>NC_136240.1:8855000-18805000 GCF_053564925.1 Oryzias latipes
GGATGGATGGATGGATGGATGGATGGATGGATGGATGGATGGATGGATGAATGGATGAATGAATAATGGATGGATGCATGTAAGGATGAATGGACGGATGGGTGGATGGATGGGTGGAATGAATGGATGGATGGGTGGATGGATGGATGGATGGGTGGATGGATTGATGGATGATGGATGGATGGATGGATGGATGGATGGATGGATGGATGGATGGATGGATGGATGGATGGATGGATGGATGGGTGGATGGATTGATGGACGATGGATGGGTGGATGATTGGATGGATGGAGGGTAGATGTTTGGATTCGATGGATTGATGGATGGGTGGATGGATGGGTGGATGGATGCATAGATGTATGGATGGATAATAGAAAGTTTAAAGGATTTTTTAATTTGTTTTAAACATACTGTTATCATGTTATTGTTTTTTATTTTACTGTTTTCTTTGAGAAACTGTTGAAAACCCGTTTCAGTAAAAGTGCAACAGTTAAAGGAACAGGAAAGACGAGGCACAATGTCAGCCTTTGTGGTGTAACTACAAAGCAGAGTGAACTGAACTGAGAAGTTAACTTTGTTTCTTTATTGGTGTGAAGTCCTTTCAGACGTCTATGTTGTGATATTGGGCTATATGAATAAAATTGAATTGAAACGATTTGATTCAGGCGGAAATTTTCCACAATTCAAAAAAATGTAAATGTTAGAAATTTGTATTTGCAAGTGGAGAAAGTAAAGAGTCTGTAAGAGGAGAGGATTATAGAAGCCGGCCCGGGATCCTTAAATAATCCTCTCTGTGGGCCCGGCTTTAGGTTCTGTGGGCAGGAGGCCAAGAAATCATCAGTGTTTTTGTTCAGCGCGCTTTGAAAGAGCAGAAACACCTCCGACTGTGAAAGGATCTTCACCCTAACCTGTGTGTTACAGTCATTAGGGGTTGGAATGGTTTGGTCTTAGTCCCTTTAACATGCACACATGCACGCACGCACACGTTCATCTGCCCTAATCTGGAAAGCTGATTGAGAGCATGCATGAACCTCTAAGCTCCTGCTTCTTTCCATGCTCAATGTTCTAATTTGGGCATTGCTATGGTTACATAATGTTGAGGGTCATGGGGTCAGTAACACGGCCAGATAGTGGATGTATGTATTTTATGTGGTGTAAAATACAACACAACCTCAGACACACACAACAGACCAGTATCACAATGGAATCACACTGACCAACATAAACGCTTTGGAGACGGAATTTTGGAAAATCCGATGAAGGAAAACAATTTTTCAGGACTTCTGGTTTATGTTATGTTCAGAAAACAGCATATATGTCAGTGTTTGTCTTCTTTTTTAGAGAATCAGAAAAATCTGAGCGCAATGACACAAACACGCAAAACAAAAACGCAAGATCCAGAAAAGACTTTTCCAGACGACCGGACGCAAAAACATCCAAGGTGGGAATGAGGAGAGGCAGCAAACACGCACCCAGAACGCCAAGCGAGGCGGGAGTGAAGGCTCCGCGTGCTCCACTAACCCACTTACCATAATCTCTCTGTTCTCTTCATTTCATAACTGTGCCTAAGTTACATGATACATTTGTCGTCTTTCCCATCTTGCAAATCAATTATTTTCATCAGAGCTGTTATCAATAAGATTGGCCTTTTGTGAGATTGCCGCGTGCCAGCTGGGTTTTACTGCTCTCCTTTCTGCGCAAAGACGCACCGCTTCCAAAGTGCGGAGAGATGGAAAGACTTTGTACTGTTGTTTTTTTTTTTTTTTTAACCAAAACTGGCTAAATAAACACGCTTTGTTTTTTTACCCGTGACTTAAAGATTAGGAAAAATAAAAAGTAAAAATCAAATGGAAGTGAAACTCATTTGCAAAGATTAGAGATTGTTAATCCTGTGATACAATCAAAGCTCCTGAAATCCGCCATGAAGCCAAATGAAAAGTGAGACGTGACTTCTTGATGCCGCTTTTTATTAACGCCACAAGTGATTTCTTCTGATTTAATACGAAATTCATCAACGTAAATGAATTAGTTTACAAATGAATCACGTCTTTGTGTATCAGTGTTGGAATAAGATCTTTTTTTAAATTTGTGTTTGTTCGTTTATTTATGTCTTTGTGTTTCTAACTTTGATGTTTGGAAACATGTTTAATTTAAATGCTCAGCTCATTGCGGGGAGGTTGAGTGGAAATGTTGGTTTTTGGTGGAGGTTCTAAAGGACCGTGGATCCACCGGTCCCGACCCGAACCAACAGAAATCTGCGCTTGGTGTGAAACGGTTCCCACGCTGGACTGTGCCGGGCACAACTGACACACTGCCACACTTTCCCACGCACGCGAGAGCCTCCTTAAAGCGCGCGGAGGGTGGTGCGCGCGTTCGCTCACGGGGCACGAGGCGGGCGGTGAGGATCATGTGTAGTCCACGCGCAGAAAGTAGGTTACAGGGAGCAGCAGATCTGTGAAGACTCGCAGGAGGAGAAGCTGCTCGTGTTTGCTCCAGCGTCATCGGAGGGAATACGCTAGAAAACCACAGAGACGTTTCCTTCAGAAAGGGAGGCTCACTCCTATGCAGACTCCTGTTTGTGACAGTTTTGTTTGTGCGTCGCTTTGGAGCGAATAACTGCGCCCTTCCCTGCGCTCGTTGCTTTCTTTTCCGCGCAGAGTTCCATGTTCCGAAGAGTTGGTTGAACTTCCCAGCCGAGAAGATGAGAGGTGAGGTTCTTTGTGCACTTTCCTTCTTAACTTCTGCTGTTTCTTGCAAACAACAAACTTAGCGCTTGTTTGGGGAGGCGCGGCGCTCCTGGTCCAAAGTGCGTCGGGGGCTGCGCAAACGCGCAAAGGATTCTGAGGGAAAACCGTTTCAAATCACAAATGAGCTGAAGCATAAACGTCTGTTTACTTTGTGTTTGTTTGTTTGTTGGTTTTGCGCTGAAGAAATGCACCTAGTTGCAGCTTAAGCCGCTTAATTTTCGCAAGTTGAGCCGCTGACTCCAGTTATGTAAGACAGAGGGGGGGAGGCAGTGAGCGGAGTGATTAATGGACGCTCCAGGCGCACTAAGACCTGCTGGCAACACTTGTTTACCACAAACAAGAAGCTTCTGTTTCCCGCCATCCATTCTGTTAAACCAACATTCCCATTTATTCCAAAAGTTGTCAAAGTCTCTGGTCAGTTTGACGGAATCTTTTTTCCCCATGTGTTTATAATTTTGTGTTCTTTTGCTGAGGTGTTACTTTGAGCGGCAGCCTGCGTGTTTTCAACTTTACCAACAGGATGGATGGCGGTCAGTCTGCGCGGTCCATTGACCTACTTCTGTCAATGACGGTTACATCGTGTGCGTGCGTGCGTGAAGGCCCCCCTGTCATCACAGATGAAACCGTTTCAGTTTGCGCAAAACAAAAGTTTTTTTTAAGGCTTCATCACTTTTCTTGACTTTTTTCAGCTGCTGAATCAGAGATTAGAATCATATAATCCCTGAGGCTTTTTGCCCCTCAGAAATGTTTGCATTTGTTTAGCATTTGGCAGCATCATCAGACCATCCTGCTCGGATGTGGCAGGCAGGATATGCGCACAGCCAGGACACACTTAACCAAGACGCCCTGCAGGTTCCGCTTCCTTTACAGCTAAAGTTACTGCAGAGTGGAGCTTTACTGACAGGGAGACTTTCTTTATCCGATTTTTGAGAAAACAACCATATAAGGACAGACAGGTGTGAATGTGAAGGTGTTAATTCCATCTCAGGAGGGGGTTCACTCTTTCATTAAGTCATTGTTAATATTTTCATCTTTTCTCATGTCTATTCTTGTTGCATGAAGCGGTCTGGCAGGTGTGCGGCAACGCAATCCCAGCCCAATAAATCTTTCTTACCAAATGAAAGTTCTATGGCAGCAGGAGAGCTCAGCTCTCAGCCTCACAGCTCCTCTCTTGTTAGGAAGGAACCCCTGAAGTTCACGATGTCAGTGTGCTCTTCGTGTCTGAAGCCACTTCGAAAGTAGAACTTTAACTTCAACATGCAAAATGTAAACACATGTGATAGCAGGGAGGCAGGAGATTGTTTAGTAAAATCTCATCTTTGACATCAGCTAAGACTGGGCTGCCCCAACGGGGTGTCATTTCGATAAAGACGGCGACATCTGAACAAGCGGAGAGAATTCAAGGTGACTGATAGCTGCAGCACAATCCTCTCTGTGTGGAAACTTTGGATTGAGCAATGTTCTTTATCCTGGTTTTGACTGGGTGGCTCCGGTCCTTCTGGGTTTAGACTTTGAGCACTGAAAGCACTTTTTCTCTTCTGATTATTAGCTCAGAATTGCTGCACATGGCCCCATTTCTGGGGGGGGGGGGGGGGGGGGGGGCTGTAGTTCTGTGCATGAAAAAGCAGAAAATGTCTTTCTTAATGCATGTTTACTGTAAGTGGTTTGCTCTATTTGAAATCAGGTCCAGTGGGTCGGAGTCTTTCCATGAAACTGTTTAGCCTTTGGTGCATTTCCAGCGAGCTTTTGGTTTCACACTTGCACACTGCTTTGTGTTCTGGGAGGAGTTCACTTCAATAGATCTTTCTTGTAGCAGCTGTGGTGGAGCGGTATGGCAGTTGATCTCTTATCGGAAGATTGCAGATGCGATTCATGCCTTGCCCACCAATGTGTTGAAGTGTCCTTGCGCAAGACACTGAAGCCCCATTTGACCTCTGGTGGTTATAGGTTGGCGGCAGTGTTTGACGTGTGTGTGTGAGTGGGACTGTGACTGTAAAGCGCTTTGGGCCATTTGTCTAGAAGATATAAAGTCATCATGTGAGGAATGTCTATGTGATGACAAACTCCTGCATTGGAATTGAATAAAATTCCGCTGCACCGACTCCTCCTGTTCTGCAGGATGCCGATTCTGTATGACAGCTATATTTGTATTAAACCCTGTCTGAAATTCGGGTTACGTGTACAGTATGGCAGGTGATATAAAATTGCTGGGTAAATAGGATATTGCACTCTGTTTGATAAGCTGGTTTGAAAGGACAAAGTCTATGTAGATGATTGCAACAACAACCATGAGAAACGGTTGATTGAAAGATGTGAATAACTTTTTTTGAAGGACAAACTGGCACCAAACTCTTTTCTGTGTCGTGTAAAATACAGTTTATGATCCAATCTGTCTGTTTTTGTGTGTGAGAGCCAGCTTTCCCCAGGTCTGACTCAATCATCCTTTTATAAATGTAACATTTTTCACAAAGTGAATGACCAGAGCAGCTGAGCTTTCCAGCATTGGGGTTTCAACCACTCCACCAAATTTCAGCTGAAGTTCTGCCCACAACTTCAGGGCTCAAACATCCCATGAAGAATCTGATCAGAACCTGCTGAAGGAGCAGTTTCAATACGCCCCAAAAACGCTTCAAAAGTTTGGGTTCTGCCCCTTTGAGGTAAAATGATCACAGTGTTGTTGACACTGAAATCTGCTCCCTTTGCAGTAGTGATGGGAGTTGTGCAACATCTGTTATCTAACAGACATGGAGAGTGCCCGTAAATATGATATGGTCGACTGCATTGGAACAAAAATAGATTTATGATTGTCGCCTGCTGAAATTTCACCCCCGAGCTGGAGAGATGCTGAGAGTTTTATGTCCTTCACCACTTTAATTCCCACAAAACAATTGCAAAAACAAACCGTACAACTTACTCATACCTGTTTTTCCTTTTTTGTGTCAATGAAAGGGGAACGAAAAGAAGAAAACTGATTATTTCTGTCTCTTTTACTTTATTAATTACGCCATTGATTAAGCCTTTCGTTCTTCTTTTACAGCAAAAACGAAAAAACAAAAGAGAGCAAACGCCAGCAAAAGTGGATTAAACACATTTTTAAGTCTAAAATATTCATAAAATAACCGACAGTTAGGAAACATAAAACTGTCATTTTATCTCCATAAACATATGTGGATGAATCACTGATTTGACTTTTATGGGATTTTTTTTATATAGTGTTTCAACTGAAATGGAAGTTTCTGCTCTGGTTTCATTTGACGGCTCCACCTTAAAACCCGTGAGAAATCAGACCATGTTGCCTGTCAGGCTGTGGTCACAAGCCCCGCCCCCTCAGCTGAATGGGAAACTGTGTCAGTGGAGCACTTCCTGCTCGCTGGCCCTGATCTCTATCACTCAGCTGACTGGCAGGTGAGACGGCGAGTGTCCGGCAAGGCCTGGTGTCCACGAGCCAATGGGAGAGCTCGAAGGTGGGGAGGGTTTGTCCCAGTTGCTACGACAACAGCCCCTTTGAATGAGTGCCTTCATGGAATTCAGCCAGACAGCAGTTATATAACAAGCTGGCGGGGGCAGGAGGGGTGAGGCCTTGAGGAGGAAAGGATAAAGGGAAGAGGGAGAAGGAGGTTTTCTTACATCAGCTGTTTTTATTTCCATCTCTCCATTTTGTTCATTCAGAGATACGTTTTTTCGTAAAAACGCAGACCTTGTTGGCCCTAATCGAGAGTCCGGGGTCATTCGTCAGCCTCTCTTGCTTTGACTTTGGTGTGACGCACATCGCTGACTGACTCATGTGATTGGTTCACAGAGGGTCACTCATCAAAGTGGCTTTCTTCTGAAGGACCAGTTGAAGCTTTTGCTCTGATTTAGCAGCCCTGTGTGATTCAGCAGAAGCACTTTTGGACTCGTTTGCAGCTGTGGACCAATGAAAGGCCGGGCCAACAGTCACCGGCAGCTCCCTGCAGCACCACAATGCGCCTTTGTTAACATGTTGCTGGTAGGGCAACAGCTGAGGAAGACGGGGCTGTGAAACTTTATAACCCCAGGTCTCGGCTAATGCAATTGACCTGCTATTCTGGGCTGAAGGAGGCCCGGCCACTTAGATAAACAGCATAATGAAAAGAACAGGCGGTTCTTGGGTAACAGCGCTAAGGCTACCTCAGTAAAAACAAGGCCAATAATATATGCACACCTAAACTTGACCCTTGTGTGGTTTCTATTACTCCTCAAACACAATGCTAACACGCAAAGACACTGAATGGAATCATTTTCATTTTGTTTGTTTTTGGTTTTTAAAATATTCTAAATGATCTTTTGTTCTCTGCACGATGAATGAATGAATTATTGTTTCTAAGGTTTTTGTCGGGTTTGTTTCAACATCGGAGCAGCATAAAGTAAAAGTTTGACCAAAACAACGAATATAATAACAAAAAAATCTATGAAATCCAACTTAAAACAAATAATTTGAAAGTTATAATTGAGTTAAAATCAGTTTCATGCCATCTGTTGCTTCAGTAAAGACGCCATTATTATAATAGAAATAAAATTAGGACTGAACTGGATTATAGTGACTGTTTTGATAGACAGACAGATAGACAGATAGATAGATAGATAGATAGATAGATAGATAGATAGATAGATAGATAGATAGATAGATAGATAGATAGATAGATAGATAGATAGATAGATAGATAGATAGATAGATAGATAGATAGATAGATAGATAGATAGATAGATAGATAGATAGATAGATAGATAGATAGATTGGGTGGTTGTTGGGTGGTTGGTTGGTTGGTTGGTGGATGGATGAATTGATTGATTTGTTGTTGTTTTTTTGTGCGGCACTTGAACACAGATTGTTAAATAAACTGAAATATTTTTCCTGTGTTACTTTTTCAGCTCAGATAGAAGTAATCCCGTGTAAAATCTGTGGGGACAAGTCTTCAGGGATTCACTATGGTGTCATCACCTGTGAAGGCTGTAAGGTGAGTGGTTTCCTGCAGCCGCCAGGTCATAAAGAAACCATCACACTCATCAAATGATCATGTAGTGCTGACAGTAAAGATACATGTTCGTGTGTTTTAGGGCTTCTTTCGACGCAGTCAGCAGAACAATGCTATGTACTCTTGCTCACGACAAAGGAACTGCCTTATTGACCGGACGAACCGGAACCGATGCCAGCACTGCAGGCTGCAGAAGTGTCTGGCTCTGGGCATGAGCCGCGATGGTGAGTCTAGTGGCTCCGTCTATCTGAATTTTAAGGTTCCATATGTTCTATCAAAGTAAATTTATAACTTCAGAAGACATTCTGGTGGTTCAGCTTTCTGGCCTTCCTGTTGCAGCTGTGAAATTTGGCCGCATGTCCAAAAAGCAGCGAGATAGCCTGTATGCTGAGGTCCAGAAACACCGGCAGTCCCAGGAGTGTGCCGGGGTCGGCGCACGTGAGGAGAATGCTGACCTGGCTGACCACGGCCGCAACTGCAGAAGAGGCTCCAACACCACGCTCAGCGACCTAGACGATATCCCCACACTGCCAGGAGGCCTGCTTTTTGACCTGCCCCTGACCCCGGGGGATCAAGGTGAATACTGCAACCTGGACATGCTGGACGGGAGCGCCGGCAGCAGCTCTTCCTTGCAAAGCTCACCAGAGCAGACCAACTTGGACTTTGTTGATGGAAACCAAAGCATCAAGCACGAGTACCAGCTGCTGCACGATTCTGGACTCTTCTCACACGCAATCCTTAACCCGGTACCAGAAGGCTGCTCCCAGATGGAAATAGGTCAGTAATTTTAACATTTCTTTAAAATTCCAAGAATTTTGTGTGATTTTAACATGTGAAAGATTCTAATAAGCACTTTCCTTCACATAGAACGCATAACTCAGAACGTGGTGAAGTCCCACATTGAAACAAGTCAGTTCAGCACGGAGGAGCTGAGGAGATTGGCCTGGACCTTCTACAATCCAGAGGAGACGCACTCATACATCAGCAGGGTGAGTATCTAAAGCATTCTGGGGGCTGACCTGTACGAGTTCTGTGGATTGTTGGGTGGTCTGGTGGAGTTTTGTGGAAAGGAGCGGCTCTCTGTGTTTGAAAAATGGCTTCTTTTCAGAACAACTGCACTGTTAAAACAGTAAAGATTTATCTTTTAAAAAGTGCTGGTAATCTTTAGATTGTAAGTCAGAACATTCTCATACACTCTGTCTTTTTGGTCAAGGATTGAGCCTTTCTAGAGATAAACTGGAGTTTTGAGACGTATGTTTTTGATTAGAAGGGAACATGAATCCTGTGGGTTGCAGTCTTCTCCTGTCTAAGTCGTGTTTTTTCTCTCTCTTTCAGTCTGCAGAGACGATGTGGCAGAAGTGCGCTGTTCAGATCACCAATGCGATCCAGTACATAGTGGAGTTTGCCAAGCGCATATCTGGATTCATGGACCTTTGTCAGAACGATCAGATCATCCTCCTGAAAGCAGGTCAGTGCACGACGACAAAACCACTTCCTGCAGGCCGATGCTCGCAGCTCCCACAGCTGAGTGGAACGGAATTAGCGGGCAGACTGTGGTCTTCTGATAAAAATAGCTGTCATGTTGCTCTCAAGTGGTGTTTGACTTCTCAGCATCACATGCTTGCAGGATGGTTTAAAAAGTTCTCTGTGGGAGAACAGCTTTGTTTAAATCCTGCAGCTTCTTCAGGGCAGTCGCCTCAAAACAACAAAAAAAGCTGGCGAACAGGACGGCCCGTTCAAAATTTTAATCCCAGACGAGAATGAGATTTTGCTTTTGGAAATTAGGCTGGCAATGCATTTTTAGTCCAAACTTTAGAGGAAATTCCTGTGTGATGATCTGTCATAGAACACTTAGCATTTGGATGAAAACATGACAGATTTGAAACGAGGTCGACCTCTGACCGGAAGATGGCAGGTTCACTTCCCCTCCCTATGGGTATGAGATTCACGCGCCATCAGTGTGTGGCTGCCGAAGAGGCTCCACTTATCCTCAGAAGGTCTACGTTTCATCTGTAGGTGATGATCCACGTGACAACTGACACAGAGGCGATCCTAATGTTTGCCAGTAAACTCTGCATTAAATTCCACTGAACAAGTGTCACACGTATCAAACGCAGGGATTGTTAGTTTTTCTATTTTATAGTGTTTTTACAGAAAATTCCTAATTGAATCAAACAAGCCTAATGACTAAAACAGGTTTTGTTAAACTAAGTTATGTTATGCTTAAAAACTTATTATTTTTCTTACAGGACCATATTTCTTGTAAGAAAAACGATCTTTTTATGTTCGTAAGATGCAGTTTCTGCAGTGCTCATTCTGGACTTTTGTGTGTCACCAGGGTGCATGGATGTTCTTCTGATCCGGATGTGTCGCGCCTACAACCCCATCAATAATACCTTGTTCTTCGATGGGAAGTTTGCCGGCGCCCAGCTTTTCAAAGCTCTGGGTGAGTCCGCCGCCCCTCCCTTTCCCTCAGAGAAGTGTTAGGAACGGATGAGCTCCCTGCTTCAGCTTCACCTTCTGTGTTCTGCTTTGCTTACTCTGTTCTTCTCTTGCCCCCAAGGCTGCGACGACCTGGTGAGCGCCATTTTCGAGCTGGCGAAGAGCCTGAGCCGCATACAGATGACAGAGGAAGAAATGGCTCTCTTCAGCGCTGCAGTGCTGCTCTCGCCCGGTGAGATCATCATTCCTATTTAATTAACTGCTCTGAGAAAAACTGGTCAAACTGGTGTTGGATTTACAGTAAATAGAAAGTCCAACTGTCTGATGTTTGACTGATGATGCTTCTCTGTGAGGCATTTTCAACTGTAACCAGGACTTTCACCTGTTTCCATTGTTTCAGAAGTCAGTTTCAAATGAGTAAAATTCCTAGTAACTGCGCTGATGAATGAATTGCGTCATCTTCTAATATTAAATCTGTCCTACAGCCGTCCTGGAATGAAGGACCAGATTGTTTTTGCATTTTTTTCTTTCTTACTGCCCCTTTGAGGGAAAGTTTAACCCCTGCCTCAAACTCAAAGAGTCACCCACATGTTTTAAACAGTAAAGTGGGTCTTAAGGGCTCTCGTTGGGTTTTGGTTATTAAGAAGCTGCAAAAAATGGCCCTTTTAGCGTTAAAGGTTGCAGACCCCTGATCCACCACCAATGTTTCGTTGACCTTTGACCTCTGGAAAAGGCTGCATCTTGAATTTCCCAAGATAATCACTTTTAGGCCTATCTACAAATGTAATTTTGATCTATCGTCTCCTCAGCATCGTCGGGAAGCTGCTTGGGAAGAAATGTTGGAATTGGAGATTTGCGGATTTTGAGCGGGGCTAGTGTGGGGAGCTAGCAAAAGTTGCATTCCTTCCACAGAATGCAAATTTTGAAGCAGTTTATTGTGAAAATTAAAGAAATTGTTGGCTCAAGCTGAACAAAACAATATAAGACACGATATGAATATATTAGGAATGGGGGCGTGGCTAAAGAATCTGTGTTGCTAAGGAAATTCAAAAATTTACTCTTGCAAATTCTTCTTAAAACTTGATTGTAACTGAAATAACAGTTTTTATTTTCCATTTTTCTGTCTCACACATATGAGACTTTCTGATCGACCCCCCCTCCCTCAATTTGAAAACAGTCTATCAGCAGAACTTGGATCTGTGAAACCAAACCCTCTCCTGACTCACTGGAAGGTGCAGCAGTGCTCAGGTCCCCCCCCCTTCCCCCCCACTACCTCACTGTTTTTGAACACTACATGACGCAACACAAAGGTGACAGAGAAGTCAGCTACCCCCCTGAGATCAGGCTCTGCAAATACAGAACAATCAGAGGTGAAAGCTCAAAGGCCAGTGATAACCACTCTAAATATATGGGGGGGTGGGGGGTGGGGGGTGGGGGTCTTTTGGATCTCACCGATCAGTCCAGACTCGGATCAGATGTACTCTGAAGAAAAGAGATACAGAAAGGTGCTCCACTGGATGATTTATATACATATATATATTTGGTCGACAGCTGAATGTGGGTGGAGTCAGCTCTGCTGGAACAGTGCTGTTTCACTCCGCCTTCTCACGCTGAGAAGGTGGAGCCGCCCTGGCGTTGACTTCGGATAGTGGCATTGAGGGACTGTGCAATAACGTTTTCCCGGCGCTCCTGGCACGTTGGTGGTTTGACCGCCGCTGCAGCACTAAAACCAGACGGTACCAAAAATTCAGTCAGAAGCGGCACTTTCTGATGAGGAAACTTTGAGCGCCGGTTCGATCGGCACTTTTGGCGCCGAGCTCAGAGGCGCTCGGGGAGATAGCTGGGCTCTCTGTCAGCACAACACTGAAGACCTTCAAGGCTTTGATCACTGTGTACAGTTCATGTTATTGTGAATGTTTTTGGACGTGTTTCCTCCTGGCGCTCATGCAGGATCCTCTTTGAGTTTGAGTCATAGCTTCATTAGGATCTAAATTAATATATAAAAGATGAAATGTAATCTTTGAATTTTGTGTTGGTGTGATTCATCGTTTCAAAATTTTCACCCTTTTATGCACTGTTTTTGTTTTGTTTCTTTTCTCGTCTGTTTAGTGTCCTTTTTGTCCGGCAGAGATGTAACTATTTTTTTTAAAAGGTGTCTCACTAAAAGTTTCTCTTATGTCATGATCCTTCTCTCTGTGACCTTTCTACTTTATTTTAAGACAGTTCTTTGAAATCAGTGTAGATTTTAACATGAAATAATTTATGACAGGGTGATGAAGATCAAGAGGTTTTAACACAGTGATGTGTTATTATTGCACAATGGTGATTCTGTCTGTGGTTGAAGAATGTAATAAAGTCTTTTTACAGTTGTAATGAAGATTGTGGCTTTTATTCTTATTTATGTTATTTCTCTTTCTATATATTACTTTCTACAAGCAGAAAAGCGTATTTCTTTAAACATGTTTGCATAAAAACCAAAACCTTTACTCAGTTTCTGTTTTTTTTTTAAATCAGAGGAGTTAAAAAAAAGGTAAAAAGGGAAAGATCAAAAAGGAGGAAAGCTTCTGTGTGAAGACGGATGCATTAAGCCACAGCTGTCACTGAAAGGATGCAAAGTCCTACCATATTGCATCGACAGCATCCTTTCTGCCTGAAGTGTTTTTCAGGAACCAGAATTTCCTGTTTAACTTTTCCAAGTATTTCTTTACTCCAATTTTTTTTCTTTTTGTTGTTTCATTTTGGAGCTGCATGGTGGTGTAGTGGTTAGCACTCTTGGTTCACATCCTGGCTGGGTCCTTTCAGTGTGGAGTTTGCATGTTCTCCTCATTCGTGTGTACATGTTACACATGCTTGATAGGTTCATTGGTGAATCTAAATTGCCCCTAGGTGTGTGTATGTGTGTGGGGGGGGGTCTATCCATCTTCAGTGGGTCCTGAAGATGGATAGATAGATGTATTATTTAATGCAAAGGAATGGGGAGAAAAAAGGAAAACTTTTCGGGGGGTTTTCTGCACTTACTGCTACTGCAATTTGTGGCTTCCACAGATGCTGCCAAAACCCTGAAACTTTTCTTCTGTTAATCTGAGAAGTGATGTTTCACTGTAGACCAAGTGCATTAAAGCTGGAAGCAACAAGTACAAAAATCCTTTTTAAAAACAACCAAATTGCATTTAAAATAAAATTATACTGTTTTGGGTTTAATGGATGCATCATGCATAGTTTTGATGGAATGCAGATCTGCAGCAATGATGCATAACCCTTGTGCTTTCTTAGATGACCCCACCCTTACTTTGACGTGTTCTCCCTACCATGAAAAAGGTGGATAAAGGTGGAAAGATTTCATGGACACCAGTGAAGATCACAAATCATTGAAGAAAAAAGGTTCAGCGCACTGTCTAGTGGGTCTAGATGACCCAACTCCCAACGTTAAAGTGCCTAGGATAGCACAAGGGTTAAAGTTTGAGGATTCCATCAGTAGGGCTCAGTACAGTGCAAGTAAAGCATTTGCCAACACAAGAGTCAATACATGTTAATTCACCGTGAAGAATCTCATGCTTTATCTGCTGACTAAAATCATTATCCTCCTCTGTGACGTCAGACTCCGGACTAAACGGCTGTGACTGTGAAGACAAACTGATGCCTTTTATTCAGTTATAAGTATCTTTGATTTGATTCTTCTATGTAGGTCAAGCCGTTTTTATTCACGAAAGGTTTTTGTTGGTTGTAAACTCTCTTTTAGTGTGACTAAATCTTTATTTCAGCTTGCTCTATGAATTAGATGATTGTTCTGATTTCCTGTTTGTGTTTGATTTTATGCTCTCTTTCACTAACGTGATTTTATCTGAAAATGTATATGAATTTGAGATTCTAGCATTTAAAAGTTGTTTTTGGTCTATTTTTACTTTGTGTTTGGTGCTTTTAAAGAGTTAAACATTTACTTTCTTAGACTGTCAACGAAGTAGGGAAGGCTTATTTATTTATTTATTTATTTATTTATTCTTTTAAACATAATTCAACAATTCACTGATTAAATATTGACCCTGTTTTTTTCTCATCTCGGATGACCTCAGGAAAGTCCCAGTTTTCCGAGGTGCTGTGAACGCAGCCCGTTTTCTTCTAGAAAGTGAGGCATGTACCACCTCTGTCCAGCAGGGGACAGTGCTTACCCGCTCAACAACTCTAGCTGTGCAACATCAAACGGTTCAGTGTATTTGTGGTTTTGTGGTTTTTCGTCAGTGACTGCTGCAGATTTGCTTGTTGGAAGAACGTCTGGGTCTTTACGTGTTCTCGTTGTCCGTACAGAGGACAGCGTTGACCGGGTAGTCTTTGTCCGCACACTGTGCACCCCTTTTCCGCCGTGACATTTGGAGGAATCTCTCGACGTGGACAGTTGGCGTGTCCCGACCAGGAGTGACGGCGGATCCGTCCTATGATTCATCCGAAGCGCTATTTTGAACTGGATCGTTTTTTTTTTAAATAAACTTTTTAACTTTCTGCATTTCCACCTCATCTCGGTAGCGGAAGACTGTCGGGACGGAAGATGTCTGTGGCGGGTTTGAAGAAGCAGTTCTATAAAGCCAGTCAGGTTAGCAAAACTTTTCTTCCCGCGATGCGAACCGTTAGCTGCTAGCTCCAAATAGCATTTCAAGCTAGCGCTCCGTTACAAACAACGAAGTGTTTCTGACATCAAAAACGGTGCTGACGTGGTTCCGTCGTGATTTTACTCTTAAAATGTTGAGTTTTGTCACAGATAATGTGGTGTTTTGTTTACGTTTGTTGACTTTAGTCATTGAAAGGCTAATCTGGACTTTGCTGAACTTTTTGCCTCAAATTGAAAAGTCCACCTCGCCTCTGACAAACTCTGGGGTTTCAGTTTTTCATGCAGACGTTCTGAAGTCGGGTCAGATTTCAGGATTATCCGGGCTCAGCCGTATATAATCTCAGCTCTGTCTGTGATCCAGAAGCTGATCACATTCGGGACGGGGCGGCGAAGCCTTTGGACCCCCGCCTCTAAACGTCCCTTCATCATGTCGGGGGAATTCTTTTCGGTTCTGTGGAGTTCGGAGTCGGTGCGGCTGTTTTTCATTTAGAGTCCCAGTCATGGGAGGAACCCCCCCAACCCCCTGCTGTTCTCAGCAGGAAATTCACTTGCTTTCTGCTTCCTGTCAGGAAGACTCTGTTGGGTTTTTGTCGGTTCGGAAACCAAAGCTGGGGTTGGAGGGTCAGGACGGTCCGGGCTGATCATTTCAGCGGTGTCAGGAGAACTGAGACTGTTTCTGATGGTTGACCCGGGAGAGGATGCATGAGTGGGGGGTGGGGGGCACAGATCTGACTGCATTGCAGTTGGTTTTCTTGCCAAAATTCCTGGTTGGTCGATAACATGCCACAGACCTCAGAGCATGAGGAAAGTCAGCTGGAGAAACCATATCTGTGCTTTGTTTCTGAGGAATTACAGGTTTTTTCTGTTTCCTGCATTTTACTGACCCCCCCCCCCCTTTTTTTTTTTAGATTTTATACACAAACCTGAGATAAGAGTGGAGGACTGTGCGTGATTCTCTGCATGTCATGTTTTGCATTCTTGTAAAAGCTCAGACATGCAAAGCAGAACATGCCAAAAGGTGTTGCGTTGTGGTTATTGAGCTGTAACTTTCTGCACGGCTGCATTTCCCTTCAAAATAAATTCTTCCAAATATGAACGGTTAAAGCCTAAATTATCCATCCAGCTGTCATGTCCCTTTTGTTTATCTTTGGAATTAAGCAGGGACAAAAGGTTTTGGGTTTTTCCGATTACAATATCTTACATTTATTTGTTCTTAACTCTCCCAAAATACAGCTTAAAGGCAGCCTGAAACCCTTCCTGTGGTTTGATGTGGGCGTCGTGATCATGAGGTTAAAGCAGTTCGCTCTGAAAGGATTAAAGTTATCAACCTGGGTTGAGATGAAACTCTTTTCTAGTGATGATACGTGCGGCATAATCCACCGATTGGTTTTTAATCATCTAACTATGAAAGACTCACCAAGTTTTTAGGAGCCTGCGTTCATATTTAAAGCAGCAAATGCAGCTAAAGGTTAGCCGGTGATGAACTCTTCCTGTTTGGATGTTTTATTACTGCTTTAAATGAACCAATCACTTTTTCAAAAATGATTTTTTTGATTTTCTTGATTACAGGAGTAATTTAACAAACATCTGCTAACTGAGTCTCTGGAGTAAAACAGGGAGCTACTATTCTAATATTAGCCTCATATTTGAAGTGGAAGCAAAATTGAATTGGAAAATGGAAATTTGAAGCAAATATTTGTGCCTAAATGGAAATTTTAGTGTACTTTAGAAATGCTGTCTGACATTTTATCTGACATTTCTTGATGTGAAACAGAAAAACTGCTGAATTAATTTTTACCAAAATTGCTGGGAATTTCATATTTCGAGACGCTCTCTGATGAAAACGTTCATATTCATGTAGCATTTTGCTCATGATGGAAGACGTATATAAACAAAATTAAGATCCAAATAGCATTTCTGAGTATTTCTTTATTCAAATCATGGTGAATCAGGAGCAGAATAAAAAATGCTGTTGGTAAATTAAGTTGTAATACAACAAAAATGGGCGGGGCCACAGTATTCCACCTCCGCCCCATTCTGATGCATCCACTATCAGACAAATGGATAGCTCCGATGTTGCTGCCATTTTTGATGCACCGCTAATGTTAACTTGTGGTGTGAGGGTCTGTAGCAGGGGTCGGGAACCTATGGCTCGCGAGCCATATATGGCTCTTTTGATGGTCACATGTGGCTCGCAGACAAATCTTTAATTCAAATTTTTTTTCTTCATTAGACCAGTCCTTCTCGTGCGCGATGCGATGGCAGAGGCGCGCAGTAGTAGCGGTGCTTAGAGAGACAAATCTGCGCCAGCACTAGTATAAGTTTAAAATTGTCTATTAATTCACAGAGTTTGTACCACCCGGAAACCTGTGAATTGCCGTGCCTAAAACCGCGCGCTCCCGTCTCTGAGAAAGAGCGCGCAGTTGCGGGGACGGGATGTGTGAGGGAGAAAGCAGAGGGTGGGGCTGAGGTGTTGTGGGGACCGGCAGCAGGTGAATCGCGCAGGGATTGTAAATAGGTAAAACCCACTGCCTGTCACTCACTGCAGCGTGTGAATGTGTGTTTGGCTCCAGGTCCGCATGTGAGCAGTCTGTCTCACATCTACAAAACATTCATACCAACCTAAGATCACGTTTAAAGTCTCAACGCCTGCATGAAGCAGAAACTCACCACGTAAACCAGACTAGACCATCAGCAAAACTACCACGAGAAATACTCATCATTTATTAGAAACAGCATAACAATGTTATTAAAAAGAATCCACAGACTTATTGTACTTTAAAAATGTTGAAATTACATCAAATGCACACATTCACTTGTATTTTAGTTTTAAACATATTGTCGCGGACTGAGTTGGGTGGCTGTTGGGCCGCTTTAAAAGTTCTGGAGTTCATGGAACGCATCGATCATGCAGAGATCTGATTGGCCCTCAGTTCTGTCGCTCAGCCTGTTGTTAGGTAGTTTGGACCAATGGGGTTCAGCTATGGGCCGAATAAGGGAAAGGGGAGGGCTGCAGCGGGAGCAGGGGAATATAAAGTTGGGAGACGCGCTCTCGTCTCGTCTCGGCGGGAGAGATTCAGGAGCTGCTGAATTAATTGTTCGGCGTTTGTTGTGGTCTGCAGTAACCAGAATTAAGAACCTTAAAAGAGGTTAAGTCTCCGTGCCTCAGTGTGGGAAAGGGACACTACATTATTGTATGGCTCTTTCGAAATTACATTTCAAAATATGTGGCGTTTATGGCTCTCCTGGCCAAAAAGGTTCCCGACCCCTGGTCTGTAGGCTCCCAGGAGAAAGTGTAAAAAAGATCATTATGGGATATTAGCGGAGGCTTACTTCTGCGCCAACAGTCCCGCCCACAACTGAGGCAAGTGTCTAATAAAATCCTGCCGCTCTGCAGAAACTATGTCCTGAAAAGATTGTTTAAATTTGTGCTAAAAACGGTATTACCATAATTAAAGATGACTGGAAACACTTTGAAAATAAATCAAAATATGATCAGAGTGGGACTTTAAAGACCGTTCTTTCTCAGTTAGCTTGGTGTAGTTGAATGTCTCGTCCTTTAGCGTCTCTTGATATTGAACTCCTTAAAACAGTCAGTGCCTTGGCATATTAGGCAGACACTGTTTTATTTTTCACTTAACAAATACTCTAATTTCCACTTGTTCTGAAAGCAGCGGCCCTCGCGGTCAACATTTTTTTTTTATATATATAGTAGACATTTGAGAAATGACCTAGAAAGCAGGGTTGTGTGAAGGGATAGGCCATATATCGGTGCCAGTATTGATATTTGCGTAATTTAAGTTTAGCGGTATCGGTCTGATATTTAAAAAAAATCTACCGATATTCTTCTGTTTTCAGAAACACTTCATTTTTGAAAGGTATTTTTGTTCCTCACAGATTGGGGGCTACTGTTCACAGTCCTTTTTTTTTTCATTTTCTATTCCGGTTTTGTCCCTTCCTGGGTCACGGGGCTGCTGGAGCCTATCCTGGCCACTTGTGGGTGAAGGCAAGGGACGCCCTGGACAGGTCGCCAGTCTGTCGGAGGGTAGAATGTCCTCAATCACGCACCCATTCACACTCACACCCACACCTATGGACAATTTAGAGTTGCCAATGAACCTATGAAGCATATTTTTGGACGGTGGGAGGAAGCCGGAGAGCCTGGAGAAAACCCACGCATGCACGGGGAGAACATGCAAACTCCACACAGAAAGGCCCCCCCATTGATGTTGATGTGTTTTTCATGTCCCCCAGCCGGGACTTCTTGCTGTGAGGCAAGAGCGCTAACCACTGCGCCACCGTTCACAGTCATTGTCAGTAATTGAGTGTTTTCAGGTAAATGTTATTTTTGATAGAAGTCCATGTTCTTCCTAATAGATCCCTGGCAATGGGGGGGTGGGTGGGGGGTATTGGTTTACAGTTATGTCCAATATTCAATAAATGGTCTGAATGCTGACATATATATTTATACGAAGGTTGTAAGTGATACTTGTTCCCATGAGATTCTTTGCTGTTGTGCATTTCTAATAAACAAAAAGGAAATCTAAACTTTGTGTTTCTGTAGACACTTAAGTATCGACTTTCGGCCAAAGTTGCAGGGGAATTATCGGTATTGGGCGGATACAATTACATCAGCCCATCCCTAGTTGCGTGGTAGTGTTGGTGCAGGTTTAAAATGGCTTATAACATAATTTGGCCAACCATAATGAAGACATCATACATTTGGTAGAAAATGCTGTTGGGCGCATATTATTGCTTTTATGATGGGCGCCTGTGGCTGGTGGAAATTTTAATGTGGGCTGCATATGGCCAACAGGCCAGACTTTGGACATGTCTGGTTTACACACACTCCTGCTAGCTTACAGCCCCTCACTAACGTAAGTGGTGCAACAAAAATGGTGAGCAATATTAGAGCTATCCACAGTTTAGATCCAGAATCCAGCTCAGACAGTGGATGCAAGAGAATAGGGCGGAGCAGGAAGACCGTGGCCCTGCCCAGCGTGTTCTCTACGTCACAAATACGATCTTTTTTCAATTCGCAACAATTTGAGTAAAGAAATACTCAGAAATGCAATTTTAAACTTAATTTTTTTCTATATGTCCTCCATCATTAGAATAATGCCACAAGAACATGTTAGAAACACCTGAATCATTTTCACCAGAGTACGTTTTTAAACATTCAAACTCTTTGTGCTGCTTTTTCTTTTATTTTGACGGCGATTTAGGTGAAATCTGCCTCCATGTTTGCTGGAGCAGCAGAACAGGTTGCTAGTGGGTGAAGGTGGGATTACCCTGGACGGTTCGCAGTTAACCTGAAGCAAATGTCGGCGTTCAGTCAGGTTTTGTGCTGCATTTGATAAAGAGTTTATTTCTTTATGTCAAAGTTGGAGTTGTTTTTTTGTACATTAAAACATTTTACTCATAAATTGTAGTGATGTCTTATGGGTATTACTTTGTTAACCTATCAGAGCAGATGACCTGATGAAACAGTCATGGGGGTAAGTGAGTGCTTTGAGATCTCCAGAGAGAAGCTGAATGGTTTTTGGTCCAACCAGTGATCACACAGAGATGGTTTCAGCTTAAGAGGAAGTGACCTCACAGGAAGCTCAGGAGTCTACAGGATGGTGGCAGTGATGAGATCCAAAGTTCCTGCTCAGTTTGTGAGGGCTGGCCTGTGGATGCTGCTCGCAGATGTTATGTGCTCCTCCAAGCCTTTCCCAGGTCTCGTTTAAAGTCTCACTCCGATCATCTTTTGATCTGTTGTCAAAGCATTCCGTTTTTAGACAATAAAAAACTTGTCATTTTCTATGACTCAGTTTCTGCAGAGTGGTAGGTTGTGGATGGGACTGTTGGTTTGGAGCAACCCCGTCTCCTCTTCGCCTCTCCGTTGCTGAGAGCTCAGAGCAGGGATCTTGTGGCCCAATCAGTGTATTTTTAACGTCACAAATACAATTTTTTTTGTCTGTTATTGATTCACAAATATGTAAATAAAGAAATACTAAAATAATGCAATTTTAAGTTTAATTTTCCATCATCAGAGAAATGCCACAAGAACAGGATTTTTATCGAAGTGGGTTTTTGGGTCGGTTTGAAATCCTTCCTCCATTCCTGCTAAAGGGCATAATAGTTCAACATCGAGGCAAAAAAATGAATTCTTTGTTTTCCTCAATAGTTTTTTTTTTTTTTTTGATGAGGGCTGAAGCTCATGACCTTCCTGCTGCTGATAGGACCTTTTCAGACATCAGTCAGGTCGCCCAGCTGCTCCAAGAACACGACTTTGAGGCCCGTACACACCGGGACGAATATTCGCCAGCGTTTTTCGCCACGTTTTTTGTGTTCACACCCAAGCGATTTTCCATGACGATGATGAGCCGAGCGAACATGCAATTTCATTCCCTGACATTAGATGGCGCTTAATGTAAAACAGAAATACTCCTGTACACAAGGTGGCGCTGCGCAACTTTACGCTTCTTAATGTCGCTTTTCTCTCAGATGAAGAGAGCAAGTATTTACGCGATTGTCAGAATCAATCAAAGAAAACATGAATATTTCAAGCACCAGTAGCTCTAGCTCCAGTTCCAGCGATGAAGAAATTATTGTTCTGTTGAATGATGAAAGACGCCGGAAAAGACGCCGATTTTGGGTACATCAGATAGTTACGAGAAGAGAAGAACATTGGGAGTTTTATCGATTGATACAAGAGCTGAAAATGTATCATGAGCGTTTTCAGGGATATTTTAGAATGTCCGTCAGTGAGTGCATCTTCTTTGTCTTATTTCTTCGCGGCAGTGTAGACGCTACTTGGCGTATGTCTTCTTCGCTGTGACGTATGTGTGCTCAGCCAGACAGTTTTGTGTTTGAGCGCCCCCAAGTTGTGTTTTACTGTAACTTCAGAAGCTCCAGACACGTGTGCAAAAGCGCCGTTCTCATTGGTCGTATAGTTTTTGACGCGGCGCGTCAAACCAAGAAAACGAACCCAAGGCGTTTTTTAAAAAATGACGCTTTTACGCGTAGCGTTTTTCGCGTCGGTGTGCACACTCACATTGGTGCCCTTTATTTAGTCACGAGGCGTTAAACATCGGCGAATATCGCGTGCGAAATTGGTCCCGGTGTGTACGGGCCTTTAGACTCAATGAAGCTGTTTCTCCTTTTTGGTGTTCTATGAGTTTGTTGGGAATTCTGCTGTTCAAAGTCCTTATGCTGTGTGATCACAGATACCTGAATCCTATTGAATGTACAGGTTTCATCTTTGTCAGTTTGTTAAAGCTGTTCTCTATTTTGATTTCTATAAAGACTTTTTGAGATGATCAGAGGCTCAGGCGAGGTGATCGGGTTCTTGGTCTGGACAGGAAGGCGCCTGAGCTAAACCATGCTGTAATGAAACCATGTGACTCCTTTAGTCACCTCCGCCTGTACTGCTCCTCTCTCCAGATGGTTAGTGAGAAAGTCGGCGGCGCAGAAGGGACCAAACTAGACGATGACTTCAGAGACTTGGAGCGGGTAAGAGTGAAGTCTACAAGCAGACTGTTGCTTCTGTAAATCTCCATGTTTCGACGTCTCACCAGAACATTTTCTTCTGTGCTTTTATCTCACTTCACCCACCTTCTCCCGACTTCGGAGCTCCTCTGTCACGTGTTTGTGTGTTTTGTAGAAAGTAGATGTGACCAGTAAGGCGGTTGCTGAGGTGATCTCCAAAACGTCAGAGTACCTACAACCTAATCCAGGTGAGAAGAAAAGCGGCTGGCATGCACGTACCTGAACAATATCAGCCTGAAGTCCTACGTTCCCTACACAGCATCCCGAGCCAAACTGTCCATGCTGAACACCATGTCCAAGATTCGCGGTCAAGTGAAGAACCCGGGCTACCCCCAGGCCGAGGGGCTGCTAGGAGAATGCATGGCCAAGTATGGGAGGGAACTCGGGGAAGACACCAACTTTGGTGAGATGTTTGTTTCAGAACATCCCTGATGTGTGTGCGCCGACCAGAAGGCTGCTCGATGGATGAAACTCCGCCTGTAGCGACTCCGAGCTTCTAATGTGCGTCTGCGATTTTTTAGGTGGAGCGTTGGTAGATGTTGGAGAGTCCATGAAGAGACTGGCAGAAGTGAAAGACTCCCTGGACATCGATGTGAAACAAAACTTTATTGATCCTTTACAAGGACTCTGTGACAAAGACCTCCGAGAGATTCAGGTACTTTGGTTTTTCTGAAGCTTCAGGAACAGACGACAAAAGTTTGATTCTAATTCCTAAAAAGCGTCTGAAATGTTTCTCCGTCCACTTCAGCATCATCTGAAGAAGCTGGAAGGCCGTCGGCTGGATTAC
Source organism: Oryzias latipes (assembly GCF_053564925.1). Classification (NCBI taxonomy): domain Eukaryota; kingdom Metazoa; phylum Chordata; class Actinopteri; order Beloniformes; family Adrianichthyidae; genus Oryzias; species Oryzias latipes. Next base: position 8,878,108 of record NC_136240.1, read on the forward strand.
GACTACAAAAAGAAACGCCAGGGCAAAATCCCGGACGAGGAGATCCGACAGGCCTTGGAGAAATTTCACGAGTCGAAGGACGTGGCTGAGACGAGCATGTACAACCTGCTGGAGACCGACGTGAGGACTGTTCTGCTCTGTAGTCCATTTGAGGTTCTGATGCAGCATCCAAAGAGGCTTAAACGGTCATAATGTTACAAGTAAACTGGCTTTCTGTTAATTAAACCCTTCCAGTTCTGGTGATCGAACACACCAGAGCTGGTAGTTCCTGAAAACAGGGTTTTTGTTTCTGACAAAATGTTGAGTGTCAGCCTGTGACCGCTGTGCTGAGGTGTGTCCACCTGTGCAGATCGAACAGGTGAGCCAGCTCTCAGCTCTGGTGGACTCCCAGCTGCAGTACCACCGACAAGCCGTGCAGGTGCTGGAGGAGCTGTCTGACAAACTGAGGGAGCGGTCCGTGCAGCTTTCTCTGTCAAATTAAAATAATTTGTGAAATAATCCCAGATTATAATCCAGGAATCTTTCTGAACAGAATGAATGAAGCTCAATCGCGACCGAGACGGGAATACACGCCAAAACCCAAACCTATCTTTGACTTTGGAGACAACAGTCACTCAAACGGAGGCTACCCGACTACGATGGCTCCTCCCCCTTCACGTAACCCAGGTAGGAAGCTTCTGAGGAAGAATGAGGTGAAGCGGAGTTTGTTACCGTGAAAACATTAGTCAAAGAGTTGATTCGAACTTGTATCTCGTGGACGGAGAAGGGTAAGGATGGTCTGGTTGGGACTTGGTGGAGGGTTCCTCCTTCAGTGATGAGACTTCAACACCTCCAGAGGACGCATCAGCAACACCAGAGGTCCAAAACCACCAAAAACGTCCTCTTAGTTCTGCTCATCCTTCTGTCTCCGTGGTGGAAAGAAGCTTGAAATGTGGGAAAGATCTGTCATTCCAGAGCGACAACATCCTCCAGCTGTTTCTTCATGCTCAGAGCTGCAGAGCCTCTGAACAGAAACCGAGCTCCACTTTCTGCTGTCTCGATTGTTCAACAGCAGCCAGCCTGTAGCACACAAACGCTCTTCATTCCTGCAGATGCTGAACTTAGATACCCCAGAGTGTTTCCACATCACTGTTGACAGAGAATGTGAGCATGCGTGATGGAGAAAGCTGGCGGCGCACATGTATCTCCATGTTCCTCTCCTCCTGTGACGTCACACACCCTCCCGTCTGTGAGGCTGTGCTCGCTTTATCCCATAGAAGAGTGTGGGATCCCCACCGGAGACCACCGCTGTCTTCCACACGTTTGGTTTTCCGTGTGGTGGCCTCGTCTTTGACTGTCAGACATAACTAAGGAGGTTCAGAATCCTTTAACGCCTGCATGCTCCTCATTACGTCTGAGAGACAACAGAGGGTGATGGTACATCTGTGTCGTGTAGAACAGATTTTTGTGAATTACTGACACCTACTGGCTGCGTGTGGAGATACAGGCTTTCACACCAAACAGAGACGTTTGGTTCAGACGTGAACCTTTCCCTTGGATGAAGTTTGCAGAATCTGAACAGAAATATTTGGGGGTGTCGATGAGGTTCACCTCCAGAGTGGATCCTCTTCCTCGGAGTCTTCCGCTTTTTTACCCTGCAGTGTCATGCAGTGTTTACCCAGGTCAGGCGTAACATTTGTGTCAGCCGGGCGCGACACAAAGACCAAACTGTTTTCCAGTAGAAGGCCGGCTTGTGTGAGGTCACAGTGACAGCAGGATGCCGCAGCGTTTGCCTGGTTCGGGGTAAATGTTCTTCTTGTTAGAACTCGTGGAGGTTACTGCTGCTCAGTAACGCTGGGATTCTAACAGATGAGGCACTGCCGTTTACTCAGATTATCTCTGTTTACCTCTAAATGTTTAGACGAACACAGAAGCCTTCGACATAAATCAGGAGCATAAACGTGAGCAGACAGGAGATTATTTGGCTTCTGTGGCTCAGAGGTTTCTTCAGCGTGAACGCGACATCCTAACTTCACCTTTGTGGAGGTTTTTATTATTTATGTACGTTTGGCTCAGGTTCCTCCAGAGCTCCAGCTGTTAAAAAGGAGCAGCAAAGGGAGGATGTTTCTTCTCCTGTCAGGTCAAATTTCATCAGAAAAAAGCTTTCTATGAGTTTATATTGAGGAACATCATAAAGAAGAGGAGATTTTCTACATTCAGATTGAAGGAATTCACCTGAATTTTCTGTCCCTCGGCCTCTGAATGTCTCGTTCATCACCTGTAACTCACCGTCACATCAATGTTTCCGTTGATCTGTTGTTTTCAATTCTAAAATGTCAAAGATCATGAAGTGATGTGAATTCTTTATATTTGTCTTTAGGATTGAATTAAAGAGGAAGAATGTAACTTAAATTGATTCCACAATAAATGATTAAGTCAAATATAGTGCAGAGAAGAACAGGACCTTTTCTATGGAAGTGAACATTTGGATTTGCGGCTTTTTTGAGGGTCATGTGTTTTCTGTCGGGTGCCTGACTCCCGGTCTTCTGTTCTCAGCCCCCCCCGAGCAGCCGAGCTGCAAGGCACTGTACGACTTTGAGCCGGAGAACGAGGGCGAGCTGGGCTTCCACGAGGGGGACGTCATCACCCTGACCAACCAGATCGATGAGAACTGGTATGAGGGCATGCTGAACGGCCAGTCCGGGTTCTTCCCTCTGAACTACGTGGAGGTTCTGGTGCCGCTGCCACACTAATACAGACACAAGGCCATTGGGGGGGGTCAGACGGGGTGGGGGAAGGAGGATCAGGCAGGTTCCATTTTCACCTTCAGGCCCATCGTCAGGAAGACATTATTTTTAGGACTGATGACACATAAGCAATAATGTTGGTTTATAGATGCATCTAAATTATTATCACTGCAGTTGTTGAGGGGACATCAGCATGCCCCCCTCCCCTAATGCTGTGGGTAAAATGCCACCATTCAGCAGGAGAAGTGAAAGGTTCATTGCAGTTTTTCTTCCTCCCGTGGATGGAAGTGTGCTCCTAGATGCCACCTTGTGGCATGCCTGGGAACTGCCGTCCCCTCAACAAAAATCTGGATTTGATTTGTTGGACTAATTGTAAAAAACAGAAAAATTGAAACCACATCCTCATGGAAAAAACTGGCCCCAAATGTTAGTAGGACTTTGACGGCAGACCGTCAGCTTCCCTGTTGGAGTCCCTTCAGCCTGAATGGGGGGGGGGGGGGGGGGGGGGGGGCTGTTCCTCAGAGCAGACAGACAGACATGCAGATGTTGCACGTTTTGGTAACTGGTTGAAGCCGGTTCTCGTTACCCATAAACACAGGGAGTAGTAACTGTTACTCTGCTCAGTAAAGGATGTGGAGCCAAAAACGCAATAGAATCGCTTCAGCACGCGTTTGGTCAGGTGCTAACAGCCATATTTTCGTTTTGGCGTGTTTCTAGAGACCGCCTTAACATAGTCCCTTCAGAGAGGATGCTGCTGGCAGCAAATCTTTAAGTTTGTCTCTGACTGCCGTTTTATTGTTTAACCTCACAACCGAAAGTCTGTGAAACTCCGCCCACCTCAGCCTAACTCTGAACCCGGTTCGTTGATTCTTGTCTTGTTTTGCGACTGATGGCCGCAGCGGTTTGGCTGCTCAGACGAGGCCGGCTCCTCGTTCTGGACTGCATTCACAGACGGCTCGACTGAGAAGGAAAACCTCTTTTTCAGAACACTATCCTTTCAGTCTAGAAGATTCCAGAGGGTTGTGGAGAGACGATGACAGTTTATCCGTTTTCTGTGACTGTTACCCCTCCCCTGTTTGAAATGTTTACGCCCCTGAGCGCCGCGTGGGTTAGTCGACGGGTGAAGACGAGCTTCGAGGAAGCGCCGTCGGAAAAGCCAACCCCATTACCGCGGCTGCCTGCACTTTCCGGTGTCACAGTTGGAGCATATTTCTACTTCCTGGACGACACTAGAGGCAGATCCTGGATCTGATGATCACCTGAGTCTTAAACAGAGCTTTAGGTTTACGTTTTCTCTGTAAAGAAATCCAGATGTGGTTTTTAAATGTTTGTATTTTAGTCTTACTCTCCTTTATAACATGAAATCACTATGGCTCTCTAGAGTATTTTTATATACAACACTTTACAACCATCAGATTAACCTTTGCATGTGGTCCTATAAGAAACTCTAAAGTGTTTTTTGTTAGATATAAGTTGCCTGTTTACTTTTGCTATGAAAACTATATTTAACTGCAATATTTTGCCTTTTATTATCACAGTATTTGTTCGTGCTTCCTCCGTCTTCTTTGTGTTACAAATTCTTACAAATAAAACAAAACTCGAGACTTTCTTCATGTTTTCCTTCTTTTTTTTTTACACCACAGACCAAACATACAGATGGTTTAATTCAACAACAAACAAATAGTTCCAGTGTGTATTTGAACGCCTCGTGGATCATCAGCAGGCGGGAGGCGGAGCTTTCATGGCTGTACTTAAAGGATCCACGGTTTGTAATAAATACAGAATAGGTCATGAGGTCGTGTCCGTCCAAACCAACATGATGGGGGGGGGGCAGTAGATGAGCACACACAGGTATCTAACTTTACCCAAACCCTAACGTACACAAACATGAACTAAACAGTTCAGCTCAAACCTTTGCCTACAGACATGGACATTTACACAAAAACAGTTTACATCGACCGTACCTGAAGTATCTGACCACACCAGCAGATACTGTTGCAGGTCGGTCCGTAGGTCCTGAAGGTTAGTGATCAAACAGACAAGCATTCAGGCTACATGGTTCTGAGTAGGTCCTCTTTAAGAACTCTGACCTGTTTCCAATGGATCTGTTCAGTTCTCAGTCTGGTTTCATGACGAGGGAGGCAGTCTGACCTCCAGCAGCTCCTCGCCAAAGTGCGTTTCATCTCAACGGCGCATGCGTCACCAGCGTTCACTGATGGCTGGATCCATCAGTGAACGCTGCTCAGCTGACTGTAGACGTGCTCCAAGATCTGCGAGTAAGCCTGGTCTTTGGGGGCGTGGCAACTCAGAGAACCCTGTGCGGGAGAGCATCGGTCATTCCCCCAACAGCCGGGTATTTAAACCCCCGAACACCTCCTACCTTTATCTTGTCCATCATGGTTGTGTCGGGACACCAGTACTGGTGGAACTGGACCAAGTCAGGCGCTGCTCTGTAGTATTCAACCAGCAGCATCTGTTGAGATCATACAGAATCCCTTACAGCCTGACCTGAAGCAGCACGTCGGAGCTGTGCGGCAGTGTCCGTACCATCTCGTTGAGAACGTCGCTGGTCAGAAAGTTGTCCTGTACGTAGGTGACCTCCACAGCCACTGGGATCCCGTAGTCGTTGGGCCGCTGCTGCTGGCAGGGAGGAGAATGAGCAGATGTTTCCAGAACCGAGGAACCACGACGAAGGTCTGCGCTCTTACCTCAGGCGGGGGCACCACCCAGAATGGGGTTATTGTAGATGCAACACCCTGGTTTCCGTGGTAATAAGGACCTGAAAAAGTTGAAGCTTAACGATGATCGTAGTAACGAAGCCTTCATTCATTTCTGTCCCTAAAAGTCCTGAATTTGTCTGCAGTGCCACCAACTCTGAGCCGTTCTCTGCAGCAGCTCAGCCGATTCCCTCATAACACGTCCAGAACATCCATTCATTTGTTTCTGAATACGAACAAAACCTCGTCCCTGCAGTAAACACAGGATACTTCAGCCCGGAAGTTAAACTCAGTCTGTTTCCAGCGCTTTGATGCGCTAACTGGAAGCTGCAGATAAACACCATCTGAACCACCAGGAGAACATCTGTGCACTTATCTCCATCAACAGTTTGATCTCTTTCACTTCTAACTGATGTGGGAGGCGGCAGCACTTCAGTACGTGCGTGCAAAGGAGCACTGACCACAGATGATGCCCAGACACGGCTGGAAGCCGTTGTTGGATCCTTGGAGCCTCAGCTGATGGTCCATCTGAGAGTCGATGTCCTGCAGCGACGGCAGCGCCGGACCCCGCGGGTGACTGTGGTACCAGCCCACCAATGACAGACCGCGCATGAACAAGTTCTGACAGATCTGAAGCAGCATCACACACCAGCTTCATTACACTGAACAGGAAGCTGAGAACATTTCAAATGAGGAGAGGTTTAGTTCATCATCATCAGGTAGATGAAGAATCGCAGAACAACTCTGGATTGATTTAATCCATTTAACAGTTGATGTTTTGTTTAATGGTCAATTTTCTGACGTCATACGACGTGTGAAGATGTTTTTTTGGTGTTTACAATAAAAACAGAACATTTAAGGGGAGTGGTGCCCTACCCTCAGGCTGTGGACCGGTACCGATCCGGGGGACAGTTGGTATCAGGCAGCAGAGAAAATACATTTTTTCCGTTTTGTTTTTAACTTGATTCTGAAGGAAGTTTTATTTTGAAAAACTGGATTCTCTCTATCATGATCTGACTCTTTCATGTCAACTCGGTCAGTCACGTGTTAAAAATCCATCCACTGCTTTCTTAAAGCGGCTGCTGTGACCGCTTAACTGAAAGCCCCAAGCTAGCAAAGTTAACGAAAACAAATATTTGGAAAGTTTCTTTAGGTAGAAAAAATTCCAGAGAGGAAACACAAGAAAAGCCTTCAACTTCAAAATAGAAGAAATCTACAAACCAGGAGTCTTTACCCCAAATATGGATTTATTTTGACAGTTGTTCCCGCAGACCATAATAGTAATGCAGAATATTCAATAACCTGCTGTCTAATGTTACTGGGACGCTGCTAATAAAGTTATTCAAACGGTGGATCCCCGTTTATTGCAATAAATGCAAATCTACAGTGAATGAAATTTTATTAGCAGTGTATTTTTAGCGTTACACTGTCTGTCCTGCATATTGTGCAGATCAGGTGTGCTGGAACAAATGATACAACAAACAATAAATCCATTTTCTTAAGTAAGATTCATGTTAAATACGTTTTTTTTCCCCCCTTTAAAGTCAAACACTCTCTTTCTGTTTCCTCTCTGACTCTTTTCTGCCCACAGAAACTTTCCTGTTTTTCTTTTAATTTAGCGGTCTTTTCAGAGATAAAGAGGGATGGATTCCAGACGCGAGCGAGGAGAACGATTTGACATCCTTCAAAGGTCAGAGACCGATGTGGTGGACGGAATCTGGTACTTTTCCAAAAGAAAACATCCTTCCGATTCAGAATATTAACAAAACGAGAATAACGTGTGTAGTTTTTTGGTCTGCGGCCTGCAGGTGGGAATTAATTTGAATCCTTTTATGGATACAGACTATGTTTTAGGATTTTTATAGCCGATATTTGCTATCTAATAGTCTGAAAATCTATTTCCCAGAATTTTAACCACATGCAGCTGTTTTTTTTTTTTTAAAAGACGGCTTTTCTCCTTATTTCTGCTGAAGAAAAGATGGAGCCACGGCTCGGGTCTCACCTCTTCCTCCACAGCAGAAGCAGACTCCCTGTCTGCCAGCCTGGTCCGACAAGGAAAAGCCCTCAGGATGGTCAGAACTGAAACCAAGCAAAAGGAAGATGATGCTGATGAAGACGGGGACGACTGGATCTCCGTGGATTTATTCCGCTTACGTTGTGTGTTAGTATCCCATCTCCCTCCAAGGTATCCCACCACCTCACTGGTGGTCAGATGACAGTGGAAGTCCTATAAAGTCCAACATCAGAGACCTTATCCTCCAACACGTCCCTGAAAACCCACAGCCCGTGTTTGGAATGTGCTGAGACCCACCATCAGGAGCAGAACGTTACTGGAGACGGCGACGTTGAACGGCTGGAACCTGTTGATGGCGGAGAAGGCCGACAACTCCACCAACGTGTGCGGATCTCTGAGGACACGAGGTCACAGGGTCACACTGAGGCTCAGGTCGAGGACAAAACAGTGGAGACGCAGGAGGACGTACTTGGCAGCATCCCTGGTGCCTAAGGTGCAGTATCTGACAGGAATCCTCTCTCGGTCGGTCCGTCGGGAAACGACCACGTCTGCAACGCCGCGAGGATGAACATGAGTCACAGAAGGACGGCGGGAGGTGAGAGGAGAGCAGATGAGGGGAAAAACACACCATGTAATCCAGGCTTGACGTTTTTGTTCTTCTCGTCTGCCTGCACCGCAGTCTTCCCTTCTTCCTCATCCTCGTCATCATCTTCCTCGCTCACCAAGCTCTGGAATGGCAAGGAACAAAAAAGATGATGGAGGATAATCACACTTTATGCTTCTGTGGTCCAGAAAGCCTTTCATAAATGTCAATATGACAAAAAAATTCTATATTTGAGTGAAACTCGTCATATAGAATCATTATACTTCCCTCACATCACTTTGTCATTTGTTTAAGTAAGATGGTTCCAGTTTACAGGAAAAAAATCAGATTCTCAGAAAATAAAAAGGATGGAAACTCAGGATGTCACCGCCTCACCAGCTGATCTACCAAAAACACCTACAGATGTTTCAGCTTGTATCTGGATGCTACACAATCGTAGGGAGATGGCAGATGTCCAGAAGACAGTCCTCCACAGCCTTAACAAGGAGGATGAGCCACAAGGACCCGGCCGGTTCACAGAGAGCTGTATCCAAGCGTGGAAGGAAAAAGTGTGACCAGGAGAAAGTTCTGGAGAACGGCAGCTTTGAGAGGAATGCCAACAAATCCATTCAAGAACTTCAGGGAGCATCAGAAGGAGTGGACTCTGCAGTCAAACCTCTCCTGAACCAGAGACGTCAGCAGCGTCTCACCTGGACTAAGCAGGAGCAGAACTGGACTGCAGCTCAAAGCTCCACAGTCCTGTTCGGAGATGGAAGTCTATTTTACATTACATGTGGGGGTGAAGGTCCCAGAGTCTGGAGGAAGAGTAGAGAGGCACAGAATCCACGAGTGAAGTTTCCACGGTCACTGATGGTTTGAGTCTCGTCTGCTGGTCCACTAGGTTTTCTGAAGCAGACATCTACCAGGAGATTCCATCTTTTTTAATGGATCTGATGTGATCTAATTTTCTGAGAACTAGAGTTTATGATCTAAAGATCATGTTTACAACAAATAAAAGCTTGAAATATTTCATTCCATTTATATTTCTATCTAAACTAGAAAGTTTCACTTTTTGAAATGACTGAGAGGAAAAAATCCTTCTGACTAAAGAAGAAAAATGTTGTCCAGTCAAATTATTTTAAATCCATTAAAAACTCCAATTCCCAGAGCCCCGCCCCTTCCTATTGTTTGTTTTAGATGTTCCTGAAGTATAAAACATTAAATTATCTTATTTACTGGTACGATGTTTATCTGACAGGGGTTAGACTCCATGACGGAACAGTCTGGACGCGAAAAGCCGATGGGAATGCTGGGTATTTTTACCTGAACCTCCAAAGGAAATCAGCTGATGGAAGAATCAGAACTCAGTTCTTCGCCGTTTCCTGACAGTTTGTTACTCCATTACTTTAACTGAAAGCTCTTATGTAACTTCCTGATTGTGCCTCTTAAAGGCCCTGTGTTCAGTTCCTCCTTTTCGGTTTCAGTGTCTCAGACCATCAGAGCCACACAGAGCAGAGAGAACGTTCTCCTGCAGCATCTGCAGAGAGAACGTTCTCCTGCAGCATCTGCAGGAGCTTCAGCCTCCAGAGCGCCTCCTCCACCCTCCGTATCTAACAGTTCTACATGCAAATCTCCGTCTTTCAGTAAGTCAAACTTTGGACCTTAGAGTTGGAGAAGAGATGTTGGGTTTGCTCCTCTCACCATGTCTGCGCTGGGCTGGTACTTGTGCAGCCAGGTGGTTTTGTACTGGACCAGCTTCTGCCCCCTGTATCGCACAGACGCCCATCCACAGCCGGACTTTTTGGCCGGGTTAACCAGACGCTTACAGTGAGTTGCCCAGGCGCTGGGCGAGTTGAAGATCTGACCCGTTTCCACCCAACGGATTTTCCCATCATTCAACAGGTCGCCTACGAAGTTCTTCCCCTGAGAGCAGAAGAAAAGTCACGTCTCTGCGACAGAACCTTGGACCTCCTCGGTTCTTCTGACAGGACGGGTAATTACAAGGTAGTGGATGCCCAGCACGCCATCGCCCGGCTCCACCAGGCCGTCCTTGAGCAGCACCCGGAGCGTGATGCCTCTCCTGGTCAGCAGGGAGCCCCGGCCGGAGCTGGACCGGAGGTCTCCTTCCTCTCCTCCACTCAGCTCCTCCTCATCCTCCTCACCACCATCCTCCACCACCTGTGGAGAGCCTGGGGGCTCAGAGCCTGCAGACACAAACATGCAGACATGAGGAGCTGGAGGCGTGGATGGTCCACGGAGAGACCAATGAGACAGCTGAGTCAGCAGAAATCCACCGCTGTAATAACAAAGACCCCCCAGTGAGAGCCGCCCCATCACGGCAGCATCATTCACGACCAAATCCCGCGAACAGGAGAGCCACCCGTCCCCTCAGCAGATCAGAAGAACCTTCAAACGGTGCTGGTTCCAGCCGCGCGGCGGCAGTCTTTGTTTCCCCTCTCATTTAGCTCTGACCGCCGGAAGAGGCCTGCACGCGCCCCCCTCATTTATTCCCCCAAACAACCAAAATCGCTTAATTGTTCTCACCCATTTCTCTGAACGCGTTTGGGTCCACCGCGGCGCGAGGCCACTCTTTCCCGGCGCGCGAGCCGCTGTGTGAGCGCGCGCGTGGCTCCAGCTGGTCTTCAGGAAGGAAGGAGCGTCCGCGGCTCTGCGGACGGACGAGTTTCCTTGTTGTGTTGCTTTAATGTCAGCTCCCCTCCCCTTTGCGCCTCCCTCCCTGCTCCTCCGCCCGCGCGCGCCCGCCTCTATCAGGCTAGCTGCGGGAGAGCCCGGGTGGGAGGCGCGCGAGCCCCCGGCACGAGGACAACGAAGTCGACCCAGAAAACCGCGACTTTTGCTGCTCTGGAGAACCGGAAGGTCCCGAAGACCTGCGGGAATTTTTGGCGCAGCCTGGAAGCGGAGTCAAAGTGCAGCTGAAATGCGGGTTTCTGCCCCGCTACCACGAACACATCTTTCTCTTTGAAAAGAAGCGCGTGAAGCCGGAGGGGGGGGGTGGTTGTACCTCAGATTTCTGACATTTTTCATCATGGGAGTCAAACTACAGACCACAGTTTGATAAGGTGCATATTAAATGATTCAACAAGTTAACCATAAGAATAAAAACATTTCAATTCTCGTGCTTACATCTAAAAGATGAAGCCAAATAATAATATTGACCAGTTGACGCCTCTAAAGGGATATCTATAAAATCAAATAAGATAAATTAAGTACACCCTAAACCTAAATCCTAAACCTATCCTATTTATTTGGCTGATTTATGCATTTAAATGTTAAATAGGAGTTTTAGTACTAAAGTGTTTTGTCTAAACCGAAGAAACCAAACTCTTTATTATCTGCATTTTAATACTAATAACTTGAAAGCTAAGTATTTTGTGTGCACATATTCACAGACCAAAAATAAACACACACACTAGCTCTAAAATAAAACAATTGGTTTAAAAAAAGTGTGTGTGTGTGTGTGTGTGTGTGTGTGTGTATATATATATATATATATATATATATATATATATATATATATATATATATATATATATATATATATATATATATATATATATATATATATCACATATATATATCACATATATATATATATATATCACACAGTTCAGACGTCATTATTTTTGTTTTAGCTTTTATTTTAATATTTATTAGCAGCATTTAGATTGGTATGCTTTTATTTACAGAATCTTCTGACTTGAATGTGGAAAAAAAGTGAGAAATTTGTCTCAAAATGTTGCAAACTGTGAGGAAGCCTTAACTAACTGAAGTTCGTCCTTCAGCTCTGTGGCTGCGTGAGGACTGGAAGGAGGAGTGGGGGACCAGCCGGCCTACAACGCAGGATGTACTCCCTTTAAAAATAGAAAAAGAAAGGATCAATTTTGTAAACAACTCCATGTGTTTACATCTCAATATTTATAAAACATGTCAAACATCTTTCTGAATGATGGATGACTCTGGTCCCTAAAGGATTCTTCAGGACAGATGGGTTTCCTTGTACTACAGCCCATTTCTCCAGTCTGTGCTCAAAGGTCCGAGCAGGACTGGAGAGTTTGGAGAAGATCGGTGGAGGAATTTCAGAACCCATCAAGGCTAATAACTATGTTGTGAAACTGTGACAAACAGAAGTGAGGAGATCCCTTTGCTCTATCGACTCTTGGAAAAAACTGCGTGATGATGTCAAATCCATCGTGTGATTCTGGTAGATTCTTCTTCTACCATGATAAAAATGTTAAGGTAACAGAGCTGCATGCATGTTATGGGACACACGTTCCATGGATAATTAATTGAAATATTTTTGTTTATTAAAACTAATGTTCATAAAGTTACAAGAAATACAGACCCTTAAAGAATTTAAATGCAATGGTAACTGTTTTATTTGACATTTGAATTGAGCATAGGTTTTGGTGAGGGGCACTTTAGGAGGTGTTCCAGACTTATATAATATTTTAAAAACTAGTTACAAACGTTCATTTCTCTTTAGATTTGGTTTTTTTAAATGGGGGATTCAGTCAGAAACTAAATGTTATAATATTTTGTATGTGGGTTATTTAAAATATGATCTGTTCATGGAAAACACGTCTGTCTTCTGATCTTTACTCACTTTTCTTCACTCGTTCTCAGAGTCGATAGATAGATAGATAGATAGATAGATAGATAGACAGACAGACAGACAGACAGACAGACAGACAGACAGACAGACAGACAGACAGACAGACAGACAGACAGACAGACAGACAGACAGACAGACAGATAGATAGATAGATAGATAGATAGATAGATAGATAGATAGATAGATAGATAGATAGATAGATAGATAGATAGATAGATAGAGAGATAGAGAGATAGAGAGATAGATGTTTGTGGTGCGTTGCTAGGCAACCGTTAGCATTGTTGTTCTGTGGTGGTCGTGATTCTCGTGGCTTTTCCGCCTGTTGGGTCCCCAGAAGAGACGCAGCCGCAGGAACCATGTCGAGCCCGGAGGAGCAGGCCAACCTCGGCAGGGCGCTCGACTTTCTTCGCCGGTGGGACCGCGGCGACGGGCCGGTTCGGGTCCGCCTGCTGAGGAGCTTTCTGAACCGAAACGCGAGGAAGACGTTCTACGAGCTGGAAGTGGACCTGGCGCAGACCGCCAGCCTGCTTCTGGCTCGGATCACCGTCTGGATGAGAGTCTCGTATCCTGCAGGTTTTGCTGTTTCAGCAGCAGCTGATGGAGACGTTTGTCTCCTGCTGGAATCCAGACGTCTGTCTTCTGTCAGAACATCCTTCACTGGTCTTCTTTATTTAACAATGTCTGCACTAAACGTTAAAACTGCGAGAAAATCATCAACATCTTTCTTAAAGATAGTGTAAAAACATGCTTAGCCTCCATGGGTCACCTGTTGGATTCAGGTGACCTCCATTCCGCTTTTCTCCTTTTCTTCTCTGAATTGTTCTGACGGCCTTCACAGATGAACACAGATTCACGGCTGAAGGCTTCTTGGCTCTCCAGCTGAAGGCTCTTGGGATTTTTCTTTCTGCTTCCAACCAGTGAGTGAACCTGCTGCACCATCACCTGTTTGAAGCTTCGCTCCTGAGCTCTGAGTGACCACGTCTTCTGACAGCGATCAGTACCTGATGGAGTTCCTGCAGGGCGGGGGCGTTGTCATCCTCCTGGACGTCCTCAGCAGCTCCCAGGTCCAAAATGACGACAAGACGGAAGCTCTTCGTCTTCTGCTGAACATCTCAGATGCTGGTCGCAAATACAAAGAGTTTATTTGTGAGCATAACGGTAAACGGTGTTCACTTTAAAAACGAGCATCTCAGCTCCGTTTTTCTGCTACACTGATCTTTGCATCACCTGCACATAATGACAGGTGTGGAAATCTTATCAGACTGCATGGTGGGTTCGGACGGAGGGGACGCTGCAGGGGCTCTCCTGGAGTCCCTGTCACATGGAAACCCCAAATACCAGGACCAGATCTATAGAAGCCTGATTGGCCTCCTGACCCGGGTCCGGCCCAGAGCCCAGCTGCTGCTGCTGCAAACCTTACGCTCCGTACAGGTAAGGAGATTCCTCCCAGTCAGAGCCGGACTCTAGAGAATGACCAGGATGATCCATTCCTCCTGCAGCTCAAACTGGGTCCAGCACATGACGGCATTGTGGCTCCTCTGCTGAACACGCTCAGGTCCCTGCACCTCGATGTCCAGGATGAAGGTCAGGAGAAGAACCTTTCGGGGTTTGGGTTTTTAGATTTGAAGAGAAACCTTTAAAACTTTGCTTGAAGATTTGATTTGATTTCTTGGGTCAAGCTCTAACCGTTCCTTTGGTTTTCCTTCAGCTTGTAATCTGATCAGAGACCTGATGGGTGACGGTGTGAGAGTGAAGCTGCTCTCTGGACTTGTTGCTCTCCTGAAGCCCGTCGAGGAAGAGACAAGAGGTGAGGTGGTTCTCTCAGCATCAGAGGAACAAAAACTGTTTTTAACCTTCATTTTGATCTAAAACAACAATAAAATGTGAATGTAGTCATTTCAACAGGAGAAATCATCAATTCATAAAAACAGCCAGATCCTGAACTGTACCAGTCAACATGTCATGGAGATCATGTGACGTCCGACTGTGTTTGTTTCTGTTGTTTTTTCTTCATGGACCAGAACCTGAGGTGACCGGATCGCTTGCCGTCTTTGTCCAACAAGCTGCAGCAGCGACAGCGATCCGGTACATCAGTACACGCCTTCACCCGCAGAACTTACATGTTGTTTCTCGTGCTGTGAACAATCCAAACAAGGCTCTGATCTTCGCCGCAGGTCTTTGGCTGAGGAAGATGAGGAGATTTCTCGTGAGCTTCTTTCTCTTGGAGTCGTTCCAAACCTCCTGTATGCGTTGGGGAACCAAGAACACGGCGAGGCCCAAATCCAAGCCAGCCTCGCCTTAGAGGTACTGTGTGTGTGCTCATTATGCACGCACACACAGGCACATGTTTGGCCCTGCTGTGGTTTATAGTGAGCTCTACAGCCACACAAAAATTCCTTCAGGCTGCTATGCTTCAGGATGAAGCTATGATGGAGGAAATTCCCAGCTGGTACCAACAACTGCTCCTTGTTAAGAGCAGGAATGTGTTTTTCAGTAAAGCCCATTGTTCTGTTCTCACACCAAATTAAAAACAGACAGCACATGCCGCACAGCAGAGCTAAACAAAAGCTGGACGGTTTCAAAACACCTTTAAATGTAAGACCGTTCTTTTCTCTGTCTTCCTGTTTCCAGCACTTTGTACGCTCAGATCCGAGCGTTGGAGCTCATGTGCGCAGAGTCATGGGCAGCCAGCTGTTTGCGGCCTTCACTGTAAGCTCTGCTAGATGTTTGTGGAAGCTGCTTGACGTTAGCACTAACCCTAACCCCCCCTCTTTCAGCACAGCAAAGCAGACACTTTACACATGAAAATGGATAAAAGACAAGCAGAAGTTCTGCTATCAAACCATCTCCACATTGATCCAGGTGCTGTTTTGTGTGCTTTGCTTCAACTTCTATTTATGACCTTATTTAATCATAAAACCTTTATTTTTTACAGTTTTGGACGGTGTTGTCTGACTGCTGACCGGAGGAGCTTTTCATTTCAGCCTCACGTCCTAAAGACTGTTAAAACAATTCACGCATTCAAAACAAAAATCCTATTTGTGTCCAAGGGATTGGAATTTGTGAGGACAAATAGTTTCTTAATTTCTAGTCTTTAATTAAATAAAGATTAAATGAAGAGCCACTAGGAGGAATCTTCACTCTGTTCAAAGTTGTTAAAAGTAAAAATGCTTGTATACGTGTAGCCAAAAGAGTCCAAAGCTGAGATAGATTTTTGTTGAATGTCTCTCACTGAGACAGAATGATAGGATGACTGCAAGCTTTCTTCCTGACCTGACCTGACTGTGAAAACACCTGAGCCTGAACTCCAAAATTCAGAGTAGAATTGTTGATCCACCAGACTTCAGGCAGCGTTGATGATCAGGACAATGGCCTGAACCAAGGCACAGTCGATGATTTAACGAGGGGTATTCCAAGTGTTCCACTGAATGTTCCATTGCTCCAACTCCCATTTTTGTTGTTGCTTATCTTATCTTGTGCATTTTGGGGTAATTTTAAATATCCAATCTTGCAAATTTTCCTATAAAGTGTCTAATTTGGGCACAGAAAAAAGACAATCAATTATATCACATTCATCAAAAGAGCACATAGGATAAAAAGTGCACGTATGAATTTCAATAAATTTTTGGTCTCGTATTTTTTGTTAAATGATTGAAAAATACAGTACAGAAATATAACTTTCTTAAAGAAGAGTTTTGTTTTACACTTTTCATAACACAACTTCAAAATATAGCTCAGCTACTGTTAAAAAAAACCGTGATATCCTTTTCTTTTCACTGTTTAATGGCTTCAACCCAGAATGCAATGCGCAGGAAATAAAGTCTAACGGAAATGACGTAGGGCCGTAGTTATTTCCGTCATAATATCGCTACTCCGGATTGGTCAATCTCCACATGGCGGGAGCTGAACGAGCTGACGATGTAAACAACGTGCTTGGAGAGAAAAACGTATTTTATTCTGGAGTCAGAAGATGAGCAGGTTACGTTTAACTTCCATCAAAGGAAAGAAACTTTTATCAGAAGCTGAAGAGACGAAGACTTCGACCCGGAAGCGGCGGAAGACAGCCGTGGAAGGAGGTGGGAGTCAAAAATGAACCCAGCTCGGCGCTGATTTCTTAATAATTTATACACGTTTTTCTGGCCGATTTAACAACCAGTTCGTTCAAACCAACTTTTGTCCAGTCGGCTCATGTTTAACTTATAGCTGGGTTCTGCTGAAGGACGTTATTGTTCCTATTTGCCCTGAATGAAGCTGTTCGAGTCGTTATGACATCTTTTTCTTGCTTGTCAGTCAGATTTGTTGTCTTTTCCTTTTAGAAGAGGCCCCCAAAGCCTCCCCCTCTTCATACCACAGCTTCTGTGATCCAGCAGAAGTAGTCCAGCTGCGTCGGAAGCTCCTGAGCTGGTACGACAGGGAGAAGCGAGAGCTGCCATGGAGAACTCTGGTGGGAAAAACAAAGAAAACTTCATTTCAGTCTTTGTTTGGTATTGTTTTTATTAGTTCATAAATCCAATTTTTCTGAAGGAGAATAAAATTTCATTTTACAGCTAAAAATTTGTATAGAAGTATGTTTTTCTTCAATTACACATTTTCCAAACCTTTGGATTTCCTAATATTTGTTTTTATGATTACTTAATTAAGTGTTCTCTTATTTCTAAAATCTTCTTTTTTTGGTTTTGATTGGCCTATTTTGATTAAAAAATGGAACCTGAAGAGTATTGATGTCTCCGTCCTGGTTTGTTTTGAGCAGGCTGTAACCGAGGCAGACGTCAACATCCGGACCTATGCAGGTCATTTAGAACCCCTGAAAAGTGATTGCCCCCTTTTTCATAGCTTCTTGTCTGGAATAATCACTTTTCTGTCTTTTCAGTGTGGGTTTCTGAAGTAATGCTGCAGCAGACGCAAGTCGCCACAGTGACAGACTACTACAACAGATGGATGAAGGTAGAGGACGTCTTCACTTTCAGCGCTTGTCTTGACACTAATCTGTGTGCGATGTTGTGCGTCTTTGCTGCAGAGGTGGCCCACTGTGCAGCATCTGGCTGCTGCTACCCTGCAGGTAATTATCGATCGCTTACTGTTGTAGTTTGCCATTTAACATGTCGTTTTTTTATTTTTCAAAGTAGATTCCTGATGTTGTCTGTCCAGGAAGTGAACCAGATGTGGGCGGGGCTTGGATACTACTCTCGGGGCAAGCGGCTGCATGAGGGGGCACAGAAGGTCTCTAGTTCCTCAGGATCACGCTGTGTTCATGCTGACACTTAGACAAATGGTGTTGAAAAAAAACACCCAAATATTCGAGGGGTTCCCAATGCAAGGTCCTGTGATGGTTATTGTTTCAGGTGGTGTCGGAGCTGAAGGGACAGATGCCTCACACGGTCGATGACCTGCTGAAGGAGCTGCCGGGTGTGGGCCGTTACACTGCTGCAGCGGTGGCCTCCATCGCCCTGGGACAGGTGGGTCAGAGGGCGCTGAAGCTCACCTGTCTGCTAAAAGATGTTCAGGCTGCACTGAAACAGACCAGAAGGAGAAGATCCCACTCATGTTCTGGAAGCAGACCACGAGTTTCTTTACCTTCCATCGTTTTTGGGTCTATTTCCAAAACGTTCCCAGTCGTCTTTTAATTATAATTATGCGGTTTTTAGCCACGAAAAAAAACTGTGTCGTTTTCTAGGACATTTCTGCAGAGCGGCAGGAGGAAATTCAACTCTTGAGTTGTGGGACGGGATTGTTGGCGTGGGGCAACTCCGCCCCCACCTCCCATCATCCATCTGTTTACACTGTCCAGCTAGTTTACAGCTCCTCACACCCCTAACCTAACATTAGCGGTTCAACAAAAATGGCAGCAATTTTAGAGCTATCCAGCCGGACAGTTTCGATCCAGATTACAGCTCAGAAAACAAAGACATATTTTCTACGTTACAAATGTGATGTTTTTCAAATCACATTTTGTCATCTGCTTCTGATTCAAAATGATTTGAATAAAGAAATACTCTGATCTTAATTTCCTTTATCTACCTCCTCCATCATCAGAAACAAAGAACTTGTCAAAAACATCAGTGTTTTTTTTTTACTGCTTTGGGTTTTCTGTTGAAAACAAAACCGAAGCAGAAAAACTTGAACCAAAGCAGCTGAAGTGGAACCGCTGGCTTTTGCTTCAATGCTCCATAACGGATCCTCAGAGTTTCAGAATAATCCCGATGTGAGCTACAATTCCCGTTTTTCCCACAACCTGACAGACTTGTGCTGCTTAGGTTGCTGGAGTTGTGGACGGAAACGTGACCCGGGTTCTGTGTCGGCTCAGAGCAATCGGAGCCGACAGCACAAGTCCTGCAGCGAATCAGGCTCTGTGGTAAACATCTACATGGTTTTTGGAAGAATTTCTGTCTAAATCCTGTGAAAACACAAAACTGCTTGATGATTTATTATTTAACATAGTTGAGACGTTGACACATGCTTCAAAAAGACCAGTGGGTTCTTCTCGGTTTTAGGGGTTTAGCCAATGTCTTGGTGGATTCAGAGAGACCTGGAGACTTCAACCAGGCCATGATGGAGCTGGGAGCCCGAGTCTGCACCCCCAAAGGACCTCTGTGCAGCCGCTGTCCCGTCCGGGCCCACTGCCGCTCGCATCAGAAGGTTCATCCGAAGCCCTGAGCGCTGCAGGCGGGAACCAGCTGCTGTGAATTCCAGCTGATGCCGTCGTCGTGTCTCTGCAGGTCCAAGTCCAACAAGAGCAAAACACCAAGAAGCTTCTGGGGAGGACGGACAGAAGCGTCTCAGAGGTGCTGGACGTGGAGGACTGCAGTAAGGCTGCTGTATCTTCTCTTAGCTTCTGTTGGTTGACGATGAAGGTCTGACGTCTTCCCCCTCATCTTCAGTGAGAGGTGGAACGTGTCCCCTGTGTCCCCTGGAGCCGTGGGACGATAGTCTGGGTGTTCAGAACTTCCCCAGAAAGCCAGTAAAGAAGGCGCCCCGAGCAGAGCGGACTCTGACCTGCGTGGTGGTCAGACCCGGGGAGCAGGACGACCACGAGTTCCTGCTCACGCAAAGACCAAACAAAGGTGAGTCTGAGGTCACACCTGCAGCGGGATTCCTGGGGGTGGAGCCCGACTCCAGCACCCTTCTGGACCTTCAGACACTATTTTCTTGGTGGATGGGGATTCCTCAGGATTGAAGGTGGGGCTGTTTTCAGGTCTTCTGGCAGGTCTGTGGGAGTTTCCAAGTCTCTTGCTGCAGGACGGAGACTCCGATGCTGAGCGGAGGAGGGCGCTGTGTCATCAGATCAGCAGAACGCTGAACGCCGACGTGAGCGACGGCCTCCTCCGGCACGTGGGAGAGGTAAGCCCGACGCAAATCACCAACCTGTGGTCCACCAGGAAGCCATCTTTACGCCTCTGTGCGGTGTTTCCTGCTCCTTTGCAGGTGGTTCACGTCTTCTCCCACATCCACCAGACGTACGTGGTCTACAGCGCGCGCTTGAAGAGAAGCGACGCCCGAGTGCAGGCGGAGAACACGCAGTGGCTCACCCGCTCTGCTCTGCAGGGCGCCGCCGTGTCCACGGGGCTGAAGAAGGTCTGAGCCTGTCCTGGTTTTCACCGCAGAGGCGTCAAATGTCTCATTTGATGAAACTGCAGATCTTTGTCTCCATTGGCGGAAAACGGTTAATTATTTAGAGACGATTTTCTTCTCTGCACTCGTCCCGCTCTGATCATTTGGGTTTGCCGTCTTTAGATGGATCTTTACTGTCATTGTCGCTGCTGCAATGAAGTTCAGAAAGTTGTCCCCGGTCTGTGCCACAATCATAGATTCATGGGTCGCAGTAAAAATAATAAAAATACAGGAAAAGTGCACGACGAAAAAAAAAGAAATGAAAACTCATTTGTTACCAGATAAAATTGCATCTATCATTAAAAAAGACAAAAACAGAACACTGTTACTTAGTGATAAAATTGTTAAAACCCACCAAAAAATGAAAGAAAATAGGAATGTGAATAAAAAAAATATATATTTATTTGTTGCAAACTTCAAGCAGTCTAGAAGTCCAGATTTCCTTTGATGTTTCTGAATAAATGTGCTCTTCTCTGAGATGTTTTTTCTGTTCTCCCTCAGATCTTAAAGCTTTATGAATCTCGGGCTGGTTTGGAAGAATCCCCTAAGGTACGAGGCTCGGTCGATGTGTTGACCTCATTGTGACGGATCTGGAGCCGGAGCTGAATGTAGATCTGTTCCGGCGCTGCAGTCTCCAGACGATTCTGTGTGTGTCTGATGCAGGAGGAAAAACCCTCGAAGAACGCCGAGAGAGTGAAGACGTCAAAGAAATCCAGAGCGGCTGCAGCGATGGGCAGAGCCAGACAGCTTCCCCTCAACTCCTTCTTCAAGACGTTGAAGGAGGAGAGTGGCTCATAAGCTGCTTGATGACATCATCATCCTGTTACCGCCTCAGGGATGATGCGGTTCTGCTGTTGGTGTAAAGTTTTCAATCACTGTGATCCTAAAATGTCCCATAATGCTCTTTAGTGTGACATCACTTTTTAAACATTTTATTAAAACCAAACGTTGCGACTTTTATGTTTGCATTCTCAATCACTGACTTATAAGGTCTCAACTACTTTCATTCAAAACTTTATTAACAAAGCCATAAACGACTAAACCTATATTTGAGAACAAAGTTGTGCGATGATCATAAAAAAAGAGTTTTACAAAAATAAAATGGTAAAGTTGGTTGTATTTTCATGAAAATAAAGTTTTACATTTACAAAAAAGGTCAAGTAGATTCAGTGAGATTCTTAATAAGTGTGACATCCTACCAGGGGCCAGGAACATTTTCTATGGGGGGGCAGAAGACTTAGTGGAAGGCCAAGAATTTGTATCTCTAAAAATGTTATAATTGTTATTTTTATTTCATTTAAAATATTGCTGTTGTAATTCTGCAACGCGTAAAAGAAACTTGGGTTGATTTCATAACCCTTGTACTGTCCTAGGCACTTTACCATTGGGAGTTGGGTCATCTAGACCCACTAGACAGTTCTCTGAACCTTTTTTCTTCAATGATTTGTGATCTTCACTGGTGTCCATGGATTACATGAAATCTTTCCACCTTTATCATGGTAGGGAGAACACGTCAATGGGTCATCTTGACCCCATAGGATAGCACAAGGGTTAAGCTTCATCATAAACGACACTTTTATGTTCCCGTTAGAGATTATATTTTTGCAGCTTTCTCTTATTTGTCTCCGCTAAATTGTGTAAAGCAGATGATAAATATGCAAGGATATTCTATTCTTGCCCCCCCCACCCCCAGAGGAGGGTGGGGGGGGCAGTTAGCTGCATGGACTTAATCTCCCGATAGAGCCCCTTTATACTGACTGCTGGATTTGAACTCACGATCCTCCAGTCTCAGGATGGACTCTTCACCACAAGGCCACTGGGCTGGTAAAGGAAACAGGAAGTGTTGGATTATCCCTTGTGCTATCCTATGACCCCACCCTTACATTGACGTGTTTCCCCTGAAATATATGACTTTTTCTTGTAGGATTAGAACTTTTTACTGTATAAATTTAATAATATTTATTTCACATTTCTGGGCACCCAAGGTGTCCTTACAGGTAAAAAACAAATTTCAGCATCAGTGTTGCAGGAAGATCTTTTCCTTTGGAAATATTTGGGAAAAAATAAAGTGGTAGTAAATGTAATTAAATAAAATCTAACTTTATATATTCAGAAATGTGATATTTTAAAAGACTATCCCCTGACAGTTAGTTAAAGTTAGATCAATGTGTCAAACAGCGCCCCCTGGTGTCCAAAACGCGCACTTCAGGGACTCGAGCCACAGGAAGTGGTCCGAGTTTGACCTAAAAAAACGAATCTGTCCTTTCCAGAGCAGTGCGGTGTCCGTTGTTCGCCAGCAGGGGGCGCTGTGTGTGAACTCTGTCGGTGATCAAAGGTTTCTGCAGCTCGGTCACCCGAACTTTGGCATCGAACCAGGTGAGAAGCAGCAACTGGTTTCCTGGTCCAGATGTGAAAGCCTTTTCAGAACCAGAACTTTGTCCGCTGTTTGCAGATGGCTGCTGTGTGGAACAATGTGGTCTCTCTGCACCAGACGATCGTGGAGAACGGAGGTTTGATCTTTCCTTCTTTTAAGGTTGCGCACGTTACGGAACGTGACTGTTGATCACATGTTGTTTCTTGTTCAAGTATGTGTGCGGAAATGAGAAGAGGTTTTTCACGGTGGGGTTACGGGGAGCAGAGGTGGAGAAGGTGGAGTACCTCTAATGATAGTCCACAGTCCAGAGAAGAAGGCGAAGCAGCAGGTTGGAAGGATCCAGGAGTGATGAAAGGAAAGGTGTAGAAGACTGTGGTGACAGCAGGAGGCAGAGATGAAGATGTGGAGGTTCTCTTTGACCAGGATGGATCAGGAATGAATCCATCAGAGGAACAGATCACGGTAGATGTTCTGGAGATCAATGCAGGGCAGCAGATGGAGACGTTTGAGGGGAGGAACAGGGACGATGTTGGGGAACGGATGCTGAGGTTGGAGATACCAGGAGACCAAAGAGGAGGTTCATGGGTGTAGAGGAGGTTAAATGGTAGATGATTCTCTGGCGCCCCCTACAGGCAGCAGCAGAAAGGCAGATGTGACATGAATGAGGTTTAAAGGTCAGAGCTGCTGCTCTCACTCACGCTGGAGATGTTTCCTGAGATGAACCACAAACGTCTTTCTGTGCTGCAGACAAGAGGACGGACCCGTGGCTGCTGGTCTACTCCCCGGTCCAGGTGTTCCTCATCTTCCTGGTCTACCTGGGCGTGGTCTGGGCCGGGCCTCGCCTGATGAAGTCCAGAGAACCCGTGGACCTCAGGGTGGTGCTCATGGTTTACAACTTCGCCATGGTCGGCCTGTCTGCATACATGTTCTACGAGGTGTGTGTTCGATGCCTGTGCAGGAAACTGTTGGATTGGTTCTCTGCTCAGAAAGGGGAGGAGCTTCAGAACCTTGAGCTCACAGTGACAGTTGGTTTACTGATCATGTGACCCTGAAGGAGTGGAGAGCTGCAGTCAATCAGGAAGCCATTAAGGCTTGACCCCCCCCCCCCCCCCCCCCCCCCCCCCGCGTTCCAAACAGGAAATACCTGCGCGCTCCAAGAAGCCAAATCCCACAGACCTCCACCTTTTATTTAGCTTCTTCTTGACAAGCCTTATTTTTTCTGTAGTTCAATTGATTCAAGTTATAAACGGACCAATCAGAGGCCTCAATAAAAGTAGGTGGAGCCTGCTGGCTGCCATGTCCAAAGTTCAAAGCGTTTGACAGATTTTCAATAAGCTCACTCCTGATTGGGCAGGGTGGTTGCCATAGAAACGACTCGGACCAATCACTGCTTACTGACGACATCTGGCTCCAACATGGCGGCGCCCATATCATGGAAAAAAATGGCAACTGAACTGATTTCATTTGGTTGGGGCCAGAATAAACCATTTTCTACGGGTGACTCCACACTCGCTCAGCCCAGTTCTCTGATCCAGTCAATGGTTCAAATCTACCATCTCCCAGTGGGAGGGCAAACACTCCACCACAGAGCCACAAGCAGAAGCCAGCTTCAGCTCAGCATTGGATCAGAAAACAAACGTTCACAAAGGCAAACAGCCATTTTTCTGAACTGCTTTTCTGGTCTTTCAGTTCCTGGTCACCTCCTGGCTCTCAGACTACAGCCTCCTCTGTCAGCCTGTGGACTACAGCACGCGTCCTCTGCCAATGAGGGTACAGACGTCTCTGCAGACACCGGTCACCTGATGAGTGGAGCTTCTCACCTGTTTGAATGCGCTGTTGTTGCAGATGGCCAGAGTGTGCTGGTGGTTCTTCTTCTCCAAGGTCATCGAGCTCAGCGACACGGTCAGACACTTCAAAGTGCTTCACACAAAACCTTTCTATCTGCGCGCCGACGCTTTGGAACGCTTTGCCGCCAAAGACAAGCGTCTTCCACTCGAGACTCATTTTTATAGCCGAGCATTTGTTCCAACATGAGGTTTGCCTTCAACTTTTGATTGTTTTAGTCCCGTGAAAGAGCACTTTGTTCGATTTTAAAATGTGTTAAAGCGCTTTATGAACAAGGGTGACGACGATGATTCAAAGAAATATTTAATAGAAACGTCAAATTAAATATAAAGGAAGTGAAAATGAATTTAAAGTCATCTTAAAGTAACAGTACGGATGTAAACTTTTGAAAACAGACCAATCAAATGCAGCTGAGAACAGGTGGGTCTTCAGTCTAGAATGACATCAACGGTTTCAGCTGATCTGAGGCTTTCTGGAAGTCTGTTCCAGATCTGTGCAGCATAGAAGCTGCATTCAGGTCTTAGGTTTGGACGCTAAGAACTGACAAAAGACCGGATCCAGATGAGGGGAGAGGTCTGGTTGGTACATTCTGGGTCAGAACAAAAGAGTTTTTTTATAAAATACAACAAGTCTACAAAAATCCCCCAAAAAAGTCAGTATGTGGACTCTAATAGAAAAACGCTAATGCTGCTCACAACCATTTGTATGCAAGCTTTTACATTTTAAACAAATGAATAAATAAAAAAAAAATCGTTAGATGAAACACTACAAACTTTATCCAGAGAGCTGAGATTAGAGTAAAAAATCTTTCCATGTTTTTGCTGCATCACATTGATTTTAAACAGACATGATTTTTAAGTCTGTCATCAGAACAGGACTGCTGGGTTCAGTCAGCAGATTTAGGAATCAGCTGCAGTTTCTGGTCATGGAGTAAAAAGCGTTACGCTGAAGACGAACACGTGGACTCGTTTCTCCTGCTTAGACGTCAGATCTTTAATACCTGAAAAACGAATGAAAATGAGGAAGATATTGAGTAACTCAACGCCTGGATGAACAAGAACCTTCACCAACATCCTTGAAACATTTGTAAGAGGATAGACAGTCGGCTGATCTTGTGACTGATTGAAGTGTTTGTCCACGGCTACACGCAGGTTTCTGGCCTGGTTGGTGGTTTTTATATGAATAGACTGAAGCTCTGCTGGGACCTCCAAACGTTTCTCTTTAGCCCCAGAGACAAAAAATCTGTTATTTTTAGCTGAAGTAAGTTGTGACACATTCAGTCATTCATGTCCTCATAGCATTTCTCAAGAGCCCTGCACAGAGCCTCAACCTCCTGGTGTCAATGTCACATGTATGTGTGTGTCATCTGTGTAACTACGGTAACTAATGTTGTGGTTCTTTACAACCTGTAACATGTAGATGTTTTTTTCTGCTCCTCATGACCCTCAAAACGGATCAACCTGCTTCTCTCCTGCAGCTGTTCTTCATCCTGAGGAAGAAAAACAATCAAGTGACCTTCCTGCACGTTTACCATCACGGCACCATGATCTTCAACTGGTGGGCGGGGGTCAAGTATGTAGCCGGAGGACAATGTAAGTCCGACCGCTGTCAGTGACGAGCCCTCACGAGGGCTGAGCACGTCTGACATCCCTGTTGTGCACGTCCCACCTTGTGCAGCGTTCTTCATCGGCCTGGTGAACACTTTTGTCCACATCATCATGTACTCCTACTACGGCTTGGCGGCCATCGGCCCCCACATGCAGAAGTACCTGTGGTGGAAGCGATACCTGACCTCCCTGCAACTGGTGAGCCTCCCGACCTCCGCACGATCCGTATGCATGCAGACTCCCGGCAAATCTGAGCTGTTCCCATGCACCCCTGCAGCTGCAGTTCCTGCTCTTCCTCCTGCACACCGGCTACAACCTGTTCACCCACTGCGACTTCCCAGACTCCATGAACGCCGTGGTCTTCGGCTACTGCGTGACCCTCATCATCCTCTTCAGCAACTTCTATTATCAGAGCTACGTCAGCGGGAAGAAGAAGGAGTGAGACCAAAGCTTACAGACAGCAAAAGAACCACATGCAGTGTTTTCTGTGTCCGCTAGGGGGCAGAAGGAGCACGCAGCTGCAGTCAGCCCACCGTTTATTTCCTCTGTTGAGAAAATTCAAAGAATCGCTGTAAACAAACTGTACATCTATACATTTAATAACAATAATAATGATGAGAGGTCAATTTTTTATCAGCAATCCTGCAGAATTAAAAATCCAGACCCCCCTCCCTCCCTCCCCCTGCAGAGATAAATCAAAAGAAAAACAACAAAAACAGAAATTTCCCCTTTTTTTTTGCATTATTTAAACATCACTGCAACATGATATATTCTGGACTACACTTCAGTCTAAAGTAGATTGAAAGCTGTAGATTGGAGAGAACCCAGAAGTTCCTCCAGGAGAACAGATTCTTGACGTTCTTAGATGTTAGAGGTGAAGACTCCCAGAGGGCTGTGATGGTTATAGCACCAAGTCCTTCAATATGCCATAAATGTGGAGATCTTTGCCAATAAAGATGGTTTTGAATCAGAATCAGAGAGATCTCGCTGGCGTGCGTCGTCTGCGGTTTGTTGAAGAGCAGTTTCACGCTGAACTCGGATGGATCGGGGACATTTTTAGGGACGTGAGAGCAGAGCTCTGCAGATGTGTGAGCACCTCCAGGGGCGCTTCATGTCTCTGTGTAGACGGACGACATGTGGCTCAAGCTGCGGTCAAAGCTGCCCCCCTGGAAGAACAGGTTGTCCTCTGAAGTGGAGGGGAACGGAGGACACCCTGCGCCTCCCTGGAGCTCCGGCACCAAACCGAAGCCTGGAGCACACAGGAAAGAGCCGCTGTTAGGAACCGTCCAGGAGAGAGTCGGGGCCACACCTCCAACCGCCCTCACCTGCAGAGCCCGTGCTGCTGGCCGGCATGTGGAAGCCGTTGTGCTGATGGGAAGCGTACAGGTGCGAGTCTCCGGGGGCGTGGACACCATCCACCGCTTGCTCCATCCTGTAGGAGTCTCCAAAGTGGAAACAGCTCTGAAAGTTGCCTTGGTATTCTAGGAGGAGAGGGAGGATGTCAAAGAAAAACAGGAGCCGGACACCATCCTCTGCGAGGGCAACGCCCCCCTCCACTGAAAACATCACAGCACTATCGGGGTGCTCCTCCTGACTCCGCCTCCACCTAGATGTGTCCACAGCGTCTCTGTCTCAGTCAAACGCAGGAGAAGCTTTAAGCAACAGGTTGGAGAGAAGACTGAGTGACAGCAGAGGGAAGAAGTGTTTGATCCCATCCTGATTTCGTTCATTTGAACAGAGCTAGAAAATCAAGAAAATCCCATTAAATAGGTTTGTTTACATTTTTTAGAATTTCATTAAGGGAAATAAGTATTTGAGCCCTCTTGCTGGACAGATCTAGTACTTTCTGGCTCTGCCCTCACGAGCAGACGTTTCTTGATTGAGAATCAGGTTTCTGCACATATCAGGAGCATTTCTGCTCCACTCTTCCTGGCAAACGAAACATTCCCATTTGTTGGCTGTTGCTTAGCAACTCTTCTTCTATCGGACTGAGGTCCAGAGACTGGCTGGACCGCTCCATGACCTTGACGTGATTTTTTTTCAGCCATTCCGTGGTTGTCTTTTATGTTCTGGGTCATGATCCTGTTGGGAGACTCATCCACCCATTAAAAACCTCCTGGTGGAGGGAAGGAGGTTCTCACTCAGGATTTGACGGTACATGGCTCCGCCCACCCCCACATCCACATGGTGAAGTAGTCCCCAAACCATAATGTTTCCATCTCCATGCTTGACAGTGGGGATGGTGTTCTTGGGGTCATAGGCAGCATTTCTCTTCAGTTGATGCCAAAGATCTCCATGTTGGTCTGATCTGACCACAGCACCTTCTCCCAAAGTCTTACCAGCGGTTTCCTTGGTGACAGTGGTTCCAGCTGCTGTGACATCATCAACTAACTCCCGCCGTGTTGTTTTGGGCTGGTTTCTCTCTGTTCTCACGAAACCCCACCCGTGAGATCTGGTTTGGTGCCCCAGACCTAAAGGTGGATTGATTGTCATGTTGTACCAACAGTTGTCATGGTAACCCCCAGCTTCTTGATGGTAGTTTTGTAGTCCATTCCAGTCTTGTCCAGGTCTACAATCTTCTCCCTTAAATCCACTGAAAGCTCTTTAGCCTTTCCATGTTGGAGAGTTTGGAGTCTGACTGATGGACTGATTCTGTGGACAGGTGTCTTTCTCCAGGTGATCAGTTCAAACAGGTGTCTTTAATTCAGGTGACAGGTTGATGAGGACAGTCTAGTTGGTCTGTGTGAACCAGAACTCTTAATGGTTACTAGCGGATCAAATACTTCTTTCCCTCAATCAAATGCAAATAAATGTAGATAAATTCTTTAAATTTCATTTTTTTGATTTTCTATCTCTCTGTTCAAATGAACGGACTATCAGGAGGACAGACTGTCAGTTTATTTGTTAGTGGATAAACCTACAAAATCAGAAAAGGATCAAATACTTTTTTGATTCACTGTGGATCTCCGCAATGGAAATAGTGTTTGGAGCATCAGGACAGCTAAGCAGATGAACGTATGAGCCAGCTGTCTGTCAGCTAATCCAGGTATCTCATTTCAGAGCATGCTCTGTAGCGCCTCAGGACGCAGTCCCCTCCTTTTCATTGTGTTCAGTATTTAAAAAAAACAGGCCAGAGCTGCTCAAACTGGAATTAAAAGGATCATTTAGAGCAGAAACTCAAAGTTTTCCAGATTCTCCTCCAGACTGAGATCAGAACAAAAACTGCAGCCGCTCTGCTCCGTTTAGTTTGGTTGTTAGGAGTCTTACCTTCACCTGCTGTCTGATGATGATGATGGTACTGAGGATATGGTTTGTGATGAAGGTGGGAATGCTGTTTCTCCAGAGGAGGATCTGCCTTTAACCCGGCAGGCAGGAGGGAGCCTAAAACTCTGGAAAACAGGAGAAAACAAATCATTTCAAGCTATTTGTTAATCTAAATCCGGCATTAGAATGTAACGTTCACTTGCTCCTGATTCACAACAATGTGAATAAAGAAATACTCAGACAGCTTTGAGCTCAATTTTCTTATATTATTAAAACATCAAAAACATGGTTTAAATTGGAGCGGATCTTAAACTCAGAGAACATACATGACAGGAAACAGTCCAGGCGTGTGGAAACGTCATCTCTCCACATGTGATCGACCTCCGACCCCACTACGATCGGAAGTCAACAAAAGGTGGGCGTGCACGTACGTGCAATTACGGCAAAGCAGTCAGAGGGGCAAAAGTCCTCAGATATCAGTTTCCGATTCCTGTTCTGCCTTTGGAAACTTCTTTTGTTTTAGCCTCCTGATGCAGTTAAAGGTTCTGTTCGCTGTTCTGAATGTGGTTTTACCCAAGGAGATCCAAACCAGAACCTGCTCTGTTTCTGCAGAACTTTTCCTCGTCACACGTTTCTGAGTTTGCTTTAAAGAAGACGATGAACAAATTATAATCTGTTGATTAAATGCATCCAATCAGTCCATGTCTATAAACAGGAAGTCTCCTCAGGATGTGGTAAATATGACATCATAACTTTTTTTCTGAGCTCAAACATCAGCCATCAGCTTATTTAATTCTAGGTTCAGTCATAGCAAAAACACAACAACGCAAACTTGACCAAACCAGTTTTTTATCCTGAAAAACAGAAACAGAGGAGCATCGAGGAACTCCAGTGAACTTCAGATGCAGAACTGAAACACAGCCTATTAAAGTGGTGTAATAATGTACAGTTTTTCATGAACTTAATGAAACGGTTTGGGATCCAGACTCCGTGGTGAACAGACACCCCTTAAAGCTGAAGCTGGCCAATCCCCTCTCCAGATATTAAGGAGCTGCTGTTGGCTGCAGATGCTGAACTGCTGCTGTGTTACGGAGCGCCGCCGCAGCGCTCAGGCATATGGTTTGCAGTAAGCGCCGCATGAATGTGATGACAGCGTGTAGCTGGAGGCGACTGGGCCCTCGTATGACTGCTGGCCTGGCTGGAGCCCACGCATGATGAGGGACGCCGCTGCAGCACTCAGGAGCTGGCACTGAGCATGCCCGCTTAAAACACTTCACACAGGCTTTTATTTTGAAGAGGACATTTGAACATTTAAGCAGCAAAAATAAAAAATAAAAAACTCAAGTAATGAAGAGTTTTTCTGGAGTTTGTTTGGGAAAATGTTGTGTTTATCTTTTGAGAAATGTATCACTCTATAGTTACTCTCTTTGACAACAGTGACATTTTTTCTGTTACAAAAATATACTTTCGAATAAATTTGACATATTTTTAACATTTTTAACATTTACATGCTTCCTCTGGGGAATGTCATCCGGAGCCACAACATCAGTTTTCATAGCTATGCTGATGATACCCAGCTGTACATAGCTATGTCTCCTGATGACACAAGACCAATAGAAGCACTTTTTAACTGTATTTTAGATGTGAAATTATGGATGGCAAATAATTTTCTGCAGCTCAACCAGGAGAAAACTGAAATTTTAGTTACTGGTCCTGAAGCCAAGAGGGAGAAACAGTTTCTGAAGCTGCAGCAACTTTCATTAAGTCATTCAGAAACAGTCAGAAACCTGGGTGTTATTTTTGACTCTAAGCTAACTTTTATCCCCCATATAAAACAGGTGGTTAAAACTGGTTTTTATCATCTCAAAAATCTGGCTAGAGTCCGCCCACTGCTCTCTCTTGCGAATATGGAGATGCTAATGCATGCTTTTATCATGAGTAAAGTTGATTATTGTAACGCCCTGCTTGCCGGTCTTCCAAAAACAAACATTAAGAATCTTCAGCTTCTCCAGAACTCTGCTGCACGAGTTCTTACAAAGACCAGGAGGGGAGCTCACATCACCCCAATTTTAAAATCCCTGCATTGGCTCCCCATATGCTTCAAGATTGATTTTAAGATACTTTTAACTGTTTTTAAATGTCTTAACGGTCTTGCGCCTTTCTTATTTATCAGTTCTTTTTGTAAGATATGAACCCTCGCGGAGCCTGAGATCCTCTGGCACTGGTCTGTTAACCATTCCAACTGTAAAAACTAAAACCTATGGAGAGGCTGCATTTCAGCACTATGGCCCCCGTTTGTGGAACAGTCTGCCGGAGGACCTGAGAGCCACAGAGAGCATTAATGCTTTTAAGAAAAGGCTTAAGACCTATCTTTTTAACCTGGCTTTTAGCTAATTTTTTACTACTTTTATTTATTTATTTATTCAGTTATTTATTTGTATGTACTTTTTATTTTTATTTATTTATTTATCTATCCATTTTATCTTGTTTTATGAACTTGAACCTGATTTTTAACGCATTATTTTAATTAACTTTATTTTAATGTTTTATTGTTTTTATCAATATGTTTACTTGTTTATTCTCATTTTTATTCAATTTTATTTCCGGTGCTTCCTCAGCTGGATCCTCTCCCTCTGGGTCGGCTGCTGTTCAGGCACTGCAGCTCTGGATGGGGACCTGCATCACCGCTTAGCTGTGGTGGAGCGGTCCCCGCCTGTGATGCTGCATTTGGCTGTCTATGCGGCTGTTCACGGAGGGGGAGGTTCCAATTATTAGCGTTTCCAGCATCCTGTTTTTGTGATCAGCCTATTTCTCATTGTCCTTGCCATCACTTAAGGGGTGGGAGGTGTGAAAGGAGTGGGGGGCTAGGTACGGGGAGGGAGGCCCTATTTATTTATTTAGTAATTTTTATTTTATTTTTAATTCGTCAATACTTGTTTTTATATTTTGTTGTGTTTTAATGTAAAGCACTTTGTGTTATATTTTTATATGAAAAGTGCTTTATAAATAAAGTTTGATTTGATTTGATTTGATATAAACAAACTCAGCCATTAGAAACATGTATTTTATAATTGTGCCTCTTTTTTCAGAAAATGAAAAACGTAAACAAACATGTTTTGGAAAATTACTGGATTGTTCTGAGAACAGTTTGTACCTTTTTTGAGTTAAAAAACATTTGAGTTAACTGATGTGACCTTTCTAAAGCACAATCCTGTAAAAGTTTAACATAAAAACAGTTTTAATGCCCATTTAGAAAATATGTAAATAAATGCAATAAAATATATATTTTTTAACTTTTACCTGTAATTTCACCAAAAATGTATATATATTTATATATATATATATATATATATATATATATATATATATATATATATATATATATATATATATATATATATATATATATTCAT
This sequence comes from Oryzias latipes, assembly GCF_053564925.1. Taxonomy (NCBI): domain Eukaryota; kingdom Metazoa; phylum Chordata; class Actinopteri; order Beloniformes; family Adrianichthyidae; genus Oryzias; species Oryzias latipes. Next base: position 8,910,892 of record NC_136240.1, read on the forward strand.
CTTTTTAAAAGTTCACAAGCGAAAATAAATGTTTTTGCATAATTGTAAGGGTTCAAATGTCTTGTCAAGGCCTTTTTTCATTGCTTTAGCGCCACCGTGTGTTTTTGTTTTTTTGTTCTCATGCAAATTTTTTTGTTAACGGCTGACATTTTTGCTTAAACAGGAGACCAGAAATAAGAAATTCTAACAGGCTGCATGTTAAGAGGAGCTAAAATGAATATTTTCTGTTCCTCTTTTACACCTAAAACTTCTTGGAACTTTTTCAGCTTGTTGAGTTGAAAAAAAACAAAAGATGAATTTTTCACAGAGCGAAGCCTCAATCTTTAAAGGAAGAGGGAATAGCTGCTTTTGTTGTGAGCTCATCTCTGTGTTCTAGACTGACGATGCTGCTGTGGCCAAAGGAAGAGGCCAGCCGTTGGCGCGTTTGGCTAACTCGTATGCTGGCTCGGGCCCAGAGCGTGGCCATGTGTTCCTGCAGAGCGCCGCGCTCCCCCAGGAGCTGCTGTCAGCACAAACTCAGGAAACAGTTATACTGTTCATATTTTTACAAGCTGCCTCTATGTGCAGCTAAAGTGAATCATCAGCTAATCACTGCCAGCTGCCCTCCTTAATCTCTGGCCCGCCTGCTGCTCCAGGTCCAGGTATGAGGGCAAGCTTCCACGTGTCGCATGAATCTGTCGCCTTACATTCATCCTCCCTGATCCTTCTGCTTTCTCCAGTCAGGCCACCCACTCCTGCTGTGGGGTTTTACCTGGAGAAAAGATGACTGGTGAGGAGAAACTCACAAGGAGAAGCCTGAGGAATACCATACAGCTCGCCGGAGACTAAACGCCTTTCCTGAAGCTGCTCTGAAGCTCATCGCTTCAACTGAAGCCCAGAAATGTCTTCTTCTGCCTGTGGAGGCTGCATGGGCTCTGAGGGCGGAGGGTGATGAACCGGAGGGTGATAAACCGGAGGGTGATGAACCGGCTGATCTGCCCCTCATTCGTCTTCCTCCACCTGGGACTAGCTGTCCCACTTGGGACTGGGAATCAAACCCTTTCCCTCTTGGACTCTGACGTCCTCCCCATCCAAAGCAAACCTTTAAGCCCCCTTTGATGAATGAGAAGGTGCAGATCGGTGGGAAAGCTTCTGCTTCTGGTTAGAGGAGCTGAACTGTGCTGGGAGTCAGACGGCGGAGTCTCAGTTTAGCTGAAGCCGTCACTCAGAAGGACCATCTTTAACCTGTGAAACATCTGAATCGTTTCTCCAACTTAATTGTTCGTGTGACTGGTCCACATATCCAGACCTGTTGACCGCAAATGGAATGAAGAACAACGTAAAGCAGAAAGCAGAGTTCCCTGTTCAGTATACAGCATCTCTGCAGGATGAAACTGGCAAGAAGGTTTCAGTTTGGAAGATAGGAACATTCGAGATGGGGAGATATGAGATGGGAAGGTATAAAAAAATTCTTTCTTGGGTAACTTTTTCCTCTTGTCTAGTAGCTCAACCTGCCAGTGTGTCTGTGCTACAATGTGAAGGTCTGAGATGTGAACGTTCTCCTTCAGAGCTGCAGCTCTTAATGCAGCTCTGTGCTGCCACTCTAATTCAATTAGCCTGTGTCAATCACAGCCGTGGAATCGAACCCGAGTCAGACTAATATTTGCAGAGGGGCTCTAATATCAATATACACATGAAGCCAGCAGCCCCCCCGCTCCCTGCAATTATATAACCACATTTGGGTGAAGCAGTGAATGACAACATTTACACCCATCTTTCTGTGAGCCGGGTTGCTGTGGTTGAGCGGCTGCCCCTGTGATGGGGTGGGCAGACTCGCACTTGCGCCACAATGAATTTCGACTGGCGGGTCTTTAATATCAGCCGCAGAAAAATGACACTCTGTGTTTACAAAACGGGTCTAAATGGCCCGTTGGAGCCAGAGTAAACACATTTAGCCGTGAGGTCAGAGGCCGCCGCTCCGCAGGCGGGGGCGCTTTGATAATGTTGTCAAAATGTTTAATGTCCAGCTAAAGCGTTTGGGAAAAACAAGCACCGCGCCTCTATGGACTTTGGCTGAAGCCTGAATACCTAAATCAAACATTTCACCTTTAGTGGAAGTCGACAACGGCTGAGCGGCGGTGGCGGAAGCAGCTGCACGCCGAGAAGGCGTGAGACGCCCTCAAAGTCTGTGTGTCTGCAGACAGGAGCACTTCTTGATTTAATGACTTCAACTGCAATTCCTTCAATAACAAGCTGTCAGCAAACCTAAAAGTTAAATATGATGCAGCAAAGACCACAATGTGGAGCTTTAGTTAATAGATCTGAGGAAAAGTGGATTCTCACCACACAAACCCACATTCACCACCTTTAGATGTTCCTCATCAACAGACCCTCCACTCATAGCCCTCATGTCACCCCGGCCGGGTCTCTGACTCGGGTCCTTTTCACTTTTCCATGTCTGTCCTCGCACTGCTAATCGTGCAAAGAGGCACACAAACCGCAAGGTCATTTTTTGCCTTCGTTCTCCTTCAGGAGCTGAAACAACACGCGGCCCTCCAGATGCTCGCAGGCCCGGCGCGGCTCGGCGGACGTTTCCACTGCGGTGTTTGTGCTGGATGTCAAGCCGTCTGCTGTACCTCATAATCACAAGCAATCATGTGTGTTTCCTGGAGCACTCTACGTGTCCTGACCCCCCACCCACAGAGCTCTCGGAGCAGGGAAGCCGCTCTGCTCACTTCAACCAAACACGTTTATGGGACGCGACGGCTTTTGCTTTACGCCATCCTGTCGTTCTCGGTGTTGTTAAACCGTAAAGGCTTGTTTTTGCTCTGCACGCTGTGCCAATAGGACCTCTGCTTAGAACAAACCCCGCCCCCTGACCACGCCAGGCTCCGTTCCTGCGCTCTGCAGGCTCTCGGGGGAAATCAGCAGCACTAATAGGAAACATGCTGTGCGTCACACACAGGAAAAAACAAAACAGGCTCTGACAGTGGCCAAACGTTTTTTATGTCTCCTACAGGAAGGTGTTTTATTCAGTCTTATCTGTTAGCTGGAACACACTGAGCACAGACACAACTGACATCTAAATGATGGCGGTTTAGATGTTTACAGATATGCATTATGCATGCAGCAGACATTCATGCATAGATGGTTCATTGAAAACACTTCTATGGCCATTTTCTTCCATCCTTTAAAGCGCTTTACAGTCACAGTCCCATGCACACACACGTACAGACACTCACACAGCAATGGCGGCTCCGCTGCTGAACTGTGACACCAACCTATAACCACCAGGAGCATTGCACGATTCAGTGTCTTGCCCAACAACACTTCCACACATGGACTGGATAGGCGGTGACGGCACCTGGGATCTTCCGATCAGGGGTCGACCGCTCTACCCCTACACTGCAGCGTTGCCGTTAGGACCTTTAGCAGATGACTATCCTATAACGCAGTGCGTCATGATCCCATCGTGCCTTGTGCGTCCAAGCCACCATTTTTCATGAAAAGTGAAAAAAAAAATCTTTTTCGTCAAGTAATGTTGCATAAGTAGAATGGGGCGTGGCTATGAGACGAAGTTTGTCATTACCATTTAAATTCGCTAACAAAAATATTACTGAAACCCTCGTGGTTTCCTGGTGTGCAAAAACCTGCATCCGTCTGAGTGTGTATCGTTAGTCAACATGTAGATTAGGTTCACTAGTTATAGTTGCATGAATTCCCAATCCCTAAAGCCGCGTTCACACCGAAGATGATTCGCTCATCAGGGGCGTTTAGTTTAAGGTTAAGTCCAGGTTTAGACGCAATAGGAAGTCCTGTGTTGCGTTTCGAGCATCCGGTGAGGCGTGGTGGTCTAGCAGCAGCACGTCATGGGCATCCCGATGCTTTCCAGAGTTTTTAGAGCTGAACTTTGGTGAAGAATTTGCACCGCATCAACAAATCAGGAACTCAGCTTTGGCCCTTTAAGTGTTGATGATGTGATCAGCAGGTGAAGCCTCAAACCAACATGGAGGAGAAGCTGATCGTGCTCCCCCTGAACTTTAGGCCATTTTTCTTCTTTGTATAGAGACTATAATAACATTTTATTCTTATTTTTCCTTCATTGTTCCAATGTTTGACAGCAACTGGTCAGACTGGGTCACAGAGAGGCGAAAATAAAGCTTAAAGCGGCCGTCATTCAGACACAGCTCCTGCAGTCGAAGCTGTTTCTCACCTTAGAGAATCTCTGACTGATGTCGTGAACCCAGACATGGAGACGTGATTACCGATGATTATGTAAAGCGCTTCACCATAAATAAACCCGATCTCGCAGCATCAACCATGTCTTACTTGCATTGTAAACGATACATACAGATATTTGGTCAAGGCTTCAATGTGGCAATGAGGCTGAAACCTCTGACACTAGCTCCTACAACATCCTTTGATCTAAAAAAATTCATGTTTTTAGTTTTTATTGTTTTAATCGTTCAATGAACCTCTCAGTAACGGTACGTAAACATCTACAGCAGGTTAGAGACACCTGGACTCTGTGGAGCTCCTCAGTGAAGATGTGGTTAAAGCACTGACGTCCTCGGCTGTGGTCATGTGACCCCATGTTCCATGGTTCCTCATTGGATTCACAAACACTCTTTCATGGTATTTGCATCAATGCCCCCCTCCCACATTCAACGATTGTTCATGAAGAACTCACCCATTCCTCGTTCCATCCATGGCCGTCAGTGGGGACAGATGATGAGGACTTTCAAGGTCCTGGTCTAGTCGATGTTGTCGGGGGGTCAGGTCAGTGATGGAGGCAGGGTTGGGGGCGAGGAGCTCTACTGAGGCACTGTGATGGGGTGTGTTGGAGTCAGCATACAGACCTGTAAACAAACAAAGCCAATTTGTTTTTTTCCAGTGCTGGTTTGTCCTCTTCTCTGGGCTCAAACAAGCTTGAAGATAAATGATAAGATTAAAGCTCAGAGTGGCGCTGTGTGGCCCGCAGATGCTATCTGCCCCTGCTCTCACTGCCCCCTTTGGACCCGCCCTCACGGACCGCCACCCTGTTCAGAGCTTCATAAGACAAATAAAAAAACAAAACACTTTTTTCAAAGTGGCAGCTCTTTTTAAAGAAACCTTCCCTCTAATTAAGGAATCCACATGAACTAAAATAAATACCTCTATAGAAACAGGTTGTGCCACAATCTTTTAAACATGTACTGGTAGTTGTTAAACTTTTTCTGAAAAAGCCCAGTTTGGATCCTAGCATCTTGGCCAACTATAGACCAATATCAAACCTCCCCTTTATTACAAAAATCCTAGAAAGAGTTGTAGTTAAGCAGCTTTACCGCCACCTAGAGGACAACAGCCACTTTGAAGACTTTCAGTCGGGGTTTAGACCCCACCACAGCACGGAAACTGCACTAGTTAGAGTCTCTAATTACTTCTTATTGGCCTCAGAAAAGGGACTACTTTCTATTCTGGTCCTGTTAGACCTCAGTGCAGCCTTTGACACTATCAACCACAGTATTTTACTCCAAAGGTTAGAGCATGACATAGGGATCAGAGGATCTGCCCTCCAGTGGTTTGAATCCTATTAATCCATTAGGTACCAGTCGTTAATGTAAATGGACATTCCTCTCAGTGCACTCCAGTTAACTATGGAGTCCCACATGGCTCAGTTTCAGGACACATCTTGTTTATACTTTACATGCTGCCCTTTTGTTAAACAAAACATAATCAGGAAACACAGCATTAATTTTCACTGTTATGCCGATGATACGCAGTTGTATGTATCCATTAAAACTGACCAGAATGACCATATAGACAAACTTCATGCCCACATCAGAGACATCAAGACCTGGATGACAATTAATAACCTCCTCCTAAACCCAGAAAAAACTGAGGTCATTTTACTAGGTCCCATAAACCTCAGAGATGCTCTGTCTGCCCTATCTGATGATAGTCTTCCTGAATGGCGTAAGTATAGCCCCCAATCCCACAGTTAGAAACCTTGGGGGTTTATTTGACCAGGATTTATCATTTCAGACTTACATATCACAGGCTTGTAAAACTGCATTTTTTCACCTGCGCAAAATAGCTAAGATCAGAAATGCTGAAAAACTCATCCATGCGTTTGTCACATCCTGACAGGACGCTGCTAACTTTTTCTTAGCAGCGTGTCCTAAAAGTTCTGTAAAAATTCTCCAGCTTGTTCAGAACGCAGCAGCTAGATTGTTAGCAGGAACTAACAGAAGAGATCACATCACTCCTGTGTTAGTTTCGCTCCATTGGCTCCCAGTTGATTCCAGAATCAAGTTCAAGACCCTCCTGCTAACCTAGAAGGCCTTACATGGACTGGCCCGTCCTATATTAAAGATCTCATAGTCCTTTACCATCCAATGAGAACACTTCGCTCGCAAAATGCAGGACTGCTTGTGGTTCCTAGAATTAGTAAAGTACAGTTGGAGGTAGAGCGTTTAGCCACCAAGCCCCTGTTTTATGGAATAAACTCCCAGCTCATGTAAGAGAGGCCGACACAGTTTCTACATTCAAAGTTAGGCTCAAAACATTCCTCTTTGGACAGGCTTATTGCCAGGCTAGCTAGTAATCAGAGATTATTTTAAACTTATTAAAATGTTTTAATTACATTTCAATAACAATAACAATTAGTTGTTAGTAGGCTGCTAGAAGATAGAAGCTGGGGAAAGTCTCCCCTATCATCCATTTATCCTTTAGTTCTCCGTGCCTCTGTTTGGTGCAGTGCAATTCATGTATTGTCCCTCTTTCCCACTCCCCTCCTGGGGAGTGATTCCAGATTCTATTTGGTTTGTCTGTACTCTGTACTTGCTCCTGTACCTGGCCATGGAACTAGCCTCTGGTTTTTCTTGCACCCCCAGCCGTCCCCCAGTTCAATCTGGATGAAGCCCATCTGCTACATTATCTGAACATGTAGTTGTAGAGTTTGATAAGCTAAATCATCGCCTGTCCGTCCTGGGAGAGGATCCCTCCTTCATGTGTAAAACCCTGAGTTTTCTTCTTCTTCTTTTTTTTTTAGGAGTTTTTCCTTACCAAGAAGGAGGGTCTAAGGGCAGGGATGTCCAGTTCAACTTAGTCAGTTTAGTTTAGCTTGACAATTACCTACAATTTTTACTAAAAGATGCATTAAGAAAGAATTGTGAAAACAACCTGATCCTGTCAGATCAGAGCGGCTGTGGGACAGAAATAGCATTAACAGTAAAATATATATAACTAAAAACAAATTTCACATGAGCTTGATAAGTTATTATTAATAAATAATACTTATATTCTGTTTATGAAACCTGTTTTATTTGAAAGATCCTTTTTAAAAAAACATTTTTTTATATTCCCTTTGTTAAAAATATGTATTAAATATAATAAAAATACATAAACCTATGCAAAAGTATAAATGTCTTTTTTATTTGTTCTCTTTTCAAATTCTTGGTTTAGCCAGAAACTGAAAAATGTAAAAACTTCAAATTTTAGGATGAAAGTGAGAAGATCTGTAAAAATGTTGGCTTTTTTTTGCTTTGCTCAGTTTCACAGCCATATCCATGTCTCTGCTAATGGTTGGAGGGTTATTTGGACTTCTAACTTTGCAGTAAAATTCAATCAACTTTGAAAATCTGGATCCAGATGTTTGCTCAGCAACAAACTCTGCAGAGTCAGAATCCCCTTACGGGCTTTTCTGAATCACTGTGAAATTATTTGTTTGTTCTCCTGATCTTTTTCTCAGCTTCTCCAGAAGAAGCAGCAGAGAAGCGGAGAAGAAGGAGAAGGAGAAGGAGATGAAAGGAAGATGTTACTCCTGGTTTTGCCGTTTCCATGCCCAGCTGCTGTGAAGAGGAAGCATCCGGGGGCCTGATCGGACGGCACACTGAAACAGTTACAAGCTCGATTCATTATCCCCAAATCATCAATCACAGACTTTAAACGTTTTCCCCTTTAGCCCCAACATCTGCAGCCAAACAGTGGACAAATAATGGCTGCCATTGGCCTCATTATGACACCAGGTACATGCTGGGGGGGCCGAATCTGATGCTGCGATTTTCACTGTGTGGGGGATTTTTTTCAGAATATTTATGGTGGATCTTAAGTGTAGATAAAATCTAAGGTTAGGAGAGGTCTTTTTTGGCGTTTTTCCATTATGCAGTCTCACTCTGCAGCCCTGTCACACGCCTCTCAGCTGAGCTTACATGACCTTAAAATCTAGTCTGAAAGTAGGCGGGTTTGCTGTAGAAATGGGGAAATGAATAGGAAAAGCAAAAAGGGTCAGTGTTTTGGCTTTTTGGTTGGTAAATGGTGTATACTTATATGGCACTTTCTCGAAGGCCCAAAGCGCTTTACAGTCACAACCCATTCACCAATTCACACACACATTCACAGTAAAGGGTGGGGCCAACCTTCCACCAGAGACAAGGTGGGGTTCAGCGTCCTGCCCAAGGTCACTTTGACACATGAGCGTGCAAGTCGGGAATCGAACCTGCAATATTACGATCTGGGGTCAACCGCCCCACCGCCTCACCAAGGCCGCTCTTGAAGTGGGCAAAAACTCCCCAGAATATCTTCCTGAAGAGACAAGTGTTCCCATTTTTGATGTGTCTCATCACAATGGAAAACTGCCAGGTCAGTTCAGGTCAGGCCAGGCCAGTTTTCCAGCTTTCAGGGAAATCAAACTGTTAAAGCACACACAAACCCCACTGAGACCCCCAGGAGACATGATAAAACATGAATAAGAGCCTAGTAAACACTAATGAGACATCGATGAGACCCTGCTAAAACCCAGATAAGACATCAATGAGACTCTTAAACTCCGTGTCTAAAGTAGATATGAAAGTCTTTATAGACGAAGAGCAGCAGAAGACCCCGGCAGGCTGTGTTCCCGTTCTCAAAGTTGTCGTTCATCGGATTAAAAACCAACAAACCTGTTTATGATTATATTCTTTAGCCAATCAGTGGTCTGGATTCTGGTCACGGTAAAGTCCAGTCCAAATCGGTTCTGTTGGAACTGAGTCTTGAGGGTTTGATAAAAAGTACGGCACAAATACCATAAGTGAGGCCAGAGAGGTCTTATGGGTAAGCGGCATTAGTCAGTGTCGCAGCAGGAGAGTGTTAAACGTTTGAGTTGAAACTCTGAAGAGTCCTTCCGCCGCTTGATCAGGAGACACTAATGATGCTCCATAAAACGCAGGTTCCTGTAAGCTCCACTGCAGACGTGTGAATAAGAACAGGCCTATAAACAGGAAAACAGGCTCTGACTGGAAACATGACTCACTCCACAACTGCTAAAGGTGGGATTCCTGCCCAAAAACCTGCATCCCATTCATCCAGAAAAACGTGTGGAAATTGAAACTCGGAATTCCATCCAGGCTGCAACATCTTCAGGGACGGTTCTGGTTACTTTGGCTGGGAGCTCCAAACTAAAGCAGAAGAAAAGTCCAGCTGTTAGAATCCAACAGGCTCCCTGTGAGAAGCTGAGCGCTGACTGTGGGCTCGGATGGACGGATCCTCAAACAGGAGCTGCAGGGATCTGTTTGATCACTTTAACGTCTTTGAGTGAAAGATTAAGATTTTTGCAGCATTATTCTGACAAGCAGTGTGGTTCCCTTACAAAGCCAACAAAAGCAAGATGTTGTAACCCGTCCTCCTTCAAAACCAAACACACTCCAGCGGCTAAGCCGCTCATAAAAATGTGAACAGGCAGTTAAAGCTAAGCTGAGCAGTGTGTGATATTCCTATTTGCCCAAAGGCACTGCGGGCACGCTTTTCACAGGATCGCCACAGTGGATCTGCAGGAATGTTCTCGCGGCCGTCGATTACCACCAAGGAATCCGTGATGGCTCTGCCAGCTGCTGTGATTTCTGGCAGTTGGACTCTTCTCACTGCCCGCTTCTATGTTTTGGAACAAATACTCTCAATATTTTCAGACATGGTCAGAATTTTGTGCCCGCATTTGAAACGGTTCGACTGTTTCAGCCCCCATTGCTGTCAGTCATGTTGCATTCAGCCCCCGAGCAAGTCATTAGGGCTGCAGAGGAGAAATTATCGTTGGATATTAAATTTCAGCTTCACAGTGTAGAAACCTCGGCGTCATTCAGCAGCGTTTTGTGCCATGAACGCAAACCTCCGGGGAAATCCACAACTATTTATGACTATGGAAGAGAAAAGAGACGTCTGAGAGATGACAGGAGCGACAGAGGATGAGAGGAAGTGCAGAGCTCTGATGGAGGATGGAGAGGCATGGAGGGCTCGGCTCCTTTTACAGGTGACCCGTCGCTAATCTGCTGGCTTTTTCCATAAAAATGTAAATTTATGAATGAAAATGTTTACATTGAAATCACCGAACGGAGGCAAGACACTAAAGCCTTTTTGGACACAGGATGGAGGATGTTCTGCACCTTAAAAGTTCCACTCCGATCATCTTGATCTGTTTTCAAAGCGTTGAAAATGATGATGATGCCGTTTTCAGCCAACATCCAAAAACCCTGTGTCATTTTCTAGAACATAATTTCTGCAGAGCGGCTGGAGTTGATCAGAAATTCACCTCTGAGTTGTGGGTGGGACTGTTTGCACGGAGCCACCCCGCCCCACTTCCCTTCACACATTTGTTTACATGTTCTCCTGCTAGCTTACAGCCCCTCAAACCCTAACATTAAAGGTTCAACAAAAATTTCAGAGCTATCCAGCTGTACAGTCAACAACCTGAATCAAGAAATACTCCAAAATGCAATTTTAAGCTGAATTTTCTTCATACAGGTCCTCCACCATCAAAAAGAACATGTTAAAAACACAATTTTCAAGGGCGCGGGGCTCTAATGACTGAAAAATCTTGCACAGAACTTAAAGTTTTCACTTTTTTGTTCAGGATTTTTTTTCTCAAAGCATCTGATGCTCAACAGCAACTATCAACTATCAGAAGCAGCGGGTCATTGGCGATTCCCATCACATCAGGTTCTGCACAAAGTTAACAATAAAACCTACTTTCTCCTTTATCTTTACAGCTGTGGATCCATGCCTTCTGCTTTCCACAGTCTTTGGTTTTATAGCCAGTGAACTTCCTGAAAGACTTCCAGCTCAAATCTCTGATATCTGCTAAGGTTTAGTTTGCAGAAATGAACAACCCTGGGAGTATTTCAGGCAGGCAACTTAAGCAGTGCGTTTACCTGGTTACTCCTTCCCACGGGCGGTTCAGTCTAATTAACTCACCTTTTCAGCGTCCTACTTAAGTTCCAGGTGTGCGGTCCAATCCCTATTCTTCCACTTCCGCGAGCTCTGCGTTCGTCACCCCACCCTCCCCCCCGGCTTCCACCTGTGAGCTCCGTTAGTGGTAGTTTAATACCCAAAGTTTTCCATGGAGATCTTTGTTTTATGTATCTGAACGGAGCCTTATGCCAAGCTAAAAGAAATATGGAAATACATCTTCTTTACTGCATGAGTTGTCTGACTGAAATGATTGTTTTGAATCACGTATAGATGTTCCTGAGTCTCTGGTTCTGGAAGAAGATGCAGACGCTCCAGCATTCTCATTTACAGCACAAAGGACTCCGATTTCACGTTTCAGCTTCAAGAGCTTCACTCTCCTCCGCCTGGTTTGTAAAAACACAAATGTTGCGAGCACCTGCGTAGATGTCTGCTGCCAGCGCAGGAGGGGGCTGCGAGGAGGCGGAGCTCTGGAGCTGCTGCATGGACAGGCAGTTGCTCAGGACGTCCTGCTCCAGGTGGGGGCATGGCCGCAGCTGTGAGGTGAAACCACAAAAAAACCCCACAAAACTTAACACATAAAAAATCACACATTCAGATGGAAATGATTCAGTTACATCTTTGGCCACTCGTGAAATATTTAGAATTTTGTTCTAAAATGCAACAACTCAGTTTTATTGGAAACAATTGGACTAAACTAGAAAACAACACTGAAATAATTTGTATTTCTGCCTCGTTTCCAGGAGAAAACGTTAGTTTCCAACCGAAAAGCCTGAATTTGTGGGTTAGATTTGACGTCCATTTGAAGTCATTAAAAAAGCCGTCCGTCAAAGCGATGAAGATGCTTCTAATCAGAACCATGTCTTTCTGTTTTCTCCAGCACTGAAAAAGGGGTTTGTGATTCCTTCTCCCGGGTTCTGCTCCTCCTGTGGGACCTGAGGATGCCGTCAGCTGGGCTTCATGTGAACGTGGACATAATGGATCACTGCAGCAGCAGATGCAGATCAGGGAAGTTTACAGAGAAGAAAAATAATAGAAAAAATACACTGAAAATACTTTCACTTCATAAATATGAAATCTAACGTGTCAGAGACAGAGAGGAGGTATCGTCCGTTAACATGATAAAAAAATTGTTGGAAAAAGTTACGTTTTTATCGAAAAGAAGATTTATTCCTATAGAAATTAATTCTGATGGGATAGAAATCAAACTCGTATATGAAACAAAGTCCCTAGGAATCGTTATTGACTTTGTAGAAAACCTCATGTTGAGTTTTTCTACAGCTGTAGGTGTAAACCAAACAAAAAGAACAGAGTAAAGAGTGCCTTCATATTCCATATTCTGCATTAATTCCTCCATACTTTCAGTATTGTAGTAAAATTGGGGGAAATATATAAAATAACACATATTAACTCGAAAATCGGGGGGGCTTCTTGCTAGGGGGGGCTGTAGCTCCGCCCCTGTATTGATCCGATAATTAAACTTAAAAAATAGCAATGAGATTCACAAATAGAGTTGGTTTTCATAAACCAGCAAATGCAGAACTTCAAAAACATTCAAACTTGTGGACATTGTGCATGTAAACATGTTTTGTGCATATAAACGTCGTTTGCCCACCAGAGTGCAGAGTTTTTTATACATGAACAGAGAAACGGAGGTATTTTTATGTTTGAATCATCCACAGTTATGTACAGAACTATTGTAGAGATGTTTTTCTGTTTATGAAACAAAGCTTTGGAAATGTTTGGATCTTAAATGAGTAAAAGAAAATGCTGATTAATGTTTAAAATGTGAACCAAAAAACTGCAAACTTCCTTCATTTTTTGATCTCATTCTGTCATTAGACTGCTGTTCTCTGGTGCTTTAAATCATTTGACATCAGAGTTTGGTGCTTGAAACATCTGATGTGTCAAATACAGGATGAGTTCTGTTCTCCTGTAAATCCAGCCTCCGACAGCAGTGGGGCGACCGCTGCTCTCTGACTTCAGCCGTTGGTCTGTGAGTGAGAACGTTCCACCAAAACTTGATGGACACATCCACTCAGAGAGCGTCTGCAGCCATAAGCCGAGCTGAGGGATAATTCGATCTCCAGTTCATGTACCACTGAACTCACAAAGCTTTTGACTGGACTTGCAGTTTAGCAGCTTTCCAGCTGTTTGCTTTGATTAGCAGGTATTGTATACAGAGTGAAGGTAAGTGAACGTGTCCTCCTGAGGAGAACACTGCAGAGCATTCATCACTCGGGCTTAGGGTTCTGTTTTCTCCACAGCGACACTCCTAACAGGTTTCTTCTCTGGGCCAACTCTCCGAGTGGAGCGAGAGTGTTTCTTTGACATTTGTCCATAACATCTGGCTGCTGCGGCATTCTGCGCTGCAGCCTATTAACAAAGCTACAAGCAAACATGTGTTTCCCTTTAGCATGCACAGCAAAGGAACACATCATCCAGCCTGCTACTATCCAGCTCTTTCCACAACAATGAGCCCTTTCTCTGCGGTTTTTACCCCTTTCAGTCAGAGAGAAAGGCCTTTTCACCATGTGGATGATGAAATGTGCTCAAATAGGTTCCTGGAGAAATGATTGTCAAAGATACTCCCAAACACCGCCCCCAGAACTCAAAACGATGAGGCCCCGCCCACTTCAACAGTCAGCTTCAAGTTAGGGATTTCAGGACGCCTGATGAAAAGATTCTGAGTGTCTTCAGCTACATTAATTTTACTTTTGGTTTGACTTAAGGCGAAATAGCCTAAACTATAAAAACCTTTTCCAATTTGTTTGTCTCTTCAATAACTTTAAAAGTGTTTTAAAAACTACCAGACTTTATCACGTGTGTGGTAGCTCCTCTGACTTTATTCAAACTTACAATCAAAGGTCCAAGAACCCTCCACTCAGATCAAACCGGTTCTTTATCACAGTGAAAACCAATCAACTGTATCAAGAAACTGGACTGATGCCATCCATACAAAATGGTTTCCTTCCAGCTCCAACCAAATGAAGCCAATTTGGTCGCCATTTTTTTGTGATACGGACGCCGCTTATTGGCAGGAGTAATTGTTTCCATGGCAACCACTGTGACCAGTCAGGAGTGAGCTTGTTGGAAGGCCACACCCCTACCACTTGAAACGTTTTGTATGTTGGACGTGGGGGCAGACAGGCTCCTCCTACTTTTACTGAGGCATCTGATTGGTCAGTTTATAACTTGAATAACTTGAACTACAGAAAAAAGATGTATCAGATCCAGAATGTTTATTCTGACCAACAAAATGAGTAACAGCTGTTTATTTCTCTATAGAAGTCTATGGGAGCTAGCAGGTACTTCCTGCAGGGGGGGGGGCACTCAGTCCAATTCTCAGACACAGTCAGTGATAAAAACCAAAGATGGATTGGATTGGATTGAATTGGATTTGAAAACCAGTGTCCTGGAAGTCTCTGCGAAAAACCAGTGTGCATTGATGCATTCTAGATTGGTGAATATAGACCACAATGCATTGCGTTTGAATGATTTGTCATCAGAAAAAAAAGTCAGTACATTTTTCCTTCATAAATCGTACTAGATTTCATCCTTATTACTCCGACATAGAGGTAGCATTATATTTGCTCTTTAACAATAAAGCAGTATCATTTTAATCTGGGGCACTGGAGAGTCCCGCGCTGTATAGTCATTGAGAGGTTAGACTCCCCCACCACTGCCCCCAATTTGGACACAGCTGGAGACTTACCTCAGCTCAGTTTCTCACTTTTTCCAAACATTTCCTCAAAGTTAGAGCTTTGAAATCATAGGAAAAAACGTACAAAAAACTGAACAAAAGTCTAAAAAACAAAATGCATGAAGTCAAACTGTTAAAAATAGTCTTAATAATCAGAGCTTTATATTTATTTCTTAAAAGACAGAGAAAATCTGAGGACGTTTCTGCCTCTTCCACGCCGCGCTCCTCTCACCTTCCTGTGCACCTGCTGCTCCTTCGCCGAGTGGATCTTGACGTGTTTGCGAAGGGAACTGGGATCCGTGTAGCGCTTTGTGCAGCCAGAGATCTGACAGGCATATGGTTTCTGTAAGGACAGGACAGGTTTCAGCTCAGCTTTTAAGGGGGAATGCATTTACTGGAACTGGAGCAGAGATGCAGAGGAACGACTGAAACAGAAATGACAAGGCATGGCGCCCGATTACAGAGTGGAGAATCTGAAACGTGTTAAAGGAAAAGCAAAGTTCAAGTCCTACCTTTCAGCTGAAACTGACAGGAGGAAAAGAGGAAAAAAAGAATTGATGAGCCAGAGAACAATTCAGCAGAAAACACATATTTCTACTACTTTGGATGTTATTAAAGCTCAATCAATAATGCAATTTTGAAGAGGAAACATTGAACTTAAATAAATAACATGAATTTTAATTTAAAAAAATGAACTTTAGTCAAAAACAAAATAAAGACAGAAGAGTTATGAAAAAGAGTTCAGTTGTCAGTCTGTTGTCTAATATGTGTGACTTTGTTCTGACACAAACAAGCAGCAAAACAAATAAATTACACAACAAAACTCTTTCCGTTACTTTTTTAAGAGACACGAACGCCTCATGAAGAAGTTGCAACACAATTGTTGCAACATGAAAGCTGTTCTGAAGAAAAGCTGACAAAAAAAAATAGCTTCATTTGTGTCCCCATCCATAAAACCTGAGAATTTTCCAGGCAGAAAGCCTAACCCCTTCTGTCCTGCAGGTACAGGTGTTTCTCATTGATTCACCTGAACAGGAAAGACATTTCCGCAGCAGATTTTCTTGCCTTTGCACTATGCATTCATTTGCTCAGAAATTTGCTATTTCAACAAAACAAACACGATAAAAAAAAAATAATTGAGTGAAAAATGTGGGTGATGGAAAGTAAAGCCCAAATAAGGAGGGAAACATTGCAAAAATCCATGACATGAGCTCCACAGCTGTCTGTTTCATTTATTTAAATGGGTGGATAGAAGAAATTTACAGTTTAGACAATCCTGTTTAGATTTAGCTGCTTTTTTATCAGATTTTAGGGGGGCAAAGATTGAGGTAAAAAACATTTCTAATTATTTCTTCAAATCAAATGCTGACTTAAAGCAAACTGACTTGGTTTATTCAAAGACCTAAAGTATTAAAAAGTAAGTAGTATTTGTTTGGGGGGGTTTATAAACAAACTTTTCAGTTTTAAGCTGCGTTGATGCTTAAAGGCTCTTTGAATGGTTCCTGCAGGAGCCTGAATGCCTCACGGCTCACTGGACGACAAGTAAAGCTGTCGGGATATGGAAACAGGTAGCTTGGAGGAGAGTTCACTTTACAAGAAGGCAAACTGTTTTAACTCATGAACGCGGTGGGAATATTCATGTCTTACTCTGAAACTGTTTATCCAGCCTTTGTTTGTACCTGCAGGGTCAGAGGGGGGGGAGCTTATACCTGCTGCTGTCATTAGGTGAGACATCAGCCCAACTATGACTTTGTGACATCCCAGTGAAATGTCTAATGTGCATCAACACCCAAGTGAGCGTCAAGCGGCCTGACCCCCCCTGGAAAGAGCAGAGAGGTTCCTGACCGTGTCCAGGTGAGTCCGCTGATGCTTCGCTCGGTCGCTGGAGTTGCTGAACGCTTTCTGGCAGCCGGGATGCTGACACAGGTACGGCTTCTCTCCCGTGTGGCTCCTCAGGTGTATCTTCAGGTTCTCCAGGCGGGAAAAGGCTTTGTTGCAGCCCTCAAACTGTGGGGGTGGAGAAGAGGCTTTACAGCATTCTGGCAGAATGAACAGCTTCAAGCGGGCATAGATACAAACAGAATGAGTGTGCGGTGGGTTCAGGTGTGTTCTGCGACTCTGGAATATGTTCTCCATCCATTTCCTTCAGGCCTTTAACCACTGGTAAAGATGGCGATCACTCCACACCACGACCTGCCCACTTCTGAGGAGGAGGGGCGCGCTGACAAAAGCCTTTTTCCACGGCTCAGAGTTGCGCTCTGAAAGGCTTTGCTGAAAAAAGCTCAGCGAGCTGGACGGCTCACCTGTGGCTCCACGCTGTCATCTTAATTGCAGGGGAAACTGGAGCGTGCTCGCTGAGAGCGAGGGTTAATGGGCTGTAATGCATAGCGTGAGATAAGTGGGGTGGCGCGTATTGAGCGTTAGACTGACAGGTGACAGTGACTGTAAGCAAGCTCATATCTGAGGAGCTTAGCTCACCTGATCCCAGCCACTCAGCCAATGAGCTCCACAGATTTGTTAACAGGTGAATCATTCATGAAGCTTCTCGCGTGTCTGCTCCTCTGAGCAGAAGAAGCCCCTGAAGGACAGAGCAGCAGTGCTGTGGAGGGAGTCCCAGGCTCGAACGGAAAACGGGTTAAAGCCAAATGGTTTCACCTCAAATGTCAGAGCGGATCTGTGAAATTACGTTTCAGTGTTAAAATTGTGTTTGCTAATTTCAGAATAGAAGTTGGACTCAGAACAGCCGTGGTCTCCTTCATTCCCTCACTCAGAACCAGCAGGGCCTGGTGTTCACCCAGACTCCATTTAATGAAGGTGAAAGTGAAGCCCATCATGGTGGAGCTGCTTCAGGTGACCCCGTGGCGCTCTGGGTTTGTATGGCTCAGGAAGTCCGTCTTAATCTGCTCAGTTATGGCGGTCTGAAGGCTGATGGGAGTTGATCAGAAACAAATCTATCCTTTCACCATGAGCCATTTTGAATTATTACATATTTGTAAAGATTTGTTTTCACTTGTTTCCACTCGTTTCTAAACATTTATCAGAATATTTGGGTTGAATAATTGTTTCCTTTTTTTCTTTATGCTGTTTAAACTAATATTTCTACTCTAACATCAGAAATGTACAGAGAAATGTAAGCAATGTAACAGCTAAGAAAATAGGCTTTCAGGAAAGCTGAGCTAAAAATTCTCCTCTTTCTATTTTGCTTTTGGATATTTGTTCACATCACAAATCACATTAGTTATTAACACCTCATCCTTTCAAATTCAAACAAAAAACAAACAGTCACTGACATCAAGAAAAAAAAAACCTATTTCTTACAAAAGCGTGTTGTCGGGTTCTGAAACTGGACTTGGTTTAGATGTTTGGGATTGATCGTGCGACAAAGAGGCGGGAAAGTTCAGGAAAGGCTGACTGCATGAGGACGTCTCTACTCTAAAACTTTCAGCTCTTTCTGGAGCAATGATGATTGGAAAACAAAAAGACAAATGTGTGAGTTTCCTGACTGTGGACTGTTTCCCCTCTTTCTTTTCTTCAGCACACGTTTCACTGCAGAATCCAAGAAAATAGTGTATCTGCAGGCGTGACATTTCACCAAAGGTTCCTGAAGAAACTCATCCGTTTGGAACTGAAAATAAAAAGACGTCACTGTCCACGTGGTGTTAGATGATTTCTGCAGTGAAACGAATCCCTGAAAATGTTTTGCAGCCTCTCTGATGGCCTCAATGAACAGAATTCCACTTTATTCTTTTTGTTTTTAAAGGAGTCGGTACAGATTCATGTTTTCAGTCGGAGCTGAAAAGATGACAAACCTTGAACAATTATTAGACGTGTTACAGGAATGTACTGTGTGTCCGTGCAGTCCTGCATCATCCATAAAGAGCTGAGTGAAAAATAAACTGTTTGGAGAGAAAATGTGGCTGAAAAAAAAGTGTTTTTTACCTAAGAAAACATTTAGAATCTGCTAATCATAGAAATTGTGCCTTAAATTTGTTGACTTTCCTTTTCCCATTCTGCAATGGAACGGAGGATACTACGGTGGGATAGTGGCGTTCTGAAGCCCTGGGGAGGACGAGGCGACAGGGACCCGACGTGGTTGGAGGGGGGGGGGGGTTAGGGTTAGGACAGACAGCTGATCATGGTGGGCGAAAACCTTTGTGGGAAAAGACGTCTGACTGCAAAGAGCTAAAAGGCCGCAGTCTGCAGCCTTCCTCTAGCATTACCAGGAGCTATGGATGATGGGATTTAACCAGCCGTTATGGCTGGATATAATGCTTGTCACATGAAACCTCAGACCTTATTCAAGTTCAATTCAATTTAATTCAGTTTTATTTATAAAGTCCAATATCACAGCACAGTAGTCTCAATGGGCTTCACACCGGTAAATATACAAAAACATAAACATAAAAGCAGTCAATCCAAAAGTTGATTGCTAAACTAAACAGACTAAGCTAAACTGGGCATCCCTGCCTTAGACTTATAGACCCTCCTTCTAAGATGGCCCTTGAGGTTCAAACTGTCCATATGGGTGAATAAGGGCCATCTGCGGGTGTAAAATGCTTAAACCTGTACAGGAAATATCAAGGTGGTCGACCGCTCAGTGAACCCGTAGAGAGAAAAACCTTTTTTTTGTCCACACTGGACTGTTGCTACACGATACTGTACTAGCATGTACTCATAGTTGGTGAGAAATGTCAAAGCAGTACAGATCTGGTGAACCAGGCTCCAGGCTTTTTCTTTCTCAGCTCTATTCCGATAAATGAAAGACTCTGTGTCAAAGAATTACAGCTGGACACAAACCACATTTCTTATTCATTTCTCCTTCATGATTGATTTTCAAATGGTTGGTATTTTAGTGAATTGAAATGGACGCCCTCCATACATCATTACCAAATCCATGTCTCTGATTGGTCAAAGTTAATCCGGTTTAACCTTCAATGGCCGCACGTTTTGTACGTAGAGTCTGAAAACAGACTCAGGACAAGCGTCCTACGGGCACTTACAGTATGTATAACGTGCACACCCCGTGCGTGCAGCATTAGTGCGGTCAGTAAGGAGCCAGTACTCACACCTCAGTAACGACTAGAGCGTGGCGTAAGGACGCCGTACGACAGCATCATCCGTACGTCATAAGTGCGTGTAACTTCTATTATCCTTCTAATAACTTTACAATAGACTTACCTCACACACAACAATGGTACGTTCCATTTTCATGATGTCCTTTGAGGTGGTCTTACAAGCCTCAAGGAAACTGCAAGACACACCTGCGCTCCCATGAAGACGCAGGCTCTCCTCTCCACGGACCCGGAATTTCCCAAAACCCACACAAACCATTTGAGTCAACGCCCCTGTACAGGTACATGTGACTAAGGTGGGCAACGTTTTATCTCTGGAATGTGAATGTCTCACGGTGGTCCTCCGCTAAGATCATCACCAACAGGAGTAACTTTTCCCAACAACTTTAAGATGAAGTGTTTGCAGAAACCAGGGTCTCCTTTGGGTCCTCCTCTGTTTGCATGCAACAAACCAAATAGACTGTGCAGCATTTTTGTGCTTTGAATAGTTTTAATCAGTGCGAGTAGAGCCTGACAGACATGACTGAGGGAGAAACAAAGTGACCGTGCTCAGAACAGGCTGTTCAACATTACAAGGTAAAAAAAAAAAAGATTTATCACTGTATCACGGTGTCTTTCTCTGCATTGACCAAAGAGGAAAACCACCAACACTTCAGGATCTGTTGGGAGGGGAGGGGGGGGGGACATGTGCGTTTAATCTACCCGCTTCCAAATGCCCTGTGGCAACCACAGCAAAGAGCACAGAAACGTAAATGGATGAAATTATATCCATATGATTCAACCAGACAGCCAAGGAGAGGCAGGTTTCTCATGAACTTCATCATGCTGCAAAATTAAAGGCAGCTTGGCTGAAACAACACTCAGTTTACACAAATCATTTCCACTGCGCTTGCTGTCGGAATTATTCCTTCTTTACAAACACGTCTGCTTCGTAAAAGGGATTATTTCTTCCACTAATTGTCCTGCAAACACTTGGTTTGTGCAGAAAACACACTTTCGGGGCGGGGGTGGTGCCGTTTAGATGCACCAACTCAGCTGCTAAATTGTTCGGAGGAAGTAGTCATGCAAATGAGCAAAGAGATTGTTCTTAACAGCCATGTGGCCCCTCATGCCTGAACAGTTTTGGGCCCAGATTAAAAACGACGGCACAACAGGAAGCTCTCCTATGATGAGTGGACGGGAGCGTCCCCCCTTAATGAGCCGGCAGAGATGTTTCGGTCCTCTCATTTGTAAAAGATTGAGGAGGAAGTGCAGTGATGGACCTGAAGCTGGAGCAGGCCACCGTGACCAGAGAGTTTTCATGGAAACACTTCAACTGCTCGGATTCAGAGGCCTTCCCTCCAATGATCATGTGACTTCCCTCCAAACTGGAGTTTACTGCTCCGTCATGATGAAGGGAAAAGGAAAACCAGGTGAAGATTAGGTAAGAGAGTGATGCGTGCTAAGTTTCAGCTTGAATCCAGTAAAATGGCAGAGTAACGGTTTATTTTTCCTCCATGGCTTCAGAGAATCTCAGGAACGTCTTCATTTCAGCTGCAGATTCAGTGACATAACCAGGAGCCAGATGTTGAGATGAAGCAGACTCCTGTTACAAGCAGATGTTCTGCGTCTATTTAAGCCCCAAACTGAGAACGTTTGTGAGCATCAAAACCAAATCAAGGCTCTTCAGCTCCTGACATCTGTTCCGGCCTCTTACTCATGAAGAAAAGGAACTTTTAGACATTTGACGCTCTCGGCTGCTTCTCATCCTTCGTCCATCCTCATCATGCTGGACCACAAGTCTCCTTTTCTGATGAGAACGGGATTCAAAGCTTCCAAACGGACGGCCATTAATTATAAACCCATTCACGGCATCCAAACCCGCCCTGAAAAGGTCTGGCTGGGGGTTACGCAACCAAAATCCAGAACATGATCTGTGTTCCCAGCCGGCAGCTCGACTTGTGTTACTGGCGGTCTATGCCGGATCCTGTCGGACGGAGCCATGAGCTACGGCGTGCGCTGACACCAAGGCTTCCATCTATTCAGCACCTTTCACTCACACCTGCCTCAGTTCTCCACCCGCCTTTATCATGTCTACCCATAAGCCCCTGTACTTCTGTGAGCTTCACTCTGCTCAAGTCTCCATTTCATTTTGGCACCACTGAGGAGCGATGGATGCAGCAGCAGCAGCAACCGATTACTGGTTCCCGGTTGACCTTTGGTCATCCTCCTCATTCCCGCTGGAAACAACTTTGGACAAACAAATCCCATCATGCTTTTCTGTTTTTTTCCTTTCTTTTCTTGATTAGGAAATTGGCATCTTTAGGTGTGACAGATTAGAAATCAAACTCTGATCTAAGAATGGCAATTGGCTTTAGTATTTAGACTCTGGAGAGCAGAAATGGTCAACCACTGATCCATAGGCTCTAGCCAAAAAACCAGAAGGCATTTTCCAACACCACAAATGTGTTTCAGAGTTTCTGCTCTTTTGTCAAATGACGGCAAAATGTTTCTGGAACCGCATCTGGTTCCATCTCTGCTCATGTCGTCTGCGCCGCGTTTTCACGATGAGGCAGAGACAATCTTCCTCTCTGACTACCAGGGGCTCAAAAACTTCTCTCCTATCCATAAGAATGAAAATCTAAAAGGGTTATTCACAGAGAGCAGCCGTTGCCACAGCTGCCGGAGTTTAATGTCTGCTGTAACTCTTACATGACAACAAATAAACACAGCAGAAGCTCACAGACCCTCCAAGCCAAATACCTTGATGCCAGAAGTTCTGACACTGAGATGGAAAACACGCCAGAAAAATTAAACAATAGGTCAACGTGGCATGATGATCAACACCAGCGCAGGAACTCAAGGAAAGTTAAGCAGAAGAAAGTGCATTTACGCAACTGTTGGACTGGCACCAGACCACAAAGCCTTCTGGGTAAAATACTTGCTGCCTTAAAAAAAATATGGTGCAACTGCGATGCCGCCGTGTCCCAACGTCTGCTGCTGAATTTATGATTTGTTCGGTTTCAGGCTCGCCCTTCCGGTTGCGTGGTTTGTTCCAATAAATCAGACATTCATTTTTGCCAGGTGGAGTTGTGGCTTTGACAGGTAGACCGGCGTTCGGTCACCAGGTGTCAGCGTTCAGATTGAAACACAATAATTCCCTCCACAGGTTAAGATAAACTAAAGGCTTTGTTCGGCTTTGCTGAAGAACACAAATAACCTCAAAAATGATGCTTTCCTGGTTTGTTTTTCCTGCAGCCTCTGTGACAGCTGTTATGTGACACAGCATGAGAAACTGCTGTTATTAAAAGCCGGTCAAACCCAGGGAAAACAAAAGGATATGCTTCCACTTAAAAGCTTTTTACTTCCCCCGTAATCCTGCAAGAATAACCAAAGCAATCTGCCTCTAAATGCTGCATAAACCTTCTCACATCCATGTAAAACTGATGCAAAGCTGAACCGATTGAACAGGAAACAGATGTTTTTAAAAGCTAACGGGGAGAAGGGGGCTTCAATGTGAAGCAGAGACGTAAAACTCCACGGGGGAGAGGTAAATCCCGGCTTAAATGTCAGCATCTCCGCAGTGCCAGCTCTTCAGGGTCACACAATCAGAACCTACGCTGGTAATAAACTGGATAACTTTGTTCCCCCTCAAGTTCTTCTGACCTTCGTGTTATGAGGACACCAACTTGATATTTGTATACATTCTCTAACATTAACTTCTATTTAAAGCAACAGTTTCTGCAGTTTAATGCTTGAAAACGCAGTCAGGTCCTCCATTCGCACATGCCCAGTACCTTGTCATGGCTAACGCTTTGTGAGGACTTCTGGGCAACCAGAGTCATTTTTCTGCAAAGACGTCAGGGAAGCTGGATTGGCCGTCTGGCTCCGTCTCTTTCAGCCTTCACTTCTCTTCACAAACATCCAAATTAAACTCGCCATACAAACCACAGAACACCACAGCACATAATTTAAACCTGACACCCCCAATGTAAACATGTCTTTCTCTCCGTAATTTGCCCAAACTTCTCTGGCTGTTTATTTTATACGGTAGCGAGTGTGTTCTCACATATATCTGGGCTAATCTGCCGTGGTGTGTGCTGTCAGGGCGAAAGGATAAACCCGTCCTCGGTGGTGCTTTGTCCCAGAGACTAATGTAGTCCCGGTTTACATTAATGCTCCACTCTTATTTGGTAAAAGACATTAAAGAGGCCTCTTTAAAACTGATGAACCAGCAAAACCAAACAAATGCAAGAAATCGTCTTAAAAGCGGAACGAGCTGCGACACATGTGAAAACTAAACTCTGACTGAGTGGGAGAGGGCGAATATTGGCAGAACATTGTCTACCAAAATCAGTTCTGATCCTCGAGAGAATTAATTTTTTTCTTGGAAAAGTTCAATTGAGCTTCAAAACGTGACCTGAAACTACTGAAAATGGAGCTGAGAGCGGTCATTGCTGGATAGAAAATCTTATCACGAACCACATTTGAAACAGTGGAAAGCTCAAAAACAAACGTGCTAGAGAAGACCACTTTTTATTTTAAAATAATAAAAAAATCAAGCAGCAGTGAAAGGTAAATACTTGTACAGTGCTTTTCTACCCTATTCGAAGGCCCAAGGTGCTTTATAGTCACAGCACATTCACACACTGGTGGCGGCTCCGCTGCCGAACACTGGCTACAACCTCCCACCAGAGGCAAGGTGGGGTTCAGTGTCTTGCCCAAGGACACTTTGACACATTGCAGGCAAGGCAGGAATTGAACCTGCAATCTTCCGATCAGAGATCGGCAGCCCTACCGCTGCACCATGGCCCCCAGAAAAGAACATAAAAACAGCTTCAAAATCCCCTAAAACTGAAAAAGAAATGTGGGTCTTTAAGTCTCTACTGGGAGCAGAAAAATGATTACCGAGTCCCCTTCTATATCGCAGGAGTTATCTTCTAAAAATAACTCGCCATGTTTGAAATCTGGGAGATGGTTAAAGATAAACCGCAATATAGCCAGGGCCCACAGTTTTTATAAATTTAATTTGGTTTCCTAATAGAATTGAAATTTTGATTGAAAATGAATGTACATCAGAACATTTTGGAGCTTTTATTTCAAAATTTGTGGCTTTTCTTCTCATTTTAGTGCCAATTGCACCTATGGGTTGATGTCCCTCAGAGAAGAACTCAAACTTAGAGAAATGCTAACGTGGTGTTGGAAAGATCGGAAAAATGCTTTTCCGACTCGGACAATGCACACAAACGTCAGAAAAACAACAAAACTTTCAACAGCACATGAATGCAGAATAACTTACTGCACCTCAATGAACCACTGAAGCATGCTTTGGGACTGTGGGACGACACCAGAGAAAACTCACACATGAACGAGGAGAACATGCAAACTCCACACAAAATGAATCTTCATGGCCTTCTCGCTGTTTGGCAAGAGTGCTAACCACTACACACATTGTGCAGCAAATACCATATGCCTTCTTTACATTTTCTACGAATGAAATTGTCTGAGTTTCTTGAGGAAAGTTTATTGTTTCACCTGGAATGACCTTTCTAATCAGTTGATTGATTTATAAAGAAAAAGAATCAAGTAAAAGGAAGGTAATGCTGACATCCATAAAACAAATCCTGAAAACCATCAACAAGCTAATTTGATGAATACATTTCCAGAGAGGATTTGCGCTGTATGACACAAATGTGTGTGTGTGTGTGTGTGTGTGCATGTTGTTTTTGCTCACATAGCATATGAGGACCGTGACGCCAAACAAGTCAAAGTCACTTTTGCAAAGACGTTACAGCAGAAAAAATGTTTTCTTTTATGTTTCAAATGTAATTTTAGCACAGAAAATATTTTGCCACATCGTCCCGCTGCAGGAATGGTGTCTGTAACCTACAACCCCCCCGGCACCCGCTGGAGACCCCAACACCCGACCGTGTATTATAAAACTGATCTGGCTCAGCAGAGAAGTTAAACTAATTAAGGTTCTGGATGGGACAAAATTATGACACAATCTCTGTGCAACGTGAGCCCGGCCGCGGTCCTCCACGGCTCTTCGGCTTTCTGATACCAGAGTGAGATTAAATGTGGAGGAAATGGGGAAACTCAAAATACTGCATTCCAGACAAATGTAATTACGGTGCATCACATGCAGCAAACCCTGCACACTTTGATACCTGGTTAGGAAGCTAAAAGCAAAGTTGCTGCAGCCCTCCGTCTGCAGCGTGACTTCCTGATCGCAATCCTTCACCACGTATGTAGTGAAAACAGGAAACTTAATGGCTGTGATTTATTTCTGAGAGCACAAACCAAAGCTCTTGATCCTGCCGTTGAGAGTTTAAATCAAAGCTGACGCACCCAAATAAGAGAGTTGAGTCTTGTCAGTTGTTTAAATCAATCTAATTTAGATCTGCTTTTTCAGACAAGCTGTGGAACGGTTCCACTTAACTCGTATCATGAACCACATTTAAAACAGTGGAGATCTCAAAAACAACATGCTAGAGAAGACCATCAGTCCACTTTTTATTGTTTTAATCCAGAAGGTAATATTTGGCTGCTGAAACTTTTCTGGAAAAAGGTAAAATATTATTTGTCAAAAAGGAAACTGACTAAAAAAAATTGGAGTTTTAAGATGTGTCCTAATGTTTGTCAGAACTCCAGATTGTCGTTGTGAAAGTCAGATTTACACCGTCCAGAATGAACTGATTACTCCATGTCTCTGAATGGAAATCCCTGAGAAGTTCTGATCTGAGATTGGATCAATTCTGGTTATTTCCAGTCAGAAATGAATAAAGTGTTTTGTTGCTCCAAAAATAATCAACGTTTTCACAGCTTTGTTTGGATTTTTTGTTTTTTATTTTTATGTTAAATACTGGAGATTTAAAGTTAGAAAAACTGTGGGAAATATGAAAATACATAAAATGATTGACTGTATCTGAGAACTGGACTGAGTGACTCCTCCCCCCTGGTTTTGCAAACAGGAAGTGGCTCCAAGAAGCCCAAATTCCATAGACTTCTATAGAGAAATAAACAGCTGTCATTCTATTGGTCAGAAGAACCATTCTGGATCTGATTTATTTTTTTGAACATCCTCTTGATAAGCCTCTTTTTATTCATGATATTTTTTCTGTAGTTCAAGTTAGAAACTGACCAATTAGATGCCTTAATTACAGTAGGTGGAGTCTGCTGGCCCCCATGTCCAACATTCCAAATGTTTGAAATAACAGATTTTGTGTATCCCGCTTTCAAGTGGTGGGATCTGGCCATCTAACAAGCTCCTGATTGGCCAGAGTGGCTGCCATAGAAACGATGACTTAGACTGACATGGACCAACTACTGCTCATTGACAACGTCTGGCTCCAACATCACATCAACTGAATCGACTTCATTCGGTTGGAGCTGGAAGTAAACCATTTTCCACGGTGACGTCCCACTCAGTCAGTCCAGTCCTCAGATACGGTCAATGGCAACACATAAACATAAATACCTGGACCAATAATCCCACATGTCACACAAAAGATCTAAATGGTGGCAAAAATGAGAAATGAAGTGGATTGGCCAAGTAAATGTTTATTGAGTGCACCTATGAGTCTACCTATCCACCCATCTGCCAATTAGAAAGAACCCTAAGAAAAAATACCCTAGGGAGAGTAAAATAAATCAACAAAAATCTGGATTTTTGTGACCAGGAGGAATATTTTCTTTGGAGTGTGGAAATCTAATGTTTAGCGTAGTGGGGCAAATAGAAGCTGCTCATATCTGCCTCCAGTGGTAATGTGAGGAACTGCAGTATTTCAGGAACAGAAGGTGGTGGGGGTTGCTTTTCCGAAACATATCTAGTAAATTTATATTTTAGATTTATTTTAGTCCAAACTGCAGTCGTTTGTCTGAAATCATCTCCTTCCTAGAAACATCAAAGAGCGTTTCATAAACGTGATCATTTGTGCTAAAAGCCTTTTAGGTTAAAGGCTGTGTCACACAGCCACTACGTACGTTTTCAACAATTTTTAAATTTAAATTTAAATTTAAATTTAATTTAATTTAACTTCAGTCTTTTGTGATTCATTTATGTAATTCATAAGTGTTTCTTGTGTTCGTCATTCGTCGATGTGTGCAGATGTTTGTCGAGGGTTTTGGCCGACGGGTCTTTACATAAATTCAGTTTTAAGCTTCTGAAAAATTTTGGTCGGTTGAGAATTACACAGTTTATGCGTTATTGCATAGTTTATTTTGCAATTATTACATAAATCTTATGCAATTGTGCATAATTTTTGTTAGACGCATACGCAAACTTGTTGCTGTCCACAACTGTTCCACATCTGTCCAACCGACTGTTCATGCATGTACCACCGATGTATAACTTATATATAATGTACACTGTGCACATATCCCGTTCAAATTCTATGATTGACGCCCAAATTTTGGGCCAGATTTGGTTTTTACGTTGATCTATGCATTCTCTTTGTGATATATCTGTGAAAATTTCACATCAAAACAACAACTTTTCTCACTTTTTCCACATAGGTTCTTGTATGACCAATTTTCATCCGTGTACTGTATATGCGCAAAATGTACGTAGTGTGTGTGTGACACGACCTTTACTTCACACTGCAGTGTGTTCAATGCAGCTAAGAAAAACCCCCAAAAAGGCCAAGAGGGTTTGTTGTGTTTGGAAGGAACGGCATCGTTTCCTCATCATGTACGCATTAACATTGTCTGAAGCTTGCAGGGTCTGAGTTGTTGAGCGACAGAAGGATGAAGTCCTTCAGGTTGATGGGGTTCCTCTCCGGCGAGGCGTAAACACAAACCTGAATGCTGCAAAGCAGAGCTGAATGCAGAACTTCATTACTGCAGGAGATTGACTGGAAAAATCTCTAAAGCTGGCAGTTTGCTGGCTCAGGTCTTTGAACAAGAAAGACAAGCAACATTTATCTCCTCTGGGCTTTCATCCGAAGGCAGAAACATTTGGCATCTGCAAGCACTTTCACAATACGAACATGAGGCGCTCTTGCTTTCACTGGTGTGGTGGCGAGCCACTGATGTGACTGAGGACAGCTTATAGACTTAGTAGCAGTAAACAAACAGTTTATATGTTGGAGACTGCTTATAGAACCGTTTCTGTCAGATCCTCCTTTGGTCTTTTTGAGTCGCCATATTGGAACTAAAAGTGCAAACCGAGCAAACATCCTGATGGAGGCTCTGTTTTCTGGACCTCAACAGACCACCTCCCCTCTTGACCCTGATCACTGTAAATGATCCATATGCAGCCTGCTTTGTTCCTATTGGATCAAATATGTGTGTGATGAACAGATGAGGGCTGTCTGGTTTCTATTAAAGGCTTAGTCACATGCACCCATAGAGGGTTCTGCGGGTTTTTGGGTTGTCCATGGAGGGTCATAGAGAGGAGCAGCTGCGTCTTAAGTGGAGCACCTATGAACAGATAAGAGTTGACTGTGACCTGTCGCCTGCAGCCTGCAGGTTCACTGAGCGGTCACCTTGATATTTTCTGCAGGTCACCTGTGTGCCCGTACAGGTTTGACCAATTTTCACCTGCAGACAGCCCGCATCGCCCCGTAAGTTCAGTTGGGAAAATTGTTGTAGCGAGTTGATGTTCTGTAGGATTATTTGCAGCACAGCAGGTACAAACATTTGAAAAGGCAAGCAAAAGCTCCTAAAAACTTGACAGAAAGAACCAGCTCGCTGCTTCTTAATGGAGAAGCTGCAGATGCTGCCGAGAGGCTGCGCAGACCTCTCTATAGGCCGTGTCACACAGCCACTACACGTGTATTTTCCACGTATGAAATTTCGGTCTTTCGTGATACATGCGTGATCAACATGATTCATATGTTTCTTGCGTTCGTCTTTTGTCGATGTGCGCAGAATTGTGTCGACGGTTTCGGCCGACTGGTCTAGATGTGAATTCGGTTTTGAGCCATTCAAGATTTTTGGCTGGTTAAGAATTATGCAGTTTACGCATTTTTATGTAGTTCATACGCAATTATTACAAAAATTTTACGCAATTAAGTGTGATTTTTGTGAGTTGCCTACACAGATTTGTGTCTTTCCCCGACCGTTCCACATATGTCTAACGGACTTTTCACGCATGTACCACAGATGTACACATTTGATATCGCGTATGCGACGCACATATCACGTTCAAATTATGTAATTGACAGACAAATCATGAATGAATTGCACATAAACAGCTCAATAATCACACGTGGTTTGTGTTCTACATTGGTTAACGTGTTCTTTGCGTGGTTTATTGGTACTTCTTCTGTGGTTTTAATGGGGTTCATCCGTGATACATCTGGGAAAATTTCTCACAAAGACCACAACTTTTCTCACATTTTCCACCTACATCCATGTGTGAACAATTTTCATCCTCACAAAATCTACGCAGTGGCTGTGTGACACGGCCTCTGAGGCAGACGCTTTTGGCCATTTGAGCCGCTGGAATATTCAGGTGCGTGTTCACACAATGCCCGCGGCAGCAGCAGTGATCAGAGAAACAAATTGCTGCACACGAATCTGGAGATGTTTATGAGAGCCCTTTCAAACCACTTAGAGTTCATCATTTTGCAACAAGAAAAGAGGACAACATTCAAGACAATTGCCAGCCTCCTCTGGAGTGGATGCACTAGGAAACCCAAGCTTGAGGCCAGACCCCTAAGGCTTCGAGTTAAAACATTTGAGCCAATCAGAGTTCGGATAGAAGAAGTATGAACAGAAGGAAACCAAGATTTACAAAACAGCCCAGGAACAGATCACAGAACCTCTGGAACAGAGAAACAAGGTCAAAGTGGAAGAGTTTGTTTCTAAATCTAAGTTAGAACATGAACCATTTCAGCAGAAACACCTGCGGAAAAAAGCAGGACCCAGCACATGGCAGGTGACCAAAAAATCTTTTTATAGCAGGCATGGAGGCAAAGATAAATAAAATTAGACGCCAAACAGACTCATTAAGATAAAAGTCCCCAAACACCAATGAACCAAGTTCTGACAGACATCAGACAGGAAACGACAGCTTTTCTGATGAAAGGTATTGAATTCTCTGATTCATGGCTCCTTATTTTATGGACTCAAACCAGATTTTTGTTAATCCGAAACCGTATTTTTCTAAATTTAAGACCTGCCATGACGAGACATTTGTTTTTAAGGTTTAAAGTCAAAGCGAAAGGCAGTAAGAAGTGCCAGCACACACGGCCAAAAGAGTGAGAGGCGCACGCTTTGACATCAGCGTCACTCCCCACCTGCACTCCACCGGCTCCAGTTTCAGGCGGCATTCAGAGGAAAAGTTGGGTCGTGTGCTCAACATCACCTTTAATTAGCTAATGGTGCTCCGTGTTTTTTCTGCTGCACCTGAGCTGACTGCTGAAAAAAGCAGCATTTTAAGTGAAAACTCTGGAATCGTCTCCGTGAGTCTTTATGTTTGTGTTCCAGGCCTGAGAAATTCTGTTTTCTGCCATTTTCCCACGTTAACTAAAAGAATAGTCTGCCGTCTTGTATGGTTGTAGTTAAAAAAAAAAAAAAAGTAAATAAGTTTAGAAATTATTATGGGATGGCCACAAGACCCATTTTCTGGCAAAGTGTAAAATTTTACAATTTTTACATTTTTCCACAAAATGGGAAAAGAAAACTTTGGTTCGAGCGATCTTGAAAATTCACCTGTTTTAAAACCACAAGCAAAGGTTTGTTGACCTTTGACCTCAGAAAAAGGCCACCATTTTGAATTGAAAAAAATAAAATCCCCTTCAGTACCAGCTGCAAATTTAAGGTCCTCCTGGGGATTTCAATCTATCGCCTCGTTCGAGCATCATTAGGAATCTGCTTTGGGAAAAAATGTTCAAAATGTTGATTTTGAGCGCCATAAGTGTGGCAAGATCGCAAAAGTGTTTTGCCTGCACATTTTGTGAAACTTTAATACATGAATCCCTGGCTGAAGCTGAACAAAAGGGTATAGCCCACAATATGAACATATTAGGAATGTGGATGTGGTTAACCAAAATCTCTGTTGCTAAGGAAATATAAAAAATGTCTACTTTTGCCGATTCTTCTACGGCGGAAGACAAAACCAACATAAAAACAAGCATTTTGAAAAAAAAGTATTTTAATGTCATGAATTTGTCACAGGATGGCAAGGGCAGAGGGGGAGGGAGAGTGACGGGCCTGAAGGAGCCGCTCAGCCAGAGGGGCAGGTAATAATGGGGGGAGCGAAAAGGGCAGGTAGGGCCTGTGGGACACACCACACCACTCACAGCTTTCATTTTTACTGGCCATTTCACCATTTTGATGACAGTGAATAGGGAGCGGACAACTCCTGTCTATTTTGTTTGTTTTAAATTATAAATAGGGCTGTTTGCTCAAAAAAAATTCTAGACAGATTTTCAAACGATCTGTTCTCAAAAAAAAGAAACAGGACATTTTAACTGGCTTTGAATGAAATGAAGCCCACATGTTCACTTCGACGGTCTCCTCCAGAAGTGTCCAAACAACCTGAACAGGTTGTGTAATGTTGCCCCGCTGCCCGGGGTTACTCTGCCGTGGAGACACTCCTGCAGATCTCCGGGGCTTACAAAGAAATTTTCTGACCTTCGTGGCTCAAAGTGCAGCCTTCAGACAAATCCATCAGCCTGCAGTCTGACAAAGAAGAGCAATAACTCCGTCCGGGACCATAACCGGCCCTCTCTAGATGGATATATTTTTAATATTCATGCAGACGTGGGGAAAAAAATGTAATAAACTAAAACAACAAGTGAATTAGGCATGAAACACAACAGGATATTGCAGAGAGATTATGTTGTTTCCTTCTGTGTCCCTGAGCATTCGCCTGCCCTGCACAACAACCCAGCTCTAATTGGTGGGAACAAAACAAACTTTGTGAAAGTTGAACAGAAACCTGAATGAGCCTCGGCCGTCTTCAAGCACAAAGAGCCGATGTGCCGTACAGACGGGAAGTGGTATCCAGGTACAGAGTGTGACAGGCACATGCAGGGGTCGCAGTGCGGCCTGTGCGCTGCCATAATGACTTTTTGCTGCCAAAACGCGCAGCATGAACAAATGCTGTGCAGCTGCATCAAGATGAAGAGTTTACACTGTGCAGCACGAGGAAGAGGGAGGAAGAGGAGCGAGATGTGTTATGTCTGGACGTCTCTCCATGAGAGCCTGCTGGAAGCTGCTGCTGCCTCTGATAATAAAAGGATCAGCTCTGTTTTTTCTGCGGGAGTTGGGTCCAAAAACAGAACGTCTCATCTGTTTCCTCCATATGAGTGGCTCAAAGACTTAAATGCCTTTGTGTATTACATGAGCTCAACAAACACAACAGGCTTCAGAGCTGGAGGTTAAAGGCCCACAAGCTCAGACCAAAACATCGAGTGGAAGATGCATGCAGGGAAACAGAGTTTTCCTCTCTGCTGACTACAAGCTTAAGTGTAGACCACAAACAAAAACACACAGCCAGTCAGTTTGTGTTTCTTCAGGCCTCCAGGTTCCTCTGATGAAGTTCTGAGTCAACAAACACGTAACTGCAGCCGATCAGACGCATTAACTTAGGCTCAACGATATCTCATGCTCCGGTTTTGTTTGTAAAAGCAGCACAAAAATGGAACTTTACACAGAATCGATGCTATGGCATTAGAAAGAGTTGATTATATTTAATTTTTAATTAGACATCTATCCATTTTTCCACTGACATTCAGCAGCTTCAGGATGTAGACACAACTCCAATGTGCTTGAAATGCTGGGCTGCATGTTCCGTCCCTAAAAGCCTTTTCCTGCGCAGAAACGTAACATAAAGACATTCTCACTGCTCGCTGCCTCTCGTGTAAACATAACTGCTTACGAAGGAGGGACACTTTAATGCTAAACAGAGTGACTGACAACCAAAACAGACACGTGTGAGCTTGTCAAACGATTTAAAGGCTGAATTAACGATGCCGGCCCAGTAAATTACTTCCAAGTTTCTTTTCGCAGAAAGACTTAAGGCGTGAGAGAGCAACCGAAACAGGCGAGTTTGTGTTTTCAATAACGCTGCAGATGTGTGTCTGCGAGGATCACCAGTGTCTCACTGAATCCCAGGGAAAACAAACACACAAAAAGAGCTCTCAGCGTCAGAGTCACACCTCAGATTACATTTCTGGGATTTGGGGAGAGAGGCATCCTGCAGCAATATCGCAGATGATTTTTCTATAACTGCTGTCAGGGTTTGGATTTATTTCTTGCTTTGAGAAGGACCACTTCTGACAGGGGGCTTTGGGTAAGGCCATGAATTGAGCAAGACTTGCAAATGTTCCTGACTGTCCCGCTGCGGCTCCCTGCTCCAGACTACTACATTTCTCCTCATGTTTAGCTTGGATATGAAGCCAATGCATTTAATACTTGTGGGACAGCTAAACATTTAAAGCTCCCATTTAAAAGGATCAAGTGTAGGCATTGTTTGGTTATGTTAACCATATGTGTTGGCCTTTGCTGATTCAAGTCCCCTCTGAAAAAACGGAGTGCTCTTGAAAATAAACGTGTCTTCACTTTGCACAAGCTGCGGACTAACGGCGTGTTTGGACAGAAGTGCTGTCAGAGGCTGGACGGCTCTTTCCATCTCTGAGGAGAAGCAGGAGAACGACAGCCCGACGCTGATCGGTGCGAGTGCTCGGCAAACTGGAGCCTTACCTGTTGAGGACAGAACTGCCCTGATCTACAGCCTCACAGGGGTAATGAAAAACATTTTGGATGTTTCCCCAAAAACACATTTTTTCAAAGTTTTAAGTAAATAAAAGAAAAGACTAGAAGTAAATCTAGTCTTGTGAGAGAAAGGACATTTGTTTGTGCTGAACTATACTTTATTCTATATATTTAGATGCACCACTTGTTAATAAAAACCCTTGATATCCTCCTGACCAGAAATGCAGATTTGTCCTCTGTAGAGGACATTTCCAAACCTGAATGTCTCCCAGCCGCTGCGTTTTACTGAATGAACTTCTTTTGGTGTCCACAGAGGACATTTACTGCTTTTCAAGAAACCAAATGTGGAGGGGAGCGGCTCTGGGAATTGTAGTTTTTGGTGGATTTTTTATGTTTTTATGATGTGGTAGTGAAGAGGTTAAATGTTTGGTGTCTGATGTTTTACAAGTGGTGCGTGCCTATGTGGTTGGTTAAAACTTTGGCTGATTTTTTTTTTACTCACCATACACTTGTTGGGTTTCTCTCCAGAGTGGACCCGCATGTGGATGAGCAGCTTGTAGCGGGCGTTGAAGGGCTTGTAGCGGCGGATGCAGCCGGCCCAGAAGCAGGTGAAGTCCTCACCTTTGCGCTGGTCGATGTGGACTTTCTCTATGTGCCTCACAAGCTCCTCCTGCTGCTCATAGGCGGCACTGCAGTCTATCCAGCGACACACCTGCTTCTCCGCCGGCGCTCCTCCTTCTGCTTCGTCCCGCTCCGGGGCAGTATGGGGCACGTGCCGGCCTCTGACAGTTGCTTTAAGTCCCAGGGAGGATGCAGATGCTGTTGGCTGACTCTGGGGGTGTAGTGGCCCCCCAGGGCCAGCTCCGGAGTACTGGTGTAAGTGATAAGGAGGGGGCATGGTGGAGCGAGGCGTATGATGACTTTGACGCAGATGTCCACTGGGACCATGATGGTGGCGCTGGTAGTGGTGCTGAAATAGCTCGTCTTCGCTGGGGGAAAAGTCATCCAGGGGTTCCTGCTTCAGTGCGGCCCCGGACCTTGGAACCCCATCCAGAACCCCCCCGACTTCAGCTCCTGGATGCAAAGTCCCGGACATGATGGTCCCAGTCAACAGCAGCCCCAGGCCGTCGGAGCCTCTTGCTCCTCCCACTCCTCCGGCCCTTCGGCCCCGCGGAACGGAGCCCCGCTCCTCGCAAAGCCCCGAGCTCTGGCACTCCGGCTCCACCAATGACTCTGAAGAGGAGGATGAAAAAGAGGAAAGGGACAACAGGCAGGTGCCAGGTGAGGACAGCTGGCAGCTCTCCTGTAGCATGGCCTGCTGGGGGCTCCTACGCGGTGGGGGCCTTTGGGAGGCTCCCTGTGGGCAGCTCGCAGAGGGTGGGGACATAGAAGAGGAAGAGGAAGTGGAGGAGAAGCCGGTGCTGCAGGGCGAGACGTTAGCTTGGAACCCGCAGACGCCGGCGACCATGGACATCTGGGAGGAGCAGAGGATGGCGGTGAGGTTGAGGTCGTCAGAGGCGGCGCCGGCCTCTGACGGGGAACCTGCAGCGGTGGAGGAATGAGAGGCCAGCAGCAGGCAGCGTCTCTTCACATCGCTGGCACTGAGCGGCCGTGCTGAATGATGGGAGTCTGTTGGGGACAAAGCCAGTGGGGAGGAGCCATCTTCATTATTAAAAGGTTGTGCTGCGTCTCCTGACACGCCGCTACCCAAAGACCTCAGTGCGCACGCTCGCTTGCTGCTGCTAGCGCGAGCAGCGTCAACCATCCCGTCTCTTGACGCTTCCAACCCCTGGCTGGCCCGACAGGCTTGAAAGCCGGTCTGGGATGGGCCATGGGCTCCAGAGATCTTGTAGCCGGCTGAGTTCTCCTGCTTGATGGGGTAAGCGGCAGAGGAGCAGCCCCTGTTGGCACCGCAGCCGAGGCTTGGCGAGGCCCCTGCTGGGGTCCCGTGGAAGGCAGAGCAGCCTCTGTCGGGACAGAAACAAAGGGAATGAGTTCCATTAGCTCAGAACCTGTTGACAGACGCCAGACTGTCCCCCCTTCCCACCTGCAGCTCACCTCCTTCTCCTCCTCCTCCTTCAGTTTACCTAAAATTGACTTTGTCCAAAAGGACCTTCAGTGTCCTGCTCTGTTTCTGAGCACCAAAGTACACGACAGCAACGTTACCAGGAAGTAGACATCAAGTGCTTTGATCCAAAGGGATTTCATGAAAAAATTGAAACAAGATCTTAAAGCAGTTGGTCTTTCAATGAATGGGCATTTAAAACCAAGAATGGAGCAAGGGGGAGGGTATGAAGGTGACTCGGAGCGAGAGGCCACGGGCTAGTGTGTCCGTCCGACAGGCTTTGAAGACACAAAGGGGTTAAACCCAACCCAGCATGGAGGGTAAATAAGGAGTCACCTGTTTTGGTGGCATCATTGAAGCCCATGAAGGCTCACCGTTTACAATACTGTGTATTATGGTGGGAATCTTTGCCGCGCTCAATGGGGAGGCCGGCTCATATTTCTCCATGCGTCGCTGTGATCTCCTACATAATCATTCCTGTCAGTTGGCTCATTATGGATTTTGTCCAAAGCCCCTGAGTGATGTGAGTACAGCCCTCTTTTCTCCAGTTTGTCCCATGCAGGTATCATCTTTGCCCCTCAGCTCGCAGGGGAAGAGCAGTGCTAGCTGGCTGAAGAAAGATGTTCACTGACTTTATCATCCTAGGTCTTAATAAAAGACCCCCAAACCCAGCTGAGGCAAACTATTTCTTGCTAAATTGTCCAGCAAATATTAGGAAACATCATGAGGGAAAACCAGTCGCACTCCAGGAGGAAGTGAAGGACAAAGAAAAAGGTAAAAACCCCACATTTGAAGCGGATTTCAAAACCTGCACACAGAATGATCCATAAATGTTGAGGTTCTGTTTAAGTTTGCATTACAACCCGTCTGAGAGCAAACCGTAACGACGGTAACTCTACACCCAACAACTTTCAGCGCCAGAGGAAGACATTTCACATGTGGGATTGATAATGACAGTTTACCTGGTGTCCTGAGGGCCGTCCTGCAGAAGAAGGTCGGCTCCAGGTCTGCTGCAGTGGAGGCTGTGAGGGTAAAGCGCATTGGACTGACCCCCCCCAGGCAGCGCCAGGCTCTGCCCACCGCGCATCAGGGTGCCCTCAGCCTCACCCGGCTGTGCATCTGCATCCTTCTCCGAGCAGTAGAAACCGTTCACTGGGAAAAGACCAGATTCCATCAGAGGGAAGTTCTGAAGGAAAAATCCAGCTCATACATAGATTCTGTTGGTGCCGGGTTCCAGCACTGACATCTTAAAAGTCCTAAATTTAAAAACTACGTTAGTATATCACACTCAAACATTGGTTTTCTGTCCTGGAAGAAGTATCAATCTAAAATGAGAACCGTGCTTTTAATGAAACCATAAAATCTTTTAATATTGCGAGTTTCCTCCAGAGAACTGACTGTTGGCTGCAACTTCAGCTTCTAGTGAGGTTCTGAATGCTCTCTGGCTGAGTCTCATCGAGATGAATCTCCCAGATTCATTACCAGCATCTGAAGGTGACTCTTCCAAAAAGTAGTAAATCAAGCTTGGGCCACAAAGCGATTCTGTTATCTAATGAAGTGAGCTACAGTTTTTCATTCGGAATGACGCACAGCTCACTCAAACAGCATCTATTATAAAAACTCTCAGTTCAATGATTTCAAGATGTTATTTAGCCAAATTAGTGGCGTCCCATTTGTTATTTTATTGATCCAAATTACAACTAAAAAAATCAAAATGCAGCATTAGAGAAAAGTTCTGACACGTCCTGCTGGATGAGACCCAAAAAATGTCTCCGTGAGCTGTTCAGGAAGTCTTTAAAAAACAAAAGCAGAAGATGCTGAGAAAACATCTTCACCAGTAGAAGAAGTAACAAGTAATGCCCGACGGGGTATGCATTATGTAAGCGATTATGCCTCAAAAGGTGTCCATTATCAGAAATTAAGTTTTGAAGACTATCATATCATGGTTAGTTATGAAATAAATAAATATTCATATAATTAATACTACTTGCTATGTTGCTGCGGTAACAGCAACAGAACCTGCCTCTTGCTCTGTTGCTGCTGGTGTATGAGGAGCTAGCCAGCAGAGGGAAAAGGTTTATATGCTAAACATCATGTCAAAAGGTCTATATCATGCAAAATCAACCTTTTGAGCTTTTATTTGTATTAAAATGTTTATTCCTCTCTATAAACAACCCCAAAGCGTGTTTTTGATCCATTCACGCATCTCTGAGTATTTCTCCATAAACCTGTTGTCTGAGCACCGACCCCTCCCAATCCACTAAAACGAGCATAGGCTCTCATATTGTGACATCACAAAGTGAGGAACAGCCCCTTCCAGGAAGAGTCTGCACTGCCAGCTCCACCCCCAGGCTAACACACACACTTTCTCCTTCGAACTAGCGGTGATCGACTAAACGCTTTCCTTTTCTGTGCCGCCCATGAAATGGCACAGTAAGATCATGTTACTTCTGGATAGGAAAAGAGCTCAGGAAAATAACCAATATTTAATTTAAAAAATCGTTATTTAGTGTGCCAAAGGTAATATATGATCAGATATATGGATATCGTTTACTCTGAAATGTTTAAGAAAAGAATAATATAGGCCTTTAAGTGATCCAAATAATCAGTTCAGAGAGAAAGTTCACATCTTAACGCTTGTTTTTGTCCAGATGGTTAAGAAAAAGTTTATTTCAAAGAAATCAAAGTCCAGAGGTAGTTTTCTGGATCGCTTTGATTGAAGAAAAATTAATTCTGATCAATAAATGTGGATCAAAAAAGTTTTTATCTCATCAATTACTAATAAAATTATACATAAACTTCCAGGTTTTTGTTGTTCCAGTTACAAACTGGCTTTAGGCCAGAGGAATAAAAGTGAACACTCAGGTTATTTTACCGCAACTTCATTTTCAGGCGTCCATTTCACTTTTTAATGGACACCCTGCAGCCAATCAGAATCGAGTTTTTGGTTTGGTTTAGAATTAGTTTATTTCAAGCAATCAAAATAAAAGATTAGAAAAGAAGATAAACAAACAAAACTAATACACTGTAAGTATAATCATAAATAGACATATTTGTACTTACACGTACAGTACATGACACATTAAATCCATTAACTATGAAGTTTGTCAAAAAGAAATGAATTAATAGTTTGCAAAGGAAGAAGAAAACCTATGATCTTATCCGTAGTATTTACCCAGACTACATCTTTAACAAACTAAAGGATTTTTGTGACTGGACTCAAAAATCTGCAGATGAAACAGACAGAAAGGAAGTGGAGGAAGGACCTGGTCGTGAAGCGTAAGCCGATATTTCCACACATCCTCCGTTCCAACTTTCTTAACTCAATTTGCCAATTAAATTTTCTCCTATGTTACTGTTAATGTTATCGCATACTATCAACTATTAACATAAAACCTAAACAGACTTTATGTGAGAGAAAACATT
Organism: Oryzias latipes; assembly: GCF_053564925.1. Classification (NCBI taxonomy): domain Eukaryota; kingdom Metazoa; phylum Chordata; class Actinopteri; order Beloniformes; family Adrianichthyidae; genus Oryzias; species Oryzias latipes. The sequence goes on from NC_136240.1 coordinate 8,950,982, forward strand.
TAAAAAGACAAAAAACTGAAAGGTTTCCTAAAGTTGACTAACACAGTCATGAAAATGTGAGCAAAAAGTGAATTAAAAGAGAAGAAAAAACCACGGGAAAGAACAAACATTAGTAACAGATGGAGAAGAATAAACATAGAAAGAAAGGCCGACTGTTCAGGAGTCTGGACATCGACACTGACTCTGCTGACGAACATCTCCACACGCATTCTGCCTGCAGTCGCTGAGCTCTCCTCTGCCTTTGCTCTGTCATGGGTCAACGTGAAAACACAAAGGAAAGAGGCAAAGAGGCGACGCAAACAGTCCTTCATCACTGCGGACGACAGGAACGGCGCTGGTTTCACTTAGCACCGCGTCACCGAGGGCTGTCTGCTGCACTGTCAGGCAACACATCTGGGTTTCTGTGTGAAAGTTTGCTGAAGTAAAGCCAAGTGCTTTACTGAAGAAAGTCAGATTTTAGAGACACAGAGAAGCCAGATAAGATGTTTCATCTTTCAATTGCGTGCATGAGCCCCAACTGTCATAAACTGTGCCACTGCCCTTCACATTTTCACATTTCACATTTTTTCTTTTTATTTTGGACTAGTGAAACAAGTGTAAAATAACAAAATAAGACAAAAACGAGGCTAAACTTGCAAAAAAACAAAAAATAAACAAGAAAAAGACAAGTAAATTATATAAAACAAAACAAAAAAAAAAATGATATAAACACCAGTCCAAAAGGGAGTGAGAAGAAGAAAAATCTTATAAACTCTCACCCCCCTTTACCCTAAGCCCTTACTTTCCCACCATCAAAGTCCAGGGCCCTACCCAAGTGTATATGTACATATATACATGTAATTTTCATTTCCAAACAACATGCAAATGAATAACAAAACGTATTGTCAAAGTATGCAGATTTATAAATGCTGACATTCTGTATTTTTTTGTATTTGCTCATATTTATCCATGATCATCTTTCTGTATCTATATTTAAATTCTTTTATGTTTGGACATTGTTTCAAGCATTTACTGGTTCTGTTCCACAACTTCACTCCACAAATTGAAACACAGAATCTCTTTTTATTTGTACGTGCTTTATGTATGACAAATTTATCTTTTTCCCTAAAATTGTATTTTTCCTCTCTTGTGATAAATAACCTTTGGATATTCGTCGGTAATAAATTGTTTTTGGCCTTCAGACACAGACCTATGCAAAGAAGCTTCAAGATTTTGATGCAGCGACAATGTTTGTCAGGATTAAATCCTGACAACAAAAAAGAGTGTGAAACCCTTTGGCACCCTTTTCGTTAGATGGTTCTGCGGGACTATTTTAGGATGAACTCATCGTGAAACTGCAGAAATACCAAAAACTTCTGAGAGTCAAAGCGGTCCTGAAAGCCATAAGTGTTCTCTAGTGTCCATCCTAAAGAAAAGGTCCAAGACACTTAGATAAGCGTGTTAAATGAGTGTCTCAGGACTTTATCCGCCTCTCTGCACAAAGTTGGGACTGCAGTAGTTTAAGGCTTTTGTGCTCCAACAGAATCCGTCACGCTTCAGCGGGAAACAACAGCATATGGCTGCTTGGATGGAACCCAAACAAAGATTCAGCTTATGTTGAACGCGCCGCGGTAATCCAGCGTTGAACATTTCACAGTGAGTTACAGCACAGTTTGATCATGAACGGAAGCCAGATGCCGTTTCATCGCCCGGGTGAAACGCAAGACGCAAAAACTGCAGAAGGACGAGTGAAAAGAGATCCTGAAACAAACCTTTATTGACATTGTTTTTAGAAACAGAACCAGCTTCGTACAGTTAGTAATAAGGGGAAATCATACAAGAATTTTGTTGAAATGATCTTAGAAGCTTAAAATTTTTCTTCATTTTCTGGTATTTTTCATTAAATAAGTTACGCTTGCAAGCAATTTACAAAATTCTTTTGGGAGGGGGGCAGGCCTTTGCCTGTGACAGTTGGCTTGTTACAAATGCAACAGTCCCCATTAATTCCAGTGTAAAACAGTTACATTATTATTATTGATATTTTCCAATTATCGGAAATAAACTGCGAATCACAAATCGTTGTCCTTTTCTGGGGTTAGTTTGAGGTGAAAAGGGTGCATCTGTTTGAACCTCGTAATCTGTCTTTGTATTTCAGTTTTGGACCCCACCAACTGTTAGAAACTTTTGCTCCACCTACTGCTAGATAATTTGGAGAATCTGCATCTCCGCCTACTTTTTAGCAACTATAGCCTCATCAAATGTCCAACGTCAGCCCCGCCTACTGTAGGAAAGTTCAGGCTAAATGAAACATCTGGTGACCAGAAATGGGTAAAAAATAATTAAACATTTCAGGGTAACAAAATAATAATAAGTTCCCATGGAATGATTAAATCGTTCCCTTGAAATATTAATTCATTCGAACGAAGAACTTTTCAAAATAAATGAAATTCTTAAAGTTTGTCAGACAGTCTTTTTTCTGGCCCCGATTTTGTGGAAAATGAAGCAAATCTTCTCATCTACTTTGTTAGATTTGACACTTTGCAAAATGTTTAAATACACTATTTCTATTAAATCGTTTATGTGAATAAACACAAACCAACTCACGTGGTAAGTAATTAAAAAACACGGATGTGAGCAATACTTGGATTTACAGCAGATACCTTCACATTTCTGTGTGTGTGTGTGTCTCATTACATTGCATTGGAAGACATGGAACATGTTTAGATTTATTTATTTTAAAAAGCTCTACAGAAGCATCGGTAATCAAGTTTTTATGTCTGGGCTCATTCACATCCTCTCCATCCTGCGGCAAAAGCCGCTTTCTGCCGCTACACCCATGTCTCTGTGACCCACATTAATTTAAGAGGGGAGAAATAAAAACAAGAATCAAATTAAGGGATCTATTTATTATTGTCTAGATGAAAATAAGAAAAATATCATAATATTTAGGATGCCCGAGGTTCCTGCTACCCCATACCACAGCGGCTCTCTGTCCGTCGTCCAGCCAGCTGCCCGGCTTAGAAATCACCTCGCTATAGTGAATGGAAACATTTCATTTTATTATTGCTTTAAACCAGTTATGTTATTTACAATAAAGATGTATCAGGAAGCATTTAAGTTTGTTTCCGGTTGAAAATATGGGGTGTGTAAAAGGACACAAATATTTGGTGGGAATGAATTAGTATTTTTTTTCTAGCCATGTCAGGCCACGGGCTCCGTAGATTTCAGATTGGCTGACATTAAAGTGTGTGCTGAAGTTTCCACGTTGGTTGTTCGGTCTTTTACACAATCATCGGTTCTTGAGCTCATCTGAGAGATGACATATATTAAACAAATAAAGTTTTCCTCTTACTCCAGCTGGAGCTCCACTCGGAAGGTCTGGTTGTGCTCAGATTAACTCATTCATTTCTAATTTATTTCAAATGAGTGAGATAAACTAACAAACTTTAGGAATGACACAGAGACATCTCTATGACAGGTTCAACAATTAAAGTTCTGAGAGAGAATGCAACCAAAATAAAATCCTATTTAACATAAAACTTCTGAGCTTCTCTGTTGCATCATGGGAAAAAAGCACAGGCGCATGCAGTTCTTATCAATCAGGTGTGTTTGAGAGGAGCGCTTCTTTTGGTGACAGGCTTTGTTAGGGCGGGTGGAATCACTGAACTTTCTGGTTAAAACTACATTTATGTATTTTTTACAGTAAATGAACACAGAATGGAAAAGAGCAGAAGGAATTAACGTCTTTAACCTTTGTGCTATCTTAGATGACCCCACCCTTACATTGACGTGTTCTCAAAGGTGGATAAAGGTGGAAAGATTTCATGTAATCCATGGACACCAGTGAAGATCACAAATCATTGAAGAAAAAAGGTTCAGTGCACTGTCTAGTGGGTCTAGATGACCCAACTCCCAATATTAAAATGCTTAGGATGGCACAAGGGTTACACTAGACACATTCATATTTTTGTACTTTTGTTTTAAAAATAAACCATGAGTGAGAGGTGGGGGGAGAGCACAGAGGAGGAATCCTCAGATGAGGGGTCGACATCTGAGGATTGCAGGTTTGATTCCCGCTCTGCCTGCCCATGTGTTAAAGAGACACTGAACCCTTCATTTGAAACTTTCCCTGCATTTGATGACAAACTCCCACAGAGGAAGTCAAGTCTCCAATAACAACAGCTGGCATGACCTTTAATTTGAAGAACCAGGACTGATCCAAAGAACAAGAAGGTGGGAGGACTTCAGGTGGGTTTTTCCCATTTTCTGTGGGAGTTTCTAAAGAAATGTCTGACGACATTTATGAATGAAGCCCAAATGTCCTCATTAGAACATTGGGTCAATGCAGCCCATTGTGTTCAAGCCCCTCCTGTGGGTAGTCTGTTGAGCAAGGCACCTTTGCATTTATTTAACTCCAGGTTGTCACTCATTACCATAATTGTAGTGTGAATCTTGAGCAGAGCAACAAAGGGAAGCTGTGACATCTAGATTATATGTTGGGTTTGTCTGTTTGGTTGTTTGATGAAAAGGAAAAGGCAAACTAACTAACATCTGAGTGAAAACCAGCAGGAAACAGGAAAATAATAAACATCTCCTTTGGCACAAATTCAGCCTCTCTGATGGATCCAGACTACAGTTTTATTTATTTTAGAACTTTTGAACTTTTAAGGACTTTAGAAAAAGGTTTCAAAATTCACACTTGCAAACACTCAAGCCCAATTAGGAGAAGCCGTAAAAAGGGGGGGTGGGGGTGAGATCAGGGATGCAAGAAGAGGACCAGAAGCCCCCGGGGCAAGTGTAGTTTCAAACAGGGAGAACGTGTGCAGATGTGCTGGCACGTTCTCACAAAGAGCTGCTGATGTCAGCAACTGAGCTAAAGACGCACAAAAGTGAGGAGTCTACAGTTATTAGTCCTCAGGAAGCCCCCCCACCCACCCCACACATACACAAAAAAGGTAAAAGTCCCTTTTGGAAGAGGCAAAAAACAGAGCTTGTTTATAAAATGGTGTCTAATTATACTCTGTTACATGTAAAGTGGTATCTTCCGTTCTATAAACGGCATCAGGTGGTATCAATTGCTGGGCCCGCCTCCTCTCCTGTATAATTAAAGCAGAGCGCTTCTTTCAGCGAGCATCACTGAAGAATGACAGTAAGCCTAGGAGCTCGCCGACACGCACAAGAACAGAAGACGGATGATGGATGTCATCTGTTCCTCCTGCTTCCACATCCAAAACGCAACAACGTCAACAGATCCAACACTCAAATGCACAATAGAGTTTAGCAGTTCAATTTAAAAAAAAAAGAAGATATAGATGATATTAATGTTGTACAATGGAGTTTTCTGGCCACCATAAAATAAAATAATAAATGTGAGAATGAAATGAATTGTATTAAAAATGATTCACGCGTTTTAATTAAAAAAATATATACAAGTAAGATACTACATTTAGCTTTTAAAATGTTTGAACAAAAAAAACACGTTACAAGTTTATTTATTGCAAAATAACTCACATATACTGGTATAAGACAAAAGTAGTAAAAATATGAGAAACAAGTACAAATTTTATGAAATGAAATGTATGATTTTTAAAATTATTAATTCTAAGAAGGTCATGCTTTTTCTAAAATAATATTGTAATTTCATGAAACAATAGTATTCATTTAAAAATGTAAAAGTTTCATTTAGATTCTTGAACAGCGTGACCTTCATCCTATTTCTTTGAATTGTTTTTAACAAATTAAACGGTCAATATTCGATTATTTTTTAAAAGCTACATAATTTTTTTAAAGCGTTACATTTTTTTTCTTAAAAAGCACTTAAGTAAAATTATGACATTTTGAAAACTAAATGGTCAACTTCATTCTCATAAATTATAGATTTTTTCTAACAATAGAACAACTTTATTCTCGTAACATTTTGACTTTCCCCGCCTCATAATTCTATGACTTTATTTTCATATATTTGTTTGTTTTTCTTCTTTTATTGGTCCCCTATTCCTCTGTTGTATTCTTTCAATATAGTAAGTAGTCATACAAAGAAATGAACAACAGATGAGTAATTCTTACCATAAAAACTAAAAATGAGCTTTTTCCCGCCCAAAGTGTTTTTAAAACTTCACGGAAGCAGCCATTTTACAATTAGCAGAAAAAGCTGCTCTACTGCCCCTAGTGGAATAAGGACAGAGCAGGACGAGGACAAAGTTGCATAAAATGGATTTTTTTACAGAAAGTTTGGGTCTCAGAAATGTGTGTGTCTTATATGACATGAATGTTTATATAGGGTCCACTTCACGCAGCGAGTTTCAGGGAATGGTTCTCAGACGGGGCTGCTGTAACGCCACACTCATCCTGGTTGCCTCCAGGCTCAATGATCGGAGTCACGTTCAAGTTCAGCAGCTCTGTGCTGTGGAGGAAAACTCTCCTCCGGCCCTCGGTGACTAATAACTGACTAATAAAGCAGAGCAGACATGTGTCTCCAATCCAGTGGAGCTCCGCCCCTTCTGTGCAGCATGGCTATTATCCCAGGACGTTCCGACTGCATCAGCATACAAAGCATTCCAGTCTGAACTGCACTGACCATCTCACGGTCTCCCAGCTACACGTTCTGCCTCTCGTCTTTAGGGTGTGATTATCCTTCCACACAGCGACCCGGGCACCATCTGATAAACAGATGCTCTGGACAGCATTATTACATGTAATTGGTGGTAATCTGGGGTGATTTTTTTATATTGGTGACACATCATTTTCTATAATTCTCGCCTCTCCCTTTTAAGTCACCCAAGTGTTGCGTTAAGTGCAGGAGTGAGTCTGCACTTGTGCCAGCGGTTAATGCATTCAAGTCCTCGGAGACGTGCAATGAAAAGCAGATGTGCAGGCGGACGGACGGATGGATGGACGGACGGGACAGGGAACCATTGGAGGTGCGCTGGATGGGAAGGGGAAGCGGGGGGGTCAGAGAGGCAGAGAACGGTAAGCCAGGAGAGCAATGCAAACATCTGAGCTGAAGGTACCACGAGCTGCCAAAACCACAAGACAGATGCTTCTGGAAATCTTATGTGACACTTCAAGCAGCCCCACTTTGGCTCCATAAATCACAACATTCAGCACCTAAACTGATAATAATGATGATTTTATAGGTGTCTGCCCAACATCTAGCAGACCCCCCCCCTCTTTCCAGCCACGTGAGTGCGGAGCAGCCGGCTGCAGGACCTCATCGTGGGATGATCTGGTGGTGCGTCTTGTCCACTGCAGATGTTGCGCATTAGGCTGTAAAGCCTTTCCCAGCTTCCCTGAATCTCATAACTCACGTCTATATTTGTGTCTGCAGCAAAGGCCAGAAACTTATTTATTTACTTAGTAATGGATGAATGATTAAAACCTGGGGGCACAAGTAAATGAAAAATAAAGTCTAGGGAGGAAGCTCCTCTGAAAGCAGGTGCAGAGAAGACACTGAAGCAGAAAGACGTCGGTGTTTTTCATTTTCTGATGTCCGGCGTCTTCCATGTTCTGCGCATGCACCTGTTGACCTTCTCAGTGAAAAGGTCACCCTGCAAACCTAAAACTCTGCTGAATGGGTGGAGAGGATGCTCCCGACTTCTGCAACCAGACTGAGCTCAGCAGAACATCTGACGGAGCCTTGAGAATGTTCAGCAGCAGCTCATCAGCCCTCACAGGCTCGCTCATTAACATAATTAACTTTACACTTGTGAGTGTCACCACCTGGTGGCAGCACCTGGTCCTGCCCAGAGGAAGAGAACCTGCAGCAGCAGATCAAACTCTGAGCTTTTCAGAACGCCACCATTCACCTTCTCCATGCTTCTGGCAAGTAAATTAATTATGACAGTGAGACTCTTTTAGGAAAGATCTGAGGAACAATGTCTGCACTCGGACCTCAGAGGGAGAAAGGATTTTCTGGTCATAAACTCTTCGGTTAGAACACGATTTTTAATTGAAGAGGAAAAAGTATCATCAACAAACCAGCTTTAAGAAGAATCTGCTGCAGCTGACCGCACATAACGTGCTAACACAGCCGGTGAACACTGAGACAGACGTCTTCAGACCTGAATGTGGGCTCACGGGACCTCCAGACCCAGATGGAAGGCTGTGTGGGTCAGGGTCTCTCCAGACCTCCAAAAACAAACAGATGCATAAATTACCGAAAAAGACTTGAAGGATCCAGAATCCACGGCTGCAGATGCGACTCTGCAGGCCTCTGTGTCGTTTGTGCGCCCACACGTGTTTGCTGGGCTTCATTCGGGAGAATAACCAGTGTGTATAAACCTGACATGAAAAATAAACACCTGGATTTAGTGCAGAAGCAACATTTTCCTCGTCAAACAATGAGCCCACTCAGGGTCATATCACAACAGCCCTGAAACCAGATCCGCTTGGCCCACATGGCCACGAACGGCTTTGTCAAACTTGGAGCAATGAAGTTGTGGTGGCTGGGAGAGGAAAATAACTTGTCAAACTGTGGTCATTTATAACTGATGCTTCACTTTAACGCTGATTCTGGGGGATTAAAAAAAAAAACTTTTACATTTTTTCCCATTTTTATGTTTAGATGAATGACTGAAAGGCAAAGACAATGTTTAAAGCCCACTGCAGCATTTCTTCCATCATGAAAACAAGAGGAAATTCAAAATCTGTTCCCAAAATAATTCAAAACTCCCAGAAAAGAGACTTTTGTCTCAATGAATCAGATCTGAAAAGATGAACCAGATTCTCTGATGTGGACACAGATCTTTGTTCTGATGCGAGAACCTGCAGCATTTTTCTGATTAGGTCTCTGATGGGAACGATGCTCAACGAAGGAGATAAACCGAAACCCAAATCAGGGAAAGACACTTCTGGACAACATTTCCCACATCTGGACTCTAAAACGCCGCTGGAGTCAAACCGTGTTGAGCAGCAGGCGGTTTGACGAGATATCAGTGTGGAGGGCAGATGAAAGCAGAAAATGAAACGTTTGACGGATAAACAAAGATTTACACTTTAGAAACAAACACAAGACGTTCGTCAGCAACAAAGAGCTCTGACAAAGAATAAACCAGAGAAGATGAGGTTTGATCTCTGAGGAAACCATCATCCAGCATCACCCATCAGCCCCCAAGGAGGAAGAGAAAACGAGGAAGACCAAGGAACACGCGGAGAAAGAGGCTGGAGCCCGACGTTAAGCAGAGCGGTCACACCTGGAGGCAGCGGGAAAGGATCGCTCAGGACAGAAGACGACGTCTGTGATGGCCTACATCCAACCAGGGCTGCAAGGACTAACTGATAACCTCATAAAAGATCTTTATCCAATATTGGTGTGACTTGTTTCATCAATAAAGTAGTTTTAAGTTATTCAATTAGTTTTTATAAACAGTACCACACACGTGCAAACTTCAGAAAACAAAAAAACAGAGAAGTTAATGTTATCAAGAACAGAAGGAAGATGTATGTCTATGATGAAAAGAACTAATGATTTTAAGCTGCTTAAACAAAAACACTTCATAATTTTAATTTGATTTATTTATCTTATATTGAGATAAGAGAGTTTGCTTAAAAACACTGAAGAAAAGGGGAAGAAAGGGTTGAGGGTCTTTGTTTTAAGGACCAACATGTTTTGTCTTGCAGAAAGTAAGTTTGAAAAAAAAAACATCCTTGCACAAAAAAACTCCATGGCTACGTTCGCACTGCAGGGCTTAATGCTCAATTCCGATTTTTTGAAAAAATCTGATTTTTTTGCAAGGCCGTTCACATTTCCAATTAAATGCAAATTTTTGTGATCTCCTGTGTGACTGTGAAATGACCCAGAAGTGACCCGCATGCACAGAAGACTACTCAACGGTGAACGACGTCACTGTTGTATGTGGAAGTAGCTAACGTTAACAATGGATGTCAACAACAGTGTTGTCAACAGCGGAGCTCTTTTTGCATTATTACATTTATTTTTAACAAAGGAGTCAGCACAATAACAATCTTCTCATTTTAAGAAGGCATTGGAGCCGGGATCGTCTGTACCCACTGCTGTGGAATGGGAATGTGTATGTGTTGGGGCCGCGCGGCATGTGTGCAAGAGAGAGGAGAGAGCGCGTGCAGCGGGGTACTAGGGAATGACGGGGGCAGTGTGGGCACGCATTCATGTTATGTGTTATGGAGGTAGAAGAACGATAATAAAAGAAGACTTCCCCCATAATAAATGCTATTGACTCTTTATTAACCCGCCCTGGAGAATCTGAGGGTCCGAACGGGGAATTATCCCTGAAGGAGGATCCGCTTTGAGCCCTGGAGAAGATCTCCCCCGCGCTTCTGACCACGGTCGGAAAGGAAAAAAAGTCATTGCGGGGAAGCTTCAACACCACGCTCGGCCATTTCGCTGGAAGTTTTTTCAAAAACCGCCCGGTTGCGATAAGAGCCCTGGAGTTTGGCCTGAATAGAGCTGTCACCCCAAATATTAATCCAATCGGTGACCTCACTTCCCTTCCACTGACTGGTCTCAGCAGCATCGTCCGCCATGGGTGATGTTTATGTTCTTGTTCCCGCCTACTTCAACGCAGAATTATGACGTTTTTAGCGTCTCGATGACGTACGGGTCAGATTCATGGGGCCTGGCTGTTCAGACGGGGGTCGCATTTCAAAAGATCGGGTACGTATCAATTCCGGACCACATACCCAAGTGGCCTGAGTTACATTTGAAAAGATCGGATCTTTGTCGTTCAGATTGTCATGAAAACAACAGATACAGGTCGCATTGGGGCAAAAAAATCGGAATTGGGTCGTGTCAGCCTGCAGTGTGAACGTAGTCAATGATGCGGAGAACCATAAACAATTATTTACATAACAGAATTTTTTTTTTTAAATAATTAAAGAAAGGAAGGGGTTAGATTATAAGTTTGCTTTTATAGACAAAAAAAAAGACAAACATAAATAATGCAGAGAATTGTCCATTAATAAGCCAATTTTCGTTTGACTTTTGTCAATAAAGTTTTTTTTAAATGGTTTGTGAAGAAGGTTCTTCAGACGGTTTTTATTATGAAATATTACAAAAATAGAAAGTGCAGAAAAACAAACAATACAGTAGTTAATGTTAGCAAGAAAAATTATGTCAGAAGACTAATTTATGACTATTATTAAAGTAATAATTATTATTAATAATATACTTCAATTAATAAAGTTCAGTTTTGTTTAGAAGTTGTTTTTTTAAATAAGAATATAGAGTTTGCCAAAAGGCACTGAAGAACAGGGAAGGAAAAATGAACAGTTGATTGTCTTACATGTCTGAAGTCCCGCTCCGATTATCTTTTGGTCTAAAGCGTTCCCAGTGGTCTTTTCATTATGATGATGCTGTTTTTAGCCAAAATTTAAAAAAATCCAAAACACCCTGTGTCGTTTTCAAGGACATAGTTTCTGCAGAGCAGCAGGAGTTCATCAGAAAATCACCTCTGAGCGTTAGGCTGGACTGTCAGTGTGGAGTAAGCCTTCCTCCTTTTCCCATCATCCCTATGTCTATACTCTAACTTACAGTCCCAACCTAACGTTAGCAACATCAGAGCTTTCTAGTCGTACAGTTTAGATCCAGATTCCAGCTCAGATGAGGAAAACAAAGATGTTCATGGATCTATTTGTCTGCAGGTGGATGCATCAGAACGGAGCGGAGCAGGACGACTGCGGCTCCACCCAGTGTATTTTCTACGTCACAAAAACGATCTTTTTCAAACTGCTATTTTTCATCTGCTCCTGATTCACAACGATTTGAATAAACAAATACTCAGAAATGCAATTTTGATTTTAATTTTCTTTAGTTCTTGATCTTTGGAGGTCCAGACGTGAGACATTTTGCAGACAGTCATTCCAATCAAAATATATATTTCTTGTTAGCAGGAATCCCTCACTTCTGTTCTCCTGAGGAGCTTTTGCCTTAATAAGCCAAGACTAAAGCCAAACATGGATGACGCCGGATGCATGATGCAAAAACAGCAAATCATCTACAGAAATGCAGAGAAAAGACAGAACTCAGAGTGTTGCAACGCAAACATCAGTGAAAGAATCCACCAAACACAAACACTGTGAGACTGTTTGAGGAGAAACATCTGGAAGGTACTAATGAGATCAAGAAATGTCAACTAATTGAATTTAGCACGTAAAGAAATAAAATTACATAACAAAAATTTATTTCTGATAAAAACAAATTAAGAAAACGTGATGTTTATTTTGTTTTTTACACATTTGATTCACTTTTTAAATAAACACTGTTACAGTATGTTTAATGTGTTTAATTTTGATTTGTCACTGTTTTAGTCTGGATGGCATGAACCGACCTCTGTATATTCTTGGATTTCTCGCTAATTTTAAAGGAATTACTGTTCGTGAAATTTGCTGCTGCTGAGTTTTCTTCCTGAATGACATGAACTCAAACATCTGCTTTTAGACCAAATGGTTCCATGATGCTCTGCAGCGGGGAAAGTTTGTTCGTTCATCTCACCACCATTGTGGTGCCAAATTCACCGTCCCAGACTTCACGCTTGGTTCTGGAAGAGAATTTGATTGGATGCAGGACATTCCTAGGTAGTGACAGTGACCAAAAAACCCCAAAACATGAGAGTACTTTTACGCGACGGGCGCATCAGGTGCCGCCTGAAAGGTACTGTCCTGGCCCAGCTCCACCCCCTGCTGTTTTTTTAGCCATAAGGGGAGAGATTGCTGTGTTTCTTTAACACTTCAGAGGAGAAATAATGCAGGGCTAAAAAAAACATTTAGAGAAAAATCCCTGATGGTTGGTGGTCCAACAAAGAAGTTGAACTAAAGTGGTTGTAATCAGATCTGGTTTGGATGGAGCTACATTTGATAATGATTATTCTCCTACCTACAATCTGCTCTCCGAGGAGAGGCTTGTTGTTTGCAATGAGGCCTAAACCAGATGTTTGGGGAACCAGAGCAGGACTCCAGTTTCACTTCCTTGGTCTTTTCTTGCTTTGTGTTGCTCTCCAGCAGGAAGAAGAACGGAACGACGCTCTGCAAAAGGGATACGTTCAAAGCCTGAATAATAATTGCTTTGCCTTTCTGAAGTTTCTGATCAGGGACGGGGTCAGAGCTTCTCCCCGGTGCCCGCAAGAATATTAGTCGGCCAAGATGGAGGGGTTGAGGGGGGCAATGCAGGCTTAAGTTGTTTGAGAAAAAACTGGTTTTAGTTACTGTGACAGCAGAGGCTCCATCCACAAACCTTGACATCTGAAGCGTGGTGAGGACTTCAGGTTCTCCAAAACTGGTCTCAAACGTCTGACTTTTCAGAACTTTTGAAAAAGGATTTGATGGATTGAATCTGAGAAGTTTACCCAGATCTTCATGAAGTAGGAAAGTTTGCTCTAAACTCTCAGACAGCGTTTGGAAACTTTGGACAAACAGAAAAAGTTTTATAATGATGGAAACTTCAGGAAGTGAATAAAAACTCAGATGCAAACTTCAAAAAAAAGATAAGCAACATTATAAAAAGCAAATAAAAATGTATTTGTCTGCAGAGCTCCTCCTCACTCAAAAGGCGAAGCAGAATTTGGGTTTTCATAAAAATACTAAATAAATAGGAGGGGAGCCAAACCTACTGAGCTTTCAAACCACACATACCTAAGGAAGTTAGCAATGCTATTATTTGATTTTGTGGGGAGTCTTAACCCACACACAAAACAGAGATGGACTTTCTGCAGAAGCTCACATCAAAGCGAGTGAAGAACGTGACATTCATCTTCAGGAAGAGCTCGCTGCTGGCCGCCGCCGCTCTGAAGGAACGGCACAGCGCCTTTGCCCCTGCAGTCACAGGGACCGGGGCCACACAGAGCCAGAACTGTGGCCACCTATGGAAACACAGTCAATCTTATGTGTCTGATGCTCAGATATTTACACAGACGGGAGCCCCGTGTGTTAGAGCAGACAGGGCCACCGTCAGAGAGCTTTACGAGCAAATATATCCCCACTGCCAAAGCGGGTTAGATGTTCAGACTCTGAAGACCTCCGCTACCCCCCCCCCCCCCCCGCTCCCCTTTAACGGCTGCAATAGGAATCCTTTTGTTATGATTCCTGCTCTCCATACGTCCTCTTTGCCATACGTCCCTGTTTATTCCATACTGTGATTTATATCACAGTATGGAATTGATCTCAATCTCTTATTCATTTCCAACATGTTCAGTGACATTACTATTGGACATGGGTGTCCAAACTTCTGGCAAAGACGGACAGATTTGGTCAGGTGAAAAAGCGTGAGAGCCTGAATTCTTTGAACCCTTATAGTAACATTAAATGTAAATGAAATATTTAATAAAATTGTTCTTGCAATTGGATAATTTTCATTTCTTCACTTAAAACAGAAAAACATCTAAATACCTTTTTACCCAAATTACTCTGAATTTCATATTTAAAGACCAGAAATGATTGACAATTGGTTTTCTGACAGGAGCCTGCGGGCCAGACTTTGGACACGCCCGATTTAAGATGTGCGTTAGAGTGAATACAAACTGGATTTAGTGGAAGAAATATTGAATCAAAGCAGCATCATATGGCCCACATTACACCCTGAAGGTAAAGGCCCCTGAAGGTACACATCGGCCGTGCCGACCCACGATCAAACAGCCACTTCCAATGAAAAGTCGATGTAAACGCGCATCAACTCAAATTACGGGCTTCCGCGTTTAGAACTTTTGTGTTCACGCATCGTAAAGTTTTATGTCTGGTTGCAGGCTCTACGTACAGAACGGCCATTCATTGATCGCACGCTAAAGGTTTTTGTTAACCACGCCCACATTTCTAATAGGGTCATATTGTTGAAAACTGCTTTTTAAAAAATGTTTAATATTCTTATGTGTAGTTTCTTCCTCTGAAAATCTGTTTATTTCTTCAACAACATTGAGGTGTTAGCAGACTAAAGATTGAGATCTGGCAAAATCTGGCGTATTTACAACTGTTTTGAATATTCATTGAAGTGTGGTGCCCCTTTCTTAACGCATAAACTTTCAGATAATATGTTTTTGTTTTCAGATTCTTTAAGGTTGCTTGGGAAAGTCTTTAGTCACCTGGATTTGGATCATGTGTGTTTAAGCCATGCGCTTGCCCACAGGGGGAGGAGGAAGTTTGAAGGTCTTTGGTCTGCACCAGGCGTCAAACCTTTCCCATAACCTGGCAGTCTTTGTTAACAATTTTTATGAGCCATTCAAAAATATTCTCTTCACCCCAAGCCATTTTCCAAGGACGTCTACAAAAAGTCGATTCAAAGTCAGTCATTTTTTTATTTGAAGAACTTTGAAAAGCAAATGCTCGTTTCCTCGCTAATAAAAATCGAAAGAAGCCATCGTAAAAGAAATCTGAGGTGAAATATGAATTCTTAGCCTTTCACATCAACTTTAACATGAGCAGCCTTCAGTGCGAGTCTTTTTGTGCCGCTAAATGAGTGTATTTTGGCAGGCTGGCGAGGTCGTTTAGAGATGCTGAGCCTCCGGGCCTTCATGGCTCAGAGCTTGCAGAAGACAGTCATCTTTACAGGAGCTCATAATGGGGTGTCATGTGACAGGTCCGGGTCTGTAAAACTGTACACCGTCGTAAAATATGCATCAACATTTATAGCCAAAGCTATCAAGGGTGAGGCTAATAAGGTCTGTTAACTTTAGCTTAAGTGTGGTTTTGGGGCTTTGTGGTGACTTTGTTTTTCTGACCCTTTTTCTTGCTAAAGTTGGCTTTACAAACGTTGGTGTTTACAGGCACCGTTAGCATCCAGATTGACCGTTGTCCAGGAGACGTCAACGTAACGACAAATGGAGCTTCCAATAACAACTTTTGTTGAAAACAATTTTTTTTAAAAAGTGAAACGCAGAAAAATGTTATTAAGAATCAGAATTAGAATTTTTAAAACTAAAATGAATTGATGAGTTAGCATTGAACATGAAAGAAATGATAAAATGGTTTTGAACAAGTGTGTAAATCTGCTATTCATGTGTGGTAAAAAATGTTGGCACCCTTTTTTTAGTGAAAGAAAAATTCACAATGTTCAAACAAATAACCTGAATCTGACAGAAGTAATATTATATATAAAATTCTATGACATTTTACAGTAACTAAAAGAAGCTTGGTCTCCATCGCAGGTCATGAGTCTTCCAAACACACCTAAAAACACCAAATGGCTTAAGCCTTATGCTACGTTCACGCCTAGCTAGGAAACTCCCAACAAAAAGTCTTAGTAAACCTGCGAATATGCACGTTTGGGGCTTCCACGTTCAATGTTCTTGAAGTGTTACTAGGCTAGTTTTTGACAGCGGGTTGAAGGTTAAACCAGGTTGAAATTTGATCAGGGACTTGGATTGATAGTGACGCATGGATGGTGTCCTTTTCAATTCATGGAAGTGCTAGCCTTTTGAAAATTGATCATGTTGGAGAAATTAATAATAAGTCTTTCATAAATCAGAATAGAGCTGAGGAAGAAAAGCCTGGAGCGAGATTCACCAGATTTAGATCATTTGCCATTTTGGTTTCAGTAGGTACATGCGCTGGCATCAGATAACAACCCTACACTCAAGAATGCCCGTTTAGCCTGTCCACAGATGCAGCAGTCTCGTTTGTAAGATCAGATTATTATTACTATGTATTTAGCACAACAAATGTTGGAAAAATCCAACATTAAGACGTGAAAAGTAACAAAAGCAGTGGTTGGAGGATGAAAGGTGTTTGCAGGTGAAATGGAAACAGTTTTCCTCAAATAAATGACATCACCAACAACTGGATGGTTGCTGCCTTGGGCGCTGCACACCGGGGGCTGCCAGCGGTCCCACGGCATCACACAGCTCATAAAAGGTTGAGCGTGTCATGCAGAATTGTTGGATGCACAGCTCCTCTGTAAAACCACCAACCACCATTTCTCAATATGGCTTCATCCATCAAAGTATTGTTCCCATCCGTCACCACGGTTTTGAATGACCTATTGTGTTAATTTGGTTTTTGTTTGTTAGCATAATTATGATTTAATAGACAGTTTAGTTCCGAAATTGTGTTTTTTCGACATTCGTAGAATGTTGATAAAGTTTATGTGTAATTGAAACGCAGCTGTTGACATCTTCAGTTTAAACAGTAAACTGTATCAGGGCTTTTTTGTTCACCACCATTAAGCTAACATGTTTTGTTGAGAATCTGAGCGTCAGCTGCCCCCCTCCATGTACAGGAAACACCACCCGGCTGCAGCAGAGCGTCGCTGTCATGGAACAAGCAGCAGGTATTTGTTAGTTGATCTGAACTGAGCTGAGGGCTGACGCTGCGGAGCGACGGGCTGTTTTGACTGCGCCGTCCCGACATGGAGACTGAAAATGAACCGTGGAGTTCTGATGTTCTGGACTCAGGTCAGCTAAAGTGCGAGGCGCTCGGGCGGAACGCAGACTCTTGGCCTACTATCTGCTCTGAGGACCAGAACTGACATCTGAGATCGTGCCATTTCAGGTTGGGGGTAAAGGTAACATCCGTGCAGCAGAGCTAAACCTGTGTTTTGGGTGTCGTGACAGAGTCCCAACACAAAGGAACAGCAACAGCCCACGTGCTTTAAATTTGGATTTGGTCAAAGTCTAAATGAAAACCAACTGTGGAAGAAGAATCAAATAATTTGTCCAGGGAGAGTGCTGCAAATAAATCCTGGAGAGAGTTCTCCAACTGGCAGAGAGCCTCTTGGCCAAACTCTCAGCACCTGGGCGTCGAGGCTCGGATGCTGCCTGGTTCCTCTCCAAATAGATTCATGGTTAAATCACAGCTGATAAGACCTGATAAGTCTTTTTTAGTGTTACTGGTCTGTTTGGGCTGTGAGCTGGCTAGTTAGAAGGAGACGGGAGGAGTCCCTCTCGGCTCATCTGCTGTCACTCTGTGACTCAGCGACGACGTTTTGGGGCAAACGCCAAGAAACTCATCCGCAATATTCCTGTCAAAAGCTCCCAGGAAACACATGAGACATTTCCTGCTGTGAGAAAGTGTTTGGATTGTTGAAGCTGTGTGAAGCCGAGAGTCTGAGTGGATCAAAAGAATCGCAGCAAAATCTCTTTCAAGTTGGAGGAAGTTCCTCGTGATGGCTTCTGCTTTCTCCTACAGGCTGGTCGGGAGGAGGTGCAGCTGTCTAAAACAGCTACAACCTGCCTTCCTGTAGACCAGTCCACAAACAACAGTGCCTATTGAATTCTGGGAAAGGTCAAAGGTGATGGCCTCATAAAAGTGCAAAAGTCAACAAAGGTAGAAGCCAGGGGCTCGGTTTGTTGTGTTTTTAAATATCACAACGGGCGCCAACTTCCTGTAGAATGACTGCAACAGGATTGCTTTGTGCTTTTAGGTGAACCTCTTTGCCAACAGTTGCACCAAAATAGCGAATAGATGCTCGTAAAGCACAGACTGTTCAGTGACATCGTCAGCAATGTTGATATTAACTGTCAGTCAAGTTTCAATAACTTTAAGGTAAAGCATTTTCAGATTATCTTAATATCAGAATTTCAATTTTAACACCGGAGACGTAGGCGGCGACACCTAAATTAAACACTCCTTGACATGCTGCAGCTCTTTGGCCGTTTTTGCGATCAACATGAATCAGCGGATTTTGATGCGGAGAAAAGTGTCTTTGGATATTGGCTGCATGGTAAAGTGTTGCGTAACGGCGAGAAGCTGCTTTTCTGCATGACAGATTCAGCTGGTTGACATTGACTGTGTAATCACTTCACTGCTGTAAAGAGTTGCATATCAGTCCAAGGTTGGTTGGTCCAAGGTTGGCTGCAGAATCCGTTGGAATTACGATATTCGCATAATCGGTTAAAGAGCTTCCGTTGTCAAAAGAACGTCAACACTGGAGCTAAAGTTTAGGTGTTAAAGGGTTAATGAAATAGTGAATAGTGTATGCCTTTACTGAATTAAATAAATCAAACAGTTCAAGTATATATTTTTGGGTTCTTAGTATAGTACAGATCCCTGATTTATTAAAGCAATGTATGATGTGGGCCTAATATTGAAACAAACAACTGTCTTCTACTTAAAATCACAACCTATCAATGTTATTTCTATAAGTTTAGTCATAGACCTGGGATGAGAGAAATCTGCATCATGTGTGGCATCGGATGCCCCCATAGTTCATTAACTGACCCACCAACAGGCAGATGACGTTTCCACAGGCTATTTTCTCTTAGAATACGTATCACAAGGGCTTTGGCGTAGCGGTTGAAATGTTTGCCATCCGATGAGGCTTTGACCTTTGACCCTGCGCACGCCCAGACATATCTGTGAACTGGTCTACTGGATCACATGTTCTAACGGCCACTTTCCCATACCTCATTCAAAGAAGACGTGCAAACACTTCTGTTTGGAGACTTGTTTAGAACAAGAAGTCTTCAACCAAAAGCCAAAACCCTAAAACACTTCTCAGCATAGTTCATTTACCTTTTATCAAACATTTTTTTGCTCTGACTCGGCTTTGGCCTCCACTTTCAATCCGACACCAGCCGCCGTCATGTGACATGATTTTGAGACAAATGTCAGAAAAAACAACTTCTGGGTCCTAAAGGGAACGTTTAGCTTTTTAATGAAGGCGTAATAGTGAACACACTTTCAGCACACGAGTCCACAAATTACCAAAGGAGCAAATGAATTCCATGGAGCTCCAAGAAGAAGAACAAACTATGGAATCTCCTCGACAAAGTGGTTCTCTCCGATACTCTGACAGGAAAGGAAAATGAATTTAAGGAGAATTTGAAGCCGACCAGGGAAACAGACAGACCTCTCAAGACAACAGATGTCTCAGCTGCTTCCAGTGGAAACTTTGGGAGCAAAGAGACAAGCTGGTCTGTGAGGCGAGGGTTTGGATCACCCGAAGAGAAGTTTTGTCTTGTAGGAAACCGCATTGCAACAGCTAAAGGCTCCAGTCGTATCAGGTTACTTTTTTCTGTCAGTCTCAATCACAAAAAGATGCAGTTTTACTAGAAAATATTGGGGGAAAAAAGACGGATCAGACGATTGACTTGTAAAGAAAGAACAAGTCAGGTTTAGTCTATCCACACAAGATGTTCTCTCTTACATAAGGAGAGACCACACCATGCTGCTTTAACATGTAGCTTTTCATTTCAAAAATGGCATGTTCCAAACATTGTTTGCTCTGTTCTCATCTTCGTGTTTGGCTGATACTTCCACCACCATGCAGAAAGGGCCTCTTCTGATAGGTCAGCCTAACCAGCAAGGGCAAAGCTAAACTTTTTTATTCGATTTACTGTGAGAGCTATCACCTTCTTCATGGACACAGATTGGTTGAAAGGGGTTGTAAAAGAAAGTCCTTTTTCCCCTTCAGTTTTAGGTGAAATGTTTCCAGCTTTGTAAACCCTGCAAGCATCTTTACAGAAAAGTATAGTCTGCCCCCTCCAGGACACGAAGGAAGCAGTTTTATTGATAGGCTGACAGAAATAGAATGGAAATATGAAGGTTTGACTCTTTGTGTTCACTTTTGCTTTGTTCTGTGCAGGTTTGCTGTGACTTCTCCTAGATGCCCCGCCCCCTTGGGCTCTTCTGGAGAAGGTCACAGCTGCTTGGAATGATCTCATTTTGTTATATTTCTTTAGGTGATGCCTTTCCCGTTCTCACCACAGGTTTGTCTTCAGTACCTTCCAGTATGTACCAATGATGTAAAACTTTTATATCACGTATACGGTGCACATATCACGTTCAAATTACGTTATTCAACAAATCACTAATGGATTGCATGTAAACAGCGCAATAATCACACACGGTTCATGTTCTACGTTGGTTTACATGTTCTTTGCATGGTTTTTCGTACTTCTTCCGTGGTTTTAACGTGGTTCACCCGTGATACATCTGTGAAGATTTCCCATAAAGACACAACCGTTCTCACTTTTTCTATGTATATTTATTTATGTATGACCAGTTTTCATCCGTGCAATATGCGCAAAATGTCCATAGTGGCTGTGTGATATGACCTATAGGTTCCTCACAAAGATGTTCAATGTTGTTTCACATGAAAGTGAAAGCAAACCTTTTATGTGTGAAAAATAAACTGCATCCACTGCTTCCTGTTTTGAACTTTCTTTAAGAACAAGAAACAAGTTTTTATCCTTTTACTTTATGTCTGATAAATCTTTTTGTGGGCAACGCTGATAACCTTAATTCTAAACAGTAAATCAGAGACAGGTATATAAAACCCTGGTCTTATTGGGGCTGGGGAAAAACAACAGTCATACAAAATGGAATATTATGATTTTTATAGCATCATGTTTAAAATATCTCGTTATAAAACAAAAAGAAAATCATGATGTCTCCTTTAGGAAACTGTTTTCTGTTGTGTCCTTAATATAGCGACTCGTCGCATTTCGGGCAGACACTCGGCAGAATTGCAGGTTACTCCCCTAGGGCGGGTCAGTTAATTAACCCACCTGCTTAGCGTCCTATTTAAGTCAGGTGTACAATTGTTCATTCTCTCTTACCTTCAGCGCTCATTCTCTGCCCCTCCCTCCTCCCCGGCTTCCACCTGTGGGCTCCGTTACGGGGGTTGTTACCCGAAATTGTATGGAAAAATAATTGTCTCAAGGAATTGAACGGAGCCTTATGCCAAAACGAAGTTGTGAATCAAATTGTGAATGTCAACCTAAAGATGTTGTGAAAACCTAAAGATGTCGTGAAATAAATATTCTTCTGCAAGAGTTGTCTGACTGAAATATAAATTGTTCATTCGGATGTTAGGCGTAAATAATGAAGGAAAAACATTCTTTGTTAAAAGATTTGTGAAACTAATTTAAAAAAAAGTGTAAATGTCCTTCTGTTGGTTTAAATGCATCATGGGAAACAGTCCTAAAGAAGATATTCTCACAGAACTCCTAAAGCGTCTTCTGCTATGTTTTTTGGTGGAAAATTACATCTTCTTATCTCAGATACAATCTTCTTTCTCTGATATTAGTCTATGGAAAAACAGCTACAGAAAAAAATTGCCTGCAAATAGTCTGTAAAAACAGCCGTAAGCGCTGCAGATCACAGTTCTGGCACGGAGCCCCCAAACTTTATGAACATGCAGCTTTTGCCTGGCGAAGCTCCCAGCTTCTTCCACTCTGCTTCTCACAGCATTAGCCTGAATGAAGACAAAGCATCCCAAACCCCAGAGCCCCCGCTGGTCAACACACGCTTGCTTGTCCTGTTTGAATCCGAATCGACA
This sequence comes from Oryzias latipes, assembly GCF_053564925.1. Lineage (NCBI taxonomy): Eukaryota > Metazoa > Chordata > Actinopteri > Beloniformes > Adrianichthyidae > Oryzias > Oryzias latipes. Next base: position 8,973,138 of record NC_136240.1, read on the forward strand.
CGACATCAGCTCTGCTGTGCAACAGCGGCTGCACTATGCTCTGCAGGATGGAAGCAATGCTGACTCACCGCTTTATTTTAAAGTCATTTTGTGGGAGGATCCTAAAACGTATTTTCTGTTCTGAGTGACAAACGTGCACAAAAACACAAAACATCACAGAGTATTTTTATTTTGTTTCTGGTTTAAATATCGTATGACACAAAGCGAACTAACCAGGAACTTTTAAAAAAGGTGCAACTAGTTTTAATACAAATAAATCTTGGATATTTTGTCATTTGATCTTGAAAACATCTTATCTGAACCAATATTTCCAATAAAACAACTCTATTATTTTTACCGTACACAATTGTGAATGCTGAGTAGTTTCGTCTCAAGAAACAGACTTGTATGCAGAATGAAAACTGAAACTTTTTTTTTGACTCAGACTTTTTTTTATGTTTAATCCCAGTCTTACTTTTAAGATATTGTCTAGAAATAAGAATAATTGGACAATTGTGGTGCTTAAAATAGAAGATATTTGGAGGAGAAAGTGTTAATATGCCATCTTTAAAGATATGAAATTATTTTTGAGCAATAAAGGCTTCTTTTAAGACATTTTATTTCTGATTATCAAAACAATATACCTAAATATGAGGCTTTATAGCTAATTTAAGGATTACATTTTGTCTTAAAAGAGCAGATCAAATCACAACGTCTTTTAAGAAATCTTCTATGGGAAATTCTGGTAGTTCCATTGGCAGATTTTTTTTTAATGCTTATCAAGGAAAAGCATCTTGTTTTCTATATTTTTTACCTTGAGAAGGACATTTTTTCCAGCGTATTTGCCAAAACACATACAGAATGAGCATATGAGCCCAAATCCATCAGGTGAAGAAGTGCAACTTCTCTTTCTCTCTGGGTTCATGATTCATTTCCAGCAACATTCCCAGGCAGGCGGGAGTGAAGAACGGTTTTCTTGAACAAGCCGTCATCCCATCATTACGTTTCCCCGCTTATTAGTCCTGGTGAGCAACTTAATGCAGTGCATATGAGCCAGGATCACTAATTCTTCCAGAACTTCATATTAACAAGCACTAATAAAGAACATAAACTGCACTATTAGACTTTATAATGTCTTTCATAGTCCTGTGGGAGAGTGCCAGCCAATGGTGCAGTGAGCTGCTGGGCACTGCCCCATGGCAGCTTCCTGGCAGAGACCGAGAAACAACAAGGAGGAGGATAAAACAAGCGCTTTGGCTGCTCTCCCCCCGGCACTAATGAAGGCATTAAAACTGCCTCTGCTACAGCATGTTTGCCTGTTTGTCTCTGAGCACTCGGCTGAAGCCAGAGTTTGATTGGCCCACTGATTAGTCCGTAACATAACGGCTCTCGTTAAAGGAGGAGTTCAGACACTTTCAGCTCCAGAGTTCACACTTCCAACTGGAGATGGGTTTGGAGTGAATCTGCTGACAGTATGGGCTCCAGGTACGGAGCTGTGTGATGTATGTGCAGTTGAAAATAGGACCTTAGCTACTTCCACTAACGCTTACTGCACATGTCGATTTCCCCAAAACAGAGAACCAGAGTTTGTTTTGTCTAACACATTTTGCCTTCCTAAAGCGGAGGATAAGGACATGAGACTGGAAGGTTGTGAGTTCAATCTATGGCTGAGTCAGACTAAAGACTATAAAAATGGGACTCAGTGCCTCCCTGCTGGACACTCAGCAAGCATTAAGGGGTTGGATTGGTGGGTTTGAAACACCAAATGGTTCCAGAGTGCAGCTGTATCTCAATGATGCCCCGGGGGAGGGGTCAAATGCGCAGAATGAAGACTCAGCCATTTTCATTAAACATCGAATTTCCAAGCCCTAAAAGACCGAGCGGTCTTACATCCAACGCAGAAAAAACAGATAGTCAGTCAGAAGAAGACGGACTCCTGTCTCCTTGTGACTGGAGGTCAGTGCCGGTACGTTTCCTCTGTCGACCCTCTGACCTTAGCTCTGTGAGGACCCGGCGAGCTCTGAGCCCAACAGAGTCCGCAGCCTCAACAGCCACAGCCGGACTGGAGCGGATTCTTCTTTGATGAAAATGGACGTCAGTGGGCCAAGAACAGCGAGTGGCACAGTAGAGATTTAAATCAAACAATCTACCCATGAGTTAAGTCACACAGAGAGGTCTGCAGGAGGAGTCACTGCGTCTGAAAATGCATGAGTAATGCATGCTCCATAGACACGCATCCAGCTGTGTCCAGGAAAATGGAAATCTCTCTTTATCGTTTTTTCTACAAAGCCTTTAGGGTTCAGAAGATTTGGCAGATTTTTTTCTTCCGTCAGCAAAAAAAGTGCAGAAAACTTTTGCAAGTGTTTCTGAAGGCGAGCCTTGGGCTAAAAATAACCCATCACGCAGGCGCTTCTGAGCCAACTGCAGCTTTTTCTTGATTACTCTGAGGTGCAGAATGCATTCTTCTGGTATTGCAGAGATGTTTCGACACTTACTCAAAGCATTTCAGATTTCTCCAGTGTAATATTTGGATTTATTGGCAAAATGAGAGTCAGAATGCCTTTGGTTTAAATAAAGAGCCATCAGCATGGTTAGAATAAGAGGATCTGACCTTAAAGGACAGCAGAAGGTGAGTTTTAGTCCGTCACCTCTCACTGTGAAGCATTTATCTTTAGCTTCCACAAAAATCCTTAACCATTTTTGATCTAACGGAGAGATTCAAGCGAAGAAGATGAAGATCTTCACCTCGTCTCTGGTGACTCAGCACCAGCTCTTGTTCCATTACCCAGCATTCCTAGGCAGACGTTTACGGGAAGACTTAAGAAGAATCATCAGCAGGCTGTGGCCTCATGCACGCTTCACACAACTGCAGCACCCCCTCATAACTCACAGCTGAGCTCATGCTGGCCGAGCCTTCGCCTCATGGGAATCGGAGGTAAATACCACGAGGAGGATGTTACTATTAAACGTGCTGATTCATCTAGATATAGTTTCAGTAAAGCTGAACCAGCTCCTGGAGGGTAAATGGCGTATACTTGTATAGCGTCTTTCTACCTTCCTTGAAGGCCCAAAGCACTTTACAGTCACAGACCCATTCACACACACATTCACACAATGATGGTTGCCGAACCCCAGCTTTCCACCAGAGGTAAGGTGGGGTTCAGTGTGATGCCAAAGGACACTTCGACACATAGGCGGGCAAGGCGGGAATCGAACCTGTAATTGTACGATCGGGAGATTGCCCCACGGCCGCTCGTGGATGATGTTTGGTTTTAACACAACAAGGAATTTATAATCATCAAAATCTACAAAAATTGTAACAAAAATGTCAGACATACAAATGAAGCTTTTAAAGGACTATGAGAATATTTCAATTTGTTTTTGGATTAAAAAAAACCTTTAAAGAAACTTGAACTTGTTTCTTCAGCCCAATTATTCATATTGCGATGTATTTTTGGATTACTTTTTGAACAATAATTTTTTGGGTTATTTTGGTTTGAATTTAAACCAAATTTGTGTTTTTTGTTTGTGATTTAAGATAACCCAGAAAACGTTAATTTCAAACAACCTAACTCGGGTTATTTTTCACTATTGAGTTTTAGTGGGAAGCTTCTTATTTTATTAAAAACATTTGCTAAACACACGCACACACACACACACACACACACAGTTTTAATGTGACTCATTTTCTAAAAAGTCAAACTTTTTGAGGCAACCAAAAGATAGGAAAGTCACTCAAAATTACAGACACTTTTAGTAATAAGTCACAAAAGTGACAAAAACATAAGAATATTTGAAACATCAATGAACAAAGTAAAAAAAAAACATTAAACTTTTTAAAATCACTGGCTTTAATGGAATATTTTCACTCTTTAACTTCCAGCAGAATAGTTTTTTATTAGAGCTTAGAATAAAATCTGAAATCCAGTATAAATAAAAAATATTTTCTTTGCTTGTACCACCGATGAATTTAAAGCAATTATCTGCCTCATGTTAGCCCAGACGCACCGAAAGAAACTCGAAACCTCCTGAAACGGCAGAACCAAACGTTTTCCCAGACTTGTAGCTACATAAACATTTCATTTGACAGAAATCTAAAGATTCAAACCATTAGAAAAAATCTCATCAAAGCCCAAAAGAAGGTTTTCAAATCCAAATAGCTGAAAGCGACAACTAGTGACTTTCTGACCAAGACGATAAATATGTCTTTCTTTTCAACTGGATTTGATGAGGCTCAATAAAACAGTCTTCTGTAATTCCATTTAAAAAATTGACACAAATGATGAGGAAAGCATGGAGTTTGATCAGAATTGATTTCTCCCCCAAAGCGCTTTTCTCTTATAGGGGAGTTTTCCAATCACATCATGCAGATCCCCCATTATTATAGTTTTCATTCAAAATTTAACATTTAAAAAACATTTTTATCGTTTATGTTTTGTTAAAACAAACATAACTAGAGTTTGACCCTTAATTGTGATGGAATGAGGCCTGGGAACATTTGTTTAGTGGAGCTTCACCTGTTTTTTAAAGATATTTTTCACACAGTTTTGATATTGTCTTTGCTTTGTTTTTGGATTCATACATTTTTATTTTGTCTCAATATGTTTGATCTTAGTTATAAACTATAAAAACTCAATTTTTGTGATTTTTTCCAGACAGCGCAGGAGCTCCAAGCAGCCACTTCATGATGATTGATTGTTTCTCACAAAGGTCAGAGTGTGGTCCTGCAGCCTGACGTCGACAAACGGAACCAGAGAGACGAACACAGGAAACCGCTCAGGGAGCATTGTGGGCTGCATGTGAAGTGTGCATATCTGCTGTGGGAATGTCACAGCGAGGATTCTTTGACTTTCTGAAAAACGCGGCTGTGCGTGCAGGTAAGCATGCATCCAGAGTGTGCAGAGAAAACTCCATGATGTATGTGTTGGCAAAAAGCAGCCGCCTGCAGCCAAAGTAAGGTAAACAGTTCCAATAATGATCAAATCCAAAAGTCCATTACTCATGTCTTTAAAAGCTGAATCAACAGACAGGCCTCTTCATTTATCTGAGAGTGGGCGTTCTGCTCTGAGGACTCAAACATTTTCTCCCAATTAGCTCCCAGACGGAGCAGGACGGCTGCAGCCAGGAGAAACGTCAGCGGCGGATCAAATGATGCAAATATACACACTTCTGTCAAGCCCCATCTTCTTCCTCAAGGGGCGTCAAGTGTTTTTCTTTGCAAGAGCAATATTTTCTTTGCAGGTGGGCACTCATGTATTTATGGCATAGGGGATGTGCAGAGCTGAGAGGATCTTCTGCTGCTGCTCCCCGCCAACCGTCATGAGCAGCGGGTGTGGCTTCATCTAAAGGAAAATTCTCTGAAGTGATGCTAAACAGCAAAAACGTTTACCTGAAGGAGGTTTCTGACACGGTTCCCTTCAGATCATCAGAGTTCTGGACTCAAACTTCTGATCATGTTTCGTCTTTCTACTGATCTAATCTGCTTCTAATCCAGTTCCTGGGGCTTCAATCCCAAACAGCATAAATTCAGAATTTAGGATAAGACAAACCTTCAATCGTGCTAAAGCACCTGAAGACCACATCAAAAATCACTTCTCCACTGCCAAAGGTCCCCCTTCACTGTCATCCACACATGGCTGAGAATGCAGCTTTACATCCAGATCTGTCCTCAAACTGGGGTTTGTATGAGCGAAAACAAAAGACTGATGAGTCCTGAGGTCACCCAAAGAAACTGAACAGAAGATTTAAAATGACACAAACACGGCAGCTATACGCCTAAATTCAGCCGGGCGTTTTTTTTTTTTTAATGGACATCTAAAAAATAGCCACAACCATCATAATTTATGTTTTTTTGACATTATTAAATTATGTCCATGTGACAATGTAACCGTTAACTAATAGAGCTTTTAATGATATTAATAATAGTAATCGTTCATTTTATTGTAAACCTTGTGCTATCCTAGGCACTTTAACATTGGGAGTTGGGTCATCTAGACCCACTAGACAGTGCTCTGAACCTTTTTTCTTCAATGATTTGTGATCTTCACTGGTGTCCATGGATTACATGAAATCTTTCCACCTTTATCTACCTTTGTCATGGTAGGGAGAACACATCAATGTAAGGATCGGGTCATCTGGACCCCATAGGATAGCAAAAGGGTTAAAGCGCCTTTCAAAGGTCAGTAAGTTCAAAATGATTCATTAAAAACACAATAAACGATAACAGACAGAAAATCTAAGGTGAATCAGAATGAGAAGGTAGAATTAAACAGATGAGTTTGGAGTTTTGTTTTGAAAGTTGGTAAGGAGTCTATGTTACAGAGATCAGGAGAGGAGGGAAATCCAGAGTTTGGGAGCTGAGCAGCAGAAGGCTCTGTTTTAACGAGTCGGGCCGGAAGAACAGAGAACTGAACAGAGGAGGAGAGAAGAGAATGAGAGGGGGTTTTGATATGGAGTAGGTTGGTGGGATAAGGAGGAGCCAGGTTATGGAGGGCCTTAAAGGTAAACAGGAGGAGTTTGATTCTGGAGGTTATGGGAAGCCAGTGCAGCTGGTGGAGAACCGGGGTGATATGACTAATGGAGGAGGAGATGATGCAGGCCGCTGAGTTCTGGACCATCCGTCTGTCTGGGCGGATTGGGATTTAAGGGTGGGGGTTTGTTGTCTGGCTGTTTTACTCTGTTTTGTCCTGTTATTTTATCCTGTTGTGTTTATTTCTTTCTGCTCCATGAATGAGAATAAGGGAGAGGAGGGTGACCTCGTTGTAGTAAAAGCTGTTGTTGGTAATAAAACCAGTTCAGAATAACTGATTGAAATGAATTTAGTATTGCCGGGTTTGCATGAATTACTTGAATTTAAAGTTTGAGAGGAACACCATGTAGTTAAGTCACATCTAACATTAGAGGTAAAGTTGAAATGACTCAACAAGATAATGTCAGATCATTTTTGATTTAGTTACCATTAACTTATAAAAAATATAAACTGCACCTTTATCGTCCTCTTACAGCAACATAAATAAATGATGTTGCACCAACATAACTCTTATTCTATTGCAATATTGGAAAAATGGAAATAATTTCCATAATTGCATTATGTTTACCCAACAATTTTTTTTGTTACACTCAAAACTGTACTTATTATTTCCATTTGTTCTGTTAAACAAATTATTGATATTATCGAAGTAAAGACACGAACAAAAGTCTCTTTTAATCCTCAAACTCGTCTCGAACTGAGACGAGTTCAAAGGCATTTTACTGAAACAATGAGAGGATTCATTCATGATGCTGAAGGCGCAGCATGCAGCACACGTTCAGCAGACATGCTTGCAGAAAAAAACCCATGCAGAGACCCACTTCTCACTGCGAGAAAGAAGATGTTTGATGCAAAGACACGTGGGCGTCTGTCTGATCAGGATGAATCCACTGCGGCCCCTCTCTGCAGGCACGTTTGCCTTTTCTCTGGAAGACCCCCTTCTCTCCTTATGTTTGACACATCAGGCTTTGATTCTGTTTTCATTTATGATTCCATAAGAGTTCTGTTTTCAATTATGGAACCATCTCAAAGCGCGAACGGTACTTTGATCACAAACAAATCTGGATCGGGCGATGCGTAAAAGCTTGGTTTTCTCAGACTCGTAGTTTAAGTGCCTAATCAGTATTTATCCAAACAAATTGTTTGTAATTGAATTTATGCGTTAATTAATAAATAAAAAACGTATATTTATTTAGTTATATTCATTACATCCGTGACTCGCAGAGCCCTACCGTGACCCGGAGGCAGAGGGAGGCTCAGGCGCGCGCCTTTGCCCGCCAGGTGCGTCCGTTCCTCGGACAGAGTGCGTCTCTTCGGGCTGGCGCAGTTCCCGTGACCCGCGCTGTGGTGCGGCGGGCTCCGGCACATCTGAGATCCAAAGGCGCCGCTTCCCGCGCGGCGGCCGCAGATCTCCGTTTTGCCGCCAAACACGGAGAGTGCCAAGCCGGCAAAGTCCGGGAAGGTTGGGGTCTGACAGTGGCTGACCATCCCGACCACTGATGAGAGGTTCTGCATTTAAAACTGTCCCGTGTGCAGTGTGAGCGCGCCTCACATGCCCCCTGTGCACATAGATAGCAATCACTGCAGACGGAGTCAACGGCATTTATCCTGCCAACAATCCCCGCAGGTAACACCTACCTTTTGCACTTTGGTTAACAGGATCTGAGAGCGCGAGCGCGCGTCATGACGCGCCAAACAGGAAGGTTTCTGTGGATCTGATGGGCAGCATCCTCGGGGGATCACTCTTCAGCATCCCACCCTCCTCCTCCTCTGATTCCAGACCTTAATGGGACAGAAGCGGAGCGGCTGCGGGGTCCAGGAGGGCTTTTGGGGGAGGAAAAGATCTGGATCACACTGGCGCAGCAACTGGTGCAGTTATGATCAGATGCTGTTGCACCAATATGGATTTCCGCTGGGCAGGCGGAGCGCTCAGGTTTCTACCGATATCTTTCCGGTTTGTGCTTTGAGCGCCGGTTTCTCCAAGGAGGCTGGATTTTAGTGTCTGAAGATCCGGGACGGATCATGAGCCAAAACACGGAGACGCACAGGAGGAGCGGGAGTCCTATCGGAGCGAATCAAAACACTCAGATGTTTAAAAAGAATTTCGTTTTACTTCACCTAAAATCCTTTGAACTGTTAAAAAAGCAAACACAAAGATTTGATGTTTTTACGCGCAGACCAACCAGATCCAAATCGTTCTGTTATCCCGGATCTGGCGTTAAATTGGTCAATCAGCGCCAAAAGACCTGATCTGAGGATAATCCGTGGAAAAGTGGATCCACGGCGCCACCTAGTGGATCTTAAGTCTGCAAAATATGAACAGTGCTGAGAGGCAGTGTAAACCAATGTTTAAGGTTAATTCTAAATCCAGAGTAGCATGAAAAAGCTTTCAAATTGCCTTATGATAGAATAGAATATGAAATAAATTAACACTAAAACAGAATAGCCAAGTTCCATGACCAAGTTTTAGGCCGCCGAGGCCCCCACCTTTGACTGCCACCCAAACCACATTGCACCGACCCCTTTTGAAGTCTCCTATGGGTGTTGGGCCCATAAGAGAGTGGTCTCACGTCGTTCCTCTGGGCTGAGCCCGATTGGGGTCTTTGGGGAGAGCCATGGTCACCAGGTGTTTGCCTGCGAGCCTCAACCCCAGGCCTGGCTCAAGAGTGGGGCCCCAGTGATGCCAATCGGGGCAAAATAACTGGGTCCTTGATTATGCTTCTCATGATCTTTGTTCCAATATTCACCTAAAGTCATGAGCTCTGGGTTATGACTGAAGAAACGAGGTCCCGGATACAAGCAGCTTAATTGAGCTCCCTCCGTAGGGTGGCTGGGCGCTCCCTTAGAGATATAGGGGAGGAGCTCGGTCACCCAGAGAGCTCGGAGTAGAACCGCTTCTCCTCCACATCGACCTAACTTACCTAACAGAGAGTAACATCCCAGTCAATGAGTTTTATCTCTAGAGGAGACATATATATATATATATATATATATATATATATATATATATATATATATATATATATATATATATATATATATATATATATATATATATATATATAATTTGTTGTTGTTAAATAAGAGAAACAGTCAGCCTTAAAAGCTCAAACTTTAATAAAAATGAAAGGTTGCAGGCTTTCTTACCAATCAAAAGATATTACAAAACATTTTTAAAAAATAATTTTAAACATTTAAAAGCTTTAGACCTCTTTGACATGTGATTTAAATTATTTAGAAAAACCCAACAATAAGGCAATAATAATAATAACTCAATAGTAAGTCAATAAATAATAATAATAAAATAATAAAAACACAATACCTAATAATAATAATAATAATAAAATTATTATAAGTCAACAATAAGTCCAAAAGTCAACAATATATTTACCCTAAAAAATACTCTACTGATTCATGTGAGTGATCAATTTGGTGTAACACAGATGGTATGATGCTAGGGTTTTGAGCAAACTGTCTGGCCAGTCTTATCAAAATCTGTTTCCACAACATTTTTTGAACAGCCAGACTATATTACTAGTTGGTAACCACAGTGATCCATCTGGGATTGTCAGGTAGGGAGGGTTGGTGAACGTGAAGGACCCAAAATGCAGAGACGGGAGGCACACAGTTCCAGGGCAAGGGGTTTATTGACTTAACAAAAAGCGCTGCAGAGCAGGGAAACAGAACTAAGCTTACTGCGGGGACATGAAAACATGGCAGCAGACAGTCACGGAAGAGATGATAATGGACCAGCACAAGAGGAAGGCAGAGACAAGACTAAAATACAAAAAGGACTGACAAGACACAGGTGAACATGATCAGAACAGATTGGGACCAGGGAAGTAAAACTCAAAAGCATGACAAAACAGGAAACCTATCAAAATAAAACTGAACTCAAACATGACAAAAACAAAACGGAAAGTAAAAATCAATACAAAGAAACCGAAACCATGACGGTACCCGCACCTCAAGGAAACGCACCGAGGTTCCAAAAGTCCACCAAGGAGGAGAGGGCCCGGGGGACAAACTTTGACGGGCAACAGAGTCCTAGGAGGTCGGGCTGGGCACACCAGCCAGGCCAAGACGATGAGTCTGGAGGACGGCCGGGAGGCCACGCAGTCCGGCAAGGCAGACGAAAAAGGTCCGGAGGAACTGACATTTTGTAAAAAAAAATGTGTTCACATGCCTGCACTGCAGCAGTTACTTGACCTCACCAAGATGGTGGTGCTCTCCTCCCATGAGGAATCACGTGATGTCTCCTCTAGCGATATAACTCATTGGTCACAGTGAGCTGTGGAGGGGGACTGGGTGACGCAAGACGCGAGAAGGCGCTTCGAAAAATAGCCAGGGGACATGGCTAAATCGAGGTTGGACGCTAAATCAGCGGCGGGTAGGCACAGCTGTGTTGTGACTGGGAATGAGTGGAAAGACGACAGGGGATGTGAAAGTGAGGATTGCATGGAGATGAGCTTTGGAATTGAAACAGGGAGAGAAAAGACGGGCAATAGTTTTGATGGAGCTGATGCTAGAAAACAAAGACGGGTAATCCCGACTGCAGTAGCGGTTTTAGGCACGGGCCATACGGGCGATCGCCCGGGGCGGAAAAATGACGGAGGGGCGGCGCCAGCGGCTCAGCTCTTGTAAAATACTTTATGCACCACTATTGGTTTACTTATATCACAGAGTTTGTAACAGCCTTAAACCTGGCGGCGCCCCCGCCCCGCAGCTGCGCTCCCTCTTGTCTTTGAGAAGTAGACGCAAATTTGTGTGAGAAGGAGAAGGGAGGGGGCGCGGGGTGAAGAAGGAGAAGGGAGGGGGCGCGGGGTGAAGGGTGCAGGCTGAGAGGTGAGCACGGAGCGCAAAACGCATGCGCAAAACCTGGCTGGATCTTCTTCCAGGGGGGCAACGGTCGCGGGCCGCGGCTCAGTGCTTGATGAAAAAGTAAAAATAAAAATTGCGCCGCCATGTAGCGAATTGGCGCCCCTGGGTGCAGCTGCACGCGCTCCTGCTGGAAATGTTTGACGAACGGGGGAGGGGGGGGGCTGCGGGTATAAAAAAGGTATAAAAACAATCATGCTTTTTTGGTTATTTTTGTGTGAAATGCCCAAATAAAAAATGGGAAAACAAAAAAAATTCTTCACTTAGATGACAGTTGGTTTAGTCGACAGACTTGATACCTATGTCAGGACATTTATGCTAAATGCAGAAACATCTGAAATATGGAGAAAAAAGGTCAAAGCTGGTGCCCAATTTAGAAAGAAAAGACAAGAAGAGGAGAAAAGAGACAAAGAAAAGGGTAATATCGCATAGCTAGATGTACGTTTTCTAAATTTGAATGCTACCTGCCCTACAACAACAACAACGTTGCAGAGGAAAAATCTCTCGTTTGGTCTATCATGATCAAAACTGAAGTAGGCCCAAATATTGCAAATAACGTCATTTTTACGATATTTATTCTTAAATGTTTGCTCTGCCTTAACTTGTAACATTAGTAATGATTCGTGTGTCTGTCTGCTCTGCTGTAACACAAAGTTTTTGTTGTGTTTTATTGTTGTATATTAGTTCATAATGTTAAATAAGCTGTGATGGTAGCATGCTGCTGCTGATGCTGCTGCTGCTGTTAGCTTTTCAAAACTCCAGTTGATCAAGTCATACCTGAGATCACCAATGTCTCAGGAGCAACTCACTAACCTGCTGTTGTTAGTATCAATCATTCAGGGGGGGAGCAGATTTCATATGATGACGTTATTGACAAGCTTGCATCAGGAAGGCCACAAAGGTTAGATTTTAGTTAGTGTTTCTGTTCTTAGTGCTGCAGTTACATTTATTCTAGTGTATTATTAGTGTGATTTGTAGTTTATAATATTTATTTCAGATTATTTGTGTTTGATTAAATATTTCCTAACTGTATTTTCAGTTACAATAAATGGACAAAGTGACTCTATTGGGGGGGGGGGGGGGGGGGGGCAGAGGAGGGTCTCGCCCGGGGAGTAATTCAGGGTAGAACCGCCACTGCCCGACTGACAGTGATGAAGAGGGAGGGGATAGCTATAAAGTCATCCTGAGATTTTCTGAAGGACAAGGGTTGTGTTCTTCGAGCCCGATAAAACTGATGACTATCCTGAAGAATCAAGTGGGGGATATTAAACTCGCTAAAGTCTTGAGAGATGGGAACCTGTTGATTGTTTGTAGAATTGAGGAGCAAAGGGACAGGGCCTGTAAAATGAGAGAAGTGGGGAAACATAAAGTTGTTAGTATGAGCAAGGTAGGACTGGGAGGTCAGGGGCCGAAAGGAGTGATTTGGGGCATACTCGTGGAGATGTCCATTACAGAACTCAAAGCTAACCTACGAGGGGCAGAAATAAGAGAAGCAAGGAGATTCAGTGTTTTTCGGGATGGTGTGAGGAGGGATTCTGAGAGTATAATGTTGGAAATTATGGGAAGGAGCCTGCTGGATAGAGTGTACCTGGGATACGTGTCATACACTGTGAGGGAATACATTCCTAAACCTGTTAGATGTTTCACTGCCAGAGATTTGGACACACTGCTGCTGTATGTAAAGGCAAGCAGAGGTGTCCCAGGCGTGGAGAAGATCAAGCTATAAGTCCTGTGGTAACAAGTTTAAACCAAAGTGTTGTAACTGTGGGGGGATCATAGTGCTGTGTATGCAGGCTGTCAGGTCATGAGAAGAGAAGTCCATACTCAAAAACAAGAGTACTACATTGAATTTCATATGCACATTCAGTCAAAATGGTTGGTAGAGGTTCTGATAGACAGACAGGAGTCGTACACGAGGTGTCATATAGTACACAGGACAGGAATGTTGAGGGGAGAGTTTGGTTAGATTTAGAGAAACTGGTCACGTTTGTTGCTGGAGTTATAAATGCAACAATGGAAAATAAGTCGAAAACGGAAAGAATACAAATCATTGTGAAAGTGGCAGTGAACCATTTGGACATTAATGAGTTAGCGGCCGTGGGGGGCCGTGGTGCAGCAGTAGGGCGGTAGACCCATGATCGTAAGATTGCAGGTTCGATTCCCGCCTTGCACGCCCATGTGTAGAAGTGTCCTTGGGCAAGTCACTGAACCCCACCTTGCTTCTGGTGGGAGGTTGGCACCAGTGTTCGGCAGCGGAGTTGCCATCAGTGTGTGAATGTCTGTGTGAATGTGTGTGTGGATGGGTGAATGGGACTGTGACTGTAAAGCGATTCGGGTCTTCGAAAGAGGGTAGAAAGCGCTGTATAAGTATACGCCATTTACCATTTAAGTATAAGTATACACCATTTAACATGGGAAGAGGTTCAGAACAACCTAAGTGCCTAGTCTAGTCAAGAGGTGGGAAGTGTGGGATAGTAAATGGTTCTTATATTACAATTGAATGCAAGGAGCTTATTGCCAAATTGACAGGAATTTTTAAAGTGTATAGATGACTTGGATCAAAAACCAGATATTACATTTATTCAAGAGACGTGGTTAAGGCCAAATTTAGATTTTAGAATTTCCCGATATACAGGAATCCGATGTGATAGAGTAGATGGCGGGGAGGTGGTTGTGCCACCTTTATTAATTTCAATTACAGGGTGATTAAAATAGGAACACAAGAATAATTTATTGGCATTGAAATTTATATTGGTCTGGGGAGATTGTATATTATTAATTACTATAATCCATGCAAAAAGTTAGATCTCGGTCTTCTTAAATCAATTATTCATCTGGACAATGGGCATATCATTGTTTGTGGGAATTTTAATGCACATAGCACATTATGGGGGGGAAGGTGACAGATGCTAATAATGGTGAGGTATTGGAGGATCTGATGGATGAATTACACTTGGTGTGTCTCAATGATGGGAGAGAAACAAGAATAGATGTTCGAACAGGGAACATGTCAGCACTAGATCTCACTTTTGTTTCAAATGTCTTGGCAGCGTGTTGTGAGTGGGAGGTAAACAACAGCACAATAGGGAGAGACCATTATCTGGTTTTCTCTAGGGTTGGTGGAGATGGGGAACCATCAATTAATGAAAGGGAAGGAAGATGGCTTTTTCATAAAGCAAAATGGGATGAATTTACTTATATGTGCGAGGAGGAATATTCAAACATTAGAATGGAGAGTACTGCTGAAGAAATGGAAAAGAATATTAGAAATGTAAAAATTTCAGCGGCCGAAAAAGACAATTCCAAGAAGTAAAGCAACTATGACAAGGAGAAATATTCCATGGTGGACTGAAGACTGCAAGATTTAAAATAGGAATAAGGGTTTGAAACTCTTAAAACAGACTCATATAAGAATCTGTTGAACTGTTAGAGACTTTGTGCACAGGCGAGAAAGATTATTTAAAAGGAGAAAAGGGAGTACTGGAGGGGTTTTTGTGATACAATTGGTCGAACAACTCCGGTTAGTACGGTTTGGGGAATGATTAGTAAAATGAAGGGTAGAAGAAGGGAGTTACAATATCCAGTATTAAAGATGGGTGATGAGCTGGTGATATCAGATATGGATAAAACTGAAATGTTGGTTAAAACCTTTGTGAGAAGTCAGAGTAAGAAAATTTGTTGGGATATAGGAAAGGGAAGTGAGATGAAATTAGGGAACGGCACTAAAAGGAATTTGATGGAAACACTTTTTTGACAGCTATGGATGCTCCGTTTACCTACTTCGAATTGGATCTAGCATGAATCTAGAATTACATTACCAGGTAGGGATGGCATAAGTTATGTTATGCTAAAGCATTTAGGTAGGAAAATGAAGTTGAAATTATTGGACATGTAATAGAATCTGGTGTGAAGGTAAATTGCCGACTAATTGGAAAGAGGCTGTGATAATTCCTATATTAAAACCTGGGAAAGATCTGGGCAGCCCAGAAAATTACAGGCCCATAGCACTCACATCACATGTTGGTAAAATAATGGAAAGAATGATAAATGAGAGATTGTATTATAACCTGGAAAGTAAAAATGTTTTGTCCCAATATCAGAATTGTTTTAGGAAAGTTCGAGGGACAATGGACCCTGTAGTCTGCCTAGAAGCAGACATTAGGAAAGCCCAAGTAGATAAAGAATTTTTGGTGGCAGTATTTTTTTATATAGAAAAGGCCTATGATACGGTCTGGAAAGAGGGTTTATTGATAAAATTAGGTAGGTTAGGACATCATGGAAGAATTTATAATTGGATTAAGGGGTTTTTATTTAATGCATATGTTCAAGTTAGGATAGGAAAGTCTTTTTCTAATAGATACGTAGTGGATAATGGAATCCCACAAGGAAATGTGCTGAATAATATTTGATTAATCCTAGTGACAATTCACGGGTAATTATTCCCAGGTTTGACATGACCGATCCTGACATTGTCGTAAAAAATGGACTTTGTTTAATCCGTAAAAGTCATGAAATGAGCCGGAAACCTGCTAGCATTGAGCTAGCTAGCATGGCTAACACTGGAGAACATTGTTTATGGCGATAGTTTTTCATGCAACATCTTACTTTTGTAACATCTTTTTTCACTAGCAGCTACTGGTGGAGCTCATCTGACTGTGCTGGCGTCCTCCGGTTACATAAAGTGCACGTTTGATCGTTTAATATAGTAAAATAATTGAAAAA
This sequence comes from Oryzias latipes, assembly GCF_053564925.1. Classification (NCBI taxonomy): domain Eukaryota; kingdom Metazoa; phylum Chordata; class Actinopteri; order Beloniformes; family Adrianichthyidae; genus Oryzias; species Oryzias latipes. Next base: position 8,989,246 of record NC_136240.1, read on the forward strand.
CATGAAAAACTTACCGGTAACTTCAAAATTGGTATGTTGACGTAAGACTCGGCGTCAATCCGTAGCCAATGAGCTTCTGGATGTTGGAGATGTCCCGCCTCCCCTCCCCTTGACTGAGTTGACACTGTTTTTACGTGTCGACAGGTTTTAGAATCAAAACCGAAAAAAATAAAAGCACACCTCAAAAAAATAAAAGTGTGAATTTAAAAAAACAATTTTAAAATGAAACCGCAACTAGAAATGACGATTTCAGAATGAGGAGAAAACAAATCGGCACCTGAGAAATATGATTGTGCTTTGGGTTATAGCTTTTGGTTGCAAATTGTGGGTCTTGGTTCTCAATTTATGCATTTAGCGTTTTGATTCGCGGTTTTACGGTTTTGATGCAGAATACTTTAGGCGCTGAATTGACACCATACATTGGCTTCAAACTCTGTCAGAGATGGAAACACGGGTGTTAGATTCAGACGAAGCTTTCACTGCGGGAGATGAAGCAGAGACTTCCTCTGAGATGATTTTATGAACTCAAACATGGAAACATGATTACCATGCAGAACTCTTCAAATATGGGTTAGAGTTATTCCCTGATTATTCTCTTAAGCAGGGAAATGATTGATTGGAGTCATGGATCCCCCTGCAGTCAAGCAAATAAAGATAATTTCAATTATTGATCAATGATTGACAGTGAATCATTCGTGGGGGAATTTTCATATTTTCCTCCTAAAACACTTTATGTTCACATCTTTGTCTTAAATATGAGACGTTTTTATTTGTTGAAACTAAAATAAAGACTGACAGGAAAACAAAATAGAAAAAGTACAAATTTCCTGTCGGGCCTCCGCTAAAAGTCCTGACACGCTCAGCGATGTAAGGTGTTACAAAAGCAGCCGCTCTTTCTTTTTCCCGCGCATCAAGTTTAAAGGAATACCTGGGGGTGGCGTGGCGTGGGGGGATTTTGGAGCAGCAGACCCTGAAAGAACTTGACCCGAACCAGAACCTTCTAAACAAGCGTTACACTCACGTTTCTGTTTGTTTTCTAAAGTCACAATCTCCTGAGTGGCCGCAGCTGATATTACATAACCAGACTCGTGGTCAAAGGCGCGCGGCGGGCGGAAACCCGGAATTCCAAATACGGTCATGTCCGTTTTCCTGCTTCTGCCGCTGATTGAACCAACTGTTATGTTATATTTAGAAATGTGTTCGTTCAAAGTTTCCACTCGTGATCCCTGAATTGGTAATTAAAAAACACACAATATCTTCCTGCTTAACACGACAACGGACAGTTTAAGGTTCGGTGTTTAAAAATCCAAGCATTTAAAGTAACCTTAAAGGCAACACTAGTCGGTATGAGGTGGGCGGGGTTTCCCAGCCTATAACAGCTGTGTTCAGAAGGCATGCTGCTGGAGACAGAAATGGGGCTCCGTGAGAAGTCATGGCGGGTTCTGCAGCACCTGGGGGTTTGCCTGCGGGCGGCAGGTATGCTCTGTTTCCTGCTGACGCTCAACGTCACCCTGAGGGTCCTGCACCTCATCTCACCTGCCTTAGTCAGGAAGCTGCAGCTCAAAATGGGTGAGAAGAGCACCATGACCTACAATCCCCGGTTCCGGTACGAGGACTGGGGTCCCACCTTCCTGACTGCAGCCTTCATCAAAGAAGCCGTCACCAACATCTGCCGCTCAATCAGACAGAAAGCCTTTGTGGGTGGGGTCGCCCCGGACTCACCTGTGATCACCATGGAGACGGAGAGGACCAGCATCCTCAGATTCATGAAAGGTGCGTGTGGAGCGAGCGAACCGCTGGGGGTTCGACCCCCTGATCCCTCGTTACCCTGTTCCCTCTGTGTAGGTGGCAGGCCGCTGGTGCTCAGCTTCGGGAGCTGCTCCTGACCCCCCTTCATGTTCACACTGGACCAGTTCAAGCGGCTCGTCGCGGACTTCCGGGACGTGGCGGACTTTCTGGTCATCTACATCGCAGAGGCGCATTCCTCAGGTGAGCAGAAATGACATCAATCAACAACAGAATCATAACACCTGAAGGAGAAATGTATTTGATATTTGCGATTTGTTCTTATTGAATACCTGAATATGATTTTTCTTTAAATGGTATAATATGTAATAAAATAAAAACCTTAAGTAGAAATTGATTGCAACAATCCTAAATGATAAAAAGCATTTTGTATAAGTACCAAAATGAAAGAAAAAAATATTTCTACACAACATTTACCCCACAAATAAATTTAAATTAAAATTCTGTAGTTTTTTAAACTGATTTCCTGAATCAGTTTTTCAGCTTTTTGTAAATTCTCCCTTGAATTCTGGATCCAATTAAAACGATTTATAAGCATCGAACCAAACATGAACATAATTTTAATTTTCCAACAGATTCTCACATATTTTAACTCTGATGATAAGAAGATAGAATATAGTTTTAAATTGTTACTTTTCCAATCTAAATTTGACATACATGCAGATTAAAAAAAAACGACAACCAAATTCACTGGATTTATCTATCAATCATTTATCAATGTAAAAAGATTTGTTCATCCATGGCATGTAACCCTGGAACAAGATGTGCTTTTTTGCTTGATGATTAATCCTGATCTTGAGAAAAGTTTTGTTAATATGTTATTTATTATTTGTTTTTGTTATCTTTATTTCTTACTTGTAAAATTTCCTTTTTGCTTAACGATGTTGCTGTTACCTTTTTATATACTCAATGGATTCTGTTTTTTTTAAGATAACATTGGTTGTTGCTTTCTGACAGTCGACCTGCTGGTGTGATTTGTACCTTTGTGTGCTGTTCAATAAAGTTAAAAACAAATAAATTAAGTTTGATGCAAAGATGAAAAAACATGCGAGAATAAAAGCACCAATTCTTCTTAAAACATCCAAACAAACAAATTGAATCTTTTGAGTTTTTATTTGCATTTTGAAAATTAATAAAACAATAAATGGAGCTTACCCGGGCGACCAAAAATAAAATGGTTGCAATGGATATGAAACAAAAAGAAATGTCTTTTTTTTTCTACTTTTCATTAATTTGCATTGACCAGGGTGGCAGAGGTGTGTAGAGGCTGGTAAAAAGGGGGCGGGGACTGAGCCTGACACAACGCCGCTCGCAGCTTTAATTTGACTTTGTTTTTAAGGGGGACACATTTACCAGCTGTCAAGGCAGAACAGATGAAAAAAACGCCTTTTAGTTAACTGTTGGATTGGCGTCTTAATGCGCGTTGTTCCTGTGAAAATGATAAAAACTCAAATAATGACAACAAAAACATAAACCTCTGTTTGTCTTTAAGATGGCTGGGCCTTCGGCAACAACTATGACATCAATCAGCACCAGAGCCTGGAGGAGAGGCTGTCTGCAGCCCGGATCCTGGTCCAGAGCGACCCGCTGTGCCCCGTGGTCGTTGATGAAATGAGCAACGCCGCGGCCATCCATTACGGCAGCCACCCCGAGAGGCTGTACGTGCTGCAGGCGGGGAAGGTGGTGTATAAGGTGAGGCATCGGATGTGCTCAGACTCTCACAGCCGCTTAAACACAGAACTCTAGAGCCTGAAGGACGAAAACTGGACATCCTCCGTTCAAAGAGCCGCGCAGAAGAAAATGTTGGTCTTGCATCATCTGATTATGAATGACAAATGTAAAGAAAACTAAGCATAAACTTTCATCTACGAGTATGTCTTTATTTGATTCACAAATTGTTGTGAATCAATAGCAGACGAAGAAATGCTGTTTGAAAAAGATCGTATTCGATGTAGAAGATATGTTGGGCGGGTCACAAGGTGACAGGAATTTCTGATGAACTCCTGCCCCCCTCAGAAACTATGTCCTAGAAAACCACACAGGTTTTTGGTTACAGACCACTGAGATCGGAGTGGGTCTTTAAAACCCACTCACCCCGTACCTGAGGTCAGGTGTTCTGCTGAGCACAGACCCTGAGTATCTGCAGATCTCTCAACCCAGGATTCATCAAACCAGGAGTAGAATTCTTTGACCATTGGAGCAAAACTTCTTAGTTTCCACGCCTGAGTTTCCATCTTTCTCTTTTCAAACGTCGTATTTAAACACCTTTTGCTTTTTTATTTATTTATCCAGACGATTGAATTCTGTGAGGTTTAGACAGAAAACAATCTCCACTAACCTTCAACCCTAAACATGAGGTATGAAGGAACTTCACCAAGTCTGTATCTTTCCATCTGCTGAGGAGAAAACCGAGTCACGGAGGGAAAAGTGTTGTTTGTGTGAAAAAGGCAGGAATGTATAGAACTGGGCTGAAAGTAAAGCTTCCTTTGTGTCCTCAGGGCGGGATTGGGCCGTGGGGCTACAGTCCTCAAGAGGTTCGCTCCGTCCTGGAGAAGCTCCAGTAAGAACATTTTGCCTCCAGATGACAAAGATTTCCTGAAGCTTTTGTGATGGAACGCTGCTGTAGGTGTTGGTGCTTCAACAGTCTCACATGACCTCCGAAGTCCTGCCTGCTTTCAAACTGTTTGGGCCGAACGTTTCTGGATGAAGGTTGCAGGTTAAACCCCCCCGGGTCTCTGCAGCTGGATGTAGAGGAACAGACGGTTCACTCAGGTCGATGGAAGTTAGGTCTCCAGGGTGTCGAAGACAGATTTATCATTTACGGTAACTCCGTTCCTCTAAAAGCAGCTTTTACATAAAGTCTAAATCCAGGAAAACTAATATCCAATGAAACGAAGATCACGTTTAGGAGGATGAAGATTTTCCCTCAGTTCCTAGTTTACACTAAAGGGCCCTTTCTTTTTATAAAACTGGTTTAAAGTCCTTATTGCTGCAGGACATGATGTTCCCATTTCTTGATCCTAATCCAAGTTAATCCTTAACCGTTTTATCTAAGGACAAGTTTCAACATCAGTGTTTATAAAAAATGACCCACCTTTTCTGATTTGAGGGCTTTAATGTTCCGCTTTTATTGTAGAAGAAATGTTTTTGTCAAAGTTCTCTGGGTTTTTGGAAAATCTTCAGTTCTGATCAGAACATTTACAGCCATCCTCCAGTTTGTGTTGTATCATCATCTCTGTCATCTTTGTCATTTGAGCAATAAAGAGCTTCATCTACTGAAACTTTTACTCAATGTATCTGACAAACACCAAAAAAAAGAATCTAAAGTCTGTTGAAGGCAGTAAAACCAGATGTTTTCTGAAGCTTCTGCTGTGGTTCTATGGCTGGAGAGCTTTGGATCCAGACCAGAAGCTGATCCATTTCCTTCAGCTCAGAAACGTTCAGCTTTAGTCCTCGCCACAAGAGGGCGCTGTGGGATCATTTAGGAAAAATACTTGCAAATGTTATGTCATTTTTAAAAAAACTTTTTCTCCAATCAGTTCCTTGAACTTTTGTTAAATTCTCATTATATTGATCCGATTGGATTTTCCTGGAGCTGAGCAAGGAGCACGTCAGGCGTCTGTAAATAAATCAGGAATCTGAGGTCTACATCATCAATACATTAAATAAATGATTACAAATTCTGTAGAATCTATTCTATGGTAAGGATAAGCCTGATGTTTGCTAGAAGTCAATTTTTTTCCTTTCAACAGAAAAAGAAGAAAAAAAACTCAAATTTAGATCTAATGTCTTTCAGCTGATTGGAGGCAGGAGTGACGGCGGCGATCAGTGAATTCCTTCTCGGGTTGAACTCGCGTATGGAAGCTTGATGAGACGGAAAACTGAGAAGCGTTTCCTCCGTCATAAAGGTGCCTTCGTGCTCCAGGATTTCCTTTAGTCGGCGTAGACCGCCGTTGAATCCTGCATCCTCTGGCTGCACTGTAGACAGCCAGGCACGGCGCCAGAATCAACTCCTTTTTGCAGATTTGCACCCTCAACCAAAGACTAAACATGGCGGCGTCACGCTCGGTTCTATGCGTCTCACAGGTTAACATCAGGTAAAAATGGAAAAACAAAAGTTTGGGAATCCATAAAAGAGACACCGTAAAATAAGTTATTGTAAAATTATATTAACAAGCAATCTTTCCTCAAATAAAATTAAAAAGAATTCAGCAAATAAAGGCAACATAGAACAGATGTGTATAATGTTCACAGAAAAAAAAATAAAACAAATTGTTCATCACATTTACAAGACTGCTGCTAAGTTAATATTGATGCCTACTAGAATCAGTTTAAAAAGCTTTGACTAGCTGGATAACTGGGGCAAATATATGTAGTCAAAGTCTGTATCAAAATATAAAAAATATATGGGTGGGCAAGGGGGGGGGGGGGGGGGGGTGATACAGGAGGGAAGCCTGAACAACCATGATGGAGGACGTTAAAACGGCCGTCTCATCGAAACTGAAGGAAAACAGACAACACGACGGCGGGCGACCAGGATGAAGAGCACAGAGTGTTAAGCACAGGCAGGTAAAGATACACGCCACATCTTAAAGCAGGTGTCCATACAGAGGAGCAGCACTAGGTAGTATGTTGTACACAGACCCTCAGCACTCATGCACTCGCTTCCCTCGCTGTGCCGATGGAGGGGTCCCAGGTGACCCCGTGGGGAACCATTTGGGCACTGCAGCGGGCCACCAAAACAAAAGTCTGTCATTTATTCTTTCACTTCAGGGAAATAAATGGCTTTTATTTTGATAGTGGACCATCACAATAAAAGTCCGTCACTCATTCTTTTAATTAGGTGAAAGAAATATGGCTTTTATTTTGACATTGGACTGTCACAATAAAAGTCTGTCACTAAATCTTTTTTAATTCAGTAAAAGAAATATGGCTTTTATTTTGACAGCAGACTATCACAATAAAAGTCGGTTCCATATTATTTTAATTGGTGAAGAATTTGGCTTTTTTATAGGGGAACATCACAATAAAAATCTGTCCCTTATTGTATTAAGTTAAAGTAATATGGAATTTATTTTGACATCTTCCTATCACAATAAAAGCCCATGACTTGTTTCTATAATTAAGTGAAGTAACTGTGGCTTTTATTTTGACTGTAGGCCATCGGAATAAAAATCGGCCATTTATTCTTTCACTCCAGGAAAAAAAATATGGCTTTTATTTTAACAGTGGACCATCACAATAATAGCCTGTCACCTAGTCTTTTAATTAAGTAAAATAAATATGGCTTTTATTTTGACACTAGGCCATTACAATATTTATTCTTTAATATCAGTGACAGAGTTTTTATTTTGACAGCAAACTGTTACATCAAAAAACTGCCACTTTTTCTATTTATTTGGCTTTTTCCAACAGCTGGCCATCACAATAAAAGTCAATCATTCATTCTTTCACTTGAAGAAATATGCTTTTATTTTGATATTGGACCATCACAATAAAAGTCTATCACTTATTATTTTAATGAAGTGAAAGAAATATGGCTTTTATTTTGACAGAGAACCATCACAATAAAAACCCATCACCTTTTCTGTTAATTAAGTAAAATAATAAGGCTTTTATTTTGACAGCTAGCCATCACAATAAAAGTCAATCACTGATTTTTTCACTTAAATAAATATGGCTTTTATTTTGACAGTCTGTCCAAATAAAAATCATTTTTCTTTCATTAATTCTCACCTATTAAGCAGGAAAAACTTAACAAGTGGAGGAGGTATTGGGGGCGGGGGTTGGGAGTAATTACAATAATTATTAAAGGTGGAATTAAAGTCCTATGTTGCCCAACATTTGGGAAAGAAAGCACGGCGAAAAGTAAAACAAAACAATGACTTTCCAAGCTCACAATGCATAAGCACACTCTCCAGTGTTAAGAGACAAAAGCTGACATTTCCTGCACCCCCCACCACACAGCCGTCACGAGAATGCACGAGAGGTAAACCTTTTTTTTCCTGGTTCGCTGGGGAGACCGGTGGGTGGGCGGGGCGGGTTCTACAGAGACCACAAACGCCTCAGAAGCTGGTTTTGTCACACCGTGGGATTGTGGGAAATGGGAGACGATGTCCTTCATTTTGAGTGAGGAGCTGAAGACGCCAGACATTTTCGCTTTCTCTGGCATTAGTGTGGAAGTGAAATGGCGCGTGTCCCTGATTTGGCGCTGAAGTGTTTGGCCTTGTGAGTTCAGATCCTTGGAATGGTGGCAATAATGCTGGGCGGGGGCTTGAGGGGGTAAAATCACACGCTCATCGTCATGGTTGGAGAATACTGAGGAAACAAAGAGGAAGAACGTTACCCCAAACGGCAGCTCGAGTCCCAATGAAGAGATGGCGTCTTGCTGCGCGCAGGTTTACAGCGAAAACTTAAGGTCCCCCTCAGATCAGCTATTTTCAAAGCGTTCCCAGTCGTCTTTTAATTACGATGATGCCGTTTTTAGACAGAAAGACGTGTTCAAAGTGTTAAAAAAGAAACTTGACTTCTTGTCTGGCGTTTGTGACGAACTGCGACAGATGAGAAGACACACTCACGTTCTCGCTCTGAAAGGAGTGGAGGAAGTTTCCACTTAGCTCTCCGTCATCCCGTGGGGTCCCAGGAGGATTGCTAATGCCACTTAAATTGTTTGGAGAATTCTAGAAGAACACAAAAAGGCGTTTTTTCTTCTTTTCTTTCTATGTGTAGCACTTCACCTCACATTAAGATCAGCGTAAGCCTCCTGAACCGGAGCTTTAGGTTGAGTGTGTTGACATTCTCTCGACTAGCCTCACTCTTCAACCGTGTATGCAATAAACGCCATTCCAGAGGACTCCAACGCAGAGAAAAGCGCCTTCATGCAACCGCTTTACGTTAGTAACTTGTTGCATATCGGGGTTGCATAAGGTCACAAACCCGAAACAAAAGGCCACTTTTTTCTGCGTCGATTGTGTAAACGGTTATGGTGTGTCAAAGAGAACGCCTTATTTAGGCGTCTTCTGTGTTAACAGGTTTAGGTGAATGAAAAATCCGACTGTAAATTTGAATAAAACAAAATTAAATAATTTGAAAACAGTTTTAAACTCCAAAGTCACTTTAAACGGAAAAGAAATGTCGATTTAAAGAAATACTGACTGAAAACTTGTTTGGTAACCAAACTGAAGAAAATGTTTATTTCTAGCTGCTGTTCCCTAATTTATCTGTTCTAAAAATAACCTGCGACAGGTCAGATCTGCCAAGTAGAATTCCAGATGTTTTAAAGCTGTAGAGCCTTTTTACATTTTTCTCTCTCCTTTAAACCTTCAAAGTTCAAAGCTTCATAGAAAAATAAGTCCTGGATTATAGAATGTAAAAGGTCTGATCGTGTTTAAAGATTTATGTACATCTCAATCTGTACAGGAGAGACGGAAAAATGTTAAATTACACTGAAAAAAATCTGCGATCAGCTGAGCGAACGCTGCATTTTCAATTTTTGCTTTTGTCAAGTTTTCTTTGTTTCTCTTCTTCTTCACATTTAGTTCTCAATATACAGTTTCAGTTCAGGTTTTGTGTTTTTGTAGTTGCCCTGATTTTATGTGGGGGCGGGGCTTTGAATGCATTGGCGACTGCTGGGGCATGATGGACATTGGGTGATAGAGGTTATGGTGACGTCATTTCCTGTACCAAACTTTGGAAGAGCATCATCACTACTGTAGGTCACATCAGAGGGACGACAACAACAACAAACGCTGTTCTGGCGTGAAAATGACGTCACCACAACCTCTATAACCAGATGTCAATCATGTCCCAGTAGCCAATGTGCTCAAAGCCCCCCCCCACACACACACACACACACACATAAAATGAGGCAAAAACAAGAAGTCTAAAACTGTAAATTGAGAACTTAAAGTGAAGATGTCAATTCAAAACAACATTCGGTAACAGTTTTAGGTCTATAGTTTTTATTTTTAATCAAAGTATTTTTTTCAAGTTACTAGTAACTAATATTTTTGTCACGTTTACAATGCATACTTTTGAGTTTTTAACTGTTTTCAGATTTTTGTCTATTTTTTTTTTTGCTTTTTCCTTCACTTTAAGCTTATCCTGATTTGTCACCACAGATCGGATTATGAAGACGGGACGGTTTTGCCGTTACCTTGTTCATTCCATCCAAATCACCAGATCCTGCAGGAGAGACGACAAGAAAAGTAGAAATGGGTTTCTGTGATTTCACTCCTCTCCTTAGAATGAGGAGAGCAGATAAACAGCAGTGTGTTACCTAGTGATCCATTCATGTGGTGTGGTTCCATCCCAGCCATGGCTCCCAGGGGCCCATCAGAGCCGGGGCCCATTGGGAACTGCCAGAGGAAAAGGCATCATTACTTATCAGAGCCAGTGTGGCCCCGCTGTCCTTCCAGGTGGATCTGATTTAGTTTGTTCATCCGTTCCAAATGTTTCTTAAGAGTTGGACGTGAACTGTGATGGAGCCAACGTAAAAGAGGGTCATCCACAGGCGGACGCACTCCCAGCACACTCTGGACCAGAAGAAACCCAGCAGTGGTTTCTTCAACCGCCAAGGAACTCAGAGTAGAACAGAAGGGCTGCAGGTTTCAGGCTGATTTAAAGCAGCAGACGGCGTGCCGCAGCATCTAACCATCATTTAGGACTTTTCTTTAAAATCTATTTCTTATATTTCCATGGAAAATCTGTTTTAAATGTAAAAATGTAAGAATTCTAATTTTTATAAGAAAAGTTCCACTTCTGGTCAATTTTAACTAAACGTTGTATAAAAACATTTTTTTATTACTAAAAATAAAAAAAATACATTTTCAGTATACGACCAAATGTAACAAATCATCTTAAATTGACTTAAATCAAAACTTTAGCTGAAATGTTAGCATCAACAGTTCAAGCAGACTAAGGGCTTCTATAAACTTTTGGGTTGTTTATCCTTGGTCCTCACCATAAACAAACCCAAAGCCGTATTTTGAGTCGTTTTACTTCCGGGTGGGAAAATGAACCATGAAAATAACTTAGACGCTTATGGTGGAGAAATGGACATTCAATTCCCTAGCAACAGCTCTGGTGGACATTCCTGCTATCAGCATGCCAATCGCACGCTCCCTCAAAACTTGCGACATCTGTGGCATTGTGCTGTGTGATACAACTGAAGATTTCAGAGTGGCCTTTTCTTGTGGCCAGTCTAAGGCACACCTGTGCAATAATCATGCTGTCTAATCAGCATCTTGATATGGCACACCTGTGAGGTGGGATGGATTGTCTTGGCTAAGGAGAAGTGCTCACTATCACAGATTTAGACAGATTTGTGAACAATATTTCAGAGAACTGGTTATTTTGTGTATGTGGAAAATGTTTCACATCTTTGAGTTCATACCATAAAAAATGGGAGCAATAACAAAAGTGTTGCGTTTATATTTTTGTTCAGCGTATATACGAATACGATTCTTCTTGAAAGAATTCCTTTTCCGAGCACTTTATCACTTTCTGTTTATCCTAATATTTAATTTTACTTTGTTTTTTTTTTTAATGAAAGGAAATCAAATCAAATAGCTTTATTGTCCACGCGTTTTTCTGCTTTTAATTAATAAAATATTTATTTTAAAAACAAAAAACAATGGAGATATCTGGAAAGAACAAAGTCGAGGTTTGTTGTAGAAAAGCGGCATCGTTTTTGCTCTGTTCTGAGTTTTTTTTTTTTTCCAGTTCAGTTGCAACAAGATACGGCTAAGGATAATGTGTGTATTGATCAGTTTTATCCGACCAATTTCCACCGTTATGCAATGTTGTGAAAGACGAGAGCAGGTTAATACAACACAAACACGTCTGAGGTCTGAGGAAGAATTAAAGTATGAAAACGGTTTTCATGAAGGGCAGTTTCCTGGTTTTGCAGCTGAAGTGTCTAAACTAAAACTAGAATTGTTGTTTTCTATGACAAAGATGGCAGCTCTTACCACATACATGTAGAAAGTGAAACTCCTAACAACACATCGATAAGGTTGAGCTCTCACATTATTTCGGTTTCCAGGTCCAGTGTTGATCATGGTGTACAGGTTGTCGCCAGAGTTGTTCGAGTCTGGAAGAGGCGCAGACGTCACAGCGTGAGTCTCAAAAGACGAGCAGAAGTGTTAAAAAGCTGAGGGAAGTTCTGACCTGCAGGGCTAGGCATGATGGGAGTTCCTGGAGGACCCCCACCTCCAGATGGCCCCTATGGAGAAGCAACCACAAACATAAGGAAGAACTATTTTTTAGCATTGAGGTTTCTGTGGAATAAAAATGTTGTTGGGATAAAGTTCTCACCCCGTAGGCGCCGGGAGAGGGTGATGAGTAAGGCATCTGAAAGCAAAGAAACAAGAGTTTAAAGCCTTTTTCGGACTCGTCCATCATTTGATCATCTTGATCCGATTATGAAGGTCTGTCCAGCTCTGACACATAACACCATATCCCACATTAGAACTGCACAGGCGAGACGCGGGAAAAGGTTCTGTTTGAGCATCATTACTCACAGAGTTGGCATTGTTGGGATTGGGCCACGGTCGACCAGTTCCAGGGCCCCTGGATGGTGAGACATTTGTTAGTGCTTTCATTTTTCTGCATTTCCATGCATCTGTTTGTGAAGGCAGCTCACATGTTTACTCCTGGCATGCCGGGGCCCATGCTGTTGTGTGGGGGCCTCATCCCACCACCGAAGCTCTGAGGAGATCAAACACACTCTTCAAAAGGGACGCTTTTAAAAATGGAGAACACATGGAAAAGACCACCAACAGAACGTGTTGGGGCCTTACCTGAGGGCCAGGCCCCATGGGCCCCATGCCTCGGGGGCCACCCATCCTCTGCATTTGCCCCAAAGTCGGATGACCTAGAAAAGGCAAAAGAATTTCATGGGAACTTTCTTAGAAACTGGCCGTGTGAATCCTTTGCAGACATAGTTGCAGACTGGTTTTTACCTTGTCGTGTCGGGTCCATGTTGGGTAACATGGGATGGGGACCCGGTCCTCCACCTGGGGGCTACCAGGTGAACACAAGACAGAATAAACTTCTGATTCAGATACAAGCAATGAGCCTATTTACCAAGCATCTAATCTATATTAGATTTCTTAAGCAGATGAAAAAAAGCCATTTGAAAAAGATCGTATTTGTGATGTAGAAAATATTGTGGGCGGGGCCACAAGCTCCCTGCTCCGCTTTGCTCTGATCCATCCAACTTCATGGACCGGGTCTATGAGACTATGTTGTAGAAAACGACAAAAGTTTTTTTATTTTAGCTAATAATGGCATAATCGGCGTAAAAAGAACACTGAAAAATAGATCAGAAGATAATCAGAGAGGGACTTGAATCTGATACCAATAAAAAATTACATTTCAGAGTAAAGGCCCGTACACACCGGGACGAATATTCGCCAGGCGTTATTCGCTAGCGTTTTTCGCCACGTTTTTTGTGTTCACACCCAGGCGATTTTCGCTGACGATGAGCTGAGCGAACATGCAATTTCATTCCCTGACATTAGATGGCGCTCAATGTAAACAGAAATACTCCTGTACACAAGGTGGCGCTGCGCAACTTTACGCTTCTTAAAGTCGCTTTTCCCTCAGAAGAAGAGAGCAAGTATTTACGCGCTTGTCAGTATCATACAAAGAAAACATGAATATTTCAAGCACCGGTTGCTCCAACTGGTGCTTGGTTCGGGGATATTTTAGAATGTCCGTCATTATTTCTTCGCTGCTGTGTAGATGCAACTCGGCGTCTATCTTCTTCGCTGGTATGTGTGCTCAGCAAGGCAGTTTTGTGTTTGAGCGCCCCCAAGTTGTGTTTTACTGTAACTTCAGAAGCTCCAGACACGTGTGCAAAAGCGCCATTCTCATTGGTCGAATAGATTTTGACGCGATGTGTCGGAAAAAAAAAAACGAACCCGAGGCGTTCTTTAAAAAAGTGACGCTTTGACGCGTGGCGTTTTTGCGCGTCGGTGTGCACACTCACATTGGTGCCCTTTGTTTAGTGACGAGGCGTTAAACGTTGGCGAAAATCGCCGGCGAAATTCGTCCCGGTGTGAACGGGCCTTTAAACTGGGATTTCTCCTCAAAAGGCGAATAATTGCTGTTATGCATCTGCGTGTATCCCATTTGATTCACAGTTTTACATTTGCACATGTGTCAACAAAACTATTTCTCCACAACAAGGCATTTTTTTTGGAGAAATATTTGTTCCTACATTAGCAAAGCTAACGCTATGACTGTTAGCGCCGCATTGTTTACCAAAAACAGGTCTGACGTCAAAATTAACAGGACCTTTAAAAGTAAATTTTCCTAAATAAAATCAGATAAAAGACCAAAACATGTAGATTGGGATTTTCTGATTGAATTCTGACATCAGATTAAAAATATGTGATAAATAATATTTAAATGTTTGTGAACAGTTAGTTTTTTTTTTTACATACCTGGTTGGCCATCCTCATGGGAGGGCCTCTTGGTCCTCCAGCAAAGCGAGGCGACATGAAGGACTACAACAAAAGCAGAGTTGCTCCTTGAGAGTTGAACGGAGAGCAGACATGTTCAGTGGAAGATCCACTGCAGTTTCATTTAATCCCAATTCAAGCATAAGCTGAGATGAAGGCGAAAGCATGACGTGACGCACAAGCTTCACCAGGTAAGTGCAGACGCCAAAACCGCAGGAAAAGAGGAGGAGCGAGGAAGAAATGCAGCGTTTACCTGACTGTGAGGTCCCATCATACTGTTAGGGGGAGGAGGCTGGGGGTGAGGAGAGCCCTGAGGACCAGGAGGACCCTGCAGAGTCACTCGAATTTAAGACGCAGGGGGAGGACAGGACAGGAGGGGTGGGGGTTGAGATGAAGAGGAGAAAGACGGTGCGAGAGAAAGCAGAGAGAGGGTTACTGCAGGCCAGAGGACAGCTGGAATGCAAGAACAAAGGTTTTGGGCCAAATACACAAAAATAATGCGCCAACGTACAAACAGCAAACAGTTAAAGTGGAACTAGGCAGAGGGGAAGAAGCAAATGAAATTCCTGAAGAAAAGAGACGGAGATGGGGAGGATGTGTGTGCTTCTGCCTGTCAGTCAAAAACACTGAGAAGCCTCCTGCATGCAGCGTGTTATCAGTGCTAATTTCCTTCAATTAACAGCATCAATTAAGCTCTGTGCAATTAGCTTCATAACAACACTAAACACCACCATGTTAATGTTGCTCATCTGAGAGTGAGGGCTGTAATTAAGCCTACGCCGTCGCCTTTTTCTCCATGAAAAGCATGAGCGCAAATGTGTTCAAAATGTCTTCTGGTATTAGAATGATGGCAGTGACTCACAGTGCTTCCAGTGCATTGTAAACTGGCTGACACGGTTCACTCGGGGGCTAATATTGCAGTTTTATTCTGCTTCTAATGAGTCAGGTGTCTGCAAAAACTTCAACTTCCTGAGGTGCTGATATTCTTTTCAGAATTTTTTTAAATCTTTCTTTTGACAGTGTATTGTGTTCTGTATCCTGATTGCAATCGATCTCCTCAATATGCTGTGTCTTGTGTTCAGCATGATAGATTTAAGTTAATCTATCAGCGCTATCTGGACTTATGCCTTACTGACCTTATATGTAGATACATATGAGGTGAACATTTGTTAACCCCGTACAGGCCAGGCAGTAAATATCAAGGTGGTAGACCACGCAGTGAACCCGTAGAGAGAAAATGTTCATGATCTTTTTCTACAGTCATGCTGCTGGCAACAGATCGTAGTGAACACTTCAATATGTAAGGATGAAAGTAGGTGAGATGCAGGCGTGTCGTACCAACTTTTCATTTTTTTTCAGCCCCCCCCAAAATCCTGTGGACTGCAAAAGGAGCCCGTTAGTGCTGTTCACGTGATACGTGCACGCTCCTTGCTACAGCCTGACTGATAGAAATCAGGAATTTAGACAATCCGAGTGCAGTTTGTGTGGACATCCTACAGGCGTCCATAGGCACTTGTGTATGACGTGCACACCCGTGTGTGCGGCATTCACCTGTGGTCATAACTTACTAATGACTACAGTGTGGCGTAAGGACACTGTACAACAGCATCACCCATTATCCTTACGAAAACTTCATAATACACATACCACACGCACGATAAGGGTTCGTTCCATTTTCATGGCGTCCCTTGAGCTGACCGTACGAGCCTCAAGGGAACTGCCCGACACACCTGCAGTCCTCTTAAGATGCAGCCGCTCCTCTCTACGACCCTCCACAGACCCAGACAACACAAAACCCGCAGAACCTGCACGGGTCCACCCCCCGTAGGGATGCATGTGACTTTTTCTACAAAAGTTTGAACTTTGAAAGTTCAAACAAGAGAGAAAAGTCTGTTCATGTCAGTGAATGAAGTGTGATGGATTTACAGCCTTAAAACATCTATAGTTAAAGCTGACTACTTTGTGGATTTCATCTATCGCGGCGGGTATTTTTAGAATACAACTCTTGATAAATGAGGGATGGCCGCACATGCACAGAGATGGAAAGAGCTGCATGCAACACAACAAACAGACGGTTTTACGAACACTGATGGGTTTGTTGGAAAACAAGTTCAATCATTTGTGTCCTTTCATGAAAATGATATTTATTATGATTTTAAAGCTATTGAACTTCAAAAACAGGATGCGCCAAAAACCGTTCTTTAGGTAAATATTTGCCTTTTGGATGACTTACCTGGAAAAAGCCTGGCGGCATAGGCCCTCCTGGCATCCCCTCACCAGGGGGCATTCCTCCCATCACTGGGCTGGGGGCTGCTGCTGCGCTCTGAGAAGAAGAGGCAAACGAGAACATGAAAACCTCCCACTGTGCTTCATTTCGTCAGCTGACTTTAAGACTTTCTTCTGGTTTTTTTTTTAAAATCATTTAACGTTTGTATCAAAGAAAGGTGAGAAGACCCATCTTTGAAATGGGACAGTCATTGGTGCACAAAGGTGAACACAGTTCCACAAAATGTCTTTTAACACTTAACACAATTTAACAAACTGCCCTGCTGCTTTTGGAGACCTCAGTGAGGGTTTAATGGGGTCTTTATTGAGGTCTGAGCCCTGCTGATTAGGATCCAGCAGATCAGATAAATATCAGTGGGATGCACCGAGTCAGTGGCTGCAAAGTGCTGCTGCACAGCAGGGGTGAGCGGGGCCTATTTCCTGCTCAAACCACAGCCCTAATTCACTAATGTGCCATTTGCTTTGGTCACACGCTCCTAATTGACTGAATTTTTCTTCCCTGCAGCTGAAGCAATCTGAGATGAGCTAATGTCTTCTGAACTGTGGGGTTTAGCTTCCAGAGAACACCACCCTCCCTTCCATTTGTTAATGCGCCGCCTGCTCATCCTGAAGCACAGATGCAGGCAAACAAGCAACAATCACAAACATCAGCATCCACGCTCACATGAAGCTCTAAAGCCTCCACGCAGACCTGCATCCCCCCTCCAACAGCCAACACACTCCCTTTTATCGACTGCACCTTCCCTAATTATATCAGCTCAGACTGCTCCTGCATGGCTCTGTGTGAAATTCCTCAGTGGGAGCAGAAGTGAGACCAGCAGGAAAAATCGCATCTGATCAGATTTGAGCGCCACCGTGACATGGGCACCCCGTTTCCCACCCCCCTTCGCTGGGTGGTGTTACAGGACGGTGCAGAAAAATCAGCTAAGTGCAAAACAGACAAATCATTCAAGCAGAAGCAGCGTGGATGCTGCAGATACTTCTGTGAGGGAACCTCAGCTTCACCTCACAACCAAACTAGTATGAAATAAAACACTGAAATGGAATGTGAAAAACAGAATAGAGCTAAAACCTACTTTAAAAAAACGTTCAAACTGTTAAAATGAAGCAAACTACCCTTTAACAGCAAAACCAATTTTTAAAAATAGGATTTAAAGACCCACTTCAAGAAAATGGGGTTTTTAACATGTTCTCGTGGCATTTTTCTGATGACGGAGGACATTTATAAAGAAAAGTATGATTAAAATTGCATTTCTGAGCATTTCTTTAGTAAAATCGTTGTGAATCAGGGGCAGACGAAAAAATGCTGTCTGAAAAAGATCGTATTTGTGATGTAGAAAACATGCCGGGTGTAGCTCCGAAGTCTCAGCAACAGGGAGGGGAAGGGGGTAGGGGGCGAACAGTTCCCCCCCACAACTCAGAGGTGAATTTGTAACAAACTCCTGCTGCTCTGCAGAAACTATGTCCTTGAAAACAACACAGATTTGGGGATTTTGGTTAAATTATAAATATTATTTAAAAGATCACTGGGAACACTTTGAAAAATAAATCAGAAGATCGAAGTGGGAATTTTTTTTATTTGATTCTAAATGGATCTAAAAGGAAAAATTATATATTTTCTGTGATACTGTTTAAAAAAATAAAACAAAATCAGAAGTTTTTATTTTTTTCAGGATAGGTAGCTTAACCCACTAGAAACCACCTGATTTTTCTGCAGTAAATACTGTTCACATGACGACAAAGAAGGAGAAAAGAAAAAGTTCCAAAGCTCAGAAATAAAATAATATTTGGAGATTAAAACTGAATTGCAAAAACTACCCATTTTGTTGTTTACTTAAGACATTTCCTTTTTTGTTGAAGGTGTTAATTTTATTTTAGCTTATTTTAAGGATAAATTGAAAATGATGAACTTGTGACTCGCATTACCTACTAGTGTTTTACAATGAACTATTTTATAGCATTCGTCTAAAAGCAAACGTATAAACTCAGAAAAATGGATGATGAGTGTATTAATTTAGTTGAATAGAAATATAGATCACATCTGCTACAGTTTTTCACCTCATAGTTTCACCTTTTTTTTGGCTGGAATTAACTGAGCATAGTTTATTTAAACAAACACTGTAAAGCAGTTTACGGTCCTTTTTCCTGGGCGAGAGGCACTGGATTCAGCTGCATTTTGCTTTAAAGTCCCACTCTGATCATCTTCTGATATATTTTCCAAGTGTTTCCAGTGGTCTTTTCATTATGATTATGTCGTTTTGAGACAAAAATAAAAAGACCTGTGTCCTGTGTAGCAGTGTAACAAAAATGGTGAGCAATGTCAGCGATTTCTAGCCGTACTGTTTAGATCCAGATTCCAGTTCAGACAAGGAAAACAAAGACGTTCATGGATCTGTTTGTCTGCAAGTAGATGCGCCAGAACGGGGCGGAGTAGTTTGTGCGTATTTTTCCCATCACAAATATGATCTTTTCAAACGACATTTTTTCATCTGCTCCTGATTTACAGTGATTTGAACGAAGAAATGCTCAGAAATGCACTTTTGAGGTTAAGTTTCTTTTTATGTCCACCATTGTCAGAGAAATGCCATAAGTACATGTTAAAAACACCAAAAACACAATTTTCACCCGAGTGGGCCTTCAAAATACTACATTATTATTGATGTTAACACCGTTAACATTTGGAAATGAATTAGATAACAAGATTTATTACAGATATTGAACATCTAACAGCTTCCTTCCTGCTTTATAAATGAACATAACACCGTTTGCTTTATGGGCTCTTCTCAAAGCTGTCAGGAAGCTGCTTCAGGTGAGACACTCCCAGTTACTCAATGTAGAAACTGCCACTCATGTTTTTCATCAATTTGAAACTGTTCTTTGCTATTACATTTAATTTAATCGCACGTCTTTCGTTGGAAAGCTCATATTTACTCTAAGACGACCAACTCAAAGCTGCAACTCCTTTGCTACATTTCTAAAGCCAACAAAACCACCACAGCTGTTCAGTTAAACTGCAGCAGAACGGCTGCACATATAAAACAACTTGTTTTTCAAGATTAGAACTGCCCAGACAAGTCATCCAAATGTGAGCTGAAGGATGATGTCAGGACTACAACCAGAGCCGCACAACAAACTGACAGTCATTTTCTTCTGTCTGGCTGGAAGAAACAAACAAGGACAAACAAACGTGTTACCATCAAATCTGTGACTATTAATTACAAAAAAATCATGTCTCATTCATAAATCTGATAAAAACATATACATACTGAAAATTCTCCATCTATGCCAGGTTTGGATGTCTTTAAAAATTAAATGTAAGCATTCAAAGATGCAGTTTTGATCAACCGTCTGAGGCTTATTCCTGTTCCAAAGATTCTGCAGGAGCACAGATTCAATCTGGGAACACGCGAGATTAGGATTGCTTCTTGTTTTGTGGTTTTCCTGTTTAATTGCAGACATTTAAAAAAGGGTTCTCATATGTTGGCTCAAATGCATGCAGGCTTGCGCAGCTGGGTAGTGAGTGGGCATGCGTGTGCAGCGCTGCATTTCTCCTGCAGGCATAATGGAACTGCTTTTCTCCTCTCCCAACATTCTTGCCGTTTCAACGGCACAACATGGATGTGCACCCGTGTTCTGCCGAGAACCGGACAGTTTGTGCATCAAAGAAGAGCAAAGAAAAAATATAGCGTTAATCTGTTACACCATAGGTTAAATCCACAGATGTATATAAAACAGCATTTATAGGCTACACAAGCAAAGACGTTTACAATCATAAACAGGAAACAAAAATAAAATACAAAAGTATATGTTACATAGAATATAAATCAAAATATTTTTTAATAAATGCTTTGGTGCCAATCAGAGCTAGGCGCTAAATAAAATAGTTTGAATTTGTTGTTTTAGAAGATTTATTTTATGTGAAAACATTTTGAGATTTTTGGGGTGTCTTGATATTCCCATTTCTCGTAAGGTGCAGATGTGAAAACGGCAGCTAGCAAAGAGGATCTTGTTCCACAAGGAAAAAAAAAAGAAAGCTTGTTCCACGAGGCACACAACTATGGTTTGCGTAAGAGAGACAATAATCCCCCCCCACACACACACACACCCACTTCTTTCGTTTTACCTCTGTGTAGCGTTTAGTTTGGACTGATATAAAGCTGCAGGAAATGTGAGGATTTTTAAAAGGATCCAGACAGAAGTGGAGGATAAACTTGCTGGAGTTACAGCAACAACCAGAAAGTTTAATCCAAGTGTAGATCTGGAGACAGTGTTGTCCTTAGACAACGATGCTATGCCAATGAGATGTCCCATCCACCAACATTCAACCATGACCCGGTTTAATGTCAGACAAGTATTTTCTCGGACAGGACTTCAAGACGTGGCAGATAGATAAATAAAATACAATTATTTAATAGGACATAAAAAAATGGTAGTTTATAACAGACAGGAATCCACTTTATATGCAACCTTGTCTTATCAGAGAGCCGGTGTTAATTTCATTGACTTCAAAACCAGTTTCAAGGCTGTTGCTACCAAAGTGCTCTACCGAGTGCGAATAGCATTTCTGTTTATAAGATGCTAAAGCTAGGGTTAGCTCACAAAACATCTATAACCCTGTTCTGAAAATATTTTTAGACCTTGACGATTAGCTCAAGGGACATAATGAAAATGGAACGTATCATTGTTGTGTGTGTGGCAAAAGTATTGTGAAGTATTCGTAAGGATAATGAAAGTTACAGGCACAGGTGATGCTATCATACGGTGCCCTAAAGCCACACTCTAGATCAGGGGTCGAGAACCTATGGCTCGCGAGCCATATCTGGCTCTTTTGATGGCCACATGTGGCTCGCAGACAAATCTTTAATTATTAAAAAAAAGTTTCACTAGACCAGTCCTTCTAGGGCGATGCGATGCCAAAGGGGCGTAGTAGTAGCGGTGCTTGGAGAAAAAAAATCTGCGGCACTATCGGTTTATCTGTTCTATCACAAAGTTTGTAACAGCCTGAATCCTGCGAATAGCCGTCTCTGCAGCTGCTGCTCCCGTCTCAGAGAAAGAGCCCCAAATGTTTGAGAAGGAAAAGGGGAGGGATAGTGGGCTTAGGCAGCGAGGTGAAACGACGCACTGATTGTCAAAACACTGCAGCGTGTGAGTTTGTGTACTGACAATGTATGGCTCCACGTCTGCATGTGAGCAGTCTCTCACATCTAAAGAACATTCAGACCAACTTACGATCACGTTTGACTGATGAAAGTCTCAACGCCCGCATGAAGCTAAAACTCATATATCAACCAGACTAGACCATGAGCAAAACCATCCACAAAAACTACACAGATTGTCTAATTTTCTCATTTCTAACAGACTGTTCTATTCTATTCTTATATTTTGAAGAAAACTGAAAATCTGGCTGAAAAAAAAACCCTGAGATTATCATCAAACTGCAAAAGCTTTTACTTACTTAAGGTATGAGCATATAACATAACATAATATGATGTCCAAATGTGTTTAAAATACACGAAAAAGCTGTAACCAGACTAGCACAATTTGTTAAATATTATTTAAGGAAAAATATCATGATTAGGTTTGGTAGGAAACCTGGTGAGGAACATGGCTGATATGCTCCTGATATGCTTTAGGCCAACTAAAATTACTTAAAAACACTCTTGCTGCTCCAGTTGGGTTACTGCATCAAAACCTGTTTTTGCAGTGATGACCTCAGGTCTCTGTTGACTCTTGTTCAATCTGCTTTGCGCTTGTCTGTTAATGTGAAGGGATCCCGTTTAGCGAGCTTTTGCCATCATTTAAAAACCTCACAGTCATCAGCCTGTCAGAGTCTGCTTCAACACAAGTCTGTCCTGAATGTCTTATTAGTACCACGACTTCAATGCACAAGAAAATTATTCATGCAACCACCCGTGTCAAAACACGAGTACACTACATAAAAATGAGTTCTGAGAAAAAGTTAATAGACTTGATCAGGTGAACATGCTTCAAAGGGTTAAGAGAGAGAACAGCTTCAAATCTGCCAGAGGGACCCATCAGGAAAACAGTCACACGAATGCCACTAAAGTGTTTTACAAGTCCGTCCACAAGAATGATCAACAAAACACTTCTGAGGTTTACATGTTTGACTAACTTCAGGGCTTTAGCACAGGGGTGGGCAATTCCAGGTCTTGAGGGCCGGTGTGTCTGCATGATTTCCATATAGTCTTGCTCTACTCATGGCTGATTACCTGGTTAAGGTGAGTCCATCCAATAGTATTGCCCTACTTATGGCTGATTACCTGGTTCAGGTGTGTCCAGCCAATCAGAACATGCCAGAGAAGGGCATGTTGGAAAACATGCAGGAATGGGGCCCTGAGTGCCCACCTCTGCTCTAGCAGGTTTACACCATTGACTGAGAACTGACTAAGTGTGACGTCTGGCATAGAAAATGGTTTACTTACGGCTCCAACCAAATAAAATCAATGTAGTCGCCTTTTTCGCAATACAGATGCCGCCATGTTGGAGGCAGACATTAGCAGTTATCAGTGATTGGTCTTAAAACTGAGCCATCGTTTCTGCGGCAACCACTCTCTCCAAACAGGAGTGAAGTTGTTGGACGATTTGAAATTTGTTCTCCACATTTGACCCAACCCCTTGGGGGACCGGTAGGTGTCAAGCAGGGAGGCATTGGGTCCCATTTTTAAAGTCTTTGGTATGACTCGCCCTGGTTTACATTTTGAAAATTAAAAAGCATTGCTGTGAATCAATTTTAATAGTCAAATTAGACATTTCTACATGAATTTTGCTACACATTTACCAGAGAACTTTTTTAAAGTGAAATGTCAAGTACCATTTTCTTTATCATTTTAATTAAGTGACAGAATGAGCAGTGTTGAGGAAGGAAATGAAAAAGCATTTTGGCTGATTGCTTTTTCATTTTAATTTTGAGTCAAAAAATGCAGCTTGATTTTGAAAATGAAAAAGCATTTTTGGAATTGACTTTATTTTTAATTTTGCTACACAATCGCTTCCATAGAATAATTTGAACTACAGAAAAAATACCATGAAAATCTCAATAACATGGTTATTCTGACCAAGAGAATGATTGGGTAACAGTTGTTTATTTCTCGATAGAAATCTATTGGATTTTGGCTTCTTGGAGCCCTCAGGTACTTCCTTTTTGGAATGCCGCAGGGGGGAGGGGCCACTCCGAGTGTTGTAATTGAAAGAATACTGTCAAGTCTCCAGCAAAATTATGTTTACCTGACCCAGAATACTAGCCTCCCTGCATGAACAGTCTTCTGGCTGAATATTCAATTTTTTAATTAGAGACAACAGTTATGTTACACAGGGCTGCACGGTGGCGCAGTGGTTAGCGCTCTTGCCTCACAGCAAGAAGGACCTTGGTTCAAGTCCCGGCTGGGGGACCTGAACCAGAACATCAATGGGGGACCTTTCTGTGTGGAGTTTGCATGTTCTCCCCGTGCATGTGTGGGTTTTCTCCGGGATCTCCGGCTTCCTCCCACTGTCCAAAAACATGCTTCATAGGTTGATTGGCAACTCTAAATTGACCATAGGTGTGAGTGTGAGAGTGAATGGACGTGTGATTGAGGATATTCTACCCTGCGACAGACTGGCGACCAGTCCAGGGCATCCCTTGCCTACGCCCAAGTGGCCGGGATAGGCTCCGGCAACCCCGTGACCCCGAAAGGGAAAAACGGTCAAGAGGATGAATGAATGAGTTATGTTACAACTGGAGAAGCTGTGAACGCAAACCGTCTCTGCTAAATCTGTTAGTTTCCCCACTGAGGGATGAATTTCTGGCATTATCTCATAGCATTAGGAGATTCAAGAGTAAAAAAGGTTTATATCTTCTAAAAGACAGTTTTGTCTGTAGGGATTTTAAATATTTACTCACTAGAATATTATGACCAACAAATTGTTTGCTAAAATACAACAAACCATGAAACATTAAAAAAACAACCTCCAAAGAATTAAGCAATGACATCTGCATCCAAGCTAAGATTTTCCTCTTGACATAAATAAGGCTACGTTTACACCGCAGGCTGAAACGACCCAATTCCGATTTTCTTTGCTCCTATGCGACCTGTACCTGATCTTTTCATGACAGTCTGAACGACACAGATCCAATCTTTTCAAATGCGACCCAGGCCAATTGGGTATGTGGTCCTGAATCCGATACGTATCCGATCTTTTCAGATGTGGCCGCCGTCTGACCGGCCAGGCCACATGAATCCGACCCGATACAATACAAACGTCATAATTCTGCGTTGAAGTAGGCGGGAACTAGAACATAAACAACAACCATGGCGGACGGTGCTTCTGAGACCAGTCAGTGGAAGGGAAGCGAGGTCACCGATTGGATTCATATTTAGGGTGACAGCTCTATTCAGGCCAAACTCCAGGGCCCTTATCGCAACCGGGTGATTTTAAAAACAATTTCCAGCGAAATGGCCGAGCGTGGTGTTGAACCTTTCCCACCATGACTTTTTTTCCCTCCCTTTTCGACCATGGTCAGAAGCGCGGGGGACCCAAGGCAGATCCTCCTCCGGGGTTTACTTCCCCGTTCGGACCCTTAGATTCTCCAGGATTCTCCAGAACGGGTTAATAAAGAGTACATTGCATTTATTCTGGGGGAAGCCTTCTTTTATTATCGTTTTCCTTCCTCCCTAACACACAACATGATTGCACGCCAACACATGCGGGTCATTTCTGGGTCATTTCACGGTCACAAAAATTTGCATTTAATTGGAAATGAGAACGGCCTTGCAAAATTTTTTGCTTTTTTCAAAAAATCTGAACTGAGCATTAGGCCCTGCAGTGTGAACGTAGCCTAAGTTAGTCTCCTTAAAACCTTGTAAATCAAGATTTTAAAAACATTTTCAGATGGATTAAAAAAGCTCATGCACTAAAGTCATGTGTGTAATAAAAACATTTTATACCAGAATATCTTGAATAAAAAAAACTATATTCACAGATGACATCTTTTGTTCTGATGGTTTACACCCTCGTTTATCAGATGACAGTTTGCTTAAAATGCAAAAATATCTAGTTTACATTTGACAATTCTGTGGATAAACCTTCTTCTGGATAGACGAGATCCACCAACAAAACGTGAGGCTCCACTTGTCAGTTTGAGGGAGTGACCTTAGTGAGTTGCAATATGAATTTAAAAAAATGACAGTTTATTCTCCTGACAGGAATGATGACTGTTTCGGTGTCATGGCGTCATAGAGAGATTGTTATCCCGAATATATGCTCTTTAACAAATGAACAGAAATATTTCTGACACTGGGTGTTTGAAATGCATAGAATATAGTTTTTATTCAATGTATATTCAATGACGTAGGTTTAGAACAGCCAGGATATTCTGACAGATTAAAAACAGTTTTACTCCAAATGATTAGAATCCCTTCTCTCTGGTCTTATTTAACCAGGCAACCTTGTGTGCACATTGTAGTGAACCGCACCAGGGTTCACCTGCAAAATCGTAACTTGAGACAGACCAGGTTAGCTAGTTTGGTGTACAACCATTGACTGTAAATGAGAACTGGATTTGAGTGGCCTGTCTTTCATTCAAGTGACTGAATAATTAGGCAACTCTTCAGCAGCAGTTATGTTGCTTTGATTTTAAATCTTTGAAGAAGATATAATAATTTACATTTACTAAAACAACAAAAAAAATTCATTGTTGACAACATTTAAGTTGGCGGGTTTTATCATTTATTCAGAAATTGTTGAATTACATCAATTAACTTTTTACTAAATAAAACTATACTTTCCATCACAGTTTTAGATGAATGTCTGGACTATTGTTGGTCTTCATTTCTGTATGGTTCTTTACTCCTGCTGTCTGGCTCTGATATAATGAGACAAGAACAGCCTTTAGCTTTTGTTGTTCTGCTTTTAGGAAGCCCATTCTTGGAGTGACGTATGCACACGCGCACACACACACAAGCACACAAAGTATTTAGGTATTGACCACAAAAATGTTCCCTGGCAGAGGAGCAGAAAGTGTTAGGCAGACTGAGAGGCTTTGTGAACGGTGAGTTTCCAGACATGTTATGCCAGATCTTTATCACATCCCTCTGAAGCCCACAGCTGTGCTCAGCGTACAGCCTGATGCTGCTTCTGCTCAAAAGCCTCTTTTCCACACAGACCTTCTGCTACCAGAAACGAGCAGATGTCTCTGTCTTGCTTGAGGCTACCAGCTCTGGTTTGGGGCCTCCGTTACAATCACCCGGGGGAGCTTCTGGGCAGACCGCCCTTCCCCTAAATCATGATTCAGCATATATAAACACGTGTGTTCTTCAAACCATGAAGCTGTCTCTGCCAAACAAACACCTGAATCACTGACACGGGTTACAAAAGGGCAGAATGGCGGCGGATGTTCTCCTTTTGCAAAAACAAAGGGGGCGTGGGGGCAAGGGGGATGGGCAGCATGAGGAGCAAAGAAAGAACTTGGATGACTCTTAAAGGAAAAATACACAGAAAGAAGACTAAAAGTGTGTTTCAAAGAAGCTGAGGGAGATGTGATGTAGATGTTCATGCTACAGCGAGGACCACCCAGCTGCAGACCCCAGAGCGTCTGCTCCTAACAGCTTCTCCCTCTAAAAACAGAGCCCTCACAACCAGCCAACATGTTTAGCTTGTAAATGTTTAACCATTAATCAACACCATAAAAGCCCATTCTGCATCCTGACTGGACGGCAACCCCCCCGTCCCTTCTCATCTCCACGCTCCCCCCCTCCTCTTTTTTTATTCCCGCCGCCGCTCTGCCGTGGTGGATGCTGGGCATATGCCACAACGCCACTCCCTTTTCCTTTTCTAGTCTGACTTCAGCGCTGTGACAGCCATCAATCAGCCGCTCCGCCACGGAGCCCTTGCGGGGTGGGGGTGGGGGGGTTCAGTCAGCCCAGTATGGATGCTGGGGGGGGGTTACAGGGCTGGTTAGCAGAGCAGAACTCACCTCCCCCACTTAGACAAAAGGAGAGGGTCCAAGGACTAGTGCTATCCACGCACACAGACGAGCAGTGGCTTGACCCCCCCCTCCAATGATCACAAAGAGAGCCAACATTCAAGCAAAGGGCAACCACAATATGTCAGAGAGAACTAACCACACAGAAGCTCTCAAGCAACATCGCATCCAATGGCAATACACTGTTCCTTCATATGCTTAATGTATCACATGGTCTGAGGTAAAGGCAACCATAGCATCCATTTCTCTGATGTATTCCTGATCTTTTTTGTCTGTAATTTCAACAAATACTTCAACGAGGGGGCTACTAGTAAATACCGTTTTTCAATATTACAAGTCAATTTTAAAATAAACAACTCAAGATAGAAGCAGCCGAGGCCAGTTATGGCTGCTTCTCAAACTAAACGTGCAGTTCCCCTTCTTAAAGACTCACTCCCATTAAAAAATTGTGGTTTTAACATGATCTTGTGGCATTCTTCTGGTAATAAAGGACATTTATAAATAAAATCACTCCACCTTGCTCCGCTCCATTTTGATGCATCCACTTACAGACAAATAGATCCATGACCGTCCTTGTTTTCCTCGTTTGAGCTGGAATCTGGATCTAAACTGTAATACTGGATATCTCCGATATTGCTCGCCATTTTGGTTGCAGTGAAAATGTTAGGTTGAGGTTGTGAGGGGCTATAAACTAGCGGGAGAAACAAAGGGATGATGGGAAATGAGCGCAGGCCTCATCATTGCTAATGGTCCCGCCCACAACTCAGAGGTGGATATCTAATGAGTTCCTGCTGCTCAGCAGAAACCATCTGTCTTAGAAAACAACACAGGATTTTGGATTTTGACTAAAAATGAAATTTTGATAATGAAAAAAACCACTGGGAATGCTTTGAAAATAGATCAGATCCTAGGTCACCAGCAAAAGAAGAGGTCCGTTACCCCAGCTACCATATCTGCCGAAAGCATACCCAAAATCGACATTTTAACCCAACACTGACTCATCAGGTCATTGAGCCCATCAGTCTGAGGATGATTTTACAGGTAATATATTTTCTAAAGTGATAAAATTAGTTATGGTCCTTAAATCTACATCAAGCATTCGTCTAATTTTGCAAACAAATGAAGCTCATTTCTCTGACGTACAAATGCAGTTTTCAACACCGACTCAAAGCATGAAAGGGTGAGGCTAAAGGAAACACCCTCCCTTCTTCAAAATAGCATAAGATGATGCAAAACAACTATAACATGCAAATTCAAAAGTGTTTCCATAACAGGAGGAATGCCAGCCAAACAAAGCTCACATTCAGGCTGGGAGAGCCTGACGCACAGCTGCATCTTCCAACTTTCATATTCACAAAGACAGCAGGACGTTTGTGATTTAAGGAGAACGGTCACACTCAGGAGCAGAGAACACCTTAAAACAAACATGGAGCTCTGGGAAGACCACCTTTTTTCAGCTTAATAACTGAGGAAAGAGGCGCGTGGACAAAGAGGGCGAGCGTTGGACAGGTCTGACTCAGGACATGCTGACATCAGCTCGGTTTTCCCAGAAGCCAATAAAGCTTGATGTTGGCAACAATTGACCCACCAACAGCTTAAAAGTGTTTGAATTTGTCTCGGGTTGTAAAGCCCAGTAAATAAACCACTGTGACCCACAGTGTCTGTAAACATGAATTATATGAGGAGGATTTTTTATAATGAAAAGTCTGACAGAAATTATGATTTTAGTATGAAGCTGTGTTTGTCAATGACAGTTGAATAGTAGTAGTAGTGAGTATTTCCCCACATTGATTTAAAAAAATGAATTTTTATTTAGTTGGTTTGTTTCAGTGGAATGGACTGTATATAATTTACTTTAATAATGGGCTAAATGAAGATAGAACAGATCACTTTGCTTCACTCACATAATCATGGAAGGCCTTTGCTTCACTGGAGTGGTCACATGTCTCCCTCCTCTCAGGTGCAGCACAATACAAGTCCCAGAAAACACTGCAGACAGGTGATGTTATGAAGCATAAACAACAACAACAACAAATGACATTCAGAAAAGAGGAGACTCACCACCACCAGGAGTGGAGGAACCCCGGGGGTTCTCCAAGTGTTATGTTTTTCTCCCATCGGATCTGTCAATTAAATAACTAATTAGATAATTGAATTAACTGATTAATTGGAGTTTTATTTAGAAAAGGGGAACCCAATGTGATGGACCTTCCCCCCAGATTCCACATACCTCTGATAAAAAGGTCTGTGCAGACTTCTGAGCTCCTATGTGCAACAAATACTCATAGACGTATAGAGCCAACCTGCAGGAAACAAAAAAAACATCAACGTAAGAGAACAGCGGGTCTTAGACTCCCAAACGGAGGGACGGAGGAGACGTGCAGGCCCGGGAACAATGGCTTCTAAACAGCCAACAATGATCATAACGACAATCGGGTAAAAAAGCAGTGGAGCTGCAGAGGCACTATGAAAATAAAGAAAATGAAAGTCATGATGTGACAGAGAAAAACCTTCTCCAGCCTGTTGTGTGTTCGCCAGCAGCCTTGATGGGCTGGAATTACCAAACGGCAGAAAACAATGTGCTGTCGCGCGCCGCTGTTATTGTTTTCTCCTTCCGCGCTCGCGCTGCGAAAATTAGGAGACGAACGAGTCAACGACAAAAGCTAAACGACGCCCAAAAATTATAAGAAAAACAGCCGAAAATTGACTAAAAACATGTCTAACCGCGAGCGGGCAGAGTACTGGAGCTCGAAGGAGGAATGGCGAGCAGACAAGCGGTTCATTCAATTCCATTCTCGGCAGGAGGAAATCGCCTCTAAGCTAGCCCGTCCAGCGAACAACAGACCGCGAGCCCGGGTAAAAATTCAGAGGAGGAACCGTTTGAGCTCACTTTTCTCGGGCCTGGCTGTCCGACGGCACCGGGGTGCCTTTGCCTTTGGGGAACATGGTCTGTCGGAGGGACGACGGCCGCCTTCGCTTTCTTTCTTTTTTTTCTCGTTATTTCATCTGTCAGATCATCGCGGCCGAGAGCCTTAAGCACTCCAACCACACTCCTCCTCGATCCAACGCCACAACCGAGCGTGGTCGCGAGGAAGAGGCGGGGCCTGCTTGACTGAGTGCCAATTCAGCCAATGAGAAGACGCAGGCTGCCTTAAGGTCCCCCTTCTTGTGGTTTCGCTCTGACTCATGTTAAATACAAATGTGAAATTTGCAGTGTTTTATAAAAAATATAAACATTCCAGTTTTTTTTTACTTCTAATTTTTGGAATCCTCAAACTCGATAATAGTGTAAGTCCTTTTCAACATTTTATATAAAGAGTGGTCATTAGATAATTATTATCTGTTGTAAATTCACGGAAATGTAAAAGTGGGCTATTCTTTAATTAGCCGGTTATTTGTACTTTTTTTTTTTGGTTTGGACAAAATGTCAATTTCCTGATGTGTCAAAACTATGTTTTTATATAATGTTCAATCAACATAAAATTGCCAATGTTTTCAATAAATGCATTTTAAATTCAGTAAAGCAGATTATAATCTACTCATTTATTCCAAAAAGATAAATTCAGAAAATAAACATATAATATATTCACAAAGACTGGAATTAGACAGGAATTGACTCATACCAATGGAAAATATATATTTTTTGTTCTTAGCATGTTCTAGTGGCATTTTTCTCATGACGGAGGACATAAATATGAATAAAATTAATCTTAACATTGCATTTCTGAGTATTTAATTATTCAAATCATTGGGAATCAGGGGCAGATGAAAAAATCCAGTCTAAAAAATAGTGTTGCAGTGACGTATAGCCTACAGTCAGCGTGCAATAAGCTCTCTGCTCCACTCCATTGCATCCACTTGTAGACGACTAGATCCATACCCGTACACGTCTTTGTTTTTCTCGTCCGAGCTGGCATCTGACTTAAAACTGTACAGCTGGATAGCTCCAATATTGCTCGCCGTTTTTGTTGTAGCGATAATGTCAGGTTTGGGGTTGTGAGGGGACAGAAAGTTAACAAGGTGATGATGGGAAATAAGGGCAGGCTTACTCCGTGCCAACAGTTTTCTGTGCATCATTTTCGATTTTGGCTAAAAACATCTAAATCATAATGAAAAGACCACGGCGCATGCTTTGAAAATATATAATTGATTATTGGCGTGAGAAAAAAACAAAATAACATGATTGCTAATAGATAGTACTACATTTAACCTAAATCATTAATACTTTGATGGTTAAGAGAATAAAATAAAACCTCTAGGGAATAAGAAAGGATAAAACTTAAGATGCTTAAGGCTTTTAGATAATAATAAAAAATAAATGAATAAAAATCCATCTTTAAAATCACCCAACCCAGAGGAAAGTGATTGAAAAAAAACTTTTTTAAATGCTTTTTGTGATTATGGTTTACTACGTCACAAATACAACCAAAACACAGGTTATAATTGAATTAAGATTGTCCATTTTCCCGAGTGGCGTCCTCAGCTCCTCTCATAGGAACTCACTCAGTCCACCTTAAAAACCCCACATGATGCCGCGGATCTCGTGCACTTTCTCCCTCCAGTGGAGAAACTTCTGCAATAAAGCGGTTGTTGTTGTTGTTGCTCGGTGAATAGTTTTGGAGGGGGCGTCCGTGCGTTTAGAGAAGCCATGGTCCGGGGCGCAGAGCGCTCGCGCTCCGCCGGGTTTTAGCGTGGAAGCGGCCGCGCGCGCCTTGGCGTTGACAGAGGACGGCGTGTTGATCCACACCAGTAAGCCTGTCTGTCTTGTGTCAGCCTAATGTTTACCGGTGTTTACCTGCTGAAAAGACCCGTGTGGTAGGACGTTTGAGAGTAAAAGCCCCTTCTGCCCCTGTCATTCGTAACGGGGGGGGGGGGGGGGGGGGGGGGGGGGGCTCGTGCGTTTCGCTGGAGTTGAAGCCCCAAAGCGGTGCAGGAATGTCCTGAACCTCAGTCTGCAGCTCTGGAAATAGCTCATGTACTTAATAGTCACCGCCTTCTTTTATAAATGACGAACTTTGAGAAAGACATAAACGTTTGAAAAGTTTGTTTAAGAGAGGAGTCGGCAAGCGGGCCTTTAAGGTAAAAAAAATGCTGCGTACTGATGAGATAAATTGATTTTACTGAGGTTAAAGCTCAAGAAGGCAGCTTTCAGAGCTGAAAGTAAAAAAAACTCATTTAATGAAGCATTCCTTTAGTATTCATCAAAAGCTAAGTAATTTGCACACAAATGGGTTCATTTTTTCTTAAAATTCAGTTGACCCCTTTGTATTTCTGTGTAGCAGTGAGTTATGACTTCAGGACAGAAAGATGGAGACGCCATGACGGACGCTCAGCTCATCCATGCAGACGGGGAAGCGTACCGAAACCCCTCAGAGGTGCAGATGAGTCAGATTGTGATGCCCTGCCATGCCAACCACTGTGGAGAGCTGAGTGTGGGCCAGTTGCTGAAGTGGATGGACTCCACTGCCTGTTTATCTGGTAGGAGACAATCACTGTTCATTCCACAGGAACCTATAGACCACATACTATATTCACACACTCATTTAAATAAAGGAGAATAACGGCAAAACTTATTGTCAGTCATCATAAAAAGTGAAACTCCTATGTTATATTTAATTATTATAAATAGATTGAAATATCTCAAGCTTTTGTTTCTTGTAATTTTTGATGATTATGGCCTTTAGATCATAAACTATAGTTCTCAGAAAATAAGAAGATCACATCAGATCCATTAAAAAAGATGTTTTTAGCACAAACATTAGGTTTCCAAAACGTTTTTCATTTCTTTGTTTTGCCTCCTTTTGCACGAATGACTGCATCAATGCTCTGTGACATGGAGACCATCAGTCTGTGGCTCTGCAGAGCTCTCATCCTCCTTGTGAAGGCTGTGGATGACTGTCTTCTGGACATCCATAATGTCAACAATTCAACAATCGTCTCTTGAACATGTAGCTTATGGAGAGCAATTCATGGAAAACTACTTTAGCCAATTAATCAGCTGATAAAATGGTGACATCACCGTTATTTTTTTCAATATTCTAGCATTCCGAGAAACAGAATTTTGTTTTTTCTATACATATATAACCAACAAAATAACAGTAATTA
The DNA here is from genome assembly GCF_053564925.1 of Oryzias latipes. Lineage (NCBI taxonomy): Eukaryota > Metazoa > Chordata > Actinopteri > Beloniformes > Adrianichthyidae > Oryzias > Oryzias latipes. The sequence continues at coordinate 9,022,894 of NC_136240.1, forward strand.
AGCAATAGTTACCGTAAATTCCGGACTACAAAGCGCACCCGATTACAAGCCGCACCCACCCATATTCACGTGTTTAACTGCTTTTTTACATACTCAAGTCGCGTCAGAGTACAAGCCGCGCATGTGTTAGCCGATATTGTCATCCTGACAGATCACGCCCAGCATCCCAGAGTGAGTGCGATTTATTAGCACATTGTGGGTGGTGCCAGTTTTGCCTATGGGTCACGTACTTGAGTGTATCGACATCTGTCAAACAGCATGGACCTATATTCTCTTCACAAGTCCCTCAGTTATGGTGTTTTTATTTCATTTTTTTTTTTTACTTGTTGACAATCTAGGTATCTAACATAAAATTACAAACAGTAACCATATAATCAACATTACATCCCTCAGTTATAATGAGGAAATTTACATCCGCGATTCCACATTTCCCATGAGTCTTAGGGGCTAAAGGCGGGGCCAACGCCCGGCTCGCCATTCTGTTGTACGTGTTTAAGAATTAGCAAGTAGCAGCAGTGCATGGAGGGTGAACGGGAAAAGCTCTCCTTCCGCTTGTGTCGCAGCAGCGTTATGGGAGTAACAGGACTGGTTAGAAAACACAACGGTAAAATAAAGCAGCGGCGACTGAAAAGCGCGCGCCTCAGCGCGATACGCGCGCCTCAGTGCGGCGCGTGCGTCAGAATTCAGAAGCCTCTGCACTCCGCGGACGCCTCTGCGCTCCGCTCCCGCCCCGCGCGCTCCTTGTCTCCCCTTCCTATCTACCCCGACACCTCTGGCCAGGGCAGCTTCAAGGAGCAGCACTTCGTCCCCGTTGCGCCGGTGGATGGAGCAAATCGTTTCTGTGCAAAGCAATCGGACTTAATACTGAACGTTTTGTGTATGAGGGGCGGGTGCGTTGTTACGTGTGGGAGCCATCAGACTGCCATCGGCCCCGCAGCTCAATCAGCAGGAGAAGATGTCTCCAGCTCACACGGAGGCTGTGAGTTTTTCAAAGCAAAATTCCGCTTTTACGGTTTCCTTAGAAACCGTAAATGGAGTGTAAATTCACTCCGTGCGCTGTTCTCTCCGTCACGCAGCAAACCGGCTTTTCCAAACCCGTTGGTGACGGTGGACTTTTTTACGCTGCTTTTAACGATTGCTTTTAACTTGAAAGCTTCATCATAATGTAGCGGCGATCACGTGCACGTTGGGTCTAATGGCCCCAAAGGATTCTGGGATGCGGCCGGGCATGCGTGTTTCGTTTTGTTGAACCATGACTGAAGTGTCTAAGACCTGAAGTCAAGTCCATGCTGTTTGGCTGCTTAGAGGTGTGTTGAATAAAAATGCCTCGTGCTTGGTGTTAGATAGAGAATTCAAACTATTCACTGAGTTCGAAAGTACGTACATGGCGGCCGCCAATTAAATCCATAAATTAGCCGCGTCACTGAATAAGCCGCAAGGCCGTAAGCGCAGGAAAAAAGTAGCGGCTTGTAGTCCGGAAATTACGGTAATTATTATAATCAATGTGTAATGATTCTATAATATGTAGGAGTTTCACTTTGTAAATTAACTAACCGGATTGACCGAACATCTTAACCAAACTTAGTAGTGGTAGATCCTCTTTGTCTTCATAGTTTTTTGTGTCCTGTTGTCTGAATGCCGTGTCCCACCGCCACTATGTACATTTTGTGCATATTGCACAGATAAAAAATTGGTCAAACATGAATACACATGAAACAACTGAAAAAAGTTGTGGCTTTTATGTGAAATTTTCACAGCTGTTTCGCAAATAAATCCCTTTAAAACCACGGAAGAAGTACAAATAAACCATGCAAAGAACATGTAAATGTAACGTAGAACGTGAACCGTGCTTGATTAGTGAGCTGTTTATACGCAATTTATGAGTGATTTGTGTCAATCACATAATTTGAACGTGATATGAGCGCCGTACACGCGATAGAAAAGGTACATGCGTGAAAAGTCCGTTTGACGTACGTGAAACGGTCGTGAAAAGCCACAAATTTGCGTATCCATCTCGCAAAAATCGCACACAATTGCGTAAGATTTACGCAATAATTGTGCATAAACTACATAAAATACATGTAAACTGTGTTATTCTCAACAAACCAAAAATTTTGAACAGCTCAAAACCGAATTCACGTAAAGACCCGTCGGCTGAAGCCATCGACAGTCATCTGGGCGCTTCGTCGAATGACGAACGCAAGAAACACTTATGATGATATCATGCATCACAAAAGACCAAAATGTCATAAGTAAAAAATGAGCAAAATGTATGTAGTTGCTGTGTGACACGGCCTTCATATTTGCGTTTCAGCTGAGAGACAAGCAGGTTGTTCCTGCATCACTGCATCGGTGGATGACATTCATTTTGAGCTCACCATTGGGTAAGATGTCAACCAGAAAAGTGTTTTGCTGTGGGCTCAACCTCAGCTAAGTGACTTATAGAGTAGGAGAGGCTTTTGTTACATGTAAAATGCTAATGTGGAGTTAAAATGTAGTTTTCTCTTTAAAGAAAAAAAGGTTTATGACTTTTGAAAAACGAGTAAATATAACCTTTTCAGACAACATTGTCTGGGTTCTTTTTTCGTTTATAGGTTTTAAAGGTTTGCACCTTTCTGCTGGTGGTTGAACATTGTGTCTCACATTCGAAAGGGGTTTTTCTGTGTAAAGTGCAGTCACAGCTCCATGTTGACAGTAAAGAGTGTCCTGTGTTTATCTCCTAAAGGGTGGGAAAAGTTGTCAATATCAAAGCAAAGGTCAACAGAGCTTTTACATCCAGCATGGAGGTTGGTGGAATTACTGTACCTTTGTCAGAACAAGTTAATTGCCTTTCAGAAAAGTATGTTTTGAATTCTGTGGTTGTTTCTGGTCAGGTGGGCATATCGGTCACATGTGAGGACCTTTACACAGGCAGGCAGTGGAAAGTTTGCCACGCCTTTGCCACCTTTGTTGCCAGGCGAACTGAAACTGGGAAGGTAAAGTTATTAGAAAAAAAACATGGGAGAGTTTGGGTGGAGCTGGGTTAATTTATCTGATTTTTATATTGTTTGTTTTTATGGATACACACAGGTACAACTCAAGCAGGTGATTCCACGCACACACATGGAGCAGATTGAGTACAGCCTGGCTGCGGAGAGGCGGCGGATGAGGCTCATCCACGCTGAGATTATGACAGACCTACTGAGCAGCAGCACAGCTCAGCTGGGTACAGACACAAGGCGTTTTTGAACATACGGCCCTCTCAACTCAGACTGATTAAAAGCTCCTTGTTTCATCAGGAGAATGTCAGGAGTATGAGGGGGCGGTGCCAGCCGAACGGACACGGGTGGAGAGTGTGGAGCTGGTCCTTCCTCCTCACGCCAACCACCAAGTCAGCACTTTCGGTGGTCAGATTATGGCCTGGATGGAGAATGTGGCTACAATTGCAGCAAGGTATCCACTTAGTGCTTGCATTTGTTGAAAAATGTTAAGCTAGTTTAAAATCAAGAGTCATGAAAATTCCAGTGATGGACATAACGTTTATAGACTCTGCATATCGATTTGAGCTCACATATTTTCAGGTTTGACAGGAATGCAGTCTAAAGTACAGCACATAATCTGAAAGGAGATCAAGCCATTTCTCAGAGCTCAGCAGTTTAAACAGGCAGATTTTCTCACATAAGCTTCACACCTCAGGTTTTTTCCACATGTTCTTTGGATGGTGGCTTGGAAATAACTTTTGTCATTATAAAGCAGCAACTTTATCATTTTTTAACCTATTTTTGCTGCTCTTTTTTTGCCAGACTTTTCCGTGGGCTTTATTTTAGACCATTGCCTGCATATAAGAACTGGACTGAGTGACTCCTCCCCTCTGGCATTCCAAACAGGAAGTAGCCGCTGGCTCAAAGAAGCCAAACTTCCATAGACTTCTATAGAGAAATAAACAGCTGTTTCTCCATAATTCTATTGGACAGAATAACCATTCTTGCTCTGATACCGTTTTTTAATATCTGCTTGATAATCCACATGTTTTTCATTATATTTTTTCTGTAGTTCAACGTATTCAAGTTATATACTGGCCAATCAGATGCCTCAATAAAAGTAGGTGGAGCCTGCTGGCCCCCACATTCAATGTGACAGATTTTGTAGAGCTCGCGTTCTCAAAGATTGTTTTTGATATGATACACTGACAGATCTTTGTCCTTCTAAAACAACAGACCAATTCTGGTTTGGTAATCCCCCTTTTCAGATTTTACAGCTCCACTCACTTCTGCCCTTCACATATAGATGTATTTCTATCTATTAAAGAATTTTGATGCTGTATTTGGTCAAATTGAACAGTGGACCAACTCTACACCCTCTTTAGGGTGCTGGAGGGTTCGTGGGAGTTCGCTCATCCAGTCCATATGTGTTTCGTGGATTTGGAGAAGGCATTCCACCTTGTCCCCCGTGGTATCCTGTGGAGGGTGCTCTGGGAGTATGGGGTCCGAGGAGCCTTATTGAGGGCTGTCCGGTCTCTGTATGACCGGAGTAAGAGCTTGGTTCCCATAGCCGGCAGTAAATCAGACTTATTCCTGGTGGATTTTGGACTCTGGCAGGGCTGCCCTTTATCACCAGTTCTGTTCATAGTTTTTATGGACAGAATTTCTAGGTGCAGCCAGGGGCCAGAGGGGGTCTGTCCTGTTGGCTTCATCGAGCCAGGACCTCCAGCGTGCATTGGGGCGGTTTGCGGCCGAGCGTGAAGCGGCTGGGATGAGGGTCAGCGCTGCTAAATCTGAGGCCATGGTTCTCGACCGGAAAAAGGTAGTTTGCCATCTCTCGGTGGGTGGAGTGTCCCAGCCCCTGGTGGAGGAGTTTAAATATCTGGGGGTCTTGATCAAGAGTGAGGGAAGACCAGAGCATGAGATTGACAGTCAGGATGGAGCGATGTCCGTAGTTATGCGGTCGCTGTATCGGTCCGTTGTGGTGAAGAGAGAGCTGAGCCAAAAAGCAAAGCTCCCAATTTACCGGTCAATCTTCTTTCCAATACTTACCTATGGTCATGAGCTCTGGGTCATGACCGAAAGAACGAGGTCCTGAATACAAGTGGCTGAAATGAGCTTCCTCCGTAGGGGGGCTGGGTGCTCCCTTAGAGATAGGGTGAGAAGCTCGGTCACCCACGGAGAACTCGGAGTAGAACCGCTTCTCCTCCACATCAAAAGGAGACAGTTGTGGTGGCTCAGGCATCTAGTCTGGATGCCTCCTGGATGCCTCCCTGGAGAGGTGTTCTGGGCATGTCCCAATAGGGGGAGGCCCCGGGGAAGACCCAGGACATGCTGGAGAGACTATGTCTCTTGGCTGCCCTGGGAACGCCTCGGGGTCCCCCCAGGAGAGGAAAGTCTGGGCATTTCTGCTAAGACTGCTGCCCCCGCGACCCAGTCCCGGATAAGTGGAGGAACATGGGTGGATGGAACGTTTGATTGAGTTTGAAATCCAATTTTTTAGCTACAACAAAGCATCCATGCTTATTTTTTATATTGTTGAATCTAGCCGTTTGTGTAAGGCCCACCCGACTCTGAGGACTATCGACATGTTCCATTTTCGGGGCCCCTCCCACATCGGGGACCGACTGGTTCTGAAAGCCATCGTTAACAATTCCTTCAAGCACAGGTCAGGCTCCCGCTCATCAATGTCCGGCTCATCCTAATGATAATGGACTTCAAAACCTTCCATTTGGGCTGTGTTGTAGCATGGAGGTTGGAGTCTGCGCTGAGGCCTACCAGGGCAGAGAACCTCTGCGACATATAAACAGTGCCTTCATGACATTCGAGGTGCTTGACAATGAAAGAAAACCTTGCACGCTGCCGCGGATACGACCTGAGCCTGTGGTAAGTGCGCCGTTATACTTCTGCCTCTAAAGTTCTGCATTCTGGATATTCCATATCAGGTATGTTGTTGAACGATAATGGCAGGTTTTCCTATGTTTTTCAGGATGGAAAAAGACGTTATGTAGAGGCTATAGCCAGAAAGAAGATCCGTCTTGATAGGTTGGCATTTCCTGTTGAAAACTCAGGTTTTGTTGTCAACAATCATAACTTAACCTAGCTTTACCTTAGTTTGTGGGACATTTTTCAAGTCAGAGGGGTTCAGCCTGAATGATCCTCTAGTCCAATGTTTTCCATCTGTGGTTCTACTGTCCTGCATGTTTACACAGGTTAAACTCGAGTCCTGCAGAAAACCTGGGAATGCCATAAAAGACAAGTGTCTGGGCAGGTTTGCAAACATGCAGGACAGTCATTACTGGACTTCACAGAGGCCAAAGAAGGATGATTGCTAAGATTAATGTTCATGTCACAGAGGAACCTGATTTTTAAAAGAAGTTGGATTAAATTTGAATTTACAAGTCACTCAGAAAGACTGAGTGACTTTAATAGCACATACAACTCCCACCGCGCCATCGGCAAAATCTTCAAAATTAGCTGCTCGTTTTTTCTGGAGATCAAATGCAGACGGTGGCAGTCTGGCGGCAGTCAATCAGGCGGCGATAACGTCATTACAAAATCGGGTGACATGCGTCACGCAATTGTGCGTTCTTGCACAATCGCACACTGCTCGCACATTCTCAGCGCACAAGAAAATTTTGTTACAAATCCATCAAACAAGCTTACCCTTCTTATTTCAGATGCAAATATCACACGAGTTGTGCACACCCAATTTACGTAAGTTCCTCCCCTAAAAAAGCGAAAAAGTCCTCAGTCGCAGCACGTGCTGCGCACATTTGGTGTGTGTGTGTGTGTGTGTGGTGGGGGGGTGGTTGCTGACAGTGGTGTGTCAGCAACCCCAATTTACATGCACAGACACATGTAAATTTAGGCAACCTTTCTGCCACCAGACTACGACTGCACTATCTCCAAATGTGCCAGGGCGGTGGGTGACGAATGCCAAAAAAATGTCCAGTCGCTGTTGAATTTGAACTTTTTCCAAAAACCTCAGCGGCCACCCAAGTGCGTATAAGAATACGACTCCCGCCAGCCGATTACAAATGCCACCGCGCAGCCACCACTGGGCCACCTGCCAAATTTGCTGAAAAACTGGCATTTAGGTCGCCGCACTGTGGCATTTTGTGACAGTAGCTTAAAGATTTGTCCTGCTGTCATGACGAGCTGTAAATCTCAGTTTAACACATTTTGATCCAGACTGTAAGCTGCGTTCACACCGAAAGCGATTCCTGCGTCAGGCGTGTCCAGGGATCCTGCGTCGCAATTTGAGCGTTGGGCTCGGCGCTTCGGCCCATGACCAACGCACAAACCTGCAGAACATGTACAGTGAAAGAGAATAAACCTTAAGTTGACTGCTTAACTGTTAGACTGTCACAAGAACAGGCAGACGGCTGGATCCAAATGCAGCAGGTTTATTAATAACAGGCATAGGATCATCAGAGGAGAGACAGGGTAGTCAGGATCCAGGCAAGACTCGGTACAGGCGGCAGGCAAACAGAACCAGAAACAGGGTCAGGAGACAGAAGATCAGGTCCACATCTATCGCTCGGTAATGAAGGCAGAGTGGCACAAACAATACATTGCACTTAGTGTGGCTCAGTGCAGTGCTTCAGTAGAGTAGACGGTGTAGTATGCTGTGGTTGATTGAGTGAATGAGAGTCAGGTGTGCAGCATCCAGGAAGTGCACGCTGGGGTTGCTGGGAGATGTACTCTGGAGATGTCTGTTGGTGACCAGAGGGGGAGACAGAGTTCTGACTTCTGACATAAACATCTTTATTTTTATTGATTTTTAAATAATAAATTAGTGTTTGAGTGAAAGTTTGTCAGGTTGTGTCTCCGGTTGACCTGCTGTCTTTCATTACAGAAAATACATTATCTCCTGTAAACAACCTCAGGTGTCCTTGTCCGTGCCCTGGGATCCCAGTAACCAGGTAGGATTGAAGCCGACAGAAGGAAAAGCCGCACCTACAGCTGTGCATTCAGGAGACTCTTTGTTTTTCAGATGTACCTGAGTTACAACAATGTGTCGGCACTAAAACTCATGGACACCAGAAACAACTGGGTGTTAACCTCAGAGAAGAATAAGGTTGGTTATTTTGTAATGAGGAAGGAAACGACTCGTGAACTCGCTGCTTAGTTTTCGTAGATAAAGTAGATAAAGATGTTTCCTCTTTTGCTGAGAACAATAAAAGGGATTATTGGCAGCCTACCTTCTTAGCTAAGCCTTTCAGAGGAGTCACACCTGACACACGTCTGCACCTGAAGTGAAGGTTATTTATAGAAACCGGTGCTGCATTCGCAGGTCAGGCTGTACACGCTGGAGGAGAACCACATGCTGTGCTTCAAAGTGGAGATGTACGTCAGCGTTCCAGCAGAGCAGTCGTTCCACCTTCTGTCAGACCTGACGAGGAGAAAAGAGTGGGACCGCCATTATGAGTCAGTAACACGCACACTCACAGCATTACAGCCGTCTGTGAGGGCACTGGCAGGAAGGACTTTCTTTTTATTTCACAATCCTATAAAAAGAACAAGAAAATCCAACATGACGGACAGCACAGATTAACCGACAAACTTTTCTCCAAAATGAAATGAGTGAAAAAGTCTCTGAACTCCTTTCAGAAGCATGAACCTCTGCAGGTCCATGCAGTGTGTAGAAAAAAAAGCGAAGATCAGTTCTGAACAGGAATACAGGAGCCAAACTGCACATATATTTTTTGTCCTGTGGGTGCTGCCATGATTAAACCTGCACTGGGCACTGTATAGGCGCCACATGCCCCCGCCTTCAGAGCCCCCACGTTTGCCGAGCGGCTGCCACACGCCCCTCACCCTCCCCTTCTGCCCCTGTCACCCTGGTCTGAGCTTCACATGACAAATTTGGGTTTTTTTTCAACCACTTTTTTCAAAATGGCTTCTTTCTATTGGTTTTATCTCCGTAGAAATGATTTCATTTTTTGGTCGCCTGGGGGTGGGGAACATGTTCATGTAAGTTTTATAAGAACCATTAAAAGTACATTTTTGGATTTCCCTGGCAACGGAGGTTCTATGTTAACAACATTCCTTATATGTTCATATCGTATTTCATGTTGTTTCATTCAAGTTGAGCCAACGATTCATGATAAATTTTCACAAAATTCCGGTAAAAAATATGCGAGCAACAGGGAAACGCCACTTTTGAGAGCTCGCTGCGCTAACACCGTTCAAAATCTACAAACTTGAAAACCAACATTGATTTTCATACAGTTTTCTCAACAATCTATATGTCATAAATCAGTGAAAAACAACAGGATCAACAAGGACTGCAAACCACAGGACTTCTGTTATTCTTTCTCTCGTTGCTTTGCCCTGCCCGCATAATTTCTGGCCAATGACTGAAGAAATCATTAGTCACATGGTTTTGTTTAAAAGCTTTGGTACGAAACAGGAAAGGCAGCTTGAAGGCAGTCTGAATACAGACCAAACGCAAGGTTCAGGACTCGATCTGGACCAAATTAAGCGGACTGGGTCCAGACCAACAGACTTATCCAGTCCCATAGTCTTCTTTTTCTAATGTGGAGGTCTGAATTCAGTCTGGGATTAACTTTTCTCTACTCTTTTGTATTTTGTCTCAGTTTTGATCAGGAAAATTGTAGCCCAAAAAACATCTGTAGCTTTGAGTTGAAAATAAATGTACTTTCTTCCCAATTCTATGGAGCCCGGGATCTGAGATGGGTAAAAAAAAATAAAAAATTTTGTTCCTACGAAATCATATTTCTTCCCACAAATTAATTATTTCTTGGGAACAAAATACTATTTTGTGGGAATGATTTTTTAAAATTGATTTTACCCATGTCAGAACCCCGTCTCCGTACATTTCATCCTTTATTTACTTTCTGTATTCCAGAAAAATTCTGACTGAATGATGCAAATCCTTGTGTACTGATACTGATGGCGCTTTGTGGTTGATAACCTGCTGCAGGCAGTGTGAGGTGATCATCCAGGCAGATGAAGAAGATACTCTTTATCGGGTCGTTACACCCTCCGTCAGTAAAGGGGGCAAAGGGAAGGACTTTATCTTGCTGGCATCTAGAAGGAAACCTTGTGATTCCAGGTATTGTAAAATGACATGTTGACTTTTTTAGCAGCTCTTCTTTTACTTTAAAAAAAATCTAGCTCTTAAAATGTGTTTGTTCTGTAAACTTGAAACATCTAGGTTTTAGAAGTTTCACTTTTAGCAGTTTACATATTATATAGTAAAATACATTTGGATTAAAGAGTGTCATACTCTGCATTTACTGTCATTTAACTTGTTTTTTTGAGAGGAGTTTTAGCATTTCAATGACTCTCAGAAAGCCTTCCTCTCTTGTCCTTATCAGGGACCCATATCTGATCGCTCTGCGTTCAGTCACGTTACCCACCCACCCCCCGACCGAGGACTACACCAGGGGCGAGGTGCAGTGTGCCGGCTTCACAATCAGGGAGGAGTCCAACTCCGTCACCAAGGTTGGCATGAAGCGTGCGTCACGCACACTCGCCACATCAGCTCTGCGTGTTTCTTTGAGGCCGGCGCCAAACTCAGGGCTGCTTCCTCACGCGCTTCGTCTTTGTTTCAGCTCACCTACTACAACCAGGCGACTCCTGGGGTCCTGCCATACATCTCCACAGACATTGCCGGGCTCTCCTCTGGCTTTTATTGCACTTTTTCTGCCTGCAGCCGCTTCCTGGAAACCAGCGAGGACACTGCGGTGGTGGACTCTGCTGCTTCAAAAGAAGAAAAGTCACAACAGAAGGAATGATTTTTATTATTTTAGTGTTGTCTTCCTTTCATTTCACTACAGTAGCCAGTTTAAGGATTTGTTTTTTTGTTTTGATTTGTTTTGTTTTTGCAGAAAGATTATTGAGCAATAGTGCACAATGAAGCACGTGTCCGCACAACATTTTAAGCCTCTTACTGATCTAATAATACGCCAAAAAGAATTCTCAGAGCCTTTTTAATTTTTTCTAGATGAATCGTATTTAAAAACTGATTTTTTTAGCACGTTTTCAACTGTAGTGCCAGTGTTCTGAGTTTTAAGCTGTGACTAATTAAACTGCATTTAATTTTATGTTGTATTAGAAATAAGAAGCCAGTGTTTACATGTTGTTTTTGTTTTGAGACCACTATTTTTATTGTACATGAACATGATTATGGATATCAGATTAAAAACTTAAAGTAGAACCAAAAGTGAAGGACTTGATTGATGCTGTCGTTTACATTTACCTGAAACTCCCTCCCACAGAGGCTCGCTGCATTCTTTCCATTCCTGAAGCATTAAAGGAAAAACAGAGCAGAGCTGGCATTTGCAGCCCGCTGTGAAGACTGCAGGAGCAGCAGAGGAGCACGAAGGAGTCTGGAGTGACACAACAAGACACCCTGACTGTGACCGAGACAGATTTAAAGAAGTTAATAGCTTGCTTTGCTTTCAGAGTTTTTGGTTTTTGTTCTTCAGCCTTTTCAGTCAATTGCTTCTTTCCAGACTTGGTAAACCATACTCCAGCGGTGCAGCGTCCGCCAAGCCCTCACAATCCTCAGAGCTAAACTCTATAGCAGCAAAAATGCTGCATGCTGGCTGACACAATCGGTTTTGCCGTTAGAGTCAATAAATCTGTCCACAGCATCCCTGGATTAGCTGTGCCATGTGCAATGAACACTGCTACACTCTTCTTGTTTATGTCCAGACCATACAGGCAGCTTGACATCCACAGATGGTGCTTCTCTTTTTGCTCTGCTTTGCCCATGAGCTTAATGAATCTGTGAGCGGTCTGTGCCCGCTCTTCTTAAAGTAGTCCCAGCTGCCTTAACCAGTGGATACGGGCTAACCTGTACAGGGCACGCAGGTTGTACACATGTAACATCAAGATCGTTGATGGCTTAGTGAACCCACAGAGAGAAAATGTTTATGCACATTTTTTTTATGTGCATGCTGCTATAATAATCTGTGAACTATAATAATAATGAATTTATAGTGAAGATTTTCATTTTTATTTGGATTTTTGATCGGCCGAAATCCCGGCGGACATCTGCATCTAAAACACTTAGACACGTAGATCATGAATGTATCATGAAAGACTGAAATTTCATACGTTGAAAATGTGCAAAATGTATCTAAGCAGCAAATTCTCTCTAAGACCATCTACGGGCCCGGACAGCCCAGAATCCTGCAGCACCCACACAGGTCAACCCCTATTAGGGTGCATGTAACCATAAGGGATTTGCAACAGTATGTATGAAAATCAACTGAGATTGCACATTTTGTGGAAAAAGAAAGAAAGTTCTTGCTTATGGATTTTTCTTCTTCTAATTTTATATGAATGCATTTAGTTAACATGAAAATATATAATAAAGGATTAGATTTATCTGTGCTTTTCCAGACGCTCAAAGCTCTTACAATATGTCCATTATTCATTCACTCCTCATTCGTGCTTGGTGATGACAACAAGTATGAAAGATGTACTTTTCTCATGTTTTTGATCTGTATGTTACCAGTTTGGGGGATTTAGTTATACTTCTGTTACCATAGTAACACAAACATTTTGTTTCAAGTTAAAAACAGTGATTGGTGCTCCTGCTGTCAAATTCATTTACCAAGACTAGACCTGAGGGCCAAAGTGGGTTTACTCATCATTGTGTTTTATTCAGATTTGATGGCTTAAGAAAAAGATTTTTTTATCTCTAAGTTTGTTGCTTAACAAAACAGATAACAAAGGGACAGACACAATGAAAAGGAGACAATTTCTCTCAGAAATCATGCAGCTGCCTAGTGTCCTGACTGAACTTTTGAGACGTTTTCTGTGTTGATACCACTAGGAAAGAATTTGCATGTTTACCACAACACAGCTGCTTCTATCTGACAGTGTCTTTGTGATGCCAGCATGTCCCCAGCATGGACCTAAGAAGAAAAGGACCGAGTTATGGTTTTTGTTGGTGTTTGAACGTGTTTGACATGCCAGGAGGAAAAACAGCGCTCCAGTAGAATTTATGAAAAACAAAAATATTCCAAGTGATTCTATTTTATTTATAATTTAATACTATTTCTTACACTAAAATTTGACATAATTTTGATACTAAATTTGAGTTTAAAATCTTCAAAATTAATCTCCACAAACGCACAACTCAATCTGCGCATGCGTTCTTGTTGTAAACAATTTGAACACGTGACCAAACCCGGAAATTGCTTATATTTAGTCACAGAGAGCTTCGAATAAACGAAACTTGAATCGAAATAAAGTCATTTAAGTTTGTTTTTTTTGATTCCGTGGTCAGTATGAGTGAAGTATGTGGTGGTAAGCTGCCTACCTCAACGAGGAAAAAAATCAGGAAGTTCAGTTCCTTGCGCGGTGAGTTTTCAAAGTCCCCGCGTGCGTCTGTATCTGCGCGTGTGTCCTTCTGCAGTCCAGTCAAAAAGCAGCTTCTTGTTTCTCCGTAATCTCTTAAAGGTCGGGAGGTGCAGTCGGGAGACTTCTGGGACGTGGTGGTGGTGACCGCCGTGGACGGCGGCCAGAAGGAGGCGTATGAGGCGCAGATCAGCGAGAAGATCGACAGGAGAGAGCTTCCTCTCGGAACCACCTACAAGGTCTTCTCCGACCCTCCTGGACCCAAAATCGGTAAGACTGCACGGGAGCTATTGGGTTTAACAGTCCTCTGTCTCCACGATTTTTCCAGAAAAAGGTTGAACTAAAGTTTTATTTTAAAGGGAACGGCGGCTCCACCCTGCACGCGCTGCAGCAGCTGAAGTCCGTGTATGGAGAAGCTCTGAGCAGACTGAGAGTCATCCTCATCCATGCTGGTGAGTTTTTACCACTAACAGTTCATGCCTTTTACTAAATGTTGATGATTTAAATGGATTTTCAATTTGAATTAAACCATTTATGTTTGTCGCAAAAATCTGAATTTAGCTTCTCAAAACAGAAGTTTTGTGAATGAACAAAACTGGTATGAATAAATGATTCGGCTACATAAAGAATCAGAAGTGTGTAATATTAAATTAATATATTTCTAATGATCAAAATCAAATGTTAAAAAATCTACTGTTTTTGGGAACTATTTAGTCTTTTCTAGACAAATGTAATTCCAAAATAATATTAAAAATGTTTATTTTCACTTCTCAACTTTTTGAAAAGATATTTTATTTTACTTAGTTTATTTATTTTGCACATGGCAGACATTTCTTGCAGACATCAACCAAATTCTTTATGTAAACTACTCCTGATCTTCACTTGTGCTGTTGCATGGAGGCCAATGCAAACCAAACTTTAGAAAACACTGACTTTCTTTTAAAAAGCTTGGCTGGTAATTTAAAACAAGAAATAAATAAATACAGCAAATTTTAATATAATAATCCCTTCAAATATAATATTTAGCTCAATTTTTTATAAACTAATAACAGATCACACCATCATGAAGCAGTGAGAAAATCTGTTTTAAGGAAAAGAAGTAATTGAAGTCCTGAACGGCTTTTTTTAGCCTTTTTTTTGTTAGATCAGCTTATGTCATGATTGATTCATGATGCTTTTTTAAAAACGTAAAGAAAACTTTTATATTTTATGTAATCAGTTGTTTTGAGCAGGTGAAACACAACATTGCATATCTTTTTAATATTAATTTGACAAATTTGTCCCTCTTTTGAACACTACAGGTGGCTTCAGTCAGCGTTTGCCCAGTGCCAGCGCTCTGGGGAAGATCTTCATGGCCGTTCCACTGGGTGACCCTATTTACCAGATGCTGGAGCTCAAACTGGCCATGTATGTGGACTTTCCATCCAAAATGAAGCCTGGCATCCTGGTGACCTGCGCGGATGACATCGAGCTTTATAGCGTAGCCGAGGGGGAGGAGGTCAGGTTTGATAAACCAGGCTTTACTGCTTTGGCGCACCCCTCTCCGCTCTCTGTAGGAACGACCCACGGCGTGTTTGTGTTGGATCAACAGGAAACCTCCTCTCAGTCTGAAATGGAGAATGTTTCCTGCCTGCGTTTTCTCCACAAGCCGAGCATCAGACAGATGCAGGCTAGCGGTGCCGTTTGCAATCGGAGGAGCGGTCCGATTCCTGTTTCTGATGCTGAGTTTGTGTACACAGACAGCGCGTATTATGTTGATTTTGATACGGCAAACGTTCTGCTGAACCTGCTGAAAGAGCTGGGGCCTTTGAGCTGTGAGATCGACGCATACGGGGACTTCCTCCAGGCTCTGGGCCCTGAAGCCACTGTCGAGTACACGAACAACACCGCAAACGTGACCAAGGAGGAGACGAGTCTGGTCAGCGTCCGCCAAAAGATTTTCAGTCTTCTTCAGGGGACCCCCCTGAACGCAATACTCCTCAACAACTCCAAGTTTTATCACATCGGAACCACGTCAGAGTTCCTCTTTCACCTGACTGAGGATGAGGAGCTGAGGAGTGAGCTGGGCCTCCTGTCTTCTGCCTTCAGCGTCCACCTGGACCAGAGCTCTGACGGCTACTCTGGCTGCTGCATCATGCACAGCGCTCTAGATTCCAGTTGCTGTGTGGGACCTGGATCAGTGGTGGAGTACTCCAGGCTGGAAGCCGGTGTTTCTGTCGGTCGGGGCTCCATCATCAGCAGCTGCTGGGTTGGTCCAGGCCTCGCCGTGCCGGATGGGGCCTTCATGCACTCGCTGTCTGTGAACCACCAGAAGCAAACCGGGTTTGTTACCGTCTTTTTTGGGATCAACGACAGCTTGAAGCTTTCTGTGGATGCTGCTGCCTGCATGGAAGAGCTGATGTTTTTTGGGACGCGCCTGTCAGAGTGCCTGTCCCTCTGGGAGGTGGACGCCGAACTCCTGAGGTTCTCCAGAGATCCCTCCAGCTGCAGTCTGTGGAACGCTCGCCTGTTTCCTGTGTGCTCCGATCAGCAAAGCTCCTTCTCTGCGTCCCTAAAGATGCTGCAGGCCATCCTCAGCGGGTCTAGAAGGCCTCTTCCTGCGAAAACACAGCTGCTTTCCATGCAGGAGTGTCTACAATGCAAGAATCTACAGGAGATGCTGAAGTTCAGGAAAGATCTACATGACGAAATTGTGCTGAAGAGACAGTGAGACATCCAGCCTTCCATATTGTTAGGTCATGCATAAATGTTTGCATTGTCAGAGCTGCTTTTGTTCTTGAAATACTGATAAATTCATTCTTTATGTGGGAAATGAGGAATAAGTTAAAGTAATTAAAAAGATATCTGCTTTGTTTGAAATATTTTACCTTTAAAGATTCTTTATACTAATTTAGTTTTTTTATTCTCTGGATTTGCAAGAATTTTATAATAAAAACTACGATGCAGAGTTCTTACCCACTGTTCTGTCTTTTTCCCACAAACACAACTAAATGTTTCTGCAGAAATATTTGTTTTCATACAAATGTGGACAAAATGGTTTATGCTTTATTTTCAATAAAAATTCACAACGGTTTATTTATTTATTTAATTCGCAACAGTTGGCTGCACGGTGGTGAAGTGGTTAGCGCTCTTGCCTCACAGCAAGAAGGCCCCCGGTTCCAGTCCCGGCTGGGGGACATGAAAAACACAACATCAATGGGGGACCTTTCTGTGTGGAGTTTGCATGTTCTCCCCCTCCATGCATGGGTTCTCTCCGGAATTTCTGGCTACCTCCCACCGTCCAAAAACATGCTTCATAGGTTAATTGGCAACTCTAAATTGTCCATAGGTGTGAGTGGGTGTGTGATATGTGGCCCTGTGACAGACTGGCGACCTGTCCAGGGCGTCCCCTGCCTTTGGCCACAAGTGGCCGGGATAGGCTCCAGCAGCCCCGTGACCCCGAAAGGGACTAAACGGAATAGAAAAGGAAAGAATGAACTCACAACGGTCACTCTGATACTGAGATAAAAGGATGATAAATAAAAATGTGAAGAAAATCAAACATTGCATTTGAACTGTTTAACAAAATCCTTAAAAAAAACTTTCCTTGTTTGCTGCCTGTTAAAGGCAGAATATCACATTTCTGTTCCAAACATTGTTAAATTAAGAAGTTTAAAAAAAAAGTTTTCTTAATAAATGAAAGAATCCACGTGGAATCTGGTCCTTCTGGTTAAAATCTGTAAACTAGTATTTGCATCCACTATTCTACACCATAAAGAAATGAGAACAGGAACCTGCTTGACATTAATCCAAATTTAATGTTGAATTTTAAATTTTAGTCCTGGTGGTTTCATTCAGCAGAGTGTTAACTTGTTAAACTGAATTGGAGAAGTGAAAGTTTTTATAACAAACTTCAATTAATTGTGCCGGAAAAGATTCTGATTCTGTACAAATAAATACATATAGCAGTTAAATTAGCTTTATTTATTTATTTGAACTCTGTGTTTAAAGTTTTTTAAGACAATAATTATCTGTGGGGATGTACAGACGGTTGCACGATGGTGCAGTAGATGGCGCTTTTGCTTCTCAGCGAAAAGTCCCTGGTTAAAATCCTGGTTGGTTCACTTCAGTGTAGAGTTTGCAGATTCTGTGCATGCACAGACGGAGTGATGACTACATTACTTCTACTGTCTGAGGAGATTATTGTCTCCACTCTGCCAGAAGATCAGTTGTCATAGTGGAGGGGCATTCCAGTTGGGGAGGGGGTGTTTATTTTAACCCACAAACATGACCCCCCCCTCCTTTATCTGTAGCTGTGTGTAATTGTGTCCCAGTTCAGACTGTATTTCTGTTTCACCGAAGAGGACAAAAGTGCACAGAAGGAACCTTTCGATGGGAAATTACAAATCCAGACCATCGCAGACGTGTACAGGTAATTTATCTGTTTGAATTCAAAAGTTTAAGTTTAATATGCAGGGCAGCAAATCAGAGTTTTCTTTGGTTCAAACGACCTGTGATGAACCCAAACTTTTCCCTCTGATACCGCGAACGCTGCTGTGTAGATGAATGGAAAAAGAAAGTGGCCGAGTTCTACTCCGTGATCATGGAGAAGCTGGAGGACGACTTCCAGCTTCCAGAAAGCCAGCTGCCCGACCTTGAGCTCGCCTTCAGGTGACAAACGCTCTTTTGAGAAGTGGAGAAAACCATTGAAGTCCATGAAAGGGTGCTGTGTCTGTCACCCACCCGGGGGCTCTGCTTGGTTTCATCTCTTTTTCTGTGACTGTTGCTCAGCTCTGATGAGGCTTTTCAGAAGGTGAACGTGAGCTACAGGACAGAGAAGGGGCTGTCGCTGCTGCATCTCTGCTGCGTGTGTGGAGGTATGCATGCACGCACTCTATTAATAACTCCTGTGCAATCCGAAGGAGGGATCGCTGTGGCGCCCACTGACAGTATTGTCAGTAGATGACCTTTAATGGAGGTCAAAGACTAAAGACCCACTCTGATGAAAATCCTGTTTTTGGTGTTTTTAACATGTTTTTAAGGACAAATAAAAAGAAAGTTAAACTCAAAAATGCACTTCTTAATGTTTCTTTTTTTTTCAAATAATTTCGAATCAGGAGTAGATGAAAAAAAGCCATTTTTTAAAAGACCGTATTTGTGACATATAAAATACGCCAGACGGGGCCACGAGCTCCCTGTTCCATCCCGTTTTGATGCCTCCACATGCAGACAAATAGATCCACGAACGTCTTTGTTTTCCTCGTCTGAGCTTGAATCTGTATCCCAACTGTACATGTAAATCATAATGAAAAGACCACTGGAAAGAACACTTGCAAAAATAGACTCGAATATGATCGGAGTGGATCTTTTAAGCTGTTAAAAATGTAAAAAGTCACTCGATTTGTTTTCCTCCTTTTGCATGTTTACCTTGTTTTCTTTTCTTTATTTATATGGATGTTGTGTTGAAATTAGCTCTCATGCAGGGAGCAAAGCCCACGTACGCACCTTGATGCTCAAAGGTTTGCGTCCGTCAAGACTGAGCAGGAACGGCTTCACCGCTCTCCACCTGGCTGCTTTCAAGGTCACTGAATGCGTCTTAAAGTGTTTTTTGTCTTGTGTGGTTTTGTGAGGCTGAGAGTCTTTCTAGAGTTTTGCCACACGGTGGAGTGCAAGCACAGGTTTGGTGTGCCTGAGTGTTTGCATGGAGGTTGGTTTTAAAAGTGCAGCCGGGTGCTGTCCTCGTCCACAGGACAACGCTCAGCTGGTGACGGCCCTCCTGCACGGCGGAGCCGATGTGCAGCAGGTGGGGTACGGCGCCCTCACAGCCCTGCATGTGGCCACGCTGGCAGGGCATCATGAGGTGAGAAGAAGCAACCAGCAGATGTGGCCGACTATCTATTTGCTGATGTTTTGTCGTTTGCTTCCATCAGACAGCAGATATACTCCTACAGCATGGAGCCAATGTCAATGTTCAGGATGCTGTGTTCTTCACCCCATTGCACATTGCCTCATATAAAGGTCACGAGCAGGTAGACATCTTCAAATCTGAAATCTGAGCATTTCTTTTCCATTTAAACCACCACTAGCATGTTCTGACTGTTTCGTGTCTTCTTACTACTTGCCCTCCAGGTGACGAAGCTCCTGCTGAAGTTTGGAGCAGATGTGAACGCCAGTGGGGAGGTGGGGGACCGGCCGCTCCACCTGGCCGCAGCCAAAGGTTTTCTCGCCATCGTCAAACTGCTGATGGGTGATGGAAGCAAAGCTAACGGTTAGACCAACTAAAGAATCCAGCTCAAGCATCACTTGAGGATAATTATTGAGTCGATGGAACTGAACTGTGGCGGTTAATGTATATTTTCCTTACCCTGCATTTAGCAGAAAGCTGTTTCAGAACTGTAATTTGGTCGTGGCCCGCTGGTTCCCCCTCTTCAGAACCGACAGGAGGTTAATTGCCACCTGATTGCTGCACAGATGGAGAAGTGTTGCTTTGACGTTTGCGCTCTTTTCACCAGCCAATGCCCAAGACAACGAGGATCACGTGCCCCTCCACTTCTGCACACGCTACGGTCACCATGAGATCATCCGTTTTCTTCTGCAGGGAAACTTTGACATTCAACCTCACTCTGTCAACATCTACGGAGACACGCCCCTCCACCTGTAAATGTTTGACCTTCTTCCAGCATTTGAAGAACGACTTGAGGCACAGCCACGGTTGTTGTGTTTCTTCAGGGCCTGCTATAATGGCAAAGTGGCTGCAGTGAAGGAACTCGTTCAGCTTTCTGGTCCAGAGAGTCTCCCAAAAGAGAACATATTCAGCGAGACGGCGCTCCACAGGTTCTGTTCAGCTGTTTAAATGTGTTGGTTGATCCTGGCGATCCGTTAAAACTGATGAAGATTTCACATTACAGTGCGTGCACCTATGGCAAAGACCTGGAGATGGTGAAGTTTTTGTTGAACCAGAATGCCATGAGCATCAACTATCAGGGCAGAGACGGACACACAGGTGAGTCTGCTCATGCTGAGCATGATGTAAAGAGCTCAGAAGATCTAAACGCGCTCCATGCCTCTCAGCCGTCCTTTGACTCTGCTCAGCTTTGCACAGCGCCTGTTTCCACGGCCACATTCGCTTGGTGCAGTTTCTGCTGGACAGCGGGGCGGACATGAACCTGGTTGCCTGTGATCCAAGCCGGTCCAGCGGGGAGAAGGACGAGCAGACTTGCCTGATGTGGGCCTACGAGAAGGGTAGGCTGGTTTTGGCTTGAGCTGTCACGAAAGATGGCGAAAACCTGCTCTGTTTGTTTCTTCCAGGTCACGATGCTATTGTGACTTTACTGAAACACTACAAGCGTCCAGATGATTCTCCATGCAATGAGTACTCTCAGCCAGGAGGAGGTGATTCTGAGAAAAGGTCCTCCAGATTCACAAAATCTCCAACTTCAGTTGAACAATCCTTTTTTTCCCCCCAGATGGATCCTACGTTTCCGTTCCGTCTCCTTTGGGAAAAATCAAAAGCATGACTAAAGGTACTGCAGCAGATTTCCCACATCCCTGCGAGCGTCAAGGCTGCCCACACTGTCTGTTGCCAAGGAAATGGGTGCAGATGTGTGTGTGGGGGGGGGTCGCAGATAAATACCTGCTGTTATATTGGAGAAACCGCGGATGTGAATGTTCAACACAACTCTGAAATTGGAATATGAACTGATTTTTTTTTTCATTTTCAGAAAAAGCTGAAGTTCTGGTGCTCAGGGCCAGCCTCCCTTCTCATTTCCACCTCCAGCTGTCTGAGCTGGAGTTTAACGAAATCATCGGATCTGGTGGGTCCATCTCTGATAGTTTTCCTTTTCAGCTAACGTGCCTGCAAATCAGATCATGTTATCGATGAATGTATGCATTTCACTCCTAGGCTCCTTTGGGAGGGTCTACAGAGGCAAATGCAGAAACAAAATTGTCGCCATAAAACGGTATTTCAACAAGCGCATAAACAAAAAAAACGAGTCTGCACCCATCTCCGGTCTGATGGAATCATCTGTTTTCGCTCTTTCACAGCTATCGAGCAAACACCTACTGCTCAAAGTCAGATGTGGACATGTTCTGCAGAGAGGTTTCCATCCTCTGTCGCCTCAATCACCCCTGCATCATCCAGTTCGTCGGGGCGTGCCTGGATGACCCCAGCCAGTTTGCAATCGTCACCCAGTACATCTCTGGGGGCTCCTTGTTTTCCCTGCTGCATGAGCAGAAGAGGTGATGGACCGTTCTGTCTTATAAAAGTAAAAAAAAATGACCAGAAGAATGAAGAAAAAAGAAACCTCACAGCTGATAAAAACCTACTACTGATGTCAGAGACGTCAAAGGTGAAAGCTCAGGACAAGGGAACAGCGGCAGAAGCAAAATTCATTCATTAATACACAATAACATACAAACTGAACATAAACATAACATTAATGGGTCCAAATGGCTGAAGAAGCGACAAAACAAGCCCAGCTGCTGTGAAGGACAGAAGTAAAATACAGGAATGTAAAGAGGTTCCTTCATAAAAGAATCAAATGTGAAGGCTCATTATTCAATGCAAAAGTGCTACCAACAGTAAGAGATGCTTAATGAATGCAAAGTGATGCAAAGTCACTCCACAGACATGCAAATGAACACGCGAGACACAAAAGCGCCACGGAGACAGGAGCATGGCCTAAGCAGATCCCAAAATAAAAGCACATTCAGGCTCCTTTTTACTGTCTGTACAGATGAAACTAAAGGTCAGGCTGTTGTCGGCTCTCTGACCGTTTCAGGGCTGATTATCATCCAGAGGAGCTTTTCCTTCTGGATCATCACTGATCCAGATGAAGTCCTAATGTGTGGCCAGGTGCTGCTTTTATTGACTGTCCCATTGATTGCCGTGAAGTGCTGAGGGTGATTGGTGGCGACCATTGATCCGACATTAAGTGTTTGCCGCTTTAATGATGTGTCAATGGACAGACTCATCGACCTGCAGTCTAAGCTCATCATTGCCATCGATGTGGCCAAGGGCATGGAGTACCTGCACAACCTCACCCAGCCCATCATCCACCGGGACCTGAACAGGTTGGTGCCGCACTAATGAGGCATCACGGCTCTGAAGTAACCACTGCCATTGGTCATGATGTGCGTCTTCCTTCCAGTCACAACATCCTGCTATATGAAGACGGTCATGCTGTGGTGGCTGATTTCGGGGGTGAGTTTGGATCTTTTCAGACAGTACAGACTGTGATAATGCTGGATGAAGCCTCTAAAGCCCACAATACCAGGTTTCTGTTCCAGACGCTCTTCTTCTTTTCAACCCCCTCCGTAGGTTATTGCTCCATTTGATTTTATTGGTGTCTAGTTTCCTCTTTGGGGCCTTTTCTGATGCAGTTTCAAAGTCCTGAACCACTTTTGCCATTTTAATTTATCTTTAACTAACAAGCCATGCTTGATTTTCATGTTTTTGTTATAACCCCAGCTTTTTATTTTCATTTTTTTTGATAGACATTTTTTGTTTTATTACACAATAATTCCACAATGAACCTGAAGCAACTGTACAAAAAACTCACTTGAGGGAGGTAAAGTTGGTCGGTTTTTTGCTGCAAAAATCCCCAAAAATGTAGCCCGAATCAGTCATTTCAAAGCGGACGTTGGACAATCTCTTGTGTTTTCTCATCCTCTGACTCTTTTAACTCCTCGACGTCCCTTCCTGTGTCTCTTGCAGAGTCCAGATTTCTACAGTCGGTGGATGAGGATAACATGACCAAGCAGCCCGGGGTTCGTGCAGCTTCTCCGAGGACACACAGTTTTAGCTTTTTCTTTAGCCTCCATGGTTGAAGGTCACTGTGGAAAGGAAAGGAGAGGATGCTTCTGCTGCCATCAATACTACCTCTGAGCCTGAAAGGAAAACTGGCTTCATGCAAGTTTTGTCTGAAAAATGCTGACTTGGTGTTTCTCGGAGCTGACCTGGCAGTTGGATGATTGGTGAGCTGCTTCTCTTGGGAGCCGCTTGTTATGACAAAAGCTCGCTCCGGTTAGCATACGTCAGTATTCAGGCTTCGTTCAGTGAGTCTCACCTGATGAGTGGTGCTTTGTGTCTGCTTGGCTGACACCTCATCTCACCTGCAGATGTTTTCACTTTTTCAAATTAACTTTGATAAGATTTTATTAAAAAAAAAACAACAAAAAACGTAACAGACTACATGTAGATTTTGTCAAAGGAGTGAAACTCAAGCAAAGCAGAAGAACAGAAGGTCGATTATTTAAAGGGTAGTCTTTGTTTTAAAATCAGAACTTCAGCTGTTGGAGCAAATAGACACCTGAGAAGGAGAGAAGAACTGAGGAGTTGGCTTTCAAAGTCCCACTCCGATGATCTTTTCATCTATTTTAAAAACGTTCCAGTGGTTTTTTAATAAGGATTATCCAGTTTAAAGCCAAAATAAAAAATTAAAAAAACAGTTGTTTTCAAGGACATAATTTCTGCAGAGCGGCAGGAGTTCATCACAAATTCAGTTGTGGGTGGGACTGTTGGCGAGAAGTAGTTCTTTCAGGAAAGGCCATGAGTGTGTTAATAAGGAGATTCATGAGCTGATCTCTGATAATGCACAAAACCACGGCTGTGGGAGTCAGAGTCTACCAAACCTTTACCTCAAATTTCTGTTCCTACACCAGAATGTGCTGTACAACAAAAAGGACTAAGAACTTTAAACACTTGCTCTGGTGTGAATGCTGTTTTTGATGTTTTTAACGGGTTCTTGTGCTATTTTTCTGTTGATTTTCTAAAGGCATTTCTGAAAATTAAGCCAAAAATTGCATTTCTGAGTATTTCTTTCTTCAAATCGTTGTGAGTCAGGAGGACACGAAAAAATACCATTGGAAGACTGTGACGCAGAAAATATGCTGGACGGTACCACAAGCTCCCTACTCTGATGCCTCCCCCTGCAGACAAACAGAGCCATGAACGTCTTTGTTTTCCTCGTCTGAGCTGGAGTCTGGATCCAAACTGGAGGACTGGAGAGCCACGATATTGCTGCAGTTTTTGTTGCACCGCTTATGTTAGGTTGGGGGTGTGAGGGCCTGTAAACTAGCGGGAGAGAGTGTAAAGAAAAGGATAATGGGAAATGAACTTCTGCCACTCTGCAGAAACTATGTCCTAGAAAACGACACAGGTTTTGGGATTTGCGCTAAAAATGATAATGAAAAGACCACCAGGAACGCTTTGAACACGGATCAGAAGATGATCGGACTTAAAAGAACCGTGAAAAACATAAAAAAAATAAAAGTGCGTGATGTATGGGAGTGGTTTGTGCATTTGGTTTGAGATCTTTAAGGCGCTTCACATTTCTATCGCCCAACTGAGTACTCTGATTACCCTGCTAAAGGTAGGACTACATCAAAAGGACTTTTGTTCATTTTCCAAATGAAGGAACTCCCCCTGCAGACGAGCTGACCTCGTCTCCTCTTGTGTGTGGTGCAGAACCTGCGCTGGATGGCTCCTGAGGTCTTCACGCAGTGCACGCGCTACTCTGTGAAGGCAGACATGTTCAGCTACGCCCTCTGTCTGTGGGAGCTGCTCACGGGAGAAATCCCCTTTGCTCACCTGAAACCAGGTGAGTTTCATGAGATGCTCACAGTACAACAGAAGTTCAGTTCCCACATTCTCTCTTACAGACGTTTACCTACTGATGGGGATTAATTTAGGAGAACCCGCAGCTATCCTATGATCATGTTCTAAAACGCTTCACGTGCCTCTTTGGCTCATTTCAGCAGCAGCCTGATGTGACATTTAACCAAACTTCAGATATTCTCCTGTTCTAAGCTGCTGCAGCTGCAGACATGGCTTACCATCACATCCGGCCTCCGCTGGGATACTCCATCCCCAAACCCATCTCTGCTCTTCTCATGAGGGGCTGGAACTCCTGCCCAGAGGTACACCACCCAGATCTCCAGCCGTGAAGTTAACATTTTCTGCATGTTGCACAGTGAAAGAGTTCTGCTCCACTTTGTACTGCAACAGATCTAGAAAATCCCTTTCATTCTTTTAAAAAAAAAATGTGATGCCGTCTGTTGGCAAAGCGAGAGTGCAGAGCTGCTGAGTCAGCAGATTCTTCCCACGCATGCAGAGGCGACAGAAGAGGGGAGACGTTCCCAGGAGGACGTATTGCTGCCAGGCTGTTCTTATATCCGAGCACGCAGGATCGGGACGTCCTAGTGCTGAGCCGTTAGGCTCCTAATTAAGCTGAGATGTTTTTGTCGCTCCTGTTATGGAATATTTTTCCATAGCAGAGAGCATGCTGGGACTTTTCTCCCTCTGTTCCTCCTCTTCATCATAATTTTGTTCCTGAAACTCTGTTTTCTTTAGATTGTGGCAGATCTGCATGAAAATTGCAATGAAACTAAATATTTATTAGTTTGAGTTCATTTTATAAAGCAAACTATCCATTCAAACATGCAGATGTATAGATGTATCTATTCTGGGTAGAAGCTTTGTTTATTTGGGCCTGAAGCAGATACATTTCACAAATCCAGACTTCCTTTTGTCCTGCAGCAGAGCTGGACTCTAAGGACCAGATTGTTTTTTTCTTTTTTGAAATTCTTCACTTTTGAGTGAAAATGTCACCACCACAATACATAACTCACCAAAATATGCACCTAGTACCTGGTGAAAATGAACTTTTGACTAAAAAGACGATGACATCACAGCGGGAGAATCCATCAAAAACTGAATGATCAAAATCTCTCACAGGGCTCAAAAAAATATTTCTAAATCCTCTAACGAAACCGAAACACACGAGTCGGGGGTATCCAAAAGAAGTTTCACAACTATTATGGGATGATCAAATGACTTGGTGGTGATTTTGAGACAAAGTGGGAAATTTTACCATTTTCGCACAATGTGGGAAAAGAAAACCTTTGTTTTGTTCACCAAAAATGACACGGACACGGCGCCAGGTTAAGTATACAACCAGTTTTGTTGACCTTTGACCTCGGGAAGAGGCTGGCATCACTAAAAAAAACAAACAAAAAAAAAAAGGCCTTTGGAACCTTCTATAAATGTTAAGTCCTCCTGTAAGGATTTCAACTTATCGCCTCTTGACTGCCCGAGCATCAATCCTAAGCTACTTTGGAAAAAATGTCTAAAGTTTGTCGATTTTGAATGGCGTTAGCGTGGCGAGCTCGTAAAAGTGGCATTTCCCTGTTGCTCGCATGAGTTTTACTAGAATGCTTTGAACGAAATGATATGGCATACAATATAAACGTATTAGAAATGTTGGCGTGTTTAATTACAAACCTTAATTACTATGGAAATCCAAAAGTTTAACTTTGCAGATTCTTCTAAAAAGGACATAAACCTGTTCATTAACGCTAGCCAACCAATAACTTAAATAGTTGCTATGGAGATAAAAGCAACAGAAAAGCCTCCACCTTTTCATTTTTTAAATGAAATGATACCATGCAGTTCTGACCAGGCTGGCAGGGGCAGAAAGCGAGAGTGAGGGGCATGTAGCAGATGCCCTGCCAGTGAGGGCGGGTCAAATGGGGTAGCGGAGGCAGGTGGCGCCTGCAGGCCACAAAATGCTACTTGTGGCTTTAATTTCAAATATTTGATCCAAACTACTTATTTCTTGCTTTAAAATTTGTTCAGAACCAACCAAATGGAGAAAATTATTGTTGAACTTAAAAAAAACGTAATTTCTGAAGCCTAGCTGACATTCAGACTCACGGAGGGGGGGGGGGGGGGGTATGTTATGATCTCCTGAAACCTCCTGTTTCAATGAATGCACCTGAATTATTGAACAGGTTGGAGGACAAAGGTCAGGTGGAGATGGGAGGGGGGTCTCTGTTATTTTCCTGTGAAGCTGAAGATCCAAAAGGCTATTTTTAGAAACAAAGCACACCTTTGTCTACCCACGATGCACCTGTGCCTCAGATGGCGGCTGAATTAATGCTTTTTTTCCAGGACAGACCTGAGTTTTCTGAGGTGGTTTCCAGTCTGGAGGAATGTCTGTGCAACGCCGAGGTTAGTCCCTATACATCCACTCAGCAGCGTAAGTGCATTTTTGCCTCATGATGGGTCATGTTTGTGTTACAGTTCATGTCTCCAGCCTCCAGCAACAGCAGCGGATCCCTCTCGCCCTCCTCCTCCTCTGACTGCCTCCTGGCACGAGGAGGACCCGGCCGGAGCCACGTGGCGGCCCTGCGCTCCCGCTTCGAGCTGGAGCATGCCCTCAATACCCGCGCCTATGCCTTCTGGACTCAGAGGTGTGACACATCAAACGCACCCTTCATACTCAGACTGCCTCTAGATTCTACTCACAGGTTTTTATCCTGGAGTTTTAGCGACCAGTTTGGAGCACAAGTAAACCAAAAGCGGTTACGTTTTTATTTACCAACAATCAAATAAAAAATGTTAAATAAAATTAATAATTTTGAAGTTTAATTCACTTTCCATTTTCAAAATGCAAAACCCTAAAAAAAACGTTCAGAAATGTTTTCAAAACCGCTGTGGGATTTCCTTTCATGTTTATAAATGTTTATATATTATTTTTTTATTTTATTTTTTATCAAGTCAATCATTATTTAAACAGCACTTTTTAGAGTGCAAGGTGCTATCAAAGTCTTGTACACCAAAGTAAATCATGACAAATTAATTAATACATTTAGAAAATATTGTTACCCCCCTCCCCCCAACACACATATCATCTACCCCTTTAATCCATGGAGGTCAATATTTATTAATTAAACATTTATATATTTAGTCTTTGGTCGCCTGGGGGTGCTGAACAGGTCAATGTCATTTTTAGAAGAATCTGCAAAAGTAAAGTTTTACATTTCCTTGGCAACAAAGGCTTTTATGTTAACCACGCCCATGATTCCTGTTTGACATTTTTACAATATTCCAACAAAAAATATGCGAGCAACAGGAGCAGGAACACCGTTCAGAATCTACAAACTTCTAATTCTATTTTTAGTTTGTCATTGCTACTAAAGATGATTTATGTGGAAAATTCAAAATGGCGGCCTCTTCCCAATGTCAAAGGTCATAAAACTTCAATTGTGGTTGTTGACTTAACTTGGCAGCGTCGCTCGAACAAAAGTATTCTATTCCCAAATTGTGCAAAATAGTAAAAATCACCAAATTTCACACTTTAACACAAAAAGCCGCCAATTTGTAGGTCCTGCTGCCATCCCGTAATAATTTTCCACTGAATATTCACATGGTCAAAAATTTAATTTAACCTTTAACATTTTTGTGGAATTTTAAAGAGAGTAAATTGAATATTTTACTTATTTTTAAGTCTGTGCTCACCGTTTCCATCACTTCCTGCAGTGCAAAACTAAAATCTAATAATCCTGATGATCCTCAGCATGACCCATTTTAATTCTCCTGTATATTTTCAGCCACACTTCTTTCAATACAGGCAAATTCAAACATGCTAACTTACAACCAACCAAATGATTCTACACAGAAATATCAGCAATAAGGGACATTTCTGCTTCGACCCCACCTCCAACATTCAGTGAACGCTCCTGCAGAAACATTCTACAGTTTTGGGTTTGGCTCTACATTCGGACTCTGCTTCTGGGCCTCTTATCAGCACCAATGCATACTCAAATTTTGTTTTAAAGCAGAAACATGAAATAATGAAGACATTTGGATTTTATTTTTAGTGAGCGTCGCCGAGCTTCAGGTGGGCTTTCATTGGAGGAACTCCGAAGAAACATGCAGTTCTCTCCCATCGATCGAAATGGTTTGTCTGAGTTACTCCGAAATGCCACTTTATCGTTTTATTGTCTTAGATTCTAGTTTTAGAACACCAAACCTGCAACAATCCAAGCTTACGAGTTTGGTAACACTTTATATTAAGATTCCTTAACAAGCTTTGTTAACACATTAACAAGCATTATAAATGAATTTATAGGCTGTTAGTAAGACATTTATTAGTACAATAAGTCTAATTAGGTTTATTAAATTACTTAGTTAACACATTTACAAGCATTATTATTAGGATGTTTTTAAGATGCTAATGATGCATTTACTGATATTATAGGTGCCTAACAAATGTGTCAGTGTTAATAAGCTTAATAAGATTTATTAACAACCTTTGTTAACAAATTAAGAAGTATTATTATTGTTTGGGGTTCTAGTAAGATATTTGTTAGCATTATAGATGTCTCACACAAGCCTAAGTGTTCATAGGCTTAATAAGTTTTATTAACTAACTTAACAAATTAATAGGCTTTATTAATGTGTAAGATGCTAGTAAGATATTTATTAGCATTATAGATGTCTTGCAAATACCTGAAAGTGTTAATAAGATTTATTAACATCTAAAGTCAGGCCATTGTCTTCTAAATCTATATTACTAAACTGCTTATAAGCTTTACAAATGTTTTAATTAACTTTGTTAATAGTTTATTAATTGTTTTGCAGCACCTCATCTAAAGTGTGGACGTTTTTTTAGCACAAACAACCACAAAGCATAAAGATTGTAAAAAGTACTTTATGACATTAAAACAGACTAAATATACACAAATCGTTCTGTAAAAGATATATAATAATTTAATTCAGACAAATAAAAAATATTAAAAAACATATAGACTGGTGTTGGATGACTCTAGCATCATAGCTAGTAATAGGATAAAGTATTAGCATCTATCCTGAGTGAAACATCCATTGCAAATCCCATCACCAGGAGACAGTTCTCTGCATTCAATGCCAACTGCATTCAACCACTGTTGCCTTGCTTCAAAGTCCACAAGAAAGTTGCACAAGCCAGTAATTTTTGAAGAACGAAGACAATAAACCTACAGGAGCCATGCTAAAGCTAACACGCTAACGACCGACCGGTACAGAATCAAAGATGGGCGGGGCTTTTTTCGTCACCTGTGTGAAAGCAAAGTCTAAGAGGCCATTCAATTGGCTGAAAGTGAGCACGCCTGTTTTGCTGATGAGTTTGATTGACAGATTCATTAGCCAATGGGGACATTAGTTTACCTGCCCAGGTTAGCGTGTTAGGTAAGCCCATCAACACTTAGGCTTGTGTGAGACGTCTATAATGCTAACAAATATCTTACTAGAACCCCAAACAATAATAATACTTCTTAATTTGTTAACAAAGGTTGTTAATAAATCTTATTAAGCTTATTAACACTGACACATTTGTTAGGCACCTATAATATCAGTAAATGCATCATTAGCATCTTAAAAACATCCTAATAATAATGCTTGTAAATGTGTTAACTAAGTAATTTAATAAACCTTATTAGACTTTTTGTACTAATAAATGTCTTACTAACACCTTATAAATTCATTTATAATGCTTGTTAATGTGTTAACAAAGCTTGTTAAGGAATCTTAATATAAAGTGTTACCACGAGTTTAATATTATTATGACGATTGTCAAAACAGAAGTATTTTTCTTTGAAATGACTGTGACAACATTTCCAGTAAGGAGGCTGAACTCCGGTCTCGTCTGTCTCTCAGGATATGTGTCCGACCCCATGAGCACCATGAGATTCTGCTCTTCCTTCAGCAGCAGCGGCAGCTTCGAAGACAGCAACTAATCTGCAAAACCAACTTTTTTTGTAGTGCTTTTATGAACATGTGAGGTGATGAGTGCATCTGTTTGGAGTATTTGGTTGTAAAACGATTGTAAATTGTCTGTTTTTAGGCTAATGGTGTAAAAGAAATGGTTGTTTTTGAGCAGGAAAAGGAAGGAAGTCACTCTGCTAATATTCTTTTATTTTTTTAGGTCAAATCACACAAGCTGTTGATTACATAAAAAGAAAGAAGCTCAACAAACCTAAACAAACTAAAAATTCATTAAATCAATGATAAAAATACATAATTCATCAACGTTTGAGCTGAGGTAGTGTTAACATGAAACAACCCCCTTCAGGCTCCGCCCCTGCGAGTAACTCGGTCAGAGCGCTGACTGACTGGGATGGTCCAGAGGAGTTTCAGTTACGAGCATCAGGAGAAGCTTGGGTGCTAGGATCCAATGGGTGTAAATGTAAAATGTACTAGAAGGAGACTAAAGACGTGGGAGTCCGCCAGCCATGAATTATTCAGTCACCTGTAAGCGTGAGCGGCATCTGGTTCCACGTGGAAGTGATAGCAGCAGTACCCGATACCTCCATAGTGTTATTAACAGTAGGAGTTGGTCTGTTGTAAACATTTTATGCAGCTGTCAGACCTGAATCTGCAGCGCATCTTTTTAATAAAGGAAGTTTGGGATGAATTCCATCGATTAAAAAGGCGCTGCGTTCCCTGAATGTCCCTCTGAGCCGAGCGGCTCTGACGTCCAAAAGCATTTTACAACATCAGCATCAGCAGCACCATGGTGCTTTACAATAATATAAAGAAAAATAAAAGGAGAAAAGCACAACAATATGACGGGCGATATAATACATGTAGGGAAATAAAACAGGGATGAAACAAAAGAAAAACATTTTTACCAACAGCTACTGAGTATTAAAAGCAGTTTTAGAAAGTCTGGTAAAATGCTGATCTCCAAACATTTAAGCTTAGTTCTTAGTCCCAGCTGCCCTTAAGGGCTAAAGGCAGCTGCACGCAGATACAGGTGTCTGCGTGGGAAAAATGGTTAAACCTGTACGGGTCACGCAGGTGATCTGCAGTAAATGGTGGTAGACCGCTCAGTGAACCCGTAGGGATAAATGCTCATAAACATTTTTTCTACATTCATGCTGCAAGCGACAGATCGTAGTGGACATTCATACAATAAGTAAGGGTGAGAAAGGGAGAGGTAGGGGAGACGCAGGTGTGTCGTACAGATTTTTTATTTTTTCAACCTCTCAGATCTGACAGACTGTCCATGGAGTCCGCTAGCGCTGTTCACATGACACGTGCGCGCTCCTTGCTGTAGCCTGACTGTTAGAAATGAGGAAATCAGCCAATCAGAGTGTAGTTTGTGTGCACGCACCGGGCATGCAGCCATTACATGGGGTCAGTAAGGAGCCAGTCCTCGGATCTCACCAACGACCAGGCGTAAGGACACCGTACGACACCATCACGTCAACATCATAAGAGTGTGCAACATCCATTAGCCTACTGCTACATACACACACCGCCTTCAGCAAGTGGTCGCTTCAGGAGACCACTTCCAATGAAAAGTCTATGTGAACGTGTGTATCCGTTATAAATTAAACCAGTTGAACTTTGACCAATACGAAACTCAGATTTGGCAGCGACGTATGGATGACGGCTCTTTACACAGAAGTACCAACAGTTTGAAAATAGATCATGGAGGAAGCATTATTAACTGCCGTTTGCATTTGCTGGAATTCTACGACACCAAGTCTTTCATTTATCGGAAAAGAGCTGTGAAGAAAAAAAACCTGGAGCAAGGTTCACCAAATTTGCACCGCTTTGATATTTCACACAAAGACTCTTCTTCCAGATGTGAGTACATCCACTAGTGACAGTCCAGTGTGAACATCACATGCCCAGTGTGATGCAGCCTTACAAATACTTGACGATACACTTACCACATGCACAACAATGGTACGTTCCATTTTCAGGACGTCCCTAATGGTGGCCGTACAAGCCTCAAGGCCTCAAGGTGCTCCTCTCTATGACCTGCCACAGACTGGACAACCCAAAAACCTGCAGCACCCGTGTGGGGCAACCCCCCCATACAGGTGATGTAATTAAACCTTCAAGAGTCTCATGAATTTGCCCTCCCTCTACCTTCTCTCAGCCTTTCTGTAGTGCTGATGAATGGTGCGAGTGCCTAACCGGGGATTGGCCTTTGGTTTAGGCGACCTCTTTTAAAGTGGAGCAAAAGTGTTCAGGATCTCTGAGAAGGTGGAGTAAAGTCATGACACCATCCAGATGGAGGGAGTCACCACTGGAAGTCCTGGAAAGCAGTGGAGAAGTCTCCTGTTGATGATGCAACGCCAGCAGGAAGGAAACGTCGGTTTGCTGATGGAAGAAGGGGCTGACAGTTACGGGGCAATGGTCTGAGATATTTATTAGTGAGGTCTCACTGATTGAGTTTAGTTTGTGAAAGTCTTTTAAAGGTAGGGACGGGGGGCTTTTTGTGTCTTTGATTTTGTTGCAAAAATCCCCAAATTTCTGCTACAGGTGATCACACACGAGTGGTGGCGAGACTTTGACAAGCATTAAACACAAACGGAAGACCAGGGCGGGGGTCAGAGGTCATCCATCGCCACAAACATCACAGTTCGGTCAGCAGAGGATATGAGGTGTGAGCAAACAGCGTTTCATCCACAGAGAAAGGGCTGAGCTTCTCTGCGTGTAGAGTTTGCTGGATGTCTTTGTTCAGAAAACTCTCTTCTAAGCCTTTGCGTTGGATTTCTTCCCCCTCCTCTCTAGGCTCCTCTCTGCTTCCATCAACAGACACAGAAGTTGTGAACTCAGTGATTTGGGTCACTTGTCGACTGTACGCATTTTCCCATGATTCCTCTGTTTGGGAATTCTTTTCAGCCTCTAAAGGAGCTTCAGGTGTCCGTACAGCAGCGGCATCAGGACCTGTGGCATTTTCAGAAAGCTGGTTCTCAGGTTGGCTGGTGGAGGCAGAATGATGAGAACCTGAGGTGCTTTTTACCTCCATCTGCTCCTGGTGCTGTCCTTCTGCTGGTCCAGCCTCATCTTCCTCAGAAGATGCCCCCCTTCCTTGGAGCTCCTCTGACTTTATGTCCTTTGGACTCTGTTTGTCGTCTGGTTCAGTTGGTGACGTTGGGCTTTTGGCTTCGGTCTCCTCCTCGACTTGCCGTGTCGTTTTGGCTGAGCCGTCTTCCAAGAACTCAAGTTCATCTCTAAACATCTGCTTGTGCTCTTCATCCTCAGACTTTGCCTCCAGCTTCCCTGGACTCTGAGACCTCTGCAGCTCAGGTGCTGTTTCTTTATTTTCAGAGTTTGGTGCAACCACTGCATCTGTCAAATCATCCAGAGGCTCAACAAACGTCTGGAAAAACTTTGAGGTCTGATGGACGCTGATCCAGCTCGTGACCAAATCTGTGTTGTCTTCTCGGGCAAAGACCTCTGGAGCTTCTGCAGCTTCTCTCCGGCCTGTGTCACCTGACTCGCCGTGTTGAGAGTGTGGTTTGAGCAGCACACTTGCTCCTTCCTCAGAGGCTTTGCTCACCTCCTCTGTGTCCGCTCCATCAGCAGCAGGAGCATCATCTCCCGCTGCATCGTCAAGAACCTGCTCCTCTTCATCAGGCCAGTTTTCTGCTTCGCCCACATCACCAGCATCCGGGTTTTCCTGAGTTTCAGTTAAGTTATGAATGTCTTTGTCCTTTTCTGTCAGATCTGATGTTGTGTTTTGATGATCAGCATCAGACTGATCACCATCCTCACAAGCTCTGCTTTCATCCGGACGTTCCTTTGGTTCTCCACCTGATGCCTCTGAGCCCATTTTGGTAAACTCATCATAAACTTTCAAGCTGTCATCCCCTTTATTTTCACTGGTTTCTATGACGACAGTGGATGTTTCACGGACCACCTCATCCTTCATTTTTTCAGGAGCTTCCTCGGGATCCTCACCTTCAGCTGGCTCCTCTGTTTTCCCTTCCTCTTCTTCCTGCCCTTCAGTTTTCATGTCCTTTTCATGTGAGGTTGAACTGTTTTCTTCGGCCTCAGGAGCCTCAATCTCCTCATTTTTGGCCTCAATCTTTCCCTTTTCATCTTCTTTTTGAACATTTTCAGCCTGATTTATGCTGGCTGTTTCCTCCTCGTCTGCGGGGACATCAGCTGGTATTTCAGTAGATATTTGAACGAGCTCTTCATCGACTTTGCTTTCTTCTCTTAGCTCAGGTTCCTCTATAACCTGAGGTGTTTCTTCTCTTCTTTCAGTTTCATAATGTTCAGTGTTCTCCTCTCCTCCATCTTTCTCTGAGTTTTCTGCTCCGTCGTCTTTTTTAACAGCAGCCAGATTTGCAGAGCTTCTGTCTTCACCTCCATCACTTTCATCTTCATCTTTTTCACTTTCTCTAGTCTCTTTCTTCTTCTCATCAATGTCATTCCCCTCGTTTGTTCCAGTCTTTTCAGGTTCTTCCTCCTTTTCTTCTGTTGCAGCTTCATCCTCCTTAGTTTTCTCCCCTTCCACCTCAACCTCTGCTTCTGCGTTGGTGTCCTTTGCAGAACTTTCTGCTGAGTTTTCTGTGTTTTGGTCAACTGTACTTTCATCATTACTCCCTTCTTTTCTTTCACTTTTCTCTTTTTCCTCTGTGTTTACACCTTCTTCAACCTCCTCTGACTCTGTTTGTTTTTCCTCCTCCTCAACTTCCTTTCCAGGTTTCAGCTCCTCTGTTTTCTCATCTCCACCCACCATCTTTTCCTCCTCCAGCTCATCATTTTCCTGTTGACTGTGTTCCGCACCAGTCTCAGCCCCTGAAACATGTTCTTCATCTTCACCGCCGCCACCTTCCTCTGCAGTTCTATGAGCTGTGGTGTCTCCATCCTCCTGTGGTTGGTTGCTTGAGCTCTCGGCCGTGACTTCGGCTTCTTCCTCGGCGTCCGCCTCCCCCTCTGTGACAGCTTCAGGTGCCTCTTCACAGCTGAGGGCCTCTTGCTTCTCCGAGGACTCTGCTTTCATCTCCATTGTCGCGTCTGCTGCCTCCGCCTCCGCATTATCCAGCACAGCTGCCTCATCAGTCTGCTTTGGTTGCTCAGAAACTGATGACTCATCCTCTTCTCCGCTTTCCCGCCTTTGCTCCGTCTCATTAGGATGATAGTCAGTCTCCACAGCAGCTTCCTCCTTCCTCTCCCCATCATTCTCTGCATCCACACCAGCATCTCCTTCAGCTGAATCTGTGGTCTTGTCATCTGGTGCTGCATTTCCATTTGCAGGAAGATGAGCTTCACTCTGTTCCTCTGCTTCATCTTTCTCTGCTGTGGCTTCATCATCCGCTCCCTTTTCACCCTCCTCAGCCTCACACGTCTCCTCCTCTTTGGCATCATCATGAGGTTCTTCCTCATTTCCTTCTATCTTAGGAATCTCTTTCTGTTCCTCTGACACTTCAGCAGAGCCACCTTCATCACATTTGGTTTCTTCCATGACCATCTCTTCTTCAGGATCCTCCTCTGCAAGAACAAATTAGGGTTGATCGAAAAATGTTTGTGATCACTTCCTACATCACTACTGAGGCACAGCTACCTTTGCTGGCCTGCTTTGAGCCTTCATCTCTGTGCTCCTCCTCCTCCTCTGTGCTGGTGTCGCTCAGTTCAGGCTCGGAGCTGCACTGAGACTGTTTCAGGATGGCTTCTGCCAGCTTCTCCTGCACTGATTTGGCTTAGAAAGAAACAAAAAGAAAGTTCCTGAGTCAGAAAATTTATTTTTATACCTAAAAAAAACAACTATGCAACAAGTCAAGAGCAAAGGGAAACCACTCACTGCATGAACACGCAATTTAAACTTATTTTGATGTATTTTATTTGTTAAATGTTTCTTTAATAATATTATTATTCTTTATTTATTTTTTTAAATTCTATTTATCCATTTGTTTATTTTTACTTTTATTAAAATAATATAAATTTTATTGATCATAACATGAAGATTAAACATTAAACCAAAACACCATAAATTTTTTTGTTTTAATTCATTGCTGTGAAATAAAGAAAAACAAAAAACATATTTTAACCTAAACTTTGGCGGGGCGGCTTTAAGACGTACACCTGTAGCTCCAAACTGAATAAAATCACAGAAAATCGTCTTTTTAATAATCACAGATGCACTAAACCGCTGTTCTGGATAACCGCCGACTCCTTGCTGCTACAGACTCACAAACTACATTCAGTTTGATCTGAATGCTCTGAAATAACCTCTGTCCTGCTCCTCCTCGTTGTGGCACTCCTCCGCCATCTTTTCCTCCTCTGGCGTCTCTTCGCTGAGCTTCATCTCGTTTCCTGAAGGGCCTCTGGGGTCGGAGATCTCGACCTCTGTGCTGTCTGCAGCGCTGTTCACAGCAGCAGCCTCTTCTTCTGCAGTTTCCTCTGGGTTCTGCTCCTCCTCCTCTTCTGGGGTGAGAGCTTTCTCCTCATGCTCCGCTATGGGTGGGTTCTCCTCCTCTTTGATATCGTTTTTGGCTTCAACATCGCTTTCCTCTTGGTCGCTGTCAGAGAAGCTTGAGTCTGAGTCAGACTTTATGTCTTCTTTAAAAAGAGAACATTTCAAAAATGGCTTTCTCTAAACCTCTAGGGGACGGTTAAATACTTTTTCATTTTAACAAACATGAAAATTCTGAATATGCTTTGAAAGAGTTTGTGTTTTCACCCACCATCCTTCTCATCTTCAGTTTCTGAGGCTTCGTTCTTTTTCCCCTGAGTTTCAGTTTGGGAGGATGGAGATGGAGTTAAGTCTTCCTTCGCCTCTTCAGCAGCAGCTTCATCATCTGCTTCAAAGTCTTCTTCATAATCTTAGATTAAAAACATTAGTGTTTGGCAGGAGTGGTAACTCTAATCAGGAGGAGACGGTCAGCTGTGGTTTTTGATGTTTTACCTTCTCTGGTTTTGTCCTCTTCAAGGAATGTTTGGTCTTGATTCTCTGTGTTTTGTGCTCGGCTAGACTCTGAAGGAAAGGCAGCATCGCCCCCGTCCGCCTCCACCTCTGCTGAGTCTTTAGGGCTCGTGGCAAGTACTTCAGGACCCTTCCCTCCTTTGAGCCTTTTTGGAGGAGGGGTGGGCATTTTGTCGAGCCCCAACGCGATGATGCACCTTAGCAAACATGACGAGGACTGAAACTGCAGCAGCTTTTGCAGTATTTCTGCTCATGACTGAGGGATTGCTACATTTAATCTTCAGTTTGAGCAGAACCTGATCAAACTGGTAATTGGTCAGATGAAGAAACACTGAAGCACATCCACCTGTAAAGTGGAATATCTTACTTGTAACACGGAGATGCTCCTTCCACGCCCAAAAAGCCAAAGTTTCCGTGTTTCCCACCGAGACGAGAGCCTTTCCTGTATTTAAACTCACAGCAGGCGCTCAGCCGTTCCACCTGCAGCCCATTCAGGAAGAAGGTCAGGCTGAAGGGAAAGCCTCTATGTCGCCTTGAAAGAAACTGGAAGGTTTCTGGAGGAAAGACGGAGGAGATCAATACCAGCGACCAAAAACACAGACCCTCCCAAATGCCAGGCGCCCACCTCCCTCGCGGAGCATTCCTTTGTACACGCACAGGTTCTCTCCTCCACAGTGCTGCTGAAAGACTTTGACCTCATCCCTGAGGTCCAGCAGGTCATGGGAGAGATGCACCGTTTTCCCAAAGTACACCATGTTCATGCACACTTGACTCTGGTGGATGGAGCTCCTCAGCCATGGGAGGTCCTGCACAGACAAAAATATGTTGGAATTTTCAAGTACAGGGAGTCCTGGAGCTATTTTTACACTTTTGGTCCTCACTTATCACAAATACTGTTTCTTTTCACTCATCAGCAAGTTTGAGCACCTTAAAGTCATGTCACACAGCCACAGCGTGCATTTAGCATATTTTCCAGGTATAGACCAAAAGTTTGGACACACCTTCTCATTCAAGGTGTGTCCAAACTTTTGGTCTGTGCGTTTCTAATAAGGTTCATTATTCGTCGGTGTGCACAGATGTCTGTGAAGGGTTTCAGATGATTTGATGTATTTCTGGTTGGTTGAGAATTATGCAGTTATACTTATTTTCTATTCCTCCCTTTGCACGTGACTTTCAGCATTTCACAAATGTAATTTCTTCTGATTTGTTGATGTATGTCCAGTCTTTTTGGATTGCTACCGAAAAAACGGACTGGAATGACGGCCGTGACTGACCTCTGCTCCACTGAAGGCAGTGGCGTTGCGCAGTCTGCGACCTCTGATGCTCGGGGAGATCTCGGAGCTTCTGTCTTTCCTCTTCGTGACAGGAGGTATCGGTGTGACAAAGTTGTTGATGACTGGAAGGTAGCAGGGTGAGATGCCAAAAGAAGTCTCCTTTGGGCCTGAAGCTCTGAAGGACTCCTTGTTCATCTGGACAGAAGTTACAGGAGTCTGAGGATTTTTTGTAAATGACTCGTTCTTTTTCAAATAAAACAGAATTCAACAGGTAATATTCAACGGCAGACATTTCCTCCCCGTCATGTACTCACTGTGCGATTGAGGGGCTGGCTGCTGGCGTGGGAGGACTCATGGAGTCTGTAAGGAGAGTTGCGTCTGACTGAAGCTGTGGTGCTGCTGCTGTGGATAGGCTTCAGGCGCACCGGCCTCTGCATCTTTCCTGGAGCCGTGTTTGGTCGAGAAGAGCTTGGCTGGAGCAAACAGAGAGTTTCTAACTCTGGATCTGGATGTTTTCTTTTCATAGAACAAATTGGAGCTTAAGATTTTACACAGTTAGTCTGTGCTATTTAAAACAAAGGAAGACAACAGAAAAAAGTCAAATTTTCCTATGAAGAAAACTTTATTTAACCAGGTAAAAAAACCATTGTGATCAAACTCTCTTTTGCAAAGGTGACCTGGCCAAGAGGTCAGCAGCACACGCCACGAAACATAACCGTAAGAAATAAGACAAAAAGATTGGAAACATTACAGTTTAAAATTAAGGAGCAGCAAAGTGCACAGAAGTAAGAGCTCTGTCTCCTCCTTTGGTCACCGGCGGGAGCTGTGCCCAGAGTGCTAAACACACTACATCTCCCAGCAACCCCAGCATACACTTCCTGGATGCCGCACACCTGACTCTCATTCAGTCATCAATCACAGCATACCTCAGCACTGTACTGAGTGAAGCTCAGTGCGAAGTATTGTTTGTACCACTCTGCCTACATTACTGAGTGTTATATCTTCTGATTCATGACCCTGTTTTGTCTTTGACTACATTTGCCTGCCCCAAATCCCGCCTGGATCCTGACTACCCCGTCTCGATCGGCTGATCTTATGCCTGTTATCGACTCCTGCCTGCCTGATCCAGATTTAGCTTTGTGGACTTTTAGATGAGCTAACAAACCCGCTGCATTTGGAACCAGCTGACTGCCTGTTCTTGTGACAGATTGAATTGTTTTTATTTTTTATCTTCTCTGTCTGAAAACTCATGTGTGGTTTTAAAATGGCTTTTCAGACTCGTCCTTCAGATCAGAACTGTAAAATCTGCTTGCAGGACCAGCCTTTGTTTGGTATTAACACCAAAAATACATTGAAATAAGGATTCCATTTTTTTTTGTAAACTTTTCCATTGCCATGGTAACCAAACATGGAGAGTCTGTCCCTGCATGAGACTAAGGTTCAGATGTATCTGGGTTTTGGTGATGATTGCTGTTATGGTTTCAGTTTGGCTTCAACACTGAAGGTTTCCATGTCATCCAGAAGACCAATGGGACCTTAAGGGTTCACTGTGCAGCTGACATCACATTTTAAGAACAGTGGGTGACCTGTGCAGGTGTGAAAGGGAAACCTCTTTACATTTTACAGTTATTAAGCACAAACTAAACAAAGTAGAGCTGCTGGGGACTTGGACTGTAGTAAATATTCATGAATTTGTTGGTTTCTATGGAAATGCAAAGGTTACAAATTGAAATAAATAAATACAACATCAAACAAATGTCATTAAATTTATTAAAACACAAATTCCTTTCATGTAAAATAGATATATCATTACATGATCTGGTGTTGCAGCGCTCCAATAATTTATCTGTCAAACTCACCTGTCAAAGCCAGTGGGCGGGGCTAAGTCATTCACGATGTAACGGCAGTGATGAAGGACCTTCACCAGCGTTATGGCAACCCCGTCTCATACACTTTTGATCTTGCAGATTATATGGAGGCAGAATCCTCTGAGTCAGACCACATAGTGATCATAGTGATTGGTTGAAGTCTTTGGAATAATTTATAAACTTTCAGACAGAGATATTAACCAAACAGTGGCTGCAAATGAAAAGAAAACGCTCCACTGCTTCTCTGACCTCAGAGTCCAATAGGCACAAGACACGCCAAGATCAAGAAGGCCTCATTGGATTGGTTAACCTTCCCTTGATGGACAGGGTAACCAGTCAGGTGCTAGGTCACGCCCATTTGACTTTTGATAAGGGAATTTGACAGATAAAATCATGAAAACTGCAACACCAAACATGAATAATTCATCAAATTGTGAAATAAATAAATGTATTTCTCTAATAAAATTGGTCTTTTAAATAGATAATGACACATTTGTTGTATTCATTTATTTCAATTAGTCACCTTTGTTCCTTTTTTTATTTAACCTAAGCTATGTGGAACATGTTCTTATGTACTT
Organism: Oryzias latipes; assembly: GCF_053564925.1. NCBI lineage: Eukaryota > Metazoa > Chordata > Actinopteri > Beloniformes > Adrianichthyidae > Oryzias > Oryzias latipes. The sequence goes on from NC_136240.1 coordinate 9,064,400, forward strand.
TACCGACCTGAGAACAGGCCATAGGCTTTTCGTGGATTTGTGTTACTTGCGGTCAAAGATGCATTAAAAGTTGTGATGTGTTAAAAAGTAAAGCCGGGAACTTCCTGCTCACAGACAAAGAGGATTCGGAGCGCTCCCCCTCAGGCCCTGAGTCATTTTTGCGGGGGCCTCGGACACCTGTGGGTGGGTGGGGAGACAATACGCGGACCACGTCTTCTTCATACCTTTTAGAGTGCTGCACCTTCGAAGGAAAGTGAGAAAAAAATGGAAAAGACCACATTGTAATTTGAACAAACTGAGTGTTGTTGGAGATAGTAATAATTCTGACTCTGTTTGTATGAAAACGATATATATATCTGCAGAGCACTCATGGTTTCCTTGTTTCTTTGTTTGTTTATGCTATGAAAGGCAATTTGCATAACACTAGATGGGCTTTTTAAATGTTAATTGCACACCTTGATCTTGTGCACTCGCTCCCTCCTTGTAAACTCCTCCAGTTTCTTTTTGATCTCCGTCCGGTGGAGACGCTGAGAGTGCATCAGGACAAATTAGCATGAGGAAGAATCACAGAGGAACTGTCAGCATGTGCCTGCTTTTCTCTCCCTGACACTTCCCACCTCCATCTCCAGCACCTTGTGGAAAATGGCTTGGGCCAGGCATTCTCGGACGTGCTTCTGGTGGGCTCTCTGGAGCAGTCGGTGTCTGTACTCTTTGTCTGGAACAATGCGCCCACTCCTGGTGATCTGATACCGCCCAGAGACAGGAAAGGGTTAATTTAAGATGGGCTCATATTAACACACAATACATGTACATCCATTAAGATGCCTTCAGGTAACCGGACAAAAACTCTTCAGGCAGTTCTTAGGAACAATACCTGAAACGCATACACACACCCATGCATACCTATGAATGGCGTATACTTATGTGGCGCTTCAATACCTTCTTATACCCTCTCTCCAAAGCGCTTTATAGTCAAAGCCCCATCCACACATTCACACATTGATGGTAGCTCCGCTGCCGAACACTGGCACCAACCAATAACCATCAGGACCAAAATGGCGTTCAGTGTCTTGCCCAAAGACACTTCAAGACTTTGGCAGACAGGGTAGGATTCAAACCTTCCATATTCCAATTAGAGGTTGACCGCTCTACCTCTGCACCATATCCACCTCACCTATCCACACATTTGCCCACCTATGCTCACATATACACAGCTTTGCATACCTATGCTCACCTATGCACAACTCTGCTCACATATGCAAACCAATGCTCACGTATGCCCACCTATGCTAACATTTGCCCACCTGTGCATACCTATGCTGACATATGCATGCCTATGTTCACATATGCTCACCCGTGCTCACATATGCATACCTATGCTAACATATGTACACATATGCTCACATACGCAGACCTCTAGAAAACCTTTGCACAGATTTGTTCACCTAGACACATCCATGCACACTTATGCCCCAGCCTGCTTAAAAGTTAGGGGAAGTTTTTGCTAAATTCAAAATGAGAGGACTTTCCTACACAACGTTTTTGACATCACGTGCTTCACTTGAAGCTCCTCTGTTGGGGGAAAAGATTTCAGGAAAAATTCACATTTTTCAGGCCTTTTGAATTAGTCTATGATAAATGTGGCACATAGGATCAAAGGTGTAGCTTTTTCATGATCAGATTTTGAGATGGAATCCCAAAGTGTTTCTTCTGGAAGAAAACCCAACAGTTTTGGATGTTCTGCATGCCTCATGAGTCCGACGGTAAACAACAATTGCCCTAATGAGATCACTGCCGAAGCTCGGCCTCTACAAAGGTGCTCACACTTGCTGCTTACTAATTAATCAAGTACATCTGATCTGAGGAACCTGCTGCTAAAGTGGTTACCCTCTCGGTTTTTCTGGAAGATGTTTGGATCCTGATCTGCAGTTATTCACCTGATCCAAAGCTTTGGTTCATCTTTCTTCTTGAATTTGCCAAATAAAACTTTAGAATGAATGAAGTGCTTTACATTCCAGAGAAAACATTCTGGTTTATTGGAATCATATCCGAGCAGGGAAACTGGACGTACCAGGCCCGCTCTCAGCAGGTGTCTCCTGATTCGAGTGTTGCTGAAGTATCCAGTGAGATGTTTGTCCGTCAGGCTGTTGTAGGCTAGAAGAAGCCTGGATAAACAAACACAGGCAACCGTGACTGTCAAAATTCACATTCAGCCTGATCTTACTGCACTGATTTGGTATGTTAGCATTTGTCCTCTTTCAGGATTCTTCTTCCACTGACCCGGATGTCCCACGGGAAGCTTTTTTTTTTCCAAAGGGGATTTGATTTCCTCCAGCATTTGTGTACAACACAACAGGATGGTACAAATACAGTGTCTGTTACAGGGGTCTGATTACCTACATGAATTAAAGGGGATGGCACACTTGACCCTGGCAAACTCCTCTTTGTGTCCTGTATTCAAGCCTGGTTGCAAAGTTTTTTAGGAGCTTTTGACCCTCAGTAAATGCCATGTGGAGCTTTCCAAAGAGATCGATTGCTTTTGTTCCTGTGGGAGGCTCGGCCCTCATAAGAACTGGCTAGTGTTTTAATAAAAAAAAATATTTGTTTTTTAGTTTGTTTTTGCTTTAATTTAAAGTCACTGACCACAAATGAAGTTTGACAAAGCTTCTTACTTCAAAACAGACATCACTAAAATTGTCACTTCAAAACGCCAGAAAAAGTACCAGTAATTAAAGAAACAATTAGTAAATAAAAAAATAAATGTAATATTATTTTTGTTTATTGATAGTGAAAAACAAACACTTACGGTATAAAAACAGGCCTAATCATTCATAATATGAGTTTTTATCTAATAATTATTCACTAATCGGTTATTATAATTAATTTTGAACACTCTAACTTTAACTCTAATGTTATACAAACATTCAATACATTCTGTTAAAAGACAACAGTGTAAATATGGAAAAAAACGTTTAATGTTTCCTTCCTTATAATTTTTTTAAGTTTTATTTATTTTTTGTTTTAAATAATGAACAAACGGAGATTTCTACACTATTTTTGTCTTACTTTATGAGTTAAACTTTAAAGTTTGTGTTTTCTGTACAGAAACCCGCGGCGGGTTTCCTTTCTTTGGCGGCTGCCCGGACCGGAGGCGCTCTTACCCGCTGTTCAGGTGACTCATGGCGGCTTTCTGCTCCGAACCTCTCCGCTAGTTCGGGTCCAGAGCGGCGCGCACGCTCTCCGGTCGGAAACCGGGCCCGAGTCCGGTCGGAGCCGCTGTCGGTAGCGGGACCGGAGCGTCTACCCCCGAGGAGCCGATGACATTCCCCGGTTGCCATGGGAGATCACGTGACGAAGCCAGTTTCCACTTTCAAAGCCCCACTAACACGCGGGGCTGTGAGCGCGTGCGGAACACTTTCACTCAGGGGATTATAATAATCGATTTGTGACTTTGGGTTTTTGAGTCAGCTATTTTCTGAGACAACGTCCTGTATGAAAACATTACATAATCATTTAATCGAAGAAATTATTTCACCGATAACTTCACTATATTTTCATTTTTGTGGCCATCAAACCATTTATTTATAACATATAACTTTTAAATATGTATATAAGTGCACCCTGTGTTAAATAAAATAAAATTATGAGATGAGATTATGTGCATTAAACTAATTCTATTAATAAATCACTCCCAAAACAGATAAAACATTTTGCCATCATTTTTCTTAATTATCTCAGTTAATACTATTATTCTGAACATAGACGAAAAAACTTCATCGACTTAACAAAAACTATAAACCAAATTTTTATTTTTATAATTTATTTTCAGAGCCAAGGGGAGCCTCAGGTTTCAGACCCCTGCCTTTGTCTGTGCAGGTCCTCTGTCGCCCTCTGCTGGTCAATGTGAGAACTACTTTTACCGTGATTTCATGTTTGACTTAACTCGCCTACTTCTACTCTCCTCTATTCTTGATCATTTATTTGTAATTTAGTTCTCCATGCCTCTGTTTGGTGCAGTGCGATTCATGTACTGTCCCTCTTTCCCACTCCCCTTGGAGTGGGAGCGATTCCAGATTCCTGTTGGCTTGTCTCTGCTCCTACACCTGGCTGTGGATCCTACCTCTGGCTCGTCTCGCGCCCCCAGCCATCCCCCAACTCATTCTGGATGAATGAGTCCCATCTGCTGGACTATTTAAACGTGTAGTTGTAGAGTTAGATAAGGTAATTCTTGTCCACGGGTTCTGGTACATCGCCTGTCAGTCCTGGGGGAGGGAATCCCTCCTTCATGTGGATATCCCTGAGGTTTCTTCTTTTTTTCCGGAATACCCCCCCCCCTCCCCTTTTTTTAGGAGCTTTTTGTTACAGAGAAGGAGGGCCAAATGGCAGGGATGCCCAGTTTAGTTTACCGGTAGTCTGTTTAGGTAGTTCAGTTTAGATTTTTCCTATTGAATTCTATATATTTATGATCCTTATGATTTAATGTTTGTTTTACAATTATTAGTACAAAACCCATTGAGACGACTGTTGTTGTGATTTTGGGAAGTGTAAATAAAATTGAATTAAACTTAATTGAATTAAAACATCTATAGAATTACCATGTGTACATTTTAAGTTTATCTTGCTTTATTGTGTTTTTGAACATTTTTGAACATATTCATGATAAACTAAAGTCTCTTTTAATGGGAACTTTACATATTTGTGAATGCCAGAGTTCACCAGCAAGAGGAGCGATAATCTTAAAAGTTATTTAATCTGAGGTAATCTCCTCTGGAGGAAAAACTGCAAATATGATCATTCATTAATACATAACATGAACTTAAAACTTTTACTTTGAAACACTTGGGAAAATAAACAGTATTATGTACTGATTACTTGTTATTCTAGTACAAATGTAACCCCTCACTTTTAGATTTATCTAAGAATTTATATTTTTCTTTATAATACCCGCAGAACATAGTTTATTATAAAATGATCTGCAAGGTATTTAACATTTAGCTGAAGGTCAATATTGTTTATTTTAATATAGTTATATTGTGAAAGCATTGGAAGCAACAGGAACACTCAGATTTGTTCTGTTTAGTCTGTTAGAGCGAAAATAATATTCTTAGACATCTATAGATTTTACATTAAAAACTTAGAGGCTCAGAAAATAAGCAAGTCTGCTGTAATACAAGATTTACTGAGCATGTAAAGAGCTAAATATCACTCATACTTCATAAGTAATTACACAAAAATCTTACACATAACTTGTATAATCAGGTAATCCAACACTGGAGCCCTTCTGATGAGTTTAGGCTACTTGATTAACTGCATCTGTTTTTCAAAAGCAACAATAAATATGTGGGACCAATAAGTCTTCTTGTGTTTTCAGACTATATATGGGACATTTTCATTTGGTCTGTGATGGTCAAACAGATAATAGAGCAGAAAAACTCTTCCTGACGTTTCCTCACGTCAACAAACTGTTGGTACGCCTCTGACTGTGACGGAAACCCCACGGCGCTCACCGATATTATGTAATAAATCACATAGAGACATTTCCAGAAATGCAATTTTCGAAAGTCTGACATTGTTTTTGATTTTTTGTCTGACACAGTTATTCAAAAATCCAACAGGTTTAAAAAAAAAAAAAAAAGGCAAACTTATTATTTATTTATTTACTTACTTTCATTTCCATAAAACAGCAAAAACAAAGAGATCCAACACAAAATCCTGAATCTTATTCCTGGGAAATGAAAGGAAATAGAAAAAAACACATTTTTCTGCCCCTTTTACATACTTAGGAGAAAGGACAAAACAGTAAATAAATAATATAAGAAAGGCACAGTGTGTAAACACATGTGAGCATAACTGCTACGTAGCATATAAGTATGTTTGTGCTTTACATTAAAGCATTCAGGTTAGAATAGCTCAGTCGCCGGCATGTTTGTGTCTTATTTCTACGTTTCCTGGAATTAAATAATAAGATTCATTGATTGTATTTCTGCAGCCGTTCTTCTCTAACCAGTTTTTTGAAGTTGATTTGTTTTTTTTTCATAGATTGTTCCAAATCCTGACTAATTGATGTGAAACACGTCTTTCTTTTGTTTTTGTTTGGAATTTTGGCAAAGAGAAAATCTCACATCCTTGTAAATTATAAACTGGTATTTTGTGTGGAAGTTGCGTCTTATTTCATATTTTTGATTAACTGGTGGGTTAAGGTGGGCTTTTGTAATCACTAAGGAACCTCACTGAGGGGGGAGGAATGGGGAGTCACACAAATATAAATAAATAACAATCATACTATTGCTGATTACTTCACGCCACACGCCACTCATCAATTGGTCCTCGCTCTGAACTTATAGCTAAAGTTCTCACTATCTGCACATCCAGTCAAATTCCTGCCTTTAAATTCACAAACAGTGGACGGTTTCTGTTTATCTGCATTCCAGGTGCCGCCCACCTCCTCCCCGTTCTCCTGGTTCTCCCTCTGGTTCTCTGCCGTGTCATGGTCTGACCTCAACCACCATCAGCATCTGTGGGCTCTGCGTTTTTTTCACTGCCCAAGGTCATCCCTACGCTCGCAAGACGTCTCAGAGGCGAACCGCCAAAGACTTTGGACTTATTTCATCCACATTTTCTGTTTCACAAGTATATCTTTCAATCGTTACCAAGATCTCTCCTCACTGAAAAGTTCACACCCCTTTTGCAGCTAACCCGGTCTGGAGTGCACAGGTAAACTTCACACACATTTCTCAGAATTTAATAGGGTGTGTTAGGATGCTGACACCCCCTCCTCAACAGGCTTTACACCGGTAAAAACATCAAATCAGTCATAAAATACAATAGCTGATTGCTGAACTAAACTGACTAAGCTAAACTGGGCATCCCTGCGCTTAGGCCCTCCTCCTCGTCATCATATCAGTGATTAGAGTTTAGTTTTAGTTTCACATGAAAACATTTGTTTCTCTATTTACTAATTTTTCAATGTAGTGATCATGGAATCCTCTGGTTTACTGTCATATTTAGTTGTTTTTACATAAGAAGACCTGAAGGCCAGAGCACATGCACATGAATCACTCCTCACTACAACTCCACACATTCTCTGTTGACGCTCCGACTGTCTCGTCTGAATGCTTCTATTCTGTTTCAAGAGCAGCCCACTGTTTATGTCCCTTTATGCTGTTTAGAACGCGGAGCGCCAATCTGATGCTGCTGTAATTTCAATAAAGGATTCTGTTCCAACTCTGTTTCTGTAAATAGGGTAAACAACGAAAGACCAGAGGAAAGTGTCAAACTCCGCTAACTCCTCGGATCAGCATCACCGGCGTCTTCTAAGCTGTTTGCGGTCATGGCAGAGTCCCACACGGACAGTTTCTCCGAAGATCAGAAATAACTTTGCAAAGCAGCGCGTTGATGGTTAAGACTATAAGATCATCTCCAAGCAGCTTGATGCTCCTGCGACCACAGCTTCACAGAGGGTAAAGGTCCACAGGCTGCAGACAGCCAGGGACTCCCTAGAACGCACCAAGCTGGAGCATTTAGACAACAGCTTGATAGTTCTGAAAACTGCCTCTGCTGTGAAACATGGAGGCGGCTCGATCATGATCTGGGCTGCTCTGCAGTACCTGACACTCCTTAATCTAAACAGATTTGATGAAATCTCTAAAGCCACGAAGGCCTTCTGGGGCCGAATGTTCTGCATGGGGTCAGAAAAGTCCTCGTGATCGCCTTAGATCCAAAACACAAACAAAACATCAGACGGTTCTGAAGAGTTCTTCTGATCTAAACCCTGCAGAACACCTGAGGAAGACAATGAGACATGATGAGACACGAAGAAAATCATTTAAAAAGCAGCATCAGATTTCCAACCATCGTTTCTCAGTATTATCTAATTGTACTTTAGTCAGTTTGAGGTTACCTCAGTGACCACGAGCGTTTCTGAGAAGCCACCAGCATTCGGGCCCCAGTGCTGATCATTTGAAGATGAACATCTGTCATCTCCTTCTGTGGACTCAAACTGACTGAGATAAGTGAGGGGAGATTAAACAAAACCACAGTGAGATAAGAATATCTGTACCTCTGATGGCTGCAAAGGCACAACATTCAAGGTGACAGTGAGGCAAAAGAATTCTAACAGCAACGTGGCTTCTATAATTACTTTTAAACATAAATGGTAAACGTGTCTTTTTTTTTTAACCCTTGTGCTATCCTAGGCACTTTAACGTTGGGAGTTGGGTCATCTAGACCCACTAGACAGTGCTCTGAACCTTTTTTCTTCAATGATTTGTGATCTTCACTGGTGTCCATGGATTACATGAAATCTTTCCACCTTTATCCACCTTTGTCATGGTAGGGAGAACACGTCAATGTAAGGGTGGGGTCATCTAAGATAGAACAAGGGGTAAATCCATAAGAAAAAAATACCAAATTATTTAGGTTCAGACATGTAAAAAACATTTAAAAAAATCTTAGCCTGACTTTTTTTGAAAAGGTTTGATAAATTGAACATTTTTACGAGATATAATATAAAAAATAAGCACAAAATATTATATTACTTTTGCTCAAACACAGTTCACAGCTTTGTTTCTGCGTAGAAGTCCTGGATGAATAACCTGTTTTACCTCAGAGCCTTTGAGGAGGGTCGAGGGTTCAAAACCCAGTTTGGGCGGTCAGAGCAAGACCTCCTAATTCATCCTCACCCCTAAGGTTGAATTCGCTTTGAATGACAGCGATTCTTGACAGTCACTTTGGTTTGGACGGTCCCGCAGAGGCGTGAACCTCAAACAGGTGAAGTGGGAGAGCGGTGACCTCAGAAAGGACAGGCGACCAGCTGCTGCCGGACGTGAGGGCCGAGGTGTCAGGAGGGTCAGACGGAGCTGGTGGAGCAGAGGTGGATGTGCTGACAATAAACAGTAATCAGACGTTGCTGCAGCTCCAAATACAACAACGCCAGTCTTAAAATAACAATTAGAGTGAAAACGGAGGAGGGATGATTATGAATTCCATTCGAGAAAAGGTCTGGCCTTTCAGCTGGGGGGTGGCAGGGAGATCTCTCAGGAGTCATGCCGTTCTCAGATGGGGGGGCGGCGGTTTTTGCAATCAGCGTTAAATAGAGCCGTTCTGTGCCTGTGTGATTGTCAAGTGGGTCATTACGGGCTGATAAGAGCACTTTTTTGCTTCTGCCGCTCTGATTGGGCTGAGCGCGCTGCTGTCTCTCGCATGCTGCCCCAATGCAATCAGACCCCTCTTTCACTGCTGTGATTTCAACCCCCCTCCCTCCCCCCAACACACAGACACCCCCACACCGCCGCCTCCTCCCCTGCCACTTTGGATTCAGTGAGTACCCATTTGCAGGAAGGAGAAAAGGTCACGCCAAACTCTTTGTGTCAATTGTAAACCACCTCACATGGGACTGATTTCAATGAAAGAAATGACAGGTTGCAGTCCTTCAGAAAGCAAAGGTCCACATGGAAGTTACCGATTACAGGATTTCTCCAGAGAGCTCTGGGGACCAATCTTCATCCCATTTTTCCCCCCTGAATTTTGTGGATTTTCGTTTAGCCCATCCGTGTCCACTAATGCAGCCTTATTCGAATGTGATGCTAAATTAAGCTCGGGAGGGGTTTTGGCGTTGTTTTAAAAAAAAAAAAGGAAAGTAAAAATCTTCTCCATTAATCTGTCCTCATGAACTTCCCTGCTTCATTCCAGAACTCACAACCATTTTCACAGTGAATTGTATCCCCCTTCAGGGAATACTGTCACACTAGCACAGCAAATTCCATTATTAACTTGTATTTATTTAAAAAAAAAACATGTCTGCATGCTTATTTGAACTTTTAGGAATATAAGATAAGGAGCCCCTTTTTCCACTGAGCTGCAGATTTTCTGAAATTTCAAACTAAACTGAGACCATTTTGGGCTCAAATGTAAAGAAAAAAACGACATTTTTTATCACATTTTTACTTAATCAGTAATCAGGTATATTTAAAAAACAAAACAAACTAAAGAAATAAACGTCTTTCTATATGAACCTTAGATAATGTGTTGTAAATCCATTGAAAAAATAACATATTAAAAGTAAAAGAAGATGTAGAAACACAGATATATAAATGTAAAGTTTGCCAAATAGTTTGATTAATTTCTTGAAGAATAATTGATCATTTCTTTACTACAATTTGGGTTTTTTCCTGTTGGGATATATTCTTGGAGCAATTTTAATATTATGGGTCATAGTACTTTTATTTTAACCTAATTGTGTTTTTTTCCTGAGGTTTTTTTCTTTTCTTTGTTAAAATAATCTAGAAATAATGTCCCTTTTTAAACTTGTAGTTGTGTTAAAAACAATCCAACTTGGGTTATTTTCATCTATTGAGGTTTGGTGATGAAGTGGCCCGTCTGCCAGCGATGTGTTGGCAGCAGGCCGATGATTCCAGTCACTGTTTTGCTTGAACATCGTTTCTGATGTTTACGGTCAGTACCTCATTTCTTACTGTCATAGATGACCTGAACTGCACACTCAGCCTGAAGCAGCTTCCATGTTTAAAGCCTGATGGAATGATTTTTATTTTCTCGCTCCAATTTAGTTCAGATTAAAAGCAGCTTCAGATGCTGTAACCGATCAAAATATTGATTAGAATAGAATAGAATAAAACAGAACAGAACAGAGCAGAACTGAGCAGAATAGAATAATATAGAATATCTTTATTTCTAAAGCACTTTTCACAAAAAGAATTACAAAGTGATTTATAAAAGATGGCATGAAATAAAAACTAAATTTAGAGAGGTAGTAAAATCCACTGTTAACAAGGCCTATAAAAGTGAAATTAAAAGTTAAAACATTACACAAGGAATAAAATGAACTAAAGGCTCCTCCGAATAAATCGTCTTGACCTCTTGGATTAATAACACTTCACTGAGTCAATCTGATGCAGCGACAGTGGAAGGGCGTTCCATGAAAAAAGAAATCTTAACCTGTTAATCTTAAACTGTTCTCATAAAATCCTGAAATTTAGTTTTTCTTTTTATTTGTTGCAGGGAATTTCTGACATCTTTTATCACCAATGGGATTAAATTCTAAACACTTTTTTAAAGTATTGCTGTAAAGCATTTTTAGCTTTTATCAGCAAAATGCAGGAAGAGTTCAGTTTCAATGGAAACCCCGTATTTTTTAAACAGAAGTGATGAAATCTTTAGTGTTTTTTTTAAATTGCAGCCTAGATATGTGTCATGTTTCTTTAAAAAAGTCTCAAAGCTTGTATTTCTTCTCACAATCTGTGATCACAAAAACGTCTTCTATGTTTTACTAAACAGTCAACCATATTCTGACGTTTCTTTGTACCGGCCAGACATGACGATATAGTGTTAATAAATCCTCCTGCACGCGCGGCAGAGGCCTCAGAGGAGCAGTGAAACAAGTTTGTCGTTGTACTGACAGATAAGACGGTGTTTTTGTCTGGTCCAGATCTCACAAATTGTTGGAGAAGTCAGCCGTGCAGCGCTGAAAAGGAAAACAACTGTAAAACGCTGCGATCTCTCTGCATCTGCAGCCGGATCAGCTCCTCTGCACTGACAAACACCTGGGTCTGCCACAGCTCGGGGCTGATCTTCCAGCAGGTTGGACCTGACCTCCGCCCTCAGCGCTGACAGCAGCCATCTGAGGAGAAGGTTCTCCTGCAGCATCAACAACTCTGCAGTAAGGAGTTTGTCCTCTGCAGTGGAGCTGAGCTATCTGATGAAGACATTCATCTCCACCAGGTGGAACAAGACACATCTCGGTGGAGGCACGCTAACTCCTTTATCCCTCTGCGATGAAGCGATACAGATGAAGGCTCATGCTGTGGCAGGTTGGACTGTTATTCTGCCCAACACAAAATAGCCTTTCGCTTTGTGTGTGTGTGTGAGTGTGTGTGTGTGCACGATGGGTGGGACTGCAGGTCTGTGAACAAAAAAAGGACAAAAAGAAAGATTTTCTTCCTCTCCTGAAGAACGACCTTCTCTGCACATAGTTCACCTTCACAGGTGGTGGATATCAGCTACTGCGACGTTCCGTTCTTCTTTACTGGAACCTCTTTTGCACCAACAGAACAAGAACTTTTGTCTCACAAACCACCAGTTCAGGAGGTTGAATTGAATTACAGTGTCTTGTATTTTCCATCTGGAGGTTCAGACTGACACGTTTTTCTTTATGCAAAACAATTTGTCTGAAAATGAAAACAAAAATGCAGGTTTGTTTTTGAGCTCAAATCTGCACTAAAATTGTTTGCATTTCTCTGTAAAAAAAACAACTAGTTTTTGCAACGAAATTTGTATGCAATTAAAATGAAATTATTTTTTAAATAAGAAAGAAGATAAAAACAGCTGAAAAATGATACATCAAATAAAGGTCAGCTTTATTACTGTACAGAAAACCACTGATATCATGTTTTTCATCTGTAATAAACTGTAGATTATCTTCAAACAGGTTGCCCTCTTACAGGTTTTAACATTAAAGATGACTTAGAAAGTTTTGCTTTAAATATAACAGTGAAATTTTTATTTCTATCCCAGCTGACTGTTTAATGCTCTCTTTTCTGTTTGACATTTGATCCAAACAATGCATTTAAAATAGCGAAAATATATTAACGACATTAACTTTATTTTTTATCATTTATGATTTATTTATTTCCCCCAAAACATGTAAAATATTTTTTTCTGATGGAAATAACAGAATAAAAACGCAGGACAAAGATGAAGGCTTTTTTAGTCTGATGTTTTGCGTCCAAAAATGCTCCTCAATGGTTAATAAACCACATCTGACTGAACACAAATGATTACGCAAGTGCCCCTGCTTAAAAAATAAAAGCCTAATAAAAAACAATTTTAAAATACTTTAGTTTGATTGCGCCCTCCAGGCTGAAATAAGGAACTTGTGATTTGTGTGCGTAAAATGCTGGAAAACGAAGAGAGATGTCGAAAGTTTGATGCGCCGACGTTCATAAATGAAACTTCATAACAGCTTATTTTAATAGGGGGCGGGGCCTAAGGAAAACGGGAATACCGATCCGCCCCGCAGAAAGGAGGACCTGGCTGACAGGAGGACGCGCGAGCGCCGCAGAGGAAAACCTGGTGCTGCCGCGTCCGGGACTCAGATATGCGCTGGAAAAGTGAGGCGAAAGTTGAGTGTTGCGATGTCAAAGGCAGAGAGCGCGAGTCTCTGTCACCCGATGACCAGGTGAGTGACAGACATCCCTCCGACCAGAACAAATGGGGACTTAAACGGCCAATTAAATTGGAGCGGGCCTCGGCAAGCGGCGGCCCCCGGTTAGCGGGCAGATTTCAGGATTTGCAGAAATGTCACAGAAAATGACTTTCCTGAATTCTGCAATTAAAACTCAAGTAGTTAATGAGACCTCTTCACCTTTTGTTGCCCGGTCAGACGTTTGTGGCGAACTTAGTCTTTTAATTGCTGTTATTAAATAAATCAATCCCCCTTTTTCTTGGGGCCCCGCGCTGCTTCGGTGATTGACAGTCTGAATGGGTGTGTTGGTTCACGGCGCAGCCGCAGCCGAGGCACAAATGCACGCTCAAGAACATAATGCACGTGCGCCAAGTATGAGGTCGAGTGTTGTCCGTTTTTGTAAGTAATGACAATCCCGGCGTTTCAAATGTCATGGCGGTAATCGGCGGCGTTGTCATGGTGAAAAGTGGAAGGCATGATATTTATGGGAAGGAGCGCGAGGCATTTAAGCCAGCTGCCACCGTCTGACGAACCGACAACCTCTTCCCGCCGCAGCTTTTCGTCATGTGTGAGGACTGCAAAGGAGACGAAGAGCTGCTCAGCAAATGCTCGAGGGAGGCCAGACGCGACATCATGGTAGGCTGGCGCGCCGCTTGTTCGATTCCTCTGAGCATAATTGTCCCTATTAAATTAAAGCCGCTGCGATGACGTTTCTGTCACACATTTCAAACTTTTGCAGTTTTAGAAATAAAAACAAAGCCTCCCCGCCATGTAGTTCACTCCTCTGCAGCGTCAGTGGGATGTGAACCGACAACGCGCAGCTCACGGTGGTCTCCAGGTCGGAGGCGTTCTTGCGCGTAATCTTCAAACGGCTGGTTTGTTGTCCTCAGGGCGCACCGCTGGAGGTTCTGGATGAGGACGCCGCGTCCCCGCGGGCCATGGCCTCCGCGCCTTTGCACTGCAGGAGCGTGTGCGCAAACTGCAACGAGGAAATAGTGGATAAGTATTTATTAAAAGTAAGTTTCTGTTTGCTTTGCGTTTAGCAGCGTTTGCGTTTGGATTACTGCGGTTTCGATGAAAAAGACATGAAGTAACAGCCCCGCGCGCAGGAGTGCGCAGGCCGACCCACACTTGTCTTCAGTTAATTGATCGTGTCTTTGCTTTAGGTTAACGACTTGTGCTGGCATGTGCGCTGTCTGTCCTGCAGCGTGTGCCAGACTTCACTTGGCAGCCACGCGAGCTGCTACATCAAAGAAAAGGAGATTTTCTGCAAACTGGATTACTTTCGGTATGTGCACGAGCTTTTATTCTCGTTTTTAAAAATGAAAAATTGTATTTAAATGTAATAACAGCAGAAAACGGCACCACATTTGCGCACATCAGCGGATAAATCGGAAAGTTCGGCCTGAATCTGCATTCCTGTGCAACTAAAGTCCAACAACGTGTATTATTATTAATTTATTTATTCATATTTTTTAACAGCGCATTTTTTTTTGTAAAATAACGAACATTTTGCACAAATACCTCCTTGAATTGCCTAAAAGGTTGTTAAGAATAAAACGGCCTCAAAGTCCCGGCTTAGATAAAATAATGATGATCGAGCATCGTTTTCAACGTCTGGCTCTCCCGGTGTCTGATTTGCTCCACGTGGCCCGTGCACTGCAGAAGATACGGCACCTGGTGCGCGTGCTGCGGCCGGAACATCCATTCCACGGACTGGGTTCGCCGCGCCAAGGGGAACGTGTACCACCTGGCCTGCTTCGCCTGCTTCTCCTGCAAGAGGCAGCTCTCCACCGGGGAAGAGTTCGCACTGGTGGAGGGGAAGGTGCTCTGCCGGATCCACTACGACTGCATGCTGGACAACCTGAAGCGGGCCGTGGAGAAGGGTGAGCCGGCTGGATAGTGGAGCCGGAAAAACGGGCTCCGGTGATGATGCGGACGATCAAAGGGTTTATGCATGCCGATGAACGTCTACAGGAACCGGAGTGAACATGGAGGGAGCCGTTCCCACGGAGCAAGAGATCAACCAACCCAAACCTTCCAAGAGAGCCCGGACCAGCTTCACCGCCGACCAGCTGCAGGTACCGGAACCGTCCACGCGCATGCGCCCATACCAGACTATTTCACTAATTTATTTTTAGGTTTTTGCCAAAACCTGATAGAAATTATAGATATTAACTGTCAGATGATAAAGAACTCCATTTGTTCCGACAATTCTATCTGTCAAATTCACTTTTTCTATGTAACCATGAAGACAAAACAAAGCAGTGAGTTCTGGACTGAAAACGCGAATTCAGACTTTACTTAATTCTAACTCTTCATGCAAACATTCGCAACACGAAAAGTTTAATATGAATCAGAACAAAAAATAAAAAACTACAAACACACAAAATAGAAAAAATAGAAAATAGAATAATCGTAAAAAAGGAATTCGGAGATTAAAATGTTATGAATTAAAATGTTGTCATTTAATTTTAATAAAACTCAAAGCAGAGAAAGTAAACCTGCTAAAATAAATAGAAATATATATTTTAAAATAGTTTATATTAAAAAATAAAGACATTTTAAATGAAAAAATGAATGTTTGATTTAAAAAACTTTTAGAAAAATAAGAAAAAATACTAAAATATAAATGTTTTAGTGGAAAGCTAAAAGACTTTTTTAAAGTTGTGTAAAAAAATCTCCACAGAAGATGTGACGTTCTCGTTTTCCTCAGGTGAGGAGCAGCTTCAGCGAATGATGGTTCTTACAGGGAGAACGGCTGGTGCTTCAGAACCCGAAAGGTTCTGGTGAAAGCAGACAGAAACCATTAAAAGTTTTAAAAACTGAGAAAGAGGAAAATAAAATCAGTTCTGCAAAAGACAGACCTTCATGCATGCATGTGACTGTTAAGACTAAAAATGTCAGTTGTAGATAATGAATAAAAGAAATTGAATAATTATTCTGATTTGATATACTTTTGGACTTCTTTGGATCATATCATCAGCATCCAACCTGAGCTACAGGTCATTATGAACATCATTTTTAGGAAAACTTAGATGAAACAAAAGCGGAAACTCTAAATATCTTGCAAAAGTATTTGGAAACTCAGCTTTTGGTTTGTGACTTGTAGTTTCTTTATGCATCTGTCAAACTGTTTTTTAGATTTCCTGAGCTTCTTCCACTTCAATCCTTATGCATCATTTTACGGTTTTAACGTTTTTTTTGCACTTTGCCACAAATGTGAGAACATGTTGGCATATTTTACCAAAATTAACGAACTGCAAGAAAAAAAAACATTCAGGTTTCATTAAAAAAGAAAGCCACTGTCTTGTCTTTTTTAACAAAATAGATCTGAGCGGTTCTCCTCTGCAGGACCAGATGACTTTTTTTCTTCTAGTTCTTATATTTGTTAGAATCCCTTCATGTTTTTTAACGAAAGTCTACATTCAGGATTTTCCCTCCAAAGTAAAACAGTATGAGATAAAAACCTAAAGAGAATCTTAATAGTTGTTCCTCTGAAGTTCTGAATGGATGTCCTTTTAAACCTCCTCAGATTTTTGCAGCAGCAGTGATCACAACACGGACTTTATCTTCCACACAATAGATCCTCCTGCTCGTGTTTCCATGCAGGTGATGCAGGCTCAGTTTGCTCAGGACAACAACCCTGATGCTCAAACTCTGCAGAAGCTGGCGGAGGAGACGGGCCTCAGTCGCAGAGTCATCCAGGTCAGTCAGACTAAACTGATGACGGAACAGATGAGCGACAAACATCTGAACCCAAAAGCAGTTTCCTCAGGGATGAATCACTGCAGTCTGCAAGTCAGAAGGATTTTCAGGTTTCATCTTCCAAAGGTCTCTGCATGAACGTGCATCAGGTGACCGCACAGCAGAGTTCTGCGACCTTCAACGTCAAAAGAGCCGTTCGGGACAATGACACTGAACAAAGTCTGATTTCGACCTTTAGGAAAATAAAACTCTGATTTCTATTTAGGTTATTGTTACTGATAAATATAAATGAGCTTTATTTTCTTGCATAAATAAAACAAACTTTAAGAGAAAATAGCCGTTTTTAAAAATATGAAATAGTTTATGACTTTAGACAAAAGTTCACGTTACTTCCTTTCAAAATAAAAGGCCTGTTTTATACGGTGGTCGAGAGGTGAAAGACACGCTTACATTTAAGATACAACAACAAATCCCAGTGAACAAATACTAAAACACAACAGCAAATCCTGGTGCAAATTACCAAATACTGCATCACAAAAAGCAACCCTGTTACAAATGAATAAATCCAGAAACACAACAAGCAGAGACACGGCTTCTAACAGAAAGGGATGTAAGATAAAACCAATCGTGTATGATTTTTTTAAAAGTTATTTATTACTGTTTTTTTTACGTGGACATTATAAAAAAACAGTCCAAAAGCATTTTCTGAATTGTATTACTACATAAAAATTACAACAATGTATAACAAGGGAAAATTTTTGTGCCACTTCCAGTTTTAATATTCCCTTTCCGTTTGCAGCTGCTCGCTTTCCTTAATATTTTCTCCGTCGTTTATTTATTTATTTTGTTATTCATATACAAACCAAATTCAGGTCAGCTAATGTTGAAATGAGCATTCAAAAATATAAATTAAATACTCTTGTCCATCTTTGGCTGTCGTGTTATGCAGCACAAGCTTAACGGAAAGGGAATACCCTTAATGATCTAACAAACTAGCACTAAATTAGATCTAGTTAAGTGACCCCCTACCGTAAGGTTCGCTTAAAATCCTCAAATTTTGTTCAAAAACAGAAAATCGGCTTGATTATCCGGTGTGCCTTAAGTAGGAATTCTTGTTGAACTTTCTGACCTCCAAATGTGTCTAAATATTTGTCTTTGCTAAACTAAGAAGCTGCACCTCTTGATGGATTGCTGGGGCATTATGGGTACTGTAGTCCTTTTCCTCGCAGAGTAATACGTACTGTCTAAAGTTTGAGTTACTCTACTTTAAAAAAAATCACCACTTGCTTTTAACTTTACAGTTACTTAAAAAAACAGATTTCTTTAACCACAGAGATGACGGGGTAACACGGAGGGGTAAAAGAATCCCATTTGGCTCCAGAACTGCAAGTTGCAGACCAGAGGCTCAGAGGGATTTAGACCATAATAAACCATTAACTTCATGATTAATGTAGTACTTAAGATACTTTTCCTCATGGAAAAATGCTGAGGGGGCACAGTTTGATTCGGGTCTGTGAGCCATCACAAGGTCCACTCACATGTTGAGGCATCCAGAGTTTAAGAGAAAAAGCTCCGTAAGGAGAAGATCCAGGAAGCTTGTAGTGATTCCTTCGCTGGAACATTTGTTTAAAGTCTGTATCTGAACGTCTGCAGCGTTTCATTCACTTTGTGCCCCCTCCAGGTCTGGTTCCAGAACTGCCGAGCACGCCACAAAAAGCACGTGAGTCCAAACCACTCCTCCAGCAGCCCCATGACCTCCTTGCAGTCCGGCCGGCTGCCTCAGTCCACCCCCATCCCGGAGGAGTTGCAGTACACGGCGTACGGCGGCTCGGAGGGGTCCATGCTGTCTGCCCTGCACTCCTTCATAGACAGTGAGCATGGCGCCGTTTTTCCAACCTCCATGTTTGCGTGAGTCCGACCTGCAGTAATTGTGCTGTGTGTGTCTGCAGTCCACTCTTCTTCAACCATCTTTCAACCGCTGCTGCCGGCCCACACCATGACCTCCCTGCCGGTTTCCCACGCCTGAGCTGGACTCTCACGTGTACCCACCCCCACACACAGCAGCCTCCTCACTCCTCCGTAGAAGCACCACCATTCCGACATCCACCCTGGACTCCATTTAGTTTTCTTTCTGGACCGTCATTCCTCTTTCCGTGTTTCTGTTTTTGGTCACAAGGTGATAGTTGGTTACCATGGTTACCCCTTCCATACTGTACCGTCTGATGTTTATCACAGAACTGTGGAGTTTTCCTTTCTTCTGTGTGTCGTTAGAGTTTAAAAAAGTCGGCGTGAAAGGCGTCAGATATAAACGTCCATATGAAGGTGAACTTGTTGAAATGACATTGTTGCAATTTAATTTATTGTATGTGAAGTTTGTTCGAAGAATAAATGTCTAATTTCCCAAAGCTGGGATGTGAAGGAGCAAATAAATGAAAAGACTGAAGATATGATCTGGATTTAGGGTTAAAAAATGGATGTAACCCTTGTGCTATCCTAGGCATTTTAACATTGGGAGTTGGGTCATTTAGACCCACTAAAAAGTGCTCTGAACCTTTTTTCTTCAATGATTTGTGATCTTCACTGGTGTCCATGGATTACATGAAATCTTTCCACCTTTATCCACCTTTGTCATGGTAGGAAGAACACGTCAATGTAAGGGTGGGGTCATCTAAGATAGCACAAGGGTTAAAGCCAGAAACAACTTACTTCCAGTAAACATACAACACTGCATACATGCTACAAAAAATGAAATGTGCTCATCAATTTGTGGGGTGGACTTATGGGTTGGCTGAAGATTTAAATCAAAGCAAAAGTTTACAAGTATTAATGGATTACATGAACTCTTTCCACCTTTATCCACCTTTGTTATGGTAGGGACAACACATCAATGTAAAGGGAGGGGGGTATTCTAAGATAGCACAAGGGTTACCTCTATATAGATGTTGACCTGAACACGACTTGGTTTGAGATTCAATAGAAATAGGATAAACAATGAACAGTTTTAGCAAATCCCCCTTCCGTAAAGCTGATAAACGTTGTTGTGCAGCATAAAATCTGGGCTTTAAAGGAGCGATCAGAGAAAACCAAAGTTTTTACTACAGTTTTGGTTGTATCTACATTCTGGGGATGGTAAAGCTTTAAAAGCCTCTTGACTTAGTGGAACGTCAGCAGGAGTGTAAAAACTTTACATTTTATTTCACTGTCCTAGGGGCACTCAGCCATTAATGTATAAACCTAATTAATCTAAATTAAATGAATACTAAGTGATTCATTTTTCAAATTCATTTTTCTTATGCCAGAGAGCAAACAATGGAGGGGTAAAAAATGTCTGGTCCAGGGAATTGATGAAGGACGTGATATAAAGAAAAGACGAACAAATTAAACTCTACAATGACTCAGATATTAGAGCAAAGTGGGATATATTTATAAAACCATCCAGATGTTTCAAGCACCAAAGCCTGTGTAACCCTTGTGCTATCCTAGACACTTTAACGTTGGTAGTTGGGTCATCTAAA
Organism: Oryzias latipes; assembly: GCF_053564925.1. NCBI lineage: Eukaryota > Metazoa > Chordata > Actinopteri > Beloniformes > Adrianichthyidae > Oryzias > Oryzias latipes. The sequence goes on from NC_136240.1 coordinate 9,084,821, forward strand.
CCCACTAGACAGTGCGCTGAACTTTTTTTCTTCAATGATTTGTGATCTTCACTGGTGTCCATGGATTACATGAAATCTTTCCACCTTTATCCACCTTTGTCATGGTAGGGAGAACACGTCAATGTAAGGGTGGGGTCATCTAAGATAGCACAAGGGGTAAACAGAGGGGGGTCTAATACAAGATGATGCTGCCAATCAGGAGCTCTGGACAAACAAAGATGGCAGAAAAAAAGAAAGACGGAAGACCTCTCACTCTGAAAGAAAATATATAAAAAAATACGTTTTAAAAGTAAAAAACAGACAAAAAACTGAATTATGATCTTAAATGGCGTATACTTATATAGCGCCTTTCTTCCTACAAGGACAAAGTGCTTTACAGTCACAGACCCATTCACCCATGCACACACACATTCACACACTGGTGGCGGCTCCGCTGCCAAACACAGGCGCATGCCTACCACCAGAGGCAAGGTGGGGTTCAGTGTCTTGCCCAAGGACACTTCGACTCATGGGCGTGCAAGGCGGGAATCGATCATGGGTCGACCGCCCTACCGCTGCACCACGGCCGCCCGTAACAATGGCCGTAACAATTTGAAACTTTTAAATTTTAACCGTCCCCTTTGAGTCTTGAGGTCTGAAGATCAGATCCTTTCAATAGTTCCCAGGACTCAGCTTTGGAGAGACGGAGCCTTTTCTGTTACTGCTCCCAAACTCTGGAATGCCCTCCTCTTTTCTGTGAGGTCTGCCAGATCCCTCAGGGATTTTAGGTCACTTTGAAAAACTCATCTTTTTACTCCAGCAAGCAGATCCAGTGGGCCAGCTTGTTAATTTCGTTTCTCTACTGTTTAGTGATTTTATTCATATTTGACTTAATGTTCAGCACTTTGGTGGCTCCTGCTTTTATAAGTGCATTACAAACAAATGGATTTAGAAAAATGACAAAGCAAAAGTGATGATGCTAACTTTGATTTGTCCATTTTTTTGATTATAGAAAAAAGATCATTTCAGCTTTTGGTCTCTGCATCCTCAGTATTTGCAGGTGAAAAGTCTCCTTCTCTGAAGATGCAGGGCGTTATCCTGCGTATGTTTGCTGACTGAAAAAGAAAAACACATGTTGTCATGGCTCGTTACTCCCCCATGATGGAAATTACACTAAAGAGGGCTAAAATGAACATAAATATCCCAAATTCAGTTGGTGGTTGTTTTCTGCAACAAAGGCTGCATTCCACATGTGTAAGAAGCCCTGCTGAACAGCGCATGCATCATTTGTCCTCTTTCAGATACGCAGCGGTTGTTGTTGCTTTTGTCGAATGGTTACAAGTCTCGGCGTGCTCGCTCATAACAGGCGTGCACGTCTGACGGCACTGTCACTGCAGGCCACCACGGGGCCAGACGCCCGCGTTTGAATCCTGCACACTCACAAACAAGACGTAAATCTTTCAGATCTCCAAGTGGGTATGATGAGTCAGCGATCTTTAAATCCAAACAAAAACACTGCAAGGGATTCAGAAATGAAGGGAAAACAAACCAACACAAGCTTAACGTTAATATCACCAAGAAAAGGAGAAACGCGGAAATGCACATATTTCTTTCATAATAAAAAAATCTTTTTCCAAGCATGGCCTCTAAAACCACCAACTGTTAACCTCTTAAGGCAAATGCAAATCACTGAAATTATTCTACATCAACCCCAGGGAATCACCAAAAACACCACCGACCCAGGATCCAGAAACACCCCTGCTTCCATCTCCAGCTGCTCAGACGTCCCAAGAATCGATCAAAACAAACTCAAATGTAAACAACAAACATAGACAAACAAGGAAGTGTCAGAAGGATGAAGGTCAGCGAAGAAACAGTTTCTGCTCGTCTGACGATCTGGAATAAAAAAAATAGTGACAAATGAAGGCAGGTTCCCCTTGAGTAACACTTGTGCTATCTTAGATGACCCCACCCATACGTTGACGTGTTCTCCCTACCTTGACAAGGGTGGATAAAGGTGGAAAGATTTCATGTAATCCTTGGACACCAGTGAAGATCACAAATCATTGAAGAAAAAAGGTTCAGAGCACTGTCTAGTGGGTCTAGATGACCCAACTACAAATGTTAAAGTGCCTAGGATAGCACAAGGGTTTACTGGATCAGGTGAGTGCAGGGTTCGATTGACAGAATTCAGCGGATTCAGGTAACCAGGAGCAGTTGGGTTACCTGGAAGATGCAGGGCAGAAGCTCTTTAAAACCTGAAACCAGGGAACCTCACGGGCATTACCACCACCATGCGGTGAAGAGTGGCAACTACAACCCAAAGTTAAAACGCTTCTGATGAAAATTTAGCCCTGTAGAAACCCACGGGCTCAAGTTTTTATTTTATTTCTTTAAATGTATTTTTATATTTTTTTATATTATATTATTTTTAGGATTTTTTTGGCTGCTTTTAATTGTTGCCACTCAAAAATGGACAAACAAACAAAAAATGTCAGATTAAGCTTAAAAGCCCAGAAGAAAATTATTTTTGTGTTTTCCAGGGTTAAAGTATTAATAATAATAACAATAATAACGATAAAATTAAATAAAGGGCGCCTTTCTGAGCACTCAAGGTCGCCGTACAACATATATGCAGTATATAAAATACACTAAAAAGTTAAAACGACAACAATTTAATTACATAGACTTTTTTAAAATATTGATGTGAAAACATAAAAAAGTTACCGTTCAAGTGAATAGGCCATTTGGAAGAGATGAGTTTTTAGTTTTGATTTGAAATGAGGGAGTGTGTCAGTATTGCGGAGGTCAGAGGGGAGTGAGTTCCAAAACTGGGGAGCAGAGCAACTGAATAGCCTGCTCCCCATGGTGACAAGAAGGGTGGAAGGGACAGAAAACTGGGTAGAGGAGGAGGAGCGGAGATCGCGGGCAGGTGTGACGATATGAAGGAGGTCAGAGAGATATGGAGGTGCAAGGTTGTGAAAGGTTTTGAATGTAGAGAGCAAGATTTTGTATTGAATGCGGTATGGAATGGGGAGCCAGTGAAGCTGCTGAAGGATAGGTGTGATGTGGTTGATGGATGGAGTGCGTGTGATGATACGAGCAGCTGAATTCTGAACCAGTTGAAGTTTATTGAGGGTTTTTTGGGGGAGACCAAACAGAAGAGAGTTACAATGGTCCAGGTGTGAAGTAACAAAGCTGTGTTCAAGTACAGCAGTAGACTGAGGAGTGAGGGATGGCCGGAGACGTTGTAGGTTTCATTGATGGAAGTAGGCTGAGCGGGTGTTGTTGTTTATGTGAGAAGTGATTTATAGACTACTGACACCCAAACTCTTTACCTGAGGGGAGGGACAGATGGTGGAGCCGTCAATGGAAAGACAGAAATGATTGGTTTTGCTCAGGGTGGATTTGGTGCCTATCAGAAGAAGTTCAGTTTTGTTGCTATTGAGTTTTGAAACGTTTGAGGTGAACCAGGATTTGACTTCATTGATGCAGTCAACCAGCGCTAATGGAGGCAGTGTGGAGTTGGGTTGGCTGGAGAGTTACTTTTACAAGAACATTGGGTACAAATGTCATCTTTTTCTCATAAAGTCGGGCTACTTTCAGTGTAACCGAAAACAATACGTTTAAAAACATAAAAAAGGAAAAATCAACCATCAAAGAAAATAAGGAAATGAGAAATGAACCCAAAAATGATCAATGAATAATTTACATTCATTGCTGATCCTGGTGATTATTACACTGTTAAGTATGAAAAAACATTAAACTCTTGAAAAAAATGTCAGAAATTTGCAACAAACCATTTAAATCCCGACTCCACTTCATTTACCATCAGCTTTCCAAGAATAAACTTCAGAATATCTTTTATACAGTTGGAAATAAATCCATGGCATAAATGGGTTAAACATCCAATAATTTAGTTTTTTACGCTTTTTTTGTTATTCTGACTTGTCCTGTCTAACAGCTGAGCAAACAGAAAAGAGCTGAAGGCCTCTGGACAGTTTTTACTGTTGTTTCATTGTTACAAAGAGTGTTAGCTCTGCATCACTGTTCAGTTATAATAAAACAAATTTATTCCAACTGAATCTCAGGTGGAGGAGACTTCCTTAATAATTGTTATTGTTTCATTGATAGAAGGTGAATTTTGTAGAAAAAGTAAGATGTCATCTACATAAAGGCTAATTTTATGATGGGTGTGTTTTGTTTAATGCATTTACTGCTCTCAGGCGGCCAGAGGTTTAAAAAAATATAGCAAAAATAGACGTAAGAGTTTACAATCCTGTCTGGTTCCCCTTCTTAGAAAAATACCTGTCAAAAGTCTGTCCGTTAGGTTTTTTGAAGTATTGTGGCGACCTGGGGGTTAAGACTCATGGAAAGTGCGAAATTTTACCATAAGTGAGGAAGCTGTGAAGAGAGGTGACCTTCATGTTGTTATGGTGTTTGTGGGTTCAAAATAAATGGGCTTTGATGCCAGAAAGGAGATCTGGCAATCTGCATCTTTGTCTACTACTCCCTCTCTGACACTGTTCGGGGTTGTACGGTGTATGGGAAAAAACAGATCTCCAACTCGGCCAGATAATTGGCAGCTCGACTCTCGCTTCCCCCAAGTGACGTACCAGCCGAGTCGTTACAGTATTTCTATGGAAGCATATTGTATTCAATAAAAAACTGTTGTTTGTGCTATTTTATTTGTTTTTGTGCAATTTTTTTCTAGAACTACAAAAAGCATGGAACTAAAAAAACAGGTTGGGCACTAACCTCATCTCAAGCTTCATCTCGTACTTTGCCACCTCGGACAGCGCAACTTTGGCATCTCATGTTTCCCTTCTGTAGCTTCCTGACTTCTAAGAGTGCTGTAGGGTGTAGGCCGTTTTATTTATTTGTTTATTTTTTGTGAAAAGCAACAGTATGGGCTCACCATGCACCAAATGGCAAATGCACCAACAACCTTAAGGCTGGCTTTTGCACACATAGCTGTAGATGCCACTGTCCTGTGGTGCAGCATCATTGATGGCCAGCTCCAGCAGACAGTCTCTTTGCTCAATCTGGTACGTCTCTCCGTTCTCCAGCGTCTCTCTTCCGTTGTAGCACCAGGTCTGGAGATTTCACAGTGTAGTTTGATGCAGAGTTACTCCTGCACTTTAAGGTTCTTCGGCTATCGGCTGAATGTCATGGAAAGGGCTTAAAAGCAAAGAGGAAGTGAGCAGAACAGAAAGATCATCAGATCTCTGTTGTGTAGGAATCTGGTTTGGGTTTTAGCATGGAACCATGGCAGGACATTAACTGTTAGTGTGGCAGAAGTGTCTGTGCATATGTAGTCACATTGAACAGGGAGTTTTAAAAAGTACACATTTTACCACACTAAAGGAATTGAATTACATAGATTTTATTTGCCTGGTGTTTATGGTGACATGTTGCAGTTTCACATTTTTCAAAATCAAAAGGTTTTATTTGATGACAATTGGTTTTGTGTCCAAAGAGTAAAATTTAGCATACGGTAAGTTGTATTTGTCATTTAAAATGCCTTGTTTGCCTATGTTTCTGAATTTTGTTATATTTATAGATTATTTGTACTCAGGTGACAAATAAGATAGTAAGAAGCCAAAATATTTGTGAAGGAAGATAAACCTTATTTGCTTGTTTCAGCAAACTGTTCAAGCAACTCCTGACACAGAGTTTCGATAGTCCTGGCAGCAGCAGATTCATGCTAATTCAACAACTAAAAAAGTTTCATTGAACTCAATTGTTGTGCTGAAATTCCCCTGTGAGTGTTTTACATCCAGGATCATTGTGATCTCACCTGTCAGATCCTCTTCTTCTCCTTCCCGCTCTTGGAGCCTTTCTTCTTCTAACAACAAATTAAAGTAACCATGAATCACATTAAGAAAAACCCCAGTGATGTTAAGACATATGCCCAGACTATGGTATACATGCTTATACCATGGTCCAGGTGAATACTCGATTCTGATTGGCTGCTGGGTGTGCATTAAAAAGTGATAACTGCACACCCCAAAAATAAGTTCTGGTCACCTATCTTAAATCTGTATCACTGCGCCAGCTTCTTTAAAACAACATTTAGTTTCATCATCTGGACATAAACAAGCAGTAAGAGGTGAACTTTATCTCTGAACTGATGCTTTATTTAACGCATCGGGACGATCACCATATATATACATATATATCGCTTCATATCGGCAAATCTTGACTGCAGCTGTGCACGTAACAAATAGTCAGCTTTTCGTAAAAAAAGCGATCCAAATCGGAAAACCCCCCAGGAATTAAGGACTAGAAACAGGTTAATATTTATTTATTTTGTAAGTGACCATGGAATAAGTTCCACTTCGTGGAAGCAACCGTCCGACGCCAGCTTCCACGGCGTGCGTTAAAAAGTGATAATGCACACTTCGTCGGCCATTAACCCTTACATAGAAAACATATGTTTGCTTGTTACACTAGCATTAATCCTTTTAAATTTGATTCCGTCAGGTTAGGTTATATGGACAGTGTTACATGGACAGTGTTTAAGTTCTATGGTAAGGTTTCCCAATCCGATATTTCAAGTCCAATTTCACCTAGACATGAATAAATACACACCAATTTTTATTTTTTATTTTAAGAAATTAAAAACATTTATGCTCTAACGAGCCACATAAAATGACATGGCGGGCCACATTTGGCCCCCAGGCCTTGAGTTTGACACATATGGGCTATATCATAAAAAATCAGCTTTTTTTGGTTTTAAGTGTGTTATAATGTTCATTCCTCACAAAAAAACCAACAACCCTAAAGCTGTATTTTGATCCATTCATGCATCTCTGGGTATTCCTATAAAAAAAATGCTCTCTGAGCACCCGCCCCCAATCCACAAAATCGAGTGGGTTCTCCTATTGTGACATCACAAAATGAGAAAAGGCCCCTTCCTGGAAGAGTCTGTGCTGCCAAGTCTGTCCCCAGGCGAACACACCCACTTTTTCTGTAGAGCTAGCAGAGGAAGCTAGCCTTTACCTTTTGTGCACACTATGCACATCAATCTTTTCAAAAGATGTTTTTGTGGGCAAAACGCAGACACACTGCCAAGGTTGGCTCTAGGATGATGTCATGAAATGGGCAACAGCCACAAGGGGAGAAAGGCGAAGCCTCGGAGATAGAGTCGTCTTTCTTTCGGGTTGGAAAAGAAGAAAATAACTAATATTTAATTAAAAATAGTTCTTTAATGTGCCAAAGGTAGTATATTATCCTATATATGGATTTAATTTTATTCTGCAAGATTAAGAAAAGCTTAATATAGTCACATTTTTTTGGTAAAAAAGTGATTTGAAGCTAAACAATAGGATCAATTAAGTGATAAAAATTGATTTAATTTCTTTGTGACAATCGTATGAGCCAGATAATGCCCTTCAAAGTGTCTATTATGTAAGGGTTAAGGGCCGGTTCAGGTTTCTGCATTGTCCGTTAATGTCCGTTATACTTTGATCTGGGTAAATACTCAATTCTAATTGGCTGCTGGGTATGGATTAAGTAAGGGATAATGGCAGACAAAATGTGCATTATGAGAAATTAACGGACGGCGTGAAAGCCTGAACTGTCCAATGCAACATCGTGGACACCTTGTCCAGCACTATCCCCTACTTATGTTACGCACAGCTGAACAATAATATAACTGCAGGATTTTTCTATTTTCTTGGCAGAAAAGCTTTGGATTCAAATGAATTCCCCACTTTCAGAAGTTCATGACTTCACAGGAGGACCTGCTCTCAGAGGTTTCATCCATCCATGACATCTGCACTATAAACAGAATTATTCAATAGACCAAGACATACTCAGAGATTTTTCTTTAGGATTTTGGTTTTTGAAGAAAAAAGTCTAGAAAAAGAAGCAGAATAACACTTCAACCTTTTATATTTATTCAAAAAGAAATGACACTTTTGTTTGATCCACTGATTAAAATCACTTGTTCTGTACAAAAAGAAGACTAATCACCTCCAAACACACAAGTGTTTGGGGGATTAAAACAGTTATACATCTGCACCGTTTAATAGGAAAAAAATACCAAAAATGGCTTTGACATCCTTTTACAAACTGTATCTGAAAAGTTCCTGGTGTTGGGTTGAGGATCAGTCAGGATGAAAATAGGTTTCTGAAAGACCCACTCCGATAAAAGTGGTGTTTTTAACAAGTTCTTGTGGGATTTTTTTCAGACGAGGGAGGACATAAAGAAAATTCACATTCAAATGACATTTCTGAGTATATCTTTGCTCAAATCAGTGTGAATCAGGAGCAGATGAAAAAATGCAGTTTGATCGTATTTGTGATTTAGAAAATACGTTGGGTGGGGCCACAAGAACCCCGCTGTGCTCCATTCTGACACATCCACCGATGGGCTGTAAGGTAAATGGTAAATGGCGTATACTTATATAGCGCTTTTCTACTTACAAGGACAAAGCGCTTTACAGTCACAGACCCATTCACACACTGGTGGCGGCTCCGCTGCCAAACACAGGGGCCCGCATACCACCAGAGGCAAGGTGGGGTTCAGTGTCTTGCCCAAGGACGCTAATGGGAGAGAGTGTAAACAGAGAGCTCTCCGCAACAGGGAGGGAAAGGTCCCGCCGACAATTTGGAGATGAATTTCTGACGCTCTGCAGAAACTATGTCCTAGAAAACAACACAGGTTTTTAGATTTTAGCTAAAAAAGGCATCATCATAATTAAAAGACCACTGGGGACTTTGAAAAGATAACAAAAGATGATCGGAGTGAGACTTTGAGAGTGTTGCATTTCTTTCACATCTAGGCACAGAAACTAGTAGCCGTTTTCAGACATTTCCTTAAAATCCTCAGGAAAAAGTCTGGAATTTAATAAAAACCTTAAATTGTGTTTTTCAGTCTTGACCTCCCACAAAGTTAAGCCTCGGTTACAAACATGTGTGCGATGGAAACCCTGAAATGGCAACACAGTGGAAGAGGAGTAACTAATGATTATCGAAGAGCAGAATTTACCAAATTGTGTTGAATCTGCGTGTTTGTGTGAGAACATCACAGGGAAGGAGACCAGCGATATACTCGAACCATACAGAAGACATAAATCATGCCCTTCTTTTTCTGTAGGACAAAATCCATCAAAAATAGGATTTTGCTCTAAAGGATCAAAGTGCAATAAGAAAGATTCCCTTCATGCTAGTGTCTAGTAGTAGAATCTGTACATTTTAAGGTCCTCATACTTGTCTGGGTTCAAAGGTTTCTGGGTTTGTGCATTGTGGATTCACCTCTCAGTAAGGCAGAGGTCTGCAGAAAACGCAGAGAAGAAATAAAAAAACTGGAACTAAACAGCTGAAAAAACGGTAAATGAAATGGCTCAGGAGAGGAAGTCGGGTTCTTCTCATCTGTTCTGGGAGGACCTGAAGGGAAAACATGTCCCACCATGTCTGCGTCATCCCGACCAAGCTGAGACTGGTTCAGTCTCTGTGTATAGCCCTAAAACACTCAGACGTCCAGAGCAGATGTGCCGACGAGAGTCAGAAACTGAATTCAGGAAACTTGCCAAGCTCAGGAGGAAGAACACGGTTTGATACGCTACTCCTCTTTGTGCAGGATCTCATGCAGACCTGAAGACATGTAGTAGGGTCTGGATGAAGAACCGTCATTCCTCTCCAAGTCTTCACCTGAGGCCACCAGGAAAGGAGGAGCAGACAGAAAAAGAAAAAAAGAGAAAGACAGAACAGCACAGAAGAGGCAGAGAGAAGTGAGCCTTTCTAAAAAATACTGCAGACTGCAGTATTTTTTTGTTCTACAGGTTCTACTGTAACAGCAGTGCCTGATATCTGTAGTTTGGTTTGAAGGTGGAGTGTCGTACTCACAAAAGCACAGGAACAGTGTGTCCACACAGATGGCATAGACATTAAAAAAGGCATTTGCAATCACATAGGAGCCAAATGTCACCGTCTGCAGGAATCAGAGCAAATCAGTCAGCATCCAAATGAAGAGGCTTATTGAATTGAGTTTTATCTTCTTACCAAAAGAGGGACCCAAATGTGATGCAGAACTGGCACCTCTTCTTGTAAAAACGGGATTCTTCTTGAGAAGAAGAAAAAAGCAAGAACACCTGAAAAGACAACAAGAAGAGCACAAATATTTGCATTTTTTAAATTAATTATAAAGAAATTGATAGACATAGATGTATTTTATGGCAGAAAGCTTAGAAATAATATTTAAAGACGATAAATAAGAAGAACATGCATGAAAAACAGATATAGCTGTCTTCTCCAACGTGGCCACTAGATGTCAGTGCAGTTACACAAAAGAGGATGTGCCTTTACAAGCGTTTATAAGCCAAAAACTATAGTGGCCCTTAAGTGCAAATCACATCAACAAATCACTCAATGCAAAAACATATTAAAGATCACAACAATAAAAGCCGGGGAAAACTTATACAACATTTTATTTAGATTAAGATTTATTTAAAAAAAAACAAAAAACAACTAAAACAATACAAAATAATAAATACAATTACCATCTTCAATGCTTAAGATAAAAAAAAGAGTGAACTCAGAAAACAAGTAAAAAAAAAAAGAAAAAAAAGAAAATAAAGTTCCAGAAACAGAAATGTAAAAAATAAAAATTTGGAAAACAAATAGGTAACTGGAAAAGGTACATCAGTGATTGGATGATGACATTTTTTGACCTTTTCAAGCAGAAGTTATTGTGCATGGTGGTATCTTCAGTTAGAAGATTTTTTTTTAGCCTCTGCTTAAAGAAATTTTTTTTAAAACATTTGTTGTTTTTTACATCGTCGTCGTGATCTTGAATATGTCCTGATGTGATTTGGAATTCAGGGCCACTGTAAACACTCACCCGACAGCAACAGCAAACTATGAAAAACTCACCAAGTCCTCCTGAAATGAGCAGTTTTCCCAAGAAAAGCAGAAAGTCTGTGACTTTGTCCAAAACAACCACTCTTTGCAGAGAAAGGAAAAACCCAGAAAGTTGGAAAACAGAAAGGACACCATCATGCACTGTGACGTAGACCCAGAGAAGGTCCTAGTCCACATCAGCTGAATGGGATGCTCAGTGATAAAACGAAGACACTAGGCTTAGATTTAACATAAATGTGTTAGCAAGAGTCCTGTTTTCATCAAGAATCATATCCTGTGTGAAGTTTACCAAGAAAAAGTTAGAATAAAACAGATTTGAGTTTGCAGGGAAAGTGACTCTCACCGAACAACGTTCCTCATCAAGAGCGAGAAAGCCTCCTTAGAAGAAGTGCAGAAGTTCTTTCCATATATTGCTATCTTTGGGGAGAAGAAAGCAGACGAAAAATTCAACATTTAGCTTGGTGAAGTCAAACACGCTTTTCTAACAATGATACAATCTGAGGGGTGGAACGAGTTTCTATATATTCAGAAATCTGTTTCCAAAAGTATGAGGGTGAATATTTGTTACATATGAGATCACTGATCCCTTATCTTTATAAATATGTGAGAGTTTAGTCAAATTCATGTCAGGCAGGCCACGTAATTACCACTTTATAAATGCAAAAAAAATATTTGATTTGAAGTAAATAAACTAAAGCCTAATGTGCCGAATGTAAATAAAAAAAAAAGAGTTCAAAATAAAGTGTCGGTGAATGTTCTCATTTTCAAAGTAAAAGCATTAAGTGTTTTTTTGTAAACCAGGGGTGTCAAACTCATTTTCACTGAGGGCCACATCAGCATAGTGGCTGTCCTCAAAGGGCCAGATTTAACTTATACATGTAACTAAATGTAATGAAAAATAAATGTAACTACTAATTAATGTTAAAAAACGAATTATTCATTTATTATAACTTTTCAAAGTGACAATTACAGCTGCATAGAAAACATGTGTTGACTTGTTACTCTAGCATAAATCCTTTTAAATTTTGTCCGCTTATGAAAACCCACATAACTCCATTAATGAAGGATCAAACTGGACAAAGTAAAATAACATAAAACTGAGCTAGAAAGAACATGTATTACACGTGTAACATTTTGCAAAAAAAGGCTGCACACAGCCATGGATCCAACTGATGGTTTGATGACAACAATTTCTCTACATACACACTTAAGACCTGCAGGAGGCTCGACATAAATAATATGTAATCAACTAAAGAAACATTTTATTTTAAGAAATTAAAAACTTTTATGCTGTCGTGGGCCACATAAAATGACATGGCGGGCCACATTTTGCCCCCGGGCCTTGCGTTTGACAAATGTGTTGTAAACTTTGAGACTAAAGTTCTGTTCATTGCAGCAAGTTCTAAAAAGAAATAATTTTGTTTCAAAAATATTCAACATCTAAAAAAAATAATAATGATCAATTTGATCAGTTATGCGAAGTAAAAATTGAGATTCGATCTGTGAATACTTGATTTTAATTTATGAACTGGACCGCCGCCTACGTAATGATCCACAGTCTACCTCAGACGCCAACTACATGAAAAAGTAACAGGTGAAGAATCTCACCATAATGTATGCATTCCTGTTCAGAAACCGGATGAAATGCTCCAGGCACCAGAAACAAGATTTGAGGCAGCAAATCAAGAACCGAGCGCAGCCATTTTGAGAACCTGGAACAATAACAGGAACATCATTTGAAATGTTGAAACATCATGAAATGTTTATTTTTTTATTTTTAGGAAAAATCAAGAAGTAGCTGCAGAAAAAGAAGAACAGGCTCAAGCCTAAAGAGTCCCAGACTCACCTTTCAGTCTGTAGTCCAAGTATTCCAGAACGACTCGAACCATCTGTGTTAAAGCGAGGATTAGAGAGCCAAAGGCCAGAGATCCTGTGTGATACCTGGAAAGCAGAAAAATGAGCAATCAAAACCTTTCAAAAAACAAAATATTTTCTTTTAAAGTCCCACTCCAATCATATTTTCATCTAAAGCGTTCCCAGTGGACTTTTAATGATGTTTATGTTGTTTTTAGCCAAAATCAAAAAAAAAAAATTGTCGTTTTCTAAGACATAGTTGATCAGAAATTCACCTCTGAGTTGTGGCCAGGACCGTTTAACATAGCAACCCCACCCCTCTTCCCATTACCGAGAGCGCCTGCCCAGTGCATTTTCTGCGTCAAAAATATGATCTTTTTTTAAACAGCATTTTTCGTTTACTCCTGATTCACAACAATTAAAATAAAGAAAAACTCAGAAATGTAATTTTAAGTTTAATTTTCTTCCCATTTGTCCTGCATCATCAGACAAATGCTACAAGAACGTGTTAAAAACACCAAAAACTGCATTTTGAGAATGGGTCTGCAATTCATTCCTTTGTTTTCAGCACAAACCAAAACCCGTACAGACTTTTTACCCATAAAATGACAGGGTCTTATTATCCAGAATGAACATTAAGATGAAAGCATGGTTTCCCACCGTATGGCTCTGCTGAAGGAGGAGGACAGCGGGCAGGCAGGGACGTCTCTGGGCTTCACAAGAGCCCAGTAGTAGGAGGCGAAAGCTCCAGCCAGCGTGCACTGGTTCAGAGCCAGGATGAAGTTCAGCAGCCAGAGGAACATGAAGAGGTTACACAGGTGGAGGACGAGGATGTAGCGGTGGTACAGGCTCTCTCCACCGTAGAAGGCAAACAGGCACCGAGACGCGGTGCAAACCCTGGAGACGTTGGTCTGACTGAAGTTCTGAGACAGAGAAACTTCTTTAAACTAACATGTGCTGCTGGAATTTGAGACAAAATGTGAACAGAATGCAAAACAAATGACAGACTTTCAGCAGATAATCCAATCAGATGCAGTCAATGCAGCTTCCAGGTTCATTTTAGGAGTTTATTCAACACAAAATGATCAGTCTGACACCCAACAATAGAAAAAAGGCTGGAGCATAAAACGTTGGTTCTACTTTCACGGTTGACGTCTACAGTTTGGCTGAGAGGCTGGAACGGACCCTGAAGATAAACTTTAGATCCGTGGTCTCCAACCTTTGTCAGGCCATGGACTAGTTTAACGTCACATCTTCTTTTTTTTTTTACAGGCCGACTTGTTCGAGACTGAAGTTGGCATCTGATTTCTTTAGCCTTCAAATTCCCTTGACTTTTGAGGCTGAAGTTTATCTTCATCCTCTGTAAAATATCTGCAGTTAAAATGTCTTAATACGCTAGATTCCTGCAGGAACCATTAAAATGTGATCTAGATTTTCCCTTAATCTATGACTGCCAAAGTAGAAACTTAAAAAAAAATAAGACGCCAACTTCCTCCTCATCTGACTTTTAATAGATACATACACAAAAACGATCTCTAAAACTGTAATAAACTCTAAACGTAATAATAAAGATGAATCCACTGTTTGAACAGCTTTATTAGCAGCATCCTGGAAACATTAGACAGCCGGTTATTATTATGGTCAGTGGGAACAATTCTCATAATAAATCCTTATTTGTAATAAAGACTCCTGGTTTTTGTCTGTTAAATACGCTTTCTTTTATTTTGAAGCCAAGGGCTTTTCTTGTGTTTCCTCTCTGGATCTTTTCTGCCAAATACCTTTGTTTTTGTTAACTTTGCTGGCTTAGGGCTTTCAGTTTAGCGGTTGACGCAGCCGCTTTAAGAAAGTAGTGGATGGATTTTTAACACGTGACCGAGCAACTTGACATGCATGAGTCAGATGTGATGGAGAGAATCCTGTGTTTTTTCCCAAAAAAACACCTCCTTCAAAATCAAATTAGAAATGGTTTTGGTCTGTGGGTTTGAGGACCACTGCTCTAAAGTACTAAGGTTAAAATTTGAAGTACAAATGATTCACAATTCCCAATAAAAGCTGTAAAAACACAATAAGCAAAGACTTTTAGGACATAAATGAAAAAAAGTGTCTAAAAGCTACAAAATCATCCCTCTTCATCTGATGCTTCTGCTTTTAATTTCACTTTAAATAACACATTTTTTTGTGGAATAAACATATTATTTAGCAGTTTTTATGTTTTTAAGCAGTAAGGTCATTCACATTTCATTTCAGGAGAAATCTTTTCGAGAATTTCCAGAAAAGTACTTTGAGTGGAACAGCAAAAGTTTGTCTAAACAAACATAAGAAATATTTCTACAGCGTTTGAGTCAAACCTTTGGATTGCAGGTGAAGTTTGCATACATGCATCGCTCATCAGCGGCAACCACCTTATAGACGGCATTCCCCGAAGAGGCTAAGAAGCTGAAGACAAACCGGTTAAGGCCGACATGACGGCACATCTGCTGAACTCAAGAGTGGTTGATCAATTAAGCAGAAGGAAGGATACACTGCTGTAACCGCAGCATAAGAGACGCAGACGGCCAGAAAGAAGAAGGTCACCAGAGGGTAGAAGAGGGTGGACGTGATGCAGCCGATAGCCCTAAAATAGTCATGGGAGGTGGTTCTATTAAACAGAATCATAGCTGGCTGAAGACAGACGCTCTGGACACTTACTGGCTTCCCTCTTTTAAAAGAGCGATGGTGATGCTCAGCCTGGACCTCAGAAATATCAGCACCATCACGAAGACAACCTCAGCCATGCAAAGCAGGATCACTGCAACCAGAAACATATTTATATCAGAAACCTTTCATCTGCCTTTGAAATCTTTTTAGGAGCAAAGCATTTGGAAGAAAAAAAAACACCAACTACTAATTATAACTGCTCCAGTGGAGCTGCGGATGAAAAAAGCTGAGTGAAAACCCACTGAAGATGAGCCATGTTTGGCTGCGCTGAAGGTAAACGCTGAGATCTGTGTTGAAGCCGCTTTCAGAGATGATGACGTTGGCCTCCGACCTTCTGCTCAGAGCGCTGTACTCCCAGTAACAAAGCCAGATGCCTGAGGGAACGACGACATGCACCAGAGCCATGGTGAGTACAAAAAAAGACCCCCTCCGCTGTCAGGGCCAAAACAGGAAGTATTCACACTCACCGTAACCAACAGCAGAGATGACACAAAAAATGATGGTCCACACCATCAGAAACGCAGTGAAGCGAAGAAGAAGGATGAAGAGCAGACTGACCATGGTGGCGAGAGCCAGACCTCTGCAGCAGAAACAACAACATTGAAAGGAAGCAGCAGATTCTGGGGGTTTCTGCATCACACATGATGAGAACAGAAACACCTTTTGGCAGTGATGTTGGAGTTTTTAATCCCTAAGATGATTTCTGTTTCTGCTTAGTCTTTTTTTACAATAAACGAACTGAACTAACGTTCATTTTTCAAGAACTCCTTTTTGTCTCAAACTAAAATTGACAGTTTGTTACTTGGGTTTAATTTGTGCATCATTTGAAGGCAGGCTATTCAAGATTTTTTTTGGAGTTTATTCTATTTTTATTAATTTATCTTGTATTTTATTTCCTGAACATTAAGTTTTTGGAAGCCTCAGCAAAGAGCAACTCTGCTGTTTTATTTTGAGTTTTATAAAGAAAAATTCATCCAATGATGGAACCAGAGCAGACGGGCAGTTTTCCACCCCACCCGTACGTCTATTTGGTTTAAATCGTCTACGACCACCATCAGCTCACTCCACCTGCTGCAATTTTGATGCACAACGAATGCATAAAAACAAACTGTCTATGCGGTTTGTTTTTTGAAGAACACGGCTTCTGGAGAAGCTAAAGTAAAGACATCGCTCTTTCACTGTGACCTGAAAGCATAAACGAGGCGTCGGCCTCCGGGTTCACAGCAGTCCGGCTAACGCTCGGGAAAGATGCAGCAACAGCAGACGCGTCAGTCAGCTGTTCTGCTCTTGCTGTGGGGATTTCAAGCAAAAACTCAACACAGACAGCAAAGTCAGCACAAGAGCATCCGTGTCGATCCGAGCGGAAAAGTCCAGGAATCCTGACAGCGGCTGAGCGGATCCTCGAAGGGGAAAAAAGCTCACATCAGGAGATTGATGCTAGAAAGGTTTTCTAAGCAACTCAATTTAGTTTGAGTCGAACTTCATTTTAGCAGAGAGTTTTTGACAAACAAGTGTCTTCATTTATCTGAAATAAGTTTAAAATGCATCACTTACCAAACTTTATGAACCAAAAATTAGGCGTACAAATCCCACATGAAATGAGGATATATGAAAAATAACACCAAAACTTCTAACCCAAAGTAAAATAAGCACCGATGAGTGACTGAAAGTGCTAAAAGGTTCAAGGCCTGCTTACATGAGGATCCACTTCCAGGAGCTTGCATAATCTTCCATCATCTGCGTGCTCACTTCTCTGACATTCAACAGGCTGGCGATGCTTCTGTGGTGGAGCAAGTGGAGGAGAAAAGAATGAAGAGGAAGACGAGTTAACAGCCTCCACCAGAGCAGCTTCCCGGGATTTCTGCATCCCTTTA
This sequence comes from Oryzias latipes, assembly GCF_053564925.1. Lineage (NCBI taxonomy): Eukaryota > Metazoa > Chordata > Actinopteri > Beloniformes > Adrianichthyidae > Oryzias > Oryzias latipes. The sequence goes on from NC_136240.1 coordinate 9,102,094, forward strand.
ATGACAGCGCCTCCTGTGTGCTCAGGATGGAACTACATCAATAATTCTTTTCTTTATTGAGCTGCGTTCACACCGAACACGATTTACACGGTAGAGGGGGCGAGTTTCAATGTTAAGTCCATGGTACAGATGCGATCTGAGGTCCTGCAGCTGAAAGGTCTGGCAGCAGCGTGATTTGAGTGGCATGCTGCGGCGGGTAAAAGTAAAAAATATTAACTCTGGGGAGGTGGCCGCGTCGTGTCAACCAGTCAGGGACTGGTAGATCGGTCCTATAGTTCTCATCCTGAACTTCCATCCATTTTCTTAAGCCGTTGTTTCCTTTTCGGGGCAGCGGGGTTTCAGGAACCCGTCCTGGCTTCTGTTGAGCGAAGGCGGATACCACCTACAGTCTGTCACAGGGCACATGGAGCTGTGACAGACTGTCCAGGGTGTCCCAGCCTGGACAATCTGTCACAGGGCCCATGGAGCTGGAGCGATCCACATCACTATGCGGCTCCCGCGGGGGGGGGGGGGGGGGGGGGGGGTGAGCTGGCAGTCAGACAGAGACCCACTGTGGGAGGCAGCCTGCTCAGGCCTCCTGAACTTTATATTCTCTGGTTTGGATCAAGGCAATAATAAAGATCCCCTGATTGTATTCTTGTTTTTTGTTTTTCCTTCTCTGGTTAATGCGGGACAGCAAGCCTTCAAACTCGTCAAAGTGAGATGGAAAGACCGTCTTTCAGACACAGCAGCAGGAGAGAAGCTCACTGTACCGGGAGAGTCTCCAGAGACGTGATTACTGTTGCTTTTGTAGAGCTCTTCATGATAAATAAACCGGATCTCTCAACATCGTCTGTGTCTTCCATGCATTGTAAATAAGATCTTCACATTTTTGGACTGGTGGCCAGCAAAGAACTCGCTGCGCGATGAAAGAGAGGAGGCCGACTCGAATTTGCCGCGCGAAATGCGTTCTGTGTAAACGCAGCTTCTCAGTCAAAAACGCTGGTTTCAAACCCAGACTTTTGTTGAAGAAATACACACAAAAACAAAATTTTCAAAATAGGAATTAACACGATGATCCTTTAACAGGTGTCAAGATTCCCTGTAAAATTCTGAAGTGCATTTTTCTCTTTTTCTGAACTAAACTTGAATTGTGATGCTTTCTGTTACAGTTAATGGATGTGACAAAAGATACAGAGCCAAGTAATAAAAAACATTTAATTCAATCCTAATTTCTGCATACTCTTTATCATAGAGACAAAGACTGCATTCTTAAAGACAACTTTAAATCTAATCCAACCTAAAATTCTATATTGATGACAAATTAAAGCAGAGATCACATGAAAGGCTCACTTTTCTGATTTTTACAATAGAAAACAAGTAAAATTAAGAACAGGACTGGAAAAAAAGTATAAAAATAAAAAAGCAGACTTTACATCAATGCACCACCAGGGGGCAGCATATTCCTTTGTCAAAATCGGGACAAAGGGGGTAAATAAGGAAGGTAAATAAATGTTTTTTATCTTTTCCCAATCCTGTTTATGAAGAAAAGTAAATGTGGAGGAATAAAAAACAAACGTTTTCAAACTAACATCTTAATCTAAATAGATTTTATTTGGAAATGAAAACTAAAATAAATCATTCATCATAAATCATTTTTGAGCTTCTCTCAAAAATCTTTGAAAATTCAAATATCATCCATAAGGATCTAGATTTATTTAAAATGTCAGATCATTGTTTTAAATGAAGACACTATTTTAAAGTGTGGGAATGCGAAGCTCTCTCATAACATAAAAGAACACCTGAACTTGAACCTACTGTATGATCTGGAAAAAAGACATGACCCTGGAGTTAAACTGACACAGTTTTGGTTATTTTGATTGCTTTTCAGCATCCCTGCTTAAAATCCATCCATTTTAAAATAATACCCCTTTCAGATTAATAATTAAAATGGAGTGTTTTGCTCTTTATTGGCAGGGCCGACTCGAGTGTCTAAACATCAGTCCAACTCGGCTGCTCTCACCTGGCCGCCTCTTTGAGGTCGTTGATGCTTCTCCTGTTGTTGTCTCCGTCTTTGAAGACGGTCTGATTGGCCACAGTCCAAACCCCATTTCTTCTACTGAAATCAGGGAAGCACCGCTGAAGAACTAAAACACATTTTTTGTTGGGTTTAGGAGTTTGTGAGGCAAACAGCTTATTGTGTGTTGCACAAAAAGCAGATTCTCTTACACGGCCTGCTGGGCACAATCATTGACGGACAGTCTTCATCTCGCATGACCTCTCCGACCGACTACGATGGAAACACAAGAGACCGACTGTAAATGGTTGAAACCAAGAGATTTTTGTTGGACGCCCACAACTCAGAGATGAGTGTCTAATGAACTCCTGCCACTAGGTCCTAAAATACGACCCAAGTTAGGGGATTTTGTGCCAAAAACGGCATCATCAGAATTGAAAGACACGTGCAATACATGTTCTTTCCAGCTCAGTTTTATGTTGTTTTTCTTTATTCAGTTTGATCCTTCATTAATGGAGTTATGTGGGTTTTAATAAGCGGACAAAATTTAAAAGGATCTATGCTAAAAATACATCAAAAGATGACCGAAGTGGGACTTTATTGTCTTCATTCGGTGCGTCACATTTCTGCTTTAAATGGAGAAAATAAAAAATAAAAAATAAAAATGCCAACAAGTTCCAGTTTTTCTGATTCCTGCTTGAGTTATCATTTTCATAGAAGACAGGAAAAAGTGTGATTCAGTCCAAACAGCATGACTGAGCTGTGAGGAGCTCCCACACAACAGCTCCGACTGAGACTTCATGCCAACGTCAGAGACGCTGACCTGCTGCCAGCAGACCAAACCTGACGATCAATGCACATTTCAATCAGCTCCTCAACTATCGAGACACTAGACTGGGCCTTTGTATTTAATCTAACCTTCATTTCCTGTGAAAAAATTTAGAAGCCAGGTGATTTGTTTGACAGCGAAGCACTTCATGACAGAAAGTGGACAACCACCCCTCACCTTCCTGCCGATCTCAAAGCCAGGCTTACAGAACTGTCTGTAATATTTCCAGCTGTTGGTGTTCCGTGCATCCAAAAGAGTGAGAAATCTGTCAGGGCACTTGGAGACGCAGAGCTGTGGGAGACAACGGGGTCCATCAGTCTAATCAGGTGAAGAAGGTGAAGAAAATACACAGCGTGCAGCATGGAAACCCCTCCTTAATGCTCTTACCTGGGTGGTAGGGCACTGCAGGTCAATTAAGATGGTGGGACTTGCACATTTTAGCATGTTGAAGTAGAACAATATGGCTTTGTTTCTGTGAAAACCCAGAAAGAGAGTTTCACTGAAGGCAGGAACAAGGCAGTATTCTGCTTGAGCCTTAAGCTATGTTCACACCGCCACCGGCCACGTGTGTCCAACCAGTCACTTCCAATAAAAAATGTATATAGAAACGCCCGTTACGGGCTTCCGTGTTCAAAACTCTTGCGTCCATGCAAGTTCCTACGACCATTTCTGGGCTCACAAAACACACATCCACAAAATCCACGTTGAACGTCAAACCAGGACTTGAACTCTTTTTATTAACAAAAGTACCAACCGTTGGAATATTGATCACAAAGGGGAATGAATAATTGCGGTTTGTGCTTGGCTGGAATTCGATGACACCAATTCTTTCATATATCGGACTACAGCTGTGAGAGAAAAAGCCTGGAGCAAGATTTGCACCACTTTGAAATTTCACACCAAGACTCTTGCAGCTGTAGTTGTTGGATATGCGCTAGTAAAGAGTAAGAAAAGAAAAAGAAGTAAAATTCCCTCTCTCCTTCTCCTTACAAATACTTCACGATACAATTACCACATGCACAACAATACGTTCCATTTCCATGACGTCCTTTCAGTTGACCGTACGAGCCTCAAGTTAACTGTAGACACAGCTGCCGCCCTCTCTATGACCCTCAATGAACCCTAACAACCCAAAAACCCACAGAACCCGTTTGGGTCAACCCTGATCCGGGTCCATATGACTATGGCTTTATTGACACACGTACGACATGATAACATGCAGAACATGTAAAGCTGAACAATGACCTGGAAAATCACATTTTTGATTATTTCTACTCACGCATTGGAGGAGTTCCCCTGGCCACAGAACTGTCCTTGGCTGTCAGTCGGATAAACAAGTTTCCGGGGGTCCCCTTGGATCCAGGCTGCAAAGAACCAACATCATTTACTCACAGCTGCAGAAAAAAACATGTCAGAGAACCTAGAATTACATGTTTTAGACGGAAGGGTTTTAAAGTTCCAGATCCTAATAAAGAAGTACAAAGATTAGGATGTCTGAGGGTTATTTATTCAAATCATGGTGAATCAGGAGCAGATTAAAATATGCAGTTTGAAAAAGCTTGTTGTTGTTGTTATATAAAATCTACAATGGGCGCAGGCCACAAGCTCCCTGCTCTGCTCCATTCTGATGCATCCACTGTCAGACAAATAGATCCATGAATGCCTTTCATGGAAGATCACAGTTTGAGGAGCAGGACCTCCTCTCCAGAGGACTGTGAGGTCCCGTCATTTGTCTGTATTTGAGAAGTGGACTGAGTGACCCCACCCCTCTTGCGTTGCAAACAAGACATAACTGCTGGCTCCAACAAACCAAAATTCCATTGACTTCTATAGGCTTCTATGAGGCGGCTGGGTAGCTCTGTTGGGAAGGTGAGAGGCTACCACACAGGAATCCAGGGTTCGATTCCAAGAGGGCAATGAACGATGGTACTGGGGCAATTACCCTATCAATGGCGAGCAATTAACCCTTAGGCAAGACCCTTAACGCTACTGCCTCCCAAGCGCGATTCAGCTGCAGCTCACCGCTCCCCCAGGGGATGGGTCAAATGCGGAGAAAAATTTCCCCATTGTGGAATAAAAAAAGTATCAATTATTATTATTATTATTATAGAGAAATCAACAGCTATTACTCAGTCATTCTCTTGGTCAGAATAAACATTCTTGGTCTGATAAATGTTTTAATATCTTCTTGATAATCCTCATTTTTTAAATATTTTTCCGTAGTTCAAGTTATTCAAGTTATAAACTGACCAATCAGACACCACAATAAAATTAGGTGGCCGCGTCTGTATTGCAAGAAACTGACAACTGAATTGACTTGATTTTGTTGGAGCCGTTTTCTGTAGATGACGTCACACTGGTCCAGGTCTAAGATACAGACGATGGATCCAATAAAAAAAAATAGTCTTTGGACATATCCCTCTTCCTGTAAAGGTCAGTACCATCTAGAACAGCGTCCCACTCTCCATAAGGGAATGTTCCACGTTACAAACTCTTAAAACTCACTGCAAACATTGATTGAAAACATACCAGTCCAGGAAACATTGATTTTTAACCTTCTACTATTGAACTGTTGATCTTGTTACCTTCTTGTTCTATCCTGTCAAGACTCTAAGGATGTAAATTATTGCTATAATGCAACATATTTAGCTCTATTTCTGTGTGGATAGATGTAAATATAAGTAATAAATAAAATAAAATCTGGTCTGACGTGATCCTGTGATACGATCCTTCCACCACGTAAATCTTGAACTTTTCTATTTGCAGACTTTGGCGTGTTTCACCATGGATCAGGGGTCTGCAACTTTTACCAGTCAAAGAGCCAATTGAACCATTTTCTTATGGACCAAAGTCCAGGGAGGGTTGCAATGTCTCACCCCCCCTTTTTGAAAAATCTGCTTTGTATTTGTGGTTATTAAGCCAAAAGGTTTTTAAATATTCACAATTGTTGAAATATAGTGATAAATAAAAATAGTGACAAAGTGATTTTCTTTAAAAAAAAAAAAAAATTCTTTCTTTTATTTTAGCAGAACATCAAATTGATTTCAAAGTAAAACACAATAAAATAAGATCCTCCTGTTGCAGCAAATTTAGGTGAAATAAAAATGCAGGAGAGTCGAGTCAAACATAGCTAAGAATATGTGCTTCAAGCTTATTTTTAAAGATAAACCACTCTGACAGCAGATTGAACTTTTTACCATTATTTTGCTCAGTTTTCTGACGTGTTAAAAATCGAATCATAAATGAAAACGTAACTAAATCAAAACCTAAAACTACAAACCCATCCTTCATGTAAATTGTAAGGATTGAAAGCCAAAGAGCCACAATGGAGGGATAAAAGAGCCACATGGCTCCAGGGCCTCAGGTTGCAGACCCTGACCGTGTTTGTAAATGATTACATGAAATATAATGTTATGGTGTTGTCAGGAGAGCTGCTCTGTCCTGCAGAGAGAGAACAGCAAGTACTCCAAACCTCACCGGCATCAGGAGACTTTTGGCGGTTATCACATGTAACGTGGGGGACTCACCCACGGTGCCCATAGCGATGTAGCCGAGGATGAGGCTGACGAAGAAAGCGCACCAGAATGCATCAGTGCAGCTCCTGAGGATGAAAGCACAAACACCAAGAAAGGTCAATCCCAGAAGAGACGATCAGGACTTCCCCTCAATTAGAGGAGTTTCATGTTTTCATGGTGGGACATTATCCCGCTGCAGTTTCAGATGAAGAGGCCGTCTGTGCTTGGAGGCATCACCGGTGAAAATCTGAGCCTCCAGAGAAACAGTGGAGCAGTTTCACCAACTTTTTGATGAGCGCCTGAACGCCCCCCTGGGGTTTCTGTCCCGCAGGCACAACGATTGCCTTTTCAAGTTTTCCTCTGACTGCAGTGTAGCTTTTTTTAAAAGCCATATTTTAGGCTGCGCTTCCAGAAGGGCACCTCACATTTGTTCTTCGAGGAAAGCTCTTCTTCCTGTCCTCCTTACACACAAAAAAGACTTTTTTTCGATTCGTGGAAAAATCAGGGAGAAGTTCAGCACACATGATGCCACCTGCTTGAGGCTTCATTCCCTCCAGTTTTTACAGCTGAAGTCGACTTGGAGATCTGACAGGGAATCCATTTTGTTCTTTTTTGAAGAATTGACCCAGTTTTCTTGGAGAATGTAAGTTGTGAAGATAAACTGTCTGCACTCTCATGATTAACTCGCTAATATGAGGACAACAGGATGAGCTGGGATCGTCAGCCCACAGAGCTAATAAGATGGAGTGAATAAGGTAGCCGCATTCTCCCTGACAAGCACAACTCCGACCACAAAGGATCGGCAGCAGCTCCAGTTACAGCTCTGTGTCGCCGGGACGGCTGCGGATTTAAACGTCAAAAGACGACCTGCTACACCTCCAGTATCACTGTTGCTCAGATGCTATTAATAAAGGACAATGGCTTCATTTCATTCAACACGGCAGGTTGCCATAGCAATGGCAGCTTCCCTCATCTTTAAATCCCTTTTCATCCTGTTTGTAAATAAGTTACCAGACCTGGAACAGACTTCATGGCGGCTCATTCCATGCTGAAATCCTCTCTCCTGAAGTGTCATGTTTCCTGCCAGGCGCTTTTCACGCCCTCACTCGGACACATGTTCAGAGGAAAAGTGCAAGGGCAGCAGGGGAGAGGTGAAACAAAGTCACCTCTGAGGCAAAGGTCAGTGTTGAAAGGAAGCTGCCAAAGTCAGCAGAAGAAAATGACTTTTCTGATCTCACTGGGATGAATCGTATCTGCATGGACCCCCTGCAGTCCCTCATAACAGCACTGCAGCGTTTAGAGTTTAACACAGAAAGGGCGCAGTTTGAGGTAAAAACATCCTCATATGGAAGAGGGGGCTGCAGGTTTTTGGGTCGTCCATGTCCATGGAAGGTCTGTGCTTTAAAAATGAAGTCAGACTGAACAAATCCTCATTGAAACGTATTCAGGACTCAAATTCTTCTACTGATGACATTTGTAAATCTGCTACAAAATGGTTACTGATCTAGGGTCCAGATTGTTAATTGCCTTGAAATTTAATTTATGCTGAAAGATTTATATATTTTTATACATGTATACATGTTTTTTTGTTGTTTTTTTGTAGAGAGCTGTGCCTTGCATCATTGTGTGGTTGTGTCTGCGAGAGTTTTTAATGATATTTCAATTAAAAAAATGTTGGCGTAGGGTTGTAGAGAGGAGAGGCCACATCTGAAGAGGGCGACAATGTTACGTACCATTGACCTGAACTTACAGCTACACTGCATCACTAGGATGACAGTAAGGGTTTCAGGATGTTTGAGTTCCTAAACTGAAACTTCTGAATCTTTCCTAAAAAATCTTCATGTCTGTTTGTCTGAAAACAACACAACCAGAGTGGCTCAAAATAATGTATCATAATATAATGCAGTAAAAGGGCCACCGTTAAAGAAAAAACATAATTAATTCACGATAATAAAGTCTTAAAATTATAATAAAAAGTTATAATCCTACAAGAAAAAGCCACACTTTTTCAAATATAAAACTGGTGGTGTAAGCCTCCATATTATAGGTACCACATAAATCCATCTATGCAGCCATTAATGGGGATGCCATAAGGCTTCAGTGGTAACGTTTTCTTAAAAAAAAAAGTTAGGTTAAGTTGTGAATAATCTATCATGTTTATAAATGAAGATAATTGATGGATTTCAAGCAATGCAGTCAAAGGAATAAAGAATTCAAAGAGATTTATCAAACTCATTACAGAAATGATTCAATAACTAAAATTTACTTTGTACTTAATCAAAGTCATTGTGCTTTTTATGTTCATTTGAGCTTGTATTGTGATTTTTCTTGTAGTTCCAAACCCTGAAGAAGTCCTGCACCAATACCAAACTTTGCTGAAGGAATTCTGACGGACAAAAAGCACGACCCCCACGTGTCGCCAGTGTAATATAGACAAAAATACAATAGATTTGACTGCAATTATTGCAGAAATGACTTTGGCTGGAGAAGGTGAGGATCTGGGGGCATTTCCTGTTTTCACGGTGGGTGACAAACTCATGAGCTATGCAAAGGAGTGCGAATCATTTCTGAAACAACACAAAACTCTGGAAGAAAAGATAAATAATGTGAAAAAATCTGTTCTTTGGAATGCTGCTTTTTACTGTTTGTTGAGAACTTAAAACAAATTTCATTGTGATGACACTTTGTATGCAGCAGAAGTGTATCATATTAAAGATTGTTGTTTTCACTGTTGTCTTGTTTCTATTTAAATTTGCCACATCTTACAAGAAGTAATCAGGCCAGAACATGTTTTTAAAATGCAGTTACTTCACCTTTGCCAACAAGTTTGCATTGTCTCGTTTGGTAAAGTCAGAAGACCAAGTGGGTATATACACTGTACAGGAAGGTAATACGTGAACACACCCAGCATTTACTACTTAAAGGACAATGAAGTTGAGTGGAAATAGGTCTGACTTTCTTTTACAGTCCAGTTTCAGTGTACTTAATGGGTAGTTTCTGTGGAAAAATTCATGGTAAATACCATGAAACATACAGCGAGTGCAGACCTAAAGGTCAAGGTACTTTATTTGTACTTACCTTGTTCTTACATGTGGCAAGTACAACAAAAGACACTTTTGCACAACATGTAAATACCCAGTTAGTATATTATAAATACCCAGTATGTACCACATAAGTATGAACCCAATAGTACCACATAAATACACAGCAAGTACCATGTAAGTACCGAGTAGACACAAAAAAGTAACATGTAAGTACCCCGTAAGTCCCATAAAAAGTACCACGTAATCACCCTGTAAGTACCCAGTAAATTTCATAAAAAGTACCACATAAATACCCTGTAAGTACCCAGTCGTTACACAATAATTACCATGTAAATACCACTTAAGTACACTGTAAGTACTGTACTGTAAAAGAAAGCGTTACTGCTTCAGTTTATCAGAGGAATGTATGTGTCATAATGCATTTGGACCTCTGCTACCGTCTACCGACGGGGTTTATGGCGTGCCAGAAATTCACTCCTTGTGTGTAAAGAATCCTATGAAAATAATTCAGTTTCCTGCAAATTCTTTTATTAGTAAACAGACTTTTGCCTCATAAATGTATACCTTTAATCATGTAAATTCTCAACTTATAAAATTATGCCATTTTATTGTAAAACATTGACTCCTTAACTAATAAGTTTATGCTTGTAAAACTGACTTTTTTCTCGTAATTTTACAACTTTAATCACGTTTTGTAATTTGTTTTCTTTTCTTCCATGAAGGCACTAATACTCAATCATATCATAACACTACATTCCCTGTAAATCCACATTAGTCCTGGAAAAAGTGCATGTAACTGATGTCACTTTTATACTAAAATTCATGCATTTATTGCAGGATCTTCACAAATTATCGAGTGAAGTCATAAATGTGAGGGCAGACTGAAACCAGCCATTGTTCACAAAGTAAACTGTTTGAACATTATTCACTTTGAGAATTAAAGTCATAAAAAGAAAAGAGAGAATACTGAAGTGAAGAAATGATTCCATGTCTAAATGACTTGACAAAGATTTTGCTTTCTGCAGCCATGAATGAAAAATTGATTGATTGATTAATTGATTGATTGGATTGATTTCAAGCATTGCAGTCAAAGCAATAAAGAATGTACACAGATTTATCAAAGTCATTACAGAGATGGGGAAATGCATAAATTAATAAAACTGAAAATAAAACAAAAAAAGACACTTAAATCACATTTGCTTAATTAAATGTAGAAATCATTAACTAAAGTTAAGTAGAGCTTGATTTATTGCTTAAAAAGGAGCAGAAAGAACCGAGCTTATATAATTCCACCCTTACTGAGTTAATTCATTTTATAGTTTTACATAGTTTTTTGTAATCCGGTTCTGATCCAATAGATTCTTTTCAAGTTACAAAAGCCAAGGCCTATAAATGATTGATTATCTTCAGAAAACATTCATTCACTTACAATTAAGACATTATTTATTTTAACTGAGAGCTCAGTATTGGCGTTGTAGTTATTAAAAAACGTCACTTTGGTTTTATCTAGGTTCAAAGATAATTTGTTGTAATTCATCCATGATTTTATTTTTGTTTAACTCTGTGTTTACCACATTAATAAGTTTTCTATGCTTGTCTGTAGAATAGAATATCTTTGTGTCATCAGCAAATAATTTGAGTTTAAACGTTTCAAAATATTAAATATGTTATTTATGTCAATACTGAATAGTAGCGGGCCCAGAATTGATCCTTGTGGGACACCACAACTTATCTCTTTGGCTTCTGATGTAAATTCATCAATCTTGACAAATTGTTTTCTTCCCGTTAAATAGCTTTTGACCCAAGTTAGTGCTAGCCCTCATATCCCATAAACTTCAAAAACTCTGTTCACGTTTAGGATCTTTCTGAGTTTTTTCAGGTTAACATAAGGAACGTATGAATTTTTAACCCCTTTTTCATATTCAGGTCTGTAGCTGCAGCCTGTTCACGCCGTCATCAGGAAAAATTCCGTCCTCTGACTGACTGACGGACATTTGGCGGCTTACGCACCACAGAGTGACTCTCACCACACGTTTAGGTGATGCATGCAAGGATGTGGGTGGAAATGTTGGAGGTCGATAATGTCTAATGACCAGTCTGGCAATCTGGATAACTGAGCCATCATGACAACTGTTTAACATCATAACAGAAGTGTTGAAACCTCCATTCTGAAATATTTCAACACGTTTTACACCAAACTGGATTTGATTCTGAAAACTTTCTCCATTACAAGAAAAGTGGATACCTGTTCTGAACGGGCCCCTTGAAGTTAGGGTCAAACTTGCATGGCTCACCTGTAAAAGAGTAAATAAATCAGCAGAGCGTTAAAAATGACGTCTATTTCCAATAAAACATCATCACAAAAACATGTAATATGAATACTTTGAACATCTCCCAGAGTTTTTCTATTTCCCCCAACAGACAAATAAATGCTTAACAGCTGCAACTTCCATGCATCTCCAACAAGTGTGACTCTCCACTTGGTGCACAGAGCAAAAGCAGCAAAGCAGTGCTGTAACCGAGTTAAACGAGGCCTTGAGGAGCTGTTAATCATTATGTATGGAATTTAGAGACCAGAAGACCTGCCAATCTGCCCAAAATTTCAACCAACTCTTTATAAATAACGGAAAGGAAAGCCAGATTTACGAATAAAATTGTATTTTATGATCACTGCATCATCCAGGTAAAAGACAACAGTACATCCAATAATGTGAAATCAATGCAAGTCTCAAACATGGTGATGTTCTGGTGAGTAATTGGATATGTGATTGCATAGAAACATTAGAAGATGCGCTCTGGGATGAAAGAGGTAAACATGCACAGAAAAAAGCTCCATGCTGTCACTCCAGGCTCTGATTCCTGCAGATCCAAACCTTGCTTCATTCCATTAAAACAGCAACTAGGAGAGTAAATGCCTTTGGACTTCTGCATCAGTCCTTTAGCCAGCAGAACCGGGTCTAGGTACAAAAAAGGTTTAGTTCTTCATTCAAAGAATAACATAGATGTCAGAGCAGTCCTGTCATTTTAAGACGGAAGGAGAATCTGTACCAAACATTAGAATTCACATTTGAAATTTGGCAACAAGGATCTTAAAAACACTTCCGAATTTCACCTGAATAGGTCCTGGATTTCTCCCAACAGGAAGAAACTGAAGGTCCAACTCCAGAAATAGTGTTTTTAACGTGTTTTTGTGGTATTTTTCTGATGGAGGACATATATAGAGAAAATTAGGCTTTAAATTAAATTTATTTATTCAAATCATCAATCAGCAGCAGGTTAAAACGTGTTTTTTGCTGCTCTGCAGAAACTATATCCTAGAAAATGATAAAGTTTGTCATAATAATAAATAATATAATCATTTCTTATAATTATAAACAATAATCATATTTAAAAGACCACTGGCAATGCTTTGAAAATAGATCAGAAGATGATCAGAGAGGGTCTTTGACTGCTCCAGGAGGATGACAGAACTCAGTCTGACCAGCTCTGAGAGTCCAAACGCTGCAAAGCCTACAAGCTCCTAGTTATGATTCAAAATGCAGTCTAAAATATTTCAAAACTAGAATCTGCTCCCCTTTTATTTCCCGCGTCATCCCGCTTACATGTTTTTCTGAGACAGGGGTCTGACGGCAGAAGCAGAGTAAAAGCTGCAAGTGAGCAAAATTTTTCCTCACCTCAGAAAGTGCTGTTGTCAGCAAAAAACAACAGCAAATAAGACAGAGAATGTACTTGAGCTGTCACCCACCCCACCAGATGGAACTGGGGGGGATGGCCACAGGACCTACACCTTGGTGGCCATTTTGTGTCAAAACAAGAACATTTGGTAAAAGTTTCACATTTTCACACAATATGGGAAAAAAACTACTTCTGTTTAATCGATCTTCCTCCAGCTTAAGTCTACAACCAAAGTTACGTTGACCTCTGATGTCTCAGCGGAAAGAAGCCGCCATCAAACATTTATATTAAAACTCCACAAGCGTCATTGAGACGGGGAATAAAATGTTGGCTTTAAACTTTGTAGATTTTTTAACGCTTAGTATGACGATCTTGCAAAAGTGACATTTTTTACCAAAATATGAAAATGTAATACATGAATCCCTGGCTCAAGCTGAACAAAGCAATATGACATACAGTATGAACATATGAGGAACGTGGGTGTGGTTAACAAAAAACCCTCCATTGCCAAAGAGATTCAAACAATTTACTTTCACAGATTCTTCTAAAAATGACACATGGATTTAGATTTAGATTTCTTTAAATTATGTTTTCAGTTATTTTTATGTTCAGGATTTTGTTTGTTGACATCAATACAAAGACGAAGAAGAACCTCAGAACAGGACATCAGAGACGTCCTCACAGACGAGCAAAGTCTTCTTTGGCGGATGTTCCTCAGATTTGACGGTTTCAATGTCAGTTTTCCCCGCAGAGGAGAAGAAGAAATTCATCCATATGGAGGAGACGCGGAATCACACTGAGATCAAAGGGAACAGACAGATTGTGGAGCAGCAAATAACTTGGGGACCGATCCTGCCGAATTCCCGACTGATGTGAGACGTATAGCTGCCAATTATTCCAGTAAGAGAAGCGAAAATCCTCTGCGTCATTTCAAAAGAGCAACCAAAGCTCTGACCATGCAGTCGATTTATGAACTGATAAAAAAAACTGCAAGAATCAAACACATTATTCTTTAGTTTGAAATGTTTCATAGATTTATCAAATCCATTCATTTATTTTCTTTAACCTCTTCAGACATGAGCTAATATTTGAGCTAACCCTTTAAACATGCAGTCCCAGGCGTCGCAGCAGAATTAATTATAATGTAACCAAAATGTGAGACGTATGGTTAAAGTAATTTTGGAACCCTCTATGGCATGACGTTGCATTCAGGCAACAAACCGTTGTTTTGGCTTACACACTGCCCCTTTACATTTTCCTTTTTTAACTAAAACATCCCATTAGTAGTTTGATGAAGGGTCTGTGAACAATGAAATTTGAGCTGGATGTGGCTTTGACCTTTAGCCTTTGGGTCCTTTTTGGGACCACAGCCAACTTGGACATGTTGCCTGCAAAAGGTAAGATACATTTTTTGGTTTGTTTAAATTTATTCAATTTGTAAAAAAAAAAAAAAAAAAAAAAAAAAAATCTGATGTGCATGCATATGTGAAGATGCATTTTTTGATTTTGTCTTCATTTATTTAGTAAATTTCTACACCTAAAAGTTCCAGCAACACTGATTACCCAGAATGGAATGATTGAAATGAGTTTGAGTTTGATTTTATTTGGGTGTTATGCACGCATGTGCCCGGCCTGCATGGGCTTATATGATACTGGAAGACAGAATACAGAAAATGGCCATCACATACCTAAAATAACAATATACAATAATCCACCCAATCAGAGTCTCACAGAATACAAAGTGTCCATTCTTATTGTCCATGCCTTTGCCAAAACAGTTGCCAAATAAAAAAATTCATTTACAAAATGCCAACATAAAAATTTAACTTCAGTTAACCAAAACAAATCAGGACATTTCTTTTCAATTACCTCATGTAAACAAAGTCTGTGTTTTTCATACAAAGGACAATAAAACAAAAAATGAAATTCATCCTCCACCACTTGCAGCTCACAGAGTCTTTCCTCCTCTGGAACAGCTTTAAGAGCCCTACTTCCACCTGTAGGGGGAGCACTCCTGCTCCGAGTTGAGCACATGAGGATCTTTGTCCTCTTTAAATTGTACCTAACAAATGGCTCAGTAGAGAAATTGTCCTTAATTTGCAAATAAGTTAGTAATTTTGGTTTTTGAAACAGTTTCATTTTCCAGTATTTTTCATAATAATAATAAACTCAAGTTTCTTTAACATTAACCATCTTACATTTTTAAACAATTAAAAAATAATGACTGTAAATTTACAGAGGACAAAATCTTCAACACGTTGTTACACCAGGGATAGATATGAGCTCTATCCCAATCAAAAACCTTACGTGTAAGTCTCTCTTAAGGTAAAGTCACCAGCCGGTTTCATAATCTGAGAACTTCTGCTCTTTGTTTGATCACACAAGGTTCCCATCCCATGTCCCCCTCTATGGCAGCTTTAGTGGTGAAACTGTGAACACCCAGTAAGTATCTCATTGCTCTGTTTTGAACCTTATCACACTCAGGAGCGTCTTGTCTTCATAACCCAAGACTCTTGCAGCATAAAATAACACATATCCCATGATACAAGTGAATAGAATGAGATGGAAAAAATACCATTTCAGTATATAAACACAGTGGCTATCTCTAATCCATAACTATTACGTTATTTATAAAATTTTTGTAAGAAGATGTGTTGAAATTCTTAAAATAAAGCTTTATTGCTCGTTTGTTCCTTATTCTACCTATTAAAACGTTGGTGTTTTGGTCCTTCCGTTGCATCTTGTTGCAATGATGGGAAGGGGGGGTCGGGGTTGCTCCAATGATAACTCGGAGGTAATGACTTCCTGCCGCTCTGCAGAAAATATGTCATAGAAATCGACACAGGTTTTTTGATTTAGTCTAAAACCGTTGTTTGGCAATTTGGTTTTTGCAAGTATTAAAGCTTCTTTTTTTCATGTGGAAAGTTTTTCTGAACGTGCTTACAACTATATACCGCAAGTTTTGTTTGTGGTTTATCAATGGTGCAGACGAGTCCAGGTGGGTGATGCATCCAAATTATTATATTTTTAAGTCTCAACATACCAAGTAACCATAAGTTTTATTTTTTAAAGTTATATTTGAAATAATTTTTCACCTGATCCATATCTGAAGTTATAGCTGCATTAAAAGTAAATGTCTTTTTTTTTTTTTTACTTAGTTTTAATTGTGTGTATTTATTTATTTACACCCGTCCACCCACAGCCAGAACCCCAATAGTAGACAAAATCATAGACTAAAATCATTACATTTTCATATAAATATACCAAATAAATTCAATAAAACAGTGGATACAAATAAGAAAAAATATTAAATAAATTAAGCCAGATACAGTACATTGAAATGCGGTAATAGTGGCTTTGCCTTCAAAATCCTTGGACAAGGAAATAACTATTTTCTGGATCAAGTCTGCACCGCCATTATGTGTTGTAATCACGCAAAATAAGTAAAGGTCAAATGGCGAGATTGACCTATGGTCGTATAATTCCATTTACTCATGATGTCATCAGCTTGTGTCACATTTCGGAGTGATTGGGGCGATTCCCGTCCGATGTTCTTGTGACCAAAGTGACTCGAGCAACTCAAATGAATAAACCGGGCCTTGGTCTGCAGCCGTTCAGACTGCACTGCGGCAGCGCGACTGCAGGATGGGAGGCGGGTGCATGGGTGGATTTTAGGATGGGGGTCTGCAGTCAGAACCATCTGGAAAAAGCCTAGCAGGCATCCAACGCTGGGACAGCTCGGGTCGCTTCAGCTTCACTGACCACCAATCTCCTCTATTGATGCAGTTCTGGGTAACGTCACAGTGTCCCGCTCTGACAGGCACAACAACCGTCTATAGATGCAATCTAAAGATCTTTTTGGCTCCAGACTGTATATTTTTTTACCATTTTGCTCTTCATCTCATGTTACAAAAGTGGCTGAAGACTCGCTGGATGGAAGATCAAAGATTTCAGAAGTGTCTTCAGTGTAAGACAGAAAAAAAAAAACTCCAGAATTGGCCTCCACCAGAAAACTGCTCAACCAAAAGATACACAACAAAAAATGAGATGGAAAACATTTATAGTGGTCGGCCTGAAGTCTGACTGTTGAATCAAGTATTTTCATTCATATTTGATTAAAGCGCTCGCTTCGCTCCGCCCTCTGATGGAGGAAAGCAACTGCTGGAGGACGGAACTTTGTGTATCTAATCATTCTTACATAATGCAAGACCACTGGGAACGTAAGTTTCATGAGTTTCCCCACAAGTCTGCAAAAACTATCCGTTTTTGCACGACTGTAGAGTCGTCTCACACAAACACAGTGGAATCCAAGCAATCGATCCGTAAGATGGATTCACACAACAGGAAAACAGGGTGACTTTACCCATTGTGTGTAAAAACGGCACGTGTTTGGTTTTTATTCTATGCTATTATTACTGTTTTCCAAAATGCATTTGGCAAATGTTGGTCCCAATTTCACCAAATAGGTCTGTTAAAAACATTTTTACCCCTGCCGCTTCCATGAGAAAAACTAAAAGGACAATTGTCTTTTTTCCCCCCTACATCATCATCCACAAACAGTTAATAAAAGGGACTTATTTCAAAAACTGAACCCTCATTGGTGCACTTTCATTTATTAGTTATTTGCGGGGGAGGGGCAAAAATGTAAATATAAAAACTGAAGATGCCTAAAAACTAGAGCTGTTAAAAATGAGGATGAGTTTGAGAAAGAAAGTCATAAAAACTTAACTTATCGAATTAAAAAAGGGAATTATCAATAAACACAGAACTACATATACACTTTGTTGAAAATATTGTTTACAAAGAAATTGGTCGACAAACGTCTTTATTGGAAGAGATCTGATGGGAAAAAAGAAAATAAAAAAAACGTAAATTCTCTGTTAACCTACCTGGATCAGATTTTTGACTCTTCTTTCCTGGACAGCAGTGACCTGCTGACCTGAGCTCCATTCAGCTCTTATACACAGGACACACCACTAAACCCGAATCCGTTTTTAATTTGAGAAGATCAAAGGCAAATCTAGTGACGGATTTACGTCCAAAATCTGCACTTCAGTTGGGAATTCTGCAAATATCTATAATTTTTGCAAACTAAATTGTACAGAAGTGTCTCAGTTTTGGTTCTGGACCAAAAATGTCTTCTGACTTTTTTGGTTGTTTGAGAATTACAAAGTTTATGCGTATTTTATGTAGTTTATCCGGAATTATTACATAAATCTTAAAACAATTGTGCGTGAGATGCGTTTGGGAGTTTTGTGAGATGTGTTCACAAATTTGAGGCTTTCCTCGACTGTTCCACATATGTCTAACGGACTTTTCATGCATGTACCACAGATGTATAACTTTTGTATCGCGTATTCGGCACACATATCACGTTCAAATAACCTATTTGATGCATGAATCACTAATGAATTGCATATAAACAGCGCAATAATCACGCATGGTTCATGTTTTACGTTGGTTTACGTGTTCTTTGCGTAGTTAATTCATACTTCTTCCGTGGTTTTAATGTGGCTCTTTCATGATACGTTTGTGAAAATCTCATCTAAATACCACAACTTTTCTCAATTTTTCCACGTAGATTCACATATGAACAATTTTCACCTGTGCAATATGAGCAAAATGAAAGTAGCAGCTGTTTGACACAACCTTCAGACCTGAAGTCTCACTCATCCTCTATTTTCAAAGTGTTCCCAGAGGTCTTTTCATTCTGATGATGTCTTTAACCAAAATCCAAAAACTGTCATTTTCTAAGACATAGTTTCTAACAGGAAGTCATCAGAAATTCACTATTTTCATCAGATTGGGTTTTTAAAACAATGTCCAAACAAAAAGAGCTTATGAATAAATATAAAAATGTGATTATTGAAAAGAAAAATTGAATCGTGGCCACCAAATTCTGAATGGCCACCAAAACACATCAAGTCACTTTTTCAGCAGTTCCTTCTCCTATTGACGTTTTTATAGAAAACTCTGTTATAAATATATTTCATTAAATATATTTAAAAATAATTTGTTAAACCTTGTGAATGTGCAGCATCACATACAGCAGAGAAAGTGAAGCTTTGCTCCTCTGCTGCAGTCCTTCCTGGACAGAAGAACCCGGATCCTGAAGCTTGGGCTCAGATTATTGTCTGGACTGGTTTGGTTTAAAGGAGCTCTGCTTAACAAAATTGACCATGCAAGAAATAAGGTAATTAACGCTGAGTCTGACTCAACACTTCTGTCAGGAACGGAGCTCATATCTATATATTTTATGTTCTTCACAGAACAAATGTGAAGGTACGACTCCAGATGGTTTCCAGTGACTGAACACTTCTGCAGAATAATAAAGGACAGAGAGGCTTAAGGCAGAGGAGTTCATTTAGGTGTAAATGCTGCTTCAAAGCAGTTATATGACTAAAGTCCAATCATTCGCTTAGGGTATTGTTTCTTTCCTTCAGTTACTGATCACATTTCTCGGGTGGTGTCCTGGTTACCACAAAACCCACATTTGATAACCTAATTTGACAAGCTGGTTTCCATTTTCTCCTTCCTCACAAAAAATAAACAAATGAAGCCTCAATGTTTCAGGAAAACAGATGATGGAAAACCATTTCCTGTTAAAGGTGGGATTAATATTGAAACCAGAAGCAAAGGATGAGGTCAAATCAGGATCATCTTAATGTAAAGAAAATACTAGATTGTAAATTTAAAAATAAATAAAGACATCTAAAGCTAAAGAAAAAATATATTTAAAAAAACAGCATTAAACTGCAAAGTACACACAGTAAACTTGAAGTAAAATATTTAACATCTAATCATGTGCACAATTATTTGCACACATTATGTAAAAATGAATACCAAAAAATCAAATGTTTGCAATATAATTTGTGGAATACCTCAGGGGTCTGTCCTAGGACCCTAGTTATCCAGTCTGTGTATAAATGACATCGTTGGTGCATCCAAAAGGTTCAAATGGATCTTTGAACTATTTGCTGACGACAATATATTTGATATTTAGGCAATAATCTAGAACATATGGAAGCGACGGTCTAATCAGAATTAAAAAATAATGAAACAATGGTTTGATGTACATAAATTATCAGTGAACTGCATACAAAAAAGCCATTTTTATGATGATTAGATACAGACACATAAATCCTAAGTAAAAAGGCAGAAAAATATGTTTTCTTCTCTCTGTTCCCTTTCATGTATAAAGCTTCTGTAAGATCTTTCGTTTTTGTTGTTTTGTGAAAAATGAAAAGGAAAAAAACAAAAAATTATTATTTAAAAGTATTTATAAATTTATTTAATATTTGGGAATAAATTTTGATTCCAACAGGCTTTGTGATAACTCCTCAGCCCTACTGGGCATGCTCCAACAGCTACCTGACAATTGGCTGATTTTGCTTTGGGGAACTCGGCCCAGACATCCAGGTTGGTGAGGACTGAGAGGAAAACCCGTTTCAGTTTGACAAAGCAGAGCAGTGAGAATCCAGAACTAATCAGCTTCTCTGTTTAGGCCAACCAAAAAGATTTAACATTTACGTGATCAAACTGATGGACAACAGCATGAAGAGGGTGACCTCACATCCCACAACATCCCAGCAGAGAGCATGCTGGGATGTCCCTCTCCAGTGAGCTCCAGAGCCAGATTGCAGCCTTGACAGGCAGATTGCTGGAGTCATCAGGTCTCAGAGACAAACTTGTTAAGATGTGTGGTGGATGGTGTGTGCGTGTTAGAGAAGGGGCACGCTTTTTTCCTTTAGCTGTAAGTGATTATCAGTGAGTTACTGATCAGGATTTGATATTTTAAACCTCGTTAAGTTGTACAAAAAAGTACCGTATTTTCTGGACTATAATTCACTCCGGAGTATAAGTCGCACCAGCCCAAAAATGCATTATAAAGTAGTAAAAAACACAGATAAGTCGCACTGGACTATAAGTCGCATTTTGACGGGAAATTTATTTGACAAAATCTGGGACCAAGAACTAATAACTTTCACAACCTCATATGACACAATCATATCAGACTGTTTATCTCATAATTTCACAGTAATTTTTTCTCATACTTATTTATTTATTCCTTTCATGAAGCATCATTGGCCAACTAATACTCTGTTTTCATCCTGTATTTGTAGAAACAGTTGTCATTTTTATTGCATTTCTGAATCTATGAAATCATTGGAAAATAGAATATTATGTTGTTAGCCTTCAAGATCTTACTGTAAAAAAAGTTTGCTGATTCTCTGAGTCACTTAACATACTCTTAACACTTAACATACCTCATACATCAAATTGACCCAGGAACGTCATCTCTGTTCCTCACAAATGAACATAACAGGAGGGTTAACAATGTATTTATTTCAATTTAGTTCTAATATAAGTCGCTGCGGAGTATAAGTCGCACCCCTTGCCAAACTATGAAAAAAAGGGCGGCTTATAGTCTGGAAAATACGGTATTTTTGTATTGTTATCGAACTCTGTGAGCAACTTGAGACTTTTTTTCGTCTGCGTAGTACTGTACATTTATGAAAAGAAAAGTACGTCATTTGAGACTATTTTAACTCAATGTTGTGAGAAATGAAGGTTGAAAGCTTCCAAACAACCACCAAGAATCATGTAGCCCCAGAAAATATTTAGCTTCAGGGAGAAAATTCAACTTATTATGATTTTCTAAAGTCAGAGTATTAATACTGTATTAATGTCAGGTTACATTAGTGTAGAGCGTAAAAGCAGAAGAAACTTAGCTGGAACTTGAACTGAATAAATGATGAAAAAAATCAAGTTATTTATTTAACTACTAGGTCGAACATTGTTTCACAAGATAATTCTGTCACCAAAAAAATGACAATATCAGAAATCATGTTTTAAATGTAACAAACAACATAAACAGGGAAAAATAACTCTTTTAGACGATGTGTAGACCTATGTTGCTTTTTAAACAGAAATGGGTACATATCACTGTGCAAAAGAAACTGTTAGTGGGGTTTTTAACATGTCCTTGTGACATTTTTCTGGTGATGGAGGTCATTTATAAAGAAAATTCGAATTCAAATAACATTTCTGAGTATCTTTTAATTTCTAATTGATGCGAATCAGGAGCAGATGAAAACATGCCGTTGTAAAAAGATCACATTAGTGACGCAGAAAATCAATGTGTGGGCCAAAATCTCTCTGCTTCGCCCCATTTCGATGCATCCACAAATAGATGGACGTCTTTATTATCCTCGTCTGAGTTGGAATCTGGATTTAAACTGTACGGCTGGATAGCTCTGATGTAACTAGCTGTTTTTGTTGCACCGGTAAGATGGGTGACGGGAAGTGCTGGTGGGCTTGCTCTGCGGCAACAGTCCTGCCCACAATTCAGAGGTGAATTTCAAATGAATTCCTGCCGCTCTGATGAAACAATCCTAGAAAACGACACAGATTTTGGGATTTTGGCTAAAAATCAGAATGAAAAGACCACTGGGAACGCTTTGAAAATTGATCCAAAGATGATCGGAGTGAGACTTTAAAGTTAATTCTGTTTAATGTTGTTTTGTCGTTTAGTAAACATTACTGTGATCCACTCAGTGTAATGTGATGATCATATATCTGGTTTTATTAAGATGATAAACCAGGAGCATCCGAGTGATGCAAAAAAAACTCTCCTGTCATAACAGGTTTGTGTGGGGGGTGGGGTGAGCCGTGCCACATGCAGGTCTGACCCGTGTCGGTCCGGATCCACCGACGCTTTTCCTTTTTTCTCAAACATCTATGGTCTAAAACAAACGACAGCATTTTTGTGTTCATTTCTGACCCCAAACAGTCGTGGCAGATGGCGGCCTTCTTGGTCTGCCGGGGAGGATGTTTTCAGAACGTCACCTGGTCCAGAATTTATATCAGTTATTAGAAAAGAGTTGTGAAAGCCTTCTGATTTTATGAAGACAGATTTGAATCATTTTAATTAATCCAACAATCTTTTAATTACTTCCAATGTCCTAAAGAGTATCTTAAAGCTTCAGTTATTCAGAAATTAATTGAGTTTCACTCAAAACTGTACGGAAAGCCTTAGAGATGGGTGTTTGTTAACATTTAGACTCAGGAGAATGTGACGAAACAATCTAAACATAAATATTTGGAATCTATATTTATGTGGTGTAAAACTATTTCCTTGTGTTTTCTGTGAATAAAATAAAAAGGAAGTTGACTAGTTTGGAGGAAATATATTTTCTCCAGAGCTGCTCTGAGGCCTTAATGAGTTAAAAGACTGATGTCAGAAGAAAGTTCTCAAAATCAGCTGATTAACGCAATTCACGCACATTCATTCTCCCCCTGAAAGGCGCATCAGCCCTTTTGTTTGCTGGAAACTGATAGTTTGGAGGTCCCTGACGCACCAGGTTCTGATCCAACCCGTTCACACGTGCGGCCGGGACTCCGAACACCTCCCGGGACGGAGGCGGCGTCGGAACCGCGTTTTTGTCACAAAGTTCCTCAGTCAAAAACCCGCCTGCATTCCAACAAAGACCAACCGACTCACCGTAGTTCGACGAGGAGACCTGCGTTCCGCGCGTCATGGCACTTGGAGGAACAATCGAAGCGCGCGCGTGCCGGTGTTGGGGTCCGCATAGGAGAGCGGAGGAGCCGCGCGGGGTCTTCACGCCTCTGTCCGGGTCCCGTCGGGTGAGAAACGGAGAGCTACTCGGCTCCGCACCGCTGCTGATGCTGCGGCCACGCAACTCAGCGTCGGTTTTGTTTACAGCGCAGCGTCAATCTGACCCCCTTAAAGGGCCCGCCGCCGCTTCTCCTCCGGCGGGCGCG
The DNA here is from genome assembly GCF_053564925.1 of Oryzias latipes. Classification (NCBI taxonomy): domain Eukaryota; kingdom Metazoa; phylum Chordata; class Actinopteri; order Beloniformes; family Adrianichthyidae; genus Oryzias; species Oryzias latipes. Next base: position 9,125,938 of record NC_136240.1, read on the forward strand.
CGCATCCTTTTGTTTAGGAGATGAGAGCGCGTGGAGAGACTTTACCGTCACTCCACAGGAGCACCCATGCTCGGGTCATCCTAGCAGTGAATCCTATTCAGATCAACCGCTCGTATGAACCACTTTGTTTAAAACTGTTTCCTTATGGAGAAATAGTGACCCCAGCTGGCCGAGTGGAGGTACTGCAGGTGTGTCTTTGTTCCTTTGTTCCTGACTCTTTTATTGAACGCTGCATCATATCATTATTCCTCCTTATTTTATGAAGCTTTTTTATCAAAGCACGTGCATTATTTTATTCATATGAATTATCTACACAAATGTTTGCCAATGACATAATAATCTACATATGCAAATCTGATCAACACAGCAAGGAACTTCTCTTTTTTTGTGTATTTAAGGAAAATCTGCCAATGGGGTCAGAACTTTTGACTTATTTTGACGGGGTCTGCTACTGCAGTGTTTTATACCCCAAATTCAATGGATGGAGGTTTGGGTCCAAAAACACGTCACATCACATCGTTGAAAAAAACACCACAGCTCTGAGGAGCAAATGCTTTACATTTTAATCTCAGTTCAGTTTTGAAAGAGGCTTTGATTTCCATTTTTGTGAGAGGACACTGAACATGTATCACTGTATTATTATAATGTGAAAACAAATCTTTAATATGATCTCAACTAGATTTTTAGCTGCTTCAGAACAAATTCAAATGTTTTCCATGGTGTAAAACTTTCCGCAGACTTCTTTTGTTTTCCTGCTAGATTTTAAAATAAATGCACAAACGAAAAGCCCTCACAGTGAAACTGCACGGGAACATGAGCACAGGTAGTTCTGACAGGTGTCTTCACTTTTCGGCTAACCGACCCTCTTGAAAAACACCACCTCATGTCTGAATCCTGCAGAACGAACTGCTTTTGGAACAGGTGCGGACAAAACAGATGATCTCATTTTTGCATCTTATATGGCTCCGCCTGCAGACAGCCGTCTGGCGCCACAATGGAGAGAAGGATATGGTTAATTTAAAAAAAAGGTTTGGTTCCACATAGACGGTTGCTTTGTCCTCCTCTGTGCACGCTCTCTGCTGCAGATAGACGCTCTGAGATGCAACATTTCTCCAAAACAGCTCAATCCTCTGATTTCACAGTTTCTGAGTTTCTGCTCCCGCCTCACATACAAACTGCCCTTTAGAAAATAATGCTCTGATGCTACCAGACCCACCACGTCTCACCTGGATACGTTTGAGCTGAACACCCTTAAGGCACACGAGGATAAACTCTAAAAATCCTCACAGAAAATCTGAGGTTCAAACTGAAATCCCTCCTGCTGGGATGTGACTGTTATCTGGACACAGACCTCAAACCGAACTGTAAAACTGACAAATGAGCCTCTGCTTCAGAGCTGCTCTAAAAAAAAAAAAAACAAATCAATCTGTTGGATATTTTCCCTCCTTTTGGTTGAAACGGTTCAAGAAACGATTGTTTCTTTGTGCTTGACAAGTTCTTCTCAACGCTGGCTGGGATGTGAGGATTTGATGTCTTCCTTTAAAAAATGCAGCAGGAATGAAATATTCATCCTGGACTCGGCTCAATGACTTTCTCTTATGTTGATGTTGCGTCTTTATGTACGGTACACTCACTGCCTGCAGTTGTGATGCTTTTCAAAGGCAAAACTCTGGTGTCTAAGATCTGGTCTAAGGCTAAGAAACAGGCATTTCTGTTATTTTTAGATCAATGTTTGTAGATTAAAAACATATATGGAATTTAACACAAAAATAAAACAAAGTGTTTTCAAAGCCTCGAGAAAGTCTGCCCTTTTGAAGGATTAATGCATCTTTAAAAATTTCATTAAACCCTTCAGGGACAGGTAACTCCAGGCCTCATTCCTGCATGATTTCCAAGATTCCATGCTCTGGCATGTTCTAATTGGCTGAACACATCTGAATCAGGTAATCAGATATGAGTTTGGATGTTTGGAAATCATGCTGACACACTGGCCCTCGAGGCCTGGAGTTGCCCATCCCTGCTTTAAATTCCCATCCATCCTGCAGGACTTTCAAGTTCTAGTAAACAACATCCGTCTCTGCTGTCTGGTGGTCACTGCTCCAGAGGGTGTTTAACTGCTGCCTGAAGGACTTTTTCCCAATGACATCTTAGTGGAGTGCTGGACATGGACTGCTACTTTAGAATGGTTCTAGATTGTTGTGAGCTGGAATGTTCTGCAGGAAAGGTTAGTCTGGTTTTCCCCTCACCCTTATCCTTCTGAGGGGTCTGGCAAATGTCAGAGAACATTTCTCTAATGGTATGTGCACACTGGGCTCAGAAACTCGTGTTCAAGTGGCTCCTTCCAATGAAAAGTCTTTGCTTGGTTGCAGCACTGCTTGCTGCTGATTACCTGGACCAGGTGTATTCATTCAATTAGAACCTGGAGACATCTGATTGAGTCAATTAGCTTGCAGGGCTTCAAGGGCAGGAAAACAGTTAGGGTGGTAGATCTCGAGGACCAGGAATGAGCAGCCCTGGTCTATCGTATTGTTTCAGTTACGCACTATTGCCATTCTCTAAAATTTCTAAAAATTTACATTAGAACTTGGCTAAAAAAAGTGAGCACAGAAGGAAGAAACAGTAATGAAACAATTCAAAATACTTCAGCATCAGCGAAGCAAGTGCAGCCGAGCGCTGCAGCGACGAGCATCAGCTCTGCCTCTCCATCTCGCTGTTTCAGAGTGTCTGCCACTGCACAGCAAACCCTGTCTGACCTTGGAGTTGATTAACCTAAAAATGATCCAGCGCAGTATTTTCTCTGGAAAGAAACACTTTTTGTAGTTTCTGAAACCAAAATGGACCCTGGTGAGAACATTCAGTAAAAAGTGATGCTGCAGACTGTTTCCATGGAGACAGATCATCACAATCTGATTTAGACTCAGTGAATTCTCCTTTTTATGGTTTTATTTACACATTGGGTTTGAGCATGGATTGAGTTTGTATTGTGAGAGTTTTGATAAATGCGTCTTTAATATATCAAAAAATAACGACGTGTGCACCCCCACCCCCCACTAAGAATAGAGCAATAGCCCCCCAGCTACACTCCTCTGGAGCCAGATCTGCTTAGACCTTAATAAAAATAGATCACACAGAAGCAAGAGCTCAGCATGCAGTTTCTCAGTGGGCTCTGTTTCTAAAATGCTTTTGTCCCATCAGGCTATTTGGGGAAGCACAGGAATCCTTTTACTCTGAAAATATTTTATTTATAGCAAAAATATGGATGGAGGCCAACAGGAGTAAAGCAGACAAGTCTCTTTGCGCTGTTCAAAAGTTTTTATTTTATTTGAGCATATATTTAAATATGTCGCTCTCACGAACCTCAAAACGTTTTAGAAGATTAGACTGAAGGGAAGCATCTCTGCATCTATGATGCTCTCTGCTCGTGAAAATCTGCTCTGCTGGTTCTAGCTTTGTTTGAGAGCTGGGGGATGTTGGAGGATCAGACACAAACGGACCTCTTCGGTAATGAAGGGATGGTTTCTGTTTAAATTCATCCTCCAAACAGAAAAGATGATGAGGATCTTGTCGGTGAAAGCTCTGCTGGAACGGGGCTGTGGCCTCAGGTCTTTAGGCCAGGACGAGATCCGGCAGCAGGTTGTTTAGGACCATGGGGAGGTGAGGGGGGAGCAGATGAGCAGAACGCGCGCCGGTCCCGGCAAGGATGAGGCTCGTTCAGGTCCAGCACGTTGTGGAGTCCCGGAGCTTGTTCCCGACAGGATGAAGACTCACTGCGCGCGTGGAATCGAAAGGGAATGAAGATGAAGATTAGAGTGGTAATTAGGAAATGAAATGCTGGAGCGTCACGCGCGTCAGTGCAGAGCAGTTTGCGGCGGCGCTGCGCCGGTTTGTTTTTACGCAACAAGCCAGTAAAACTCTTACGCTTTGGGCTGTAAACATGACCCGCAGCTGTGTGTGTGTGTGTGGGGGGGGGGGGGGGGGGGGGCGTTTCTGCGCCGCCTCAGTTTTGACAATTTCAGTTTTCATACTGGAGATTTAGAATTTTTTTTAGATTTTCACAGTAAAAGGCTCTTAGGACTTCTCCAACCCTGCTCCACTAAATGCTGTGACCTTCTTCTCATGTCTCTCCAGTGCCAAGGGGTCGGTGGCATCCTGGTGGTTACCATGGTTACAAGCTTCATAGTGATGTACAGCAGCAGCATCTCCAAAGATGGGTCACCTCCACGATCACCGCTGTCCTCTCCACGCTGGAACCCCCCCGTTTCAGCCACAAGTAGGGCAGCTCTGATGGGGTACACCAGCGTCATGGATCGCAAGGTAAACCAAGAACATCTCATAGAGGAGAACATCCATGCATTCAGACAGAGGAAGTCACTGCCAGAAATGTACCTTTAACCCTTGTGCTATCTTAGATGACCCCACCCTTGCATTGAGGTGTTCTCCCTACCATGACAAAGGTGGATAAAGGTGGAAAGATTTCATGTAATCCATGGACACCAGTGAAGATCACAAATCATTGAAGAAAAAAGGTTCAGAGCACTGTCTAGTGGGTCTAGATGACCCAACTCCCAATGCTAAAGTACCTAGGATAGCACAAGGGTTACGTAGAGAAGCTTTACTCTGCATTCACATCCTGCTGGTATTTGAGCTTAAACATGAAGTATATGGACCCTCAGCAGAAATGGTTGAGTCTCAGACTTAAAGACGTGGTGCTACAGAAAGATTTCCCACGGCAGTGAAACTCTCCTGGAAATGCTGCCCATTTGGGAGCAGTTTAGCTGTAAACAAGAAGAAAAAGAATCATGAAGACAATAAACCTCCAGTCTCGTTTGCTCTCTTACAATCCAAAGGTTTCTGCACCCCCTTAATGCACCCTCTTTTTGACGTCTCTGACCTTTTGTTTGATTCACGGTTATTCAGATTCACACGTTGGGATGTTTTTTTGGGGGCACTAACTCTTATTGGTTCACTTTTTAACTTAACTTTTAACTTTTTGCATTCACACAGTTCAGAGCTGAAACAGAACTTGATCTGCAACAGAGTTTAAATGATATATTTATCACATCCTGTCAAATGAAGTGCACTGCGAAAAAATAAACTCATGCTTTCAATTTCATTTGTGAGATTTGTCACCTGGAAAACCAGAGTGCTACAAGCAGCTCAGATATGTTTTATTATAGAATAAATATATCTTTATATCTATAAGTAGGGTTTATGTCAATCATTACATTGTGTACATCTAAAAAATGATATTTCAGACTAAATCAAATATATATGGATGCTTCTTTTTTTTTCAAAGCAGAACCATCTTTTTCTCTCTATCCATTCATCCATAAATCTTCTAAGCACACTAAATCTCTTTTAAGGTCAGGGGGTTGCTGGAGCCAACCTTCATGCCCTTTGGAACATCTGGAGCTTCTGCTTTGGTCGGTTAATCCCTCCTTGTGAAAGCACCAAATAGACGTTCTTGCTTAAGATTTCCTCATTAGTAGTTTTTAATTTGTTTAGATAACATTGAAATACAAAAAACCTTTCTGAGCAGCAGCCGTGATTGTAGAGAGATGGGACAAATTTCCCACCCTGCAAAGCTAGAGATATATCTTTAGGATAAGAGGAATGTTATCTTTCACTAATAACCAGAGCGTTGCACTCATGTTTGGTTGGAGATATATTTGTTTTGCTGCATTCATCTGCTCAGTCTGATCATTTTAAAGCTGACGTACACCAAAAGCTCATTTATTATAGACAAAGGCAGCCGCCATTCCCTCTGTTGTTCCATGGGGGGAGTGTTGTGCAGAGCTGCTGCCCCCTCAGACAAATGTCAGGAGTCATCCATCTGAACAAGTTCTAACTGTGTCATCTCAAAAGAAAGCCTGGCTCTCAGACAGATTCAAGCATAGATTCATCACTGAGAGACTGCAGAAATGCAAATTCCCAGAAACTGCGTTAAAGTTTTATGCCTTCAGAAAGGCTGGAAAATGAGAAGAGTTTGATCCTGTGAGTCGGCTAGACTCTGCTGCTCTGATTTGTGGGCAAATCCTGTTGGCAGTTTTTTCATGTGACTTTAAAAAACAAAAATATGGAGCACATCTTGGTGAAAAAACTTCAGAGACCTGAAGTCCCTCTCCAATCATTTCAAATTCTTCCCGGTGGTCTTTTAATTGTGATTATGCCATTTTTACCCAAAATCAAAAGACCTGTGTTGTTTTCTAGAACATTGTTTCTGCAGAGCGGCAGGAGTTTGTTAGTAATTGGTGCAAGCAAACCCTCTTCCCTTCCCTCCTTGCTGAGAGCTCGGAGCAGGGAGTTTGTGACCCACCCAGCGTCTTTTCTGCATCACAAATACAATCTTTTTCAAACTGTATTTTTTCGTCTGCTCCTGATTCACAACAGAATTGGAAAATACTCAGAAATGCAGTTTTAAGCTTCATTTTTCTTTAAATATGTCCGCCATCATCCGAAAAATGACACCAGAATATGTTAAAAACACAAAAAACAACATTTTCATCAGAGTGGGTCTTTAATAACTTTCGGTTTGTATTTTGTTTAACAACAAATGGGAATAAGATCTGCAGGATCCACATCACGGTTTCATTATTCCCTCTTCATCTTCCTCACCACTGTGATGGTGACTCAAGTTAAAGAGATGTTGACCTTTGAATAAGTGGCAGCAGAATCGATCCGCACCGGCCTTTCTGCGCTCGATTCACAAAGCGTGTCTGAATGGAGATGTGCAGCTGAAAGCTGATTTATCGCGAGTAATCCCAGCAATCCAACAGCTTTTTACGGCCATTGTCCTTCAGAAAACAGGTTATCAGAGAGTTCAAAGCCTCTTCTACCTGCTGAAGATTATAATAAGCAGCATGAGAGACTGCAATAGTATCACTTAAAAAAAAGGAGTTGTTGTTTGTGTTTTTTTTGTCTCACTGCTCCCTTTAGGGGGCGTCTGCTGCATCATCCACACTCATGTCCTCCTTCTCTGCATCCATGAACCTCCTCTTTCCTGGTAGTCCCACCATGACCTCTTCTGTCACACCTACAGAACATCTCAGTCCTGTCTTCCAGCTCTCATCCACGTCCTGAACAACTCCAGACTTCCTCCTCCAAACCACAGCTCCTCCCTCTAGTCTAGAACATGTCATGGACTAGGCCTGCAGAATATACCGCAAATTTATCGTTATCGCAATATCAAGCTCTGCAATATGCATATCGCAAAAGACGGCGAAAATCGTAATAAATCGTAAACCTTAAATGTGTTAATACAACCTTATGGCAGCTTGAAGCATTTAACGAATCAAATAAATCCCTTTATGCATTTGACCAATTGGATGGACGCCTTCACGTTGTTGACCAATTGGATGGAGGCCTATTATGTTAGATGTTTGTCTCCTATGTCGACGAGGGTCATTTGGAGTATAATTTTTAAACTGTTCCAATGAAATAGGAATGATGTTTTTGGTTATTTTGCTATTTGTTTATATACCGCAAATTATACAGTTATCGCAATATTAATCTCTAATATCGCATATCCCGAGTTTTCCTCTTATCGTGCAGCCCTATCATGGACTTTCTCTGGATCTACAAAGACACAAAGCAGCTCCTTCTGTTCTTCTCCAGAAAAATCCTCAGAGTAGATGTTTCACCTGTGTATCTCTAGGTTGGTGCAAGCATAAAGTAGAGGCTTTCCAAGCATCAGGGTGAACAATCAAGACAAACTAAAGTGTTGTGAAAGTTTAGAGGAGATCTGAAGGGCTTTACTCTTGGTGATCTTGTGATGGAGAACTTCTTCTTGAAAGTTTTTTCCGGGGTGACTGCAGCAAGTGTGGGATTGGTAAATGACAGGAACTAAAATTAAGTTGGTAAAAAAGATTTTTCACTCTGCTGCTGCAGTTAAGAGTTTATGTCTGACACATTTAATAAGAATTCATTCATGTTTCATTCACGCATTTTGTATAATAAGTCCAATAAATTTTATATTTTACTTCTTATTCTGATGTTAATATCATTAGAAACCACGAAGGTTTCTAATGATGATGAGCAGGCTCTGCCAGTTGCTGTGTTCAAGTGACAATTTTAAAAAAATGACTCCAAAATCCATGTTTTTTTGTGCGGGAAATCCATTCGCATGTAATAAAATAGAATGCTTTTATTTCACATACTGAAATTTTAAAACAGTTCCCTTTACTGTGGACACATGAGACAGACAAATTGTCACAGTTAGGCAAGCAGGAGGACCTCCAGAGTGTGCTCCTCAAATGCAGAGAGGGCTGTTTAGTAAAGTGCAGGCAGCTGTGATTGCTCCAGAGGGTCACCAGGAGGCTGGGCAAAGTCACAGGCTATGTCCGAAATCCCACCTTAACTCCTATATAGTGCACTATATAGGGCCTTTGCCATTTTGTAGTGCTGTCCGAATCTATAATTCCAAAACAGAGTGCCCTGGAAATTTCCAGAGGTCTCTGCGGAAAACCAGTGCACATCGATGCTCACTAGATCGGCGAATATGAACCACAATGCATTGCGTCCGAACATTTTTTTGCCCAAAAAATGTATTGAAACGTATTGCTTTAATAAACTATCAACATTTTTTTATCTTGAGAAAACAGTGAATTCATAAATAATCATTGCAAAACGCTCAAAAAGATTTTAACTTTGTGAAATTGATGACGTCACTACATTTTTTAAAAAGTAGTGAGCATGGTGTCCATATGGCTTTTAAAATTCAGGGCAGTACATAGTCCCGCATTATACAGTTTTAGTAGTTAGGGGTTAGGGCAGGAATTCCGACAGAGCCACAGCCAGCCAGCACAAAAACCAAGACAAGGAAAGCTAGCGACAAAATGAAATCAAACCAGGAAATCAAAACACAAATTAATACAATTAAAAACAGATAAAAATGTTGAAGAGTAAAGTTGATATTAGAGCTAATTTTGAGTTCAACGCTGTGACAGCTTTGGTAAAGAAACTGTTCCTGAGTCTATTCCTCCGGCAGTTTAGACCTGAAACGTCTGCCAGAAGGCGGCAGGTTGAACAGATGAAACCAGATGTTGTCCTTCAGAATCTTTCTGGTCCTGCTGAGACTCAGTAGGAGTTGAAGATTGAGGTCATTGCAGTTGCTGGTATTTTCAAGAGGTGTTGATCATCTCTGTGCAGCTGGAGTCCCAAACTGGCACGGCATAGGTCAGGGTCTCGATGATGGAACCATAAAAGGTCACCAGCAGGTTTGGGTGGAGTTGCTGCTCCTGAGCACCTTGGGAAGTGTAGCCGCTGCTGTGCCTTTTTGACCAGGGCAGAGTTCCCCAGTCCTACCACTGTTACGTCATCGGCAGATTTGACATTTATGTTCTCTGGGTGGGCGAGTCATGAGTCACACCTCTAGGACTTTTTGGTAGTATTATCCTTTTTCTGTCTTTGACTTTTGTCAGTATTTTGCAGAAACATCAAGCTGTCAGTTCAGGATCTGAATAAGCTGCTTTGTCCTCCAGGACCGACCCTTTTAGTATTTCCCAGAGGCTTTTAACCACAGACATCCACCATCCACCTGCTGTTGTTTGTTCAACAACTGAAATGATTTGCTCCAGAGAAATTGCTGGGGCAGTACTGAAGAGGGAGAAATTTAAAATATCAGTTGTGGAAAATGAAATAACCAAAAGCGTGTGCGTTTTTCAGCAATGCCAGGAAGTGTGTGTTTGTGCAGTCAGGTGAATCATTTGCTCCAACTTCTCTGAAGTTTTCTTGCAGAGAGCCCTTCCTGACAGGAAATTGTTTATTTTGGGGAAATGTGTTGGAAAACGGAAATAAATGTTCCTCTTTGTAGAGAAGCGTTGACTCCCTCCGGCTCTGGGTGGAAGGATCTTTTTACTTTTAGAAAACGTTTGCAGATAGAAATGGTAGCATTTTCACGCAAGAAAAAAATCTGCAGATTCTCCTGTTGTGCAAATGCATGCAAACAAATGATGCTCGGCACAGCAGTCATTCAGTCATCAGGGGTGGAGTTGCAGCTCTCCCTCTGGTAACTGTATATGAAGAGGCACGTCTCCTCCACGTCAGATCCCGATGGAGTGCAAAGTTCAGAAGATTGATGTTCCTCCCTGCTCAGGCTGGAAATAATTCATTCACTTGTTTCTTCACCATTTCCTTACCGCAGCTCTGAAAACTGGATTTAACACAACAGCATAAGTGCCTCGCATCAGCCGTTCAGGCAAAACAATGTCTGCAGCAACAGCAGAGCCACACTGCCACCATCTTTGAATTATCCATTATCCTCAGAGTGAGCTGGATTCGTTATCATAGAGCTCTGTCTAATGCGTGCAGACCCTCAGTGGATGCAGCTCCAAAGCTGTCTGCCTTCATGAAAGTGATCCAGTATCCAAAACCCTGACAGTTAAAGTCTGTGCACCGCTGAAAAAGCATTTGAAAAACGAGACAAAACTTGATCCTAGTTATGACATTGCATCTGGAAGTCAAAGGTTTTGTCATCTTAAAACTAAGGAGTCAGTTCAGACAGCAATGTGTGGGGAAAGGGTGATGCAGCAGGTTGGAAAGGGTGGAGGAAGCTTTCAGGTGCGATGTGTGACCAAAGAATGAAAGGAAAGAAGACGGGGGTGAGACCAGCCACGGTAGAAACAGGAGGCAGAGCTGGAGGTAGCAGAGATGGAGATGTTGAGGTTCTCTTTAGGAGGGACCAGGATGGATCAGGATCTTAAGTCACCTTTAAAGGAGACTTTTAAAGGTGACTTTAAAGGATTTTCACCACCTTTCATTACTGCATCAATGAAATAATTCCATCTATCCATGTGTCTATTATTCATCCATCCATTTCTCCATTTTCGGAATCCATTGAATCCCTTTTCGGGTCCTGTGGTTGCTGGAGCCTATCCCAGCTACTGCAGTAGCTACGGTAAAGCCAGGACATGTCCAGGGGCCTCATTTATAAACGTTGCGTACGCACAAAAGAAGGCGTACGCCACTCTCTACGCAATAGTTGAGATTTATAAAAAGCAAACTTGACGGGAAAATGTGCGGTCCTTCACGCAAGCTCTGACCCAGGCGTACGCACAAAAACGGGTGAAATGAGAAACGGCGACGCCGTCGGCAGATGGAAGAAACACGTTAAAGTGAAAATGACAATACTGCCTCTCAGAAATAACATGAAGACTTCACAAAGCAAGTCTTACAATTAACAGCTAAACAAACACCCGTTGGACCGATCAGCAGTGAAACAAACAAAAACATCAAACGAAAATTACAACAGAAATTCAAATTAACAAATATTTGCAAAAAGAAAAGTGAAATATTTTCTGCAATATTGGCATGTTGTGCAATTCATCCTCATAAATAATATAGTTAACAGAACGAAATAATGTACAAAACTGATAGTCCCGTCAATGTGTCCGTCTGGCGGACCAGATATAGGTGCAATCAGACAGACAGATAGATAGAGAGAGATGCATTAATTGTCCACTAGGGAAAGTTGTTTTCATAGTAAAACATTTCTTCATAAGCTACGGAATTATGGTATTCATGCATATGCCTTTAGTTTGTTTTATTTTTGATGAAACAATGTATGGCGTATGTCTCGACCATTCAGAAAGCAACAAGAAATTACATTTGCGCTGATCAATTTCCCATTTCCACGTCGATTATTACCGACATCTGTAGCTTGTCAGATGTAATTAAATGGAGGGAAATAAAATGCCCCATCACAATGCGTAATGACGCACAATGGCTGATCTAGCGCACTTAGAAGATGTGGCAAATGGAAGAATTCGGAGTGAACGCATCTTTAGACAGCAAGGAGACTTGTTGGCAAACGAGGACGAGTGGCTTATGAGCCGGTTCCCACTTCCTCTGCGGGCTTTTGGGGGTGTGTCACCCGGTGCATCTGGCGCGTCGCTGTCCCCCTGCGCCTCAGTCACCACTCCACTTAAAAGGGATTCCCCAATTATTGCCGCCAGTCTCTCATCAGGAGGGGTCAGCTCCGGTGTCCCCCCCCCCCCCCCCCCCACACACACCCGTGGCAGACACGGGTGTGTGTGTGTGTGGGGGGGTCAGCGCTAGACGTTTTTTTGCCTTGACTTTGATGTCCGACCTTTTCTTTTTTATTTCGGCCACGGTCCGAGGTTGTGAGGCTGCAGCATTTACAGCGTCTGCCGCCGTCTGCCACTCACGTGCCTTTTTGGCATTAGTAAGGCCACACTGTGCCCTCCAAACAACATTATTCTCCTCTTTTCCACCTCGCCAACGATAACTTCTACTTCACATTGAGTGAAGTTACGTTTTTTTGATTTTCTCTCCGTGTTTGGCATGGTTTCGCAATCAATGAATATTCATTTGTGGGCGTTTCATGGACTATTTATGGGCAACTATAGGCGTGTCATGAGGCCGCAAAAGCTGCGCAGCATTTAGAATTGGTTGTGATTTATTAAGAGAAAGATGCGTAGGATGTGTGTGCGCACGGTTTTATAACTCCGAATATTTCTGTGCATACGCACATCCTATGTTTCATCCGTACGCCACTTCTGACGCAAATCCTACGCAATGTTTTATAAATGAGGCCCCAGGGCCTCAAATATTTCAGTCTATGAAAGACAGAATACAGAATACAGAATATATCCATGATTTTAACGAGAAATGCTTGATGAACTAATTTATGCTTCATATAATGATTCTTTAAATAAGCCGATAAAAGCTCATATTTTTTTCCTGCACAGCCTCTGAGGATGCACTGCAAAACTTGTTCCCTGGTCACCAGCTCGGGCCAGCTAACCGGACACAGAAGGGGGGGAGAAATCGATCAGTCTGACTGCGTCATCCGGATGAACGACGCTCCCATCAAAGGGTTCCAGCAGGATGTCGGGCAGCGCACAGACGTGCGGGTTGTGGCCCACTCCAGCCTGCAGAGGGTGCTGCAGAGCAGGCAGCAGCTGCTGAATGGGAGCCAGGTCCTGATCTTCTGGGGGCCAGGCAGCGGCATGAGGCGGGACGGACGGGGCCAGATCTACAACACCCTCAGGCTGATGAGCCAACTGCTGCCCAAACTGAGGCTTTTCGTTATTTCCAGGATCAAGATGCTGAAGTTTGATGAGTCGTTTAAGGAGGAAACCGGCATTGATCGGTAAGGAACACATTTAAACCTTCTTAGCTTGATCTTTGGTATTTTAGTAAATAGGTGTTTGAAAATAGGAACAACCACAAAAAAATCTAGTGATTTTTTTTCTTATCAAGTACTGTAATGTCAAATGTAAATTAGCAGAACACATCGTGTACTCGAGCATGTTTGATTCATTTGAAGACCTCATCAGTAAATCTTAAAGCTAAGACGGTCTTTATAGGAAACACGTCCAAAGCATTCAAGACTAGCAGCAGGGACTTCACAGGAAATGCTCAGAAAAAGGTTTTTTACAGGACGACCAAACAAAATCATGCAGATCTTATGCAAAAGTTGGACTGTTTTTGTTCTTTTTCTGTCAACTTTCAGCTTAAATTCACCCTTTGCAGTAAATGATGGGGAAAACCTACTAGAGGCAGAAATTATGGAAGCTTTTCAATGCTTGTCAGGATAGTTCACTGATCCAAACTTTATATTTGGCTGACCAGTTCTGAACGTCTGAATCATCGTCAGGTACAACAACACTTTGTACTTTGGTCTGGCAAGAAGAAGGCTAAGAACGTATGCTGATAAGTGTTTATGACATTTAGATTGTCGGGAAAATAGTGTGAGAAGCAATTTATATCACCTTAAAAGTTGTTTCCTACATTGTTTACATCCCATAATACTCGACTAAGGTGGCCGTTTTGGTCTAGTTGTTGTGCTCGGAGCATGGAGCCTATTTAGACTGAGGAAACCAAGAGTGAACCAAAGCGCAGTCTGATTGGAAACAAACGAGATCACCCCCACGAAGGATGGGTCAGAGGGTGGTTTCTGGTCCCGGATCAGGGTCCGCTTGGGTGTATTCAGACAGAAAATTTGTTCCGGATTGTTGGGGGAAACGAACTCCGGTTCACTTTAAGTGAACTAAATATGTCCAGTCTGAATACAGCCTAAGATTTAGTTTTAATCTTTACTGTGTCCATTCTATCGAATCATTTCAACCGGTCACAGTGCAGGATGAGCAGCTGTCGCTCTGAAGGAGTGTCTTCTCTTTTGATTACTCTTTCTCACCACAGAAAGACGTCCAACTCGTGGTTGAGCACCGGCTGGTTCACCATGGCCATAGCTTTGGAGCTGTGTGACATGATCAACGTATATGGCATGGTACCTCCTGATTTCTGCAGGTAAAACATTTAACGAGTATAGTGACCCATTTATCCAATCATGTCAACCATTCAAACTATTTTAAACATCTGGTCATCAATGGCAGACCCTTCTATAGCCTATGAGTACATGAGGGGAAATGAAAGTCAGAAAAAGTTCAAACTGACAGCTTATCATGAAACTAAATCAGAAAATCTTACTCCACATGTTGGGTTTGTCCAGTTTAAGCCTTACAGGTGGAAATGGGCTGTCTGTGAGGCAAAACTGGACTAATCAGTACTTTTCTATGGATGACGCTACACTCTGTCCAGTTCTCAGATACAATTTTATTGATTTTTCGATTCGATGTATTCTTTTCACACCCGTCCTGTTGCGTCACCTTGGAGAGCCAAAAGCAGAAAATAATTTTCTTTTGAGTAAATCCAATATCATTAGTAAGTTTAATAACAAAAGCCAGAACATCACAAAAAGGATAAGACGCTCCCGTGATGACAGCAACGAAAGAGATGCTGTAAAAGCAAAAAGCTATATGAGAAAAGGGCAGGCAGCTGTGCCATCTGAGGAGAAGCCACAGCCAACATGCATTGAACAAACCCAAAAACAAACTCTGGGGGGCGATCATAACACATCCCTGTGAGAAACAACTTTCTTTTTTTTTTTATTCACAACTTTAAACGTTAAAGACTCTGCATGCTGACACAAACAGGATGTACTCTCATTTAGGAAGTGCTATTGTAATGTTCATTTTTGACAACATTACTTCTCCCATTGCTGACAAAACCCCGAAGTTCTCAGTGAATCAAATGTGTCTCAGAGATTTTAGCCACAAGCTTAACAGGTCTGTTCAACATTTAGGACCCCTTGAAATGTCACCGATTGTTGTCTTGTTAGGGAACTAGAACATGGAGAACGTGTGAGGCAGAATGAAGGTGATCTGGATGTGACTGAGCACCAGAGGAGTGAGATGCTGCATAATTACCTCCTCTCTTAGCCCAGATTCCACTGATCTCTCTGTTTTCCTGTGTTTGTGTCTTTTTTTTCATCTCCCCGCTGTGACTTGCTTCATCTTCCTCCTCTCCACTCCTGCATCTCCTCCTAATTATCCCAACGCTGCTCCCACGTCTCCGGCTCACACATTCCTTTTCATGCTTTCTTCTTCTGTGAAGATCCTCCTCCCATCTCACCGTGCCGTATCATTACTATGAGCCCTGGGGGCCCGATGAGTGCTCCATGTACCTCTCCCACGAGAGAAGTCGACACGGAAGCCACCACCGCTTCATCACCGAGAAGATGGTGTTTTCAAACTGGGCCAGGACGCTTAACATCCACTTTTACCAGCCGGACTGGGAGCCTGCTGCCACCATGACGGGCGGGAACTTTTCACCCCCAGCCAGATCCGGAAACCCACGGTACAGACCATCGCAGCGTGCGTCAGGAAACCTGTGGACAGTTTCCAGAGAGCAGATTTCCTCTTTGGCCACCGTGAATGTACTAGGCAGCAGAAGGACAGAACAAGCTGTTAGCAGAACGCTTCGCCACTTGGCAGAATGAGATCATCAAGCAGGGGAGGGGATGAAACCTGCTAGAAGCTTGGAAAGTCAAAGAGACTCAGTTAGATGCTGGAATGGCAGAAAGGAGGTTTTCTAAAAATTTTTATCTGAGCCGACACAAAGAAAAAGCTAAAAACAGTAAGAACTGGACTAAGTTTCTTTATTGTCACACTCTTGTAATGTTGACCTGACATGCTTTGACCAAAGAACGCAGAATTCATCAGAAATGTTGGACCCATTTATTATTAAATATGCCCTAAGTCTGTTTTTCCTCATTTCGTCAAAATAAATCTGTGTCAAAAGTTAAAATAAGTTTTTTTATCCTAAAGAACAAAAGTCTGTTTTGACCTCATGCGAAGGCGAAGGCGAAGCTGCAGACTGAAGAACATTCAATTTAGTTTTTATATTCCTCTCCCCCTCAATACGATCTGTTATTATATCTTTTATATTGATTTTAATGTCTTGTAATATATGTAGCCCTTTTTTAATCAATTGGTATTTAAAATTATTTTACTTGATCACTTATCTACAAAAACCATCAGGACACATGTCCCACAATGCATTGTTTTGTAGCCATCAGGGCAGCTTTCAGTCAGTGCAGTACTAAATTTCCAGCTGCGTTCGCTCAGGTTTGCCCCTTGCTCCGCCTCTTTTCTTGTGATATTTTTGTGATGATTGACAGGTGATGTTGAAGCAAAAACAAAAACATACGTCACACACCAGGGGGGTATTCCAGAAAGCAGGTTATGCTAGCTCCCATGGTAAGTTTGAGGCTAAGGAAGTTGATAACCTCAGCTTTCGGTTCCAGAAACAGAGGTATGTTTCAGGGTATGTGAAGTTGCTATAGCAACTCATGCTCCGAACATAACCTGGTCTGGAGAGGTGAAGCAGCATGGCGTGTCCCTTTGAAGATGATTTAGTGGATGAAGAAGCTGAGAATACCTTTTCCACCATGAGAGGGTGATAAGACCACATGGATGTTGGAAAAATAAACTTTTTTACTTTGACCTAACTTAATTATTTGTTTCAGTTAAGATAAATCTTTTTTTTAAGTCAGCTTAAAAAAAACACGTAGTTTTCAGACATTTATTTTTACTTTCATTCAAATGAATTCAATTAAGTAGGTGTAACTTTGGTGCTGCTGTTAGATCAGCACCGCAAAGGATTGTGGGATACCATTCCCTTAGCCTGTCTGGACGGATTTTGGTTTAAGTGTTGGTTTTTGACCAAATGCGTATATAGTACCCCTACTATCTGATATTGTAGTGACAATGATGGAAATTTCTGAATGTTTTTGTTTCGTTCTTTTTATTGTTATAAAAATGAGCATATCTGCCGGCTCAAACTTAGACATATGAGAGTTCAAGAATTATAATTCATTAAGATGGAAAAAATATTAATTGAATTGGAGTAATATGACATTTAGTTAGATAAATATGTAAATATGAGTTGTATAAACAATTATTGAGTTTTATAGATGTAATAAATTAGGTTGAATAAATTTAACTCAATTACTTGTTACCAATAGAAGTAATTCATTTAAGTTGTCAAAATTGGATAAGTTATATATATAGGTGTCACAAGGAAAATGGAAAGCAGAAACTATTTCTTTTGCTGATGCAGCCGTGTTACTTTTTTGATGGACGTATAATCTTCATACGCCGTCATTTAAATCTCCGACTCCGTCTCACTGAAGTATAGCGCTTTTTTTTTTCCACCACGTGTTTCCATGGTGACTCCGGAAATCGGCGATCCATTGAGAATGACTTTATGTACACGCCGTGCACGTGCATTAACACAGGGTTACCAAGTCGAGCGTAATTACGCCAACTCATATCCGGTCTTTTGGAACCGACATAACCAGAGTAAGCAAGTTCAGGCGGATTTCAGCCAGAGTTCAGGATTAAAGTCAGGATAGTTTAAACATGCTTTCTGGAATACCCCCCAGGTGATCTGTGCAGCGTTGCGTCCACATGGGTGATCTCAAACACGCTTATTATTGTGCATCTTGGCTGCACATATTTGGTGTTGCCAATATGAATTTCTATCCTTTTTTTTTTAGCTTTTCTCTGATCTCAGGTATGAGTAACGATTGTTCTGATCAAAACAGCGCCCGTTATTTTATGAACCACAGTTTGAATTCAGTATAAAAATATAGGAGTGTTTGACCGGCTGCTCTACAATAACTTGTGACCGGGGTTTAAATGTGCAAAAAGTCATAAGAAAGAAAATCCAAAAATGGTTTCTGAATTTTTTTTTTTTTCCTTTACTGATTTGTGTTTTAACAAGTAAACTTCAACACGGACTCAAAATTGGGAGCACACCCTCTCTGACTTCTCCACCTTAAATTTGTCACACATTCCTTTTCATGCTTTCTTCTTCTGTGAAGAAGAAGAAAGTCCATGGACAGTCCAGATTTACAGACAATCATCTTCATCCACACTGAGGGTCTTAGCTGTAAGAGGAAGATGCCAAGTGTCCATCAGTGAGAAGAAGACAAGAGAAGCCGTGATCAGAAGAACCATTGATGGAGGTTACAGAATTTAAGTCTTCTTTTGGGTTTAATAGTTATAATTCAACAGTGTGAACTGAACTGCGTTAGGGGCATTTAAATTAGAAAACAGCAGATATAGAAGACTGAGTAAAAACAAATGTATCACTGATTTATTTAGTTATTGATTTTTTTTTTGTTTACGTATTTTATTTTATTGAATGAGAATTTATAAGTAAAATTTCTACAGAAAACAGTTACTAATAGAGTATAGTTAATAGTATAGTATATGTTCCATACACATTTATTGGCTCTCAGACACTCACAAGTTGCGTGTGGGTGGGCGTTGAAGTTGCGGCCCTCCCTCAGCTAGACCCTGCCTTCAGTGGCCCTCAGGTAAATTGAGTTTGAGACCCCTGAACTAAAGGGTTAACACTGGGCTTTTATGGTGAAACATTCTCAAACGTGTCTCCAAATCTTTTACAAAGACAGACCTTTTTTATTAAATAATTTCATGGCTTATTTATTTTCAGGCAAAGTCCACATTTTTCTGGAAGAAAAAACGTAAATAATAACAAAATAATTTTAAAAATTGTTTCTTATTTTGAAATTCATTTTTCAGCAAAAACTACAAAACAGGACACTTTCTCCATGACACAGGGCATTCATTAATTCATGCAAAAGGAGAAAAAGCAAAGAAATGAAGACTGAAAACATTTCTGCTGAAAACATCTTTTTTTGGTTGATCTGTTGTGATCTTATTTTCTGAAAACTAGAGTTTATGATCACATACTCATCAAAATGACAAGAAATAGTCTTAAAATATTTCAACTTATTTATAATAATTCTAGAGTAGAGGTTTCACTTTTTGAATTAACAAAATTGAGTTGTCAGGATCTTTTGATCCTTTGAGATGTATCTATGCATGATTTCATCTCCAGTTATTGCCACCATCAGTCTGCCTGAGTCAGAACCTGGAGCTGCACTGCCCCTTTGTGGTGTTATGTCCTTGCAGTATCTCTTCCTGCAAATACAAACTCCTTTCTTAACTTTAAAATGACAGAAATGCTGCAGTGTAATTATGTGAAATAAGTCCATAAAAACTCTTACTTCAGGATCAAATTCATAATTTTCTGCACAGACTTCCGTTTTACAATCAATCAACCATTTCTGATGTCATCACAGGAAGTGCAGCTTTTCCAGATAGATTAAGTTGAAGGGAATACACAGTCTTTGGCATGTTGAGTCAAAGTCTTCTTTCTTGATATGTTTTGCTGCTCATCCATGTGGTTCCATCCGTTTGTTGCACAGATATGATTTCAAATGCTGGAAGACAGCACTGAGATGTTCTGTAGGTGTGGCAGAAGAGGTCAAGGTGGAGGTGGGACTGCACCTAGGATCAGCTTTGAGCTCCTTTTGGTTTGATGAGGTGATGGACAGACTGACAGATGGGGTTTGACAGGAATCTCTGTGGAGAAATCTGTAGAGAGCGGGTGGAGAAACATCTAGAGGGGTGCAGGTTTGCTTTGGAAAGGAGACAAATGAGAGACAGAGGATCTGTGTGTAAATGAGTAAAAAAAGAGCAGCCATGTTGTTGGTTTAGGGACAGGAGGCAGAGCTGGAGGAGGCAGAGATGAAGATGTTGAGGTTCTCTTTGACCAGGATGGATCAGGAATGAATCCATCAGACCATGGTATGTTCTGGAGATCAATGCAGGGAAGCAGATGGAGATGGGTAGATAGAGGCAGATGTTTTATTGTGGCGCCCCCTATGGGAGCAGCTGAAAGACAAAGAAAATTGTCTGGACAATGTCCAGTTTGTGATGATGAAAAGAGGATTGATCTCATGATTATTTTTTGTGGCCAAGTTAACCCAAAGTTTCTCCAATGTTTACATCTTTACTCAGAAAATGTACCAGAAGATTTTGTTTCTTACTCGAGAATCCTGGATCTGGGTGTCTATGTGATCAGATGGAGAAAAGATGAACAGTGTTGCTGCAAAAAACCACTATTGTTGGTAATTTTCCCATTTTCCTCAATTTCCTTCTGCTCCATCTCCGCCTCTCCGAGGAGTCACACTATTAGAGCAGCCCCATTTGGTGAAGCCAACAAAAGAATGTGATTGTGCTCCCATGCCTGCGCTCGTCTTCTCCACTTCTATTAGTGTGACATCCTCCTTTCAGGTGTAATGTCACCTGGGATGAAAGCATCAGGAGTGGCCAGTTTGTGTAATTAGAGACCAGCAAGCCAAATGAGGAAGCTTAGAGAGAAGTTTCTGACAGGACGTTCTGCTGACACGAGAGCAGACGGCAGACAGGAGTGGAAAAAGAAAAACCCCAAATCTCCTTCAGAGGAGAAAATTCTTTTTCTCTTCCTCTTCACCTTTAAATTAAGGCTTCATTAAGTTTTTACGTCCTTTATTCTGTGTTAATAATCATAAATTAATCAAAAATGGACCACATTGCCTTAAAACCCCAAAACGGCAGTTGAGGGTTAAAGGCCATTTTTGACGAAAATGTTGTTTTTGGTGTTTTCAACATGTTCTTGAGTCATTTCTTTCTGATGATGGAGGACATTTATAAAGAAAATTAATCTCCAAACTTTACAAATTTACAAAATTCCGAAGAAATTTCTTTATTGAAATCCTTGTGAAGCAGGAGCAGACGAAAAAATGCAGTTTGAAAAGATCATATTTGTGACGTAGAAAATATGCCGGGCGTGGCCAGAAGCTCCCTACTCTGCTCCATTCTGATGCATCCACTTGCAGACAAATAGATCCATGAACGTCTTTGTTTTCCTCGACTGAGCTGGAATCTGGATCAGAACTGTACGGATGGATAGCTCTGATACTGCTCACCAATTTTCTTTGCACCGCCATTGTTAGGTTTGGGTTGTAAGAGGATGAAAATAGAGAGCTTTCAGCGATGGAGAAGGGAAGGAGGTCGGGCAAGTGAAACTAAAATGACTCTGTGACCACATTAGAGTCTGAGAAAAGGATTTTTCCAGCTCGTGGCTGCTAAAGGTGATAAAAGGTCAAACTGACTCCTGGCTTTTTACTGCTTCTGCATTGTGGGTCAGTTTTGTGCAGTAGATGAGGGTATAATCACTCATCTTTACATGCTGGGCATCTGAAGTTGTTCCAACTGCTTCTATAGAGACCTGAAAAAACACTGGAATTAAACAGATTTTTGCTTCTAGACATTTCACAGCAAATGGATAATGAATAAGGATTAAACGACCTAGTAAGAAGTGAATGATCTTTCTGATTAAAACAATAAAGTGGAAGATCAGATCAAATTTATAGGAAATAATATAGGAAAACATTTCATTCCAGATTAGGGAGCTTGGAGCGCTGTAAACAACTGATAAAAAAGTTTATAAAAAATGACAAATATTCCAAAAAACAAACACAAAAAATTACATTACACATCATAAAAGTTCGAATTGTTTTTATAAAACACTTGATGAAAAACTTTATTAATTTGAGCACCAATATAATTTGTTACGACTTATTATATGTTGGTCTATTTTTTTCTTTAAAACTGCATTTCTCACAGGTTTTGACCTGATTTTGCATAGAAAAAAGAAGAAATTAAATGTGTTTCATCTTAAAACAAATAATTTTATCATGTTTGGCTGAAATTTATTTGATTGTGCTTGATGTACCCCCCCCCCCATTTTTCCCTTTTGGAAGGAAATGAAATCTCTAGTTTATGTGTGTGTTCTATACGATGTTTGAAGTTGTAGTTTGTGATGTTAAGCGGGTTCATTTTAAATGAGGAGCACATTTTTTTCTTGCATCTCCAAGAGAAGAGAAGAGAAGAGAAGAGAAGAGAAGCGTTAACTGTTTGCATGTACGATGAGATTAAAAGTCACCATATCAGAGCTAGAAAAACAAGATAAGAACATTATAACATTTGATCAAAATATAAACGTGTGTACTATGTGCATCCAGTTGTTGAGTAAAATGTATGTTGCAGATAAAGCCGTGTGACAGTAGTGAGGCAAGAAAAATATTGAGATTAGACAAGAATAAATACCTAAATATACAGATCTACATACGCATATGTGTACATATACATTTATCAGGACATCCAGGAGTTTAACAGTTATTAGCTTTGGGGGGGGGAAAAACTGTCATTGAATCCGTCTTAGATGCAGGTTCAATGTTTTTTAGATGAAGATTTCCTTTTTCTTCTCTGTTATCTGACTTCCCTTGTGTCTGCTGCAGGTGCCTCCTGAAAACAAGCTGCCCCCACCCTCCGTCAAACTCCTCAGTGATTTTACGCAGGATCATCCTTCTTTTTTCCTCTGTGAGGTTGGCTGTAGCGCCTATAGGAAAGGAAGAGCGACGCTGAGCAGGAGCAGGCTGTCTGAGCTGCTCCTCTGCAGTTTGGAGACTTATTCACCGTCTTCTTTTTCTGGGGGAGCAGGTCACTTTCTTCTGGAGTAAAAAGGTCAGATGTTCAGAAAGCTCTTTGATGAGAATCATACTAGAGGTAATACATCCCAGGTTCTTATATTCATGTTTTTCTGATTTTCATTATGATATTTAAGGGAAAAATAATCACTTTTACTACAATTAGTTTAAATTTTTTTTATCTTCCACTTTATTATCATGATGGCCCAAATGATTTCATTCTTTTAATATTTACACAAATTGATTTAGTTTAAGTCATTGAAGTGTTTATTTTAAATGTGGATTTTTTTTCTTTCTGACCACCTCCTGTACTTAAATCACGTTGATCTAAATACAAACTCAACTCATCCATGAAACTTCATTCTTGCAAAATCCTTTACAAATTGGTGTTGTGTTTGAGCGGGGAAAAAATGTGTTCCACAACTGGGGGCTGAGGAGGGCAGAAGAGAGGCCAAAATGTGGATCCGAATAAATTCAAAAAGGGCCGTCAAGCGAGATTGAAAAGAGAACTAAACGACTGAAGAAGAGGATGAGCGGTGCTTCTGTTGATTCTAAGCAAATATTTCAGGTCTGGGCCAAACATGAAAAAAAACAAACATCTGTGCTCCATGAATAAATGAGGAAAATGTCATCTGGTTGTCTCTTTGTTAATGTTTCTGGAGCTTCAAACAACGTTTTCTGAAGGATTTTCAGCTCACTTTTTTCTTAAACTGCTTAAGTATGAAAGCAAAGGAAATGCATAAAAATGTTGAATATTTGAGCTGTTTATTTATATCTATTCTTAAATATTTTCCAAATTCAACAACTAATTATCGTAAAAGAGTGATTTTGATCTCTTTGGGAAATTTTTCATATTGGTAGAAGAAAATAATCTGGGATTTGGGAGGTATTGAATAAATGGATAAGAGAAATTTACAGAAAAAGCAGCTTAACTAAAGGAAGATTTGCTCCGAAGGTGTGAAAATAAATCTCAGGCGTTGTTAAAAAAACTGTCATTGCTCCTTTTTCCATCTTTATTTTTTCTGCAGGTCTGTTTCCAGCATGACCGCTACCTCAGACACTCCCGAGCTCCGAACCGCCAACACTACCTGCTGCCACAAACATCTGTCCATCACAGCCTCGGCCGTCTCCATGACTGTGGGCGTCTTTTCCAACAGCTTTGCTCTCTTCATCCTGATCAAGTCCTACAACCGGCTCCGGATCAAGTCCAAAGCCTCCTTCTTGGTGTTTGCCAGCAGCCTGGTGATCACCGACCTGCTGGGTCACCTCATCAACGGCTCCCTGGTGCTCTACGTGTACTGCTCCCAAAGGAAGTGGGAGACCTTTGACCCTCATGGCGTTGTGTGCAGCATCTTTGGAGTCTGCATGGTGTTCTACGGTCTGAGCCCTTTGTTCCTGGGGAGCGCCATGGCTGTGGAGCGCTGCATTGGAGTCACCAGGCCCATCTTCCACTCTACGGCTTTGGCGTCGCATCACGTCAAAAGACTGCTGGCCCTCAGCTGGCTGCTCGCCGCCCTGGTGGCCTTCCTGCCCGTGCTGCTTCAGAGACCATATGAGGTGCAGAGCTCTGGGAGCTGGTGCTTCTTCCACATGGAGCAGCCAAAAGACTGGCTGGATGTGCTGCTTCCTCTGCTCTTCTCCTTCCTGGGGCTTCTGGCGCTGATGCTGTCCATCATTTGTAACACCTTCGCGAGCTGCGCCTTGCTGCATGGCCGGCTGCGCCACAAGCAGAGCTGCAGAGTAACACCGTACCACTTAGAGATGATCTGCCAGCTCCTGACCATCATGCTGGTGTCCTGTGTGTGCTGGGGACCACTGTTGGTAAGAACATCTGGTTTTAGGATGCACAAAGACCCTGAAGGAGGTCAATAATAACGTTCTCTGCAGCCTGTGGATCAGTGCACACAGGAGACCAAAAAAAAGTAGTTCACCTTTTGGCACAATTTAAAAAAGAAGGACGCCATAAGTGGTAAAAAAAAACAAGTTTTTTTATTTTAAAACTTTATTCTAAATACCTTTGTGGCAGCGACCTGCTGCAGCAAAATCACTTCAATAATCAAGTTTCATCCGAAGAAAAAACAAACATTTTTAAAAGGATCCACAGAGCCACACTTCAGACTGTATAATGTTGCAGCAAACGTCACACGTCCCAACCAAATTAATGCAGACAGGAACAAGACAGCCCTGAAAAGCCAAAAACTTAATTTCTCTTCAGAAATTAGCTTTTTTTTTTAAACTACAAAATGTAAAAACAGGTTATCTGGTCCTTTGTTTTCCTACATTTCTGGTTTGACTCTGAGAATTGAAGAAAAAAAACACAACAAAAGTCCAAAGGTTGCTATCCAACCTGCAGACGAACCGTTCACTGAACTGTTTCCTCCTTTAATAGATGCTTAGAAAGCAATAAAGTGTTTTCAGTTACAGCCTCAACATATAACACGTATGGTATAAAAATGATGTTAACAGGAAAGAAAGCATAATAAAGAGGAATGCTTTTAAATTAATAAGATGTTTTAAATTCTTACAATTAAAAGAAAAAAAATCTAGTTGGACAAAAATGTTTGATATCGATGTACTTTTCACTTTGTACGCTTTACTCTTCAAACTTTGAGGGATTTTCTGTCAAATAGACAATGAAAAACATATGTTGTTGTTGTTTGGTACCTTTACAGTAATATCAATCAGTGAAACAGCCAGTCAAACCCATGTTTATCCATTTAGAGAGCAGCAAACCACACAGGTTAGTTCACGTCTTTTAGAAAAGGCTAGACGGTGCAGGAGTTCACAAATTCAAAGCTTTTAAAATTCACTAAAAATGCTCGAAAAGGATTTCAGTGAAGATGACAATTTGGAGCAAAACCGTTTTAGAGAACAGTTTGTGAGGAAGAAGATAATTCACCTCAGACAAACAGGTTTAGATGCTGTTATTCATTATCAGGGTCTCCTGATGGTTCAGCTTCTATCTAAGCAACCTAAAGGCCCGTACACACCGGGATGAATATTCGCCAGGCGTTATTCGCCAGCGTTTTTCGCCACGTCTTTTGTGTTCACACCCAGGCGATTTTCGCTGACGATGAGCCGAGCGAACATGCAATTTCATTCCCTGACATTAGATGGCGCTTAATGTAAACAGAAATACTCCTGTACACAAGGTGGCGCTGCGCAACTTTACGATTCTTAAAGTCGCTTTTCACTCAGAAGAAGAGAGCAAGTATTTACGCGCTTGTCAGAATCAAACAAAGAAAACATGAATATTTCAAGCATCAGTAGCTCCAACTGGTACTTGGTAAGGGGATATTTAAGAATGTCCGTCATTATTGCTTCGCGGCAGTGTAGACGCTACTTGGCGTCTAACTTCTTCGCTGGTATGTGTGCTCAGCAAGGCAGTTTTGTGTTTGAGCGCCCCCAAGTTGTGTTTTACTGTAACTTCAGAAGCTCCAGACACGTGTGCAAAAGCGCCATTCTCATTGGTCGAATAGATTTCGACGCGACGCGTCGAAAAAAAAAAACGAACCCGAGGCGTTTTTTTTTTTTGACGCTTTGGCGCTTGGCGTTTTTTCGCCTCGGTGTGCACACTCACATTGGTGCCCTTTGTTTAGTCACGAGGCGTTAAACGTCGGCGAAAATCGCCGGCGAAATTCGTCCCGGTGTGAACAGGCCTTAAGGCCCGTACACACCGGGACGAATATTCGCCAGGCGTTATTCGCCAGCGTTTTTCGCCACGTTTTTTGTGTTCACACCCAGGCGATTTTCGCTGACGATGAGCCGAGCGAACATGCAATTTCATTCCCTGACATTAGATGGCGCTTAATGTAAAACAGAAATACTCCTGTACACAAGGTGGCGCTGCGCAACTTTACGCTTCTTAAAGTCGCTTTTCACTCAGAAGAAGAGAGCAAGTATTTACACGCTTGTCAGAATCAAACAAAGAAAACAGCTGCTCGTCTGGGGCTGTGGGCGTCCTTCTCCGGTGGGGCCCTGCGTTGGGTTCTCCCGGCGCGGCGGGGGGGCTGCTCTCCTGGTTGGGCTGGGGCGGCGCCCTCTTTCCTCTCCGTGCCTCCCTGCTCTCTGGCTCTGGGGGCCTTGCGGCGGCCCTGCTGGCCCTGGCCTGGGTGGCGGGCTTGGTCGCCCGGGCGGCGGTTGTTCCCTGCCGGTTCCCGTGTGGCGTTGGGGGGATTCCGGCTGCCGCTGCTGGTGCGGTGGGGGTCTTGGGGTGGGGATGGCTGGGCACTCTCCCTCCTTCTTTTCACGTTCCACCATCCATTTTAGAAGAACATAAACACTCACCTGAGCACAGGTGTTAGCTCAACAGACTGAATGACTGAAATATTTCACACTAGTTGGTTTTAAGGCATAAGTATGTGTGTGAACACTATCTGTTTTGTGTACATGCATGTCGACAGGTGGACATTTTTGCAACTAACAGGTGTGTTTATAACATTTGAGTGTGTGTGTGGACAGGCTCCGCCCTTTTTTTTTTTTTTTTGTTTTTTTTTTCATTTGAACCTTACCATAATGATTAACAACCAGTAAACTTGCTGCTTTATGCTGCTTCATGGTCTTATCCCCCTTCCCCTCCTATTATCACCCCCTACCCCCCCTCTCTCTAACGTCCCTCTCTCTTCTTCCCCTCTTTCCTTTTCCGTCCGGTCCAACACCAAAGATTTTCAGACATGTTTGAAATTAATAAAGTTTGGCCTCAATTACAAAAGGGGTTTATTCAGACATACCTTTGGTTTGTCTGAAGATTAATAACCCCTCTTGTTAAAGTAAAATATGTCCAACCCAAGAGGCCCTCAGCTCTCATCTGTCTGCCTAGCTGTTGGACAGGACAAGTTAAAAAAAAAAAAAAAAAAAAAAAAAAACAAAGAAAACATGAATATTTCAAGCACCAGTAGCTCGAACTGGTGCTTGGTTCGGGGATATTTTAGAATGTCCGTCATTATTGCTTCGCGGCTGTGTAGACGCTACTTGGCGTCTATCTTCTTCGCTGGTATGTGTGCTCAGCAAGGCAGTTTTGTGTTTGAGCGCCCCCAAGTTGTGTTTTACTGTAACTTCAGAAGCTCCAGACACGTGAGCAAAAGCGCCATTCTCATTGGTCGAGTAGATTTCGACGCGATGCGTCGAAAAAAAAAACCGAACCCGAGGCGTTTTTTTTTTTGACGCTTTAACGCGTGGCGTTTTTTCGCGTCGGTGTGCACACTCTCATTGGTGCCCTTTGTTTAGTCACGAGGCGTTAAACGTCGGCGAAAATCGCCGGCGAAATTCGTCCCGGTGTGAACAGGCCTTTAACATGATATATTTGTCTTTTTCGGTTAAGTTTGTTTCTTTTTAGTTTTGTGATATTTGTTTTTATTGAAATCCTTGAACTCATCTCCACTCCCACTTTGACCAACACAACAATTCACTGAACAGGACTAACAACCAGAGAACGTTCTATGGAGACCATCAACTGTATCAGGGAACTGGACTGACTGAGTGTAAAGTCCATAGAACATGATTTAGTCTAGGTCCAACCAAATGAACTCCATTCAGTCGCCATTTTTTCGCAGTACAAACACCACCATGTTAGAGCCAGACATCGTAAGCAGTGATTGGTCTGATTCCGTTAGGCCAGGCCAGGCCCGGCCAAGCCAGGCCAGTCTCCCCTCTCTCATGTCTTGTGCTAGCATTCTGACTGCAGCTGGGAAGAAGCTTCTGGGGAAGCCTGCGGCGTCTGAGGTTGTGTCCTGAGTCCACACACTGGATCAGTGCGTGGGCAGGGTGGTGTCTGTCCCTGGTAATCTTCGTCGCTCTCCTCCTGCTGCGTTGTCTGTAGATGGTGTCGATGGATGGAAGATTGCAACCAATGATTTTTCCAGCTGTGTTGATGACCCTTTGCAGCATCTTCTTCTCTTTTGTGGTGGTGTTTCCAAACCAGGCTGTTAGTCCGCTGGTGAGGATGCTTTCTACAGGCCCTCTGTAGTCTTGGATTAGGGTTTGGCGCTTGAGTCCGGCCTTCTTCAGCAGCCTGATGAAGTACAGCCTCTGCTGGGCTTTCTTCACTGTGTTTCTTTCCCAGCTGAGGCTGTCTGTGAACTGCAGACCCAGGAACCAGTGACAGTTGCTGCGCTCCACCACAGTCCCGTTGATGGTGAGCGGCGGATGTGGCAGGGCGTTCCTTCTATAATCTATTATTATTTATTTTGTTTTTTAAGTCGAGAACAAAGTATGCAGCCTTGTCCCCTCTGATGAGACCAAGGACGGTTGTGTCGCCTGCATACTTAATGATGATGTTGTTGGAGTCCTGGGAGGTTCAGTCGTAGGTGTGCGGTGAGAAGGCCTTTGGACTGAGGCAGCACCCCTGTGGTGTTCCTGTGCTGACTGTCAGCTCTACAGAGACCTTCTCTCCCATCCTCACCACCTGTGGTCTGTTCGTGAGAGAGTCCAGTGTCCAGTTTCGGGTGGGTTTAGGCACTCCCAGTTCAGCGAGTTTAGTTTTAAGGCTCCACCTACTTTTATTGAGGCATCTGATTGGTCAGTTTATGACGTAAATAACTTGAACTACAGTAAAAATGTCTTGAAAAAAAGAGGACTCTCAAGAACATGTTAAAGAAAAGTATCAGATCCCGAACGGTTCTTCTGACCAATAGAATGACTGAGTAACAGCTGTTTATTTCTCTATAGAAGTGTATGGGATTTTGGCTTCTCAGAGCCATTTCCTGTTTGGAATGCCAGGGGGGAAGAGAGTCCAGTCCTCATTTACAGTCTAAAGGCCTGTTCACACCGGGACAAATTTCGCGCGCGATATTCGCCAACAATTATCGCCTCGTGACTAAATAAAGGGCACCAATGTGAGTGTGCACACCGACGCCCAAAAATCGCCACGCGTAAAAGCGTAATTTTTTTAAAAACGCCTCGGTTCGTTTTTTTGGTTTGACGCACCACGTCAAAAACTATACAACCAATGAGAATGGCGCTTTTGCACACGTGTCTGGAGCTTCTGAAGTTACAGTAAAACACAACTTGGGGGCGCTCAAACACAAAACTGCCTTGCTGAGCACACGTACGTAACGGCGAAGAAGATATACGCCAAGTAGCGTCTACACTGCCGCGAAGAAATAATGACAGACATTCTAAAATATCCCCGAAAACACTCATGATACATTTTCAGCTTTTGTAACAGTCGATAAAACTCCCCATGTTCTTCTCTTCTCGTAACTATGGGATGTACCCAAAATCGGCGTCTTTTCCTGCGTCTTTCATCATTCAACAGAACAATAATGTCTTCATCGCTGGAGCTACTGGTGCTTGAAATATTCATGTTTTCTTTGTATGATTGTATGATGACAAGCGCGTAAATACTTGCTCTCTTCTTCTGAGTGAAGAGCGAGTTTAAGAAGCGTAAAGTTGCGCAGCGCCACCTTGTGTATAGGGGTATTTCTGTTTAAATTAAGCGCCATCTGATGTCAGGGAAGGAATTTCACTTGGCTCATCGTCAACGAAAATCGCTTGGGTGTGAACACAAAAAACGTGTTGAAAAACGCTGGCGAATAACGTGCGCCGATATTCGTCCCGGTGTGTACGGCCCTTAAGGCAGTGCAGGAAGATGTGCCACAGAGCTACAGATCAGTCAGTTTAAACCACAAGCAACCTATAAAGCATCCGATTTGGACTACAAAGTCATAAAACAGGCTGAAAGCATCTACATGTTAAGATCACATCCGCAGCCAGTTCTTCATATTTATTAAGAGCTGCCCTAGTCCAGGAATGTGTGACAACCATGTCAAAATTGTCAAGGGGTGTGAATTCGGACACAAAAGCAGGACGGCAGAAGTTCGAATCAAAAGGATATTTTAATCCAAGGAAGGCTTCTTAAGCTCGTAGAGACCGAGGTCAAACAAGTAGAACGATCCGGTGACAAGTGAAATCAAAACAGGAGCTTATATACACACACACATAAATGAAAACAGGTGGGTAAACAGGTGCCGGTGAAGACCGGGGTAAGTTACCTAAAGAACCAACAGAAGACAGAACATGAGTTAACAAAATAAAAGCCCGAACCCGGAAGTGAGACAAAGATGAACCGCCCTGGCCCCGGCTCCTGACAGTACCCCATCCTCAAGGGGCGCCTCTGGGCGCACCACCGGGCTTGTCAGGGTGACGCCTGTGGTACTCCCTGAGCATGCCTTTGTCCAACATCCTAGATGTGGGTTCCCAGGACCTCTCCTCAGGACCGTAACCTTTCCAGTCAACCAAGTACTGCAGACCCCGGCCCCGACGTCTGACGTCCATGATGCGTTTGATCGTCCATGCGGGCAGACCGTCGATGATGCGAGGTGGCGGAGGTTGAGATGGAGGGGGCTGGAGAGGACTAGTAACATGGGGTTTGAGTTGGGAAACATGAAAAACTGGATGTATGCGCATGGACCGAGGAAGGCGTAGTCGGATCGCCACAGGGTTGACGACCTTCTCCACCTCGAACGGTCCGATGAATCGTGGAGACAGCTTTCTAGACTCTGTCCGCAGCTTGATGTTGGCAGTGGACAGGAGTACTAACTGACCTGGCACGTAGGTAGGCGCCGGTAACCGACGCCGATCAGCCAGTCTTTTGTTAGCTGCGGACGAGCGAAGAAGAGCAGCGCGAGCCTCCCTCCAGATCCGTCTGCAGCGGCGGTAGAGGTGTTGTACCGACGGCACCGCCACCTCCTTCTCCTGCTCTGGAAACAATGGGGGTTGGTAGCCTAGAGAACCCTCAAACGGGGACATACCCGAGGCAGATGACGTCATCGAGTTGTGGGCATACTCAACCCAGGGCAGAAGGGTGCTCCAAGAGGTCTGGTGCCGGGAACAGATGCATCGGAGGGCCACCTCCAGGTCCTGATTGGTTCTCTCGGCCTGCCCATTTGACTGTGGGTGAAAACCCGAAGAGAGACTGACCGTGGGACCAAAAGCTGCACAGAAACTCTTCCACACCTGTGAGACGAACTGTGGTCCACGGTCAGAAACGATATCAACTGGGATCCCATGCAGTCTGAACACGTGTTCCACAATGAGTCTGGCGGTCTCTGAGGCCGAAGGCAGCTTCTTCAGGGGCACGAAGTGAGCTGCCTTAGAAAATCGGTCCACAACAGTCAGGATCACAGTTCTGCCAGCAGATGAGGGCAGGCCGGTCACAAAGTCTAGGGCTATGTGGGACCAAGGGCGGCTCGGAACAGGTAAGGGATGCAGCAGGCCAGCTGGAGGTCGATTGTTGACCTTGTTTTGGGCGCAGATCGTGCAGGCAGAAACAAACTCCCGGGCATCCCTCGCCAAACTGGGCCACCAGAAACAGCGACGCAGGAAGGCGATCGTCCTGTGTACCCCGGGATGACAGGTAAGCCGAGTAGCGTGCGCCCACTGGAGGACCTGGCTCCTTACAGCCCTGGGAACATAGAGTCTGTTAGGGGGGCCCCCACCAGGGTCTGGCTCCCGGGCCTGTGCAGTCTTGATCTCCCTCTCCAGCTGCCAGGAGAGGGTACCCAGAACACAGGAGGCAGGAATTACAGTCTGAGGAAGGGAATCCTCCATAGCCGGTTCCAGTTGTCGGGAGAGAGCATCTGGTTTAATGTTCTTGGAGCCAGGGCGGTACGACACCACAAAATCAAACCGAGCGAAAAAAAGTGACCACCGTGCCTGCCTCGGGTTAAGCCGTTTTGCGGTCCTGATATAAGACAGATTTTTGTGGTCCGTCCAGACCACAAAAGGCTGTCCCGCCCCCTCTAACCAGTGCCGCCACTCCTCCAACGCCAGCTTGATAGCTAAAAGCTCCTTATCCCCCACGTCGTATTTCATCTCCGCCGGAGTAAGCCGGCGGGAAAAAAAAGCGCAAGGATGAAGCTTGCTGTCAGCACCCTGCCGCTGGGACAGCACAGCTCCAACCCCGACGTCCGAGGCATCAACCTCCACAATAAACTGGGCGGAGGGGTCCGGTTGGATGAGAACTGGGGCGGTGGTAAAAAGGTGTTTGAGCCGCCGGAAAGCGGCCTCTGCAGTCTCTGTCCAAACAAAAGGAGAGGAGGTGGAGGTCAAACCCGTAAGAGGGGCCGCGACCGAACTATAACCCCTAATAAAACGGCGTAGGTAATTGGCAAACCCCAGGAATCGTTGAAGCTGCTTCCGATTGACCGGAGCAGGCCAATCAACCACCGCGCTGACCTTAGCTGGGTCCGGTCGCACCTCCCCCTCCGCAATCACAAAACCCAAAAAAGACACACTGGAGGAGTGAAAATCACATTTTTCTGCCTTGACGAAAAGCTTGTTCTCCAATAGGCGCTGAAGAACCAGACGAACATGCCGCCTATGTTCGCCGGGACTCCTGGAGAAAACAAGAATATCATCAAGGTATACAAAAACAAAATGGTGAATGTAGTCCCTGAGTACATCGTTTATCATGCCCTGAAATACAGCTGGAGCATTAGATAGTCCAAAAGGCATCACCAGATACTCGTAATGTCCCAAATGCGTGTTGAAGGCGGTCTTCCATTCGTCTCCCTCCCTGATGCGAACCAAATGGTACGCATTCCGTAGGTCCAATTTGGTGAAACACCGGGCCTCCTGCAGCGTCTCGAAAGCGGAGTTCATAAGTGGAAGAGGATAATGGTTCTTTACCGTAATGGCATTCAACCCTCGGTAGTCAATGCATGGGCGTAATGTTCCATCCTTCTTCCCCACGAAGAAAAACCCCGCCCCCACAGGAGACGAAGAAGGTCTGATAAGGCCCGCCTGAAGAGAGTCAGTTACGTACTGCTCCATTGCCTCCCTCTCAGGTTTGGACAGACTATAGAGATGGTTCTTGGGCAGTGTGGCACCCGGCTGCAGTTCAATAGAGCAGTCATACGGTCTGTGCGGGGGCAAGGAGAGAGCCCGGAATTTGGAAAATACCTCCCCTAGGTCATGATATTCAGGAGGGACCTTGGAGAGGTCAGGTGAGGGCGGCTCCCCTACCGGGTCAGCGGAGTCAGACTCTGGATGCCGAGCTGAGCGTAAACAGGCCTCGTGACAATGAGTACTCCAACTGACTACGCGATTGGTTGGCCAATCGATGACTGGGTTGTGATTCAGAAGCCAGGGAAACCCTAGAACCACCGGATTATGAGGGGACTCAAAAAGAAAAAAACTGGTATGCTCGTGGTGGTTCCCAGAAAGGATGAGGTGAACAGGTTCAGTGATCTGGTTAACTGTGGCGACCACCTCACCGTTGAGGGAGATCACCCGCCAAGGGCGGGGAAGCGACTTGGTCCTAAGACCGGCCTGTCTGGCTAGCTCAGCATCCATAAGGTTCTGTTCAGCCCCAGAATCTAACAAGGCCCGAACAGGAAACCCCCCACCCTTAGACACAATGTGACCCTCCAAAAGACAGGAGGTGGATTTAGAATCGACGGGCACCTGGCCTCCGCTCGTCAGTGTGCCCACTTTTAATGACGAGCGGAAGCTTTTGGGCAGTTCTTACAGTAATGACCCCGCTGACCACAGTAAAGGCACTCACCTGCTGCCATCCTTCGTCTACGCTCAGTGGGGGACAAACGGCCACGACCCAGCTGCATAGGTTCCTCCAACGGGGCTGCAGGAGGCACTGTGGGGGTAACAGAAGACATATGAGGGGAGGGCTGGACGTAAACGTCAGGGTGTCCCCTGAACTGGGAAGCGTCCACCCGGCGCCCCCGCCGACGATCCTGCAGTCGATTGTCGATACGAATCACCAGGGCGATAAGAGGCTCCAGGGATGAGGGCAGCTCCAAGGGAGCTAAGTGGTCCTTCAGCTCCTCTGATAATCCCTCTAGAAAAGCGTCCGTAAGCGCTGCGGGGTTCCACCCGCTCTCTGAAGCGAGAGTCCGGAACTCAATAGCATAATCCGTCACCCGACGGTTACCTTGTGTCAGCCGCATCAGCGCCCGAGCCGCCTCTCTGCCGGGTTTCGTGTGTTGAAAAACCTGGGTGAAGGCGTCGAGAAAGGCAGAGAGAGAGGCGCAGGTCGCTCCTCCACGTTGCCACTCCGCAGTGGCCCATGCTCCGGCTCTGTCAGAGAGGTGTGAGATTATAAATGCCACCTTGGCCCGATCAGTAGGGAAACTGGCTGCCTGCAGCTCGAAATGAAGCTCGCATTGAGTGATAAACGCCCGACAATCCCCTGAGTCGCCGGAAAACCTCTCTGGTCGGGCCAGTTGAACCCCCGGGGCGAGTGACGTCGTCTGGACTGGAATCACCGGTGTCGGCGCAGAGGTAGAGTGATGTGGCGGATGAGATGACGGCGGCTGCTGGAGCTGCTTTGCCAATGTCTCAATGCGATCACCGATCACGGTCAGCTGATGCTCCTGGCGCCCAGCCATCTCCAGCATACCTCGCCTGAGGTAATTTAGCTGTTCCTCCTGCTGGAGAATGACCCTCTCCTGGGCGTCGCTGCTCGTTCGTGGAACTCCTGCGTCCGCTGCGTCCATGATGACCGGATCGTAATGTCAAGGGGTGTGAATTCGGACACAAAAGCAGGACGGCAGAAGTTCGAATCAAAAGGATATTTTAATCCAAGGAAGGCTTCTTAAGCTCGTAGAGACCGAGGTCAAACAAGTAGAACGATCCGGTGACAAGTGAAATCAAAACAGGAGCTTATATACACACACATAAATGAAAACAGGTGGGTAAACAGGTGCCGGTGAAGACCGGGGTAAGTTACCTAAAGAACCAACAGAAGACAGAACATGAGTTAACAAAATAAAAGCCCGAACCCGGAAGTGAGACAAAGATGAACCGCCCTGGCCCCGGCTCCTGACAAAAATAAAGGTTTAACCACTGAATGTAAAAAATAACAAGAGAGAGCTTTGATGCAACTTTTTTGTTATTATTGTAATGACTTAAATGCAATTGTGTTTTTGTCTGTACACCCTGTCAGATCCACGTCATCGTTCTGAGTACCAGACGCAAAGAGGAGTCTGTGTGTTTCAGTCTGCTGACCACTGTCCGAATGGCCACGTGGAACCAGATCCTGGACCCCTGGGTCTACATCCTGCTGAGGAGGGCTGTTCTGAAGAAGATCTTCATGCTGTTCCACAGCTGCTGGTCCTCGAAGCACCCAGACCTCCCGTACTGGCAGTGCAGGATGGTCGGCAGCTCCATGGAGGCCAGCAAATCTGACCCCCGCTGTCCGGCTGCACCAGACACTGCCATCACATCCATAACTGGAAGCCTGGCTTGCGGGTCACACCTGAACACGCTCAGCTCGTCTCCACATCACCAGTAATCACTGAGCTGCCAGAAGTGTGCTGTTCTGTGGGGTGTAGGCTTTCTATTTGTTTCTAATTTTCAGTGTTTCAGCAGCTCTCAGAACAAAAAGTAGGGGTGTAACAATTAATCGACTTAATCAATGAATCGATTTCTATTCCTACAACCCAACAAGATCGATCTGTCTGAGCCAAGTTGTCAATCTAATTGACCTAAACTACTATAAAATTGTTTCAAAATGGAACAAATCGACCATAATCGATGCTGGAAAATACCGTTTGGACTTTGGCATTGTAAGTCCTTTCAACAAAAAGACAACTGCTGTTTTCTTTAAAGTTCCACTACGATCATCTTTTGATTTATTCTCAAAGCGTTCCCAGCGTTTTTTTAGTTATGATTATTCCGCTTTTAGCTAAAATCAAAAGTCCTGTATCGTTTTTCTAGGACATAGTTTCTGCAAAGCGGCAGGAGTTCATTAGACGTTCACCTCTGAGATGTGGGCGGACTGTTGGCGAAGAGCAGCTATGCCCCCCCCCCCCCCCCCCCCCCCGTTTTTGAGAGCTCGGGGCAGGGAGGTTGGGACCCACCCAATGTATTTTCCACTTAACATATTAGTTATTTTTCAATCTGCAATTTTTCATCTGCTCCTTATTCATTTGAATAATAAAAAAAACACTAACCAAATGCAATTATGATCCTATCATCTTTATAAATGTCCTCCATTAATTATAAGAGCATGGCGGGTGTTAAAAACAATAAAAACACAAGTTTATTAGTGGGTCTTAAAAGCGATTCATAAACACTTTCCAGCACTTTCAGCGCTCAGAAAGTAAAAGTTTTAGCTCCTCTGCTCTTCTTGTTAGCAAGTCACTACGTTGTAAATAAGAAACCTGTTCTCAGCGCTTTAGTATTAAGCTGTTTCATGTTGTTTCTAAAATGTGCATAGAATGTGAAAATAGGAGACTCTGAACATTAAAGAACAAAACTTAAAACTGTTATTTTTGTGTTTTTTTAGTCAATAATAATGAATTCTTTACTGATTCTGTGCTCTGGTGACATACGTCTACATATTCATCATGTGGATTTATTATAAAATTATTAATAAGTTTTTGGGGGGTTTTGTTGGGTTTTTTTTTGGGGGGGGGGTCTTTTTTACCCTCTTTAGGAAGGGAAATATGCTGCCCTTTCTGCTTTTACAGGGTCAAAAATCCATCGCAGCTATGTGGAAAATCTTTTAATTGAAGCACACTGGGGAGTTTCTCTCCCACTCTGCCATTCCCCATAGAGAAATCATATAAACATTGTAACCCTTGTGCTATCCTAGGCACTTTAACATTTGGAGTTGGGTCATCTAGACCCACTAGACAATGCTCTGAACCTTTTTTCTTCAATCATTTGTGATCTTCACTGGTGTCCATGGACTACATGAAATCTTTCCACCTTTGTGTTGGTGGGGATAACACGTCAAAGTAAGGGTGGGGTCATCTAAGATGGCACAAGGGTTAGGAAAAGAAGAGGGTTTGAAGGTAAAATCTATTCAGAATTGGGTAAGAAATGGCCTGGCTCTGCCACGTGGAGCAGTACTTGACTGGGTGCATCCTTACAAACTGCTAAAGCATCAACACTTGCATAAAATTAATTTAGCTGCTCAGTCAAGTCCTGAAGACCAGCAGACATCTGAGAAAACTGTTGTTTATAGCTGGTCAGAGCCCCTCTAAGCCTTCCAAGCAGTCTGATCTGAGTTCATGAACTGGCCAGAGTTTACTGTCACACTAATGTAAGACCCCAAGAAGACACAGACTTAGCTGGACAATGAAAGATGTGGAGTTTAACAAAATAGATATGTGAAGCTCGAAGAGACTCCTGACCAGCAGGGCAGTGGGGACATCAGGAATGACGGAAGTAGGTGAGACGTTTCTTTTTTCCTTACACCCCCTGAACCTCACCTGAAGGTTCCTTCAGTGGAACGTTTCTCCTTTAGTTGCTCAGTACGGGGATTTCTTCAAAAACTCTTCCATCTACCGGTAATCTTTTGGTCACTTCCACAAACCATGGGCATACAGTTAAGAAAACCTGAGCCTTGTGATATGATCTGGACTGATTTTTTTTTGTGAGACAACCTTTAGAAACTAAACTACGATGAATTGAACTGAAGTGTAAACCAGAAAAATGACTCTAGGATACATTTTATGTCTTTATTTTTCAATTTTAAGTTGCTTCATCTTGTAATCTATTTTCAAAATGTTTCCAGTGGTATTTTAGTTATGATGATGCAGTTTTTAGGTAAAATCTGAAAATCTGTGTCATTTTCTGGGAGTTCTGGAGCAGATCAGTGAGGTCGTGGTCTTTTTTTTGTACAATTACCGGTGTGAATCTCATTGGGACAACTGTGTTGTGATATTGGACTATGTAAATAAAATTGAATTGAATAGAAATTAAATGCTTCTGTCATTTTTCTCGTCTGCTCCTGATTCACAACGATTTGAATAAAGAAATACTTAGAAATACAATTTTGAGCTAAATTTTCTTCACAAATGTCCTCCATTATCAGAAAAATGCAACAAGAACATGTTGAAAACACAATTTTCATTGAACTGGGTCTTCAGGAATTTTTCAAAAACAGTTTCATCAGTATAAATTTTATTTCTAGAATTAGACACATTTCTGGTTGCAGTCAGCAGGGGGCGGCAAAGTGTTAGTCCATTATTTGCTGCACTCTGGTAAGCAAATCCTGCAAAAAGAGTTCCTGCAACATAGCTGGACTTTAAGAGCGACCCGGAATCCCGGCTGATCCGGTTCCGTGGAACTGATGTTAGGATTCATATACTTGTTCTCCTCACATTTAAAACTTTGATCCCACAATCCTTCAAGTTTACTGAAAAGGTGTGAGAATTCTGAGGATATTAAATGAGCTCTCCATTTTGTTACTTTATCTGTGTAGCAATGATATCTGGATTTAATGAAACTGTATTCTGATTATAATCAATGAGTATCACATTACTGATGTCATATGTATTGATTTTAGTTAATGATCACCATATTTAATTAAGAAAATGTGATCAAAGTTTTGTTTTTTTATCTGCATTTCATAGTTTCTGTAATGAGTTTGGTAAATCTGTGTGATTATTTTATTGTATCGACTATAATTAATGCTTGAAATAAAAGTAAATCGAATCAAACTTTCATTTTAAAGATTTGCCCGTGTGTTTCTGAAGAGGTTGAACTGTTCATATCACAGCCCTCCTCCCCAGCTCCCCTGTCGCCCCACCTCCTGCCTTCCCTGTTCCATCCCAAAACAGACAGGAACCTTAGAGGAACAGCAGAACCAGAGCTGCATGACTAACGCTCATTCACCCTTTAACCCCATCCTACACTACAAGAAAAACCCAAAAACCTCTGCCTTTATGAAACATCAGGAGAACAGTTCACACTCATTTCAGTTATTGTCTAAATTAAAAAATAGCAATAAACATAAGTTATCACAGTTTTCAATCAGTTTTGTTATTTTGCAGCTTTAACAGAGAAACCGGAATCATTTCAGATTGTGTGAAATGATACCAAAGTGTTTTTAAGCTGCTGACTGAGTGAAAATGAAGAAACACATGTAGTTTCACTGCTTTGGTTCTGAGGAACATCAAACTTTTCCCAATTTGTCCCAAATGTTTATCGCACTTTGTTCTATGGAATAGATGTTCTGGATTTCTGCCCAGCAGAACCGGCCTGCTGGTTGGGTCCTGGTGGCATCCCCGACCACTCTGCTGCTTGGAGAGAAAGGCTGTATGAAGCTCTGGAAACATTTACGTGTGCACCGTGACAGAGAGGCTCTCTTTCAGGACTCCCTGTTAAGAGTCTTTTATTCTTTAGCGTTCTGTTGAAGCATTACTCTTAAGTAACCTGAGAGACATAGCAGAAGGTCCATTTATGAGAAAGTAGGGTTAGTTCTGTTGTCCTGCTGGTCTTCCATGTGTTGTGGATTCATCTGAGGGGCACACGGAGAATAAATAAATCTATCGTCTCAGATTCAGATCATTTGGTCTCTTCCTGCTCTCCTCTTCACCCAATAGTCTATCCTGCTGCACAAGAACCCATCCCTCACTCCGTGTGTGTTCACACACAGCAACCATTTTTTCATTAGTCCAGGTTCTCCATCTCTGGATCAGAGTTCGTCCCGGGACGCACGAGCTGCAGGAGGCGGAGAATCTCCTGTCACGCTGTTCTGCGCCACTGGTCCGATGCTGCCCTGCTGGGCTGTTTTCCGGGCCTGTTGTCTGTCCCAGTCCGTGGCCACGGCCTCGTCGTCCCAGATGGTGGAGGTCTCGGTGTCACTGATGTAGCCCGGCTCTCCGGTGTAGTGGGTGGGGTAGATGAGCAGTGGCTCCACAGAGAAGGCCTTCAGGTTCCTCGGCTCAAAATGAGACATGTACTGAGCGCTGGGGACAACAGTGGAGGAGGGGGGGGGGGTCAAACAGAAGCAAAGGAATTTCTTAATTAACCTTTATCTTAGTTTATTTTTCGTCAATGTGGTCGATTTTACCCATCATAACGTTCCCACTATTAGTATAAAAACAGAACCTTATCTAAACATAAATGCTGCATCAGTCTAATTTTTCTTTTTTAATACTGAAAAAAGAGGAATCTGTTCAAAAGTTGCTCAAGAATAAAAATCTAAAAAACAAATTTTTTTAAGTCTTGTAAATCTAAAGGTTAAAAAAATTGGACATGGAAAATCAACTCGATTCCATTAAATTGACAATTTTAATATGCATTTTACAATGTCATATAAAAAAAACTATGCAATTTGATCTTCTTAATGTGAATATTTACTGAAAACAAAATCTTTTGCATTTTAAGTTGCTGTGAAAATATGTTTTCATTCAAAAGTCATCACGTTTTCCTGTTTCACGATTCAAATTGACAATGTAGGTCCGCATCAGGGCCATCCCTGCCTACGAGCAATCATCAAGCCCCGCCTCCGGGATTTAGAGGACAGAGTAAATTCTATTGCAGAGGATGGAAGAGTTGTACACCTGAAGGGTTCCTCATCATCATACTTTTTAATGCAGATTAAAGCCAAATGGTCTAAGGTTCAATTTCTCTCTCCAGAGAAATTCTCTCTATTCTGCACTCGAAACAGAGCAGGGCACATCATTACAAATGGACCAGAAAAGCCAGCCAAGACATGAAGGTAAAGGTTAATGTATCTTTGAGTTTCAAGTGCTTTTTTCTGTTTTACACTCAAAACAGTGAGTGTTTAATAACGGGTCGGTTACTCTGTACTTTTGCCACCAGTTACCTTTTCATTGATACTCAAGTAGTTATTTTGTTGACTACTTTTTTTTACTTTTTGGGAAATACTTTTTGAAGTAAAGGTATTTTTCCTGCAGTACAACCTTTGGTATCTGAACGTCTGGCTGCCTCTTTAAATCTTAGTGTCGTGCTGGATGAAACTCCAGACTTTGAGTGAGCCCGAGCTGCTGAGCTCAGTGACACTGCTCTCTTTGTTGTGTTC
Source organism: Oryzias latipes (assembly GCF_053564925.1). Lineage (NCBI taxonomy): Eukaryota > Metazoa > Chordata > Actinopteri > Beloniformes > Adrianichthyidae > Oryzias > Oryzias latipes. The sequence continues at coordinate 9,167,391 of NC_136240.1, forward strand.
CTTAGGTTCTGCGTGTTCTTTAACAGAGAATGCTTGAAAAGAACGTCTGCATTAATGCACGCGTCTACAGACACTTATCTCAACTGACATTATCATCCCGTCCTGTTATCTTCTCACATTCAGCACATGCAGGGTGTTCACTATTCCATACGTGGAACACTGGGGACACGTCTCCATTTATTCAGAAAGAATCCACACATTCTCTGTGTTCGTCTGAAACCAGCCCCCACACCTCTATCAATGGGAATCTTGTCCCAGTTCTGCAGCCAGCAGGAAGAGCCGTGCGGGTCCACATTCCTCACACAGAGAGGAGATGTGGGGGGGGGGGGGGGTCTGGGACCACGGAGGTGCCCGACTTCCAAAGGCTTCAGAACAGGAGAGACGTGACAGGAAAGGAGCCAAAAAAAAGGATGAAGAGGTTGGAGATGATGGAGGTAAATAAAATAAAAACATCCCTGCACTGGACCTGATCAGTCTTCCAAAAAGTGAAACCTTCTTGTGAAAGATGGTGCTCTTTATTCCTCTTTTTTCTAAACATCCTCAGCAATGAGCTGCTCTTACGGGTGAAAACGGGCTGTCTGCGAACCTGTGCGGGGTGTGCCAGAAATATCAAGGTCGTAGACCGATCAGTGAGTCCTGGCCTTTTACTGACTGCAAGCATGTGGTGTGCACGTGATCCATAAGTGACCGTAAGACGCCCACACAAACTACACTCTGATTTCCTTATTTCTAACAGTCAGGCTGCAGCAAGGAGCGCACACGTATCACGTGAACAGCACTAACGGATTTAAAAAGTCTGTACGACTCACTTACTTCCCCCTTACGTATTGTATGAGTGTTCACTGCGACCTGTCACCTGCAGCATGCCCGTGGAAAGAATGTGCAGGAACGTTTTCTCCCTACGGGTTCACCGAGCGGTCTACACTTAGTGAGAGTCACCGGTGTGCGCCGTCCAGGTTTGACCATTTTCTTGCCTGTAAGGACAGTTGGGACTAAGACTTAAACTCCCTGCTGCTTTTTGCAGACGTGTTAATGCTGTTCTCTGATTCCCTTTTCTGTCAGTATTTACTCTGGGCTTTCCATTGAGCTATGCTTGAGCTTATTTTGAAAATCATATTGAGAATAAAAGTCACTTAATTAAAAAAAATTGCCATTTCAAACGTCCTGTACTGTGGTATACCTTTCTGCATGGCATGTTTGTGCATTTCCTTCTGTTTTCCATCATTTTATCTATTTATTGAAAGTTTTTCAAGTTTTCACCACAATTTATAGTCTGATGGGGAAGCGGAGGAGGACACTGACTTGGGATGTTTGTTGAACATGATGGGCAGAAACTCGTCAACCGGCAGCATCTTCTTGAACGGCTCAGCATCCAGTAACTTTCTGGCTCCCTGATGCGACAGCGCGTAACCAAGCGTCCAGTAGGAATAATCGGCCACAACCAGGTTGTTCACGCCGTTCACGGACTGTTCTGGTTGATGCACCTGCATGCGCTTCCGCCCCACGTATCTGAAGGAACCAGAACACGGTAATGCAAACAAACATTTTCATCCAACAAACTCCACCAACAGCAACACAACAACAATAATGGGAGCACTGAGGCAAACGCGGGCCTTACATGAGGTCCCAGTCCAGCTGGGCTCTTTCCACGTCCTCCATGATGGCCTCAAGTCTTCGCCGGAACCTGGGTTCAAACCGCACATCGTCCTCTAGCACTAGAACCTTCTGGAAGCTCCGCTCAATCACCTGATTGATCAGAAAATCAGTCAACGGCTGATTGGAAGATTTTTTTTCGGTTTAGCATATAAACCAATTTCCTCCGCTGGTTAGTCCTCATCTACCAGCTGCAGCACAACGAGCGGCAGGCTCCATCACAGCGTGTATCAAATAGTCTGCTTCATTTGAAAAAAACATTTAAAAATAACAAGATTGATTGAATATATGTTTCTTTTGTCAGTGACCATGGTATTCGCGGGACAACCACTCAAAGTGGAGGACGGTTCCCGCCAGCTCATTTTTGATAATAGACACCTTTCAGGGCACCATACCCTACTTATATACCAGACAGGAAGCCACTGGGGGCGCAGCAGAGCATCTGACCCACATCAGGTGACAAATGAAACATTTACTCTAGTAGCAAACTTTTATTTATCTGCAGCGTTTCAGCTCAGATGTACAACTTATTCTGAATTATAGGTCAGATTGGCAAACCTGGAATTGTGTCCAAGAGTAGCTGGTTCGGAGGAAAATCGCAGACGTTAAATGTCCGCTTATTTTTACAGCTTTATGTTATAGAAACTGGACTCTAGCCAGCGGCGCTCACCTGTCTCCATATAGAGTGATGGCTAAGGAAGCAGCCGATCTCCCCCCGAGTTAGGACTCGACCCGAGTACGGGTCCTTGTAGCCCGGCAGCATCTCGATCCCTAGCATCTGCAGCTGTGACGTGTTCAGAGCCCTGAGAGAGAAGCAAAGCAAGTGAGGCAACTGTAATGAGGAGAAGAGGACATCCCATAATTTACATCCATCAGGAAACAGACGCTCCTCAAATGGCGCCAGAAAACCCGTAAGGATTATAACATTCCTGACATGGGATTAAAGTGGGTTCTGAATGGCAGAACCAACTGGACTTCCTGCGTGGGGGTCCAGGTCATTTATGAGGCGCGTGACGTGAAGCGGCTGACATACTTCCCGTCCACGGCATCCACCGATGTGGCTTGAAGGCCGAGCGACGCCATCGTTTTCAACATTCTCTGTCTTCTGTCAAGTCGCCGTTTCAAATTAATCAGGAAAATCTGGAAATCAAAAGCAAATTATTTATAAAGTGTACATTAACAGTTTACATAGTAGTGTGAATTAAAATTCAGCAGCAGAGCTTCCATTCATTTACAAAGCACTTTTCAGAACGCAAAGAACTTTTGCACATTCAAAAATATTTGCACATTTTTGCTGTTTATGTCTATTTACTGTGTGTAATTATTTCTCAAATTATACCACCTTATTTGTTTACATTTATTCTGTTTTAACATTATTCTATGTTCTTTTATGATTACAATCCTGCTACAGTAAGGCACAAATTTCCCACTAGTGGGATCAATAAAGTATCTCTGATTCTGAACCTAAAACGATTAAAACTGAAATTAGAATGCCCTCAACCCCCCCCCCCCCCCCCCCCAGCACCAAACATAAGGAAAAATCTCACCAGCTTGTTTTTTTACGTCACAAATTTCTACCTTTTTCCAACTGCACTTTTTTATCTGCTCCTAAATCACAACAATTTGAATAAAAAATGACTCAAAAATGAAATTTAAAATGTTTTTTTACGTCATCAGAAAAATGCTACCGGACATGTTAAAAATGCAAAAAACACAATTTAAAACTGCGTGGGTCAAATTAACACATTCCTAAATTTCAGCTAGGAGACAGATTACAAAGGAAAGTTAGATTTTTTTTTTTTTCCAAAATTGTGAGTTTACAGACATTTTTTAGGGAAAGAAGCGTCTCAGGAGCGGGCAAAAAATAAAAAATAAAGAGGACGGGAAGCTAAGTGAGCAGAACGCTGAAGGTGGAACTTCTCTGGATTAGTGCAAGCAGGAGAAGAGGCTCCTGACTGTGCCTACATGGACTCTTAAACTCACTTCTTCAAAGCCCATCTTGATCTGCGGCGGCGGCAACATGTACACGTGCTCAGAGGGCGCCATGTCGTGTTCAACTGTTGGCAGAGAGGGGAGGGGTTCACACAGGAAATTAGTAAAAACGAATTTCTGAAGGAATTTCATTTAAAGTCTGAGTAGTAATACAGGAATGTAAAACATGGAGAGAAAAAAGACAGGAGGGTCCCAGGTCAACGTGGAGAAAGTGTAAAGTTTGGTGAATGGTCAGAGGCGTGAGACTCACTCAAAGCTTCGGTGATGGTGTGGATGAAACTTTCTGCCTCGTCCTCCACTGTCTGCTGCGCCTTGAGAGGGACGGGCAGGAAGCCATAGTGCTCCCTGTTGCACAAAAACATCTGCACATCTAAGAAACACAAACAGAAAAAGGAAATTCAGTGTGTGCACTCCAACAGCTGAAAGCAGTTCCCATCCAGTCAGAAGAGGCAGAGCAGGTGGAGCTCTGTCATCTGGGACAGCTTTGCAGCTTTCAGTTTCAACGGAAACTCAAGCTTTGGGTTTTTCTAAAAGGTGGAATCAGTGCAGAAGATCCAAACTGCCCAGAAACAACTTCAAATCGTCGACAATATTTAAACACTGGAGAACCCAAAAGGTCAAAGTTGGCCCTCATTATTTTAATGCTATATTTTTTCCCATTTTTTTTTATTTTTATATTTTTAATTTCTTGGCTGCTGTTAAATGTTGGCTGCCCAAAATAAAAATAAAAAAACAAAACCCAAATTTGTTTAACTTTTTTTTTTTACTTGTCCTGTCCAACAGCTGGGCAGGCAGATGAGAACTGAGGGCCTCTTGTGTTGGACATATTTTACTTTAACAACAGGGGTTATTAATCTTCAGACAAACCAAAGGTATGTCTGAATAAACCCCTTTTGTAATTGAGGCCAAACTTTATTAATTTCAATCATGTTTGAAAATCTTGGGTGTTGGACCGGACGGAAAAGGAAAGAAGGGAAGAAGAGAGAGGGATGTTAGAGAGAGGGGGGGGGGGTAAGAGGGTGATAATAGGAGGGGGGGGGGTTAAGACCATGAAGCAGCATAAAGCAACAAGTTTACTGGTTGTTTATCATAGGGTAAGGTTCAAATGTAGTACAAAAAGGGCAGGGCCTGTCCACACACACACTCGAATGTTTTCAACACACCTGCTGGCTGAAAAAAATGTCCACATGTCAACATGTACACAAAACAGATAGTGTTCACACACGCATAGTTATGCCTTTAAACCAACTAGTGTGAAATCTTTCATTCATTCAATCATGCAAACTGTTAGTGCAAAGGTGAGCTAACACCTGTGCTCAGATGAGTGTTTATGTTTTTCTAAAATGGACGGTGGAATGTGAAAAGGAAGGAGAGCGCCCAGCCATCCCCACACCAAGACCCCCGCCACAGCAGCAGCGGCAGCCGGAACCCCCAACGCCACACGGCAGCAGGCAGGGAACAACGGCCCCCCGGGCGACCCAGTCCGTCACCCAGGCCAGGGCCAGCAGGGCCGCCGCGAGGCCCCCAGAGCCAGAGAGCAGGGAGGCACAGAGGGAAAGGGAGCGCCGCCCCAGCCCAACCAGGAGAACAGCCGCGCCGGGAGAGCCAACGCAGGGCCCCACCCGAGAAGGGCGCCCACAGCCCCAGACGAGCAGCACATCACCCCCCAGGAGTTCCGGGCATCCCCCCGCCCCAACCCCAGGTACGAGCCAGGACCCCCCAAGGGAGACCCGCTCCGCACTCCAGGCAGCCACCCACCCGGCCCACGGTTGGTCCAGGGAAATTTGTTTAACTTTAAAAGCCCTGAAGAAAGTTTTGTTGGGTTCTCCAAACATTATTCTGTAATTTTACAAAACAATTACGTTACCTAAAAAGTATTTTTTACCATACATACTCTTCTGTATTCATAAAGATTGTGAATCAGCAATCTTTTACGTCACAAATGTTCGTGCTTGATCTTTCTAGAATAGATCCCAGATGGCCAAGTATACTAGTTAGTCAGTTAGTTTATTAGCTTAAATTGCTTTTAAAGTGTTTTTATTTTTGGGGATACTGAGTTCAGGATTCATTGGTCATCAAGAAAAAGCCTGCTAGATTTCTGTCTTATTCCTCTGAATTCATTCCTCTCTGGATAAATTCTCTCTTTTTCTTCCTTAATGACCTCAAAAATGCTTTAATGATCTCTTCATGTTTTGTTTAGGTTGTGGACAGCTGTAAGGAAGAGGACATAAATGTGTTCGGCATCTAAGTGACAGAGTGAAGCTGACCTGCTTGGCGCGCTGAGAAAGCAAACACCATGATGTCATCAAAAGCCCAGCTGTAGTCTGGGTGAGGTGGGTAGAAGGTCAGCTCTTTGCTAGATTCACGCCGCAGGTCCACCAAGAAGGTGCTGTGCACCATGGGAACGCGGAAGCAGCCTACCCTCTTCCACTCCCTGATTGGTTGGTAGTCTGGGGTTCGTCGGTAGTAGCCCTGGCGAGAAGGATGGAATTTCAGAACATAACAGAACAGACTGGGTTAAACATACTTTTCAGTCTGTACTGCACCTGTGGGGTGATGCCACACCAGAAGTTGGAGTAGAGAGAGCGGGACTCGAGCATGGGAGCAACCAGGGTTAAGTTCTCAGCTATCAGCAGGTCCAGCACCCGAGGGTTGGTCAACAGATTATCAGTATCTGCAAACTACAGAGGAGAGGTCTTCACCTTCTGACCAAACAAAGGGTTCAATCAAAATACCAACCTTTACTAAATAAAAGACTGTACACCAGGTCCTCAAAATCTACCACCCTGCATGGTCTACAGCTGATTACCCGAACCAGGTGTGTTCAGCCAATCAAAATGACATCTGAGTCAGCCAACTAGTAGAAAGCAGACCAAATCAAAAACCAGGAAGGATGGGAGATCTGGAGGACCAGGGTGGGGCAGGCCTGCATTACAGTAGACTGAGGAGAAGTATCCAAAAGAATTATGGATCATTTTAAAGCAGCAATTGTTTCACACAAAATTACTTGTCATTAATATTACAGGATATCAAAGTCCCACTCTGATGAAAATTGTGTTTTTGGAGTTATTAACATGTTCTTTTAGAATTTTTCTGATAAGGGAGGACATAGATGAAGAAAACTATGCTCAAAATTGCATTTCTGAGTTTTTCGTTATTCAAATCGTCCTAAATCAGGAGCAGATGAAAAAATGCAGTTTGAAGAAAAAAACTTGTGTGAAAATACGCTGGGCGGGGCCACAGTCTCCCTGCTCTGCTCCATTCTGATGCATCCACTTGCAGACAAACAGATCCATGTTCATTTTTGTTTTCCTCGTCTGAGCTGGAATCTGGATCTAAACTGTACGGCTGGATAGTTCAGATACTGCTGCCATTTTTGTTGCACCACTAATCTTAGGTTGGGGGTGTGAGGGGCTGTAAGCTAGGGGTAGAGAATGTAAACAGATGGATGATGGGATATCAACACAAAGGTTACTTCTACACCAATGGTCCCGCCCACAACTCAGAAGTGAATTTCTAATGAACTCCTGCTGCTCTGCAGAAACTATGTCCTAGAAAACGATACAGGTTTATGGATTTTGGCTAAAAATGGCATCATCAGGATAAAAAGATCAATGGAAACGCTTTGAAAATTGATCAGAAGACGATCAGAGTGGGACTTCCCCCTTTTTCAAACAGCACTCCAATGTCTCACTGTGTGTTAGTGTTTAGCGTGAACATGTTTGTGAAAAAACTAGGATTTATCTTATCATTCGCGATCTGCTCTGTAGGGATTAGATTACCAGGATGTAGTCGGCCCATCGTTCCCGCGCAGCCTTCAGAGCCGCTTGTCTCAGCTTCATCACATGGTTGAACCTGGAAGGAGGCCAGTGCTTGGGACCCCACTCATCTGTGAAAGACCTGCAGTCCAAAGATTTTAACGAATCTCCATGAAAACAGAACCAGCCGTTCGGAACGTTTGACTTGCCTGGGTTCCTCCATTGGCCTCCACTCCACAAAGTGGTAGACCTGCTGCGCCTTCTTCAGCCATTCTCTCAGCATGGCCGTGGTGTTGTCCACATTATGGTCTGTCGCTGCCCTGAAACACAAACACATACGATGTAGGCTCGATTGAACCATCTCAGTTGCTGTCGTGACGATAGAAGCGGCTGACATTCTTCAGCAATCACCGTTGGAACTGTCAGCGACGCCACGGAGGAGAAGGCCAAACATTTAACACGGCAGCTTCATCGCTGACATGCTGACAGAGCGTCTCATGGATCAAAGATTTGAAAAAGAACATTAAAAAGAATATCAAGCGATTGTGGATCAGGTTCTTCAGAAATGCACATTGTTGGAAACAGAAGCTAATATAAGTCCAGAGTGTTTACTCTCAGCTTTTTCCACTTCAGCTGTCTGACTCAGTGAGGACAGTGTGACCACTGTTTGTGCGAGTTTGGGTGTGTGCGTGCAGAGGATACTTCCATATGGAGGATAAATTAAGATGAAAACCCCAAAGGAGACACTGCTGCTCTTTGTTTTGTAGAGATGAGGAATATCACCTGTTCCCCCCTGTGCTTTACTTAGAAAATCGTTTAGAACAGAAAAGTCAACAGGTTGTTTGGTAAAAATATGTTTCCAGGCTGGACTTTTCCACTGCCGACAATAATATTCCTTCCTGTTTTACATCGGGCATCCAGAGAAAGAAGACACACACACACCTGACCAGCAGTCCCTCAAATAAGCATTTGACACAGCACCTGTGTTGTGTGTGTAAAGCAGACACACACATGACAACACAATTGCAGATTCATCAACGTGACTCAGTTTGGAATGCGTTCCAGTTGGACAGAAATGTTTTTAAACAGCTGGAGAGTGACCACAGAGCAGCAGCACAATAATTCCAATACCAGTGTTTGTCTGTGTGTGTGTGTGCAGAAGTGTGTGAGAGCAAGAAAATGATCATCTTTCGTGAGCCTTCATGAAGTTTTACTGCAGTGAGACTTGTTAGTTATGATTTAAGGTTTTATGTTTGAAACTGGAAACAGCTTGTGTTTGTGCATGTGTGTGGATGTGTCAAGGGGGCGGGTGTGTGCATGTTTTTGTGTGTGTTTGAGTATGTGTATGCATGTATTTGTGTATTTGTATATATCTGTTTGTGTGTGTGTGTCTGTGTAAAGGGGGGCGGGTGTGTGTGCGTGTTTATGTGTGTGTTTGAGTATGAGTGTGCATGTGCATGTATTTGTGTGTTTGTAAATATGGATGGGTGTCTTTGTGCACGTAGGTTTGTGCATGTGTGTTGTGTGTATGTGTGTTTATACCTTTAAACAGAAGGTAGATCAGTAGTGGTGACCCCCCTCCCCCTCTCCCTGTACATATGTATGTTTCTCCAGCTGTTTATCCTGCAGGAAACCGGCGTGCTCTGACACGCCACATGTCAACAACAGAGTTGGCTTTAGGCCCTGAGTAAACGTGAGCAAATCAGAGTGAGCGTGCACGTCAGTCTGTGCATGCACATAAATGTGAGTGTGCAGGTCAGAGTGAGCGTGCACGTCAGAGTGAGCGTGCACGTCAGAGTGAGCATGCACATCAGAGTGTGCGTGCACGTCAGTGTGTGCGTGCACGTCAGTGTGTGCATACACTTCAATGTGAGCATGCAAATCAGAGTGAGCGTGCACATCAGAGTGTGCGTGCACGTCAGAGTGGGCGTGCTCGTCAGAGTGAGCATGCACATCAGAGTGTGTGTGCACTTTAGAGTGTCCATGCACGTCAGTTTGTGTGTGCACATCATTGTGTGCATGCACGTCAGTTTGTGCATGCACTTCAATGTGAGCATGCAAATCAGAGTGAGCGTGCACATCAGAGTGAGCGTGCACATCAGAGTGAGCGTGCACATCAGAGTGTGCGTGCACGTCAGAGTGGGCGTGCACATCAGCATGTGTGTGCACGTCAGAGTGAGCGTGCATATCAGAGTGTGCATGCACGTCAGTCTGTGCATGCACATAAATGTGAGTGTGCAGGTCAGAGTGAGCGTGCACGTCAGAGTGGGCGTGCTCGTCAGAGTGAGCATGCACATCAGAGTGTGTGTGCACTTTAGAGTGTCCATGCACGTCAGTTTGTGTGTGCACATCATTGTGTGCATGCACGTCAGTTTGTGCATGCACTTCAATGTGAGCATGCAAATCAGAGTGAGCGTGCACATCAGAGTGAGCGTGCACATCAGAGTGAGCGTGCACATCAGAGTGTGCGTGCACGTCAGAGTGGGCGTGCACATCAGCATGTGTGTGCACGTCAGAGTGAGCGTGCATATCAGAGTGTGCATGCACGTCAGTCTGTGCATGCACATAAATGTGAGTGTGCAGGTCAGAGTGAGCGTGCACGTCAGAGTGAGCGTGCACGTCAGAGTGAGCATGCACATCAGAGTGTGTGTGCACTTTAGAGTGTCCATGCACGTCAGTTTGTGTGTGCACATCATTGTGTGCATGCACGTCAGTTTGTGCATGCACTTCAATGTGAGCATGCAAATCAGAGTGAGCGTGCACATCAGAGTGAGCGTGCACATCAGAGTGAGCGTGCACATCAGAGTGTGCGTGCACGTCAGAGTGGGCGTGCACATCAGCATGTGTGTGCACGTCAGAGTGAGCGTGCATATCAGAGTGTGCGTGCTCGTCAGACTAAGCGTGCACATCAGAGTGTGTGTGTACGTCAGAGTGAGCGTGCACATCATTAGTTTAGAGCTAAAGTCTGCAGAAGGGATCCAAAATGTTCTTGATCAGCGTTTTAGTCTTTACAGGAGTTCCTGCAGAACTCTTTAAACCCCCAGAACACAAGAAGCACGAGGCAAGGATGACTCAGCACTTCTGCTGATCTGAGAGACCTTCTTTCTTTTTCAAGTTATTTCTGGGAGATTGGTACAAACGTGTGACGCACTTCCGTCAGAAATGTTTGAAGAACGACTTCCTGTCACAATACAAATGACGGTTGTCCTGAGTCAGCGCGTATGTCTGAACTCTTTTGGAAAAATGAAGATGGAGACATCAAGACATTGAACTGGTTTTCTTGGACGTGTCCAGTCTAGTACCACAGGAGGAACTGTTGCCTTCTCTCCTCTCCTCCACATCAGTTCGTTTCGGTAGATTTGGCCTAAATCCAGACTTCATCATGGTGCTCCGGGCCAGACTTCAGCTGAACATCACTTCCTGTGTCTCAAATCTAAAACCCCTCCCCTCATTTAAACAGGTCCATGCTTTTGACAAACACAACACAGACAGACACGCAATCTTACACAACTCCACACAAACTTCAGTGGTTCTCCCATGATCCCCGTCTTCCTCGCTGTGCGCCCTCACTGCGCTCCTTCCTGTGCGTCTCGCTGCGCTCTTGAAGTTTACGGTGAGCCTCATTATATTGTAGCCTGCAGCTCGGAGTTCACATCAGCATCTGGAGAACACGTGTCACCTTGACCGCACAGGCCTCGCTCCATCACATCCATCCTCTCCAGAACCTTCACAGATTAGATAAAACTCCATTTCCTGAGACTAAACAATCACCTCTCAGGAACCTTGACTTTAACCACGGCCTAGTGAAAGCTTGCTGTCGCATTAACCAGAGAGGGTACAAATAAAAACAAGAATAAAATCAGGGGACGTTTTTAATTATTGCTTCCATGAAATAAGAAAAATATCATAATGTTGAGCCTCGAGCAGTCTCTGTCTGGCCACCAGCTCGCATCCCGGGAAGCCGGCATAGTGATCAGGATTGCTCCATGGGCCCACAGACAGACCGTCCAGGATTGACCCGCTTTCGCTCAACAGTAGCCGGCAGGGGTAATGTTGTGCGATTTGGTTCAGAAACGCCCGCCGCTCAAATCGCACCGCAGGACCTCAGATCACGTCTGTATAATTGACTTAACATTGAAGTTGGCGCCTCTACTGTTAGGTGTGAACACAGTTTAACTGTAACCCGTAATCCTAAACGTAAGCCCACCTCTGGGTCTGAGCAAAATAGAAAAATGTTTAGCACTGGACACAATTTAGAAAATTGCAAATAGTCCCTTTCTTTCTGGCATTTAATTTATTTGCTGTTCAAGGTAATTCAACATTCTGCATCTGCTAGCATCACATCAGTACTGAGCCACAGCCAGTGCTGCTCGCTGCTGCAATGTAGCCTAAATTATAATGTAATTTAAAGCATTTTTCATGGACTTATCAAAGTTCTTTTTGGTGTGTAATTTTATCAAACAGCAGGGTCTGGTTCACACATTTGTTTTGTCGTTCCACACATTGTTCAAAAAGTATCGCTTCGGAACCAAAAATATCACTTTTCACCGTTTCTTTATCGCTAAAGAGAAACTTTGGAGAATAGAGACTGTCAGTCGGTGTTGTTTGTGCCCCCCCCCCCGTCAAGCTCTTCACTTATGCAAGGAAACAGAGGCTTCAGACAGACATGAAATATTGCTTTTTAAGACGCTTAAGTTGTGGAATTTTGATTGAAAACCTCATAATCATAATTAAACGTCTTTAAAACAATTCTCATATAGAGGGACTTTAAGTTTTATGTTTGAAACTAGAAAATGCTTGTGTTAGTGTTAATGTCCTCATGCTGTCCTGAGTTTTAGTTTATTAATTACAAACCAAAGATTTACAGTCATCGCATTAAAACCAGGTGTGTGTTCCCCACAAACCTGATGATTAGCGTTCTTTTCGCCTCTTCCTAACCAGCTCAGGTAATTATCCACCTCAGGAAAGCGTGTCAGGGACCGGACCCTAAACACAGAGGCTGCTCTCAGAAAGTGGCCCTTTCAGATAAATACAGGTCTGAGGGGCCCCGCCGGGCTGCTACCACCTGACTGTTGATTCAATAAACTATCTAATATCCCTCCCAATAATAACCCAGTGCTGCGTGCAATTAAGCAGCAAGACGCCGTTTTCATGCGAAGCAATAATGAGTACGCTCGCGTGCCGGCGTCTGCGCAGACTCTGCAGCTGACGTGGCTCTCTGCTGGACTGAGAGGGCAAAGGAGAAACGGACGTGCAGAGGGATGGGGGAGAAGAAGGAGAACAGCCGGAGGGAGGGGAGGCTTAGAGGGATGAAGAGCTGGAATTTCTCACAGCTTTGAGGGTCAACAGAAGCAGTCGGGGCCGGCAGGGTCACACTCGAGTGTGACGTTCAGCAATCAAACTCCAAACTCTGCAGGAAAATCACAGCATAGAAAGAAAAACAAGCAGAGAAAGAGTCTCAAGAGTGTTTTTCTGTTTGATGCTTTTTTTTGTTTCAACTATAGATAAAAATCATCTGTTGGACTTTAGCATCTATCCGGTTCATGCAACCCTTTCTGAACTTTAGCATAAATCCAGCTGATCGTTTCAGCGAAGAGAAAAGACTCTCCAGATTGAGAGGGAAAAGAGGATGTAAGCATCATGAGACAGAGCGATTAAAGGCGCTGGAATCTGACAAATGCTTCTATCAAAATTCTGCTGCATTCTTCTTCTGATAACTCAAGGTGACACGTTTTTCCTGCTGCTCCTGAGCCTCCACCACCCATTCCCAGGTGTAGCTCCATCCTCAAGCAAAGTCACCGCCACTGCTTACCGCTGTTCTCCCCGTGGGGTTGTTTTCAGAGGAATTTTCCTGCTGTAAAACGATGTCTGCAAATGTGAGGACGTTTTGCATCAACAAGACTAAATAAAATGCAGAATGTCCTCATGATTTTGAAATTCCAATTTCAGTACAATATGAATTCTGTTATGTTTGTAAATGGGTCAAATATCCTTCTGTGATTGTGAATTCTTCCTCAAAGTTTTAAAGCGACGTTTAAGTTCCTGGTTTTTGGCTAAAACTCCTGCAGACCTGCAGAAAAAATCCATTCAAACCACATATTCAGCCCTTTCCTCGTTGTTACAGGTAAAATTGCCCATTTGAGGTCATAGTAACCAAAGCTGCTTTCTTGGACCTGAAGCAGGCGGATCATCATTTCCACGAACATGTCAATCATAGAAAGTGAAAACGCCCTTTCATTGGGGTGAAGTTGGTGTAGGAGGGCGGCTTGCTGACCCCACAGGGGGAATTCTTGTGCTTCTCCTGGCTCGTTGGTGACCTCAGGACTCGGGGTCAGCAGGAGCCAGAAGATTAAGTGTCAGTTCATGTTGGGAAATGCTGGGAGTTGAACTTCACCCTCAGATCTGGAACCTTTTATAGTCTAACTTTTTTTAAACCATTTCATTTTGTTATTTTTATTGTAGATATGTGTTTATTTTACTGATAGTATTTATCATTAATATAATGGATTTTAGTTAAACTGGTTTGCATGGATTCATCTGACTGCAAAGCACTTAGTTGTTCTTGAAAAAGCTCCTCAATACATCTGTAGTGGATCATCACTGTTAACATATTTAAAGTCCCACCCTGATCGTCTTCTGATCTATTTTCTCAGTGTCCCCGTAGGTGTTTTGATTATGATGATGCTGTTTTTAGGTAAAATCCAAAACCTGGGTTGTTTTCTAGGACATAGATTCTGCAGAGCGGCAGGATTTAATTAGAACTTCACTTCTGAGTTGTGGGCTTGAAGCAACTCCTACCTGTTGCAAAGCGAATCGGGACGTTTTTTCCTTCACTTTTTAAAATAAAGTTAGAAAACTTACAGGTGTGAAAGCAAAGAACACCTTTGTATTTTGACAAGCTGGTTATCAGGAACGTGTCACCTGGTTTTTCTGGAGCCAACATCAAAAACCAAAACAGATGTTCAGGAGAGTTTTCTCCTCTAACTGGACTCCTCTGGCTGCAGCCTCAGACATAATTATGGGCTGTTCCAGCACACAGCTCTGGCTCTCTGTGGGTCTTACAGGGTGAAGGGCGGCTGAGTGGAAAACAAGCTCTGTGCCAGAAGAACACAGCAGGACATGTTTGATGCAACGCGCGCATCAAATTACTGACATCTGGAGGCAAAGACTAGCAGGTTTTCCTGTTGGGGACCTTTCCCAAAATGTTTTCTTCTCTGCTTCAGAGCTCCAACACTCTAGAAATGTGGCCTGCTCGCTCCTCACAAAGGCTTTCGATGACGCAACACGCCGGCCCGGTCCGCTAATCTGTTCCACACTCTTGGATCAGGCGTTCTCCCTCTCTGTTCTGGCCTAACGTCACCAACAACGGTTCCTCCTTCTCTACTGGGTTTCACAAACCTCCAGCTGCTGAACTCCGTTCACACAGCTGATGTTTGGGAAACATCCGGAAAGCTTTGTCCTGTGGAACCTGTCAGTGTAGCTGGAAACACCAGTTTCATCTCAGAATGAGGAGTCCAGACAAAGAAGCACCTGAGCACAAGAACAGCCGGCAGACACTTCTGCTCAACGTACATGTGCAACTTTTTATGTTTCATGACAACCACGGCATGTCGTCATCAGGTCATCCTCCTGACAACAATTTCTACAGTGGAGGATCTACTGAACGCCTGAGAAAGCTGAGCTTCTGCTCTTCTCCGTTCCAGAGAAAAACAAACCAACTGTTGTTCAGAAACTCATTAACATTTTACACAATTAGATCTAATAAGAAAAACGGTTCATTATGATGAAACCAGCGGGACACAGCACATACCTGACTGTCAGCGAGGCCGTAAATCTGAAGACAGTTCATTGGTTTAAAGACACAATGTGCCGGTTTGA
Source organism: Oryzias latipes (assembly GCF_053564925.1). Taxonomy (NCBI): domain Eukaryota; kingdom Metazoa; phylum Chordata; class Actinopteri; order Beloniformes; family Adrianichthyidae; genus Oryzias; species Oryzias latipes. The sequence continues at coordinate 9,182,672 of NC_136240.1, forward strand.
ACCAGCCTGCAGGGAAACCTCAACTCGATCAGCACTCCTGCATCCAAGTGAGCCTGACGTCTGACAGAATCACAAATCCCATCAACCAAAGCTCAGCACCTGGGGAAGCTCTTCCTGCCGCCGGCTGCACGAGGAGGCGTGAAGCTGAGGTACCAAGTAATGAAACTTCCTGCAATCTGATTAAGATAAACATGAATTTAGCTAGTTCTTGTTTCATTTCATGCAGTAAATGTTTGTCATCATAAACAATTCTTCAAGATTTTCAACTTGGTAAAAAAGTTTAGAGCTTTTTTGCCTAAAACGGCAGAAAGAAAGTGTGTATGTTCTTGATTGTGTTCTTGAACTTGAAGATCAGCAGGATTTAAACAGTTTTCCTTCACAAAGTGTGATCGCATAAGTTAGTCCACATGAACATACAGGATCTTCTGCTCGGCTGTAGAATTTACTGCTCTTTTGGTCAAACTTGAGGAAAGGTTGCAGCTGTTGGTGAAAATTTGTGAGTAATTGGTAGAATTTCCAGTGACGTTGATTCTTTGAGAGGCTGGTTTGGAGGGAACGTGTGGACGTTCGGACACGCCCACTGTGAATTTATAAACTCTCAACTTTGGAACATTGTTGAGGAGTTGCTTAAATCTGGAAAACACTGAATATCAGAACTGGAGTGACATTATCCGTAGAAAATGGAAGTTTATAACTTGAATAACTTGAAAAAATATGATGAAAAAAATTTGTATTATCAAGAAAAAAGGTATCAGAGCCTGAATGTTTATTTTTGACCAATAGAATGACTGAGTAACAGCTGTTAATTTCTCTAAAGAAGTCTATGGGATTTTGAGGGTCCTTCCTGTTTGGAACGCCACAGGGGAGGAGTCTTTTAGTCCTGATGAGAAACAAGGAGGATTCTGGGTCAGTTCAGCACACAGCCCTTCTTCTCTTTGGTTTTTGGCACATTTTGTTCCCAAACGGTAAAAAAGATGCTCTGAAGGGATGGCGCCCACATTCAGACGTCCAACCACAAACAGCTTCTGCTGAACAAGGAGGGTCACCTGACCGAGGAATCAAACCTTTAACGTGTTCAGGACAGCACACATCAGATGAAACATAGCTTTCTCGTGAGAGGAAACCTCTGCGTCAGCGGGGCGTAGAACCCCAAAGGCTTGGAGAAAGGTGCTGCTTTCTGCTTTTTATCATCATTTAAAACGGAGCAACACTGATGATACCAATCAGAAAAGCATGAAGCTTCTTCATCTGCGTTCAGTTACATGTGTCACCACAATGGAAAACATGCAAACACGAGTGATGACAAACAGTCTCACTATCATGTGAACTTCAACTATTCTCTGCTTTTGATTCCAGAAACCGCAAAAGAATCTCTGAGTTTTACAGACGAGTCGCTTTCAAACAGACCTGATGCTTCAGTGGTGGATTTAGGCTGGGGCATTGTGGGTAATCGCCCAGGGTGGGACATCAAAACAGGTCAATGCACAATCCTATCATTCCCAGTCATTTAAACTGTCACATCAAATGTCACCTTGTAGTGTAGAAGGTTTAGCTGGTCTGGAGAGCGCAGGTAATCTCACATTCTTCAGGATTAGGGGGGGGGGCTAACATCTTAACCTCAGGAATTAAGAGAATTTATATTTAGAGTCAAATTTGTGAAGGACCAGGAGAGTCTTTTAGAAAGTATAACCATACAGCTGTATGGTTAGTAATAAGATGTGAAATGGAAAATGGGCATCACTGTCATTATTGTTAGTGTGAATATTTAAGGCTGAATGTGGTCTCTGAAGAGGCTGACGACATTAGAAAAAGAAAAAAAAACATCTGAAGGATTGGAAGTTTCCTTAAGGAATAACAAAAATGATGCAAAAGCATGAAAACAACTTAAAAGGACAAAAAAATGAACGATGCTCAACAGTAAGAAACGATGCCAAAAAAAGGGTGTAAAGCAGAAGTGAAATGCAGAAAGGAGCTAAATTTGCTTCTAACATGTTATCAAATATCACATGTGAAATAAAATGCACAAGTCTTTCCAAAAAGCGTCTGGTCATTATGAATCTGTTCTGAAGCAGAAAGATCTTTAGATGCGTTCAGACCGAACACGATTCACACGGCCCCTTCGAGTCGACTGCTCTCTTTCGCTCGTGAATAAAAATGTGTTCCTTTAAGCTCGCCGCTGCAGCCGCGTGTGGGAGGAGCTTCCAGCTAATGTGTTTAGCCTGATTTTAGCCGCTGCCCTGAAAGAGATTCACCGGGTTAAGAAAATGGATGGAAGACCAGGAGAACTTGATTAATTCACTTTAATGGCTGTGTTTTCCACCCACTGTCACTGAATTCGTCATGTTCCCAAAGTTTAGTCCCTAATTGGTTAATGCTAAGCAGATTTCAACATTTTTTTAAACTGTCGCCCGCCGCCCAATTGGCGCAGCCAGACCTCAGACTGCGTCTGTAGCATTGACTTAACATTGAAACTGGCTGCCTCCACCACGCGAATCGCATTTGTTGTGATTGCAGCTTTAGAGTATATTCCATTGAGAGATAAGCTGCGTTCACACCTTGACAGCAAGCGAAAAGAGTCATACATCGCCAGAAAGTAAACTACGCTGTCTTGTCCCAAGACGGGCATAAGAAATGGCGTTCTATTGTGTACAAAAGCGCCGTTAATAGCGCTATTGTTGCTTTTTTCTTTTGCTGACTTTTAGCAACAGTGTTATTTTGATTGTAGTGTTTCTTTTTTGTTCATCCTCTTCGTCTTCTTTTTTGTTTTTACAAGTATGTATTACATTAATAAACTATTTAAAAAAGATCAAAACAGGCTGTCTTTGTCACAGACAATAAAGAAATCTCTTATGGTTACAAAACATTTGTTCATCTGTCAGGTTTCAGGGTCACCCTCGTACTCCTGATTGAAGACTTGATCGTTCACATCTGTTTGGCATTTAGACAACCTATATTGGTCCTCCAAGCCATCAGCCATTGTCGGTTCGTCTGCTTCCATGAAGGACTCACCAATCAAAGCCAAGGCCTACGCCAAAACTCACGCCAAAGAACTAAAGCCAAAGCCAAAGAACCAAGACCAACCCCAAAGAACCAAAGCCAACGCCAAAGAACTCAAAACCAACCCCAAAGAACCCAAAAACCAAAGCCAAAGCCAAACCCCTCTTCATCCTAAAATAAATTTCACAATTTCAAACTAAGAATCAGAATCAGAATCAGAAATACTTTATTGATCCCACACGTGGGAAATTTGTTCGTTACCATAACAACTGACAGGGAAAAAAAGACTAAGAATAATATAAAATAATAAAAAAAAACAAGAACAAGGAAAATGTGGTATAATTTAAAAAGATATTTACAAAACAGTGCAGGTAAAGAGATGTGCAAACGAAATGTGCAAAATAAAGAAAAAGAGGAAAAAAATGTGCAAGGGTTATCTTTTGCATTGTTTGGTAATTTGATGGACGCCTCTGAGTTTTTGATAGACAAAACGCCTTTCTTTATGCCATTTATCCTGGTGATTTACGACTCTTTTTGCTTGACATTTGGTCCTCAACAACAGACCTAAATGTGCGTTTAGGGCCTCCATGTTTAAAACCTTTGCATTCACGCATTGCTATGCACGTTTTTATGACCGTTTTCAGGCTTTGCATACAAAACGTGCAGTCATTCAAAGTTAAACCAGTTGCACTTTGACCAATCGGGGATTTGGTAGTGTTGTGTGGATGGCGTCCTTTTTAATGCATAGAAGTGACAACTGTTTAAAAATGAATAATGAAGGAGAAATTATTAATTGCAGTTTGCTGGAATTCTGTGACACCAAGTCTTTCATATATCAGAATAGAGCTGAGAAAGAAAAAGCCTGGAACAAGATTCACCAGATTTACACCGTTTCGACATTTCACACCAAGACTCTTCTAACTGTAGGAACATGCCCTGGTGTCAAGTAGCGTGTGAGCACCGTGATCTAAACGTGCGTTCATATGTCCGGTGTGAACGTAGCTTCTGAATGAATGAGGGAGCAGCAAACGTTCTATGTGAGGCAGAGGCTGCAGATCTATTTAAAAACATTCTGTGAGCAGCTGCTGCTCATTAGGCACAGATTCCCCCACCTCACCCCAAACAAAAGGACGCTGTTTCTAAACCATAATTCCAAAATTAATCATTCTTTCAGTTTTATAAGGATCAGTGGTGGATGAATCCAGAAATATAAGTTCCACACAAACCAACAGCTGAGTAACAAATGTTCACTTCCTCCAGACAAAAGCATATATCTTCAAAACTTTATTTCACTTAACAAAATCACCATATCCTTGAAAGAATCGCAACCTTCTGGGCTACATCGTCATCTGGTCTCATGTAGGTTCAAGTTTGTTCAAACAATCAGAAGTTAAAGACAAGAACTGAGAAGAAGAAAATCTCTTTGCTTTAAATGGGCAAATATAGAAAAGTCAAATAAAGTTTGTCTCAGATTTGAGGCTCCAGAGGCAAAAGTATCAGACACTCCACATAGAGAGTTGAAGTTTGGGAAACTACAGACGTTTTCCTTCGTTTTGCTAAAAAAAAAACATGACTCTGTGACAAACTGTGTCAGAGTTATGGCGGTTTATCAGGAGATCGTATCTTCAAAAATATCTTTGCACTGTAAGTTTTGACATCATCACCACTCTAGTTCCTAAACATTCCCATTGATTTCCATTCTAAATCCATAAATGACCTGTAAATTTCGTAGAACCTGAACCATAACTTAACAGAAACCATAAAGTATTTTTAAAAACTGAAATAGCAGAGTCTCTGATGGACATTTTAAAGGTGAAATGGTTTCTCTAGCAGCTGAAAGTGTGCAGTTGTTTAAAGCATTGACCGTTTTTGAAAGATTGAACACTTTCCTATTCATTCCTGTGGGGCTGTTGCTAACAGCTTATTGTATGATGGAAATTTTATGCTGATAAATGTATGGAAAGGATAGAAAATCTCAATTTAAAGATTACTAACTTTAATTTCTAACTCGACAATAAATTAAAAAAATTATTGCAAAGTGTTTTGAAACTCAACGCTATAACTGTATTTGGCTTTTTTTTTATTTGGGATCAATAATGCATAAGCAAATACATTTAGTATTGCATCTGCAAAAATATTCTCTTAAAAATAATGTTTTTTTCCAGAAAACCTTGTTTGATTCCGAAACTTTTTATTTTATAGATTAAAAATGGAATTCTATTCTCTCTTCTTTATAATTCATTTTACTAAACCCTTTAGCCTCCATTTAGTTTTTGTCTGAGCCTCTGACAAAACAGAAGGAAGAAGAGGACTGTATCCCAGCTCTCTGATTGGTTACATGACAAGATGCAAAACTACACATTTTCCCAACTATTTAATAAAACCTATTTCCAGATTCACACAAGTAGCTCCTTTTACTTTTTGGTTCACCCTTTTGATGTGATGAAATAAAAAGTTGGACTTTTTCCAGACTTCAGTAAAATGAATCTTAATGTAAGCTGAAAATGTTATGTTTTTGTGTTGAAATGAGGAACAACTTATATTCAAACTCAGAAACATTTCCAAAATATGTTTTAGCCACCTCTGGTACTTTTATTGTTGTGCGTGCACACACACACACACACATATTTTGCGTTTCTATCTGACAGAATTCAGAGACCTTCGATTGCAGAAATTCCACCTAACCTTGTTTCTACAGGCAAACAAAAGTTTTTCCAGAGGAGTGAATCTTTAACCTCCTTTCTGAATGGTTGGCTCCACAGTCCACACGGGTGTGAGGCTGAATCATGCAGGGATTGACTCATGGACCCGCATTCCCTGACTGATTGTGTGCACGCGCATTTGTTAGGGTCTCTGAACAAAAACCATGTTCTGTGCAAACAAAGACGCTGCGTAATGCAAAGGAAAGGGCGGGAAAAAAAAAACAAAAGTCTGCGAGGCGGGTCTCTGAGAGCTCTGAGCTCAGCCTGCTGCGTCTGAGTCCGGATCTGGACCTGCAAACATTTTAGTGTGAATGCATGAGCCGCTGAGCGAACCCCGGTGAAGACAGTTTTAGGATGGAGATTTGACATTCAGCGCAAATGCCCAGGGGTGTCTCTTAATAGGGACCGTCAACAAATTAACAAGTCTATGGTATAGCGAAGATTTTAGATCAAACCCAAGACTAAGGCTACGTTCACACTGCAGGCTGAATCCGATTTTTTTTGCCCCTGTGCAACCTGTATCAGATCTTTTCATGACACTCTGAACAACAGAGATCCGTTCTTTTGAAATGCGACCTCCTTCTGAAAGGCCAGGTGTCATTGATACGCTACAAACGTCATCATTCTGCGTTGAAGTAGGCGGGAACGAGAACATAAACAACAACCATGGCGGACGAAGCTGCTGGGACCAGTCAGTGGAAGGGAATCGAGGTCATCGATTGGATTCATATTTGGGGTGACAGCTCTGTTCAGGCCAAACTCAAGGGCTCTTATCGCAATCGGGCGGTTGTAGTGCGCTGCACGCGCCCTCTCTTACACACACGCACGCGGCCCGAGCATATCCACATCCCCATTCCACAACAGTGGGTACAGACGATCTCGGCTCCAATGCCTTCTAAAAATGAGAAGATTGTAATTGTGCTGGCTCCTTTGTGAAAATGAATTTAATAATGCAAAGGGAGCTCCGCTGTTGACAACACTGTTGTTGACATAAATTATTAACGTTAGCTACTTCCACAAACGAGTGACGTTGTTCACTGTTGAGTACTCTTCTGCACATGCGGGTCACTTCTGGGTCATTTCACGGTCACACAGGAGATCACAAAAATTTGCATTTAATTGGAAATGTGAACGGCCTTGCAAAAAAATTTGATTTTTTTTCAATTAAGCCTTAAGCCCTGCAGTGTGAACGTAGCATAAATGCTTTGCATAAAGAAGTAAATTACAAAAAACATTTCCTCAAGTTGTGTTTAAGGCAGTGGTGGGCCGTCTTCTCTGAAGGCCTAAAAAATATCTGAAACATGGGTTAATTATATTTTGTCCATGCAAACTCACTAAATCATTCCAAATGGTCTGTCCATCCTCTTTTACTGTGTTGATGATGGAAATGCTGCTTCCAGACAGACGTATTTTCACATTGCAGAATTTAACCAATCGAATTTCAACTGTCCTCTGTTGCCAGGCAGGATAAGTGCCTTCACCATGCGTTATGAAGGCCTCCTAATGCAAAATCAATGTTGGTCATTAATTTCCTTCAACCAATCAAATTTTGAGTTGGTGTCAGCAGGGCCTTCTAGCAGGCTTAGGCAACGTCACGGTATTTAGACCTTCTGATTGGAAAGAAGTTTCAGGAAGTCGCATGCACCGTTGTCCAGTTTGACACAGAACCATGGAGCACTTTTTGACCTGTCTCAGTTAAAAGCAGAGCTGACTAATGTTCCCCATGGATAATTTTGCAGGAAAATCTCCCACTGATCTCCTTGACTCGAGCGGACATTTTCAGTTCTAAAGTGAATTCAAACCTATGCAGAAACCCAACTGGACAGACTCGACTCTCAGCACTGGCCTTGATGAAATAGAAAGGACTTCTTGACGGAACTTAAGGACCATAATCTACATGACGGTGATCAAACTGTTTTTAAGGAAAGAGCGGAGGATGGATTTTGTCTTTAAATGATCCGATTTTTTGATGAGTGAAATGATGGTAAATGGTAAATGGCAGTCACAGACCCATTCACCCTGTCACACACACATTCACACACACATTCACTCACTGGTGGCGGCTCCGCTGCCAAACACAGGCGCCCGCCTACCACCAGAGGCAAGGTGGGGTTCAGTGTCTTGCCCAAGGACACTTCGACTCATGGGCGTGCAAAGCGGGAATCGAACCTGCAATATTACGATCATGGGTCGACCGCCCTACTGCTGCACCACGGCCGCCCTGATAAATATCATAGTAAATAATATTCCAAATGTATGTGGTTATTTTCAATGTTTTTTGCTGGATGTAGTTCCATAGCGAGATTTGTTTACTGTTTAGTTTATTCAGTTTATTTAGAGGCATAAAAATGGTTAATAGGGGGTTGAGTGATTCAGACGTAGCACTCCAGTGTTAGAGTAGCACTGTAACACTGGAGGCCCAGGTGTGTTATGCATGGTCTGCCACTGGTTTAAGGGTTGGGGTTATGGATATTTTGCAATGTTTTTATAAGAAAAATGGTTTTAAGTTAATATTCTGCTGTTTTTTCAATAGCTTCCAAACCCTTTGCCCTTATAATTTCAAATATATGCTGAATTATAGCGCCGACATACCACCACCACATAAACACCATTCATAGATGCTGAATATTTTATATCAATTCTTATATTAAACTTTATAGGATTGCATATTATTTCTGGCCATTTATTTTCAATAGCTCCCAAACCACTTGACCCAACAGGTCCAGACATGTGTCGAATTGTGGCACTGACATCCCAACATCAGTCAAACCACTTCGTTTTGCAATCATACATGACGGACAGCTTGCAGATAGCTTAGCTCGTTTTCCTCATCCTTAGGTGATGTATCCAAGTGGGGGCATCGCAATAGTGACAAAATGGGGCACCAAAAAAACATAAGAATCAATCTCTGGCAAACAGCTGGAGGAAGAAAGCACATAATAGAATCATTCAGATATTACCCTTGACCAATGGACCAATGGGATGCATTTGGACTGGATGGGTCACATAGTTTAGGAGCTATAGAAAACGATGGCCAGAATTTGTATGGGAACCTCTGAAAATTGAATATAAGAATTCATATAAAATATTCAGTATCTATAATTTCAAAAAAATTGGTATGTCTGCTGTTGGTATGTCGGCGCCACGACTCGTCATTCATTTGGAACCCTAGGTCACATGGTTTCGGAGCTATTGAACAATATACCAGAATATTAACTTCAAACCATTTTTTTATAAAAACAGCAAAATAAATAAACTCCTTTGAACATAACTTGAAGAAATTTTTCATTGCAATCCGTTTCTTTTTGCAAAGCAGTGAGTCTAAGGTTTGTTCTAAAATCTTCGCGATATCATGCAATGGTTAATTTATTGACGGTCCCTAAGAGACACCGCTGGGGATCCGCGCTAAGTGTCTGCCGGACATAAAACTAACTTCCCCGCGGTCCTACCTGCTCAGTACAGCCGCATTAGCGCCACCCAGACTGCACACATTTTACGCATGCCTTCCCAGAACCCCCCTCCCTCCCCCTCCCCTCCGGACCTGCCACTGTCAGACCAACTCAATGTCTCCTTTCATCCCTTCACCTGGAGGCTCCTGCTTTGTTTTCTGAGAGCACACAGGCTCACCTGGAGCACCCCCCGCGCGCGCACATGTGGCAGTCCTGCTGTTTGAAAGGAAGGCCGTTTCCGCAGGTCTGAGGAAGCACTAATAATGAGGTTGGTCTCTTTCATCTTCTCATCTGGATGCCGGCAGACACACGCGTTGAGTGCGTCTTAAAAGAGGACCCCCGCTGAGCCTCATCGCCGTGAGCTCTGACTGGCTTTGAGAGCGCGCCCTGCCTCATTTATCGGACACTAGCCGTGACTGGAGGTAGTTTCTGGATTCAGCTCTCACCAGATGGCGATGCGGTCCTTCGGGTACTCCAGCCTGTCGATGCAGCCCAGGTAGTACGGCAGGCTGTGCGCTGCGTTTCGCGCCAGAATGGCGATCATGACCTTCGGCTTCTGCAGCGGGGACTCCGGCTGGAGCGGCTCCGTCACCGTCGTCACCGGCTCCGACGCGCCGCCGGCCAGCAGCGCCGCCAGCAGCGCCCACAGCGCACCGACCGTCCACATCTTCCCTTCCAGATTCCGCCACGAGTCAGGGAGCTGCACCCGGAGCGCAGAGGAGGGAGTGTGGGAGAGGCGCGCGGCCAGGCAGGAGAAGGTAGAGGAGGAGGACGGGGGCGGGCAGAGGGCCCCTTACCTCCTTTACCCCTCCCACATCCCCGCTGCCAGGGCAGGAGAGCGTTCAGCAAATGTCAACACAACCACAGAAAGAATATGAAGCAGGTTAATGACCTGCTGAGGTTCAGGGATCTACATCATCTGCAGCATTTTTGTTCCGGCTTCTTTTCCCCTTACATCAACCCTCCATGAAGCCATGAAGTTTGTCTGCATTTATTTAGTATACATTGTTTGGTGGGGGTGCAACTTATACTCAGGTGATTAATAATAAATTAATAATTTTCCACTCATTTAGATCAGTTTGATCTACTGAGGCTCTACGGGACTGCTTTGCCATCACTGACTGGAGTATATTCAAACAAGCAGCCACCTATAATGACATCACTGATCTCCAGGAGTACACAGAGACTGTCACGTCCTATCCTACACATGAGGAAGTGCATGGCCGATGTCACAGTCACCAAAACCATCACCCTTCGAGCCAACCAAAAGCCATGGCTGACAGGAGACGTCCACAGACTGGAGGGAACGGAATGCTGCCTTCAGAGCTGGGAATGAAGCTGTTCTAAGAACAGCCAGGGCCAACCTGTCACGTGGCATCAGGGTGGCTAAGAGGGAGCACTCCAGGAGGATGGCTGACCACTTCAGAGACAGCAGTGACACCAGGAACCTGTGGCGGGGCATTCAGACCTTCACGGATTACAAGCCCGCCCCACAGGCCTGCGACGACTCAACCCCTCAGATGGCATCACCAACATCTTCAACCTCTCACTGAGCCAGGCTGTTGCCCCCGCATGCTTCAAAGCCACCACCATCATCCCGGTCCCAAAGAAGTCATCTTCCTCCTGCTACAAAGACTACCGCCCGATCGCTCTCACCCCCATTCTCATGAAGTGCTTTGAGCGGTTAGTCATACATCACATCCAGTCTAACCCCCCCCCTCACTCTGGACCCCTACCAGTTTGCATATCGGTCTAACCGTTCGACCGATGATGCCATCTCAACAGCCCTCCATTCAACCCTCACCCACCTAGAAACAAAAGACTCTCTTGTCAGAATACTGTTCATTGACTTCAGCTCCGCCTTCAATACCGTCATCCCCATCATCCACAAGATGGACCAACTAGGACTCAACACCTCCCTATGTAACTGGCTGCCAGACTTTCTGACAGGGAGACACAGACAGTTCGTGTCGGCAGCAACACCTCCAGCACCATCACAATGAACACAGGGGTCCCCCAAGGATGTGTGCTGAGCCCCCTTCTCTTCACTCTGCTGACTCCCGACTGCACCCCAACATCAAGCTCCAACCTCTTCATCAAGTTTGCGGATGACACAACAGTGGTGGGTCTCATCAACAACAACGATGAGACCACCTACGGAAGTGAGGTGAGCAAGCTGGCTCTGTGGTGCAAAGACAACAATCTCCACCTGAATGCGGAGAAGACAAAGGAGATGGTTGTGGACTTCAGGAGAACACCCACCCAGCACGCTCCACTGATCATCAATGGTGCTGCTGTGGAAAGGGTGAGCTGCACCAAGTTCCTGGGGGTGCACATCTCCGAAGACCTGTCTTGGAACCACAACACTGCATCACTGCTTTGATGCCCAACAATACATGTACTTCCACCGCAAACTGAAGAGGGCCAGAGCTCCTCCCCCCATCATGCAGACCTTTTACAGGGGTGCCATCGAGAGCATCCTGACCTGCTGCATCAGGGAGGAGACTGCAAAGTCTCCAGGCCAGAACCAGCAGCCTCAAGGACAGTTTCACCCCTCCCTGCCCCCCTCCACTTCCTGTTACAAACTCATTCATTGATTTTCGACTGTTTTATCCCTTTTGGGGTAACAGGGCTGCCAGAGCCTATCCTGGCCACTTGTGGACTGTTCGCCAGTCTGTCGCAGGGCCAACATCACACACCCATTCACACTCACACCTAGGGACAATTTGGATTTGCCAATTGACCTAAGCATGTTTTTGGACAGTGGGAGAGAAAACCCACACATGCACGGGGAGAACATGCAAACTCCACACAGATAGGTCCCCCATTGATGTTCTGTTGCAGGCCCAGCAGCTGGGACTTGAACCAGGGGTCTTCTTGCTGTGAGGCAAGAGCGCTAACCACTGCGCTACCATGCAGCCCCTGCAAATTCACACTGAAAGAAAGAAAAAAAAGACTTTCACACCTGTTCAGAAAATCATCTTCACCAAAGACTGCCATCACCGACTCATCACTTACTGTTCTTAGCACTGTTGTCACTTTAAACTGCCACTTTAACCATCTCATTGCTCTTTTGCAATGTTTAGATTGCTGTTATTCTTCTTGTTTTAACTGTTATTTTATCTATTTCATTGTATTTTATTATTTTATAAGCTGCTTGCACTGTCGGGCGAGAGGAAATAATTTCATCTGCTGTATGTCATGTGTATGCAGCATATTTGACAATAAAGCTGACTTTGACTTTGACTTGCCTTTGACCAACAACCACTAGAAGGCATGGAGCTGTGTGTATCAGCATTTGCTACTGAAGAAGCAGCAGAGTTGTTCCAAAGCGACACAGATGAAGAAAAACTCATTTAAAGTGATTTATAGAGTTCTGTTGACTTGTTTGCACGTTTTTATGCTATGGTGATCTGAATCATTCTTCATATGTTGTGCTGACATACATCCATAGCCATGTGGTGCAGATGTTGGGCGGATGACCTCTGATTGGAAGATTGTGGGTTCAGTTCCCGCTCTTTCTGCCCATGAACTGGGCCAGCGAGGCAGCTCTGCTGTGTTCCGTTGATGGACGATGGTTCTGCAGGTGAAGCCTGAGGATCTTCTGCTTACAGAGCAAAATGGAAATCTGTCGCTTTGGAGGCTATTTTCCCTTTTAGTCCGTTGTTATTTAACAGGAGCTTTTCCTTTCAAATGTTTTCAGATGGATGCTGATGCTCTTTTGTATCACAAAATAATGACAACAAGCAGCTGTAAACATAAATACATGTGAATGAATCTGCTGATTTTTCAACAGTCGATGTTTTAAACAAACCAACCTGCCTCCAGTCTGACGCTGCAGACCATCATCTCTAAGTAAGTAAGTGTGTTTTATTTCTATAGCACCTTTCACAGAACAGAAGTCACAAGGTGCTTCACAAGTTCAAAAACATAAAAGACAAAAAGATGTACCACGTAAAAAAAATCATTTCAAGCCCAAATAAAGACAGTTTCAGTTTAAATGCTAAGCAAAAGAAAACAGTTTTAAGTTTCCTTTATAAGAATTCTCAGGGAACGCTGACAACAGGAGCTCAGAGGAACCTGGAAGGATGTGGCTCTTCTGGTCCGAAAGTGTGTAAAGGGCCAGTGAAGTGCTTTGAGGGGGTGGAGATGTGATCTCTTCTCTTAGTGCGAGTCAAAATCCTCGCAGCAGAGTTCTGGATCAACTGCAGACAAGACAGCGCCTCCTTATTCAGACAAGAAAACAGACGGTTACAATAGTGGTGTAGACACAAAGGCATGAATAGGAACTTCCAGATCTTCTTATGACTCCATTTTCCTGAGCTTGGTTTGACAGCCTTCATAGGGTTTTTCATATCTTGTTGTGACTTTAGTTAAGTTCACCTTCTTCTTCTGAACTCTATCACAAAATGAACAAATAATATTTTGGTGACTTTAATAAGGATGTTTTGGCTAACATGAACTCGTATTTCAAGGAAAACGATTAAAAACGACTTGAAAACGACAATTCTCACCAGTTCTCTAGTTTTAGAAAAGTCAAAAAACAAAATTCTTACCCTGATTTAGGTCATTTAGTTTTTCCCAAATAGTTGACATTATTGTCCTGATATGTTAATCATCCATCCATCTGCAGAACTCTCCGAATCCATTTTGGATCACACACATTGCTGGAGCCTATCCCAGCTACAGCTGGGTGAAGGTGGGGTTCACTGCGGACAGGTCACGAGTCTGTTGCAGCAGCAGACACAAAAATACTCACACACACATAGGGACCATTTAAGCATGTTTTTGGTACACGCGAGGAGAGTTCTATTTTTTTATTCTTTCTATATTTTCTTAAAAAAACAAAATTATTTTAAACGAGGGAAATGAAAGGAAACAGAAAGAAGAAAATGAGTTTTTTTCTGCTTCGTTTACATTCTTTACAGTTAAATACATATATCATAAAATATAATATGTTTTTATTTTTAGACATTTCTGCAATATAGCACATTGGTGTTTGTGGTTTATATTCTGTTTAGAAAAACGCAGCTTTCTGTCATCTTTCTAAGTTTGGGCACCTGGAAGATCCAAACTTCACACAAAAGGGTCCCAGCTGGGATTGGAACCAGGGCCTCCTCACTGTGGGGCGTCGGCAATAACCACGACAGCGCTGTCCGGTCACTGAGCTGATGATGTCCCCTTTAAATGAGTAAATGTATTTGACAGAGTTTACGTTGTTGTCATTTGCTCACACATACTGTTAACGGCCTAATATGATTGTGTCTCTGTTCAGTGAGAAAACACTGATGTACAAAGTGCTGAGTACAGGATATGATGTTCCTGCTCTGCCTGATTGAATGACCTTCTTTCATAAACAATAAAAACAGACTGCATCCACTGGGAAGACGGGACTCCTCTGTTGCAGTATGCACTGTGACAGACGGCTTCTCCTTCTGCAGAAGTCTAACACAATTTCTCGTTTCCTGGTTCTTCTCTTTGTTAAGAAATCCTGTAAAGTAAAAATCCTGAGAGTAATTATGCGCCTTCTCTGTGCATAATGTGAGAATAATTTCAGAAACTCGTTCATTTCATCTTCCCATATCTTTGCGGTTCAGTCAGACACACAATCAATGTTTTTTTTTTTTTTTTAACTTCAATGTCCTTAAATACACACAGATTAAGATTTAAGCTTGGTTTATAATTTAAAAAAAATGCATATAAAAGAAGAAAAGGCAAAAATCATAAAAACCACAAGTTTTCAAGTGTTAAAAACAACAAAAACAGAAAAAATCTCTGAATACATAGAAAAATATGTGAATAAAATGACGCAGAAAAACAAAAGCAGTCCCTGTTAGAGCATTTTCTAAAAGGTGCTCAGAGATCATGAACATGAGGTTCACGAGGATCTGATGTTCCAGAACCTTCTGCTATCTGCTGCACACAGACGCTCCAGAGGCCGTGGTCTCCTCAGATGGAACCTTCCAAGAGAGCATCCTCCCTGATCTGATGGTCTCTGTTCCAGGACCCGCTAGCGGCCCCTGCTGCTCCTACAAGGACGCTCAGGTCCATTAGTGGTTTCATGAGGGCAGGTTAAATAATAAAGGATCATCCAGAGAGTTTTACTGTGAGGCAGACTGGAAGCTGATGATAACTGAGATCTGCAGTTGTTGTTTGGACCACGAGTGACTTTCCCAAAAACTTTGGTCAAACTGATCCAGATGTTTTGTTTTTTCCCAAAAATGTAAAAATCATTTAAGTTAAAAAAAAAAAAAGAATCTCCTGCCTTGATCTTAGGAGAAAGTCCAGCAGGAGCAAGAGTTTCCTTCTTCAGAAGGCTGGAAGTCCGTCCTCTGTTGCAGCAGAACATGCACTTTGTAATTTTGGTTGGGCATTAGACATGCAGCCATACTGTGGATGACAGACAAAGCAGGGTTTTTTGGGATGTTTAAAGATCTGCCAGCTTCTGGTTTGTTAAACTGAACTCAGTTTAAACAGCGAAGCTTCTGCAGGCTTATTTTTGTAGAGTGGATCCGTATAATCAGGGTCAAGGGGAGGACAGGAAACCCACGGGGTAGTTGTGTGTGGTAGGTTTTTATGTAAAAAAAAAGGTTAAACGGAAAAAAATATTTTTTTTTTGCAGATTTCTACATCAACCACCATTGAGACGTCTCAGTTTTACAGCCTGGATGGTTTTCAGCGCCTCACAGTTCGTTTGGGCCACAGAGAAGGCCCGCACCAGCAGATGGCGCTCCAGCATCATTCCTGGAGAGCAGGCCATGCAGGTCTGCGTGGAATCCATTTGGGAGGAAAGTGCCTGCTGTGGTCAGACTGGTGTGATGTGGAATCCCATCATCAGAGACAGAAAACTGCAGACTCAGCAGGTGAATTTGTCAGAACCTAGTGAGAGCCCATCAGACGCTCCAACCCTGCATGTCAGTCTCTGGGAACTTGATGCGGCGATTTGCAGGATTTCCTGTGATGTTGACGTGACGTCCACGCATTCAGAGGATTGCGTAATCGTTCCCAACAATTATCTTCCAGTGACTGAAGTAGGTCACTACTGTGGTGCGATTCCAAAGCTCCTTCCACCTCACAAAAGCCTCAGCCTCCCCCTCATGGGAGCTTCATCCTTGAAGGCCAGGTCCAGAAGATTTGGCTTTGAGAGGTTTTACTCACTAATGAGAGGAAATCACATCTTTTCTTTATTCTTTCGGTTCTTCTAGTGAATGGAGGGGAAATGGTCACGTTAGAGAAAAAGAAGAAAAGAGACGGAACAACGACCAGCTGAGAAAACGTCACGAGTAATGACATGACAGCTGACTCACTGTGGATGTAGAAAAAAGCACACAAACGCACACTTATGCACACAAACATTCACAAAAAGACACACGCACACATAAACATGCAAAGACACACACACTTATGCACAAAAAAACACGCTAAAACACACACACTTACGCACACACACAAACATGCAAAGACACACACGATGGC
The DNA here is from genome assembly GCF_053564925.1 of Oryzias latipes. Lineage (NCBI taxonomy): Eukaryota > Metazoa > Chordata > Actinopteri > Beloniformes > Adrianichthyidae > Oryzias > Oryzias latipes. The sequence continues at coordinate 9,199,296 of NC_136240.1, forward strand.
ACACATAAACATACAAAGACACACACACTTATGCACAAAAAAACACGCTAAAACACACACACTTACGCACACACACAAACATGCAAAGACACACACGATGGCACACATAAACATACAAAGACACACACACTTACGCACACACAAACCTGCAAAGACACACATTCGTATGATCACAAAACACACATGTATGCACAAACAAACATACGCACAAACACACAAGAACTAATACTTATGCACACAAACATTCACAAAAACACACTCACGCACACACCAACATGCAAAGACACACACACTTATGCAGACACACACACATGCAATAACGCACACACTTATGCACACACAACAAGCAAAGACACAGACTTATGCAGACATTTAAACTAAACATGTTACAAACACTGATGTTTTTTTGTTTTTTTTCAAGGAAATGAACTGAAGCAGGGGGCACACACACACTTATGTGCACACAAACATGCAAAGACACACACCTAAGCACAAACAACAAGGAAAGACAAATACACTTATGCACGCACACACATGCAAAGACACACACTTATGCACACACAAACATGCAAAGACACACACACTAATCACACACAAACAATCAAAGACACACAGACTTATGCACACACAAACATGCAAAGACACAGACACTTATGCACACACATTCACAGACACACACACTCATGCAAAGACACACGCAGTTATGCACACACTTATGCTCACAAACTCACACATGCACGTGCACTCACACCAACACTCACACACATGCACACACACACACACACACACAAATACACGCGTACACAAACATAGTGCAGCGTCACGTCAGGATTATGCTAAGCATTATTTGACGTGGTGGAATTTCTATGGAAGCAGAACCCTAACCTGTCAAAAAGTGAAGCCTTTCTCAGACCTCTGGAAACCAGCTGCAGGCAGAAGCTGCTTTTTAACCGTCCAGGTGATGGAAACCCGTAACCCGTTAACACGCATGTCAAGTCAAAGCAGCAAAGATATATCCTAAAGACTTTTTCTTGTCAGTAGACAAAATCTGGATCAAACAGGAAATATTCCCAAAGTTCACTGCAGGATGGAGGCAGATCTCTCCTCAGGATTAAAATCAGTACCTTTGATAAAATAAAGAATATTAAAACTCCAACTGTCCCAAACATTAGAATAACCTTTTTTTCTTTTTTTAAATCAATGCTTAATAGCTTTACTGAGACTTAATTGTTTTCCTTATACAAAACCTCCTGGCATTTTATGTTGAAGGCCTGCTTTGGCTGCAGAAGAACTCAGAAGCTTTAGTCAGACAGACGACCCACAATTCCTGTTTGAATGATGTCTTAAACCTAAATGTGAAGCTGCTCCTGTTTTCAGAATTAGTCTAAGGAACACGTCGTTCCTCAATAAAAGCTCTCACACCTTTAGATGCCCCCCCCTCCCTCCCTCAGCTGGGTATCAGTGCCAGGATGGAAAGAAGGATTTCTGCCCATACTTCCCCCCTTCCCCCATCTCAATGAATTCATTCCTTTCTCCCCCTCATTTTTATTTCTGTGTGGGGTTGTTGCTACCAGTGCTGCCCTCAGATTCCCGCTCAGCTTTAGGTCCGGACCCCGAGTTTGTGTGCCGTTTGGCCCAAAGTGGCCAGAAGCTTCTAACAGTTCCACAGGAGAACTTCAGACCCGCATTAGGAACTTATTAGACCCAGATCAGGATTAGAAAACCAGGATCAGTAGAACTTCTGACCCGGACCAGGTGAAATTCAGACCTGGATCAGGAACATCTTAGACCCATATCAGGATTAGAAAACCCAAATCAGGAACCCAAACAGACTCCGATTATCCAGTTATTCCATCATCCTGTAGCTGTTGTAATAAACTCAGATTGGATCAATTTACAAATTTGACCTGATTTGTTTCTTTAAAATGAATATTTACCTGATTTGACCACCAAAGAGATACTATCACTGCTCATAGTAACAATCATAAACTTTGTACTATTTTCTATCTTAAAACTGACACAAGGTAGAACACAGGACTGGACTCAGATGCAGAGTTTTAGATCGTTTTAATTTCTTAGACCTTGATAAACTTGGCTTGGCTTTGTCAAGGAGAAAACAAGACAACCAGGCACAGGACACAGGGAAACTGTGGCTATAAATACATGAGGGGAAGCACAGGTGGAAACGATCAGGGATGATGAGGCAGGCTCAGCTGTGGGGAAACAGACAAGGGAAGGGAGAGGAAGGACTGAAACGAGAGGTGAGTTAAACCTACAAAATAAAACAGGAAGTTAAACACGAGACAACACCAGAGACTGACAGGAACTTGACGAGACATGACAAAAATCTGATTATTGCTCAAACATAACAGTTTTTTTAACAAAAAATTCAAATGTGACTCATTGGATTTTGGTGAAACATTTCCATGCGTGTCTCTGTCAATAGGAAATTAAGTTGTATAAAAAAACAAAAAGGGTGTGAACTAGGAGTGCAACGATAAGCCGGTTTCTATTCCAACCAGCCAACCAGATTGTTCCGTCTGAGGCAAGATTTTCATTGGAATCGACCTAAACCATCATAAAATCGTTTCAAAATGAGATAAATCGACGATAAACATTGGAAGATACCATCTGGATTGAGTTACGGTAGGTTTATTTGTATGTAAGGTAAAAACGACCAATCACAGCAGACAGCACACATGTGATGTCAGCAAAAACTGACCAGTCCATCATTCCAGTCCAATGTGTGGAAACACTTTGAATTTATCAAGGACATGTGACCATCCAGTGTTCTAGAATGTTCTAGGATTGTCCATTTGGACTCTTTGGATGTGGAAAAACAACAGTGGGCTGAACATTAGGAAACTAAAATGTGAATGGATTTGACATTCATTCTTGTTTACTTGTTTGTTTGGACACATATTTCTTTTACACTTAATGATCTTGAATAAATCCAAGGAATCTGGAAAACTGTTCTGTAGCAGGAATTTCTCTCTCAGTCACACTGGTGGAAGTTTTGGACAAAGATGTCCTGGATCCATTTTAGGTCAGTCAATACTGACTATGAATTGGATCAGGAACACAAATGATATGAATCATATCGTTGAAATGAATCGTTATACCCCTGGTGTGAACAGATAAAAACAGTGGGGATTCAAACCCGTTTCTTTGTTCCCACATTTACTGGTTGTTTGTGCTCAGCTCCATCTGGGTTTCATCACAGCCTCTCAGATCTCAAAATGATGGGCAACTCATCTGCAGATCAATACTTCTCTCTTCCTGCCCCCTTCCAGGCATTAGCATCATTTTACCCGCCCCAAACTTTAGCTTTTAAAGGAGTCCTCTTCGCTTGTTGGTGATTCCTTAACCTTAAAAAAAAAAGATTTATGGACATCCCCCAGATGCTGCATGCTGAGACCCCTGAAGGTTTTCTCAATTTTGTTGCACGGATGCTCATTTTCTGCAGAAATGATGCATGAAAGCAAGAGAATCCGTCTCAGATTGAAAAACTGATTCTCTTAAGGTGGAATGTTTCATTTTCCAGGCGGACTCGCGGCCTTCAGAACAGCTGCGGAAGAAGAGCAGCATTTTAGGAGCTTTAGATAAAGAAAAGGATCCAAGGATCCAGAAGGGGTTGGTGCTGTTTGGGACATTTCTAGACTCATTTCTGGGGCAGCAGTGCTTCACCATTGTACCATTTGAAACTGTGATAGACACCAGCTTACATGTTGACTAAATGAAAACAAGTCTTCACCTTTAGGCCGCTTTTATTTTGAAAAGACGAGGCCTAATCTCCAAAACATTTTACCTTTGAAACATGGCGGTGGAAGCATTAAGGTATGGGTTTTTTGAGCTGTTTCACAAACAGATGATACCATTTAATCTGAGGGGTGGGAGTGGGGGATGCTTAAATTGGATAACAGATTCGTGTCATGCCTAACCACATAATGTCTCAGTCAGCAGACTTACTGTGTGGGGTTCCTCAGGGCTCTGTTCTGGGCACTGTTCTGTTTCTCCTATACATGATTCCCCTTGGAAAGATCATTCAGGATTTCAGTGATGTTTCCTATCATTTCTTTCCTGATGATATCCTGCTATATTTTTCTTTCAAGCCCTCCGAGACACACACGCTGGATTCTCTGATGAACTGCTCAAGTCAGATAAATCAATGGCTGCGTAAAAACTCTCTGCAGCTAAACTCAGAGAAAACAGAAACCTTAGTTGTTGCCCCTGATGATGCTATACCAGGATTAAGCAGCACTTGGGTTCTCTTGGCCAGGCTGTCAAACCCAACCTTAGAAATTTGGGTGTCATTTTTGACAAAGATATGTCGCTGGAGCAGCACTCCAAACAGCTGATCAGGAACTGTTTCCTCCAGTTGAGGAATATTTCTAAACTACAGAAAATGGTGTCATATGAAGATCTAGAACTTCTTATTCATGCCTTTGTGTCTACACGGCTAGACTACTGTAACAGTCCTGTCTGAATAAGAAGGAGCTGTTTCGCCTGCAGCTGATCCAGACCACCGCTGCGAGGATCTTGAACGGCACCAAGAGAAGAGATCACATCTCCCCGATCCTCAAAGCTCTTCATTGGCTCCCGGTTGCTTACCGTTATCAGTACAAAATCTTAGTTTTGACTTTTAGGGCCCTTCATTCTCAAGCTCCTCCATATGTGTCTGAATTGATCGCCCCCTACAGACCATCTAGCGCACTGATGTCTGCGGATCAGAACCTGTTGATGGTCCCTCGCACGCGGTTCCAAACTAGAGGAGACAGATCCTTCCAGGCTGTCGCTCCCAAACTCTGGAATGAGCTCCCGTTGTCCCTACATTCCCTGGATACTGCAAATTCTTTTAAAAGTCAACTGAAAACTTTTTATTTTTGCAAAACATTTTAACTGAAACTGCTTTTTTTGGGCTTGAGATGATTGTTTTACGTGGTTTATGCTTTTTATCTTTTGAGTTTTTATATGTATATACATATTTTAACCTGTGAAGCACCTTGTGACTCCTGTCTTTGAAAGGTGCTATACAAATAAAAAGTACTTACTTACTTAGAACAGTAGAAGTATCTCACCGTCTCTGGTATTGTCATCATTGGGTCTTCCAAAGCGGAAAAGATAACTTTAGATCGTTTAAAGCTGGTGATTTCCTGTGGAGATTTTCAGTTTTTTTAAAATGGGACAAACTGATCCAATCCGATTCACTGATCTAAAATGGATCCAGGACATCTTTAGTCAAAACTTCAACCAGTGTGACTCAGAAAGAAATATCTGTATACTGAACAGTGAAGTTTTCCAGATTCCTTGGATTTCTTCAAGATAATCAAGTGTAAATGAAAGATGTCCAAACAAACAAGAAAACGGTGCTCCTCTCTTGGAGGAGCAAGGATCTCACCTTTTAGTAATTTTAGTTTAGTTCTTGTTTTTAATCACATTTGCATTGCATTTATTAGTTTTAACCCTTGTGCTATCCTATGGGGTCAAGATGACCATTAACGTGTTCCCCCAACCATGACAAAGGTGGATAAAGGCGGAAAGATTTCATGTAATCCATGGACACCAGTGAAGATCACAAATCATTGAAGAAAAAAGGTTCAGAGCACTGTCTAGTGGGTCTAGATGACCCCACTCCCAATGTTAAAGTGCCTAGGATAGCACAAGGGTTAAATTACTTTTTGAATTCAAATTAAACTTTATATAGCACTTTTCCTGCTAAAAATCTTCTCAACGTGCTTTACATAATAAAATAAATAATGAGGTAAAATAGTTAAGACTCAAGAATCCACTACAATATAAATGGTGGTCAATTATTTTTTATTATGACCCGGTGTGTGGATGTCATTTTTGAAGTGTGGCGCTCCTGATTTGCCAGCAGAGGGCTGCATGGCTTCAGGCAGTCATGATGGATGAGCAGACTCCTCCCACTCTGGCGCTTTTGCCTGGAAGCTCAGCGTTTACAAAAGGCGTTACACATCTCCAGAGGTCTTGTAGTTTCTTTTTAATAGAAAAAAAGGATTTAAAATAATACAACAGGATGTAAAGACGACAAAAAAAAGTGACCAACTGTGTCTCCACGGCAACCGTGCATCCCCCCCCAAACCCTGAGCTCAGCCCAGTTCCTTCACAATGAGAGCAAAAGCCCAAAAACCTGTGGAGCTCTTCAGGTGCAGCCAAAGACGTTCTGCGGGCGACACGCGTGTGCATGTCCCCCCTACAACACGCAGAGAGCGATGGAATTGGGGGGGGTCAAAGACCATGAATGTGTGTGTGGGGGTGGAGGTAATGTAGGAGGAAGCACAGACACACAAACTGACAGGTGAGTTATGAAGTTCCAGCTCGCTGTTAAAGACGACGACGATGATGATGTACGACATCAGAAAAAAAACAGAAAAAGAAGAAAACGTAACAAACGAGTGACTTTGTGCAGATAAAAAATAAACTTTCTTAAATTCAAAGGCAGGAGAAGTTTAGAGTTTTTATATCATCCACGCTCTTCCTACTTTCTCTTTAAAATATCCCAGATATTCGTCTTCCTCGTCCATGTCGTCCTCTCAGCCCGCCGTGGCGAACGTTAGCATGACTGCAGGCGGCCGACACAAAGGTCCGTGTGGATCTTCGCAGAAGTGCATGATTTGTCTGCCTTGAGCATCACTTTCTGGTATGGCTTTCCGTCTTCTTCTCTCCGCTCAGGTAACATTCGTGAGTTCATCAGTCCAGCTGCAGGAGTTTTTTAAGGAAGCTCAGGCCACAGAGGATGGACCACCGCTGAAGAGGAACAGATGAAGGACCACAGAGAAGTTCGCATCATTCTCTCCTCCATCTCTTCCTCCTTCTGGTTGTCTCTCCATCATTTCAGCCCCTGTTTGGGGGGCTGGGGGGGCCTCAGTGAGAGGACCCCCCTTAGAATGTGAAGAAGTTCATCCCACTATCACACAAGCAATCTTTCATGCACACTTAAAATACCATCTTTGCCGTATGTACAAAAAGGTGAAGACGCCCGGCACACATGGCCCCGCCCCTACAGCCCTGCGTCTCTCCTGCTGACACTCACTCATCACTCAATCACACTTGGACTTTTGCGGGCGTCTGTGCTATGTCTCCTCCTCCTCTTCCTCGGAGCAGTAGTCCCGGCCCTGCAGAGACAGGAGACCAGGTTTCTGTCAGGACCTTCAAACTGCATTCCTGTCTGTCACCTGAGCTCCTTCACATCTACACACGATGTTTTTACTTTGTTTGGTTTATCAAGATGAAAAAATAAAGAACACAAACAAAAGAAAGACGTTTTGTTTTTACCATGACTGTGTTTGAGAACTGCACTGAGCGACGTCATCAGTAGAAAATGGTTTATTCCCGCTCCAAACAAATGAAGTCAATGCAGTCGCTGTTTTTGTAAAACAGATGCCGCCAAGTCAGTAAGTAGTGATGGGTCGGAGTCGGTCTAAGTCAATGTTTCTATGGCAACCACCTTTACCAATCAGGAGTGAGCTTGCTGGAAGGCCACGCCCCTGCCACTTGAAAGCCAGCTACACCAAATCTGTCAAAGATTTTGATTGCTGGACGTGGGGCCATGAGGCTCCGCCTACATTAATTGAGACATCTGATTGATCAGTTTTAAGTTATAAACTACAGAAAAATCCTGAAGAAAATGAGGATTATTAAGAAAATGTTTTTGTTTTTTTTAAAAAGGTATCAGATCCAGAATGGTTCTTCTCTTTGTTTCGGTTTCAGTGTTTCTGGTTGTTTCTCTGTAGAAGTCTATGGGATTCTGCAGGTACTTCCTGTTTGGAATGACAGGTGGGAGGGGCCACGCAGTCCAGTTCTCAGTTAGATATATCAAACTTAGAATAAGATGACAAAAGATGGGGGAAAAGCTAATAACAGAATGATAAAAACATTTTATGCTTCTTTTTTTGCTCCACAACATTTGCAAGAAATGGACTCATGATGAAAATTAAAGAAAGAACTTCCTAAAATTCAAACTCAAAGGACTTCCTGAGTAAAGATAATGATAAAGCTGCAGAGAAGAAAAAGTTGGATCTTCAGAGCGGCGGCTGCAGCTAACAGATAACCTTGATGTTGTTGATCGATGCTTTTAGCTTCTTGTCTCTTTAAATTTCAAGACTCGGCTATTTCTAGAGATGGCCAGCCCCCCTCCCCCCTCCTCCTCCTCCTCCTCACCTTCTCAATCTTCTCGTCCAACATCCTGAAAAACTCCTGCTGGCTCTCCGACGTGTGAATGCTGAGGAGGACAAGAGGGGAGAGGAAGTGGGAGGTTGGAGATGAGGAGGAGAAAGGGAGGCAAGAATACACCATAAGAATTTTCCATTGCATCCCCCCCCCCTTGTTCACAGGAGAGGGGGGGGTGTTCAGGAGGCTGCACAACGTTTCAGGGCTCACATTCAGAGGCAGATCATCTTCAGGCAGCTTGGAGCCCACGGAGCCAACAGAAGGCAGCGTTACAAAAACCAGACACTCAGCAGCTCCTGCTTCTCACATCCTAATATTTACTTACAGGCGTAGATCCTAACGGGATGTGAGGGTGTCTGAGAGCGCCGACTTCGTGCGATTACAAAGAACTTTGCTTGGTTTGAGTCTGGAGGTTTTCCAGCATCTTTGTGAAATGTCATCCAGGTGGGACGAGCAGACGCCGGTCTTTGATCGCGCCCGCTGACCTTCCTCCGTTTATGAGCTCTGACACGCTGTCATAAATGATCATGAAGGATTTCCAGAGTTCAGGACGGCTGTGTCCGGCTGCAGTCACTCCTCACAACAAAGCCTTCTAGTGAAGCAGCAGGTGACCGAGCAGCTCTCTGACAAACGTCACACGATTACGCGTTTCAATCATACCAGCAACACAAATGCAGTCTGAGCAGGAAGCGCGTTTCTCTGGTGGACACTTACTTAGACTTGATGTTTGATGCGGCCGCCTCTTTCTGCGGCTTCCCTTTAGGCTGAGCATTACTCTTCTCCTGCAAACAGATGCAAACACCTCGTTAGTTTTCAGAACTGGACCGTTAAGCAGCTGATCCATCAGATTACGCCGTCACCCGCCCGGCGGCGCCGGACGTGGCTCTCAGGTGTTACATGGGTTAAATAAAAGGCTTTATCTGCTCTAACGAGGGTGGGGGCTCAGTGGAAAGTTTCCCGCAGAGTTGAGAGAGGAGCTGCGCTTCCATCCGTCATCTTTAGCATTTTGAGTAGCCGGAACGTGCGCAGAGGAAAAACACCAGCTGGTCACGTGCTGAAGCCGCAGACCGACACCAACAGCAAACGGCAAACTCTGCAGCAACTTCATGTGTTTGTTGGATCCACAACAAAGCAGGAAAACAGAAAAAATTCACCCACGGGTCCTGAACAACAGGCAGCAGACATGTCTCACCAACAATAACTTCTATAACGGGAACTGAGTGTGAGCCTGAATGTGTCAATGTTGGGAAGGTTCTGGGAGCTTCTACGCTGATCCATCAGAACCACAACAAGGGAACAGCCTGCATCTCCACCCAGACGACCGCCGTCTCCACCTGAACATCAGCCACCGTGCTGCAGGCTTCAACACGTGTGTGTGTGTGTGCTCTGTGCATGAAGGAACGTGTGTGTCTCACCAGGTTCTCCTGGTTCCGTGCATTCACTCGGTTCTCCTCTCCTTTCATGTACTTCACCTCCTCCACTCCCTTCATCTTGTATTCATCTGAGGAGACACGTTTGCAGAACGTCATGGTTAGAGACAAACAGAGAGCAATCCTAACCTGAGGACGTCTGCTCCTCCTGGTTCTGAAGGGGTCGGCTCTGAGGTTCCGTCTCTGCATCGGCCCGACCCGTGTTAACTAATCCAAGGCAGCGCAAGAACCAGGATCTGATGCAGAACCTCAGGGAACATGACGGCTTTACGGTGGTCACATACCAAAGAGCAGCGATCAAAAGACGACCAAGATAAGGAGGACATGAACACAGGAGATCAGCCGGAGGGAGTCTGGGGGGGGAGGGTATGGGTCAGTAGCGTCATGGATAGGTTCTGGTGGGGAGACAGATAACACCACAGCCAGTGCCGTCAGAACCCCCTCCTGCTAGAAATGAGGACTATAAAGGGAGGAAAGCGTCTGAGTCAGAACGTATCAGTTAAACCAAAGGTTCTGATCAACCCAAAGTTCAGAACAGTAACCGGCGTGGGAACCTTAACACACGGAAGTGCTGAGAAAGAAGGTGTTACAGGTTAGAGAGGTCACATGACCAGTCAGCCTTAAAATGGAACCAAACTAACAGAAGTTTGAAAAAAGGTAAAGTTCTCTGAAACGCCGTTTATTTCAGAGTTCTACCGAAAGGACCCGAAAATCAAACAGGAAGTGGTTGAATAATTTAAAGCTGCTTCTGTACACTAAAGGTCAAACCTTAAAGGTCGTTCCTGCAGGTAGTCTGGGTGCAAAATGTCGTAGCGGTACAAATCTGGCTCCAGGCTTTGCTTTTCACAGCTCTATTCTGATGTGAAAGACTTTGTCAGAGAATTCTGCCCGGCCAAAACTGCTATCTTTATTTCTCCTTCATGATCAATTTCCAAACTGTTGTCACTTCTGTGAATTAAAAAGGAGCCATCCATACATCACTAACCAATCAGAGTCCCGGATTGATCAAAGTTCAACTGGTTTAACTTTCAACGCACATTTAATGGCCGTGTTTCATACGCAGAACCCGAAAACTGTCTTAAAAATGTTCGCAGCGATGAATAAAGGCCAGTTTTGGATGTGTGTTCACAGACTTTTCATTGGAAGGTGTTGCGTTTCTGAGCCCGGCGTGAACTTCAGGCTCTTCTTGACTTTCAACTTTCTTCCCCTGAATGAAGCAGAGCTGGAACACATTGAGGTTCAAACCCTCATGAGCTTTAGAACATCGTTAACCAGCTACCAGAAAAGAGCAACCACCCATGGAAGACAGGCAGATCATCACAGGTCAGAAGAATGAATATCTGTCTACAGAGAAAGTCTGTAGATGAAAACGTTGTTTTTCAAATTTATTCTTGTTGTATTTTTCTCATGTAGTTTAAATCATGTATTTTTCTCATGAAGTTTAAATCTGTGTGAGGGGGTGTGAGGGGCTGTAAGCTAGCTAGAGAGAGTGTAAACAAATAGATCATGGGAAATCAACTGAGGCTTACTTCCACATCAACAGTCCCGCACACAACCCAGTGGTGAATTTCTAATGAACTCCTGCCACTCTGCAGGAACTATGTCCCAGAAAACGACACAGGTTTTTAGATTTTGCCTAAAAAACAACATCATCATTAAAAGATCACTGGGAACATTTATAAATTGATCAGAAGATGGTCGGAGTGGGACTTTAAAAGCAGCTGGAACTCCTCAGTGCAGCTTCCATTTGTGACAGGAGCAGAAAAGCCCAGCCCCTCCAGCAGACCGGGCTTCTCCCAAAGACAAACATCGGGAACTGAAACTGTTGTTGAAAACCTCAAATGATCTGAGAAATCCAGCTGAGCTGTTCACTTCCTCTTCATGGATTCTAGTTTCTTCCTCGTACACGTCAGACCTGCGCTGCACTGTGGCGCATTCGGAGCTGCAGAACCAGACAAACGGAAAACGACACGACTGGTCTGTGAAGTTGGAGCAAAAATTTTCCACAAACATTTTCCCTTTAATGGTTTTTTCCAAACATCCATCAAACCACACGTGTAGACGGATCAGAAATCGGCAGCTTGGTTGTCCGTTCGACTGCTGGACCGAACCTGACAGAAACGTTCTGACAGAAGACAAAGGTTGTAAATAGAAAGAAAGAAAGATCTCCAGCTGTACACTGAGGCCAGAAGGTGAACGGACTACAGAAATCGTTTTTCTGTAGCGCACTTTGACCTCGTTTGATCCGACTCTGATCTGTCTGCATGAGGGCTCGGGCCGCCACCTGGCCTCACCTGGACCTCCGTGACTGCACACGTGTGCGAGTGTGGAGCGTCATCCTACCGGGAAAACGCCTCCTGTCACTTGTGGAAGACTTGTGGACGACACAGACAGAGAAGTTGCCTGGGATCCAGAAGAAAGAGACAAAACAAACGCAGACGACTTCTGCTGTTTATTCTGGGAATGTAAACGAGTCGCAGCTACGCCACGCAAAGCAGTGCCGTGGCAACACAGAACACACAAACACGCCGAGCCGCAGCAGGAGGAACGGCGGCTCTCGCTGACATGTGCAGCTGAGGGCGGCTCAGGAAGCAGCAGGTGAAACATCCAGAGGCCTCATCACTGCAGAGTCACTGAGCTTCAGCAGAGACCAGACCCCAGAGGGGAGTCACTCAAACAGCCTTTTATGGCTGTGTGTGTGTTTGCATGCATGTGCACGCTCCCACAGCATAGCCTGTGCTCTTGTCGCTGCGGTTCTTCAGCCTGCAGGATTAAGGCCGGCTCCGTTCCACCTGAACTCTAACACGTTCAAAGAGAACCTCAGCATCTTCAGCCCTGTCTCCTGTCCCTGAACATCTGGAGTTCAGATGCTCTGTCTCTCATTCGTCTCCTTTCCAAAGCAAACCTCCACCCAGCTAGATGTCCCTCCACCTGCTCTCTACAGATCACAGTGTCATCTGCAAACATCACGGTCCACATAGATTCCTGTCTGACCTCAGCTGTCCATCACCCCCTCCACCATGACCTCCTCTGTCACACCTACAGAACATCTCAGTGCCGTCTTCCAGCTCGCATACATGTCCTGAACAACTCCAGACTTCCTCCTCCAAACCACAGCTCCTCTCTCTGGATCTAGAGAGACACAGTCTGATATCTGCTTATTTCCTGGTTTGATGAACCTCCCTCCACAGGGTCTTCAGTCCCTCAGCAGCTGAATTCACCTGATCCAGGTGGTTAACCGGGTTAGGCTGCTTGCTCTGCAGCCCTGGTGAGTGTTTGGTAAACATGTCATGGTGGGTCGCAGTAAATAATCCTGAAACGGACACTGTGACAGAGCATTTGGACAGTTTGAGAAGTGAACAAACAAATGTTTTCAGTTCCTTTTTTGTCCGTTATAAATAGCAAAGGAGATGTTTGCTTTTCCTGTATGTTCACCTGAGGTCTGCAGTCGCTCCGAAAACTGGATTCAGACGAGTACATCCTGAGAATTTTTACGCTTTTTTCTCAGTCCAGAACTCAGGAGGGTTCTGTAAACAGCATCAGGTTTCTTACTCTGCTCTACGCTCAGACAGCAACCCACTGAAGAGACAGGGCCCTACCCTGCCAAAGAGCACTCCAGCAGCAATAATTAGGGATATGTGAGTGCTGAGCTCAGCCCCGGCGCCGTATTTATCCCGCCAAAGGAAACGCCCACCTTATCGGGTCACTGGCATCGCTATTTTTGTGTCCTGCTCAGAGGAGAGTCTTCAGAAGTGACACCCGCCAAGGGCTCACAGGATTCAGAAGACTGACAAGGCTCTAAGGACCCAACGGGGTTCTGAAGGTTCTAAGCATGTTCTCAGGATCTAAAGCAGGACCAAGTCCTCCTGCCACCTCCTACACCAACAGACCGACTCCACAGGTGGTCGAGTGTTTCAGCTGAAGTTCCAGCTGTTCTCTGAAGAACCTTTGGAACCGTTCTTTGCTGAGCTCCATCATTTCTGTCCCTTTTCTGCCTAAAACACCAGAAACTCATCCATGGATGCAGATCAAACTCAGAACCTCTGGACCATCTCTGATCCCTGCTGACACCAACAGCATGATGAGCCCCCCCCCCCAGCATTTGGGTAATTGGGTTCCGGTTATTGTGTGAGATCTACTGGGGGGGGGTGTCAGGGTCTGGAGTATATATGTGAAGGTTTGGGTTGGAAAGGAACCTTTTATGGGTTTATAAGAACTGATCCTCAAAGCCCCCCCCCCCCCCCCCCCCCCCATGCAAACACAACAAACAGCATGTTCCTTTCACAGAATGTGAAAGTCTGCCCCCCCATTCTGATCTGATCAACAACAAGTACACAGGCGGGGGAGTCAGCGGGCCCAAAGGATGTGAAAGGACAAGAGGTTCTGACCCGATGCTGCCACAGACGAGAGGAAAGAGAAGCCAGGAAGAGGGGGAGGAGGGGAGGAAAGGGGCGGGGCAAAAAAAAAAGGGCCAGACAAGAAGAAGAATGCGAGGATCGTGTGAAGACGCTCCCTACAGGGGGCTGACCACGACTTTGCTGCTGTCAAGGAAAATGGTCCTTGAACGCAGCGCGGGAAAATCTAGATGAAGGGTCAAATAAACAAGGTCAGACAGAAATTGTGTGTGTGTGTGCGTGGGGGGGGATCTGTGGATCATCATCTGATCTGTCCGCCTGTGTGCCGCTACACCAGCGTGTTGCTCCCAATTCCTAATCGGCGTTAATCCTCAGCCGCCCATCATCTCACAACAGCCGACTAAATGCAATTAAAAGGCAGAGCTGCAGCTGGGACGAGCAGAGGAAGCTGCCATCAGCCCCGACAGAGGCAGACGTTTCCCCTCAAAAGTCATCAACCATCAGAGCCGCACACAGAAGCCTCCCTTCCTCCTCCTGACCTGCCAGCATCAATCTGCAGCTGCTGATGACACCTGCATGGGGGCGGAGCTGTGGCGGCGTGTGAACTGACCGGAGAAGGCGTCTCCGTTGCTGTAGACCTTGCCGTGTCCCTCCTCATCGTTGGGCACGGCCGACACCTGCTTGGCGGAGGTGCAGCCCATGGCCTCACTCCCTGGAGCCGCTCCTCATCGCACTCACACCTGTAGGGACCAAGAACAGGAAGTTCATGTCAGCAGCAGAAGACGCATACGCCAGACTCCCCTCCAGGGGAGGAGCTTACATGCCGAGGGTGTCAGGTGACACGTGGAACCCGGAAGGTTCTATGAAATCTATTTCTTACTTAAAGATATTTTTCAATCTGGACCAAAGAGGACGCCCACACCTGCAGATAACCAGACATTAAGGATCGAAAGTATGATAGTATAGTAAATAAATTAACTTCTAGACATAAATAATTTTAACCCAGGAAAAGAAATGTAACTTCTCTGGTTCTTCAGTTACGCTTCTGTGACAACAGATTAAGTACTCGCATACTCCAGCGGTCAATATTTAACCAAAGCTCCTCGGTAAATCATCATCAGCGTGTGAAAACCCGAGTTCAGAAGCTCAGCAGCATCCAGCTGCTGCTGATCCACCTCACTGATCATCAGCACGGCCAGAAAAGCAGAAGCTCCCCACAGCTCAGCAGCGAGCCAACACGCCGCCGCACACAATCCACAAACACGCAACCATACCTCCTGAGAGTGCGGTTAGCAAAGAGGGACATCATGACGCACCTGTAAGCTTTGTGGAAACGCACCTGAGAGCTGAAGAGACTCGTGACGTGTTCGGCTGCAGCAAAGTCTGATGAAAGTGTCCGAGACTTTCCTGCAGCCATTTTCATCCATGATCTCACCCAAACTAACCTTTTAGCTTGAAAGAAAGGATTTTTGAAAAACATAAAAAACCCTGATTTTTGTCTAGTCTGGGATTCGAACCGCCAACCAGCAGACAGGCTGCTAAACTCTAGAATTCAGAACTGTTGTTCCGATCATCCACGGTCAGAACTTTCACCGTCTACTCAATGGAACTGATGCTTGGTGGAAAACCGACCAGCGCAGCAGACCAACCCCTCCTTTGAACAGTCAAACACGGGGGGGTGAGGGGCATGATCCGGGCTGCTTTTACACCCACAGGTCCTGGAGTTCATCTTCTCTGTAGGCAAAGAACTTTCAGTTCCTCAAAAGTTGGACAAACTTGTTGAAAAGTGAGCGCATGATGGGAATAAAAACAACAGCGTTGAATTATGGGAAACTACACTTCCTCATTTGGTCCTATTATCTATGAAGTGACGGAGAAATAATCAAACGCAGCTTTTGATTGATTTTCTTACAGATGTAAAGATTTTTATGATGATTAAAATACGACTTTTATCGATTTTTTTTAATTAAATGGTAAATTATGTTTACTTGACTATTTTACCTTTTGAGTTTTATGTATTTACTTTTAATTTAATTTTTTTATTTTCTATGTACACCATTTGCTTTTTTATGTAATGATAATGGACCAGGATTTTATAAACCTTTTTGCCGTCTAATTGATTTAAGTTTCAGATTAAAACTTTTCTTTTTCTGCTCCAAAAGCAGTCTATTTTGAAAAAAAAAATCTTTTTTTACATAAATACAGATTTGAATAAAAATTGGATCTTTAATGAATAAATATAAATGTGTTTTTCCACTGATGAAAATTATTGACTTGACAAAAAATTGATTATTTTTTCAAAACTTCATCTTATAGAAGAAAGGATTTGGATTTGTTTCATAGACAATCTCAGTCTTCTTCCTATGAAGGAACAAAAGTCTTTTCTTATCAGGACAGGAAGCCCCCCACCCCACCCCCCACCCCAGCAGATGGATAGAGATGCTGTGAACATCACTGTCTGTCAGTCACAGCCTCCCACACATTCACACTGCATGGATGCTTTCATTCACGCCATTCTGCTGTCTGCTGCCATCTTCACAGAAATGACGGGCTTCTGCACAGACAGAGTGGAAAAAGGGGAGTCACAGACCAGAGGAGGAGGAGGAGGAGGAAGAGGAGGAAGCTTGAACAGGCAACGGAACCAGGAGGACGAGGAGCAAAGAGGAAAATCGATGTGATTTGTAACGTTTCAGTTTGAGGCTGGTGATGGGACCCTCGCAAGAGAGACAACTTTTGAGTCGTGAGCTTCGATTTGGGGTCACGAGCACCTCCATGCATGGTCAGGAGCACGCCTTCGTGTCTCTGTAACAGATGAGGACGCTGCACCAAAGCAGAAACCGCAGGAGGCCGTGGTGTTTTTGGCCCGCAGCCTCATGATGCAAAACCTCCAAAAGTCAAGAAAGAGGTTAAAACCAAACACAGCAAAAGAGGAGCAGCGAGGAGAAGAGGAACTGAGGACAATGTTAACTTCTCCCTGTGTGCAAATAGAGGAGGAGGAGGAGGAGGAGGAGGAGGAGGAGGAGGAGGAGGAGGAGGAGGAGGAGAGCTGTCTGATGGATTTTAGGTTTCAAAGGGTCTCCAGCGTGTGGGCTGGATCTGCTCAAAAGGCTTTGATTTGCGGTATTGAAACTGTGAATAAAAGTGGGACAAAAATAGAAGCTCCTCAGAGAAACCCAGAGCACGAGCTCCTGGATGCGGCCCGGTCAGAGACCTCCAGTCGCAGCAGAACCCGTCCGTGTGACCCGGAGGTCAGAAGGTGTTTCTCAGTGGTCCTGTTATAAAACAAACACATCCGCTGCGTTTCCATCAACAACAACCAGAACCTGAAGAGCAAAGCATGAAACCCAGACTGCAGCTTCAGACCTTCCAGATCCAAAGGGTTCTTCACTAAAATGTCACATCACTTCACCTTTCAGGCGTCTTCAATCTGTACCCCCTGATATTTAAATGAACCCCAAAACACCTTTCAGCCTCAGACAGCGCTCCATGCAGGCGCTGCTCTGCGTTTTCCCTGCAGCCTAACGCCACACCGCTGCTCCCGTCACACAAACCCGCCAACGCTCATCTGGTAAACATGTGCACATCGGCGCTCCTGCCCCTCAGAACCTCACCAGCAGCACTGTGACTTACAGCCTCACAGCTGCAGCTAAATGCATCAAAGCCATGAACATGCGACGCGTGCGAGACCACATACCTGGAGGTCGGACCCGAGGTGCACTCGTCTGCTTCTACAAGTCAGTGTGTGGAAGGAAGACATGCAAAAAAGAGGAGAGTGAGGGAGCTGTGCATGTCGCTGCCTGCATGCGTGGTCCGGGGCGTGTGCGCATCAACGCAGTTGTGCCAGAGGCGACTGCAGAGCAGGAAAAACCGGCTGCAGAGCTTCGTAAAAGCCATGAACATCAAACATCCTCGTCTGAACCTCCACAGGGACCTCCTGTGGGTTTAGGACTTCATCCTGAGGCATCCGTCATCAACGTGTTGAAAGGCCGTTTGACAAAAACACATTTTCTCATTTCAGCATCCAATCAAACATGGATTTCTGCTGAAGGTCCTCGTCAATGTGAAAGAGAAACATTAAAACTTTAACTGTAATTAACTCAACGTACTAGGAAACGTTTCAGAAGTACAACAACCGTCTGAGTCAGTGGGGAGGGGCACAGAGGCATCACAGGGGGGTCGCTTGTCCCCCTGTGACTTGCGGGGGGGGGGGGGGGGGGGGGGGGGGGGGGATCTGATTTTTTTTTGGCAGCAGAACAAAAACAAACTGCGCTTCTTGACCGCGTTTCCTACGTCACTCACGTGACCCCAATCCTAACCGTGAGATTTGAAGACGTAATTATTGTTGTTAACGGCGATTTTAGCGTCTTAAAAGTACGGTAATGCTGCACGGACTCATTTCACACATGTGACGGGTACGGATTGATACCAACAACTGCCTTTCTCTGCAACTCTGATCAGATGTGTTGAAGAATGGAGAAATGCATGTATAATGGCTGTACCTGGAGGATCATTCACGTTGTACATGTCTTTCCTGCAGCACCTGTCTGGGTGTGGAGAGGGAGCATCCACTTATGGGGCAGACGACTGTGTGCATTCTGCTTCTTCATTCTTTCTAAGTCCTATCTTTGTGAGATTTTTCTGCTCGGCTGATGCGCACACACGGAGACGGCGTCACAAATCTTAACTTCCACGCATTCTGACCTCATCTGTTTACCTTGAGAAGGTCCAGACAGAGGAAAACAAGGAGTGGGGATGTTTAACGACCCCCCCACCTCCAGCACAGATGGGTTTAAAGCCATTCAGACCCCCCCCCACCAGACCCGTGGATCACCTGTAGTGACTGACGGGTCCCTCAAGGGGACGGAGGATCTGCATCAGGCCACAAGGAGCAAACGTTCGTCTGAAAAGTGACGGACCCAAAGCCGGTTCAGCACCAGCGCGATGATGTCAGAGCAGTTCACCTGGACATTAAAAAGCATCAAAGTCCACAAAAAGAGGAAACTAAGAAACGGATGAGGTGACAAAAATGACAAGTCAATCATGTTTCCACTCTGCGTAGAACCCCCACCTCACGCCAAGCACAGACAAACTGACGACAAGCCTCCAGTCTGAAGAGCACCCATGACCTCCAGATGTTTGTGCTTTCATTTATTGTTTTGGGGGGGTCTTCTCTCCTCACAGGTACATCACAGACAACCACATGTGAGCAGAAGCTGTTTATGCTCAGATGGAACCAACCCATCACCCCAAAAGAATCCTGGACCTAAGTAACTCATCGACTTCATCCAGAACCGCCACAGCACACATCCTGCAGACGATCAGTGAGGTTTCTGCTCTGCAGCGATGGAGATCAGAGCTGAGAGGGGAGTCCTGATGCTCCGTTTGAGGCCAGGAACCGGTCGGATCTGCGACCTCACAGCTGATGTTCAGAAGTGGCCTCAAGCAGATTCCCGCCTGAAGTTCTTCACAGGCTTCAAGGTTCACTCCAAGCTGCTGCTGTTTGGATTCTTCACTTCCTGCACTCCTCCTATTCCTGCATATTCTACTGCTGTTTATCTCAATGAAAACATGAATATTCTTAAAACATCGTCACTCAGGAGCATAGAACTTCTTAAAATGTGCAGAACATCTGTTAGCAACCTGAGGAACGTGTACAAGGACAAAGGAACAACACCAGAAAAACAAAAAAAATGGCAGTTTGTAGACAAAACAGCCGCTTATCCTTCGCATGACGCGCCGTTACGCTCCAGTGGGTCACGGGTCAGAGTAAAGTAACACAACAAACACGACACGGTGTCTGCGCTCAGACAGTCAGGAGAAAATGTCTGTGAATCCTTCATACTGCCAGAAGAACCGCTGCTCGGGATCTCCAACAACGAGCCGTCTGACTGGGAGCAAAGGGAGAAGCGATCCAGATTTATCCAGAATAAGAACCATTCCAGACTAAATATTAAAAAAAACCTGAAGGTTTAAGGCTGCAGAAGAGGAAGCTCCAGTGAAAAACAGTAAAGACAGATTCTGCCGTCCTCTGAAGTCCAGCTGCTCGGGTCTGCAGACGATGTGAACCTCAGGGTGGATGTTCAAACCTTTTCATCAAGTTTGAGTTACTTTCAAAGCAATAATTCCTCATTTTCTCAGGGACTTTTTGTCTTTAGTTTAAATCAATTAAACTCTGGATTTGGATGGAAACCAGATTATAAAAAGCTTCATCATAAACTTTTTTGTGTAGCTTTAAAATAAACTGAACTGAAACCCAAAGAGTTGATCCATAAACCGAGCTGTGAACCCTTCAGCTGACGCTCTCATGGTTTTCTGGCTGGATTACTCCCTTCCTTAATCCTGGATTAAACCCGAGTTTGCCATTTGCTATTCCGCGTGATGTCTTCATAAATGAAGCTGTGAGATACGGTCACTTTCTAGAAACTGCTTCTCACATCGAGTGTGCTTTGTGTCACGTTGGGTTTTAATGGGACGGTTTGATTCCCGAGGTCAGAGGCAGAACGTGACCAGCACATGATCCTCAAGAAATGACGGAAAAGCATCTCAGTGC
This sequence comes from Oryzias latipes, assembly GCF_053564925.1. Lineage (NCBI taxonomy): Eukaryota > Metazoa > Chordata > Actinopteri > Beloniformes > Adrianichthyidae > Oryzias > Oryzias latipes. The sequence continues at coordinate 9,219,821 of NC_136240.1, forward strand.
AGCAAAGATTAAAGGAACCCCAGAGATAAACACGCAAAGTGTTTGGTATTTTCCCAGCAGTTTGAACCCAAGCAGCAGCGTGGCGGGACTGGAGGCGGGGCTTCCTGACCCCGCCTCCAGTCGCAGGACTGACGGACAGCAAAGTTGTTTTTGAAAGTTGAGCTTTCTGAAAGATAACGTTCTTCTTTGCGGGCCGCTTTCCTCACTGTTCAATGAAAATAATGAGCATTCCTGGGGGGGGGGGGGTACAGAGGCTGCTCTGTCCTGCAGAGAGAACTGCAACCCAACGTTGTGTCAAAGGAGCAGCACGTTTATTCAGGAGGGAAGTTCTAGACCGTTGGAGGAACCACGGCCGTTCCAGCTTATATACTCAAAGTCAGCGTTTTGGTTTTCACACGAGGACAGATGTGGACGCTTTTTTGCAACGCCGGCTGCAGATGAACTGAAACTGCTGGGGTTGAAATGCGGTCAAAGCTCCGGCTGCTCCGTCTGCTCCGGCTGCTCCGTCTGCTCCGTCTGCTCCGGCTGCTTCAGCTGCTCCGTCTGCTTCATGGTGAAGGACTCGATCAAACAGACATTGGAGATGCTGAAGCAGAGCCACCAAGGCTCAGGAGAGCAGCAGCAGCATGGATCACTGCGGGTTTCTTCCACTAATGTTCTTGATTTAAAATGGTGATTTAAGCTGCCAATGTCGCTGTAGTCGGACGGTTTACGACGTTCAGCTGCGGCTCCAACACTCTGAACCCGCTCATATGTTCCCAGATCATCTGAATTGCAAACAAACCAACCAACAAGCTGCAAACGGAGAGAATGGCTGCATTCATATTCATTAATAATTAGCACAACTGAAGAAAACAGCTTGAAGCGTGCGCTACAGGAGGATTGGCGGTTTCAGATGTGACGCCGTCTGTGAATAAAAAAGACTGTTTTTGTGCTTAGGCCCCCAGTCAGCAAACCAGAGCTCTACTCTGCACAGACGCATCCAACATGTGCGGATGCTTCTGTGCGTGTTGTTCGGTTCAACTGCAACAAACAGACAACATAATCTAAAGTCGCGATTTGTCGAAATGATCAGAAAAAAAGACAATCTGGGAGCAAAAATATAGTTTCCAAAAACCTCTGGTTTTACTACCACCTTCCTCCCGTTGATGGAACTGGTTGATTACGTCTTCAGACATTTACTTAATCTGCATCTTCATGTCCGTCTGCCCAGCCCTTAAAAACGGACCGGTTTCATTGTAATGAAGGCATCGGAAGTAGTTTTTATCTGTAAAAAAAAAGGGAGACAGCTGGAACGAGTCTACGCAGACTCTAAATTGGATGAGGGTGCATCAACGCAGGAATGAATCACACCTGTAATAAAAGGGTGTGAATAGTCAGAGCTGCTCTTGTCTCCATTCTGAGACCAATAAACTACCATAAACACTTCAAGAGACGCAGAAAAAAACGTTACATCATGAGACGCAGCCGCACAGGAAGCATGGCGCAGGCTGCAGTCAGTCCCTGTTTACTGCAGATAAAGATCCACCATAAAATAGTTCTAATACATAGAGCAGTGCAGACGGCAGCAACAATAAGATATAAAGACTTGAGTGGAGTATTATTCACAGATGGTAGTGTGTGCACAAGCACCTGCGCAGACAGTAGTGAGCGCCTATCTACACAGACAGCATGCCCACATGTGCAGACGGCAGTGCACAATCACCTGGGCAGGTGGTAGTGCCGGCCAACCTAAGCCGGCAGCAGCATACACACCGCAAATCAACACAGACTCAGTTTTAGGAAGCAACACTTGCTGTGCCAGCTCTGGGTCTATTCCCCGGGAGACACGCCGGTTCTCCGGCGACAGCAACCGTCAGTCTACCAAACAGAACCTGGACGGGTTCTGATGCTCCCAACACCTCACGCTTTGTCCAAAACACGGGGATCTGTTGCAACCTGGATCTGAGGGACATTCTTGGGAACTCCCTCCCAACCCCACAGATGGAGGAGACATCCTGGTAACCATGGAAATGCTCCACCTCTCCCCAGTGACATCACAGGTGTTGCATGATGACCCTGACAGGGACCAAATGCTCCTCTAAACTTTTCTTCATCAGCAAGGGGGAGGAGGTAACTGCAGGAAATGATGCCTTTGACTGATGGTATAAGGAAGGAGGCGGACTAAGAATAGATTTAATAGATGGACAAATAGACGGAGGAGGAGTGAGACTTGTATTTGAGTCTTTCTCAGCAAGATGTGGGATCAAGAAGCCATATGTGAGCTACAAGTGTGTAAATGTAAATGAGGTGGGGGCAGATAAACCAAGAATAAAGTAATCAGAGAGGCTTGCAGCATCCACTGGCAGGATTTCTGAGAACATAATTAAACTGGCCGTCAGCTGCTGGTGACAGGATGCTCAGTCCAGCCTCAGAGCAGACGGATGCTGCAGACACTCAATGATCTGCTGGATGATGCTGACCATATGGTGCGTTTAAAGACCGCTTCGGCAGATGGAAACCTCCCTTTGGTAATGAGAGGTTTAGAAGAGTGTGAGAGAAGAGAAAACAGACATTTAATCAGGAGCTATAGACGCGCCTGCGCATCAACATCCAACCCTGTCAGCTGAGATGCGGATCGCACGTGCAGCAACACCAACGAGGAATGAAGACGGATCGCAGACGCGTCTGTGCAGGCGGCAGAAGGAAGCCCCACGCACGGTCACGGAGCCCCCACCCCCCTACCCCCTACCCTAGGAGCACCACCGCCCAGCAGCGGCAGCCAGCGGCGCTCCAGCGAGACACTGAGGGCTTTGTTCCCCGAGGGGGGGGACACGGTCCCTCCACGGGGGGGGGGGACGGGGCGCGGACGTGCGTGATTTCCACAAACGTGACTCGCTCAGGTCCGCACAGGTCTTCCCTGTTTCCCGTCTCCTCAAAACGGACGGGGGGTGGGGAGGGGGTCAACCAGGATGTGTGGAAAATTTGGAGAGATAAAGCAGCGAGATCCAACCAATCGGCATCCAAAACGGGCTCTCCCGGCTCGGTTCTGGAGCAGCGAGCCTCCTCGACACATCGACCCGAAAACAGGAAGCAGGGCGCCGGGAGCGCAATAGGAAAGCGGGAAGGAGCCCGCAGCCGAAAAACGCGTGCAGAAATGGCTCCGTTGGTTTACGGAACCCATTCCGCGCTGGTACTTACTCTGAGGAACCGGTTCCGCTCGGTCCACTGAAGGGTACCCGGCCAGCCTTCCGGGCTCCAGCGGCGGGTGGGATCTACTGTGGAGACTGGAGAGCTCGGAGCCGAGAGGGCTGAACGTAAACTGAAGCTTGCGTCATCTCAGGGTTCCGCTGCCGCGCGCTGCACTGCGGCCATCTTGCTCCTGCGACCCTCCAATCACAGCTGGAGCTGGACTCAGGCTAGTGGGCGGGGCCTCGTCTGACGTTTTCCGATACCGAAAATTAAATATGCGAGGATTTGTACGCCACGTTTGTTTTGAAATTTCCAACGCACATTAAATAAATAGAATTCCCCCCAATACAAACTACATATAAGGCTATGACGTCACTGACCGTAACTAAGAAAATTTGATTTACAAAATCTCTGCAGCTGGTCTTGAAAATTCTTTTTCGTTAAACGACAAAGAATTTTAAAAATCAGATTAGGTCTAATGACTTAAAACATTTATGAAGATTCGGTATATTTCTCCGACCTAGATTCATTACTATGCTATACTTAATTACACGCAAAAAACACTGATATGTAAACGAGGAAACGCCCAAGAACTCTTTAAATTTCATAAATACACACTGAAAAACTTTATCAAGTACTTTCCAGTTTCTCTACATAGGGGAAAAAAGGCTTACAAGCTTCATCTTCAGGGAGTAAAAATGCTCCAGCTTCACAAAAATCTAAACAATATAAATATAGTCTGACTGATGCCGAGGTGCACTGTGGGACATTTCAACGTCGGATGATTTGTTGACTTGAGTCATCTGAGGTGTGAGTCCACCTCGTGTATAGAAAGAAATTAAAAAAAAAATCTATTTGAAAAACGTTACTTTCCTGTTTTTCTAGTAACTATCTTGTTTTGTCTTCCCTCCAAAAGATTACATTTTCCCCCCTCTCGTTTCATTATTTTACATTTTTTTTCTTTAAATGTAATATAGCCTTTACGGTTTCTATAACCAAACTGTAACGATTAGAATCCACAGTTTCTCTTTTTTTTAAACTTTATTGATTCTCATTCTGTAAACTTGTTGACTTTGTTACAGGTTAGCATCATAAACAGGTCATACAGCGCCCCCCTGTGGCGGACGCAGGACGTGTCTGATCCAAAACCTGCTTGATGTGGGAACCGGAACCTGAGCAAAAAAGAACTTTATCATCTGTACATATACATAAATACATTTATTTCAATCCATCTTCTAAACAAATTCAATTTGCCCATGAAAAGGATAGTTTGTTAAACGAATCCCCAAATGAACGACCACCTGATTCTCATGTTTACATACCAACAGTCCCCAAACCATTAAAATACTAAATTTATCATCACGACGATTGTTGCATTTTAGCAAAATCAGTTGGTCAATTAATTAATCAGAGAAAGAATGTGATCCGCCAATGGAGTATAAGAATTTAGAAACGCACAGAAATGATCAGAATGTAAGCTATCGTCATAAGTTTGGTATGAGTGAGAAGAAAACAGGAAGTGTACGAGAAGGCCCGTTAACGCAGCGGGTCTTTTATCCATCCTCGCCACTCCAAGAACAGATTTAGGTCCCGGGGATCCAGGTACGCTGGCTTCTTCTGTCCCCCTGACAGAGAACAGAGGGAAGAAACCGTCATGGTGGCTTCATGTCAGCAATGCCACGCTCATCAAATGCAGAATGGAATTTTGGGAAAACACATCTCTCCCAAGCCTGTCCTCCCAGCAGGGTAAAACCAACATCCCAGGGCACAATGGCTGTCAGAGCTCGTCCTTTTCCATCTGCTTGAACGCCTCCAAGTCTTCCTGCCAATCAGCCAGCAGTTCATCCACCGACTGCCTGCTCGAGTCCGGCCCACCTTCGGGCTGGTTGGAATCCCTGTCGTCTTCGGGCTGAGCCGTGTCAGCTGGTGGATCTACAGGACTAACTTCCTCTTGGGGCAAACTTGCTTCCTCTGCGGGACCACTGCCCACTTCCTTCTGTGCAGAAGAAACTTCCTCAGGAGCTTTTTCTTCCAGCTCCACTGAGCCTGACTGGGTCTGACCAACAGGTTCAGAGGAGGCGGGGCTTGTAGCCTCACTTTGACAGTTCTCCTCTGCATCCTGCACATCTGCACCTGAAAAGGTAAACAGGGGTGAAACTGAGCAGTAACACACCTTTCCTCCTCCTCAGTCAGCAGCCTGCACACGCTCTCTGGACCCGTGCGGGTCAGAAATAGAACAGCGTTTGTGGAAATGCTGTCAGCTGTGAGTGACGGTGAGTCATGCTTCCTGCAGCATGCAGGCTTTCACGCATTCCTGCACTAGTGAACCAGGAGTAAAGGAACGCCAGAGAGCTGCGTCACTGTGTCACAACAGCAAACACAACTGAGCACATTTGAGACTACAGGTAAAGAATTTCACCTTTAAATCTTAAACACCCACTCCGATCATTTTTTGATCCATTTCCAAAGCGTTTCCAGAGGTTTTTAATTATCATTGTGTCCTTTTTCCTCTGCTCCCGAATCCAAACAATTTGAATTAAAAACCCAATTTGAGTTTCATTTTCTTCATATATGTCGTCTATCATAGGAAAAATGCAGCAAAAACATGTGAAAAACACAATTTCCATCGGAGTGGGACTTTAAGAAATGTCACATTTAAAGCTGAAAAGCAAAGGTGTAATCACATGAATATTATGATTAGACACCAGGGTCAGGCAGAGGCAGGGAGGGGTTAAAATGGGGGGGGGGGGGGGGGGGGGGGTAAGAAGAAAATACTTACTGGCCTCCATCAGACTGCCAGGAAGAGGTTTACCTTTGAATATGGCGTCTGCACATCCAAAGGGCGGAGTTAGGGACAGAAGAAAGAGATAGAAGGAGGAACAGTTACAGGAAGACGGGACAAATGAGGAAAACAGGGACAGAATGAGGAGGACTGTGAGGGGGTCTCAGCCCCCCCACAGCAGGAAGAAGCGGTCCCTTAGAGATAAGGTGAGGGGCTCGGCCACTCAGTGAGAGCCGCTGTTCCTCCACAGAGAGCTTCTGATCCGTAACTTCATAGTGACTCCGTTTTATTCCTCTGTAGTTTCCCCTTTTGCTTAAGATGGAGCCAGAATTCTTCTCCTTTATTCATTAGGAATCTTCTCACCATCCAAAATCTTCTCACAGTCCAGTCAGCAACTCTACAGCCGCCTCTCCTGAACCCCCCCATACCTCAGCAGGTATGTTGTCAAGACACACGGTCTTTCCACTCCTGTTCCTCATTCATCCTTAATGATCTTTCTCCTCTGGTCTCCAACATGTTCCACATTCATCAGATCTTCACAGTCCTCCTCCCATCTTTCTATCACACCTAAGGAACCCGTCAACATTTCTGTCCTTGATCATTCCAACCTGCAGCACATCCTTCCATCTCACCTGTAGACGTTCTCCAGACACCACAACGCTGATCTCTCTCAGATTACAACATCTGCAGGGGATCTAATCAGCCTGTGCTCTTCTCCCTCTACTTTTATTTTACGTACACATCGGACATGTGATGCGCGTTCAAAGCAGGTTCTTGAACGTGCTATTAGCATACGTGTTCCCACTGGACTGTTGATACCTGACTGGAGCGTGTGTTCTCCTAGCTGGAAGAGGCTTGGTGTGAAACGTCAGAGCGCTGGGAATCTGGGGAATCTCGCTCCAGGTTTTTCCTTTCACATTTCTATTCCAATGCATCAAAGACTTGGTGCCATAACTCCAGCTGGACCGAAACCTTAAATACTCATTTCTCCTTCATCATCAATTTTCAAACGTTTGGTACGTCTGTGTCGTGGAAGGCATGCCATCCATACGTCACTACCAAATCCGGGTGTCTGATTGGTTAACGTTTGACCTGGCCTAACTTTTAACGGGCATTCAATGTTTTGTAAGTGGAGCCCGAAAACTGACTTAAAAACTTGCGTAGCGACGCATAAACATGAGAGTTTTAGACGCAGGAGCCTGAAACGTGCGTGTGCGCACATTTGCATAGACTTTTCATTGGAAGCGGTTGTCTGAACAGGCGTTTCCGAGCCTGGTGTGAACGCAGCTTTATATATATATGTCTCCCTCTTCTATCTTTTCTGGAAGATTGTCTTCTCCACCGAGACATTTCTATTGTTTTAGCAACGTCCAGCACCATCTGTCCTTCTCCATTCCTGACGTGATCACCAAACTTCTCCATCACCTCTGTTTCCTTCACCCACGTTTGTTCAAATCTCCTCCAATCACCACTGTCTGCCCTCTAAAGATACCATGGATTTCATCATGGATCTCCTCATGGATCTCCTCATCCATCTCCTTCCAGAATTTCTCCTTTTCCTCCTCCAGCTCACATCCTACCTGGGGGGCATAACCCCTGACAGCATTAACCATCACACCTTCCAGCTTCAGACTCATCCTCCTTTCTTCGGCCCCAGAAGATTCCTATCAAACTTTAGGATCTCTCTTCTTTGGTTCAATCAAACATCTTGAAGTTGGTTCCAATCCATCAGCTTTGCTCTCTTTCCATTAACTCTCTTGTTTTCCTGTTCGGCTCTTCACTCCTGACATTTCTTTTGTCTGTCATTTCTACTTCCTCCACCAACAGAAGTCCAGTTTCCATCTGGTAGGTCAGCAGCACCTCTGTTGGTGATTCATAACTGATTTGGTTTGATCTTATGTTTCCTGACACAAATCCTCTGCGTTTTTCTGTTCTTGGGACCAGCATATGACAGCGCTGTATTGCGCCCCCTTGTGGCTGCAAAGTTTGATCGTTTCTCATCTTTGCTCCTGTGCAGGATCATGCGTTGGACCAAAGAAGATTCACTAAAGATAGATTTTTGTGTGAATTATTGTTGTAAAAAAAGTAACTTTTTTAATACATTTTTCATGTTTATTTGATCGCTTAAATGTGTCTAATTTCATGTTTTATCTGTGTTGAGAATTTTGCAGTTATTCCTGTGAAACACACTTAGAAAATTCCTTTTGTTTGATATTTACACTATAAATTAAATCTTTTTTTAATGTAATCAGATTTTGAATTCATCCGTTTTTTTTCTGTTAGTCGTCTGAACTTGGAAGAGGTCAGAAGCTTAACCGTACCTCTGTCCCTGGCTTTATCGCTCAGCAGCACCTCCACCTGCCTGTACTCCTTCAGCGCCTCCAGAAGGATGTTCCCCTCCTTGTGGAACAGAAACAGCAGCGGCATGGTGATGTCATCCGTGCTGCGGCCGTCTCCGGCCATCTGAAAGAGGGGCGCCGTGTCGCTGCTGCTGCCCTCGTTGTCATCTGAGAGGACAGAAACGGACCGAGGAGGATTTCACATCAGACACTAAATCTGGAAGCATCAGCTGTTAGTTAGCGCTACAGTCTTCTGTTTTACTATTTGTTTTTCTGCATTTTTCTGCGAGTTCTCCACCAAGGTTATAATAGTTTCGGATTTTTTATTAGTTTTAGTTTTTATTTCGTTTTGAATTTTTCTTTTTAAATTTATTTAGTTTTAATTAGTTCTTAGAGGCAGCTTTACTAGTTTTTATTAGTTTTTATTTTTTGAAATTGCTTCGTTTTAGTTTAGTTTTTATTAGTTTTAGTGTTAGTTTTAGTTTTTTCTTTTTTTTTTTGGTAAATTAGGATATTTGTCAGGTGCATGATTCAAAATCACCAGAATAAGTATTGTATGATAAAAACTCAATCAAAGATACATTTTGAAACACTTATTATTCAGAGGACACAAGGACAACCATCCTTAAATTAAAATACAACAGCCGATAACAGCATTACGTTACCTGTTCTCGCTTCTTTTTCGGGGGAGGGCGGGTGACAGGCTAGCTTGTCTAGGTCCTGTTGATTTGCATTTTTGCGTGCGCTTTTTCAATGTACTTTTAGATTCGTAGGGTTTTTCCCTTTGAGGAGCGTTCCACAAATTTTGTCTCCTGCTCCGACTACAAGGCACTTAGTTTTGTTTTCGACGCTGTTATATTCAAAAAAGTCCCAAATAGGACTCTCCCGCTTTCTCCCAACTTTTAATGCAGCCATCACGCTCATGTAAATGTCTATGAACCCGCTAACCGGCAGTGTCCGACAGACATCATGTGACGTCACAGACAACGTGATGCCGTAGGGGTCAGATACACAGTAAAACTAGCAGCGTGAAGTAAATAGATTTTATTTCAACCCAAAAGACTTAGGTATTAACAAAGACAAAAACTAAGTATTTTTTGGGGTTAATATTATTTAGGTTCAGTTCGTTTTATTCACACAACAAAGAGTTTTACTTAGTTTTCGTTTTTTAAAAACTCTCGTTTTTATTTTTATTTCAGTTAACGAAAATGTTTTTTCAGTTCTAGTTTTAGTTTTTTCGTTCGTTTTCGTTAACTATAATAACCTTGTTCTCCACCAATCTGTCAGAAATAACACATAACCATTTATAATAACTCCTCCATAGTTAGCCGTTGGATCGGCAGCAGCCCGCGTGTTTGAGGCGATGATCTGGTCACACATCAGTCACCACGCATGGTTTCTATAGCACTGACCGATGACGATGCCTCCGATGGCTCCGGCCTTCTGGATGTGCCGGGCCTTCTCTGCGAACATGCACTGGCCCCTCTGCAGCAGAGCGATGTGGCCCCGGACGTACTCGGCGTTTGTGATCTCAGAGCAGCCGCTGTAAGGTTCAGCCACAGTGATGAAGCCGCGAACCTGCAGGTCGGAGGAGGAGCAGCAGTTAGAGCTCTCTGGACCCACACAGTCTCATTCAAACCCTTTCTGGGGCACCAAAAGCGGACCCACCCCGGTGGAGCTTTTGGACAGGTCTGTGCCAAACTGTGCCGGGCCTGCAGTGAGAACCACCCTGCCGAAGAACGGGTGCGAGATTATCTGAATGGCTCTAGGAGGAAGCTGCTCTTTTTGCTGCTGGCTGGACAGCTCCATCATCTCCTGCATGAAACGTACACCATCCTCTGCTGCCACCGAGCTCACCGCCTGCCAGCAGGAGAAGAGGAGAAAGTGCCTTAAAACTGAGGAGGACCACAACCCAAGAGAACACCTTAGGTACATCGGAAAGCATTTCCAAAGCACAAAACCCTTAAGCATGACAGGAACCGGACAATCAGCAGGTTCTACCTGTGAAGCATGCTGGACCAGCTGCACTCTGCCATCCTTCAGGTGGATCAGGCTGACCCCCATCCTCCTCAGCAGCTCCAGATGTTCGGGGTTGTTTGCCATGAAGTCCTGAGCTCTGAGAGGAGGATGGCCCATCCCCGGCTCCCTGCAAAGATAAATGATACGCAAACTTTACGACCTAGTTTGACCTCAGACTGCACAAGAGGAAGAAGGGCTGCCCACATACCGATGAGGGGCGGGGCGAGGGCAACTCTTGTCGATGACACTACGGATCGGTTCTCTTAGGTTACGAGGGAAGGCGGGGTCAGGAAACAGGAGACGCGTGTTTGGACACGTCCAATCAAAGTTGGAGTCATCGAGCTCCTCCTCCGACTGTAGCAGAAGGACAGGGTTCATCGGAGCCTGAAGTACACTTGCGAACACTTCTCTACAAAAACAGACTTCAGCGGTTACCGTTCTGTTGGAGGGGACGACGGAGGACAGAGGCGCCGTGGACAGAGACAGAGGCAGGAGGTGGGCCTCCGTCGTGAAGATGTAATCTTCCACATCAAAGGGGAGATCCTGGGGCTCAGCAAACAGCAGGAAGAGATATTTGAACATCTCAGCAAGGAAGAAGGAGTCCATCCTGGGAAACGGAGACGGGAAACGGGATGAAATCCGTGTCATCCTAAGAATGAGGAGAACTGTCTAAGGGTCAACATGTGTAAGTTCAGCTCCTCCATCACTAAAGCTCAGTCCCATTATAAGACTGCAATACAGAGTGGCTCTTCTGGGGAAGAGGGTGGGATCGTTCATTCAATAATAAAGGCATATAAAGACAGCAATACCAAATTGATTAGTACACTCCATAAATCTTTAACAGAGTTTGACAAAAACACAACTTTAAAAGTAAAAGGTAACTGGTAAAAAGAATTCAACATAAAGATAGCAGAGCAGGATTGGTTAGACATCTGGAGACACCACCACTGGATCCTGAACATGGAGAGAAGAGAGTTCGCCTGGAAGAACCTTAAAAGATTTTTTACACCTAAACTGAAGAACAAACAGTTAAAAACAAATCAGAGCTGTTGGCGTAAATGTGGAGAAGTAAATGTATGTGGAAATGTATTTTGGAAATGTCTGAATGTAACAGGATTTTGGAAGATGGTGGGTGAAATAACATGCAAAGTGCTGGGATGTACAATTCCTTTGGTACCAGAACTGTTTTATTTCTACATGTTCTCTGGAAACTCAATCCACCAAAGTGACAAATACTTATTTAAAGTTATGCCACTAGCCGCTAAAAAAACACTAACAAGGAACTGGGGCACTACGTCAATCCCATCAAAGGAGTAATTGGCCATAAACAATTATAGACATCTATTCAACAGAAACAATAACATACAGGCTGAGACTACGAGAGGCACAATTAAAGTGGAAAAAATTGACACAGCTATCAACAAATAGACTCAAGATGCATCTAGAATTGACCTCTGTTTTGATTGTGGTTTGTTTTCATGTAACAAAAACTAATAAAAATAAAGTTATTAAAAAAAAAAAAAACTCAGTCCCACACTGTTGACGGAAAAAAAAATGTTTTTTTAAAGAATTTTACAACATTGATGCAAAACTATCAGCCCAGAAATCCCCAACAGTTTCCTCTGGACCAGTTCTGTCCAAAGTCATGTGAGGAATTCCTTCTAAGGTTTTACATCAACTGTATGTGAAAACTAGACTGAGTGACCCCACCCCCCCTGGCATTCCAAACAGGAAGTAGCTCCAAGAAGCCAAAATCCCATTGACTTCTATAGAGACATAAACAGCTGCTCCTCATTCTATTGGTCAGAATAAACATTCTGGTTCTGATACGTTTTTTTAACATCTTCTTGATGATCCTCATTATTTTCATGGTATTTTCAACGTAGTTCAAGTTATTCAAGTTATAAACCGAGCAATCAGACGCCTCGATAAAAGTAGGCCGAGCCTGCTGGCCCCACGTCCAACGTTCAAAATGTTTGAGAAATTTTGTGTAGCCCACTTTCAAATGGTGGGGGTGCGGCTTTTTCAACAAGCTCACTCCTCATTGGCGAGTGGTTGCCATAGAAACGTTGACTCAGACTGCCAACTGACAACGTCTGGTTCCAACATGGCAGTGTCCATATCATACAAAATGGCAACGGAATTGGGCTGGAGTCGTAAACCCCTTTCTATGGATGACATCACACTCCCTCGGTCCAGTTCTCAGATACAGTTAACGGGTTTTAAACATCTGTTGTCATGACAGAAAGCAATCCTCATAGACTGACCGGTCCTCGTGGCTCCCAGTGCGAACATCCTTCATGGCAGCAAAGCCACAGGGGACGCGGGCGAAGCGGTTCAGGTTGTCCAGGATGGTGCGGCCCGCCTCCAGGTAGTACGGGTCTCCGGTGGCCTGAAGAATGAAACGGTAGAGGTCACGTGAACTAAGGAAGGCACTGCAGTGCAGCTTGGACTGACCAAAAGAGAAAAAACTTAAGGAGGAAATTCTGTATAAAGTTTTGAATATTCTAATGATTGAATTTGAACCGGTTTTAACATCAAGCAGCTGAAAGGGCTTTAACCACCGAAAAAGCTGCATCACTATAAAGAAGTGATATAAAAGCAGAACATAGTTACTGTTTTTTAGACCGCTGCAACAACCACCCAGCCCCGGATAAGCAGGGGAAAATGGATGGATGGATGGATGGATGGATGCATACTAACCAAGTGACGATAAATTACCTTAAAAAGGAAGTATGTGCTCTCTGCAAACTCAGGCCTTAGGGGGTGCTGGGCCCAGTGAACCCTGAAGTCAGTGGTGAAGGCCTGAGGACAAATGGAGGGAGGAAACGGCTCAGTGCCGTCTGGTAAAGCCAAATGAAACACGACCCTGGGTCAGATGAAAGCTGCGTGTGGCGCTGTGACATCCAAACAAAGGAGCCCTACCGCACTGAAGAGGCTGGAGTTAAACAGATTACCTCTGGGAGGAAGTTGTGTTTTTTGGTAACTTGGTATAACATCTCATGAGTCTCAATAGCAGGTCGGATGTCTCCCTTCAACACCTGGAACAGAACGACATTTACTGAAGAGAGGACTCTGGCGAGCAGAGAGAGGAGATGGTCGGTTCTGACCTGCAGTCCGGGGAAGAAGGCCAGCAGAGAATCCATCCAGGTCCGAGCAGGAAGCAGCGGTTTGTGGATGTGGACGTCCAGCAGCAGAGGAGGCTGGCTGATGTACTTCATGATGGACGCATAGTGCTGAAAGCACAAAGGAAAACGTGGGGCTAAAAAGGATCATTTCAGAATAGATCCTCATCCCACAGGCGTCTGAGCTCACCGGTGTGTCAGCCAATCACATTGGTGGTTTACAATAATGTGGGAATTACATGGGCCCCCATCATTTCATTCAAAATTCAAAGTGAAGGCTTCAAAAAGGTTTTAACTTTGACATTTTCCCTTTGAATCAAACAACAATGACACACAATTGTGATCCTTGCAGTTTTGTATATTACGTGGAGCTCCGCCTGTTTTTTTTTAGACATTTTTCACACAGTTTTGATCTTTATCTTTGCTTTGTTTTGGTTTTATACATTTTTATTTTGTCTTTAGGCGTTTGTTATAAAACATACAAACTGTTTAATCTCAATTTTTGTGAATTTTGCATTAAAGAAAAAACTAAATTTACTCCTCCTAGTACACCTGTGGTTGTACTAAATGATGGATATCAAAAAAGAGGTTTCAGAATAAATTCTTAGAACAAATTAAAATGAAAAGCTCAAAAGGCCCTGGACTGCTAAGGGTTAATCAGTTTATACCCAGAATTCCTTAAAACGCCAAGTCTAAACAGGAAGGCCTCAACAGATACTTTTTCTTTTATAACACTACAAATTAGTTACATCGTAAAATAAATAGATAAGAAGCAAAACAAAGACACAGTAAAACACATCAATATTAAGAGTTTTTTTTTAATAAAACCAAGTCTTTCAGAGAAAAACTTCCTTGCTATTTAATTTCTAATGAATTAAAATATAAATAAATTTCCTTATGAAATACTCTGAACAGTGGTTTGGTTTTTGAAGATGTACTTTTGTGAATCTAAAACTTGTCCAGGAATACTACTACATTAAAAACTAAACCAAACAGACAGACGGCACCAAAAGAAACGTTTTTTTCTGATTTCACCAGGACAGAGAATACCAGAACACCAGAAATGAAAACCATCACAATACTGTCAAAAAACAAAGTGTCAATCGTTAACTAAAGCGATTTCTCTGTAGTTCTCTGTTTCCCAGAGTGATCACGACACACAAACCTGTTTCATGTTATCAAGGATCTAAATAAAATCATCCCATGATCCAGGTGAATACTGGATTCTGATTGGCTGCAGGGGGTCCATTAAAAGTGATAATGGAGACCTAAAAAAAAGGTAGTTCTGGTCAAATAGCCTGATTGTTCTGTATTATTGCGCTAGTAACCATAACAACAGAAACGTGGGACATAGGTGGACAGACGTTTTTCCACAACTGATCCCAATGGAAGACAGTAGAAAGGATCTCTGTCCTTCTAATGTCTCTATGATGGACATGACCGGATCTCTGTCACATTTCATCATCAACACCAATGTTGACTTAATTTGAAATAGTTTTTCTGTCTTGTTTACCTTATTGTTTGGTACAGAGTAGAGAAGTGTTTATAAACAATTATTTCTTAATTAATGAAAGAAATATTTGCTGATCTACATTTAATGATCACAGTTAATGGCGGATATTTCTACACTGATAAGTCACAGTTTTTTGGTATAGTTTGGTCAGGGGTGCGACTTATATGTGATTTTTTTTAATGAAAAGGCTCATGTCTGAAGATTCCCTGAAAAATAGGCTCATATGTTTATTATTTTCCACTTACAACCGCTAGAGGGCACTGTAGGTGTGTGTATCAGTATTAGCAGCTACAGCAAAGCAGAAGAAGTACAGCTCAGTCTGATCAGCAGTTGGAATCATTGGCTGTGTCTGAATTCCCACCCTAACCTCTAACTACTAAAAAAATGATATAGCCCGTTGTAGGTACCGTGAACGTTCGGCCTGGAACTTCTGTTCGGGGTCCTGGGACTGATGCTGACGTCACATTATGTGATTGGCTGTCCGTTGGTCCGATGACGTGTCAGATAGTGATTGGTCTGGACAAATTACGATACTACCACAGAAGAAGATATTATAAAGTGTGTTGTTAACACACGGAGCACCAACATGGAGCGAGATTGTCTTGTAAACGTACCTTTATTATGATTATTATTGAATGCATGTTCGCTTGTAGTTTTTTAAATCTGTGCGCCCAGTGCTTTATTATTGGCCAAACGGATCTAGAATTTATCCACATTTAGCCGTGCTGACAACATTTTCAGCCACGGCTGAACTTGAACTGGAATAACAAGCAGATTCTGGCCACATCTCTTTATAAAAATTACAAAGAATATTGTCAGACACAATTTAAGAGGGAAAATAACTTTAGGTTAAAAAGGGAACGTGAAGTGAAAATTCATAGATCCAGAGCAGATCTCGACGCTACGTAGTTTGTCCAAGTGGGGTTACCGTAGTGTGACGTTACCTTCAGTTGAAATGACCCCCAACAGAAGTTCCAGGGCGAACGGTTCTGGTACCTACAGGGGCACTACTTAGTGCCCTGAAAGCAAGTCGGGCACCATGCTCACTGCTTTTTTTTGTTATTTATTTGTTTATTTTTTAACAGCAAACAGGACGTCATCAATGTTCCCTAGGTGAAAATCTAATTGATGAGTGTTTTGCATCGAATATTTATCCACTATCTTCTGAAGATAAAAACGTTGATGGTTTATTTAAAAAAAGAAATACATTTAAATAATTTTTTTGGCAAAAAGTGCTCTGACAATGCATTGTGGTCTATATTCGCCGATCTAGTGAGCATCAATGCGCACTGGAAATTTCCAGGGCACTGGATTTTGGAATAGTTGATTCGAAAAGGCCTACAAAATGGAGAACGCTCTATATGGTGCACTACAAATGTAGTGAATAGTGAAGGAATTTGGACACCAAAGTATTATATTTTTCTAACTTTTTGGGGACAATAACAAAAAGATTCTCTGTTGTTCCTGTTTATATTTCTTACCACTGACTAATGCGGGACAGCATCTCGTCAAACCTTCCCTCTGACACGATGCTTTGGATGACTGAACATGATATCTAGCATAGAAACCACTTTCCTCCGCTGGTGAGGCCTCATGCACCAGCTGCAGCAGAGCGACTGGGAGGATCTGTAGCTGTTACCATGACAACACTTCACACCATGACTCAAATAGTCCGTTTCTGGTTGAAAATTAAATAAACGTAAAATAATAAGATTAAAGTACTAATAACTGATTTCATATCTGTAAATGACCATAGTATAAGTAGGATAATGCCCGACGAGGTGTCCTTTATCAGAAATGAACACTTGATCGGGCATCATACCTTACATGTTCCATTTCCCACTGGAAGCTGAAGTTTTTCTATTTCCCAGCATTCATCTGTGTGTGTGTGTGTGTGTGTGTGTCCTCACAATGTTGAAGCGCTGCAGAAACAGGTCATCTCCCAGGAGGACGTAGGCCTTCAGCAGGTATTCGTAGTACGAGTCGATTCCCGCTCCCACTCCGCTGTCTGAAACCAAAGCAGACACTGGTGTCATGGAGCGGCAGCGTAAAGCACCATGATGTCCCTATGCGCGACTCGGCCTTCACAGATCCCCTCACCTCTTCTGACCCACTCTCCTGAGTGGATGTTTATGGTGGTTCCCACCAGGTTGCTGTTTCTCTGCCTCTTCTCCCAAAGGAAGTCCATGGCTCTCCTGGCGTGATTCTACGCAGATTTGAGCAAAGATCAGCCGATCAGACGCGTTTGCTGAAAACATACCTTCCAATATCCTGCTGTCATTTCCTAGTTACTATAGGACATTAATGCAAAACTACCTGCTGGTAGTTTTAAATAATATTTTTTAAAAAAGAGTAAAAGTTTACAAACATTTCCACATTTTTTGAAGCAACATTTTGCATATAAATGTAAAAAAACAGAAGTTGTTCCATCAATACATCTTTTTCCTGATGGATGACCGTTCAGCACAGATCATCCTTCGGCCTCGTCTATGCCTTCAGAGTGGCAGGAAATGGGAGCACCCGAGTTAAACTGTGCTGGGAGGCTGCCATGTTGGCCTCCTAGCACACTGAAAGCCACGATAGTGAAACACTATCGTGGCTTTCAGGTTACAAATGTGAGGCAGTCGACCTCTGTGTGTTGCTTTCAGAGGAAGGTAGAGTCGAGTCTCCACCCACCGGGAAGAAGCTTGTGAGCAAAAGAAGCGCTCCTCTCTTCAACTCACCTGACTAATAAGAAGTGCATACACCTGAGGAGCACTGCTGATAAACCAGCGGTATGAGCTCTGACGTTTGTGTTAAGTAGCATTTAAGTTGATTTATCTTGATGACATTTGGTCCCAATGATGAACCTCTTAATGTTCTTTTCTCTTCTAAAGTTGATCATCTTAACCCACAAATGGAGGATCATTTGGCATAAATGAGATGTGATTGGGTCGATCCAAGTGCATCTGACTAAAACCTTTCTAGTCAAGCACCAGCTTAAGAAGAAGAAGACCCATCGACAGATCAAGGCTTCGGTCTGTCTGAAGATGAATGTATGTTTAGCCAAGGTTTCATTAAAATATGATGGGAAAAAGGCTGCATGATATGAGCAAAACTCGCGATTTGCAACATTAGTGATCAATTTTGCGATGACGATATAACTTTCAATAAATTATCAAAAAGCAAAACAACCAAAAAACATTTACATTTCACTGCAACAGTTTAATTTAAATAAGAGTCACCATAAATTAGATTACACTCCAAATGACCCTAGTCTAAATAGAAGGCTAGCATCTAACATAAAATGGCTCCATGCGACTGGTCAAATGCATAAATGGATTTATTTGAGTCATTAAACACTTAAAGCTGCCATAAGATTGTTTTAGCACATTTAAGGTTGCCATTTATTGCATTTTTCACCAACTTTTGAGATCTGTGTATTGCACAGCTTGATATCGTGATAACAATAAATTTGCGATTTATTGTGCGGGCCTAATAGGAAAGCTAACACCGCTCCAACAGTCCCGCCCACAACTTAGAAGTGAACAAATGAACTCCTGCTGCTCTGCAGAAACACTGTTCTAGAAAACAACAAAGATTTTTGATTTTGGCTAAAAACGGCATCATCATAACTAAAAGATCCCTGGAAACACACACATGATCGCAGTGGGACTTTGATTTATGCAGACGACATGGTTTTCTTTGTTCATGGTCGCACAAAAGACATACTGATGGCTAAACTCACTAAAATAATGTTTTGTGTTACAACTTGGTTGCAGGAGTGCTGTCTGCAGTTAAACGTCTCCAAAAGTGCAGGCATGCATTTCACTAAAATAAATAAAACATCACCTGATCCTGACGTGCATGTTAAAGGAGAGCAACTATAAACTGTCGGCCAAAATAAATACCCTGGGCTAATAACAGATTCAAAGTTTTTTTAAGCCCATTTGACTAATAGTGCTAAAAAAATAAAACAAGTTTTGTGCAATTCAAAAAGAAATGTCACCTGAAGCTGCCAAAATGTGTTTGCATTCCATGATTTTCAGTCATTTCAATTGATATGTATCCAGTCAGTCCCAGGCGGCTCAGTTCAAAAAACTGAAAATCTTTTACAAACATGCAGTTATAATTATGGGTTATAGTGACTTATAACATCACTGAGTCATTTAAAAAAGATATCGTATTTTAAACAGGGACAATTTTCAGTTCTTTGAAAGCTTAAAATGAATTTACAAAGTACTGCATGCTCCGGCTCCAGGTCCTTTCACCGCCGGAGGACCTGAGCCTTGATTGTGTTCCTCCAGGCTCCGTCAGGGTGACGGTCACTTCCTCTGCACGGATGAGCCTTTTTAATGCTGCGATGTCATATTTTATCTATTTACAGTTTGGACACGCCTTCTCATTCCAATGAATGAAAAGGTGTGTCCAAACTTTTGGTCTGTACTGTATAAAGCAAGTGTTTCTATATGTATTTTGTATTATAACTGATACAAAAATACATATAGTGAGTGGGCCGGGTCTCAGGAGGTTAACTGTGCTTTTTTTTTACATCATAGCCAGGGGAGAACGGTGCAGATGAAAAGTAACCTTCTGCTAACTTAGGCATAATCAATCATTTTAAAATTACTGTCCCTTCTTAAATAAACTAGAGGAAATAGTCAATAAAATCCCTGCATACGGGTGTCCATGTTTACTGTATTCTTATTTAGTAACATAAAAAAAACCCTGATAATTCTAAGGGAATGATCTCTGTGTAAAACTGGACCACAGCTTATCAATTCTGAAATGACGTTTGCTCTTATAATCAGATGACAGAATGAGGAAAACAGAGAAGCATCAGCGTGAAACACTTTCTGAATGCCTTTTTCCTGCTTTAGTTATGATCAAAGCAGAAACAATGATGAAAAAAAATACTGAGCTCCATCATCCTCAAGGGTGCATGGAGACGGTTTTTACGTCTCACTGAAATGAGGTCGGTTTCATAAACCTACATGAAACCTGATCCAGAAGAAACCAGAGTCGTCGGTTTGTGGGGTGCGGTCATCAGTGCCGGCTCTACAAATATTTGCAATAACATCCTAAAGCGGTGAGATCCATCCTGTCCTGCAGCACGTCAGCAAAAAAGACACTAAACTGTTCCAGTAAAGCTCCGAATACTCGTGAAAAAGCTTCAGAATCACTTTAAATGTGAGAGAAATGCAGCGTTCTAGTAACGGAGCGGTCCGACATGTCAGGAATGAACGTTGAGACACTGCCATGCTGCAGCGCTCAGGTCTGCTCCCTGCTTTAGGAAGGTCAGGAAACAACCAGTGACTGTATAACAAATAACTGGACGAATCACGTGTGACGTCCTCCACAGAGAAGGCCTCCCTTCCTGTTCCAACCAAATGAAGTCAATTCAGTCCCCATTTTTCCGTGATACCTCCTTTGCCATGTTGGAACCAGACGTCCTCAGTAAGCCGTGATTGGCCCGTCTACCTTTCTAGGGCAACCACTCTCTCCAATTAGGACTGAGCACGTTAGGATGCCACACCCCTTCCACTGAAAGCACCCTCAGGATAATCTGTCAAACGCTTCGAACGTTCGACGCCAGGCCGTCTACTTTTATTGAAGCACCTGATTGGTCACTTTACAACTTGAATAACTTGAGCTACAGCACAAATATCGTGAAAAAAATGTGGATTATCAAGATGTTAACAAAAGGTATCAGATCCAGTATGTTTATTCTGGCGACCAAAAATGACAGAGAAACAACGGTTTATTTCTTTATAGAAGTCTATGAGATTTTGGCTTCTCTGGACCAGCAGGTACTTCCTGTTTAGAACGCCGGGGGGTTCTTATTTTACCACCTATGGAAACGACCATGGTAACCATAGTAACAGATGTTGGAGGATAAAAACAATGTTACAGAAATAGCAGGAAATGCTCCTTTACTTATTTACAAAAACGTAAAGTGCAATCATAAATCGTAAAGCACAATCAAAACAGATAACAGTTTCATTTCCTGTTTGTACATTTTACATTAACTTCCACGAGTGGATATTAAAAGGGTCAAAGTTTCTTCAGTGAAGGTCTGGATGGTTAAACACATCGATTGGTGGTTACCTCAAATATGGAGTCCCCGGTGAAGCGACTTAAAGCAGCGAACTCCAGGATGATGGTCCCGGCACACGCCGTGCAGGTGTCCGTCTCTGTGCCCGTCCGCGTCTCAGGACCCCTCACGCCGTGTCTTAGGTTAACCTTTCCAATCCAGAGGGAGGACACTTGGTCTCATTAAACTTATCACCATGTTCACACAAAATACTCACTAAAGCTTCTGTGGGAGTGGCCAGGAAAAGAGCGTTTTAACCCGTTCTTATGACAATAACATGATGGATGGTCTCACCCTGGGATAAGGCAGGCCACTGCTGGTGTTAAACGCCGGCAGGAGTCTGAGGCCCAGGTCTTTGGCCATATGCAGGAGCTCATCCTGGTACCACTGCATGTGCTGGCCTCCTTCCTTCAGCATCACAGCCATGGAGTGACCTCCCAGCAATCCTCTGAACAACAAACCAGCATTTTTTTACGGAGATCAGAAGATCCCTGCCTCCTCAGCTGAGATCCCACTCACCCAAGGACGCGAATGTTGGTTTCAAAGACAGAAACGACGATGTCATTGTCCAGCCGCACGTCTGACAGGACTCTTCTGACCGCCGCCTCAAACTCGGTCGTCTTATTCAGGAGCTGAAGGAGAAAAAAGGAGGACGCTCCATCAAGCTGACTTGTACTGATATCAAGGAAAGCGTGTTTTCAAACGTTCCAACTCCACAAAGTCAAAGTCAACTTTATTGTCGATTCTTTACATGTGCATCACATGAAGCCAAATAACACTTTTTCCTTAAAACGTCTTTTTTTGCATCATTGAAACACATGTAGGCTTCATGCTCCGATTTTAGTAAACAATGTAAACTACTTACAACCAAAGTATCCAAGGTGTCTATGAGGGTCAGAGAAAACCTGGCAGGAAGAGACAAAAATGAGGAAAAAGCTTTTGGATCAAACCAATCCTGATCAACGTAAACAAACAGTTTCAATGCCATGCAGAAATGAAAGTTCCAGAACAGTCTGTGGGGTCATTCATGTGTTTGGCTCATTCTTCATCATTATAGTAAAATAGTCTCTCCGACTTTCTAAGAATAAAAGCAAATTATTTTAAAGGATAAATGTTGCATTATTTAAAAAAAAAAAAAGTCTCCAACAGGATTGGTTTGTGATTTGAAGGAATTGCATGGTCGATTTGGAACAATTGTTCACAGAAGCTGACAAGTTATTTGTCTTCATAGACTTTTATTTTGAAAATGTTTTCACTCACTCTCCAAGTCTTTATCCCTTCACTACCCCGTTTGGATGCATAATGATGCCTCTTTTATAGCTGATCTTGCACCAAATACCTTGAATTTGTCATATCTGTCAAGTCGGCATTGAAACGCCGAGAGCCAACGACACACCGACAAACTCTGAATTGGTCATGTGACCAATGATGCCGTTTGGCTGCTGTTCTTAACAGTTTGGAAACAGTTATGTCACTCGGTTTGTTTTTACATTTTAGGAGTTGCATTTTTAATTACAGTTAAAGAGTATTTCATTCCATTTTTTTCTCAAACCTTTTTTTCTGTGTGTGTATGTGTGTGGGTGGGTTTTAGGATATTGAAGTAAATTACTTCTGAATAATTGTTTAAAAAAGGGAAGAAGATTACTTCTACATGAAAATTGTATCTGTGAGAAATGAGGAGGTCTTGCAAGACAACATTATCAATTCTTCCTACAAAAACATGAAGGAGGAATGAAGGACTAACTTACTTGCCAAGAGCATCATCGACGTCTCCTCGGCTGGGTTCACGTCCACGAACTCGACCTCTGCAGGTGAGGGGCATCAACTCGTCAGCCGGGTACGCGTGGTCCTGACACACAGGTGACACTTAACCTGTCAAAGGACGTTTTCTCAACCGTATGAAGCCTTCAACCAGACCAAACTTACCATGTAGTTCTGATAGGCGTGGTCGAACATCTCCACCACTTGGTTCCTTGGATGACAGCAAAGATACGGATCAGCAGCTGAAACCTCCTCTAGTGAGGAAAAGCCTTTGCTCTTTCAACTCACCTCAACCTCTGCTTCTCCTCTGGAGTCATGGCCTGTCCGAGGCCACATGAAGCCCCCATGACCGCCAGGAGTAGCAACAAATCTGGTGCCATGGTGTTGTGGACGACCGCAAACTCAACAACTGCAGTTCGATTCCCGGCTGGTCACTGGTTAAATGTGGACACAACAGCTGCCATGCGGTGGCGGGAGACACGTTCCCGCCGTTCAGCTCCACCTCAGGCAGAAACCGTCAAACGGAATGTTGTTGATTCAAGTATCCAAACATGTCCGAGTTTATGAGCAACGTGAAAACAGCGCGAACGGGTCCGCGTCCCGCATGCGGATCCAATGTCGCTCCAGTTTCCGAGCCGTGGAGCTGCTGACGTCCGTCTTCATGAAGTTCATGTCACGATCCCGGGCCGCCCCATCAAACAAACAAACAAACCGCGACGTCTCCTTCCAGCTGCGGTCTGGACCTTAGTCAGCGCCGAACCACCTTTCTGAGTTTAATTTATTCTGAGTCTTTATTATTTCGACGCACGCGAACGGAACCTCTCATTTTGACAGCGAGAACCAGAAACAACTCAAAAAGCAAGTCAAAGCAGAACCCAAAGAAGACCGAAGCCAGCCTGGAGGCTGTTGTTCGCCCGAGCGCCTGCTTTCATTTTCAGCTTTTCTAAAAATTGGTTAATAATTTCCTTCTTGGCTGATATCTTCCGTCATCGATATGCGGTCCCACCAAATGGAGCAGTCACACTGTGGTAGGGATTTAATTAGCCGTTAGTGCTAATAACCCAAGCGACCTAAAAAAAACAGACGTGTATCAAAAATACAAACTTTAAAAAACGTTTTCATTTCTGAAGAACGAACTTAAGCGGACTATCTTTTATGTCCAGGCTGCTTTTAATTGAAAAACACTACTCTATAATCACCGCTTCGCCCGGAAGCTAGCTTGCTTACCGACCGGATGTGTTACGACGAAAACGGCAACAACATCCGCTTCCTGGTATTTGGCTACTTTGTACCCGAAATTCGCTTACTAGCTGGTACTTCTTCTTAAAGCAATGAAATATACTATATACGGCGGCTTCTTTGCTATTTTTAGATAAAAAATAAAGTCACAGTTTAATTTAAAAAAGAAGAAGAAAAAGAGAGACCTGAAACTGTTACAGTTGTTCCCTCAAGTCAATGCCGTGAGGCCTTTGAGGGTGGCTCAGAAATGTGAGACTCCAGCGCCACGCTTCAGTGCATTGATTTGTTATTATGAAACTATAATTAACTAACAACCGCAACAGGTGCTTGTTGTTTTTCTTAAAGTAAATAAACAAACCAAACTGATGTTTTACTGTTGTTTGCTCTTTCATGCAATCGCTATTGTTACCTTTATTTAACTGATTTGCCCATCGGTTTTGTAGGTTGTATGTTAGAGTAAACCGGAAACTGCATCACCTAGTAAGAACAAAAATGACAAAATAACCGTAAAACCTATGATTTTGCATTTTAAAAATGAAATATTTGCACAAAGGGGGCCTTGTGTTTTTTTAATCGTTCATCTCATGACTACGACTCCCATGAGTCTTTGCGTTGTCGCCTGACTCCTTGGTCGTTTCACATGACTGGCATGTCAACAAATGAAGAAAAGTGTTGAACTGGCAAAATTTCAGGGTATAAATAAAGATTTTGGGGGAGCTTTCAGGACGCAGAGGACTTCTGGTCTTGAAGGTATGCTGGAGCTTTAATTCACGTCCGTATTTCCTTCTACATTCAGATTTGCAGAATCTGTAGCTAAGGAGTCTTTTTTATGGGCAGTTAACAAAAAACCATTGTTAGCAGGCAAGGATTTTTGCAGCTGTGTCACTGAGGAACGATGCACAAATCACAGGAATGTACAAAAGCAATAAATAGATTTGCATTATGACTATTCAATTGGGATTACTGAGTAATTTTAACATATGTGTTATTTATTTACCTTTGATTAGAAGTGTTAAATATAACATTTAATTTAATTTTATAGTTTTTATGTTGAATTATTGTGTCATAGATCTTTTCTTGTACTGTTACTTAAATATTTAAGAGAACATGTTTTTGTTTTTTTTTGTTTTTACTGCTCTGTCATATTTAGTTGATTATTTTAATGAAGTTGATTAATTTATTCATGCATGTTTGCATAGAGGTCATTAAGTCAACCATGGCCCCTACAAACGACAGAAAGCTGACCGGACTTGTCGCTGCCACATTTACTCCGCTTACCACAAAAGGGTAAGGAATCGAACCATTCACCGTTTTTTTTTTGACCTGTAAGCAGAATCCGTTCCCTCGTGTGGAACCAGACATTTGGATTCATGCCACAGTCCAGTACATTTCCTGTTGCTGTTTTACTGCAACTATTCTCCTGTTTTTGTCACACTTTTCCTCAACAGTGAAATCAACTTATCAGTGATTGGTCCATATGTCGAATACCTCATAGAAAAACAAGGTGTAAAGTCCATATTTGGTGAGTAAATAAAAACATGTGAAACTTCATACATCTGTCATTTTTCACGTTTCTTCTTTTCTAAACTTAGTTTTTTTTTTTTTTGGATTCTGCTAAACTGTAAAAAAACCCGTTATTCCATAAAGGAAAGCTCAAATCTGCCCCCTGATTTCACAAAAATAAGTTAGTAGCTTAAAAATCTGGTGTGTTATTCAAAAGAAAAGGTTTCAATATATATTTACATAATTTAGATTTTTTTTGGCAAAAGGATTCATTTTCTGAGTGAGGTCAGTGTTTGGACAAATGTGATATTTAAAACAATCATCGTCAGCAGCTGGAGTGTTCTTACTGTAGTACTAAATTACATTTATCAAACGCCATATTTACAGTTAAGCTCTGATTTCTGTTTTCTTTGTGACAGATTTTTTTTTAGAATTTTTGTCAGAGTCTGAGTCAGCGTTTTCCCACAGGAAGGACACTCACATCAACGCACACCTCTTGGCTTTTTTTCCTGTTTACCCCCCAACTAAAGAAAACATTTTTGAAAATGCAAGACAAAAGAGGTGTTTAAAAACTGACCAGCTGTGCTGACACTTTATAAGGTTTTTTAGCAAAACCCATGAAACGTGTGGAAGAAGAATCTCTAGTCATCAGAAAACAGAAACCTACAGCAAAGCATGGCGGTGTTGTCATTATGCTGTGCAAGCATTTTTTATATGATGACAAAGAAATAACCTAAAAAAGGACTAAAAAATAAATGAAACGTTTGTTTAAGGGGGGAATAAACAAAAAACAAAAGAAAAAATTAGCTGCTGATGCTTCACACACTAATAAACTCATAGATACATTTTCTCCTTAGTTTTAATACAATTTCCATCAAAATAATTTTATGTCCTATGACTCTGCAGGACAAAAAATCAGAAATGCTTTTCTATACGTCAGAAATGACAGAGAAACACTTAGAGGAGAATTTGTATTTCTGGGAAGTCAACCTGTTAAAACAGAAATTATTACCGTCCTTGTAAAAAATAAAATTTAAATGATAAAACTCACAGAATACAGAAATACACAGAAAATAATATCCTTGCATTTTTATCATCTCATTCCAACCGTGTATTTTTTACTTTAAACACATCAAAGGAGACAAAAAAGAGAAAGATGAAAAAATATTTCTATTAATAAACATTGTGACAATCCCAGGGTTCAACAGGCTTAAACAGTGAAGGGATGGTTCAGGAAGCATCGTTTTCCAACACGGATTGGCCACCACAGAGTCCAGACCTGAAGCCCTTTGAGAACTCTGTGGGTCAGAATCTACCATCATTAGTACAAGGTGAAAGCAACACCTTTGACATCGCAGAGGCTGATCGACACAAGGCCACAGCAAATTAATGCTTTCGAATTAATGTTAATCAAAGCTAAACAAAACAAAATATTAGTGTGTGAACCATTGACTGTATCAGAGAACTGGATTGAGCGAGTATGACGGCACCCTTCGAAAATGTTTTTTTTCCAGCCCCACCCAAACGGAGTCAATTCAGTCGCCATGTTTTTCACCACGCAGATGCTAGCGTGTTGGAGCCAGAGGTTGTCAGTAAGCAGTGATCGGTTCGAGTTGGCCTGAGTTTCTAAGGTAACCACTATCACCAATCAGGAGGGAGAGGGAGCTTGTTGGAAGGCCACACCCCCACCACTTGAAAGCGGGCCACATGAAATCTGTCAAACGTTTTGAACGTTGGACACTGGGGCCAGTAGGCTCCACCTACTTTTATTAAGGCCAGTTATTGTTTGTCAGTTTATAACTTGAACTACAGGAAAAATATGAGGATTATTAAGATGATGTTAAATAAAGGTATCAGATCATAAATAGTTCTTCTGACCAATAGAATGACGGTTCAACAGCTGTTTATTTCTATATATAGGTCTATAGGATTTTGGCTTCTTGGAGATACTTCCTGTTTGGACTGCCATGGAGAAGGGCCACTCAGTCCAGTTCTCAGATACAGGCGATGGCGTTAGCCTTTATTTGGCCAGGCAGTGTAGTTTCAACATCAGCCCTGTTGTGTCATTTCCTGTAGAAATGGAGCAAAGGGTAAGTAGAAGGGATACGATACTATCAGGAACAAAACTCACCCTGCAGATGCTGCGTCTTCATCAGTCCGACTTGAGAAAACCTCTTGAAGAAGAGGTCAAAGTGGCCTGATGACCTTTTTTAAAATTCTTTCCGCTGTCCTCTTAAATTCTTCTTTGCACTCTGATATAAAAAAATCCCAGTACTGCAAAGCTTCTCCAACATATTTGTTATTTTTTGAAAACCTCTTTATCCGACTCTAAACTAGAATCTAGCCTGAACTGAACTGAACCTCCATCAGCAGCTTTTTAAAGCAAACTCGAAGATCCAGTCTGTGAATGTGACCAAGTTCTGCTTGCTAACAGTGAACGGCACCACCGGAGAGAGCCCGTCTCTCTCTGTGGCAGAGAGGAAGGCTCTGGCGGAGGAATGGTGCGGGAAAGCCAGGGGCAGGTGAGTCTCCACCCCAGCGCTGCGGCGTGCTGACCTTCTGACAGTAAAGCTTCTTCGTTTCCACAGAATGGATCAGGTTGTCGTGCATGTTGGTGCCATGAGTCTGAGAGACTCACAGGATCTGGTAAGTTGCTGCTCTGCTGATAAGAAAAGTAACCAAGTCCTTACAGAAAAAAACGCCTTTGCATTAGGATTGAAAGTTTCAAATTCAGGCTAATCTCAGTAAATCCGTCTTCAGGCTGAACCACAAAGCTGCAAACAAATGCTTTTCAAACGGCAGAGATTGGTGTTTAGGAGCATCTTGTTTCAATAGTGATCTAAATCACTTCCTGTCTTTAATTAATCCAATTATAAATTAAGGCCATTTTATTTTAACCACAATCTTTTTCCCAGGACTAAACACACTTTCTCCAGCATCACTGAACACTCCAGAAGTAACCGTTGAAATGGATTTTGCTTGGTTTAACATGAGTTTGGACTCGCTGCTGCTTCATTGTTCCTCTGTTCCTCCAGGCGCGTCACGCTGCTCAGATTGGAGCTGACGGAATTGCCGTCATTGCCCCCTTTTTTTTCAAGCCCAAAACTGCAGGTGTGTCACGGTTTTGGGAGTAAAAACATGTGAGCTTGGCATCAGCTGTGCATCATCTACACACTTCCTTCCTGTCCTCCTGACCCAGATGCCTTGAGGAAATTCCTGCAGGAAGTGGCTTCAGCCGCTTCAGCTCTGCCATTCTACTATTACCAGATCCCAGCGATCACCGGCATCAACAGTCAGTGTCGCTCATGATGAGTTTGCCTTCACAGAGGACTTAGAGGAGCTGATGACTGTTCTGTCTTCTCCAGTGCCTGTGATGGAAGTGGTGGAAGGAATCGAGCAGCTCATTCCCTCCTTCAGGGGAGTAAAGTTCAGTGGGATGGACCTGATGGACCTGGGTCAGTGCGTCATGCACAGCCAGCCTCAGTGGTCGATCCTGTATGGCGTGGATGAGGTCAGTCTCACTTGTACCATCGCGGGAGCTCCGTGTTTGCTGACGAACCGCAGACAGCTGCTGGTTGGTGATGAGGAGCTCGACCACGCGGTCTGAGCCAAACATGACGCTGCTGTTTTTGGTCCGTTTCTGTAGCAACTGTTGGCCGCTTTGGCCATGGGAGCCAATGGAGCGGTCGGCAGGTCGGTGACTCTCTATGATGTCTTTATCACGCCTTTCTGCTAATTTTCTCACAAGGGTCTCTTCTTGCAGCACATTCAACTATTTAGGGAGTCACGTGAACAAGCTACTGTCAGCATTTGAGAGGGGGGACCTTATCCAAGCCAGGGCCATACAGGTACTGCCGATGCGTTTGCTGCTTGTTGCCAGCATGTCTTTCCCCTTTGAGGTTTTTTATTCTTTGAATGTTCAGTTCCAGATGCAGGAGCTGCTGAGCTTTGCTATGAAACTTGGTGAGTTTTGTCCGTAACTCTGGAAACGATGGTGGGACTCTGACTTTGCTGCGGATTACAGCTGGTTATTTGTGACTTCCAGGCTTTGACGTTGGCGTGAACAAACAGCTGATGATGGAGGTGTCCGGCTTGCATCTTGGTCCCCCTCGCCTCCCGTTGATGCCGTGTCCTCTGGAGCGCTCGGAGAAGATTCTCCAGAAATATCGCAGTATTTTTCCTTAAATCCACCTTTTAATGATATAATTGTTTTACACTGAACTTAGCAGAAAACGTTATCGTGGATCCACAGTTGCTCTGACTTTGGAGGCAAAATGTCAGGAGTTTCAGACAGAAACGTTGAATTAATGTCATATTTTAAAAGTCTGAACTGCTCCTTGAATTAAGGGAAGAATGGGTTTTCTTTTGGGGACATTTTTTAACTTTTATGTGTCAAGATGCTTTTTACAGCGTTGGATTTTAAAAATGTTTCTATTTCACTGGGAAAGAAAGTGTTTGTGTCTGTAAACGTGCTGCCTCAGACGGTGGTACGCTGGTGCTCAGCAGTTTGATCCTTTTTTAAGGAGTTTATGAGAACATCCGTGTCAATAGATTCACCATATATCTTGGACAAGATAGATCATCGGCATTAATGAGACTTTACCCTTAATCCACACGCCTGGGAGTGTCACTCTCTCTGGATTTTCGTGTTACACTTTTTGAACCACTTTAAAAAACTCTGCTTGACTTTGCCTCTCTAAAAATCTGTCATGAATGTCGACTTTAACACCACACACACTCAGACTTGAACTGCAAAATGACAAAGGCATTACAATAGAAACCGAAAGGTTTTTTCTTTTTTTAGTATTCTCTTGTTTTTCTGAAAGGCAGCAAAGGGAAATTCAATGTGTAACAAAGAGTCTTTGTATTGTTGTTGATCTTTCATTAATTGTTTCAATTAAAATGAATCATAAAATCACTTGCCTGTCTCATCTCTTATTAATGATCTTTGGCTTCTGTGTAATCACACAGGAAGCAAACATTCTTATTTCTATTTACCTATATTTCATTTTTGCTATAAAAAAAAAACAGAACAAAAAAGCAAAACAACACAGAAATTTAGGGTTTTTATTTTTCCTTTTTGTGACTAGAGTAATAGCAAACCTTTTCTTTTTTGCCTCCTTTACTTACTTAAAGCCATTGGCAGGCCTACACTTTTTTCCCTCTAAAGCATAAACAACAAGAAAAAGAATGAACAAATAGCAATTTATTTCACAGAGAAGCGCATTTCTCGAGAATCTCGCTTAATCCTTTTTTTTGTGAAAGTGTACAACTTTATTTTCCAAAAAACATGACTTTTTCCCTCTAAAGCTAAAGTTTTTTAAATAACAAATTTATGGTTTTTACTCTAAGATGTTGAATTTTTCCTATAATTTCGTGACCTTTTTCCTCATAGTTTTACGATTATATTTTTGTAAAATTTTTACCTTCAAAGAAAAATTGTATGCCTTTTCCCTCATAATTTTACATCTGTTTTTCTGTGATTTTTCCCCCCACTTTTGTCTTGATAATTTTACAACTTTATTCTAGCAAATGTTTGACTTTTTGCCCTATATCCTAATCTTTTTCTATTTATGGTGGCCCTCTGTCGTAATTTGGCCTCTTTTATTTGTGGTTGAAAATCCTCTATAAGCTGATATATTCTGCTAAAACACAAGAAAAGGAGCAGAAAATGAACCGATGGTGTTTTGATCGGAAGCGGAACCTTTCTCTGAGCGCTTTGGTTCCCCCCACCTTCAGGTCGACTGGATTTGACTACTGCACAGAAAGCTGCGGCGTTTCCGGCCAGCTCAGCGCGTCTCCTGCGGTGTTGTCACTCTTCACGAGCTGTCACGCACGCACTCCTGCCAGCTCACCGGAGCGCTTTGTGGGCCGCGGAGGGTCATCGGAACACCGGCAGAGATGGTGCTGCTCACGATGATCGCCAGGCTGGCGGACGGACTGCCGCTGGCCGCCTCCATGCAGGAGGACGAGCAGGTTGAAGTCTTAGCTTCTCTGTGTCGCCGTTTTCTGTGTTCAGGCTGCTATTAATTCGTTCAGTGATTTGCAGTGAAATAGGATAAAAACAGATAGTTTATTGATCCCAAAGGGTAAACATTGGACCGGTCCTACTCGAAAGTGACACCGGAGCTAACAGTTTCCAGCTGCGCCGCCACTCTCTCTCTCTGGGCTCGGTTCTACCGAACACCTTCCATTATCAGGCCGCTGAACGTCTTCCGGTTTTTATTTGGCTTGATGCTTTTTCAGCATCTTAGCTGTCGATTCTCAGCCTTTCTCCTCAATGATTCAGACAAATTTAGGTCTGTAGAAACCGACTTTCTCCATTACTTACAACATTCTCGACACTTTCGCGATTCTTGAATGAAGTGTTTAGTAAGTATCTGAATAAACGCCAAAAGGAATCGGTGAAAAAATCTGACAGTTTGAGCTTAAACATCCAGTAAACAGGAATGGGTAAAGAAACGTCAAACTTGCGTAGTTTCGGGTAACTGCCATTACGCGGTTTGTCCAGCAGATGGCGCTGCAGTAAAAGTTCATGTTATTTATTTATTTTATTTTTTTTATTTTATTTATTTTTTTTTTTCTTTTAAAAAAAGTTCATGTTAGAGTTCAGGAGACAATTTTATAAATGGTGAAAATGACATGAGCTTTGACAGAACTTTATTAGATCACATGCAGTCTGGAGGTGTTTTATTTTGAAATGACGGAAGTCTAACATCTTTTCCCTTTGCTGTCTTGTTTGCTTTCATAAAGGGAAGTGAGAAGGTTTGTGTCCTCTGCTTTGTGCTTCACCCTCTGTGTGTCTGTGCTGCTGCAGTGATGGAGCTGCTCCTCAGTGGAGAAGATGTGGTGTTTCACGTCGGCGTTGTCAGAAACGGCATCAGTCTGTTTGTCGTGTTCGATGCTTTAGCGTTAGACTGTGAGCAGAACTAGTCCGGCGGTTTCTGTTTTTGACTAGAACGTACATGTCGTACATCCACCTGGACCCACCTGAGTGCGTTCGCCGTGACGGTTGGTGTTCTTGTGTCGCTCCAGCTGGGTCGAGATCTTCAACAGTACCAGAGCCAAGCGAAGCAGCTCTTCAGGAAGCTCAACGAGCAGAGTCCGTCACGCTGCACTCTGGAGGCCGGTTCCATGGCCTTTCAGTGAGTAGAGCCCAGAATGACAAGATGTACTGTTGACTTTCAGGGAAAAGAGACTGCCGTTCTTCACAATGTTGCCAAATTTTTGAAAGTTATATGAACAAAAAGTACTTTAAAATCAAGTAAAGCATGAAGGACAGATGAATACTGGTGCTTTCCTTCCAGCTACTGCATAGAGAAAGGAGTGTGTTACCTCGTCCTGTGTGAGGCTAGCTTCCCCAAGAAGCTGGCCTTTGCGTACCTGGAGGACCTGCAGGCGGAGTTTCATGAGCAGCATGGGAAGAAGGTCCCCACGGTGTCCCGTCCGTACTCCTTCATCGAGTTTGGTAAGAGAAATGGACTCAATGCTGCAGCCTTGCCACGGATTTTCAGAAAAGTGCACGTGAGGATGCATGAACGTGGACGACCACACACTCAGAATAGGTCCGTCTTTGACCAGCTTTTCTGTAAACGATTAGTGAGCTAAACTCGAAGTGAAACCACGGTAGGAGCAGGTGGTAAAGTCTAAAATGACGCATAGCGCTTTACAGTCACACTCTGTTGCCAAACAAGAACCACCCGGAGCAATGTGGGGTTTCAGTGTCTTGCCCGAAGGCACTTCAACACATGGGCAGGCAAAGTGGGAACCAATCAGAGAACTGGCCTACCTCTGCACCACAGCCGCCCTCCCTAATCCCAGCTGGGTGTATACGGGCTGTCTGCAGGTGAAAAATGGTCAAACTTGTACGGGACAAAGGTGACCCGCAGTAAATATCATGACCACTCAGTGAACCCGTACACAGAAAATGTTCGTGCACGTTTTTCTACGTTCATGCTGCAGGCGACGGGTCGTAGAGAACACTTCTACAACACGTAAGGGGGAAGTGGGTGAGATGCAGGCGTGTCACATTTTCACCCCTCCCCCAAATCCTGCAGACTGTTAAAGGAGCCCGTTAGTGCTGTTCATGTGAGACGTGCACGCTCTTTGCTGCAGCCTGACTGTCAGAAATGAGCAAATCAGCCAATCAGAGTGGAGTTTGTGTGAACGTCTTACGGCGTCCTACAGGCACTTATGGATCACTTGCACACCCCGTGCGTGCAGCATTTGGTCAGTAAGGAGCCACGACTCACTAACGACTAGAGCGTGGCGTGAGGACGCCGTACGCCAGCATCACACGTGCGTCACAAGTGCGTGTGACTTCTATTATCCTTAGGATTACTTACACGCACGACAATGGTACGTTCCATTTTCATGCCGTCTCTTGAGGTGGCCGTCTGAGCCGCTCCTCTCTACGCCCCCCCACAGAGCGCACGTGGGTCAACACCTGTACAGGTGCATGTGACTCAGGCGGAACCTTTTTTTCACGGTGACCTTCTCTCTCTCAGACACCTACATTCAGAAAACGAAGAAGTCGTATATCGACAGCCGAGCACGAAGGAATCTGGGCAACATCAACACAGAGCTGCAGGACGTGCAGAGGATCATGGTGGCCAACATCGAGGAGGTCCTGCAGAGAGGAGAAGCTCTCTCTGGTGAGTACCCCCCCCCCCTCCCTCACTAAACCCACGAAGGCTCATGGACTGGATTCTGTGCCTGACTTCGGGTTCCTTCTCTTTGGATGTTCTCCTTGTAGCTTTAGACTCCAAGGCCAGCAACCTGTCCAGCCTGTCCAAGAAGTACAGGAGTGACGCCAAGTACCTGAACACCCGCTCCACCTATGCCAAGCTGGCTGCCGGGGGGGTCTTCTTCATCATGCTGATTGTTTATGTGCGCTTCTGGTGGCTCTGAGCAATGAAGGAGATGAGGATGGAGGTGAAGAATGAACCCGCCACGGTCCGTGGACGCTAAGAAACGCCATCCCATGATAGGACTTTACACATTTAAGACCCGCCCATTTCCATCTCACCTGTCCATGGAGCACAAACATTTCTTTTAATCATTAATCTGTTGTAATAGATTAGAGAAGCGTACGTGTGCACGTGTCTGTGTGCACGTGGAGGGGGCTGATCAAAAACCGTAAGGGTCTAATGTAGCGGCTAAAGGGGCATGAACCTAATTAGTTTTGATGACATCACAGGTGGGCGGGGCTGAGGAAGAGTTTTGCTTTGTCTTCAGTGGTTGCAGCGAACAGATAAAGTAACTGCAGAAGTGATTGAAATAGTCCCTTTTCCTCCCCTCGGTTATATTATGGGATGGTGAAACTGTAATGTTTTTCTTTTTTTTTTGCTAAAACGTTTTTATTTCTGAACAGAAAATCCAGCAGGTGACCTCGTTTGGGGCCTGATTATCTGGTGTGAACCAGAACCCGATCCGTGTCGGTTCTCCTCGCTGCAGATGGAGTTTTTTTAAAGTTGAAGTTGGGTTCCACCTCATTAGTCTCCTCCTACTCTGCTTCCATTTCTGCTAAATATCCAGATTGGGCTGACAGTGGAAGCTGAGAAGTCCTCGTGGAGATCTCTGGTTCCACACCTTTAAGGTTCTCTGTTCTGTATTTCTGAAGCGGCAGTCTCAGCTCTTTGGGCCGCGTTCCTGCAGTTAAGGTAGATCTATGGTGTTTAGGTTGCTATGAGTTTCTTTTCTTTGTGTTTGATCTCGTTTTGTCAAGAAAGACCTGAGACGTCCGTCTCGGACCGAAGAATCTCTGTGACGGTTCAACACTTCTGTTTGTGTGATCTTTACGGTGTCGTCGCTCACGAGACCATAGAAAGAAAAGGAACCGTTCTGTGGTTCTTCTAGACGGTGTCTCTCTCTTACCTCAGCTTTCCTTTAGCTGCAGCCAGCTGGAGTCCACGCGTGGAAACCGCAGGACGCCGAAAGCCGCTGATCGGCTTCGACCGTTTGGGAGGAGTTTTAAAGCTCTTAAGGAATGTTCCACTGAGTGAAAAGTGAGAAGGCCTTTGAGTGTTCTGATGGTTCCCTCAGAAATAACATTTCTGCAGCTCCAGCACCACTTTTCAGTGAGAAGTTTCCTTTTGGAGGATGTGCTCCACTACGGTTATGCTCTGCAGAAAAGCTGCAGACCGGATTTTACGTTTGTAAATTTTACTTTGAAGTGGACTCCAGAATAAAAGAATTTGCACAAACGGTTGTTTCTGTCAGGAGTTTTTAATGACTATCATGATGGAAGAAGATCAGAAAAAAAAATCATGTTTTAAGGTCACTAAAAACACAAGCTACAGACAAGACTTCATGTGGTGGCGGTGGTAACATATTCTGTGTCTTCTGAAAGATGATTCCGCCTTAAATCAGCTTTTTAACCGTGGAGAAAGACTGAAAATATTTTACAAATAAATGTTGTAAAAACTTTGGGTCGTTTGTCCGAGTAGAACATAAACAGGGAGCAGCAGGTGAAGAAAATGAACAGAAAAGTGACGTGATGCATCACAGGGTGCAGTTCCACATGTGACCAATAGAGGAAGGTTTCAAAGTTGACACACTGTCACAAAAAGATTAATTTTTTCTACATTTAAAAATATACCAGTGAAGACAAGAGTCTAGTAACTCCATTATGACTTTTTTAAATATGAACTTTATAAGCAGCATATTTTAACAAAACAAAATTATTACATAAAATCCTACAGCTGCGACTTTATTTTTATTTGTTCAATCGTTTTTCTCTGACATTTAAACATCTGTTGCACCTTGGTATTGAATAAACAAAGGGTGTTTAAATGTTAATATCTTGTTTTTCAGACAATGACTGTTCAGTTTAGACGCTTAATAAAACAATTTTATCCTCATTTTGTTTGCAACTTTTCAAATTAAAATTTAGCAATTAAACACACTTAAATAGATGATTTAACTCTGCATTTTAACTTTGAAAAATCCAGCGGAAGAACTTTGATCAAAGTTTTATGTTAGAATATATTCACAATATTTTTTTAAATAAATAAATGGAAAAAATCAGTCGTCTAAACTGAATTTTTGGGGTTTGAAAATAATGCAGAATGTGAAATGATTGAAGTCAGATTCAGATTATTGAAAACAAATCTGTATTAAATAACGTTTATGACTGTTTGTTCATTTAGACAACAAGCTGAAATGACTGAGCTGCTGTCGTAATTTGCTGATGTTTCATAAAAGTCAAACAAATGATCAAACTGGGATTAAAGTTTTAGATGTGAGGAGAACAAATCTACTAAACACTTTTGTCTAAACATCAGTTTAACACAACCGGGTCCTGAGACACCGAAATCATGTGCTGCAAACATCAAAGTCGGTGCAAAAAAACAAAGATGGGTGCCAAACAAAGGATGAGTGCAAAGAAGGATGCAGAGAAAAAAGTGGAGGATGCTGATAGAAGTTCACAGCAAGAAGAATCAGGCTTGTCCCTAAAGTTGAAGAGCAGAAGGCCTCTGTCTCCCCAAGACTTGACAACGGTGAAGATCTGAAAAAATCTTTGAGTGAGTCAGTTGTAACCCTTGTGCTATCCTAGGCGTTGGGAGTGGGGTCATCTAGACCCACTAGACAGTGCTCTGAACCTTTTTTCTTCAATGATTTGTGATCTTCACTGGTGTCCATGGATTACATGAAATCTTTCCACCTTTATCCACCTTTGTCATGGTAGGAAGAACACGTCAATGGAAGGGTGGGGTCATCTAAGATAGCACGAGGGTTAAAGACGATCTCACTTTTAGTTTCAAAATCTGGATCAAGCCTTCATGACAAAGACATGTATCCTGTAGCAGAGCTGGTTGAAACAATTGTGGAGTTTCTCAAAGATGACAAAGTTCAGATGGATAGTAGAAGGATTGCCACACAGCTTCTCTTGCTTCTTTACAAGGACCTGAAAAAACTGTGGGAAAGCCTGAATTGATAGCTGCGTTCATAGAAATTAATTCTCAAGCAGCCAAAAATGCAGTGGCTTTAACCTCTAAAGAGCAATGAAATCACAGCCTGGTGTGTTTAGGAGGCTTTCTCCATCAGAAATAAATTCAACAGGGTTTTGGTAGGAAAACCGTTAAAGCCAATATCTTTGTTGTAAAAAGTTTTAGTGTTTTTTGTTTATAGGAAAAAAACAAATCTAGTAGGAATTCAAAAAAGGAATACAGGGGCTGGGGGGGGGGGGGGGGGGGGGGTATGTTAGATAAAAAAAAAAAAGTAGTAATAAAAGTACAAATGTGGTTATGTTAAATAAAAATAATCTGTTAGGACGTAAAAGTAGGAATAAGTAGCGGGGGGGGGGGGGGTTGTTAATTAAAAAAAAGGATGCAGCATGGCTGCACGGTAGAGGTTAGTGCTCTTGCCTCACAGCAAGAAGGCCCCCGGGTCAGGTCCCAGCTGGGGGACCTGTGTGGAGTTAGTTCCTGCTACTGTCCAAAAACATGCTTCACAGGTTCAGTGGTTACTCTTAACTGTCCATGGGTGTGAATGTGGGAGTGAATGGGTGTGTGATTGTTGTCCTGCAACAGACTAGCGACCTGTCCAGGATGTCCCCTGCCTTCACCCACAGGTGACTGGGATAGGCTCCAGCAGCCTCGTGACCCCGAAAGGGATAAAATGGATTAGATGATGAATGAGTTTTTAAAAAAGGAATAAAAGTGTAAATGGGGTTATGATAACTAAAAAAAATCTGTTAGGACTTAAAAGTAGGACTAAATAGCAGGGGGTTATATTCAATTAGAAAAAACAAGGTAAAAAAATTTAGGAAAAACGTTGGTGGGAATAACAAGGGACTTAGCTTTAATCAAAGTAGGTTTTAAAATGAGATGTTTAGTTTGTTTAGTCTGTGCATCTGTGGGTTTGCGCCGGGTGCTCCGGTTTCCACCCATTCCCAAAAAAAATGTTTATAGAGATGTAGTGACTGTAGGCAAATATAAAAAACAAATAACAGAGATATGATGTAACATCACAAAAATAAATCAGCTAAGCTTTAATCAATGCAATCAGTGGGTTTTTAAAATGAGGACATGTTCAGTTTGTTTAGACCTCCAGGGCAAAATGTGATATAGTACAAGATAGGACAATGTGCCCCAAAACCACTCGCCACAAAGACAGCGTCTTCCCCTGAGCCGTCACTCTGATGAACTCCTGACCACTCCAGAACACGGAACAACCATACAAACTGCCACACCAGAACTACTGCTGCATTCTTAGTCATTTTTATTTAGTTATGTTTATTTGTTCCTATATCTTCCTTATATTACTTTCTTTATTGTTTATCCTTTTTGGTCTTACCCCTTTACACCTTTTTATACCTTGCTAGTTTGCATGAGAGCACAAGACTCCAAAGTCAAATTCCTGGTACGTGCACTGTACTTGGCCAATGAAGCTGATTCTGATTCTGATATGTGACAACAAGCTACAAGCACCCCCATTAATATTTAATAGTTTTGACTCTTTCACAGTGCTTCTCTAGAGGTTATGGTACAAATCTAAATTGAAAGGAAGATATTTAGTAAACATATCAAAAAAGTAATGCAACCACAAGGAAGCACAACAGTGGTTTCATGTGCCGGTCCCAAGTCCGGATAAATGCAGAGGGTAAATTCAGGAAAGGGAGATTGACAGGCGGATTGGTGCGGCATCTGCCGTTATGCAGTTGCTGTACCAGTCTGTTGTTGTGAAGAGAGAGCGGAGAGAGCTCCCGTAGAGATAGTGGGACGGGTTTGGTCACCAGCAGAGAGCTCAGAGCAGTGCCGCTGTTCCTCTACATCCAGGGGAACCAGTTGAGGTGGCTCTGGCATCTGGTTCGGATACCTCCAGGACGCGTCCCGGCATGTCCCACTAAGCGGAAGCCCTGGGGAAGACCCAAGTCATGCTGAGTTGGAGCTTGGTCAGAGGCAGTGCCTTGGGCAACCTACGGGCTAAATTTGTTTATAGATAGGCGCTGGAATGAGCAGGAAAAGCAAGGGATTTAGGTTTTAAGTTTGACAGTCAGCTTATACCACATTTCTCCAGTAGGTCGAGTCCTTTCCTCACTAATGCAGATGTGGAGTGCATGGCCTTTGCTCATCATCAGCCTCCTGTTGGTCTCACCGGGTGGCTCGGACGACGTGACATTTGGGTTGCAGTTTGTAGGGCAAAGCGGACGACAGAAAAACCAGGGGGAAGACTCCAGTGCCTGTCAGACGTCTTGATCTGTGACTAGACATGGAACAGGAAATGTCAATGAAAAAATGAGAAGCGACAGAGGGTAGCGAGCCAAAAAGAAACCACAGGGCAAAGGCTACACCTCTCACAGGAAGTGCAGTCTGGTGAAGTCATCCGTCACTGAAACCCTCTAAAACAGTTTAGAGACAATTGTTTGGGAAAGTTTAAGTTTTGACTAACTTTTCAGCTGTTTCACTTTTGTTGGGACCAACTTTACTTTGAGAAAAAAGCTGGTTCTCCTTGGCTGTCCTCTGTCGTCTCTGTGTCTGCGACCGTTTGTCCAGATATTCTGTTTACTTTTAAGATTGGCCTTATTTCAAATGTCATTGCACATGTTTTTCACTTCTGCAGACATTTTCTGATTGTTCTTTTTTATTGTGCAACCCATTAGAACTGAAAGCCACATTTCATAGAAAAGTTGCGAAACAAGCTGTAAGACAAGAAGAAAAGAGGAGACATGGCATGCTCATAGTCATAATTGTAACTATTGTTTGATGCTCTGGCACTGATTATTTCAAACATCACAAACTGAGCACTACTCTGTCTCTGCTGTGAACAAATTTCTTTTATCTAACAAAGAGCTTTTTTTCATATAGAACTTTACTGCATTATCTGTATCACTGACTCATCTTTGCTCTAAACATTAAAGTAAATTCTTTATACTGCTAAGTTTTTTTAACACCCCAGTAAAATATAGAAAATTTAAAGCACACAGTGATCAGAGAAATGACATGAGTCTCCAGCACTGTCTCTACTTTGGTTGCCATGGTAGCAGCAATGTGTGACAGTCATGTGAAAACGAAGCTGATTGGATTAAAATACTTGGTGTGATCAGAGCTCAGGGCCATTACACACGAACAAGGCGAACCGCTGGCCTCTGAGAGACACTCTCAGGTTTGAAACATGTAGATTGGACCCAAAAGTTGCCAAATCTTTTTTTTTTTTTTCATTTTTAAGGACTTGCTGCATGTAAGTCACGTTAACTTATCTAGAATTTCTTGTGAGAGTTTCTCGCTCCTCCCATGTGATCTTTATTACGGAGGCCGAGAGGAGCAAGACACGCTTACATTTAAGATACAACAAATCCCAGTACAAATGAACTAATACCGAAACACAACAGTGAATCATTGAACATTCATTCATCTTCTTCCATTTTGTCCCTTTCGGGGTCACGGGGCTGCTGGAGCCTATCCCAGCCACTTGTGGGCGAAGGCAGGGGGCACTGTTGACAGGCCGCCAGTCTGTCGCAGGGTAAATCATGGAACAAATGACCAAAAACTGAACCACAAAAAGAAACCACGTTACTTTGCTTTTGGAATGTTTCATGTATTTATAATGTCCACAAAAAGACAACAGTAATAAATAACTTTGAAAAATCACGATTGGTTTTATATTACGTCCCTTTCTGCTAGAAGCCGTGTCTCTGCTTTCGTTGTTATGTTTCTGGACTCAGTGATTTGTTCCGTGATTTGCTTATGTGTTTCAGTTTTTGTTCATTTGTTGGCATTTGTTGTTGTTGTATCTTAAATATAAACGTGTTTTGCACCTCTCGCCCACCGTATTTTATGTGAGATGTATCATCCAAAACGTTGTCTGTGGTTTACGAGAACACGTTCTGTCATATTTACTTTGATGAGGCCCCCACATCCACAGGGGGTAACCAGTGGGGTTGGTGGGTCATTCAGAGCTGAGCGACTTGCATGTCTTTACCAGGGGGGTATTCCAGAAAGCAGGTTATGCTAGTTACCACGGTAAGTTTGAGGCTAAGGAAGTGGATAACCTCAGCTTTCGGTTCCAAAAACAGAGGTACGTTTCAGGATATGCTTAGTTCCCATAGCAACTCATACTCTGAACATAACCTGGTCTGGAGTAGGTTTAGTTGAAGGTTAGTTTGTTTTCAGAGAGGTGAAGCAGCATGACGTGTCCATTTGAAGATGATTTAGTGGATGAATAAGCTCAGATAATACTTTTTCCACCATGAGAGGGTGATAAGAC
Organism: Oryzias latipes; assembly: GCF_053564925.1. NCBI lineage: Eukaryota > Metazoa > Chordata > Actinopteri > Beloniformes > Adrianichthyidae > Oryzias > Oryzias latipes. The sequence continues at coordinate 9,261,555 of NC_136240.1, forward strand.
CACGAATGGATGTTGGAAATATAAACTTTTTTATTTTGATCTAACTTGATTATTTGCTTCAGTTAAGATAAATCATTTTTTGACATCAGTCAACCTAAAAATAAAACGTAGTTATAAGACATTTATTTTACTTTCATTTCAAATCAATTCAATTAAGTGGGTGTAACTTCGGTGCTGCTGTTAGATCGGCACCGCAAGGAATTGTGGGATACCATTCCCTTTGCCTGTCTGGACGGATTTGGGTTTAAGTGTTTAGTTGTTTAGCTGTTTTACTGTGTTTTACCCAGTTATTTGTACTGTTATATTGAATTCTGATGATGATGAGTTTATATAGCACCCCTAGTGAAGCTTTGATTAGCAAGAACTGAAGTTGAAGTTAGAGTCATGATAGACAAATTTATCATATTGCAAATCCACATTGAATCATTCATTTTAATGTTATAGAAAAGAGAATATCTGTGCCCTCAAACTCAGGCATATGAAAGTTCAAGAAGTACAATAAATTAATATGGAAAAACATTTAATTGAATTGAATTAATACGAAATTTAGTTAGATAAATATATAAATTTGAGAAATAACAATTATTGAGTTGGATAGACATAAGAAATTAGGTTGACTCAATTACTTGTTACCAACTGAAGTCATTCATTTAAGTTGTATAAGTTATATAAATAAATGCGCGTCACAGGCTGCACGGTGGCGCAGTGGTTAGCGCTCTTGCCTCACAGCAAGAAGGCCTCCAGTTCAAGTCCCGGCTGGGGGACATGTAAAACACAACATTTGGGGACCTTTCTGTGTGGAGTTTGCATGTTCTCCCCGTGCATGCGTGGGTTTTCTCCGGGATCTCCGGCTTCCTCCCACTGTCCAAAAACATGCTTCATAGGTTGATTGGCAACTCTAAATTGTCCATAGGTGTGAGTGTGAGAGTGAATGGATGTGTGATTGAGGATATTCCACCCTGCGGCAGACTGGCGACCTGTCCAGGGCATCCCTTGCCTACGCCCAAGTGGCCGGGATAGGCTCCGGCAACCTCGTGACCCCAAAAGGGAATAAAACGGTTAAGAAGATGAAAAATGAATGAATGCGCGTCACAATGAAAATGGAAATAAGATCAGAAACTCGTGCGTTTACTTCATCCGTTCTTTTTTTCCAAGCAGAAACTATATCTTTTGCTGATGCCGCCGTATTACTTTATTGATGGACGTATAATCTTCATACACTGTCATCAAAATCTCATAGCGCTCTCCTTTTTTCTCCACGTGTTTCCATGGTGACTCCAGAAATTGGCGATCCATGAGAATGTCTTTATGTTCCTGCTGTGCACGTGCGTTAACCCAGGGTTACCAAGTCGAGCGTAATCACGACAACTCATATCCGGTCTTTTGGAACCGACATACCCAGAGTAAGCAAGTTCAGGCGGATTTCAGCCAGAGTTCATGATTAAAGTCAGGGTAGTTTAAACATGCTTTCTGGAATACCCCCCAACTATTCCCACAGTGATGGTACCTGAAAAGATGGAGCGGCACAGTTACACAGAGCCGCTCCCAGCTCTTTGAAGACCATATTTTGCCTCAGCTCTGCTGAAATGTGGCGGGGAGGTGTTTTCTTATGAACAGTTCATCATTTCTGTGACCTCATTAAAATCCTGTTCCATCACGGCAGCTTCTCTCTCATCCCAGCCTCTTCCTCTTTATCCTCTTCTCTCAAACTCCCGTTTCGTCCAATCAGAGGAGCGTGAAGCTGCGGAGACAGCAGCTGTATGGCAGAGAAGAGGGCCATAAATGACAGAAGGCCAAAAGAGGAAGTCCAGAGACCTGGTGAGTTATTGCCCACAAACATACACACCAGGTCCTGGGAACCTAGAGCTTCTCAGAGGGGGGTGGGGGGTAAGGGTCATTCCACAGCTGTGGGTAAAAGAACCTCACCAAAAGTTGAAGACCCGTCAAATCTTTTCATCACAAGAGGAGCCACATTTTGGCCACCGCTTCAGTTTATGCTTAACCTTTGTTGTTTGTCAGTAAGGGTTATTTTGGTGTATAAAGTGTACAAAACACAAATGCACTGTGAAGAAGGAAAACTGACGTGTATACTCTGGGCGGGGCCAGGAGCTCCCTGCTCTGCTCCATTCTGATGCATCTACTGTCAGACAAACAGATCCATGAACGTCTTTGTTTTCTTTGTCAGAGCTGGAATCTGGATCCAAACTGTACGGCTGGAAAGCTACGATACTGCTGCCATTTTTGATGCACCGCTGGGGTGTGAGGGGCTGTAAGCTACATATAAAGAGAAAATACTCCGTTCTGGGTGTTGGGAATGCGGTGTGCGCTTGCTCTGTGCCAGAGGTGTGTTTCTAATAAACTCCATCCGCTCTCCAGAAACTATGTCCTAGAAGACGACACCGGTTTTTGGCTAAAAACGGCATCATCATAATGAAAAGACCACTGGGAAGGCGTTAAAGCAGGGGTGTCAAACTCAAATTCCCAGTGGGGCAAAATAAGTGAAGTGAAGTGAAGTCATGGGCCAAACTCAATATTAATTGAAAAGTTTACTGCAACTGATATGTAATGTTTAACCTTTTCATTCAGTGTCTTCTTATGTTATTCTTTCATTACAGCCACGTTAGCTCCGCACACAAGACAAACATGTCTGTCATTTGTGATATTCATGATCAGATAATATGCCTCCCACCTGTCTTGAAAGCTCCTATAGTCCATCTTTCGTTTGGCCATTTTTGTGGAGGAGGAAATGGATTTGTCCGATGTGACTGGAGTATTTTTGTCAATGACTGCTAACAGAAAAAAGGAGCGCTTGCCGGTATTAGCAGTATATACCATGGGCCAGCTCTAATGCACATTTGATATGATCTTGCGGGCCAATTATAATTACACCCGCGGGCCTGTGTTTGACACGTGTGCTTTAAATAGATCAAAAGATGATTGAAGACTGAAAAAAAGAGAACATTGAAGATTTAGAGCAAAATGAAGAGGAATTCAACAATGAATGCAGGTCGACGGGGTGTCAGACCAAACAAAAGGGTGTTCATCTGAGTCTCCGTCCTTCATGAAAGCCTGCTGGCTGTTTGCAGCATCACATCAAACACACACAGACCGTGCAGCAGCAGCGACTGTGAGAAAGTGAGCACTCCACTGTGAATTCCAGCCATGCCTGTCTTTCAGCAGCTAGTGAATTTACGATACAATTAACCCTGAAGGACGTGTCGAGCACGCTCACATTACACTTTCAGCATCCTTTAGTCCGTGAGTAAATGCGCAAAAATGCAGACGATCGAGGTTCCAACTCATGCAACACGCTCAGAACACAGGAAAACGAGGCTCTCTCCAAGTTCTCACGCAGGTGAAGTTTTCAAATGAGACCTTTGAGAATTTGCTCGAGTTGGAAAAGCTGGAGGCTTTTTCTGGGTTGTGCAATGCTACAATTTTGCATTTTGTTTTTGCATATCTGTCCGCTTTGTTAGCTGTTCTGTCTTCCGAGGTGCACGCATCACAGTCTCATTATTTATGGATCTCCATTTGTATTTTACACAGAAACTTTCTGAAAGCATTTCACAGCCAGCCAGTCCCATGACAGCGGCTGATGTATTTAGACGTGTGGCCATGCTCCAGACTGACTGAAGTTCAAACTGAGCACCAGGTGGGAGAAAATGTGGTTGAAGTGCCTTTATGACAGAAAATGGTACCTTAAATAAAGCATCACTTCTCACAATGAAATGTTTTTGTTGCAGCCTGAGATCAGCGGGGCTTGTGTGAGATAAAACACACCCTCGCCGTAGCTATAAGCTACAGAGGAACACTGCTAAACAAAAAAACACGCAGGTTATGGCAGCAAGACTCACAGCAGAACCCTGACGCCTCCATCCCTCCGTCCTTTCATCAAGAATTGACCCCCTTTTTTAACCAGCTGTTAAAAAAGTATACACAATCTTTACTGTCCTCTGTGAACACGGTGAAGACCCCTCTGATGCCCACCCCCATCAGGATGACAGTTTAGTCAAAATGTTACTCAAAAATCCTCCAAGGTCACCAGATCTCGTCTCCATGAAGCACATTTGGGGGGAAAAGTTTTATTGTGGATCTAGTAACATTAGATCTGACTCACCTGCATCATTTTTGTGTGCAGCAGGATTATTGAAGAACCCTTCCAGAGGTTTCAAAAGATTAAAGTTTGGTCATCATTTGATCTATTTTCAAAGCGTTCCCAGTGGTCTTTTCATTATGATTATGCTGTTTTTAGCCAAAATCCAAAAACCTGGGTCGTTTTCTGGGACATAGTTTGTGCAGAGCACCAGGAGTTCCTAATAGCTCCCTCTTTACACCCTCTCCCACTAGCTTAAAGCACCTCACACCCCAAACATAACATTAGCGGTGCAAAAAACATGGTGAGCAATATCAGAGCTGTCCCTCTTAGTTCCAGATTCCAGCTCAGACGAGGAAAACAAAGACGTTCATGGATCTATTTGTCTGCAGGTGGATGCATCATAATGGGGCGGAGCAGGAAGACTGTGGCTTCACAGTCTATTTTCTACGTCACAAAGACAATCTTTTCAAACGGCTTTTTTTTCATCTGCTCCTGATTCACAAAGATTAGAATAAAATGGATAAGGTGGAGGACCTGGTCAACCAAAACTCAGAGCAGGTTTCTTCTCGAGGGGGGCGTGGCTCCGAAGGTTCTGGATAAACCTGCGAAATCTTTCATTGCTTCACCGAGAAACCATAGTTCTTCATAGATCATTAAACAAATGCTTGTTCTAGAACTATTTTTAACATGGATTGTTAATAAATCGTTCATAACCAGATATTATGAATAAATTGAGTGTTGGTGTGAAGAAAGGTTAGTGTGTTTACTATCAAGTTGGTGATGACAAATTATATTTGTCTGGATCTAACCACACAAATGATTACACCACAAATCTCTACTTTCTTCTGAAAAAGGTCAGATAAGCTCCAGAAGAAATGAGTGACTGTGCATTTACTGCATGCACAACAAAAAAAAGCATTTAAATCACGACCTGCCCCCTCAGTGTAAAGCCTTTTGTAAGGGAAAGGATGTGAGATGACAGCCGCTTCACGCTGAAATAATATTTACAAACCCCAGCAGGAATACTTTTTCAGTCTGGATCAGTTTATGAGTATGCAGTAAAGGAGCTGTAACACACACTGACATGTCAGAGGGGAATAGGAACCTGGCAGGACCCAGATGACACGGCCGGGACCGTTTCTTCCCACAGTGCAATAAAAATAGCCCACTAGCGTGGGGTGATGGTGGGCATGCCGGGGCGCTCAAGGGGAGGATCCCGTCACCACACGCAACGGCACATTGCTGTCAACCTGCTCACTTTACAGGCCTTCCCACCGCACTCACGCCGTGGCTCCGGGTCCTCTCTGTGAGCGTCTGAGGCCTCTGCACATGCGAAAATCATGCCTCTCCAACCTCTGACCTCACAGGAACGCCGTGGCATTCACCAGTCCACACGTCTGCCTGCTTGACATGATCTGCTTTTATTTAACAAAAGGACAAACGTTTTGCTAAAATGTGAAAAATACCTCTCCTCATTTATGGGTACGCAGACAACCTTCCATGTTTAAACTCTGCAATAAAACTTGGCTAATAAAAAAAACTCTCACAGGTTTGTTTACTTTTTTCAGATATCATCTTATGTCCAACAAGGTAAATGATTACATTTACGTATTACTGATCTGTGAACTTTTTGGCTCATGAGTGCATTATTGTACCAGATGTTGACATAGGGGTCATATAACTTGAAGTTCACACAGGAAAGTGATTTAATGTGATCAAATACTTGGTACCCGTTGTGGGAGAGCTCTAGTTTTTTTCACACACCCTGGCTTCTCATCTTGTTGACCCGACCAGCGGCTGCCAAAGATTCAGAGAAGCAATCTGACACAAATCAATCCCTGCCTCCCTCTCCGACTCAGGTCCATCTATTCAAACCTGTTCTCGCTCTTTTCTCATGCTGGGACTGGGGTCTGCAACCTTCAATACCCAAAGAGCCCTTTGGGACAAAATCTGTCTGACCCAGAAAGAGCCGCAAAATCTTGCTTCACCCTTTAACAAATTCTACACTACATGCAGTCATGTTACTTTTATGCCACACATCAATGATTTACTTTTGTCATGAATATTAACAATCATTTTAAGATAAATGGGTTATTTTTCTAAATTTGAAATGTATTTTCACTTTTGACAAAGAGTTACATTGATTCCTTTTAAAGTTAGTCAGCCTGTTCAAACTAGGATCATCCTCCTGCAGCAAAAGGTTTTCTACCATCCTTGAAGGCCCAAAGCGCCTTACAGTCCTACTCACGCACACACACATTCACAGATTGATGGCGGCTCCGCTGCCGAACCTATGACCACCAGTAGCAATGTGGGGTTCCGTGTCTTGGCCAAGAACACTTCAACACATGGGCGGGCAAGGTGGGAACCAAACCTGCAATTTTCTGATCAGAGGTCGACCACTCTACCTCTGCTGGACGAAATGGATTTTTCCATTGTTATTTGTATTGACTGTGAAGGAAAACTGGACTGAAACTGAACAATTGTTACATGAATTTAAACATACAGTATATATATATATATATATTTTTTTTTTTAACTTGTCCTGTCTGTCCTGTCTAACAGCTGAGCAGACAGGTGAGAGCTGAAAGCCTCTTGTGTTGAACATATTTTACTGTTACAATAGGGGTTAAGAATCGTTTGACACACTAGGTGTATATTTAGATAAACCCCTTTTGTAATTTAGGCTAAACTTTATTCATCTTACTCACATTTGTAACATTTTTGTGTTGAACCGGTAAAAAAGAAAAGGATGGAAGAAGAGAGGGATCCTAAATGGGGGGGGGGGGGGGGGTGTAGGACGGTGATTATAGAAAGGGGGTAAAACCATGAAGCAGCATAGAGCAACAAGTTGCTAGATGTCTATAATCATTATGGTTAGGTTCAGATGTAATACAAATCTAGAAGGGGTGGAGCCTGTACACACACACACCCAAATGTTACAAACATACCTGTTGGCTCAAAAAATTTTCACCTACAGACAAGTCAACACACAATACAACTCATGTTCCCACACGCATACTTACCTAACACATAATACATAATACATAACATTTCATTCAGTCACGCAAACTTTTCGTGCAAATGTGAGATAGCACCTGTGAGAGTGAGTGTTTATTTTCCTCTGAGGTGGACGATGGAATGTAAAAGGAAAGAAGGAGACCCCTCTGAAAGTTTGTGCATTTAGACCAAAACAATGGATGAACTTCCACAAGGGAGACCCGCTCCATACTCCAGGCAGCCACCCCCCCAGCCCACGGTTGGTCCAGCAGAGAGCGAGACTGGGGCTAGCCACCCCTGCCCAGAAGGCGGACGCCCAAGACTGCTGGGGGTCCACAAGGAGTGTTGTAAACATGGTCCGACCAGGCTCACGCACAGTTGGAATTTTGGAGAAGGCCGTAGCTCGAGGGCAAGGACCAGAACCCACACCAGAGGGACACGGACACCCCCAGGCTCAGATGTGATGTGATCCCCGGCTCCTGGTCTTGTCAGAGAACTCGGGGATCCCTCTCCTTGCATGGAGAGAGGGCCGCCGGGCCCAGGGAGCCATATAAACATAAATTTTTTGGCATATACAAATAAACATTTTTATCAACCTCTAAACCTAGTTTAGCACCACAGAATAGGATAATATGTGCTTCAAACTTTATAAATTAAACTTACAGAAGATCAAACATTTACAAAACTTTTGATTGGTATTAGAAATTTGCTCATTCAGTGGTTGATCATACAGAATCTTTTAATTTAATGTAAGGACAGCAGTGGTTTAAAAAGACATGTCAGTTTAAGCCTTAATCACTCGCACCCATATGGGAGGGTTGAGTCTAACGGGTTCTGGTTTTTTTTGGGTAGTCCCGGTCCATGGAGGGTCGTAGAGAGGACCGGCTGCATCTTAAGGGAAGCGCAGGTGTGTCTTTCAGCTCCAATGAGGCTCGCACGGCCTCCTTAAGGGACGCCAATAAAATGGAACATACCAGTGTGCTGCAAATGTATAGTGAAGTATTTGTATGGCTAATGGAAGTTACACGTACTTAACATACTCATGACGTACGTGTGATGCTGTCGTACGGCGTCCTTACGCCACGCTCTAGTCGTTAGTGAGGTGTGAGTTCTGGCTCCTTGACCACACAAATGCTGCACGCACGGCGTGTGCACGTGATCCATAAGTGCCTTTAGGACGCCATAGGATGTCCACACAATCTACACTCTGATTGGCTGATTTCCTCATTTCTAACAGTCAGGCTGCAGCAAGGACCGCGCACGTATCAGGTAAACAGCACTAACGGGCTCCTTAAACAGTCCGCAGGATTTGAGGGGTTGAAAATATTTAAAATCTTCACAACACGCCTGCGTCTCACCTACCTCTCCCTTACGTGTTGTATGAGTGTTCACTACCTGTCGCCTGCAGTATGAACGTAGAAAAAACATTTTCTGTCTATGGGTTCACTGAGCGGTCTACCACCTTGATATTTTGGGCGGGGCATGCAGGTGCCCTGCACAGGTTTGACCATTTTTCACCCGCAGACAGCCCCTATCCCTCCACAAGTACACCTGGGACTAAGGCTTTAGTTGACTGTCATGGGAGCACCTCAGTCATAAATTTATAAACATGACTAAAATGTAATTATTACTATATGAGTAACCCTTTCTTCTTCGAATGATTGTCTACTTATTTATCCTAACCAGGGAGCCACAGGGGAGGGTAAACTGCAGGTTGGAGACCCGTGGTCTAGGTAAAAGAGGAGGGAACACATTGACTGTATGATGTAAATGAGTGGACACTAGGAGACCCCCCCCCCCTTTTTTTGCTTCTTGTCTGTCGGTTGACTCAAACAGAAGAGGCACAAAGAAATCCAGCAGCGTTCTAACAGTGATAACTGCTCCAGAATTGAAAGTGTGGGAAAATACTTTAATGTAATCAGGGAATAATTGGAACAGAGTGTCTGAAAATAACATAAAAGCAGCTCCACACAACTGCTGATGATAGTAAATAAGAAGCCCCAGCAAAGAAATGCATCTTTTGCTCCTGCTTCAAATTGTAGCAAAGCATCAACACAGATAAATCCAAAGTCAGAGGTTGTGCCTGAATAACAGGGGAGGGCTTGCTTTCCCATGGGTTTCACACTGTGGGAAGATGGCATGTTTATGGTTAAGGAGAGTGCACAAGAACACACACCCTCCCTGGTCTGATGGGTCATTGCTATCTGGCCTGTGAACAGCGTGGTCTGCTGTGTAAATCTACGGCTGACAGCTGGAGTCTGACGGATGAGCTCCATGTCAGAGCGAGGGGCTCCATCGTCCATGAAGGCTGCTCTCTGACTGGCATGGCAGCGGATCGTGGCTCTGATCCAGGACGGCTTTTATTACAACTCTGCGGCATACCTGCAGGAGAAAAAAACAAAACCAAACTCAGAGGGGCTGCAATAAAGCTCACTTTATTTTCTCTTTAGGTGCATTCATTTTTAGGTTTTATTTCCAGCACGTCTTTCCCAGATTATTAAATTGCGTTTATTTATTAACTGCATTTCACTTAGTTTTAATCTTTGGTCGCCTGAAAAGTTTGAAACAAAACAAATGTTTCTTGTAGTCAGTGTTGAAGCTGCACAGCAGCAGAAAAGAGGAACTCATCAGAAGTTTCTATAGTTGTGCTGCAGCACCACACCCTCCCTCAGCCCATAGTTTAGAAACCCACATCTGGAGTGAGTTCATTAAGAAAACAGCACCGCAGACAACGTGCTCCCCTGAACACATGCAACTCTCATTACTCCTGACTTTTAGGACTCTGTCCCGCCCTCACCTCAATAAAAGATTCATGTTTGCATGAAGACAAAAGCATTTGACATGTGAGGAAATGCATCAAACGCCTGAGCAGCATATAGCTGTCATGCCAGCACCCTGAAAGCCAAGGAAAAAAAAAAAGAGTTGAGCATGTGCCACAGCAACAAAAGCTTTGTGTGACCGGACCCCTGAGGAGATCAATTTGCTGTCCCCTGGTTCCAGACCTTTCAGAGGGGTTGAATAGAGGACAAAGGGCCGCTCGCAGCAGCAAGAGGCTCGGCAATGTTTTTCTAATGGGGTGTAAAGACAAACAAATCACTGGCTGAGACGTGGGTTTGTTGTTGGGATGAGCCTGTGATTTACACCTGGATTATTCACCCTGATTAGGTTTAAGGAGTCTGTGTTTTACTGTGATCCTAGGATGCATGGGCCTGTTTGAACCTTTAGACAAAAACAATGGAGGAACTTCCAGAAATAAGCAAGTTTAACTTAAACGGGAAAACAAAAGCAGTTTAGATCATTTACATGAGGAGACGCTTTAGCTTGGGTTTAAAATGAGCTTTTTCTGTTGCAATTTTCTTTGCAATTTCTGTTGCAAAGTCTGTATGTAAAAAAGCTAAGAAATAAAAGGTATTCCTGGTAAAGGATGAGGCCTCTTTTTCATTGAAACAGTAAGAACACACGCAGACACAAGATACCACATATGTATACCTTTCAGAATAACTTACATGTCTGAAGAAAATATATTAATATTGTGTTTTTGTTTGCCTGAACATGCAGGTAAAAATAAAAGTCAACTTCACCAGATCGTGATTTAAGCATCGGTGCAGAGGGACTATTTTTATGCAACCACAGCCCGTTTTCTCAACCCCAAATTTACCTGATAACCGCTGCAGCATCACGGTTAACCTGAAAAACGGCAACACACACGGGCAGAGGTTGTTTTTGGAAAAACAGCTTACAACTTTCACCCCATTTTTAAAATACTAATCGTGAAAACTGGAGAAAATGTGAGAGGAAACTGGAATCGTTGAACGGGTTAATTTGACTCATATCACGCTTTGCGAGAAGTAAAAATGAAGAAAAAATTCCTCCGCCACGACGACACACGTAAACACACACACATACACATCCACAAGAAAAGAAAACTTTGAAAATTGATTTGTAAACAACTAAAACTCCTTTTTGTGTTACTTAGTTAAGATTGTCGTTTTAAATATCTCATATTCAAGTTTTCTTTTTTGGTTACGTTTGTAGAGCGTCTTTTTGGTCATCGACTGACTCCAGTCTGGGCGGAAGGATATGTGTTTGGCTTCTCGCTGTGACTTCAGTGACTGGGGCGCGTGAAGAAGTGCGAGTCGCTTTTTTTGGCCCCGTGCGTGATCAGAGCTAACTTTACTTTTATTTTTTCGTCGTTTCTAATCTACTTCGACATAACAGCTCGCGGGACGGATGTAGAAAAGAGTCGAGATGTTTTAATCCAGCACCGGGGGCGTTTTTTTCTCTCTCCAAATATTTCACTTTTGAGTGAAGAAACTCCGACCAACTTTTTGAGAAGTTCCCGTTCGAGGAGACGGCTGGACGGAGGGCGCGCGGCCGTATGTGGATTTTTACTGAAACATCATGGAGCAGAAACCCGGTTTCTCCGTGGGAACATCTCTTCTCTGTGCTCTCTGCTTCGTCCCGCTGTGCCTAGGTAAGTCCACAGCTCTCTCTCTGTGGGGAAAAAAAACCCCGACTTGTCACGATCACGCCGTGTTGTTGAGGGCAGACCTAGCATCTTCTCTGATTTTTTTTGGGGGGGGGAAATGGCTCGTGAGGAGAACCAGCGCTTAGGGAGAGGCGGCACATTCATCGGAACAAAATTCTAATTTCCCAGTAAAGTTTGAGCGCGCGCCAGGTGAGATGTGCACGTTGATCTGATTTAGGTCTAAGTTTGAGGGGTTGGACGCATTTGGCCCCCCCGAGGGAACTCGAGGCTCGTGCCCTGAAGATGCCTCGGCCCGCGGCTCAGCTGAGCAACAGCTGCCCAGATGCTGAACCCGAGCGGGAGAAGCCGGTTTGGCCGCGAGGACGCGTGACTGCTGCGTGATGGCGGCTCTCCTCCGCCTTGTGGTAGCACGTCAAATGATTTCTGCGCGACGTGAAGGATGAGGAGTTTGAACAGATACAGCTGTGCGGGCAGAGGTTAGCTATTGCCCGCATGGATGCGTGCCGTGCGTGTGCAAACTAACACTGAAGCCTAAATATGAAGTTATTCAGAATTTTTTCTGGTAGAAATGAACTCGTTGGAGTCTGGATCTTCATAGATGTGAAGGCACGCGCGCACTCAACAACACACTTTCCACACTTTATTAATGTATAATGTCAACACCTGTGAATGAATCTGATAGAAAAATGGGTTTCAGTCCACGTGACACCAGATGGGAAGTGGCTCTTAGCTCAAACCAACATGGATGCATTTGCACAGTGTTGTGTTGTTGTTCAACAAAACAACAAATGCTGCTCTTTTGTGTTTTTAACTCAAACTATACATCAACCATTTGATAGTTAGCAGGTACAACTTCACGTTTAACCTACGATTTCTTGTTTCTCTTAAACAATGTTAGGCTTGGGACATGACATCACAGATGAGGAGCCCCCTCCTTAAAGCCGAACTAAAAAATGCTGCAGGATGTGAATTGGATCCCACTAATCAGAAAGCTCTCATTTTCGTTAGTAGTGGTGAGATTCATCAAGGTTTTGATCTCAGCATCCTTTAAGGTTGGGCGTTTGGGACTGCTGTTCTGATTTTAATCCGTTGGACACTAAAAATGGTTTGTGACTTATGTGACAAAAACATGTTGTATCGTTCTACTCCGGTCATCTTTTGATCTATTTTCAAAGAGTTCCCAGTGGTCTTTTCATCATGATGATGCCGTTTTTAGCCAAAATTTAAAAGCCTGAGTCGTTTTCTAAGACATAGATTCCGCAGAGCTGCAGAATATCATTAAAAATTCATATCTGAGTTGTGGGCGGGACCGCTGGCACAGAGCAACCCCTTTGCTCTTCCCCTTTCTATTGCTGAAAACCTTGTATTTACACGCTCCCCCTCTACCTTACAGCCCCCCAAAAATGGCAGCAATATCGTAGCTATCCAGACGTACAGTTTAGATCCAGATTCCAGCTCAGACGAGGAAAACAAAGACGTTCATGGACCTATTTGTCTGCAGGTGGATGCATCAGAATGGGGCGGAGCAGGGAGCTTGTGGCCCCGCCCATTCAATTTTTACATCACAAATATGATCTTTATAAACCGCATTTATTCGTCTGCTTCTGATTTGAATACATTTTAAACTTAATTTGTCCTCCATCATCAGAAAAATTCCTCAAAAAAAACACATTAAAAGCACCATAAACGCCATTTTCAGCAGTGTGGATCTTTAAAGACGACATTTTCTTAGGACATCCACTCTCTCTGTGGTTAGATTTGATTCTGTCAGGGAACCAACAACATTAAATGTATTTCCTGTTGTCTTACCTCAAACACTGCCCACCTCTCCATTCCTGCATTTTCTTTAGGGGGCAGTTGGTAACATACGCTAACCGCAGTTACACAAAAGACCAAAAAACAATGCAACGCACCACAGGCGCTGCAAGGTGAAACACAGGAATGCTGCTGGTGTTTGACATTCCTCACTCCCTCTCTGTTGTCGCGCTGTGTCTCATGCACACACATGCACACAAACACACACACTTTTACATATGCAGACCTCTTGATAAAACACAAGGTTGTTGGTTTTTCTAGCTTAGCTTTTTTTTGTCATAACCTTTGACCCACAATGATGGATCAACACATAGTCTGGTGTCTCACTTCCATGGATGCCTTTATCAGCAGGCCGTGTCTGACCCAGAACCCCCAGCAAAACTTAAATGTTTGTTTGGTGTCAAAAAATGTTCCTTCATTTGATTTTTTTGTCATGTTTAAAGTTCTTGATGTAATTTTTTAGTTTTTTTCTTCATCTCTGCTTTTTACCCATTTTTACAGTGTAATGCATAGATATTAGGGGGAACATCATATGCTACACTCACAGACCACAACATTAAAGACCCACTCCAATGAAAATCCTCTTTTTAACTTGTTTTTGTTGTATTTTTTCTCATGATGGAGAACATATATAAAGAAAATTAAGTTCAAGACTGCGTTTCTTTAATCGAATCGTTGGGAATCAAGAACATATGCCATTTGAAAAAGATTGCAGTTGTTACAAACAAACTACAAGGCCACAAGCCCAGCTCCGCCCCATTCTGATGTGTCCACTTGTAGACAAATAGATCCATGAACGTCTTCGTTTTCCTCGTCTGAGCTGGAGTCTGGATCCAAACTGTACGGCTGGATAGCTCTGATTGTGTTTGCACCCCTAATGTTAAGTTGGGATTGTGAGGGGCTGTAAGCGAGTGGGAGAGCATGTACACAAAGGGATGATGGGAAATGAAGGCAGGCTCACTCAGTGCCATTGGTCCTGCCCACAACTCAGAGGAGAATTTCTAATGATACAGAAATGATATCCTAGAAAACCACACAGGTTTTTGGTTTCTGAATTATATAACCCAAAAAGAATATTTCGTGCTGAACTACCCAGTAACCTGGATTTTAACATAGTTCGGACACATGCTCAGTACTTTTATTTTTTAATGGCAAATATGACGCCATCTATTTTACGAAGTAAAAACCTGATAAATATGAATGTGTTGCACAGCCTGTTTATGAATCCACCGTGTTCTGATGATGAAATTGTGGATAATTTCTAAAAATTACCGGTAAATGTAAATACATTTTTTTTTCACATGATTCATGATTTATGGTCAATTGTGGTCATTATTTGACAATTTAGTGAGCAACAATGCTCACTGCTTTTTGCTGAGACTTCTGGGAAATGAATGTATATTGCATTGAGCAGTGATGGAATTCAGACACAACCTCAGACAGAGTCTTCTGGCAGAGATTTCTGGAAGGACAGGGATGAAGCAACATCAGTCCAAATGTTGGCAGCAGCATAAGTTCTTCTAAACCCCCCATTTCTACTGAGCAATCTTGAAGTTTTCAGCCTGAAGGTCGGTCTTCTAAGGTGTCAAAAATGTTGGAGCAGTGTGACAGGAGACCCACATTAGCACAAGTCGTCCCTGCTAAAGTTTTTGTGTGTGGGGCGGTGAAGTTGGGCCCACAGTGCTCTCATTCTTGGTGAAGCAGAGGTCCTTTTGTTTGCGGCACACGACGTGGGGCGGTCCTCCTGCTCGGGCATGTGGAGGGCTGCAGACTGCCAGCATGCGTTTGCGTATCTATTTGTGTTTGTGGGTAGAAATGCTGCTACACAAACTTCAGCAATTGTGCCACCCTTGTTTATATACTTATGCTGGGGTCTAGTGGGCAGTAATCTGCTTTGGACAGAGATTTTGTTTTTTTACCTACAAACATTGCAGCATCATTCCCTAACCTCCACCTCTCTCTCTCCCTTGGTCCACGGAGTTAACGTGACCTTTCTGACCTTTCTGATGGTAGATGATGCTCTGCAGTTAAATGGGAAACATCCACACCATCAGTTGGTTTTGTTCATATTTTTCACAGAAACACTAAATGTTTTCTGTTTATACAACAGAAAACATTTTTGAAGAGCTTTAATTTTTTCCTTTCGTCTTTGTGCAGCTTCAGTGAAGCAGACACATTCATGCTTTAGCACATTTACACAATCCTGTGTAATCTGAATCTTCAGCTTTGATGTTATGACTGGCTTTGAAAAACTTCACATGCAAATAGAACAAATAGAACTTTTTATTTAAGGAAAAGGATAAATTTTTCCTTCATGAACTAAGATAAACCTGTTTATGTCCTAAAGTTGCTGCAAACAAACTGGATTGGATGAAAGTTTGTTGGATTCAGTCCTGGTTTTAATCCAAGAATCCTTCACAGTAGAGCCAAAGAAATCAAATCTTCAATTTTTTTTTCTTTCTGCTTTTACTTTCTGTAATGAAAATTATAAATGATGGAATATAGTTAACAAAAACTATTTTATTTTAACATCTCCTTTGGAAATTGTCTCTAACACAATTAATGCAGCCGATGTTTTGTGAGCTACTGCTAGCTTGAGCATCTTATAAAGACAAATACTAGAACGGACTCGACAGAGCATTTTTGGTAACAACAGGCTTGAAAAGGATTTTTCTGCGTTTGGTTTGATGCTCCAAGTTTGAAGTTACAACCCCAGAGACCAAAGTCTGATTTCTGACTCACCAAACAAGTTGGTAGAAAAAAAAATCTACCAAGCAAATTATTCCATTATTTTACAAAGATAAACTATAAGTGTTATTTAAAAAAATGATATTATGTTAAATGCAGAGAGGAAGTCACAACATAATGAAAACATCAGATAAAAACAAATGATCTTTGATCTTCCTGTGATGATGTCTAATCAATCTTTGCTCTCTGCTTTGGCGTTTTCCCGCCGTCTATGAAATGTTTGATTTTCAATCACAAATGAGTTGTTTGTGTTTTTTTGCTGAAAAATGGCGACATGAGAAGAGGGGTTTCAGTCAATCGCCTGAAATCTGAACCAATTTAAGTTAAGGAAAATTCTTTCCTTAACTTTTTCAAGAAAATGACATTGCACAAAAGTAATTTATTAATGTATGAAGACGTCTTTAATGTCATCGAACTATAAAATCAAATGAAAACCTGCTGAGAAAACAAGCAGGGGGGATTGTTGACAAAAAATGCACTTTATTCCTATTTCTGCCTCGAGTTGATTCATTTTTACATGAAATCCTAACTAAAACAACTTAAAAACATAACCATGTTTTGGATTCTGGTTATTGACAGTAAAGATGCAGCCCTCTGTCGTGTTACAAAGCCACTATTAATAAAGTTGCACACAAAGTGGGTTCTCTATTGAATTTTGGCTTCTTGGAGCCTGCGGCGGGTACTTCCTGTTAGGAACACTAGGGGGGCGGAGTCACCCAATCCAGTCCTCTATATACAGTCAATGAACGAAACCCAAACTCTTCAACTCTCAAGTGGTCCATCAGTGTCTGTGCTCAGGGATTTTTACTTACTGTTTGACGTAGTAAAAAGACAGAGGTGTCCGAATTCCTTCACTACTCACTACATAGTGCACTATGTAGTGCGTTCGCCATTTCGTAGTGCTGTCCGAATCTACAATTCCAAAAATCGAGTGCCCAAGAAATTTCCCAGAATTCTCTGCGAAAAACCATTGCGCATCGATGCTCACTAGCTCGGCGAATGTAGACCACAATGCATTGCGTTGGATCAATTTTTGCCAAGATAAAGTCTTTCTATGTATTTCTATAATACAACATCAACGTTTTCATCTTCAAAAGACAGTGGATTCATAAATAATTGTCGCAAAATGCTCATATCAATGAGATTTTAACTTTGTGAAATCGATGATGTCATATCCGCCGTTAAAAAAAAAAAGTAGTGAGCATGGTGTCCGAATTGCTTTTAGAATTCGGGGCATTATAGTCCCTCACTGTATAGTTTTATAAGGAATTCGGACAGAGCCAGAGATCCGTCACTTCAGCTGCTTCAGCCGCTGCTATGCAGAGGTCCGTCGATTATGCACACATTAGATTATGCAGGAATTCTTTTAGTTACCATTTTAATAATTAAAACCAGCCATTTTAAAATATACTTTTATGTCATTTTAATTCAATTCTATGTCTTTTTTTATACAGTATTTAAAAATAATATTACATTTGTTTTGTTTCTGTACTTACTTTTTACAGCTTAAAACTTGTGTGTTTATATATGTTAGGGTCACTTTAGCATCAGAAATCACAAACTCTCTGGAGTTTGTGTCTAAAATAGATAAGACCAGACAATACAATAAAGAAAACAGCTGAATTTAACACAACAGACTTGAAGTTCCTACACTCACAGACACCAAGGATTAATAATATAACAATTGTTCTCTTCTGCAAAATCCTTAAAAGAGAATACAGACAATCAATTCCACCTTTTAAAAGTCATTTAAGCCTAATATCTTAAGTAATTTATCTGTAAACAAAAGTAAGCAATGTCTAAAGGATAAAAGGCAAGAATTTAAAAGGATCTTTTGTGAAAAATGCTTATGGAAATAGTATAACTCACAAAAAGTGAATTTATTTGAAACTGTTATTTCAAATTGTTATAAGTCTATCCTGGGGTAGGGTTAGGTTTATAACCTAAAGTTCTAAAGAATAAATAGAGTCAGCTAAACAGTTTAAACCAAAGACAAAAACCATTTGTCACCATTTTTACCAAAATCAAACAATTTTCCAACGACAACACTTTTCTTTTTGTCTAAAGATCAGAAAGAAGGAAACATTTATTGATGTAGAAGAGACGGGGAATTCCCTGAATTTATCAAGTCTGGAGAACTTTTCATGTTTTGGTCTCCTTCTTCCCCCATTGCACTCACCTGCCCCCCCATCACACACACACATACCCAACATGTACACAAACACACAAATACACTTACCTGCCTCCCCATCAAACACACACATTCCCCGACACACACACGAACACACAAATACACTTACCTGCCCCCCCATCAAACACACACATACCCCGACACACACACAGGAACACACAAATACACTTACCTGCCCCCCCATCAAACACACACATACCCCGACACACACAGGAACACACAAATACACTTACCTGCCCCCCCCCCATCACACACACACATACCCCGACACACACAGGAACACACAAATACACTTACCTGCCCCCCATCACACACACACATACCCCTGCACACACAAATACAGTTACCTCCCCCCCGTCACACACACACACATACCCCGACACACACACACGAACACACACAAATACACTCACTTGCCCCCCATCACACACACACATACCCCGACACGCACACGAACACACAAACATACACTGACCTACCCCCCCAACCCCATCACACACACACAAACACACACACACACACACACACAAAAATACACCACTCACCTGCCCCCACCCACATCACACAAACACATACCCCAACACACACACAGACACACAAAAATACACTCAACTGCCCCCCCCCCATCACACACACATACCCTGACACACACGAACACACAAAAATACATACACCTGCCTCTCCCACTCCCCGTTACACACACACACACTCTGACATACACCTGAACACACAAAAATACACTCACCCGCGCCCCCATCACACACACATCCGGAAACACACACATGAACACACAGAAATACATACACTTTCCCCTCCACCATCTCATCACACACACCCCGACACACTCATGAACACACAAAAATACACACCTGCCTCTCCCACCCCCCATCATTAACACACATACCCCGACACACACAAGAACACACACTTGACCCCTCCCAGCCCGACAGACCCAGACACACACATGGACACACACATGTAGACACACAAAAAAAAACACACACACACGTGACACATACAGATGTAGACACACACAGGGACACACCCACACAATCACCCGTGCAGACACACACATGGACACAAACACACAGCCTCAGTTGTTGGCAGCAGAGCAGTTGTATATTGTGAATCTTGTTGGACCTAAATGTTCTCTGTTGAAATTCCTCCGTAAGAATCACACAACGCATTTGAGCGGTAAAAAGGGGAAATTCCAGAATGTTTCCCTGACTGTGTCTAGTCTTTTCAGACTAGTGTCAGAGTTTGGGTTTAGGATTTCTTTAGGTAAAAGACACTCAGAAATCAATTTCAGGAATTGGACAGTCTACTGGATATTTACGACAAACGCTGAGACACATTTTAAGGTAAATTTTTCAAACTAAAAGACCATGTTTGTACTTTTAATCCACAGGTTTTTGTATTTTTTTATTTCTTTGTGCTCTAATCAGACACTAAAGGGGTCTTGAAAGACTTAATCCTTGAACTGCTTGGTGCTTCGTGTCTCCTCTGCCTGTGTGGGCCAGTGAAGCTCCCTTCAGGGTAACGTGTTTAGAGGGAGTTTCATTTCTCCCTCCATGCTGAGCTCAGGGTATTTTATTGCATGTTGCCATGACCACTGTTCAGCCCACTGCTTATAGAGGCTTGTAGAGCAGCTCCAGGAAATGGGGTGGCTTCCTCACTCAGTGCGAACAACTTCCTGGCCTCTTTTTAGTGGAAGTGTGCCAGGAGTCAGAAACTCCAGTTCACGTGCCGTCTTTGTTCTCCATCTTCGCGGCTGTGTTCCTGCCGGATCTTGATGTTGGTTTACATCTTATCACCTCGTCAGTGACGGTGAAGCTGATTGATAAAGTTGTGAAGGAGGTGACAAATCTTCTTTTTGTCTGTGTGTCGGGTGTGATGTCTGTTTTCTTACTGCCATTTCAAAGCGAAGAGATTTTTTAATCTGAACAGCAACTGATTTACTGGCAAAATCTTTTGATGAACTTTTACCCTCCTTCACAAAGACCCATAGCCTACAGCTGCGAGCACGCATTATTGTTTCCGTCCCTCCCATTCTGTTGGAAGGTCTTCTGTTGGGCCATTATATACTGAAGACTTAACTGACCGCATTTATTTAAGATTCTCTGCAAGAAGAAGCTAATTGAGTGGACAGAATTGGATACAACTGACAAAGGATTTGATTTTGATTTATGACTTTGCAGTTTGATTTATCAATGCGCTCTTGTTTTTTCTTTTTAGATCTACAATTAAAGCCAATGTTATTAGTTATGAAAAACCATTTTCACATAACGAGTGGTCTAAGTTAAAGGAATGTGGAAACTTTATTGATAAAATTATAATTTAAATAATGAAAACAGTCGTTTGCCAGAAACATTCTAAAAATGAGTTTTAAGGAAAATGGATTCTTAGATTTGATGGAATAGTTTAGTCAAATTCAAAGTCAGCTTTATTGTCAAATATGCTGCATCCATAAGACATACAGCACAGATGAAATTGCTTTTCTCTCACCCCACAGTGCAAGCAGCATATAAAATAATAAATAAATTACTTAAAAAAATAGATAAAAAGACAGTAATAGTAAGAGGAATAAGTGCTAAAGAACAGTGGCATGGTCAAAGTGGCAGTTTAAAGTGACATCAGTGCTGAGAACACTAAGTGGATGAGTCAGTGATGGCAGTCTTTGGTGATGATGGTGTTCTGAAATGGTGTGAAGTTTTCAATGTGAGCTTGTAGGATGGAGTGGAGGGGCCAGAGGGGATAAAGAAAAGATTTAGATTTCTTTTACCCAGTCTTTTTCTTTATACTAATTATGGTTCATATTGCTCATCAACCAGACATTTTACATGAATAAAAATCCTAATTCCAGACGAATCAAATCTGTTTATGAAAAACAGACCAGCAGACTGACTTCTCAGTTGTGTTGATCCTCTCTACACAGCCAGCAAATTGAACCCTTTAGTACCAAAGCTTTAGCTCTAGTGTCGGCGTGCTTTGAAATTGCTGTAACTCTACAACCGTTTGTACAATTAACATAATTCCAGCAGATTCTAAAGCGGAGGAAAGCAGTATTAAAGTGTTTATGCAATTAATCTGAATCAGCTGAATCTGAAGTGGAGAAAACTTCATAATCGGTTGGAATGACATTCATTGCGTAAAAGGGCTACAGTAGTTCAAAAAGGGTTTTATCTGCTGTTGCCTGACACAGCTACAGTGGTAAGTCCCACTCCGATGAAAATGGTGTCGTCAACCCGTTCTTGTGGCATTTTTCTGATGATGCAGGACACTTATAAAGAAAATAAAGCTCAAAATTGCATTTATGAGTATTTCTTTATTCAAGTCACTGTAAATCAGGAGCAGACAAAAACATGCTGTTTAGAAAAGATCGTATTTGTGGCATTGAAAATACGCCAGGCGGGCCACAAGCTCCCTGTTCAGAGCTCTTAGATATGTTGAGGGGAATTGGGGGCGGGGTTGTTTCTGGTCCCACTCACATTAGAGGGAAAAGTTTTTTTTTAACTTGTCCTGTCCAACAGATGAACAAACAGATCAGAGCCAAAGGCTTCCCGTGTTGAACAGATTTTACAACAGGGGCTTATGAATCTTCTGACACACAAGGTGTACATTTGAATAAACCCCTTTTGGATTTGAGGCTAAACTTATACATTTCTTGTTGGACCGGACAGAAAAGAGGAAAGAGACGAAAAGAGGTGGATGTTAAAGATAGGGAATAAAACACAAGAGAAAGGAGAGAAAAAAGGGTCGAAGAAGTTGGAGGATGAATAAAAAGTAGGACGGGGTAGAATTACAAAAAGAGGTGATTTCTGATAAATTCCTGCGGCTCTGTCCTAAAAAACGACATAGCTTTTATTTTTAGATTTTGTCTAAAAATGGCATCATCCTTATGAAAAACCACCAGGAACACTTTGAAAATAGATTAAAAAGATGATTAAAGTGGAACTTTAAGTTCAGAAAAATGTAGTTTACTATGACATAAATGCTGTATTTGATTTTTTTTTACAGGAAATAAATCATTCATAACTGTTTGTTTTAATGTGACTTTCAAGGCTGTGAGGCAGATGATCGAACCAAATAATCTACATTGTCACTGATGATTTACTAATATGTAAATATAGAATCTTTGGGGGGCTGGGGGGTGTAATCCTTAAATGTCCTCTGGTGGTGTCCAATAGTGTTGGTTAACCTGTTTCCCTGCTCGTTAAAGCCAATAATGTAATGCAGTAGGCAGGCGATGGCTGACAAAAATGCATTTATGACCAGTTTTGATATATTTTGGTTGAACTGTCGAAAGAGCTTAATGCATTTCTACAACACATTTTATACCAGTTGTGCAAAAGGTTAGTCTCGACTTCTTACATCCAACCTTTCTGTTAGGTTCTGGTGACTTTGTGGCTTTTTTAGTCGTGTGTAGCTGTGAAACCATGTAGGTGACAGAGATAAGTTGTAGACAGAAGAACCACATTTAACCTTTTACTTCCTTAAGACACAGTCCAGATAATCCTCCTGTTTCCCCAACACAGCGCCCCCTGTCTGTTCTGACAGTTTGGTTTTATTGAAACATTACATGTTTTTGTCACTGAGTCTGAAGGACGTGCTGGTGAAAAACAAAGCAAAAACAGACGAAAGAAACATGTTACAGATGTCATATGAATATTGAAATAAAGCAGCACTGATGACCATTTTAAAATGTAATTTATAAATGTAGTTAGTGGAGTATTTAGGTGTGTTTTCAGGTCATTGAGAGGTTTAAAAAAATCTCAGCTTTCTGCTCAAAAACAGACGCCTCCAGCATCGATTCCTAGGTGGGAATCAACCTCAGATGTTGGTGGCGTTTGTGTTAGTTCCATGTCTGTGGAAAAGGATGCTCCATCTGACTGCAGTCAGTGTTGACTTTGTGGAGCAGTCTTATCAAGGCTTTTGCTGGTGGGAAACGTTCCTGTGTATGCTTCATTGATAGGAAACTGTGAGAACTTCCAGAGACAAAGAATGCAGTATTGACCGTTACAGTCTGAATTACAATACACCCGTCTGTCCAGTCCGTTTAAAGCAGATGCCTTTTTCTGTCCTTCTGTAATGATCGGAGTCAAAAGACTCAACCTGAAACAACAGCTTTGCAGCAGAAAGGCTTCAGAAAATCCCAACAGACTGAAGTTCCTTTTACCTTTTGTGCTTCAGGAGGGTTTAAAAAAAACGTTAGTACAACACTTCTATGACTAAAAATAGAAGTGTGTATAAATTTCACAGTGGTTATGTTTAGCATCTCCATTTATAAAAGACCACAGTCTTTCACTCTTAACGCATCATTTGCTGTTTGCTGTTTCTAATCAGGCTGAAAGACTTCATGACAAATGCATAAAATGAAAATCTTCAGCAGCACATCTGTCTGAAAAAGATGTGTTTTAAACACTGAGTAGGAGTCTCTAACTTGGGTGACACTGTGATTAATGCTGGTGCAGGAAGTAACGCTACTGCTGAGCACACTTCCTGTAATGCACTGTTTCAAGAAGACTTTGTTGGCGTTTCTTCGAAGTCAGCTGACCTGACTGGAGCTAAGCAGAGACATTTACCACTCACCTCCTTAGATCAAAAGCATCAAATTCAAAACCTACAGCCTGGCATAGAAGGATGTCTGACCCGCTGGAGCATTTCATTTTTTTTTATAAATGTGTTATTCTTGTTATGAATGGTCTGATATTATGAAGCAACAATAAAAAACTGACTGCATATCCCATAATCCAGTACTTTAGCTCCTTTGCCAAACACTTATACCTGGAAACATCAATGATCATTAATGAAGTCAGACTTCAGATTGTAGTAGTTTTGTAGCTGGACGTCAACAATGGCAAGAAGGAAAGGAAATTGATCCTTTTGTAACCAACGGTAGTGCTGAGTTACTGACATCGGCCGGAAAACCGCTCTTATGTGCAGGACTAATGTTGATGAAACCAAGGAGATGGTTTAAGATGGCGCCACAAAGCATCGTCAGTGCTGAAGACCAACCAGGCAAACTTTACTTAAAAGCCCTATTTTTATTTTTATTTTTTTGTTTATTGTTCTTTCATGTATTTATTTTTCAAGGTTTTCTGCAGCATAATTACATTTCTTTTAAACTCAAGGTTCACCTACAGCCTGGCATAGAAGGATATCTGACCCGCGTGAGCATTTCATTTTTTATATGGTTACAATGACAATTATACGATTAATATTTAACGATAATGTATTATGGTATCATATTCCTGTTTTTTTTTATTTATATTTATGTTTAAAAATACATTTAGTTTTGTGTTTCAGTGGTGGTGAAATCATTCATGTGACTTACTTTGGCTTATTAAAATATTTTTAGTTGTTAGACATTTATAATTCAATTTAAGTGAAAACCAGATAAATACATTGACACGTGTGTCTGGCGGGTTGGGCTGATGTGGAACGCGTGAAGACCTCCTGAGTCTTGACGGAACAATGACTAATGTGTCTTCATCTGTGTGGATCACTGAGGAGGAGATAGTTGGGCTTTGTTATATTTGTCAGGGGCTCATTTTTGTGCCCCCCCCCCCCCCCCCCCCCCATTGCTGGCTTGGGGCCTCTGGCTTACCATCTGGATTACTAATTATATAGGCGGCTTGCTGGAAAAAAGTTAAAGTTCTGGTTCTTTTGGTGCATTTCCTTCGGTTGTGGAAGAAGACCATGCTTGCTAGCTTGCTAGATCTTCCAGGTCTGTAGGTTTACATTGAAGCGCAAGTTCAAGGTGACCGCGGCTGCAAGAACAGCATCATTTACTGTTAAAAAGGCGTAAATGCATCTTTAAACACAAAACATAAGTTTGCAATGTGTCACATTTAAAATGGCAACTATTGAAAATGCTTTTTTAAAATTTTTAGTGTTTGTAAACACAAACAAATGAGCTCTTCTGTTTAGTAACTTTGAAAGGTAAGAGCATTAGCGGTTTGATATTGCCTAAACATGACAAAGAGATGCAAACGTTGCATAAAAGTGAATTTTCAGGATAGTTCATGAAGACATGATCACATGTCTGTTGGTTGGTTGATAGTTTGACTCCTCTTGATTGTTGCCATTAAAACCCCACCCTTTGCTTTCTTGCAGGGCTGCAATGTGTGGACAATAAGGCGCCCTGCATTAACAACGCCACATGTGTGACCTTTGATAATGGCACCGAATATTGCAGGTAAGTTCTTCGGCACCACGCATGTTCCCGGCAACAGCACTGTGATGCAGATGTGGTTGTAAACCAAACATACCACACACAGACTCAATTTTGAGCCACAAACCTGGAAATAAGGCTGTTTTCTGGGAACAACACCAACACACACACTTTACCATCTAACGTTTTATAGTCTTTCTATGCTTCTGTAGATTATTAGCTGAAGTACAGCGGTATCCAGGGGTTTCTTAAGTCAAGTTTATATCATCCAAACGCCTGGAAAAATGTTAAAAAAGTGTTTCCATTTTTACTGGCGTAATGAGACGGTGGCATAACTTAAACGAACGAAATAGCTTCCAGCTTCTGACAGCTTAGCCAGGCTTGTAATTAGGTCTAAGCTGTCTTTTTAATTGTCTTGCCCCTCCCAAGCCAACCTCCCAACAAAAACACACCATGACTTGTTCCTGAACCTGATCGTGTTTCATCAAAAGTGATGAGAATTCTGTGATGCGTCTGTTCCCAGAGTTTTTGGAATTGTAGCACTTGGCTGTGCAGATAAAGATAAACCAGCATCTTTTATCTGGTTTACAGTTTAATAAACTTCTCTGCAGGTGCTGAAACCCTCTGCCTTTTTACATCTCTGTTTTCTGCATTCTTGCTGGAGTTTTAGGGAAAGTAACATGTTTTAATTAATTGAGAAAATATTTAAGAGTAGTAAATTGAATTGTTGTCGTTTAGGATCAACGTGGAAAAAGACCAAAGACTTGACTAAATTGTCATAGTAAGAACAATAAAATGTCAGAATTATATTAAATTGTGAAATTAAATCTGCAGACAGAGATTATTCTTTGAGGAACTGGAGCTTCACTTTTTACTGAGAAGCTTTTATGAAACATCTCCGCTGATGCGTTTTCTGTGACTTGAATGGGATTCATCGTGTTATTTGCCTCTGCGCTGCAGCATAAACTCAGACTGTTGTTTGAAGAGTCAGGAAATGCCTGGTAGCTTTCTTGCATAGCAGGTTTATAGGAATTACCTTCAGAGTGTAAAGAAAGTGGGAGGGGTTGCTCAGGCGCATTGCATGGCGAGGTGTGAAGAGGCTGCTTAACCAGTGAGTCCGCAGGTCTTTGGTTGTGAGGGTGTTGGACTAGAGTAAGTCTGTGGAGATTTGTGAATGACACTTTGCAACATGTTTGTGTGGCTGACATGGTAGCCAACCGAATCTGTAATCCTGGCCAATTTTCACGTTGATTTATACCGTAGTCTGGATAATAGGGTGTCCATTAAAAAGTATTATACCATGGTCCGGGTGAATACTCGATTCTGACTGGCTGCTGGGTGTGCATTAAAAAGTGATAACGCACAGTGATAACTGCACGGCCCAAAAAGAAGTTCCGGTCACCTATCTAAAATCTTCTGTATCACGGCTTCTTTAAAACAACCTTTAGCTTCATCATCATCAAAAACAACCAGGAAAAGGTGAACTTTCTCTCTGAACTGATGCTTTATTCAACCCATCGGGACCATCAGCATGTATATATATACCGCTTTATATCGCAGAATCTTGGCCGCAGCGGTGGTGCGGCCCCATGTCACGTTACCATGACAAGGCGCTGCACCACGTAACAAATAGTCCGCTTTTTGTAAAACAAAAGCGATCCAATTTGGGGAACAAACAATAATTAAGGACTAAAAACGGGTTAATATGTATTTCTTTTGTAAGTGACCATGGTATAGGCGGGTTAATAGCCTTCAAAGTGTGCATTATCACTTTTTAACGCACTTTGCGGAAGCTTCCGTCCCCCGCCTGAAGTCAGACGGTTCAGGGTTCCACGGCGTGCGTTAAAAAGATAACGCACACTTCGTCGGCCATTAGCCCTTACATAATGGACACCTCGACACATAGCCTGAATGTTCTATTGTATTGCTCTAAACAACAGCTGGTAACCGGAACAACAGAAACTCAGAACATCGGTGGACAGACGTTATTCCACTATACAGTTCTACTTTATGGTGGATATCTCTTCAATCAAAAATGATCTATGGAAACTACTGATGGACTTTGTTTCTTTGAAATGAACTTTTTTTTCATCATCTGGACAAAAGTAAGTGACCATGGTATTGGTACAATAATGCCCCCACAATGCCCAATAATTCCTGATAAATAACAGAAAAGTTAGTTATCCCACCTTCTAAAAGATACCACCCACCCTTTTAGAAAAACTACAATTCACAAAATCAGACAGGTTGGCTAAATATCCTGAATGATCAGCGACTTCCATCAGAGTGCGCTCTTGAAATTTACAGTACTCTGGGATCCTCATCAGTCGTAGATTCAAAGAGCTTGTGCAAAAAGAAATGCAGCTATGTTTAATACGGTATATCATCAGGCCTTTTATTGCATTTATGGAGAGGTTAAAAAAAACCATGAGATGTTCTGTGTGTCTCTGCATCTTTCATCAGTTCTCCACTGTGCTGCTGGAGAGCAAAGTGTTGGAAAAGGTTCACTGGACAGAACGATGACTGTAGCAGATGCCTAATGAAATATAAACTAAGTTTTATTTAGCAAATTTGAGGAAAAGTTGGGATATGTTTTGGCTCATGTTTTCCAGTGAATATAGCAGTTTCTCAATGATTACAGAATGTCTGTACCGTGTTGACATTGTGACGTTGTTTTATGTGGTAATGGATCCTAAGACTCCTACACCAACCTGATTCCAGGGCAAATCTACAGTCAAAAGAAGCCAACAAATGCTGAGAACGTGACCTTTAGGAGTCACATCTCCTGTTTTTGGGTCAGAGGATTCCTGATACTCGCTTCATTCCTGGGCGGTAAAGCAAGAGTGCGACTGCACACTTTATATTGTCCAAACCTCCAGAACAGCATGTCTTTGTCTTCTGCTCTGCTGCGGTGCACAGTGATGAACTCCTCTCCACTCTTAAGGCCCTCCTTTCTCCTCTGCTTTCCCCACATTTACCTGAAAGTTCTTTTTCTAGATGTAAAAAACAACTAGAAGGAGTTTTTGTGTTTTTGTGAACTTGTTTGATCTGACAGGTAGAATTAAGCTGGGGGGCAGAGGAGAGGAAAGAGACCCAAAACAAAAGAGGATGTCTCCTTTCAGGTAATTTGAGGCGGAATACCTTGGAGCAGAACTTCTTCCTAACGTTGAGAGAGCAGTAATAGGGGGGAGGGAGACTGGAGAAGTGTGGAGAGGAATGCAATTTCCCTCTTACTACGCCTCCTTCATCAAGCTGTCACTTATCCATCCGTGGCTCCTCCTCCTCCTGCTGCTTCAGGGATTCAGATCTTTGGGTTTTTATTTAAAAGCTTCATTTCCTGAGTCATTAAAGAGATAAAAACTAGGTCATCGCTCAGTTTTCCGCCCATGTTACTGGTCTGTTGGAGCTTTTTGTCTGTTGTTACTAGATACCCAGTTCCACGTCACATATGTTGGTGAATGTAAAAAATCATGGAATATATGAGCAGACATTGATGCAAAGATCTGATCTGTCTGTAAAACGAACAGTTGAGTTGAAGTTTGTGGGATTTACTAAGATATTGATCCCAAATTTAAACATGACACATTTACATCTAGGGCTGAAACAAGTATCTGAATACTCGGATATTTGGGATCTGTTCCTGAGGTTTTTCTTAAAACAGAGGAGCTTTGCTCTCAGCTGGCAGGACAGGAGGCATCAGGGACGTCCACATGAGTTCGTACATCTGTGTCAGCGCATCAGCGTGGGTTCATGAGGGACAGAGACTGAAGTGTGCTTTACCTCTGTCCTTTGTGGAAGTGAACACACCTGGAAGAGCTTTGCCCATAGGTTTCACCCACAGCTGGTGTGGGACCATGGCTTGCTTGTCAAGGTGTGATTGGTGTTTCAGGCTCAGAACTGGTGGACTTCTCTGTACTCCGTTAGTGTCTGATATAAAAAACACAGTTTATCTTCATGAACGCACAGAAAAAGTGGATCTTCTGGTCATCCATGTTGTATGTAGGTTCTCCTTCTTTAGGAGCTTCCATTGCAGAGCCTCCTGATGTCGAGATGTTTAGGTTTACCCTTTGTTGCATGTAGTTTGGCGTTCTGGCGTGCTTGCATTTGGACGTTGTTTCATTGCATTTCTGCAGAAGATGACAGACTGGATGATCATCATCATATGTAGCTGAGCAGACATGAATTCTGTTGTTCTAAAAATGTGAAGATTTGAACAAGCTTGCCCTGCGACAAACTGGTGACCGGTCCAGGATGTACCACGCCTTTGCCCAACAGTAGCTTGGACGGGCTCTGGTTGCCCGGCGACTAGGGTTGGGCGATGTCCCCTAATTTGGCCGTTGACGATGTTTGCTGTCAACCATCGGGATGGACGATGACATCGTCGGGGGGGGGGGGGGGGGGGGGGGTATTTTTACATTTTTCGTTCTTATATAACTGCTATTCGTTATTTTGCTTTTTTCATTTTATTTCCCAACTAATGACTAATCCGCGATGATCCAGTATAAACTGAGGGAAGTGACTTTAACAGAAAAAGTAACAAGCAAGATAGAAAAGAAGTGTAGTCGCTCCCGCACTTAATAAGTGAAGTGGACCGGCGGAGCGCGGACTTAAAGCTTTGTGTTTGATGGGAGGGGGGTACATGAGCGGTATGTGTGGGAGATTTAAGACTGCGATCCGTCCCGCAGCTCTACGGGTACAAGCAACCGAACTCAGAACCGGGTCTAAACATGTGTCTGAGCACAGCTCGGATCGTCAGCAGACACACAGCGGTTTGAGCATCAAAGCAGAAATGTCGCTCAGTCCTTAAAAAACATTCAAACAATCACGTGGATTTGTGTTTCCAGTCGTGTCCCGACTAAATAAAGGCTGATGTTATTCTTACACGTTTACGTGCAGCGCCACCCAAAGCTAATGTTGTTAGCCCGTGTTAGCATACTGCTAATCCTGGCTCCGTACAGAAAAAGCACTGACCACACGGATTAAAATTCAAATGATGAGCGAACAGGTGTTTGATAATAACCGTAACATTATTAAAAGCACGTTTAGAAGATCATCTCGTATTTTACCGAGCTGACATGTCAATATATATAGCCGCTCGGTGCTGTTATCGTTTTGTATTGAATTGTTACATCCAATAAAGTTTGGAAAAAAAGCCGCTCGGCGGAAGTTGTATCCCCTTCCGGTTTTCAAACTGCGCATGTGCGAATACTGCGCATGTGCGAATGATTTATTCCGACCGAAATTGTGACCTTAGTGAACGTTTTTATATTCTGAAAACATTTTTCTGGGCCCATGTACACGGTTGGATTCCAATCCGACCATTGATCCCATCAAGATATTTTGTACATGTAACCGCGGCTTATGGTGTCGACGCGCAACGTGGCGGGGGCGTGGCATCACGATGGTGGTCTCTCCATCGGGATGTCAGTCACCCATCACGATGGACGATGATATCGTCCATCGGCACAACCCTACCGGCGACCCCGTGAGGGATATAGCAGGTTAAGAAAATGGATGGATGGATGGATAAAACAACCTTCTTATCTGGTGGATTTGGCTGAGCGACAGCGTCCTGCATGGGGACTCAAACTGCAGGTAGTTTTCCTGACCAGTGCTAAACATACCCCCCCCCCCCCCCACCTCCAGCACCACCACTTTGGTTCCCCAATCCTTTTTTGATGAAGAGGGGTGGGTGAGGGGGTTACATGGAGAAAGGCTTTGCATCCTGAGGAGTAATGCCCCCCCCCCCTCCTTTTCCTCTGCAGTACTGATCTAGAAATGGGTTTATATCTGGTTCTGTGTGCTCACATAAAAGTTTTCCTCTTTTTTACATCAGTGGAGCTGAAACCAGAAACCAGAAGATCCTCCTGGGATTCTCTCCAAGTGACAGCAGTTTGTCTTCAGATTGATCATTTTTCTTCGCGGTGCTGCTACTTAGTGGAGGGGGGGCAGAAATCCATGTTGCTCTCAGAAGCAGACGCCTTTCAGAGTGCTGGGGAATGTGACGACCAAACCATAAAACCAGACGCAGGCGGGCAGCAGGCGTCTCTGTCACACAGGCTGTAAATGAGGGACAGCGAGGTTGTGTGTTTGGTCACAGTCACGCTTTTTCTGCATCTAAACAGGGAGGAAAATCTTTGAGTTCATCTGCTACTTTAGAACCGTCACTGCAGAGAATCAGATTTTAGCAGTTCATGCTTTTATTTTGCTAAAATTCTTCATCCTGGACCTGATCTGAACTCTGTTTTTACCCCCCCCCCCCTTTAGCTGCTTTCCCTCTGCAGACCCCCTGGACCATTTGACCAAAGGCTTTAAACAACTTGAAGGCCCTTTTCCAAACCTTTTCAGCTTTGTTTACATGTTAAAATGATTTCTTTGTAGGACAGTCTTGTTGAAAAACAGCCAAATGTTGAAGTGTCGGATTCTGGCTGAATGTTTCTTTGGTTTATGTTAAAAAAGGTTGTTTTACTGCTAAACTCACTGCTAGAGACTTTCCTTTAAAGACAAACGACGGAGTGGTTCTGGTTCTGTTTGCTCTCATGTTTTTTTTAGGATTTGTTTTAAACACAACCCAAACTTTTACCGCACAGTAATTCAGGACTCCACCCTGCTGCCCACGCCTCCGTCCGCTCAGCATCAGACCTCTGCTTTGAGATCCTGCCTTTTTCTGCGGCATGCATGGCTCTCTTCCCACATTTTACTGTCATACTTTACCTTTTCTCATTATGACATACCATGGTGGTGTTCTGTGCCCCCACAGCTACCCACCAACCCCAGAAGAGAATTTCCACTTTGTCTCTTTCAAAATAAAAGAGAGAAAAAAAAACAATCAAAGTGCCAAAAATCCCCCTCAACATCATGTTTAAAGTTCCTTTCCTGAAAACGCTCCACACAAAAGCTGTGTTCTGCCGTTCCACAGCCGAGGGACAGAACCGCATCATCCTAATGCGTTTGGTAGAAATTCTCTTTTGTAATTGCATTTTTTTTTTCTTTTAATCTTTGTACTTTCTCACATTCATCCTTGCTTCTAGAAAAGCTTTTTTTTATCTGAATGCAAAGCTTTTTAAACTGTACTGCAACACAAGCTATTTCACTAAGCTTGGGAATTTTTCTCCGCCACTCAGAAGTGTGCGCCTAGCGGGTAATGTTCATGCATGCACACACAGGAACAGTGAATGGGCCACCTATGCTCCAGCCAAGTCAGGGAATTATCCGGGGATTGAAATGTGAGCCGGCTGGTGCTCTGCCTCTGTTTCTCTCACACCATGTCTTCATAACAGCCGCGGGGGGGGGACATGTCAGAGTTATTAAGCATAGCTGAGCCTGGAATAGTGACTGAAAGAGGAGTGGGTGGGGAGGGTTGTAGCCGAAGATGAATAGGTCCCCAGGAAGGAGTAATGCCAAAGAAAACAGAATCAGAGACCTGGAGCACCTTGGGACCTGGGAATTTGGAATGAAGGTTGTCTGCAGGAGATAAGGCATGAAACGCTGCAGAGGTCAGCATGAGGTGGAGGAGGTGGAGGATGAAAATGGAGTCCAGAGAGCGAGGAAGGGTGTGCATTGGATAGGGGGGTTAATGGGAACCAGCTGTAGAAACCGAACACCTCGAGTGGGACAGAAACCAGCGGTGGAGCTCTGAGAAAGAAAAGAAAACTGCACGCAGTAAGAAAAAAAAAAAACGACGGGGAAAAGTGGAGGGAAAATAGGACTCATGGAGCTAAACTAGAGCCGAGTCTGGCGGCCGTGTTTCTTATAAAGCAGAACTTACTTCACCTTTGCAAACTCTTTGTTCAGGTTTTTTTTCTGAAGTATCTCTGTGTTGTTTTTAGCCTCAGTCTGGTGACAGTGTAGCAGGTCACAGCTTTCTCAGTAAGACGCCACTCCCTGATCATAATGTGAATCATGCACGGCCTTGCCTGTTTGCCTCGGGCGCGAGTGATGCTCCCGCAGGCTAATAATGAGCTCTCTTTGTGGCTGTGAAACCTGTGGGACGAGCTGCTGGTTCCTGACGTCACCCCAGCCGGTCCCATCCACTCCACTTGTTCTGCAGCCGTTTGACTGTCTGAAGTTTTGTTAGTGTTTAGTGAAACCAGAAAAAAACAGCTTGTGAAGCAGAAATAAAACGTTATTTCCAAGGAAACCTGAGAGAGTAGCAAACATCACATCAATCTGAGGAGAGGAAAAGTCTGCATTAATTCTCCCTCCCAGCTGACAGTCCGTGCTGCTGTGCCGTGAGTGCACGAGTCCTTCCCTGTTATATTTGTACTGTTCTCTCCAGTGGGTTGGGCTGCTTGTACTGAGGCGTGCACGGCTGCACCTGATGGCCGTTACTGTGATGCACAGGTAGACGAGCCGTGATCGGTGGCCGTCCTGTGGTGCGTTTGAGGACAGACAAAGGAGTGTCTTCTAACGTGTGTTGGGAGTCGCTCTGCAGATGTGTCGTGATCATTGATTGTATGTGAGAACTGGAGTGAGTGGGTGACGTCATTCAACAGGAAACTGCTTACTTCTGGTTTCAACCAAATGTAGTCAATTCAGTCGTCCCTTTTTTGGAACTTGGACACCGCCATGTTGGAGCCAGACGTCGTCAGTAAGCAGTGATTTAAGGACGCCGTCGAATAAGCAACTATATAAATTGGGATTGTTGACGCGTCGTTTTGTTTTATTGCCACTTTGGTTTTATGACCGCGCATCCGCCCAGTGGTGCTCACATCAAACCAGTGCCAGACATGCAGTGAGCGCTAGGGAGAAGATTCTTCTTCTTTTGTGTATTCACTGTTTATTGGCGCTCGTCCGCCATCTACAATAGGGAGAGTCAAAGCGGTGCAAATCACGCAAATCTTGCTCCAGGCTTTTTTGGTTTTACAGCTCTGTTCCTATAAATACCCGTCTTGGCGTTGTGTTAATCCGACCGGACAAAAACCACAGTTATTCATGTTTCCTTCGTGATCATGTTTACAACAGTTGGTACTTTCGGCTTTTGAAACAGACGCCACCCACAGGTCACTCCTAAATCCGAGTCCCCGACTGGTCAAAGTGCTACCATTCAGCATAAAAATGTTCAACCGGTTAAACTATCAGCACGCGATCAATGAGCATATCAATGATATGTAGTAGAGTTTGTAACCAGACTTAAAAACTTTCGTAGCAACGCACCATCATAAGCGTTGCGGACGCGGAAGCCCGAAATTCTGGTCTGCTCCATTAACTGTAGATAAGGGAGGAGCCAGTGAACACCAGAGATGGCTGCAACACTTACAGAGCATCTTTAACGTGTTTTTAAAAGGAATGAGACTGATGACTTTTCTGACATCTGATAAATCCCAGAGTTAGATCTGAGGCAGAGATTAGCAAGATAAAGTCTAAACTTTCTACGCATCAAATTGGTTTCATACAGTTATGTAAATCTCATTCAACGAGCTGCTTGTTGCTTTTATGAATCAGAGGGAATTTTTGTTTTCTGTTTTTAGGGTGAGTGTTCGGTGACTCAGGCGTGACGCCCGCTCTTTTTTATGGTTCCTAAACCACAATGCTGTTGTTTTCTGATGTTTTCAATGTTTGGAGTGGAGTGATCTGTGATAAACACAGCTCCGAAGGAAGTGAACGCCGTTCTGATGTCCTTTCAGAGTAAAACTCAGAGGGACAAGGAGTATTTTTATGGATTTGTAATGACACACGTCTGCTATTGTGGGTCACATTTCTGCACACTGTGGTGTCACCTGAGACCCCCAGGGAAGCTCGCTTTCAAAGACTCCAGGGGAGGCGGCGGGCCGCTCTGCTGCTCACACACACACACCTGTTCACGCACACACACTGACACACCCCTATACATGCACACAGACACACAAAGACATATACAAACTCAGATATACAGACACATGCACATATTTATGCAACTTCACACCTTCTTACAGGTGCCCAAACACATGCACACACAAAGACAAATACGTGCACACAGACATGCACATATACACGCATACACACGCATATTCATGCACCTTCACACACCTTACAGCTGCCCACACACACAAACATATACATGCACACAGACACTTTTATGGACACACATATACCTGAAGACACACGCACATGTACACACATATGCACAAACAGAGGCGCAGACACACAAAGGTGTACACGCATACATGTTGAAAGGCAGACACATGAATAACAATTGTCTTCTGGCCAAAAACAGTGTGATATGAGGAAGTGACGAATGAAAGCAGCTCCAACTGAGAAAGAACAGAGGAATAGAAAGTCACAACGACCCATGGTTCCTAATGGGATTCCTGCTGGACACAGTGCAACAGAAGAAATGAAATATTCCCTAGAGTTTGGCGTGAAAATGAAGAACGATACAGAGAATAGACTCATGGAAACTACACAGATCATCTGCTCCTCTTGACTCTTTGATTCTATGTTCTCGTGAGTGAGAACCGAGTTTATTCACAGCTGGTAGGAACATTAGCTGCCATATTCACCTGTTTTTTTGGTCTCTGTCAGAGTTAAGAAAACAACTCCAGAAAACTTTACTTCTTGTCCTTTTGCATCTCAGCTTCCTCTTTGTGAAACGTGACCTCGGCTTCACCTCTCTACCAAGCCAAGCTTCTGTTTTTCTTTCTTAGGAGGGTTTATGGGGCAACAGCTCTGGGTTCAAAGCACTTCCTCTGGTAATCTTAGAGTTATTGGATGAATTCATGTCTGCTCCTGCTGCTTTAGTCCTACAATAAAGCCAGCGATGTGAAAAAGCCTCGGGTTCTGCAAACATTTGGGTGCAGTGAGGTTTAAAGAAATCTTTACATCTCTCTTTGTCTTTGAATTCGAAACATCCATTAATCATTTCATGTTTAAGGTAGTTAAAGAGTCATTCTTACACGTCTCTGACACTCCGACTAAGGGATGTGGTTCCCCACATGCTGCTCTTTAGGTCACTACAAAGCAGTTCAGGCTTAACAATGTGTACTCTCTCATTTAGCCTGTGTGGATTTGTGCGTGTTTGCATTTGTGTGTGCCTGAGGTCTTTGTTAGCACCCGTCTGATGTGGTACATTACATTCACCTCAGTCTTTTCTTTGTCAGGCACATATTTGTCATTTCATTCAATGAAGTCTTCTGATGTTTGTGCGGAGCAATGGGAACCTTTGAACCCTCGTGATTCTGTGTCCAGGTGTGCTGCAGGATTTTTGGGCGAGTACTGTCAACACGAGGACCCATGTCAGCCGGGCCATTGTCTGAATCGGGGCACCTGCTCCGTGTCCATGCCAAATGGTGTACCTGTACCAGGTAGTGCCCTGTGCACCTGCCCTCTGGGGTACACTGGAGAACGCTGCCAAACGCCCCAGAACTCCACATGCTACCCCAACAACCCCTGTGCAAACGGAGGCGTCTGCACCCTGCTGTCGCTGGACAAATACAAGTGTGAATGCGCCAGAGGATGGACAGGTGAGCGGTTTTGGCAAGACAAGGACTCGCTGCTATTTGAGAATCCTTTGCTGCCTGGAAATGTCGCAAATGTTTTGTCTGTTGATACTCAGGAGAGCCTAACCACATGCTGTTTTTTCTGCCAGGTTCACATTGTGAACATGAGGATAGCTGTCTGTCCGGTCCCTGTGCCAATGAAGGAACATGCAGCTCTAAGTCTGGTGGCAAATACACCTGTAGCTGTCGTCCTGGCTACAAAGGTTCCCGCTGCCTCAACGACACAGACGAATGTGCAGAAACACCCTCCCCCTGTCAGAACGACGGCACGTGTGTCAACACCCCCGGCTCCTTCAAGTGAGTCCAAAACATCCAAGGAGACGATGTTCGGAAGCACCAGAGTCCTCGACTGTAACAATCGAGCTTTGCCTTTACCACAGGTGCGTCTGCAAAGCCGGGTTCACGGGCCGACTCTGCGAAAGCTCCTACGTCCCGTGCTCGCCGTCCCCGTGTGTGAACGGAGGCACCTGCCACCAGACCTCCGAAACCAGCTACTCATGTCACTGCCTCCCAGGTGAGATGCTGAAGGTTACCTGGCTGCCTGAGCGCTGACCTACAGTTGTGCTTACAGACCAAAGCTCTGCATGCTTACATCAGGTTGATTAAGATGCCTTAAGTTACTGCGGTGTAACAGCCACGCCGCTGCTGTTCGGACAGCACCACAACGCAGCATCACACTTTAAGCAATACTTTCCAAAATTAATGACACAAATCTGGCTTTGCCTGTTGGCAGGTTTTAACGGAACCAACTGTGAGAACAACATTGACGACTGCCCTGAACATCAGTGCGGCAATGGAGGAACCTGCATGGATGGAGTTAACACCTACAACTGTCAGTGTCCCCCAGAATGGACTGGTAAGTCTTTTTTTATGTGCAGTTCTATAAAAAGGTGTTCTTTTCGGAGCAAGAACACCTAATAAAACACACAATTCTATATATTTAAGTCTCAATTTTCATTTGCAAACTTTTCAGAGTTTACGCACACTGTCAGCTTCTGCAGACGATGTTTTGTTTAGCTGCAGATTGTTGCTCCTCTTCCTAACATAGGAGGGTTTTAAAAATCCATTAACCTTACTACAGCTTTTTCAAAAAAACTAATAGCTTAGAAAGCTTATGCAAAGGCTTTGTTGAAGTCATCGCCATGGTGACCCATCTTCCAGTGGAGTCACAAAACGGGCGTCCGAAGTTTTCGGATGCAAACCAGAGAAGTTTTCAGATTAATGAAGCCAAACTACAGTAAAAACCAAACATGGACTGTTGCTGCCTCTTGAGGAAGACGAGCAAACATTGTTCATACTATGAATATTTCAAAGAGGACATCCTGACTAGAATAAAGAAGCAGAAACGTCAAGAAGATCCTTTATGTTTGTATCTTCATCAGCTGGTAACTTTCCTGCCTCCTCCACAGGTCAGCACTGCACAGAGGATGTAGACGAGTGCCGGCTGCAGCCGAACACCTGCCAGAACGGGGGCACCTGCCACAATGGCTTTGGGAGCTACAATTGCGTGTGCGTGAACGGCTGGAGTGGAGTGGACTGTTCGGAGAACCTCAACGACTGCGCTGAGGCGTCCTGTAGCGAGGGCTCCACCTGCATTGACCGCGTCGCCTCTTTCATCTGTCTATGTCCCCGTGGGAAGACAGGTGAGTCCAGACTCCTTCACCACACCCAGATGCTGTTTGAAGCCGACAAGGAAGTTTGTCCACGGAAAGTGGGAGGAGTTTCTTCATCCTGCAAGACGCTGTTCTGGTGGCTCTCATGATGCGATTTGCGTTGTTCTGTCTTCAGGGTTGCTCTGCCACTTAAAAGATGCCTGCATGAGTAACCCATGCAGAGACGGCTCGCAGTGTGACACCAACCCCATCACCGGCAACTTCAACTGCAACTGCCCGCCTGGATACATTGGCAGCACCTGCAACATCGACCGCGACGAGTGCAGCATCGGTGAGTCGTAACCCACAGAAGAGTCACCCTTCGCTCCGTTCTCCTTTCAATCGTCCCTCCTCATCTTCAGGTTCCAACCCGTGTGAGCATGGCGGCCAGTGCGTGAACACGGACGGCTCCTTCACCTGCAACTGCGCCAAGGGTTACACCGGGCCTCGCTGTGAACAAGATGTCAACGAGTGCGCCTCGAACCCCTGTCAGAACGACGGCACCTGTCTGGATCGCATCGGGGACTACACCTGCATCTGCATGCCAGGTAAATTCACTGACGGGAAAAGGGATTTACACTTTAGAGAGCAGGCAGAGGAACCTGTATGTGTACCGTCATGGCCGTAAACAACCTCTGGGTTGTTCATTGCGTCATAAGTAGTTGTTGGTGGTGGTGGGGGTGGGGGGTATGCTGGTTTTGAATCTTTTCTGGTGGAGGTAAATCCACAGCAGACTGGGGTCACACCTAGGTCTCATGTGGTTGCAGGATTCATGGGAAGTCACTGTGAGATCGAGGTGGATGAGTGCCTCAGCTCCCCCTGTTTGAACCAGGGCAAATGCCTGGACCAGGTCAGCCGCTTCGTCTGCGAGTGTCCAGCAGGTCAGCGGCGTCGTCTTTACAAATTCACCACCAGATTTGACCGCTGGGGCTCATCTATGTGTTGCTCTGTCCGATGTTCTCAGGCTTTAGTGGGGAGGTGTGCCAAATAGACATAGACGAGTGTTCCAGCACGCCATGTTTGAACGGAGCCAAGTGTATCGACAGACCCAATGGATACGATTGCGAATGCGCTGAAGGTAAACACAGTTTTAACCAAACATGCTGGAAGTTTTCTGCAACCCTCACCTGTTTCACCATCCTTTCATTTTTCTATACTTCATTCCAGGGTTCACTGGTCTGCTCTGTGAGAAGAACATAAATGACTGCATCCCCCCACCATGCCACTATGGCGTGTGTCGAGACGGGATCGCCACCTTCTCCTGTGAGTGCAATCCTGGATACACTGGATCCATTTGTAACATTCAGGTCCAGGAGTGCCACAGCAACCCCTGTCAGAACCAAGGACGCTGCGTTGACCTAGTCAATGCCTACCAGTGCAATTGTCTGCCCGGAACCTCAGGTGAGCCCCCCCCGTCTCATAAATGTGGCATGTTTAGACATATTTGGTTTGGTTTGGTCCACACCAGAGTCTCCTTTTAGTAGTCTGTCTGTGAGTAAAAATCTCTGTTTCTTTGCTAGTAAACTCTAGTGCGGATCAGTGAGAATGCTCCAGAGAAACGTGCGACTAAATTAAAGGACGTTTGACTCCAAATAAAACGAACGTGGTATGGTGGGGTTAGACCATGCCCTCTTCCTAATGAGATTCTGCACAAAAAACAGCTCCCAAATAAGGATGGTACTAAAACTCAGTCCCAAGTTGGTACCGTATAGGTTACTGCTGATACTACCGGCAACGAATAAAAAAGCTAATATCGGTACTGAATTTTGATGCTTCGTTTTAAATATGTCAGTCACCTTTATTGTATTCATTTCATATTGTACAAACACATAAGAATGGGTGAAGCTGTGAGGGTGGGCAGAGCTTCTGACAAAATCCTTAAGGTGGAGTGAGCGAAAGTTCGTCTCTACTTTTACAACAAAAGGCTCAAATTCAGCGAGCTGATGGATATAAGTGACATGTGCAATGCTCTGAAAAAGGCCGTCATCGTGGCGATGAGCGGTGAAATACGTGTCTACGTCAGCAGCGCGTGTGAAAACAGAAATGCAGCGCTGCAGTGCAGACTGTCGGCTCCCCAGACTGCTTCCTCTTAAATCTTTTTGGGAAAAATTGGCCTTTAAAAAAAATCTTTGATGCAATGATTCTAGCACCATTTAAGCCCCCAAATCCTCCCCAAAGTATCAGTCCGGCTCCGGCAGCAGATGAAATCCAAACGGGACCCACTCCTCCCCATCAGTGGAAACCCCGTGAGGTTTCCACTGATGGGGAGGAGTGGGTCCTGTTTGGATTTCGTTTGAGGTTTCCAGGTGGTTTGATCCGATCAGTGTGAAAGGAATCCAACCCAACGAAGGTTTACATTTCAATCAAGTTTGAGTGTGAAATTGCCCTCCAAAGGTCAGATCAGAGCATAGATTTGAGGGAGTTCTCTAAGTATTTGTGTTTCCTCCGTTCTGTTGTAAAGTTCATAAGTGTGTGTGCGCGTGTGTGTGCAGGCATGTGTGTGTCACAAGCCAGGAACATGTGGTATTAAGCTCACTTCAGTGTTCTTAGTACCGCCCTGGGGCCTGGTACTGAAATCTGCTTTGCGCTCCCTGTACCTAAGCTGGTGTCGGGTCACCCTGTCCGGTTTACTAGTCAGATACCCCCCTCCCCCATCTACCCCCTCCTTTGCCCCCCACCCCCCGCCACCCCCCCATTGTCTTCTTGTTTCTGGTATTTTCAATCATCTTGGTAGCAGTCCTCTGCCTCAGTGAAGGCTTCTTCTTATTTCTTGTCTTGTCTTCTGGAAGTTGCCTTTGCTTGTAGTGACACGCCCCCTGGTGGCGAACAAACAGACTTCCATGGATTTTTGCGGGGACATCACTAGTTTACTTATCAAGCTTTTGTCTTCCTGTAGAAAGCAGAGTCTTACTTCTGCGTTTCTGCAGCTGTAAGGCTCAGAGCTAAAAGGATCAAACTGTTTCTTCATCACACTTCAGGTGTGAACTGCGAGATCAACGAAGACGACTGCGCCAACAACCCCTGTGAGCACGGGGAGTGCCAGGATGGCATCAGTGAATACAAATGCGTGTGCTCACCTGGATACACAGGTACGCTTCGGCAGACTTTCTCTGCGTCGGGGATTCCTTCAGCGTTCTGAAAGCAGCTCTGTTCCGGAACAGGACCCAAATGTGACGTGCAGATCAATGAGTGTGACTCAAACCCGTGTATGAGCGGAGGGACCTGCATGGACCAGGTGAACGGGTTCCACTGTGTTTGTCCCCCCAACACCCACGGCCCGCTGTGCCTGTCCGGGACAAACCACTGCGCCCGCCAGCCCTGCGTGCATGGAGAATGCATCGAGCAGCAACTGGGGTGAGCGAACGTTTTTGATCTCATCAATCTCAGTTTTAGTTTGAAACATTTCAATCATGTTAATGAAGACTAATGCCAGCCTTCATCGTCCAGTTGCTACCTGCACGTCATCGACGCATGATTCCCTCCTTTCCAGGTATCGCTGTGAGTGTGAAGCGGGGTGGGTGGGTGCTCACTGTGAGCAAGAGAAGGACGAGTGTCAACCGAATCCGTGCCAGAACGCTGGGAACTGCGTGGACAGACACAATGGCTACACCTGTCAGTGCCAGCCAGGTTTCACAGGTAAGAACCACCTGGTTAGGCTTCTTTTAAACCACACCTCCACTTTCACAGTTAAGTATGTTTACAATATTATAGTATTATACAATATTATAATATTATATTATTATATATATATATTATATTATATTTATAAAAGACTTGCTGCCTTTTATATTTGTAATTGTAAGTTTAAAAACCTAAAGTCAAATTTAAAGTCAGCATTTTTGAAAACGTGTTTAATAATTATAATAATACATTTTATTTAGAAAGAAATGCGCTTTACATTTTGAAAACAAATCTTAAAGCTGTTTTGCTCCTAAAGAAGGAAAATCAAGCTGTGGATTTAATGTAGTATTTTCTAATTAAGGTAACTTAATCTAAAATCAATTGGATTGATCTGTTTTTTATTAACCCAGGAATTTGCCTTTGTTATTGCCCCCCTCTCTCTGCAAAATCATACTTCAGTGTGTTTACAACCTGTCCTGCTAGTTCTGACCTAAACAAGCCCTGAGAAATTAGCCAATCAGAGAAGAGAATGTCAGTGTGGCGGGGCATCAGGTTTGAACTAAGGGGAGAAAGAAGGCGTGTCCGACATTAACGCTACGGACACACCAGGCAGGTGTCGCACGTTCAGGGATGCCATAAATGACAGACCTGGTGTCATAGAATTACACACAAACCGCCATGATCAATTTTCAAACTGTTGGCACTTCTGTCACTTAAACGCCATCCCAATCTCACTAACTAACCAAATCGGACTCCCTGATTGGTCAAAGTTAGCCTGAATCGTGCGTTGATGAACATTTACATAGTCTTTTCATTGGAAGAGGCCGCTTGAACGCGCGTTGCTGTGGGCGGCGTGAACGCAGCAGTTTACCGGCTCT
The DNA here is from genome assembly GCF_053564925.1 of Oryzias latipes. Taxonomy (NCBI): domain Eukaryota; kingdom Metazoa; phylum Chordata; class Actinopteri; order Beloniformes; family Adrianichthyidae; genus Oryzias; species Oryzias latipes. Next base: position 9,304,696 of record NC_136240.1, read on the forward strand.
TAAACGTGTGGTGGATGTCTTCAGGTAACAACTGTGAGAAGAACAGGGATGAATGTGCTTCTGCTCCCTGCCTGCATCACGGCGTCTGCATCGATGGCGTCAACAGCTACACCTGCCGGTGCAGCCCCCCTTACACCGGTGAGTGGCTTAACCCTCCGACCTTCGCAACGAACGTAGAGCACCTTTTGATGGAAATGTTTACCACACTGTTATGGTCTCTTTAGGTAAACACTGTGAAGTGGAGCAGGTTCCCTGTGCCTCTCATCCGTGCGAGAGCGGCGGAGTCTGCCTTCCGTCTGCAGATTACTCCTCTTTTACCTGTCGGTGTCCGGCTGGTTGGCAAGGTACCAACGAGGGAAGTGGATGACTAATAGGCTGAAAGTATGCAGCGCTGATTTTGGTCTTTTCTACAAAGGTGCTCGCTGCAGCGAGGATGTGGACGAGTGCCTCAGCAGCCCCTGCAGAAATGACGGCCTGTGTGAGAACAGGAGGGGAACCTACGTCTGCAAATGTCAGCGCGGATACAGCGGACACAACTGTCAAACGGATGTCGACGACTGCTCTCCCAGTGAGACGTTTCATGGTTTCTGACGCACTCATCACGCCTTCGTGAATAGGACTGTGGATCGTTGCTTAGGCGCCGATTTGATTCATAAATCATTACGAATATATTTGTCTGGATGTATTTAAACATCATCATTTATACACTTATTTAAAAAAGGCAGATCAGAATCAAAAAACAGATAAAAACACAAAGATTTAGAAAGAAATAATGATATTTATCACTTTAAAAGATGTCACTGTCTTGAGTTTTTCAGTTTTATAAACTGCCTATTTTTTTAAGCTTTACTGGAAATATAAAAAAACTCCCACATTGAACATTTTCCAGCTGTGTTCTTGTACGGCTTCTCCACCATGATAGCAGACATGACATCACATCGTTGATCACATGATTTTCAAAACATTATTAATTGTATATCTATTTTATTCAAATTATCTAAGATAATTAAAATAGGTTAGTAAACTAACCTTTATTCTAAATGTTTTAATCCATGAAAATGGTTTTACTTTGAAAAGGAAAACCTTCACCGACATTTTATTCTGAAGATTTATTAACTTCCTGTGACAGTAACGCAACCAGTTTGTTTAGTATAAATACTTAAAATCCAAAATTATTAGATTATAATAAATGAGAAACTGAACAGTTTAATGTCTGAGAAAAGTGTAGAAAGTGTTTTACAGCCTTAAAGCAACTAAAATCCTGCTTCAGGAAGTTAATCATTGTGGTTAATTTTTAGAGTGTAACAATAAACAGAAACTTATTCCTTTTAACATTATTCTTCGTTGCTTCAGCAGACATTACACACGGCTTACTCTTTAGGGATGAACATCGCACCAAAAGTTGAGATTTTCCGAGTTTAATACCAGTTCCTGAACGCTACTCCAGAAAAATTATTTTTAACTAAATTTGATGATTTCATTATTTTTATCAAATCGCTAATTCTTTTTTATTTCAAAGTTATCAACCAAAATTCACAAAACAAGCATCAAAATATGATGTTTAACTTGTAAAGGTTGGGATTTGCGCATTCAAACTGTAAAGTTTTGACTCAGCGCCGCCCCGCCCCCCTCTCCCCCCCACAGACCCCTGCTTGAACGGAGGCTCGTGTGTGGACAAGGTTGCGGGTTTTTCCTGCAGATGTCGTCCGGGATTTGAAGGGAAGCGCTGTGAGACGGACGTGAACGAATGCGCCAGCGGCCCCTGCAAGAACGGGGCCACCTGCCACGAATACGTGAACAGCTTTGTGTGCACGTGCCCGGAAGGCTTTAAGGGGATTCACTGTGAGCACAACATCCCAGAATGCACTGAGAGGTGAGTCCCACCATCTGACTCACCAGCTCTGGAGCTGGTTCTTACCATTAACTATATGTGAGAACTGGACTGAGTGACCCCGCCCCCCTGGCGTTTCAAACAGGTGATAGCTGCAAAATCCCATAGACTTCTGTTGAGAAATGAACAGCTGTTACACAGTCATCCTGTTGGTCAGAATAAACATCTGATACCTTTTTTAACATCTTATTTCTGTAGTTCAAGTTATTCAAGTTGTAAACTGAGCAATCAGATGCGTAAGAAGTAAAGTAGGTGGTCTCGCTTTGATTGTTTGAAACATTTGATTGACAGATTTCGTGTAGCCCGCTTTTAAGGAGTATGGGTGTGAACTAAGGACATTGACTTAGACCAACTTGGACCAATGAGTTTACTGACTATGTCTGGCTCCATCATGGCTTGATTTGGTTTGGTGGGGGAAGAAACCATTTTCTACGGATGATGTCTCGTGTGCTCACTCCAGTTTTCTGATACAGTCAATGGTTGTTACTGAATAAAAGGACAATCTGCCTTAGTGCCTTTGAGCTGCATGACGTTAAAGTCTTTTCTCTCATTTCTTCTCCTCAGCTCGTGCCTCAACAATGGAACGTGCATCGATGGCATCAACACCTTTTCCTGCCGCTGTCGCCCGGGGTTTCACGGGCGCTTTTGTGAGTACGAGCATAACGAATGTGACTCCCAGCCTTGTAAAAACGGAGGCAGCTGCACCGATGGGCTCGGCACCTACCGCTGCACCTGTCCGGTGGGATACAGCGGCTCCAACTGCCAGGTGAGGCTGCAGGCCGGGCGTGGACCGTGCTCCTGGTCCTGACAGCGTCTGGATCTAACCCTTTCTGTGTGCAGAACTATGTGAACTTCTGCAAGGAGGTGCACTGTCACAACGGCGGCACCTGCTCTCAGACAGCGACCGCCTGGACGTGTCGCTGTCAGATGGGCTGGACTGGACTTTACTGTGACGTTCCAAACATGTCCTGTCAGGACTTTGCTGCCAGAAAAGGCAAGTTGTAGTTTTTACCAAAAAACCTAAAGCATCAGGAAATCATCTCTGAAATGTTGACTTTAGGTCAGGAACAGCCTGGGCTTGAAAGGTGTGGATCCACAGGTCTTATTTTGAAGGAGTGTCTCCTTGACAGGTGTGGAGGTGGAGAATGTGTGTAAGAACGCGGGGCGGTGCCTGAACGTGGGTCATTCCCACCAATGCCAGTGTCAGCCGGGGTACACGGGCAGCTACTGCGAGGACATGGTGGACGAGTGTCTGTCCAACCCCTGCCGGAATGGGGCCACATGCAAGGATTACCAGGGGGCTTACGAGTGCATGGTGAGGCCATTTCTGAGGGAGGGGTGGGATTGGGCTTCACATTTGCACCGAGCCGACACCAGAAGCCTCTGTCTTGTTGCTGCAGTGCAAACCCGGTTTCCAGGGGGTGAACTGCGAGTACGACGTGGATGAGTGCCACTCCAAGCCGTGTCTGAATGGAGGAAGATGCATCAACCTCATCAACCGCTTCACCTGTTCCTGCCCACCTGGAACGCATGGTAAGCAGAGGAGCGCCTTCCACGTCTGCCCGCCATGAGACGGAGACTCAAGAATGCCATTGAAGAGGCTCAGAGATTATCTTGTGGATTTTCAAAATAAAACATTTGTTTGACTGTCTCTCAAATGAAATCTCTGTAAGTCGTCCCGCTGGCAGAAGCTTTTTCTGATGCTTGTCCACCTGCTGCTCCACAGGTGTGCAGTGTGAGGTCAACGAGGATGACTGCGCCCCCCGGCCCGGCTCGTCGGAGCCGCGCTGCCTGAACGGGGGTCAGTGTGTAGACGGCGTGGGCCGTTACACCTGCTCCTGCCCCCCGGGCTTCGTTGGAGAACACTGTGAGGGGGATGTCAACGAATGCCTGTCTGCTCCCTGCCACGCCCCCGGTACCCTCGACTGTGTGGAGCTGGTCAATGACTACAGGTGCCTCTGTCGCCTTGGTTACACAGGTACGGTCTTTAACCAATGAGAATCGAGGTCTTTCCCCTGGTTGTGTTGACTTTGTGCGTTTTTCCTAATGTTCTTCCACCTTTCTCCTCTGGTTGCGGCGTCCCTCCAGGTCGTCATTGTGAGGCTATGGTGAACCTGTGTGTGTCCAAACCGTGTCGTAATGGGGGGGTCTGCTCCATGAACAGCAGCTCAGTGCAAGGATACACCTGTTCATGTCGGCCCGTAAGTTTTAAGATCCCAGTTCATTTTTGGTAGAAATCTCATCTTTTGTTTGTTCCTCATGATGTGAACCGGTTTCTAACTGAAAAAAGTCCCCAGATCCGTGTGTGTGTGTGTGTGTGTGTGTGTGTGTGGGGGGGGGGGGTCATTTACCTGCAAGTACTGGGTGAGGTTAAAGCATTCTTTAAGAACTCATTCATCCTTTTTTTTATTCCTAAAAAGAATTAAATGCCATTCACATTGTAGATGAATTGCCCCACCCACCCTGGGGAGCGGTGGGGGGGCTTTACCTGAGCTCAGTCAGTTTTGTTGGATTAAAACGTAGCGAATCATCGTTTTGTGAAATGGGACATCGAAGTCCTCAGACGCAGATAGAAGTGGACTCATGTCAACTCTGCTGGTTTTTGTTTCTTCTGCATTATAAAAACCTTTTTCATCCACTTTTTAAGTTAGAACTTGACTTCCAGGCTGAGCAGGCCTCAAATTAAGAAGAAGAAAAGGGATGGATGAAAAAAAATAACATCAGGTGAAGATCTCAGTGTTTTCACATCATTTGCTGTAAAGTTTTGGACCTAAAGAAATCCCGCTTCTGAAAGGCTGCGTTTCCCCGGTGAAGAGGTTATGGGATGTGAACACAGAATCGGGTTGGTTCTGGTCAAATTCTGCTTCCTCATGTCAGTTAGGTATGTCCCAATCAGGTTTTCTTTGGCCCAGATAGGATTTTAGAGACCAAATCTTGATCCGATACTTTTGTAAAACATAAAACATTTATTGCTATGATTTTTTTTTTCAGTTACCTTATTTAATCATTTACTTAAACAGAGCACTTCAGTGAGGTAGCTTGAACAATCCAAAAAATAGTGCAGCTATCCATTAATCCCTTTGGGGTTGATGGAGCCTACCCCAGCTACTGCTAGGCGAGGGCGGGGCACACCCTGGACAGCTCGCCAGTCTGTTGCAGCGCCACACAAACACTAACAACTTCACACCTAAGGACAATTTAGACTGCAGAGGTCTCATACCCCGTTCCTGGTGGGCTGCCGCTCTGCTTGTTCAGCAGCTAACCCTGCTTCAGTAGATGCTGATTAGCTGGACTGAATCAGCCCAGTTTCTGATTGACTGAACACACCTGATCCAGGTGAGCAGCAATGACTGAAACTGCAAAACAAGCAGGGCGGCAGCCCACAATGAACAGGGTTGGAGACCCCCGACTTACAGAAACCAATTCACCCATGAAGCATGTTTTTGGAGAACATGCTAACTGCACACAGAAAGAACCCAGCTGGGATTTGAACCTTCTCGCTGTGAAACGAGAGTGCCAACCACTGCACCACCATGCAGCCCTGTGCAACAAACAAACTGGGGACAACTATAAAACAACAAAAAACGGTTAACTGAACGGGAAAAATTGGTGACATTTAGTCGTGTGAGAAAGTTTGGATCTTCAGAACTATTGAACAGTTTCAATCAGATGTGATTCCCATCTCCATTAAAGGTGAAAGATGTTGACTTTCTTTATAAATTGTTGTTGTTGCATAAATATGATGGTGAATATTCAGGACTCGCTCATATCAATTGAACCATTTAATAGTTTTGCTTGTTTTTGAGGCTTTGTTTTTTTAAAATCTTTTTTCTGAGCTTTTCCCTTAGCAGCCATCTCCACCTTTAATTTTCATTAAAAGAAGAAAGAAACCATTTTTTTTTCTGTTGAAATACTTTTGTAGGTCTTTGTTTGCATCAAGACAAACCAATAGAGACACTTGCTGTCAGTTTTAAATATTTATTTCAATAGTTATTAATCCCAGAAGTCTTGTGAACTTTACCGAACTCCTCCTCAAACTGCTGCCGTATTCCACTGAGATTTACGGCTATAAAATGTCAGGATCCGTTTATGATAAGCACACTTCTAGTGGAGTATTTATCTGTAGTAAGAAGATTGAAATATAGCACAAGCAAAGCTCTGATCATAAAAATGAGAATAAAATAAATATCTGATCAGGAAACAACGTCTGATTTCGGTTGAGTATGAAACTACATGATGGGATCGGGACATTCCTAATGTCAGTTCTTGCTGTTCAAACTGTTTTTTCTTTGCTAACCTCTCGCTCCTCACGTTTCTGCACGCTTCAGAGGGCCCCCCCCAGCTCAGGTAGTAACAGGCTGCAGGACCAACCACCCCAGAACCTGCTGGACCTCTGCTCTCTGCACATCTAAACCCAACATCTGCTCTGTTTTCCAGGGTTTCACCGGATTAAGCTGTGCTGAAATTCAGGACTTCAGCTGCGCGGGGCTGCACTGTCGGAACGGGGGGCGCTGCCTCCTGTCCAGCGGCCAGCCGCTCTGCCATTGCCCGCCGGGCTTCAGCGGGCCTCACTGCGAGAACGAACAGAGGTGCTCCGTCGTCTGCCAGAACGGAGGCACCTGCGTGAAAGACCCGGCCAACCCCTTCCAGCACAGCTGCCGCTGCCCGCCCTTCTTCTCTGGCCACTACTGCGAGAAGAGCGCGGCGGTGGCACGCACCCCCTCTTGCCCCCAGTGCGAGCATTTGTCGGGAGACAAAGTGTGCGACAGTCAGTGCAACAACCATGAGTGTCAGTGGGACGGGGGGGACTGCTCGCTCACCTGCCCGCAGCCATGGGTCAACTGTACCGCCAGCGTCCAATGCTGGGACCTCTTCCAAAATGGGAAATGCGATCAAGAATGCAACAACGCTTTGTGCCTCTTTGACAGCTTTGAGTGCCAGGAGACGCCCCCCAGCATCTGCAAGTATGTGACCCTCCGCCGTCTGCGAGCGCCGCTGCGTGTCGGGGAGCAGATCTAACCCTCCTCTGTTGCAGGTATGACAAATACTGCAAAGACCACTATGGAGATGGCATCTGCGACAAGAGCTGCAACCACGAGGCCTGCGGCTGGGACGGCCTGGACTGTTCCAGCCACATCCCCGCAAATTTGGCCATGGGAACCTTGGTCATTGTGGTTCGGCTTCAGCCCGAGGAGCTTCTTGGAGATTTGAGGGGCTTCCTGCGGTCTCTTGGGGCCCTGGTGCACTCCAACCTTCAGGTGAAGCGGGATGACAACAATCAGCCGATGGTGTTCCCTTACTACGGCGTGGACGACAAGCACGGACAACGATCACAGGAGAGACGAGGGAAGCGAGAGCTGGAGAAGGAGGTCATTGGGTAAGTTCATACCGGGACACTTCTTACATTCGTTTGTTAAGCGCTGGTTTTAACTTCCGTTACCTTCCAGCTCAGTGGTTTACCTGGAGATTGATAACCGCGAATGTTCACGGACCTCCTCGCACTGTTTCTCCCACACCGAGAACGTGGCGTTCTTCATCGCAGCAACTCACATCAAGAAACCTGAGCTCCCGTACCCTCTGGTGTCCGTCGATAGTAAGTCTGCCTGACATTCAGATGACATGAGTGTGGCTGGTGCTGACCTCTGCATCCTGCAGGCATAGGCCCAGGCCCTCCCAAACCCTCAATGCTGATGTATCTGGTGGGGGCGGGCGTGGTGGTCATTCTGCTCATTCTGGTGCTGGGGGTGCTGGCCGTCAAACGGAAGCACAAACACGGCGCCCTGTGGCTTCCCGAAGGCTTTGTGGTCTCCAACAACGATAAGAGGAGGGAGCCTGTTGGACAAGACGACTTTGACATGAAGTGAGTCTATGAAGAAGCTGAACTTCTGGAGGTTTTCTTTGTGTTCAGCTGGAAACTGAGGAGCATTAACCCTTAGTATTAGAAGGATTTTTCTATTTTATGATCAGCTCCAATAATTTACCTTTAAAACAGTGTTTTATCCTTTAATTAGCACAACCTCATTATTCCTTTTTTTTCATTAACCTACACAAACATTCAACAATAGAACCTAAAACTCAACAAAAACCCCACATAATTCCAAGTAATAAATGATGCATTTCGACCTCAACCATTAACTGTATATTTCATACTGGACTGAGTGGCCCCGCCCCCCTGGCGTTCCAAACAAGAAGTACCCTCAAAATCCCATAGACTTCTACAGAGAAAGCTGTTCCTCAGTCATTTTGAGTCTGATACCTTTTTTTTTTATTCTTTTTTTTTATTCCTTTTTGCAACAAATTCAAGTTATAAACTGACCAATCAGATGCCTCAGTAAATGTAGGTGGAGCCCGCTGGCCCCCACGGTCAGCGTTCAAAATGTTTGATTGACAGATTTCACGTAACTCGCTTTCAAGGGTAGGGGTGTGGCCTTCCAACAAGCTCACTCCTGATTGGTGAGAGTGCTAGGAGTAGCAATGAACCATGTTTATACAGTATATTTATTATTTTATAAATAGAAATAGATATTTACTCCTATGTTACCTGTAATGGACACTCCTCCTCCAGCGTCCGGTGTTTCCTCTTCAACCCGGTAAGAAGGATCTACCTCATCATCCATTTCAAGATCCGACTTAGAATCATTGTCTTAATCCTGTCATTCATCAAAGGACATTTAAATAGGAAGGGCTTCATCTATTATGTGTTATAAGTCTGATCTTAAGACCAAAAATGTTTAGGCTAAAAACCTTTTTGAAACCTTAAGTTAAAGTCTGAACTAACCCACAGTAATGTGTTTGGTAGACGCATTCCGCTGCGTTTGTCGACTTCCAAGGGTTAAACAATAAAAACCTTCCTTCTTCGTCTTTTCAGGAACTTTAAGACGCAGGATGGAGGCTTGATGGACGGAGGCCAAAGTCAGAGATGGCATGAAGACGAAGCCCCGCCCAAGAAGAGCAGAGTAAATCCATCTCCATGGTTTCAATGAACATAGCCGACCGATGCTGTTTGTTAATCTGCGTTTGTCCTTGTTAAAGACGGAGGACAAACCTTTGCTGCCCATCACTATGGATGGAGGTGTGGATCAGAGGGAATGGACCCTGCAGCATCGCAAAGCGGCTGATATTAGCCACACCCCTCCACAGGACGACCTGGATGCTGGCTGTCTGGACGTTAATGTCAAAGGACCTGGTGAGAAAAAGCTCTCTTTATGTTTAAAAAGAAATTTTTTAACCCCCCTGGAGTCCTCAGAAATGCCTCTGCCCTCCCGCAGATGGGTTCACCCCCCTGATGGTAGCCTCCCTGCGTAACGGCGGGGGCCTGGACTGCGGCGTGCACGTAGAAGAAGAGGAAGAGAGTGGAGACGAACCCGGGCCCAGCATCATTTCGGACCTGATTGCTCAGGGGGCGTCTCTGATGGCCCAGACGGATCGGACGGGAGAAACCGCCTTGCACCTGGCTGCCCGCTACGCCAGAGCCGACGCCGCCAAGAGGCTGCTGGATGCTGGAGCCGACCCCAACGCTCACGACAACATGGGCAGGACCCCGCTGCATGCCGCGGTGGCCGCTGATGCTCAGGGAGTCTTCCAGGTAAGGCCCAGAGGAGGAGGAGGAGGAGGAGGTAGCCCCCTTCCCCTTCAGTCAGACTGAAGCTGTTCTCCCTGCAGATTCTCATCCGGAATCGAGCAACAGAACTGGACGCCCGGATGAACGACGGCACGACGCCTCTCATCCTGGCAGCCAGGTTAGCAGTGGAGGGCATGGTGGAGGAGCTCATCCACTGCCACGCCGACATCAACGCCGTGGACGACCACGGTGAGAGAAGCGTCACAGCGTGGACGGGCAGACCACGAGATTTGTGGCTGTGAACCGTCAGTGTTCTGGAGCGAGGTAAAGGTTGTTTGGTTAACATGGATGTCTTTGCGGGTGTAGGTAAGTCTGCTCTGCACTGGGCAGCTGCCGTCAACAACGTGGAGGCCACTCTGGTGCTGCTGAAGAACGGAGCCAACCGGGACATGCAGGACAACAAGGTGCTTCTGAACGCCATAGTTGTCTGTCTGCAGAACCCAGTTTCCTGTCCTGGTGTTCAGGTTTCTGTCAGATGCTGTGGAGTTTGGTCTGAGAATTATTTCCTGTCTCTTTCATAACGTGGAGGCTTGACCTCTAAATGCTGAAGCCAGCCGGGCGACAGGGAAAAACGCGCTCTTCAAGCTAGCGCGACGCTGCGACAGTTTACGCGATTAACGTAATTCCAAAGGATTCTGAAGCTGCTTTTGAGTCGTAACTCCAACAGATATCAACGCCAAGCCTCTTTTCTCAGCTTCAGAAGTACCTTAATGTCGGTAACTCAGAGAATGTCAACGCCAGAGCTAAAACTCGGGTGTTAAACATATTAAATTAAGTTTAACACAAAAGAAGCAATACAAGAAATAAATCATGACGTTCTGGATCTTCTCAGTGTCCCTAAAAACCTGATGGTCTCTGAGGGACAGATGGCGTTTCAGAGACTGACCTTCTGCCTCCTCTGTGTCCCTCAGGAGGAGACGCCGTTGTTCCTCGCAGCTCGAGAGGGCAGCTTTGAGGCGGCGCAGGTTCTTCTGGACCACTACTCCAATCGGGACATCACTGATCACATGGACCGCCTCCCCCGTGACACCGCCCAGGAGCGCATGCATCATGACATCGTCCGCCTGCTGGACCAGTACAATCTGGTCCACAGCCCACACGGCGGGCCCAACCACATGGCTGGCGGGGGAAACTCCTCTGTGATGTGTGGGGCCAACGGAGGGGGCTACATCGGCATACGTCCCGGACCTCAGGGCAAGAAGAGCCGGAGGGGCGGGGGAGGAGCCAAGGCGGGAGGCGTCGGAGGAGGGGCTAAAGAGCTGAAAGACATGAAGTCAAAAAGAAGAAAGAAACCAGCAGGTGGAGAGGCTTCCAGTTCAGGAACTGGAGGGGGAGCAGGAAATGGGGGAGGGGCGGGGGCCACAAACGGCCTGAAGTCTGCGGGAGGGCTTCCAGAGAGCTCCGTCACCATGTCGCCCGTGGACTCCTTGGAGTCCCCGCACTCCTACACGGGCGATGCCTCCACCACGGTCACCACCACCGCAAACTCGCCGACCCTTCTGAGCAGCCCCGCCTCCAGGCAGATGCTCCCCCCCGTCAGTCACATGCTGGGACAACAGCCCGGCTGGGGGGGCATGAACAAGCACGGCTACAACAGCCACATCTTCGGCCTGGTGTCGCACCAGATGGGAGGATCCCACCACGGCATGGGCCAACACCACAGCCAGCCCCCCATGATGACGCCCATGAACGTCACCATGAGCCGGGAGCAGCTGCCCCCCATAGTCACGTTCCAGATGATGGCCCCCGGAGCTGGCCAGCCCATGCTGAAGCAGCCCCAGGTGCAGGTCACTCAGTCCCACGGGCAGAGCCAGGTCCACGGTCAGCGGGGACCGGGCCCCATGCACTGCGGCCCCGGCCTCATGTACCAGATGTCTGATCAAATGGGCGTGGCTCATGGGCTGTCCCACCCCCTGCAGCACCACTCTGCCCACGGCCACGCCAGCCACGCTGGGATAGATGCTCAGTCTCGACCCCTGCCTTCCTACCCAACCATGCAGAGCCCCGTGGATAAATACCCCACTCCCCCCTCCCAGCACAGCTACACCACCGCGGGGTCAGAGGGCACAACCCCGGGACAGTCGGCCCACCCGCCGAGTGAGCACCCGTACCTCACTCCTTCCCCGGATTCTCCCGAAGCTTGGTCCTCCTCGTCTCCGCACTCCAACTCAGACTGGTCTGACGTCACCACCAGCCCCACCCCGCTGGGAAACTCCCATCATGCACGGCCCCCCTCCCAGCACACGCACATTCCAGAGCAGAGGCAGGCGCAGCCGGCCTCTCAGCAGCCGCAGATGGGGAACATGCAGGTGTTTGCGTAGACCCAAAGCCCGCCGGTCTTTAAGCACCTGGACATTTCTGATTCTTTGTTTACGATAATCAGCCCCGCCCCATGAAATCGTGTCCTTGCACTTAAACTGTGTAACGTTTCTACGTTTTTTTGACGGTTGTCGACTAAAATCCTGACTTTAGAACTTCTTTGGACAGAATTTCTCTCCCCGAAACAAGCAATTTTCCTGGATCAACCCGACTTCTGGAGACTTTCACGACCTAGTCTTTGGATTGTTCTAGGATAACTGTGGAACGTCACCACAAAGAGAGCGGCCTTGGATACGGGCGCTGAGGCGGGCCTTAAGATGTCAGACGATGCCATCATGGAAATTCTAGTTGTTCCAGTTTACTCTCTGTGTTTTTGTCGCCTCTACTGATGCCAACTTGCATTTTCCACCGTTGCTATGACGACCACGCTGCTCCCGTTTGTGATGGAGGATCCTGATGCTGTTTGTTTGATGATGTTTCTACACACAGAGTTTACGAAATGCAGGTTGTGCAGGAGGTGTGAAGCCAGGGGCGGCAACTCAAACACCCACACCTGAGCGACACCTGCCTCTGTGAAACCACTATTCCTGACTGGAGGCTGAAGGTTCACACAGTCACGCCAAAAACCCTGATATTGATGCTAGCAGATGGAACTGAGCTGTCGTGTCATTAAATGTACATAAACGTAAAGCACACTCTGCTTGTTGTAGCCGAGCTCAACCTGTGATGGGCTCCTGAGGCTGGAGGATGGAGTTGCTCGTTTTTAGCTGTCCGCCGCCGCTTTGACGTCATATTAACATCTCTGCTTATCTGCAATCATATCTGCACTTTTCATGCTGAACGCGCCCGAGGAGGGGCTCCTGTTGTTCTGTGTGTGGGTGGGCGGGGCCTCGGCTCGTTAAACACGGACAATCGTTTACCGTTTAAGTGTTGGAAGCTTTAAAAAGAGCAGAACATGTGAGAACGAGTGGGCTTCCAGATGTTTGCTCATTCTTCTGGAAAAATGTTGTCAAAGTTCTGATCCAGATCTCCCATCATGCACCAGCCAAACGTCACGTTCACGATGATGTGGGTCACCTGGGAGAACACCTCAGCCACGTCACCTGTGGGACTGAAGCCACACCCGCCTCCGTCATGTGTAAAATGTACTTCCTGTCTGCCAGATGTTCTTCTGTTAATCATTTTTTTATCAAGCTAGTCGCCATGTTTGTAGAAAGTAGAACTAAGAACCAGTAGACGTTTTAATAATAAAAAACAAATCTTTGTAGTTTCTCAGCTCCACTTTCCTTTCTCAGGAAGTCACAGGTGAACATTTCCTGGCGTCAAAATAAGATTTCGAACACCTGAATGAAGAATAAAGGGTTTATTTAGACGATGGGAGTTCAGGAGTGGTGGGGGGGGGGGTTCTTCTATCCATCATGTAAAGAAAGGCAACACCCATCAGAGGGGCACGTTCTGGCAGCCACGCCTCTGTCCGTCTGCCCCAGGGCAACTGTGGCTACATCAGTCGTTTACCATCACCCTGTATGAATGAACAATGGACACACATTACTATCATTATTATCAAGACTTCATTATGTGGACTGAAGCAGCCAAACTGCTTTATTTCATCTTTGTCCTCGTGTTCGACACGAAGCTTTGATTCCATCCCATAATTTTCATTCAGTTTGCTTTCAAAAGAAAACCTCTCCTCTACGTTTGCTTTTCTTTTTACACTGAAAAACTGCTGAGTGTGAAGAACAGTTCTAAATGGGTGGGGGGGGGGGGGGGGCATTAAATTATTCTGGGGGGGCAGTTTAGTAAACTGTTTTGAATGGGAAAAGGTGGAAATGAGTGCAACAGAAGCTCCGCACATTTCCTTGCTTTTGTCAAAGCGCTGATGAAGAATTATTTCCAAAAAAAAAAATCAAGAAAAAAATTAAAATAGACTTTGTTTTGGCCACAGAGAAAAGCTGCAAAGATGAGGGAAAATATGAGACTTTATACAGTAATTAATTAAAAGTAGCTTGGATTAAGCAAAAACCTTAGAGAAAAACATGAACTCCAAATCCCAGTACGTTCACAAAAATGTCAAAATAAAGATTAAAGAAGAAAAAGCAAACTTATGCTGTAAAAAGCTGAGGAACAAAAAAAACACAAATAAATAGAAAACATACCGCGTAATTTAATAAATATTAAATGACCAACAATGTTGAAAAAAAGATTAAAGTTGGCCTTTAAAGCCTGCAGGGCGAGGAACAACAACAAACCCCGAATCACTTCCGCTTTTTTCCCTGTGCGTCACCGGACCAGCAGAGGGCGCTCGTTTCCACAGACAACCGCTTCTGAAAGTTGAGGAAGAGCCTCGAACGCGGAAGTCCAACAGGATTTAACTTCTCCTCAGTGACTTTTTTTCCTCGTCGAACTTCTGTCCTGTTGGTTTCTTTTTTAACGCGTTCGTCAGTCTGGAGTTTTGTTGAACATTAACATGCGGACGGTTCGGGTCAATGGACGTCCGGACTCTTGAGCTGCTCTTTTGACAACTGGATCGACCACCTGAACCTGCCGCGGTACCAGAGAGACACAGTGCGTTCATGCAAAGACGAGGCGCCGTTAAGGTTAAAGGTGAGGACCGGATCTGCCGCCGTTTTCTCCGGTTCCGCGCTCACGGTGTTCTCTCGACTGCCAGCTTCTAAACGGGCGGCGGACATGGCTTCATCCCAGCTGAAGTACCTTTCCCTGGGGGTCCTGGTGTTCCAGACCACCTCCCTGGTCCTCACCATGCGGTACTCCCGAACTCTGCAGGGCGATGGCCCACGGTACCTGGCCTCCTCCGCCGTGGTGGTGGCGGAGCTCATGAAGATCGTCGCCTGCGTGCTGCTGGTCTTCAAGGAGCATAGTGAGTTCACTCTGACAGCAAAGGTTTGTACAGGGTTCCTCTGGTGAGCCTGGCAGAGAACCTTCAGGTTCCTCTGATGAACCTGGCAGAGAACCTTCAGGTTCCCCCGATGAACCTGGCAGAGAACCTTCAGGTTCCCCTGATGAACCTGGCAGAGAACCTTCAGGTTCCCCTGATGAACCTGGCAGAGAACCTTCAGGTTCCCCTGATGAACCTGGCAGAGAACCTTCAGGTTCCTCTGATGAACCTGGCAGAGAACCTTCAGGTTCCCCTGATGAGCCTGGCAGAGAACCTTCAGGTTCCTCTGATGAGCCTGGCAGAGAACCTTCAGGTTCCTCTGATGAACCTGGCAGAGAACCTTCTGGTTCCTCTGATGAGCCTGGCAGAGAACCTTCTGGTTCCTCTGATGAGCCTGGCAGAGAACCTTCAGGTTCCTCTGTGTCAAAGTGTCCACTTTTCGGAACGGTTTCCTGGATGTCTGTTCTCGGTTATTTTCTGACTGGATTTCTGTTCTTCAGAGGACTCAAAAGGCAAGTTATTATGCTTCTCACTTAAACAAGAAAATGTAAAGAAGCTGATGAGCCTCAAACATCTTCTAAATCAGTGTTTTTCAACCAGTGTGCCGCGGCACACTAGTGTGCCGTGGGAAATTGCCCTCATTAACTGATCTAAAAACATTTCCCATCTCCAGGATTTTTGCTCTCTGTTCATCCAAACAGGCCCTGATAAAACACTGAGGAGTTAGGAATATAAAAGATCGTAAAATACCTTTTCTTTGCGTTTATTTTATTTTATTAAAGACATTTTGATAAGAATGACGTACCGCGATTCAGCTGCACCTTCGGCTGTATTTTGGAAAAGTCCCGTGTTGGGGGGGTTAATCACATGTCATCAGTCTGACCAATCAGAAGTGCTTAAAGTCTTCACTTCCTTGTCCCGATTTAGCTCGTAAAGTCGCTCAGTTCTAACAGAAATACCAGCTAAAGCTCGTCTTTAGCGGTGTAGCTTTCCACAGAATCCGGTATCAGACCGTGGAACAAGTGAACAAAACAATGAAGCTCCGAAAAGCGATATTCGGCCGTTTTATGCACTACATTTCCCATGATGCATTGGGTTGTGAGAGTGACAGCGCAAAAGGAGATCTGTTGTTAAACGTCTTGAAACTAACGAACACACAAACTGTTTTTAAATCTTCTAACTTAACTTTTATTGCATCTTTTAGAAAAAAACAGCTGCAGTTTCCAGCTTTTTCTGTAACAATTATCTCAAAAATGTACGTGAGATTGTGCAGGGGCTGTAGATCAATACAGACCATGAGTTTCTCCTTTTTTTTTAATTTTTGGATGCTGGTGTGCCGCGGGATTTTTTTTAAGGTTAAAGTGTGCCGTGGCTCAGAAAAGGTTGAAAAACACTGTTCTAGAATATTGAGAACCTTGCAGTTGCTCTAAAGAACAATCCAGTGGTGTTTCCTGAAATGTGTGGGTTGGACTGTGGTGGTTCTATCTGTACTTGCATGCGGAACCAGCGTTGATGGATCGTTGACGTTATAATTCCGACCATTTTCTATCTTTAGGTTACAGCGTCAGAGCTCTGAATAGCATCCTGCGTCAGGAGATCCTCCAGAAACCCGTGGAAACGCTGAAGCTGGCCATCCCCTCGGGGATCTACACGCTGCAGAACAACCTGCTGTACGTCGCTCTGTCCAACCTGGATGCAGCGACCTACCAGGTATGGCAGCTGAGCAGCAGGGGGACACTGTGTGGGAAGGAGAAGTCCTCTGGTTCCTGGGTTGAATGTTTTCCCATCTTGGTTCCCTCCAGGTGACGTACCAGCTGAAGATCCTGACCACAGCTCTGTTCTCTGTCTCAATGTTGGGACGTAAGCTGGGCATCTACCAGTGGCTATCACTGCTGATCCTGATGGGCGGAGTGGCTCTTGTGCAGGTGCGTCTTAAATACCAAGCACACCTGTTCATCCTGTCTTCAGAACAAGTTTTTTCCTCTTTACCTGACAATGATTTGTGTCCCCCTGAGAGTTAGTGTGTCCCCCTCAAAGTGGGCGTGTCCCCCTCAGAGTGGGGGGTCTCCCTCATGGTTGGTTGCATCACCCTGGGGTGGGTGCATCCCCCCCAGAGTGGCCGTGTCCCCCTTAGAGTTCGTGTGTCCCCCTCAGAGTGGGTGTGTCCCCCTTAAAATTAGTGTTTCCCCACTCAGAGTGGGCGTGTCCCCCTTAGAGTTCGTGTGTCCCCCTCAGAGTGGGTGTGTCCCCCTTAGAGTTCGTGTGTCCCCCTCAGAGTGGGTGTGTCCCCCTTAAAATTAGTGTTTCCCCACTCAGAGTGGGCGTGTCCCCCTTAGAGTTCGTGTGTCCCCCTCAGAGTGGGTGTGTCCCCCTTAAAATTAGTGTTTCCCCCCTCAGAGAGGGCGTGTCCCCCTTAGAGTTCGTGTGTCCCCCCTCAGAGTGGGTGTGTCCCCCTTAGAGTTCGTGTGTCCCCCTCAGAGTGGGCGTGTCCCCCTTAAAATTAGTGTTTCCCCCCTCAGAGTGGGTGTGTCCCCCTTAAAATTAGTGTTTCCCCCCTCAGAGTGGGTGTGTCCCCTTTAGAGTTGGTGTGTCCCCCTCAGAGTGGGTGTGTCTCCCTTAAAATTAGTGTTTCCCCCCTCAGAGTGGGTGTGTCCCCCTTAGAGTTCGTGTGTCCCCCTCAGAGTGGGTGTGTCCCCCTTAAATTTCGTGTGTCCCCCTCAGAGTGGGTGTGTCCCTTTAAAAATTTGTTTTTCCCCCCTCAGAGTGGGGGTGTCCCCCTCAAAGTAAGTGTGTCCCACCCCAGAGCGGGGGTATCCCCCTTAGAGTTCGTGTGTCCCCCTCAGAGTGGGTGGGTCCCCCTTAGAGTTCGTGTGTCCCCCTCAGAGTGGGTGTATCCCCTTTAAAATTAGTTTTTCCCCCCTCAGAGTGGGTGTGTCCCCTTTAAAATGAGTTTTTCCCCCCTCAGAGTGGGTGTGTCCCCCTTAGAGGTAGTGTGTCCTCAGAGTGGGCGTGTCCATGTGTGCTGCACGTCACTTACATTTTCAGCTTTATTTCCACGATCTGAATGAACCTCCTTCTTGTTCTTCCCGCGGTTGTCAGATTGTCCTCTGGTGTTTTTAACGTTTAAAAATCGTCTTTTTACTTTTCCAGTTTGAAGAAACGTTTGGAAACTCCGGAAGTTTCTATTTTTTCTGAGTCTGCAGTAACCAGGTGACTGTAGTGAAAATCCCGGCATTTGTCTTTGCTCCCACAGTGGCCGTCGGATTCCGCCGTGTCCTCGGAGAAGGAGCCCGCCTCTGCTGGGTCGCAGTTTGTGGGCGTGGCAGCAGTGCTGGTGGCGTGCTGCTCCAGCGGCTTTGCCGGCGTCTACTTTGAGAAGATCCTGAAGGAAAGCAAACAGAGCGTCTGGATCCGTAACATCCAGCTGGGTCAGTAAGGAGACGCCGTTTTCAAACAGACCGATGAAGGTTCCCATCTGAGGCGGAGCTTCAGTCCTCCAGAAATCATGTCAAAGTCCAAAACCAAGCTGATAAGAAAAAATATTATTTTCTTTGTTTATTAAAAATGCATTTTAGAATAGACGACTAGTCAACAGTTTTAATGTAAAATAGAAGCTGTGGGCACTAAATGGGCACGACCTGCCCCCTCCCTCAGCTTAAACCAACGGTTCATGTATTACATCTTCAAAATATACCAGTTAAAAAAAAATATGTACTGATTTGTCTGTCTGCCCCCCTCCCCCTGCGTCTGTCTGCAGGGATGTTTGGTTTGGTGTTTGGGCTCTTTGGGATGCTGGCCTACGATGGGGAGAGGGTCCGAGAGGCGGGTATGTTCCAGGGCTACAGCACGGTCACCTGGACGGTGGTGGCTCTGCAGGTAACCCTCCACAGCAGGCGTGCATGTCCTCGCCTCACCCCGCTGGCTCAGACCTGCAGGTCACGCCCGCGTCCGTCTGTGTTTGTTTTCCAGGCGCTGGGGGGTTTGGTCATAGCAGCGGTCATAAAATATGCAGACAACATCCTGAAAGGCTTTGCTACGTCTCTGTCCATCATTCTGTCCACGCTGATCTCCTACTTCCTGCTGCAGGACTTTGAGCCCACCAGGTGAGACGTTGCTCCAGCGTGGGTCCGTGGTCTCGGCCTTTGTCTTCATGGTGGTGTCTCCTCCTCTCTGCAGCGTCTTCTTCCTTGGAGCCATCCTGGTCATCATGGCCACATTCCTGTACGGCTACGAAGGCAAGTCGTCTCCCAACCCCAGCAGGGCGTAGGCTGACCCCGACCAGCAGCAGGAGGCCGTGTGGAGAGGTCAAAACGAGAAGGAGGACCAAGAGACTAGTGAAAGAAAAGGGGGGAAAGGTCATCTGTGGTCTTTATGTGGAGGAGAGGTGAAGCTCCAGGTGGTGGTGGGTCTCAAAGCAAAGCTGTCCGCTATGAAGGGCTGAGAAAGAAATAGGCAATTATGTCTTTGAGAGTCTGAGCTCAGGCAGCCACGTCTACCCTCCCTCCGGGGGTACGCCCCCTATCTGCTGTGCATCTGAGTCAATCAGCACTGATAGTTGAAGTAGTTTGTCCCACAGACACAAATCGAAGAGACTTGTCTGCCTGGAAGGCACAACTCAGGGCAAAAAGCTTAAGACTGCAGGCAATTCCTGAACATCTGCTGATGACGCCTGGGGGTCTCCGACCTCCGACGTCTGCCGGAGTCTGATGAAGGTTCATCCGATGTGGGTAGAAGCTACTCTGACATTCTCACTTTTAACTTATTCATGTAGTTTGGGTTCAGTTTACACGTTGGTTCATGCCTCCTGATGGTCACTGGTCACACCTGAAGGTCTTTGGTCACACCTGTGACACCTGATGGTTTTTGGAGATGCTCTTTGGAAAAAGCGGGTATGATTATGAATTCTTGTTACTTTAATGATGGATGTGTGAATCTTCTGTGTAAAAGAAACGTTTGGGAACGTGGTGTTTTGATCTTCATCCAAACTTATTTTCAGACGGGAAACTTCTGCTCTAGTAAAAAATTAATTCAATCTTCTGGTGTCCGTATTATTAAATCCAACAGACGGCATTTAAAAGCAGGAAAATGAACGTCAATTAGGTGAAAAATGGAAATGATTCAAGCTTTGTAGCTACATTTACTTTTTTTACAGCAAGCCCTTGTGGGAATTTTTCTTAGATAAAATGGAATAAAACTTAAATGATCCAAGCAGGGATATTCATAATAATAACGATAAAGAAATCCTCATTAATCATCAACATAGGACTGAAATGATGAATTATTCTGATTGTTCTGACAAAGTTGAAGTTTAACGAACAAATGATGGTTTTAAAAGATATTAAAGAACATAAAAACCTGCTGGAACAAATGCTGTTCAGCGTGAAGGAGGAAGAGTGGCGGATCTTCATCCTGAAACCACTCAGGAATGCTGCTGTAAAACTACTTTTTTTAAACGTTACTTCAGAAAAGTAACTAGTTACCTGTATACGAACTCTAAGGTTAGAATTATTTTGATGGGTTTAAAAGCAGCAGCGGGAGAAAAACAAGAATATCAGAACCAATGAGTTATATCGCTAGAGGAGACACGCCCGCTTGGGAAGCCTGGCCAACGGTGGCGGAGCGCGACGCCATCTTGGTGAGGTCGACAGTGCCCACATGTCAGTAGCTTTTATATTTATATATATATATATATATATATATATTTATATATATATATATATATACACACACACATATATATACACACACACACATCCTTAACTTATTCATTCATTTTCTATTCCGTTTTTCCCTTTCTGGGTCACAGGGCTGCTGGAGCCTATCCCGGCCACTTGTGGGCTAAGGCAGGGGCCTCTGGACTGGTCGCCACTCTGTCGCAGGGTAGAATGTCCTCAATCACACATCCAATCACTCTCACACTCAGGGACAATTTAGATTGACCAATTAACCTATGAAGCATGTTTTTGGACGGTGGGAGGAAGCCGGAGACCCGGAGAGAACCCACGCATGCACTGGGAGAACATGCAAACTCCACACAGAAAGGCCCCCCCATTGATGTTCTGTTTCAGGTCCCCCAGCCAGGACTTGAACCAGGGGGCTTCTTGCTGTGAGGCAAGAGCGCTAACCACTGTGCCACCGTGCAGCCTAGTCCTTAACTGTAAAATGTTATGCCTTCCTCCTTCTTTTGACCTCACCAAGATGGCAGTGCTCTCCTCCCATGAGGAATCATGTGATGTATCCTCTAGCGATATAACTCATTGATCAGAACTGCAGTCCAGATTGGACTGACATCACTGCTGAAGCTCCACCCTCCAGTCCACAGGCGTAGCTGGTAATGGAAAACACTCCCAGCATGCTCTGCAGCCTTTTCTTGTTCAAGTCAAGACAAACTGGAATTTCTGTTCAGACCCACAGGTGTGTCAGTCCATCACCTGAGCTGCTCTGGAGCTGCAGACGGTGTGGAGGTGGAGGCGTGTTGGTGGACCCGCCTCCACCGCTGCTGCAGATATGAAGATGTGAGGGAAAGCTTCACTGGCTGCTGAGACAGAAAGAAGCACCTTCTCCCACCAGGATGTGAGAAGGTCTGCCGGGAAAACAACGAGCTGTTCCTCTGATCAACCAGATCCTCTGATCCAGACTTTTTTTTTATCATGAACATTAGGAAAAGGTCAGACATTTGCAGGACTCAATCAAATTTTTCCAAAAAGATGCTTAACCCTTTCATGCCTGAATTTATTTCCAGTTATTGAAGAAATGGCCTTCAATAGTTTTTTTCCCGTTCAATTTAATGATAAATTATTAGAGTCCTGGATTTAATGGTAAGTTATCAACATGCGGCAGGAAGGGGTTAAACTGCTCAGCTGGACTTACAGTTCCTGTTGGCATTAACACTTTGTCAAGGTTAGCATAGAAAACAGAGGTTTTTCCAGATGTTTGAACTCATAGTTTGGTAGCTTGAGGAACTTATTTGAAACTTTTCTCACTGAAATGTGTGACTCGTGAGAAGGAACAGGTTCGGAAGTAGGATTTATTTCACTTGATCTGAGAAAGCGTGAAGCCAACTGAGAAGGGAAAGAAAAAAAAACACTTTGAAGTTTTTGATAAAGTCCATTTATTTGAAGCCAAAAACAGAAACTGATTCAGGTGAGAGACGTGTCCTTCGTTAGCAGGTTAATATGTAACCACAGATAAGTGACACAATATGACAAACACAGACTGACCTCTTTGAGAGTCCATTAAAGGTCATCCCTCACCTGTCAAAGACTGTTCTGGAACTTCAAACCATGCTGAGGGCCTTGATCCATGCACCAGTTCAACCATCTTGCTCTAAATAGAAGCAGAACAATGGTCCAGTACCAAGAGCTGGTTCTGATGATTTGTTTCATTCATTTTTCATTTATCCATGATCATGGATAAATATGTGCAAATACAAAAAAATACAGAATGTCAGCATTTATAAATCTGCATACTTTGACAATACTTTTTGTTATTCATTTGTATGTTGTTTGGAAATGAAAATTACATGTATATATGTACATATACACTTGGGTAGGGCACTGGACTCTGATGGTGGGAAAGTAAGGGCTTAGGGTAAAGGGGGGTGAGAGTTTATAAGATTTTTCTTCTTATCACTCCCTTTTGAACTGGTGTTTATATCGTTTTGTTTTGTTTTGTATAATTTACTTGTCTTTTTATTGTTTTTGTAAGTTTTGTCTCGTTCTTGTCTTATTCTGTTATTTTACATTTGTTTCACTAGTTCAAAATAAAAAAGACTACTACTACTACTACTACTATTTTTAGGACAAATCAGGCATTTAAAGACCCACTCTGAATGAAAAAAAAATATGTTTTTGGTTTTGGGATGATGGAGGACATGTATAAAGGAAATTAAGCTTAAAACTGCATTATTGAGTTTTTCTTTATTTAAATTGTTGTGAATCAGGAGCAGACGAAAAAATGTTGTTTGGCTAAGATCATATTTGTGATGTAGAGAAAGCGCCGGGTGGGGCTCAGCTTCGCCTCATTCTGATGCATCCACCTGCAGATAAATGGATCCATGAACGTCTTTGTTTTCTTCATCTGAGCTGCAGTCTGGATCCAAACTGTACGACTGGATAGCTACGATATTGCAACGTTTTTGTTGCACCGCTAATCTTAGGATGTGGGTGTGGGGGGCTGTAAGCTAGTAGGGGAGATTGTAAACAAAGGGATGATGGGAAGTCGGGGCAGGCTTAGTCCCCGCCAACAACAGTCCCACTCACAACTCAGAGGGGAGTTTCTAATGAACTCCTGCCGCTGAGCAGAAACTATGTTCTAGAAAATGACAGGTTTTTTTTTCCATTTATTTAGGTTAAAAACGGAATCATCGTAATTAAAAGATCACTGGCAACTGTGAAAACTGATCAGAAGAAGATCAGAGTGGGACTTTAAATGGGGCCAAACTAACAAATGATCTGCTGAGGAACATCAATGTACACAAAAAAGTTCAAAAAATCTCTTAGGATACAAAAAAATCTGCTCTTCTTAGATCTCAAATACTCTTTTATTGTCAAACGCCTTTGTTCCAAATGAACTACAAAGGCTGATTATCGTCGTTTCTTTCGTTTTTACCTTTATGTCTCGGTTTTGTGTAAACCGTTTAGACTGTTTGGCATCTTTTTCAGTCTTTAAGGCTCCAGCAGCGGAGACGGTCCCGCTGCTGGACTGTTTTCTACACTGCTACAGATACTCTAATACTGCTCTGATGGCAACATACACCTGTTTGCCCCGCCTCCCCCGGTCATGAAAGCATCACGGCTGTCCTCCTCTCTGGGCAAAAGACACCTTCAGGTTTTACAGTCGCAGGCTGTCATCAACAGGCAACTCTGGCTTTTTAAAGGCAGAACCGGAAAAGCTCTGCGGCGTGGAAACGTCCGTCTGCATGGCTTCATTTGAGGACGACAGCATCGCTGTGACGCGGGGCTGAAACCACCAAACCGTGTGAGATCAAATCAAATGAGGCTCGGATGTGTGTGAGGCAGTCTGGTGTGAGGCAGCAGCAAGCCTGGATCCACATGAAAGAAAAGACACAAACCCAGCACCCTCCTCCTGCAGCTGATTCTCTGATAGGAACAAACGCCGCCATGATGGCGCTGCTCTCCTGGGAGCTGAAACACTAACCTCTTTTCTTGGAGACGCTTACTCAGCGGTTTGTCAGATGTGAATGTCTCCATTCAGGCTGAAACAACCTGCATGTGTGAAGACTTCATGTCTCCTGTTGGAGAAGCTACAGTGCAGGTTTCCATCCACCTGCAGTTTCTTCCCGTTTGGCAAAGGCGCGGACGCTTCACCACAGCTCATCAGCACCAAAGCAAAGAAACATGTCTGAGTCTTCAAAGGCAGCAGTGGGGAGTTAAGGCAGGGTTCCCTTCAGAACGTTCACTCGGATGTGTGCCGTCAAACTCTCAGCATGAAGGGGACATCTCTACGGGCTCCTGAAGGTCTAAGACTCCAAAACTGTAAAGACAAATCCAAACCTGGAAATATTCAGGGAGCCGCTCAGACTTTACTCTGTCTGTGAGCTCCTCCTCATTTCAGATCTCCAAAGTCAAGATGTTTGTTTTCTCTGTTGATGTGTGGTCTCACCCAGGTTGTGTCTGAATTCCCGCCATAAGCCCTGTAGGACTATGTAGGGTGCCATGGATTTGAATGCGATTCGGAGACATGAGAACTACTTTTTTTTCAACACAAAATGTGATGTCACCCGTTTTCAGAAGTAAAAACCTAGAAAAGATGACGATTGTTGATAAATCCACTGAATGATTTATCACATCCAAGTAAAACAAAAAAAGAAAACTTCTGATTGCTCGAGCGTACCAGTCGCTATCTAGTGCGCACGAGAAAATACTTCAGTGTCTCTTTAGGGGCTCCATAAATTATACAAAAATAAGTTTAAATCATTTTTATCAAACTACGAATTGTTGAAACGCAATGCGTAGTGGTCTATATTTAGCAATCTATTGAGCATGGATGCAAACTATTTTTTTGCAGAGACTTCTGGGAAATTTGGGACTGGATTTTGGAACTGTAGATTTGGACACCCTTAAGAAAACACCCTATATGGCGCTTTAAGTGGTGAGGGAATTGGGACACAACCCCAGAGTTGGGAGCACCTGGAAACATGGCTGCCGTTTGCTTGCAGGTGAACTCTGGTGCGCTTCACCGCAGTGGGAGGGCAGCCAGGTGGCTCAGCGAACAGAAGGCGGGGGTTTCCAACTCTGCATTTCTGTCTTACAGAACAAGGATCATACTGTGTAACAATACATGATGAGGATTTTTACATGTTTAGTCAAAGCAGCCTAAAAAGTTGCTCCACCACTATTACTGGGAGGTTTTTATCCTCCGCCTGAGGAGTTTTTTTTTAACGTTCTGTCATCGGTGAGCGTCGTTTGCAATTCTGTGTTTCTGTGACTCACGAGAAGGTTTCAACTGCAAGCGGCGTTTTCACTGCTGAACCCTCAGACCAAAGACCTCAGGTTTTCCTGGACCATGGAACTCGGGCATTTGTGTCCACGGGTCAAAGCTGTTGAGCATCTCTAGAAAGAGGCTTGCCCCCGGGGGCGGAGGGAACTCCAGCCATGACCTGTGATGGAAACAAAGACGTGGCGTTTTGTTTCTGTGTAATTTCTGACGCATGTCAGGGAAACTGCATTAAGGCAATAAGTCCCCTTCAAGCCATCATTTGCCCTCATCATCGTCTCCACTGGAATACTGCATATCTCAGTGATTTACACTGAAGACCTGTCAATCATATTCTTCTACTTGGGGGGGATGACAACAATAGGAGGGCCCCTCCTTGGTCTCCACATTAAGACTTGAGCGTCGTTGGCGTTTGGCTTTCCCATGGCGTTGGAGGGGACCGGCTCCATGCGGGCCAGCACCCGCGGCTGGTCCTGGTACAGCCGGCCCACCAGCCTGGCCCTTGAGCCCAGAGGCTGGGAGGGGTCCACCATGACGTCGACCCTCATCCTCCACTTGATGGTGTGGAGCAGGATCTTTTCCCTGGATGTGGTGTTGAGCGCCACCAGCCAGGTGGTGAAGCTCTGGTCCCGTTTGATGTTAGTCAGTAAGGGTGTGTTGGATTCGCTGACTGGCACAGCCCAAGTGACACTGGGGTAAAAGTTGTCGTTCATGCTCACGGTGAAGCGGGACGGCTTGGAGGTGGGGCCGACGATGGTGACGGTCTCTGTGGTGTTTCCGTACCAAGGATAGCTGACCCCGTCAGAGTCACTGATGGCCCTCACCAAACCTTCTCGCAGCTGAGGCAGCTCCCAGCTTGACCTGAAAGAAGAGAGGAAATGACCTTAAGAGACCTTAAGGGTGATTCTGGAAAATGCAGGGTCGCATCTCTGAAGTAAACACTTAACTATAAAAGAAACTAATCTTCACAATTTTATAAGAAATCACATCTGAAACACTTAACTTTACATGAAATCACAAAATCTGTGGATACTGATTTTCTCTTAACCCTTGTGCTATCTTAGATGACCCCACCCTTTCATTGACGTGTTCTCCCTACCATGACAAAGGTGGATAAAGGTGGAAAGATTTCATGTAATCCATGGACACCAGTGAAGATCACAAATCATTGAAGAAAAAAGGTTCAGCGCACTGTCTAGTGCAGGGGTGTCAAACATATGGCCCGCGGTTAGTGTGGCCCACACATGAATGAATCCAAACCATTCTCTGATGGTGAACTTATGAAAAAATGCTGAAGGCTGCAGAAGTCTTGTTCCCAAAAAGCAGTCGACTTTTGCCAACATGAGTCTATCAAGGATTACAATTACAGATCCAACATCTCTGAGGAGACTTGGGTGCCAAATGAAGGAATCCAGTCATTTATTGTATTTTCAGTCACTATTGATGAAAGCACCAACATCACAGAATATGTACAGTTGTACATATTTATTAGAGGTGTTGAACAGACCGGTCAGGAAGAAGGCAGGTGTTATCAGATAATTCAGGCAGCAAACCAGGAAAAGACTCTTGGACATTTCATCTTGTTTTGCTCACTTGAATGACAGCAAATGTGTTTTTGCACAGGTTCTGAATCCTGATATTGATGGCAGGGTGAAGTTTCAGGGGAGAAAGAAGGTTAGCTCCACATTCTTATGTTCAATGTTTGCAAGTTTAACTTAGTTCAATTTTTCATTGATTTGCACATTTACATTCTAGGTAGGGTGTTTCATTTTTTTCCGCAGCCCCTCTTGAGTTTATTATTGCGATTTCTTCAGCATTCGATGTAAAATATTCAGTCTGTGAAAAATTGAGTAGACCTTTTTTTAAGTGAAATTAATTTTATTTAAGATATATTCGCTCTCCATGAATGAATGTGTAATAATAAATGATTAGGCTACCATGGTTGAGGCATTTTTACCAATTGAGTAAATTAACAAAAACAAAGCTGCTTTATTTTGCTATAATGTTACTGGTCTGGCCCACTTGAGATCAGACGGGTTGAAAGTGGCCCCGAGGCAAAATGAGTTTGACACCCCTGGTCTAGTGGGTCTAGATGACCCAACTCCCAATGTTAAAGTGCCTAGGATAACACAAGGGTTGAACTTCTGACACGTTAAGAGGCCAGAACTAAAATGCTGAGTATGCTGAACGCTGAAACTGTTGCCAGATTTTACAAACAGATGTTTACTAGTGCAGCAGAGCCTTCACAGTCATCACTGCCCTCTTTAACGTGATCTAACCTTCTGATACTTAGGATGAAATGAAACTTATAGACAAAATGTGTTTCCATGGTGTCAAAGGATGAATAACGTAAAAAGAAATTCTACATTGTTCATGGATGGATGGATGGAAGAATGGATGGATAGATAAGTAGATGAATGAATGAATGAATGAATGAATGAATGAATGAATGAATGAATGAATGAATGAATGAATGAATAATGGATGGATGCATGTCAGGATGGATGGACGGATGGATGGATGGATGGATGGATGGATGGATAAGTAAATAAATGAATGAATGGGTAGATAGATGGATGGATGGATGTAAGAACGGATGGATGGATGATTGGATGGATGGATGATTGGATGGATAAGTAGATGAATGAATGAATGAATGAATGAATGAATGAGTGAATGAATGAATGAATGAATAATGGATGGATGGATGGATGGATGGATAAAAAGAGGAATGAACAAATGAATAAATGAAGGAATAATGGATGGATGAATAGATGGTGTGGGCGCGTGGCCAGAAGTGGACCCCGACAAGGCGAGGGCCACATCCAGCAAACGGTTTGAAGTTTAAAAAGTGCAGAGAATTCTGATCCTCATCACTTTGTCGTTCGGTCATCTGGTGCGGCCCCTAATACTTCAACGGGCCCCTCATCCCCTCACCCCCCCCCCCCCTTTAGCTAGATCACGCTGTGTAATGGGGAGCGTGGATGTTGTTCAGCTCCTCTAATAGAGGAGTCGCAGGAACAGACTGTGTTGGTGGGCGTCTGAATGAAGAAGGCGCACGAGCTCATTGAACCTGCTGCGCGCACAAATGCGTGCGTGTTATGCTCAGGCAGAGCCCCCGCTGAGTGATGGAGCCCGCAGCCATGCGTGGACAGAGGCGGGACTCACATGCCGATGTCTCCATAGGTGTTGTAGAATTCCATCTGGGTGCACGCCTGGATCCAACCAACTACCCATGTGTCTTGGCGCGGGATGGGGGGCATGACAACCCGCGCGGACGCTTTGAAGTAGGGCGTCTTGTACCGCAGCACTATGGGGGAGTTCTCCTCGATGACGGTCGGGCAGTGGTCGATGGTGGCCGACAGGTCCTGCACCAGGATGTTCTCGCGCTTAATTCGCGATTTGTTGCAGGCGATGCTCTGAATGCAGCCCATGGCTGCGCGTGTCCGCGGCTGCGACCACAGCGAGGCCGCGCATCCGCCGTGGATGAGAGGCGGAGGAAGCCCCGACTCAGACCCGCACCGAGGCTTGGGGATCAGATGCCAGGAGGACCTGGATTGGTCTGCTTTCTACTGACTCTCTGGATGTTCCGACCCAGAGGAGACCCGTAACCAGGCTGTTCTCCGAACACATCGGTGTTTGGATCCTCTGCGCTCAGAAAGTCCCGACCCCCGGTTTCTGGGCTCTCTCTGCTCCAGGATCTGATCCGTTTCCGCTCGTGTCGTGACCCCTGCCTGCTACCCTCGATCCTCGTCTTTCTGCCCCGAGCTGTCATGTCACAAGAGGCGTTCTGGGCCCGTCGCCGGGAGGGGAGCTCGCTGCTCGGGCGGCGGCAGTAGCAATCCGGTGCATGAGCCGCCGCCGCCGCCGGATGTGATCTGCTGCGCGGCGTGAGGGGAATCCGTCATGCCTGCGCATCCGCGGAGGAAAACCCAAACAGCGTCAGCGTTGAAGGGGAGCGCTCATCTTCACCAAACCAGCAGATAACGGCGGCGTGCTCCCGGTCACAGCCGCGGGAGCTGCTGGCATTCCCGCCGCGCTCGTGGACACATCAAACACTGCCGGATACAGCTTCAGGTTGATGGCGTCATGGTAACGGCGGCGGCAGCATCCTCGACGTGTCGCTGTTCAGCTGCTTGGTGCTGAAAATGCGGAACGGACCAATGAGCGACGGAAGCGGGGGAGGACCCGCGCGCACTTTGTGACTCCTGGACTTTATTTACATAATTTTTTGTTATTTCTGTCACATGGAGGGATGGGAGTGAGGGTGGAGACACATCCATTAAGATGCTGTTGCAGGTTATAAAACCGAACTAGTTTCAAATGCTTGGAATTACCCCAACTATTTGTCCCGGTGGTGTTTCAGGAAACACAAAAGGTTTCAGCCCAGATTTTTGTCAACATTTATATCACTAAAGCTGACAAATGGAAGATAGTTTGATTGAAGGCTGCTCTCATTAGTCTCCGTCAGTTGCCAATGTGGCCAAACAGTTTTTCAAAATAAAACGCCGCTTGGTTCTGTCATTTGGTTCTGTTAAATACAGCTTTACATTAGTGATGGGATTCATGGCTTCCTTTAGGGAGCCTAATCTTTTGGATCCATTAATTTCAAAAAGCTGTTGAAAAGACTGCCTCTTTTGTCTTTTTCCAGATTTGTTCATTTTTAAGAAGCCAGCCTGGAGTTTGTTCATATAATCCTGGAAATAATCACCGGGAGGACGGATGAGCTGAAATCTGGATCAGAATAGTTATAATTCAGATTTTCCAACTCTAATTTAGTTCAAGTTATAAATATTTAAATACCAACCATAGCTTCATTTGACATGTGTGGACAAGATGTTAAAGTCTGATCTGGATTCATAGTTAATATTATATTGTGAGCATATGCAGGCATGAGGAGTGTGTATGAGTACTTTGAATGATCCTATTAATGCAACAGCTATACCAGGGGTCTGCAACCTCTAAAAAAACCATTTGGTCCAGTTTCTTACTGACAAAACTGAGTTTGGGCTGCAAAATTTGTATGTATGTAAAAACACACTTTTTTGCGGCCTTTGGGCCATTTATATATGACATGTAGCTTGTAAATTATTATAATATAACAGTGTTATATTTTTCAATAGGCTATATAACAATTTTGATTTATTTTACCCAGCACATTCAAGTTCTTTTCCAAATAAAAATGTGTCCAAGATCCTCCTAAAGCACTAAATTTACTTGCACTTATTATAAAGCAGTTCTGTCATTTGAGAACTTCTGAACAGAAACCAGGTGCTATGCAGCAGAAGATAAGAACACCAGCTTTAAACTTAATCTAAATTTAAACCATTTTGACAATAGATTTAATCATCATTAATAATCTGACGTGTACATTTTGGAGGATTGACTAAACACAGACGGCCTCTTATTTTAGTGTCATGTCAGGAGTGATTAAAAACAAGTTTAATTAAATATTATAAGATCATCTCAATAAAAAAATACAGTAACAAAATGTAACAAACTCATTATTGATACACAAGATATTGATATACAAGAAATTAATCTGGATACTTTGAAGCTCCATGCAAAATCTTCTGGTGAAAAGTCTTAGCAAAAGAACATTTATAACAAACAACAACTTAAACTCACGACTACAACCCCAGAGCAACGACTGAGTGCCGCTCTTTTCTTTTTTCACAGAGGTTGTCGCCTGAATCGGTTTTCACAACTCATGTGATATTTGCATCTGAAGTTAGAAGGATGAGCTTGTCTGAGCATTTATGTGAACGTATAAAACTTAGGGGACGGAGGAATAAAGAATAGAATAAAAAACGGTTCCCAGCCGACGGCAAGTCGATTTCCACCACGTCAATGAGCCGTTCAAAAGCTTTGATTCCTCACATCACTGCTTGACATTACAACGTTGGAAGAAGCACTTACATGAAATGTCAAAGAGGGGATCAGTAAAGTTAAAAATACAAGACAGTTAAACAGAATTTAATTTAAAGTGAGCTTGAACAAATCAAAGGCAGCTGAGAACAGCAGGTGGGTCTTTAACCTGGATTTAAATCCACTGACGGTTTTAGAGGATCCAAGGCTTCTAAATCAGTGGAGCATAGATGCAGCGTCTCTACACATTTGGTTTGAACTCTAGGAACTGACAAAAGACTGAATCCAGATGACCAGAGAGGTCCAGCTGGTACATACTGGCCCAGGAGGTCAGTGTCACCAAAATAAAATATTTTCACGATACAAAAGGGTTTTTTATATAAATTCTTTATATTTTGATTTTTTTTTTGTCTTACCTCATCGGTCTTGGTCAAACCTGAACTTTTCTCGGCAAAGTGTCTTTACTTTATTTGAGAGATGGACCATTATTATTTATACAAAATTACATTTTTATGTTCATCTAAATTTTAAAATGCAATCATATTTAAATATTTCCCCTTTTTCAACTTAACAATTCACATGTAAATGACATGTAAAAAAATATTCACTTACTCATCCAAATAGTTGAGTTCATGATCCAACTTTGGGGGGTGTTTTACTTTGAAGGCCAAACTTGTTCACGACATGTTGTTGTCACTTCCGGGTAAAGTAGCATTGAGCTAATCCGGAACTGAAGTGAATAAAAGTGTAGATCATAAACCTGTTATGCCACTACTGTAGAAAGTAGACGGCGGTGTTGATCTCTGGGGGAGAATCATGGTAAGTTTTATTTTTAAACTTTACTAATAATATAAAACTAAATGTCACGTGGTATTGTGAAGCTGCTAGCTGTATGCTAAGCTAAGTCTGAAGAGAGAAAGATGGAAGTCTGAAACATCCTTTCTGTTTGTTTCTTTGTTGAACTGGAAACATACAGAGAGAGCACATTTCAATATTTACTAATTACCAGTTAAATAATCAACCTTTCACAAACAAATTCTCCTCTCCTAGAAAAAAATGTACGTTCCCTACATACTCTGTACTTTTTGTGGAACTCCAGAAAAAACGACTTTTTCTTAGTGAATATATAGATGATGAAAAGAACATTTGTTTCATATTTCAGGTAGCAAGGGGATTTTTTTTCCAGCTGTGAGCAGTTTAGTGTGAAATATAATTTTGTGGAAGACAAACTGGTTTATACAAAAATCCTCCAAGCTATTCCATTGGAATATATTGATCTAATAAAAGGTACACTGTCACATCAACCAATTATTATCACAAGAAACATCAATATTAGATTAAAAAAAGAGTTAAAATCAATGAATAAGAGGGACCTTTAACTGCATATATAATCTTAATAAAATAATCTTTAAGATATATTTAATCCAGATATAGTAAATAAATTAAGAACTTTATATTTAAAATCCCGTATTTTTTCCTATTATTTAAGAAACTCATTTTAAAATACTAAATTACATCTACATATCTACAGAACCTTTAAGATTAGTATATAATATCAATTATATAATGTGTATGTTTTGTGAAAAACCAAAACAAAACATTGAAACCACGCAACATTTGTGTTCCTTTTGGCCCCAAATACAAATAGTTCAGAACTACAAAATTGGCTAAAAATATGTCTCCCAAACTACCAACATTTTTATTAAACAACAACATAGTTGGCATCGTGTTAGAAAATAAAATAGAAGAAACTTGCATACAAAATTAGGATTTTTGTTGTCACTCAAAGATTTTGTCGTATTTGTGATGTCACGCTATGTCTTGTTCAGTTTAGTTCCATGTTTTGTAATCTTATTATTCAAGAAAAAAGACCCCAACAGGAAATGTATATAAATGTATATAAAATCCTTAAAGTATCACATATGCAAAAAATGTACACAATATGTTAAAAAAAATCCAAATGGATGGGACTTTATATGTTTGGGGAAATTTATAAGGATTTGTATATTAAAATGTTGTAAATAGTTTGACCCTTAAACATATAACAACATTTGTTTTGTTTATCTTTTTTTTTAAATTTTGTTTTCAATATAACCTTAAAAAAGCCTTGCATTAAGAAATCTGTCATTATTTTGTTTTTTTCATGATCTGTTGCTCTGTCACTGTTTTTTTCTGGCTGCAGTGACCAACTTTTTGTTCCTTTTCTGCATGTTAAGCCCCGTTCTGTCATGTTCAATCGTTCAATAATATCAAAACAGAGTCTGCAGATCAGCTGAGAGGATGTGCGTCACTCTTGCAGGTCTCCACAGATTTTCCTGCAGTGATCCAGAGGTTCTACCATCTTCAGTCTGAGAGGGTGGAGACATACCGTCTCTTTGAGGAGTAAGTTCAGCTTCACGAGGCGCCAACACTTTCTGCCGCTTCCGATGTTTTCTGAAATAAAAGTCAACTTTTCCTCTTTTAGATCAATTACAATTAACAAAATTATTCCTAATTGCTTAATGTCAGAATAATCAGACTGGGAGTTCTTTTTGACAAGTTTTAATTACTTTTATCCATGTCATAAATGTACATACATTTCATTAGTATTTGGTACTATTACCTTTAAACTGCAGTACTTGGGTCAAGCGTCTTGGATTTCCTTCCACAAGCTTCTGGCAAGATTTGGTTGGAATTTTGGTCCACTCCTCCTGACAGAACATACCAGTACTGGTATGAAGCGCATTGAGACGACTATTGTTATAATGTTGGGCTATAGAAATAAAACTGAATTGAATAGAACTGGTGTAACTGAGCCAAGTTTGTAGGTCACCTTGCATGTACGCACCTTTTCAGCTCTGACCTTAAATGTTCAATTGGATTTAGATCTGGGCTCCGTGATGGCCACTCCAGCAGAACATTGACTTTGTTGTCCTGAAGCCACTTTGTAACCAGTTTGGCGGTCAGCATGCTTCAGGTCGTTGTCTATTTGGAAGATCCAAGCTTCAACTTTCTGGCTGATGTCTTCAGTTGTTGCTTCAATATTTCCACATACTGTTTTTTCCCTTATGATGCCATCTATTTTGGGAAGTGCATCAGTCCCTCCAGCAGCAAAACAACCCCACAACATGACACTACCACCCCCATGCTTTACAATTGGGATGACGGCTTTTTCCTCCAAACATAACGATGGTCAAGTCTTTTTCCTTGTGTGCATTAGCAAACTTAAATCTGGCTATTCTTTGTTTCTTTTGGAGTGATGGTTTCTTCCTGGCAGGTTAGCCTTTCAGTCCATGTCTGTACAGTTCTCGTTTCACTGTTGATAATGACACATTCTTACCATCTTCACAACATCTTTTGCCTTCGTCCTTGCGTTGTTCTGGACATGTTGGACCAAAGTACGTTCATCGGGGACACAGAACCCGGCTCCTTCTTGAGCGATGCGATGGTGTTTATACTTGTCTGAACAGATGAACGTGGCGCCTTCAGGCATCTGGAACTTCCATCCAAGGATGAGCCAGACTTGAGCAAATCCACAATTGTCATCCTAACATCTTGACTGATTTCTTTTGACTGTCCCATGATGTTTGACAAACAAGCAAGTGTGTTTGAAATGCGCCCTAATTAATACATATCCACAGGTGTGTTTCTAATTGACTCAAATGCTGTCAATAAACGTATCAGAAGCTTCCCACCAAGAGATGACATCATCATCTGGGGTTTCCCAAATTGTTTAAAGGCATAGTGATCTTAGCGCATTGAACCTTTTGACTTTGATAAAAGTGATTAAAAAAATCCCCCCCCCCCCCCCCCCCCCGTCTCATTCTTCGGACATCTAGCATAAATAATTTTGTTAATTGTAATTGACCTAAAACAGGAAAAGTTGACTTTCTAGACGGTGAGAAAAAAAAGCACGTGTGTTTTTATGTGGTGCGTGTAAATTTCTAGTTTCACCTGTAAACATTGACAGTCAGTAGAGAGTTGCTCTCCATTTTTTTGCTGTGTTATTTCAGTTGTTTTGTTATTTTTCCTCCCAGGGGACACGAGGCCTACCTTAAGACGGGGCCCCATTATGACTTTGAGCACTACAAGCAGCTGGTCCATGAGATCACACAGGCCTTCAGCGGCATTTCCAAGGAGCTTCTGGAGATCAAGGACCGGCTACTCCACCAGTTTGACCGAGCAGATCTTTCTGAGCACATAGAGAGGCTACAGAGCAAAGAGAAGGAGAAACTTCAGCTGGTAGGTGAACGCCCAGAAAACGGGACGTATGAACAACGCTGACAGCTCTTTGAACATTTTCATCCATTTTGATGAGAACGTGGAGGAATTAAGAAAAGATTTTTTTACTTACCTGTAATTCAGGAAAAACTGAATGTTTTTGTCTAAATGAGTAATTAGTTAATTACTAATCTTCATGTTTGTTGTTATGTTTGCCAAATCTTTGTGAAAAACTCTCGCGGGATCACCATCACGTGACTTTAAAAGATGTTTGTTTTCTCAAAACTGTTTTGATCACTTTATTCAATGTCGATGTTTAACCACAAGAGGGCAGTGTCCTCTAAGATATTAAAAAGGATGCACGTCTGAATGCGCAGTCCCCTACACAAACAGCCTTTTAAAAAGAACTCAAAATGCTTGAAAAGGTCTCCAGACTTTGCAGAAACAGCAGTTTGGAGCTGAAAAGGCTGACTGGGAACCAACATTTTCTTTCTTTGACCTGACAGCTTTTATTTTTCTAAATATCTGTTAGACTTTTTAAATTTGAAAGGAAGGGTTGTTTTCTGTTTTTCTACAAAAAAAACCCCAAAACCTTCTCATTCGTACATTTTTAGGGTTTTTTTTCTCAGCTGTTTCACAACAGTTAATGCATATTTTCTTGCTTTTTACATTTCCATCATATAAAACTATAGTTTCATTTTTGAAGCTCCTGATCTTATCTTCTGATATTATATTGAATATGAATATAAACTGTTCTGTAAAAATACAGTTATTTACATAAAACACAAGTTTAGTTTTCGTTTGGTTTGTGCCAAAATATCTCAGACTTTCTGGTTTGTTGAAGCTCAGACATTTTGAAAATCGTTTCTAAGCTTCGTGTCGAAACATCAACATTTTTCTGATAAAATTCCATGTTTAAATGTTCCAAAGCTCCGCTCTGCTGACGGCCTTCACTGCATTGTCGCACATGCAGAACATTTTCGGAGGCATTTTTATGCTCTCAATTTCATGCACTATTTTAAAGGGCCAGACTTTGGACATGCCCTTCAGATCATCTTCTGTTTCTTTCTGGGTTGTGTTGCGTCTCGAGCCGTCAGCTGGAGGTTGTTTTTTTCCACATAAAGTTCTTCTTCTTCAGTTTTATTTTGTCGGCTTTTGAGTCAATAGAACAAAATGATTTTCATTGTGTTGATTTATTTGCCGAGTCAGCCGCCCATCGATTGTTTTTTTTAAATCTCCAATCTTAACCGGAAAAGCTTTGCCCGTCTTTTTGAGTCCAGATGTTTTTTTGCCTTTGACCTCCAAACTGTAAAAGGAGGCGGAGCTTAATGCTGGTTTGTGTGCTAAACGTTCTCCCACCCCGCTGTAAATCTTCTCTGAAAGACCGCCGAGCTGCAGCTCCTGAGGCAGCGCGCCCAGGATCACCCGGAGGACGACGGCTGTCAGGACCAGATCCAGGAGATCAAGCACAGGTGAGAACAGCGGGTTTCCCATGGTAGCGCCCTGGACCGCGCAGCACCAACCTGTTCACGCAGAAGATCGCCTGTGTCTTTCCTTCATTCTGTGAGCAGGATCATCAAGAACAGAGAAGCTCTGAGTGACATCATGCAGGACTTTAAGTACGATTCAGAGGAGAGCGGATGACGACCGACCGACCAGAAACCTGCAGGAGGCTCCCCATCCCTACACCTGATGATCTGCTGAAGCTCCTCCCCCTCCCTGCTTCTCTACACATAGCTCCTCCCTCTCTCTGCAAATCTATAAGAGCTCCTCCTACTGTCACTGAAACTATGAAAAAAAAAAAACACCAGACATGTTTGTTCTCTTATGACATGAACAGTTTGTAACTTAAAATATTTTTTTGGTTTACTTTAATTGTATTTTAAAATAGAAAAAAATCTTTGTTTTTTTTCAGAATAAAAGCCTGATAAACAACTCAATACTTTGAGGTTTATCAAAATACTAAGCAAACTGTTGATGCTTAAAACAACTAAATCCATTACAAAAATTAAGTTCTATTATAATTCTAGTAAATCTCCAGAAGACCATGAAAAAAGTGTCTTTTCTGTGGCTGCAGTC
The DNA here is from genome assembly GCF_053564925.1 of Oryzias latipes. Classification (NCBI taxonomy): domain Eukaryota; kingdom Metazoa; phylum Chordata; class Actinopteri; order Beloniformes; family Adrianichthyidae; genus Oryzias; species Oryzias latipes. Next base: position 9,342,028 of record NC_136240.1, read on the forward strand.
GTGCTGGACTGAAGGAGCATATCTCAATTTCCGCCACATTCCCAGAAACTCAACATTTCAACACAATATCTGAATTTTAGACATCATGAAATAGTAAATCCAGATTTTCTAAAGGCGGCGGCTGGATTCGGATTTTCATAACCACTGAAACCATCTTTGAACGAGACAACAGCACAGATCATCGTTTGTTTCCAAATAAATTTATTTTTGACTTCATCCACTATACAAAGAAAGGAACCCTCTCTCAGAGGCGGTCGACTTTCACAATCCCTCAGAAAGATGACCTGAAAAAAAGACCAGAAGATGTCCTGAGAGGTCAGAAATCCACACGTTCTGTCGCAGTAAACCAGCGCTGGTACCAACTCTGCCGGCCGGCCACACGGTGAGGTCGTAGCGCAGCTCTACTCCAGAGCTTTGACGATGGCCTCGTTGGCCTCGATGTTGATCTGGACTTCAGCCCTCGCAGCCTCGTCGCTCGTCCCAGCCAGGTCAGCTTGGGCCTTCTCCAGATTGGCTTTGGCCGCCTTCAAAGAAAAAATACAAAGGTCATGAAAGGGTCCATCCCCTCATTGAAACTTTATTTTGAAGTTTGCAGTAATCCTCAGCTAAACTCAAAACCCCAGAAGGAGAACAAATACATGAAGGTTGAAATAGAATTCACTGTCACAGGCTGATTTAAAGGTGCTGGAGCCTCTTCCTCCTTATTAACAGGGTGGGGTTAGACGTCCTTTCTTACTATAGATGATAGAAAGACGCAGTTGGAAGAAGAAAAGAGTTATTTGTTGATTTAAGGTCGTTTTCAGAGACGCAGAAGTGCATTTCTGCAGAGCTGACCTCACCAGGATCTCAGCTGCAGATCAGACGATCATCAGTGGAGAAGATCGGTCCAGACTAACACCTCTCTACAGTCACTACAGTGTTTAAGTGGACGGATGAGTGACTGTTTGACTGAGGAGAGGATGGAAAGGACCATAAAAATGTCTAGATAATTGTGAGGAAAACACTAGAAAAAGGTTGAGAGGACTGTCAAATGTATACAGAACTGCACGATTCATTGGTGTCACTATCAGACCAGAGAGGAGCTTCATGATGATTTGAAGGAGCACATGAGGAGGAGGCAGATTAGGGCAGCTGAAAGGCAAAGAAGTAATCAGACTACAGCCCCCTCCCCAGAATGAGGTTTCTGCTGACAGAGGAAGGGGCTCCACAGGTGTGGTTCTCTTCAGAGTCCAGGTTCGGTCTCACGGCTTGAACCGCTGTGATGCACATGATGCATGCATGATACCCACTAAGGCTGCACCATCAATGTTGCTATGACGATGAGAGTTACCCGTAAACGAAAAGCACCCAAACGCATCATTTCCACCCAATGAGCACCGTTGTATTGAAATAAAAGTCAACAAAAACTCTCCTGCGGGTCAAGTCAAGAGGAGGCGGCTAAGAACCTGAACGTCAGGGAAACGGCGACCTGCCTTTTTGTCCAAAACGAAAATGGAAGTCAGTTCAGAACAGTGTGGGCTGTTAGTGTTTGGGCTTTTATTAAAACATGTTTCCTCTCTCTCCGCCCTGAGTGAGGGGCGGAGGCATAGAGGACCACCAGGTGTCACAGTAACCATTTACCGCAGTTTATCCCAGCCTACACGCATCCCACAGGCTGATGTCGCCATGAAGATCAAATCTGGGTTTATTGTGAGGGTCGGATGCTCACCGCAACGTCCAGCTGGTCCAGAGGGACAGCTTCCTCTGCCAGCAGCTGTACTGAAGAATCAACGTTGACCGTTACAGAGCCGCTGCTGACTGCAAGCATAATACACACACAAAACAACACACATTTGGGTCAGTCTGAATGCAAACTGTCACCGCAAGCGTTTTTCATTATCCCAAAAACATGACACCGATTGTAATGAAGTCTATTTTCATACAAATCTGCAGAATGGGAGTAAAAAAGCACCAACTTGCTTTCCTTTTACACTCAAAGACCACTGGAATCTCGTTTGATCTGAGAGAATTCTTACCAAAGTATTTAGCCGAGGTGCCGTCCTCATTGAAGACCGTGACAACACCGGGCCGGAGCACCTGCAGGGTGGGAACGTGGGCAGGAAGGATGCCAAACGCACCTGTGAGCGTTGGGACGTCTACCTGTTTCACACTGGCTTCTTTGAAGAACACCTGCAGCACCAGACGAAAACCACACGTTTTCACGTTGAACTGAATCTACCACACGTTGCCTTGGTAACACACGGCTTTTCCAAATAAAAGGTCACTCAGCTGATGATGTTTAGCTGTGCTAAACTCAAATAAAATAAAACACTATTTTTGTCAGGTTTCTCACTGACATAAGCAAACATGTGAGACTCCAGAGAGTTTAACACTGTTGTGCAGTGATTAGTCAAAGAAGATTTTTGAAAATTAAGTTCAATGAATGAAATAAATCCATGAACCTCAAGGTTACACTTCTGTGGTGCTGCAGAGAAACCAGTTCTTTTTAAGTTTTCTGTTGAGGTTATAAAATTTGCGCCAGAATTCAGAGCATAACGTAATGCAAAGATCAACCACCGTCAGGACGCGAGACTAAAGAAAACTGTTTTGCTCCTCAAAGGCAGAGCAGATGCTAGGCTAACAGCTAAGCTAACGGCTAACATCCTCTCATTGATCTGCACGTGAGCTAACAACGTTTATGCACTAAACAACAAAGCAGCTTCTGGTTCCAAACTGCGCGTTGTGGGTCATTTAGCGCAAACATTTGGCACAGCCTCTGCAGTCCGCTGGTTAGCTAGCCGGGCCTGCGAAAGCCTCCGCGGCGGTCCCAGCAGTACCTGTGAAGGGGAAGCGAACGTGAAGGACATCTGCGGCGCACCGGAGGAGGCGACCTCTGCGTAGGAGCGGACCGACCGCAGAAGCGGAGCGGTCCGGCGGAGGAACCTTGCTGCCATCATGTCTGAAAAAAGAGGATTCCGATGTGAAAGTCAACGACAGACAAACCGCCGGCGTCAACTCAGCCCGTGTGCCAGACAGGACAAGGACGATGTCAGGCTACCCATGAGGCTTTGCGCCAACGCAAAGCAAACAGGGAAGCGTAGTTTACTGGATGACTTAGTGAGTTAGTTAGTTAGTTTTAAGTCTTCATGAGTATTTTTCATAAATATTAGACTTTTTACATGTTCTGTGTTTCTTGTATTACAGACGTACAGCCCAATTTTTTGTCTTAAGCAGGAAAAAGAAAATTCTCTGCCTGTCATTTCGACATTTTTAATAATAAAATGATTTAAATCGTAATTCTTAAGCTTTACAGATTCACTACTACATTTTCTTGGTATATTAAAATTTTGCCCTATTTTTTCTAGTTTATGCCCGGAATTAAACATCATCATTATTATTATCACTACACTTGCTTTAACCATTTTAACATTCTTTTTAAATTGTATATTCTTTTAAATAGTTGAAATTTCCTGACTAAATAATGGCCTTTTAGCTTATTAGTGCTAAAGTAACTAACTGTAAGTTCTTCTTTTTTAATGAATGATGCACTGACCTGAGAACACTTTAATTTGGTTGTATATGTGACAATGATAAATAAAAGTGTCTGTTTTCTATCAGACACAATATTCAACTGTCTTGCTGCTTGTAGCCTGGCTTGATTCTTGTTCTTCAAGACGATTCATAGTCTCTTGAGATGTTGAATTCTTGATTTGATTTATGTTTTCTCTCTTTTTTTTAATTCTACAAAGGGCATGCTTAGCCTATTAAGTATTCAGTTTGATTGAGGGTTGGCCATTACTCATATGAAAGCATTCTGAGATATAATGTTCACCCTGTGGATGATAACTTTGTATTTTCATCAGTTTCAGTTCAAATAGAATAAAAGTCATAAAAGTCTAATTTTGTTCTGGTCTTTGGGTTTACATACACAGTAGCAGTCTGCAACAGAGACCTTTTTGTCATCATAAAAACCACATCCATTTTCTTTTTTCACTTATTCTATTGCAGGGTTGCTGGTGCCTATCCCAGCTACTCCTAGGCAGAGGCAGAGTTCATCCGGACAGTCCACTGCAGGGCAACACTCACCTAAGGTAAGGTTAACAATCACCAACCAACCTGTGAAGCATGTTTAGAGGAAGCTGGAGAAAAACCACTGAGAACATTTAAACTCTTCACAAAAAAGACCCAGCTGGCAATTGAACCAGGCCATCTCACTGTGAGGTGAGGTTGCTAACCACTACACCACCGTGCAGCCCATTTATAGTAATACAATTTTATAATAATTTATATTGTTTTTTACTTGTTATGGGGATTGAAGCAGTTTGTGGTTCTTCATGCTTTGAAGTTTATTGGATAAGAATCATGACACTTCATTGCCACAGGATGGCGACAGAAGGCCTACCGCTGCTATTGAGCAAAAAGATTTAAAACCGGCCGTTTATTAAAAAAACAAAAAAAACAAGTAAAACTAAAATAAGATTTCTAATGGAACACTCTTCGAACGTTTCCCCTTCTGTCATCTGGGCCTCAGTGAAGTTCTCTTTATCCCGTCTGTTATATCCATGAAAAGATGAATTATGAACTGATCACATGGGGACTATGGAAGTGATTCTGTAGCATAATTAAAAATAAAAGTCAAACCCAGAAATGCTTTTTCATTTTCAAAATGAAGCTGCATTTTTTGACTCAAAATTAAAATAAAAAAGCAATCCGCCAAAATGCTTTTTCATTTCCTTCCTCAACACAGCTTATTCTGTCACTTAATAAAAAATGATAAAGAAAATCGTATTTGACATTTAATTTTCAAAAGGTTCTCTGGTAAACGTGTAACAAAATTCATTTAGAAATGTCTAATTTGACAGTTAAAATGGATTAACAGAAATGCTTTTTCATTTTCAAAATGTAACTGCATCAAATGACTCAACATTAAAACGACAAATCAACACTTCAAAATGATTTTTCATTTCTACTTAAAAACCGCTTATTCTGTGTCATAATTAAAATGGAAATGCAAAGAGGGGATTGAATTTTCATTTTAACATCCAGCCTGCAAACATTGTCGCATTATTCAATTCGAATAAGCATTTCCAGGGGGGAGGCAGGGGCGATGACGTCAGTGGTTTCTCCGTGTGTCCGTCTGCTAAGAGACACAGACATGCTAGGAGCAGTGTAGCTTTGTGTTAATGGCAGAGGAGAGGGCTTTGTGATGGTTGTGAACTTCTGATGATTTTACACAGCTTCTCAGGACCACGTAGCAGCATTTGCATCCTCCTTCGGACGCACCGCGGACAAGCTTTTTTGCTTTTTTCTGTTTTCAGTGGTATCCAGAACAAAATAAAGGATGATGTAATTCCCACATATTTACGTCCACGATGCTCATTGCCCGTTCAGAGTTTTAAGTACCTCCACGGCTAATGTTTGAAGCACATATTAGCCTAATGCTAACCCGTCTTCTTTCGGATCCTCCTTGCAGCGAAGAAAAAAGCACTGACCGCACGGATTAAAAAAATATGAGCGAACAGGCCCTTGATAATAATCGTAACAGTAATAAAAGCACATTTAGAAGATAGTCTCCTGCAGCTTCGCCGTTGGTCCAACCAGCAAACGTTAGCACGGTGAAATCTGCCATAGCTGTTGTTGCGGCTCCAGCTGTCATTGAACAGCAAAATCAGCGCGAAGCTGCAAATAAATATGTGGGAATTTTATCATCCTTAATTTTGTTCTGGACACCACTGGAAACACAAATTCATATGATGGTTTCTCAGATCGTAGCAGCATTTCCGGCGTCGGCGATCGGGAGCTTCATGCTCCGCTATGCGAAGGCAGCTGCCGGTCCGAGGAAGAAAAGCTTGTCCGAAGGAGGACCGCAGGAGGCCGAAATGCTGCTACGTAGTCCTGAGAAGCTGTGTACAATCATCAGAAGTTCACAGCCAACACAAAGCCCTCTCCTCTGCCGCTAACACAAAGCTACACTGCTCCTAGCATGTCTGTATCTCTTAGCACAGGGATGTCAAACTCATTTTGGTTCGGGGGCCACATTTAACCCGTCTGATCTCAAGTGGGCCGGACCAGTAACATAAAAGCAAAATACTCAGTTGGAAAAAATGCCTCAACCAACATAGTAGCCTAATCACTTGGGGCCAATGGATATAAAAAAAAACTAATTTCAATTTAAGAAAAGTTTGTTTATTCAAATTCATACAGACTGAATATTTTACATCTGACACTGAAGCAATCCAGAAACTTTTCTTTATGGTAAGTCTCTTAGTGGTGCTGAATGTCATATTCTTTGAGCACTGCGATGTTGATGACATACAAAGCATATGGGTTTTGCATTCAGCTTCGTGAAAGAAAGAAAAAAAAAACTGTCCATTTTTCCTGGAAGGCTCTTCACTCCACTTCACGTTTGACAACATTCATTAGGGTGTCGCTAATGATCATCCTTATTGCAAGATAACAGCCTAAAGGCCCGTACACACCGGGACGAATATTCGCCAGCGTTTTTCGCCACGTTTTTTGTGTTCACACCCAGGCGATTTTCGCTGACGATGAGCCGAGCGAACATGCAATTTCATTCCCTGACATTAGATGGCGCTTAATGTAAACAGAAATACTCCTGTACACAAGGTGGCGCTGCGCAACTTTACGCTTCTTAAAGTCGCTTTTCACTCAGAAGAAGAGAGCAAGTATTTACGCGATTGTCAGTATCATACAAAGAAAAAATGAATATTTCAAGCACCAGTAGCTCCAACTGGTACTTGGTTCGGGGATATTTTAGAATGTCCGTCATTATTTCTTCGCGGCAGTGTAGACGCTACTTGGCGTCTATCTTCTTCGCTGGTATGTGTGCTCAGCAAGGCAGTTTTGTGTTTGAACGCCCCCAAGTTGTGTTTTACTGTAACTTTAGAAGCTCCAGACACGTGTGCAAAAGCGGCATTCTCATTGGTCGAATAGATTTCGACGCGACGCGTCGAAAAAAAAACGAACCCGAGGCGGGTTTTTTTTTGACGCTTTGACGCGTGGCGTTTTTTCACGTCGGTGTGCAAACTCACATTGGTGCCCTTTGTTTAATCACGAGGCGTTAAACGTCTGCGAAAATCGCCGGCGAAATTCGTCCCGGTGTGAACGGGCCTTAAGACTCAAAAGGAACAAAGGTGCATCCTACCCAGACGCAGAGCTGTTGTGTTTCACTTTTGGCACGTGCAGAGATATGCTGTTTCAACTGTTTTTCCTGTCCTATGCTTCCCCTAGTGGCGGAATTGCACATTTAGGTTATTTCTTTAAAAAATCATAACTTGCCACAGGAATGGACTAGAAAATTGCTTTCTTTTTTAAATCATCCTTATGATTTTTACTCTTCATGTGTGGGCCGGAGTAAACCACCTGGCGGGCCGGATAAGGCCCGCGGGCCGTATGTTTGACATCCCTGTCTTAGCAGATTGACACACGGAGAAAGAAGTGACGTCATCGCCCCGCCTCCCCTCTGGAAATGCTTATTCGAATTGAATGATGTGCCAATGTTTGCAGGGTGGATGTTAAAATGCAAATGCAATCCCCTCTTTGCATTTTCATTTTAATTATGACACAGGAAAAGCGGTTTTTAAGTACAAATGAAAAAGCATTTTGAAGTATAATTTTTCATTTTAATTTTAAGTCATTTGATGCAGTTACATTAAGAAAAGTAAAAAGCATTTCTGCTTTTTACTTTTATTTTTAATTATGGAAAAGAATCGCTTCCATAGGGGGCTTCCCCACCTGTACTGCAGCTACGAACCCCCCTTCCCCCGCCTTACCTCACTCTGTGCGTCACGTGGCTCGCCTCAGAAGGGGTGGTGGGCGTGTCGTGAGCGGCGGGGCTTCATTCATAAATCCTTTTATCTTTAAAGCCCGTTTCCAGCGCGCACGGACCCGTTCGGTCAGTCCGGTCCCGTGTGGTTCTGGTCCCGGGGAGTTGAGCGCTGCTGCCCGCTTTTTGCCCCCCCCCCCAACCCTCAGGGTGAGTCGTGCCGCAGATCGGTCCGATCAAACCGTGACTGCCGGGAAATAATCACGATTCTCTGACCGGAACGGCTGTTTGCGTGACTTTGCGTGAATGTTGATGCGTTTTCCTTTGAAAAATCGTAGCCTGTAGGAACAGATTCGTGAGGAAACCGCCGTCATCCTCCAGCCGAGCGGCTGGAAGGCGGCTGTTTTACTTTTGCTTTGAGAACAGAACCGCACGTTTGTGCGGTGCTCCACGGCGGCAGGTCTGAAGCAACAATTTAAGGCGGGAAGCTGCGCTGTGAGGAAGCAGATTTAGGCGTGAGGGGATCGAACATGCGGGGGACGCCCGCGTCTGGCCATCTGCTCTGGAGATTATTCAGCACAGACTGAGGAAATGAGCAGCTCCTCACCCCTCTGCTCTGCTCCTCTGGGGGGTTGCACTGGTTTCCATCAGGAAGTTTGCTTTAAAAAAATGATGCTCAGAGGAAGATTTTAGGGAGGAAGCAGGATTTCTTCTGATTGACAGTCCAACCTCACAACCAAAAACATGTCTGTGTTGCAGCGCTGCTGCTCTGCTCCTCCAAGGCCTCCAGGAGCAGGAGTCTGCTCATGTGGCTCACAGGGCTGAGGATGCAGCAGAGGAGCTGAAGGAGGCCGTCTACACGATCCAGAGTTCCTGCTGCCCCTGCTCCTCCTGCTGCTCCTGAGCACTGCCCTCCATCAGGGTAAGATCAGCAGGATGTGGAGCTGCAGTCCACGCAAAGAAAAGCTCTCCAGCCTGGTTCCTGCGGCCGTTCTCATGCTTGGCAGTAGGTTTACATGCTTGTGTTGCTTAAGCTGAGCGCTGCAGTCTGTGGAAAGCAAACCCAGTCCAGAATGCTGCTGGCATGTTGCTTCTCTCTGCTGGGTGAGTAGATCTGGCCGTGCATGCGTGGGTGTTGGAGGCCGTGGCTGCAGTGTTTACAGCTGTGAACAGTAGAAGCAAAGAGGCCAGTAGAAGCTAATGCTCATTATGTGCTGCTGTTTCTCTGCTTTCTTTCGTTTGTGTGTGTGCCTGCATACGTAATGCTATGGTTGATGATTGACCATCAATTCTCAGTTAACCACAGCAGACTTTACAGTTTCTGAAATCACTGCATGCATTGATTTATGAATCGACTGCTGTTTGAATCTGTTATCGGTGCATTCAGAATTTATTTCTGCCCATACATTGCAAATACTCAATCCAAGGAAAGTAAAAAGACTTTTGTTTTTCCAAAATGGTCTTAATTTCTGTCATGCAAGAAATAGAATCTTATTAAGAAAGATTTTCAATAGAAAATTAATTTAAATAAAGACTGTCTGATGAAAATGGTGTTTTTGCTGTTTCTAACATGTTCTGATGATGATGGACATGTAAAAAGAATTTTAGAAAAGTTCAAAATTGCATTTCTGAGTAGTTCCTTATTCAAATCGTTGTGAATCAGGAGCAGATTAAAAGATGCAGTTTGAAAAAGAAGATTTGTGGTGTAGAAAACCCGCTGGGCGGGGCCACAGTCTCCCAGCTCCGCCCCATTCTGATGCATCCACCTGCAGACAAATAGATCTTTGTTTTCTTCGTCTGACATAGAATCTGGATCCAAACTGTACAGCTGGATTGCTCTGATCTTGCTCACCATTTTTGATGCACTGCTAATGTTAGGTTGGGGTTGTGAGGGGCTGTAAGCTAGGGGGAGAGAGCATAAACGAAGGGATGATGGGAAGTGAGGGAAAGCTTACTCTGCGCCAACAGTTGGAGGTGAATTTCTGATGAACTCCTGCTGCTCTGTAGAAACGATCTCTTAGAAAACGATTTTTCGATTGTGGCTAAAAACATCATCTTCATTAAAAGACAGGTTGAAAATAGATCAGAAGAGGATCAGAGTGGGTCTTTCGGAGGGTTTTTCCATAGAAAAATAATCTTTGATTCAAGAAAACACGATGAGAATTTTGTCTTTAAATAAGAATTCCTGGTAAGACAGTTTTTCTAACTTCATTGGCAGATTTCTTCCCTTTAAATAGGAAATATTTCAAAATGTTTTTTGAGCTTGTTTTGCAGTGTAAAATGTCTAGAACTTTGTAATGGGGTTACCCTCCATGTTTGCATGTTTCCGTTTTCAGGCGGACTCTCTCGTTGGCTTGGACCATGAGCAATGATTCTGTCGTCTGGAACGTCGTACCAGAAAACTCCACGGTGATTCACAGCAGCTCGCCACCAGACCCATGTTCTCTCTCGTGTTTTGGGCAATTGACTGGTTAATAGAGAACATCCTGACCTGGACCTGAAATAATCCAATATCTGATCTAATTTGGACGTTAATTTCCCCAAACAGAGAGTTTTCAGTATGACGCCTTCCCCAGCCTTGGAAAAATAATCTAAATATAGTTTAAATCACATCTGAAGCCTTTTGTATTTTCATTACTAAAATAAAATCTTATTTTTGAGCTTGAAACATTTCCAACTTCACACCAAATGAGAAGGGGTCGGGGCTCTAGGAGTTGTAGTTTATGGAGGACTTAAATGAATTCTGACAACAATTTTATTTTTGTTTTGAGGACTTCTGGAGGTTCCAAACCAAACTGACCTGAAGACACATCAGGAAGCTGATATAATGGCTGTTCAGACCATTCCCGCAAATGGGGGGTCTGTAAGACATGTAAGACATGTACGCAACACATGACTTACATAAATCTAAAATGTAATTAGTCCAACAAAGCTAATGCTTACGCAGAATAAATATAACAAATGATTTCTTAAAGTTTATGAACAAAACCCTAAGATGAAGAGTCCCAGCTCCCCCTCTTCCTCTTTATATGGTGGTTGGGTCCTCCCAGTGAGCTTCCACAGAAAAAGCAGCTCCACCCTCTGCCACCTTTTTGGACCTGGAGGAGCTCCATAGATAACTATACGTACATGAAGAGAATCTGATTGCGATTAATGAACAAACTAGAACAAAAAGAGAGTGTATTTATGTAACTGCATTCATTTGGGAGAATGAGCTTTGCTCCTCAGCAGAATTCAGATGACGAACCTCAGAAGTTCAGACTTAAGAAGGTTTCACTGTTCACCGCTTTTGCATCCTTAATTCTCTCAGAAGACACTTGAACAGCTCTGGACCCCCAAAGTGCTGAAAGCTTTTTGAAAGCAGACGTTCGGCTGAGTAAAAGCAGCAATTATATTCCTGTAGAAAGACCTACAAACATTTGAAATTAAAAAGCCTTTTTTTAATTGTAAAAGAATCATGTAAAGATCATGTATTGGAGAATCAGCGATTTAAAGAATCCAAACTACGTATGTGTCTGTTAACGTTTTCCTGTTTTTCAGGAAATTCCCCTTCAGACTGAGGAGCATGAAGACGGCTATCTGCTCCTGCTGGTGATCCTCTCCATCTTCCTGGTGGGATCTCTGATCATCGTCTCCTTCCTCGTCATCGCCTGCCGATACCGCAGCCGTGGAGGCTGCAGCAGGTGAGATCCACAGAGGATGTAGCATCATCATCATCTTGTCCTGAGGGATGCGGCCCACAGTCAGGACTGATGAGGAGGGGCGGGCGTCATGAAATAAGAAGATGGATGAACTCTTAAAGCGACAGATGGAGGCTTTTGTTGAGCTCGTTCATCAAATGGTTAAATCGCATTAATTGGTGCTTCTAAGCTTGTTGTTCAATACGATTTTCTTGGGTATTTATGCTTGAAACGTTTTCATAAATAGCAGATGCCTGTCACTGCAGTGATTCTACCAACACAAAAAAATCCTTTAAAAAGAGAAATCTGAAAATCATGCTCTTGGCAGAATAAATGTTAGCCTTCAGGGAAGTGAAAGCATGTTCAGGCATGACTCTGCGTTTGCCGCCTCTGCACAGCTTCTACTCAGGTGTTGGAGGCTTTTTTTTTTCACTTAAAAAAACAAGCATTTGGGAAGCTGTTATAATATCCTCTGAGTTTTTTTTGTCTGATGAGAGCTCTGCATCTGGATGCAGATAAAAACCCACCGCCGGGCCTGAAAAGCAGAACCGGCCAGACCGGTGCAAATGAGTGTAATGAGATTTCAGGGCAGCCATACGCTGTGATTAATGCTGCGTCTCGGCCCGGCACTTCTCCTCCACAAACCCGAGTCACGGAGGAAATAAAAAAGAAGAGAAGCAAAGCACAGATCTGGGAGGGTGGAGACGTCGCTACAGTCGAACATCAGGCAGAAATATTGCCTTGTTTTTCTGCCACATTCAATCCTTTTTGTAGAATTTAAAACACATTTTAGAGGACGATAAAGTTTTTATTTAAATCCAATTATTCACTCAGGGTTGACAATGCCTAGATCCTTATAATAACTCCTCCTTTGTAAATTCATGTTCATGCCATTCTTGTAGCTGCCGTGCATCTGAAGCTTTTCAGAAGGAGCCTCCTCCTGACTGAACAGAAAAGCGTCTGAGCGACGTCCTGCTTCACAGATGAAGGACAGAACTTGGGGTCAATCATGTCACAGAACTGAACTCTTTGTTTGCCCTGCAGGGCCAGCGATGACCCGGAGAAAACCACCACCTACACGGAGTCTCAGCCCACGCACGGTGAGTGGAGAACACACCAGGAACTGAGCATGCTCAGAAAAATGGAGGAAGGTTGTCTGGATGTGTGAGAAAGAGATGAAGAACAGTAGTCTCTCTTTGACACGCCATCCACATGTTGTTGAGGGTTTTCCTGCTGCACAGTTTGACCGTCGAGGACTTTTACTCCCAAAAAAACGTCAGTTTTAACCCTAAAGTACCAAGAACAATTTACTTTGAGCTTTTAAAGGTAATTTGACAACATTTTTTCATTGGTTTGTTCATTTTGGGTAGCAGCAAGAAACATCAGCCAAAAAATGTAAAATAAAAACCAAAAATCAAAAAGATTAAAATAAATTACTTAATAAAAATAAAAAGATCAAAATTAGGAAAGCATTTTTGGTAGCAGTAATTAACAATGGCCAAAAAATAAAGAAAATAAAAAGATTTTAAGCTGAAAAAGCATAGCAGCAACAAATATCAGCCAAAACATTTAAAACAAAAACTAAAAGAAAAAAAATGTTGATAAAATAAAAATAACACTCCTCCCCACTGTACCCAGCTTGGACAATTGGATAGACATTGTAAATGGAATCTGCCCAAGTTCTTGAAGATATGGTCACAGTGGATATTCGATGTTAATCATTTACAACAAATGGAGGTAATGAATATGTCTGGCTTGTGTTTTTTTGTTTTTTAAAATTTCCTTCCCTCCCTAGTAATGCATCTGCTGTTCCCTGTTTTGTGTGTTATTAGATACTAGGTTATGTTATTAAAAAAAGAAAAGAATTGTTGAGAATGGAGATATAAGTCATGGGTCCAAAAGTGGCCCTAAGTGAATTTAAATTTAATGTTTTATAACTTCATGCTCATAAATAAAATTTGAAATAAATAAATAAAAATAAAACAACTGAAAAAAAAACATTTTGGGTAGCAGAACATAAAAAATATAAGAATTAATTTCTTTCATAAAATGAAGACAAATAAAAACAACTAAAATTACATTTTGGGTAGCGGCAACAAATAATGGGCAAAAAAAAACAAACCCAAACAATAATGGATTTTAAAAAAAACATTTTTTAAACTGAAGAAACATTTGGGCTAGAAGCAATACAATCAGCCGAAATATATAAAATAAAAATAGAAATATAAAATACAATAATTAAAAAAAATACAACTTTAAAAACTTAAAAATACATTTTCTGGTATCAGGAATTGACATTAACATTGATCAAAAAATGTTAAATAAAAACATAAAAACAAAACATTTAAAAAACTGTGACCTAGTTTGACCCTGTGGGTTCTCCAGGGTTAAATAGTTTTATTACTGTTATTTTGTTAAAAAATATGCTGCCTTTCCTCTGTCTCTCCTCTTCCTCTCATCCTTTCCACTGTGTCCTCTACCTTCTGTGTTTGAGTAGAGATCACCATCCAGGTGGATGAGTCGGAGTGCCTGTCCATGGTTAGCTCTCATGATCAGGAGACGGAGCGCTTCCTGTCCACAGGCCCCACCGGCCGCCGTGTCTCTTTCAATGAGGCGGCGCTCTTTGATCATAGCAAGAAAGCCCAGGAGAAAGGCCGCAGGTCAGCCCGACAAGCCCACATCAGAAACGGTTTTCCTCTTTTCATCTGAAGCTCGAGTTGTGCATGAAACCCTTTCATGGATGGAAGGATGTAAACATGTCAGCGTCAGAATGTCCTCTGCATTAGTTCCGTCAGAAAACGTCATTATTTTACTAAAAGGGTTTCTTCTTCTTTCATTCATTAATGTAAACTAAAACGCTGCTGAAGGTTCAGCTTTTGTTCTCTAATAATCTCCCTTATTTGAAGCTGTTTCATGCGTTCTCTTCACGTGGTCATCAGGTACACTCTGACTGAGGGTGACTTCCACCACCTGAAGAACGCGCGGCTCACAAACCTCCACATCCCTGCTCCCGCTCTCAAGATTGTCACCATCCACGAGTGTGACTCTGCAGAAAACACCATCACCGTGACAACCCGCCCTGCTGCCAAGTCAGCACTTTCCATCTTTCAGGTGAGAAACCTGATTCCATTGATGGAGAACCGGCGTGTCCAAAGACCGGCTCATGGGCCAAATGCAGCCCGAGATCTCAATCTGAACTTGAGATTTTTGACTTTTTTTTTGACGGCAATAGAAAACAATCCACAGACCCGAGTGTCTCTGCTTCCCTGCAGCCGATGCTGTGCGCCCTGCCCCAAACGGCTCTGACCGGCTTGAGTGGCAGTCCCAGTCGTGCTCTGCCTGGAGACACTCTTAACTCCATGATGGACACCAGCTTCTGTGAGGGCACTCCAGCGTCAGGCGCCAAGGAGGCGGGCGTCAGCTCTGTACGTAAACTCACACTCATGGAAGATGGACTCAGAGCTAAAATGTATACAAGTGCTTATAAGCAAATCTTGTAACACGTACATGCTGGACTTCTGCTTTTAGGTAGATTTCAGTTTCTTAATGCTGCATTCAATGATTGTTCAATGATCATTCATTGATCATTTTTCCAATAGCACATCTCCTCAGTCGGGGGGTGGGGTGGGGGGGGTCCTTCAAAGCAACCAGCCAGTAAAACGGGTGCATCCTGAGCAAAGGAGGGCTTTGGAATGTGACCTGTTAGAATGAGCGTGGATGTGTGAGCGTGGAGGACGGCGTACAGCCCGTCACAGCAGAATTTGTCTGAAGGCTTCCTGTCTGACCGTGTCTGGCTTTGCTCAGGGTGAGGTGATGGCAGCCGGGCCCTGGGGCAGAGGCAGCAGCGGAGGAGAAGGGACCATGGTGGGGAACGGAGCATCTCCTGCAGCCAGCGGCGGTGCAGACAGCCAGAGGCCTGTGCTGCAGCTCCTCAGTAAACTGCGGCGTCATGCCAGTCTGGAGGGGGCCAGTCCTTACTTTAAAATCAAGAAGTGGAAGCTGGACAGCAGCCAGAGGGCCTCCAGTCTGGACACCAGAGGTAATGCTCTTATTCCCAACTGTCTGCTGGTGAAAAATGGTCAAACCTGTGGGGGTCACGCAGGTGACCTACAGTAAATATGAACGTCATAGACAGCCCAGTGAACCCGTAGAGAGAAAATGTTCATGCACATTTTTACGGGCTGCTGTGGGCGACAGGGCGTAGTGAACACTTCTACAACACGTAAGGGTGATTAAGGGGGAAGTAGGTGAGACAGGCGTGTCGTACAGATTTTTTTGTTTTTTTAACCCCCCCCTGCAGACTGTTCACGTGATACGTGCGCTCTCCTTGCTGCAGCCTGACGGATCACGTGCAAAAATGTGTGTGCCATATTCATGCACGGTCCCACCTAAAGGTCGTGTGAAACAGCCATTTTATACATTTTGCAAACATTGCATGGAGGAAAATTGTTCATCCATGAGTATAGGTGGAAAAAGTGAGAAAAGCTGTGGTCTGTAGTTGAAATGTTTACAGATGTATCCGGAATGAACCATGTTAAAACCACAGAAGAAGTACGAATAAACCACACAAAGAACACATAAATCAACGTAGAACATGAACCGTGCTGTTAATATGCAAATCATTAGTGATTAATGCGTCAAATATGTAATATGAACGTAATATGCGCGCCGCATACGCAAAAAGTTATACATCGGTGGTACATGTGTGAAAAGTAAGATAGACAAACATTGAACTGTCATGCAAAGCTACTAATTTGTGTAGGCATCCCTCAAAAATCACACACAATTGCATAAGATTTACGTAATAATTGCATATAAACTACGTCAAATACGCACTAACTGCGTAATTCTCAACTGACCAAAATTTTGAACAGCTCAAAACTAAATTCACTTAAGGAATTTAGTCCGTTGAAACTCTCGACAACATCTGCGCACATCAACAAATGACGAACACAAAAACACTTATAAATTACCGGTACGTATATCACGCATGTATCACCAGAGGCCGAAATCTATTGCGTAAAAAATTGTGCAAATGTTCAAAATGGGGTTGCCTTTACTGACATTAGTGAGAAAAACGTCATATTTACTAGTGTGGCTTAAGGAAACCATACGACAATATCACCTGCACCCCATAAGTGCGTAGAACTTCCATTAGCCCTACAGATAATCTAAAATGTACTTACCACATGCACAACAATGGTACCTTCCATTTTCATGACGTTCCCTGAGATGGCCATACGAGCTCTATGACCCTCTATGGGTCTGGACAACCCAAAAACCCACAGCACCTGTGCCCCCATGGGTGCATATAACTAAGGCTTTAACTCATTTCATTTTTTAATATTATTTAAAAAGGATAAAACAAGTAATAGTGCAGAAAGGACCTTCAGCTTTTGCTTTACTTTCTGCTGTATCTGTTTAAGATCATCTTCTTGTTTCATGTTGGACTGCCGGAAGTTAAACGGAGAGCTCCACAGGTGGAGGCCAGACGGATGGTTCAGTGATGCACTTTTGGTCCTTTAGTTCTTCACCATCCTGGACTCACACAGTCCTGCCTTCTGTCCCAGCAGGAAACCAAAGCAGACCACTAATTCCTCTGCAGAAATGCTAAAAGCAGCTTTCTCCAGCTCTCCCGCTCCTGCTGTCTCACTACTTGCAGCTCATTGCTCTTTTTTTTTCTTCACGTGTGGCGTGAGCCAGGCTCCCCGAAGAGGCGGCACTTTCAGCGTCAGCGAGCCGCCAGCGAGAGCATGGACCACGAAGACCACGAAGCTCACCGCATCGACCTCATCCAGTACATCGCCCACACCAAGGAGGCCACCCTCCTTCCAAGCCAGCCCAGCACACGCCTCCTCTCACCTCCCTCCACGCCACCCCCTTCCCTTGGCAGGTATCTTTAATTCCCTTGCCATTCATCCCGTCCACTGCTTTTCTCATTTGCACTCATTTTCCTGCAGATTACAAGACAAATGAGATGAAACATTGAGGTTCGGATTCTTCCTTTCGTCCTGAAATTTCAAATCTAGAAATACATCTGTTAATCTATAATAAATCTATTATTTTCTGTGTTTAAAATCTGTACATTCGAATCAAAATCCTGACTAGATTTAAGGTAAACTTTCAACACAGTAGACCACTTTCTTCCTTTCTCTGACTGAGCTTTCTCCAAGTCTGCAGAAGCTCTCCTCATTCGAATAATAGTACTGAAGAGGAAAGTAAAGTTGAACTTTGATCTGACTAAAATTTATAATAATAACCATTGTCCTCTCCAAAGAGCATCCAGGAGCGTGAAGTTCATGCTCCTCAGAAGATCCAGACTGGAGTGAAATCTCTTCAGGTCTGTTTGCTGCAAAGAAAAGTTATTAAGGTTTAATTTTTTTGCAGCTTCAGATCACAGAGGCAAGTGCTTCAAAGCAGACAAGCATCAACAGCAAGGCTAAAGAGTTTCATTGTACATCAAGGTTCATTTTTTCACTAAAGGATTCAAAATCTCTCCATTCTGCAAGCCACTGTGATTTTTTGTTTTTTTATGCACCTCAAATGCAAAGATGTGAAGGTGAGGAGAGGCTCAGAGAGGAGGAAGGTGTGATGGTGAATGTTGTCAGTGGTGTGCCCCCCACGTAGGATGTGACCTGGAGGAGAAGGAGAAATCCTGGAGGCAGGTGTATGATGAGGACATACACATGGAGATCCAAGGGCAGGGTGGTTGTTGGAGCAGATTTTTACAATCATGTATTGTGTAGGAAACAGAGATGATGGATAGGGTTCAGGACAGGGAAGGAGAAGGACAGAAAGTGGTGCTAAAAAACTGGAGATGTCAGAATTTCTGGACGGCTGAAAGCAGCTTTGGAAGATCAGGAGGTTTTCCAGACGACCTGACTGCCCCAGCTATCGAGGGGACTGAAAGGGAGGAGCTCTGGGTTTCTTCTGGAATGAGGAGAGCAGTTTAGAAGACTTGGTGGTGGAATGAAGAGGTTCAGGAGGGTGTTAGGAGAAAAAGGTTGGCTAAGAAAAAGTGTGACACGGAGAAAACAGAAGACAGGAGTACAGGGAGATGCTAGAAAGGGGCGTATGACGACATCAACTACCCTCATGTCCTCCTCTTCTACATCCACGAGCCTCCTCTGGTCCTCCTCTTTCCTCGTAGCTCAAACCTCATCACCCTTTTACAAACATCATCACTGTTCCTCCTCCCATTGTGTCCAAACATCTCCATCTGCTTCCCTGCATTTGATTGATCTGTAGAACATCTACCATGGTCTGTTCCTCTGATGATGGTAAAGGGGCGTGTCTTTGGTCCAGTACCCATTGCTATACCCATCAGTAGACTCAAAAGACCTCCAACTTTACCATCTTATGCCTAGTCGATCATTCTAAAAAAGTTTTTGGGTTGGTGTCCAGAATCTTAGGGGGGATGTCAGCGATTAGAAGTCCAGTGTAATATATGCCTATAAATCCAACCCATAATCTCCTACCAAATAGCCACTGAGCTGAAAGTCTTATTCTTGTTTGATAGTTTAAGCCAGTCAGATTTCTAAGAAGTCTCTGAGGTCTTTGGAAGATTAAGATGGTTTGGTTGTCAGAAAGTTCGGATTACGTCTTAAGGCCTGATCATGGCACGCCAGTTGGACCACAGGGGCGTTGACTGCTCGCTGTTCTTGGCTCTTTCAGAAACTCCTGTGCTATTGAAGTAAGGGTGAGGCTTCTTACTCCTTCAATTGGCTGCAAGATTAATCAGATCTGGGGCCTCATTTATAAACGTTGCGTATGCACAAAAGAAGGCGTACGCCACTCTCTACGCAATAATTGATATTTATAAAAAGCAAACTTGACGGGAAAATGTGCGGTCCTTCACGCAAGCTCTGACCAGGCGTACGCACAAAAACAGGTGAAATGAAAAACGGCGACGCCGTCGGCAGATGGAAGAAACACGTTAAAGTGAAAATGACAATACTGCCTCTCATAAATAACATGAAGACTTCACAGAGCAAGTCTTACAATTAACAGCCTACACGAACACCCGTTTGATCGATCAGCAGTGAAACAAACAAAACAATCTAACGAAAATTACAACAGAAATTCAAATAAACACTTATTTGCAAAAAGAAAAGTTAAATAGGTTCTGCAATATTGGCATGTTGTGCAATTCATCCTCATAAATAATATAGTTAACAGAACGAAATAATGTACAAAACTCATATTCTCGTCAATGTGTCCGTCTGGCGGAGCAGATATAGGTGCAATCAGACAGACAGATGGATAGATAGATGTATTAATTGTCCACTGGGGAAAGTTGTTTTCATAGTAAAACATTTCTTCATAAGCTACAGAATTATGGTATTCATGCATATGCCTTTAGTTTGTTTTATTTTTGATAAAACAATGTATGGCGTATGTCTCAACCATTCAGAAAGCAACAAGAAGTTACATTTGTGCTAGGCCTGCACAATTAATCGCAAATTTATCGTTATCGCGATTTCAAGCTGTGCAATATCCATATCGCAAAAAGTTGGTGAAAATCGCAATAAATGGTAAACCTTAAATGTTAAAAACAATCTTATGGCAACTTGAACTATTTAATACATTTTAAAAAATCCCTTTATGCATTTGACCAATCAGATGGAGCCCTTCACGTTGTTGACCAATCGGATGTTAGATGTTGCCCTCCTGATTAGACGAGAGTCATTTGGAGACTAATTTAACGTATTTTGCCTATTATCTAAATTAAACTTTTCCAGTGAAATGGAAATGTTTGTGTTGTTTTTGCTATTTGTTCATTTATCACAAGTTATATCGTCATCGCAATATTGATCACTGATATCGCATATCGCATGTTTTCCTCATATCGTGCAGCCCTAATTTGCGCTGAACAATTTCCCATTTCCACGTCGATTATTCCCGACATCTGTAGCTTGTCAGATGTAATTAAATGGATGGAAATAAAATGCCCCATCACAATGCGTAATGACGCACAATGGCTGATCTTGCGCTCTTAGAAGATGTGGCAAATGGAAGAATTCGGAGTGAACGCATCTTTAGACAGCAAGAAGACTTGCTGGCAAACGAGGACGAGTGGCTTATGAGCCGGTTCCGACTTCCTCGAGCTGTCCTGTTGGACCTCTGCGGGCTTTTGGGCCCTGCGTTACACACTGTGCCCTCCAAACAACACTTTTCTCCTCTTTTCCACCTCGCCAACGATAACTTCTACTTCACATTGAGTGAAGTTACGTTTTTTTCATTTCCTCTCTGTGTTTGCCATGATTTCGCAATCAATGAATATTAACTTGTGGGCGTTTCACGGACTATTTATGGGCAACTAAAGGCGTGTCATGAAGCCGCAAAAGCTGCGCTACATTTAGAATTGATTGTGATTTATTAAGGGAAAAATCCGTAGGATGTGTGTGTGCACGGTTTTATAAATCTGAATATTTCTGTGCGTACGCACGTCCTATGTTTCATCCATACGCCACTTCTGACGCAAAGTTTTATAAATGAGGCCCCTGGTGCGTACAAGCACCAATACCTAGTTCCTAATACGTGAGGCTGGTGCCTCTGCAAAGCCGGTCAGGGCCCCGAACAGAACCAGAGCAATCACTGCTACAAAAAGAGCAGCACTTCGGGGCCAGATGGTTTCTTGCTTACCCAACTAGCTGTTAGGAGACCCTTACACCATGCTATCAGGATGGAATTGCAAAACCCGGAGCTGCAGCTCTCATTTTCCATGGAAGGTTTGGTCCATGTTGTGTAACTGTAGACTATAGCTGCAGAGCAGGACTTCTCTGAAGCAAAAATCCATAAATGCATACAGATTTCAACACCAACATCTGGAATTCCCAAACTCCGTTATTTCAATTGTTTCTATAAAGACTGGATTTACAGAGTCAGAGTATAAGTCACTGATTCTGAGTTTAGTCTGTGATGTTTATCATAAAAAACACTTTAACTGTGAGACAAAATGTACAACATTAATCTGGGAAATCTTATAGTTTGATTTTTAAAGAATTTATTTCTTTAATGGAGCAGAAAATAAGTATTTATCTCCAAAAACAAGAATTCTGTTCCTCACATACCCGTTTCTTCTTCTTTAAGGAGCTCTTCTCTCCTCCACCTGTATTAATGTCACCTGTTTGGACTGGTTATTTGTATAAAGACACCTGTCCACACCTGTAAACAGTCAGACTGGAAGCCCTCCGCTATGACCAAGACCAAAGAGCTGTCGAATGACATCAGGGACATGATGGTAGACTTGAACCAGACTGGGATGAACCAGTCTACGATAAAACTAACAGTTTGGAGAGAAGAGATCAATTTTTGGAGCAATTTTTAGAAAATGGAAGAAGATCTCTGACAATCTCCCTCCACCTCCATGAAAGATCTCACCTGCTGGAACAAATGATCTGGAGAACAGTGAGAAAACTGCCCAGAACAACACAGAGGAACTGGTCAGTGACCTGAAGAGAGCCGGCACCACAGTAACACAGGTTACTATGATATCACACGATGTCATGGATTCAAATCCTGCAGAGTTCCAAAGATTCCCCTTCTTGAACCAGCACATGTCCAGGTCTGTCTAAAGCTCTCCAGAGACCATCTGGATGATCCAGAAGAGGATCAGAAGAAGGTCATGTGGTCAGATGAAACCAGAATGGAACTCTTTGGTAAAAACACCCTGTTAGGAGCTGCATCTCAAGGACACCATAACCACTGTAAAGCACGGAGGAGGTCACATCATGGTTTGGGGTGCTTCTTTCCAAAGGAACCAGAACGACTGATCCGCATGCTGGAAAGGACGAATGGATCTATGTTTGGTGAGACTTTGATCTAAGACCTCCGTCTATCAGTGAGGATAAAATGGGGTTGGATCTTGCAGCATGACAAAAATCTCAAACACATCTCCACGGCAACCAGAGTGACCTCGTAAAAGGCCTTTCAAGGTTCTGGATTGTTCTAGCCAGTCAATCCAACACAGAACCTTTGGAGGGAGTTGAAAGTCTGTGTTACCTAGCAACAGCCCCAAAACAGCAAAGCTGTGAAGAAAATCTGCATGGAGGAATGGACCAAACCTTTGACCTCTGTCACTGAAACCAGGGTCACATTATGAAGTGCAGAAGTGAACTTTTGGTATTGAACGAATCCTTGCTTTCTGCTCCTTTGTATCTAAAATCAAGCTCTGTGATTTTCTAGATTTGTTTTTTTTCTTCAGTCCTTTTTCTCCATGCATTGATGCTGTTCTTGTCCTGGGATGAATGCATGTCTTTCTCACCTCACATGGCTTTTGTGGTACATACAGCAGCAGCCATCACAACTCATAGAAGCCATTTGGTGCATTGTGAAAATGTTCTGGTGAATTTGTAATTTCACTGACCGCTCTGACACTTGTGTCGTTTCTCTCTTTGTTTCTCCCATCTCTTGTTTTACGTTTTCTTTCATCCCTTCATCTCTGTGTGCATACAGGCTAGAGGTGAAGGTGATGGTGGAGGCCGGTTGCAGCGCCTGCGGACCCGAGGATGTTGGCCTGTCCTTTCATCCACAGGAGATGCCTTCGGGGGCGAGAAGGGAATGTGCCGGCTCCCCAAATCCTCCCCAAACACAAGATCCGCAGTCACTTTACCGAGACATCTGGACATTACGCGCATCGCTTGAGCAGTATGCAGCCTCCGACCAAAGCAGCAACAACGACCGCAACTCTGTCTGCAGTGATGCCGACAGCGTGTGCTCAGTGGGCGGACGCACAGACACAGAGCGAGAGAGGTTCCTGAGTTACTCATCCCAGGATTTGGGAGATGAGGTGGAGATGTTGGAGGATGACAACGTCACGTGCATAAAGGACAAGTCTGAGGTGCAGAAGAGTAAACGGGGAAGCACAGAATCAGAGCGAAGCGGAAGCGATGCAGAATCCGGGACTCGTAAACTGTTGCAGATGGACAGTGGGTACACATCAATCGAGGCTCCATTTCGAGGTCCAGAGGACCTGCGACTCTTTGGAAGCAGCAGCGTAACCGGGAGTCCCAAAGACAGAACAGCCCACGAGAAACGACACCATTTTACGAAAGCGGGGCGAACAGGAACAATCGGTGAGAGTTTTGAGCTCCATCTCTTTGAGGAGGATCCAGAAGATGACCTGCTGCTCGGTGCCGGTAATGCAGTTTCTCCTGCAGCCGATGCTGGTTCTTTAAGCTGGCTAGCATACGGCCAGATGATCACGCCTCAAGGCGCTGTTGAGCCTCCAGTGCAGCCGCTTACTCTTCACCAGCGGGACTATAGCATAGACGAGAAGACGGACGCTCTCTTCCACGAATTTCTGCGCCATGACCCCCAGTTTGACCAGCAGGAGTCTCCTAGAAAGTACCGCTCACGTATCCATCTGCGGAAGCAATGGCAACGCCATAAACAGTGGAGCGACCCTGGTATTCGACACTTCCAGTCCTCCTTTGAGAGACACCGGACCCCGTTGCGAAGAGGGGAAAGCGTGAACTACCCTCTGGAGACAAGCTACCACAGCCCGCTGCCTCGCATTGTCAGTGCTCCTGACGAGGAGGCCGGAGACGGAGCTGGCTGCTCTCCTGAGACTCCAAAGATGGAGCTGACGATGCAGAACAGAGGAAAGAACAAGACACAGACTGTCCCTCTTACAGACTCTGAGCTCCACATGTCCTCTCTGCCACTGATTTATCCCTCTGTTTCTGAAAAAGGAGGACCTCAAGGGCGCTCTAACTCTCAGGAGGACAGGAAACAATCTGGACGACTGCCCGAGACCCCAGAAGAATGCTCACCTCCTCAGCTGCCTGATTTCTTGGGCTTTGGTCCACAAACTATTACAGCAGAAGTCACTGACAAGCTGACTGCTAACCTAAACGAGACGCTGTTCAGAAGCCCTTACAGAACCAAGGACCCCGCCACCGAGGGCGTAATCCTGACAGCCACACATGCCTCTCCAGACCACAGCCCAGTGTAGCAGGGCTTCATTCATCCTCCTCTTCTGCTATTTTACACTTGTCCTTTGTTGTTTCCAACTCAAGCTGTCCTTTTTAGCTCCAAATATGACGTCCAAACTTATGAGAAACTATAAAATGTCGTTTTTTTGCACATATTTTCATCAGTTCTAGAACCGTGACGCAAGCTCCGTTCTCAAACTAGAGTGAGAAATGTGAAGAAAAGCTAAAGTGTAACACAGCTTACAACACAGACAGATGTGACACACTTTTGTGCTTTTGTGTGACAATTTTCCTCACCGGTTATCAGTCATTAGTCATGGAACGAGTGCAGACGCTTTCTATCGGGAAATAATCCATCAGTTACATGACAATCACTGAGCTCGGAGTGATGGAACGACATTCTTCCAAAGGATTCACAGGAAGGAGCGGCTGGGATGGAATGACAACATTCTCAACTTTTGGGTTGTGAATATGATGTTTCAGCACTGCCCCCCCCCCCCCCCCCCCCCCTCATGGTTGTCAGCAGCCATCCATATGGAGCTGAAGGATGCTAGACAAAGAAAAGCCCAATATTGCTAGAGAAAAAAAATAGTTTCCTAGGGTTTCTAGTTTCGTGATAACTTACAGCGTCTTTGTTAGCCTCCATCTTTAGAGGATGGACCCCCCCAGAGAGCCTTTTGTTGCCAGGAATTTGAAATCTGCCCCCTTTGTAACTTCTGCAGCTCTTGTTAGTGTAGAACTGATGTTGTTGGTCTTCTGCTGCAACAAGCTGCATCTCAGGTAGTTTTTATGAGAAGTTTCTGAACAATTTTTACAAATGAGAGTCCTGGATGATCCCGTCCACAACGCCGACCACAGTAATGGCAGCCTGCATGGTCAATGGCTAGCATTAGCAGTTGGCTGGATAGAACTGAGATTTCTTCCTCTTTACTTAGCAGATTACAGCTGGTTGACCAGTCTTGATCCAGGACAAATCAAATTGTCCATATTTTTGTGTATTCCATTTAGTCTGGAGTACACCCCCACGATCTTGGACTGCTGTTTTGCACTCCAGGTCTGCGTGCACATTATGTGACTGAAGACTATCAGTTGTACATAATCGAAACAACTCTTTTGATATTTTAAGGATAACTAATGACAAAAATCCAAATTAAAGTGGTAGTTTGATGGTTTTAACAATCGTTTATTTCTGTTTGTATTTCCATTGAAGACAGTCCAAGTGAAGCTGGGAGCAGAAACCTCCCAGCACAAGGATCCACTGTGAAACCAGGTGCTAACGGAGAGGTGGAACCCGACCGATCTGGAAAAACCTGTTAGCAGCAGGTTCTGTGATCCAGCAGGGTCTATGTTCCTGAGGGGTTCTGCGTTCCTGCTTCGTTGAAAACAAGAACACATTTGAGCAAAAGATTGGTTTAAATTGGAATCTCCTCCCCAGATCTATGGGAGGCAAAATGCTGATTAAGCCTTCCAGAGAACAGATCCGTGTGGATCCAGCTGGTCCCTACAGAAAGAACCTGAAGAAAGATGTCCCAGTGGCTTCATTTGCTGTAGGAAATAGGGTTCAATTCCTTAAATTTGTGTGTCAACTTGATGACAGAATTCTTGTAAAAGAAGCAGTGGTTGATTTGTTTTTGTTTTTCACTGCATTGGGGACAATGAAAACTGTCAAAAAGGCAGAACCTGCACCAACAGATCCAATAATCAAGTTTCAGCACTTTCTCACGAATTTTAAAACACTTTGCATCTCTATCTTAATGCATCTTTTGGTTTGTTTGTTTTAGAAAGAACAAACATCAGTTTATGTACAGGTTTACACCCATTCTAACTGCATTTAAGCTTCTGGACATGCAGGTTCTTTGGTTAAACTTAGACATGTTTCCAGAAAAACAGATTTGATGTATTTATTGGTGAATGCGGAACACTAAATGCTTGTTTTTCTTTATTTATTTATCTACTTTGTTTTTACTTATTTATATAAATACATTTGTTTAAACGCCACCACTGCCGGAACCACCCCATTGCATTTAGCGGCAAATAGACCACGCAATTCTCCGTCATCCTGTCCTCGTTGACTGTGTGCTGGCCGACTAAAATCCAGCTTCAAACATTTTTCAGCTGGGCTCCCTGTCTTCCCATTCAGAGTTGTGATGAATATTAATCATGACAGCCAACTCCTCTGTGCCCTCCCCTCTACTGTTCATCATTGTTCGAGCCTGTTGCCGCACAGAGGAAATAAAATGATCCTCCTCCGTTCGGGTGGATGATGAGGCTCTTTTCCTGCATGCCTAGATTAGATCTGTCTCTTGTGCATGAAAAGATTCTCCTCTTTTGGCAGAAGCTCAGCTGCTCGCATTGCTGAGATGAAAGGAGCAAAATGTTAATAAAGAGTGGAGAGCATCGCCTCCTTTCATTCACACTTATGTCATCAGCCATTATTTTGAACCACCAAATGACCACGCTAATCAGCAGGAAGGGAATTAAACAGCAGTGGGGTTTGCTTCCGTTGATTTTTGAAAAACCGTCCCTGTTCAGGTGAAGGAAAAGTGTCAGATGACTCTCTCAGGTATGAGACTTCAGTCAGAGAAAAACTATTCTAACTGGAATAATAGCAGTGTATCTGTACAAACAGTTTTCTTTGAGGAAAAGCACATCAGGCTCAAACTAAAGGTCTTTGTTTGACTTAGAAACAGTAAAAAATGGACAGTGTGGCGTTTGTTTTAAATTTGTCCATAGCCATGCATGGAAACTGATGTTTTAGTCTAAAGCCACAGCCACTACGTACAATTTCCGCATATTACACAGATAAAAATTGGTCATGCGTGAATCTATGTGGTAAAAGTGAGAAAAGTTGTGGTCCTTATGTGAAATTTTCTCAGATGTCTCAGGAATGAACCATGTTAAAACCACTGAAGAAGTACGAATAAACCACGCAAAGAACACGTAAACCATTGTAGAACCACGCGTGATTATTGTGCTGTTTATTTGCAATTCCTTCATGTTTAATGCACCGGATACGGGATATAAAAGTTATAGTGGTACATGCGTGAAAAGCCCTTTAGACATACGTGGAACGTTCGTAGAAAGACACAAATTTGTGTAGGCATTTCGCAAAAATCACACACAATTGCGTAAGATTTACTTAATAATTGCATATAAACAAGATAAAATACGAACCAAAAGTTTTGAACAGCTCAAAACCGAATTCACAGAAAGACCCGTAGACGAACATCTGCACACATCGACGAATGACCAACGCCAAAAAACATGCGTATGTCACCCAACTATCTGTTCTAAATTTTATAAGTGGAAAATGCTCAAAATGTACGTATTGGCTGTTTTACACGGCCTCAAGATTACAGATGTAGGAACAAGCTGACGAGGTCAATAGAATGTGCTCGCGTGTTAAAAGCACAGATAAAAATATTGGTGTGACGACATTTTTATTGTATTTTATGGTTTTCAGTTTGAATTGCTTGGGTGATGAAATGAGATTTCCTTGATTTATCTCTTAGAATATCCAAATGTCTTAGTATTCTTTGCCAATTGAAAGCTTGATTTTTCTTAGCAGTTTTACTTTTTCTGATCCAAATCTTTTGGGCCTTAAGGAACCAAGTTATTTAAAAATGTTTTGGTTTGTTTCTCAGTCTGTGAATAAAAGACGTAAGCACAACCGTCCAGAGTGGGCCTTTTTCATGAGAACTCCTGTCAATTAGGTGTAGAAAAGGAGTTGAGGACTTGAGTCACATGACTCAAACTTGAGTCACATGACTCAGACTTGAGTCATGAATTTGATGGCTTAAGACTTGACTTGACAAAGTGTGACCTGCAACTCAAGTAGGACATTAACCCTTCACACCTGAGGTGTTGCCGGTGATGCCTAAATAACACATGGTCTATGACATACCACAGGGGTGGGCAATTCCAGGCCTCGAGGGCCGGTGTGTCTGCATGATTTCTAGATAGTCTTGCTCTACTCATGGCTGATTACCTGGTTCAGGTGTGTCCAGCCAATCAGAACATGCCAGAGCAGGGTATGCTGGAAAACATGCAGGAATGCGGCCCTCAGTGCCCACCTCTGACATACCATAACTCTTTGACCGTTTACGCAATCGATGTGAATCAGCTGATTCTGGTGGGAGAAAAGCGGCTTTGCTCCGATATGCAACACATTTCAATAAGGACAGATCTTAGGAATGCGAATAATAAATATTTGTGATATAAAAGTTTGCGTAAAATAGTCCATAGTCTTTTGGCGGTTAGGCTCTGGGCTGTGAGATGAGCTCAGACCATAGATGGATAAACCCTGGAGCCTAGACAGTGATGGAGGTTGAGGCCAGTCCACGACTTAGTATTGGGGGGGCAGCAAAACCGTCTAGAATGTAGAGAGATAAACGTCCATGAATTCAAAAGCAGAAAAACGAGTGTGATTGGCTGAGAAAAAAATGTGGAGAAGTTAGCGATTAGTTTAGATTGAAGACTTAAATGATGAGTGGCGTGTAGAGTGGTGCAAAAACCCAGCTTTTCTGTAAGTAAGGCAGATGTTCTTGCACCAAAGCTTCATTACTTACAGAAAGTGTTGCATAACGGTGAAAAACCCTACGGAATTACATTAAATGCAGAAGCCGGGGTAGCAGAACATCCCTGGCAATGAAGAGTATCATTAAGGATCACATCACAAAGCTAACCAGACCAATGATAGACTGACTTCAGTTTGGTTACCAGTCTGGCAGAGGGGTTGATGATGCAAAGATCTTGAATAACACCATCATCGGCATTCAGCTCCATGCAGCCACACATCCTTGTTGAGAAGCTAATCACATGTTTCAACATCGACCACCAGCTCAGTGACTTTTTTCTTTTGTGTCTTCTTTGTAAAAAAGAAAAAAAAAGGGTAGCAGCTGGTTTTTGTTCGTTTTCATTTTGACGTTCATTCAACCAGGAGGTTTCTTTTTCTTTTCCTATAACATTTATTTATGTTATAGGAAACACTCAGCTGTTCTTTTTTATTTATTGGTTGATGATAAGCCAATGGAAAGAGTCAGGGAAATGTTTTTATTGCTTTAATATCACAGTTGCGAAGTTGAAAGAACAACAGCAGCCAAACATTTATGTGAATAATCAGATCATCTTTGGCTGGTAATCTGATTCAATATTTTCATCCACAAACAAAAGCTACAGTGACTAATCTGGAAATGACTGGAGGCGAGTCTGAGTGTGAAGCTGTGAGTTGGAGCTCTGGGTTGCTGCAGTGAACTGACACAATGATGGAGCTGGGCTGAATCAGTTTAATAGAAAGCCTTTTCCTGCTGTGGGGTTGGCTTGTTGCACAGTGAGCCATAAAGAACCTCATCAAAATTTGGGATACAGCCAAGCCAGCAGTCAGATCCATCCACCAGAGAGGAGGAGATGCTGTTGGCTGTGACTGCGGCTACTGCAGGGAAAACCTTCAGACTGCTTCTCCTGATGTCGCCCAAAGGTTTACTGCATCATCAGGGAAAAGTTCATGACTGAGCAATAGCAATGTAGTTTATAGAGAGTTTTCATTTTTTAGCTTCATCCATTCATTTCCTTAACCTGCTTAAAGACCCACTCGCATGAAAATGGTGTTTTTGCTGTTTTTCATGTGTTCTTGTGGTATCTTTCTCATGATGGGGGGCAGACAATTAAGCTTAAAATTACTGAGTCTTTCTTCATTCAAATCATTGTGAATCAGGAGCAGACAAAAAAACGCACTCGAAAAAAAAAGATTGAATTTGTGACGTAGAAAATACGCTGGGCGGGGCCACAAGCTCCATGCTCTGCCCCATTGTAATGCATCCGACAAATAGGCAAATAAAATGTATAAATCCTTGAAGAAAGCAAACATAAAGAAAAAACAATGTGAAAAATATCTAACAAACCTGGTCCACTAAAGTATGAACTACATTACAATGATTTATTCCATCACAGTTATCTATTCTACTCCACTTATGTTTGTTTTAGACCAAACATTTCGCATGTCTTCAACCATGTTAAACTTTAAATTAAAAACTGTTGTAATGTAATTTCATTGTAAACTAGTGATGTGATTGCCAAAAGGACCAGTCAGTGCAAATAAACTGAAGCCTCTGCTGAAAATGTGGAAACGAAGCAAGATCCTGTTTCTAGAGACAAAGTAAACGTTAAACTCTTTCACTTTTCCACAAATATCTTTGACGATCTCAGAATATTTCTATATCTCAGAATATAAAATTTCATTCTATTCTGTTCTGTTCTGTTCTATTCTACTCTAAATTAATCAGACCAGCCACCAATGCCAATCAAGACATTTTCTGTTCTGTGTTGGAGGTTTCTTCAGGATTCTCCATTCACAAGAATCCAGTCAGAGAGCTCCGACTCTGAAAAGTGATAATGATGCCTTTCTCTGTTTTCCTCCTGGGAATCACACCCTCGTCCAGCTTCTGCACGTCTCACACTCGTGGCTGAGCACCTTTCTCCCTCCGCCTTCTGCTTCTCCTCCATCTACTTCACCTCAACTGCCATGAACTCGCTCAGTACTCAGGGGATGTTTCTGATAGGAAAACCCATTCAACACCCCCCCACCTCCTCAACACCACCACCCTGCCCCCTCCACCCACTCATTCCCCCGCCTTTCTCCAGCCCGACGTAGCCTTTTAGAGAAACAGCAGCAGTGGCTGCGTATTAGAGATGACTCATCCAGTTACTCTTTGCTCACAGTCAAACAACTCCCACATTTCTCACTTGTTATGTGAAGAGAAGTAAAAGTGATGCCAGGAGATGTTAAATGTGAAATAATGTTAACTAAGGAGACCTGATTTTGTTGCTTTTCTGTGACAAACGACAGAAATCCCACTGAGATGCATTCATCTTTATTCTTTCCATTTCTATCCACTGCAACACTGTACCAAAACACTGTGTGAATAGTGTTAATACTACATTTTCTGGTTATTTTCCTTCACATTTCAAGAAGAGCGCTAAAAGGTTCCCCCCGAGAGACATAACAGGTGGAGAATCCCCGAGATGCAGAGCAGAATGAGTCATTCCGAGAAAAACTTGGAAACAGGCCGGAGTTACAATGAAGCTTTTTTCAAAAGCTGTTTTCAAAAAACTGAATGAAAAGATGAATAAAAGAGAGGCACACATAGGGGGACGGACATAGGTGAGAAAAGAGGAGCAGAGAGTCCGAGAAAGTCTTCATGAGCAGATCCTCCCTCCAGTCTTCTGCCTACGCAACCTGCTCTTCATCCTCCCTTTTCACCCCTCCATTTTGGAATATTTTCCTCTTTCATGTCTGAGCTGTGTCATCTCATTTACACCAGCCCCCCCCCCTTTTTAGTCATTTGATATTTTTTTTATAAATTAAAAGGCCTTATAACCCCGCTCAACTGTAATTCTCATCTCTAGTCTCCCTCAGAAGTCCCACCCCCACCTCCCACCCCAGTCCATCACAAACTCCACTCCAGTCCCAATCACACAATGATGCTGAACCTGGCGCCAACCTCTAACCATCAGGAGCAATGTGGGGTTCAGGGGATTGCCCAAGGACACTCCAGCACAAGTCGGGAACTGAACCTGTGATCTGATTACGGCAGTAATAATTGAGGCAGAAAAAGCTGGAAGTTGCAGCTGTTTTTCCTAAATGTTGTAATAAAAGTTGTGATAGTTTTCAATAATGATTTTCAACTAAATTAGTTGAAAATTTGTCCAGGTAGTTGCTTTTCCTCCCAGTTTTTTCACAAGGAATTTTGTGTAACCTCACAAAAACCAAAAGAGAATAATAATATGTTCTTTCAAAACAGTTCTTTATTGTTTTTAAATGTTATATGATCACAACATGGGTAATACATTTCACACAGAAAAGACAAAAATGTATGCATGTTTGGGTTCAATTGTAACTACACAAAAAGGGAACATGTTGAACTTTTATTAGTTTTTCTTTAGTCTTAATTACAAATGTGACTTTACCAAAAATGTTTTATTTCTTTATGACACCCACATGTATACGCCAGTGAGAATGTGTTTATTAAAAAGTATCATGACGTTTTTACGTAGAGAAGTAAACCCCCCACACCACCAGCATGGTGGTCAACACAGAAGCCAGGGTCTCTCACCCCCTGCATGGGTGGTCCTCTGCCCATGTGTGTGTGCACTCGTGCGCGTGTGTTCGTGTTAGGGATAATGTGAGAGCAGAAGGTGATATAACAGAAAAGCATAAATCCTACAGTCACACTGAGATGGACTGAAGTGACTCTAGCAGCATGACTTTCCCTGTTACCATGGCAACACAAATATAGGCTTTCCCTTTAGTGTGAGCATTCAACAAATGTGCAAACAGCACCTAAGGGGGAAAAAGATTCACATTTGTGAAAATCTATGAGAGAAGGGATAAAGAAGGAATTTCACTCTGTAAAAAAAAACAACCTGGAGGTAAACATTAGTAGTAGTAGTAGTCTTTTTTTATTTTGGACTAGTGAAACAAATGTAAAATAACAGAATAAGACAAGAACGAGACAAAACTTACAAAAACAAGAAAAAGACAAGTAAATTATACAAAACAAAACAAAACAAAATGATATAAACACCAGTCCAAAAGGGAGTGAGAAGAAGAAAAATCTTATAAACTCTCACCCCCCTTTACCCTAAGCCCTTACTTTCCCACCATCAGAGTCCAGTGCCCTACCCAAGTGTATATGTACATATATACATGTAATTTTCATTTCCAAACAACATACAAATGAATAACAAAACGTATTGTCAAAGTATGCAGATTTATAAATGCTGACATTCTGTATTTTTTTGTATTTGCACATATTTATCCATGATCATCTTCCTGTATCTATATTTAAATTCTTTTATGTTTGGACATTGTTTCAAGCATTTACTGGTTCTGTTCCACAACTTCACTCCACAAATTGAAACACAGAATCTCTTTTTATTTGTACGTGCTTTATGTATGACAAATGTATCTTTTTCCCTAAAATTGTATTTTTCCTCTTTTGTAATAAATAACCTTTGGATATTTGTGGGTAATAAGTTGTTTTTGGCCTTGAATATTATTTGAGCGGTACAATACTCTACTAGATCGTAAAATTTGAGTAATTTTGATTCTATGAATAATTTATTTGTGTGCTCAAGGTAACTGACTTTGTGTATGATTCGTATTGCTCTCTTCTGAAGTATTGAAAGTGAATGTAACGTTGTTTTATAGTTGTTCCCCCAAACCTCTACACAATAAGAAAAATATGGTAAAACTAATGTACAGTATAACATGTGGAGTGATTTGTGGTCCAGAACCAGTTTAGCTTTATTTAAGACAGAAATACTTCTGGATAGTTTAGCTTGTATGTAGCTAATATGTGCTTTCCAGGTTAGTTTGTCAT
Source organism: Oryzias latipes (assembly GCF_053564925.1). Lineage (NCBI taxonomy): Eukaryota > Metazoa > Chordata > Actinopteri > Beloniformes > Adrianichthyidae > Oryzias > Oryzias latipes. Next base: position 9,375,791 of record NC_136240.1, read on the forward strand.
CAATTATGACCCCAAGAAATTTATTTTCATAAATTCTTTCAAGTTTCACCCCATTTATGTGCATGTCAATGTCAATATTTTTACCCTTATGGTGACCAAATAACATCATTTTTGTTTTACTTAAATTTAGTGAAAGCTTATTTACATCAAACCACAGCTTCAGTTTTTCCATCTCCTTCTTAACAATTTCAATGAGTTGCTGCAAATCATCCCCATCACAAAACACATTAGTATCATCAGCAAATAGAACTAGCCGTAATTTGTTAGAAACCTGAAATAAATCATTTATATATATAATAAACAATATTGGTCCCAGAACCGACCCCTGAGGGACACCACAAACAATGTCCAAACATTGGGAACAAGCACCATCAACCTTTACAAACTGCTTTCTATTGCTCAAATAGCTTCTGATCCAGTCTAGCACTAACCCCCTAATGCCATACCGATCCAATTTATGAATTAATATACAGTGGTTAATTGTGTCGAAAGCTTTTTTTAAGTCAATAAATACCCCGATTACATGTTTTTTATTATCAATAGCATTTGTTATATTTTCTATTACATTCATCAGGGCCAGTGATGTTGATCGATTTGACCTGAACCCATACTGTCCTTCGTCCAGTATCTTGTGCTTTTCGATGAAAGAGTTTAATCGGGTTATGAAAATTTTTTCCAAAATCTTTGATAACTGCGGTAACATAGAAACTGGCCTATAGTTTGTGAAGTGATGCTTGTTCCCGGTTTTGTACAATGGTATAACTTTTGCAATTTTCATTTGATTAGGAAATGAACCTGTTTGGAATGATAAATTGAAGATATATTCTAACGGTTTCAGAATTCCACTGATTACTGTTTTCACCAAGGCCATATCAATGCCATTAACATCAGTAGAGAGTTTACCCTTCATTCCTCTCACGGTCTTTAATATTTCATTTTCAGTTACTGGGTTAAGAAACATGCTACTGGGATTTCTGTCAATTAACATTTGCACATCCTTTCTAAATGTTCCTGGATCCGGGATTTGCTTTTCTAACTCAGGTCCCACGTTTACAAAGAAATCATTAAATCTTTTAGCAATCTCTTCCCTTTGATCTATTTCTTCACTCTTACTAATAAAATACTTTGGATAGGAGTCTTCCTTGTTACCCTTTCTTAGAATAGTATTAAGTATGCCCCATGTTTTTTTGATATTACTTTTGTTTTCCTCTAAAAGTTTTCCATAATATTCCTTCTTGCATGTTCTTATGATCTGCGTTAGCTTATTTTTGTATTTTTTATATTTAATTTCGGCCTCTTTTGTTCTCTTTTTTAAGTAGTTTTTATAAAGAGTATTCTTTTTCTTACATGCATTCTGCAGTCCTTTTGTAATCCATGGACAATGGAAATACTTAATTTTTTCCTTGAACTTTTTAACTGGACAATGTTTATCATACATCGAACCAAATATCCGCAAAAAATAATCATAAGCCTCATCAACAGTTTCTTTTTGATAAATCACATCCCAATTATGCTCAAGTAGCTCAGTTTTAAATGCATTGATGGAGGTTTCTGTTTTAATTCGTCTGTATCCCATTGAGAAATGCAACTTGTGGTTGACATAACTATTGTCATATACTGTGAAAACTGGAAGATGGTCACTGATTTCATTAATTAGCAACCCATTAACTGTTTTATTTTCAGTGTCATTGGAGAATATGTTATCAATTAATGTTGCACAACTTGCAGTTATCCTACTTGGTTTTGTAATTCTTGGAAATAAGCAAATGCTGTACATGGTGTTAATAAATTCTTCAACTGCTTTAATCTTATGAGGATTTAATAGGTCAATGTTAAAATCCCCACATACAAAAATTACTTTATTTTTATCCACAAACATTTTCTCCATCCAGCCTGTAAACATTTCCATATTTGAGCCTGGTGCTCTGTAAATACAACTAACAACTATATTTTTTTGATTTTCTTGAGAGATTTCGATTGTTAAACATTCAAGCATATTGTCAACAACAGCTGTCATGCTATTCACTACTCTGAAATGCAGAGTTTTATCCACATATAGAGCAACTCCTCCACCACCTTTGTTTAGTCTGTTACAGTATCTGAGTTCATAACCCTCCAAAATAAAGTTTTCAACTCCCTTCTCTGCATTGAACCACGTTTCTGAGATTGCTATCACACTAAAGCGTTGTGAAAAATTGCACAAGTATTCCTTAATGTTATCAAAATTTGCATACATGCTCCTGCTATTGAAATGAACAAGTGAAAACTTATCTTTACATTTAATGTTGACGTTATAATGCTCTTCAGTGTAATAACTGCAATTATCTGTGATGGCAGAGAAGAAATGGTTGATTGGGTCAATGTCATATTCCATGTCCTGTAAATTGTGATCAATGTAATCCAATGATTCCATCCTTAATTGGTCAGAATAAGAATTTATGTTTTGTGTTCCTGGTGTTGACGGTTGAGGTTGTATTGACATTTGATCTGAGGAAAAGTGTAGTGTAAGTGTATTACCTCAATTTCCAGAAGGCTCATAAATATCAGAAGATATTTAGTATTTGTCCAGATCCTTGATGTCCCTAATCAACACCACCTTAGCTTCCTCGGGGCTCCCGTTGAGCTTGATGAACACTTTACAGTTAGTTGTCCAGGTGCTTTGTATTTTTCCTCTTTTCTTTAGGTAACGTGCTTGTTTTGCTATATCAGCATTGTGTTTTGTAAGATGCTCGTTTATATAAACATCTGTTCCTCTCAGCTTTCTGCCCTGTTTCAGCAGAGCAGCCTTTTGCTTTCTATTGACAAACCTCATAACAATGGCTGGTTTATCCTTCACATTTTTCCTAGGCAAAGTATGGCAAGCCTCGATGCCGTCACAGTCCAGCTGGATTCCTTTTTCCCTTAGAAAACCCAAAACTTGTTGCTCCACAGAGCTGATGTCTTGTTCATCTGGCTCTCCGTCTCTGTTGGTGGTCACAGCTCTGGCGTATGATCTGGGTTTGACGCTCAGGCCTGTGATTACCACATCATTCATCCGTGTATACTGTTCAAGCTCCATCACCCTTCTTTCCAGAAAGGCAATCTTCTGGTCCTGCTCTTGCTTCTGGACCCGCCAAACCTTCACCTCCTCAATGAAGTCCAGAATGCCTTTTTGTTGTGACCTGACAGCAGAAATCTCTTCCGCAAGGAAATCTCTCAAAACTTTCATCTCCTCAGTGAAGTCCAGAATGCTCTTTTGTTGCATCTTGATAGCAGAAATTTCCTCTGCAAGGAAATCAAGCGATTTCTTGAGGTCACAGCCTTCTTCAGCTGTCTGGGGTTTTCTGGGACCCATTTGCGTCTGCCTGTGGCTGTCGCCACGCCGGACTAAGGTGGTCGCCGCGCCGGGCTGAGGTGAACGCCGCTCCGGCCTGTGGTGGATGCCGCGCCGGGCTGAGGTGAACGCCGCTCCGGGCTGAGGTGATCGCCGCGCCGGGCTGAGGTGAACGCCACTCCGGCCTGTGGTGGATGCCGCGCCGGGCTGAGGTGAACGCCGCTCCGGGCTCAGGTGATCGCCGCGCCGGGCTGAGGTGGATGCCGCGCCGGGCTGAGGTGAACGCCGCCCTGGGCTCAGGTGATCGCCGCGCCGGGCTGAGGTGAACGCCACTCCGGCCTGTGGTGGATGCCGCTCCGGGCTCAGGTGAACGCCGCTCCGGGCTGAGGTGATCGCCGCGCCGGGCTGAGGTGAACGCCACTCCGGCCTGTGGTGGATGCCGCTCCGGGCTCAGGTGATCGCCGCGCCGGGCTGAGGTGAACGCCGCGCCGGGCTGAGGTGAACGCCACTCCGGCCTGTGGTGGATGCCGCTCCGGGCTCAGGTGATCGCCGCGCCGGGCTGAGGTGAACGCCGCGCCGGGCTGAGGTGAACGCCACTCCGGCCTGTGGTGGATGCCGCTCCGGGCTCAGGTGAACGCCGCTCCGGGCTGAGGTGATCGCCGCGCCGGGCTGAGGTGAACGCCACTCCGGGCTCAGGTGAACGCCGCTCCGGGCTGAGGTGAACGCCGCGCCGGGCTGAGGTGAACGCCACTCCGGCCTGTGGTGGATGCCGCTCCGGGCTCAGGTGAACGCCGCTCCGGGCTGAGGTGATCGCCGCGCCGGGCTGAGGTGAACGCCACTCCGGCCTGTGGTGGATGCCGCTCCGGGCTCAGGTGAACGCCGCTCCGGGCTGAGGTGATCGCCGCGCCGGGCTGAGGTGAACGCCACTCCGGGCTCAGGTGAACGCCGCTCCGGGCTCAGGTGAACGCCGCTCCGGGCTGAGGTGAACGCCGCGCCGGGCTGAGGTGAACGCCACTCCGGCCTGTGGTGGATGCCGCTCCGGGCTCAGGTGAACGCCGCTCCGGGCTGAGGTGATCGCCGCACCGGGCTGAGGTGAACGCCACTCCGGCCTGTGGTGGATGCCGCTCCGGGCTCAGGTGAACGCCGCTCCGGGCTGAGGTGATCGCCGCGCCGGGCTGAGGTGAACGCCACTCCGGGCTCAGGTGAACGCCGCTCCGGGCTGAGGTGAACGCCGCGCCGGGCTGAGGCGAACGCCACTCCGGCCTGTGGTGGATGCCGCTCCGGGCTGAGGTGATCGCCGCGCCGGGCTGAGGTGAACGCCACTCCGGCCTGTGGTGGATGCCGCGCCGGGCTGAGGTGAACAAACGCAAAACCAAACCTCCAAGGATCAGGTTCTCTGCTCTGGTAGAGGCCAGAGGCTCTTTCTCCTTTATAGAAGTGAAATAGTGTGGGTGTCAATGCTCCTGGAAGGTTAACACACACATCTATCCACCCATCCATCCATCCATCCATCCATCCATCCATCCATCCATCCATCCATCCATCCATCCATCCATCCATCCATCCATCCATCCATCCATCCATCCACCCACCCACCCATCCATCCATCCATCCATCCATCCATCCATCCATCCATCCATCCATCCATCCTTCCGTCCGTCCGTCCGTCCCTCCCTCCCTCCCTCCGTCCGTCCGTCCATCCATCCATCCATCCTTCCATCCATCCATCCATCCATCCTTCCGTCCATCCATCCTTCCATCCATCCATCCATCCATCCATCCATCCATCCTTCCGTCCGTCCGTCCGTCCGTCCATCCTTCCATCCATCCATCCTTCCGTCCGTCCGTCCGTCCGTCCGTCCGTCCGTCCGTCCGTCCCTCCGTCCGTCCGTCCGTCCGTCCGTCCGTCCGTCCATCCATCCATCCATCCTTCCGTCCATCCATCCATCCATCCATCCGTCCGTCCGTCCGTCCGTCCGTCCGTCCGTCCATCCATCCATCCATCCATTTTCTATACCCGCTATAGCCCAACACTAAACAAAACTCCTCTGTAGTGTTTCTGTTGTAATGCAAATTAACTCAAATCTTTCCATGATTTCTTATCAAATCTGTTCCAGTGAAACATTTTGCCACATTAAAAAAACAAGTGAGATAACTATTTAAAAAAAATCTTCTTATATAATCTTCCTCTTCAAGGATACTAAAAACTACTTGTGTAGTATTATATAATGTGTTTTTAACATGAATTCTAATTACATATATTTAACATTTATGTCCATTCACACACAAACAGCTCGGATTGTTTTGCAGGAATCCGTTTAGTTGAAAAATGTTGCTAGCTCTGCTTGCTGTCAGGCCAGATGTTATCTGAAGAGTCAGGAATGCAACTTCAAGGCCTCCAGAGGGTTGCCATGACAACAGAGGATGCGAGATACGATCTCTATCTTCAATCAGGAACATAGTTTTAAAAGTAAAAGCACACGATAACATTACTATGTTCAATGCTATTTATATCTAAAAATAAACAAAACTTTTTCAAATCCAGCTCCTATTTGAATAACATATAAGAAGATTTTGCTTTACTCTGTTTTTTTCCCCAGATTTTCAGGTCTCGATCATGAAGAGTGTAAACGTTGACTTAAAAATGTGGCGTTCTAGTTTTGGTTTCTAACTGGGTTTTATGTTTTCTGCCTTTTGTTTTGCGCCTTTAGTCTCTATTTCCAGGAGCATTTTACACCACCAGATCATTGCTTTGAAGTGCAAAAACAGGTCAAATTAATACGATGAATATTAATATTATAAGTAATGATGGAAGAATATACAAGTCGAAAGTGAAGTGGTCAGGGAGGGGGAATTTACCCCCCCCCCCCCCCCTCCCACACACACACACTTTTCCTGATGGGAGAATTAGGCAATAAACATTAAAATCATGATTAAAAACTGACAGTTCATGTTATATTAGCTGTAGACTAACTTTTTAACAAGAGAGTCAATAGGAAACTGCCCCCCATGGTCGTTTTAGGAACTACGGTGTCCTACATTTTCTTTTTCTTTTTTGGGGTTTGGGAGGAATTTTTCTGCAAATCCGATTAGATTACAAAATACAGATGTTATCTGTCCATATGAATCTCTGGAGTTTAGGGTTGCTGTGTTCTTCCCTTTGACCTCAGAGTTTAAAATGATCACCAGATCTCCATTTTTCCTTTCTAACAAATAAAAAAGTTTTATCTGGATCATTTTTAGGAATCATCTAAAATGTATATTAATTGAAATAAATGTGTTTTCCTCTGTTATCAGTATGTGGTGAACGCTCTTGCCTCACAGCAAGAAGGTTCAAGTCCCGGCAATGGGGAACCTTTCTGTGTGGAGTAGCATGTTCTCCACGTGCATGCATGGGTTTTCTCCAGGGACTCTGGCTTCCTCCTTGCTTCATAGCTAACATTGGTTTCTCCAAATAGTCCATAGGTGTGAATATTTGAGTGGATGGATGTGTGATTGTGGCGACCTGTCCAGGATTTCCCCTGCCTTCGTCCGCAGGTGGCCGGGATAGGCTCTGGTGACCCCGAAAGGTAACAAACACATTAGAAGATGAAAAAAAAGAGTTACTGTCACACGCATTAACCCTTTTCCCTCTCAGATATTTATATTTTTTTGAGGATACTTTCAGGGATATTTAGGTAGAAAAAAAAATCATAGTAACCAAAAAAACGGAGAAATAGAAATTAGATTAAGTAAATTAAAAGCCTACTGGAAGCCTAAATCAAAAGTTTGACACAGAAACATGAACCAAAAGCCCCCCAATTTTGAAATGATTGTTATTCTATGAAAAATCTTGTTCAACATCTTCATTTCAGAAACCATAAAAAGCCTCACGACTCCACCTTTAATGACTTTCCTTCAGGACTCATCACTTTTGTGTCGCCCTGAAGCTACGCTGATGTCAGACAGAAGAAGAATTCATTTAATTTCCCTCCACACATAAACAAGAGTCTGACACATTTAATCTACAATTAAGTGAAAATGAATCTGACCGTGTGCCCCTCCACATCCTGCACCTCGGGGGGGGGGGGGCAGAAACCACAGAAAGAGAGGGGGTGTTGAAGAAGAACGGGCCCTGTGTTTCATTTAATTGGCTCCTGTGTGGACACATCCTCTGTTCACAGCAGCTCATTAAGATCCTCTATGGGAAAATGAATGTCCCAATTCAGACACTAACACAATTAAAGAAGATGGGCTGGTAAATATATAATTTCCCACATGACCTGTCAGACAGGTAGGACTTCAGTTCTAAACTGCTGTACACTCAGACTAACCTGTAATAACAGCAAATAAAAGATATTTCTCTTTCATTTCTACCAGCAGGCGGGGGAGCTGATGAACCGCCGCTGGCATGTGACGAACTCCACCAGACTGCAGCGGGAGAAATAAAAACTTGTTTCATCGTCCATTAGAGTCACCCACTTCATCCTGGTGGGGGTTAGAGGAGGACTATAGGCAGCTTTCATCTGCGAAGAGCTGAGGTACAAACACCTCTATAGAAAAAGGCAGGTGTCCAGGTGAGCCTCCTGTGTGAAAGCAGCTGTTTGCAGGATTGGTTAGAAAAGCTTCCTCAGTTTTGGGTTTAGGTTCAACCAAATATTCAGGTGAAGGCCTGATTTCAGAGTGAAACCGCATCCCCACACAAAGAAAACACACATGTGATATTTGTTTACAATTTTCTGGTCATCAACTGATTTTTCACTATATAAAAAAAGCTTTATTTAGTTTTATTTATTGTCATTTCCACAAAACAGCAAAAAATAGGAAAAAAAAATGCATAAGAAGGTTTTGTGTTTGCTATGGATTAAATATATTAACCCTTGTGCTATCTTAGATGACCCCACCCTTCCATTGACGTGTTCTCCCTACCATGACAAAGGTGGATAAAGGTGGAAAGATTTCATGTAATCCATGGACACCAGTGAAGATCACAAATCATTGAAGAAAAAAGGTTCAGAGCACTGTCTAGTGGGTCTAGATGACCCACTCCCAATGTTATAGTGCCTAGGATAGCACAAGGGTTACATCAATGGTAAATGGTGGATACTTGTATAGTGTTTTGCTACCTTCCTTTAATGCCTAAAAAGCTTTACATCCACACTCCCATTCACCCAAAAGTGAAGTTTGAAACTCCACCCACATAGTGGCAGGATCCACACACCTTTTTCTATTCTGTCTTTCTGCTGCTGCCTTTAGGGGGCACCACAGCTAATCATTTGCCTCCTCCCTCCTCTGCCTTCTTTATCTACTTTCCTCATGTCCTCTTCCGCTACATTTGTCTTCCTCTCCTGGTATCTCCAACCTCAGCATCCGTTTCCCAACATCGTCCCTGTTCCTCCCCTCCATGCAGAGCTGGGTGTCCTCTGCATGGAGCTTGCATGTTCTCCATTTGTACATGTGGGTTTTCTCTGGGATATCCACCCACCCCCCCCTCCACAGTCCAAAAATATACTTCATAGGTTAATTGTTGACTCTAAAATATCCCTATGTGTGCATGTGTGTGCGGTCCTGTTCAGGGTGAACCTTGCCTTCACCCAACAGTAGCTGGGTAGGGCTCCAGAAACCTTGTGATCTGGGAAGGGATTCAGCTGTTTCTGGAGATGGATACAAGGACTTGTGTTAGTTGAAAAGGTTTTGAAACTGATAATTGTTGTTAAAACTTAAAAATGCAAATTATTTCAAATGTGCGAAGATATAAAACCTGTTTTTTAGACATCAAAGATATCTTAGCAGGTTTGAAGTTTTTTTTACTTCTCTTCTCTCTACACTTTTACAAGCTTTTCCCAAACTTAGAACAGTGGATAATCTTTTTCTAGGATCTAGAAATAATAAAATGATTATTAAAATAAGTCAAAATCCTTTTGCTCCAAACTCTTGACAATGATTTAAAACTCAGATTTACAGTAATTTTTGTCAGACTGGCATTTGTTGTCATTACTTTGGAAAAATGTAGATTTGTGTTTTAAGAATGGGTGCCAATTTTGGATTTTATGAGGATTTATTTAGATGGACCAACTTGTATTAAGATTCTCCTTTTGTTCATATTTTGTTCTAAATGAGTAATTTCCACTGATTACACAGGTTTGTTGTCACTGTCATCAAAATGAACCACAATTGGGTTTATGAAAAAAATCAAAAAAATTCTTGTGTGGAACTCCTCGTTTCTGAATTTCGACGTTTTATCAGATTTCTTGTTAAATAGAAACGAGCAACTGCATGAACAGAACTTTGTAGTTCTTTTTCTTCCTGAGATTTTCCCATTTTAGCCGACCTCTCTAAAAAAATCGCAGATGAAAATGAGTTTATTCACAATCTCTATTTCTGAAGGTTTGTGACACGAAAGTTTAAAAAGCTGTTTGATGGTAAATGCAGAAACAGGACAGTGATTCAGTTTGACAACAGTTTGAACAGTCAATAAAAATCTCAGTATGTGCCCCCCCCCCTCCCGCTTCTAAAGGACAACAATGGAAAGAGCTCCCTCCCACTGGACTAATGAATGAAAAGGTGAGTCCATGTAACGGTCAGCAGCACCGTGAGGCGGTGAGTAATGTTTGGAGCTCTTGTTTTGTTACGGCTCACGGAAGCGCGGGTGATGCAGGCGGAGCCTCGGGGGGCTGTGCGAGCTGGAAGAGCACTTTTTTGTAATCAAACCCTGTGAAGTGGTTTGTGTGGGCAAAGCTCAGGAGGTGTGAGTTTGTTAAGAGTGTGAGATGTGTGGGATGTACCGCGGATGGAAGCGCTGAAATAATGGCTTCTTTGTGCGGCTGTCACATGAACGGCCCATGTTTGCGTGCTTTATGATCGGCCTCTTTTCTGCCTCCTTTGTCAATTTCCATCACTTTCATAAATGACTATTTTGTGCAGCAACCTAGTGTACTTTTCCATTTTTCTCTTGTTTTCCAACATCAAACATATGTTTTAAAGACATAAACACATCTTTAATACTTCCCATTAAAAAAAAAACAAATGGGTTTGGAATCCAAAACAATACAAAAAGGTTCACCTATAGACTCATGTGTTGCTGAATTTTGGACTTCACGGTTTAATTCTTGTTTTTTTTTTTTTTTTAATTCATCTAAAAAATTTATAGGAGTTATTAAATAAATAAATAAAATGAATGGGGCCCAAATCTCTTCTGAGACTAACAGCAAAAGAGAATTCGAAATCCACTAGGGCAACCAAAACATTCATGTAAGCTATATCAAAGGAAGTTATGAAATTATTATGGGATGGTCACTGGACCTACGGCTTGGTGGCCACTTTGTGGCAACCTGTAAAGTTTTGCGATTTTCTCACAATATGGGAAGAAAAAACTTTTGTTTGATTGATCTTCATAAAATTTCACACCCAAGCCACCAGTTTATGTTTATAACCACAACAGATGTTTGGTTGACCTTTGACCTTGGGGAGAGGACGCCATCTTGAATGTTAAAAAGAAAAAACAAGACAAATTTAAACTCCTCCTATGACGAGAAGTCCTAACTCCAGGAGCATCACTGGAAAAAATGTTGGTTCCCAGGTTTTGAACATCATTTATTTGCCGGACTATTGTGAAATTTAATACACAAATCATTGGCTCAAGCTGAATGTGGGTGTGGTTAACAAAAAACCTCCAATTCCAAGGAAATCCAAAAATGTACTTTTGCTGAATCTTCTACAGATGACATAGACCTCTTCGTCATCCGCAGGCAACTAAAACATAAAACTGTTGCTATGGAGATGAAACCAACAGTAAAAATATGTATTCTTTAAATAATCTGGTTTATATCTGTATCAGAAATATGGTTTAATCTAAATAATCTTATTTTATTTTCCTTTTAATCAGTGTAATTTTTTGACTATTTGATTTTTTTAATTGTTTGAACTTTTTAGTTGTTGTTTTTAATATTTTGGGTTTTAAACTTTGTGCTATTTTAAGTGACCCCACCCTTGCATTGACGTGTTCTTCCTACCATGACAAAGTGGGATAAAGGTGGAAAGATTTCATGTAATCCATGGACACCAGTGAGGTTCACAAATCAACAAATCATTGAAGAAAAAAGGTTCACTGTCTAGTGGGTCTAGATGACCCAACTCCCAATGGTAAAGTGCCTAGGATAGCACAAGGGTTACAGGATGGCGCCTTGATTATCTGCAGTCATGTTTAATGGCCCCTAACATAAATTAAGGTATTTTGATTTGAACATTTATTCAGGGGAATTTCCGGCTGATTTGAACCACTTAATGGGGAAGAAGGTTGTGTTTGGGAGTTTGACATCTATCTGCATAATGTGTTGGCGGAATGGACAGCTGTGGAGGCTCCATGTTTCCCTCTGGACCTGTGGAAAGCTGTGACCCACCTGCATCATACATGCGTCCAGGGAAAGGTTCTGAAGACATCCAAGACTGCAGCTGCTGCTGAACGGGTTTCACTTTAAATGGGGGGTGCATGGGGGGCTCTCTCATTAATACTGCATACATTCCAGCAAAGAGCCTCTGCTCATGACACTGAGCCTCACATTCATATTTACCCTATGTGGGGTAATTAATTCTGAAGACTCATCTGCCCTTTAAAGTGGTTAAATATTTAATCTTTTTTTTCTGGTTGCCATTTATACCTGACGGGAGGAAACTGCTCCTATTTATGGCTGATCTGTGGAACAATTCATTAATAGTTAACTGTTCGTTATATAGTTAAAGCAGAAATAATCAGGATTGTGGTAAAAAAGAAATCACTTTGCATATTACAACCAAACCTGCTTTTTAAATAGAGTTTTTGGGGATTTTCCCCGCTTTTACACTCAACATTTTCCAATTTTTTTTTAAAAATCAAAAGTGTTTTTGAAATAATTGTTCTAATTATTATACAGCATGTCAAACACCACATTTAGAAAAAATGGACAATCTTATGGGCTGTGCGTTGAAAGGATTTAGCCGTCAACAATGATCAAAACGTCATCAGTGACTCACAGAGGAGCTTTTTTTAACAGATGATTCATTTTTAGGCTGGAAGAGCCGAACCCGACCTTCAGTCATGACAAAGACCTCTCATTTTGTAAGTGAGAAGAAAAGCTTTCCTTCCACATTCTCGTTTATTTATCTGTTTCTGACGGCATCGAGCATTACACTGCTAACAGACACACTTTAGTCATTTGCTGCCATAGCAACTGGTGCTCCTGTGCAGTCAAGTGCCTTTAAAGGGCTAGTTTGCAGATGCTGTACAGTAAGCAGGAAGATGAACGGTTACAAATGTGTCTTTCAAGGTTTAATTTGACAAAATATAACACGAAGAGAAAGGTTTTTGTTGTTTTGTTTGTTTTGTAAAGCCTCAGACTCCTGCTGCGTGTTTGCAGAGCTCAAGCTGCTCCGAAAATGGAACAAAAGGACACAAAAGAGGATGAAAATGTCTTTTTGGTGGACGGATGTCTGTCACAGGCTGAGGTTTAGATGGGGAGACACAAAAGCTTTCATCCACACCACAGAAATTCACTGGAGGTGGCGTTCGTGTTCATATAAAATGTCGCGTGTGGTTCCTTTCAGATGTTTTTGACTGAAGGGCAACCAGGGCGATAACTGCTGAAAGGAGGACGGAGAACCTCTGTGAGCGCCGACAGATCCGGCTCCAGTCTGTCGTTTTCATCACAGCTGCTGGATACTTGAACACAAATAACTCACTTGTGTTTTCATGGCAAACATGAGGTTTTGAACGTGTCAAACGAACACAATTGTCTCTTCAAAACCTGTTTAATGTTGGTTTTGAGCTCCACCAATGATTTAGGAAAAAAGGATTTTTCCTCTTGTTCAGATCAGGTTTCCTTTTTTCATCTCCTTCCTGGTTGGTGGTCACTCTCCCTCCTCCAGCTCGACACGTCAGACTTTCTCATAATTATCTGTTTCGGCAAAAGCCCAGAATGCAAACAGGAAAATAGGAACTGAGTCAGCAGAACCAGCAGCTCCAAACAGGTCTGACGAACACTGTTTGTGTGAGCAGCTTCTCAGAGTGACATAAGGCAGCTCAGAGTGTGAAGACACCACATGGTTGTTGGCAGACCACACCACAGAAAGGCTATGCAGGGAAACATGCCTGAAGCTTTAATGAAAGAAAAGCTTTGAATTTGGTTTGGATTCTTCGTTTGACTCTTTTCTTTGATTTGTTTCATGTTATTTATAAATTTTAAACCCAAAGTTCCTCTCAAATGGTCAATCTGATCAATTTTCATTGCATTCCCAGTGGTCTTTTCCTTATGATGATGCTGTTTTTAGCTAAAATATAAAAACCTATGTCCTTTTCTAGGACATAGTTTCTGCAGAGCGGCAGGAGTTCATCATGAATTCAACTCTGAATTACGTGTTGATGTAGAGCAACCCCACTCCCACTTCCCATCAACCATCTATTTAGATACTCTCCCTTAGATGCGTTTTTTAAACATCTTCTCGATGATCCCCTTTTTTAAGGAAATGTTTTCAGTAGTTCAACTAATTCGTTCAACTAAAACTAATTTCGAAAGAGCCATACAAAAATGTAGTGTCCCTTTTCCACACTGAGGCACGGAGACTTAACCTCTTTTAAGGTTCTTTATTCTGGTGACTGCAGACCACAACAAACGCCGAACAATTAATTCAGCAACTCCTGAATCTCTCCGCCGAGACAAGAGAGCGTCTCCCCTCACTGCCGCTCCAGCCCTCCCATTTCCCTTGTTCGGCCCATAGCTGAACCCCATTGGTCCAAATTACCTAACAACAGGCTGAGCGACAGAACTGAGAGCCAATCAGATCTCTGCTTGATGCGTTCAACGAACTCCAGAACTTTTAACGCGGCCCAACAGCCGCCCAGTAAAACTCAGTCCGCGACAATATGTTTAAAACTAAATATACAAGTGAATGTGTGCATTTTATTTAATTTCAACATTTTCAAAGTACAATAAGTCTGTGGATTATTTTTAATAACTTTGTTATGCTGTTGCTAATAAATGATGAGTATTGCTCGTGGTGGTTTTGCTGATGGTCTAGTCCGGTTGATCCATGGTGAGTTTCTGCTTCATGCAGGCGTTGAGACTTTAAACGTGATCGTAGGTCTGAATGTTCTGTAGATGTGAGACAGACTGCTCACATGCAGATACGGAGCCAAACACACACTCGCACGCTGCAGTGAGTGACGGGCAGCGGGTTTTACGTTTTTACAATCCCTGCGCGATTCACCTGCTGCCTGTCCCCACAACGCTCTACCCCCACCCTCTGCTTTCTTCCTCACACATCCCGTCCCCGCATCTACGCGCTCTTTCTCAGAGACGGGAGCGCGCAGTTTTAGGCACGGCAATTCACAGGTTTCCAGTTGGTACAAACTCTGTGAAATAATAGATAATAGTAAACTGATAATGCTGGCGCTGATTTTTCTCTACATACACCGATACTACTCCGCGCCTCTGACATCGCATCGCGCCCGAGAAGGACTGGTCTAATGAAAAAAAAAGTATAATAAAAAAGATTCGTCTGCGAGCCACATGTGACCATCAAAAGAGCCATATATGGCTCGCGAGCCATAGGTTCCCGACCCCTGGTTTAGTCCATTGTCTGTTCAGAGTCTGAGAGGGATAACCCTTGTGCTATCCTAGGCACTTTGACATTGGGAGTTGGGTCATCTAGGCCCACTAGACAGTGCGCTGAACCTTTTTTCTTCAATGATTTGGGATCTTCACTGGTGTCCATGGATTACATGAAATCTTTCCACCTTTATCCACCTTTGTCATGGTAGGGAGAACACGTCAATGGTCCTCTTGACCCCATAGGATAGCACAAGGGTTAAAGGTGGAAGAAAATCCGGACGAGGTGCCAGAGCATCCGAAGTTGCAGGAGATTAGCAGCAGTCTCTCTTCAGTTGCTGGCGACCACCACTGGACCCACAGGGACTGCAGGACGTGTCAGACACCAGATCAATGAAAATGGCTGTTCCTATTTATATTTATTCACGGCTCTGGTACCATTACTTCCTTCCTGTCTTGTGAGGAGAGTCCTCAGATAAAAGGCACATTTGGAGGAAGACAACCTCCATAAGCTGCTACAACGGGGTGGGGGGTTGCTCCAGAGAGCGGAAAAAGTGACCCCGGAGGGGGGTCACGGGGCGGAAGCATGTAGAGGAAACAGAAAGGTGAAGAGGGAGAGCGTGCTGCGGCATCATCCCTCCCCATTAATGAGGCGCTGGAGGGACTTTGTGGGGCGAGGCTTGACACAGGAAGGAAGGCTGATGTGGAGGAGGGATGGAGGGGGTGACCTCCCCCCAGTCACTTCTGCTGCCTTCAGTTGTGGTTCAGGCAGTAACAGACATTAGGAGTAATTTGAGAGGACAGAAGATGCAGCTGCTTTCAGCCTGAAGCAGAGCTCCGTTCTGCTGTGTGACCAACACAGAGGTGGGCAGGAATAAGCCACTGCTGATAGAATCCTACTTTTACCTGAACTAGCCAGTTACCTGTTTACTCAGTAAAATTTGTGTATTTCCTTCCAGGGGCACAAATTCTTCATCATCATTCTGTTTAAAATAAAGGTCCATACCTCTTTCCTCCACCGCTGCAGCGCTAGGTTGGTGGAGGCTCTGCAGCCGTTGCCATGACAACTCTCAGCACCGCACATCGAACAGTCTGCTTTTTGTAAAAAAAAAACAATGGAAACCTTAGCAATCAGCAGATTAAAATACTAACACTGGATTTCATATTTATTTATTTATTTCACAAGTGACCACGGCATAAGCGGGAAAATGTCGTTTTCAGAAATGAATGAACCGTCCGGCGTGATCCAGCCATTTGCTTTATCATTTAATTCCTGATAGTGGAAACCTTGTCGGGTCTTGTTAGCATACTTCATGTCTGCAAAAACGTTGATTTATGGCATCATCTTCTAACAAATGTCTTAAAAATATGAAATAAACAAGTCGACTTATTTTTCAGCTTCTGCTGCTTTAGACATCAGTGAAAGCCTTGTTGTTACAAATAGTTTTTTGTTCAAATCTAGTTTTTTAAATATCTAAAGATACTAGAACATACAAAGTAATCCAAACTTTTACTTTGAGTTAACCATTACTACCTCGACTATTTACTATTTTCAGTCTTACTGAAGCAGCATTATACTTTTTTCTCTTTTACTCAGACTTAACTCTATAATTTCAAATAAAGCGATTTTTTTTTCTCTTCTGCAAACGAATCATATCAAATAAAACAGTCCCTGTAGGGTTGGACCTTGTTTCCTCTGCTTTATTACTAATACATCCCATAAAAGCTGCTGAAATACTCACCGATGACTTTATGGTGTCACTAAGTGACGCAAAGATTTCTTTTTTCTGCCTCACAACATAAAGCTTCATAAAAGGAGCAAAACTCCACGTCTGTAATCGAAAGCTTGATGTTTACTTAATGGACACGGCAAGATGTTCACTGAAATATCCTTATCCTGTAAGTCACTGGAAATTAACCAAAAGTCTAATTGAGAAAGGGCTGTTCTAGTCTTATTACTCCATGTAAAAGATAATCAATACGGATGTTTGAGTCTCCAAATGTTGACTAATCTTTCAAACAAAGTCTTTTGTGTCTCTTCTTCATTCCAGTTCTGATGTCATTCTTCAGAACATCTTCTTTGCGGATTTTCTGACTCAATCCCAACATCCAGAATAACAAAAAGAGTCTGTTGAACACGTCACCAACATGAACAACATAAAACGAACCTGAAAGCAGAGCCAACACGCTCCAGCAAACTTCATCCCTTCAAGAAGCCAAAGCAGACATGCTGTCACCGAAATGCATGAAGCTTACAGTTTCCATCAGCAGAAGAGCAGCAAGTGAGCTGTTTTCATAGAACGGAAATGATCGGATTTATTGGATTATTTGAACTGTTCCGCCTTCAAACTTGTAAAGAACTGTTCAGTTGGATGTTTTAGTTTTGTGGGAGAGAGGTGGAGCTTAAAATAACAACTGCTTTTTAGAGGAACGTGCAATAAATATCAAGATTGACAATTACAATTTATAATTTAACAGTTAAAAGTAATTACAGTTTTTCTCCATTGGTTTGGCTCATTTCTTGAAACAGAAATTATATTCTCAAAACAACATGGACAAATCTCCAAACTACTTGGACAACAATTGTTCACAACAGAATGGAATTTCTCATTAATTTCATCAAATTGCAAATGTCTTAGCACATGTCTCAATGTCTCAGTAAATCTTTGCAATTGATTAAGTACAGGTAGCCTACATTTCGCACAATTTCCAAGTGAATAGATCTTGTTATCTGGTCACTCTTGTTGTAGTCTTGTTGTCCTACAGCTAAACAGCACCAAAACTGAGGCACTCCTTGTTGGCACTCCCCAGCAGATAAATTCCTCCTCCATATCCCAGTTCACTTTCGAAGGTCAGATCATCACTGTTTCCTCCTCAGTCACCAGCCTAAGAGTACAGTTCGACCCTCAGTTAAACTTTAACAACCACATAAAGGATCTATACAAGACCTCATTCCACCACTACGAAACTTCTCAAACTCCGGCCTCTTCTATCACTTCCCGACGCAGAAACTCTTGTCCATCCCTTTATCTCCTCAAGGCTGGACTACTGCAACTCCCTTTTTTCTGGCATTCCCAAAAAAAATATAAAAACGTCAGTACGTCCAAAACAGTGCAGCCAGAATCCTAAAAGGAGTCAGGAAATATGAACACATCACCCCCATCCTGAAATCGCTGCACTGGCTTCCCGTTTCATCCCGGATTGAATACAAACTTCTCCTCATCACCTACAAATGCATGGCCGGGCCGGCACCACCATACCTCCAGGAGCTCCTCATTCCCCAGAAACATACCTGTGTCCTCCGTTCATAAGGCAGCTTCCTTCTTCAGGCCCCCCCCCACCAGGCTCCACACGATGGGAGACAGAGCATTCTGTTCTGCTGCACCAAGACTTTGGAACTCCCTTCCTATCAATCTCAGAAGATCACATTCCCTGGACTCTTTTAAAGCCCTTCTAAAGACATTTCTATTTAAAGCCTATGACTGCTGATAGTTTTATTTTTTGCTTTTAAGTGCTACTTTTATAGTTTTAAGTTAGTTTTGTATTAAACTGTGCACATTCTTTCTTTTTAATTGAGTTTTATTCATATCTTGTAGCACTTTGAGGTTTCATTTAATGAAAAGTGCATTATAAATAAAATGTATAATTATTATTATTATTGTTGATCTAAACTGATTGTTGTTGTTGTTCTCTCCAAAATGAGTCAGCATCATTTCATTGTGTAAGTCATCACATTCACAGTAGTCTGTTCAATTGTCAAAATTAGTCAAGAACATAATACCATGAATACGATATATGAATCCCTTGGAACATTTGATAAATGCATTACAGCAATTGACAGTCAGGTGATTTTATGTTTACTTGACTAACGAAGGAGGATGTCCCAGGCCAGCGAGGGGGCAATATAACTATGTGTGCTGCCATATCTGAGAATGGTGGGGCCACTCACATCCCCAGTCTTGGCCCATACAAGACACAGAAGCTCCTCATCTTTTTGGACTGCCTTCATTTTGATTTGATCCCTGAAACTGAGAGAGGACTTTTAGGGCCTCACCTACCACTATATGTTATTGTATCGGACAATGTGAATTTCCACCGTTGCCCGCTCATCAGGGCCTGGCTCACTACTCATCCAAGGATGGTCATAGTGTTCCTGCCACCTTACTCTCTTTTCCTCAATCCCATTGACAAGTTTTTCTCCGCTTGGAGGTGGAGAGTGTATAAGCATCTGGCTCAAGATCAGAGGTCCCTGCTCCATGCAATGGTTGCTGCGTGTGAGGATATTACAGGAGACCAGTGTAGGGGATGGTTGTGACATGCACGCCGTTTCTTCCCTCGTTGCATCGCAAGGGAGAATATCCACTGTGATGTGGACTAGAATCTGTGGCCAGACAGACAGCAGCGTGAGGATGATGGGCAGGAGAGGGAGGGGCGAGGACAGCGACCAGTGAAAAACTGTTAGTTGTGTAACTCAAGCACAGAGCACAGGTAAAAGGCGCCCCCTTCTGGTCATTTTGGTCTAATGCAGCCATTTGATCATAAAACAGGCAGATTTGCAGAAAGAGATGGTTTTACTGAATCGTTTCTCTGACACAAAAGGTTTTTGACTCTTTCTGACTTTTAGAAAACGTAATTCTAAAAACCTGAAGATGTACAACTTCAACTTTCAGCTGCAGGCGGTGAAGTACCTCCATGAAGAAATAAGATTCAGTCATCTCTCAGACTTGATCTTGAAAACATGGAAACTTCAGCTCATGTCAGGATTCTACCTGAACTTTCTTCAGCCGATGGATAAAAACACGAGGTTTCATTTTTTACCAAGAGCAAAGTCCTTCAACGGGAAACAAGAACAACACAGAAGAGATTAGTTCTCCTATTTCCAATTTATTTAGCGTAAAAAAAATGTAATATGGACGGTAAAGTAGGACTTAGAAATCAGGAGACAAGGCTTGATGGTGAAAACTTCACGGTTTTAAAAAAACAAACTTGAACAAAACAAATGTGTGACAGGCAGAAAAGCAGACGCCTAAATACACGGTGGATCCTCATGAAGGTACTTATGTTTCTATGGACAAGCTTGTTCACACATTTTTACCTTAATCGTATTTTTGAGACATGAATGCTAATACCTGTACTTTCACTGTAAGACAGTGTTTTTGTGTCAACCTTTTTTGAGCCACGAAACACTTTATCCTTGACAAAAATCCCGCGGCACACCAGCATCCAAAAATTAAAAAAGGGAGAAACTCTATAGTCTGTATTGATCTACAGTCCCTTTGCAATCTCACGTGCATTTTTGTGATAATTGTGGCAGAAAAAGCTGGAAGCTGCAGCTGTTTTTTTTAAAAGATGTAATAAAAGTTAAGTAAGAACATGTTTGATGTGTGTTCGTTGTTGTTTCAAGACGTTTAACAAGGAAGACTCATTGTGCGCTGAGACGCTGTCACTTTGACCCAATGCATCATGGGAGATGTAGTGTGAAAACTGCCGCCGATCGCAGACAGACTCGCGTCTCTGAGCTTTATTGTTTTGTTCACTTTTTCCATGGTCTGAAATCGGATCCCGCGGAAAGCTAAACCGCTAAAGACGAGCTTCAGCTGGTATTTTTGTTGGAACTGAGCGACTTTATGAGCAGAATCAGAAAAAGGAAGTAAAGACTTTACCCACTTCTGATTGGTCAGACTGATGAATTATGATTAAGCCTCCAAGAATGATTGGTGGAGACAGTTAAAGGGGCGGGACTTTTCAGTAAACAGATGAAGATACGGCTAAATCGCGGTACCGTCACTCTTATCAAAATGTCTTTAATAGAATCAAATACAAATAAAGAAAAAAGTATTTCATGATCTTTCATATTCCTAACTACTCAGTGTTTTATCAGGGCCTGTTTGGATGAACAAAGAGCTGACATCCTGGAGATGGAAAATGTTTTTAGATCAGTTAATAAGGGGAATTTCCCACGGCACACCTGACCATCTGCCGCGGCACACTAACACCGGTTGAAAAACACTGCTGTAAGAGAACTTTATTGTTTTCTGTGGACCAACCACCCTCTCTGTTTGTGCTGAGACAACTGACAGGAGGTGATGCTTTTGATCTCTGCCTGCATTTTTAATGTTTTTTTGTGAGTTACTGCTGATAATGCAACATAAAATGTAAGTGTAACCGTGCATGGTGAACATGCAGTAGTGTTCAGTCAACTGCAAAAACTCTGTAGATATGTGTTACAAGTTTGTTGTAGACACGTGTGGACAGGTTTCCTGTTGTCTGCTCAACACGATACAGCGACCCCGTGTGTGTGAACAGGGAACTACACATCACCGAGTTTTTTTTATTTTTATTATTTGTTTGATATGTTCAGGTATGGACTCTGTTGCATGTGTTTGTTATATAATTCATATTAATACGGAGCCCTGCAGGGGCCAGTGGTTAAAAAAATAAAAAATCGGACAAAGCTGTGCCCACGGTTTACCAATCCGTGTTCACGGATTCGTCCACTTTATTTTCTTTTTACCCACTGGCCCCTGGAGCCGAGGGCTCTGTATATTAATGCTGGATGAGTCTAATATTATTTTTAGTTCAATTTATTTGAACATTTCGAGAACTTTCAATATTTTGTTCTATTTTATTGTGATATTTATTATCAAGGAAGAGAAATGCTTCACGTTTAGGATCATTATTACTTTGTGAAAATGTGTAAAATGCTCAGGTAGTGCTGAGACAACTTAGAGGATATAGCGACCCCGTGTGTGTCTTCATCCATTCAGCAAAACAAGAACACAACGCAGATTTCTTTGGGCGTATCACGAACTAAGCTTACAACCAGGCAGAAATGCATCCGTTACATCAGCTTTGTTTACAATGCTTAACATCCATAACTTAAGATAAGTACGTTTAGTTTGAAGTCTGAATGAACCTTAAAACTATCTGAACATTTTCAATGGAACTTGACATTCTATTGGTCGATTATATTTGCAAGTATTTACATGCGACCAAGCACAAACCTTGTGGCCAAATGCACATTGCTGCTTTAACCCAAACCCCACCAGTTTTTTGTAGCACTTGATGGTTTTTATGACTGCACTTGGGGACACTTTCAAAGTTTTCCCAATTATTCGGACTGACTGACCTTCATTTCTTAAAGTAATGATGGCCACTTGTTTTCCTGTACTTATCTGCTTTTTTCTTGCCATAATACAAATTCTAACAGTCTATTCAGTAGGACTATCAGCTGTGTATCCACCTGACTTCTGCACAACACAACTGATGGTCCCAACCCCATTTATAAGGATAGAAATCACACGTATTAAACCTGACAGGGCACACCTGTGAAGTGAAAAACATTCCAGGTGACTACCTCTTGAAGCTCATCAAGAGAATGCCAAGAGTGTGCAAAGCAGTTCATTTATTCATCTCCTTCCGTTTTGTCCCTTTCGGGGTCACAGGGCTGCTGGAGCCTATCCCAGCCAATTACGGGCAAAGGCAGGAGACACAATGAACAGGTCGCCAGTCTGTCACAGGGCCACATATCACACACCCATTCATTCTCACACTCACACTTATGGACAATTTAGAGTTGCCAATTGACCTATGGAGCATGTTTTTGGACGGTGGGAGGAAGCCGGAGTCCCCGGAGAAAACCCACGCATGCACAGGGAGAACATGCAAACTCCACACAGAAAGGTCCCCCATTGACAAAATTTGCGCTCAGTGTATTTAAATATGCATGTGCAGTGACATATGTCTCAGAGGATGTTTGATTGGCTGTTCTGCATGTCAATCAATTCCCGTACTTCTCAGTGAGTATTTTGAATCGCTGAAATGTTTTTAGAAGTACTTTTTATTATGGTATTTCTCTTTACTGGCCTGCAATCTACCCTCATGTCCTTGAAGATCGACCGGTTGATCCCGAATCGACGTAATGAGCGCCCCTGATCTAAATGAACACATGCGAATGGTAATTTGTCTGTGTTACAGATGCAGATTTTTGGTGCCAAGTTCTCACATTCTGTTTTACAAGTTCTTACATCCAATCTACAAGCTCGTCCTTTTAGACCCATTTTTACCTTCATAGACCCTTTCTTAACCACGTCACATTGTTGCTGTGTTTTGGCCTCATTTAGCAGCATGCTGTTGTACTTTATCATTTAGAAAATGTAATTCTGCACATTTACTTGCTTAGGAATCCCCTACTGGAATTTAGAATATACATTGAATTCATGCAAACTAAGCAACCCTTTCTTTGAGAAATCTCAGTCATTTGATTTTTCTTCAGCCAGAAAGCCACAATGGAGCCCCAGGGTGCAGACCCCTGGTATCTACTGTGAGGATTTTGGTGGTTTTCAGTTTTTCGTCATGATCAGTTTTGAATTGTTCCTTATTTTCAGTCACACCACTTTTGGGTTTATCATGATTCACAGCTAACTGCCCCCAGCATGTTTAAGTGTCTGGTTTTCAGGTCATCTGATGGGTTTTGTCTTGTTAATTAATGTTTTATTACACAGGTGTCTATTTTTTTTTCTGTTGAAAAGTATGAGGTGGATCGAAAAAAAAAGTCTGTCTCATGTCAAAGTAGCGTTTCTAACCTTTTCCACTAGATGGCAGTAGTGCTTTCACCTGTTTTGAATGGTTGCTCTGTTTCTTCACCTGCTTCGTCTGCATCTCTGTTCTTTGTCAATGAATCATTTATACATTCTTTTTTTTTAATTATTGGGCAGATCTTTGATTCAAATCTAGTGCCACTGAAACAGATCTTAACCCCCCAGAGGTGAGGATGGGTTCTCCAGAACTCACCTCCACGCTGGATTCATGATCCATGCTTGATCCAAACCATATGAGGGTCTGAATTTGCACAAACCCGAGGAAGAGGCGGGCCACCCACTGCCTCTGCGTCTTACCTCGCGTCCCGGATCAGACGGCATTCCAGAGCCGTTCTGGGAACTCCACTGAAGAAGCCGAAAATCATTCACATTTACTGCAGCCAGGTGGGCAGACTCACATGCCAGGAGGTGAACGAGTGCAGGAAGAAGACATGTTCCGATCCAGAGATGATGACTACATGCTTGTCTCATGATACATACCTATACCATGTATTCAACCGCTGAAGCATAAAATAAATCTAACCTCTTAATGTCTGAATTGAATTCCAGCTATGAGAACCATTTACTTATGTTTTTGCTTTTAAGAAGAAACATTTAGGTAATTTTGGACCCAAAGTGGTTATTGAGGCATTAAGGGGTTAAGATCAAGCATTACCTTGTACAAAAAAAACAGTTTTTCTTCAGAAAATGACCATTTGTGGGGAAAATCTTTCTAACTTAAATCCTGAATTTGATCCTTCAGTGACAGCGAGTCTCCAGAACTCACAACGGAACCCGATCTGCCTGAATGAGGCGAGCATCAGGTCCGGAGGACAAACAAGCCTGACATTATGAGACACTTTGATGTTAATGGGTAAAATATGATAAGATGAAAACAGTGGAAACGTGTGCCCTAAACGGGGATCTATGCTGATGTTTCATTCTTGCTTCCCTGCATCAGCAAACCCTTTCACTGAGGGGGTGAAGACTTTTGATATTTGGAGCGAGTGTCATTTCGGAAAATGTTTTGTGAGGTCAGCATCTCAGCATCTGGAGCTGGAGGGCACGGATCGTTTCCCAAGTCTGGAAATTGAGTCATAGTCGAACTGGGTCCTGCCCTGGCTTATGACTGGCTGGGTGGATCGCCCATCCCAGCTGCATAATTCCATCTGGGCTAAATATTTATACAGAGGAGGAACAACATCACTTATCCTCAACCCATCCATTCACATCAGCTTAGACCGACCTGCTCTGCCTGCTGGAGGACCAGGAGTTTTTGCTCTCACCATATTCTCGCTAACTTTGATCACACCATGAGGCTTTTGGTTTTGCTTTTGGGGCTGACTCTCACTTTTTGTCAGATTGAGAGGAATCCTGCCTGTGGTGAGTGACCTTTATTTTGAAAATCCCTTCCAGAGACACACGTGAGGGAAAAGAAGTCACATTAACCAAGGCGATTCTGAGTGAAATGCGCTCCTTTGGCCCATCTGCAGCGGGGGTGTGCTGGCAGCAGCGGAGCCAGGACCAGCGCTGCGACATGGTGTTGATGAGGGCTGTGAGCAGAGAGGAGTGCTGCTCCGGGGGTCGTCCGGACACAGCATGGTCCAACACCAGCCTCCCCATCAATGAAGTCAGCCTGCTGGGTTTTCTGGGTATCGTCTCTTGTAAACCATGCAAAGGTAGGTAAACAAGAGTCAAAGCTCTTAAGGTCATCTATTCTTTTTTCCCCCACACAATTGGTTTTAAAGAAATGGTTAAATTAAATGGTCAAATGGTTGTAAAGCTTGTAAATGCTTAGTTTACATATAGGAGTGGAGGTTCTGCTGTTAAGTAATGACAGATTTTAGGTATTTAAGTTTGCAATTCAGTTTTATGCTCTTGCTTCTCTTCTGACCTTAACAATGCTCTGCATGCCTAACAGAACCTAAACTACATAATTTGTACGACTTTCTACCAATTCAAATGTTTTAGTAGAAATCTGATTTTTTGGGGAATAAGAGTCCGACCTGCTTTCTGCACGTGGCGGATCAGCAGTGGAGGCTTTTACAGAATTTTTAAGTGAGAAGCGTGCGATTCCTGTTCGAATTCCATCCTGGTAACCTTAGAGTACACCCGGAAAACTTCCAAAAGCTTTTAAAATAACAAGCTGTTTTCTTCCACTGACAAATTAGAAAATGCATTCCTGCAGCCAGGAATTCGTGCCACATGCCCAGACGTCTGGGCTTCACAATGTGGGAGGGTCGCACTTTTAACTCGATTGGCAACGCCAACAAAAATCATCAGATCAGAGAAAACTTCCCCAGATTCCCTCTGTGTGTTCTTTTTATTTTTAGAAAATGTGATCATGGAATGATGGAGAAACCTGGAGAAAGGAGGATAAAAAGAAAGATTTTTTAGAACCAACAACCAGCTCTGTGGTAATTAGAGGTTCAGAGAAAGTTTGAAGGGGCTGGTCGGGCCTCCGCTCCGTTTTCCGTTCAGGGTTGGACCTTCTTAGTACAGGAGGTGTTAGGGGAGCCCAGGCTGGACTGTCAGGCTGTAAACAAGACATGTGAACTCCATGTACCCCAGAGCACCCCCCCATGCCTCTGCTGGAGCTCCACCCACTTCGTGTGCAGCCATACACAGATCTGTTATGAAAACACAGCAAACCACATTCCAGCAGACAAGATCCGTGTCTGTGTCGGTCAATAAAGACACAGGATTGTTCTGGACTCTGGGTTTTCGTTGGGGAACATCTCAGGTTTTAGTCTGGTCTCCGGCTGATGTCAGCGGAGTGACAGACTGGCTCAGCTCTCACTGTGTTTCTGCAGACACGTGCGAGGGAGTGAAATGCAGCCCCGGCAAGGTTTGCAAGATGAAGATGGAGAGGCCTCAGTGTGTGTGTTCTCCAGACTGCTCCCACCTTTCCAAGAAGCACGCCGTGTGTGGCAGTGATGGCAATTCCTACAAAGATGAGTGTGCCCTCCTCATGGCCCGCTGCATGGGTCACCCTGACCTGGAGGTCATGTACCAGGGGGAATGCAAAAGTAGGACGCCTCCCGTCGACTCTGTACTGGATGAGCCTGCACACGTTTTCATTCTCCAACGTTCCGTGTTTTCCAGAGTCCTGCTCCAACGTTGTGTGTCCAGGAACGCACACATGCGTGACCGACCAGACCAACAGCGCTCACTGCGTCATGTGTCGCACCATGCCATGCCCCATACCCAGCCAGTCTGAGCAGCCCATCTGCGGCAATGACAACATCACCTACCCCAGCGCCTGCCACCTCCGCAGAGCCACCTGCTTCCTGGGCCGCTCCATCGGGGTCCGCCACTACGGCCACTGCAACAGTAAGGCGCTTCGCCTGCACAGCACGCTGGCGGCAAGAACATCTTTTGACCCTTTATATCTGTGCGCAGGTCCTCCTCGGAAATCCCACATGTCTGAGGGCAGCGAAGAGAACTCTTTGTAGGTGGACTCAGTCAGAACGAAACAACCCACTGACGTTTGACTCCCAGAGCTTCCAGTGACCTCTGCAGCCCCCCAATGCTCAACATCTGTTTGAAAGACCTGCCTCAGAAAATGAACGATGCGAGTCAAGCTTCAGCCTGTGGGAATGAGGCAGAGGTGTGTGCACTTTGTAAATACAACACCTGTACTATTTATTATTGGAGAAGGTATCAAAACCTATTTATGGTTTTTATTCTCATCCCAGTAACAAAGTCATAGATTCTTAGGAAAACAGATGTGAAAATCTTTATTTATTTTGTG
This sequence comes from Oryzias latipes, assembly GCF_053564925.1. Taxonomy (NCBI): domain Eukaryota; kingdom Metazoa; phylum Chordata; class Actinopteri; order Beloniformes; family Adrianichthyidae; genus Oryzias; species Oryzias latipes. The sequence goes on from NC_136240.1 coordinate 9,402,995, forward strand.
TTGTGTGTGGCAAAAACAGCAGCATCAGCTTTTTGCGTTTTTACGGCGTCCGGGGCCCACAAACAAATAGCTTTCCCCCCAAATGAGGGAAAACAATGGTAATTGTTGTGGAGAGCTGATACCACTTCACAATCCACCCATTGGTTTGTGGTTTCCACAAACTGGAACAAAACAACTTTTGTTTTTTCTTCGGAGCGCTGAGTGGAGCAGATTCATCCCAAAAACACTTGTGCAGTCTTCTCCATCTGCATCTTTCCATCTGGATCCTGCCCCAAAGCCTCAGCCACCGCTGGTGTGCAAAGTTCCTGCTTTGTTGTGTTTGTGGGAAGACCAGAAAACTGTTAGTAGAACCCTCAACAGACGTTCCTCTGTTCCATGCTGGCTGGATTTTTGTAGGTCATGCAAGTCCTGATGCTGCTTTGCTGCTTCGGTTTGAATGGATTTTTTTTTTAGACAAATAGTCCGAGCACCACCTGACCTGACAGAAAATCGGATTTGTCTGGGCGTCTGCCATTCGGATCAGCTGAACGCGCCTGACTGTGGCGTGTTCTGTTGTTGGCTCTGCAGACCCAGAGCACAGATATAGTTCAACTGTCTAAACTCAAAGCAGATGTCTGAGCTTTAAACGGCTTATAGTGCATTATATAAAAGTTAGGTCTTCTGTAAATAAAGGTTACCTGTGTATCTCCCTTTGTATCTACTGTGAAATTTGATGGTTCACTGTATCAACATTTGTGTATTTTTGTACTGCCTTTCTAAATCAACATAAAGGATTTATGCAAATGTGTCCTCTGCCTTTCATTTCCTCTCTTGTGGAACGTTTTTCATCCTAATCATGTGCACAGCTGGGAAATCATATTCTTTGAGGCTCAGGAGTTTTTTAAACTTTTCCTCCAAGTGCGACAATTCCTGCAGCCTGCAGGTTCACAGTGGTTCAGACGCCAGACTGTCAGCGAATGCGTGCAGGGCTCGAACTTCCTCTTTTGTGCGTGCAGAGGCGACCTCTTGCAGGGTCATGTACAGAATGAAATCCAGGCCAGCCTGCTTCCCTGCCTGTCTCCTCAGGGATGTCCCACTGCTGAGGACCAGACCTGCAGGGTCAGGCGGACGGAAGGCGACGGAGCTCAGGAATGAAAGTTTGGAATCACTGAGGCTTTCCTGTATAAAGTAACCCCTTGTTTTTCTGCTCCAAACTCCTCTAGACCCAGCGCTGCTGCAGCATCTGGTTCAGCTTTAGGGAGATGTTTATATAATACTGTCCAAGTACCCTTTTATTTCACAGCAAAGGGATTTTGATGCTTTTGTTAGCTTGAATGGGGCACATAACAATGCCTACATGGGCTGTTGCTGTGCCTACATATGAAACCTCAAAAATTCATTTTACAGAAACGTTCTTGTCGATGTTTTCAATCTGTTTTGTCCATGACTGAAGGCTGTTCTGGGGATGTTTAACTCCATCAAGAATGACCATGGAGACGCTGGCAAAGGGCTCTTATATGTGTCTTTGTTTCATAGAAACAATTTTGAATTTTAAAAATCCCTCCTATTTTTCACAGAACATAAATCTCCTAGTGGAGTGTTTTTCCATTTTAATCTTCTCTTTTCCATTTGTAAATTCCTCCAGAATACACACATTAGTCTTGTCTTGCTACATCATGGTTAACCTTTCATAGTTAGTTTTTTGTACGCAACTTTGTATCTATTTTTTTGAAAGTGTATTGTGCTTTGCATCCTCATTGGCTGTGGACCTTGTCCTTCAATCTCCTCCATGCCGCGTCTCCGGTACAGCATTTGGTTTGACACATTTACATAAATCTTCATTGCGATAAGTTCTTTGTTTTCATTCTAAAATCCTGGAAATTTTGAAGGTTTGAACTTTGAGAGAGAAAAGTCTGAAAATGTTGACATCTGCAGTAGAAAGTGTGTAGTGAGGAGTTTTACAGCCTTAAAACATCCAGAGTTAATGTAGAAAATACAGACGCTGCATCATGTGTCATTGGAACGTGACCTGCAATGAATGAGGGACACCTGTAAACCCAAACACCAGGACTTTTCCGCACGCTAACATCTCGTTAGCTGCACTTTGTAAAGTGGATTTGTGTGGCCATGACGGGTTGGAGGTGGTCTACAGCACTGTGGGCTGTTTTGTTTAAAACAAACTTACTTGAAGACCCAAAGAACATCAACAAACCAACCTTGTGCAGGTTCCTCCACCACCAGCAGCCTGAAGGTTTGGTTGGAGGGACAGTGGATCCATGCTTTCATGGTGTTCAATCCATTTCTGAGCTTTTGGTCTGGATGTCACCTCTGAAATGAGGAGTTTTGCATCTCAGTTTCACAGGTGTCCTTTTGTTCTGAGTTTTAGACACTTGGAGATGGTGTTCTGCAGATTTTTGTTGTGCATTTAGCTTTTCTTTTATACCATCTCTTCTCAAATATTTAGATATTTTATTATTTTTGGATAAATCTTGATATATCAACACTCAGATCTTTTTGTGGTTCCAGGAACAAAGGCAAGCTCACAGACATTTAAACCCCCTTCCTTCCCATTCAAATGCTTGACATGAAGTCTCACTCCGATCATTTTTGGATATTTTCAAAGTGTTCCCAGTGATCTTTTAATTATGATGATGCTGTTTATAGCCAAAATGTAAAAACCTGAGTCATTTTCTTAGTTTCTGCAGAGCGGCAGGAGCTCATTAGAATTCCCCTCTGAGTTGTGGGCTCTGCCCCCGTTCCAATCACCCACAACAGACTTCTCTGTTTACATGCTCTCCCACTAGCTTCCAGCCCCAACCTAAAATTACCGGTGCAATAAAAACACCAGCTCGGATGAGGAAAACAAAGACATGCATAAATCCAGTCATCTCCATCAGAATGGGGAGGAGCATGGAGCTTATGGCTCCGCCCAGCACATTCTCCATGTCAGTGTCACAAGAAAAGGAAACAGCTGGATCCAAATGCAGCAGGTTTATCAGGTCAGCTAAAAGTCCACAAAGCTAAATCAGGGTCAGGCAGGGGTCAATAACAGGTATGAGAGCATCAGAGAAGAGACAGGGTAGTCAGAGCACAGGTGAGAGTTGCGACCGGAGACCGGAGACCGGAGACCGGAGACCGGAGACCGACTCTAGCACTCAGTATAGAAGGCAGAGTGGCGCAAGCAATACTTCGCACTGACTGAGGCTCAGTACAGTGCTTAAGTATGCTGTGGTTGATTGAGTGAATGAGAGTCAGGTGTGCAGCATCCAGGAAGTGTGTGTTGGGGTTGCTGGGAGACGAAGTGCATTCAGTACTCTGGAAACGGCTCCCGTTGGTGACCAGAGGGGGAGACAGATCTCTGACTTCTGACAGTCAGAAACACAATCTTTTTCCAACAGACTTTTTTCATCTACTCTTGATTCACAACGATTTGAATATAGAAATACTGACAGACTGCTTCTTCTGGCAGGAGATGCTTTGTTACCACAGCAACACAGTCATGATTACAGAGTAACTTCAGAGCCAGTTTTATTAGACTCAACAAGACACCTTAAGCCTTTTTCTCTGCATTTCTTTGGGCTTTGAGTCCAAACAGCCTGAAACCTTTAAAGTACAGCTACTCGAGTCAGCGTGTTGGAAGGAAACTGCGGATGCTTTCCTCCTGCTGGAGCTCACCTGTTATGACCACAGCATTAGTCACACCATCACACCTACGCTTCCGGCTGAGTTGTTTACAACTCCACTAACTTTCCAGGGATGCGTAATCACCATCTGATATGTCAACCCTCTTTGTCAACGACGTCCACATGGTTTCATTTCCTCCAACACGCCATGTTACTTCCAGTATGTTAGCGGCCAGGATTAAGATCTGACGTGATGAAGCAAAACACTGGATTGTTTCTGAGACCACCCACTCTTTGGATCACACCGCTGGATTGTAAACAGGCCCACTGCACAGCTGAAACTAATAGATTTCAGATCTGTCTTTCCATCCCAACATCTCTCTCTCAGACAGTGTTTTCCCAGGTTGCTATGTTACACAGTAAGTCTTTTCATTTGCCACATGTGCTCCATATTTTACAGTGACAGTTGATTGTTATCCAGACATAACAGCCCACACTTCGGCATTTCTGCTCCTGATCTTGTCATAGATGTTTTAAAGATCTCCATAAAACTCTGTCCTCTGCCGATATGTGATGCAGCCGAGGAAAGTCCAGGCTTTCACGACGTCAGAGGGATTGTCGGGAACAGGACGCGTCTTCACAGCAGGACTTCGGAGTTCTTTGCAAACTCCAGACGCGTCTACTAAAAATCCAAAGCTCTAATCTATAGAAACAGGAAATTGTGCGATCTGTAATTGACTCCAATTATTTTGGAGATCTACTTCTCTGCCCTGTAGTGACCCTTTGAGCGGCGGCCTGTGTGGCCTCTGTCGGTGGTTCTGGTCCATTTGAGTCTAATTTGAGGAAATTTTCAAACCCTATGCTTTGACAGATCACTGAGCACAGTTCTACCTGAGCTCTGCTGTCCCTTTTGAAGTTTTCAGGTGTTTATGAAGACAGAACATTTATGGACTTGTCGCTGCTGACAACAGAAAAGTATCAGCGTTCTTTTCACGCGTGCTGGAGCTCCACTCACCGTAATTCCTGGATTTGACCTACTTTGAGGAGCAACTTCTGGAGTTTGTGTTTTGTGTTTGTGGAGCAGTTCCAGGTATGAACATTATGAAAGCATGAAGATCATTTAAGACAAGATCTGTGGGGTTCTCAGAGTGGAACCTTTTCGTGTTTGTTTACTGAGAAAAGTCGACCATCACGGAAATGACTTCTCTGTTTTTTAAAATGCAGATCAGTAAAGTGTGAACTTTAACTGGGATGAAGGTTAAATTCCCTCCTTTTTGCTTCGCAGACCGATTGTTAGAAAACAAATGTAATAAATCAAAACCTGGTAGTTGTTTCTCTGGAATGTTTAGAAGCCTCACCGGTCAGAGTTGCATCTGTTTCCCAGCATACATTGTACCTTGTTTTTTTGTTTTTGTTTTTTTTTGGTCCAAACAAGGTTTGATTCTAATGTACACAACCGTCTTCAGAAACGAGGGATGAGACATCAAGGATTTCTGCATCCAATGCAACCTGAGAAAACCGCTGACATCGTGAGTTTTTATGACCGGATCTTCACCTTAGCAGCACAAAAAACTAAAGCAGGAAGAAGGAAAAAAAAAATCACAAATTTACATCAAACCTTTAAGTAGCCCTTCAGCCCCGGAGCCAGTCATCCGTCTCATCTGTACCTGTAACAATTCCTAAACAGATGGATTTTCTAGATTAAATATTTTCTAAATTAAGGCTGTTTGTGAAGCCTTTTTATTACTTTTTTAATCTGACAATGTTTTCAGGCTTTGTCATCTTTGTTTTAAAAATAGACTAATTTTCAGCTAATATTTGAAAAAAGTCAAACTGAGGCAATAATATTTATTGCTACAATAATTATAATTTTTACTTCCAGAAAACTCTCGGACATTTAATTTTAAAAAGCCAAAGTATTGAAATAAAAGAATTGATCAATCAAGTGTCGAAACTGTTCTGCACAGGAAATTACAACCAATTAATTTGCATCTACATTAAAAGTCCACCAGTCATTAAAAAAAAACAAAAATACACAATTAATAAAAGTGTTAAAATATTTTCCTTTTTTTGAACCAGAAAAGTTACAGACAAGGGTTGGATCTCTGAGATCAAGAATGAAAGTATTAAAAGCTATTTTCCACCAGTAAGCGGCTTGACACACTGAATGGAACCACTAATGTCTTAAACAGATGCATTTCCATGTTGTTTATCACACTATTCATTTTTGTAGAATACGTATTGTTTGAGTCCTTTGCTCCTGTCTTATGCCTTCCTCCGTCTTGCACCAACAACTGTCCAATTTCCTCCAGAACCCTCTAAGTCAACAGCACTGGTGTTGGTTGGTTATAAATCTGCTCACGACCAACCTGGAAGGACGTCCTGCTGGGGATGGACATGACTGACTTGTCCTTTTGGACATGACCCTCTGCATTTACCATACTTGGGACCAGCACACAAAAGCACTAGGTTGTGCCCCCTTGTGATTTAAGTAGTAACAGTTATCATCCTATTTGTCTCATTTAACAAAGATTGCTATAAGTCACTTCATTTTAGATCCTTCTTCTGAGGCCAGATTACATATGTTTGATGGTTTTCCTACACAAACAGATGACCTCATTGGCCTTTTCCTGTGACCTACGTATCCTTGGCACCTTGCAGGGCAGCAATACTGCCATCAGTGTACAAATCTGAATGAATGAGTGAATGAATGAATGAATGGGACTGTAACTGTGAAGTCCCTTAAAGAAGATTAAAAACTGCTTTATAAGTTCATCATATTTACATTTTAAAAACAATCGGAGCGTGAAAGCGGACAGCAGTGGCGCCATTTAACAGAAGATTAGGAAGAAACGTGCAGCAAAACCAAACCCAGCTGGTGTTGTTCTGAGGTTCATGACACCTAAATAGATAAAACACGTTGGATGCTTCAAAACAAAAACAGACTCAGCAGTGGTATTCACCAACAGAAACTTGAATATAAGTTATCCAATAAAATTAAAGCAATACGCAAATAAAAGCAAAAAAGGTTCAGCTCCGCAGAAACATCTGCACCAATCAACTCCATGCTTCCCTTCAGAGCAGAGACCGCTGAACCTGGGCTGATAATTGTCCACATATGTTCCTCCATCAACATCCCTATTTTGTTAGCTGCTCCGTGATGTAATCCAAAACATTTATATACCAGGGATTCCTGTACCATGGGATTTTTGTCCGGGAACACGAGAAGAAAAACATCGTACAGAAGGACACCTCCTGCAACAGACATAGGACAACATCCACGTCCATGTCCATGGGACGTCCATGTCCATGGGCGGGTTTGTGTTTTTAAGACATGTTGACCCTCACTAATGTTTTGATCTTCCAAAGCCAAAGATGTGGAGTTCTGGTCCTTACATTTGTATTTTGGTCAACATGATTTTACAACTGCAACAATACAAATGAATTCTGATGGATTCCAAGGGAACAGATGTTGTGTATGCATGTGTGTTTGTTTCTGTTTGTGTGTTTGCGTACACATTCTTGTGTGTTTATCTTGGCCAATGATTGTGTGTCTGTGCTATGTATGTGCATAAGTGTGAGAGTGTATAAGAGTTTGGGTTTTTTGTTTTTAAGTGTGTGTGCTTGTACATGTGTTTTATGAATGTGTGTTTGGTTACTGACTCAATGTATGTGTTTGTTATTTGGTGTGTGTGTGTTATTCAGTGTGTGTGGGTCATGTGTGTTATTCGGTGCGTGCGTGTGTGTTATTAGGTGTGTGTGGGTTATTCGGTGTGTATGTGTTATTTGATGTGTGTGTTATTTGGTTTGAGTGTGTTATTCGGTGTGTGTTTGTGTTATTTGGTTTGAGTGTGTTATTCAGTGTGTGTGTGTGTGTTATTCGGTTTGCGTGTGTTATTCGGTGTGTTTGTGAGTTATTCATGTGTGTGTTATTTGGTTTGCATGTGTTATCCAGTGTGTATGTGTGTGTTATTCGGTTTGCGTGTGTTATTCGGTGTGTGTTTTATTTGGTTTGCATGTGTCATTCAGTGTGTGTGTGTTATTTGGTTTGCATGTGGTATTCGGTGTGTGTGTGATTTGGTTTGGGTGTGTTAGTCTGTGTGTGTGTTATTCGGTGTGCGTGTTTTATTCTATGTGTGTGTGTGTGTTATTCGGTTTGCGTGTGTTATTCGGTGTGTGTTTTATTTGGTTTGCACGTGTCATTCAGTGTGTGTGTGTTATTTGGTTTGCATGTGGTATTCGGTGTGTGTGTTATTTGGTTTGGGTGTGTTAGTCTGTGTGTGTGTTATTCGGTGTGCGTGTTTTATTCTATGTGTGTGTGTGTGTTATTCGGTTTGCGTGTGTTATTCAGTGTGTGTAAGAGAGTCCCTCCTTTCAGTCTGCTGCGTTTTTAGTCTGTAAACGTGTTTGACGTGGTGAAGATGTGAACACGTCTGATCCTCTTTTCTGGATGTTTACGTTCATGTTTAGGTCAGAGGTTGGAGGAGAACCTCGGTGTGTCTCCCTGTTTTCATTCCATGTTTTCATCATGAGTTCAGTTGAACCCAAACAGCCAAGTGTACCTCTGAAGGTCGTGTTCTGCTGCTTCATGACCTTCTCCTGACCGTCGGTCCCACTCTGCTGGTTCCATCTCTAGAATGTGCGTTCAGTGTGTCGCTCTGGGCGTAGACAAACACTCCCGTCAGCAGCAGACAAAACAAACCTCGGCGCTATCGGACTCTCCGTATCTCAGACCACTCTTTGCAGCTCCCACAGACACAACACCGCTGCAGGCGGCGCTTCAGGTCACACCGGCGTGTCTGGATTAGTAACATTTTTTATGTTATGAAAATAAGCCAATCCATGTGATTTTTGAAAAAAATTATCTTTGTTTTATTTGTTTGGAGCTCAAATCAGAAAATACAGACAAAACGATCAATAGCAACGTTCATGTTTACACAACCACACAGTCATACAGGTAACCGGTATATATTATATGTTTAAAGTTAGTTCACTTTTAAGTGACCACATACGTTTTAGTATATAGTTTTAAGACCATATACTGCAGAACTATCCTGTGTCTGAGATTTTAACGCACTTTGGACACGTGCTCCCCACTTTTTCTGTATGTTTTGTAAGGCCAATTTTTGAAGTGAAAGCCTGATAAACATGAACATTTTACAAAGTCTATTGATGAATCCACTGGGATGATTTGAAAAAAATAAAATGTACTTACATTTTTTCAAATGATAACACGTTCAAACGCAATGCATTATGGTCTTTATTCATCAATCTAATGAACATCGACTTCTGGGAAAATCCAGGGCACTGGATTTTGGAATTGTGGATCCTCACCAATTCAATTAAATTTTTTTTATTTGTATAGCCCAAATTCACAACAAAAGTCGTCTCAATGGGCTTTCGTATAAGTAATTTAAAAGGTAAAGCATAAAATCAAAAGGATCATGAATACATAGAATTCAATAGGAAAATACTAAATTGAACTAACAAACTGACTAAGCTAAACTGGACATCCCTGCCCTCAGACCCCCCTTCGCGGTAAGGAAAAACTCCTAAAAAAAAACGATTCCGGAAAAAACGAAGAAACCTCAGGGGTGCCCACATGAAGGAGGGATCCTCCCCCAGGACGGACAGGCAATTTACCAGAACTCGTAGAGAAAAATTAACTTATACAACTACAAATTTAAAGTCCAGGAGACGAGCTTCATCCAGATGAAGTTGGGGGGACGGGCGGGGGCGCGAGACAAGCCGGAGACAGGATCCACAGCCAGGTGTAGGAGCAGGAGAAAAGATGAGGTACATGGTCCGGTACAGAGCAGAGACGAGCCATTGACTATAAGAAATAACTGGACAAATCGCATAAGCATCATCCGTTGAAAATGCCTCGCTTCCGGTTCCAACTAATTGAAGTTAATGCAGTGGGTACTTCCTGTTTGAAACGAAGGGGGGGGGGGGGGGGTGATAGACTCAGCCCAGTTCTTGTTTAAGTGTCCATAATTCCGACACCCTAACAATATGGTGAATGTCTTATATTGTGCACTATAGTGAGAAGAGGGGGAAACTGGTCACAGCCTCGGTGTACGAAATGCAGGTCTATGCAAGTTACTTCCAAGCTGTAATACAGATGACTGGTTATTGGTGTTCAGAACTATTCATTACATCACAATACAACTGTTTCAGAGGTTTAATGTATTGTTATTAATTATTTATTTAAAAGGCACAGGATAAATAAACATTGTTACAGTTTCAAATGCAACCAATGCCATGTCCACAGCTAACTGCTAATATGCAGATCAGGTCCATTAACTCATACAATACGTTTATAATACAGATTATTTACAAGAAAACACTGGTAAAAATGTGTTTCTAATGTTCACAGGCTTGATTGGAGTAAGGCCATTGTTTTGCTTTACAAATAATTGCTTTCAAGCTGAGAGGGCTTTATATTTGGCAGGTCTGGTGTTCCAGATGTCATTCTTTTACTATGAATGAGCTTTTACCAAATGTAGTCCTACATTTGGCTGGTCTGCAGTCAGCTATAGCAGCGCCCCTTGTGGTTCCCTTCTTTGATATTTGGTTGAATGCTGTAAAGCATTCAACCCTTTGTTTTCCTGTTTCTCTTTATTGGTTGAATGCTGTAAAGCATTCAACCCTTTGTTTTCCTGTTTCTCTTTATTTCTTTATTATTTACACTATCTTCCGCCGTTTTTTGACACTTAACTACTTCTACAATTTTTAACCTATTTTAACCATTCAACTTTTAAAATGTTCAGCTCCTTCAGCTTATTCCAGCTATGACTTTTGGTTTTTCAAATCCTTGTACTTTTTAAGATATTCCAGTTTTTCCGGGAATTTTTGCCCTATTAAAATGCATTGGGAACTTATGGTACATGAGGTTCGCGGTTCGACACCCGGTTCGGACGCTTCAAAATTTTCTACCTTTCAACTTTGAAAATATTCAAATCTTTCAACTTATTACAGTTATTACTTTTGGTCATTCAAATCATTGAACTTTTTAAGATGTTCCAGGATTTTTTGCTCCATTAAAATACATAGGGAATCACTGTGCTTAACCTCTTTTACAGGTTTTCACCTATTTTAACCATTTTACTTTTAAAATGTTGATCTCTTTCAGCTCAGTTCATCCATTTCTTTTACAAATTAAGCTTTCTTTCAGCAATACAGCATTCAACCCTGCATTTTCTTCTGGAAATGCAGCTCCTTCTAGTTGGTTGAATGCTGTAAAGCATTCAACCCTTTGTTTTTCTGTTTCTCTTTCTTTATTATTGGTTGAATGCTGTAAAGCATTCAACCCTTTGTTTTCCTGTTTCTCTTTATTGGTTGAATGCTGTAAAGCATTCAACCCTTTGTTTTTCTCTTCTGCTATCTTCCGCCGTTTTTCGGCACTTAACTCCTTCTACAATTTTTAACCGATTGTAACCATTCAACTTTTAAAATGTTCAGCTCTTTCAGCTCATTCCTGCTATGACTTTTGGTTTTTCAAATCCTTTTACTTTTTAAGATATTCCAGGTTTTCCGGGAATTTTTTTCTCCATTGAAATACATGGAGAATTTTTCGTTCAGAAGTTCACAGTTAAACTCCTTCTACAATTTTTCACCTATTTTAACCGTTCCACTATGAAAATGTTCAGCTCTTTCATCTTATTCTAGCTATGACATTTTGGTCCTTCAAATCCCTGAACTTTTCCATTTATTCCCGGATATTCCTGGATTTTCCAATCTTTTTGCTCCATTGGCCACACCTTTGCTTCTTTAAACAATTGTAACTTTAACATTCTTTTGGCTAGAGACACCGTTCAAATATTGAAATGTTCACAAGGTTTTGGACTTCAACATAAGGCTCAAAATTATTATGGGATGGCAACACCACCTACAGTTTGGCGGCCATTTTGTGCCAAAATGTGAGGCAATTTTAAACTTCTTCAAACTTTCACCTATTTTTACCATTCTACTATTACAATGTTCAACCCTTTCATCTTATTTCTTTCAGCTATGACTTTTGGTCCTTCAAATCTTTGAACTTTTCCAGATATTCCCGGATATTCCCAGATTTTCCAATGTTTTTGCTCCATTGGCCACACCTTTGCTTCTTTAAACAATTGTAACTTTAACATTCTTTTGGCTAGAGACACCGTTCAAATATTGAAATGTTCACAAGGTTTTGGACTTCAACATAAGGTTCAAAATTATTATGGGATGGCAACACCACCTACAGTTTGGCGGCCATTTTGTGCCAAAATGTGAGGCAATTTTAAACTTCTTCAAACTTTCACGTATTTTAATCCTTCTACTATTACAATGTTCAACCCTTTCAGCTTATTCCTTTCAGCTACGACTTTTAGTCTTTCAAGTCTTTGAACTTTTCAAGATATTCCAAGATTTTCCAGGATTTTCCAAGATTTTTGCTTTATTTAAATACATGGAGAATCCTTGAAAACCTTTGTTGCTTTCAAGCATTATAACTTTAACAAGCTTTCAGCTAGAGGCACCGTTCAAACATTGAAATGCTCACAAGGCTTTGGACTTCAACATACGTTTTGAAATTATTATGGGATGGCAACACAACCTACTGTTTGGTGGCCATTTTTTGACAAAATCTGAAGCAAATGTTGCAATAAACTTCATCCATGGCTGGAACTGAACATATTGAAATTCACTGGATCTGGACATATAAGGAATGTGGGCGTGGTTAGCAAACAAAGCTCGTTGCTAAGGACGTCCAAAAGTTTACTTTTTCCGATTCATCTGAAACCGACGTTGATTTGTTCCTCATCTCCAGGCGACCCAAACATAAAATGGTTGCTATGGAGATAAAATCAATAGAAAAGCCGTCATTTTGGAAAAAGTGGCTTTTCTGTCAACTTAGAACATGTAGCTTTTACCAATATAATACTCTCAAACAACGTGTTTTTAGGAGTCAGTTGATGATGCTGATTCCAATGCTAGTACTTTTAGCCATTTTAGCAACATCTTCAAATTTTCAACAATTCAGCCATTTTTTCAACAATTTCAGCTTTCATGCTTAAGTCCTACAAATTTTGACCTATTTCAGCCATTCTACTATTACAATGTTCAACTTTTTCAGCTTATTCCTGCTAGGACTTTTGCGCCTTTAACTTTTCATGGTTCTTCCAGTACAGTTCAGACATTTCTTCAGCTAATTCAGCTTTCATTCAGCAGTACAGCATTCAACCCTGCATTTTCTTCTGGAAATGCAGCTCCTTCTAGTTTATTATTTATACTATCTTCCGCCGTTTTTTGACACTTAACTCCTTCCACAATTTTTAACCGATTTTTACCATTCAACTTTTAAAATGTTCAGCTCTTTCAGCTCATTATTGCTATGACTTTTGGTACTTCTAATCCTTGTACTTTTTAAGATATTCCAGTTTTTCCGGGAATTTTTGCCCTATTAAAATGCATTGGGAAGTTATGGTGCACGAGGCGCCCTGTTCGACACCCGGTTTGGACCCTTAAAATTTTCTTCCAACCAACTTTTAAAATGTTCAACTCTTTCAACTTATTACAGTTTTTACTTTTGGTCATTCAAATCATTGAACTTTTTAAGATATTCCAGGATTTTTGCTCCATTAAAATGCATAGGGAATTCTTGTGCTTAACCTCTTTTACAGGTTTTTACCCTTTTTAACCATTTTACTTTTAAAATTTTGAGCTCTTTCAGCTCAGTTCAGCCATGTCTTTAACAAATTAAACTTTCTTCTAGCAATACAGCATTGAATCCTGTATTTTCTTCTGGAAATGCATCTCCTTCTACAATTTTTTTACCTCCACAATTTTTTTACCATCAATTTTGGTCATTCAAATCCTTTTACTTTTCAAAAGGGAAAACTTTTGTTCGTTTTTCCACGTAAAATACGAACTGTGGCATGAAACCGTTTCAACTCGGCTTCGCCCACTGGAACTGTACACGACAAGCCTTATTTATTTATACCGGCTGCATTGTATTGTTAGCTCAGTGGCTAAGGTGAACGGTTTATCATACTGAGGTTCTGAGTTCGATTCTGGCATTCGACTTTTTCTGCATGGTTTTTTACCTTGCCTTTCTTGATGAGATTCAGTTCCACTCACTTAAATATATTTCGTTACATGGAAGAATTTTCTTTCAGGTGGTATTACTCATAAGTTTTGACTTTTTATCCTTTAACTTTTAGGGATTTTCCAGGATTTTCCAGGACAGTTCAGCCATTTCATCAGCAAGTTCAGCTTTCATTAAGCAGTACTGCATTCAATCTTTGACAACCTTTGATTCTTCCAACCCTTACAACTTCCACACAATTTTAGCTAGAGACACCATTCAAACGTTAAAATGATCAGAGCAGCTTAAAGCACACACACAAACACTCGATGTATGTTAGAAAAAACAGTGGGAGCAAATCTAAGTTAGTTTTGATGTATTTTTTATTTTCCTCCTCGTAGCTGGAAGCTGCAGTTCAAACATGTGCTCCAGCCATCTTGTGAACAAACGTCAGGACCCTGGCCTTAGCCCCGCCCACGGCCGCTAAGGCTCATGGGAAGTGTTGATTCCCACACCATGAGTTAGGCGGCTGTTACGAGAAGTGACTATCATGTTGTTACTCCACATATGTTACTGGTTAAATGACAATATAATGCTGTGTCATTCAGCTAGCTAGCTGATGATCAATGTGTCTCTCCACTATACATGGATAACTGTGCTATGATTGATGATACATGCACAGTTGGGAAATTTAATCATGTGACACAGAATTGTACATGGTGCCCCCTACTGGATGAAATTACTGTATGTCTACTTTAGTTTTAATTGATCAATGCATGAGACTGTACCATCAAGGTTTGAAATCATTAAGAGATTGGGAGGGTTTGGCAGCCTTTTTGTGTTTTCAAATTTGATACCTTTGTTGCTTTTAACTTTCCTACCTTTGACATGCCTTTAGCTAGAAACACCGTTCAAACATTAAACTGCTCATAAGACTTTGTATTTCAATATAAGTTTTGAAATTATTATGGGATGGCAACACCAACTACGGTTTTGCTGCCATTTTGTGCCTAAATGTGAGGCGATTTTAAACTGTTTTTTTAAACCTATTTTAACCATTTTACTGTTGCTATGTTAAGATCTTTCAGCCTAATCCTTTCAGCTATTACTTTTGGTCTTTCAAATCCTTGAACCTTTCAAGGTTTTCCAGGATTTTCCAAGATTTTTCCTCCATTAAAATACATTGAGAATCCTTGAAAACCTTTGGTTCTTTCAACCATCATAACTTCAACATGCCTTTAGCTACAGACACTGTTCAAACATTAAATTGATCACAAGGCTTTGGAATATAAAATACGTTTATAAATCATTATGGGATGTCGACACAACCTACTGTTTGGTGGCAATTTCATTACAAAATCTGAAGCAAATATTGCAATAAACTTCATCCATGGCTAGAACCGAACATATTGAAATTCACTGGATCTGGACATATAAGGAATGTGGGTGTGGTTAGCAAACAAACTTTGTTGCTAAGGACGTCCAAAGGTTTACTTTTTCCAATTTGTCTGAAACTAATGTCGATTTGTTCGTCATCCCCAGGCGACCCAAACGTAAAATGGTTGCTATGGAGATAAAATTAATAGAAAAGCCGCCATTTTCAAAAAAGTGGATTTTCTGTCAACTTAGAACATGTAGTTTTACCAATATGATACTCTTAAACAATGTGTTTTTTTGAGTCAGTTGATGATGCTGATTTCAGTGCTAGCACTTTTAGCCATATTAGCAACATCTTCACATTTTCAAAAGTTTAGCCATTTTTTCAACAATTTCAGCTTTAATGCTTAACTCCTTCTACAAACTTTGACCTATTTTAGCCATTCTACTATTACAATGTTCAACTTTTTCAGCTTATTCCTGCTAGGAGTTTTGTACCTTTACCTTTTCAAGGTTTTCCAGTACAGTTCAGCCATTTCTTCAGCTAATTCAGCTTTCATTCAGCACTACAGCATTCAACCCTGCATTTTCTTCTGGAAATGCAGCTCCTTCTAGTTATTGGTTGAATGCTGTATAGCATTCAACCCTTTGTTTTCCTCTTACGCTATCTTCCGCCGTTTTTCGGCACTTAACTCCTTCTACAATTTTCAACCTATTTTAACCATTCAACTATTAAACTGTTCAGCTCTTTCAGCTTATTACTGCTATGACTTTTGGTTTTTCAAATCCTTGAACTTTTTAAGATATTCCAGGATTTTCCATGATTTTTTCTCCATTGAAATACATGGAGAATTTTTCGTGCAGAAGTTCACAGTTAAACTTCTTCTACAATTTTTCACCTATTTTAACCATTCAACTATTAAAATGTTCAGCTCTTTCATCTTATTCCAGCTATGACATTTTGTCCTTCAAATCCTTGAACTTTTCCAGATAGTCCCGGTTATTCACGGATTTTCCAATATTTTTGCTCCATTGGCCACACCTTTGCTTCTTTAAACAATTGTAACTTTAACATTCTTTTGGCTAGAGACACCGTTCAAACATTGAAATGTTCACAAGGTTTTGGACTTCAATATAAGGCTCAAAATTATTATGGGATGGCAACACCACCTACAGTTTGGCGGCCATTTTTTGCCAAAATGTGAGGCAATTTTAAACTTCTTCAAACTTTCACCTATTTCAATCATTCTACTATTTCAATGTTCAACTCCTTCAGCTTATTCCTTTCAGCTATTACTTTTGGTCCTTCAAATCTTTGAACTTTTCAAGATATTCCAGGATTTTCCAAGATTTTCGCTCCATTTAAATACATTGAGAATCCTTGAAAACCTTTGGTTCTTTCAACCATTGTAACTTCAACATGCCTTTAGCTAGAGATACCGTTCAAACGTTAAATTGATCACAAGGCTTTGGACTATAAAATAGGTTTAGAAATCATTATGGGATGTCGACACAACCTACTGTTTGGTGGCCATTTTTTGACCAAATCTGAAGCAAATATTGCATTTAACTTCATCCATGGCTGGAACTGAACATATTGAAATTCACTGGATCTGGACATATAAGGAATGTGGGCGTGGTTAGCAAACAAACTTCGTTGCTATGGACGTCCAAAGGTTTACTTTTTCTGATTTGTCTGAAACTGACGTCGATTGGTTCGTCATCCCCAGGCGACCCAAACATAAAATGGTTGCTATGGAGATAGAATTAATAGAAAAGCCGCCATTTTGAAAAAAGTGGATTTTCTATCAACTTAGACATGTAGCTTTTACCAATATGATACTCTCAAACAATGTGTTTTTTTGAGTCGGTTGATGATGCTGATTCCAATGCTAGCACTTTTAGCCATTTTAGCAACATCTTCAAATTTTCAACAGTTCAGCCATTTTTTCAACAATTTTTTTTGCTTAACTCCTTCTACAAATTTTGACCTACTTTAGACATTCTACTATAACAATGTTCACCTTTTTCAGCTTATTCCTACTAGGACTTTTGATCATTTAACTTTTCAAGGTTTTTCCATTACAGTTCAGACATTTCTTCAGCAAATTTAGCTTTCATTCAGCAGTACAGCATTCAACCCTGCATTTTCTTCTGGAAATGCAGCTCCTTCTAGTTATCGCATCTTATAGTATCTTCCGCCGTTTTTTGGCACTTAACTACTTCTACAATTTTTAACCTATTTTAACCATTCAACTTTTAAAATGTTCATCTCTTTGTGCTTATTTCTGCTATGACTTTTGGTTTTTCAAATCCTTTTACTTTTTAAGATATTCCAGGTTTTCCGGGAATTTTTGCTCCATTGAAATACATGGAGAATTTTTCGTTCAGAAGTTCACAGTTAAACTCCTTCTACAATTTTTCACCTATTTTAACCGTTCGACTATGAAAATGTTCAGCTCTTTCATCTTATTCAAGCTATGACATTTTGGTCCTTCAAATCCCTGAACTTTTCCATTTATTCCCGGATATTCCTGAATTTTCCAATCTTTTTGCTCCATTGGCCACACCTTTGCTTCTTTAAACAATTGTAACTTTAACATTCTTTTGGCTAGAGACACCGTTCAAATATTGAAATGTTCACAAGGTTTTGGACTTCAACATAAAGTTCAAAATTATTATGGGATGGCAACACCACCTACAGTTTGTCGGCCATTTTGTGCCAAAATGTGAGGCAATTTTAAACTTCTTCAAACTTTCACGTATTTTAATCCTTCTACTATTACAATGTTCAACCCTTTCAGCTTATTCCTTTCAGCTACGACTTTTAGTCTTTCAAATCTTTGAACTTTTCAAGATATTCCAAGATTTTCCAGGATTTTCCAAGATTTTTGCTTCATTTAAATACATGGAGAATCCTTGAAAACCTTTGTTGCTTTCAAGCATTATAACTTTTAAAAGCTTTCAGCTAGAGGCACCGTTCAAACATTGAAATGCTCACAAGGCTTTGGACTTCAACATACGTTTCGAAATTATTATGGGATGGCAACACAACCTACTGTTTGGTTGGCATTTTTTGACAAAATCTGAAGCAAATGTTGCAATAAACTTCATCCATGGCTGGAACTGAACATATTGAAATTCACTGGATCTGGACATATAAGGAATGTGGGCGTGGTTAGCAAACAAACTTCGTTGCTAAGGACGTCCAAAGGTTTACTTTTTCCGATTTGTCTGAAACTGACGTCGATTTGTTCGTCATCCCCAGGCGACCGAAACATAAAATGGTTGCTATGGAGATAAAATCAATAGGAAAGCCGCCATTTTGGAAAAAGTGGATTTTCTGTCAACTTAGAACATGTAGCTTTTAACAATATGATACTCTCAAACAAAGTGTTTTTTTGAGTCAGTTGATGATGCTGATTCCAATGCTAGCACTTTTAACCATTTTAGCAACATCTTCAAATTTTCAACAGTCCAGTCATTTTTTTATCAACTTAAGCTTTCATGCTTAACTCCTTCTACATTTTTGGTTGAATGCTGTAAAGCATTCAACCCTTTGTTTTCCTGTTTCTCTTTATTTATTATTCTTTACGCCTATCTTCCGCCGTTTTTCGCCGCTTAACTCCTTCTACAATTTTTAACCGATTGTAACCATTCAACTTTTAAAATGTTCAGCTCTTTCTGCTTATTTGTGCTATGACTTTTGGTTTTTCAAATCCTTTTACTTTTTAAGATATTCCAGGTTTTCCGGGAATTTTTGCTCCATTGAAATACATGGAGAATTTTTCGTGCAGAAGTTCACAGCTAAACTCCTTCTACAATTTTTCACCTATTTTAACCGTTTGACTATGAAAATGTTCAGCTCTTTCATCTTATTCTAGCTATGACATTTTGTCCTTCAAATCCTTGAACTTTTCCAGATATTCCCGGATATTCCCGGATTTTCCAATTATTTTGCTCCATTGGCCACACCTTTGCTTCATTAAACAACTGTAACTTTAACATTCTTTTGGCTAGAGACACCGTTCAAATATTGAAATGTTCACAAGGTTTTGGACTTCAACATAAGGTTCAAAATTATTATGGGATGGCAACACCACCTACAGTTTGGCGGCCATTTTGTGCCAAAATGTGAGGCAATTTTAAACTTCTTCAAACTTTCACCTATTTTTACCATTCTACTATTACAATGTTCAACCCTTTCAGCTTATTCCTTTCAGCTATGACATTTTGTCCTTCAAATCTTTGAACTTTTCCAGATATTCCCGGATATTCCCAGATTTTCCAATCTTTTTGCTCCATTGGCCACACCTTTGCTTCTTTAAACAATTGTAACTTTAACATTCTTTTGGCTAGAGACACCGTTCGAATATTGAAATGTTCACAAGGTTTTGGACTTCAACATAAGGTTCAAGATTATTATGGGATGGCAACACCACCTACAGTTTGGCGGCCATTTTGTGCCAAAATGTGAGGCAATTTTAAACTTCTTCAAACTTTCACCTATTTTTACCATTCTACTATTACAATGTTCAACCCTTTCATCTTATTCCTTTCAGCTACGACTTTTAGTCTTTCAAATCTTTGAACTTTTCAAGATATTCCAAGATTTTCCAGGATTTTTGCCCCATTAAAATGCATAGGGAATTCTTGTGCTTAACCTCTTTTACAGGTTTTTACTTTTTTTAACCATTTTACTTTTAAAATGTTGAGCTCTTTCAGCTCAGTTCAGCCATTTATTTTACACATTAAGCTTTCTTTCAGCAATACAGCATTCAACCCTGCATTTTCTTCTGGAAATGCAGCTCCTTCTAGTTTGACCTATTTTAGCCATTCTACTATTACAATGTTCAACTTTTTCAACTTTTTCCTGCTATGATTTTTTTTTAAATCTTTTAACTTTTAAAGATATTCCGGGATTTCCCAGGATTTTTGCTTCATTAAAATACATAGGAAATCTTTTTTTTAACTTCTTTCACAGTTTTTTACCTACTTTAACCATTCTACTTTTAAAATGTTGAGCTCTTTCAGCTCTGTTCAGCCATTTCTTCAGCAAATTCAGCTTTCTTTCAGCAATACAGCATTCATGCTGTAAAGCATTCAACCCTTTGTTTTCCTGTTTCTCTTTATTGGTTGAATGCTGTAAAGCATTCAACCCTTTGTTTTCCTGTTTCTCTTTATTTATTATTCTTTACGCCTATCTTCCGCCGTTTTTCGCCGCTTAACTCCTTCTACAATTTTTAACCGATTGTAACCATTCAACTTTTAAAATGTTCAGCTCTTTCTGCTTATTTGTGCTATGACTTTTGGTTTTTCAAATCCTTTTACTTTTTAAGATATTCCAGGTTTTCCGGGAATTTTTGCTCCATTGAAATACATGGAGAATTTTTCGTGCAGAAGTTCACAGCTAAACTCCTTCTACAATTTTTCACCTATTTTAACCGTTTGACTATGAAAATGTTCAGCTCTTTCATCTTATTCTAGCTATGACATTTTGTCCTTCAAATCCTTGAACTTTTCCAGATATTCCCGGATATTCCCGGATTTTCCAATTATTTTGCTCCATTGGCCACACCTTTGCTTCATTAAACAACTGTAACTTTAACATTCTTTTGGCTAGAGACACCGTTCAAATATTGAAATGTTCACAAGGTTTTGGACTTCAACATAAGGTTCAAAATTATTATGGGATGGCAACACCACCTACAGTTTGGCGGCCATTTTGTGCCAAAATGTGAGGCAATTTTAAACTTCTTCAAACTTTCACCTATTTTTACCATTCTACTATTACAATGTTCAACCCTTTCAGCTTATTCCTTTCAGCTATGACTTTTGGTCCTTCAAATCCTTGAACTTTTCCAGATATTCCCGGATATTCCCAGATTTTCCAATCTTTTTGCTCCATTGGCCACACCTTTGCTTCTTTAAACAATTGTAACTTTAACATTCTTTTGGCTAGAGACACCGTTCGAATATTGAAATGTTCACAAGGTTTTGGACTTCAACATAAGGTTCAAGATTATTATGGGATGGCAACACCACCTACAGTTTGGCGGCCATTTTGTGCCAAAATGTGAGGCAATTTTAAACTTCTTCAAACTTTCACCTATTTTTACCATTCTACTATTACAATGTTCAACCCTTTCATCTTATTCCTTTCAGCTACGACTTTTAGTCTTTCAAATCTTTGAACTTTTCAAGATATTCCAAGATTTTCCAGGATTTTTGCCCCATTAAAATGCATAGGGAATTCTTGTGCTTAACCTCTTTTACAGGTTTTTACTTTTTTTAACCATTTTACTTTTAAAATGTTGAGCTCTTTCAGCTCAGTTCAGCCATTTATTTTACACATTAAGCTTTCTTTCAGCAATACAGCATTCAACCCTGCATTTTCTTCTGGAAATGCAGCTCCTTCTAGTTTATTATTATCGTATCTTATAGTATCTTCCGCCGTTTTTTGGCGTTTAACTACTTCTACAATTTTTAACCCATTTTAACCATTCAACTTTTAAAATGTTCAGCTCTTTCAGCTTATTCCTGCTATGACTTTTGGTTTTTCAAATCCTTTTACTTTTTAAGATATTCCAGTTTTTCCGGGAATTTTTGCTCCATTGAAATACATGGAGAATTTTTCGTTCAGAAGTTCACAGTTAAACTCCTTCTACAATTTTTCACCTATTTTAACCGTTCGACTATGAAAATGTTCAGCTCTTTCATCTTATTCAAGCTATGACATTTTGGTCGTTCAAATCCCTGAACTTTTCCATTTATTCCCGGATATTCCTGAATTTTCCAATCTTTTTGCTCCATTGGCCACACCTTTGCTTCTTTAAACAATTGTAACTGTAACATTCTTTTGGCTAGAGACACCGTTCAAATATTGAAATGTTCACAAGGTTTTGGACTTCAACATAAGGCTCAAAATTATTATGGGATGGCAACACCACCTACAGTTTGGCGGCCATTTTGTGCCAAAATGTGAGGCAATTTTAAACTTCTTCAAACTTTCACCTATTTTTACCATTCTACTATTACAATGTTCAACCCTTTCAGCTTATTCCTTTCAGCTTTGACTTTTGGTCCTTCAAATCCTTGAACTTTTCCAGATATTCCCGGATATTCCCAGATTTTCCAATGTTTTTGCTCCATTGGCCACACCTTTGCTTCTTTAAACAATTGTAACTTTAACATTCTTTTGGCTAGAGACACCGTTCAAATATTGAAATGTTCACAAGGTTTTGGATTTCAACATAAGGTTCAAAATTATTATGGGATGGCAACACCACCTACAGTTTGGCGGCCATTTTGTGCCAAAATGTGAGGCAATTTTAAACTTCTTCAAACTTTCACGTATTTTAATCCTTCTACTATTACAATGTTCAACCCCTTTCAGCTTATTCCTTTCAGCTACGACTTTTAGTCTTTCAAATCTTTGAACTTTTCAAGATATTCCAAGATTTTCCAGGATTTTCCAATGTTTTTGCTCCATTGGCCACACCTTTGCTTTTTTAAACAATTGTAACTTTAACATTCTTTTGGCTAGAGACACCGTTCAAATATTGAAATGTTCACAAGGTTTTGGACTTCAACATAAGGTTCAAAATTATTATGGGATGGCAACACCACCTACAGTTTGGCGGCCATTTTGTGCCAAAATGTGAGGCAATTTTCAACTTCTTCAAACTTTCACCTATTTTAATCCTTCTACTATTACAATGTTCAACCCTTTCAGCTTATTCCTTTCAGCTACGACTTTTAGTCTTTCAAATCTTTGAACTTTTCGAGATATTCCAAGATTTTCCAGGATTTTCCAAGATTTTTGCTTCATTTAAATACATGGAGAATCCTTGAAAACCTTTGTTGCTTTCAAGCATTATAACTTTAACAAGCTTTCAGCTAGAGGCACCGTTCAAACATTGAAATGCTCACATGGCTTTGGACTTCAACATACGTTTTGAAATTATTATGGGATGGCAACACAACCTACTGTTTGGTGGGCATTTTTTGACAAAATCTGAAGCAAATGTTGCAATTAACTTCATCCATGGCTGGAACTGAACATATTGAAATTCACTGGATTTGGACATATAAGGAATGTGGGCGTGGTTAGCAAACAAAGCTCGTTGCTAAGGACGTCCAAAAATTTACTTTTTCCGATTCATCTGAAACCGACGTTGATTTGTTCCTCATCTCAAGGCGACCCAAACATAAAATGGTTGCTATGGAGATAAAATCAATAGAAAAGCCGCCATTTTGAAAAGAGTGGATTTTCTATCAACTTAGAACATGTAGCTTTTACCAATATAATACTCTCAAACAACGTGTTTTTTGGAGTCAGTTGATGATGCTGATTCCAATGCTAGTACTTTTAGCCATTTTAGCAACATCTTCAAATTTTCAACACTTCAGCCATTTTTTCAACAATTTCAGCTTTAATGCTTAACTCCTACAAACTTTGACCTATTTCAGCCATTCTACTATTACAATGTTCAACTTTTTCATCTTATTCCTGCTAGGGCTTTTGCACATTTAACTTTTCAAGGTTTTCCCAGTACAGTTAAGCCATTTCTTCAGCTAATTCAGCTTTCATTCAGCAGTACAGCATTCAACCCTGCATTTTCTTCTGGAAATGCAGCTCCTTCTAGTTGGTTGAATGCTGTAAAGCATTCAACCCTTTGTTTTCCTGTTTCTCTTTATTTATTATTATCGTATCTTATAGTATCTTCCGCCGTTTTTTGGCGTTTAACTACTTCTACAATTTTTAACCTATTTTAACCATTCTACTATTAAAACGTTCATCTCTTTCATCTTATTTCTGCTATGACTTTTGGTTTTTCAAATCATTTTACTTTTTAAGATATTCCAGGTTTTCCGGGAATTTTTGCTCCATTGAAATACATGGAGAATTTTTCGTTCAGAAGTTCACAGTTAAACTCCTTCTACAATTTTTCACCTTTTTTAACCGTTCGACTATGAAAATGTTCAGCTCTTTCATCTTATTCTAGCTATGACATTTTGGTCCTTCAAATCTTTGAACTTTTCCAGATATTCCCGGATATTCCCAGATTTTCCAATGTTTTTTCTCCATTGGCCACACCTTTGCTTCTTTAAGCAATTGTAACTTTAACATTCTTTTGGCTAGAGACACCGTTCAAATATTGAAATGTTCACAAGGTTTTGGACTTCAACATAAGGTTCAAAATTATTATGGGATGGCAACACCACCTACAGTTTGGCGGCCATTTTGTGCCAAAATGTGAGGCAATTTTAAACTACTTCAAACTTTTACCTATTTTTACCATTCTACTATTACAATGTTCAACCTTTTCAGCTTATTCCTTTCAGCTATGACTTTTGGTCCTTCAAATCCTTGAACTTTTCCAGATATTCCCGGATATTCCCAGATTTTCCAATCTTTTTGCTCCATTGGCCACACCTTTGCTTCTTTAAACAATTGTAACTTTAACATTCTTTTGGCTAGAGACACCGTTCAAATATTGAAATGTTCACAAGGTTTTGGACTTCAACATAAGGATTAAAAATTATTATGGGATGGCAACACCACCTACAGTTTGGCGGCCATTTTGTGCCAAAATGTGAGGCAATTTTAAACTACTTCAAACTTTCACCTATTTTTACCATTCTACTATTACAATGTTCAACCCTTTCATCTTATTCCTTTCAGCTATGACTTTTGGTCCTTCAAATCTTTGAACTTTTCCAGATATTCCCGGATATTCACAGATTTTCCAATGTTTTTGCTCCATTGGCCACACCTTTGCTTCTTTAAACAATTGTAACTTTAACATTCTTTTGGCTAGAGACACCGTTCAAATATTGAAATGTTCACAAGGTTTTGGACTTCAACATAAAGTTCAAAATTATTATGGGATGGCAACACCACCTACAGTTTGGCGGCCATTTTGTGCCAAAATGTGAGGCAATTTTAAACTTCTTCAAACTTTCACGTATTTTAATCCTTCTACTATTACAATGTTCAACCCTTTCAGCTTATTCCTTTCAGCTACGACTTTTAGTCTTTCAAATCTTTGAACTTTTCAAGATATTCCAAGATTTTCCAGGATTTTCCAAGATTTTTGCTTCATTTAAATACATGGAGAATCCTTGAAAACCTTTGTTGCTTTCAAGCATTATAACTTTAACAAGCTTTCAGCTAGAGGCACCGTTCAAACATTGAAATGCTCACAAGGCTTTGGACTTCAACATACGTTTTGAAAATATTATGGGATGGCAACACAACCTACTGTTTGGTGGGCATTTTTTGACAAAATCTGAAGCAAATGTTGCAATAAACTTCATCCATGGCGGGAACTGAACATATTGAAATTCACTGGATCTGGACATATAAGGAATGTGGGCGTGGTTAGCAAACAATGTTCGTTGCTAAGGACGTCCAAAAGTTTACTTTTTCCGATTCATCTGAAACCGAGGTTGATTTGTTCCTCATCTCCAGGCGACCCAAACATAAAATGGTTGCTATGGAGATAAAATCAATAGAAAAGCCACCATTTTGAAAAGAGTGGATTTTCTATCAACTTAGAACATGTAGCTTTTACCAATATAATACTCTCAAACAACGTGTTTTTTGGAGTCAGTTGATGATGCTGATTCCAATGCTAGTACTATTAGCCATTTTAGCAACATCTTCAAATTTTCAACAATTCAGCCATTTTTTCAACAATTTCAGCTTTCATGCTTAAGTCCTTCAAATTTTGACCTATTTCAGCCATTCTACTATTACAATGTTCAACTTTTTCAGCTTATTCCTGCTAGGACTTTTGCACCTTTAACTTTTCATGGTTCTTCCAGTACAGTTCAGCCATTTCTTCAGCTAATTCAGCTTTCATTCAGCAGTACAGCATTCAACCCTGCATTTTCTTCTGGAAATGCAGCTCCTTCTAGTTATTATAGTATCTTCCGCCGTTTTTTGGCGTTTAACTACTTCTACAATTTTTAACCTATTTTAACCATTCTACTTTTAAAATGTTCATCTCTTTCATCTTATTTCTGCTATGACTTTTGGTTTTTCAAATCCTTTTACTTTTTAAGATATTCCAGGTTTTCCGGGAATTTTTGCTCCATTGAAATACATGGAGAATTTTTCGTTCAGAAGTTCACAGTTAAACTCCTTCTACAATTTTTCACCTATTTTAACCGTTCGACTATGAAAATGTTCAGCTCTTTCATCTTATTCAAGCTATGACATTTTGGTCCTTCAAATCCCTGAACTTTTCCATTTATTCCCGGATATTCCTGAATTTTCCAATCTTTTTGCTCCATTGGCCACACCTTTGCTTCTTTAAACAATTGTAACTTTAACATTCTTTTGGCTAGAGACACCGTTCTAATATTGAAATGTTCACAAGGTTTTGGACTTCAACATAAGGCTCAAAATTATTATGGGATGGCAACACCACCTACAGTTTGGCGGCCATTTTGTGCCAAAATGTGAGGCAATTTTAAACTTCTTCAAACTTTCACCTATTTTAACCATTCTACTATTACAATGTTCAACCCTTTCATCTTATTCCTTTCAGCTATGACTTTTGGTCCTTCAAATCCTTGAACTTTTCCAGATATTCCCGGATATTCCCAGATTTTCCAATGTTTTTGCTCCATTGGCCACACCTTTGCTTCTTTAAACAATTGTAACTTTAACATTATTTTGGCTAGAGACACCGTTCAAATATTGAAATGTTCACAAGGTTTTGGACTTCAACATAAGGTTTAAAAATTATTATGGGATGGCAACACCACCTACAGTTTGGCGGCCATTTTGTGCCAAAATGTGAGGCAATTTTAAACTTCTTCAAACTTTCACCTATTTTAGCCATTCTACTATTACAATGTTCAACTTTTTCAGCTTATTCCTGCTAGGACTTTTGCACCTTTAACTTTTCATGGTTCTTCCAGTACAGTTCAGCCATTTATTCAGCTAATTCTGCTTTCATTCAGCAGTACAGCATTCAACCCTGCATTTTCTTCTGGAAATGCAGCTCCTTCTAGTGTTACATTTGTTTTCTTCTCATGCTATCTTCCGCCGTTTTTCGGCACTTAACTCCTCCTACAGTTTTTAACCTATTTGAACCGTTCAACTTTTAAAATGTTCAGCTCTTTCATCTTATTACTGCTATGACTTTTGGTTTTTCAAATCCTTGTACTTTTTAAGATATTTTAGGATATTTCAGGATTTTTTGCTTCATTGAAACACATTGAAAAAAAATCCTTGCAAACCTTTGTTTCTTTCAACCATTATAACTTCAACATACTTGTAGCTAGAGACACCGTTCAAACATTAAAATGATCACAAGGCTTTGGACTATAAAATACGTTCAGAAATCATTATGGGATGTCGACATAAACTACTGTTTGGTGGCCATTTTTTGACAAAATCTGAAGCAAATGTTGCAATAAACTTCATCCATGGCTGGTACTGAACATATTGAAATTCACTGGATCTGGACATATAAGGAAAGTGGGCGTGGTTAGCAAACAAACTTCGTTGCTAAGGACGTCCAAAGGTTTACTTTTTCCGATTTGTCTGAAACTGACGTCAATCTGTTCGTCATGCCCCGGTGACCCAAACATAAAATGGTTGCTATGGAGATAAAATCAATAGAAAAGCCGCCATTTTGAAAAAAAAGTGGATTTTCTGTCAACGTAGAACATGTAGTTTTACCAATATGATACTCTTAAACAATGTGTTTTATTGAGTCAGTTGATGATGCTGATTTTAGTGCTAGCACTTTTAGCCATATTAGCAACATCTTCACATTTTCGAAAGTTTAGCCATTTTTTCAACAATTTCAGCTTTAATGCTTAACTCCTTCTACAAACTTTGACCTATTTCAGCCATTCTACTATTACAATGTTCAACTTTTTCATCTTATTCCTTGTTCAGCCATTTCTTCAGCTAATTCAGCTTTCATTCAGCACTACAGCATTCAACCCTGCATTTTCTTCTGGAAATGCAGCTCCTTCTAGTTATTTATTACGCTCATCTTCCGCCGTTTTTCGGCCTTTAACTCCTTCTACAATTTTCAACCGATTGTAACCATTCAACTTTTAAAATGTTCAGCTCTTTAACCTTTTTTTTGCTATGACTTTTGGTTTTTCAAATCCTTTTACTTTTTAAGATATTCCAGTTTTTCCGGGAATTTTTGCTCCATTGAAATACATGGAGAATTTTTCGTTCAGAAGTTCACAGTTAAACTCCTTCTACAATTTTTCACCTGTTTTAACCGTTCGACTATGAAAATGTTCAGCTCTTTCATCTTATTCTAGCTATGACATTTTGGTCCTTCAAATCTCTGAACTTTTCCATTTATTCCCGGATATTCCCAGATTTTCCAATGTTTTTGCTCCATTGGCCACACCTTTGCTTCTTTAAACAATTGTAACTTTAACATTCTTTTGGCTAGAGACACCGTTCAAATATTGAAATGTTCACAAGGTTTTGGACTTCAACATAAAGTTCAAAATTATTATGGGATGGCAACACCACCTACAGTTTGGCGGCCATTTTGTGCCAAAATGTGAGGCAATTTTAAACTTCTTCAAACTTTCACGTATTTTAATCCTTCTACTATTACAATGTTCAACCCTTTCAGCTTATTCCTTTCAGCTACGACTTTTAGTCTTTCAAATCTTTGAACTTTTCAAGATATTCCAAGATTTTCCAGGATTTTCCAAGATTTTTGCTTCATTTAAATACATGGAGAATCCTTGAAAACCTTTGTTGCTTTCAAGCATTATAACTTTAACAAGCTTTCAGCTAGAGACACCGTTCAAACATTGAAATGCTCACAAGGCTTTGGACTTCAACATACGTTTTGAAATTATTATGGGATGGCAACACCACCTACAGTTTGGCGGCCATTTTGTGCCAAAATGTGAGGCAATTTTAAACTTCTTCAAACTTTAACCTATTTTTACCATTCTACTATTACAATGTTCAACCTTTTCAGCTTATTCCTTTCAGCTATGACTTTTGGTCCTTCAAATCCTTGAACTTTTCCAGATATTCCCGGATATTCCCAGATTTTCACATCTTTTTGCTCCATTGGCCACACCTTTGCTTCTTTAAACAATTGTAACTTTAACATTCTTTTGGCTAGAGACACTGTTCAAATATTGAAATGTTCACAAGGTTTTGGACTTCAACATAAGGTTTAAAAATTATTATGGGATGGCAACACCACCTACAGTTTGGCGGCCATTTTGTGCCAAAATGTGAGGCAATTTTAAACTTCTTCAAACTTTCACCTATTTTTACAATTCTACTATTACAATGTTCAACCCTTTCATCTTATTCCTTTCAGCTATGACTTTTGGTCCTTCAAATCTCTGAACTTTTCCAGATATTCCCGGATATTCCCAGATTTTCCAATGTTTTTGCTCCATTGGCCACACCTTTGCTTCTTTAAACAATTGTAACTTTAACATTCTTTTGGCTAGAGACACCGTTCAAATATTGAAATGTTCACAAGGTTTTGGACTTCAACATAAAGTTCAAAATTATTATGGGATGCCAACACCACCTACAGTTTGGCGGCCATTTTGTGCCAAAATGTGAGGCAGTTTTAAACCTCTTCAAACTTTCACGTATTTTAATCCTTCTACTATTACAATGTTCAACCCTTTCAGCTTATTCCTTTCAGCTACGACTTTTAGTCTTTCAAATCTTTGAACTTTTCAAGATATTCCAAGATTTTGCAGGATTTTCCAAGATTTTTGCTTCATTTAAATACATGGAGAATCCTTGAAAACCTTTGTTGCTTTCAAGCATTATAACTTTAACAAGCTTTCAGCTAGAGGCACCGTTCAAACATTGAAATGCTCACAAGGCTTTGGACTTCAACATACGTTTTGAAATCATTATGGGATGGCAACACAACCTACTGTTTGGTGGGCATTTTTTGACAAAATCTGAAGCAAATATTGCAATAAACTTCATCCATGGCTGGAACTGAACATATTGAAATTCACTGGATCTGGACATATAAGGAATGTGGGCGTGGTTAGCAAACAAAGCTCGTTGCTAAGGACGTCCAAAAGTTTACTTTTTCCGATTCATCTGAAACCGACGTTGATTTGTTCCTCATCTCCAGGCGACCCAAACATAAAATGGTTGCTATGAAGATAAAATCAATAGAAAAGCCGCCATTTTGAAAAGAGTGGATTTTCTATCAACTTAGAACATGTAGCTTTTACCAATATAATACTCTCAAACAACGTGTTTTTTGGAGTCAGTTGATGATGCTGATTCCAATGCTAGTACTTTTAGCCATTTTAGCAACATCTTCAAATTTTCAACAATTCAGCCATTTTTTCAACAATTTCAGCTTTCATGCTTAAGTCCTACAAATTTTGACCTATTTCAGCCATTCTACTATTACAATGTTCAACTTTTTCAGCTTATTCCTGCTAGGACTTTTGCACCTTTAACTTTTCATGGTTCTTCCAGTACAGTTCAGCCATTTCTTCAGCTAATTCAGCTTTCATTCAGCAGTACAGCATTCAACCCTGCATTTTCTTCTGGAAATGCAGCTCCTTCTAGTTATTATTTACACTATCTTCCGCCGTTTTTTGACACTTAACTACTTCTACAATTTTTAACCTATTTTAACCATTCAACTTTTAAAATGTTCAGCTCCTTCAGCTTATTCCAGCTATGACTTTTGGTTTTTCAAATCCTTGTACTTTTTAAGATATTCCAGTTTTTCCGGGAATTTTTGCCCTATTAAAATGCATTGGGAACTTATGGTACATGAGGTTCGCGGTTCGACACCCGGTTCGGACGCTTCAAAATTTTCTACCTTTCAACTTTGAAAATATTCAAATATTTCAACTTATTACAGTTATTACTTTTGGTCATTCAAATCATTGAACTTTTTAAGATGTTCCAGGATTTTTTGCTCCATTAAAATACATAGGGAATCACTGTGCTTAACCTCTTTTACAGGTTTTCACCTATTTTAACCATTTTACTTTTAAAATGTTAAGCTCTTTCAGCTCAGTTCAGCCATTTCTTTTACAAATTAAGCTTTCTTTCAGCAATACAGCATTCAACCCTGCATTTTCTTCTGGAAATGCAGCTCCTTCTAGTTTTGAATTGTGTTGCTTAAGATCTCTTGGGCAAGACCATTAAGACAATTACAAATTAATGTCAACAAAGAATACTTTATAAAATATTCAAAACGTAATCAGTTGTGCTTTCAATTCGGCATTTTAACTCACACATTCTTCTTAAGTTAATTTCTGTTTAAACCTGCAGGAATGGAACTTCATTTTTGTGTTTCATATTCATTTGTTGAGGCCTGATGGGAAAACATCTGCTAATAATTTATGTCTGGTAAAGTGAAAGCAACAGATAAACAATAACAGCGCCCAGCTTTAGCCAGTTTAACTCAAGCAGAATACAAAAAAATGGAATCTGCTTTGAAAAATGTTAAAACCAGATCAAGAAGAGAACCAGCAGCCTGTGAGGCTCCACCCACAGACACAACTGTTAGAACACAAAAGAAAAGGTGTTTGGGAGTGTGACGCCCAACAGGAACTTTGACTCAATAAATAAAACTAAATGAATTTTAAAAAAAGCTCAAAGTGACTAACAACAAGAAGAAAAGATTCTCTTTCTGGCTGTTTTTTATTTGTTAATGTGTCGTGTTCTCACTGCATTGAACATGTAAGGTGTCCATATTACTACTATTTTAATACTAGTTTCTAACAGGAGATGGTGTGTTTTACTGTAATACATTACTTTTGTAGTTACTCCCAACACCACATAAAGGACATTGTTCTTCATCAAGGATGATAGTTTCCCATCCTTCCTTCCTCCACCTCCCACACCGACTAGAGAAGCATCCTCTTGTTTTCCTCTCTGTCGTTGAAAAGTTTCTGCAGCAGATTGCTCCAAAAAATGTTGGAGGCCTCCTTAAAGTCTTTAGAAGCAGAAGGGGGACCCCAAATGACCTACATGTCCTACAGAGAAAGTCTCCTCTGGAGGAACTCGCTACTTCTCTGGGACAAGTCACAAAAGGGAAACCCAACGAGATGTCTTAAGTAAGTACTCTGTCTCCCCCTCTGGTCCCCAGCGGGAGCCATCTCCAGAGTTCTATCCACACTACAAATCCCAGCAACCCCCAGCTCACGCTTCATGGATGCCTCACAGCTGACTCTCATTCATTCATCAATCAAAGCATACTTAAGCACTGCACTGAGCCACACTTGGTGCGAAGTATTGTTTGTGCCACACTGCCTTTCATTATTGAGTGGTGTATTTGGACATGATCCTCTGACCTCTGACCTCTGACCTCTGACTTCTGACCTTGTTTCTGACTGTGTTTGCCTTCCGCCTGCCCTGACTCTCGTCTGGATTTTTACCACCCTGCCTCTTCTCAGATGAGCTTATACTTGTTGTTGACCCTTGCCTGCCTGCCTGGTTTAGCTTTTTAGACTTTTAGCTGAGCTAATAAACCTGTTGCATTAGGATCCAGCTGTCTGCCTGTTCTTGTGACATGAGAGGCCTCATTAGATCTACAAACCCTTGATCAGACCTCTGTCCCTCTTCTGAAGGGACATATCCAATGTCAACGCCTAACGTTTTAAAACCAATGTTTAAATTAGAAAACAATTTGTTCTGGATCCAGGCTTATGGACAGAAGAAGAATAATCTTGACTGGGAAGGATAAGCAGCTGCTGAAAGTCTTTCTCCCCCCTATCTTTGCCATTTGGTACAACCCTCTCTGTTTCCCTAAAGCACACGCTTGGCACAGCTTATAATGCTGGGTCTCTCAATTATCCTCTTGTCTTTATCCTAATGTTCCTGAAATAAAATCAAAATATGGAGAATCTCTTATCAACATGCAGCACAGCAGACTGGAATGACGTTCAAAAAGAACTCAAACCAAGCACCTTTGTATCGATCTCAGCTTTTAAAAACTTTTTAATTAACGGACTGACTGAATCCTGCACATGTTTTTACTAAAAATGTATTTACCTTATGTTTATTTTCTTGATGTAAATTCTGGTATGTATTGTGGTCTGCTGTTATCTATCTTTGCATTTCTCCACTTCCCAGGTTATTATTTTAAATAAGAACATGGTCTTCATAGCTTACTTGGTTAAATAAAGGTTAAAAAAAAAGATGTTGGGCTCCACTTTTCAAAGGTAAAAGACTAAACTTTCTGTTTCTGGAAAGGATCCAAATGCTGTTCATCAGCCTCCAGGCTCAGACTGACCTCTGTTGCTACTAAGAGGCAGTTATTTGATCAGCCTTTGTTTAGTTTTGTAATTTCATAAACCCAAATGAGCAAATGCGTCTGAGTCCACATTTGTCTTCTGCTGCAAAAATAAGTCAGATGTCAAAGAGAAAGACCTCCAAATGTCTGAGCAGCTCAGATCCTGCGTTGGTCAATCACTGATGCAGACCCTCTTGCAAAACAATTAGGGGTTCCAAATGTTCAGAGTGTAGTAAAACATGTAGGAGTTCTAATGTTTCCAAAAGCTGTATTTATATATTTCTATATGTGTTTGTGACCAAAGGTTTCACACTAAAATCCTGCTACAACGCTTGGAAATGGGATTAGAAGATGGACGGTTTGATGAAAGGCTTGGCTCATCTTTGTGATGTTCTGCCAAGATCAGACTGTTGACATGTTTACATCCAGCAGCCTTCAGTCGTGTTATTCTCATCATCCATAACTGAGGAAAAAGGATTATCTTAAATGGAAATCCAGAGCCGGAAACGAAGCAAACATCAGTCATTTCGTTTTTTAGTATTTCTGCTGTTTGATCACTGAAGCTGTAACCAAATTGAGCTTTTTTCCAGAGACCAACAAAAGTTCAGTCAGTTTGTGAGAAACCAAACTATTTCTTTTGGAAACACTTGTTTTTATTTTTTTAACTGAGATGTTTGTGTTAAAAAATAATTATAGTACATTAGTAAACCGGAAATGTGCGTTTTCCTGAAAAATTTAACTTTTTAAAAACACCTGAGTGATTCCTGCTGAGCTTTCATGTCCAACCAAACGGTAACGAGACAAAATGGATCCTTTTTTTAAAAGGCATCCCTTTGTTCACGAGGAATAAAAACACAGTCATGTAACTTCAGCGGAGAGACATAAAACACTGTTCTGGTTTTGTTATCACTGTTATGTAAGATTAACATATTTATATACATTATTTGTTTACAGTGCTCAGATAGTTTACTTCCACTGACAGGAAAACAAAAGCTTTGCACCTTTGGCTAATATTACAGCCTGTATTTGAACGCACCACTTGATGCACAAACGTAGTAGGTTCCGTATGAGGTTCCATTTGTGCCAAAAATATGAAAATACTTTTTCGCGTCCACTGTCTCTGTCTTTGGTCCATTGTCTATGTCAACTGAACGTGTTTTTGCGTCCACTGTCTATGTTTTGGGTCCATTCTCTAAGTCTATTAAACAAGTTCATTGAACATTGGTTCATGTCTATGTACTACTAACTAATATCTTCTGCATGCCCATGCTTCTTTGATTACTACTTTGTATTTGCTTTGTGATGTATATGCTTGCTTCATGCCTAAAACTTTGCATTTCTCTTTATAATTGTTGTTTCCCCATGTCGTCTCATTACGGAGTCAGAAAAGTCCTTAGCAGCCGTTACTAGTGTCGTTTGCTACGTCGTTTGCTACGTCATTTCCCCGTGTCGTCAGGAAAATCCTGACCGTGCTAGTGTTGTTAGCTACGGCTTTTCCCCATGTCGTGTCTTAAGATCTTGTCGTATTTCAAATTTTACCAAAGTTGTCTGAAAAGTCCTTTGTACGGCCGGTAGATTGTTTCCTGTACTACCACGGAACGAAACACGTTTAAAAAAAAAAACCTTTATTGATATTCCTGCGGTAGGACAGGAAACAATTTACCGGCCGTTCAAAGGGCTTGTCTGACGACTTTGGCAAAATTTGAAAAACTACAAGATCTAACGACGACGTCGTAGCTAACGAAACTAGCAACAGTTGCTAAGGACTTTCCTGACGATATAGTGAGACGACAGGGGGTAAAGACAATAACAAAGACAAATGCAAAGTTTTAAACGTAACGCATGAACCAATGTTCAATGAATTCATTCAGTAGACATAGACAATGGGCCAAAGACATTGACAGTGGACGCAAAAAACAAATTTTTTGGCACAAACGGAACCTCATACTATATACAAAACTGGGTGTCAGGAGGACACAATATAAAAAAAAAGAAACTCCTAAACAAAGGAGTTGTTAAACTCTCTCAGAACTAAACAGTTTATTTTATTGTGTTAACTATTGAACACCTAATCAGTGTAAATTAGACAGGTAAACTTGTTTATGTAAGATGCAGGAACTCCTCAAATTCTCAGTGTTCTAGCACCACCTGCTGTTAAAGTCTCGTACAGCACAAATACACGAAAACACGTTTCATTTCCCATGTTTATATTATTATTATTATTATTATTTCCCCAGTCACTTAGATTTGCTCAAATTTTTTTCAACATAAACAATGACTTTTGGGACCACTTTTTAGTCTGGTAAAAGTATTTACTAATATTCATTGAGATTCTGAAGTTCTTCCCGTTTCTGTCACGGGGGTGTATAATGTCGTCTAAATGCATCTGTAGCTGGATCTTAATCATTGCAGAATATAAATGTACGGAAATCCTACTTTGGTCAGGCATTATTATTAAAACTCTTGACAATCACATGACTCTCCGTTGTTCGCGAGAATGAAGATTGTGCTTTACACCGCTCCGTAGTCCTTCCGTTTCAGCCCATATAGTGACTAAAGATGGCGGAAGCTCCTCCATGGCCTAGCCCTAGCCGGTTCTTCTGTCACAGATGCTCAGCAGAGATCAGTCCTCGACTCCCTGTAAGTACCGTGGATAGAAAGAACACAAACCACGACTGAAGAAAATACGAAACTCGTCAGAAAAGTTTATCCTTCACTTTGTAGAAATATCGTTTCATCGAGACAGTCGTTAGCATGCTAGCAGTAGACTAGCAGATCTTCCCTTCTCGGGTTCATCATATTTCTGACATTTATTCTGTTGATCTCGTGCACATACAATAAGCAGACCAATATCTCTGTATTTTGATAAAAATAACACGTCGACCATGTTTTTGTTTTGTTTTTTGTTTGTTGCCGTGCTGTCTTTAACATTGTAGTTAGTTACGGCTAGGAAAAAAAAGCGGATCATCAGATCATGACATTTATTTGTTTGGAACGAAAGCTAACGGACAGTAGTATGTTTTAATTCCGGGGTCTTTGTTTCCCTGCACCTGGTGGGACTAACAATAAACCCGTAACAAAGCCGTTGTAAGCGGCGGACCTGCCAGTTGTCTGCAGCTGGAAACATCTGTTCTTTGGGTCTAAATTTAAGGAGCTCCGTAAGCAGCTGGTACAGGTTTCTGCTGAAGAAGAAGAGTTTGTGTATTTGTCAAAGGAAAAGAAGAACATGTTAAATACAAGTTCAGCTTTTATTGTCATCCCAATCAAGAAAGGAAACATGGCACAAAAAGAGTGACGTCATGACGACGTTAGTGTTTTGTTGGATGGAGACTGACAGGTGGAACCAGCAACACCTCCATCACTATCTGACATCCCAGGAGGAACCTGGACCCCACAGATTCTGTCTAATCTCATCACTTTTTGAAGAAAATCCTAATCTTGTTAAAGATGAAGACATTCAGATGCTTTTACTGAATTTAGGTTTCAGTGCTGATGCGATCAGAGGGTTCATCTGCAGGGTCAAACTAAAGAAACGAAATGTAAAGCAGCTACAAAAGCTGGCAGAGATATTCACCATCAGAATGAAAAGTCAGGGATTACTAATCTCCTCAGGATGCCGTGGTCCTGCTTTAAATGATGAAGTGTTTTATTATCAGAATGGCTGGAGCTGACTTCATCCCAGGTTTTAAACGGTTGTGATTTAAAGTTCGGATAAAGATGACGGAGAATCCAAGTGAAATTTTGAACACAACATATACAACCTGAGAGCATCTCAGTTTAGTGATTCACTGTTAGTAAAGTTAGCTGCAGATGAGTGCAAAAGTCCAAAACAGGTCCAGTTTTGTTCTGAAGGTGGGTAAAGTACACTTTGTCTTGACTTAGAGCAGACTTTGCCATGGTTTTGCACTACGTGGTCTCTTTTCCCCCCCTGTAAACGTTTTGTTTCTTGATTCCACCGTTTCTATAAAACCCTGGAGAGCCACACAGCTGTCCTGTGTGGAGGGAAATGTGTCGAGAGTTCCATGTTTTTCTTGTGTTCTCTGAAGAACCCACAGTGTCAAACTTCACCACTGTTTTGTTTTTCTTTTTCAAACTTTATTTATTTCGTCAATTTTTTTAAATTTTTTGGCTGCTGTTTATTGCTGCTGGTTTAAAAAACATTTAAGCGGATAAGAACATTTTTCTCAGGTTTTTCAGGGTTAAGCTCGAATATTCATATCCACCGTGAGGACGAGTTTTTGTCGTCATTATGGAAACACATAACATTTTTGGGAAAAGGCTTCACTTATGTTAGAAATTAGAATCTTGATGAAGCTGTGTGTGGCCTTTTCTTAGTTGTTTAAATTCACGTCTTAATTATTTTATTATCGTCTTTTGACAAATGTTTAGTTTTTTTCCCATTTTAGCCACATTTCTTTCTCATTCAATCATCTTCTGTTCACACTGCAGCTATAAGAACACATGAAACAGAAAAAACCACCAGTATAATATTTTCTAAATGAGTTGGGTTTTTCTATTTTAATGCAGGTATAGTACACAGTAATTCCATGTTTATTGAGGAGGAGCGGTAGCATCAATTCCTAGTGATTCTGGTTGAATTTTGTTGGGTTTGCAGGAGTATACGTGTCCCAGATGTGAGTCTGGCTTCATTGAGGAGCTGCTGGATGAAAGGAGGTGAGTTGATGGAGTTCAGTCCAGCAGAGTCTCCTTTTCATTGAGGCTCCGCACATAATGGGCTCATGTATGTGCTTTGAGTTTAAAGTTACCAGTGATTAACCAAGATGAAACCATAATAATTCCGTCTCACTGAAACCAAATGTTTGTATGCGTTTGAATAATTACAAAAATGGGCACAAAAATGCTCTTAAATCGTTGTAACTGTAAGTTGGTTGAAGTTTTCTTGTAACATTAGAAAGTAGAAAGTCTGAACATAACTGTCAACTATTTGTCCCCTTTAGTGCCGACAATGGCTCCATGTCCACAATCTCCAGCGGGCCCCAGAATCAACAACCTTTTGAGGTTTCTAATCTGATCTTTACTCAGACTCTGTGTTTTTCGCCTCAGTCTGACTCTGTTATGCACTCTGTTGTGTAATCGAGTCAGCGTTTTTGAAAGCCGCTTCTATTGACGCCTGTGCTTATCCAGTTTGTGAAATGGTGGGGAACGTCACAGTTTCGGCTATCTTAGACTGCGGGGATGTTTAAAATGCAGTGTGGGGAGTTGCTGTTAGCTTCATGTGACTGCAGTGGAAAAGGTTTTTATGGAAACATAAAGCCAACCTCAAATGCTAGCTGGTGTAGATGTGGAGTTTGCAGTGATGATCAGAAAAAACATTTTTTCAAATATTTGTGGTGATGTGGAAACCTTCAGAGCGAGTTTCTTAGTCTGTCTGCATCGTTATGTTTGCTTCCCAGAATGTGGACCAGCACTTATTCACATTCCCATCAGGCTACGGTCAGTTTTCCCTCAGCGTTTTTGACGACAGCTTTGACTTCGGTGG
This sequence comes from Oryzias latipes, assembly GCF_053564925.1. NCBI lineage: Eukaryota > Metazoa > Chordata > Actinopteri > Beloniformes > Adrianichthyidae > Oryzias > Oryzias latipes. The sequence continues at coordinate 9,441,797 of NC_136240.1, forward strand.
GGGACTTAGACCAGAAGACAACAGGGATGCTGAGAACCGCCGTGAACAGGAAACGGCATCACGGCAACGATACGGTGCTAGACAACCCAGAACTCGTCACAGTGCACGACGACAAACCGGGAGGCATGAGGGAGTTCCTACTTTAGAAGGGTTAGAGCTGCTCTGTGACCAACATTTTGACCTTTATTTAAACTGAAATGGTTCTTTGCAACAGTGTAAATCCTGCTTCGTTAACCTGAAATTGTTTTATTCTCTGTAGGATCATTCAGCAGTTAGTAAATGGAATAATTGCACCCACTGCAATGCCAAATATAGGTGTGGGACCCTGGTGAGTTCTGGAATCTCATGGATAAAAACGTTGAGGTCAAATCAGGATCAGCTTGAAGGGAATGAAAACACAGATTGTAAATTTAACATAAAATTAAAAAATTGATGTTAACCCTTGTGCTATCTTAGATGACCCCACCCTTACATTGACATGTTCTCCCTACCATGACAAAGGTGGAAAGATTTCATGGAATCCATGGACACCAGTGAAGATCACAAATCATTGAAGAAAAAAGGTTCAGAGCACTGTCTAGTGGGTCTAGATGACCCCAATCCCAATGTTAAAGTGCATAGGATACCACAAGGGTTACACTGGAAAGTGCACATTGTAAATTTGAAAGAAGAACAAATATGAACTTACAACTGTTTCCAAATAAAAAAAGTTTCTGATGTCAGCATAACCTCTGGGTCTCCATGTCGTGTCCCGGTGGCCAATGGGCTCAAATCCCCGCCCCCACGTAAAATTCACATTCTGAATTGAAACGGTAAAAAGTGAAGGACAGAAAAAAAAATACAAAACGTAGCTGTAATAAATACACATTTTTCATTGGGTAACAGTTTTAGGTTTATAGTTTATTATTCCGATATTTTTTTGAATTTACGATTTTTCATTTTAAATTTTCCATATTTATGTCAATGTGTACGTTCAAGTTTAAAACTTTTTTCAACTTTTTTATTTTAATTTTAAATTTACAATCTTGTTTTGTGTTTCCTTTAAGTCGATCCTGATTTGACCCCATAAAAACTAACAAATGAACTCTGACCTGCAAACATGTTTGGTTTCTTCTGATGTCTTGTTTTAGGGGAATTCTTCATTCAAATCCTATGGACTATGCCTGGGGGGCCAACGGCCTTGATGCTATTATAACACAGGTATTCTTTCGTGAGAATTCTCCATAAAGTATATTGGATGCGCTGCATGAAGGCGATGGAATCAGCTTCTCATGTTCTCTTCTTTAGTTATTAAACCAGTTTGAGAACACGGGTCCCCCGCCTGCTGATCGGGATAAAATCAAAAGTCTTCCTACAGTTCAGGTCACCGATGAGCATGTTGGTAAGTAGAAACAGAACAAGCTGCAGGTTACAGCCCATAACTTTTTTCCACACTCATTTATATAAATGTCCCACCGTTGTTTTAGAGGTGAAAGCCACAGAGTTTTGTTTTGCTATTCAATCCTTACATCTCGGGATGTCCCGACCCGAACACGTATTTTCAGCCTCAAGCAAAATCAGAGGTTGGGATCAAACGGGGATCGGATATTTATCTTATTCTCATTTTTAAAAGCATTTCCAAAGAAAAAAGTATTGCTTTTTCCATTTTAATTTTGGATGAGAATGAAACAGAGAGACGGCAATGGGACTGCTGCTAAGGGACCGTGTACAAAGTGAAAGCTCCAGGAAAAACCTGATCCACAAAAAACAGTTCTTAAAGTCTCAAAAACAACCAAAAAGAATAAATGGTTCCATTGGTATGAGTGAGTCAGGAAGACATTACATTCATGCAACAACAATGATGTTAAAAGAAAGTTATTTTCAGTTTTAATGGAGATATGAATCAAAACTGTTCTATAGTTGTGAAGATCCTAAAGCTACAGTCACCAAACTTTCTCACTTGAGTAATTATCACCTATTTCTACTAGTTAATAATTAACCATGTTTCTTTGATTGTTCAAGCTACTTCCTAAAAGTGCTCTGTTTGAGCGTTTTAAAAGAAGGTAAATAAAATAAAAACAGGAAAACCTGGATCTGTTTCTTGTACTCGTGTTACAAAAGTATTCGATCAGAACTCGGCATGGTCAGATTCTCTAAATCAATCAATCGCAGTTGTGGTCATTTCCACATCATTTATTTTATTTTGAAGGGTGTGAGTTCTTATGGGATAAAGGAAAGGAAGAAAGTTCTGAGCTGTTGGGTTTTTGTTGGGTGTAACCGTATGTAATGTGAGCGTGTATTGTGGCTTTCAGCCTCTGGACTCGAGTGCCCGGTGTGCAAAGAAGATTACTGTGTTGGAGAAAATGTGAGGCAGCTCCCGTGTAATCACATGTTCCACAATGACTGCATAGTCCCCTGGCTGGAGCAGGTATGAGACATGACCCACTGCCTTCTCACCTGCAGTAAGCGTCTGCCTCCGTGTGTGCTGAGGGGGAAAAATGAGCCGCGACACTAAAACCTGTTTATTTTCTCCAGCATGACACGTGTCCGGTGTGCAGGAAGAGCTTAAGCGGGCAGAACACGGCAACAAACCCTCCAGATCTATCAGGGATGAACTTTACCACCTCCCCTTCATCCTCCTCCTCCTCCTCCTCCTCCACCCCTCAGTCATCGACGTCCACCAGCAATGAGAATTCCACGGATAACTCATAGACAGGGTTTTGGTTGTGCGTCCCTGTGAGTTTCCAGCTCCGACCGAGTCTCCCCCATGCGAGGCTGCGGCCCTCCCCCCAGCATCTCGCTACAACAACCCGGCCCGATGCAGGGGGAAGCGATACATCTCGCTATGTATCTCTGGTGGTTGCTGTGCCCCCACCTTCATCAGGAATGTGAACAGTGGAAGGGCGGAGGCCGGGAATGCGACCTCCGACAGTGAAGATGTGGAGAAGCACGGACCCTCGGTGAGGATCGGTTTGCTTGAAGCCCCTCACAAGGAGAGAAAATGAAAAAAAAAATCCAAAGGTAGAAGACTAGAAACAACACAGCAAGCGATTAATCATTTTCTTTATTGGAAGGGGGCTCACTTTTGGCAGTGGTGCAGAAAAACGTGGTTCTTCTTTTTTTGTTTTAAGGCAGTTAGATCTGGCAGAGTGGTTACGTGCATCATCATCCTCTGAACTTTGTTTCCAGTCCCTGATTTCATTACTTTGTTTTAAAGACCCATTTGATGTTTTTAGATGACCTAACCGATACCATTGTTTCCACTAGATCGCATTTATTTTTGTTTAAGTTACATTTGCAAATTGCAAAATGAATCTAAAATGTAATAAAAGCATTCAACTTTCTCAGATTGCACCTGGAAAAACGTCACAGCATTTTAGTTGGACGACAGCTTCTGAAATTTCTAAGACAAAATTAATTATTTTCCTTACTAAACCGTTTTGAAATGAAATCATTGGGTGCTCATTGCACGTCTGTTATGGCCATGATGCTTTTTAGATCAGCTTTTTGGAGCGTGATCACAGTCAAATCTGTGGAAAGATAGCCCGCTCAAACAAATCAATAGAAAACATGCTTTTATGTATTTATTTTCTGAGGGCAGGATTGTTTTCCACTCTAATGGTGTTTCTTTTGATGCATTGCAGAGCTGCACAGCAGCTGGGAACAATAAACACTTTAGCGAACACTTGTGGACTTTCAATGGATAAGAAGGTTTTCAGGTCATGGTCCTTCAAAGGGAGAACTGCACGAGTAAACAAGCTCCGTCTGAAATCCGTCACTGCCGTTCGGGTTTGTTCTACATCAAGAGGAGAATTACATTTTACTTCCATTCATTGTTCAGCCGTGAGGGTGTTTCTGCTCTGCATTGTGCCTCTCTGGTACCCCGGGGTTTTAGCATCAAAGGCCTGAGTCTCAGGATTGTTCTTAGGAGTGGGGGGGCAGGTTTGATTTAGAGACTTGGGGAGGTAACTTGACAATGTAAATCTCCAACCAAACTTTATTTATAAAGCACTTTAACAATTAGTGATGAATTGCACCTTATTGTGAGACTTTGTCACCATTTTTAAGCTACGAATAAGACCGCAGTTAGTGACCAAAACATGGACTTTTGTTTATTCAGAAGAGAATAAGGATTGTAAGGGCTGCTGTGATGAAAGATGTTCAAAGGTTAGGATTCCCATCATTCCTTGCATGTTCATCCATTTGCTCTCATGACAGCCATTTTATTAGGGAATGAATGTGCCATCAGTCAGTCATCTACAGTATGCGGTCAGCAGGACCTATAGATTCAGGTCATCTCTCTCTCTCTAGTTACCTGCAGGTGATTTCCCTCAATTAAATGTTTTTCTTTTTGACAGATGAATAGAGGTCAAACATTTTTATCATCAAAATAACTGCAGATTAAAATGTGGAAAGCTGAAATAAGGAGATTTCTTTAAGGAGATTTATTTTCTTAAGCTCACAGGGCAATGTATAAAAACACATGGTATTCTTATTGGGTTTTTTCTTCTTAAATAAATGACATCAAAAATGCAAATGGGTACGTGTGAAAACTCCAGGCAGTTTATATTGTTTTATTCAATTCCAAAGAGTTTAAAGTCCCACTTTGATCATCTTTTGATGAATTTTGAAATTGTTCCTAGTAGATTTTTAATTATGTTGATGCTGTTTATACCCAAAATCTAAAAACCTGTGTTGTTTTCAAGAACATAGTTTCTGCAAAGTGACAGAAGTTCATCAAATATTCATCAGAGTTGTGGGAGGGACGGTTTGCCCAGAGCAAGTCCACTTACCATTCACCTGTTGCTGAGAGCTCTCTGTTTACATGCTCTCCTGCTAGCTCACAGCCCCAAGCTAACATTAGTGCAATACATACAGCGAGCAATATCAGGGGGTATTTCAGAAAGCAGGTTAATGCTAGCTCCCGCAGTAAGTTTGAGGCTAAAGAAGTACAACCACTGCTTTCGGTTCCAAAAACAGAGGTATGTTTCAGGATATGTCAAGTTGCCATAGCAACTCAAGCTCTTAACATAACCTGGTCTGGAGCAGGTTTAGTTGAAGGTTAGTTTGTTGTCAGAGAGGTGAAGCAGCATGGCGTGTCCATTTGAAGATGATTTAGTGGATGAAGAAGCTCAGATAATACTTTTTCCACCGTGAGAGGGTGATTACACCACATATGGATGTTGGAAAAATAAACTTTTTTACTTTGCTCTGACTTAATTATTTGCTTTAGTTAAGATAAATCAATTCTAGTTAAGTCATCTTAAAAATAACACATAGTTATCAGACATTTATTTTGCTTTCATTCAAATCAATTCAATTAAGTAGATCTAACTTTGGTGCTGCTGTTAGATCGACACCGCAAGGGATTGTGGGATACCATTCCCTTTGCCTGTCTGGACGGATTTGGGTTTGAGTGTTGATTTTTGACCAAATGTGTTTAGTTGTTTAGCTGTTTTGCACAGTTATTTGTACTGTTATATTGAATCCTTTCTGCACCATGAGTGAGAGGGAGGGAGAGGATGATGAGTTTATATAGCACCCCTACTTTGTCGCGGTGTAACGAATAATTCAGAGGCATGAATATTCCTTGTGATTTATATGTATTTTTTTCATTCATTTTATTGTTATAAAAATGAGTATATCTGCAGGCTCAAATTTAGACATTTGAGAGTTCAAGAATTACAATAAATGAAGATTATTATTTGAATTGGAGTAATATTACATTTAGTTAGATAAAAATGTAAATTTGAGTTGTAAAAAAATATTGAGTTGGATAGACGTAAGAAATTAGGTTGAATAAATTTAACTCAATTACTTGTAACCAATTGAATTAATTTAAGTTGGATAAGTTATATATGCGTCACAATGAAAATTAGATCAGAAACTCTTGTGTTTACTTTGTCCATTCTTTTTCTCCAAGCAGAAACTCTTTCTTTTGCTGATGCAGCCGTATTAATTTATTGATGGACGTATAATAATCTTCATACGCCGTCAGTAAAATCTCAGACTCCGTCTCACTGAAGTACAGCGCTCTCTTTTTTTTCTCCACGCCTTTCCATGGTGACTCCGGAAATCGGCGATCCATTGAGAATGACTTTATGTACTTGACGTGCACGTGCGTTAACCCAGGGTTACCAAGTCAAGCGTAATTACGCCAACTCATATCCGGTCTTTTGGAACCGACATACCCAGAGTAAGCAAGTTCAGGCGGATTTCAGCCAGAGTTCAGGATTAAAGTCAGGATAGTTTAAACATGCTTTCTGGAATTCCCCCCAGGGGTATCAAACCCCTGGTATGGAGGGCTGGTCTGCTGCTAGTATTCCAGAAATCCTGCCTTATCTGCTACTGATTAACCTGTATCAGGTGTGTTTAGCCAATTTGAAGCTTCACTGACAAGTTGGATGGAAACCATGTTGGACACCGTCCCTCGAGGGCTGAATTCTGACACCCCTGCCTTAGAGGAAACAATTAACCAGTGTGGACTGTGAGAGAAAATTGGAGAAAACCCACGCATGCGCGGGGAGAGCATGCTAACTCCACACAGAAAGGTCACAACCGGGATTCAAACGGGGCCTTCTAGATATGAGGCGAGAGCCACTACACTACCATGTAGTCCAGCTTGTGGCGTGCCCAGCGTATTTTCTACGTCAACACAATTTTTTTTCAACTGCTTTTTTCTCGCCTGCTGTTGATTCACAACGATTTGAAACAAGAACAAAACAAAATACTCAGCACTGCAATTCTAATCTTAATTTTCTTTCTATGCGTCCTTCGTCATCAGAAAAATACTATAAGAGCATGTTAAAACACAATTTTCATCGGAGTGGGTCTTTCAAAGGTTTTAAACTTGATTTGTTCTGAAGCCTTCAATCTGAACGCCGCGGTTTAACCTCGCCTGACAGTTTCCAGGGTCTACGGTTCGCTTGTTTTATTTTTTTTAATAAACTTTATTATTCAACACAAATAGAACAAATATGTATGGTTCGCTTACACAAACAAAAAAAAGGCAAAAACACGAAACTTATAGGATTTCAAAGCCACACCCACTATGATGACGTCACGCATACGTGCTGGTAAGGGCGTGTCCGTTAAGTCATAGGAGAGGACGAAGTCTGCGGAGTGGTCTGCCGGCTCTGCCCGTTGGACGTTAGACTCACTGTGGAAGGAGGCTGAGCTGACCGACCGTCTCGATTCTTTGGTCGGACTAGAGTTTCCGCAGTAGACCATGAAGTTCTTGTGGGCCGTCACCGCCCTCCTTCTGGGCTGTTGTCGCGCTAACGCCGCCACAGGTAAAAAAGTCATGTCGGCCATGTTGACTTTGCCCTACCGCTAACATTTCATGTTTTTTTCTGACTTTAGCAGTTTAAATTTCCGATGTTATACCAGCTAGACATCTGTATTAAACCTGTAGAATCCCCACCGTGGGGCTGTACGGTTTGGACACATTGTTCCCTAGAGACCGGTTCTATAAAATCGACGTTTCGGCTAGCAAGACATTAGCTAGTTGTTGTTGGCGACCCAGAAAAATTTTCTGTCTGTTTGTTGATTAAAATGAATTTTAGATGTATTTTGTTGTCAGAATGCCTTACGTAATGGCCTATGTGGTACATGGAATATTTAACACCAACATGTTTGGTATCACGTGAGCGTCCGGTGTATTCGTAATTGCGTAATGTTTGAAGTGATTATCGTTATTAAATGGCGACCATTCGCTGTGGATTCGATGAAAGCGGCATATTAAGGACGACGGTCACGCGGTATTTGTCTCGCGCGCTCCTCCACCGGCGTCCGGGGAGGTGTTCTCGGACTCCCGACTCATGTCCGAACGAAAACCGATCCAAACAAACAAAACGTTCGTGTTTTTCCCAGAGGATCAATCTGTGTCCGTTTGGTACTCTGGTTAACATTTTCATTATTTAAACTAGGAAAAGAACCGTAATTCTTCATCGGGCACCCTATCTTTTAATAGTTTGCAGTGTTAGGCACAAAACTAGCATCTGAAGCATTCTCCTTTAAAGTTAAACCTGGATAAACGAAGTCTGCTGCTCTCTGGTAGGAGATTTTTTTTTTTTTTACACGGCATATCTAAATAAAGCTTTGTTATAAATGGCATTGTCAAGATTGAGGAGTGAATGTTGTGTGGGCTATATTTAATTTGAACTTTTAAAAAAAGCCTTTGCTGTGAAGGTGACCTTTCAACAGCAGGAAGCCATTACAAGTGTAGTTTGTTGAATGGGGGGTGTTAAGACAATAACCAGCATTACCACACCCTCTCAACAGCTCCAGTTTGTCTGTTTTGCCCCAAAGATGAGATTCGTCAGCAGATGACTTGGTTTTCTTATTAATCCCCACACAGGAATGTGGTCACGCTCTGCAGACTGAGCTCCTCCCCTCATTTTCTGTTGTTCTCAAACCTTTCACTCAGATCTCAGATGATGTTTTCTGCAGCCTCATCTTCAAAATATTTAATTATAAACCAGAATGTGTCGTCTGCAGTCTCCACGCTCAGATATGCTCCAAACAGAGCCCCCATTCAGTTGATGAACAATCCTGTTAACCTACTTTAAGTTCCTCGGTCCAGCTCAGTAAATGTGCTTCCTACATTTTTCTCTGTTTACCTTTTTGTTTAGTCATTGAGTGAATGCTCTGTTGCTACCATTCTTGTCATATATATTTTAGGGATGATCATCAAGCTCTTTGTGCTCATTACCATAATTATCTGTTTTTTATTTATTTATCCTATATTGATGTCTGCTTTGATCATTCCAAATTTAGTCAGATGAATCAGTCAATGTGATAAAATTTCCTTATTCATCTGTCTGCTGTCATATTTTCATTTTAACATTTTTTCTTTCTCTTTCTGTATTCTTTTTCTTCCCTAACATTTCATTTTTATCATCCGCCCATTTGAACTCATCACTTTCTAAATTCATCTGCTTGCTGGGTCTGCTGCTAATCAGCGGGTTTTATCCGATCCCCCCTGTCTCAAATGAAACTGATCGATGCCAGTGCAGAGCTGCATTGTGAGGTGATAGGGTACCCCATACCAGAAGTTCAGTGGTGGTTTGTTGAAGGGGAAGAGTCCAACGAGACTTTCACCCAGCTGTTTGATGGGGCTCATAACAACCGTGTAAAAATCAACGCCACATATATCGAACACGCCGCAAGCACCATTCACCTCACCAGACTTTCCCTTGAGGACACGGGCACGTACGAGTGTCGTGCCTCCAACGACCCCGACCGCAATGATCTGAAGAAGACTCCAAAAATCAAGTGGATCCGCTCGCAGGCAAACATTATTGTGATTGAAAGTGAGTGACAGAAGAACCCCGAGGAGAGTCGGGTCAGAGTGGTCATATCTGCATTAGTGAAGTTGTGGACCTCTTAGATCCTGTCCACACAACTGTCCTGTTGTCTGGTCCAGTTCCCTCCCTTCCCTTCATCTAGTGTGTTCTCCCCTCTCCAAAAGCACAACAGCTCTCCTGTAGAAGGTGAAAGTGGCCAAAAAACCTGTTCTGGCTGATCCTTTATCACCCGACGCGAACGTTTTCTTCCTTCAACCTGATGCCTTAAGTAACCCTTCCTACAAATTTTTATATCTTTTTCCATAAATAAAATCTATGAAACACTGGACTGAGGTGGAAATTTGGCAGTTTCAGTGATGAAAGTCTTCCGGGAATTCCCGGAAATCCGGGTTTTTGAGCAAACCGAACGTACTTTCCGGGAAATAAAGACCTGATCTCTACGGACAAATCGCTTTCCGGATTAAAAAATGGTCTGAAATCAGCTAATTTTAGCTTTATTTTCTATATTTCTCCGCAGATCGCTTCCTCTATGGTCGTGGCCATCTCTCGTCTTCCCGGCCTAATTGACCAATGACGGGACGTTTTAGTTGCTTTCGGATGCGTCGACGGGTCTGATTGGCTCTGTCTGCACCACGTGGTCAGCGTGACTTGCTTCCCTAGAGACCAAAACTGGCGGACCCACGCTAAACTTTCACAAACACATCTGAAGAGTTTGCGATCAAATTTGTGTTAAAATAATGGCAGGCATCGTCATTATTGAGCGTGCTCACGACCTCAGTTGTGAGAAGACGATAAAAAACAAATTGAAGTGGTCTTGGCTGGAAAAAAAAAAAAGATTTTTAAGGTAGTGTAGGTCAAATACTTTTTTGTGTAAAATAATCTCAAAACCACATTTTGAAATAATTTCAATTTTAGTTTTGAGTTTCAGTTTTTATTTTGAATACATTTCTTTATCTAATTTATTTGTATTTCCTAATTACCACGATTTAGTTCAGTATAGTTGACATTCTTCTTCTTCTTCCACTTTCGGCTTCTCCCATCAGGGGTCGCCACAGCGAACAAGTCGCATGGTAAATTTGGCAATGTTTTACGCCGGATGCCCTTCCTGACGCAACCTTCTCAAACTGGGCTTGGAACCGGCAAAGGTAGAGAAGGGAACAGGGAGCAGCCCGGAGTCGAACCCGGGTTTCACGGACGGAAGGCGCCACAAACCATAGTTGACATTAATTATAAGTATTTGATGGTTTGGACCCGCACTCCCTTAAAAAATAATGTTTACAATGTTTAGCTTAGTTTGTATGTTTGTTTTGATATTTCCCAGATTACTTAGTATTGGTGTTAAAGAATTGATGTATTATGTTATAGAATTATAGTTTAAAGCAGATCCCATATTTTGATGTAATTATAGTTTGAGAAAACAGTGCAAGTGGATGTTGTACATCAGTCATTTCTAAAGCAGAAATAATGTATAAATAACTGAGGTATTTTCATAGAATATCATAGTTACTGGTGTTCTTTTTGCCATTTGGGGCTTTGATGTTACTATATTTTAGCAATTGTATGTTTTGCAGCTTTAAGGAAAAGCGTAGATTGTAGGATTGTGTTACTTTGAGCAATTTTCCAAATTCTTTTTTAGGACCAGCAAGTCTTTAATGGAGAGTCAAACTAGGGGTTTGAATGACAAATCATGATGCTCCAATTAGTCTTAGTTTCTTGATAAAGAAGTGAATAACTAGCTGCCAGAATGCACCAGAATGCATCTAAGACCACGTATTTTTCCAAAATTTCGCTCTGTGCCCGCCATATCGCTCAAAGAAAAGTTCAGGGATTTTTTCCTTGCCTGACTTTCATCACTGCAGTTTGTTAAAGTAAAACGCATACTTTTGATGTTTTAAAAACAAAAGTTGTTAAATGTCTAGATTTACGCTGCTGTTAGGTGGAAAAGGTTCTTTTCCTCTTACTAACACTGGAAACGTTCCTTTTTCCTCTGCTTATAGACATTTTTCTAGTTTAGATTCCCATTAGCTCAGAAGAAGACAACAGACTGTAAAATATGTGCATCCACACAGCATTTTTCTTTCTGTCTTCCCGCTTGTATTTGAAATAAAACATTTGATTTAAGGTTAAATTGCTGTGCTGTAACCTCTACTGTTTAGCAAACTTTGTTGCTTCTTCTGCATGTATTGAAGACACCTCACACACACACCCTCGTGACCCTTCTGTAGCATTGTTTCCACTTCCCTTTTTGTTTTGTCATCAACTGGAGAAAGCTCGTCACTTGGAGGAGCTTTCTCCATCTCCTCCTTTGAGTAGAATAGGATGAATAGCAACAACCGTCTGTTGTGGCCCATATTTACACATTAGTTACTGTAAATATGGAACGATTTGGAACGGCCAATGCTTGTGTTTAACAACATTCACGTGGGTGACATAAATGGTGATTATACAGCTGTGTATGGAGCTGTTTTATATGGTCTTTTTTTGTTTTGTTTTGTGAAGAGCCACGTATCTTGAAATCTCCTGATGTGGTCAACCAGACTTCTGCCAGTCTCAGCTGCAACTTGACCAGCACTAGCCTCCAAAGTTCTGGATCCTTCTGGACGCACAACGGCAAACTCATTGATGGTTCAAAGTCTGCTTCTGCTACTAATTATGCAGTTCATCGGTAAGAAAATGCAGCAGCTAAAAGCTGAATGGGAAGATGTGCAGTTTCTCTTGTCATTGAATTTCCTGTCCAACTGAAATGGTTTACAAAAACGCATTCCTTCAACGAGAATGTATACTTTCTAGACTTTCTCTCTCATCAAAGTGCTGTTGCATCATCTAGTTTTCTATCTCTGGTTTGCTGCTCCCAACTATTCTGCCTCTGGTTGCATCCATGATGTATAGATGGACCGTGAAGACATTCGGCTTCACTCCAGGGCAAAGGGCGCCAATTTTTTTCCTGACCTTAATTTCCTATTTACATAACAAAAAGGCTTACTATAAGTACACTATATTTGTGTTTTAAGCCGAAGGGAAAAAAATACTGTTTGAAAAAGATCGTATTTCTGATGTAGAAATCGTGCTAGGTGAGCCACTGCGGCAATTTTTAATGACTTCCTGTCGCTCTGCAGAAACTCTTACATTTGGACCAAAAACACCACACTCATGGTAAAAAGACAACTGAGATCACTTTGAAAATTAGGGGTGTAACAGTACAAGTTAAGCTGAACTGTTTCGGTATGGCACGTTTTTGTCCGTGCCCTATACTCTGCACGACCCCATGCAGTCTCAAAGAGCATACAAGCTGTTTTTTTTAACTTTTTTGAAATTTTGAACACATACAAACTTCGTAACAACATTAACGTCACTTCTCTTCACAGCTCCCTGTCTAAAGGCCCGTACACACCGGGATGAATATTCGCCAGGCGTTATTCGCCAGCGTTTTTCGCCACGTCTTTTGTGTTCACACCCAGGCGATTTTCGCTGACGATGAGCCGAGCGTGCATGAACATGCAATTTCCTTCCCTGACATTAGATGGCGCTTAATGTAAACAGAAATACTCCTGTACACAAGGTGGCGCTGCGCAACTTTAGGCTTCTTAAAGTCGCTTTTCACTCAGAAGAAGAGAGCAAGTATTTACGCGCTAGTCAGAATAATAAAAAGAAAACATGAATATTTCAAGCACCAGTAGCTCCAACTGGTACTTGGTAAGGGATATTTAAGAATGTCCGTCATTATTTCTTCGCGGCAGTGTAGACGCTACTTGACGTCTATCTTCTTCGCTGGTATGTGTGCTCAGCAAGGCAGTTTTGTGTTTGAGCGCCCCCAAGTTGTGTTTTACTGTAACTTCAGAAGCCCCAGACACGTGTGCAAAAGCGCCATTCTCATTGGTCGAATAGATGTCGCGTCGAAAAAACAAACAAACCCGAGGCGTTTTTTTTTTTGACGCTTTGACGCGTGGCGTTTTTTCGCGTCGGTGTGCACACTCACATTGGTGCCCTTTGTTTATTCACGAGGCGTTAAACGTCCCGGTGTGAACGGGCCTTTATGGTGAGGGATTCAACACACAAGATACCACACTTCCTATGAGTCTTAGTGGCTATAGGCGGGGCTAACCCCCAGGTCGCCACAGTATTATCCTTGCACAGAGGCGCAACTAATGTTAGCCGTGAGTTTCTGCAAAGATGCTATTAGGTGACGGACAGTAAGCATGTCAACATATGGCTAATGCAGATGTGAGGCCAGAGATGAGCACCCCCCCCCCCCCCCCCATCTCCTTACGCTCCCCGGTGTGGGAGCACTTTGGCTTTGTTTTCAGCATCCATGAAAGGAAAAGACAATTGGATAAGTCGAATGCTGTGTGTTGACATTGTTATACAAAGATGGCGTATGCCACAGTAACACATCTAATCTGCATCACCTGACTGTAACAATTGGGTGTACAGGAAAGAAAATGTGAAAGTTAAATTGATTTTTTTCTCAGGCCACTGTTGGGTATCCAAAGCTGTTGGTTCCTGACAGCTAATAGTTGTATTATTTTGTATAGTAGATCACCTACATGGGACAACTTTGTTATGTAAAACCAATAAATGCATTTTTTTGTACCAAAAAATACAAAAATGTCCTGAACCGAGACCTATGAAATTCTGAACCAATCCAAATTGAGATTTTAGTGTACTGTTACATCACTATTGAAAATAGATGGTAGTGGGTTCTTAAAACCCTGCCGAACTTAATTGAGCAATATGAACCGCCTAGAGTTTTCACACGTACCCATTTGCATCTTAATTTAATAAAAAAGAAACAAAACAAATGTTTTTTTCTACATCGCCCTGTGCTTTCAAGAAAATGAATGAAATCTAGTAAACAACCAATTTATTTATTTCATTAGTTTAACCAAGACTCTAGTGTTCTTGTTTTGTGGTTATTCCTCCCCAACCCACACTATTTGTCCGTTACAAACAAGTTGCCAGATTCATGAAGAGACCCCACTTTAAGGTTTTAATGATGTTTTTCTTCTCTCCCTAGTTTGGACAAGATCTCTCATGCTCAGACTGGAATGTATGAATGTGTGTTCGAGACTGAACCTCAGGTGAAAGATGTGATTGAGGTCAAAAGTAAGTCCACATAAAATACACCGTTACTTCTGACCTCTTTGGGGTTACATTTATTTCCATTTTAGTTTATTGGTTTTCAGACTTTAGTTGGGGCTTGAGCATGCACCTCCAGAATCTTTGTTGTTCAAGGACAACATACATGTACTCCACTGTTTTCAACGTTATTGTTGGAGGTTTGAAGTAAAGAGCTGCTTTGCTGCTCGGATGTTTTCTTCGGGTTTTCAACCGCTTGGACAACATATGTTGCCAGAAAAGAATTTTACCGGTAGTCCTGTCATTAACAGTCATGTATTCCTCAAAGCTTTGCAGCTTCACATTCTTCACTGGGCGGCACATGACTGCCTCCCCAACAAAACCATGTTAGGCTTTGTTATGTTGGCTGTGGATAAACAGATATAACATTGTGTTTGGTTGATCTTAACTCTTCGCAGATGCCCCACATGTGTCTGCCTACAAACACTCGGAACACGGCAGTGAGAATGACAAGGGGGTGATGACCTGTGTGGGTCATGGTTACCCGCTGCCCACTGATTGGGTCTGGTTCAAACAAGAGGATGGCGAGCAGACGGTGTGTAGCTGCAACCTATGAGCCTAGTGTTGTGACTGCAGTACTAACTCCAACTTAACCCGCAGTTGATTAGCAACGGCACCAGTGACAGATACGAGATAAAGAGCACCCCCAACAAGACGGTGCTGACCATCAATGATCTGAACATCGAGACGGACATTGGAAACTACATCTGTGCTGGAACCAATGAAGTCGGCACGAACACGGACAAAATCTACCTGCGTGTGCGCAGTCGCCTGGCTGCTCTGTGGCCCTTCCTCGGGATTGTTGCTGAGGTCATCATCCTCGTGACCATCATCTTCATTTATGAGAAAAGGAGAAAGCCCGATGAGGTTAATGATGGTATGTAGAAGCATGCTATTTCACATGACCATAAAACAGTTTGCTTCATGTCATTTTAATGGGTGTCCAGCACCAAATGAGCTAGATTAAACCCCTCTCATCTACATGTGTTGTTGAAGCAAAACTTTATTTTATTTTCCAACTGACACTATTAAACAGTCATTCCAAACACTTTAGCTGTTTGCCAGCAGCAGATTTCTCTTTCTAGTCTCATGTTGAACAGTTTTGTCTGATTCCGTTATCATCTGTCCACTGTATGCTGAAGATTCTGTACTGTTGGAACATGATGGTCCTGGACATGACATCAGTCCACAGCTGGTGATCACACAGTGATGCTCAGTTTCCTAAAAGGTTCCCTATGGCTCCACCTATCTGAGATCTGATCGTATGTAAGAACTAGACTGAGTGTGGATCCCCCTCCCCCCAATAGAAAACTTACTTCTGGCTCCAACCAAATGAGGTCAGTTTAGTTGCTATGATTTTTGTGAGACCCGTCAGTGAGGAGAAATTGATCTGAGTCGGTCTGAGTTACCGTTTCTTTGACAACCACCCTCTCCAATCAGAAGTAATTTGGAAGGCGACACCCCCACAACTTGAAAGCAGGCTTCACCAAATCTGTGAAACGTGGGGGCCAGCAGGCTCCACCTACCTTTATTGAGGCATTTGATTGGTCAGTTTTTTTACTTGAATAACTTGAACTACAGAAAAAAAAGGTTATCGAGAAGATGTTTATTAAATAAGGTATCGGAGCCAGAATGGTTCTTCTGAAAATGACTAACAGCTGTTTACTTGTCTATAGAAGTCTATGGGACGCCAGGGGGAAGGAGTCACTCAGTCCAGCTCTCATATACTGATCTTGTTCAGCAGGAAGCATTTGTTGAAAGTATTTTTTTGAAGTGGTGGGTTTTTACTCTGAAACTCAGCATTTCCCCCCGTTATTCTCAGAAACACATTTTACATTTGAGGTCATGTGACCTGTTACTTCTGGGTTTCATTTTTCCTCCAAAGTACATCTCAGAAATTGGCTTTGAAACGATCTATTCTAGATTTTCTTTGATTTATATTTTGGCTTCTCTGTTCGCTGCTGATTTTGCATTTTGGTAAGTGAACAAACTGCATGTCAGACTGAAGTGGTTGAGCTGAGGTGAGGATGTGAGGCTATGGGAGTCTTACCTGCTTTCATAGTAACCACTTCTAAGACGCTTGAAGGTCCAGTCACTCTTTCACTGGCCCCGAATCCTGCTGGAAAGCAAGCTTCAGTCTGCACCTTCGGCCACAAATAAAGTTCATGTTTGAGCCAATGAAAGAGTCGGATAAGCCACCTCGACTAAGTTTGGGTTAACCGGTTAGGTTGGCGTGGAGGGGTGTGGTCAGAGGATTGCATGCCCTCTGCATCTTCAGCCTAATGCATGTCAAACGACGGCAGACCTGAGGTTGATCTCTGCTGTCTCATTCATCCTTTTGGTTTCACAGAAGATTGTTTTCCTGAAGCTCTCACTGTGAATGCTCACATCAGGACCTGTTTGTTTCTACCTGCTTACCTGGTTTAGGTTAACCTTCTCGTACTCTGCAGCATTGTCATGTGCTTGCATTGCATGAGTCATTGTGATCAAGGACCAACTGGAGGTTTCATTCAAAGACTTCAACTTCCTCATATTATAGACTCTTCTGGTCATGTTTACCTTTAGCGCACCTGGTGGGCATGCTTCTACCATGTAGCTGAAAGATTTCATCTCTGCATTATGCTTTCACAATGGTTTTCCACAGTCATGTAAGCTTTTCTTTTTGTTTTTTTGTACAGACGATGACTCAGGAGCTGCTCCCCTGTAAGTACATTTGAACGGTTCATTTGTCGTCTTTTTTTTATTAATTGAAATAATGTGAGTTTTGCTTTTCAGGAAAAGCAATTCCAATGCCAACCACAAAGACAAGAACGTGCGGCAAAGAAACTCCAACTAAGAAGGTGTGGAGTGAGTCTGAAGGCTAAAACCCTTAAATATTGCTTTGTGTCTCTTTTTAAAGTCTCTCTCCAGTTGAATTTTGATCTATTTTCTAAGCTTGCAGATGTGTTTTTAGGCTTTATAAAAAAATCTGCAATGTTCTAGGACATAGTTTCAGCAGAATGGCAGGAAAATAGTAATTGACCTCTGAGTTGTGGGCGGAGCTTTTGGCGCACCTCATGGCCGGCCCAGCATATTCTCTACGTCACACATACGACCTTTCCAATGGCATTTTTTTCGTCTGCTCCTCGTTCACGATTTGACCAAAGAAATGCCCAGAAATGTAGTTTTCAGCTTCATTTTCATTAGTGACTCTTTAACCTCGTTGTATAAATGGTGATGTGGATCATCTGAATCGTCTTCTCTCTTTCAGACGGAGCTGCAGTCACAGCAAGGAGTCGCCTTCTGTGGCATTAACATGTGCTCGCTGCTCATGTTAATGCGAGTACCCGGAGGTTGGATGTTCATGTTGGAGAATCCTTTTTTTAGTTTTTATTATTTTAACCACATTGTGAAAATAATGTGACTTTCTGCTTCAGGCTGTTTGGCAAATATTGCATGAATCGAAACGCCATGTCACGTGTAAAAATCATTAAGATTCGGGTTTGAGGAGTGCTTAGTTTGTGATGCTTTTATTGTGGTGGATCCTGAACTATCTCCGCCGTTGCTTTTTAGCGTCGCTCATTTCCTGCCTGGAAAAGTCCTCGGAGAGATTACGAAACTTTTGTAAGAATATTAATTGCTCTGTCGTAGTTCAACACTGCCAGTCCAGCAGGAAGTGGTGGAGAGTATTTTATTTAGCATGAGATGTAACCCGGAGCCACTGCGGACTTCCTGTAGTAAAACGTTATTTTGCCTTAACAAGCGCTGTGTGGTTTAGTTTGGTAACCTGTTACCTGGTAAAGGTTTCACTTTATTCAGATGCTGCAATCACTGACATTTGGGTTTTGAGTTTTTTTTTCAGGAAAAGGAATTTTCTAATCGTTTTTCTTTTTACAATAAACTCCTTTTTTTTGTTTTGTTTTTTTCTTTTCTCTGATTTGCGTCAATAAACGACTACGGACCAAGAGGTGGATCTGTTGCTTCTGTAGACGTGTGTGAAGCCGCAGAGAACTGAAACGTTTGATGTTTTAAACCCGTCTGTTCTATTCACTGTAGATATTTGGAAGCCATATATTCCATTTGAACTAATGAGTGTTGTAATTGATGTTAGAAGAGCAGCCGTGAAAATTGTTGTACCTTCATCTACTGTACAACCTTCACAAACTGAAATAAAGGTATTAACGGAAACTCCTTTAAGTTCATTTCCTTTTTCCCATCATGCTTTGCTTCAACTGCATCTGCAGGATTTACAGAACAAGTTCTGAAATTGCGTCATATCCACCTGCAGGCTGACTGAACTGAGATGTTAAATCGGTTTAACTACGACCACATTTCAATTGAAAAGCCTT
The DNA here is from genome assembly GCF_053564925.1 of Oryzias latipes. Lineage (NCBI taxonomy): Eukaryota > Metazoa > Chordata > Actinopteri > Beloniformes > Adrianichthyidae > Oryzias > Oryzias latipes. Next base: position 9,460,548 of record NC_136240.1, read on the forward strand.
GATTTAAAGGTAGCGAGACATTCGACTGAACTTCCTCTATGGAGGAAATTCTTCTAAACTTGAAACAGCCTTTAGAGCCAGAAGAACCATCTGGATGATGGAAACTGATTCCATTCATTTTCATTCGGGTTCCAACATTACACCTATAGTTGTCTCAATGGGCTACAAACTGTATACTGATGGAGAGTTTTTATTTGTCCATTGTAGTGAACTTATTTTCAAGACCACCTTTCTCATTTTTGTTTCACATTTAGAGCCAGGAGCGTGCAACCATAAATAAACTCTGAGGCTACTAAGCCCCGCCCACCTCACTGGAGCTATAAGGGTCATCTCTTTAACTAAGGAGAGGAAGACCTACTGGGTATGTCCTGAATGGCTTTAATCTTGTCTGTACTGGAACTTCAACCAGCAACTCTCCAGCTGGAGGACATACTACCCCCCCCACCCCCACACGCATCAACAGAATGTATAAGAGCCGCCTGTTCATGTTCCTTTGACCATCATGCTGTGCATTTTGGAGCTGACGGAAGGAGATCAGCCAAAGGAGGAACTTTGTTTTTCATTGATTCTTTTTCTCTGTGGGCTAATTTTGTCGTGGTTCTCAGGCAGTAGACAGTCTGTTCTTGTTCTGTTGGACCTGCTTTTGAGTGGACAGATTGGAACATTCCACTACAGACCGGAACAGGTCTCTGGTGTTCTCACTAGTAATCTGATCAATTCCAGTTCGTTTTCTGATCCATGACAGGAACGTGACGGTTCATTTTCTGTATGATTCGATTCAAACCTCGATTTTTAGGCAACAGTTTTGTTTCAGTTGGTTTATTGATTCATTGCAAAACAAAAAAATTTCAGAAAAATCCTATTTTAACGAATTAAGTAAAAATTAAGAAAAACCTTTCAGGCGGCTCATAAAAGGCTTGCTGTAACGTAAAACAAACAAATCCTGATATTTAGCACAACAGTTGCTTGACACTTTCAACGTAAACATACTGGTGTATGGTACAATGAACTTTCCCCACGATTCGGGTTAAAAACGGTTCGAATTGTGGCTTCCCCAGTAGATGAGTCTTCCTCACAGCAGTCAGGCGTTGAAGTCCTTGAAGACGAGGAGTCTTTGGGTTTCAGCAATGCAAAATCTAAAAATAGACTAAAGTAGAATTTACTGAGACCTTACAAAACAAGGACAACGATAGAAAAATTATTCACGCAAATGTCTGACATTTTTATTTTTAAAAATAAGTAATAAGTAATTAAGGTTTATCAGAAAAAGTTCTGGAAACCAGAACGTGGGCTAAAGTGAAGTCAGTTTTTTGTGTTTCATGTCACAGTCTGACCTCATCTTCTCTAATAGCTGATGTCTGATGCTGTGGAGCGTCGTCTTTACCAGCTACATGACTCGTGAAGTAGGTCATTCCCATTTTAATATTATACAGATTGCTAGGAGTAAAAATCCTGGATGAGTAAAAAAAAAAAACCAACTGGATGTCCTTGGAACAGATCAGATGGCAGAGCCGGAATAGGAGGCCCATTTTCCCAACTGCGGTTTGGGGACCTCATTCAAATATTTCAAAGTCTCAGCATAAATTAGATTGATTCTTCAGCCAAAATAGTTTATGAAACTTTAAATAAACATCTGAATGGTGGCCAAGTGAGGTTCAAACACTGCAGCAGAAATCAGTTCCCAGATAATCAAACATTTATCCCAGTGGGAAATAGCATTTACAGCAGAGCTCCTAAAAATATTATTAAAAATATTACAAGTTAAAAATATCTTATATAAATATATTTTCATTGACACACAGATCAAAATCAGATTAGTGTGTTGCTGGTCTATTGTTCATGTTTATCTACAGTCTGGGATGTACAGACTGTTCACAGAGGAACTCCCAGATCTACAAGATGCAGTCTGTTCTGCCTGATACTCTGTGCAAGAAACAGATTTACTCAAATGAGCCGAAGTTCTTCTCAACCAGGAGATGATTTAAAAACATCAGCTGACTTCAGGAGAACCACAGAGAGGAATCTCCCTGCTCTGGAACCTTTTAAATGTGTGTTCTTGTCTGTTTCTCTTTGCGTGTTTTACTGTTTGCTTCTTTTATTTGTTAGGTTTCAAATAAAATAAAGATTTTTCAAAGCAAAATCAGGCCATAAGCTGCAGCTTTACCACCATCATCCACAAGGTGGCACCGCCAGACCACAGGAGCAGCAGCCTCTGGTGATGCTCAGCCTCGTCCAGCAGTTGCAGCCTCATCTCTGAAGTTACAGGTCACCTGACTGCGGCTGCGCGCGTCATTGGCTGATGACTCTTTGCAATCAAGAGTTTGTTTGACTCCACAGCTGAGCGAAAAGAGGCCGAACTTGCGCTGTGACCGACAGTAACCTTTACCTGCCATCAGGTGAGTTCATTGGTGGAGGATGGGCGTGTCTTCTGGTTTTTCCACTTTCTGCACCTTTTCGATCATACTAAGAATCTTCACATTCTTTGCCAACATCATGAAACACCACCCGGCCTCCCCCCGCCGCCCTGACCCCCCAGGTTTAAGCAGTCAGTTTGCATTTGTTTGTCAGAGATGGATAATTCCGAGGATGAATTCCATCAGCCGTGCTCTCCAGAACGCGCGGCGCGCGAGCGCAGCAGCGAAACCAGAATGAAGCACTTTCATCTTGGAGGCGGGGCCGCGTCCAAAAACTCCTCCAACAATGGGCTACGGCTCTGTAGTGGGGGGCAGTCTGAGAGTCCAGGTGCCAGCAGCAGCTCTGTCCGCGCGTCCCTGCGCCCACGCGGCCAAGCACGCGGCTCCCACGCCCTCCAGAGCACAGAGTCAGAGGCAGCCGGGACGGGGCCGGGGGCAGTCGGTATGCTATGCAACAAGAACGGAGACTGTCGAAGGGATCCGGCCAATTCCGGGAGCCTGTCGTCCCTCATCTCCCGACAGGAGAGGCAGGCAGATGGGGCCGTAACAAGTGAGGACAGCGGGAGCCCGGCCGCGGGCATGGATGGCTCCGTCACTTCAGCGGGGCCCCCAACACGGGGCCCCGTAGCTGAGGTCAAGGGCGCAGCGGCAACAGGGAAAAGGGAGTCCAGAGTTTCCTTCTCCAACGCCCCAACCGGTAAAGGACAGCCCCCGGAGCAGCAGACGAGGCATTCGGTGACTTTCATCAAGGCGGAGGACGGCTCTCAGATCGTCCCGGAGGATGGGGACTCTAGAGGGACCCAGACTTACATGCAGCGGCAGTTCAGCTCCTTGCTGCAGCCCGGAGTCAACAAATTCTCCCTGCGCATGTTTGGCAGCCAGAAGGCGGTGGAGAAGGAACAGGAGCGCGTAAAGTCCGCGGGTAACTGGATCATTCATCCATACAGCGACTTCAGGTATAAATGAGGCTCATGAAAAGACAGACAGTCTGTCTCCCACCCCAAGAACTCAAAGAAAAACTTGATTTTATACAAACAGAATCCGTTTCAGGACTAAGGACAGCTCCCAAGTCCCTAAAACGAAATGTTTCCTATTTCTTTTGCAGACGTTTTCTGTACATCATTGAACTTTTGAGACACTTGACTGATTCTGTCGCACAAATAGAAAATATCCAATGATATTCCAGTGATGAGGGGCTGCCCCCCCCCCCCCTAGTAAATCAGCAGCTCTCTAACTTTTAGTGACTCTGAAGAGAATTTGAGCGTTTGGAGGATGAAATTTTGAGCAGAGCATGGAAACATGTCTATGTTCATCTGAGATTTCAGTCATTGTGTCTTCCTGGGTTGATTAAACAAAGCAAACCTCAGACTTTGACCTCATAAACCTTTGTGTCCTGCTGTTTGGTTGTCCTCCAGGGATCACTGGGGAGAAACAGGCAGCTAGAAAACTCTGTGGAGCAGAATCAGCATCTTTGCTGGTATTTGATATTGTGAGCAGCAGCTCTTCTGTCTGCAGCAAAACCTCATGTTTCAGTTTGAAACAGATCATTTAGTTCAGACTTGTTTACATCGACATCTTTACAGTTTTTTTGAGGACATATTAGTTTCATAAAAGGCTTTTGGACTTGATTCAGCTCAGCCTCTGTTTGTGTCTCCCTCTCCTTCTCAGGTTTTATTGGGACTTTACCATGCTAATGTTCATGGTGGGGAATCTGATCATCATTCCTGTGGGCATCACCTTCTTCAAGGATGAGACCACCACGCCCTGGATTATCTTCAATGTCATCTCTGACACCTTCTTCCTAATGGATCTGGTGCTCAACTTCAGGACAGGGATCGTGTTTGAAGACAACACAGAGATCATCCTCGACCCCAAGAAGATCAAGATGAAGTACCTGAAGAGCTGGTTTGTGGTGGACTTTGTGTCCTCAATCCCTGTGGATTATATCTTCCTCATCGTGGAGAAGGGGATCGACTCGGAAGTGTACAAGACGGCTCGGGCGCTCCGGATCGTCCGCTTCACTAAAATCCTCAGCCTGCTGCGTCTGCTCAGGCTGTCAAGACTCATCCGATACATCCACCAGTGGGAGGAGGTACGCTGATGCTGACCACAGATGAGCTGGCATAATCCGGAGCCTCAAAACCCTACAGATCAGGTTCCATGAGTCTGCAATCAGACAGATGATGGTTGAAACCTGCCGAAAACGAAAAATCAAAGCTGATCATGAGCATGGATGTTCTAATAATCAGAACGTCTCCATAGTATCATTAGTTGTGGTGGACGCTGTGAGGTGAAGAACAGTTTACTGTTTCATTACAGTGAAATAAGTTTCTGCCTCCGGGTTCATTCATGTTTGTCAGGACTCTGTTGTCTGTGGGCTTTACTTAATAAGCTCTTATTGGATTTCTGTGCAGTGGTTTATGTCAGAGTAAATAACACCCCCACCCAAAATATATTAGCTTTTATAAATGAGGTTTGATGGATTACAATAAATCTGAGGTCTGACTTTCAGATTCAGTTAATAAAAGCAGTTTGTGCTCATCAGCAAAACAAATAAATAAAAGAAAACATTTTAGAAAAACAGAAACATTTTCTAATCACTTCTGTTGCTGGAAAATAAAATGTCCTTTATTGAGAGAATCACAGAGGTTTGAAAGACTCCTGCTTATGGGAGGTGCTGCAGGGCGTCGTCTACTCCTGGTCTTTTCTTCTCATTATTTTTTGGTTGTCTACTCCTTTTTTTCTCCTCATCTTTTCCTTGTCTTCTGATCTTTTCATTCTCTTCTCCTCACCTTCACCTCCTCTTGTGTAATCTCTCCCTGGATGTCATTTTTTGAAGGTTAGACAAACCAAACCTCCACCAATGAAACGTGAACTCTCTCTGTAAATAACTGCTGGAGGGCAGTGGGGCAGTTGAAAGCTGATAAGAGCCCCACCAGCGAGCGCTGACTCTGGTTTGGCTCAGCCTTTATCTGCTGTGTCCAGCTGAGCTCTGCTATGGCTGCTTGGGTTTCTGGGCTCGGCTTAGGTTCCCTGCACCAGAACCCGGTTCCTGGAGCTCTGAGTTCCAGCATGTGGCTGAGCTGTATGTCAGAAGGATGAAGGGCTCCTGAAGGTGATTAGATGATGTGATTTTGTCAGGTGTAAAGTTGTCTGTCTGCATTGGGTTTAGTAAAGTATTAAACCGGAACATTCCTGCAGCAGGAAGTTGTGTTTCTGTCTGAACAGACGGGAAGTGATGTCTGCAAAGAGGAGAAAATCCGCATTTCCTCTTCCTGTCCAGGATCTTAATTAGGAAGCAGCAGTTCTTTCTGTTTGGGGGCAGTGAAGTGCTCTGACCTACAGTGTGTAGGTCAGAGCCTCCTGCTGGTTTGGTGTTTAACGCTGAGGCTCTTTAATAATGAATGCTTCCTAATCACTGGGCGGGGCTTGTGCCTCCTTTACAAAGAAGTTGGTTTTGATATTATCTGCGTTATGAACCCGGAGTCTCCATCGGCTGATATTGGGGGCGGGAAGCGCACTCAGGTGGCAGATTGAGTGACAGGCCCTCTTGACCCATCTTCCGCTGTGGGTGCTCAGCTTCTCCAACATGCTGGATGGTTCTCCCAAAGGCAGCTCTAGGATTCATATGTTTCAACAGACAGTCTGGCCTACTTCTCCTCCTCGTAGGAGGGTCGCCTTGCCCCTGGTGGGGGATTTCTCCTGTACTTATGATTTATTTAAACAACCAGTTGGCCCAGTTAAGTAAGGACTGCATGCCCCATAAAATTCCCTCATTCAAACAGCAGTGATACCCCCACCCCCACCCCACCCCCTAATTTAAGTGATGCTCAGAAACTGTAGCAAGTTGTCAACATCCAATGAAGCGTTCATCTTTCTGTCCATCTTTTCTACTCCTGTTTCTGAAGGAAGACTTGTCTGCAGGTCTATCCGTCCTTCTGGAAGCAGTCCACTTTTCCAGATTCCGTGTAATGAATTTAGTTTGACAGACTGATGGGAATCTTAGGGATTTTAGTCCAGTCTGTTTTCCTTCAAGAGTTTGCTGTTTCACTCTTAAACAGATGCAGTGAATTCAAGATTCAGCAATGATGAGTTTTTATTTAGGAAGAAAAGAGGTCCTTGATGGGATGAAAAATAATAAACTTCTGGGAATAAAAGCTAAAGCCTTCGTCACAGCGGCCAAGGTACGACAGCATCACCCGTACGCCATAACCCGTACGCCATAAGTGCGTCTAACTTCCGTTATCCTGTCATGATCCACTTAGCACACACACCACAATGGTACGTTCCACTCTCATGACTTCTCTTGAGGTGGCCGTAAGAGCCACAAGGGAACTTTAGACACACCTGTGCTCCTCTTAAGATACAGCTGCTCCTCTCTGTGACCATCCATGGACCCAAAAGCCAAAAGAACCCGTGTGGGTCACCCCCCCCCCCCCATACGGGTTAACGTGACTAAGGCTTTAGATTGTGAAGGAGGCTAAACTTTATTCTCCGCAACATAAGTTTCTTCACATGTCTGTCAGAGCTGTAGGTCACCTCTCCTCTGTGTCTCTCATCTTACTGGCAGATCTTCCACATGACCTATGACCTGGCCAGTGCTGTGGTGCGAATCTTCAACCTTATTGGGATGATGCTGCTCTTGTGCCACTGGGATGGCTGCCTCCAGTTCCTGGTTCCCATGCTGCAGGACTTTCCACCTGACTGCTGGGTTTCCCTCAACAACATGGTGGTAAGCGGCTTTTCGTTAGTGAAGGGATTCTAGTTCTGTGTCACGACAGAAGAGTCGTGTAAAAAACATTAGAACATCCAGACCTCCAAAATTGACTTAAAACCTTGTGCTGCCACACATGAAAATGGGAGATTTGAACTGGAAGCCTGAAGCACACATTTTACACGCGATTGCATAGACTGGAAGTGGTTGCCCAAAGTGAATGCAGCTTTAGAGATGGAGGAAAACGGTAAAAGAAATTAAAAAAGGGAGGGGAGGTTTATTAGAGAAACACGTAGGAGGGGGCACTACTACAAACAAAACTGAGGCAGTACGTTTCTAGAGGATTGTCATTGTAACTTTCATATGTAGATGTTTATCGAAAGGGCGGGGCATGTCCACAGACATACTCATCCACACACTCGAATACAACAAACATGCCTGTTGGTGGCAAAAACCTTCACACACACACACACACACACAAACACACGCACACACACACACCCACACACACACACACACACACACACATGTTGACACCTACTTAGTACCGATGCTTTTATTTTCAAGCTTGGGTCAATAGAGTTTCTGAAGGCGTGGCCACTTGCTGGTTGTCATGTCGACAGTGAAGGTCAGATGTTGTAAACAACAGACAGTCCCACTGAAGTCTGGCTGAACGTCTGCCTTCCTAAACTGGAACTGGACTCCTCCCTGCTTCTCTTCCCACTTCCAACATGGCTCCCACAGCAAAGACCACCACATTACATACAACTGTGTGGATCCACACACACATTAACTCCCAGAATTCTCCCTGCTTCCTGCTGTGTCTGTGTGATTGTCGGCCTAGAAACTCTCAACGTCTAAAAGTAAAAACGGGACTCTAAACTCTAGGATGAGATCTACGACCACTGACCATCACAACAGACCGGATTATGGCAGGCTCTTATGTAAGAGGCTGCGGGCTGACAGGTGGCGTTGTCCCCTCAGCCGGGTTGCCTAACGACCAATGAAATCACCACAAAGCTGCTCCCCTCAGTTTTAAACTGAATTTCAGTTTTATTCAGGGTTCATTTAAATTTTCCATTTTTTTGTGTCCTTCAGTTCAGACACAAAACTGACTTCAATAGAAAGGAGCAGTAATATTTTCTCCATTTATTCCGTTACTGCGCTGATCTGAGCACAGATATCAATCAGTGACTTGCTGGTTTTTATAACGGACAGATGGATTCAAGTGCTGCTAATTATTCTTTAGCACAAGCTTAAATATGTTTTTGTTGTTTTCAAGAAAATATACACATCAGTTGTTCTTTAATGGGCTTCATGGAACAAACTTGAAGAAAAATAATCATAACTCTCGCCATGGCCTTAAGCATTAAGCTACAAAAAACATTGGACATGTTTAAGGCGTGTTCAAGAATGCGCTTTCAGCATACGACGTTCACACTGGACTGTTGCTACCTGATACTAACGCATGTACCTATAATTGGAAGAGCTGTGTAAATTTTCATGGCTTTTTCTTTTTTAAATTTCTCCTTCATGACCAATTTTCAAACGGTTGGTGCTTCCAAAACAAAAGACGCCATCCACACGTCACTACTAAATCCCTGATTGGTCAAATGTTTTACCTTTCAGAATGTGTTTATTAACTGCGTGCTTTGTACGTAGAGCCCCAAAAACAGACCTAAAAACTTGAGTAGCAATGCATGAACAGGTTTTGAGCGTGGAAGCCTGAAATGCACAGATATGTGCGTTTACATTAACATTTTATTGGAAGCATTTGCTCGAATGCGTGTTTCCGAGCCCGGTGTGAATGTACCATTTTGGTTACATGCTTTAGGTCACAGAACCAGCTTTCACCATCATCTGAAACATCCAGAGACGTCTTGGTTCAGCTTTCTGATCCCTCAAATAGTCACTGTCTAGATTCAGAGAAGTTTATTTTTCTGACTGAAGGTGCTTGTTTGCTGGTATATTGACAGATGTGATGTTTTTTCTGCTGGAAAAACGAAGGCAGTTTGGTCAAAATCCAGCCAGAAGAGAAACTGGAAAAGCTGCAGATGTTATTTCTGATGACAAGTTCCTTTAAAAGTAATCAAATATTTGGGACAGTAGGTTGTTTCATCTTCATTATTGATCTCGATACTTTCTCTGTTGCTTAATTTTGGCTTTTACTTTTGCAGTTTAACAGAATTATGAATCGATAAATTTCTGCAGCTTCAGTCCAGACAATCTTTGTTGGGGTACCAGGATGGTGGAGATGCAGGACAAGCGCCACTTGGACATGCCTTGTGTGCATGTGCACGCGTGTGATTCTCTTGCTGTTTTGAATCGTAAATCAAACATGAAGCCGCTGGCTTTAAATAATGAATCCTGACACGGCTAACATGTTCTTTATGAAAAGTTTACATATTAAAATTGTAAATCTGCGAGGCAAATCAAACTGCCACCATCACAGAGACATGCTCGGCGCCGCACACACAGGCATTCTCATGTATGCAAATCCATCCCGAGAGTGAAACAGTATTTGAACCCTGAGAGTGTTAGCATGTTCACTCTTCTGCCTCTTTGTGTTCCTTCTCTAAATGCATTACATGCAGTCAGCTAACATACACGCAGCCCAGCGAGGAGTGATGGCAAATAAAAGAAAAAGGAGCTAATTTCATTTGCTTCCATTTGCCTCCACCCACCTTCACAGAGGGCGATATCTCTGCAGAATTTCTTTATTCAGTTACCCTGAAAGTTGTCATACTCAATAGGAAGTGACGACGGTGCGCTGTCAGGTTCAATTAGGCATTAACTCCAACATGAAGACATGCTCACGTCTTTTTCTCTGAGGTTTTCTTCTATGAACTGCAAAGGATGGCTGGAGTTATCAGGATAGATAAATCTGTTTACAGAAAAACAGAAAGGCTATAGCATCTGCGGAAAAAGAAGCTTATTTTAAAACCAACAGCCATTGTCTGCAGCAATAAGATGAATAAATGTTTTTTTTACTTCATGCATAAAAACATTTTATCATCCTAAAAAGACAGGTCTGAGTGAAGGTTACAGTCATTCACTCAGCATGCTATGTAGTAGCAGCTCTGCACATTTGTGTTCATGTTATACGTTTCCATGGCGATCAGGGCAGACAGCAGCACAGGCTTTGGCTCCGAAATCAGCTCAGGAAGTTCTTGTCTTGTTTTCTATCTGTGGGCTTCACCAACAGTCTGTAAGGAGGATGGATGATGGCAGATCTGCAGCCTGGAAGCAGATCGGTTCTGTTCTCCAGAAAAATCCAGAGAGGTCTGAGGATCAAGCAGAGATTTACAGCCACTAACCTGCCGCCTGTCACGGCAGAGTTCCAGACCATCGTCATTTGTGTTGTTCTTTGTACGTTGTTGTGGAGCCGTGCGGCATTGGCGCGTGCTGATGTTCATGGCTGAGGCTCCTACTTCTGTGGAGTCACATTTACAACAGTAAGAGCCAGAAAGCAAACCTGCAGCAGGTTTGGTTCAGCAGAATGCAGCCACCAGTGTTTCCTGTTTGAACATGAAAAACTCAATAAAAAAAACAACTTTTTACATCAGAACATGTTCAAAGCATTTGAGTGCGTGCTCTTAAGACGTACGGGTGATGCTGTCGTACGCCGTTCTCATGCCACACTGTAGTGGTTAGTGAGGTGGGAGTTCTGGCTCCTTACTGACCAAATGATGCATGCATAGGGTGTGCACGTGATCCATAAGTGCCCATAGGACGCCGTAGGATGTTCACACAAATTCCACTCTGATTGGCTGATTTCCTCATTTCTAACAGTCAGCCTGCAGCAAGGAGCGCGCACGTATCACGTGAACAGCACGGGCTCCTTAAACTGTCTGCAGGATTCTGGGGGGTTAAAAAACTGGAAAATCTGTACGACACGCCTGTGTCTCACCTACTTCCCCCTGACGTGTTGTATAAGTGCTCACTACGCCCGCAGCATGATCGTAGAAAAAAATGCGCGTGAACAATTTTTCTACAGATCTGCTGAGCGGTCTACAACCTTGATATTTCATGTGGGTCACCTGTGGGTCACCTGCGGCCTGTACAGGTTCGACCATTTTTCACCTGCATTCCAACCTGCTAATTAGAAGATCCATGTGATTGGCTAGTTTTTCTCTGTGCATTCCTTCAATGCTTTAGTTGAACCACAGCGCCCTAAAGCCCAGGTTTGGAATCAAAAGTGAAAGCAAACCAGATGAAGGTGTGAAGATCTGAGCCCACAGAACATCCACTCCAAAAAGCAATCTAAGAATGTAATAGTTTTAATCAATTTATCTTAAAATAGTTTTCAAGAAATAAAAAATAGCAAAGGTCAAAATGATCAAAATACTTAATTGTTTTACTTTGAGCAATCTTATTCTTTTTTCAACTGAATTGACGTCTTTCTCGTATGTTGTTGTTAAAGTCTGTCAGTCTGAAGTTCTTTATGTTTTTTCTGTTTTGAAAGAAGTCGACTAAAGAAAAAATTCATTTGCGCCAAACAGCTTTTGTTTTAAATGATGGCAGAAATGAGGAGCAGTTGGCTCACTAGCGCCCCCCACATCCTGACAGTTTTCTACACGACTGTCTCCTTCCTCCTCTGAGTTAGCCTGCTGAACCCTCAAAGTAATTTCACACACTGATAACCTCATCAAAAAGGTTTTAGAGAGTCCTCATGATGGGAGCAAATTCATCTGCTTTCTGCAAATATTATTTCAGCCCTGAAACTCTGTGACTCAATGGTGAACCTATTTTATGAGGGTTGGGGTCTTCGGGGGGAAGTATTCAAGCTGGGCTTCTCTCATAGTTGGGACACGAGCACAGTCAGCAGAAAAAGTTTGAATGTATGTGAACCAAACAGAACATCCCAGGTGTTTTTGTTGGGTTGCCTTCAGCCGTGTAGCAGAAGCTCCACAGCATCTCAGGGAAACAGAAAGGTTTATTGATGCCATCACTTTGGTTAAATTCACAGAACCTTAGTCTGGTTCTGCAGGAGTTTGTAGACTGGTGCAACAGAAATGCATCAGCAAAACCAAGGAGACGGTGGTGACCTTTAAAAGGCAGAGGGATCTGGCCACAGCAGTGACCACCATCATCTACGGGAAGCTGGTGGAGGAGATCTCAGCACCATCTTTGATCATTCAACCTTTTCTAAGGCAGAGATGATTCATCCATTTAACTATTGGCTGCAGTTTTGGCTGTAAATCTGCTGGCTTCTTTCTGTAGGGTTCATTGCTGAAGCCGTTATAAATCCTTGTTTTCGTAAATTTTGTCTTTTATTTTGAAGGAGCTTTAAAAGTGTTTCCCGTCTCCTGTGATGTGTCCTCTCTTCTCCTGCAGAACGACACGTGGAGCGAGCTCTACTCCTTCGCCCTCTTTAAAGCCATGAGTCACATGCTGTGCATCGGCTACGGCAGGCAGGCTCCAGAGAGCATGTCCGACATCTGGCTGACCATGCTGAGTATGATCATCGGAGCCACCTGCTACGCCATGTTCATCGGCCACGCCACGGCGCTCATCCAGTCGCTGGACTCCTCCAGACGTCAATACCAAGAAAAGGTAAAGATCTGTACTTTTGTATTTAAGGGAACTCTGTCAAAGGACATATTGAAGCTCATATTCACGCTTTCTTTGGATTTTATTTTCCTTCTTTTACTTTGAGGAAAAGAAACTTCTGAAGTCGTTTTGGTCAAAAAGGCTTCTCAGTGCAACTCTGCCTCCATTTTATGGGTAAACGGCACCGCCTTATGAGGAGCTTTCTGTCTTTTTAAAGACCCACAGTCCTTTTCAGTAACTCTCTTTCACACCAGAACTGCCATGCAACCAGCTCTCCAAGAGCAATGTGTCTTGCCCAAAGGCACATGGGCAGGCAGTGCTGAAACGAAACCCTCTATCCTCTGACTGGAGGTTAAACTATGGAGTCAAATTAGGATCATCTTAAACTGAATGAAAAACAAATTATAAATTTAAATAAAATTGAAATTTTGAAAACAGTTTTGAAGCAAAAGCACCCGTCATAAACGTGAATAAAAACTGAGAATAAAAAATAGCAAGTAAATTTGAAGAAATACTGAAAACTTGAATAAAAAAATGTTATCCAATGAAAACAAGATTCTGCTCCAGAACACCATCTGGAAATGACATCACCACAACCTGTCACTTGATGTCAATCAGGTCTCTGGTAGCCAATGGGCTGAAAGCCCCGCCCCCACATAAACCCCGGATCAACTCCAAAAACGAAAAGTCTGAACTGAAACTGTAAATTGAGGCTGAAAGCAACTAAAGAGAGAAACAAAAAAACAGAAGTTGAAAATAAAAAATTGATTAATCAATGTGATTTGTCCAACCAGATAAATCAGAGACATGTTCAATTCAGTTCAGTTTTATTTCTGTAGCCCAATATTACAACAATAGTCGTCTCAATGGGCTTCATGCCGGTAATTGCATAATAAACATGAAACCATAAAAAATATGAAGTCATAGACGAGCCAGAGGCGAGGTCCACAGCCAACGACAGGACTGACGAGTTGTAAATGGAATGGACCTAAACCATTAAAAAATAATTTCAATATTAAATAAATGGACTATAATCAACGTTGGAAAATACCATCTGGATTGAATTATGGTAGGTTTATTTGACTGTAAAAACAACCAATCATAGTGAACAACACACATGTGATGTCAGCAAAAACTGATCAACCATCGTTCCAGTCCAATGTGTGGAAAAACTCTGAGTTTAGCAAAGTCATGTGACCATCCAGTGTCTAGAATGTTCTAAGAATGTTCCCTTTGGATTCTTTGGATGTGGAAAAACAACAGTGGACGGAACTTTAGGAAACTAAAATATGAATGGATTTGACAGTCATTCTTGTTTATTGGTTTGTTTGGACTCATATTTAATTTACACTTGATTCTCTTGAGGAAATCCAATGAATCTGGAAAACTGCACTGTTCAGTAGCAGGTATTTCTCTCTGAGTCTCACTGGTTGAAGTTTTGGACAAAGATGTCCTGGATCCATTTTAGGTCAGTGGATCGGATCCAATCGATCGTTCAAAGTGAATCAATATCGACAATGAATTAGGATGGAATTGTTGTTAAAATGAATCGTTTCAGCCGTTCTGAACTCATCCTGACTCGCCTCCAAACTAGTGCCACAGCGCAAAGCTTTAACCTTATGTAGGAGATTCTATCTTTTTTTATATAAAAAAACAAGCCAGAAACAAAAAAGTGGCTTAATTTTCTGATTTTGAATTGATCTTGATGATTTCCACAATTAAAATACCACTTTTCTTTACTCCGATATATTTTTTTGACCCTTTTAGTTCATTTGTAAACTCAAACATTCAAACTAGAAGGCTATTGCTCTAAATATCTCCACCGTGTGGATGACGAACCCAAACAAGAACCCCGTCTGCCCTGTCGGGAACACATGCTGCTTGCTGGGCTCGCCTGGATTCCCCGATCAGCAGCAGATCACAGCTCTCAGCTGGTCCAGAGGGGGTTTTGGGGGGTCTGCCGGTCTGCCCTGCCGCTGCCTCCTCTTTTCCGGACCGGACGCACAGCAGAGAGATTAGTCAGGCCAGAACATTTGAGCCTCATTTCACCATTCAGATAAAAGAAACAAAGATTGAGTTTTATTTTGTGTTTACATCGTCTTCTGTTTGGTTTCTCGCTCTGAGGGCGGAGCTTCGTGTCTCAGACTTTGATCGACGCTGTTTCTGATGTCATGAGCTATGATTGGACCTGCCTTCAAGAGTCCAAATAACAACTGCAGTAATCCAACCAACACGTTCTGTTCTGCATAATCCCAGAAGAATCAGAGACCAGCATCCAAACCATCCAGTTGGTTCTTGCTCAGAACCTAATGGATCTTAGGAACAGATTTGTGAGATCTTCATGGCCTCACATGAATCCAGCATCTGCTCCATCTTTGAGGTTGACTTCTAAAAACTTTGATCACCTTTTGACCTTCTGACCTTTGAACTTCACCTTTGATCTTTTTAATTCATCACGTCGTCTCTTCTTCATTCAGATGTTTTTCTATTGTTGACCTGTTTAGATGAGATTATCTTTTATTTTTGTCTTTTTGTTTCTGTGGAAACGTCTAGACATTGTTCTTCGTTTCTTCCTAGTGCTTGTCTGGTCTCTGAGACTTTGTCCTTCGGCAGACTCACCCTGAAGGTTTCACCTCAGCTTTCCTTAATGCACTTGGAGAAAAAAGTGACCACACAATTGTTCTGTAATTGGTTTCTGCTCCATCTCTTTGACATTAATGCTGCCGCTCTCCTTCAGCGGGCACGCTCCAGCTTTTTATAGAAACGCTCTCCAGAAAAGGTGAAAACAGACTCCATACTGGAGTCTGCTCTGTGTCAGCGCTGCACCTCCTGCTGTCTGTCTTGTTTCCTGTTCCTCCGTGATGCAGTCAAGTAACGATCAAAGGTCCATCGCCCCACATCTGCAGACCCACTTCTGGAGACCCGCATCTGGAGACCTGCTTCTGCAGACCTGCATCTACAGACTTGCAGATTCGGCATCTGCTCGTGAATCTCATCCTGAACCGCGTGGACTCCATCTTAGTGATGGGACTCTGGCACATACTTCAGATGTCAGCATGGGCGTTTGTTGACTTGGCACAAATTAAACAGTCAGCCTGATGCTCTGCGTTGGCTCAGCACTGTCATAACAGTTGTGCAGTTCAGCACCGTGTCTTCATACACAGACCGCCGAGCGTTACCAGATTCAGATTTTCTCTGACGCTTCATGCAGAAACTCTTTAATGCCACCTTATGAACAGTAGAGATGAGTTCCACTGAAAATGTTCAGGAATCCTCTAATGACGGGAACTGTGGTTCTAAGTGGAAGGATGATTTTGTTCCTATAGATCATAAAATGAGAAGCTGCTGCTCTGTTTATTGATGCTGGGAACATTTTTAATGTAATAGAGGATATATGTGAATGTAATTCAATTGACAATATGTGTTTAAAGGAAAGAATAGAAGCATTAGCTGCATCTATAGAACACAAACTTATATTTAGGTATTTAGTAAAACGGAGCAAAACTGTTAAATGGAAATTTTGACCAAATCCATTTTAACTTGTGAAGAAAGTTCAAAAGTTCAAAACCAGATTTATTATTTAAATTTAATACATAGTTGGAGTCTCATGCTGAAGAGAAGCTCAGCATCTTCATCTCTGCTGCCTCCAGCTGTGCCTCCTGCTTTCAGTCTAACCCGCATTTATAGGTTTTTGTCTCATAGTTGTATAAACGTAGGATTGTTTAGGTTATTCATCTGATTCTGAGTTCATAAATTAGTGTTTGATTTTAGTTTTAGTGAGGATTAATGTTGAGTTAATGAGTACGGCCATCAGATTGGATTTTATTAATGGTATTATTTTTGAAATCAAACTCCCATGATGCAGCTGAAGGCTGACCATAGAAAGTCCAGCTGTTCTTTATTGTCGGCCTCATCCGAACAGCAGACACACTTTGACACACGCTGAAACTCTGTTTCAGGTCCATGAAGCAGCTTCCCAGCAGAACATGACACTGAATCCCTCAGAGAACCTTTTAGTGCAGAACGTTCTGTTTTTTATGCAGGCGTCGCCTTGTGGCTTTTTCTCTCATGTTTTGGACTTCGCTGCGTCTTGTGCCCCAGCCTGGTGAGCTCCGCCCCTCTTTCAGCTGGTGTAGGTGCATCTGGTTTTATCTGGGCGTTGGAGCTGGAGGTCGATCAGTTAGAGTTTGTCAGTTCCTTGTCGTGAGGATTTTGTGCAGGTTCCTCTACCCCTGACAGAGCTGCGCTCCTTGATAGAATAAAAGACTCTAAACCAGTTACTATTTTTCAAAATGAAAACATGGAAAACTCATTATTAAACTGCAAAACCGCTTCAGGATCACTGCTGGACGTCATGTGCTCCACATGTGTTTACCCAAAAGGCAGACCCTGCAGCCTTGCTGGATCTCCTTCTGAACGAGGAGGCTGATCTTCTCGTTTCATCGCTTCATTTGGCCTCATGCTGCTGGCAGCTCACCATCTGGCTGCAGTTCCCCCAGATGGGCAGAGGACAGAAGTCATTACATAACTGCACGCCCGCTTCACCTCCCGCTTCACCTCCTGTTTCACCTCTCCATCAGGACCCATAGTGGGGGCCTCCAGCGATGAACACTGATGCTTTCAGCCTTCCTGGTTTCTTCTTAACCTGGAAAAACCCCAAAAGTTAAAGTTGGAGAACATTTCCCTGAATGAGATTTGGACTCAATTTCAGGGTCATTTTGCTGCATATTTTATATTCATAAATATTTCTAAAGAATGTTTCCTAAGCCCAAAATATTCCAAATTCTTTTTGAATTTGTGGTTTTCTTTATTTTAACTTTCACTGTAAAACTTATCAATAAATTTAGGTTAATGGAAAGGAGGTCTCTTCGTTCTGAGTAAATGTTTTTGAACATCAGGACTTTGTTGACATTTTTCATTCTATTTAGGAATTCATGAGTTTTTAGAGCAAGGGTCACCAACGCAGTACCCCCGGGCGCATGGTCACATCGTCATGCTCTAAAATAATTGCAGATCACAATGGAATTCAAGATGATTTAAAAAAGTGTCATTCATGCTTGAAACAAATTAGGGGTGCAGCGGATTAGTAGCCACAGTTCTGCACATACATTTACCACAAATTCCACTCCCACCCTCCTCGCTCCGGGTGCGCACCTCACACGTGCATCATTTAAATGAAATGACAGTTGACACTGAACGCAGTTCGCATGTCAAATTCACGTTTGTTTTAACATGCATCAAAGTTACAGCTTGATGTTTGTCCCACAAAAACTGATGGTCCAGAATTTTGGTCAGTCCAAGACCTTCATGTGGATCGGAGGCCTTTTCTCTGCTTTGTGGGCCACACAGAGTGATTATTCCCATTCATCCATCCATCCAATCAAACATCCACCTGTCCATCCATCCATCCATCCATCCATCCATCCATCCATCCATCCATCCATCCATCCATCCATCCATCCATCCATCCATCCATCCATCCATCCATCCATCCATCCATCTGGCCTTGCATCCATCAAATCAATCAACCATCCATCTACACATCCAATTATCCTTCCTGTTGTCCATCTATTTAACCAACCTACTATCCATCGATCTATCCATCTAATCATTCATCTATCTGTCCGTCGATTAAAAGTCAGCCAACAAACCATACATCTTTCCATCCATGTTTTAATTTTTCATATAAAAAAATACCACAAAAGAAACAATATTTAGCAAATAAATAAGAGTTATAAACATTACGATTACCTTTGCTTATATTTCATTTTAAATTCAAGTCTTTTTTTGGTCTTCCTCCATGTCTAGTATAAGCAGGTGGAGCAGTACATGTCCTTCCACAAACTACCTGCTGACTTCAGGCAGAAAATCCATGACTACTACGAACACCGGTACCAGGGCAAGATGTTTGATGAGGAGAGCATCCTGGAGGAGCTAAATGAGCCTCTGCGCGAGGTAGGACGACACCCCACCAGTTACCCATCATACCACACATGCTGTCTCCCCACATGAACAGATTTTTTTTGGAAAAACATAAACACAGAAAACTTTGTCAATTTTTTTCCAACTGATAAAACAACAAAAAAAAGTCTTCAATCAATCTGGACTAAAGGAGCAGACCAACGGAACTTCCTGGTGTGAACACGGCCAAAGTCAAAAGAAGAATTTGCCTGATTTTTAGTCTGAAGTTGCGTTTGTTACTCAAAAACAGATCTCAGTAGGAGCAGAGTTACTGTAGAACCTGCCATGACTGTGGAGTTTACAGATTCTCATGAAAACAACAGGATTACATCACTTTTTATTTAAAAAAACACAAACTGTTTGGAGTTTCATCAGATCTCAAACACTCTCATGTAGGAAATCATCAACTTTAACTGCCGTAAGTTGGTCGCCTCCATGCCGCTGTTCGCCAATGCCGATCCCAACTTTGTGACGGCCATGCTGACCAAACTGAGGTTTGAGGTATTCCAACCCGGAGATTACATCATCAGGGAGGGGACGATCGGCAAAAAGATGTACTTCATCCAGCACGGGGTGGTGAGCATCCTGACCAAAGGGAATATCAGCATGAAGCTGATGGATGGATCCTACTTTGGAGGTAAGTCCTTCTGGCCTGCCTGCGTTTTAACACTCTTTCTTCTCAAACAAACCTGACCTTTTTGATAAACATCTGCATCCCAAACCAAACCAAAGTGCTGAGTGTCAGAGGTTTTTACAATAAGTTCATTCAATCATTTTAGCTTGATGAGTTGATGAGTTTTTCCAGGTATCTATTGTAGCCACTCCTCCAGCTTGGGGGTTACTGCCCCGAGTGCTCCAATTACCACAGGCACCACTGTCACCTTCACTTTCCAGGCTTTCTCCAGTTTGTCTTTGAGTCCCTGGTATTTCTCCAGTTTCTCATGTTCCTTCTTCTTGATTCTTGTTTCTTTCACTTGGTACTGCCACATCCACCACAGCGTCAACAAGTCATTACATTTGACTGAAAGGTTTCTGGTTAGTTAGTTTTGGTTTCAATCAAGTGTAACAAGATGTTTAAACTAGATACCAGAAAAAAGTACTTTGTGAGAGTTTGTGTTTTTGCAGTGACTTCTGCAGGATTTTCTCAGGTTCAGTTTTGTTGTCAGTTCAGTTTATGATGTTTCATTTCCGGCTGAGCAAAAATAAAAGCCCTTGGCTGGTTCATGCCCCCACAAAATGCCCAGTCTCTCTGGGGAGAATGAATTCAAACAATGTTTTGCTGATTTTCTGGCAGCATTTTGTTTTAGCCTCGTAAATTTTAACCTGATATTTAATCGGACTAATTTCAATCAAAATTGTTGCTGTGGGTCCGAGCAGTGGCTCTGAATATTATTTATCTTTTCATCCTATTTAAAGAGGACACTTGAAGCTGCAAATGGTCACCTGGTGGTTTGAGCCGCCTCTGTCATCAGCCCTGGTGGTTTCAGTCGTGCCCCCCCACCCCATTTCCTACTGCCTGCTAATGATGCTGCCTGTATGCAAATGCTGGTGTTCTGTGTCAGCAGCAAAATCCCAGCAGAACATTTACAAAAGCAGGTCTGGCTCTGCGTTTCCACGGCGCCAACAGAAATTTGGCAGCAAAAGCAGCAAAAGAAAAATCCTAAAAGTACAAAAAAAAAATCATAAAATTGATTGTTTAAAAATTAGCCTGGAAGCTATTTTAAGGGAGAGTTGATTTGTTTCTGCTGTAAACTGAGGTCTGGGTTGGATGCAGGTCCATCCCCAGCAGAGGAGCTTGGTTTGTCTGTGCAGCATCCATTCGTCATGTGGGGGTGAACGCTCACAGTTACACTTTTTTAAGCTAAGATAACCAACAGCTACTTCTAGCTTTGTGGTTATTAGTAATTTATTGATGGAAAACTACATTTCCCTGCAAGCAATCCTGCTGCCATAATGCCATCATGGCATCATTTGAAATGGGCTGGCATCCTGTGAGGTACTTAATAGTGTTCAGGACTTTTCCCGCTTCTACAGTGAGCAGAGCAGGTCGATGGAGGGCATGCGGTTGCCACGACAACAGCCAGCCCAAGTCTTGAAACGTGGGGAGAAGATGTTTCTAGAAAATGGAAGCAAGTGGATGTAATGCAGCTTAGCTGCACCTCTCTATATATAGCAAGTCTGTCCTCACACAGCTGTCAGAAAATAATACTCGAGTACAGGTGAACTGTATTCAAGTAAACCCCCTCTTTCTAGTCACAGCTTCACTGACAACTGTCCAACCAAGTTCCTGGTTTTGAAATTGGAACTTTGAAGCAGAGAATGAGCGGTGATGTGAGGTTCTGTGTCTGACCTGTTTCCCCGGCAGAGATCTGCCTGCTGACCCGGGGAAGACGGACCGCCAGTGTGCGAGCGGACACCTACTGCCGCCTCTACTCTCTGTCTGTGGACAACTTCAACGAAGTGCTGGAGGAGTACCCCATGATGAGGAGGGCCTTTGAGACGGTGGCCATCGACAGACTGGACCGGATCGGTGAGTTCTTGAAGGGAAATCCAGATCTTTTGGGTTGTGATCAACTCTGCAGGTCTGTCTGATCCGGTTGGGACCTGGTTCTGGACAAGGGAAAAAAGGAAACTGTTGCTCAAAAGTGTTAGCTGATCTGGCTGGCAGTGGAACGTTCAGATAACTCTTACTAACTTGACTCAGTCACGTCTTCCTCTGGAGAAGCTCTCACCCCGTTTCCATGACTGCGAGCATCGTTGTGAAACCAGCGACTCACGCCATTTATTCTGGGGGAGGTTCTGCTTCTGTCTTCGAATCCGGTCCCAGCAACCAGTTTCCCCCCTTTAGACAAAATTCCGAAACACCAAAGATGGCTAAGCGTGTTTGAAACTGTTGGAGCACATTCTGCATCCCTGCCAAGCTTCAGCTCACCAAACGGAGGCGTTTTGTCTCCAGTTTTTGTGGATTCACTTTGTTCTGGAGTTTTAAACCGTTATAAAAGCCAATCCAAGCCGTTCCCTGCTCTGAAGCTGACTTCCCGGCCCTTGCAAACATAAGTTTAGTCGACCACCTTCAGTGAGAAGTCTATGTAAACTCGCATATGTAATGGTTTTAAGCTTCTGTGTTCTAAACTCCCATGTTTACGCGTCATTAAACCAGTTGAACTTTGACCAATCAGGGACTCAGATTTCTGTTTTAAGTAAGAAAAGACAAGACGTGTTCTCCCTACCATGACAAAGGTGGATAAAGGTGAAGAGGATGTCATTTAATCCATTGAAACCAGTGAAGACCACAAATCATTGAAGAAAAAAGGTTCAGAGCCCTGTCTTGTGGGGTCTAGATGACCCAACTCCCAATGTTAAAGTGCCTAGGATAGCACAAGGGTTTATGCAGGTGATCTGCATGTCCCATAAAGGTTTGTCCATTTTTCACCAGCAGAAGGCCCGGTTGGGACTAAGGCCTAGTTTTTCTGTCACTGTCTTTTGCGAAACACCATGAATGTCTTGTTGTTTGTAACTCTGCCGTGTTTTTATGTTCCAGGTAAAAAGAATTCCATTCTGATGCACAAAGTTCAACACGATCTCAACTCAGGAGTTTTCAACAACCATGAAAACGAGATGATCCAGGAAATTGTCAAGTATGACCGAGAGATGGTTCAGCAGGTGGACCTGTCCCGTCCGCGGGCCGGGACGCCGCCTCCGCCCGCTGGAGTCTTTACTCCTCCCTTTGCTCAGCACAGAGATTCAGCCGTCGCCACGCTGCAGCAGTCCGTCGCCATGAACTTCTGCCCCCCCATGCAGGGGAACCCTGTGGGGAACCTGCAGTCTCCCAGGAGGGTGAGAAGATTTCAGGTAGTGCAGAGCGTGTCCAGCCCCGTCTCAGCTTCCCCCCTGCAGTCCCAAATCCTGGCTTCCGGTGCCTTTGCCCCTGTGTTGGCCAGTCCCCCTGTCCAAAGCCCGCTGGCAGCTGGGGGGTGGTTGTTCCAGTACGGATCCAGCAGCCTTGGTTGTCACATTTCGGGCTCCCAGCTGTCCCTGGGCCAGCAGCACTTTTCCAGCCCGGCCCACCGGCCCGGCACCCACAAGAGCGCCCACTGTTTGCAAACGGGTCACCTGAACCAGGATGGGAGGGCCCTCTCCGCCTCCCAGCCCTCCCTGCCCCATGTGGGGCCACAGCCAGGGGCCCCCAGCCCCCCTCAGTCTACATATGTGTCATCCACCTCTATCGGACCCCCCCAGAATTCAGTTCCTCAGTCAAGTGTTCAGAGCACATTACCACACAGAGCGGTCCCCCACCAAACGTCCGTGGGGGCTTTTCCTAGAGTGTCTTTGCCTGGTTCTTTCCATGGCTTCACAGCAGTGGGGGGCACTGACACAGGTCAGGGGGGGGCAGGACTCCCCAGGAAAGACTCTGAGCCTCCAGAGAAGGACCACGTCAAAGTGAGAACCAGACTCTCCTCAAACTTGTGAACTTTTGAAGGAGAGCTGCTCCCTGAGGAGGAACCCCCTCCTTTTGTCTTACCTGGTTGACTATCTGAATGTTTGAGGGAGGGGGGGGGGGGCATCTGACCCAGGCTCTTCTACCCCCCCAATGCAGCCACAATACTTTTCTGCTTACCAAAGTAGTAGCACTGAAGCTAAAGTAGCATCTTTCGACAGCATCTTGGGGGGGGGGGGGCTAAATTGCTACATCTCTGCAATATGAACCTGAAGATGTACCTGAGGGGTAAAAACATATTTTTGGAGTAAATTATTAAACACAATAGAACAATTATTAACTTGACTCCAAATGTTCCTAATTTTCTTCTGTTCCAACAGTAAATTATTTAAATATTTCCACTTTTGCCCTCAGTGCAGACAGAAAATCTAAACATAAATGTGAACTGTGAGGTTTTCTGCCCACAGACTGTTTCTTCTCTGTTCTGCAAACACAGATGTTGGTAAAATTGTTGGAACCAAAGCTAAACATTTCAGAGTTTTCTGCATTTGCCACACGTCGTTCCATCTTCAGACGGCCTCTGCAGCCTCTGGTCAGTGGAGCATTTGAGCCCAGAAGTTTTGCAAAGAAAAAACTTTTTCATGTCTTTATTTATGTTTGGAGTCGTCATGAGGGGCATCAGTCCACGCTTTGTTCAAATATTCTGTTGCTTCTGGGATCTGTCAGCAAATGGGAATGATTTTTTTAAACCAGCAGCAGGAATTTTCCTATGACGGTTCCAGCAGACACGGATCTGTAGCCGAACTGAAGCTGCTCCTGCTGCTGGTGAGACTTTGTGGATAGCCAAGGTCGGCTGTGGTTATCAGTGATCTGCATGGATGAACGCACACACACACATGCATACACATGTATACACATAAATATGTATTCCTCTAGATGCAGACATACACACAGACATGCATAGACTCATAAAGTGCATCTGCAGAGTCACACACGTCTCCACACAAAACACTGTAATCTTTGTTATTTGAAAGAAGACAGTTTTAGTTCTGCTTCTATTCTTTCTTATTGGTCTGCAGTTTTGAATGACCGTCAGGCATGTGTGACGATGCAGGAAGCGTGTGTGAGCGGTTCATCTCGTCAGCAGGTCAACACCATGAATTCACTCACTAATTGGTGAGCTCACTTTAGTGGGTAGTCGCCATTTTCTTCAGGGTGTTCAAAACTACAATTCCAAAATCCAGTGGCCTGGAAAATTCCCAGAAGTCTCTACGAAAAACCAGAGTGGATTGTTTTAGATTAGATTGGATTGGCGCATATAGACCACAATGCATTGCATTTAAATGGTTTGTCACAAAATGCAAAGTATTTTCTTTTATAAATAATCCATCATCAGAACATCATCATAGATTCATGAATAGTCTTCCTAAAATGCTCATATTTATTAGGTTTTCACTTCAGCAATTAGGTATTTCAGTTGAAAGTAAACGTCGCGGCCGTTCCTTCAGCATCACGGTTTGGTTTTACCAAACATGGTCAGACGGCTCCATCTTCGTTCCAGGCATCTTGAGGCATTCTCAGATGGAACCTGCGTTAAAAACAGCACGTCTGGTCAACCGTGAGGAACCTGGACCAGTTCTGAAGGGTTCTCCTTAAGTTCTGGGTTTACTGGTTTTCATCAGAGATTTTCTCTGCTTAACGTCACGAATCTCCTCTGGAATCTCTCCCTCTCTGGTTCAGAATGCGCTGCCAGTAAGACAACACTTGGATTGATCAATATCTCACAGACTCATTACTGAACTCAGCCCCCTCCCCCCCTGGGGTCTGTTTCTGTCAGAAACGTCTTGGTCTTGGTTTCTTCAGCACCTCTGCTGCCGACATGCTCCTGTTCTGCAGAACTCGGTGCCTCGCTAAAACTGTCATCTTCACATTCAAGCAACATATTCAGAGTGTGGCTTAATCGTGAGCTCCTCACACACATTTATGTCACTAAAGCTGCAATCCAGATGACAAAATAAAAGATGTTTGGATAAAATATGTTTGAACTTTTCACTTCTTTTCACTTCATTCATTTAGTTCATACGGCGTGGTGTGGGAAAATTGTTTGTGATTTTTGTTAAACTTCTTTCCCACAAAACAGTTCCTAAAACAACACAACACGCACACTGGACTTTCTTGTGACAATGAAAGGGAAACCGAAGAAAACATATTTCTACTACTTTAAGAAAGCCGTTGGATCACTTTGAAACATTTCTTGTGGGGCGGCTGTGATGCAGGGGTAGGGCAGTCGAACTCTGATTGGAAAACTCTAGGTTTGATTCCCGCCTTAAGGCGGGTAAGGCGTGCCCTGATCCCCACATATAGGTTGGAGCCAGTGTATGGCAGCAGAGCTGGAAGTGTGATTGTAAAACTCCCTTACAAGTGTACGCCATTTACCATCCTTATTGTATAATGTATTTTTGTAATATTACATTTCAAACTTTTTTTTAAAAATATGTTTATTAGATACTCTGCATTACTACTCATTTTTCTTTAATTTTGTTCTAAAATTAATCTTTTAAATTGTAATTACTCTCGTCGTTTTTTTCCTCTATTCTTATTAGTCTAAAAACTAATGGAGTAATTGGATCCCAATGGCAACTTGCTGTGATTATTCTTTTTGCTTTTTTTGTCAAATGAAAATGGAAATTCGTGTTTTTTTTTTGTTTCCCCAAATTTCAATACAACAGATCAGGTGTGAAATAATCTAGAATTTAAACATAATAAACACAATGCATTGTTTGACTTTATGCGGCATCGTGAATATTTGCATCATTTTTGTTATAATATAGTTCATATGAGATTCTAAGAACAGATCGCCATCAATAATTAAGTTACTCTTTTGATATTAAGACTATTGATTTCAAATAAAATATTCGGATTCGTATCTCTATTGCTAAATATAGTAATATTTGAATTTTCATACTAACCATGCAGGAAAAACACAAAAACTGCTGTAACCCTTGTGCTATCTTAGATGACCCCACCCTTCCATTGACGTGTTCTTCCTACCATGACAAAGGTGGATAAAGGTGGAAAGATTTCATGTAATCCATTGACACCAGTGAAGATCACAAATCATTGAAGAAAAAAGGTTCAGCGCACTGTCTAGTGGGTCTAGATGACCCAACTCCCAAGTTGGGTCATCTAGACCCACTAAACAGTGCAACAGTGAGGAGAATTTATGACCACGCTTGTGTGAGATTCATCCAGAACTTCTTCAGGACCACAGAGGTTCAGCTTCCAGAACAGATGTCACCAGTTGTGAACCTTTCTCGGATCTGAACAACTTCCACGTGTGACTGTGACCGGGAATGGCAGGTCTTCATCAGGATGAAGGTCAGAGAATCAACCTGCCACACCTTGTCTTTCTCTGCTGTCAGAGAGCTCTGCTTCCACTTGGTCCCTCCAGGGTTGTCTGCCTCCCCCGCTGAGTGGCGGGCTCTCCTAACACCAAGGCAGAGGTCAGAAGAGCTCAGGAGCTTGGCAAGGACATCAAAATCTGCTCGCCGACAGTAAGTGGAGCAGCTATCACAAAGTGGTTTCCAGTTCTGGCATGTCTGACTGATAGAAAGACTTTGGCAGAAAGTGCTGTGCATCACCGTCTGACATCACACCTCGTCCAGCCACTCACCAAGTCCTATGACCTTCAGATCATAGATGGTTACTGTAAACGATCTGATGGGGGCATAAACTCTTATGAGCTCCACCATTTAACTCTACATGAGAACTGGACTGAGTGACCCCTCCCCCTGGCGTTCCAAACAGGAAATGACCGCAAAATCCCATAGATTTCTACAGGGAAATAAACAGCCGTTACTAAATCACTCTAATGGTCAGAAGAACCATTCTGGCTCTAATACCTTTTTTAAAATCTTCTTGATTATTCTCTTTTTTATTTCATGGTATTTTTATACCTCATCAAGTTATATACTGACCAATCAGATGCCTTAATAAAGGTAGGTGGAGCCTGCTGGCCCCCACGTCCAACATTCAAAATGTTTGACAGATTCTACTGAACCTGCTTTTATGTGATAGGAGTGTGGCCTTCCAACAAGCTCACTCCTGATTGGTGAGGGGTTGCTATAGAAACCACCACTCACAACCACTCTGATCAATCACATGTAGACTATCTAAAGCTTCAGCAGCAAGAAAAGAAGAAAAAAACAATGGAAGATAATTCTTCTCTCAGATGACTCCAGTTTTTGTCTCGACTGTGACTCAGAGAATTCTGTTCAGACCTGCCTAATGGAGGTATAGACGGGTAGAGATGATGTCCAAGTCAGGAAACATGACTCACTTCCTTTGAACGATCATTAGTCAGCATGAGGTTGACATTCTGTGAACCATGACATAGCAAAATAAATGAGACCCATTACTGCTAATCTGTCAGATATTGTTATTCATCATTTATTTCTAATATTGAACATAAAGTTATTGTTTTTGCTGGAGTTGCTTTAAACTTCTGCTGGACTCTGTGATCCTAAAAGGAAAGACGCACACAGTAACTGTAGATGAACATTAAACAAAATCAATATGGAGAACAACAGTCCGTCTCTGGTTCACATTCCTAATGGAAGTCACATGACCACTTCCTGCTGGAAGCTGCTGTGCACTTCAGCTGCTGGAAAGTAGGGTGATACAGCTGCATGTCAGAACTGCATGATAGAGATTTTTAGAGATATATAGAGATAACGATTTTTCAATTTCCATTTCATCACATTGTCACTGAGCTGTCTCTGCCTGGCCACGCCCACTTTTGCCTTTCATCAACAGCTTTTAGTCTGAAGCCACAGGAACGGTTCTAGCAATAGTTTGCTATTTTTACAACTGTGTGACCCAGAAAGATACAACTAAAGCAGACAAGCTGAGACTTCTAAGCAAAGTAATAAGGCTTTGTTGTTGCAGCAATTTTGACACAAATAAATTTGGATAAGTTTTTAAAAAAACATTTATTTAAGGCCAACATTCAAATCCTCAGTTCTTCCAAAAATAGTTTAAACTCAGGAGCGGCCCGTCCTCACAGATCCTTTCTGAGATCCCCATTTCAAACTTCCACTTCCTGCTTGGGGGTTGGAGATCTATACCCCATCAAAGAATCCACAAACGTGCCCCAATAGTCAGATACAATCCCGGGTTCTGGGAGGGGCTTCTTGGTTGAGCAGAAAGACAAGAGCGAGTTTCATCCCAGAAACTGGAAGAACATTCTCTGAGTAGTCTGTGACCATCTTCAGCAGGTGGAGCGCTCCCCCCTCCTCCAGTCACACAGATGCCTCCAACAGCTCCAGACAGAGGATGGATTCAGCCTCGCCCCCCCTCTGCCGCCCTGTCACTTCCATTCTTGGTTCTCTTCCGGCTCCTGAGCAGCTCAGCTGAAGAAGTACGTTGATTCTTTCACCTGCTGGAGATCAAAATCACCTGGGGAGGGAGGAGACGGCGTCAGAGCATGTTTAAGTCAGCGGGCCAACACGACAGACCAGAAACCATGGCAACAGCTCAGACCACCACCAAGGGGAAAGTGGTCTGAAGGTGCTGCAAACTGGTAGTTGTAAGAGAGAACATGTACCTGTGCTGGTCCATTAGAAATGAGGTATTCTGTTTCAGATAGTTAAGACATTTTTCTACACTGGATGTTTTTGTTTCATGTTCTGTGTCTAGAATCAGAAAGATCCTTTTCAGATTTAGTTTTTTTTATTATAATAGAAATAAGTTATTGAACTAAACTGAAAAGCGTTGACACTTAACAGAAATACTACATTTAATAAACTGAACAAAGAAATAAACAATTTTAACTTAAGTCAATAAACAATCAAACATTTTGGAATCAGCACAAATCCTCCACTAGAAAGGCATGCTGTTTAAAAAACATATATCTTTGGTGGAGCACCCTTGCCTCACAGTAAGAGAGTCGCGGTTCAAATCCCGGCTGAGTGGAGTTGGCACGTTCCCTCTGGGGTTCACAGGTTAACTGGGGATTCTAAATTGTCTCCAGGTGTGGGGGTGTGATTGTGTTACTGCAACACACCGCCAACCTGTCTAGGCTGTCGCCCACCTTGGCCCAAAAATGGCTTTGGAAAATGACGCTCAAACAAAGACAATCAAACATTATCAACTCAGAGAAATCTGAATCTGCTTTACTTTTCAATAACCAAGCAGGACTTTTCCTTGTAAAATTATGACTTTTTGAACCATGAATGATTATTCTCATAAATCTTTGATTTAATTTTTTTTTCTTTAACGGTGGCCCTAACACTCCGTCATGTTATGAACTAAAGTTCAGTTTGTCAGCTTTAGTGGAAAATGCCTCTTAGCCAGGTCTCTCTTCAAAAGAGATTTTATGGCAACAGACTTCCTGGTAAAATAGAGATTAAATAAAAAAATGAAAAAAAAAATACTGAAGGTCTGTGTTTACCAAAACCCACCGAGTGAAGCCCGGACTGAGGCTCTGTCCGCCTCTGACAGCGGTCCATGAATGGAGCTGCTGTCTGAATTATTCAGGAAACATTTAAAAAAAAAAAGACCAGAGAAACTCCAACAAACCGACATCTGACCTTTGACCTGCTTCTCTCCAGACTTCAGTATGAAATATGGATGATCCAAATCATCTAAAAGCTGCGTTGCAATTTTCTCTTTCAACAGTTCATCTGCCCTTCAGAGGTCTTTAAACCTTTTCTGTTGGATTTCCTTCATGTGTGTGCAGCATTTCCCATCGCAACACAAAACAAGAACAAACAAATACAAACCAACAAAAACACAATATATTATAAAAAGTCATTTAGAAGCGAATGTAGACCTTCACAAAGTCAGAGATGAGGCACTACAGCCTTCAATTCCATCAGGACAATTCCAGAGCAGAACAACAGACGTACTGATTTAGAATTAAAAACATGAGAGAGTATGAATAACTTTATCATAATTTATCCTTTTTTCTTAGACGTCCTTGAGTTTATAGGATATTACAGTCGACGTTGAGTCATGGAATCTGGATTTAAAGTCTTCTTTCTTGTTTTAACACAGAATGCGTTCACTCCGATTGTCTTATGATCTATTTTAAAATCGTTCCCAGATGTTTTTTCAAATTAAGATGATGCCGTTTTTAGCCAAAATCTAAAAACCTGTGTCGTTTTCTAAGACAGGAGAAGGAGTTAATCAGAAATGTATCTTTGCAATGTGGCTGTTGGTGAAAAGCAACCCCGCCCCCCATTCCTGTCACCCCATAGTAGAGAGCTTTCTGTTTACATGCTCTTCTGCTAGCGATCAGATCTTTGTTTCCATATAATGGGACTTTTTTTCTTATGAAAGTTTGAACTTTGAGATTTTAAACGAGAGAAAAGTGCAGAAAGTGTGTTGTGAGGAGTTTTACAACCTTAAAACATCTGAAATTATTGTTTAAAATAAAGAGACTTCTTTACAGATTTCACTCATCGTGGATAATGTTTAGAACGTAACTCCTGTGATAAACGATGGACGCCTGCGTTGGGGTCTGCAGCCCTTAATAACTTTGATTTAAAGGTGGTTATCATGGATGGTAGGATACGGCGCAGGCCTAATCGAACCATTTCTGGACTTTTTGCTCCACGACCTCATTTAGAATACGTCATTTTTAATTCTGACATGTGACAATGACATCGAAGGTGCATGTCCAGGTCTGAACAGTCTAGAGCTGAAGGTCAGAGACCTCTTCAGTCACAGGCTCTGGTACTAAAACAAGTATAACAGCTGATGGGCCTCAGCAAAAGCCGATTGTGTAATTATGACTGATCAATTTGTAGCAGAAGGCCATCGGGCCAAAATAACAAAAGGCGTACAGATGGAGACCGACAGAGCAGGTTGCATAACTGCAAAGCCTGACAGACGGACGAAAGCATCGTCCCACGGTGGAGGAGGAGGAGCAGTTCTACCAAATTTAGGATCTGGAGGTGAAAACACAAAGAAACTCCGAGGAGCAAAGCCTGAAGATGATGACATGAGCAAACCAAGGCAGGGACAAGGGCGTGACCCAGAAACTTTTCTGCCGTCACATCCTCAGGTCAAAGCTGGCGACCTCTTCGTTCTGATTCCCACACTGACCTGTCTGAGGCACTTTGGTCAGAAGCAGCATCAGCCTCCGGTACTCCTGATACTTTTTGCTTTTGGCTTCAGCCCTGAAACAGACGAGGGAAAAAAAGGAGATGTTAGGGAAGTGGGAGGAGCCTGAATGAGGTGCTTCAGGGCGTTTCATCTGAACTTCTAGTGTTCTTCAGGAATGTGATGGAGCGAGTACTTAACTGCTTTAATCTTAACTTCAATAATTTAAAGGATCAACTCAAGTTTGACCTTCAAATTATCCACAAATGGGGGCGTGGTCTTTTGATGACAGTTAAATCCGGTGTCCTTCCTGCTCATCCATTCAACATTTTTAATTCTGCTTTTAGTCAAAGTGCTTATGTGGGAGCACATAGCTTTCAGTGATGTCACTTCCTGCCAAGATGCTGGAGCTCACATGTAGGTCTCAAAGTTTGTCATGTGACTGCGGCGTTGTTGACAATTCCAATCTTTATTTTGCTGTTACATCAATGCAAACTGAAATGTTGTCAAAGCAGGCGGCGGGGGTAAATCCATGGAGCTTCTTTGGAACAGAAGGAGCAGTGAGGAGCAGAAACATGATTTCAGGCTTCTGAACAGGAGGCGTGGTCTTTCAAAGTGTCTCTGATGGAACAGGTGAGCTGCAGTCCAGCAGATGGTTTCTCCAAATGTTTGCAGCTTTCCTGAGGAGAGCTCAGCTGTTGCATCACTGCAGCAGGTGGTGGTTGGAAGTGACTGCAGCTCCGCCATGTTATAATCCTCCTTACCTGTGGCCTCAGAATCCAAGTTCATCCAGCACCTGTTCGCTCCTGTTCACCTTTAACCCTGCCATCAGCTTAGAACAGCACCAGAGGATCTGGTTCATGTGGAGGGAAGGAGGAGGTCCAAAGGTCTCCAATTATCTCTCAGAGATGGAGCACTGAACTATTTTTATCCAAAGCTGGAGATGTCAGCTTCACATGTGGATTTGTCTGATAGCATGGATGTGTGACCCTGCAGTTCCAACAGTATGCAACACTAACAAAGAAAACCAGACTGCTCAGAGGTCTGCAGGAACTCTGCTTCATGCATGGAACTTACGGGAGCCCGGACCCGGAGCAGTATTTGTGCAGCAGGAAGTCAGACAGCTCCTGCAGGATTGGCTGGCTGTGCAGGGCCACAAACTGCTCCCGGCAAACCTGTCAGGGGGAAGCAGATGGAAAGTACACTTGTAAAACAGAACTCCTGTCCTCTTTATCTTCTTTATTCCAAAAATATGGATTAGAAAAACTGCTTCCATCTGTGTGTGTGTGGGGGGGGGGGGGGGGGGAGGAGTCAGAGTGATTGAACAAATATGTGGGAAAAATATTAGAGGGGGGGTATCAAGTGGACATGAAGCTGAGCGTTACTCCTGCAGCATCTGCCGGAAACTGAGAAAACAGAGGAGTAAAGGAGAAGAGGAGGAAGGAGGAAGGTCTGGGCCTTTAAAATGTACATAAAGTCTCAGCTTCCAGTGTGGCTGATGGTGGGGGGAGCATACCTTGTTCATGGTGTCCACAGTGAGGGCGTGGGTCCAGAAGCAGTCGTGAACAGAGACGAACGTCAGACCAGCGCTAACAAAAGAGAGAAAGGGCAGAATTACGGTGGGGGGGGCTCTGTGATGCCTGTTGCTTTGAACTTTACGGGTGGTTTGTGCTGAAAATATCTAGGTTTGGGTCGGCAGCTTCGGCGTGAATGAGAGCGCGACTTCCACCACAGCCGAGCTGAACGGGGAGGACGGTCACCTGTAGCAGTGGAGAGCCGTCAGCATCATGTGTGTGGAATCCAAGGAGTGGATGAAGTTTGGTGGAAACGCGTTCTTCTGTTTGACGGTGTCTGGTCTCCTGCAGAAAACCCGCAAACATACAGAAAATTAAAATTAGAGCAGGGAGGAGCAGGAGCACAGAGAGTGCAAGCTCCAGCCTAACCAGAAGAATAGCCCCCCCACCGCGCCCAGGGGGCCAGCGCGGGGCCTCGCCCCCAGAGAGCACCCCCAGCCCCAGACGACCAGCCCACCGCCACCCAAAGCTCTGAACACCCCACCCACCCCCAACCCCAGGGCCAGATGTGATGTGATCTCCGGCTCATGTAGGGAGATCTCCCTGCATGGAGGGAGGGCCGCTGGGTCCAGGAAGCCAGCACCCAAGGGACACGGCCGCCGTTGCCGTGGGCCTGGTTCCACCCGCCAGGGATGGGATGGAGGACAGAAGATCAGAAGTAATGTGTGTTTGTGTGTGTTGGAGTGTATTTTGTTGTGGGGTAAAGGGTGTGTGTACTAAAGGTTGCAGTTAAAATTGACGGGTAGGGCACTCAGAGGGCATCTCTGGCAGTGATGTCCAAGCATCCCCCCCACCAAGAGTCCTACATTTCTAAGGAGCATTTAAAAGAGAGAGGAGGGGCCCGAATTCATGCGGCAACCGCAGGCTGGGGACCACTGCCAAATATCTCCTCCCCCCAAGGTCCATTGCAGGCCAATTACTCTAATAAGTGTTTGTATGAGGAAGGGGGTAGGTCGTGGACAACTGCTAGACTGACCATCCCTCAGACACCCCCAGAATTGGGGCCAGGTCTCTCAAGCCCAGGGGCCCCATCGCTCAAAGAGCCGACCCCGCAGGCCCCACAACGCCCACCCCACACAAAGAGAGAGGAGCCAAGAAAGAGCCGGTCCGGGGGCAAACCCAAGCTCCCGCCCCCTGGGAGAGCTCTAGTCAGGCACCGACGAAACCGAGGCAGCCCGACCAGTTGGGGCAACCACAGATTGCTTTAGTGGAGGCCCAACCCATCAAACCACCAAGGCCCCATGCTTGCTGTGAGGACTTTCATTCATCCAGGAACAGCAGGAAAAGTCTAAAACAGGGTCATCTGGACTTTGCTTTTTAAGTTGTCATTTCTCCATATTAATGGAAACATTCCAGATCTGCTGTCCCTCTACCGAGGTGATGGACCACCTGCTCTCACTGATAAATCTCCTCCATCTGATCATAATAATTTTTTCCACAAGGTGGGATGACTTTAAATGATGGACATAGAGGTACTTCAAACATGCATCTTATTGTTTTAGTTATTTATTCAGTTTTCATTTTTTTATTATTATATTGTATTTATGTTTAGTATATGTTCATACATTTTTAGGGCTGTGGTTTGTATCTTTAGTCTGTTAAAATGTTTAATTTCAGATCTTTGCAGCTGTTTTGAAAAGGAGTTTTTATAATGCAAATGACACTAAACTAAACTAAACTAAAGGGAAATCTTTTCTGCCTCCGCAGGCGTTGCAGCTGGTGGGCGGGGCTTACTGTCTCTCTGAGGACTTACTCTTTGGAGTCGTGGCTGATCTGCAGGTTTATGTGCTGGATGGAGCTCTTCAGCTGCAGAAGAAAAACAGAGGCATTTAAACTAAAATCAGCTATAACTGACTTAATGACACAAGTATTATCAAATGCAAAAGAAATGCTAAAAATGAACAGTATACAAGTACAAGTATAAGTATACTGTATACATTACAGATGAGCAGGACTCGTATAGTAATCGTATAGTAATTTCTTCAGTTCAATTTCTTCGGCACAGAGACGTGGGACACGTCTCTGTGCCGTCCAGCCTGGATCAGAACAGCTGTAATGGGTAGGACTTTGACACGCCCCCACAGCTCTTCTATCATTGGCTGCTGTGCGGTTGTCATAGTTACAGCTCCCAAAAGCAAACATAAATAAGCCCACAGGGAATCCCCATTAATGAGGTGAGAAGAAGCAGAGTCTGAGAGGAAGCGTTTCGTTGGCTCACAAGCTCCACCTGATTTATTCGGCTCTTCGGTTAACTTCTCCTTCTGAAGTCAACAGCTGCTCCTCAGATTGTTGGGAAACTGCCAGGTGGGTCATTGTGGACCACAATGATCTTCACGGACACCTGTCCATCAAGTGACCACGCCCCCTTTTGAGTGCAACTTCTTGTTCTCATTCAATGGCCAGTCTTCGTCCGATTATTCATTCCTCTACAAAACCTTTACACTTTACACTGAGGTCAAAGGGGACTAACGTGCTGTGTAACACGCCACCCAGGGGTTGCTCGCTGAACAGCACCTGGCTCCAGCTACAGGGCCATGGTTCCTGCTCACAGACTTTGTTCTGATGGTAGGTGTGCGTTGATCTTCTTTCATGTCTGCCTTTGGGAAGTCACATTATCTATCTGAACATAAACAGAGCAAACTAAAGCTCAATGCACAGCAGATGGATACAGACAAATAAAGATGCAGTGATGCAGAGCGACTACCAGCAGGTATACAGAAGAGCACAGTCATTAATGCTTGCAGATAGAAACATGGACACCGAAAATATTTCTGTTTCTGTTACCAACCTCTTCCAAAACTTTAAAAGGCCTGTATCATGCAAAATCTCCTTTTTTTAGCTTTCAAGTGTATTCTAATATTTATTTCTCACTAAAACATTCCCAAAGTGTTGTTTCACGCATCTCTGATTATTCCACTAAAAAACTCCAATCCACTAAAACACATTGTGACATCATTATGTGAGACAAGCCCCTTCCAGGAAGAGTCTGCACTGCCAGCTCCCCCCCCCGGCTAACACACACACTTTCTCCGTGGAGCTAGTGGTGATCGGCTAAACGCTTTTAAACCAATTGTTTTTTTCACTGATGTTTCTTTTTTTTTATTAATTGTTCTGTTCTCTCTTGTCACCCATTGTGTGTTTGTATCTTGAGCTTAACGCTGACACTGCAACAACCCAATTTCCCAAGCTGGGATCAATACAGTATCTTTATCTTATTTTATCTTTCATTTTTTAGGCACAATATGCACATCCATCTTTGCAAAAGTTCGAACGTTGATTTGAAAACTAATCGGAACTCCGTCTGTGTTTTCCACCATTTCTACAGTCCCTGACTGTCACACAGAGATCCAACACTCACCAAAACCTGTGCTTCCACTTCCACTCACAAAACGTTTCAGTCCAGCTAATAATCCCACTTGTTACCTTTGACAATGGCTGTAAACCCATCCGGGAGGGGGGGGGGATGAGCTGGAGTGACCTCTAGATGGATTAGCATCACCCAGTTCAGCAGCATCCCTGACGTCTGCTGATGTTCTGCTACTTTCACCAGCCCCCCCTAAAAGGTCGTTGATTAAGGTCATTGTCAGCATGGATGAGGGACGTCATCAGGGTACCTGCACTTTCAGGATCTTCATGGAGGTAAGTTTACACGTGACCCCAGGACCCCAATGGCCTTGGATTTAGGAGGCAGAGAGAGGGAATTTAATCCAGCCACGCTTGGAAGAGGTGACCTTTCTGAACATCAGTTTAATTTTGCTGCTCAGCGGCGGGACCGGATTAGAGAATGATTAAAGAGGATCAAGAAAGTTATCTGTGAAACATGAGCGGGAAGCTTCACACCAGTCATCTATTTGTTTATTTATTATCAGACCTTGAAAAAAAGCTTAGCTAATCGTCTTCCTCGTCTCTGCTGGACACTGAAAGGAGGTCAAACTGGGGGAATGCGGCACGCACTTCCCCCCAACAGAGAGGGCCGCGGCCGCAGGGGATCTCCCATCTATCAGCGGATCTGCTCATGAAGCGTCACTTCCCAGATAAGTCATCCGTATGTCTGAAGTCCCCCTGACAGAACAGAACAGCCCCCCCAGCCTGAGAGACTGTCTGCCCAGCGGTCAGTCCAGAGCTTCTGCTCACCCACACCTTTGGTTTTTTTTTTAGCTCCATCGTTATCTCTGACGCACTCTCAGCACTTATCTGACGGTTGTGTTACCGTCAACAAAGAGACGGACAACACCCGCCAGAGCGAGGAGCGCTGGTCCACTTCCTGTCACCGATGAGCAACGGTCCCAGAAACGCCACTCTGAGGCTACAACTGGTCAAACTTTTATGTCTGAGCTACAAAACGGTTAGAAAATGTGTTTTTATGGTTAACATCAGGATCAGCTTACAGTGGAATAAAAAACAAATTGTAAATTTGAAAAACTGAAAACAGTTTTAAACTCAAAAGGACACACGGAAAAATGAAAGAAATATTAAATAAAAAAAATGAAAATTTGAATTGAACATTTTGATAATCCTCAGACTATTACCAAATGAAAGAGAATGTTTAGTTGTGAACGTTCATTCAAAGCGGGCTCAGAAACGCGCGATTGAGCGACCATTTCCAATAAAAAAGGTCAACATCATCACACGTGTGTGCGTTCAGTACTCTCATGAGTCACTACACAACTTATTAAGTCCGTTTTCGGGCTCTGTGTACAAAACGCGCATCATTGAACGCACAACAAAAGTAAAACCAGTTGAACTTTGACAAATAGTGCCGTGATCATGAAGGAGAAATGAATAATTGTGGTTTGTGACACCAAGTTTTACATATATGGGAATAAAGCGGTGAAGGAAAAAGCCTGGAGCAGAGTGACCAGATTTACACCACCTCAACATTTCACACCAAACCTATTCCAACTGTAGGAGGCGGACAAGCGCTAGTAAACAATAAAATAAAAAAAAGAATAAGCCCCTCCCTGATCGTCCCGCGTAAACACCAAACGTGACTACAGCTGTTTTTTCGTTTTGTTTACTCTCTGGTTTTTCATTCTCTAGACTGATCCTAATAGTTTAGTCCCATTTCTCATTGAATAATCAAACCCCAAAACATGAACACCTGCTTAAATATTTGAAGGTTGGTGGAATCGATGAAAAGTTTTTGCGCAGGAAGTTTTGATGTTTGAAATGAGAGGTTGTAAAATTAGTGCTGGTGTTTAGGTCTTAGTTCATATTACTCTGTGTTTGCAACAACCTGTGAAACTCTAAATATGAAAAGTGGACGGTAAAAACCCTAATTACAAAAAGGTTATAACCTAACTGACAAGTATGCAAAGAATTCTTTAATAGGTTAAAGATAAAAACTACATCTGTTTTCTATTGACTTCATATTATTACAGCTGACTACAAAGGTCATCTTTAGCTGCATATCAGATCAAAATTACCTAGTGGGATGACAGAAACCACAGCGTCTCCATCTGCGTTACAGTTCTCCTGTGATAATTTATCTTACTAAAAAACAGTTTTTTAGTTTAATGACAGTTATGCAGAACAGTATAACTCATGTGTGTCATCACAGATGACTAGGAACCAAAACATTTTATTAGCAAGCAGAGACTGATTTTAAAATTTTATATTTGAATTTTTTTATTCTGTATTTCTATTTGTATTTTGTATATTGTCTTTTACCTGTGTTTTATATTCTGATTTGCCCTTTTTACTTGTTAAAATCTCTTTTCAACAACTTTGTCAAATGACTGCAGATGAAAACTAGCCTCCAGCTAAAATCTGACATATTTACATTTGTTTTAAATGATCATTTATATGCATTAATGCCCCTTTCTTAATAAATAAATGCTCAAATTAAGGGAAAAGTTTTCCAAAATGTCTGACATTATTCTACATTTGTGCAGATGTTCTCACTCTAACCCACAAACTGCTGCAGCCCATCATTTTCTGTGAAGAGCTGGGGCTTACCACTTGGTTGCGTGTGCGATGGTAGGGCTGAATGATGGGTAAACCCAGGGGGGTCACCCACTCCACGGTGTGGCCGCACTTCGAGATGAGCCTGGCGCTCTCCGTCAGCCAATCCTGCGACATTAGGACGCCAGCAGAGACACGAAACATCACAAAACACAGCATGACGATGGGCATGTGTGTCTACGATGTGTGAAATGACCAAACTTCTCAGTTCATCCATGTTTTAGGTGAAATTTGGGGGGGGGGCTTAAAGTTCTGTTTACATATGGGTCTCCCATATCAGTATTAACTACAGTATAGGCTCAATCATACAGGAAGGCTTT
Organism: Oryzias latipes; assembly: GCF_053564925.1. Taxonomy (NCBI): domain Eukaryota; kingdom Metazoa; phylum Chordata; class Actinopteri; order Beloniformes; family Adrianichthyidae; genus Oryzias; species Oryzias latipes. Next base: position 9,499,592 of record NC_136240.1, read on the forward strand.
AGGTCTCGGTTACAGAGAGAGATGGTGTCTGCCTCCTGAACCGAACAGCAAATCGATTCGACAAAATCCAGTTTAAACCAAATTCTAGTTTGTTTGACATGAAAAAGCCTCACAAACTGCTGGTTCTGGTGTTTTCTAAGCTAAATTTCTTTTATTCTGAAGACTAATGTATTGTTATCAGCAGAATTGGTCTTTTGCAGTTTGCTGCAGTAAAGGCCACAGAAGGCCGACCCGGTGCCGCCATCGTCAGCCCGGCTTCAGATCTATGATCTGCAGAGTAAAATAACATCTGCTTTTGTTTTTGCACATCTATGGAGACTTTCAAGCATTAGTTCTTCAAGCCCAGTTCCCCTAAAGACCAGAATCTGGAGACTTTTATTTTTGCCGCTCAAACAGAACCCACCATATTGTCAAAGTCAGTTCGTTCCCCCCTGAACTCACCTGGATCTCTCTGGTTCCTGTAAACATCTCCTTCAAGCCATTGAACACCAGGCGCACCAGGTAATGGGAAGCATCCCATATATGCTCCTACAAACACAGACATAGGGGGTTCATGACTTTTAGAACTATGATCCGGTTTGTGGCATTTTATTAGAAATGTAGTTTCCCAAAAAGGAGCTTCAAGCAGATTCATGTTGAGGGCATCTTTAACAACAAACTTGCATCCATCGCTAGTTCTTCATGGAAAAGGAGCAAAATGTACAAAAAGCAGATGCAGATGACGGCGATCTAAACTCTCCTCTGCTGGAATCGCACGCTTCACCTCTGGTCTCATTTTACTGCATTATTGACTGAAACACGGTCGTCTCATCGGAGTCCGTGTGGCTCGCAGTGACGCGACGCCTCGTGTCACTAACAAAGTCAAATGTAACTAAATAAAATGCACGTACTGCAAAAACCAGCTCCATTGCCATAAGCTGTTTTTGCAGAAATGCTTAACTGGTAAAGCTGCAGATGCAGAACATCTTGAAAGAAGAAGAAAATGTCTCCAGTTTGTCTAAAAATCTACCATAAAAGCTTGCATAGTGTTTATTTTTAGCTAAATGTGCCAAATTCACTAATGAATGGCTAAAAATAAGGCTAAGTACCAAAATTATCTATAAAAACAGTGAGAAAACTGGAATTAGCCAAAACACATCAAATGCATTATTCCTACTACAAGAGCTTGTCATATTTAAATTCAGTGGGCGGGGCTAAAATGCTTGTTCTCTTTAGCAAGATGTTTGGGAGTGTGAGAGCGGCACAGGAATCCAGACCAAAGCTGCATGGTTGAATACTTTATGCAGAGTCTAATGAGGTCTGATCAGAATCCATCACTAACATCCAAAACTATTTAGAAATTCTGGACTCCAATGTCTCTACTCTGGTTTAAAGGAGGAATGTTTGTTCTTAAACGTGTGGAAGGACATAAGAGAGTTAAAGCAACAACTCCACTGTAAGACTCCTAAATGTGAATCATCTATAAAAGACAAAAGCGTTTCAAGACAACAAAAACGTTCACCAAAGTCAGAACAATATAAAAATAGAATCATTGCTGAAGTTATTGTAGTTTAAAGTTTCTATTATAATATATTATAGTGGGAAAAATTACGAGAATTTTACTGAATTGCTGAAAAACTAAGAGTTGATTAAAACAAAGCTAAAAATTTTACTATCTTAAAAACCAGCATGTCTGCCAAATATATGAAATGCTAAACAAGTGCAGAACAATAAGAATGTAAAAAGATAATAAAAATATTTTTGGCAATAGTAAAATAATAATCTGTGAACAGAAAAAAAGCCGTTTTATAGCAGCAGATTTTCTGAGCTTTTTCTTTTTCTTTCTTCTGTCAGAGTTAAATTCAACGACATTGACGGCAGATGAACGCTTCTGTCCTTCAGCAGAAGAGGCAGCTAACTTCAGAAGGTGGGAGGGGCCAAGTTACAGCTGTTGTTGAGAAAAACAACATTACAGTCTGCAGAATTTTCCCGGAGCAAAAGAGTCTTTATGTCCAAAGAGCGGCTCGGCCTGAGAGCTTCCTGTGCCGAGTTGGAAACAAAGGATGTGCCGCTCAGAGGACGGAGACTCGGCTTCAGAATGATGGCGCCCTGCAGCTCAGGACAGCGTTTGCTCTGTGCGTCCACAGAAAGTCTTCAGAGGAGGCTGGGGGAGGAGCACGAGGAGATCAGAAAACCCAACCCACTCCTGCCGTACCTTGGGAAAGTTTTCAATCTCTTTCAGCCTTTTTTCGATCTGGAGGCGTCCCCCGTAGCGCGTGACCCCGTACACCACGGTCATCACTGTCTGTTTGACCACCTTCCTGCTGATAAAGCCCTCCAGCACCTGGGCGATCTTCAGACCATCTCTGGCATCCCGAGCTCGCAGCTCCTCCACCTGAGAGGACAGGAGGTGGAGGTTAAGTGGGCAAAATGCTCAAAAAAGGACTGTGGCGGTTTTTCATCTGATGTTCTGGTGGCTTCTGTCTCAAACAGCAGATATCGATGGAGTCATGAACCCTCTATTTAGTCTGACCGTTTAGATTTCACAGCCAGACATCGTCTAATAATAACCACAGTCAGGTAACTTCATCAAATCCTCTCCTGTTACAGTCAGTGGCCCCCCCCTTCCAGAAGCATCAGATGATCACAGTTTAGACTGATGTGTTTCTGCAGGTCTGACAGAGGATCTAAGTTCTTGAACTCAAAGCAGAGGATGATCTTTAGCCGTAAACACAAAGACCTTCATTTTTCTGCCTCTGCCTTCTGGAACTGAACGCCCTGAGAGAAAAAGGAGCAGAACCTGCTGTGCCACCCCGCTGTAGACATCCTGGGGCACGTCGCAGGGCACCAGGTTGACTGACGTGGCCCCGATCACATCTCTGCCCAGAGCTGCATAGTGTTGGAGGCCATTACAGGAACCATCCTGAGGAAGAGGAAGGGAAGATGAAGAGGACTTTACTATACATGAACGTGGGATTATCAGGCTCCTATAGTTCATCTTATCTGCAAAAACCCCCCTGAAAAGTTTGAGGTTCCTCAACTCTGAGCAGCAGCCAAGAGTCTGCATTTTAGCAGCTTTAACACTTTTTAAAAAATGAAACCATTTCTAGGTCCATTATGAAGAACCTTCAAATGAAACCTTTAACCTGTAGCTGTTTTTAACTTTTTAATGTTTTTTTTAAATTGATACCAAACGTCTTGGGTGTGTGTAACTTTTTTGCCTCTTGGCCAGTACTTTTGCGGATAAAAAATGGTAAATAAAGAAATAAATAAAAAAGGAGGAGGAGGGGGGTGGTGGTCCTGAATCCTTTATGGCAGTAAAGCTGACATAGGCATCCTAACTGGGTGAAAGGTCAATATGGGGTCAAATCAGGATAAACTTAAATATGAAAAGGAAAAGAAAAAAAAGACATTTTGAAAACAATTTTTAACCAGAGAGAATATTGAAAATTTAAAAAACAAATTCTCTCCCAAAGTTTGGTATATTGGAGGAGCGATGACACAGACAACAGATGCTGTTGTGGAGCAGAATGACGTCACCATAACCTCTGTCACCCCATGTCAATCATGTCCCAAAATTAAGCTCAACTCCAAAAATGAAGAGTCTGAACTAAAAACTGTAAAGTAAGAGCAAAGAGAGAAAAAAAAACAAAAGAAAACAAAGTTGAAAATACAAAACAGCAATTGTTACTAGTAAACCTTTGACATTTGGTAACAGGTTGGCCAAATCTGAATTCTTCCCAACCCTACATTTAGCCCTCCAAACAGAGAGTTATGGTGCAGAAATGCGTTTCTCCTTCCTCCACATATACTGGCGAAGTAGCCCTAAGCTAGTTCCTGCTACTCCTCCATAAAAAGCCTTTTGGGCACCACTACGGCTTTAAATGCCCCAACAATTGGAGGGTGAAGCCGTAGGTGTAGGGGAAGAATTCCGATTTGAGCTCTTCAAATTTAAACATTTTATTTTCAAATTTACAATAATTTCAAAATTTTACTTAAGTTTACAATGCTTATTCTTTTAACTTTCATTCACTTTAAGCTGATCCTGATTTTACCTCACAGGTCAGCAGCACAGCTCAGTTTAAATCCAGATTTACAGATTTCAAGGTTTGGTTGTTTGGGTTTCATTGAAGAATTTTAAATGCAGATGTGAATGCAGACGCCATGAATTTGATTTCACTTCATGGATGCCAAATGTTTAGATGCCTAAAGAAAATATAATCAATAAATAATCTTAGATTATTACTTTTTGCCGGTTTCTGCACAACTAATTTCCACAAAACGAGCATATCAGGGACAAATAGTTACTGATAGGATTGTAATGAATCACTTTAAAAACGATTCAATTCCTAGTAGATATGAGTTCATTTTGAACGATCCGAGTCTTTGTGGCTGCTTCCTGTTTGGAACGCCAGCAGGGAGGAGTCAGTCATTCTAGTTGTCACATACAGGCCGGCTGGCTTTTCGTACCTGGTGAACAGGAAAATGAGAGACGAACTTGGCGGGATCAGGCGACCTCGCAGCTCTGGCTATCTCCATGCAGCAGGCCAGCGCCTGCCAGGGCTCGTCTGCATTCATCCACCACTTCCTACCCTGAGGACGACACATGCAAGACCATCATCCTCCTGCCTACAAACCTTCCTGGAAACTTCCTTTGAGGAGGAGATTATGTAGGAGATAAAAGGCAAGCATCCAACATTCTTAATAAAAGCATCAAAGAGAAGATTTGAAGGTGCACCGACGTGTAACGGGTTGTCTGCAGAATCCAGGATGTCCTCCATGATGCTGTTGGCATACTGCAGCCGCCCCTGCAGCGAGCTCCTCTTCTTCAATCCTGTCAGGTTGACTAAATGGATCTTGAGCCAGTCCAGGCCTTTAGGACCCAGAGGCTTTCCCTCTGCGAACACCAGCATGGCCCGCGTGACATCACTCCCCAGGTGGTTGAAGTAGGGGGGACACGGGTAGGTCCGTCCCCTAAAGTCCATGTTGTGGGGGAACCAGAAGGTTTCCTCCCGCATGTGGTGAGCTATGGAGAGCTTGTAGAGAGCATCCATGCGCAGGCTGTGCATCTCACTGCCTTTCTTCTTGGCATTGATCACCTCGCGTTTCATGAGGGCTTTCTGACTCGCCGTGTAGGCGGGGTCTTGAGGGTTGAAGTGAGGTATTTTGGGAGCTTCTGACATGGGGGGAGGGATGTCCAACTTATCACTTCCGCGATCGTTGAATATGGAGATGATGATGTCCAACAACGGCTTGTTGATCTTCCAGGCACAGTTACCCAGCTGGTTCAGGGAGTCAAACACCGGCTCAAGGTGCTGGGATTTCTCCAACAGCTGCTCGTGCTGCGTGGCGCCCTCCACTGTGCGCATCAGCTTCGTCGGCGTCAGCACATAGGCGCCAAACTTCACTGAGGTCCAGGGCACCGGGGGACACAACATGGGCATCACATACGAGTCAAAGGTCAGTCTGGTCTCCATGGCCTCCTGCTGCATCTGAACCAGGATGGGGTGGGGTTTGATGAAACCAACCTGTGGAGAACAACGCCATGAGAACCTCAAAGAAACGTTCATCCTTCCTCTTCTGACCATGCAGCTACCAGAGATGCAGATGTTTCTTCAGAAAAAGGCAAAGCCGCCCATGAAAAGTTCAGAGCACGGCTGCCCAATCCTGGTCCTCAAGATCTACCATCCTGCCCGTTCTCCAGCTCTCCCTGTTCTCCAGCTCTCCCTGCACTTCCTGCTGCTGATTATCTGGACCAGGCATGCTCAATACATCAGAGTAAAGTCAGGTAATCCACAGTGAAGAAAGAAGTGGAACACAGGCAGGGTAGAACTCGAGGACAAAGTCTGAGCAGCCCTGGTTTAGAGAAACAGAGACCCACAGACTCTGCTTCCATCGCTCTGAGGACCAATTATCGACGCTGCAGATTCAAATCAAAGCATTTCAGACACGCAGGAGTCTGCAATCAGAGCTGCTCCACAGGACTTTCTCTAACATTATCCTGATACAAAACATATGTTATAAAGTTAGGAAACCTTCTCTGTAGAATTTGGATATGGATGGCTAAAAACTGCATCGTCATCATTAAAAAAAACATTGGGAACGCTTTGAAAATAGATCAAAAGATGATCGGAGTGGGAACTTCAGGTAAAAAACTAAAAATCTAAATTGAACTATCCATTTATTTTAGGCTAAACTTTAAGGTACCCAAACTAAAAACAGTTCTGTAGGTCCAGATGTGACCCAGAAGAATCTGTAACCACAGAAAACAGTTTAACTGGGAAATTCCAGCTTTAAGTGGAGGAAGGTCTGCATCCGCTGGCAGTGACCTGACAGAATCACCTTGGCGTTGCTTCGATGAGCCAGACTCTCAAGCTGGGCTGAAAAATCATTAGGACCCCCTCAGTAGACACAGAGGCTCTACGCCATGAAGGAAAAATAAATAAACAAGGTCCTAATGATTGACTGTCAGTTTACACTGAACTCTTAGGTAAGTCCACCTCTTTTCTCCCAGCATGCCCCACCAGTCCTCCTGTAAATCAGTCAGCCAATCGGGGTCCAGTACAAAGGATTCAGCCTACACATTGCTATGCCTCTTTGGAGCGTCACGCTGAGATGCTGAAGAGCTCAAAGCCTCATCATAGTTAAGCAAGAAAACGTTTGAGCGGATTTGTGTAAATTTATCACAGAGAAACTAAAATCAAGTATTTTTAACCCTTGTACTATCTTGTGGGGTCACAATGACCCCACCCTTACATTGACGTGTTCTCCCTACCATGACAAAGGTGGATAAAGGTGGAAAGATTTCATGTAATCCATGGACACCAGTGAAGATCACAAATCATTGAGGAATAAAGGTTCAGCGCACTGTTTAGTGGGTCTAGATGACCCCACTCCCAACGTTAAAGTGCTTAGGATAGCACAAGGGTTAAAATGTGCTTTCCTCAGTTTTTTTTGCTCTGAATCTTTATAATTATTGAAAAAAACATCCTGAAGTTCCTTAATGTCATCCCAGATGAAAATCCAGACCCCTATAAATCCTGTTACCAGGACAGAAAACCCGTTCAGTGTGTGTGGAAATGAACTCCACGGAACATCCTGAGCAGCAACAGTACCTGCCGGGTGCTGCGAAAGGTGTACATGTGGTAAAGGATGGGGATGAGCTTCCGGTCCTGGGACGGGTTCAGGATGTCACTGTTGATCTTCAGGTTCTTCACCATGATGTCCACCAGGTGGGTGCCGAGCTCCAGAGTGACGATGTGGGGCCAGCTGGTGTCGTCTCCCTGCAGGGAGGGGCCCGAGCTCTGCTCCATCTGCAGCCTGGTCCACTGCTCCCTGGGGAGGACGCGGGAGACCTGCAACACAGGAGCGGCACGGCGTTCACCTCCTCAGGCATGGCTGAGTTCAGGAGAGACTTTCACGTCAGACTGATTGGAAGGAGAATAAGTCTTGGGAGACCATGAGGAAAAGGGTCTAGAAGAGAAACCCTACCCCACCAGAAGGACTAGGACAAAGGTAAAGGACCTTCAGCCTCTCAGGGACCTACGACCTCTGAGTCTTAGTCCTGCTTTAAATTTAAAGGCATATCTTTGGTTTGGTTGTAGAGATTTGGCAAAGATCTGGTTTGCTTCTTCTCACCTTGGTGTCTTTAGCCAGCAGCTCAGTATAAGCACTGTAGATGCTTCCTAGTTTCTCCACCGCCTGGTTCTCGAACTTTTGCCGGACACAGTACTTGGTGTAGACCCGGTGCCCCAGGTCACGCGCCAAAACCTTCAGCGACTCTCCACTGGGGGGCATATTGGCCACACTCTGGACAAACATGACAGAAGGGTCACACACACGTGTGCCATAAGGCAGATCATGGTTTCTAAAGGGTTGTGATAACAATGGTAACTGTATTTCATTCTGTCCCGCAGGAGCAGCAGCAGCCGTTCTAGACTGAAGGACCAGATTTTATTTTTTAAATTCAGTTCTTTCTCTGCCTTTGAGCAAAAAAATAAATAAAAAAATTATCCCCACCACAAAATCCCCAAAATTTACACACCTAATACCCGATGAAAAAGATTATGGGATGGCCACAGAACCTAGAGCTTGCTGGCCATTTATTTTTTTGGCAAATTGTGAAATTAGGCGATTTTCCCATTTTCGCACAATCTTGGGAATAAAAACCTTTTGTTAAAGGGTAAGTAAGAAGGGGGTAATGGGGGGCAGTGAGGGCGGTTAGCGCCTGCAGGACATAACAACGCGGCTCATAGCTTTACTTCATTTTGATTTAATTTTGTTCAGAAGGTTCTATTCATGTGGGGTTTTTTTAAATGCAGAAAATCTGACCTAAAATCAACCTAAAGGAGGAAAGAAAACCCAGCACAAATCAGGAAGTGTAATCTGAAGGCACGGACTCCTTGACACGTGACAGGTTGAGCCTGTAGTCCTAGTTTTTACTTAACCCTAGAACACTTTCACTATAAAAGTTACACCATAACCTTCTCCGGGGAATTTTTACCCAATATAATATACCCAACAAAATGTATTGGTCATGAAAAATAGGTCAAAACATGACAACACATAATACATTAGAGTGGTTTTCTTTTATCTTGCGCTATGTGTGACAAAATGAAAAAGAAAAAAATAGTAAGTTCCTAAAAACATGCTCAATAATTACTGAAAATTTAGGAATTTGAGAACCAAGAATTCTTAAAAAATAATAAAATGATCCTACAAACTTAGTCTTTGGTCCATCCATTCCTGGGACGTGTGACACTTCCCTGGTGAGGGACAGACTCCTAGACACGCCACATTTTGAAAGTCATGTAAATAGTTTTGCCCAGGTGAAAATCACCTGGCAATGGTGATCTAGGGTTAAGATCAATACGATCAGGAGCCAGAGATCTTTGAAGCAAAGACATTTGTCTGCTTCTCCATCAGTGAGGGCTGTGTAGGAACCGTCTGGACATACTAATGGACTAAACAGGCCCCCCGACGTTACCTGTATCATGATGTCCACATACTCCCCGTCCTCCAGCAGACACAGATAGGGGTAGAGGTTGAGCCTGTAGTCCCTGGTGTTGGTGTTTGCCAGGATCATTTTGCTCTCCCTCAGGGCCTGATGGAGGATCTTCTCCCAGTGTGTCCGCTGCTCTGCCAGCAGCTCCCTCTGAAACAAACACCGTCTCTTAGTGGGGAGGGCACAAAGTCAGAGCTCCTGCAGCACAGAAAGCATCTCACTTCCACGCTGAGGGGTAACAGATGCCGTCCGTCTGGTGTTTTTGAAAGTATGGCTTTGTCCCGCAGAGTCCATTGACCGTATAATAGAACTGGACGAATCGCGTGGGACATCATCCAGAATTATTTTTTATTGACAAAATTGAGGTTTGCAATATCTGGAACATCTATATAAACTGTTCAACAAATTATAGTCAGAAGGTACAAAGAAACGGAAATTTAAAAAATAAAAAAGTAAATTCAAGACAAGGAATAAAAGTGATTGCTTAAATAACAGAAAATTAAAAATACAAAAAACATAAAAAAGGGGATACATAGATATGATATTAATGATTAAATTGGGGTTAATCCAAAATCTATAAATCACAGCCTCGCTTCCGGTTCCATCCAAATGAAGTCAATTCAGTCGCCATTTTTCAGCAAAACGTCCTTCACCATGTTGGAACCAGACGACCTCAGTAAGCCGTGATTGGTCCGTCTACGTTTCTAAAGCCACCACTCTCTCCAATCAGGAGGGAGTACGTTAGAAATCCACACCCCTTCCACTAAAAGGGAACTCGGGAGAATCTGTCAATCAAACACTTCAAACGTTCGACTTGAGGCCGCCTATTTTTACTGAGGCGTCTGATTAGTCAGTTTATGACTTGAATAACTTACTTTACAGCAAAAATATCATGAAAAAAACACGAGTACTAGCAAAATTATGTTAATAAGATTTATCAGATCAAGAACAGTTATTTTGATGAACATAATGACTGAGTAACAGCTGTTATTTCTCAATAGAAGTCTATGGGATTTCGGCTTTTTGGGACCAGCGGGTACTTCCTGTTTGGAACGCCGGGGGGAGTGGGAGGGGTCACTTATACTGTCAGTGGCAGATTCATTGAAAACAGTAAAATTCCTTTAAAAGCAGCAGGAGAAGCAGAAGTAAAACATCTCTGGTGTTACTTTTGCATGAAAATGTGGGAACTGACCCTCTGCAAAGTATGAATCCACCCCTCTAACAGGGGGCATATGTGGAGCAGAACCCACCCCTCCAATAATGGTATCAATTCCAAATGCTGCTGAAACAATGTTTAATTAATGGAGATGTTATCAAAAACATAACGTTAGTAAAAAACGTATCAAATCAATCGGAATGTAAATAATCGGCTTCTGTGCGTCTTAGATTTTCACTTTTATTGTTTTACGTCTGTAAAGCCCTTTTTGTTACTGCATGAGAAGTGCTTTATAAATAAAGTTTGATTCAGATGTTTGGTAAGAATTTGGCTACTTTAATATGAGCACAGAGGTCATCTTTACCATTTTTCTCATGTTTTCTGTGACGGGCTTAGTGGTCTCCACAGAGTCGATGGTGACGGTGCACGCCCGCTCCACGCTCAGCTGCTGCTGGAAACGCTCCAGGAGCTCCTCCTGACTCAGAGCCAGCTTAGGGTAGCTGTGATGTTCCCTCTAGACGGTGACAGAGCAGAAACAAACAGCTGTGTGAGAACCCGTGACCTGTGTGACCTCAGAGGAAAAACTGAAGCTGTGATGCTCAGAAGAAGAACCACAAATCCAGATGAATGCAGAGTCTAGTCTGTCAGTTACATGGCAGCATCACCCTCAGGAGGGGGGAGGGGGTGGTGGGGTTCAGGCCAATAAAGTAAATGGCGTGTACTTGTATAGTGCTTTTCTACCTACAACTACAAAGCGCTTTTACAGTCACAGACCCATTCACCCAGTCACACACATTCACACACTGGTGGCCGCTCCGCTGCCAAACACAGGCGCCCGCCTACCACCAGAGGCAAGGTGGGGTTCAGTGTCTTGCCCAAGGACACTTCGACTCATGGGCGTGCAAGGCGGGAATTGAACCTGCAACCTTACGATCATGGGTCGACCGTGCTACTGCTGCACCATGGCCGCCCCTTACTTATTAAAGAGTCTTTAAATAGTCTACGTCTCTCAAGGCAAGCTTATTTGTTGCTTAAAATCAACAATTATTGCTAATATTCCTACTTTCTTCTATAATCAAACCCCTATCTTTACTTTTTGATTTTCATTGATTTTATGAAGGTACAGATCTGCAAAAAATGGAAAGAAAACAGAAACAGTTTTTTTTTAAAGTTAACATTCAGGTTTTTCTAAATCTGTCCCGAAATACAAAACATTTTATTAAAACATGTACTGTTTTTATTGTTTCTTTCCCTCTTTGCTTTCAGTTTTTCAATTTACAGTTTCAACTCAGACTGTTTTCAGAGTCGACCCTATTTTTACGTCGGGGTGGGGCTTTGAGTCTGTTGGCTACGGGAACGTGATTGACATCAGGTGACAGAGGTTATGGTGATGTTATTTCCAGCCCAGAGAGGTGTCTTTTGTTGACGCCAGCTGTATCATCCCTCCCCAGATGTGGTCTAAAGTAAGGAGGACTATGTTGTACAGTATGTGACCAACATAAACTTTACAGCAGAAAAAAAGCTTAACTTCAACGTCATTGAAAGGAATTTGGGCCAATTTCCCAGAAAAACAGAATACAAGAGAAATAGATGATCTCCAATGACCAGATGAAAGAAGATCAAAGGCATTTTGTAGGAAACAAAACTTCATCAAAATTCACCCCAACAAGCAATGCGCTAATTAGACGGAGCTTCTGCAGCAAACAGCGAGTCCTCCTGGGAACAGGCTGTCTGCCTGCATGTTATCATCTGGACCACTTACAGGCAGCTTTTAGGGGGTTGGGGGGTGGGGGGGCACACAATTCATCTCAGATCATCAACCGGCTACCTTTACAGGCGCCACAGAGACACATCTGCTCTGCTGAATGCGGTCACTCGTGTCGACGATATGACACAGAACTGAGAACACCAGAACCCCTTTAGAGAAGAATGGAACACTCCAACCCTTCAGAAAGCTGTGTGAGAAGAAAGGACTAGAAGGACGCAGAAGAATAAACACAAGCAGGACCCTCAGAGGGCAGAAGGTGTTTGTGTAACAATGTGTTTTTAGTTTATGCATTTGTGGGGTTTTTTGGAGATGATTTTCATTGATTTTTCCATCTTGATCCAACGTTGGGGGCTTGTCTGGGATTAATTTAGATTGGTATTGATCAATAGAAGTCGGGTTTAGTTTGTACACCATAATGTATGTGTGATATCTAAAATGTAATGTCTTCTGCTGCCATGAGCCATCTGTGTACAGGTGAACAGATTCCTCAGGTAGACTCAAAGGATCCAACTGGTCTTGGTTCTGCTATTGGGGACTCAATGCTTTAGTTTCTTTGTTTTTTAGGGGAAATCTGGACGGACAGTTACTGCATTGGAGTAAAACTTTTATCACATTTACCCGTCTGAGTTCTGTGGATTTCAGTGGCTGTATCTTGAGAGGAGCGCAGGTGTGTCGGTTCCCTTGTGGCTCATACGGACACCTCCAGGGATGTCATGAAAATGGAATGTACCATTGTTGTGGGTATGGTATGTGTATCGCAAATTTTGTAGGGATAATGAAAGTTACACGCACTTAAAAAAAAAGTGCACTAATATTTTCTCTCTGTGGGATCACTGAGCGGTCTACGACCTTGTTTAACCATCTTCCACCCGCAGACTGCCCATATCCAGCCATAAGGACAGCTGTAAGGGTTACAGCAGGCCTGTGGACACACAAATATACAAAAACAAACACACACTACCTGAGTGTAGAAGTGATGAACCAGCGGTGACGGGCACTCATCTGTTAGCAGATGTGGGCGGGGCTCGTAACCTGGTTCCACAGCGCGAATGGCCTGCAGCATCATGTCCTTCTCATCTCGCCGGAACACACAGTCGCTGAAGAGGTCATCTAGGGTCAGACCATCCTCCTCCATCTGGTTCAGACACCTGTCAGTGGAAAAGCGGTTCTTCAGGTCCAGAGGCTGCGGTTCCACCAGCGTTTCGTCACGGATGAAGACGCTACTTTTTAAAGCAAACCCATTTGCTTTAAAAAGGTAGCTTTTTTTTTAAGGAACTGAAAAGGAAATTTGAAACATTTGGGATTGTGGGTATTGTAGGGTCAAACTTTGAAGAGTTTCATGTGTCACAAGTCTAATCAAGTAAACTGGGACGGCTCTGTTGTCTGCATTTGTTTGATTTGCGCTCAGATCCACTGATCCAGATCATCCGTTGATGAATTTGCATCCACAGACCTTCTGTCACCACTTGGCTTTGATGGACACCTTCACTGCCAACATGGAGACATGTTTATTTAATCAGTCCAAAGAGGCTGCAGGATCCAGAACACAAACCCTTTATGAAATCAGTAAACCTCTTAGATAATTCATCACTTTTCTGTCATGAAGCTCCTGATTCTCATTAATGGGACATTTTCTCTGGCGGCTCATTATGAGGCAAAAGCTAAAATAAATGCCGAAAACATGTTTTCGACGTTGTTTGCGGCTACTAGGTTGTACTGCGCCCTACAGGCCAACAGGGGAACAGCACGATCGAGTCGAGGTCTGAAGGGAAGGAAAGCCTTTTGTCCCAGACCACACAGAGGACAGCAGACTTCTTTAAGATGCTTAGAAACCAGGAGGCAGGGATGCGCATCGGGAGGAACAGGCTGGGATCTGCTCTCCAATCAGGAAATTAGAGAAGCGTCAAATAAACCAGCATGCAAGTGATGGCTTAAAAACGTCTTTCAGATAAGCTGAAAATGTCCAATTTCAAGGCAATTTTGCGCCTGTAGTCATAGTTGGAGCGAATGAGGGAGGCAGGAACAAAAACAGGATTAGTCTTAGAGCTGGCAGCTGGACCCAGAGGAACAAAGAGGGCAGGGAGGTCGGCACACAGAGCATAATCAGCCCGCTGATTGCTCTGCTGCACCCCAGGGAGCATGGAGCTCTGGAGGACGCAGCACTGCAGAGGATGAACGCACGCAGAACTGAGAGGAGAGGAGTGAAGGCGAGTGAAGGCAAGCATGCAGCGGAGGTGACTTCCATGCTGAGAGCAACCTCAGCAGCAATAATTAGCTGCAGAACTCAAACGGGGATAGAAACATCAGACGAGCAGGAACACGCCTCAGCAGAACAGGCAGGTCACTCCAGCACCCACCCTGATCCATACCAGCTCTTGCTCCGCCCCCCTGTCCTTCCACTGGACCGCGCTGCAGATGATGATCTGCCCGTCACTACTAAAGACAGCCTTCTCAAGCTCCTACAGATGTTTTGGTTCAGGAAGGCCTCTGAGCAGACCTGATCCTGCCTTTTTCCAGCTCCATATCCTCTTCTATGACCCCCCCAAACTAAATAAATACATTTAGAAATTCTCTTCACTTCAAATTCAAAAAAAGTCTGGTTCTGGAGCAGTTGTTATTTATTCTGTATAATATCTAAGAAGTTTCTGTTGAAAACTATTTTATTTGCAGATGATACAAATTTGGAAGAGCTTTTAAATGCAGCTAAAAAGTTAACCTGAAATTGAAATCAGACTAAGTATATAGTATTTAGATATAGAATTACCAACACTTAGAAGACAATTATGATTAATGATGAAGAAACTGAAAGTGTGTCGGAAATAAAATGTCTTGTTGTAATAATAGATGAAAAACTGAGCTGGAAGAAACAAACATTTGAAACTACGGTATCTAAATCCACACCTGTTCTTTTTCATCATTGTCCACTTTGTATTGTTCCTTCATCCTCCCATTTATGATCACACAAAACAACAATAAACCCAGATTTATTTTCTTCAAAAAAGAAGAAGAATCACCAGATTATTTTATATAGAGTCAACTAACTCACTGTTTAATAAATTAATATTCTTAAAGTTTAAAGACCTGGTTGATTTTAAAATACTTCAAATCATGTATAAAATACAAAATAAAAAATTTCTAAAGAGCATCCAAAACTTTTGTCTTAAAGAGATCATAAATCCAGACAGAGAATCAACTATGTTCATAAAAGCATCAGAACAAAAACGTCCCTGCATCTCTGGTTCAGATATGAAAAACTGCAGGGAAGACATTAAACATTCAAAGCTGTTATAAAGAGTGATATAACAATAGATAAGGGAGTCAACACCATTCATTCACTTGCATATGGTCATTCATCGCTGTACTTCTATTTATGAAGTTTATTTTATATTTAAGCAGTTTGAAATAAGTAAATTAAAAAAGTTCTTAAAAAAACATTACGCCAAAACTAATGTCTGTCTGGAAAAAAAAGCCATTTTCTCTGTGTTTTCCTTTCATGATTCCCGTCACTGGGATGTAAACGTGTTAACCTCCTGAATCCCAGAGAAAAAAAAAGAAGTTTCAAGTCAATTTGATTTATTCCACAAAAACTACACTTCCCAGAGCCCCGCCCCTTCACAATCTGTATTAGTGAAAAGCCACAAATTTTGTCTGCAGATACAAAAAGCAGTTCATCCAGTAGAATGCAGTGGTTGGGACATATTCCGGCTTACTCATGTCCTCTATAGAGGACACATCTGCATTGCTGGGAGTCAGGAGGTGAAGACTGACCCATAGCACAAACGGAACCAGGTCCAAGCAGAACCCTTCCTCTGAAACCGCTACAGGCCGTTTTTTAAGCCCTTTCTGAAGACAGAAGAACCATCAAGTGAACGACCCTGGGAGTATTTCAGGCAGGCAGCTCGAGCAGTGCGTTTACCTGGTTACTCCTTCCCACGGGCGTTCAGTCTAATTAACTCACCTGTTCAGCGTCCTACTTAAGTTCCAGGTGTGCGGTCCAATCCCTATTCTTCCACTTCCGCGAGCTCTGCGTTCGTCACCCCACCCTCCCCCCCGGCTTCCACCTGTGAGCTCCGTTAGTGGTAGTTTAATACCCAAAGTTTTCCATGGAGATCTTTGTTTTATGTATCTGAACGGAGCCTTATGCCAAGCTAAAAGAAATAGGGAAATACATCTTCTTTACTGCATGAGTTGTCTGACTGAAATGATGTTAGGTTTCCAGAAAAAGCATCAGAGATGAAAGCAAAAAGGAAAAAAAGCTGCTGATGAGTCTTTAGGAACAAAAAAACACGGCCTCCTTCTAAATATAGAGGAGGAAGCTTTCAAAACGTTCCTTCCTGGGTGAGCCACACAAAGAGTGGTTCAGAAGCCCCTCATGAGAAGCACAACCAATGACCCAGTTATTTTCGCCCAGTTGTTTCGTCCTCCCCACAGGCGCCGGTCGAGCTCAGCCCAAAAGAAACAACGTGGGCCCACCACCCGTAGGAGACCTAAAAAAGGGGCCGGTGCAATGTGGTTTGGGTTGGCAGTCAAAGGCGGCCCAAACCCTGGTCAAACTTGGCTTTTGGGACTTGGAACGTCACCTCTCTGGGAGGGAAGGAGCCTGAGCTTGTGCGAGAGGTTGAGAGGTACCGGCTAGATATAGTTGGGCTCACCTCCACTCATAGCCTGGGCTCTGAAACTCAGTCCTTGAGGGGCCAGTTGAGGTGGTTTGGGCATCTGGTCCAGACGCCTCCCTGGTGAGGTGTTCCGGGCATGTCCCACTGGGAGGAAACCCTGGTGAAGACCCAGGACACGCTGGAGAGACTACGTCTCTCGGCTGGCCTGGGAACGCCTCGGGGTCCCCCCAAGAGGAGCTGGAGGAAGTGGCCGGGGAGAGGGAAGTCTGGGAATCTTAGCTTAGACTGCTGCCCCAGCGACCCAGGGATAAGTGGAAGAACATAGATGGATGGAGTTTTCCTGAGCAGGAGGTGTGGTCAGAGTTAACACTCAAAACCCACCAAAAGGCTAAGAAAACGATGAAAACTGAGGAAGGTCACGTTGTAATCTGCAGATACTCTCAGATTATGATCTTAAACTAAAACATTCACAGTTAGGCGATGAAGCCAGAGTGACCTCGTCCCAGAAACTCAGTGTAGGTTCATGAGAGCTACCCTGAAGCCCGGTCATCTGTGGCGTGACGGGACACCTGCACAACTGACACCTGGATGTTCAGGCTTTACTGAAACATGCATGGAGTCACGTCAAACTGTAGTTTAAAACAACAAACCTGATATCTGATGTTCATACTAAGGCGCGCAGTCGGCTGGTGTCAAACTAGAAAAACAGTCTCAATTTCACCGGATTTTGTTTTGGCTGCAGTCAATTAATTACTACAAAATAAAAGCACCACGATGTGTGAAATGAAACAATAACCCTGATTACAGAAACTTGAGAGCCCTCCCTTCAGAACAAGACCACACAAAGCAGAGCATGAGACACTTCAAAACACAATGAAAGCAGGACCCCTGCTGGTCAAAGTGGAAACTGCTGCTGCCAAGAATTTTTACATTTAATTTTTCTTGTATTAAAAAAAGTTTTTAAACGAATAAAAACTGAACAGAGGGGACTATGCAGTAAAAATTTAACCCTTACCTTAAAAACTATTTTTGCTTAAAACTAATTACAGATTTGTAAAATCATCAGATGCTTGTTATTTGGGCAGGGTCAAACAAACAAACAAACATACATTTGATTATCACGTTGAAATTCAACATGGGTTATTCATATGAATCAGTTTTGTTTCTTCATCATTTCTTCTATTTTTCAAACTATGAACAGCTTTTCTTAGTCTTGGAATTTCCATATTTTACTAAGAAAAGTTAAAATTTAGTTTAGTCTGAGTAACGAATTACTGTATGTGAGAATTGTTTTTATTCACAAAGTGAAATGATAACATACTCCTGTAACCAGTCGATCAGTCAAAAATGTGGCAGATCAATGTTTCACATTGAACAGCTCAACTGGTGGATGGAGTGGAGAACTTCAGCTGTGATTGCCGCTGTTGTCACGTTTCATGACGTTTGTGAGCGTTCAAAGTCAAACCTTGAAATGGCTTTTGGGGAGCAGTTTGGATTCCGGCCCATGCACTCCAGAGCGGCAGAGTAGGAGCCCAGGTTGGGCTTCAGACCGGCTTCTTCCAGCAGGATGAAGATACGACCGATTTGATTCAGCATGCCCTGCAGAGAGACACGTGGGGGCAGAAGAACATCTCAGAGAGACCTTCATGTTCCGTCGTTGTTATCAGCAAAGCACATTTCCTGTTTACACTTTAGAGGTTCGCTGCAATGACATCATCAGTAATCGCCAACCTGCCACGCCGGAGGGAAACAGTGCAATTAAATTCAAATGAAGAGGAATTTTGAGAAAATCAACAGCAATTATCACAAAATCTACGATACATTGAATGGATAGATCCTTACTGTCTAAAGAAAAACCAAAATTAACACGACTAAAAAGAAGGTAAATGAAAGGAAGAGTTAGAAACTCTTTGACATGGTGCTGTAAAAGAAAACAGCCCGACTGTTCATCCTTCAGTTTGGGGAGGAGGAGTGTTCAGGTGATGATACAGCTATTGAGGCCTACGTCAAAGGGGAAGAGGAGAGGGGTTCAGGCCACTGGTGGAGGACTTTGTGGTGCTCGGTCGGGAGAACCGGCTGCAGCTAAACGTCTAGAAGACCAAGGAGATGGTTCTGGATTTCAGAAGGAAAGCCCAGACACCTCAGCCCGTGGACAGAGGGAGAAAGCGTGGAGCGTGTAAGTACCTTTGGGGTTGTGTTGGACCACAAGCACAGGTAATCAATAATATCCACAAACTGATTCACCATTTTTTCGGCTGTGGAAACACCGATGACCAATAATGTGCCTCTGATTTAGAATAATTGAACAGAGTATTGATGTGTTGCTAGTGGATGTGAACATTTGTTTGCCCTCCGGCATGGCGAACAGGAAGTTCTGGGACGTCATTAGAAATCAGTCTTTTGGACATCAACTCTGGTAAAAATAAAGTTTGTGTTACAAAAGCGAAATGTTGTGAATGTCCCAAGTATGAAAGATCTGCACAATAAATTGCAAATTTATCTTTATCGCGATATCAAGTTGTTTAATATACATATAAAAAAAACTAGATAAATGGTTACTTTAAATGTTCTAAAACAATCTTATGGCAGCTTGAAGTATTTAACGAATCAAATAAATCCATTTATGCATTTGACCAATCGGATGGACTCCTTTACATCATTGACCAATCAGACGGAGCCCTTTTATGTTAGATATTAGTATAATTTAAAATATGTTGACTCTTATTTAGTTCAAACTGTTGCACTGAAATGGAAATTATGTATTTAGTTGTTTTGCTATTTGTTCATGCATCGCAAGATATATCGTCATTGCAATATTGATCACTGATATTGTAATACACGAGTTTTCCTCATATCGTGCCGCCCTACTGTTAACCAACAGAACCTCAGCAGGACCTATCCAGAGAAAAGGTGCTGATATCAGACGGGTCTCCAGTGTGAGGAGGTGTCACTCACCTTCTTGGCCCAAACCCTCATCATGATGTTATAAACTCCGGTGTTCAGAAGCTTCCGCCGACTCCTGACTCTGTGCTGACTCAGCAGGAAGCGCTGCGCCCGCTCCACGTCCCCTATGAAGATGCACGCCTCCAGGTAGGAGCGGATGCTGAGCTGGATGTCTCCACACGCAGCTCCTTCTGCGTCCGGCTTCAGGCGCTCGGCGGCGGACCGCTGGCTCGCTTGGCCGCTGAGTTTCCCGTCGAGCGCCTCGGCTTCTGCCAGCTGTTCGTCCCGGACCCGGACATACTCCCCACTGCCTCCTTTCCCGTCCCTGTCAGGAACCGTGTTTTTCGGGTCTTTCTGTTTCTTCTTAGAAGCTTTTATTGACGCAGTCGTTGAGGAAACTGCAGCTTGAATCTCTTCAGATAGTTTCAAACGCTCTCTGCTCTGTTTGGCCTTAGAGGAGATGGTTTTATGCGTCGTTCCGGTTGCCATGGTGCTGGCTTTAGATTTTGCAGATTGTTTGTCTTTAACACTCGTCTGCATCTTCTGCTGGAGGTGTTGTTGTTTCTTTAGTTTGTTTTTCTTCTCCTGACTTAATTTTTCCTTCCAGCGACTGAACTCAGACTTCTTGGTTCCTTTGGAAGATGTCTGTCCCGGTTTAGGAATGTCCGGCTTCTCCTGAGGAGAGCCTTTGTGAGTCCCTCCAGATGAAAAGGCTCTTCCAAAAGGAGGAACTTTAACGAAATGCACCTTTGCATGCTGGACGTCTGAAGCCACGTCGGTCTGAAGCTGCTGAATCCGGGCTTCTAGGACTGAGAGGAAAAAACGCCTTTCATTTAAAAAAAAACTGCATTTCTACAGGAGGACAGGAAACATGGAGGCGCAGATTCTGAAAGGCGAGGAAGCCGCGAGGCTGGAAGCAGCTTTCCAGACCAACTCACCATCCAGCAGCTGCCACTGTTCGAGAACTCGCTTCTTCACATCCTCCGACTTTGGAATCACCGTTGAAAGAGTTCTTCTTTGAAGGTGCAAAGAACTTCCTGAAACAGACACGAAAACATGTGAGGGATGAGGCCCTTCCAGATTTCCATTATCAGGGCAGGAGGAGACAAAAAAACATGTTGAAAAAGATCATATTTGTAATGTAGAAAACACGCTGGGCGGGGCCACAACCTCCCTGCCCCTCCCCATTCTGATCATCCACTGTCAGACAAATAGATCCGTGAACGTCTTTGTTTTCCTGGTCTGATCTGGAATCTGGATCTAAACCGTGCGGCCGGATAGCTCCGATACTGTTGCCGTTTATGTTACACCGCTAATGTTAGGATGGGGGTGTGAGGGGCTGTAAGCTAGCAGGAGAGCATGGGAAATGGGTGCAGGCTTACTCGCCACCAACGGCCCCGCCCACAACTTAGAGGTGAATTTTTAATGCTCTTCTGCCGCTCTGCAGAAACTATGTCCCAGAAAACAACACAGGTTTTTGGATTTTGGCTAAAAAACATCATCATCGTCATTAAAAGACCACTGGGAACTTTGAACAGAGATCAAAAGACGATCAGAGTAGAACTTTAACTCCATCAAGCTTCTAAATTCTGCAACATTAAACTAAACGAGGAACATCTTTTTTTTTTTTCAAATTAAGCTTTTCTGTTTCCAAATGTCTGCAGCTTAAACCCTTTTCTTCCGTAAAGTTTTAGAATAATTTTCAAATAACTGTCAAAGAAACTCTTTTAGATTTTCTTTTCTGAGCCAAAAGTATCATCATAGTAAAATTAAAAGCACCCTGAAAGGAAAATGCTGTGTCTTCAGGATGAAATAAAAAAAAACGTGTGTCATCATTCCACGTAAACTAGCAGGATTAAACCAGGAAATCTGCAACTCACAGTAAAAAATGTTCATCTAGATGCCCTAAAATGCCATCAGCCTGTGTGACACCTGCATCGCAAAAGCCGGCGTAAACTGCAGTAAATGGTTACCCCAAAAAAAACAATCTCACGGCAGGTTGGAGTATTAAAAAAACCATAAAAAGCCCTTCACATCTTTGCCCAATCGGATGGAGCCTTTTTATGTTATGGTCGCCTCCAATATAGACGTGGGTCATTAGAGAATTCTTTTAGCTGACTTTTATTTCATTAAAACTGTTAGTGACATACAAATGGTGTATTCGATGTTTTCCTATCGCCAGTCATGTTGTCATTACAATATTGATCGCTAATATTGCAAGTTTTCCTCAGCAGCAGCCTTATCTTCTACACTTTCACAACAATTCTGAATAAGAAATACACAGAAATGCAATTATGAGCTTAGTGTTCTTTATAATTGTCCTTCATCTTTGGGAAAAAATGCCACAAGAACATGTTAAAATGTCCAAAAACACATTTTCATCATCATTTTCCTTAAAGACAGAAATTCTCCACAGCTTAGCTCTGGGGCAAGGAGAGGGAAGCATCATGGTGTGGGAGTCTAAGCTCTGTCTCACATCACTGGACATCCAAATTTAGAGGTCAGATTCAGTCACATCGCCATGGCAACTTATGCTGACAGCCACTAGTTTAAATTACTGATCCAAGAAAGTACGTTCACATTCATTTTCAGGACATGAAAACCAGCAGGTGGACAACAGCATGCAGGTGACGACAGGAAGTCATGATGATCGTGACAGGAAGTAGCTAAATTTCACATTAATGGGTTCCCTTTTCTCTGGTCTCAGAAGTTCTGCAGAGTCTTTGAAAGGCTCCTCTAGAGGCGTGGGTACGTTCTGTTATCTTGCGTACGCAAGGGGGGGGGGGGGGGGGGGGGGGGTGTCTGTGTTATGGTGCAGCGTTTCCCCGCATTTGTGGGGCAGATTTCATAAAACCAGACCGGAAACGCGTGTTTGACTCAACAGGCATCCTGGCTGGGGGAGCCCAGCAGGACAGGAGGTGAGCTGCTCCCCCTCTTCTTTCCACTCACCTGGGAAGCGACTCTTCGCTCGCACGCACAGCTCACAGCGGCCCGCCGTTCCCGCGCGGACCGCACAGTCCCCCACCGTGCCGCGAAGGCGGGAGGCAAAGGCGCAGACCCTGAGAAGGGACATGTTCGCCTGATATAACCGCGCTTCTCGATCAGCGGGCGGCCATCTTTCCTCAGACCTTCCTAATCGATCCCGGAAATCCTCGTCAGACCTGAAGTGAAGAGAGGAGCCCAGATTCATCGATGAAGCTCCTCTGTCCAGTGTTCTGTTTCTGCTTAGCTGTTAAACAAACAAACAAACAAAAAAAAACTCAGGGATTTATTCACTGATGAACGAAACTTTAAACCATTAATGTGCACAGTTGAACTTATTATCGAAGAATTAAAAAAAAAAATCAAACTGATTCATTTAAAATAAAAACAGATGGCCAGCAGGTGGCGGTGTCCCCTCAGGCTCCTAAACACCAGTGGATTATCAGCTCAACGGGTTTAATGAGCGACAGTAGAAATTTATGGTGGTGACAACTGGTTTAAAGTGGTGTTACTGCTAAGAACGGCATTTATTTATTTTTCCCGCTTTTTTAAACTATATAATTTTTCTTTTTTTTTATTTTAGTTGCACTTTTGTATTTTTTTCACTTTATTACTTTTCTGTTTTTGATTTTACCTTTTTTATGCTTTGTGTTTTTTTGCTTTTTAGTTTTTTAAATGACATCTTTTACTTTTCTGGGATTTCTTTTTCTTTTTACTGTTTTTACTTTTCAAGTTTTTCTTGTTTTCAAATTTTTTACTTTTATGATTTTCTTTTATTTCCTTATTTTTTATTTTTGCTTTCTGGACTTGTTTCACTTGCCATTTTGCAGATTTGTCCTTAATTGTCCAGAGCACCTGATTGGGCGAGGATTCAAATTCCTAGCATCTTCTGTTGGATGCCCCAAGCCTGCAACAGAACTGACATTTCCTCTCTGTTTATTTAGACCTTGGTCATTGGAACATTTGGTTATTTCTGTAAATATCTTTTTTTCCGTAAATACATCCCATATTACTTTTCTTTCTGGGATCTTTGCGAGAGCTTCTGAGTCATGATAGAGTTTGATTTGTTCTTCTTACATTTATGTTACATCCTATTACAATCCCTTATACCTGGTGGATTCTGGGTCAACATCTGGACAGGTGGAAACATGTAGAATCATGGGTGGATGGTTACTTCTAAAAGTTAACATCACCACTTAATAGATCCTGTAAAGAAGAAAGATGAAAAGTCCATCCAGATGTTTGGTTTTCACAGATGCTGTCCTACAGGTGTGTTGATGATCCTCTTTTTCTGCACCTGAGCCTTCATGCATCACCTGTGAAGGAGTTCTTGTCGCCGCCTGTTCGAACCCTTCGCCTCCTTTTCCTCTGCCTTTGAAGTTCAAACGCTCTGCGGCAAGCGTGACTCAGGGTCAGACGCTGAATTTATCTCATTCACATCCGTTACACTTTCTGACCCCCAGCATTGCCAGGACCCCCTCACACACACCACATCTTGTAACCCTTTTTGTGTGGAGGTTAACACAAGCACTTCTTGACAGAGAAGGAGAAAAAAGAAAGGGGATGGGGGCACAGAAGGAAATGAGGTCCAGGCGGGACATCTTTTCTCAGAGGAGACTGAGAGCAAAGCGGTGGGTGAGCTGGAGGTGAGGATCAGGAGGTGTTTGTTGCCACGGTTCACGAGCGGGGCCCCCTGACAGCCTCGTTTGATGTGGCCGGCCCCCGGCGGCGGCAGGCTCTTTGCGCTGCTGTGACAGTCATTGCCGGGTGAGTGACCGTCAATGCCCCAGCCCACAAAGGAGGAGAAGACAGGCATTCACTGGGCCCGATAATGGGCAGGCTGGGACGAGGCTGCCACTCTCACAGACTTTGATCATGGCAGTCCTTTCGCACACATTTGTGGGGGCTCTGTATTTGTTTAATAGATGGAGGGGGCTTTTTCTGAGGCTGCTTCACCTGACCAGAACTACTTGGAACAGACATTTCTCTGAGAGGTGTGACCCCACCGTGTGTGTAGATGTACTGGGCTTCGTCTTCAATGCCTTAGTCCCAAATGACCTTAGATATGCGGGGGCGTTATGTCAAACCTGTAAGGGCATGCAAGTGACCCCCAGCAAATATCTCTAGGTCTTAGAGCTCTTAGTGAACCCGCAGAGAGAAAATGTTCATGCACATTTTTTTCTATGTGCATGCTATGAGCGGCAGGTCGTAGACAACACTTATACAACACATAGGGGTAAGTAAGGGGGATATAGCACAACAATGGCATGTTGCATTTTCATGACGTCTCCCTGTACGAGCCTCAAGAAAACAACAGATCAACCCCCATACAGGTCATGTGACTAAGACTTAAGATGACAGCACACATCAGATTTGTGTTTCTCTGGAAGATGTGGAGCCCGATTCTTCATGTCATGGAGCTGAAGCTTGAGGATGTCCAGCTGCAAACATCACTTTGTTGTTCACACTGATAAATCTTCATCTGAAATTGTTTTCTCAAAGGTTTTTTCCAATGAGTTTAATTAGCCAGCAGGGTAATCTGCGAGTTCCTGACAGACCAGCCCCTTTAGCCCTTCAGTGGAGACGGTATTTAAAAATAGCCTCCTGCTCTGTATGCATCTGCTTCCGTGCACCTTCTGTCATTATCTGTCCACAGAGGAGCAATCTTTATTGACAACCTAATTTTGTACATCACTTGTAATCAGTGGGATCTCACTTACTGCCTTGTGACAAACTCCCAGCATCAGATAAACGCGGCGCTTATCTCAACGCCGCCGACCGCGAACAAAAGTCCGGCAGCAGGACATGCAAATGTTCCCAGCAGGACCGGCTGAGTGGTGCTGGTCTGGTGGCTGTTTTAACCACACATCAAGATATCCACGGCACCTGCGCCGACTCCGAAATCAGGAACTGAAAGGATCTGCAGATTCAAAAGAGCTTATGTCTGTATCGGTGAGTTTGAGCATGAGAAGCTGCGCCTGGTCTCCTCCGAGACAGAAGATTGTTGGGTTCAAGTGGAACCAAAAACTAGGAAAAATGGGTTTAATATGAGGTCAAAGGTCAGTGGAAGGACTAAAGAGAAGAAGCAGGAGCGGGGCCCATCAGCGACGACACGAAGCTCAAGTTTTTAGAGTCCTTTTAAGACTAATTATAGAGATATTATCTCCAGATTCAACCTCTTAAAGAGCTGCTCCATCCCTGCTGGGACAGATTATGTTCCTCTGCTTGAGGACACCCCCTTTGTGCCTGTTTCTCAGGGTCCTGCTCACACTCCCCCAGCACAGTTCAGCCTCACAACCGTTCGTGTCCCATGTTAATGCATCAGCACAAGCTGCTTTTTACCAGTCAGATCTCTACTTCTTTTATTTGCTTTCCATCAGTAAATGTGACAAATATTTTCAGAAAAACAACTCGGATGACTTTTACAGAACTAAATATCAGCATCAATCCAATGTTCACAGCTTTTTAACATCCTTACTTTATTCTGTTACACATACAGAGTTTATTGCCACGACTAAACTGTAAGGAATAAAGAAAAAAAAAAAGACATTTCAAACTGACGGGACATATTTGACCATGAATGCATATGCAGTGAGACAGAGATGGGGCGGGGCTTATCATCTATAGGGCTGAGCTCACAGCCCAAACTGTTGCTCCTCAAAGATCTGCGGAATTTCTGCGGAACAGAATAATTTTGGGGTATTAATAACATTTATTTATGTCTTATTTATTCATGTCTTACTCTATATTTCCTTATTTTCTATGGGAGACATCAAATACACACACTAACATCAGTAACATGTTTTTCCACCATCTCTAATGGTCTGCTCTCTCGTTCCTGAACCCTAAAGACTACGTTTATTTTTTAATTTTTAAATGACTGTCAACAAACTTTTATCATTCGAATATTGTAAATATGGTCATAACTGTGGTGTTCTTTCCATTTGTAAGCTACCATAACACATCAGAGAACCTCCAACCCTGCGCTGTGTCTGACCTGATAGGCCGGGGGGGGGGGGGGGGGGGGGGGGGGGCAGGTGTCCTGGTGATCCGGTTAGTTTTGATGTGTCAGATGCCTGGCGTGTTGAAGGTATGACCCCGCCCCCAGCTTCCTTAGAAGTTAGAAAGATCTTTTATGTAGGTTTTATGGTTGACATCAGTTTATTGGTCTTACTCTGAAACATCTGTGTTTAGTAAGATATTAACTAATTTGTGTTATCAGGGTCACTTCAATCAGTAAACTGCATCAAAATCCATCAGTTTTACAGCATTCTTGATGTCAGGTAACAAACGGACCTGAACGGTACCTGCCTTTGTTTTTTCCTCATCAGTCAGTGAGTCCGTTTCCTTAAAGTAAACTGTAGTTTTTGGCAGCTGGACTTGGCTTCAGCTTTCATTCGTGAACATAGCTACTTTAAATCACAATGCACCGCCACAGAAAGCAGCACCACGGAGACCAGACTCCAGAGCTGAAGAGGTCTGGGCAGGAAGCAGACGGCCAGTCTTCACTGTTTCACTGCGGCTGAAACACAACGCCTTGGAGGAGAGAGGACTCAGGCTCCAGACACCTTTGGCATTTGTTGGGTGGAAACACGAGGGCTGAAGAAAAAAAACAGAAACAGAAAAAAAATTGAAAAACCATTGAGGGTGGCTGAAAAGGGGTGGAGAGGGCAGGAAATGCCGGTCGCAGCCTTAACTTTTATAAATCATACTTGCAAAGATTTATTTTTTTGGTAGAAATATTGCATTTTTGTTAAAGAATTACAACAACTGTATGAAGTGTCGGACATATCTTTGCTCTTTTTACATAGATACTAGCTACTTTAGCTTTTATGCTGCAGGTGAGAGGTGGAGCATTTAATTTGTCATTTTAATGCGTAATACAGGATGCTATGTGTTTGTTGTTTATTAATTTTAATACAATACAAGTGTGTTTTTTTTCTTTGATTCTCTTGTAAATGCATTTTAACTTACTATTGTGAATCATTTTCATTAGTTAAAAGTTAGTAAACTCTAATGTGTTGACACAAATTACCATGAAATAAGTTGTTTTTTAATTTTAACATTTTGTAATTCTTTAAAGCGGTGTCCTCTCTGCATGTCTAAAAGCATTTCTTTATTTTACATAAGCAGCGTTTCAGCAATTTGGGGGGGTTGGTCGCCTCGTCCTTTCATTACCCAGCTTGTAAAAAACAGATACGAGTGTGGGAAGTCACAAAAAAGGTGTTCTTCATTTCCGCTCTGCTCCGCCAAATGAAATGCCAAAGACCAAAGAAGCATTTCATCAAAATATTAACACAGGTGATGAAAATGTCCCTCCTGAAGGCTTCATCTGGACCAGCTCTGCCAACACTCCAGACCTGCTCTGCGTTAGTCTGCTGCATGATTCAAAGCAGCAGCTGTAAAAGAAGAAAGGGTTCCCCCTAATGTGCCCCATGTGGCCGCAGAGCCCAAACCAGCGCGAAGGTGTCACAAACGGCCTCCTGGCTGACCTGCGGGACAGTAACGGGGCTGAAAGCACCAACCGCTTCACCTCAAGGCGGCTCCAGCAGAGGTCACATGTGAGCTTGTGTGTCTGTAACACAACAGAAAAACTCAGTCAGGAATCCACAGAGAACAGAAACGTTTGGGGCTGGATGCAAACTTTCTGACTTATGAATGAGAGAGGTGGCCCCGCCCACTGCTCTGCTTTTTGTTCAATCCCAGTGAAGCTGCGGCGGCGGCCCCAGATGGAAACGCACACTGCCCCCTCCCTCCCACATTTTCACTCTTTCTCTCACTATCACACACTCCCTCACCTCACACACACTCAGACGCCAAACCTCAGTCACCTCCATCTGAGCCACGGGTCAGCAGCTCACACCTGAAGCTGAAGCAGCAGGAGCAGGCAAGGTGCACACACACACACACACATGCACATACTCCCAACACACTCATACACACATACTTATGTACACACGGACACTTATGCAAACAGATAGACACAAACAAGAGCGCACACGCACAAAAACTGATATATACGCAAAAAATACATGCATGGAACACGCATGTGCATGAACACACTCACATGTGCATGCAACAAACATGTACAGATGCACATGCATGCCTACATGTTCCTAGATTCACACACACACATACACACATATTCATGCATACACGAACGTGTGCACAAATACACTCACACTTACACACATGCTCATGCACACACAAATGTGTGCATAAACATACATTTACACACACAGACATGCATACATTCACAAAAAGACTAGAACAAACCCTGAAACAGCCTCCTGAGCATCCTAATGTTTCAGGAATCAGCTCTGAAGCAGTGAAGACCTCCAGCCCCAGAGGAGAGCAGGAGGAGCAAACAGAGGAGGAGCAGCTCTCTGCCCTGAAACCTGAAGATGACAACTGGAGGGACTTTGGCAGAGTGACGTCACAGAAGGGAAGGCCTGCTGTCAGCCTGAAGGGGAGACATCCAGAAAACCTGCAGTGAGTGCGGACCTCCACCTTTTTCTCTGGTCACCCACCTTCTGCAGGGAAGCCTCCTGGTCATCAGCATGCCATCAGCTCGCAGAAGGTGCATTTTGGGAGACTGACAAACCATGTGCAGATGGACGGCGTCCGTAACTCATCTCTTTCCTGACCCCGCCTTTCACGCCTCAGCCACTGCTGCCTCCCGGGGGTCTCTTGCCCCCCTGCCCCGTGCAGCCTCTCTTACCCTGGTATGCTTCACGATGCTCCTGGTCACCACGGGCCAGGCCACAGGGGCATGCCCCCCTCGTTTGGAGCATGAGCCCCTTCAGCTGCTGGCAGGTCACATAAACTGCTCCTGGACATTAGAAAGACACGCCCGCAGCTACAACCACTTGGAGGGCGACGTCAGACTGCGGCGCCTTTACTCTGCCAACAGGTTTTTCCTTTGCATCGACAAGACAGGAAAAGTGGACGGCACTCGTCGCAAAAACTACGCTGACAGTAAGTAGCCGCTTGAAGGAAGACCGCAGGTCAGAATGCTCTGGCTTTTATTTTTATGGCTGAACTTTGTTTCTGCTGAGCTTTACAGCAGTGCGTGGGGATCTCCTGTGATTGTCACAGGTGTTGTGTTTAGAGCAGCCGTTGCTAGGCGAGGGAACACCTTGGCGTGGTTATGGACTCCAGAGACAGCCAGGGCCAACGATGAGCATCAGGTGGAGGTGCAGCTACAGGGCCTGGAGGGAAAAAGTCTAGAGGGTTGCTGGGAATTAACCTGCCAGAGATTTGGCAAGTCTTCTTCTGTGTTGGTTAGGTGTAAAGCTACGTTCACACCGCAGATGCTCTCCTAAATTTAGCATACGGCGTTCACACTGGACTGTCGCTATCCGATTCCAGTGTATGTGCTCACAGCTGGAAGAGGGCTTGGTGTGAAATGACGAAGCTGTGTAAATCTGGTGAATCTCGCTCCAGGCTCTTTGTTTCTTCAGCTGTATTCCAATAAATGATAGACACGGAGTCATAGAATTCCTCCTGGACACAAACCACGATTATTAATTTCTCCTTTATGATCACTTGGTTTGTACTACTCAGAATGAAAGTAGATGCCATCCATACATCACTACCAAATCCAGCCCCTAATTAGTCAAAGTTCAATGTGGCTTAACTTTCAGCACGTGTTCAATGGCCGTTTTGTACGTAGAGCGCAAAAATAGTCCTCAAAATGTGTAACGATGCATAAAGACATCAGTTTTCAAGGGGAAGCTCGACACTCACATTTAACCATAGTCTTCATTGAAAGTGGTCACTTAATTGTGCGTTTCGGAGCCTGGTGTCACGCAGCATCAGACTCAGCTGAGTTGTGTTTGTGTTTTGCTGTTCCCTCCATGAGACCTCCTGCCCTCACCCCAGACCTGACGCTGCAGCTCTGACAACTTTGCACCTGCAGACTGTGAGGCTGAAACACTGATACCAGAGCTCGACTACAGAGGAGGCTTCTGTGTCTGTAACCCTTGTGCTATCCTAGGCACTTTACCATTGGGAGTGGGGTCATCTAGACCCACTAGACAGTGCTCTGAACCTTTTTTCTTCAATGATTTGTGATCTTCACTGGTGTCCATGGATTACATGAAATCTTTCCACCTTTATCCACCTTTGTCATGGTAGGGAGAACACGTCAATGTAAGGGTGGAGTCATCTAAGATAGCACAAGGGTTAAAAGAGGAATTTGTGTTCAGACATCAAACCTTCACTTATGGCTGAACGTGTCAGAACCGAACTGACGCGTGAGATGTTGATCCAGTTTGAAATAGAACCAGGTTGAGAAAATAAGAAAACTTAAGAAAAAACCCACAAAAGCACACACTAGCTGTTTCCGTTACACATATGCGCAAAAATACAGCAAATCCAGAAATGTTGAAAAAACACAATTAAACTGTCTCCATTAAATCCTATTTATGCGAATAGACACAAACCAACTCGATAAGTCATTCAAAAACACGGCGACGGATGTAATCAATATTATAATTGACAGCACATGCATTCAGATTTCTGCCACGGCACTAGCGCTCATCATCATCCATCAAAGGAGACGTCTGCGTTTTCTTCAGACCGTGGAGCAGTGAGCTCCTCACACGTGGGGGTGGCTACGGATGAAGCCATTTTGGGAAATCGTGGTTGTTAATTTTATAGCGGATCTGTGGATCCAACAATTTTGCATGACACGCTCAACTTTTGATGATCTGTGTGATGCTGTGGGACCTCTGGTGGCGCCCACTGTGCAGCGCCCAAGGAAGGCAGTTCTTACCAAGAAGCGCATCGCCATCTGGTTGTTGGTCACGTGACTCATTTTATTCAAATATGTGTGTCCATTTTAGTTTTGAGAAACATGTCATTTTGATGTGCCTCAAAAACTAACTCTTTTTGATAAATGCGGGTTTCCTTTGAAATTTTTGTGTTTCCATTTAGTAAATTTATTATTACAAATCCAGTTTGCACAATTTCATTTTCAATGTGAACGCAACTACTCTCACACAAACATGACCAGACACACACTATACATGTACACATGCATTCGTGAACACACACCCAAACGTGCACACATACCCGCACACACTTAAACCCATGCGAACGCACTTACATGCACATGCGCACAATGGCACACATGCATGCTCATACACAGGCCACACCCAACTACAGACTCACACAAAAAACATGTTTCTTTTGCACACAAAGCACAAACATATACGTATGCACACAAACACACATGGACTCACACAAATACATGCACATGCAAACATCAGTCATGCAATTTGTTCACGCGCACACTTGCACACAAACATGCAAAAACCCGTGGACAACACACACAAGAAAAGTACACATACCTATGCATTCAAATAACAAAAATAAGCATTAACACATGCACAGTCAAACACAAGCATATCACGCACACATACGCACACACACAAACAAATAGGCAAATAGACGCACATACCCGTTCACACACACTCTTATATGGAGGTCCAGTTCTCTTTACTGGCCCCGTGCGTCTCTGCACAGATGTTTGTGTCTGTTCTCAGCCTCTGTTGCCCTCACAGCTACATCCACAGCGCTGCATCACGGCCCCCTCCGTCACCTCCACCAGCTCAGATTTTCCAGCTTTTTTTCAGGTGAAAAAAAAACAGTTTGAATTCGTCAACGGGCCCTCTGCTAATCGAGGTTGGAAAATATTATATGAATCCCAACAGGAGCCTGGAACAGCTGAGGGAAGAAGCCGAATGAGCAAGACGGGTTCGGAAGGAAGGATTGAGACAGGGTTCCTGGGGAGAACGAGTACAAGACGCATGATGGGGAATCATGGGACTTTGCTTCTAGGTTTTGATTTTTACCTAAACATAGCCAAGAATTAGCATATTAGTGTGGAATTTCAAAACAGAGCATCAGAAATATCTAAAACAAGAAGGCACGGGACACAAAAAGTATTCAGCAGTCAGAGCATCTGTGAAAATGAACAGTCACTCAGTTAAACACAAAAATGGACACCAGCTTTCCTGGATTTTGCTATCAGAATGAAACACACTGAAATCTCACCATCAGGAAGCATTTGTTAATCAAACAAGAGCGATAGGAATCAAGACTAAGCTGCCTAAAGTTAGCCTTCAACTTAGACTAAATATAGATCATTCGCTGAATATTTATAAACCACTTTAACATAGATGCTGCTATAAATAAGCTCTCAGAAATACAAAGTATGGCCCTTCAGGGAAACAAAAAGCGGTTCCTCCATGTTTTCTTTTTGACTTATAGCAAAGCAGAAAACGATCCAGGGGAAAAACTTACCGTGTGTTTAGAAAAGCTCCAGATGCAGGAACGCATCATATCCTGTCCTGGGTCATCGGTCGTACCAGACTAATTAGGTGGGTCTCTAACACAACAGCTGTGGGTGTACACCCAACAACGGCTCCATGGTATCATAGTCCTCTCACTGCGTGTGCAAATAAAACAACTTTTCAACACAGTTGTGTTTGATTTTTAGAGATGGACTGTCAAAGAAACTTGGGAGGCTTGGCTAACGAGGATCTCCCGTGGGAATTTAGTAAACGCCTCCTGAGGAAACGAGGTCATTTCAGCAGCTTCAAGCAGAAGCTTAGTCTGTTTGGTTATTGCTCTTTTCTGCTGAGTGTGAGAATTTGATTTCAGAATGTCACGAAAGTTATATAGATACACTGGAATCTGTCCTTCAGAAAAGGGGAGACTGATGTGAATATCTTCTCAGGACATCAAACAGACATGAATCCAGGTTTAACTCTAGCACAAACTTCACTGTGGTGATAAAAAGGACAGCGATTGTTTTTTTTTAAACTCGTACAGCAGCTGAGCGAACAGATCAGATCTACGGCCCTCTAATGGTGAATAGATGTTACTGTTACAGGAGGAGGTTATGTGGCTTCGGACACACGAGGAGTTTATTTATATAAACTTCTTTTGTATTTGAGGCTAAACTTTATTTATATTATATTTGTGTGCTTTTCTTTTTGGACCAAAGTGAAGACAGGAGGAAAGTGGGGTTTTAGATATGGAAGACAAGGGGGCAAAGAAATTGGAGGATGATTAAAAAAAACACATAGGAGGGGGCAGGATTACAAACAAGAAAAGGCAACAAATTGTTGGAGGTTTATCATTATTAATTTCAAATGTAGGCGTTTATTAAAAGGGCGAGGCCTGTACACAGACACATTCACACTTAATACATTTATTGAGGATAGGGATAGGAGAGGCTCTTGGAAATGGTAGGATTTACAAAATAATGTTCATACTCATCACAAATTCAGAACTGGACTCCAAGAAAAAAACACGAAAGCACACACTTGGAGTTGGAGATATTGGTGCCTTTTTATTAGCATTTTAAAAGCATGCAATTGTCAGTGCTGCATGTCACTGTCAACCGGTTCAGGAGACACACAAGCCAACCATCAGTGATAGGACTCCTTTAGAAGGGATGTTATGATTCATTTTAAAGATTTAATCCATGTCATAATCAGCAGTTCCTGATCTGAATCATAGTCGATATTGGTTCATTTTGAACGATCCGATTATCTGACCTAAAATGCATCCTGGACATCTTTAGCCCAAACTTCAACCACTATGTATCAGAGAGAAATATCTGTTACAGAACAGTGCAGGTGAAGTTTTTCAGGTTTCTTTCAAGATAATCAAGTAGACATGAAACATGCGTCCAAGTAAACAAGTAAACAAGAGTGAAGGTCAAATCCATTCACATTTTAGTATCCTAAAGTTCAGCCCACTGAATCCAAATGATACAATCAATTCGTTTCATTTTGATTCAATTTATAATGATGTAGATCAATTCGCTTAACTTGGTTCTGACCGATCATGTGTTTGGATCGTAGGAATATCAGTTGATTCATCGATTAAGTCAGTAAGTTGTTACACCCCTGTCCAACAGTTTGACGACACGCTGACGTCTCCACCTCTGTCACCTTGACTGGCATCAGAGACCTTACTGCCACAGCTGCAAAAAGCTCCTGTGATGGTGGATGTGGAAAACACCTTCCACTCTGACTGTAATGTCTGACTCCAGCCTCCCTTATAGTTATAGGTTCTAGTTCTCCAGGTTGTGGGAGCAGATAATATTTCAAAAGAATTCTAACTGGACGTTTTGGCTTCCTCCTCTGCCCATTCACCACTTCACTGGGCTTTGATTTGTTTCAACCAATTGTTAGAGCCAAACACCTGAATTTTAAAGGACACAACTACAGTCCATCATTGACCTCCTGTCTAGGGTTTCCTGGAGCCACGTGCAAGGTTCTGGTTGTCAGACCAGTCATCCACACCTGGGCAGGCCCTCTGGGCTCTGCTGTCTCCATTTCCCCTCTCCTCCCCTGCAGTGGATAGGATTGGGGTCAGGGCTCTTTGGCCAGTGGAGCAAATGACAGCTTTGACGGGTGTGCCTGCGTCCCCTGCTGTTCGCTCGCTCATTTTAATAATGCAAAAGTGAGGCAAGCTCAGGTCATGGAGAACGTTCTCTGTCCGGGAGCTCAGTCACTGGAAACTCAGCTGAGCCTCTGAGACTGCATCAATCTGCAAACTGTCAGATCTGCTGTGAGTTCAGCAGGTGTGGACGCTCATAAAATAAAGGATGAGCCACTCAACCATTTATCATATAAAAGTTAATGTTTCATCACATGAAATAACTCTTTAGATTGATCTCTTTGGAAGTGATGATATAATTCATAATAATTTTAAAGCATCTAACCGGTCAAAAACACATCAAATATCCGTATTTCTGTGTGACTGTGATCACAGCAAAAACTCTTCCTTTCTCTAAACAGAAAAACAAACAAAAAACTTAGAAAAGGTTCCCACTGACTGAGAAATCATCCAATTCATTAAGGTTTTTAAACCAAATGAAAAAGGAAAACCTATGAAACAGTAGAATAAAAACAAGGAAAACTATAAAACCAAATAGAAAATTGTAAATGAAAGAGAACTGTGAGAGTATATTAGTTAAGAATCAGAAGAGTTATAAATTAGAAGAAGACGTTTAAAAGACTCTTTGTTTTTTAATAGAAAAACTGCCCAGAGGAGCAAACTTAGACAGCTTTGTCTCAGTCTGTTCCAAGGGGAAGATGGTGCAGAGCTAAAAATGTGTTGGTTCTGACCCAAGAAACAAACTCATGATGAAAGTTATGTGAAGGTAACACACAAGAAGGAGACCTTAATGACTCAACTGTGAGTTTGAACTCACAACTCACAACTTTCAAGTTGCTGGGTGGACACTCTCCCACTAGGCCACTGAATTGATCCATACTTGTTAAATACTATCTTTGCATGTTGTATACATCACTAAGCAGATTAATGTGGTGGTGGGGGGTGTTGAAGAAAGAAGGGAGGGTTCGTCCTTCCAGTGAAAGCAGAAACTGAGCTTGAGCTCTGCGCTTCTAATTTCTCCTGATTCTGGCTCTATTCTGCATCACTGGACTCAGTCTGGACAGAAAATTGGTGATTTCATGGGGGGGGGGGGGGCAGTCTGATGTGAGTCCTCCCACCCCACCTCCCAAATCCTGACTACCATCCATAAAACAGTTCTTTCACTTGTCATCCGTTTGTTCTGGATGTGATGCATGATTAGACCCCCCCCCTTGATTAAAGCAAAGGCTGTTTGGTCGGTGAAATTACGGCCCCTCCCTACCACACAGAGGAGCTGGCAGGGAGAATGCCGATGACCTTTTTCACCTCTGTTAACCTCTGCAGCAGCCCTCCACTCCGCCGCTCGCCCATTTCCTCCGTTTATCCCGCAGTCTTGCATTTTTCTGGCTGGCTTGGCCCAGTGGGCTTGTAAATGTGGAGTTTGATGAGCCGCGGGTCTGATTCGACATCCTGGAGGTCCCTAATGAAGGGATTGATGTTGGCCTGCATGCAATCACTGCCCAGCATGGCCAAGGAGGCTCGTGTTCGAGGATCACAGGGGACGGGACACACGAGCGCCAAACAACACGGCACTCTGCCTGAGTGAGCGGATGCTGGTTCTCTACAATCTTCACCGTAAACTGCGTATGCTGTTTGGCTAGTATGTGTGTGTGTGTGGGGGGGGGGGGGGGGGGGGGGGTGTGTGCTCTCAGGCACACAGCTGCCTCCCCACACAGACGAGTCCAGATGTGGAAAGTGATTCTGGAGCACTGGGTCAGCCTGTCTGGGGATAAATCAGACGCCCTAATCTTTCCTGGTAGAAGATGGGGGTAATTGGTCACATTTGACCCCCCAGTCTTGTGGACTGTGGGAACATAGGGTTTATCTACCAGCAGTAATTGGCTAATGAAACACTTCCGCAGCCCCCTCCATCAGACCGGCCCAACCCGCAGTTTGCGATGGAGAGAAGCATGTTTTTCTTTGCAAGTGTGTGTGTGAGTGTGTGTGTGCGTGCACGTGCATGCATTTAGTTTAAAGAAAATGGCAGGAAGTGAAACTTCCTTTAGTTTTATCAGCAGCTTCAGCCTCCAGATGCTGCTGCAATCGGAACCATCAGCGTTTGTGTTGTCAGATTTCAATAATCCTTTCTAATCTGAAAGCTGCAGTGTTGCTCACACTCAGGTTGTTGTTTCACTTGTTGTTTCACAATTGGCACAGACCAGAGAGGTTGTGGCCCTCCTAGTGTATTTTCTATGACACAATGCATCTTATTCAAGCTGCATTTTTTGTCCAATTCATAACAATTAGAATAAAGAAACATTTAGAAATGTAAATTTAATCTTAATTATCTTTTTAGATTGCCTCCATCATCAGAAAAATGCCACAAAAACATGTTAAAAACAGCAAAAACAGAATTTTCATCAGAGAGGGTCTTTAAAAGGTTTGAGCGTCATCGCCCATCTTGGTAAAGTCATGCCCACATCAGTTAAAAGACTAAAAAATCAGTGTGGACAGGGTGGAGTGTGGGGTTGGGAGAGCACTCCCAAAAAAACCCCCGGCTCAGTTACGACCATGAGACAATGTCTCTGAGTTCGCATCAAGTGAGCCTTTCATGGAAGCTAGACTGCTGGTTTGTGAAGCCGAGCCGACACTCCGGCAGAGAGGGGCCCGGGTGGCCCTGTCTTTTTGTCCCGAGCTGACCCCTGCTCTCCTGCCTGGCCTCTGCGCCCCTCACCTGGCCTGTCCCAGCACACCAGTAATGGGATACCTGCAATTTTCTCTAATGGCCTTTCAAAGCAGGCTGGGCTGATCCCCGGGGTGCTTCTCCCACCAGTGCCACATAAAAAGCCGGGGTTACCGGGCCAAGTGATCCTCAAGAAAGAGGAGCGATTTCAGGATCATTTGTGGGAGAATGTCACCCCCTGTGGTTGGACTGAAAGCAGAGGAAGGGCAAAAGAAAGGAAAAAAACACTTCTTTCTGCTTTACACCATGCTTTACTGGCTGGGGTGGGTGCACAGTACTATTAAAAGAAGTTATTAATAGCAGTGTGAAATCCCTTCACTCGACCATCAGTGTCATTTGAAACAACAGCTCCGCAAGCAGATTAGTTCAGAGAATACTTTGCTACGGAGTCTGTGTTTGGTGGGGGTCTTGCTCGGACGGAGAACCGCATCGGGATGTGTCCAGCAGTTACCATCAATCTCCTTCTACCTCTAACCCTGGCATTACTTAAGATCAAAGCACTCGCGACAGGTGGAAGCAGTCTCACATCACTATTGCTGCCTTTCTGCTGCACAAAATGCTGTTTGTTGAGAATGGGCCAAAGCTGAGATTAGACGAATCTTATCAGTCTGGTCTCCGCTGTCATCCTTTCAGAGATCCCCAAAGGAATTTGGAAACCGCGAGCGAAGCTGGACCAGGATCAGAATCAGCTTCTGCTGCTCTACTGCCTTCCTGGTCTTTTCACAAGATAAATACAAAAAACACGTGGATACACAGTTTTCTCTCTGCTCCGTCTAAAGTGAAGGAATGAAACTTGTTCACAAAACAAGAAAGAATGCCAAATCCAAAAGGTTCTGATCAAATGTTTGTTCTGAATCTGCTCTAAGCCAGAACCCCGTGAACTGCTTCAGTCCAACTTGTCCGATAATGGAAAAGAAGAGGAGAAAACATGAATCCTTCAGACCTGCAGGTGGACGGACTCATGACTCATGAAGTTATATATTTGTTTCATTTTAAAAACTTTCTAAGTTGCCAATGAAACTTAGGTTCATGTTGGTTGTTCTACAGTAGATTCTCAATCAAGTGTCTTTTTCTCACATTCACTATCCTTAGAGGTAGACCATTGACAAGAGAAACAGAGTGGCGTCCATAGAAATTGCCTCACTTCCACCTCTAGCAAAATGACGCCGATTCAGTCCCCATTTTTCTGCGATACGAACATCACCAGACGATGGAAGTAAGCAGTGATTGGTCTAAGTCAGTCCTTGTCAGTGTTTCTATGGCAACTACTGTTGCCAATCAGGAGTGAGCTTGTTGGAAGGCCACACCCCTAACATTTGAATGCGGGCTACACAAAATCTATCAATTAAACGTTTTAAATGTTGGACGTGGAGCAGGCTCCACCTACTTTTACTGAGACATCTGATTGGTCAGTTTATAACTTTGATAACTTGAACCACAGAAAAAAATATCATGAAAAAATCAGTAAGTAATCAAGAAGATGTTCAAAAAGATATCAGAGCCAGAAGTGTTCTTCTGAGCCATAGAATGACTGAGTGCAGAAGTCTATGGGATTTTGGAGCCAGCAGGTACAATGGATAGACTTATCTGCTCAAAGCACTTACAATGTGTCAGTTATTCATTCATACATCCTTCATACTTGGTGGGAGCGTGGGACCTACGCACCTGACCGCACCTGACCGTAGCATTAAGGGTCTTGCCCAAGGGCCCTCACTGGGTGGTGTTAACTGCTCACCAATTCAATTGCTTATTCCTCATACTCCGACATACTTAAAGAACCAGGTGTGTACTCTACGCCCTCTGTCATCCCTTTCCGCGAGCGCTGCGTTTGCCACCCCACCCTCCTCCCTGGCTTCCCCCTGTGAACTCTGTTAGGGGTAGTTTTACACCAGAAGTTTTTATGGAAGATCTTGTTTTACTGTTTATGAATGGAGCAAACTAAAAGAAATCTGGAAAATAAATCATTCTCTACTTAATGAGTTGTCTGACTGAAATATATTTCCTCTGAAAATTATTTCCTCTGAAATGTATTTCAGAAGAAATACATTTAAATTGTAAATTACGGTCAAAGGTTAATAGGTGATTTTATGATCACAGCTTTATCAAATTTTGATGAGTTTTTCTATAACTATCCCAGTTTACACCTACAAGCTGTACTTCCACAATAGCCATTGACAGATTAAAAAAATGGATTTAAGGGACATGAAACATAAATGCGGAGCCCTGACTTCAGGTGGAGAAGAAAATAGTACATTTATGGAGTGAATGAGGGTTTTGTCTTGTTACTGAATCCTTGTCTTATGTTCACGTTAATCTTTACAAGTTTCCATTTCAAACAGTCCTCCTCTGTGTTTCTGGACATTAAAGGTTTAATCCACGTCTCATCAGCTTTAACGGCGTCTTACAGTAGTGGTCCTCGCGCCAGCGTCTCGGGGAGCCCATGTAGCCTTTGTCCTGAAACACAGGCGACAGTCGGGTCCAGGAACAGTCTCTTCAAAGGGTCAAGGCAGATAAAAGATGGTGGTCACAGCCATTAGGCCTGGCAGCCTAAACTTCCCATGAAAAGCTTTAATTTTGAAAGGACAACACAGGAAAATTGGGCCTTCTTTATTTAAACAGCAAAAAAAAACTGTTAAATAACTGAAAAGGTGTGTCAATCATGAGAAAGAACCCAGCAGGAGCTTGAAGATTCCCAGGCTCGGCTCTGTTCAAGCTTTCAGACACGTAGGATTACTCAACGAAGCAGCCCAAGACTTTGAAGACACCTCGACAGGAAGAAAAAGGGCTGAAAGCAAAAATGTCATCCTTTCTTACTGAATTTTTAAAGGTATTTTCCTAGTTTGTCATTGAGAACCACATAATTTCTGGCTACTTTTTGAGGTGAACATTAATGAGCAGGTCTCTTTTGGACGCTGCTTCCCCCTCCACCAAATGACCACCTTTCCCTGGTTCCCCCTCACTCCTTCCTTCATGACTATGACAAAAGAGAACCCACCGAGAGCCTCCTTCACGTTTCTGTCTTTGCCAGAACGGCTTGAATGATCTGAGGATGGGCAGGAGTCCAAAAATGGTGGTGGCGGTGGGTGGGGGTGTGAGGAGAAAGAAGACTTTTACAAAGCTTTAGAAATCCCACAGAAGAGAAATAAAAAGCAAAGTCTTCAGTTGACTAAGCGTGTATGGTGCAGGGTTTGCTTGTCATGGAAGCTGGAGCTTATTGGCTGTCTCAGCCAAAACACGCCAAAGATGAAAAGAATTTACCAAATGCAAGTGAGAAGCCAGACGTTCCCTTTTCTTCTGCTCTATAGGAGCATCAGTGGATCTTTGCTCTGCCGCACCAGATGAGATGGAGTTTTTAGCTCTTTAGTCGTGTCCGCGTGGGGAACATGCACACCGTTCATTCTAGCTTTATTACTGTCATCATGGAGTGTTTATTACAGAGCTTTAAACGTCCTCTTTTGCACCACAATACGCAAACACATCAAAAATTCAAAAGTTCTACCAAATTTAGGCTACATTTATATCATTTACATCACCATACCATTCGGGTTTGGTGTGAATCCTGCAGAATAATTGACTTCTGGGTCTGCATACATGCTGTCTCTATGCTCTGCAAGCATTTTGGAGAGAAATTCAATAAATTATACATTGTGTGAAAATGCAAAAAGTATTGTTATTATAAATGTTTTCTGAATATGAACTTTTAACGATGGCAGATTAATGCATCCATCCTTTGTGTTTAAAGGATCAGTGAAAATATTCTCCTCTGGGAAACTCAATTGGCTGGTTAGATCAATTTGACAAAAATTTCTGCAGAAACAAACTGGAATCAAAAGTTTTACATAACGTGAATAAAAATCTCTCATGGCAACAGTGAAAGATTGAACTTTAGGAAATCTTTGGACGTTCCATTGCTGTGGTTGATTCTCGTTTTAATTCCATCACTTTTTTTAACTGACTGTCAGATTTTCACAATAAAAGCCTCTGCAGTGCTGTCTGACATTCAAATGTTGGATTTTTCAGTTGAGAGAAAAAGGGGACTTTAGGATTCCTTGTATTTCTCATATTTGTCCTTTATGTTTAGAAAAAACAGAAAAATAAAATATTAGATAAAATTCAGGTCAAATTTGCTGTTTTACACATAAACAACAGAACTGGCTTCAGTGGAAATGAAGTTAGTTCCAGCTAACACTTAACAGCTGCAGTTATTTATCTTTATTGGATGTCTTCAGTAAAAGACCTGTGTTTGTATACTGTGGGTGAGCGAGTGGGGTGGGGGGGTTAGTCTGTGCTGATGTTAACTTATCAGCACTTTCTTCCTTCCTTGCAGCCGGCTTGGGTGGCGATGATCTTTAGTGCAGTGGTCCCCAACCTCTTTAGTGCCACGGACCGCTTTGACGTGACACGAAGTTTTAACGGAGCGGTCTTTAAGAAGTATGCAGAGAACTATTTTAGCATCGCTACGCTGAAGGAGGAACAGCTACGTGACAAGACAAACCCCAAGCTTTTATTTTGACACACAGGACATTGAACATCGCTCAGGTGTCCTCATCCTCTCTCCTTCCCACACTCATGGTGCAAAAAAGAAGTGCTGTCTATTAAATGTAGCTTTCTTTTTTGGAAGTGGAAGGCTCCTCTTCTGTCTCCTGGCTGGGCGTTTTCTCTTTGGCAAAGAAACTTTCCAAAGATATTTGGTTTATACTCATTTTCATTTTGCTAGCTCTTGGGTTCTATTTTAGCGGTATCCTATCACGTGACCGAGAAGAGCGCCTTGGCTTGCTACAACAGTGACATAGACGGATGTAACAGAGAATCGGGCAATTTTTCAAAATAAAACATCTTTCAGATTCCGAAATAAATAAAACGGACGTAATGTGGGTTGTTTTTTCTTTCTGTGCACCCTGGTAACAAATGACCCACGGACCTGTACCGATCTGCGGCCCAGGGTTGGGGACCGCTGCTTTACAGGGTTGGACCTCTCCATCCTGCAGCAGTAACAGTTTCTGGTCCGACCAGCTTCTATTGAGGGGCTGCTGGAAAAGGCTGATTGACTTATCCAGAGGACCTCCCCCATTGCAGTTAACTCGTAGAATCTGTAGGTCATCACTGAATCAGGACAAAAGCTAAATCTTTTTTTGTAAAGACTAAAATCTGCTTGAGGTTGTGGTGCATCAGAGTCAGAGTCCAGAGGAAATACTGTGATCTTGCCTTTTTTTTATGGAATTAACCCTTGTGCTATCTTAGATGACCCCACCCTCACACTGACGTGTTCTCCGTACCATGACAAAGGTGGATAAAGGTAGAAAGATTTCATGTTATCCATGGACACCAGTGAGGTTCACAAATCATTGAAGAAAAAAGGTTCAGCGCACTGTCTAGTGGGTCTAGATGACCCAACTCAACACCCAAGTACCTAGGATAGCACAAGGG
Source organism: Oryzias latipes (assembly GCF_053564925.1). Lineage (NCBI taxonomy): Eukaryota > Metazoa > Chordata > Actinopteri > Beloniformes > Adrianichthyidae > Oryzias > Oryzias latipes. The sequence goes on from NC_136240.1 coordinate 9,542,612, forward strand.
TTAAGAGGGTTGGAGAGGATGAACAAGCTGTCAGAAACGGTCTGCATCATCAATGCTAAAGCATCTTTACTGGATCAAGACTTTTCTGCACATTTCAAACACCCAGAGTTTAAACTGTCAAGCTTCTGATACTTGATTTCTTCGTCCTTTATGTCCATCTGTCTGCCTTACACTTGTTAAACTATACAGCAGCTGTCATGGTGGAACAGCGTGATGACTCTAACCTGACTCCTCTCTTTTATTTTGTAGGCCTGATGGAGATCCGATCTGTCAGTGTGGGAGTCGTTGCCATCAAATCTGTCAGCACTGGGCTGTACTTAGCCATGTCCAAGAAAGGCACGCTCTTCGGATCGGTGTGTATGCAGTCTTGTACAGACTGTTGCTTATTACCATGAATGTGCACCTTCAAATGAAAAGACCTGCAGCTTCATTGACTAAATTAATCTTAGCCCAAACAGAGATTGAGCTGGATTTGTAGATGTCTCCATTTGGTACAGCTAGCCTCCAACAGTCCTCACATCTCTCGGTTGAAGTAGATGTAGATGGATTCCATCAGGGGTGCCCATATTCAGGCCTAGAGGGCCGGCCTTCTGTTGGTTTTCCAGAAATCATGCCGTTTTTGGTGCTGATTACCTGGGTTCGGTGTGCTTAGCCAATAAAGAGCTTCAATGGCAGATTGGTTGGAAAACATGTGGGACACCGGCCCTCTGGGTCTGGAATTGGGCACCCCTGGATTAGAGTGGGGCTCTGCTCAATGCTGAAATCTTTAGAATTAGAGATGCTGCTTTAAACATATGTCTCATCAAATCTGCCCTTCAGGCTTATCAACCAAATTTTTGAACTTTAAAGTTGTTCTTTGGATTCTGACAAATCTTTACCAACACACATCATTATGACAACTCCAAACTGGTTTTCATTGTTTTCCTGTACAGCAGGATGAGTTCTGAAGTCATCAGTTCCACCTTTCTGTCCTCCGCTCACAGGTGAAGTACAGCCCCAGCTGCAAGTTCAAGGAGCGCATCGAGGAAAACGGCTACAACACCTACGCTTCCCTTCGCTGGAAGCACAGCGGGAGGCAGATGTTTGTCTCCCTGAACGGGCGTGGAAAACCCCGGCGAGGTCACAAAGCCCGCCGGAGACACCCGTCCACTCACTTCCTGCCCATGCTGGCATCATAGAGCAGCAAGCGCCGACCGGATCCCACAGAGACGTTTTCTACTTTTCATTTCCTTCACTCTCCTGCCCCAATAATGTGTATTTGTCTGGAACATGTGTAGTGTTAGTGTTATATTTACATGTAAGTTATTTTCTGCAGTTCGTTACATTCTCGTTATCGTCACCCTGTGAGCGAAAAGGGTCATAAAAAGAGGTTTAAATTGACTGTAAAGAAAGAGAATGGCTCAGAAACAACAAAATGCACTTGGTGGTTTATTTCTTAAAAAATCATTAAGTATTTAAGCAAATAAAATAAACTCTGTTAAACTGCAGTGAATTTCTGAGGTCAGATCTTGTTGTGTCTTTTTGCATCACATCCTACACCTGTAGATTACCAACCTGAAAAAAAACAAATCTTTGAAATGTTGGACAAAAGATTTGTTTTAACATTTATGTGGAAACAAATTTGAGACCCTTCTGAATTCACAGCTATTAAAGTTGATCACATTTGACAAAAATCAGCAGAATGAATAAAAGATAAAGAAGAGAGCTTGACCTGAGAATTTTAATTTTAATCCTGCCAAAACTTCACCTTGTTGGGACAGAAACTGACAGAACTGGACAAGAGGTTTACAAACTAGCTGCTGTGGAGCTGCACTCAAGATGAGGAACTTCATGAGGAAACGATCCACCTGAGAATGTCTACAAGGATTCAGCAACGACGTGTTATATAGAAAACAAAACAGATTTCCTCCAATGTTTAAACCTCGATCTGCTTTTTTTCACAGGACAAACATTTAAACATCTAAAAAAGACAAGCAACAAATCCAGCTGCAGAGGTCTTCTGCAGAGGTCCTCTGCAGACATCACCTGCAGAGGTAACTTGGAAAAGACATTTGCAGAGGTAACCTGCAAAAGTTAGCTGCAGAGGTCAATTGTAGATGTCACCTAAAGGGGTCACCTGCTAGGTCACCTGCAGACGTCACTTGCACAGGTCACCCGCAGAGGTTACCTGTAGAGGTCACCTTCAGAAGTCACCTGCAGAGGTCACCTGCAGGGAGCTTGTAGCTTTTGGAAGTCAGCGTTGGTCTTTGGGTTCAGTGGTTTTTGACTTTGAACTTCTCTCACCACTGATTCCGTGACCCAGGTGACGCAGCAATGATACAGGGGAGAGGCAGGATGGGTTCTGGTTCAAAGTAAGTCAGAGTCCAAGGAATATTGTTGAGAGACAGTTTCAGATTTCTGGTTCTTGTTTCCAGTTCTGAAGGAAACAGTGAACGTGAGGCGGTAGAGAAACAAAGACCCTCCTGTGTGCCGGGGGTTTAGGCATTTGCTGTCTTTCAGGTGATAGAAGTTCTTATGATCAGTTTAAATTTTGAATGGGTGTACTGCACCTAGAGCCAAATCCTCCTTTCTTCAAACACCAGTTTAATGGCTAGTAGCTCCTTGTCCCTTTTGTTGTAGTTTTTACAGATGAGGTCAGTTTGGTGGAGAAGAAAGCACGTGACTGTTGTTAAAGTCAGAAAATTATGAGAGCACAAAACCCACAGCAGAGTCTGATGCATCCACTTCTACATCAAATGGCTTTTCAGGGTCAGCTCGGGTCAGAATTGGTGCAGTAGAGAAGTTGTTTTTGAGGGAACTGAATGTTTCAGAGACCAAAATGTATCCAAGAAAGGTGATGTGGAGCTCACATTTTTCTGCTTTAACAGTTCTCCAGCAAAAGCTGCAAAACAAATCAGACATGATGACTGTAGTCCTGAATGTAGTAATTTCTGGAGAAAATCAAGATCAAGGTATCCCTTGTGCTATCCTATGACCCCATCCTTACATTGACGTGTTCTCCCTACCGTGACAAAGGTGGATAAAGGTGGAAAGATTTCATGTAATCCATGGACACCAGTGAAGATCACAAATCATTGAAGGAAAAAGGTTCAGAGCACTGTCTAGTGGGTCTAGATGACCCAACTCCCAATGTTAAAGTGCCTAGGATAGCACAAGGGGTATACAAAAACAAAGCGGTGCAAAAAGCCATGAAGAACGTTGTTCATCATGACTTAAAAGACCGTGGGGGCGTCAGCTAGACAGAATGGCAGAACCAAGCATTTCAAATGTTGAAAGCCATCTTCTTCCTTCCTTGAGGTTTGGTGGTGTTCTTTGTCTTTGACACATTTTTAGACGAACAACAACAGATGACACTTTAAAAACCCTGATTGACCAATGGCATGTTTTTTAGGATTGTGGGAGAAACCAAAGCACTCGGAGAAAACTGTGCATGCATCACTAAAGTTTAAATCTGTTTTCATCCAAACGCATGTGTCCTCAATTCAAAATGTATCAACCGTCAAGAGAAAAACTGAATTTGGGGTAGCTCATCATCCAAGATTCTTTGGTACTTGTTGTCAATCATTTCAGCCAATTAAAAAAATCCTGCACATTAAAAGGTCTGTCAAGAGAAAAAGTCATCCATTCATCTTGTTCTTGGAGGCATTTCAGGATGTCAGTGCAGATGTTGTTTAGAAAGATTTGATTTTAAGTTACTCCATCAAGTCTATACATTTTCTCATCATCAGGTGACAACTCTCGATGCTCAACCACTATGTTGAACAGGTCGGTATAACCCTTCATGATGTCATTGATAATGTCCATCTTTTATCCATCTGAAAAGGATTATCTAATTTTCAGCTTTTTCTTGGAAGGATGAGGTACAAAACTATTCTCATTTGAGGGTACGTTTGTCTCAGAAGCCTCAGGACTTGTAACATTTGATTTGCGTTCTGTATTGGAGGCATTCGCCCCAATTCTTTTCCTCCAGCGTGGATAAGGAAAACTTCAAGGGGATCTTCTTTGGAGTATGTGTGATGAAGGTTATCAACAACTTCCCTCCAGCCCCATGTCTCTAATTTCAATCCACTTAACATTAGAGTCAAGATCCAAGTGTTGTCAAAAAAGATGTTTAGCTGCAGGCTGTGCCTGTGAAATATAACTAGACCCAACGATCCAGACACCAGGCCGTACCGTGACTTTGTGTGTTTCCATTGGTGAGCTGTTCGTTGAAAAGCTGAGGTCAGGGGAGCTTGATGTGTCCTCTTCCCTCTTCTCAGGCTGGATTTGTGTCTCAAATGTCGGTAGACTAGCAAAAAGGCTTTTAAAATCTGGTGTGTGCTGCCTACCCTGGCTGTCATTTTCACAGATGACTTTCTGCTTTTTGGTTGGGGACAAATGTGTGCTGACTCTGCTCTGTGAGAGCTCCTCTGAACTGGAATCTGAACTGACTTTTCTTTTCAAATTAGGCTTTGGGTTGTCAGGCTGGATAGGGCCAGATGCGGAAGGGACACAAAGACATGACTGAGGCTAGTGATTTTGGCCTTTTGACAATGTCTGGTGGAGAGTTTTCTCATAGTCATCACGGATGGAGCTTACAAACACTTCAAATCCTTTTGAGGTGAAGTGTGTTCCACCTGGTTTGAACAGATGACTTTCAAATGGTGTCAGTTTTGGATGCTCCATCACACCACAGCACAATTGAATAATTCAGCGCTGTACTGAATACTTTTCTTCACTGTCATCCTGTCGTCATTTATTTTAATCAGATCAAATGTCCCCCATAACCTTGGAGTTATGCAGGAATAAATTATTTTCATTTTGGGAAAGCTTGATGGGGGTGTGTCAAGTCCTTGACCATTTTACAGACAAGATCTGACACATTTGTGTTTCCCAGGTCGTTGCTGCCAACGTGGAGAACCAAAAGGTCTGGGGAACTCCTTTGTTGGGACAACTCGCTCTAAAAATGCTTAAAAACATCCCTCCAGCGCATGTTTACTTTTCCGATCCAACTAATTTTTGCGTTGACACCAAAGTTATCTCCAAAGCATTGATTAGCTGTATATTCTGCCCCAGTGATGTAGTAACTCGACCCAATGATCCAGACCGTGGGCACATTTCTGTCTTTTGACAGCAGCTGTCTTTGGATGTTGTCTAATGAGGACTTTACGCCTGACTGGTGTGGGATGTCTTTGTCTTCAGTATTTGTTGATGAAGACAAATGTTTTGAGAGACTGAGGATTAATACACGACATGGGTTTCTTCTGTTGTTTTGGTTTTCTGGTGTTGCATATAAACAAACTAAATAATAAAGAGTCGAATATGTAGTGTAAATATATCAATTTAAAGAATCTAAGCACCCTAAAAAATGTAATGAGCACAAGAATAAATAGATGGTTGTTACATATGGTTCCCAACACTCTGCATCAGTATTCAGATGGAGTCAATGGAATACTTCAATAATGGAATATTTCATCAAAATAATTCAGGTTCATAAGCCACAAAAATGACATTAATATGCTCATCTCTAATTCAAACAAACAGATTATAATCTAGGCTACAAATTAAGGCTGTAGTTTAAATATTGGTAAAATATATTTAGAATTTTTACTTACCAATTGCTCCTTCAGCTTCAATGCAAATTATCTGTTGTTCTACATGTGACCACAAGAGGGTGACAAAAAACTGTGAGAACTATTAACATTAGGCAATCATAGATTTTTTGTGTAAGTTACACTCTAAAAAGAGTATTTGGGCTGTAGTTGGAAAGATAAACTTTTTTACATTGATCTAACTAAATTATTTAGTCTGGTGAAAATAAATCATTTTTGGGAGTTCATTCAATTTAAGAATAACACATAGTTGTCTGACATAGTTATTTTACTTTCAATCAACTAAATGCAATTAAATTGGTGTCTCTTGTAACTGGTGTGAAGCTGTCAATGCGTCATGACGTCATAGGGCAGCGCAAGGAATTGTGGGATACCATTTTCTTTGCCTATCTTGGCAGATTGGGGTTTATGCGGCGTCTTGTCACGTTACCATGACAAGGCGCCGCATCACGTAACAAATAGTCTGCTTTATGTGAAAAAAAATGATCCAAATTTGAAACAAACAAGAATTAAGGACTAAAAGTGGTTTCTTTTGTAAGTGACTATGGTATAAGCCAGTTAATGGCCTTTGAAGTGTGCATTATCACTTTTTAATGCAATTTGCAGATGCAAGGCTTCCATTGGAAGTGGGGGCCAGCTTATTTAGGCTGTGTGGCCCAGATCAGTTTTGAAAACAAATTTGTCAAAAGGCCGAGTGCAGTTGTGGTGCTCGTGATTTGCGGCAGCAGATTTGAGCAGTTGTAATCACAGATTTGAGGTTGTAATGCTAAATGAACACATGCAAATGGCAATTTGTCAGTTGTGATTTTGTTTGTCAAACTTTACAGCACAAGATTTTTACACATAGATGCAGATTTTTGGTGCACAAGTTCTCAGAGGAGAACAAAGACATACATGGATTCATTTGTCTGCATAGCTTATCAAGGACTCTTATTATAAAGCACCAAAAACATTAAGACAGACACATATGAAACAAATAAATGCACGAAAACACTAAGACATGCATACACAGACACGCATTTCCAACAGAGAAGTGGGATTCAATCATGGGTATTCATTTAGACGACTCTTTTTGGTCACAGATTTGCTTAAACACTTTTAGACAAACTGAAAGTCCCAATGTACAGTTGATTCAGTTTAAAACTCTTCATAGGACTCAGTCACACGCGAAAAGGATGTTGGAGATTGGCCTCAGAGAATCAGACATTTGGGCGTTTTGAAATAGTAATATCCCGGATGATTATATGCATGCACTGTGGCTCTCCACATATCTGCATACGTCTCAAAGTTTTGGCAGAAGGTGTGTGTAGATCTGTCAACCTCGTTTGACATTCCTATCACAGCTTCTCCATTTCTCCGTGCACTTGGTGATATGAGGGCCATCAATATAGAGGGAAGAAAGAAGTCTTTACTGCCCTTTGCATTACTAAAAATGATGGTATGGACCAGCACAAGAGGAAGGCAGAGACAAGACTTAAATACAAACAAAACTGACAAGACACAGATGAAAACGATCAGGAGAGATTGGAACCAGGGAGGTAAAACTCAAAACTAATACATACAGGAAACCTTCAAAATAAAACAGGAAACAGAACTCAAATCATGGGGTGGGTGTTGTGTCTCTAGGGTCTCTGGGTTGGTGATGGGGGGTATGCAGGCTGGGCAGGGGACACTGCTAGAGATGAGACACCCCCGTCTCATCTTCCAGGTTTGCCCTGTGCCCCGGCTGCTCAGGGTGTGCCTGGCCTGGGTGGGTTGGGGCAGTCCTGATTGGCCTGCTTGGGCTGAAGGGGGATGAGGGTGGATTACTTGGGGGTGGGGGTGCTTGGTGGGTATTGTCTGATGGGTCTTTCTTCAAATGGGACCAAAAGGTCCCATTGGGGGCCTGGTTGCTTGGAGTTGGGGCTCTGTTCTGCGAATTGGGATAATATCTATCCTAGCTCCTCCCTGGCTGTATGGACTCGAGGGGCTGGTGCATTCCACAGCACTTCTGCTGCACAGCACGGCATGACATCATGTGTTGTGCTCAGGTGGGGGTTGGGAGACGGGGTTCCAACGGTACCAGTCCATGTTGGAGCATAACCAGTCTCCCGCTTTACACCTAACACCTCATCAAGAAGCCTGGGAGTTGTTGGTGGCGGTGTGGTTAAATATAAATAAATATGAAAAGACACAAATATTAATATGGGGGGGAAAGAAAAATGATTCTCAATTGACGAAATAAATTAATATTTTACAGCTAAAAAGGACACCCCCATCAGGCTTTATTTGCTTGAGACGCATAGGAATCCTTTGTGAAAGCTATACAGAACAGTCACATTAAAAAGGGCAACACTTTGTATAACTGGAAGATTCTAAATCATACAATTTTAGCTGTGGAGTTCCATAAGGGTCTGTCCATATTAGGCCAAACACTGTTCATCCTATACATTAATGACATACAAATGGTGTCAAATACACGCAATTCCTTTCATATGCCGTTGATACAAGTATAGTATGTACAGGGGAGAATCTCAAGGAAGTAGTAAAACTAGTAAATACAGAATTAGGGAAACTAATACACAGAAATAAACTCTCACACAGTGTTAACAGCTGAATTCATGATTTTTGGAAATCGCCACGCTCCTGCAGATTTAGAAATAAAAGTTGCTATTGATAATCATGTTTTGGAAAGAGTGAATGAAATTGAGTTCCTTTGAGTAATTATGGACGATAAAATAGATAAAATAAGCTGGAAGCCACAAATAAAGCAAGTCAGAGCAGTGTTGGGAAAAAGGCATCATACACTCACTCACAAAGCATGTTTATGTCTGTTTTATAGGACTAGATGTTGTTATCCCTGAATAATTACTAAGGCACCGATGAGACACTGTGTCAAGCAGATGAATGGTGACGTCACTTGGGTTTTCAAGTGGGCGCCCTCCTTCCTCAGTGTTTCGCTGATAAGCCCACGACACCTCCAGAGGGTCCAGCAGTGAATCCCAGTGTCCCAGGTTCACCCCCATCAGTCACCAGACATTTGGAGGCCCAGGTCAGGTCCTTCCTCCTGATCCATAGCCACTGACTTCCCTTCTCAGCTGCCTGGGAGAGGTCTTTAATTGCCTGCCTTTGAGCCTTCCCTCGCACTTCCATCTCCCTGAGTAGCCTGGGTGTTGAGGTGGCCACAAAACCCCTGCAGCCTACTTCCACTGGGCGTACCTTCACGCTCCAGCCTTGCTCTTTGGCGTCTGCTGCAAGTTCGACGTACCTCAGCATCTTTCTTTCATAAGCCTCCTCTATTGCACTCTCCCAGGGTACTGTGAGCTCTATGATGTATACGAGCTTGAGTGTGGATGACCACAGTACAAGGTGTGGTCGAAGGTTGGTGGATGCAACCTCCCGTGGAAAGCAGAGTTTTCTGTCCAGGTCCGCCAGCATTTTCCAGTCCCGTGCTCTACCCAGCTGTCCTATGTCAGCTGCACTGGTGGTGTTGAAGGTGGCCTGACCCTCTCGGAGGAAGGGTATTAGCTGCCGATGAGATGTTGCCTGAGGAAGGGCGTTCACGCTTGTTCTCTGTTTTTCCAGCACTGTTGCCAGACACCTTAGAACCACATTGGGTCGCCAGGTGTAACGGCCTTGAATGAGGCTGGTCTTGCATCCCACCAAGATGTGCTTCAATGTTGCTGGGCTTTGACATAAGGGGCATGAGGGGTCTTCGCCATACCACTGTTTTAGGTTTGCAGGAGAAGGCAAGACATCATAGGTAGCCCTAATTATAAAACTTGCCCTGGATGCTTCCATCTCCCACAGGTCTTTCCAGGAGAACTTCCTCTTCTCCACTCCTTCCCATCCCATCCACTGACCTTGCTTTGCCTGGGCCACGGCTTGAGCACACCTTGCTGCCTCCTCTTCCCGGCGTATCTCTTGGACCACCAGTCGACGCCTCTCAGCTGGGTTGGCCTTCCTCCAGGAAGGTGCGCTAGATGAGAGACCAAGACCACTCCTCCCCTCCTGCACGCATCCCACAATGTCTTTGTGTCTAAGTGCTGCCTTGGCCAGATCAGTTGCTGCCTTGGGGGCCCACTTCCTCCCAGTGGCCAGGATGGGAGCTGCTCGGACAACCAGTGAGTCACAGGTATCTTGGAGTGTCATCTCCAACCTGACCTTGGCACACTTGTACTCCTCTACCAAACTGGATATAGGTAGTTCTAACATCCCCCTGCCATAGAGTAAAATGGTACTGAGGCACCTGGGAAGGCCAAGCCACTTTCTGGCATAGGCATTGATCAGCCTCTCCAACTTTTCCACTTTTGACAGTGGCACTTCATACAGGGTTAATGGCCAGAGAAGTCGTGGGAGTAAACCATACTTCATGCACCAAAGCTTCAGTTTGCCAGGGAGCAGGGTTCTGTTGATGTTCTCTAGGCCACCAGCTATGTCCTTTCTGAGCTGCTCTACTTGTTCTTTGTCTTTGAGGGAAGCATCATACCAGCGGCCTAAGCTTTTCGCGGTTATTAATATATTCCTCCATAATATTAGCATATTCACAGTACAGTGTAAAAGTTTGGGGAAATACTTATAAAACAAAACTACGTTGTTTGTATATCTTACCAAGAAAAGCTTTTTGAATAGTCCATGTTGTGGATCATGTGACGCATGCAAATGCACTATTTGTAAAGTTGGGTTTATTGAAATGATAGGAACTAGTGAAACTTAGAACAGCACACATGTATAGAGCCAGAAATAACTTGCCACCAATAAACTTACAACAAATGTTCAAGGACAGAGAAGGGAGTTACAATTTAAGAAATCAGCTGATCTTCAAAAAGCAGTGCATTCGTTAAAAAAAAAAGAAAAAGAAAATGTGCTTATCAGTTTGTGGTGTGGATCTATGGAACGGACTGGACGAAGTTTCAAACAAAACAAAAGTTTATGTGCATTCAAAAAAACCTATGATGTCACTGATGGAATTGTACAAAGCAAGAAATGATCAATAAATACAAAAAGGTCACGTCTGCGTAGGTGCTATCCAGAATATAATGTGAATGTATTACATACACAAAACCGTAAATAGAAACAAACAGATCATCAGGTGTTGTAAAAAAGGGGCGGGATCACACAAGATTTCTCTTCAAACCACTTCTTTCCAAGCACACTGTCTTGTTTCATCAGTCTATTTTAAACTCTTATGTTTATTTTTTTATTTGTGTTTGACAAAAAGAAATTTACCAAAAATTGAATTGAATTACTTGGATAATTCTGCTCTTTCAGATTTATTAATGCTTAACCCTGTTAACAAACATGCGATGACGGTCTTTGAATGTAGAACTTTGTGATTTTGAACAGATTCTTGTCTTTGCTAAAGCAATGCTGTCCTCGCTCACAATCATCCTTTCAAATTATATTTAAACATTTCTGTGGACTTTTTTAGAGATTTTGCCAATGAGCCAATGGCTCCCTCTAACGGTCAATGAAGGTTTAACAAGTGACAATTTATCCAATTACTCAAACACAAAAAAATGTTCTTTTTTCTTCATTTTTACTTTTTTCATTAATGTATGCTGTTATTGACTTTACATTTATCTTTACCCTTCCTCTTCATTGTATCTTTCCTTTAACCTTCCACTTTTCACGTCATCACATCTGAGTATTTGTTAAAAATGTGTTGTGGTCATCCTGGAGCAGAAATACGTAATTAGATTAAACTGTCATTCTATATATTTAATATTCACGAAATGTAAACACTTAGTGAACACATTATAGGAAGCATAAGGCACATTATTGCATTTAAAAAAATAGCAGATTACTGTGGTTGGTTTCATCCTCCCAGGCTCACAGGGAGGATCTGTGAAGGAGAAGATCCACAGGTCTTCTCCTTCACACAAACTGATCTGACTCCAACATCATACCATCATATATCCCATCCTCATCATTTCATCTATTTTTATTGCTCCAAAAGGCTCTTAGAAGCTTTCAAAGTGTTTTAACTTTGATCTTCTCTCTCTGTGGTTTTGCTGGCTGTCCTCGTTCACACAAAAGCTTTAGTGTGCACGAAGACACAAGTTGCAAACTGTGGTTTCTGACTCATGTTCGTCTATTCAGACTAAAACAATTTTTTATTTCAAATTAGAAAACAATTTTTTGCATTTCTGCTTTGTATTTCTCTTTGCATTTCTCTTTGAGTACATTATAGAGATCATGAAGTCAAACAAGGAAACATTTCAAAAATGTAAAGTCAGACTGAAACCGAGTGTCTTAGGTGTCAAACAGAGTTTCCTGAATGACTCTTTTTAAAACAGACAATTGACTGAAAACTGAAAAAGGCTTCAACATTTAGAAGAAGTATGAACTCTGTTCTGCTCTTTGCAGGAAAGTCGTTCATTACTAGCTTTACTTTTCTCTTCATACGCAAACTAATTTAGGTAATCATTCATAAAATCTTTTAAATTCAAGCCATGAGAGGTGTTGTATGACCTGCAGGGGCCATTCGCCCTCGCCGCCTCCCTTTGACCCACCTTCATTGGCCAAGCAGCTGCTTAGATCCCTTCATGCTACCTCTCCGATTACTAGGGAGAGCTGCAAAAAGACAAATTCATAAAAGAAATAAAAAATCAAAAATGGCAGCTTTTCTGTTGGTTTTCTCTCCATAGCATTTTGCGAGCGAAGTGTTCTATTTGGGTGGTAAGGGACTATGAGGTCTATGTTTTCTTGTGTCTTCCGCACTGCAAGAAATTTCTTTTCTTGTCCAATGTCAGTTTGGTTATCCAGTACAGCAATAAAGAGCCCAGTTTCTTTTACTAAAATGTATGGTTCCATTGTTAAGTCCTCCGTTTTGACGCCCCTTCAGATTTCCCCTCAATTCAACGATCCAATAAAAATCCTCATTCCAAAAGTAAAAGAGAAAAATCTTTAATTACTATTCTTCAGATTGAAAAATGAACAATAATCCACAATGAATTTAGGGAAAAAAACGAATTATAAAGAAAATATATAAATTAACAAAAAGAACTTAGCGAGGTCAAAAACTGTTTGACTCCATTCCAAAATTTAGCCTGACTCCTTCTGCTGTTTGGATGAACAACCAGTGCACGACAGAGCAAAACCTTGGCTCCTCCTACTGGCAGTAAACAAAATAACAAAATCAATGCAAAGAGGTCATCTCTGCCATTAAGGCTACTACACCCACATTCCTAATATGTTCATATCATAAATTATATAGTTTCATTCAGAATAAGCAAAAGATTAATGCATTAAATTTGACAATATTTCGGTAAAAGCTGTGTCTGCAGAAGGGAAACACTACTTTTGCGAGCTCGCCACGCTAACAGCATTAAAATTCTACAAACTTTGTAGATTAGAACAATCTTTCCTCAAGTAGCTTCCCTATGAGAAGTAAGGAGGTGTTAAGACCCCCTGACCTGGTGTGTTTGTGTATGTCAGGGTCTGTTTTTGCTCCACTGCAGAAGGTTCCTCTTCACCTCCCCCTGCTGTCTCCTGTAGGGATATCCCCTCTCCTCCCTCCATTCACATCACCCAATTACCAGGCTGGGAGGGGCAACATATATAAAGGCTTGGACTTCCTTGGACCAGTGGCAGCAGACATTCCAGGGTAGTATATGTCCGTCTCAGCCTGTCCCTGCTGACCAAAGCTCATCTCCCCGGTTCTGCCTGGCGTTGCCCCTCTTATTCCCTTTGTTTTTTTGCCTAGTGTTGACCTTCTCTTTTGTCTAGTTATGTTTTGAATTAGTTTTAGCTTGCTGTTTTTTGTGTAGAATTTCTGTTTTCACTCCTGTTGCTGACAAAGCCAGACTCTCTAAGTTGTCATTTATTAGTCCCATCACTCATGTCCATGTTTCACTATCCCTATTTTCTCTTTGTTGGCAAAATACTGGTGAAAAAAAAAACTGCTTAGCTGTCATTCTTTGCTGATTGATCTAGGTTTTTGATTTGTTCTTTGCGTTTCCCAATGATGCTCAAGCAGTTAGGAGAAGTCTGAATTGACAATTCCAAATCCAGTGTCCTAGAAATTTCCCAGAAGTCTCTGTGGAAAACTAATGTGCATCGATGCTCAGTAGATACAGTGAGGTCAATAAGTATTTGATCACCCTGTGATTTAGCAAGTTCTCCCTCTTAGAAAACATGGAGGAGTCTAAAATTTTCATCATAGGTGCGTTTCCACAGTGAGAGACAGAATCTGAAGAAACATTCAGAAATCACATTGTATGATATTTTTAAACAATTTATTTGTATATTACTGTGACAAATAAGTATTTGAACACTTGAGTTAAACAGCTTTAATATTTGGTACAGAAGCCTTTGTTAACAATTACAGATGTCAAACGGTTCCTGTAGTTCTTCACTAGGTTTCTACAAACAGCAGCAGGGATTTTGGCCAACTCCTCCATACAGATCGTTTCTAGATCTGTCAGGGTTCGGGGCTGTCGCTGAACAACACGGAGTTTCAGCTCCCTCCAAAGATTCTCTATTGGATTTAGGTCTGGAGACTGGCTAGGCCACTCCAGAACCTTGATGTGCTTCTTACGGAGCCACTCCTTGGTTTTCTTTGCTGTGTGCTTCGGGTCATTGTCATGCTGAAAGACCCAGCCACGACCCATCTTCAACGCTCTGACTGAGGTAAGGAGGTTTTTGCCCAATATTCAGATTCAAGATTCAAAGGGTTTATTGTCATATGCACAGTAAAGAAACATGTTTCCCTGCACAATGAAATTATTTCTTTGCTGTCTGCTCCAAATGCCAAAAAATATAGAGAAACAATTCACACACATCATACACACAAAATCACAAGATGTTGAGTGGCAGTTCTAAAAGTGCAAATGTGCAAAAGTGACAATAACATTAGCAACAATGAGGATGTGCAAAGGTGCAGTTTGCTGTTTCAAAACTCCTATCAGTCCTGTTCCCTATTCTGACAGACTAAGGCCTGCCAGTCAGAAAGTCCAGGAGCCAGTCACAGATGATGGGGTGTATTCCAAGGGAGAACAGTTTGTGGGTGAGCTTGTGGGAAACGACCGTGTTGAATGCAGAAATGTAGTCAATAAAGAGCATCCTGATGTAGGAGTTTTTATTCTCCAGGTGTGAGAGGGAGGTGTGCAGTGCTGCAGCAATGGCGTCCGAGGTGGACCTGTTGGGCCGGTATGCGTACTGCAGGGGGTCTAGTGAGTCTGGGATGCTGCTCTGAATGTGGGTCAGCATCACTCTCTCAAAGCACTTCATAATGATCGGAGTGAGTGCTACTGGTCTGTAGTCATTCAGGCAGGTGGGAGGGCTCTTCTTGGGGAGGGGAACAATGGTTGTGGTCTTGAAGCAGGAGGGGACGACTCTCAGAGAAACGGAGAGATTGAATATGGAAGTGAGAACATCTGTCAGTTCGTTAGCACATTCTCTGAGGGCTCGTCCAGGAATGTTGTCCGGACCTGTCGCCTTGCGGGTGTTGATCCTCCTCAGGGCTTTGTTTACCTGGGCTGATGAGACCACTGGTGGGGGTGAGGAGGGTGTAATGGTCCAAGAGTATAATGGTCCCTCCTTGTGGGGGGTGGACGTCTCAATGCGGGTGTAGAAAACATTGAGCTCGTCGGGCAGGCTGTCTGTATCTAACAATACAGAGGCCCGTTCATCCTCTCCTTAATACAGTGTAGTCGTCCTGTCCCCTGTGCAGAAAAACATCCCCAGAGCATGACGCTTCCACCCCCGTGCTTCACTGTAGGTATGGTGTTCTTGGGGTGATGCTCCTCCTTCTTCCTCCTCCAAACACGCCGAATGGAGTTAAGGTCAAAAAGTTCTATTTTGTCTTTATCTGTCCACAAGACTTTCTCCCATGACTCCTCTGGATCATCAAGATGGTCATTGGCAAACTTCAGACGGGCCTTGACATGGGCTGACTTCAGCAGGGGAACCTTCCGTGCGATACATTATTTTAAACCATGATGTTTTCATGTATTACTTATAGTAGCCTTGGAAACGGTGGTCCTAGCTCTCTTCAGGTCATTGACCAGCTTCTCCCGTGTAGTCCTGGGCTGATTCTTCACCTTCCTTAGCAGCATCGATGCCCCACAAGGTGAGATCTTGCGAGGGGCCCCAGTCCGAGGGACATTGACAGTCATCATTAGCCTCTTCCATTTTCTGACAATTGCTCCAACCGTTGTTCTTTTCTCACCAAGCTGCTTGGTAAACGCCCCGTAGCCACTTCCAGCTTTGTGAAGTTCTACAATTTTGTCTCTTGTGTCTTTTGACAGCTCTTTGCTTTTGCCCATGTTGGTAGTTAGACTTCTGACTGATTGTGGGCTGCACAGGTGCTTTTATGCAAGCTAACCACCTCAAACAGGTGCCACTAATTTAGAATCATGAGCAGAGTGGAGTTGGACTATTTAAAAGCAGAACAGCAGGTCTTGACCATGAAGCAGCATAGAGCAGACAGGTTTACTGGTTGTTTATCATTACGGTAAGGTTAAAATGTAGTACACAAAGGGCGGGGCCTGTCCACACACACACTGAAAAGTTATCAACATACCTGCTAGCTGCAAAAATGTCCACCTGTCAACATGTACACAAAACAGATAGTGTTCACAAACGCATACCTATGCCCTTAAACCAAGTGTGAAATCTTTCATTCATTCAATCATGCAAACTATTAGTGCAAAGGTGAGCTAACACCTGTGCTCAGGTGAGTGTTTATGTTCTTCTAAAATGGATGGTGGAATGTGAAAAGAAGGAGGAGGAGCGCCAAGCCACCCCCACAACCAGACCCCCGCCGCAGCAGCAGCGGCAGCCAGAATCCCCCCAACGCCACCCAGGCCAGGGCCAGCAGGACCGCCGCGAGGCCCCCAGAGCCAGAGAGCAGGGAGGCACGGAGGGAAAGAGAGCGCCGCCCCAGCCCAACCAGGAAAGCAGCCCCCCCGCCGCGCCGGGAGAGCCCAACGCAGTGCCCCACCGGAGAGGGATGCCCACAGCCCCAGACGAGCACCCCACCACCACCCAGGAGTTCCGGGCATCCCCCCGCCCCAACCCCAGGTACGAGCAACCCGCTCCGCGCCCCAGGCAGCTACCCACCTGGCCCACGGTTTGTCCAGGGAGGAGCAAGGCAGGGGCCCGCCGCCCCTGCCCATGAGGGGGGAACCCCGGTTAAAAAGGGGGCCCACAAGGGGTGTTGTAAATATGGCCCGACCAGGCTCGGCCACTGTTGGAAGTTTGGCGGGGCCCAGCGCTCAGGGGCAAGGACCAGGACCCACCCCCCAGGGACACGAACACCCCCGGCTCAGGTGTAATCTGAACCCCCCCACCGCGCGGAGAGAGCACCGCCGGGCCCAGGAAGCCAGCACCCAGGGGACACGGCCGCCGCCGCCAAGGGGCCCGCACCCCCCACCAGGGAAGGGGGAGGGGACAGATGGACCCAGGTCCCACCTTCCTTGCAAAATGTGTGTGCGTGTATGTGTGTTTGAGAGGGTGTGTGTTTGCATGTGTGTGTGTTTATGTTGGAATGTATATATTGAAGGGGGAGGGGTGTGTGTACTAAGGGGGGTGCAGTTAAAATTGGCGAGTAGGGCACTAAGGGGACATCTCCTGATTACTCACAGTGATGTCCCCTCACCCTCCCCACCAAGGGGCCCTAAATGTCTAAGGTGCGGTTAAAATTGGCGGGTAGGGTGCTAGGAGGACATCTGCTGCTTGCTGGCAGTGATGTGTTCCATGTTTTCTAAGTGGGAGAACTTGCTAAATCACAGGGTGATCAAATACTTATTGACCTCACTGTAGTTGAATATTGACCAAAATGTTTTTGTGTTTAAACGATTTATCATGTGAAAAAAATGCATCTAATTTTTTTTTCAAACCATCCAAATTTTCATCATCAGAACAGAGCGGATTCGCATAGACCTACTCTGAGGAAAATTGTGTTTTTGGTGTTTTTAACATGTTCATTTTTCTGATGATAGAGTACATTTATAAAGAAGTTATGATCAAATTTGCGTTTCTGGGCATTTATTTATTTTAATCCTTGTGAATAAGGAGCAGACCAACAAATGCCGTTTTAAAAAGATACTTGATATGTAGAAAACAAGCTGGGAAGGGCCACAAGCTCCATTCTCCGCTCCATTCTGATGCATCCACCTGCAGACAAACAGATCCATGAACGTCTTTGTTTTCCTCGTCTGAGCTGGAATCTGGATCTAAACTTTACGGCTGGACAGCTCTGATATTGTTGCCATTTTTGATCCCCTTCTAATGTTAAGGTTGGGGGTGTGAGGGGCTGTAAACTAGCAGGAGAGAATGTAAACAGATGGATGTTGGGAATTATAGTTGGGCTTACCGTGCGCCAACAGTCCCAGCCACAACTCAGAGGTGAATTTCCAATGAACTCCTGCCGCTCTACGGAGACTCCGTCCCAGAAAACGATACAGGTTTTTGTATGGAATACATCTCTGCCATAAAAGTGAAAGGGTGTAAAGGCAACAGAGCGGGCGTATTTTTGGATTTTGGCTAAAATCTGGCATCATCAGAATAAAAAAACAACAACTGGAAACTTTGGAGATAGATCAGAAGATGGTCAGAGTGGGACTTTTGGTTTTTGCTTCGGGAAATCTATGCTGCATTTAAACAGAAAGCAGTGAGCATGGTGTCCAAATTACTTTTGATATCCAGAGCACTGGATACTCCTCCACTATATAGTGTTTTAGAGATCAGGGGGGGAATTCGGATACAGGCCAGGTCTGCTGCAGGACAGACACCCAGACCGGAATTCAATAAATAGCCAGATGAGGTTCATGTTTTTCAGTTACGCATGGAAAATGATGCATAGAGATACAGATGCTCAACACTTTCAGACATGAATATTGGATCAGATCTGAGGAGGCCTAAAGATGAGAGGCCCCTCAGCTGATTTGTACTGAAAATAAAAAGTAGAACCTTTTAAAGTGACCATTTTTTTCAAGAAGGTTTGCTTCTGTGTCTCGGTTTCTTTGAAAAGTCAGACCCCCGTGAGGTTTCTGTTTCCCGTCCTGCTCTGTGAAGATGCATGATGATTAAGTCAAGATGCAAAACCACAACCTGACCAGAGACCACAGTGTCAGTGCTGAGTCATGACACAACATGTTTTTTTTTTATTATTACTGTAATGCATTTGCAACAAAAATGCAAAAAAAGAAGAAAAAAAAGCAAACAAATGAGCCTCAGCAGATGTTTATCTCCAGCACTGAGGGCACGTTCTGTTTTTCCCATGAAACGTTTTCTGTTCTTCATCTTGCAGAAGTTTTAATGTGTCACATCATGTCTTGTTGCCCCCCCCACGTGCACCGAATTGTCTGTGGTGCACAGGTTATATAAAGTAGAACAGCAGAGCTTCAAAGGAACAACGCTTAGACAGACCTCGCCACCATGCATGACCTGATGCTCCTTTCCTTCCTGCTCTGCCTCGGGACCAAAGGTACGACTAATCGAATCAAAGCCTTAAACTGGTGTGAAAATAAAAGTCATGAATTTTTTCTTTTTGCTGCTGCAGCTGACGGCAGTGAGATTGTGAACGGTATAGAGGTGCCAGACGGGAAAATGCCTTACATGGTCTCAGTGCAAAATGCCACAGACCACATCTGTGGGGGATTTCTGTACAATGAAGAATTTGTGATCACCGCGGCTCACTGCGACTCAGAGAAAGCGTGAGTTTTTGTCAGAAATGATTTGATCAATTCCTTCTTTCAAAAAACTGAAATTTGTTTAATTGCAGACGTGTGTCACACGTAGTGTTGGGTTCCAACAACCTGAACAATATAAACAAAACAATGAGAATCAAAATCAAAAAGTGCAAACATGAAGATTATACTAAAACCGCATCTGGACACGACATCATGCTTCTCCAAGTAAGCCGTTTTTATGATTTACCCATAAAGTTTCAGCTCACAGTTCAAGTTCTGTGAAACGTTCTGGCTTTTTCCAGCTGACCAAGAAAGTCAAGCTCAGCAACAAAGTAGAACAAATCAAACTGCCCAAGAGCGGAACGAATGTGAGTGCGAATACCAAGTGTACAGTAGCTGGATGGGGCAAAACCGAAACACGTGGAAAGGTGATGAAAAAGCTGCGGATGGTTGAGGTTTCCGTCATTGATCTGAATCAGTGTAAAAGGGTTTGGAAGAAATCTAATGGCAATTTTCCAAACAATATTGTCTGTGCCGGGGGATACAAGGTGAAGCAAGGATTCTGTCAGGTAAGTTGTGCTTTTATCTCTGACTTCTTCCTGATCCTGAAAGATCTGTAAACAGAATGTCTTCTTCTTGTTTACAGGGAGACTCTGGTGGCCCTCTGGTGTGTGACGAAACGGCTGTCGGCATTGTGTCGTTCAACTCCAACCACGACTGCGACTATCCCAAACTGCCCAATGTCTACACTGATGTGTCAAAATACATTGATTGGATCAAAAAAACTGTAAAGCAGAAAAAATGTAAATAATAATGATAATAATGAATTCACGAGTACCTTTTTATCTGCTTTATAGAATAGAATAGAATAGAATAGAATAGAATAGAATAGAATAGAATGGAATAGAATAAAATAGAATAGAAAGCTTACATTGTCATTGTACCTGGAATCATGACAAATCTGACGGGGCAAAATAAAGTATAAAAATAAGGAAATGTGTGGGAAGAGTTTTTTGCAGAGAAGCTTTTAAAAAGGCTGCATGATGATGCAGTGGTTAGTGCTCTTGCCTCACAGCAAGAAAAGGCCCCCAGTTCAAGTCCCGACTGGGGGACCTGAACCAGAACATCAATGGGGGACCTTCCTATGTGGAGTTTGCTGTGCATGCGTGGGTTTTCTCCAGGGACTATGGCTTCCTCCCACTGTCCAAAAACATGCTTCATAGGTCATTTGATTACTCTAAATTGTGATTGGGTGTGTTATTGTGGATACTCAACCCTGCGGCAGACTGCCGACCTGTCTAGGGTGCCCCCTGCCTTCGCCCACAAGTGGCAGGCTCTGGTGACCCCGAAAGGGAATAAACGGAAGAAGATGAATGATGATGAATGAATGAGCTTTTAAAAATAACTTAATTTGAAACATTGATGATAAAACAGTAACTAGTATACATCTGGACAGTTTACCAACTTAAAAAGAAAAAGCAGTAAAACGCAGTAACAGGATGATCCAGAAAATCCAGCAGATCTGAGGCAGATGTTTGTGTTTTTCAAACGTTCTTTGTCACAGCATCCTGAGAAAAATCCTTCACAGTCAATTGATTATTTATACTATTTAATCAATGTGAAAATGAGTTAATGGACATAAGCTAAGATGTAGCTGTTCCAATCAATGACCTTTTACTGGCCTGGACAACAAGAACTTGTAGCACCCATACCCACCGCCCCCCCAATGGCCAATGCTGGATCTGAGCTCATCTGAGACAACAGGAAGTGAGTAGCTCCTTCAGAAAAGGAAGGACAACTGATAATCTTTTGGAGGGGGGGCAAAGCCACAGGGGCTTATTTTGGTGCTGCTGAGCGGCTGGGACACCAGCAGAACTTTGTTGAAGAACATAAGCTCGGTTCTGATCTGATGGTTCCTGAACCTGGAAGAAGTCGAATTTCTGCTGTTTCCTTTAGAGTTCTCTGGGACAGACATCTTCCCTTCAAGTATTTCTAAATACAAAAAATAATTTAAGAATAATTGTAATTAAAAATTAGTGGTGAAAATACTTTAAGCACATTTTACATTTTATTTAGTGCAGATATGAACAGAAGAAAGCACCTTAATGTAGATCACACTTTGTCAGTGTTTTCATTAGATTAAACTTTTAATTATATATATTTATTATCCAAGAAATGTAAACACTTAGTGAACTCATCTATACGGAATATTTCTATGGTCTGGGAGCATTAATGCAATTGTAAAAAAAAGCAGATTAGTGGTTGGTTTCATCCTCCCAGGCTCATCATGATCCACAGGTTTTCTCCTTCACACAAACTGATCTGACTCCAACATCATACCATCATATATCCCATCCTCATCATTTCATCTATTTTTATTGCTCCAAAAGGCTCTTAGAAGCTTTCAAAGTGTTTTAACTTTGATCTTCTCTCTCTGTGGTTTTGCTGCCTGTCTTTGTTCACACAAAAGCTTTAGTGTGCACGAAGACACAAGTTGCAAACTGTGGTTTCTGACTCATGTTCGTCTATTCAGACTATTGCAAAACAATTTTTTATTTCAAAATAGAAAGCAACTTTTTTCATTTCTCCTCTGTGAATGTCTTTGAGTACATTATAGAGATCATGAAGCCAAACAAGGAAACATTTCAAAAATGTAAAGTCAGACTGAGACCGAGTGTCTCAGGTGTCAAACAGAGTTTCCTGAATGACTCTTTTTAAAACAGACAATTGACTGAAAACTGAAAAAGGCTTCAACTTTTAGGAGAAATATGAACTCTGTTCTGCTCTTTGCAGGAGAATCCTTCATTACTAGCTTTACTTTCTCTTCATATGCAAACTAATTTAAGTAATCATTGGTAAAAAATGTTTAATTCAAGCCATGAGAGGTGTTGTATGGCCTGGTCGCCTCCCTTTGACCCAACTTCATTGGCCAAGCACCTGCTTCAGTCCCCTCATGCTACCTCTCTGAGGAGAGCTGCAAAAATACAAATTCATAAAAGAAATAAAAAATGGCAGCTTTTCTGTTGGTTTTCTCTCCATAGCATTTTGCGAGCGAAGTGTCCTATTTGGGTGGTAAGGCACTATGAGGTCTATGTTTTCTTGTGTCTTCCGCACTGCAAGAAATTTATTTTCTTGTCCAATGTCAGTTTGGTTATCCAGTACAGTTTTTTTTTAACTAAAATGGAGGCCTAAAGATGAGAAGCCCCTCAGCTGATATGTACTGAAAATAAAAAGCAGAACCTTTTAAAGTGACCATTTAGTTTAAGAAGGTTTGCGTCTGTGTCTCGGTCTCTCTTAAAAGTCAGACCCCCGTCAGGTTTCCGTTTCTCATCCTGCACTGAAGGTGCAAGATGACAAAGTAAAAAATGCAAAACCACAACCTGACCAGAGACCACAGTGTCAGTGCTGAGTCATGACACGTTTTTTTATTACTTTGTTAACGCATTTGCAACAAAAATGCAAAAAAGAAAAAAAAAAAGCAAACAAATGAACCTCAGCAGATGTTTATGTCATGGTTTGGGTATCTTTGTATTGGTATTTGCTTTCTGTCTTGTTCTGTCTTGGTTGAGTTCTGTTTCCTGTTTTATTTTGAAAGGTTTCCTGTTTTGTCATGTTCTTGAGTTTTACTTCGTCTGTCCCAATCTACCCTGATCATGTTCACCTGTGTCTTGTCATTCCTGCTTGATGCTCAAGTTATATAGAGTAGAACAGCATAGTTTCAAAGGAACAACGCTCAGACGGACCTCGCCACCATGCACGTTCTGCATGACCCGATGCTCCTTTCCTTCCTGCTCTGCCTCGGGACCAAAGGTACGACTGACCGAATCAAAGCCTTAAACTGATGTAAAAATAAAAGTCATGAATTTTTTCTTTTGCTGCTGCAGCTGACGGCAGTGAGATTGTGAACGGTATAGAGGTGCCAGACGGGAAAATGCCTTACATGGTCTCAGTGCAAAATGCCACAGACCACATCTGTGGGGGATTTCTGTACAATGAAATTTGTTTAATTGTAGATGTGTATCACACGTAGTAAACAGAATGTCTCCTTCTTGTTTACAGGGAGACTGGTGGCCCTCTGGTGTGTGACGAAACTACGACCAGAACTGCGACTATCCCAATCAGCCCAATGTCTACACTGATGTGTCAAAATACATTAATTGGATCAAAAAAACTGAAGCAGAAAAAATGTAAATAATAATGATAAGGTGAATTTATGAGTACCTTTTATCTGCTTTATAGAATAGAATTTCAGTCAGACAACTCTTGCAGTAAGAAATATTTATTTGACATAGTTAATTTTCTAACTTAACATTCTTTAATTTGGCATTGACATTTTTTCGTTTGGCATAAGGCCCCGTTCAATTCCATGAGAAATGTCCATAAAACTTTCGGGTAACAAAACCCACCTTTACGGAGCCCACAGGTGGAAGCTGGGGAGGAGGGAGGGGCGAAGAATGAGCGCTGAAGGTAAGAAAGAGAATGAACAACTGAGCACCTGGGCTTAAATAGGACGCTGAGCAGGTGAGTTAATTGACTGAACCGCCCTAGGGTAGTAACCTGTAAAACACTGCCGAGTGCCTGCCTGAAAATACGAAAAGTCTTCATTTCAGTCAGACAACTCTTGCAGTAAGAAATATTTATTTGACATGCTTAATTTTCAAATTCTTTAAGTTGG
Organism: Oryzias latipes; assembly: GCF_053564925.1. NCBI lineage: Eukaryota > Metazoa > Chordata > Actinopteri > Beloniformes > Adrianichthyidae > Oryzias > Oryzias latipes. The sequence continues at coordinate 9,566,497 of NC_136240.1, forward strand.
CATTCACATCTTTTCGTTTGGCATAAGGCTCCGTTCAATTCCATGAGAAATGTCCATAAAACTTTCGGGTAACAAACCCCCAACACCAAGATCATGCAGAAGAAGAAAAATGTGAATGTATAATCAGTGTGTAATAAGATGAGGTGTGTTTTCGGCAGCATTCCGTTTTCATTTCATTTCCCAGTATGACTGCTATGTGTGACCCGGCACCATTGACCGTTGGGCCTCCCCCGTTCGAGTACAGCGCCACGAAGGGAACATGCTAACTAGTGGATCTGCTATGTGTGACCCGGCACCATTGACCGTTGGGCCGCCCCCGTTCGAGTACAGCGCCACGAAGGGAACATGCTATCTAGTGGATCTGCTATGTGTGACCCGGCACCATTGACTCTTTGGCCGCCCCCGTTCGAGTACAGCGCCACAAAGGGAACATGCTAACTAGTGGATCTGCTATGTGTGTTCCGGCACCATTGACCGTTTGGCCGCCCCCGTTCGAGTACAGCGCCACAAAGGGAACATGCTAACTAGTGGATCTGCTATGTGTGTTCCGGCACCATTGACCGTTTGGCCGCCCCCGTTCGAGTACAGCGCCACGAAGGGAACATGCTAACTAGTGGATCTGCTATGTGTGACCTGGCACCATTGACCGTTGGGCCGCCCCTGTTCGAGTACAGCGCCACGAAGGGAACATGCTATCTAGTGGATCTGCTATGTGTGTTCCGGCACCATTGACCGTAGGGCCGCTCCCGTTCGTGGAAACCACTAGAGCAGGGGTGGCGAACACGCGGCTCTCGAGCCGCATGCGGCTCTTGGCCAATGAGCGTGCGGCTCTTTGCGTCTCATCATATTTTCTATATACTGTGCCTCATTTCATAATTTTTCCCTCTTAAACCATGTTCAAACCATCAGAGGATATTAAAAATAAATAATTAATAATAAAAGGAATTTGGCAGTGTGTGTGTGTTTGATTCTGCTCCCGACACATACGTGACCGCCAATCAATTGCGCGGGTTACGCCCACTGCGGGAACACATAGATAAAGATTGATGTACGTGCAGACCGTTGCCCTCATGGTGAAATTTAGAGTATGAAGATAAACACAGGATGTTTCTGGAAGCACTGGAAGATTCTTACTTTTTACTGAACAGAATGGAAAGTCACGATGTTTATCATTATGAGCTTTTGGCAGCAGTAACATTGGTCATGGCAGAAAAGAACAAAACATATCCCGGAGAAAATGAAAAACTTCCTGATCTGACACAAATTGTCTCCTTTATTAACAAGTTGAAGCTTTTTAAGGTGCTCATTCAAAACGGCCATCATTCCACGTTCCTTCTTTGAGGAGCTCACGGCAGAAAGCTGCAGTCAGAATGAATGAAGCGCAGAATGTGACGCTGCTTGCGCAACTGGACGGAAACAAATGCAGATCACTTTTCTCATGGATCCTTTAATGCAGAGATTGACTGCCTGACATCCCTGCTTGTCACTGAGGCAGCGAGAGAACCGGAGATAAATGAGGAGAAATCTCTTTGAAAGAAGGCCCTGCTATAATTTGGAGAACAGACATCGATCCGTTCTGACCGACACTCGCATAAAGGAGCTGATCAGAGAGGCTACAACTGGCCTGGGGCTTAGCCCCGCCTTCAGCCCCTAAGACTCATGGGGGGGGGGGGGTTCAGTGTAAAACCATGAGCCAGGTAGCTGTTAGCAGAATTGAGGTGCATGCCGTTTGGCTGAATGAGTGTGTATCGAAGTTACCGGGTTCCTAACGTGAGCAGGAAGGAGAGGACGTGAATGACACTGTCAGTTGATTTATAATTCGGCACTTGTTGGATTATTACTCCTCAGTATAAACTGATTCATTGCAATGTATTAATATTTAAGAAATTATTTGCTTTTGACGCAAATGTCAGTCATACAATTTTAAATTAAAAAAATGCATACAAGCAAGATATTCTAATGAAGGTCAAAATTAATTTAAGTTGCACACAACTGAAATGTAATGTATTTAATGTGTTTATTGTGAATATGAATGAATCAGACACCAGAAGGATGCTCTGTCCAGATGTTTGTGTATTTGTTGGTGTATGTATCATTGAAAGAGGAATGTTGAGACACAAAGAATTACCAGTTAAATGCTGTTGGATAAACGATGAAATATTCAGTTTTATCATCATAAATCTGACTTCAGAGGAGTCACATTCTCACCAGCATCAACCTTACTGCCCGTCACTGAGTAGTTGTGTGTCAGAGAGAGGCAGAGAAAAGAGTGAGATGAAGAGAGAGAGTGTGTGTATGAAATGAGAGAGAGGTGCCTGTGTGTGTGGAGGGGGTATCTGACCTCCAGGGTCACCTCTGTTAACTCTGGCTAAGCTGCATTGATGTGTGTATTGAGGGTGGACTTTTTCCTTGAAATAAACACAAGTACAATACTGCTGTTCTGTTGTAGGGAGAGGAGTGTGTTATGGACAATAATACGGTTTAATTGCGTGTGTGTGTGTGTTCGTGTGTGTGTGCGTCTTGGCAGGTCAGTGTGTAGTGTGGCTCTTTGACTCTCACAGAGAAAAAATTCGGCTCTTGGTGTCAAACTTGTTCGCCACCCCTGCACTAGAGGAACATACTATCTGAAAGAGAGAGGGAAAGAAATAAAATGGAAGCCAACATAAGAATTACTGATACCTGATCTTAGAACGTAAAGCTCACGTAAAGCTCCAGCGCATACTGTGATACAACTTAGAACGTCCTAAATTTTGAGGCTTCCACCTGACAATAATTTTCTTTTAACATCTATAATCGAAGAATTTACATTCATTCTGCTGTTGACATTGATTGATTAATTCAGTCAGAAGTGTCATTGGAATGCAGAGGAGGTCCACCGCCCCTTCACTTGCAGTGCAGCAATAGGTACGTCGAGCAGTCATCTTTGCAGCACCATATCAAGGAATGCAGGGATGACATCATTTCCTGGAAACGGAGAAGCTGATCGGGGCGCAGGGGTTCGCAGGCTCAGGATGGGATGCATAGATAAAGACAAAAGCAGTATTAGTCTCGACAAATAATATATAAATAACCCAGAAACTGATCAGTTTCAAAATGATTGAGATAAATGAAATAACAGTGTTTTTAAAGAACAAATCTGAGAAAGTGAAATTAAGTAGTTAGTTAAGGTAAAGACCCATTGTGGATTTATTGCACCATAGAAACCACCATAATCACAAATTCCAACAGTGAAATGATAGTGAAATATAGAACCTGCACGAAATCTTAACACCAATTTTTATATACTCCAATGATAAGAAAAGTAACCTTTGACAGTTTCAGAGGGACGCACCTTCAGAAGGTAATCGAGGAGCAGGCGATGGGAAGAGTAGCCAAGGAGATTTGTAGATGAGGAAGGTCAACATCCCACGTAGCAAAGGATTGCAGCTCGGCTGCTTTGTATTTGATATTTGTGGTTCTCAAATTGGTAGACAACAAAGTACAGACTACTGACATTTTAATTAGCCAAGGGCGTCTGGATACTTCAAAAGAGAACTTGAGAGCCATGAGGGATCATGGGTTTTGATAGTATTTTTGCTAGACTGAACCTTAAGCATTTAGAGGCGGAGTATAACAAGCGTCTAAATGGAGATGCATCTAGCAGAGTGTCATCTGCTTAAGCAAGGCAGATAGAAGACTGGCTTGGTGAGTGCAAGTGATATATTTCCTACGGTCAGGGTAGAAATTGCTCATGGTGTTATATAAACATTAACCAAGTCAACCGATGACACAATACTATCATCTCACTATTGAAACAGCCTTAATATAATCTCCAAGGCTGAAATCTCTCATAACCGCACGACCCCTTAAAAACTATCAGAGCTGTGGATTCTGGTGGCCGGAAAAACACAAACCATTCTTCTTTAATCCTTTTCCCCAAAACCAGAAGGCACAGCCTCAGAAGAACAAGTTGGGGGGAGCCTGAAGACACGACAGTCATCATAACAAAACCACTCCAAGCATAGAGAGGGAAAGATCAAACGCAAAACACGAACATGAACACAAGATGAACAGATGACCGTGGGACCAAAGCCACAGCAAATGTCAGGTGGCCCAATCATTGACAAATCATATTCAACCAAAGAATGAATAAACAACACGCTGCACAAAAGCTAGAGATGACATAATGGGGAGAGGCAAGCATCAATGAACCATCCAGATCCATAGAAGAAAAATAAATCTGAACAGGTGGAGGACCATACATTATAGACAACGTGGAAACCCAGATTCGAAAATAAAGTTTTTGCCACAGAGATTCAAAAGACCAGGGATACAGAGGAAATTTGGCCACCGAGAAATCATCAATAACTTGCAAAATGAAGGGGACACATCGCCTACAAATATCCAGTACAGGGCTTCTGATAATAAAGTCAATATTATGAGGACTGCCACGACAGCTGAAAGGTAAACTGACAAACACTTCGAGCGCCAACTGAATGCCAAGAGACGCCACTGAGAGGCATAGAGGCAGAACAGTGAGAACATCAGCGATAACAGTCATCCTCAGCCTTATATCGCGTTCGGAGGAAAATCATGGAGAAGGGATGGGCAGCTGAAGAAAATATATACTAATCCTGAAGGCGCACGAGGAACTAGGCCACAGATGTCCAGAAAGAGGAACTGCAAGGCGCTAACAAGTCCAGATCGAGTCACGTCAACCTGAACACTTCCTAGGGGCCACCCTAAGTGGTGGCTTTGAAAACGATGCCCCGGAAGAATCCATCACATAGCCCCCACAAACCTCCAAACCAGAGACAGAATAACAAATTAACTGTCCAGCCGAGAAAACAAGGCCGCGACGAGACTGACACACTCACAAATGTGGCCAACGCAAGTCCCCAAAGCCAGGGCAGGACCCACTGGGGTACACAGAGCGGGAAAAGGAAGGCGGAGCAGAACCAGATGCAGAACGTGCGGGGGCAACGAACGAGGATCGCCGAGTGAATAAAATGAGCCATAGACGCTGCATAAGAGAGACCAATCATAGGGAAAATGTCCACAGAGGAGAGACGGGTCCAAGAGAGACTAATTCACATGCTGACTAACCAGCAGCCACAACAACGAAGAAAATAAACAGAAGAACCGCCATAATAATAAAGCCAGCATCGAATCAAAGAGTCAATATTCACATTCAGCTCCCAAAGAACAAAACAGCAACAGATAAAATGCTAAAAGCCACAACAAATTCAGCCAGCATGAGAAACCAGTCCAGACGAGGACCGCCAGCCTTCAAAACCACAGAAAAGACCCCACAACCCCTGAAACAATAACCGGACGACGCAGAACAGCAGAAAATGAATCAGAAGTGCATCATGAAGTGGACCATGAGTCCAAAAACTACAATTCACAGGGTCCTTAGGGGCCTGACGTCACCGATTACTGAAGTAAACAGGAAGCAAGAAGCCTTAGAAAAACACGGGACAAGAACCGCATGCCGCTCACCGTAGAAAGTCTGCTGACCACGGCAGACGAGAAGACCCGGACTGTTCCTGATCGGGGGCCACGGACAACACGAACACCGCGTAAAGCACACTCCCTGCAGATGTACGCGACCGCGGTGACACGAACGCGCTGGGCGCCGTTAGCTGCCAGCTGATCGCCACAAAAGGAGAGCAGATGCGGCGAAACGAAAACCCCACATCAGAAAAATGGGGATCATCCCTCCGAAGGACAGGGGGAATACAGCAAGACGCCAAAAGAGAAGGAGAACGGCGAAGAATGAGCGCTGAAGGTAAGACAGAGAATGAACAACTGCTTAAATAGGACGCTGAGCAGGTGAGTTAATTGACTGAACCGCCCTAGGGGTGTAACCTGTAAAACACTGCCGAGTGCCTGCCTGAAAATACGACAAGTCTTCATAGAATAGAATAGAATGCCTTTATTGTCATTGCCCCTGGAATCATGAAAAATCTGACGGGGTGAAATAAAGTATTAAAAAAAACAATGAAATGTGTAGAAAGAAGTTTTTGCTAAAAAGGTTTTAAAATAACTTAATTTTAAACATTGATGATAAAACAGTAAATTGAAAACATCTGGAAAAATTACCATCTTAAAAAAGACATAGTAACACTATGATGCTGAAAATCAAGCAGATGTTTGTGTTTTTCCTACATCCTCTTTTGCAGCATCTTGACAAAAAACTTCAGTTTATTGATCATTTACAATAGTTAATTAATGGGAAATTACGTTAATGGATATCAGCTGATACAGATAAACGTTTTGATATAAACTCAAAACACCAGAAAAGATGAAAACATGTGACTGAGCTGGTGAAGGCGTATTTTAAAATAAACACACACAAACACAAAAACACACACAAACACACATGCTTAAAGCTTATCTCTAACTTGTCCTTTCCAACAGCTAATCAAAGAGATCACAGGGGTTTATATAGCTTTGGAAACACGAGTGTTATGCTACCTCTGTCAGTTCTCCTCCCCCTCCCCTCTCTGCTTAGCTCCTGATGCGAAACAGCTGCGACCACTCAACTCATCACCTGCCTGCCTTCTTAAGGAGATCCTGGACCAACATTCAATGCCAGTTCGTGTCCACTGATGGTGAATAGCATGGGCTTTACGGTGTTAGTTTTTGTTTCAAGCTTCTGCCTAAGTCTCGCTCTTACCTTGTCTCCAGGAATCCATTACCATGAGTGGTCGTCTGAGTCTGCTCCATTTCCGGATCCCAGCCTCGTCATTATCTCCTGTCAAGCCAAGAACCTCTGCTGATCCTTCTGTCAAGCCACGAGCCTCTGCCGATTCTCCAGTATCGCCACGAGCCACGGTCGAAACCACCAGTGACGTCACGAGCCGCAGCAATCCTCCATCTTTGTTGTGGGTTCTCGTCGGAGTCATCTGCTTCGCCTACTATCTACTGAATCACGATCTGAATATTAAATCCTTTTCTACTCGCCTCAGAACTCACCTGTGTCTCCTTCGGGTTCCAGTGTTTGGGTCTGTTTATTTCCTCTAGTCATGACAACGAGGAGTATATTTGTATAAACTACTTTTGTATTGGAAGATAAACTTTATTTTTTGCAATATTTGTTTGCGGTTCTTTCTGGACCTGATGGAAGAGTGAAGTTTGTGTGTGTGTGTGTGTGTAGGTGGGGGGGCATGGGCTGGATAATGAATAAACAAAGAGGAAAACCATAGAGAATATTATCACATTATGTTTGTGCAGTTTCAATATATAGTGTTATTTAAGAAACATTGACATTCTTTAAAAAAATTTGGTTATAAAAACACATCACTACGTGTCCCCCACCCCCCACACACATGGGAAAAATGGCCTTGTTTGATTTGTGCGACCACTTCCTCAGCATCATGACAAAAAAGGCACACCTTAATCAGAACAAACTGTGTTAAGGGAGCAAGTTGCTATGGTTACTGTCAAACCTTTTAGAACTGAAAGTTGAGGCTATCCATTAACCTATCCTTAAACATATCAAGGTCACATGACCTGCTTTTTAGAACAATCCATATGCTCCTGTTTGAATGGAATTTTATTACAGCTATGGACTTGAGAGTTCTGATGGTTCTGGACTTTAGTCATCTGGACAGTTCAAAGTTCCCAGTGACATTCCCTAAAAAAGGCAGTAGTCTCAATTGTCCTGCCCCACATGAAGGTGATCCACACAAAATAACAAAGTTATAGAATGCTCAGTGAATATGAGTCGCTGATTGATTCAACGGCTCAACTGGTTTAACTTTCTAGCATTTTGCATGTAGAAGACTGAAACAATGAAATGAGTGGAAGTTTACGATGTGAACGCAGCATAATATGCAGCCGCTTATATCTATGACCCCTACAGGCCCGGATAAGAAGAACCTGCAGCACCCATAAGGATCCCCCCCCCCCCCCCCCCCCGCCTGAATGGCTTATGCTGGATCCCTTAAGGTTTTGAGCTCATCTGAGACAACAGGAAGTGAGAAGGATCTTTTGGAGGAGGGGACCTTGGTGCTGCTGACTGGCTGGGACGCTGGGAACGTTATTGAGGAACATAAGCTTGGTTCTGATCTGATGGATGGTTCGTGAGCCTGGTAGAAGTGATGCTTCTACTGTTTCCCTTAGAGTTCTCTCGGATAGACATCTTTAGTTCTGATTCAGCAGTGCGGAATACACTGAGGACATCTGTCTTGGGGGGTGAGAGTTCTTTTTTTAAATGTATTTTAAAATACACACTGTAAACACTAACAGTTGTACTGGCTCATAACTATTAAGGTAACACAACTTAAATGTCATTTTGTAGTTGACTCAACTATAAAGTATTGAGCTCTATCAACATTTTTTTCAAATTTAACTTAACAGTGCTCAATATTTTAAAGCTTATTTGTATATAGCACTCAAAAATTTTAAGATCCCGAAGTAGCGTCATGACGTCATCACGTACTGGTGGGAGGGTCTTTCGTATTCTCAACGTTAGCTCGGGTGGCCATGTTGGATTTGCCGAATGCGAGTATGCGATGTTTGAAATTAAAGTTGAGCATTTTATTTTTCTGCAATGCGTTGCGATTTCGCCCAGCTTCAAGATGCCACAACCTTATTTTTTTTTTCCATCCGCCTCATCGCTGATGTTTTCCTCTGTGGCGCCGTCTTGTCTTCAGCCCTAATTTAATTTGGTAAGTATCTTTCACGGTTTATTTTGAATGAAATGCTTTAAAAATGCTCTTATACAGCGGGGAAAATAAGTATTGAACACGTCAACATTTCTCTCAAAAAACACATTTCTAATCAAGCTATTGACACAAAATTTTCACCAGATGTCGGCATCAACCCAGGTAATGCACACATAGAAAGAAATCCAAATATTTATGTCCATAAATGAAGTTATGTGTAATAAAGTGAAATGGCACAGGGAATAAGTATTGAACACATGAATAAAAGGAGGGGTAAAAGGGTTTGGCAAGCCAAGAAAGCAGCTGGAGTTTGTCAGTATTCAGAAGGTTAACCTGCCCCCTATTAGTGCAAAGTAATATCAGCTGGTATAGTCCTGATTGATGCCTTTTAAAAGGTTTCTCACCAGCAAGGTGTTAGACAAGAATCATTGCATGATGGATAAAAGCAAAGAGCTGTCCAAAGACCTACGCAACTTTATTGTTGCAAAACACACTGAAAGCATTGGTTACAGGCGCATTTCTAAACTTCTGAAAGTTCCAGTGAGTACCATTGGGGCCATCATCCAGAAGTGGAAAGAACACGGCATTACCATAAACCTGCCACGGCCAGGTGCACCTCGCAAGATTTCAGAGAGAGGAGTCAGAACAATCATCAGAAGGGTTCTCCAACAGCCCAGGACCACTCGTGGAGAGCTTCAGAAAGACCTGGAATCAGCAGGTACCGTTGTTTCAAAGAAAACAATAAGTAATGCACTCAACCGCCATGGCCTCCATGCACGCACACCACGCAAGACTCCATTTTTGAAGAAGAAGCATGTTGAAGCTCGTTTGGAGTTTGCGACACAACATTTGGATAAACCCACGACATTCTGGGAGAAGATACTCTGGTCAGATGAGACCAAAATTGAACTCTTCGGATGTCAGAAGACACAACATGTTTGGAGGAAAAATGGCACCGCACATCACCCCCAAAAACACCATACCAACAGTCAAGTTTGGAGGTGGGAGCATCATGGGGGTGTTTTTCAGCATGTGGTACTGGTAGACTTCATATCATTGAAGGAATAATGACTGGAGAAAAGTATCGAGACATTCTTGATCAGAATCTGCTGTCATCTGCCAGGCTGCTGAAGATGGAAAGAGGGTGGATCTTTCAGCAAGACAACGATCCCAAGTACACAGCCAAGGTAACACTCAACTGGTTGAAGAAAAAGAAAATAAAGCTGCTAGAATGGCCCAGTCAATCACCAGACTTGAATCCAATTGAAAATCTTCGGAAAAAACTGAAGATCCGGGTTCACAGAAGAGACCCCCCGGAACCTTGAAGATTTGAAGGCAGTTTGTGTGGATGAATGGGCTAAAATCACACCTGAGCAATGTATTTGACTGGTTTCTCCATACAGGAGGCATCTTGAGGCTGTAATCACCAACAAAGGTTTTTGCACTAAGTGTTATATACATTTCAGTAAGCGTGTTCAATACTTATTCCCTGTGCCATTTCACTTTATTACACATAACTTCATTTATGGACATAAATGTTTGGATTTTTTTCTATGTGTGCATTACTTGGGTTGATGCCGACATCTGAAGATTTCATGTCAATAGCTCGATTAGAAATATGTTTTTTGAGAGAAATGTTGACGTGTTCAATACTTATTTTCCCCGCTGTACTACTGTAAATGTGGTTTACTGTTGTTTAAACATACGTGTGTTACGATCGTTTTAGAGCTTAATGTGACAAATGTACATTAGTTATAGCAGGCGTATGGCGAGCCAAACCCAAAATGCATTTCTGCCCGTAAGTTACGACAATGATGAGTTTTTTTCAGAGGTAGAAATGATCTGTTATGCTGCAATCACCCTAAACGTGATCTGCGTGTGAAATTCGCGTTGGAGGCCTTTGTTAGTGGCTAAAGTTTTCTGCTGGACACATGTCCAAAAATGTCACTCAAAGCCTCTAACGGTTGTGTGGGAGGAGCTACCGCCAAAAGTTTTAGGCCTGGTTGCTACATGGAAGCATTGGGTTTTGAATGCAGCTTTAAGCTTTTATAAATCACTGATCTCCATTATGAAAAAGGTTTTTGAAAAAAATATTAATCAACGTGCTCGTGTTGTCTTCAGGTACCGAACTACAGAGTGTTCAGTGTTTCACCTACATGTAGACCCAAGGCCATTGAGGTAACTTGTCTCCTGATCAGTAATTTGTCTAAAGCTATTTAAAAAACAAAAAATGCAATAGTTTGTGTAGTGCAATAAATGTTTTGATCAGAATATAATTGAAACATTTTTTTTTAACATTGAAAAATCTGATTTGGACTTTTTCAGATACTGAACTTCAGAGAGTACACCAGAAAGTCACCATTTCACCAGAAAAGAGGTGTCAGTGGGTGAGTTTTATACTTAATATATTCATCCTGAACTATTACCATTATTAGATTGATACGGCAGCGTGGAAACATTTATGACCATTTTAACTAGCCAAAGGTCTAAATAGAGTTGAAATTATTTACAATTTAACCAAACCTATTTAGATTGCAGGCTGAAGGTGGCACAATGGAATGGAAGTGCAAGTTGTGTTCTGCTACTTGAGCACTATGCAGTACTACATATAATACTGCAGTACTACATAGCCAATATTCCAAAGTGTTTCCACTGCCATGTATGTGCAGACACTTTGGAATATTGTCATGTCTCTATGACAATATATTACAATAATACAATAATGTTGCCTTAGCACCATTCCATCATTTGAAACCATGAAAACTCATCTGTCAAGATCTGAAATGGATTTATGTAGAGTAGATGCAGTCAGAGGAAAATGTGCAGTTTTTACATGTTTGTGCAACTTAAAGCTGCCTTTTTCTGAGACCAAGTCCACCAAAACAGACAGGAATGGCCAGCTTGGTTAGGATTTATGACCTCCAGGTAAATTTCTAATGAGCATAATTCAAAAACGGATAACAAATCATTTGTAAACAGCTGTAAGAAGCCAAGGTGTAACTTGCCTTAAAAATGACTTTGGGTCTTTGACCTGAAGTGGATCATGCCATAAACACTGCATTGTCCTCTTACTAGAAATAGCCATCTAGAAAAGGTATAACTTTATTATTTCTTAAAGTTCTAAATAAATATTGGAAGTGTTTGCTTCAATGGTAATGTATATTTCTTTTTATTCTTTTAGGACCAGCGTGATGTGAACATGAGATGGGCACTTGTCCTCCTTGCACTTCCTGTTTATCTGCATGAAGATGCCTCCAACTTCAAGACCTGTACTGTAAGTGTACACGACTCCCTGTCAAAGCTTTTCTCTAATCCTTTAATATTGATTGAGATTTTATTGAGTGACATAATATATAGGCAATTGTTTGTAGTTTGCAACCTGAGTGATATTTTTAAATGGTTTTAAAATGAGACGGAATATGAAAGGTGAACTCCTGATTGGAGGGAACTGGCGTCAGGGTGGGGAAGGCTTGAGAGCAGGTAGGACCCAGACGCAGAGGCAGGAGGCACACGGTTACAAGGCAAGGTGTTTAATCACAAACAAAAAGCGCTGCAAAGCAGGATAACAAAACTAAAACTAAACCCACTGTGAGCAAAACATGAAACATGGCATGAAGGGAGTCAGGGACGAAGAGACTTTAAAGACGTTAGTGACATTAATGGACCAGCACAAGAGGAAGGGAGAGACGAGACTTAAATACAGACAGGGCAGACAAGACACAGGTGAACAAGATCAGGACAGATAGGGACAAGGAAGTAAAACTCAGGAACATGACTAAACAGAACACCTTTCAAAATAAAACAGGAAACAGAACCAAACATGACAGAACAAGAAATAAAGCAAAAACCAAGACAAAAGAAACCCAAACCATGACAACGGAAACCTTTTCGTTTACCTTTTCTGCTCCTTATCCATCATTATTTGAATAAAGAAAAATGAAGCTTTATTCTTAAATTATTTTATAAATGTCCTCCATTTTCAGAAAAATGCTAAAGAACTTTTTAAAAACACAATTTTAATTGGAGTTGGTCCTTAAAGCATCACAGCCAGTTGATTAAAAGCTAACAGAATGTTAGCATGAAAATATTCACATTGACAGGTGGCAGGAATGTCAGTTTTGGACATTAGTGTGATGAATATCTTTCAGGGTCTGAACTCATCTGTGTTTTATGTTTTGTATTTTCTAGAATACCAGACCTCACAGACACTGCTGTGGGTATCTTCTCAGTTGTCGTGGTGACGCTCCTGATGCTGCTGACAGTGGTCCCACAGATCAGGCTGACTAATCTCTTCTAACTCTTCGGGGACATCTATGCTCTGGACCTACAGCACCCCAAAAAACTTGAACTTGCCTTCACATTTATTCAGAACGCTGTCATGAGCCTTGAGGACAGCAAACCACTGAAAGGACATTTATTGACAGTAAAGAATGTTTGGTTGAGTGAGTCTTCCAGAATGGTTGTTGGTTTAAGTTTTATGCTACTAATGTGTTTTGTTGTGATCATTTGCTTTTTCTGCCGTACAATACAAAACCAACACTTTTTGTGTGGCGCTCTTATAATGCAGTTTTATTTCACTGATTGTTTCTTCATCCTCTTGATATTTGTGCTTTTTTTTAAAAAGAGCAATTAAAAAAGTGTATTAAGCAATCACTATTGTGTGGCTTTCATGTTTGTTGGTTTTTATCAATGTTAGCTTTTAATATGTTGTAATGGGGCAGCATCAATACTGTACCTCTGTTTAGAATACATTTCAAGTCCAAACATTTTAAGCTGAAGAATTTTAAATATTTTCAATGCTACACATTTAATGAGTTAGAGAATTTATAAAACATTTGAGTTAATTTTACATATTTTATGAGTTGAGTAATATTATAAAAATATAGTTAAAGTGTTTTTTTTAGAAAATATTAAAAACTTTGAGTAAATCTCTCTTTTATAAGTTGAGGAATCTTAATATTTTTAATATGAAATAATACAAATTTAAGCCAACGGACAATATAAATTTTAACTTAAAAGTTTCAATAATATAACTTAAAAACTATTGCGTAATCTGTTACAAAATAATTTTTAAGTTCAGTCAACTCGTTAGGGTTTACAGTGCATAAAATAATTAAAAAATTACTTTTAGCACATTTTACATTTTATTTAACGTGGAAATGAACAGAAGAAAGCACCATAATGCAGTTTATACTTTATCAGTGTCTGCGGGGATGTGGGCTAGATTCTGCAGAAGACTCAGACTTGCTGAGCGTTTCCTCTTAAAGCTGTGGGGTCTCAAACCACCGAACTCCGTCAGAGACTTAAATGAACGAGGGGCTCTGTGGTTTCAGAGCTGCTTAGACTACTGAGTTCAGCTGGCTGTGCTGAGACATTTCTGCAGCTGGAAACTGTGGTTTTTGACTTAGTCAACCTGTGAACCTGTTCAGACACCAGTCTGGGAAACTTCTGCTGACTCAGGTTTTAACCACCTGCTCATTTCTGAGGGGCTCGTAATTTTATGTTGATTTAACATAACAAAAAATAAATAAATTAATTAATTAAATAAAAATTACAGTTATATTGCAACAGTAGCAGGACCACTAAGTAAGAATCAGTAGAAGGGAAATTACAAATTTAAAGCAAATGATTAGATTTGCTAGATTAGTTTAGATTTGCTTTAATTATCGTTGTCCATTGTACAATGATATTGAAGCATCACCATTTCAGTGCAAGAACAATAAAAATAACAAAATATAATATTAAATAAATCAGTATGTACAACATGTACAAGTGTACAAACATAAACCCAGATATAGAATGTCCAAAATTTGTGTGAAAAATTGCGTACAAATGTGTTTGCAAACATGTCAGATGTGCAAGAGGTAGCAGTGAGGTAGAGTGTTGATGTTGAGTGGGCACTTAAGCGGACAGAAGTATGGATAAGCATTTATACATAATACTCATATATACAAGCATGTACATATGAATGTGCTATTGCAGATTTTATCTGTGCATTATAGAATTGAGGATGGTTATTGCCTTGGGAAAGAAGCTGTTTTTGAGTCTGTTCTTTTTGCTTCAGATGCCTCTGTAGCGCTTCCCAGAGGGCAGGAGGTCAAACAGGTCTGAGCCGGGGTGTGAACTGTCCTTGATGATGTTCTGGGCCCTAGTGATGCAGGATGCGGAGTAGATGTCAGTCAGGGTGGGGAGAGGGCGTCCACTGATCTTCTGAGCTGTCTCTACCACTCTCTGCAGTCTCTCCTTATCCGTGACCGTACAGCTGCCGAACCAAACTGTTATGCATGTGTGCAGGCTTTGGATGGATGACTGGTAGAGAGGCCAGCAGCAGGCTGGCGCTGATGTTGTTCTTCCCGAGAACCCTCAGGAAGTGCAGACACTGCTGAACCGTTTTGATGATGGCTGTGATGTTGGCTGTTCAAGAGAGATTGGCAGAGATAACGATGCCAAGGAACCTAAAGGTGTGGACTAGAGGGCTGCATTGGGATTGGGTCCCACCGGGTCCCGCGGCAAAAAAAAAAAAAAACCCGCGGGATCAGTGCTGCCATGAATATCTCATGAATATATATTAGCGGACTACGTTAGGCTGTGCGGCTGTTTGATTCTTATGTACTGAAGCTCCGTGAAGGCACCAGGTAGAGACGCCCAATGGCCTCTGTCATCTAACCTGTTGTTCGCGGTGTGCAACGCCCCGCCTCTTACTAAGAGTGCGCTTCCGTCTGTCTGCGCGCGCACACACGCACACTTTTAACCGAACAGGATTTGTGAAAATATATTTAATAATCAAGTTGCAAATGACACAAAAGAGGAATGCAGGAAAAGATAAAGCTGGAGGAGGGACATGAATCTTCCTAATAATATCAATATGTGACGGAGCGCCTCTAGATGAAGCCACCTGCGCACACGCACCACACACACACACACAAGCACACCCACGTAGTTTTTCCGGTCATATTAACCTCTCAACTCATTTTCAGACGCTGTGACGCGAGGCGGGCGCTCCTTGGGTGGGTTGTGTTGAGGGTGCACACTCAATACGCGTTACCGGGAGTCATTTAGAACCGCGAGTGTCAAACAGAGGCGACGCCTAGTCAGCTGTTAAGACGCGACCGGGAGCAGTGGGCGGAAATGACGTCATCAGATAGATGTGTGGGAAAAACAACTTTTTCATGTAAATATTCTGTATTATTGTTTGTAGCATTTTGGGATGTATGGAAGCGATTATGTAGCATAAATAAAAAGCAAAGTCAAAACCAGAAATGCTTTTTCATTTTCAAAATGAAGCTGCATTTTTTGACTCAAAATTAAAATGAAAAAGCAATATTTCAAAATCCTTTTTCATTTTATACTTAAAACCGCTTATTCTGTGTCATAATTAAAACGAAAATGCAAAGAGGGGATTGCATTTGCATTTTAACATCCACCCCGCGCAAGTTGTCACAATATTCAATTCGAAAAAGCATTAGCAGAGGGGAGGCGGGGCGATGACGTCACTGCTTTCTCCGTGTGTCCGGCTGCTGACTGACGCACACACACGCACCAGGAGCAGACTGTTAGCGGCAGAGACGAGGGTTTTGTGATGGTTGTGAACTTCTGATGAGTTTCCACAGCTTTTCAGGACTACATAGCAGCATGTCCGCCTTCTGCGGTCCTCCTCCTGACGCACCGCGGACAAGCTTTTTTCTGCGGACCGCCAGCTGCCTTCGCACAGCGGAGCGCGAAGCTCCGATGATCGCTGAAGGCGGAAATGCTGCTGCGATCTCAGAAACCATCATATGAATTTGTGTTTCCAGTGGTGTCCAGAACAAAATAAAGACTGATGTCATTCCCACATATTTACACATTTATCTGCAGCTTCGTGGTGAATTTGCTGTTTGATGACAGCTGGAGCCCCATCATCAGACAGCAGATCTCTCGATGCTAAACGTTTCTGGTTGGACCAAAAACACTCACTCAGCGCGAAGCTGCAGGAGACTATCTTCATAATGTGCTTTTATTACAGTTATGCTAATATTTTACTGCCTGCTCTGCTCCATCATATGTTTTTAAATCCGTGCGGTCAGGCGACGCTAAAGTTGGCTTACGATTCAGCTTGTGATTCGCGAGGGAGCTAAAGGAACATTCTGCTGCATTTTTCACATTAAGATTACGTAAAACCGGGTCCTGTTCAAAAACCGCTGGACCCGGCCAGCTCAAACCTGGATTCCTGGATCTTAATAAATCAGCAAATTCACCGCGAAGCTGCAGATAAATGTGTAAATATCTGTGAATTACATAGTCTTTATTTTGTTCTGGACACCACTGGAAACACAAATTCATATGATGGTTTCTCAGATCGCAGCAGCATTTCCGCCTTCAGCGATCGTCGGGAGCTTCGCGCTCAGCTGTGCGAAGGCAGCTGGCGGTCCGAAGAACAAAGCTTGTCCGCGGTGCGTCAGGAGGAGGACCGCAGAAGGCGGACATGCTGCTATGTAGTCATGAGAAGCTGTGGAAACTCATCAGAAGTTCACAACCATCACAAAACCCTCGTCTCTGCCGCTAACAGTCTGCTCCTGGTGCGTGTGTGTGCGTCAGTCAGCGGCCGGACACACGGAGAAAGCAGTGACGTCATCGCCCCGCCTCCCCTCTGCTAATGCTTTTTCGAATTGAATATTGTGACAACTTGCGCGGGGTGGATGTTAAAATGCAAATGCAATCCCCTCTTTGCATTTTCGTTTTAATTATGACACAGAATAAGCGGTTTTAAGTATAAAATGAAAAAGCATTTTGAAATATTGCTTTTTCTTTTTAATTTTGAGTCAAAAAATGCAGCTACATTTTGAAAATTAAAAAGCATTTCTGTTGATCCATTTTAATTGTCAAATGAGACATTTCTAAATGAATTATGCTACACATTTACCAGAGAACTGTTAGAAAATGAAATGTCAAATACCATTTTCATTTTAATTTTAATTAAGTGACAGAATAAGCTGTGTTGAGGAAGGAAATGAAAAAGCATTTTGGTGGATTGCTTTTTCATTTTATTTTTGAGTCAAAAAATGCAGCTTCATTTTGAAAATGAAAAAGCATTTCTGGTTTTGACTTTGCTTTTTATTTATGCTACATAATCGCTTCCATAGGGATGAAGGGATTTATCCTTAAATGGTGTGGAATTATTATATGTTTTTTTCTTTCTTTCTTTCTTTTCTTTGAAATGGTTGGCAGAAATGGCCATAATGACAGGAAAATGCCTAATCAGAGGTCTATTGAGAATTCAGCTTAATGGGAGGGGCTTAGACTATATAAGAGGGAGAGGTTAGTTGCCGCGGGCGGGCAATAAACGAAGACATGAATGCAGTGGCGGTTCTACCCTGAATTACTCCCCGGGCGAGACCCTCCCCAGGCGCCCCCCCCCCCCCCCCCATAGTCACAACAGAACTTTGTTTGTCTTTGTCAACTGACATGTTATATTGTCATTGAAATTAAGAAGTGGATACAAAAGATGTCAGAATTCTGAACAGCATTATAATAGTTATCAGAACACAAAAAATAAAAGACCATAAGCATGGCAAAAATACAGTTAGCTAAGAAATATTAAATCAATATTAAATAAATAATATAAAATAAATATTTTAAAAACATTTATGAATTGGAAATTTAAATTGTCATGTTCTATATCGATCTCTACTTCAGAGAATAAAAATTAGCTCATGTTTTCCGTCTTCAATCCTTTGATTGGAAAATTTTTAGTTATGACCTGTTGAATTATGTTTTGTCCCCATAGATTTGCAGTAAATGGTAAATATTCATTTTTAAAACTACCTACAGATTTATGGAAATTCTATTGGCTAAAAATATAATCCCACATTTGTAAAACAAATAAAAAATAAACTTCATATGCAGGCTCCAAAATTAACCCCTAAATCCCCAGTTAAATGTCAAAAAAACATTGGGAAAACGTTTAGGCTGCCACAAATGATTATTAAATTAATGACCAATCTCAAATTATTTGCCCCATTAGCATCTTATGGCAGCAGCAGCATGCTGTGTAACCATCACAGCTTTTTTAACATTATGAGCTAGTATACAACAGCAAAACCCAACAAAACCTTTGTGTTACAGCAGAGCAGACAGACACATGAATCATAACTAATGTTACAAGTTAAGGCAGAGCAAATTTTTAAGAATAAAATCTAAAAAAAAAAAAAAAAAAATGACGCTATTTGCAACATTTGGGCCTACTTCAGTGTTGGTCATCGACCAAAATAAAGTTTTCATCGGCAACGTTGTTGTAGGGCAGGTAGCATTAGAATTTAGAAAAAACATGCATCAAGCTGTGAGGACTTACCCTTTTCTTTATCTCTTTTCTCCTCTTCTTCTTTTCTTTTCTTTCTAAATTGGGCACCAGATGGCTTTGACCTTTTTTTCTCCATATTTTAGATGTTTTTGGCGTTTGTTTGGCATAAATGTCCTCACGTCACGAAGAAGACATCAAGTCCGTCGACTGAACCAACTGTCACCTTAGTGACAGCATTGTTTTGTGTTGCCATTTTTTCATTTGGGCATTTAACACAAAATTAACCCAAAAAAAGCAGAATATATTTTCTATACCTTTATTAAAGTGTAGGTTATAGAATGTCACCTTATGACTGACTTATAAAAAGGTTTTATGAAGTAGATTCAAACCCCCGCCCTTGTCCCCACCTAGCCACTTAATTTGGAAGCGTCCCACAATTGAACTGATTCCCCGCAGCCCCCCCCCCCCCCCCCCTTTCTTCACACATTTCCAGCAGGAGCGCGTGCAGCTATAGCCAGGGGCGCTGATTCGCTACATGACGGCGCAGTCGCAGTTTTTACTTTTATTTTTTTCATCAAGCCCGCGACCGTCGCCTCCCCTGAAAGATGAGCCCGCCAGGTTTTGCGCATGCGCAAACGCGGTGGCGCTCCGTGCTCCCCCCGCGCTCCCTCCCTTCTTCTTCACACACATTTGTGTCTACTTCTCAAAGACAGGAGAGCGCACAGCTGCGGGGCGAGGGCGGCGGCGCGGCCAGGTTCAGGCTGTTACAAACTCACAAACTGTGACATAAGTAAACCAATAGTGGTGCATATAATATTTTACAAGGGCTGAGCCGCCGGTGCCGCCCCCCTTCAGTTTTCCGCCCCAGGCCACCGCCCGGACGGCCCGTGCCTAGAACCGCTACTGCATGAATGTGCCCCTCTCCTGTGTAATGCTGTTGAACGTATGTAAAATTTCACTGAGGATTATTGCACTTGGGGAATTGTGGAGAAAAATAAACCAGTTGCAATTGGAACACGACTGCCTGGATCTGTGAAACACCCATCCTCATCACACTATACAAATACGCGTTTTGTTCCTGCGGGACGGGAGACGATACAAAATCAATGCATCTCTATTACTGTGCGGGACTAAATTCTCTGAGTTTTGCGGGTGCGGGCGGGAGTGTAACGGATATGTTGCGGGAGCGGATGGGATTGGTCAGAAATTCAGCGGGCGCGGGCGGGACCGGGATGAAGAAAATAGTCCAGCGCAGGGCTCTAGTGTGGACCTTCTCCACATGCTCCCCATTAATATGGAGGGGGGCTGGGTCTGCGCCATGTTTCCTTAAGTCGACGATGATCTCCCCAGTTTGCCTGGTGTTCAGGGTGAGGTTTTTCTCTGTGGACCAGGTTGTCAGCTTCAGGACCTCGTCTCTACAGGCAGAATCATCACCAATGGGGATGAGTCTGACCACCGTGGTGTCGTCGGAAATCTTGACGATGCTGCTGTAGTGGGCTGAGCTGCAGTCATGCGTGTAGAGGCAGTACAGCAGGGGGCTTAGCACACAGCCCTGTGGGGCGCCGATGCTCAGTGTGTGGGTGGAGGAGAGGTGGGGGCCGAGTCTCACAGTCTGTGATCGGTTTGTGAGGAAGTTGTTAATCCAATTGCATGAGGGGGGGGAGTGAGCAGTTTGTCGCAGAGTCTGTCCGGGGTTATTGTTTTGAACGCAGAACTGTAATCCACAAAGAGCATCCGGACGTAGCTCTGCTGCTGCTTCAGGTGGTTCAGCGCAGAGTGGAGAGCCACAGCTACGGCGTCCTCTGTGGATCTGTTTCTTCGGTGTGCAAACTGGTGGGGGTCCAGGTCTATGGGAAGGTGGTCCCTGATGTGCGGGAGGATTAGCCTATAGATTTTATCATATCATATATATCATATATCATATATTTTAATAATGAGTTTGATAAATCTGTTTGAAAGTTTTATTGTATCAACTTCTATGATGCTTGAAATAAATCAATCGATCGATCGATCAATCAATCAATCAATCAATCAACCAATCAAGCAAACAAGCAAGCAAGCAAGCAAGCAATCAGAAATGGTTTTATTTAATAGTTTTAATATAAAACTCACAACTAAATCTTTCACATTTTTAGCGTTGCTTATTATTGGATTTTTTGGGATATTTATCTTGTGAAGTTAGCTTCCCATTTACATTTCTTTCAGAAGGGAAGTCTGGGATGGAAAAGAGATAAAAACATGAATCCAAAAATATCTCTGTGAAAATTCTAACTTTAGCAAATTTGTTTTTTCTGTGCCGGAGCTTCACCACACAACAGACATAAAAGACTAAATGACAAAAGAAGATGCTAAAAAAAAAAAAAAAAAAGGTTTCCGTTCTGCAAAAAAACACAGACAGGAAGACGTCAGCAGAATGAGCCCCTCAGCTAGCTTTTATGTGATGAACTAACCTCACATTACTTTGCAGAATCAGTTTCAGAAACAGGAGAAAAGAGTAAAATGCAGTTTCTGTGGTGGATCACAATAAAACAACCCAAATAATGTTTTTCTGTGTTCAACTGTTCATTAAGAAAAACCAACACACCTGCCTTTGTCCCTTATGGGCAAGGTAGCCACGGTAAAAATGAAAATCTTACCCAAAGTTAATTATCTCTTCTCAATGATTCCCACACAACCGCCATTAAAATGGTTCAAAACATTAGACTCATCCATATCAAGCTTTCTATGGAACAATAAACCTGCAAGAATTAGTCTAAAAACTTTAAAATCTGCAAAAAGCTGTGGAGGATTAGAATTACCTAACTTCCACAATTACTTTCTTGCAAATAGATTACAATATATCTTAAAATGGTTAAAAAATAATCCAGAAACTAACTCATGGTTAGACTTGGAACAGGCGTTATGTGGAAAGATCAACCTGTCAGATCTTCCATTTATTAGCCAAATAGTTAAAAAACAGGATTGTTTCAAAAGTATTAATATAAATGCCACTTTAACAGCCTGGTGGGAATTTCTCAAAATATCAAAATCATCAATTCAACCGTGCAAAATGACACCCATCTGGAACAACCCAGACATCCTCATAAACAAAAAAATTATCCACTTCCCAGCTTGGCAAGCAGGGGGCATAAAACAACTAGAGCACGTAATTATTGATAGAAGATTCATAACTCCCCAGGAACTTCAAGACAAACATGGAATATATAACTTCTTGGCATATCAGCAACTTAAATCAATTATTACTAAAAAGTTTAAATACAGAGACAACGATTTAAAGCTACCAGATGTAGTTACCACTCTGATCAATTTCTCAATGAATAAAACTCTCTCCAAAATATACAAACTTTTATGCAATTTAGATAACAATATTTCACTTCCGACAACAAAATGGGATGCGGATTTGAGCATCAGCACAGATGAAAGTTTTTGGTCAGAACTTTGTCTAAACACCTTTAAAATGACAAAAAGTCCAAATCTGCAGCTAATCCATTTCAAAACTCTTCACAGAATTTACTACACTGGACAGAGGATGTTCAAGATGGGTCTCAGTAACTCAGACATTTGTCAGCACTGTGACAGTAATCTACCCGACAATTACATGCATGCACTATGGTTCTGCACGCCTGTCCAGGCTCTCTGGCGGCAGGTATGTGCCGATCTATCAGTCTGGCTTAAGGTTTCAATCACAGCTTCACCGTCACTTTGTGTGCTTGGTGACATGAGTGCCATCGATGTAGAAGGAGGATTAGGCTCTATCATTTTCATAACTCTTTGCATTGCTAAAAAAACTATTTTAATAAATTGGAAAAGCAAAAAAAATATAAATATAAGTCAACACAGAAATCTGCTGCTTGATCATATCAGCTTGGAAAAAATGTCAGCCCAAAGTTCAAGTAACTTCGAAAGAATTCGGTCTCTCTGGTCTCCCATAGCTAACTCCGTGACTTAGGGGGTGGGGGGGGCATGGTCGTCGCTGCTCCTTGCCCTTCTGCCGTGGGCCGGGGTGGGGGTCGGGGCCTCCGGTGCCTGGCGGGGGTTGTTGGGGGCTCCGTTGGTCGGGGGATCGGGTCCGGCGCCTGGGTGGGTCGGGCTGGGGCGCTGCGTGGTCCTTTGGGCTTGGGTGTGGGGGTGCGTGGTGGGGGGGTGGGGTGGTGGTCTGGCCTGGCTTGGGGGGGTGGTCCCTTTGCCTGTGCTGGGGGGGGTTGGCGGGGGGCGCTGCTCGGGGGGGGGGGGGGGGCAGCGGCGCTGGATGGGCTTCCCATCTGCGCCTGGGGCTGGGATCGGCCCTTCCCTGGCTCTGGGGCGGGACGGGACAACCCTCTTGGGGCCCCCGGTCGCTCTGGGTGTCCTCCGCTTCGGCTGCGGGGTCTTGGGGGGGGTGGGGTGGGGGGTCTTGTCGGCCCTGACCTGTGGGGGGGCATTCTGGGGGAGGGGGGGGGGTCCACTATTGGTACGGGGCAGGGGGGGTTGACGGGTCGGGGTCTCCGCTGAGGCCATCGGCGGTTTCCCCGGCCGGTTGGCTGCCTCGGTCCCGTCGAGGCCTGACCAGAGCTCTTCTAGGGCCGGCGTTTGGGGGTGGGGGCCTGGGCTTGCTCCGGGGGGGGCCGGCGCTTTCTGGCTCCTCTCTCTCTGTGTGGGGGGGGTGGTGCTGGGCCTGGGGTGTCGGCGCCTCCGGGGGTGGGGCCCCTGGGCTGGGTGGGCCTGGCCCCCTTGCTGGGGGGGGGGCGGGGGACAGCTGTTTGACCACCGGGAGACAGTCTATCAGTTGTCCCCAACTTACCCCCTTCCTCATATAACCTCATAATAGGGTGAGGGGGTGGGGGGCTTAGCCTGCGATGAGCCTTGGGGGGGGGGGTTTACTAGGCAGTGGCCCCCCTCCTATAGTTGCCGTATGGAGTGGGCCCCCCCTCTTTCGGTTTTACTTGCACCTTAGACATGTAGGGCCCTTGGTAGGGGGGGTGCTTGGACATCACTGCCAGCAAGCAGCGGATGTCCTCCTAGCACCCTACCCGCCAATTTTAACCGCACCTTAGACATTTAGGGCCCCTTGGTGGGGAGGGTGAGGGGACGTCACTGTGAGTAATCAGGAGATGTCCCCTTAGTGCCCTACCCGCCAATTTTAACTGCACCCCCCTTAGTACACACACTCCTCCCCCCTCAATATATACATCCCAACATAAACACACACACATGCACACACACACCATCTCAAACAAACATACACGCACACACATTTTGCAAGGAAGGTGGGACCTGGGTCCATCTGTCCCCTGCCTCTTCCCTGGTGGGGGGTGCGGGCCCCTTCGCCCGGGGCCCGGCGGTGCTCTCTCCGCGCGGTGGGGGAGTTCACATTACATCTGAGCCGGGGGTGTCTGGTCCCTGGGGGGTGGGTTCTGGTCCTTGCTCCTGAGTGCTGGGCCCCGCTAAATTTCCAACTGTGGCCGAGCCTGGTCGGGCCATATTTATAACACCCCTTGTGGGCCCTCTTTTTTTTTCCCCGGGGTTCCCCCCTCCTGGGCGGGGGCGGCGGGCCCCCTGCCTCGCTCCTCCCTGGACCAACCGTGGGCCGGGCGGATGGCTGCCTGGAGTGCGGAGCAGGTCTCCCTTGGGGGGTCCTGGCTCGTACCTGGGGTTGGGGCGGGGGGATGCCCGGAACTCCTGGGTGGTGGTGGGGTGCTCGTTTGGGGCTGTGGGCGTCCTTCTCCGGTGGGGCTCTGCGTTGGGTTCTCCCGGCGCGGCGGGGGGGCTGCTCTCCTGGTTGGGCTGGGGCGGCGCTCTCTTTCCCTCCGTGCTTCCCTGGCCTCTGGCTCTGGGGGCCTTGCGGCGGCCCTGCTGGCCCTGGCCTGGGTGGCGGGCTTGGTCGCCCGGGCGGCGGTTGTTCCCTGCCGGTTCCCGTGTGGCGTTGGGGGGATTCCGGCTGCCGCTGCTGCTGCGGTGGGGGTCTTGGGGTGGGGATGGCTGGGCACTCTCCCTCCTTCTTTTCAAGTTCCACCATCCATTTTAGAAGAACATAAAACCTCACCTGAGCACTGGTGTTAGCTCACCTTTGCACTAATAGCTTGCATGACTGAATGACTGAAATGTTTCACACTAGTTGGTTTTAAGGCATAAGTATGCGTGTGTGAACACTATCTGTTTTGTGTACATGCCGACAGGTGGACATTTTTGCAGCTAGCAGGTGTGTTTATAACATTTGAGTGTGTGTGTGGACGGGCCCCGCCCTTTTTGTACTGCATTTGAACCTTACCATAATGATTAACAACCAGTAAACTTGTTGCTGTATGCTGCTTCATGGTCTTATCCCCCTTCCCCTCCTATTATCACCCCCTACCCCCCCTCTCTCTAGCGTCCCTCTCTCTTCTTCCCCTCTTTCCTTTTCCGTCCGGTCCAACACCAAAGATTTTCAGACATGATTGAAATTAATAAAGTTTGGCCTCAATTACAAAAGGGGTTTATTCAGACATACCTTTGGTTTGTCAGAAGATTAATAACCCCTCTTGTTAAAGCAAAATATGTACAACACAAGAGGCCCTCAGCTCTCGTCTGTCTGCCCAGCTGTTGGACAGGACAAGTTAAAAAAAAAAAAAAAAAAAAAAAAAAAAAAACCCAACACACTTGCCGTTTTAAATCTAAACCAACGAAAGACTCAGCTTCCTTGACCATCTCCATCAGAGGCAGGATGGTTCAGAAGCAGGTAGCTTGAGGCTCAGCTCATTTGACCTGTTTTGTCAAAACTGAGAGTCCTTTTTCAAGCTATGGGTTTTTATCTGCTCCTGATTCAACATGATATGAAGGAACATATCCTCAGAAACACAGTTTTAAACTTAAACTATATATATATATATATATATATATTTAAAAAAAAAAGCCCCTCTCACCCTCCACGGTAGTTTGTCCTCCAAGCTCGGGTCCTCTACCAGAGGCCTGGGAGCTTGAGGGTCCTGCGCAGTATCTTAGCTGTTCCTAGCACTGCGCTTTCCTGGGCTGGATGGGTTGGTCCTGTGATTCTTGACCCTGGTTCCCTTTCATGATTTTTCCTGCTATCAGAGAACAGACAGAGATGGAGACGCTGCGTCCCTGCTGCTGAGAAAACATGTTTACAACCTCAACTGAAGATCGTTGGAAAACTGTGTCAGACGCTTATGTAATCTGATGTAAAGCTGACATTTACACCCAACTTTGATCACCTACAATCAACGCATCAGATGCAATGTACTCAAGTGTTTGTCTTTTTTTTTTGTTCAGTTTTATGTGGCACTTGAGTACAAAAACAGAATAAAATGTCATTTAGTTTCAATTGATGTTCAATGAACATCAATTGTTCATTTATGATGCCGACGGAAATGACCCGAATTCATTCATTCATGATTGAGGGCACAAACTGATGCGTATTAAGTAAAATAACTTACATACTATTATTAATTATGAATTTAGCTTTAAAAGTATATATGATAAATGAAGGGCATCAAATTGGTCAGGACCAACTCTGATCAGATGCATCCAGTTAGAGTTTTAGAATGCACTTTGATCAAAATGATCATAAGAGGCATTGAGGAGCTGATTGTTTTCTGACACCAAAGTTATTCTCTCAATGAACCAAATCAGTCCAGTACTAACCAGCCGGGGGCATCCTGTCCCACAGTCGATGTCCCTCCGATTCGTTAAAATTTTCAGTTGTTGGTCCATTTGATCATACCTTCACAACATAGCTGATTTTATCTGCAAAAGCAAACATCTGCAAAAGGCATAAAATTATGTGTAAAGATAAAAAAAATCCTTCTGAGCTTGAATTAAGCTTAATTTAACTGCTAATTCAACACTCTCACACACAACTAGGGCAATTTAGAGATACCAATTCCCCTGTGAGGCACCATTGACTGTAGGGCCGCTCCCGTTCAAGTACAGCACCACTAAAGGAATACACTATCTAGTAAAACACTTCTGTGAGCCAGGCATGATTGACATAGAACCAATCTGTCCGAAAAGACACCGCAGGGGGACTATAAATTTGAACCGCCATGAACCAAGACCTGTAAATTGATACAAAGCTTAACATTCATAAATCCGGCGTTTCCATCTGGCATACTATGATACAAGCTTAAGTAACATACATGAATTAGAAGCTTCCATCTGACATGCTATGATACGAGCTTAACGTCCATAAATTTGACGCTTCCGTCTGGCACACTAATGTATTTAAACATCCATAATCAAAGAAGTTATTTTCCTTTCTACTGCTAATATGTTGGTCGATTTAAGCCTGATGTCTCTTTGGAATGCGGAGGAGGGCCACCACCCCATCACTTTCAGTCCAGAAATAGGTATGTGGAGTGCAGCCGTCGTTGCGGAACCTACTCTCAAGGCGTGTAGGGTGCGCGATCTGCAGGGAAGCTGCAGGACGAGCAGAGACTGTGGATCTTGGTAGCCAGCCAACTTTTTGCCAAGGGTTTTTTGCTATCCACCAGAAACGGAAGTGCGGACCAGGCTCGGGAAACAATGCATGGATAAAAGACAAAAAGCAGTATCAGTCTTGTCAATGAGTAAATGAATATCTTAGTAGAACTGGTCAGTTTTAGAATGTTTGAAATAAATGGAATAAATGTGCTCTTAAACAACAAATCAAAGAAAGTAAAATCAAGTGAGTTTAAAGAGAGGGTTTTATTTGTGTGTTCACCACACCTTAAAGCCATCAGAAGCATAGATTCCAACAGAGAATCAACATAGTGAGATATGGAACCTGCACGTAATTTTAGCACCAAAAATTTTATATGCACCAATGGTAAAGAGAGAGGTAACCTTTTGTCATTTCCGGAAAGACGCCATCAAAAAGACCATCAAGGAGCAGGCGAATGGAAGGGCGTCCAAGGAGATTCATAGATGAGGAAGTTGGACATCTCATGTAGAAATGGACTGCAGCTCGGCTAGATTTGATGCTTTGTACTTGATCTCGGCGGTTTTCAAATAGGTGGACAATAAAAGCGCAGACTACTGGAATATTAATTGACAAAGGGGTGTCTGGATACTAGCAAAGGAAGAACAATTTGAGATCCATGGGGGATCATTGGTTTTAATAGTATTTTAGCCGGGCTGAACCTCATGTGCATTTTGAGGCTGACAACAACAAGTCTCTAAATGGAGATACTCTTAGTAGAGTGTCATCGGCTTAAAAGCAGGGCAGACAGAGGATTGACTTGCAGACACAAATTTTAACTCTTGGAATTTGAAACAAGAGTGTCAGTGAATTTGCTTATCGTATAAAGTTATTTAAACACTGAACCATATCAACCGACACATTAAACTACTGATCATCACACGTCTTCAACAACCTTTGTTAATCTTAATGGCTGTATTCTCTGTATTCTCAGAGTCTCTCGCGACTGTAGAGATTCAACGACTGGGGAATAAAGAGGGAAAATTGACCACCAAGAAATCATCAAGAAGATGCAAAACGAAGGGGAGCCCATATGATTACACAAAGTCCAGCACGGGGCTTCTGACAAAATGGTCTTAAAAAAACCATGAATGCTATAACAGCCAAAAGGTAAACAGACAAAGAATACTTTGAGCCCCACCTAACGCCAAAAAGATCCTACTGGGAGGGACGGAGAGGCAAAACAGCGAAAGCATCTGCAATATACGCCTTCCACGTCCATGCACTGCATCCGGTGGAAATAATCATGGAGGAAGGGTGGAGCAGAGCCAGACAGCTGAGCATGCGGTTGTGACGACAAAAACATCACTGATTCCGGACCAAGTGAATTAAAACTAGAAGGAGCTGCATTTCCAAAAGAAATGCAGGGTTGAATGTATTGCTGAATGAAAGCGGAATTTTCTGAAGAAATGGCTAAACTGTTGAAAAATTAAAGAACACAAAATGGCTGCCAAACCGTCGCCATCCCATAATGTTTCAAAACCTTTGTCGTAGTCCAAAGCCTTGTGATCATTTTAACGTTTGAATGGTGTCTCCAGCTAAAAGTATGTTGAAGTTACAATGGTTGAAAAAAGCAAAAGATTTCAAGGATTCCCCATGTATTTCAATGGGGGCATAAATCCTGGAAAATCCTGGAATATCTTGAAAAGTTCAAGGACCAAAAGTTATAGCAGGAATAAGCTAAGAGCTAAACATTTTAATAGAAGGTTAAGCAGGTGAAAATTGTAGAAGGAGTTTAGCGCAAGGATTCCCCATGTATTTCAAAAGAGCCAAAAGTCCTGCAACTCCCTGGAATATCTTGATAAATGTCAAGGATTTGAAGGGCCGTAAGTCTTAGCGGGAAGGAATGAGCTGAAAGAGCTGAATTGTTTAATAGCAGAATGGTTATAATAGGTGAAAAACTGTAAAAGGAGTTAAGCGCAATGTATTTTAATCGAGAAAAAACTCCTGGAAATCCTGGAATATCTTGAAAAGTTAAAGGATTTGAAAACCAAAAGTCATAGCTGGAATAAACTTAAAGAGGTGAACATTTTAATGGTTGAAAAGTTAAAAAAGCTGAAAAATTGTAGGAGTTAGGCTGCAAAAAACGGCTGAAGATAATATAATAAAGAAAGAGAAACAGGAAAACAAAGGGTTGAATGCTTTACAGCTGTTAATCAATGAGAAAAGGGGCCACATGATGCTGCATAAAAGAGTCAAAGACAAGTAAAATGTCCACAGATGAGGGACAGCTCCAACAACTGACCGATCCAAAAGCTGGTTAAACTATGGGATGTACATAGCAGCCTTAGCAGAAAAAGAAACAAAAACAGAGAGCCGCCATAACAAAGCCAGCATCGAAATGACAGCCAAGAATCACATACGGCTCCTAAATAACAAAAAGGGTAAACACAAACAATAGAGAAAAACGCCAAAAGTCATGACAAATACAGAGCGAGAAACCCATCCTAGAAGAGAACCATCGGCCTTAATAACCACGAAAAAGACCCCACAATCCCCAAAACAGGAACCAGACGACGCAGAGCCACACAGCATAATCTGAACCAGGTGCACATCACTACTTTTAAGAAAAGGAACTGCAATTCCCAGGGTGACGTCAAGCAGAGAACCAGGAAGAGCCGCAATGTGGAAAAGCCTCAACACTTAAGAAAACACAGGAAGAGGGCAGCATGGCATGCTCACCATTTAGATTCCGGTGATCACAGCGTCCAGGGAGGCCCTGACATCTCCGGATCAAGCGCCACTGACAACACAAACACTGCAGGACACTCCCCCCACAGACACATGCCTGAGAATCAACCTGTTCAGACAAAAAAAGATAAGTTTGCTGCTTTATCATCAAATCAAAACTTTATTTATAAAGCACTTTTCATATAAAAGTATAACACAAAGGGCTTTACATCAAAACACAACAAAATATAAAAACAAGCATGACGATTAAAATAAACAAGCACAAAAATTAAAAAATAGGGCCCCCCTCCTCGTGCCTAGCCCCCCCACTCCTTTCACACCTCCCACCCCCTAACTGATGGGGAAAGACAATGAGAAATATGTTGTCCTGTTTTTTAAAGCAGAAAATATGTTTGCCCCATTTGGTTGCAGCTCCTGTCACTGAGGCACAGTAGACAAAATTCTGAGAGTTTTCATTAATTGCTGATGCTGGTTGATAGAAAATCCCATCTGATCATTGACATAAACCTGTATTGTGACACCAACATAGGTCTTGGTGCGCCAAGGTTAGCAAACTTCAGAATACCTGCCTCCATGTTCTCACGCCAAAAACTGTCATCATGGTCACTACAGCTCACAGGGCTCCAGACTGCGACCAAATGGTCACATTTTGCGACCAAAATTTGAGAGTGTGCGACTGAATTTTACATCCAGTCGCACATGTGCGACCAGTAAATTTGCCTCCCCCACCCTACGTATTTTTTATACATTATACGTGGAAGGGGCACATCATGTCATGGAGTCGATGACGTAACAGACCCAGTTGTTGAAACCCGGAAATATCAGACTCAGGAACTTGGTTGGAGGCCCATCGAGACGACTGTTGTTGTGATTTTGGGCTATACAAATAAAATTGAATTGAATTGAATTGAATTAAATTTAATCACTGTTACTTGGCCAAGGAATAAGCGTAGAGCTTGGAAGCAAGAGAGTCTGGCATGAAAACTCCAGTGGAGAATCCTGAAGAGCGCCTGAGGATCTGCGCTGGGAAATCAGTGAGTGCGAGGACGCGCAGTTGCGAGCGATCCCCAGCGCAGCAAGGAGGACTGCGTGGCTTGAGCAGCATGAGATGAGGAGGAACCAGCGGCACCGTGGAGGGACAGACCTGAAGGCGTAGAACAAGGCAAGGTAAATATGTGGCTTAACTTGGCAAAAAACTAGACTTAACTTGAGACCAGGCGTAGGCACCGGAGAGAGTGTAACGGACTGGCGTAGACTCTTCTTCTTTCTTCTTCTTTTGGTTTTATTGCGGGCGGCACCATCGTAAAGGTGCATTACCGCCACCTACTGCATTGGACTATAGGTCAGAGTGGGGACTACCTAACCAACCATACCGAGAAACAAATAAAATAAAAATAATAAAAAAATAAATAAATAAATAAATAAAATAAAATAAAAATCCCTCACCCATCCCTAGATTCTCCCCCATAACCTAGTTCTCTTCAAAAAACCTATAATCACACCATGTAACTTTTCCTCCCCTCCCAAAAGCTTCTTTAAACTAAGGTGTTCACCCTCTTTCAACCGTACCCTTCTTTCCAGTTGTCGTCTTTCCTCCCCATACAGTTCACAGTGACATAAAACGTGCTCAACTGACTCTTCCCCTTTCCCACACTCACACAAACCAGTTGGGTGTTTCCCTATGAGATGCAATGTATTATTTAAACCAGTGTGACCCATCCTCAACCGTGATATTATGCCACGATCTCTGGTGTCTACTCTGATATTCAGACCTCTCCCTACTTTGTCCTGAATTCTAAATAAATGTCGACCCTTCCCCTCCCTTTCCCATTGTGTCTGCCATTCGTCCATAATATGCCTCCTAATAATCGCCCTTATTTCTGTTCTAGCTAATGGAATTTCCATCTCCATACCTCGTTTCAACGACCTTTTAGCCAGAAAATCAGCCATTTCATTTCCCTCCACCCCCCTATGTGCTGGTACCCACATAAATCTAATGTTTATTTTCAATTTTTCCAACCTGAACAAACTCTCATAAATTTCATACAATATATCTGATCTGCTATCAGAATAGTAAGACTTCAGAGACATAGAAGCTGACAATGAGTCTGAACAAATAATACCATCTCCAACTCTATTCTGTTCTAACCAGCTTAAACTATATGATATTGCCAACATTTCAACTGTAAAAACTGAAAGATCCTTTTGCGTCTTAATTCCAAAATATTTCCCCAATGTAGGGATACAGAAAGAAAAACCAGTTCTCATTGTGTCTGTATCTTTAGATCCATCTGTATATATAGGGATAAATGAAGCATGGACCGTGTCTAACCTATCTGCTTTTATCTCATCTCAGTTTCCCTTCCCTTTGCTACCCTCCATTGTTCTATGGAGATACAAATCCACTTGTATGGTTGGAAAAACCCAGAAAGGAGTGGTCGGGTACAAAAATGTCTTAACTAGGGTTTTACCATGAATGTTTGCTTTTCTCGCAAAACTAGCTAATTTCCAAGCAATACTTTCTTTTGACCCATTACCACTTTCCCAACAAGGAGCAATAGCTCTCCTAACCATGTGTTCTACATCTACACAACCCTGTATTTTCACCCAATAATTAAGCATCAGTTGTTTGATTCTGAGAGTCAATAGTTCCCCCATTTCTGGCGTACAATGCTGGGATGGAACTCCTTAAGAAGGTCTGCCGGTGATGAGGTGAAGAGGTGCAGCTGGTTCCAATCAGGGAGCAGGGAGGGGAGGCAGCTGACGGAGGCACTGTGACACATCAATGATCTATGAAATGAGCAATGAAATAATAAATGAGACGCGAGCGCACACGCACGCAAACACACACACATACTCATGAAACGCGAGCACACACTCGTGTTTCATTGAGTGATGCCCGTCTGTGAGGCGGCTAATGCGTGTGAGAAGAATAGGGAAAGTCACTGTAAGTGGATAAAATGCGTGGAGGGGGAGGGGCCTAGAAATAATCAAGCGAGCGTAAACATCTGTGTGAAGAAAACGGAGACAAATATCACAACCTGATATGTGCGTCTGAGCTTTGAGGAAGCGAACTATTGACTCGTTCTTCCGACTTGCGGCTAGCAGGGGTCTCAAACTCGCGGCCCGCGGGCTATTTGTGGTCTCCAAGATGATATTTTGCGTCCCCCGCCTTAGTTTGAAAGTTTAATGTTAATGCGTCCCGCCAGTTTGTATGAATGACACTTTTTCATTCTCCTGTGCGGAGCTGACGAAGCAACTAATCACAGTGGTGTATATGACTCTTGGGGGCGTGACAATGGCCGGGCTTCAAAGCAGTAAAACAGTAAAGGCAGGACATCAGACCACCCCCTTCCCAGACCACATGAACGAGTTCCTTACTTTCCTTTCTAGAACATATTTATTCGCTCGTAATTTTCTGAATACACACAGTCCGTGCTGAACTTTTCTCTGAGACCTGGAGGAGGGTTAAGGTTATGGTTACGGTTAAGCGCGCGGTGGCGTATTAACCTCGATCAAACGGGTCTCATGCACGGCTGTTACGGCAGCACACCGCTCCCCCTTGGAGATGGTCAGCTCAGGAGAAAAAATGTCCCACACCTATATGCGTGACAGCTAACGGGGCTCTAACATTAAACATGTGCGAGCGACAAGATTTAGTCTTAGACATACTGAAAATACGTGTGGATAATGCAACGATAGACGTGTTTAAGATGAACCTTGCCTGGATCTTTGGGGAGACCGGGGGTGGGGGGATACTAAGCACTTGTTCATTCTGAATGTATGGTATTTTCTTTACTATTTGTACTGTCATGACAGTGATGGTGCTGTCAGTTTACCTTGTTGTTGCATCTTCAAAAGTGCAGAATAAAATGTGACACTGAATTTGAAACAGCACATTGTAATTTCTGCATTTATTATTAAAGTATTTATTACTAATACAGTGGAAATTAGTAGATTTGGTTAGCATGTTGATTTACGGTACGTGCCCCTAAATTTTCTGGTTGTCGCCCTAAAATTTTCAGTTGGGGGCCACTGTGCTCCTAGTGAAAAAAGTTAGTCTGGAGCCTTGGCTCATGTTAGTTGTTCATGTGTTTTGTAGAAACCAGACTGCTTGGTCAAAACATGGGTTTGTGTCTTTGGACAATTTTCTTTGGAGTTCAGTAAGCAGGTGAACTCTGGTGGTTTGCATAGAACCAATGAGCTTGTTCCTTTTACTAGTGAATCCTGGTGGAGTTCACTCTACAGTGTGAAAACTCTCTATAGAGCAGCAGTAAATGAAAGACAGGAGGTGACATTTCTTCAGATTAGCAATGAATCAGGATGAGTTTAGAAAATGTCTTATGTTGTTGTTCTAAAGGTGTAGGTTCTGGCCCCTTGCTAACTGTGTGCAAAACACATCGCACAGGGTGTGAATATTATTGCTTACCCTCACGTGTTTTAAAGGTGTTCACTACAACCTGTCGCCTACAGCATGCCCATAAATATGTGTATGAATATTTGATCTCTATATGTTACGGGTTCACAAAGTATTGTATAATTACACAAAATTTTATTTTTTATTTTTTTTAAATTATATCTGGCAATTGAGTTGCATGCCATTAGGGTCCTTCAGACCTGGGTATAAGTTGATGCCCCCCCCCCCCCCCCCCTTCTTTTTTGAAGTTTTCTAATCAGAAAGAGGTGAGCATGATAGAGATCTGTTTCTTGGTATTTAATGTTGGTGTTAATTTGAACTTTATATTTTTAGTTTTGGGGAATTATCTTAGCGCAGCACGTGCTGACGCCATATTAAAAACAGAATAAACCCAATTGCTCCGAGAAGGTTTCCCCAGTGTCTCATGGCTTCCTGAGGGTGCACAAAATAACACAACGCAGAGCAAAGACGAGAAGCGGTTTGATTGGTGCCGTGACCAGTTCTTCCGATTCATCAGGGGGGCACAAGGTTTCCCCTTGCCTCGCCCACTGTCAAAATCAGGAAAGCTGTCACACTGGAGCTTGTGACTGAACACCTGTTGTGGGCCAAACAGCAATTCGTAGACAAACAGGTTGCAGGCAGTGTAGTTGTAGTTGAGCCTACAAGTGCTAAGACCAGACCAAGATCAGTTATAGTTGGAAGATCGGTTGCTATTCTGAGGGAGGATGGTTGGCTGCCTCTCAAGGTGATCAATCCATCTCACAAGCCGGTAACCATTAAACGCAATGCTAAGTGTTTGGGTAAGTTCCTCATCTTCCGGTGGATGCTATGTTTGGCTCTATTCTTCAAGATCAGGAGGTTGTAGACTATGACCTTTACGTTGAATTCCTGCGCAAGAACATGAAAGAGGGCATGGCCAACGGCAGTGAAACAACTTCCGCATCATTCACAACTGTACAACAGGAAAGCACGTGGTGCACCAACAGATGTGGGTGATCATGTGTTGTTAGCCAACAAGGGTGAACGTGGGAAGAGAAAACTCGCTGATTGGTGGGAAAAACAGTCTATGTTGAGCTTGAAAAAAATGATCAGAGCCAAACTTTTAAGATTCAGAATGGGCAATCGAAAGTTGTTCATTGTAACCTGCTCATTCCTGTCAATTTCCTGCCTCTTCATGATCCTGACATCACTGCCCAGCAGCAGAGTGTTTCCTTGGTTTTAAGCTCGGTGGATGCCAAAGATGACAGGTCTGCAGTAAGTGATGTTTCCTCTGAATCAGTTGAGTTCAGAACAAGAGTGTCATGGTTGGAATTTCCTTTGTATTGGTTTTTGCTTTCCGTTTTGGTCTATGTCATGTTTAAGTTCTGTTTCCTGTTTTATTTTTAAAGGTTTCCTGAGTTTCACTTCCTCTGTCCCAATCTGCCCTGATCATTTTCACCTGTGTCTTGTCATTCCTGTTTGTATTTAAGTCTTGTCTCTGCCTTCCTCTTGTGCTGGTCCATTAATGTCTCTCATGTAATTTCCGTAACATCCTCAACGTCTTTAATGTCTTAAATGTCTCTTCGTCTCTGCCCTCTTCCATGTGTTCATGTTCTGTACCACAGTAAGTTTAGTTTTGTTTTCCTGCTCTGCAGCGCTTTTTGTTAGTAATTAAACCCTTTGCCCTGGAACCGTGTGCCTCCCGCCTCTGCATTCTGGGTCCTTCCTGCTCGCCTGCCCCTCCCAACCTGACAAAGAGTTTAGGTGTTTGAGCTGCCGTCAGCGTCTGAGAATGTTTTGACGATTGAGGATAGCGGTCCACAGTATGTGGATGGTATGCGGTATGTGATGATGCATCTGACGCAAATGTCAACAGTGGACACAGTCCCTCCCGCAGATCTAGAGCTGGACGTTTCCTGAGACCAGTGACTCGACTTTGAAATGATGCACCAGAGATCTGCGTTGGTCTTTTGAATGTAGGAGTGTGATTGAGTTTTTCTTTGATGTTAAAAGTGTGCAACATTTTTGTAATGTTGTCTTTTTTGTTGTTGTTTTGGTGTTTTTTTCTTTACAGGAGTCATGTTCCTTTATACATGCTTTATTTTGTGTAATTCTAGGGGGGTGAATATAACGGCTTCACAAAGTCTTTTATAATTGCACCAAATTTTTTTGTTTTAATATTTTATATCTGGCAATTGAGTTGCATGCCATTAGGGTCATTTAGACCTGGGTATGAGTTGTTGCCCCCCCTCCCCCCATCTCTTCCCTTTTTGCTGTTTTCTACTTGGCAAGAGGTGAGCATGATGGAGATCTGTTTCTTTGTATTTAATGTTGGTGCTAAATTTATATTTTTAGTTTTGAGGCATCATCTGTTGACGCCATATTTGTGAACAGAATTAACACGACTTCTCCAAGAAAGTTCCTCTGGTGTCTCGTGGCTTCCTAAGGGTGCACAAAATAACACAACACAAAGCAGAGGCGAGAAACAGTTACATAGGGGATTATTATGGGTCTACGACCATGATATTACCTGCGGGTCACCAGTGTGTCCTGTCCAGG
Source organism: Oryzias latipes (assembly GCF_053564925.1). NCBI lineage: Eukaryota > Metazoa > Chordata > Actinopteri > Beloniformes > Adrianichthyidae > Oryzias > Oryzias latipes. Next base: position 9,603,504 of record NC_136240.1, read on the forward strand.
TTTGACCATTTTTCCCCTGCAAACAGCCCGGATCCACCTGTAAGGACAGTTGGGACTAAAGCTGATCAAACAGATTTATTGATGGAAGATAATGTTCACAGACTTTTAATATATTAGATCACAATTCTATCAAAAATTCTGGTAAACAATTAATTTTCATTAGATCCTGAAAAAGCCTTTGATGGACTGAACTGGTAGTTTCATCTTGCTGTTATGTAGAAATGTAGTTTTGGAGAATCTTAGATCTTCCAGAGCTAATCACATTTAACAAAGACATCATTTAAATTTCACATAGAAACAAATGAAAGAGGAACCAAGCAAGGTTGCCAAACCCCCCTCCTCATTGCAATACTTGTTGAACCCTTTGGTCATAGCATTAATAGACGAGTGGAGGTAATTAATACAAAACACACCATTGAAGACTATGTCCTTATACAGACGATGTTTTTTATTTTCCTCTAAGACCTACAAGCCTTTGTCTACATCTTCATCTATTTCAGACTTCTCTATCAACAAGCCAGTGAAATCAAACAAAATAAATAATCAGTTTCTCTGCAGAATGATCCGATCTTGTGTAGTCAAACTACTTAATGTTTGTGTGTGTGGATAGCAGAGTGTGTAGTTCTGTGTGCTTGTTCACAAAAATGCAGACCTTAACCCTTGTGCTATCCTAAGCACTTTAACATTGGGAGTGGGGTCATCTAGACCCTACTAGACATTGCGCTTAACCTTTTTTCTTCAATGATTTGTGATCTTCACTGGTTTCCATGGATTACATAAAATCCTCTTCACCTTTATCCACCTTTGTCATGGTAGGGAGAACACGTCAATGTAACGGTGGGGTCATCTAAGATAGCACAAGGGTTAAAGCAGCATTACACCCAAGTTAAGACAGCTCGTGACAATTGACTGCATATGAGAACTGCAATGAGTGACCACGCCCCCCTGGGGGTTCTAAAAAGGAAGTACCTGTCGAATCCCACAGACTTCTATAGAGAAATAAACTGTTACTCAGTCATTCTATTGGTCAGAACAACCATTTATGATCTAAAACCTTTTTAACAGTTTCTTGATAATCCTAATTTTTTCCTGATATTTTTTCTGTAGTTAAAATTATTCAAGTTATAAACTGACCAATCAGATGCCTCAATAAAAGTAGGTGGAGCCTGCTGTCCCCCACGTCCAACATGTAAAAGGTTTGACAAATCTCATGCAGCCAAATTTCAAGTGTTAGGGGTGTGGCCTTCCAATAAGCTCACTCTTGATTGGTGATAATGGTTGCCATAGAACAATGACAATCACTGCTTATTGACGACATCTGGCTCTAACTTAGCGGCCACAATATCGTTAAAAAAATTGGCGCTTTAATTGACCTCATTTGTTTGAAAGTGAAAGTGTCTTGAACTTTGAAAGAAGAACATTTCTGAAGGAGGTCAAATATGTTCTGGAGAAACGGTCTATGTTCCACCAACATGACATGTTCTACTGAAACGCAGAAGAAGGCAGAGAAAGAACAGAGTGCATCTTGTCCATTTTTTCTTACATTTGTTGAAGGATGAGACGAGCTGCATCATTCTGAACTAATGGTGAAGCAGAAAGTGACTCATTTGGAATCCATGACAGCAGACCACATGTGACGGTCTAATGTTCCACACTCTGAGGCTTTCAAAGATAAAAACGGCTTCATGTTCTGTAAGAATCGACAAAATCTTACAACCTGATATTCTGATAAGGTTCTTCACTAACTACAGACTGTTTTTGGTTGATACTAATGATAACATTTGATGAAAAATGAAACAAGCTGCAAACATGCAATGATTCAGCACAAAGGATGTGGTCTGATAAAAACAATGATTGGCCTTTGATCAAAGCAGAGGGCGGTACATCTATAAATATCTGTCGGACAGAGACCATCTGAAGCTTAAGTGTGATTTCCTGACACCATGAAGGTTCTGGGACAGTTTCTGCTTTTCCTTGCTCTGGTTTGTGCTGCATCACATGGTAGGAAAATGAATTTATTTATAATTCTCCAACAAATGGTTAAACAGCAACCTGATTTCATTGTACAGTTCAAGGAAGTGTCATCGTCAATGGGGAACTTGCTCCAGAAGGTTCCATGCAGTTCATGGTGTCCGTCCAGAACGAAAACGGTCATGAGTGTGGAGGCTTCCTCATCAGCGAGGACTTTGTGGTCACTGCTGCTCACTGTGACAAGTGAGGAATTAGACTTCACAAATCATCTCATCAAGGCCTGTCAATCAGCTTCTGACTTATAAAACTATAAATAACTGTCCAATTCCTAATCCTTCAGTGGTTTGAAGCACGTCATTCTGGGAGGACACAACTGGAAGAACAGCAATGTCAAGAAAATTGAAATAAGCAACCAATGCAAGCACAAAAATTACAGTGATGTTGGAAATGGTTATGACATAATGCTCCTTAAAGTAAGTATACATTTAGGTAATCCAGAGGGTCTGCTGATAACAAATGCTTATGGTTTTAAGCTTTTCTTATTTCTGCTAGCTGGACCCACCTGTGCTATGGATTCTTCCAATTGAATTATCACTGAACGCTTTTCACCGTCTGAGGAGTTAAAACCGAAAATGTCTGTGTTGCAGTTGGCCAACAAAGCTCCCATGGGACGGAACATTAAAACAATTCCACTGGCAAAAAAGAACATGAAATTGAGTGTAAATCAGGTGTGCTCTGTGGCTGGATGGGGGAAGATGGTGAGCACTGGCGGCCTTGTGGATGACCTGATGGTGGTGAATGTGTCCATCATAGATCACAATGACTGTAAGAAGAGCTGGGGCAAGCTTCCCCCCAATATGATTTGTGCAGGTGGAAAATATACAGACAAAGGATTTTGTCAGGTTGGTTTTCTCAGTAAAACTGTTTGTAAATATCACAGATAAATGATGGGTTGAATGTTTGATGATGTCTGCTCTTAACAGGGGGATTCTGGTGGTCCTCTGGTGTGGAATGGCAAAGCTGTTGGCATTGTCTCTTTTAACAAAAACTACAACTGCAAATACCCTGATGTGCCCAACGTCTACACGGACATCAGAGAATATGTTGACTGGATCAACAACATCACCAAGAACAAAATGTGTCCCATGTGAACCTTTGAAACAACGTTTAACTCCAGCAGAGGCGGTTTTTAAAGAAGAACAGTTTTTTCCAAAGATTTTTGATCATTTTAGCCAATAAAATAGTAAAACCATGATTTTACTGTTTGTAGGTCATTCCAAGTATCAGCTGTTTGATGTACTAGAAATTTCTAACAGTTGTAGACATGGAGTCCACATTTAAAAAGATTAAAAATGAAGATGCACAAAACCTGACTTTTCTTTTTTAACCGTTCAAGAAGAAAAAACTAACCGGATTCAGAACCACTGTTGTTTGGGGTGCAATGGAACCATGGCTGCTAAAAAGGTTTTCTTTCTTTCTTTCTCTTACTAGGATTTCCTGGTTCTCCAAACGCGGATCAGGACACAACCTTCATAACGTCCCACAAGTTTCTCTTTGGCTGTCTGGAAATCTTCAGGAAAATCTTCAGGAACACATTTCTAAAAGAGACTGATGTCAATAAAACTGTTGACAAATGAGTCCCTTTCACTGTGACCCTCCAGAACCTACAAGAAGACACACAACCTGCTCTGTGTGTCCTCATACTCAGGGAGGAGGTCAAAGTGACATCTTAATGACGTAAAACAAAACTCTGGAGGAAGATAACTTACTGTAGGGGGAACTTTTAAGATATAGCCAGCGTGTGCGCTCGCAAGACTTCTCTCATCGTCAGATAAACTCATCAGACTCCTACAAAATGGGTTAAAGCAGGGGTGTCAAACTCATTTTGGTTCGGGGGCCACATTCAACCCGTATGATCTCAAGTGGGCCGGACCAGTAGCGTAAAGGCAAAATAAGAGCTTTATTCTTGTTTTTTTAACCCAATTGGAAAACATGCCTCAACCAACATGGTAGCCTAATCATTTCTTATTACACATTCATTTACAGAGGCCAATGGATCTTAAATAAAATTAATTTTAAAAAATATTGGTTTATTCAATTTTATATAGACTAAATATTTTAAATCTGACACTGAAGCAATCCTGATAATAAACTCAAGAGGGGCTACATAAAAAAATGAAACATCTGCCTAAAATGTAAACGTCCAAACGATGACAAAATTAAACTAAATTAAACTTGCAAACATTTGTGAACATAAAAGTTTGAAGTTAACCTCCTTTCTCTCCTGAAACTTCGCCAGACCGTCAATATTAGGATTCAGATCACATTTACTATTAACACATTTACTGTCATTCAAGTGCGCAAAACACAATGAAATGTCCATTATTATTCATTGTTATGAGAATCTTTTCCTGGTTTCTGCCTGAATTTTGTGGCAACACCTGCCTTCTTCCTAACCTTTGATGGAGCGCCATCAGTGACCAAAATTACTTAATGTGACCAGTTCACTCCAACATCGTCCAGCACAGTAACTAGAGAGCTGACTATCATCAGCTGTTGTTGTGTCCATCAACTCAAGAAACTCCGCTGTGACGTTTCTTTAACACCTCTATAAATATTCACAGTTATATGTGATGTTGGTGTTTTCATCAATAGTGACTGAAAATACAATAAATGACTGGATTCCTTCATATGGCTGCCCATGTTTCCTCAGAGATGTTGTGTCTGGAGTCATAATTCTTGAAAGATTTACGTTTAAGGTCGACTGTTTTTTGGGAACAAGACTTCTGCAGCCTTCAGCATTTTTCCATAAGTTCACCATCAGAAAATGGATTGGATGTTTGCTCCAACTTGTTTGCAATAAGGTAGCTAGGTGTCACTGCTCCATCACTGTCGTCACGGCTGCAGTAAATCCAGATGGTTATTTTTTTGGTCCAGCTAATAGTTGATAAATCTTTTTTTTGTCCTGAAAATGGTGAAACTTTTCCGTATGGTGAGTCTCATAGTGGTTCTGAATGTTATATTCTTTCAGCACTGCAACCTGTTGATGACATACCAAGCATGCAGGCGGAATTGCGCATTTCTGTTATTTCTTTAAAAAATCATAACTCGCCACAGGAATGGACTAGAAACTTGCTTTCTTTTTTAAACATCTTTATGATTTTTACTCTTCATGTGTGGGCCGGTCTAAACCACCTGGCAGGCCGGATACGGCCCGCGGGCCGTATGTTTGACACCCTTGGGTTAAAGTCTGAGGCCGAGTATCCACCCCCAGACAAAACTGCTTACTGCGATAGTTTTGTAGCTCTTCTTCTGCTGTCATCTCCTGAATGCAGATGGGGGCATTGATGTCATCAGAACACCTGGGCAAAGTTAGCTGGCAGCTTGAAGATGAGACAACTCCTTATATGTCGCTTAGTGGAGAACTCCTCTTTAACTTGGCATTTCCTTTTGACCTCTGGCTTTTCTTGCTCTTCTATCGTGCTGCTGGAGTTCATGCTGTTGTTCTTTGGGTTTACATCACTGCAGCAGGTGACCTCCATCCATTTTCACACCTGTACTTTGATTCACGACTTTGACATTCTCCATTTGTTTGTGGTTCTTACTTTCCATTTTTGGAATAAAGGTAATACAAAATGAGCAATCTACAAACAGAACAATGATCACAAGATATTTGGAGAATTTATTGTGTTTTTATCTGTTTTAGGAATGATTGTGTTTTTAAGTATGGGCAGCTGGCCACTTAAAATTTCCTTCGGGATTATTAAAGTCTATCTATCTATCTATCTATCTATCTATCTATCTATCTATCTATCTATCTATCTATCTATCTATCTATCTATCTATCTATCTATCTATCTATCTATCTATCTATCTATCTTGACCTTTGACCTCAGAAGGCTACAAGTGTAACTCAGCAGTACTTTGTGGCAGGCTGAGGGTACGTGATGTTTGGGGGACACACACTATGATGAGCACACACACACACACACACGCACGCACGCACGCACACACACACACACACACACACACAAATACACTGAAACTCACAAATACACACTGAAACTCACAAACACACAAGCCTTACTGCAGTTCTGGAACAATCTCCCGTTCTTTCAGATTTTATTGTTACCCCTCGTTTTATCCTTAAATATTACTCACATATTTCACCCTTGGGGTCAATTTGACCCCAGGAATATTTGCCTTCAGAAAATGATTTACATAAAATTGTTAATCAAGTTTTTTGTGTTAGTCACATTGTTTATTTGTTGAATACATAAATAACCCCTTGATACAGTGATATAGAGACAGATCAGTGGGTTGACCTGTTCTCTGGTGCCACCATCAGGCCAAACCTTTAAATTAGAATAAATGTATCTTGATAAGTTTTTATACAAATCTTCTCAAATTTACTGAAATACCTCAAGAATTTGCACCCTATTGGTTTTGGTGATGATATGACCTTTGCTGTAGCGCCACCATCAGGTTAAACTTTCAGTTTTAGAGTTAGTGGATCTTGAAAATTTTCATCCAAAACTTTTCTAATTTTAGGCGCACATTCATGACTCTCACAGAATAAACATATATGCTGATGTTAGTGACCCCTTTCCTTTTTTAAACATATGTAGTTGCTTATTTTTATCTTCTTTAGATAAAGTTAGAGAGTTTCTTTCTTTTTCTTTTTTTTATGATTTTGTGTGAAACAGAAAATCATAATGAGAATATAAGTCAGATAGTCAGACCATTGCACAGTTCTTTATGCCCAGAGTCGAACTTTTAGTCTCCACTACTGTACACAGGATGTGCAGAGAGTTTGTGCATGCTCCTTGCAGACATATTTCTTCTTAAGACTGCGTCCCACCAGACACACAGTCAGTCATGTTGAAGGCAGTCATTATTTGAGCTCTTCATTTGAGAGATGAGATGAGATGAAACTTTATCCCACGATAGGGAAATTCTGTTGTCTGCTGGAGCAGCAAAGTGACTTTCTGCAAAGTAAAGTGACCTTCAAGTGTTACAGTTCAACTCTATTATATATATAGAACATGAATAAATAACAATCAATTGAAAACATTTTACTTGACATGATAATTTTAGATGGGAGGCATGTGTAGTTGGAAAGACTTGGATGTGATCAACTCACAAGACTACATTGGCTTCCTCATTTTGGCAGGATTTCACACCACACCGCGAGAAATATCAAAGTTCTCGTAGTAATAGTTGTTTTCCTCACCCCCTGCACTGTTATGTATCAACCCTGTCATGGTGCCTCTGTCAGTTCTCATTCTCTGTTCTGCTCCTGACTCCACCAGCTGTGACTACTCACCTCATCAAGACTCTGCTCTACTTAAGGAGACCCAGCTCCAGCATTCATAGCCAGTTCATTGCCCCTGATGGTGCTCAGTCTATCCTTAGACTCTAGTCTGGTTCCCTTGTCTTGTTCTATAGCTAATCCTTTTTATTTTTTTTTCTGCCTCAGGATTTCATGCCACGAGAGTCACCTGAGTCAGACGCTTCCACGGGTAGCTACTACATTCCTGAAATCTCCTGAGAGAACCAGCCTTCGTTATTGTCTTCTGGCACGCCACGGGTTTCGAGATCGCCAAGATCTCCAGCCACACCACAAATCCCTTCTGCATCAGAACCTCAAGTCTTGCCACGACCACAAACTTCGCCAGGACCCCCAGCCACGTCAGATAAGAAAATCAACCTTATTACTTACCTACTCCTTACCTGTGTCCTCCTTCCGGGTTTCAGCATCTGGGTCTGTCTTGCCTCTGTATCGTGAAAAACTCAAAAGAATCAACTCTGCACCTGCAGGTATGGGGATGTTAGGTCAAACTCACAGACAGGTTTTACACAGCTAAAACAGCCAGGGGTCAAATTGACCCCCCCCAAGGATCACCAATGTATGCAATGTGTTTAGCACATTGAAAAAAAAAATCTTAATTTTATACTTAATCAGTTGTCTCCATCAATTTAGATAAAGTCATGAAATATGAAGTTAAAAAGAAAAAGGTTAACTTTTTTTTTTTTTTTTGGTGACAAACGTTGAATTGGGGTCAAATTGAACCTAAGGATAATAGGACGGTTAAACAAACTTTTCTTTTCTCACTCTCTTAACCTTTAGAAGACATCTTTCTCTAAGTACAAAGAGCTTTATCTTTTGCTTTTCCAGCTCTGTGCACGTGTCGTGAATGTAATCTTCCCTCCACAAGTCCTCATCTATTTTGTTTAGGTATCCCTGATACGGAGCAGCAAGAAGTCTTAAGACAGGGGAACTGAAAAGGAAAACACGCACCGCTGCAGCTGCAGTATTTCTCCGCGTAATTAAGCGAGTGCGCATCATCAAGATCTCTCTTTCACTCTCTTTGTCTGGCCTCTTATTCTGTGTTCCAGCATTATTTCCAATGAGTTATATCACTAGAGGAGACACGCCCGCTTTAGAAGCCTGGCCGACGGTGGCGGAGCGCGACGCCATCTTGGTGAGGTCGACGACGCCCACATGACATTGATTTCCATTGATTTTAGTGGTGTCTAAGTAGCTTTTATAAACTGTATATATTTTTAGATTTAAATATATTTATACATATATATAAATATATTATATTTTATGTATATAATGTATATATAGATACATCATTTGTTGTTGTTAAAGAAGAGAAACAGTCAGCCTTAAAAGCTCAAACTTGAATGAAAATGCATTGTTGCAGGACTTCTTACAAATAAAAAAATTATTAGAAAGAATTTTTAAAATTAATTTCTAAACATTTAGAAGTTTTAGACCTCTTTGACATGCAATTTAAATTATTTAGAAAAACCCAACAATAAGTTAATAATAATAATAATAATAATAATAATAATAATAATAATAATAATAATAATAATAATAATAATAATAATAATAATAAGTCCAAAAGTCAACAATAGATTTACCCTAAAAAAAACAATCTGGCCTCTTATCAAAATCTGTTTCCACAAATGTTTTGAACAGCCAGACTGTATTACTAGTTGGTACCACAGTGATCCATCTGGGTTAACTCTTTTGATAGCCAAGATCCACTTTTTCCTGAAGTCTGAGTCCATTGGAAACCTGACTCAGTCACTGAGTCAGAAATGTATAAATCTGTATAAATAGCCTAGTATGCTGTATATAGGTTTAGCCAGTAGCGGTTCTAGGCACGGGCCGTCCGGGCGGTGGCCTGGGGCGGAAAACTGAAGGGGGGCGGCACCGGCGGCTCAGCCCTTGTAAAATATTATATGCACCACTATTGGTTTACTTATGTCACAGTTTGTGAGTTTGTAACAGCCTGAACCTGGCCGCGCCGCCGCCCTCGCCCCGCAGCTGTGCGCTCTCCTGTCTTTGAGAAGTAGACACAAATGTGTGTGAAGAAGAAGGGAGGGGGCGCGGGGGGAGCACGGAGCGCCACCGCGTTTGCGCATGCGCAAAACCTGGCGGGCTCATCTTTCAGGGGAGGCGACGGTCGCGGGCTTGATGAAAAAAATAAAAGTAAAAACTCCGACTGCGCCGTCATGTAGCGAATCAGCGCCCCTGGCTATAGCTGCACGCGCTCCTGCTGAAAATGTGTGAAGAAAGGGGGGGGGGTGCGGGGAATCAGTTCAATTGTGGGACGCTTCCAAATTAAGTGGCTAGGTGGGGACAAGGGGGGGGGGGGGGGGTTTGAATCTACTTCATAAAACCTTTTTATAAGTCAGTCATAAGGTGACATTCTATAACCTACACTTTAATAAAGGTATAGAAAATATATTCTGCTTTTTTGGGTTAATTTTGTGTTAAATGCCCGAATGAAAAAATGGCAACACAAAACAATGCTGTCACTAAGGTGACAGTTGGTTCAGTCGACGGACTTGATGCCTTCTTCGTGACGTGAGGACCTTTATGCCAAACAAACGCCAAAAACATCTAAAATATGGAGAAAAAAAGGTCAAAGCCATCTGGTGCCCAATTTAGAAAGAAAAGAAAAGAAGAAGAGGAGAAAAGAGATAAAGAAAAGGGTAATTCCTCACAGCTTGATGCATGTTTGTTCCAAATTCTAATGCTACCTGCCCTACAACAACGTTGCCGATGAAAACTTTATTTTGGTCGATGACCAACACTTAAGTAGGCCCAAATGTTGCAAATAGCGTCATTTTTTTTTTTTTTTAGATTTTATTCTTAAAAATTTGCTCTGCCTTAACTTGTAACATTATGATTCATGTGTCTGTCTGCTCTGCTGTAACACAAAGGTTTTGTTGTGTTTTGCTGTTGTATACTAGTTCATAATGTTAAAAAAGCTGTGATGGTTACACAGCATGCTGCTGCTGCTGCCATAAGATGCTAATGGGGCAAATAATTTGAGATTGGTCTTAAATTTAATAATCGTTTGTGACAGCCTAAACGTTTTCCCAATGTTTTTTTGACATTTAACTGGGGATTTAGGGGTTAATTTTGAGCCTGCATATGAAGTTTATTTTTTATTTGTTTTACAAATGTGGGGTTATATTTTTAGCCAATAGAATTTCCATAAATCTGTAGGTAGTTTTAAAAATGAATATTTACCATTTACTGCAAATCTATGGGGACAAAACATAATTCAACAGGTCATAACTAAAAATGTTCCAATCAAAGGATTGAAGACGGAAAACATGAGCTAATTTTTCTTCTCTGAAGTAGAGATCGATATAGAACATGAACATTTAAATTTCCAATTCATAAATGTTTTTAAAATATTTATTTTAAATTATTTATTTAATATTGATTTAATATTTCTTAGCTAACTGTATTTTTGCATTGCTTATGGTCTTTTATTTTTCGTGTTCTGATAACTATTATAATGCTGTTCAGAATTCTGACATCTTTTGTATCCACTTCTTAATTTCAATGACAATAAAACATGTCAGTTGACAAAGACAAACAAAGTTCTGTTGTGACTATGGGGGGGGGGGGGGGGGGGGGGGCGCCTGGGGAGGGTCTCGCCCGGGGAGTAATTCAGGGTAGAACCGCCACTGGGTTTAGCAAAATAAAATGTACATTTATAATGACAGCAAAATAAATCATGCAACATCATGCAGCATGTTGATAATAGCCCTGCATCATCATGCATGTCAACATATGTTCTATTAATGAAGCCCCTGCAGCCTTAAAAGAAAAGAAATTAAAATACTTACCTGTGAAATGATATACCTTCCTCCTTCATGGACTCGTTTTTCTGATTTTGGCAGTTGAAACCCGCACAATGAATTGGCATTATGCACAAAATGTGTTCACATGCATTCAGCAGTAACTTGACCTCACCAAGATGGCGGTGCTCTCCTCCCATGAGGAACCACGTGATGTCTCCTCTAGTGATATAACTCATTGATTATTTCATGGTGCAAATGTTTTTATCGTGTAGGGAGGAACCTATGCGCACAGCTTCCGGCGGAACTCTATGCCACAACAGCAAGCTTGACTACACGCGCGGCTGCAGCGACCACTCTCTGTTCGAAAGAAAACAACTTTCATGATCATAAAAATATGTAGATTATTTTACCTTTAAGAAATCTGGCGAGTTTTTTTCCTGCCAAAAATACTATGGGATGAATTGAAATTTCGGGTTTGCTTTGTGCTCGGGCCTGCAAATCAAGTTTGGTCGGGTTTGGACCGGGTTGGGCTTTAAAGCCCGCGGGCCTGTGTCGGGTCGGGCTGGATTTTTTAGGCCCGATCTTACCTCTATTGCCAGAAAGCTCAGGGATCCCTCTCCCTGAGTGGAGAGAGGGCTGTCGGGCCCAGGAAGCCAGCACCCAATGGACATGTTGCCAAGGGTCCGGTAGCCCCTACCAGGGATGGGTTAGGGGACAGATGGTCCGAGGTCCCACCTTCCTTGTAAAATGCATGTGTGTGTGTTTGTGAGGGTGTGTGTGTGTGTGTGGATGTATGTGTGTTTGTGTTGGAGTGTATATTTTTAGGGGTAAAGGGTGTGTGTGTGCTAAGGGGATGCAGTTAAAATTGGTGAGTAGTGTATTGAGAAGACATCTCCTGATTATTAAAACCGACCAGTCTGTTGGTCCATCAACAGGCTGCAAACAACTGCAGAGTCTCTTAAAAGCTGAGGGAATGCAAGAACTTTCCAAACAGCATCACCTGTGCAGATGAAGACATGACCGGGATGCTTTTTCCAGGGTCTGCGCTTTTTCAACCTATTCGAACAAATGAGGCCTCAAGTCCCCCTTTTTGTCTTCACAGGGAAATTCTGGTGACCAACAAGATGGCTTTTGACATTTCTACAATAAATATACCCAAAGCCGACATCTGCTCAGCAGTTTTACCTGCAGAGGAGATCATCAAGCAAAAGGACTGTTGAATGTTGCTTCTTTCCACTCTTCCAGTTGACTAGTTAATGCTCACAATGTTTAGTTAAACATGTGACTTAACTGTCTTTGTTTTGTTTATTTATTTTATCATTTTAGTAATGAGATTGATAAATCTGTGAATTTTTTATTGTGTTAACTTCTACAATGCTACAATCAATCAGAAACTGTTTCATTTACTAGTTTTAATATAAGACTCACTACCAAAACTTTCACATTCTTAGCGCTGCTTATTATTGGATTTTTTGGGATTTTTATCTTGTGAAGTTAGCTTCCCATTGACATTTTTTTCTGTCTTGTACTTACATTTAAAATGTGACGAATAGAAAAACATGAATCAAACAAAAGTACAGTGTTTTCCTTTTAGAAGTTAACAATTTTAACCTGTGATGATTGCTTCTGAACATCCATGACGACAATATATGATTTACTTTTCGGAAGTGACTTTTTGTATGGATTATACAAAACATAAGAGCTTCTGTCTGACTTTAAACGAATCAAACATTTGGTTAAAATGTCAGAACTGAGCTTCTTAACATGTAAAATCAAGACAACCACCCCACCATGAGGTGAAAAGAGTCAGAAAGGAAGTCTGGGAAGGAAAAGAGATAAAAACATGAAGCTTCTACTTTTAGCAAGTTATTTTTTTCTGTGCCGGAGCCCCAACACACAACAGACATAAAAGACTAAATGACAAAAGATTCTAAAAAATAAATTGTTCCGTTCTGCAAAAAACCACAGACAGGAAGATGTCAGCACACTGAGCCCCACAGCTAGCTTCTATGTGATGAATTAACCACACATTTCTCCCGTTTCTGAAACAGGAGAAAAGAGTAAAATGCAGTTCCTGTGGTGGATCACAATAAAACAACACAAACAATGTTTTTCTGTGTTCAACTGTTCATTAAGAAAAACCAACACATCTGCAGTTTTAAATCTAAACCAAAGGAAGACTAGCTCAGCTTCCTTGTCCATCTCCGTCAGAGGCAGGATGGTTCAGAAGCAGGTAGCTTGTGGCTCCGCCCATTTCAGCTGTTATGTCAAAACTGAGAGCCATTTTTCAAGCTGTGTGTTATTAACTGCTCCTGATTCAACATGATATGAAGGAACAAATCCACAGAAAAACAGTTTTAAGCTTAAATTATGTTATTTATGTCTTACACCATGAGAAAAATGCCACAAAAACATATTAAAAGAACACCAAAAACTCAATTTTCACTGGAGTGGGTCTCAATGACCCGATCATCACCCTTCACCAAAGAATTTGTTCATTTGACCAAAGACATTATTAAAGTGGAACAGAAATAACATTCTTTATTCATGAGGGCAAAAACAAACAGCATTTCCTGTTCAAAAGAAAACACTTTGGAACCATTCCCTTGCTTAATAATCAATTCTTTTGGAGGCTTTATCTGTTCCTGTGATGGACTGGAAAACTGTCCAGGGTGGGATAGGCTCCATTCTGTGACCCAGAATTGGAATAAGGTGAGTGGATGGATGGATGGATGGATGGATGGATGGATGGATGGATGGATGGATGGATGAACAGATGGATGGGTTGGTCTTGACCCTGGTTCACTTTCATGCCCTTTTCCTGCTATTAGAGAACAGACAGAGATGGAGACGCTGCGTCTCTGCTGCTGAGAAAACATGTTTACAACCTCAACTGAAGATCATTGGAAAAACTGTGTCAGATGCTTTTGTAATCTGATGTAAAGCTGACCTTTACACCCACCTTTGCTTTGATTTAACAAGAAGCATGACGCAAACATCAGGACAACATCACAGAAGTTTGAACGTTAAAGGTAAAGCTGTGTCAGCACTCAGCCGCCTCGCTGCACTTCAGCAGGTCTGAGGTGACCCAAACCCCCCATAGACTGAAACCAGCTGACCAATGCTTGCTGATTTAAATCCTGACAGATGAACCAAGTGTTTCACCAAAACTCCAAACAGCAGAAGGCTATTTTCATCTGTTCATCAATGCAAACTACTGGGAAACTGCATCACTAACAGGAACAAGAGTTTGAAAAACAGAGAACGGAAAAGATCAAACTCATAAATACAAACATGGAAAGCTTCAGTTTCAAGAATGTAATCATTATTTCAGTAAATCAGAAAATCATAGCATTTGTTGAATAAAGTCAAACAACAGTCCCTGAACAAGATGAAGGTTAAACTGTGCAATTCTGAAAATCTTTGAGATGCAGAAGACAGGATGCGGTCTGATGTGGAGATAAATGATCCTTCTTCTTGTTAAAAAGCAATGTTCAAGAACAACCAATGTCAGATTTATTGATAAAAGGCTCAGATGCAGCTGAGGTTTTTTCTATCTGTAATGTGGGCGGTCGCCCAGGACGCAATCTTGTGGGGGGCGAGCCCCCTGCAGTTCTTTTAGATTAAAGCTGCTCATTTCCACGTAATGTTAATGCTGTTTAAGTGTTGTTAGTATTCATGTTGAGAGCTTTCAGGGTTCAAGCCTGCATCCAGCCAGGTCACCTGTGGCTGGGCCTCACACTCTCACACACATCTGGGGCAATTAAAAGATATCAATTCACCTGTGAGGCATGTTTTCAGACTGCTGGAAGAAACCAGAGAAAATCCACACATGTACAGGAAGAACCCAGCTGGGCTTCAAACCACGGCCTACTGCACCACCGTGCGGCTTGGGTTCAAACCTACCACGGTACTTGGTGGACATATCTGTTCCATTGGTGGGCTGTAAAAGTGTTGCTGCCTTTGGTTATTATGCAAACGTCTCTGCACTTCAAACCAAAAGTTACAGTGAAACGTGGATAAAATGAATTTGGAACTGTTCGGAGGAGGTGCTTAACTACAGCACAACGCCCGAAATAAGCTGTGAGCACCGCTATGGTGCACTCATGCTGTTGAAAACATAATCAGAGCATTTTCGGTGATGGAAAACAAAACCCTTATCAGTCACCATCTTATCTGTTGTGCCACGGAAATATGAATACTGTGGTTTTTTCATCTGTGAAACTTTCAACCTGTTCAGACAAAACAAGATGGCAAGTTTGCTGCTTTATCATGTTGACCTATTTTTAAAAGCAGCAAATACGTTTGCCCTGTTTGGTTGCAGCTCCTGTTGATGAGGTACAGTAGAAAACATGCTGAGTGTTGTCATTAATTGCTGATGCAGGTTGATGGATAATCCCATCTGATCATTGACATAAGCCAGTATTGTGACACCAACATGCATCTTGGTGTGTCAAGGTTAGCAGACTTCAGAATACCTGCCTCCATGTGCTCACGCCAAAAACTGTCAACATGGTCACCACAGTTCATGTTAGTTGTTCATGTGTTTTATGGAAACACAGACTGTTTGGTCCAAACATGAGTTTGTGTCTTTGGACAATTTGTTTGGAGTTCAGTAAACAGGTTAACTCTGGTTTGCATGGAACCAATGATCTTGATCCTTTCGCAAGTGAATCGTGGTGCAGTTCCCTGTACTCTACAGTGTGAAAACTCTGTAAAGAGCAGCCATGAACCAAAGACAGGAGGTGAAGTTTCTCCAGATTATAAAAAAGTCCACAGCATGAGCAATGAATTAGGATAAGTATAGAAAATGTCTTATGTTGTTTTTAAAGTGTGGGTACAGGCCCCTTGCTGACTGTGTACAATACACATCTTAAAGGGTGTGAATATTATTGGTTACCCTTATGTGTTGTTTAAGTGTTCACTGTGACTTGTCGCACGCAGCATGCCGATAAGTATCAGTATGACAACCTGTATCCACCTGTTAGGACAGTTGGGACTAAGGCTGATCAAACAGATTTAAGATAATGTTCACAGACTCGTTAATATATTAGATCACAATTCTATTAAAAATCTGGTAAACAATGAATTCTCATTAGATCCTGAAAAAAGCCTTTGATGGACTGAACTGGAAGTTTCTTCTTGCTGTCATGTAGAAATGTAGTTTTGGTGAATCTTAGATCTTCCATAGCTAATCACAATTAACGAAGACATCATTTAAATTTCACAAATGAACAAATGAAACAGGAACCAAACAGGGTTGGCAACCCCCCTCCTCTTTGCAATACCTTTTAAACCCTTTTGTCATAGCAATAATAAAGGAGTGGAGGGAATTACTACAAAACACATCATTGTAGACTATTTCCTAAAGCAGATGATCTTTTTTTTTTCTTTTAAGACCTACAAGCCTTTGTCTGCAGAAGTATTAATACATCTTCATTTATTTCTTTTCTCTGGTTCCGGGTTAACGAACGGACACGTTTTGCCTGCCGACTGCTCTTTAAAAGATGTTCATGTGACTTAAAAGTTATTTCAACGATCGTCAAGGGACTTAAAAGCTGATTATCTCTAAGAAAGACAGCCGATCATGGCCCCGAAGGACAAACTAAGCAACATGTAACAGTGATGACATTAAAGCGGCACTTGACGAAATCCATGCTAAGCTAGCTCCTCTCATGGAACTATTTGAAGAGTTCTGAAGACTCCTAGCTGAAAACGAGCAACAAGATATTTGGTTCGAGATTCTGGAGAAAAGACTGGACGAGATGGAACAACAACCAAGGATGAATATTGTCATCCTCACTGGATTACAGATCAAACCTCGGGCAAAGCTAAATGCAGCTGGAGTAAGCATTGCTAATGCTAATAGCAATGCTAGCATTCCTGCTGGTTCTTCTGAAACGAGAAGCAACTGAGTGTCTCTAGAACACCAAGTGGCATCATTTTTTACGTCTAAAGGGATTTCCCTGGATCTAAATACCATTGAGACCTGCCACCAGCTTCCCAGGAGAAAGGAGACGGATAAACCAGAGATCCTCATAAGGTTTGCGAATCAAAACCACAAGCTAGCTCTGATGAATCAAAGGAGGAATCTGAAAGGATCTGCTGTTTATCTAAAAGACCATCTGACCAGAAGGAATGCTGAAATAGCCAAACATGCTAGGCTTCTCAGGAAGCGTAAGCAGATTGAGAACACTTGGGTTAAAGGCTGCAGGATTTCCATCAAACCATTCGGTCCGCCGGACTGGTCCAAGGTTCTGGTTGTTAACACCATGAAGGACTTTGAGAAGTGTTTGATCACGAATGTCTTAGCCAACAATTGCAGTAATAAAACTAAGAGTCAAATTTAATTTCAAGAAAATAGGCACCTGGCATCTGTGACCCTGATTTTTAGCAGAGAGTTCTGAACTACAGACAACTTGACCTCAACTTTCAGTGCCGTTGACAGCAGCCGCAAAAGGATACAAACCTTTATCTGATGTCTGCAGCGAAGAGAACTATAAACTCTGTTTAAACCAGCAGAACGGTGTGTTAATCAGAAGAAGAAGGAATACCAACCCTGGACATTAGACAGAATATGGACCCTTTTTTTTTATCACACAACGTTACCTTATTATAAAAAACAAACTACTGTTTAACATGATATCTAATTATATTAATTGACTTGCTCCAAAAAGTAATGATTTGTTATGTTTATTTTCTGACAGTGTTTTGTTTAATCATAAACATGATTTTTTTTAAAGAAAATAATCTGAATATATTTTAGATAACTGATCTTTATATGGTATGTTATTGAACAAAATATTTATAACTACTTTACATAATTATGAAGTAATTCATCATTGTCATGTGATTTATTGATACTAAAGCACACGTGATGACCTGAAACTGTGTTGGTAAGGCATTGATATCAGTTGAAAAGTTATGAACCGGATAAAATGGTTACGGTAGAACAGGGGTGGGATTATATAAATTTGCTTCCTTCCACTCACAAGCAATCTTTGATTTAATGTCTGATTATTCTAAGTTTGATATGTCTTTGAATGAATGCATGAATGCTTATTGTATTGTTTTGTGCATTATTCCTTGATTGGTTGAAATAAACCATTTCAAATAAAAAATTCAAATCAATAAAAAAAATATTCTGACTTCTCTGCAGAATGATCCGATCTTGTTCAGGCAAACTACTACACGTATGTGTGTGTGGCTAGCAGAGTGTGTAGTTCTGTCTGCTTGTTCACAAAAATGCAGTCCTTAAAGCAGGGGTGTCCAAACTACGGCCCGCGGGCGAACTGCTGCCCTGTTTTTATTGGCCCGCAGCAAATTTTGAAAATATAATTGAATTATATTTTGAATTGGCCTGCACATGGCGCTGGAGCTCAACTCTGTTGCACTTCTCAGTTTCAACACTAGATGGAGTCGGTCACTGAAAGGTGTTTCTCCACTAGACAAAATTAAGCAAAGAAGAATATTTACCGCGAGTCATCAGAAATGGCAGCACCGAAGAAACGCAAGTTAGCAAGTGAGTGTAGAAGATTTCAAACAGGGCGGGAAAATGAATATTTCTTTAAGGAAATCAACTAGGGATGGCTATCGTTAAGGTTTTAACGATACTGCTACTCTTATCGATACTGCTTATCGATCCGGTACTCTTATCGGAACTCTTATCGATACTTTTTGAGGACGAAAAAAAATAAATAAATAACAAATTAAGAACATTAAGTGTTTTATTTCCTCACTATGAAACAACATTGTTTTTTTTTTTAACAAAACATTTTACTTTATACATGAGAATGTTCCAGACAGGATATTTATTTTATTATTTAATCTAATTGTTTTTATTCTTTATGAGTGTGATGTTTCATTTGATCTTTTGTCCATTTTCCACAACCTTGAATCGACTTTTCTGTCTGTCAAACACCAGAGTTAAGTTAAGTTAAGTTAAATGATGGAAACAAATTCACTTTGATGCAGACTCCTTTCTATTTTGCCAACTCCATTTATTTTTCTTTAAATCCAGTAAACAGAATAAATGATATTAATTTTACGGATGACAACTATCATTAGTTATTAATTATTATTAAGTATTAGGAAGCAGCTGATAGTTTGTCGCGGGTCTGGAATCATAAGCGGTGAGTCTAAGCCCCGCCTCTCTACCTGTTTGTTGTGTGCTCCGCGTGCAACGCCCCCCACCCCCCCTCCCGCTGCCCCAGCCTGTTCTGCACAAACAGCGCAACATACGGTCATCGTAGTAGCAAGGTGACAGCATGGTAGGCAAACTTAATAATTTTTACGCAGAAACGTTAGTTCTTAGTCTAGGGCGCTCACGTGTCCCCTACGAGATCGCCACTGACTGTGTGTGCGCTGCCTTGTCTTGTGTGTGTGCGCGCGGCGCGTGCTGTTGAGCAACAGCCCCGCCCCCCGTGCACACAAATAGACAGACAGAGCTCTCCGCTTCAACGAGAATACCGAAATTAATATAATCATTAATTAACGGAAAATTGACTGACTTGGTTAGTTAAATATGGCAGATAACGCTTATATTTTGTAGGACACACACACAAAAAAGTAACTTCTCCAGTACCGATAGCAGAACCGTTCAGGTCAGATCTTAACGATACTGCGGTCTTAAAGAATGCGGCCCCGGGGCTGGTTCAATACCGGGGCACGGTACCCATCCCTAAAATCAACGGACAGTGTGTCTGTTTGATTTGCACTGAAGATGTTGCCGTGATGAAAGAGTATAATGTCCGTCGGCACTATGTCCAAGCATCAGAGCAGCTATGCTTCGTACACAGGTGCCGAACGAGCACAGAAATCCAAGCAAATGCCAACTAGCCTGCAAGCTCAACAGTTTTTTTTTTTCCCATCGCGGTGAGTCAACTCAAGCAGTCCCATCCAGGCCAGCTTCACTATTTTCCTCTTGTAATTGGCAGCGTTACACGAGCGATTGCCGCCGGCCTGTCTCTCCTAATAATGGCCTTCACGTCTCCCCACAGGCTTCATAAGAGCAAAGGGCACGGGCTTAGGAAGTAAAGGAAGCTCCTATGAGCTGTCTCCGTCTGACACCTACAAGGATGCTGTTTGCAAGGCCATGTTTGCATACTTCACAGAGATAGAGTGAACCAAAAAGGTGAAGAAAATGCATTCTGAACTGTGAAAACGTATTCCCTTTATGTAAAAAAGAACTTGTTGTTTTGTTTTTGGAATTTCTTTTGTTCATAGCTGCATATTTTGTCACAGAGTGTAATTGTAAAATGAAGCTTTTTAAATTGTGTGCGTTTAATGTTAAAATTGTCCTCGTTGGTCACCCATAAGCCCTTTTTTTGGGTCTACTTTTCTGAGAAAACAGTCGACTCTTTATAAACTACAAAATCGTGCACTCTGCCAGTCAACCACACTAACGGCTACGTATGTAAAGATCTGCTGGCTTCAGCTGCTCAATAAACCCGTTCTGAACTGCCTGGTTGGATTGAGGTTTCTGTCATGTCTCGTCAAGTTCCTGTCAGTCTCTGGTGTTGTCTCGTGTTTAACTTCCTGTTTTATTTTGAAGGTTTAACTCACCTCTCGTTTCAGTCCTTCCTCTCCCTTCCCTTGTCTGTTTCCCCACAGCTGAGCCTGCCTCATCATCCCTGATCGTTTCCACCTGTGCTTCCCTTCCTCATGTATTTATAGCCAGAGTTTCCCTGTGCCTGGTTGTCTTGTTTTCTCCTTGACAAAGCCAAGCCAAGTTTATCAAAGTCTAAGTAATTAAAACCATCTAAAACTCTGCATCTGAGTCCAGTCCTGTGTTCTGCCCTGTCAGTTTCATTGTCTGAGTGAATGTTTCAGTTTGACCTGTGCTTGTTTTATGTGGCACTGATCAGCATCACTGCTCCCACTGAGAGCAATGTTCTTCACATTATAGGTGAGTTAAAAATACACAGTAATCACTTGTCAATATGTCACCTCTTGTGTGCGGCCCGAACCTTTGCTCCTTTTTCTGTATTTGGCCCTCACCAAAAAAACTTTGGACACCCCTGCCTTAAAGCAACATCACACCCTAGTTAAGACAGCTGGTGACAAATGAATGCATATGAGAACTGCAATGAGTGACCCCGCCCCACTGGGGTTCTAAAAAGGAAGTACCTGTAGAATCCCATAGACTTCTATAGAGAAATAAACAACTGTTACTCAGTCATTCTATTGGTCAGAATAATCATTTATGATCTGATACATTTTTAACATTTTCTTGAAAATCCTCATTTTCATGATATTTTGTCTGTAGGTAATATTATTCAAGTTATAAACTGACCAATCAGATGCCTCAATAAAAGTAGGTGGAGCCTGCTGGCCCCCACGTCCAACTTTTAAAAGGTTTGAAAAATCTCATGCAGCCAATTTTCAAGTTTTAGGGCTGTGGCCTTCCAATAAGCTCACTCCTGATTGGTGATAATGATTGTCATGAACACGAGGCTGTTTTGATCTGTGAAAGCCTCTGAGTTTGTAAGTTTAGACCAGGAGTCCCCAGACTTTTTCCCAGCAAGGGCCACATGACGTTTCCGTTTTTCTGATCGAGAGAGCAAACAGTGGTGTCTACTAGGCAAGACTCCTGAAAACCTCCAAAACTGGATTATAAGGAAAGAACACAAAAACCTTAAGAGACTGCTCATATGAGTGATTTAGGAGATTCTGCTCTTACAACTGAAGTTGAACATTTACCTAAGATTGTGCATGGACAACAGAAGCTTCATTTCTGTGAACAACTCACAGAGATTTATTTGGTTATTATTGATTTTCTTAAATCTAAAATACTACTACTTTACATTTCCTGACGTTTATTTAAAGAACCCAGAGAGGGTTATTTGTTTTTTTCCTGATTTCATAAAGAGTCTTATTATATATTTGCTGATTATTATTATTCTTTTTTTCTGGTGAAGAACTCAAAGAGGATTATTTAATATCATATTGGGTTATTAAAATTTGGTTATGTGTGGCTTTCAGTTTACATTTAGGCACCCAAGCGGTCGTCACACTTTTTCTGTCTTAAACTGACCCTGGCCCCCGGACAGAGAATGGAAAAGCTGGAAATAGTCTGGGGACCCCTGGTCTATAGTTCCACATTAAGAGGCTTTCACAGATCAAAACGGCTTCATGTTCGTTCAGAAGCGATAAAATCTTGCAACCTGTTATTCTGATGTTCTTGACTAACTACAGACTGTTTTCACATGATGAAAATTAATCAAGCTGCAAACACGCAACCATTTAGCATAAAGGATGTGGTCTGACGTGGTGTTGAGATAAATAATGATTGGCCTATGATCAAAGCAGAGGGCGGTACATGTATAAATATCCGTAAGACTGAGACCATCTTAAGCTTAAGTGTGATTTTCTGACACCATGAAGGCTCTGGGACAGTTTCTGCTTTTCCACGCTCTTTTTTGTGCTGCATCACATGGTAGGAAAATGTATTTATTTATAATTCTCCAACAAATGGATATACAGCAACCTGATTTCATTGTACAGTTCAAGGAAGTGTCATCATCAATGGGGAACTTGCTCCAGAAGGTTCCATGCAGTTCATGGTGTCCGTCCAGAACAAAAATGGTCACGTGTGTGGAGGCTTCCTCATCTGCGAAGACTTTGTGGTCACTGCTGCTCACTGTGACAGGTGAGAAACTAGACTGCACAAATCATCTCATCAAGGTCTGTCAATTAGCTTCTAAATTATGAAAGTATCAATAATTGTCCAATTCCTAATCCTTCAGTGGTCTGAATCACGTCATTCTGGGAGGACACAACTGGAAAAACAGCAATGTCAAGAAAATTCAAATAAGCAACCAATACAAGCACAAAAAATACAGTGATGTTCAATATGGCTACGACATAATGCTCCTTAAAGTAAGTATACATTTAGGTAATCCAGAGGTTCTGCTGATAATACATCCTTATGGTTTAAGTTTTTCCTATTTCTGCTTGCTGGCCCCACCTGTGCTATGGATTCTTCCAATTGAATAATCACTTTTCACCGTCTGAGGAGTTAAAACCGAAAATGTCTCTGTTGCAGTTGGCCGAAAATGCTACCATGGGAGAGAACATTAAAACAATTCCGCTGGCAGAAAATGACATGAATTTGAGTGTAAATCAGGAGTGCTCTGTGGCTGGATGGGGGAAGACGGTGAGCACTGGCGGTCTTGCGGATGACCTGAGGGTGGTGAATGTGTCCATCATAGATCACAATGACTGTCAGCAGAGCTGGGGGGGCCTTCCCCCCAATGTGATCTGTGCAGGTGGAAAGTATACAGTCAAAGGATTCTGTCAGGTTGGTTTTCTCAGTAAAACAGTTTGTAAATTTGGTAGATTAATGATGGGTTGAGTGTTTCATGATGTCTGCTCTTAACAGGGGGATTCTGGTGGTCCTCTGGTGTGCAACGGCAAAGCTGTTGGCATTGTCTCTTTTAACAAGGGTGACAACTGCAAATACCCTGATGTGCCCAACGTCTACACGGACATCAGAGAATATGTTGATTGGATCAACAACATCACCAAGAGCACAGAGTGCCTCATGTGAACCTTTGAAACAACGTTTAACTCCAGCAGAGGCAGTTTTCTGGCCTCATTTAAAAATGAAGAGTTTTTCCCCAAAGATTTTTTTTATCATTTTAACCAATAAAAAATTAAAAACATGATTTTACTGTTTGTAGGTCATTCCAAGTATCAGCTGTTTGATGTACTAAAGATTTATAACAGTTGTAGACATGGCGTCCACATCTAAAGAGATTCAAAATGAAGATACACAAAACCTGACTTTTCTTTTTTAACTTTTCAAGAAGAAAAAACTTCCTGTAGAAAACAAAACCGTTTTTTTTCCAAACCCTAACCGGATTCAGAACCACTGGGGTGCAATGGAACCACGGCTGGTAAAAAGGTTTTCTTTCTTTCTCTCAGTAGAACTTCCTGGTTCTCCAAACGCGGCTCAGGACTCGATCTTCATGACGTCCCACAGGTTTTTCTCTTTGGCCTTTCTAAAAATATTCAGGAAAAACTTTAAGAACAAATTTGTAAAAGAGCCTCATGTCAATAAAACTGCAGACAAAATGAGGCCCTTTCACTGTGACCCTCCAGAACCTACAATAAGACACACAACCTGCTCTGTAAGTCCTCATACTCAGGGAGGAGGTCTTCACAGTGACATTTTAATGACGTAAAACAAAACTCTGGAGGGAGATAACTTACTGTAGTGGGAAATTTCTAAAATATAGCCAGTGTGTGCGCTCGCCAGAATTCTATGAACGTCAGATAATCTCATCAGACTCCGAAAAATGGGTTAAAGTCTGAGGCTGAGCATCCACCCCCAGACAAAACTGCTTACTGTGATAGTTTTGTTGCTATGCTTCTGCTGTCATCTCCTGAATGCAGATGGGGGCATTGATGTCATCAGAACACCTGGGCGAAGTTAGCTGGCAGCTTGAAGATAAGACAACTCTTCATACGTCACTCAGTGGAGAACTTCTCTTTAACGTGGCATTTCCTTTGACCTCTGGCTCTTCCTTCTCTTCCATTGTCCTGCTAGAGTTCATGTTGTTCTTTGTGTTTGCATCACCGCAGCAGGTGACCTCCATCCGTTTTCACACCTGTACTTTGATTCACGACTTTGACATTCTCCATTTGTTTGTGTCTCTTACTTTCTATTCTTGGAATAAAGTAAAGGTAATACAAAATGAGCAATCTACAAACATAACAAGGATCACAAGATATTTGGAGAATTTGTTTGACCTTTGATCTCAGGAGTCTAAAAGTGTAACTCAGGGGGTGGGGGGCACACTGATGAGCAGTTTTTTCACATGGGTTGGCTTCCCTTTGATTTATAGCAAACAGAGTCAAACCTCTCATTAATTCGATGCTATTTTTAGCCAAAATCTAAAAACTTGTGTGGTTTTCTAGGACATAGTTTCTGCAGAGCGGCAGGAGTTCCCAAGAGCTCCAATTTTACACCCTCTCCTTCTAGCTTACAGCCCCTCACACCCCCAACCTAACATTAGTGGTGCAAAAAAAATGGCATTAACATCAGAACTATCCAACCGTACAGTTTAGATCCAGACTCCAGCTCAGACAAAGAAAACAAAGATGTTCATTAATCCATATGTCTGCAGGTGGATGCATCAAAATGGGGCAGAGCAGGGAGCTCGTGGCCCTGCCCAGAGTATTTTCTACGTCACAAATTCAATCTTTTTCAGCATTTTTTCATCTGCTCCTTATTCACAAAGATAAAAAAATAATTATTTATAAATATCCTTCATTATCAGAAAAATGCTGCAAAAACATGTTTGACACCCACAAAACACATTTTCACTGGGTTGGGTCTTTAACTCAACAGAATCATTATCCTAAATACTTTCGCAGTAAATATTATATTCTGCTGCATCCATGAGAACTTCTACCTTTGAGCGCTTTGGTTCATGTGTGAGCACACAGCAGATTTACACAACTCATTCTGTCCCAACAAAACTCTTTCAACACAACTGTGATGTAAATCAGAGACGAGAAACAACATGAGGCAACATGCATACCCCTTATTCAGTTCAGATCAAACACACACATAAATACACACTGAAACTCACAAACACACAAACCTTACTGCAGTTCTGGAACAATCTCGAGTTTTTCAGAGTTATTGTTAAACAAATTTTTTTTTCTCCCTCTGTTAACATTTAGATGACATCTTTCTGTGAATACAAAGACCTTTGTATTATTATTTCAAGCATTCTAAAACTTGACCAGTTCTGCAAAGGTATTCAGATAATCAAAGTGCGATGCGATTCATTAGCCAAGACTGATGCTGCGTTTTGTTTTTTATCCATGCATTGCTTCCTGAGCCTGCGTCCCCTACTCCTGGTCTGGTGGATGGCGTAGAACCCTTGCTGGCTTCCAAGTTCCACAGTCTCTGTTCATCCTGCAGCTTCCCTGCAGATTATGGCCCTGCGCTCCTTGAGAATCGTGCTGCAACGACAGCTGCACTCCACGTACCTATTTCTGCACTGAAAGTGATGGGGCGGTGGGCCTCCACTGCATTCCAAAGATACATCTGACTTAAATGTGAATATTAGCAGCACAAAGGAATATTATTTCTTGGAATATGGATGTTTGAATATTCTATTTTGCCAGATGGAAGCCTTGAATAATGGATGTTATTTAAGCTTGTATTATAGTATGCCAGATGGAAGTGTCGGATTTATAAGTTGAAGCTTTGCATCAACTTATAGGTCTTGTTTC
Source organism: Oryzias latipes (assembly GCF_053564925.1). Classification (NCBI taxonomy): domain Eukaryota; kingdom Metazoa; phylum Chordata; class Actinopteri; order Beloniformes; family Adrianichthyidae; genus Oryzias; species Oryzias latipes. The sequence continues at coordinate 9,629,850 of NC_136240.1, forward strand.
ATGGCGGTTCCAATTTATAGTTCCCCCTACGGCGTCTTTTTGGGCCAAATTGTCTCTGGGTTTAATTATACCTGGCTCACAAAACTGTTCTAGTAGATAGTGTCTTCCCTTTGTGGTGCTGTACTCTAACGGGAGCGGCCCCTACAGTCAATGGTGCCGGGTCACACATGGGGCCGGGAATGTTTTTGGCCGAGAGAGACATAAACACCACATATTTCAAATGTAATTTCGTGAAAACCATACAATATTAATTTAAAACTAAAAATACAAGTGAATGTGTGTTTTTTATGTAATTTCAATAATTTTAAAGTGCAATAAGTCTGTGGATTCTTTTTAATAACATTGTTATTGTAGCAGATCGAGTTGGACTGGGTGGCTGTTGTCAGGTCGCGTTCTAAGTTCCGGAGTTCATTGAACGGATCAAGCAAAGATGCTGGTTGGGGAGTTTGGACCAATGGGATTCAGCTATGGGCCCAATAAGGGAAATAGGATGGCTTGTGCAGGAGCAGGGGAAAAAAAAGTTGAGAGGGAGCACTTAGGGGAGATTTTGGAGTCGCTGAATAAGTTGTAGAGCGTTGGTTACGGCCTACAGTAACCAGAATAAAGAACCTTAAAAGTGGTTAAGTCTCTGTGCCTCAGTGTGGGAAAGGGACGCTACATTCTGCTGTTGCTAATAAACTATGATTTCTTACCATTAATGTTACTTCTGGTGCTGCATTGTGGTTTTGCTGATGGACTTGTCTGGTTGATAAGTGATGAGTTGAAGCTTCATGCAGGCGTTGAGACTTTCATCAGTTAAACGTGATCGTAGGTTGATCTCAATGTTCTTTAGATGTAAAAAAGACTGCTCACATGCATACGTGGAGCCAAACATTGTCAGTACAGCAATATTCACACAATGCAGTTTGTGATATTTGACGGGCAGCAAGCTCTAATCAGTGTGCATTTCACCTTGCTGCCTGAGCCCCCTATCCCTGCCCTTTTCCTTAACACATGCGGCTCTGTCCCAATGACAGGAGCGTACAGCTGCAGGGATGGCAATTCGCAGGTTTCAAGCTAATACAAACTCTGTGATATAATTGATAATAGTAAACTGATAGTGGCGCAGATTTTTCTTTCTCTCCTGTGGTTAGGGGTCGAAAAAGAATACTACCAACGTATTCCCTGCGTGTCGTAAAAGGCGACTAAAAGGGATGGAGCGAGAGGACTGGGAATCCTCTCCCCTGTAACTACATTCCTAACTACGGCCAGGGCAGAGTTGGGAAGGGGAGATTACCTCCCTAAACCCTTAAGATTGGGTCATGTCTATGAAGATTGGGTCGTTGAATATGCGGGGGTGTAGTACGGATGGAAGCAAAAGAGATCTGATTGGAAGGATGTTTGGAAGGAGGGGAATGAACGTGTTAGCACTGAGTGAGACAAAGATGAGAGGGAAGGGTGAGTGTGTGTTTGGAAGTGTGAGTGGGAGAATGTCTGGTGTAGAGAGCGGGAGAGCAAGAGAAGGCGTGGCTTTACTGGTGAGCTGTGAGGTGAGACGATGTGTGGTTGAATGGAAGGAGGTTTCACCAAGACTGATGTGTGTGAAAGTGAAATTTCTGAAGGAGTTTTGGGTGTTCGTGAGTGCATATGGTCCTGGCAGTGAGAGGAATGAAGAGGAGAGAGTGACCTTCTGGAACGACTTGGATGAGTGCTTGCAAGGATTTGGAGCAAATGTGAATGTAGTACTGATGGGAGATCTGAATGCTAGAGTGGGTGATGAGAAATTTGAGGGTGTTGTTGGCGGGCATGGTGTTCCTGGAAAGAATGATAATGGTGAGAGACTGATAGGAATGTGCACTGAAAGAGAGATGGTGATTGGGAATACATGGTTCAGAAAGAAAGAGATCCATAAGTATACGTGGGTGAGGCAGAGGGGTGGAAGAGTGATTGATAAAGCACTGATGGATTATGTGGTGGTTTCAAAGGTTGCATGTAGTAGATTGCTGGATGTAAGTGTGAGGAGGGGAGAGAGTGGAGGTATGTCTGATCACTATTTGGTGGAAGGAACGTTGCGTGTGGGTATGCCATGGGTGAGATCGAGAAAGAGTGAGGAGGCAAGAGAAGTTCTGAGAGTGAGTGTTTTGAAGAACAGAGAGAAAATGTGTGAGTATCAGAAGGAATTAGGTGGCAATTGGAATATGGTGAAGGAGCAAATGGTTGTTGGAGTGGAGGAAGAATGGCAACAGTTCAAGAGTGCAGTGGTTGGATGTGCAGAGGAAGTGTGTGGTGTGAGACGTGTTGGGGGTGGTGTAAGAAAGGGAAGTGAATGGTGGTGCGAGGATTTAAGGTTGGCTGTAGCTGAGAAGAGATGTGCGTATGAAGTACGGCTGCAGAGAAAGGATAGGGAGTCATATGAGTCTTATAAGGAGAAGAAAAGGGATGCTAAGAGAGCTGTGCGAGAGGCAAGAGCGGCTGCGGACGAAAGGTGGGGCAGACAGTTGACTTATAATTTTCGAGAGAACAAGAAAATGTTTCGGAAGGAGGTGAAAAGGGTACGAAAGGGAGTGTCGGGGAGGGAGGAGAAAGTAAAAACAGAGGATGGAAGGATGTTGAATGAGGGGAACACAGTAAGACAAAGGTGGGCGGAATATTTTGAGAGGCTGCTGAATGTGGAGGAAGATCGGGATGCTGTGATTGGGATGGATGGAAGGGAAAGTAGACTGAATGTATTGGGAGAGTTGAATGAAACGTTGATTACAGGAGAGGAAGTTGAGCAAGCTGTGGGAAAGTTGAAAGTAGAAAAGACTGCAGGTGTGGATGGGTGTGCTGTGGAATGCCTGAAGTGTGGTGGAGTGATCGTGATTGAGTGGTTAGTGAGATTGTTGAATGTGTGTTTTGCAAGCGGGCAGGTGCCGCTTGATTGGATGAGTGCCTGTGTGGTTCCCCTGTACAAGGGTAAGGGTGATAAGTATGAATGTGGTAGTTTTAGGGGTATTAATCTGTTGAGTGCTGTTGGCAAAGTGTATGGGAGAGTGCCGATTAATAGGGTAGTGGAGGGGACTGAGTGTATGATTGGTGAAGAGCAGTGTGGTTTCAGGAGAAGTAGAGGTAGAGGGTGTGTGGATCAGTTGTTTGTTGTGAGACAAGTGTGAGAAAGGTTTTTGGCTAAGGGAAGGGAGGTGTTTTGGGCATTCATGGATTTAGAGAAGGCATATGATAGGATTGATAGAGAGGTGTTGTGGGTTGTGTTGAGTATGTATGGTATTGATGGTAGATTGTTGGAAGGTGTGAAGAGTTTTTATTGAAACAGTAGAGCGTGTGTGAGAGTGGGAAGTACCATGAGTGAGTGGTTTCCTGTGAGGGTTGGTCTGCGTCAGGGATGTGTGATGTCTAAGTGGTTGTTTAACGTGTATATGGATGGTGTGGTAAAAGAGGTGAATGAAAGTTTGTTAGGTACGGGTGTGAGCATGGTGAATACTGACGGCAGTGAATGGAGTGTGAATCAGCTGCTGTTTGCAGATGATACTGCACTAGTGGCTGACTCAGAAGAGGGCTTGGCACGTCTGGTTGAGGAGTTTGGAAGGGTGTGCGACAGAAGGAAGTTGAGAGTGAATGTGGAAAAGAGTAAGGTGATGAGGTGTACGAGGTTAAAGGGTGAACGTAGATTGAATGTGGCAATAAATGGGGAGTTGTTGGAAGAGGTAGAGTGTTTTCAGTATTTGGGGTCGTGTGTCTGTGTGGATGGTGGAATAGGGGGAGAGGTAGAGTTTAGAATGAACGAAGTACGAAAGATATGGGGGGGAATGAAGAGAGTGTTTGAATGTAGGTCACTGGGAAAGGATGCAAAAAGGAAATTGTATGAGGGTGTGGTGGTGCCTGCAGCGTTACATGGGGCTGAAACATGGAGTCTGAAAGTGGCGGAAAAGAGGAAGCTGAATGTAGTTGAGATGAGATGTTTGAGGAGTGTGTGGTGTGACGCGTATGGATTGTGTGAGAAATGAAGTTATCCGAGAGAGAACTGGTGTGATGCGAGAATTGGCATATAGAGCAGAGCAAAAGGCACTGGGATGGTTTGGCCATGTTGAAAGAATGGAAAGGGAGCGATTGGTAAAAAAAAAGTATACGAATCTGATGTGAATGGAGTGAGAATGAGAGGAAGACCGCGAATGGGATGGATGGAGGGTGTAAGGAGAGCGCTGAATGCAAGAGGGATGACTGTGGTGCAGGGGAGAGAGGCTGCTCAGGACAGGGATGGGTGGAGAGAGTTTGTGTATGAATGAATGGATGGATGTGGTAGAGGTCTGGTCTTGGGATAAAGCGGCAAGGGGAAACCAGCCTTGGCTAAGGCACTGCTGTGGAGGTGCCCACACAGGAGTGTGCAGCTGGCCCTGGTGCAGTGTGGTGTGGCTTAAACCAGGCCTTAGACCAGTCACACACACACACACACACACACACACACACACACACACACACACACACACCCACACACGCACACACACACTGAAGGAGGAGGGTTTGGGGAAGAGAAGGAGAGAGTTAAAAATTGTGTGCCCTGTCTAGGCTACCCCACCTTGGTGGGACACAGCCTTGATATACAGTGATCCCTCGCTATAACGCGGTTTACTTTTCTTGGTTTCGCTCCTTCACGGATTTGCATCGTGCATCGTGTTCTGCATTCTGATTGGCTAAAAAGTCACTCTGCTTCTTCTCTACCTGTGCGTCAATAACATTGCAGTTTAACATGTACACGTACGTAATACAGTTTGCCAAATTTACAACACGTACGTGCAAATTATCCTGCAATGTCGAGTTTCTCTAAAACCCATAGAAAAAAGAGCGACATCAACTGCCTTTCACTGTGTTCTTCTCCTGAACAAACACAGCTGCAGCACGGGCTTCAAAAGAAGAAAACACTGCAGAGCGGAGTCAGGGTGCAGCGGCTCAGTCAAGAGCAGTGAAATACACCTAAGTTACTGTTTGTCCCACTGTACTTTGTATTTTTTTTCATAATCATTTTAAATTTTCTCCCGTTTAATCCAATTCTTCGGGTCGAAGTGGGCGGGGCTAATCTCCGCGATTTGAAGTCTTCTGTTCACATCAATTATTCAAATTATTGTCAGTACAGTACAGAAGTTATTTGTTGAAAAAAACGATTCTAAGGTACTTTTATTTGTGAAACAAATGCTTGAGCCTGTAAAATGGTTTGTTCTTTCTTTTCAACGTATAATAGAGTATTTAATTGTAAAATAATTGTTAAAAAAGTAAAGGTTTCTACTTCACGGATTTTGCCTATCTCGGGTTCTTTTTGGAACGTAACCCCCGCGAAAAACAAGGGTTTACTGTATAGATAGATAGATGTTTAAAAAGTTAAAGTTAATTTAAAGTTATAAAGGTTTACAAGTTTAGCTTTAGTGTGTTCAATAAATGTTTATCTTGTTAGGCCCACAACCTAAAATGTGTTTTGGATTTAGGCCCCCTCTGCAACTGAGTTTGACCCCTTGTAATACGGGTCTAGAAAATTCATGCATTCTTTTTTGTGTAAAATGGGCAAATAAAAATAGGGCATACAAAAGTATGTCCTCAAATTGTGTTTGTGTGTGGTAGTGGTGGTGGTTGGGGGGGGGGGGGGGGGGGGGGGGGCTAGGAGGTTTTTAGTAAACAGGTCCTGTGGCGCCCTTCACACCACTTAGTACCCATGAAATAGCTCTCAGTCTCAAAAAGGTTGGTGACGCCGGGTCTAGTGGGTCTAGATGACCCAACTCCCAATGTTAAAGTGCCTAAGATAGCACAAGGGTTAATATCTTCCAAACCATGTGACCTTATGATTGCAAATATGACTTGTATTTTGGCCACATACACCATACACACAAAAATTGTATGTGAATTTTCATATTTTCAATAGCTCCTAAACCATGTGACCCAAAGACCCAAATCAGGCGGTTCGGGAGCTATTGAAAAAAATGACCAAATTTCATATGCAAACCTCTGGAATTTTGATATAAAAATTCATATAAAATATTTAAAATATTTGATTACAAAACAAAGTGGTGTGTCCCATGTTGGGAGGTCAGTACCACAATTCGGCATAGGTTTCATATCTTTGGGTCCTGCGGTCAAGGAGCTATGGCAAAAAATGACCAAATTTCATATGCAAACCTCTGGAATTTTGATATAAATATAAAATTCAATCTTGTATTATGTAAGATTACGAAACAAAGTGGTGTGTCTGATGTTGAGAAGTCAGTAAAACAATTTGGAATAGGTTTCATCTGTTTGGGTGATATTTTTTGGGAGCTATTGAAAAAAATGAACAGTTTTCAAATGCGAACTGCTTAAATTTTAATATAAAAATTAATGTAAATTTATATCATGTATTATTGCAGATTAAAGTAGTGTGTCTGAAGTTGGTATGTCAATACCATAATTCGGCATATGCTTCATCTGTTTGGGTCACGCGCTTTGGGAGCTATTGAAAAAACGATTAGATATCATATGCGTACATCTGGAATATTAATACAAAAATTCATATAAGATTTGTATCATCTAGAATTGCTAAACCAATTGGTGTGTCTGATGTAGGTATGTCAGAACAACAATTTGGCATAGGTTTCATGTTTTTGGGTCACGTGGTTTGGGAGCTATTGAAAAAACTGAACAGAATTAATTTGCATATTGCAGGAGTTTTTGTATAAAATTTCATATAATTTTTTTAATAAAATCTGTGTATGGTGTATGTTGGAGCCACAATTTCTTATATACAGTATTTGCAATCATAAGGTCACACGGTTTGCAAGCTATTCCAAAAACAAAACAAAACAGAATCTTTACTTCAAAACATTTTTCTTATCAAATATTGAGCATCTATGATGGCAAAACTTTTCCAATTAAAACATTAAAAAAATAAATAAGATTATTTAAACACAACATGAGTACATTTTTTGTATTAATTTTAACTTTAACTTTTCAAAGCATTTAGTCCTGGGGTTTGATATAAAATCTTCTCCATCTCATGCACTTGTTAATTTGTTGACGGTCCCTGAAAGACCTCACTTGAGATCCGCGCTGAATGTCTGTCGAATATCCAACCTAAAACTAACTTCACCGCAGTCTACTCTGTCCGATCTTTTACACGTGCTGCTCCATGTGTGTACGTCGCTGTGATGTGTCGCTGTCCGCAGTGCTCACACCTGTTTGACAGAAATCATTGTTTGTCTTTGTGGGTCCGCTTTCTTTGCTCTCTTTTTTGTCTTTTGTGTCCTCTAGTTTATGTGCCTCATGGTAGTGCTAATGATAATAATGTACACATTCTTATTTGACTTTTTCTCTTTAAGAAACTTGACACACTTCCCAAGCCTGAGAGAAATGAATGTGGAGATGGATAGGTTGTCAGAATTTGGAGAACTTCTCAGCAACTTAAACAAGGAGTTTGATTTGCGCTTTGTGGACTTTAAGAAGAAAGCAGATGACATGGAGCTTTTTTCTCAGCCCTTTAGCGTGAGCCCCGACTCAGTTCCAGAGAATTTGCAGATGTAGTTGAGTTTCGATGTGACACAGAGCTAAGAAGAACATTTGCATCACTACCCCTGTGGGACTTTTATCCACGTGTCAGTACAAAGATACCCACAGATGAGAAAAAATACACAAGTAATGCTATCTCTGTTTGGCAGCTCCTACATTTGTGAGCAAGCATTTAGTCTCATGAACCTGAACAAGATCAAACTCAGCGGGACCCTCACAGACTCACACTTGCAAGACATATTAACACTATTAGTGAGTAAGCTGCAGCCCAACATTCAGTCACTGATAAAATCAATAGACCAGCTCCATGTCTATCATTAAGGATCGCAGTTTAAAGTTTTCCTTGGGAAAAAAGTTTGTTTTAACTTGTTCTTGTTTTTCAGTAAAAGAATTCTAGTGAGGCCTTGCTGTTATATGGAAGGTTTGAAACAAGAATGTTTATTTTTGTGTGTTATCTTGATAAATACAGAATCAAAAATAAACACAGTAAACCATATTCTTTGTTTTCTGCTTTTACTTAATGACGTGCAAAAAACGTATTGTATTTGGTCCATAGATCAGGATCACATTTAGATTTTGGCCCTTTGAGCAAAAAGGTTTAGGCACCCCTGCTTTAGACACTGAGAACGCAGCTGTCTGTCCAACTGAACTGCGGTATCTGCTTCAGCTGCTGTTAGCTCTGAGCACGACTACACTAGCTAAGGTCTGCTGCCTGACTGTACTCCAGATACACCAGTTAAGTCCAAAGAAAAAAAGCTGAAATGTATTTGACTGAGTTACAGAACAACATTCTGGATGCAATTAACATGTGGGCAGATAATGCCTACTTTAAGCATTGAGGGCCTGAAGAAATCTCTGGTTCATCAGCTGTTTAAATAAAATGGATCTTTTTTTTTTTCAACTTGTCTTGTCCAACAGCCTCTTGTGTTGGACATATTTTACTGTTACAATAGGGCAAGGGTCGGCACCCCGCGACTCAGGAGCCCTAGTGGCTCCCTGGAGCATATTCAAAACTGTTTGAAAATGTAAAAAGATGTGGAAAAGAAATATATTTTTTGTTTTAATATGGTTTCTGTAGGAGGAAAAACAAGGCACAAACATTCTTTACATTTTCCAATGCTGTAAGAATGTGTAGAATAAATATAAAGCCCAGCAGGTACGTCACTTGCAGCGAAAAATTAGGAAGCCAAGCTGTTGATAAGTTGAGCTGTCAATCAACTAGCTACGCTGGAGAACTGTCCGTGACCCATACACCGTAAGACTCTGAACAGTTTCAGAGAGGAGGAGTCAGAAAGAGAAGCTGAGAGCTCAGTCTTCCTTCCAGCATACCAAGGGCATTACTTTTGAACACACACTACATTGAACATTGCACAGGGCTCATCAACCTCTCCCCCTCCCACACTCATGGTACAACATAAAGAAACAACATAACATGCAGAATAAATCAAGGTGGAAAAACAAAACCGCCATATGAAAAGAAACCTGGGCAAACAGAAACACTCATGCTGAGCCCTAATTAGATCTGGAGACCGCATCCCACAATCCCCTGCTGCTAACAGACCTAAAATAGACATGACCACCACTACTCTGTCAACGAAGATTTGCGTCATAGGCTGCGACACACGTTTCTACCAGCAGGGCTTTTTATTTTTTTTTATTTTTAGCGGACCGCTAGGCAGGTGGCTGATGTAAATCGAACCACCGTCAGTTCCGTGCATTGCTTGATGAAGTTGAAAGCGAATATTCCAATCTACTACACAACAAAGTCCGATGACTGTCCTGGGATGACATTTTGCGTCACTTTGCCGTCTGTTGCGAACACGTGAAAACATTCCTGAAAAGCAAAGACCTGAACTACCCGCAACTGGAAGAAACTGAGTGGCTCGAAAAGCTGCACTTTTTGGTGGATATGACTGTGACAAGCCACCTAAACGAGCTGAATGAAAGTCTCCAGGTGCCGCAAATGCTTGAAGGTGTTCTGTCATTCGAGCGCAAGCTGACTGTCTTTGCAGAGATGTACAGCGAAAGAAGAGGATGCTGCTGTGTTTTACCCTTGCACTGACCTGCTTGGCCTTTGCACAGAAATCAAACTTAACTGTATTAATTAGATTTTTTATACATTACCTTTTCAAAAGGTTGCTGTTTTCTTTTTTATAAACACAGGCTGCGTTTTATTGCACTCTGTGAGTTCCCAGAGAAGGGGCATGTCACGCACGTTCCATTTTATTGCTTTTTTGTTCGAATCCTCAAAATAAAAAATGCATCAAAAATTGGATTTCTTTATTACATTTCTTTAATTTATCAAAGCAATGAAACATATCTCATTGATAATAATAATGGATTACATTTATCTGTGCTTTTCCAGACGCTCAAAGTGCTTACATTGTGGCCATTATTCACTCACACTTGATAAGCTATGGTTGTAGCCACAGCTGCCCTGGGGCAGACTGACAGAGGCGTGGCTGCCTTTTCGCCCCTATGGCCACTCTGACCATCACCGGGATCATACATGCACATTCACACACCAGTGGAGCCACACTGGAGGCAAGGAGGGTGAGGTGTCTTGCCCAAGGACACAACGGCATTTGGCTGGTGGGAGCGGGGAATCGAACCGCCCACCCTTCGATCATTGGACGACACGCTCAACCACCTGAGCCACTGTCGCCCCATTGATATGAATCATGTCAAACTAGCACAACAGAGCAGTCACCTGACGCGTCGTTCTCCGCAGAATGCACTGCAGGGCAAATAAACATTTAATTGTTAATGCTCATTATGTATTTGTAGCAACTTAGTCATTCTGATAGTAGGCTAATATAGCTAATATAGATACATATTGCATGTGTTGCCTTCATTATAAGGCTTAAATAAGGCTTTTAACATTTTGCGTCTCCAGACATAGTTTTTTTCATCTCACCCCAGGGATTTCCGTCCAGTTGCCCTCACTTCTCACGTGATGAAGGTGCTGGAGAGGCTGGTGTTGGCTCAGGTGAGATTGTTGGAGAGCTCTTCTCTGGACCCCCTGCAGTGTGCCTACCGGCCACGCCTGGGGGTGGATGATGCTGTCATCCATCTGCTGCAGCTCATTCACTCACACCTTGATGGTGGTGGAGGCATGGTGAGAATCACCTTCTATGACTTCTCCAGTGCCTTTAACATCAACCAGCCTTCTTTACTGGGTGATAAGCTGCGGCTGATGGGTGCTGGTGCGTCCACCGTCTCCTGGATCACTGATTACCTGACAGACAGGCCACAGTTTGTCCGACTGGGCGGCGTCCTGTCTGACGTGGTGCTGCGTGGTGTGGGAGCCCCACAGGGCACTGTGCTCTCTCCATTTCTGTTCACCTTGTACAACTCAGATTTTCAGCACAACTCAGGATCATGTCACCTACAGAAATTCTCTGAAGACTCTGTGGTTGTGGGGTGTATAAGCGGTGGACGGGAGGAAGAGTACAGGAGGCTGGTGGCCGGATTTGTGGAGTGGGCTAGAGAGAATCACCTGCTGCTCAACGTGGACAAGACCAGGGAGATGGTGATCGACTTCCGGAGGAAAGGGACAGTCTTACAGCCCCTCTGCATCCTGGGTCCTGGGCAAGGATGTGGAAGTGGTGGAGGAGTACAAATACCTGGGTGTGACTATCGACAGCAGACTGAGCTGGAGGAGCCACAGCACTGCTGTGTACAAGAAGGCCTGCAGCAGACTCTACTTCCTAAGGAAGCTGAGGTCTTTCAATGTGTGCAGCAAGATGCTGGGGATCTTCTACCAGTCTGTGGTGGCCAGCACCTTGTTCTCATCTGTGGTCTGCTGGGGAAGCAGTATTGCAGTCAGTGACGCCAACAGACTGAATAAGCTGATCAGGAATGCGGGTTCTTTCATTGGCTGCTAACAGGAAACCTTTGAAACAGTGATGGAGAGGAGGTCACTGAACAGACTCCTTTCAATCTTCAACAACCCAGAGCATCCTCTCCACCCTGTTCTGGACAAACAGTGGAGCTCCTTCTCTAGGAGGCTCATACAGCTCCGCTCCAAAACTGCCCGGTACCAGAAATCCTTCATACCCAATGCAATAACCCTGTACAATAACTCACAATGCAAAAGATAACCTTTGCACATTTTTTATTATCTATTTATTTAGTTTTTTCTATTTTGCACATTTCTTTTGCACATCTTTTTACCTGCACTGTTCTGTAAATATTCTTTCATTCATTTTCCTAACCATTTTTCCCTTTCGGGGTCACGGGGCTGCCGGAGCCTATCCCAGCCACTTGTGGCCGCACTCGACAGGTCACCAGTCTGTCGCAGGGTAGAATGTCCACAAACACACACCCATTCACTCTCAAACCTATGAACAATTTAGAGTGATCAATTAACCTATGAAGCATGTTTTTGGACAGTGGGAGGAAGCCGGAGACCCCGGAGAGAACCCACGCATACACGGGGAGAACATGCAAACTCCACACAGAAAGGTCCCCCGTTGAAGTAGTTTTCATGTCCCCCAGCCGGGACTTGAACTGGAGGCCTTCTTGCTGTGAGGCAAGAGCGCTAACCACTGCACCACCGATTTGTAAATAGCTTTTTAAATTACACTACCTTATTGTTTGCATTTATGCTACATTTTCTTTGTTCTTGTTTTTTTATATTATTCTTAGTCTTTTTTCCCTCTGCTGTCAGTTGCTATGGTGACAAACAAATTTCCCACGTGTGGGATCAATAAAGTATTTCTGATTCTGATTTTTTGTTTTTTCGTCCAATTTGGCTCTTTCAACATTTTGGATTGCCGACCCCTGCAATAGGGGTTATGAATTTTTTGACACACTAGGTGTATATTTAAATAAACCCCTAATGTAATTTATGCTAAACTTTATTCATCTTACTTATTTCTGTAACAGTCTTTTGTTGGACCGGACAGAAAAGAAAAGAAGGAAAGAAGAGAGAGGGATGCCAGGGGTGTGTCATGGTGCCTCTGTCCTCCTCCTCCCAGCTCTGCTCTGCTCCTGACTCACAGCTGTGACTACTCACATCATCAAGACACCTGCTTCATAAGGAGACCCAGCTCCAGCATTCTTCACCAGTTTGTTAACCCAGATGGTGCCTAGTCTTACTGAGATCCACGTCTGGCTCCCCTTGTCTCGTGCCTCGCTAATCTTGTCTTGTCTTCTGTGCCTCAGGTTTACCTCATGCCACGAGAGTCACCTGAGTCTAATACCACCTCGAGCAGCAGCATCATTCCTCTCACGCTGACACCTTTCACCTTCAAGAGCCACAGCCTCTGTGCTCCTCAAGAGCTCCAGCCATGAAATTCATCAAGAACTCCAGCCTCGCCTCTCATTAGAACCACAGCCACGCCACTTATCCTGAACTCCAGTCTCACCTTGAGAAGCACAGCCATGCTCCTCACCTCGAGCGCCAGCCGCACTCAGCGCCAAGTTTCTCTGCCAAGATCTACAGCCACGTTTACCCACAGTCTTGCCTGGATCAGTAAAATAAATATTCTTACTTACCAACCACTCACCTGTTTCCTCTTTCCGGGTTTCAGCATCTGGGTCCGTCTCGTGTTCTGACCATCCAACGCTGATTGGATGATGATGTTTGTCAATGATTTGAACTGAAAAGTATTTTAAATGAAGCGATGCCAGATTTTATCGTCCAAACAACAATGTACCATATTAATCCATGTAATTCACATTTACATATTAAATCAAAAATGCAGCCAACGGATAATGAAGGTTTAAATTATTTTTTTAAATATTTCGTCTGAAGCAGAACGGTCACCCAGAAGTAGTTTGTGTGGATGACGTTTGTTCTACAGGTAAACAATGAAAGGGAAGGACGAAAGGATAAAACGTTAACTTAAATGTTAATCTTTGAATATTTAGCGGATGTGATGACAGAACGCACACAGAAATATCAACACCAACCAGGTTTACAAATGTTTCGAAATGTCGTGAGAGGATTCTGTCTGAAGCAGCAGCTGCGAAGAAACGGGTGTTAAAGACTCAAAGACGGTGCACTTTAGGAAATGCAGTCCCGCCATCCGCAGATAAGGTATGGAGGCACATTTGTTTGATCTAATTAATGCAGCATTAAACGTGATTTCTAGGTGGGTGTTTACAGACAGATCCAAGATCCTTCAGTCATACGTTAATGACAGGTTACCTCATCAGCTGGAGAGGGGGGGTCACGTGGGCAGGATTCTCAGACAGGTGTACCAGCTGCATAAATAAGCAAAGCTGTCAGGTAAACTGCAGCAGTTTGTGTCTCAGAATAACATTTATGAATGCTTCTTATTCACACTATTAAGATCTGTGACTTTAGAGTGTGTCAGTGCACAGAAACATGACAGTAAATGACTGGATGTGCACATCATCAGACACCACGTCCAGGTGTGTAACTAACGGTGGCAAAGTCTGTAGTCTATAAAAATTCTTTAAAAAAAACAATTTAGTCTTTCAGGCAGAGGAGGAATACCAAAGTGTTTTAGAATGTATTTTTATAAGACTGAAATAATGTATTTTATTCAGAGTTTGGTGTTTTGAACCCTCCCTAATGAATTTCTGGTAGAACCCATTTTCTCCTCATTTTGATGAACTCAACTTTTTCCTGAATGAAAGATGAACGGCAGCTGATTTTTTTCTGTCAGGGATTTTTATTTATTAATTTATTTCTGTCAGGGATTTCAGTGGAGCTGGAGTCCAGTGCAGAGGAAGGAAGCTGCAAGCATGTACGAGCAGGAACTGGCGTCCCTTACCTGTGCATCTTCCTCTGGATGTGATGCTGAGCAGCAATGTGGACAAAACTTCCCTGACATGACTCTTTTTGATATAGTTGTTAAGCACAAACAGACTTTTCCCAGATGCATTTTTTCCTCTAATAGATGTGACTGACAGGTACGCTGAGTAAATGCTGAATATAAACGTAACATTTGATTGACTGCATGAAGAAGCCCATAAAGGAAAATCCACAAGTGTTTCTTTGTTTCTGTTACTGAATAACGTATTCATGTTAAGTTTTCAATAAATATACTGCATTGCTATGAAACAAATTTGTTTATTTTCATATCCATTATTACAATCCTCACATCAACATTCAGTTTTTTCATTGACAAAGAAACATTTCTAAACTTCACCTGCAGAAATATCACATGTTAATTCAATTAAGTATTTTATAAACTTTAAAAGTTCATTTTTAAGTGTCAGTTCATGCATGGTTCAAAAATATACAATGCACTTAGTTTAATATTATTTCCCATAATAACTTGTTTACTGATTTCAATCTTAAAGTACATTTTAGCAAGACTGATGCCATATAATTACTGTATAAATCACAGAATCAGGCTCGGAGCTTTTTCTCTCATGTTGTCACCGAAAACAGTAACGGCTCATGTGAAGACAGTTCATATCCATAAACAATTATCTTTTGAAAGCAGCACTTTCATTTAACATCCTCAAATTAACATCCTTAGAGACATGTGACTGACAAAAGAAAAGATCACAGAATTGATTCTTACCTGGATAATGACGATAAATGACAGCATGAGCCTCACAGCTATAGACATTAGCGCACGGCGTTCATCGTAAAAGTGCACACAAACTACTTCCGGTTGATTCGTGGGTCAGGCGAAATGTAAAAAAATAATTTAAAAGTTCATTAACAGTTTGTTGCATTTTTGATTTAAAATTTAAATGGGAATTACATGGATTATTATGGCACATTGTTGTTTGGACAATAAAATCCGGCATTGCTTCATTTAAAATACTTTTCAGTTCAAATGATTGACAAACCTCATCATCCACAGCGTTGGCCCATAGTACCTGCCTCTTCCGGTTTGGAAATGTTTTTCATTTTTGAAAATTTTGTTTTCTGGAAATTAATTCTGTCTTCTGAAATGTTTTTCATTTTTCAATTTTTCATTTTGTTTTCTGAAATGTTTTCATTTTTTAATATTTCATTTTGTTTTCTGGAAATTCATTTTGTTTTCTGAATTTTTTTTTTTTTTCATTTTTGTTTTTTAAGTTTGGGTTTCTGAAATTTTGTTTTGTTTTCTAAAATGTAATACTGCTTTTTAAATTGTTGTTGTGATCTTAAAAATGTTTTTGTATCGAGTTGAATGGTTTGCACTTCAGGGCCACCGTAGGTCAAAGATGTTCTGGAGAAACGGTCTATGTTCCACCAACATGATATGTTCTACTGAAATTTAGAGGAAGGCAGTGAAATAACAGAGTGCATCCTGTCCTGTTATCTATTCAATTTATCTATTTATTTGGAAACCATGACAGCAGTCCACATGTGACGGTCTAAAGTTACTTACTCGGAGGCTTTCACAGATCAAAACGGCTTCATTTTCGATAAAAGGCGACAAAATACAAAAAGTTTATTCATCAACTACAGACTGTTTTCTGTTGATACTAAAGATATTCATCACATGATGAAAAATGAAACAAGCTGCAAACACTCAATCATTCAGCATAAAGGATGTGGTCTGACGTGGAGATCAGATAAATGATGATCTGATCATAGCAGCGGGCGGCACATGTATAAATATCTGTCAGGCAGAGACTCTCTGAAGCTTAAGTGTGATTTCCTGACACCATGAAGGTTCTGGGACAGTTTCTGCTTTTCCATGCTCTGATTTGTGCTGCATCACATGGTAGGAAAATGAATTTATTTGTAATTCTCCAACAAATGGATAAACAGCAACCTGATTTCATTGTACAGTTCAAGGAAGTGTCATCATCAAGGGGGATCTTGCTCCAGAAGGTTCCATGCAGTTCATGGTGTCCGTCCAGAACAAAAATGGTCACGTGTGTGGAGGCTTCCTCATCAGCGAGGACTTTGTGGTCACTGCTGCTCACTGTGACATGTGAGAAAATAGACTTCACAAATAATCTCATCAAGGCCTGTCAGTCAGTTTCTGACTTATAAAACTATAAATAACTGTCCAATTCCTAATCCTTCAGTGGTTTGAAGCACGTCATTCTGGGAGGACACAACTGGAAGAACAGCAATGCCAAGAAAATTGAAATAAGCAACCAATGCAAGTACAAAAATTACAGTGATGTTGGAAATGGTTCCGACATAATGCTCCTTAAAGTAAGTATACATTTAGGTAATCCAGAGGTTCTGCTGTTAATAACATGCTTATGGTTTTGAGCTTTTCTTATTTCTGCTAGCTGGCCCCACCTGTGCTATGGATTCTTCCAATTGAATTATCACTGAACGCTTTTCACCGTCTGAGGAGTTAAAACCGAAAATGTCTGTGTTGCAGTTGGCCAACAAAGCTCCCATGGGACAGAACATTAAAACAATTCCACTGGCAAAAAAGAACACGAACTTGAGTGTAAATCAGGAGTGCTCTGTGGCTGGATGGGGGAAGACGGTGAGCACTGGCGGTCTTGCGGATGACCTGAGGGTGGTGAATGTGTCCATCATAGATCACAATGACTGTCAGCAGAGTTGGGGCCGCCTTCCCCCCAATGTGATCTGTGCAGGTGGAAAGTATACAGACAAAGGATTCTGTCAGGTCGGTTTTCTCAGTAAAACAGTTTGTAAATTTGACAGATTAATTGAGTGTTTAATGATGTCTGCTCTTTACAGGGGGATTCTGGTGGTCCTCTGGTGTGCAACGGCAAAGCTGTGGGCATTGTCTCTTTTAACAAAAACAACAACTGCACATACCCTGATGTGCCCAACGTCTACACGGACATCAGAGAATATGTTGACTGGATCAAATACATCACCATAGTAAACTCGTGCCCCCTGTGAAAGTTTTTTCCAAAGATTTTTGATAATTTTAGCCAATAAAATAGTAAAAAAATGATTTTACTGTTTGTAAGTCATTCCAAGTATCAGCTGTTTGATGTACTAATGATTTTTAACAGTTGTAGACATGGAGTCCACATTTAAAAAGATTAAAAACGAAGATGCACAAAACCTGACTTTTCTTTTTTAATTGTTTAAGAATAAAAAACTTCCTGCAGAAAACAAAACCGTTTTTTTCCAAACCCTAACCGGATTCAGAACCACTGTCGTCTGGGGTGCAATGGAACCACGGCTGCTATAAAGGTTTCCTTTCTTTCTCTCACTGGAACTTCCCTGTTCTCCAAACGCGGATCAGGACTCGATCTTCATGACGTCCCACAAGTGTCTCTTTGGCCTTTCTGGAAATATTCAGAAAAATTCTCGGGAACACATTTGTAAAAGAGCCTCATGTCAATAAAACTGTTGACAAAGTCAGTCCCTTTCACTGTGACCCCTCCAGAACCTACAAGAAGATACACAACCTGCTCTGTGTTTCCTCACACTCAGGGAGGAGGTCTTCACAGTGACATTTTAAATACGTAAAACAAAACTCTGGAGGAAGATAACTTACTGTAAGGGGAAATTTCTAAAATATAGCCAGTGTGTGTGCGCTCGCCAGACTTCTCTGATCGTCAGATAAACTCGTCAGACTCCTGAAAAACGGGTTAAAGTCTGAGGCTGAGCATCAACCCCCAGAAAAAAACTGCTTACTGTGATAGTTTTGTTGCTTTCGTCTACTGTAATATGAATGTAAAAATGTGTCTAAATGGACGAGCTTGTAGATTTGATAATAGAATAAAATAGAATGTGAGAACTTGCGCTGATCTGCATCTGTGTGTATAATAATAATAATAATAATAAATTTTATTTAGAATGCGCTTTACATTTTAGATAAAATCTCAAAGCGCTACAATGGAGGCAGAAATAAAAATGATTTACAATAAGAACAAGGTAAGACAAAAATAAAACAACAATGAAAGTACTAAAAAGCATTATTAAAAAGGAAAGTTTTTAAGCCTTTTTTGAATGTGCCAAGGCTTTGTGGGGCTCTGAGGGATTGTGGAAGATTGTTCCAGAGTCGAGGGGCAGCAGCCTGAAAGGCTCTGTCTCCCATAGTGGTTAGCCTGGTCCTTGGCTGATGAAGGCAGTGTGTGAAATTGGAACAGAGGAGTCGTGAAGTGGCTTGCGGGAAAAGGAGCTCACTGAGGTAGGCAGGGGCAGTTCCATGGACACATTGGTAGGTGAGGAGACAGAGTTTGTATTGAATTCTGGAACGAATGGGTAACCAGTGAAGTGACTGAAGGACAGGAGTGATGTGGTCAAATTTGCGTCTCCTTGTCAGGACCCTAGCAGCGCAGTTTTGGATGTGCTGGAGCTTTTCCAGGCTCCTGCTAGGAATCCCAACAAGGAGAGCATTGCAGTAATCTAGTCTCGAGGAGATAAAAGCATGGATTAGTTTTTCTGCATCAGACTGGGTGAGTGAGGGGCGGAGCTTTGCAATGTTTTTCAGATGGAAAAAACAGACTAGAAATAAATTAAATTAATTTTTAAATTAAAAAATGTAAAAATCTTTTGCCGCAAAGTCTGACAAACAAAATCAGAAATGATAAATTCCCATTTGCCTGTGTTTACTTCATGTCTCGATAACTTCTAGAAAACGTTCAAATGTGATGGCAAGTATCTCAATCATTTTGTATTAATACAGAGTGAACAAATGTATTTTAAAAAATGAACAAATAAAAGTTTTTTTTTGCTTTTTAATTAAAATTGGTCTCTTCCAGCTGTAAATGCAGACAGCAGCAAGACAGCTGCCAAGTGATCGTCAACAGGTGCAAGCTCGGGGAAAACATCTACATTTATATGAGCTGGTAATGAAGACTCGTCAGCAGATTCATGCCACATTATTGGAAAATTCCATCTTTATTGTATTTTTTTTAAAATGTTAAGACATATGATTCATTATAAAGGTTCTCAATAGTTCTGAAGACACAAACCTCTTGTCACCAAACTTTCTGTACTGACTAATCATGACCAATTATCCAACTACAACAAAGATGTCATAAATTCCCTTTGTTTGTTTTTTGGAAGAGTTTTTTCAAATTTAAATATGGATCATATTTGGTCAAAAATGCTGAATAAAGATACTGAATCTACAATCTTTTCTGTAGTAGGACAATAGGCCCATGAATGCAGATGGGAGCATTGATGTCATCAGGTCACCTGAGCAAAGTTAGCTGGCAGCTTAAAGATGAGACGACCCTTCATATGTCGCTTAGTGGAGAACTCCTTAACGTGGCGTCTCCCTTTGACCTCTGGCTCTTTTATCATCCTGAAGAAGTTCATGTTCTTTTTTGTTTGCATCACCGCAGCAGGTGACCTTCATCCATTTCACTCCTGTAGTTTGATTCACGACTTTGACATCTTCCTATTTGTTTGTGTCTTACTTTCTATTCTTTGAACAAAGTAAAGGTAATACTCATTTTTCTATTCCGTTTAGTCCCTTTCTGGGTCACGGGGATGCCGGATCCTATCCCGGCCACTTGTGGGCGAAAGCAGGGGGCACACTGGACAGGTCGCCAGTCTGTCGCAGGGTAGAATGTCCACAATCACACATTCATTCCCTCTCACACCTATGGACAATTTAGAGTTTTGTACATGCTCCTATGATGCTCCTATGAACATGCTCCTATGAAGCATGTTTTTGGACGGTGGGAGGAGAGAACCCACACATGCATGTGGAAAACGTGCAAACTCCACACAGAAAGGTTCCCATTGATGTTGTGTTTTTCATGTCCCCCAGCTGGGACTTGAACCGGGGGCCTTCTTGCTGTGAGGCAAGAGCGCTAACCGCTGCGCCACCGTGCAGCCCACAGGTAATACAAAATGTGCACTCTACAAACAGAACAAGGATCACAAGATATTTGGAGAATTTGCTTGACCTTTGACCTCAGAAGTCTACAAGTGTAACCCAGGAGTACTTTGTGGCAGGCTGTGTCCCCAAATGGAGACTAGATTTGGTAGTAGTAAAAGGCTGTGTCCGAATTACCGCCCTAACCCCTAACTACTAAAACCCTATATAGTGCGGCACTATATAGTTCTCTATATAGTTCTCTGAATTTTCAAAGCAATTCGGACACCCGTGCTCACTAGTTTTCTCTTTCGGGTGTTTTCAAATGGCGCT
Source organism: Oryzias latipes (assembly GCF_053564925.1). Taxonomy (NCBI): domain Eukaryota; kingdom Metazoa; phylum Chordata; class Actinopteri; order Beloniformes; family Adrianichthyidae; genus Oryzias; species Oryzias latipes. The sequence goes on from NC_136240.1 coordinate 9,650,327, forward strand.
TGGCACGAAAACAAAGTGGCGCATTACCGCCACCACTTGGTCTGGAGGGGAACTACTTCTATTTAACGCGGAGAATGACAACCATTTATCAAAGTAAAAATATAATAAATATGAACATTTTATGAAGACTATTTATGAATCTGCTGTGTTCTGATCATGGAAAATGTGGCTGATTTATAAATAATAAAATTACAAACACATTGGTGGTGATTTTATGTATTTGTTGATAAATAAACCCCCATGTTATTACTCCATGGCAATATTTATTTTTGTGCCGCTGTACGATTTACGGGCTCTTGCGAGGAGGCATTTTTTTTCTGTAGTTTTCTTTTCTACCTTACTGAAAATAGCTTTATATATGAATCTGTCCGTGTTCCTGGCAATAATTCAACCGTTTTTCGTGAGATCAAACCAAAAACGAGCAGATGTGCAGCATCACAGGACAGCACGGAGGAGGAACAGACGTCTCAGAAGATTTCCTCTGGATGCCCCTGACCAGACATGAACAATCTGTGAGTTAATTTTAAAGTTTTTTTATTAGTTCAATTTAAGCATTTGTTACTAATTGTGCTCAAGGTTACACAGTCTGCTGGGTAAGAGTTTAACATTCTCTTTTAACACTGGACTATGAACTGTATAGTCTAACTACATGAAACACTTTTGAGATCAAAGTTTAGTATTTTTTATTCAGAGTCAAACCATATCACTTGTTTTAAACAAAAATACTTTAATTTTTAAATATTTATATAAAAATCCAAAAACCCAGCCAAAAAAAACACGAGATTTTCCAGCATTTATAAATACGTCATAAACTAAAATGTAAGACATCAGAATAAAATGAAACATTCAAAAAAAATCAGATTTAATTTTCTCAATGAAATAATTATTTTTCTATTTTACAGGGTCTTCCACGTCTCTACTGCTTTGCCAACATAAAGGTGTCTGTCGTGGCCCTTCACGCTGACGCTCAGTCCGACACAAAACCAGACCGGCAGACCTGCAGATCGGTTGACCCGCAGGACCATTGAGCATCTGGTGGAGCAGCTTCGGGTTCCTCACACTCTGGGGGGGGGGCACAGGAGAGTGAGGTCCTGGTGTTTCTTTTCTGGCTGGCATGTGGCACATCATACAGCGTGGTAGCCAGGGCCTTTGACATGCCACGGTCCACTGTGAGCGACGTTGTCCACAGGACGGCAGACCGCATCCTCCAGCTGATGAGCAGGGTCACCCAGCATCCAGTGGGAATGAACTGCCATTAGTCACCTCTGGTTTTATAGCAGCTTGCTTGGTCTTCCACCTTCCAAAAGGTCGTGGGGAAGATTGATGGCTGCCACTGAAGAATAAAGGCCCTAAAAGAAAATGCAGCTTGTTATTTTAACAGGAAGCTTTTTTATTCCATTCAACTGCAGGCTGTATGTGACTCTGATGCAAAATTTATAGATATTTTTGTTGGGAATCAAGGATCAGTCCACAGTTCACAGGTTCTATGTAAAAGCCCAATTTATGTAAATCAAACATTACCCAACTGAAGGATCCTTTTGGGTGATGGTGGGTATCCCTGCATTGCTCATCCCATCACACTGCTGACACCCTACAGGGAACCCATGAGGAATGCGGTTCAGGCCCGTTACAACCAGCACCACGCCAAGGCATGCTCTGTGGTGGAGAAAGAGGATTTGGCATTATAAAGATGAGGAGGAGAGCAATATTTCTGGGGGCACTGGAAGTAAAACCAACCTCTGCAATGAAAATCATTGCCTGCAGTTCAGTTCTGCACAATATGTGCATCAGAGAAGGGGACTGCTTGGAGCCACAGATGTTGAGCCACAGCAGGAACCAGTAGGACGGGTAAAGTGGCGTCCGTCTGCGAGGACAGATTTCTGCTTTCCTTTTAGCTCCAACTGTGACACACATGACTCTAGAAGACCAGGATTATTGTTAAGATGTATAAAAATAAATGTTAACATATAAAACGAAATTGTAAATATGTACATTTGATATTTATATGAAAATCCTTTTGAGATTGTTAAAAATGGCTCAGATTTAAATAATACATGTAAATAATTCATTTTTGTTCATGCATTTATTAAACAAATTGCAAAAACAACGACGACGTTACATTTTGTGAGTAATATTTTAAACTCAGGTAAGCTTAACAGACTCTCCTGTCACTCTGTCCCTTCTTGCTCTCTCCTCCTCTCCTCTTTCAACAACAACCTTTACCCCAACATGACAACGATTACAGTTTAATGATAAATAAATACAAATCTGATCAAGTGTCTCTTACTCCCATCCGGCACCAGCTTGCCTGATAACAAACAGGCTATCTGTCTCCATCCACATATGGATCAGATTTTCCTTATCCTCGTCTGTCCCTACATATATAAACACATTTAAAAAATGTGTTAATAACTTATGACTACGGTTAGAACTCACTGCTTTTTGATGTACTATCAACAGCGTTTGTTTTTAGCCTTCAATGCTAATTCGCGCTAGCGTTAGCTTTAGCATTACCGAAATTGATGAGCTTCAAAACAATGTAGATAGTCGATTGAGGAATATAACATATTAAACACATCATCTTACGTATTTATAAATATATTTTACAACATATACAAGATACTTTTAAATATACTTACATTTTTAAGTCCTCTTTCTAGCGCAACCGTCCGCCATCTTTGAATAATTCAAACGCAGTGTATTGTGGGTCACACGCAATGCATTCTGGTATGAACGCAGTGCACTCTGGGCAATATTCGCCGATCGAGTGAGCATCGATCCACACTGGTTTTTCGTAGAGAATTCTGGGAAATTTCTAGTGCACATGATTTTTGAACTGTAGATTCGGACAGCACTACAAAATGGCGACCGCACTATATAGTGCACTATATAGGGGTTAGGGCGGTAATTCGGACACAGCCAAAGTGAGCGACCTTGGGAGCATTTCGGGCAGGAAACTCAGGCAGGCCTTACTTAGGCCACTCCCCTAGGGCGGGTCAGTTAATCAACTCACCTGTGCAGCATCCTATTTAAGTCCAGGTGTGTCAGTTGTTCATCCTTCTTTACTGCAGCACTGCATTTCTTCAACACCAGGACAAAAAACCACGGCGAGGCCTCGTTTAGAAACTACAGGCCTCGTCTGTGGAATAGTCTGCCTGAAGATGTGAGGGCTTCATCAACTGTGGAGGTTTTTAAAAAGAAACTAAAGACACACCTTTTTAAATTAGATTTTAATTAGATTTTATGCCTTTTTATGTTTTATGATGTTTTACTACATCATTTTTATCATTTTACTTGTTTAATCTACTATTTTCTATTCTTATATTTTCTGATATTTTATCACATATATATTTATTCTTCATTCTTTTTTACGTTTTATGATGTTTTTGCACATCATTTTATTATTATATTTGCTTAATCAAGATTTATATTTTACCACATATTCTTTTTATTTCAAATTAGACTGTTTTCGAGTGTTTTCTCACCCTCGGCTGGGGTGTTTGGGTCTATACTGACACCCCTGCCGAGAGGAGGACAGGGCGGACGGCGCTTTCTGGATTCTATTTATTCTGGTTTCTCTTAATTCTGGTTTCTCTTAATTCTGGTTTCTCTTTATTTTAATCACTTATTTATTATCCACTGGTGTTTGTCTGTGTATTTTATTGCACGGGGCTAATTGAATGTATTTTATTGTATTTTATTGTATTTTATTGCATTTGTTTTTGTTTTTATGTACAGCACCTTGAGCTGTCTTCTTGTCATGAAAGGTGCTATATAAATAAAATTAATTTAATTTAATTTAACACCTGGTCTGGTTTCCGCTGTGTGGGCCTTCATTCGGTGCTGGCTTTGTTGTGGTGGCTCTTTGTTTTGTTTCTTTTCTGTTGAAGCTGAGCACATTTACTAGTTTAACCTGCATTTGGATTGGTCAGTTTATGGACTTGTCTCTTCTGTGAGTGTAGCAAAGTGGCATTTGTTAACAGCCATATCAAGTCAGTAACATCAGTGGCATTTTACCATCTGAAAAACATTACCAAAATCAAAAACATAATGTCAAAGCCAGACCTGGAGATACTTATTCATGCATTTGTCTCCAGTAGGTTAGACTACTGTAACGGCCTGCTCACCGGCCTCTCCAAACGAGCTGTTAAACAGCTTCAGTACATCCAGAATGCTGCTGCTCGAGTCCTGACCAGAACCAGGAAGTATGATCACATTAGTCCTGTGCTCAGGTCTCTGCACTGGCTCCCTGTACCTCAAAGAATAGAATTCAAAGCAGCTTTGCTTGCGTACAAGTCTCTCCATGGCCGAGCACCAAAGTACATCTCTGACATGTTAGTGCCATATGAACCATCTCGTACTTTGAGGACCTCAGGGGCCGGCCTCCTGTTGATTCCCAGAGTCAGAACTAAACAAGGGGAATCAGCGTTTCAATATTCTGCAGCTAAAATCTGGAACAGCCTCCCTGAAGTCGTAAGACAGGCCTCTTCTGTGTTAAGGTTCAAATCTATACTTAAAACATTTCTGTTTAGCCGTGTATATGACTGAAAGGTCCTATCTGCACTTTTCTTTCCTTTCCTTCCTTTATTTTAAAATTAATTTTCAAATTTTTTCTTTTCTTTTAAAGTAAATTTTACGTTGATTATTTCTATGATGTATTGTGATTTTAATGCATTTTTCTGTTTTGTGAAGCACCTTGAATTACTTTGTGTACGCATTGTGCTATACAAAAAACTTGCCTTGCCTTGCCTTGTGTCCGCTCAATTTTACCTGTTTTTCTGCTCCCCTGCTACCTCACCAGGGCATGTTTGGACAAATGTTTGTTAAGATGCTTGCCAGCCATTTTGAATGTTCAGCTGAAACCATTTTGAAATGGGTGTTCAGCTGTTAACCCAGCATCCCTTCGGTAATGGTTTGAACCAATTGGGGCAAGGCTATATAAGCAGAGGTGTTTGCTCAGTATGGGGAGTTGTTATTGAGAACACGTTGGACTGTGAAAATACATAAGTAGGTAAATAAATAAATAAAACAAAACAAAACTGTTGACTCCAAACAACCAAGACCCAGACTGGTCACTTTAGCACGGCCACTTCTGCTGTTCTGTCACAGTGAGATAAAAACATAAATAAATAAATAGTTAAAAACAAAAAAAAAGTTGAGTCAGCCCTAAGGTGGCCTCTCACACGTTTTTAGGTTTGACGCGATTGTGTGAGAACTGTCGGCGCCTCGGTTCCTCCATTTTGTGTGTGTGTGTGTGTGGGAAGGGGGGTCATCAGCATCTTCTTCCTCGTGATCCATCCAGTTTTTGTTTTGCTCTTTGGCTGACCTTGCCATCTCTATGATTTATTCCAACGGACGCAGTGCATGGCTGGGGGAGGCTTATTTTGCTGATGCTCCCTCTGTTCTGCCTCTCCATTCCTCCCGGTGGCGTCTTCTGGCTTAGGTGGGTTTTGAAGTGTTATGTGTCAGTTTCCTTCGGCTGTTGTGTATGTCATGTTTTTGACTTTAATTCTCAGAAGCCCTGTGCTGGACTTAGTGTAATTCTATTGGGCCCCCTTTGTTTTGCATTTTTTTAAATGTTTCTCTGTTCTATTTTCCTCATCACCAGTCTTTTGCGACTCGATGGTTGCAACTCATTTTTGGATTTCGGTTTCTGCTTTATTTAAGGTAGGCGTATGGTTCTCTGCCCGTCTGGATTTATTTCTGCATGAATCTCTGGTTTGTGATGCATGCCTTCTCTGTGATCTCCCGCGTTTGTGCGGGACGTACTTTATCCCATCTTTGGAGGTAAGATATGAATCGGTCGCTTCTGGGCCACCCGTATTTTGCTGTGATTCCTTTTCCACTGTCGTCCGTTCATCTTGTTTTCTCGTTCTGGGTAGTTCCTTCCTGGGCCCCCGTGTTAACGTTGTTCTGGATTTTTCTGTTTTGCTTTTCTGGTCTCTAATTCTCTGCGCTTAGCGTGGTTTTGTTATAACGATGTTTGTTTCAGGTCTTCGGTCTCCCTCCACTTGTTTTGTGGCTCCACCCTCTTTTGGGGGAGAGAAAAATGTATGACAAGTTATTTTATTAATGTCCGACCTCCAGAAAATGTTTGGTCGCTAATCCAAACATTCAGCTCTAATGGTCCATCAACGGCTCATGTGGTCCTGAGAGAATTCAGCCGTGGAGATTATTATAAAGCTTATTTCAAGAGTGCAATAATAAATAGTAATGTGCCATCATTTAACATGATTTAGTGTTTAAATAACTTATATTACGAGCTAAATTCCTGTCTGGCTGTAGAATTTTTCCCTGATGCTCTTTAGCGTCAGTTTCAAGAGTAAAAACTTTTTGTCGCAAACCAATCCTCAGTCTGCCCTGCTTTTACGCATATGACACTCTTCTAAGAGTATTTTCTTTTGAGACTTATTGTTATCCGCCTCTAAATGCATGAGGTTCAGCCATTTTATATACTATCAGACCCTATGATTTCTCTTCAATCTCAAAATTTCTTCATTATGATTTCCAGGCACCCCTTTGCCATTAACTTTAAGTTATACGTGCTTTTGTTGTCCACCTATTATGAACCAATGATGTCAAGTATGTAACCTAAAATCTAGCCGAGCCGCTGTCCATGCTACGTGGGATGGCGACCTTCCTCATCTACGTAATCTCCTTGGACCTTGGTTCTCCTTCTATTCGCCTGCTCTTCAGTGGCCTTCCTAAGGTGCGTCCCTCCGGAAATGACTAAAGGTTACTTCTCTCTTACTATTGGTGCATACATAAAATATATTTTGGTGATATATTACGTGCAGGTTCCATATAGACTGTCTTTCTTGTTGGAATCTGTGCTAATGGCTTTCTATGATACTATGAATACACAGATAGAACCTTCTCTTTAAACTCACTACTTGATTTCTCTTTCTCAGAGTTGTTCTTAAAAGGACTTTATTCCCTTTCATCTTAAGCTTTCTAAACTAATCAGGTCTAAATTATTTATGTATTCATTGCCAAGACTAATACTGTTTTGTCTATCTATGCATCGCTTCCTGAGCCTGTGACCCATATTCCCCGGTCAGCAATTCAGTTTCTGGAGGATGATGTCAAGCCCTCGACAAAGTTGGATGGTTTCCAAGTTCCATAGTCTCTGCTCGTCCTGCAGCTCCCCTGCAAATTGTTGCCCCTTCACCTTGATCTGGATATACAACGACGACTGCATTCCACGCACCTACTCTGCACTGAAGTGATGGGGTGGTAAACCTCTGCCGAGTTTCAATGAGTTATCTTACTTGAATCAACTGATATGTTGGTATCAGAATGGCATACAAAATCTCAGATTAGATTTTAATGAAAACTATTTGCCAGGTAGAAGCCTCAAAATTAGGACGTTCTTAAGCTGTGTTACGATATGCTTGTAGCCCGAAATTCGAGGTTACTTAGGCTCGTATTTTATGAGCCGGATAGAAGCATCAAAATTATAGAGTTAAGCTCGTTCATAGTTCTCAGATGGAAGCTTTTAAATTATGGATATCACTCAAGCTTTATTATATTATTCCAGTGGAAGCTTCAGACTTGTATGTTAAGTTGTGCCGTCTACTTGCCGCTATACTCGAAATAGAGTGGCCCAATGGTCTATGGTGCCGGGTCACATATAGCAGATCCACCAGATAGTGTGTTCCCTTCTTGGCGTCATACTCGAACGGGAGCGGCCCAATGGTCAATGCTGCTGGGTCACACTTAGCAGATCCACTACATAGTGTGTTCCCTTCTTGGCGCTGTACTCGAATGGGAGCGGCCCAACGGTCAAAGGTGCCGGGTCACACATAGCAGTCATACTTGTAAGTCTGAATATGGAATGCCTCTGAAACACACTTCATCTGATTACATACTGATATATATATTTAATTTCTTTTCAACCTTGATTAAATTGGTGTTGGGGGTAGTTATTACCCAAAAGTTTATGGAAATTTGTATCTTGGAATTGCATGGAGTTTTATGCCAAACTAAAGGAAAGTGAAATGCAAAGTTAAAGGAAAGTGAAATGCAACGTTAAAGGAAAGTGAAATGCAAAGTTAAAGGAAAGTGAAATGCAATGTTAAAGGAAAGTGAAATGCAATGTTAAAGGAAAATGAAATACAAAGTTAAAGGAAAGTGAAATGCAAGTTAAAGGAATGTCAAATGCAAAGTTAAAGGAATGTGAAACGCTTACTTGGAGGAATATGAAATGCTTACTTGGAGGAATGCAAAATGCTTACTCAGAGGAAAGTGAATGCTAACTTAAAGGAAGTGAATGTCAAAGAATGTGAAAGCAACAAAGTATGTGAAAGCAAACTAAAAGATGTGAAAAGAAATATTATTACTACTGCATGAGTTGTCTGACTGAAATATACAATTAAAAACTTGACACAAGACGCATTACTGCTCAGTGATAATAAAACAGGTTTATTCCAATTAATTAATTAATTAAGTCTGATATGGCGGAGAATTCTTTAATAATTATTGCTCTTTCAGTTACAGAACGTGAATTATCTAAAAGCAGTAATATGTCATCTGCATAGAGACTAATTTTATGATGGCTGTGTTTAGTTTTAATTCCTTTAATGCTTTAATCATTCTTTCTTATTGCTGCAGCGAGAGGCTCAATAAATAAAGCAAAAAGAGAAGGGGCGAGTGGGCAACCCTGTCTGGTTCGTCTTCTAAGAAAAAGACTGTTGGAAGTTGGTCTATTAGTTCTGATGGCTGGATTGGGGTTGTGATGTAATATTTTAATCCAAATGACGAATGATTCTCCAAACCCAGCGATGAGGAACTTCCAATTTACTCTGTCAAAAGCTTTTTCCGCATCCAGCGATAGTATGGTCATTTCCTGGTTTTTAATAGTGGCAAAATCAATTATATTAACAAGTCTGCGGACATTGTCACCCGAGTGTCTGCCTTTGGTGAAAACCGTTTGAATCATGTAAGAAGTGATTTTTTTCTATTCTCTGTGCTAGTGCTTTTCAAATCATTTTTACGTCTGCATTGATTGAGGAAATGGTACAATTGCTTGAAGGACTAGTGGGGTCTTTGTTTGGTTTTAGAAGAAGGATTATATTGGTTGATTTCATGTTAGGTGGTAGTGATTGGCTTTCCTTGATAAATGTGACCATTTTATAAAACGTTGGTGCCAGCTGTTCCCAAAATTCTTTATAAAACTCAGCAGCAAAGCTGTCAGGCCATGGTGCTATACCATCAGGCATAACCAGACGGCATCCACCCAAACCAAACAGGATGTCAACTTCTATCCATGAGCATTGAACTCACACTCCGCTCCACTAAACTGCTCACTGACTGACTGGACCACCACGAGAATCCACCCTTAGTTAAAACCACATCTATCACACAACACATCCCAGGTCACATAACCAGCAGATTTAATAAACACCCCCGGGTCAGACCCACCAGCTCAACAGTCAGACACCTTCATCACATTCACACATTACCAGACAAAAACATGAATCAATCCATCTGCACTCACACACAGCCTCAAAGTTTGCTGTTTTAAACATTCGCTCTCTTTAAAATAAATCTTTTCTTGTGAATGAGCTCATTTTAGATTACAACACAGATTGTCTTTTTTGAAATGCGACCTGGAGCCTGTTGCACAAAAGTAGGATAAGGGATTAAGCCAGGATATCTTTGTGATCCTGGCTCAATTGATCCCCAATCCGGTTGCACTAAAGCTGGATAGGGGGCAGGAGGATATGTTATGGTATAAATTACCATGGAGATTTATTATGTGGAGCTAGCCTGCTCCAGACCAGGCTAAATTCCAGGATCTATTTAATCTCATCCCTAATGTCAGTCAGCAGTCGCCACAAACAGAAACCAATAGTTATTTCACTGCTCAGTATACATTGTTATCACATATAAGTAGACCCACTGTCATTATTTAAATGTTAGGGATCATTAATTTCAATCATTTTGGATAAATAATGTTTTAGACGATGTTGCTATCATTAGACTATAAGGCTATATGTAAAATGATAGAATATTAGGGCCACAGAGGGAAAAAAGACAAGTCATAATATTGTAACCAGTTGTTTTAACGGAGGACAGTTGTTAAAATGACAGATGTGGGGCATTTCGTGAAATTATACTTCAGTATGGTTTCATAAACGAAGACATGCTGATGTGCCAGAATATGAAGTATCACATTGTCATAACTATCAAAACTGTAAAAAGAATATGTTGCTTTTCTGCAGAAAGAACCAGTCTCATATATTTATGACTTTATCCTTTGTCCTCAGTGGGGCCCTAGTACTCTGTCATATAAACAAATACACATTCCATATGAATATAAAAGCACAATGTGTAACATTATGTTCCTTTATTGAATAAGGACAAAACAAAGCAGGTAAACTACACTCACACTTTGAATGAACACAAAAAAATTATGGAAATGATTTCCACATGATTAGATAGCGTTACTTGAACAAAAATGATTCATATTGGTCCTACTCAATGTACTTAGGTTCAAACTAATAAATTTAAGTTGATTCAATCTAAATACTGCAGTTGGACCCAACTTTAAATTAATATTGTTGCTCACTCTCAAAAGATAAAAGTTGATCCAACTTAATTGAATCACTTCAATTGGTCACACCTCATTAAATTCAGTTTATTCAACTTAAATTGGTATGACTACCCAACACAATTTATGTTGATCTAACTTAAATTGTTAGTTTTTGGTTTAATTTTATTTATACATCTGACATTGATAATGCTTCCCATAATTACATCCAATGGGACTTTTAATTTTTACATCAAAGTCATGAATTAAGTAGCAAAGTCCCACATCACAAGACAGGAGCTCAAATACCACGAATCCTGCCTCTAGTATCGGAACATTAACATTTTACCGCACAAGGGGGTTGGTAATCATCCTCTACCAAACTCTAACTCATGGTGCAGAAAAAAATAAACATAACAGTTTAAATCACTAGTTAAAACAGAGTAAAACAGCTAGACAATAAAACCCATGGACAAAAACTCACACTTAGACCCCAATCTGCTTAGATAGACAAAGGAAATGGAATCCCACAATTCCTTGCGATTACTAATGTATCCAATTTAATGGTATCATGTTGGATCAACATGATTGAAATTAGTAACTTTTAAATGGATTATTTTTATGTACGATCGACATGATTCATTCACTTAAGATTTACAAACATAAAATTTTCCGGTTGAAATGACAAGTTACATTTTCGTAAACTTAATTGGCTGGTAATTTCCTTTTTTCTCTTTGCTTTATCACTGTGGTGGTGTTGCCTTTCTTCTTAATTAGATCTTTTACCTCTTCGCATGCCTCCATGAGGATTTGTGCTTCCGACGGGGAAAAGTAAGCGGCTCTAGTTGCCATGGTAAATCAGTTAATCTGTGATCTGTGGCGGGGTCTATTTGAGTGAGCCGTGAGCGTGCACCTATCCAGGATTGGTTTCACCTGGCTTGATGAATCCGTGTCTGCTCATTCTGGCTTGGTCTTTGTGCAACCAATTAAGCCTGGACCCACATGTTTTGGCTTCATTGAGCTCAGCTCAGTCATTTATCCCAGATGTCTTAATTCTACTTTTGTGCAACAGGCCTCTGGCTGGGTACTAATTCAATTCAATTCAATTCAATTCAATTCAATTCAATTCAATTCAATTCAATTCCATTTTATTTGTATAGCCCAAAATCACAACAACAGTCGTCTCGATGGGCTTCGAAGTAAAACATGAACTCAAAAGGATCACGTATACAAAGAGTTCAATAGGAAAATACTAAAATGAACTAACAAACTGACTAAGCTATACTGGCATCCCTGCCCTTAGACCCCCCTTCGCGGTAAGGAAAAACTCCTAAAAAAAACGGATTCCGGATAAAACGAAGAAACCTCAGGGGTGCCTACATGAAGGAGGGATCCTCCCCCAGAACGGACAGGCGATTTACCACAACTCTTAGAGAAGAATTAACTTATCTAAATCTACAACTACATATATAAAGTCCAGCAGACGAGCTTCATCCAGCCGTGGTTGGGGGGACAGTCAAAGGCGCGAGTCGAGCCGGAGACAGGAACCACAGCCAGGTGTAGGAGCGGGAGCAGAGGCGAGGTACTCGGTCAGGTACAGAGCAGAGACGAGCCAGAGGCAGGATCCACAGCCAGGTGTAGGAGCGGGAGCAAAGGCGAGATAGACGGTCAGGAACTGGAGCACAGAATAGCCAACTGGAGTCTGGAAGCACTCCCACTCCACAGGAGGGGAGAGGGAAACAGTGACAATACATGAATCGCACTGCACCAAACAGAGGCATGGAGAACTAAATGATAAATGATGGTCAAAAATAGAGAAGAGAGGAAGGGTAAAGTAGATGAGAAAGGAGGACAGAACCCCAGTGCACCATAGTTACCCCAGCTTCAACTTCTAGCAGCCTTTTAAAAAATAGTTATTGTTATTAAGTTTAATTTAAACACATTAACATTAAGTTAAATAATCTCTGAATACTAACTAGTCTGACAATAAGCCTGTTCAAAGAGGAATGTTTTCAGTCTAACTTTGAATGTAGAAACTGAATCGGCCTCTCTTACATGAGCTGGGAGCTTATTCCGTAAAACAGGGGCTTGGTGGCTAAACGCTCTACCTCCAACTGTACTTTTACTAATTCTAGGAACCACAAGCAGTCCTGCATTTTGCGAGCGAAGTGTTCTTATTGGATGGTAAGGGACTATGAGGTCCTTAATATAGGACGGGGCCATTCCATGTAAGGCCTTATAGGTTAACAGGAGGATCTTGAACTTGATTCTAGAATCAACTGGGAGTCAGTGAAGTGAAACTAACACAGGAGTGATGTGATCTCTTCTGCTAGTTCCAGCTATCTAATCTAGCTGCTGCATTCTGAACAAGCTGGAGTCTTCTTAAGGAATTCTTAGGTCACACTGCTAACAAGGAGTTACAGTAATCCAGTCTAGACGTAACAAATGCATGGATGAGTTTTTCAGCATCACTCTTAGAAAGTATATTTCTAAACTTAGCTATATTCCGCAGAGGAAAAAAGGCAGTTCTACACGCTTGAGATATGTGAGCCTTAAATGATAAGTCCTGGTCAAATAAAACCCCAAGGTTTCTAACTGTGGAATTGGGGGCTATACTTATAGCATCCAGGGAGACTTTCTGAGCAGGCAGATCATCTCTCAAGTTTTTAGGACCAACTATAATGACTTCAGTTTTTTCTGGCTTCAAGAGGAGGTAATTAATTGTCATGCAGGTCTTGATGTCTCTGACATGTCCCCAAAACATTGTTTCCCCACCTCAGTACAAAGCCAGGATTCTATATTGCATCCTGTTGTCTTTTTATCACAGCGAGTGAGTACGTGTGTGTGTGTGGGTGTGTGTGTGTGTGTGTGTGTGTGTGTATGAGAGGGGGGGGGGGTGGCATTGATTTGATTTGATTTGAAGTAACAGAGCTTCATGAAGTTCAGACAACGAGAGTGGTGAGTCTAAATTTGTAATTTGATCTTCATTTAACCTGGGTTGAATTACATTATCAAGAAATTGGTCAACACCTCGCTCTGATGGATTGATCTGTGATGTGTACAAGTTTTTATAAAAGTTTTCAAATGCGTTATTAATTTTGACCGGGTCATGGGTGACATTTCCTGTTTGGTCCATAATAGATGTGATTGTTGATTTTTCTCTATGAATTTTAAACTGATTGGCTAGAAATTTGCCAGATTTATTTGACTTTTCAAATCTTTCAAGTCAAAGTCTTTGTATTTGTGTTTGTTTATTGATAATGTCATTTAACAACTTACCCCCTTCCTCATATAACCTCATATAAGGGTGAGGGGGTGGGGGGGGTTACCTTGCGATGAGCCTTGGGGGGGGGGGGTTACTAGGCAGTGGCCCCCCTCCTATGGTTGCCGTATGGAGTGGGCCCCCCTTCTTTCGGTTTTATTTGCACCTTAGACATGTAGGGCCCTTGGTAGGGGGGGTGCTTGGACATCACTGCCAGCAAGCAGCAGATGTCCTCCTAGCACCCTACCGGCCAATTTTAACCGCACCTTAGACATTTAGGGCCCCTTGGTGGGGAGGGTGAGGGGACGTCACTGTGAGTAATCAGGAGATGTCCCCTTAGTGCCCTACCCGCCAATTTTACCTGCACCCGCTTTAGTATACACACCCCTCCCCCTCAATATATACATCCCAACATAAACACACACACATGCACACACACACCCTCTCAAACACACATACACGCACATACATTTTGCAAGGAAGGTGGGACCTGGGACCATCTGTCCCCTACCTCTTCTCTGGTGGGGGGTACGGGCCCCTTTGCAACGGTGGCCGTGTCCCCGGGGTGCCGGCTTCCTGGGCCCGGCGGTGCTCTCTCCGCGCGGTGGGGGGGTTCACATTACATCTGAGCCGGGGGTGTTCGTGTCCCTGGGGGGTGGGTTCTGGGCCTTGCTCCTGAGCGCAGGGCCCCGGCAAATTTCCAACTGTGGCCGAGCCTGGTCGGGCCATATTTACAACACCCCTTGTGGGCCCTCTTTTTTCCCCGGGGTTCCCCCCTCCTGGGCGGGGGCGACGGGCCCCTGCCGTGCTCCTCCCTGGACCAACCGTGGGCTGGGCGGATGGCTGCCTGGAGTGCGGAGCGGGTCTCCCTTGGGGGGTCCTGGCTCGTACCTGGGGTTGGGGCAGGGGGATGCCCGGAACTCCTGGGTGGTGGTGGGGTGCTCGTCTGGGGCTGTGGGCGTCCTTCTCCGGTGGGGCCCTGCGTTGGGCTCTCCCGGCGCGGCGGGGGGGCTGCTCTCCTGGTTGGGCTGGGGCGGCGCTCTCTTTCCCTCCGTGCCTCCCTGCTCTCTGGCTCTGGGGGCCTCGCGGCGGTCCTGCTGGCCCTGGCCTGGGTGGCGGGCTTGGTCGCCCGGGCGGCGGTTGTTCCCTGCCGGTTCCCGTGTGGCGTTGGGGGGATTCCGGCTGCCGCTGCTGCTGCGGTGGGGGTCTTGGGGTGGGGATGGCTGGGCAATCTCCCTCCTTCTTTTCACGTTCCACCATCCATTTTAGAAGAACATAAACACTCACCTGAGCACAGGTGTTAGCTCACCTTTGCACTAACAGTTTGCATGACTGAATGACTGAAATATTTCACTCTAGTTGGTTTTAAGGCATAAGTATGCGTGTGAACACTATCTGTTTTGTGTACATGTCGACAGGTGGACATTTTTGCAGCTAGCAGGTGTGTTTATAACATTTGAGTGTGTGTGTGGACAGACCCCGCCCCTTTTTGTACTACATTTGAACCTTACTATAATGATTAACAACCAGTAAACGTGTTGGTTTATGCTGCTTCATGGTCTTATCCCCCTTTCCCTCCTATTATCACCCTCCTACCCCCCCCTCTCTCTAACGTCCCTCTCTCTTCTTCCCCTCTTTCCTTTTCCGTCCGGTCCAACACCAAAGATTTTTAAACATGATTGAAATTAATAAAGTTTGGCCTCAATTACAAAAGGGGTTTATTCAGACATACCTTTGGTTTGTCTGAAGATTAATAACCCCTCTTGTTAAAGTAAAATATGTCCAACACAAGAGGCCCTCAGCTCTCATCTGTCTGCCCAGCTGTTGGACAGGACAAGTTGAAAAAAAAAAAAAAAGATAATGTCATTTAACTGCAGCTTTTTATTTGGAATTGTAACAAGCAGAATACATAAATGGAAACTGTGACCAGCACAAGAGATGATCAGCTGATTAAGATAAATAGGTCTCCTGCAGTAAGGCTATATCTGTTTTAAGATCATTCAGGTGGTTTAACACTTTTAGCCTCTTTGGCCCAGAGCCAGGTCTATTAAGACTATTCATAACTGCTCTAACTGTGAGAATGTAGGGCTAAATAATGTGTGTGCCAGTCTGTGCTTACGTGCCCGCTGTGCGTACCTGCTGCACCGTGAAGCACCGTGCATTGTGGGTAACATTTCCTTGCTGTGAGCTGCATGTTGCATGCGTCCTGTGTTATCTTATGTGAGGTTTTTGCAGTTTATTGATGTGTGTGTGCGGGATCACGTGTGCATGCCCGTGTGTGTGCATGCCCGTTCCATGCATAAATATATTCTCACCTTGGATGCGTTGTCTTTACGTGGTTCACATATGATGAAAGGGCAAGGTGGGGGGGGGGACAAGAGAAAAGAGAGAGGAAAAGAGAACAGAAAACCAAAACAAGGAAACAACAACAAAAACATTAATGTGAGAGGGGGAAAAACGGTTTTCTTGAGAGGTGTGGATTATTGATGATCCAATTTCTATTTATTTAAGTTTAGCGGGTGTCATCTGGGCAGCGCAGATGTCAGTAAGCATCTGAAAGACTTCAACACAGCCAGGTAGTTAACTCTGGGTCCGTGAAGAGCCGACCGTCCACGTACAGATTGTCGACGGCGACTACGGCTCGGGACCCAGCAGTGAGGTGCTTCCTCCTCAGTGGGAGGAGGATTTTCCTACCGTGGAGGATCTCGACCGGAAACTGATGGTTAACGCTGAAGTGCGTTCCCTTAAGCTCTTCGCCAGCTCCTTTTGCTTGTATTGCTCAAATTTAGCCACAATTGGCGCGGACGCTGGTTGTCTGGCCTCTTCCCTCTGATCCGGTGAACCCTATGGAAATTGATCTTCTGCACCTCCTCCTTGTGAAGCCACCAAGCTGGGCTTCTATGAAGGACTTCACTGTGGCCTCCGGGTCTTCTTCTGCCTCCTCTGGAATCCCCAAGATCACTAGATTGTCCCTCATTCTCCTCGCCTGAAGATCCAGGAGGGTTTCCTATGGAGGATCTCAAGCAAGTTAAAACAACAATCGAGGCTGGAGAGATTTCCTCATGACGCAGGTATTGTAACACTCGTCGATGTAATTCTCGGATTTTCCAAGTCCTCCAGGCTGACAAATGCTTAACAACCTTGTCAGATTTTGTTAACCTTCTGGATTATTTTATTATGGCGGTGTAATGAAATTAACCAAAATGTTTATTCACCACTTACGCGCTGTCAAGTTATCTCACCACACTCGTCTCGTCGGGATGAGGGATGAGTCCAGGATGAGTGAGCAGGAGATCCATGACCGCTCCTCTGGACCATAACCTTCCCAGTCAACCAGGAACTGCAGACCCTGGCCCCGGCGTAGAACGTCCAATACTCGGCTAACAATAAAGGCCGGGGCGCAGTCAATGATACGGGGGGGAGGAGGGGAAACAGAAGGCTGCCAGAGAGGGCTCTCCTTGACAGCCTTGATTTGGGAAACATGAAAGGAAGGATGAATCCTGAGGGCAGCTGGCAATCGGAGACAAACACAAAAGGGATTGATAAGTTTTCAATGACGTAGGGCCCGATGAAACGGGGAGCGAGCCTCTGGGAGATGGATTGGATAGGAATGTTCCGAGGCAAGAGCCAAACATTTTGACCATATTGGTAAATGGGCCCCACCACCCTGTGTTAATTGGCGATCTGGCTATTACTCTCCTTGGTGCATAGGAGAGCAGCTTCGGTCTGATGCCAGATGCGTCGGCAACAACGGAGATGATGCTGGACCAAGGGGACTGCCAAATCGACTTCCTGTGATGGAAACAGAGGTGGTACCCAAGGGAGGCCTCGAACGGAGACAACCCGGTAGCAGTCAAAGGATGAGTATTATGAGCATAGTCCGAGGTATTTTGGACCGTTAGGCAACGGAGGGCCGGCTCCAACTCCTGATTGGCCCTCTCCGCTTGACATTTGACTGAGGGTGATAGCCAGATGTGAGACTTACAGTGACTCCAAGGGCGGTGTTACCCTGAGAGGGAAGCAGACCAGTCACAAAATCCAGGTTGATGTGTGACCAGGGTCAACTGGGAGTAGGCAAAGAATCAGAATCAGAAAGCCTTTATTGTCATTATTACACAAGAAACTTGTGACAACGAAATTTCCGGTACTCTCCAGCTGCTTAAACAATAAAAATAGGTAATCTTCTAAAAAAACGATAAAATTGTGTTTAACTGAAAATATACATATGTACAAGCTACGTAACTTTTCTTTATTGGACTATATTGCACATGGGAATTTATAATATTGCACATTGGCTTCAAATATTGCACTAGTTACAGATTTTGTGGGATTCACATTTAGGAAAGATTAGTCTAGCGGGGGGAGAATTGGAGGTCTTAGACCGGGCACAGGTGGTGCAAGCGGCGATGAACTCCTGCATATCTTTCTCCGTTGAGAGCCAAAAGAAGCACCTGCGGATGAGTTTGAGAGTCCGGTGGACACCAGCATTACAGGAGATGCGTGACGTATGTCCTCAGGTGAGGACATCAGACCGTAGGGTGGATGGAACAAACAAGGTACTGTCAGGACATGGTGCATAGTTGGGGTTCCTCACCTTGTCCTTGTAGGACCCTGGTTTCGATTTCCCAAGTTAGGTTGCCTATGATGCAGGTGGTGGGTATAATGGTTGAATCAGTTGAGTGATCAGAGGTGTTGAATTGGTGGGAGAGAGCATCAGGTTTGATATTTCGACTTCCAGGTCTGTAGGTAATAGTGAAATCAAAACGGTCGAAGAAAAGACACCAACGGGCTTGGCGTGCGTTGAGCCTTTTAGCAGAGCGTAGATATGCCAAATTTCTGTGATCAGTGCAGACAATGAAAGATTGAGCTGGCCACTCCAGCCAATGGCGCCATCCTTCCAAAGCGAGTTTGATAGCCAGCAGTTCATGGTTCCCCATGTCATAATTTTGTTCTGCATGTGAGAACTTTTCAGAGAAAAAAGCACAAGGTTTGAGTTTGCCTGAAGACTCCTTTTGGGACAGAACAGCACCCACACTAGAATCAGATATGTTGACTTTAACAATGAATTGGTGTGTAGTATCAGGTTGGATGAGTATGTGGACAGTGACGAACGATTTCTTGAGGGTGTCGAATGCAGTTTGTGCTTCGGAACTCCAACTGAAAGGTCTTAGGATGTAAGTGAATTTGGTCAAAGGTGAAGCAATTTGACTGTAAATTCCAATTGAAGTGGCGGTGAAAATTTGCAAATCCCAAAAATTGCTGTAGTTTCTTTCAGTTAGTAGTCGGTTCCCATTTAGTGACAGCTTCAATTTTTGGCTCTGTCGGGTCAGATGCAACCAGCTTCCAAAATGTGTCCCAGGAACGTTTTAGTTGGAATGTGGAACTCGCACTTTTCTGCCTTGACCTACAGTTGATTTTCCAAGAGTCTTTCAAGGACTCGACGAACATGGGTTTAGTGTTGGGCCGGATCTTGTGAGTAAACCAGGATATTGTCAAGGTAAACAAATACAAAACGATTGAGGAAGTCACTGAGGACATTTTTAACTAGTCTCTCGAAGACTACAAGAGCATTGGTCAGCCCAAAAGGCATGACAAAATATTAAAAGTGACCCAGAAGTGTATTAAAGGCGGTTTTCCACTCTTCCCCTTCTTTCATGCGAACAAGGTGATAAGCATTGCGTAGGTCTAATTTGGAGAAAATGCGAGCTTCTTGAACAGTGTCGAAAACCATACTCAGAAGGGGTAGAGAGTATTTGTCTTTAATAGTACTTTGATTAAAGTCTCTAAAGTCAATGCAAGGACGAAGGGATTTGTCTCTCTTTTCAACAAAAAAAGAAACCTGCGCCAACTGGAGAAGAGGAGGGATGGATATGACCTAAAGAAAGCGTCTCCTGGATTTATGCCTCCATAGCTACTTCCTCAGGTCCGATAAATTAAATAATCTCCTCTTGAAGTTTGGAGTGACCGATCTGCATAGGTTCCTCCGAGGTTCTTTGTGAGGAATCCTGACTAGGTACAAGAGGTGGATTTAATGGTGGAGCGTAATGACTGAAGTTAGATGGTGGCTATATCGGTCCTTTTCAGTCTGTCTTTCCTTGAGTCGGAAATTGGAGCGGAGGGCTGCATAAACCAAGTCCTCAAAAGTATTAGCCTCAGGTTATGAACAGAGATGATCTTTGATGGATTCATTAAGTGACTGGTAGAAAATCCCCTTTAAAGCTTTATTGAGCCTTTAAAGCTTTTTAAAGCCTCAACCGTCCTACGCGACCTGCTACCTGCCCTGCAACAACAGCGGTGCCAAGGAAAACTTTGTTTTGGTCGATGACCAAAACTGAAGTAGGCCCAAATGTTGCAAATAATGTCACTGTTTATTTTTTAAGATTTTATTCTTAAACGTTTGCTTTGCCTTAACTTGTAACAATAGTTATGATTCATGTGTCTGTTGCAGGGATCAGCAAATGAGCGTTTAGGTCCCACAAACTTTCACTGATTGACAGACAGACTCAGTCTCCTGCAAAAGCTCTTCATGAAATAAATACGCCATTGTGAAAAACAGCAACATGAAATAAAAACAAAGCTACTTTGGAAAATATTGATTTTGAAATACGAGCTTCTGAAAAAGACGTAGAATTATAATAATATTCCACATGATTAAAAATATATATTTTAAAATTCTGTTTAAAATAATGAACATGTTTTTAAAGCAAAATGAAATATATTGAATAATTATATATTGGAGGTAGGAGTACTCAGGTGGACTACATCCTATGTAGACGAGGTCATTTGAGAGAGGTTAATGACTGCAAAGTGGTGGTAGGAGAGAGTGTAGCCAGACAGCACCGCATGGTGGTGTGTAAGATGACTCTGGAGGTCAGGAAGAAGAAGAGAGGGAAAACAGAAAAGAAGACCAAGTGGTGGAAGCTACAGAATGAAGAAACTTGTGAGGAATTTAGGCAGAAGTTGAGGCAGGTCCTGGGTGGTCAGGATGAGCTTCCAGAGGACTGGGAAACTACAGCAGAGATTATCAAGGAAACAGGTAGGGAGGTGCTAGGTGTGTCATCTGGAAAGAGGAAAGACGGTAAAGAGACTTGGTGGTGGAATGAGGAAGTACAGGAATGCGTCCAGAGGAAGAGGTTGGCTAAAAGGAAGTGGGATGTAGAAAGGACTGAGGAAGGTAGACAGGAGTACAAGGAAGCGCAGCGTAGAGTGAAGAGAGAGGTGGCAAAGGCCAAACAGAAAGCTTACGATGAGCTATATGACAGGTTAGACACAAAGGAAGGAGAGAAGGACTTGTACAGGCTAGCCAGACAGAGAGACAGAGATGGGAAGGACGTGCAACAGATAAGGGTGATTAAGGACAGAGATGGAAAGGTGCTAACAACCCAAGAGAGTGTACAGAAAAGATGGAAGGAGTATTTTGAGGAGCTGATGAACGAGGAAAATGACAGGGAAAGAAGGGAGGAAGATGTGGTTGTTGTGGAGCAGGAAGTAGCAGAGATTGGAAAGGATGAGGTTAGGAAGGCTCTGAAAAGGATGAAGAGCGGAAAGGCCGTTGGTCCTGATGACGTACCTGTGGAGGTATGGAAGTGCCTAGGAGAGACAGCAGTGGAATTTCTAACAAGGTTGTTCAATAGGATTTTAGAGAGTGAGAAGATGCCTGAGGAATGGAGGAGAAGCGTTCTGGTCCCGATCTTTAAGAACAAGGGTGACACGCAGAACTGCAGCAACTATAGAGGAATAAAGTTGATGAGCCACACAATGAAGCTGTGGGAAAGAGTAGTGGAAGCCAGGCTTAGGAAGAAGGTGGAGATTTGTGAGCAGCAGTATGGTTTCATGCCCCGTAAGAGCACCACTGATGCCATTTTTGCTTTGAGAATGTTGATGGAAAAGTACAGAGAAGGTCAGAAGGAGCTGCATTGTGTGTTCGTAGATTTAGAGAAGGCGTATGACAGGGTGCCGAGGGAGGAGCTGTGGTACTGTATGAGGTCGTCTGGAGTGGCAGAGAAGTATGTCAGAGTAGTTCAGGACATGTATGAGAGAAGTATGACGGTGGTGAGATGTGCTGTAGGTCAGACAGAGGAGTTCAAGGTGGAGGTGGGACTACACCAAGGATCAGCTTTGAGTCCTTTTTTGTTTGCTGTGCTGATGGACAGGCTGACAGACGAGGTAAGACAGGAATCTCCCTGGACAATGATGTTTGCGGATGACATTGTAATTTGCAGTGAGAGTAGAGAGCAGGTGGAGGAACAGCTAGAGAGGTGGAGGTTTGCTCTGGAAAGAAGAGGTATGAAGGTCAGTCGTAGTAAGACAGAATACATGTGTCTGAACGAGAGGGATCAAGGTAGAAGCGTTAGGTTACAGGGGGCTGAGGTGAAGAAGGTGCAGGAGTTTAAGTACTTGGGGTCAACAGTTCAGTGTGATGGGGATTGTGGAAAAGAGGTGAAGAGGCGAGTGCAGGCAGGTTGGAGCGGTTGGAGGAAAGTGTCAGGAGTGTTGTGTGACAGAAGAGTGCCAGCAAGACTCAAAGGAAAGGTGTACAAGACAGTGGTGAGACCAGCTCTGCTCTATGGGTAAGAGACGGTAGCAGTGAGACAGAGACAAGAGGCTGAGATGGAGGTAGCGGAGATGAAGATGTTGAGGTTCTCCTTAGGAGTGACCAGGTTAGACAGGATAAGGAACGAGTACATCAGAGGGACGGCTCATGTTGCCTGTGTTAGCGACAAAGTCAGAGAAGCCAGACTGAGATGGTTTGGACATGTTCAGAGGAGGGATAGTGGATATATTGGTAGAAGGATGTTGGAGATGGAGCTGCCTGGCAGGAGGGCAAGAGGACGGCCAAAGAGGAGATACATGGATGTCTTAACAGAGGACATGAAGTTGGCTAACGTTAGGGTAGAAGATGTTCATGATAGAGTGAGGTGGAAAAGGATGATTCGCTGTGGCGACCCCTGATGGGAAAAGCCGAAAGAGAAAGAAGAAATATATTGAATAATATAATGGCTAATTTAAAATCTGTGTGCAGATTTTTCACCATTTCATGATCTTTTTAGATATTTATGAGAGATTTATTGGTTGATTGTCTATTTGCATGAGGTCATATTTATTTATTGAATTAAATATTTATTTATTTAATTAACAGAACAAATTATGAACAGTATAGGACTCCATATATTTTTGCCATGCTTATGGTCTTTTATTTTTTATGTTCTGATAACTGTTATAATGCAGTGCAGAATTCTGATAAACGTCTTTTTTTAAATCAATTTCTTAATTTCAATGACAATAAAACATGTCAGTTGACATGTACGAAGTGACTCTATGGGGGGGGGGGGGGGGGAGTCTCGCCCGGGGAGTAGTTCAGGGTACAACCGCCACTGGGTGCAATGGAACCACAGCTGCTGTAAAGGTTTTCGTTCTTTCTCTCACTGGAACTTCCTGGTTCTCTAAGCGCAGGTCAGGAGTCGATCTTCATGATGTCCCACAGGTTTCTCTTTGGCCTTTCTGGAAATATTCATGAAAATTCTCTGGAACACATTTGTAAAAGAGCCTCATGTCAATAAAACTGTTGACAAAATGAGGCCCTTTGACTGTGACCCCTCCAGAACCTACAAGAAGAAACACAACCTGCTCTGAGTGTCCTCCTACTCAGGGAGGAGGTCTTCACAGTGACATTTTAAATACGTAAAACAAAACTCTAGAGGAAGATAACTTACTGTAGGGGGAAATTTCTAAAATATAGCCAGCGTGTGCGCTCGCAAGACTTCTCTGATCGTCAGATAAACTCATCAGACTCATGAAAAACGGGTTAAAGTCTGAGGCCCAGCATCCACCCCCAGACAAAAACTGCTTACTGAGATAGTTTTGTTGCTTTTCTTCTACTTTCATCTGAAGGTAAAAATGTGTCTAATTGGACGAGCTTGTAGATTTGATGTGAGAACTTGTAAAATATAATGTGAGAACTTGCGCACTAAAAATCTCCATCTGTGTGTAAAAATCTTCTGCTGTAAAATCAGAACTGACAAATTACCATTTGCATGTGTTTATTTCAGGTCTCAATAACTTCTAAATAAACGTTCAAATGTGACAGCAAGTATCTCAGTCATTTTGTCTTAACACAGAGTGAAATAGAATTGCATTTCAAAAGAAAGAAAGAAAAAAATTTTTTTTCAGCATTTTAATTAAAATTGTTCTCCTCCAGCTGTAAATGCAGACATCAGCGAGATGGCTGCTAAAGGACCTTCAACAAAGTGCAAGGTCCGTGAAAACATGTACATTTATATGAGCTGGTAATGAAGACTCTTCAGCAGATTCATTCTACAATAAATTTTATGTGGGAAATTTCATCTATATCATGTTTGATACATTTCTTTCAAATGTCAAGAGATGTGATTCATTTTAAAGGTGCTCAATAGTTCTGAAGACACTGAACCTCTTGTCACGAAACTTTCTGTACTGACTAATCATGACCAATTATCCAACTACAATAAAGATTTTCATAAATTCCTTTTTTTTAAAGATTTTTTCTTCAATTTAAATATGGATCATATTTGGTCAAAATTGTGCAATGAAGATACTGAAACTAACAGTACTTTTCTAACACAATCATTGCTGTAGTTGTACAATAGGGTCCTGAATGCAGATTGGGGCATTGATGTCATCAGGACATCTGAGCAAAGTTAGCAGGCAGCTTGAAGATGAGACAACCCTTCATACGTCACTCTGTGGAGAACTCCTCTTTAACGTGGCGTTTCCCTTTGACCTCTGGCTCTTCTATCATCCTGCTGGAGTTCATGTTGTTCTTTTTTGTTTGCATTACCGCAGCAGGTGCATCACCGCAGCAGGTGCATCACCGCAGCAGGTGACCTTCATCTGTTTTCACAGCTGTAGTTTGATTCACGACTTTGACATTCTCCATTTGTTTGTGTCTCTTGCTTTCTATTCTTTGAACAAAGTAAAGGTAATACAAATGTGGAAACATAAGGATCACAAGATATTTGGAGAATTTGCTTGACCTTTAACCTCAGAAGTCTACAAGTGTAACTCAGGAGTACTTCGTGGCAGGTTGAGTATGACCGAGTGGGTAGCCAACTAACAACGCCAAGGAAGATCTCCAATCCAACCTTCACCAGGAGTACCTGCTCAGGGCCCCAATACACACAAACACACCACAATCCCAATAGTGTTTAAAATAAAACAGGGGGGGTTCACCTGAGCAGGACACCACCACTTGTAGGCCAAAACAGGGGGTCCCCCTTTACACAATGCTACCATATGGCAAGGAAGAAGGCAGCCACCTCCAGCCAGGTCCAACCACCAAGAAACTAAAAGACCTCTTGTGTTGGACATATTTTACTTCAACAACAGGGGTTATGAATCTTCTGACAAACCAGAGGCATGTCTGAATAAACCCCTTTTGTAATCGAGGTCAAACTTTATTCATTTTAATCATATTTGAAAATCTTTTGTGTTGTACCGGACGGAAAAGAAAAGAGGGAAGAAGAGAGAGGGATGTTAGAGAGGGGGGATAGGAGGGTGATTATAGAAGGGGGAGGGGGTGGTAAAAGCATGAAGCAGTATAAAGCAACAAGTTACTGGATGGTTATACTCATTACAGTGAGGTTCAGATGTAATAAAGTCTATAAGGGCGGGGCCTGTCCACACACAGACTCAAATGTTATAAACATAACTGTTGGCTCCAAAAATGTTCACATGTCAACATGTACACAATACAGATAATGTTCACACACGCATACCTGTGCATTCAAACCAACTTGTATGAAACATTTCATTCAATCTCGCAAACTATTTGTGCAAAGGTGAGCTTACACCTGTGCTCAAGTGAATGTTTATGTTCTTCTAAAATGAATGATGGAGTGTAAAAAGAAGGAGGGCAAGTGCCCAGTCATTCCCACACCAAGACCCCTGCCGCAGCAGCAGCGTCAGCCGGAACCCCCCCAAAATCTGAACGGTAGCAGAGAGTGAACTGCCCCCTGGGCGATTACATCCGCCACCAGGCCAGTGCCAGCAGGAACGGCACGAGGGCCTCCAAAGCCAGAGAGCAGGGAGGCATGGGGGGACAGAGAGTGCAAGCTCGAACCCAATCAGGAGAGCACCCCCCCCCCCCACCTCGCAGTGAGGGCCCAACCCGGGACCCCACCCCACGCCCACAGCCCCAGACGATCACGTCACCACCACCCAGGAGTTCTGGGCATCCTCCCACTCCAACCCCAGGTACGAGTCTCCCTTGGGACCCCCCAACGGATCCATAAAACACATATGGACTGGATGAGTGAACTCCCACAATCCCTCCAGCACCCTAAAGAGGGTATAGAGCTGGTCTACTGTTCCACAACCCGGACGGAAACCGCTCTGTTGTTCCTGAAATTGAGGTTCGACTATCGGACGAACTCTCCTCTCCAGTACCCTGGCATAGACTTTCCCAGGGAGGCTGAGGAGTGTAATTCCCCTGTAGTTAGAACACACCCACACACCCACCTTCTTAGAGGGGAAACACCCCCCTGTCTGTCAGTCCAGTGGTGCAGTTCCCGACTCCCACACGATGCTTCCACAGCATCCAGGGACTTAAGGTACTCAGGGCGGACTTCATCCACTTCCGGAGCCTTGCCACTGAGGAGCTCGTGGACTACCACGGTGACTTGGGTGTGTCAATGGGATTGAGGAGATCCCCGAAGTATTCCTTCCACCGCCCGACAATGTCCCCAGTCGAAGTCAACAGCCCCCCACCTGCACTGAAAACGGTGCCTGTAGAGAATTGCTTTCCCCTCCTGAGGCGCCGGATGGTTTGCCAGAATTTCCTCGAGGCCAAGCGAAAGTCCTTCTCCATGGCCTAAGCGAACTCCTCCCAGGACTGAGTTTTTCCCTCTGCAACAATCCGGGCCGCCACTCGCTTAGACTGCTGATACCTGTCAGCTGCCTCTGGAGTCCCACAAGCCAGCCAGGCCTGGTAGGACTCTTTCTTCAGCTTGACGGCATCCCTTACTTCCGGTGTCCACCATCGGATTCTGGGGTTACCGCCGCGACAGGCACCAGAGACCTTGGGACCACAGCTCCGAGCAGCAGCAGAGACAATGGAAGTGGAAAACATAGTCCAATCGGACTCAATGTCCCCAACATCCCTCGGTACCTGTTTGAAGTTCTCCCGGATTAGGGAGTTAAAGACTTCCCTAATGGAGAGCTCAGCCAGACCCTCACAGTACGTTTGGGTCTTCCAAGTCTTTCCGGCCTCCTTCCCCACCAGCAAATCCAACTCACCAACAGATGATTGGTGGACAGCTCTGCCCCTCTCTTTACACGAGTGTCCAAGACACAGGGCCGAAACAACTACAAAGTCGATCATTGACCTCCTGCCCAGGGTGTTCTGATGCCAGGTGTATTGATGGACACCCTTGTGCTTAAACATGGTGTTCATAATGGACAAACTATGACGAGCACAGAAGTCCAATAACAAAACACCACTCTGGTTTCAGATCAGGGGGGCATTCCTACCAATCAAACCCCTCCAGGTGCCACTGTCATTGCCCACGTGGGCATTGAAGTCCCCCAGGAGGACAATGGAGTACCCCGTTGGGGCACTTTCCAGGACCCCTTCGAGAGACACCAAGACAGTTGGGTACTCCAAACTGCTGTTTGGCCCATAAGCCGAAACCACGGTCAGAGACCTGTCCCTCACCCGGAGGCGAAAGGACGTGACCCTCTCGTCCACCGGGGCGAACTCCTACACTTGGCGGCTGAGCTGGGGGCTCATCAGTAACCCCACACCAGCGTGCCGCCTCTTACCTTGAGCAACTCCGGAGTGGTAGAGAGTCCAACCCCTCTCTTAGGACTGAGTTTCAGAGCCCAAGCTATGTGTAGAGGTGAGCCCGACTATATCTAGATGGTATCTCTCAACCTCTCTCACCAGCTCAGGCTCTTTCCCTCCAAGAGAGGTGACGTTCCATGTCCCAAAAGCCAAGTTCCATTACCAGGGTTTGGGCTGCTGAGGCACCCACCCTCGACTGCCACCCAAACCACATTGGACCAGGCCCTTTTGAGGTCTCCTACAGGTGGCGGGCCCATGGGAGAGTGGTCCCACGTTGCTCCTTCGGGCTGACGTGGGCGGAGCTCCGTCATCAGCCCCAACCCTGGGCCTGGCTCCAGAGTGGGGCCCGCCAATCCGGGCGACGTAATCGGGGCCTTGATATTTCTGTTAATCAGGTGGTTCTGAACCGCTCTTTGTCTGGCTTGTCACCCAGGACCTGGCTGCTGACAGACAGCTTAGCTCATGGGATCACTCGAGCTCTCAAACTCCCCCACCACGTTAAGGTGGCAAGTCACGGGGGAGGTAGAGAGTATTTGTCTTCTATAGTAATTTGATTAAGCTCTCTAAATTCAATCCAAGGATGAATGAATTCGTCTCTCTTTTCAACAAAAAAGAAACCTGTGCCAACAGGAGAAGAGGAGGGATGGATATGACCTAAAGAAAGAGCCTCCTGGATGTATTTCTCCATAGCTACCTTCTCAGGTCCCGATAAATTAAATAATCTCCCCTTGGGTAGGGTTGACCCAGCAATTAGTTCAATGGAGCAATCATAGGGTCTACGAGGGGGTAAGGAACAAGCTTTTACTAAACTAAAAACGTTCTTTAAATCCTGGTAGCATAAAAGGCAGATTGGTAAGATCCACATCCTCCGGACAGTTTGTAACTGGAGGAGCGACAGACAGGAGGGGGACTCGAGACAATTTGCCATGCAAAAATAGCTCCAATTAGTTATCCGCTGTTGAGTCCAATCTAATTGAGGATTAGGTAAGCGTAGCCAAGGGAAACCTAGAACGATAAATGTCTGCGTGGTTTCAGTTATGAAAAAATTGTATATGTTCTCTGTGGTTACCAGACGTGATGAGTATTATGGGCTTGATGTGATGCATGATGCTGGAGAGGTGTTGACCCCCTAGCCAAGCCGCCTCAACAAGAGGATCCAGTGATTTGGTGGGTAGAGCCAGCTTGGCTGCGAGATGTTGGTCAATGAAAGTCTGCTCTGCTCCCGAGTCGACCAGGGCTTCAACTTCAAACACCTCAGAATGAAGACAAGTCTTAACAGGTCCAAAAAGGAAGTTTCATCCTGAAGAAACAGCAGTGTCACCTGCCCATGGCCTGTCTTCTAGCGGGGGGTTCTGCCTTTTAAACAGAGTGGGCATTGAGAGACAAATTGGTCCGGGATACCGCAGTAGAAACAGGACTTCTCCTCCTTCCTTTTTTGACGTTCCTCTGGCAACAGTTTGGAGTGACAGATCTGCATAGGTTCTTCAGAGGTTATTCGTGACTAGGTACAAGAGGTGGAATTAACGGTGAATGACTGAAGTTGGATGGTGGCTGTCGGAGGTGTGGGAAGAAATGAGGATGCCTGATATCAGCCAAGTTGTACTTTTAATTCTCTCAGCAGAACGATCGGTGCACACTGGCAATACAGAACAGACGAAGAGAGTCATGAACAGAATATACAGAGCGTAAAATACAGCATCTGGTGTCTCACACTGCCATCTAGTGGAATATAACAAAAGTGCTCTGACTAACAACTTCTATGTTGTCTCCTTGCATTTTTAATCTTAACTTAATAATACTATGACAGTGGTTAACATGAATATCGGTCCTTTTCAGTCTGTCTTTCCTTGAGTCAGATTATCGGAGCGGAGGGCTGCAGAAACCAGGTCCTCAAAAGTGTGAGCCTCAGGTTGTGAACAGAGATGATCTTTGATGGCTCATTAAGTGACAGGTAGAAAATCCGCTTTTAAAGCTTTATCTGACCAGCCTGACACTATAGCTAAAATGCGGAAATCAATAACATGATCACTTAAGAATCTGTTACATTGCTTTAGACCAGGGGTCTCAAACTTGAGGCACGCGGGCTATTTGCGGCTCCCAAGATGATATATTGCGGCCCCTGTCTTAATATGAGAGTTAAATGTTAATGCATCCCGCCAGTTTGTATGAATGACACTTTTTCAGTGACGTACACGGAGCTGACGAACCAACCAATCACAGTGGGGCATATGACTCTTGGGGGCGTGACATTGAGCGGGCTTGAAAGCAGGGGAACATTTAAGGCAGGAAACCTGGCAGCCCCCTCGCCAAACCACATGTACCACATACTTTCCTTTTTAGAACGTGTTTATTCGCTCATAATTTTCTAAATACATGCAGTCCGTGCTGAACCTTTCTCTGGGCCGCACAGACCCGGAGGAGGGTAATGGTTACAGTTAAGGCCTGTTCACACCGGGACGAATTTTGCCGGCGATTTTCGCCGACGTTTAACGCCTCGTGACTAAACAAAGGGCACCAATGAGAGTGTGCACACCGACGCGAAAAAACGCCACGTACCAAAGCGTCAAAAAAAAAAACGCCTCGGGTTCGACCAATGAGAATGGCGCTTTTGCACACGTGTCTGGAGCTTCTGAAGTTACAGTAAAACACAACTTGGGGGCGCTCAAACACAAAACTGCCTTGCTGAGCACACATACCAGCGAAGAAGATAGACGCCAAGTAGCGTCTACACTGCCGCGAAGAAATAATGACGGACATTCTAAAATATCCCTTTACCAAGTACCAGTTGGAGCTACTGATGCTTGAAATATTCATGTTTTCTTTGTATTATTCTGACAAGCGCGTAAATACTTGCTCTCTTCTTCTGAGTGAAAAGCGACTTTAAGAAGCGTAAAGTTGCGCAGCGCCACCTTGTGTACAGGAGTATTTCTGTTTACATTAAGCGCCATCTAATGTCAGGGAATGAAATTGCATGTTCGCTCGGCTCACCGTCAGCGAAAATCGCCTGGGTGTGAACACAAAAAACGTGGCGAAAAACGCTGGCGAATAACGGCTGGCGAATATTCGTCCCGGTGTGTACGGGCCTTTAGGCGCGCGGCGGTGTTGTGCAGGCTGTTACTGCAGCACACCGCTCCTGCGGGAGATTGGTCGCTGAGGAGAATTAATGTCCCACACCTACATGCATGACAGCTAACAGGGCTTTAACATTAAACACGTGCGAGCAACAACAAGATTTAGTCTTAGACACAGTTAAAACATGTGTGGAAAATCCAACGATAGACGTGTTTGACATGAACCAGCGCCGCACCTGGATTGATGGGTAGACCAGACGGCTGCAGGCGCACGGGGTGTGTGTGTTTGTGTGTGTGTGTGTGCAGCGAGACTGAAGGAGAAGGGGAAGCTGGAGTTGTCCTTAACATTTAATTTAGTTTTAATATGCTTCTGACCGGGGTTTAAATGTGCAAAAGGTCACAAGAAAGAAAATCCAAAAATGGTTACTGAATTTTGTTTCTCCTTTACTGATTTGTGTTTTAAAAAGTAAACATTTTAAAAAAAAACATTCAACACAGACTCAAAATTGGGAACACATACTCTCTGACTTCTCCACCTTTAATTTCAATAAGTCCAAGTCCAGTCCAGATGTACAGACAATCATCATCAATCACACTGAGGGTCTCAGCTGTTTGGGAGGAAGTGGTGCCAAGAGTCCAGCAGTAAGAAGAAGACAAGAGAAGCCGTGTTCAGAAGAACCATTGATGGAGGTTACAGAACTGTAGAATTTAAGTCTTCTTTTATGTTTAATAGTTATAATGCAACAGTGTTAACTGAACTGTGTTAATAAGGACGTTTAAATAAGAAAACAGCAGATATAGAAGACGAAATTAACAGAAACGTATTACTGATTTATTTACTTATTATTTTTTTTACTTACGTATTTAATTTTTTTTTAAAGGGGATTTTTATAAGTACATTTTGTACAGAAAACAGTTAATAATAGAGTATAGTTAATAGTATAGTATATGTTCCATACAAATTTATTGTCTCTCAGACACTCAGAAGTTGCGTGTGCTTTGAAGTTGCGGCCCTCCCACAGCTAGACCCTGCCTT
This sequence comes from Oryzias latipes, assembly GCF_053564925.1. Classification (NCBI taxonomy): domain Eukaryota; kingdom Metazoa; phylum Chordata; class Actinopteri; order Beloniformes; family Adrianichthyidae; genus Oryzias; species Oryzias latipes. The sequence goes on from NC_136240.1 coordinate 9,682,049, forward strand.
CTGTGGCCCCCAGGTAAATCTAGTTTGAGACCCCTGCTTTAGACAAAGCAAATGACGTGTGGCTTCTTCTTTTTGTGGTTGGTTGAAAACGAGCTTGAATTCTTCAATGAAACGAGTGAAGGGAAGGTGAAATATGGGGTTAGATGAGAGGAAGGCTTGGGCCCAGAGCATAGCCTTATTACGAAGCGAATTAGCAATTAGGGTGATCTTACTGTGGTCCGACTGAGAATACCTGGGAGCCTGTTGGAAGATGAGCTGGCATTGTAAGGGGACGCAGATTCTTTTGGCCTGTTAATGCACACAGATTCCTAAAATAATTTTGTTGGTTTCTCTGTTTTGCATTTTTACTTTCTACTTCAATTACCTTAGGTCTGTTCACTCTTTGTGGTCAAAGTTTGAGCCAGTTTTGTCATTTTTTAACACCTCCATTCATTTCTGTTGTCATCCCTTTAATCTGTAAATGCTCCTGATGCTCATCGTCGTCAAGATCGTTTAGAGTTTCAGAAGATTTTTGCAACTTTATGCTTAAATATCACAAAACCTGCTGCACTCAGTGAGTGCAGTGAGTTTTGTTTGCAAATAAAAAATTTTTTTACACAAATCTATAAACTGTAATCTAATATTTCATTTTTGACTACCGTATTGTTTGGACTATAAGCTGCTACTTTTCTCACCATCTTTTGACCCTGCAGCATATTTAATGGTGCAGCTAATTTATGCTTTTATTTAATGGTTGTCAGGAGCTCTTCAGCAGCTTCAGAATGTATGCATAATTCTATGTCCAGTCACTAATGTGATTGCTTTGACACACACACATCAGCATGGACGTGACTTCAGTTGTTAGACACTTAAATCATGGTGCAATAAAAGAAACACCCATGCCCAGCCGCATCCCACAATCCTTTGGTGCCTTTAGACAAAACGTGCACGTGACTGCCACTACAATGTGACCCAGCTTTCAAGTTAAAAGCAATCGTTAAAAGCAGTGTAAAAAAATCCACCATCACCAACGGGTTTGGAAAAGCCGGTCTGCTGCGTGCCAGAAGTTTCCTTCACTGTTGTGGAAGGAAACTTCTGGCGCACGCACTGCGCCGAGGCATAGGCGCGTGCCGCGGGCGCTTTTAAGTCACCATGCTCTCTTTTACTGGTATGTTTTTTCATCCAGCCCTGTTATTTCCACATTGTTGTCGTGTTACTGCCGGAAGGAGGGGAAAGCTGCTCTCGCGTTCCGCTGCAGCTTTATGCTCCTTCGTAACCCTTGTGCAATCCTAGGCACATTAACATGGGAAGTTGGGTCATCTAGACCAGGGGTCGGCAACCCATGGCTCCAGAGCCACATGTGGCTCTTTCATCCTTCTGTTGTGGCTCCCTGTGACTTTGGAAAATAATGAGTATTTTATAAAAATTCAAATTTATTTTAGTTTGTTCATTTTTCATGGCATTTCAAAGGCGCTGCTGGCTCCGTGCGAGGCACGTGCCACGTAAAAAACAGCTTCCTTGGTGGGCTCGTGTTTGTCGGGCGAGGGCTGTGGAGCTGATAGCAGGAGGAGACACGTGGGGCGGCTTCAATAAACACTCCGGGTCTGGAGTGATTTTCTGCCGGGGGCTTGGCGTGGCGCGGAACGGGGAGCAGCTTTCTGGTGACGGAGAGTTTGCGCCGGTGTTTTGGACTCCCGTGTGCGGTGATGTGTGTTTCAGAGCAGGGGAGCTCGTTGCGTCGGTCGCGATCGACCGGTCATCTTCGGGGACGTGGGGGAGATTGAAGGGGAAGAGAGTGCTTCTTGAAAATCCACCAGCCAATCAAAATCCTCACCGAAAAGTACGGGACTTGATTGACATGCAGAATGGCCAATCGGACATCCTCTGACACATACGTCACTGCAGACGCGAGTTTAAATGCACTCAGCGCAAACTCTGCCTTCAGAACGTCTTTTTCTCCCCGCGGCACATCATGTCCCCGGTAGAAGTCCAGCAACCGGAGTTTATTAAAGCCGCCCCGCGTTTCTCCTCCTGCTATAAGCTCTGCAGTTCTCGCCCGATAAATACGAGCTCATCAAGGAAGCTGTGAGGCACGCGCTTTATACTGTTGCGGAGTGTGTGTTTGTGCTGAGCGGCGCGTGCCACGAGGGAGGGGCGCGTGCAGGTGGAGATGGGGGTGTGAGCACGGAGCGGAGGTGTGTGCGTGAAATATATTGTGTGTTCGGAGGACGGAGCACTAAATTAGTAGTCGTCGTTCCCCATCAATACTGATCAATACGGAGCCAGCAGCGCCAAATGCCTCACAATATGCCACGCTCCCCGCATTGCACCGTTTACAGCAGAGCATGAATACGATGGTCGCTGCTTTCTGTCTTTGTAATAAAACGCCTCATCTGTTAATACAAAAGTATCTTTATGTAAACTCACTGTGTAGTTTTTAATCATCAGTACATAAACAATAATGAGGGGAGCCAGTTTAGCTCGTGCTGGTTTGCAGCGCCTTCCGTCCGTGAAACCCAGGTTCAACTCCAGGCTGCTCCCTGTTCCCTTCTCTACCTCTGCCGGTTCCAAGCCCGGTTAGAGAAGGTTGCGTCAGGAAGTGCATCCGGCGTAAAACATTGCCAAATTTACCATGCGACTTGTTCGCTGTGGCGACCCCTGATGGGAGAAGCCGAAAGTGGAAGAAGAAGTACATAAACAATAATGTTGAAATAAACATGTAACAAATAAACAGAAGGAGAAAAGAAAAAAGTACCTCTATAGCCCGGCATGTGGCGTAGATATATTTGATATGGCTCATATGACCTGAAAGTTTCTTTAACTAGTTTGATTTAAAAAGACATCGTTCTGGGTTCCTACAATAAAAAATATTAGGGATCGGAATAGAAGCCCCATAAAGCCTCATTAGGGTTCTTGTAATTGTGCTGGAAAAATGAACCACTCATTCAGGGCTTCAAAACCACACAGAACAGCGGCATCTGGTGGCAGACTGGTTGTATTTCAACATATGTTTCTCCTTGTAACACTTCAATGTGGAAATGATGATGAAAAAATGTAAAACAGAACAATTTTGTTAATGATGATAAAAAAAATGTAAAACAACACAAAATGTGACGTTTTCTGTGAGAAGTGCTTGACACAGCAAAATACACATCACATGAAGAAAAAAATAAATGCAAAAAAAAAAGTATAGTGCTAGATTCAAACCTAGGACCTCTAGATTTAAGTTCCACTGAGCTATCTCTTTTCGTAAGATAATGACATGCCATTATACAATAATTGCAGTTTTTTTTTTAAACACAACGTTCATAGTGTATTGTTTTATTAGGAAAAAACAAGTTTAAATGATCCTGAGCCACAGAACGTTTTCAATAGGAGCCATGGTAAAGTGCAATGAACTGAGGATGATTCCAATACAGGGGAAACAATGGAACTGGTCGGGAAACGTTTATGATTCATTTTGCATTTCTAGAGAATAGCGCGCCCAACTGTTCGAAACACAAGTGACATCTGAAGCGTGGTTCGACCAAACGAAGCATTTGGCGCATCATACGTCATCCACCACGGGATCTGCGCTGGTGGACACACGCCCCGAAACATTGTGCCGAAACACTCTGTTTCATGAAGGTGAACCGCGCGCCGAAGCGCCATGTCAAACGGGCCATCCCTGACATACTTTTTGTATCAGTTTTTTTTTTTTTTTTTGCCCTTTGGGTGGAGTGGCAGGTAGTGGGGTGGGTCCTGTTTGTCTGTCTGAAAGAAACCCATCATGGTCGCCAGGTCACAGGTGACCACACTGCAAAAATGAAGTTTCTAACCTAGAATTATAATCTTAAATTTAGTCCAATAATCATTTAAAACTTGTTTTAAGAATAATTTACTATGCAAGAGAAGAATTCATTAGATTATTAATCTTGTTACAAGATTATTAGTCTTTTATTTCTTACTTAGTTTTATAAAGGCTAAAATTAGTCATTTTACATGTACAACAAGATAAATTACTCGCAGAGGCTTGAATTTTTATTTTGTGACCACTTTTAGCTGTAAAGACTTGTTTCAAGACCTAGTAACATGTGGACTTGAACACTGCAACAGCAACAAAGCGGTTAAGAAAAGTAATATTGCTATACCTGTTCTGTAACCCTTGTGCTATCCTAGGCACTTTAACATTAGGAGTTGGGTCATCTAGACCCACTAGACAGTGCTCTGAACCTTTTTTCTTCAATGATTTTTGATCTTCACTGGTGTCCATGGATTACATGAAATCTTTCCACCTTTGTCATGGTAGGGAGAACATGTCAATGGAAGGGGGGGGGGGGGGGTCATCTAAGATAGATAGAAAAAGGGATAACCCTTGTGCAAATCAGTAACAGAACACAACTGTCACAAAACCTTCCAATCTTTCCTGTAATGTGTTCCAAATTAATTATTTCTGAGACAAGGCCCAACTCCTTCTCATGTAAAAATATATGGGATGCTCTGTGCTGATATCATTTTGACAGCATTCAAAAAGCTGATTATGGTTGACAAGTGATTAACAGACATTTCTGAAGTTTAGTTTAGATGACCATTGTTTAAAAAATGGGCTTTGACTCAAACATAATACACATATGTCTAAACAACCAAGATAAATAATTTTAACAGGGAGATGCAAAGGCAGTGTTGCTTAGGAATTACAGTTTTCTAAGGAAACAATGGCTTAAATCGTTTCAGATGCTGTTCAATCAGATTTGTAAGTCTTTATACGCTCTGCATTGGTAAAACGGGTGCAAAAACAATCTGGACTATCTCAAAGTCTGAAATAACATGAACATACGGTACTCCTTTTCCTCCTGCGGTCAATATCAGCTAAGAAGGGAATGGGGGGACGGGAGGGTTTCATAAATAACACAAAATTTATTTTCCCTAGTATTACCATACAACAATAATAGAGGTGAGTTTTAAAGTAGTGTGTATAATATCTTCTAATTACATCATACAACTTTGTGGACAAAGGTACATGTTTTGCGGTAACCCTCTCACCCCCACCCCCCTCAAGTCATTTGGTTGCGCCTGTCCTGACGGTTGGAAAGAGAGGGAAAAGCAGCAGCCACTTTGAACCAGACCCTTCTGATAGCCAGTTCGGTAAGTTTTTCTGAGACTATTTTTATTTTATTAAATATTATTACTTCACTCAATGTGAACAAACATTGTTCCCCGAAGCCTAATGACAGCTAGGTATCCAAGCTAGTCGTCAAGTGTGACGAGGCAGCCAGTAGCAGAGCGGCATTCCGTCTCTTCTAGGCATGTTCGTATGACCTAGCTTAGCCACCAGAATTTCTTCCATTTAGAGGAACGCGGGGCTGCAGTGTTTTCTCCGTTTTATGAATGAGCGTCACTAGATCGGTGCGTACTATACATGCAGGCTAATATTTTTTGTTGTAGTTATCTTCACCTCCCGGAAATTTAATCAGTAATCAAAAGCGAGCAGGTGCTGTTCTAGGCACGCGCGCTGAGCAGCGCTTCCGGCGGAACTCTTTCTGCCAAACACAGCGGGCGTGACTCCCCCCGTTTGCAAGGCTCCGTCCAAGAAGTGAATGCTGGGACATGAGGTCATGTGACTGGTTTTGAGTAAACTGATCGGCTGCAACCAATGTCTACAAACATAAAGGAGCAACCGTAGCTTAATGAAATACTATTGGATTGTGGTATAAAATAATAAATAAATAAAACAGCAGTTTTATTATTGTTTTATTTATTTATTAAAATCAATAATGACTTTTAAAAGTACTTCAAAGTATTTTTACACATAGAGCCACATGATAGTTCAAACCCAGGAAACGAGTCTGGAATCTCTCTTATTTATTAACTTGAAAAGTTAAAATGTAAAAGGAAAATAGTGTAAATAGGATATCTGTTTCCAAAGGTTTTTTTGGTCAGCTAAATGGATCATTTTATAAACATTATATATGCCTTGAAGAAGATTTCAGTGTTTACTCTGCCTCACAGCATCTGTTTAGCTTAATTGAACTGTACAATCTTTTTGGTTATATTCGTAATTACTTATTATTTGTTGATAATGAAGTAAAAATGGATTTGATATCAACCTTAATTCATGTAGTTCTCTGACTAGCTTTGCAATGATACCTCCCTTACTTGGATTAGACAAGTTATGAGAAGGTTATGACACTAAGAACTCGTATCTTTGATTCAGATCGCCAATATGTTGTTTTGCTGTTTCCTTCAGGAATAAAATTATGCCCTCTATGTGATCACTTAAAATGCTTTACCTTTTCTTATTTTTTTGACCTACCTTAATTATCCTTATACCATTGGATATTGATATTGTGACATTGATATTGTTGATATTGAGACATTACAGCTATTGTTGTTTACATTTACATTGTAAACAAGCTTTTATATACAGCAGTGTAAGATGCTTTCTCATTTATGTTGCTCTAATAAATAATGGAAGTATAACAGTTCATGTCGGCTTAAACCCATTGTATAATTCAGAATATGTCTGATATCTTCACTGATTTTTATTTTTCATTTTGGCAGAAACGGATAGCCTCGATAGATGTATAGAGAACCAAAACCAAACCAAGATGCTGTCTGCCAGATCCTTGACCTCGGATTTCAGTCAAGAAAAGCCTTCATTGAAAGTGATGTCCTAAAAGAAGATGATAGACCTACAAAGATTCTGGAGGCATATCCATGTTTCAAGGAGCTTCATCATGTAAGCAATTTACTTGTGTTTTTGATTGGTTGTTCCCCCCACCGCCCATCTTTACAAAGGAGGCATTTTTGTATGTTACTTGTGTTTTAGGTGATGGAGGAGCTGCGGTGGATCCAGGATATGGGAAACGGCAAATTCAGATGTCAAGTACAGGACAGATGGGAAGACTTCTGCTCACTAGTGCAGTTTTACAGAGTTTGGAAAAAAGTGTTGAAGCCTCCCATGAACTTAAGTGGAGGTAACTCATTTTATTGTCTTTTTTTGCATAATGTTTTCAGAGGTGTTGGTCAGAATTGCGTTGTTATTATGCAAACTGATATTCAATTTAATGTAAACTCAACATTAAGCTGAAAATGAAGTTAATAACTGAGTTATTCTATTATATTGTTCTATTTTAGTTGAACACAACGTTGCACTCTTCAGAGCACTCCCAACGCTTTTCCCATCTCCAACTTCACCCCTTAAGAAACTGGCACATGCTAGTGAAGCATTGCTGCATGTTCTAGAGGTGAGTTTTTGTTCCCATTTGAAACTTTGATTTTGTGCTTGATTTTTGTTTGTCTCTGATGGTCTGTAATAACTGTGGGTAGAGACTGGAAGGAATAATGGGAGGATCCCAGCATTTATTTCTGTTTTTTTTTCTGCCACTAGATATGCAAAATGGTGTTAATGACACCTAAAAAGCCTAAATACAAGCATCTACAAAAATTATATTAATTTTCAAAATGGTAAATACGACCCTAGTGATGTTTCATTATTACTAACAAAACATTTTTAGTAAAAGTTACAACATAAACTGTTTTACCCTAATTATTTTTATCTTTAGCCAACAGATGATCCTGCCAAATACCTGGAGAAGAGATCTTTCTCCAGCCCGGTGTTGCTCTTTGATGGGTCTTGCTGTCTCGTGGCAAGTGGAGAAACTCCCATCACCACCTTTGCCAAAGAAGATCTTGGCCATAGGTTGTTTTATCTGTTGGCTTACCACTACACCTTCCATCTTACCCATCCCAAGTTTGTGGCAACCCTACTTTGTCAGTCAGACAGAAATATTGAAGGACAATATTCACGAGCGGGACACCACAAGTTCATAAAAAAAGTTTTGGCAGAGTGAAACGTTTTTACTGAGTGGTAGAGCTCTCACGGTGAGAAATGAATGCCTTGTTTGGTGATGTTAACCAGAGACACTCTTTTTCTTATTTCTCTTAACCTCAGATTATTTACTTGTATGGCCTGCATCAGCGTTCATTAAGATTTAGCTGTAAACCTATGTTAAATTTTATGTTGAAATGCTTCAAGCAGTTCTTTGTATTTGTAGAAGCAGAAGTATTCTATGTTAACAGTGTATTCAAAGCAATTTTGAAAAAAGCAATATAAATAAATATTGTTAAGTATACTAATCCTGTATGCTTGTATTTTTCTTGTCTTGGTTTGAGCTACAAAAGCTAGTAATTACACAATACTAGCTTTAATTCAGCTAGCAATAAGTCTTAATTCTAGTATAATAACTCTTGAATTAAAAGCATATCTTCTTACGGTTATCTAGTTTTAGGGTCTTTTTACTCAAAGTGAGTAATAAACAACTGTCAAAGAAGAATTTATAAACTAGTTTTGAGACTTTTTTACCTAAAAAATAGTGCTTGAAATGAGTATTTTACTACTAATTTTGAGTTGTTTCTCTCTTTCTAAAAGCCAAGATATTTTTTCTTATTTTAAGATATCTTATCAAGTGAAATTATCTTACCCCACTGGCAGATAATTTCACTTGTTTTAAGACAATATAATCTAAAAATAAGTCTAAATTTCTTGTATTTAGACAGTCAATTTTTGCAGTGCAAGCCTGGCAAATGAACTGAATCTGTTCTTTAGCAGATTTGACTCTGCCCAGCCCCCAGTGTCTATCCAGACAGCCCCCTCTTCACACCTTTCCAGCTCAGGCGTCTCCTCCCAGCTGCAGCTGTTCACACCTCAGCACCAAGCAGTCCACTCTGCCCTTCCTCCAACTCCAGCTTCTACAACTGGAAAACAAAGGCCAGGAAGGCAACAGGCCCTGACAACATAAGCTCTGGGATCCTCAGGGAGTGTGCAGACCAGCTCTGTGAGGTGGGGCTGTTCATATTTAATATGAGCCAAGGACTGGAGAAGGTACCAGTCCTCTGAAGGACTTCCTGCCTGGTTCCGGTTACAAAAGTACCTCGTTCTACGGAACTGAACAACTTCAGAACTGTTGCCTTAACCTCCCACTTAATGAAGGCTATGGAGAGGATCATCCTCGGCCCCTCCGCACCCAGGTGAGCTCAGCGCTTGACCAGCTGCAGTTTGCATATCGACCAGGCATTGGGGTGGAAGACGCCATCATCTACCTGCAGCATCGGGCCCTGTCTCACCTGGAGACCCTGGGAGCACTGTGAGAGTCATGTTTTCTTTTATTTCTCCAGTGCTTTCAACACCATCCAGCCATCACTGCTGAGGAGGAAGCTGGAGGTTCCAGGCGTGGACCAACATCTAACTGCTTGGACCATCAACTACCTCACAGACAGACCACAGTTTGTGAGGCAGCGTGAGTGTGTCTGATGTGGTGGTCTGCAGCACGGGGGCACCTCAAGGGACTGTGCTCTCCCTATTCTTGTTCACCCTGTACACATCAGACTTCACCTACGACTCCCACCACTGTCACCTGCAGAAGTTCTCAGATGACAGTGCCATTGTGGGCTGTGTGTTAGGGGGTACGAGCAGCGTGCTCAGCGTCTGGTTCTGCTCCACCCTTCCTCCCTTGGGGCAGGCTGGTGTGTGGGCAGTCACCCCGCTCTGTGTGCCCCAGAGAGTCCAGTCCTTCGGGGAACTAACATCAGACACACTTGTGAATGAGTCAGTTTTGTATGCTGCCTCGTCTTCTCAACCTAACAGATATTTCATTATTTTCTCTCTCTGGTTGGTTTAGGGGTTTCTGGCTGGTTGTGGGGGCTATGTGATGGGATATTTCCGGGGCCCTGTTTTCGAATCAGCCCCTAAGGGTGGCCTCTCGGAAGTATTCAGGTTTGACGTGACTTTTATTAGACCTGTCGGCGCCTCGTAGTTCATCCATTCTGGGCATCAGCGGCCTAATTCCTCGTGTGCCTTCCGAATTTGTTTGTTTTTTGCACTTCGGCTGACCATGCCATCCCCATGATTAATTCCTCCGAGCGCAATGTGTGGCTGGAAAAGGCTGATATTGCTGATGTTCTCACTGTTCTGCCTCTCCATACCTCCCAGTGGTTTCTTCTTGCCGTTAGTTGGCGCTCAAAGTGTTGTTTATCGGTTTACCTTTCGGCTGTCGTAACAGTCCTCATAATTTCGACTGCATTGTCAGAAGCCCTGTGCCGGACTTTGTGTAATCCTATGGGCTCCCCTTCATTTGCATATTATTGATGATTTCTCGTGTTCGATTTTCCTCCTTTATCCCCGGTCTTTTGCATCTCTGTGGTTGCAGCCCATTTTGGAATCTGGGTTTTCCGTTTTATCTAAGACGTATGGTCCTCCACCCGTCCGGACTTCTTTTCTACCATGAATCTGGATGGTTCATTGATGTGTGCCTCTCTGCCCAGTATGTCATCCCTCGTATTTGTGCAGCACATTGTTTATTCAATCTTTGGAATAAGATTTTGTCGCTGTTGGGCCACCTGAATTTTGGTATGTGCATTTGTGGCAGGATTAATTGGCTCAGGTGCAGTGGGGAGGATAATGACAGGCAGTGGCCTCATGGGGCGCTATGAAAGGCCAAGAAGCCCTCACTTGGTCATGGGCAGCATTTGGAACTGCCCACTTCTTGTTGCACACCTCCGGTTAGCCTCACAGGTAATGTAGTGGTGGTAGGCTGATTACAGGAGTTAGTTCGCTGCCTCATACTTGCATACTGTTTCAGCTCCGGATGACAACTGCAGGCACAGATTTTGAGCCAAATACAGCCTCTGCATTTAAACGCGCCTCACAGGTGATGAACAGTCTGTCTGGTAAGCTGGTGAAGGTCAAGTACTGCGCTTGCCTTAAGCTGTTTTTATTTTTGTAATGTTTTGTTCTTGCATTGCCAGGGACTCTCTGACACTCCCGCCCGCCGAACAGCTGCTGCTTTTTATATATTGGATCTTAAGCATTTTTATGGCACTGTCACTACTCGTGTCCAGAATCAATGTGGACTCTGACCAGGTTCTGCCGGGTCCGGGTGCTCTTCAGCTGCCATAAAGCCTGAGCAAAGGAGGACTTAACGGGGCATCACGCCTGAATCCTCCCTCATCACCCACGAAAACAAAAGCTCGGCCACACTCTCTTCATCGAGCAGCACCCTACAGGCGGATTTGCTCTCACGAGAGTTCTTTTTAGTGTTTTTTTAAGAATTTTTATACAATTCTGTATTTTAACTGTGCATTTTATTGTGTTAATCCACCTTTGTTTCCCCCTCCCTCAGTGCTGAGGACTCAGGTGTCTGTCCTGAGTTTTAGGTGGAGGCTTTGCCCCGGTTTGGAGTGACATGTCCTTGGGTGAAGGGCTCACAAGTGTGTGGGGTGAGATTTTATTTTGTTCTCTGGGAGCCTCCACTTCCCCTCTTCTGGTCCTCATCGAACTGAATCTGTTTTGTGCATGTTTTTTAAACAGGTTTATTTTTAATTGGTTTTAACGTTTTGTAATAAAATCATTTTAACCTTGGTACCTGCGTCATCAATGCAAACTACTGGGAAACTGCATCACTAACAGGAACAAGAGTTAGAATAACAGAGAACAAAAGAAAAGACCAAACTCATTTACACAAACATGGACAGCTTCAGTTTCATGAATGTGATAATTATTTCAGTAAATCACAAAATCAAAGCATTTGTTGAATAAAGTCAAACTACAGTCCCTGAACAAGATGAAGGTTAAACTGAGGGCAGTTAGAACTGAAGAAGCTGCAAATGTGCAATTCTGCAGAAAACAGGATGCGGTCTGATGTGGAGATAAATGATCCTTCTTCTTGTTAAAAAGCAATGTTCAAAAACAAGCAATGTCAGATTTATTGATAAATGGCTCAGATGCAGCTGAGGTTTTTTCTATGGGTTATGTGGGCAGTCGCCAAGGACGCAATCTTGTAGGGAGCGAGCACCCTGCAGTTGGACAGACCAAAACTGCTCATTTCCAAGTAATATTAATGAAACTTGCATTATAGGGCGCCCCCATTAACCCTTGTGCTATCCTAGGCACTTTAACATTGAAAGTGGGGTCATCTAGACCCTCCAAGACAGAGCGCTGAACCCTTTTTCTGCAATGATTTGTGATCTTTACTGGTGTCTGTGGATTACATGAAATCCTCTCCACCTTTATCCACCTTTGTCATGGTAGGAAGAACACGTTAATGGTCATCTTGACCCCATAGGATAGCACAAGGGCTATCGCTGTAATGACAGTATTTTGCGCTGTCTGTGCGACCCCACATACAATAAAGACTTTTAATATTTAAAATTACTATATTTCATTAGGTTTACTGGATTTTTCGCTAAGTGACAGAAAAATAAATAGAGTCTACATCAAAGTGAAGTTGTTTCCATCATTTTACCCATTTTGCTGTTTTGATGTTTGACAGACAGTCTATTCAAGGTTGTGGAAAATGGAGAAAAGATCAAAGAAAACATCCAGTGTTCAGTAAGAAAAGGAGAAAAGAGAAAAACAGTCCAAGGATAAAGGAATGCAGTTTGTGTCCAAAATAAACACTCGTTGCCAAGTGAGACCAAATTTACTGTTTGAGGAGTAAAATCTGGAGCAACATTGGAATTATGAAGGTTTCCACTTATTCAGACCACTCTTGTTAATTAGCTTTTTGGTGGATTTCGTCTACCAGCAAGCTCTTCTGCCGTTCTCACTTACAGTCAAAGCGTCAGATGCAATGTACTCAAGTGTTTGTCTTTTTTTGTTCAGTTTTATGTGGCACTTGAGCACAAAAACAGAAGAAAATGTCCTTTAGTTTCCATTGATGTTCATTCATGATGCCCAAGGAAATGACCTGAGTTGATTGATTCATAATTCAGGGTTCTATTCAGCTTAAATAGAAAAAAAGAGAACAGAAAAATGTAGTAATTTATACCAGTACCAGTCAGCCTAAAAAAAATAAACAAATTGATGTGTATTAAGTAAAATAACGTACATGCTACATCTTAATTGTAGTTTAATTATACAAGTATATTAAACTTATTTGATTAATAAAGGGCATCAAATTAGTCAGGACCACCTCTGCTCAGATGCATTCAGGTAGAGGTTTTAGAATGCATTTTGAACAAAATGATCAGAAGAGACGTTGAGGAGCTGATCGTTTTCTGACGCCAAAGTTATTCTCTCGATGAACCAAACCAGTCCTGTACTAACCAGCAGGGGGCATCCTGTCCCACAGTCAGTGTCCCTCCTGTTTGTTACAATTTCCAGTTGTTGGTCAATTTGATCATACCTTCACAATATAGCTGCTTTTCTCTGCGAAAGAAAACATCTGCAAAAGGTTTAAAATTATGTGTAAAGATTAAAAAATAATATCCTTCAGAGCTTGAATTAAGCTTAATTCAACTTCTGAGTTAAATTAAGGGACTTTGGAAGTTGTGGATAAGGGGCTCCCTTTTCTGGTCCATGACAAGAACTTAGCTCTGGTTCCATCTCCTTGATGCTGTAAAAGTGTTGTTAGTATGGATCTGTTCCATTGGTGGAGTGTAAAAGTGTTGCAGCCTTTGGTTTTTATGCAGACGTCTCTGCATTTCAAACCAAAATTTACAGTGAATTGTGGATAAAACTAATGTGGAACTGTTCGTAGGAGGTGCTTAACTACGGCACGACGCCCAAAATAAGCTGTGAGCAACTCTGTGGTGTACTCATGCTGTTGAGAACATGATCAGAGCATTTTCGGTGATGGAAAACCAAACCCTTATCAGTCACCATCTCATCTGTTGTGGCACAGAAATACGAAAACTGTGGTTTTTTCATCTGTGAAACTTTTAACCCGTTCAGACAAAACAAGATGGCAAGTTTGCTGCTTTATCATGTTGACCTATTTTTAAAGCAGCAAATACGTTTGCCCTGTTTGGTTGCAGCTCCTGTTGATGAGGTACAGTAGAAAACATGCTGAGTGTTGTCATTAATTGCTGATGCAGGTTGATGGATAATCCCATCTGATCATTGACATAAGCCAGTATTGTGACACCAACATGCATCTTGGTGCGTCGAGGTTAGCAGACTTCAGAATACCTGCCTCCATGTGCTCACGCCAAAAACTGTCAACATGGTCACCACAGTTCATGTTAGTTGTTCGTGTGTTTTGTGGAAAAAGACTTTTTGGTCCAAACATGAGTTTGTGTCTTTGGACAATTTGTTTGGAGTTCAATAAACAGGTGAACTCTGGTTTGCATGGAACCAATGACCTTGTTCTTTTTGCAAGTGAATCATAGAATTCATATAATTAATTCAAAACACATCATTGTAGACTATTTCCTTATACAGATGATGTTTTACTTTTCCTCTAAGACCTACAAGCCTTTGTCTTCAGAAGTACGAATGCATCTTCATCTATTTCACACTTATCAACAAACAAGGGATATCAAACAAAATTAAAAATCCGTTTCTCTGCAGAATGATCCGATCTTGTGTAGTCAAACTACTTCATGTTTGTGTGTGTGGCTAGAAGAGTGTGTAGTTCTGTGCGCTTGTTCACAAAAATGCAGTCCTTTAAGCAGCATCACACCCCAGTTAAGACAGCTAGTGACAAATGACTGCATATAAGAACCGCAGTGAGTGACCCCGCCCCCCTGGGGGTTCAAAAAGGAAGTATGTTTAGAATCCCATAGACTTCTATAGAGAAATAAACTGTTACTCAGACATTCTATTGGTCAGAATAACCATTTATGATCGGATACCTTTTTAACATTTTCTTAATAATCCTTTTTTTTCATGATATTTTTTCTGTAGTAAAAATAATTCAAATTTTAAACTGACCAATCAGATGCCTCAATAAAAGTAGGTGGAGCCTGCTGGCCCCCACGTCCAACGTGGTCAAACAAAGGTTTGACAAATCTCATGCAGCCAATTTTCAAGTCTTAGGGGTGTGACCTTCCAATAAGCTCACTCTTGATTGGTGACAATGGTCGCCATAGAAACAATGACAATTACTGCTTACTGACAATATATGGCTCTAACTTAGCGGTGTCCAAATCATAAAAAAATGGCGCTTTAATTGACCTCATTTGGTTAAAAGTGTCTTGAACTTTGAAAGAAGAACATTTCTGAAGGAGATCAAAGATGTTTTGGAGAAACAGTCTATGTTCCACCAACACGACATGTTCTACTGAAACGCAGAGGAAGTCAGTGAAAAAACAGAGCGTATCCTGTCTTGTATTCTATCATCTCTTGAAGGACGAGACGAGCTGCATCATTCTGAACTGATCGTGAAGCAGAAAGTGACTCATTTGGAATACATGACATCAGTCCACATGTGACGGTCTAAAGTTTCACACTCTGAGGCTTTCACAGATCAAAACGCCTACATGTTCGGTAAGAAGCGATAACATCTTACAACCTGATTTTCTGATAAGGTTCTTCACTAACTACAGACTGTTTTCTGTTGATACTGAAGATTTTCAGCAAATGATAAAAAATGAAACAAGCTGCAAACACGCTGCAAAAAGGATGTGGTCTGACGTGTAGATCAGATAAAAGATGATTGGCCTCTGATTAAAGCAAAGGGCAGTCCATGTATAAATATCTGTCAGACAGAGACTCTCTGAAGCTTAAGTGTGATTTCCTGACACCATGAAGGCTCTGGGACAGTTTCTGCTTTTCCACGCTCTGATTTGTGCTGCATCACATGGTAAGAAATGGAATTTATTTGTAATTCTGAAACAGATGGATAAACAGCAACCTGATTTCATTGTACAGTTCAAGGAAGTGTCATCATCAATGGGAAACTTGCTCCAGAAGGTTCCATGCAGTTCATGGTGTCCGTCCAGAACAAAAACGGTCACGTGTGTGGAGGCTTCCTCATCAGCGAGGACTTTGTGGTCACGGCTGCTCACTGTGACAAGTGAGGAATTAGACTTCACAAATCATCTCATCAAGGCCTGTCAATCAGCTTCTGACTTATAAAACTATAAATAACTGTCCAATTCCTAATCCTTCAGAGGTTTGAAGCACGTCATTCTGGGAGGACACAACTGGAAGAACAGCAATGCCAAGAAAATTAAAATAAGCAACCAATGCAAGCACAGAGCTTACAGTGATGTTGGAAATGGTTATGACATAATGCTCCTTAAAGTAAGTATACATTTAGGTAATCAAGAGGTTCTGCTGTTAATAACATGCTAATGGTTTTGAGCTTTTCTTATTTCTGCTAGCTAGACCCACCTGTGCTATGGATTCTTCCAATTAAATTATCACTGAACGCTTTTCATCGTCCGAGGAGTTAAAACCAAAAATGTCTGTGTTGCAGTTGGCCGAAAATGCTACCATGGGAGAGAACATTAAAACAATTCCACTGGCAGAAAAGAACATGAACTTGAGATACAATCAGGAGTGCTCTGTGGCTGGATGGGGGAAGACGGAGAGAACTGACGTCTCTGTGGATGACCTGAGGGTGGTGAATGTGTCCATCATAGATCACAATGACTGCCAGAAGATCTGGGGCGGCCTTCTCCCCAATATGATCTGTGCAGGTGGAAAGTATACAGACAAAGGATTCTGTCAGGTCAGTTTTCTCAGTAACACAGTTTGTAAATTTGACAGATTAATTGAGTGTTTGATGATGTCTGCTCTTTACAGGGGGATTCTGGTGGTCCTCTGGTGTGCAACGGCAAAGCTGTTGGCATTGTCTCTTTTAACAAAAACTACAACTGCAAATACCCTGATGTGCCCAACGTCTACACGGACATCAGAGAATATATTCAGTGGATCAATAACATCATCATGAAGAAAACGTGCCCAATGTGAACCTTTGAAACAAAGTTTAACTCTAGCAGAGGCGGTTTTTCTGGTGTCATTTAAAATAATCCAAATTTTTGATTAACTATTAACCATTACTATTAACCAGTAAAAACATGATTTTACTGTTTGTAAGTCATTCCAAGTATCAGCTGTTTGATGTACTAAAGATTTCTAACAGTTGTAGACATGGAGTCCACATTTAAAAAGATTGAAAATGAAGATGCACAAAGCCTGACCTTTCTTTTTAACTGTTCAAGAGGAAAAAACGTCCTGCAGAAAACAAAACCGTTTTTTTTTTCAAACCCTAACCGGATTCGGAACCACTGTCATCTGGGATGCAATGGAACCACGGCTGCTACAAAGGTTTTCTTTCTTTTTTTCAGTAGAACGTCCTGGTTCTTAATGATGTCCCACAAGTTTCTCTTTGGCCTTTCTGGAAATATTCAGGAAAATCTGCAGGAACACATTTGTAAAACAGCCTCATGTCAATAAAACTGTAGACAAAATGAGTCCCTCTCACTGTGACCCTCCAGAACCTACAAGAAGACACACAACCTGCTCTGTAAGTCCTCATACTCAGGGAGGAGGTTTTCACAGTGACATTTTAATGACGTAAAACAAAACTCTGGAGGAAGATAACTTACTGTAGGGGGACATTTCTAAAATAAAGCCAGCGTGTGCGCTCACCAGACTTCTCTGATCGTCAGTTAAACTCATCAGACTCTTGCCAAATGGGTTAAAGTCTGAGGCCGAGCATCCACCCCCAGTCAAAAACTGCTAACTGTGATAGTTTTGTTGCACTTCTTCTGCTGTCATCTCCTTAATGCAGATGGGGGCATTGATGTCATTAGGACACCTGAGTAAAGTTAGCTGGCAGCTTGAAGATGAGACAACTCTTCATACGTCGCTCAGTGGAGAACTCCTCTTTAACCCTTGTGCTATCCTCGGCACTTTAACATTGGGAGTTGGGTAATCTTGACCCAACTAGACAGTGCTCTGAACCCTTTTCCTTCAATGATTTGTAATCTTCACTGGTGAAATCTTTCCACCTTTATCCACCTTTGTCATGGTAGGAATAACACATCAAAGTAAGGGTCATCTAAGATAGCACAAGGGTTAACGTGGCATTTCCCTTTGACCTTTGGCTTATCTTGCTTTTCTATCATCCTGCTAGAGTTCATGTTGTTCTTTGTGTTTGCATCACCGCAGCAGCTGACCTCCATCCATTTTCACACCTGTAGTTTGATACATGACTTTGACATTCTCCATTTGCTTGTGTCTCTTACTTTCTATTCTTAGAAAAAAGTAAAGGTAATACAAATGTGCAATCTACAAACATAACAAGGATCACATTATATTTGGAGAATTTGCTTGACCTTTGACCTCAGAAGTCTACAAGTGTAACTCAGGAGTACTTTGTGGCAACTGAGGGTTTGTGATGTTGGGGTGGGGTGGGGAGCGCACACTGATTAAGTAGTTTGTCACATGGGTTAGCTTCCCTTTGATTTATAGCAAACAGAGTCAAACCTCTCATTATTTTGATGTTATTTTTTAGCCAAAATCTAAAAACTTGTGTGGTTTTCTAGGACCTAGTTTCTGCAGAGCAGACACCCCCAACCTAACATTATGGGTGCAACAAAAATGGCATCAATATTGTGGCTCTCCAGCCGTTCAGTTTAGATCCAGATTCCAGCTCAGACGTTTATCGATATGTTTGTCTGCAGGTGGATGCATCAGAATGGGGCAGAGCAGGGAGCTTGTGGCCCCGCCCAGAGTATTTTCTACATCACAATTATGATATTTTTCAAACTGCAATTCTTCATCTGCTCCTTATTCACAAAGATTAGAATAAAGAACTCCTTAGGAGTGCAATTTTAGTCTAAATTGTATTCATAAATGTTCTTCATCATCAGAAAAAAGCTACGAAAACATGTTAGAAACCCAAAAAGACATTTTCACTGGGTTGGGTCTTTAACTCAACAGAATCATTATCCTAAATACTTTCGTAGTAAATATTATATTCTGCTGCATCCATGAGAACTTCTTTGAGGGCTTTGGTTCATGTGTGAGCACACAGCAGTTTTACACAACTCATTCTGTCCCAACAAAACTCTTTCAACACGACTGTGATGCAAATCAGAAACGAGAAACAACATGAAGCAACATGCATACCTCTTATTCAGTTCAGATCAAACACACACACACACATGAATACACACTGAAACTCACAAAAACACAAACCTTACTGCAGTTCTGGAACAATCTCGTGTTTTTCTGAGTTTATTGTTAAACAAAACTTTTTTTCTCACTCGGTTAACCTTTGGAAGACATCTTTCTGTGAATAGAAAATGCCTTTTCCTTTGTTATTCAGTTCAAAAATATTTTAGATTTGTGAAAATGTATTGTAACGTCTGTCTGGACGTAGCGAAAAATCGGAAATGGCCGTTTTCAAATGTGAAGCCCTTAATGTATCTTAAATGGTTATTGTCGGCCACAACCACGACACAAAACGGAAGACTTGCCCTGTTTGACGACCGGGGGGACAGTCTACCAGCTGTCCCCAACCTACCCCCTTCCTCATATAACCTCATATTAGGGTGAAGGGGTGGGGGGTTTAGCCTGCGATGCGCCTTGGGGGGAGAGCTACTTGCCAGTGGTACCCCTCCCATGGTTGCCGTATGGAGTGGGCCCCCCCTCTTTCGGTTTTGTTTGCACCTTAGAAATGTAGGGCCCTTGGTAGGGGGGGGGGGTGCTTGGACATCACTGCCAGCAAGCAGCGGATGTCCTCCTAGCACCCTACCTGCCAATTTTAACCGCACCTCAGACATTTAGGGCCCCTTGGTGGGGAGGGTGAGGGGACATCACTGTGAGTAATCAGTTGATGTCCCCTCAGTGCCCTACCCGCCAATTTTAACTGCACCCCCCTTAGTACACACACCCTTCGCCCCTCAAAATAAACACTCCAACATAAAACACACACACATGCACACACACACCCTCACAAACACACATACACGCACACACATTTTGCAAGGAAGGTGTGACCTAGGACCATCTGTCCCCTACCCCTTCCCTGGTGGGGGGTTCGGTCCCTTGGTGTCGGCTGCCGTGTCTCCTGGGTGCCGGTCTCCTGGGCCCGGCGGTACTTTCTCCGCCTGGGGGGGGGGGGTGTTCACATTACACCTGAGCCGGGGGGGTGTCCTTGCCCCTGGGCCCCGCCAAACTTCCAACAGTGGCCGAGCCTGGTCGGGCCATGTTTACAACACCCCTTGTGGGCCCCCCATTTCCCCGGGGTGCTCCCCTCCGGGGTGGGGGTGGCTGGCCCCTGCCTTGCTCCTCCCTGGACCAACCGTGGGCCAGGTGGGTGGCTGCCTGGAGTGTGGAGCGGGTCTCCCTTGGGGGGTCCTGGCTCGTACCTGGGGGGGGGGGGGGGGAACCGAAGCGAAATACTGTAGAGTCTGCCTTCCTGAAAGGCGAACTCGTTCACTTATTTTTGTCAGAAACCTTAGCTACACTTAGTGAGCGTTACAGTCCTCTTTCTGAATCACTGAAGCCATAAAACCATCAGTACCAAAAATGATGAAAGCCTGTTTTGTAAATCCTTAACAGAGAAATGTTGCCAAATCTGATGAAGCAAGAAATGCCAGAAAAGGAAGACGTCTTTCGTCTGCAGATATAAAGCCGTGGAGGAGTGTGGCTGTGGATGGAGACGATGGCCGTCATGTTTGTGCTGCTTTTCTTCATGGGGGGTAAGCCAGACTGCACCTGTGCTAACCTTTGCTGCAGAGCCTCCGTTGACCGTTTGGTGTTTTGTGTTTTAGGGGCTGCTGGTTCCCATATTGTCGGAGGCAGAGATGCAGCCCCCCACTCACGCCCTTACATGGCATCGCTGCAGGTCAGGGGTCAGCACATCTGTGGGGGGGCGCTGGTCAGGGAGGACTTTGTGCTGACTGCGGCTCACTGTGACTTGCCCATGTAAGTTTCAGCAGCAGGTAATGCTTTTGTTTCATGATGAATCCTCATGAGTGTCGGATCCTCAGTTTACGTGGCTAAAGGCGACGGAAACATTTCAGCGACTCATACATGTGCTCCACATTTAATCATTGTTTCAAAAATAATGATTGCAGCTACATTTGTATTTTTGTGATCCTTTAGTGTCCTTGTTTACCATATTTAGAGCAAAAACATGGTAAGAAGGGAATGCCACTTATTGTGGTGATTATGCATCAAGTAGAGAATAAGAATTTGGAGCAAAACAACATGTTAGCCTGTATGTGGAGTTCTGCAGTTTGGACTTAGAAATCCCAATGAACAGAACTCAACGGTTTCCAATAACTGAAATGTTTCACTCAGGCACTGGATGGTTCTAAAGTACACATCAATGAGAGATTTAGCGTTGGCTCTGTTGCATCATTACAGTCTAATTACTGTGGATTCATTCCAGGCTTTTGTTGAAGTTTCTTTGTAAATAATTAATATTCAAATGGTCAGAAGATATGAGGCAGAAAACAAAAAGTATATAATGTCCATGAGTTTAAAAAGGAAAAAGCAACTAAATGTTCCAGAAAGGGATTTATTTTGAAGGCCTTGGTCCCAGTTGTTCTTACGTGCATCTGCAAGTGAAAGGTGTTGCGGTACGCAGGTGACCAAATATCAGGATGGCAGACCGCTCAGTGAACCCGTATGGAGAAAATGTTCGTGCACATTTTTCTATGGCCTTCTGCAGGTCATAGATAAAGCAGCAGAAGCTCATGCAGTTTACACTGTGGTCCTGTTTCTAGACCTTTCACCGTTGTGCTCGGGGCAGACTTGTTGCAAGAGAATGAGCCATCGAGGCAGACCTTCAGGGTTCTCAGATCCATTCCACATCCAAACTACAATGAGCTGTCCAACGACATCATGCTTCTGAAGGTGAGACCTTCAGGTTCAGTCCATCCCTTCTTTACATTCTGATGTGAAAATGATGACCTTCTCTGCTCGTCAGCTTGATGGCAGAGCTCGGCTGACTCCAGAGGTGCAGGTCATTCCTCTGAAGTCAGGAACAGTGGGACCAGCGAGCCAGTGCATTACAGCTGGCTGGGGGGACATCGGGGACAACAGGACCATAGCAAACCGGCTGCAGGAAGTTGATGTCACCATTCTGGCTCAGAGGACATGCAGACAGAGATGGGGAAACGTTCGTGTCCTGAGGTCGATGGTTTGTGGTGTTGGGGCCCGCAGCTTTCAGGGCTTCTGCTCGGTAAGAGGAACTCGGTCTTGATGTGAACATTGTGGCTTCATTGAAGCATCTTTCAATTCATCTACCGGCTGGGATGTTTGTCTTTAAAGGGGGATTCTGGCGGCCCAATGATTTGTGACGGAGAGGCAGCGGGCATTGTGTCTTTTTCTGGGCGTCGATGTGGAGATCCCAGCACCCCTGACGTCTACACCCGGATCTCCTCCTTCAGGTCTTGGATCATAACCCAGTTCAACAACAACTAGAATAAAGAAGATTGTTTAGTCCTGTTAATGCACAACAA
Source organism: Oryzias latipes (assembly GCF_053564925.1). Lineage (NCBI taxonomy): Eukaryota > Metazoa > Chordata > Actinopteri > Beloniformes > Adrianichthyidae > Oryzias > Oryzias latipes. The sequence continues at coordinate 9,704,219 of NC_136240.1, forward strand.
TTCCTAAAATATTGATGTTGGTTTCTCCGTTTTGCATTTTTACTTTCTACTTCAATCACTTTGGTTCTGTTCACTCTTTGTGGTCAAACTTTGAGCCAGTTTTGTCATTTTTTTAACACCTTCATTCATTTCTATTGTTTAGCCTTAAACTTCATCCCTTTAATCTGTAAATGCTCCTGATGCTCCTCGTCATCAAGATCATTTTGAGTTTCAGAAGATTTTTGCATCTTTATGCTTAAATATCATGAAACTTGCTGCACAGAACAGCTCAAAAAGATGTTTTGTTTCCAAATACAAACATTTTCTACACAAATCTATAAACTGTAATTGAATACACAATTTTTGATTAGTTATATTTGATAAGGCTCATATGACCTAAATGTTTCTTTAACTAGTTTAAAAAGATATCTTTCTGGGTTCCTACAATAACAAATATATTGTTTTAAATGTGTGTAGGAGGTGTAGAACCATCTCTTGGTCACCATAATGTTAACCTCTATGTATAAATAACCTGCATCAAAGGTTGTACATAAACAAATCTAGCTTTCCTTGTTGTAGCTTTTATTGTTATTTGATTTATTTGTTATATTTAACTTTTTGCATCGTTTTTTTGGGGTCGTGGGAGGTGCTGTTTGTCTGTCTGAAAGAAACCCATCATGATCTGTGTAAACCATTGAGATGGAGAGTCTGGATCAGAACCTACAAAGTCCTCGTCACCTCCCTCATGTCTGACCTGTGACTCCGGTACAGAATAAATAATGTCATCTTAAAATTACTTTTTTTTCTTTGTTTTTTTTCTGCCTCAACCATGCATTCAATAAACAGTTTGTGAACAGTTTTTTGATAACATTTTGTCATTCAGAGCAATTATTTGCAAAAAATTAAAGCAAAAAGATGAAACCATGAGTTACAGAAAAACAAGACACCACTTTAAAAAAAAGTTAGGAATTTATAGCAATGAACAAAATAAAATCACATATGTTTTTTTCTTCCATGTAGATGCTAAACTAAGGAGAAGATGTAGTTTCATCAAAATTTGCATCAATAGGTGTTAGGGGTTTATTAAAATAAATGCTTTCCCTAAAGATGGATCAGAATGGCTGCAGGAGGATACTGGTGCTCCTCTAAAAACTGTTCACTATTATTCTCTTCCTAATTCTTAAAATCTTTTTTTAACATATTTTCTTCCATTGCTATTTTGGGATCTAGTCTTTGCAGAGTTCTGCTGTTGGTGGAAATGTTTGGTATCTTGCCAAACACATCAATAAAGTTTTATCTTATCTAATCTAGTGATGGTCAGATATCATTTCCTGCAGGTTGCTCAACCCGTCACCGTTAACATTTGTGGACAGTTTAGGACATCTCCATCCTTGGAGTCCTCCTGAGGCCTCATCATTCTGTTCAACAGTATTTTCTTTATCTTCAGCATTCCATCAGTTTAAACCCCACCCCCCTGATCGCATAGTCTCTTGTGATTGGTTAAATAATAATAATAATAATAATAATAATGGATTATATTTATCTGTGCTTTTCCAGATGCTCAAAGTGTTTACATTGTGTCCATTATTTATTCACTCCTCATTCATACTTAGTGATGACAGAGGCATGGCTGCCAGTTCGCGCCTACGATGCCTCCGACCATCACCGGGACATTAATGCACATCCACACACCAGTGGAGCCACACTAGTGTGTGGTTAACTTCCAGAGGTGTCACATGGCAGCAGTACAATGAAGGCCAATAGACCAGACTTTTTAAGGGGGGTTTTAATGTATTTTTTTTGTCTAAAAATCACAATAAATATTTGATTGAAACTTTTATTGCCAAAAGTTGGTGTTGTGTGAAGTGACAACTGCAGCGCTGCCTTCTGGCCATGTTGTGTCTGCATTTATTAAAGCTGAGGTTGGAGTTTAGAAAATGTGTGCATTTGATTTTTTTGCAACACTGTACAAACTTTCATCTGTAGGGTGCAGAATAACGGATCCCCCAGTCAAGCTTCAACAAGGCACTTCCTCACCGCAACCAACAATAAGTGCAGCATGAACATTGGAGAGATCTAACTGAGCAACAAAGACACGTGAACAACTTATGATTGACTTCATGTTCAGAGGTGTCAGGCTCACACGGAAAAACCAAAACCCTCAGTTTACTCTCAGTGCGGCTGTTTTTCCCCCAGAGACTCCATCATGCCCATTGGCTCTCATCGCTGATGCCACTCGGAATATTGCTTGATCAGAAATATCATCATTAGGATGTTTAGATCTGAGTTATCTATGACTCTACCGAATTCTTTAACTCGTCTTTTTCTATTAGATGTTCCATTTCATAAGTTTTAGTCCCAGCGGTCCTCACAGGTGCATCCGGGTCGTCTGTGAAGAAAAAGGGTCAGACCTGTAAGGGGGACGCAGGTGACCCATACAAAATATCAAGGTTGTAGAGCGCTCAGTCAACCCATAGAGATAAAATGTTAATGCATTCGTAGGAAACGCCTGCGTCTCACCTACATCCCCATGGATGTAGAAAAACATGCGCATGAACGTTTTCTCTCTACGGGTTCCCTGAGGGGTCTACCACTGAAACTGGTCACCAGCGTTTTTCACCATTTTTACCTGCTGACCATCCATTTTCACCTGTTAGGGCATTTGGGACAAAGGCAAAAGGGTTTCAATATTGTTCTGAGTTATGGTTTAAATTTTACTACTATGTTGGTGGCAATAAAACCAGCAAACTGTCCTGAAGTTTTATCTTTGACCTGATACCTTTTGTGGCTTTTCCAAACCACCCCCCCATCATTAAAACCTACAAATATTTTACAGAGACGTAAATAGCAGTTCATCGCAAGGCGTCTCCTCAAATCTGCTCCAGACTAGAACAGTAAAAGTTCAGCAGACACTTCTGGAAGCTCTCAAACATACAGCCTAACTTTTACTAACTTAACTTTTCAAAATGACATCATTAGCAAAAGTCCTGATGGTCAGTTTGTGCGTCATCTATCTGGCTTTGCAGTGGACTTCACCCACTTTTGATCCAGGTATGTTGTCAAATATTTGTTTGAATGTTTGATTTGTTCCTTTTCTTATGTGTGTATTGCATGTGTGTATTGCATGTGTGTATGCATGTGCGTATTGCATCTGTCCTGCATCACATAGTGTATAACACCATGTGATGCAGGACAGAGATAAGAAGAGTAACTGAGACATCGGTGGTCGCTCAAAAGTAAATCATTCATCACCATCGCCTTTCAAAAATCCAGTATTCACTGTTCAGTTCATCCGTTTCTGCAGAGACAGATGAACTGAAAAAGTGCGAAGATGCTGAAGATGCTCAGTACCTCCAGTCCTTTCCATGAGACATCTCCTCTACATCTCTGATAGAATCATCTTCATCTTTCACCGAGTTAAAGATGACCGAAAAACAAGCTAAATCACCTCCTTTCTTACCCGGAGAACCTGCAAGAACATCCGATGATAAGACCTAAAAGTGAACTCAATGGTTCATCTGTGTTTTGGGCCAAATTTTTTCCAAGAAGAGAAAATGAGAAGATAGAGAATATACAGCTAAATGTCCATAAAGGGTCTGGCAGAACAGACTTGTAATGATGGTAATAAAGGAGTAGACAATGTGCTGAGAGACCCATCCCCAGTCTATAAAAGCTGTTAGGTAATAGATAATCGGGGGCTTCCATCTTTGTCTGCATTTGGTATTCAATTTTATTCCTGAATAAAGTAACTCTGTGAGCAGGAGTCAGATTCCAGCTCTGTTCTTCCTCCCTTCAGACCTTCATGCTGCAGAGCTTCTTCATTGTTGGTCCCATGGAGGTTAAGGGTTACCACTTGAAAACATCTCCTCCTCCCACTGCTCTGCATGCAGCGCTGTCGTAAACATCAGATCTCTACTTGTGTTTCCTTCAGACTCTTGTCGGCTCTGAGATCCCTGCAGTCATCTGATATGACCACCAGCTGCAAAATCAAAGCTCTGCAGATCTGCTTCACGTCTAATTTCTGCTTCTGGCAGACCACTGTCCACATCTCCGCACTGGCTTCTTGTGCCATAACATCCAACATCCAGCAGGGCGGTGACCTCAGTAGCCCCTCCTTCCTGCACCCTTTATCCCAGTCTACAGCCCCCCAGACCAGCAGTCAGGAGCTGTCAGACTCCTTAGGATTTGAATATAAGCGCCTGTAAATGAAAGAAAGAGTGAACAGATGAATTCCTTCCAGAGTCGCTCAGAGGCGCCAGAGTTCTGGTGACGGGGGCCAGCTCAGGTATCGGGGAGCAGATGGCCTATCACTACGCCCGCTTTGGAGCCCAGGTAGTCATTACAGCCCGGAGGGAGAAAGTTCTGCAGCAGGTCAGTGACCTTTATTACAGGTAACACAAACACAACTGCACTTTCACTGTACTAAACTCATTAAAACAAATGCAGATTTCAATCTTCCTGTCTCACAGATCGATTGTTTTTCTGTGTTGTAATTAACACAAATAAAATGAAAGTGAAGCCACAAATGGTTGACTCTTTTGCTGCTTAGATTGACCACTTGTTTTTTTCTTCAACTCTGTGCACTATGCATCATGAGCTCCCCGTCTGATTGGTTGACTTGGTTCAAAGTGAATTTTGCAGAATCTTTATAAATTGGTTTATAAGCAAAGGACACATCAGACTGATCCCTGATCCGTGGCGCCACGCTGGACAGTTTGATCATTCTCAGTAACGGTGGCTCACAGGTGGTGGAGAAGTGCCTCAGTCTGGGGGCTCAGAAGGCGGTCTACATAGCAGCAGACATGAGCACGGATGCAGACCCTGACAGAGTGGTGGATTTTGCTCTGGAGGAGCTGGGAGGCTTGGATTACCTAGTTCTGAACCACATTGGGCCGAGCTACATCCGGATGTGGGATGGAGATCACGAACAGGTTCAGCAGCTCATGAAGGTAAGTCACATCCTGTCGGCGTGTCGGTGTCGAGGGCTGCCCTGATGTTCTCTGTTGTTTGAAGATCAACTTCCACAGCTACGTCCAGATGGCGGGGAGAGCTCTGCCCTTCCTGGAGCGGACCGGAGGAGCTTTGGTGGTCGTGTCATCCGTTGGCGGTAGGCGTGTTTGCCTGCATGCCGATATTTAACCAAAGAACTCTATTGAATATGAAATGTTTCTTCATTAAATTTCTTACAATACACACTCAGAAGAGGATTCTTTTGATTCGTTTCTGTATTGACTTTTTCTCTGACCTTTTTGTTGTTTAGATGTTTACGGATACCTGCAGAATCTGGCGCCAAAAAAAGATGAAATCCAAACATGCACAGTAATTAAAGTCCCACTCTGATAAATACTGTGTTTTTTAGAGTTGTTATCATGTTATAGTGGTATTTTTCTGATGGAGGAAATTTATAAAGAAACTTGAGCCCAAAATTGAATTTCTGAATATTTCTTTATTCAAATTGTTGTAAATCGAAAAAATGTTTTTTTTAAATCGTATTTGTAACATAGAAAATACGCTTGGCGGGGCCAGTCTCCGTGCTCCGCCCCATTCTGATGCATCCACTTGCAGATAAATAGATCCATGAAAGTCTATGTTTTCCTCATCTGAGCTGAAATCTTGATCTAGATCTAGATACTGTATATATCAGGGGTCAGCAACCGAACAGCTCTTTCATGCCTGTGTTGCGGCTCTCTGTGTTTTCGTAAAATATCTATCATGTTCTAAGATTGTCGTGGTTCCTGTAACCCTTGTGCAATCCTAGGCACTTTACCATTGGGAGTTGGGTCATCTAGACCCACTAGACAGTGCTCTTAACCTTTTTTCTTCAATGATTTGTGATCTTCACTGGTGTCCATGGATTACATGAAATCTTTCCACCTTTATCCACTTTTGTCATGGTAGGGAGAACAAGTAAATGTAAGTGGGGGGACGTAGGATAGCACAAGGGTTAACACCGTCAGAGTGAGTGGGCAGGAGGAAGACAGCAGCGTGAACGCGCAGAGGGGGCGTGTCTGCAGCTGTGAACGCAGACCAGAGTCTGTTATGGCATGGAACGCTTTTCTGGAAAGACAGTCAGTGGCGATCTCATAGGAGACACATGAGCGCCCCAAACCCCCCCCCAGAGTAAAACCACCCATTTCCGCATAAATTTAAGTAAATTAGCGTTAGGCTGCCCCTTCTATCCTGTCACCTTGCTGCTACAATGACCGTATGTTGCACTGTCTGTGTAGAACACACTGGAGCACCCCTCCTGTGACCAGCGTGCACACGGGGAAAAACAAGAAACAGGTAGAGAGGTGGGGGCGGGGCTTAGACTCACCGCTTATGATTCCAGGCCTGCAACAAACTAACAGCTGCTTCCTAATAAAACATAGTTATCGTCCATAAAATTAATATAATTTATTGAGTTCACTGGATATAAAGAAAAAATGAAAAAATAGAAAGGAGTCTGCATCAAAATGAATTTGTTTCCATAATCTAATTCATCTTAACTCTGGTGTTTGACAGATGGAAAAGTCTGTTCAAGGTTGTGGAAAATGGACAAAAGATCAAAGGAAACATCACGCTCATAATGAATAAAATTAATTAAAAGTAATTAAATAAATATCTTGACAGCATTTTGAGTCAATACAAGTATTTCCAAATGAACTATCATGATATATCTGCAAAAACATTTTTTCTAACACCCCTACTGTTGCGGCTCCCTGTGCTTTCATCTCAGTGGGAAACTGATCCAAATGGCTCTTTGAGAGGTTCAGGTTGCCAACCCCTGGTATACATATATAGCTGGATAGGTACAATATTGCTGCCATTTTTGATGCATTGCTAATGTTAGGCTGGGGTGTGAAGGGCTGTAAGCTAGGGGGAGAAACTGTAAACAAAGAGCTCTCAACAATAAGGAAGGGAAGGGGGGCTGGGTTGTTCTGTGCCAACAGTCATTTCCACAACTCGGCAGTGAATTTCTGATCAACTCCTGCCGCTCTGCAGAAACTATGTCCTAGCAAACAACAGGTTTTTGATTTCATCTAGAAATGGCATAATCATCATTAAAAGACCACGGGAACATTTAAAAAAACAGATTAGAAGACGATCGGAGTGGGACTTCAGCTACATTTTAGATTTAGCTTAATCATTTTCCAACTGTGTGTTGGTTAAGACAAGGAAAGGACTCTGACATCTTCTTCCTGGAATTTGATCTCCTGATAGTGAACCAGGTTGTTGTCCTGGACACGCCTCTGGTTTCCTCACAGGTCGAGTCAACACTCCCTGCGTGGCTCCATATACTTCAACCAAATTTGCCTTGAATGGCTTCTTCGGGTCCCTTCGTCACGAGCTGGTGATGAAGAGGAGCAACGTGTCCATCTCCATATGCACCCTGGGGCTCATAGACACAGCATCCGCTATGAAGCACGTCAGGTTGGTCAGTCTGTGAAAAAATATAAAAATCCTTTCTTCCATGTAAACATAGATATGAGTGTGTGGAAAGGAGAAGGACCTTAAATCCTTGTTTTCCTGTTCCTGTGCTCCAGGGAGTTCACGGACATGCCGGCTTACCCTGCAGCAGACGCCGCGCTGAACATCATCATCACAGGAGCAACGAGGCAGAGGGAGCTCTTCTACCCCTGGTTCACGCAGGTCATGGCTCTCACCAAAGACTGGTGTCCTTCCTTATCAGATTACATGATCCAGAAGTTCTGCAAGAACTCCTAACTGCACCGTGGCGGCACTGTGGACAGACCTGCCTGCTCCTCAGATTGAAGAGGAGGACATCTGTTAAAGCTGGTCCTCTCTCCAACATCGTATTATTTCTATGTTTTTGTGTGAGTTTATTTGCTCAGATTTTAATGTTTGTCAGAAATAATCCCAATCTTTGCTTAGTTATTAAAAATGGGCAATCTGATTAGAAAAAGTCATTTTGAATAAAAGAGGTCATTTCTTTCTGGCCGAAAGTTGCTCCGACAGTCTTCCTCTGTGGAAAGAATGTGATGCTTTTTCTGTTCCTCCATCCTTTAGTCAGATACATTCTGTTATGTTGAACCTATTGGAGGAAAAACACCTTTTTATAATCACCTTGCTTTGGAAAAAGTAAAGAGTTACAGTTTCTTGTAAGTTGTTACTAAAGCAACAATCAGCCTTTGTGTTTGGTTGTGTTTGTTTTTATGAGGAAAGATGTGATCTTTGCCGCCTAGTTATGCTTCAATTTCTTAAAACATCTAAAAGTAAAATAATTTCACTAACTTTATTCAGTAAAAAAAAAATCAAACACTTTATCTAGCTTTCTCAGTGTGCTTGGGTGCATTTCAAGTTATCCTTTATATATTGATATAAGAACTTAAAGCTGATTGATCCACAAAATTCAGAAAACTGCAGAAAAATAAAACATTGTTCAAAAGTTCAATGATAATGTCACGTGTTTTTTCTCAGATTTCCATTTCAGGATACCTGCTGTGCATGAGTTTCCAGAAGATCTAAATGTTCTGTCAGTCTGTATCACACAGTGACAGCTGCTGCTGCTGCATCAAGCCTCCCTGCATAGTTCAGCAGCAGAAACATGCAAAGAGGAACACAACAGACATGACTAAAGTCCAGTAGAAATTAAGGAACCTGCTCTAGAATTTGGGGAAGATTCATAAGGAATGGATCTCTTTTAGGGTTCATGGCTTCAAGAGCCACCAAAAAACCAGAACATGGACTTCAACTGTTAGACCAGAGACGGGTCGGAAGGTTTGGACCAAGAACTGACTGTTGTTTAGTGGTTCCAAAAATGTCTTTCTGGATTTTCAAATTAAAGATCCAGAGTCTGGATGGGATGAATCCCGGAATTCAGTAATTCCAATAATCTTTTGATCCATTTTCTGAGCGTTCTTCTCAGTGGTCTGAGTTTTCTTGTGCTAAAACACACTTTCTGATAAATTAGACCAATTTCACCAAACACAGTTTACAAAATATGAACTAAACATACAAAATACTTTACTCTTGGGCCAATAGCTTACTTTGAAGTCACAATAAAGACTTGTCAAAAAAAAAAAAAAAAAAAAAAAACACACAGCAAACACAACACACTACAACCCAAAACATTTGACACAGTTCATAAATTGTTTATAAAGAATTGTGATCCAGTTTGACTCTTGATTTTCTTTATCTATGTCGTCCATCATCAGGAAAATACAAGAAAATGTTTAAAAACACCAAAAACACAATTTTCATTGAAGCGGGACATTAAAGTCCCCCACAGCATTTTTCTTAATAAATACGTGGTGTTTTAATTGTGATTACGAGGTTTTTAACCAAAATACAACCTAAATGCCTTAAAAAGCCATATTTCATGTTTATCTGAACCCTCCGTTTCTAAAATCTCCTCTAAATGGGCGTGGCCGTTGGTGTGTAGCTGACTAGCTCCTCCCTCGAGGCCCCCTATCTGCAAGATGTGCAAAAACATCACACAAAAAGGGGGGAGGGGGCCTCACATAACACCGACTGACAGTCTCTGTTGTCCAAAGTTTCTCTTCTGTGATAAAGAAACGCTGGAAAGTGGCATTTTTTGTACCAAAGTGATACTTTTTGAACAATAAAATAACACAAAATAATGAAATAACAAAATAATAAAATAACACACCAAAAAGAACTTTGATAAGTCCATGAAAAATGCTTTAAATAACATTATAATTTAGTCTACATTGCAGCAGCGAGCAGCACTGGCTGTGGCTCAGAACTGATGTGATGCTAGCAGATGGAGATTGTTGAATTACCTTGAACAGCAAATACATTAAATGCCACAAAGAAAGGGACTATTTGTAATTTTCCAAATACGTGCAGCCAGCGTTGAACTTTTTTCTTGGCCACACGGACCCAGAGGAAGTGTTAAGTGGTGCGGCAGAGGCGCCATTTTCAATGTTAAGTCAATGGTACAGACATGATCTGAAGTCCTGTGAAGTTGTGGGCATGGCACAAAGGTCTGACAGCAGCATGATTTGAGCGGTGTGGCGCAATTTAGTATTGTTTTTGAACGACAGTGATTTAAAAGGGGAAATACTCAGAAATGCAAACATGAAATGATTTTATAAAATTCCCTTTGTTCTCTTTCATAAGAAAAATGCCACACATGAGTCAAAAACTCAAAAAACATGATTTTCATTGTAGAGAGACTTTAAAGTTTCCCAGGTTAGTTGCCTACTGGTGTCGATCAGTTGTCTATCAGCGAGTTTAGAACATGTCTGGTTCCGTCTGCTGACCAGCCTCAGTCTAGTTTCAGTTTTCAAACATTGGTCCTATTCATCCTGATAAAAGTTCTAGTTTTTTCCTGGTTGGCTCATCACAATCACTCTCCTTTGGTCTTTTAGAAATGTGGAATTCCTCTGAATCTGCTGTCACGTCGTGCAGCTTTTTATCTACAACCACTCTGTTTATTTGAGGTTCTAATGCACCTTTATATATCCATTCATCCATTTTCTGAACCTGCTCCATCCCTTTTGGGGTCACAGGTTTGCCAGAGCCTGTCCCAGCTACTGTAGAGTGGGGTACACCTTGGAGAGGTCACCGGCCTGTCATATTTATATTACTGGTAATTATTTATGGGTAACAGTAATACTTTTCAATTGTTTTACTGTTTCTTAATTAAATGTTAAGGGAAATTATAAAGCTATGGCGACCTCTGCTGGAATTCTCATGATTATTAGCTACATTTTTGAACTAGTTTACATCTGCACTTATATGACAGTCTGGTATAATTTAGGTGTTATTATTTTTCAATTTAATCTGATCCATAATGTTCTCTCTCTGGTAATTTTGTAAAGTGTTGGTTAATAATTGTGACCTGTCTTTATATTCAAATTATTTGTATTTTGATTATTGTAACTATAAATAATTCTGTGAATTTAAGTGTAAAACATAGTCTGATGTTCTAATTTTCCTAAATTTATCACCCAAAATCAAGAAAACTCATAAAACTGTGATTTAAAAATAAAATAAAATTGTGTAGTCAAACAAGACACCAATACCCATAAATCACTGCGCGCCTGAGTACGTCTGTTCCAACAGCCATGGCAACCAATGGCCTACTGGGAAGTGTAGTTCTATGGTAACCGAAGTCATGTCTTTTCCGCTGGTTTCGCGAGATTTCCAGCGGCGGTTTGCGGTGCGGCAACATTTGTCCACCGACACACCGGAGAGCGGGAAGATGAGCTCAGACTGAAGGTAAATGAACTTTGTTCTCTCCGGAGGAACGTCCGAACTTGTAGGAACCTGTCGTGTTCGTCCTCCGCCTGTGGCGGACATGTTTAACCCCCTTTGTTTGTGTGAGCTAAAATTCAAGGTAAACCAGACAGATAATAATAATCTGCTTTAGTGGGATTAATTTAGTCCAGGAAGAGCGGGCTCCCGCTCAGGTTATCCATGGTTTTATTTTTAAATGAGAAAGTTGCAGTGTCACTAATCTAAGCGGTACATTTGGGGTTTCTTTACCTCAGCCGGACATTTATCTCAGCGCCGGAGTAACGACAGTCTGACTGTTTACGGTAACCGTAAATACCTGTGACCTCTGCATTCTCACCGTCTATGATGACGTCGATGTCTGTCGCTGATTGGTCGTTTGTGCTGTCAGTCCCACGCTGACGTAAGCTGTGACGTTTTCTCCCGTTTCCTCCTGTAGTGAACCGGTGAACTCCTGCAGGCATGTCCAAGAAAAGGGGCAGGTATGTCCGACACGATGCTGCTTCAGGGGCTTCATGAAGCTTACACTGCTTCACTGAGTTTATACTGTTGTCCGGTCAGAATCTATGACGTAAACGGTGCAGAAATCCACCTCAAATATAAATATTTACATTTAAAATGTAATTTCACAAAAATAAATGCACATTACAAACTTTTAGAGGTTACTTCGAACAAATAACTTTTAGAGAATATTATTAAATACATTTCCCACATCCAAGGCTGACATGTAACATGTAATTTTAGGTCTTAGAAGTTAAGTTTAAGTAACACAATCTAAAAAAAAAAGAAGGTGAGGGTGCAAAATTGGTAGGACTTAATTCATTTAAAGGTTCTAGATTGATCAATAGATCCTGGTTAATATATTCACTGCCTTTGACAGCTGCAATTTACCCATAACCACAGGGGGCGGTGGTGGGACCCCCAGGATCCTCACAGGTTATGGGTTCATGTTCCAAATCTGTTGAAAGGTCCAAGATGTCCAGGCCAGGAAGATCAAATCTTCCTGGCCTGGATGATGGATGGATCCTTTGCCACTCAAGGTTCTTGAGAAGGAACCATGAGACATGTTGGATCCATCAGATTAGAATAAGGGTCTGATCACGTGACCAGAGAACAGTCTAGAGAACGCTAAAACAAAGTAGTAGAACTCTGTTCTTCTATTGAATCGCTCATCTGCGTTCCGGCCTCGCTTGTGCAGAAAGCGCAGCAGCGGGGAACTGAGCGAGACGCCACCTCTGGACCCAAACTGCATCCTGGGCCTGCGGATCCAGCATAACTGGCGAGAACGCGGGAACCACAGCAAGTGGAAAGGAACCGTGCTGGACAGGCTGAGCGTCAGCCCGTCGCTCTTTATGGTGAAGTACGACGGTTTCGACTGCGTCTACGGCATCGAGCTCTTCAAAGATGAAAGGGTTTCCAACCTGCAGGTCTTACCAGAGCAAGTTGGTGAGTCGGCAGAAGCTTTTCCTCTCCCACGACTGGAAGGTTTGGTGTTATCCGCCGTCTGAAGCTTCAAATGTCTCCACAGTAAATAACAAAGTCAAGATGCCCCTAGGGGCAGAAGAGCTGGTGGGCAAAGCTGTGGAGCATCTGTTCGAGAAGGAGGATGGAGAAAAAAACGAGTGGAGAGGCATGGTGCTCTCCAGAGCTCCAGTCATGACCAACTGGTACTATATAACGTACGAGAAGGACCCTGTTCTGTACATGTATCAGCTATGGGACGACTACGCTGAAGGGGACCTGAGGATCCTACCTGAAGCAGGTACGTCGCAGAACCGGAAGAACCTGTTCTGAAAGTTCTGATCCAATCCTTCTATGAACTGTGAAGAAATCAGTCTGCTTGGGTTTTTGTTTTAGAATCTCAGCAGACAAAGCAGATGAATTTAGTTGTCATGTTACAGATGGGTTGTTGTCAGAAACAAACAAAAAAAAGAATAAAAGTTAAGAAATGTTGACTCCAAAAAATCCAGAAAAAAAAGGCTGGGAGGGGCTTCAAATAGTTCGTTGTTTTTTTAAAATAAGGTTATTTTCTGATTTTGACTGTATCTAGATCTTATAAGTAAGGGTTGTAACGGTACACGTAGTTGTATCGAACGTTTCGGTACGCCAATTTTGGTTCGGTTCACTTTTGTACCGTTTTGGTACTTTTTTTTCCCCCCCAAATGTCTTCACTCTGCACCGAGGCAGAACTACTGTTAACCGTGAGTTTCCGCCAAGACGCCATTCGGTAACGGAGGTGACAGTAAGCATGTCAACATATGGCTAATGCAGACGTGAGGCCAGAGATTGAGGACCCCCCCCCATCTCCTTACGCTCTCCTGTGTGGGAAGGCTTCAACTTTGTTGTCAGCATGAAGGGGAAAGACGATTGGAAAAGTCGAATGCTGTGTGTCGACATTATTATACAGACATAGCGTATGCCACAGTAACATGTAATCTACTAACGCACCTAAAACTGCATCACCTGACTGTAACAGTCGGGTGTACAAGAAAAAAAAAGTGCAAGTTAAAATGTTTGTTTTTTCCAGGCCAGTGTTAATTATCCAAAGTTTTTGTTTCCTGACAGCTAATAGTTGTATTATTTTATATAGCAGATAACCTACATAGGTCCATTTTATATATTTTTATGTAAAACCAATAAATGCACTTTGCAAGTCATTTTGTTCTGCCTTTTTTGTACCAAAAAACCACTGAAAATGTACCGAATCGAATTGAGATTTTAGTGTACTGTTACAGCCCTAATGATCACTAACGGTTACAAATGAATCACGTAATTACAGAACCTTCCAAAAATTAGAATATCTTTGAAGTGAAGTATTTATTTCCACAAGTCCTTTCAAAAATAGACTTTCATAGAATAGATTCCGAAACGTTTCCACACAGACAGAATTGCATCACTTCCTGTTTTCCAGTGCGATTCAAAACAGGTCTGTCAACTCCTTGACGATCTCCCTGCATTTCATCCTCACAAAAGGGAAACAAACGGATGTTTGGTGCCACAAAACCGTTTGAGGAGCGTTTTTCTCACCGTCTTTGTCATTTCTCAGAAAACAAGCACCTGCTGCCTGCAGACAGAAAACCAGGGGAGGAGACGGAGAGTCTGGTGGGGAAGCAGGTGGAGTACGTCACCGACAAAGGGGTGAAGAGGACGGGCTTGGTCATTTATCAGGTGCCAGCCAAGCCCTCCGTGTACTACATCAAATATGACGATGACTTTCACATTCATGTTTATGACCTGGTCAAAACCAACTGAACGTGATGGACACTTTTATCGCACCTTGTTTGCTTTTTGTCGTCCCATCCGTCTTTCTGTTTAAGAAGAGATGCTCAGCTGTGTTGGCAGCACAGTTCGCCGTTTTCAGTTGGAGTTGGGTTCTTTTTATTTCTTTTCACGAGTCGTTAATTGAATCAAATCTGCACTTTGTGGCTTTTGAAAAGACACGAACTCCGAATAAAGGCCTTGACCCCTCCCCAGAGAGCAGCCCCCTAGAATGGCATTGATAGATGGTAATTGTCGTCAGATGCATGTTTTCCAACCCGTTGCTCCATATTTAGTTGCGACATTCCCAGCTGCGTTTAGCGATGTCTGCTTTGCTGAGCTTCTCGCCAACACTCCCGTGTCGGAGGTATCACGGACTAGAAACCCGTCTGGATGAAGACAGCAGCCTTGCGTTTGAATGTGAACACCCCCACATCATCAAAGTGCCTTCTGGCCTGTTGGAATCAGTTCGTTGCCCCTGACAGCCGCTCTTTAGTCCCCCTCCCTCAACAGCGACACTGACCCCGTCAGGAAAGCTGTGCAGCCGTTGGTTTGATGGGAAATGCATCCTTATCCATTGTATTCTCTCACTGTTGTGTTGTGAGGAGCACTTTATTGTGTAACGTTTACATATTCAGATTCAAGTAAAGGAGGAACTCGTTTCCTAGAATATACTTTTTTTGTTTTAAAAAACTGCAAAATGCTTTAAATGAAGAGGAGATAGTTCTGCTGGTGTGTACATTCTCTGTATGATCATAACAACATCTGTAGTAAACATGTGGACTTCCAGCTAACAGACTATTGTAACCGCCACAGGAATTCTCGTCTTGTACTCTTATATTTGCTTGCAGAAGTGATTTCATCAAACTTAATGTGATGAAACCGCAGTTCTTTAGCTCTTCGGTTCTGGATTTCTCCGTTAAAGTTGCATGAAACAGTGAAACCGTGCCTGAAGTTAGGAAACTTTATTTCTACATGTGGAAATAACGAGATTTAAAACAGACACTAAACATCAGAGCTGGGGAGCCCTGGAGGTTCGGATGCTCAACTGACGCTTTGGTTTCCTGTGTTTCGTGTCAATGTTATGGAACAAATAAAGTTTTTGTGCATATGATTGGTGTTTTTTTTATAGACATTGTCATGACCAGAACTTGAACATGAGACACTAAAGAAGGCATGAAAAGGTCAACTAGAATATTTACAACTTTTGGACATTTAGACTGAGAAAAAACCTTGCTTGGTGGGTAAAATGAGTTGGTTTACAGCAAAGAAGAGGTTCTTTAAATACTTCATTTCCTTACAATAAGCTCAGTCTTCATTACATGCCTCTTCATAAACAACTGCTTTTCTAGGGCTGATTTAGGAGTAGTAATGTGTTACCATAACCTTCCACTTGGGGAGGAACGAGGCTGAACCTCTCCAAAGTGAGCTGTTGAGTGCAAAAGTAAAACTGATACCGGGGGGGTTCACTTGAGGAGGTCTTTCACAAACTGAAACCCCTGAGTCGTCATTTCACTCGCTTTTGTTGGAGCTTCAGAAAGTCTGGAAATCGTCCACCGCACTCCTGCAATTAAAAAGAAACGGTTTTCAGGTCTCACAAGACAAATTTAAGGAAAACTGAAGGCGAAAGCTGATTGAAGACGTGCACACAAACCCAGGTGGCTGCAGATCCTTAAAAAGTCTCATGTTTTGTTGAACTACAATAAAGTCTTGTAAAGCATTAAATTGTCTTAAGGTCCCACTCGGATCATCTGTTGATCTCTTTTCAAAGCGTTCCCAGTGTTCTTATTGCCATTTTTAGTCTAAAAACCTGTCATTTTCCAGGACAGTTTCTGCAGGAGCTCATTTGAAATTCCCCTTTGAGTTGTGGGCGGGACTTTTGGTAAGCCTTCCCCCACTTCCCATCATCAGTCTCTTCAGCTAAATTCTTACGAACAGGTTTTAAATTTCTCATCGACTGATGTGACCTGTCACCCAAAAAAAAAAGAACATTTCTGGGATGCGCTGTGTCATAAGGTTATTAACTGGTGGTAAATCGTTTCACCTCTGCTAGCTTATTAGCTCGTGCTCAGCAGTGTGTGTCTTGGAAATAGGGATTAGTCGTAGTGGTTAAACTTATAAGTGGAAATCTTTATGAAGCAAACTCTGCGGTTTGCTGAAAGACATTTAAACTTTACATAGCAAGGATCATAGCAATGGAATCACGTGTAGAGCAAGAAACCACAGACTCCCAACTCTCTGTTTCTATTTTTGTGCATATAGGGTCTTAAATTTTAAAATCCTTAAATTTCACTTGAGCAAATCTGTAGACCCCCTGCAAACACAGAGGCACAAACTCAGCAGTGAAATGACAAACTGTTTCTCTTATAGAGGAAAACCCAAAAATGTCCGTCAGCTCTTACCAGAGTTCCACGCCTGGACCGGAGAAAATTCAACGTTAGGGATGGTTGGAAGCTGAGTCTGCTGACAGAGAAATAAAAAGAGGAGGTTGTGTATTAGTTAATGGGACCAGTGAAACTTAAGGGATGCATTAATGTGCAGATCTATAACGGTCCTCTTTAACCCCAGGAGAAGTCACCAAAGACCAAACAAACCCAAAGACCTCTCACTCAAACCTAGTTTGTTTGTACCTGAAGACCGAAGTACTTCATCCACTCCTCAATGGCGGGGGGGACAGCGGCTCTGGCCTTCTGTAGGGCCTCAGAACCTTGTTCGCTGCCCCCCAGCAGCCCGGAGTCATAGGCCACATACACAGCCCCTCCCGCTATGCCCACCTTGGTCGCGAGTCTGCAGGTAATCAGAGTCCATCATGAAACGCAGGTCATCAAAGATCGTTGAGACAGAGATGATAACACAAGTAAACATTTTAAAACGTTGGTTTGACAGAGAAACTAAAGGACTTTAGAAACTTCTCAAGACGCGCTGAGTACAAATGAGTAAATTATAAATGAGTAAATTAACATTCAGTTTTGTGGATACAGATACAGAACACATAGTTTATATTAGAGTTAGCTAAACAGGCAAAGAACATTTGTTAGCTTTGCTAGCTAGTTTGATTAGCTAGCTAGTCGGCTAATCCCGCATTTAGCATCACTTCTCCGAACATTTGTAAAGTAAAAATGAACTAACTTCACTACAGGCAAAAGCTTTGTCGCCATGATCCACGGGTAACCGAACTATCCCGAAGCCACGACTGTGACCTGAAAGAAGTCAAACCTAGCAGCTGCACTGAAGGACAAGCCGGATTCTTGTCCTGTCAACCACAGCTGTGTTAATAAAGTTGGATCTTGGAAACTTAGTTCCGCTGCAGAGCAACACATTCGTTCTGCCTCACTTTCTAATGCTTTATTTTATTTAACTTTTTAAATCACAGGTAAATACTTTTTAAATAAAAATGTTTAAAAATTATATCTAAAAATGAAAAATGATTTTTCAAAGGGGTGTGTCTAATGTGAAGTTCACGCCCAAATCGCAAGAAAAACAGTGAAATGGGGCGTTTAACAGATGTACTTTTTTCCATGGGACCTCCCTGAACTTGTCTGAGAGCAGTGTTGCCAAATGCAGCCGTTGTATAACCACAGATCAGCACAATTCCACAAAACCCAGCAGTCAGACCAGTTGCTGCTTTTTCCAAAATGGCTTTTACTAAAGTCTTGATAGTCAGTTTATGTGTAGTTTTTTTAGCTGTCAAGTGGACTTCACCCACTTTTGATCCAGGTGAGCAGAAATCTGTTTCATTTTTTAGTCAGTCTTATTATTTAAGGGTTTGAGGCTCAGGGTGGATGTTAGTGGACCTTCTGGGGCGTGCATGTGTTCCTAAAACCGCATTTTGCAGAAATGATCAGTCATTTTTCGCAGTTGGGTTTCTTTGTATGCTTATTTTAATTAATTTTTAATACTCATTGAATGTTTCCTGTTGCTATCATTAATTTGGAGTTATCTACCATTCACAGATTTGTGTGCCATGGCAACATAACGAGGATCATAAAGATAACATTACCTTTGCTTATTGGCGAATGGGGCCACAGGTTCATGTCTTTACTTGCATATTGAGCTGACTATTCCGGTTTTTTCCCCTTTGCTCTAAATAGTCAGCTCAAACATATATAAATAGGATGAAATTGTGAACATTTCTGCACTGAATTAATTTACCTATGCACAATAATGTTGCTGAGGGTTTACTATTCCCTCTGGGAAAAGTGGGAGTGGAAACCAGGTAAACGGTTAGAATCTGCTTCAGTGGCTGAGAGGCCTGACCTCAGCGAGCGCAGCTTTCATGCAGAAAAGCTGATCAGTCAGTTTTCATGCTATCCTCTGGTAATATCACCATCCTTAACAACTGTAACAAACTCCAGCAGCGCTCAATCAGAGCTCAGGGTCACAGGTTGAAACGTGTTCTGATACTATAGGAGGTTCTGTGAGCCGCTATCTCTTCATGGGGCAATTATAAACGCCGCATGACTGCGGTTGGATCTTTGTACACTTCTGTGTTATCACACATATAAGGACCAGTTGTTATCAGTCAGTTCAGGGTAACATAAATGTTTTTTTAGATCATCATCATCATTTGTTTATAAAGAACCTTCCACCACTAGCCAAGGAGACCCAAAGTGCTGTACACATGGAGAACAAAACAAAAAACAATTAAAAGCACAAAACCAAATTAAATCCCTGTAGGGACATAAATAGAAAAGAATAAAAAGCATAAAACCAATTTAAGAGAGATTAAAACCAGGGTTAGGCTGATGCTAAAGCGCTGAAATGGAGAAAAGTTCTTTTTTTAAAGTCATCTATAGCGTGACCTCTCTAATTGCCGGTGGCAACTGATTCCATAGTTTAGGATCCAACACAGAAAACCCACCGTCCCCCCGAAAGTTACTTTTGGTTCTGGGAACCATTAACACAAACTGGTGAGGGGAACGTAAGGACTTTGGAGGGGAATATTTTAAAAGAAGACTGGAGAGGTAAGAAGGAGCCATACCTGCAAGAGACCAACATTTTAATGAAAAGCAAGTATTTCACTGGCAGCCAGTTCGAAGAGGCCAAGATCGGTGTTATGTGGTCAAACTACTTTGCCCCACAAATAAATTTGGCTGCTGCATTTTGAACCAGCTGCAGGCTATTAATGCCTTGGCTAAGGCAGAATATAAAGAACTGCAATAATTTAGACTAGACCAAACCAAAGCATGGGTGACCATTTCAAGGTTAGTTTTTGATAAGAAGACTTAATCCTAGCCAGACGTCACATCTGAATAAAGCAGGACCTGATCACAACCTTTATTTGGAGGTGAAGCTTCAGAGCTGCATCAAGTTTCACACTCAGGTTTGTGACCACAGACTGTTCAAAAGGGGCAAGAGAAAGGAAACCAACACCATGATCTTTTCCCCCACTAGGGGTAAACACAATTACATATTTTGCTTTCATTTAGGCCACGACCTATCTTCAGCAAGGCAGTCAATTATTAAGTTAATTGTGCGGTCAGGTCCCTTACATACAGGGACATAAACTTGACAGTCGTAAACATAAAGGTGAAAGTTCCCCTCTTGCTACCGGAACAGCATTCCCAGTGGCAGCAAGTAAATAGAAAATAACAACGGGCCAAAAACCGACCCTTGAGGGACCCCCCATTTCAGGGGGTCACACTTGGATGAGTGAGGACCCATTCTAATGCAGAAAGACCTAAGGTAAGGTAAGACCACATCCACTGTAGGGCTTCCCAGGAAAGCCCCGCCCACTGTTCCAACCGGCCAATTAGGATCTCATGATCAACTGTGTCAAAAGCTTCAGATAGATCCAATGATAAATGAACAACCAGTTCATCTGCCATCAGAACATCATTAAAAAGGTTTTAAAGAGCCAGACCTGAGCCCTGACTGTACAGGTTCCTGGATTTCATGTGCGTTTAAGAAAGTGACCAACTGTTTAAAGAGAATGTTGTCAAGGACTTGAGCACAAAAATGTGGGTTGGATTTGGCCTATGGTTTGAAAAAAAAGGAGAATCGAGCATTTGTTTTTTCAACAGTGGTCTCACTACTACCTGGTTAAAATTGAATGAATCCTGAGAGGACGTCAGCAGATGAGATAATATCAGCATAAAATTGTCTTCTAGCTTTTGTGACAGCTTCCTCATAGATGTAGAGTTGGTCTCTAAGGAGATCATGGGAAATTTGGAATCTGTCCTTCAATTTTCTCTCTGTCCTGCAGTCTTGTCTCAAGCCACGTATTTCCTCAGAGACCCAGCGTTCAGATGTGTCCCTTGTTTTTTTTTATGGCAAGGCAATCTCATTCAAAATTTTAGAGCACAGCAATTCAAGCATCTGTGGTAATCGGGGATGAGCATAAAGTCGGCCACTCCAGCGAAAATATAGCCAAAAATTCAGCAGCTTTTCCTTTGTCGAGGCCCCGCACCCATGTGACAGGAGCAGGTTTGGGGGCAACATTGAATGGCAGAACAAAGTCGAATAAAACCGCTGAATGGTCAGAAAAGGCAGTATTTACAGTCTTGACCGAGGTGATGAGAAACCCAAAAGACAGAGCTAAGTCCAGAATATGTCCATGACTGTGTGTTGGGTCAGAAACCCACTGTGCAAGACCAAAAGAATCCAACACGTTAAAAAAGTAATTGACGAGTGGTTTGTCAGGGCAGCACACATGAATGTTTACATCAACACATGCTCATATTTAGGCAAAAAAGTGTACAGCAATTCGGATTGATGTGATTATTGGAGGAATTCCTTCCAGAGTCGATCAGAGGCGCCAGAGTTCTGGTGACGGGGGCCAGCACAGGTATCGGGGAGCAGATGGCCTATCATTACGCCCGCTTTGGAGCCCAGGTAGTCATTACAGCCCGGAGGGAGAAAGTTCTGCAGCAGGTCAGTGACCTTCACCATAAATGTCACTTGTCACAAGTCCTTGAATGAAATGACATAGATATATGTAAGGGGTAATGCCCGTTAAGGCATTCGGATGTCAGAAATTAACGGACAACCTGGAGACAGGAAACTTCCAGTGTGAAGCAGAGGATGTTTGCTTCCATAACATCCAGTAGTTTCTGATAATGGACACCTGGAAGGGCATATCCCTCTTACGTATACCATGGCCACTCTTGAAAGAAAGAATTATTGAATCTAATATTAGTACTTTAATCTGTTTTTGTTTTTACATTTAAATAGTTTTATACAAGAAGCGGAATATTTGATACAAATGCAACACGTTGTCATGGTAACCTGCAGCTGCTGTATGAGGACTAACCTGCAGAGGAAAGTGTCTAAATACTAAAGGTCATGTTCAGTGATCCAAAGCATCAGTTCAGAGGAAAGTTCACCTCGTCAACCTTGTTTTTAACTAGATGATAAAGATAAAGTCAAACATCCACCATTAATTCTGATCAATAAATATGAATCAACAAACTAAGTTTCTGTTGTTCAAGTTACCAAGTGAGGTTTAGGAACAATCAGGCTACATGACCGGAACGTCTTTTTAAGTTGTCCGTTGTCACCTTTTATTGGACCACCTGCAGCCAATCAGAATCCAGTTTTCACCAAGACCATGGTGTAAGCATGTATAAGTTATTTAGATGGTGTTGTCACAGAAAATAATGGTGTTGGTAAAAGCCAAAGTTGTTGATCTGATCCCTGATCCGTGGCGCCACGCTGGACAGTTTGATCATTCTCATTAACGGTGGCTCACAGGTGGTGGAGAAGTGCCTCAGTCTGGGGGCTCAGAAGGCGGTCTACATAGCAGCAGACATGAGCACGGATGCAGACCCTGACAAAGTGGTGGATTTTGCTCTGGAGGAGCTGGGAGGCTTGGATTACCTAGTTCTGAACCACATTGGGTCGATCGACCTCAGGATGTGGGATGGAGATCACGAACAGGTTCAGCAGCTCATGAAGGTAAGTCACATCCCGTCGGCGTGTCGGTGTCGAGGGCTGTCCTGATGTTCTGTGTTGTTTGAAGATCAACTTCCACAGCTACGTCCAGATGGCGGGGAGAGCTCTGCCCTTCCTGGAGCGGACCGGAGGAGCTTTGGTGGTCGTGTCATCATTATGTGGTAAATGTAGCATAAATATTTAACATATATGGATGGTGTTTTCAGCCTGTTGCTGATTTTGATTTTATTTCTGTTTTAGGTTTACATTGATCTTAATTTTCCTTAGTAATCGGTCCATCACAATGAAAACTGTTCTATTCCATTTTTAAATAAATAGAGGCAAAGCCAGTGAGGCAGGACTGAAGGTCACCAAAGGCTCGTTTGTCATCTACACACAGAAACCCTCCATCTGTTCCAAAGCTTCACTCAGATGTCAACTCTTTCCTCACAGGTCGAGTCAGCACTCCCTACGTAGCTCCATATACTTCAACCAAATTTGCCTTGAATGGCTTCTTCGGGTCCCTTCGTCACGAGCTGGTGATGAAGAAGAGCAACGTGTCCATCTCCATATGCACCCTGGGGCTCATAGACACAGCATCCGCTATGGAGAAAATCAGGTATGTGCACGGGGGGGAGGAGGAGATCAACTTCAAATACTTAAAAAGTTGTTCCTGTGCTCTAGGGAGTTCACGGACATGTCGGCTTACCCTGCAACAGACGCTGCGCTGAACATCATCATCACAGGAGCAACGAGGCAGAGGGAGCTGTTCTACCCCTGGTTCACGCAGGTCATGGCTCTCACCAAAGACTGGTGTCCTTCCTTATCAGATTACATGATCCAGAAGTTCTACAAGACCTCCTAAATGCACCGTGGCGGCGCTGTGGACAGACCTGCCGGCTCCTCTGATTGAAGAGGAGGACATTTGTTAAATTTGGACCAATGTTGACCGACTACTGTCAAACATTTGTGGTTCCTCTGTGCATACTCTTGTTTTTTTTTATCATCGAGGTTCAAATGTTCAGAGCTATCTGCACAATAAAACACCATCGTTTTTGTTAGCAGTCAAACTGTGGGACAGTTTCTTGTTGTCGTTAAAGACAGACTCCACAAGGGGGCAGCAGAGCTGAACCCATAAAGACTTTAGTGCCGTCTGTTAGTGGTATTACAATAAATAACTGATCCATTTCCTGTATTCTTTATCCTGCAAACTAAATTATTCAACCACCTTTTAGCATGCCCCACCCCCTTCTGGTTTTCCCTCCATTTTTTCATGGAGGTTAGTCTTGTCAAAGCTGGCCACAGTGGGAGCGTCAGTTCCTGCTGTGAGGAACTTTTGTTTTTGGTTCCTTTGAGCTTTTGAGCGTGGATCCTAAAGGCACCTCAGGGTTTCTTCGGAGTCTGTGCCTCGGTCCATGCTGGTGGTCTCCATCTTATGCAGCTCACCCTGGAAGATGCATCCTGTCTGAAGTGTCCATGTCAGGTCAGTGACGGTTAGAGCAGCAGAGGAGAAGCTGGCCTCTCATGAGAATGGACTCTGCTTTGTGATTAGCTAAAGCATTTCTCATTGCTTTGGTAAAACCAGAATCTGCAAAAGTCTATTTTCTTCTTTTTTCTCCTTTTGTCTCTTTGTCACACATGTTCCCAGTGCTGAGGCCTCCTGGGGAGGAGGGCAGCCCTCAGACAGGAACACCTGCAACAGATTAGTCCTGCAAATGCTGGGTGATGGATCCTCTCAGGACTCAGCGGCGTGTCTCCAGCACGCTAAACAACAATGCACACACACGGAAAACAGAACCAACATTCTGAAAATGTTCACCTCACACAACATCGCACGTGAAGCTCTGCTCACATGATCTCCATGCTTCCTACACTCTTCATCAAGTGCAGTTTCTCTATGAAAATTGAACCGCAGCTGAGAGCATCCGCTTGCAGAATCCTCGTCTGCTGCTCCTGATACCAAACACCTCAGGATCAGAAGAGCATCACTGTCCTCGGTTTCGCATCTGACAGCAGAACGTCACGTTTCAGACCATGGACTCTCCTTCATCAGCGGAGAGTCCGCACCAACACCCAGCAGCCCCACACGGATGGTTCATGTTTATCCTGCAAAGTCCATCCACCTTCTGCCCCAGCAGCGCGGGATGGGCAGCTTTGATGCCGGCGTTCACCACTCTGCCTGTTTCCTCTGTGTATACTCAGGGATGTCCATCATAATAGGTCAGAAGAGGATCAGAGTTGAACTTCTGAAGAGGCGAACCTACATGAGAGCTTTAAAGCTCTGAATGATCTTCAGCTCACGGTGGTCATCAAAGCAGTGGTTGGGTTCATTTTGATCAAACTGACAAACTCAGAAAGTCGTGACTCCAACAAGTCAGGTGATGTACTGAGCAGTTTATCATCTGATGCTTCTGTTTGTGTCTTTGATCAAAGTCATCAGAGGACTGGCGCGACATTACGATTCATCAAGGCCACAAAGCAAAACTACCAAAGTTGAACTCTCAATTGCTGGTCATTTTGGTTTTGAAGGGTTTGTCTCGCTGGGCTGACCACCAAAGCACAAAGGATGACTGATGGAAGCTGGAGCGCTTCCGTCTGAGATCCACTGACAGGAAACGTTTCTAAGCAAAGCGCAGAACATTCAGTAACACATGAAAACCTTATTTCAAATGTTCAATGAGCAGCAGCAGAGAAATGCAGCGTGAACACATGGCAGCTCCAGAATAGGAGTGGAGCCAAATCCATTCACAAAGTAACCACTAGGTGGCTTATAACTCATGCAAGTCAGCCCCTACTCAATCTAAAAAGACTTCAAAAACCCCTTCCACCTCCGTTCTTCATGTTCTTCAGGTTTCATGTCCATCATAGCTGACCAGGGGGTAGAATCATCATTTTATTGAAAATCTGACAAAGAAACCACACCCAGATGAGGGCGTGGCCTTTTCAATGATAGCTGACTTCAAAGTCTTAACTGAAGAACGAGTTGAGGTTCTGGAGCTGCTGGAGTAGCTCTATTATCTATCGGGCTTGTCTGTCTCCTTTCAGAAGGATGAGGGTCTTCAAACCTTTGTCAAAAAGTTAATGAACCCAGTCCAGGAAAAGTTGACTATTGAAATTTAAGACCCATTTGAAGCCTAAAGCAGCATCAGAATGTTTTTGATTTTGAAATGGTTTATTTCAAGCAATTAAATAAGAATAATACACAAAAGATAATAAGACATAAAATTAAATATTGCTTGAAAGGCAGTGGAAGGAATCGAACTCATATAAACCCCCCCTCTTCTACCGTAACCATTTTATTACATGATTTCTCATTATCCGGTTAAAATTAGAATTAGCTCCGGTTAGTTAGAATTAACATGCTTGAATGCAAGGAGCTTCTAAATGGCCCACTTTAGAAACATTTTTAGAAACGGCTGAATCCCTACAGAGTCACAGGGTTGCTGGAGCCAACCCTGCTACTGTCGGGTGAAGGCGGGGTTCATCCTGAACAGTGTGCCGCTCCATCGCAGGGCAAGGGTCAGATTTCATCCTTTTACCCTCTTTACGCCAGCAGCCATTGATCTGTCGCAGTGTCTGATTCAGTCATCTGCCTTGAAGTTGAGCATCTGAACAAACATCACAAAAATGGAAGGGGGGGGCATAAGATACAGACCACGTGGGTGTCAGAGAAGGCGGAGATGACCCCTGACCTCCCTCTCCAGGTTCTTTCTGAGGAGCACGGGGTTGACACAGGAGGAGGTGGGGCCAGAAAGAGGCTGAAGGGTGAAGACAGCAGCAGCCTGTGTGTCTCAGCTGAAGGTGGCGCCAAAAGACGGAGAAAAGAGCTTTTGATTACATTACCAGAGTCTCAGTTTTTCAATAATCACCAGGAATGCCAGGTTGGACAGAAGGAAAGAGTCCACGAATGAAATCCAAAGACAGACTCCACCAAAGACCACAAGGAGGCAAAAGAGACCCACATCTGCCTGTCAGACTGCCCCCCTCCCACAAAGACATGGTTCCCAGCCTGAATCGTGACGAAACCAATGATCTTGGGTCAGGAGGAATGATGTTTGGCACGAAGTCACACCTTAAGATACCTCTGCAAGCTCTGCTTCCTGAACTCCAGCAACCGAGGAGCACATTATATAGAAGAGGAGGAAGAGGAGGAGAGAATGCTGCCGATGCTAACAGAAAAAAGCAACAGATGCACATCTGGGTAACTCTGGGGTCGCGCCTCACACTGATAAAGTTCCAGCTGTAAACGCCCGTACACACCGGGACGAATATTCGCCAGCCGTTATTCGCCAGCGTTTTTCGCCACGTTTTTCGTGTTCACACCCAGGCGATTTTCGCTGACGATGAGCCGAGCGAACATGCAATTTCATTCCCTGACGTTAGATGGCGCTTAATGTAAAACAGAAATACTCCTGTACACAAGGTGGCGCTGCGCAACTTTACGCTTCTTAAACTCGCTTTTCACTCAGAAGAAGAGAGCAAATATTCACAAGCTTGTCAGAATCATACAAAGAAAACATGAATATTTCAAGCACCAGTAGCTCCAGCTCCAGTTCCAGCGATGAAGACATTATTGTTCTGTTGAATGTTGAAAGACGCCGGAAAAGACGCCGATTTTGGGTACATCCCATAGTTACGAGAAGAGAAGAACATGGGTTGAGCATGAACATGAGTTTTATCGACTGGTACAAAAGCTGAAAATGTATCATGAACATTTTCGGGGATATTTTAGAATGTCCGTCATTATTTCTTTGCGGCAGTGTAGATGGTACTTGGCGTCTATCTTCTTCGCTGATATGTGTGCTCAGAAAGGTAGTTTTGTGTTTGAGCGCCCCCAAGTTGTGTTTTACTGTAACTTCAGAAGCTCCAGACACGTGTGCAAAAGCGCCATTCTCATTGGTCGTATAGTTTTCGACGTGGTGCGTCAAACCCAAAAAACGAACCCGAGGCGTTTTTAAAAAAATGACGCTTTGACGCGTGGCGTTTTTTGGGTCGGTGTGCACACTCACATTGGTGCCCTTTGTTTAGTAACGAGGCGTTAATTGTTGGCGAATATAGCGCGTGAAATTCGTCCCGGTGTGTACGGGCCTTAAGGCTGAAGAAGAGCCCACCACACTAAGCTCTGGTCCAGGTTCATGCAAAGCAGCCAGATGGAGGACAGCAGCATAGCAACGGCATCAACATGAAGTTTGAGGGGTGAAATGATTTTTACATCCAGACGCCATGACTCAACTTTAAGAGCACGTTACCTGGACGCATTTAAATTCACTTTTACCTGATCATCCCACTCCAATCATCTTCTGATTTGTTTTCAAAGTGTTCCCAGTGCTTTTCTAATGATGATGTTGCTGTTTTTAGTCAAAATGTAATAAAACTGTCATTTTCTAAGACATAGATTCTGCAAAGCAAACCCCAGCCCCTTCCCATTGTTGAGAGCTCTCTGTTTACATGCTCTCCCACTAGCTTACAGCCCCTCACACCCCCAGGTTAACATTAGCGCTGCAACAAAAATGGTGAACAATCCAGTCGTACAGTTTAAATCCAGATTCCAGCTCAGACGAGGAAAACAAAGACGTTGATGGATCTATTTGTCTGCAGGTGGATGCATCAGAATGGAGCGGAGCAGGGAGGTTGTGGCCTTGCCCAGCATTTTTTCTACTTCGTAAATGCTATTTTTTTTCAACAGCATTTTTTATCTGCTCCTGATTCACAAAGATTAGAATAAAGAACTACTTAGGAGTGCAATTTAAGTCTATATTTTATACATAAATGTCTGCCATCATCAGAAAAATGTTACAAAAGCATCTTTTTTAAACTGCGTTTTTTTCTCCTCTCCTGATTTACAACAATTGAATATTGAAATGCTCAAAAATGCAGTTTTGATCATAACTTTCTTCATTAATGTCCTCCATCATCAGAAAAATGCCACCAGACCATGTTAAAAATCCCAAAAACACTATTTTTTATCAGACCGGGTCTTTAAGCACGAGCACGAGTTCAGTTTAAGTGATCCTTCCAGGTATTATTGGAAACCACAACAACCTTCAGATACACTGAGTGGTTGTCAATTCTGCTTGTTACCATAGTCATAAGGAGTGTGTGTATGTGTGCACATGTGTGTGTGTGTGTACTTGTGTGAGCTAACTTGTCTCTCACTAATTGTTCTTGATAACCGTAAACACAGCGGAGGATCCACAAAGAGGACAGTCTGTGTTTTTACATCCTCCACCTCCCGATCTGACATTCACGCTCGGCTGTATCTCTATGAACGGGGCGGGGGCGGTGGAGTGGGAGGTGTGGTGGAGAACACAATTCCCAAACTGTTTATTAAGTTTTTGTTATTTACTAAATATTATAAAAAGTGACTTTTTTTGTACTAGAGCTGAAGTAGCACAGAACATTTTCAATGTTTTGAACATAAATAAATGATTTTTTTTAATTTTCACATTTTCATTATAATGACGTTGAACAAATCTGAACTGAAGTTGAGTAAATGAACGACACTTTCCTTATTCTTTAAATGGTGGCATTACGAAAAACCAAAAAAGTCCATTTTTATCCCACTGAGACACTAAAGTGTTCATAAAGTTTTGGTTGTGTTTCTCTGTTCCTCATCATTTCTGTGGACACCAGTGGAACATTGACCCCCCCCCCATGGACTCTGTACTTTTGTTGGTCCTCTTTCTAGTAGGTGGGGGTGACTGAGAGCATGTGTGGTGGGACAGACAAGTTCTTCTTTTTTTTCATTTACAAAGGATAAGAAGTGAACCGTAAACACCCTCAACAAGGCCATCAAACCTGCAAGAATGAGAGCCCCCCCCCCTCCACGCTCTGTCCTCCACCCCCTCACAAAGGCAGAGCTCAGAGCTTACAAAGTGCCAATTAACACTGAATGTTTGCCCCTCGCACCTCCCTCTCTGAACTGCTGACAGCTCTGGTGTTTGGGTTAATACCAAAGGCCTGCAGAGAATTAGAATTCTCCTTCTTGCCCCCCCCCCCCCCCCCCCCATCCTTTTATTTGGTTTCCAATGGGGTGGCTTTACAGTTCAGCGCACAGTCAAAGGGTGATGGAAAATGACTTTCCAGAGAACTTTCTGCAGAGGGGCTGCGCTGGGATGAGCGGGGCAGAAAGTGGGAGCGGGGAGGAACCAGAGTGGGAGGGTCATGAAAAATAAACGGTGCCGTTGAGTTTTGGGTTGTTTATGTCTTTCAGCTGACGTTTCTGTTACCAAAAGGTTTCAGAACAACCTTTTCCTGTTCCCTTGAGTTTCATCAGCGAGAAGGAAGATTCAGACCTTCAGGTCCGACGGGAAACCAAGACATTTCTGCGGCCCGTTTATCCTCCAATTATCTCAGACAAATCCAAAACTGGTCCACATTTTACAACCACAGGGGGCCAGAAATGTACTTTTCACCTGTCTTCTCCTTTCACCAAGCTTCACCTGGACTTTGCTTTTGTTGGAGCGGGTGTCTTTTTTTAACACGTTTTATTTTTAGCAGAGAGTGAAAAAAAATCTCAGAAATACTGCGTGTTTTACTGACTGAATGCTTGTGTTTCTCTTTCATGAGTATGAGCTGTAATAGAAAGACTCTGCAGAAGCCTCAGCTGCTCCACAGTGCCCCCCCCCACCCCACCGTGTTCTGATCCGCCTCATGCTATTCGCTGAACCCGGGTACTGGATTTCCCAAAGGCACCAACACCGCCATCACTCCTTAGGAAAATTCTTTTTTATCAGATTTCATGTAATCGTTCTGCACTTTGGGTTGACAGAAATGTCTAAAGTGTTTTGTAAATTAAAGTTGGACTTCAAATCCTGTTAGTAATAAACAAAAACTGATTTTGGGAATCGGCTTCATTTTGGTGGCACTAAACCTTCATGGGGACTCCAGTGAAACCACAGTTATGACTTTGGGAACGCTCTCAGACAGAGCAGAGAGGAAACAAATTCAAATGAAGTGATTTGAGCTTCCTCCTCTTGCATGAAGACTCTAGAAGTTAAATGAAATGATTGGTGAATATGGATCATCCAGGAGGAGCTGATAAGCATGTTGTTGGAGGATGATCTGTCTTTGACTTTCTGAACCGAATGAGACACATTTGTAACCCTTGTGCTATCTTAGATGACCCCATCCTTACATTGACGTGTTCTCCCCACCATGACAAAGGTGGATAAAGGTGGAAAGATTTCATGTAATCCATGGACACCAGTGAAATCATTGAAGAAAAAAGGTTCAGAGCACTGTCTAGTGGGTCTAGATGACCCAACTCCCAATGTTAAAGTTACATGAAATCTTTCCACCTTTATCCACCTTTGTCATGGTAGGGAGAACACGTCAATGTAAGGATGGGGTCATCTAAGATAGCACAAGGGTTAAAGGCGGATCCCTGAGGTCAGTTTGGAAACATTCGGTTCTCACTAAAACACAAAGTTCTAAGTCTTCCGGCTCCGCCCCATTCTGATGCATCCACCTGCAGACAAATAGATCCATGAATGTTTTTCTTTTCCTCGTCTGAGCTGGAATCTGGATTTAAACTGTAAGGCTGGATAGCTCCAACATTGCTTGCCATTTTTGTTGCACTGCTAATGTTAGCCTGGGGCTGTAAGCTGGCAGGAGAGCATGTAAACAGAAAGCTCTCAGAAACAGGTAGGGGAGGTGCCGATCATGACTCAGAGTTGAATTTCTAATAAACACCTGCTGTTCTGCAGAAACTTTGTCCTAGAAAATGACATCATCATAATTAACCCTTGTGCTATCTTAGAGGACCCCACCCTTGCATTGACGTGTTCTCCCTACCATGACAAAGGTGGATAAAGGTGGAAAGATTTCATGTAATCCATGGACACCAGTGAAGATCACAAATCATTGAAGAAAAAAGGTTCAGCGCTGTCTATTGGGTCTAGATGACCCAACTCCCAACGTTAAAGTGCCTAGGATAACACAAGGGTTGAAAGACCACTGGGAACATTTTGAGAACAGATCAGAAGATGACTGGAGTGGGACTATAAAAGGTCTTCCTGTGAGGAAAGCTGGCTCTGACAAAGAGAGGCAGTGCTGATGTGGAGCCATGCCAGACCAGCTTTATTTACATTGAAGTAAGGAAAGCTGACATGGCCTGACACGGTTCATGGCTCCACCGGTGAGGGCTCCACCCTCTGACTTCAGGGTCCTCCTGTGGGAAGTCATCTGGAGAAACATGTGACTTCGGCTTTAAATCCAGATTTCTGGGATTTGCTGAAGTTAAGTGGAGTGCAGCTCAGTGGAAGTTAAGCCTTGAGGCATCAGATGAAGAATTGGTCTGCAAAAACCTTCCTGGACAGGGATTTGGATATCCCTATTTACAGACATTTGATCAGGCTGCAGCATATCCTTTTTATCTGAAGATTGATTAAAAAACAGGTGGTGCTGCTCTGATCAAACCGGTCCCTGTGACATCTGACTTAAGTCAGCTCTAATTTCTGCTGCTGCATGACAGAGGCAGGCGGAGATGTGTCTGTGTCCAATAGGGGTCGTGAGAAAAGCAGAGGAGATGTCTCTAACTTTACTTGTGCAGCAGGAATGTCTGCGGAGTTTGTGGGACCACATGAGTTCAGAGTAGGAAAGAGCTGAAAGAGCTGACACTCTCCACCAGCGGTGTGGGACCCCCTCTCTGGACCAGGACACAGGCAGGCTGCAGTGCCCCGGATCCTGACTGTCTGTGGTTTGGGATGTTGTGGAGGTCAGGGTGAACTGCAGGTCAACCATGGAAAAACTTGTTGTCTGTCTGGAAAAAAAAAGGATGGATGGATGAGTAAGAGCGAGGGAGTGGGGGCTGGCAGCTGGGGGTTGGAAAAGATGAGATGACTGAGCTCAAAATTAGGACAGAAGAACTGGATTCATGAATTTCACACATTGATTTCCTGGTTTTTGATGTTGATTCGATGCACATGACACTAATTAAAGCTGGACACCTTGACTCCTAAAGGAATTCCTCTAGAAACATGGTGATGTCAGGAAGGCGTTATCATGATTTTCCATCCATCTGAACAGGAAGGATTTCCTCCACAATTTGGACGTTTCTGTGCTGAAAAGTGATGGATGAGTTCACTGTGGCGAGGAGAAGTTAGAGGGAGACAGTGTGTCACCTGCAGTGAGAGTAAAAGAGCCTGCAAATGGAAGTGATTACATGCAGTATTGCCCCTGTGGGAGTGATCATCACAGAGCAGCATTTTCAGAGAATAGAACAGACAGAGGCAGCTCTCATCTGGGCTTCTTTCTGCTCCTTTGGGTCGGTTCACTTCAGACAGTTGCTCAAAAACAAACACACTGCCACGATGACCACCTCCACAGTCACACCTCCACACGCATCTGCAGGAAAAACCCAATAGGGCTGACATCTCAACCGGAACAGGTTGGGTTTGCAATCATACACATCAATTAGGAATGTATCCCACAATCCATCTGTGAGCGACCACAAAGGAAACAGACACCGGTGTGAGAGCCGAGCAGGCCAGGCTGAGGAGGAGCAGAGGAGTTATCTGCTCCTCATTACGTCCTAGTAGGAGAGCTCCACTGACATTTGCAGAGGAATGAGAACATCAACATCTGGATATGGCCGCCATGTTCTTGTTTATGGGGGTGGTGGGCTTCAAAGCCACTGCGACTGCTGCCATCCGCTTTTCCTTCAAGGAAAGACGCCACAGAAGACTAAAACCTGAACATACAAAAAGAATATCGTGTCAAATGTAAAGAGAAAGGTAATTGTTGTCATGGGGGGTATAGTCACATGCAACCATCCTAAGGGTACACCCATACAGGTGCTGTGGGTTTTTTGGTTGTCCAGGTCCGTGGAGGGTCATAGAGAGGAGTGGCTGCATCTTAAGGAGAGCACAAGTCTGTCTTTCAGTTCCTTTGAAGCTCGGACAACTACCTCAAGGGACATTATGAAAATGGAATGTACCATTGTTGTGGGTGTGGTAAGTGTAACGTGAAGTATTTGTAAGGATAATGGAAGTTGAACACACTGGTAACACACAGGTGATGCTGTCATACGGCGTCCTTACGCCACACTCTAGTCGTCAGTAAAGCTTAAGTTACAACTAACCTTGTGGCTGGATATGGGCTGTCTGCGGGTGAAAAATGGGCAAACTTGTACAGGACTTACTGTCATGGTGTGTATGACGAGACAGACCCAGATGCTGAAACCCGGAAAGAAACTCAGGCAAATAGCGTGTAACAGAGAGTCTTTAATTTTCCCAGGCAGGAAACCAAAGTTCAAGCAGTAAAAATTCGTTAGCTTGGAGCATAGCCGCTGCTCGTGGAGTCTTGGGCTCGTAGCAGGAAACGAGGCGCGGCTGGAGCGGGGCGAGTCTCGCCGAGAGGGGAAATGGAGCCGAGGCGAGGATGGAGCGTGACGAGACGTGAGGCTTAAGGCCCGTACACACCGGGACGAATATTCGCCAGGCGTTATTCGCCAGCGTTTTTCGCCACGTTTTTTGTGTTCACACCCAGGCGATTTTCGCTGACGGTGAGCCGAGCGAACATGCAATTTCATTCCCTGACATTAGATGGCGCTTAATGTAAACAGAAATACTCCTGTACACAAGGTGGCGCTGCGCAACTTTACGCTTCTTAAAGTCGCTTTTCACTCAGAAGAAGATAGCAAGTATATACGCGCTTGTCAGAATAATACAAAGAAAACATGAATATTTCAAGCATCAGTAGCTCCAACTGGTACTTGGTAAGGGGATATTTAAGAATGTCCGTCATTATTTCTTTGCGGCAGTGTTGACGCTACTTGCCGTCTATCTTCTTCGCTGGTATGTGTGCTCAGCAAGGCAGTTTTGTGGTTGAGCGCCCCCAAGTTGTGTTTTACTGTAACTTCAGAAGCTCCAGACACGTGTGCAAAAGCGCCATTCTCATTGGTCGAATAGATTTCGACGCGACGCGTCGAAAAAAAAAAACGAACCCGAGGCGTTTTTTTTTTTTGACGCTTTGTCGCGTAGCGTTTTTTCGCGTCGGTGTGCACACTCTCATTGGTGCCCTTTGTTTAGTCACGAGGCGTTAAACGTCGGCGAAAATCGCCGGCGAAATTCGTCCCGGTGTGAACAGGCCTTAAGCCGATTGCGGATCGTGAGGAAGATCTTCCAGGTGAACACTCGTGGATGCAGAACCTGGAGATGGATCGACAGGCAAGGTAAGTACTAGTCAGAACATAGACTTAGCCAGAACGACAGAGGAGTCTAAATAAACCGAGGTAGGTAACGGACTGGCGATGAATGCTGGGCTGGATCTCCTTAAGAAGGCGGTGAGGTAGATGAGCTGAGTGTCCACAGCTGGTTCCAATCTTCAGGTGAAGGGGAGGGGGAGGAGAACTGCCAGGCACCATGACACTTACTCTCTGACTTACCCTAACATGCTGTGTAAGTTTTCACTACGACCTGGCTTGGTGTGGGGCTGAAGGACCCCCCATCTACATTTTTTTTTAGATTCTGTGACATGATCCTCCTCCGTAGTAAACATGTAGTCACCTGAGCTCAGGGAATTCCTCACATTTGCGCAAACAAGATGTTTGCATTTGTGCAGGAGGTAAATATGCTTGGCATGCGTATGTCTGTACCCTTTAATTTCATTTTGACATTTTTGTTGTTTTAATGTATTATAGCAATACAACTGCACAAGCTCTTGGTCATGTTGGTCTCAGGGGCAGAGCCCCGTGCTGGGGCCCTAGCTGGGTGGGGGGGCTGCTATTCTTCTGGCTGGGTAGGAGCTTACTTTGCTCCTGTGGCGCCCTGCTCTCTAAGCATCGGGGGCCTCTGTGGCGGTCCTGCTGACCCTGGTCTGGCTGGCACGTGATTGCCCGATTTCCTCTATCTGCTATACCATGCGGGTGTCCGGGGGCTCCTGGCTACAAATTTAATCAAAAAACGGATACAAATGTTAGAGTTATGTTATTATCATTTGCTTACACACTATTATCACCATAATGTGATTGTCTCAGTTCTATCTTTCAGTAAGAAAACAATGACCTGAATATGATGTTCCTGTTTTTTCTGATCAAATGACCCACGTTCATGTCTGCAACCTTCAGTTTTCAATAAAAAGAGGCTCCATGCACTAGGAAGGCAGACCTCCTCTGTACAGTTCGCGCTGTGATAGACCGATTCTCCTTCTGCAGAAGTCTAGAAAAAATTCTCATCTCCTGTGTGGTTCTAATCTTTATTAAAGAAAAATTCATAACCCTGACAACAATTTTAATCAATACACCAGTAAATTGAGTTTACCCTAAATTACAAAAGGGGTTTATACAAATATACACCTCATGTGTCAGAATATTCCTAACCACATGCTGAAACAGTAAAATATGTCCAATACAAGATGCCTCCAGCTCTGTTTGCTCAGCTGTTGGACAAGACAAGTCAAAATAATTAATCAAATAAATAAAGTTTAGGCTGAAATACAAAATGAGTTTATACAAATATGCACCTGGTGTGTCTAAAGCGGCATAACCCCCTACTGTAACAGTGACATCCGACCACCACTTGTGGGCCTCAGCTCTGGAAAGGACAAGTTAAAAAAACGCAGGAAGAAGCCCATTGTCTATTACAAACAGGTAAAAAAAAATCACAAACACATTAGTAGCATTAAAAAGTTTAAAAAATAGAAGTAGAGTTTACATTACAAGAGTATAAATAAAACTGTCGTTCATTGTGTAACAAAGACTGCTGCTGAATGCCCTAAAAAGTAGCAGCTATGATAGTTATGGAGCTGATCAGAAAATGTGTAAAACTTACACTTCACTAAGTCACTTTTATCCTGGAACACACACTTTTAAATAAAGACCCCAAGGAATGTCTTTAACAACTAGTCACCCTTCATTAAGGGACAGAGCTAATACAGGACAGAAACTTTCTGCAAAATAAAAATGTTTGTTAACTAATTACAACAACATGAACTGAACACACATCAAATACAGAACATGTAAATTAATAATAGCATGCTACAGTAATAATAAGGAAACAGTAACCGGTGCAAAATAAAAAATAAAAAATAAAAAGCTACTACAATGTAACAAAAAACAGCACCACAAATATATATATTTAAAATAAATGTAGAAATAAAATTAAAGAGTCACTAGTAAAAAAGGTAAAAAAAAGCAACTCTGTATTAAAATTAAAAGTTATAGTTCCATTAGTTAATACACATCTAGGTGTGTGAAATGTGTTCCCCACATTTGACCGCTGGGGGAGCGGTGAGCTGCAGACACATTGGTGACCATTTGATAAATAAATATAAAAATATAAACGACACAACAACAAATCCTGCCTATGTGTGCAAATATGTGGCTCTTGAAGGAATCTCTCCGCTAAAGTAGTGAGGGGAGGATTGGCACTGTTTACACAGACAGACAGTGTTGTCAGATTGGGCAGTTTTCCGCTCAAATCGTGCAGATTTTTGCTCAAATTGGGTTGTTTTTTTGCCCAATCTGGCAACACTGCAGACAGATAAACACCGTGCAGGACTCCATAAGTAAATTAATTAATTAACGTTAATGTACTAAATTATCAGTATTAAAGAAAAACTGGGATCCGCCCACCCCTACTATCCATCCATCCATCCATCCATCCATGCTCAAAATACCAAACTGTACAGTAAAAAAGAGGCTAGAGGTCACCCACCTGGGATTTGAACCACAACATTATCTGTGTAATGCAAGAGTGCTAACCACTACTCCACAGTGCAGCCCTTTAGAAGAGCCTTTTTTTCCTGTTGATTTGGGATCTAGAGGAGAAGTCAATCTAAAATATTTTTGTGTCATTTTTGTGTTATCCAACATATTGACCTGGATTTTGTGTGATAAATAATGAGCATCAGGAATCCCCAAAACCAACTGAGAAGAAGAAAGGGAAGATTGCTGAAAGCTCATTCACTCATTCATTCATTCATCTTCCTCCGTTGTGTCCCTTTCTGGGTCACGGGGCTGCCGGAGCCTATCCTGGCCACTTGTGGGCGAAGGCAAGGGACACGCTGGACGGGTCGCCATGTCTGTTGCAGGGCCACAATCACACACCCATTCCCTCTCACACCTGTGGATTTGGAGTGGCCAGTTGACCTATGAAGCATGTTTTTGGATGGTGGGAGGAAGCCGGAGACCCTGGAGAAAACCCACGCATCTACAGGGAGAACATGCAAACTCCACACAGAATGGTGTGGTTGTTGAAAGTTGTATTAGTTAACTTGTGTTTTCTCAAAGTAAAGTTCTTCCTTTTGTGGATGCAGCCGTGTTGCTTTGTGGAACAACAGACTTAAATTCCACATGATCCAACATTCATCTCTGAAATGGATGCAACATCCATAACCGGGGGACGGATCAGAGTTTACACCAATTAAGAATCATTTATTAAAATAATTAACCATTAACAAAAAGTGACAAAGACTTTGGGTCAAGGAAATAACCCCCCCCCCCCCACACACACACACACACACACACAGCACTTTGTACAAAGGGGCAGAACAGACAGCATTTAAACAGAGAGGACAACAAAAGGATTTCACTTACTAGGGGGGGGGTTCTCATGTGGGGTTGGTCAGGAGCTCCCACCAAAGAATGCCAACACCCTCCATTGAGCACCTCCTACTAAGCACCCCCCACCCTCCCTGGTTCACCTTCCCCCCTCTCTCTCGCTCCCTCCCCCTCGCCTGACTCGCTGTGACCCATCTTGCACCTCCCAAAGCCCACAACAGACGCTTGGTGTGTGAAGAAGGTCAGGAGTTCAGGCCCGACCGAGGCTCCACTCCTCCCTCTGCACAGGGGGGGGGCGCCCTGT
Source organism: Oryzias latipes (assembly GCF_053564925.1). Taxonomy (NCBI): domain Eukaryota; kingdom Metazoa; phylum Chordata; class Actinopteri; order Beloniformes; family Adrianichthyidae; genus Oryzias; species Oryzias latipes. The sequence continues at coordinate 9,742,339 of NC_136240.1, forward strand.
GGGTTTATAATTATCTGCCGTTGGCATTCAGCACAGGTTCAAGCACAGTGCAAACGCTGGCACCAGCAAGGGGGAGATGTGCTTGGCTACACACCGACTGATTAGTCCTCCCTAATTGCCAGTTCCTGGTTCTTTTTTACCTTTCCCTCCATCTCGGCCCATTTCAGGAGGTCCTCCTGGTCCAAACATCTTCACCTGAAGCCTTACTACTCTTGAATGTTTCTGTGGTCCATCAGTGACTGAAGCAAAGTCTGATACCAACATCACAGCTGAGTAAGAATATGACAAAGTTATGCTGGATACCTTTAGTCATACCAGGAGGTTTGGTTCTTGTGGGTTCTCTCATTTTGTCTTTCTTCAGTCTTTGTGAATCAGATTTGCTCCAAGTTGAATGTTTGCTTCCCGTCAGGTATTTATATTGGCACTGCCCTGGGGGAGGGGGGCAAGTGACCCCCCACCCCATAAATTTGTTCTTCAGAGATGTTTCGGCGCCATCAGTCACTCACAGCAGAGTTTAGCTTCTCTGTGGAACACATCTGCAGACCTTAAACAGACCCTGAAATAGGCTCACAACTGAACCCTTACTGTTGTCGGGTGGGGTGGGGTTGGAGGGGGGCATTAGAAAAGAACAGCAGTCAGGCAGATGTGTGACCTGGACTGCTGCCAAACAGCCCCGTCACCCACAGCAGGGCCTTCATCTCCACACGAGTGAGGCAGAAGGGAAGAAGGCCAAACATGGAGAACAGCAGGAAGTAGACGGGGGTAAAAGGAAGACATCCCTTCACTTTAGAGAACAGCTGGTCCTCCGTTTGAAAAGATCCTCCAGAACCTGGACGCCATTACAGTGACTGCAAACCCACAGCCCCCCCTTCAACGGGAACGCTGGTGTTGGAGAAGCTGAAATGCAAAAACTCCTTATGAAAGATCGCTTTGACACTTCAAAGCGATCTTTTCTGTTCTTTGGAGGGTTCCGGAAAAATGCAAAGCACTCCTCCTACTGCAGACACAGGAATAAAGGCCTTCAGATGGGGTGGGGGGTGGGGCATTTCAGGCTGGTGCTCAAACTGGGCAAGTAGTCCATCTTTACTGTTCTATGCATCTCCGGCCTACTACCTTTGCCACCAACGTCACAGGAGCCAACACCCGTGGGTGCAGACCACTTTCTAGTCATATGCAACAACAGTTGTAAACTTATAAAGAGCTTTCCATCTGCTTATACCCCTGTCCCAACTGTCCACATGGATGGATACGGGCTGTCTGCGGGTGAAAAATGGGTGAAAAATGGATGAAAAATGGTCAAATCTTCGTGGAACATACAGGGGACATTTACCAACTATCTCTGTGGGTCCAAATAGCGTAGAACGCTAAGTGAACCCACACAGAGAAAGTGTTCATGTACATTTCTTCTGCGTTCATGCTGTGGGCGACAAGTCATAGTGAACACTTCTACAACACATAAGGGTAAGTAAGGGGGAGGTGGGTGAGACGCAAGTGTGTAGTACGGATTTTTCAGTTTTTTAGCCCCACCCCAAATCCTGCAGACTAGAGTGTAGTTTTTGTGAACATCCCACAGGCACATACTGATCAACTGCACACCCTTTGCTCACAGCATCAGTAAGAAGTTGGTAATCATCTCACTAACGACTACAGTGTGGCATATGGGCGCCATATGACAGCATCACCCATACGTGCCTGTAACTTCCATTTTCCTTACGAATACCTCACGATACACTTACCACATGTACAACAATGGTACGTTCCAATTTAATGACGCCCCTTGAGGTGGTTGTACGAGCCTCAAGGGAACTGCAACACAAACTTGTGCTCTCCTTAAGATGCAGCCGATCCTCTCTACGACCCTCCAGGGACTCAGGCAACCCAAAAACCCACAGCACCTGGATGGGTCGAGCCCAGCACAGGTCATGTGATCAAGGCTTTTAAGAGGCTTTCCTGTCACACCTACATTCACACAAACACACTGATGAAGGCTTAATGCCAAGCTTCAATGTACAGCTCAGTGTCTTCACTTCAACAGACAGAGGCCTGTAGAGCGGGACTAAGCTTTTTTTATTGTTGCAATAATAAAGACTTATCCCCCCCACCCCCAAAAATAATGCCTGTTTCTGCAACTGGTGGGCTGTATTTCCACAGTGACCCCCACAGAGCTTCAGACGCCTCTTCTCCCCCCCGCTGGTCCACTGTGACCACCCTCTGCTAATCTTTTACTGTAACAAAGACGTGCTTGAACTGACCACCAAAAACCCCGCCCTCACATGTTCTAAGGGTTTTCCAATGAGCTCCACATTAAGTTTTTACCCAAGAAGTTTCTGTCCTCCATCACCCCGTCTTGACTGACACCAGAGTCCTGCCCCCAACTTGTGAATCACAACTCTTTGATGTGCCACAATACAAGTGTTTTAGCCATGTGCAGAATCTCAACATGAATCTGGTAAAGTCTACTTCTCGTCTGACACTACGAAGAGGGGGAATTTTCCTCAAATTCTCTTCAAACAGAAGCTGAGAACATCTTCTGCCAGTCGCTTTCATTTTTCTTCTGCTGCAGCAGATGCAGGTTCTTTTTTTAACCGAGCAATCACCTCTGTCCAATCAGCTACTGTAGTCTGGCTTTACCAGGAGCTTCACTGAGGCTCGGTTTTTAGACTGACCTACTTTCAAGAAGAAGGTTGATGGTTTGTTCTCAACATCTCAAGCTGCTCTGGAAAGATTCTCACTTATCCTGGTGTTGTTGCCTCCAGAGTTCCTTTTTATTGAAGGAAATTTGACTGTTATAAAGTTCCTGAAGAAATGCCAACAGTTAACATCTTTAAGAAGATTGGCGTCACATAAAAAAAATCATTTTTACCACACATAATTCATGAAGAACTGGAATCTGTCAGTGCATAAAACAAGCAAACCCACTTGGAAGTGACTTCAGTGTCCAGCCAGTAAAGTTTACTTTCTTTACTGGGCCTGGCAGAGAACTGTATGATGACCAGGTGGGATTTGGAGGTCTGAATGACTGATGCTCAAAGTAAGAACCTGTTAGTTGTTTCTGTGAAACTCAAAGTTGTGTTGAAGGGGTTTAAGAAAGGGTTTAAGGATGTCTGTAGAACACAGATGATCCAAAAAGCACCGTTCAAAAGGAACTGAAATCTGCTTTTCTTCTTTTGTTTCTTGAGGAACCAAAAGAACCAATGAAGGTTAGAAGTAACCCCCCGGATCCAATTTTCCATGTCTTAACAAAAACACCCCTACTTAGGGCAGAGTTCCCATCATGCCTCAGTCCTTTTCCTGCAAACACATTGCAGTACATTTTTAGTTTAACTCCAGAAGCAACAACACTACAAAAGGAACCCACAATCCAGTTCAGAAAGAGTTTATCAGTTCGTTTATCAGCAGTTATTCAGGTCAGTCAATAACAAGAAAAAAACAAGAAACCTTTGGGTTATTAGAAAGACTGTATTTTTCAGGGCTGAGGAAGGGGCCACATCTTTCTTATTAATAAGAGAACCACAGACTGATGAACAGTCTTGGATGAGCGATGAAACGTTTTAAAAAAGATGTTAAACAGTCCAGATTCCATGATTCAACTTCAAGACAAACTACTTGGATGGGCGAAAACCTTCACCAACATGAGAACCATCCATTCACCCACCCAGCCCGCCCTCCATCCATCCATCCATCCATCCATCCATCCATCCATCCATCCATCTGTTTTCCTCCGCTCATCAAGGGCCGGGTCCTGGAGCTCGGGGGAGTCCTAAAGGCATCTGGACCAAATGCCTGAACCACCTCAGCTGGTTCCTCTTTGGAGGGTGGACTTGTGTGAAATAGGGAACAAGTTTCCATATTCTGTGAAAAGCAGAGCAGGAGGAGCCTCTGAAAACCCCTAACATCACTGCAGGGGCCTGTGCTCCAGCTTCCAGTTAGTTTTCCTGCTGCAGACGCAGCAGTGAAGCAGCGATTGACGCGATTAAGCAGCAATTCCATTTGAAACGATGATCATGTCAATTGAGCTTGTCAAGGATGAATAATTTCAGGGGAGACAGTAAAACGTAGCAAATAAGGCTTTCCTCCACAGTAAACATCAGGCTTTTAAATCTGCAATTAGCCTTTTAATGTGAAACACATGGCCAAAAAGCCATCCACATGCCGACTTCCCTTTATCACTTCTCCTCCTGAAGGCCGTGTCACACAGCCTCTACGTAGATTATGCGCATATTGCACAGATGAAAATTGTTCATACGTGAAAATAGCTGGAAAAAGTGAGAAAAGTTGTGGTCTTTTCATGAAGTTTTCACGTTTGTATTATGAATGAACCACGTTAAAACCACAGAAGTAGGAATAAACCACACAAAGAACACACAAATCAACGTCAAATCCAAATCAGGTTTAAAATATGTGCGTCAATTACGTAATTTTAAAGTGATATGTGCGCCGTGATATAAAAGTTATATAACAGTGGCACATGCAAGAAAAGTCTGTTCGCAGAAAATCAATACAATTGTGTTCGTTTTATAGAATTATTGGGTATAAACTACATAAAATAGGAACACAGTTCAATTCAGGTAAAGACCTGTCGGCTGAAACCCTCAACAGACATCTGAGTGTATCGACGAATGACAAACGCAAGAAACACTTATGAAAGACGTAGATCACGCAAGTATCACAGGAGCCCTGAATTTCAGATAATATTAAAAAAATAATAATTATTATTAATATTTTCAGTCAGCTTTCACTTGCACAATCTACAGGTCATCCTCCACAGATTCTTTCTGGTCTAACTCCTCAGGGAAGCCTAATGACAAATTAAATGTATGAATATAGAGGCCAATGATTCTGAAATGATCCTTTTTATCATTTTTATAATACTTTTAGCCCTTATGAGAAAGCTGAACATCTAATTGAATACAGAGCGTTTTGTGTTTTCTGAGAAGCAAGAATTAAAAAAAAATCCTGTAAAATGCAGAGAAAAAAGCGTCCGTGAGTTTATCGAGTTTTACTCTCACTAAGCCCCCCCCCCCAACGTTTCTGCTTCACAGACAGACACACATAATTGGTCACAGATTTTTGTTGGCAGGTCACAAAAGGACCTTCTGTTCATCACAGCACAGCTGCCTGCATCTCCCGTCTCTGTCCCCCACTAATTCTGGCCCCTCTCAAAGCCCACCACCACCACCTCCACAGTGAGCGCCATCAGTCAGGCAAACACGAGGCCTCCTTCTCTGACCCGGACCGTCACTTTCAGAGTGGGACCTCCCAGTCTCCTACCTTGGATGACTCGATGCCTCTGATTGGGAAGTCACTCCTGATGTTTGCTGTTTATGTTCAAATAATTGACTTTATATGAAAATATACATTTATTGGAAGCTGTCAAACTTTAGCGCTCAGCTTAATGCTTGGGATTCCTGCAGAAACATCTGAGGAGGTGGGATGGTTCCTGCAGGACCACAACACGGAGGACTTTGTCCCTGTTCTGTTTGGGTCACGGAGGGTCTTCTATGGATAATCCCACAGTTCCACAGCAGGTGTGGCCAATTTGGAATAATCTGGATTAAAATCACAGAACTGAACTGAAAACTGTTAGAATTCTCTCACTCCAGAGACATGCCTTAAAAAACTGCAGGCTTGAGTGTTTTGGGTTTTTATACCTGCAGGTTTGTGGATTCAATGCAAAAATGTAACCTAGAAAGTAAACATTTGAGGTGAAAACATTTTGACTGGATTTAAGAATTTCAGAAACATATTTTTTCTGTGCTATACTTTTTTGATGCCATTTAAAGGTAAGAGTTTTTACTTTAGTTCTTCCAAAATTAATTTTCTGTTCAAATCTCACTGATGAAAAGGTTGCAGCCACCGCTTTGATGCAGCAGAGAGAAGAAACATGTTCATTCAGGAAGTGAGAAAACAGCAACAGGCTTCACCCTCAGCTTCCTGCACTTTCTCCTCCTTCTGCCTCTCATAATGGATCACACGTGCGGAGTCAGCGCCGGCGAAAACACACGCAGGACGTGAAAATGGGAACGCAAATTAGAAACGGTACGGCTGTGAAAGAAGGGAGAGGCGGAGAGGAGGAGAAGATGGAGCATTCAGGAGAATAACACGATTACAATTCCAGTCACAAGCCAGCTCAGCACTCCGAGCACTGATCCCGGATTTCTCCAGCCTCACGGAGCTGATCCCAGGGGGCTCGTGGGAAGGCATAGGTCAACCACCCCTTTCCTGACTCACCACATGTTAAAGGAATTTAGCAGTGCATTGTGGGATATGACACCAGTTACCCCCACAACCAAGTTTCCAAATTACTAACACACTCTCAAACCAGTCTACCTTCTAGAGTTCAAAAACATCTCAGACTCAGATTTTAAGGACGAATTCTGCAGGTCTGAGTGAATACACGTTTTTTTTTTTTATTGAGAAAAATAACATTCTAAAAGAAAATAAAAGAATACACTCTTAAGCTACAGACACTCCAGGCATGTGACGCACGTTCAAGAACGCGCTAAATGAGCTAAATGCTAAACAAAAGGGTTCTTTCTCAGCTCGATTCCAATCCATGAAAAACAGCTCATTTTAATCTCTCCTTCATGAAAATCGATGTTTAATATTTGCAGATAAATATGTCTTAAAAATTATGTGTAAATGTCTGTTTACTTCTAAACTTCTGTTCTGTCATTAATCTGAACTGTGTCAAGAGCCAAAAAAACGTTCCCGTTTGTTGAAACAAGAGCGCTGACCATCTCACGAATAAATCTACTGCTGAAAAATATGATTTACAATAAAATAACTTGTTTTTATCTTTTCCCTAAGAGGTTTTTGACATAGAATGACTCAAGATATTAAAGATTGCCTTAAAAGACGTTGTTACATCTCATAGAAAAGTTAACAATAAGACAGATTTGTCTTAAATCAAGCGTGATAAGATAATGAAACGAGGCTGCGACTGCATTTGACTTCCTCACTATGTCAGCTGGGGAGCTCAGGTTGGTGCCACAGCAAAGAAGGGGCGTGGCCACAGGTGGCGTCCAGCGGCTGCCGGAGACTAATGTTGCAGGAGGCTAACATCAGAGCAGAATAAACACGTGTTATGTCATGTGGACATATGATGTCCTCAAACGCAGGCCGTTTGCAGCTTTGCAGACCCTTGTGCCACTGGATTCTGTTGTTCTGGCTGTGGGTTCACCCACACCGGATCCTGATGAAGCATCATGACCTTCAAGTAAACATGCAAACACATGCCAGCACTGCACAGAGGCGGGAGCAGCTGATGGTCACATGGTTCAGGGAGAAATAACAAGATCTCTTCAACAGGGAATGAGGCTGGCTCCTCCGCCCTCACGTAGATTCCTGAATGCTTCTGTCCACCTTTCAGCAGTTATAGCAACCCCCCCCCCCAGAAAAAACATTGCAGTTTTATTGACTGGAACTGACTTGATTTCTACCTTTTTTCCACGCTAGTCTGTTCCTCCTGCTTGTAGAGGTGGAACCCAAACTGCAGCAGAAGTGATTGTGTAAATCTGATGTTTACTCAGTTTCAGGTGCCGTCTAAATGCTGAAGCCAGATGATCTGCTCAAAAATAGAGGTTCTCCGGAATTCCAGAGCAATGAGGCAACAAACAAAAACAGGATCTGGAGCTGAACCTGAGCTTTCACGGGGAGCAACAAGACACATGACTGACTGAATGATCAACCCCCCCCACAATGAGTTGTCTCTTTCATTATTCCCCGAGGACAGAGCTCTGCTTTCCAAACGTCTGCAGCTAGTTGAGATGAATACTTAGAGTCCCATTCCTGCTCAGGGGTTCTGGTTCGGTTCTAGATGAAACCTTTGGGTTTTTTTGTTTTAAAGACCGAAGCTTTAGTTAACTGTGAAGGTTGAAGAACCGCTGAGGGAACAGAGGGCCTGTAAGTGAGCTTCCTCTCCAGCCTTCAGTCCCTGGAGTTTGTACTTTTCACAGCTGCTATAAATATGAACCACTTCTCTCAATTTCCTGTGCAGGAGGCCTACACAGGGCGGGCAGGTTGGAAAAGCAGCGAGAGCAGAAATCCCCAATGCTCCCCAGCCCAGAACAGTGAAAGACTCGTTCGCAGTCTGCAGGAATTCCCTGTTTTTATTGATCTCAGCTTTGATCGTCTAAATAAAGAAGTGATTGTTTAAGCCGTTTGTCCCTGGTGTGAAAGTCTTCTGCAGCGGCAGTTCTGCTTTGGTTCCTGTCAGAAAGGATCCCGTTAAACTCTGTATTTGTCTTTCAGGAGATGACGGTGGGTGGGGGATGGGTGGGATGAGAGGAGGAGGAGAGGGGGGGGGGGGGGGGTTAAAATCTGACAAATTGCTGAAAATTGCCTTCATGCAGTCATTCCTGTTTGGACACACTTGGCACATCTGGTTGTGATCTGGCAACAAAAGTGCGCCGACCGAGCGCTCAGCTCTCAGACCGGTGCCACATTTACCCTACCCACCCCCACCTCCTTCCCCCTGTCCTCTGGTTCAGCCTGCAGATGCATGGATCAGCCCCCACCCACTCTGCATGAGCAGCATGGTGTGGTCGTGCCGGCGAAGTTCCTCCATCTTTACGGTGTTTGCTGGTCACTCATTCATGCAAACAACTTTTGACCAAAGAAATGCTAAAGTCATCTGCTGCCTACACATTCTAACACTTGTTCAAATGTCAGAAAGACAAATGGCGCCGTGCGACACCACAAATCCAAAAACTCTGACTAATGAATCTGATTTGTCTTTAAAGATGAAGATGTTCTCCTCCAGCACCAGCCGACTCTGAGCTCGGGCCAATAGAGTCCCCCCCCCCCCCTCTGCCGTGTGCGTCAAACAAACATCAATGGATCGAGAAGTCTGGGGGGGTCATGAGTAAATACGTGCAGCGCCGCCGGTCTGCAGCTGTGCAGCTAGGAGAAGAAAAGTGAGTCCACAGCTGCAGACAGAGGCGTAGACGTCTCAGATTGCTTCTGCCCCGGTTTCTCATTCTTCCTGATCACACCCGGCCCCCACCCACCAGCGCTGCTGGGGCCATCTCTGCTCCTGCCGCAGCATTTACAGGTGTGGGACGCTGTCTGTCTGCCAGTCTGCTGCAGCTTTGACCCCCTGTCGCATTATAATAGGGATGCTACAGCCCTGATCAGACCTGTGGGGGCTTCGTTGTGGAGAGATGTGTGTTTTTAGCAGCAGTCAGTAGCTGGATAGATTTCTAGAACTTGAGGTTAGTTTGTCGATCCAACGCTCATAGAAGACAAAGTTCAGCAAGCAGCGGTGCACATGTGGCCGACAGGAAGTTCCCCAGCTCTGGATTGGGGGGAAGGGAGATGACAGGCCCTCCATTCCCAGCAAATATCAGACAAGACTCCACAGGAAGTTGGAAATAACCAGATCATATGGTCCTCACTTCCTTTTTAAGCCTGTGCAGTCCACACATGGTAAAGTCTTTGGCTCATAATGGAGTGTCTGTCCTTCATTGCAGCCGCGGTTTCAAATGAGTGATGGGGATCATCTGTCCGGAGGGGGGGGGTCATCAGAGCTCTGAAGTGTTCAGCTGTGGGCCTCTCATTACTTGCAAACTTCAACTCAGCATCTCCTGTGTTCAAACGTCTTTAACCCTTGTGCTATCCTATGTACTTTAACGTTGGGAGTTGGGTCATTTAGACCCACTACTAGACAGTGCACTGAACCTTTTTTCTTCAATGATTTGTGATCTTCACTGGTGTCCATGGATTACATGAAACCTTTCCACCTTTATCCACCTTTGTCATGGTAGGGAGAACACGTCAATGCAAGGGTGGGGTCATCTAAGACAGCACAAGGGTTAAATGCAAGAAATCCACCAAGCAAACCTCAAAGAAATACTGTATCAGGGAAATCCAAAGGAAGGTTTAAGATAATTATGGGATGGCCACAGGACCTACAGCTAGTCGGCCAGTGCAGTGAAATTTGGTACTTTTCACAATTCCCCTCAATATGGGACAAAAAAACTTATGTTTGAGCAATTTTCACAAAATTTTACACACCAGGTTTAGTCTACACCACAATTTATGTTTTGTTGACCTTTGACCTTGGTATGAGGCAACCATCTTGAATGTAAAAATAAAAATTCACCTTTGTACCTTCTACAAATGTAAACTTCTCCTAGGAATTTAACTCCTGCTGCATCACTGGGATGTTAAAGTTTGTAGATTTTGAACAATGTTAGCGCACAAGCTCACTACTGTTGCAGTCCTTTTATTGCTTGCGCATTTTTAGGTGGAATACTGTGAAAATTCAATACATGAGTTGTTGGCTCAAGCTAAGAGAAACGATATGAACATATCAGGAATGTGGGCGTGGTTTACAAAAACCTCACTTGCCAAGGAAATCCAAAAATGTGTTTTTGCCGATTCTTCTACAAATGAAATAGACCTATTTGTTACCCCCAGGCGACCAAAAAATAAAACGGTCGCTATGGAGATAAAACCACCTTAAAAAAATGTTTTCTTTGGTTTTCTATGAATTTGTCACACGCAGCTGTGACCAGAGAAACGGGGGCGGAGGGAAAGAGTGAGCAGTGCCTGCGGGCCACACAATGCCGCTTTAATCCCTTTTTTTTACTTTTCATTTCTTCTGTTGACGGCAGAATATCTAAGTTTTCAAAAAATTAGTCCACGATGAATAAAATATGAAGAACAAAACTTTAAATGTCCAAATGTTCATTAAAAAAACGTTTTTTAATAGAATATGTAAATATTCCTTAAGGATTATTTATGCTCCATTTATCTCACAAATAAGTAAATACTCTTTCTGTACTGAAGGTGAACAGACATCAAGTTTTGTTGCTGTGAACGTCTCCTGTTCTTATTGCTTGGACAAGTTTCTGCAGTTTGATGCCGAGGAAGTCCTCTGTGGCTGAAGGAAGGAATGAGAACGTGTTCTGGTAGAAGGAACGCTCGGAGGCCACGTGTGGTAAATGTCAGGAGGCTCATGCAGCCCATCAGCCAAAGACTTAATCCAGTCCAATTCTCCAGAGCAGACGCAGCAGAGCACACACATTTAAAAACAATGGAAAAGCTGTTCGGAATATGTCGCTCAGCTTCAAGGCCCCGGCCAGCTGGATGGAGCTCCAGCTCACACCTGCCGTGTGCTGTGAGAGGCGGGAACAACTGTGCATGTGTGCACGCTCCAAAGCTACAAGCGCCACTGAGCATGCAGGGCTCTGCCATGAATGCGAGCGTTTACGTGGACTTTCAAGAATGCACCGGTGCTTGTGCCACAAGGCATGGCCTCGGCTACATTTAACCTCCGCTGAATGCCGCCGTGACGCCAGTCAGACTTGGTGTGGTCGCATACCTCCACCGGGGAAGACATGGAAAAAATGTGTGGACCAGTAAGTCTTGGAGATTACGTGGCTCCCCTCGGCTCTGGCCTCAAAAATGCCTCAAATCCGGTGTTGTCATGTCATCACAATTTGGAGGATTTTGTAACAAAAAGACTCTCCATTCCACCGCGACAGTTGGCATTCTCAGTGTGGATGAGCAAACGCGAGCATGCCTGAGAAAGGGCCGGCATCGGCATGTGTGCCCATTAAAGAGTGTGGTGGCATGAGAGAGGGGATTATGTATAGAAATAGCGATGGATCAACTAAAACACAACATTGGCTTGATTTTTTTAATTGCCTCTGGGCCACAGCGAACGGCCGGTGCAGCTGTCTGCAAGAACAGCTGCTGGCCTGAAAAAAAAACTGCAGCCAAAATCCTGTGCAGACAAAGAGGCAGCTTTGATAAATGCATTCAGGCTTCAGATTCAGGAAATTTCACTCTTGGTTCCCAGGAACTCAAACAGATGCAGGGTTTGCTCAGACGCTCCAGGAGCAGTGGTCTCTTCCTCTTCTCTCAGTTTGGAGGTGTGGCATTAAATGTACAAATGCAGAACAACTAGGGGGTCCGAAAGGTTGGATGGAGTCACCTGTGTGGATTTCCTGTAAAAGTCTTCATCAGACTTGAGGGAAGTGCTTTTGTTTAACCCCAGGCCTCACGTCTGGCTTCCCCACGTCCATAAATCACCTGAAAGCATGCTGGTATCCAGAAGCGAGCGCGCTGACTCAGTCTGCATCACACAGCCTCACTCACATCTCCTGTTAGCAGCAGCCAGACACACATTACAGGGCATGATCACTCTTGTTTGCAGATTCTCATCATTTCTCCTTTTATCACTGTTGGATGTAGATGAAGCCGCAGGGCGGCTCCGTTTGGCGAGCAGAAAACTGCAGAGGAGTTTTGGCTGACAAAAAGAGATGGGGGTTGCACGGACAGGTTTGGGGTTTCAGTGGACGATGTGGTGCTCATGCTCTGCTCCGCCGGGGGCTCGGCTGCACCCACATCAATCTGTCTGCGGGAATGATGGGAAGCTTTCCAACTCAGACACGTGGCTTTAAGCCCGAAAATGTGTCTGTTCTGATTGTCATGTCGCCGTGGGTGTGTTTGCAAAAGCACGTCTGCCGACATATGATTGTGTTTCAATCTTTTTTCCGTTCAGCAAAAGCTTTGACTTCTTCCTTTGTGCCGCAGCGCCCTGCCCAGATATGTAGGAATTAGGCCGCATCACTCACTAGCATCCCGCTCTGATCAAAGCGCCGAGCGGCCAAACTGCCAAACGGACAGCTGTTGTCACGCGCCTCCAATGGCTATCTGTCCCCACCGCTGCCGGAGCTCTTAGTTGGCGGGCTGGAGTGGTGGAGGGAGCGAGGGTAGAAGGCGTCGGCCATTTGGAACTCCTGCCAGCGTCGGGCTCCACGCTGCAGAACTGACCCCAGACTCTGTTGAAGGTATGTCGCCCTTCTTTGATCTCCTCATTTGAATGCTCCAGCTGCTAATCAGAACTTTTAAATTCATCCAAATCTGTCATCAAAATGCCTCCCTGCCTGTAAAAACCCAACAGCAGCAGATGGAAGATCTCCTGCAGCCTGACAGCGTTTGTGGACCTTCACTAATAAAGGTTTCAAAGTTTTGGCTCCAACATGCATGAACACATCTGACCTCATCAGGAGCAGCTCATGCTCTCCGAATGTGAGGAACATCTGCTAAAACTCAAAGGTGTGGAAAACAGTCGTATTGATTTCCCTGCTCGTCACTAACCCCCCCCCCCCCCCCCCCCCCCCCCCCCCAAACACACACGATTGTGGTCGGAATCAGCAGCTGAAGGGCTTCACCCCACTGGCTGCTGCGTTTCCTCCCACCTCTGAGGTGCTTTGAATCTGTGGAAAATGTGCTCCTGTGTTGGTCACTGGTGCCCCAACTATTCCTGGTCCATGACAGTTGTCCTTTGGTGGTGGGGGGTGGGGGTAGAAACAATAACCTATCAGCTGTTGCTGGCGTCAAGAGTGTCGTGACACAAAAGAGGTTCACGTTTCAACCGATGGATGAGTGCTACACCTTAACCAGCCTTACAACTTCCATGACTGGGAAAAAGTCGGTTCAGGACTTTTTGCTTCCTTGTTGAGATAAGTTTTAATCAGGGGAATGTGGTCAGGGGAGGCAGGTGAGGCATGGACCTGGAGCGACAAACAACAATGTAGATATGTGTCCACTGAGCTGCTCTATAAATATAATTTAGTTTTATCTTTTCATTAAATGTTCTCACTTTCCATGTAATAGATCATATATTTGACGTTTGTCTGTCGTTTATTTAGTGTCTGGATCAGACACAAAGCTGCACTAAAAAATCAAAAGCTGAGGCGGGAAAACAGCTGTGCTTTTTGTGATTTTAAAATGGAAACAAAAGATCAATATTTTTTATAAACAAGTTTTCGGGAGGATTTTTATTCTTGGTGTTGCACTGAATTAACTTTTTGGATTCATCTCAAGTGATGACTTACAGTTTTTGATTTCATTTTTAATGTTTTATTAACACTTAATAACATTGTTTTCACTAAAACAGGTTTTTAAAAATCCAAACACCCTTGAACATGTTTCACAAGAACATCTGATTATATTTGACCTGAGTAAAGTTCATGAAAAGTAAAAATGAAGGATCAATTTTCACTTTCTTCCTGATAATAAGTGACACTGGAGTCCCTGCTACTTGAATATTTCTGTTTTTTGTTGTTCTTGATGAGCTCACATTTGATCTTCGGCGGTCGCTAATAAAGTTCAACAGGAGTCCTTTATTTAATGTTTTGCTCTGGCAGCCAAATGATGAAAATATCTGCAGCTGCTTTAAACTTTATTTTTTGACTAGATTTCATGTAGGAATAAAAAAAATGTAATGAAGATTTTAGCATGCAACAGTCAAAGTGGAAACTATGAAATCAGATGCCAACTTCAGCCTCATCCAACTTCTAATGTGAGACAACTGACTGTATCTGAGAACTGGACTGAGTGACTCCTCCTCCCTTGCGTTCCAAACAGGAAGTACCCGCAAAAGGCCATAGACTTCTATAGAGAAATAAACAGCTGTTACTCAGTCATTGTATTGGTCAAAAGAACTGTTCTGGATTTGATATCTTGTTTTAGCATCTTTTTGATAATCCTCATTAAAAAAATATTTTTTTTCTATAGTTCAAGTTATTCTAGTTATAAACTGACCAATCAGTTTATAACTAGTCTTCAGGTTCCAACATGGCAGGAAAATGGCGACTGAATTGACTTCATTTGATTGGAGCAGGAAGTAAGCCATTTTCTATGGATGACGTCAGACGTGCTCAGTCCAGTTCTCTTGTACGGTTGATGTGCGCGTTGAATACATTTAAAAAACTGTCACTAAAACTGGTATTTTCTAAATATGATAAACTTAAATCCACCTTTTGAATAACTTTATCAGCAGCATCCTCGTAACATTAGACAGCCAGTTGCTGAATATTCTGCATTATTATCATGGTCTGTCGGAACAACTGTCACAATAAAACCATATTTGGAGAAAAGACTCCAAGTTTTTGTCTGTTAAATGCAGATTTATTTTATTTTGAAGTGGAAGTCTCTTTGAAGCGGAAGTCTCCGTTTCCTCTTTTCTGCCAAAAGACACAAATTTGTTTCTTTTTTGTTGTCGTCTTTGCTAGCTTGGGGACTTTAATTTAGTGGTCGACGCAGCCACTTTAATAAATTAGGGGATGGATTCAGGCTCCATTCACACCGAACGCCATTCGCACGGAAAAATTCCTGTCGGCCACCCCTCTTTCGCCGTGCAGCGAATTGTCTAAAAGTGCGTTCCTGTACGTGGCGCTCTCGCTGTGCGTGGGAGGAGCTTCCAGCTAATGTTTTTGGCGTGATGGCTCCATGGAGTGCTGTCTGTGTTTATGTCATCTACAATGCATGGAAATCACGGATAAAGTTTAGAAGAAAAAACACTTTACAACTCGAGATCATTCAAACTTTTATCTAAACTAACTGCACTGCTATAAACATCATGGGGTATTTTAAATAAGACGTAGCTGTAACTAAAGACAAAGAAAAAGAGATTCTTCCTTTTCCTCACTGGCTGATGCAAAGAGAAACACTCACAGCCCAAAAATGCAGGCAGGGCCTGTGGGGTCAGAGGTCAAACAGCCCTGAACTCTTCATTTTGGCTGAGGACATCAGAAGTCCCTCTGTGTGACGCTCTCCATTTATTTTACTCATCATCCCTCATCAGGTTGGGGTGACCCTGTGACCCCAGACTTGGGCCTACCTGCCAGAGGAGGAGCACACCGCTGTGAGGCATTCGCTTCAGCGCTGGACTTTCTGTTGGTGCCAAAGTCAAATTAGTCCACAGAAATCCACAATTCCTGTTTGTCCAAAGATCTGAAGGAAGACAGCAAACCCCGCATGGAGGAGGAAGTGTTAAAAAAACACTACCAACCCCCCCCCCCCAGTGTGGCTGTCAGTCATCAATCAGGGAGCCATAAGTGGGATCCTTGAGTTAAGATGCTATCAGCCCTACCTCATATTCACTCACACCACAGTTTGCCTTATCTCTACCGAGATAACAAATCCCCTCTGAACCCGGCATGCTGGCTTTCAACAGTTTGTGTCACTGTGGAACTGGGGGCCACTTTAATTCACGTGGTGACCCCCCCCCCCCCCCCCAAACAAAACTGAGCCCAAATAAATGAAAAATAAAAACATTCACTTTCTTTTTCAATCCTGTTGAAAATTCAATAAGCGTGAGCGTCTACTGCAGCCACGTGGTTCCAGCAGAGTGCTGATTCCAGCCTCTGATGTCATCAACCTCCAGGACAAACGTCTCTGTGGACAAATCCGGACGGACATGAAATGAAGCTGGAATCACATTAATGATGTTGGGCTTTCAGCTGCTGAGCAAACTGAAGAAAAACTGTTTGAAATTGACAGTTTTCACACACAGAAAACCACATTTGTCCTGACATCTGACACGCCGACCCGTAAGATCGCACCAAGACTGCTCCTAGGCTTCCACTGCACCACAGCCGGTTAGGCCTAATGACAAAAACAAGCATCCTGGCGTGGAACTGGTCCCACAGTGTGAGGACTTTAATGAGGAACATGTGGGGCAGCCCAGACTCTCTGTCAGAGGAAACCCAATCCTTCCCTCCCCCTTTTCCTCCCCTCCCAGCATTTCTCCTGTTTGAACACCCAAACATTCCTTCAGGGTTCTCCGAAGGTTCCCATGTCTGACCCAAACTCCTCTGTCTGTTCTCACTCTGAAGAGAAACGTGAAAAAAGTTTCAAATTTCTTTTGTTTCCAATTGTTAGTGTGTCTTAATGAACACTCTTGTGTGTGTGCATGTGCTTGTGTTCTACAATGTAAGGTCAGGAGGAAGAGAAGAAAGAGCTCTTTCTCCTCCATGGAGGCCAACATGCCTCCATGAGCTGTTTTCATGGCTGAGTTCTTCCTCTCTGTCGTCATGGATCCGTTTGCTTCAGTGGTCGTCGTGACAACAAAGTGGAAGCTCACATTATTTACTGAACGGCAAGCAGCGATGTTTATGATCAGCTTCAAACCCTCGCTGTTTCTTCTTCTTCAGGTGATTCCAGACGTCGCCTCATGCTTCCTGACAGGTGAGGATCTAAAAGAATTACCTTTGGGTTCCCTCTCGGCAACCCTGCTCTGTTGAAACACAAGGAAAGTGAGGAGCAACCTGTTGAGGGGGGTGGGATTAAAACACGAGAGTGAGCTGCAGCCGAGCAGGAAACCCCAAAATTAGCTGGGTAAACGGAGTCAGGTAGATCCTTCTGATGGGGCGAGACTTAACACAGTGGATCCAGTGTGGCCGGGGCCCTTCTTCAGCTCAGACAATCTCCACCCGAGTCCTCCACATTCTCCATCCAACAAACACCGTCCCAGTCCACGGTCAGAACACAACAGCCCACTGCTGTCAGTGTATCAACACATGCATGCTGCCTGCAGCTTACATGTTTGAATCCCACAATCCTCCAGAGCTGCAGTAACGTGCATGAAACATGAAACAGCCTCATCTGATCCAAATGTTGCAGCTGCACCAAAACCAGAAATGCTTGAAAACAAGAAACTTTTAGTCCTGAATTTTGAGTTCATCAAATATTTTTGTGCATCAAACCATAAACCAGCAGCTGCAGCTGCATGCAGATCTCCTCCTCAGACCTCCTACAGCTGCATGCAGATCTCCTCCTCAGACCTCCTGTACATGCAGATCTCCTCCTCAGACCTCCTACAGCTGCATGCAGATCTCCTCCTCAGACCTCCTACAGCTGCATGCAGATCTCCTCCTCAGACCTCCTACAGCTGTATGCAGATCTCCTCCTCAGACCTCCTGTGCATGCAGATCTCCACCTCAAACCTCCTACAGCTGCATGCAGATCTCCTCCTCAGACCCCCTACAGCTGCATGCAGATCTCCTCCTCAGACCTCCTGTACATGCAGATCTCCTCCTCAAACCTCCTGCAGCCGCATGCAGATCTCCTCCTCAGACCTCCTGTACATGCAGATCTCCTCCTCAAACCTCCTGCAGCTGCATGCAGATCTCCTCCTCAGACCTCCTGTACATGCAGATCTCCTCCTCAAACCTCCTGCAGCTGCATGCAGATCTCCTCCTCAGACCTCCTGTACATGCAGATCTCCTCCTCAGACCTCCTACAGCTGCATGCAGATCTCCACCTCAAACCTCCTGCAGCTGCATGCAGATCTCCACCTCAAACCTCCTGCAGCTGCATGCAGATCTCCACCTCAAACCTCCTGCAGCTGCATGCAGATCTCCACCTCAAACCTCCTGCAGCTGCATGCAGATCTCCTCCTCAAACCTCCTGTACATGCAGATCTCCTCCTCAGACCTCCTGCAGCTGCATGCAGATCTCCTCCTCAGACCTCCTGTACATGCAGATCTCTTCCTCAGACCTCCTACAGCTGTATGCAGATCTCCTCCTCAGACCTCCTGTGCATGCAGATCTCCACCTCAAACCTCCTGCAGCTGCATGCAGATCTCCTCCTCAGACCTCCTACAGCTGCATGCAGATCTCCTCCTCAGACCTCCTACAGCTGCATGCAGATCTCCTCCTCAGACCTCCTACAGCTGCATGCAGATCTCCTCCTCAAACCTCCTGTGCATGCAGATCTCCACCTCAAACCTCCGGCAGCTGCATGCAGATCTCCTCCTCAGACCTCCTACAGCTGCATGCAGATCTCCTCCTCAGACCTCCTGCAGCTGCATGCAGATCTCCTCCTCAGACCTCCTACAGCTGCATGCAGATCTCCTCCTCAGACCTCCTACAGCTGCATGCAGATCTCCTCCTCAGACCTCCTACAGCTGCATGCAGATCTCCTCCTCAGACCTCCTACAGCTGCATGCAGATCTCCTCCTCAAACCTCCTGTGCATGCAGATCTCCACCTCAAACCTCCGGCAGCTGCATGCAGATCTCCTCCTCAGACCTCCTACAGCTGCATGCAGATCTCCTCCTCAGACCTCCTGCAGCTGCATGCAGATCTCCTCCTCAGACCTCCTGTACATGCAGATCTCTTCCTCAGACCTCCTACAGCTGTATGCAGATCTCCTCCTCGGACCTCCTGTGCATGCAGATCTCCACCTCAAACCTCCTGCAGCTGCATGCAGATCTCCTCCTCAGACCTCCTACAGCTGCATGCAGATCTCCTCCTCAGACCTCCTACAGCTGCATGCAGATCTCCTCCTCAGACCTCCTACAGCTGCATGCAGATCTCCTCCTCAAACCTCCTGTGCATGCAGATCTCCACCTCAAACCTCCGGCAGCTGCATGCAGATCTCCTCCTCAGACCTCCTACAGCTGCATGCAGATCTCCTCCTCAGACCTCCTGCAGCTGCATGCAGATCTCCTCCTCAGACCTCCTACAGCTGCAGCCTGACAAAATTCAGTTTTATTCCACAGATTTCCCAGCAAAACCCCAGAGGTGAGATCCCCCTGGTTTTTCATCCCTCTGTGCGTGAAAGTTTCCTTGTGTTTCGTAAGCATCAGATTTGGGGCAATTATTGGTTGACACCGCTGCTCGGCCCCCAGTTTGCCCCCCATGTAAATATCAGGCGCTTGGCGGATAATTAGTCTTTCATTGGCCAGAATCACCTCTGCGCGGCAGACCCCTCCCCCGGAGAGCCGCCCTGAAGACGGGGGCCCCTTGACTGACAGCGCCTGTTTGCGTGGTTTCCCGCAGCGTCCGCGTGCAGCAGCCGAGCGGCTCCATTCGGCGTGGATGGATTGGTATGGGGAGAAGCGGAGCCCTCCTCGCGGCTCGGCGGCAGCTCTGGGACAGTGTCGCGGCCACCATGCTCCTCCTGGCTCTGCTCTGCCCCGCGGGTAAGTCAGAGTCACCGCCTCGCTCCGGCCGCGCGCCCCGCATGCTGCGAACCGCACTCCGACGACGGCTATCTGTGCTTGAACACTTTCCATGTTTCTTGCTTGTTTTCCACCGCAAACGTCTGGCGCTTTTAGCGTTCGCTGCGCCCGTTTGAAACTTCACGCAGCGTCGCCGCGCGCGTTCACGGAGCCGACTGCTTAGCGGGACTTTCACGCACGGCTGAAACTCTGAGCCCAGGCCCGAGAGAGGGAAGTTTGTTCCCGGGGAGAAACCCCGCAGCTGCCCGCAGCGAGGCCGCATAGCCCCGCCAGAGACGAGCGCGCTGCTGCCGGACGGACGGACGGACCGAGGGCCCGCGAGACCGCGGTCAAGCAAGGGACGGTTCGCTCCCGCCCGGCCCGCAGACCTCCGTTAGCGGCCCGCCGGGCTGCGGTGTGGGCTCTGCGGGACTTTCCTTCACACCCAGAACCGCATAGAGGATGGCCAGACTCGGACCGGTTCAGAAACGGAACCGTAAAGGATCACAAACGGGTTCTGCCGGGCCGGAACATTTTGCGATGCCTTCACTTGCACTTCACGGGACGACGCGCAGGTCTGAGGACCCGAACCAGGTTCACCTAAAGACCCAGATGTTCCCCAAAAACCAAAGGGGTTCGAGTTTGACATGAAACCAGAACATCAACAGACCAGAACAAGCGGGAAATATAAATAAACAAATAAACAGTATTTTTCCTCCTTAATTTTTCATCATACGAGCTAAAAACATCAATCCGCCTGTAAACTAGACCCCCCCCCCCCCATCTCTGAAAAGTCCTTTTGGCATCTTAGTTTGTTTTCTGGAAACCTTAATCCTGTGATGCCATAGACGCTGGAAGGGGTTGGGTTCAGGTCTAGAACCGCAGTCACCCTCTTCACCAGTGGGACCAGTTTTTTTGTTTTTGTCTATATATTTATATTTTTGAAATTAAGATAGACGTTTATTAAAATATAACTTTTAACTGTTTGCAATAAACAAATATTTACACTTTTATTTTCTATAATTACTTTAATTTCTTTTAATTTGACAACAGGAAACAAAGATTCCTTTCAAAATAAAATACAGCCTGTGTTGAATATTATAGCCCTGCAGATGCAGGTTTACTGGAATTAAAATGCTTGAAAGTCAAACGTGACAATTTCTGTCATTCTGACTTAAATATCTTCTTTTCTGTTTTTACCATAAACATGACAACATGGGTGTAGAAATCTAAATATGTATATGCATTTCTATACAAAAGTAAAAATAAATAAACAGTAAGTATTGTCATACAACCAGAGTACAGAATATGAGCTTTAAGCTAAATCTAATAATAGATCCCTCCCGCAGTAGATTAAATCTTTTACAATCATTTTGCTTGTTTGTTTAAAACAACATTTATTGAAACATTGTTAGCACTTTTCCATAAAGCCATAAAGTCTCACGTGGCTCTAGAGCATCTGGTTACAGACTCCGTCCATAGATGATGTTACTTTTTTATTTATTTATTTAATCTAACTGACTCCTCAATAATAATGTAATGTACAGCGTTCATCAGAACCATCCTGGTGTTTAATGCTCTCATGGAGATTCCTCACATTTGTTGGCGCTGCATGACTGCTGATGGCCCCTAGAACGACCCCCCCCCCCCCCCCACACACACACACACACACAGTTATCGAAGCTGGAAGTGCTGAGACTGTCAGATGTCTTCATCTTTTCTCTACATCAGAAAATAAAGCGGGCAATTCTTCATTTTTTGTTGGTTGGTGGGAGGTAAACTTAGAAATGTCCTGTATGGTTTTAAAGGTTTTTCTGTCAGTTACTAAAATCAGACCAATGTTAGTCAATGTGGGGGGACTGTTGCATTTAAATCAGTGATAGCATTTGTCATGCCCTGCAGTGTTGCACAGTTATGAGCAATAAAGTTTTATCGATATCCATCACAGAGTAGCATGCAGCTGTCACCAGCAGAGGGCAGCAAAGAGGCATTGTTGTATGGAAGCGTGTAGCCTCCAGCTGTTCACGTCAGCTGATTTGTGACGTGAGGACACGTTTAAAATAACACGGGACGTGTGTAAAAAAACTACGTAAGTACGTAGTTTGTTCCTAAAACTACAAAAACTGCCAAACGGTTTATAGTTAAAACTTTAAAATACTTTACAGCTAAAACTATAAAAGGCTTTACAGCTAAAACTACAACAACGACCAAATGGTTGAAGGCTAAAACTACACAAACTACAAAACAGTTTAAAAAAAAACTACAAAAAATATAAAACTGTTTACAGCTAGAACTGTTAAACTACAAAAAAATATTTGTACCTAAAACTACACAAACGGTCTACAGCTATAACTGAAATAACTACAAAACTGTTTACAGCTAAAACTACAAACACTATAAAAAGTTTACAGTTATAACTACAAAATCGACCAAACGGTTTACGGTTAATACTATAAAACGGTTTACAGCTATAACTAAAAAACTACAAGACCCTCTCGCTCAGGCCAGCCAGGTCTCCTGGCCTTTCCTGGACTGGGATGTTCTGATTTTCTCCTGCTCTTCATATTCCGGCTTTTTCTATGTTTTTTTTAGTTCATCAAAGTGGTTTCAGTTCAGGTCTGATGATGATCTGGTTTCTCGCCCAGCTCACTGCCAGCAGTGTCGGATCAAGAGGTGTAACACGGATTACGTGGCGTCTACGTCTCCGGCCAGCGGCCTCCAGGAGGATGCGGCTGTGGACTACTGCACTGCCCTGCGGGCCTATGCTCTGTGCACAAAGCGACAGGCGTGCAGTTGCCGTGGCGACCTTGTCTACCACTCAGCCGTCTTTCGCATTAAGGAGTTATTCTCTAAACACAACTGCTCCAGCGATGGGCCCGCTAAAGCCCCCAGCACGTCCCGGCCGGCGGTTCATGTTCAGGGTTTCTCCATGAATTTTTTAGATGGTGAGTATTAGTCCACAGTAGGCCTGCACAATATACCGCAAATTTATTGTTATCGCAATATCAAGCTATGCAATATGCATATCGCAAAAGACAGCAAATTTGCAATAAATGGTTACCATAGATGTGGCCAAACAATCTTATGGCAACTTGAAGTGTTTAATGGATTGAAAGAATCCCTTTCTGCATTTGAACAATCAGATGGACCCCTTCACGTTGTTAACTAATCGGATGGCGCCCTATTTTGTTGTATGTTCGCCTCCTATGTCAACAAGGGTCATTTGTAGTATAATTTTTAAGCTGTTGTAATGGAATGGGAAGAATATTTTTGGTTGTTTTGCTAATTGTTTATATACCGCAAATTATATCGTTATCGCAATATTAATCACTGATATCGCACATCGCGAGTTTTCTTCATATCGTGCAGCCCTAGTCCACAGAGTAACCTTTATGGTCATACATGTCCGTACACGGGTCACCGCTGCGGTCTAACGTTTGTCTGGATTTCTGTCGGGCGCGTTGATGATGAAGGTTGTGCTCTGAAATGTTTCGGCTCCTCAAGCTCCTCTGCTGGGAAACGCATTGCGTCACAAACGACGAGTTATTCAGATCTCACTAACACAGGAACAGGAAGGTTGTGGTCATTGGACCAGCGGGGGATGGCGTTCAGTCAGAACACGCTGTCCACGTAAATGAGGATTTATCAAGCTCTAAATCCAGCAGTCGGACTGAACCGTTTTGCTCCTTTGAGCCGTAAAATCCCTTCTGTTGGCGGTTGAAGGACATGAGTTCTGGGTCTGGACCTTGGTGAGGAAGCGGGTCACCGGGCCGAGCTTCACATCAGAGGCTGAGATGTGGTTTTGTCTACAGATGGAACAGATCAGCGAAGGAAATCTGGTTTGGATTTTAAAGTTCGTCAAAGTGGTTTCAGTTCAGCTCTAATGATGATCTGCTTTCTTGTCCAGCTCACTGCCAGCAGTGTCGGATCCAGAGGTGTAACGCCAACTACGTGGCGTCCACGTCTCTGGCCAGCGGCCTCCAGGAGGACGCGTCTGTGGATGTGGACTACTGCATTGCCCTGCGGGCCTATGCTCTGTGCGTGAAGCGTCAGGCACGCAGCTGCCGGGGCGATCTGGTCTACCACTCAGCTGTCTTCCCCATTAAGGAGTTATTCTTTAAGCACAACTGCTCCAGCGACGGCCCCACCTCGTTCGCCAAATCCCCCAGCACGCCCCGGCCGGCTGCGTCTGAGCTCTGCAACTATGAGAACCGGGTCCTGATGTCCGGCTCGGCCGCTCAGCAGAAGAAGTACGCCCACTGTGGATTATTTGGAGATCCACACCTACGAACTTTCCGAGATGAGTTTCAGACCTGCAAGGTGGAGGGGGCGTGGCCACTGATCGATAACCGCTTCCTGTCGGTGCAGGTGACCAATGTCCCTGTTGTCCTCGGCTCAAGCGCCACAGCAACCAGCAAGGTAACAGACATTTCTGCTCCGTGCGTTTCACTTATACTTGAACTCAAATGCAGTCCGTGCCTCACTCACAAGGCCCCTCCCAGATGCAGAGCGTTTTTGATCGAGAGCTGTGGCGGCGCTGCCATCAAGCGTCAAACATGTGAAGTTAATTGTCACGCCGTGGAGCCTCTTAGGTCTCCAGCATTCCTGGTGTCTTGAAGCTCCTTCAGATCTCTGAGGGGAGCAGAGGGGGGGTCCTTTGAGGGTGTTGGATCACAGACATGCTTGAGTGCTCCACCTTTAACACATGGGTGCTCATATGGCTGTGATTAACGCTCAGTCAAACACTTTCCTCCACATCGGCAATCTGGAATGTTTTTCACGCCTCTGGTCAAATCATTACCTCTGAGCTTTCTGGGAAAATATGAGAATAATCTGGAAAAATAAAGGAATAACCGAGACTGGAATGTGTTGATCAAACTGGCGGGTCTTCCGTCAGAACCTTCAGTTCACATCCAGTCTGCTTTAGATGTAGAGAGAACGATCCACCAAAGAAAATGAGAGCTTGGAAAAATAAAACAAATTTGATCAACATCATCAAAGCAGATGAAAATGCTTTATACTCTGCTGCCCCCTAGTGGCTCTAAAGTGCACTGCTAAAGACTTTATTTGTTTTTTTTTTTAACCCGGAAATCAGGTGTGGCCTTTTTTTTAAGAAACATTTTAATTTAAATATATTTTTTTAAATTTGATCTGTAAATGTATGCATTTATTACTATTTTTTATTTTACTTTATTTCTTAAAAAAAAACCTAAAATGACCAAACAAACAATAAAAGGTCAAATACACTTTAACAGCCGAGAGGAACGTTGTTCTGCAGTTCTCCTTAGTTAACAACATCGAACATCAAAGCTGCCTTCACTTCCTGTTTCAGATCACAGTCATCTTCAAGTCGTACCTCGGCTGCTCGGATCAGAAGGTGTACCAGGCCACCACAGACGACCTGCCGCTGGCATTCCAGGACGGGACTCGAAGTGGCGGCGAGAGCGGCAGTCTGAGCGTCTCGGAGAGAGGCGGCTCCGGTGTGGGTCGGCAGGTGAGGATCCAGGCCCGTTACATCGGCACCTCCATCATCATCAGGCGGGTGGGCAGCTACCTGACCTTCGCCATCCGCATGCCCGAGGACACCCTGGACTTCTCTGAGGACGGCGGTGGCCTGCAGCTGTGCCTGCACGGCTGTCCTCGAAACGAGCTCATCAAAGAGCACACCGTGAGCCGCCAAAGCCAGCGCCCCCGTCTGCAGGGCGCCAACACTGAGCCGGGCCCTCTGCGGCCTCCCCACCAGGCCTACACGGTGGAGCGAGCCACTGCCAAGTGCAGAGAGACCCTGCAGGTGGAGGACGTGTATTTCCAGTCCTGCGTGTTCGACTTGCTGACCACAGGCGACCCCGAGTTCTCCATGGCGGCCTACGGCGCCCTGGAGGACTTGAAGGCGCTTCCACCCAGTAAACTGAAGCAGAACCCCCCCAGGACTCCTCCCAATCCCAGCAGAGGGGCGTCTGGGACGCTGGCAGCAGCGCCCGGCCTCCTGCTCTCTCTCCTCTGCATCCTGCTGCTGTAAAACACGGAACAAAGAGAACGGGGAAGATCTGCCAGCTAAGAGACGGAAGAAGAGATGTCGGATCTTTAAAGAAAAAGATCTGAACTTTTGAAGGATTTAATTTTTACGTGAAAATATTTCCAGTTTTTCAGGATTAAATGAGCGTTTTTCAATCAAAGATGGACAGGTGTACCATGGGAAATTATTCAGTTATAGCTAATTGGTCTAAAAACATTTTCTATTGTCAGGATTTCATCTCATTAGGACCAGGTAGAAATAAGCAGCACTAAATAAGCATTTAGTCTTTGGGTTTATTTGATTCTCATTCAGTTGATAAGGACGCCTGTGTGTTTCTATGCAGACAACAGTTTCATTTAAATTTCCATTTTGGGTTGATGCTGTGCCTTAGGACTTTTTTCAGAGTGGCTCCAAAAACGGTTGAAAAACAGAACTAAATGAGGAACCAGTCATATGAAAACCATTTCAGAGCCTCTGTTAATTACCTTTCAGCCTAGATGGTGTCAGGACTTTTCTCAGCGGGAAACCTGGAGCTGCGTTCTCTGATGCCGCTCAGGTCCAGGAGGAACACTCCGGCTCGGATGATAACGTTTGGGAACGCAGAGCAGAGCCACTCAGAGATCCCATGTGTGATCCAGAACAGCGTGGGATTTTATTTTTAAAAGTTTCTTTTCCTTCGATTTCCTGAGAAAAATGCAGGAACCAGCAACTGTCTGTAGAAACTACCTAAACTCAACATTTACTTCCTGTGAAAGTCGCTCCTCTAGCTGTTTGGCTTCCAGTTTAAAGGGGAAAAAAGTCAAATGTTTATATAATAATATATTAAGAGTGTATATATGTGTTTTATAATGTGTACATTTTCTTTTTGTATAGACGTTTAAACTGAAATGTGTTTTTGCTGTTTGGTAGATTATTTTATGAAACTGTGTTGTGATGTATCCTTAATGTTGTGTATTAAAGTGACGGACACTCCACATCAGGATTTCAGAGGTTTCTTTGTTTTAATAAAGGTTTTGGGCCGACGGATTTCAAAAGCTGCTCTTTTGACTCTGATTGGTATTTAAACGATAAAATGTCTGTTTTTGTCAGAGATGCTGGGAAAAACTTCCCAGGATGCTTTTCTGAGCAGAGCAGTTCCAGATGTGTCCAGGTGGGGTCCTCGGTCCATCAGGCCTGGCAGCTCCTAATGTGTAAAGGCCAGTTTGACAGGCTGGCTGTGTGCCTGGGGGGTCCACAGTATGTGCCGCCCCCCTCTGAGTAAATGTTACTGTGAGTGCTGTACTGGCTTCCTTTGTCAGAGTTCTGCATCACCGCAGATAGGGAGGTTACACCCCCCCACCCCCATTCTGAGGTTTGCACTTATATGTAAAAGAAGTTTCTTAGTAAAAGGCTTGAATCACTGCCCCCCCCGCAGACAGTAAGGATGATTTGATATACGTTTATTCTCTCATTCATAGAGCAGACCCGACGGCCCCTGGAAGGAGGTGAAAAGTCTTTACTTCAGCTTTTCTACCTGGTGTCACAGCCGACCCGTAACAGGGAACAGCTCATCAGCCATGTTGAAACCAGTCGACACTGATCGGTCCGAGTTGCTCTGAGTTATCGTATCTATGGCAACTACTGTTACCATTGCCATAGATACGATGACTGTAGGCTGGTTTCAACATGGCGCCGCCCCTACCAGGAAGCATTGGTGAGGGATTTGGCTTTATTTCACAAGGCATTTTCTATGGATGATGTCACACCTCAATTCATCCATTGTTTTTACAGTCTATGGTTTAGTGTCATGTCCAGGGCGTCTTTAAGATTCAGACTGGACACATTTAGTAACTTTAATTAAACCAGAGTTCGTTTCCCCCGATAATCTGGAACAAATTTTCAATCTAAATGGTCCGGGACTAGGAATCGCTTGGAGTCTTCAATAAAAAAAACAAAATGTAGTCCATTCAATAAATGTAATCTCCTCCTAGGGATTTCTCGGCTCTGAACGCCTTGAGCATCACTGGGAAGCTACTTTGGATCGTAGCAGAAGTGGCTGTCACAAGAAAGGACAGACTGCTGGTTCCAATTGCAGAAGGTTTTATTAGCACAGCTAAAAGTCCACAATGCAAAGTTAGGGTCAGGCAGGGTCCTTCATGGCCAGCAGTTCCCAGTCGCCAACGTCAAAGTTCCGCTCGGCATTGTTACGTTTTCTGGAAAAGTAGGCGCATGGGAACGTCTTGGCTGGCTGACCATGAGGTTGTGAGAGCACTGCTCCACCCCCGTGTTAGAGGCGTCCACCTCCACCATAAATTGTATGACTGGATCCAGGTGATGGAAGGATGGGTGTCTGGGTAAATCGCTGTTTCAGCGGCTGAAATGCCTCAGCGGCCGCCGGAGTCCAGAGCAGTCGCTTGCGGGTGCCCTTCAGGAGAGAGGTGAGAAGGCCACCATTGTGCTGAAGCCACGAATGAACTGGCGAACCAGAGGAACCGCTGCAGCTCTTTCACTGTGGTCTGCTGGGACCACTGCAGCACCGCCTTCACCTTGCCCTGGTCCATTGCCCCCCCCCCACACACACACACAAATGTGACAGAGGCCTTGAGGAGCTCACATTTCTTTCCTTTGGCATACAGGTTGTGTTTGTTCAGCCGCTGTAACGCCTGCTGGATATGCGCAATGCTCTCATCCAATGAGCCTGACTAGATCAGGATGTCGTCTATATAGAGGACAACAAAGCATGGCAGCATGCCTGTCCAAAGTGCAGCTATCCACTCACACGCATCTCAGGTCAGGAGAGAGCACACCAGTGACACTTTAGCATCTTCTGTAGGACAGAGGTTTGTCGGCGGATGTGTCGCTGACAGGCGGGTTGATTTGCAGTCAATACATGATGGCTTCAGTCGCAGAGGTTAGATGTTGGAGCTGGCGACCGTGCTTCAGCAACAAAGTAGCAAACCCCGTTGGGTTCACTGGGCGAAGAACTCCTGCTGCTTGGTCTATGTTTGGCATTGTTTTCTGTCACAAAACTAAGGCTTGTTCTAATTATAGCAGGTTTATTAGCTCAGCTAAAAGTCCACAAAGCTAAATCAGGGTCAGCCAGGCAGGGGTCAATAACAGGCATGAGATCATCAGAAAGAAGGAGGATTAGTCAGGATCCAGGCAAGATTCAGGGCAGGTGGCAGGAAACTGTCTCTATTTCAGGCACGAAAAGTTTTCAACGTCTTTCTAAAACCTGGTTTAAAACCAGGAAACCACTCAAGCCGGTCTCAGACTGCTTGTCCAATCTCTCTAAGACATCCTGTTCCTGACTTTCTGCTGTAAACAAGGACAATTACTAAGCTAATGAGTTGAGAAAAAAATGCATGATTGATTGATAACCTCACGGGAGAAATTAATTTGACAATAATAAAGCACTTGGCAAGATAAATAGATAGTGCTGTGAGTTTTCTCCTTGATTGGTAATAGATAGATTGATGGCTGCCTTAATAAATGCTGCTCCTCAGACCAAAATGAGCTGGCTGTGAAGACGACACATTCTTGTACGATGAGATTGTCAAATGTGTGGAGCACCAGGTTGCTTTAACTATGTTTTGGGTTGTTTCACAGCTTTGCTTTATCAAGAATGAAAGAAAAACAGGATCAGTGGCAGGAAAGGACACATTTAAGATAGAGTTTAGTCCAACAGTTACATGTTTGTTTGATTTGTTACAGCTAAATTAAGCACAAAATGTTGGTTTTCAAAAAGTTTCGGGATGGTCTGCTCCAGGCTGAAAGGATGGACCATCGTTCTCACTCATAACCCGAGCATCTGCCGCTGCAGCATTTAGTTTAGTGATGAACTCACAGCTAATAAAAGGGCTACACATGTGTGTGTAAGTGGATGAAAAGGTATGGATGTGTGTGTCAATGTGTGTGTATAAATGTGTAAAATGTGTGTAAGTAAATACATATTTCTGGGTATGTGAATGAATGCATGTGTGGGTGTGAATGTGTGAGTGTGTTTGCATGAGTGTTTGAATAGAGGTGTGTGTGTTTGTGAATACACTACAGTAACAATCTAGAACAAATGAGATCACCTGGATGTCTGGGTGTGTTTTTTTATTAACGAGTCCAGATCACCAAACTTTTAACAAATGGCCCTCCAGCACCCTGACGCCCTGAAAAACCTGCTAGGAAATTAAGCATCTGCATCATAAATCTTGGAAAGTTACAATAATTTGCAATTCACTCCCTCATCAAAGGCAATATTACCCTAATTTATTATCTCCCGGCACGAGGGGCGCGCAAAGGCCGTGGAGATAAGAGTTTATCAGGAGGGGGATTGATTTTCATTAACTGATTGTAATAAAGATGAACTGCCTGCCGTGCATGCTGACCAAGAGCCACACTTTATTGTAATTGGGACAATTTATTTCATGAGTCAGTAGCCCCACTTTTTTGTGCCTCACGTTGAATTTTTTATTCAGATGCCACTCTTCAGTGTAGTGGACCTCAGGTCTTTTTTTTTTTTTTTTCCTTTGATTCCTGATGGAAGAAAACGGAGGTAATGGGATGTACAGAGGTTAAAAAAAGTCTTTGTAGATCACAGATTCTTTAAGTTTTTTCCCATAAAAACACAGAGTTTGGGATGATCATGAACCATGAGAAAGAATTTAAAACTGACTCCGGGAAATCAGAGAGTTTGATTTGAAATATGAAGGAGCAGAAAATAAGGATTCGTTCAATACCAAAAGTTCACCATAGTTCTTTGTAATGTGACGCTGCTTCAAATGACAGAGGTCAAAGGTCTCCTGTAGGTCTTCAGCAGGTTTGGTCCATTCCTCCATGCAGATCTTCTCCAGAGCTGGAGAGTTTCGGAGCTGTTGTTAGGCAACACAGACTTTCAACTCCCTCCACAGGTTCTCTGTTGAATTGACTGGCTTGAACCCCTCAGAACAGGGATGGGCAACTCCAGGCCTCGAAGGACGTATTCCTGCATGCTTTCCAACATAACCAGTTCTGCATGTTCTCATTGGCTGGAAACACCCGAACCTGGTAATTAGTCATGAGTAGGATTGGATATCTGGAAATCATGCAGGTCCTTGAAGCCTGGGGTTGCCCATCCCTGGTCAAGAACCTTCAAAGGTCTTTTACGAGGTCACTTTGGTTGCCATGGAGATGTGTTTGAGATTTTTGTCATACTGCAAGATCTAACCCCATTTTATCCTCACTGATAGACAGAGGTCTTAGACCAAAGTCTCACCAAACATAGATCCATTCGTCCTTTCCACCATGCGGATCAGTCGTTCTGGTTCCTTTGGAAAGAAGCACCCCAAACCACGATGTGACCTCCTCCGTGCTTTACAGTGGTTATGGTGTCCTTGAGATGCAGCTCCTAACAGGGAGTTTTTACCAAAGACTTCCATTCTGGTTTCATCTGACCACATGACCTTCTTCTGATCCTCTTCTGGATCATCCAGATGGTCTCTGGAGAGCTTTAGACAGACCTGGACATGTGCTGGTTCAAGAAGGGGAATCTTTGGAACTCTGCAGGATTTGAATCCATGACATCGTGTGATATCATAGTAACCTGTGTTACTGTGGTGCCGGCTCTCTTCAAGTCACTGACCAGTTCCTCTGTGTTGTTCTGGGCAGTTTTCTCACTGTTCTCCAGATCATTTGTTCCATCAGGTGAGATCTTTCATGGAGGTGGAGGGAGATTGTCAGAGATCTTCTTCCATTTTCTAAAAATTGCTCCAAAAATTGATCTCTTCTCTCCAAACTGTTAGTTTTATCGTAGACTGGTTCATCCCAGTCTGGTTCAAGTCTACCATCACGTCCCTGATGTCATTCGACAGCTCTTTGGTCTTGGTCATAGCGGAGGGCTTCCAGTCTGACTGTTTACAGGTGTGGACAGGTGTCTTTATACAAATAACCAGTCCAAACAGGTGACATTAATACAGGTGGAGGAGAGAAGAGCTCCTTAACCTTGTGTTATCCTAGGCACTTTTACATTGGGAGTTGGGTCATCTAGACCCACTAAACAGTGCTCTGAACCTTTTTTCTTCAATGATTTGTGATCTTTACTGGTGTCCATGGATTACATGAAATCTTTCCACCTTTATCCACCTTTGTCATGGTAGGAAGAACACGTCAATGTGAGGGTGGGGTCATCTAAGATAACACAAGAGTTAAAGAAGAAGAAACAGGTATGTGAGGAACAGAATTCTTTTTCTTTGGAGATAAATCCTTATTTTCTGCTCCGCTAAAGATTTTTTTTTTTAAATCCAACTATGGGATTTCCTGGATTCATGTTTTACATTTCGTCTCAGTTGTTCCTATGGTGAACATCACAGACGAAACTCTTCAGAAGAAGAAGAACAGCTGTCAGAATCTGAGACTGACAAACACGGCAAATAAAAGAGTTAACTGATGTTTTGTCCAATTTAGCTTCCAGCTTCGACAAAGTTTTGCTGATTACACTTGTTGCCTTCCTTTCATCATTAAATTCCAGCCTGTCTTTTAGAGCCACGTGTTGAGCTGTTTTTACTTTGCAGACATCTTGCAGGTCGTTTGTTCTCTATTTGATACTTATCCATCCTCCAGGTGTCCATCCATTTTTTGAATGGAGCGTGTTTTTGGGGAGGAAGCCGGAGAAAACCCATGCATGCATGAGGAGAACATGCAAACTCCACACAGAAAGGACCCAGATGGGACATGAACCAGAACCTTCTCGCTAACCACTACACCACAGTGCAACCAATGATTCTGTCCACCAAGTTCATTTTTCAGTTAAGAGGCATTTTTATGTTCAGCACACCCCTTTAGGTTTACTCACAAACAAGACAGCATCGTCACTAAAGAAGGAAACAGCTTCTGGGCTGGAGCAGCAGCATCTGACAGTTCAGACGCTGGTCAAGGGGGGTTTAGTTTTCCATTACAATGCAACACAACTGTGAGACAGCAAAACATCCAGTTGGAAATTTTATTGTAAAATTGGAAAAAAGAAAAGAAAGAGAGAAAAGCCCCGATAAGCATTTCCTTTGATACATATCTTTATCGTACCGTAACAGGAAAAGAAAGCAAAGAAACGTGGCCAGTTTCAGCAAATAAATAAATAAATTAACATCAAGTTACATTTTTGACCAGATAGTTGATTATAAAATTATTAAATCATTGAAGTAGTCTAAGCAGCAAGTATTAAGAATTACACCAGGGGAAAATGTTTGGTTTCTCAGGCTAAGACAGAACACACTGTTTTTTTTTTTACTTTTTTTTTCTAGGTTTTACTTTTTTAAATATTTATAAAAAAGATACTGCTTTTCCCTGTCAGTTATTTCATGCTGTTCTGATGCTGCCACAAAAACAGGTGGCACTCATACTTAAAAAGAGAAGAATAAGAAAGGAAATGAAAAGAATCGCCTGTAAACAGCATTTTCTCCTTCAGGTTGAAAGTACTGAGATTCATCTGAGCGCCCTGCATGTCGGAGAAGTCTCCTCACAGATATTCATACTGCAGTTTGTGTTTCTGTATGCGTTGTGCTGAGAAACCAGTAAGTTTGCTTAACCCCCCCACACACACATATCAAACCCCAGCCTATAGGAACCCAAAGGAAGGTCCAGTGCTGATTTTTCACAATATACAGATTTCATATTTATAATGAGCTTCAATCTTTTGCATTCAAACCAGATTCCTATTGTTAATACAAGCAGTATTCCAAACCCTCCCCACCCTCAATGAGCATGCTCAGAAACGGAAAGGGCACCATGGCTGCATGGCCTAAAACGATTAATGATAAAAATGATGCAAGAGTGAATCTTTGTCAAATCAAACTTTATCTCAAACACATGCAACTTGTTGAGCAGAGTGCGAGCGAGGATCGCTGCTGTTCTCCTCCTCTGTGAGCCCCACAGAGATTTTCAGCATTTCTGTTTCTGGCTACAAATGCACCTTCTAACCATCACCTCCTGCAGCTTGTAGTGGACATGTATGCGCAGGCGTCTGCACCTGCTTCCATCCACAGAAAATATCCGTTGTCATTTTTCAGTGGTGCTTTAAATAAAGGAAGCATCAATAGCTGCTATCTTTCAATTGATTCTCCCAACCTGTCAGAACACTCACTTTAATCACATTTTAATAATACTTGTAAAAAACCAGAAACTCTTCAGTTCTAAAAAGAGAAAACCTGGACAGGATTTCAGAAATGGGGCTGGCAGCGGCCAGGAGATTGGCTTCAACTCCCTAGTGAGAAGAAGAAATCCAACTTTTCTTTTTTTTGTAAATCAATCCCTTTACAGCCTGAGCAGACCCTCTCTCTACAATGGTACAGTATTTTACAAAAGCAAAGTGTCCTGTGTCAGAGCGATTACTTGTTGGGAGGGGTAACCTGGCAGTAGAGGGCGGAGCTTCAGGGGATATGCTGGCATCATTTGGCAATTGTGGATGAAGAAAGGCATCTCAACAGTTTGGCCAATGCTCTGTAGCCTCCCTCCAACACCACTGATATACTCATGGCACAAAAACTGAGCCAAAGTCCATTCCACTTCTGCTCTGGATTTTAGGAGTCATACCCATGGAAACATGAAATCAGACCGCCGAGGCATGCCATGCTATCTGAAGAATGAGACGGGTGCTGGTATGTCTAATGTTTATGAGATCTGGGATGTTCTGATGTTGTCTGGTGATGAAGAAGGCATCATGCCGGCTCTGGACATATGAAGCACATTTTCAGGCCCGCTGATCTCCAGATGATGGACTCTTGGTGATGATGCTACGGATGATCCAGCTGCTGTTTGCTGAGGAGCTCCCGGTTCTGCTCCGTTCATCTGCAGGAACGTCCAGATTCTGATGGTTGAGGAAACAAAGATGCTGATGGGCGCTGAACTCCAGGGCTGCTCCCCTTTGGATCAGTACTACCCTCATTGTGGTTAGCGTTGGGGCCCCCCAGCACTGGGCTGGTCTCTGTAACAGCAGATGTGCTGATACTTTGACGGGGGGTGGTGGTGGTGGCTGCAGACGCCTCTAAAATCCAGGTGATGAGTTGGATCAAGGTCTCCATGGAGGGACATGCGGTCCTTAGGGTCAGCGGCTGGAATCCGGTTGGTCCTCTTCACACCTTCACATGAACTCTGGGATGAAGTGGCAGACACAATGCAGGTGAACATGCCCCAAAATATACTGTAGCTAACCCATAAATTCTATGCTGCTAAAATAGTAACGTTTTCTTTTCTGAGCACATTTCCTGTTTGACTCTAATGTTCTCAAACCCAGAACTAGAAACCCTTACTGCTTTTATTTTCAACCTGAAGCTATTGTTTCCTGTTAACTTTGAATACTATTAGCAGTAGTTTGTAGTATTAGTTTCATTAATACTATATATGCCTGTTCAGAACAATAAAAATGTTTGGTCCTTTGGTCCCTTGGGGTTGAAAGCTCTACGGCTGCTTATGGAAACGTCCACAGTTCTGCAGAGACAGAAGAAGAGGGAAGGAGACCGGAAGTCTGTAGGAAGCTTCTCGTCTCCACTGCTTTTTCTGATCTTCAAGTTTTAACCCTCATTTGTCCAGGAGACGCCACAGCGCCTCTTTTCATAGATATATAGAATATGTATATAGAAATCTATTTGTTGTTGCTGCTTTTTTGTTTGTTGCTTAATTAACAGATAAAGTCTCAACAAGAAATCAGCTCTGTTGCTGATCTCTCGTGTCTTTCCTCCTCTGCTGGTTCCGGCTCTACTCCTTCACGGATTTTCCTGTTCCTCGCTGAAACGCCTCCTCCTCCTCCTCCTCCTCCTCCTCCTCCTCCAGGTGTCCTTTCACGACCTCGCCTACATCCTCATGTGTAATCGTTGATATGTCTCCAAAAAACTCCTTAAAGTCTTGATTTTTTTTAAAACATATTTTGCGTTCAAAGAAAAAAAGTTCAGCTCCTTCGAGATTTTCTCATGTGTCCTTTAAAACCTGGAAAGGAAAAAAAAGGAGATGTCGGACTTCAGAATGTTGGTTAATCAGAGCATCCTTGTCCTTCAAGTTAGAAAGGCTCTCAAGGTCTGGAGAACCCCAATTCAGTCAAGATGATCCTAACACTCAGCTAACATGTGGCTAAATGCCTTTACTGACTACATCAACAGCCAACGAGCTAGAATGATACTAAAGAAGAAGAAGATCTGTTGGACAGGAAGGAGGAACCAGTTTTCTCCTCAAAGTTCTTCCATTTGAGTCTTCTTGGTAAAAGTTTTGTTTGAGGTTTGCTTCTGTTCTCTATGATCTCTCCTGGTAACTAACATTTCTCATTTACTACTTACAGCATATACTCTTATTTTTAAGAACACTCAAGTCTTCAGGTAATGCAATTCTGGGTCTAATTGACCCAGACCCTCTAAACGGTATTTTTTCTGTTGCGTTTTTTCTAAAAGTGTCCCATATGCTGTTCATTTTTGTGTCCGTCTGTCAATTTGACCCCAAAACCATAAAAAGTGAAGTTTCAGTGTAAATAAATAAGATTTTTGCTGGAAAAAAGCAGACTGACCTCATTGATCACTTAAATCTTTGATCAGATTCTGTATTTCGACCTCATGAAGGACCTGAACTAAAGCTGTGACAAAACCAAGTGATGCTGCTGAACTCGGGATAACCATAACCTTGAAGGGCCAGTTCCAACACTTTGGTGTTTCCTGAAATCACCTGTGCTGCTGCTGTGAAAACTGAAGGTAGGCGGTGTCAGTAAGGGCGGCTGGCGTCCTTCGGTCTCTTTAGCTGCACTTTCAACCTCTTCATCCCGATCTGAAAGCCGTTCATGGCCTGGATAGCTGCCTGGGCACTAGCAGGGTTGTCGAAGCTCACAAAACCTGTGAGGAAGAAAACAATGCTCACGGACGATCTGAGTGAACCTCAACCTGACCTCTGTAACTTATTAAACAAAGAAATGGATCAGAGGCGGAAATCTGTGATGAAGATCAGAAGCTGTTTTCTTTTTTGTAGCAGCAGTTTATTATTACCGTAACTCTTTGACCGTTTAGGAAATTTACGTAATTCCAGCAGATTCTGAAGTGGAGAGAAGCAGCCTTGTGTTGACATGCAACAGTTCATGGTAGAGAACCATGGGGTGTCCAAATCCAGGCCTCGACGGCTGGCCTCTTGCTAGTTTTCCAGAAATCCTGCATTTTCTGATTACCTGGATCAGGTGTGTTTAGCCAATAAGAAGCTTCAACGGCAGGTTGGTTGGAAAACGTGTAGGTCACGGGTAATCGAGGCCTGGAATTGGGCACCCCTGGAACGGAAATCAGCTCATTTTGATGCAGGGAAAGCAGCTTAGCACTGTAAGGCAACACTTAACGGTCATGATGTGTTGCACAACGGTGCAAAAAAGCTACTTTTCTCTGGGTCAGAATCAGCTGATTCAGGTTGTGTTTTAAGTGTCTGTAGGATGTCCACACAAACTAAATACACTCTGATTGTCTAATTTCCTTATTTATGGGATGCCGTGTGGACAGCAGAACTTCTCACCAAAGCACTTGCTCTGGTTGGTTGCTCGGTCCATGAAGACTTTGGATGAGATCACGGTCCCGAATGGCAGGAACATCTGCATGAGTTCATTGTCTCCAAACTCCTGCGGCAGGTGGTAGATGAAAAGGTTACAGCCCTCTGGACCTGAGGACACACAGAGGAACAGCGGTCACACCTCTGCAGCCTTCAGACACACAACACACCTGACCCTGATCCTTCAACCTGAAGAGGGAACACCTAGTACCTGGACTTGCCCTTTGAGATGCTGTTATCAGAAATGATTTGACTTTGCAAAAGCAACTGTCTGACGGCAAGCAGAGGACGGTTCACGGTCCATTGATTTCTGATAATGGACACCTCGTTGAGCACTATGCCTTACATATTTGTACAGAAATTTATTTTTTATACCTAGATATTTATTTTTTTATACTTTTTAATACTTACTACTCTTCTTCTTGGGCCTTGTACTCTGTTGGACAGTCATGAAACTCATTTTAGTATATATTGTATCATGTATGTAGATGTGTATGTATCAAATAAAATCTGAATTTTGTCAATCCATCCTTTTATAGCTGTTTTCTGCAACACTGGGCAGTGTGCTAGAGGTCATCCCTGCTGTCACAGTCAACTTGGTCAACTCGGCGCCCACCCTGAGACTAGAAGGTCGGGAGTCCAAATTGAAGGTCGACCCTAAATACGGGACCTAATGCCTCCCTGTTTGACACTGGTTAAACTGGATGGGGGGGGGGGTGTTAAAGCTCAAATGTGGAGGACAAATGTCACAAACCAAAGTGTGTGACAGCTAATGGGACCTTAGGAGGGGGGTTTGCTTTGGTGTGTCCCATCACTGAGCGACACTAACATCTCCATACAATTACACTGAAGACACTGAAAAGTCCCTCTGCTCTGAGGCGACAGAAACAACAACACAGATCTTTATGGAGTAAATTACTGATATCAAACCTTCTAAAGCTTCATGAGGTCATGACTCTTTGGTTCTGCAGCATTTAGAACTAACAATAGCAACAGTTTTGTGTAGAAATAATCTGTGTCTCTGTCCCAGCATGCAGATCAGCTCTCAACAAAACCCAAACCTGTTCCAACACCGTGGACCCCCCCAACCTAGAAAAGCTTTCTCTCCAGATGATTCAACAAGCAGCAGCATTCAGACCAACACCGTCTTTAGCTCTCTGCCAGTCCCAGGTTCAAGGCCCCCCCCCCCCCCCCCCCCACTGCTCTGCCTCGCTCCCAATATAAAAAAAGACACATCAAAACCTAAACTCTTCTGCATGTTCGACTTTTTTGGAATTTAGAAATAGTTATTGTATGGTTTCTGCTCTTGCTCCTATGAAAATTTTGAGGCGCCTTCCCTATGTTTGACGGTTCTAAACACCAGAATCCCGACAATGAAAGTCACATGGATTGGTGGGAGCTCATGTTCATATTAAACATTCATGTAGTTCCATATGTGTCTGTATATTCATCATCATGTTACTCTTAAAGTGAAAAAAATCCTTTAAAAAAACACAAGGCATTTGGATAAACATAATAATAGTTATTTTGACAAAGCAATGTTACCTCACATGAAATCAGTGGACCCATAAGAACACATGACAAGTGTCATCAGTAACAGAAAAGATCGGAAATGTGTTTTTGGTCTGTGGACTGGTCAACAAAATGGTCATTTTCAGGGTTCTGATGGGTAAAAGGGTTTAGTAAAGAGGATGTGAAGTGTCAAATAAATAATGTTCTCTCACCCTCACCTTCTCGCTGCTGCTGTTGCTGCTGCTGGATGACCTGGGGGGCTTGGGGCAGCGTTTGGCTGATGGGGGTCAGCGTGGTTGCCGGGTAGATTGCTGCAGACAGAATGGAGAGAAGGTGTTGAGAACAAGCAGAAGCCCTGCAGTGATGATCTTCTTCATCCTCTAGCAGGTGTAACGGTCCAAGAAGGGGGCGGTGCCTCTCACCTGTGTATTGCTGTACACCTGTGAAGGCTTGCTGAAGTGTGTCAGCTGCGTTGGGGCTCTGGGTGGAGTAGGGCGGCAGGCCGTTGGTGTAGACGGTCTCCACAGCAGGATGTCCGTTGGGCTGATGCGGGATGCCGGTGAATCCGTTGACGATGGGCGTTACGATGCTGGGCACGGCGGAGGTGGTGATGTTGGCTGGTGGAGAACTGAGGCCTGCTGGGGGGAAAAAACTCTCTCTGTTATAGGATGGAGGGAAACAAAGTGAACGGAGCAGTATTACACTACAATCATGAAGGAAACACACACATGCTACACACTCAACGTTCGTGCTGCATCCCTCCTCTAATGCAAGGACACGGGTGCAACATCCGGCTGTCACGTTTCCCGGTCTGCGGCGACACATTCTGTAGAACAAAGTCAACCTGTGAAAAATGAGCCTGTGGGAGGCGTCTGTGTGGGACCCTGCTGGCTCATCCTGCTGCAGATGATGAAACCGCCGTGCAAGTTCAGAGAAAACAATAAAAAAAGGTCCACAGAGCACCAGATTACAGAGGGAGACAGGCCTGAACGAGAGGGACGCTCCGACACACAGATGCCCCTCCCTTTGGAGCATCATATTAAAAAACAACCGGTTGTCAGTTTGACGAATGTGGGGGTCAGGACATGAGTGTGTTTGCCTGATGAGCAGCTGCAGAGAGCTTCCTGAGTGGAATCAGAATGTGATGCTCTGTCCTTCAGAGCGTTTCTGTCAGAAAGGCCTCCGATCATAGAGCAGCATATGCCAGCTCACTGAAGTACGGCTCCCCAGAGGACCACCTCTCACTCTGAGGACTTCCATCCTGATTGGACAGACGGAATAGGTTGTCATGGTTGTCATGGAAACCCTTCAGCATGCCTTATTCCTGCAATCCGGTACCTGAGTGGGTACGGCTGCGTTCGGAGACGTCACCTTGACGTTCACAGAGCGCTGAGGCACATCGCCCCAAACTGGAAACATGATGAGCAAAAGCGTTTCTGCTTCACTCTGACGGTTCATTCCGCCTCAGCACCATCAGGAGGGGCTGGGTGGGGGCAGCTCCGATCCAGTGAGAACTCTGGTTCCCTCTTTTTTGTGTTCCTTTCTTTAAAAGGAGCCCCTCCACTGCTGCTGGTCGTCCGTGGAGCTGTGATGAATGAGACTGCAGCTTCAGCCCATTCTCCTATCAGGACCCAGGAGACCGGCGCTCTCACCGCGAAGGCCAGAGGCAGCTCGTCTGCTCCGGCCACACGCATTCTACTGTACCAGCAGATAATGCACCCTCTCCATCATCAGGCACATTCATTTTCCAAAGCTTAGCGGTGCTGTGGGGGCTCCACTGTCTGGATGAAGGCTGGAGTCTGCTTCACCGCTGCACAGCAGTAAGTAAACACTTGATCCAGACGTAACTGAATTGAAGCAAATATTACTGCAGCGGGGTCATAAATGTGCAGAGACTCTCCAGGGTTTATGATATCAAGGAAAGACAATAACGTGATGCCCGCAAAAACAAAGAGCACACAGAAAAGGCCTTTATGTGGACGACTCATCATCTTTATTCCTTCTGTCACAAAGGTCTAGTTTCCAGCGGGAGCAGAACTGAGAGAAATCTTTAAGCCGCTGTGACTGCAGAGCTCTGACACACAGGTAAACAGGTTTCCAGGTGAGCCTGTGGCTGTCAGCCAACCAGGATTATGACAGCAGATTACATTTTAAAAGAGCGAGCTCTGAACTATTAATCCCTCTTATTAATCCACAAAAGGACGCTATATGCTCACGCGTGTCACGCGCACACATTGCCATTGCGTTTACATTCTTGCTGGTTCTGGCGAGAAGGGGAAAGTGTTGACGTACTCCCTGTAATCGTCGCCTCACAGCAGAACTTTTTGGCTGTGACAGAAGTGTTTGTCATGCTGATTATGTCTTCAAATCACAAAGGACTGCTGCAGAGAGCCGTCGTTACAGTGCGAGGAGCCGCAGCGACTGGAGCAGGCAAAGCAGACGCTTTCATCCCGTCTGCTGTTGACTCTGGCTGAGGGTCAGGGGGGAGGAGCCTAAGGAAGACCCGCTCACACGGCCAGAAAACCCACATGATTGAACCATCAGGTAAGACAGGACACATGAATTCAGCCTTAAATCAGTAGTGAAGGCTTTAAAGCTCATCTGTTGGTGTCCATGGTTACGGGACTGATATGTGTCCAATTTGTAAAAAAAAACTGTGATGAATCGAGGATAAAGTGGATTTTGGTTGAAGAAATTCAAACTCAGTATTTTTTTAACTAATCTGCATATTTTGATTTATTCCTTTGAAACAAACTGAAAATAAAGAAAATGAAAATTTTCACTTCATGTGGTAATTATGATCCTGGAGAATTAAAGAAGCAACATTTAAATCATAGTCAGAAACTTGAATCTGTTTTATGAATCAATCAACTACCGAGTCAAATATCCACACAGATGAGCTTTTTATGTTTTTTTTTATCTAAGGTTATGACAAAACGCATTGGTGCTTTGAATTTAGCGTGCAGAAACACATGTTCCCATAATGTGAGTAAAGCTTCAGAACCTGCCTCTGCTTGTTCTCCTTCTAAAATCACGCTGGATGCCAGACGGTCTTGGAGTTTTCTGTCCATCAAAAGTACACGCAATCATTAATTGCCCTCTGCACTGCAATTGACGTGGAACAAGCCCTTAAAGGTAACCAGGAGCCGGTAGGACAAGTAGTAATAGGAAAGATGGGCGTGTCCAACAGGTTCCTGGTGTTTGCACTGTGGAAGCGTTTAGCACCAGCCGAGGGTTTGAATCCAGCAGTGTTGTTATGGTACAACATCCCATTCCTGTCTGTGCAGCGTCTGCAGCACATCCATGTTTCTATACTTCACCCACCCAACAAGCTCTTCCTCCACCCTCCACCCACTGCTCCACCTCTTCCGCGCTTGTCTTTGCCATGCGCATGTTTTATTTCTTCGCATTTCTCGCAGAGCTGCAGAACATTCGGGTCAAAAAGCATCATCGTGTAGGGAAACCGTCCAGACGAAGAAAATGCTTTTGCATCGGTGGCTCTGACAGGAGTGGGCTTGTTTTTTCTGAGGATGTCTCGTAACCTTTGAGCCTCTTTGAGCTTCAGTCTGCTGCCAAAAAAGGCTTTTATTGTTGCAGAAGTTCCCCAAATGACAGATGAGGATCACACATGATGCTCCGAGATCAAAAGGCTTTTCCTTCCATAAATGAGCTGCTGGAGCTTCCTGTGAACCTGCAGAGACGTGTGACCGACAGCAGAGAAGACTTCATTCTGAGCTCAAACATTTCTGGAAAAATCCAGCTGCCGCTCGGTTGATGAAGAAACTCAAAGCTAAAGTGAAACCCCCCTTACAGCAAAGCGACTCTGTAAAATGAGATTCATATTTCTATAAATTATTCCACTGACTCATTGCACACATTTTGCAATCTCTCAGTAGTGTCACATTCTCTTGGCCTACTTGTACAGACGGCTTTGCCGTAACATCATGTATTCCTATAATGAAGTGTAAAAAAGCTGCAGTCACAGGGATCCAAACCGCCATCAAAGCGGGACGTCTTCATGCTTCATTCAGCAGCAAACTTCAGGATTATTCTCACTTTCTGATTATTTGACGTGACGAAACTCCATGAAGAAGAAGAAACATTTTCTAGATTTTTCTGGAAAGATTCTTAAATGAAAACAGAGCCGTCATTCTTGCTCTTCTTCCATGAAGAATAATCTTTTCAGCAGGAAGGTTTTTGACATGGTGATATCTTCTGATAGGAACATTTTCTAATTTTCTTTCACCTTCTGGCCATGCCCACTGCAAATGTTCATTGATTTATTAATCAACTGCATTCTACGTTTTGGTTTCTTGAATTTTGTTTTGATTTCTAGAATGTAATGTTTTTTTTTTAAATATTATTATTTTGCTTTGTTTTATAGCTGTGTGTTTTTTTTTAATGCGTTTAGTGATTTATTAATGCAATTTGGACTTTAGGGCCACAGTAGTCACAGGAAAAAAGCGGCTCTGATGGGGTCTGCTAATTGTTCAATTTGGACCTTCAGACTTCTGAAATTCTGGATGTAAATTCAGATGCTGCAGATGCAAATACTTTTAGCTGGTATATATAATAAGTCTGACCATTGCAATCCTAAGGAACTGAAACACAAACCGAACAGGTTTCTATGATGAATGACTTCTTTTGTCTTTTTTATAAACAGTGGAAAGTAGGTTAGTCACATGCAAAGCATAGAGAAGAAAGTGAAGGTTCAAAAACCCAGCAGTCTCCATCTTTATATTGGAGTGAATCACATGGAGGTTTGAGCCACCTCTCATTTGTGTCTTTAGTTAAAGATGGACCTGTTTTTACAAGAAAATTCACTTTTGCGGCCTTAACCTCCAGAATATTTCTTTCCCACAAACTAAACAGGTGATTGATGCAGACAGAGCAGGAAACTTTGCAGAA
Organism: Oryzias latipes; assembly: GCF_053564925.1. Taxonomy (NCBI): domain Eukaryota; kingdom Metazoa; phylum Chordata; class Actinopteri; order Beloniformes; family Adrianichthyidae; genus Oryzias; species Oryzias latipes. The sequence continues at coordinate 9,786,021 of NC_136240.1, forward strand.
ACAGAATTTCTTCAGTCTAATGAAGAATCTGAAAGCTGAATTCGATGATGGGACTCCTCCGCCTGGATCCCTGCTCACCTTACAGATGACAAAGCAGCTGAGCAGAGAGCAACAAAGACTTGTAGCATGTATAATTTATTTTGGCCCATGCTTTGTTGAGCATGAAGTTTCCAGTGTCCAGAGACAAAAAGAATCTGCTGAATCAGCAAATGTAACTCAGTGGGTTGGCATTTCAAAGCGCTCCTCTCTGTAAGGTCTCAGCATCCAGGCGGTTTGTTCTGGAAAACAGAAGCGTCTGCATGCAGATCATGCACAAGTGCTTCAGAGCTCAAGGTCACCACCAGGCATTATGGGTATTCCCTCTGCTGCAGCACCGCAGGCGCTCACAGCAACACGCCAACATCATGTTAGGCTGCGTTGTTGTTGTTTATAAGAAAAACACAAACCAACAACTCACCAACACAAACAGCAAAAAGGAAATGAAACAGAGTGCTCACCCAGGGTTTGATGAAACTCACCCGACACCGGGGTCATGGGGGTGGGGGGGAGACTGTTGATGTTAAGCGGCCCCATCTGGTGTATCTGTGTGGCGGGAAAAGCCACGCTCGGTGTGAGGTAACCTCCGTGGCTGGCCGCCATGATGGCTGCCTGCTGCTGCATGAGCTAAAGAAGAGGGACATGGAGAGATGGGCGTAGGACAGGAGGGTGTGGAGAGGTGGAGGTGGTGGTGATGGTGGTGAAATGTAAATATAGTGAAATGCAAAACAACAGAGAAAGAGAAAAAACAAAGCTGGAGCAGAGGGATGCATCAGGAGGTCAATGGATGGATGGATGGATGAATGCATGAAAAGGAAGTAGAAATAGAATAAAGGAAGTAGAAATAGAATAAAGGGAGTAGAAAAAAAGCCAGTCAAGCTTTGTTTGGTGGATCTTCTGTCCTTCCAGCAGGATGCTTTACAGTTTTTCTCAGTCGCTTTAGTACAATTCTCAGATCAGAATGAAATTCCCAAAACTATTTGTTCAATCTTCACATCACATCACACATCACTTTTTCGAACAAGTTGCAATTGCTTTGGTACATCCATGCAAATGATAATGTACAATTCTCTGCTCTTTGCTACATTATCAATTGTTTATGTCATGTTGATCCAAATGTATTATATAGTTCACTGTGCAATAGTCTTACTCCTCAAAACACCCAGTCAGTAGTTCATCGTATAAGTCGTTAACTGCAAAATGGTTGACCAAGTTGTCATAATGTGACAAACATATTTCCCTGCATTGCAAGAGAGGATATTCGCTGTAATGTGGATGAGAATTTGTGGCCTAACATACAGGAAGGACAAGAGGTGTAGGAAGACCACACCAATTCCTACTGCACTGCCTGTACTGTTGTACAGAATATTGTCCTATCTTTTTTCCCGTTTCTGTTACTGCAGTGGTTTTTTTTTCTATGTTGGTATGACATGGTCTGTCAACAAATTACAATATGAAAAATAAAAGTGTAAATGTGAATCTTGTCCAGTCTCTTGCAATCAAACAAAAAAGGTGTAACTTAAATTTTACAACAATAATTGTCATCAAAACTTTAGCCATAGTTTACATCAGAACCTCCCTCTAAAGTACACAGTTATATTGACAACATGACTAAGTCATTTGACTGTCTTGTTCGTAGACAATGACACAAGGACTTGACATTCTGATGGTACTGACATGTTCAATGACATAAAGACTTAGTTTTGAGAGATGAACTAAAGATTTTGAGCAAGTTACAGGCTTTTGCAAGAAATCCATAGTGTTTTGCTGTTTGTACAAATTGTTTTGAGAAATGCACACATGAATTTGCAAACTTCAATTCTGATCTGAGAATTGCACTAAAGCGACTGAGAAAAACTGTAATAGCTCACACAGATCAGGTCATTCATAAAAGCATATTATCACAGAGCTCAACAAACAGACAATGTTTGCAGCACCTTTTCCCTGTAATTTCCAAATGTCACATGACAGTTTAGCCTCTTAAGAGCGAGGCAGGCTCCTCACACACTCGTCTGTTTTCTCGACTCAGATTTTCTCGAAAGACAAATGTAAAATAATGTCAAGAACTGTTGGACATGCAGCTGCTTGAGTGTCTAAAGCTTTCGTCCCAGCTGTCCTTACAGCAGTCTGCAGGTGAAAAATGGTCAAACCTGTATGACCCACATGAAAATATCAGGCTTGTAGGTCGCTCCGTGAACCCGTGGAGAGAAAATATTCATAAACATTTTTTTCCTACGGTCATGCTGCAGATGAAGGGTCAAAGTGAACACCTAGAAATATTCCTTTACCATTTTCTGGTGCTGTTCAAATCTACAGTACCCCTAGAAATTTCCCAGAAGTCTCTGCAAAAAAACAGTATGCATCAATGCACATCATGCATCATGGCCCAGCACTGACTCACACAGGCAGGTATCGAACCCACAGGCGCAGATGCTAATGAGGCCGATGTGGGAGCGGGGCTCGTATCTGCATGTGGACGCAGCAACAGAAAAGCCAATTATTTTCCCTCAATGCCCCTGTCATTTCACCTGAAAGCGGCTGTCCTGCTGCTGGCCCTCATTCATTAGGCACACTTCTCGACAGCGCCACCTTTTGGGGCCTTTTGTCATCTGAATTATTTCATCAACATGACTAATGGGGACCATCTATTTCATTTCAAATAAGATTAAGCTGCAGAAGACAGAAGACATGTACAAGTTCAACAAAAGCAAAACAGAGTCAGGGATCTTTCAGGACCCCCCTGAGATCTGGAGGTAATTCTAAAAATCTTCCATCCTTTTTTTACACAATCTAAAGTGAACCAGAGCACAAGTCCCCCCCCCCCGCCCAGATTTTCCCAGATCAAATCTGACATCAGTGGATGTTTTGTATGTGGGAATATTGTGGCTTTTGCTAACTGAAGGGTAAAAAGAAACAATTAAAAGCAAAAACTCATTTTGTTCTGCTGACAGAGAGAAAGAAAGTCACTTCATTGTCTTACAATTTCAAAAGCATTCAATTCTAACCTCTTTTTTTTATCTTTTATTTGTTCCCCTACTGAAAGTGGGCAAAGGAGTCTGGACTCAAGACTCAACAGAGTCTTCATCACCACAGACAGTTTTTCTAGCATCTCTTCTGTCCTCTTGAAACACAAAAGGCCGATGGAAACAATGAGACAAAATTCAAGAGGTCCGCGTGAAAGACACCAAGGAAAGTCTGAGATCCAGCAGCATTCAGTTAGTGTCAGACATCTGCTTTTTATTGCAACCTGATGACATTACTCTCCTCTGGTGCTAACAGGCAATCACCTCTTTATCACATGGCAATTATCCCAGCAGCGCTGCTCTGTGACTCGCCGGCTCTTAGCACGGTCACGTATGACCCTTTACAGCCCAACCAGCCAGTAACATGAAAGGGTTAGAGGAAAACAAAGGAGGGTGGGGTGCAAAAACGGTAAAAACAAATGTAGAAAAGTATCGGGGGGGTGGACAAGAGTGCAATGAGGTAAACAACAGTCTGAGGACTGAAGCTCAAAGGCCACATTGTTAGTGCAGCGCTTTTCCAAAGACAGATTTTAGAAAAGATTTGATCCCTTTGACATTTCTGCATGTGAGCATGCACACACACATGTGCGTGTGTGCATGCATGAACCTGTGCGTGCATTCTTGTTTGTATGCAGGTATGTCGGGCAGCTGTGGTGGAGAGGAAGAGTGGTACCTCTGATGTGACTATCAAAGATTTGATTCCTGCCTTGCCCGCCCTTGTGTTGAAGTGTCTTTGGGCAAGACATTGAAGCATACATTGCTCCTGGTGGTTACAGGTTGGTGCCAGTGTTCGGCAGCAGAGCCGGCATCAGTGTGTGAATTTGTGTGAGTGGACAAATAGGACAGTGTATGTAAAGCGCTGTGTAAGTATTCACCATTTGCCATAAGTGCATGCATGAATGTGTGTGCATCTAGGTGTGCATGCATGTATATATGTGTGCATGTGCATGTGTTTTTGCATGCACATGTGCATGTGTGTAGATAGATAGATAGAGAGAAAGAGAGAGAGAGAGAGAGAGAGAGACAGAGAGACAGAGAGACAGAGAGACAGATAGACAGATAGATAGATAGATAGCTTTATTAATCCCACGTTGGGGAAATTTCATTTATCTGTAGCAGCAACAACGACATTCAGAAATAATATAATATATAATATAATGTCCCCCGCCCAGCACACAACTCCATAAAGGACCACTGAGGCCACCACAGTGTCAATCCTCAGCAGCTGTCTGCACACGCCAAAGGACATGCATGTGCGCGCACATGAGTGTATATGCATGTATTCATGCATAAATGTGTGTGTGTGCATGTATGTGTGCGTGTGTTTGTGCATGTGTGCATGCAAGTGCGTGCACGTGCATGCGTGTGTGTAAATGTATGCGTGCACATGTTCGTGCATGAAAGTGTGTGCATGCATGTGCGTGCGCCTATCAAAAGTCCATCTTCTGTTCCCAAATTTGACGCTAACCAGTAAGTTCCAAATGTTGCTGTGTTTTTGCGTGTTTGTGTTGCTCTGTGTTTTTGTCTTTGTGTTACCATTGTTTTAAAGGGCCAGTGTGACTGCAACAACAGCTGAGGATTTTTCTGTCAGTCTCCCTTTCCATCCAAAATGCTAGTGCATCTCACAGCTTAATCAGAAACTGCTCTGTGAGGCTCTATGAAGTCCTCAACCAGAAGAGGCAGAGACGAACAGCTTTAGATGGCGATCAAAAACACTGATTTAAACTTTGCTCTGAGACCCTGTCTGGATGTTTATACAGAATTCTGTGGGGTTATCATGTGAGGACCTGATTAGTTCTGACTATTACTCAGAACTGGACTATAATGTGTAATGTCCTGCTTTTGTTTTCAAAAAATCATCTTTTTACTAATGGGGTTTCTCCTGTCAAAGCACACCAGTGTCGGTGCTGGTTGCAAAACTGGCAGATTTCTCATTTTTGGCGTATGTTGTCAAGTGTCGTAGCACTCCAATTTGTGTTCTGAGCCTCCTCTTTTGCCTGGTTTGACCAAAATCCAATTTACTGGCTGTCAGCTCAACTCTATAATCCTATCCACTGCTGTAGTGGAGGGGTAGCACTTTGAATTTAACATTTACTGTATTTGCTGGCTGTAGCTATTTATACCGTCTCTTCTGGAGTCTGGACCCCGTACTTTGCCATCTCGTCTTCTCATGGACGGTGCATATAGAGAGTGGGTGAACGCGTCACGTGTAAAGCCCTTCTTTTCTGTCAGTTTGCAGTTTATCAGCAAAGAAGTACTTTAAGAAGAAGATGCACCGCATGAGAAAGCAGGCAGCAGTCAATGCAAACATAAATGTCACGCTGAGATGTTAAACTAATACAATCAATTTTGTCTCATTTCTGTGTGCTTGCATGCTCCGGTATGTGGCATGCATCGGTGTGTGCATGCATCTGTGCACACATGCATTGCTGTGTGCATGTGATGGTGTGTGCATTTATTGGTGTGTGCATGCATTGTTTGTACATGTGTACATGTGTTTGTAAACATGCACACTCTGGTGTTGAGGCATAGGTTCTTGTGTGGGATTGTTTTAGTGTAGGTGTGTAGTTTCTGTTGTGTGCCTGCACACGCAGAGGTACTCATATATGTGTGCTACAGTGTGTGTGTTCCATGACACACGCTGATGTGTGTCTGTGTTTGCACATTGTAGTATGTATGTTGGAGAATGCATACTTCGCTATGTGCATGTCTATGCCTTGTCTGTGTTGTGCGTGAGTGTCCGCCCTTCGGTGTGTGCACGTGGGGACGTGCATCCTCTGATACGTGCTTGCGTGTGCACGCTGTGGTCTGTACGAGCCGACATGGGTCTCTGCTACAGTAAATAAAAGTCACGGCTGCCCGAAGCAGAGCACAATAGTTTCCCCACAGACCAACGCCGTCCCCCACCCCCTGACCCTCCAGCCACATTTGCATTTCTCCACATTTTCCCAGGAAAACGCTGCATTTCATGAATGGTAATGAAGGTGGGAGTTTTACCAGAGAAGGCCTTGCAATTACTGTGAGATGGTCAATTTGCACATGTCACTGCAGGTCCCACAGCGGTAATATAAAACTGAGGGGAAATGGAGACGCGCCACAGCCGGCTAACGTCAAAAACTTGTCCTAACGGCTAGAAACCATAGAAAAATACAAGTTCAGCATCAGAAGAAGTTCAGGACAAAAAGAGACGATTTTATGTTTTTTTTTTAAATGAATACTATGCAGGTATGATGGTGGGAACCTGTTCCAATAATACTTTTGCTAAATGTAGGTCTCCTTCCAGGTCACATGTTAGCACGCCAGCTCATAACTTCAGGATGGGACGTATAGAAAAGCACTCTGCCTCCAGAGGAAAGAGACAGAATATTCTGACTCAACCGTGGAGGCTAAAGCATCACGCACACCCAGAGGTGGGGAGGGAAGAGGAGCTATGTGGGGGGCCTGATGAAGGGCTCAGCCCCTCTGCTTGGGGCAGCCTGAGTATAGCTGGGGTGGCACGGGGGCTTCAGACGGGCTGCTGCTCATTGTGACGTCAGCTGTGAAAAAGAGAAGTGTAAATGTTCCCAATCAGACACCCGCACACGCGTAGATCCCAGACATGCTCAGACACCTGCACACGCTCAGATTCCATACATGCTCAGATGTGAAGATGTGACATTTGATAACTCGTGTGCGAGTTAATAAATGTCTTGTATGAGTTAATGTTCATGTCTTTGTTTAATTGTTTGTTTTGTCTCAAGAACCTGGTCTGCATATTAGCTGTTAGATGGCCTATGAACACGGCAACAGTTGCATTTGAAACTGTAACAATGTATTTTTTTTGTTCCATCCTTTCCAAATAAATAATTTAAAAAAAATTATGTGAGGGTTTCAGATGTGAAGAAGAACCAGATGAACATGAATGACGGCTCACCTGATCCTCAGCAGAATGACTGACTGTTGTTTTAGCTGTTTCTGTCATTTTATGCAGAAATGTTCTAACTTTATACAGCAAATGTCTGAATCTCTTCACCACTCACTGCTTCAGGGACAATAAAGAGTGTTCGCCGTTTTGTTGAGGTGTCTGAATCCAAAGTTCTAGAAATGACTCTGTCAGACATAGCCCAGGTTTACTTATGGGTGTCATGTGTTTGCTGCTTTCAACGATTGAACATTCCTTGTATGAGTCAAATGGGCGGGGCATCCCGCTGCCTCCTTTGGGGAGGAATATTATTTTTGTTGTTTCTAAAAAAAATGTTGTTCTTCAGATGATCCTAACGCTTCTTTCTTTGACTCTGTGAGATATTATCAGACAGAACATTTGAAGCAGCTTCCATTTTCTCCAACAGTCTGAGAAGAAGAGGAACAGACGGCGAAGCCAGCACGAACGTCTTTTGAGGATTTGGGTTGTCAGGTCCGTGGAGGGTCGTAGACGAGCGGCTGCAGCTTCAGTGGAGCGCAGGAGTGTCTGCAGTTCCCTTAGGGGTTGTACGGTCACTTCAAGGAACGTCATGAAAATGGAACGTACGCCAGCATCACCTGTATGTGGAACTTTCATTATCCTTAAAAATACTTCACGATACACTTACCACACCCACAACAATAATTACGCCACACTGTGGTCATTAATAAGGTGTGAGTACTGGCTCCATACTAACCACACACAAATGCTGAACGCATGGCGTGCCCCTTACCGCTTTGACCATTTTTCCCCGGCAGACAGCTTTAGAAAGGATCAGCTCAGTGTCTGCTGGTTAGTTTTGATCATAGGTTGACCTCTGCTGTAAACGGACTGCTCTAGTTGTGTTGGTTCTTCTGCGGCACGTTTAAAACGACCTTTCCAACTCACCGCATGTGCATAAGAGCTGTACGTGCTGAAGGGAAGGGCGATGGCGGGATTGAAGATGCCAAACTGCCCCACCATCTGCTGCATGCGTCTGATGGTGCGCTCTTTGTCTGTGTCGGCGAACTTGACCACCAAGCTGGAGGAAGCGCCCTGAGGGTCAGACAGAAACAGGAGAAGATCATGGTTTGCTCAGTCAAACACAGAGGAGCACATGTGACGCGTGATCCTCTTCATCTGTGATCGGCTGCATTTCACAGGACGGAATAATGCAGAAAAAGCCTTCATCATTTCCCAGTGGACACTGTGAGCAGCAGCTGTTGTTACTTGAACACCTTCTCTGCTCTTCTGACTCCACGTCAGACATGTTGCTCTTTGGCTTTTGATGGGGGGGGAAGCTCCATCACCCCAAACTGAGGCTCACATCCATAAACATGAAACCCAAAGAGAAACGTAAACAGAGGTGCTTTGACAGCAGAGAGGAAGTCACTACAGAGAGAAGTCTGTACTGTCCATTCCTGTGACTGAAAACCTCCCATGCAGAGAAGAGAGAAACAATTTACTAACCTGGATACAGGTGCGTTTACATGTTCAGACCTGCTCCTTTCATCCTGCCGGTTAGGCTGATTTACCGGACAAATCCTGCTTTTTGTGGTAAAAGCACCAAATTTGGTTTGGATGCACTTTAGGATCCTCTCTTTCACAAAAGCACATTTACCACAAAAATGTTTTAAAACTAGTGGGTTTGTTTTTTTAAATGGCTGTCTTACACTCAAATGTTACAAACAGATTTAATTTCTACTTTGCCCCACTCTCAACAATATGGGCTGTTCATGCAGAAAATGCAGTCTTTACCTACAGAATACTCAAACTATATTTCAAAAGCTTGGATTTTCTGGAACACTGGTTTTATCAGCTGCAATCAGGCCAAATGTGCTGCTTCCACCACAAAATACCTGATTATTTTTAGTCATCGGCTCCACTACTCCTGCTCTTTCTAACTTTGCATCTCTTCATCAACGCTGCGTCTTTGTGTGACCCAATAATGAAAGCAGCATTTGATCGAGCACTACTGTTGACCTTTAGGGTGCTCCGCCTCTTTCTGAACCCTCCTCCCCCAAGAAACCAATCGATTGGCATAAAAGGCCGGAATATTTCTCTGGTCTGACAGTTCAGTAAAGGTTGAGTGTCAGATTTGATACGAGGCTCCATAAAATTGAAGCAGGACTGTCAATAGAGTAGTGATGTGCAAGGACTGAAGGCTGGGCGGGGGCTACAAAGTGGGGCTCAGGTGTTTTGGTTTGTTTGAGATCCAACGCGAGCTGTGTTGGGGGGGCACAGGGATCTGAATGGGGATTATAATCACAGAGTTGCTGTGTCTCCTGTCTGTAGAGCCTCCTCTCTCTAAAGTCTCCTGCTGATGAAGATGTCTGCAGACAGCAAAAGATACTCAAAGACAGGCTTGGACCTTTCCACTGCAGCTTATAGATTTTATGCTCCTCTCCCCGCTTTGCTCAATATTCCCCGCAGCCCTCTCCTCCGGGTCTACTCGGTTGAATCACGGGCTGGAAAGACGAAAGGTGAACGGCCCGTTGGTTAGTTGGCTCTCTGACTGAGGACTGGCCGTCGCGGTAGTTAATGATTTAGTGACTGGCAGACTAGCTTGCTAATTGCTCAACAGACTCTTCGTCAGGCTGATTGAAGGCAGGGCTCCTCTCCATCAAACGACTGCATGTTTCGCCTCCTCCTGGATTGGCCGCTCTATTTCACAGTGAAGCAGCAGACAAAGTCAGAGCACAAAACGACGGGTCACTCTTTTTGGAGCCGAAAGAATTTGAGTTTCTACGTTAGCCTGTTGGGTCAAATTAGATACTGAATTTTTTTTCAAAAACATTTTTCTGAATCATTTTCAGTATTAGGATGAGCTGAGAAACAGCTGTGGGCTAAGCACATGCATACAGACAAAGTTCTGCTAAACCTTCCAAAAAAAAATATGAACATTTTGTTTTTTATTTAACATGTCTGATGTGAAAACAATTTGTCTGGGGTTCGAATCTGACGGTTACATTACAGACAGATTTATTGAATCACAAAATATCGATTCAGCAAAGTGTGCATAAGAATAGAGGCTCATTTATTGAACTAAACTAGAATAGAATAGAACTTTATTGAAAACTGAGACTGAAAATGACCTCGTTACCATAGCTATGTTGAAACAACAAACAAACTAAAAAGCCGCCATGTAATAATTACAGCAATCTCCAATCGCTTCTCTGGTTGCTTAGCAACAGCAGCTGATTGTGTAAACAATGCAACCACAGACCGTTTCAGACCCAGAAATGACAGAAGATGGTACCAAAAAAGAACAGCAGACAACAAACTGCACTGTCTCTTGTTTATGACATCACTGCTGCGACATGAAGGTTAGTGATGATTAGTTGTGACCAATGATCATTAATAAAATCATTAAAAAAAGAAAAGTACTGCAGTGATGTACAAATCTTGTAAACTTCTAATCAGTTCCTGATTGTTCTCCATCCCCCTGACGGATTTTTGACCGTAATTTAACAAAAAGGTCATATTCAAAACGGACATGAAAATTGAAAACCATAATTTATTGAGTTAAAGTGAGCACTTTGAGCACATGATCCATTTTGACAGTTATCTCAGCCCGTAAACAGCCCGGCCCTCTGAGGTGAGTGAGAAAAAAGGTCAAACACCTGAGAGGAAGCTTAGGACACCTGAAGAGTGTCTTTATTTTGGGAGCAGGCTGTGAGGATTTGCAGCCATGCAGCCTCTAATGCAGCTGCACAGAGAGAGGAGTGTACCTGCATGAATAATAGAGACCAGCTTTATTGAGAATTGACCTGTCTGCTACATAAGAGCGCTGTGCTCTTCTTCCTACTCCTGGTTGTAAACCCTGTCCCAGGAAGCCTGTACACAGAGACCCCCCCACAATGGGTCTTTTTGGGACGGATGAGTCTAGTTGGCGGAGCATCCGTTTCCACATTTGTTTATCTCAGAGGTTTCCCGTTTAGGCCTGTCAGGATATCAGCCAGCAGAATCACCACAGCTTTAAATAGGGGGTGGGGGATGGGGTGGTGGTGAAAGTCTCATTAAATTTTTAAGCTGCCAAGTGTGAGCACAATCCCCCCGCCGAGCGGCTCCCAGCTGCTTGGAGAGCCGCTGAAGGAAGTCAAGAAGCACTACAGAGACGCTCGGCCAGAACGAAGGCCCGCCTCTTTACGGGGTGCACCTCACTGCCGGCGAGCTCCAGCCGGCGCCGTCCCAGAGACGAAAGATGTGAACTTTTCTGCTCAAGAGTTAAAGACTGGCAGCTGCAGGACAACTTCTCTTTATATTTAGTTTAGCAAACATTTATTGTCCTTACAAAGTTGCTGCTTCTGCCTTCAGGACTGATGTTGGGGAACTTTTCCAGAATATACCGGGACTGTTAAAGTCCTCCAGAAATCCACCAAGCTTAAATCCTCCTATGGAATCTAAAACACGTTTTAGTGCTAAATTTCTAACTGCAATAATCCTCAGGAAACCCCAAACCATAACAGCCCCACCTCCGTGTTTCATCATCAGTATGTTTTTTTTTTTTTTTTTAGTAGGCAGGTCTTAAAAACCCCAGATTGGTTTCTGGTTCTGCAGTGGACCTGGTTTCTGCTGGACGGCGTTATAATCCCTAGAAGAATTTTTTCTAAACAGATGAACAGTTTTTGATAATTTTGCCTCAGACTCTCTTTCTGCGTTGGCACAAAAGGTAATTTTCCACATTTTTAGATCCAACATTTGTCATGTCTCCTCCTCTCTACTCATTAGGCAACAGAAACGTGGGACTCTGTCATCGGAGCAACTGAAACATCCTTTCAATCTTTTGGCTACTAAAAGAATGGACGCCAGGCATCGTCTAGATTATCAGAGAAAACCAGCAAAAGCTATGAAAATGATGAAAGCAGAAGGTTGTCAATGTTGTTTTAGTAAAAACTCTGAACTTATTTAAGGATTTTTAAGGATTTGAGACTTAAATCTGAACCAGAAAAACCACGACTTTTCTTTCAATGAAAACAATTATAAAGTGACTTACACGGGGCTGATGAATTAAATCAAACAAATCTGCAGTTATTTTGGTTTTGTGTTAAATACAGGCATTCATGAGAATGCATGTATGCATGTGTGCATGCATGGTGTGTGTGTGCATTCTGCATGTATGCAAAGCCCAATACTGCAGCTTAAAGCCATAGTTACATTGATGATAATAAATAAAGCCAGCATCAACAGCTGCGGTTGATGTGACAAAGTGTGCGGTTTGTTCTCATGGTACGGCCGGCAGCTCCATGGATCTACTGCTGTGTGTGTGTGCGTGTGTGGGTGCATGTGTGTGTAATTACACACTGAACGTCTAAATCTGCGTTGAAGGCTGAGCTTAAACTAACTGCACGTTTAACCAGAAAGGTCTCAGGTGTTTGTCGGCTCTGCCTTTCACTTCCTGAGGGATGAAACGAAGAAGGTAAAGTGGAAATCAATAAAAGATTCAGAAATTCATGGATGGAATGTAACAAACTCATATTTTTTGGTAGTTATAAAACCAATACACAGCTATCAAATAAAATGAAGAAGGCCTCAATCAAAAGTCAAATTATTATAACTATTGATAACGAAGTAAGCTGGAAGCTGCATATCAGACACATACAAACTAAAGTTTCCAAAAATATTTCTATCATGAATAAATCTAAATATATACTAGAATATAACTGTAGATATTTACTGTACTGCTCCTTAATATTACCATACTTAACCTACTGTATAGAAATTAAGGGTAGTGATTATTAAAGTTCACTGAATCTTTTTTTTTAATTATTTTTTTTTTTTTTTCTCCAACTTGTCCTGTCCAACAGCTAGGCAGACAGATGAGAGCTGAGGGCCTCTTGGGTTGGACATATTTTACTTTAACAAGAGGGGTTATTAATCGTCAGACAAACCAAAGGTATGTCTGAATAAACCCCCTTTGTAATTGAGGCCAAACTTTATTAATTTCAATCATGTTTGAAAATCTTTGGTGTTGGACCGGACGGAAAAGGAAAGAAGGGAAGAAGAGAGAGGGATGTTAGAGAGGGGGGGGGGGGGGTGATAGTGGGAGGGGGGGGGGGGGGATAAGACCATGAAGCAGCATAGAGCAGACAGGTTTACTGGTTGTTTATCATTACGGTAAGGTTCAAATGTAGTACAAAAAGGGGGTCAACCATGGGAGGGGTACCACTGCCAAGTAGCTCCCCCCTTGTATAGTTTAATGACCTTGTTGATTTTTAATTACAAAGCTCGTGTGGAGTCATGACAATGCAGCATCCAACAAGATTTCTTCTAAAATAAAGGAAGCAACAAACTGAGGGAGGGGATGTAGGATCTTTATGATCCAATTGATAAGAACCACAAAGAAAAGTTTCTGTGTGTGGCACTAAGCTTTGGAACGAGCTTAAGTAATGAGCTCAAACATCTGAAAGTAAATGCATAAAAGTCTTAATTTCACAATATGAAAATAAGAGGAGTTAAAGGCATTTGAATACATTTCAAATACGTGGATGTGTGAACTTGAATGTGAGGAAATAATTAATGCTCATTTTTGTTAATTGATCTTTCATGTGTAATATTGAATTATTACTGTAATGAAGCAAAATTGTTATCTGATCAGATTTCTGGATTAATGTGATAAAGTATTCTGAGAATAATTAATGAGTATTACATATATGTTACATGACGTGTGATTCACCTGATAATTTACTGAAATTAAAAAAAATAATTGGGGGAGAATAATGAGTATTCACTAGATCTGATCAGAACCGAAAAATGACGACTACCGGTATGCAAAAATCTAAAATGAAGTAACTCAGTAGAGGTGGGATGGTATAAGTTTGCTTCTTCTCACTACTTTTCAAGCAAATAAACAAACACTATGTGACTTTAGTTAATAATCACTATATTTAATACAGCCCAGCGTGTATTGTATGCATCACTGCAAAAATCTCCAGTTGTGATTTTTAGTAATTACACAATGACTTTCTTTATACATTGACATTATTTTTTCTTCTTGTTTTTTTCTTAGTCAGTGCATTTCATATCAGTGTGATTTTTTTTGTTCTGGTGTCCACAATGAATGCTTCAATAAACCAATACATCACATCAAATTAGATCTGGGACCCGTGTGGAGCATCTTTCGTCCCGTTCACTCAACCCTGATGCCTGATACTGTCTCTTTCGTAGCAGTGATTCACTGAGCATCTGAACGAGCCTCAGTGAGAACAAAGGAAGTACAGTTCATGGTTCATTCCAGGATCTCTGCTGTACCCATGAACCCCCTGCTGAGGCGGAACAGTCCACCGGTGGTCGACTAATCTCAGCGAGGCAGGAACGCTGCGCCCTCTCCTCCTGCAGTCACAGGATGTGAGGCGCTGATCAGATTTCTATAATCAATTTACCAAAGCAGGAGGTATAAATCCCTTCCATTTCCTTTCTGTCTTTCAACCCCCCCCCCCCCCCAACCCTCTGCTTAAAGTCAGATGAATAATTCAGCAGCCGATGTGGTGAAAGGTGGAGTAAACAAGTCTATTGGCTAATATCTCCAGAGGTTTCCAAACAGACACAAGTGAGAGCAGAAAGCGAGCAGAGATGGGGGGGGATGGCGTGCCGCAGAAGGACATTTGGGGGCTCACTTTTGACCTACACTCATTTGGACTTAGATTGACCCCTAATTGCACTAAAATTGTCTAGCTGGATTTGGCATCGATGGATGAAACATTGGAAACTTAAAAAAAAAAAAAACCTTAGGATTCTGAGATTCACCAGAGCAGAGATGGAAAATGGGACACACGCAGGAAAACGTTAGAATTTTGCACGTGTTTTGCTCTCACAGGCCGTAGATCTGGTTTGGGCAGCACAATAATGATCAGTGTGAAAACCACAGATCAGTATTTGCTGTTCGATTCCAACCACCTGCTGCAGCTCAAACTATAAAAACCCCAAACCTTCAGATGAGAACAGGAACAGGTCTGACCGAGCAACACTTTAGTGATTATCCAATAATCATCTTTGCTGTGCATTATGGTGATCTGGTGCTCTCCCCTTATTAATTATTTTCTTAAGTGTGCTCCTCACATTATCTCACTGTTAAATTCCAATGATTTTATTAGTTTTTGCTTTTACTTGTTCCTACTACAGGTGAAAATGAGCCATTTTGCTATAACCTGGCACATTACATCTGTTCTTTTGTGCATTGTCCCTTGTTTTAACTATTAACTCTAAACTCTGAACTCATTCTGTTGCATTCACTGTCAGACAAATAGATCAATTTACATTTTTGTTTTCCTCGTTTTAGCTGGAATCTGGATCTAAACTGTACGGTTAGATAGTTCTGATGTTGCTGCTATTTTTGTTGCACCCATAATGTTAGGTTGGAGCCGTAAGAGGCTGTAAGCTACTGGGAGAGCATGTTAACAAGAGAGCTCTCAGCAACAGTAGAATTAGGGGCAGGGCTTACTCCACACTAACAGTTTCAGCCACAACTCAGGTGAATGTCTAATAAACTCCTGCCGCTCTGACGAAGCTATGTCCTAAAAAACAACACAGTTTTTTGGATTTTGGCTAAAAAACCGCGTCATCATCAATAAAAGACCACAGGGAACACTTTGAAAATAGATCACAAGATGATGGGAGTGGGAAAAAAATGAAAAACTAAATGATAATTTTAACAGCTTAGGATCATTTTTTTAAGAAACTGTGGTTCAATAACATCTGATCAACCAATGTTAACAACGATGAGGTTTAAAATTTTCAACACAACCAGATGTCACAACTTCAACACAACACCTGGATGTTTGAGACCCTTCTGCGATATTTTAATGCCTTAAACGCACAACTTTTTAGCCTGTTAAACACAAAAAAAGTAACACACAGCCTTGTGTTTGTCCCAACAGCATCCTCTCTGTGTGCAACAGTGCAGAGATGGTGCTTTGAGGTGTTTTCGGGGGAAGTAGGCGGAGTTTCTCACCGGCATGGTCTGGCTGCCGTGCAGAGCTCCAATCGCAGACTGAGCCTCTGTGTGTGCAGAGAACTTAACAAAGGCGCAGCCTGGAACAGAAAACACACACAAACAAAACACATTTTACACAAAAATACACACACAGTATTCAGGTGAAGACATAATAAGAAAATGCGACGTTTTTGTGTCCCAGGAATGAGGCTTGTTGCACAGCAGGCTGCCTCACTTCAGGCATTAGGCAGACGCTGCAGGCTGAAGATCGCACTGATGAAGCAGAAAACATGCTATTTCACAACACATGCCTGTCTGTGCACATTAACCACTAGAAGACACGACTTCAGTCAGATAGAAAAGCCAAATCCCATCATCAGGCACACAGACCAAAGAACAGAAGTGACGCTTGAGTTTGGAACATGACAGAATATTTGGAAAGGTTCCTTCCAATCAGAAGGAATGTTCCATCCACTGATATTAGAAATGGAAAACTCAGAAATATGCTGACTGCAGGAGCTAAAAGAATCATCACGTCATGCTGAAAAATGAACCGGGCTCTATACCAGGTGTGGCTTCAGGTGTAAAAGGCTGCTGAGTCACATGACCACAGCTTCTCCACAGTGGTCACAGAGCCACCATGTTCTGTCCTGATTACACCCTTATTCATCTAATTTTATTTGAAGTTTCTTTTTACTATTTAATCTTTCATGCTTTATTGGTTTATTATCTCCTGTGTGACCCCGTCACCCTGCCATTCTTTTCCTGTTAATGGGCTTACCCTTGTGGACGCCAGCCCATCAAGATTCCCATTCAGCTGTCAAACCACTGCCCCCTACTGAGATATGGACAGAGAGGAGCTGCAGCTCTGGATGACCTGCACAAGGTCTTCCTACAGTAACGCACACTATGAAATCTTTTAATTAGTCTTTTCATATTTAAAGCACTGAGGAACTCAGAAACCATGCAGAAGACATGAGACATCACTGTTGCCATGGTGATGAAACAGTGCAACAGTTGACAATCCTGATCACTGTGGCACATTATTTGTTGCAAACTTGTATTCATTTATAGTGGATCAAAACATAACAGTCTTTTTTAAACTCACAGCTGTAGAGTCTGATAGTTTTATTTTGAAAATCTGCAAAATGAATGCAGAGACCACATGTCCTGTCTCTGTCCCTGAGCTTATTAAGGTTTGCAAATATTTAAAAGGTCCAGTGAGTTAATATTGAAAGAAGGAAACAAAGAAAACCAGAAAAAGTTAAAGACCAAGACTCGCTAACACGGCTCTGCATTCAAACAAAGAGAAAGGGAAGTAAGGCGCCATTGAAGAATGGAAAGCCATCATTTCGGCACTAGCAGTTGTTTGTTTACCATCTTGGTTTGTTCAGAGCACCGACTGTATTAGAGAACTGTACTGAGTGAGTGTGACATCAACAGAAAATGGTTTATTCCAGCTCCAACCAAATGAAGTCTTTTTTTTTGTTTCAATACCGTCAATACGTCGTCAGTCGGCAGCGATTGGTCAGAGTTGGTTTGAGTCATTGTTGTCTAGAGCAACCCCTGTCACCAATCAAGAGTGAGCTTGTTGGAAGGTCACACCCCTACCAATTGAAAGCAGGCTACACAAAATCTGTCAAACATTTTAAACATTAGATGTGGGGCCAGCAGGCTCCACCTACTTTAATTGAGGCATCTGATTGGTCAGTTTATAACTTAAACTACAGAAAAAATAACCTGAAAGAAATGAGGATTATCAATAAAATGTTACAAAAATAAAAAATGAAAAGGCATCAGAGCTAGAATGGTTATTCTGACCAATAGAATGACTGAATAATAGCGTTTTTTTCTCTATAGAAATCTATGGGATTTTGGCTTCATGGAGCCAGCAGGTACTTCCTGTTTAGAATGCCATGGGGGAGGAGTTGTTTTTTATATTCTTCAGCAGCAAATATGGCGAAAGGTTTAATGCTGCAAATAATTAGCATATTAGAAGATTATTAGTAAAAGAGTGTAAAAGGATCCAGAAAAAATCTATTATCTTAAGGTGGAACTGAAAACAGAAATAAAATAGCAGCTGTTTAGCAAACATCACACAATGATATCACTGTTTCAAGGTAGAATCACTTTTTTTATAAATACAAGAAAAAGAAGATGAATAATAAAATCTCCACTACTGAACTTATTTAGCCAACACAAAAATAAATATGGAAATACTTATATAAATATAGATACTGTCATCCTGCTTACTTTCCAAATCTGCCCGCAATAGGTGAAACCTGTGAAGGAGTCATCTTTATTTTTATAATATTTCTAGATGTTTTAAGGATGTAAATCTCCTCACCACTTTCTCCACTTTTCTCAGACCGACATGAACATTTTCACACTTTTCTCTCTAAAACTCTCAAAGTTTAAACCTCCATAGAAAAATATGTCCAATATTATAGAATGAAAGTAAAGATCTGATCACGACCAACGATTTCTGTAGATTTGGCAAACTGAACGGATCGTAAAACAGAGGAGAATGATTGACAAGCTTAACAGCCAATCAAGACGCAAAACACAGTGTTCTACAAAAAAATAGCATTTAAAATTTCTAAAAAAAAAAACAGCAAAACTGCAAAGGCTAAACCGTGGTCTATTGGGGGAAAACTGTACACTTATATGTATATAGTCGACCCTTAAATGAGCTCATGGAATTTGCAAAGGAAGAGGTCATTCAGCTTCCTATTCCGAACTCAGCATCTGGAAAGGTATTGGGGTGTGTTCATGCACAACGGCTGGTGACACATCTGTTTGAGCAGCTGCTGCATCCAGACTCTGCATCCAAGGAAGGCTATCCTGCATGCAGCAGGACACCAACGCAGCAAGTTGCCTACGGATTACAGCAGCCAGGTTTGAAGCATCACGCTGCTGAGCTCATGTATGAAGCAAGAACCGGAAAATAATTTACTTTCACATCAGGAACAACGATTTCATCACCAACCCCCCACAACACTACTTACAGTCCTTTTTAAGTAAGGGATGACGCAAACTTGTGGTAAAGAAACATATTTCTGGGATCATTTCAAAATGAAGGGATGGTTATGGTTTCTTTACAGCATTTATGCATTTCGGCTTAAATTCCTTCAGCAGCTTTGCTCAGCTCTGCAGGTCGTCTTATCAAACAGGGCAGAGACCATTCATCTGTGATCACATGAATATTCCACCTGACTTGTATCTGTGTTGATAGAGTCTCACACACACTCATTTCTCTTTGACTGCCACAAATGAACCTGACGGCTGTACCTTTGCTGTTTCCATCCGGACCTCTTAGGACCGTGCACTCCTCGATGACTCCGTAGGGTTCGAAGAGGCGGTAAACATCCTCTTCGGTCTGTTGTTTGTTCAGCATCCCAACAAACAGCTTCCTGTCTTCTGGAACAAAAAGAAACCACAAACGGAGACGAAAGCTTTCGTTAAAATGGACCCGATCAAGAGACCAGTTTGATTGTCGATGTTTCTGGGGAAAAAAACGGCAAAATCGGAACCTAATAACCTAAAGAAACGCACACACATTCGCGGGCAGAGATCGACAGACTATCACGTTTAGACCTAATGAAGACCGAACTGGGGTCACTTCCTTTCTGACCCCCATCAGTCAGCAGAACAAGTGGAGTTTGTCCCACACGTGCTGCAGCTGCAGGGCGCCGAGTCCACGCTCAGAGAAAAATTCTAAACTAATGAAGAGGTTTCTCATGTGCGCACACACACATGCACGCTCAGATTTGGGTCATTGAAATGCATGTGAGGCTCCAGGCAGACTCCAGCCTCCTCCACACTAAACTGTACAGTCTGAACTTCTCTACTCCTTTACTCTCCGCCTCACCTCCGCCTTTTCTTCATCCATCTCTGGCTTTTTCTCTCGCTGATTCTACATTTTTCCCCCCTCATTCTTTTCACCCGCCGTCCTCCCTCCCATGCTCTCTTCATCTCGCTCTTACTCCACTAATTGCTGCTGATCCAGTGTTTTTTTGCTAGCCAGAGAAATATTTCAGCGTGCTCTTCAGTGAACAATGGCACGTTTCTCCTGTGAGCAGAGAGGGCTGGGAGACATGCTATGAATAACGCTGACTTTTCAATAGATAGCCTGTATGCTATTGAGTACTGTTAAATGCTGTGGGATCTGATCTTTACCTTGACCTGACAGGCGGTGTTTACTGATGCACTCTGGCACTGGATGATTAATGCTGCAGTTCAGTGTCTTTCTGCTGGCAGCAGAAGATTGTTTCCACAACTCTGACCCGTGGAGCCGCACCGGAGGGTAACAGGCGGGACTAACAGCCCTGCTGTGAACACAACAAACCGCTACCAGAGGTATTGGCTAATGCCAGCTTTTTGGTGCCGCCCCCTGACCCGGTGCAAAGCCGAGCCCTCATTCTGGCATCCTGCATGGCACCAACTCCACCCAAACGTGGCATCCGACTGGGATTCCACCGCTCAGCACCGTCAGTGATGCACCTTTGAAATAATCTTCCATGTCAGAACGTTGTCTAGGAACGGCCGTCCCTGGTGTTGGCTCCTTATTGCAAGTGGCAGGATCAGAGGCTACGTATCAAAAGGGAAGTGATGCAATGTGACATCTGTCAGGGCGGATTGGAGAGCATTTATCTGCAAAAAAAGCCCTGAACTGGAAAATGAAAGGCCAAGATGATCCTTGCTTCTGCTGGAGGGAAGAAATATATTCTGCGGCTGCATCCGAAGATAACTCAAGAGTGGTGGGTGGGGCTAAAGCTATTGAAAGCCTGTCAGATCAATACAAAGACAGAAAGAGGCACAAATTATTTTGGTGGTTTGTCTTCAGAGTGGAAGAGAAGCAACTGTAATTATGCATGACCTTTATCAGCTTGTTATGAGGTGCGCTCAGAATCACACGGTGTCCCGGGGCCTTGGCATGCCATCCGTCCTACAGCTGCAACACTTAGCTCTGTTTCTGCACTGAGGCTGACAGATATGGTGGCAACCTCAGCGGAAAGAAAGGTGTGATGATGTTTTTACAATACTTAGAAAAGATGTGCATCCGAGACAGAGGCGGCATTCGCTGCGTGGAACGGAAATTGGCTTTGGAAACCAGCATAGCCTGATCATCTGCACCATCTTTTCTATCTGCCATGTGGCTCTGGCACTTCTCCACTGAAATACGCCGTTGGGAATTCAGGTCTCGTCTCCATCGGTGATACGAACATTATCTTATTTATCTGCAACCGTGCAGCACAGACAGCGAACAAACAGACACAAGCTGCAGACAAAACACTGGCGGTCATTTACACCCATCTGACAGACTCAATGAGAGGAAAGAGGGGAAAAAACGACTCCCTGATTCAAAGGATTAGAGATAACAGCTCCCCCGCTGTGACCGCACACATCCTATACACATGAGTGCACCCTCCTGTGCTAACTATGTTGTAACACTGTATTGACTTTTCCTCGGAAACATCACACATCCCCGAGTGAGAGCTACTAGCTTGATTCACCAGCTGCAGAGCAGCTTCCAAAACGCCGTCATTTGATCGGATTTCAGTCACTCTGATTGCTTAATGGCTGCGAGTTGTACTTCCTGCTAATCTCTGGTTTAACTGCAGCTGAATTACAAACTGAAACACACTGCAGATAATCCAGATGGGTGTTTGCTTCCACAAAGCTCTGTGTGGTCCTGCTTGAAACTAATGAACGAAACATTTTGCTGTTTTTTTCAGTCAAACTTTCCAGAAAATTTAGAAGTAAACCAAAACTTTTAAACCCGTGATGCTGATGATTTCAGGTAAAAAACCTGCTGGTTCCTGTTCAGGGTCACGGCGATGCTGGAGTCTACACAGACACGGACAGGTGGAGGTACGGTACAACTTGCACTTCACCTGTCCATTAAAGGGACACAACCAACAGGGAAACAACTGAACCCATTCACACCCAAAGGCTTGGCCACATGCACCTATGCACCTACATGGGAGGTTGAGCCGTATGGTTGTCCGTGTCTGTTGAGAGTCATAGAGAGGAGAGGCTGCATCTTTAGGGGAACACAAGTGTGTTATGCAGTTCTCTCGAGGCTTGTATGACCACCTCAAGAGACGTCAGGAAAATGGAACTTTGCATTGTGATGCATGTGGTAAGTGAATCATGAAGTATTCGTAAGGCTAATGGGAGTTACACACACTGACGTACAGGTGATGCTGTCGTACGGCGACCTTACGCCACACTCTAGTCAATAATAGGGTGTGAGTACTGTTTCCTGCACACACGAGGTGTGCACATGATACATAAGTGCGTAAGATGCCCACACAAACTACACTCTGTCTAATTTCCTCTTTTTTTAAAGGCAGGCTAAAGCAAGGAGCATGCATGTATCACACAAACAGGCCTAATGGTTTGGGGGATTCTAAAAATGAAAAATCCATGCCATATGCCTGTGTCTCGCCCACTTGCCTCTTACTCACCCTTACGTGTTGTAGAAGTGTTCACAACGACCTGTCAATCGTAGCATGAACATAGAATAAATGTGCATAAACCTTTTTTCTCTACATGTTCACTGAGTGGTGTGTGACCTTCATATTTTGTACTGCACTTGCAAATCCTGTACAGATTTGACCATTTTTCACCCATAGACGGCCTGTATCCACCCATAAGGGCAGTTGGGACTGAAACGTAAAGGACACCAGTTTATCTGAAGCATGTTTTTGGACTATAGGAGGAAGCCACACAAGTACACAAAAAAATAACCCAGCAGGGATTTGACCTACTCACTGCAAGACAAGAGTGCTTACCACTACACAACCGTGCAGCCCTAATGCCATCTTCGTGACATAATCTGATTATTCCAGAGCGTGGATGAAACCTGGCATGACTTTTGTTGTGTGCATGAGCTCAGCATCTCCTCGTATCAGCGAGACGCTTTACAATCTGTTTCTCATGAGGAGCACGTTCCTGCTCCTCAGTCCTCTGGACTGCAGACTTTATTACACCACGCTTCATGATTACACTGCGGGCTTCTGAGGAGTTCAAAGAAGACTTTGCAGAGCAACAATATAACTAGTTTCTTTTAGGAAACTAAAAAGCAAGACAAACTCTTGGAAAGCTAAGTGAAAGCAAATGGAGGAGAAAGAGTGTCATAGACAGATTATCATAGATAAAGATGATAGATGAAGAGTTGCAGACGGAGAGTCATAAACAAGGAGTCGCAGACGGAGAGTGAAAGAGTTGAAGAGTCCTATACAGAGAGTCATAGATGGAGAGTCATACATTGTCATTTAGAGTAAGCTGCAGCAGTCCTGCCGGCCATGGCTCCAAAGTATGTTGGTGTTGTTGGTGACATGATGGAGAAAATGGGGGGAACTGGAGTAGAGAAACGAGTGGCTCCCAGGATGGCGACATGAAGGAAGGAAGGATTTCCAAAGTGCTTTCTGGTTTTTGGCGTTTCAGAGCTGGATGAAGGAGGCAGGGGAAATACTGAGGCAGACAAAAAAAAAATACTTTCAGAAGGATGGCCAGGTTGCCATGACAACTAGTTATACAGTGGACTGTCATCATGTTTGATTGGAGTTTGGAGAAGAAGAGACAGATGAAGAGAGCGGAGGACGTGGAGAAGGAGGGGCCGGGGAGAGGTCATTTTTCCATCTGTCTGCTGAGCCTGAAAGTAAATTTGACTGTCAGGCTGAAAGATAAGGACAAATTATGAACAATATTAGCAAGCCGATAAAAGGAACAATAATGAATGGATAAATATATTAAAGCTGCAGGAGATAGCATCCAGGCAGAAACAGGGGCCCTCCAGAAGCCATGCAGGTTTTGTCATTTGGAAGCAAAGATAAGAGCTGAAGAGGGGCTGTGGAGGGGAAGGATCCCGCTTATTACAGCGAGCTGCTCCACAAGTCTTCCACACCACCGAATGAAGGAAAGAGTCAAAATCACTTTACAGAATGAAACATGGCAGCTTCATGAGCCTGCTATCCTTTTGCAATGAGCAGGATGCCTTCCAGAGTCAGAAAGAACAAAACAGAAACAGAAAATTAATCAACCCCATTAGGCCTGGGTAGATAAAATCGACTTATCGATCTGAAACGATCCAAGCTTCACAGATTAATAATCGATCCATAACTACAAAAGGTACAAATATGATACTACCTCCCTGTCAATGCCACTGTCACGTGTTATGTATTTTAAAGGTCCCACTATTACATGCAATGAGTACCTCTGGATTACTTTAGTGAGTAATAAGTTTCTTCTGATAGCTGTTGATTTTTCATATGACAAATAAACACCAAACATACATAGGGGTCAAAGTAGAGTTGTGTTTGCACATCCAATGATTCTCAAATGTTCCAATTACTGGACTCCTAAACAATGAATCTCCAATGAAGAGTCCTGTAAAAGTCTGACACACTGACATTGTCTACGCTGGAAGAACCTCGACCTCAGCTTCCTCCAGCAGGTCGTCAACTAAAACAGAAAAAACAAGTTCACACAAAAGTCTGTTTAGAAATTCCCCCAAAATATCAGCATCCTGGTGTGAAAGCATTGTTTCTGCAGCTGTTTGCATTCTGGCCCACTGAGCTGACAGCACCAAGCGTGGAGGCCTACCATGCACCCACTCTAATGAGGTGGCTTATTAGTGCTGCTTTCCTCATAAGTACAGAGCTGTTGCTCAGAAAAGCCATGAAGGAAACAACAGCAGAGTTCTCACTCTCGCTCCGTGTTTCTGCAGAAGTCAGCGTCTGAATGACCCTGGAAAAGCATGTGGTTTGTGTAGAATGGTAGGCATCATCTCTGCAACCTCGTCAGCCATTAGTTTGGTTTGTCTTCCTTAGACCTGCTTCTCCAATCTATGAGGCACAGGAAGGAGCCTGATTTCATGTGATAACGTCATCCTTTTGGTAGCAGAACTGACCATCAATAACTTGATTTCACCACTGTCAGTCACGCTTAAAAATGATGTAAAGCAGTGGATGTGAGGCCATAACGTGTTACTGAAACGGTCTCCTTCACCTAACACTCCTCTGCCTCTCCATTTAAACCTAGATGCACAGAAATGCATCTATAAAATCAAATAAACTGCGCTTACTTAAGATAAACAGAAACGTTTGCAAATACAAGCAACTGCATCAGCAGGCGCGCCCGAACACCCAGAGTTTGTGTTGCTGAAAGCAGAACAAAATGCTATGTGGAAATGCAAAACATATTCAGCAAACAAACATCTCGGCAGAGGAGGGGGTCGTGCTTGGTAACGGTTGCATCACGAGCCCCTATGGCGTGTTAATCGGGCCAAAGAGCTTAACATCAAACTGTAATGTGTTAATGAGCAGCAGCCTCGCAGGAACAGCAAGCTGCGTTCGAAGGAAGCGCCCGTCCTCCTCCGACGAGTCCTCTCCATCTCGGGGGGGGGGCAAACCAGTGATCATGGATTCACTCTGTGCCTCTGGCAGACACAGTGATGCTTACAACATGTGACATCTGAAAGGCTGAGTGTGCTTGTGGTCATGCGGTTGTCCGCACAAATAATTTCAGAGGTCAGGTGTTGTCTGGTGGGGTCTTTTGTGGTCTCGTGTGGTTAGGTGCCGTAAGTGTGGTCTGGTGGGGTCTTTTGTGGTCAACTGTGGTCAGGTGTGGTCTGGTGAGGTCGTTTGTGGTCAGGTGTGGTCTGGTGGGGTCTTTTGTGGTCAGGTGTGGTCTGGCGTGGTCTGGTGCCGTCAGGTGTGGTCTGGTGTGGTCTGGTGCCGTCAGGTGTGGTCGTGTGTGCTCTGGTGCGTTTAGGTGTGGTCTGGTGCGGTCTGGTGGGGTCTGGCGTGGTCTGGTGCGGTCTTTTGTTGTCTGGTGGGGTCTTTTGTGGTCTCGTGTGGTTAGGTGCCGTAAGTGTGGTCTGGTGGGGTCTTTTGTGGTCAGCTGTGGTCAGGTGTGGTCTGGTGAGGTCGTTTGTGGTCAGGTGTGGTCTGGTGTGGTCTTTTGTGGTCAGGTGTGGTCTGGTGGGGTCTGGTGGGGTCTTTTGTTTTCAAGTGCCGTCAGGTGTGGTCGTGTGTGCTCTGGTGCATTCAGGTGAGGTCTGGTGTGGTCTGGTGGGGTCTTTTGTGGTCAGGTGTGGTCAGGTGTGGTCTGGTGCGGTCAGGTGTGGTCTGGTGGGGTCTTTTGTGGTCAGGTGTGGTCTGGTGGGGTCTGGTGGGGTCTGGCGTGGTCAGGTGTGGTCTGGTGGGGTCTTTTGTGGTCAGATTTGGTCTGGTGGGGTCTGGTGGGGTCTTTTGTGGTCAGGTGTGGTCTGGTCTGGTCTGGTGAGGTCTTTTGTGGTCATGGTGTGGTCTGGTGGGGTCTGGCGTGGTCAGGTGTGGTCTGGTGTGGTTAGGTGGGGTCTTTTGTTTTCAGGTGCCATCAGGTGTGTTCGTGTGTGCTCTGGTGCATTCAGGTGTGGTCTGGTGCATTCAGGTGTGGTCTGGTGCGGTCTTTTGTGGTCAGGTGAGGTCTGGTGTGGTCTTTTGTTTTCAAGTGCCGTCAGGTGAGGTCGTGTGTGCTCTGGTGCATTCAGGTGAGGTTTGGTGTGGTCTGGTGGGGTCTTTTGTGGTCAGGTGTGGTCTGGTGGGGTCTGGTGGGGTCTGGCGTGGTCAGGTGTGGTCTGGTCTGGTCTGGTGAGGTCTTTTGTGGTCAGGTGTGGTCTGGTGAGGTCTGGTGGGGTCTTTTGTGGTCAGGTGTGGTCTGGTGGGGTCTGGTGGGGTCTGGCGTGGTCAGGTGTGGTCTGGTCTGGTCTGGTGAGGTCTTTTGTTGTCAGGTGTGGTCTGGTGGGGTCTGGTGGGGTCTGGCGTGGTCAGGTGTGGTCTGGTCTGGTCTGGTGAGGTCTTTTGTGGTCAGGTGTGGTCTGGTGAGGTCTGGTGGGGTCTTTTGTGGTCAGATGTGGTCTGGTGGGGTCTTTTGTGGTCCGGTGTGGTTAGGTGCCGTCAGGTGTGGTCATGTGTGCTCTGGTGCGTTCAGGTGTGGTCTGGTGCGGTCTGGCCTGGTCTGGTGCGGTTTGGCCTGGTCTGGTGCCGTCAGGTGACGTCTGGTGTGGTTTTGTGCGATCTTGTGTGGTCAGGTGCGGTCTGGTGCGTTCAGGTGTGGTCTGGCGCAGTTTGGTTTCCATACACCTTATGTTCACCTTCTGGATTTGGGAACCAAAGTGACCCAATCAGATACCTTATCCTTAAAATGAATCTAAAAAGGATTATCTGCTTTTTTCAGGTGTGATCACAAACTGTAGGTGTTTGTTGTAACAGCATGCTGCATGAACTGCAGCAGTTCAATGTCTGAAACATTGGGGATTACAGACACGCGGAGTCTGCATCAGTATCCAGATGTTCGGCTGCAGAACTTCTCTCTTAAGATAAACATTTCTTTTCATTTGTGAGTTTTGGTGCATAAAATGCTCCTTCTGAGTCACACATCCAGCGACACACTGTTTTCCTGCAGTTTAGGTAAAGGACGGTAATTGTCAAACTAAAATAGTAAAAAAAAAAGAGATAGACTTTCATTTTCCACATCAGGTAGAAGGCCCTTTTCCTCCAGCCCTCCATGTCTTCTTCAACCTGACAAGCCTTAAAGTGAGCATTTCATTCCCTCTGACCTTTCTGATGCTGTCTAGGCATCGCTGAAGGCAAAAACAAAATGAAATTTGAATTTCAGCTCAGAATAATTTAAGAAGATCCACTCAATCCATGGAGTCTCAACTGTTTTCCAGTTTTGGAGGTTGTCAACAGACCAATTTAACTTCCTGAAATCCTTATTCTTGCCAGTGGGATTATGGGATAGAATTTAGTGTGTGGTTCTTTGTGTGTGTTTTTTTGTTTTTTTGTTTTTTTTTTTGGGGGGGGGGGGGGGGGGGGGTGTTAAAATAACAACAAGAACTCAATTTCCAAAATTTGCAGGAATGCTTCCTCTTGTGAAGCAAACAAAGCCAAGGGCTTATAGCTGGGAAAAGCCATGTCAGCAAAAAAAAAGAGGAAGTCTGGGGGGGGGGGTGGGTAGTAAAGTACAAAAAGCAAAAGCATTTGATGAAAAATGCATGGGGGGTATCTAAGAACACAGTAAGACTGCATGTTCACATTCTGGAGAAGACCTTGTGTTTTACACAAGTCTAAAAATCCTCAGGTGAGATTTTGACGTTTTTGGACGAATCGGACCCCTCCAAGCTCCTCAGACTCTGACTGACACTGTTGTTGGACTGACTTAGAAACTTTTTTAACAGCTGGGTGAGTTTTGTCTTTAAATTGTTTCATTTAGTAAAAGCTGGAAAACGGTTTCCACTCTTTTAATTAAAACTTTCTTCTGACATACATTGTCATAAAAACAGGTAAACAGCTGGATCCAAATGCAGCAGGTTTATTAGCTCAGCTAAAAGTCCACAAAGCTTAATCAGAGTCAGGCAGGCAGGGGTCAATAACAGGTATAAGTTTATCAGAGAGACAGGATGGTCAGAATACAGTACTTCACACTGAACTGATTTCAGTGCAGTGCGTAACCCTTGTGCTATCCTAGGCACTTTACCATTGGGAGTTGGGTCATCTAGACCCACTAGACAGTGCTCTGAACCTTTTTTCTTCAATGTTTTTTGAACTTCACTGGTGTCCATGGATTACATGAAATCTTTCCACCTTTATCCACCTTTGTCATAGTAGAAATAACACGTCAAAGTAAGGGTGGGGTCATCTGAGATAGCACAAGGGTTAAGTATGCTGTGGTTGACTGAGTGAATGAGAGTCAGGTGTCCAGGCATCCAGGAAGTGTGGTTAGAAATCTGGAGACAGTTCCTGCTGGTGACCAAAGGGGGAGTTCTGACTTCTGACATATATCACTACTCAGGTCAGGTCAAAGAGGAACGGGTCATCGTGTCCTAACCTGTCAAAAATGTTAATAATGACTCGACATGAAGTCAACTATGAACTTCAGAATAACTGGGTTTGTGCTTCCATGCGGGCGAGTTTGGCTGAACTACAGAGAGGTCATGCTCATGAGGACCTGTGTCCCGTGAACCTTTCATTTCATTTATTTATTTGTTCCTTTCATGAAAATTATTGATGTCCAATATGTTTACATGTTTGTCTTACAATATTGAACATTTTCATGATTAGAAGGGAGCAGACTTGAAGAATACAATTCTTATAATTGTCTGCTCCCTTTTAAACATTTCATCATATTTACATTTCCCACACCATCACCTGTGCTCAGGTTTCACCAAATACAGTTCAAATAAAAAATAAATACATTCCATTCATTTAATACATACATTCCAAAAATTCCATTCAACAATCAAGTTTGTACAAACTTATTTGTTCAGCTTTATACATCCGTTTAAATTGAATAATATTTTGACAACTTTTTAACTGATTCTCCTGGGAATTCCACATTTTTACCCCTGCTATAGACAAACACTTTTGCTTTAGTGTTGTTTGAGCAATCTGTTGTTTGAAATCAAATTTTCTCCTATGAGTTTCATCTCCTGCAGTAAAACTAAAAAGCTTTTTTTTAAGTTTTCAGGTCTGTTTCTGGCTTTAAACATAACTAATAAGGTCTGCAATTCAATTACATTTTTAAGTTTTAATAAACCTGACTTAATGAAAAGTCTGATCTTTAAATTTAGCTTTGTGAATAATTTGAATAGTTCTCTTTTGTAATAGAATTGAGGGCATTACATTAGTTTCACCTTACATATACATATACCTTCACAAGCCTCTCATCAGTAACAGGACAGATGAACAGATTTAAAGATACCTGAGTCTTTTCCTTCTACAGGATGCTGCTTAAGGCCTGTTGTCTGGGTTTTAGGCTGTCCCAGCATCATTACAGTGCTTAGGCTACAGTTTAAAAATGCACACATACAAACCACGCTGAACATCTCACTGTTCCTCCACAGATTTGCTCCTTTCTGCCCCTCCAATCCTTTTAACGTCTTTGTTCAGCCCTGAAGACCCCAGCCCAAAAACAAGCATGTTCATGCTTTCACTACTGTCCGTATGGTCAATTTAGAGCCACTGATTACCCTAACACCCATGTCTGTAAGCAGCGCCTGGAAAGCCTGCCCCTAGAGACCCCCGCAGAGGCTCAGGAAAACATGCCAGGCACATCTAAAGAGGGAAAAACCCCGCTGTGAGGCAGCATTGTTAAATGCCACACAATGATGCCTCCTGCAGATTCATCCATGAAGGCAGACCAGAGTCCGGCGAGTGTGCTGGAGGCTCGGCTTTAGGAAACATCAATTCATGAAAAGAATGAAACACAAACCTGACAGGAAAAGATAATGTAGGAGAATTTCATTTTTCCAGAAAAATATATGAAACACAGCCATGACAAAATATAAAAACACAGATCTGTAATCTCACAAACAGTCTCTTTCTGGACCTCATATTGACTAATTGAAGTCAATATCATTGCAGAGATGAATAAAATCTTTGAATCTAAACTGAATAACACTGAAAAACACGAATCACAAACAGAAGGCTGCATTTGCTGCATTTAAAGGTGCATTTCAGTTTTCATGTGATCCATGGGTGGATGATGTCCATCTTCTGATCTGTTTTCAAAGTGTTCCCAGTGGTCTTTTCATTATGATGATGCCGTTTATAGCTATCTGTTTCCAATCTCTACCCCTAGCTTACAGCCCCTCACACCCCCAACCTAACATTAGCGGTGCATCAAAAATGGCGAGCAATATAGTTTAGATCCAGATTCGAAAGAAAATGAAGACGTGCATGGATCTGTTTGTCTGCAGGTGGATGCATCAGAATGGGGCGGAGCATGGAGCGTGTGGCTCCGCCCAGTGTATTTTCTACGTCAGAAATGTGATCTTTCTCAAATAGTTTTTTTGTCTTCTCCTGATTCACAACAATTTGAATAAAGAAATACTCAGAAATGCATATTTAAACTTTATTTTCTTTATATATGTCCTCCATTATCCAGAAAATGCTACAAAAACATGTTAAAAACACCAAAGAACACAATTTTTTTAATCAGAGTGGGTAAGTAAATTGTGGATATTGGTTCCAAACATCCATTTGCTTCCATGCAGGTCAACAAACAGCCTAAGCAAAGGTTGGTATTTTCATGATGCAGCGAACAGTCCTGCTGAGACAATATGATGCTATTCCTGTTAGTGCACCTCATTCATCACTCTACCTTTGTTGGTTATTTAGCTGAAATACCATCAGAAAAAGAGGGGAAGATGTGTCTCTGCATTGCAGATATCAATAAATGCTGTCAGCATGACCCCGTATGTCAAAGGATTACCTGAAAGTACTTTAATTCATCATTTTAAGGGCCGCTGCTTTGCCTCTTGTTAGTTATTGTCAATTAAAAAGTCCCTGCAGAGTTTGTGCCTCGAGAACTGAAGCTCACATGAAATGTTCACAGACAAACGGGTTCGTTTGAGGAGGCCAACAGTTAGAAAGCAGGAGAGAAGATCCAGTCTGACCTGAAGAACGCAGCACAGGAAACAGAACCCATTTCTCCATCAACGGAGACATTACCGTAATCAATAAACACGTTGTAGATGTTAAAAATAATGTCAGCCTAAAGAGGAAGCCATCGTGCTGACCCTCCGCAGGTTCCTATTACCATAGTTACTGTTGCTACGATACAGAGTTCAGCTCACCATGATTTAAATGACCCAACGGGGAAACCTCGTTCCAAATCAGGCTAGGACAGAGAATAAAGGAGCTCAGAGGTTCAATCTCTTAACAGAATCTTTGGTTTTCACATCCATTTTTTAGAAGAATAACTCCAAATGTCCAGGATGGCAGCACCAGCAGTAGAAATTAATATGGACACATAAATCTAAAGAAATAGAAAGCCATTGAGGGCAACAAGAAACGTGACTTCAAAGTTCAGGGAGAATTGTGTATGACAGACGCCTGAAAGCTAAAATACCAGTGATGTTTCTACAACATCTGAGCGCACATCCGCGCAGACGTCAGCTCAGGTGGAGCAGGCCTGCATCCGTCTGCAGGACTACAGTGATTTGATTTGGATTCCAGAAGCCACAGAGCGCCTGGCGAGAACTGGAGGAAGAAGATCCTGCTTAGCTTCATCAACAAACGAATCAAACATCAAACATCAACGAATGTTTTCTTCCTCGTGAGAAAAACCTCCTCTCAGAAATGTCGACAGTCTGACGTTCTCAGGGTTCAGGGGTGAGTTAAGGTTTGACTGCAGCTTGCTTAAGGGCAGCAGCGGAGCAGTGAAGCTGCCCTGGATCAGGGTCTGCAAAGAAGACTGCTAATGCATAAAGGGGTTTGATTATCCAGAAATCCTACCAACTTTCTTTAAATGTTTCTTTCTTTTCTCATTTCTGCAGACGGGTGCTGTAAGTATCCAGCATCTGAAAATATTTCTTGTTGTTTTTTTATTGAACAAGCATTTCTCTGATCCCCATGACTCATTTGTAAAGTGCTCTCTGCTTAATCCAGCTTCCTGTGGGAAGTTTTAGAGACAACATTCAGAGTTCTTCCAGGATTTTCATGTAAACACGTTGAGATCATTAAATAAAACCCTGCAGGTTTGCAGAATCCCTTTTTAATTTTTACTTTAAAAATGTTCTCAGACACAGGACATTACATTTAAAAAAATGAAATATAGCTGATTGATTTTGCATGATGACAAACTAAGAGAGACGGGAGACTGCATTTTAGAAATGTGTGGGAGCAAATGGACAGATTCCAGCTGAGCTGAAACTAAACTATGTTCAATTCCAGATTTAACTTCTCAGATGTAAGACATTCTGTAGAAAAAAGCTTTGCTTCTGCTCATTGTGTTAACGGTTTACAACAGGCATGCAGACTTCTGGCGCAGAGGATGCAGAAAACCTGCAAGAGGGGATCATCTCACATGACCACTGCTGCTGTTTGGGATTCCCAGGAGGCCGTCTGTATGTTGGACGTTTCACAGTAAAGCCCAGTTTCTGCTGAATTCCATCTCATGACTCAGAAATGATATGTTGATTTCAAAATAAAAGCCAATTTTAAAAAAATCCTAAAACTCCCTAAAACAGTTTTCCTCAAAAAAGTTTGATCTTCTTTGAACTCCAGGAAGAAAAAGTGTCAGAAGTGTTTCCAGTTCAGCTTAATGCAGAAAATCCCCTTTGAGGAAGAACTGGAAAAGCCAGTCCAGTCTGTCCAGTAAAATCAGAACCCCCTCCTTATGTTTGCAGAGGAAATACTTTAAAAATGAGGACTTGAAAGGAGGTCAAATACCTCCTAAAATCTCCACATTAACTGACTTTAAAGCAAAAGGAAACTGGAGAAATGAAAACATCTGTACATTAAAGATTCTGCCAAATGTTTGGATTTAAATATCCTCCTTCAGAGCAGCAACTGATGAGAAAAATCAATTCAGCTAGAAGGAAAGCTCTCAACAGACGGCTGACAAAAAGCCCCCCTGCCCTAACAAACCCGAGGAGCATCACTGGGCGGGAAGAACAATCAGAGAAGAGAACATGTCTGCCTCGACCCAAACTCATTCACTCCTAAATGCCCAAAAGTTTTACAGGATGTGTTTGCCTGAAAAGGCTTTTTTCCACTCTGAAACTCCTGCTTCTGCTGCAACGCCTCCTCTTCAGACTCAGTTTTTCAGGTTTGTTTCCTGAGAGCAAAGCCTCCAGTCATGTTCGCCTCAATTGGATTGAATAAAGGAAACAGAAGAACTTTGTCAAAATACCAAAAAATAAAACAGATCAGTCATAAACAGAATTATTTTCTTTGCCAGAAAAGAGGTTTGCTTAGTTTGCGTGGCGTCTGCACGTGTCCACGATCAGGCGTGTTACCTGGGATTAATGCAGGCAGCTCAGTTAAACAGAAGACACTTAGAGTAGAGGTTTGGACCAGAACTATAGCCTCATCTTTGCTATATGGACATTAATTCAATTCAATTTAGTTTTGTTTAGCTCAATATTACATCGCAGTTGTCTCATCGGGGTTCACTAATTTTAGCATTAAATCAGTTATAAAATACACTAGCTGATTGCTAAGAAAAATGAGCTTATCTAACTCTACAACTACATGTTTGAATAGTGTAGCAGATGGGCTTCATCCAGAATGTGTTGCGGGACGGCTGGGGGTGCGAGACGAGCCAGAGGTGAGGTCCACAGCCAAAGACGGACATCAAAGGGACATGAATTAAAGAAATTAGATTAGCTTCTGTCGCCATGGAAGACCTCATCTTTTCAACGTCACGTTTGCTGCCTCTGAAGAAACAGCAGACCTTTACACGACTTACGCTATGAAATTAGGCAAAAGGGCAAATTCAAGAGTCTTGGTCAAAGCAACCTGCAGTTTTTTTCCATGAAAGAGTAGAGAAGCACAAGGTCAAGTTGAAAACTCATTAAAAATGTCGTAACTGTGATTCTCAGAACATGCAAAATAGATTCTGACATCTGAAACTCAGTCCAGCAGACTCCTTTCATTCCACCTTAAATCTGAGTGGCATCCACAGACCAGAACTCCACAGGAACATAAGATCCTCGGGAAAGGCAGAGCTGGGCTCAGGAGACTGCAAACATCAGAAGAGCTTCTGGGTTGGAGTTGAAGTCATGCATGTGTGCTGTTTTAATGGAGTTCAATGCATTACAAAAACAAAAAATAAGAAAGATTGTTGCTTTGAAATGTGCAGGAGTCCCTTATAAGTGAGTGAGCGGGGGGGGGGGGGGGGGGGTGAAAATGGAGGGCAGTGATGACTGCAGGAAGAAAAGGGCAAATATCCGCTGAAGCATGAAAGTCTGAACATTTTCTTCTCTTCTTTCTTTCAGCACAAGAAAGCTTTCAAGGTTTCAGAGATTGTGAAATGTTCTTTTTCATGTCTTCTTCTGAGGCGAAAGGCAGCTTGAAAAGCTGCAGTTACCGAGGTTTAACCACCCCGTTTCCAAATTGAGGTCTTTTCAGTTGTTGTGTGCCATTCAGACCTCCTGGGAGGAAGGAGACCATGGAAAGCTCTCCTCACCGAGCTTTACCAGCTCATTCAGCCTCGCTGTAGCCTGGAGAGGTACAGAGATGGAACCTCACACTGTTTGACCCCTTTTCATTCTTCGTCTTCATCACATCTCAAAAACCTCCTTTTTGCAGGTTCTCCTTCAACGATAATCTATGATGCAGTTTTTAGATTTCTTCCAGATGAACAGTGGCGGTTCGCTTTAGAACGTCCAAACTCGGAGACACACAGTCAATGTTGACTTCCTTAAGTCTCATCTTCACCTCTGTGGAGCAACAGCATCTTCTGTCATCCTGCAGAGCAGAGCTTTAGATGCTGCTGCAGATTGAAAGAGTGGTGAGAAGACGTTCTCTCAGTTCTCTGCTGTGATGCCAGAGCTGCTAAAAAGCACTAAAATCTCTTTAAATAAAGCTCGGCTCTTCATCAGCAGACGGTTGGCTCCAACCATCAGAGAGGAACACTAAACCTAAATCAGCATCTCTGAGAAGCTCCTCTGGGAGAACACCTTCCAGCCTGTGAAGTGTAAATGAAACCGATGCCCCCGTCAAAAGAAATGTTAGATTCTCCTCATTTTTTTCTTGCCGTCCTTACCTCCAACAGACTGTTCAGACCTGTCCCTGGCTCAAAAGCACACATGCATATGTTACAAAGCAAAAGCTAACATTTTCTTCACCCTGGATGTGATATTAAAGCCCCACTCCGATCAGATTCTCATCTCTTTTCAATTTTTTCCCAGTGATCACAATGTTTTTCCAACATCGTCTGCTCCTGATTCACAGCGATTCAAATAAAGAAATACTCAGAAATGCGATTTCTCCATCTTCAATCCTCCAACATTAGAAAAATACCCCAAACATGCTAAAAACAGCAAAAACAGCATTTTAACTGGAGTGGGTCTATAATCAACATTAGTGAAGATCTCAGACAGGCTGAGTTTCCGGTCATTTTACGGATTTTAATCCGATTACCTGAACGCCAAAGTTATGGAGATGTCTGTTGGTGAAGTTAAATCGTGGAATATTCTGGACATCAAAGACATTCTATATTTATAAGAAATAAAAAATCCCTTCTAACCCTCAGCGGGCGGTTTCTCCTCCAAGCGCCGGTCCTCCACCAGAGTCCTGGGAACTGGAGGGTCCTGCAGTATCATAGCTGTTGCTGCACTTTTCTGGACTGAAATGTCTGAGTTTCTTCCAGGGATCTACTGTAGCCACTCCTCCAGTTGAGGGGTTACTGCCCCAAGGGCAATTATTACCAGGGGCACTGCTGTCATCTTCCCCTTCCAGGCCTTCTCCAGTTCCTTCCTGAGTCTGTGGTGTTTCCCCAGCTCCCATGTTCTCTCGTCCTTCGTTCCTCTTTCCATCCACTCAATGATCAAACGTGTTCAAGCTGCCTCCAGTCTATCAGCTTTGCTCTCGTTCCATCTGGTCTCCTGAACACATGAGATCCACCTTTCTTCTGTCTATCAACTTACTTGTTTTTTCTGTCAAAGTTCTGCTCTAAGTCCTTCACTCTTGTCTTTCCTTTTCCCTGTCTACATTCACACCTTCCTCTTCTCCCTGTTTTATTTATTTTTTTGTCATTGGATGCCCTTCTGGACACAACCCTCTGCATTTACCCAGACTTGGGACCAGCACACAAAATCCAGAGGTTGAAAAGGTATATGTAATATATTTGTCCTTTACACCTTTGGAGAATCGGATGAGTTACGAGTTTCAAAAGAATTTTCCATAAAAAGAGAAACTTCTTCCTCCTCATTTTCTGATTTTGTTCCAAACAAGTTCCGGTTAATTAAAGCATCTCATTCCAGGTGATTTCTGCGACCATCACAACCTGCTTTGCTCTGCTCAGCCAAGGCGCCGCCCTCTGAAGATCCTCATGAGTGAAACATACGCTGGATGTGAGGCTCCAGTAACACAGCGCACACTTTCTATCTCCCAATTAGACATGCATCAGCTTCACACAGATGCAATACTCTGTGCCCCCCACCCACCCTCGACTTTGACCAATATTGGAAGATAGTGCTATTACAGCAACAGAACTTTAATGAAAGGTTTGAAAGGAGGAATCAACGCTCGGTTGGTCTAATGAGATTGCTAACTGGTTCTGCCATCTGCCAAACCCAAGTCATGACATTAACTATGCAGCCCCACCCCCCAAGAAACAAAACAGGCAAACACATGCCTCACATATGGCTCTCTTCAGGTTAGGATGCAATGAATCTAAATTACTGTATATGAAATAAACCTACTTGCTTTCAAAACAATCTTTTTCACTCTGTTTTCTTTCAGCAGCACTGATGTGTCTCTGCTTTTTCAGACAGATCTCCAGCTTTCCATGGAGCCATTGTTCAGCAGGCGGGGGCGCAGACACAACGAAGCAGCGAGATTGACTGGTCTCTGCTGGAGGAACCAGCTCTCTATTCATTTTCAGGCTTCCAGGGTGAAACATCAACACGAGCCCAAAAAAGACCTTCAGCGTCCACAGTCCCACAACACACACTGTCTGTTGGAGAATATGGACCACTTATCCGTGTGAATGTTACCAAACACACACACACATGTAACCCCCACACACACATAGTAGAAAGTGCTGTAAACAAAGAATGCTTTCAAAACTTTCAATCATTAATTTTAATCAATCAACAAAATGCAGTGATTGAGCGACATACTGTAGCTAACTCAAAATCAACTCAATACTTAGTGTGACCCCGCCCCCCCTTTCTTTTATGCTTTCAAAACTGCATCAATTCTTCTAGGTACAGTGTTCCTTGCTATAACACAAATCACCTTTTCTTACTGTTTCGGGGATTCAATCTCCTTCATGTCTCCTGTACAAACTGCGCTCAGTTTGCTCAATTTAAATTAATTTTCAATCGCGATCAGATCTGTCTTTTCAATTTATAATCCTGAACTTATTTTTTTATGAAGGTTTGAATTTTGAGAGATAAAAGTGTGAGAATGTTCATGTCTGTCTGAGAAAAGAGTAGAAAGTGTGTAATGAAGAGTTTTACAGTCTTTAAACATCTAGGATTATTGTAAAAACTAAAGATCAATACTTCACAGATTTCATCTATCCCTGTGATTTTTTTAGAGCGTAACTCTGGGAATAAACGAGGAACGTCTGAATACCGTTTTAGAAGGAGCTCAGGTGATATTTTGCTCCAAACGTTCCAATGCGGCTCTTCCAAAAGTCCCAAGACAGTGTAATGTTCATCTACACATGCATTCATAGACTCGGAAAACACAGAACCACTTCCAGGTGATCACAATGACTCTGTAGGTGGGAAAATCCAGCTGACTCAGCATAAATCCATGGGACTCTCCACCAGTCCACTAGAGCTTATTTGGATGATGATGACCAGACAGGATGCTGCAATTGACAAGACAGCTCACATTTTAACCCCTTGTGCTATCCTATGGGGTCAAGATGACCATTGACGTGTTCTTCCTACCATGACAAAGGTGGATAAAGGTGGAAAGATTTCATGTAATCCATGGACACCAGTGAAGATCACAAATCATTGAAGAAAAAAGGTTCAGAGCACTGTCTAGTGGGTCTAGATGACCTCACTCGCAATGTCAAAGTGCTTAGGATAGCACAAGGGTTAAATAATCAGCAAAAATAGAAAACACCTGGATGAGAAACTGTTAAATTTTCTTTAAACCACACAGACCACCGGACCGGTCCAAGGTT
Source organism: Oryzias latipes (assembly GCF_053564925.1). Classification (NCBI taxonomy): domain Eukaryota; kingdom Metazoa; phylum Chordata; class Actinopteri; order Beloniformes; family Adrianichthyidae; genus Oryzias; species Oryzias latipes. The sequence continues at coordinate 9,824,584 of NC_136240.1, forward strand.
CTGGTAGTCAACAACATGGATGACTTTGAGAAGTGTTTGACCAGGGACGTCTGAGCAAAATAAATCCAGTTATAAAAAGAACAGTTAAATAAAATGTCACGAAAATCATGGCGACTGAGATCTACCTCTATCTCTAAAAGTCAACAGTGACCCTGATTTTCAACAGAGAAGTCTGACCTGCAGACGACTTCGACTTACTCAGCTGCACTGATAACAGCTGCAGAAGGTCAAGGACCTGACAAACACTATCTGCAGACATTACAACACAGAGAACTCTGTTAAAAAACATAGAAAGGTAAGTAAAGTAAAACAGGGGTGGTATTATAAAAGTTTGCTTTCTCTCCTTCAAGCAATAAATTAAACTCCCTTTGAAAAACTTCATATTTATTTCTATGACATGTCAATTGAATTCTTTACAACTGTGTGTGGATTTAAGCATATGTTAATGAATTTTTCTATCAATGTCACAACTAATTATCCTAAGTTTGATCTGTGTATAGATGGATTTCTCCGTTGTTTTTCTTATTTGGTTTTATTTTTGATTTGTTTTCTTGAAATAAACCATTTTCCAAATCCAAACATGAAGAAGGAAGTTAAGAAAATGGGGAAATACCACAGACTCAGGGAGAAACTGGAAAGGCCTGGAAGGTGAAGGTGACAGTGGTTCCCTTCAGGGCAGTTACCCCTAAAATGGAGGAGTGGCTACAGCAGATCCCTGGAAGAACCTCAGATATCTCATTCCAGAAAAGTGCAGGAACAGCTAAGAAACTGCAGGAACCTCCAGTTCCCAGGACTCCGGACTGGAGGACTGGAGCTTGTAAGAGAAACCCCCCGCGGAGGTTGAGAGGAGCGTTTTCTTTACATGTATACATATATGGTGTAATGACAGACAAGACAAGCACCCATCTACGACAACAAGATGCTAAAAAGAGTCTAAGCAGACCCTGTGTTTCCCTTGTATGCAAATGTAAAACTGGAGAAACCATCAGAGACCAGATTCGTTTTCCCGCCTGATGTATTAAAACGGCAGAAATCTCATATTCAGATCTCATCTGAGACTAAGTAATGGATCTGAGAGTGGTTCAGAAACTGCAGAAACTTTCTTCTACTGCATTGTCATCAACTGGAGACACAGCAACAGTCTGGACGCCAACCGCCACGTTCACCTGCAAGCATGCATGCTTTAATTAGAGAGAGCTCCTGGGTTTACGTGTTGCTTTTGCATGAAAAGAGCTAAATGTTTGTGCCACCTCTTGCTTTTGGCTGTACAGTCGGGCTAGAGCCGTGTAGGGAGGTTGCTATCCTGTAGTACAGACAATCACAGGCGCAGCGTGGTTTTCCTGCTCGTTGCAGCATTGTCACATGCCTTTTGTGCATACTGAAGTCATGACGATGAGCAGCTTGTGAAGACCACAGGTGTCAGTTTCCAGAACTGCTGTCTTTGTGTGAAGAAAGGATTCTTTAATCCACAGATACAGTCACCCAAAACCCTGCGTGCCTTTGAGAAGCTGCATCTCGCATATAAAACGACGTGTAACAGAGGCAACGAGATATGAGCGCAGACAGGAAATCAAGTCATCGTAAACACGTTTGCATTCTGGATGTGATTGTACACTAAACATGTGTGTTGTGTGTTTGGATATGTGCTGTGTGTTGTCATTGAGGCAAGCAGTGATCTATTCTTTCCCATTACCCTACTGCATACGTGTGGTTCATTTACATTCATGGTTATCCAGATAATGAAGCTTTCAATCCGGAGAATCCTGTGGCGAGAACAATGAACCCAATTACCTCCCGCCGCCTGCGAGATGGGATGGCAGACTCCGAGACAGATGGGAGAGGCTTCTCTCGGCCGGCAATCCAATCACATCCATCTCGTTTGCTTCCCGTTTCCCCTGTTCCTGTGTTCTGCTGCAACTTATCAACAGGCAGGGGCCGAAGAAGCTGCGATCATCAGTACATCGCTCACGGCTGCACTGCAAACACAGATGTACACGACGGCATGCAAATCCAGAAGTCCACTCAAGTCTTTTCAGAGAAGTTCCTCCACCTTTTCCACACGCAGCACCTCGTAAAGATCAACTGCTGGGGAGAAAGGGGACGAAAAGGTGATGTATGCTGTCATCCCCACATCAGCACAAAACACCTGGATCAATTATGCTCAGCTTTCTCTATTCCACCCAAATCATCCCGTTGTGAGCTCCAACCAACATCATCCAGTGATGCAGTCAGCTCCTCATGAGGAACAGCCCTCATGCCGCCCGGAAAAAGCTACGTTTAACAGGAAAAAGGTTGTTTTTGACCCCGTAACGCAGTCATGTGACATCATAGAATATATTGCACATGTTCTCCTTCCCTCCATTCAGATCAGGACCACAGTGAGGCTGTTGGGTTTGAGACGGTGCTTAAGGGAATCTCTCACCAGACAATTAGCCGGCTGAGTGCAATAAACCAAGTTACATGCAAAATATTCCTCTTTTGTATGTTCCCCACACTTTACAGCAGCTTTATTTCCACTAAGTTTGAGACTGATCAATGGAAATTGACTTTCTGATCAATGTTAAAGTTTTCCATCAGTGAAAAAGTTCAATTCCTGCAGGAGCTGCAGGAGGATTTGCTGTTGGAGGATCTGTACATACTCCATGACTTCCCTCTGTCATTATCTCTATCTTCATGCTGGCCGTCCGCTCACACAGGTGTGAACAGGCCTCTTCACACAGAGGCTGATCAATAGAGAAAGCAAACTGCCTTCAGCAGCGCTCACAGACACACAACTCCACACAAAACTCCACACCCACTCAACCCTCAGCTGCATTATTGATAACTTACTAATTACGCTTGTTGCAATTTCAGATGACCTTTACCGGGAACATCCTGGATCATTAAAGCGGAGTTCTTTCTTAAAATTGCAAAAAGGTAATCTACGCTTTCGCCTCCTCATTCTCAGCCTGTCTAAACCTGCAACTCCGCACCCACCCCCACTCCTCCCAATCACAATTTTCTTCTGGATAGTCTTTTTTCTCTTTTTATCCAGAGTTTTATTCTTTTAGTTTAAAGTGGTGTCTAAATCGGCCATGTAGACGTCAACGTCACATGAAATCGGTTCAGCTATAAACAAAATAAAATAAAAAGACATCATTTGTGTCATTCCATTAAAGTTTTAAAACAAGAAAAAGGTTCTTTTTTTCACTGGTTTGGCATAAATGATGAGTTTTTCCCTTAAACGTTGTTGCAGACTAAACTATTACCATCAGGATTTACAGAAAATGTTGTGTTTTTTTTAAAAATCTAGCAACCTGTTTAGAAAAGTGAGGCTACTGGATATGTAAAAAAACCATTAGGATCAATAAAAGTGTAAAAATGTGAAAGCAAATATGTCAGAGTCACATGTGACTCTAAAAGAAAAGCTGCAATTAAAGGCCTTTAAATAGAGCAAAGGTGGGTCCTTTGTGCTGCGGTTCTTGATAAATGCATGTTTAGTTTGTATCCATATTTGATAAATAAGAATAATACTGAACTCTATAATAATCCACAACAACATTCAAAGGTTGGAGTTCACTGCAGGATTGTATTGATGCTCACAAATGTACCCAGAAGGTTGTAAAATGTGGGATAACAGTCACATGTCTGCATTCAGTAACTAGATTTCTTCATCTAAAGGTTTTCTGGGGTCTTTTAGACCCGTCTGGGGGAACACTTTTTTTTTCTCCTGCTAGGATGACTCAGCTGTGAGATCACTTTAATATTTTCTTTTCAATATTTCCTCATACTAACAAACAGCAAAAAGTACAAACCCTAAGTCACATGGTAATAGTTATATGATGTTAAAATATCAAAAAAGACAAACTAAACTTCTCTGCAAAGCTAAAGCTGCATCCCCGTTGATCCAGCTGATTTCATGGGTTTACTTCTGAGCTTGTTTAAACAAAACACAGGAGACAGACGTCACTTAATCAAGAGTTGAAACCCATGGTGGCATCCTGTATCCAAGGCAACGGCTGTTTACTCGTCATGGATTACATGACAGCAGCTACGCAGCGTCAATCCTACAGACATTTTAGCTACAACAACTCAAGTTGGGCGGCAGTTTAGCTCAGGTGTCGTCCCCCGAGCACATCCAGCCTGCAGCCCACCGTTCCCCCGGGGGACGTGTCAAATGTGGAGACAATTTCCCCATTGTGGGATAAATAAAGTACAATTATTTATTTATTTTACACTCTTAACATCACCAAACACACAAGGGGATACAAGGAAACCTGGACAAACCCAATATTTGGTCCATAGATTATAATCTGAAGTCCTAAACCCTTTTTAGCAAATTAGAAATGCTCATGAAATTGTCTGCTTCCAAATTTTTGTTGCGTCTCCGCGCTTCACTAGAGTTTGGTTTCCCACTAGGAATTCAAGTTATCTGAACAAGTTTGAATGTAAAAAAAAAGGATTAATGCCAATTGCTACATCTGGCGTACTGGTTTCTCTTCTAACCCTTCAACACCAGAGATTGGGCTCTACTGTCGACATTTATTGAGTTACCGTAACGTTTTAACTGTTTATGAAATGAACGAAACCCCAGAAAATTCTGAAGTGGAGATAAGCAGCTTTCCGCTGATTCTTAACCCTTTAAGCATTAAAATGTTCACAGAATCCACATAAATCAGCTGATTTGATCGCAGAGAATAGCAGTTTTGTGTTAAATACGTAGAGTGTTGCATATCTTTTGGAATTATGTTAATTCAATAAACAGCGTGCACATAACCTGTGTGATTATATTATGTGTTGTTTGTTTTTTTGCGCTGATATGGTGATGGCTTTTAATCTGATGGTAAATGTGGACAATAAAGACATTCTATTCTATTCTATTCTGTTCTAGTTGTGTCAACGGTTGAATAGTTTCGGTAGTTCAAATAGAGGGTGTTATTTTGCTGTCACTGGCAACAAGTCAGGTGTTAAAGTGTTAAGGAAGCTACCAATCTGAAGTAAAAATGGACATTTAAATACATTTTTATCTTGTTTGTCAAAACTATTTTCACTTTGATTTCTATTTAATCATTTCTAATGTGTTCTGTTGAGAGGTTGCTATCGCTACAGCTTTAACTAAGAGCAAAGCTGCTGCAGCTCCTTAACCATAAAGTCGTTGTCCAAAAAACATCAGATAGAAAACCAAAACAGGGAGGGTGAGGGGGCGGCGATTTCTGATGATTCCCACATCACCAAATTATCTGATTATTCCCAGGATTCCTGTGGTTGACACAATCTGCTTGTGTGTGTGTATGTGTGTGTGTGTGTGTGTGGGGGGGGGGGGGGGGGGGGTCCTCGCTTACTTTTTTCATCAAACTTTAACAAACTTTAGTGATAAGTCAATGGAGGGCCACTGCATTCAGTTGCTGACTGTTTACTGAAAAACACAGGTCCTTGTTATTTTTTTTCCTCCCACCAGAACCTGCTGGTGATGTGAGCCGACTCAGAAATAGAATGAAAGCTGCAAGCAGCATGGGGGGGGCAGCCAGCCAGGTGAGCCAGGGCAGGGAAGGGGCACTGCAACAGGTAGAGGTGTTCTCCCTCATCAAAAGTAAGGGGGTTTAGGAGAAAAACGTCAGCAAAACACAAACAAGTCAGCAGACAACTTTCTGTCGTTTTCTGAGACTTTTGGATCAAAAACGTGATCTTTTTGTTCCGTTTCCCTGCACGTGTTACCTGATGTTACGTGATGACCTATAGTTTACACTCGCATGTGTACTTCCTGTAAAATGATTTCAACATTTTACACTTAAACCAAAATAAAATTAAGGACATGTTTTGTCATCAGTCTTAGGAGAAAACATGCTCCTTCTCAAATCAAATCTACACACAAACACACACAGATACACAAACACACAGCGATGTCAGTCATTGAATTCTGCACAGCAAAAACCAACTCTGAAAGTGGACTCCACGCTGACTGGACAAAGCAAAGTTTGAAGCTCTGATAAGTCCACCCACATGTCAATTAAAAAAAAATTTTTGCATTGTTTGTGTCATTGGTATCGTTAGTGTCGTTTGCATCGTTTGTGTTGTTTGCATCATTTGTGTTGTTTGTGTAATTTGTTTTGGTTGTATCGTTAGTGTTGTTTGTATCATTTTTGTTGTTTGTATCGTTTGTGTTGTTTGCGTCATTTATGTCGTGTTGTTTGTGTTGTTAGTGACATTGATGTTGTTAGTGTTATTTGGGTCATTTGTATCGTTAGTATCGTTTGTGTCATTTGCGTCGTTAGTGTTATTTGCGACATTTTTTATCGTTAGTGTTATTTTCGTTTGTGTTGCTTGCATCGTTTCTGTTGTTTATGTCGTTTGTGTCATTTGTGTCATTAGTGTTGTTAATGTCGTTTGTTTCATGAGTATTGTTTATGTTGTTTGCACCGTTTGTGTCGTTTGTCTTGTTTGTTTCTTTTGTGAGGTTATTGTAGTTTACGTCATTTGTGTAGTTTGTGTCGTTAGTTTCTTTAGTGATGTTCGTGTTGTTTGTCTGGTTTGTTTCTTTTGTGTTGTTTGCATCGTTTGTGTCATCTGTGTTGTTTGCGTCGTTTGTGATGGTTGTTTCTTTTGTGGTGTATGTGTAGTTTGTGTTGTCCGTCCACAGTCCCACAGAACCTCAGGCTGGACTCGGCTTCTCCGCGGCTCACACAGAGAAAATCGCTTCCTAGGAAATAGTCGACCTGGCTCAGCTCCAGAAAGATGGACGCCTCCGGTTCCTTCCACACCTGATGGTTCCGTCCGCGTTCCCGCTGTTAGCTAAGCATCCCGGTACCGTCTGTTCACCGATGACACACGCATTCACAGTCACACACAAATCTATCATTATTTACAGATGACCCTCAAGCTCCACCAGAGAATCTAATAAATCAGATTTTATTTCTAGAGAACTTTATTTTGAGTCGATTTGAAATCAAAGTGTTTTATTTCAGCTGCAGAGAAACACCTGAGCCCCGTGTCGCAGCTTTAACCAGCTGTGCACCAACAAACTGTATCAAAGAGGGAAATCCAGTTCATGGTGTGTGACAGTGTCTAGACTGTTCCTTTTTCCTCTGTGTTTACAACACAATTTGTGCGAGTCCACCAAAGCAACTTTCCTCCAGCAATGTGTTATCAGAGAGGGGAAAACAAGAGAGAATCGATAGAAGCTGTGCTCATGTATAATTTGCAGGGCCAGCACCTGGCTGCTAACAAAAGCCTTTTTCTGCACGTTGCCTTCAAGGATATTGGAAAATTTAGTTGGAAGTGGGCGGCTATTCAGGCCAAATCCCGGCTGCAGGTCAGCCGAAAAGATTGAATCTCTGTCATCTCTGTGGGTGCTCACCACTGGGTTCCTGAGCAAACCAGACGGGCCTTCAGGTTCCACCTTCACCCTGGGTTCCTCAGCCATATACAACGTTTCACAGGAGTCAAAGGGAAATAGTTTGTTTTTTTAAAAGAATAGTTTGATTCAATTCAGTTTTATTTATGTAGTCCAACAGTAGTTGTCTCAGCGGGCTTCTGAAGGAATACGGAAAATATTTAGTTGTGTGTGTTTGAGTCTGTTTGTAGGTGTGTGTCTATATGTGTGTGATTGGTGTGATGGGAGGAAGCCCGGAATCAGCTGGACCCCCCCACACACACACACACACCTCCAAAGACCCATAGTCCCCCCCTGTTCTGAAGGTTACATCATGATACACACAAACAACAACGTAAATAAAGCGTGGAAATCTTTTAGAATCAAACATCATAAATCCTAGAACCTGCTTTGAGTTTACCAATTGTCTTAAACCAGTACTTCAATTCTTCTGGTATGCAGCTCCTTCTAGGTCTAAAATGATTTCATAACAGTTTAGGTCGATTTGATTAACAACGCGCCTCAGACAAATGGATCTGGTTGGATCGTAGCAAAATAAATTTATTTATAGATAAAGTTGTGAATTGTTAGAACCCTTCCTTTAATAATTAAACAAAATTCTCAGGAACTAATTGAAGGAACCCGATCAGTACTATTTTAGCTTTTTAGGCTATCTTCAACTCAAAAACGACTAATTCTGATCCTGTTTTCAGTCTAAATGTTGCTGATGCGTCTCCGAATGAAGAATGAAAATTCCACCACCTTAACTGGGATGATATGGATGCTCAGGACTTCAGTACAAAACCAGGAAATTGTTGGTGTTTTCTTTGCTTCTACGTCCAGCTTTGCCGATTTCCCATTTCTTGCTGCGTACATGACTTTGTTCCCAGCAGTGAAAGAGCAGGATGCTGCAGGTCCAGGTCATCTGGTGAGCCTGAGGACCTCGCAGTAAAGGTAGAACTCTTCCTCTGAGCTACCTTTGCCATTTAGCTGCAATCAGGCAGCAGGGCTGGGTGGGCAGAAGCAGGTGGTGTTATGGGGGGGGGCATGAGGCTCAGAGGTAATGACAGAAAAGGGAGACGAGTGAGCTAGAGACAGAAATGTTGCATTGAATCTTAATGTCAGATGAGAGCGCATCTGAACGGCGGGATGATCTCTGCTGGCAGCAGCGTCAGAATATGCATCTGTATCACGGGTAAAATATTGTGATCTCTGATTATTCCCTCTTTCACCTTTCATTAATGTCATCCAGATAGAAGCAGGGCAGCTTGACATGCCCACACAGGCGGGGAAAGGATTTCACAGACATCGTTGCTGAGACAGCAGCGGATTTTGACAGAGCCCTTTGTTTCCTCTGCTCTGCTGCTGCTCAGCGCCTCTATGCTGCTGTAGGTCACATTCATTTCATAGTGAGATGCAGCTCTCTGCTGGCACCGCTCAGCTTTATGCTCTGTTTGTGGCTGCATGTGATAAGAATGAAAATTGGTCATTTGCCCGTCATCTTGTGCAATAAAGACAGAGAGGAGCATAAAGAAACGGCTTCCTAACAGAACCACACATGAAAGCTGGGCGAAGCTCTTCTACTGAGCAGCATCAAGGTAAACAAAGGATGATGGTTGAATTCAGCAGCACGTGTGGATCCAACATGGAGCAGAAAAATATAAATTATAGTCTGAATGAAACACCAGTGAAACAGCATTATTGTGCCTCTAATTCTAAGACACTTTGCTTATTTTAGGGAACTGAAAGATTCCAGATGAAGTCCCGTTTCTCTGTCATGCAGGGATCCCATTTCTGAAGATAAATAATTCAGATTGTACATGCTGGCAGGCCGAGAATAGATTCCTAAAATAACAGGACGCAGTCAGGAAGGAGGGTAGCAGGAAAGTGTGCTATCCGAGGGGGCTGACAGCCAACCAGTCGGAGACTTGGCATCCCAAAGCATCTCAACCTCCAGGCCTTTCTTGACCTGAGAACGGAAGCACGTCTTGATGGTACTGCTGCAAAAAAGCCATCATTACTCTGAGAGGTGCAGTCCCAGGTTGATGCGTTCTTGTTTTTTGGCATTGACTGCTTCCTCCGCCGTCAGGTTGGTGTTGTTAAACAGAGCTGTCATACATTTACAGATCCGTTCCCATTAGGAAGCCAAACTGCAGAAATGCTCCCTCCTCTGACAGAGAAAGTAGGGTAGTAAGAGCAGCGGTTCAAGCTTTGGCTTCAACATTCAGGGGTTAGTCTCCAGCCTCTATGAAGGGTATTAGGTTGATGTATGCCAGCAGTCCAAGCAGGCAGCTGCTCAGGGCTGCAGCCCCCCCCAAAGCACACTGTTCCCAAAAAACATCCAAACCCAGCAGATGTCCCCGGACCGGTCCGGACGTTTTCTTCCCATTGCAGTGTTGACTACTTCTCTCAGCCTGTGTCCAATTTTCTGAGATCTCCTGTGGCTTTTAAGAGCAACACAATATTGACCTACAATATCTTCCACATCAACCGCGGCCGACCATTCAAGTCCCTAATGGTAGGAAGATCAATAGGTAACGAATGGGTTTATTTATATTTCACGCAGTGGTGTGTCATGCTGTGGCTTCTGTGACAAGTTTATTGCTGTGGGGGTTAGGAGGAAAAAACACACAAGACTACGTCAAAATAATGAAAAAATGGGTTTGTGTTTGTTTCTCTCAGGTTCGTGTCGTTTTACAGCAAATAAGATCAGTTCCACATCCTAGCAGAGATCCACGTTTACTTTGTAGTGAGTCTAGTTTAAAAAGACCGTTTGCCTGCTGGAGTTCAACCAATAATTCTCTTCCCCATCAAAGAGCTCTTTGAAGTGAAGGTTTTCTTAAGAGTTTCGGAGTGAGGTCAAAGGGAACGGCTGCTACGCCAACGCATGCTCACCCCGCCATTCACCTTCCTCCCTAAACAGCAGCAGAACAACCGCTTCTCCCTCTTCAGCCCTGAGCTGCTTTAACTGGCAGATGGGTGGATGGTAGACGGAGGGTGGGTGGAGCAGGAGAAAGGAAACAGGTCAGGTGTTGTGGGGGTCTGATACTAAAGTTTCATTACCCCCTAATGGTGCATCATCATCCTGACGTGTCTTCACAGTCATCCCCTTCTCCCCCGCCTCTGTTCTCTCCTGCCGTTGAGCTAAAGTCTTTAGTACAGTCTTAAGTGAGCTACAAAGAAGTCAAAGGTAGGTCTTCATCAGGTTTGCACCACTGTAGCTGCTTTACTTTTGGTCCATTCCTCCATGCAGATCTTCTCCACAGCTGTCATCTTTTAGTTCTGTTGTAAGGCAGCAAAATCTTTTCATCATCCTCCATGTATTCACTATTTACTCCACAAACCGAATCTTAAGAACGTGAAAAGACAGTTGTTTCAAAAAAAGTGTCTTATTTTCTGTCTGGAAAGAAAAATGATTTGATCCGGAAATATTTTAAAAAACAAAATAAACTTAGTTTAATACAGCATGTCTTAATTTTTTTTTGTCTTACCCAATTGGCAGATTTTAGGAAGACTCTTAAAACCTAGGATTTTAGTTTATTTAAAGAAAATGTTTTTTTCGCATTAAGATGCAGAGACTGGCTAGAACACTCCAGGATATAATGTCTGATGCTTTAAGGTTACTTTAGTACTTTTGTTAATTCATTGTGTTTTTCCATAAACTAACTGTACAGTGAATAAAGTGGAAGCCCGGTAGAGAAGAAATAGGACAGAATTTAGCGCTGGTGGGTGGGTGGGTGGGGTGGGGTGGGCAGGCAGTCAGCAGGAAAAGGCAAATTCTTCACATCTTCTTTAGGTCTAAAATTTCGTATTGGGCTTCTAATTCAGTCCTGTTGTTAACCACTTCCACCCAAAGTGATGAGACTGAAGAAGCTGATGGATAAATGTGAGCGTGCACACTTCCTGTCCACGTGCACTCCAGTCTGCCGTAATCTCTTCCCATCTGCTGGTGGACCTTCTTCCCCGCCCAGAGGCCTGCATGGCCCCGCCCGATCTGCCGGTTCTGACCCTGGAGTGTGTGAAAGTTCCCCCGTCTGCTGGAGTGTGTGTTTGTAGCGGGGGGTGGGGGGGTCTTGATGAGCCTCGTTTTTCATGAAGAGGTGGCATGAAAACAGGCAGAGGAGGCAAACGGGTGATTGCTGTGATTTGGCCGAAGTTATAAAGTCTCCTCCTCCAATCAGAGCGCTCCCCGGTTTCCACAGCAATCACACAACCGGGTAGAGGCACACAAACACACACAGGCACACACAAACACACCTCCAATGTGCATTTCAATAATTCTGTCTGCACTTCAAAACCAATCCAGAGCACAGTTAACATTTTGTTCATTAGGATTTTGAATTTGTAAAACTTCCTCTAAATGTGACTTGAATGTAATTCAAAGCTTCAGCGCTCACAGACCAGAAGAAGCTGCAGTGAATTCAAGATCTCAATGAAGCTGCTGCTGAACCACGAGCCTCTGGCTGCTTCGAGAAGGAAGAACGTTTTTGTTGTTTGTTTATTTGTTTTAGAGGGGAACGTTCAGTGTTTTCAGCCCAAGATGTCTAAACATCAGAAGCAGATCTAGAGTCAATTATCTCCTCAGGGATTCACATCAGGATTTCATCAGAAATGATGCAGAATCTAACAGTGGCTTCAAAAGGATCTAGAAAAGACAAATGTTTGAAACTGACCCAATAAAATGACATGAAACAATAAGAGCAACAAGAGCAAAGTCGCTGTAATAAGAACGCCATTCTGGAAAGAGGCGGGGGCGGCCTCCTCCCATCTCCATCCCTCCCAAAGAAGACGAGTTTGTTTCTCAAGGTGATTGTTGTGGTGATAAGGGAGGGGACATTATTAAGGGTGACAGCGAAGGGGCTGAGAGGCAGCGGCTGACTGGATAACCTTGTCCCCAGCCCCGCCTCACTTCCTTCTGCATGAGCATCCCCCCCCCCGCCCTCTCGTCTGAACGTGATCCTCTGGCTGGAATTACCTCGCGGCCCCGGGAAAACTAAACATGATTTCTGACCTTTCCTTTCTGTGTTCAACAATAACCTTTGCTGATCCGCCTCCGCCGCCGGACCACTGCGGCGAGCGCGGGGCCGAGTGGAGGAGATGCGTGTGCACCCGCCGTATTTAAAGGCCAGTCAGGAGGAATGTGTGTTTCACTGGATGCATTAGGGTAAACATTTAGAAATCCATGGACAAAAATACAAAACTCCAACAATAAATATTATCTTCTGAAGGTTTTTCGTGTTTTTAACATGATTCAGAAATGTTGAAAGGTTCACAAATGTTTACCCTCTCACTCCCACTTCTGATGGTGCATGAAGGCAGGTGTTGGTTCAAAAAAACCTGATATGAAATCTTCCAGAATAATGAGGATTTTTTCTCCTTTTTGGTGAAACACAATGAATCCAAAACCCTGCAGATGCAATAGATGAATGTGGAAAAAGGCAACGAGAAAACTTTTCTGCCCCGCTGGAAAAAGGAATTTTTGACATAGTGAATCGGACAACATTCTTTTATGGGGCTTAAAACTGTTTAGAATACACTAAGGAAACCCAAATAGATTTGTCTGTGATATCCAAAAGGAAGTTTTAGTATTATTATGGGATGGCCACACAACCTACACTTTGACAACCGTGTTTTGGCGATTTTAACATTTTCTCAGAATTTGGGAAAAACTTTTGTTCGAGCGATTTAAAAAAGATTTCAAAAACGCCACAAGGGTAAGTCTACAACCAAAGTTTCATTGACCTTTGACCTCGGGAAAAGGCCGCCATCTTGAATTAACTAGAAAAGCTTTCAGGATTACATTCAAACTTCTTTTCTACACTTTCAAAGCCCTCCATAACTTGGCTCCTTCTCACTTTCTAAGCATCTCCATGTTAGCCCTGCCTCTCACTCTCTCCGGTCTCCTTCCCTTCAGCTTTCCAGCCCGTATGGTCACCATGGGGAGCCATGCCTTCAGCCGCTTGGGCCCCCCCCCAGACCTCTATAACATTGACTCCTTTTCAATTTTTTAATTCAGATTCAAAACTACCTTTTTGAATCCGCTTTTCTAAATCACAATTTTTTATCTTCTGTCATCTGATTGTATCATTGATCTCACCTTCTTTATTGTGTTAATAACATGTTGTGATTTTATTGTGTTTTAATTTTGAATCTGAACAGCGTCCTTGAGTGTTTTGAAAGGCGCTTTTAAATAAAAATGCATCATTTTTATTATTATTAAAAGAAAGCTTCCTCTAGCACCAGCAAAAAAATTTAAACTCCATCCATCCATCTTCCTCCGCTTATCAGGGACCGGGTCGCGGGGGCAGCAGTCTAAGCAGAGATGCCCAGACTTCCCTCGCCCCAGCCACTTCCTCCAGCTCCTCTTGGGGAACCCCGAGGCGTTCCCAGGCCAGCCGAGAGACGTAGTCTCTCCAGCGTGTCCTGGGTCTTCCCCGGGGCCTCCGCCCAGTGGGACATGCCCGAACCACCTCAACTGGCTCCTTTCGATGTGGAGGAGAAGCGGTTCTACTCCGAGCTCTCCGCGGGTGGCCGAGCTTCTCACCCTATCTCTAAGGAAGCGCCCCGCCACCCTACGGAGGAAGCTCATTTCAGCCACTTGTATTCAGGACCTCGTTCTTTCGGTCATGACCCATAGCTCATGACCATAGGTGAGTATTGGAACGAAGATCGACCGGTAAATTGAGAGCTTTGCTTTTCGGCTCAGCTCTCTCTTCACCACAACGGACCGATACAGCGACCGCATAACCACGGAGGTCGCTCCGATCCGCCTGTCAATCTCACGCTCCGGTCTTCCCTCACTCGTGAACAAGACCCCCAGATATTTAAACTCCTCCACCTGGGGTAAGGATACTCCACCCACCGAGAGATGGCAAGCTACCTTTCTCCGGTCAAGAACCTGGAACTTGGCTAAATTTAAACTCCTCCTAGAGATTCAGAGTTATCGCAGTAGACGGTCCCTATACACCAGTGAGGACAGCTGGGACTAAAGGTTTTTATGAAATGGTCCTGAACCCCGTGACCTTGAGTATCGGAGCTGTAACACTAATGAAGGCTCCTCCCTCCAAAGCAAACGATGGATCAGATAGTGACACTCATTTTCTAACATCTGGAAGGTTCTGGCGTTTGTCTCTGGTGGAGAATCACCTCATCAACCATCTTATGATGAGAAGCAAAGCAAAGCCTACCAAAAATATGGGAAAGTCAGGGATTCTGAGAACAATCTCTGCATCCTTAACTTGCCACAACAAAAACCTCCACGCACAGCTTCCTGTTAGAGAGGTTTGTACTTTGGTGAACCATTTTCAGGAATTGTGGCTGTGCGTCAAACTGTCAGAATCCGCCCACAGAAAGTGTAGCAAACATGGAGGAGGACAGCATCTTCCAACTGTTTAAGCTTGGTACCTTCATCACTCAGCTTCCTCTTCTTTCCTCGTCAGCATTAGACTAATTGATCTCTAACTTCCCAGAGTTTTACTGAATTGTTTGTGATCTCCGTCTTCCACCGACTCTGCATAACTCCTGCTGACTCAGCAAAATCGGAGCCCCAGGAGCAAAACACCTCCCAAAAGAAGCTATTTCATCGTCTTTTCTTTCCTCCTTTACTTCTGCTCTCTTCTGAACCCTCCACCCATCCCCGTCAGAAGGTAAACGTTGGAGCCTGTGACCAGAGCGCCGCCCGAGCCACCCCGGCGGTGGAACAAACAGCAGAAGGAGGTTTGAACAGGAAGCTCCGAATGTGCGACCCAGAGCCGGCTTTAGCGTGGGATTAGCTCCTCCTGATCCCCACCACCTCTGAACATGCTCCCCACCATTTCAACATCTCTCCATTTATGACCAGCCAAGCACATCGTGACCAGTAATCTATAGTTTCATCCTCTCCAAAGGAGGAGATATATGGTTCAGCTTTTAGCTGTGGTTTATCCACACTTTATTCTGCTTATTTTGCACGTGCTTTCTCTCTCCATCTTCCACATTTACAGTGCCTCTCTGCAAATTCCCTCCTCTCCCTTCTTTCTATTCCTCTCATTTTCTTCCTGTTAACACCCCCACATCCCTCATACCCCCCTACCTGCTGCCTTTTCTGGGGGGGATCAGTGGAGCTTAGAGGCCTTCCTGCTCGGTTCATTACTGAGCTGCACAGACACGAGTGTAAAAAACCTCCTGATGTTTAAAACATGGACCTCTGTTGTCTTTTGCACAACCTAAATTCATAATAAAAACACGTGCATGGAACAGTAACCGTGCACGTAGCTCTGATTTACGTGCACGGGGGGGAGGGGGGCTGGGTCTGGTCTTTGTTCTGTCACGTTTCAGTGATCCGGAGCAAACTTTTCTGCCGTCCTTCACTTCAGGTAAAAACACAAAACACTGTGGTGATGCTGTGAGGCCCACAACTCGGAACGCAACACAACAACAACACAAATGAAGACAAATGTAACCGGAAGCCATCAGCATCATGGAGACGCTGTGTGCACGTACATGTGTGTGCATGTAATTGTGGTGCTGTTTGTGTCCACGTGCTTATGCGTCTTGGCTTGTGCATATATGTCCGCACTCATTTCTGTGTGTGTATTTCTGTATGTCCGTGCATGTTACTATGAATCTGTGTGTACGTTTGTGCCTGTTCATTAGAGTGTGTTTGTCGGTGAGTGCTCGCGTGCGTACATGTGCATTTGTGTGTGTATGCATGTTACTGTGAATCTCTGTGTGTGTGTTATTTGTGTGTGCGTGCATGTGTGTGTGTTTGTGTGAGGCGAGCCCTGAATAAAAGCCAGAGCCTGTTTCTCCCTAGACCTCCTCGGTGGGCTGCAACCCCTGTTCCAGCAGGACCTGCTGCACCGACAGAGCTCCAGCTGACAGCGAGTCTGCTCCTCTTTCTGCTGTCAGAACATCCAGAACCAGAAGCTCCGGGTTAAACCACAGAAAGAGACTCCAAGGAAGAAAACAACAGACAAAATCAACAAAAAAAGCGTTAAAAGATTGCAGAAGTAGAACACAAGGACTTTGTCATGACATGGGTGGATTTGTTAGCAGGTTTAAGACAGAACCAGATCGGTTAAATTGGATTTATCTTCTGTAAAGAAGCCCAGCTCTCCAAGGAGGCAGGGAACAGCTCCTCACAAATGGAATATCAGCAGCAGTCAATGCCAATCATCAGTGCCACGTTTGATGGAAAACCAATCTATTTCATATCAGAGGCCTGGGAGGAGAAAATGAGACGGACAGGCGCCTGCTGTCTTCCTGTTGCACCTCTTTAACCGTCACCACAGTGGCAACGTCACTGAAAGGTTTGCGTGACGGAGACATTCTCTCATGGTAAAACTGCTGCTGTTCTGCTGGATAAGGGAAGCGATTGAGCATTGATATTCATTTCACAGTTTTAGGTAGTGTTTCCATGTGTTTACTGTCTATACGAGCCTTTTATTCGGTTCCCAAACACAGACTGAACAGACGTTTTCAGGTGAAGTCCAGCTGTTCTGCTGGTAACATTCACATCTGAAGACTGTTTGGTTTGTCTGGAAATGCGAGGATGCAGTTTGGCAGCCGTCACAGAGACGGGATCCGGCAGTAATCCACTCATGGTTTCTGCTCCTTCTGGCCTTTGCAGCAGCAGCAGTTCCTCGTGGAGAAGTGGAGGTCTGGAAGCCATGAAAACAGAATACCAGCTCCGTCCCTGGTGGAGAGCAACCTGGCAGAGGTGATCTAAACTGTTCTCACCATAATGAGATTAAGGGACTAATTACCTGCACTGGGTGACGTTATTCATTCAGAATTCTGAGCTCACTTTGGGACCGACCAGGAAGCTCTTTGGAGATTGGACCAGGCTGAGCGAGTCCCTGGTGTTCTCCACCGAACTCAGAGGCAAATTAAGACTTTTTGGATCCACTGTTCTATGCAGCGCACTGAGATTCAGCCCTGAACTTATTGATTCTAGCACCAACGTCAAAGACTGAAAAAGTCAATTCAAGGGGGTTTGATTGGATAGGTAAATATAGCAATAATCACAGAACGAACAAGAATTACAACACACTAAAAAGCTGAACCCTTTCAAAGTAAAGCATCAGCATGTCAGCTATACAAAATAAACAGTTATTTTTGTCCAGGATTCCTACAAACGGATTTCAGGAAAGTTTAAGTAAAATGACAAAAGGAGATTTAAAAATCATCCACATTTTCCTCCATCTTTTACTTCAAGCTCTAAACCTGTTAAATCTGCAGTTAATTACCCCCCCCCCTACTTTGCCCTGTTCATTTAAGATGATGTGCAACTCTCAGGTCGGTTCCAGCCTTCGCTCGAAGTCCCAACCGCTGGCCAGTAAGAGCCGACCACGGCACCCTGGGAGCTCTAAAGGCAACCAGTCACAGCCAAGTAAAGAGCCAGCTGAGTGTCATTGTTAATGTGGACACACAGCACTACAATGGCAAAATCAATGGAGCTTCAGGAGACATCAATCATGACACTACAAGAGTCGTTTGCTGGTCTCTCCACTGCTGTGGATCTGACCATGAGAGACTGAGAAACAGAAAGAAAGAAAGAGTTTTAAAACACCTTTTATAATCAAGCGGTGCTTTACAAATTAAATTTACATGGATGGAGAAAAGGGGTTTGCAAAGTAAGAGAAAATCCCCAATCAAAAATATCAGGAATTCAGCACCAATGGGTCTCCGCTGACAGAACATTAAACATTTTTAAACCCCCAAATTTTAACAAAATCATCGACTGAATTAATAAGTTTGTACAAACCAAACTCTATCCCTAACCGAGCTACCAAACACCTTTTGAAAAGAAATAAAACATCATCCGACCCTCATTAACGCTCCACACTAATATTCACTCACTTCACTCTAAAACAAACGTAGATTAGAAAAGCACGGACACATCTGAATATAAAAATCAATCGGATTTGCCCAACAGTAAAGCAGTTAGTAAGGAAAGATGTTGTCAACACCAAATCCTAATTGCTCACCTACCCTTGTGGCTGCGCCACCCTTCAGGTGGAGCTGCTCCATGAGGTGTCACAGCGGACACCACCCTCCAGGTAGAAACAAAAAAACAACTCAAAAGCAGAAGAAACATAACTAATCATGCAGCAAAAACGAAAAACTGAATCAAAAGAAGCGCCCTCTCTCACGTCACTGCCATTCGATCTCACTCCGTTCCACTCTCTGGAAAACAGAAAGAAGAACTCTGCATGTCTCTCCATCAAAGATCTCAGTAGGCGGATCTCTCGTGTGAACAGTGACTGACAGCTGCTGTCCTGTTTTGCTCACAGGTTTTTAGGTAAAGCCTCAGAGGGGCTGTGTGACAGCTTTAGGAATGTTTTCCTTTTCCTATTTTTTAAACCCAAATCGCTCGTTTGCAGCAGGATGGAGTCACCTGCAAGCTTCTGAAAGACAAAAGAGCCATTGAGTTTTTTAAAAAGAACGACAGATGAGAAGAGGCCAAGTTGAGACGAGGCAGCGTGTCACCGACAGCCTCAGAAAAAGGAGAGATCAAAGAGGACAGAATTAAGACGCAGTAATGAGGATCTTGGCAAGAGCCCTGTAAGTGTATTGCTTGTTTGGCAAGCCGTCCTGTTGCTGCCCCATTTTCTGTGTCTATACTCCTCACTGTTGGCCTTCAAATTTGTACAGATCACATGGGGGGGGGGGGGGGGCACTCCTACAGACCGCTGGCATGGCTGTGGCTCCACAACAGCCCATCCAATATAATCAGTGATGAGTATGGAGGGGAAGGCCAGCCCACCACAGCGCCATTAAAACCATACGTTTAACCAATCCCAGATCAGGACTACAAGAACCATCTACAAACCAAGGGTGCACGAAACGACAAGAAGTGACAAAAAGCTGATGTCAGATTACAAAAACGTACTGAAATCAAACCCTAATCTAATCCCATCTTTTTTGATGTCTTAGACACTGTTTGACACGGCTGCTACGATAAAAGCCAAGATGCTTCCATTATATTTGTTGAGCACAAAAGCAAATAGATATGAGGCCAAAAAAAAAAATTCTATAGAAATGTTGCATTTAATAAAACAGATGAGATCAGAGGAAGATGAAAGGATTCCACCGAGATGAAAGAAAAGGAGAAGAATGAAAAATAATCATTAAAAGAAGGACGACTACCTCCACGACTCTCGCTGTCGGCGGGTTTCACCTGGATGGGACGGGTCATCTGGAAGACAGAGGAGAAAAACAGCAGAGGTCAATGCTGATCACCATAGCAACATACAAACAAACTCACCTCCTTTAAAGAGGGAGAGAACCACCATACATGTACATGCATCCCTGGCATTTCAATGGAAATCTCATTCAGAAGCTGCAGAGCTGCAGAAGTGGACATAAAGCCTTTGTCCCGTTCACTCGTATGGGGTAATGACCCGTACGGGTTCTGTGGGTTTTTGGGTTGTCTGGGTCTATGGTAGAGGTCTAGAAAAAAGTGGCTACACCTTAAGGGGGGCGCAGGTGTGTCTTTCATTTCCCTTGAGACTCGTACAACCGCCTCAAAGGACGTTATAAAAATGGAACGAACCATTGTCGTGCCTACAGTTGTTGTCGTACTTACACCACATTATAGTCGTTAGTAAGGTGTGAGTACTGACACATTTCTGACCACACAAATGCTGCATGTATGAGTTGTGCACGTGATTCGTACGTGTCTGTTGGACGCCGTAGGATGTTCACACAAGCTACTCTCTAAATTCCTCATTTCTAACAGTGAGTCTGCAGCAAGGAGCGTGCACGGATCACATGAACAGCACTGACGGGCTCCTTGCACAATCTACAGGATTGCGGTGGGTGGGGTGGGGGGTAAAATGGAAAAATCTGTACGACACGCCGGCGTCTCACCTACTTTCCCTCTTAGGTGCTGTAGAAGTGTTCACTACGACCCCTCTGCAGCAGCCCCAAGAAAAAACGGGCAGGAACATTTTATCATACGGGTTCACTGAGCAGCCTAGCCACCTTGTAATTCTTGGGGGTCACTTGCGGGCCCCGTACAGGTTTAACCATTTAACTGCTGATAGCCCGGTTCCACCCTGTTGGAACGAAGGCTTAAGTAAAGGAGGAGGCTCAGCCAGTCCTCATGAAGGTGAATCCACATTCCTGTTGAACTGGACATTTGGGCTGAGTCCGGATGGGATTAGGAGACTGCCTCTGATCCACTGGACCCTGATAGGAACTGCATGGCCTGGATCCTATGTCTTCTAGCTCTTTGTATCACGTCCCCCCTCCCTTTCCCAACCGTGTCTCTATATTTCTTCAAAGTTTTTGTTAAAGCTGAAAAAGTTCCCATTTCTCAGAGCAACAGTTCGAATGATTGGAAATGTTTGTTGCAGCTGCAACCCTTTTTCTCAGATGTGCCTCCTTTCGTGCATCCACCCACGCATGCTCGTGGAATGTGTGTTTGTTGCAGCAGAGCATGACTCTGAGGAGATGTAGATGCATCACAACTGAAATGAAACCAAATTGATTCAATGGATGAATAAAAAGCCATTTTTGTAAAAAAAAAATGTGCAGCAGCATTACTGGAACCTAAGAGCTGCCATTTACCACACTTTTCTATTTACAGTTAACTATCTGTAGCAAATATTCAGACATCCTCGTTCCACCTTAAAAATATGTTCCATTCCCAGCAACCCGGTCAGACAAATTGCTCAGTGGAATTTTCTCTTTTTTCATCCTCATATTTGGACTCATCTTTCTATCCTGTATCTTTTTTCTCTTGTTCAGTTCGGAGCAGAACTGAAAAGGTCATATTTAAAGACAGGGCAGTCCAATAAAAGCATGGCATGTTCAAGGAGAAACATCATAATGGGATTTTAAAATGTCTTAATAACATGCTGATATATGGGGGAGAGGCCCAGGCCCAATTCATTAAGTGCTAAACGTATCCATTTTCACCTTGAGGAACCGAATAACCTTCCCGGCTGAAATTATTCCATAAATTTACCCTCCTCAAGTAATATCACAGGAAAACAGGGAGGGTGTGAAGGTTAAGGTTTCTGCCACTTCTTTCTGGAGTGGCACCCCGTCTGCAAGGGCTTTCTTTGACTGGGATAACATGAGCAAAGGAACTGCCAACACGCCTCAACGTGCACCCACGTGCACTGACGCGGCGTCACAGAGTCTTCTGCACGAACGCACACCGACGGGTTCACAGACAACACCCTGAAAGTCTGATTACAATTAGTCTAAATGTAAAACACAAGCACGCAAAACATGGGTTCTGTATTTTCTATTTATCTTTGTTACTTGATACATTTTCCATGTAAAAAAGTTGGTCAAATCATAAAAAGGGTAGGATTATATGAATTTAATTCTTCCATTTCTCTTTCATGCAATTCATTTTGCTCCGTTTTTAATGGATTCAATGTAAAAGTGCAAATGTGTCATTTTATGATCAGGAAAAATGGTAATGTCAAGCAGAAAGCATCATTTTCTTTTATTTATTTTGTCAGTGAAGGTTCTCAGGTGATGTTGTCTTGAGCTGGAGGTGCAACTGGACTTAAAATCCCTCAAAGGGTCTTTCTTGAAACACTTTGTCCTTCATCCAAGGGGCTTCATCAAACTGAGTGGTGCAGAGTTCACACCACGTTTGGATTTTCTTCCTTTATTTTTTAATCAATTTATGATTTCAAATCGTAAATAGATTTATGAAGTCTTTTTATTTTTATGACCTTAGCCTTTTAGTTTTATTGCTGAAAACGTATTGAAGTAAACCGATCGATCAATCAATCAATCAATCAATCAATCAATACTACGTTTAACATGTTTTGCAGAACACTAAAGGTAAATAATTGGTTAATTTTCAGTTCATTGCATTAACAGTAAATTGGTCCATCTTTTTTATTTCGTATTTTCTTTAAAATCGTTTAAATTTTTGGGGTTATAAATAACAGACTAATAAAAGTAGTGTTCCTCTTCATTCACTACCAGTAATATCAAAGGGGAACTTTTACAAATGTCGCTAAAATTCTGACTAAATAGGAAAAACATTCCTGGAAATAACAAAATCTCCAACTTATTGTGAGTTTTGTGTGTTTGTGGACAAGGTGAAACTGCACTGAAGCGGTCTCACAACGCATTTTCATCAACAGACACTGGCATGAAACATTGCAGTGTGACTAACAACTAGCTAGATAATGGGTTTTAGGCTCCGCCTCCATCAAAAAAACAAAAACTAGCTTTTACCGTGAAGTTCATTCATTCATTCTTCTTCTTCCGTTTGTCCCTTTCGGGGTCACAGGGCTGCTGGAGCCTATCCTGGCCACTTATGGGCGAAGGCAGGGGACACCCTGGACAGGTCGCCAGTCTGTCGTGGGGTTACAATCACACACCCACTCACTCTCACACACACACTTATGGATTTAGAGCTGCCAATTAACCGATGAAGCATGTTTTTGGACGGTGGGAGGAAGCCGGAGACCCCGGAGAGAACCCACGCATCCACGGGGAGAACATGCAAACTCCACACAGAAAGGTCCCCCAGCCGGGACTTGAACCGGGGGCCTTCTTGCTGTGAGGCAAGAGCGATAACCATGTGGCGCAACTAACCGTGAAGTTTTTCAGAAAATTTAGCAAATTAAAAGCAGCCAGTTGGTCTCTTTTCAGCAAAGTTTCAGAGGAAATTTCAGAATGAACTGATCCGCCACAAAAACGTTCGTCCACATTAAAAACTGAGTAATATTATGCAATACTTGATTTACTGATGGCAGTACAACAATTCTGGTAACAGAGATACAATAGTTGACAACCCCGGACCCCGTATTCCCAGAACACCGTCAGGGACAAACACTTTTTCTAAATCCATAACACACATGTGGAGTGAATGGATGAACTCCCATTGTTCAGCCTTTGATTGTTTGCCCATGAGCAACACATTTTGGTTTGGAAACAGATCCTACTTTTAAAACAGAAAGAAGAAGAGAACAAAAGCTAAATGCATCGTTTCTGCATCCCCACATCACGGATGAGTCTCACTTATGAAGCATCACTGTTTCCATGGAAACGCTGTATCTTCTGTTACAGAAAGGCTTCAACAGCCGCTGGAAGCAGCTCTCTGAAAACAACCCTTTTTTATTTGATGATTTATATAAAGTCTTGATAGAGTTTGTCAGAAAAAGAGAGAGAGAATGAACAATACAAAGAACATGTGACATCAGTTCCTTTCTGTTTGTAAAGCTTCACAAACACTGAAAACAGCTTAAAACAGCTGGAGTTCCCCTTTAGAGAGGCAGGTGCAGAAATACTACTCCAAGGGGTTCACCTTTTTCCTTTTTTAAACCCCTCAACATTTGACCCACTCCATCCTGGCACTGGGTCCCATTTTCAATGTTTGGTATGTCCCGACTTTAGATTTGAATCCACTGTCCTCTAGTTTCTGGATACACACTCTACAACTAGGCCACTAAGCTAGAGATGCTGCTAAAATGAAAATTCAGTGAGACATCGCTGATGGACAAAATACAAGAAATAAAAACATTTGACATAGTTGGTTTTCCACGTCCTTATCCAGTAACGAAGCGAGCATCAATTTAATAAAATGTGAAATGATGACAGGAAGAAGATTTCATGTTTCTTGTTTGTTTTTTTTATTGTAAAAATTGGAAGGAGGTTTATATGTAATGTTTCTGATGATTTGGTCAATTTAAACACTTAATTTACAAAACAATAACTCTTTTGTATTTCTCATAGACTCTTGTTTCCTCTTTTCTCCAGGCTGTGCTGCTTCATTTCTGTTTCATAAGCTCTTTCATTGAGGGCTGGGTACGACCTCGGTCGCTTAAACCGAACTAGAATCTTTTACGTGTCGTAAAAGTTGAGCAAATAAAAAATTGTTTTATCAGATTTAGTTAACTTTTCTAACCTTTGCTGCATTTTTTAGCTCTATGTCTGAATTTACTACAAAAAAAAGTCTTTTTTTTAAAGAATGCTCATTTATATAAATGAAAAATAAAGATTAAATATATAGGTGGCACTTATATATGTAAATGTTAAATATTAATTTATTCCTATATGTCTATGTCCAAAAGTCAGCCACGCCCACATCGCTGTATCAAACTCTCCAGTCTGTCCAATCATCCGTTTGCTGCACATCAAATATTTGAAAAGAACAAACAGAACGGTGTTCAACAAAAAGTTTTACTGGAAATGCTGATATCAGAATAAGCAAACCCCACAGTTAAGCACAATCATTGCAGTGTCCCGTTCTGTTCTGTTTAACCCTTGTGCTATCTTAGATGACCCCACTCTTACATTGACGTGTTCTTCCTACCATGACAAAGATGGATAAAGGTGGAAAGATTTCATGTAATCCATGGACACCAGTGAAGATCACAAATCATTGAAGAAAAAAGGTTCAGAGCACTAGTGGGTCTATATGACCCAACTCCCAATGTTAAAGTGCCTAGGATAGCACAAGGGTTACTCTGTTTACAGAGAACCGGTGTTATTCTCCTACAGCCTTGTCTCATGCAACAACGCTGTGGGCGTGGCTGACTTTTTAAAACTTGTTTGGTAGGCGTGGCTGACTTTTTAGGACTGTTCGGGTGGGTGTGGCTGACTTATTAGGACTTTTTTTGGATGAGCGTGGCTGACTTAGTAGGACTGTTTGGTGGTTGTGGCTGACTTTTTATAACTTGTTTATGTGGGCGTGGCTGACTTTTTAAAACTTGTTTGGTGGGCGTGGCTGACTTTTTAAAACTTGTTTGGTGGGCGTGGCTGACTTTTTAAAACTTGTTTGGTGGGCGAGGCTGATAATTTAAGACTTGTCTGGTGGGCGTGGCTAATTCTTTCGTACGCTTTTGGTGAGAGTGACTGACTTATTAGGACTTGTTTGGGTGGGTGTGACTGACTTATCACGACTGTTTGGTGGGCGAGGCTGATAATTTAAGACTTGTCTGGTGGGCGTGGCTAATTCTTCAGGACGCTTTTGGTGAGAGTGGCCGACTTATTAAGACTGTTTGGTGGTTGTGGCTGACTTTTTAAAACTTGTTTGGTGGACGTGGCTGACTTTTTAAAACTTGTTTGGTGGGCGTGGCTGACTTTTTAGGAGTGTTTGGGTGAGCGTGGCTGACTTATTAGGACTTTATGGTGGTTGTGGCTGACTTTTTAGGACTTATTTGGTGGGCGTGGCTAATTCTTTAGGACGCTTTTGGTGAGAGTGGCTGACTTTTTAAAACTTGTTTTGGTGGGCGTGGCTGACTTTTTAAAACTTGTTTGGTGGGCGTGGCTGACTTTCTAACAGTACTATTTTATAAACAGACACTATTTAACCGGGGAGCTAATTTGATTCGGGCGGCCGTGGTGCAGCGGTAGGGCGGTCGACCCATGATCGTAAGATTGCAGGTTCGATTCCCGCCTTGCACGCCCATGAGTTGAAGTTTCCTTGGGCAAGACACTGAACCCAACCTTGCCTGTGGTGGTAGGCGGGCGCCTGTGTTTGGCAGCGGACCGGCCACCAGTGTGTGAATGGGTCTGTGACTGTAAAGCGCTTTGTCCTTGTAGGTAGAGTGCTATATAAGTGCTATATAAGTATACGCCATTTACCATTTACCATTCAGCCTATAACTTCTGTCGGCATCCTCGTAGGTCGACCAGCAACAGACTGCAGAGGATTGATAATCTACTGCTCTGAACCATTTCTCAGGACTCAATTGAAGACTTCAGGGTGCACGCTGGAACCCCCGGGGACGAACGCAACCAAAGCAACAGTATTGCTTTCAAAGTTGAACATTAAGACAGAAGTTTTTGTTTCCAACCTAACCAAACAGGAGCCTCCACTCCAAGAAAAATGCTGTAAAAAGGTCTAAAACTGCTGCTGTGTTCAAAGGAAGTTCATTCATCAGGAAGGGGTGTGTTTTAAAAAACGTTTTACAGCAACAGACACTTACAGCGTTGCAATAAAATAGCTCTAATAGCCATACAATATGTGCGGTGTCTTCTGGCTTTCATTCCGGTTTAATACAGACTAATGTTTGTCCTGGGATCATTAATACACATTAGAGGGCCATCAGAGTTCACACCGCTGCACTGCTCTGTAACAGGAACATAAACAGCCCCCATCTGACAGGCCACTGCTTCAGCTGATATAATTAATATTTCCAATTATTGATCTGAGAGATTGCTGAGTGGTGACTGTCCCGGGGCCCCAGCCTTAGCTCATAAATCTTTACTGTGTACAGTAGAAAAGGATCTGCAGGGTTTGATGGTTTTCATTAATGAAGACTGTCGATGCTAAAGTCAAAAGATTGTTTTATTGACATAAAAAAAAACACATATGAAAGAAAATAACATTTCTTTCTTGACTGAGTCAAGATCTGAAATATATTTGGGAATTTTACTGCCTCTGGTAGAGGAACCAAGCTTGAGTGAGAAACCACCTGCGGAGGGTGAGAGGCGGGTTTTCTTTATACATATATTTATCCTGTATATGGAAATGGGTATCTGCTTACTTTACAAATGGTCCATCATACCTTTATCTCCTCTTGCAGTGAACCCGTGGGCAAATAAAAAAATCTTCCAATCAGGAATAAGACAGCAGTAAACATTTCAAGGTCGAAAGATTACCGGGACCACCGCGTCCAGGGCCGTCAATAATGGTCACTTAACTCCTTCCTCTACCTTCCAAAAAACAACCTCGAGGCCAAACCCTGAAGAGGAGAAAAGGAGAAAGAAGGGCTGCAGCTCCCACGTTTAAACTGCAGTCAACAGCATCAGCGGCTCTGCTGTCACCATCAGCTGATTGCAGACGTGCATGGCAAAACGAGCACATGGCTTGAGTCTTTAACGGCACAGGAGACAGAGCCAGGCCAACGCATGAATGCAAAGACAGCGCTCCAGGTGGAGGAAGATGCAACCCTTTCAAAGGAGAAATCAACTGATTGGCTCCGTGACGGGGATGACGGCCACCTGACAAACAAATTTGACCGGGAAGAGCCTCCACGTCACACACCTGAGCCCCGGAAAAGACTGAGCAGCAATTGTTGCAGGTTGGTCTGTGTTGTACTGCAGGCACGAATGTCAAACTGTGTGAGCATCAAACAAATATTCAGCCATAAGCAGACAAGGTTGACGTCCTTAACGGAGGCTAACAGCTTCCGCTGAACATCGGTCAAAGTTAGCTTAAACCGGCAGAAAGCAAACAAACAACCACCAAGGACTAAAATCAATAAACTGAAAGGTTTTCCTAAACTTTTTTTTACAAAGCTTCCAATGAATTTTGTTAAAACCCCAAAATGGAGACATTTCCAAAATGTCATATAATAAACTGACATGATCTTTATTGTGAATAAAATATTAAAAGAACGAGCGGTGTTGTTTGACTGGCAGGCGCTACCTATCCGACATTTTGGCCCCATTCATTTTTTGGATAGTTTTGGCTGCTGTGATGTTATCACTCTTTTTGGGGGGGGGGGGGGGGGGGGGGTGTTCACTATGCCTAAAATTCATTTCCCCCTTGTTCTAGGTGTGTGCAGGTTTTGGTGAGTTTGAACATGTAGCGGGGAGAATACATTCTGACAACAATTGACAATCAACCCTACAGAAGAACAGAAACCCTGTGAGAACATGGATGAATGAGGATCCTCACCTCCATGGCTTTGGGTGGTTTCTCTGTTGTCCTCCTCCACTTAGTGTTTTGTTATGAAGTTTTATTTAGACTCAGAGTCCATTAGGGTATTTTCTTTTAAAAATCCCCTAAATGTCATTTTTTCTGTATCATTCTTGTCAAAAGAAGCTTGAGGATTGTCTTTAGCTGCGGAGGATTGGATCGTTTCCTCTGCAGTGTGTGAACACGCTGCTGCTTCTGGGGGAACCACAATAACTTGAAATGGAGAGTTACAGGAAGCACAGGTGGAAAAACTGCGCTCACAGGTACCTGTATGGTTTAGGGAATATAAAAATCTGCATCTATGTGATCCAGTTTACATATGAGCTTGTTTGTGGCTGGGATTTCTCATTCGCCCACATGAGGAAATGTGCTGGAGGCACCAATGTGGTGCTCCTGATAAGAAGACTGAGTCGGTTCTGAGAGGACGGCAGCCTAATAATCTTTGGGATTCCTATCACAGCTGATCGAATTCAGAGCGTGAAGCAGTCAAAGTCCTGCAGACATGAGCTGCTGTTTGAAAAAAAAAGACTTTTAGAAAGTCTGAATGATTGATTTGGGATCAAACCTGGTGATTTACATCCATCTGGTGAAGAAAAAGCTTCTCGTTGCCTGCTAAATGGAGCTACCTCAGAAACACGTGTGATCTGCAGCATCATTACTTCAAGTACCACTACAACATCTCTGATGAAGACCATCAGACCTGCTGTTGTCTGAAGCCATCCAAGTTCCTGTTTATCTCTTTCCTCAGAACACCAACTGGCTCCCAGAAACAGCCTGAAGTCCATCGCACAAATGTTCTCCGAAAGGCTTTCCAGCCCCCTCCATCACCACGGCTACCAAAGAGACCCACCAGCTGTCTCCCTGACCATCCTCCTCATTCATCCAGAAGGTCATCTTCATTACTCAGCAGTCAGAAAGCCGGACTGTATTATAATGTTCTGCACAAACATGTTATGTTTTGTTTTATGTTGTTGGCTGATGTATGCCTAGGATGGAAAATGTGTGGCATCAGGACGAGGAGGACAAAGGGGTGGAGCTTATCCCAAACCCTCATCTGCTGGATGTGTTAATATTAGGTAACAGAAGTGAGGACAACAACAGAAACGAATATCAAACTAAATGAAAATGAGAATCAGTCGACCAAGAAGAAAACACAACAAAAGAAAACTTTTCTGTCTCTTCGCTGTCCCGTCCCCCTGGTTCCCGAGCCCCGCTTCTGTTTTTGGATGGAGGCCATTGCCGGCACACATCTTTGATGCGGCGGCTCTTCCAGCTCACAGAGCTGTGGACACGCCGCTGTACAGTAATGCGTGGAGCAGTGGGAGGCTCAAAGTAAATCTGTGTCAACAAACGCTCGACTCCCCGCTCTGTGTGCATCTCCTCAGTTTAACCCTCTATCTAATGAATCTTATCTGCACGGCACACTGGGGGCTTCAGCGTTTGATGGTCTCATGTCTCCCCCACACACATGGACTCACTTTGTGTCTTCTTCATCCTGCTTGCTGTTTCATGTGATGAAGACTTTTCAGTTCATGTTGTCGACTCAGCAAAGCCTGGAGCCTCAGAATTACATCACTGGACTCCAACAACAGCCAGGGTCCACTGGCAGCAGGGAGGTCCCAGGACGGCAGAGGGTGTGCGTGTTAAAAACCCGCCATCTAAAGATAAAACTTAATGCCTCCTGAAAGCAAAATCCTGCAGCTAAGATTCATTAAAAAAAATTTTTTTGTAGAGATGTTGTGTAAAACGCTCAGGACATTTTTAAAGTTCTCATTCATTTAAACGTTATTGTTTTTGTTTGTTTTTTTTTTTTTTTGGGGGGGGGGGGGTGTCCTTGGTCCTTCTCTGGTTGTCTCCCATGGTCCAAAAAGCAACTTCATAGGTTCAATGGTTTCTCTAAAGTACCCCGAGGTCTGCGTGTGTGTGAGTGTGTGTGCCTGCATTAGAGTGGTGAACCCCGCCTTCATCCAACAGTTGCTGGGATAGGCTCCAGCAACCTCATGACCCGGAAAGGGGTTCAGTGGGTTCTGAAAATTAATGTATGGATGGAGTTCCATTGAGCTGAAGACTCTCAACCAATGAATCCAGCATTTAGTCTAAAGAGATTAGGGAAATTAGGACAAAAAAAAGACCAAACCAGGACTTCACGAAGAAGTACCATTGGGAAGTATTAATCAGAAAAATGATCAGTTGAATGAATCTCAGATGAGCTACAGACAAAAGAATTAAAACAGCATCAATAAACTGCAGCCTCAGTCTGTTTTAATTTCCAAAAATAACTAACTGACGTGTCCTCCTCAAACTATACTAACAGGTTTAATCTTTTTTTTTTTCTTGTCTGTGTCATGTGACCTGACACAAAGAGGTGCTAGTCCAATGACACGGCTCCTGGTTGTTCCTGCATCTCTTCTTCATCGGCATTGAGCGTTTTCTGCAATATGTGAGCATTTTTCTGAACCCGCCTGAAGCTGTGCATCAATGACTGATAGAGTAAAGTCAAACCTATAGATGACAGCAGGCAGACACTGCTGCTGACGTTTAGATTACGCCCACATGAATGGTGTTAGCAATGCAATTAGTGTGTTACTTTAGTGATCACCTGGATTCACTGCTAAGATATGTTGGAGCGCACAACACAAAACTGACAGAAATTTGGTGAAAGATTCATAAAATGTCAGTTTGGTAACAAGAAAACAAATGCACTCATTGCCCCCCACCCCTCAGTCAGTGGTACGTGAAATGAATAAAATGTGAACATGGATGCAGAGATGGAGCCCAGAATGCTCCTGCTGCTGTCACTGCAACTCTGGGATTGTGACAGATTACGGCCTGCTGGCTCGACCAATAGAATGGGAGAAGTTTAGCCTGCCCACTGACTCCTAATTCCTGCCAAGCAGGTGAAGAGCTGACACGTTTTAATGGTCCCTGGACCTGCAGGAGGAACTTCCATGATTCTCTATTAGAAATTCACTAGCGCCTGCATTTTTCTGCTTCACTCCCAAAGAAGAAGGGAGGACCAGCAGGAGCAGTCAGCACAGAAACAACCACGCACTTTGGTTCTTGTGTGAAGAACAGTTCTGCTGTGATGAACCAAAACAAAACTGAAGTGAGAACAAAACTTTCTTCAAATGTGCTGTTTTTGTGCTACAGTCGTGCTACAGTCAGCAACAACCCAAACCCAGATAACGGCGATGATCAGCTGTGTGTCGTTCTGTAATCAGGTTAGTGGGTTTCACAAGGCGTGTGTGTGTTTGTGTGTCAATCAAAGTGGGGATTGTGGGATGAAGCCAGAACCTCTAGCATCCACACCGGACCCGCCTGCTCCGTCCATCTGCTCCGAGCTTCATTCCCAGCATCCTCTTGTCTCACACACTGAGAAAATTCTGTCCTTTGCAGCTTCCCCTGGTTATAGGCCTCCTCCACCTCTTTGGATGTAGCTTGTGTTTCATTATCAAACTAAAGAAGATCCATAGGGATTCAGAGCTGCATTACCGGGAACAGGCTTTGGTTTTCTCAGGTTTGAAAGCAGCTGATAAATAAATACAAAAGTGTAGCATCTTACCGCATATAGATAAGGCTTCAATCACACAGACCCTGAGTGCAGCTTGCCTGACGCCTTTGCCGTTATTCTGAATCGGCAGCAAACGCGCTCTGACCAGGAAAGAGTAGGAGGAGCTGGAGCAGAAAACACATGGGAAGTGTCTCTGCCAGATCCCTACTGCATCCCAGGGCTTCGTGGGCCATGTTTCATGGAAAGGCTTGGCTCTTTGACTGGTTCTGATGGATCCGTTGTCGTACTTCTTCTGCAGCTAATACTGGTTCAATAGAAGTATGTCAACTATAGAAATATGTCAACTAAAGAAAAATGTCAACTATAGAAATATGTCAACTATAGAAATATGTCAATTAAGGTCACTGAAGTAAATTTAGTCATTTTCACAAAGTGAAGTTAGATCCTTCTCAGATCAGGGTTGTGCGGTCAGGTGAGGCTTTGCCTTAGTGGTTGCTGATACAGTTCAGTAGGAGTTTGTTATTCTACGTTTTGCTCTGATTGACTGAAAACATGGGGTGATATCATTAAAAATGGACCTTTAATGAAAAGTCATAAATAATGGATGACCAATGCCAAAACAACACGTCTTCACTGAGACGCAGAGACTTCGAAAACGTCTGTGTGTGTGTGTGTGTGTGTGTGTGAGCGTGCATCCTCCATGGTTCTGTGTCTATAGCATTTGTCTTTATGTCTTTTTAGAGCCATACTGAACCGCTATACATTGTACATTCTTTCTTGACACAACATGAACCTGCTATAGAGTTGGCGCCTCACAGCCTCACTGCACATCACTGTTACATCATCATTCTGTCTCCAGATGTACCCAGGAATCTGTGGCCCCAGAAGAGGCTATGAGTAGATCCTAACTCACTCTGTTCATAATGCGTCCCAATGGTCACTACGCTTCATGTGCATGAATTACTTTAGTTTACTTAGTCTGATCCTTTCAGTCCAGGCCATGGAGCCTCTAGAGGCCTCAACAGATCCATTTCTCACAAGTCTCTGTGTTGGACGGGATGCGGGCGGTCAGCCACCGTAGAGTAAACCTCTTCAGCGTTTCTCTTGACTCTGCATCCAGATGTTTGCTGAACACATTTACTCCTGTCCAGTCCAGTTCAAACCTAACCCCGACTCTGGTTCTCTGCAGAAAACAGACCATGTACTTCTAGAAAATAAACGACTGTACCAAGGTAAGAACATATCACGACTCAGCACTTTGGATCAGTGTGAGTCATCACTTTGATTCAGCGGGGTTTGGGCCACAGATCCACCTGTGACGTTGTTTTGTCTGCAAACGTTTCCGTGTTGATGAAGCTCTGAAACACCAATGTTCACGCCATCAGCCTCACGATGACTCCGCCTCTATCTTTACCGAAACACTCCTGGCAATACCAGACTTCTCTTTACCCCTCCACTCCCACCCCACCACCCACTCTACACTCTTCACATTCACACATTCATGTATTCATGGGCAGATGTTCACTAGAATTTGTTTTGTGGGAGTGGAAGTCGCTGACATACAGTCAGCGAGGGGGGGGGGGGGGTGTACACTGAACTCTACATGAACTCCTGCCAAATTACATTTAGAATTCTGCTGCACTGTTTCATGTAAAGCCCATCTTCATGTTTACAGTGATATTTGGGATTTAAGGCCCTGAAAACTCAAGACTCACTCCTGAGTTTGCTGCTTTCCTTCTACATCGTCTGAAGGTTATACTGCATTACTGTCAAACACCAGGAGATGAAGCCCTTAACAGTTACCACACCTCTAAATGCTCACAAAGTCACCACCACATGAGGATGAGGAACTCATCTGGATTTCAAAAACATGTGGGAGCGGGGTCAAGCAGAGGCTTCCCGCCCACCCACATGGTCCCAAAACTAAAGCGAGAACAGAGAAAGACATAAGGAAATAAGAGCGAAGGGGGCACCGAAAAGAAAAAGAACCGGAGAAAGCGATTGTGCCTCGTAGTTTATCTTCATCTGGATTCTCAGTTCTGGCCCCCGGTTCATAAAACAAGTCCTGCTGAAAATCAATAGCAGCCGGAGCCGCGTAAAGGTCAGCCATTCAGCACTCCTGGCCTTGGTGGAGCCGTCAGGCCTAAGCTTGTACTGTGAGGCTCAACTAAGTAAAATTAATGGGCAGATCAATTATTCTGCACACAACTTCAACGGAACTAACCCGAGAATCATTTTAGGGCTGGAGCTGGACTATGACAGAGACACATTTGCCTCAGAACTGAGCCCGGTTCTCCTTCAGAACCTCCACAGAAAATCTGTTGGAATGTTAGAAAAGAAAACGAGAATCAAGTCTCTTCAACTCTCTTCTTCCGACAATCCGATTCTCCTGCAGTTCCTTTATTTTTATCTCTGGTCCTCTCACTCAGGAGGACCTCTCCTCCGCTCCTCCTATTCCTCCTCCTGTCTCTCTGTGTCTCCCCCTCCCTCTCATTTTTTGCCTTGTTTGAAACCAAATCAATATGGAACCAAGGGAGAGAAATCAACGTCTGGCGGCACTGCGGGGGGGGGACGCACCCACCTCCCAGGTCACATGTTCCTCACTCTCATGCATAAAACCACCAGGCTTAAATTTCACAAAACAAAGTTCAGAAGAACCACAGAACTCTGGTTTCCCACTCATATTTACTAGACTGTATTGACACACACAGATCTACACAAACACACCCATACATAAATGTACACACAAACACACAACACTACAGGTGTAACACACTAACATACACAAACACATACACACGGACAGAGGAGCCTTTTTCTGACCATAAACTAAGAAATAATTATCAGGACTCGGTGATCCCGTCATTGGGAATCGATAACAAATAACCTGACTTTTCATGAGCCATTATAGCTGATGTCTCCCAGCCCCACTCGTCTGTATCCACATCACAGTGTCACGCCTGACCTTGGCCGCTGCTCCCCACATAGACTTCAGGAAGGTTTAGCAGGGGTTTTTAGAAAGGTTCAGACTGAATCCCGTGGGAGTGAGAAGCAGCGACCAGCCATCTCCCATGACAGATCAATGGTGGCTCTTACCACAGGACAGAACGCCAGAGTCCCAGTCTGAAACCTGATGTCACCGCTGACGGTACAATGAGGTCAAGTCTATAGAGCTGTCTGCAGTTAACTGCCTATGCAGACAGATCATCACCAGAGAGGAAAATGTTGAGCTCCCTCCTCAACTCAGAGAAATGACATGCTCTCCTTTTGACTTCTCAATTCATCATTAATATCCATGCATCCTGGCGCAGTATAGAGAACGGAAAGCCACGACTTGCTTCGCACACCATCCACGTATTTCTCTGCTAGGACAGGCTAAAGAGGCTCCACACGTTCTACAAGTGCAAACATCTAGATGAGGAGAAGAGGAACGCTGCTGTGAGGACACGCCCCCTCTGATAAAGTCTTAGGAGAAGATGAGGCGAGGCGAGGACTCTGGTCTGTCGTTTCACCTGTCAGAAGCAGTGGGACCAGTTGAGGACTTCCAGCCTGGAAGTTCCAGGCTTTCCTCTTTATCATCCAGAAACTCTGAGACTAAAGCTCCACGTCACACCTGTCACCCAGGTGTCTATAGTGAGTCGTGGTACACTGTTACTGTCAGGTATAAAATACAATAAACAAACACAGTTCATTTTCAATACAAACCTTAATTACTCATCGACCCTTTTAGGCTGAGCCTTTTCCTGCTGTCAGTGGTAGTCATGCCATTTCCAGAGCATGTCGGCCCCTGGGGGCAGCTCAGGTCCTCCAGCTAACAGCCACTCTGTGTTCATTAATTACCATGAAGTAACGTCTTTTCAAGAAGCTTCTCCTGTTACACGCAGCACACCTTTAGCAGAACTGTGTGCTGCTGCAGAGTTCAGGCATTTGCACACAACAAAATATTTCCAAAGAAATTCCTCCAAGTAACACAAAGTCAAACCGATAGTTTGACGTCTTGTTCCATAAAGAAAAGACATAACGGTTTGACTCTTTTTAGAGGATGAAAATCTTTGAGCAGAACAGAAAGCTCTTCATCCCCACAAAGCATCTATTTCTGTTCCCAGTCAGCTGGAGAGCCCCCTCCCCCCTCCCCCGGTGACACTGCACAGAATCAGATCCATTTCAATAAGAACATCCAGATGGGTTCATGCAGCCGGCCAGTTTCAGTCTACTGCTGTAAACAAAGTCAAACACAGACAAACCAACAATCACCCCCACTTTTGCAGGACAGAGGCAGAAATGCACTTCTGCTGCATTTACATTCATAATTTTTACTGCCTCTGGTTTCAAACATTAAACAAAGGTAAGCAACTCCATTTAGCAGGATGCCTTAGTCTCATTGTGGAGATGTCTGCTAGAGTGGTGGACAAAATTGTTGGTACCCCTTAGTTAAAGAAAGAAAGTCCACAATGCTCACTGAAATGACTTGAACTCAGGTATGTCCTTTAATTGACATCACAGCTGTTTTCAAACTCATAATCAGTCAGTCTGCCTATTTAAAGGGAGACAAATAGTCACGTTGCTGTTTGGTGAAAAGGTGTGAACCACACTGAACATGGACAACAGAAAGCCAAGGAGAGAAGTGTCCCAGGACATGAGAAACCAAAATGATAGACAAACATGGTAAAGGTAAAGGCTATAAAACCATCTCTAAGCAGCTTGAAGTTCCTGTGACGACAGTGGCACATATTATTCAGAAGTTTAAGACCCACGGGACAGTAGCCAACCTCCCTGGACGTGGATGGAAGAGGAAAATTGATGACAAATTGAGGAGACAGATAGTTGGAACTGTATCCAAAGAGCCCAGAACAACCTCCAAAGACATTAAAGGTACATCAGTGTCAGATCGCACCATTCGTTGTTGTTTGAGCCAGAGTGGACTTCATGGGAGACGACCAAGGAGGACACCACTGTTGAAAGGAAATCAGAAAAAAGCCAGACTGGAATTTGCAAAAATGCATGTTGACAAGCCACAAAGCTTCTGGGAAAATGTCCTTTGGACAGATGAGACAAAACTGGAGCTTTTTGGTAAGGCACATCAGCTCTATGCTCAAAAATGAAGCATCCAACCAAAAGAACACTGTCCCTACTGTGAAACATGGAGGAGGCTCAGTTCTGTTTTGGGGCTGCTTTGCTGCATCTGGCACAGGGTGTCTTAAAGTTGTGCAAGGTAAAATTAAATCTCAAGATCATCAAGGCATTCTGGATAGAAATGTGCTGCCTAGTGTGAGAAAGCTTGGTCTCAGTCACAGCTCATGGGTCTTCCTACAGGACAACGATCCAGAACACACAGCCAAAAACCCCCAAGAATGGCTCAGAGAAAAGCGTTGGACTATTATGAATTGGCCTTCTATGGGCCCAGATCTGAATCCCATTGAACATCTGTGGAAGGAGCTGAAACATGCTATTTGGAGAAGACACCCGTCAAACCTGAGACAACTGGAGCACTTTGCTCATGAGGAGTGGGCCAAAATACCTGTGGACAGGTGAAGAAGGCTCATTGACAAATACAGAAACCGTTTCATTGCAGTGGTTGCCTCAAAAGGTTGTGCAACAAAATATTAAGTTATGGGTACCATCATTTTTGTCCAGCCCTATTTCATTAGTTTGTTTTTTTAAATAATTCTGTTAATCAACAACTCAAAACAACTGCAACAACTGCAGAGGGTGATCAACACGGCCCAGAAAATCACCGGCTCCCCCGTGCCCAGCCTAGAGGACATTGCTAGCAGAGCCAGGCAAATCATCAAGGACTCGCACCATCCCAACCACCACCTGTTCCAACTGCTACCGTCAGGCCGACGGTACAGATCCCACAAGGCTGGCACAAATAGACTCAAGAACAGTTTTTTTCCCAGAGCAGTCAACCTCCTAAACAAATGTGAATCCCACAAAAATCTGTAACTCGTGCAATATTTGAAGCCAATGTGCAATATTGTCAATTCCCATGTGCAATATAGTGCAATAAAGAAAAGTTATGTAGCTTGTACATATGTATATTTTTAGTTAAACACAATTTTATCGTTCTTTAGAAGATTACCTATTTTTATTGTTTAAGCAGCTGGAGAGCACCGGAAATTTCATTGTCACAAGTTTCTGTGGGCGGCTGTGGTGCAGCGGTAGAGCGGTCGACCCATGATCATAACATTGCAGGTTCGATTCCCGCCTTGCACGCCCATGAGTCGAAGTGTCCTTGGGCAAAACACTGAACCCCACCTTGCCTCTGGTGGTAAGCGGTCGCCTGTGTTTGGCAGCGGAGCAGCCACCAGTGTGTGAATGTGTGTGTGACTGTAAAAGCGCTTTGTCCTTGTAGGAAGAAAGGCGCTTTATAAGTACACGCCATTTACCATTTCTTGTGTAACAATGACAATAAAGGCTTTCTGATTCTGAAAAGTAATGGCTGATTTTGATAATTTAATTTTCAATAAATTTTAATCTACTGTTACTTTTGAACGTTTCAAGTCATTTCAGTGAGCATTGTGGGCTGTCTTTCTTTTACTGAGGGGTACCAACAATTTTGTCCACCACTGTATGTCTGTTGGTAAAAGGATGCTGAGGTCGGAGTCTGGAGGAAAACCAAAGAAGAGGTTCATGGATGGCCAGGAGGAGGACGCAGAGGAGGTTAAATTTACTGTGGTCACTCTTAAACTAAACAGTCTGAAGACAGAAAAGAAGTTGTGAATGTCCCTTCTTTCTTTTTTCCTGAGACAGGCAACCTCGTGAACAGGTGAAGGCGTCCGTTCCTCTAAAGCAAGAATCAAATGAAAAAGGGAAACATCAGGGATAAAGCCATGATCTGATGCTTTCCTCAGAGGGTTCATGCCTTTCTTCAGATAAGTCCTGCCTGCTGTGGGGGAGGCGGGGGCAGCCTGGAAAAGGACACAGCTGTCACATTAAGATCACGCAGGCTCGTAG
Source organism: Oryzias latipes (assembly GCF_053564925.1). Lineage (NCBI taxonomy): Eukaryota > Metazoa > Chordata > Actinopteri > Beloniformes > Adrianichthyidae > Oryzias > Oryzias latipes. Next base: position 9,863,017 of record NC_136240.1, read on the forward strand.
CATTAATCTGTCTTGTAAAACCTTGAGACCTGGACCACTGTGATAGCACTGAGCGTGTGCAAACATGTGAGGTGCCACTCATGTGAGGAGGATGGAGATGAAGATGCTACTGAGACATATGGCTGCGCATCCACATGCTATTGCAAACTCATGGCATGATGAGGTCATAGGAAAGAACATGTAACCTGAGTAAGAAGAAGAGCACGTTGGAAACTGGATTTTTATCAAGAGACGGCTTCAGAAAGGAAAGAAGGAAAGAAAAGTGGCAGACGAAAGATGATGACAGAGCACAGCTGCAACTTCAGCATTGAGGCTGAGTTTGCTGCACGGCTGACCTGTTGCATTCACAGCAGCATGATGTAAAGCATCGTCTGATGTGCAGTAAGCTGTACATCAGGGCTGACCTAAGCATGCTGGACACTAACATAGCATCTGCGGTCTACGTTTGCTTTACTGTTCTGGCCGGCGACAGAACTGGCCGCTGACAGTGTCTTAAAACTCTCCGCTGCCAATTAGAGTCAGGCTGGGGGCGGAGGTGGCAGAAAAGTCCCGGTACGATGGCTTCAGCCATGACAGCCCTGATGAGGAGATGGGAACGTGGTCATTCGGTAACTTGTCCACCGTCTGTTTGTCCGCTGAAATCAACCGAGTCAGCAGCGTCTGATCGGCAACTTTCATTTATATGTAAATGACCTGCTGGATGCTGCAGCAGCTGCTGTGGAAGCAGCGTCACAAAACTCACCGACAGTCAGGACCTGCACTGTCTCCGCCCCTTTTCAGATGGCTGTGGTTTTCTGACTTGCTGTCAGTCTGAATTTGGCAACATTTAGTGCAAAAGCAACAAGAAAAACATTTCTCAGCTCTAACAAACTAGCAACCTCAGCTTCACCAACAAAATTCCTGTTTTTCCAAAAGAGTGGATTGGAGAGGCTGCCTCATGGAAAATCTGCTGCTTCAGGACCATTGAGACTTTAAGGCCACAGACACAGTGGCTGAATGTAGACGTCCTTCCAGAGACACACTGCTCTGAGTGGAGACAGTGGAGAAGATCAGATGGAGTGTCCAAAGCTCGGAGGTGTCTCCGCTTCATTACCCAGCGAGCCATTGTGCTGATATAGAACTGAGGTCCTGTAAATTCCTGCCTGCTTGTGACACCACAGATAATTACACATCCATAAATAATGGAGTGTGCCTTGCCCACTTCCTGTGGAAGTTTTCTAATGAGATGAATGTAGTGTGAGCAGCAGAAACACGTGAAAGACGAGGCTTTGATCCTTTGCAAAGAAAACAATTTCGGAACGTTGTCTGTATATTCCTTTTGACCATGTATTAGATTGTCTGTTCACACGACCCAACAAGACCCTCAGCTGTTCTTCACCCTGAGTATAGGAAAACTGGACTGAATGACCCCTCCCCCTGGCGTTCTAAACACAAAGTACCCAGAAAATCCAATTGACTTATATCGAGAAATAAACTTATTGGTCAGAAGAGCCATTCTGGATCTGATAATTTTTTTAACATTTTCTTGATAATTCTTATTTTTTTCACGATATTTTTTCTGTAATTCAAGTTATAAACTGTCCACGTCCAACGTTCAAAACATTGAGGCAGATTTTATGTAGCCTGCTTTCAAGTGGTAGGGCTGTGACCTTCCAACAAGCTCACTTCTAGTTGGGGAAAGTGGTTGCTATTTCAATGATGACTCACTTCCTCAATGACTTACTAACGATGTATGGCTCCAACATGGCGGTATCCATTCAGACAAACAGGCTTCCCAGTCATCCCTCAGTGGTTTAGAGCAGTGTTTTTCAACCTTTTCTGAGCCACGGCACACTTTAACCTTGAAAAAAAACCTGTCTTGAAAGTAAACCTGTCTGCTCTATGCTGCTTCATGGTCTTACCCCCCCCCCTCTCACTATCACCCCCCCCCCCCCCCCTCTGACATCCCTCCCTCTTCTTCCCTTCTTTCCTTTTCCGTCCGGTCCAACACCAAAGATTCAATCATGGTTGAAATGAATAAAAGTTTGGCCTCAATTACAAAAGGGGTTTGTTCAGTCGCACCTTTGGTTTGTCTGAAGATTAATAACCCCTCTTGTTAAAGTAAAATATGTCCAACACAAGAGGCCCTCAGCTCTCATCTGCCTGCCTAGCTGTTGGACAGGACAAGTTAAAAAAAAAAAAAAAACCTTGAAAAAAATTCCGCGGCACACCAGCATCCAAAAAAAAAAAAAAAAAAAAGGAGAAACTCATAGTCTGTATTGATCTACAGTCCCTCCACACTCTCACATGCATTTTTGAGATAATTGTGGCAGAAAAAGCTGGAAGCTGCAGCTGTTTTTTTTCTAAAAGATGTAATAAAAGTTATTTATAAACAGTTTGAGGTGTGTTCGTTGTGGTTTCAAGACGGTTCACAACAGATCTCATTGTGCGCTGTCACTTTAACCCAATGCATCATGGGAGATGTACTGCATCTATTTTCAGAGCTTCATTGTTTTGTTTACTTGTTCCACGGTCTGACACCGGATCCTGTGGAAAGCTACGCGGCTAAAGACGAGCATTGGCTGGTATTTTAGTTAGAACTGAGAGACTTTACGAGCTAAATCAGGACAAGGATGTGACGACTTTAACCACTTCTGATTGGTCAGACTGATGACATGTAAATAAGCCCATCAAGAGTGATTGGTGGAGACAGTTAAAGGGGTGGGACTTTTCCAAAATACAGTTGAAGCTGCGGCTAAATCCGTCATTCTTATCAAAGTGTCTTTAATAAAATAAACGCAATTTGCGTATTTTATGATCTCTCATATTCCTAACTACTCAGTGTTTTCTCATGACCTGTTTGGATGAACAAAGAGCTGATATCCTGGAGATGGTAAATGTTTTTAGATCAGTGAATGAGGCTAATTTCCTACGGCACACCTGACCATCTCCCACGGCACACTAGTGTGCCGCAGCACACTGGTTGAAAAACACTGGTTTAGAGCTTTCCACCATGATGAGCCTGAAACAACCTTCTGTTCATTTATGAGTCCGAGCTCTTTCTGTTCAACCATAAAGTTTAAATTTGCTCGATAAAACCTAAAGTAATTATTTAACCTACGACATTCTGAACAAAAATCGTAAGATATTTGAAACAGATTTAGATTTTCTTTATCTCTCAGAACAGATTTGAAGAAAAGCTGCAAATTTACCTGAAATCTAAAAAAGGGGGTCTCGTTAAGAGTCTGACTGAATCCTGAGCACATTTATCGTAGATCGCTTTACTGCTTTACTGCTTTTACAGTTTTCAGAGCCTGTGAGTCACATTTATTGGTCATTACTAATTCATGAAAGCCTTTGATGATGCACTGATTTCATTACTGAAATCTTTAAGTTGTCTTTGATCTGGCACGCGCCTTCTATTTATGTCTGGTCTTGAAAGTGAAATGTGGGATGATCTATTTTGGTTCTTTGGATTCGACTGTTAGAGATTCAAGTTAGGTAAATAATTGATGTCTTCAAATAGTTCAATCTGCAACGCAAACAAATGCAGAGAGGACGCTCGGGTTTTTGTTTGGAATTGAAACTCAGGTCATTCTACTCTGTTGTTCATTGAGATCTATTATACACCAAAGAATAAAGATCAACTTAAAGTCATGAAATCATTTTGGGATAAATAAAAGAATATTTGAAGTTTTCAACTGAGACTCATGAAGACAGAAAATGATTCTCCAAGTTCCTTCTCATAAATGTTTTTATGCTCACACAGCTTTCTACTGCGAGGCACAGAAATCCCATCGCGGTGGAACACAGGCTAATACATTTGATCTGTCTGGAAGAGGCATAAACTATACTGTTAGCACCTCAGTGTGTGCATTTATGTTGGTATCGTTCTGAAAAAAGGTTCAGTTACTGCATTAAAAATGAGATCTTGATGCAGAAACCTTTTTTGTTTCCTTGTGTCTTCAGACTAGAATGAAATGGGTCGTGAGTGACGGGTTTTTTATTCAAGAGGAGCGTCCTAAATGATAATAACAACTAAATAACAATAAAGTGATTTTCTGAAACCAATTCAGAGATGCTAAAAAAAATAAGACAGTGTAAAAAATGTTCTTGTTTACATGAAGGGAGGATTCATCTAGAATAGATGAATCCCATGCAGGTGAATACTGGAATCTGATTGGCTGCAGGGTGTCCATTAAAATGATCCTGATGATGAGGGAGACCTAAAAAGGAAGTTCCGGTCACTTGGCCTGATTGTTCTGTATTATTGCTCTGGCCTAAACACCAGTTGGTAACCGGAACAGAAACGTGGGACATAGGTGGACAGACGTTATTCCACAGCTGATCCCAATAGAAGACTGTAGAAATGATCTCTGTCCTTCGAATGTCTCTATGATCGACATGACATGACTTTAGTTTGAAATAGTTTGCTTTTTTGTCTTGTTTACCCGTATTGCTTATATGTACAGAGAAAAGATGTGTTTTTTAAAATAATTTATTTTTAATCAATGAAAGAAAGAAACTACTGATGGACTTTGTTTCTTCCCGCTTGTTTTGATTCGTTATCTGGACAAAAACAAGCGGGAAGAAGTGAACTTTCCCATTCGAAATGATGGTTTGGATCACTGAACATGACGTTTAGCAGATAAACCAATCTACTTCGCTGCACATCTGCAGCAGGGCAAGCTGCTGGTTACCATGACAATGTGTCACATCATGTCTGCTTTTTGTAAAAGATCGATTTAAACCTAAAAAATAAAAACATTAAAGTAATCATTTCTTGTAAGTGATTACCGTGCACGCGTTCATGCCACTGGGTTTTCTGTTATTGTCTGATAAGGGATTCCTCAAAAGACTTTATCCCCTCAATACACTCCAGAGCTTCTGCATAGATTAAATCCTCAATCTTCCCCTCTTTGTATAAAATGTAAAACTGGTTTAGGAACATACTATCACTGCATCTGGCAATGTCCTTTGATCATTAGATTCTGGAAAAATATTGTAACAGAAGTCAGTTGTATTTTTCATAAAACAATCCCTCTGAACCCAGCGTTATTTCTTCTTGGCGTGTCAGTGGAGAGACCACCTCTATCTGGTCAGGAGATGGTTTTATTACAGAAGCTTTTACACCTGGCGAGACGATGCATACTGCTGCAGTGGATTCAGGAACAACCTCCTTCTGTCACACAGTGGTACAGAGAGGCATTCAAAGTTCTTCCTATGGAACGCCTCAGTGCCCTCTTAAAGGGCAACTCTGATGCTTTTTATAAATTATGGAAGCCTCTGCTTGATCATCTTCCTGGTGATTTAGTCAACATTCTTTATAAAGGCAGTCCAAATGTTGTCCTCTGATTGAACTAATGATGACTAGGTTCCCCATGACATAATTTATGTCATTATTTATTTACTAGTTGTATGTAACTGGCTGATGTGTTGCCTCCGTGCTGTGACTTTGTGGTGCTGGAAATGTTCTTGTTTTTTATTTTATTTTATTTTTATTTTATTTTTAATGTTTTTTCTTCTCTCTTGTTTCTGTTTATTTTTCTCAAAATAACAATAAAAAAAATGTTAATACTAAAAAAGACTTTATCCCCAACATGACTGATGTGGTTCAGATCATCTGTCCAGAAGGTATTTGACAGTAGCAGATCACACATACACAAAAAAACACACACAAACACACACAAACCTACAACGACCATCTTAACAGCAAAGCTGCCATGCAAAGCCTTTGCAATAAAGTGATCAAAAGCTCCCAGAAACCACCTATTTAGGATAAACGGTGATAATAATGCCTGAATATGAAATTAGCTTCATTTGCACCAAAGTGAAGCCTCACTTTTCCTCTGCAGCAGCGTTTACTGACACACAGATCCAATGAAAACTTCATGTATTTCTCCATCAAAGTTCAGCCGCTGAAGGACTTTGGTTCCTCTCAATTTCCTGATTTTACTGTTTTTAATTTTTTTCTGCCAGGTTGAAGAAATCGAGCAGCACCAGAGCTATGTGTGAAGGATCAATCTATATGTCCATACATGTTGTGGTTAGTGGGTTTGTGTGTGCAGCGTCCCCGTCCAGAGCAGCTAAATGAAGGAGCCACAGCTCTGAGTCTGTGTCTATTGAAGACTTCAGGGCCACGCACACAAACTGCAATAAATCTCCAAGAATGGACTGAAAAGTGGTCGTTGTCACCGCACGCACACTACCAAATAAGTAAAAGACGTTGAGTTTAAGGAAAATGAGGTTTCTGCAGACACACACACTAAATATTACACACTGCATTCATTCTCATCAGCACCCCCTTTCTTCTCACAGAAAAAAGCTCCTTTAATGAAAACATCACAGGGCATCTTTGACCCCCCCCCAGTGAAAACATGGCAGACATGGCAGAGAAAAGAAAGGAGGTGTTTCTCAGGACGGACAGAGGCGGGATGCCCGCCGGAGGCCCAGACACTTGCTTGATATGCTTTTCATGGTGAGGACGTATGGGTTCTACAAAAGCTGCCATGTTTGACATTCCAGAGTTCAAAAGCTCAGCAAAGCCGTCTTCTTCTCCTAACGTGTCCTGACATTTTAAGTCCTCCCAGGGCGAGGCGGGTATCAAAGACTCGTGTGATGAAGAGGAAACAAACAGCCTTTGAAGTAAAACTGAACAGTTGTGAGAATCTATGCATTTAAAACGACTCAAAGGCAGGTATGAGAACTATTGTTTGTTCAATTGTTAACACAAACCCCCAACCATATTTTTTGTTATGTTTCCCAATAGAATGGGAGGGGGGAGAGACAGCCTAAGGTAGGGCCCACCGCTCCTGCCTCAAGCCCCCACAGTTCAGGTCCACGTCTCTGCAGTTCCTGAAACAGTTTCTTCCAGCTTGAAGGACCGTGTGAAGATCTGTTCATGATGGACTCCTCAGACTTTAGCAGGAGGATCCGTTAAAACAGAAAAAGTCTTTAAAGTTGAGCAGAGATGAGGAAAATAATGTGCAGAACGTTGCAAAACATTCTGCAAGCATCTGCATCTAAGGTCCAAAGACAGACGTGATGATGAGAATCCTGTCGATTTCTTCAGCTCATCTGACTTCAAAACAGAGCACATACAGTCTAGGATAAGCAGTGCTGACTGCAGAGTAAATGCCTCAACAGGCTCCAGCCTGCTGCTCGTGCGGGGGAGTGGGGGGACAATAAGTCTGAAGGGGGGTAGAGCTGCTTAATAAATACATAAATAAGCATAAATCCACAGCCTGACATGTTTGAAGCAGCACCTGAAGTCCTGGAAGACACGACTCTTCCCTCTGCTGTCTGCAATGATTGATGTGAAGGAGGAGGATCAAAGGCTGCTCAACGCTGGATGGAGGAAGATGGAGACATAGGCCAGGAGGGAAGTGAGTGGAGGTGACAGAGGGATGGGGAAATGGAGGAGGAAAGTGGAAACAAGTGGAGAAGTCCTCTGTCTGTCACTCATCTCTATGAAATGAGCCTCGAACTACAAAGCTGAGTCAGACGCTGAGGCCTCCTCCGTCAGAGGATTCAGTCGTCCTCCTCCTGCTATGTGCAGATCTGAGGAGGAGCAGGGGAGGCTCCTTATCTCCCATCCAATAACAACAACATTACTGGAAGGGCTGATCAAAATGAAGCAGAAAGTAAAGTGAGGAGGGTCTCCAATCCCACCGGCATTAAAGCAGAAGAGGCCTCAGCTGTTAAAAAGGAGCGGCGAAGGGAAGGGGGGGCGGGGGGAATTAGTGATGGAAAAAAAAGCAGACAATGTGAAATATTTCCTGCTATCGACCTCTTTGCCAGGGACATGCATAGATTTCTGTACGTGGAAGATAAGTGTCTTTGATAAAGTAGGTTAGCATTGATTAATCCATGAAATCGTGGTGCTGCCGACTTCAAGGTAATGAGTAAGGATTTTTTTATTTTCCTCGCAATCTCTCACCACAAACATTCCTGGCTGCCTCCAGCCCCCTTATTTTAGATGTCTGTTATTTTGGGCCAATCAATGAAGTTGACATTTGTTACAGTGAAGGATTCACAATGTAATCATGGAATAAGAGCTCTTAGTGCCTGCTAGGTACATATAGAGAGGGTGGAAAGGTCACAGCTAATCTAAAGGGAACAGGAGTTATTTATCCATACACACCAGAAGAAAAAGAAGATGAGAGACGCAATCTATATAGACGGTCCCTGTGGGGTTATGAAGGCGTTACACACACATTAGAAAGCATCCTATATCTGCTGCAAAGTCATTTCCTTCCCATTTCAATTGGTAATAAATGCTGAGCATCCAGCGACCCGTCTCCCCACCTGGATCAGAGTTTTGTAGCAGCATTCAACAACTCAAGGATGAGAGAGTCGGAAAGGGCCATTAAAGCGTCACCCCCCGGATGTTTGAAACAGCCGTCTGCATCATTTCACCGGCATGTTCACACGCCGCTTCGAAGATGGCCACAGTCTGTTTGCATGCTGATGCGGTAAAGGAAAGCCGAGTCAACGGCACGCCGGCCGTACATCATCCACACTCTGAACAACCTTGAGAGAAAAAGCGCGGCAGACGCGTCCTCAGCTGCAGAGGGAAATGAAGAGTAACAAACCGAGACATCCATATGCATTCACACACCAGTGGGGCCACACTGGAGGCAAGGAGGGTGAAGTGTCTAGCCCAAGGACACAACGACGGGGATTGAACCACCGACACTTCGTTCATTGGCCGACCTGCTCATCACCTGTGCCACTGCTGCCCAAACACCCACTCCGATGAAGATTGTGTTTTTAACATTTTCTTGTAGAATTTTTCTCATGAGAGAGAACAGAAATATAGAAAATTAAGATCAAAATGGCATTTCCGAGTATTTCTAATTTTAAATCTTTGTGAATTAGGAGCATAAGAAAAAAATGTCGTTGAAAATAGATCGCATTTGGGGCAAAGAAAACATGCTGGGCGGGGCCACAAGCTCCCTGCTCCGCCCCCATTATGATGCATCCACCTGCAGAAAAATGGATCCATGAACGTCTTTGTTTTCCTCGTCTGAGCTGGAATCTGGATCTAAACTGTACAGCAGATAGCTCCAATGTGGCTAATCCAGTTTATGTTGCCCAGGTAAAGTTAGGTTGGGGGTGTGAGGGGGTGTAAGCTAGCAGGAGAGAGTGTAAACAAATGGATGACAGGAAGGAGGGCAGTTGCTCTCTGCCAATTGTCTCACCCTCAACTCAGAGGTGAATTTCTAATGAACTCCTGATGCTCTGCAGAAAATATGTTCTAGAAAGCGACATAGGTCTTTAGATTTTGGTCAAAACTGCATCATTATGATGAAAAGACCACTGGGAACGCTTTGAAAACAGATCAGAAGATGATCAGAGTGTAACTTTAAGGCGTTTGGCAGCCATCTGTGTAGCATTTTAACCTCCGTGGGTATCACGCAGATTTGTCTGACCACCCACCACCACCACCCTCCCCACAAATCATTGGCCTCAAAACCTCTCTTCTCCCACTCCATCCTTGTGTCATTCATCCCACCACCATCTTAACTGTTCAGTGGACCCCGCCCCCCACCCCCCACCGCCGCTGGATGAGGCTGTGCTCCAAACACAAAACCCTTTAATCCAATACCTCCCAAACTCTCTCCTTTTAGCTGGATGCAGCTGCTGTATATCTAAGCCGTGCTTACTGAAATCACTTTGGGGCCCTTGTCTATGCAGAAGCATGCACTACACACCCACAATGCATTTGTTTTTCCTGTGGAAGTGAGGGTCATTCCAGGAAGTGAAGGCAGTCCCACAGGGCTGTTGACAGGCTGCATGAATCACTTGCGCAGCAAGACCTTGATATATGGCGTTGTAGGACACTGACAGATGCACGTCCAGGCTGCACAAACCCACACATCGACCCAAACGCACATGTCTATAGGCCTTATCCGTGTTAAACAGGGGGACTTGCATGTGCAGAGTATGGGTTTTTGGTGAAAGAAACATCAGTTTCACACAAAAACCCCAGGGACTTGTGGAACAGACTTTTACCTTTAATGTTTTTTCTCCTGGCTCTACTGAAAGCCAAAAACTCTTTGGCGTCCACCTTTGCAGGATCTCTGGTCTTTTTGGTTTAGGCTGCATCCCTGGGCATGATAGTGTGGTGGAGGAAAGGTGAACTGGCATGCTAGTAGGACTTCTCAGGACATCCTTCACTGGGATTTTGGTGTTCCAGGGATGAAGCTCAGCATCCTTTCTCCTCCAAACACTGCCAGTGGTTTCATTTGACCACATGACCTTCTTCAAATCCTCCTCTGGATCATCCAGTTGGTCTCTGGATGAGCGGCTACTGATGAAGGCATTTTGGAAAATGGTGGTTGGTGATTTTCAAGAGGAGCTGTTGATTCAACAATTCCACACGCACAACAATTGACGCATTCAACTTTCGATAGGCCGTGTGAGGCTGTGGGACCTCTGGTGGCGCCCGCTGTGCAGCACTTAAATCCGACAGTTCCTACCAAGAGGCGCATCGCCATCTGGTTGTTGGTCATGTGACTCATTTAACTCATTTAAAAATGTTTCCATTGCAGTTTTGAGAAATATGTCATTTTGATTTGTCTCAAAACCCAATTTTTTTCAATGTAAGTTTTTTCAAAATTGTTGTGTTTCCATTAAGCAAATTTATTATCGCAAATGCAATTCGCACAATTTCATAGTCAATGGAAACGCAGCTACTGATGTAGGTAATCAGGGTAAGTTAGGAAGAAGAGATTCTTAAAGAAGAAACAGGTCGGTGAGGAACATAATTCTTGTTTTTGGAGATAAATTCTTACTTTCAGATACATTAAACAAAAAAATTTAAAAAATGTGATTTCCTGTGTGCGTCTGTGCGTGCGCAATAAAAAGGGGCGGGGGGGGTGATGGGAGGGGAGCATGGATGATAATGAAGTATGAGTAGATGAAGTTGGTCTGAGAGACAGAGCTGGAGCCAGAAAGCAGCTTCCTCACAGAGCTGGTGAATCACTGAGCCTGGCCTGATAAGCTGTGACTCAGGGAACAGGCCAACGTGTAGGTGGAGGACAGCAGAGTGTGTGTGCACATGCGTGTGTGTGTGCACATGTGTGTGCCTGCTGCAGTGGTGACAGTGAAGGTCAGTGGCGTGGGTGTGTCTCAGGCCTCCTAGCTATGGCCCGAGGCTACGGAGCTATCACTGTCACATCTCTGTCTGCTGCTGAGCTACTGGCCCTGCAGCACACAGCGCTGACTCACAACGACACACCCATGCACACACACACAACCCACCTGAGGAGACAAAGCAAACAGAGATTCAAAGACACACAGCAGGATGTCATAAGAGTGTATTCTGAGCATGCTCGGTCTGTAGAAACTTCCATTTCTCTGCAGCACCTTAGAGTGAAAACTCAATTTCCATCCCTGACATGAAAGCATGATGCATGTCCCCCCTCTGATATGTAAACCTGATGACCTCATCCACACTCATTCAATCACCAGCGAAGAGAACAATTAATACAGCAGACTCTGCTGGATGCACTCAGCTTCACTCTCTGCTGCTTTCAGCAAATATGAACAGGAGTTAAGGAAGTTTAGTGCTTCTGCCAGCAAAAACATCATGACGGTTCAGAGAGGAGATCAGCATCTGATCATCACAGCCGTCAGAGTTCTAATTCCTGAAACTTAAAGAAAAAAGTCCTGGAATTTTAGTGATTTCATCAAACAGGACATGAATGGACAGCAGGTTAAAAATAAGACTAATGACTGGAGGTGTAACGATTCCATTCATATCAGAACTGGTGGTTCCTGATCCGACTCAGATTCAATACCGGTTCATTTTGAACAATCCGATTCACTGACCTACAATGGATCCAGAATATCTTTAGCCAAAACTTCAACCAATGTGACTTTAGTTTTCCAGATTCTTTGGATTTCTTCAAGATCATCAAGTGTAAATGAAATATGTGTCCAAACAAACAAGTAAACAAGAATGACTGTCAAATCCATTCACATGTTAGTTTCCTAGACTTTAGCCCACTGTTGTTTTTCCACATCCAAAGAATCCAAAGGGAACATAATTAGAACATTCTACACACTGGATGGTCACATGACTTTGATCAATTCAGTGTTTCCACACATTGGACTGGAATGATGGACTGGTCAGTTTTTGCTGCATCACATGTGTGTTGTCAGATGTGATTGGTTGTTTTTACAGTCTAATAAACATACTCAATCCAGATGGTATTTATGATTTATTTCATTTTGAAACGATTTTTTAATGATAGCAGTCGATTCGATTCAATTGACAACTTGCCTTGGACAGATCGATCTGGTTGGATCATAGAAATAGAAAGGGATTCACCAAATACGTTGAGAGCCGTGCTAAAGGTATTTGGAGCTGGTGAGCAAACGACCGGATGTATTGGGTTCCAGTTCGTCAGGAACACATCTTTTAAACTCTCCTTCACAATAAATTAGACTTCTCCTCTTTTGTATCGGTATAATGGTCAGACGCTGTGGCACAGGCCTCAGCACAGCTGGCTTCACGCCGGCCTCTTTATGGTCTAATGCATTGCACATAAAAAGATGAGCCCATCACACAATTGCTGCCTAATTAAGTGTCTGATGTTTTATGTGGTCACTGAGGCCACAGACAGACTGCAGATCATTGGTGCTGAGTTTTAGAAGAGCTGTCTCTTCCTGGAAGGTTTTCTCGTGATGCTCTGACCTCAAACACTAATTAATGCGCAGGTTTGCGTCCGCTTGACTCACAGTGAAGCGCATGTTACTTTTCTGTGGAAGGAGGAGGTTATTTGCCTGGTTCCTCTGAGTCACGGCTTACCTCACACGGCGTCAAGCGCCCCACTCCACCCTCACCACCTTCAGCCCTCAACAGCAGCAGGTTTGCATCGGGATTTGAGGTGTAATTAAATTCAATAAATAGGTGAAGGTGAAGAAATAAATCAGCAGAAACTGATGAACAACAGGAGATTAAATGCCACTGAGCCATGCAAACAAATATTTCAATAGAATTTCCAACAGAGGGCACCGGGGGCCTGAGGAGACTAGAAAATTTTTCGAACAAAACCTCGTCTCCTCAGAGCTGCTATTTCTTCATTTGCTGCCATTGTCCTGATTGACATCATAGGACGGAACACAGTGAGGACATGAATAGGCATTTGAAGGACACAGACGCAGCAGATGACAGATTCTGTTCTTCTGTCTGTCTCTCACACACCTCATCTTTCTGTAGATTGATTGCCTATTTAAAGGCCAGCCACCTCCCAATTATGATTACTAAGGTAGCAATTAATGCTGCATAATGCATGAACTACAGCTGTGCACTTCTGAATATGGTCTGATTGTGTCCTAAAGAGGATGGAAGACAGACTGCCATTTTCAGACAAAGGAGAGGTTTTATGAAGATGCATCTGATGAAGACCAGCCCTTAAAAGCCTCAGGTGAGGGCTGAATCACCTCTGCAGCATCGTACTGGCCTCTAGAGAACAACAAGCCAGAGTACTGAAGAGTCCCTGAATGGAAACCGCCTGCTTTTAAAGACAGGGTTGAGAGCCTCACGACTGTGAACCAACCAGGGTTCCCAACCACTAGAAGCATGTTTGGCTCCATGGGATATTAAGACATAATATCTACTGAACTGACATGACAAAGGGCATTATGTGAAAACAATCATCCACATGGAAACTTAATTAAGCGAAAAAACTAACGATGATACTCTCTCGGCAACCTTCTCAAAAGCTGGATGACCTTTTCTATGTGGAGTATGACAGAAATGAAGCTTTCACTCATGGAATACAGGATTTGGTTTTACACTGACATGTCTATTTTCAAAAGGACTTTTCTTTGATTTGAATACAAACTCTCCCCAGTTAAATTACAGCCAAAAATCGGTCACAGGGTAACAGCGCACATATCGAGTTACAAAACATCAATTGAACAAAGTGTGAACGAACGATCTCTAGAGAGAACGTCAGGAAATAAAGATGCCTCACAGATGGAGAACAATCAAGAACTGATAAACAGTTCACATGTTTTATAAACCACTCTAGATCTTTTTATTTTTTAGTATTACTTTATCAATCATTCCTTAACGTAGATCATTGACCACTACTAATTGTCAACAACCTCTGTGTCGCAGTGTGAATGGGTGTGTAGATAAAACTAAAACAAAACAACTCTCTACATATGTTAGCAAAACAATTTCCGAAAAAGAAAGACAGCAGGAAATTTTGATCATAGTAAAACATTTTTTTAAAACTAGTGCAATGGTAGACGGCTATTTACTGTAGCTCAGAGTAAGCTAACCTGTTTTTGTTTCATTTCTAATCATCTTTTCAAATGAACATGGCCTTTTTGACACATATGCAGTGGCACACCTGCTGCTCTCTTTTGGGCCATCTTCCATCACTTCTGGGTTTGAAACGGTCTCCCCGTGCTTGTTTAGATGATCAGCTGTTGTCAACAGCCCAACAACAAGAACGTGCTGCTGAAGAAACGACCAGAGATCGCTGTCGTTATTATCTGTGCTTTTTGTTTGTTTTTTGTTTCGTTAATGTGGAATCAATAAAGTTCTATTCTCTTCTTTTCTATTTTTTTAGTGTAAAAGACGATAAGCCTTAGAACGAATGCACAGTTTTTTAAATTGATGGAATGTGACTCGATTTTTATGCCGGAAACCACGTGACGTATGTTTGAAGTTTGTATTCTGATCTCAAATCGTATCCACAACAGAGACGTTAAATATAAAAGTAAATGTTGTATTCCCATATTTTTGCAAAAACGTCTTCCATAAGCATACTGTAGGTTTCATGTTGACCGTTAACTTACCCCGTATTTCTGTCTTTCCTAAGCGTGGATTCAGGATGAGCCCCCCTCCTCTGACAGACTGTCAGCATGAGCTCATAGTTTCGTTCTAGCGACGGCTGTTGTATCTGAAACGTTTGTGTGTTGCAATTCTGTGGTTTCCAATCATTTAACAGCAGAATCCTCCAGTAGCGGGTGAGCTGAGCGGCCACCACCTGATGTGATAATGGAGGCCAGCTGGGCGCAGCCATGACAAACATTTATTAACAATATTTTTTAAGCAAACTTTCATTTACTAGGAAAAAGCAGCTGCAGTGCTGGCTCTACATTTCCTCTGTGGCCCGCTTCTTTCCCTACCCCCTAGCGGCATCACAGGGAACCTCTGCGGCTCTGACACCGGTGGATGTCACCAAAAAAGTTCGTTACACTACAGGTATCTCTATGACAGATCAGGAACTTGGTCCCAGAGACGCCCAGCAGAGGAAGGCAGGCTGAAAGCTGAGGCGGGTTGTGAGACTAAATCAAGCATGTCAGACTGACCTGCCTTCCTCCTTTAGTGGGGTGGGGGATGTGAGGCCAAAGGCAAAGACATAGCGGTAAACAGCATTTTGACCTTTCTGTCCTCAAACTAAACTAACTTCATTCCACTTTAATGCTTTGGCAGTTCATTAATTCATTATTATAAACTATGTCACCTGTCAGAGCTGGAAGGCTGTGATGTTTTATTTAAAAACAGAGTGGAAATGGAAAGGTATTTTACTTTACCACAGCTTGTCTCCACATTTTCCTGCTGTGCTGAAGTGAGTCAGAAATCATTCCACATCTGTCATCCATGAGGTGTTAAACCTACAGATTCATTAACTTTGATGCTTTTTTGGTGGTGTTTGTAATGATTGATGCTTTCCTCACTGTTGGGCCAAACCTCTGGCTGACATTCACTGAACTTTGTTTTGTGCGTCTGTCTCCTCACGAGCTCTGTTAACGGCACGAAGCAGGAAAAGGACACGAGCTGCCGCCGATCAACTATTAGAAAAGGTCATTTTTCAGGGGAAAAAATGGTTTTGGCGGACAGGAAGTTCTTTACATCCCTTTGTTTGAGGGACCTTTCATAAAATGGGTGAACATCTCTGTTCATAGCTTCAGCTCCTCTCAGAAACCCTAAGCAGTCAAAGCACTAAGCATGTTTGAATACTAACATTTATTCCATGGTCTGGTTAAAAACTGGATTCTGATTGGCTGCAGGGTGTCCAAAAAAAGTGACAACAGATGCCTAAAAACAAGGAGGAAGAGGTAAACTTTGCCTCTAGAATGATGCTTCACTGAACATGACAGCATTTAAACTACCGGTACTTCGTCTGCTGGTTGGTATTCATACACTAGCTGCGGTGGGACGCACGTTACCACGACAACGCATCATACCGAGAATCAAAAAATGATCGCTGGGGTAATGCCTGACGAGGTGTCCACTATCAGAAATTGTTGGATGACGCCACTTCTGCGTTGTACAATAATTTCTGACAATGGACATCTCTTCGGTCCTTATCCCTTACATAACTTAGAGGACGTTTATGGAGTGAGTGTATAGACACGCACCAACCTTTCATCTCTGCTCACTGGGCATGCTCACACACAAACACTAATCCAGAACCAAGTATCTATACATGCAATGCAGCTCAGTGGGTTTCCGCCAGTTCGTATCGACAATTAGAGATTTAGGAAGCAGTGCCTGCCGGCCGAACTTAACATATGGAATTAGATTTGGCTACTAAGGTTGCTGCCCCCCCCACACACACACACATGCCTCTCTAGGGCAAAGGTAAAACCAATTATAAACACTCAGGATAGTTACAGCTTATTGGCTTCAACGTGAAATGATCAGTTCTCAAAGTGCTCATGAATCTGGGCAGGATCTGAATCCAAGACTTTGATTATTTTGAATTAAAGGGGGACTCTTATTTAAAAACTAGAAACTCAATGTCCCATAATGCATCTGAAAAAATTAAACAAACAGGCCTTATTTATATTTGGATCCAACAGTTTGTGCATGCAGCAGACATGGAGCCACTCGCTCTGTAAATGTGTATCACAGCTGAAGCACCGGGACATGACGCTCATCCCGGTAAAATACAGTTTCTGAAGCAGCATGCTAATGAAAGCCATAGGTCTTTGTGAGTGGAGATTGCTTTTCCAGAGCTTCATTTTACAACCCTCAGTTGAATATACTTCTATGGAAACTCCTCTTGAATGTTTCATCACAGACCCGATCCCCGGGGTTGCTTCAACCCCCCATCACACACACACACTACCCATCATGCATGTGGAGGATATGAGAGTCAACTGGATGCCATTTCATCTGCTCAGGGAACGATTTGATTGCATATTCAATGCGGTTGGGTATAAACATGATATAGCGTCACGACAGCAACCTACGCTACAGTCCTGCTGTTGGGCCACAAAGCTTTTGTTGGTGTCAGCTTTTTTTTTCCTGGTTAAAAGCTTCAAAAACCTTTCATACTTGGTGAGATGTGCTTAGGAAAACTCTGTATTTAAGATGCTGTTTGACTTTTTCTGTTTCACTCAATGCCCACACTTTAGCATAAACCTGTAGCACAGCATAAGATAGCACAGAATAGGATAGCATAGCGTAAAATAGCACAGAATAGGATAGCATAGCGTAAGATAGCACAGGATAGGATAGCATAGCGTAAGATAGCACAGGATAGGATAGCATAGCGTAAGATAGCACAGAATAGGATAGCATAGCGTAAGATAGCACAGAATAGGATGGCATAGCGTAAAATAGCACAGGATAGGATAGCATAGCGTAAGATAGCACAGGATAGGATAGCATTGCATAGGATAGCACAGGATAGGATAGCATAGCGTAGGATAGCACAGGATAGGATAGCATAGTGTAAGATAGCACAGGATAGGATAGCATAGTTTAAGATAGCACAGGATAGGATAGCATAGGATAGCACAGGATAGGATAGCATAGCGTAAGATAGCACAGGATAGGATAGCATAGCGTAGGATAGCACAGGATAGGATAGCATAGTGTAAGATAGCACAGGATAGGATAGCATAATTTAAGATAGCACAGGATAGGATAGCATAGTTTAAGATAGCACAGGACAAGATAGCATAGTGTAAGATAGCACAGGATAGGATAGCATAATTTAAGATAGCACAGGATAGGATAGCATAGGATAGCACAGGATAGGATAGCATAGCGTAAGATAGCACAGGATAGGATAGCATAGCGTAGGATAGCACAGGATAGGATAGCATAGTGTAAGATAGCACAGGATAGGATAGCATAGTTTAAGATAGCACAGGATAGGATAGCATAGGATAGCACAGGATAGGATAGCATAGCGTAAGATAGCACAGGATAGGATAGCATAGCGTAGGATAGCACAGGATAGGATAGCATAGTGTAAGATAGCACAGGATAGGATAGCATAGTGTAAGATAGCACAGGATAGGATAGCATAATTTAAGATAGCACAGGATAGGATAGCATAGTTTAAGATAGCACAGGACAAGATAGCATAGTGTAAGATAGCACAGGATAGGATAGCATAATTTAAGATAGCACAGGATAAGATAGCATAGTTTAAGATAGCACAGGATAGGATAGCATAGGATAGCACAGGATAGGATAGCATAGTGTGAGATAGCACAGGATAGTATAGCACAGGGGTGTAAACTGAAAAACACAAAGGGACAAATTTTATAGAAATTTTAGTTTAAAGGGCTGGACTGGTTCTGTAGATATTGAGAACTAAGGACCACCAACAACAAATGACCTTCTTGCATGAATTGAACCTAAAATGAGCAAAGCCTTCAAAACACTAACAAGCATGATACAAATCTGCTTTTTTCCCTTTTGAACCAGTTTCCTTTGTAATTTTTTCATCAAAGGCAGAACAATAATTTAAAAAAAAAGAAAGTTTGTATTCAAGCTTAGATCTCCACTTTGTATTTGATGCTTGAAACGGAAACTAACTAAACTGAGACTGTTTTAAAAAAACATTAAAGGAAGACCAATAGCATATATTTCTTTCTGGGGGTTTTCTGGATTAGTTTTTTAACTAACCTCATTTTTCTGCAGACCAAAAGCAGCCAAAATCTAATTTGTGGTAGAAAAAAAATTCTAGATGTCATGTAGCAGCAATAAAACAGAAAGCTGCAGTTTAGCTCAGCTTCTTTTCCCTTGCCGGACACTGACTCGTCTGAGATACTCCACGTCTCATGTTGGAGAAAAGTTCTGCGATGTTCAGCGTCAGGCTTTGAGCTGAGGAGATGATCACCAGAAAGTCTGAAAGTGTGAGGTAATTTTTTACAAAAGAACTCTTGCTCTTAGGCTTTTAATACACAAACAGTAGTGCATTGTGGGATTTTCAGTGCTCTGGAGGTGCACCTCCTTTTAGAGACCAGGTCTATAAATGATCTGATGTTATCATGTAGACCTAATATAATTACATTCAGCATTTTGAACATATGTTCTTTACATGTGTAAGGATACAGCTGCAGCAGATGCTTTGATGGAACAGAACCTTCCTGAAACTACAGACATAAACAGAAAAAGACAAAAATGAGCAGCAGACTGAGCAAAGGAAAACACAGACTAGCTGCAAATTCGACACGGAGGGGAAAGAAGTCGGTAAATTCTTCACTTCCTCAGTTTGGCCTGATCAGGTTGGTGCTGTGGCATATTAAGACATGTTTGTGCCAAACCTTTTAAGCATTACTCTGACATATCAATCAAAAGTTGCTAAATAAAAATCTCCAGTGGAACAACAATTCTTTTTCCAAACATGATCTGTGTGAAGGTTTTTTCCCCGCTCAAACAGAAAATGGTTTCTGTTGCTCCCCTAAAATCGGACACATTTCTGACAGATGGGTGGGGTTATTGCAGCGTTTCTTACCATTGGCGGTTTGATTTTGAGTGACTGGTTAGTGACCCAGAGATACTCTGGCTCTGTTGAAAACAGACCATCTTATGCTGGAAATAAACTGGACAGAAATAGCTCATCCAGCGTTGCTCTATTCCTTTTTGCAGAAACATTTGCAGTAACTTTTATTCTTTGCATTACTGGAGGTTTTCATCTGGCAACTTCTGACTTTTGATTAAAACACAAAAAGTTTTGCTGAAAAGATTTGGCTCAAATATACCTCGATGCGGTAAAGTGTCCGCCCTGAGAAAGATTTAGATTAAAATACAGTCTTGCAGCTGCAAGATTCATTTCTCAATAATTTGAGCTTATTATGGAGCAAATAATGATGTAAGTTATTTGATCAGAAAGGGGAGAATTTGTAATGATAGTGATATACGTAGTTAAAAATAATATCAATGTAAAGTTTGTGGAAAACATTTTTTATCAACAACGAAGAAAACTAAATCAATATGCTTTTGGTTGGCATCTTTGTCATAAATAAATCCGTGAATTTAAAGTAAAATGTGCCGAGTGAATGTCTTTTATGCTGTGACTGGTGGTTTATACTTGACATAAAACCATTTTACAGCAGCTTTTCCTAAAAAAGAAGCAACGTGGGCTGATGCTTAAACATGAGTACACACAATAATGAATAACATATTCAACATTTAATTAACTTTAGCCATATCAGCATCCCATAATTTGAAATAGTCTGTAGGACTACAGAGATTTACCCATCAAGCTCAGCTGATAGAGCAATCACACCAGTGGAATCCCTGTCTTTTGCCATATTTTGATCTTTTCCACTTTGTGTTTTGTCCCTTTTTTTTTTAGTAACATGGCGTTTTCTTTTTTTGGCTTCTCTTTTTTCATCCCCCTCATTCCTTTGATCTAGCCTTCTTTCCACACTTCTCTAAACTCCGTCTTTTTTTCCATCGTCTCTGTTTCTTCTCGCTCTCAGCTTTCTGCGGCTTTTATCTCTACTTCTTACAGAATAGCTGTGCAGCTTGGTGAGTATAATGAGGTTGTTCCCTTTGCAGCTTAAACCTCCTCAGACCCGTTTGTTCTAAAACAAGCGTGGTACAAATATTTTGACATTTAGATGCTGAGACGTGTGCAGCGGTTCGGATCCAGCACGGAGGGGAACCCTCTGACAGAAAACTTCTATCATGTTTCCTTCCTTTCTAACTGGATCTGGTCCGGATCCACTGTGGATTCTGCTGGAGCTCAGTCACAGGGAGCGTAATTACAGAACGGCGTGTTTGTTCTCCGCAAAATGAGGCCTGCGATGGAACGCATCACCATGCTTCGCAGTAAACTGACAGAACTGCTTACGATACAGATTCCTGCCCACTGTGGCACGTTTGTCGGGGCTGTTGCTGTGAACAAAAAGCTCGCAGAACCTGCCACTTCGCACTGAATTTTATCGTAATTGTACAAGTATAACAAATTGAATTTGAGAGGCCAGATCTGTCACCACAATCGCTGAAAAAGCATTTACAGAGGGGAGAATCTGGGCCACAAACAGTCAAAGGCCTAACAAGCCTTGTGATGGATGCTTTAATCAGTTAAAAAGGAATTTTCCTCAATACTCTGATGAAGTTATTTCCCTTTAGTGAATTATTGATTCAATAAACAATTCACCTGGAATCAGAAGGATCACAGGGGGCTGAAACAGTTGGGGGGGGGGGGGGGGGAGGAGTAGGGTCTGTGATGGGTCTGCAGCACTAATGAGGAAGCAATAAAAAAGAGAGGTCTTTGTGTTGTACTTTAAGGTAGTTCATCTTTAAAATGAACAGTCCCTGAAGGTCCAGGTAGTTAATGTCATTTATTAATAGGGGGGGCCGAGGCAGCAGTTTGGGCTGCAGCCCTCTGAGGGCTCTCAGGATGGAGACAAAGGAGTGTGACGGACTGCCATAACAAGAGGAACGTGTGAGGCTGAAAGTGAAAAAATTGAGTCAAAGTTTGATTAAAATCATTAGGTTAGTGACGAGAGTTAGCCATCTTCAGCCAATAGCTGGTTTAAAGGGTCTATATTGTGCTTTTCCTAAGCCTCTTATAGTACACTATATCTATAGATATAATAATAAATTACGTTTGGCACACTAAAGAACACATTTTTTAATAAATACAAATTATTTTACTGAGTTCTTTTCCAACCCAGAATTAGAACTTGATCTCTGAGGCTCCGCCTATTGCTCCTTGTGGGTGCCGCCCATTCCATGACATCATCCTAAAGCTAGCGTGTCTGCGTTTCACCCACAAAAACAAACAACATCCAAACTTTTGCAAAGTTGAGAAAGTGGGTGTGTGTGTGTTGGTCTGGGGGCGGAGCTGGCAGTGCACACTCTTCCTGGAAGAGGCTGTTCCTCACTTTGTGACATCATAATGTTAAAACCCACTTGTTTTGAGGATCAGGAGGGGCTGGTGCGCAGAGAGAAGGTCTTTAAAGGAATACTCAGAAATGCTTCAGTGGATCAAAATACCAATTTGGGGTTGTTTATGGTGAGGAATAAACATTATTATACACTTAAAAGCTCAAAAAGTTGATTTTGCATGGTATAGGTCCTTTAATGCTTACAACAGAATACATGGGATCCAGTTTAAGTGATGATGAAAATCGTAAATTGTGGAACACGCTTGTGCTTCCATATCTCCATGATTTGGTCAAAAAGACCCCCCACCCCCAAGTTTTCACAATGGCACCAAATCCTACAAATTCCACACATCACTTTTGAAAATTTTTGCTGGAACTTTAGCTAAAGGCTCTCTTTTTGAACAAGGTCTATTCAAGTGCCCCGCCAATCAAGTTGGAAGGCTTAAAGTACATGGGGCAAAAACGTGATTTTACTTTCCCATTTCCTAGTGACCATGATGCTGCCATGGGTGATAAAGTCATGACAGTGGAGGAGGATGAGAAACACACCAGAAAAGGGACTAAAATTTGTGTCCAAAGCCTTTAGGGCATGTGTGTGAATTTAGCATAGGGCTGCACGGCGGCACAGTGGTTAGCGTTCTCACCTCACAGCAAGAAGGGCTTCTTCAAATCTCAACTGAGTGGAGTCTGCACACAGTTTTCCAGGTTTCATAGGATAATTGGTGTCTATAAATTGCCCCCAGGTGTGTGTGTCTGTGAGACCTGTTCAGGGTGTACACCCACTGTCATCTAACAGTAGTAGCAGTAGTAGGGATAGGCTCCAGCAACCCAGTGACCCTGAAAGGGATTCAGTGGGTTTTAAGGAGGGAGGGATGGTTTTTTCACATACTCCAAGAACTGGCTTCATGGGTTTATTGGTTTCTCCAAATTACCCAGAGGTGTGCATGTGTGTGAGTGTGTGGGCCTGCTTCAGACTGGTGACCCCCGCCTTCACCCAACAGTAGCTGGGATAGGATCCAGCAACCTCGTGACCCTGAAAGGGGTTCAGTGGGTTCTGAAAATTTGGATGGATGGATGGATGGATGGATGGATGGATGGATGGATGGATGGATGGATGGATGGATGGATGGATGGATGGATGGATGGATGGATGGATGGATGGATGGATGGATGGATGGATGGATGGATGGAGAACTTGAATTATTATGAAGCAGACAGGCAGCAGCAGAGGGCAGCCAAGAAACGGCCAAGAGTTCCTTACTAAAGATAGTTTAGAACATTAAACTCAAACTGTTTGATGATTTGAAATTTCCGGTTATCCTAACAGACAGCAGCCCCTCCCTATTGGACATTCTATAATGGCATAAATATCATCACCAGCAGCTGAGACAGGAGAGCTGGGGAAGATTTCTGTTGAGACTTGAAGAACTAAACCGTTAGGATAAGTGGAGTGAATGTGAGCACTTAGTTCAATCGTCAGACCAAAAGACCCAAACGACTTCAAAAACAGTTACAAGTTCACGAGTTAAGGTAATATTCAGGGATGTATCCAGGTGTAGGCTCCATCTCCAAGCTGGCCTGCTCTGGTGACCTTTATTTTCAACCCAGCCCACTCCATATTGCTTTTCTACAGCCAGAAAAGCAGGCCATATTATCAGGGTTACGGGTGTCTTCAGAGTCCAGACACAGCTCCACGGCTTCCAAGAGAAACCCTCCTGCTTTCTCCACCTACTTTTGAACTTCAGATGACTCAGCAAACCGAGTAAGCATCCTTGGTTGTAAACATGCATCTTGATAACCAACACTCTACGACCTTCACTGCACTGTTCATCCATCCACAGTTGGACATTCTCCATGTTTTTCTCTGTATCTCCTGGTGACCTCACTGACGATCGAGCTATTTCTAATGTCAAGACATCAGCTCCATATCTAGTGACGCTTACACATGTATGACAGAAGTGCATCTGTCCATCAGCCCTACGGAAAGAGGAGTAGCCCACATCGACCTAGATCACTAATGAAGTGACCGCCATTAGCCTCCCATAAGCCTGCTCGGTGCCCCGCCATTTGTCATAAAGTAAAGGGGAGCCGTCACAGAAGAACAAACGATCCTGGAGCCGAGCTGTGCTCCCAGAGAGACACAGCAGCTTTGTTTGCTCCCAAAACCCCACACTGTGACAGCTCTTGCCAAATAGTTTTTATTACTGGGGGGTACAGGCCTTGATATCAGATCCAAGAAATGAAGAACAGCCAGAGTCTGTCTTCCTATAAACAGCTTCAGACAATATTGTTGGTATTAAAAGAAAACCCCTTCAGTCATTTGCACACATCTAATTGTATGAGTGCAGGCTAATGCCTCGCCAGCTCCCGTACGGCCCAAATCAACATGAATCATGGAATGATAAAACCATTTCTTACCTTCATGGCGGCGATGCAGCACAGACGGCGACGCAGCAAAAAGAAGGAGAGACAGTTTGATTAGTTGTGGCCTTCCTGCCTGTAGGACGATAGAGTCACTTTTACACTGAGGCAATCAAAGGCTGCAGAGTTTAGCAAAACACACGGAGTCCAAACGGACAGAACCTTCATGAGGTCTGAGCAGGTCCCTGACTTTCAAAATCCAGAGTGAAACACAATGACATTTATATAGCCATTCGTGTCATTTATAATCCACACATTCTGAGACACCCCCCCCCCCCCCCCCATCTCATTAGCAGGATTCAAACTTTTCTAACAAAACTTTATCATCCCTCCACTAGGGGCAGTAGAAGAGCTTTTCCTGCTCATTTCAAATTGGCTGCTTCCATGAAATCTCAAAAACACTTTCGAGGTTCGAGAACAACTTAGCTATTGTTATTTATTTATTTAGATAAATAAATACTTGCATTAAAAGAATATAATAGATTCAAAGGGACAAGATAAAAGCAAAAAAATAAAACAAGTATAGGAAAACAGTACTAGCATTAGAAAAAGTAAAACCATCAATTTACGAGAATGAAGTCGTACATTTAGGCATCTTTTTACAAGAAAAACTTCCTGTTTTTTAAAAAAAAATAAAAATTTGCATTTAGCTTTTAAAATGTCTCACCAAAACAATCAAACATTAGCTGATTAGTTTATTTTGCCAATAATTAAGAGAAATCAGACGGACATAAACAATCTGCTCAATCTGATTTACTGTTTTTGTAAATGTAAACATTTATTTTCATTATAAGGCTTTTGTTTTGGGGAAAAATTATGACATTTCCTTGTTAAAGTAGAAATTTTAAAATCATAAATTGACAATTTTATTCTTGTAAAATGTTGACTTTTTTCCTATAAAGCTTTGATTTTACTTTTCATTGTTTTATTTTGACCCTAAAACTGTTGAAAGACAAAGTTTGCTGATTGTGAATTCTTTATTAAACACTTACAGTTCAAAATGTAAGGATCATACAAATGTTGTGAAGAAGAACCCACTGAATCACCCAACATATCTTCATTAACACCATCTTTAATTCAATTAAAAAAAATGATACTGCAAGGATTTGAAAAACATTAAATTATCTGTCAACTCTTGCTGGACGTTATAAAGTTTATTTAATCTCATTGCAGAGACTTGTTTTTATAATTGTCACAGCTTTAATTATGAGAATTATTTATACTTTTACTTGCAGTTTTCTATGCATACTCTGACACAGGTGCTAAACAGGTGATTCAGCTCATTTTCACTGAATATTACACATTTTGTTGGAGACCCAGAGATTAGAAATCAGGATATTTAAGCAACTATTCCAAATAATCAGAAATTTCAGCCCCCTTAAGCCAATGTCTCTAAGAGCCCCCCCCCACACACACACACACACATTCACTCACTTAGGCTCCGAGTCAAAGTCTTGGACTCGAATCCACAGGAGCCTCCCACCACAAATGTGCTTTAAACACATAAATATGCATTGGCTTTGCACAGAAACCTCACGCCAGTAAAAGCAGCCATCTGCACGAACAGGCCTCAAGCTGTGAGCCTGGCTGCACCCACCGTCTCCTGCATATAGATTTACGGGAGAGGGGGGGAAAGCCAGACCATGTTCCCACATCCACAGCAACCTACACTTGGCAGGTGAGATGGTGAAAAGTGCAGCTCGACTATCGATGGTGCAGCAGCTCAGTGCCATATTTAGCCGTCCCACAAGCTCTTAGTTTGGAGCACTTAGTGGGCGAGTTTCACTTTCACACTTTGTTTTCTGAAGCCTCCACATCAAGAGGCTGTTTATTGTTGGTGTGGAAAAAGGTGGAGCTCAGATGTATTCTTTCACCTCACACTGGAAAAACAGACCCCCCTTAAAGATCAGCCGTCTCTTCTGTGAACAGCTCAGAAAAGCTGTTAGAACCCCGTGCAGCATCTCCACTGTTCTAGAGTGAAACAAACCTGAACCACAGAGCAGCTGGAGCTTTTAAGAACGCATCACTTGCCACCTTTCAGATCCAGCTGTAAAGGCACAGGACAAACCCAGAAGACAACAGCTGTGAGAACTCCAGCTGCAGAAAAACAGGCTCTTCAGTGTGTAATTATTTAAATACCCGTGTTACAGCCTCCACCAACACCAGCAGCAAGACGGGGAGGAGGGATGGGTGGATGCATGGATGGAGGGATGGTGCTCCTGCCTTGGAGAGCAAAGCCTTTCAAGTTTGCCTGATGTACAAAGCGGATGGGGTGGGGGTGGGATCTGCCATGCTGTGAGGCTGCAATAGTCTGCCGCCGCCTCCTGGGAGGAGCTACAGGCAGCAAATGCATGTGCTGCTGTTAATCCTGATGCAACAACCTGCAGCAATGCTGCATGCTCCAATGATGATAAACTAACAACAGTTTGGGTGGGGGGTTGAAGGGCAAATAACACTCTAGGGGTTTTTTTCTACCATGAGATCTTTCAGTTCCTTTAGAATGTATTTTTGAAGTTTGGGCTTAAGAAAAAAAAGTGATGCAAGAGCCGAGGAGGAGATGAGAGGAACCGACGGGGATGGGAGCGGGAGGGGTGCATGAGAAAAACGTGCAGAGGGAGGGAAATGCATGGAAAACACAACACACAGAAGAAGAAGAGTCGAGGACTCCAGCAACGCAAAACACGACGGGGACAGGATATGAGACGAAACCTTTGAGTCTAAAAAGAAAATGGGATTTTTATGAGATTAAAAACGACTAAGGAAACTGAAGGATGAATACACACTGTAGAAAAGTCCCTGTTATTCTATGTGACTATATTACCCAGCATTCCTTGCGGTTATGTGACATGAGAGCAGTAGTGGTTCTGCGCAGCCTCGATTGCGCAACACTTGGATCATTGCAGGCCTTTAGATTACTCAGCTCATGCTAATAATGTCATTCTTTATTAACTAGTGCAGACATTTTCATTACGCGTCTTTATTTTGCGTCTAAAATGTGATTTTTACGTCATTTAGTTGGGGTTATAACCTATTGCACATAAAGGCAGCAGGTAATGCAGGCAGTAAAACAACTGCGCTCTTTAAGATCATATATAAACAATGAATCGTTTGTTTATGAATGTATTGAGATCTTTTTTTTTAGGATTTTTACCGTTGTACGAAATTAGGAAAATGCCAAATGTTTTTGGAGTAATCCCAGTGATGAGTTATATTATTTACTTTTTAATGTTTACTAAGACCTAAAAATTATAGTCACAGTGAAAGGTTTTTAAAAATCAAATCGCTGTGATACGTTTCACAAAGATAAACACAAGACGTCACACACCAAGCAGAAATGTACTTGTTGCTAAAAATGATGCCAGGAGTCCAACTCTACAAAAATTGACAAAAGAGGAAAGAAAACGGAATGATATGATCTGTTGTTTCTTAGTATTAATATTTCCACGCTTTGTTTGTTCTGAAGCCTGTTCAAATTTGTATAATTCTGACAGAATATATTTTTATGGAGCAAAATATTATAAATTAGTAAAGGTTCAACTTGAGTTATACTGGATTAATATTCCTGTTTTATTCATATTTATGTTAAAAAAGTTACATTTTAAAGGATTAAAAGTTGGAAAAGTTTAGCTTTAATGTGTTCAATAAATTTTCATCTTGTTCGGCCCAAAACCTAAAACGTGTTTTGGATTAAGGTCCCCTGTGCGACTGAGTATGACCCCCCCCTGCAATACAAATAAAGAAAATTCATGCATTTTTGTGTAAAATGGCCAAATAAAAATACTGAACACAAAAGAATGTCGTCAAAATTGTGTGTGTGCTGGGGGGTTCCTCGCCCGGGGTTAGTTAGTATAGAACCCCCACTGCTTAAGTGATATCATCCCAACTCATTTGCTCTGTAGCTCAGGAGTTTGAGAGCTAACAAAGTGGGTTGTTGAGGCTGGTGTGCGTCACATAAATGTTCATTGTTATTCAATTATCCTTATTGTGTAATTGAATTACACTATTTTAGCACGTTAGTTTAAGTTTATGCAAATGTTTTAAAAGAGTCATACCTGTTGTATAATTAGAGTAAGCTAAAAAGTTACAAAAGAAGACTTGTTTTTGGTTTGGAGTGCCATCTCCAAATGTGTTTGTGTAACTCTTAAATAATTGTTTTGGGTTATTATCCTCACATGGCTGAGTTCTACAGATTTGTAGTATATATCCTGGTTTCAATTTATGGTTTATTGTGTTTCTTTATTCTTTAGAAATCACCCCCCCCCCCCCCACTACAATCCCCCCACTACAACCCATGCCGGTTGCCAAATAAAGCCAGTAATGATCTCATTCTCTGCATGTGAGTCTCCTGACAGAGGACCTTGCAGCAGCCCACTCCACCAAATACCTAACTAGCATTACTCCTTTTCCACGCACACACAACCACACACACACAAATACACATAAGCGCTACATAAGAAATAGATTAAATCAATTTTTCATGATTCATGATGCAGCAGTTTCCAAAACATTTGAGCCAGGATTTGTTTTTCAAATCTTTTCTTTCACGCTTCGTGATATGAAGCACAAACGCATACAGCCACATGCGTACCCAAAATGGTATCAAAACACACACATTCACACGAGCATGGCACTAGATACTAACACATTTTCATAGACACAGTCATGCAGATGAACATGCACATACTCACACATGTACTCAGTAACACACACACATGCTAGCGTACAGGCTTTGACACAGACACACACACTGTCACACTTCTCTGTGAGGTTTTTAATCAGAGTCTGTCATGCTCTCAGTCCAGACAAAGCCCAATCAGGGCAGTGAGAATTTGGCCTCTCCTTCAATCAGCAGCAGCATAATTGCATCAGTCACAATCTCCATTTCATTTTTCATCTCTGTGTTGGGGCGTTGGACAGCAGGCAGGAGGACCCTCTGATGCTCAGACCTTTCATCAAAACAGGCAGCAAATCCTGGAGAACAAGCGAAAAGAACAACCCGACCAGTACCTGTCTTTGAAAGCTCCATCCAGCTGTTATAAGCATGAATGCTAAAGGGAAACGTGGTCATTGTTTCTTTCATTTCCCTTTGTTAAACAATAAAAACATGCTGCTTTCTAAAAAATATATATGATGAAGTGAAGAACAAACTGCAGCACATAAAAGGTGACATGGAAGACAACAAAATGTAAGAACTGAGATAAAACAAAAAAGTTAATCCTGTTCAGGATCAGGGGGTTGCTGGAGCCTAACCCACTTACTTAACCCTTAATAAACACATCAAATTTCCCTCATAAATAGATATTATTGCTACAAGATCAAAATCTTATTTCTCTCAGCGGGGGAAGATGTTTCACTTTAGTCTTTGTTTTTGTTGGTAGACATAATTTAGCACATATTGATGCCAAAAGAAGGTTTCAGGGTGAAGATCCTTTAAAAAAAGAAAGTTACTGCATTTAAAAACTGGTTTGAGTCATATGTATTGTCAAGAGTGAATCTATCTGCTTACATTACTGAAATGTAAATTTCAGGGAATAGCTCCACAAACTCAAACCTGCCTGCAGTCCCAACCGTTCCACAGAAAAAATTGAAACCATGCTGAAGACAGAAAACCTTAAAAGAAATGACATCTAAATGTTTCTGGCTTTACTATCTTAGACTGAAAAACAAATCTAACACGGAACATTAGCAACAAAATAAAGTCAAGGCATTCTAATATTCACATATTTTTGTGCTTTTTTTGATTAGTGGCTTTGGTAAGCTCAAGACAATAACTGATGTTAACTAAAAATGTTGAACAATAAAGTGAACTAATAAGAGTAAATAATGTAATTTACCTTTAAAAACCCATGTTTTTTCTAAAGAAAAACTTGTTTTTCTGCAGTTTGATTATCATGATGGGCGGCTGTGGTGCAGCGGTAGGGCGGTCGACCCATAATCGTAAGATTACAGGTTCGATTCCCGCCTTGCACACCCATGTGTCAAATACACTGGACCCCACCTTGCCTCTGGTGGTAGGTTGGCGACTTTGGGCCTTGTAGGTAGAAAAAGTATACACCATTTACCATGACGGCGAAAAAAATCTGAGTTGCACACACAGCAAAGAGAAGGAAAGAAAAAAAAGGTGTTATGACAGATATCAAAAGTTTTGCCATCTTTTAGCTAAATTAGCCGTATGTTTTTTAATGCAGCGTAATGCATGTGTCATGTAAGTGAAATTAGCCTGTGAATGATTAATGACACGTCTGAAAATTTCATGGTGAGCACGGAGCGCTGACAGGAGGAGGTTTTACATTTTCGATGTCACGGCGGACCATCAGAGGAGCCAGCTTCAGTCACTTAATGCTAACGGTCATCTGGAAATGCACGAAGGCAACATCAAAACTTTGAGGTGACACCAGCTGAACAAAGCTAAAATCCAGCGTAACACCTTTGAAAAACAGTAATGATGCATTAGCAATGAAACCACCTTTGATCAGGTGTGTCACACAGACACTAACACACTCACACTCGTATGGTTTGCCTCTCACTACACAAAATGGATTGGTGGTGGGCAGCATAGTAAAAGGAGGCAGAAAAATCAATTTAGGTGATCTATTGAAGTTATTAGTAATGACATTTATGAATATTTTATGGCAGGTAGAGAATGTCATCATAAATTTTAATATGGAGAAATAAGGCAGGAATTTAAAACAAACAGCATTAAACATTGAACGTGGCCGATATGTTCAGAGGTATGTGTCCAGCACAGGTGTGTGTGATTGTGGAAGAAGCCGCAGCATGCTGTTCTATTCTGTCTACTTCTATGTGGATGCCCAAACCCCTGTGCCGAGACTACATCAGTTAAAGGGGGCCAGACTATATTAGGGTTGGTGCTAGTTGGGGCACATTGGATGGTTGTTTGGATCTCCAAACATTTACTGTAAAGCTAAGGGCTTCCATCCGTTATTCAGTTCTTGCTTTGACCCCAAGACTGGTGTTTGTTTCAAAAATGAATGTTTTTCGTTAAATATTCTTCATCCTGACATCAACACATGAACACATCAACACTGGAGCTTTAGCCTCACTGATCTTGACCTGATGTCACGCGGACCGATGTCCCGGACTTATGGTCTAGGACCAATGTCTCGGACTGGTGTCACACGGACCAATGACTCAGACTAATGTCTCAGACTGACGTCACAGAGACCGATGCTACCCGGGCCGATGTCACAGCGACCGATGTCACGCGGTCCGATGTCTCAGACAGATGTCTTGGACACATGTCTCGGACTTATGTCACGCGGACTGATGTCTCAGACTAATGACTACGACGAATGTCTCGGACTGATGGCACAGCGACCGATGTCACGCGGTCTGATGTCTCAGACTGATGTCTTGGACACATGTCTCGGACTGATGTCACGCGGACTGATGTCTCAGACTAATGTCTCAGACTAATGACTTGGACTGATGTCTCGGACTGACGTCACAGAGACTGATGTCACGGCAACCGATGCCACGCGGACCGATGTCATGCTGTCCGATGTCTCAGACTGATGTCTTGGACACATGTCTCAGACTGATGTCACAGCGCCCCCGTTCACGCTGTCCGATGTCTCAGACTGATGTCTTGGACACATGTCTGAGACTGATGTCACAGCAACCGATGTCACACTGTTTGATGTCTCAGACTGATGTCTTGGACACGTCTCAGACTGATGTCACAGCGACCGATGTCACGCTGTCCGATGTCTCAGACTGATGTCTTGGACACATGTCTGAGACTGATGTCACAGCGACAGATGTCACGCTGTCCGATGTCTCAGCCTGTTGTCTTGGACACATGTCTCGGACTGATGTCACAGCGACCGATGTCACTGTGACCAATGCCACCCTTAATAATGTCTTGGACACATGTCTTAGACTGATGTCTTGGACACATGTCTGAGACTGATGTCACAGCGACCGATGTCACGCGGTCTGATGTCTCAGACTGATGACTTGGACAGATCACTCGGACTGAGGTCACAGCAACCAATGTCACGGTGACCGATGCCACCCGGACTAATGTCTTGGACACATGTCTTAGACTGATGTCTTGGACACATGTCTTAGACTGATGTCTTGGACACATGTCTTTGACTGATGTCACAGCGACCAATGTCACGCTGTCCGATGTCTCAGACAGATGTCTTGGACACCTGTCTGAGACTGATGTCACAGCGACCGATGTCACGCTGTCCGATGTCTCAGACAGATGCCTTGGACACCTGTCTGAGACTGATGTCACAGCGAGAGATGTCACGCTGTCCGATGTCTCAGACTGATGTCTTGGACACATGTCTCGGACTGATGTCACAGCGACCGATGTCACGGTGACCAATGCCACCCGGACTAATGTCTTGGACACATGTCTTAGACTGATGTCACAGCGACCGATGTCACGCTGTCCGATGTCTCAGACAGATGTCTTAGACACCTGTCTGAGACTGATGTCACAGCGACCGATGTCACGCTGTCCGATGTCTCAGACTGATGTCTTGGACACATGTCTCGGACTGATGTCACAGCGACCGATGTCACGGTGACCAATGCCACCCGGACTAATGTCTTGGACACATGTCTTAGACTGATGTCACAGCGACCGATGTCACGCTGTCCGATGTCTCAGACAGATGTCTTAGACACCTGTCTGAGACTGATGTCACAGCGACCGATGTCACGCTGTCCGATGTCTCAGACTGATGTCTTGGACACCTGTCTGAGACTGATGTCACAGTGACCGATGTCACGCTGTCCGATGTCTCAGACTGATGTCTTGGACACATGTCTGAGACTGATGTCACAGCGGCCGATGATGGTGACCGATGCCACCCGGACTAGTGTCTTGGACACATGTCTGAGACTGATGTCACAGCAACCGATGTCACGGTGACCGATGCCACCCGGACTAATGTCTTGGACACATGTCTGAGGCTGATGTCACAGCGCCCCCGTTCATGCTGTCCGATGTCTCAGACTGATGTCTTGGACACATGTCTCGGACTGATGTCACAGCGACCGATGTCACTCGGACCGATGTCTCGGATAATCTTGTGGATAATCCCTACACGTTAGATTCAGACTCATCTGCACACATTACGGTAAGAAGGAAAGGCAGCTGTGGTGTAACTCACACACACCCACATGCATGCACACACTCATGGACTCTGCAAAAACTGTGTTTAAACTTGCATTTTTAGACAGATTAATTACTGTTCATTATAAAGGGCTGTGCATCAGTGGTTTGCCTCTCTATTTGCTGGTGACAGTTGGTTAATCAGAGGCCAGGCAGAAGAAAAGCATTTGGACAAGAGGTGGGGATCAGCATTCACAAGGCACCTGTTGCCAACCAGTGTAACCATGCAGCTTGCAGATAATTACAGTCATTTTGTGGAGGGCAGCAGTGCTGGAGTAATTGTAGTTTTGGACAGGAAAGACAGAATGAAAGGAAATGAGTCTGATAATCACACAAAAAAAAAATCACTGGAAAAAACAAAGAACATTCAATCTGCATTGACAATAAAAACAATAAAGTTTGGGACATTCAAAAGGGGGTGAGAAGACAGAGGTTGTAAAAAAATGGAAAATAAAAGACACACACAAACAAAACATTTGCCCCCTGTGGAGTGGTCTGATTCCCTTCAAGTTGGGGGTCATCTACCAGAGGTCTGAGAGCTTGAGGTCCTGTGCAGTGTTTTCCTAGAACTACAACGATCTTTGATGTTTTCCTGGTCTTGGGTGGAACTATTCCACCAGTGTGGAGTCACAGCCCAAAGAGTTCCAGTTACCACGCTTGGCTTAAACTCCCACATCCTCTCCAGCTCTTCTCTCAGCCTTTTTGGATCTTCATGTTCCTCCTCCATTATTTTACCATCATTTCAGTTTTCTAAATCCATCACTATGCTATTCTTTTCCTTTGGTCTGGCAGTACTGTCTCCAGTTGGTACAGGTATTTCTGTTCATGGTGCCAGTCACTATGATGCTCAGTTTATGGCCTGCATGGGATTAATGGATGGAGGATACTGTGCAGGGTCATCACACAGAATGTTTGCTCATCGTCAGACAGGAAGACTTCACAGCACACAGTATCAAAAATGGAGGAGGAAGTGTAATGGCATGGGACTGTTTTGTTGGATCCAGGCTCTTTCACAGAGCAAGTCATGCTAAACAAAGACAGTTAGAGCCGAATTTACAGTCAGAGGTTCATCAACAAGATAAAGACCAAAACCTACACCAAAGTTATGACAGAACCACCTGAGGAGGATCGAACAGAAAGGAAACCTTCTACAAAAAACTTGGGAAGAAATTTCTGGAGAATATTTAATTTCTAATAAAAAGGCTGCGACTGCATTCAGAGGTGAATCATTTGATGTACTAAATGTTTAAAGAACATTTTAATCTTTAAACTGAGTCCAGGATTTATTTTTGTAATTCCAGAATTCTACTAAAACTGGATAGATTGGAGCATCCAAATACTTTTGACCCAACGGGTTTGAATGTACAATTGGATGTTTGTCCAGCTCTGTTGTTTTCAGCTTGATGACAGATGATGGTAGTATTAAACTTGACAAATATTTACAGTAATTAATCATTTGTACACAAGTTGTTAAACGTGAGGCTGAAGAGCAGCAGGACGGTTCAGAGACCAGCTTCTACGAATGAAAGGGAAATCTGTCAGTTGTGTTGTCACCTCAGCCATTACAAATGATGTTATTCAGTAAACGTCTGCGCCGCACCTGAGGGATGGGACTGAGAGAATGAGTGGAGGTGGAAGGGAACATATAAAATTACATAAAGCGTCAGTGCTGTGAAAAGCTTTAAAGGTTGGTGTTAAGGTTTTCATTACACAAAATGAGTAATTGGTTGTCGTTTGGGGCTGGCGTATCCCACAATTCTGCTCACTTCTGTGCCATCAATCAAACGTTTAAATGCTGATGACTCTGCTCACATTTAAAGCAGACGAGTGACAATAAGCAGAACAATTTCAGTTTGCTTTGTTACTCAGAGCTCAACTCCTAACTGCAACTGTGGGATTGTGTTTGTGCATGCATGCTTGTTCACATATGTGTGTGCGTGTCTTTGTGTGTTTGTGACCTTTTTCTTACATGTGAGACCAGGGCTCAAAAGGAGAAAGAAAAGCAGCAGGAAATATAAACCTGACATGAAATTTCCATAATCTCCATTTTGACTGCAGCTTTCTGACACAGTTGCATTCTGGGAAAGTTGGTGTTGGCTTGAGACGACACATTTGTCCATCTGCACTCTCACAGCTGAGTCGGTAATTTGCATTGCTGGGCTGCCAAAATCCTGTATTGAATCATTTTGGTTCAATAAGATTTGATCAAACATTGATTTGTTTCTTAAATTGTTCTCAAAATTAATTTAGATTTGTTTTAAAAACAGAAAGCAGTAACTTTTAACATTAAAAGTTCACTAAAAAACATAACAAAACCTATTTGTCAACAGAGGTTCTGCTAAGGGGTATGAATCAAGTTTTTTTATCCGTCCATCTAAACATCCATCTGTCCATCCACCCAAAAATATACCAAAAATTCAATTTTGCAGTTGAAGATCAATTCTATACCATCAATCAATCAATCACATTATCACCCCTTTTTTTTCTTTCTTGGGCCGGGGGGGGGCAGTCGCCAAATAATTTACTGAGTAAAGTAAAACAGTGAAACAGCAGCAAAGTGTCCAGAGGAGCCTTTATTACCCCCCCACACACACACACTTTAGTCCTGGCACCAAATCTCCAACTTAGTTTGACAGGAATAGAGCTACTCAGGCAGGAGAGGCTGTAATATTGCTGTTTCCTACAGATGATTTTTGCCTGAGGGCAGATGAAAACTCCAGAGGATAGCAGGGAATTAGTCACAAACTACAGAAAAGACACAACAACAAGAGACAATATGAAGTAATTCGAGACCATGTTACCACGGTGTCATAGCTGTGAATTTGTGGTTAAGTATTCAGACTAAAGGGGATGAACCGTCCTCCTGCAGACTGCATTTCTCGTGGCATCTGAACTGCAACTATTATGCAGTGAGCAGCTGTCAGCATCGTTGTTGTTTGCAGCTGCTCGTCTCTTTTGCTCTCGCCCCGTGTTAAAGGATCTTCAGAAAGTTGCCCCCTCTTTGTGAAAAGCGCCTGTAGACAGGCAGATGGACTAGGCAGCAGGAAACTGAGCTACTGCTGAGCCCAGAGCCAGAGCAGAGAGGCTGAAGCCGAGGCAGAGAGATCGATAGCTTAATGGAATTAGCCTGGATTTGAAACATGGCTGCCAATCATATTTACTGACGGCTGTTTATGTGTGCTGTAGAGCTTCACTCAATATTCAAGCGTCAAGCAGAGACCAGAGGAAGAAAACACTTTGATGCTTTCACTAAGCAGGATCTGCCTGCATTTATTCACAGAAAATCCTAAAATGCTTTTCTTCTGACCACAAGAACCCCTATGGTTCCGTCTGCACCTTCTCGTATGTCCCATCAGAGCAGTGACATCATTGTTGTTGCACCTGGAAGGTGTTTCTGCTGCATGCTGGTATCTGGCATCAATATTGAAGACTAAAGCCTTAGGTATACACTAAGAACCTGTGTGACATTGGCTACCTGATCCACACCACCAGGATCTACAGTACTGCATTGGGATGTCATTAGGGCTGGAGAAATGCAGTCGGATGGTGACAAAGAGAGGCAAAGTAGTCCACACAGAAGGGGTCTCACCCCCAGAAGGAAGAATAGCAGACATTGAGGACAGTTAAAAGTATCTTGGAATTCCACAGGCAAATGGCAACCTGGAAAAGTCAAAAAGGAAAGCTGCTACAGCCAAATACCTCAGAGTAAGGCAAGTCCTGAGAAGCCAGCTCAATGGGCAATGAACGGTTACACACTGCCAGTTATCAGATACCCTCCAGGAATAATAAGATGGCCAAAGGAATAGATACAGACCACAGATGTTAATACACAAAAGCTCCCCGCCATGCATGAAAGGTTCCATCCCAAAACCAGCACCCTGAGACTGTATGCTAGCTGCAAGAAGTGAGGATGGAAGCTACTATCCATAGCGATAGAGGCTGAGATCTACCACACCAGACACGACCCAAGGTGTAGGCTATGCAAAGAGGCACCTGAAACAATCCAGCACATAACTGCAGGGTGTAAGATGCTGGCAGGGAAATCGTACATGGAGCGCCACAATCAAGTGGCTGGAATATTATACAGGAACATGTGTGCAGAATATGGACTGGAAACCCCAAGGTCAAAATGGGAAACACCTACCAAGGTGGTAGAGAATGAGAGGGCAAAGATCCTGTGGGACTTCCAGATCCAGACTGATAGGATGGTAATGGCGAACCAACCAGACATTGTAGTGGTGGATAAAGAACAGAGGAAAGCCGTTGTGGTGGATGTGGCAGTGCCAAGTGATGGGAACATCAGGAAGAAGGAACATGAGAAACTGGAGAAATACCAGGGACTTGTGAGACACGTGTGTACATCATAAGTGCGTCTAACTTCAATTATCCTAACGAATATTTCACGATACACTTACCACACGCACAACAATGGGACGTTCCATACAGGCAGTCCTCTCAACAGACCCTCCACAGACCCTACAACCCCAAAAAACCTGCAGAACCCAGAGAGCCCCCCCCCCCCCCCCCATTTAGGAGCATGTGACTAAGGCTTTAACAGTGTGAGGTTGCAGGTTGGCATTTGTGGTGGAAAAGCTAGAGTTCAGGTTATTCATCTGTTCTTTGTTTTTCCCTGATTAGATGAATTTCACCCATAATTGATTTTAGATTTAGAAATTACTGTTTAGAGTTTTGAGCAGCGGACTAAGTCCTCTCTCTGCAACAGTAATCTTTTTATCTTTTTATCAGCCTCATTTTAAAGATGTTTATCATTTTTGAATGAAAATGAAAAATGGACGAGAATAAGATTTAATTCTGATGAAAAAGCAAACATTTTTCTGGTCCAATCATACAAACTAAGTTCAGGTCACAAACAGACCCAGCTAGGGGTGGGTTGATTCGTTTTTACTTTGCAGCATCCCTGCTTTCCAGCCACTGGAAGAAACTTATCTGCTTTATCAGACATAAGAATATCATAAAGTGTGCAAACAGATGCTTCTGCAGAAACATCCATCACCGCTGAGCTCTGTTCTGCAGCAAACCTTCACATCTAACTCCAGCTGTGGTGGATCAATCACTTTGTCATGAGCTGCTTGGAAAGAAAAGTGAGATGATTGGGGCGGAGTATCAGGGGGTGGGGTACCAGCCAACTCTTGCATTTGAACTGTATTTCAAATTTCTGCAATAAAACCCCAAAAACCGATATTTTCCTCCATGCATGTTCCGTGGGCTGACATTCCACCCCACTGAAGCACACTCAAAGAACTCACCACAGGGATGGCGGCTCGGCGAGTGATTAGAGCCATGGAACAGATGCCCACCTGCTCCCCGTGAACTTGGCCACGCCTGGGCGATGCCAGAGTGCCCGGGGTTGCCCCTGGGTGCCTTAATACAACGTTTCCATCTGTTGCCTGGAAAGCAAAGGGCGGAGATGTCCAAGTGTACAGACATTAGCCCCGCGCTTCCTCACATTTCCTCCCAACTTCCCATTTCCATGCATGCCATTCGTGTTCCAACACCCCCCACTCCACCACCACCACCAATACCAATCTGCCTTAGAGGAAAATTGCACCAAACAATGTCTGACTCTTTCTTTCAAGTCATCGTCACACCCACAAAGCTCCAGCTTTCAGCTGACAGACCAGCTCTGTGCATTTAGTATAATGACGCCTGAGAGGAAAGAGATGAAGAAATCTGCCCAGAGTGTCTCCTCTGATTTGACTCCCCCTCCCCCCTCCATCCCCCATCAGAGGACGGCCTGCATTTACTCAAAGAACAAAGCAGGAAGGAAAAATGTGGCTTGATGTGTGTTTAGAGACGAGACAAGACAGGGCCACGTGCTTCTGAGGTCTGCCCGTCTGTCAAAGAGTAATGATGGCGGAGCCCCCCCCCCCAGTCAGGAACGATTACCATCAAAACAAAGCCCGCCTTTATTCTAATTAGCTTGTAAACAAACTTGCTTGTCATTACTTTTCAAACCAATTACAGGCCGGCTAATGGAAGAGCTCAATTAGTGGACACTCCAGCAGAAAAGAGACAGAAGGGAAGAGAAGGAAAGAACAGAAAAACGGCAAAATGCAGGAACGTGGGGGGGGGGGGGGGGGGGGGCATTCACTGCACAATTATACCATCATCAAGTGTTTCTTTTTCATTTCTGCTCTTTTGCAGCACAATAGAGAATGGACCCCCCCACACACACACACACACACAAACACACACACTAGTCTGTTAAGTAGGAAGTTGACAATGGTGCTCCCGGCTGGTGGTGACCCCCTCCCCCCATGGTAGTCATGAAGCCCCTGAATGCAGCAAAAATGCTGCCTTAAGACCCGCCCAACTGCCTCTAAATTTGCCAAGATTAGCCTGAAGGCCTGTTCAAACCGGGACGAATTTCGCCGGCGATTTTCGCCAACGTTTAACGCCTCGTGACTAAACAAAGGGCACCAATGTGAGTGTGCACACCGACGCGAAAAAATGGCACGCGCCAAAGCGTCAAAAAAAAAACGCCTCGGGTTAGTTTTTTTTTTTCTCGACGCATCGCGTCGAAATCTATTCGACCAATGAGAATGGCGCTTTTGCACACGTGTCTAGAGCTTCTGAAGTTACAGTAAAACACAACTTGGGGGCGCTCAAACACAAAATTGCCTTGCTGAGCACACATACCAGCGAAGAAGATAGACGCCAAGTAGCATCTACACTGCCGCAAAGAAATAATGACGGACATTCTAAAATATCCCCGAACCAAGCACCAGTTGGAGCTACTGATGCTTGAAATATTCATGTTTTCTTTGTATGATTCTGACGAGCGCGTACATACTTGCTCTCTTCTTCTGAGTGAAAAGCAACTTTAAGAATCGTAAAGTTGCGCAGCGCCACCTTGTGTACAGGAGTATTTCTGTTTACATTAAGCGCCATCTAATGTCAGGGAAGGAAATTGCATGTTCGCTCGGCTCATCGTCAGCGAAAATCGCCTGGGTGTGAACACAAAAAACGTGGCGAAAAACGCTGGCGAATAACGCCTGGCAAATATTCGTCCCGGTGTGTACGGGCCTTGAGCCTGTGGGATTCAAACCCTCCACCCTTCCATTACAGACAATGACCGTGATGACGTTTGAGAAACTCGGAAGCCTCTCCGGTGAGTGCCTGAGTTTACACTTCCAACAGAACTCCAGCGATGAAGACCTTCCAGCAAAACATCCTTATTGAAGGAGACGGTGGTTTGAAGAAAGGTCAGTAAACTGAATCTGGTTGGTTGATTGAGAAGGCCTTTTAGCTGTAAGGTGGAGGTGTTCCTCCATTCCAGGAATTCTTGGAGAATCTGTGAAAGCCATTAAGGAAAATGAGGAAACAGCTGTACAGTCTCTGAGCCGACAGGTGTGTCGACCAGGAAAGAAAACATCATTACTGGGGGGGGTATTTCCCATTCTTCATCTGATGGGGTGTAGAGGATGGTGAGGGTGACAATAGCCTACGTGCACGATAGAACTTCCGGTTAACTTCCGTGTTTCGAGTGTAAGGCCGACAACTTCCTGTTAGTCGTGTTATTGTTGTGGGGAGTTTTGTTTTCGGGTAAAAGACAGGCTTTTGTTATTTCAACGCGTGACAAAGACATCACAACATTGTTGTGTACCCGTGTGCGAATTTGTCAAAGTACAACAGTACTATAAGCTTTCATAGCTTTCCAGTATAATGTGTCGGTGAGAGCCGAATGGATCGTGAACACGGCGGGAGGACTTCAACCCAAGCAAGACGAGTCGTGTTTCGTATTTGCAGCAATCGGAAAGAAAAATGCGTCATAAACACGCCGTTCGGAATACTTTGCCCCGGTCAGACTCGAGTCGTTCGGATCAAAATTTATTTCCGATCGAGATAGGTGGGTTATACCGATCGTTTATCCGATCGTGGAGCATGTAAACGGTCATTCCGATCGTATGTCACTACTGCTCTGGGTTACGTCATGCATAGACGGTGTTTCGCTGAGAGAAAGCATTGGAGCTCATACGGGACCAAAAAGCTGCTCTGCGGACGCCCCGCGTAATGCGCCGCTCCGCCCTCGCCCCGCTGGTCCCCCCCTTCTCTGTCACCCCTTATGAGGGAGATGCGGGGGGATGCGTGTCCACTGACGTCTGGACCCGGCATCAACCGAGCTCTGCGTTTGGGCTCCGGTGCCAGTGGACCGAGTGAACCTCTCTGAACAGAGCAGCTGGATTTATTAATGTGTTTGAGGGGAGCGTGCTTTGTTACGTGTGCGTTTTGTTGTTTTGTTATGTGTGAGAATTCCGTCTGCGAGCCGACCCGCCGCTATGGGTTAGCGGCTGCCGGACTCGCGAGGACAGAGCAGAGCACACAGTGTGTGTGAGCTTTTCAGAGCAGAATGCCGCACAGTCCTTAGAAACTGTTCAAAAAAAATCACATGGAATTGTGTTTCTAGTTGTGCCCCGACAAAATAAAGGCTGATGCTATTCCCAGACGTTTACGTGCAGCCAGGATGCAGATTGCAGCGTTTCCCGCATGGTTAGTCCTGGATTTTGTGTCCATCAAAAGGCTAATGTTGTTAGCCCGTGTTGTTAGCCTCTCCTAACACTGGGTTCTTCTTCCAGCTCCGTACTTCTTCCACAAAAAAAGCACTGACCACAAGGATTAAATATAAAATGATGAGCGGACAGGCACTTCATAATATTCATAACATTAATAAAAGCACGTTTGGAAGATCGCCTCGTATACTACCGAGCTGCTGCATAAATATATGTGACAGCAAAGGTTTGTTTACAACGGCACACATTCCCTTCCGGTTTTTTCGACACTATTTTTTCGACACGATATTTTGCCCATGTAACCACGCACTGGTCGACAATCCTGTAGATGTCGTTCACGTCGATTTTTGGGAGACCTTGTAGACAACGGGTGAAATATGCCATCTTTCGCAATCAAAATCTGCCGTGTCGCTGCTATAGAAGTCGCAAACCGGAAATGGTCGGCCTCACACTCAAGGCGACGGAAGTAGAACTCCTTAGTTACGTGCACGGAGCCTATTACAGCAGGGCTAACACTGTGGGGAGGAGCCTCGCAGTGGTGGTGCAGCAGTGTCATCCTGCTGTTTCATTGAAGGTTTCTGCCAGAATAATTGCATTTGGACCCTAATCTGCGGCAGCATCGAGCCTCCTTTGACGAAACATTCAGGTGACTTATCTGCCGGCAGATTATTATTTTTTTGGATTAAACAGTTTGCTTGGCCGTCTTATCTGGCTTTCGTCATCGCACCGTCATCCAGTGATGCCCAGCAGAGTCGGAAAGAAGAGGAAGAAGCAGCAAAAATGGGGTCAAAGGCGCAGAGAAGAAATACTACGAGGAGGAGAAAGGAGATACAAGTAGGAATGGAGACAGAGCAGCGGCATCAACTGCCTCCCTGACAGGCGCTGAAAAGGAACCACCAAACAAACATCTCAGGAAGTGACCAGTGGCCACGCCCACTAAGGCTTAGGTAGACCACAGGAACAGACCTCTTCATTCTAAGATGAAGCAGCGCCACAGGTTGCAGGACAGGCCTGAACAGCAGTTTTATTTTTCAGCACTCCACCTCTCACATGCAGGTGCACACCTGCATCAATGCATACATGGCTCGCTGAGTAGTCAAATTTGTTTGAATTTAAGGGTGAACATTTGGTCCATCCATGCATTTGAACCAGAAACTTCTCACTGTGAGTGCTAACCACTGCACCACCATGCAGCCAACATCTGATTTTCACACAACTGAGGCAGCATACACATGCTAATACTAATATCCATTCTCACCTGGATAACGGAAGTGAGGAAACAGGAAGTGACATCATATGTCAAAATTATTTTTTTTCCTGCCGTGCAAACCATTTTATGTTTCCAAACTTAGTTTATTCTCATATATCAGAAATAGAAAGATGAGCTGCACTGAATCACAATAACGCTCACTGTCACACAATGATGTATCAGCCACCTACCGGAAGCCTCGAGCAAGCAGCCCCCACACGAAGCACGTGCACATACGTGCACAAACCTGTGTTCTCATGTAGGAGGTTTGAGAAACGCTTGTGCCGTTTTCGTTCCCTCAGACCGTCACACCGTGTCTCCTCCACGCTCAAAATACTTCTGTCATTTTCCTGGCATTAGTCATGGCC
The DNA here is from genome assembly GCF_053564925.1 of Oryzias latipes. Lineage (NCBI taxonomy): Eukaryota > Metazoa > Chordata > Actinopteri > Beloniformes > Adrianichthyidae > Oryzias > Oryzias latipes. The sequence goes on from NC_136240.1 coordinate 9,906,844, forward strand.
CTGTTTAGAGGAAAGGGGCCAGTCTAAATGCTGCATGAGCTGGCTTGTTTAAGCAATCTGTTTTTTGATCATATTCATTTCAGAGTGGAAAAAACACAGAAGAAATGTTCATGAGAATGAACACATTTAGAGCTAAAACAGAAAAACTTGTCTTAAACCCACGACTCCTTCGTACGACAAGAATAAACACAAGTGAGCACATTTCAGCAGTAAACTCACTTGATCATAAAAAGAAAGATTCGTGTGCAAAAACGTGTCCAGGTGGACAAAAATAATTTCCTCTAAGACTTAAAACATGCGACGTTGTCTCATAGTTCATAGTTTTGCAGACCTGTCAGCATCATGATCATCATATTTGTTGTTTCTGAGTCAAACTATGATGGCAGAGCTATTCGGCAAATCACAAACATGTATGATGTGTTATCACCAGCACGTCGGGGGAAAAATGGAGCACAGATTATCCAGCCAATTAAAATGAGCATCAAGTACATTTTTGTTTTCTAGCCTGCAGTTTCTCTATATTTAGGTGCGAGAACATTTAAAAATACAATCACGTCATGCAGTCGCACTTCAAAGTATTTACTGAATCAGTGCCCGGAGTTAGGATTTAAATTCTGAAGAAATGTGTTTATGGATCAGGCAGGTAGAGACGGATTTAATCTGACAGATTGGAACAGAAGAGCGGGATGTGTGCTCGACCCGGGTGAAGGTTAGCTTAGCCCCACGAGGCATCAATCTGTGAGACGGAGGACGACAGACGGACGGAAGGCAGGCCAGAGCGCAGGAGAGTAAGTAAAAAAAGACAGATAGAGAAAAGTGAGAGTGAAGACGAATGGAAACGGAGATGAGAGCTGGCCAGATCAATAGGGAAGGGTTGCTATGGCAACAGGTCATTGAGAAGCATCATTGTCATATTTTTTCTCTTGTCAGCACCTTCCTCTCAAACACAATGGGAAAAAAAAAGATAAATGAAAAGTGTCATTTCAGAAGCTGGATGTTCCCGAGCAGAAAGAATCACCTGCCGAGGGAAACGTCCCAGCCCAGAAAATGAGGCGGGAGGAAAAGGAACCTCCAATCACAGCAAAGAAGCTCTGGACTAAAGGTGTAAAGAAACACTCTGATGAAAATTGTGTTTTTGGTGTTTTTAAGATGATTTTATGGTATTTTTCTGTTGATGGACGACATAAAACATAGTCTCTTAGTATTTCTGTATTAGAGTCGTTGTGAATGAAGAGCAGATGAAAAAAATCCTATTTGTGATGCTGGGTGGAGCCACAAGCTCCCTGCTCCACCTCAATTTGATGCATCCACCTGCAGACAAATAGATCCATGAACGTCTCTGTTTTCCTCGTCTGAGCTGGAATCTGGATCAAGACTGTACGACTCGATAGCTCTGGTGTTTCTGTCAATTCTGTTGCATTGCTAATATGGATTGGATTTTTCTGCACTTTTCCAAACCCTCAAAGCGCTTGCAATGATGTCAATGATTCATTCACTCCTCAATTATATGTGGTGATGGTAACTACTGATGAAGCCACAGCTGCCCTGGGGCAGACTGACAGAGGCGTGGCTGGCAGTATGCGCATACGGCCCCTCTGACCATCACCAAGACATTCATGCACATTCACACACACCAGTGGAGCCACACTGGAGGCAGGGAGGGTGAAGTGTCTTGCCCAAGGACACAACAGTTGACTGGAGGGAGCGGGGATCGAACTGCCACTCCTTCGATCGTTGTCCGACCTGCTCAAACAGCTTTTTTTTTTTTTTTTTTGGTCTCAAAACATCATCATCATTAAAAGACCACTGGGAACAATTTGAAAACAGATCAGTGGAACTTTAAAAGTAAATCAGGATCAGGTGATCACAGACTGATAAATCTGACAGAAAAACAAAGGAGGAAAAACGGAAACGGTTCCCGGTTTTGGAAAGATTCCCGCTGCTCCATCCAGCAGTTCTTTTGTTGGTTGTGGACAGAAATTACCCTCCGATTGTCCCTCTACTTATAGAGGGGCTCTACTACTTACTTTAGCTGCTAAAATTCTTCCGAGATCTTTCCAGCTGAAGCTCTAATTGCTGCGGTTCTATGCATCCATTTTTCAGCAGGAGAGAATCTGCCGCCTTCGCCGGCCCAGATGGTGTCATTACTCTGCTCAGGCTGAGTGATTATACGCCGCTCACACTGGGAGAAACAATAGTTGAGAATTCTATAGCCATCCTTCATGCACCCCCCCGCCCTCCAGCCGCCCCCTTGCCTTTACTCACTCTCTTTTCTTGAGAGTTTTCTCTTCCCCCTTTAGTTTGTAATGCCTCTGTTTCAACACCCCCAACTCCCACCCCCACCCACCCAGACAGACACACAATTAATTCAGAGAAAGCTAAAAAGCGTGCTGAGGCGCACACCTGATTGGAGATAAATATGAGCCTCCCACGCTCATAACAGCAAGTCCAGCGCAGGAAACGATCAAAGCAGCCGAGTTCAGGTCAGCATGATGGGGGGGGGGAGCGGGGCGCAGCAGCTGGAGCTCTGGTTGCCAAGCAATCTCCTCCATCCCAGGTGGAGACAACAGACAGGGACAGCCGTCCTCTCTGAGACAAGGGTCAACCGATGGAAAGCCACTGTGACACACCTGCCCCCCCCCCTGAAGGCATAAGAGTCACGTGGAAGGAGGTGAGAAGACAGAAGCAGGGAAACGGCAACGCGGAGCCCCGCCCACTCAAAAAGGGAAGCCGAGAGAGGCAGCGGTTTGAAACACTAAAGGAATGAAGTAAAGATTGAGCCGGAGCTGCAGGCGCTTATCTGCCGGGGGGGGGGGGGGGGGGGGGGGTATTTTGTCATTTCTTTTTTTTCACGGTCGGTTTGGTTTGAGAGACCATGAAACGGAAATACTTTTCCCTTTACAGAGCTGACTGCAAAACTAATGTAAACACACACACAAACACACACGCGCAGCATAAACCCAACGGAGGCTTCAGGGTCACTAGATTATGGCGGCCCTGAAGGGTAAAACCACATCAACAATCACTAAACGCAAAAACATGAAAATCCCAACAAAAACTCAAGAACCAAAACAATTAAAAAAAACATTACAGAAAGGAAAACATAAAAAAAATTAAATCCATTCCAAAATATTGAAATATTGAAACAAAATAAACTTTAAAAGCAAGAAATTATAGGACATCAGTGATTGGTTGCGGTCTTTTGTTCACCTTTTCAACAGGAAGTTATTTAGCACGCAATTTGCAAAAAGTACTACACTTGAAGGTCATTCGCGTAAGTATACTTGAGTATAAGTATGTACTATAGCCCATGTGGGGGAGACGGCGGCTGGTTGTCACAACGCTTATTCCAGACACACTACACGGCGCTGTGGCACGATTTTGATACCAACATGTTAGTCTTTGATTGCTTCATCATTTGCATTTCCCATTTTATTGAGCAGACACAAAACATTCAGGTGAGGTCACAATTTTGAATTTTCAGACTAAATGTTCATGTTTGTGTTGAGAGCTTGTGTGTTGTTAGGAAATCAATGTTTTAGCTATCAAGCTAAAGCCGTCTAGCAGCTACATTAACATGTTTGTCAAGAAGTCGGGGGGGGGGGGTTGGTTGTCACATGTCACCAAACCTTTACAATTTTTGTTCCCAACTGTGTGTGCAGACAGTGATATTACATCCATCCATAGATTTGTCCCACCTGTGACTGAACCAAGCACAGTCTGGGCTGTGCAGGGTTTACAGTGATTTCAGTTTTCCACCTTACAGATGATGATCTTCCTAGATGTTTTCATTTGTCATCTTTTAGAATCCATGTAGACTGAAGGTTGTCTGTAAGTTTGTCTTTGTTTGTTTTTAGGCAACTGACATTATGAAATGACAACAAAGGAATTTTAATCACTGAAATTGGTTTAGTTTTACTTCCAAAAACATAGAAAACTATTGATGCAACTAACCACTTCCTCAAGTCCCAATATTTCAACATAAAGGGCATTGGTGACAACTGTCAAAGGGATGGTATTCATAATCAAACTTATTTTTAAACTTCATTTTACATATCATCTTTTTAAATCCTAATTCATCAATGAAATCCTGTAATGGGTCTTTGACGATTTATTACTTCTTGTCATATACTTAAACAGACTACTTTTTGCTATGGGTGGCAGAATGAGCGCTGAAGGTAAGAGAGAATGAACAATTGTACACCTGACTTAAATAGGACGCTAAGCAGGTGGGTTAATTGACTGACCCGCCCTAGGGGAGTAACCTGTAATTCTGCAGTGTCTGCCCGAAATGCGACGAGTCGCTATTTCATTTTGATTTCTAGAAATTACTCCAGTTTTTTTTACGTTTGGGTTTCTGGGATGTTGTTTTGATTTGTAAAATGAGATGGTTTTTTATGGTTTGTTTGGCTTTTGTAATTGTCATTGTGATCATTTTGCATTAAATGACAGGTTGATGTGATTTGGACTTCAGGGAGATTCATAAAACAACAGAGCAGGAAGGTCAGTGTTTGTAACAGATGATTAGGTGTTTCCAACAGCACGAGACCTCCCCCACACACACACAAACACACACACACACACACACATCAAAGCAAAGACTGACCCCCACCCCCCCTCACCTTCAGTTTTTAGAGGTTTTTTGTGTCGTCACAATCAGGGTTTTTTTCTTTGTTTTTTTTTACACGACAAAGTCTTCACTTAATCCGAAACTACACAAGACCTTCGACTCTGGCTCTCTAGACCCCCCCCCCCCCCCCCCCCTCTCAAAGCCTCTTTTCATGTATTTTCCCGCCTTTGTGCCTCACATTATCTCTGTCAGTTTTAGTGTTTCTCTTCCCTCCATAAGCGGCTCCTGATGACAGGAAGTCTCCCCCAGCTCAGCAGAAGCCCTCAGTTCTCTGGCAGCAGCGTCTGCTTATGTAACTCACTTTGTGACTTTTCTGTGCCGCTTTCGTCTCTGCCTCCCTCATTGTTTTAGATTGTTTTGTTGTTTTTTTGTGTCACATCTGCTCATCTCTTTTGTGTTTTTGCTCTTTTTGTTATTTCAGCCTCTCTTTGTGTTACTGCTGCCTCTTTCTCTGCGTCCATCTTTCTCTCGCCATCTGCCTGTTTGCGCTTTCTTCTCTCCTTCATCTCCTTTCCTGCCTAGTCTTTTTGTCACATTTTTTTAGTCTCATTTCTTTCTGCCTTCCTCTTTCCTGTCACTCACACACTCTTTCTTCTGCACCTTTTTTTTAGGCAGAATCCCTAAATACCAGCAGGGGAGGGGGACGGCGGCGGATGCCGCCTCTACCTGGTCGTCACACTTCTTCTAGTCAGTGGAAGGCCCCACAACGTAGAGAGTGATGAAAAAGTTTGACACCCATACAGAATTAAAAGTAGAAGCTATAAGAGCAGCGGCCTCCGGAACGTTTGGATCAATACTATTGATTTTCAGATATTGAGAAACTTGTCTGAGTCCCAAAATCCAGAGTTCTACTAACAAAGAAGCCAAAGTCATGACTGAGCTCCGTGTGGGACACAGTCTTGCTGACAGCATCCATCTCTGCGCCGACGCCACACCGCATGCAGGCGCCAGATAAGACGCCCTGGACCTGGCTCCAGCAGCTTCCAGGGTTTGGCCGACGCCCGGCTCCATCCATCTGCAGCCCGGTGATGCCTCTGTTACAGGGGCCGCCCCACAGCAGCGCCGGCCCCCACCAACTGAACAGGATTATACCTAGACAGATCATGAAGTGCCCCGAACACTGGAAATTGATCGGATTGAAATATTTCCACCGGGGAAATAAATGCCGGTTCTCCACCGAGGCAGAGGAGGGACCGGAGTAAGAAAAGCTGACATGGACGTTCTCCCTCAGAACCGTTTGGCTTCTCTGTTCTTTCTTTGAGGACTGAGGAGCGTTCCCATCTCTGAGCATTAATAAGACAGTGTTCAAACTTTGTCTTTGAGTGTTTCTTTTTGTAGCAGAGTCTTCTTTAGTAACAGTGTTTTTTCAAATCCGTGACCATCATCAGAGGACCTGCACTAAAGCCCGTCGGAACCATCTGCTCTTCTGTCGCTCAAAACACCACATGTTGTGTGGTGACAGTTCTTCGTAGCACTTAAACAAATCCAGGTCAGCCTGACAAACACGCAGCTCTGGGTGGACGTCTGAAGCTGATCTAATGTTTCCTTGTGTTGTTTTCTCCCCGGCTCTGGGGGGGCTTTCAACCTGACAGCATCACTACAATTCCCACAAGTCTGCAGCTCATGGCCGCAGAGAGACGGAGCACGGGAAGCAAGTCAGAGGAAAAATGGAGGATGATGGGAACCTCTGCTGTGGGGACACATCACACAGTCATGCTGGATGTGAGCTCACTGAACGGTCCGGAGGCTCTGCTGCTGCAGCACACATGCAGAGCGTGCACGCTCATCAGAACGCATCCTTCAGACGGACAAACACGCACTCAGGGATTTTCCCAAGTAGACACATGGAAAACAAATCATTTCATCTGCATTCACGTCGTCTGTCTGATAAATAAGCTGCACATCATTAACAGAAACTCCAGATTCACTAAGCACAAAAAGTCTTCTGGTCATTTTGTGGTTACTTTGCTTTGAATCCCTGATTTTAATTGGAGAGACAAAACTAATTTTGTGGATTTTTATCAGAGCGGCGGGTTTGATCACATGATGATGTTTGGATTTTCCCGTTTTCAACTCCTCCTCCTGTTGTAGCATCAGAGCCATTTAAAGCAGGCGTTCCTCCATGAGTTGTCCACCCGGCTGACTGTGATGCACTTTCTGTCTCATTATCAGAATTTAAGGCGTACTGCAACTTGGCCTTTCACCCAAACAACCTGAAAGACGCATCCGCAAAGCAAACTATCTGTCCGCTCTCACAGCGTCCGAGCAGGTCCATCAAAGCTGAGTTAAAAATGACCAGCGTGTGCTGTGGTGGCCTCAGCTGTGTCATCAGGGGGCGGGGTTTGTTTCACGACAAGTGCAGGCGCCTGTTCAAATCCAGTCTTCAGATGTGGGCCGACGCCCGAGACGTAGACAGAGCTCAAGGCCATGCTTAGCAAGTATCAGAATGCTTAAACAAAGTCATATGTGATGCTGACAGAGCAGAATATTAACAAGATATGGAATAAAATCAATCGGATCTGGAGGTTTGGTGCTGCTGTGCACTGAATCATCAGCGTATATAACCATGTCAGCATAATTCACTTCCCATCTGTCAGAACCCAAATGGATTCGAGTCAAATCTGGTGTGAACTTCCTAAACGTGGCGACCACAGAATTTGTTCAAGTAGATAGACAGGATGTGTGTGGGGGGGGGAGTCTCTCCACCTAGGATGTGTGTGTGTGTGTGTGTGGGGGGGGGGGGGGTCTCTCCACCTCAACACAGATTTCCCCCTGAACTCCTGTGTTATTAGATTTCCATGAACTGCTGAATGTGTGTGTGTGTGGGGGGGGGGGGGGGGGGTGTCAGGAGGTGAAGAGCCACTAACATGAACGCAGAGCCACAGAGTACAGGGTAATTATGAGCAGTAATCTAAAACATTCATTTCATATCCATAATCCAGCCAGCAGCGTCTTATTATGGGCTTTTTTTTTCATCACGTCTATTTGTGTGCTGTAAATATGGATTTTAATGAGCCCCCCCCCCCTCTTCTGTGCAAAGAGTGGGCTGTCTGATGGAGAATGAGTTAGGAAAAATGCATTAATAAATTACCTCTGCTGTCTGTATTCATTCCAGTCAGAATCTTTTTTACCCCCCCCCCATGTATTGGAGCCATCATCCCAACTAAGAATAGCTGCTGAACAGGATGCTGAAGCGTATGACCCCCCCCCCCCTCATATTTATTAATCATGCTTCTTTTAATAATGGAACCAAATGTCTTTCTCAGTTTTTAATGTTCTCTCAGCCCTGCCATGTATGGAAGGTTATCTGCAGCTGGAGACTCCAGCAGGACCTTCATCCCAACACATTATTAAAAAGCCCCCCCAACACACACATGCACACACTGATCTCACTGATTTCCTCCTCCAGGACCCTAAATTTAGACAGAAACTCTTCGACACACACAGAACTACACACAGCACATTATCATACCCATGACCTATTTGTTTGGTGTGAAACTGTCTGGGCAGCACATGCTGAGCATTTAAGGATCGATCCATTAAGAAGAAACAACCACAGATTTAAGGAACCGCTTGTAGAAATAGCTGGTATACAGAAGACCCTCTTGGTGTGCGTTAAAAATCACATCTTTTTGCGGCTGCAGAGTCCTCCAAAATCCAGATAGCAATGACTTGCTTTATTTAAACAGGAGCAGAGCTAAGAAGTCCTGTCTGGTCTTATACAGAGTGTTTGTAGGCTACGTTTCGGCTCCAGGGAACCCTGCGGCATTCCAGCACCAACCGTCTCCAGAGGAGCGCCACCACCGCTGAGTGAGGAGAAAAGCGGCTTTGAAACACAGAAATGGAAACATGGAGGACGGAGAGAAGGAGACACGACAGAACCAAAACCCTTGAAAGAAAAAAAGACGAGTGTAAAAAAGAAAATGCAACATTATGTTTACACATGAAGACACAAGTGCACGCGTGTGCACCGACTGCACATTTGGAATAATATTTAATCTGTCAAGAGCTGGAAGAACAGAAAAATGGTGTAACAGGCAGAACCAGAAAGGCTCAGGTAATTCAAAGGAGTTTGGCAGCACAACAAAAGACATAAATCAAAGACACAGTGCATTGTGGTTAATACACAGGCTGAGCTAAAATTACAGGTCAGAAAAGCAATTACTCTTTTTCTGAGCCTGTCAAATCGAATAAGAAATGTGTTTTAGACAAAAGACGAAAAGCAATCTGCTGGATGGGTGTCATAACATGCTGCACGTTTGCCTTCAGGTGCTAAGAATTGTTTTGCCTTGCAAAAAGTATTTCCTGTTATGTGCATTTTTCACAGCAGTGTGCAGCTAACAGGCTCACATTTTATTCTGCTCATATATAGTCAGACAAGGACCCCCACCCACCCCCCACTGATACAAGGCGAGCTGTTTCACTCTACAAACGGAGGAGAAATGCAGTCAGGTTAATATCACAGAGAATGGGACACATTTATTATTTAGGATAAAGAGAAGCCAGGATCCTGTGCGTGCTGACTGTTTCAGCACCTTGGACAGCACCACAGGCAGCAGATTTTCTCACAGCAAAGCCTGCAGTGGGTGGAAGTCGGCGCTCGAATCACACCTAAACCTGCTAGAAATGTCTGTCCCTGATTGGCTGTGACGGGAACCAAAAATATTGTGTCGGATGTCACGGATGTTTGACGAGCATGATTGTATCTCTAGTGTCATCTGCACACCCTGTGATTACACAACAAGGAACAAAAACACACAAGCAAACAAAGGAACAGGCAAATCAACCAATTAAAATCAAAGGCAACAGAAGCATGTGGCCGTGTTTGTGGAAGCCAACACTCCAGTTAAAACCTCCATCTGTTGAAACGCGTTCCAGAGGTGCTCCTAGAAACTGTGAACGCCCACACACAGAAAACTCTGCCAGGAGAACAAAGACAAATATTTCAGAACCAGCATGCACCTCTCGCACCATCGAGCACGGAGAAGAAAAATACTAAATATACGAGCCTAACGCGGGAGTGTGTGGGCTGCCATATTCCAGCACTGATCCACAGTATCACGACGAGCGGCTCAGCATCATCTTCCGACCTCCTTTCTCCACAGATGTAGTTTACAAGGTTTTATAGATATTCCATGAACGGGGATCATTCATAAACACGTAGCCGTGAAAGACGTCATGATTGTCTAACAGTTGTGTTAAAGCAGACGACAAGGACATCTGGAAAGGCTGCAGGAGTGTGATCCTAAAATCTTCTTCATGAAAGCCAACAAACAGCTTCGAATAATGTCTCTACAAGATCACAGCCCCCGACACCCCCACCCCCCAGTCCATTCATATTCATCATCAAAGGGAAAGGCAGTGCATTAGAGTCTATTCTGGCCGAAGGTTAAAGGCCTTTTCAGTAACTCAGTGCCGAGTCCTTTAACCCCCGCCTGTCCAGAACAAACGGCACTCTGTTCAAAACTGTAGGTTTAATGACGTTCATTGATGTTCATCTGACAGACGCAAACCTTCACAACCCGAAAAAGATCCATTTACCGGTAATTATTTCAATAAAGCTCAGCATTTATTAAACAAATCTGCAGCATTGAGACAAAGATTTCAGGCACAAATATTTGAATCCACTGAGCAAGACCACGAGCCGCGGTGCATTTGTCCAAACCAATGACGATCTGTCCTCAGATTCGACCCGGATCCCAGCCATGAGTCCAGATCATCGACTGTGTCAGGGACCTGGACTGAGTGACGTCATCCATAGGAAAAGGTTTACCTTCAACCAAGTGAAGTCAATTCAGTCGCCGTTTTCTCACAAAACGCAGGCCGCCATGTTAGAGTCTGACATCGTCAGTAAGCAGTGATTGGTCTGAGTCAGTCTGAAACGTTTCTATAGCAACCATTCAGCCAGATCAGAGATGTGCTTGTTGGAAGGCCAACGTTTCAACGTTGGATGTTGGGGTTAGAAGGCTCCACATACTCTTATTGAGGCATCTGATTGGTCAGTTTATAACTTGAATAACTAGCACAAAAAAAAAGTTTCATAAAATAAATGTGGGATTATCAAGAACATGTTAGAAAAAGATGTCAGTGGCAGAATGGTTCTTCTGATCAATAGAATGACTGACTAACAGCTGTTTGTTCCTCTATAGAAGTCCATGGGATTCTGGCTTCTTGGAACCAGCAGGTACTTCCTGTTTGGAACGGCCAGAGGGAGGAGTCACTCAGTCCAGTTCTTAGATACAGTCAGTGATCCAACCCGACCTTCCATACCCCACATGAGGCGTGTTTTCATGTGTACTCAAGAATATGCACGTTGCCTTACTATTTCCAATTCCTGCTATGTCATCAAATATTAAATAAAGTATTTTCTTAAACAAACAAATGCAGGCGGCATCATCTGAGTTGGAATTCAAAAAATTTGATCCAGGAGTAAAAACCTAAACCTAAATAAATTTAAAAAAAAAACACTCAGCTGTGTTACTTTTAGGTTGCATTTCTAATTCAAGGTCAAGAAATAATATTTGAGCAAAGACTATTTTCATTTATAACTTATTTTAAACCCCAAACCTTAAGCTTCTGCCTCAGCTAACCTGTAATGATGGTTTTCTTTTTGATCAGAGCCAGGATTTTCTCAGCAGCTTGGACCGGGCATCCATCCATCATGGAAGATGTTAGCATCAGAGCAGCACACATCCATTTTGTCGGCTGTTTGCAGTTCACATGTTGACACAGAGAGATCCCGTCCGCGGCTCTGTCAGAGGGAATCCATTAGTTAAAGCAAACAGCCCCTCTCGCACTGAGAAACACTTAGGTAGCATATCATTTGTGTCACAACAGACTGATGCCTCAAAATGGCGGCTGCAGAGTAATGTCTGTCAACTGTAGACAAACGCACCGTTTTTAATGCACGAGGAGGGGAGGGGGGTATTTAAATGTTTGTGCCGTTCTGAGGAACAGTTGATGCCTTTGGTGATGATTACAGTGCACGTCCTTCACTCTGGCTCTGCGTGAGTGCGGCGGCAGCAACAACAAAAAAACATGCTTGTTCAGAGAGCAGTCACTCTGGAAAGTAAAAAGCAAAGCAGTCTACAGGTCAGACGGTTGAAACGTTCTGTTCACTTCAGTCTGGAACACGGACTCAGTTCTGTGCACGCACATCTGTGCATCAAAGACAGGGACGTCTCAGCTGTTCTGGAAATGAGGTGATGGTAACTTAGCCTCATTCCCCCTCCAGCCCCCCCTCCTTTGTTTAGGTGAGGTTGGAGGCAGAGAGGCGGAGCATCTTCAAAGCCTTGGCGTTTATCTGCGCTGACCTCTGCAGCCCTGAAGGCGTTTTATCACCAAGGTTTTAAGCGCTGCACGTTACCACTCAGTGATGAAAACAACATTAGTCAAGAAAATTTGATTTTTTTATTTTATTTATCCAAACGTGATCCGTTCAGGTCTGCTGTAAGCTGGCGTCACCAAACCAGAGCCACGGCAGACGCCATCAAGCACATTCACGCAGGAAATAGGTCGCTGTTGCGTTTTCTTTAAGACCATGAGGCAGACGTAACCCGTCATCCCTCCATCCTGAACGTATGTTCTGCAGGCCATAAGGCCATGCCACCAGAAACGGTCATAACAGGGGGGGGGGGCATATAGGTTGGCTTGAAGCCGAAACGGTGGAAAGCAGAAAGTGAAGGCTTGAGCCGTGCAGCCGTTCCCCTCAGGGCTCCCAGAGCACAGACACCCCCATAAATTGGACTTGATCACGTACCGGCCGTCCAGCAGATGCAGCCTAAGTGCTTTTAGATGTGTCAGAGGACATGACAGACTTTCACAGCTCCACTTATGATGTCCCATTCATCCTGTGCAAACTTACTCAACTGTTCCCTGCAGAGCTTTCAGCGTTCACAGTCATGATTTGGTTTCTGTACAGCATTCTTCACCCAAACAAATGGCAGCTCTTCTTGGCTGAACCCGCCTGCAGGATCCAGCCGGAGAGCCTTCGCTGGGCTTTTCTTTGGGTTTTACTGGAGCCCAACGTTTTCTGATGAACACTCGGCGAGATGGAAAAGTTAGAAATATTCCCCGTTTGGATAGTTTGGATTTAAAATTTTGTTGGAACTTGGCTGGATGATGCAGAAAATAACAATCAATAAAAAGAAAAATTAATTATCAAACAGCAAAAACAGTATTGTTGTCATTTAAACTGCAGTTTTATGAAAAAATAATTTTTATTTTACTTAAAAATGTACTCTAATACAAGGAACACTGGAAAACCTCAAAACTGAAGCAGCTATAAAAAGCTGTAAATTGAAATTTTCCCTCCCTTCTCTCTCAATCCTAAAATTAAAAGACGTAGTGCGGGACTATTCAGCGCCCTCCGATTTTAAAAATAATTCAAACAATATGCTCATTATTTATTTTAAACAGCAAATATGACGTCACTGATTCCCCAAAGTTAAAATTCTGAATCCACTGTGTTCTGATGAGGAAAACTTGGTTTCTAAAAAAAATCCATCAAAATAATTTTTTTACATGAATTATTGTTCAATGCAATGCATTGTGGTCTTGATTTATCAGTCTAGCCCTTTGATGCACAACATGGGTCAAAAGTGACCTGGCTGAGTTTTAATATTTTTATATCTTTGCAAAAAATTAATATTATCATTCAGCAGTCAAGGTATTCCTCAAATAACTTGTTTTAGACCATCACACATAATTGTCTTATTTTTTCATTTCTTAGTTTTGGAATGAAAACTGTTTTTGTATCACTACCCCTTCTAATGCGCAACATGGGTCCAAAATGACCCACATTCATTTTCTATGTTATTTCTCATATGGCTCAGTAGTTACACAATACAACTTTGAAATAAATTACGTTGAATCATTTGTTCCTCCATATATGTTCAAAATATCTTGTTTTTTGTGCCTTTTGAGCACCATGCATGAAAACAAAGCAGTGGATGACAGCAATCAGAAGAAGAAACCAAAATTCATCCAGTACTCTAACAAATCAAAATGAGGTGTGGACACAATGGATCAAATGATTAGAAACTATTCATGCCAGCAGAGAACACGGAGGGGGCCCATGGTTCTCTGGTACAACATGCTGGATGTTGCCACCCTGTATGCCTTGACTGCACAACACCCTGGCTATTTGGGTGGTGTCAGCAATGCACAGCGGCTTTTTATCAAGGAGCTGGGCAAAGAGCTTGTCATGCCACATAAGAATAGGGGCATTAAGGGCACACCCTACCTCCAAAACGCATGTTTGGGCGGCAGTAGCTCAGGTGGTTGAGCAAGTCAGCCAATGATCGGAGGATCGGCGGTTCGATCCCTGCTCCCCCCCAGTCAACTGTCATGTCTTTGGGCAAGACACTTACCCCTCCCTGCCTCCAGTGTGGCTCCACTGGTGTGTGAATGAATGTCCCGGTGATGGTCAGAGGGGGTGATGGTCAGAGGGACCGTAGGCGCCAGCTACGCCTCTATCTATCAGCTGTGGTTACAACAGTAGTTACACGAATGAAGAGTGAATCAATAATCGACACATTGTAAGAACTTTGAGAGTTTGGAAAAGTGCAGATAAATCCAATCCATTATTATTATTTTGATTATTTTTCAGGCAATGGAAAAATGTGGGTTTAAAAACAAACAGAGCCACCATCCAGCCTGAAGACAGCATCAGACAGGAGGGTTAAAGGAAGAAGAAGAGGTGTGCGATCTGCCAAGTTTCCTAAGACAGAAAAGTCAAAAGCTGGTGTTCTCTCTGCACCAGATCTGTGTGCAGAGAACAAATGGCGTATACTTGTATAGCGCCTTTCTTCCTACAAGGACAAAGCGCTTTACAGTCACAGACCCATTCACCCAGTCACACACACATTCACTCACACATTCACACACTGATGGCGGCTCCGCTGCCAAACACAGGCGCCTGCCTACCACCAGAGGCAAGGTGGGGTTCAGTGTCTTGCCCAAGGACACTTCGACTCATGGGCGTGCAAGGCGGGAATCGAACCTGCAATCTTATGATCATGGGTCGACCGCCCTACCGCTGCACCACGGCCGCCCCCAACAAATATCAAATTATAATTTGTGAGCATGTAAAAACGAAGGTCGCAATTGGTTAAACAGATGTGTCACAGCAGTTTAAAATTGTTAAACTACTGATACAGTTCAGATTGTTAGACATGTTATTAGGGTTGTGCCGATGGACGATACCATCGTCCATCGTGATGGGTGACTGACATCACACTGCGAGTCGACACCATAAGCCGCGGTTACATGTGAACAATATCTTGACCGGATCAATGGTCGGATTAGAATCCAACCGTGTACATGGTTCCAGAAAAATGTTTTTCAGAATATAACAAACGTTCACATGGGTCACACTTTCGGTCGGAATAAATCATTCGCACATGCGCAGTAGGGTTTAAAAAATCGGAAGCGGATATCAGTTCCGCCGAGCGGCTATTTTTTTCTCAAACTTTATTGAATGTAACAATTCAATACAAAACAATGTCAGCTCGGTAATATACAAGACGATCTTCTAAACGTGCTTTTAATAATATTACGATTATTATGAAACGCCTGTTCGCTCATCGTTTTATTTTTAATCCGTGTGGTCAGCGCTTTTTCTGTTGAAAAACGGAGCCGGAAAGAAGCCAGAATTAGCAGTATGCTAACACGGGCTAACAACATTAGCTTTGGGTGGTGCTGCAATCTGCATCTTGGCTGCACGTAAACATGTGGTAATAACATCAGCCTTTATTTTGTCGGGACGCGACTGGAAACACAAAGCCACGTGATTGTTTGAACGGTTTATAAGGACTGAGCGGCCTTTCTGCTTTGAAGCTTACACTGCCCCAAAGCGCTGTGTGTGTGCTGACGATCCTCTGCTCAGTCACACACTTTTAGACCCGGTTCTGAGTTCGGTAGCCCGTTCCCCTAGAGCTGCGGAACGGATCGCAGTTCTAAATCTCCCACATACCGCTCATGTAACAAAGCACCCCCCTTCCACTCAAACACAAAGCTGTAAGTCCGCGTTCCGCCGGTCCACTTGACTAGTTATGTGCGGGAGCGGACCATTTCTTTTCTATTTTGTTTGTTACTTTTTTTGTTAAAGTCACTTCCCTCAGTTTATACTGGATCATCGCGGATGAGTCATTAGTTGGGAAATAAAATAAATAAAGTAATAAAGTAAAATAACGAATAGCAATTATATAAGGCCGAAATATTATAAATAGCCCTCTCCCCCATGACGATATCATCGTCCATCCCGATGGTTGACAGCAAACATCGTCAACGGCCAATTTAAGGGACATCGCCCAACCCTACATGTTATGTTATCAGAGGTATGAGTTACAAAATGAAAATAACCATGTTTCAATTAAAGAAATAAATGTTTGGCCCAACTCATTGCAAAAATATTGCTTCAAAACAAATGTTGTTATTATAGTATTAAGTAATTTGATTAAAATCACACTTAAAAGAATGGGACGTTTTTGATCCGTGTATGTAAATTTATTGTAAAAACCATTATTATCCATTGAGTATGAAAGGAAAAATGTAAATAATATTGTGGGTTAAGAAAAAACAAGATTTGTAATGAATACTTGGAATAATCAACAGTAAAAAATATATATTTTAAAAGATACAACAAAATAAAAACTCAGCCATCATAAGATTACATAGAAAATGAATGCGGGTCATTTTAGACCCATGTTGCGCATTAGAGGGGGTGTGGATATGTTGCGCATCAAAGGGCTAGTGAGCATCGATGCACACTGGTTTTGTCGCAGAGACTTCTGGGAAGTTCCTAGGGCTCTGAATTTTGGAATCGTAGATTTGGACAGCCTGAGAAAACCAATGGAGGTATTTGGACACAACCTGTGTGTTTGGATGTGTGTGTATTTTTGAGTGTACATGCGTGTGTTTGTCTGTTTACGTCTGTGTGTGTCTATGAGTGTGTGTTTTGATTGTATGTATGTGTGCGCAAGTGTGTTTCTGTGTGAGTGTCTATTGGTGTCTGCGTGTATACTAGTGTCTTTGATGTATGTGTGTACTTATGCATGCGTGTGTGTAGTTTTAATAGTGTTGATTCTGGTATAAAGTACATTCTTATTCAGTTATATCAGTCTCTCTATGATCAAATTCATCATAGTTTGCCAAACAGACATTTCCTTGTTAAAATAATAAAATCTGTAGTGATTCGGTTCTTGTGCGTTTGTTTAACGTCTGATCGAGGTCGGCAACCTGAACCTCTCAAAGAGCCATTTGGATCAGTTTCCCACTGAGATGAAAGCACAGGGAGCCGCAACAGTAGGGATGTTAGAAAAAATGTTTTTGCCGATGTATCACTATAGTTCATTTTGGCAATACTTGCATTGATTCAAAATGTTTTCAAGATATTCATTTAATTATTTATTTTCATTATTTTTATTCTTTTTGAGCGTGATGTTTCCTTTGATCTTTTGTCCATTTTCCACAACCTTGAACAGACTTTTCCGTCTGTCAAACACCCAGAGTTAAGTCATGATGGAAACAAATTCACTTTGATGCAGATTCCTTTCTATTTTTTTCTTTAAATCCAGTAAACCCAATAAATTATATTAATTTTTTGGAGGACAACTATGTTTTATTAGGAAGCAGCTGTTAGTTTGTTGTGGCTCTGGAATCATGAGCGGTGAGTGGTGAGTCTAAGCCCCGCCCCCGCCTCTCTACCTGTGTGTTTTTTCCCCCGCGTGCAAACCCGCCTCCAGCGTGTTCTGCAGGATAGTAGGGGCGCCCTAAAAGGCTTCTTTTATGGCCGCTCATGTGTCCCCCATGAGATCACCACTGACCGTCTTTCCAGAAAAACTTTCCATCCCATAACAGACTCTGGTCGGCGTTCACAGCTGCAGACACGCCCCCTCCGCGCGTTCACGCTGCTCTCTTCCTCCTGCCTGCTCGCTCTGACGGTGTTAACTCTTAGACAATCTTAGAACATGACAGGTATTTTACAAAAACACTGAGAGCTGCAGCACAGGCATGAAAGAGCTGCATGCGGCTCCGGAGCCACCGGTTGCCGACCCCTGGGTCAGACAGAATCTGACATGGAAACCAGACATTTAATTATCTCTGCACTGGTTGTGTATTTAAATCTTCGTCCAGTTCTGTCCTCCAGTCCGTGAAGATGATGATTGGTTACAATGAAAGCATATAGTGTTCCATGATGCATCCTATGTATATATTTCTGTCTGCTGAAGCAGCCGAGTGTTCCTTTAGGGTTACTGATGTTCTGCAGACTGAGGACAGACGTGTCAATTGTTGACAGCGATGTTCTGATGATCTCAGAGTGACTGCAGAACATTGTCACGTGTGGTTGGGGTGCTGCACAGCAGTTTTATGGGTCACTGTCATTGATTTGAAATCAAAGCAGTGGAGCCTCAAGTGGATCTATGTGATCTATAGGATCTAAGCTGCAGGTCTGCTTCATCTCCTCAGTCTTTGTTCAAACTGATCTTCATGTTTTGAAGGTAAAGCTGACAGGCTGTGCATATTCAGCAGGCGAGCATCACACCATCAACCTAATGATTACCTCTGGGATGCCTGTGGAGCTCACCATGGGAGTTAACAGAAAAAGGCACAGCTGTGCTGCTGCCTCACTGAGTGGTACAGTAGAAGTCTTCATCAGGCAGGGACTCATGCCCATCCTCACCGTATCTCTCATTAAAGCGTTTTTTTTCTGCGATCTTCCTCACGTCTGAAATGCTGAAGAAAAGGACGCAAACAAACAAACCTGCAGGGAAAGGACTTCTGTTTCATGCCTGTGTGTCTCCCCCTGCAGAACATAAACTGTATCCAAGAACTGGACTGAGTCAGTGTGACATCACCTACAGAAAATGGTTTATTCCAGCTCCAACCAACTAAATCCATTCAGTCGCCATTTTTTGACAATACAGACGTCATCAGAAAGCAGTGATTGGTCCAAGTCGGTTTGAGTCGAAGTTTCTCTATGGCAACCAGGAGTGAGCTTGTTGGAAGGCCACATCCCTACCACTTAAAAGCAAACTTCTGCAGACTCTGTCACCTTTCAGTAACTGCACTTCAATGTAAAGCTCATCACTGCATCAGAAAACTCCAGATGCAACGACAGTCTGTCTTCCTTTTATTTTATTGTTAATTTAAATGATTTTTCATCTGAAACGCACAAACTGACATGTGGGGTGCCTCAAGGCTCCATCCTGGGTCATACACTTTTTAATCTTTACATGCTTCCGCTTGGTGATGTCATCAGGAGACACGGCACTAACATTCATAGCTATACTGATGACACTCAACTATATGTAGCTGTGTCTCCTGATGACATTGGACCCATAGAAAGCCTTTTAAACTGTATTTTAGATATTCAAATGTGGATGGGAGAAAACTTTTTCCAGCTCAACCAAGACAAAACTGAAGTCTTGGTAATCGGTCCTGAAGCTGAGAGAGATAGGGTCCAATTTTATCTGTCAACCAAGTTTATGACCATATGTGATAAAGTAAGGAACCTCGGTGTGATTCTAGATGCAGATCTTAGCTTTGACCAACATGTGAATCAAGTAACTAAATCTGCATTTTACCATCTGAGGAATATGAGGAATAGTGAGACCCTTTCTCTCTAGAGCCAGTGCTGAAATCTTAATTCATGCTTTTATTACATCAAGGATAAATTATTGTAATGCCCTCCTTTCTGTGGTAAAGAAAACCACTCTTAATCGCCTGCAGCTAGTCCAGAACTCTGCTGCTCGCATTTTAACGAGAACCAGGAAGAGGGAGCACATTTCACCGATCTTAAAATTTCTGCACTGGCTCCCCGTCAGCTTCAGGATTGATTTTAAGATTCTTTCAATAGTTTACAAGAGTGTCCATGATTTTGGGCCTTCTTTTATATCAGATTTGCTTTTAACTTATGAACCTCCCAGAGCCCTTAGACCCTCAGGCGCGGGCCTGCTAAAGGTCCCTAAGGTCAGGACAAAAAACCACGGCCAGGCCAGATCTAAAAACTACGGGCCTCGTCTGTGGAAACGCCTGCCTGAGGATCTGAGGCCTCATCCACTGTCAAGGTTTTATAAAAAGAAATTAAAGACCCATCTATTTAATTCAGCTTTTATTTAGATCTCCTTTGGGGAATCAAACATTTTTTCTGTTATATTTTATGATATTTTACTACATATTTATTTGTTTAATGTATTATTATTATTGTGTCATCTTAACATCTTAACTTATTCTTACTTATATTTCAGGTGTTTTAGACTTTTTATGCATTAACTTCTTTTAATTTTTTATATTTTAGCTGTTTTTATATTTTAACTTCTCTATTTATCACTTTTACATTTTAGACAGTTTATGAGTGTTTTCTCCCCCTTGGCTGGGGAGTTTGTGTCTATGCTGACACCCAGGCCACCAGGAGGACAGGGCAGACGGCACCTTCTTGGTTCTCTCTTCTTAAGTCATTTCTTTTTTACTTGTGCTTGTTTTTGTGTATTTTACTATGAGAGGCTTATTTCTTTACTTTTTGCATTGGTGTTCTTTCATTCCTGATTGGTTTTCTGTACAGCACATTGAGCTGTTTTCTTTACAAGAAAGGTGCTATAGAAATAAACTAATTTTGAATTTGAATTTTCCTAATTCCTAATCCGAATTTTCTCTCAGAGTTCTGGTACATCACCTGTCCATCCTGGAGGAGGATCTCTCTTTCTTCATTATGACATGTGGACACCTGAGGTTTTCCAGAATCTGTATTTTTAGGAGTTTTTCCTTACAGAGAAGGAGAGTCTAAGGCCAGGGATGCCCAGTTTAGTCTGTTTAAATTGTTTTTGCAATCAGCTATCGTATTTTAGAACTGATTTCATATATTGTATAATTAGTGACGCCCGTTGAGACAACTGTGTTGTAGTGGGCTGTATACATGAAACTGAATTGAATTCAGATCACTGGCAGGCCTCAAGCCATAACTGAAAATTAGTTAAACCGTCTAAAAATATCAAAAATTATTCATGATTCGGGTGTTTTGCAGATCTGCACCTCTGGAAAAAAAACAACAGACATCTGACTGAAGCTTCACGGAGGTAGAGCAGCATGTCATGTCACATCTGCCATGAGTGTCTGTGAAAGGGGGGGGGGAACTGTCATGTGTTCCTTCAGGAAAGCTCATGGACTGCTGCTTTCCAGATGAATCGTTTCTGCAAACACTTCCTGATCCTTAGTTGTCACGGCTAGTTAGAAAATAAAAAACAATTAAAGAAGAATATATTTTCTGGGCTTTGCATGGTGAAAAAAACAAACCACTCCTAAGAAGTAAATGTCCAAGAAAAGGAGGAATCCTCTGAGTGTGTGTGTGTTGGTGTGTGTGTGTATGTGTTCTGCTGTTTAAGTGCTGTGTGTTGGAGTGTGTGAATGCACAGAGCTGCTTTAAGAAGCGTGGATTCATTCTCTCTCAGAGCACCGAAGCACAACCGCTCTTTACTGTGTGTGCACACAAACACACACATAGACGCACACACCCTAATACGCAAGCATGCACAGACACGCTTGCACACACACATATGCACACTAATATGCATCCATGCACACACCACATACGTGCACACACGCCGATGAGCACACTCTCACATGCACACACACGCACACACACAGCAGTGAGTAAACTTTCTCAGGAGTAAACTTGTTTGCTGCACAAATTCTTCCAAACTTCTTCAAGTCTGTTTGTGACCCAGACTGTTTTATGATCAGAACCATGAAAAACTTTCACAGATTTTGTTCTAAACACTGAAAATGAATCATCACTGCAGAGAAAATACAGAACAGAAATGTTACCGGCTGGTTCTTTTAGGTTCTCCCTAGTGAGATCCACACACGACACACGACACACACACCAACACACACAGGCTGGGCTGGTTTCTCACTGTCCTCCAGACTTCCTTTCCCGCCTGCTGCAGCGTCGCCTTGCAGACCAGCGAGCTCCATTTCTGACTAAACTGGTTCCCGGCAAACATCCAGAACAAAAAAGCATGAAGCCCATTGAATCCTCCGCCTGCCAACCTTCACAGAGAAGAGCGCTAAATTATTCAGCCTTTGCCGCAGCGGCTCAGCCGCCACACGGGGAAGCTCAGCTGCAGACAACGAAGAGGATGATGAGTGAAGAAGCCATGTTGGAACCCATGTGGATGCGTGTGAGGATCGCTTCACATGGAGGAATAGTTTGGTGTTCAGCAAAGCTTCACTTCTTCCGCTCTCACTTCTCTTTCCACACATTGATGGGGGACAACAGGGCCACCTGTCACACAAATACAGACTCTGCCTTTACCAACATTGTGTATTTCCGCTGTGTAGGTCTGTTGTTCACCTGACGGAATCATCTGCTAGACCTTTTATATTCTATTTTAATGGGAGTTTTGGGAGGGTATCCGTGTTTGGGAGAGGGTCGGCAGGTATTTTAGGCTCCTTTTCTGCATGTGTTGCTGTGCCTTCATGTCTTTCCGGGGTTTGTGTATAGTGTATGTCATTAGCTGTGTAGGGTTGTTGTTCACCTGACAGAATCTTGGTGTTCTGCTGGCTGCCTCATCCATGTCTTGATTTAGGATATTTTCTGTATTGATAAAGTATATTTTAGAACATAAAATATCTTAAGGTCCTTGACTGACAGGTTTATTCCCGGCCTGGTTGGACCAACACAAACATTAGAGGTACCTTGGACAGCATCTGTTAACACAGTGGTTTACTCACTCGTATACTAAAGATGCCATTTAAAAGTATGAATATGAATTTAAACTTATTATTAAATCAGATAACACTAAGTTAGGCATTAGCAAAAACAGAGTTTGGTGAACAGAGAAGCAATGGGGTAGGAGGGGAGTACCAAGATTTAAGAACAGTGAGAGTAACAGGGGAATACAGGAGGCAAACACACCATTGTACTGATAGTTTCCCCCAAACAGAATGTAAACTGGGTTTGTGTCTCTTGTGGTGAAGAAGGAATGTCTTAATGTAGGTCATGAGTTTGTCTTTCTGTTCAGCTTGTTTTTGTAAGATTCTCACCTTTAAACTAAACTGGTGCTTTTCATTTTTTTCCCATCTGCATGTGGATCTCCTCACCTTCCATTCTCAAATGTTCTGACACCAAAACTTTTTTTCATTTCTGCTCCTGACTTTGCTCTCCAGCTGTGACATGATTCTAGCTGCTTGTCCTTCAGACTTGGACGCACTCATGGACTTTGACAGATCAGACAGAGTTCTGCTTATTTTCTGTGGTTCTGTAAATCCCAGTACCAGAGAGCTGGAAGGATTTATTCGGACCAACAGTTTGTCAGCTCTATGAAGTCTGTTTTATGATGTCATAACATCAATTATCAGCCCGAAAGTGTTTATGGTCTGGAAAAAACGGACTAACAAGACGGAAAACGCTTGTGCATGCTTGCAACATCACAGCCATCACGGCTGCTCAGAACAGTTAATCTCATTTAATCCTAAAGAAACAGAAGTGAAGGATTCCAAATGTTTTTACTACATTCATGTCAAAGGAAACAACAAAAGTCTGCAGAAAAGTTTCGAGGCTGAAGAGCAAGACGTTCCTCTGAGAAGGGGGCGGGGCTAAGAGAAAAAAACTGACTTTTAAAAAGAATTGAACCACTTTCTGGAAGCATTTGGTGCTTTTGAAAGGAAAAGAATGAAAAGTTCTCCAGCATAAAAACCATGAACTTTTCCTCCGGTTAGAAGGCTGGGCTTGATGAAAAGTGATCATCTGCAGACTCTGGCGCTCGAACATTAAGGTTGAAGGAAGCAGCTGCGCAACATCTGCATCAACGTCTGCGGCAGAGGTGAAGCGCCGAGGGTGGAAGGAGACGGCAGGACAGACAGCGGGATGCCACATTCAGACTACCGTTTCAAATGCAGGAAGTTGGTCCCATAAAAAAAGCTTTTGCACTGAATGCAACACAGAGTCAAAAAGTTTTTAATTCAAACATTTTACATTTTTAGGTGTGTTACATATTTATGTTTGAAATGTCTTTATGGTCTGGTACATATTCTGGAGGCCTCAATTTGTTGTTTTTTCTAAAAGGTTTTGGCCGAATATTCAGCAGGTTAAAGCAGTTTAGATACTGTAAACTAAAAAACCCATTTGATGCATTACATATAAAGGTAACAGGAATACATGTTTAATAATAATAAACTAAAGATAAAAAAAAGACCAATCATTGCCAAACTAATTTGTTTTTTTGAAGAGGGCTGAAGTGTTGTCCAATGTGGTACATCATCAAATTATAAAATTAAAATTATATCCAAACTTTGATCGGAAATATTCCCATTTCTGAAATCCTTTTCTTTGCAAAACGATGTGAGCCACACGATTCAAAGTGGTAAAACAGAAAAACAGCAAAGAGCAAAAGTCAAAGCTCTCAGGTGAACGCCTCTTAGAGCTTTTTTCTGACTTTTGTTTTCCTGCGTCGGTTAAAGGTGTGCAGCAAGAGGGTCTGTTCTCTGCCTCAGAACGTCTCTCAGGAACCAGACAGAAAAAAAAACAGAATCCTGGCTTTCAAAAGGCTGAACTATTGATTGAATAGATCTCCACAGCAGCTTTAATCTCCAGAACCAGACAAGAAAAGTTCTGTTGAGAGCAGCTGACCATCCGTTAGGAGAAAAGGAGGAAGGATGGACACTTACCCCCGGCAGCGTTTTCTGTTCATGGAGGGCGTTCTGGGCCTTGATGGCTGACTCCCGGGCACAGTACGTCAAGAATGCACAACCTGAAGCAGATGAACACAAAATACACATTATTTATTTTTACTTATCATTATTTAACCTGGAAAGTCCCATTGATATCTGCAGATTTCTTTTTTAGGGGAGTTCTGGCAAAGAGGCAGATTACTATTCAAACCGTACAAAAAATGTAAAACATGTCAATGATTTCACTTCCAGATTCTTTAGAACAGCAGCAGCCAGAGACAAAGTAGTAAGACGTGGTAAATGAATTGCCCGTTTGCAGAGAATCCCCTATAGTGAAACGCCGTCTTTCCCTTCTCCATCCTGACTCTACAGACAGATGGCTAGTAAACATGTGGAGAAGGTAAGGTCCATCAGGCCTCTGCTGAAGACACACAGTAGAGTACGAAGGGGGCAGAACAACCAGTCCCCTCTCTATAAAACTGAACCCGTGTGAACTGACGAGCCTCCAAAGCAGAAGGCCATGTGGACCTCAGTTTATGAAACGCTAAAAGACAATCTGACTTCACAGATCCTGGACTAGGCCATTGGGGGATAAAATATATCCCAGCTCAGGACTAAATGCTGCAGCAACAGGTCTCTGCCCTACATGGAGAGAAAAACATCTTTCTGGAATAGGAACTCGACTATAGACACTTTAAAGACAGAAAAATCTCTGCCTAATAGGCCCAAATAGACAAAAGCATCAACAACTTCAATACAATAATGGGGGGAGAGTGTCTGCTTGTATTTACTATTGGAAAAAAACCATCACTTTAGTTTGTTTCTATTCAGGGAAAGGCTTAATTTGAAAAAAATCAATGACAGACAGCATTAGAAGAACAAAAGAGACGATCATGTTGTCGGCATTAAAACGGCAACTGGAAAACAGAAGTAAAAATACATCGAATGCAGTATTTCTCCCCTAACACAAACATTTGACGATGATTTTATTTCCTCCTCTTATTTTCTAAATGATCAGGAGGATTTCAAACCAAAAAGTCAGAGAAATCCTGCAAAAACAAACCAAGAACTAAAAAGGACATTTCAAAGTTTAAATAAAACTCTACTTTAACGAAAAGAAAATTGGTTTGCAAACTAAAAAGCAGAATTCTACACAAAAAAGAAGCGTCTTTTGTAGAACTGATGAAACTGTTCTGTGTAGTTAGTCCAAGTGTTTTGTTAATTGTACATAATTTACTGAAAAAACACATGCTTGGATCGTGTTGGGTAAACTCGTTGTTCAGTCGATCCATCATTTTCCCGCTTCGGAAAAATTAAAAAGCCCTTTTCCCCGCTTGTGGCACTAAGAATTGTGGGAAGAAGACCGGCAGAAAGTGGTAAATAGCTAAATGCGTAAGTGAAGCCATTTCAGATGGTGTGGAGAAAAGTAATGTGAGGTATTTTATTGTAAAGGATGCGTTGTTTGCTGAAGGGGTCCTCTGCTTTTTTCAATATAAAACAGCCACACAAACGCAACACAACCCATGGACACAAATTAATCCCATCTGCAAACGCACAGGAGGAAAAAAGGGAAGAGAATAAAATGATGGAATATTGAGGCCATCATTTTCCTTCTGACTATCTGGATAAATAGATTTGCTTGTGTTGTATTAATGAGGTTCCTCGGGGCCAGCAGGCATCATCTTTCTGCCACTCTGAAGATGCTTTATTAGCAGCCGATGCATTCTGGATCTCATTTCATCAGCTGAATGGATGCACCGCATGCTGATGTATTAAGTGGCTTTACGTGGACACTATTCAAATCCATCTTTCTTGCCTCATGAAAAATCCCTTTTATTCATGCATGCATCATAATTTTTGTGCCTGTGCGCATTATGGCGGTATAACCTGAGCAGAGGTACACCAAATAGGATTAATGGGATGGCACCTTTTTGTGTTTCCGAACTGCAGAAACACAGATTTATTTCCATAGAAGCCAGAAAAGGTCCAAATATAACCTACATTTAAAAAAACACAGAAGTTCAGCCAATAATGTTCCACATAACAAACCTGGAAGTGTTTGAAAATTCCTTTAAATAAATTATGAAATGACTGTTTTCGTTCTTTACCTTTGCAGAACTACTTTAGGCTTTTAAAGTTAATATGTCATATTTTTATTTGTTTATTTGGGAAGCAGCAATGAAGAGCAGCCAAAAAAAGGGATAAAAGAAAAAGAAAAAAGTAAAGAATAATAATTACAATTTTTTAAAAATAGAATAAAAACTGTGGCTAAATTGATCCCTGTGGGTTCTCCAGGTTCAACTAGAACATAGAATATTTTCCTATTGAATTCTATGTATTTATGCTCCTTTTGATTTTATGTTAAACTTTTTCAATTACCGATACGAAGCCCATCGAGACGACTGTTGTTGTGAATTTAAACTATACACATAAAATTGAATTGAATTGAATTGAATAGAACAACTGATTTAAAAAAACAGTTTTACAGAATGAAAGAAATCATCTCAGTGGCCCCCCCCGGACTGAAGATTAGCACAGCCAGAAGCTGAACTGACCCTTCACCAAACTCCCACCTCAAGAATAAACTTGAAGAAAAAAAGAGCAGCACTGCAAAACGCCATTTGTTCCTTTAATGGTCATTTTGTTGTTCTTTTTGTGTTGTTCTCTTTGCAGGCTGGTGATTGTTGGTTTACTCGTCAAATTTGTTCTTTAAGTAAAAACCTCTAGCATTGCAGTCACAGGGTATTTGCTGATGTGTAATACACAGAGCACTGAGAATAAATGAATAACAGCAGCAGTAGGGGATGCAGCAGCAGGAGCCGTAGCATCAGCAGCGGTAGCAGCAGCGGCAGAAGTACAGCGGCATGCAGCCGTAGCAGGAGCAGCAGCAGCAGTCGGGGAACCAAAAAGAAACATGACCTCAGTTTAAATGTGATGTGATTCTCTTTAACGTACGGCTTAGTATTAGTTTTTCGGCCACGGGCGAAAACGCTTTAACAACTCCTTAATTGGAATCCAAACACGTACAGACTGCCAGCACTGCAATAGGAGGGGGGGATGGGGGGGCATGATGAAATTGTTTGAAACCTAACAAAAAGCTGCTGTAATCAGAGCCTGCTGACACAGCAACAGGGATGATCCTCTGCATCATCTGACAGAAACCTTCAACAGCTTCATCTCAGGCATCGATTTCAGCTCCAAAGACAAGAAACTTCCTCTGCTAGACCTCTGGTCTTCTGGAAACGAGTCTGTCATCTCCACTGGCTTAGCTTTTAGTCAGAAACAGGAGCTTCTGTATTTACCCTCCACAAAACGCTGGAGAGCACTGCATGGAAAGGGGATGGGGGGCTGATGAGATGGTGAGAAGTAAAACTGTTACTGCTCAGCTGTTTGCTCTCTGAACCTGAAGGCAGATCAAAGTTTTTATTTCCAAACAGAGAAATAAACAGCTCTCACTCAGTCATTCTTTTGGTCAGAAGAAGCATTCTGGATCTGATACTTTTTTTAACGTCTTCTTAATAATCCTCATTTTTGTCATGATTTTTTTCCTGTAGTTGGAGGTAATAAACCGACCAATCGGATGCCTCAATAAAAGTGGGTGGAGCCTGCTGGCCCCCACATCGAGTAAGCCCTGGCTGCAGCCTTCCTCAGCGTTCCAGCATTCCTCTATGTTGTGCAGTTCTGCAGGCTGCAGCCAGGGGTAGTTGCCCACATCTGAGCCCGATTTTATGAGGTAAGGGTATGGCCTTCCAACAAGTTCACTCCTGATTGGCCAGAGTGGTTGCCATAGAAACGATGACTGACTCAGACCAGTCGCTGCTTACTGACGATGTGTGACTTCAACATGGCGACGTTTGTATTGTGAGAAAATGGCGACTGAATTGACTTCATTTGGTTTGAGCCGAAATAAACCATTTTCTACAGATGATGTCACTCATTTAGAGGTAAGATCAGGCCTAAAAAATCCAGCCCGACCCGACACAGGCCCGCAGGCATTAAAGCCGAACTCGGCCCGAACCCGATCAATTAACTTGATTTGCAGGCCCAAGCTCGAAGCAAACCCGAAATTTCAATTTATCCCATTTTTTTTGGCAGAAAAAAAACGCCAGATTTCTTAAGGTTTAAATAATCTACATATTTTTATGATCATGATAAATGCATTTGCACAACGAAATAACGCTGGAACACAGAATAAGAAGCCAGACAAAGAGAGTGAAAGAGAGATCTTGATGCGCACTTGCTTAATTACGTGGAGAAATACTGCAGCTGCGGCGGTTCATGTTTGCCTTTTCAGTTCCCCTGTCTTAAATTAAACATCTTGCTGCTCCACATCGGGGATACCTAAACAAAATAGATGCGGACTTGCGGAGGGAAGATTACATTCACGACAGGTGCGCAAAGCGTGCCCTTGCTCTGCGTCTGCGCTTCATGTTTAATAGTAGTTATATAGAAATTACCTTACAGCGCCTTCTCTGTTTTAACCAAATTATTTATTTATAACGAGTATTCCTTAGTTTAGTATCCACACATCTTTTTAGTGTACATTTTTATAAACATAGTGTAACGACCCAGAGTTTGGACAGAGCTGCGGGTGTCCGGCACCCACCTCTTTCTGCCAGTTGCTGGACCACAGTGTATGTCAATCAACGGTGGGCTGGTGACTGGTGGGATAGAGGGGGTGGGGTCTACCTGTGTGTGTGTGTGTGTGTGTGTGTGTGTGTGTGTGTGTGTCTGCGTGCGTTCGGTGAACGTTCTCCCTCTGAGTAAGAAGAAGCTGGCTGTGCCTTTCGGTTTGTGCTTTAACCGTTCTGACATACAGGATTAATAAAGAGCCGTTTGACAACCGCCCGCCTAAGGAGCTTCTTTGCAGCCATTAAAATATGTTTATTAAAAAAGTCAGCGAGAGAGAAGCCCGGCCCAACCCGACCCAAACGTAATGATTGTCATTTTAGACCCCGAACCGACCCGAATTTCAGGTCGGGTCGGGTTCTGACTCGGCTCGGGCCTAAGATCTCATCTCTACACTCATTCAGTCCAGTTCTCGGATGCAGTTGATGCGTCATTCAATCATCAGATTGTGCATGTAAAGAAATCGTTTAAATTTTATATTTAATGTTTAACAAATTGAGAATACTGCCCCTACTGGCACTCAGCGGCATAGCTCCTTGCTGGTCACAAGCAGCTAGACTTTTATCAATGACGATCTCATATTCATTTTCTTACACAAACCCTGAAAATACAACTTAAACAGAACTTGTTTGTCTTCATCTAATCTTCTGAATTACTATCCATGTAAACTTGCAGGTTTCCACCGTGGTCAGCACCGGTGACATCTTTACACGTGGGGACAAACTTGCTCGGTGGAACGGTCCAAAGAGAAAGGAAGCCTTAAGGGACGAGGCAGCTTCAAAACCTGCTCCCTCTCATTTCCCCATGTTTGTTCCACACCCTGATCCCAGAAGCGCCGAGCCACTACGGCGTAAAGAAACGTGTGAACTGGCTCTAACTTGAGGCGTTTCCTTGGCCAGAAGGTGTGAATGCTGCAGAAAGCGTGCCAGTCCTCATACTGGCCTGCTCCCTCACACATCATTTACACTTTTGGAAAACGCCATCACTAAGGCAGGATGACTGGTTTTCTTAACACGCTGCCGTGTCGGGCTGCAGGGGGCGTGATGGTCAGAGGCCACACCTTCAGCAAAAAAACAGTTTCATCATGACCTGAATCACTGCTGGTCCGGTAAACTCCAACTAATCATCTATATTCTTTTTTTTCCTAATAGCTAGGCAAACAACACCAAGAGCAGAAAGAAAAGCTTTCAGTGCTTCAAGAGCAACATTTTCCCCGCCAAAAACCCTCAAACCTTAAAATACGACGGCCATCCGTTCTGTTTTAAACAACGTTCTTGTATCACTGCTTTATCCACATCTCCACATCCTGTTTCATTCACAGCAGTGCCCCTCCCCTTATGGTAAAACCTTTACCTGGGGGCAGACGAAGGGGCTCTGCAGTCCTTAACAGGGACAGGAATTAGTCCCCCAAACCCAGCGTGATATCCTCTCTGACCCCTGCACCATTGATTTGTTGCCTCTAGCTTCCATGGACTCCAAGAATCAGTCAAACAGATCCATAGACAGCTCATCCCAAAGGACCCCCCCCCCCCCCCCATCTGTATATGTGTATTTACTGAGTCTGTCTGCAGTGGTTATGGCGGGGTGAACAGTGCTTAATGAGCGTTATAAATGCAATAAATTTGCCCTGAAGGAACCTTCAGTGCTTTAGGGTCAACAGAGGGGCAAACAGGCCAGCGTTACCCTGATGCACCTCCAAACTCCCCACCCTAACCGTGGTGCTGATGCTGACGCCTTTCCTGCATCCTAAAGACACCCCAGAGGTTGTCAGAGCATCTTTGTCATGTGTGTCAGTCGCACCGACAGCGTTTCAGCTTCTTTTTACCGTATGCATCGTCTGAGCAGCCTCAGACTCGTTTGGTTTTTTTATCCCTGTTTTGCTCTTAAAGCTTTGGTCCGATCCATAAAGACGTCTGCATCCCTGATGAGCAGGCTAATTGACGCCGTTAATGGATGGACTTTCAACCGCGTGTAAATAATGTGCAGATTCACACTCACTGCCTCCTGCTGCGTTACTTCTGGGGGGGTCAACAAGAGTTTAGCTGCCAAGCACCATCTCTCTGAGTTGTTCCCCCCTCCCTCCAGGTCTGCCCCAGCCAAGGGATTTACAGAAATCAATAAAAGCTTCTCTGAGGTCCCGACTGGTTCAAAGCCAGAAAACAGCATCGCATCCTCTTCATGAATTGGGACAAGCAGGATAAGACACAATGAAGTCACCTGCACCAATGGGATCTAACTGCAAAACGCCCTCTGCTGAACAAATGCAAAGGCCAACAGAACCCTCACATGTTTGACAGTGTGTGCAGAATAAAGCATTTCCATCCATGAGTTATCTGTGGATCCTGTCATAGACTGTCCCGTCTGCTGAAAGACGGAGGAAAGGATCAGGTTCTCAGCCTTTGATTCCATAAAAGAAAAGGAACCTTTAAAGAAAAAAGCTTCAAATGAACGCTGTCGAGGGGCTGGTTTAAAGACAAATGAGGAAGATGAAAAAGGCCCAGTTAACCCATAACACACACTGATGTCAAACGCACAACCTTATAGGAAGAACCAACAGCTGCAGAAGCTATAAAGAGTTTATAGA
Source organism: Oryzias latipes (assembly GCF_053564925.1). NCBI lineage: Eukaryota > Metazoa > Chordata > Actinopteri > Beloniformes > Adrianichthyidae > Oryzias > Oryzias latipes. The sequence goes on from NC_136240.1 coordinate 9,938,358, forward strand.
CGATAACGCAGACGTCGATTATGGCGCTGAATGCTCCTTCAACAGAAACACTGGATGCTCCTTCAATGGGAGAGCTGGATGCTCTTTCAACAATAGCACTGGATGCTCCTTCAATGGGAGAGCTGGATGCTCCTTCAACAAAAGCACTGGATGCTTCTTCAATGGGAGCGCTGGATGCTCCTTCAACAGAAAGCTGGATGCTCCTTCAATGGGAGAGCTGGATGCTCCTTCAACAAAAAAGCTGGATGCTCCGTCAACGGGAGCACTGAATGCTCCTTCAACAGAAACGCTGGATGCTCCTTCAATGGAAGCACTGGATGCTCCTTCAATGGAAGCACTGGATGCTCCTTCAATGGAAGCACTGGATGCTCCTTCAACAGAAACGCTGGATGCTCCTTCAATGGGAGCGCAGGATGCTCCTTTAAAGGAAATGCTGAATGCTCCTTCAATGGAAGCACTGGATGCTCCTTCAATGGAAGCACTGGATGCCCATTCAACAGAAACGCTGGATGCTCCTTCAATGGAAGCACTGGATGCTCCTTCAACGGGAACGCTGGATGCTCCTTCAATGGGAGCACTGGTTGCTCCTTCAGCAGAAACGCTGGATGCTCCTTCAACAGAAACGCTGGATGCTCCTTCAATGGGAGCGCATGATGCTCCTTTAACGGAAATGCTGAATGCTCCTTCAATGGGAGCACTGGATGCTCCTTCAGTGGGAGTGCAGGATGCTCCTTTAACGGAAATGCTGAATGCTCCTTCAATGGAAGCACTGGATGCCCCTTCAACAGAAACGCTGGATGCTCCTTCAATGGAAGCACTGGATGCTCCTTCAATGGAAGCACTGGATGCTCCTTCAACAGAAATGCTGGATGCTCCTTCAATGGAAGCACTGGATGCTCCTTCAACAGAAATGCTGGATGCTCCTTCAATGGAAGCACTGGATGCTCCTTCAACAGAAATGCTGGATGCTCCTTCAATGGAAGCACTGGATGCTCCTTCAACAGAAATGCTGGATGCTCCTTCAATGGAAGCACTGGATGCTCCTTCAACAGAAACACTGGATGCTCCTTCAATGGAAGCACTGGATGCTCCTTCAACAGAAACGCTGGATGCTCCTTCAATGGAAGCACTGGATGCTCCTTCAACAGAAACACTGGATGCTCCTTCAATGGAAGCACTGGATGCTCATTCAATGGAAGCACTGGATGCTCCTTCAACAGAAATGCTGGATGCTCCTTCAATGGAAGCACTGGATGGTCCTTCAACAGAAATGCTGGATGCTCCTTCAATGGAAGCACTGGATGCTCCTTCAACAGAAACACTGGATGCTCCTTCAATGGAAGCACTGGATGCTCCTTTAATGGAAGCACTGGATGCTTTGTCAACGGAAACGCTGAATGCTCCTTCAATGGAAGCACTGGATGGTCCTTCAACAGAAATGCTGGATGCTCCTTCAATGGAAGCACTGGATGCTCCTTCAACAGAAACACTGGATGCTTTGTCAACGGAAACGCTGAATGCTCCTTCAATGGAAGCACTGGATGCTCCTTCAACAGAAACACTGGATGCTCCTTCAATGGAAGCACTGGATGCTTCTTCAATGGAAGCACTGGATGCTTTGTCAACAGAAACACTGGATGCTCCTTCAATGGAAGCACTGGATGCTTCTTCAATGGAAGCACTGGATGCTTCGTCAATGGGAACGTTAAATGCTCCTTCAATGGAAGCACTGGATGCTTCTTCAACAGAAACGCTGAATGCTCCTTCAAGGGGAGCGCATGATGCTCCTTTAACGGAAATGCTGAATGCCGTAGAGAAGGAGTAATGGCAGGAGGGCGGGATGGGAGATGGAGGGGACAGGATGTGAGGGGAGAATATTGGAATGGTGGGGACACGGCTGTGCCGCCCACAGACGCCCCCTCTGTGCCACCCCTCCTTCTCCTCTTAAAGCCGTGTGGGAGCAGTTTTTGGGGGGAGGCTGGCAGGCAATCAACGATGTCATGCCAGCAGTGCAGTGATGGCAGCTTAACCCATTTTCAGAAATACCAGAGAATTTCTATTTATAACTGTGCTGAGCAGCGCGTCTTTGCACACATCCTTCACAGACAGTATCCAGTCAGGAGTTTCTTCTCTGGACATATTGTTAAGTCCGTTTTAGTATTTTCCATCTTCTCTTACATTTGATCAGATGTAAAATACACATTATTACACAATAGGGATGTAAATGATACAGATACGCATCAAAAAGCGGATCTAGTACTGAGAGTAACAGCAGCATCTTCAGATACAACTTGTCTGGTGAGTCAGAAATGAGATTTTGGCCTCTGGGGTTGTGGCTTCAAACTTGGAGCATCAAACCAAACGCAGCAAAATCCGTTAAAAGGCTGCTTTCACTAAAAACATTCGGCTGAATGCATGTCGTGTTTCTCTTTATGAGAGCTCAAGCTAGCGGTAGCTCACCAAACATCTGCTGCATTGTTCTACAAATGTTTTTACTGCTTAAATTTAGTTGCAGTTGGAGTACATTTCCTAAGGAGATATATTAAATAATTGTTGTTAAGTTTTTGTTAAAGAAAGTAAAAGGAGAAAGAAAAAACATTTAAAAATCAGAGATTTTATTTTTTGGCCGTACCGCCCGGCCCTACATTCAGGTGATTTTTTTTTTTTTTGTGTCAAACTTGACATCTGCGCCCCCCCCCTCCATTCATCCCGCCCCCAAGTGCCAAACTGCCACTCAGCCTGTCAGAGCCATCCTCCCCATCTCAAGTTGAATCATCAATCCACTCTCTGCCCGGGGATAAAAGCTACCATTTGTTTCTGCATCTCTGACAAACACTTCATCTTCTTGCCTTCCACTTATCCATCTGTCCATACGTCCATTGTTCTGTGTGCCTGCCGTTTGCCTGGTGGGCCTGGCTGCATGCATGTGCCATTCACCGCCCGTCCAAGTCCTCTCTGTCACACTGGGCTCTGTGACAGAGAGGGATGAGGCGGATCCTCAAAGCTTTGTGTTTGCATGTCTTCTCCAGCAGATATTCCACCTTCAGGCCTTTCTTACTTCCATCCACATCACGGCTCAACCATTTTGCCATCCAAGGGATGCCACGACTCCACTCATCTGGGATTGTTTTGCTTTTTTACCAGAACATGGAGGCTAGCAAGGCCTGCACAGGCATGGCACCATAAGGAAAGGCAAATAGTTCCCATTATTTTCCCAGCTTGAACGAGGCTTTATCACTCCAGTTCTTCTGAACTGTTCCAAAAATAGAGAAGGATTATCACCAAACACTGCATTAAAATCTCCTCTTCCCTGTTCTTTTATTTTTCCATCTAAAATGAATGTGTGACCAGCCAGCCTCAAACTCAACATTAAAGAGCTCATTCACCTTCAACAGCATCCACCATCCCCCTGCAAAGCTCCCTTCAAGAAGCAACCTTCAGATTCCTGTTTGGGCTGTGAGACTAGCTGGGATCTTTGTGCGTAGAAAAGAGCGCGTCTCTGAAAAAGGCATGTGACCTCTGCCTCAGAAATCACAGCAGCTATGAGACGAGGGAAAATGTTGACTCACATTTTTTGTTTTCAGTCTAATAATGAAGAATGTAGTCTAAAATAAAGAAAAAAAATCAAAACAAGAAGACACATTGTGAAAATTAAAACTGCGTGCGGCGTTGTATGGCCCAAAGGCGTTACCCCCCCCTCACTGGCTGAGCGCTGCTACAAGCCCCTCAGTCTCCCCTTCTGCCCCTGCCACCCTGGTCAGAGCTCCACATGACGAATTCATGAAACAGAAACTTTTTTCAAAGTGATTTTCCATTAGTTTAATCTCCATAGCAACCATTTTATTTTTTGGTCACCTGGGGGTGACGAACAGGTTGATTTCATTTTTACAAGAATCAGCAAAAGTAAACTTTTGGATTTCCTGTGCTACTGAGGTTGTTTTAACCACGCCCACATTCCCAGTATGTTCAGATCGTTTTGTTCATCTTGAGCCTTATATTTTCACAATGTTCTGATAAAAATATGCGAACAAAACGGATAGGCCACGTATGTAAGCTCGCCACACTAACACCATGTCAAATCTACAAACTTTAAAACCAACATTTAAAAAAAAGCATTTGATGCGAGCACTCATTTGATGCTCGAGGAGTTAGGAGGTGATAGATCAAAATCTCTGGGAAGAGTTTGAACTTGTAGTTGGTTCTTGAGGTGTTTTTTTTTTTTTTTTTCTTAAGGGTCAAAGGTCAACAAATATTCAGTCATAGTTGTAGATTTACCTTTGTGTCATGTGTGACATTTAGTGAAGTTTGCTCCAACAAAACTTTTCTTTTCCCATATTGTGGGAAAATGTGAAAAATCACAGAATTTTCAGCTTTGCCACAAAATGGCCAAGCAGTAGGTCCTGCAGCCATCCCATAATAATTTCAAAACCTCCTTTTGATATCCCCAACACATGTTTTGGTTTTGTTAGTGTATTTTGAATTCTTTTTTTTGGAGCCTCACAAGACACTTTGGGCCCATTCATTTTTTTGACAGTCTCCTTGATGTCATCACTCTTCTTTGTTTTGTTTTTCTTTTTTCTTTTTTTTTTTTTTTTTTTGGGGGGGGGGTTAACTATGCTCAAGATTAATTTTCACTGGAATATGTAAATTTTGGCAATTTGGCGTTTTTGAGTCAAATTTTCACTCAAAGGTCCGGAGATCTTCAGTCCAGGATTACTACTGCTGCAGCTGCTGCTGGACAGAAATACGAAGTTTCATGTAAATGTCATTTCAAACTTGTAAGGGGCCCTTTTTTTTTTAAACAGTGTCCTGTTTCTGCCGTTGCTCCGGGTGCTCTATGAATGCAGAGATACTCCTCTAAAGGTCATAGAAAAACAGCACTTTTAACAAAGTATGGGTGAGTCGCTGTGAGCCATAATAAATGTTGCATTGGAGCAGGAATCAATCCATCGGAAAGGCAGGGATGAAGGGAGAAGGAGGAGACGGGAGGAGGCAGGTGAGCGTGGACAGTCCAGCGGAGCGCTGCCTGCCTAGATTGCCCATCTCTCTGGGAAACCATGAGAAATGGGGGGGGGGGCTGCACTCATCATCCTGAAGTCGGGGCCCATAGCGCCTGTCAGGACCGGTTGAGCTGCTGCATCTTTCATGAGGAAAGCCCTGTTGCTTATTACAATATTTACAGACGTTTAAAGATTGCAAAGTGAGTGTTTTTAGTGCCTTGGCCAAACGGCCTTCGCTTCGTCGCCCCGAGAGGATTTTCACCCGCAAACAGCAGAAATGAATTCTGCCTAAAACCTACCAGTGATTGTTAAATGACACCGTCAAAGGGGCGGCACCAACATGTCACATGTAAGTGGGCACAAACGCTTGAGATGCAGCTGCAGGATGAACTAATATTATCATCCAGGCTCATCAGGAGGTTTTTTAGTTTTCCTCCAAAACCCTGCTGGTGTTTGTTTACTGCTTTGCAACCAATCAGAACATCTAAACATCCTCCATATGTTCGGATCAAAACACGATAAAAAATGACAGTCCTGCAATCCCAGAATGCACTGCTCTCACTTCTCATCCATCAAAGCGACTCCGATGGGGAAGAAAAAAAAAAACTTGAATAAATATTTCATCAGATTACGCCGTGATTTAATGTTCTTCTGCTCGGCTGGCTTTACAGCCACATCTTCATTCATAAATGCATTAACAGAGCGATGGCCGACACCAGCGCCGTGTTGACATGAGAGGCGCTTTGGCCGGTAGATTAAAGCAGGAATTGGCTATTTGCTCTTCTAATTCCTATTTTCTTTGTCTGCAGGACAACTGCGCATTAACGTCCAAGATTTGAGATTAGGATCTACAGAGAGATGGATGTTTGATTATGAAATTCTCCATTTGGAGAAGAAAAAAAACAAACATAAAAGGCCGAGGCAGACCCTCTGATGTTTATGGAAGGACTTGGGAGCATGCTTTGCACGTCTCATCAGGTAATTAGAGCCAAAGGGAGGACACCTTCCCGCAGTCTACGGTAAATTCTACATCAGGAAGTCCTGAACTTATAAATACTAGCTGGGCGACAATAATTGGCAGCCATCGGTGGCGTGGGCAGACTTAATCATCTGCAGAGGCACACTAGACAGATTTTTTAATTGGGAGAGGCAGCCACTGTTTAGGAAGGCAACCAGCTGATCACCCGAGAGACTGCAGCTTCAGACAACGCACGTTTACTAATCCTCTGGAGTGAGTTATTATGGCCGTGCATTATTATCACGCTTTACAAACTAATTCCATGTTCCCCCCAACGGATTACCAGCAGGAGAAAACTGTCACATAAGAGAAAGGCAAATAATAAACACAGCGACGTGGACGAAATGGAAATTACTGAATGCAAAACACTTAGAATAATGAAAGTGACGCTTGTGTGTCTGTGCGCGTTTATGTGTGTCAGCTGTCCATTCCTGTCTTTGTGCAGCAGCTGCATCTCAATCCTCGTCAATAATCCCTCTCTGCTCAATAACTCCATTAACTATAAAAGACTGTAAGAGTTTGCTTTTGAATTGTTCGTTGGCCCGACATCATTACACTTTAAGACGTTTAATTTGACTGAAATGGGCTGATCTGAAGGAAATGAGGACAGATGCTGACTTTTCCGTCTCTTAGATCAAAGAAAACTTTATCTTGCTGCAGCGAGTCACATCAGTCATTCCGTCCATTCGTAAAGAAATGCTTCCTAAAGATTGTATTTTTACTGCTGCAGGATTTTAGCAAGGAAACTCTTTCTTGTTCAGGGTCTCTGGCAAGTTTGTCATTTACATTTACATTTCAAATGTTAACCTTCCTGGAAGGAATTCCAGCATTTCAGTTACAAAATTTAAGCAGTAGATTTTGTTCTGGATTATGATCAGCTGATATTAATTTAACATGAAAGAAATCCTGAAAAAAAAACATTAAAAACCATAAACTACAGAAATTCCAGTCATAAATAATCTCCTAATAATTTGAGATTTTTCACCTAAAATGTCTGAATATTCTTTGGTATTTAGGATCCAAACTATTGGATGAATGTGTCTTAGATCAAGTTGGGTTTTCCCAGACGGGAACTTGTTTACCTGCGTTTACAGCTGGGGGATAGAATATTCCATCACACGAACCCAAACGATATTTATCATATGTTCGCACACACATGACCTGGAAACCGCTAAGATCATCTATGGCTGAAAGTTTTATGATTCATAAATATGAAGCGACAAACAGCTATTCTGCTAAAAAAAAAAGAACTTCCTTTTATCCTTTAATGACTGATGTGGTCATTCATGAAGCTGCAGGATGTTTGGGATTTGAACCAACGTCCCTTTCTGTCGGCCAGTTCCCAAGTTAAGACAAAGGCTGTACAGTGAGTTAATATTAGAAAAGATGGTTACACACAGCTGTGACGTAATGATTTACATCACGTGTGGGTCCCACTTATCCAACATTACTTGCAAAAACTATTCTGAATAAAAATGCATTTGTGTTTCAGAATAGTTTTTGTCTTCAAAAAAGAATGCCATACGAGATCAATGCAGTTAAAGCGACACTAAACCCGTCCTCAGACGTTTTCACAATAATTCAACCAAATGATGAAATTATTCACAAGATTCAACAAAATAACGTGCGCTGAGTTTCACATTCTACATTTCTATCACAAAAAAACACTAAATCATCAGGTAAGAATCAAACTTTGGTGTGATGGACTCCGAGCTCCCAGACTCAGTTTGTACCGACTCCATTTCAGCCAAAAGCCTGACTCAGAAACGTTCTCCACACCAACTGTGGAGCCTGGAAGGACGAGCTCCTTGTGACTAATGTGAATCTCCCTAAGCATGAGTGGCTAAATATTCCAGACCATCATGTCTCCACCACCTTGCTTGACAATTAGAGAAGTTTTAGTCAAGCTCCTGCTCTTTGGCTGACTTCTTGGTTCTTCTGTTATCAGACACGGTTGTCTTTTTTCACATACCTGACATATGAAAGGAAGTCGAAACATGTCAGGTATGTGAAAAAATACAATCGTGTCTGATAACAGAAGAACCAAGAAGTCAGTTAATAATATAGAAACTATGAACTTTATTTTACTGCTATTTGGGTTTCAGCCCTTTCTGCTTTATTTGAACAGGACGACGTGGTTTGAGGCTCCAGTTGTGAGTCTTTCTACAAAACATGTCTGATCTGTTTACACATGTTTCGTTTTATGCCTTAGACATGAGCATTTCTCCATCTGAGATGTAGTTTTAGGGTTTCTGACATAAAAGCTTCTAACATGTCCCCTCAAATGATTGGACACCATGAAAAATCAGACTTGAAGATCTAACTCTCTGATTTGGGTCATTCTGATTGGTGCATATCACCTGTGGTTTGTCTGATACCATAATGTGGAGCAAACATTTACTTTTATTGTAAATAGATCTCAGATTTGATGGAGATAAAAGCAAATGTGTTTTCCTGTAGCTGAAGGCTCACATTCCAGCCCCCCATGGAAGAGGGGCTGCTTTGGTTTTGGCCCGGGGCTCCTGCAGGCCTGGCGGGGCCAAAGGGCTGAGGGTTTGGCATCATCTCCATGGTGACGGAGACTGATGTCCACCTGCGTGGAGCTTTGGTTTCCACCGGCAGCGATGAGTCTCGTTGTGCGCGTGGAAGATGGAAGCCCCCACCCCCACCCCACCGCACCCCTTCAATTTCAGTGGCAGCGGCGGCATCCGTCTCCGTGGTGACGTCCATCATCTTGTGACAGCCCCCGCGCTCTATGGAGACGCGCTAGTATTGACCAAATTCGCTCGCGCGCGGGCGCCGCAGAGAGCATGTGGATGAATAAATGATGCCGCCCCCTCGCTGAAGATGGGGGCTGGCAGGAGAGGCTGCTGAAAAATGCATCCTTTGGAGCGCCGGTGCCCCACTTACGGAGATGCTCTTCGATTACCGGAACGTAAATAAGACCCGGACTCTGCTGGGGGGGGGGGGGGGGGGGTCACCAGCTCACGGTGACAGAATCACGCGTGAGGAGAAGCATTACATGACGCGCCAGAATGAACTTCAGCCTGTTTCAGAGATTACGGAAGTCCCAGTTTGAGACCAAAAACGTCACATTTCGAGCTGAAAATCCTCCTCAGAGGAGCATAAAAACTAGTGTCCCGGTCCCGCGCGAGCGCCGCCGTTACCTTTGTGCATGCCGGTGTAGCGGTCCTTCAGAACTGTCAGCTCGTGGATTTTCCCAAACTGTTCGAACAGAGGCTTCAGGTCCTTCTCCTCCAGGTTCCGCGGGATCTGCCCGATAAACAGCTTGATGGCATCCTGGTCTTTCATGGCGCCGCTCTCCGGATGGATGCAAATGGGTTCGGACCCGTTCATGGGTTTGGGGGACGGGTTTTGGGGGTTCTGGTGCTGATGCGTGGTGAGGAGGAGCGGTGGCGTCGGGGGGGAGGGCGGTCCGGCGGAGAGCAGACTGCAGAGAGCGGGCTGGAGCTGCTGCTGCTGCTGCTGCCGTCTTCCTTCAGTCTGAGTGGATCTGGCCATTCTGAGCCGCGAGCGGAGTGGATAATAATGACAGCACGAGTGCGCGCGTGCGCACACACACGCAGAGGGAGCGAGCACTCAGCTGGAAACCAGGCTGACTTCCATCCGACACATGACGCACGCGCACACGCTGTAAAAGCGAGCGGGCGGGGGTGTCGCACGTGCTACAGCGACATCTAGAGGTTTTTACTGGAAAACGCAGAAAAGGCTGACATTTTTTTGTGTCTGTTGAGGAAAATCCAAAGTTTCTCAGCAGACATTTGATGCCAGGAAAGTTTAAAGCAGCTTTGACCCAGAAGGACGTTAAATAAAATAAAAAGACAAAGTAGAAAACAGCTTTGCATTAACAGCATGTTAAAACTACAGAATATGCTAAAATCAAATATAAGAAACCATACGACCAATAACAGGAACCAAAGTTTAATGAACATATTTAAATATAAGCAACTCAGAAACAAGCGAATACAAAATGAGTGGGGGAAAAAACAGATGATCTGACAACAAGACAGTCAGATAATTAACTGAAATGAAGACAGCTGTGATAATGAAAGCAGCTAACAGAGGCCTGAACACAGAAAGAGAACCAAACAAACCAAAAGAAAGGACGGGTTGATGAAAGAAGCAGAATCCTTCTTGAAGGTACGGTATGGGTCAGTACTGGGGCCTGTTTCACAAAGGAGGTTCAACCAACTCTGAGGTCAAACCTGAACTCTGAGTTGGTCAATCGAGAGATTAACAACTCTGAGTTTTCAGTTTCAGAGAAGCTGATCCGAGTTAGATCAATCAACTCTGAGTGGACTGATTCGGAGGTAAGCGTCCGCACCGCGACTATAAGAAGCCATTATCAATGGAGCGCAGATATCACGAGTCACCATGGCAACCGTGGAAAAAAAGAGGTCTGCGTATTTTTCGCCAGCTGAACTTGACGTGCTGCTGCAGAGTTACAGTGAATATGAGCACATATTCCAGAAGAAAAGCAACACCGCTGCATCTGCAAAACAGAGACAGTTAGCGTGGAAAACATAGCTGCTCAAGTTAATGCCTAAGTTTGCATTTAAATCATTGTTATAAAATATTGTCTGTAACAACTTTTTAAATAGCGTAAGGAGTGAAATAAAAAATGGGGATATTTAGGTGTACTTTTGAAGTGTTTTTCCTGGTGTAAATGCATGAAATGCTGCATAGTGTACAGAACCAATCTGGGGGAAAATGCATTTAATGTTGATAATGTTTAGATGACTTTTTTGTTAACCTTCCCCTCTAGCAAACGTTGGTCAGTTTAATATTAATACATGCAATTGTGTTTTTAAAAGTGAACTTTTGTCTACTGTTGAACCTTTCGCTGCACGAAGACTTCTCCTTTCTTTTCTCTCGTCTTTCCGACGCGCAGGGGAGATTTCCTTCAGGGCCGAAGGGAATTCTCCTTCGGGGTTCACTTCCCGTTGGAAACCCTCAACCTCCAGAGCGGGAATGACACCTTCCCTTTATTTAACTAAGTGCTCCGTCCTCCGAACACACAATATATACCACGCACACACCTCTGCTCCGTCCTCCCCCCCCCCCCCCCCATCTGCACCTGCAATCGCCCCTCCCCTTGTCTCTCGTGGATCGCACCCCGCTCAGCACACACACGCTGCAACACTACCCCTGTATTGATCAAGTGGTATAGGTTTATATGGGATTAAGAAAGTAAGCAGTGCTAGAAAATTGTGTTTCCAAAAAATAATTGTTACATTAATCTAATTCAATGTCCCTGATTTCATTTTCACGTAGATGCAATCCTGCAGGAATTAAAAGAACATGGCAGCAGTTAAAAGTGAAAAAGAAATCGAGTCTTCTCAAAATCCTCGTACGACGTAAATGTAATTCTCTATGAATTAATGCAGCCTCCTCGTCTATTGGGTCCTCCAAAAAAGAACAAGCCATTCTTGTCACTTAGACCGTCTCTGTGTGACGGAAATGTGGGCAATGAAGGTTAAAGCGAAAAATATGTCGTTCGTCTTTAAAAAGGGGAGGGGACCGGCAGAAACTTCGAGTTTGGAGAATAAAACCTGCTCCCGACCAGGTTAGGTTCACAGCATAAGTAACCATGGATACTGACTCCGAGTAAAAGTTACCTCTCTTTCAGAAACGGGTTTGACTTACTCTGCTTTCTCTGGTTTAACAAACCTCCCATTCTGAAACGGAAAACCCAGGGTTTCCCTGATTTCAGGGTTTATGAACTTAGAGTTTACACTTAACCTCCTTTGTGAAACAGGCCCCTGGTGTGGTGCTAAGATATTTTCCCCTGCCAGAATTTGTTTCCCCTGTCGCTGCACAACGTCTGGCTTCCTTGTTTTGTTTCGCAGCACTTCGATTTTGCCCCAAAAACCCTAAAAAGAAGGTGGATGTTTACAATATACGTAATTTCTGCAGCTTTTGGCAGTTTATTGTCATATTTGCATCATTTGCCACATATAAGCCTGAGACCGGGGAAACACATTCTAGCAGGAGAAACGTATCTTGGCACAACACCTGTGCAGGGGCCTGTTTGTTCAGAAAGGAGGTTAAGTGTGAACTCTGAGTGCGTTAACCCTGAAATCAGGGAAACCCTGGGTTTTCCGTTTCAGAATGGGAGGTTTGTTAAACCAGAGTAAGCAGAGTAAGTCAAACCCGTTTCTGAAAGAGAGGTAACTTATACTCGGAGTCAGTGTCCATGGTTACTTACGCTGTGAACCTAACCTTGTCGGGAGCAGGTTTTATTCCCTAAACTCAAGGTTACTGCCGGTCCCCTCCCCTTTTTAAAGACGAAGCGGTATTTTTTGCTTTAACCTTCATTGCCCAAATTTCCGTCACACAGAGACAAGTGAAAAGAATGGCTTGTCCTTTTTTGGAGGACCCAATAGACGAGGAAGCTGCATTAATTCGTAGAGAATTACATTTACGTCGTGCGAGGATTTTGAGACCTAGGGCCTGTTGCACAAAAGTAGAATTAAGACATCCGGGATAAATGACTAAGCTGAGCTCAATGAATCCAAAACATGTGCGTCCAGGCTTAATCGGTTGCACAAAGACCAAGCCAGGATGAGCAGACACGGATTCATCAAGCCAGGTGTAACCAATCCTGGATAGGTGCGCGCTCACGGCTCACTCAAGCAGACCCCGCCGAAGATCACAGATAAACTGATTTACCATGGCAACTAGAGCCGCGTACCTTTCCCCGTCGGAAGCACAAATCCTCATGGAGGCATACGAGGAGGTAAAAGATATAATTAAGAAGAAAGGCAACACCACCACAGTGATAAAGCACACTCAAGATTTTTTTAAATTAAATTACCAGCCAATTAATTTTATGAAAATGTAACTTGTCATTTCAACCAGAAAATGTTATGTTTGTAAATCTTACGTGAATTAATCATGTCGATCGTACATAAAAATAATACATTTAAAAGTTACTAATTTCAATCATGTTGATCCAACATGATACCGTTAAATTGGATACATTAGTAATCGCAAGGAATTGTGGGATTCCATTTTCTTTGTCTATCTGGGTAGATTGGGGTCTAAGTGTGAGTTTTTGTCCATGGGTTTTATTGTCTAGCTCTAGCTGTTTTACTATGTTTTAACTAGTGATTTAAACTGATATGTTTATTTCTTTTCTGCACCATGAGTTAGAGTTTGGTAGAGGATGATTACCAACCCCCTTGTGCGGTAAACTGTTCATGTGACTTAATACAGAATTCGCGTAATTTGAGTTCCTGTCTTGTCATGTGGGACATTACTGCGTATTTAATGCCTTTGATGTGAAAATTAAAAGACCCATTGGTTGAAACTTTAGAAAACTTTATCAATGTCAGATGTATAAATAAAATTAAACCAAAAACTAACAATTTAAGTTAGATCAACATAAATTGTGTTGGGTAGTCGTACCAATTTAAGTTGAATAAACTGAATTTAATGAGGTGTGACCAATTGAAGTGATTCAATTTAGTTGGATCAACTTTTATCCTTTGAGAGTGAGCAACAATATTAATTTAAAGTTGGGTCCAACTGCAGTATTTAGATTGAATCAACTTAAATTTATTAGTTTGAACCTAAGTACATTGAGTAGGACCAATATGATTCATTTTTGTTCAAGTAAAGCTATCTAATCATGTGGAAATCATTTCCATAATTTTTTTATGTTCATTCAAAGTGAACGTTTTTTGAGTGTAGTTTACCTGCTTTGTTTTGTCCTTATTCAATAAAGGAACATAATGTTACACATTGTGCTTTCATATTTTAATGGAATGTGTATTATTTTATATGACAGAGTACTAGGGCCCACTAAGGAAAATAGGATAAAGTCATAAATTTACGAGGCTGGTTCTTTCTGCATAAAAGCAACATATTCTTTTTACAGTTTTGATAGTTATGAAAATGTAATACTTCATATTCTGGCACATCAGCATGTCTTCGTTTATGAAACCATGAATGAGCAATGACATAACTATTGGTTTCCATTTGTGGCGACTGCTGACTGACATTAGGGCTGAGATTAATCCTGGAATTTAGCCTGGTCTGGAGCAGGCTAGCTCCACAGAATAAATCTCCATGGTAACTTATACCATAACATATCCTCCTGCCCCCTATCCAGCTTTAGTGCAACCGGATTGGGGATCAATTGAGCCATGATCCCCAAGATATCCTGGCTTAATCCCTTATCCTACTTTTGTGCAACAGGCCCCTGGACTCGATTTTTTTTTTTTTGTCATTTCCCCATATGTTTTTGTTTGAGCGTTACCGCTTTTCGTTGCAATCAATTACATATATACAATGAAAACAACATTAGGTATTGCTATACAAAGCCTACATCCATGACATGCTCAAATTTGACCTGATTGAATTATGTTTTTATACTTCATTTTTAGCTGCTGCCATGTTCTTTTAATTCCTGCAGGATTGCATCTACATGAAAATGAAATCAGGGACATTGAATTAGATTAATGTAACAATTACTTTTTGGAAACACAATTTGCTAGTACTGCTTACTTTCTTAATCCCATATAAACCTATACCACTTGATCAATACAAGGGTAGACAAAAGTTCACTTTTAAAAACACAATTGCATGTATTAATATTAAACTGACCAACGTTTGCAAGAGGGGAAGGTTAACAAAAAAGTCCTCTAAACATTACCGACGTTAAATGCATTTTTCCCCCAGATTGGTTCTGTACACTGTGCAGCATTTCATGCAATTACACCAGGAATAACACTTCAAAAGTACACCTAAATATCGCCATTTTTTATTTCACACCTTACACTATTTATAAAGTTATTACAGCCAATATTTTATAACAATGATTTAAATGCAAACTTAGGCATTAACTTGAGCAGCTATGTTTTCTTACGCTAACTGTCTCTGTTTTGCAGATGCAGCGGTGTTGCTTTTCTTCCGGAATATGTTCTCATATTCACTGTAACTCTGCAGCAGCACGTCAAGTTCAGCTGGCGAAAAATACGCAGACCTCTTTTTTTCCACGGTTGCCATGGTGACTCGTAATATCTGCCTCCATTGATAATGGCTTCTTATAGTCGCGGTGCGGACGCTTACCTCCGAATCAGTCCACTCAGAGTTGATTGACCTAACTCCGATCAGCTTCTCTGAAACAGAAAACTCAGAGTTGTTAATCTCTCAATTGACCAACTCAGAGTTCAAGTTTAACCTCAGAGTTGGTTGAGCCTCCTTTCTGAAACAGGCCCCAGGTGTTTTCTCTGAAACTGCAACATTGACTTTTTTTGAGTTTCTTCCACTCCTTTTAGACACCCGTTTTTGACCAGGAAGACGTGTTTCGTCTCCTATCTTTAGGAGAGAATCCCTAAAAAGACCCATTACAGGATCAATAACTCTTTCAGCTTTTTGGAAGAACTGCTGTATTGACTCTTGGCTGTATTGACTCTTGTAATGACCTGTGTTTATGTTTCACTGCTCATTGTTTTGTTCCTTTAGAGATTGCTTAAGGGCTACACAGCAGTGTCAGTATGGTCGCTTCAGTCCAGGATCTCCAGATGGATCTTTCCGTGTTGAATTTGGAGGTTTTCTATTTATTTCTATCAGTCCATACATGCTGACTGGTGACTCCAAATGATGATGCTTTAGGTGTGTGTGTATGTGCGAGCAAATATGCGTGCAGGAAAGGGTGTGGCCTGTGATAGACTGACGACCCACCTGGCGTGTACCCCCCCCCCAATACAGTTTAGGACTTCAGCATCCTCGTGACCCAGCAAGACAAAGCGGATGCAGAAGATGCTTTTACTCAGTATTCCATATTTTGTATTGGGTTAGATTCCCGTCATCCATCTCACCTGTTCCAGCTTCAGGTAACTCGGCTGTTTCAGTGTCGCTTGGACTTTCCCAGCCTTACCTTCGTCATCAGTCTGTGGGAGCTTACGTTTGGTGGACCACTGCAGAGCAATTGACAGTGCTCCAGGTTTCTAGGGTGGATATCACACACCCTGACCTCGAGGACACAGCATGGATGAGGAAAGCACACCGGCCGCTGCCTATCCTCAGGGCGGAGGTGCATCACAGAAAGTTTTCTGGAGGCTGCGGCTCCTCTGGAGGTAAGGACAAAGGAGTTCACTGTCCTCCCTCCAGGAAATTTCAGCACTCTCTGTACCAGGCCAGAACAACTCACCACCACCATCAAGGACCGTGGTCCTGGCCAGCCTCTAGGTGGAGGTTTGGTACCAGAATCCCCCCACAGACAGCTAAACTCTGAACCTTGGTTCTGGTTCCAGCTACATTTCAAAGCCCAACCTGATGTCAGGCTGCTGCTCATCTCTTCATAAATTTACCCAATTTTAACCTTGGGGCTTGTTTTTGGGTTTTTTTCTTATACTAAAGTGTTGATTTTGTATTTGAGTCATCACATTTGGACTTAAAATCGTTCTTGAACACTCAACTCACAACTCATCCAAATGGCTTCATGACTTAAAGTCCAGATGCCATCAATCAGTCACCTCCATAAATCAGAACCTTCAACAACTTTGTCCTTGTTTTTTCAAGTCAAAACACGGAAATCTTCTTCTGTACACCAGGGGGGTATTCCAGGAAGCATGTTTAAACTAGCCTGACTTTAAGCCTCGCTAACTCTGGGTATGTCGGTTCCAAAAGACCGGGTATGAGTTGGCGTAATTGCGCTCGACTTGGTAACCCTGGGTTAATGCTCGTGCACGGAAGGTACATAAAGACATTAGCAATAGATCGCCGATTTCCGGAGTCACCATGGAAACGCGTGGAGAACCAAAGAGAGCGCAATACTTTAGTGAGACGGAGTCTGAGATTTTAATGACGGCGTATGAAGATTATATGTCCATCAAAAAAGTAACATGGCTGCATCATCAGAAAAAAGAGTTTCTGCTTGTAGAAGAACAGACAAAGTAAACGCACAAGTTTCTGATCTTATTTCCATTTTCCTTGTGACGCATATATATATAATTTTGCCACCTTAAATGAATTACTTCTATTGGTATTTAACTAAACCTGCTCCCGACCAGGTTATGTTCAGAGCATGAGTTGCCATGGCAACTTGACCTACCCTGAAACATACCTCAATTTCTGGAACCGAAAACTGAGGTTATCCATTTCCTTAGCCTCAAACTTACCGTGGAAGCATAACCTGCTTCCTGGAATACCCCCCGGGGGCGGTATTCCAGAAAGCAGGTTATGCTAGTTCCCCCGGTAAGTTTGGGGCTAAGGAAATGGATGACCTCAGCTTTCGGTTCCAAAAACAGAGGTATGTTTCAGGATGTGCTTAGTTCCCATAGCAACTCATGCTCTGAACATAACCTGGTCTGGAGCAGGTTTAGTTAAAGGTTAGTTTGTTTTCAGAGAGGTCAAGCAGCATGGCGTGTCCATTTGAAGATGATTTAGTGGATGAAGAAGCTCAGATAATACTTTTTCCACCATGAGAGGGTGATAAGACCATGGATGTTGGAAAGAAACTTTTTTACATTGATCAACTTAATTATTTGCTTCAGTTAAGCTAATTTTTTTTTAAGTTCAGTCAGCTTAAAAATAACACGTAGTTATCAGACAGTTATTTTCCTTTCATTCAAATTAATTCAATGAAGTAGGTGTAACTTTGGTGCTGCTGTTTGATCGGCACCGCAAGGGATTGTGGGATACCATTCCCTTTGCCTGTCTGGACGGATTTGGTTTAAAGTGTGGGTTTTTGACCAAATGTGTATTTTTTTGTTTGGCTGTTTTACTGTGTTTTGCAGAGTTATTTTGTCCCATTATGCTTAATTCTTTCTGCAACATGAGTGAGAGTATGATGAGGATGTTTAGCATCCCTAGTGCAGCATGAAGTCACAAGAAAAGAAGTTACAGTCAGAGTTATATTAACTGAATCTGTGTTACATGTTGCAAATCTACATTGTTTTATTCATTTTAATATTTTAAAATTTGTGAATATCACGATGATGTGAAATCTACTTGTTCATCCATCCATCCATTTTTCAAACCTACTAAAACCCCTTATGGGTTTATGGCCATGTTTACAACACCCCTTGTGGGCCCCCTTTTTCCCCCGGGTGCCCCCCTCCTGGGCGGGGGCGACGGGCCCCTGCCTTGCTCCTCCCTGGACCAACCGTGGGCCGGGTGGGTGGCTGCCTGGAGTGCGGAGTGGGTCTCCCTTGGGGGGTCCTGACTCGTACCTGGGGTTGGGGCGGGGGGGTGCCCGGAACTCCTGGGTGGTGATGGGGTGCTCGTCTGGGGCTGTGGGCGCCATTCTCCGGTGGGGCCCTGCGTTGGGCTCTCCCGGCGCGGCGGGGGGGCTGCTTTCCTGGTTGGGCTGGGCCGGCGCTCTCTTTCCCTCCGTGCCTCCCTGCTCTCTGGCTCTGGGCGCCTCGCGGCGGTCCTGCTGGCCCTGGCCTGGGTGGCGGTTGTTCCCTGCCTGCTCCCGTGTGGCGTTGGGTGGGGTTCCGGCTGCTGCTGCTGCTGCGGCGGGGGTCTTGGTGTGGGGATGGCTGGGAACTCTCCTTCCTTCTTTACACATTCCTCCAGCCATTTTAGAAGAACATAAACACTCACCTGAGCACAGGTGTTAGCTCACCTTTGCACTAATAGTTTGCGTGATTGAATGAATGAAAATTTCACACTAGTTGGTTTAAAGGCATAAGTATGCGTGTGAACACTATCTGTTTTGTGTACATGTTGACATGTGGACATTTTTGCAGCTAGCAGGTGTGTTTATAACATTTGAGTGTGTGTGTGGACAGGCTCCGCCCTTTTTGTACTACATTTGAACCTTACCGTAATGATAAACAACCAGTAAACTTGTTGCTTTATGCTGCTTCATTGTCTTAGCCCCCCTCCCCTCCTATTATCACCCTCCTAACCCCCCCCTCTCTCTCTAACATCCCTCTCTCTTCTTCCCTTCTTTCCTTTTCCGTCCGGTCCAACACCAAAGATTTTCAAACATGGTTGAAATTAATAAAGTTTTGCCTCAATTACAAAAGGGGTTTATCCAGACATGCCTTTGGTTTGTCTGAAGATTCATAACCCCTGTTGTAAAAGTAAAATATTTCCAACACAAGAGGCCCTCAGCTCTCATCTGCCTGCCCAGCTGTTGGACAGGACAAGTTAAAAAAAAAAAAAAAAAAACCTTATGGGGTCACAGTACTCTATTACTTTCTTATAATTTTCTTTTCTGTATTATACACTGATTGCTTACATTATTGTATCTGTTAGCACTGAACTCAATTCAGCATTACTGCTGGAACTACACTGGAATGACTTCACATGCATCAGTACACATTTTGGCCCAGATTACCATCAGAGATTTTCTTCTGTCAGACACTCAGAATGGATTTCTTTTCCCTCTTAATTCTGTCTCATAACAGGTTTAGCTGGTAGCCTTCTGTGGCCTGCCTCTCATTTCTGCAGAAATAAAATCAAGTTGACCAAAACTTTGCATTTCCTGGTAAATGTTTGGGAGTGGGGTTCCGCATATTTGGCTGACATGTTTTATTAAACCTTAGATTAAAGGACAGGAAGTTTCTAAAAGGAGAGGAGCCTCTCCAACCCTACAGAGGTGGAGACGATCCTGACTTGCTGCGACTGCAGGGAGGAGAGTCTGTATTCCATCCTTAATTTTCATAACAAAGAGAATCCACATTCAACGTGGTTTGGACGCTCCATGAATCTTTATCCGAAGCTTTACTTTATCCTATTTAACACCAAGTTTTGCGTTATTTGTTTCTTTTCTCTTTTATATTTCTTAAAGAAATGGTAAACGGCGTAAACTTCTATACCGCTTATTACCTTCTTCGAAGGCCCAAAGACTGCAGTCACAGTCCCATTCACCTATTCACATGCAGATTCACACGCAGGTGGCAGCTCCGCTGCCTGAAGACTGCATGGCGCCAACCTTCCACCAGAGGCAAGGTGGGATTCAGTGTCTTGCCCAAGGACACTTCAACACATGGGCAGGCAAGGTGGGAATCAAACCTGCAATTTCCATTCAGAGGTCACCCGCCCTACCACTGCACCATGGCCGCCCGAAATGAACGTTAAAAAAACGGATGTAAAGATAAAGCTCCACGCGTCGCTTTTATGCATAGTTTTTCTTTGTCATTTTTAGAATTGATACTGAAAAACAGACAAACATCAATTAATCTTTAGTTGTTCTTGTTTCTGGAGGTTTTCCTTCATCTTCCCGTGGCTCAGAGCATTTCAGGTTGTACTTGAACTTCTCAGCCAGCAGATGGAAACCAAACTCCACCATGATACGAGCCGGTCTTCATGGTCATGTTCCATCATTTGAATCCTGGCTAGTGTTTTCTAAATCGTGGTGGACATCTGTAAGACATCACGTTTAGGTTCAGATGTTTCCAACGATCACATCAGTGCAGTCAGCATAAACAGATTCACACAAAGCTGGCAGGGAGGGTTCAGCAGATCATTGATGACCTCATCGTCTTTCTACACAACTCAATAACACAACATTTGCGTGCGAACAGAAGCCTTTGGTCATTGGGCAGTTGTGTTGAGGGTGGAAATGGCAAAAAGTCATGACGTCTCCTTAAATAAGAGTCTATGGAAGAACCTGAGTCTGAATTTCAGACCAGAGATGATTTTGTTCATCAGGAATGCCATCATTTTCCTCACATTTTTCCCAACTCAGAAGCTGAAGCTGGTTGTGGCTAAAAGGAATCATAAAGCAACAAGTAATTGGAGGTATTTAATTATTCTCCAATACTATTACTCTAGCATCCATGTGGTGATGGAAGATTAGTTTTTAAATTCTTACTATCATTCAAACGCCACTTGAATGCAGGATTTCTCTAAGATGAAACCAAACTGTGATGAGTGGGTTAAACTAGGGATGTTAACAACAAAGATTTGTGATACAGCAAGTCAATTTGACTCAGATGTGTATCAGCTCGTCGTGTCAAACGGTCAAACGGTGCAGTTGGCTGCAGGTGTGGGACAAGGAAATGATCCTAAATTTTCTTTGAGAAAATTCAAAAGAATGTAATTCATCAAACGGATGTTTATTCTTTTGTTTTAGAGAAGAGAAAAATGGGCAACCACATAACATTTGGTTATGTAATGTAAATCATAGTTTAGTTCATAATAAAAGAAACGCCCCGTGAGAAGAACTTCAGATCAGATCTGCAGAGGACAGTTTGTTGTGGGGTAAAGTCAGTTAGAAACTTCCATTATTTTGAGAATTATACATTTTTGATTGATCATAGGGAAAGTGGTTCAGTATTTGTCCACAACTGAAGCACATTCAAGACTTTTGCTTCTGCAAACTATTTTTAAAGAGAGATCAATACTCTTTATACCTATAATGTTGCAGCAGCTCTGGAGGCAGACCCGACAACAGAGATGGTCATTTAAGGGCTGTCCGAATCTAAAATTCCAAAATCTACTGCCCTTGAACTTTCCCAGAAGTCTGCAGTAAACCAGTGGGCACCAATGTTCCCTAGATTGGCAAATATAGATCACAATGCATTACAATTGAACAAATTTTCATTTGAAAATATCTATGTAATTTTTTAAAAATCATCCAAGTTTTCATATCAGAAAACAGAACTCATAGTTTTCATGAAATGTTCGTATTTATTAGGTTTTGACTTTGGCAAATCTAAGAAAAAACAATAAGTAGTGAGCGTGATTCTGAATTTTATTACAGACCAGGACAATGGATAGTCCAGCACTCTGTACTCCTTTAGGGGTTATGTGGAAACTCAGACAGCTGGTGTCTGATGAGAATGTGTGTCAGTGGATGACGACCTTTGACACAGAAAGCCCATGATAGTATATTGGTAAGACAAACACCACTGATGCTCTGAGATTAGCCAATAGATGGTAAACAGGCTGGTGGGGTTGTTTGTTTTGGTAAAATCAAACCTTTCAGGTTCTGCAGAGAATTCAGACAGACATGGGTCCAGTTTTAAACATCATTGCTGGTGGATCAGAAACCATCTGCAGCAAAGTGATGTAGATTCACACAGAGGCTTTATGACACACATTCACAGAGTTTTACATGAAGGGAAACCATGCTCCGTGCTCTAAGCTTGTTGTCTCTTCTCTGTTCAGAAATGCTCTCAAAGTCAAACGCTCTTTGAAGGTTTGATAGATGAAATGAGTCTTCACCTCCTTAAAACAATTACCCCCCCTCAGAAAAACACTGAATTTTCCATGGAAAATGCCGCAGTCACAGTGGCTACAAAACATCAGAAGATCTCAGAACACATTATTAAACATATATTCATCCAAGATGATTTAATGAACACTTTCTTCAAATGTCAGCCTGTCAGTCAGAATGTTGCCACTAAATCATTAGTATGTTTGTTTCTATCCATTGAAAATCCATTTTTCATTTGTTGTATTTTTATTTTGATTCCTGCTTGTGTAGAAGCTGCAACAACACTGATGACGCTTGTCAGATTGGCATTTACTTCAATGACTGGCATTTAGTCTGTGCTGTGGGTTCACCTCAGCACGATGCTGTTTTCAGATGCTCATTTACATATTTTTCCTTCCATCTATCAATTAGAAATGTATTGTCATCCAACCTAGATTTCTGGAATGCTGGATTAAACCCTAACAGTGGGAAATGAAGACGGAGATTTCCAGGGGGGTATTCCAGGAAGCATGTTTAAACTAGCCTGACTTTAAGCCTGAACTCTGGCTGAAATCCGCCTGAACTTGCTTACTCTGGGTATGTCGGTTCCAAAAGACCGGGTATGAGTTGGCGTAATTGCGCTCGACTTGGTAACCCTGGGTTAATGCTCGTGCACGGAAGGTACATAAAGACATTCTCAATAGATCGCCGATTTCCGGAGTCACCATGGAAATGCGTGGAGAACCAAAGAGAGCGCTATACTTCAGTGAGACAGAGTCTGAGATTTTAATGACGGCGTATGAAGATTATACGTCCATCAAAAAAGTAACACGGCTGCATCATCAAAAGAAAAAGTTTCTGCTTGTAGAAGAACAGACAAAGTAAACGCACAAGTTTCTGATCTTATTTCCATTTTCCTTGTGACGCATATATATATATATAACTTATCCAATTTTGCCAACTTAAATGAAATACTTCTTCTTCTTTCTCTTTCGGCTTTTCCCATCAGGGGTCGCCACAGCGAATCATCCTTTTCCACCTCACTTCTATTGGTAACAAATAATTGAGTTAAATTTAATCAACCTAATTTCTTACGTCTATAAAACTCAATAATTGTTTATACAACTCAAATTTATGTATTTATCCAACTAAATGTAAAGAAATGTCAATTCAATTAATATTTTTTCCATCTTAATTAAACATATTTCTTGATCTCTCATATGTCTAAGTATGAGCCGGCAGATATACTCATTTTTATAACAATAAAAAGGACAGGGGGAAAAATGCACATTGCGCTCAAATTCCTTAAAGAATTGTCCATTTTTGTCATTACCTAAATGATCAGTAGGGGTGATATAAACTCATCATCCTCTCCTTCACTCTTACTCATGGTGCAGAGACATAAGCACAGTAGGACAAGATAACTCAGCAAAACATGGCAAAACACAGTAAAACAGCTAAAAAACTAAAAAAATTTGGTCAAAAACCCACACTTAAACCAAAATCCCTCCAGACAGGCAAAGGAAATGGTATCCCACAATCCCTTGCGGTGCCGATCTAACAGCAGCACCAAAGTTACACCTACTTAATTGAATTAATTTGAATGACAGTAAAATAACTGTCTGATAAATACGTGTTATTTTTAAACTGAATTAACAAACAAATAATTTATCTTAACTGAAGCAAATAACTAAGTTAGATCAAAGTGAAAAAGTTGAATTTTCCAACATCCATATGTGGTCTTATCACCCTCTCATGGTGGAAAAAGTATTATCTGAGCTTCTTCATTCACTAAATCATCTTCAAATGGACACGCCATGCTGCTTCACTTCTCTGTAAACAAACTAACCTTCAACTAGACCTGCTCCCGACCAGGGGCCTGTTTCAGAAAGGAGGTTAAGTGTAAACTCTGAGTGCGTTAACCCTGAAATCAGGGAAACCCTGGGTTTTCCGTTTCAGAATGGGAGGTTTGTTAAACCAGAGAAAGCAGAGTAAGTCAAACCCGTTTCTGAAAGAGAGGTAACTTATACTCGGAGTCAGTGTCCATGGTTACTTACGCTGTGAACCTAACCTGGTCGGGAGCAGGGGGGTATTCCAGGAAGCATGTTTAAACTAGCCTGACTTTAAGCCTGAACTCTGGCTGAAATTCGCCTGAACTCGCTTACTCTGGGTATGTCGGTTCCAAAAGACCGGGTATGAGTTGGCGTAATTGCGCTCGACTTGGTAACCCTGGGTTAATGCTCGTGCACGGAAGGTACATAAAGACATTCTCAATAGATCGCCGATTTCCAGAGTCACCATGGAAACGCGTGGAGAACCAAAGAACCAACTTTAGTGAGACGGAGTCTGAGATTTTAATGACAACGTATGAAGCTTATACGACCATCAAAAAAGTAACACGGCTGCATCATCAGCAAAAGAAAAAGTTTCTGCTTGTAGTAGAAGAACAGACAAAGTAAACGCAAGAGTTTCTGATCTTATTTCCATTTTCCTTGTGACGCATATATATATAACTTATCCAATTTTGCCACCTTAAATGAAATACTTCTATTGGTAACAAGTAATTGAGTTAAATTTAATCAACCTAATTTCTTACGTCTATAAAACTCAATAATTGTTTCTACAACTCAAATTTATGTATTTATCCAACTAAATGTCATATTACTCCAATTCAATTAATATTTTTTCCATCTTAATTAATTATATTTCTTGATCTCTCATATGTCTAAGTATGAGCCGGCAGATATGCTCATTTTCATAAAAATAAAAAGGACGGGGGGAAAAATGCACATTGCGCTCAAATTCATTAAAGAATTATCCATCTTTGTCATCATCCTAGTGATCGGTAGGGGTGCTATATAAACTCATCATCCTCTCCTTCACTCTCACTCATGGTGCAGACACATAAGCACAGTAGGACAAGATAACTCAGCAAAACACAGTAAAACAGCTAAAAAACTAAAAAAATGTGGTCAAAAAGCCACACTTAAACCAAAATCCGTCCAGACAGGCAAAGGAAATGGTATCCCACAATCCCTTGCGGTGCCGCTCTAACAGCAGCACCAAAGTTACACCCACTTAATTGAATTAATTTGAATGAAAGCAAAATAACTGTCTGATAAATACGTGTTATTTTTAAACTGACTTAACAAACAAATAATTTATCTTAACTGAAGCAAATAACTACGTTAGATCAAAGTGAAAAAGTTGAATTTTCCAACATCCATATGTGATCTTATCATCCTCTCATGGTGGAAAAAGTATTATCTGAGCTTCTTCATCCACTAAATCATCTTCAAAGGGACACGCCATGCTGCTTCACCTCTCTGTAAACAAACTAACCTTCAACTAAACCTGCTCCAGACCAGGTAATGTTCAGAGCATGAGTTGCCATGGCAACTTGACCTACCCTGAAACATACCCCCATTTCTGGAACCGAAAACTGAGGTTATCAACTTCCTTAGCCTCAAACTTACAGTGGGAGCTAGCATAACCTGCTTCCTGGAATACCCCCCAGGTTTTATTCTCTAAACTCAAGGTTTCTGCCGGTCCCCTCCCCTTTTTAAAGACGAAGCGGTATTTTTCGCTTTAACCTTCATTGCCCACTTTTCCGTCACACAGACAGAGACGGTCTAAGTGACAAGAATGGCTTTTCCTTTTCTAGAGGACCCAATAGACGAGGAGGCTGCATTAATTCGTAGAGAATTACATTTACGTCGTGCGAGGATTTTGAGACCTAGACTCGATTTTTTGTCATTTCCCCATACGTTTTTGTTTGAGCGTTACCGTCTTTCGTTGCAATCAATTACATATATACAATGAAAACAACATTAGATATTGCTATGTAGATGTTTCATATGTCAAATATTGTCAACAAAGCCTACATCCATGACATGCTCAAATTTGACCTGATTGAATTATGTTTTTATACTTCATTTTTAGCTGCTGCCATGTTCTTTTAATTCCTGCAGGATTGCATCTACATGAAAATGAAATTAGGGACATTGAATTAGATTAATGTAACAATTACTTACTTACAATTGCTTACTTTCTTAATCCCATATAAACCTATACCACTTGATCAATACAAGGGTAGTGTTGCAGCGTGTGTGTGCTGATCGGGGTGCGATCCACGAGAGAGAAGGGGAGGGGCGATTGCAGGTGCAGATGGGGGGGGGGGGGGGTGAGCACGGAGCAGAGGTGTGTGCGTGGTATATATTGTGTGTTCGGAGGACGGAGCACTTAGTTAAATAAAGAGAAGGTGTCATTCCCAGAATAACTGTTTTGGAGTCATTCTTAATCCGATCTGGAGGTTGAGGGTTTCCAACGGGAAGTGAACCCCGAAGGAGAATTCCCTTCGGCCCTGAAGGAAATCTCCCCTGCGCTTCTGACCACGGTCGGTCGGAAAGACGAGAGAAAAGAAAGGAGAAGTCTTCGCACAGCGAAAGGTTCAACAGTAGACAAAAGTTCACTTTTAAAAACACAATTGAATGTATTAATATTAAACTGACCAACGTTTGCAAGAGGGGAAGGTTAACAAAAAAGTCCTCTAAACATTACCGACGTTAAATGCATTTCCCCCCCCAGATTGGTTCTGTACACTATGCAGCATTTCATGCATTTACACCAGGAATAACACTTCAAAAGTACACCTAAATATCACCATTTTTATTTCACACCTTACGCTATTTAAAAAGTTATTACAGCCAATATTTTATAACAATGATTTAAATGCAAACTTACGCATTAACTTGAGCAGCTATGTTTTCTTACGCTAACTGTCTCTGTTTTGCAGATGCAGCGGTGTTGCTTTTCTTCCGGAATATGTGCTCATATTCACTGTAACTCTGCAGCAGCACGTCAAGTTCAGCTGGCGAAAAATACGCAGACCTCTTTTTTTCACGGTTGCCATGGTGACTCGTGATATCTGCGCTCCATTGATAATGGCTTCTTATAGTCGCGGTGCGCACGCTTACCTCCGAATCAGTCCACTCAGAGTTGATTGACCTAACTCGGATCAGCTTCTCTGAAACAGAAAACTCAAAGTTGTTAATCTCCCGATTGACCAACTCAGAGTTCAAGTTTAACCTCAGAGTTGGTTGAACCTCCTTTCTGAAACAGGCCCCTGGTTATGTTCAGAGCATGAGTTGCTATGGCAACTTGACCTACCCTGAAACATACCTCAATTTCTGGAACCGAAAACTGAGGTTATCAACTTCCTTAGCCTCAAACTTACCGTGGGAGCTAGCATAACCTGCTTCCTGGAATACCCCCCTGGACCTTTGTCAAATGTTGTCTACATTTATTGACGTCACCAACATGCAGCTTTGGCTATGTTTACCCTGCAGGACCGACATCACTGACATCTCTGAAACAGAAAGCTGCATCAGACCTTTGAACTGCTGTTCAGTGGAGACTGGTGACACTTTACCTGTGTTGAATATCCTAACCAAACTGATTCTTTGCACCAAAAGCCTGGTCAGTGTGTTAACATGCAGTGTTTCTGCAATAAACTGGGACTACAGCAAATGCTCTGGACATCATGGCTGTAGGGCTTCATGTACACTCACACAGACACATATGGGGACACAGAGGTGGGCACTGAGGGCTACATTCCTGCATATCTTCTAACATACCCTGCTCTGTCATGTCCTAATTAGCAAGATGTTGGCCTGTTTTCCAATTCAAATCATTTTTGGATGTATGTAGATGACAGTAATTCATGAATTCAATCATTTAAATGTTAGTCTTCTGTGATGGACTGGAGACCCGTCATGGCTTCATCCTGCATCTAGAATAGCAGGAATATGCTGCAGCAACTCAGATGGATGGACGGACGGAGGGATGGATGGACGGTTGGTTGAATGGAATAAAAAGGCTTAGTAAAGATTGATTTTTTTTTTTAATAATTAAAGTACTTTTGAAAGTACATTTTTATCCTGATAAAGCATCACAGAAACATCAAATCCTCGGTTTTGCTTCTGCTTTTTGTACAAAAGATGTCTACCAGCAATAGTAAATGTGTATAAAGTAGATCGGACACAAAGTGAGATTATGCATATCTGGAGTTTACTTTCACACCAGACTTAGTGACCATGATCCAAGCAAACAGAGTTAAGGAGCCTGGTGCACTAGTGACCCATCACCATGACACCTGTCTCCACCAAACGTACCTGCATATGTTGACACCACAGGAACTGCTGCCAACAGTTACCTTCTGAATTTACTTCTGCTTCATCCTGAACTTTCTTCATACATGAAGTTGGTTAGTGAAGGCAAACTTTTTGCCCCTTTGAACTGTCAGATAAGGACTGATTGCGAAACCCTTCTAGTATGAAAACATGATAGACTTTCCTGTCTGGTTTCTGCTGCTCTCAACTTTTTTACTGCAAAGTTTCATTTCTCTTTTGTCTCAGATTGCAGTAGAAAGTCCTTCTTCAGAGCAGAACTTATCACGGAAAACAAAGCCTTTTTGTTTCGTCATTTATATTGTAAAACTGACAGTTTGGTTTTGTCACGAAGTTGAGGTAAAGGACCCAATATGCAGGATGTATATAAACTGTAAAATATAAACATTTAAAAAGTGAACTTTAATTTGACAAACTTTAGCAAACAGATAAAATCCCGGATTTAGATGATCTAAACTGCCACTACACCTCTGTTTACATGTTTATTGTTTTTCTGTCACATCTGTCCACCTTTTTTTTTATTTGATCTATAGATTCTTTTTCTTTGTCTACTTTTTTCTTATTTTCTTTTAATTTGTCCTGTCCAACAGCTGAGCAAATAGATGAAAGCTCTTGTGTTGGACATATTTTTATGATTCTACTGACAGACATGGTGTTTATTTGAAAAACCCCTTTTGTAGTTTAGACTAAACTTTATCTATATTATTTATATTTGTAACTGTTTTTTGTTGGGAAGAGTAGAATAGGAAGAAGGAAGAGAGAGGGATGTTAGAGAGGGGATGGATAGGAGGGTGATTATAGAAGAGGGGGGGGGGTACAATCATAAAGCATCAGAAATCATAGCGCAAAAAGCACCAAGTTGCTAGAAGTTTATAATCATTGTTGTCAGGTGTATATGTGTAATAAATCTAGAAGGGCCCCACGTTGGCCCCAGCCCCAGACGAGCAGCCCATCACCACCCAGGAGTTCTGAGCATCCCCCCACCCCAACCCCAGGCACGAGCCCCAACGGAGACCCACCCCACGCTCCAGGCACGAGCCATGGTCCCCCAAGGAAGACCCACCCCACCCTCCAGGCACAAGCCATGGTCCCCCAAGAAAGACCCACCCCACCCTCCAGGCACGAACCATGGTCCCCCAAGAAAGACCCACCCCACGCTCCAGGCACGAGTCAGGGTCCCCCAAGAAAGACCCACCCCACGCTCCAGGCACGAGCCAGGTTCCTCCAAGGAAGACCCACCCCATGCTCCAGGCAGCCAGCCACCCAGCCCGCGGGAGGTCCAGGAGAGAGCAAGGCAAGGGCTGGCCACCCGTGCCCAGGAGGAGGATGCCCAAGAAAAGTGGGGGCCCCCAAGGAGGCTCACCTGCTTCATCCTTAATTGTTGCCTCTATGTTGATGAAGAGGCAACAACTTCTTCATTTTTACTGTTGACAACCAAATATGTGTTGTTTTCATATATGCTGTTTTCATTTTGCCTAAAGACCATCAACCTGTCTGTAGGGACTAACGATAGAAATTATCATAAGAGGGTACAATCTCATATAGTTGCATTTTTGAATGTTACAGTAATATATGATGTCCATGTCTTAAATAAACAAACAAAATATGACAAAATTTATGAAGAAACTAAAAGGTGAAAAAGCTGCTGCTGTTGACACTTATCTAGGCTAAGGACGATTAGCTTAAACCCGGAATGACTGACATAAAACAACTCAGAACATAACCATAAACATCACTTCTAAACCACACTAATCCTCACTGTTTTGTAGCTGCAGCTTCTCCTAGAGGTTACCGCCCACTCACCTGTGGTTCTCTACAGCTGCCTTCTCTCTCATTGATTTGCTTGAGCAGTATTTTAATGCGTCTGTTTGAGTCCTTCTGATTGGTTGAGTTTGCCTTTGGCTGTTGCGACTCCGCTCTGAGGACAAGGATGTTCTCATGCTGGTTTTTGGGGTTTCCTTCCAAGGTTTTTCACACCTGCAGAGGCGCTTGTGTTAATAAATTCCTGGGTCTTCACTGAACCTGGTCTGTCCTGCATCTGGCTCATCCTGATAACCCTTTAACACAAACAAATGCTGTCCCTACATAGACTGTTTTACTAGCCAACACCATTAACATACATGTACACAAGCACACACTGACAGAAAACCACCAACCCAATCAGACTATCTGTTTACATGCAGCTGCTTCCTCAGACTGTAGTTTGAAAATCCTCATCTGCTTATCATATAGAAATGGATGGCAGAGGTCGGAGGGTTCCTCAGGTCAATACTGAAGGAAAACAGAGAATGAAGGACAGGAGAAGCTGCAGACTTTGGCCTTTCTGATGTCATCCTGAAGGTTTCAGGTGTCTCGGCTCCAGACTGGTCATCTTGTGTGTGACTTCACCTCACTTGCAGTGACATTGCTGGTATCTGTCCTTTCAGCCAATGAGAGCAAGGCTAGCAAGTCAGCTGGGTGTGTTGTGTTGGAGTCTCAACTTTGGACCCAAGCAGAGCAGCCGAGGGACAGAAGCTCCACAGGAGGTGAGACTAAGGAACTCCACTGAAGTTTGAATATTTTTGTTGGACCGTAGCGGTTTTTGGTGGCATCATTCAACCAGGGAAATGATGCAGCAATTCCCAGATCAGGTATGTGCTTGATTTCAGTGTTTTTTTGTGGCACAGGAAACCAGAAGGTTCTACAGAGCAAAGTTCAATCTAACAGGGAACCCAGGAGTCGTCGGGAAAGTCTGAACTACATTTTGGTTTAAATGTTTGATTTTAAAGGCAAAAAACCACAAATGACATGTTTTATGTTAGAAATCTTTACACCGAATGTGACCACAAACCACACATGCAAAGTTATGATGAAGGTTTTACACAGAGAAATACTTTTGATGTCATCAGCGTGTGGAAACGCAACTGGTTAGTAAGCCAACGTAAAGAATTTTCTGTGAAACGCATTATCTCCTTTCAGGGGTGTGATTGCTCAGAGCTGCTTGACTGGCTCTTTGATAAGAACAGTGGGATTCTCCGCCATGAGGAAACTGGAAAC
The DNA here is from genome assembly GCF_053564925.1 of Oryzias latipes. Taxonomy (NCBI): domain Eukaryota; kingdom Metazoa; phylum Chordata; class Actinopteri; order Beloniformes; family Adrianichthyidae; genus Oryzias; species Oryzias latipes. The sequence goes on from NC_136240.1 coordinate 9,969,726, forward strand.
CATGGCAACAATCAAAGCTGGCCATTTCAGGGACCAAATGTGAGTGAGGATGTTGGATGTTGCGTGATGCTCAAATCTGCTGCAGATTCATCTTGATCCTTTGTACCTCATACATTACTGCTGCTTTCCACTCCCACCCCCCATCTCCCCCCACAGATGCTGCAGCCGGCTGGGCAGGCAGACGAGGACTTCCTGAACGCCCTCCTGAGTGGAGGCGACTCTGTTGCCGCCTCCTCACCGCTGTGGTCGTCCCCCTCCCCCAGCGACAGTGGAATCAGTGAGGACCCCCCGTCAGATCAAATGGACAGCCCTGCGCGCACAGACAGTCCCCCAGGGGATACTCACTTCTGTGCAGCAAGACCACAAAGCAAACGAGACCTGGAGGCCCAAGTTCCTGCTGCCTTCAGTGAGTCATCAAACGCTTTCTGCTGAACTCCACGTTTGCTTTTCTACGACTGAAGAAGTTTAAAGCAGAAGAAACTGTGATTCTGTCCATCTTTGACACTGAAACCTGCTCTTTTCCCTGCTTCTCTGATTCAGTCACTCTGAAATTCGAATACGTTTCCTTCACCTCTACATTTCTCAAAGTTTTCCTAGATCAGTTTTAAGATTTTTCCAAAATGATGGTGAAAGTTCTCCATGTGACGTTGTCTTCAAGTTGAGTTGTTTTCCAATTCTGTCACTAAAGACGAAAATGTCCTAAAGGGGCGGTTCTGGAAGGGACATGTTTAAATAAAAAAAATGATTTTCTGTACAAATTAATATTTATATCTACACCGTTCTACTGAGAACTTGTGTTCTCATGGGTCTCCAGGAAGCTGAATGATAATTAATGGAAATCTTCAGTCTGTCAACGATATCTGCACTAAAATGAAAAATGAAACAGTGAATGCTGCTGATGAGGGGTCATGAAAAACCTGCCAAAAACTGGGGCAGCACTCAACAGCATTATCATATCTCATCAGCGCTTCCTCACGTGTTCTTTGTGTGTCCTTGTTCAGATGGCTGGGATTTCAGCTTCCCGATGGGAAAAACCAGGACTCCGCAGCATCCGCAGCATCCCTCAGAAGTCCACAGTCCTCAGCTGTCCTCCGGCTTCCCGCTCACAGTCAAAGATCTGCTGCTGTCTGGCAACGCAGAGCCCGTAAGACTTCCTGTTCGCCAGCAGCAGCGGGGAGAGACCGCCAGGCCTTATGGGAGTTTGCGCACAGACCCTGTTGTTTAGTTAAGCTAGCAATGAGTGAATGTGTACCAGAAAGCAGTCAACTGCACTCCCAGAAATCAGAAATCACTCTCGGGAAACGACATTAGAATTGCAAATGGAAGGCGTATTTTTAGACTTTTGTCTGTGTGGTAAATGTGCAGAGCAGGCAGCATCCTATCTTTGTGTCCTGGAAGGAAGAACACAGAAAAGATCTACATTTGAATTTTGTTGAGTTTTGTATTTGGACTCAGATTCCCCACAAAGAAGAAATTCTCTCCTGATACTTTTCAGTTTTGATCCAAATCAACTGTTAACTACAGTTTCATGGAGACTAATATTTGCTTTAATGAATACAAAAGCATTTAAACAATAATAAAGGTGAATATAGGCAGATCCATTTGTATGAGGGAAGTCCTGCAGAGCACCATAATTGCAATGAAACAACCATGAAATGAGTGATTAAACTACTTCCAGTTGGGGGGGGACATAATCAACCAACAATCATGAAGCCTCCTTCATGTCTCATTGACAGCCTCCCCAGCCGACGCAAAAGTCTGTCCAGGAGCTGATCCTCAATGAAGATGAGAAGAAGCTCCTGGCAAAGGAGGGGGTCACTCTGTCCAGCCAGCTGCCCCTCACCAAGGTAACGCTGCCCGGTAAACTCTGAGCGTCAGCCTGAACGAACCCCCACAGGAAACGTTTCCTGTTTGTCCATCAGTATGAAGAACGGGTCCTGAAGAAAATACGCAGGAAGATTCGGAACAAGCAGTCAGCCCAGGAGAGCAGGAAGAAGAAGAAGGAGTACATCGATGGGCTGGAGAACAGGTAAAGTATTGATCAGCACTACATGAAGAAGAAAGACAGACACATTTGTTTTTACACAACAACACTACACAACTCAGAATACTGAAGGTGTGCTGGCCCCCCAGGAAAAATTATGTTTGTCTCCAGAAAGGACTTCTCTGCTCCCAGGAAAAGTAAACGAGGCCTAAAAAAACAAGAACTTTAGGTGAAGCTGCAGCACCAGAACACATGCAGGCCTCAGTCGTGTTTAAAGGTTTCAGCATCTAAGCAGAATATTTATGGTACTGCAGTGAAATCCACCGTGTGGCTTTTCACCAGCTTAACACCAAGACGCTGCAGGGAGATGGTGGAGACGGACACAAAATGCAGGATGGCAAACTAAACTTTTCAACTGGAACTGAAGGGATCAACAAGATGAACTGAGGAAGACTGAAAACCATGAAGACAAATGACAACTGTGGATGATTGACAACCAGAAGCGGGCGTAACTGACAGGAAAAACCTGAAACAGGACAAAATGCTGTGGGCGACAGGTCATAGTGAACACTTCTACAACACATAAAGAGGAAGTAGGCGAGATACAGGTGCGTTGTAGGGATTTTTCACATTTTCACCCCTCTCCCAAATCCTGCAGACTGTACAAGGATCCCGTTAGTGCTGTTCATGTGATACGTGCGTGCTCCTTGCTGCAGCCGGAATGAAGAAATTAGACAATCAAAGTGTAGTTTGTGTGGATATGCAATGGCACCTGCGGATCCTGCATCCACCCCATGAGTGCAGCATTTGTGTGGTCAGTAAGGAGCCAGTACTACAGTGTGGCGTAAAGACGCCGTACGACGGCATCACCCGCACGTCATAACTTTCATTATCCTCACAAATACTTCCCAATGCGTATGCACAACAATAGTACGTTCCATTTTCATCATGTCCCTTGGAGAGGTCGTACAAGCCTGAAGGAAACTTCAAGACACACGTTAGCTCCCCTTCAGATGCCGCCACTCCTCTCTACAACCCTTCACGGACTCGGACAACCAAAAAACCTGCAAAAGCCGTAGAGGTCAACCCCCAAACTGTTTCTGTGACTAAAGCTTGAAGTGAACAATCCTTACAGACACATCTGGACTCTTCTAATCCAGATCAGGGTGGTCCAAAAACCAGAAAATAGTTTTTCTGAGCAGAAGAGGACCGTCGATCATTATTTCTGTGATCTTTCTGTCTGGAAGTGGAGAAATGGATCCTTTAACTCCAGGTTTTGTTTAGTCCAAATTCAACATGTCAAAAGTTCCATCTGTGGTTTTAAACCAGCTCTTGTTTCAAACTATATAAGAAATAAGGATTTTAGGGGTTTTTCATCAAAAACTCCTGAATGAATGAAGCCTGCCTTCAGCAGGAAGGCTGTTCCACTTCAGCAATTTCATGCAAAGTCACAGTCAGGTCTGCAGCACCTTTGTGATGAAAGAAAAAGAGAAAGCGTATACACATTCATGAATTTTAAGTCAGCCTTTGATCCCGTTTCTTTAAGACTAAGACTTACTTTTGAAAATAATGATCTGCTGCAGCCTGAAGATCCTAACTGTGAATCCCTGAGTGTGAGAGATTCCAGGTTAAATTAAAAAACTGCTTCTGTCGGTTCCGATGAGGTTTTCTTTATAAAACCTGGAGGATAAATTAACTTTTTTCTGCTTCTGCTGTGTTTTCTCCCTCCAGAATGGCTGCTTGCTCTGCACACAACCAGGAGCTGCAGAGAAAAGTGTCGCAGCTGGAGAAATGCAACATGTAAGAACAGAGTAAAGAGTAAAATCTCTTCTGATGTCACAGCTTTAATGCTTCTTATCTGCTTTTTATGACATTTCTTCTGATAATAACCTGCTTTTCTCTGTTCCTGCTTCAGTAGTTTCTGTTTGTCTCTTTATCCCGTTGCTGTCTGCAGATCCTTGATGGACCAGCTGCGCAGACTGCAGGCTCTGGTCATGAGTTCATCTAGCAAACCGGCCCAAACTGGGACATGTGTGCTGGTACATGCTCTCCTAAAACACCTGGGTTATTTCTTCAACCCAATTCTTAGATTATTCATGTTGGGATATATTTTTGGGTAACTTTATGCAGCGATACCAGTTTTGAGGTAATGGTCATTTTATTTGAACCCAATTTATGTTTTCATCTGAGTTTTCTTTCTTGAGTTAAAATTACTTAGAAAGGTTAGTTCCTTTTTAACCTCTGAGTTGAATTAAAATCAACTCAACTTGTGTTATTTTTATCTATGGAGATTTAGTGTGTTTGTGTGTTTGCATCATAAAACAATAAAATAAAAAAGTTGAAGTCTAATTAAAAAATGTCACCTGAACAGCAAAACATAACAAAAGGAGTTGTTTCATGATTGTCAGTTTATGAAAACAGACAAAACAAATGAGAAAGAAGACCGGAGGGGAACGGAAACCAGCTGCTGTCCCTGAACAACAGCTGGGTTTTAGCCTGACTCCCATCACGGAAAAACCTGTGTGATCTTCTTAACCCCAAACTCAGCTGGTGTCTTCTGTTTTCTGGTCCAGGTGCTGCTGCTGTCATTTTCTCTGATTCTGTTCCCGAACCTCAGACCTTTCTCTGACTCCAAGGTCAGCGATGGAGACTTCAGCCCCGTCAGAAGTGAGTGACCTCCAGCTACCTTCTATATATTTATGACCAATCCATCCATCCATCCATCCATTCATCCATTCATCCATCCATCCATCCATTAATCCATTCATCCATCCATCCATCCATTAATCCATCCATCCATCCATCCATTAATCCATTCATCCATCCATCCATCCATCCATTAATCCATTCATCCATCCATCCATCCATCCATTAATCCATTAATCCATCCATCCATCCATCCATTAATCCATTCATCCATCCATCCATCCATCCATTCATCCATTCATCCATCCATCCATTCATCCATCCATTCATCCATTCATCCATTCTTCCATCCATCCATCCATTCATCCATCCATCCACTTTCTAACCTGCCCTAACCCTTACCGGCCCATTTATGACCCGTGTGGTGAAACAATAGAACTGCTTTTTCAACTTTAGGGGATTATTTTTAATACTTCCATGAAGATATCTGTGTGTAACTGAGAAAGTTTTTTGTGTATCTGACATGTTTAACATTTGTTTGTTCATCTTCATCACCATCATCATCTCTCTAGCTGCATATCTGTGGTTTCAAATGCTCACAAATGAGTTTGGGATCGGTCTCGTTCGATGCACGTGTGCTTCACCTGTGAAATCCGACTCTCCGTCATGGCCAGTTACAGAGCGAGCTTCCCTCAGGGAGGTGTCACAGGTTAAAAACCACAACGGGTTCAAAGCTGAGTCTGGAGATGAGCTGGTGGACAAATTGCTCCCAGAATGTGCAGCACGGAGCAGAAATCTGTGGAACAGAAGGATGAAGTGCAGGATGGGAAAGGACTGTTTAATTGGTTCCTATAGCCTGGGGGAAGGAGGAACGAAGGCGACGCCTGTTTTTTGTTCCCTACTCTCTGAGCTACTGAAGTCTCAGGGTATAAAGATGGTAAAAAATCCCAAACTGTTGGGTCAGCTTTGATTTTTCTTGCCGTCTTTCCTTTATGGCAGATCGACCTTTTATGAAGGAGAAACGGTCTGTGTTTCAGAGGGACTTTATTCAGAGTTTGTAATATTTGGGGGTCTGTGCAGACTTCAGGTTTTCATTTTAGATGCTCATAAATAGCTCTAACGTGTGGCTCACTGAGTCTTTTCTTCTCCCTCAGTCCAGTCCCGGTCCCTGCAGAACCTTCAGGCCTCCCGGGTGCTGCATGTGGTTGACTCCCGCTTCTCCTCAGAGGAAGAACCGGATCTTCTGGGCCACCGGTTCCCTAAAGAGCGGGAAATGGAGGAGATTTCTGAACTGATGAGGACTCTCAGAGTGAAGCAGGAACGCTCCGGTCTGGAGTCTCAGAACGTCAGTCAGGAAGAAAGCCATTTCCATGTCGACCCGATCACAGGTCACGTGTCGTCTGTGACGCTGAACCCGCAGCGCTACGACCGTCTGCGGCCGCATGCAGACGACATGTGAGCCAGATGAGAACCTGCTGGTCACACCAGGCGCAAGTTTATTTTCATCCTTCAACACCAGTTTTTTTATGAGAAAAAGGATTTTACTCTTTATTGACGTTTCCTGTTGACAATAGCTGCATGTTCTTTGCCTCCATTTGATAAAGTTTACTCTGTGCCTGAAATAATCAATTACAATATTGATAACAATGAAGCTGTGATGGTTTGTTCAATTTGATTGAAATCAGATCAATTGTTTTGATTCTGTTTTTGGAAGCTTGTTTATCCCGAAGAACTGATTCCAACCCAACCTGTTGTGTTTCTGAACCTAAATAAAGGAGATTTATCGTCTGACAGTTCTTCCAGAGGAACTGATTCCCGGTTTGATTGGGGGGGGGGACTGGGCCAAAGGTGGGACGGTCTGGCTCTTATCTGTTGAGTCAGATCAGACTGACATGCTGACGTGGCCGCTTGTTGTAGACCGTTTGCAGACACTCCAGCAGATGCAGTGACTGAAGAGGTCTTCATCTCAACGTCACTTCCTCTGATGTTCAACAGGCCACCACCGCCGCCGCCACCGCCGGTCCGAGTGCAACAACAGCCTGCTTACAATCTTTGATGTTTATTCATATCAGAAAAGTTTATCAAATGAAAATCTGATCAAATAAAAAAGACAAGCTGAACAGATAAACCTGATGTACTTACATGTATCTACATGTGTTGTGTCTGCTTCTGCACTTCATAAAAGATTTGAAAGCATTAAAATATCAGTGAACACGTGTGAAAACAGCTCGTCACATTGGGAAAGCTCTGACCAAAACCAACGATGTTCAGATCCTGGATGTGAGTCTGTCTGCAGCAGTGAATGAAAACAGAAAGAATACCAAAAAGTGCAGCAGCTGACTGCTAAACTAGACAGATGTAGCTAAACTGAGCATCTCTGCCCTCAGACCCTCCTACTCTGGAAAAAAGAAGAAGAGACATCTGTGGTGTTTTGGAGGTTTTCACCACCTGTCTGGAATCCATCAGAGAATAGATCTTCTGTTTTTGGTGACTCCTCATTGGACAGCTGGCCCTTCTGGCTGTCTTTGATGGTGCAGCGTTCTCTACCTTGGCCACTTGTTTCTTCTGTGAAGCGCTCTTGTTGAAAGCCGTTTTCATGGACTGCAGATCCCCGCTTGTTACATCCATCCATCCATCCATCCATGCATCCATCGATCTATTCATCCATCCATTCATCCATCCATCTGTGCATCCATCCATCCATTCATCCATCCATCCATTCATCCATCCATCAGTGCATCCATTCATCCATCCATCCATTCATCCATCCATCCATGCATCCATCCATTCATCCATTCATCCAACCATCCATCCATCCATTCATCCATCCATTCATCCATCCATCCGTGCATCCATTCATCCATCCATCCTGATCTCCAATCCTGCAAAACAGATTCATGCTCATGCTCAGACTCAGACACCAAAGCTGCCAGTAGGAAGTGAAGAAGACACTTGCCATCCATGTGACAACAATCTGCTTGACGTAATCACAGAGCCGGGGCTGGCTCATCTCTGACCCCCATCTGTCCTCATGTTTGACTTTGTCCCTCTTTGTCTTTAATCAGAGTAAAAGTCTCTCCAGCATCATCTCATCATTCAGCACCTTAACCTGTGGCTTTGATTCTCTGGGTCCCCGTGGAGCCAGAGGGGTCTGAACATCAGCTTCCTCTGAGGGAGGGCGCAGAGGTCAGCCATCAATCAAAGCCTTCTCTTTTCTCTTTTAATCTGCAAATGGACCTTTGGTGCACCGCTTAAGCCGCCAGCCTGTTACCCTGTTTGGTTGAATTTTCCTGAGAACCTGAAGGACTTTAGTCTTCAGGAAATTACCTGTCTGAGCATCTGAACTGTCTTCTGAATTTTACATCACAGAAATGTCCGAGTAGTTTCAGTTTCATGACATTTCTCAGATGGTAAAAAGATGAAGTAATACAAAAAGACGTATCTTTCCATTTTCTTCTCTTGAGGTGTATCTGTTTTTCTGGAGGTTTAAATTTCCAGAAACCCAGCAGCTTCTGAGACTTCATCTCAAACATAAGGAAGTCTGCAGTTCTGTCTTGGTCAAATCCAATGATCTCCACCGTGTCATCGGTTACGTTTTAGGTTCTGTTTATACATGTTTTGTTTTTTATGGTTGAGTTTAATCTGTTTGTTTAGTTTCATCCATGAAGCTGAGTCTCACACAAATGGGCCCTCCAATGACCCCCCCTCTCCCTGACCGAGCCATACATTAGCCCCCTCCCACACACACACACACACACACACACATCATATTAACCCTTGTGCTGTCCTAGGCACTTTAACATTGGGAGTGGGGTCATCTAGACCCACTAGACAGCGCTCTGAACCTTTTTTCTTCAATGATTTGTGATCTTCACTGGTGTCCATGGATTACATGAAATCTTTCCACCTTTATCCACCTTAGTCATGGTAGGGAGAACACGTCAATGTAAGGGTGGGGTCATCTAAGATAGCACAAGGGTTGAAGTCATCATGGCAGCAAAGCTACAATGATCTTTCATCTGAGCTCATTTTGAATCCTTGTGGTCTCGTGAGCACATTTCACCAGACACTGCCTTCTCTTCAATTCTATTCTATTTTATTTACACAGCCCAGTATCACAACACACTTGTTCCAATGGGTTAAACACCAATAACTGTACAAAAACATAGAATCTGTCATAAGATATATAAAATTTAATATAAAATAGCTGATTGCTAAACTAAAATAGACAGACTCTGGACAACCCTGCCCTTAGATCCTCCTTCTTATGAGTCTCATTACATCAAACTTTATTTATTTTATTTTATTTTAATCTATTTCATTTTATTTTCATTACAGAGTGAAGGATTTCAAAGGCCTGAACATAAAATAACCAAAAAACAAAAACCTTAGAAGACATGACAAGCATTCTTAAATTACTTATTGACACAGCAATTTCAATATGATGAACTGAGGGTCATGTTGGGGAAGTGGAGCGAGTGGAGGGAGGGGTAAGTTGTTGTAAGTTGTGTTTCATACACCATAGCCCAGCCTGACCACAGACAGCGGAAAGCAGCTTAGAAATAAATAAATAAATAGAGACAAAAATGTTAAAAAAAAAACAACTTTCAGACAGATTTATTCATGCTAAAAGATTTATTAATAAAGTAAAATAATTTTTGGTATCAAAGCTAAACAGACAAAAGCTGACCCTGGTCAGGGACCAGGAACCGCTCTTGAACCCATTTTTGGAGGTGGTCTTGGTCCGTTTCCAATCAGAATGAGCTTTGGTTTGCTCTGAGTGTCCTCAGTCTGAAAACAATTTGTCCTCTGAGCGCAACAACTAAACCAAAACGGCCACCGTAGCCGGTGGTGACATGATTTAAACACAGTAGGAATGAAGCAACAGATGAGCCGCGGTCAAATGTAAAGCAAGGATTGTTGTGTTATCAAACAAAAAAAAAGGATCCAACTGTTTATTTGTTAGAACCTATATTTTAACATCGCTGAAAACACTTCTTACATGCTTTTCTGAGTCTCGTTATGCGGCACGCGCACGGTGCTACTGTGACGTCATCCCAAAAGCTACCTTGTAGTTTCTTAATTTGAATTCTGTAAAACAATACCATAACAACACACAACTCATTGAAATGTGGTGGGATGAATTCAGGCTCATTAAAACAATTTTTAACATGATCCACACCACTTCTCACTGTTTTACCGACAATCTACAGTACAGACCAAAGGTTTGGAGACACCTTCTCATTTAAATGAATGGGAAGGTGTGTCCAAACTTTTGGTCTGTACTGTATATGTCATTAACACTTACCAGTGTACCTTCATACCTGGCATCTCCTCAGTAACAGCCTTGCAGCACGCCTCCGCCGGTGTTGTACCTGACGATGATACAGACGTTTTAAAATGGTCAGTGAAATATAAAGTTTGATAGTGAATTATCCTGACAAGGACTGCAAAGCGCAGTACTGTCTGACTAATGAAGACACTTGGATGAGCACTGAAACGTGTAACCCTTGTGCTATCCTAGGCACTTTAACATTGGGAGTTGGGTCATCTAGACCCACTAGACAGTGTGCTGAACCTTTTTTCTTTCATGATTTGTGAACCTTACTGGTGTCCATGGATTACATGAAATCTTTCCACCTTTCTCCACCTTTGTCAGAGTAGGGAGAACACGTCAATGTAAGGGTGGGGTCATCTAAGATAGCACAAGGGTGATGAAAGAAGACTCTAAGTCCAGGTGTCATGACTCGACGTCAAAACGTCACCTGTATAAATGAAACCAACTTTTTACCACCAATCTAGACTTAGTTATTCACATAAAAAAGGGTTTATGAGAGACATAAAATATAAAGCATTTGATTTTTGATCTTGATTGCCGCATGGTCTCACCTTTCTCCGGTGCCATGCAGTTAAAGATTAACTGATGGTTTTTCCTTCATCTGCAGTGAGACATTTAATATTCTGAGACATCCTCCTGAGATCATTCTCCTGGAATGCTTCACATGCATGAAGAGTTGCTTCTGCAGGACAGTTCCTAACAATGAAGGACATCGTCCAGCCAGGAGATGACCAGGACTTTGAGAGACGACAAGAATCCACCTCAACATCGGTCACATTTAATCTCCATGAATAATAAATTGACTGATGTTTTGAGCAGGAGAAAAGACTCTTCCCATCAGTGTTTTTACAGAGATTCAGGAAAACAAAGACAGCTGCTGGCTTTTCATGAACCAGCCCGGAATGGAAAAGACACTCTAGAAATGTGTAGATGTCACTACAGGTTCTGCAGGCTTTGATCGGCACGTCACGTCAGGGGCAGTCAGACGACAGAAACATGGAGCAGAGGGTAGCGTCCATCAAATATTAGTCATGCCGATTAGAATCTGGAATTGTTCATCTTCCACACTGCAATAATAATCAATAACAGGTTGTTTGTCCAGAGCCTCCTCTGCAGACGGGGGTTTGGTCTCATGATGGCTCTTTTTCCTCCACCATACCGTCACTCATTCCCTCTAAACCGGCAGTGTTTTCACGTTATGTCTCTGTGAAGGTGTGTTTCAGGTGTGAGGCATTCCTCTGCTCAGCTGAGTCAAGTGCATGTCATCTGGGATGAAGAGAGAAGGGACTGTTTACATGCAGAACAGCTCAGTCAATACTCTGACTAGCAGAAAGAGAGGAGCATCATCAGAGGAGCTTTCCCTGTTTATTATTTCAGAACACTCTTATTTTTGTATATATTGTTTCAAAATGTGTATTTGTTAATTACTGTCTGTACATACTTGTGCCAAACTCCATGCTACTGTGACAAGGAAATTTCCCATTCGTGGGATTAATAAACTAATCTAATCTAATCTAATCACCCGCCCCCACCATCAGCATCACCATTCCCCCAAAAAGAGGAATGTTTGCAGTCCATCCTGCCTTCATCAGGGTGGGACTTCTGAGACTTTAGGTTTTTTTCCATAAATCCTGCCTGGCTTTAATGCCTCTCCTCAGAAACTTCCTCCACTTCCTGTTTATTTGTTCATCTTTGCGACGTCTAACAGCAGCTCAGGGCAATGGATGACCTTTTGTTTTAGAGACACTGAGCAGAACGTTTCCAGAAATCTACAAGTTATGAAACATATCGTTTTCATGACTATTTGACATTAAATCTCACACAAACATGTGGAAGGCTTCTGGTTGGCAGGTGTCCGCATGAGCTGGACTGGGTGACCCCTCCCCCTTGGCGTTCCATAGACTCCTATAGAGAAATAAATAGCTGTCACTCAGTCACTCTATTGTTCGGAAAAACAATCCTTGCTCTAACTCGTTTTTCTTAACATCATCTTAATAATCCTTTTGTTTCATGACATTTTTTGCTGTAGTTCAAGTTATTCAAGTTAAAACTAACCAATCAGATGCCTCAAAAAACATAGGTGGAGCCTACTGACCCCCACATTCAACGGTTTAAACGTTTGACAGATTTTGTGTAGCCCCCTTTCAAGTGGTAGGGGTGTGGCCTTCCAACAAGCTCCCCCATGATTGGTGAGAGTGGTTGCCATAGAAACGATGACTCACTGCTCACTGACGTCTGGTTCCAACATGGTGGCGTCCGTTTCATGGAAAAATGACAACTGAATTGACTTCATTGGGTTGAAGCCAGAATAAACCATTTTCTATGGATGACATCACACTCACTCAGTCCAGTTCTCTGGTACAGTCGATGGTTCAAATCCCCACCAACCTCATCTATTTCAGGTTTTGTTTACAAATTTTTTTGATACCAAATCTAATCAAAATCTTGTTTTCTCTTGTTTGTTTCAGCTGATGTTGGAGGTCCACATGTGAGTGTCCAGCTGCAGAACTTTGGTCCAAGTTCAAACTTCAAACTCTATGAGGGACCAAAAAACTCCCCAAGAGAAAGACTTCTGTAGGTGGTGACAGCTCGAACCAAGAGAAGAGCGACCTGCTGCTGCCTCACGACTGCGACCGCGCTCAGAACAGGAGGCTCAGAGGGTTCCTGTGGATACTGAGGAAGAAGCTTCCCTTCGGTTTGGATCAAATCTCAGTGAATGTGGTCATTCTGTGACCACGGACTGTGTTCCCAGCAGAGTTGGCCTGTAGCTGTAACACCAGCCTTTCTCCTGACCTTCATGAAAGTTCGTGACTTTGCAGCTCCCTCCCGTTAAATGGCAATAGTGGAAAGAGCTTTAGGGAAGATTTCAGGCCTTTAAAGGAAAGATGAATGAGTCCAAACTTTTTGTGAATAAGATTATTGTCATTTGACCGAGCAGGGAAACTGCTGAAACCATTTCTATCATCCTGTTTAGTGTCAAAGATAACAAATGTATGGATTTAGTGTCATGCACGTCAGGTTCACTCACATCTAAAGTAATTACTGTCAGTTTCATCTGTATTCCTTGCATCTGAAGGTGTGCTTTGCAGAGGAATTATAGCTTTTTGCAGATAAAATGTGAAATGTTGGCTTTTTCTGAGCCGTCTGCAGACTCATTCCTAATCAAGCACTGCTTAGCACGCTGAAGCAGACACACTGTCACCTCCTGCAAACTTGCAGCTTTGGGGATTGTTGAAATGACAAGAAGTGGGCGGATCAAAAGTGGGCAGATTAAGTTTTTCTTCTTCTTTAATCCTTTTAATTTCTTCCGTGTTTTTCAGTGCGGTGTAACTTTCAGGCAAAGTGTGGATGGAAACAGAACCCAGAAAAACTTCAGGCATTACGTCAAACAGATTAACAGAAACAAAAGCAGCTGATTGGAAGAAGAGTTTACAGCCTTTTGGATGCAGCAGTTTGTGCAAAGAGGAGGCACGTTTGTCTTTTTGGATCCACAGTCATTAACCTGAGAGGAGGAGCCAGGGGGGTATTTCAGGAAGCATGTTTAAACTACCCTAAGTTTAACCCTGAACTCTGGCTGAAATCCGCCTGAACTTGCTTACTCTGGGTATGTCGGTTCCAAAAGACCGGATATGAATTAACGTAATTACGCTCGACTTGGTAACCCTGGGTTAATCTTAATGCACGTGCACTACGTCAAGTACATAAATACATTCTCAATGGATCGCCGATTTCTGGAGTCACCATGGAAATGCGTGGTGAAGAAAAAAAGAAAGCGCTATACTTCAGTGAGACGGAGTCTGAGATTTTAATGACGGCGTATGAAGATTATACGTCCATCAAAAAGTAACACGGCTGCATCATCAGCAAAATAGAGTTTCTGCTTGGAGAGAAAGAACGGACAAAGTAAACGCAAGAGTTTCTGATCTTATTTCCATTTTCCTTGTTATATATATATAACTTGAGCCGGCATATACTCATTTTTATAATAATAAAAAGGACTGGAAAAAATGCACAGAGTGCATGAATTCATTGAAGTGCTTGCTGTCATTATGAGTGCTATATAAACTCATCATCCTCCTCTTCCCTCTCACTCATGGTGCAGACACTTCAGCATAGTAGGACAAAATAACACGGCAAAACACTGTAAAACAGCTAAACACATTTGGTCAAAAACCAACACTTAAACCCAAATACGTCCAGACAGGCAAAGGGAATGGTATCCCACAATCCCTTGCGGTGCCTATCTAACAGCAGCCCCAAAGTTACACCTACTTAATTGAATTAATTTGAATGAAAGGAAAATAATTGTCTGAAAACGACGTTTTATTTTTAAGCTGATTTAACAAAAAAATGATTTATCTTACCTGAAGCAAATAATTAAGTTAGATCAAAGTAAAAAAAAATATTTTTCCAACATCCATATGGTTTTATCACCCTCTCACAGTGGAAAAAGTATTATCTGAGCTTCATCCACTAAATAATTTTCAAATGGACACGCCATGCTGCTTCACCTCTCTGAAAACAAACTAACCTTCAACTAAACCTGCTCCAGACCAGGTTATGTTTAGAGCATGAGTTGCTATAGCAACTTGACATACCCTTGAACATACCTCCATTTCTGGAACCGAAAGCTGAGGTTATCAACTTCCTTAGCCTCAAACTTACCGTGGGAGCTAGCATAACCTGCTTTCTGGAATACCCCTCTGGAGTTAGTGAGGGGTCTGTGTGGTAAAAACACTGAAGACCGCAGAAGTCACATGCTTTTAGTCATCAATCAATCTGACTTTAAACTCTGAAGTAAAAATGTGATGCCGTGCATCAGAGGGAGACTCTTATTTTTTTGTATAAATTCTCTGTTGCAAACAATACAACAAAGATGTGTTTGTTTGTTTGTTGGTTTACCACAAACCAATTATCAAAACAATACAACATACAAATGTTTTTGTATAATTGAAAGAGCAACAGAAAGACGAAAGTTAATTTTTTTGTCAATAAACCATTTTTCACTTTATTTCTCTTTAAAATAATAAACAAAAAGAAAATGTTCGTATTTAAAGCAATGCCACGATATATTTTTTTTAAACTTTATAGACAATTGAGGTATCATACATAACATAACGAACAGTAGCTATATAATCAACATTACCTAGAATAGCAATCACCATTGCCAAACATAACATATAAACATAAAAAATAAAAAATAGAAAAAACGAATGAACATAACACACACAAAAATAAAAATAAATAAATAAAATAAAAAAAACATAGATCCATCCAAAAAGTTTAACATTGGTTAGGGATACTCATTAAGGTTGTATTTTTGACAAAAACTAAGTTATTTCAAGCCATTCTTCTTTTTCATATAGTGAAGTCATTGAAAATAAAAACAGAGCTCTTTATTAAATGTAATAAAAAGTGGTTTGGTCTTCAAATATTTATTTTTGTGAATATAAAACTTTCCTTGCATTATCAGGACATTAAGAACCATATTTTCTCGTCTATTAGATGATACCACCCCGAATAAAACATTTTTTGCGTCTAAATGAACTGTCATTGCAATTTTGGAAGAATACCAAAAGCAGAACTTTTCCCAGAATGTGTTTATACCTCCACAGGTAAAGAATAGCAATGCCACGATATTAAGACCCGGAAAGACGGAGTTTTTGTAGCCCTCCCTCTTCTCCAATCAGCTGCCTGCCGAGGATCGCGCGCAGAGCGCTGCTGCGCGTGCTCGCAGAGGCTATAAACGGACGCGGCGCGCTGAGCGCAGCCGGCAGACTGGCGCAGATCTGATCGGAGGATGGCGCAGCTGGAGCTTTTCAGCGCAGGGCGGCTGCAGGTGCGGAGAAAGTTGTGTCTGTAGCGCAGCAGCTGCCAGAGGAGCCATGCAGCAGAATGAGAGTGCTGTCCAAACTGTGGCTCCAGAGTCATGCCAGCAGCAGATGTTCCAGGAGGACTCCTCAGGAAACAACCTGTCGCTGCACTGCTGGCTGCAGCTCCTCAGCAGGGAGTCCATCATGGAGTTCCAGGGAGACAGCTCCAGCGTGGTGGTGCGCGTGATGATTGCGTGCGTGTACTCCATTGTCTGCGCGCTGGGACTGGTGGGGAACTCTTTGGCTCTGTACCTGCTCCACTCCCGCCACAGGCAGAAGCAGTCGTCCATCAACTGCTTCGTCATGGGCCTGGCCATCACAGACCTGCAGTTTGTTCTGACTCTGCCCTTCTGGGCCGTGGACACCGCCCTGGACTTCCGCTGGCCTTTTGGGAAAGTTATGTGTAAGATTATCAGCTCGGTGACCACCATGAACATGTATGCCAGTGTTTTTTTCCTCACGGCCATGAGTGTGGCACGCTACTACTCCATCTCCTCCGCTTTGAAGATGCACAGCCGGCGGGCAGCAGCGACCAGGGCCAAGTGGACCAGCCTGGGCATCTGGGCTGTTTCCATCTTGGCCACTTTGCCCCATGCCATCTACTCCACCAGCGTCGAGGTGTCGGATGAGGAGCTCTGCCTGGTGAGATTCCCAGACTCGGGCAGCTGGGATCCACAGCTTCTCCTGGGTCTGTACCAGCTGCAGAAGGTGCTGCTGGGTTTCCTGATCCCCCTCATCATAATCACCGTCTGCTACCTCCTTCTGCTGCGCATCATCCTCACCAGGCGCATAGTAGGAGCGGCAGACCCAGAGGTCAAGCAGGGCCGGCAGAACCGGCGCTCCAAGGTCACCAAATCCATCGCCATTGTGGTTCTGTCCTTTTTTTTGTGCTGGCTGCCTAATCAGGCACTGACGCTGTGGGGGGTACTCATCAAGTTTGACCTTGTGCCATTCAGCAAGGCATTCTACAACGTGCAGGCCTACGCCTTCCCGCTGACCGTGTGCCTGGCACACACCAACAGCTGCCTCAACCCCGTCCTCTACTGTCTCATTCGCCAGGAATTCCGGGCCGGCCTCAAAGAACTTCTCCTCCACGCCACGCCATCCTTCCGGAGCGTGACTCACCTGCTGCGACGCAAAACCAAAGTGGCTGAGGCGCCACCTGTCCTGGTTCTGGTCCAGATGGATGTCTGACTGGAAGGATAAGCCAAGCCTCAAACTGCTGAGCTTGTATTGATCTGGAGCTGCTGGCTATGAGGTGCAGCTGTTCTCTGCTGGCGCGTACAATCCCATCTTTTCCTGGGTTTAAAGACAACATATTGACGAGCGGCAGGGGACTCCTTTTGTTGGCGCTCTCTGTGTCTGACATGCAGCAAAGTGGCGTGGACATTCTCTCTGCCACTCGGTGTGTCTGTGCTTCAGTGTTTGTTCTGTACAGATGTGGCAGATTAAATCTAATCCATTATTGACTAAAAAAGATTATGTGGAGATTGAGTTTCTTTATTTCAAATTGATTAAAAAACAATGAAAATGAGATTTAAAAAAAAGCAAAAATGATGAATGATTAAAAAGATTTATGGTTTTCTTGGGAAAATCGCTCCCTTAACATTGCAGCTGTCTGGGAAAAGGCTTGTGAATGATGAACAAACAGTAAAACAAACTGAAAACACACACACTTGCTTCTTCTTTTTAAAGCAATATTGCATGTAAAAGCCGTGTATAGTTAGAGGAGATGAAGCTGACCTTCAGAGAACTTTCTGGATCCAGGTGAAGTCGCAGCAGATCTGCTAGGATGTAAGTAGAACACGGACACCAGAGGAAATAGCTTTTCTGCTCTCAGCCTGCTGACATGCAGACAGGAGATTCAGACAGCTGCAGATTGAGCATTAATAACTTAAATTGGGAGTCAAATTTGCACCGTTTTCTAACCAGGCCAATCTTTTGAAATATGAGCAGTTTCTCTTTTCTGGCAGGGTTTTCTGGAGCTGGCAGCAGTTGTTTACTGGAAAATCCCACAGTAATGTCATTGCATGCTGCATGAAGACTGCTGTGAAAATAAGGCATTTTTGTGTCATTATTCATGAAAGCATAGCATACGTGCTCCTGACTGCAATCATATGCGGCTATTGTGAGGTTTGAGTGAGAAATGATAGAAAACAATGGTCTGTAAATAAACTCTGATCAAACTAAAATGAAAGGTTCTTAACCGGAAGGTAGATTTGGAATAATTGGGCCAGAGGAAGTTAACATTCAGAGCACACAGACGCTCAGATAAAGACAGAAGCAGAGGCGCTGATGTTGTTGTTAGACATTCGACAGGGGCACTGGGGCATCAGGCAAAAACCGCTCTCCTTTTTCACTAATGAGATTTAATTCTCCCTTTGTGTTTGTGTAACATCTCTTCAGTCAGAAATGGGTTTGTGCTTTGCTGAGGCAGAAGTGAAAAGGATCCTTCCTGCTTCTGCTGAAATGAGAGATCCTCACATTCCCATTAAAGTTATTTTGTTGACAGAATTTGTGGATATTTTTACACATGTAGTTATTAAGACGTTTTGGAGAAACTAAAAGCCCCTCAGTGGTGCCCCACCCTAACCAGGTGGAGGGTTTGAGAGCTCAATTGAGCCTGCAAGCCATGTCTGGACTGGGCATTTCCTGTGGGCCCCAACCAAAACTGAAGACAGGGGATTGCTTCCCTCTGGGCCCACCACCTGCGGGAGAGCTCCATAGGGGGGGCCGCTAAGGCGATAATTTTGGTGACCCAACCAACAGTATTTGGGTTTGTTTTCACCACAGACCTCCGGAATTTGGCTTTTGGGACTTGGAATGTTTTCTCTCTGGGAGGGAAGGAAGCTGAGCTTGTGGAGAAGCACAGCCAGGGCTCTGGGCCTCAGTCCCTCAACAGGGGTTAAACTTTTCCAATCTAGAGTTGCGTGTGGTGAGAGGCAGTGAGCTGGTGTGGGCTGACTTATGAGCCCCCAGATCATCTGTTGGAGCTGTTCACCCCAGTGGGCAAGAAGGTCATGTCCCTACGCCTGAAGTCTGGTTTCTGACTGGGTTTGGTCTTCAGGTCTAAGAGCAGTTCGGAGTTCCTGAGTTCCTTGGTATCTATAAAAGGGGTACTGGAAAGTGCCGGAAAGGGAGACTTCAATGGCCTTATGGGAATGACAGCGGCACCTGGAGCAGTGTGATTTGTAGGAATGGCCTCCCTGATCTGAACCTGAGTGGGTTTTTTTGTTGGACTGCTGTGGTTGTCATAGTTTGTCCACAACAACACCATGTTCATGCACAAAGGTGTCCATCAATCCATTTGGCATCAGATGTATCGATGATGGACTTTGTAGTCGCTTCAGGCGACCTTTGGCCGTGTGTCTTAGACACTCAGGTACAGAGAGGGGCGGAGCTGTCTACTGATCACCTGTTGGTGAGTAGTATTCGCTGACGGAAAAGGATGTCAGAAAGACTTGGGAGAACCAAACATACTGTGAGGGTCTACCGGAAACGTCTGGCTGAGCCCTCCGTCAGGAAAGTTTCTAACTCCAACAAAGTTTCAAACAGCTACAGACATTGAGTCCGGGTGGACCATCTTCTCTACCCCCATTGTGTCTGCGGCTGCTCAGGGCTGTGGTCAGGAGGTCTCTGGTGCCCGAAAACGGTGGTGGACACCAGAAATGAGGAATGTCATCAAGCAGAAAAAGACTCCTACCTAACCTGCCCTTTATCTAAGCCAAAGTGATTGAGGTTGTTGAAGGGTTCTTCAGTGGCGAGGCACCAGGGGGATGTTGAAATCAACCGAGTACCTCAAGTCACTGGATGCTATGGGACCGTCTTCACTGACATATCTCTGCAGAGGAGTGAGAGGAAATGGCTGGGGATCTTTGTTTAGACCAGGGGTCTCAAACTTAATGTACCTGGGGGCCACTGAAGGCAGGGTCTAGCTGAGGGAGGGCCGCAACTTCAACGCCCACGCAACTTGTGAGTGTCTGAGAGCCAATAAATTTGTATGGAACATACACTATACTATTAACTATACTCTATTATTAACTGTTTTCTGTACAAAATGTACTCATAGACTCTCATTCAAACAAAATACAAAAATAAAAAAATCAATAAGTAAATAAATCAGTTATACATTTCTGTTTATTTAGTCTTCTATATCTGCTGCTGAGAAGTCAGAGAGTATGTGCTCCCAATTTTGAGTATGTGTTGAATTTTTTTTTAAAGTTTACTTTTACTTTAAGTTTTAAACCACAAATCAGAAAAGGCGAAACAAAATTCATTAACCATTTTTGGATTTTCTTTCTTATGACTTTTTTCACATTTAAACCCTGGCCACAAGTTATTGTAGAGCAGCCGGTCAGCCACTCCTATATTTTTTTCCGGAATTATAACAGTGGTTCCTAAAAGAACGGGCGCTGTTCACTTGAGATCAGAACAATCGTTACCGATTCCTGATCAGAAAAAGCCTCAAAAACGGATGGAAATTCATGTTGGCAACACCAAATATGTGCAGCCAAAATGCACAATAAGCGTGTTTGGGATCACCCAGGTGGACGAAACGCTGCACAGATCACCTGGTGTGAGACGTATGTTTTTGCTCCAACATCACCTGTCAATCATCACAAAAATATCACCAGAAAGGGGCGGGAGCAAGGCCCCAACCTAAGCGAACGCATCTGAAAATTTAATACTGCACTGACTGCAAGCCGCCACAAAACAATGCATTGCGGGAAATGTGTCCTGACGGTTTTTGTAGCTGAGTGATCAATTAAAATAATTTAAAATACCAATTGATTAAAAAAGGCTACACACATTACAGAATATTAAAATATTCATAAAAGATATGATAACACAGATCATACTAAGGGGGAGAGGCACATTACAGTAAAACTAAATTGAATGTTAAGGACAACTCCAACTTCCTGTTGTCCTTCAGTCTCGCTGCAGCATCGCCTTCATCTCACCCCCCACCCCCCCACCCACCCCGGTCTCGCTAAGGATCCAGCAGCGTTCATCTCAAACACGTCTATTGTTGCATTTTGCCCACGTATTTTTAGTGCGTCTAAGACTAAATCTAGTTGTCGCCCGCACGTGTTTAATTTAAAGCCCCTTTAGCTGTCACGCACGTTGGTGTGTGACATTTATCCTCCACAGCGACTCATCTCCTGCGGGAGCAGAGAGAACCGTTTGGTCGGGGTTGATACACCGCCGCGCGCCTAACCGTAACCATAACCTTACCCTCCTCCGGGTCCATGCGGCCCAGAGAAAAGTTCAGCACTGACTGCATGTATTTAGAAAATTACGAGCGAATAGATACGTTCTAGAAAGGAAAGTAAGGAACTCCTTAATGTGGTCCGGCCAGGGAGGGGGCTGTCAGGTTTCCTGCTTTAAATGCTCCTCTGATTTCAAGTCTGGGCAAGAGGACAAGAGTCATATACCCCACTGTGATTGGTTAGTTCGTCAGCTCCGCACACAACACTGAAAAAGCGTCATTCATACAAACTGGCGGGACGCATTAACATTAAACTTTAATATTAAAGCGGGGGCAGCAAAATATCATCTTGGGAGCCGCAAATAGCCTGCGGGCCACAAGTTTGAGACCCCGAGTTTAGAGTGTTCCCTCATTTAGTCCAGCCTAAGTGGAAGAAAACAAATGGATGGATGGACGGACGGATGGATGGATTATTATTTCTGATCATTTGGTTTCTTTTTCAAACTTCAAAAACTGACTGTGTGTTTGGTAAAACAACTTTTCAATTTTAAAGCAAACCTTTGCCTCAATGTTTTTCTTTTTTTCTTGAAAAAAAATCTTTTTCAGACAACTCTCCTTAAATGACCCTCCCTGTCCTGTGTGGACTTGTTCTGCTGCTTTGTTTACCTCTGGAGACACTAGGAGTCAGTGTCACACAGCTGAGGGCAAAAGTTTAAACCCCAAATAAACTCTGGGCGACTCTTGAAATGCAGATGACTAATTCCAAAGGTTTTTTACCGCGTCCTGTTCACCTGCTATCGATGGTACAACAACAGCAACAGACCCTTTCCATCTCGCCACAGTAAACTATAAATGTCCTAACTATTAGTTATTTGAATTATTTTGTAGTTTTCTGTTTTTGAGGATCTGGGTTTACAGCATGTGGACACCAAAATTAAAGTGAGGGTCAGTTCTGCACCTCTGAGTCATGTTAACCTGACCAAGACGCGGGAGAGGGGTTTTGGAGTGGGATGTCGACACTGGACGATAGGAACACAAGGATGAAGGCTTTCATCTTCCTCTTTTTCCTAACCTCATTGGAATTTGGTGTGAGGTTAAATAAAGACATCAAAGATATTTATAATGAAAATGATAAAAGTTTCAAAACACAGTATTCTATTTTTCATCTTTCATCTTTCATCTCCCCTCCTCATGGACCAACATATCTTTTTTACATTGTGTTTATTTTTATATTTTTGTTTTCTTGCTTATTAATATTTATGTGAATTACATTTAGTTGAATTTTTATACATTGATATTTTTACTGCTCTGTAATTGGCTAGCCAGGACCAGAGTTCCACATTTGGTGGTAAAATAACAAAAAAGTTCTTTGAATTTTCTTTTATTTTCTGTTTTCCTGCAGAGGAGTTCCATTAAAGTCCGTCTTAAAGAAGCGCCTGTCGAGGCCATGTCTTGCTTTATTTCCTCACCAATGTTTCCACCCTCGTATGCACAGTATGGACACTCCAACTCTTTCTACAATGTGCGGTAAAGTCAGAGCTGAAGTTGCTGTAAGAGTTTTAAAAACCAGGTCTCACTCTTTCAAACCACATCCATGGCAGGGAATTTGACAAACAAGTTGTGTTGTTTGTTGCATCTGTGAACGTCAGAAAAAATGCCCTCATCCGTCCCAGGAGGTAACATCCTGACCAGCTTTTAAAACCCTTCGCCAGGTGCAGCGTCATTCATTCTTATGGATGCAGAATGAGGTCTTCTTCCATCAAATGGTGGAGATTTGTACCCTCATCATGTGGATCCTCTGAGGCCCACCGGCAAGCCAAGAGGAGGAGACAGGGTCAGCCTCATTTTCATCTCCCACTGGCCAAGAGCCAAATGTTCAGTAATGAATTCCCTGCGTGCAAAGCCACTAATACTAACAAGTGTCACACGGACAGAACAGCTTCAGCATACAAACACGATGACAGGGGATCGAGTTCATACCAATCTGAGATTTCTGCAGCTGAAAGCTTCTTCCACAGATGATTGTCCTCAAGCATCTCTGAGTTACTTTCATCTAAAGCTTCTGACCAACATTCTAGTGTTTAAAATCATTAACAGAGGTTGAACATCGGTCCATTAAGGCTCCACAGATGTTTCAGGAGAAGAGGGTAAGGATTTCATTAGTCCAATGAGAAACCAGCAAATAATCAGCTGCTCATTTTGATCAAATCTGCCTCACGGGCGTGGATTATGATGACTGCAGATCATGCAGGGTAAAGGGCTGATAAGGGGCTTTTGGCAGAAAGATGACAATTGGTACAGATTCAAAAACTAAATGAAGTATGGTGTCTGCACATGTCCTCCAGCTGCTTTATTCTGCTAGAACGTGCATGTTAGCTCTAAATTGTAATAAATGTTCCACTTGAACGAGGAAACAGTTCAGAACAGATGTTCTCCATATTCTTGAAGAGTTTCTGTTCTTTCCCTTCAGATGGTAGGAGTCAGAAGGAAAATGTAGCAGGACATGCCTGTTCAAATATGAAGAAAATTAGCACAAAAGAGAGGTGAAACTGTGTTAGGTGACAGAAAGGATTTTCCTAAATATCCCTGAAACCCAGAAAGGATATTCCTGTTTTATGCTGATCTAAAAGACATAACAAATGTAGAAAAAACATCTTCTTGAGGAGCATGACTACATCTACCAACCACTGATGGAAACCTGTGACATGAAATTTGTGAGGATTCTGTGTTTAACTTGTTTTTGCTTCGTCTTCTGCCTCCTGTCAGTCACTCCAGGTTCCTGTTAATCATCCACAGCGTTTCAGTTCTTCATTGTCAGGTCATCTGTTCCGCTTTGTTACTCTTTTGTTTCTCCATGGGCGTTTGTCATGATTACTTATTAAATTTTTGTAATTTCCTGCCACATGCTTGGTCTCTTGCATATTGGGTCCTCCACCACCAGTTCCTCACAAATTGTTTGAAAATTGGCTGTAAAAAAGTGAAGCTGCTCAGTTCTATTAATT
This sequence comes from Oryzias latipes, assembly GCF_053564925.1. Classification (NCBI taxonomy): domain Eukaryota; kingdom Metazoa; phylum Chordata; class Actinopteri; order Beloniformes; family Adrianichthyidae; genus Oryzias; species Oryzias latipes. The sequence continues at coordinate 9,993,778 of NC_136240.1, forward strand.
TTTTTTATTTAAACATCCCAGTAAACTTTGCTATGCTTGGACCAAGTTGTTTCTTAATATGGCATTGCTTTTTGCTTTTTTAAAAGTGTCTACACCTTATTTTCTAAGTACGGCCAGTCCTGAACTTTTTTCTTGGCTGCATGGACCCATAGGAATGGTTAAGGTTAGGATACGGTTGGGGTTAGGGTTAAACCACCAAATAATGAGCATTTTTGTTTCTGCAGCTCACCACAGCTTGTCAAGAACACATTTCACACACTTAGGAGCGTGACACCTAATGGGACTTAAAATTTGAAGTTTAATTTAAAATATGTGCGGCCAACAACAAAATGCAACCTTGGACACACTTAAATACATGTGGGCAATGCAGCTTTGTGCATCTTGGCTGCATGTATTATGTACGACCAACATGAATGTCCGTCACTTTTTGTGCTGGTCCCATGAAAATATGTGCTAATAACATCAGCCTTTTTCTAAAACAAGACATGAATAAATCCTCCTGTTTCACTGATTTTTCAGATTGAAGTTTTCTTCTGATTCAGTAGCTTTAGTAATAGCATTCAAACAGTACCTGAGCATGCAGTAGGACACAGTTTCTGCAGAGCGGCAGGAGTTCATCACAATTTCACCTCTGAGTTGTGGCACAGAGTAAGCCCGCCCCCTTTTCTTTCCCTATTGCTGAATAGCTGAGCACCAGAGCGATAGATGCTCAGATCTACCACATCAGACAAGACCCAAGGTGTAGCCTGTGGAAAGAGGTGCCTGAAACAATCCAGCACATAACTGCAGGATGTAAGATGCTGGCAGGGAAAGCATACATGGAGCGCCACAATCAAGTGGCTTGAATAGTATACAGGAACATGTGTGCAGAATATGGACTGGAAACCCCAAGGTAAAACTGGGAAACACCTCCGAAGGTGGTAGAGAATGAGAGGGCAAAGATCCTGTGGGACTTCCAGATCCAGACTGATAGGATGGTAATGGCGAACCAACCAGACATTGTAGTGGTGGATAAAGAACAGAGGAAAGGCGTTGTGGTGGATGTGGCAGTACCAAGCGACGGGAACATCAGGAAGAAGGAACATGAGAAACTGGAGAAATACCAGGGACTCAGAGAAGAACTGGAGAAAGCATGGAAAGTGAAGGTGACAGTGGTGCCTGTGGTAATTGGAGCACTCGGGACAGTAACCCCCAAGCTGGAGGAGTGGCTACAACAGATACCTGGAAAGACCTCAGACCTCTCAGTCCAGAAAAGTGTAGTGCTAGGAACAGATAAGATACTTTGCAGGACCCTCAAGCTCCCAGGCCTCTGGTACCTGAGCTTGGAGGAGAAACCACCCGCGGAGGGTGAGAGAGGCGTTTTATTTTTCTCATATATACTGTTTTGTTAATCTTCCAATTCTATTAAATAAATCAGTTCATTCAAATGAATGGGAAGTTGTGTCCAAACTTTTGGTCTGTACTGTATCTATCTATGATTACCAAGTTTTCCCATTGTTTTCTATCTACAAAACAAAGACAATCAGCAAAACATAAAATATAAATAACTTTCTTAATTTTAGGTCTATTGGGCTATTTAATTTATTCCTGTGTTTAGAATTGGAAGCTCAATTTTTTGTGATCATCAACTTTTATCTCTGGACCTTAGAAATGTGTGGCTTGTGGTCCCTACACTAATGCCATGTATTCTTGCACTGTTTTGAAGGCATTAAATACGCAGTGGCTAGATTTGAGGGTCTCGTCCTCCTGCTTATGCATCGGCGACCATACTGAACCCGCTAGAACTAGATGAGTTTTCTTCTGGCAAGGTAAAAGCCAGCCACAGCTGGAACAGCAGGCGCAGGGAAGAATCAATGATCAGAAACATTTTTGCTGATGATTGACCTTAAGGCCAAAGGACCAAAAGGGCACAAGCCTCATTTTTCAACCTCTCATTTTTTTATACTTTTGTTGACCGAGTGTTTAAAGGACAGAAGATGCTCAGAGTGTGACTGACTTGTAACCACAGAAACTCTAATTTAATGAAGGGCTCTGCTGCAGCCTGGGAAAGTGGGTTTTTAACTGAAAGCTAATAGACTTATCAGCATGCACTAACTGTACCATTCATGTCGGGCTTTTTGATCAATACTCATCTAAATTCTCCTTAGGACAGGAAGTAGTAGTAAAAGGATGTGCGACACCCTTGGTGATGACCTTTCTAGAAGGACTAATGACAGTGGAGCGGCACTTCAACTGTAGAATGTTTAATTGGCTCTCATTAACCTTCCTGAGAGCAGAGCAGAGGCTGGCTTGACTTTTTCAACCATGTAGGGTAAATATGAGAAGATATAGTAACACTTTAAAAATAGACAGTGCAGGTTTTCAACCCAGGAACGTGGATCATGGTCAAGTTTGGACAAACAAGAAAACATTTCATTTTCTGAAAACATTGAGGTTAAAAATGCAGAAGCAGCATGTGAATGTTAAAACAGAAGAATTTATTTCATTTTTATTGAAAGTTTTACTTTTAACAGTTAAAATCCCAAGGTGTTTTACAATGTAGCAGTAAAATGTAACAAAATAAACAAAGATTAGAAAGACGCAGTTAAAATGTAAAACAAATACAAGGCGGGTGGTTGTAAAAAATTTACTAAATACTTTTCTGAATAAAAATGTCTTTAGATGCTTTTTTTCAAGGAATCCTCAGAATCATCAACATGGGGTAGTTAAAGATGGTCCAGAGTCTGGGGGCTACAGCGTGGAAGGACTGGTGTCCAAGGGTTTTAAACCAGGTTCTCTGGACATTAAGTCTAAATTCTAAATATCTCCAGTAGTAGAATCAAACTTTGCGCTGGGGCTGCACAATATGAGGAAAACCTGCGATTTGCGATATTAGTGATCAACATTGCAATGACGATATAACTTGCGATACATAAACAAATAGCTTAACTCTAAGTGTCCCTCGTCTACATGGGAGGTGGTATCTAACATAAAAGAGCTCCATCCGATTGGTCAACAACGTGAAGAGGTCCATCCCTTCATACGATTGGACTTATTTGATTTGTCTAATACTTCAAGCTTCCATGAGATTGCTTTAGGGCATTTAAGGTAACCGTTTATCGCAGTTTTCACCATCTTTTACAATATGCATATTGCACAGCTTGATATAGCAATAACGTAATGTTTTAAAGACCAGCTTCAATGAAAATGTTGTTCTTGGGGTTTTTAACATGTTCTCGTAGCGTTTCTCTGATGATGGAGGACATTTATAAAGAAAACTAAGCTCAAAATTGCATTTCTGAGGATTTCTTCAGTCAAATCGTGAATCAGGAGCAGACGAACCTATCCCCACTCTGAATTTCCAGCAATAAGGAAAGGAAAGGGGGCGGACTAACTCTGTGCCACAACTTAGAGGTGCAATTGTAATGAACTCCTACCGCTCTGCAGAAACTGTGTCCTACTGCATAATTATAATTAATAGACCACTAAGGAATGCTTTGAAAACAGATAAGAAGATGATTGGAATGACACTTTAAGACAAGTCTGGAGAGATTTGTTTAAACCAGAGGAGGTAAAAGCATCTCCAGGTTGGATTTTGATCTCATCGCCCCCAGTTTAGAAATTGATCAAAGATAAGAACAGTTTTTCTGTCAAATGTCTTAAATGGGTGTCCAGAGACATAAACAGAACACCCAGATTTCTGAGGCTGGAAGCAGAGCAGAAAACCAAGGTGTTGTTTTATGTCAGGGACTTCTGTCCAGGAGCAGTGATCAGAGTTTTTTGGATGATTTCAGTGACGGCAGTTGTATGTGAGCCACATTTGAATAGATGAGACACCATTTCAGTTTTCCTAATGACAGCAGAATCCGTCTCTCGTGGCATTGAGCAGGAGTTTTTTATCAAATATATTACGCCTGATGTGATGTCTAAACATCCAGCAGGTCACCGCCACTCTTCCTGCTGCTGTGCTGCAGATTTGTCGATGTGCGGATCACTGACGCCGCCTGACCTACTTTAAGTCGAACGTTTGCTGTCAGACTTGCAGCTTGCACTTTTGATACCAGAATAATTTGGAGGTACTTTAATAATTCGGGAAAGTCATCCTCATCACAGAGGACGTTAACCCTCCTCTTGATCACCTGAAGCTGCCGCTGAGCAGAAGAGACAGAACTCTACTGAAAATCATGAAAAAGTCATTCATGCCAAATAAGAGTTCTGGTACATCGCCTGTCCGTCCTGGAAGAGGATCCCTCCTTCATGTGGACATCCCTGAGGTTTCTTCTTTTTTTCCGGAATTAGTTTTTTTGGGGAGTTTTTCCTTACCAAGAAAGAGGGTCTAAGGGCAGGGATACCCAGTTTAGTTTAGACTGTTTAGCCATTACCTTTTAAATTCTATAACTGATTTCATGTTCATCACACTATTACTAGTATGAAGCCCATTGAGACGACGATTGTTGTAATATTGGTCTATACAAATAAAATTGAATTGAAATTCAACCAATCAATCTTTGGAGCACGTATTATTATGATTATTATGATGAGTGCTAATAATTGAAGCCGGACCTTTAAATATAAAAACCAGAATAATTATAGTTATTATCACGAATGCATCATTTATTGCATTATATATTCTTGGATTGTGCCCATATGCTTGCAGCTGTTTCGAAGTTTTAGAATATTTTCACAGTGTTTATGTTCAAACTCCAGACTGTTCCTGTCAGAACTGGTGATATTGGACCCAGTATCCAGGAGACCGTGTTTGGAGGCAGAAAAAGTATTCTGAACACGATAGAACCCATGGAGAAACAAAAGAGCGACAGAGCCGATGACCTGAAAACCAGACGCTTAAATACACCGAGTACCATCAGCTTAGATGAAGACGGAAACAGAACACGACAAAAACCACAAATATAAACCCAAATGTGCTCCTTCCTCACAGACGAACAAAACGCTTCATACCGTTGGTCATTTGAAGGTTTCCTTTTCCGCTTACATTATGGGATTATTTCTTTTTTTTATTTTTAAAATGCATTTGTTGGGAAAAAATCTGTCATTGTCGTGTTAACAGATCTTTTTCTGTTCCATTAAACAGACTATAAGGTCATCTGTTCTTCTATGCAGAGAAATGAACTCATTAATTTGTCAAAAAGAATTCTGAAGCCCACTTTGTAATATTGTAGCGTTTCATGCAGCTGGTTCTTATGGCTTTGAGGCTTCATTCATGCTCATTTTAAATTTACAGTCAGTCCAAGTTATAAGTGCTCACAATGAGTGCCCCCCCACCCCCCAACAATGAGCACCTGAGGAACACAAAACCCACCAACAGGTTTTGTTTTTATCAGCAGAGAGTCAAATAGAAGTGAGACTCCAGATCTGTTTCTACAACCCCAGTTTGAATTCACACAGGTATTTCTGTGAGGAATCTTTTCTTGACTCGGCTTATCCGGCGCCCGTTCAATCATTCCACTGTCTTGGCAGCTTTGCTGCCTGCATGATGCCCAAAAGAAAGCATCCAACTGAGATAAGACGCACAAATCCCACATGTTTCCATTGTGCCCCAAGGGGGAAAAGCCTGTGACATGCAACTTCTCCTTGAACCAGAAATCCCTGCAGATTAACACAGGAGCTGGAGCTCCGGCATTGTTCAATGAGCATCCTGAAAATAGATCTGGAAATTCAAGCAGACAGCCAGAGGTTTTCTGCACTCGGGTTAAACTCAAAGGAAAACACAAAAGAAGAGATGAGGATCTTCTATCTGTGGGATTCAGTCTGTTTCAGGGATTATTTTCTTCACATTTTAAAGATGAAACATTTCTAAAGCTAAATTGTAAAAACAAATTTTTTAATTAGTAATCTTCCTCAAAAGGGTCTTTATTTCTGTTGAAACTTTAATCCAGATTTTTGAAATATCTTCCTTCCCATCTGCTACTGATGAGGCTCAACGCTCCTCCTGTGGCGCTTCTGCAAAGGCCGCCCTGTTGAAAATGTCTCCCCACCTTTTGACACGCGCACTGACGTGCACGCGGTACATCTGCCAGTATGAGGCATTTCTGTGTGTTTGTTCTGTGTGTTTCACCAAAACGGGCCTGATAGCGAAACAACGGCACAGCTCCACCTCCTTTGTTTCACAGCAGGGACTTCTCCCGCCTGACGGCTGTGCCTCCTTGGGGACGCATGGGACGGAAGAAGACGACGCCGAAGCGGGAGGCTGATTCACAGCCCCTGAAAAACATGAAGAAGACGTGACTTCGACCTGTGAAATGTTTCTTCTGGCATCTTCATGTGAGCAGAAGAATTCAGTCACTGATCCTCCCTGCCGTAAAAAATGCTTCCCATCAGAAATGCTTCTTTTTTTGTGTGTTTTTGGTGTTTTTAACATGTTATTCTGGTATTTTTCTGATGATAGAGACATACATGAAGAAAATTTAGCTAAAAATTGAACTTTTAAGTTTTTCTTTATTCAAATTGTTGTGAATCAGGATGAAAAAAAGCCGTTTAAAAAAGATCTTCTGGATGGGGCCAGAGTCCCCCTGCTCCGCCCCCATTCTGATGCATCCACCTGCAGACAAATAGATCCATGAACGTCTTTGTTTTCCTCATCTGTGTGAGGGGCTGTAAGCTAGCAGGAGAAAGTGTAAACAAAAAGATGATGGGAAATAAGTGGAGACTTCCTTTTGCACCAGCAGTCCCACCCACAACTCAGAGATGAGTTTCTAATGAGCTCCTGCCGCTCTGCAGAAACTGTGTCCTATCAAGCTGCTCTCTCTGTTCAACCATAATCTAAAATAATGACTAGCCCCTCCTATCAGTTTAACAGCAGTTTTGTGGCAGGGGTGCAGAAAAAGAAGTTACATCCATAACAAGATGCTGTCAGAGGTCTTAATTTCTGTAGTGATTAGATGATCTGTGTGTGAGGAGGGGGGGGGGGGGGGGTCACTTTCTCATTATTTTACCAGCAGGACAAACACTCAAACCCTGGACGATGCTTCCAGGGGAGCCTGAATAACCAAATATGTCTGATCATCACAGAGATTCTGACCCGGTTCTGGGGGTGGACCAGAGCAGAGCGCCACCTGTGGGGCAGAACTGTCCAGATCGTTGTCATTGTAAAGTGAACGAACGAGCTTGAATATGAATTTCCAACTAGCTGTTTTCCTTTTATGAAACCTGTCAGCCGATGTTGGGCTGAGGCCGTGGTCCTGCTGGCGCTCTGACCTTTCTGTGCTGATGGTTTCCTGGAGAAACAATGGCGTCTCTTAAATATCAGCCAGCGGTCTCTGCTTTATCTGTTCTGCGGCTTCATGAAGCCCAGCTCCTGAAGCTGCAGATAGACCTAATCAAATAAGGACGGAGCTGCAGTCACCTGTTCCTCGGACAATTATCTCCCCACCCCAGGCTGGGCTGGGGGAGGGGGGGGGGGGGCAGCAGCAACTGGCTGATTACTGAAATATGTCAGATATGAGACCAACGTTTCTGACATCTTGCCTTCCTAGTTTTGTCGGAGCGGCTGTAATTTGAAGCCGATTGTGTTCAAGTAAGATAAAAGATCTGCAGTGATGTCAGCAGAAGACTGGAAATTATGTCCTTCATGTTCAGGTCATGTGATCATGTGTCGTTCAGAAATGCTGAACAAGAAATGCTGACAATTGACGGTTGAGTTTTACATTTTAAACCTGTCATTTGTTAACCAATTTTAGACTATTCCCTCTAACCAGTCGTTTAAGGTCAAAGGCGCAGCTACATTTTAAATATTTAAGTCGTTTAATTCGAAGCGACAAATGTAAGACGGAGCCACCTAACCCCTGTCTTCACCCCGCTTTGAAATCCTGCAGCTTTTCTAAAGATTCACAGGTGAGAATGACAGGTCAGGTGCTTTCAGCTCTGAATGTAAATTCATCCGAGTCTGTCTTTTTAATGTGGATTGACTCAAAAACTTCAGTGGCTGTCAGTCCAGGCAGGTTTCATCCTCTACAAACGGGTCAGGATTAACATTTTCCATGGGCAGATGTAGCAGCAGTAATGCAGGGAAGATGCTTCGCCTGCTGGAGAAAGCTGAAAAAGATGAGAAGATGAAACGTTTACTTTGATTTGATTTGAAATTTCAATCAAATAGGAATAATACAAAAATATCTTCTAATGGTTCTGATTGCGATGAAATCAATTCGTGAGGTATGGATGTGAAATATGTGATTGATGCTTCAATAGAAATCTGCTGCTGTCGAGCTGAGGTTTATTATTAGCAGTGACGCCTCAGAAATAGATTTTCCTTCAGGTTGAGGCTTTAAACAGACCGTCTGTCCAGTTCTTCCTCTCTGGGACGACTAGATGAAGTTGTCTGGACATCTGCAGCCCATCCAGGTGGGGCATCCCAGGCGTTTCTGACTGACAGGAGCCCAGCAGCAGGTCCTGCAGTTACATTAGCTTATTTATCTCTTCATGTTTGCATCAAACTGATAATCATCATCAATTTTTCTGAAATTTGTTTGTCTCATATGTTTTGGAAGAGATAAAAAAGCAGCATGACATGGAGCCTCCATCAGATATCTGGTAAACGAAATGTTCTGATGGATGCAGAGTGTGATCAAACTTATCTGTTTGTCTCCAAATTGATCCAAATCTATTTTACAACTAGCTTAAGTCTCAATTGAAATGATGTATGTGGAAGTTAACACTTTTATCGGATCCTAAACAGTAAAATCTTTAGTCATTTCCTTCCTTATCTGAAATGTTTTATTTTTTATATCAGATTTTCTGTTTCCTGAGTCAGGACAGCAAGTTCTCTGTGGGTTTAAGGTAAAATGTCCTGAGAAATGAACAGCTAAACAGTCACTGCCATAAACACCATAGATGAGGATCTGCGGAGACCTGAAGTGCAAACAAAGACAGAGTAGAAGAGAGGAAAGGGGTCCCTCAGGAACCATCTGCCATTGCAGAGACGGATGCCTGATTCTCCCATAGACAAAGAAAATGCTTCATTCAGAAAATCCTGTTAGAATGTTCTGGACATCAGAGTCACAGTAGAACCACTGCCGTCCACCGTCACTGGTCCCTCCCGCAGGCATTTCTATGAGTGTCGCAGCACAGAGAGCCTGAAGTGATGAGTGGTTTACCTAAAAATGCAACAACAACAAAAAGATGCAACACATGTCCATGCTAATGTTCATCTAAAGACTTTAGGAAGACGTAAGCATTTTTACGGGTTTTTTTCTCAGGTTGTCAAGTTTCTCTTTCACCACAAGAAATGCACAGCATTAAACTAATCTGTTTTATGATTAAACAAACATTTTCATGCAAGTAATGAGAAAAACTGTAAAACATAAAGAATAAAATAACAGTAGCATGTTTAGTAAATTTTTCATGAAAATTGTTATCATTATTTATGTTAAAAAGTTCATTTTTAGCTAAAGAAATAAAGTTAACACTGAAATGTAATTTAATTTTTTTTGTTAAAATTAAAAATGTCCCTTTAAATCAATGTTTACATACATTTTCAGGAACATTTATTTCAGTTTTATTTGTTTTTTCATTTAAACGGGTTCGTTACAGTCTAATATAGCACCCTGCTTTACAGGAGGAAGACGTCAAAAGGGTTCAGTTATATTACCATTTCTTATTTTTCTGGACTGTAGCCCCTCCTCCAGTTACTACCCCGGATACTCTGACTACCAGGGGCATCATGGTCACCTACACCTTCCAGGCCTTCTCCAGTTCTTCCCTGAATTCCTGGGATTTCTGCGGAGATTTCTCTCCTCGGTTTGATCGTCTGGACCATGTCTACGTGCACTGAGTTGCTGCCATGTGATTGGCTGATCAGACATTAGTGGCCGATAAGTAGGTATTTAATATGACGTTGAGTTTGGGTTCTGTTTCTGTTAAATATAAAACCAATTTTCTAACCAGATGAGAAGCAGCTTTTTGCTCCACACTTATTAACCCCCCTGTGAGGGGTTTGTCCGTGCTGACAGTCAGTCGACCATCACTGATGAAAAAGTTGGGAGAGTTCTAAACTTTTTAATTGTTTTTGACATTGAGGCTAAATCCAAATGAGGTTTTTATGGAACATGAAATCCAGTCGACCTGTGAAAGCGTTGGTGTCGGGACATCACCCCAACACGGCTGCATGTGCGGACACGCCCGCTAGAATAATGTACCCTGAAGGCTCCTTGCTGACGGATCAAATGTGGTCCATAAGGTGGCCCTGCAGTCTGTGCCTGAGTTCTCAGAAAGCATAAGCTAAACTTAAATGTGGCCTTTTCTGTCATTTTCTCCTCTTCGTGTTTTCAGACTGAACTCAGTCACAGAGCTGAGCCAAAAGCATTAGTAGAAGTCTCCATAACATCTCAGCCGCTGTCCTGTTAGTGGCACAATTAATGGCTGCAACGACGTCCACGGGTCACAGACATTAGCATTTCTCATCAGACCTGCTCCACGTGTCTGCAGAGAAAAACTGCAGGGCTGCTTGTTGATAAGGAATTCACTAAAGCAGTCGATGAAAAACCAGGATGCAGAAATGAAGCAACTCCTCAGATCTATGAATTTGTCTCTGTTCCTCAACCAGCTGTTACCACAGTCTGAGGAGAAACAGGATGTCAAAATGGACGGTTGGCTATGTCATTTGAGTGCAGCCTTGGTGTCTTTAAGTGGGTTGCTGTTGCAACTGTCAGGGCTGCTTTCTCAGAGATGGCGGCTGGTGAGCTGTTGGACATGTGACCCTCTGGCTAGGATCATGTCCTGCTATCCTCATATTGGATGTTCTTTCACTCCTTCAAAGTGATTTGACCTCAGATGTGGGCAGAGGGGACAAAACAACAGATTTATGTGGTTAGAAATAAACTCAAGGACCGCTTGATCACCGTAATGATGACGGTCCGTTACCTACAAGTACTCTTACTGGACGGTCTATCTGAGCTCAGAGATAATGACCTGCTCTGTAGAAATACTGCAGGTACTTTTCCCAGCATACAAAGCTGAAAATCTGAAATTATTCAGAAAAATATGAGAAGCAGGAACCAGCATTCTTTAAATAAACCCTGCTTTGGTTTGTGGCACTGAAGAAACATTTATGGACAGAATGAAGATGCAATCAAACTGATGAAGAAAGAACAGAGGTTTAGACTTTAGTTTGATACAACCACATGATCAAACACACACTCACCTATGCATGCACATACGTGCACACCGTTGCAAACGTGTTTCTTATTTATTATTATTTAGCTTATTTAATATTTATTTGAACTCAGACACACTGACATTTAACTATAAGAAACATATCAGAAACATTTCTGACCCTTCTAAGAATGAATGTTGGTCTTATTGTCCAAGTCTTATTTTTCCCGAAGAAACGAGCATTATTCTTTGTTTGGTGGATTAGGCTTAAAGCTCTCTGCATGCCATAAAAAATAGACCTGAGAAACGTTAGCATGGTATGAGCAGCGCGTGGCGTCCATCCAAATGAGGAGGTTGTGCGAGTGATCATCACCATGGGAGCAGATCACACAGAGAAATGGTCTTTTTGGACTGAATGGGTCTTTTTGTTGCCCAGTCTTCACACAGAAAAGAAACATGTCACCTTCACAATGCAGTTTAGGACACAGGGCAGACAGATGTGTGGATTAGAGGATCCGCCAGCACTGAAGAAGAAATAGAAGTACTTTTTATCAGAAATAAAATTCCAGACATTTGCAAAGAATAAATTGGGGGGAAAAACAGCATTCACTATTGTTTAGGTTCAGGTTAGGTAATGCTTTGTATGTCCATGCATTATGCATATTTACATGAATTCATGTAATGCATATAAACATTCATGGAAACTCCAGACTCTTGCACCACTGACCTGCACCACTGGAGCCTGAATCCCTGCATGTCTGTTATTTTGGATGATATAGCAATAAATAAAGTCCACAAGAGGGGGAATGACAGGTTCTGTTTTCATTTTGATACTGCAGTGGTGGTTATACTCTAACTCACTCCCCGGGTGAGTAACCCCTCCATAAAAAAAATTACCCCAATCTGGCAACCCACTTCATTGCACGTGCCTACCAACGTACACTCTATTACGGAGCCCGTGTCCTGACATTAAGATATAAAAATATATCTTGTTCGCACAGATTATTATCTCGTTCGCACGAAATACTATTCCGTTCCCACAAGATACTATTGCATTCCCACAAGATACTATTGCGTTCCCACAAGATACTATTGCGTTCCCTCAAAATACTATTCCGTTCCCTCGAAATGATTAACTCGTGCGAACGCAATAATTATGTCATTCCAACGCAATAATTAATCCATTCGAACGCAATAATTATTCACGTCATAAGTCATTCACGCGGATATGCTCTATGTACGCCGGCAAAAGCCGCTTTCAGCGGTAACTTCCGTGTCTCTGTGACCCATATTGGTTCAAAAAAGAAACATGAAAAACAAAAATGATCACTTTATTACCGTCTCAATGAATATAAGAAAAATATCAAAAGATTTATGATAACTAGGCTGCTTTGTCATACGATAGCTCCTGCTAGGCTACTACTAGCGCCGCCGCAGAGCTCTTTGATGTATGACGGCACTTGAAATAAATAAAACAAATCAATTAAAAGTAGAGCAATAGTAAACTGAGATAAATGAACTATAGAAACATTGTCTGTCTGCCATAGTGTAAATTTAATGAAGAAGGGATAATAAACATCTGAGCGACCTTCAGATGCAGTAATGACTGCCTCTCTAAAGATAACAGGGTCGACCTTGGTGGAGGTTTGCTGTTCACTGTGTGCATACATGATGCAATTCTGGGATGCATTGTGGGTAGCCCCCCTCTCTCCTGAACTACCTATTAAAACTAAGACCCACTTGGGTTGAAGCTGCCTTCACGAGCCAAACACAATTTAGCCTGAAGTGTTTTGAGGTGATACTTGCAGGACTAATGCATGAATGTGTGCAAAGTATGAAGGACTTTGTCCTTTGTCCTTTTTACAGAGGGAACACCACACATCTACTAATTATTTCATTCATTTTACACAGTCAGCAGTAGATTGGAAACTTCAATTTTCCTGAATGTAGAGCCGTTGGAAAACATACAGAATTATACAATAGGAATCAAGGCAAAACCAATTTCATTTGTTCCCTACAACAGCCGTTTAGTAATTTACTCAATAAAAAAACATTTAAGTGCTATCAGTGAAGGTTTGATTGGAGGTTTCTTCCTTCAACGTCGTTTTTCTCACAGCTTTACGATTCAATTTTCCGGAAAAACTGGATGTACTGGATGTTCCAACACAAGAGTGACAGATACACCAACATTTGTAAATAAAAAATTCTCTGTCGTGGGATGTCCTGAAACTGACACATGAAAGTAAGACAGAGCAGGCTGTCATTGAAAAAGTAAAAATAGAATAGAATAGAACAGAATCGTTTCTCATGACTAAAGGCAGTGTTGTGTACCTGTGGCAGCACTTTCAGTGTAACAATATTTACACCGATGGTCTTTTTCTGGATGGACTGTCCCATTATTGACTGTTCCATGATGGTTGGTTCATTTTTGGGCTGTTCTGGGATCACATTTTCCATTATGGACTGTTTCTTGATGACTTTTTTCATAGTGGACCGCTCCATGATGGACTGTTGCATAATGGACTGTTCCAAAAAGTACAGTTTTATTTTGGACAGTTCCATGATGTTTGTCCAAAAAGCCGTTGGAAAACAGGACATGTCTTATGGAAGACTTTTGTGAAGAAGGCTTAAGAACGCCACAATTGAACAGGTTTTGTACACATCCACAGTGATGGTTAGCGCAAGAATATTAAGAAATCCCGCCTCTGTTCTCTGTTTGTCAGTCAGCTCTAACAGATTCCACAGCTGTAAACGGGAGTTTCATGCATTATCTATAATAGAATCTTAATATAGATAAAGCGAAGGCTGCAGAGAAGCAGATGTGTTAAAAACCTAAAAGAAAACTGTCGCAAATCTTCAACAAGGAAACAATCCAAGAAAACCAACTACAATCATCCCAGCCACTTTGTACAGCAGAGGTTAATTTTAAATTGTTAAATGCAGCAACAATTTTTCCTTCATGCTTTTTAGTAAAGTTCCTTTTTTCTGAAAAGGAGGTTTTTAAGAAGCCACATCACCATGACATTGTTTTTAGGTGCTTTACAGTGATAGACTGTCAGACCTGGTAAATGCAGAGCATCATGGAAAGTTGCAAAGTGGAAAAGCTGACAGAGGATCTGTACTCCGGGTTCTCTGAAAACCATAAATAACACAAGAGGCATCGCAGACAATATTAATCAGCTTGGAAATGGAAACCTCTGGAGCCCCAGACAGAGCGAGGACAGCAAAGGCTGACTGAAAGCATGTATGAAGGTCTTTCACAAATCAGGTCAGTGGAATGGAATGGTTATGGCACATTTGATGACAACTGGCGCAGCATAGCATGGCATCAAAGAGGCTTTCAGTGTCAGCAAAAGCTCACCTGAAATCCACCTGTCAGCCGCTTTCAGGTCAGACTGATATTCAAACCCAAAAGTGCTACAGTGAGCCACTCTCCAAGTGAGAGCCGCTCCACCACACCTGCTGCAGTTGGACGTCATCCTTGTTTCTGCTTTTCTTAACCCCTTCAGAGTAAACTATATCCATATGTGTGATCATATATTACCTTTTGCACACTAAAGAAACTTTTTTTAAGGAAATATGAGTTATTTTCGCAGCTCATTTTCCTACCTGGAAGTAAGATGACTCGATCTCTGAGGCTCCGCCTTACTCTCCTTGTGGGCGCTGCCCATTTCATGACGTCAACCTTAAATCGGCCTTGGCAGCGTGTCTGCGTTTCACCCACAAGAACAAACAACATCCAAACTTTTGCATAGATTTGATTGTTCACATAAAAGGAAAGAGTTTAGCCCAGTGGTGTCAAACATACGGCCGTACCCAGACCGCCAGATGGTTTAATCCGGCCCACTCATGAGGAGAAAAAATCATAAGAATGTTTTTTTTTTAAAGCGCATTTCTAATCCATTCTTGTGGCGAGCTATGATTTTGTAAAAAAATAACCGAAATGCGCAACTCTGCCACTAGGGGCAGAGTCACGGTCAGACAGCATATCTCTGCACGTGCCAAAAGTGAAGCCCAACAGCTCTGCGTCTGGGTAAGATGAAATTTACTTCCCCGCAAGCGTCACGGCTGTAATGTTGCTATAAGACTGAGTGGAGTGCCGAGCTTTCCAGGAAAAATAGAAAGAGTTTTACTTGTTCACAGAGCTGAATCCAAAACCCACGTGCTTGGTATGTCATCAACAGGTCGTAGTGCTCAAAGAATATGACATTCAGCACCACTGTGACACTCACCATAAAGAAAAGGTTTACCGTTTCCAGGGGCAGTTAGGAGAAGAGAAGATTTAGCAACTTTTAGCTGGACTGAAGAAACAACCGTCTGCATTAACTGCAGCCGTGACGTCAGTAATGGAGCAGTGACAGTTACCTTATTGCAAAAAAGTTGGTATAAGCATCCAAACCATTTTCAGATGGTGAATGTTGCAGATGAAGACATGTGCCCCAAAAAGCAGTCGACCTATGCCAACATGAGTCTGTCAAGGATAATGATTGCAGATACAAAATCACTGAGGAGACTTGGGCGCCAAATGAAGGAATCTAGTCATTTATTGCATTTTTGGTCACTATTGATGAAAGCACCGACATCACAGAAATATACAGCTGTGCATATTTACTAGAGGTGTTGAGGAGACCCTCACAGCGGAGTTTTTTGAGTTGATGGACACAACATCAGACATGACATAGTCAGCTCTCTAGTTACTGCGCTGGACAATGTTGGAGTGAACTGGTCACATGATGTCTGTGTGGTCACTGATGGCGCCCCATCAAAGGTCAGGAAGAAGGCAGGTGTTGCCACAAAATTCAGGCAGCCAACCAGGAAAAGATTCTTGGACATTTCATTGTGTTTTGCACACTTGAATGACAGTAAATGTGTTTCTGCACAGGATTTGAATGCTGATAGTGATGGCCGGCTGAAGTTTTAAGAGAGAAAGGAAGATTAACTCCAAATTCTTGTTATGTTCATAAATATTTGAAGTTTAATTTAGTTCAATTTTCATTAATTTGTACATTTTACATTTTAGGCAGGGTTAGGTATCGCGGCTTTTGTTTTGTTTCTGTTCACTTCCGGTTTTATTTTGACACTTCCGGTTACTGGTTCCTTATTACACTTGTCTTTACGTTCATTGATTGTTCGCACCTGGTTACGCACCTGTCTCCCATTCACTGTGGTGTATATATTCTGTGTGTTGTCCGGTACATGTCACCGGATCGTTTTGATTACTACTTCTAGGTTGAGTTGATCACGATTAAATCCTTGGTAAACCTACCTTCGGGTGTCCTGCGCTTGTGTCCACACACCCACCTTGACAGTTTCATTTTTTTCTGTAGCCCCCTCTTAAGTTTACTATCAGGATTGCTTCAGTGTCAAATGTTAAATATTCAGTCTGTATAAAATTGAATAAACCGATTTCTTTTTAAGTGAAATGCATTCTATTTGACATCCATTGGCCTCTGTGAATGAATGAACATGTAATAATAAGGGATAAGGCTACCATGTTGGTTGAGGCATTTATTTCAACTGAGTTAAAAAAACAAAGCTGCTTTATTTTGTTTTTATGTTACTGGTCCGGCCCACTTGATATCATATGGGTTGAATGTGATACCCGAACTAAAATAAGTTTGACACCCCTGGTTTAGCCGATCACCACTAGCTCCACTGAGAAAGAAAGTGGGCGTGTGTGTTTGCCTGGTGACAATCTACGGTCAATTGTTCCCAGGTTTTACATGACCGATCCTGACACTGTGGTAAAAAATCGACTTTGTTTAATCCATAAAAGTCATGTAAAGAGCTGGAAACCCCGCTAGCATTGAGCTAGCTAGCATGCTAACACGGGAGAACAATGGTGATAGTTTGTCATGCAACATCTAACTTTCTAACATCTTTTTTCACTAGCAGCTACTGGTGGAGTTCCTCATCTGACTGTGCTGGCGTCCTCTGGTTAAATAAAGTACAAGTTTGATCGTTTAATATAGTAAAAGATTTGAAAAACATGAAAACTTACCGGCACATTCTAAACTGGTCTGTTGACGTAAGACTCGGTGTTATTCGGTAGCCAATGAGCTTCTGGATATCAGGGATGTCCCGCCTCCCTTCCCCTTGACTGACATGACACTGTTTTTACGTGTCGACAGGTTTTAGAATCAAAACCGCAAAAAATAAAAGCGCAACTCAAAAAGATAATTTCAAAATAAAACTGCAACTCAAAAACAGGATTTCAGAATAGCGAGAAAACAAATCGGCAGCTGAGAAATAGGATTGTGCTTTGGGGAAAGGCTTTTGGTTGCAAATTGTGGGTTTTGGTTTTCAATTTATGCATTTTGATTCGCAGATTTGGGGTTTTGATGCGCGGTTTTACTGTTTTGATGCGCAATACTTTAGGCTCTAATTTGACACCATACTGGCAGCGCAGACTGTTCCTGGAAGGGGCGGTTCTTCACTTTTTGACATTACAATGTGAGAACCCACTCGTTTTAGTGGATTGGGAGGGGCTGGTGCTCAGAGAGCAGATTTTGAGATGAATACTCAGAAATGCATTAATGGATCAAGATACCTCTTTGGGGTTGTTTTAGTAAGGAATGAACATTATAAGACAGTTAAAAGCTAAAGAGTTGATTTTGCATGATATAGGCCCTTTAAGATTGAATCTGCCTTAATGCTGCAGCATGATGAAGACGGCAGATCTGCATAAAACTGCATGAGAATAAAGTTAAGAGAAAAAAATATCATTAAATAAAAGTTCTTTTTACTTTTTGAAAATCATCACTGAGACTATGAAAGCAGAACAATAGGAAACGCGTTATAACAGGCTTTTATTAAGCAGATTCTAATTACAAACACATGAATGGCCTAAGATGATAACAAAACAAAGATAACAAAATAATTTTAAGGATTTGCAATGAAATAAAGAACTAAACTTAACAGCAGGACCCTGGTTTAAGACAAGCAAACCTGAATTGATGTTTTCTGATTATTAATAATCGAAAGTCTAACGAAAACCCACAACTGGTTTATTTTGATTCCAATTTCAGGTCTGTTCAGAGACAAATGTCTCATCAGACACAGCTGAGTGTGAGACAACCATGTTGGTGGTCAAACCCGCAGTCCAACCTTTAATTTAAAATTTTTCAAAAATCTGATTAGTTCGGTTTGCCTTTTGGTTTTGCAGTTATTGGACAATGTTACAGCACTGATTGATTTCATTCAAAAAATGCTGGAATTTAGGTTTTGATTTAGACCATTTGGCTTTATGAATATGGAATTTTGCTAATAATAAAAACAACTGTGTAATAAAGATACAATCTTTGTCTACTTTTTCGTTAAGGTAACCCAGAAAAATTTCTTTATCCCAAAATTTTACAATTTTTTTGTCATATTTCCAATATAATTTCCCACTTCCATCCAAAACATATTTGTATGTATGCAGTCCACAAACAGGTAATATCTTGTTTCCTCTTTGGTCCCACAGAATCCATAAGATAGCTACATGTCAACAACAAATCTACTCAAAGTTTCTTTGCCAGGATATATACAATGCATTATTTTAAAGGACACATCTTTTATTTTGCTATTTAAACAGTACTTATTACCAATAGTCCAGTTTATGTCCACAAATTTTGAGTCCCAATAAAGTCTCCCATCATGTAAGGTTGTGGTTCTTTTTTGCTTATTGGAAACAGATCTTTTCCTTCAAACAGGCAAAGGAACAGTGCAAACAGATGCATCACTTTTAAAATACACAAAGCAACCTGTCAACTCCTACAGAGACGGTCCGGACAAACCAAACCTTTGATTGTCTTCAGGTCAGAGTTGGCGGAAGAACGTATCAGAGCGTTTTTCTCCTTTTATGGTGTTTGATAAACAACCTTGGGGGCATTACTGCCACCTCATGTGGCCATTGGTCTCAGGTTGCAGGTGAGTAAGTATTCACCTAACATGGCAGGTAACAGGAAGTGATGTCAGCATGGTGTCCTAACCTGTGTGCAGGTGACCAGCCAATAAAAAAAAAACTGGAACTATAACCTTGTGGGATTTATTAAAGGCTAAGTGAAAGTCGCTGTGACTCTCCAGGTTTACAGCAAACTGCATTGCACCTGTCAGTCATGTTAAAACATGTTTAAATGACTTTTTTCTATGAAACTGCAGACTCTCCTCCTCCTCCTCATCCTCCTGCTTGGGGCCAGAGCCTCCCCGCATGAGCTGTGACATACATGCTGTATGGAAATGTGGAAACCGCTGACAAAACGGGAAAAGGATACAGGCGCTCACACAAAGGTTGTGCATGCTTCCAATAACTCCGCCCAACTCTGAGTCGGTTATTTATACACAGCAAATATGTTTGAATTATTCATACTGATTCATATTTGCATCAAAATGTCCCAGAAAGACACATTGCAGGACTGCCCTGCATCTACATGAAATTCTTGCAAAACCTGCATGAAGGTACTGGTATGGGTCACCATGACAGGGAACCGACAGGTCTTTACTGACATTATGTCATCCATGAAATGTTCACTAAATGCTGAACTGAAGAGAGAAAAAAGATTCAACTAAAAATGAGAACACTCCATAAAGAAAATTAGGCATTTCTTAAAAACACATACGGAGGAAGATGAGAGGATGGATCTGAGGATCCAGGGGGTTCAGATGGTGCTGCTGATGAAGCAGATTTTCAGCAGCACGTCGTCCCGGAGGATGCTGTGGAATTTACAGACATGGCTACGCGCCGATTGCTCAGCCAAGTATTTTCTCTCAAAGTTTGGCTTCAGTGCATGAAAAATGAAATCTACTCACTGCTGGTCTACAGATTCGCCTGGCTGCTGTCACCTGTTTGCACAGCTGACAAGTGAAACATAAAGACATAGAGTCGCTCTGTTTCACAGGAATGAGAAACTGCTTTGACCAGTGACAATCAAATCTTACGAACTTCATTTTGAATATATACCCCCCTGACATCCTCCTCTCCCCCAAAAAACACCCTTCTGTTCTTATTTTGTGTGAAGTCTGTAAGTAAATAAAAATTATCCAGCCTTACACGGTCAAAACTCCTATATCCTCCTTTTTTGAGACATTCTGCAGCAGAAATGTGAATCCTGGCCATTGGAGATGTCCAGCCATCCAACCATCTTGAGAAGCCGCTGAATCCCTATTGGGGTCACGGGGCTGCTGGAGCCGTCTCGCCTAAACGTGACTGCTGCATAACTGACAGCAGGAGGCAGCAGCTCACAGTGGGTGTTACTAACCAGTCTGCTTGTAGTAGAACTTCCTGGATTCCTCTTGGGAAATATTGCATGCAGCCTGAAAATAATCACAGCGCCCCCCTGCAGGTGAACAAAGCCCTGCTGCTTCCTGTTACATTAGTTTTTCTTTCAGCTCTTAAACACCTTTAAAGAGCTCATTATTCCAAAAACAACACATTAGCTGCCGCTGCACAGCAGAGATGTTTAGAAAGTGCTGCATGAAAAGACGATGTCTGCAGCAGGGAAGGATAATTACGTGCACTTTTCTTAATATTCCCTCACATCCTCAAAACAGACAAAGAACATCCTCTCTTTCTTATAATGTTGTTCAGATTGAATCCAGGAAAGATCTGCAGCCGAGAAGAACCTACTGGTCCGCTTCCTGTTTCTTTAAGCTGCTTTGGTTCTGAACTAAGGAGCACAATGGAGCTTTTAAACAAATGGAGCTTTTTACCAGCACTTTTTAAGTTACTGCATGTCCGTACTGGGGGGGATTACATGGAGGAGGGGTCTCCTGTCATTTGTCTAACAGAGCTTTTGAAACCTGAGGAGCACCTGTTGACACCATGCAGCGCAGTGATGGCTCACGTGACACCCGCATGCCCTGAGGGGTGTGAATGCAGAACCAGGCGGGATTTGGAATGCTCCTATGTCACGTGACCTGGTGAGAGAGAGTGAAGACAGAGGGATGATGGGAATTAAAAGTTACTCCCCATCAACAGCCCTGTCCACAAATCAGAGATGAATTTTTAATGAAGTCCTGCCGCTCTGCAGAAATTATGTCCTAGAAAACGACACAGGTTTGTAGATGTTGTCTAAAAACGGCAGAATCAACTTCTCTGACTCTCCAACAAACTGTAAGCACAGAAACTCTCTTCTTTCGTTGACAAGTTTTTTTCTCACTAAAGATGTCCACATACACAGGTAAAAGTTGCCAAATGGTGTCAGTCATTATTTAGAGTCACATGCTTGATTCTGTGCAGAAAACCAAAGGAAATGCACCTCTAGTCTAACCACTGACCAATCAAACAAACCTCCATCCTGATGAGTTTTTACAGAATCAGCAATCAATCTTTTTAAAGGATTTCGTTAATTCTATAATATCCTGCATTTCATTCAAACAAAGCTAAACGACATTCTTGGACCAACCGAACAAAAGGACAGACATGACTGGATTCTGTTCCATGAAGGCAGTCTAACATTTCCAGAGTAATGACACGCCACTTTAGACATGGATTTGTAGTAAGCTGTGACTGCAGGAGCAGAGCGGCGTGCCGTGTCATTAAACCCCATTGATTGGATAGTGATCATGTCTTTAAATACAGTATGTCTGGATATAATTAGTGAGGCTGTGGAGGAGTAGTCTTCCCCCAACACATGTTTTGTATTCACGTACCTCATGTTTTCCTTCACACATTTTCTTTGTGGCGTTCTGAGGTCGATACCGTTGGTTGACACACGTGACGGCCTCTGACAGCAGCTCCTGAAAGATGGCTGTCCTTCAGCTCGCTAAACGCTTTCTTGAAAAGAGCTTTCATGTGGATGTGTTGGTGCTCTGCTCCTTGCACATCACTGACCACCAAACCGCCTTCAAAAATAACTCAAAAAAGAGATTCGCCGTTGTGCGCCATAGTGCTGCACACGAAACATAAACCTGATCCAAGCCCCTCCTTTTTTTCTGTCAGACTGGTTCTGTTGAAGGGGGACACACTCGTTTTGTCTAAACTGTTCACTTAAAGTGTAAGGTTTGTGCCTTTGACTTTAAAAAAAAAGTGCACTTGTGGGTTCAGTCGTTATTAATCGTGCCTGCACGCTGTGAGTCAGAATAATGATTCCCTGGAGAACATCCCGGAGTCTGAGAACATGGAAGCAACATTTATATTCCAGACACATCAAATGCAGTTCGAGCGTATTTTGGGGTTCCTGAGCGGAACCGCTTTTGATGCCTGAGTGTGATGTTCAGGATCAGGGCCGAACAGCAGGGGGGCGGCAACTCTGAGGTCCTCGGCCGCACTGGCGGCTTTCATTTGAGAGGGTTTTACGGAAACCACTGCTGCTGCTGTCTCTTTCTGTCACATGAAGCATTGTTCTGATTGTTAGTCTGAAGTGTGTCAGATTCCACACAAAGTAAGGCCAAACTGCAGAGGCCAGGGGAACCTCACTCCTTCTGACATTTGTTGTCAGTTCAATCTACAGTGGGTGGTCTGAGGAGCTCGCCACCTCTGCCTTTCACTCGCTGATAATGAGAACAAAACAAAGCAGAGGAGCATTAAGCGGCATTAAAGGGCAATAGGCAGCACAGCCTCTGTCATCACAAAATTCAGATTTGCTGCTTTATTTTCTGGTTCTGTGCTTGCTTTTCTTTTTACATCTATGATTTTTTTATTTTCTGTTTTTAGTCATACTCTAACAGTTCCTCAGTTCTTGAGCTTTACTGCTGAAAAACTGCTGTGTCAGCAGATTTCAGTCTCACACACTACAATTATAATCCTCACTTTGGATCCCGAATTGAATGTGAAGAAAGTTGAAACATTGCTGCTATTTCAAACAAATACGTATCTGCATCTAATGCAGAAGCTGACTTGCGCAATAATGCATGAAAGAATTAAAAAGTCTGATTAAAAATAAATAAGTGAATAAACAGAAACGGTAAACCTCTGCACGCGCTAATAGTTGCCTGGTAACGGTGAACTCGTGTTGTATGAAATTACCCAGGTTTATGTGTATGTTGTGTTTGTCTGAAAAATAATTATTACCTGACAAAAATGTTAAAAGCCGTAAAATTTGTCCCTTTGCCATGACTCACCGGGATGTAAATATTGATTCTTTCTGACTTTCCTTACATGTTGTGTCTGAAAGATGGAGCGGAGATGCCATCTGCTGGAAACCGACCGCTCCACATGACACTGACTGGAAATGGAGAAAAGATTTGACTGAAAACATTTCAGTGTCTGTATGGAAGATTCATCTGGGTTTGATGCACTTCATGAAAACAGTTTTAACTGACTTGCTGATGCGTTACTAGTTGTTTCTTCTTGTTGTCATTGTTATTATTGTCATTTCTGTACTGTCATCAGGAAACTTTTCTACTCATAAACTCCATTGCTGCTCCAACCCTATGGAACACTCTGCCCCAACATCTCAGAGACTGCACTGACCTCCCAGTTTTTAAAAAATCACTTAAAACTCATCTCTTTAAAATAGCTTTTAATCTTTAAATCTGTCTTCTATGTTTTTATTAATCATTTTATTATATTAGCTCTGTTCTTATTAACTGTTTTTGCTCATGTGTTGTAAAGCGTCTTTGTGTGCCATTTAAAGCGCTATACAAATAAAATGTATTAATATTATTATTATTATTATAAACAAACAAATGAACATTTCAATGAACAATTACTTTAATATATAACATTCCATTCTCTCGGTTTTGAATATTTATTTTTGTGGAGAGATAAATATGAATCTATGTCTAATAGTTTGCCATCCACACCTGATTGTTGCCACATTTAGAGAAGTTGTCTCTCAAGGTGAGGTACACAGAACCCCTGAATCTGTTTAGCGACATTTTTCTCACAGTAAAATTTAGTTTTTTTTAAGGACAACAGAAACATGTTACTTTTCCAAGCAACACTGAAGACCATCCCAGAACATATGCATTTGGGGAAAAGGTCTCATTAAAAAAAAAAAAAAGAAGTTCATTCTTCAGAAATCAGGGGATGTCTGAGGACAACAATGACAGTCTCTTCAGAGGAACATTTATTGAACCACCAAATGGTTCCCGAGCGCCGCTGTGTCAGCAGCTCACTGCTCCCCCAGGGGAGGGGTCAAATGCGCAGAGCAAATTTCACACACCTAGGTGTGGACAGCAAATGGGACTTTAACTTTTAACTTAATTTATTACACAGAAGGTACCTACAAACAAGAAACAATTTTGTGTATTGATTACAAAACAGAAGTAAGCTGTAATATATCTGTAAATATTTATGAATTTGAATTGTGTTGAGGGTGCACTTGGGTGTGTTGAGGAATGGAATTTCATTGGAACCAAATGGGTGTTTGTTCATGACAAATGAGTGTTAGATGTCTCTGTGTGTTTATTTCTATGTGTAGATTAGTCTGGATGTGTAGTTACATGTGTGTATGGGTATCTGAATATGTTACTCATTGTAGTCCTTTGAGGGTCTGGTCCTGCCCCACCTGCAGACCTCAACAGCCCCACTCTTGGACTTTTCGCCTACAGGACCAACATCCATGCAGTCAATCCAGCCCAAGCCTTCATGCTGCAGTGTCTGGAATCCCCTGGATCATACATCGGGATCTTCAGCTTTTAACGTGGTCATTCCTGCTCTGCTTCAGGACACATTACAACACCTGAATGTTCCTGACTCGGTCTGAAGATGGATCCCAAACTTCCTGACAGACCGCATGCCACAGCTGCGGCTGGGAAAGACCATCTCAGAGGCCGTAAACATTAGCTGTGTACTTTCCTCTCTTCTCTGCTCTCTATACACCAACTGCTGCAGCTCCAGCCACCACACCATCAAACGTATCAAGTTTGCGGATGACACCACCCTTATAATAGTATGTTATATATTCTCTGATTACTAGCTAGTCTGGCAATAAGCCTTTCCAAAAAAGAATGATTTAAGCTTAACTTTAAATGTAGAAACTGTGTTGACCTCTCTTACATGAGCAAGGAGCTTATTCCATAAGACAAGGGCTTGGTGGCTAAAGGCTCTATCTCCAACAGTATTACAAATTCTTGGAACCAGCAGTCCTGCATTTTGTGAGCGAAGTGTTTCGATTGGTTGGTAAGGCCACTTTGAGATCTTTAATAGAGGATGGAGGTCATAACATTTAAGCTAACACAGGAGTGAGATGCAGCTGAGGAAACTCAAGCTGCCCACCAATGTATTGGTGCACAGTGTTGGTCTACACGGCCATCATAGAGTCCGTCCTCACCTCCTCCATCACCATTGGGTACACTGGAGCCACATTGAGGGACATAGTCAAACTACAGACCATCATGTGCTCTGCGGAGAGAGTGGTTGCCTGCAGGCTCTCATCCCTGCAGGACCTGTACACGTCCAGGATTCAGAGGGAGGCGTTAAACTCAGATTAAGGATGACCCTTCTCATTTGGGACACAAACTGTTTGTCCCTCTCCCTTCGGGCAGGAGACTCCGTTCTATCCAGACCATAAGAATAGCTTTTTCCCCTCTGCCATAGCACACATTGGCTGAAATACCTTCAAATGTAAATAATTAAGTCAAGTCCATTTGACATCCTTAGATTTGTATTTATGTTTCGTGAATGTTTTACTGTTGTTATGTTTAATTATGTTCTGCTCTATTTTAGCACCAATCACTGCAAACAAGATCACACTCACCAACAATTGCAGAAAAATATTCTGATTCTGATCTAATTAGAGAGAGAACAGGACTGTAATAGGTAGTGGGTCGGGTGTGGTAGTACATTTCTTGTTTCTTGTACTTATTGCTTTCTTTAATATTGTCCTATTTCTCCTTTAAATCATATGCCGGAAAAAAAATGGTATCTGTATGGTATCATATCTAATGGTATCATATCAATCCTGAAGGCTTTGAGCAGATCAGGAGAAAGGGATCTACTTTTTCCCTTTAGCTGTCTTAAAACACATAATTGATTTGAACTTTCAAAGCCAAGAGCTTTGTGATCTCAGTGACCTCACCTGTTATGTATGTATGTAGAGGCAGTGACTTTTATCATCTATTTACATTTAAGTCATGTTTTTAACTCAAACTTCGTGTTTTTTTGCATAACGGTTAAATTTTTAGTGATGTTTTGGGGCTTTAGAATGTTTTCCATCAGTGCGCATGCTCCAGACCAGGAATAAACAGCATTTCACACACGTGTTAATATTTTTTAGTTACCACACCGACTAGTGTTTAGTAACTTCAACGCAATACGTTAGTACGTGACCACGCACGACACTGACGCATGCAGTATAAAACCTGGAAGTCTGACGTCAGCGGCCTCTTCCCTGCCTATGCCCCTGTAAGGAAGGCAGTGTAAAGTTTCCTGTCTCTTCTCCAGCAAGAGAATCCGAAACCATCCGTCAAAATGGTGAGACTTTTCCGTGTATTTTGTGCATCGTTAAAACATTAAGATCGCAACGCTCCTTTTCAGCTAATATGAATGCAATGACGCAGCTGCCGTGGAAGAAAATCTTGTGTTTTTTAACGTTGGATGTTCGATTCAAAATGGCTACCATTTTTTGTTATCAAAGCGTTTGGGGCCTTTAAGTCATATAATGCAGTTCTGCTCCGATTTTCAAGAGTTTTTGTATTTCTGTGCTGTCTGTGGTTTGTTATTTCGGGGTCATATATACCAAACCTGATTTTAAAACTTGACTTTTCCTGTTTTTCGTGCTACTCGTAATATGCGGGTTGACAGCGTCGGTCGGCTTTTTATGTTGCTCACTGTTAGCTCCAACGACGTTTCAGAGTGATTTGGCAACACAATAAGAGATACTATTACGGCTTTTGTGGTTTTAACCACGTCATGTGCCACAAGGCAACTCCTGTGTAAAATATAGCACTTAAAATGACTGCATTTGTTTTGGCAGCAACTTGCCGGTAATAGCTCTGCTAGCATTAGCATGTAGCATAGGTGCAATGTCTGTACACGTGGCCCTTCGGAGCAGACATATGACGCCGGTCTCATCGCACATTAATGTAGAATATCGGACGTCATCTTGTTTAACGCAAAACGTAATAGTTTGTTTACTTGTTGTTGCACCTGGTTTCCAATTTTCACTTCATGCGTAGTTGCTAAGACCGTCAGACTTTATCATGGCGGACACACAACGCCCAGAAACGCAGGACCTTTGAAATGAGCCATAAGTTGCCTCCATATGGGAGTGTCAACATGATAAAGATGCAGTTAACAGCTGTATATGACCGTTGCACATAAGTGTCTTTTACTTCAAAGAATCTGATCTTTGATAAGTCATAGAATTTATATTAAATCTTTTTTTATGGTCTGTAAAAGCCACATGATGATCACATTTCAATCCCCTCAAGACATTGAGAAGGCACCTGCACTGTTAAAGAAAAGTTGAGTCTCCCTTTAGTTTGGTTTAAATGGAAATTCTTTTTGTCCTCAGGTGAACTTTACCGTAGACCAGATCCGTGGCATCATGGACAAAAAGGCCAACATCCGAAACATGTCTGTGATTGCGCACGTGGACCATGGAAAGTCAACGCTGACGGATTCACTGGTGTCCAAAGCTGGCATCATTGCCTCTGCCCGTGCTGGAGAGACACGTTTCACCGACACGCGCAAAGATGAACAGGAACGTTGCATTACCATCAAGTCTACGTACGTGTCTAGGGGAATGGTGACCAGCTTTATCTGCATCTTTGTCAGTTTAAAGCAGCTTTTTTTTTTTTTTTTACTGTTTATGGTTTTGTTAGAGCAGCTCCTCACAGTCAAAGTCTGTAGATTTTTAATGTGCCTAATGAGCTTTCTTTGAAAGCATTCCACCTTAAGCTATGTTAGGAGCAGAAGTACATTCCATAATGTCTGCCATTTGTTTTATTTAGCGCTCCTAATAGATTTTTCATCTGTGGGTGATTCTACATTTTTTAAAGCATTATATTTAACTTTCTAGCCCAGCAGAGAGGAACATCACCTAAATTAAAGTTTAAAACTCAGATTTACTTAACATAATACTTTATAGACAGTTGACTAAACTTGTCTTTAAATGTGTCCCATTCCTGTGTGTGTCGGGACAGCAGAATGTGATACTATTGTTAATCTCAGGGTGTTTAAAGTTTAAGGCGGAGCTGGGAAACTAGTCTTACCTCTTGTTCCTGACAAAAACACCTTAGTCACTCTCCTGACATGAACTCCAACATTTAGGTTTTCATAATGTTTTTTTATAAATTAGTAACAGGAAAAGTTGCCATAAAAAATGTTTTGTACTGCTGTAATTGCATTAACTGCTCTTGTGTTTTAGTTTTTTTTTTTTTAGCTGCATTTGAATTTTCCTTTAATAAATGAATCTTTAATAAATACAGAGATATGTTTATTGCTGTTAACATGCTGTTTTTATTCTAACCCTCAGAGCCATCTCCCTGTACTATGAGCTCAGTGAAAACGACATGGCTTTCATCAAGCAGAGCAAGGACGGCCGTGGTTTCTTGATCAACCTGATCGACTCACCGGGCCACGTGGACTTCTCCTCTGAAGTGACCGCCGCTCTCCGTGTCACTGATGGAGCCCTGGTTGTGGTTGACTGTGTCTCTGGTAATGTTTTAAAATGACCTTTGCCCCTATCCTCTAGTCTTGATGAGCTTGCATGTTGATGTGGACTCCACAGTGAGGTCACTTTGCAATGATGCTGTTTTAGATTAAGGCTGAATAGCTGAATATACTGTATACATTTGCTCTTCGGGCTAGATGACAAATATTTTGTTGTGACGATAAATTTTGGTGTCAAATTCCCCGTCCTGGAGTGTAATATAATCAGTTCCTTTTTTCCAAAATAAAAGCCTTAGTTTTGGTGCAGACAGCATGTATACAGCTCTGGATTTACCCTGCAAACCATTCTGCTGCTGTTGGTTATGCGCATGAGTTTATAAAGGTGTTTGTGCACAGGTGTGTGTGTACAAACGGAGACCGTGCTCCGTCAGGCCATCTGTGAGCGCATCAAGCCTGTGCTGATGATGAACAAGATGGACCGTGCCTTACTGGAGTTGCAGCTGGAACCAGAAGATCTTTACCAGACATTCCAGCGAATTGTGGAGTCTGTCAATGTTATCATTTCCACCTATGGAGAGGATGAAAATGGACCAATGGGTAACATCATGGTATGTGGTGGATTAAATTAACCTTTTTTATTCATTCATAGTCCTGGGGGGTGGTGGCTATGGAAGTTGCATATTTATGTAATTATCCAACAAAATATGCAAATCAGGCTCCAGCTAAACCTTTTCCTCCAAGGTGAAAAGGCATTTAGTTGAGAAAAAAATTCTGTCATTCTGTCAAAGACATGAACATAAATCTTCTCCTACGTCTCCATAACCCGTCTATCTCATCCAGGTTGATCCGGTCATTGGAACCATCGGCTTCGGTTCTGGCCTGCACGGTTGGGCTTTCACTCTGAAGCAGTTTGCTGAGATGTACGCGGCCAAATTTGCTGCCAAGGGCAACAGCCAGATGACTGCAGCTGAGCGCTGCAAGAAGGTGGAAGACATGATGAAGAAATTGTGGGGTGACAGGTGTGTCTCATACTAATTTGCCCAGATATTTAAACTTCCGTCATGAAATCTCATCAATGCTTTGCTGAATATTATAGATACTATGACAGCGAAAATGGAAAGTTTGTCAAAAGCGCTATTGGCGCTGATGGCAAGAAGTACCCCCGCACCTTCTGTGCTCTTGTCCTGGACCCCATCTTCAAGGTAAACCACTTTGAAATGTCCTAACTTTTGAACATTTTGAACCCAGCGCCATAATCTATAAACCTGCAAGTGATGACTCAGCTATTCTTCACTTTGACCTGAATTAAGCAGTGATGATGCATGTAGACCTGAGCAGGTGCAAATGCCGCAGATGTGGCTCATGTTTTGTCAGTGCCTGAAGCCAAATTGGATTTCACGTTGTTGCAGGTGTTTGATGCCATCATGAACTTCAGGAAGGATGAAGCAGCTAAGCTCATCCAGAAGATGGATGTCAAGTTGGACAACGAAGACAAGGACAAGGAGGGCAAGCCTCTCCTGAAGGCCGTGATGCGCCGCTGGCTGCCTGCTGGAGAAGCTCTTCTGCAGATGATCACAATCCACCTGCCTTCCCCGGTCACTGCTCAGAAGTACCGCTGTGAGCTGCTCTATGAGGGACCAGGAGACGATGAAGCTGCAATGGGTACGAAGTTGCTCTTTTTACCATTTTCCTGACGGATCTGATTCTGTGTGAAAGGATGTTCCTGTTTTTAACGCAGTTCAATACAATTTGTCTCCCAGGTATCAAGAACTGTGACCCCAAAGCTCCACTCATGATGTACATCTCAAAGATGGTCCCCACTAGTGACAAGGGTCGCTTCTATGCATTTGGTCGTGTGTTTTCTGGGTCCGTTTCCACAGGCCTGAAAGTACGCATCATGGGACCAAACTTTGTCCCAGGAAAGAAGGAGGATCTGTACCTGAAGCCCATCCAGAGGTATGTTTCAACATCTGCTCTCCAGAACAAGGTTTGAGTTTTGGTTTGAGAACATACTGACGCAGATGTGGGGCGTTCGCTCTTTCAGGACCATTTTGATGATGGGTCGTTACGTTGAACCCATTGAAGATGTGCCTTGCGGAAACATTGTGGGTCTGGTTGGAGTGGACCAGTACCTCGTCAAAACGGGAACAATCACCACCTTTGAGCAGGCTCACAACATGAAGGTGATGAAGTTCAGCGTCAGCCCTGTGGTGAGAGTTGCAGTGGAGGCAAGGAACCCCGCAGACCTGCCCAAGCTGGTGGAGGGCCTGAAGCGTCTGGCCAAGTCTGACCCCATGGTGCAGTGTATCATCGAGGAGTCCGGAGAGCACATTGTTGCAGGAGCAGGAGAGCTGCACCTGGAAATCTGCCTCAAGGATTTGGAAGAAGATCACGCTTGCATTCCAATCAAGGTTCAACATTATTCCTGCTGAGATTAGGATTATACAGGCAGAAACATTTCATCTGTTTGTTGGGTGTGGAGTTGTTGAAGCTTCTTTTGTTTCCCACAGAAATCTGACCCGGTGGTGTCCTACAGAGAGACAGTCAGCGCAGAATCTAGTGTCATGTGTCTGTCAAAGTCACCCAACAAGCATAACCGTCTGTTCATGAAGGCCCGTCCCTTTGAAGATGGTTTGGCAGAAGACATCGACAAGGGTGAAGTGACCTCCCGGCAGGAGCTCAAGGCCCGCGCCCGCTACCTCGCCGACAAATACGAGTGGGATGTCGGTGAGGCCAGAAAGATCTGGTGCTTCGGACCTGACGGAACTGGACCCAACATGCTGGTGGACGTGACCAAGGGAGTTCAGTACCTTAATGAGATCAAGGACAGCGTCGTGGCTGGGTTCCAGTGGGCGGCCAAGGAAGTAAGAGCCTGAATATCTAACGGTTGAAGTTATTGGTGTTCTTGCCGTTTACAAGGCTTTTGTTACAGGGAGTTCTGTGTGAAGAGAACATGCGCGGCATCCGCTATGACATCCATGATGTGACCCTGCACACAGACGCCATCCATCGCGGCGGCGGCCAAATCATCCCCACAGCCCGCAGAGTCTTGTATGCCTGTCAGCTGACAGCAGATCCCAGAATGATGGAGCCGGTCTACCTGGTGGAAATCCAAGTGAGTCTGGGGTTCCTTTATTTTATTTTTTATTTTTTTTTAAGAATATCAGCAACACGGGTTTTATTTTGTAGTGCCCTGAGACTGCGATGGGTGGGATCTACGGTGTGTTGACCAGGAGACGTGGACACGTGTTTGAGGAGTCCAGGGTCATGGGAACACCCATGTATGTCATTAAGGCCTACCTGCCTGTCATGGAGTCATTTGGTAAGTCTTTTGGTTTGCTCCTGTTTGCTTTGAGATTCTTTCTTCACCTTCCAGCCTGTTCTTGTTGGAATGTTTGACCTCTGTGTGGCAGAAGGTCGTCTGCAGGCGTGTTTCAAGTAATGTTCTGTGTCGCAGGCTTCACAGCTGACCTGCGTTCCAACACCGGTGGCCAGGCCTTCCCACAATGCATGTTCGACCACTGGCAGATCCTCCCAGGAAACCCCATGGAGCCCACATCCAAGCCTGGTGTTGTTGTCACGGATACACGCAAACGTAAAGGTCTCAAAGAAGGCGTCCCAGCTTTGGACAACTACCTGGACAAATTGTAGTGCACCGCTCTTCGCCATTCCTCCATTCCCACATTATTTGTTTATCATTTGGGACCGGACTGTACAGAACAGCAAATACTCAAGAAAGCCAAAAAGATCAGAAAATAAACACAAAAATTGTAAACGATAAATAAAACATTTAAAAATCCAGTTTGTCGTCTTTTCTCTCCTTGGTTTCATTTATTCACAAAGTTTCATGATTCATTTGCACGTCTGGTCAGGATTCTGAATCCTGCTTCAGCCCTTAATAAGGTAGTTGGTTCTGTGAAATTAAAAAATTGGTTTTAAAAGCGTTTTTCAATAAGAATGGTGTGCTGCTGCGTGTTCTCTGTATGGGATCCATGTTTAAAGTCCTGTCAGCTTTATGATGAGCCAAAGTGCTACATGAGTCCTATATGGCAGGTCCTTGGAGAACAGGCCATCCTGTTTCAGTTGAAAGTGTTCAGTGCCTAATATTAAACGCTGGGAACTGACAAGAGTACAGCAGTGGTTGGATCTTTACAGGTTTCAAGTGTTACAAACTTCATAATGGTCTGAACTAATGTTCAGTTTGTATGTAGCGGAGCAGCAGACAGGTGAGCAGAACACCTGCAGACAGATGCATCTGCAGCCACGTTGGTTTTATTCAGACTTTTGAGAGCTAGTTATTTTTTAGGATTATACTGACAGATTTTTAGTTTTTTTTTTTTTCTTTAAAGAAGCGCAAAAAACACCATAAATGAACTGTGGGAAAGGTGTCAGTGGAAAAACAGGTTCATCGCATTTCTGTTCCACTGAAATCTTAGCCGGTTCGGTTATGGAAGCTTTTCTCGTGGACTGAGTTGCTTCTGGTTTGGACGGGGAGGGGTGGAGTTAGTTTCAATCGACCAATCAGCTGTCTTCCTATCGACCAATCCGGTGGCAGATCAGCTCCACTTCCTGTTTGACCGAGGGACACATCTGCCTAGAAAGAGTCGTATGTTCACGAAAGTGAATCGATTTTTAAACTGAACAGGTCAGTAATTTCACCTTCACCAATATGACACTTTGGATCTACGACCGTAGTTTTTCCAGTCCTAAAAACTTGCGGTTTGGTTACCTTTGTGTGAGTTGTGTCTGGTGTGCGTGTGCGCGTGCATGACACTGGCCAGTTAACATTAGCCATAACTGACCGTTAACAGTAACATGAGCAGAACCAGAAGTGCAACATCTCGCTGTCAAATCGGTGCTAATGTTGCGCGTTTTTACGTCTTTCCGCGCAGCTGAAGTCTATCTGCGGGGAACGAGTCTTAACGGAAACTCGCAGAAGTGAAGCATCATGGGAGGAATCAAGCAGGAGCACGGGGACGTTTCCCAGCAGCCCAGGGCTCCGCACGCGCCGGACCAAGCCCAGGAGGAGGTGAGCCCCGCCGAAGGAACAGTCTACGCGCGTTGTCGCGCACGCGCGCCACAGAAAAGAAACTTGTTTTTACTAGACATTTCCCTTATTTCAGATCCTTAATTGAAATACAGTTTTCCCGCCTCCTTTGAACCTTAATAAAGGATGTTTATGGTTATTTATGTCTTTTGTTAAAAAAAAAAAAACCTTCGTTTTTGTTTTAGTTTGAATATTTATATATATGTATATTTCCTTCATAGATAAAGATAAAGTAAGGTTTTCTGAACAGTTGGATGAAAACAAACCATGTTTGATGTTAACCCCAAACAGAACTGTATTTACCTTTTCATTCCTGTATATCTGTTCATCCTTTACTGTCATCCTTGTCAATGTCTGACTGGGGGGAACATCATACAGTCAGTGGGTCGATACACAGATCGCTGCAGATGTTCCTCTTTGTTATCACTATTTGGTTCCTTCTCTCTGCAGCCTAAGAAGAGAGGCTGGCCAAAGGGGAAGAAAAGGAAAAAGGTTCTTCCAAACGGTCCAAAGGCGCCCGTAACCGGCTATGTCCGCTTCCTGAACGAGCGGCGGGAACAGATGCGGGCCCGATACCCTGACTTACCGTTCCCAGAAATCACAAAGAGACTGGGGTCTGAGTGGACGCATTTAGCTCCAAATGACAAACAGGTATCTGTTTCCATCATCATCATACGGCAGAGGTCGTACGCTCCTTTGGCGGTTCTGGTTTCAAACATGTGGGTCTGTTGACAGCGTTACCTGGACGAGGCAGAGAGGGAGAAGGTGCAGTACGCCCAGGAACTGAAGGAGTACCAGCAGACCGAAGCCTTTCAGATCAGCAGCGCCAAAATACACGACAAGAAGATCAAGAAAGGTGATTGTTCCTGTCAGTCAGCCGTTTCCGTGGAAACGTTGATCTCCTCATGAGTGCTTTTGTGTCCCCGCTGCCCCTCATGTTCACTTTGTGTCTTCCAGAAGAACCTCCCGTAGGTTTCAGCAGCTCAGGATCGTCATTGGTGAAGGTATGTAGACGGCTGTGCCGTCCGGTTCCGGCTGTTCTCCTCAGACGTTTCTCAGAACTGGACGGTTGAAACAGATTGTCTTTTTCCGCAACCACGTTCGCTTTAGGCTTCCGACATCCCGAGCAGGTTTGACATCCCGATTTTCACAGAGGAGTTCCTTGATCAGAACAAAGGTAGCTCCACGCGATCCTCAGGAACACGGGTTTGTTTATCTGGGATTCTTCTTTTTTATGTGACCTTCTGTTTGCAGCTCGAGAGGCGGAGCTGCGGCGGCTCCGAAAAGCCAACATTGAGTTTGAAGAGCAGAACGCGGTTCTGCAGCGGCACATCAAGGACATGAACAGCGCTAAGGAGCGTCTAGAGGCGGAACTGGGTCAGGATGAAAAGCGGACCCAGGCTCTTCACCAACACCTGCTGGCCATCAAACACTCCCTGGTCAGCAGCCTGTCATCAGTGCCGCTCCCAGGTCAGCCAGCACTTGGATTGGGGTTCACTTTTCTGGTTTCAAGTCTTAAACCAAGTCGCTCAGCCATCTGATCTGGGAAAGTTCACCAATGGGCCCTTTGCTGTGACATCACGTGTCCGCCATGGTCAGCCATTTTGGGAGTCAAGCACACATTTGTTTTGATACATGACGGGTAAAATCTGTGACTTTGGTGTAGAGAAACAGCCGCTAAATGGCATCATGGTCTACAAGCGCCCCTGCTGGTTGTCACAATAGAAGAAATCCAAATTCAAGCGTTTTATCTCATTGATTTCTGAAGGCAGAAAATAAGGATGAATTGCTGCAGTCTGACGGGACGGATGGCGGCCTACAGATGCTCACGGTGAACAATTAGTCTCAGGTTGGCCTTTGGTTACACATTTTGTCTTAAAAGTGATACATATTTAAGGATAAGGATGGTTACAATTTGGGTTTTATCCTGTACCAATCTGTTACTTTTGAAAGGGTGCCGGCTTGAAACGGTACTTTCTTTTCTATCTAACGGTGATCAATAAATGGCAACTTTTCCAAAAACACGGAAATGTAAGGAAGCAGCATCCCAGGTTCCTGCGGAGCCTGAATATACGGTCTCCGTTATCCTCATCCTTACTGGTAAAAGGAGACACCAGACGCTGGCAGACCTTTATTTTTCTCTATATCAACGACATGGAAGGAACTGTCATTAGATCATATATATGATGAAAGGAGTCAAGAGGACATAACAGAAATCTGTGGCAGCTATGCTCTTTGTTTGACTCCTAAAATGGCGGATGGGCGTTCCCACAGCCACGGGGACGTCTCTGTCACGGGCTCGATAGCAACACAGATTAAACACCACAAAACGGGTACAGGAAATGATGTCACGCTGTGTTGCAGCTCCAGTTCTGAAACCAGAACTCCTGTTTTCCTTCACAGATACGGGAGAGACGGCGTCTCTGGGAAATCTGGACTCGTACCTGAGTCGTCTGAACGGAGTTCTTGAGGGAAACCCCCACAAACACCGAGCTCTGGTCAACCAGCTCACTGAAGTCCTCTCACACATCGACAGGTAGATGCGACATCGTTTGATCCACTGGAATATAAATGAAGAGCTGTCTGCCGTCCTTCGTCTTGACTTTGGAATCACAGTTGAAGCATTTTTAGTATCAAGTACATTAGTTTCAAAGCAGATTAGATGTGCATTTTTCTTATTGTTCGGCATCTTTGTTGTCTTTAATTTGGATTTGTGGTGGCGTGAACAGGAGAAGCATGCGGCTCCACAGAAGTTCATGTTTGGGGGGCTTTCTGAGGTCCAGTGGGGTTCATACCTGCTTCTTTATGTCCACGGCCGAATCCGAATTCTTCCCCTACCCCTTCAACTGTAGGGGCATTTGGAGGGGTAGGGCTGTCCGAAATAGTTTTTTGAAGGTGAAATCTTCGCAGCAGAGGACTCTGTATCCATCTGCTGCGAGGGTAATCCACGTCGTGCTGTGCCGCGTAGAAGAAACGCATTTATTCACATACGTGCGCTTTGAAGGACACAAGTTTCCATATAAATGTTAGTAATGATCTTTTGTTCTAGCATGCCTATTTAAAGTTATAAAATCAATGTTGTGTATTTTCAAAGCGCTGGCAGCTACACGCTAACGTGGATGACCGGCAACTGTTGATGACTGTTAGAAGACACTATTTTCACATAAGTCTCCATTTGAGGGTTGGGGTTGGGAGAAGCTGTAGGTCACATGTGTCAAACTCAAGGCCCGCGAGCCAAATGTGGCCCTCCATGACATTTTATGTGGCCCGCGAGAGCATAAAAGTTTTTACTTTCTTAAAATAAAACATAAAGATTGGTGTGTATTTATTCCGTATAAATACTGTTTGGAGAAGAAAAGGAGGGAGTTAAGAATGTGTGCCCTGTCTAGGCTACCCCACTTTGGTGGGACACAGCCCGGGTATATACAGTGAGGTCAATAAGTATTTGATCACCCTGTGATTTAGCAAGTTCTCCCACTTAGAAAACATTAAGGGGTCTAACATTTTCATCATAGGTGCATTTCCACAGTGAGAGACAGAATCTGAAGAAACATTCAGAAATCACGTTGTACGATTTTTTTAAAACAATTTATTTGTATATTACTGTGACAAATAAGTATTTGATCACTTGAGTTAAACAACTTTAATATTTGGTACAGAAGTCGTTGTTAACAATTACATAGGTCAAACGGTTCCTGTAGTTCTTCACTAGGGTTCTACACACAGCAGCAGGGATTTTGGCCCACTCCTCCACAGATCTTCTCTAGATCTTACAGGGTTCAGGGCTGTCGCTGAGCAACACGGAGTTTCAGCTCCCTCCAAAGATTTCTATTGGATTTAGGTCTGGAGACTGGCTAGGCCACTCCAGAACCTTGATGTGCTTCTTACGGAGCCACTCCTTGGTTTTCTTGGCTGTGTGCTTCGGGTCATTGTCATGCTGAAAGACCCAGCCACGACCCATCTTCAACGCTCTGACTGACGTTAGGAGGTTTTTGCCATATATCTCACAATCCAGAGCCCCGTTCATCCTCTCCTTAATACAGTGCAGTCGTCCTGTCCCCTGTGCAGAAAAACACCCCCAGAGCATGATGCTTCCACCCCCGTGCTTCACTGTAGGTATGGCGTTCTTTGGATGATGCTCCTCCTTCTTCCTCCTCCAAACACGCCGAATGGAGTTAAGACCAAAAACGTTCTATTTTGGTCTCATCTGACCACAAGATTTTCTCCCATGACTCCTCTGGATCATCAAGATGGTCATTGGCAAACTTCAGACGGGCCTTGAAATGGGTTGTCTTCAGCAGGGGAACCTTCTGTGCGATACATTATTTTAAACCATGATGTTTTCATGTATTACTTATAGTAGCCTTGGAAACGGTGGTCCCAGCTCTCTTCAGGTCATTGAGCAGCTCCTCCCGTGTAGTCCTGGGGTGATTCTTCAGCTTCCTTAGCATCATCGATGCCCCACGAGGTGAGATCTTGAGGGTCCCCAGTTCGAGGGGCATTGACAGTCATCATTAGCCTCTTCCATTTTCTGACCATTGCTCCAACAGTTGTTTTTTTCTCACCAAGCTGCTTGGCAATTGCCCCATAGCCACTTCCAGCTTTGTGAAGGTCTACAATTGTGTCTCTTGTGTCTTTTGACAGCTCTTTGGTTTTGCCCATGTTGGTAGTTAGACTTCTGACTGATTTTGGGGTGCAGAGGTGCCTTAATGCAAGCTAACAACCTCAAACAGGTGCCACTCATTTAGAATCATGAGCAGAGTGGAGTTGGACTAATTAAAAGCACAACAGCATGTCTTTGCTGGTCAAAAATTTATCTGCTAATCAAGTGATCAAATACTTATTTGTCACAGTAATATACAAATAAATTGTTTAAAAAAATTGTACAACGTGATTTCTGAATGTTTCTTCAGATTCTGTCTCTCACTGTGGAAATGCACCTATGATGAACATTTTAGACCCCTCCATGTTTTCTAAGTGGGAGAACTTACAGGGTGATCAAATACTTATTGACCTCACTGTAGATAGATAGATGGTGTATTTATTCATATCTGGGGGAATCAGACTTGAAATATCAGATTATACATTAGGACTTAAACACTGTCCATATAACCTAACCTGACAGAATCAATGAGTTATTTAACATTAAGGAGTAGTCACATATATTTTCCATTACATTTAGTTACATATATAAGTTATATCTGGCCCTTAGAAGACAGCCACTATGCTGATGTGGCCCTCGGTGAAAATGAGTCTGACATCCCTGCTGTAGGGGAAGAATTCGGCCTAATCGTGTCTTTTCATTTATCACCAGCGAGAAGTTATGAGGAGACCCATAATCCCCCTGCAGCATGAGGGATGCTCCACTCTCCGATCAGCAGAGGAGAAGAACACAAACATCATCAGGAGAGAACGCTGTTTTTTTTTACTCATGGATCCATATGTTTCATCATGAATGTGTTTCTATACCACGATGGAATCAGCTGCATTCAGACTAAGTCTGAGTAGCCGTCAAAGTGACGGCGCAGCAGCCACGTGGCGAAGGCGGAGGATGTGACAGAACTGGAAAAAGATGGAATAAAGTTTGGTTTTCATGTCGCGTCTTAACAGGGATGTTCTCATCACATGTTCAGTAAGCATTTTATATTTGTGTTGCTTGTTTTTATTTTAGAAACTGTCATTAAATGTAGTTACACTTTCAAAACAGGAGAATGTCTGTGGCTCTTTTGTTTAGTGTTTCCTGAAACAGTTTAAACCCAAACTTTTTCACATTTAGTCTCAATATAATGTAAAGTCTGCAGTTGGCGTGGAGCGCCAGGAGGGGGCGCTCTTCGCCATATCCGGCTCAACGGGTCTGGTGTTTTAATCTGGATCGAACCGGTTCGGGAAAAGGTCTAAATATTTCTCGGAAAGCTGCTCCTTCTTTTTTAGAGGCTTAAAGTATGAGAATAGCTTGATTTATTGATTTATATTTTTATTTTTTACAAAAACGCCGTTAAGGAAAAAAAATATGTAATTTTGTTTTAAAAAAGATAATTTATTCTAAATGACATTAAACTGAAACTTTTAGACTACAGTCCCTTTTATTTCCGCTCACTCACGCGGCGTGACGTCACGGCCGGGAGCTGTCCACGCAGCTGGTGGTGCTGAAGCTGAACAAGATGGCTGTGTGCTGGAGACCGGGGAGCTGAGAGCGGAGGAGGGAGAGGCTCTGAAATCCCGCCCGTCGCGCCGCCAAACACACGGGAGGCTCGCTGGCGTCCTCCCCAAACCGGAACACGGTCCGTTCTACCGGTTGACACGCAGCCGTTCGGGTCCTGGTCCCGCTCAGCCGCGGAAAAGGCGGGCAGCCGAACCTCTCCAGCCCAGCATTCTCAGCGGAACTGAACCCGAGCGCCCGCACGAACGCTCCAGAAGCCGGACTCGGACCTGAAGCCACGCTGGAGAGATGTCACTGCTGTGTGTTGGAGGTGAGAGTCCCGTTCGCGCGGTTCGATCCGAACCTTCTGCTCCGAACGTTTTCAGAAATGACATTTCATTGAAACATCAGAATGTCTTTCCTGCACGAGCCAACTAGCGCGCGGGGGCATCATCATCACTGAAAAAAGCAGCTTTATTGTTTCTCAGGCATTTCTTCTTCAGGATTTTGCTCCTCGGGTTGATGAAGCAGAACATGATGAAGCAGATGGATGAGAGTCAGACTTTGCTCCTCGGGCTGCTTTCTCAGCACTTAGACTTCAGTTTGGAGGACAGGTCTCGCTGTTTCTGTTTCCACATGAATGCACCTACACACAAACGAATGTCAAAGTGACAAATAAAAACAGAAGTTTGTCATGATGCTTGATTATCTTCTCTTGGATTCTGGGTGAATCTTCTCTGAGTGACGGTGGAGGTTCTGCTTCATCAGAGTTCGCATCAACTCCAATTCTTAGATAAATAAACCAGACTTTTTCATCAACAATGCATTGTGGGTTCCTGTTGGGTTAAAGGCAGCAATTAGCCCATGTTTGTTTCGAGTGTTTAAAGAAATGCTTTCATGGCGCCCCGTGATGATGGCGTATTTCTGCCGCCGTTTGTCAAGTTGGTTTAAGATCGTGTGTGAAATAAAAGGTTTTGGCTCCAATGCTTAGTCAGCAGATCGATGTGTGGCCAGTTTTGTGGAAATTCCTGGAACCAAACCTTCATCACACACCTCCATCACACACCTTCGTCACACACCTCCACCACACACCTCCACCACACACCTTCATCACACTCCTCCACCACACACCTCCACCACACACCTCCACCACACACTTTCATCACACTCCACCACACACCTCCACCACACCCCTCCATCACACACCTTCATCACAAACCTCCATAACACACCTCCACTACACACCTCCACCACACACCATCACACTCCTCCATCACACCACCACACACCTCCATCACACACCTCCACCACACACCTCCATAACACACCTCCACTACACACCACCACACACCTCCATCACACACCTCCACCACACACCTTCATCACACTCCTCCACCACACACCTTCATCACACTCCTCCACCACACACCTCCATCACACACCTCCATAACACACCTCCACCACACACCTCCACCACACCCCTCCATCACACACCTTCATCACAAACCTCCATAACACACCTCCACTACACACCTCCACCACACACCATCACACTCCTCCATCACACCACCACACACCTCCATCACACACCTCCACCACACACCTCCATAACACACCTCCACTACACACCACCACACACCTCCATCACACACCTCCACCACACACCTTCGTCACACACCTCCACCACACACCTCCACCACACACCTTCATCACACTCCTCCACCACACACCTTCATCACACTCCTCCACCACACACCTCCA
This sequence comes from Oryzias latipes, assembly GCF_053564925.1. NCBI lineage: Eukaryota > Metazoa > Chordata > Actinopteri > Beloniformes > Adrianichthyidae > Oryzias > Oryzias latipes. The sequence continues at coordinate 10,035,292 of NC_136240.1, forward strand.
TCACACACCTCCATAACACACCTCCACCACACACCTCCACCACACACCTCCACCACACACCTTCATCACACTCCTCCACCACACACCTTCATCACACTCCTCCACCACACACCTCCATCACACACCTCCATAACACACCTCCACCACACACCTCCATAACACACCTCCACCACACACCATCACACTCCTCCATCACACCACCACACACCTCCACCACACACCTCCACCGCACACCTCCATCACACACCTTCATCACAAACCTCCATCACACACCTCCATAACACACCTCCACTACACACCTCCATCACACACCACCACACACCTCCATCACACACCTCCATAACACACCTCCACCACGAGCCTCCAGCACACACCTCCGTCACACACCTCCACCACACACCTCCACCACACACCTTCATCACACTCCTCCACCACACACCTCCATCACACACCTCCATAACACACCTCCACCACACACCATCACACTCCTCCATCACACCACCACACACCTCCATCAAACACCTCCATAACACACCTCCACCACACACCATCACACTCCTCCATCACACCACCACACACCACCACCACACACCTCCACCGCACACCTCCATCACACACCTTCATCACACTCCTCCACCACACACCTCCATCACACACCTCCATAACACACCTCCACCACACACCATCACACTCCTCCATCACACCACCACACACCTCCACCACACACCTCCACCGCACACCTCCATCACACACCTTCATCACAAACCTCCATCACACACCTCCATAACACACCTCCACTACACACCTCCACCACACACCATCACACTCCTCCATCACACCACCACACACCTCCACCACACACCTCCACCGCACACCTCCATCACACACCTTCATCACAAACCTCCATCACACACCTCCATAACACACCTCCACTACACACCTCCATCACACACCACCACACACCTCCATCACACACCTCCATAACACACCTCCACCACGAGCCTCCAGCACACACCTCCGTCACACACCTCCACCACACACCTCCACCACACACCTTCATCACACTCCTCCACCACACACCTCCATCACACACCTCCATAACACACCTCCACCACACACCATCACACTCCTCCATCACACCACCACACACCTCCATCACACACCTCCATAACACACCTCCACTACACACCTCCACCACACACCATCACACTCCTCCATCACACCATCACACACCACCACACACCTCCATCACACACCTCCATAACACACCTCCACCACGAGCCTCCAGCACACACCTTCGTCACACACCTCCACCACACACCTCCACCACACACCTTCATCACACTCCTCCACCACACACCTCCATCACACACCTCCATAACACACCTCCACCACACACCATCACACTCCTCCATCACACCACCACACACCTCCATCACACACCTCCATAACACACCTCCACCACACACCATCACACTCCTCCATCACACCACCACACACCTCCACCACACACCTCCACCGCACACCTCCGTCACACACCTCCATAACACACCTCCACTACACACCTCCACCACACACCATCACACTCCTCCATCACACCATCACACACCACCACACACCTCCACCACACACCTCCATCACACACCTCCATCAGACACGCCCCATGTTTTTTATCTCCTGCTATTCTGTTTTGTTTATCCAAATCATTACTGAACCATGCTTTTTGGGAAGTCTCTCTTTGTTACATAACTTGCACTGAAGATTTAAGTTTCCTGTTTTTAGATCTGTGTTTTTGGTCCCTGCTCAGTAGATTCAGTTCTACATCGGTGTTTGGTCTTGGTAGATTCAGATCTCTTCTCTGGATGGAGGTTGTGTTTGGAGGTTCTACTCTGCGGAGGTTCTTCTTATACCATTCAGTGAAGACAGAAACCAAGTGACCCTGTTACTGCTGTGGCTGCAACATTTCTGCAAGGGGTGTGCAGAAAACGTGCACTAACCCCCCCCGACACATACAGAAGTGGTTATTTTTAGTGTGGGGATGCACTGTCCCCGCCTGCATCCGGCGCCACAGAGAGATTATTGGAGCACAAATGAAAGAAAGAAACAGCTAGCGCACGTGCAAACGCGCCACATGATTATGGGGAGGTGTAGGAGTGAGGGTGTAAGAAAAGGGTAGGGGGACCCACACACACACACTGCCCCATGAAACACAGCGATGCTCAAACTAGGCGTCATCCCAGGGGCATTCTGGGTAAAGCTATTTTAAGAAGTGCATGTGTTCACAGTGATGAATGTCTGTGGTGACAGTGACTCTGAATGGGGGAGGGGGGGGTATGTCCCCATTAAAGTACTTCTTCACTTCCTGACATCAGTGAAACGCCCCGACTGGGGGCAGTTTTCATGCTGACCATGGACATGAGGAAAACACAACTCCAAACCAACGATGAACAAACTCAGCTGGGCTTCAGAAGTCTGGTTCCCTTAGGGGAGGGGGGTGTTTTGTCATGTTTCATCTGATTATGATAGGTCTGTCACATTCAGACCTTCAACTCTGCCCAAAGGGCAACATGGACTCCCATAGATCCCGCCCCCTTTTCCCAAAATGTCCATCCTCTGTCATTCAGTGTATAACTTGACCTGTGAGCCGCTGGGATTTGAGGTCACACAACTAAACAGAACTCAACTTATCCATTAAAGCGCTTCGAAAACAGAACGATGGACTGATGCCTCCTTTCTTTATTCCTCTGTTCACAGTGAAAAAAGCCAAACTGGATGGTCTCCAAGGTGAGCCCCTCCCCCTCGCTGAAGGACCTCTGGTTGACTGTCATTTAAACATCGGAGCAAACCAACTCCATGATCTTTGTCCACAGAGAAGTTCAACACCTACGTGACCCTGAAGGTGCAGAATGTTAAAAGCACAACCATCGCTGTGCGGGGCAGCCAGCCCAGCTGGGAGCAGGACTTCATGTTGTGAGTTTGATTCCTTCCTCTGACCTGTTTGCTCCCTCACAGCATCTCTCAGTCCCTCCTGAGGGAACCTGCTCTCTGTTTCTGTTGGACTCATCATCAGCACCAACTTCCTCCATTCAAACCTGATTATCCAACCAAATGTGTGTGTGTGTGTGTGTGTGTGTGGGGGGGGGGTCTAAAAGTAGTTTAGAGCTTTTCAAGACAGAAAAGTGTAAAAAATGACTGTTGAATGTTTGTGTTTCAGCAAATATTTGATGGGTGGGTCTGTGTTTATGCTGGGAATTGTTTGTTACAGAAGTGTCAGCGATAGTTTAGTGTAAAGATGCTTCCGTCTGCCCTCAGAAATGGGAGCTTTGGGCTGTAAAGACAGAATTTTCTTTTCTAAAGATCTTGCTGAAAACTTAAAAAGTTGCTAATGTCCTGTGATCTCAATTTTTGTTTTTGAAAAATTCCTCTTTTTTTAGAGCTTTTGCGTAAAGATATTCTTCATTTATCAATGATAATGACAGGTGGTTTCTAACAGCAGCACACATAGAAGTATAGCAGCATAAAGATGCAACACTGGATACTTTTTTAAACAGGTTGGTGTGCAAATGTGGATAGTATTTTTGGTACGCTTCATTTTACAGTTAAAAAGTTGACCATTATTGAAGACATGAATAAAGCTGTTGGTGCCACTGTTTCCTTGGTGCACAGACACCTGCACAGGTAAAAGATGTGAGGTGGGTGGCAACATTTGTGTTTCTATTCAAAGCTTTGGGGCTCCACACTCCCTGGAGGAGCAGAAGGAGCAGCTCAGAGGATCCCTACTGAAGCTCCAGCCTCCCTTTACCTTTCTGATTCAACACATCTTCATATATTTTAGTGCCGAAGCTGTAAAAATCAGGATGTGTTTAACATTTAAAGGTAAAAGCATTCATTCGCTGTGAAGACGATCATTTTTTCTTCTCTCAGACGTTCAGTCAGGCTGCAGAGCTGTGAAACATGGCTGCTGCTGCGGCTGGTCGTTGTCTGTTTGCTCTTGAATCCTGCCAGACGCTGCGCTCAGACTCTCACACTTTTCCTTTGGGCTCACAGATGGGTTGGTGTCCATCAGCAAATGCGGCGCCTGATTTCACCTCGCCGCCTTTCCCTTCATTTCTGTTTCTTTTCCCACCGTTTCTTCCATGTGCCACACAGTGAGATAAACCGTCTGGATTTGGGCCTCACCGTGGAGGTGTGGAACAAGGGGCTCATCTGGGACACCATGGTGGGAACCTTGTGGATCCCCCTGCGCAGCATCCGGCAGTCTAATGAGGTACGCCGCCTCCAGTCCTTTGTTTCTCCAGGTCTTCTGTACTGAAGCCTGGAGGGTGGGCTGCTTTTTCCACAGCTTTCACACATGAATCCTAAGTCGCAGACGTTTATTTTTACTCAGACCAACAGTTGGTGTTTGCTTAGAAAAGCTGCATTTTCTTCTGCTGCTTCTCTCACTCAACAATAAAACTTCACATTTCCTCAATTAGCTCACACTGTCTCACCGCTGGGTTGAGTCCTGGCTGAGGAAGCCGCTGATCCATGGAGCCACCACCTGCATATCAATGCATTATTCTTCAGGCATGCACATTGTTTAATGCATCTGGAAAAGGTTTAGTTGTTCAAACCAAGTCATTCAAATGGATCAATTAGAGTTGAATGGACATATGAAGTCTGATTGATCACGTTTGCAGTCAGCCTCCATGTTTAGACCTCTCCTCTGCCTTGGATTCTGGGCTTTTCATTAAGATTGATGAGAACGCGTCTGAAGGACTAATCGATTAAGATCCATGTTTAAATCAGTGCCAAATAAGAGTCCGGATGTTCTGCTGAGGTTATCGTTTCTCCTGTTTTCACCAGGAGGGTCCAGGCCAGTGGTTGACCCTGGACTCCAACGCCATCATGTCTGAAAACGAGATCTGTGGAACCAAAGACCCCACGTTCCACCGGCTGCTGCTCGACACGCGCTTCGAACTGCCTTTAGGTTTGACGTTCCAGCTGACTTTGAAAAGTCTTTTTTTTTTTTTTTTTTTTTTATACACTGTATTTTATCCCATGAAGGGAAATTCTTTCTCTGCATTTGACCCATCCCCTTGGGGAGCGGTGAGCTGCAGCCGAAACCGCGCTCGGGAGGCAGTAGCGTTAAGGGTCTTGCCTAAGGACCCTCACTGGGTGATGTTAACTGCTCGCCATTGATATGGTAATTTCCCCCAGTACCATTGCTCATTCCCCTCCGGGAATCGAACCCTGGTTTCCTGCATGGTAGCTTCCCACCTTACCAACCGAGCTACCCAGCCGCTAAGTCCTGCTTTTATTTTGAAAATCATGCAAACGAGTTTCTGTTTAAACTTTACGGTCTCATAAAAAGTTTTTCCTGCCGGATTTGATCCTCTTAGTTTTCCAAACATTGAACATTCTGGAGGACTTTTATTTCGTGATCTCATCTGCAGTGCTGGTGATTTTCCAGCCTGGAGCTTCAGTTTTAGCCTGGCGGCATGCGCCTTGTGTAGTTCCCTCAGAAGTGTTGGACAGCAGAGTAACCAGATGCTTGCTTTGTGCTGCAGACATTCCCGAAGAGGAGGCCAGATACTGGGCGAAGAAGCTGGAGCAGCTCAATGCAATGAGAGACCAAGATGTGAGAAACATTTTTCGCTTTCTGTTCCTCCACATTTTGATGAGTTGATCTGTAAACCTGTCTTTTTTTGTCTTTTTTTAAATGACAGTATGCTTATCAAGAAGAACAGGAGCGTCCACTTCATGCTCCGTCCACACAGTGCTGTAAGTCTCCCCCACTGCTGGCGTTCTAAATGTTGAAGTTATGAGAATAATGGAACCTTTTTAGCATTTAATAGAGGTTATTTCTTCCAAACAAGTCAATCTTCCTTTTGGTTCATTGAAATCTTTTAGTAAATATGAGCTTTTGTATAAACAAACAAAACATTTAATTTTCTTTTGTCTGTTTAAAATTATGTTAATTTAACATTAAGTGACTAAAATGGACATTTTTTTAATGTTATTTTCTATATTTCTGTAGGTTGTGTTTACTTTAGCATCCTCACCTGTAAACGGCACAAACATTTTCACATAAAAGATTTTCAAATTGTTTCCTGATTCTTTTAAATGTTCTGATGAATCTGTCGGTGATCAAAGCATCTGTCCTCTTTTTTTACGGCTGTGCAGGTAACTGGAGTTTGTGGGGCGACCAGCAGAGTGAGTTCAAACTCTTTCAAATGACTGAAGTCGTTCTCTGAGGTCACAGCAGGTTTGGCTTCTGCGTGTTTGATCATTAAGCCTGATTTAACCCTCGTTAAACTCCTGTGCGATCTAAACGTTCTGACTTTACTCCTCCTGTTCTACGGGTCAAAAATGACCCACCCTACCAAAGCCCCACAAGAAAGCAACTCCATTGAATATTAAATCTAAAATCTATTGGAAAACATCCTGCTACTCATTAATTCAACTTAATCTTATTGTTTTTTTAATTATGCATTTTGTTACAAAATGAACATTATTACCCTTTTTCAACTCAACCCAACAGTCATGACAGTTTTCTTTCACACAGTAAAGGTGTATTATTGTTAATATACAAATGTAAAGTTATTACTTCTGAATGAATTATATTGAAATGGAAAAAAACTGTCAAAACTCTGGTATTTATTTGTCAACATTTCTTTTACAAACTTAGGAAATGAACTATGAAGTACTTTTCTCACAACACAACAAAAGGTTTCTTTGATTTTGTGAAAAACTTTAAAAATCAACTATTTAGCGAGTTTTTTTAGCAGTTCTTACATTTCTTTTAAATTATAATTTTACGGGTCATTTTGACCCGTAAATTTATAATTTTTGTGGGTCAAAATGACCCATAAGACAATTCTTGTACCCTAGTTTTGTACACATAGACAAAAACAAATTTTTCTAATGATGGAGCCTCTTTAGGAAAAGGCATAAATTTTCTAGTTAGAAAAGTGGAAGTCGTGTTTTTTACCAGCATACCGCCCCAACCATGGAGGTGGGTCACTTTTTACCCACAAGACAACACAAGGGTTCATTGGGACACTTTCCTGTGTTTCTTTAGTGTTGATCATCCTTTCTGATGAAGAACACCTCAGTTGCAGTCCTCGGTTCTGCTTGGAGAAAGTTGTTCTGTGTCAGGATCGGATCAGAAAGTTCTGTTAAAAGTTTGGTTTTGTTGCTTCCAGAGTTTATGAAGCACGTTTTTGGGAGGGAGGGAAGGAGGGAGGGGGTCTGTTTCTTTCAAATGTGAGCAAAACAACAGGAAACATGGCCTAACCCCCCCGGCGCCCCCCACAGATGAGGATCCGGACAGTGCTGTGGATGACAGGGACAGCGACTACCGCAGTGAGACCAGTAACAGCATCCCACCCCCCTTCTACACCACCTCCCAGCCCAACGCCTCCATGCACCAGTACCCCATCAGGCATCCGCAGTACCGCCACTCCTACAGCGACGACCCCCACCTGCTGGACTACGACCGCAGGAGCATGAGGTAACACCTGCAGCTGCTGTCCCAGCCAAAGGCGCTCTAGTTTGAAGGACGTAGAAAAGTGAGGATGGAAAGAAATGGCATTAGGAAATAACCAAGCTGTTTTGGTTCTGTTTCTCGAACGTGGTAACATTTCCCAGAATGCTCTTCTCCTCCAGAGAGGAACCTGTCTTAGCGTGCTGATGCTCACGCATGTGTGTAGGTCATGTATGAACGGGGCCTTTGAGGTAACGCTAGTAAGGTAACCCATTGGGATTCCTTCTTCGCTGTTTGTTACTGAAGACATGAATTTCTGGACCTTTCAAGAAAAGATGAAAAGCATCCAGCCTGGAGGTCCTTCAGAGAACTCTGAGTTTAGACAGACGTTTGTTTCTCTAAAGTGTGAACATTTGAAAACCAAAGCTGATGTTTGATCACAGAACTCCGGACACATGTGGGCCTCCTCTTCTTCCTCGGGGAGGAGGGAACCTCTGACTGGACCTGACTGAAGCCTGTTCCTCAGGGTGTTAGCTGTGAGCAAAGTGGACCACTTGGACCTGAATGTTGAGGGGCAGTTTAGAGGTTTACAGAGCTTTTCCACTTTGACCTGAAGCTCTACTGATGCTCCTCTTCCCCTCTCCCCTCCTCTTGCCAGACGCTATGATAGTTTAGATTCTGCCACCAACGAGCGCAGTGATCTCGACTCAGGCTCGGGGTCGAGCCGGCGCACCAGTCGTCAGTATTCTCTAGACAGTAGGCACTCACTGTCCGATAGGTGGGTCTCTGAACCTCCTCTGCAACTTCTCCTCCTCCTCCTTCTGCTCCGGCCTGTGACTCTGTTTGGCTGTGACGTCAGTGGTGGACTTGTCCCGTCCTCCTCGCTCGCTGTGCTTGCATGCATGCGCTCTCACCTCTTCTCTGTGCGTGGATGTTTGGTATTTTTCTTTGTAGAAACTGCTGAATCTGTCTCAGCCAAGTTCCCGCCGGAGACACGGTGGTCGGGTCACCTGCGGCTCGTTAGACGCAGTCTCCTGTGTGTGTGTGTGTGTGTGTGTGGATGGATGGATGATGGATGGATGGATGATGTTGCACAGCCCTCAGAGACAGAAAGGTTGGTCGTTGGTGGGACTTCCTGTGTAAATCGGTTGTTACCATATAAACCCCCCCCCCACCTGCATAAAAGACTTTATAAAGCACCGCCCCCACCCCGATGATACACAGGAACTTGGGGTTGGAGGCGAGTGAGCATAGCCCAGATGAGGTCCTTTCTCTTTCATTCAATGATGTATTGTTATCCTCATACATGTTAGGGACAAAAACCCAGAACCTGGTCTGTGTCCTGCTGAGAGACAGACATGAGGGCAGGGGACCAGGACTCAGGCCACAGTTCAGAACCCAGAACTGTCCTGACATTCCTACTTTACCTCTCTGGCTCCTCAAACGATGAGCTGTGAGAAGTGGTCTGGACCTTTTGAGGTCGTTCCTCCATGTTTCAGTGTCTGGACACCCCTCCCCTTGTCATTAGTGTATTTATTTTCTTCTTCTCTGGAAGCTCTTCCAGCTTCATCCGAATCCGTCCAAATTCTTCCTCAGCTTTTGGGAAACGTCTCTTCAGTTGGTTTGTGTCCCGTTAACACCCCCCAATTTCCTGTCCAGTTGTGACATCCGGAGCTAACCTAAGACCCCCGTCCCAACTCATCTTAAAGTAGCTGCCCCGTCCCCGTCCCCGTACACGCTTCCCTCTGGCGTCACAGACCGGTCCGGCTGTGGCGGTGGGTTGGTCTAACCGTGTTCTGGTTTCAGCCCCACAGACAGCCGGTACGCCTCGTCTGCTGAGCTGAGCCGTGGCAGCTCTCAGCTCAGCGAGGAGTTCCCTCCGGAGGATGGAGAAAGCCTCCGAGGATCAGAGTTCTACGACGAGAACGACTCCTACCACTCCTGCCACTCCTCCGTCAGCTACGGCAAAGAAGACTCCCCCGGCTGGGAGGGCGAGGACCACCCCGCGGTCTACAGTGATGAAGGAAGCTACATCAAAGACGGAGGCGAAGAGGGGGCGCCGTATGAGGATGATGAGGGAGACATGTACTTGGATGAAGGACAGTATAACTATGAAGATGGGGAGGAGATTCCTTATGAGGAAGACGAACATTTGTATCCGCCAAATGACGTGCAGAGTAAAGCCCAGGCGTCTCCCTACACCCCAAGCACCGCCCCCGCCCCGATCCCCCCTGAGGGTCTGTCCTCCACCCGGCCTCCGCTGGAGAAGCAGACCTCTCTGCATCAGCAGCAGCCGGTCCTGGATCAGCACCAGGCCCCCCCAGCTCCTAAACTACCTCCAGCCTCACAGGACAGCATCCCCCCTGCTGTTGCTGCAGAGTCTGCCAAGCCCCCCTTTGCTCCTCCACAGCCAGAGCTTGGCATCACAACTTCCTCCACCCCTGCAACCACATCCCAGCTTCCATCTCTGGACAGCAAGACCCAGGAGCCTCCACCCACATCTGAGGCAGCTGTGGAGGAACCCAAAGACCTCGAGCAGGTTTCAGCAGCAGACGCTGCACCAGCGGCCCCTGAGATGACCCAGGAGCCTCCTGTTTCCAGGTGAGTTCATCCGGTCCTGATGTTAGGATGCACCGTAAACAAGCGTAGGTGGCGGTATAGCAGTGTTGTTTGTATCACATCAGAACCCTCATGGAAACATGTTCCCATCAACCTTTGTGCTTCCTCTTTTCCCACCCTTCATGAATCTCTGCCCAGCACTGGTGGAAGTGAAATAGTCCTGCCAAGGTAGCTCCGCCCCTCATTCATTACAGTAGCCAGGGGCAGCCTGCTGATTTCCGGATGGAAGCTGGTTAAGAAATGAAACTTGTGTTGGTCAGTTCACTAAGTAGCTGCTGGCTTCAAAAGAACTTTTCACCTTCAGGGATAAATTTGAAACGTGAGAAGATGATCACGTGATATTTGACTGAGATGGTGAACATCATCATCATCATCTTCATCACAGGCTAAAATACTGACTTTCTGTTGAAAAAAAAGGCTATAATTTAACCCTGTAACAGTGGAGTTTTAACTCCAATGTTTACAATCTTTCCACTCTTCAGCTGTTCACATGATTAACGTAATTCCAGTGGATTCTGAAGCCGAGAAAAGCGGCTTTATGCTGTTATGCAACATTTTACGCTAGTAACCTGTTGCATATCTATGCCATATGAAAAGCCGCTGTTCTCCGTGTCCGAATCAGCTGATTTGCATTGATCGCATTAACAGTTGAAGAGTTAAGGAATGTCAAAAAGGCATCGCTGGGGTCATCTCCAGTGTTAAAGGGTTATTGGCATGTTCACAAACATCCCATCATTTTTTTGGTGTAATTTAGACCTGATGTGAGAGGTCATTGAGCAGAAATTCTGACGCTGGCCCCGCCCACATCCTCCTGTTGACCATCTGCTGAGGTGTTTACCTGAACAAGACGTTGTTCAGAACATTTACAGAAACAAAAATCTTTGCCTCTGAATTTTTTTTTTGATTAATTATTGATTATTGATCATTGATTATTTGATTGCTGTTCTGGTTACATCTCCATGTTCCTACTGGTTGTTTTTTTTTTTTTAAATCACTTTTTTAACTTTGATTTCAGCTTCCCAAAGAGGGAGATGATGGAGCCAGGTCATGCCAGAGCCAAGGCCAACTGGCTCCGACTCTTCAGCAGAGTCCGGCTGCAGCTCCAAGAGGTAGCTGGGGGGGGTATAGCATAGATGCTAAGTGTCTGTATTGTTGTGTGTTTTACTGTTGGTTTGCTTTATGTCTCGGTGACGGCACATGGATGAGCCGGATGAACCGTCCCCGCATGTGTTTTTGTTGACCTGTTTTTCCCAGTTTTTGGTGAGTTCTGTGGAGGATACGGTCTCGTGATTCTAATGGTTTCTGTTTACCCCTGTATTGTTTGTTCCATTTCATTATTTTCTTTTCAGTCGTTTGCCACCCCCCTAGCGATTTGCATGTTGTCCGTTCTGATAGCCCAGGACCAGACTCTCAGGTGGGTGTGGCCAGAAACCTGTCATCACTCTAGTTGACATTGTTTGCATCCTTTCTGCCTCACAGGAAGCTACAGAAATCCTCTCAGGTCAATATTGATGTTACTTTTAGTGTGGAACATCTCTAAAGAAGTTTCAGGAACATTCCAGCTGAATGTTTCAGAGCTCATTTAACATCAGATTAACATTTACAAACTCAAAATTTGTCAAATATTTTCTAGTTCTCTTTAGATCATATTCAGAACATGAACGGTGATGGTGAAATACAGATTTAAATGGAGAAAATGAAAGTTATTATCAGGTTTGAATGAAGAAATAAACAGTGATTTTTTTAATAGAGAAAACATTTAGAAAGATGTTAATAATAATCACATGTAAAGTAAGAGCTTTGTAAACAAGAAATAAATAGATTCAAAGAAAGAACAATGATTTGTTTCAACTGTTTTTATAGAATTTGTGCAGAAAATGATCAATAATGAGGATTGAAACTGTTAGAAGACAAAAGTTTCACTTTGTTTGCAGTTAAACAGAGGTCCATCATGTTTTATAATTAAACTGAAGTCATTTATGCTGCTTTTCAAGCTAAATCCTAAAATTAAAACCAATCCTCTGAGAGGAAAAACATGGGGGCCAAACTGGTCCCCTCATGGATGTTTCAGGCTGTTATTGAGTCTTTAAAGGGACAGTATTCAGAGGTCATGATAGAAGGGATGTAAATACTCATCAGGACAAGTATCTCACAGTGAAAGAAAGATTGTTGTGTCCAGCGTTTGCTCTGGTTTCTCATCTCTCCGTCTGCGTTCAGGCTCGTGGTGAAAGTGTCGGCATCGCATCTTTGCTGTTGTCAGCTGGGTAAGTCGCCGTCCTCCTGATGGATCTGCTCTGACCAAACCTATGAAACCTGTTATTGAATTTTGTGCGACAACGGATTTGAACTCTCCTCTATCCATGTGTGTTTCTGTGCAGCATGGGCGGGGCTCTGTACAGCATCGACAGCATGCCCGATCTCAGGAAGAGGAAAGCCATGCCTCTGGTCAGAGATCTGGTCAGTTTCTGCTCTGAGACAACGACTGACGCACATCGCAGCTTCACATCCTGTTCTCGCCCATTCACAAGCACCTCCTCCTTCCTTCCTTCCTCTCCTTCCTTCTTTCCTTCCTCCTCTCCATTCTTTCCCTCCTTCATCTTTCCTTCCTTCTCTACTTCCTTCATTCCTTCCTTCTCTCCTTCCTTCGTGTCTTCCTTCATTCCTTCCTTCTCTCCTTCCTTCCTGTCTTCCTTCATTCATTCCTTCTCTCCTTCCTTCCTTTCTTCCTTCATTCCTTCCTTCCTTCATACACCTGTAGATCCTCTGAGCAGTTTTTTCCGCTGACTCATCATTTATCAGAAAAACATTTTGACTTGTTGAAACTTCACAGAATCCTCTTTCGTTTGTTTTTCTTGCACATAAACAGAAGAGAGTTGGTTAAATCTCGCTGCCTTCATAGCATCACATCTGTTTGAGTCTTCATGAATTTTCCAGAAAATCCTCTTCATCTTTGAATAAATGTTTTCCTTTTTCTGAACTTTCTTTCTCTTCCGTCTCCTGCTTCTCGCCGCTGCTGCAGGCTATGGTGAGTTTCCTTCACCAAAGCTCCAGTTCCTTCCAGGTTCATGTTGAAAAAAATAATCAAATCAGCTGCTTCCTCTTTGACCCATAAATAAATGCTCTTCTCCTAAATATGAGGCATTTGCTGCTCTTTGCTTTTGGAGAATCAGAAGGAGTCTGCATAAAAAGTTCATTCAAAGCTGAAACACACGTGTAGGAGAACTCAACATAAATGTGTCTCCGAAAGATTCGTTTTTTCAACGATTCATTGTTATGGTTCTGAAAAAAGAAGGAACTCCTCCATGTTCTTCAGACACTAAATGCAGCTTCTGTCTGTCTGTCCCTCAGTCTTTGGTCCAGAACTCAAGGAAGGCAGGAATCACCTCGGCCCTGACCTCCAGCACCCTCCACAACGAAGAGCTGGTCAGGAATCCCTTCCAGAATGTCAGCAATGAAAATCTAGAGTACTTTGCTGATCCGTCTCTTTGTCCTTTTCCAGAAAAGTCATGTGTATAAGAAAACCCTTCAGGCTCTCATCTATCCCATATCCTGCACCACCCCACACAACTTCGAGGTGTGGACAGCCACCACACCCACCTACTGCTACGAATGCGAGGGGCTGCTGTGGGGGATCGCTCGCCAAGGCATGCGCTGCACAGAGTGTGGAGTCAAATGCCACGAGAAGTGCCAGGACCTGCTCAACGCCGACTGTCTGCAGAGTAAGACTCCTGTTTTCAAGGAAGTCTAGTTTCATTCATGTGGATCTAAGGATCCTTAGGTCAATAATAATAATAATAATAATAATGGATTAGATTTATCTGCGCATTTCCAGACGCTCAAAGCGCTTACAGTGTGTCCATTATTCATTCACTCCTCATTCATACTTGGTGTTGGTAACTACTGCTGTAGCCAGAGCTGCCCTGGGGCAGACTGACAGAGGCGTGGCTGCCAGTACGCGCCTACAGTCCCTCTGACCATCACCGGGACATTCATACACATTCTGGAGGCAGGCAGGGTGAAGTGTCTTGCCTAAGGACACAACGACGTTTGACTGGGATCGAACTGCCAACCCTCCAATCATTGGCTGACCTGCTCAACCGCCTGAGCCACTGCCATTGTCATTACAGGTCATCACAGGTCAATACAGGTGATTACAGGTGAACGTAGACTCAAAAGCTTCAGAGACGTTCTCCATGAATCATTTAGGAGCTTTTGAGCTGATGCTCTCGTCTCGTGGTCCCGTCCTCTTCACTCTTTGGGTTGCCCTCATTGCAGCTGCACCTCTGTTGATCTCTAAGTCTGCACAGCTCGGTCAGACACAGAAGATCTGACTTGTTCACTGCAGGTCCATGACCTGAACCTGCGGGGAGCTCGCAAAAAGCATCACTTCCTGTTTCTGAGACAACGCCATCCAATCCACTTATTTTCTTTTTTGTCAGTTTCTTGTTTATCATGTTTTCTCCAGAAACCCATTTGTTTTCTGTCCCCGCTGAACTTTCCCGGCCTTTTCATTGATCTGTTCGCAACCTGATGACAACACAGATCAACATTCTTCCTCATCTGCTGGCTCCTCCTCCTCTTACAATGACATTTTCAGTCACAGTTCAGAGAACATCTTCCTCCTTCAAGCGTCCTCATCTTCTGAGCTCCAATGACATCGATTTGGTTCTTTTAGCATTTTTGTGTTACTTTCAGGAGCAGCAGAGAAGAGCTCCAAACACGGTGCAGAGGACCGGACGCAGAACATCATCATGGTTCTGAAGGACCGCATGAAGATCCGCGAGAGAAACAAGCCGGAGATCTTTGAGCTCATTCAGGAAGTATTTACCGTCCTCAAGTCCACCCACGTCACGCAGATGAAGCAGATCAAGCAAAGCGTGCTGGACGGAACCTCCAAGTGGTCTGCCAAGATCAGCATCACAGGTGAGAGAGGGGGGCAATATGAGAGCCTGGTCCATTGAAAGTTGAAGAACATTTTTGGAATCAAGCGTCCGACAGGTGATCCACAGGTGACCGGCTTGACCTTCTCCCTGTCTTCCAGTGCTTTGTGCTCAGGGCCTCCAGGCAAAGGATAAAACCGGCTCCAGCGATCCTTACGTCACCGTCCAGGTGGGAAAAACAAAGAAGAGGACCAAGACCATCTACGGGAACCTGAACCCGGTTTGGGAGGAAACGTTTAACTTGTGAGTGAACTGAAAAATACACAGAAATTGAGTTTTCAAAGCAGGAAATAATAATAATGTTAAAATATTCTAACTTCCTTTAACGTCTTGTTTCATCTCTGCAGCGAATGTCACAACTCCTCTGACCGCATCAAAGTGCGCGTTTGGGATGAAGATGATGACATCAAGTCTCGTGTGAAGCAGAAGTTCAAACGGGAATCGGACGACTTCCTCGGTCAAACTATCATTGAAGTCCGAACGTTGAGCGGAGAGATGGACGTCTGGTACAACCTGGGTGAGTGAAACACGAGGCTCCTTCAGTGGCGAACCAGCTAAAGAACCACCTGATGAATACTTTCACTCTCCACAGACAAACGCACAGACAAGTCCGCCGTTTCTGGAGCCATCCGCATGCACATCAGTGTTGAGATCAAAGGAGAGGAGACCGTCGCCCCGTATCATGTGCAGTACACCTGTCTGCATGAGGTACATTTTTTGGACATTTTGAGGGGAAATGCTTGTTCATTAAAACTCCAATGCTGCAGTATTTAACGTTTGTCAATAAAATCTCGTTAATCTTATGCTGAGTTCCAATCTTAATGTTTTAAATCCCAGTTTTTTTTTCTATTCTCACTATCAGAATGGAGACAATATGCAGTTAATTTTGTCATTGAAAAAAACCCTCCTTCTTTTGACCAGCATTATGAATGGTGGTTTTCTGCTCATGACGAGTCAATTTACCAAGTTTACTCTTAACTTATTGACTTCAGTGATGATAATGACTATAAAGGACGCCTCAGTCTCTCCTCAAAGCTGCAGATTGATTTTCTGCTGCAGAAATGAAGAAAGTGGAGAAAATGGGACAATTTCTTCTGGATTTCTTCCTGTTTTGGGTTGAAAGTCAGCTTGTTTGGAATGTGGGAAACTCTGTTTCCACCTCCTTCCTGTCTTAGTTCCTGAACGACTCCAGCAGCTCCAGAGGCAGGTCTGTTATGAGTTCTGTGGAAAAACCACAGATTGATCGCAGACCGGCGCAGAGTCGTTACTCGGCTCATTACTCAGCATCTAAACTGCCAAATGTCATGTTTTATGGCTTCACATTAGAGCCTGTAAACCCCTTCAGGGTTTCAGTGGTTTTACTGCAGAGGCCGCGCCTGTGCTGCTCCATAATCTACGTTTATGGTCTTTAAACCAACAAACACTTTGGACTGAGTGATGAAATAAAATCTGGTAGCAAGTTACAGACCTTTCTCTGGCGTTTGACCTCATCTTGGATGTTTTGTCCGACTCCTTTGTACAGAACCTCTTCCATTATGTGACGGATATTCAGAACAACGGCGTGGTGAAGATCCCTGACGCTAAAGGGGACGATGCATGGAAGGTGTACTTTGAGGAAACTCCCCAAGAGATCGTAGATGAGTTTGCTATGCGCTATGGGGTGGAGTCCATCTACCAGGCCATGACGTACGTGTCCACCTGAAGCTGCTATTTGTAAGGCCTCCTCAGTTCAGGCCGTAAACCTTTGCTGTTGCTTTGCAGCCACTTTGCCTGCCTGTCGTCTAAGTACATGTGCCCCGGCGTGCCCGCCGTCATGAGCACCCTGCTGGCGAACATCAATGCGTACTATGCTCACACAACCCAGGCCACCAACAACGTGTCTGCATCTGACCGCTTTGCTGCGTCCAACTTTGGGGTGAGTCGAACTGGAAGCAATCGTCTCCAACATGCCAGCAGATCTTGTTTGTTAGGCTCAGTTTTCACCACACGTGTCGTCACGCCCACAGAAAGAACGCTTTGTTAAACTCCTGGATCAGCTACACAACTCCCTGAGGATCGACCTGTCCATGTATCGGGTAAGAGCCTTCATCACAGATATCAGATGTAGACGGGAGCTGCATCAGTCCTTTAGAGAGAAAACAGTAAAAACCAAGGAGGTGGAGGAGCTCTTCGCAACTCCTCTGGTAGATGTACCTTCAGGAGCGCCGTAAGCTCCCTTTGACCATGCGGGGATTCTGGACAGGTACGATGTTGTGTCTCACTGTCGTTTCTCTCTGTCCTCCACCTGCAGAACAACTTCCCAGCCAGCAGTCCTGAGAGGCTGCAGGACCTCAAGTCCACCGTGGACCTACTCACCAGTATCACTTTCTTCAGAATGAAGGTGCGGTCCGTCTCCAGTTCTGTTAAGGTTCTGCGGTCCTCCTGTGGATTTTCTCGGAGTCTTTTTTAAAATCAGACACACAGACCGTGCATGACATACATAAACTTTGGTCTGAATTTAAGACAAAGATGTTAGTGAAGCTCCAGTCTGTGAGGCAACAAAGTCTAGCAGTTTTGTGTGATTTAGGTCCAAGAGCTCCAGTCTCCACCAAGAGCCAGCCAGGTGGTGAAGGACTGTGTGAAGGCCTGTCTGAACTCCACCTATGAGTACATCTTCAACAACTGCCACGAGCTCTACAGCCGAGAGTACCAGACAGACCCGGTAAGAGCAGCAGATCAAGATCCTGTTGGTTTTTCTGCCTCAGCGCTGTCATTTCTACTCTCTACTTCTAGGCCAAGCAGGGAGCTGTTCCTCCGGAGGAGCAGGGGCCCAGCATCAAGAACCTGGACTTCTGGTCCAAACTCATAACTCTCATTGTTTCCATCATAGAGGAGGACAAGAACTCCTACACGCCCTGTCTAAACCAGTACGTCGGCCGTTTTATTCCTCCTCAAACCTTTTCGGTTCCTCCTGGAAGAACCGAAACGCTCAGATGAACATGTCTTTGTTCTCTTTCAAGGTTTCCTCAGGAGCTCAACGTTGGTAAAATCAGTGCAGAAGTGATGTGGAACCTTTTTGCTCAGGATATGAAATATGCCATGGAGGGTGAGTGTTGGATCCATGGAGGTTCCTGCTGCCCATCAAGCAGAGATTCTCTGTATTTCATCTCGTTCATGTAGTCGAGTTAATTTTGTGAAACTGCAGGAGTTCGAGCCTGAAGACTCTTTAACCCTTTGCACTCCAGGGTCTTTTTTTTCTCTGCAATTTGCTCAAATAATTTGATCTCTAAATTGTTTCTTGTGAGGATGCAAGAAATCCACATTTTATTAAAATCAAAGCTTCTTTTTTTATTTATAGATGTTTGTCATTATTTTACACAAAAATTCCACGACAAACCTGACTGTCAAAAAAAGTCAATTCAGAGGAAAACCTTTAGTCATTTTTTAACTGCTGTTGTAATTGTAAACTACAGATGGTATTGACAAAGAGAACGGTGAATTCAGGGACATCTGAGGGTTCACATCTTTTGTAAATCAGGAATCTAACACATTAGATCCCTGCTCTGCAGATGCAGAGCAAACTTTCTCTGATGTCTGCTTTGCGTGTTCCTCAGAGCATGAAAAAAACCGCCTGTGCAAGAGTGCAGACTACATGAACCTGCACTTCAAGGTGAAGTGGCTCTACAACGAGTACTGCAAAGACCTGCCCTTCTTCAAGAGCCGAGTGCCTGAATATCCGGCGTGAGTCTCCAGAAGAATCGGGACGTGTCCACCAGTCGTTCCTGAACGTTCCCTCACTGACTGCTGCTCTTCACAGGTGGTTCGAACCGTTTGTCATCCAGTGGCTGGACGAGAACGAAGAAGTCTCCAGAGATTTTCTGCATGGCGCTCTGGAAAGAGACAAAAAGGACGGGGTAACCAGCCTCCTCCTCAGTACCTCCCATTCCATCTGCTCTAACCCCCCACCCTCACCACCACACACAGGTTCATTTCCAAAGGAAGTGACTTTTCACTGTCACATTCCTGAATTTTGAGGTCAGAAGAGCTGCTTTCACTTCATTACCCAGACACCCCTGGGGCAGTGATGGTGGGGGCACCCTGTGTCCAGCCCCTCCTCCTTCAGGCCTCGTTCTGTCTTAGTGTGTGATCTTTTCGTCCGTTTCCCGCTCTCAGTTCCAGGTCACGTCAGAGCACGCCCTCTTCTCCTGCTCGGTGGTGGACGTCTTTTCTCAGCTCAACCAGAGCTTTGAGATCATCAGGAAGTTGGAGTGTCCCGATCCACAGATCGTAGGGCACTACATGAAGCGGTTTGCTAAGGTACGGCCCACATCCCAGAACCTTGTGCTTGACTGTTTCTAACAAAGACTTCCGTTATCCTGTCCTCCTTAGACCATCAGCAACGTTCTTCTGTCTTACGCCGACATCATCTCCAAACTGTTTGCTAACTACGTTACCATGGAGAAAGTGGTGAGTTTGTTGGAACAAACCAGGTCATTCTTCAGCAGGGGGGGGTCTAAAAGGATTTCTGTCTTCTTCTTCTCAGCCCTGCATCTTAATTAACAACATACAGCAGCTCAGAGTTCAGCTGGAGAAGATGTTCGAGGCCATGGGGGGGAAAGACGTAAGCCCCTCCTCTTGGTTACTTTGACTGGATTGTGTTTCAGCCGCTCAGCAGAAGAACCCACGGAAGAACCTGTGTTTCCTGATGGAGATCAGTCTGTAGCTCTGAAACACCTGTGATGGTTGAAAAGTGAAACTCAAACTGTTAGAGGGAAAACGAGCAAATCCATCAAATTAAAATGTATGTTTTTATTCCACAGAAGCAAAACAAGGTGGCTCATAACTGAACTGTTTCTCCTTAAACACCTTAGCAGATGAACTGAAAGAGGAAATAACCTACTGCGACTTTTTGAAGGTTTCTGAGGAGCAGTCGCCATGGTGACGGAGAGCTGTAGCTTGGTTGAACGGGCTGAAAAAGGCTTAATAACATCACATGTACGGTCATGGAGGTCTGATGTCTTTGTCTGGACTTTCATGCGTACAGGCTGTGGAAGCAGCCAGTCAGTCCCTGACTGGAGTCTGAGGCTCAGCTGGGTCACGTCTGCACGTGTCTGCATGTCTCTGCATCCTCTGGTCACCTCCAGAAACCCTAAAGAAGCCATGACAGCCTTTTAAGAGGCTCCAGGCTCTGACTCTAAATATTTATGATCTTCTGGTGAAACTATGAAAACAGTTTATACTCCAGACCAGGTCCTCTTGAAAGGCAGAAGCCTCTTAGATGTTTGTTGCAAAGTTTTACCTTTTATTTTCAGGTGGAAGCCCCATTCTGTGCTTTTATTTTGAAGGTGTCTTTGTTTGCGTGTTTCTTATTCAGCTGTGCGTGGACGCCAGTGATATCCTGAAAGATCTGCAGGTCAAGCTGAACAACGTCATGGATGATCTGAGCCGCGTCTTTGCTGTCAGGTACAAACTCACCTTCAGACACGCAGAATTATCTGTGATGACCTCCAGGATCTTCTGAGAAGAATGATTGTTTCCTTCAAAGCTTTCAGCCTCACATTGAAGAGAACGTCAAGCAGATGGGAGACATCCTGGCTCAGGTGAAGGGAGGCTCCAACGTTGGGAACGCCAGCAGTGTGGCTCAAGACGCCGACAACGTCCTGCAGCCCATCATGGAGTTCCTTGACAGCAAGTGAGGAACCTCAGAAACCTACCAACTCACCTTTAAAACCCAAAACCGACCTGCTGCTTTAGAACCCCCTAACCGACCTGCTGCTATAGAACCCAGAACCTGACCAGCTGCTTTAGAACCCCCTAACCGACCTTCTACCTTAGAACCTCATAACCGACCTGCTGCTTTAGAACTCAGAACCCGACCTGCTGCTTTAGAACCCCCTAACCGACCTGCTGCTAAAGAACCCAGAACCTGACCAGCTGCTTTAGAACCCCCTAACCGACCTGCTGCTATAGAACCCAGAACCTGACCAGCTGCTTTAGAACCCCCTAACCGACCTTCTACCTTAGAACCTCCTAACCGACCTGCTGCTTTAGAACTCAGAACCCGACCTGCTGCTTTAGAACCCCCTAACCGACCTGCTGCTAAAGAACCCAGAACCTGACCAGCTGCTTTAGAACCCCCTAACCGACCTGCTGCTATAGAACCCAGAACCTGACCAGCTGCTTTAGAACCCCCTAACCGACCTTCTACCTTATAACCTCCTAACCGACCTACTGCTATCCAACCCAGAACCCTGACCTGCTGCTTTAGAATCAGAATCAGAAATACTTAATTGATAGAATGATGTAAAAAAAACAAGAAAAAGAAAATGTGGGAAATTTGTTTGTCACCATAGCAACTGACAGCAGAGGGAAAAAAAGGCTTAGAATGATGTAAAAAAAACAAGAAAAAGAAAATGTAGCAGAACCCCCTAACTAACCTTCTACCTTAGAACTTCCTAACCGACTTGCTGCTTTAGAACCCAGAACCCTACCTAATGCTTTAGAACTCCCTAACCGACCTGCTGCTTTAGAACCCCCTAACTGACCTTCTACCTTAAAACCTCCTAACCGACCTGCTGCTTTAGAACCTCCTAACCAACCTGCTGCTTTAGAACCCCCTAACTGACCTTCTACCTTATAACCTCCTAACCAACCTGCTGCTTTAGAACCCCCTAACTGACCTCCTACCTTAAAACCTCCTAACCGACCTGCTGCTTTAGAACCTCCTAACCAACCTGCTGCTTTAGAACCCCCTAACTGACCTTCTACCTTAAAACCTCCTAACCAACCTGCTGCTTTAGAACCCCCTAACTGACCTTCTACCTTAAAACCTCCTAACCGACCTGCTGCTTTAGAACCCCCTAACCGACTTTTTACCTTAGAACTTCCTAACCGAATTGTTGCTTTAGAACCCAGAACCCTATTTACTGCTTTAGAAACCCCTTACCGACCTGCTGCTATAGAACCCAGAACCGACCTGCTGCTTTAGAACCTCCTAACCGACCTACTGCTATAGAACCCAGAATCCCGACCTGCTGTTTTAGAACCCCCTTAACTGACCTTCTACCTTAGAACCCCCTAACCGACCTGCTGTTTTAGAACCCCCTAACCGACCTTCTACCTTAGAACCTCCTAACCGACCTGCTGCTATAGAACCCAGAACCTGACCAGCTGCTTTATAACCCCCTAACCGACCTTCTACCTTAGAACCTCCTAACCGACTTGCTGCTTTAGAACTCAGAACCCGACCTGCTGCTTTAGAACCCCCTAACCGACCTGCTGTTTTAGAACCCCCTTAACTGACCTTCTACCTTAGAACCCCCTAAACGACCTGCTGTTTTAGAACCCCCTAACCGACCTTCTACCTTAGAACCTCCTAACCGACCTGCTGCTTTAGAACTCAGAACCCGACCTGCTGCTTTAGAACCCCCTAACCGACCTTCTACCTTAGAACCTCCTAACCGACCTGCTGCTATAGAACCCAGAACCTGACCAGCTGCTTTATAACCCCCTAACCGACCTTCTACCTTAGAACCTCCTAACCGACTTGCTGCTTTAGAACTCAGAACCCGACCTGCTGCTTTAGAACCCCCTAACCGACCTGCTGTTTTAGAACCCCCTTAACTGACCTTCTACCTTAGAACCCCCTAAACGACCTGCTGTTTTAGAACCCCCTAACCGACCTTCTACCTTAGAACCTCCTAACCGACCTGCTGCTTTAGAACTCAGAACCCAAACTGCTGCTTTAGAACCCCCTAACTGACCTTCTACCTTAAAACCTCCTAATCAACCTGCTGCTTTAGAACCCCCTAACTGACCTTCTACCTTAAAACCTCCTAACCGACCTGCTGCTTTAGAACCCCCTAACCGACTTTTTACCTTAGAACTTCCTAACCGAATTGTTGCTTTAGAACCCAGAACCCTACCTACTGCTTTAGAAACCCCTAACCGACCTGCTGCTATAGAACCCAGAACCGACCTGCTGCTTTAGAACCTCCTAACCGACCTACTGCTATAGAACCCAGAACCCCGACCTGCTGCTTTAGAACCCCCTAACCGACCTGCTGTTTTAGAACCCCCTTAACTGACCTTCTACCTTAGAACCCCCTAACCAACCTGCTGTTTTAGAACCCCCTAACCGACCTTCTACCTTAGAACCTCCTAACCGACCTGCTGCTATAGAACCCAGAACCTGACCAGCTGCTTTATAACCCCCTAACCGACCTTCTACCTTAGAACCTCCTAACCGACCTGCTGCTTTAGAACTCAGAACCCGACCTGCTGCTTTAGAACCCCCTAACCGACCTGCTGTTTTAGAACCCCCTAACCGACCTTCTACCTTAGAACCTCCTAACCGACCTGCTGCTATAGAACCCAGAACCTGACCAGCTGCTTTATAACCCCCTAACCGACCTTCTACCTTAGAACCTCCTAACCGACCTGCTGCTTTAGAACTCAGAACCCGACCTGCTGCTTTAGGACCCCCTAACCGACCTGCTGCTATAGAACCCAGAACCTGACCAGCTGCTTTATAACCCCCTGACCGACCTTCTACCTTAGAACCCCCTAACCGACCTTCTACCTTAGAACCTCCTAACCGACCTGCTGCTTTAGAACCCCCTAACCGACCTGCTGCTAAAGAACCCAGAACCTGACCAGCTGCTTTAGAACCCCCTAACCGACCTTCTACCTTAGAACCTCCTAACCGACCTGCTGCTTTAGAACTCAGAACCCAACCTGCTGCTTTAAAACCTCCTAACCGACCTGCTGCTATAGAACCCAGAACCTGACCAGCTGCTTTATAACCCCCTAACCGACCTTCTACCTTAGAACCTCCTAACCGACCTGCTGCTTTAGAACTCAGAACCCGACCTGCTGCTTTAAAACCCCCTAACCGACCTGCTGCTAAAGAACCCAGAACCTGACCAGCTGCTTTAGAACCCCCTAACCGACCTTCTACCTTAGAACCTCCTAACCGTCCTGCTGCTTTAGAACTCAGAACCCAACCTGCTGCTTTAGAACCTCCTAACTGACCCTCTACCTTAAAACCTCCTAACCGACCTGCTGCTTTAGAATCCCCTAACTGACCTGCTGCTATAGAACCCAGAACCCTGACCTGCTGCCTTAGAACCCAGAACCCAACCTGCTGCTTTAGAACCTCCTAACCGACCTGCTGCTTTAGAACCCAGAACCCTGACCTGCTGCTTTAGAACCCCCTAACCGTCCTGCTGCTTTAGAACACAGAACCCTGACCTGCTCCCTTAGAACCCAGAACCCAACCTGCTGCTTTAGAACCCCCTAACCGACGTTCTACCTTAGAACCTCCTAACCGACTTGCTGCTTTAGAACCCAGAACCCGACCTGCTGCTTTAGAACCCCATAACCGACGTTCTACCTTAGAACCTCCTAACCGACTTGCTGCTTTAGAACCCAGAACCCGACCTGCTGCTTTAGAACCCCATAACCCAGCGGTCCCCAACCCCTGGGCCGCGGACAAGTACCGGTCCGTGGGTCATTTGGTACCAGGCTGCACAGAAAGAATAAATAACTTGCATTACTTCCGCTTTATTAATTTCGGAATCTGAAAGATGTTTCATCTTGAAAAATTGCCCAATTCTCTGTTACTTCCATCTATGTCACTCTAGACGCAGGCCAACACTCTTCTTGGTCATGTGATAGGTTACCGCTAAAATAAAACCCAGGAGCTAGCAAAATGAATAAAAAACAAACGACTTTGCAAAGCTTCTTTGCCAAAGGGAAACACTTCCAAAAAACAAAGTTACATTTAATAGAATAGATATTTTTTGCACCATGAGTGTGGGAAGGAGAGAGGATGATGACACCTGTCCCATGTACTTTGTCAAGCGTGTCAAAACAAAAACTCAGGCTTCATCTTGCCATAACTTTGTCATAAGGTTTATCATGGCGTAGCAACAATAATCATCTGTCTACAAATTTCAAGACCGGTTCGTGGAACCTTTGTGTGACGTCATAACGGTCTGTGGCCTTAAAAAACGTTGGGGACCACTGCTGCTGTAGAACCCCCTAACCGACCCGTTGTGCTTCCCTCCAGCCTGACTCTCTTTGCTAAGATCTGTGAGAAGACCGTGCTGAAGCGGGTGCTGAAGGAGCTGTGGAAGCTGGTGATGAACACCATGGAGAAAACCATAGTTCTGCCACCGCTCACGGACCAAACGGTGAGATCAGCTGTCGGATCCGAGCATGAACATCTGCGCAGCACAGATTATTACAGGTCTGGAGGGCAGCTGATCACGTTGATACTCCCACACATGGACCCACGTCTCCAGGTTTTTGTAAACCACATTCAGGGCTGGAGGAACGAGGAGACACATTAGGGGACAGCAGAAAATGTGAGCATGTGCAGAAACATGCGAGGCGACAGAAAAAGGTGGATGACTTGAAAAGAGACGTTTTTGTCTGAACCCAGAAGATGCTTCACACTTACATGCCACCCTCTTCTCACTACCCCATAAACTCAGCATTGCCCCCAGTGCCTTTTTTATCTTAGCAACCAACAGCAAACCCTAAAGCAGGGCTGGACCATACCATCTGAACATCTGCTCATGGCTGCTCTCCAGCATGCTTGAAGTTAAAAAACGGATCCGGCCTGATTCTGAAAAGACGCATTTTGGAGACCAGCCCTGTTTCTGTTTCGTTTTAATATCTATGTTATTTATGTTGGATTATTATCTAAAGAGCCTCATATCAGTGATCATAAAGGAGCCATGCAGACAGCATGAAACGATGATATTTATTCTGAAAGGTCAAGTACGGAAAAACAAAGTTTGTGTGTCGGGGCCCTAAATAACACAAAAACGTTTCTGAAATCTTTTTGCCCTAAAATTGCAGATCAAGAAACAAACCAATTTTAACTTCACATTAAAAATATTTTAAATGTGTCCATTTTTGGTCAGTTTTATTAAACGTTTCTGCATTTCAGGCGTCCAACTCTCTACTAAAAAACATTGGACAGGAACTTTAGAAGCCAAAAATAAAACATTTTATTAAAATTTTGTGCAGAATTTTCATCCAAACCATCATTTTTCTGCCACCAACTCTCACATGCAAACATAATTTCACCAAATTTATAAAAAAAATCCATGAATAGGACTCATGACGTATCTGAACCTTCATGTGACATAGAGGAGGAATGTGTAGATCTGTTTTCAGGAAATAGACAGCACCAAAAAGAAAGCAGAGGCGACCAAATGATGCCGATATTAATAATGACCCTTAAAGATGACTCTCCTCGTGAAGGAGCAGCTCTGGGGGGGGGCACAGAGCTGCCTCCCCTCTGGTTGATGTCACCGGATCTTGAGAAGGTCCGTTCGGTCCCAGAAGCAGTAGAACTGACTTTTGTTTGAAAGGTGGTGAACGCTCTGAAATGCAGAAATCTGAAATGGATGCCGCTTTCCGATGGGACGCAGGCAAGCAGGGGGCTTCCTGCTGGGGTCTCCACCTGCTCTCTGCTCAGAGCTTCACCCAAACGTTTCTTTTTGACTGATGTGCGGCTCTTTGCAGCTTGACTGACCCTTCTCTCTGGTTGTTGTTGTGATTATGGTTACATCCTGCTCCCACCGCTCTCCTTCACAGATGATTGTAAGTACAGCTCTCCTGCGTGTCTGTCTGTCTGTCCGTCATGGTGGTTGACCTTCTGCTTCCTGTGGCTGCTCCTCTTCTGTTCCCACATCACACGCCCCCCCCCAAAGCCTCATCTCTCTGGTCCATCTCTAGTTTGAGAGGAGAGAAGCATGGTGCATTCCTAACTCGCTCTGATCAGACAGGCCACACCTCCCGAACAGTCTCCACCAATCCGTGCCCCTCTTCTGTTGCCTCTTCCTCCTCTGACAGGAAGAGCTGCTTCCTTTGCGCCTGGTCTTGCCTTGTTTCTTCTCATACATTGTCTCCTGTCCCGGGACTCTGATGGGATGACTTTGACCTCTTGATATCTTCTGACCCCTTCTAGCCCCTCTCTTTTGATCCCCCCCCCCCCCCCCCCCCCCCCCCAGATTCCCACACCTCTTCCACCTGTTTGAATCTGTCTTGCCGCCCCCACCCGTTAGTGTGGGTTTGTTGCTTGCGTCTGAACTCTTGGTGCTCTCTGGGTTTCATGTGTGTCTATGCAGACCTGTCCTGTTGGTCTGTCTGGTTTAATGTTCTGTCACTGACGATAATGATGATGATGATGATGATGATGATGATGATGATGATGATGATGATGATGATGATGATGGAATATAAACTTCTGCTCTGATGATCCACCAACCAAAGGTCTGCAGCGTCTATGAGCGGAGATCCAGCTCTTCATCTGTGCCATAAAAGTCTCCTTCATGTCTTAAAGACGCGTCCACAGTGAGACTTTGGCTGCCAGAAAAAAAAGTTCCTGGTTAGCCTTTAGTTCCCCGTTTTTTTTTGTCATTGAGGTTCTCAATGGCACTTGTGTTCCAGTGAGAGCTTCGGGTTTTGTCCGACTCCACTTTTGCTGTGAGTGGGGAGAGAAAGTCATTCTCATTCGATTCTGTTTGCGTGATGCTCCGCCCACACTGAGGTGGGGCCTCTTGCTTTGTGTGGTCCATCTCTTGCTGGCGTACAGGTCAGAGCTGGGACCTAAAGGAGAGGTAGGCAGGCATTTGTTAACTAACTTGTCGACTCTGAGTTGTTCAGCACGTTTGGGTGAAACGTCACAAACCAGAGCAACCCCAGATTATAATACTTCCCCCACCGGGGGAGGCAGACAGGAAGGCTCGCTTTACCAACCAGATCCTACTCTCTCTCTGTAACCAAAAGATCTTTTTCAATCACACACACAGACTTGATCTTTTCTGTTTCCAAGCAGACTGCTGCAAATGTGATTTTTTTTAGCACAAATGAGACGTAGTGTAGAACCAGCAACACTTTTTGAGCGCTAGCTCTGTGTGGCTGCATGATAGGTGTCATGGTTTGAAGGTGGGAGGAGTCATTCATAACCAGACAGAAATTAACATCTTAAATATTGTTTAAATGATGCATAAAGTGAAAAAGCTCATTTACATCCAATTTATTCAGATATGTTGATTATTTGATGCTCAATGGGAATGATGGGAAGTTATAATAATGGGAAATGACCGTTAGAAACTTGGAGAACTGTTGGTTCAGCTTCTCTGTCTGTAAAGTAAATTAATGGAGCTCCGGTTTTACATCGCCAAACGCTGCCAAACGCTGGGGGTCCTAACAACTGCCAACAGGTTCTGCATCATGTCATTTGCTGCTCAGTTAATTATAGATACAGTGGGTTTGGTGTTCTTGTGACCCAGCCCAGCATTCTTCCTTCTCCAAACACGGCGAGTGGCGTCCATACCAAAGATTTCTATTTTAGTTTTATCTGACCTTATGACCTTCTCCTAATTCTCCTAAATTTGTCCGAGATCTTCTTCCATTTTCTAATAATCTCGCCAACAGTTGATCTCTTGTCTCCAAACTGTTAGTTTATTGTAGACTGGTTTTATCCCCACGTTGGCTCAGGTCTACTTTCTTGTCCCTGGGGTCCTTCGACAGCTCTTTGGTCTGGGTGTCTTAATATAGATAACCAGTCTAAACAGGTGACATTCATACAGGTGGAGGAGAGAAGAGCTCCTTAAAAGAAGAAGAAACAGGAATGTGAGGAACAGAATTCTTGTTTTTGGAAATAAATCCTCGTTTTCTGCTCCATTAAACAAATACAGTCTTGTCTCCCACAGTCAAAGGGGTTCTATGGTGAACATTAGAGACCAAACTCTGATTTCTCATTCAAAGAACTTTGTAAATGACGACTAAGATCTTCTGTCTCCAGATGAGAAACATTTCTTTCTCAAAGCAGAAAGGATTCCAGTCCATGCAAAGTTTGGCCAACAGGATCAAACAGTTTTCCAATAAGAGAGATTTCAGTAAAATGATTCCGGTGAATTTGTGATGGATGTGCAGAAACCCATAGGTCTGTAATCTCTGGTTCGGTTCTGGACTGATGACGTTGTTTCATAATCTCAGAGCAAAGATGGATAAACCCCAGAGTTTGGAGACACTGATGGAGACCAAAGTCTGGTTTCAGGTGGAGAAAATTAGGGGGGGTGATTGGCTCAAATGCAAAGACGGGCAGTTAAGCAATTAGTCCAGAGTGAAGGTTTGATGATCTGTGGCGTCCAGAGAGACAGAACCCAGAGGTCCTGCAGGTCAGGTAGATCTTCCTCACTGAAAGCTTGAGTAGAAGTGGACTTCATCCTTGGGCAGTCTCGTTCTATGTAGTTCAGGTAACTTTAGCTAGAAAGTTGATGAAACTCTGGATCTGTTGTTGAACGGATGTTTGATTTTCGGATGCAAACGGATCTGAGGACATTAAAGATCAGCATGTCACCTCCTCTTCCCGCCGCCATTATTGTAGTTTACAGCAGTTTATGATGTCATTCATAGACCAGAGGAAACAGGTTGTAATGGACAGAAAAGTCATGAAAACGTCTCTTCCAGGTTCAATCTTTAAGTTCAAACTTTTTTTCTTGTGAACATACTTGAAATGACGTGGACCAGCAGGACGCTCTCATATTAACCACATGCTTTCTTTTCAGGGGAGGCTGAAGAGTGCTTCTCACAGTGATGTAAGGACTAAATGTGTCTCGTCTTCCTCCTGTCCCTCCTCTGTGTCCTCGTCTGTCATCAGACTCAACAGTGTTCCTGTGTGTGTCAGCGTCTGTAAATGTAGCTGCTTCAGAAAGTGTTTTCAGGCTAAGCAGCGTCTAAACACACAGCGCTGAACCAGAAAGGACTGAAGAAAGAAACACGATCAAATATCAGAAAACCTGCTTCATTAGGAGACAATTGAAAGAATTCAGGTAGAAATGTAGAAACTAGGAATCATCAAAGTGCAACAAAACACAAAAGACAGGAAGGGTTCATGACTCCCACATGACGGAAACACCGGGTTTTATCATTATATTATTATTGTTATTATTATTATTGCTGAGATAAAACCATTTTTGAGAAAACTAGTTTAAGTTTGTTTACATATGAGAGTGTGTGCGTCTGTGTTTGTGCATGCATTTGTGTTTGTATGTACTTGTTTGTGCATGTGTGGGTAAATGTGCGCTTGTCTGCATGTATGTGTGTGCAGAAGTGGATGTGTGTGTACAAGTGTGTGCTTGTATGAATATGTGTAAGTGTGCTTGTGTGTGTGCAGCATGTGTTGATACATGAGTGTGTTGCATGCATTGTTTGCGTGAAATTAATGTGTGTTTTAGTAAGTGGATGCTTGTTTAGTGTGTGGATACATGTTTTTGTGTCTGTGTGGGTGAATGTGTATGTGCTGGTGATGGTGTGTAGGTGTACATGGGTCCATTATTTGTATGTGTGTCTGTTCACATGTCTGCGAGCCTGTATGTGAGTTGTTGTGTATGTATGTGTGTCTTTGTGTTTGCCTGTGCGCATGCATGTACTGTATGTTTGTGTTTCCGTTTATGTGTGTGATTGTGTTATGTGTAATTTGTTTGTGGTTGATTGTGTGCTTTTTTTGTTTGTGTGTGATTGTGTGTTTGTGGTTGTGTGTGATTGTGTGTGTGTCTATGTGATTGTGTGTACGTGTAATTGAGTGTGTGGGATTGTGTGTTTTTGTTTGTTTGTGAGTGATTGTGTGTGTGTTTGTGAGTGATTGTGTGTGATTGTGGGTGTGTGTGTGTCTATGTGATTGTGTGTAGGTGGGACTGGGTATGATTCACAGACATATCTTAGCAGCTAAAATCCAGAAGCTGCCGTTTGGTCTGAACTTTCTTCAGTTTTACGGTTGGAAATTTAGGTTTGTGTCAGAAATTGTGATTTGTGTGACTCCTTTTGTCGTCTGCTAGTTTTACTCCTTTCTTTCTCTTTATCTCTTTTCTTCTCTTTCAGGGAACACAGCTCATCTTTAATGCTGCCAAGGAGCTGGGACAGCTGTCCAAGCTGAAGGTAGTCTATGTTTCTGGATGGCAATGGTTCCTCTGGAAACTGCAGTTTACTTTGCTGACAAAATTTTCCATATTTTGTCTTGCTTTGATCTTTAGGAGCACATGGTTCGTGAGGAGGCCAAGGCACTCACACCCAAGCAGTGTGCTGTGATTGAACTGGCTCTGGACACCATCAAGGTACGAGATTATTAATTCCAAATCAGGAAAACTAAAAAAAAGAAACAAACCTAGTGCAGAAACGCAGGGGATGCAGCTGAAATGTTTCTGCAGCAGCAGGAGATGCAGCTGAAATGTTTCTGCAGCAGTTGAAGATGCAGCTGAAATATTTCTGCAGCAGCAGGAGACCCAGCTGAAATGTTTATGCAGCAGCAGGAGACGCAGCTGAAATGTTTCTGCAGCAGGAGGAGACGTAGCTGAAATTTTTCTGCAGTAGCAGGAGATGCAGCTGAAATGTTTCTGCAGCAGCAGGAGACGCAGCTGAAATGTTTCTGCAGCAGCAAGAGACGCAGCTGAAATGTTTCTGCAGCAGCAGGAGATGCAGCTGAAATGTTTCTGCAGCAGTTGAAGATGCAGCTCAAATGTTTCTGCAGCAGTTGAAGATGCAGCTCAAATGTTTCTGCAGCAGTTGAAGATGCAGCTGAAATATTTCTGCAGCAGCAGGAGACCCAGCTGAAATGTTTCTGCAGCAGCAGGAGATGCAGCTGAAATGTTTCTGCAGCAGCAGGAGACGCAGCTGAAATGTTTCTGCAGCAGCAGGAGACGTAGCTGAAATTTTTCTGCAGTAGCAGGAGATGCAGCTGAAATGTTTCTGCAGCAGCAGCAGATGCAGCTGAAATGTTTCTGCAGCAGCTGGAGACGCAGCTGAAATGTTTCTGCAGCAGCAAGAGACGTAGCTGAAATTTTTCTGCAGTAGCAGGAGATGCAGCTGAAATGTTTCTGCAGCAGCAGCAGATGCAGCTGAAATGTTTCTGCAGCAGCTGGAGACGCAGCTGAAATGTTTCTGCAGCAGCAAGAGACGTAGCTGAAATGTTTCTGCAGTAGCAGGAGATGCAGCTGAAATGTTTCTGCAGCAGCAGGAGACATAGCTGAAATGTTTCTGCAGCAGCAGGAGATGCAGCTGAAATGTTTTCTGCAGCAGCAGGAGACGCAGCTGAAATGTTTCTGCAGCAGCAGGAGACGCAGCTGAAATGTTTCTGCAGCAGCAGGAGACGCAGCTGAAATGTTTTTGCAGCAGCAGGAGATGTAGCTGAAATGTTTCTGCAGCAGCAGGAGACGCAGCTGAAATGTTTCTGCAGCAGCAGCAGACGCAGCTGAAATGTTTCTGCAGCAGCAGGAGATGCAGCCGAAATGTTTCTGCAGCAGGAGGAGACGCAGCTGAAATGTTACTGCAGCAGCAGGAGACGCAGCTGAAATGTTTCTGCAGCAGCAGGAGACGCAGCTGAAATGTTTTTGCAGCAGCAGGAGATGCAGCTGAAATGTTTCTGCAGCAGCAGGAGATGCAGCTGAAGTGTTTCTGCAGCAGCAGGAGACGCAGCTGAAATGTTTCTGCAGCAGCAGGAGATGCAGCTGAAATGTTTCTGCAGCAGCAGGAGATGCAGCTGAAATGTTTCTGCAGCAGCAGGAGACCCAGCTGAAATGTTTATGCAGCAGCAGGAGACGCAGCTGAAATGTTTCTGCAGCAGCAGGAGATGCAGCTGAAGTGTTTCTGCAGCAGCAGGAGACGTAGCTGAAGTGTTTCTGCAGCAGCAGGAGATGCAGCTGAAATGTTTCTGCAGCAGCAGGAGACGTAGCTGAAGTGTTTCTGCAGCAGCAGGAGATGCAGCTGAAATGTTTCTGCAGCAGCAGCAGACGCAGCTGAAATGTTTCTGCAGCAGCAGGAAATGCAGCTGAAATGTTTCTGCAGCAGCAGGAGATGCAGCTGAAATGTTTCTGCAGCAGCAGGAGACGCAGCTGAAATGTTTCTGCAGCAGCAGGAGATGCAGCTGAAATGTTTCTGCAGCAGCAGGAGATGTAGCTGAAATGTTTCTGCAGCAGCAGGAGACCCAGCTGAAATGTTTCTGCAGCAGCAGGAGATGCAGCTGAAATGTTTCTGCAGCAGCAGGAGACGCAGCTGAAATGTTTCTGCAGCAGCAGGAGACGCAGCTGAAATGTTTTTGCAGCAGCAGGAGATGCAGCTGAAATGTTTCTGCAGCAGCAGGAGATGCAGCTGAAGTGTTTCTGCAGCAGCAGGAGACGCAGCTGAAATGTTTCTGCAGCAGCAGGAGATGCAGCTGAAATGTTTCTGCAGCAGCAGGAGATGCAGCTGAAATGTTTCTGCAGCAGCAGGAGATGTAGCTGAAATGTTTCTGCAGCAGCAGGAGACGCAGCTGAAATGTTTCTGCAGCAGCAGGAGATGCAGCTGAAGTGTTTCTGCAGCAGCAGGAGACGTAGCTGAAGTGTTTCTGCAGCAGCAGGAGATGCAGCTGAAATGTTTCTGCAGCAGCAGGAGACGTAGCTGAAGTGTTTCTGCAGCAGCAGGAGATGCAGCTGAAATGTTTCTGCAGCAGCAGCAGACGCAGCTGAAATGTTTCTGCAGCAGCAGGAGATGCAGCTGAAATGTTTCTGCAGCAGCAGGAGACGCAGCTGAAATGTTTCTGCAGCAGCAGGAGATGCAGCTGAAATGTTTCTGCAGCAGCAGGAGATGTAGCTGAAATGTTTCTGCAGCAGCAGGAGATGTAGCTGAAATGTTTCTGCAGCAGCAGGAGATGCAGCTGAAATGTTTCATGTCAGGATGTTTGGTTTAGGAAGATGGAAAGAAAAGAAATCTGTCAAAAGTGTTATCTTATTTTAAAAAGTGTGAGGGTTCTTCTTCTCGTTCCAGATACGAACATTTGGAAATTCTGTTTGTGAGGCAGACAGAGATGTTTTTTTATCAAAACAAGCCTCAGATTTCAGATTTTTATTCTTGACCTGCAGCTTCTTTGATACACTTTCAGTTTTTGTTAAAAATGTACATTTTCTATCTTTATTGAGTTTATTCATCTCAACAGATGTGAAATGTTTCCTGTTTAAAATAGCTTAAATACACCATTGTGAGTTTTTTATGTTAGCTGTTAGAATTTTCCTTTTTTTTTCGTTTATTTCTGAGTAACAACAGAATTTCTTTGGATTCGTGCCACAGTATTGACTAATCAAAGGTCTGAGGTGAGGATAACTGCACTTTTTAGAGCAGAAACTCTTGGAAAAAGAGTGATAAATGATGAAAGTGCAGATCATTCTGGAAGACGTTTCTGTTTTTCCTCCTTTAGCAATACTTCCATGCTGGTGGTGTGGGTCTGAAGAAGACCTTCCTGGAGAAGAGTCCTGACCTCCTGTCCCTCCATTACGCGCTGTCACTGTACACGCAGGCCACCGACAAACTCGTCAAGACTTTTGTCCAATCCCAGAATGCACAGGGTAAGATCTGCGCTTTCGTTGACGTGTTTTTCAGCAGGTTTTCAAGAGTCTTCCTTTGTTTGCTGCAACTCTACTTTTTTCTTCTGCTTTTCTGAATTGTAAAGACAAACTCTCAATCTGAGCATAGCTTTCTGGAAGCTCAGAGGTTTATTTACCTGATATCTACCTGCTGACAGGTAATCCTGATAGGGATTTTCAGGAAAACACTTTTCATTTCTTCTGGTCTTTATTCTGGGGCTCAGCCCCCCCCCCCCCCCCCCCCCCTCCGCCGACGACACACCTCCTCTGAGCACTGCTGGGGGGGCAGATGCCATTTTCAGTGGATGAGGTTTTAAATTTTAATCAGGTAAAATGTCAGGCGCTGCCGAAGCTCAGATGAGAGCGTTTCACTGAGGATCTGCGGCGTTTCTGCAGTAAATCGTTAGAATGAGGGCATATTTCCGTCAGTTTGTACGTGTTGGTGTCTGTTTGACGTGTCTCTCCTCTCTCTGTCTGCTCCCTCCTCCTGTGCCCGTCTGCGGGCCAGTGTTCGGCGGGAAGGGGGTGAGGTTCACCACTAGTGAGGATGTTTACCCAGAAAAGGGTATGTCGCCTGCAGGCTCAGGGCCTGAGTCATCCAGGACTAACCTAAAGACTCCAAACCAAAGCCCCGACACCCCCTCCACCCTCCACCCCTCTGCCCTCCATATGCATCCTGACCCCCCCCCCCCCTCCCGCCTGCTCCATCCCAAAAGCAAGTGCAGCTGCGCCGCACAGACACGCCCACAACAGAGAGAGAAAGAGTTCTGCATTCATGCATGAAATGCGCGTCTGTCTGTGCAGAGCTGCAGTGAATACATACTCCGCTGCCAGTATGTATGAGCAGAACCAGCATGACGTCACACACGACCCGTGGAAATGCATCAAGCAGGGGCGGAAGTCCGATGCTGCATGTGTGTGTGTGTGTGTGTGTGCGCACGTGAGTGCACGTGCATAGATGTATGAATGAGGAGGCCCACACAGCACCACCCTCCCCACCCACAGTTGGAGGAAGTGCTGTCCTTCAGCGATGAAAGAACCGAAGAGGAGCATTTTTCATCCAGGAGGAGCACAATCCTCCCCGAAGCACTGAAGAAGGAGGAGCTAAAAGGAGCCAATCAAAGAGGATCGTTCTGTTCAAAATTATTATTTTATTTTGTTTTTGCGGATGCTACGTAAAAAAAAAAAACAACAACAAAAAATAGTCAAATTTACTTTAAAAGTCGAAAGGAAAATAGTTCTTGGGCTCTCCAGGGTTGAACAGATTTCATAAAACAGAACTTTCGGAAACTCAAAGTAAAACATTCATCCTATGGACCCTGCAGCTGCTTTAGTCTGAAATAACTTCAGTAACAAAAAGTTTGAAAGAGGTGCCATCTGTTCTCTGATAAAAACCATTTGATGTTTTTTTAATTTTTTATTTGTTACAAAATGTCTAAAAAAAAAAAACAAATCTGATTCTTTTCACGTCTTAGAAGAAAACTATGAAAACAGAAGCAAAAGTTGATTCCGGTTTGGAAGATACCACATCTGGAGGTCAAAGAAGGAGCTGCAGAAACGCTTCAGAAGATGAAGATGAGGATGCAGAAGATGTTCAGTAAAGGACGCTGCTGTTCAAACAACTCCAACACTTTTTCCAGATTTGCTCTGAGCATCAAAAGTCACACATTTTTTTCAATCACCTACATTTTGTTACCTAAGCTTCAGGATTTTACAGGAAGACGTTTATTTTTCTTCTCAAAGCTTTTATTTTTGCACGTTCCTTGATGTCAACATTTCCCGTCTCTTCAGCTCACGCTGTCGAGTTTTTTAGAGATCCTTTCTGGCTTTCCTTTTTCCTCGGCTTCATTTCCCTCTCATCTTCTGTGGACGTCCTGCACAGAGCAGCAGGAGCAGATGGAGCGCTGCTGCTCTCTTTGGTCCTGCTGGCAAGCGGAACCGATCCGCCCGTAATGTTCCTCTGAGAGACGGCGCCGCTGCTGCATGCCAGGAACACTCAGCCTTCTGACTCCCACACTCTCCTCAGTGGGCGGGAATCTGGTTCGGCACCGCAGATCCTCTGCTGGTGGACTGAAGACGCATCAAAGGCAACAACAACTCCCATCTGCCACTGCGTCGTCAAGGACCTTTATTCACACCCATCAAGTGACGGACCCGTCCATCACTACAGCCTCGGTGGACCTGCAGATCTCCACCTTCTTCCAGTGCTGCAGATGAAAGATGAAGGCTCTGCTCTTCATCCCACTATTCTGGATGAAAGCAGACCGGATTCCATCTTCCTGTCTGCCCCCCCTCCCAGTGCGTGGGCTGTGCTGGATTGAAAGCCTCGCCTCCCAGCGGCTGCAGCTGGAAGTGCTGTGGAGACTTCATCCCAAACCCTCTGCTGCCGCTCTCGCCCACTCGTAGCAGCTGTGTGGTGCAGACAGCCTGTTCCTCCATGATGGAGGCAGGAGAAAAGGCCAAATCCTTCCAACGCTCCTTTGGGAGATTGGGACAGATTTTGTCTTAATCTGTGTGAGATTAGAATCCCAGAGTGCAGTTTGGTTTGCAGAGAGCAGTGTTTCACCTCCTGTCTGTCCTGTCAGGTTCTGGGGTGGATGACGCCGTAGGGGAGGTGTCCATCCACGTGGAGATCTTCACCCATCCAAACACCGGCGAGCACAAAGTCACGGTCAAAGGTAAGGAGGGGTTTACAAACCAGACGCTGCTCATCAAACCATTGTTGGTACGAGCGCCGTTCTCACCGTTCTGCTCTCCCTTGACCAACCTCCTCTTCCTCCCGTTCCTCCTCTTCCTCCTTAGTGGTGGCTGCCAATGACCTGAGGTGGCAGACGCAGGGGATCTTCAGGCCCTTCGTGGAGATCTACATCATCGGCCCACATCTGAGCGACAAGAAGAGAAAGTACGCCACCAAGTCCAAGAACAACAGCTGGGCCCCCAAATACAACGAAACCTTCACCTTGTAAGTATCTGGAAGTCATGATGGACGAGCGAAGACGACGCTCCATTCACGCCGTTTCCTGCGCTCTGCAGCACCCTGAGCAACGAGGTGGGTCCCGAGTGCTACGAGCTGCAGGTATGCGTGAAGGACTACTGCTTTGCTCGAGAAGACCGCACCGTGGGGATGGCCGTCCTGCAGCTGAAGGACATGGCGTCCAAAGGAAGCGTGGCCTGCTGGCTGCCGCTGGGGAAGCGCATCAACATGGACGAGACGGGCCTCACCGTGCTGCGCATCCTCTCCCAGCGCAACAACGACGACGTGGCCAAGGAGTTTGTCAAACTCAAGTCCGACCAGCGCTCCGCAGAGGAGGGGCGCAGTTAGGACGCCGTTCACAGGTGGGGGGGGTATCCAAGCCGGAGCCTTCCAGAGTCCCCAAGTGACCCGGAGTCAAAGCACAGATAAGAAAACCGTCACACCTGGGGATGTAGAGACCCGTCTGTCAGAGGAGGGCAGACAGAACCACGCCCTCTACCAAGAGACCCCGCCCGTCCTTATTGAGACTGATGTCAGGAAAAATCCTCCTCTGGGTTTACATTTCAAACTCTTCTCACACACACCCAAAACCCTACACACACACCCCTCTTCAGAGTAGTTGTAGAATTGTTGTACTGCCTGTACTGTTTGGGCTTGTTTTTCACCCCTCCTGCACTTCCTCTCTTCTCTAGTTTTGGGAAGAGAAGGAACCACAAGTGCCGGCAAACAATCCCTGAGAAACGCCACGGGCAAACCCAAGCACAACCAGGTCCGGGAGTCCGGGTGACCCGGAAACAGCAGGAATGGCTGCACAGCCCGAAACATTACAGAAGTCTTACAGAAAACGCAGGAAACAAATCAGTGGAGTTAAAGTTGTTTTAATTCAGGTCTTCTAGAGTATATTTCTATCTGAGTCATTTATAGATAAATATATAGATACATATGTACACATCCATACAGGCAGGAGAAGACAGTCTGATGGAGATGAGATACTTGAAGGACTGTCTTTGTGTCCGTTTACCCTGAAACAGAGCACACTGCCCAACACCCTCAATGCCTTCTGCCCTGCTGACCCCAGTCTGTGTGTGTGTGTGCAGAGAATTGTGTAAGCAAAGGTGTGTGTGTGCGTATGAATGTGGACGTGTGTGCAGAGAATTGTGTAAGTACAGACGTATGTGTCCACATGTACGTAGATGTGTGTGTGTGCACATGTAACCCTTGTGCTATCCTAGGCACTTTAACATTGGGAGTTGGGTCATCTAGACCCACTAGACAGTGCTCTGAACCTTTTTTCTTCAATGATTTGTGATCTTCACTGGTGTCCATGGATTACATGAAATCTTTCCACCTTTATCCACCTTTGTCATGGTATGGAGAACACGTCAATGTAAGGGTGGGGTCATCTAAGATAGCACAAGGGTTAAGTAGCTACTTATGTATGTAAATGTATGTGTGCATATGTATGTAGACGTGTGTATCCGTCTGTTGTGTGTTTTGTTGGTGCGGTTGTTGTTTACATGTAAAGAACGTCTCATCGGTTGAAACGATCTGGTTTGGATGTTTTTGGGTTCATTTTCTTTGAGGCCAAAGTTTACACTCTTTTTTTTTGTTTGTTTGTTTCTGTAAACATTCTCAGCGGCTCTTTCTTGGGGGGCCGCGGGGAAGCAGACTGATCCTCTCTGCTTCTTCAAAAACGAAGGAACATGTGGGGGGTGAAAACATGGCTGCAGATCCAGACCCCCCCCCACACATACACATACACACACACACACAGGTCTAAAACTGACATTTACAGGAGATCATTTAGTCTGTTCAAAACATGAGGGGAGGGGGGCACATGTCTATGGATGTCACTCAAATGTTTCCCCGTTATTTTCCAGACTTAAAAAATGTAGAAATGACAGGGTGGACCCCCCCTCCCCCTCCTCTAAATAAACCAGGTCGGTGGTTTATTTAGAACTGACATAGAACTGAACTCTATGCATCTAACCTCCACGTTTGTGTCGACGGGTCGTCTTAAAGCAGTGCTAAAATGTTTACATGGTGGATTCTTCTCAGCACAAGTGCTGCTCTGATATCGTCATGCTGTCTCTTGACTTGTCCCGGGCCAAACCTGCGCTAACCCGTCTGTGCTGAACTGAAGATTGTTGTAAATATCTGGCTGTGAGGTTCTGCTGAATCGGAGCACCTCCTGAGGGAATCAGGAGAACTGGAGGTGAAGGGAACTGGATCACCGGGCCGGACTGGGAGATGCCGAGTGTCCCGGTTCGGTGTGCACGCTACGTGAACGTGAGCACGCTGTACACGCTCGTTCAGTGAGAAGGACATTAGAGTCGGAAGAAGGCTTGCTGTTGGCGTGTGGGAGCGGTTGCCAACACGCCTGCGGGACTCAAACCTGAAGCAGGAGGAAGCACCACGCACACAGGGAAGAACTTCCAGACATAGTGCATGATGGGAAATCCAAAACAAAAAGAAGCTCCATGGATCCAGCACGCAGTAGTTCATGTTTCTGCCTATGGTTGTTCTTTTTCATTTTAATATTCATCCTCGTTTTCTATTTTGAAATGTCTGTAAAGATATAAATATGGGTTTCTGATGGCGTGTAGTGCTTCACGGTGTGCGCATGAACATGTTTTTATACACGGGACGTTTCTATTCTTTTTCCTATTCCACTTGTCTGAATGGGGTTGAGGTTTGTCAGGCTCCAGTCTCTCTGTGTTTCTGCTTCCAATAAAACATCAACCAGAGTTTGTGTGCAGCTTTCTGCTCGTTCAGCGGTTCTGGTGGCGCCAAATGCAGGAGGAACACGTGTGTCAGAAGGTCAGGTTCACGCAGAAACCGTCCCAACAGCCTCCTCCAGCAGGAACATCCTCAGGCTCTGCGCAGAAACGAGATCTTCAGGGAGTCCGGGATGACCAACTCCTCGGCGTGGAGCGCAGGTGGAGGCAGGTACGGGAATCTGACGGGAAACACTTTCCTCACATCCATCAGCAGCTGTGGAGGCTGATGGTCGCAGCGGCTTTTCAGCAGCGCCTGGGGAAAGCAGAGGAGCCTTCAGGAGAGGCTTTGGGAAAGCGTCGACGCTCACGCCTGAGGCGTACCTGCACCGTACGGATGAAGTTCAGAGTCACCCTCTCATCCAGATCGCTGCTGGGGGTGTAGAGCATCAGAATTTTCACGATCTGTGGAAGAAATCCGCTCTGTCAGCTCTTCACAGGAACAAAATCAGAGGAGAAGCTTTGCTGCAGACGCCCACCTGCTGGCTGGAGAGGGCGCTGCAGGTCTGAACTATGGCCTGTGCGTCTGCAGGGGTCTTCTTCCCCACCTGCAGCAGCTGCGCAGCCTGGATGAGAGGCTCTAGTGTGGCCACAGCGCCCCCTGCCATCACACCTCTACTGCGCAGCCACTCCTCCAGCAGGCTGACGTTGTATCTGCGGGGAAAGGGTAGCATGAAGACAAAGTGGAGCTCACGTGCTTCCCGGCTGGCTGCGGTGTGTTACCGTATCTGAATGCCTCGGCTCCAGCAGCACATGTCCTTCCTCAGCAGCAGGCTGTTGATGGCGGACGCACAGATCAGGTAGGTCAGCTGCTGGAAGGCTTGCTCCATCAGACTCAGAGGCAGAGCCTGCTGGGTCAGCGCCGCGTGAAGAACACCAAGCTCCCGCAGCACAGACGCCATGGTGGGGGCCTCGCTGCCTGCGGGCCTGGGGCCAGAACCTGCTCGCTTCCTGGACACGCCCATCTTCACCACTGAGCCAGACAGACCCGTGATGGTCTCACTCTCCAGCAAGGCGGGGACTGAAGAGGGGGATGAAGGCGTGAGGGAAACCCGAGAAGACTTTTTCAAAAAGAGCCCGCTAGACACCCACCTATGATGTTTTGTAAACGCGCCTCAGTGATGGACAGAAGCTGCTGGAAAGCCTGAATGCAGAGGTCACTCAGCCCGCGGCCCAGGTCCCTCAGGTCAGCGGAGAGGGGAAGCTCCTTCTCTGAAGCAGAACTCTGAAAACCAGCAGAGCGCCTCAGGCGTCCACGTCTGGGAAAACAGACAACAACTTCTCTTCACAAGGTCAGAGGATCCGTACCTGCTTGGGAGAGTGCTGCTTCAGGAGGTCGTGCAGCAAACAGGCGTTTTTCAGCCACAGCGCCGTCATTTTCACATCCTGCTGGTGTTTCTGAGGAGACGAAAAAGCAGGAACGCAGCAGAAATGAAAGGATTGGAGTCGGATCTGTGCTCCCACCACACCGACTCGCTGTGGGGGGAGTTCTCCTGACCTCACTGCTGTCCCACAGTTCAGGACGAGGGCTCACCTTCAGCGCGGCCTTCATGGCGGTAACGGCGGCGCCGCAGAAGGAGCGAGCACGAACGGGGTCTCCGCTGCAGTCGGCCTGACGCACGCACAGAAAGAGCACGCTGGCGGGAAGGCCAGGAGGCAGGGAGAGGGCGCCCTCAGCACGGATATCTGGGGCGGAGACCGGGGAGGGGTCAATGACCCGAGACCAGCTGCTCTTTCAAACACGAGTTTACCTTTGAAATTCCTCTCCTTTCATCTTCTGATCTATTGTCAAAGTGTTCCCGGCTGTCTTTTCATTACGATGATGCAGTTTTGAGCCAAAATCTAAAAACCAGTGTCGTTATCTAGGACATAGTTTCTGCAGAGCGGCAGGAGTTCGTTCACCTCTGAGTTGTGGGCGGGGCGTCACACATAAGATCTTTTTCTAACTACATTTTTTGGTCTGCTCCTGATTCACAACGATTTAGATAAAGAAATATTCAGAAATGCAATTTTGAGCTGAATTTTCTTTCTAAATGCCGTCCATCAGCAGAAAACTGCTCCAAGAATACGTTAAAAACACCAAAAACAAATTTTCATCGCAGTTTCCTTTAGAACATCAGTCGTACCTGTGATGAGGTTCTTGATGAGTTTGTTTTCGTCCCGTTTCCTGCATTCCAGTAAACCAGGGACTGCTGCTGCCTTTGGGCACCGTGGGATTTCTGAGCACAGCGACTGTCGCGTCCTGACAGGTGGAAGCTCACTCGCAGTCAGGAGTCGT
Organism: Oryzias latipes; assembly: GCF_053564925.1. Lineage (NCBI taxonomy): Eukaryota > Metazoa > Chordata > Actinopteri > Beloniformes > Adrianichthyidae > Oryzias > Oryzias latipes. Next base: position 10,077,742 of record NC_136240.1, read on the forward strand.
CTGAGCGACACCGTGCTCTTCAGCTCCTTCAGCTCCCTCCTCAGACGCACACACTCCTGCTCCCGGGCCTCCAGCAGGTCCTGTAGGTCCTTCAAAAGAAGACATGTTGGTGGTCATCAACTGTTCTTTAAGCCACAACAGCTGGACGGCGTCCAGGAAGGAACCAAACAGTGCCGATGTTCCACCAGCAGATCCTAAGACCACCACCTCTGCCTGTGCAGAACCAGACACGGCTTGGTGGAGCCGCTGCCGCACAGCCTCCAGCCCCTCCTCCTGCTGACTTTGCTGCTTTCGCAGCTGACGCTCCAGAAACCTGAAGGAACCAGAGGAAACTCTGTGACGGATGATCTTGTGGATCAGGAGGAAAGTTTGGAGAAGAGGTTTGACGGTAACGGACCTGTTGGCCACTCGGACAGCGTCGTAGGCGTGCTCCAGGTCTTCTACGCTCATTTTTACCACCTGGTCTTTGGCCACATCCATCTTCTCCATCAGCTGGTCCTGTCAGGATGGACACGGTGAGAAGATACGGTGGCAGATTTGTGACAGTAGAAGGTGGGGAGAAATTTGAACTCACCTTTGGAGATTCAGAGCTCCACACCAAAGACTTCCTCTCTGGACCAGGAGACGTCACGCTGACCCTGCGCGCTTCCTCTGGGGAGGGGGGAGCAGGTTGGAAAGGTGACTGCAGAGGTGAGGATGGTGAAGGGGGCTCCAGGCTTAGACTCTGGGTGGAGTCGCTCCTTCTGTGGCCCTTCGGAGTCTGCGGTTTGCGGTGAAGGACAGGAAGCAAAGTTAGAGGTTGTGGTGTTTGAGGGTTCACGGGACGGACGGCGAGGAAGGACCTCGGGGAGCAGACTCATCTCCTTCAGGTTGTCGTATCTCTGTTCCAGCCTGGTGAAGTCCCTCAGGAGGCCCTGATACTTCGTCTTCTCCTCGTCCAGCTCTGCCTGAAGAGCTTCGCTGGCCTTCATCACGGCCTGCTGCACACACTCTTCACACACAGGAAACAGATGAGACACAGACAGAGCCACACGGCTGTGAAGTTCAGACCCACCTGCTTGTGTTTGTTGGAGCTGAAGCAGGCGAGCAGACAGATCTTCCTTCTCAATGGAGACCTGCTCCTTCTCTCTTTGCAGAATTTCCACCTCCTGATGTCACCAGAGTCAGTCACACTCCACCTTACAAACACGGAGAACTTGGAGTTTGGAGGACTCACGTGCTTGAGACAAAGAATCTCCTGGGCAGTTTTCTCTTCAGCTCTCTTTCTGTCATCCACCTCTTTGTCACTGATGGGTGGAGGAGGCTTCTCCTGCTTCTGACTCTCCAGTTTCTGGACGGTCGCCCTCAGAGCCTGCAGCTCAGCCTCAGCAGCTCCTCGATACGCGGCGAGCGTCTCCCTGAGAGACGAATTCTCCTTCGCCTGCAGACAAAGAAACCAGTTCAGAGAAACGCACAGCAGGTGACGACAGGAAGACCCAACGATGGCACAATCCTGAGCCGTCTCTGTGTGAGAGTGAAGTTGTGTTTGTTCATTTGTCTTGATCCAGCCTTCAGAGGCTGCTGACATCTCAAAAAAGCAGCAGGAAATGCAGCTCATGTCTGTCTTTTTTTATTTAACCTTTATTTATCCTGGCCAGACAGCTGAAAAAATGGTGTTTTCAACGGTGGCCCAGCAAAAGGCAAGAGGAAGAGAAATAAAAGGAACTACAGGAGACGGAAACTGAACAAGGATAAAACAGCAGCAACACAGACAGCTATTCAAATCAATAAACTAAGTTACAGCAACATCTTTCTTTCAAATGATCATTAAAGTTCTTCTAAAAAACTATCTTTGTGTCTATTCTTGGTGTTTTTAGTCAATGATTCTGGTCTCCACAGAACCAATAGGAGTTTGATTTAAGGACGGTGAACAGAACCCATTTTGCAGGTGTGTTGCACACGGGGCTGAAGTGTGCAAAAGCTCTTCAGGTGGAAACATTAAACTGCATGAGAAGACGTGCTCCTGTGTCCGTCCTGAAGTCCGTACCTGCTGATCCGCCCTCAGCTGCAGCTGCATCACTTTGACCTCCATCCCTTTGTTCAGTTCTCGGAACCTCTCCACGGAGCGCGCCTCCTTCTTTAGCTTCAGCAGCTCTCTCCTGGCCGCCCGCCGCCGCACGCAGCATTGCATGTAGACCACAGCCGCACGCACACGCCGAAAAGACTGCCTCGCCAACCATCCGCGCACCCTGGCCTGGAGCAGCACGGCTCTCCTCTCAGCCACCATCTGAGGGCAGAACAGACAGACGGCTGAGTCTGGCGAGGTTCTACTGCAACCGGTCCGATTCCTTTGGTGGACCCGCTGACTTGTCTGTGTCTGCGGCGCGCCAGCGTGCCCCGGCTGAAGGCCTGGATGGTGACGGTGGCCTGCCGGATCATCAGGAACAGCTGCCTGACCACCACCATGCGGTAGTTCTTCTGGAACACTAAGGCCGCCTTATCGTGGCGCAGGAGGCGGGCGTGTCTGCGGCAGCATGACCAGACAGAACTTAGTTTAGTAGAAATAAAGGAAACATGACCAAAAGTACTGCAATGTGAACAGTCATTGGTAACAACTGGATTATTAGAATCCTTTTGATTAAATGCAAAGTGTCCCTATGTTTGTGTGTGTGTGTGTGTGGGGGGGGGGGGGGGGGTTGGGGTGAGGGGGTCAGTGTGTCGTGTAGTTTCAAAGCTAACTTTCTAAGCGCCTCTCTATTCATCACTTTTCTTCTGACAGAGAATCTTCTAGAAGATTTTAGTTGAATCAAAGCTAAAATGGAATTGAAAGAGAAACCAAAGTAAAGACCGCAGGTCCACACCTCCTGGCCCGAGACCCTCTGCAGTATCTCTGGATGGTGGCCGCGGCCCGGAGGATCCGGGTGTACCGGATCCGCTGCAGCCAGCCTTTGGCTCGGCTCTGGATGATCACCGCCGCTGCTCGCAGCCTCTCGGCCCTCAGCCTCTCCAGAAGAGCCACCTGACCGGCCCGGAAGAAAACTTTGGTCTTCCCGAAGCAGTACTGATCCGGGTCCGGGATGAGCTGCGGGAGAGTCTCTCTGCACGAGGCCTGTGCACGCTGCAGGTTCTGAGGCCCAGGGAGGAGAACGCGGTACCTGCTGAAGAACTCCTCATAGGTCCACCTGCACAGACGCGTCTTTGGGGTCAGACCTCACAGCTCCGGGTCTAAGCTTATCCTCTGGAAGAACCAAAGCATCGTGAGACCCTCGCACCTGGATGGATAACCTTGTGCGCTGATCCGGATGGTCTCCAGAACTCCGCAGGCTCTCAGCTGCTGGACGGTTCTCTTAGGATCAAACCTAAGGAGAGAGGCTTTGCTGTCAGTCTGCGTGCAGCAGAGGTTGGCAGCTGGTACCAACTCACGTGAACGGCTCCTTCAGGTCATTGGGTTTGATGCAGCGGACGTAGTGAGGGGTGGTGCTGTTCAGAGTGTCCATGAGCATCTGCAGGGACTGACGGAACTGCGGAGAACATCACCAGCTTCAGACTGGATTCACAATCCAGAGCTCTGGTGCGAAGTGAAGACACACCTGGAAGCCCACAGTCAGCTTGTGCTCTCTGGTGGCTTTCCTCCCCAAGCGGGAACCACCTTGGGTCAGAGGGGAGACCTCCTGGAGCTGGAAGAGCTCCGCCACCAGCTCAGACTGACGCATGAACACAAACACGCCATCAGCCGAGGTCACGCTGAGGCCGGACTGGAATGGGCGCCGTGCAGCTCACCTGACTCGCTTTGAGAACGTTGATAAGCTCATCAAAGACGGTGTCTCGGTTCTTCTCTAAAAAGCCCTGACCCTCATATCGGACCTGCAAAAAGAGGCGTCAGTGCACAGGGAGGCGGAGCCTCAAGCTGAGCGGCAGCACTCACCGTGTCAGCAAAGTGCAGGATGACGAAGGCGCTGTTGGAGGTGCGAGGTTTGCTGAAGTGGGGGTGTGGCTTACTGCTCAGGTGTTGGTCGTACAGTTTCTGGACCCAGCTGTCATCAGAACCTTTAGGCATCTGGATCATTCACACACAAGCATGAGGGAGCTGTGGAGCCGCGGCGGTTCTGTCAGGTACCGTCGCCACTGACCCTGCACTCCTCGTCCAACAGGTCGAACACGCCCAGCTGACCCTCCATCAGGTTGATGCACAGCTGATTGTCGCTGAACTCGATGCGCGTCCAGGCCAGCTCCTCTCGAACGTACTCCTCTTGTTCCAGGAGGAAGACATGCTGAGAACACGGATCGCAAACAAAGAGAAAACCTGAAGTGTAGCGACGCCATGAGAAGAAGCCTATTCACAAAAGATCCAAACGGCTCATCGATGTTTTCAGCAGGCAGGTTGGACAAAAATCACTAAAGCACAAGCAGACAGAGCAACATCCAGCTTTTATTTTGATAGTCCACTCCTGCTTATTAACAAGCTCATTTGCATGTTAGCTAAAGATTTAGTCGAAAAACTAAATATTAATTTAAGCTTAAATATTTAGTTCGGAAAATAAATATATAGGTCAGATCAAAATATTTAATTTGCAAACTAAATGTTTAATTAGATACAATTAAACATTTAGTTTGCAAACTAAAAAGTTTGTAAACTAAATATTTAGTTGTAAAAACATTACTTTAAATTAAATATTTAGTTAGTAAATGCAACAATTATAATAAATATATAAATTAAAAGGTGAAAATGTGCATTTGAAAAATGAAACCTATTCTTACTGATGAAACAGGCTAAATAACATAAAATATTGCTGTTACTATTTTACAGACACACACACACAAATAGAAGCACACACAGAAAAACACACAAATAGAAGCACACACACAGGGTCCTACCCATCGACTGTACCAGAGAACTGGACTGAGTGACGTCATCAGTAGAAAACGGTTTATTCCAGCTCCAACCAAATGAAGTCAATTCAGTCGCCATCATTTCCCAATACAGACGCCGCCATATTGGATTCAGACATCATCAGTGAGCAGGGATTGGTCAGAGTTGGTCCAATAAGGAGTGAGCTTATTGGATGGCCACACCCCTACCACTTGAAAGTGGCCTACACCAAATCTGTCAAACATTTTGAATGTGGGACGTGGGGGCCAGCATACTCTGCCTACAATCAAGGCACCTGATTGGTCAGATCATAACTTGAACTACAGAAAGAATATCCTAAAAGAATAGAGGATTAAAAAAAGGTATCAGATCCAGAGTGGTTGTTCCGACCAATAGAATGACTGACAAACAGCTGTCTATGGAATTTTGGCTTCTTGGAGCCAGCAGGTACTTCCTGTTTGGGACACCAGGGGGAGGGGCTACTCAGTCCAGATCTCAGATACAGTCAATGAGAAACCCACTGAGGGGAACATAAGGAAAGAGACTCACCCTGTTAAACTGCTGCTGCAGTTTTTCATTTGCATAATTGATGCAAAACTGCTCAAAACTGTTCCTTTCAAACGTCTCGAATCTGCTCCAAACAAAAACACATCAAAGTTTTTTAGGAAAGAAGTCATTTTCCAAATTCCTGCGGGTCGTTCCCTCACCCATAGATGTCCAACACTCCGATGAAGGACTTGACCTTTCCCCTCTGGCTGCGCAGCGCCGCGTTGAGCCGGTGGACCGTCCATGTGAACAGCTGACCGTAGACGTGTTTAGCCAGAGCATCTCTGGCTGCCACAGCCTGCTGAGCGGACATGGGTTTGACCAGCATCTCTCCCCCCACCGCCAGTCTGCGGTGGCATAGCCAGTGAGAAATCTGAGCCCCCTCCACGCCTAAAAGCTTGGAGAAGATGGCCAGAGAGCGGTCCTCCACCTGAGGTGACAGCAGAACACCTGTACCATCACTGAAGTGAGGACCATAGGAAGAGGAAGAACCTCTGTTACCTCAATGAAGCTCCGGTCTGAACTTCTCCCACTGGACTGAACTCTGACATTCCCCAGGTGTAGAACACCTGAGAGGATCCTGAAGAGCTCCATCTGCTGCTCAGGCTGCACACCTGTGGGATTGACAAAAAGAAGCCCAGGTTTTGGAAGGTTGCTCTTCATCCTCCATTTCTGAGAGAAGGCAGGAAGATCTCACCCAGAACTGTGAAAGCGTTACGAGTGCGCTCCAGATCCGACCGATCGTCAGCGCCGCAAACCCGGGTGTCCCCACCCTGGTTGGTGTAGAAGAAGCGCTCAGCTGCGTCTGTGAGGACAAACATCAGTGAGACCATGGCGCGAGGAGCTCACAGACGTGACGTGGTTCCGTCTCACCCAGCTGGAGAGCTCTCATCTCGGGCAGGTCTCTGGAGGCGCAGAGCTGGTAGAAGATGTGGTAGTTCCTCTCTGCTGAGGCCTTACAGACACGCCAGAGAAGAGTCACCCACAAGACACCAACAGCCGGGCTTCAGCCGAGGATGAAGATACCTGGAAGACGACCCTGGACTTCTCCAGCAGGTATGTCCTCATGTTTGCTCCGATGATGTCTCCGTTCTTCCCGAAGCCGATCTCGATGTACTTCCCAAAACGGCTGCTGTTGTCGTTCCGAGTGGTTTTAGCGTTGCCTATGGACTGAAGGCAGAACGTGGACCCCCCCCCTTTCCTCCTGAATACTTTTAGGGTGGAGACTGGGGCTCCTGTACCTCCATGATGGGGTTGGAGCTCAGGACCCGCTCCTCCACGCTGGTCTGCTGCGATGCTCCTCCTACCACGGCAAAGTATCTCATGGTGAATTTGGCTGAGACGGTTTTTCCAGAGCCGGACTCCCCACTGATGATGACGGACTGGTTCCTCTCCTCCCTGCACACATCCACACAGTCAGCAGAGCCCCACCCCCCACCGCCTGCCCTCTCCCCCGCCGCCACCCCTCACCTGGTCATGGTGCGGTACGCCTCCTCTGCCACGGAGAAGATGTGCGGCTCCATGTCCGTCATGTCCTGACCACTGTACGCGTCCATCACCTCCTCGCCGTATATGGGGAGGCTCTCATAGGGGTTGATGGCCACTAACACAATACCTGTGGGGGGGAGGGGGGAACAGTTTTTAACCATTTTCACCCCATTTCACCCCCATCAGAGTAAAAACTAATGATTCAGAGGCTACATGAAAGACATGTTCAGGGGGCGGGGTCAAAAACAGGTGAAAAACAGGATTCAGGCCAGTCGGTTCCTCTACAGAAACTGATTTCTTACTGAGAACTCAGATGTTTCTGGTAAACATCGGAGTCTGTTTCTGGAATCAGGTTGGTTTCTGTTGTTCTCGTCAGATCACGGAGGGAGATCCTGCCGGATCTGTGATGTCACAGACAGAAGCTCCTCCTCCAACTTCCCTCCATCTCTGCTCACCGCAGTAGGTGTAGATGCTGCTGTAGTCCAGAAAGCGAACCCGGAGGTTGTGCAGCACAGCGGGCTCGTGTAGAAAGCTCAGGGCGGTCAGGTCGTTCTCGGCCTCTAAAATGTCGGGGTTCCTCAGAGGAGGGAGGTCAGACGGGGAGCGCAGTGCATACTGGACCTCCTGTTCATGAAAATCAAACAAACAGATGAAGTTTGGGAGAAAACCTCTGGAACCCACATGACTCCATGAGGAACAGGAAGTCCAAAGCATCTCACGTGGCCGTTCATGAGGCGGAGCATCAGCTGTTTCTCTCCAGGTCTGTAGTCCTGGAGGAGTTCTGCTGGAACCCAGACTGCCTCCGGGTCAGGAACCCACACCCGCTCACCCTGGCAGGAGAGGAACATACAGATGAGAAGCGGGGCTTTGTGGTCCAGCAGAAGGTCTGAGTGGGAAGCCTGTGGACATTTCCAGGAGCTGCTGCTTTGCCTGACCTCACCCAGTCAGGGTTCAGGTCCTCCATCAGCAGAAAAGCCTCCTTAACGGAGTTAAAAATTAACCCGGGTCATCCTTTCTCTGCAGCTCCTCAGCAGATCAACCCTATTCTCCAAATACGCTCAATAGTTTCACTGTTTTTAGGCCTCCAGAAACAGTTCTGACTCGACTGAAAAGAACACCATTTTGGAGTTGGAAGCATCAGAAAGTCGGTGAGAGTAGAAACTTTAAGACTTTGATCTTTAAGCTGAGGAGCGTGTCTCACCTTCGAGTAGAACTCCAGAGACGCCATGTTTCCGTCACAGCAGAAGACCTGCTTTGAGGTTACTGCAGAGACTGATGCTGCTGAGAGAGAACCTGCCGGGATCCGCCGCCGTCCGTCCAGCTGGTGGAGTTCTGCACTTTGTCCGCGCATAAAGCTCCAGGTTAACTGTTAATCTGCTGAAGGGCGAGCGGCTGCATCAGCAGAAAGACTTCCTGAGTCATAAAGATGCTCCAACTCCAGCAGCTTCAGGAGACGACAAAAAACTCTGAGGAGACTTTTGTGAAACCAAGAGCTGTTCTTCAAACAGCCACAAGAATGTGAAGAAGCAGAGAACAAAAACCACACCACGTGTGTGTGTGTGTGCATGTGTGCGTGCATGTGTGTGCGTTTGTGAGACAGAGAGAGAATACATTTGTTTGTTTCTGTATATTTGTGTTTGTGTGAGTACATTTGTGTGTTTCTACGTGTATTTGTGTGAATATTTGTGCGTCTCATCGTATTTGTGTATTTCTGTGTCTATTTGTGTGTGTTTCTGCATAAAGTTGTTCGTCTCTGTGTATATTTGTGTGTGTTTCTGTGTATAGTTGTGTTTGTGAGTGAGTACATTTATGTGTTTCTGTATGTGTTTCTATGTGTATTTCTGTGTCTATTTGTGCGTCTCTGCGTTTTTGTGTATTTCTGTGTCTATTTGTGCGTCTCTGCGTTTTTGTGTATTTCTGTGTCTATTTGTCCTTCTCTGTGTATATTTGTGTGTTTCTGCATAAAGTTGTTCGTCTCTGTGTATATTTGTGTGTTTCTGTGTATAGTTGTGCATCTCAGTTTATCCGTGTGTTTCTGTGCATTTTAGTGAGTATTTGTGTTTCTGTCTACATTTGTGTGTTTCTGTGTATATTTGTGCATTTCTGTGTCTATTTGTCCTTCTCTGTGCATGTTTGCGTGTTTAAATCAGTGTGAATGGAAGCGTTTGTGTATATCTATGTGTTTCTGTATATATTTGTGCGTCTCTGGGTATATTTGTGTGTTTGTGTATATTTTTTGCGTCTGTGTATATTTGTGTTTTTGTGTATATTTGCGCGTCTCTGCATTTTTGTGTACATTTGTGTTTTTCTGTGTATATTCGTGGGTTTCTATGTATATTTAACCATTTCTGTGTATATTTGTGTCTGTGTGCATATTTTTGCGTTTCTGTGTATATTTGTGCATCTCTGTGTGTTTCTGTGTATATTTGTGTGTGTTTCTGTGTATATTTGTACGTCTCTGTGTATATTTGTGTGTTTCTGTGTGTATTTGTGCATCTCTGTGTGTTTTAGTGTATATTTGTGAATTTCTGTGTATATTTGTGTGTTTTTTGCATATTTGAGTGTGTATATTGGTGTGTATATCTGGGCGTTTCTGTGTATATCTGGGCGTTTGTGTGTATTTGTGAATTTCTGTGTATATTTGTGTGTTTCTTGCATATTTGTGTGTATATTAGAATGTATTTGAGTGTTTGTGTATATTTGTGTTTCTGTATATATTTGTGCGTCACTGTGTATATTTGTGTGTGTTTCTGTGTATATTTGTGAGTATCTGTGTATATTTGTGTGTTTTTGTGTATATTTGTACAGCTGTGTTTTTGTGTACATTTGTGTTTTTCTGTGTATATTTGTGGGTTTCTGTGTATATTTGTGCATCTCTGCATTTCTGTGTGTATTTCTGTGTATATCTGGGCGTTTCTGTGTATATTTGTGTATTTCTGTGTATATTTGGGTGTTTCTGTGTATATTTTTTGCATCTCTGTATATTTGTGTGCTTCTGTGTATATTGTTTGGGTCTGTGTATATTTGTGCGTCTCTGCATTTTTGTGTACATTTGTATTTTTCTGTGTATGTTCGTGGGTTTCTATGTATATTTAACCATTTCTGTGTATATTTGTATCTGTGTGCATATTTGTGCGTTTCTGTGTATATTTGTGTGTGTTTCTGTGTATATTTGTACGTCTGTGTATTTTCGTATGTTCCTGTGCACATTTGTGTCTATTTGTGTTTCTGTGTATATTTGTGTGTTTTAGTGTATATTTGTGAATTTCTGTGTATATTTGTGTTTCTTGCATATTTGTGTGTACATTAGAGTGTATTTGAGCGTGAAACACAAATATATTTGTGCGTCACTGTGTATATTTGTGTGCGTTTGTGTTCAGAAACAGATTTTTTTATTCCAATGATGTTACGGCTGTGGCCTAATTTGGCTTGGATTTCTTTTTGTTCTGTATGTAGTGTATTTTCTTTTTGTTCTGAGTGTTGTGTATTTTCTTTGTGTTGTGTATTTTCTTTCTTAACGGGCACAAGAAACGACAACAAACAATATGAAGTGAAGTTCTGGTTAAAGTGATGCCTCTGACCACAGCTTTAATGGTTCAAGCATCAGATGGAGGCGTGCCGCTCAGACATCAGAACACCAGTGGAACCGGGTCACTGGTGGAACCTGATCACCAGTGGAACCGGGTCACTGGTGGAACCTGATCACCAGTGGAACCAGGTTACTGGTGGAAACGGATCACCAGTGGAACCGGGTCACTGGTGGAACCTGATCACCAGTGGAACCAGGTTACTGGTGGAAACGGATCACCAGTGGAACCGGGTCACTGGTGGAACCGGATCACCAGTGGAACCAGGTTACTGGTGGAATCAGATTACTTGTGGAGCACACAAACAAATTTACATCTACAAAAAGTCAAAAGTACAAAAACCCGTTCTCCAACGGACCCTAAAAGACGATCTGCTGTTGACGTGTTTGATTTTCATGATTGTCACAAATATACAAACTTCTCCGTAAAAATGCGCCGCTCGCCGAATGCCACTGACGGATACTCGTCGGTAAAAGTGTGTCCTTTGTTGGTTTGTATCTTTTTGTTCCACGTCTACGATGATCTGGGCTCACGGATGCAGCCAGGAGCCCCTGCCGCCCCGGTTCTGATGAGGGAGAAGCCGGTGCCGAGCCGTCCTGGATGGAGGTTTGGGTTGATGTGGACGCCGATGCTGGGCGGGTCTTCCTGACAGCTGGACTCCACCTGCACAATAAAGCCCCCCACCCCCACCCCGCAGCTATACGGTCTCCATGTCCTCGCTGCTGTTGCCCTCCTCCTTCGGGGGCTCTCCTTCCTGGGTGGCCTCCTCCACCTGGGCCAGCATGTCAGCCATGAGCGCCTCCTCCAGCCTTTTCCTCACGCTGTACACCAGCTCCTCCTGCTTCCTGCACACAGAACCCAAAGAACCTGAAGTTCCAAACGGCTCTATTGTCGTCAGAGCATCAGCTTTTGGGCATAAATACCCCCAGGGGCATTTCCAGCTTTCTACCCTCGGGACTAGTCAGGGGTTATCCGACTCTTTTAGAGTTTATTTTGATGTTTGAGGAGAGCAAAGTTTAATGGAACCTTCTGCATCAAAATGCAGCTCCTAAAACAAATTTCAAAATAAAATACAGAGCTCCTGCTGCTGTGAGGAGCGTCTGCCTCCCCCCTCCTCCACAGCACAACGCTGGACCACCGTCTCCTCCATGGAGGTTCTGTGCTGCAGCTCCTCTGTTCAATCCAAACACCGGAAACTTCTGAACTCCTAAAACTATTTGCCGCTGCCTTGCTCCTCACTCAAAATCTGCCTCGACGTTGAACCAGCAGCCAGTCAGCTGAAGATGAGGGGACATTCCGTCTTCTAGCCTGCGTTTCTAAAGAAGAGGAGCATGGGGGGTTTGTGATGGTGAACGTGGAAAACGTCGAGCGAGGTCAAAGTTCTCGGAGGTAAACGTGGCGTTTGGCGTGAAGCCCCCACCTTCAGTCAGTCCATCTAAATCTGGTCATGTGACCTTCAGACCAGCCTCTGCATCCTCACCTGATGTCCTCATCAGTCACGATGAAGGCCTTGCACAGCGGCTGGGCGGTGTTAAGCCACACCCCCGGGTTCTTCTCCACGGCGGCAGACAGCTGCCCGGTGATGGGGGCGGCGCTGGTGTGGAGTGCGCTGGCTATTGCCGACAGCAGCGTTTTATCCGTGCAGCCGGGACCCACGCCTAAAGAGCAGCGACAGTCAGACCGGGGTTTTCAGCGGAGGGCGGCGTTGGAGCAGCGGATGCTGCAGCTCTGCACCTTGCAGTCCTTTGGGCAGCTCCATCGTCCGCACCAGCTCCTCGGCGATGTCGTACGCATTCAGGCCGCTGAGCTTCTTCTCCCAGAACAGCTGTGGGCGGAAGGACAGGGTCAGTTCCATCACACCGAGCTGCCACAGCCCTTCAGCCAGCATCAGAGGCCGCGGCCTTGCCTGTCGAGGCTGGTCCACGGCTTTCTGAGGATCCGTCTTCACTTTGTTGCTGGGGTGGTTGGTAACCTTGGTAACGGGCTGCTTGAAGATGGAGGCTGTCTGTCTGACTGGGAGGGAGGTGTTGAGGTCCGGTTTGCCCTTCAAGACACACAAACAGGAAGGGAAGATCATGAGGAGAACACACATCCACCCAAAAATGATCAGCAAAGATCTACAAACCAGCTCAAAACATCCTGAAACAACATCCTGAAAGACCCCACCAAAATAAAAGTCCTGAAAGATGCCGTCCGTCTCACCTTGTTCTGGTTGTTGTTGTCGTATCGCAGTCGCTGCCGGTTTTTGTTCAGCTTGCTCATCAGCATCTTCCCCGTGCGGAAATCAAAGGAGCTGAGGTCCATCTGGTTACCAAGGTAACGGGCCAGCTGAGGCTTACTTCGAAACTTCTTTCCAGATGGACTGACGAGCCGGGACAAGAGAAAAAAAACGTGAAGAACCTCTGCGATCCGGAGGACAACAGACCAAAACGACAGCAACACCAAAAAGCAAGCAGAGATGAAGAGCACAAAGGAAACATCACAGCTGGAATCGAACCACAACGTGCAACAACCAGAACACAAGATGCATCCCAGCAGCACAGGAGAGACAGCGCAATGAATGGATGCTGCCCTCCGACCAGCAAGATGTGTCTGAAGAGGAGCTCCAGAAGAGCGCAGCTTCATGGAAACAATGACGAGGAGATGTTTCTGACATGGAAGTCCACATCTGTGCAGACGGTCATGCAGATGTTCGAGCATCACACAGGAACAGCAGGATGATGGACAGGTAGCCTACCACAAACTATACAAACGACCCGCCTCCCCCCTGTCTTGCCTTTGCTCCTCATCTTGTTCTTCTCCTCTGCTAAATGAGAACAAATCTGTCGTTGTTGAGTCGCTTCAAACAAAGAAAATCAAGAGAAACATCCGCGAGCTCTAGGTCGGGAGACCCGGATGTTAGCTAGCCCGCGCGGTTTAAGAACTTCCCAACAACGACGAGGAACCAACCCCTTCCCCATCCCAGCCTGTCCCCTACCGCTGTCTGTGTCGGAGTGGGCTGTGAGTGTCGGAGGTTGTCGAACAGTTAGTACCTAAAGTAATAGACATCGCTTTTCCCGGCTGACAAACCCGACTTTCTGGTCACTTCTTCCATTTTCCAGCCTTTTGGGAGAGCACTGCAATCCCACCTTTTCTTCTCCATTTCCCGGCGAGCAGCCTTTGAGTCTGCTCTAAGTGAAAGGCGGGCTAGTCTACGACAGAATCGGTCTTTGAGGGAGGGGGGCGCAGGCCTATCGCTTCCTACGCTTTTCTTTCTACCATTTTAAACCGTAATGGGATCTTCCAGCTCACATCTCCTCCCTTTGTCGCCGAGCAGATCCCTCCGCCGCCGGCTCAGCCGCATCACTACCTGCGCGTGAGGCTGGCGCATCACGGCCACATCCGCCTGGAAAACTCCACCAGAAGCAGAAAAAGACGCGGCGAGGGGCGGGGCCAAACCAGACAGGAAGCTTCACTGATCAGACTTCAGAATAAAAGCACAGGTCCATTTACCTTTCATTTTAGTGGTAAACGTCACAGAAAATCGTTAATGAGCCCTTTTTTCATTTAGGAAGGACAGTTGTCCTTATAATACAAATAGAGTCTATATAATACAAATAGAAATGGACATGAAAGAAATGAAGGTGAAATATTAGGGGTTAAATTTATGTATTAATGTCTCATACTAAATATAAACATTTAATGTATATTTCTTAATTTCATGAAATGCTGCACACAGAGATGATCAAATCGATCTGATTTGCTGCGTTATTTTATCAGATTTTTGCATCAGGTTCTGCGTTCCTAACAAGTTTAAAAAAAAGATTATTATTCTCATCAGTTTATAAAAATGTGTGACTTCAAACTGATTGTATTAATTCTAAAGCTGAAGTTAGAAGAAACAAAGAAAAAGAAACCAAACTATATTTTGATATTTTAAACATCTCAAATTGAGGATGATCTTATGTTTTTGTGAAACTGCTGATGACTCTCGGGGCCCGTTTTTCCCAAAACCGCAAATGTTGGTTAAACATTTAGATGATAACAAATTAACTGCTTTAACTCTTGTATGAAATTTGGTCATATTTAATGAAATTTTATCCAATTAGTTTGATCAAAATTGCAGCCTTTAGACTGTAAAATACAGCTTAAAATCTTTACTGTTGAAAAAAGTATGTGAACCTTTTGGAAATACTTAGATTTCTACATGAATTGAACAGAAATTTTGTTATGTTTTTTTATCTGTGTATATGTGTGTTTCTGTGTATATTTGTGGGTTTCTATGTAAATTTGAGCATTTCTGTGTATATTTGTGAATCTCTACATTTTTGTGTGTTTCTGTGAATGATTGTGGATCTCTGTGTAAATACGTATATTTATGTGGATATTTTTGTCTATTTGTGTGTTTCTGTGTATATTTGTGTATTTTCGTGTATATTTGTGTGTTTCTTACGTATTTGTGTGCGTATATTGGTGTGTATTTGAGCGTTTATTTATATTTGCGTGTTTCTCTATATATTTGTGTGTCTCGGTGTATATATGTGTGTGTTTCTGTGTATATTTGTGCGTCTCTGTGTATATTTGTGTGTGTTTATGTGTATATTTCTGCATCTGTGTATAGTTGTATGTTTCTGTGTATATATTTTGCATCAGTGTATATTTGTGTGATTCTGTGTTTTGTTTGCGTCTGTGTATATTTGTGTGTTTCTGTGTATATCTGTGCATCTCTGTGTACATTTGTGCTTTTTTGTGTATACTTGTGGGTTTTATGTATATTTAAGCATTTCTGTGTCTATTTGTGTGTTTCTGTTTACATCTGTGCGTTTTTGTGTATATTTGTGTGTTTCCGTGTATATTTTTCCATCTTTGTGTAGGTTTTTTTTTGCGTCTCTGTGTAAAGTCATTCCTCAAGGTTCACTGGGTTTTTTTTTTTAAACTCTAGCTGAAATACTAAGAGCAACCAGATGATGGCGCCAGTAAAACGCAATAAACGGAAGGAGGATGCAGTCTGTGTCTAAAGCTCACTGAGGTCCCGCAGCTTAACGTCCATCAGCAGGAGCAGATCCAGAACCTGATCCAGGTCTCTTCAGGACCACCTTCAGAGGACGTGAGACCTGAGAGCGACTGCAGTCTCTTTTAAAAGGAGGAGCGGGAGTTATCCATCCTTTCTGGAGATGGCTCTGTATTTTGAAAAACACCGGAAGCTCCTTTTGAACGAGCCGTTTGCGATCTCGACAGACGGGATCGGCCATCTGACAGCAAATAGTCCGTCCTCACGAACCAGCGGCGCAACATCCGTTCATGACTCCACAAGATTACCAATCTGTGATCAACACATGCACACCACACACGCGCGCGCGTGAACCGGCCTCAGGCAGCGGGACAATAATCCCGCTGTCACTCAAACCCGGTGCCGGCAGTGAACAAAATAGATCTTATCGATACATGAAAGCCAGTCTTGATGCGCGTGTCACGTACACCTTCACCTCCGTCGCGTTAGATAAAAGCACCGATCCGGCGGGGGTTCGAACGCGAGGCGCGCGCGGAGAACAAGAGATGCTGGGATGGACCTCAGAGCCCACTGTGGGCTGCTGGACAACGACACGCGGAAAACCTTTTCCGTGTCGATGATCATCCTCCAAATATCCACGCGAAGTCAAACGCAGTGAACCTGCGTTGAAAGCGCGCGGCGCCACGAACCGTCACATCATGTACTTACTCGTTTTTATCCATCTTGGAGACGGTGGCGCGTTCCGCCTCTTCTGCGTTAAATCCCTCTCCTCTTTCAGTCCCCTCCCCCCTCCATGATCCGTGCGCTCCAAACCAACAACATCTTCACCCGGGAGGCGCGTGCGCTTTACTGGAGCGCCCAAAATCCTTTAAAAGCAGATTTTTCACATATATGTAGTCTTCTAAAACCCTTTCCTGTGTGGACACGATCAGACATCAGAGTTCATAACCCGCTTTAGAGTTTGTAAACAGAAAACCACAAACAAGAGTTTACTTTCACTGGTAAAAAACAAAAAACATGTCACGGTGCATTTAAGAGAATCGTTTAATCTGTGGACATTTACAGCAATATGAACAGGCGAAAACAGTGGGAAAGACATTTTTACAGCATCTGCAGCTTAGTCAGCCTTCAGTCTGACGGTGGTGTTCCTCCATGACTCCACCTGCAGCTCCACCCTGTAAACAAAAGCACATTCCCATGTTCAGGAACACCTCCATCCCTGACACTGAGGACGCGGAGACCACCTTACGCTCAAGTTTTCTTAGCAACCTTTTAAAAATCCATAAAGTTAAACATGTTTATTTAGTAAACTGTTGACGCTGCAGTCTCGTGTTTTCCTGGAAGACATGAACTAACGAACCTGCAGGAGTAGCTTCAGTCCTGCTGCCTTTGGCTGTGGGAGGGTTTAGGGAGTGTGGGAAAACCCCACGTCGGATTCTGACGGTTGTCTCAATGCGCTGCAAGAATTCATCCATTGCGTTGAAAAGCAGACAGGTGTTTGAGGAACACCTGAGCTCCGACAGGAGCTGCAGACATAACGGTCCAAGCAGCCTCCAACCCCAACGGAAAACACCTACTTCCCATCAGAAACCAGCAGGTGACTCACATTTTGAATGTTATTTGTCGTCCTTGAATTTTCCATTAATGTATGGAACGTAGTCGAGAACTAATCGCCAGTCCGTGAAGTAGACGAGGGCCACGCCGCCGACTGTTCCCCATGTAACCATGTTTGGTACCCTGGAAGAAACAGAAGAGGGTGAAACTTCCCAGCAGGACCATCAAGCCGTTCCAGCTGCACAGCAGACGTCTGCAGCCACATCATCTACTAATAAAGGAGTTGCTCTACACTAAAGGTTCTGGAGCACGTGTCAAACTCAAGGCCCGCGGGCCAAATGTGGCCCCCCATGTCACTTTGTGGCCCGCGAGGGCATAACAGTTTTTAATTTCTTAAAATAACATTTTTTTTAGTTGATTACAAATTATGTGTAGCTGTAGTTGTAATTATTCCATGTTTGCAGGTCTTATGTGTGTATGCAGAGAAATTGTTGTCATCAAACCACCAGTTGGATGCAAGGTTGTGTGTAGCCTTATTTGTAAAATGTTACACATGTAATACATGTTCTTTCTAGCTCAGTTTTATGTTCTTTTTCTTTATTCACTTGGACAGTTATTAATGGAGTTATGTGGGTTTTAATTAGGGGACAAAATTTAAAGGGATTTATGCTAGAGTGACAAGCAAACATATGTTTTCTATGCCACTGTAATTGTCAATTTAAAAAGTTATAATAAATAAATAGAGTTTTTCAACATTAAGGAGTAGTTACGTTTATTTTTCATTACATTTAGTTACATGTATAAGTTAAATCTGGCCCTCTGACGACAATCACTATGCTGATGTGGCCCTCAGTGAAAATAAGTTTGACACCCCTGATCTAGAGCCTAAAGCTCTACCAGACATTGTTCTTTTACTCTCCACTGTGTCTCTTTGGCTACAGGAAAAGAGATGTCATTGAAAAACATTGGAGCTACTTAGTTAGCAAAGCCTTTTGAATTTACCTCCGATGTGCTTCTAAATCAGAGTGATATACTGGAAATGATCAACCATGCATCCAGAAGCTCAATATAAAACACAAAACTGTTTGTTTTTAGAATAAGTTTAACTTTAAAGCACATATAATCTTATGGGGCATTACAATATTTTGTTGCTATCCAGAGAAGGACTAAAATATACAGTGCTCAGCATAAATGAGTACCCCCTCTTTAAAAAGAACTAATTTAATCTGTAGCTTAATGCACACAAGGAAAATGTCCAAACTTTCTACAAGGTTGAGTTTTATTGAACTCTTCTTTAACTCCAGAACATGAAATAAAGGTTAATGATCTAACTTGGATCACATAATCTTCACCCTGCAACAAAAACTACTACATCTAGTGTTTTGGATGAGCACCGTGATTTTTGAGGACAGCACCAAGTCTTCTAGACATGGAATGAACAAGCTGGTGACATTTACCAACATCTAACTTCTTCCAATCTTCAAGAAGAACCTCTTTTAGAGCCCGGATGCTGGATGGAGAGTGATGCTCAACTTGTTCTTCAGAATTCCCCACAAGTGTTTGTTTGGGTTCAGATCAGGAGACATCCTTGGCCATCCAATCACCTTCACCCTGTTCTTCTTCAGAGATGCAAACGCCGCTTTAGAAGTGTGTTTTGGATCATTGTCATGTTGGAAAAGTGCTCCACCACCAAGTGCATGAAGTGATGGCAGCATCTTCTCCTTCAGTACAGAGACGTACATTGAGTTCATGATACCATCAATGAAATGCAGCCCCACATTAGGACACTGCCACCACCATGTTTCACTGTAGGCACCATGCATTTCTCTTTGAAGTCCTCACCTTTACAGTTTTAAAACCAAAAGTTCCAAAAACTGTGAACTTTGTCTCATCACCTGGTGTATTGAGTCCCAGTAGTCTTCATGTTTTCCAGCATGGGCCCTAGTTAATTCTATGTAAGCTTTTTTTGTGCGTGGGCTTTAGGAGTCCTCCTTCGTGGACGATAACATGCAGGTCATTCCTCTGCAGAGAGCGCCGTAGGGCGTCACAGGAAACAGTCACTCCAGTTTGGCTTTCTACTGATTTAGCTAACTGCAGTGAACTTGCATGGCGGTTTTCTTCAATCCTTCTCATCCTGTCGAGATGTTAGCTTCTGTGGACGGTCTGGACGTCTCTGTTAGATGGTTGCACTTCCATCTTTAATGTTTAGATCACTTTTGCTATAGTATTTTGATTAACATGTAAAGCTTTTCTGATCTTCTTGTTGCCCTCACAAAGTCTAGTCTAGTATTTCACTGACAGTGTTGATTCTGAAAGGACTCTAAAGGTTTTCTGACAAATGTAGTGCCGTGTACTCGTTTATGCTGAGCAGTGTATCTGTTTACATAACGTCTGGACTTATTCCATTGAATCAAAAACCAATGAAGTCATGTTTATGTTCGCAGAGGTGATATATAGAGACATACGAAACCCCACCACGAACCACGGAAAACCGGAGGTATACAATTAGAAAATGCAATTTTTGTTAAAAAACAGTTTTATTGAAAATGTTTGATTGGAAAAGTTACGCTAAAGCTGATGATTCTGTGTGGCACAAGGCGTTTTATTTTGAAAGGAAAATACATGTTATATTTTGGGGAAGAGAAGTGACATTTGTTCTTTGATACAGTGTCATAACATGGATAATAACATAAATACAAAGCCAGGTTCAGAAATGACTGCATCTGAAAAATAATACTTCACTAATCTGTCCCAGATACTGCTCTGTCCTCACGCGCGCGAAGGAATTATCGATCGAGATACTTAAATTGATCCACAAAGACATCGAACAGTTGAAAATCATCAAATGTGGAGCTCCGTACAATAATTACCCCACATGTTTGTTTGCTTGGAGAGGTTTCGTTTGAAAAGCGAGTAAAAGTGAAAAAAACTTCCGCGGACGGGAAACAATCATGCTAAGCTAACGGGTTAGCTAGTGGGTCACACAGGAGGACACTGGGAAACTGAGCCAGAAAAGACGCTAACGGAGCTGTCATGGTCTCCAGAACCGAGCCCGTTAAGATTCGAACTTACCACGTCCTCAGAACGGAGATGTACTTTGCTCCAACAACTTTATTTAGTATTTTCTGGACCATTCTGACCTTTCCTCACCGTTTCCCTGGCAATAGGTCTTCAGGACCTGAGCTGGTCTGCCTCTTCTAGTGCCTGATCAGAATGACTCGATGGCGCGGCGGTTTATTTTTAAATTTAATCTTTAAAGTGCCCCAAACCTCAGTCACCCAAACGACAGGCTCACTCAGCACTAATTAACCTGCTGCACATCTGTCTGCTTTATTTTAAATTTGATCGATATTTTGAATGAAATGATCATAAAGTGATACTTCTTCTGGATTGAAACAAACCGAGAGGCCTGGAAGATGAAGACATGAAAACAAAATGTGGTTTAAACCCTTTATTAAAATGGTTTAACTTTCTCTGTATACAATATTCAAAACCAGACATTGGAAAATGTATAAATCTGCTTTAAAAATGGCACATTTATTGCTACATTTACAGGTTATCTTAAACTGATGGGTACATAGAAATATTGAGAGGACTCTGTAGGAGTAAACACGGTCCTCTGGGTTCAATAGTTAACACTTGGTGGTCTCACCACCATTTAGGGCAAAACTTTCATTCAGTGACCCAAAAATAAAGTCCATAGTTTTCAGACACCGCAGCATCTAAACTGCACTTGGGTCCGAACTTTTCCTTGTTTATTTATCCTTAGCATGAAATGATCTTCAGTCAAATTTCCACGACGTTCTAAAGTTATCAGATGTGTTTGGACAGGAATCTAAGAGGCAGGCTTCCCTCCACATCATTTCAGACGTTTGGTCTGGAGGACCTGAACCTGAAAACTGCTGCGGGATCTTTAATGTTCACGCCGACGGGATTTTCAGGGGCTGAAGCGGTGGAGCCGCTGGACCTGCATCCAAAAAGCAGACAGATCCAGTAGCAGGAGGAGGAGGACGGGGAAACAAAAACAAAAGTAAACATGGTCTATGATAACATTTATTTATTAACTAGATACACTGAAAGAAAATCTTTTTATACCATTTAAACTTCTTCCTGAAAATTAAAAAAACAAAAACAAAAAAAACATTAGGAGCAGGAGGGGTCAGGGAATGAACAAGTACCTCTTTAATCTCCATGACAATGAAATGATATGGTTCACAACAGAAAACGCTCAGAACTGAAACAAACTAGTTCAGGCACTGATAAAGCTTCACTCTCCCATCCTGACATCTTAAGTCTTGAGAATGAAAAGGCCACACTGTTGATTTGTATAGGTGTTTTTCTTCATCTTCTTGTAGAAACCAAAACGGACAAAATGCTCTCACTCCCACTTCTGATTACATGTTGGTAAAAAGAAACCTTTAACAACATGACATGGGAAAAAATAAACACAATAACACTGTTTTGTTCTCCATTTTATCCATTGTGTGCAGGAAGCCGACGGAGAGCTGCACACACGGCCGTTTGGTTTGAGGGCGGACCAACCCAAACATGAAACCCTCCTGATGAAACGCCATCCTTCTACCAGAGCTACATTCAAAAACCTGTTGCATAATAATAATTACTGTTGGACACAAAACCCTCCGATCGCCCCGGTGAGAGCGCCTCGACACGACTGCGGCACACGCCGTCCACCAATGGAAAGACAAGAGTTCGATTCCCGGTCGCTGATGATGCGTCTTACAACTAAAACTGGAATAAAAAGGATATAACAAACACTTTTCTTTATCATCTATTGATCATTTTCCTTCTGCCATCCCAGTTCAGTTCAACACGAACTTCCCCTTTTACAGCTCATCTACAATACACTCTAAACTTTTAACTAATATTGCCATTTATGTAAAAAATCTACAATGTATAGACTAACAAAAAATATATATTTTTATATATATTTAATTTTGAAAAATGAAACAATGAATGAATTGAATTTACACGTCACACTTCTCTCAGTGAAAAGGTGAGAAGACTCACTCACTCAGGAGAAAGGTGAGGGGCTGTAATTCAGTGGGAATGCTCGTTTAGGAAAACAACGCCTGGGTTTGCTCAAAGGCTCGTCTGCTCAGGCAGCGGCAGCACGCGGCGTCCTCCTTCAGAAGAACCCAGACCTTTGTGGTTTACACCCCTCCCCGCTGAGCGCCACGCATCTGCTGGCACAGTCAACCATTTGAATAGGAAAAGGACCTGCACCCGCGGTGCTGGTCAGTCCATGGCTTTGATAGAGGAGCTGAGGAGCTGAACTGCAGGCCGACACTTGGACTCCAGCCTTTTCTGGACACTACTGTGCTTTCCATCGTCTGTGTGCCTTAGAACATAAAGCAGGAGAACCTGGATGACACCAGGCGGGGCCGCAGGATTAATGCTAGAATTTGGACTAAAAAAAAAAAAGAGGCAGAGCGGTTCTCCGGACCGGTTCCACCTCTTGGATAATTCATAACAGTCAACGGAAGGAGTCTGACTGCAAGCCCCCACGTTTGGGAGGAGATCGACTCGGCCTGGATCCGGACCGAATCCAGGGACGCTGCAGTCAAACCAGCAAACACGTGCACGAGGAGAAGCGTCAGCTCTGGGTTACATAACATATGTAAGACTGTACCATCACGCTGGGAATGACATACATTAAAATAGTTGCTCATACACATAAGCAGTCCCTCACAAATGTTCCTCGCATGGAAAACAATTTGCTTCAATTTCAGTTAGAAAATATGTAACAATTAGGCACAAATTCCTAATAATTCAATTTGTGTTTGTTAGGTCTCCTTTGCCCCCCCCCCCACCAGAGCACCTCTTGGCAGTGTGTGTAGTTCCCGAGTGCGTCAGGACAAAAAAAGAAAAGTACTCCGCCGTTCGAGCGTGTGGAACCCCGGAAAGCAGAAAGAGAATCTGAGGCGTAGAAAACAAAAGGAAAGTTCTTCACATTTTCACTCGTAGTCTTGGTTGGGAGTGCGGCGGACAGGCTGTGTCAGTTTTGGCAGTATGCACATGTGTATGAGTGTGTGAATCTGCATTCAGCAAACATGAACGGACAATACACAGACATGTCCACGTGCACGTACGCACGCGCACACACACACACATACACACACACACACGCAGAGTAATGGGTGGAAGAAACATTTTAAGGCCACATCCATAGACAGCCGGGAAACACCACCAGGTCTGTGGAAACAGGAAAACACCCAATCAAAAACAGACTTTTACTCTGAAAAGCCACACAGCTTCAGGAAGCCCAACAGCAGTTTGTCAGGCACTTCCTGGACATCAGCTGATGTGTGCTCTCCACCTGCTCCCCACATGTGCATTCATCTTTAGCTGCTCCGTCTCCAGGATAGTCCTGCAGACTCTGCTTACACAGTTAATGTCCCATCAGCCATCACACAGCCGGGTGAGTAGGGATGGGTATCGTTAAGGTTTTAACGGTACTACTACTCTTATCGATACTGCTCATCAATCCGGTATTTTAACGGTACTCTCATCGATACTTTATGAGGATGAAAAATAAATAAATAAATAAAAAATTAAGAACATAAAGGGTTTTATTTCCTCATTTTGCAACAACATTGTTTTTTTTAACGAAACATTTTACTTTATACATGAAAATGTTCCAGAAAGGATATTTATTTAATTATTTACACTAATTTTTATTCTTTATGAGCGTGATGTTTCCTTTGATCTTTTGTCCATTTTCCACAACCTTGAATAGACTTTGTCTGTCAAACACCCAGAGTTAAGTTAAGTTAAATCCAGTAAACCCAATAAATTATATTAATTTTATGGATGACGAATATCATTAGTTATTAATTATTATTAAGCTTTAGGAAGCAGCTGTTAGTTTGTTGCGGGTCTGGAACCATAAGCGGTCAGTCTAAGGCCCGCCTTTCTACCTGTTCGTTGTTTGCTCCGCGTGCAGCGGAGTTAGTTAAATATGACAGATAACGTTTATATTTTGTGGGACACAAAAAAAGCGACTTCTCCAGTACCGATAGCAGAACCGTTGAGGTCAGATCTTAACGATACTGGAAACTGCTCAGGAACAGTTTCATGGTTTAACTCCCCAAATCAAACCCTTTGATGCTGGGTGTCAAAGATCTGAACTCATGTCCCTCCAGTCTCGGGGTGGACACTCGACCACAAGGCCAGAGCTGATTTCTAAATGCATGCGAGTCCACTGCAGTTCATTAGGGGGCGCTGTTGTCCCTGCGGCAGACGTAAGAATGCCCGGTGACTTCAGGACCTACCTGCTGTTACATGTGACCAACTGGGTTGTGGCCGTCTCCGCCCATGCTGGGGTGGCCTCCTGAGAGCTGCATGGGAGCCTCCGCCCCCACCCCGGACACCTTTTCCTCCTCGCGCCGTTTTAAACACGCAGCCTTGGGGTTGAGGTTGCGCTCTGACAGAGGAGCGGAGACAGAGCCGGTGAGCGTGAAGCTGTGCTGGAGGCGCGGCGCGTGGACGTCGGCAGCTCACCTCTGACTTGTTGTTCTAAGTTCAGGATGACGTTGACGGCTTGGTGGAGGATGAGAAGTTTGGTCTGAGGTTTGTCGTGGCTGAGGTGCAGCTGGCACATCCTGCCGAGCTCCTTGAAGGCCTCGTTGATGTCCCGGACCCGCAGACGCTCTCGGGCGTTGTTGGCCACTCGCCGCTCCCTCTCGCGCTCCATCTTCACCTCGGGGGGAACGTCCTCGTCATCCTCGTCCAGACTGCACACACAGATGGGATCAGTCGTAAAGCCGGCTTGAGCAGGTCGTTCTGCTCATGCTTCCAGGCGACCTTCAACCTGCACTAAAAGGTCTCTGTGCATGGCAGCCATGATGGAGCTCGGCAGGATGTGCCAGCTGCACCTCAGCCACGACAAACCTCAGCGTGTCTGTGACCATCTACAAGCAGCTAACACGATCACATCTCTGAGAACGTCTGCTGATGGAATGAAAGCTACAGACGTTTGATCTGCAGAACGTCTGCCGCTCTGATCTACTGCAAAGGAATTCTCTGGAGGAGAAACTTACTCATCTTTCTGGTCTGATAGGCCAGAGAACATCTGGAGGGTCAACGCCTCCTTTCTGAAAACGTGAAATGAAGGGAGGGGGGGGGTTGATATTGTTAAACACCTGACACAGGTAAGACCACAGGCCTTTGACAAGCAGCCTCTGGAAAAACAGCTTCAGCATCACGTCCGTCTGTACTCACAGTCTCCAGCATCAGGACCAAACCTGCGTTTGACAAAAAAGCTGCAGAGGTTGAAGAAAGCGTGTCACCTTGTCCGACTGCGAGCCGATTTGGGATCCTTCTTCTCATCCTCTGATTTGTCTGCCACGGAGGAGTTCTCATCGTCCTCTTTGTCTTCTCTTTTGATGTCGGAGCTGCTGGAGGAGTGTGAGGAGCGAGCCAAGCCCCCGGGGAGACCTTCACACACGCAGGTGTTGTTATTATGATCATGTGACCCGACACCAGACGGTCATTTCCAGGTGAACCTGAAAACCTACCAGTGAAGCCTTCTGACTGGCTGACAGGCTGCGTGGGTCCTGATGCGTGGTGACCGTGCAGGAGAGTGCTGCTGGGAGGAAGTCCGGCAGGTTCCTCGTGTTTCCCCCCCTGCTAGCAAAGACGGAGGACAAAGACACGAGTCTCATTAGCAACAAAAACCGCCAGGATGTGACACAAAAGTGTATCTAAATGACTGATCGATTAATTAAATACACATTTTCCTGGTCAAAGTTGTGGAACAGTTTTTGTTGTGTCACATTTTAGCCAGCAGGGGGCATCGGGAGAAGTTCCACTTGAAAATGATGGCCTGTGATCTGCGCAGCTCAC
Source organism: Oryzias latipes (assembly GCF_053564925.1). Taxonomy (NCBI): domain Eukaryota; kingdom Metazoa; phylum Chordata; class Actinopteri; order Beloniformes; family Adrianichthyidae; genus Oryzias; species Oryzias latipes. Next base: position 10,103,621 of record NC_136240.1, read on the forward strand.
TCCCAGACGCTGCACAGGTCCAATGGTGTGGAGCGTCTGACCGACATCAGGACAGAATCCTCTCTGCTGACAGAGCAGCAGCTCAAAGGGCGGGGACTCACCATGGCCGGATGTCTGTTGCTGAGCGCGAGGCTGGCGTTGGGGAAAGCCGGAGACAGGCCTCCCAGGCCCCCGTTGTGCACGGGGGGCAGCAGGCCGTGCATGTCACTGTGAGTGCTGTCTAAGGCGGGGCTCTGGCCCACAGCGTGGCTGCGGAGAACGTGGATGGCCTCCTCCAAACGGTCCTCCATTTTACTCTGCTGAAGAAACGGCACAGATGAGCGGAGAAGCGGCACCAAGACAAGAACAAGCTCCTGTCCGTCATCCTACCAGTGCGTGAGGTTGGCCTTCAAACGGGGGGGTGGTTGGTCTTTGCCACTGAGACGGAGCTCCTGAAAGACGGAAAAGCATCATCGCAGAGAAAAGGACCGCTTCCAGAAACGAGTTCAACCGCGAGAACCGGACTTATGGTCAGTGAAAGATGGCAGAAGCTGGACGGGTGGAGGAGGCGTACCTGCGATGGCCTGAGGAGATCCAGGAGTAGAAGGAGCAGACGGGAAGTTGTTACTGTTGTGGTCTGACGGATAAATCTGAAAGATTCAAAAACACAGAACTCAAGTCTTTCTGGAAAAATGTGAAAAACTGAAGATCCAATAGATCCTCTTCATCACATCATCTTCATCCTTTCTGGATTTCTACGGAGGTCAACGCTGAACTTATGCAGACAGAGCATTTGGGATTTTATTCCCTGTTAGCGAACAATCGTATTAACCCTTTAACGACTGGTGAACAGTATTTCTTTAAACTTTAGAGGTGTTGCTGTTCCTACGATCTAAAGCAGGACGTTACCGATGCCAGAGCCTTCCCGATCTCGTCCCCCGAGCTGCTGGCTGTGGTGCCTCGGCCGGCCGCTGAAACACATTGAATCCTCTTAGAACGTCTCCTCAGAGGAAACATCACAGCTAGGTGCTCCTGGTGCTTACCCATAATGCTTTCTCCGTTGAGGGTGGGTGTGTGGTTGTAGGTGGTGGGGGCTGTGTGGAAGCCGTTAACTTCGGTGCTATGCAGGGGGTAGTTCTGGGGGGGGAGGCATGCAGGTCATTACTGAAGAGTCAAAACTAAGGACAGCCTCCTGGGGGAGCTCTTTCATCATTTTTTTGAAGCAATGCCCCAACAGCCCTAATACACACAATGTTGGCGGGGGGGGGATACTCACCATTCTGTCGCTGATGGCGGGGAAGGAGCCTGGCTGTCCAATGTTCCCCAGCATGGGGGAGTAGCTGGAAGAGGACCAGGGGTCTTCTGAAGGACGGAGACCAGTGTTAAAAACCCAAACCCTCAATAGAACAGTCCACTCCCCCCTCAGTGGAACTGTCCACTCCCCCCTCAGTGGAACAGTCCACTCCCCCCTCAGTGGAACTGTCCACTCCCCCCTCAGTGGAACTGTCCACTCCCCCCTGCATGAAGTTACCTTGCATGAAGAAGGAGCCGGGATAGACGGCGCCAGGCTTCGCGCCCGCGTATCCTGCACCGTCTCTGGCAAACTCCTCCCCTGACGTGGAAACGTAAACCTGAGACAAAAGCAGAGATGGAAGAAAGTTTAGAGAAGGCGGTAGCGTGAAAGCACGGGTCACTGATGAGACACAACTGCCCACTTCAGTCAACTTCTGAGATCAGAGTTTAATCATGAAGGTGCTGCAGACCCACATGTGGACCACCAGGCTGGAATATCAATGGAATGTCCCTTTTGGTGTGACAGGGCTGCCAGAGCCCATCCCAGTGGGTCCCCGGAGAAAACCCACACGAGCAAACTCCACACATGATTCTGTTTCAGGTGCCCCAGCCAGGACTTGAACCAGGGCCTTCTTGTTGTTAGGCAAGAGCGCTAATTACTGTGGCTGGAATAGTGAATGAAAAAGCCAGACAAACAAGCGTTTCCATAACCCCCTTTGGAATCAGAAGATTCTGCTCCAGTCAGGTGTTCTGGTTCATTCCTCATAAACAAACGTCTCCAATGGTTTTTGTCTGAAACCAGAACTTGCCGTCTTCTCTGGGCGGCAGGTTCCAGCTAAGCTCCCAGAAGAACTCTTCTGACCAAGACCAAGCAGCACGCTCAGCTTCAGAATGAGAGCTCTGCAGACGGTACCGAACCTGCACAGGTTCAAGACACCCCATGTCAGACGCAGCAAAGCCTGGACTTCTGTCTTCAGTCATCGTGGAGCAGCTCCAGCCACAGAACATCTCACTGTGTGGACTGGATTCTGCTGAGAAACTGTCCTTCTGTCCGTGGTACAAGATCAGTGTGGTCAAAACTGTGGTCAACCATGGACACCAAGTCCAGCTTTGAAGGCACCAGTGATGAAGATCAGAAGAGCCACTAGAGTCTCAGAGTCATGCTCCTTTGTTCACCTGAACTTTTTCCCCCCAAATGATTTTGTTGAACAATGCTTCCAATCAATGAAATTCACTGGAGAATTTAGATTTATTAGTATCACTACACCTAACTTCCCAGTTGTCCCACCTGTGTTGTGGAACAATTATTTAAAGTCTTTCTGCTTTAAATTGAGTTCTTCATCTGACCTGCAGAGGCTGCTGATCCAGAACCACAATTAGGATGTTCTTTGGACCCCCTCCCTCCATCATGACTGGAATCCTAAGGCTTCTGCCATGGAGGTAGATGTTCTGCTGTGGTCCATTAGACCAACTTTTGGCTCTGGAACCTTAAAGAACCTCATTCTTCACGTGCGCTTCAGGGAAACCTCAGGCTGCACCAGCTTTAGCCGCCACAAGGTGGCAGGAGGGAGTATTTAGGAGCTGGAGGAAGAGGAGCATGGCATGCTGGGCACAGCACCGGCTCCAGTCCCAGCGCAGCCAGAACTTCCTGTGGACCCCGGTGACACGGCCTGGCCTGTAGCCCTCCCCTGGAAGACTCCCGGGATCACACACACACATACCAGGCATTCAGTGAGCCAACACACCCGTCCAGGCAGAACCCCCCCCCCTGTCCACTACATATGGAACCAATAGAAACGCTGCTGATGAAACTACATGTGAGCTCAACCAGAAAGCCTTTGAAACACAAGAGACAAAAACACGAACCCCGGAGATCCAGAGGGACGCAAGGAGCCCCCGCTCTCCAGATATCATCGCTCCTCACTCCTCTCCGCGCTGAAAGAGGAGGAGAAGAACGGAGGCTATGCTGCAAAGAATGCTAATCCAGAAAAGGGATTTTTTTCTGTAATTTGATTTAACAGAGAGAAGTGGAAAGGGAATGGAGAGATGCACTTCTAATTACAGAGCCATCTGCCTGTTCCTGGACCACGTCCAACTCCACAGGCAGCTGGGCTGAGGAGAGGATGGGGGCTGGGATCAGGCTGCACGAGGGACGCAAGGAACGCCTCGCTGGGTAGGGGGTGCTAAAGGGGCAGGGGAGAAAAATGTACGAGGCCAGAGCAAGAGAACGTCAAGCTAGAGATGAGGCGGATGAGGAGAGAGAGTTGATCGGGCTAAACTCAGGGGAAACACGATGGAGATGATTTCATCCAACTATAAGCTTGGAGACGTTCTTTCAGAGAACAATGAGAACCTTGCAGGTCTGCACGCAGATCCTGGAACCTCCCTGCTTCATGCAATCCAGGTGATGGCCGTGCAAAGGTCAAAGGTTGACATCAAACTGAGCTAATGTGGAAGCAGAGGCTTTATGGGACCAATGAGAAGCTCTCCTCGGACCCAGAGGAGGCTTCAGGTCAACAGGTGTAACAGGAGATGATTCAGAGCAGTGGTCCCCAAACCCCCAAGGCGTGGACCGTCACTTGGCATCGGGCCACAGAGAAATTTCTATTCCTAGGTCAATCTGAGGCAGAATCAAATTGACCAATACCATTAAAAAATCGTTTAAAAATGAGATAAATCAATAATTGAAATCGGGGCCTTAAACCCCTTTAATTTAGACACGACACGTTTATTTTACTATCAGGTAAAAATGACCAAGTGGTTTTAGGTCAGTGAATCGGCAACCAGAAATGCTGAATCGTTGCTAAAATGACTCGTTACACACTTATCCATTTTGTAAAGCAAAATTAAGTCGATTGAGGATTATCAAGAAGATGTAAAAAAAGAGGGGAACAAAAGTTAACAAGTCCAGAACGGTTCTTCTGACCAACAGAATGAGTAATGGCTGTTTATTTCTCTATAGTCTATGGGATTTTGGCTTCTTGGAGCCTTCTTTTGTTTAGAACAAAACCTATTTTGTGACAATTTAATCATTTTTATTTATCCACCACACTTAAATCCTTTGACACGGAGATGTCGCCCAGCAACAGCTAAATAACGGGGGTTGGGCCCGTTTAGGTGGTTGTCCTCAACCAGCAGGTTCTGGAGTTGAAGACGGAGTCCCAAGAATTTCCATACCTGGTCCAAGGCTCCAGTATTAAAGGTCGAACAAAGCTGAAGTTGGCGTCCAGTTGTTTGCTTCCACTGTAACGGTTAGGGGAAAACCTAGATCACATTTAAATGGGCCTAGTTAACTCATGAACAATTACGAATCGTCCAGAAGCAAAGCTCACTCAAAAATGTTAGTACAGAAAATATTCTTCTGTTAAAAGACAAAAACCCAACCCTGTAATTTAGCCTTTCATGAATTTTACAAATCAATTATCAACTCTACATTTTCTAACAATGAGGTTCAGACTATTCTTTTAGGCTAGAATTAACTTTCAAGAGTCTATATTGACCAATACTAGACCTCCAAAAAAGGGGGAGCACAGCTTTACCCCCAGAAACCCTCACAGGATCACATAAGTTGATGAAGAAAGTGGGCGGAGTCATTAATCTGGGCTCAGACTTGGCCTCGCAAGCTCTGCACCTCACAACTGGGTTACCCCCCCCCACTTCATGTGGTGAAGCACAGGGGGGTGTTGGGGGAGGGTCACAAACAGACGTCTCATCGTTCACCGTAAAACCTTATAGCGGTCTGCACTAAGCTTTAACACCCACATATGGAGGGGGGCACCGCCGCGGCTCAGTTTTAGTCATCAGGTTGATTCAGACCCAAACACGAAGACCCAAACTGTCTCAGTTCTGAGGAAGTAGGGCCTGAATCAGGTAGCACAGAGGTGTAGAGGTCAGCATTCTGGCCTCACAGCGAGACGGTCCCGGTTCAAATCTCTTTGTGGAGTTTGAATGTTTTCCTATGGGTTTTGTCCCACAGCCCAGAAACATGCTCAATAGGTTCACTGACGCTTCTAAACTTGGGGTGTGTGAAAGTGAGTGTGTGTCCGTGTGACGGACTGGAAAACTGTCCAGATAGACTTCACCCAACGCTCCCGGTGAGGACACCCACTTCCAGGAGGACGGAGACAAATAGAAGTTCTGACTCAGAAATCCATGACGGCAAGTTCTCCTGCAGCTCACCCATAGACATCCCAAAACACAAACAGCACCTCAAATTCTATCAAATCGACAAAACCGGCGTGGCAACAACCGCACTGAAGTTTAGCTGAGACAGTCGAGTCGGGCTGAGCAGAACCTTTGCAGGTTTGACAGAACTCAAGCAGAGGAGAGAAAGCATCAGTTCTCACCGAGGAAGGCAGGCCGGGGGGTTTCCGGATCTTCTTTGGCTGGGCATCTGTGCACAGAAAAGAAACATTGTGCTCAGGTTATCGGGTCAGATGAGGTTTGAGCACCAGAGGGGAACTTCAGGTGGAAGAAAACATTAGAAAGAGGAGAACAGGAAATGACATTGAGCCTCCAAGTGAGAGAACCTTCTGGATGATCAATTGATCAACCTAAAGCCATTTGTAAACCATGTTAAAAATATGGCAGAAAGTGGTAAAGATGTACGAGATGAGTGATGCTGAAGGTGTATAGGTGGTGTGCATGTGATACAGACTTCCAACCAAATGGGCTTGGTAAAATGTTTCCATCCTGGATGAATAAGGGGCTGACGACGTGCCTCTCATTCGCTCACAAAGGTGCACTACTGAGTTCTCAATCAGAGTGCTAAATGTGACATACAGCAGACTGATTATTCAGAGGTTTTTCTTTTTCTTATTTTTTTTTAACCAATGTTCATGTTTAAACTGGGCCTGTTCTCTTTATTCAACTTGTATTCAAAAAAAAAAAAAAAAAAAAAATCATAAAAGAATCTTTTGGAGGACTTGTATAATAAATACTGTAAAGCTGTTGTACATTAAATGCTTTTCAACTAATAAATATAATTACAAAGAACATTCTGGAAAAACCACGAAGACTCAGTCAGGGAGACCCTTCCTCCTTACCTAAACCTCCTTCGGGCGGCCTTCTCCTGGGGTTGTTGGGGTAGGACGGGTAAAACTGAGAACCAGACTTGAGGCCAGAGGGGGACATGGCATCTGGGCTTGGCATCGGTATGTCGCTGGGAAGAAAATTAGGCTGCAACAAGAGAGATGGCAAGTTTTTACTGTTCAATAAAGACGGAGCATCAATGAAGTGAGAACAGAAGTGAAGTGGAACGTCCTTCGTGTAAATGTTCCTCCAACTTTGGCTTCACAAGAAAAATCCTACCTGACTCCCAAAATGAGGATACGGCCGGTCAGCTTTACCTGCAGGAAACAGGAGAAGATGCAGAACAAGCTTTGATTGACAGCTGAGGTCAGAGGGTGATGAAACCTGCAGACAGGCTTCGTTTACAGCACGAACACGCGAAATGTTGACGGAAGAAAACACGAAAATTAGAGACAAACCAGAAATCCCTGAACTGATGAACGGAGATGACAGGCCTTCATGCTCACTGAAGTGGGTTCCATCTCCGTAGCCCTGCAGAAACAACAGCACCAAAAGAAACTTAGAACCTCCGACAGAACCTGAATAACATCTCTAACTTCCGGCAAATTCAATATCTTCATATTGGGGGGGGGGGGAGCCGCCCCTCTGGCGGGAAGCGTGCCAAACAAATCTGCAACAGCTCCAGGGATTCAAACAGACTTCCTTAATTATCAGCTTGGGGTAATCAAAGCTCTGCCTCCATTTCTGCCCCGGTTCCTTCCATTTACGCAGACAGCTGCCAAACGGGGACGGTGGATGAGGAGAGCAGAGAGACGCCATGCCAGAGCGGGATCCTGAGCCAAGGTAATTAGGTAGAAACCAAAAACTAACACTTCCAACGTGGCGGGAAGCTGCACAGAGCGGCTCTGGTGGATGGAAGACGGCGTGCAGTTTCAGCCCGTTAAAAACATGCACAGTGTCTTGATTGGACGGCACGTGCTGTTCCACGGTAAACCCGTATTGCCCCTTAAAAGAGTCATGTGGATCTTACCCGTCCTTGGCTGAACGAGGGACTGTTCTGTTCTGCAGAACCCCAGGACCCGGAGCCGCTGCGTTCATCTGCAGATGAAGAAACACTTGGTTAGAGAGGACATTGGTCAGGTTCCACGGAGAACATCTGCCGTATGTTCATTTCTAGCTCTGGGACAACGTGCGTGAATTGCCGTGCACTGTTCCCATTAGAGTTCATTATAGTGAGTGAATAGCAGAAAATGAAACCTTCACTTCCTAAAGGAATTCAGGATGTTCCAAAGCATCTTTTCTGACGCCTTTACGTTCATAAACCAGACAGAACCTCTGGAACCTCAGACGCCTCCATTTAGGTCAAACATACATGATGCAGCACAAAGAAAACGCCGCCCAAGCCCGGTGGAGCAGAAAACTCCCAAATACCCCCATCATCCCCTTCTCCCTGTCGAATGCACTAATGCTATCCAGCCTCTCGGGAGACACAGGCTTAATTGCATGCTCATTTGCATAATTGTGCATATTAATGTGGTTTCCTTATGAATATTCATATTTGGTCTTTGATTTCTGCCTAATTAAAAACACGTGTGTGTGCGTGAGCAGCACAGAAGCGGAGGGGTCTGGGTGAGATCAGCAGCCGCTCTGACGAGCGAGAATGAGCGATGAGACGAACAGAGCGGTGCAAGCACCTACACTGGCGCTGACAGCCGTGATCTATGGCGCCGACGCCGGCGGCATGAAAACTCAGGGAAGCAGCAAACGGACCTGAGAAGATCTGCAGCAACAAAGCCCAGAGACGCCGTCAACCACCTCCAAATGCCAATAGACACTGGCGAGGAGCTCACGGTTAAATAAAGACGACAGACTTTGCATGCCGACTCTGGGGCCAAAGGCCTCTGCCAGCAGACGTACGTAGCACCAAATTCTCATGACAGAAACTCACACAAAGCAGCAGAGTGTCCCCCCAACATGGTGCTTTATTGGTTCACATGTTTGAAAGGTGAGTGTGGAAGGTAATCTGAGGAGAAGCCTTTACCGAGCGGCGCTCCTGGGATGTCTCATTTGGACAACAGGGATGCTGAGGAGGAAGACAAAGAGCCGTGCAGCAGAAACCCAACAACCTCGTGAACTCAAAGGCAATTAAAAACAAGCTGCAGAGGGGACACCGACACCTACGACCACCTCGACTTCAGGGCAGAAATCCAACGGTTACTATCCCGTATCACAATCCCTTGGTTACTAGATCCCGTCTCCATAGTGTGCAGCTTCAAGGGGCTCCACTGATGAAAAGCTAAGAACACTGAAACATCCATGTCATCTGTGTGGCATCATGCAGAAGAGCTGATGCTCCACTGATAAAAGAGAAAATAATAATAACATTTAAAAGACAAGTTTCTTCGTGAAACGGAGAGCCCGGAGGTGTGAAAACGGTTCCAGAACTACAGGCACATGAACACAGATTTTGGTCTGAGTCCCTTTGCAAAGGGATCTGAATTCAGTAGAAGCGCACCAGAGTTCACTACAAAGAATCAAACCAAGAATCCTGCAGCACCAATAGTTTAGGTCAGTGGCCCCCAACCTTTTTCACGCCACGGACCGGTGTGACGTCACACAAACTTTAACAGCCCAGTCTTCCAAATATAGGCGGATGATTATTGCAACAACAACGCTAGGATGAGGGAGGATCAAAGACGTGACAAGACAAACACTGCACTTTCATTTTTACACGCTTAATAGTTTGCATGGCACAGGCGTCATCATCCTCTCCCCTTCCCACACTCATGGTGCAAAAAATAAGTACTGTCCATTAAATGAATTTTTTGGAAGCCGAAGGCTCCTCTTCTGTCTGCTGTCTGGGCCTTTTCCCCTTCGCAAAGTACATTTCCAAAGACGTTTGTATTTTACTCATTTTGCTAGCTCCTGGGTTTTATTTTGGCGGTAACCTATCACGTGACAGAGAAGAGCGCCTTGGCTTGCGGCAAAAATGACAGTCAGATGTAACAGAGAATCGGGCAATTTTTCAAAATAAAACATCTTTCAGATTCTGATATGAATAGAACGAAAGTAATGCAAGTAATTTATTCTTATTTTGTCTGGGAGGGCTGGGGACCGCTGGCTTAGGTGACGGGACTGAGGTCCCACCTCCTAAATCAAGGTGATCATCCTGGTATCAAAGCTCAGTCAACAGGGGTTCCTGAATGTGTGGCATGAAGCTCAGGGGAACATTCAGGACCTCCCAACAGCCCAGCGTTTGCTCAGACATCAGTCTGGATCGTTTGTTGTTCCGTTCTTGGATGTGGACTCCAGAACAGATTGGCTGCACTGTGAACAGGAAGCGTGACATCATCGTGGCGTGTTGTTCCATGATAGAGACGGGGAGGTCAACACAAACCGAAAAAAAAAACAAGCTGTTGATCACTCCTCACAGAGGCATGAACAGCGCCACCTACTGCACCAACAAGCACAGTAACTGCTCCCGCCCATGAAGTGATCAGACTTTAGTCAGAGAAGAAAGGAAGAACCAGCCCCCTGTTCTCCCGGCTAAGGTTAATTCACGGTTCTTTAGTCTGCCTCGGGTTCTGTCACACCTATCCTCAAACCAAAACTCGTGGTTTTAATCCAAATGATTCACATTCGGTGGGTAAAGAATAGGGTTGAGATGCCAAGAGTCTCCATAAAAACAGAACTTCACAAAGTCATCGTAAAAACTAAGGAGATCCAGGCGGTACCTGCAAAGGGCGGAGCCACATCAGAAGTACCTGCTTATGTGTTTGTAGCTATACATAAACAGACCCCCCCACACACACACACACACACTAAATGACATTGGGGGGCATCTATAAAGGAAAACTGCAGCTTTCAGCCAAGAAGATTTGGCTGAAGGCTGAACCAAAGCAGTCCATCACTCGATGTGGGAACATCCATAGTGCATTCATGGATTATAAAGGTTCTGGCAAGTTCTACAAGTTCTGATCACTCTGGTTCTGATTGATAGACATTTGTGGAGGGGAAAAAATAGCAAACAGCAAAAAATAGGTAGTTTCGAGAGGAAAAAGAAAGAAAAAATGAAAACGTATTCGATTCCTGAATCAGATCAACAAATCTTTATGTTTAATTTTTATTTAATCATCAATTCTGAGTTTATTTACAACTTTAGGTCAAAATCACCAACACATGTAAGAGATTTTAAAAGAAGTGTTTTGTTTTTAATCGCTTTTGTCACTCAAATGTTTTCTTCTGTCAACTTCCTGGTTAACTTCAGCAGAAAACCAAACCTAAACATCACCTTCACTTTGGATCATTTTATAACGAATCCTGAAAACGTTCTCCAGTTCTTCATCCTTTTTCCTGACTACAGATCCAGTAAATGAAGACGCAACAACCCCTCAGTAGAACTGGAACAACTAGAAAACACCCACTATCCCAACATCTCAACGCACAAGGGTTTCCAACTTTTACCGACCGACTTTTTTCCTCTTTAGTGGAAAAACCACAAAACTCTAGGTAAACATTTTACAGACGCGCGTTCCGGTAGTTTTACTTTGAAAATTAGAACTTTAACCGAGACTTTACTGTGAAGATTTAATTTCCTGTAACAGTAGCGCATTCGGCTTGTTTAGTTTTTACTTTATTTTACATTTTAGAGCTATAAGTACATTGCATGAAGCTTTTTTTTTTACTCTACTCCGATATTGAGATGTGAATCGGGGATCTTGGATATCACAAATATTCACATTTTTTTAACAAGTATCCAAGTATTTAAAAACTCATTACAGCCCTACTAAAACTAGTATTTTCTAAATATGATAAATGTGAATCAACCGTTTGAATAACTTCACTAGCAGCATCTTCAAAACATTAGAATATTCTGCATCATCATTATTGTCTGTTGGAACAACTGTCAAAATAATTCCAGATTTGTAGAAAGGACACCTGGATTTTTGTCTGTTAAAAGCAGCTTTTATTTTGAAGTGGAAGGTTCTTCTGTTTCCTCTTTTCTTCCAAAAGAAACTTCTAAGATACGTTTGTTTTTCTTAACTTTGATAGCTTGGGGGGTTTCAATTTAGCAGCTGGAGGAAGTGCTTTAAGAAAGAGGCGGATGTATAGAATCCAGTCGTTTTCCAAAATAAAACTTCCTTCAGAATCAGATTAGAAATAAAACAGAAAAAATGTGGGCTTTCCCCCCCCCCTTTGTGGCCCGGTACCAACTGCCCCATGGACTGGTACCAGCCCAGAGGTTGGGGACAACTGCTCTTAAGTTTGGAGGTCATTCGGAACAGAACTGTTTACACAGGCAAGTCACATGACTGCTCCGAGTGTTGTTGTTCACACATTACAGTCAGCACTAGTGGTTTAGGGGGAAAAAAAAAAATCGATTAGACGATTTTGCGATATTTCCTTTGGTGATATTTGTATTCATTTGGAATGCTGTCAGGACGATATCTATTTAATTATTTGTGGCCGTCCTTCAGCGTCTAACTCTTTTTTTCCCCACTTCAACCGCTAGTTGGCAGCACCGCCCACTGAGCCTCTTTGAGCAGCTCTAAACTGCACCAAAAAAATAAAAATAAAAAGACAAGATCTCATGGAGAGGCAGCTTGTTTTGTTGTCATGAGACTCGGTGCCATGCTGCTGCCAGTATCATAAAAATGTGTGTAATGCGGTGCTTTGTAGCGGCTCAGATAAGAACGCGTGAAGCAGTGCAGCTGTGCAGCGGCTCATGAACGAAGCATCAGCCAAAATACCATTGGAAAAGCGGGCCAAAGTTCTGCAGAATCTCACAGCAATAGATTCCAGTTTAGCGACCTGATGGATCAGAGTGACGTGTACAACACTCTGAAAAAAGACCAACGTCGCTGCGATGAGCGGTGAAATCTTTGTTTACTTCCGCGTGTCACAAAGCAGAGCTTCAGCGGCAGTAAAGACTGTAAACAAAGCATATTAGCCATAGCAAAGCAACTTTCCTTCGCCCTGTCATGTCACCTCATCATCACACTTTATTTTTTCTGGAAAGAATGTGAGTTTTTTTTTTCTTTATTTTTTAGGCACCGTTCAGGCTCCTGAACCGTTGAAAAGTTCTGGAGAAGCAACATTTAGCAATTTGAATAAAAAATAAACAGATCATACATTTAGAGCCTTTTTTGTTAAGGCACATTCATTCTGAAAAATATTTTGGTACAAAAATCAGACTATGTTGACTGTTCCCTATAAGAACAAATATATCCTATATTACCCAAATAAAAGCACTATGAATTTGCTTGTATAAAACAACTTGTCTATGAGATACAGTTGCACTGCTCAACATTGCGATCATAAAATAAAATGAATTTGACTTTTTTTTTTCCAATGAAAAGAGTGTCTTTTTTAAAGCAATACCCCCCCCCCCCCCCCCCCCCCCCCAAAGGGAAATGTGTTCCGGTACAATGTCGCGATACGAGACTCTTGCCAATACACATCCCTAGCTAGCGCCCCTTGTGGACCTTTAGCCGTTTATGCCAACAGTGCCAGAACCTCATCCAGCTTTTGTTTTTTAATTTATCCCTGATGGGAATCCGGTCATCAGGTATTTAAAAAGTTCCATCTTCCTTTTGTTATTTTTCCTAAAATGTTAGGACCTCCTCCGGACTTCTGCTTGGTCTCAGAAGGAGCTTCCTCCCTTCTGGGGCTTCGGAGCGTCTGAAGGAGGAGAACCCTTCCAGCTTTGAGCTGCTCATGTCTGAACCTGAAAGGTTCTCCTGACCAAAGCTTATCCTTGATTTGAAAACGGTCATTAGCAGAGAAGTAGTTGGCGTAGTAACCACGTAAACAAGGTCTTAAACATCCCAGCATTGTTTTTATGCTTTCCAACAACGGCAGTGAAAAAGCCCCTTTAACTAAAGCGGCAGAGGAGAACCGGAAGCAGAACATCCTTGTTCTATGGCTTTGGTTCTGCGGCGCTCCGCTGCAGTCCAGCAGAGGAGCGTTCTGGAAGAAAGCCTGTCGCGTCTCGTGTGTGAAGGGGGTTGGAGACGTTGCCAGCAGCTGCAGAGGTGACAGAGGGGTCGCCCGCCTGAAGGCTTGTGGGCTTGGCCAACCCCCACCCCACACAGTTGCACCCCCCCTACCACCACCACTACTCAAACATCCCACACTTCTTGGCGATCCGGCGTTTCTTCCCTCCACACCACGCGCCCTGGCGGGAGCGCGCACGCCGGAGAAGGACGCCTAACGCAATTAGCCCCCCGATGAGCACTTTTGTGCTGATGAGCAGACGCGATGTGGAGGGCCGCTGTTCCCGCGCTGCTGCCCTGGCGTCATGGATGGACGTTCCTCAATGGTCATCAAAGCTACATAAGCAGCTCTGCAGGCAGACGTTTGCCCCCACCCCTTGGGGTTCTAGGACCTCCGGGATGAACGGTTCTGCGGTTCAGGAGGACCTGCAGAAGCTCCTGAAGTTGGAGCCGACAGCTTTAAGTACCACATTATAATTGGTGTCAATGACTGAGGGCCACACTTGGGACAGGGGGGGTTAACTCCTCTCTGTTTAGTAATTGCCTGACGTGAGAGGAACAAACAGCCTTCCACAGACTGATCCCTCCATTCAGCAGCGCGGCCGCTCGCTGCACGCTGGGCCGCTTTAAGGGGTTGTCGGCGACATTGTCTCAGACTCCAGCCATTTCCTGCAGATGGGGGGGGGGCTCTGAGCTGTGCTGGGGGAGGAGTGTTTTACACTTCAGGGCGGGGGAATCGTTTCAAGTCCATAAGCCCCTTCTTTGCCTTTGTTCCTGAGTGGCCAAGTTCTCACTCTGGGGAATGCTGGGAGTGTGACTCGATTTCACACACCGGGATGGGGGGGGGGCAGCCCGGCCCAAGTAACGCGACTTACTAATAACCTTCAGGAAGAGAGACACCCCCCACTCCCCCCATCAGTGTGTTAACTGCAGCTAGTTTGCACTTTGAAGTGAGAGGTAAAGCTAACAAAAAGGACAAACACGCTGAAGATGCCCGGTTACCATGACGACATCCAGTCAGAATCATCACTGTTTCAAAACAAACGTAATCGTATTTGTCTTCCTGAAACATCTGCTCACAAACACCAGCAAAGGATATTAAACCACGACAAAACCCAACGTTTCTGCTAAACGTGGACATTAGGAGACACCCCCACGTTGTATTTGGAGGACAGACGGCTTCTGGAGGCATACCTGATCCAGCGAAGTGAGTGCTGGCCAGAGTCATGGTCCGGTTCTTCCCGTTGGCGACTGGCGGCGCAAACATCTGCAAGACACAATGAAGTCCGAGTTAGCAGAGGAAAGAGCAGAAGACGCACACACAGGTAAACCGACCTCCCCACCACCACCTCTTCACACCAGCCTACAGGGTTTGATGAAGTCGGTGTGTGAATGAACGAACAGGGACGAGAGCATCCCGGAACCACGGCGGTTTGCGTGGTTTACTGTCTGCTGGGGTTCACAGCCGCTCCTCTTACAGAAACGTTCACACCAGAAAATTTGGACACGTTTGGTCGTGACTGCAGCTGGATCCAAACCGCAACTCAAGAGGGAAGAATCTACTCTAGCGAACGGGAAGCTTTTCACACCCCCCCTTCCCAAAAACAGGGGCTTCACAGCTTTACTTTAGCTCATCTAGCCCACAGAAGAAGACGACTTTATGTGGACTTGTTTAACTGAGCTTCAATAAACATCAAAGAAGCTTTCCATCCCATGAACCTGCTGAGTCCAGGTGAGGGTGAAACACCAGAACCCTGATGGTTAAACAGCTTCTAAACCCTGCTTTAGAAACCAGCAGCTTGGGTTGTTTTAGAAACTAGGAGATGATTCTGTCAGCGTTAAGCTTCCCCACAGAACGAAACCTGACAAAACCTCTCCATCCACGCCGCAGGTGATGTCAGAACGGCGTTGAGAGCAGACGTGTCTACAGTCTGAAGGGTGAGCCCAAATGCAGGAGCGTCGTCTCTGGTGATGCAGCTGCACCAACTCTAAACATCTGTGGGGAATTCTGGTTGGTTCTTCTGCGTTTTCCAGTTACCTGACAAACACCTGAAGGCTTCATGGATCATTTACATCCACGTAAAGTTAAACGGTGCCGTCCGGATGGTGTACATGACACAATGGGCACTCCTTTGCTGTACAAACATTGAATGCTGATAAAACAAATGTGTTGTTCTGCAGACTGAGGATTGTGAGTGTTCCTGCGGACCCCCTCCTGCACTCTGACTCCAGCTCTCCACCGCACATAACCACACCTGTATTGCATTCTTTTCTCCCAGTGCCCCCCACCTGCAGCACCAGTGCCACCCAGAGCTACCCAGGCTAATCTCCCACTGGCTTACCGCGCTGAAATCCAGGAGGTCGCTGAGTTCCTTGTCAGTTTCCACTGCAGCCATTCTTTGCTGCTGCTCGCTCATACCCTTCAGCCTCTAACCAACCCTACGAGAGAAATTTGCAAATACAGGGTTTTAATGGCACTAGCAGGCACAGCGAGAAGTTACAGACTATGATGAAGGTGGAGATGAATGACTGAGAGGACCTGTGCTACGTCACTGACTCGGACCAGAGTTTCTGCCCCTTCACTTCCATAAAACCACAACAGAACGGACGCCTTCTTCTCACGCATCCATGCAGGTAAACCAGACGTTGTTTACCGGACAGGTTGAACACACGACCAAAACATACAGCTCAGATTTCCGCCATGCAGACACACGAGCCCCCCGGAGAGGAGGAGGAAGACAAAAGAGGAGTTCACCAGGAGCTCTCCTCCATGCACAGGAAGGAGGCCACGCTTTGAAGAACACTCCGTCTTCAGCCAAATCACAGAGTAACGAGCAGAAATGGGGTCTTTTATTTTACGCAGCCCCGGCAGCGAACGCAGCCGCATGTCGATCATCGCTGCATGAAAGAGAATGTAATACACTCACAATCACAGACATAATCGGGACTATTGTTAGCCTGAGGAAACGGGGCTGAAAGGCACAGCTAATGACTGTATGCAAACACGCCATTACAGAATTACCATATGTCACCTCAGAAAGGCGCTTGTCACAAGACACAGTGAGCATGAAGACGGGATTTAGCCTCTTCTAAACTCCACTGCAGGCCCCAGGCCGCCTGATGCTGCGCGGCGGCGAGCCCCACAGAGCGGCTGCTCAGTGGAGGAGGAACAGAGGCGCGCGGACACCAACAGGTGGTGTGTTTCTGCAGCTTCCCCTCGCATTCACAGCGAGGCATGTTCTGATGCCACCAGAGAAACGGAGAGACGCCAGAAGTTCAGGCTGAGCAGAAAAACATGGAGGGAGCTTTAGTGTGAAGGAGGAGGAGTCTCTGAGAAAAGCCTCCTCAGATATGACCAGAGAACGTAAACAATAGACACGGAGCTGGTTACAAATTAAACTGGCATGGTGACCTCGGGATCAGAGGGCCTCTCCATCAAGACCAGAACCAAACGGAGCAGCACATGGGGGGGGGGGGGGGGGGGGGGGGGGGGGTTCTGGAACAAAATGGTATGTTCGCCTGCTGCTGGATCAATATCTGAAGCTGGGAGATCCGGGCTCTTTGTCACCCCAAGCAGGGCAGGAAGGCAGCTCCTTCTCTGCAGAGGCTTCCACCCCAACGATGGAGCAGATGCATCAGACTGCATCCAAACATCAGCTGGGTCCTCAGGAGAGGAGCTGTGGTGACGGTCCAGCCCGAACCGAGCCTGTGGGTCAGCCCCCACCGAACCGCTTAAAACAGACCTCCTTCTATCTGAAACAAAGGATCGGAGGAGCAGAGAAACATGGTTTCCATCTGTTGCTTTAGCCCGCGAGGACCTTTTGTTTTCCAGGAGTTTCTAGACAAACTTTGGATCAAACTCCTCCTGAAGGAGGGGAACTCGCGGACTCCTCATCGCCATGAAAAGCGGAGCAGGAGGCGGCCGCGAGCCTCCGCAGGAGGAGCCCAACTTCAGAGCCGTTCTGGGGGCTCCGCGTTCGGGGGGAGAGGGGGGGGGGGGGGGGGGGCACAAGGAATTTCCTGCCAAATGTGCAATAAAACGGGTCTGAGGCAGCCGCCGCCGTGAGCTCTCGCTCGGCTCACGCGGAAAGTTTGCTCCACGTCTGAGCGGAGCGTAAACGCCGCGTGGCCACAACCACCGAAAAGGCGTTTTTTTTCACCGCCAATACCCCCCCAAAGCCGCCGGAACGAGCGCTGGCGGCTCGGCCCAAACCCCGACGGCCGCCCGCGAGGCAGCGCCAACGTTTCACGTCCGCGGAGGGTTTTAGTAGAACAAAGGAGGGATTTCCTCCCGCGAACTCCATCACGCACTCGGCCCTCCACCTCCAGCCAGACAAAAACTTACATCCCCCGCTTAAACCGCACATTCCCCAAAACTTTTCCACAATGGAAGCGGTGGAGACGGGCTCAATGGAAGCCGTCGAGTTCAGCCCCAAAGAGGCGATGTTGTGAGAGTGCGGGTTTACCTCTCTGCTCCGAGGGTCCGATATCCAACCGTGAAAAGAAACGCAGAGACCCGCAGGGAGAAAAACATAAAACTTCAAGAGAATTTCGACCTCAGTGCATGAAACGCATTGGGAGCACACAGATGTCTTCCTTTTGTCCCGGGGAGCCTGCGTCTCGCGGAGCGTCCACGTGCCTGCCCGAGAGCCGCGAGTCTGTGTGCAAACACTTCTATTTTAGGTACAAATATCACGTCTTCCGTTTTTGTTGTTACAACTGAGATGATTTCATTCTTCTCGTAGACATCTTCACCACCTCCGTCCACATTGTCAGACGCAACAACGTATCCCTCCGCACAAAAAGTGAGGGCCTCAACGCCAGCGGTGTCCGATTTCAAACGCCTTTGAGAGATGTTTGAAATTTTTCGACATAAAATCCCCCAAATTCGATGTCTCCTAGTAGCCAAGGCCTACAACATGTCCAATCTCGACATTCATGGTCAACAACTATGTCGGCAATCCTCAAAATTCGGGCGCTCTGTGAGAACTAGATGGCGCGGCGGAAGGCTATGGCAAGAAAGTTACCTGCGATTATACAGCAGCAGCTTGACGAGATGGCACGATAAATCCAAAGGCTCTCAGCCAATGAGAGAGTACGCAGGCTTGACTGACAGTAAGAAACACTAATAGGGAGGCGTATATCGAATTTGGCCCCGCCTTTTTCCTGACGCTCACTTTCCCTGCGTGCTCAGAGAGGTTGGCTAAAGGGGGCTCCATCATGCCCGCTGACATCACTTTAATTTTTAGGTTGCCGTGTCTTCTTTTCGTTTTTGGTCCCAACAACAACAACGCGAACTCGCAGCTTTGCTTTAGCCTAGAGCTTTCTGCTAGGATCTCCGAAACCCATCCACGCCGGATTCAGCCGGATAATAATAATAATAATAATAATAATGATAATAATAATAATAACAATAATACATAATTTGCTTTTTAAAACGATATTTAGTTGAGTGAAAATCTACCTTAAGCTGGACTTTCTGTCACTTATTTACATATCTGTAAGACGGATTATATATGTCACAGGAAGTCCAGTGTTATTCTTTTGTGAGTTCTGATAAGTAAGACGTTTCGCTCCTGCTCATCTTTGAGCTTAAAAAAAATAAAAGTCTAAATAAGCCACAAAAAAACGACACTATAGAATGAACCTCAATCTATGAAGAAAGACAGAATCAAACGTATTGCATCTTCGTCTGTTGTTCATGCTCAGTTAATTGAAACAAACTGAAAACGTTTTCTGCAGATAAAGTGTTGTTGCACTTCCACCATTCTCCTGCAGGGGGCCGCGCGGGCAGCAGCCCGGCAAACATCAGACCAAGCCGGCCTGCTAACTGCCTTCTCTGGAGCAGAAGCACACGGAAGAGACGCTCCAGCAGCCAAGGCAACTTCACGTTTCTCCCGAGGGAATCAGGCCCAAATGTTTACGTTCAGTCCACGTCCTGATGCTCAGTTCGCGCATAGCTCAGTATAGGCATAAGCCAGCCTTTATTAACACGTTTTTCATCGTAGAGTGATCAATAATCCATAAATATAACGTTAAGCAGGTAAGAGGCAGTCACGTGACCCGTCTCTTGCATTTATCACGACTTAATACTTAATCAAACGTCTTATTGGCATATTTTAGAAATTCAAAACTAAAATGGTGTCAGAAACCTTGCCTAACCCTGAAGTGTGTCTGAAGCCGTCATGTGACCCCGCAGGCGGGATGCTCCAGCTTTGACCTACATCAGAAGGAAGACGCACTAAACTCCAGTCATTCACAGACTTGAGGGTCTGAGCATCTATTTATACAGCAGGTAGTGATGCTAAGGGGATTGCTGTCAGTGGTGCATACAGGTAAATAATCCCCTGGAGGAGGAAGCAAAAGCTCTGGATCAGAACAGGACTTTGTTTCATGGACCATCTGAGGAACATGAAAAGGTTGAACCAAAGGAGACACACATCTGAAAACGACGTCATGCATCATCATCTCAAGTTGAACCCTTTCATTGAGAAGCATCCTCATTAAGGCTTTATTACTGGAGGAGCGGAGGATCCAGAACAGGGTTCCTGGAGATGTTCTGTTCTAGAACTGTGCTGATGTCTGCGTTTGCCATGAAGCTCTGCAGGCGGTTTGTTGCAACAGCTGGGTCTGACATGGAGAGCGTGGATGAGGGCAGGCGGAGGCTCAAACCTCTGCAAAGACTGTCAAACTGAACGCCACTCACCACAGTGCTGCATTTAGCTTATTCAAAGCTTTCACGACGTTTACGCTGCATACGTTTCCCGTCTCAAACCAGAGGAAATGTTTTCTGTTCTGAAACAGAGAAATCCCTCATCTGGACTTAAAGTCTTCTTTCTTTGAAATGTTTCACGACTTGATGAGTTACCTCACCTGGATAAAAGAGAACCTTCATTGACATGGAGAAATCCACATTTACGACATCTTTGAATTAGCTAAAAGAAAGTCTTAAAGATGAGGGAGATTCTCCTGAATTAATGCTGCAATATCATGCTATTAATGGAAATCTACCACTGAGTGAAGCTTCTAAAAGTTATTTTGAGAGGACTCTCTAAAACACTGATATATATATTTATATAATATAAGGCTCAATTTTCTGTCCGCATGTCCCCCCATCCTCAGAAAAATCCCACGAGGACATGTTAAAAACAGCACGAATCTGTTCAAAATGATAAGACCACAGAGCTGCATATCTGTTTGCTGTTAATATCTGTGGGTACAATAAAGCTTTTTGTTTTTTGAACAGAGTCAATCTCAGCAGATCTAGAATGTGTGCTGTTAATCTGCCCCCGTTTGCTCATGGAGGGAAACCCTGAGCGCGCGCTCGTGACGCTGCAGCTTAGTGTTCCCGTGAGTGTGCGTGCAGGCCGCTCGTCACGCAGGAGCACGTCGCCGGGCTCTAAGCTGCTGGATGTGTAGGCGCAGCACGCGGGGCCCAGCAGTGAGGCAAGCTGCTCACCTCTCTCCACAGAGCCCCCCCCCCCCTCTAGGCCTGTAATAGTAGAGGCTTAGGTTGGGGTGGGGGAAGGGCAGAGGTGCACAGGTTTCTGATCAGACAAGAAAACTAGGCCAAGACCAACAGCCCCCCCCCCCCCCCTACACAAATGCAACAACTTTGGCGGGGCTGAGCCGCCCGTGGGCCCAATGGCCGCTGATGTTTGAGACGCAACACCTGCGCTCTCATAGCTGAGTTATGATTCATGCTCCTCGGCCCTTCGGCAGCCGGGGGCGGGAGCGGGGATTGATGGCGCTGGCTGAGCGCAGAGGGAAGCGTGGAGACACCGTACCGTCCCTGTTGGAGGATGTGAGGAAAACCAAACATTTGGTTGGAAGAAGGAGCAGGAACCTTCATCATCAAATCAAATTCCCACCAAGATCCACAGTTAGAAAGTCTGGGACATCACTTAGTTTGAATCTAGAATCAAGTTCATAATCCTCCTGCTAACCTATGAGGCCTTACATGATATAACCCCATCCTATATCAAAGACCTCATGGTTCCTTACCAACCAAACAGAACACTTGGGCTCCCAAAATGCAGGACTGCTTGTGGTTCCTAGAATTAGTAAAAGTACAGTTGGAGGTAGAGCGTTTAGCCACCAAGCCCCTGTCTTATGGAATAAGCTCCCAGCTCATGTAAGAGAGGCCGACACAGTTCCCACTTTCAAAGTTAGTTTGAAAACATTCCTCTTTGGACAGGCTTATTGTCAGACTAGCAAGTATTCAGATAATATATAGCTGATAGTAGGCTGCTAGAAGTTTGAAGCTGGAGAAAGTACGGTATTCCAGATTCCAGTTGGCTCATCCGTGCCCCTGTACCTGACTGTGTACCTGGTCTCTGCTCCTGGTCCTACACTTGGCTGTGGATCTTGCCTCTGGCTCCACCTGGATGAAGCCCATCTGCTGGACTTTTAAAACATGTAGTTGTAGAGTTAGATAAGATAATTCTTCTCTCAGAGTTCTGGTACATCGCCTGTCCGTCCTGGGAGAGGATCCCTCCCTCATGTGGACACCCCTGACGTTTCTTCGTTTTTTCCGGAATCCGTTTTTTTAGGAGTTTTTCCTTACCGAGAAGGAGGGTCTAAGGGCAGGGATGCCCAGTTTAGCTTAGTCTGTTTAGTTTAGTTCACAATTTTCCTATTGAATTCTATGACTTCATGTTCTTATACAATTATGGTATGAAGCCCATTGAGACACCTATTGTTGTAATATTGGGCTACAGAAATAAATTTGAATGGAATTAACCTCCCAACTCACACACACACACACACACACACAGACACACAGACTCACACTATCTATTTACCGAAGTAAACCTGAATCAACAGTTTTGTGTTTTGCTGCTGTCTGCTCTCATTTTACAAAGCCTGTGCTGCACCCCCCTCCTCCTGCTACTTCATGGGACTCCTCCCTTCCATCTTGGATTCCCATTATTGCGCTGTTGCAAGGGAACCTGTACCCCCCCCCCCCACACACACACACACACACACTTCAGGTAAACAAAAAAACAGGGGAGGGGGCCACCAACAGACACAAGGCTGAGCAGAAGGCACACCGGGGACTGCAGGGGCAGTTGGTTTTAACATGAAACAGGTAGCAAACAGGAAGTGGTGTGAAGACGGTGACCAGAGTCAGGAAGAGTCTGGAACAACGCAGCAGCAGATCAGCTGAACTGACTCTGAATCAATGGAAGGAGGCATGTCAGACGGGGGGGCTACGTGGGGGAGGGACGTGAAGATTGTTGGTGTGGTGGGAGCACTGCAACAACAATAACAGCAGTGTGTGTGTGTGTGAATGAGTGCATGTTGTGGCTCATGAAAGTGATGAAATGACATCTCTGCTTCAGCCTGCAGCAGCTGCAGCAGCTGCTGCAGCTGCTGCTGCTGCAGCCAGGACCTCCCCGTCCACATATCTGAGCGACTCCCTGATAGCTGCTGCTGGTCAGGATGCTCCGTCTGCCTCTAATGAGCTCTTCCTTCACAAAGGCTGGTCTGTGTGCAAACAGGTTTATGTCTTTTCATCGTTCCATCGTCTGCCTAATCTCATTTTCATGGCTGTTTACTGAGAGGAATCAGTAAATCCTTCTCCCAACAGAACGTCATGATGTGCTTGCATAGATTTAAAGTTCCTCAATGATGCTGTGGAGCAGTGTCCACCACAGCAACCATCCCATCTCTCCATAAAGCAGAGCTTCCAGGTAGAACATTTGAAAACCGTGTGGTGGTAATGTTTAAATGAGGTTAAAGCTCCTCTTTTTCCTTGTTTTCTGGCTTCTTTCATCTCTTTTCTCCTCCCCTCCCCCTTTCTTTGCAGATTAGAATTCATTAGCAATCAAAGAGCCTCCAGAGAGCTCCAGCTCTTAATTGCCTCCTCATTTGCATTTTTGCATATTAATGACTGCAGGGTTTTGGTGGGATTTTGCCGCAGTGGTTTAAAGGCACCTCAGTCCTCTGGGGAGCAGAGATGGCTGGAGGCACAGCTCCCAGCCGGTCCCTCCGTCCTTCCCAATGGGGAGCTGGACGGAGCCGGAGGGGGGGGTGCGATGGGTCGTGAGGGGACTGCACAGGTTAAAGGTCGTTGTTTCTGCTCAGCATAAGAAAGAACACGTCCTCCACAATTCCTAATTATTCTCATATTGAGCAATTTGAACACCTGATCTGAAGAAAATCTCCCCCAGGAGGAGGAAATCTATACTGCAGAGATTGCACAGTCTCCTCCTCCTGTGGACCACAGCTAGTCCGCATTAGGCTCATGTCCCACCATGGCAGAGCCTAAAAAAGCAGCAGGACTCTCCTTCAGGTTCAGACTCACACAAACTGCACAAAAGCGCACATGCACACACACACACACACACACACACACACACACTGCAGGAGTACCAGTAGCAGGAGAACGCTGGACTCTCATCCTCTGCATGTTAACTCTGAGAGAACGGCCCCCGGGGGCTCCTGCCCCTCAGGTGCTGCGCCTCTTCTTCTCCTCCGTACAACTGGTGTGTGAACACAAGAAACGGCACACAACCAGGATCGTTCCTGGTCTCCCCACAGACTGGAGATGCTCCTCCTGCATTCACATGCTCCTCCAGGAGCAGCGCATTACAGCAGACGGGCTGCAGAGCAGGCCTGCAGACTGCTGCAATGTGTGGGCCACTGGGGCGGGGTTAATGAGCTATTCTGTGACCCCTGTCACAACCCCTCCCCCCCATATCACCCCCAGGGAGCAGGCGAACAGGAAGGCCGGGGGACGAGCAGCCTGCGTCCGAGTCCGGACTCTCCGCTGCAGCGCAGGCAGACACGTCAAGCTTCCCGCAGACAAAAGCGTCCATCAGGGCTGAGAAGGAGTCAGGAGTAAATTCAGGAGGAAGGAGCGTCCCTGCATGTGGAAAGGAGTGAAGATACCGCCACCTGCTGGAGAGCTTCGTACATGAAGGAGGTCACTTTGTAAATGAACGGAATCCAAAGATGTAAACAAAGTAAACAAGCTGCTGTAAACAGGAGGGGAGGGGCACACGAGTCAAGGATCGGACAAAGCAGCTTAGCCACCATTGTTTTAATAGAAATATCTTATATTCTTTAAACCAGATGCCAGACATTTTTGGATACATAAAAAAAACAAAACTGAAACAAAAATCAACACAAACTGGAATTTGACGGATTCAAATGTGTGGATTTAGTGGTCTCTTTACATCACCGTTTCTATGGGAACAAAAGTGCAAATTCTCTCAACTGAAACGTCGGTGTGGCGTTCCCTGCAGCGTTTGTGTGGACTGATGGTTAGAAAAGTAGAAAAGTTCTTCAAAATGCACACGGAACCACGTGGCACCGAAGTCTGCTGCCCCCCCCCCAGGTCTGACTTTGCTTTGTAAACCATCAAGGGCAGCTTACGTGGGAGTGGCCAGGTTGCAGGTCCGATTCCTGAAAAAAGGGGCGGGATTTTAACGGTAGAGACTGTGGGGCAGCAGATTTCTCTGCTTGGGGTCAGTGAACATTTCTTTCCGATTTCAGAGGGATCTCAAACACAACGGGATCATGGAAGAACCGCCCGTTCCTTCTCCCAGCTTCAAACATAAATGCTCCAGTTTAAAGGATTCCTCCGCCCCACTGCAGCGCAGCAGGTTCTCCTGATGTGGTCAAACAGGCCAACGTTCTGCAGGGAACGTGGCGGGAGGTGTACACGTTCTAGAGCATGTCAAGTGTTCAGACGCCAGAACCTGCAGAAGATGCTGCAGGTTCCACATTTAGCACTGAAAGCTTTGAGATGTATTTCTGTCAAAGGTCCTGCCGTCAGATCCACTGACCACTCTCCCAACAAGAGCAGCTGTGGTGCAGCGGCCGTCCTGGGCCCCCCCACCACCTCTGACCACAAAGGAGCTGCAGAATTCTGATCGTAAGACCGTTAGAGATGTTTTGATGTCCAGATGAGCTCCAGCTTACTGTCATCCAGACTGCATTCATTCAAGTTTTTTTTGCTCTCATTTACATATAAATAAAGTTTACACTTAAATAATGGTTTCCATGGAAACCAGGGACAGAAACACAACAGCAGTGACACCCATGAACGCATAGAAAGAATCCAGGATGGCCTTTTGCAAAGTGCTTTTGTTACAATCGCAGAAGCTGAAAAAAGGCAGTTTCAAAGCGATATGGTGGGGGAGGGGGTCCAAACTGTAATGTCCACCGTTAACAGCCCAAGAAAAGTTTGGGGGGAGGGGGGGGGCAGTGTGAGAACTTGAACAACCTGGAACTGCACTGTTTTGTACATATAACCCCCCCCTCCTCAGCGTGTTATCTCTGATCAGAGGACGGTCTCCATTTGGGGGGGGGGGGGGGTGAAGATGGCAGAGATGGGGCAGCCCCCTCCCTTACAGTCCAAGTCATATGGCTGAACTTCACGTGGCTTTCTTTCCTCTGATGAGCGCTTCACCTGATCGATATGGGGGGGGGGGGGGGGGCTAACATGTCAAACAGCCAATCAGAACAAAGCAGACACTGAGACTCAATGCATAGCAAAGAAAATCCACCTGAGTAGAGCTGAGTAGAGGTCAGCGACAGCCGAACCGCTTTCACGGATTTTTATTTTATGGCCATGCAGTTCCTGCTTCCCTGTCTAAACCCCCCCCCCCCCCCCACACACACACACACACACGGAGCCCTTCTCCCTGATGCCAACCTTTGCCTCCCCACAGACGGAGGAACTGCCCCCTTCCATGAAAAACCCAGGCAGACGCAGAGCCAGGGTGCGTATGCGGCGCCAGGCCGGCCAGGAATCAACACAACCATCAGCCCCCCCCACCCCAACCCCCTGGTCCCACAGTCCCGTAATTGCAGTCAGCGTGTCCTGCTTTACGAGATTCCACCGTTTTTATCCGTTTATGGCCACGACCGCCATCAACATCGACAAGATAAGAGCAGGAAACCACCTGACAAGGTATGGGGGGAGGGGGGCACCCATACCTGCTCCTTAAGCAGACAATCCTGCTTTGATCCAAAACCCAAAGATCTTCTGGAGAAGGTGACGCACCGTGACACCCCCCACCCCCCCAGCAGGGCCAACATTTAAGGACTCCTTGGTTCTGTTCAAGTGTGCTTGCAGACAGAGCTGGTGGTGATCTGCAGCAGCAGACGCAGGACGTCCCATCTGCAGATCCCTGACCTCTCAGAGAAGCGCCACTGTCTGCTTCCCTTTTCATACGGAAGTCGCTTTTTTATTAATTTACTTTTAATCTCTTTCCAGAGAAATCAGGTGAAATGGATTTATTCCAGCTCAGGGTTGATGGTTCCAAACCCCCAGAGACGTGAAGGAAAGCCTTTTCCTGCTTTGGTTTGATGGTTCCTGGACATCTTTACATTTTTTAGTGTATAGCATCACTTCTCTACAGGGGTTGGATGGACTGTATAAGACTGTTGAGTCTGGAGCTGCATGCTCCTGAAGCAGCCGGTCTCTGAGGTTCTCCAGTCTCCTTGCTCCTCCTGCTCCAGCAGCAGGAGGAGCACTTTTTCTACATTAGTGCAAACGTTTGCTCTCTCCGCTAAAGCACCACTTCCAGTGCTATCAGGGTTTCTTATTCCCAACCCACCCAAGCACCTCTTTACCCCACCCTCCTGGCATAGTATCCCAACACCATGACCGGGCCCCCCCCCCTCCCAAAAAAAACGAAACCCACGCAAACACAAAAGATCGCTTGACAAAACAGCTAAAGCAGTTATTCTGAGAAACACCAGATTATCCGGACATAGAACGCAACAAAGTCAAGTAAAAATAAAATCCTGCGCATGGAAGAGGAGCTGCGATTCAGCCGGGGGGGGGGGGGGACGCAGACCACGGCGTGAAAAAGAAGAGAAAGCTTTGGTTAGAAAACATCCAGGAACAGATGAAGGTCCAGTTCTGTCTGCAGTCAAGAAGCAGGTAGACACAAGGCTACCCAGCATGCACTGGGGCAGCATGCACTGCCCCCCCTTTGCAGATTAAGACATTAGGAGTCAGCTGCGGGGGCCGATGGCTTGTTTTTGTGGAGACAGAAAAAAGTTGATTTTTTAGGGCCCCCTCCCCTCCCCTAAAAAGTGCATTTAAAACCGATTTTCTAATTAAGGTGCAGACGAGACTCTCAGTCCAAATAAAATAGGTAATGGGGGGGTAGGGGGGGGTGGGGGTCTGACTTAAAACTAAGAAGAAACAAACAAACAAACAGGAAGTTTTAAGACTTAAAAAAAAATAAAACCTTACATCTATAGACTCCATACAATAGATATGTCATCTCCCCCCCCCCCACACCACATAAGACCCACATAACCCAGTGGGGGGGGGGGGGGGGCATCTCTGGCTGCATGCTTGAACAGGATGAGGTTGACTCACACCTCCAACGGGGCCAGGGGGACCCGGATACACACACATGCACAGCTACACACACACATATACACACAAACACAATCACACACAGCGTGCATGGAGATGTAAACCCCCCCTCCCCTCAGTAAACTGCCAGCAGCCCCCCTCCCCCGGTGACACTGGACTCTAATGCAGTAATGCGTCCTGCAGGCCCGTTCAGGCGCTGGGGGAGATTATTTTTTGGAATGCAACAGACATTGTGAGATGCCCCTCCCCTTCCTTTGTTCCCCTCCCCCACCAAGCAGCTGCAGCAGCGCTCGGATTTGGCCTCCAAAACCTGGACAGGTATTTATTGCTCTCCTCATCATACAGGTTGGCTGTGGTCCCCCGGGCCAAAAAGACTGGAATAAGCATGATCCATAAACCGTGCCCCCCCCCCCCCCCCCCCCGCCGCATGTCTTTAGTAAAGCTGTGCAAACATAGAAAAAAAGGTGCTCGTCTATCTCGTCTTCGTACTCTTCGTCACCCCCCCTCCCTGCCGACCCTTTAACCTGCGACCGCTTAAATGCTACCCGCGCCTTGTTGCACAAGGACAGAACCCGAAAAACTGCACGCCATGAAGCACATTCATTCATCCGGGTCAGAACCCCGCCCCGTTCAGAACCGACGGGCGACTAGAAGGTTCTGTTCTCCTCACTAAACATTCACCCCGTTCCTCCCCCACCAGCTTCACCCCCCCACAAATACAACATTCATCCTTTGAGGAAAGACCCAACCGTAAGTACCCCCCAGGCAAGACGGGGCCAGCGTCATTTCACCGCGAATATATACACACGTATACAATATAAAGTGTCATGTACCCGAAGCGGCCAACAAAACCGACAAGTTAAGACAAAAAACAAACAACAAGAGGGGGGGGGGTCATAGTAAAGCCAGCATTGACAATGGTAGTGCTTCAGAAAGACAGACCCCTCTGAACCCCCAGTCCTGCAATCAGTGAGCCCCCCACTAAAGAGGATTTGACTCTGCTTGAATCTTTTCAGTAAAACAAACCAGTTTTTTGTTTGTTTTAGAGTAAGTAACACTTCAGTCGAAGCCCCGCCTCTTCCTTTCTGGAACACTTAGATCGCCATCATTAGTTTTCCTTGCATATACCATATTGTGGCAATTTTGTTTCTATGGTAACTGTCCTTTCAGGCTGCAAAATAGAAGAGTTGTTTTCACAGGAAGGGTTTGTCCTGACTTCACCCCTGCAGCAGCCAGAAGGTGCCTGCAGCCTGCAGCCAGCACCCTCCAGCCTGCAGCCACCCCCCTGCAGCCTGCAGACACCCCCTGCAGCCTGCAGACACCCCCAGCAGCCTGCAGCCAGACCATAAACTGCATAGATGCAAACAGCTGTTTCCGCTGTGCACATATTCAACGAATAAAACATCTACGTACAGAAAGGATCCAGAAAAAGGAGGCTAAGGGAGATCTGAAGTGTCCTTTGCTCTTCAACTCAAGTGCTTTACGTCGGTTTTGTTTCCTAGAATCAAAGGAAAGAGAAAAATAAAATTTTTGTGACACCCTGATTTGGTTTGTAGAGCAATAGTTAGTATTTTTGTCCTCTTTTGTCCATGCTCCCCTCCGTCTGCCGCCTGTCTCACAGGCCCAGCAGAATGACTTTGTTGTTCAGCAGTGTCCTTGATGCCCCCCCCAGTCTCAGGGCCGGGCCTCCAATGCCAGCTCCTGCAGAGGAGGGCTGTGTGCGGCACTCTCCACCTCTGCCGCAGAGGACGCCTCGGAGCGCCGCCTCCCCCTGATGCCGCGGGGCCCGGGGCCCTCCTCGGACCCGGGGCGGAGCGGGCCCTGCGGAACCTCCAGGGCCTCTGGCTCTCGAACCCGCGGTTTTCTTCCGCGCCGGGAGGGGATACCGTTGCAGCCGTCTTTCTTGAGGTGGCGGTGCAGGTGGTCGGAGCGCACGAAAGTCTTGAAGCAGCTGGAGCACTGATAGGGGCGCAGGCCGGTGTGCACGCGCATGTGGTTCTTCAGGTCGTAGTTGTGAGCGAAGGCCGCTCCACACTGTGTGCACAGGTAAGGCTTCTCTCCTGTATGCTTACGCATGTGGACCTTCAGCTTGTCCTGCCTGGGGAGGGAGAACACAGCCGTGAGGATCCAGAAAAACCCCACCCTTCTTCTTTACAGCTTCATGAAGCGCTAATGTACAACCGACTGTAAACGGCTCATTCCTGAATGGTTCTAGTCAGCCTTTCAGGACTTCATTTCATCGCCGGTCGGCTTTTGGAATGGCTCCCAGTCAGCTGGCAAAGACATCCCATAATTCTGACATTTTTATCTGTGATACAGAAGCACAATCACAGCGATAAAAAGCTCCATGACGACGGTCACTCTGCATTTTAACCTCAATCTAGAACTTTTCAACTCGTGGGCCACAAAGGGTTCTAAAATTCGTTAGAGGGGCCCGACCAAGAGCAGAGGATTGGAGGCTTTTGGTAATCCACCTTATAAGAGACAGAAATGACATGGAGGAAAACAATTTGACTGAAAATGAATAGATAATTTAAACAGAACATTCTTGAGGTTTTATTTTCAAAACTGTTGGTTTAGTTCTCATTTTAGAGCCAGTTGCACCGATGACTTGATGTACCTCACGTAAAACCCAAACGTAGAGAAATGCTGTGTTCATGTGGTGTTTGAATGATCTGTTAAATGGAAAACAACAACCGCATGGATGCTGGAGCAGGGGCCCCAAATTTTGTCCTCTCTGATTTGTCTCATTTTAAACTTCTTTAGTCTTTCATTTATTTTGAAGCACTTTGGGACCCTGAAGGAGTTGTAAAATGCTATATGAATAAAGGTTCATGTAGATATTCAGTCATTCATTCATTATCTTTTTAATAAGACAAACAACACCATTTATGAAATAAAAAATAACCAAATACCTCTCTCTGTGACTCTTAACGACTTTTTTTTAAAAATATAAATCAATAAATAGTTGATCCTCTCCCATTATAGTCCTTTTGCAACTTTGAAGGGCTGCAGCTCCTCAGACATCTCATAGATTGTGCTAAACTTTACGAATGAGCAGCTGCAATGTGTCCCGCACGTCTGTTTCTCATCCAGTGATAAAGAAAAAAAAGTCAAATTCATTTGTCTTCTGCTGCAGCTAAGCACATATCTGGATTACCTTTTCACCAGTAGTGTTCCCTTGTTAATTGCAGGAGTTTCGCTCTAAAAATAACCGCGATCGATGAAATCCGCTAGGATTACAGATGTTTTATGGCAGTAAAACTCCTCACTGCACACTTTATACACTTTTCTCAGACACACATGAACATTTTCCCAATAGTCTCTCACGTTTAAATTCTCAAAGTTCAAACCTTCATAGTCATGAAGTCCAGGAATATAGAATGAAAACAAAGATCTGATCGCGATCAAAGATTTATGTAGATCTGGAGAGCTGCATGACATAGAGAGCTCCAACCAATCAGGACACAGAACAGGGTGGCCTAACAGAATGACCGAAACCGCCAAAGATGAACCGCGACGTCGAGAGAGAAGACTGTCTTGTGTTCTATTTGACAGGGATTTTTAGAGGGGTTTAGATCAGGGCATAGATTGCAGAAGGACGGATTAAAATGTCATGTTCAATGTTTTAAACGTCAGTTTTGTTTCATATAAAAAACATGTGACCTCCTGTTTAAAAACAAACGTTTTATTTTGGTAAAAAAATAAACCAAAATTCTAAGCATTTTTATTTTATGTTTTAAATGTTAAAAAAAAATTGTAAATGTAATTTATTGTTTCCTCCTAGCCAGGAATCCCTTGAAAAAGAGATTCTTAATCTCAATGCGAGATTTCCTGGGTAAATTAAAGAAATAAACAAATAAATAAAATGAAACACTGTCCCCGCCCCCGATGTACACGCACAAACTATGTTTATATACACGCACAAACTCACATATAAACATATGTAAAATATCAAAGGGCTTGGCGCTTTACAGTCAGTCCCAGCCTGCTGAACGCTGGCGCAACCTATGACCACCAGGGGGCACCGCCCAGGGACACCTGTGGCAGGAATCGAACCTGCAACTTTCCGATCAGGGTTTGACCACCTACCGCTGCCCCACCATGTAAACACATACACACAAACACATGTAAACAAACACCTGATCACACATAAACATAAACACACACACAAGCTCACACATACACATGTAAACACACACTATGCAGGGACTATGTAAGTGGATTATCTCATATACACAGCAACACCCCCCCCCCCCTCCCAGCCCTAAACCTGCACAGATTCCGTGTGCCGTGGTCATAACCTCCGGCTGAAGTCGCCCTGACTCTGGTGAATTATTTAAAGAGGGAGCGGTTTATTGGTGTCAAAGGCAAACCTTGATCACGCTGGAGGAAGATTACAACCCCAGCCCCCCTTCCCTTCCCCCTCCGATGGTTAAATCCAGACCCGCCTTTCCCGCCTGAACCGCGGTTCTGGTTATTCTGAGCCTCTGGATCCATTTGCAGCACAAGCTGCTGATTAATTCATTT
Organism: Oryzias latipes; assembly: GCF_053564925.1. Taxonomy (NCBI): domain Eukaryota; kingdom Metazoa; phylum Chordata; class Actinopteri; order Beloniformes; family Adrianichthyidae; genus Oryzias; species Oryzias latipes. Next base: position 10,135,799 of record NC_136240.1, read on the forward strand.
AAGGAATGAATTCAAGGAACAGTCCAGTAAATTCAGAGAACCACACAGCTCCCTGAGCGACACGTGGTGTGGGGGGTGTTCTTTCAGGGGGTGGGGGGGGGTGGTACTCAGATGCAGGCTGACAGCAGATCAAGAGTTCATGTTGGCGTGTTTGAGCACAAAGAGCAGCCTGTAATCCCCCTCTGTATCAGAACAGCACACTTTATGGCAGGTGTCCACCAGATAACAGCTCCGTGGTACTGCCTTCTTTTATGGGACCCCCCCCCAGTTTAAAACTATCTTTCAGGGTTGGAGCGTTCCGTATGTGACCTTAAAAACATCTCCCCTGAGCCCATCTGTGACCATGGAGGACATTTGGGAACTTAATGCAGAGCTAAGGTGGTTAGCGCTAATTCTCCGGCTCTTCAGCTCTTGGCTTTGTGGCATTTGCCTCTGCTGGGGGGGGGGCGTTCGTCGGCCTTGCCAGACCCAAGGCTATTAGCACATGTGACATGAGGCAGTCCCCTGCATTAAATGGGCTTACCTGGTAAAGCGCACTTTGCAGATGGCGCATTCATAGGGTTTCTCTCCAGTGTGCGTTCGGATGTGGCGGGGTAGCTTGCCTGCACCTTGAATGACCTTGGAGCATATGGGGCACTTCTGGAAAGCCTTAGAGCGCATCTTCCTCTCTCCTCCGCCCCCGCCGCCCCTCTCTGCTCTGAGCTGGCCTGGACCGCTTCGTGACATCCATAGTGGCGGTGCTCCCTGCGTTAGCGCCGCAGAGCCCGAATCCTCGTGCTGTGCGCTGCTGAAATAATTCAAGTAAAAGTCCATGTCAGGGTCATCCCCCTCCCCCGGCTCCTCTCCGGCAGCTTCCCGCTCCTTCTGCTTCTCGATGGAGTCCATCATGTGCTGCAGAAGGGCGCTGGCTGAGCCCCTCTCCCCCACCATCATACTCCTTCCACTCTCCTCCGCCTCTGGCCCCTGCCGAGAGTCGGGCGGAAAGTAAAAGTGCCCGTTCTGAGACGGGGGGTAGAACGTTGTCCCAAGACTAGCTCCATTGCCCTGGACCAACTCTCCATCATCATCGTCGTCCTCATCCTCCTCCTCCTCCTCTGGTTCATTTGTGGGGGGTTGGGACAAGGCAAGTGCCAATGGGGAGAAGAACTCAGCTGGGCCAGCAGGAGCCCCGTTGCTGTGGGTCCTTCCGTTATCGACATTAAAGTGCGTGGGCAGGTCCCTGAGCTCAGGCGTGCTGCAGCTGCTGCTCCAGTGCGCCCCCCTCTGGAAAAACTCCAAGTACTCCTGGGCCCGCACCTGGTTCCCCTGGTCCTGGTCTCTTTTGCCTTTGCCCTCTTCCTCCTCCTCATTTCGCTCACATCCCGCCTACACGGGGGGGGGGGGGGGGGGGGGGCAAACATAAAGAAGATCAGTTAATGTTTATAAATATGTTAACAAAAAACAAAAACAACAAATATACTCGACAATGAACGATGACGTTTCATGGGGTTGACCTGGAGCAAATGATTTCAACAACAAAAAAATACTCCAGAGTCCGTCACCCACAACCTGACCATCCGCTTGTCATCTATACCCTGAATGTCCAACCGTCATCTACAACCTGACCGTCCAACAGTCATCTACAACCTGACTGTCACCTACAACCTGAACGTCTCCCCGTCATCTACATCCTTACCATCCAACCGTCATCTATAACCTGACCTTCTGCCTGTCATCTACAACCTGACCGTCCAACTGTCTTGTACAACCTGACCATCCAACAGTCATATACAACGTGACCATCCAACTGTCATCTCCAACCTGAACGTCCAACCCTCATCTACAAATTTACCGTCAAGCTGTCACCTACAACCCGACCGTCCGCCCGTCATCTACACCTTGACTGTCCAACTGTCATCTACAACCTGACCATCCAACTGTCATCTACAACCTTACCATCCAACCATCATCTACAACCTGACCGTCCACCTGTCATCTACAACATGACTGTCCAACCCCCATGTACAACCTGACTATGCGCCCGTCATCTACAACCTGACCGTCCACCCATCATCTACAACCTGACCATCTGACCGTCATCTACAACATGACCGTCCAACCCTATTCTACAACCTCACCATCCAACCGTCACCTACCACCTGACCGTCCGCCCGTCATCTACACCTTGACTATCCAGCTGTCATCTAAAACCTGACCATCCAACTGTCATCTACAACCTTACCATCCAACCATCATCTACAACATGACTGTCATCTACAACATGACTGTCCAACCCCCATCTACAACCTGACTATTTGCCCATCATCTACAACCTGACCATCCAACCATCATCTACAATATGACCGTCTGCCAGTCATCTACAACCTGAACGTCCAACCGTCATCTACAACCTTACCATACAACTGTCATCTATAACCTGACCGTCTTCCCATCATCTACAACCTCACCATCCAACCATCATCTACAACCTGACCGTCATCTATAACATGACCTTCCAACCCTCATCTACAACCTGACCATCCAACCGCCATTGACAACCTGACCATCCAACCGTCTTCTACAACCTGACAGTCATCTAAAACATGACCATCTGCACATCATCTACAACCTCACCGTCCAATTGTCATCCACAACCTGAACGTCCAACCCTCATCTACAACTTGACCATCCAACCGTCATCTACTGTGTGTGCGTTTTTGTCAGTGTGTGGGTGTGTGTTGTGGTGACGGTCCAACCAAGTGGAGGGAATGATGACTGGATGGCCAACGAGCACCCCCCCGTCTGAAAGCATATGCTCTATCAGCACAGGTGAAGCGAGTGGGTGTTTCTTCTCGGAGGATGTACCGGCAGGGAGAGCACTTTGGTATCCAGCAGGTGAGCGCAGACTTCCTGGACTGGTGGGATCTCCAGGAGGCGCGCAGCGGCGAGGATGTCCACCACATTGCTGCGGCTGACGGTCAGCGTGGCCGTGTAGGCGAAGTCCAGCAAAGCCCCCATAGCTTCTGCTGCCACAAAGTCAATGTTGTAGATGTTGTGCTGGTCAGCCGCGGCCCCCGAGGTGAAAAGCTTGTGGAAGTAGGAGCTGCAGGAGGCCAGGACGGAGCGGTGGGCGGGGAACTCCTGCTCCTGGGTGACCAGCAGGACGTCACAGAGGACTCCGCTGAGCCGCTGCTTGTTCAGGCCGCCCAGAACGTCAGCGCTGTGCTCGGGAAAAGGGATCCATACCGGACCTTCCTCTGCCTCACCTGCCCCTCCTCTTCCCCCCGTACTCCTTAGCGGCCTGCCGCCCCTCCCTCCGGCTCCTGACGACATTTTCCACCAGCCTGCCGCCGAGCCGCCTAACACAGCCCCCACCCGAGTATCCGTCCTGCCGTTTGTCCGTCTGCCGATCTGGAAGGAAAGCACAAACAAAGAGGGAAAGATCACTGCTTTACATGCAGAAAATATAATTTTGGTTATGACAGCAAAGAATAACCGGATCATCTTTGACGAAATGAAATTGTGTCTTCACATCTCGGAGTTCAAACTAATAGAAATTCACATTAATGTATAGAAATGTTCTATGAATAAAAATGTTTTAACCTGTGAAATGGTTTCTTCAGAAATCAGATGAAATTCTTTAGTATAAACATTTGTTTGTTTGTATTTTGTTGTTGTTTTTAAGCCCAAACATTACATGAGGACTTTGGAACCACAGGAAGTCCTACGTGATTTTGGCTCACCTGTCCTCACCTGAAAAGACCTGCTGATGTGGCTGCAGCACTTACAGGACCTTTAGATGTTTCTCATGAAACAACCGGCGTGACCTGACTCATGTGTGTGTGTGTGTGTGTGTGCACTCACTTGTGCAAGAAATCAAGTAAGAGGTCGTGAAGGACAGATAAGCAGAAGGCTGTGAAGATCAGAGTGCATGCTGGGAGTTCAGCCTGTGCCTGTGCCAGTAAAGACCCAGCGCGGGTGCAGCGGGTGGAGGAATCAGATGGGGGGGCTGGGCAGACTCAGTGTAAAAACTCCCCAGGAGGAGGAAGAGGAGGCGCAACAGGCTGCACAGGAGCAGCATTAAAAAGGGAGGTGGCCGATCCGGTCTGAGCTGGTTACCCCACCCTCAAGCGTGTGCAAAGTTTTAGGGAGGGCCTGTCCCCACGCACACATACGCATGCATATGTGTGTCAGTAGTGTGTGAGCGTGAGTGTGTGTATGTGAGTGTTGGGGGTTTAACAAACTATCCTCGATTTCTCCATCGGAGCTCCAGTGACATCACAGACGTCAATAACTCCCATGAAAACAGACAGGGACGTCCATGCCGTCCGGTCCTGACCCCTCCATCTGCCAGGCAGACCCTGCCCGGGGGGGGGGGGGGGGGGGGGGGGGGGTTGATGACATCACCTCTGATCTTCTCAGGATGTTCGCAGGCCACAAAACCTGCCCGTCCTGCACCCTTCCCCGGTTCTACTCTGCTCTGCTTCACCCTGCACAGGGAACGCCGCCCCTCCTGCATGGGCCACGTGTCGCCCCCTGCTCAGACTTTAGCCTGACCTCGTCTTCAGCATCTGACACAGATTCAGATTCACAGAAATGGTTCTGTTTGCTTATCGGGACTCCTGTATCTCCTGTGAGGAGCAGCTAGACCCAGCAGACATCTCCAGATAGAACCAGCGCCTCCTCCTGTTAGGAGAGAAGCCACGGAGCGGCTCCACCAAACCATCCCAGCCAAGCCTCAGGAGCGAGCTTTACTGCAGGCTTGAGCAGCACGCAGTGCTGCAGACGTGCAGAGCTGACCCCAGGTCACAGCTTTGTGGGGTATAGAGGCTGAGCTGAGGAGATGAAACACACAAGTGCAGACACACACACACACACCGAGCAGGAGCTCCCTGCAACTGAAAGACATCCAAAAACGCAGAGAAAAAAGTAGCGGAGCCACAAACCTGATCCGGACACCTCCTCATGGCTGAAACCCTCCTCATCACTAATTCATACCTGTAGGTAAGAAGGCCTGCAGCCGGGCTCTGAGCTCCGAGCTCCAGCACAGCCGTCTGCGCAGGTGGCCTACCGCTTTCAGGAACGGCCTCTGCGACTGCAGCGTTACCGCCCCGGCCTGCTTTGCAAGTCAAACCACTGCCGACCCGTCCCAACCTCACCCTCATCACCTCCATCTCCTCTCCAACGTCTCTTTCCGCCTCGTCTATCTCTGAGCTCTCCATGGAAAGCTGTGCTCTGACCTGGTTTTCCCACAACTGGAAATGGAGCCAGCATGACACTTTACCAAACAGTTCCCAAAGTCACAGGCGTGGGAGCAACATCTGAAGGCTGCTTTAAAACTTTATTTAAACCCTTTATGACAGAAATCTGCCCATGACTTTTAGATGAAGCTTCAGGTACAATCAGCAGCAGCTTCGAAAACCATCAGACCGCCACAACAGGTCAAGGTCTGACCAGCACTGGGGGGGGGGGGCAGCTTGCTTTTGAATAAACGCCATCGCTCAGTCACTCACTGCTGCCTGCTGATTGGCTGTTTGGAAGCAGGAAGAGAGCGAGTGGCTGATAAACCTGAAGCTCCCAGAAACGCAGCAGGAAATGCTCCAAAAAACTGACGGCGAGAGGCGCTCTTCCCCACTTCACCTTCCTGCTGGGTGGGGGGCACTCAGAAATCCCAGCAATCAGAAACGAAGTTGAATGCGTCTGGTGTTCTCCCAGCATGCTCAGCTGCTGCGACCATTGTCAAAGTTTTCCACAAAAAGGTTTTAGCTGCAGAAACTGCTCAGGAAACGCAGCTGCGGCTGGAGAAGCTGCGGTCTCCCCTGCAGTCGCGCAGGAGTTCCTGTTTCTCCATCAGCCGTCTGTGGACCCGACCCACCAACACGTGAGCCCGACCGGTCCTCAGAACCTTACAGCAGGCATGCAGCGGACATGCGCAGTCGGCAGGGACAGAGCACTTCCTGTGCGTCTGCGTGTAACAGAACCTGCTCTGTTATCAGATGAGCAGCGCTCTCCGCCTCTCTGTCCCCACTGTCTGACCCGACGCCGCTCCCCTTCCCTCCACCTCCTCCCGTCTCACGGTTGCTCCATCTCAGACTCTGCACCCCCCACTTCCCCTATCTGCTGCTGAGGAGGCAAAGCTGTGGAGACCCGCCCACCTTACAACGTCTCGCCGTCCTTAGCCCCACCCCGCCATCCTCTGTCTGATTTCACTGCAAGCTGTCATGGACTCAACGCCAGACGGTTGAGACCCCCGATAAAGAGCATTCACGTTTGGGACTTTGTCGGTTCTTTTGATCAGATAATCTATTCAATGAACTTTTGACTCAGAAACTGCGACCGTTCACTGCACCCCCCTCCTCTGAACCCCCCAGCCTCCTACCCTAATTCGATCAGGTGGCGCTGGCCTCTCCGTAATAGGCGTCCCAGAGGAGAACAGGAGGAGCTCCTCTCCTGGTCTTCGGCACAACAGCAGAACAGAGGAGGTCTGTCTGCAGGAGCAGCTGACCAGAGAACCGGACGACAACTCCAACAGTGAGACGGGGTTCAAACCCGCGCCTCCTCTCCACTGCCTCACAGCAGACCAGCGCGGCCCCCCCCTCGCTCCAGAACGGAGCAGCAGCCGCAGGACTGGAGGCACAAACATGCAGAAACTGCCTTCAGCCCCACCGCCAAATTGATGGGTGGTGTCTGAGACCTGCCCACAGCCACTGAGGTCCCCTGCAATTCCCCTGCAGTCTATTGTTGGCAACAGTGACGTGCACGGCAGCGTGCACACAAACACACACGTGTCGACCCGGTTCAGCCTCTGGCAGAAATTCACCACTTTCTTCAGCCCGTTCTCCTTCAGACGTTTAAGCAGAACATTTCAGCGCTGAGGGTGAAACGCCATCTCCGGCCGGCGCCGCCTCCTGACTGACATTCCAGCGTGTTTCCCAGCATTTGGGCGTCTTCCTGTTGGCAGCCGCTGCTCCGCACGCCCGCATGCACGACTGAAGAACGGGTTCAGCCAGTCTGCAGCGCCAGGGCCGCATCTGCTCAGGGAGGGGGCCGCCAGGGTTACTGTGCAGGGCCGGCGAGCTTCACAGATTGTAATGTGCTCCGACCTGAGCCAAGGTGGGTGGGTGGGTGGGGGCTCATGAGGCGTTTGGAGGCGAGACTGAGGAAGAAAGGGGGACGTTCTGTCCAATGCCGACCAGGAAGAGACATTGGGGGGGGGCATGTGTCTTTAGAGACTCACTGGTCTCATCAGAACCTCTTCCGAAACAGTTCTGGGGATCTACAGGAGCCTGAAGACGATGAGGAGCGTCCCGCCATGTCCACCTCCATCAGTAGCGGGACTGACCCCCCCACACCCATGAGCTGTATCTCAGAACAGCATCTTGCTCCAACTGGACTGGAAACGTGTGTGTGGTTCTGGCTCTGACCTGCCCCCCCCCCTTGTTTTTAGCTTTGTGACGGTAGCTCGCCACGCCCCCTTCACGGGATAGGACGGCGCCTGTTCCTTTTCCGGAACAACCGACAGTAAAGCATTGTGGGATTTGGAGTCCCGAAAGCCCCTCTTACCTTCTGTCCAGAGGGCTCAGAGACTACATATCCCAGCTGTCTAAGACCCCCCCCCCCCCGCACATCCGCCTGCTGTGACGTCAGCACTGGGGGCTGAATGATCCACTCCAGGTATTAAAGTACAGCGCAGCCATCACAGAGCGGCTGCAACTTCCTGTCACTCTCCCCGTTTGCCACCCCCCCAGCCGGACCCGAGCGTCCTGGACCAGCCCCCCCCCCCCCCCAAACACACAGCCAGCGTCACAACTGTCCTGAAAAAGTTGCTGTCATTGCTTTTGCTTTAGCCTCGTTCAGTTTCTACACCCCCCCGCTCGGGACCCCTCCTCTGTTTTTAACCCCCCCCATCCCCGCAGCGTCCACCTGCCTGAGAAGTTCACACCTTTGAACGCATCACAGAAAACTTTATTCAGACCCTGGTCTGGGGGGTGGGGGTGGGGGGGGGGGACTTTGACATCACGGAGAAAGAGGAAGCTCCGGGACTGCTGCGACCCACCTCCCCTCTCCAGCCGGCCCCCCCACCCTGCCTTCTGCCCCCTCCCTTCCTGTGCCAGGCCCGGGACGGCGGGGGCTCACCTGATGGCCGCGGCGGTGCTGCTGGGGGTCAGCCTCCTCCTCGCGGAGCTCTCTGCCTCCCCGTGCGCGCGCGCTATCCAGGCGGCAGCAGATCCGCTCCTTCCTGGTTTCTGGAGGGCAAAGAGGTCCCTCCCTTCCCTCGCGCGCACACTCACACTCTCTCTCTTAAAGACACAGTGCAGCCTTTCTGACCCCCTCCTCCTCCCCCCTCCCTCAGTGAAGCAGCTTTCACTCATGAACTGATGTGGGAAAAGAGAAAACACCAACCACGAACATACGACTATCCTCCCCATCCGTGGGGGAGATTTGTTGACGATCTGGGCTCCTGCCTCACCCCCTCTCTCCTCTCGTCTTTCTTTTTCCACGGGAGTCGCACCCACCACCCACTGCCTGAGGTCATGCTGTCCCACCCCAAAAGCAAGTCCTGGCACATTCCTGGGGGCTGCCAGCCCTCCCCACCAATGAGAGCGCGCGCTCGGCACGTCGCCGTTCCTGCCAAGACGAAGCAGGTGAGGCTGCCGGAAGTTTCCCAGAACAAACACGGCCCCCCCACCCCGGTTTGGTTTGGAGTCGGATGAACAATAGTCAGAATGATGTCGTCAGGATCCACGTGAGCTTTCTGATCACACACCTGACCACAAATGAAACCTCGTAAATGAAACTTTCAGTTTCCAAGCCGTTAGAGGCATTTTTTGTTAAATTCCTGCATAGGGAAAATGTGAAAAGTATCAAAAAAGGAACAAAATATTGCTAAAGTATTAAAGTAATCCAAAAGTACCTAGTAGAATAGAATAAAAAGCGTTTGTCATACCTGGTATAGCCAAGTCCAGGTACAGTTTTCTCCAATGTGCAAGGTCAATACAGAGAAATGAAAAGAAAAACTGACAGAACACCTTACGTTACGAAGAAACGTGCAAAATCAGACAAATGTGCCAGAAAGAGGACAGAGTAATCCAAAAGTAACAAAGTAATCAGAATGACATCACTGTGTGGAAAACTGCTGGAAGTGTCTCAGAGGTGTCCACACGTCGTCCACAGGAGTCTTTGCGTCTGCGGAGATCCATCCACAAAGCAGAACAGGTTTCATTGATCTGCAGGAATCTGAGGATCAGAATGGGTTCCTAAAACCCTCGACCTCTGTGGGTTTTTTCCGTCACCAACCTGCAGCTTCATGGGAATCACTTTTATTTGAAATGGTTTATTTCAAGCAATCAAAGCAAGAATAATGCACAAAACAATACAATCAGCAGTTATACATTCATACAGAGATGTATCAACAAAGTATAGCTGCAGCTTCTTGCCCTCGCCCTCTTAGAACAGATGCACTTTGCTGCTGATCAGATACCAGAACCAGAACCAGGTCCGGGGCAGTAAAACCTCCATCCAGCAGTGAACACCGGCGGCTAAAGCTGAAGGCCACAGTCACTTCCCGGTTGAAGCTTCGCTCCACGTCTTTCAATAAAGAGAAAAGAGATGGCAGAACATCGACAAATAAGTTTTATTGGAATCTTTTTGTACATTAGAACCAGAACCAACACATCTTCTATTAGCATAAAATGACTCTTACAGAAATCGAAAGGACCAAAATGTTAAGACTGCCGAACAGAACTCCTGTTTTTTGGTTTGTTTTTCGCTTCGTGCAACACTCCGTCTGCACATCACGGGATGGGGGTTGTCAGGACGAGCAGCCAAAAGCAGAAGAACACAAAAGCTCGAGCAGGACGGGAGGCTGGAAGGAGAACAACACAGGACCGAGGCTGGGTCAGCTGGTCGGGAAGATCCAACCACACTCTCCAGGTCTGGATCTTCAAATCGGCTCAAAGCTTCTTCCAGGATGGAGGTGGAAAGGAAGCATGGAGCACCACGTCAGCAGGAGCAGAGAGGCTTCAGGGGAACGTTCAGAAGAACCGAGGAGAAAACGTCCCATCAGGAGAGGAGACTGAGATCCAGGAGGCTGCAGGTTCTGAAGCAGCATCAGCAGCTGGAACTCACGTTCCTACAGCAGGTATCAGGCCCACAGGCGGCGTTCTCATGTCAGAATTCATGCGCCGGGACCCTGCGGCCATTTCTGCAGAGAACGCCACGCCTGGACCACAACGGGATCCTGCAAGGTGGAGGAGGTGGAGGAGCAGGTGACTGCAGGACAAACAGGCTCCAGTCATGAAGCGAGTTTGTGAAATGTAGCCTCCACTGTTGCCATAGAAAAGATTCAACCATACAAAATCAGTTTGTGAACTGTGTGTGTGTGTGGGGGACTCAACATCTTGGAGGCGGAGCTAAGGGGGGGGGGGGGGGGGGGCTTGTAAACTGCTGCTGGTGACAGAAGACGTGAGGGAAAGCCAGAACAATAAAACCTAAGATAGGGAGGGGAGGAGCCCGCCATGGCGTGCTGCAGCGTCACAGCAGCCCCGCGGCGTGCAGCGGCCCGCCTCCGTCCAGTCACTCGGTGACGCGGGTAGGGGTGCTCGGCTGGTTCAGGGTCATCGTTTTGCACAGCCAGCCGGCAAAGTCCACGCCGTCCACCTCTGATCGCTTGATGAACGTGTGACTCTGCAAAGCAAAGAGGAACTTCAGCTGGAAGGAAGAGCGCGGCGAGAAGGTCTGAGGCCTGGAGACTCACCATCAGCATCTTCAGATCTGCCCTCTCAGCCGGGTTCTTGATCAAACTGCAACAGCAGAGACAGAACGTGAACCAAACGCGACTGGGATTGAAATCATGACAAATTCACCGATTTTTGTCTCTATTCAGCAGAAAAGCTGCCTGCGGGTCGGGAGAGATGGCGGCTTCTGTGGGACGCTGTCAGGAGGAAGCTGGTCCTTCCACTGCTCACCATTTAGTCACAAAGTCCTGGAAGTCACTGGTGAAGACACCATGAGGCAGTTTTGGGGGGGGCTGAGGAGGAAACAGCAGAAGCTGAAGATCAGAAGCAGCTCTGAAACCTGGCGTTCATGATAGAGACCCACGCCCCTCAGACCTCATTCACGATGTAGTCCAGGAGTTCAAAGATGGCCATGGCCGGCCTGCTGTCCACGCCGTGTCCTGGAGGGAAGACCCACAGAGACAACATGAAGCTCCGCCTCCCAACCTGAGGAAAGCCCAAACCACGTATGCCTACCGCTCACAGGCCTGCCGGGGGGTCTCGGCCTTTGCGTGTGCGGCTCTCCTTCGGCTCCGTCCAGAATGGCGAATCCGAAGATTGCCTCCAGCTCTTTGGCGTCGGGTGGGGGGATGGGATAGCGGCCGATCGCCAGCTCCACCAAGGACAGCCCCATGCTCCAAACGTCCGACTGAACAGAGTAGTGCGTCCCCTGCAGTCTCTCCGGCTGTTGAGAGAAAACCACATCAGAGGCGGGGGAGGGTGACTGAGCCAATGGGGCGGGGCGTCACAGGGACGGTGGAGGGAAGGGGGTTGAGGTGATAAGAAGGCGGCAGCAGGAAGGACTAAAAAAATGGACACAGGAGCAGCTTGAAGAACTGCTTCAAATTGGAGGGGCCGAGGGACAGGGACAGAGGGGCAGAGGGACAGGGGCAGGGGCAGGGCCAACTCACAGACATGTAGGAGCGCGTCCCCACAAAGGAGTTGGCCATGGAATCGATGAGCTGGCCGCTCACGCCAAAGTCGCACAGCTTGATCTCCCCGCGGGAGTTGACCAGGATGTTGGAGGGCTTGACGTCTGCAGACAAACAAGAGGAGGTGATGCGTTCAGGGACACACAGGCAGTCGGGAAAGCCCAGCTCCTCTGTGAATCAGATTTAACAGACGTCAACGTGACAGAAGGTCTGCAGTTCAGCTGCTCCTTCACAGATCTGAGGAGTGACTCGTCCCCTGTGATCCTGGATTTCCCAAATTTGATTCCAGAAACCCTGAACGCCTCAATCGGGATTTGAACCATCAGACATCGACGGAGAGCTCTTCTCAACACTGGCTGTCCAGAGAAACCACAGATCCACCGGGGATCTTCTGAGCAGGCTGGTTAGCGGGGGGGATGCTGTGCAGACGGGGACGCTGAACCAAAGCCGTGGATTTGAACACCACGACAACAGGCTCCAGACTCAAACCAGTGAACAGACGCCACACATTTCCTGTCCGTCAGCTGTCCAATCAAAGGCAGAAACCTTCCTGCAGAAAACGGCTGTGACCCCCCACCCCACCCCACACACACACAGGACAGCAAGCGTGGGGGGAGGTGGAGGGAGGGGCCACTGGGTGCGGCTTCTCTATAATCAGGTCTGAGAGGCTGTAATTACAGCTGAGCTCCCGGACATCTCCATCCTGAAGCCGACTTCAGCGCACACCTATGATTTCCCTCTGCGGTGGGGGGTGGAGGTCCGCCTCAGAGGGTCTGACCAGAAACAAAACAAAAACGATTTTTACCGAGCCTCTCCAGAACATCAGATCCGTGGAGAACGCTGATGCTTTCAGAGATGTTTACTCCTCAGGAGCCGGCTGTGGTTCAGCGTCAAAGCAGCGACTGTTCCTTCACACCAGCAGGGAGGTTCCTCCTAAGAGGAGCCTCCATCTCAAACGTCTGGCCGCTGTTTTCCTCCCAGATTCAAAGGTGTGATCTGACATTTGGACCGTTGGTTCTGTTCACGCGGTGGTGCTCCGGTTGCATCATGATAATGGTTCTACCGTCATATTAGGAGGAGCCAACGAGCGTATGAGGACAGAAGAGCAGACATGATGTTTGTCGGTGTTGGAGGCGTGGTTACCTCTGTGCATGATCTGGTGCTTCTCCCGCAGGTAAGCCAGCCCCCTCAACACCTGCCAACGACACAGCAGAGAAGATCCAGCAGCAGAACAAACCCATTCCAGAGGAACAGACCCCCCCCCCCAGCCACAGGCTCTTACCGCTATGCTGACTTTTCCAAGAATCTCCTCAGGGATTCTCCGGGCTTCCTTTAGGACCTGATCCAAGGATCCACCATCCTGTGGAGACAGAAGACGTGGATGAGAACCTCAACCAGCAGGACGTCTTCAGGGATCCTGGAGGCTCAGAGTCTCACCATGTGCTCCATGCAGATGCTGATCTCTCCATCGCTGTAGAAAGCCCCGTAGAAGCCCACGATGTAGGGGGAGTTGCATTCGTGGAGCACCTGCAGCTCCCTGATGATCTGGTTCCTGATGGCAGGTTTGATTTCCAGGTGGATTAGCTAAAGGAGGGAAGAGGTGGAACAGTGTGGGAGTTGTCTGCAGGACCATAGACACTTGCAGTACCTCAGTGGAACGTCTGGATGGTTTCTGAGGGGGCGTGCATCACTGTGGGGGCAGCAGATTCAGCAACACGACCCACCGCCCCTCCACTAACAACTACAGGAAACTAAGTCTTCTGATGGAACTTGGAGGCCTTGAACAGCCTGAGGAAGAACGTCTAACCAGTCTGAGGATCTCGTGAGTGTCAGCCAGAGACCGAGTCCTGTCCCGTCTGCAGCAGGCGCAGACCGAGTCCTGTCCCGTCTGCAGCAGGCGCAGACCGAGTCCTGTCCCGTCTGCAGCAGGCGCAGACTGAGTCCTGTCCCGTCTGCAGCGGTCGTGTTTTATCTGCCACTACAGATCAGTTGCATTCATCTGCGACAGCCACAGACAAGTCAAGTCCCGCCTGCAGCAGCTGAAGCAGACTTGTTGTGTCCTGTCTGCAGCAGCAAGAGACCAAGTCATGTCCCATCTGCAGCAGCCAGAGACCAAGTCGTGTCCCGTCTGCAGCAGCCAGAGACCAAGTCGTGTCCCGTCTGCAGCAGGCGCAGACCGAGTCGTGGCCCGTCTGCAGCGGTCGTGTTTTATCTGCCACTACAGATCAGTTACATTCATCTGCGACAGCCACAGACAAGTCAAGTCCCGCCTGCAGCAGCTGCAGCAGACTTGTTGTGTCCCGTCTGCAGCAGCCAGAGACCAAGTCCTGTCCCATCTGCAGCAGCAAGAGACCAAGTCGTGTCCCGTCTGCAGCAGGCGCAGACCGAGTCGTGGCCCGTCTGCAGCGGTCGTGTTTTATCTGCCACTACAGATCAGTTACATTCATCTGCGACAGCCACAGACAAGTCAAGTCCCGCCTGCAGCAGCTGCAGCAGACTTGTTGTGTCCCGTCTGCAGCAGCTGCTGGTAACTTTGCAGTGCAGAAAAAATTGGGCGGGCTTTGGGAGAAAGTCAGGCTTCAGATTCCAGAATTGCCTTCTTCACCAAACCGTCAGATGAGGTCCTCACCTTGCGGGCCATGACGAGACCCGAGGGCTTGTGGCGGACCTTGTTGACCACGCCCCCGTTTCCTGCCCCCAGCTCACAGATGGGTTCGAAGTCTTCGTCCTTCAGCTCTCCCACCTGAGCCTTCTGGGTGAGGAAGGCCTCCAGACGCTTCCTCTGCTGTTCATCCAGGTCCAGCTCTCCCAGCTTCTTCTGTAAGGCCTCTAGGTTGGCTCTGGGGAAGGGTGTGTGTGTGTGTGTGGGGGGGGGGGGGTCAAAGTACAGATAGAGACAGTTTACACCCCCCTACAGATGATAGATCTGTGCAAAAGAGTGCCCCCTGCAGATTCAGGGTACTGCATGATCTGCATAAAAATGTAAATTGTTAACCCCCCCCGGGACTCACTCGGACGCAGCATCGATGGTGTTGGACGTGGTCTGTCCCTCCCCGATGGGTGTGATGTTCAGGGGAACGGGTCTCCTTTTGGGGGCCATTTCAGGGAATCGTTCCCGCACGGTTCCTTCCGGCAGCGAACAGTCAGTGCGGCCGCGCGGCACCTCTTCCTTGTTCGGCGCTCGTGAGCGGCTAATAAGTTTCCTGGCTAACGTTAGCTTTCACTTCCGTTAGGGGGGGGGCATGTCAGTGTAGCTCAGAGAAAGCGACCATCAGGAGAACCGTTCTCCTGAGAACCGCGGAGGATCTGGATTTTCTAGATATCTATCTGCTGCTAGCCATTAGCTGCTAGCAGGTCGCGCCAGTCCCTCAACAAACGTCCGAGTCCCGACACGCAGCAGCAGCTCCCCCCGCGTCCAAGAGTCACCTGCGGCCGAGGTTCGAAAAGGCGGCGCCCACTTCACCACAGCCTCCAAACTGTAGTTCGTCCTGGTTTCAGTCCGCGAGGAACGACTGCTGAACGCGCGTGGCTCCGCTCCTGACCCCGGTGCCTCAATACAGGAAGCAGCAGCTGCCTACGGCGATGGGGCTGTGGTACAGCGGCGAACCCGCTGAGTGACAGATTACCAGAATCCCAGTGGAAGTCGAAGTGCGGGTGCAGGGACATAAAGGTTTTTCTAAGGCTCGCGCGGCGCTGAGGAGGGGTTTGGTCGGACACCAAACTGCAGCTTTTCTGCGCGTTTATGTCCGCAGACAAACAGGCTTCTTGGGAAACACCGCCATCCCGCGGCCAAAGAGAGAAGTGCAGTCATGCAAAGAATGTCACAGAATATATGGAAGCATTTGTGTAGCATAATCAAAAATAATCGTCAAAACCAGAAATGCTTTTTCATTTTCAAAATGAAGCTGCATTTTTTGACTCAAAAGCAATCCACCAAAATTCTTTTTCATTTTCTTCTTCAACACTGCATGTTCTTACTCAATTCAAATGATATTGACCGAATGTGTAGCAAAATTCATTTAGAAATGTCTAATTTGACAATTAAAATGGATTTACAGATATGCTTTTTAATTTTCAAAAGGTAACTACATCTAATGACTCAAAAATAAAATGAAAAATCAATACTTCAAAATGCTTTTTCATTTTCAACATAAAAACCACTTATTCTGTGTCATTATTTAAACAAATAAGCAAAGGGGGGATTGCATTTTCATTTTAACATCCACCCTGCAAATATTTTGCTACACATTTACCAGAGAACCTTTTGAAAATGAAATGTCAAATAATATTTTCTTTATCCTTTGAATTAAGTGACAGAATGAGCAGTGAAGAAGAAAAAGAAGTTTGGTGGATTGCTTTTTCTTTTTGCAGCTTCATTTTGATAACGAATAAGCATTTCTGGTACTTTATTTTTAATTGTGCTATAGAAACACTTCTATAAAGGGGTGCTGGCATCTTAATGCAGAAAATCATCTATTGTGTAAATGTAATTTCAGCTAATTGACCGGTTTGCCTTTCGGCTTCAGCCCATCAACCCTGCAGTTCTGGAGACTTTGACTTTTCAAACGTAAACTTCAGAAGATTCATCAAACGTGTTTTTCATAGAGACTCAGCTGCACACATCTCCAAAGAGCAGATCTCTGCTGAAGTTTGGTGCCATCATGCAAACGTCTCAGCAGGTTTTCAGAAGACGGCGGCGTTTCATCCGAGATAAATTAGAGGATGAACAGTCAGCGCTGCAACCAAAACCACCCGTTTAGTGAAGCAAACCTAGAGCAGTTCAGTCTGAACCTGATAGACCACAGCTGACGCTTCTTTAGGATGGAGGAGACACAGAAAAAAAGAGAAGGAACCACTGGAGTAGGAGCAAATGCCTCCTGAAGGTGGGCAGCTCCTCCCAGAGCAGAAGTTGAGACTCAGGTCACACAGTTCCAGAAAAGAGGCGAAGATGTTTTTTAAGAACAGATTTTATTAATTCAACACGTCAATAACAGCTGTTAGAATACATTTCTTTATGTTACAGTTTCATCGTCCTGAACAGACTCACACGTGGAACATGTTGGCCACAGCGGCGGCGTCCAGAGCTGCTGCTGAACTCAGCGTTTTGTCACCCAGAAGAATCACCAGGGGGAATTCCAGACGTAATAAAATAAGATTTTCATTTTATTGTCTTTATGAACATTTAAAAAACCAAACTCGTACATAATGAACTGTGAGCCACCGGGCGGCCATGCTACGTTCTGCATTTACAAAGAGAAGCCACTAAGAGAAGTAAAAGAAAAAAAAACCAGGGACCCCACAGGCTCAAACCATCTACGCGGCTCGGTCCCACCAACCATGATGTCACGAGACGCTGAGGAGATCCACTCCGGCCGCCTGACCCTCCAACAGACGAGGAGTTCTATGGACAGAACCTTCAGCGGAGCCACAGGAGCAGAACTCCTCGAACACCCGAAGCCTTCGTGTCTTCCAAACCGGAAGATCAGATTTCATTTGACTCCAGCTTCTTTTTCTAACCATGAATCCGCCTTCTTCTGCTGTGAAGGAAGTTCTGATCCAAATGCAACATGGAGATGCGGATGAGAACGTGTCGTGGACAAGCGCGACCCTCTAGTTGAAACCCTCAGAACCTAAAGCCCACGGCGAATGGAAACGGGTCACAAAGTGCAGGAACAAATGAAAACATGCAGAGCTTCCAAACGAGTCCTCTGAAGGTTTTCCATCAAAGTGCAAACATCTCTTCCACCGGGAGATGCGACGGCCTGAAGATTCACTCTGGGACTAAAACGGATCCTGCAAAGCCGGCTCTGGTGTGAGCTCATCAGCAGAGACAGGAGCCTGACGGGCGGGGCAACGGGAGGTTCAACTGTTGTGAGATGTGTGACGGACAACAGCCGCTCCACCTGACAGCAGGAGGTCCAGGAAGCAGAGCAGTGCGAAGAGCGCAGTGATGCAGCTGCAGAGTGACAGCCTCTGACCTTCAGACGTCTCCACTGACCCAAACGCGCAGCTCCGCCCATCACTTCCTGTCCACAAACGTCTTTGCAGGAGCCAGGCAGACCACATCCTGAACTTCAACCAAAATAAGAGCTTCACCTGTGAACCTGGATTTGGACCGAGAACAGGGTCACATCGTATGAAAGTCCAGTGTAGAAACATCTCAGGAAGTCTGCAGCTGCTCCAGAGCTGCTCTCAGATCTGTGGGCCGAGCTTCTGCGGTTGAGGTAGGTTTCTCCATCCGAGGACGCGTAGAAGGAAAGCTTCGGGGGGGTGTTGTGCTCTGCACCTCCATGAACCAGATGATCCTGAAACATCTGGTTAACGTTTGGACTGATGCTATGAACCAAGATCTCCACCTGACCTGCTCCTCAGACCTTCATGTCTTCTCATCTGATGTTTTCATCTTCAACAACAACAAAAAAGGACAGAGGCGGCTGGCTTACAACTTCCTGTCCATCACTAATGTGAGAAGAATGTGATGCAAACACTGAAGGTCCGCAGCGGCGGCGGACAGTCTGTACAAAGAGACGGTGAAGGGGAGGAGTCTGGAGACTAAGGGGGCGGGGCAGCAGTAGTCAGGAGATCAGTCTTTACAGCAGGAACGGGATGGAACGGGGTTTACTGCAAGCTTAAAGGAGGAGCAGCCCCCATTGGGACATGGAGACACCGCGTTCTCCTCCAGAAACCGGCGTTGGTTTGCCAGGACGCCACGAAGAGGAGTGACGCGCTGTGAGCATCAGGCTCCTTCTGCCCTCAGGTCTGAACCTCCATGCTCCTCTGCCTCAGTCTGTCAGGAGAACTGCAGGGTCAGTACGCCGTGACCAAGTCCTTGTCGTAGTTGTATCGTCCCCTCTTGGGGGCGGGGCTGTCGGCGCTGTCCTCAGTGTCCTCACTGTCCCCTCCAGCCCCACCCCCCTCCTCCTCAGAGGAGGAGTCCAGAGTCAGATCTACTACCACACCTCCTGCTGCCGGTGCTCCCGTGACTCCAGCCATCCCTGAGGAGCTGCTTCCGGGTCGGCCCGTCAGGCTGGTGCTGCTGTGGGCCGGAGAATGGCCGTTGGCTTCAGGACTGCCTGCAGACACAAACCCAGCAGGTCACGAACTGTAACGCGGCGCAGACGGCGCTCTAAGAAACGCGCAGACGCTTACATATGTCAACAACCGAGTACTCTGGAGTTTTACTGCGCTCCCGCTCTCGTTCCTTCTCCTTTTCATCTCTGATTGGCCGCCAGGAGCCGTCTGTCAAATACTCGATCTCCTCGATGTCCTCACCCGTCAGCTTCAGTATCTCTGAACACAACCTGAAACCCAGATGTGGATAAAAACCTTTAGGTCTGCCAAAGATCTGCAGAACCCAGACTTACAAAAACACTTCAAGTTGTCCTCACGTATAGACAAGGGAAGGTCAAAACAAACATAGCTTTGATTTTTTGTGGTTTTGACTTAAAAACTTGTCAAAGCCCGAGAGTGCAGATGAAGTTTTCAGTCGTAAATGTTGGACACAGCTTTCCTCACCCATCAATGGTGAGGAGCTCAAAGGGAGCCGGCTTGTCGCACACGGGGCAGGTCCACGTCGGCTTCTTCTCGTTCATTTGCAGGAAGAAGACGGCGTCGAAACACTGAAGATGGGCGCAGGTCAGAACTCGGCACGGCACGCCGAGTCGCATCTTCACCAGCTGGAGGAGACAGGAGGAGGAGAGTGGAGGTTAGTCATGGCGTTTTGAGGAACATCAGCAGCAGGACGTCACAGTGAACCACAGGAGGGACAAAGTCCCATGTCTCAAGTCCCAAGTCGAAACCAACAAGTCTCACGTCACCTCCAAGTCCTACAGTTGAATGTTTCGAGTCCTTTAAACAACAGAGTGTTCACATTCACATGCTTTTAGGAACTGGATTTATTCATCAACATTTTGCAGCATATCAGGTAAATTACCTCTGAGCTCATGCATCCAAGCAGATACATATGGACCGAGGAAGAGTTTAAAATGTTTGACTCCATAAAACCAAAACAAAAATAAATAAATTTAACGTTTAAAATTTCTGTCTTTTTTTCAATCCGAAATTTCACATTAACTTCCTGTAAAAACATATTTTTGACAGGAAGTTAATGGGGGACTTGTATTCAAAACAAAGTAAGTCGTATTCAGACAGAAATATTAAACGTTAAACCAAATGTATTTATATCTTTGTGCCCGGACTATGACTTTTTTCACACTGTAATTGAACAGGAAACATAATTAAACTGGTTAGAATCACATACATAAACTGCATTTAGAGGCAAAGCTCACAGAGTGGCTTTGGGGCGGTCTGTCTGTGTGAACTTTTCAGAGCAGAAATAAATGTCGCTCAGTCAAACAGTTCAAACAATCACATGAATTTGTGTTTCCAGTCGTGTCCCGACAAAATAAAGGCTGATGTTATTCCCACACATTTACGTGCAGCCAAGGTGCAGCGAAGATGCAGATTGCTGCGTTTCTCGCACGGTCCTGGATTTTGTGTCCATCAAGGCTAATGATGTTAGCCCGTGTTAGCCTGCCCTAAGCCTTCTTCCAGCTTAATTCTTCCACAAAAAAGCACCGACCACACGGATTAAATAAAACGATGAGCGAACAGGCGCTTCATAATATTCTTAACATTAATAAAAGCACGTTTGGAAGATCGTCTCGTATTACGGAGCTGCTGCACATGCTGCCTGTTTGTGTGGCAGCGGTTTGTTTACAACGAGACCTGGTTCCTCATCCGGGTGATTTTACACTACTGCGCATGCCCAAATCATTCATTCCGACCGAAAGTGTGAGCCATGGGAACGTTTGTTCTAATCGGAAAAAGGTTTTCTGATCCCATGTGCACGGGTGAATTTTAACCCGACCATTGATCCGATCAAGATATTCTGCCCATGTAACCGCGGCTAATGATCCAAAACCCACTTCTAAAGCGGCGTTTGCATTTCTGAAGAAGAACAGGGTGAAGGTGATTGGATGGCCAAGGATGTCTCCTGATCTGAACCCAAACAAACACTTGTGGGGAATTCTGAAGAACAAGTTGAGCATCACTCTCCATCCAGCATCCGGGCTCTAAAAGAGGTTCTTCTTGAAGAATGGAAGAAGTTAGATGTTGCTGTTGTTGTTGACGGTGCTCATCCAAAATACTAGATGTAGTAGTTTTTGTTGCAGGGTGAAGATTATGTGATCCAAGTTAGATCATTAACCTTCATTTCATGTTCTGGAGTTAAAGAAGAGTTCAATAAAACTCAACCTTGTAGAAAGTTTGGACATTTTCCTTGTGTGCATTAAGCTACAGATTAAATTAGTTCTTTTTAAAGAGGGGGTACTCATTTATGCTGAGCACTGTATATTTTATATTTTGTTCATAGGACTGCTGGGCAAACAGAGGACTTGGTAATGCCAGATTTCTGGGAAGTACTCACCGGACAGATGAGAGACACTCTGAGACCCGTGGTCGCAATTTCGCTCTCAGGATCAAAACGAAGTTTGTCTTGGACTGCAGAAGACAGCAGAGGAGAAGGTCATGGCGAGCTGAAGTTCAGTCCCGGAGCCTAAAGTTCAGTCTGAAGGACTTACTGCGTTCACGGCAGCGTTCTGCACTCTCCACAGAGCAGAGCTTCAGCTGGTTGAAGAGGTCGGCGGCAGTGAAGGCTCTCACCAGATACACCGCCAAAGAGTATCGCTGAAAGCAGGAGTTCACAGTTCGTAAGCTCCTCAGGAAAACTTTGGAAAAACTGAGCAGAAACATCGACTCAAGCTCTGAAAACAATTAGGAGACTGGTTCCAGAACCGCTCAGGAAGGTTCTAATATTCAAGCGATTGCAGCAGCAGAAGAGAAGCTCTGAGTTAACACAGAGCTCTTTACGGAACCTTCTTCAGAACTTCCTGTGTTCAGTAGGATCTGGCTAAATCAGCACATAGAAAAGATCTCACAGGGCTCTGTTTTTCAGAGCAGCTGGACTTAAAGAGTGTGATCTAGAAGATCTTTAGCTGCTTCAACTGAAACACAGTTGATCAGAAGGACAGAACCCTGTGATCAAACTATTGTAATATTAAAATCCATCATATTCTCAATAATCAACAGTGGTCTTCTGTAAGAATTCTGGAACCAGTTTTCTGTGGTCCATGACACTCATCATTCAGTACAACGATGATAAACTAAGACAGCTGCAAGGCCGGGTGGATTGTTGGAGCATTATGGGTACTGTAGTCAGGAGCCTTGCGTTGACACTTCATTGTGATGAAGTGAAAAAGTCAGAATTGTTTTTGTCAGTAAAGTTGCATCTGTGGTGTTGTCCTGCAAAGACTGATAACACTACAGTTCACTAGAAAAACTTCCCATCAACTCCTCTGACCAATCACCTGTCTCTGGACCCCTCTAGGAATTCTGGGTAGCGTTTGGCAGTCATACTACACTATCTCCCAACGTTTTTTGGGTTCATGCGTCTTATGATCCGATAATTTGAATGTCTTGATTTCTTCTCACAGAAGCAGATTCTGGTCTCTGGACCCTCTAAAAAAATGGAGGAGAGGCTCAGAAGAATCCGCAAAGCAGGAAGACTGAAGACCTGAAGTAGGAATTGAAGACTTTTGTTTGTTCGTTTTTTAAATAACTTTTTGGTAATTAAAAGTTTCTAATATTAACAAAAGTCCCGTTGCTTGTACCTTTTTGTTTTGTACTTCTTTTCCTTCGATGAAGTCATCCATTTTTCTTTGCGTTTCATTGCTCATCATTGATTCTCCTTCCATTGTTTGCTGCTGTAACACCTGGATTTTCTCCATCATGAGATCAATAAATGTCCGATTTGATCAAAGAGAGCTAGACCCATCAGTGATTAACCTGATTTAAATGTTTGGTTTCTTTAAATTAACGACGTCCCTTTGTTTTTAAAGAAGGAAGTTCTGGAATGTAGGTCAGTTTTTAATCGAGTCAAAAGCTGCAAACCATCCTGTTAGATTGAGCCTGACATTAACATGTGATGAACACGTTAACGTGGCCGTCCAAAGCAGGGAATACCGTGAGAAGAACATGGAACTGTGGTATGGAAGTAACCATGTGACTGACCTTGCCAAAGTTCCCCCAGGTGATGGTGACTCTGTTGGTGACACTGGACAGGTGCAACCAGGGAGTGATGTTTATGGGACGACAGGGACGCCGTGGTTCAACGCCGGGCTTATTGGAAGGATAATATCCCTGTGAACGAAGAAACCAGAGAACCCCAGGTTTAAACAGAACAGAAACTCTGCAGCAGAGGTTCAGATATCTAATGCTGATTTGATCAGGAAGTCGTTTTAGACAGCTTTGTGTTTGTGTCTGTTTGTCCCACAGAGCTGTGGTGCGTTATGGTCCTGCACAAACGGGAAGAGTGGAAAAAAAGACAGAAGCTCTAGAGAGACCTGTCAGAGCGAGCAGCTATGGCAGAACACGGCCCGGATCGGGTTCTGAGATTCTACCGTCAGCAAACACAGGAGATGCATCTTTGCTGAGAGGTTCATCCATTTAAGAGCAGAAATTTTATAATAGATGTCTTTAGAATAAAACCTTTTGTTATTAAAATGGATTTGACATTTTTTCAAATAAAAAAGTTCA
Organism: Oryzias latipes; assembly: GCF_053564925.1. Lineage (NCBI taxonomy): Eukaryota > Metazoa > Chordata > Actinopteri > Beloniformes > Adrianichthyidae > Oryzias > Oryzias latipes. The sequence continues at coordinate 10,159,080 of NC_136240.1, forward strand.
AATTTGGGTCATATTGCAAAACCTAAATGCAGGTTTCAAAAACAGTTGTACTAATTCTGGATTGTTTCTGTTTAAATAAAACTAAAGAACAAAAAAACAAACATCAGAGGATTCATGTCGTGATTAGTGGTTATTGATTCCTTCTGAGCGATCCGATTGGATCCCATTCACCAACCCAGAGTGGATCCAGGACATCTTTAGCCCAAACTTAAACCAGTCTGACTCAGAAATACCAGGTGCTGAACAGTGCAGGTGAAGTTTTCATAATAATTTGGAAAAGGGAAGAATTCCTCAGATTTACATTCCTGCTTCCTAAAATGAAAAACTATCTGCTGCTATGATTTGCTGACAAATATCTTGTGAAAAGAGCAGAAAGAAAGGGATTTTTGAAAGCTGAAGCTCTGCAGAACATCACTAATGTGGACCTCAGAGAACCCAGCAGCAGGAAGGCTTTCAGTTCCAGGTTTAGGTTGGACCATCAGTCCGAGCCCAAAGTCATGAGATTCTAACTCCATCAGAACTTCCTAAACTCCTCTAAAAAGACGTCATCTGCTGCCATGATGCAACACAACTGTGTTTGTGTGTAGTTGCTGCTCATTTTCCAGCTCCAACACAACTGCTGAAGATTTCCTGCTAAGAAGACTGCCTGCCACCTGTCTGTTTCTAAATGCAACTTCCCACATTTTCTAAAAGTCGCGTTCCAACATTCAAGGCCGACTCACAGGAAGTTTCTTCTGTTCAAACCACTACCGACGTTTTTACATGCAGATAGATCTGAAAAAAACAACTAAAAAAACAACAACAAAATATCGTGAAAAAATTCTGTATTTTTTCAGCTCCTCTATAGAAATAGATTGCCTTTGTTGTCATGTTTTTTTTTTAAAGAAATCCTGCCTCCTCTGCTGCCAATAACCTGGATCAGGTGCATTTAGCCAATAAGGAGCTTGAATGGCAGGTTAGTTGGAAAACATGTAGGACACCGCTTCCTTCATGTCATCTGCATTGTTGGTCTGGGGTCTCTTCTTCTTGACTAGAGTCCATGGATTTTCCATCAGGTTCATGTCAGATGAGTTTTCTGGTTCATCAAGCTCAGTAACACCATGGTCACTGCAGAAGCTTTGGGTACTTTAGTCTGCACAGGAACAAGGTCCTGCTGGACAGTAAAATCAGCCTCTCCATGCAGCTGGCCAGCAGAGGGCAGCATGAAGTTCAGCAGAGTTTGATGCTGTCCTGTGGCCAGCTGAGACGCTCCTGGCGTCTGTGGTTCTAGAGCAATTTGACACGGGAAATGCAGCCTTTGCATCCGTCTGTCTCTTGGTGCTCCGCCTCCAGCCTTGTGATGCCTCTCAAGGCTGCCGTTTTCCCTGCAGAACTTTTTCTTTCCCCTCAATGTTCTGGTCGCAGAAATCTGAACTACCAGCTTGTACAGCAGTGAGCTCTCCAGCTGGTTCTCCTTGTGAAAGTGTTGATGAGTGCCTGATGGACATCTGTCATGTCAGCAGTCTTCTCCATGGTTGGAAGCAGACTGAGAGCATTGAAAGGCTCAACAAAGCTTTGCAGATGTTTTCAGTTCATTAACTGATCAAACGGAGACGCCATCCAATACTTTTTTTTTTTAAAAAGGTTTCATTTTCAGAGACACTGATTTTGGGTTTTCATTTCCTGTAAACTCATCAAAATGACGAGAAAGACTGAGCACATTTCCATCAGTAATGACTCTACATGATGTACAAGTTTACAACAGCAAACTTTCCATGTTTCAGCTTCTACGGAGGCCTAAAGAGCAGCCGGTCCCCTGCAGGTTACCAACAGAAGCTTCACTTGCCCATAGAGCAGTGACAGTGTGGGATTTTTGATCACTGCGGTGATGAACCAGCAGGGGGCGCGGTGCCGCGCCGACACACTTTGTTTATAGAGACAAGTAACTTTGCGCTGCGCAAAAAGTTCCCAAACAAAACATGATATTCATCGCACTCTAGCAGTGCATGTTCATGTTCATGTGGAGTGAAAGAGAACAGTAATAAAAGGTTTCTCTCAGAATAACAGTGATTCTTTATGAAACCGCTCTGGAGTAGAGCTGTGATGGTGTGGGATTTCTGATCACCGCGGTGATGAAGCAGCAAGAGTCGTGGTGTCGCACTGGAAATTAAATTAAATAGAACGCAGTCAATTTGTCGTATTTCGTCGAGAGACGGAAACTTCTGTTGTAAAATGAGGATGTGTATGTGCTGCTGAAACTGCGCGCGTGTGTAAAAGAAGAGGGAGCGCGTGCAGGGAGTGAGAGCCGCACACAGGGAGTAAATTTTCCCTCTTTACAAACTGTGACAGGACAAAGAGCGAGTCAACTCACTGGTACGTGACAGTAGGACTGGTTGACTTTTACAGCGATGTTGGGAGGATACTGGTCCTCTTCAACTCCGATGGAGTCTGAGTAACAGATTCTGCAGAGACAAATAAAAGGCATCAGAGAACTGAATGAAGGACATGTCAGGAACAGCAATCAGGGCCTCAAGAGTCACCAGGTTTTCACCTGTAAGTGGAGGAGTCACCACCTAGTTTTTCATGACAAACAAAAGCACCACGTAGTTTCAGACTCGATTGGAATTGGATGTTGGATTACAATCGGATCCGATTTTTTTATCCTTTACATGTGTTTAATTCTATAGATTTCAAGCTTATTATTACAGACAAATGTTCTCCTAGAAGTCTGCATATCATGAACGGATCACGTTTTATTGCCGTAAAGCGCAGCAGAATACGACACCAGTCTGAGAAAGAGGCGCACAAAAACAGTAAAGTTAGCGAGATATTCACTGATTCAGACTTCCAGGATCAATAACTTTTTAGGCAAATATTTTTTTTAAAGTGCCTCTATTGGTTTGTCTAAACTCAAACATCGACCTGCAAACAGAAAAAATAGTTTGTTTTTAATGAGAAAGGCGCTCTCTGTTCTGCTGACAGAGAAACTGCGGGGAAATTTTTGAATATAAGCTTTATTCTAGACGCCAGGTTCAGCACAAAAGTATCAATATACACTGTATATTTATGCAAACGTAGAATGATATAAAATAATCTTAAGTACCAGGGGTTGGAATGAATAACCAAAGTATATAATGGAAACGTTAAACTAGATTTGAAAATATTACAGATCTAACATTTTTAAACAACTTGATGTTGGGAGCAAATTTTAAGACACTTTAAAGCTTTGTGGATTTTTTGAAAAATGAACCGATTTAATAGTTTGACCTCCATCAGAAATAAAAACAATTGTGGGTTTTTTGTCAGAAATTTTACATTTATGAAGGTAAAATATAACAAGGAGTTTGAATATATTTATTAAAACTTAAAGGGCATTTTCTTATGTTGGTGGAAGCCAAACAATATATGTTCCGTCCAGACGCGTAACAAGGACTGAGCAGACGCCTAATCTATGAATAACGAGTGCTGCTCTAAAAACTATGGTGAAAACTATAAGCTTACTACTGCATGATGTGTATTCAAAAAATAAAGATTTTTTTTACTCTAAATCCAATCTAAAGCAGTGTTACTTAATCAATATGCTTTAGTAAAGTCAAGCATCTTGATTATATAGTAAATTGTTGAAGGAACACTATTGGATTTGTGATAATAGATTAGCTTAATGGAAAAAAAAAAGTTTTGCACTTGGAGAAGGTGGTTTTTGAGGGGCATCGAAACGACATATTTCCCAAAACTGCAATGGAAGCACTTTTTAGAATTAAATGAGGCACATGACCAACAACCGGATGGCGATGCGCTTCTTGGTAGGAACCGGGGGCCTTGGGCGCTGCAAAGCAGGCGCCACCAGAGGTCCCAGAGCATCACACAGATCATCAAAAGTTAAGCGTATCGTGTGGAATTGTTGGATCCACAGCTCCTCTGTAAAAATCAACAACCACAATTTCCCAAAATGCCTTCATCTGTAGCCACTCCCACGGCCTGAAGAAGACGCCGACGTCTCCTTTGATATACGATGATGATGAGCGCTAGTGCTGTGGCAGAAATCTGAATGCATCAATCAAAGTATTGTTCACATCAGTCGCCGTGATTCTGAATGAATTATGGTTATAATTATAGTATAATTTGTTCTCATTCGCATAGTTATGATTTATCGGAAACAGTGTAATTTTGTTTTTTCAACGGTTTTAAAATTTTGATAAAGTTTTGTGCTCTTGTGTTATGGAAACACAGCTGATGAAAACCACCTAGCAAACCTGGAAAGAGGTCTTTTTCCAATTTGGAAGGTTTGCAATTCCATGTGGAAAGAGCACTGGCTTGTAAAGTACCAAGTAAACGTCCTTGAACTTTACAAACAACTGTCCTACAGGGACTCCTCCTCTAAAGTTTTGGAAGTTGTGTAGTGGATAGACAGTCAGAGGAAAACAGGCTTTGTGGATGCCTGGAAAATGCATGTGGGGCTCCTTTCTCCTCAGTAGGTGTAGGAGGAATACTCCTTTGAGACCCCGGATTAATGGTATAAACATGAACCAAGAAATACTGATGAAATGCGAAACAGCATAAAAGAATAATAAAAACACATTCAAATGTATACTTTGAGAAAGATTCTGACAAGAAACAGGAGGAATTAGCAGATGATCAAAGGGTGATGGAACGTACCTAAGAACCACTTGAATTGATCGGATTCCCGGTCGCAGCTCACTAAGAAAGAAACAGAGTGATTACATTTCAACCAAACGGCTGTAAATAAAACCGGTATTATGGTTTTCTAGTTACCTTGCATTTCTGATCTGGTCTGCTTGGTTTGGTGTTAATTCAAAGATGCATTGACTGTCCTGCAGTTTGTCATTGTTCTGAGGGACTGCAAACATTTAAAAGAAACAAAACCAGTTACAAAAATCTAGACAAAAGGAAAACCAACCTTCAGTGTGAGGGGTAAACAGCTGTTCCACACTCACTTAGCTCTGTAGGTGGCAGCAGTGTCTCTAAAGTCTGGTAAAAAGACAGTGGGACCATGTTGACCTCCACTGCAGGGGCAGTGAGCGGTTTGGAGATGCCGTTGAGGTAGTCTGTGCCCTGAGAAGCGGTGGGAGAAGAGCTGATGGGCGAGTACGCGACTGGGACGCCCTCTGGACGCCGTGCTGCCAACCAGCCAGATGTTTTAGGGAACCGCGACTCATAAAGCTGCCTGACATTTTTTAGCAGTTCTGGGCTGTACTCTGTCTGCACAAGCCGCAACGCTCGCCCCACCAGGTCCTGCTTCAGCCCACTTTTGCTGCGACCCATTGAGGCCAACAGCGTCTGCAGGTCTGAGACCCGGAAACTTTTGACCATGTTCTGAAACGAGACAAAGAAAATGGTATTTGAAGAACTCTGAAAAAGTGATGAGCTTTCTCAGAAAGAGGGTTTGGGTACAACCAGAGCAAACGGTACAAACATCAAAATTACTTTGATAGAAATAAAAAAGCTCTATAATGTTCTATGTGTTTTTACAACAAAGAGAAGTATCAGAAACATACCAGAAAACACAATGCGGATTCTGTTTTATAATACAAGTAATTATAGAATTAAATCCAGAATAAATTCTGACAGATTCTAGTTTTTAGGAAGAACTTAAATTACAACAAAAAGCAAAATTTATACTATAGATTAACTTGGTTCAAACTAGGGCTGCACGACATAAGGAAAACTCGCGATATTGGTGATTAAGATTGCGATAACGATATAATTTGCGGTATATAAACAAAGAGCAAAACAACCAAAAACATAATTCACATTTCATAGCAACCGTTTAAAAATTATATTCCAAATGACCCTCGTCGACATAGGAGGTGATCATCTAACATAATAGGCCTCCATCTGATTGGTCAACAACGTGAAGGAGTCCATCCGATTGGTCAAATGCATAAAGGGATTTATTTGATTCGTTAAATGCTTCAAGTTGCCATAAGATTGTTTTAGCACAATTAAGGTGACCATTATTGCAATTTTTGCTGTCAAGTTGCACAACTTGATATTGTGAGAAATTTGCGGTATATTGTGCAGCCATAGTTCAAACAATAAGCTACACATGCAAAAGAGAGAAAATGGTGTCCACAACAGTCATAATGAATCACTCTGACAGCTTCATTTACATATTTGACTTCAAGCTCCAGACTAAAATAAATAAAGGTCATAACCTTTCAATGTAAATATGTAAAAACCAAACCTGTGGGATGGGTGGGGATGCTGTTAACCCAGACAGAAAGAAAGCTACAGATTTTAAATGAAAAAGATTGTTTATAATCAATCGGGTGAGGACTTCCATTTACAGGAACGGTTCAATATGAGATGTTTTGTTGCTGCAACATCCTTGCTGGTATTATTAAACATGTTTGTTAAGTCGGCTGGTGGGATTTGGACCCCGGCAGGAAACTGGTCTTCGGTCCAGAGTTTTAAGAATCCGGTGAGAGTGGGATACAGTTGACACAAGCCCTGGTTCGTGTATAGTTCTTTCTAGAAACCGCTCAGACAGACTAGAGAGCAGGCTGCGCTACAGCAAGCTAGCTCCCCTGTGGGTGTTCAATCTCATAGCTACTGAAGGGTTTGACAGGTGCTTTTACTCAACCATCTAAAACCACCATTTACACCGAAACGAAAAGATAAGACGTGAAAACAGCGCAGCTCATCCAGCATCTTTACAGGGAAACACAAACACTTGACCCGCACGTCATTCATTTTCGGTTTCTTCCCTCAGAACCAGCACGGTGCTAGCTAAAACAATGTTCCCATCACCTAGCAGGCTAACAGGTTTAGCAGCACAGCTCGGCAGAGACCGCAGCAGTCTGAATTCATGAGAAAACACGTCCTTAACAACACATTTATACTACAGCCAGGTACTCTACTGAAGGGCGGGATTTAAGCCGCCGCGTTCACGCTCTTTCCACTTCAAATGAGAGTGAACCAGCCTCTACTCACCATCGCCTCCACCAGTTCGGCCGCCATCTTCGTCAAGCAGTACCGCGAGAGTCAGAAGTGACGGCTGGTCTCTCACCAATGAAACTCAGGGTCAGTCTTTATTGACAGGTGGCGGAGCCAATGAAAATATTCATCCTGTGAAAAGGGGCGGGACCACAGGCAACGTGGGAAGCGCTGTCTTTTTTTTAAAGTTACAGTCCAACTATTAATAAAACACTCAGACGAAGGTCTGCGTTTCCAATTAGGCCTCACTCTAAATGCATGAAGTCGTGTGAGGAAGTATGTCGGATTACACTTTGGGTCCGTTTGATAATATCCAGATATTTCGACCTGGCGCTTTAAAGACTATTAAAGTAAAACGCAGATGGAAAGCATGGGGTATCAAATGGAATGGGTCGCATGGTCCATCCGAATCCCGTCCGACCAATAAACTCCGCTCCGGGTTCTGCCTCCAGCCCGGAAAGCGAAGGTAAAGCTTTGTTTGAGATGTTTCTGAATGTAATTCCATTAAGGGGTTATTAAAACATGTACACACAAACACGCGTGCGCGCACCTACACACACTTACACATCTAAAACAGGTTTTAGATAAATAACAATAACCCAGGTAATACCGACATTTATAGGAAACAAAGACATTATATAGGTAACAAAGACATTATATAAGTATCAAATACATTTTACTTGTAACGCAGATATTATACAGGTAATGCAGACATGTTTTAGGTTACAAAGACGTTGCTGTATATAGGTAACAAAGACATTTTATAGGTAACGAAAACATTACATAGGTAACAAACAGTGACGTGCGGTGAGGTTAATGGATGGTGAGGCACTGACGTCATCAATCATATTTACAAACATATGAACCATACTGAGTAACTTATTCACCATTTAATTGACAACAGTTAACGTGTTTTGTTTAAAATATCATTTCAACATGTTTTTTCATATACAAACTGCAGCATAGAAAAAAGCACAAACCTTATTATCGTCTTACCTTTACTTGTAAATAAAGCCCATATGCCGCTCCTTCTGAAGAAAATGACTTGCCGCTTGCTATCACTTCTTCTATTATTTTTAGCGTCATAATCTCAGGGCTCACCGGCGCCCCCTAACTTGAGGCACGGGAACTTCTGGCCTCACCCAGTTGCTTTTTTGCCGGCGTTTAGCGCTCAGCACAAGAAACACGTCCCTCAGTTATTTATAAAAACAAACACTGTACATCATATACCTCTGTTAAATTATGTAAACTCAGCTCATAGAGTACAAGTGATTGAACCGACATACAGAGAGACAGCAGTACCGTCTGACTGCATAGGTATTGCGCAATCCAAGGTGAGGCTCAGCGGGCTGCTGCCTCATCGCACGTCACTTCTTAGTATCTGAACGGCAAATGCGGAAATTCAGCGATTTTGAAAAGAAAAAACACCCAAAAATGATACATTTAAATGGAAAATGACTGCAAAGCACAAATTACTGAACTTAAATATAATAATAATTGAATTTATTTTTCTCTTTTCTTCCCATGACAGGTGAGGCACAGCCTCACCTGCCTCTCCTGACTGCACGTCACTGGTAACAAAGACATTATATAGTTAACAAAGACATTATACAGGTAATGCAGGCATTATATAAGTATCAAAGACATTATACATGTAACGCATACGTTATACAGGAGATGAAGATATTATACAGGTAACAAAGACTTTATACAGGTAATCCAGACATTTTATAATTAACAAAAAATTATACAGATGATGCAGACATTATACAGGTAACAAAGATGTTATACAGATAACCCATTTGTTTTACAGATTAACATATAAGTTACGCAGGTAAAGCACAAGTTACGTAGATATTGCATTTGTTACACAGATAATACATAAGTCATGCGGATAACTCATAAGTTATGCAAGTAAAACACAAGTTACACAGGTAATGCATATGTTACAGATATAATGCATGAATTACAAACAACGCATAGGTTACTCAGAAAAGGCACACAATACGCAGATAACGCATAAGTTACACATATAATGCATACGTTACTCAGATAACGCATAAGTTAAGCAGATAGCGCATAAGTTACGCAGATAACTCATAAGTTACGCAGATAGCGCATATGTTACTCAGATAATGGATAAGTTACCAGATAATGCATAGGTTACGCAGATAACGCTTTAATTAAGCAGATAACTCATAGGTTACGCAGATTATGCATAAGTAACGTAGATAATGCATCCGTTACTCAGATAACGCACAAGTTACGCAGATGACACATACGTTACTCAGAAAAGGCACACATATAATTCATATGTTACTCAGATAACGCATACGTTACCAGATAACGCATAAGTAACGTAGATAATGCATACGTTACACAGATAACATATAAGTTAAGCAGATAACCTATAAGTTACGCAGATAACACATACGTTTCACAGATAACCTATACATTATGCAGATAACGCACAAGTTACGCAGATAACGCATAATTTACGCAGATAACTCATAAGTTACGCAGATAACTCATAAGTTACGCAGATAACTCATAAGTTACGCAGATAACGCATATGTTACTCAGTTAATGCATAAGTTACCAGATATCACATTAGTTACGCAGATAACGCATATGTTACTCAGATAATGCATAAGTTACCAGATAACGCTTAAGTTAAGCAAATAACTCATAGGTTACGCAAATAACGCATAAGTAACGTAGATAACGCATACGTTACTGAGATAACGCAAAAGTTGCGCAGATAACACATACGTTACTCAGACAACGCATAGGAGACCAGATAACGCACAAGTTACGCAGATAACGCATACATTACACAGATAACGCATATGTTACACATATAATGCATGAATTACGCAGACAACGCATAGGTTACTCAGAAAAGGCACACATTACACATATAATGCATATGTTACTCAGATAACGCATACGTTACCAGATAACGCATAAGTAACGTAGATAACGCATACGTTACACAGATAACATATAAGTTACGTAGATAACCTATAAGTTACACAGATAACCTATACGTTACGCAGACAACACATAAGTTACGCAAACAACACAAGTTATGCAGATAACGCATAAGTCACTTAGATGACACATACGTTACACAGACAATGCATACGTTACTCAGATAACACATATGTTACGTAGATAACGCATATGCTATGCAGATAATGCATAGATTATACATATAACACATAAGTTACTCAGATAATGCATAAGTTACACAGATAACGCTTGTGGTTCCTAGAATTAGTATTATTAATTAGTATCCCGAAAGGGATAAAACAGAAGAAGATGAATGAATGAATGATTGCTTTGAGAGTCATTATTTTGTGTTAATTCAGCCAAATTGTTGAAACAATAAAAAAACAGAAAATTTTTGGTCTTGCTTGGCTTTACATGTTCTGTTTAAAATATCTGAATTCTAGTTAACACACACAAATAAAGGCCACATGAGTAGTTTCATCGTAATACTTACCAGTTTTTAGAATTTATTGGCTAACTGATAAAGTCAAAGAATGAACAGTAAAACATTTTGCCCAAAATGTCTTACTCTGGCATCTAAAAGGAATCTTAGAGGTCTTTAATTCTAAAACATACATGCTTTGCACACCATGGATAAATCTTGAGTGTTTAATCTCTGGTAATTACAAAGATTTTCTTGGGTTAATAAAAATAATCCGGTCTTAATCAGACCCCCTACCCAGACCTCCGCTGTGCCTTCTTTACCTCTTTTGTGAGGGATGAATTCTCAGTCATATAAATAGACACCTTCACAACTCTCCAGCACAATTCTTGGTGACAGCAGGAAACTGTTGGCTAGCTAAGGAGAGGTCTTTATTAGCAGGTTTACCATAAAAACAAACCGTTTCAGATTTTATTTTCCAAATTGGCTGTATTTAGACCTCCAGACTGACGTCATTTCCACATGTCGTAGTTGTCAGGCGTGTCGAGGTAAGCGGCAGCTCATCTTTATCGGTGATCCTGTCAACGGGTAGACTTCGCCAAAAGAATCAAGAGGCACTGAGGCATTCGCTTTTGAGGAGTTTTATCCACGGAAAAGAAAGTCCGGGCAATTTTTCTGAGACTTTCAAAAGAAAACTTTTTATTTATGACCTGAGCAGCTTCTGAGCCTGCATGTAAACAAAGAGACCCCTGTGATGAGTCTGAAAGATCTCACTTCAGAAATAGCAATGGAGAACAGACACAGCCACAACGGAAGCAAAGACAGGCTGGGACTGAGCTTCACTATCGACTACCTCCTGTTCAACAGAGTCAAAGGCTCCAAAGACCAGACGACAGGCAGTTCTGCTGCAGAGCAGACAAACAGCAGCACACTAAACGATCAAAACCCTACACTCAAAGAGGTGGACAAGCGTTTGATACTGTCGGAGGAAGACTCTGTTCGACACAAAGCCAGCGAAGAAGAAGAGAACGAAGATCATGGGGAGCAGAAAGTGACCCTCGCCCCACCATCTACCAATCCAGAGAAATCCGCCGACAAACCCAACCAGTCCTACATCGCACTCATCTCCAGGGCAATCCTGTCCTCCAAGGAGAAGAAATTATTGCTGTGTGACATCTACCAATGGATCATGGACCATTACCCGTACTTTAAGAGCAAGGTATGTTCCTGCCAGGCTTTCTCTTTTTGTCTGTGTCTCTAGAGGACGTTCACGTTGGCACAGAGGGCACATTTTCAGAATAACAAATAGCTGCTCTGGACATGAATCCCATGTTATAGAGATGTTTACGTTAGCCAGAACATGACCGCATGTTTGATGGTAGCCATCGACATGCTGAAGTCTGGCATTAAAATAGCAAACTGACCTAGTTGGCGCAGGTAATCTGTCTGAACAATCAGGGACAGTAGATGATCTACTTGATCAGGATAAAGTAATCCTGTTGCTAGGTAGCAAACTGCCTCTGCCTTCACCAGGTGATACAACAGATTGCCTGTTGGATTACCATTGATCGGTGGTTGACGTGCTAAAACAGGACCTTGAGGTGTCATGTGTTACTGCGATCTTGCTCTTAACACAAAATGGCTGCCAACGAGGTTTGCGTCCAGGAGCGGATCCCTGTTTCATTAGACTCTTGCTTGCTGTTGGGATTTAGCCCTCATGTATTTTCTGCACTTGTCTCCACAGGATAAAAACTGGAGGAACAGCGTTCGCCACAACTTATCCCTCAATGAATGCTTCATCAAAGCAGGACGGAGCGACAACGGCAAAGGACACTTCTGGGCAATCCACCCAGGAAACTATCAAGACTTTTCCAAGGGGGACTACCACTGTCGGCGTGCGCGACGGAGGGTACGTAGGGTCCCGGGACAGCTCCACGTTTCCTCACTGACTTCCCCCTTTCACCCTACTTCCACCCTCACCCGCCCTCACAGAACAGCCTGTTGGTGTTGTTCTTCAGCCGCAACGCTTCCTCCGCCCTGCTTGGCACCCAGACTGTACTGGCCTTGGTCCAGCATTCACCCACAAGTAGGGCTCCAGCTGGGTCTGAACGCATCCGTACCCTAAAAAGCTCTGATCATACTTTGGCCCCATAAACCATAAATTCAGCTTCCCCATAGCTCAGTGGAAACCACCATGAAACTTCTTTTTCTTTGAATTCTTCTTTCTTTTAGGACATTTGTGATCTTGGGAAGCATTGTTTTTCAGAGGCTGCTGCACTTTTTTCTTTTGTATGTTAAAGGTTTTAGAATGTTTTCTCATATTATTATTAAATTGTTTCCTATTAAAACACACTTTTTCATCACTTGTGTCGTTTGTGCATTTATTTCACATTACTGTGTTTTATTTTTGTGACCAAGAGTTTCAGCGTGTCCTTTTCTCAGCTAAACTACACTAAATAATATAGTGTTATCATGGATATGACTAACAAAGATGAACCGTGTGAGTCTGAGTGTGTGTGTGTGTGCGTGGGTGTGTGTGTGTGTGTGTGTCCATATGTGTTTGTGGCATTAGACTTGGCTAAAAGTGAGCCCACGGCAGAAATGCCACCCAGTGTCACATGCTAATTAGCCAAAGCTGTTGAGATGCAAAATCTTGAGCCCCAAAAGGTTCAAATCTGGGTTTTCCAAAGTTGGCCCCATAAGGAAACGGGCAGATAATCCCAGCAATCCCAAATAGTTTCAAGAAATAGGAAGCTTATCACACTGTGTAATCTGCAGTCGCTGGTGCGGATAGACGGGGACCACAGGAGGTCTTCCATGAGGGGAGCAGAGGAAAGGTAAGGAGCTAGAAAGAGGAGGGGGCTCTGACTTCTAGAGGGGAGGAAGGAGGCGTCTGAGGAAAATGATGAAATAAAGTCAAAGTCTTTGCTGAGACAGGATAAAGTTTGGAGGCTGAATCGGGTTTGGCTCTTTATCAGGAGAGATGAAATGGAATAAAAACTGATCACAAAAAATAAAACTGATAACATGACAAAAAGATATTCATGCTTCCCATTTTAAGGCTTTTTCGTAACCCTTGTGCTATCTTAGATGACCCCACCCTTACATTGACGTGTTCTCCCTACTCTGACAAAGGTGGAGAAAGGTGGAAAGATTTCATGTAATCCATGGACACCAGTGAAGATCACAAATCATTGAAGAAAAAAGGTTCAGGGCACTGTCTAGTGGGTCTAGATGACCCAACTCCCAATGTTAAAGTGCCAAGGATAGCACGATTACAAACATTCATAAAAATAATGACTTGGCCAACAGTGCTCCAACTTTAAACCCCCCAGGAATCTACAGAGTTTAAAGGCCCAAAGGGAAAAGTGTCAGAACAAATTTAAACATCTTTTTTATTTTTTTCTCTTTTCTCTTTTGAATAGAAACAAACACTCAAGACATTTTTTCCTCATTTTATACAGTTGTGTTTAATTATATGGAGACCTCATTAGAAAAAACAGCTGAACATCTGCTGTCTGACTGAGCTAAATAAGAGTTGAGAAATTTTCTCACAAACTTATAGACTGGATTTTCTTTCAAAATTGAAATCCTCTCTAGGATGGAAACCGTCATTCCGGCTGCAAGGTCTTTTATAAGACGACGGAAATGTTTACTAGAACAAAGGATCGGGTCAGTTGATCTTCCTCACATCAATAGAGAAATTCCTCTCTGACTTGCAAAGGTTGGCATTTCCATCCACGGTGTAGCAGCAGCAGACGGTTGGATCACACACCTACCTCTCTGGAGTTTGCTTGTGTCCGCTCATGTGGCCGTCTTATTTGCAAACGGTCGAATACTTGACAACGGCAATATTTGACATGAAATGAGGTTGTGAGCAGACAAACAACAGGTCAGAGGGATAATGTGTGGTGGATCCTGAGAACAGGTGTTACACACAACACTTCGTTTCAGGCGATGTTCATTAGAACAATGACAAATCCATCTAATTAATTTTTGCCGGCCAAATCTTCCCATTCAGTGTCTTCGGCTAATTGGAGCCTAATTTGCTTAATTCCCATGAACTGGTCTCTGCATGAAATCCTCTTCAATTCACCAGCTTTACAGCTTTAATTTGGTTGCATATGTTTGCAGTGGACACACACGCACACACACACCCACACACACACACAAACAAAGCAGTTTTGACGCAAACAAAGGGCACACCCCAGAGCAGCAGCTGCAGCTGCATGACGCATTTCATGCAGAATATTCTGTCACCAGAACCTTCAAATACTGTTTACAGCACTGTGATCATCTCCGGTTAGAATCGACCACCTTCAGGTCGCATCAGATTGGGGTCAGGAGCCGTGAGTGTGTGCATTCATATGTGCATGTTATTTTGTTAATCTAATGAGATGGGTGCGGGGGGGCTGGGGGCCGTAGATTAACTCCCAAAGATTTTTTGCTGATTAGCAGAGAGTGAGCTTAGCAGATCAGACCTGCTGAACATTATGGCCGTGTTTTAATGCTCTGCATTACCGGAGCATTCCGAAGCGGATCTCCTTAACCTGCACGTCCCACGGCCGCAGACACAACACCCAGGAGGTCACGCCGTCTGAACCCCCCATTTAGGACTTTACAGGGAGAGAGCTTGTTTGGGTTCAGCTGCTGTCAGGTCTCAGAGCCTCCTCCTGTTGAAATGGGTTTGAATCAACTCCAATATTTTTACTTCAGCTGCAAAGTTCTGCACCTGAACTGATGGGAAAACCGGTTTTGGAGTGTTTTACAACATTAAAATCAAAATCTTGTGTTTTCTGTTGAATCTCCTAAAACTTGAACTCTTGTTTGACTTGCCGTTTTTATTCCTCTTTGACAGAGCCCCAGTTTAGCAGCATTAACTATCGTGGTAATAAATTCCAAAATGGCATGTCCATGCATGTGGACGCCACACCGTCAGAGGTTGAAGACTTTTTTCTCTCCTACTTTGTAAATCACAGCTCCATATTTTTCAGTAGCAAAGACTACATAAAACAGTAATGACAACGTTCTCTGCAAGTGACTCCGTGTGCTGGGGGCTGGTGGTCTCAGGGGCTGTTTTTTTTTTTTAAGTGCTCATTCCAGACAGCACATGGCGGTGGGGGACAATTTTGACATCAACATGTTGATTTTTGATAGCTTCATCATTTGCATTTCCAAATTTGCTGGGCAAAGTCAAACCAATGAGGTGAGGTCACAGTATTTATTTTAATGCCTCAGAGCAAATTTTCTTTTTACTTTGCTGTTGTTTTTGTGTTCAGACATTGTTAATTAAAAAAATCTTATTGAAAAATTCCAAAAGTAGATTTATTTTGAGTCAATTTTTAGCTACCGAGCTAAAACCATAGCAGCTAGCTATCTGTTTGTCAAGAAGTCAGTTGGGGTTGGTCGTCACATGTTAACAATAGTTTTCCCCAATGAGGGTGAGCAGACAGGGATGTCTATAACAGAATTGTCATACGTAACTAAATTGAATCCAAAGAAGAATAATGCAAGAATAAACAAGACAACCAACAGAGGCTTATATCCACACGAAGATATCAAACATTGGATAAGAGTCATAGAACTGATTGGTAAATACTCATTCAAGAAATTCATTCAGCCATTCCTCTCAAACATAAATGTAGAACATGATACAATGAAACTATTAAGAGTATCAAAAAAAATTTCAATAGATTGGAAACAAACATGTATATTTGCACCACTTGGCTTTACTTAACTGTTAATTTGACATTTTCTTTAATTTCAATAAGAAGTTTTGAACTTCTGATCAGATATTTATGCTTTACCAACACAGATTCAGATAATTAAAAATCCCATGAGTATCAAAAAATTTAATGTCAAAGATGAAGCACATAATGATTCCTTAAATAGACATTTTTTCAGAAATCCTTCTAACAAATGCAGATCAAGTATCAAAAATATAAACAGACTTGTAAATTAAAAAAATAATTATAACAAATCACATTTTGGAAAACAAAGTGGAGTGTTATGATCAGGAACCAATTACTTTAATCATCTCCAATAATTGATTTATTCATTTTATTAATTTTATTTGGTTTGGGTCAGTGTCTTTGTCACAGACATTGATGTGATTGGCTGACCTTTGTGTCTCTGTTTGCAGAAGAGAGAGAATTTCTCTGGAGTGAAATTTGTTTTATTTGCACCTATTTTTTGTTTCCAGTGCAAAATTATTTTTGAGCAAGTAAGAGTTCGTCTGTGACCAAAGTGAAGTTAGTGTCAGGTTGGATATTCGACAGACATTTAGCTCGTATCCTTCTTAGGGACTGTCAATAAATTAACAAATGCATGATGTGGCGGTGAATTTAGATCAAACCTTAGACTCGCTGCTTTGCAAAAAGAAATGGACTACAATGAAACATTTCCTCAAGTTGTGTTTAAAGAATTTTATTTATTTTGCCTGTTTGTTTTTTTTTTTGTTGTTTTTTTTTTGTTGAGAAAAATGGTTTGAGGT
Organism: Oryzias latipes; assembly: GCF_053564925.1. Taxonomy (NCBI): domain Eukaryota; kingdom Metazoa; phylum Chordata; class Actinopteri; order Beloniformes; family Adrianichthyidae; genus Oryzias; species Oryzias latipes. The sequence goes on from NC_136240.1 coordinate 10,175,945, forward strand.
TAATATTCTGGTATTTTGTTCAACAGCTCCCAAACCATGTGACCTTAGGATTCCAAATAAAGGCCGAATTGTGGTGCAGACATACCAACATCAGAGACACCAATTTATTTTGTGATCATAGATGCTGAATATTTTATCTAAATTGTTATATTAAATTGTCAGAAGTTCGTATATGTAAATTCTGGCCATTTTTTCAAAAGCTCTCCAACTATGTGACCCATCCAGTCCAAATTCATCCCATTGGTCCATTGCTCAAGAGTAATATTTGACTGAAGAAAACCATCAAATCTGAACGACTCTATTATGTGCTTTCTTCTTCCAGCTGTTTGCCAGAGATTGATTCTTAACTTTTTTTTAGTGCCTCATTTTGTCAGTATTGTGACACCCCCACTTGGATGCATCACCTAAGGATAAGGAAATTGAGCTAAGCTCTTTGCAAGCTGTCCGTCATGTATGATTGCAAAACAAAGTAGTTTGACTGATGTTGGGATGTCAGTGCCACAATTTGGGATGTATTTCCACTCGTTGGGTCACGTGGTTTGGGAGCGATTAAAGAGAAATTGCCAAAGATTGTATGCGAACCTCTGAAATTTTAATACAATAATTAATTTAAAATATTCAGCATCTATGATTAAAATTGATAAGTTGATTAATGATTTTTTCCTAAAGAACATAATTGTAACATAATTTTGCACATATTTTTATCTTTTGATGTCAATTTTACTGATATAGTATTTTTTTTTATTCATATCAATGACCTTTATAAGTAACATAATCTGCATATATTTTGGATAACTGATCTTCATTTCCCAATTTGATTTCTAAAATAGTTATTTTTTACAAAATATTTTAAGTAATCCATCTTTGTCATGTGCTGTATTGATATTTCAGGATTCTTAATTCTGTCTGATAAAAGTTTGGAACCGGATATTGATAAATCATGTAATAAAATGGTTATAGTATAACGGGGTGGGATTATATAAGTTTGCTTCCTTCCACTCCCTGTCAAGCAATATTTATTAATATGTGTAATTATCCTAAGTTTGATTAGTTACTGTATGAATGTATAACTGCTGATTGTATTGTTTTTGTGTATTATTCCTATTTGATTGTTGAAATAAACCATTTCAAATCAAAATAAAGTGGTGTGTATGTTGTTAAAATATCGGAGCCACATTTCGGCATTTATTTAGAATCATAAGGTCACATGATTGGAAGCTATTGAGAAAACATCAGAATATTAACTTAAAACCATTTTTCTTGCGAAAACATTGCAAAAATAAATAAGATTGTTTAAACACAACACGAGGACACGTTTTATTGTTATTTTTTTGTTTTTGCAAAGCCTTTAGTCTTGGGTTTGATCTAAAATCTTTGCCACATCATGCACTTGTTATTTAATGACGGCCCTAAGAGACACCGCTGTGGATCCACTCTGAATGTCGAATCTGCACCGTAAAGCTAACTTCACCGCGGTTCGTCTGTGCAGAAGCTGCAGCTGAACGGCTCAATGGAGTCTCTTGATTTGCGGGTCTATTGAATGCGTGACTGCACACAAGTCTTGATGGTTTCTGAAGTCCCGCAGTTGAGTTCAAATCCAGCCGCTCTTTTCCAGCAGGTGCAGAACCAAAGGTCCGTTCGGGTTTCAGAGGCACCATAGTGGATCGATCGGTTCTGCAGTTTACTGCTGACAATAATCCGCCTCCCGGAGCTCCGTTACCGCCTCGGAACCGACGGTTTATCCATGATCTGCATCCGCCGCCCCCACCATCCAGGGTCGTGCTGACCTGTTGATTGACAGCTGCGCTCAGACATATGGTGGAACGGTGCATCGACCGAGGCTCCCCCAGGGGACGGAGCACCCCCCCTCCCGTTTTTCACTGGACTGAGAATCCGTGCAGGACGTGTTTTTGGCCGCTAGATGGCGCAAGGAGGCAAGGAATGTGACGTGACGGAGTCAGGGATTCCATTGGAATTGTAATACATGCACGCGCATGTAAATCTGCGGGTCTGCTCTAATCATTTTCACCTGATAAAGACTCCCTCCTGCGCATGCTCCGTCTGAGAGCCACAGCGGCACAGACGCTTCAAACGGAGCTGTGCGGGAGAGACGTGCACCGCAGATGAAGCAGACGTCCAGGAGCCTCAGGCTGTTTCCTTCTTCCAATTTCCGCTTAAAAACATACAAATTGAGCTGCACCAACCGAACACCTGTAAACCGCGCCGACTCAGTGAGTCTCAGGTGCTTTGATCTGTTTGGAAACATCCACCTGCTCCTCACTGCAGTCTGTGTGATGATGGTGTCATTTTCTTAATTGTTATCACCTGATAAAACACAAATGCAGAACCTGAAATATCTTAATTCCACAAAATGAAGGAAACCTGGTTTGAATTTTCCAGGTGGGACAGGTGGATGCGGGCCGTTCTCTCTGCATGCACACTTCGCCTGCAGGCAGCTGTCCTCCTCAGTGACATGTGTGCATCTGTGTGCATGACTTCAGCCCCCAGAATGCATGAAACCCCCATCCCTCCTGTCAGCTCAGCGTTGCCATGGTGCTGCATCCCTGGTCAGAGCCTTGCAGTGATCCCCTGTGACCCTGATTGCTGACCTCTGACATTTTGGCCATGGCCAGGGTCAGAAGGTCAGTGATAGCCGGAGGCCAACAAGAGCACTTCCGTGATAGACACTTGGGCGTGTTTGCTGCAGCTTTCATCTGCAGTGCTCACCTCTCAGGTGCATTAGCTGTAGACCCGCGCCAGCAGGTAACATCCTGCTCCTCATGGAAGAACTTTGTATTCTGGACTCACAGACTCCACCTCCTCGGCTTTGTGTGGAACGCGATGACAAAAATGATACAAGCTCACATATACATCATGATGATTACAACCATCACCACTATCCCCCCCAGCCCAACATGTGAGAGGACGTTAGCAGCTTTGTTTATAAGTCTGTGTGTGTTAGTGTGTGTGTTTTGTGTTTGTATTTCTGAGTGCGAGTCTGCATGTTTGTGTAAGTGTGTTTGTGTGTATGTGTTAGTGTGTGTGTATTTATGTGTGTTTTTGTGCTTGTGTATTTATGTTTGTCTGCATATCTGGGTTAGTGTGTGAGCGTATGTGTTAGTGTGTGTGTATTTATGTGTTTTTGTGCTTGTGTATTTATGTGTGTCTGCATGTTTGTGTAAGTGTGTTTGTGTGTATGTGTTAGTGTGTGTGTGTATTTATGAGTGTTTTTGTGCTTGTGTATTTATGTGTGTCAGCACATCTGCGTTAGTATGTGCGAGTATGTTAGTGTGTGTGTTTTGTGTTTGTATTAAGGGGTATTTCTGAGTGCGAGTCTGCATGTTTGTGTAAGTGTGTTTGTGTGTATGTGTTAGTGTGTGTGTATTTATGTGTGTTTTTGTGCTTGTGTATTTATGTTTGTCTGCATATCTGCGTTAGTGTGTGAGCGTATGTGTTAGTGTGTGTGTGTATTTATGTGTGTTTTTGTGCTTGTGTATTTATGTGTGTCTGCATGTTTGTGTAAGTGTGTTTGTGTTAGTGTGTGTGTATTTATGTGTGTTTTTGTGCTGGTGTATTTATGTGTCTGCATGTTTGTGGAAGTGTGTGTATTTGTTAGTGTGTGTGTATTTATGTGTGTTTATGTGCTTGTGTATTTATTTGTGTCTGCATATCTGCGTTAGTATGTGTGTGTATGTTAGTGTGTTTGTGTGTGTGTATTTTTTTTGTACGTGTATTTCTACGTCTGTGTTTTTCTGTGGGTCTGCATCTTTGTGTTAGTGTAGTTTGTGTTTTTTGTTACATTTTTGTGTTGTGTGTCTCTGTGTGTGTGTCAGTGTACATGTGCGTGTATGTTGGTTCATATTAGGAGAAGAAGGGGGGCGATAGGGAGTAATTACAGAAGGGTGGGGGCTCAGAGTCACGTGACCCGAGCTTTCTACTCCCGAATAATTTATCCCGCCGGCTGATAGCTCGTCAATATCAATTTATTAATTTAACAGTTGTGGACTGATAAAAGGTGGTGCGCACAGTTGGTCTGCTGGAGCAGAGAATAAGGATGAATTTTACAGTGGGAAGGTTTGGGGGGGCAGACTGGAGGACAAAGCGGGGAGGGTGGAGGAGGACTGATCAATGGCAAAGAGACGCATTTTCTCTGTGCAGAAATGGGCCACCATCGCTCATATTTCAAGGCTATTGAACAAAAGTTATGAAAATTAATACACTTATTATCACCTTATTAAAAATTAAGATGGAAGACGGCGCTCGCTTGAATTGATATTTAAATGTCTCCAACATATTGATCAGCCCAACCCAGTTTCTCCCCAACTTCTGAGGGTGAGTTTCTGCACCAGCCTTCAGGGAAAAAGCTGCTTTAGCGTGGAGAGCTTCTGAAGCTTTTCATCAGACGCAGGAAAAACCCCTCAGACGCGTCCTGGAAGCTGCATTCTCCACAGCTCATAGAAACAGGAAGACATCTGCTGTGTGACCCCTCTTGACCTTTCAGGACGTCTTTTTCCGATATCCGCATCAAACACACCACCACCAGCCGAAGTCCTAACCTGTTTGCAGAGCCATTACATAACATCCCTGAAGGAGGCTAAGAGGCATTTTAACAAGACCCAGTGCTCTAAGTGTTGACCTCCTCCCAGTTGACCCTGAGCTCCTGACCCCACTTACAGCAGCGGCTGCTGGCTGCGGCGGAAACGGCGTGCCTCACGTTCCGCAGTGAAGTGAAAGAGAGTCACAAACAAACGGAGGATTCAGACTCCAGACGATCCGGCCGGTTTATCACACTATCCAGGAAATGACCAGAAAAAAACAGACCAAGTCATCGTCAGCTTTGTACGGCGGTGGGTCCTACCCCCCTACCGTCTGTGAGGATCTCTCTCTGAAGTGGATTTCGTGGGGTCTTTGGAGAGCTGCAGGGTAGCAGGTGTCAATAAAAGTGGAGTGTGTGAATGTGAGAGATGATAGACGGAGGTTAAGAGGTGTCAACACAGACACAGAGAGCGCTCAAGGACTCTCCACTCTGCTCAAGCCCTCCTCTGATTAACCTCTAAAGACGGCGCCGCCACACCGATGCCCCACGCAGGACCCGGCTCTACTGGGCGCTCTGGTCTGCTCCCTGAAGCCTCAGACGTCTGTGAGACAGGTTTCAGCTCCGGAGCTGTGAGGTGTGGAAACTAAAATGTTCTGGCAGTCGGGGATGGATTTGTTACACCTCTGATGTGCTGCATAGGTTCAGCCAAGTGTGAGACACAATAGTTCCAGCCCACAGGGCTCTCCACCTGCCAGGTGTTTTAACAGACAGGAGCTGAACACACACCTCTGAGGGGGGCGGAGATGTCCGACTTTGTTTCATTCAGGAGAGCCCTTCGTGCTGTGACTCCATTTAAATCCAAATGAAACGGACCCTTTCTGGTTCTCCACGGTTTCCTCAGAAACCTTTTCTTCCCCACATTTTTCTAAAAAATTCAGACAAAAACCCCCACCATGAAAGCTCAGACTAGTGAGCCGGTTTGTGAAATGCTGACAGGACTCAGACCACACTGGAGGTCTGAAGGCGTTGACCCCCCAGGACCAGTTTAAAGACCCTTTTATGGTCTGACTCTGCTGATGGACAGCCTTCTGTTCACATCTGCTGTTTTCATTCTTACGATCTGACACTTTGTTCTCCTTCCGTTCTGTGATGCGGTTCCTTCTGATCCTCTCAGGAAACATCTCCACGTATCGATCTTCTGCTGCTGGAGCAGCTTTGGTTCTCCTGATCGGGTTTCAGAAACAGCTGACCCGGTTTCCATGGGTTGGGATTTGAGAGCTGGAGCTGGGCTGGGATCACTGCAGACATCAGCTCTGAAACCACAGACACTTCTTCTGATCTGAGATACCCCACCCCACCCCCAGCTGGGTGGGACATACCTTTGCAGCTTTGGTTCAGCGGCACTCCACTCAGAAGGACTCTATTAGAACTTATTGATCTCAGTCTGACACAAAACTGTACAGAAAGATGATCTGACATCATCATCATCCTCATTCATCAGGGATATTCTACAAAAACCTGATGCCCTCTCATCTTTTTTAACGCTGTTCCTTTGTGTCATATGAACCCATCAAAACCTCAACATTTCATGCTGAAAACAGAAACTCTTTACATTTCTTAACTGCATTTTTGGACCAACATGTATAAATGTTCCTGAATGAATGTTCTGAATGGGGTCGTTTTTTCTACCTGAAAATTACTTTCATTCAATAATTCAATCTTGGCTGCAAAGATAATATTAGACTCTGTGGAAATTGGTTTATAAGCTGCAGATGTTTGATCTTTATTGACATTAACGTCACATACGATGAGACGTTGGGCCGTTAGTTTCCTCACATTCAAACTGTCAGTCTGTACATCAGTGGGTTCAATCCAAATGAGTTCCTATTTGGTTTTAACATGTGGCTTTTATCTGATGACCCAACGGTCTGTTCAACACTTATGAGTTTAAAAACATTAAAGGGGAAAAACCTTCGGGTGGTTAAAAACATAGGTGAAGTAGTTTAAGTGGATCCTGGATCAGACTGAAGGATCAGACTGGACTGTGGTCCAGCTGCGTTGTTCCTGTGAGCCTTAGGCTGCTGAGAGAAGAATTAGTCAAACTCTTCCAAATATCATTTAAAACACTGACAATTACAGGGATCCAGCACGTTACATGAATGCAGGAACCTGTTTCTAGCTGTGGATTTTCCATTTGAATGCGGAGGTGACACACGCTCCATCCAAACTGAGATTGAAAACAAAGTTCAGATGTCTGTATGTTTACCGTTTACAGGCCTGTCCTGATTGTTTGCATGTCTCAGCATCACAGCTTCAGTTCTCTGGATTCCAGCGGAGCTCCTGGTTTGGTGAAGGTCACCTCTGATCTCGACGCTGTACACAAGAGATGCTGACCGGACAGAAACGCCTCGATGAGCTTGTTTCTGTCCGACATGTGAAAATGTAAAACATCTCTGACAGACTTGTTTCTTTGTGACTCGTGGATGATGTGTGAGGTTTGGACTCTTGCTGGAAACCTGCACAGAAATGCGTTAAGGTCTTGATATGGAGAAGGAGTTGCTGAAGCTCAGAACAGACTTTTGTCCGGAGCCTCTTTTCCTCAAAAGGATGAGTCTGTGTTCCTGTGACAGGCTTCTATACTGCTGCTCTCATCCCACCAGCAGCTAAGTGCTTCATCAGAGATGATGCTCAGCATGGAGCAAATGGTTGCTCTGCTCTGCAGACCCTGAGCTGTGCAGACGCAGACGCTAGGCCAGGACTGCAATCAGTGCAAGAGTCAATACTGGAATGAAGAAAGATGCTGATGCGAACACAGACATACGAGTCACATCTGCAGAAGCCGACGTTTAGGCAGCTGCATGAATCTTCATCATCAGAAATGAAATCAAATATGTTGGATGGTTGTGGCGAGATGTGTCAGCGTAACGACCCAAGAGTGTTTGAAACAGTCGAGCTGGCGGATATGAGGAGATGGGGGTGGAGGCAGATAAGTGAGGTGGAGATGGAGACAGGTGAAAGAGGTAAGGGTCAGAGCACATGCTCTCCCCGGCCTTCTCGCCAATGTTTTATTAGCCCTGTCAGATTGCAACTTGGCCAACGGTAAACATACAGAACAAGCTTAATTAAGAATTTTTCAACGGGGAAACGGTCAAGTCCGGAAACATTAGCGAGATGCAACCGGGTGTCGTAAAGATTGATTGAGACAGAGGATGGAGGGATGTGGATAGAAACAGAGGGTGGAGGAAGGGGGGTGGGAGTGGTGTGTAGGTTACAACCGGGGGGTATTCTTGTGTTGCTCGGGGCAGTAGGGTGAGATGAGTTTGGAAAGATAGCGACAAACGATTTTTAATGCATTAACAACCCGGCTGTGCGAGGCAATAACAAGGACGAGAGCTCGGCGTTAAAATGTTTGACATCCTGCTTCGAAATCAATGCATCCCGGACGGGGCGCGCACCCACCTCCACCGCCGCTGCAGAGTGCTCACACGCAGCAGCAGAGGAGCATGTAGGAGGGCGCATGAGCCAACAGCCTTCCAACCTCAGGGCCGTGTGTAGGAAACAAAAACAATACCTATATCCATAACAATATCCGCAGGTAAAAGCAACTTTAAATCAACACAGTAAACAGGAGCATCTGGAGTCGATTGTGGAGAGCCGTGTAAAAGGCCAACAACTAAAAGAGTAATGAGCCTTTCCATAACTCCCCACGGACCTTAAGTTTGCATTCAATACATTATTTACAACAGAATTTTTACTGAGGTATAGGTTCCTCTCAGGGGTGTTTACTAGACGAGGGCTCTAACTGCTTTCCAATGCCTGCAGAGTTCAGAGTTAGAAATGATTCTGTTTTTTCCATGTTAATGAGCTTTGCAACATACATGTTCATCATACGCTTCACGGACGTGAAGGATCTTCAGTTGGATCAGATCAACTGTAAACCTTTAAGGCTGGATTCAGACTGGACACATTTGGTCTGCTTAAAGTGAACCAGAGTTTGTTTTCCCCGATTATCCGGAACAAATTTTCAGGCTAAACAGACAAAAGCTGACCCTGGTCAGGGACCAGGAACCGCTCTTGGACCCATCTTTGGAGGTGGTCTCGTTTGTTTCCAATCGGACTGAACTTCGTTTTCTTCTGAGTTTCCTCGGTCTGAAAACAATCCGTCCTTGGAGCGGAACAACTGAACCTAAACGGCCACCGTAGCCGGTGGTGACATGATTTAAACACAGTAGGAATGAAGCAACAGATGAGCCGCGGTCAAATGTAAAGCAAGGATTGTTGTGTTATCAAAGAAAAAAAAAGGATCCAACTGTTTATTTGTTAGAACCTATATTTTAACATTGCTGAAAACACTTCTTACATGCTTTTCTGTGTCTCGTTATGCGGCACGGTGCTACTGTGACGTCATCCTAAAAGCTACCTTGTAGTTTCTTAGTAGAATTCTGTTAAACAATACCATAACACCACACAACTCATTGAAATGTGGTGGGCTGAATTCAGGCTCATTAAAACAAATTTTAACATGATCCACACCACTTCTCACTGTTTTCCCGAAAATCTATATGTCATTAACACTTATCAGTGTACCTTCATACCTGGCATCTCCTCAGTAACCGCCTTGCAGCACGCCTCCGCCGGTGTTGTACCTGACGATGATACAGACGTTTAAAAATGGTCAGTGAAATATAAAGTTTGTTAGTGAACTGACAAGGACTGCAAAGCGCAGGACTTCCATAATTTCTGCGTGTTGTTGTTTTGACCCGCCCTTGTAATTCCTGGCCAATGACTGAAGAGATCTTTATTTACATGGTTTTGTTTACAAGTTTTGGTCCGTAGAATGGGCCGCTTGACGGCAGTCTGAAAACAGACCAAACACAAGGTTCAGGACTTGATCCGGACTAACAGAATACATCCGAAAACGTAATCCAACAAAAAGTCAACATTTGAAACCGTCCATATGGTTTTTCTCTGAGAAGATGTTATCATTTGCATGAAGGTTTTAGGAGAGATCACATCTTTACTTTCTGTGGTAAAATGAAAAGATGGAAGTCTAATTTAAGGAGGTGACGATTTGCATGTAATCTTCTTAATAGGTGCGGCCAGCGCTGAGCTTTTTTCTTGGCCGCGCTGAACTGAAGGAAGGGTAAGGGTTATGGTTAGAGTTACGGTTAGGTTACTACATGAGACCAACAACACCATTAAGCCTTGGACACTTAAAATGTAAGGAATGCAGCAATGTGCATCTTGGCCGCACATATTGCAGCCAAGATGAATTTTCATCAGCTTTTGTGTCTGGCCACACTAAAAATCAGCATTAAAGGGTTTTTTAAGTGTATTAATGTTTGATCCATTCATGCATTTTTGAGCATTCTTCTAAAACCTGCTCTCTGAGCACCAGCCCCTCCCAATCCACAAAAACAAGTGGGTTCTCACATTGTGATGTCACAAAGTGAGGAACACTTTGTGAAATGGGCGGCACCCACCTTCTTCACATTCACATTCTTTTGTATGCCAAAGGTAAAATATGATCACATATATGGATATAGTTTATTGTGAAAGTGTTGAGATAAGCATGATATATTATAAATTTGCATGTTGACTCTTCTAAATGTAGACAAGGTAAAATCCAAATTCCAGCTTGATGATGTACATGTATGAAAACAGAGGCTTGAAGCTTGACTGCTGCTGCATCTACAGCTGCAATGGTTTTGCCATTTAGCCCCCCCACCACCACCACCACCAGAAGTCTGAGGCATCTCTGCTCCCCCTGTTTGTGTCTCCAAAATACAGTAAGTTGTGGGAAATTAGGGAGTCTCTGAGTCCAAGACAAATCCTCCCCTCCAGGATCCCGCTATGCTTTCATCTCTGTCTTTTCAAACAGACTATTTGTCATTGCTGAAATAGAGCATTTTAAAAATTCAACCTGGAGCCAACCCCCACCCTGACTCCCCTCTATTCTCACTCTCAATTCCCCAGACTCTGGCCGGCTACGATCAATAGTCTATTGATCAGCTCTCTCCATTCCCATTACGCACCAGTGCCAAAAGAGCCGACCATTTTCTCTGAAAAGCTGGTTGGAGCGGATCTGTGGCGAGCAGGTTCGGCTCATTTGGCCGGGTTATTATTAAATGAGTATGGCGTGCGAGTTCTGTGGCGCTCTGAGCAGAGCTGACAGGACTTCACTGAACACGTCACCTTTTAATTGAAAGGTATAGCACTGAGGTAAAGTAGAGTATGGCTCTCCACTTAAAGTAAAATACCACATGCGTGGAAAGTAATTCTTTTCCCAGTTGTTTCTCCTTCATCCCCCCCGCCCTCAGTCTTTCTCTGGTCTGTCTCTCCATAGACAATGCTGCGGGCAAAATCAATACTGAAAAGCAAAAAAAGAGAAAAGCATATTTTTAGCCTGTTATTATATGAGCCGTATGTGGAAAGGCGTATTGTGGGAATGACAGAAATGCCAAGGTGTTGATAGGAGAAAGACTGGGGTGAGGAGGAGCGGTAATGATGGTGGTTCTGGGCCCAGTAAGACAGAGCCTAATAGAGATGGATCAAAAGAATTTGGAGATAAGTGGGGGTGAGAAAATAGCCTATATCCTGACCGAGGATGGAAAGGTGCAGTCCCAGAGTTAAATGCAAAGCCCTATGCGTGTTTTTTTTTTTTTTACCAACAACTGCTGCCGCTTTGCAGAATCAGAACATGTTTCTGCTCTCTATGGACCGCTGATGGACTCCCTTTTCCCCACCTCAGCCTCACTCCTGTGCTGCTGTCATTCAAGTTCCTGCTCTCCTCTGATTGGCTGTAGATGCAGTGTTGATCAAACACAGGGCAGTCTGATTGGCTGGGGAGCTCAGGGGTGAAGAAGGGATTGATTTATCTGTGGTATTAGGAGATCAATTAATCCCCATTGTGTGTGCCAGCACAGATAGTTCGATGTGTCTTATTCGGTACGGCTTGTTCCTGCCTGGCTGAGATAAGAACACACCTCCCCCCATCACTGTGCTGTATAAGCAACAGCCCAAATCAAAAAGGGATGATGGCACGTGTAGGGTCCCTACCCAGGCTGACTGGCTGATCACCACGAGGAAAAACCGTCGATGTGAAAGACGTCTGAGCAGAAGCTGCTCATTCCAGGGCTGGGCTGCCGGCCTTGTTACCATGACAACGCTGGGGACATAAACGTTTGTAATAACTCGTCTTCTGTCCACCGATATGATCGATTAGCGACAGACGCACAAAAAGAAATGGATGAAAGTTGCCGTCACTGGCTAGTTAAAGGAAAAAGATCTTCCCTCACTTTATTCTGTTAGCTAGATGTTCCATTATTGACCTTTGAACTATAGTTTGAACTTTACCTTTACAGGGAGATTAGAGGAGCTGCTCCCCAACAGGGGAGCAAGACTTTTCCTGTGTCTGCTCCACCTCAAACCATTTGCAGCTCTACCTCAGATCAACGCTTGCTCGCCCTCAGACCAATATTTGCTCCACCTCAAGCCAGCACATTCTCCACCTCAGATCAGAATCTACTCTACCACCAATTAACACCTGTCCCACCTCAGACCAACGCCTGCTCCACCTCACATCAACACCTTCTTGACATCAGACCAATACTAGCTCCACCTCAGACCAACCCCTACTCCACCTCAGACCAATGCCTGCTCCACCTTAGACCAACCCCTACTCTACCTCAGACCAACCCCTACTCCACCTCAGACCAATGCCTGCTCCACCTTAGACCAACCCCTACTCCACCTCAGACCAACCCCTACTCCACCTCAGACCAATGCCTGCTCCACCTCAGACCAATGCCTACTCCACCTCAGACCAACCCCTACTCCACCTCAGACCAACCCCTACTCCACCTCAGACCAACCCCTACTCCACCTCAGACCAACCCCTACTCCACCTCAGACCAACCCCTACTCCACCTTAGACCAACCCCTACTCCACCTCAGACCAACCCCTACTCCACCTCAGACCAACCCCTACTCCACCTCAGACCAACCCCTGCTCCACCTCAGACCAATGCCTGCTCCACCTCAGACCAACCCCTGCTCCACCTCAGACCAATGCCTGCTCCACCTCAGACCAATGCCTACTCCACCTCAGACCAACCCCTACTCCACCTTAGACCAACCCCTACTCCACCTCAGACCAACCCCTACTCCACCTCAGACCAACCCCTACTCCACCTCAGACCAACGCCTACTCCACCTCAGACCAACCCCTACTCCACCTCAGACCAACCCCTACTCCACCTCAGACCAACCCCTACTCCACCTCAGACCAACCCCTACTCCACCTCAGACCAACGCCTGCTTCACCTCAGACCAATGCCTGCTCCACCTCATGCCAATGGCTGCTCCACCTCAGATCCATGCCTGCTCCACTTTACACATACGCCTGTTCCATCTCAGACCAATGCCTGCTCCACCTCATGCAAATGCCTGCTCCACCTCAGATCCATGCCTGCTCCACTTTACACAAACGCCTGTTCCATCTCAGACCATCACCTGCTCATCAGATCTTAAAATTTCAGTGTAAATTTTCATATTTTAACGGTGGGGGCGGTCTGTAGATTTCTAAATCCCAAGTTATCTGTGATAAAAACTATCAGGTATATTATAATTCTGTTTGCACCCTTGTTAGTGGAAATATTTGATTTTTTTTTGCAAAAGGCCAGTTGGTCCCCCCCAGAGACAGTTTATATTGGTACCTGAACATATTAATGCTGGGGGTATTGGGGGTGTAACACTGGAGTTTCATGTTTCTCTGACTCATCTCTCCGTTTCCTATGAAGTGTCTAGTGGGAACCGTCCAGGTAAAAGGTGCGTTTTCCCCATGAACAACTCTCAGATTGACGTTGAAGAAAACCCAACCATTTCTCCTGAGTTCCCTCTTTACTGGTTTTTCTGCTGTTTGGTTTGTTTTTGTGGTGGTCTTCTGTCCTGTTGTACTTTGGAATCATCTTAGCCTTTTCTGTTTTGCTTTTCAGATCTCTGCTAGTCTCCTTTAGTTCCCTGTCAGTTTTTGTTGATCAGATTTTAAGTTTGCTCTGCAACAGACCGGCGACCCATCCGAGATGAACCCCACCTTCCCCCAACAGTAGCTGGGATAAGGGCCAGCAACCCTGTGACCCAGAAAATGTGGTGCAAAGGTAATATGGTGAAGCTCTGATCAGAAGATCTAAGGTTCGGTTCCTGCCTTGCCGATGTTTGGCAGTGGAGCTGCCATCAGTGTGTGTGTGTGCGTGTGTGTGTGTCTGTGTGCGTGGGTGAATGGGACTGTGACTGCAAAGCACTTTGGGCCTTAAAGACCCACTCCAATTAAAATGTGTTTTGGGTGTTTTTAACATGGTCTTGTGGCATTTTTGTGATGATGGAGAGCATTGATTAAGAATATTAAGATTAAAACTGCATTTCTGAGTATTTCTTTATTCAAATTGGGATCAATCAGATGCATATAAAAATATGCTGTTTTAAAAAGATTGCAGTTGTTCATTTCAAACTAAAATCGGCGGGCTACAATCTCCCCGCATCCACTTGCAGACAAATAGGTCCATGAACGTCTTTGTTTTCCTCGTCTGAGCTGGAACCTGGATCTAAACTGTACGGCTGGATAGTTCTGATGTTGCTGCTATTTTTGTGGCACTGATAATGTTGGATCGAGTGTGTAAGGGGCTGTTAGCTAGCGGGAGAGATTGCAAACAAAAGAATTATGGGTAATGGAAGGTTTACTTCACACCCAGAACTCAAAGGTGAATTTCTGCAGAAACTATGTCCTAGAAAACAACACAGACCACTGGGAACTCTTTGAAAATAGATCAGAAGATGATCGGAGTGGGACTTTAAGGAAGGTAGGATGGATGAATGGATGGATGTTATGAATTCGGTATGTCAGTTAGAAAATACAGTTAAAAACAGGAAGCAGTGGTCACATGATTGCGATTCTGTACCAAACGGGGAATCTGGCGTCTTTCTATATCACCATGAGCTCATTCAGCACTGTCATTACAGAACTGGAATATGCTTTGGGTGGGAAATCCTACAATTTAGAGAGAATTAAGTGCATTTATCAAGTTCAAAATGTTGACATGACAGTAAATCCTCTGCTTTACTTTAAAGTCCCATTAGCTGTCAAAAACCAAAGGGTGTGAAATTTGTTCTCCGCATTTCACTCCTCCCCTGGGGAGGGGTAAGCTGGTGTATTTTCATGTTACCCACAGGTGTTGGTTTTGGCGGCCATTTTGAAACCTTGGAGACATCCCAGACTCTGATGGGACAGAGAGGGAGGGCTCTCTTTCTATTTAAACTCTGTGGTTTTTCCACCTTTGAGCTTCAACATTTGGCTCTTTCTCTGACCTTCTCCTCTGTCAAAATATGGACATTTTCTAACATTTTACATGTCAAACTTTCAAAGCAAACAGCTAAAGTGCGTAAAAGTCGGCTTGCTGTCTCTGCGAACAGATCGTGAGGAGATCGCAGAGATGGGAACTGTGCTTCACATTTGCGAGTGGGAAAGCAGTCATCGTCTTGGGAGGAAGGGAGAGGGGTCAATGGACCGATTCTTGCTGATACTAACTCCAGGATGACGGTGAAAAGAAAAGGTAGCAGAGACTGGGAGAGAAGTGGGTGCTAATTCCTACTTTTCTGTTTAAATAAAGATTGGAGCTGGATAAAAGCCATTAAGGGAGAAATCAGACAGGGCATGCTATGTAGGACAAGAGCTGACTGCAGGGAGGTGAGTGGTGAGATCGATACTCAGTCGATGCGCTCAACACCCAGCTATACACACACACACACACACACACACACACACACACACACACACACACAGTGGGGCATGTATTGCTGGGCATCTGCATGTTTGTGTGTGCAGCAATGACTAATGGAGAAAGAGAGGAAGCCTGGGGAGAAAGAGTGCTTGCAATATACAATTAACTGTCTTCAGAGTGAGGGAATATTAAAGATGGCTGCTTGTGCAGACTGTCATTTGTGGTGATAAAAGTATTAAAGTGAAGCATTTAGACAAAGATGGAAGGGTGGACACTTACACAGATGGATTTATCACCACACGGTTAACAAAGACAGATGTTTGAAAATAGCGTCTTCAGCCCCAAACGTAGCCTCAATAC
Source organism: Oryzias latipes (assembly GCF_053564925.1). Lineage (NCBI taxonomy): Eukaryota > Metazoa > Chordata > Actinopteri > Beloniformes > Adrianichthyidae > Oryzias > Oryzias latipes. The sequence goes on from NC_136240.1 coordinate 10,191,617, forward strand.
AACTGCAATCACTCTGCATTCTGTCCTCCTCTCCTTTCTCCTTCTCTTCTCTCCTTCTCTTTCATCCCTTCTTTCCTTCCTCTCTCGCCCCCCTCTCTATAGAATTGATTGACTATGTCTCCTCAATCCATCTCTCCCTCTGTCGCTTAGCAACGGGTGCTCTATCGGGTGTGGAGGGTGGGAGTTTCGTGAGGGGAGGGGTTGATGGGTAGATGAGTGGGGGGGGGGGGTGTGTGCATGGGTGGGTAGTGGTGGTATTAAGCAGAAGCCAGTTGGTCCCACATTGAAGATGCTCTTATTTCATCCTTGATGTGAGAGGTCCTAATGAAAACAAGAAGATCTACTTGATAATGGGGGGGGGGGGGGGGGGGGTACCTCCACTCAAAAATAAGAAAAAGCGCAGCAGAGAGAAAAATGCAGAGCAGCTCTCGTTTGATGCTGGAGCCAGGATGACTAGCAGGTCGTCGGTGGGTTTTGTTGGTCTGACTGTTGGATCCAGCCGAGCGGTCCATCACTCTCCCTCCAGCTGTGTCATAGTTTCATACAGCAAGGCGTCTCTGCAGAAACACAAAAGCACAGCGGAGTGAGCCTGCACTTTCAACGCCGCTACGCCTCCGCTTCCCTGTCTCCACAAAAAACTACAGAAACAAAAGAAAAAGCTCCCAGCGCATTCTGCTGCAGCATCTCCACAACTGTTCGGGTCAAACTCTCCCTGCCACTTTGAAGAGGCTGAACTGGGAGGAAAACTGGCTGCTATTTGTTTAAATGTTTAGCATTTGTGATGACTGAACAAGGGAAGTTGAGCAGAAAGAGTCTCCTTTGAATCCCAGGTAAAGTGGTCTGATGTTCAATCCTTGTATGAACACAGAAGGGAATAAAAAAGTGCAGAACTATTGTTCTGTTGGAGGACCTTATCCTTTTGATCTACGCTTAATGTCTGATCCCCTTTGAGGAGGATGCGCCGGCGGTTCTTTAAGCCTCATAAACCCAGCGTTAGCAGTGCTTAAGAAGTCAGGAGGCTGCGGTTAAACACCCGCACGGCGGTGGGAGAAGAACGGTGAACAAAGCTCCTGCAGCTCATGAGACAATGCCAAGACTTTATGAGATGGAATGGTTCTGCAGCCATGAAACACAGAACATGGAGGCATTTCAGGCCTGTAGCTTCTGTGGAGGACTGTGCAGTCAAAGGAAACAGGACTCCCCCCCCCCCCCCCCATTCAAAATGCCATAAGCACAGGAATGAAAATAAAGCGTGAAGTTCAGAATTCACAAAAGCTTTCCTCTAAGGTCAGACACGCCCTGCAACAGTCTGTCAGGGGAAGAGGGTCAATGAAATAGTAGATTTTTTTTTTAAAAGCACAGATTTTAATGTGAAGTCAGATTGTTTCTGTTCTAACACAGGAACATCAGAAAACAAACTAAAGGAGATCTGCTCCAGAAATAAAGATGAAAAACAACAACCTACTGGTTTTTATTTAAAAATATTTTTTAGAAAGTTTTATTTTAATGTTCAGTTCTTCCTCTGAAAAACAACATTCCTGCTGAGACGATAAAAGCTTTAAAAAGGGAGCTCTGATGAAAAACCGTCTCATTTGAACTACAGTCAGGCTGCACGTGGAAAAATGTTTGAATCCCCACCTTCTTCTCCGTCCAGGAGCCGCCGGGTTCCGGTTCCGCTTCCCCACAGCAGAACACGGACGGACCGTTAACGCACAGGACCCTTAATCACGCCCGGTGGACCCGACATGCTGCCCGAAGCGTTGCAGATGACGTTTCCGCCGCCAACAGCTCGTCGGAAAAACAGAGAATCTGCAGGATTTTCTACGAACTTCAGGACAAAATTTAAAAGAAAAAAAATGTTTCTAGACACAGACGGGATGCGTTTGTGAGACGACACGGTCAAATGACCGATAACTGGACCCGTCAGCTTTTTTATTGATTGTATATATTTTTTATATTGAACGAGGAGCCAACTGCATAACCGATTTACAAAATAAAAGCTCCAAAGCGGATATTTCCTTTCTCCAGTTCTTTCTTTGTTGTTCAAATATTAAATAATATATACATATATATATATATATGTATCCTATACATATATATATGTACAGGAATATATATATATATATATTGATTGAAACCATTATATATATATATATATTTGAATAACAAACAAAGATCTGGAGAAAAGAAATATCCACTCACACACACACATATATATATATATATATATATATATATATATATATATATATATATATATATATATATATATATATATATATATGTATGTATATATATATTTACACATATAAAATACGAAAATACACAAATGTTTGTGTGTGTGTGTATGTGTGTTTCATGGACATAAATGCGCACTTCCACATCAAATGGTTTCAATCTAAATAAGTTGCATTTTATTTTGAGAGAAACCAAGAGCGGAGAGGAAATGCGCCTCCAATTCTCCTCAACAATCGATCAGACTGCAGATAGATCGATAAGGCACCAGGGCTATTGATCAGCATGCTCCTCTATTGCCGGGCGCTTTCAAATGCAAATGCACCTAAATTATAATCTATGGCAACACACTAATTCCTTAACAAACTGCAGGCAAACGCTTTCCAAACACAGAGCGATTGAAGGTGAAAGTGATTCGTGTTTCTTTCCTTTTCTTTCACAGCTTCACGGCCGCGGAACTCTCCGTGAAACGGACGGTTTAACAGTAGGCTGCCTTTTAAAGATTTAACAGGACAAACACGCAGCATTCAAAAATGCAGCCTCTCATCGATTCAGGCCAAAAACAGTTTGAAGCTTCGCAGAAAAGATCGAATGAGTTGAATGCGAACATTTTGTGGTCAGAAAATGGGATTTTGAGTAGAAAACAGGAGGTCAAAACATGAAAAGAGGATTTTAGAACGCGCGTAAAAAAGATGCTTTTTTCCAGAGATGGATCGTTTGGATTTGTGGATTCGGCATCCTAAATTTTATTTACAATATTCTTCATGTAAATCCACTCTGACTGCAGAGCCAAAGGCAAACAAGGCGGAAGTGAAGAGTCTGGTCTCCACGAGGCCTCAGGAGTGTGAGGGCGTCCGCGCGCGTGTTAGAGTTGGGAAGAGAGCGGCAGCTCCCCGTCCCACTGACTCGCTCAGAGGCCTGATCAATGCGACATTACTAAACACTGCTACTTAACTTTTGCCAATAGCCAGATTCAAGTAAATATACTTTAGAATACATTAAGCGCGATGCATCAGCCGCGGAGTCATTCAAGAAGTCATGAAAAGATTAGTCTGTCTCCATCAGTGATTCCTGGGAAAATAGACGCGCTGAGGCCGATGGGAGCTGCTGCTCTGCGGACAGGAGCTGCCCGACATCCCCGGAAGAGAAGCTCATAGTAATAATAATAATAATAATAATAATAATAATAATAATAATAATAATAATAATAATAATAATAATAATAAACAATGACAACAACGTGTGTGCGTTCTTGGTGACGTTTACGCAGATCTCAGTGAAATAAAAGAGATTTGGCCCATTTGGAGTCGGTCCAAGTCACCAATACGTGAAGCCTTTTTATGGAGCATCATTGATCATCGATTGCCGCTCTGGGTTCAGTATTGATCACCTGATTGGTAACCGGCGTGACTTCATAAAAACGCACGTTCGGGCCTCTTGAAAAGTCTTTGGACAAAATGAGAGGAAAGTGCCGCGCGCTCCCGCAGTTGCACTTGTTTCTGTGACACAAACAGTGGCTGAACAATCAGTGATCTGCTGTTCGGGGTCGATGACGCACTTCCTCGTTGATGCTAAGAAAAAGAACTGATGTTTCTGAGGAACATCAAGTCAAACCTGAAGAAACTAACCTGAACATATAAGAACTTTACATTTGTAAAACATAAATGTACTTATGTATCATATTTATAGTGGTGTCTTTTTTGTGTCTTTCCTGCAAATCAACTTGATCATGAATATAGAGGATTACAGGATTAAATTGGACCCCCCCTCAAGCTGATTGACCTGAACACTTCTCTGAAAGTAAAACTTTAGCGCCTGCGTGCGTGCTCTGCTGCGTTATAAAAGTCCGTGAATTAGGAGCAAGAAGCAGCGATGAAATTTAACATCCATCACCGCCGCAACCGATCCGCTGCTGTGGCCGCCTGGCTGAGCACGGATGACGGATTCGCTGCTGCTCCGGCTCCGGTAATTCCTTTTCGATACTGGTGGTTGCTGTGATCAATATGGGGACATTAACCCCGGTGGACACCTTGCAGGACGCGCCTATACGGCCGGAGCTGTACGCCAAGGTCGCGAACACCCCAAACCCCCGGCGAGGCCGCGAACGGCCGCGACCCACCAGCCAGAAACCAGAAGCGGGACCCTTCTACGCAACCTCTAAACGGCCTGCACTTTTTAGATTATTGTTTTGTCTCATTTCAGCTCTTGGACTCAAAGCCCGACCGGTTCTGTTATCCCTTCATGACTTGACACCTTCTCTCCCACCAGGACCTGAAGGCCTGACGCTCCTGGGTACCAGCTGCTGCCGCGCAAAACAGATCAGGAGGGTTTTGGCAAAAACAAAAATGATGACAAAGATGCTGGGCAGCAGCCATCAGACCTGGAGTTCCACAAGTCCCACAAACACAAAGTGAGCGCACGCGCACTGAGCTCAGATTATTGAGGTTCAAGGCAGCAGTTTCACCCCAAACAGCAGTCCTCTCTCCAAACCCAAACGTTTGGTATCTCAGTGCCTTTGGAAATAAAATAATATTTAACCTCAATCACCTGTAAGTGCGTCCGCGCGCAGCACCAAACGAGCTCCAAATTGAGCGCGCTCCTGGAAAGTTTGCGCTCCTTTTCGACCAAAGAAACGGTGAAATGCAGGCGGCTTCATTAGATTCACGCGTGCTCCTGCAATAGTCACAGACCTATCGATGGATCTCCTGATCCATAAACTCTGACATTGATGGATGGCTGAACTGGACTGACATTAGAGAGCAGCAAGTTTCATGCAAGAAGTCTGCAAGGCGTGAAACTGCGGCCTGCACGTGAGAGGTAAGGTTTGATTTCCCTGAATCTGAAGAGCAAAGATGCCAAACGGGTCAAAGCCTGGAGGCTCTGATGAAATAAACCATATCTGGAGTTATGGAGTCATATTTTGGATGGAGGAGGGAAAGTGTGGAATTATTTTAAGTAAAAGATCAATTTAAAATAAAAAACAAAGACGAAAATCAAACAAAAAAATCGAACAAAACAAGGTGAAATTCTTCTATTCTGGACTCTACGTCCTCAGCAGAAGAAGAATTTCAGAAAAAGTAACTTTTGGTTCCTGCGTTCCCATCGTTGCCTGCTGTGACGTGTCCATTAACCTTTGACAGCGCCATCACATGCGCTGCTGGCGCCTTGTCTCCCTTCTTTATCAGTGAAGATGGGTGCGCGTCCCTGTTATCCGCGCGCGCAGATGTTGCGCTTCTGTTTTTTATCGAACGAGCTTAATGCAATCTTTTTCTGGAATTCCAGCTTCATTTTGCAACACGAACAACTCATGACAAGCTGGGGCCAGTGACGTCACCCTGACCCCAGACAGAGCACGCGAGAGCGAGGATACACCGCGTGGGCGCGCACATGCGCACAGGCTCGCTCCCAGCTTAACAGGAGCCGGAGCGCGGCAACATACACACACCGCGTCGGTTCCCGTGAAGGTGCTGAGAGCGTGGACACTCCGCACGCCGAGCAGAGCTTTGCGGTGCAGGTCTGTGCGGCGGCCGGGATGCGGGCTGGGACACGCGCGTGGGACTGACTGCAATCAATGGCTTGGCTTTGAAATCAACGAACATTTATTAGAAAGGCGCGAGAGACCGAGCTACCGCAGGATAGAGGCGCGTGAGCGGAGAAAGGGGCGGACATCAACATCCTTTAGCGATGGAGCTCACGATGGAGAACATTGGAAACCTGCACGGCGTCCCGCACTCTCATCAAACCAGTGACTTAATGAACTCCCCGCACGCGCGGCAGTCGTCGGCGTCGCACCGGAACCTGGTGTCTCACGGACGCTCGGCCATGGTGTCCAGCATGGCCTCCATCCTGGAGGGCGCGGGGGACTACCGCACAGATCACGCTTTGTCCGGCCCGCTGCACCCCGCTATGACCATGTCCTGTGACTCCGGGATGAGCCTGAGCAGCACCTACACCACCCTCACGCCTCTCCAGCATCTACCCCCCATATCCACGGTCTCGGAAAAATTTCACCACCCACACCCACACCCTCATCACCACCAGGTGCACCAGAGACTTTCGGCAGGGAACGTCAGTGGCAGCTTCACCCTGATGAGGGACGAGCGCAGCCTCGCCTCTATGAGCAACCTGTACGGCCACTACCCCAAAGACATGTCCGGCATGGGCCAGTCCCTGTCCCCCCTGTCCAACGGCCTGGGCTCCCTCCACAGCTCCCAGCAGACTCTAGGCGCCTACGGCCCGGGGACGCACCTATCTAACGACAAAATGCTCTCGTCGGGGAGCTTCGAGTCCCACGCAGCCATGCTGTCCCGGGGGGATGAACACCTGGCGCGAGGTCTCGGAGGCCACGGGGCTGGGCTCATGACGTCCTTGAACGGCATCCACCATCACAGCCATCCTCACTCTCAGGCAAACGGATCTATGCTGTCCGACCGGGACAGACAGACGGTGGTGGGAGGCGGGCAGGGCGCGGGGTCGGGGCAGGTGGAGGAAATAAACACCAAAGAGGTTGCGCAGCGGATAACAGCCGAGCTGAAGCGCTACAGCATCCCGCAGGCCATCTTTGCTCAGAGGATCTTGTGCCGGTCCCAGGGGACCCTGTCGGACCTGCTGCGGAACCCGAAACCGTGGAGTAAACTCAAGTCCGGCCGGGAGACCTTCAGGAGGATGTGGAAGTGGCTTCAGGAGCCCGAGTTCCAGCGGATGTCAGCCCTCAGGCTCGCAGGTGAGTGAGGAGACAGCTCCACCTGAGTGATGTGAACAGATCAATCAGAAGTCAATGTGGCGAGACTGCCAATAGCTGCTCAAACAGACGTTAGTAGAAGTTATTAGTCGATGGTATCGAGTAAAACTTCATCATGACTGTAGGGGTGTTAAATGTTGGGGGGGGGGGGGTCTACTCTAGCTTTTGACTGATGCCACAATCCATGACAGGAACGCGGACTGTGATAAAACAAAAGAGAATGCAGGAGGGCAGGTCGGTGACACCTTTACGCACGAACGCAGAGAGTGTTCATCCATCCGCTCCCGCTGTCTGCCTCACGCGCACGCGCACCGGAAAACGCACGCACAGATGAAAAGGCCTGACAGACGCAGGTTAAATTCCAGGAAAAAAACACCTTTCATTTTAGGTAAAGAACGACTGACATCTGCCACTACTGTGTGAAAACGAGGGTCTGAGGCCTGACCATTGAGCGTGGGGTGGTGGTGGTTGTGGTGGTGGTGGTGGGGGGTATGACCTCCCCCCGTGGATCAATTTTCTAGGTCCAGCCGTCCCATTTCAGAGGACCACACTGATAAAAGATCGATTTGAATCTGAAAGACACAAACAGATGCGTCTTTCTGTGGCCCGAGTTGTCCTCTTTGCACTTTGGGACCCCACCCCCACCACCCCCTACATTCATTCAGCACCGGGAAAGTTCTGAGTGGATTTCACCCGTCACGATGGGGAAGGTCACGCATTAACTCCGTCCTCCGGGAATGCTTTTCACGCCTTGATCAGTTATTTAATCGGGCAAAGATGATCACATTAAAGGGTGTGACGTGAACCCACGGCCCCGCCCCCTGTACAGCCTTTAACACCTGATTAACAGAACATAAATGAGGAGCATTGGTGGAGATGGGAGAGGTTTCCTCGCATTGATGTTTGTGTAAAGGTCCAGTTCAGACGAGCTGCGCCTCCAAACGTCAATCAGCGCCTCCGTGTCGTATTTCAGGGAAGGGTTCAATTAAGCAGATATAGTGGCATATTTTAGTTCCAGTCGATGCTCTATTGAAAAGCACTTAATGGCATGTAAATTGTTCCTTTGCGTATTTAGTGGGTTCTGGTAAATAAAGATTTAAACACTCCACAATTGTCTATTTAAGTGCCACTGCTGTTAAAGCTAATTGGGCTGTGGGGTTTTATATCTTCCACTGCCGCCACCCGGATAAAAGCTCCCCATCAGCAGAGGGGGCTTCAGCGGGGGCAGTCTCGGGGCTTCGTCACATTTACTTTCATCCATATTCTAGGAGAAGATGTTTCTGTTTTTCTGTCGCCTTTGCGGCCTCTACTGCTCTGAAGCAGACAAATGACAAATGGCTCGTATGTAAATGCGCAGAGCGACATTTTACTGCATCTAAAACCCCAATTACCCTCACGCGCATGTGGGCTGGGAATGGGAGTTGGAGGGGTATTGGGGGTTGTGAAGCTGAAAGTGAGGCTGGACCGTACGCGCTCGGCCACATCAATCAATACATTCAAATTACTATTCCAAATTCATCACAGTCACTCAGATCAATGCAGCTGCCCCCGCTTAGCTAATGCGAAAATTCCAGCTTCTGAGCGCGCACGACGACCCTCTCACGAAAGGAAGACGGAGCAGATCTGGGCCTGCTGGGGGGAGGATCGCGTGTCCTTCACAGTGACCGAGAGGACGCGCAGACTCTGTAATATTCTCCATATCCTGTCAGCTACGAAAACGCGAAGCTCTGGACGCGAAAGCGACTTGACGCGCAGCGACGACGACAGAAAGTCCGGTTCCGGGGGTGTTTAAAGATCGCATTAACCATGAAAACAATTCGTCTTTGCATCTGTGTTAAATTCCGCACTCCATCTCAATGTATTTGGTCGGGTCAATACAGCCCTGATCGATAAGGATAGCCAGTGCATCTATCAATTATCCCGCCTCAGCACTCCCACCCATTGGTCCCCCCTCCCCCAGGGCAGACTGGAAGGAGGTTGGGAGAGGGGACAGCTGCTGCAGAACAAAAACTCAGACCTCCTTTTCTCCCTCCCTTAACACTTGCTGCGCTGCAGCCTTCTGCGCGCGCACTCATCTCAGACGCACGGGGTAAATCTTCAGGTATCATTAAGATTAAAGGCGCGCTGTTCATTCCGGTCTCAGTTGCATCAATGATAGGGACGCAGGAGGTTCGTTTGCACCTGAATAACCAGAACCCGGAACACAGGGTGTGCTGTCCAATACTTCCGGCAGGGGGGGGGGGGGGGGGGTCATGGAGTACACACTGGATTGCTAGCAGGAGGAGTTCTCATCGCCATTAAATCACCAGACCTAATGTCCCGCTGCACCAGAGGGGCAGGAGACACCGCTGATGGTTCTGTGGAGAACGACCTAACGTTGACATGAACCTTGCTTTAAAGTGCTGCGGACACGTACAGGCTTTGTTTCATGTGCTTAAACCACAGAGGGTCAGTCCGGCCTCTGTGGGTTCAGCCTGCGGCTGAAGTCATCGCTCTCCAGGGTGCTGAAGTGGTCTGAACTGCAGGATCTGGTCTTTCTTTGGAGGACACCTGAAGATGGAGGGCTCGACTTGTACCAAATCTTTCTTAATTGTACTGTTTCAAGCCCAAACACCATAATTTCAACCAACAGCCTCCATCACGGATCAATATTACAATCCACGCGCGCGTCAATCACACCATCCTGCCTGCGCCCTACTTTCATGTCAAGCTCAGAGCCCACCGGGGGTGGGGGGGTCTAACATAATTCGTCTCTTTTTAGGACTGAATAATAAATACAAGAAGCGCCTGTGATCAGGAGAACAGGAACCAGGAGAACAGGAGATCAGAGAAGAGCAGAACAGCCGAATAGAATAGCATCAAACTAATATTTCTTTAGAAATGTGATTTTTTTTTGCGTATGGAAAAGGTCGACTCTGAGGATAGTAGCATCTGATTAATAAGAGAAGAGCTACGGCGGGATTTTCTTTCGGGGAGAAACGCATCGATGTTAGTCTGTGAATGATCGATCCGGACTTTAATTATTGATGTTTTAGGGAAAATAGGAGCGTAAAATGTGCAGCCGTGATTTCAGACCTTTGTCGTTCCTTAAACACAGCAGCGCGCGTTGTAAGCACTGAGACACACGTGTACGCGCACCGCCTCTACAGTCCCCTGCACTCAAAAAACGTTCACTTTGAATGAACATAAAAAAATTATGGAAAGGATTTCCACATGATTAGATTGCGTTACTTGAACAAAAATGAATCATGTTGGTCCTACTTAATTTATTTAGGTTGGCTCAACTTAATGTATTTAGGTTCAAACTAATAAATTTAAGTTGATTCAATTTAAATAGAGCAGTTGCACCCAACTTTAAATTGATATTGTTACTCACTCTAAAAAGAAAAAAGTTGATCCAATTTAATTGAATCACTTCAATTGGTCACACCTAAGTAAATTAAGTTTATTTAACTTGAATTTCTATTTATTTCTTTAATTTTATTTATTCATCTGTAATTGGTACATTGTTCCAAAGTTACAACCAATGGGTCTTTTAATTTTCACATCAAAGACATGAATTACCCAGCAAAGTCCCACATCACAAGACAGGAGCTCAATTACCGTGAACTCTGTGTTAAGTATTGGAACATTAACAGTTTGCCACACAAGGGGGTTGGTCTTCATCCTCTACCAAACTTTAACTCATGGTGCAAAAAAAATAAACATAACAGTTTAAATCACTAGTTAAAACAGAGTAAAACAGCTAGACAATAAAACCCATGGACAAAAACTCACACTTAGACCCCAATCTGCCCAGATAGACAAAGAAAATGGTATCCCACAATTCCTTGCGATTACTAATGCATCCAATTTAATGGTATCATGTTGGATCAACATGATTGAAATTAGTAACTTTTAAATGGATTATTTTTATGTACAATCGACATGATTCATTCACGTAAGATTTACAAACATAAAATTTTCTGGTTGAAATGACAAGTTACTTTTTCGTTAACTTAATTGGCTGGTAATTTCCTTTTTTTGAGTGTGTGGGGGAACAACAGACATTTGCAGCAAATACCTCGAGGCTATTTTGGTTCAAAACCGAGTTCAGCGCCTCAAGAAACGACAGATCACGGTTTGGACCGTTGGAGCCATGGTAGGAACAGAACCACAGTAAAAGCCCAGATATATGATGATTTCAGCACCACTGATGAACATCTGCAGGAAGAATAATGTTTGATTTCCGTCTTGAGATTCATCTGTGCTCTACTGTATGTATGTGTGTATGTATGTATGGATGTATGTATGGATGGATGTATGGATGTATGATCTTCTGGGTGCAGTGTGTGTCTGCGCCATTGTTAAGCCCGATCTGGCGAGCCCTGCATTTATTGATTCCCAGACCGCGGCTGCGCCACGCAGCCCCGCAGCGCCACGCACCCCGTCCATCTTCACTGCCTTTTCAACATGAGCACCTGCACGCCCCTCGGGAACAGGTGAATGAAAAGGTTCGGCGGCTTCTCTCTTGACATCAACAGGATGAAATGGCTGAGGTTCAGAACACACACCGATCAGTCCGCCCCCATTTACATAAAGTACATTTCATCGGGGGAAAAAACTCCCTCCAATTTTCACGCGCTCCCTTAGCAGCGCGCACGTCCCAATCCCCGAGAGGCGCGCGCTCAGCAAAGGTCTGTAGAACCGTCTCCATCCCGTCTCTTCTGGTTTGGATGATCAATTCCTCCGCTATGCCGTCGCCCCCTCGCTGAAGCGGATCGATAGCAGAGAACGACCTTTAAATCAAATTGCTTGCAGAGTCAACCCAACGCACGCGGCTGCCTCCAAAGGGTTAAAGGCAACGTGCGCGCACGCTTCCTTCCCAAAACAAAACAAAACAAAACAGTCCTCTCCTTTCTTCCTGGTTTTGACTCGAGCGTTCCCGCCGTCAGACCCCCGGATGGATGAACTTTGTTTCTGAAAAAAGAACTAATCAGTGCGGGCTTTGACACCCCCCCCCCCCCCCCAATCTGTAGAGGTAGGGGAGGGAGGGGGGTACAAAGAGCAAAAGCAGCAGCGCAATGTACATGTGCTGACCGGAGCGCATCCATGTGCGTTGATGGAGTTTATTCACTATGTTATGTCACCCCCTCCCCCCCACCACCAGTAGAGTGGGGGTTGAAAAGGGTCATAACAGCGATAACCGCCAATTTGACCTAAAGACCCCCCCCCCCTACATACACACACTCACCTGGACACTGACAGGCCTTGCGATTGCTCTGTTTGGTGGTTTGTGTGTGATGGGGGGGGGGGGGGGGTGATCATTAATGTGACTTCAGCTCCATCAGTTGCAGGGATTCGGTTCCGTACCTGAAGCCGCGACTGGCCGCCGCAAATTAGTGACGTGTTTACAACGCGCGCGGTGGGGTGGGGGTCAGCTGATCACCGTGGAAAAACCCACCCTCCTGTCAGAGAAGAATCCTCAAACCAGCTCAGGAGAAATGGGCCGCAGCTGATCTGGAACAAGTCTGAGTCCTCCTGCAGGTCGATCACAACAAAACCGCAAACACAAGCGCGCGCACACACAGGCGCGCGGTCACGGCTTATCGTAGCCGCAGATGCAATCCGAAACTCTGGTTGGGCAACCCCACAGATCAACAAAGGAACAAAACGACTGTGAAATCAATTGATGAATGAATCGATGTCGACCATAGAGCCGCTGTAACGTGAAACCAGATTCAGGTTTTCAGAAATTCATGGTTGCGCGCGTGAGGCGATTGGAAAAGACGGATTTATTGTTTGACCAATGATTCAGTTTCAGACCTACAGTTTAAAAATACATTGAAAAAGATGTACAGGTCTGTGAACGAATGTTTTAATATTTTGTCATGATTTGTCCTGTTTGGTCACGAGGTCTAATGGAGGAAATCCTGGTCACTGCGGGGCGAAGGCGGGTTCACCCGACAGGTCACCGGAGGCCAAACATGTCCCCCAATCGACTGGAAAATCAAGATAATTTAATACTGGAAATTATTATTATTATTAATACTGTTAGAAGATGCCGACGCTCTCAGGTCAGGAAAAAGTATAATAAGTATAAATGAAAAAAGTAGTATATTAGTAGAAATTATATTTTTTTAAACTGGAAGTTAATTTTTTTTAAAAGACAATAAAAAAGACTTTTTAAACACAAAGAAATAAAAATATAAACTGAAAGTCACATCAACCGTAAATCTTTATTTACACCTTAAGTTTGTTTGTTTTGGTAATAAAATAAAGCTTCAGTTAACACAACTTTCTGTTCTTCCAAAAACTATAAACAAATATATATATATATATATATATATATATATATATATATATATATATATATATATATATATATATATATATATATAATTATTGGAAATAAGTGTGTGAGGGTAAAGAGAAGGTCATCTTATAATTGAATGAATTCATAATTAATGAACGATTAAGAATTTTTTGTCTTGCATTTATTTATTTAGGACCTGTGTGTCATAAATTCTGGCTGCACGTGATCGTTTTCCTGAGTGTATAAAATAAATCTATGAAGTCTGTCGGTGAGAACGCGTCATTTGACACGGAAGGCTCCCGACAAGACAAACCTTTTATTTTTTAATTTTTCTTGTCAGCAAATTTTATTTTTTTAAATAAATTCCCTAAAATAAAATTATGTGGACCGCAGAACGCATATCTGAGATCTTTCTGTAACACTGACGTCTCACTGGGTCCTTATGGATTTATTGAAACATTTAGTTCTTGCATAAATACGTTTTATTTTTATTTATTGCTGTATTTGCTTAAATATCTTAGATATTATCATAATTTTTTATGCAACTTACATGTATTTCCATGTGCTACATGTCACGTTTGTGGCACATAAAGGCGTCACAAAGCAACATCACCACCTGTTGTTTTGCGCGTTCACGTTGATGCATAACCCGCCATTAGTGATCTGATCATAGATAATCAAAGATTAAAGTGTCCCCGTCGCCGTGGATTCAAACAGGCGCGTGCGCAAAGCCAGCAGGTCAGAGATGAAGAAGGGTAAAAGTCTCGCACCTCAACGGCTGGGTGCATGTAATCCTCGTGGAGAGCGTGTTTTATGATCACGCAGCAGCGCGAACAGATTATTGATATTTTAAATTGTCGACAGTTTTTAATAACATGTAATAAAGCAGGGCGCCTCGCATGCGCAGTCACGACATGTTGGCATCGTTTTGATTATTTCCGGCGCATGCGTCTCTGGCGGCTCATGCAGGAGCTCTGAAGGGACAGTCTGCGACCGCAGGACCATCGGGGGCCCGCGTGCCGGAGTTAAGGTGGGAGGAGGAACGCCTCGCAGCGGAAGACAAACGAAGTGCCGCGTTTTCAGTATATTAACACCAATTCCCACTCATTACATTAAGCAGTATTGAGTTTCGGTGTTCTGAACAGAATTGGCACTGCCCTGCAGACTGTGGAGACGCGCGCGCGCCATCCATCTTCCGCGCACCAGAAGGAAAAGCAGCAGAATTCAGGAAGAAATTCAGAGTCCAGAATTTCACAGCAGAGAAGAATGCAGCTGCGCAGACGCGAGCTGACCAATGAGCGCGTGCACGTTTACGAAAACAGGAATGGAAGCAGTGCACAGACGGAGTGACCGTGAAACCCAAAAACATTTGACTATCTCATTATGAGCGGGAAGAGCAGCGATGATCGATAAACGATTTATGGGGGAGACGGATGCGCATGCGCGGCGGCGGGCAGACACGCGCGAAGGGGAGTCATTGTTAATTTGTGGCTCTGATGGTAAAAATAGTAACTGGTTATTATTATAATTCTCTCCTATTTTGTTTGTCTTCTCCTCCACTTCATGAATCCAAATTCCAATTCAAAGGCATAATTAATTGGCCACAGAATTTCACACACAAGATATTCACAAATCTATTGATCGGTTTCGAACCGTTGGGCCTCTCCCCTTACCTGGAACATTGACGTCGGTCGTCAGCGAAAAATTGACGTAATCAGCGGAAGATTGAACATTTGGACAAAAACCTTGGAAAAAAATCGTGATTTTATTCATAAGCGTTTAATGTGATGGTTTTTTTTAACTGCGGATGGACATTTTGTTGAAGGAAATGCGCATGGGCCGAGTGAGCTCAGAAAGAGAAGAAAGGGGAACCGCTGTTGATCAACCAGGAAGACAAAACCTTTGAAAGTTTCTCCTTTTTCCTGATCTAAATATGAAGCAGGCTCTTGCGCGTGAACACATTCTCTCAACCGGGCCCGCATCTCCGGTCCGGGTCCTTTCTGCGCATGTGCGTCCCTTTCCTCCTGCTGTGGCTCTAAAAGCTGCAATGATCGATTTCCCTCCTTTTCCACACCGAGCCCGGTTCAGTAATCAGGGCCCCCTTCCTCGCCGATCGATCGGTATTGATCACTAAACCCAGCGCCTGTAGCAAAACGCTGCGCGCTGTGGCGCCCCGTGCAGCCGGGCCACGACGACAGCGACACCTGCCGACCAAAATGCAGCCAACTACGCGGTCGATGGGAGAGAGGCGTCCGGTGGACGGGGGGCCGTGTCCGCCTAAACGAAAGTCATTCATTGGTTGATCATCAGAAAACAGTTAAGAATAAGGTCTAACAGCTTAAAGATGTTTAGACTTTTACTAAAATAAACAGAGGAAAAACAAAACAGACTAAAGCTCAGATTATGAATAAAAATTCCAACCCCCACACTATTAGTGAAATAATATTCTAACGTATAAAAGCGCATTTTGTCTTCGTTCTAAAAAATAAATGTAAAATAAAAAACGTATCAGAAAATCGAAAAGATTTGTCACACATTGTATCAAATACAATGTAAAGCTCCTTTGTTTGTCTTCAAACACAACTTTCTCATTTTAATCTCTAATTCTAAACAGAACAGGTGTGAAGCCGGAAGTGCGCGTGCGTCCGCGCCTGCGTCCGTCTGTGCGTGCGCCAGATGTTACAGCAGTGCTGACGTTACATTATGATGATGTGTAGACCCGGTTGTTGTACTGGATTTAGACACACGGCTAATACACAACCAATGATACACAGACATACCCCCCCCCCCCCCCCTCTCCTGGTCGTGTCCATGAATCTTTGGTTCCGGCAGCAGAACATCTGCCGAACTTTTGTTCTGCTTTAATTTTTGTGCTTGCTGAATTCCTCCCCCTCCCCCCATGTGAAGTTTTCTTTTGAAAATGGTTTTGTGGATGGAGGAGGGGGGGGGGGCTTACAGCAGACAGTGGAGCACCTCTGGAGTGTTTGTGTTATAAATACCCTCTCAGAGCTTTATAGAGGGAGGGGCTCCGGTGGGCTCTGTTTGAAGTAGCAGACTGCAGACCTGCTTTGAGGTGGGGGTATTTTCCGACCTCAGTCCCAACAGAGAACACCCCAATTCCTGCAGCAAAGTCGGTCAATATCTGGCTTTCTCCTTCACATGCTGCCCCCCCCCCCCCCCTCCGTTCAGCGTCTCCCTTCAGTTCTTTAGCCCCCTCCAAACTCACACTCTGCCCCTTCTCTCTCCTGTTTTGTCTTTTCCTGCTTTTCACTCACACACACAGAAACACAAAATACTTTTGTGAAACAGTCACTCCGTCCCCCACTGTGACTGCAACTACATTAATATTGAATCAAACAGCAGCAACAGCCCCCCCCTCCCTCCCACCGCAGGATGGCTCCCTGTCTGCTCTCTGCGGGATGGAGGGAATATTCCCACTAGGCAGCAGGCATGGATTAGCTGGAAATCAGATGGAAGATGGCAGCAGAGCTGTAGCATGATGTGTTCACGTGAACAACCTATGACCTTCTGCCCGCTCTAGTTTGGTCTGAAAAACCGTCACCTCAGCTCAGTGGCCTTGTGGTTAGAGTGTCCGCCCTGTAATTGGAAGGCTGTGGGTCCAAATCCAGACCAAAGACTTTAATCCTTGTGCTATTCTAGGTACTTTAACATTGGGAGTTGGGTCATCTGGACCCCACTAGACTGCTCTGATTTGTGATCTTCACTGGTGTCCATGGATTACATGAAATCTTTCCACCTTTATCCACCTTTGTCATGGTAGGGAGAACACGTCAACGGAAGGGTGGGGTCATAGGGTAACACAAGGGTTAAAATGGGACCCAATGCCTCCCTGCTTGACACTCAGCTAAGGGGTTGGCTTGGGGGGTTAAACCACCAAATGGTTCCCGAGCGCGGCTCGTCTGCAGCTCACCTTTGAGGGAGTCAAATGCGGAGAACAAATTTCGCGCACCTAGGTGTGTGACAGATGATGGGAATTTATACCTGTGTGTATTTACCTTTTTCTTTTGTCTTCCTTTTCTTCCGCTCTCATCACCATCCCTCCCACCGCTGCCACCTCCACCAAGCCTGCAAGCGCAAAGAACAAGAGCAACACAAGGATCGCAACACAGCGCCCAAGAAGCAGCGCCTGGTCTTCACCGACCTGCAGCGCCGCACTCTCATCGCCATCTTCAAGGAGAACAAGCGGCCGTCCAAGGAAATGCAGATCACCATCTCCCAGCAGCTTGGCCTGGAGCTCAGCACCGTCAGCAACTTCTTCATGAACGCACGCCGGCGCTGCGTGGACCGCTGGCACGATGACCACGGTTCCAGCCCCGGGCAGCCGGGTACTTCTGCCACCACTTTCTCCAAGGCCTGAGGGGTGGAGCGAGCGTTCAGAGGGACACTGGGCTGTGGAACCTGTCCACTACAACACTACCGGGTCCAGACCGCCTGAACGCCTCTGCTGGAGAGATCCTTCGTGCCATGCAATCATCCTTTTTGTCAGTCAAACCGTCAAAGCGTCACGAGGAGCAACCGGAGCGGCGTGACGTCAGACCCGTTCACCCAGAAACAGACAATCATTGATTTCTTCTTGGTTTCGCTGAGGGAAAATTATTTTTATGGCATTTGTCGGAGCAAAGACACCAAAGATTAGATCTTTTTTTTGGATGGCATGTGCGCCTCCTCCTTCACCACACTGTTGCTTTACTTTCAAGCTCTCCGCGCCTCCTTTGTGTCTGCTCCTCACCCGCCCGTCCACGCCTGCACACACTGGGGCAGAGGAACGGCAATAAATCTGACAAGACAACAGCACAGCCTTATTATCAGAACCTCATGCTGCGCACACACAAGCGCACCATCAGAGAAAACAACAACGCTACACCACCTCTCCACGCCTCCCTCTCGGCCTCCTTCATTCCTCGGCTGAAGGTATTCCCTGAAGGCCAGCCATTTCGGAGAGTAGCTCAGCCTGATCATACAGCAAACTAATGAATTGAAAACTGAATCGATGGAGACAGAGCGAGGGGCCTCGACCCCTCCTGAAGGTGAAACTCAAGACGCTCGGCAGGAGAAACTCAGGTCTTCCAGGCCCAGGTTATATTTTTGCACAGATGTCCAGGGCCTGCAGAGAGACGTGTCGTTGTTCCTCCAGAATCTGTGTTTCTCCAACCACCAGGAGAGGCGGGCGGGATGTCTGGACGCGCTCTTTGTTCTGCTGGGAGCTGTTCCTCAGATCAATATGTGAGAACCAAATGATGACAACAAGATGCTCGGGGATCCAGCCAACTGCATTACAGCTGCATACGAAAAGCAGAATGTAAGAGGAGCACATGGAGCCCTGTGGAGATCAGGACCCACTACAGCACACCCCTTTCCCCTCCATCCGCAGGCGGAGCAATGCTGCCCCCTACTGCTGACAACCCAGACCCTCATCCAGCAGAACAAGGGGCCTCAAAGCCAAGGAGACGTCACGGCACAGCACATCAGGGCCCTCGCAGCTCTTTGAAGGCAGATCAATAGCTAACCATTATCCTATTGTTCCCCCTCCAACCAGCACCAGTGAAGCTGGAGGGGGGGGGGGTGATCCAGCTGAAAAAAAAAACGCAGGGATTTATCAAAGACAAGGATTAATTCTGGCAACCCAGTTCTGAAGGGTCAGAAAACGTGAGTGCTTTGGTAGAATCGTCTCCACCTAAAGCGAAAGCAGCTCTCAGCAGATGCAAAGGAACGTTCTGGACGCTCCTCCACGGATGTCGTGTGGAACTAATCCAACGCGAACCACCATCATCATCTGTTCTAACGCTACATCAACGAGTGCCAATGCTAACTGCCTTAATGTGAGTCAGAATGTGGTCGTAGGGTTAACACCGCCGCCACGCCCCCCAGCGTGTGCCACAGACATCAACAATCAGCTTTTACCTGAATCCACTTTTTTAAAAAATGCAGACAAAGGAAGGAACCGAAGAAAAAGCAGACCTCATCTGAGATGATCCCACAAACACAGAGCTACGGCGCAGCAGACAGCATCTCCAACCTGTGGAAGCAAAAAGAAAGCTTCCTTTCTTTCTTTGGTTCTCTACCTCCTCTCTTCCTCTGCCCCCCCCCTTCCTCTCTATAATGATGCGGGTATTTCATTGGTCCCATAGACACAAAGTTTCTAGTTCTTCTTACTATTGTGCATAAAAGGCACCTTGTTGATAAATCAAAGACAAAAAAGAAAGGACTTTTTCAAAGGAAAAGGGGGACACGGGGGCCGCTGATGGACTTTGGAGTTTTTAGTGAATTTGAACAAGACTTTTACCACAAACAAGAGGGGAACAAAGAAAACCGGAGAGCAGTTCATGTCAGAACTGTGTTCCTTTCTCCCCTGGTTGGGGTAAATTGTCCTTCGAACGCCCTGGTTGACTCAGTATGGAGGTTGGGGTGGGGGTCACAATGGTTATCTGTTTGGTCTTAAGATGCAACTGTAGCATTTCCAACAATGTAGTCAGATGAGCGGTGCAGATTAGGAGCTGATGAGGAGGCGCTGCCTCCCTCACGCTGCTGTGAGCAGGGAGGAGGAGCAGCTGAAAACAACGTCAAGTTGGTAGGTTAATAGCTGGACTCAGCTTCAGGAATGAAGCTGACCAAACGACATTTGTTTGTAGTGAGAACCAATATGGCTACCTCACTGAGCTGAGTGGTTTGTGAAACCGCCACTAATACCAAAGATACTGCAGCCTACCGGTCGCAAACTGCCTAGGGGGACGGAAACCAAAAACAGCCCCCCCCCCCCCCATTTAAACATCCACCCCCCCCCCCCCCATACACACACACACACACATCTGCACAGCGCAGTCGGACTGCAGTGGGCCACGCAGGCGGAGGTGGCTGCCCTGCAGATGGAGTTGAGTGCCTTTTCCCTTCAACCACAGGTGGGACTGCACTGGCATACAGAAGCACACAAGTAGACGCACATAGCTGCAGACATGCACCCAGAACTGGACGGACATGGAAGTTGGGGGGGCAGAGAGGGACACAAAGTGGGGGCTGTGTCAGCATTTTAGCTCATATTGAATTTCCATCTTCTACACTAGAACCCAAAAGCACTTTATCACGTAGGAAGTCTGTGGAAAAAGCATTTTTTTCCTCCATCCGTTTTTCATTCAGCCTTGGGCCGTTCGGCCTGCGTGCTCATCGTCTCAGCTGCTTTACTTCCCTCCAATCAGAGATATTTTTGTGAACCAGAGACAGAGGGAGGTTAAGGGGGCCGGCTTTAAGCACGCATGGGGCGCCACTTTCAGACGCTGGCACTTTGCGTTCATCAAACACAGGAAAAACATGTAGGACTCATGCAGCATAAAGACACCAACAACCCCCCCCCCCCCCCCATCAACAGCTCCCCCTGGCTAGTGCTGCGACTCGGTCAGCGTGTGTTGACAATTATTTCTGAAATACCTCAAAAACCTTTCCTGTAAACTTTATGTAATTTAAAGTGAAAATAAAACTGCTAATGATGAGGATAATTATGAAACTATGATACTATGATAGTTAGTTTTGGAACTCGTGACTTGAAGCTTTATACTGTTAAATTTGTTTGCTTCTTTTTTCGTACATTCTCCTGTTTTTTTTTTTTTTTTTGCTACGGCATGTACTTACTGTTTTCTTAGAGGAGAAGACGCTGTGAATGTTTCTGTGGAGGTTGGTTGGGGCAGAAGAGACAAAAGACAAGGCTGGAACGCAGATTTTCTGTTCAGAGCAGACAGCAGCTTTCAAAGGAAAAAAGTGATGCAAATATAATCTGAACTCAGTCAAAAACACCAAACGTTGATGCCAAACCAAAGGAGGAACAACCTCATTTTCTTTGTGAGCTTTCTTCTGCCTTTACGTCGTCTTTTCTCTGAAAAAAAAAATGTTTCACAGTTACTTTTGAAGGTTCTGGGTGTGTTTAAGTGCTCCTGATGTTCTTAGAATATTACAGACCAGCACCTCCTTTTGAGAAGAAGGTGTGCTTTTTTTGTGCATGGATATTGTATAACTGTATAGAAACCAACAGGAACGACCTGTGTGACTTTGTGGGATGGAGAGGACGGAAAGACTTGGGAGTGGGTGGAGAAGGGGTGGGGACATTTTGGTTTTCAAAATAAGAGACTCAAAGGGTGGGAGGGTTTGGGTTTAAGGTGTTGGAGGGGTCTTTGTTTTTAGAGTTTCTGTCACTGTTGGATTCACTGGTTGTGTGCATGTGTTGTTGCAACCCGCCCCCTTTCCCCATGTTTCTTTGATGTATATAAACCCAGATGGTAGGGGGCAGTGTGTACTGGGGGAGGTCAAACCCCTCCTCTCCCAATCAGCAGCATTCAGTCTTCATTCCTCAGCTTCAGTCACATTCGGGTCCTGAAACGTGTCCTGCTTTTCCAAAAAACAGGGTTGTTTACTTGGAGTTAATCAGAGGGACACGGGGACCCGAGTGACCTTTGTGTGTCCACATGTGTGTTTGCGTGTTCATTCTTATCTCTGTGAAGGACAATGCTTGATATGTTTGGTTCTTTTCCATGGGTCGCAACATTTGTCATGCAAAAACTGAAACCGTTTCATAATGACTGACGAACCAACCGCAGCCCCACGTGGCGACCGACCGACCGTCTGGCGGGAAACGCCGTGGCAACGTTCTGTCAAACAGCATCTGTGTGTCGTTTCCTGGTCGGACTGAACGGTTGTCGTTGGGGGCTGATGTAGACGCCCCCAGTCACACTGTGCTCTCCCTCTTCTGTTACCTGTTAATCAATCAGAACCAAGTGTCTTTGTGATGGTAGAAGACAATCAGTTTCAAAACAAGAATAAAGGTTTAGAGGGCAGGCCAGTGGGGAGGAGGGGGAGGAGGAGCAACAAGAGGCTCTCTGGTTTGAGACAAACTGTAGTGCACAACTGCCAAACAACTGCCCCACCGGCCCCGCTCACACATCCACCCCTCATCCCATTGCCAAAGTTCACACCCCCCGGGCTCGGCCCCTCCTCGGTACTCCTCACCCTCATTTTAAAGAACAAACAAGTTGATTTCCCATCATCCCCCACGACTTCCTGCTAATCTGATGATGTAACCAACCGCGAGGAATAAAAATGGCTCCGGTTGGTGACTTTTGCACAGTGAACTATGCAAACACCTGACCCCCCCAATCCTAATCGTTGCTGCTGGGTCAGAGTGTACAACCCTCAATGCCCCCCCCCCCCCCATCACATTTTAACCCCCTCCTGTCCCACACATCCCATGTACTGAGTGAGGGTGGGGCACCCCTGCTTCTGTGGTTGGTGAGATAAGGGCACCAGAGTCCCCCCCAAACACCACCCCACACCAACCAACACCAAGCGCCCCAAACTGCCACCGACATCAGAATGGAGTCAAAGCTGAGGCCGCTCCTGCAGATCCTTCAATGTTTGATCGTCTTTGCCCCCCAGTGCCAAGGAAGGGCCCCAATCAGAGCAAAGACACTTACGTTGTACGAGTTTACAGAGTCGTCTGGAGACGGTGGCTAATACTGCACTAGAACAGACGCACAGGAGACACGCACACACCGGCGAGGGTTCGAGTCCCCTCAGAGAGTCTGCAGAAACCAAAGACAAAATCAGAGGAGCGACAATCTGGCTGCCAAATCCAAGACAATGTTGAGCTCTCTGGGCGACTCCGACATTCCTCGGCCACGAGGACATTCCACGTCTTGCACTTAGACACACGTGCACATACTTGCAAAACCCACACAAAGGCGAGAAAACGCCCACGTCTCACCAGACAGCCTCGGCCCTCCTCCCACTGCAGAAGCTGGAGAGCCTGTGGAGGACTTTTAGGTTCACTCTGAGACTCTTGAGAAGGAAAAAAATTGGAGTAATAACTGTACCAGAAAAATAAAAACTTAAAAGGATAATATGGGTAATTTGCGTGTTTTGAAATAAATCAAGAAATAAAACAATTGTAAAACAAAGCAGCAAAGTTTGCATGTTTTATTTGATTCTTTTTAACAGACGTTTGTGCTTCTTTAACAGATAAAAGATTGATTTTCACGACTAAGTTAAATTAAAATGATGATCTACAATCTCAGAAATCCCACATCTACTTGTGTAATAACATGAGTCCTGCAGTGTAGTATTTAATATTGCATAAAAGACATTTTCACTTCAACAATTATGTTTGTGAGTAAATCTTCATGTTAGTCCAGCGTCACTGAGTGCGTCAGCCAGCCGGTTTACTAGTCGCAGCTGACTTCTCATCCATCATCATCACTGCACTTCGGGTGGAGACTGCTGAGTTGATGACACGGCCAGGCCCCTCCCCCTGAGAGACGGCGTAGGAGGAGCGGCGCAGAGGCGACCTTCTTGTGAACTTTGAGCTCATCTCCACGGTTTGAGGGGCTGTGCTGTGAACCTGGATTACAGTGGGAACGCACAGTTCCAAATGTCAGACGCTTCCACAGATGAACATTAACAAGGTAACAAACACCTCTCTTTTAAAAAGGGTATCTATTTTCATTTATTTGTGGACCTTTGCTTCTGCCTTCCCAGAAGCTCTCAGATGCCCCACCTTGTGTTTGTCTGGAGCGTTGAGAACTGCTCTGAAGGCGTGGGCAGAGAAGGATGGCAGAACGGCCGTCCAGGCGGCGAGCAGAGCCGTCAGCCAGACGACGGGATCTGCAAAGGCCCTCTCAGACACACCTACACAAACACAACTCCAAGAGTTTCACACAAAAACATCAATAAAACAAATACTGAAGGTGTTGTGTGCACTTGCTGCTAATGTCTCTGCCCAGATGTGGCCTCAAAGCAGCACAGCACACATAAATGGAACCGAAACAGAACAGGATTACTCTGATCAAGAACATTACCTAGAAAGTAATAGTCGCTGGGCGACCTCTGGAAGAGGAAACTGCTGTGGGTGATCCTGCTGCAGATGAAGAACATCACCACAGAGACACACACAGCTGCTACATTCAACTTTGTCCAGTATTTAGTCAGGATCACAATCTGACAAACAGACACAACCATTAGAATGAATGAAAGAAGTACATTTTTATATGTTAGTTCTCTGAAAACAGCAAAACACAGATCGACATGTCAACTGAAGGACATTCTGAGAAAAAAGATCAACACAGGAAGGATGACGGTGAACCCAAACAACAACAAGGCAGACTCTGAAATTCCCCTAAATTTACAAAAATGAAACATATCAACAGAACAAAGAGCTTCATGTACAGATTCTTGTCTCCTCTTAGGTTTTTTGGGATCCCTGTTCTCGCTGGCGTTTTGTTTTTCTCCGTTCTGCAGAAGCTGGGCGGAGCATTCTACCCCTTCCACTAGCCCCGTGTTTCTCATCTTTTGCAACTTCCCTCATCAAGACCATTGACTGTATAGAGAACTGGACTGAGCGGATGTGACATCACTCACAGAAAATGCTTGACCTCCGTCTCTAGCAAAATGAAATGAATTCAGTCGCTATTTTTTTCGCAGAAAAATGGCATATATGGCGCTATGTTAAAGCCTGTTGACAGCTATTCGTACGAGTCAGTCTGAGTGATGTTTCTATGGCAACTACTGTCGCCAATCATGTGTAAGCCTGTTGGAAGTCTACACTCCTTCCACTGAAAGCGGCTCGGGAGAATCTGTCTGTGAAACATTCAAGGTGGGGTCAGCGGACACAACATGCAACCCCATTGAACCATCTGATTGGTCAGTTTATTTATTGAATAACTTCAACTACAGAACAAATATGTAAAAACAATGAGGATTATTAAGATGTTAAAAAAAAGTTTTAGATCCAGAAGGGTTTTTCTGACCAATAGAATGATTGGGTAACAACTGTTTATTTCTCTGTAGAAGTCTTTTGGAGCCAGCAGGTACTTCCAGGTTTGGACCGCCGGGGGGAGTGGGGGGTGTCACTCAGTCCTGTTCTCCGATACAGTCAATGATTAAGACCCGCGCTATTTAAGCTCTGCTCACCCAGCCTCTCCCCGTCAGACTGTCCTTGTTACTGGGAGCTCTGTCTTGCTGTCTGGATCTCTGGCTCTAGACCAAGTCGGTTTTGACTTCTGCCTGATCCAAACCGCCTGTTTTGCCCCCAACACTGCTCTGAAACATTCAGACCCCTCAAACCTCGACTCACCTGCCATCAGCGGCTTTGAGCCTCCCGTTCTGGTCCTCACAACAATTATCAATTCATTTACAAGCCATCTATGGATTTAGCCCTATGTTAATCTATCAACGTCTTACATTTCAATTACAACACAGTTACTCCGGGGGGGGGGGGGTCCCGAAAAAACCCAAATCTCCAGTTTGAGTCAATATCATTTTCATTATTGACATTGATTATGAAGCTTTGCAACAATAACAAAAAAAATTTAATTTTCAGCCCTTCAAATGACGTATTCTTTTTAGATGTATGCATGTGTGATCCCTTCATTTGTAATGGTCTTCCACTCTGTTGCTCATCCCTCCTAAGTCTTCTGCACCCCCCCCCCCCCCCCCCCGGTAACCCCTTGTTAAAACATGTAGATCAAATTTGAGGCAGTGCAGAAAAAGGGCTTTTTTTCCTGAAATTGTAATATTGTTGCACCTCAAACTAACATAGTTGAAGCACAACGTATTAAAATCCCTGAATGTATCATCACTGATATTGTCTATGTCTCATAGAAATGGTATTGTAATTTTTTGTGTTTTTTTTACCAAAGGGTTTAAAAAACAAACAAAAAATGAATTGTGTGTCAATTCTTTGGACTTTACAGGATAAAATGATTACAGCCTGATTATATAAGAAGTCTTTCTGTTTAACTGCTGTGATCTGCACCTAAAGTATTTCCTCTAAAATACCTAATTTTCAATTCCAGCATTGGGTTCAACATTCCTACAGAGTTAAAGATGACCCTGACCTCAGCAGAGGCAGTAAAAGTGGCTGCCATGGCGACAGTGATGGCCATGGTCTGGTAGTCGTAGGCTGTGTTGTAAAAAACTCCAAACGAGACAAAGAAGAGGACGAGCGACGTGTAGACGGCATGCAGCAAAGACAGACAGAGCTGCAGAGGTCCAGAAAGCTCCTGCTGCTGTCCACTCCTGTACAGCTCCGGCAGCTCGAGGCTGGTCTCTGCACTCACATCCTGTGAAGCAAAGACGGAGCCTTCCATAGACAGCTATCCTTAGGATTGTCTGCTGAACGGGAACCTTTGACTTACCTGTTCAAAAATAGCCACGCACATGACAGGTGCGGCCGTGTAGCAGACTGTGTAGAGCGCGATGAACCAGGTCTCATACAGAGACTGCGAGGAAAGAGGACAGCGTTGGTCTTCAGGTAACCTTGTGATTTTAAAGGTTTCAGCTGGTGTCTAACCTGCGAGCTGAAGCCGTTGAAGAAGCCAAACCAAATGTGCACGAGAGCAAAGCTACAGGTCTTGAACAGGAAGTAGCGTAGGAAGAAGGAAATGCGACGGTAGGACCAGCGGCCATGAACCAGCAGCAACTTCTGCAAAAACCTGAACTGAGACAGGGCAAAGTCGGCATTCTGCACTGCCTGACCTCCTTCAACGCCTGCCACTCCCACTCCAATGTGGGCCGCTGGGGCAGTGGGGGGAGAAAACAAAATCAGTGAAAATGTCCCACAGTAGGCTGTCTCTGCACACGCTCACTCAGGCCTCCTGACTCACTCTTAATCATGTTGACGTCATTGGCGCCGTCTCCGATGGACATGGTGATGGCGTCTGTGTGTTTCCGGACCAACTTTACAATTTCAGCTTTCTGAGCAGGCGTGACCCGGCAGCACAGAACAGACTGACACTGCTGTGCCAGGTTCATGAAAGTGGCCCCCCACTCTGGTTTCTGCTCAAACTCCGCCTGAAGGGAAGCACATCCAGCTTTAGTTCTGATGGGGAGTGGATCATTCCAGACTCTGCTTCCCTTTGCTGTTCAACCAAAACCATGAGGAGGCTGGCTGCTGATGCCGGTCAAACCGACCAATCACAACGCTTTTTGAAGAAGAGCAGTCTTTATCATTTTCTAAAAGAACAAACCTCTCTCATGAGCTCCGTACCACAACCATATCAGGTTGTGGCATGAAAAGGAACAGAAATGTGATTTATTTTTTCTTCAGACATTCTGCAGCATGACTGAAGAGGTTCTGGTTACCAGCTCAGGCCCGGTGAAGACCAGAGAAACCTTCGCTGGAGCGTTCTCTTTGCTGGTGGCCCACAGCTCCATCTGCCTGGCCTTCATGAAGCTGACCTGTGGATCTGCTGACTGGAGTATCTGTCTGCAGGCAAACATGGTTGAAATGCTCCAAATGTTTTTTGGAGTCACATTTATTCTCATTGCTGTTACAGACCTGAGGTCCTGCCATTCCAACAGCCTGGCATCCGGATCCAGCAGTTTACACGAGTATCCAATGTTTACGGCAGTTTCTAGGATCACAGGAACGGAGAAAACAACTTCCATAACAACAAGGTATTTCTCTCTGAGTCATACTGGTTTAAGTTTGGGCTAAAGATGTCCTGGATCCATTCTAGATCGGTGAATGGGATCGTTCAGAATGAATCAATAACCACTAATCATGACACGAATTAGATCGTTGGTGAAATGAATCGTTACTCTTTTGATGTTTGCATTTTTGCTCTTTCGTTTTATTTAAACACAAACAATCCAGAATTAGACCCAAATTTTAACTTTTTTATTTGGAAAATGTCAACAAATCCATTTTAATAACAAAAAGTTTTATTCTAAAGACTTCTATGGTAAAAATTCTGCCTTTAAATGGATAAACCTCTTAGCAAAGATGCATCTCCTGTGTTTGCTGACGTCAGAATCTCAGAACCAGATCCGGGCCGTGTTCTGCCATAGCTGCTCGCTCTGACTATTTTCATGAATTTCTAGTTTTTTTTAGATGTTCTCATTCCTGATAACATGATCAAAATACCTTTTTTGTCCCCAGTCAGCACCCATACTTTAATTCTGGCCTTCCGAAGAAGACAGATGGTTTCAGGAACACCCTCTTGAAGCCGGTCTTCAATTGCTGTTACCCCCAGGAGCTTAAAAAAAAAAGAATTAAGTGAGCGTTTCTCAAAGCACTAACTTTATTAAAGCAAATGAACATCACAAAACTGAATATGGTCAAAACGGTCAAAATGGTCAAAACGGTGAATGAAAGCATGGATTGTTCCTTCCTTTGGGAACTGAAGTTAGTCTCAGGTGTCAGAGCAGGTCTTATGACCTCATAGTTCTAGCAGAAGGTTAATATGGAGAACCAGAGTCCACCTGCAGATCTTGCTCCATCTCATCGTACAGCTTCTCCAACTGCGTGTCACGCTCAGCAGTTGCCATGACAGCACACAAAGCCAGAGTTTTCCTCCACTTCTCCCATGATGCTTCAGGAACGGACCGAACCGCGACGCACAGCGTCCTCAGGCAGGCCTCAGCAAACACCTGATGTGACATGAGTCCACAGGCGTGTCAGGGTACCGGCAGTAAAGGAACGAAATGTAGGCAGTTGCAGAAACATAAACATTCAGTAAATAAACGCTGACATGATAAAACCGAGGGAGAACAATGCAGTGACGAAGAAGAGGAGTTAACAATTAAGAACATTATGACAAATGAAGACAGCTGGGGATGATTGACAGCCTTAACGTGGTTGGACTGACAGGTAAACTTGAAAACAGAACACGACAAGAACCAGGTCTAAAACCTGACAAAGGGCTCAGGCCTCACAGTGGTTTACCAAAGGCTTCATCCTCCTCCTCCTCCTCCTCCTCCTCCTCATTGGCTTACTTCAGGGGAAAGCTCCCATGAACACAGAAAGAGACAAACAACACTTTGTCAGTAAAGTCCAGAGCTGATTTACCTGCAGAGCTGTTTCAGTTCTTTCCAGATATGGGGAGTTTTTCTGAAGGCGCTCCAGAATCACCATGTCTGCCCCCTTGCAGTAAAGGTTTAATGCCCCCCCCGGTTCCCGCACTGACATAAAGGAGACATGAGCTGAGGGTTAAGAGGTGAAGCCTCTGCATGAACTGATCAGTGATTCATGGGGGGTCCGCTCACCGAGCACAGACATGCGTCTCCTTCTGCTGGTAAAGTCTAACAAAGCCAGCAGCTGATACTGATGAGAGACGCCCAGCTCAGAGACCACCACGCAGTCCCTGGTCCTGCGCAGGAAGACCCAGCCCAGTTCCCTGGCTGCACCCACCAGAGCCTCCTCATCTGGGGAGGCGGCCTGATAGACAGGAGTCTCTGGAGGGACTCAAACACAAAGCCCCCGTCAAATGAAAGCTAAAACGCAAAGCTGACACAGTTCTAAAACAGCAGGAGTTTGATGCTGTGAGTTGACTTTTTCATCGCACTAAAATGTCATCAGATGTCAGAGTGGAGTTTCTGGATCCCTCTGAAACAGAAGAAAGTGGAACCAAACCTCACCGTCCTTCCACTCTGCCATGACCGTGTGGCACAAGGCCAGAGCCCTGAAGAACTGCCTGCTGGCTGGACACTGGTGTCCTCGGAGCTTCTCCACAAGGCTTTGGGCAGACATGTGCAGGCCTCCGCGCGAGAACGGGTTCCAGCTCAAATCCATGGGCTGCATGAAACATGGAAGGTTTCTCTAAATTCAGCCACTATGAAAGACGCCAGCTCAGTTTGAAGAGTGAGAACAGATACCTCCACTTCTTCTGCCCTGACTGAGCCGTTGCCTAGAATGGAAAAAGGTTTAATTTGACTAAACTATATAAATTCTTAGAAGAAACAGCCTGTTTAGGTAAGATTAAAGTGATTTACATTACGGGAAGGAAGTGACAGAAAAGGCAGCAGTAAGTGACAGATTGATTATTTTGAATGGTTTGAATGACTGAATGTACTGTAAATAAGCAAACATGGAATTTAGCTTCAATGAAAATGATCTGTTACACATTTGGAAAGAAAAAACCTTTTTGTCCAGCGTGGCCCATGTGAACTCACCTGGATCACAGCCTGCTTACCTTATGCCAGCGTTACCTGTTTAATGTATTCTGCTTCCAGTAACTTTTATTTACACATGTAAAACATACATCTAAACCTATAGATACTATAGATCAGGAAGGTGAAAATGACTCCTGCTGCCAACTAAAACCCTGAAACTCTTTCTTTGACTTCTTATTTGAATTTACACTGATTTAGGATGAATTTTCTATGATCTTTTCGTTTTGCTCTATGACACTTCAGCTGAATTGAATCAAAGTGAATCCATATTATTGACTAAAAAATGTACACCACGGCGGTATAGCCAGTATTCTGCTCGCCATAATGGCCAACATGGCCTCTCGCTGCATGAAAACCTGGTGAAAATAGACTGAGACTGTTGAATGAAAAAAGGTGCAGTGAAAGTGCCGCTTCAGCGTTGGTTTGGTGAAACAGGAAACGGCTCTCTTAGTTACCGTAGATCTCGCCGGCAATGCAGCACTGTCTGAAGAGCAGTCGGTTCTGTGTAAGCGTCCCCGTTTTATCACTCAGCAGGTATCCCACCTGGCCCAGCTCCTCGTTCAGCGAGGTGTTCCTGGCCTCTGCCGGTCTGTCTCCCGGCTGCCAGTACAGCTGCAGGTCCCAGCCGATGAAGCGGCTGTGGATGGTGTGGATCACCTCGAACCTGCAGACACAAAACAAACATGCATGTGTGCCCCCCCTTCCTGACTACACACCACTGAAGGAGGCCTAACGTGATATAGAGCGCGATGGGCATGGCGGGACTCAGGAGGATGATGTAGCTCCAGTAGACCAGGAATCCTGAGTAGGCTGGATTGCCGTTAAACACCATCGCAGACAGAGGCCCCTCCTGCCGCATGACCCCGCCTGAAAACACGCTGTTGCCAACGGCGAGGAGTAGAGCCACCAGGAGCAGACACAGGACTATCTGCCAACCAAAAGACAGACATGATGAAAGCTCCACAGGGGTTCCCCTCTGCCAGCCTCCCAGCAACTCACCCCGATGACCATTTTGTTGAGAACTTGCTCGGTTCGTGCCGTCTTTACTTTCAGTTTCCCGCAGTTCCTCATTATCTTACAGTCTGTGCCTGCCACAAATCAAACATTGTTACCGTCGTCTTAGTCCGAAAACCTGCTGAGAAAGAGGTCAGGTTGTGGTCTGGCTGGTGTGGTCTTCAGAAAACGTGCAGAGTCTGACCCTGGCATGGAGGTCAGCATGAGACACAGTCCTCGCTGGAATCGATTAAAGCTCATATTTTACGATGGCTGGCTCTCATTAACAGGAATTTATACCTGCAAAAATGACCAAAGCATTCAAGGGCAGGAAGATAATTTCAACTTTGTCCTAAGAAAGCATTAGCCCTTCAGCTCTGATCCTGGTAAATTTAGAGCAGCTTATGTCAAGTGTGAAGCCGCTAGGAAGTAAAATCGGCAGAGTCAGGGTCAGGCCTGCACAGCTTATGATGGATGCTTTATAAAACTATCTGTGAAGAAATCTGATCTATTGATCTGCTTGACTACAACTGAAAGGGTCACATGGCAGCGCCGCCTGCTCCGGTAATAACCGATCACTGACAGGAGGAGCCGGTAATCTAGAAGACATTAAAATAGCCGTACTTAACACACAGCTGTATGACTTAAGCACTTAGTGCCTGAATTCCACATCATAACATTTGTCATTGAAGGAGGCCAGAGAGGAAAGAGCGCTGAAGGCAGGTGGTCTGGAGACGCTTCAACCCATTGTTCTTAGTTCAGGGTAGAAGCAGAACATTTACACCATAATTCAGGAAAAACGGGAAAGGCTCTGTACCCGAGTACACGACCAGGCCGTAAGCAAAGCCTGTGTTACGCAGAACGGTTCCCCTAAGGAGGATGTGCTCGTTCTCCAGGTGATAACACTCCCCCCGCCACAGCAGATGACCTCGGAAAACGTACAGGCGGTCGTTGGGTTCTTCGCACTGCACAACACCTGCACGGTTAGACCAAGAACACAGGTGTTACTGCAGCTTGAAGGTTTTGGAACACGAGTGTTGAGTTGAAGGTTTGATGACCATCAAAAGCAGCAAGAGCGCCCTCTGATGGGCAGCAGGTCAGATGGATGTGTGTGGAGGAGAGGGCCTGTCGGTACTTCAGGTTGGTCTCTCTGTAGAAGACAAACACACTGATGGACATCAGTTATCAGGAGACATGTCTTCCTCACAAACCCTGGGGGACCGGTGAGCTGCAACCACAGCTGAGTTTGGGAGCCATTTGGTGGTTTGACCCCCCCCCCCCCCCCCCCCCAATTCAACCCCTTAATCCTGAGTGTGAAGCAGGGAGGCTTTGGGTCCACTGACCGTATGGGAGGACAGTTTGTTTGACGTCACCCGTAGAAAACAACCAAATGAAGTCAATTCAGTTGCCATTTTTTCACGATACGGATGCCGCCATGTTGGAGTCAGATGTAGTCAGTAGGAGTGATTGTCCACATCGGTCTGAGTCATTCTTTGTATGGCAACCACTCTCACCAATCAGGATTGAGCTTGTTGGAAGGCCATGCCCATACCACTTAAAAGCTGGCTTGGACGTGGGTGCCAGAAGGCTCCACCTACTTTTATTGAGGCATGTGATTGGTCTGTCTATAACTTGAACTACAGAAAAAACATCATGAAAAAAAGAGGATTATCAAGAAGCTGTGAAAAAAAGGTACCAGGGCAAGAATGGTTTTTCTGAGGGGGGAGATGTCACTCAGTCCAGTTCTCATTTACAGTCAATGATTGGGTTCCATAGAGTTTTTGCTATGATCCGACTGTGGAGTTGAACCTGCAGCCTCCTAGTCTCAGGGTGACTGATGACTTTAGGAACCCTCACTTCAGACTGAAGCTTATTGACTCTGAAACAGATGTTCTTGTTTGTTTAAAGCATTTTAGAGAACTTTGCTCTAAACTTCTAAACCCTACGGCTGATTATGATCTTTATGCCAGTGATAAAGATCCACAACGGCAACAACAAACCTCCCAAACGTTTGCCTCATTCTTTTGTGACTTCTGTACAGTTTAAATACATCTTTTGATCCCAGCATAGAGACAAAACGTCCTCATGACAGTTTATTACGCAGAATAGTAGAATCTTCATTTTTACCCGTCAATGTCGGCCGTCTCCACGTAACATAAGCTGTGAGGCTCAGAGCTGCAGAGAAGCAGAAGGTCTGCCTGTGAGGAGAGAAGCCAAACAGAACTAAGATGTTCAAATTCAGCCTCTGCATCCTGTGATGCTAAACAACAGAAACAGGTCATTGATTTAGTTTACAAAAGTCTCCCATGAACTTTATCAAAGCTACACCAAAACACAAGAACAGACAATCAGAGAAGTGCATGTTTGAGGAAGGCTGAGGCTCACGGGGATGACTTGGTCTTTGCTGATCCGCAGAATGTCTCCAACACACAAGTCTTTCCACTGAGCTGATCTGAAACTGAGAGAAAAAACAAAATTCATTTTCATGTCATTCGTTTTTGGATTTGACCAAACCGGCGGTCTGGTTTATGTGTGATGGTAGTTTCAGACACAACCCACATGCAATACAGTCACTGCAACCTTAAGATGAATCAAAGAGAAGATTAAACATTCATCCGCGTTACCTAAGCAGACATTTCCTTTGTTTGTGTGTTTTTTTATAGACAGTCATGACTTTCCACAACATCAACCCTGACGTCTGTAATTACAGACATTTACACTCTAGAACAGTTTAAGTCAAGCAGAGACAATTAAAGCCCAGAGCTCCCTCACCTTTGGGAGATGAGGACATCACAGCACCGAGAGTTCACCGCAGCATCACAGCGTCTTCTGGCCTGAAATGGAGACACTGCATAAGAGAGAAGACCAGAAGGTGGCGAGGATGGGGGCATGGGGGGGGGGGGGTACCATTATGGGGCTTTACAGTGACACCAGCTGAGAGATTTACACCCCCCACTAAATGATTAGTCAATAGAGAGGGGCCAAGCAGCCGTTTCACCCAGAGCTGTTAAGGACCGTAACTCAGAGATGCACTTAAGCAGCTGATTCACCATGCAAAACATCACGCCTGCATTTAAAGGAGCTTTGATGGTGGGACAGAAAATTGATGCTGCAGGGATGACAGCTTTTTCCAATGACAAGAGGACAAAGAGTCAATGAGGACAACGAAGGACAGAAGACCACAGGCATAAATCCATGCAGGAGGAGATGCTTGTGATAACCTCTCACCATGTCGTTGGCGAGGTCTTTGAAGGCCCTGACAGAGAGGACGACGAGCAACGGGATCATGGTGATGTACCACGGTATGGATGAGATGGCCGGGACACACTGGCGAGGGCAGAACAGAAGCAAAAACAGATGTCATCATGTAGGTGAGGATTTGTGTTGTGTTTTTTAACAGTCGTCTGTGAAGAGTTCCTGCAGCATTGATGTGGGAGGATGGAATGGACCAGCAGTCGTTGTTCTACATGAACATGCAAGTTCAGCCCCTGAAGAGGAACATGAAGGGGATGAGAGCGGCTCTTCAAAAAGAACAAACTCACATCGCCGTCTTTATGAACAGCTTTATTTTAAAACTCCTGCATTTCCTGACACGTCTCCTGATAAAGGAAGTTTTTGATTTATCAGCAGAAGAAACTTCTTCTGACGGAATGAAAATTGCCTGAAAACAAACAAAAAGGTAAACAGAATCAACGTAAAGGCTGAGACCAAAATGCTCCCAATCCCCCCCTTCATACTGAGGCTGAATCCTGGTGGGGGCTCTTTTTTTATCTTTCTCATTCATTAAACTAATCCATATGATGCTATTCAAAACAAAGCAGAAGAGCAGATCTGACCTGCAGCACCACCATGAGGAGGAAATAGAGATTGGCAGCTCTGTGGAACTGCTCGAACAGCGTCAGGGGCAGGAAGGTCAGGGGGGAGTATTTATGACTGTGCACCGCGTTGCCCTGCCAACCCAGAAAAGGGACAACAGGGGGGTTAGAGAGGAGTCCTGGGACATGAGTCCAGCAGGTAACAACACAGGGATGCGTGGTGATGTTTTTGCATCAGGTTGGGTCATGGGCGGGGCTTCTTACTGCATATCGCCCCCATTGGAAGCAGAGGAAGGATTTCTTCTGTCTGGCTGTGTGGAAGCCCCGGCCGTTTGCTCTCGCCTCCCATGTGAAACCTGGAGATCACAGCGTCAGTTTGAGTATGAACTAATGTTCAGTAACTGCATGTGACAGAAGGACAGATACTGAATCATCATGTACCTTTGATATTCAATTCAATTTTTCTTTATTTCAAGCACAAATGAAAATAAACACAAGAGTTTAAATAAGAGAGATAAAACAAGACAGTGTACTTGAAAAGGAGTGGTTTGAAGAGAAATCTTGTGTGATCTCACCTCTTTTTACAACACCTGATGATCTGTGTGTTTCTATTTACAGTTTTGTACATGTTGTACATTCACATTACATTCTGCATAGCACCTATGCAGACGTGACATTTTTGTATTTGTTGATCATTTCTTGCTTTGTACAGTTCCATCAGTGACATCTATAGTTTTTTTTTGAATACATGTAAACTTTTGTTTTGTTTTAAACCTTTCATCCAGTCTTTTACATAAATCCACACCACAAACTGATAAGCACATTTTCTTTTTTGTACTGCGAATGCACTGCTTTTTGAAGTTCAGCTGATGTCATGTAACTCCCATCTCTGTCCTTGAATATTTGTTGTATGTTTACTGGAAGTAAGTTATTTTTGGCTTTATACATGATGAGGGCTGTTTTAAGTTTCACTAGTTCCCATAATTTCAATAAACCCGATTTTAAAAATATTGTGTTTGTGTCCCATAATCCACAACATGAATTATTCGAAAAGCTTTTTTGCTGTTTTGTAAGTATTTCCCTAAACTTCCACACTGTACTGTAAATATGGAAGTATTATCGATAAACATGCTTTGTGAGTGAGTGTTGTTCCCAACACTGATATGCTTTTAGCAAGTTTAGCTTTGTTCCTGCTTTATTTGTGGTTTCCAGCTTGTTTTGTCGTCCATAAATACTCCAAGGAACTCAATTTCAGTCACTCTTTCCAGAACATGATTATCAATAACAACTTTTATTTCATTTTTTTTCCTAACTTGTACTGTCCAACAGCTGAGCAAACAGATGAGAGCTTTAAGCCTCTTGTGTTGGACATATTTTACTGTTACAACAGGGGTTATGAATCTTCTGACACACAAGGTGCCGATTGAATTAACCCCTTTTTGTAGTTTAGGCTGAACTTAATTCATCTTACTTATATTTGTAACCATTTTTTGTTGGACCGGACCGTAAAGAAAAGGAGGGAAAAAGAGAGAGGGATGTTAGAGAGGGGGGTAGGAGGGTGATTATAGAGGTGTGTGTGTGTGTTTGTTTGTGTGTGTGTGTGGGGGGGGGGGGGGGGGGTAAAACCATGAACCAGCAACAAGTTGCTGGTTCATGGTTTTATTCACTACAGTTAGGTTCAGATCTCATACTAATCTAGGAGAGCAGGGCCTGTACACACACCCAAACATCACAAACACACCTGTTATATGTTCACATACAATTTGTTTGTAATTTGTTAGTTGATGTTTATCCCCTGATTTGTGCAATGGATTTACTTTAGCTTTTTTTTGTGTGGAATTGTTCCAGTTTAAAAGGATACATTTTTGATTTTTGAGTTCTTTGATGAATTTTAGAATTTCGTTCACATCCATGGGTTTCAAATAGATCGAGTTTGGATTTCTTTTAATGCAGTGTTCGACAGTTTCCATTTCTGATTGATAAGTACAGTTTGCCTACTTTGCCCCTGTTTTTTTTTTTACAACATATTCATTGAACTCCTTAGTCATATCCTGAATGTTGTTGCATATCTCATATTTACCAACTAAAGAGTCTGGTTAATTTGTTTTCTCTGCATGTTTTCTAATTACACTGTTCAATACTTTCCAAATTTCTTTAGTATTTGATTTATTTATTTTTATAAGTTTTTTGTGTAATGGTCTTTTTGCATGTTCTTATGATACTGGTTAATTTGTTTTCATATTTTTGTATTGCTGCTCCTCTTTAACCGTCTATTTTTTAAGAATTGTTTGTATATATTGTTCTTTTTTTGCATGTGTTTCTCAGTCCTGTTGTCATCCATGGGTTTTTATTATATTTTTTTCTATTACAGTATTTTGTAAGTGGGCAATTTTTGTCGTATATTGTTGTAAACTCCTGCATACATTTTTCACAAGCTGAGTTAACGTTGTTGCTTTCATAAAGGGTTTTCCAAGTTTGGGCTTGTAGTTCTATTTATTTATTCCTCTGTTAGTTTTCTTCTGTAAACTACTTGCCTTTCTTAAAATTTGCTCTACAAACACAATTATTGTTAGCAAATACCGGAAGGTGGTCACTAGGGGTGTTATGATACTCGTGGTTGTATCGAACCATTTCGGTTCGGTTCACTTTGTACCGTTTCGGTAGTCCCTCCCCCCCCAAAATGTATTTTTGCGCCGAGGCGGAAGCAATGTTAACCATGAGTTTCCGCCGAG
This sequence comes from Oryzias latipes, assembly GCF_053564925.1. NCBI lineage: Eukaryota > Metazoa > Chordata > Actinopteri > Beloniformes > Adrianichthyidae > Oryzias > Oryzias latipes. Next base: position 10,229,375 of record NC_136240.1, read on the forward strand.
ACGCCATTAGGTGACGGATGTGACAGTAAACATGCCAACAGTATCACCATAACTAATGCAGACGCGAGGCCAGAGATTGAGGATCCCACCCATCTCCTCACACTCCCCTGTGTGGAAACACTTTGGCTTTGTTTTCAGCATCAATGAAGGGAACAGAAAAGATAGCGTATGCCACAGTAACACATCTAATGTACTAACGCACTTAAAACGGCATCACCCGAGAGTAAAAATCGGGTCTACAAGAAGAAAAATCTGCAAGTTAAAATGTTTTTTTCAGGCCAATGTTAATTATCCAAAGTTTTTGGGTTCTGACAGCTAATAGTTTTATTATTTTATATAGCAGATCACCTACATAGGTCAATTTTATTTATTATTATATAAAACCAATAAATGCATTTTGCAAGTCATTTTTTTCTGCCGTTTTGTACTGAAAAATTACAGAAAACATACCAAACCGAATTGAGATTTTAGTGTACCGTCACAGCCCTAGTCGTCACTGATGTCAGTCATCAGCAACCCACTTTTGTTCCGTTTTCTAGACAGTTTGTGAATATATTGTCTATCAAGGCTGCACTATTTGTTGTTATTCTGCTCGGTTTGTTGATTAATGGATATAGGCTTAAACTGTACATTGTATGAGTAAAATCTTCTGTCGTGGTGTGATTTTTTTTGGGTTTAACAAATCTATGTTAAAATCGCCACAAAGAAGTATTACCTTTTGGGGAAATATTAGCAAACATGTTTTCAATAGCACTTGTGAAAGTTTCAATGTTTGATGCAGGGGCTCGATAAACACAACTGACTATGACGTTACTCTCTTATACCATACAGATCTCTACAGATATATATTCCATGACATCATAAATACAGCCAGACATTGTTTCCATTGTGTTGTGTATGCAAAGAGCCCCCCCCCGCCTTGTTTATTTTTCCTATTCACACAGTAAAAATCAGAGCTGTCAAGCTGGAAGTGTAAGCCCTTCTCTGCCTTTAGCCGGGTTTCTGATATTGAAATGTTTTTGAAAGGTTTGTTGATTTGGTTACACAACAGAAGCAGGAAAGAAGGGCTGCTGGACCCAAAAATCCTCAATCTTTAATTCATTAAGAAAATAATCAACTCTGTCCTTCCAGTAAGTTTTTGTTCAACACAGAAACATGAAACAATGATTAACATAAAGAATGTTGCTGAAACTAAAAGACATACCTGATTGAGAATCGTCCTTAACCATGATGTAAAGCGGACTGGAACATAAAGACTCTGGGAAGATGGTCTCTCGGAGGCTTGGTTCAGTTTTGACACATTACTGGACGTTCTTACAGACACGCGGCTGTCAGATAGTCACTGTCAGTGCTAATGAGCTGAACGCTCCCCTGCTGCTCCTCCACAAACTCAACAAATGTTGCTAAGGTGAAAGTCCGGCTGCTGTCCGTCTCCAAAACACAGAGGCGTCTAAACTACAAATAACAAAGATCCGTTTTGAAAAAACTTTACATTTACTAGAAATGACAGTGAGCAGAAAAAGGTGGCCTGTTTCCCTCAATGCCGTCAGTCTGGAGCTCCACTCACCGCAGACCAAAGAGGTTTGGATTAGAGGCTGTTGTGCTTTTCCATTCATCTCCCTTCTTTTTGGATTGTTCCCACCCCCACCCTTTATTTCCACCAGGTGCAGCCTTCAGTATCACAGCCTGAACTCCCAGTCAGGGAGGAGCCTCCAGCCTATCAGATGTCACAGCATAAAAACACTTTGCATAGAAATACTTTGATTACAGGTGAAGTTTGGGAGTGTAAGGTTTCCTGACATAAAGAACATTTGTGTTTTTTCCCCCTAAATCTTTGTTTCCCCTCGAACGTTTTGAACCTGAGAAAGCTGTCGGGCCCAGAGGCAGCAGAGGGAATATTCACTTACAGGTCTAAGAGAGCTGTAATTGGACAATGCCCCCATCCACGAATCTTCTTTCAGATGATTTAGTTCACATCTCAGACGGTTTTTCTGCAGAAACCGAAAATGACAAATTTGATCAAAAGCAATAAAACCCACAGAAATGCAGTCTGATATTCTGGAGTTCTGAAAACGTCAGATTTTAATCATTTGGGAAGGTGCGATAGTCATGCGTGAGTGTGGTGGTGGGGTACAAAAATGCAAAAAGCTTTTTCCAACCAAAGTTCAGACAAAAACATGCAAAGTTCATTCATGTTTTGTTTGATCAGACTTAGTTCTGATTTCTACGAGGAAACGGTGAAGTATGAGGCGTCAGTCTGAGTCCTTCTCTATGGAAGTCCAGGACATTCATTTTGGAAGTCAACAATAAATTGTTTTACATGAATCTAACGCCACCTGGTGGAGGTGAGCACCCACTGCTTACCTCCACCCATCGAAGGAGGGTCAAACAGGTGAAACTGTTTGTGAGGCGAGTGCTGAACAACGGCCGCTCACTGAATTGATGCTAACTCGCTGTCAGTTAAATTCAGCATTTGTGGTTTCATATCTCTTTGTCTCGTTTTTTTTCCTTAGAGAGGACGCCCCCACAAACCCCATCCTTGCCACCATCAACACCTAGAGCTGCATGTATCCTTGTACGCCTTGTCTTATATGCTTGAATGTGCGTGCATATCTAGGCCAATCTTTCCTATCTATTTTTACAGCTGTGTTGTGCAGCAGAGTGGTTAGGGTGATGCACCAGTGGTGTGGCAAAGGTGCTATAAGGCCTCTGCAAACGACAGATATTCAACAGTCCAAGTAGCCTCACTGACAGTTTAACCGTCACCCATCGCGGCTGCCAGGCCTCACAACTATAAATACATATATAACACAAAGGACATCTCTCCCCACTAAACCCAGAGACTAAGCCAAGGCCCATTCATGAAAGCATAGAAAAAAACTCTGACATTCAAAAGCAACCTGACCTCAACACAAACAAACACGTTTTAATAACCATAAGTTGTTATGCAGAAAAAAGTAAACAGTTCATGATTCATAAATGTTAACATGCTAACATACGCAACTCCAGTTCCTTTGGGCTTTTCCCTTCAGGGGTCGCCACAACCAATCAGCTTCCTCCATCTAACCCTGTCTTATGCATCCTATCCTCTAACACCAGCTACCTTCATGTCTTCCTTCACTGCATCCAGAAACCTGCTCTTTGGTCTTCCTCTAGACCGCAGGTGCCCAAATCCAGGCCTTGAGGGCAGGCCTGCAGCTAGGTCTCCAGAAACCCTGCCTTATCTACTGCTGATTACCTGGATCAGGTGTGTTGAGCAAATAAAGAGCGTCAATGTAGGATGGTAGGAAAACATGTACACCGGCCCTTGAGGCCTGGATTTGGGCATCCCTACTCTAGACCACACACACCATGCTAGCAAAAACAACATACACAACCCGGGCGGCCCATTCCCCCCTCTTAGATTAATATTATATTGTAGTAATATTGTAATGCCAAAAGTGTAGATTTTCTATTATTGTCATTATTATTACCATCCGCTATCAGTTCCCTAGAGCATGCAACTCATTATTAACATGTTTGAATTAAATTTAATAGCAATAACAATTAGTTGTTAGTAGGATGCTAGAAGTTAGAAGCTGGAGAAAGTATGGTGAACTGGGGTTCTGTCCTCTATTCTCATCTACTTCTCCTGTCCTCTATTCTTGATCATGTATTTATCATTTAGTTCTCCATGCCGCTGTTTGGTGCACCGCAATTCATGTGTTGCCCATTGAGATGACTGTTGTTGTGATACTGGACTATATAAACTAAATTGAATTGAATTGAATTGATTACACAATATACTATTATACACAAATATAACTGTGGCTGAAGAAAGGTCAAGTCAAAGTGGAATCTGGTATCTTCATAGAATCTTCTGTTTCAGAGAGAAAGTCTGCCGAAGACGAGCTTCGAACACAGAAGAAAAACCACTTCTGCCTGAGCAAGACCCACATTCTAAAAAATTACGATTGGTGTTGCTGTAATTTCACACACACATATTTAAACATGCACACACAGCTGCATGCACAGCCACACATACATGTAAATGCAAAAACTCACAAACACACACCTACAAAGACACACATGCACATAGACCCAAACACACATGCATAAACAAACCTACAAAGACACAAATGCACATAGAAACACACCTGCATAAACAAACCTACAAAGACACACACATGTTTACACAAACCTGCAAAGACACACATGCATGAGCTTTCACCATGAGAGGATGAAGAGAGGAGGAGGAGATGTTAAATATCAGTTCCTCATTTGTGCTCAGAGCTAAATGGAATTTGTGGCTTTCAGCAGATTTCTAAGTGCTGATTAGACCAGAGAAGCAATGAAAAGCAGCAAAAATATTTGGCAGTCATTTCACTGAAAGGTCCTCCAAGACAGCAGCTCAGAGGTTTTATGGGTTTTTGGTCCTTTTGCTTAAACATTTGTTAGTTTGTTAAATCTGGGTAGCCGGTGGACTGAAGTCTGTCTTCTGCTCCTCATCATCACAATGTTTCAGTTCTGTTCATTTTACAGTGTTTTACATGCTAAAATAAATGTTTCCACACAATTTGCAAAATTCTACTCCAATGAGCAAAACACCTCAGCAGATTTCTAAGCAAAAGTCCGCTTCAGTGAGCGAACTGAAGTCACTCTGAGCTCTCAGGAGAACCACATCCTCCAGGTGAGGACGCACACATGTGCTAACTTGAAAACCCAGCACTCAGGTGGGCTATAGAAGGCAGCAGGTGAGTTTACCTGTCTGAAATGAGCCAGAAGAAGAACAGGAGTGAGAATGACAGGGGGAGCTCAAAGAGGAAATGACAGAAGTAGAGGAAGACGAGAAGAAGGCAGAGGAGGAGGCGCAGGCTGGAGGAAAAAAAGACTTAAAGAGTTGCTAGAACCTGAACAAAGAAGACTAGGACCAAATTTGACCCCAGAAATCTGTGCAGGACTTTTTGATCTTGTTATCAACCACACACTAATAGAAACTGAAAAAGGGTTCTTAGCAGAAAAACAGATAAAATAACCACACAGCACATTGAAAAAGAAGCCTGCTGCACTCATCATAACAACTGTTCACTGTAACACTGTGGAGCCAGTGTCCTGACATTAAGATATAAAAATATATCTTGTTCCCACAGATTATTATCTTGTTCCCACAAGATACTATTCCGTTCCCACAAGATACTATTGCGTTCCCTCAAAATACTATTCCGTTCCCTCGAAATGATTAACTCGTGCGAGCACACAATAATTAATGCGTTCGAACGCAATAATAAATCCGTTCGAACGCAATAATTATTCACGTCATAAATCATTCACGCGGATATGCTCTCTGTACGCCGGCAAAAGCAGCTTTCAGCGGTAACTTCCGTGTCTCTGTGACCCACATTCGTTCAAAAAAGGAACATGAAAAGCAAAAATGACCACTTTATTACCGTCTCAATGAATATAAGAAAAATATCATAAGAGTTATGATAACTAGGCTGCTTTGTCATACGATAGCTCCTGCTAGGCTACTACTAGCGCCGCCGCAGAGCTCTTTGATGTATGCCGGCATTTGGGCAACTGGCTGGTCGGTTGACAGACAGCTGATATTGTAAATTGTTGTAAATTGTTGTAATAAAGTGATCATTTTTGTTTTTCATGTTCCTTTTTTGAACGAATATGGGTCACAGAGACACGGAAGTTACCGCTGAAAGCGGCTTTTGCCGGCGTACAGAGAGCATATCCGCGTGTATGATTTATGACGTGAATAATTATTGCGTTCGAACGCAATAATTATTGCGTTCGCACGAGTTAATCATTTCGAGGGAACGGAATAGTATTTTGAGGGAACGCAATAGTATTTCGTGCGAACGAGATAATAATCTGTGGGAACAAGATATTAATCTGTGAGAACAAGATATATTTTTATATCTTAATGTCAGGACACGGGCTCCGTATAACACAGTGGGCTGCTTGAGTATTTCTTCTATATATCCTTTTTCCATAGGATTGTTTTGCCATTGAAGGAAGTGTTATGGAGGAAACCTTGTGATCCAGACAGATGGAGAGGTGAACACTTCCAGAACTCTTGTTGCTTTCACAGTAGTTTGTCTTCGGTCAAAGTGTTTGTCTTTCATGCAGTCGTTTATTTTTGTCTACAGATTTTTGTTGTTTCATTGTTGGTCTGTTACTGGATCTAATAGTGCTTAGAAATACTATAAAAATTGAAATCTTAAGTCTTCAGCATCAGTGCTGTGTGCTTGGTTGTCAGATTATTGCGTGTCTTTTTGTGAACATTCTCCCTGAAATTCAAACTAATCAAGAGGAACATTGTGAGTTTGTCACTATAGTCTCGTCTAAATGATCCCTAACATACAAATTTCTGGTCATAAATCCAGAACATGCTCTTTAGTAAAATACATAGATTGTTTTTACAAATGTGTTTTTTTTACAGCAGTGTGAAACTGGCTGCTTTAGTGTCTGACCACTGAGGTGTGTGTTTGTGAACTAATGTTTACACCAAAATGTGTCATTAGGCAAACAATATGAGAATCATACAAAAAGAGTGTGGTCTTTGGATAATTGTGATTCTATTTGGAAAAAAAGAACCCAGTTTTTTAATATAAGTGTAAACAAAAAAAGACTGTTACAAAGCAGCATGTCACGACAGACGTCTGAAACCAACACAAAAGGTAAAAAAGCTTCAGAAAAACTCACAATTGATCTATTATGACGTCCAGAGCAAACGAAGGCAGAGAAGAAGAAAAGTCCATCTATGGAGGACTCAGGAGAGAGCTCCAGACAGAGTCTGCTGAGGCTGAATGGAGTCTGAGAGGACAAAACATCTGGAGGAGGACCATGTTACTGCAGCAGAAGAGCGAAAAAGGTTAGTCATTACAGCAGAGAGAAATGAGAATGAAAGTCACCCGAGTTTATGATTTTAATGTAAACAGAAACAGAAAAAACTCACAGAAAAAGAATGGAGCATGTGTTGGAGGTCACACAAGTTAATGATGTGAAATTTAAAGGAAAAGAAGGATCATCGTAGAAAAAAAGCCCCCTTTCTGTTTATTTGCCATGTTGTGGTTAAACCATTTTTCCTCATGTTTCAGTTTAATTTGTATGATCTCTGGATGACTTCTCCTACAGGAGTAGCTCCTACAGGAGCTGCTGATCGTACTGTTGACGGTTTAGTGAGTGTCAAACAAGAATTGAGGTCAACGGAAAAGCTCCATGATAGTGTCTGCAGCAGAAAAGATGAGTGATCTGGAAAATACAAACTTCTCATCCAAACGACTGAGAAGATGAGAAGAACTCAGCAGTGGAGACAGAAGAACTTTAAAAGTTGATCAGAGCAGTGCAGCACTCCAGTATTTTCGGAAGAGGACACGGTCAGGTCTTATCCTAAGGCTAGAAGTTTCTTTTGACGAACCAAAAAAACACTGGAAATTGAGGTTCTTCTGGGCCTGGAACCACAGGGATCTCCAAACCAAAGTGAACGAAAAGACTCAGGAGAACCTGATGAACAAGCAGGAAGGGCAGGAAAGACATGAAAGGGTCTGAAAACGTGGGTTTGCAGCGCTGCTCAATCTTCGATGTTACTGCTTACACAACTCTTGCATTGAGAAGAGAAACAGCAGAGCAAACACATTCATCACTTCACTGCTCTTTATCACACTGTTAAAAATACCGACCACATTTCCACTTCAAACTCGATGTCAACACCAGCGTCCTTCTTTTATTAGTATCTCATAGGACCTGTGAAGCACAGAATCCTCAGACCACTCCCATCATCAGACCAGCGCGTGAGAACGTCCTCAGCGCAGGAAAGCATGCACATCTGAGTGGCCTACATTACTACTGCAAGCCTTTCATGTATGGGAACAGATAGTTCCCACTGCAGCTGAGAGAGGAGGGGATATCCTCTGCACTCGCTGAGGCTCCACTTCCTGTCAGAAATGTTTAACACCTCTGCGCCCAATCAGGAATCAGGCCAGAAAACTCTGGGCTTGCAGAGGTCCTGCTCTCAGGAACCCGGAAGAAGCTACAGAGATGCTGCACTTGCCAGGCCAAGCACAAGCAGGACGGGGGGAGGAGCATGTGGGAAGCAGAACCACAGCATCAATAATGTCTACCAAAAAACCAGACCCCCACCCCCCACTACCCCTCACTCAATGAGTCACCTAGTGGTTTAACTTTCTGAAGAAACGTGTGGTGAACAGAAACGAGGTATCGATGCAGAAACTGGGGTTTTGAAGACATTAGAGCAGATTTGAGAGCCTGCAGAGAATGTTTCTGAAAGAGGGGGAACAGTTCTGACGCGTCTTCCTGTAACTCTGAATGTTCTCCGTCAGAGGAACGTGGCTGTGCTGAAGGTGTGGAGAAACCCTCAGGTGAAGAAGGCAGCAGCAGCTGCTGCTGCACCATAAACCTATTCATACTGAGACTCATCAGTGCTGGTGTTGTTAACAATGTCGAAGAAAAAGAACATCTTTATCATTTTAGGATGAATAGGGTTCTTGTACAACTCTAAAATGTTCTGGCCTTTTTTTAATTTTTTATTTCGCGTGTATATATTTGAGGTAATTAAATGTAGTTGTACATATACTACAACAAAAGTTTAAATGTTTTGAATCATTTTTAAACCAACAGATAAATTGAAAACTATAGGATTTTTATCTCTAAATAACACAAAAGCGGCGCCTAAATCAGCATCATGGACTGGATGGGCCTCAGGGAACTGGAAGCGTTGTTAGCCATCAGGCCCGCCTGGCTCGTATATCTGAACCACTGAAGGGACGCCAGGTCAGCCTACTTTAAAATGTCTGTCAGAGCGGGAAAGTCCCAGAAACTCCATCAAATGCAGGGGGCTGCCGGGGAGCTTCACACCTTGGTTTGAACTTGTTTTTACATTACTCTGTAGAAAACAAACTAACCATAGAGGCGGGGCTTCATGTAGGACATGTTCTGACCATCATGACTAAAAACAGTAAAAACAAACAAACAGCTGATTAACCCAATGGAGGTTCAACGATCAACACCAGGAGGTGTCTGCACCTCCTCACTTCTCCATAGACTCCCACAAGTCATCTTCAAACATCCTCCTGACTAGTGTTCCCTCAGGTTCTTCACCTCACTTCACCTTGGTGCACTCAACACATCCTCTGAGTTCACTTGCAACCAATTCAAGAGCTTTGTTTGTTTGTCGACCCTGTCGACCCTCCGCAGAGGTCCCAGCCACACTCAGAATAAGATACTTGGATGAGCAGTGAAACATGATAAATCCGGATGCCGTGACTCGTATTCAGGAAAAGGTCACCTGGAGGAGTGAGAACCTCGTGGACATGTCCTCATCAGAGTTATGATGAGCTTCTCCATCAGCTCCAAGCAAACCACGAGAGAAAGCAAACTCTGAAATGTTACCATTGCCCAGTCTGTTCCTGTGGTTCTCCAGGATTCATCAACTCTGCTTGAGTCAAGAAGAACCCAACGAGGCATCCTTCAGTTTTTTATTCAAGAGATCCTCGATTGAGTTGATTTTCTGATCTAACAGCCACTTTATGATGGAGTCTTTTGTCAAGGAGAATGATGAGAAGAGGTTCTTGCTCTTCTCTGACTCCACATCTCACAAAGAGAGCTTTGCATTTAGTGAGCTTCATGCACCAGCACAACACCAGCTGGGAAAAAGCCTGAGGAGGTCAAATCTATAAGCAAAACCTAAAAACTTCAGCTGAGATTATTGAAACCAGCTAACAGTAAAGATGTTACCTAAAGACGACCCAGAGAAAAGTCCTTTTAATGTAAAAGTCTACGTCTAGAAAACAGATCAAATAAAACATCAGGAAACATTGAGAAGAAGAATCCAGACCAGTCAGATCAGAAACGAGCATTCTGATCCCCAAGACAGAAGCTGATTCCACAAACTCATCCTCTTCAGGGGCTTCATGACCCCCCCGGGTTAATGTGTACTGCAGACGTTTTTGAAAGTTGAAGCAACATGTAAAGGTCATTGATAGAGTTTATGTAGTTATCATTTGCTCACACACACTGGTATCACCCTAATATGATTGTATCTCAGTTCTGTCTTTCAGTGAGAAAACACTGACGTGAAAAGTGCTGATTATACAAGATCTGATCTTTCTGTTCTCGCTGATTGAGTGACTCACTTTCATGTAATTAACCCCTGCCAACAATTAAAATGGACTGCATGCACTGGGAAGACAGAACTGCTCTGTGGCAGTTTGCGCTGTGACAGACGGCTTCTCCTTCTCCATAAGTCTAACAAAAATTAGTTTCCTGTGTGGTTCCTTTTCTTTGTTAAGAAAAACTCAAAACCCCGGCAATTTGGTGCCGTGACCCGGATCTCAACATATCCACCGGTGGTGGACTGAGAACGTGCTGAAGTTGTGCGAATGCCCGGACAACTTAGGTCGTCCAGAAGAAAGTCCAGGTAGGTAAATTCCTCGCTATGCCAGCGTCATTCGTCCAGTCCTCATCTGCCAGCGGTGGATTGACGAGATCCAACCGGAAACGACGAACCACAGGACGAGTGAGTTTTGCTTACGATCACTGTGTTTGAAGTTAAAGGAACTGAAAATAAAATAGCAGAAAAGGTTACTGGCTTACGGGTATCCAGTCCCAGTGTAAAAAGTAAAAGTAGCAGAAAGGCTTCTGCTATGCAAGTAAAAAGTGCTAAAAAACGGAAGGAGAGGTATTTTAGAGACCCTCTCTGGATTTGTACTCCTGTAAAAAGGCAGTACTAAAGTGACAGGAACTAAAAATTAAAAAGTATAATAATATATAATAAATATATTTCCGCATAAATATCAAAGTGACCTTGGTGTCGGAGATTCGAGCTAGTTCGGTCTCTTAGGATCTCGGGACATAGCGTGCCATACCTCCTGGTTGGCCAGGGTCACCAAAGTAATCTCACATTTTCCATTTTGAACAACTCAAAAGTGTTTAGATGGTGGTTAACCTGTGAGTTGAAACAGCAGCACTGGCAGAAACCTAGCTGTGATAACATAAACCAGTGGACTGCTGAAGGAAACTCGCCGGCCCCCATTTGTGACTATGGGTAATAAAATGAGTAAAACCCCTGACGGGGCTCCGTTACAAGGAGATGAAAAATATATGCCACAAAAAGTGCCAAACAGTCTGCAATTTGGTTAAAATAGAAAAAAAAGTATGGTGTGAAAGTACAGCTGAAAATAAAAGAGTGGAAAGAAGTGGTTGTTACTGTCACAAGTAGCTGTCACTCAACCCCTCCTTGACCTGATTTACGCCTAACCAGAGACCATGACTGATAAGATACAATGGACCCCAGAGGCAGAAAAAGCATTTACAAACCTTAAACAAAATCCAACAAACACTACTACATTACAACTACCTGATTATTCCAAACCCTTTGTGCAGACAGTGGACTGCAGGGACGGGTTCATGACCTCCGTTCTTATCCACGGACAGCCTTTTAAACTGTATTTTAGACCTTAAAATGTGGATGGGAGACAACTTTTTGCAACTCAACCAAGACTTCGGGTGTCAACGTGAGTTTACGACGTCACTTTTGAGCTAAAAAACACATGTTGAGCAAATAGCCACATCAGATGTTCGGCATGTTCAGACGTGAAGTTGACGTTTTCTACCAGATCAGCAACACTTCTGAGCAGCCAGCTACAGAAAATGATCAATAAGAAAAAAAACGATAGCATTTGTTAATGTGTCCCATAATCACTTCATGCTCAGACAGTTTTCACTAAATGTTGGTGTAAAGCAACACTTGAGCTCTTCTGCAAAAGTAGATATTTATTTGGACAATTAGAATATAACTGTATATGTCTGACAACAGGTGTTGTTGCATCAGCCAGCTTTAATCAGTTACATGAAGCTCTTTATCCAACTGTTTAAATTCAACACAAGCTGCTCTAACGCTGCTCCACCTCCATCACAAATCTGGGATGGGTCGTCTTCCCTTTAAAAGACCTGAGGGTTGAATGTTGGCTGTGAGGCTGCGTGGTCACAGTGAGTCAGACAGAAACCTCTGCTGGAGTTTTCTACAAACCCCCACATGACCTGGACAGCCCCAACACTGAACACAACACACAGCTTTTACTTTGGAGGCATTTCTGAGAGCGGCTGTGGATCTGAAGGCGAGATTGTTTTTGATTTAAGAGTAAAACTTTTATTGTGATGTCATCCCCTCCATCAGATGTTCAATGCACCAAAACTAAAAGTTTCTGGGCTAAAAACTCCTGAGAAAAGACTTCAGCTAAAATCATTTAAGTTCTCTGTGCAGAGAAGAGGAGTAGACTCGTCAAAGATGACGGATGGGGGCTCGGCTTGCTCCACGCCAACAGTCCCACCCAGAACCCAGAGGTGGATTTCTAATGAACTCCTGCCACTCTGCAGAAACTATGTCCTAGAAAATGACAAAGGTTTTTGGATTTTGGCTAAAACGACATCATCATAATGAAAAGAGCACGAGAAATGCTTTGACAATAGATCAGACGATGATCTGAGTGGGACTTCAATGACGCTTTGACCTCTTGGCCACATCAGCCAAGAAAAGAGATCCTGATGGAGTCTGTTTCTGGATCAAAAAAAGGTTTTAAAAATTCTGGAACTAGTTAAAAAGCTTAGAGGAAGAGTTTGGCCATATAGTTTAATAGTTTATTTAAAAGGGAGCAGTGCAATTTAAAAAACCTCCACAAATGATTAGAAGAGCCAGAATTAGCCAAAGGCTAGTTTCATCCTCTGGCCTGATGTTACAAAGCACACACACACATATATACAATAAAATACACATACAAACATTTACTGTACAAAAACCTGAAATTTCACACCACAACACATCACATCACAGATGTTGGCAGCTACAGGTGTTGATAAGCCACACATGTATTGGAAGTGTTCCTGCCCAAAGGAATACAACCATCGCCCCTGACAGAGCCTGGGGTCCCGCTGAAAGCCGTGTCTTTGACTGACAGCCAGCTGTACTTTGTACATCAGTTTCATGTTAGCAAATGTGTGAAGACTGTCCTAGTTTAAAATATTACATATTTTAAATTACACAGTGATGGTAGCTGCTTGATTTCTTTTTATCCATTACTATAAGTGATTGTAGAAAACATCCAGCGGTTTCTGAGCAGCCTGAGACTGACTGTTTATATAAGAGTGAAGTGACTGAAAATTCATGGATGAAAACACATTTTTGCTGCTTCAGGTGACATTTTGTTGCAAATTGCATGAACATTTGCAAGGTTGAACTTAATTTTTTTACACAATTTGTTAATAGGGGCTTTAAAAGTAAGCCGTGAATCTATTATTAACCTGAGATATTTATACTGGCTGGCAGTTTGTACTTTTTTCTCCATGTAAGTAGGAATTGGGGGATTTATCTCAGTGAAACACATACAGTTTTAGAGATGTTTAACTGCAGACAGCACTGCTGCAACTAAGTTATGACACAGTACACAATTTTAGTGAGTTTAGCTGCAACAGTGTCTTTTGTACGACTATGAACAAAGAAAACTGTGTCGTCTGCATCCGTTGAGCATTTAGCTTCAAGACACACAATGGGCAAATCATCATTATAGAGACTAAATAAAAGGCTCTATATTGATGCCTGGGGGACTTTTTACTTTGAATAGGAGTTTTTTTTCTTCTCTGTTTTCTGAGCACGCTCAACAGGAATTACACTGAAAACTTTTGATATGCATCACATTTACAGGTTATGTTGTTTTGACAAATGGAACTGAATGCAACAGTCTGGACTCAGTTAGTCAACAAAATTGTAATCAGTGAGGTTTTAGTTTGGCTTTGATGATGATGATGCTCTTCATGTTTAACCTGTGTCCTGTGTGGGCGGGGTTTAAATGTAGTTTTTTATTTTCAGTCTCAACCTGAAATTATTATATATATGGTGTGCGTTATGAGTTTAGGGTCGTCGGTGCACACGGTTGGTAATTATCGGTAACAATGACTTATAGACTGTTTACTGCATGTTGACACATAAAACCTCATTTACCACTGCATTCACACCCCCCTCCGCACACGCGCGCACACTTGACACATTTGTCAAGATGGAAATTGAGACAACCCCCCCCCCCCCCCCCCCGGTGGGTTTTCAAACAGGTGGACCGCTGCGTCTGCTGCAGGGGGCGTGACGACTTCAATGGAAGATTTCCGGTCACTTTGCTCCGTTTATCTGAAAGGATAAGCGGCCGTTTGTGAAGGACTCGGTTCTGTATCGAAGCTGCTATCAACAGAGAGAGCGAGTGGTTGCACGCGCACCGCCCAGCCCGCCTGCAGACGCCCTCCCCCCTCTCCCCCCGACAGAGAACGGTGAGAGTTGTGAATGAGATCACTTCTAAACTTCTACCTGAGACGCTCCTGAGGTCTTCAGTCGATCATCTCTCTCTCACAGGCGCCCTCCTCCTCCTCCTGCTGCTGCTCCTCCTCTCAGGTGAGTTCCGCCGCTGATCGGTTGGACTCCGTGAAGTTCATGGAGGAGCTTCAGGTGTTTCGTTTCGACCTGTTTGATTATAGAAACTGTTGGAGCTTCAGGTCTGAGTCAGACTTTAGAGATCTTCAAAGCCCAGAATGGGAAGTTCTGTGGATTTAGACCCAGTTCTGCTGCTCTCAAGGACTTCATTACAACTTATTAAGGGTCTCTTTCAGAGGCGCACCTGCACTTATGACAGTGAGTGAGTGAAACTCTGAACTGATCATGTTTCTGACGTCGTGAAACCCGCAGAGCCTCCCGCACCATGAGCAGCACCAAGGTCAAAGGTTCGATTCCCCCTCGGTCCTCTTGCTCAGCGGACAGCCTTCTCCCCACGGCGCTCCCCCACCAGATGACACTGGACCCCGCGCGCCTGCGCGCCTGTAGCAGCCAACTGGGGTCCGCGAGACGCCGAAAGAGGGAGATGATCCCCGCTGACCAGAAGGACGCCACCTACTGGGCGAAGCGAAACAAGAACAACGAGGCGGCCAAACGGTCCCGAGAGAAGAGGCGGTTTCAGGACCTGCTGATGGGGGGGCAGCTGCTTGCTCTGACTGAGGAGAACGCTCAGCTGCGCGCGCAGCTGCTTAGCCTGCAGTACCGCACGGGTCTGAGCATGGACGGTAACCCTCCCGCTCCACCTGCCAATCTGCCCCCTTTATTCCGGGGGGGGCTCTGGGGCTCTGCTGCTGTCATGGAAACAGGAATGTACCACTATGACGACACAATCAGCTGTTTCAGCCCAGCCAGGAGAGTTGGCGTCTTTGACGCAGTAACGCGTCACTACTGCATGACACCGCAGGGCCAGGGCCCCCTCAATGGGCATATCTCCAGGCCCCCCACTGGGCCCCTGGTCCTTTCTGCGGGGGTCAACCGCATCATGGACGCAGAGATAGATGCTCAGAGAAAGGTCTCCCCCAGTGAAGATGTCTCCATGCAGAGTGTCCTCCCCCCCAGAATCTGTGTCCCTCCTGGACACGCTCCGCCATGGCTCCACCGCGCCATGCTCACCTCAGAGCTACGTGTTTCCTTACCTGACTCCCCCCACCGCCTGTAACCTGCTGCCCTGGAGCTCCTCCTACCTGGCCACGCCGTCCTTTTACCCTGGCCTCCTCCCACACCTGCAGTGGAAGGCCATAGGGGTGGTGGGGCTGAGGTGTGGGTCTCAGCTGTTCACCTCAACCAGTACAGTTCTACTGAAGGCGGAGCTGGCTTCTGGAGGCGGAGCCACATTTTGAAGTAGGGGTGTGTCTGGCGATACGATACGTGTCCCGATATTTTACCAAAACATATTTTCTTTCTTTTGTTGTTGTTGAAAAAACGACCTGAATTTTAATGTCTTCCACTGTAATGAAATGGTCAAATTCAGTTTATTTACTGATCACAATGTTAATCACTGCAACTGTATCTCATATATGAGTTGCGTTTACCAAAGCAAATTCATAGTGCTTTTATTTTGGTAAGGTAAAATATAGAAAGGGAACAGTCAACATTGTCTGATTTCCACAACAAAATATTTTTTAGTACAGTAAACCCTTGTTTTTCACGGGGGTTACGTTCCAAAAAGAACCCGTGATAGGCAAAATCCGTGAAGTAGAAACCTCTCTTTTTTTCAATTATTATACAATTAAAAACTTATTATAAATTGAAAAGAAAGAACAAACCATTTTACAGGCTCAAGCATTTGTTACACAAATAAAAGTAGAAATTTTAGAAAATCTTTTTCAACAAATAATTGCTGTACTGTACTGTCGAATAATAATTTTAATCATCAGTGTGAACAGAAAACTTCAAATTGCGGAGATTAGCCCCGCCCACCGCGACCCGAGAGTAATTGAATTAAATGGGAGAAAATTTAAAATGATGAATAAAAAAAAAAAAGTACAGTGGGACAAATAGCGACTCAGGTGTATTTCACTGCTCATCAGACTGAGCCGCTGCATCCTGACTCTGCTCTGCAGTGTTTTCTTCTGTTGAAGACCCGTGCCGGTGTGTTTGTTCAGGAGAAGAGCATAGTGATAGGCAGTTGTTGTCACTCTTTTTTCTATGGGTTTTAGAGAAACTGGAAATTGCAAGAAAATTTGCACGTAATGTAAATTTGGCAAGCTGTTTTACGTACGTGTACATATTAAACTGCAACGTTATTGATGCACAGGTAGAGAAGAAGCAGAGTGACTTTTTAGCCAATCAGAATACAGAACACAATGCACAATGCAAATCCGTGAAGTAGCGAAACCGTGAAAATAAACCGTGTTATAGCAAGGGATCACTGTATAAGAAAAAACAAAGAATGAATATGCCTTAACCAATAGGTTTCTATTGGGGAAACAAAATGCTGTTTATTTTCAACATTGCTTAATGTAGCTTCTCCAGTACTTTTAAACGGTTCAGGAGCCTGAATGGTGCTTCAAAAATAAGGGGGGGGGGGGGACACACTGATTCTTTCCAGAAACAATAAAGTGTGATGATGAGGCAGCATGACAGAATGAAGGAAAGCTGCTTTATTGTGACAAAGGTGCTTTGTTTACATATCTGCTCTGCTGCACCTTTGCAGCCACGCTTCTCACACGCAGAAGTAACTGGTAACGCTCCTCCCCACGATGTCAGCCTTTTTTCAGAGCGTTGTACACATCCCTCTGATCCATCAGGTCGCTAAACTAGAATCTGTTGCTGGGAGGTTCTGCAGAACTTTAGCCCGCTTTGCCGATAGCATTTTAGTCGATGCTAAGCGCATTAGCCTATTAGCCGCTGCCGTGCTTCACTCGTATTTAACTGAACCGCTAAAAAGCACAGCAATCCACGTTTTTATATGTTACTGGCAGCAACATGGCACAGAGTTTCTGTTTGGTATCCATCCCAATTAAAAAACCAAGTAGTTCATGTCTCATTACAACGAAACAAGCTGCCTCTGGCTGCAGTCTTCCTGTTGTCTTGTGTGGTGTACAGCTGCTCAAAGAGGCTCAGAGTGCTCTGCTGCCAGCTAGCGGTCGGAAGGTGAAGTGGACAACAAGAGTCAGACACTAAAGGACGCTCAGAAATAATTGAATAAATATCGTCCTGGCAGCATTTTGAATCGGTACAAGTATTGCCAAATGAACTATCGCGATATTTTGCCAAATCGATTTTTTCTTACACCCCTATTTTGAAGGGGGAGCTGCAGTTTGAGGGCGGGGCCTCCTTCTAAAGTCGGAGCTGCCATCTCAAAGGAAAGTCACAGTTTGAGGGCGGAGCCACTTTCTGAAAGCAGATGAACTATAAAACAGATCAAATCACAAACTTTCTGGAAACAATTTCAAATTCCAAAAACATTCAGACAAAAAATTGAAAGATTTTTCAAACATTTGAGTCATTTTTCTTGTAATGTTTATGGATCTTTATGTACAGAAAGGTTTGTTTTTCTAAACCAAACCATGGTCAATTTTTAATGCTTTTAGTTTGTTTCTATTGCTGTTTTGAATAAAACTGAATTGAAAACATTTGTTCCTTGCATTATAAAGAGTCTTACCTAATCTCTGTTGAGGTGAGCATAGCACCTCTAGAAGGTTTTTCATCATTCTCCAGGTTCTGGTTTGTTTTAGAATCTAACCATCAACTCCAGAGCTGGAAAGCTGGATCAGAGTCTCAGACAGATTGCCTCAGACAGATTGATCTGGTTGGGGGAATCGACGTAACAATTAATCGTTACACCCCTAGTGATTACTGTCCTCTCCAAAGAACATTCCGTAGTTCCAGGATGCACCAGCAGAGGGCACAACTACACAAACGGTGCCGAACGTGATGCATTTACCAAGAGCAGCTGTTAGAAAAGTACTCTGTCTCTCTGCTGTAACCCTTGTGCTATCCTAGGCATGTTAACATTGGGAGTTGGGTCATCTAGACCCACAAGACAGTGCTCTGAACCTTTTTTCTTCAATCATTTGTGATCTTCACTGGTGTCCATGGATAACATGAAATCTTTCCACCTTTATCCATCTTTGTCATGGTAGGAATAAAACGTCAAAGTAAGGGTGGGGTCATCTAAGATAGCCCAAGGGTTAAGCAGTAAAACAAGCAAACAGTACTGAGTAAATTAAAGATCCATGCTTTCATTTTAGCATTTAACATTTACATGACAATTGCTGCAAGAAAATAAGAAAGAAATGTTTTTTTCCAACAAACATTTAACTTGAAACATTCCTCAAATTGGACTTAAGGATGAAGTTCATTTTAAAAAGCTTAAAAGTAAAGACGTAAGTCATACATATAGATTTATAAGGAGCGAATAAAATTAAAACATAAATAAAACACAAGTAAAGCATTTTCTACCACATCCTGTTCAGTTTGTTCCAACAGGGACATTGAAATCTGATTACTCTGACGCAGTTCCTCCAAGCAAAAGAACCATTCTGTAGCTTTCAAAACAGATTTGTATTTAGATTTCTGAATCTTTGGAGCATTTGACGGTAGAGCAGCCTGTTTGTCTGCAGCGCTGTGATGCATTTTAGCGCCTTTGAAGCTTCTTAACAGGAAGCAAAAATTAAGGCGCCCAGACGCTTCTAAACATAGAAATGAACATCAAGGTGCAGCTGCTGACAGATTTTATTTCATGCACTTAGGTTGAATATGGGATTCCTGGATCATTATAAATGTGATTTAATGTTTGGAGGTCAGGGATGTCTGTTACATCGTCATGGTAACGTATGGTGGGACAGCTGTTGGCAGTGGTCGTGAGTCCTTTACTGAGAGAGAGATGTTTGATTTTGGTTTCTGAACATGCAGAGATGATGCGAGTTGTGTTACTTTGTTCTCTTTCTTTTCTTTTAGTTCTTCTCTGGAAAAGCTTAAACAAACGTTTTGATGCACTCTGAAAAACTGCTCTGACCCCGGCAATGACGGGGCGGCTGACCTCTGATCAGAATATTGCAGGTTTGATTCCACCATATGGGCCCCCGCCCTGCCTCTGGTGGTTATAGGCTGGTGTCAGTGTAGCCGCCATCAGTGTGTGAATGGGTGAAAGGGACTGTAAAGCACTTTGAGGTAGAGAAGCGCCTTACAAGTGACGGGATTTTTGCTAATCTGAAGAAATCAGCACGAATTTGAAGGAGGAGAATGAGAAGAAGCTGTCTGCTTTAAGTTTGAGTTGTTCTGAAGCCGCTTGAGCCTCAGTTTGTGTCCAGGCGGTTAGTTAGAAAGACAAATCAGAACAAAGTATAAAATGTAAAAAAGTTTCTTGCAGATTTTCTGACTCTAAAGTCTAAAAAACATCTGAAGACACAAACAGACGGGACCTCACAAAATTCATTGGGTTTTTATAATTCAGAAGACTAAATATGTTTAAAGGCTTGTGTGGCATAGACCCCCCCCCTTTCACAGCAAGCCACTGACATCACATGATCTCGACCCGGGGGAGGTGGGGGCTGAGTCACACATCTTTGGTGTGACAACAGAGGTGGACAGACAGGAAAGCAGAGCATCACCGGTGAGACCCTCGAATGAAAGATAAAAGTGAGCGAGTTGCTTAGAAGCTCCTGTGACCCCCCCCTCCCAGCTCTGCATTTATGAGCTATATTGCTCAAGAGCATAACGGCAGAGCTGAGGAACGGAACATCACTCAGCATCACTGAAGGTAAGGCCTGGACTCATCTGGAAACACCTGAGGCTTCAGAGGCAGCTTTGATCTCTGGAACCAGCAGTTCTTTGTGTTCATGAAGGTTCGGGTCACGTCAGAGGAAAGGAAGTCAAACATGAAACCGTGTCATCTTCATAAATAGAAAACGTCAAAGTAACAAGAATCTGGCATCACACTTTGTCTGTACTTCGTCTGATAACTGAAACATCTGCTAAATTATCCTCTGGGTGCCAAACACGGCGAAAAGCTGCTTCAGTGTTTTCAGGAACAGAAATGAAGAATCCGCTTTATGGACCACCTAGGAGGCACAGGCAAAGAACCTCAAAGAAGCTCCTATGAAACAGACAAAACATAAATAGATCTCAAAGAAAGTAAATAATGAAATTGATAAATCAGAAGAAGTTATTTTAGAATCAGAATAGTGTCGATGCTTTGTATTTGTTAACCTTTGGAACGTCGTGAAAGTTCTATCAGAGAACGTCTTCATATATCTGAATGTGTCACAAACACAAAGATGGTTTGTTTGAATGGAGAGACTTGAAGGGCAGATTTTGTCACTAGTGCACATCTGTCCAACTGGATCTTGTAGACTCTGCCGTCCTCAAAGAGCAGCTTTGATCCCACAGCAGAGTCTGGGATGAGGAGCAGGAGGAACCCATCGTCTGCTGCACCCAGAAACCCCCAAAATGTATTTTATTCAAACTGGAATTCCCCAAAGTTCATGGCTCCTGGAGCTGCTTGGCAGAAAAGATCTCAGCTCTGCTGCTTTTCACACATTTCTATCACATGTGGCTTCATTTAAAAGCAAAATGAAAGACTGTCCAAAAGAAGAGCATGGACTGCCAAGAACCGCTGGAACTAAAAGACCTTCAAAACGTTTTCCTACTTTTTGTGAAGTTTATTTCAAAGAAGACTGACATTTAAGCACTTTATTTTTCAGGAGTTTTATGGTTAGCTTTGAGAACCTTCACTTCTGGAAATGAGTTTGTCTGTTACTCTTTTCTTTCTGGACTGAGATTGAACCTGCAGTCAGAAATGCGACAGCAGCAACCTTAATGCTGAGGATGCAGCGTTCCTCTCACTCCATCAGGCCCTCCGTCCATCCCGTCATCTGTGTGTCCTGCTCTTCAGGTGACTGTAGTCTTTCTCCTGCTGACACGTCTCACTGAAACCTGCCACCAGTTTTCGCTCATCTGATTGCAAATCATTTCTCAGTTTGAGGGTTTTGAGTTTTCAAAGTAAAACCCAAGATGATCAGTTTCAAAATGAGGCTGAAGCTGCCACAAGAAGAAACAGAGGACTTTCACATCTGCTGTAAAAATGTTCTCACCCCAGTGATCAGAGGAAGATCACTGTCTAAAGAAAAGAAAGAGATGTTTTCATCTCCTATAGATCAGGATGGAAGGATGCTGTTGTTGGAACAGGCTTCATCTCTTGTAACCCTTGTGCTATCCTAGACACTTTTACATTGGGAGTTGGGTCATCTAGACCCACTAGACAGTGCTCTGAACCTTTTTTCTTCAATGATTTGTGATCTTCACTGGTGTCCATGGATTACATGGAATCTTTCCACCTTTATCCACCTTTGTCATGGCAGGAATAACACATCAATGTAAGGGTGGGGTCATCTAAGATTGCACATGGGTTAATGTAACACATCCTCAGGAGAGGTTCACTGGCTGTCACAGCCCTGATGGCGTGAAAAGCTGCAGAATGTGGACAGAGAAGTTACCAAACAGCAGAGCCAGGGAGAACGCAGAGACAGCAAAGGCAGAAGTTTGAGACTTCCTTACTAAAAGCAGCTGCTATTATTAGTCAATGAGGCCGAGGTGCAAATGTGACACAGAGCCGAGAACCTCAGGTTCCTCCACATGTCTGTCAGGAACCTTATGGACACTCCTTCATTGGACCACCCCCCCCCCCCCCCCCCAGCCTGTCCTGCAGCATGCACACAGAAGCTCTGCTTTCAAGCTCTGGGTTGCTAGAATATTTTTAACCGGTTGTGTTCGAAACCACAGAGCAGGTTTCTCATGAAGGTTTAATGTTTCTGCTTCAGTTTGATGAGGGCTGGTAAACCGAGATGTCACAGAAAAATAAAAAAAACACTATGAAGACGATTTTTAAAATAAACCATTAAAGTCAGTTTGATTGACAGATGATTCAGATTGAACCAAAGGGATTTGGGTGTTGTCAAGGTGTGACAGAGACATCAGTGTGGTGTGCAGCAGTAAAAGTGTGTGTGTTTGTGTATCTGCAGGGGAGGCTAGTTGTGGTTTCCACTCTGTCTTCTCATAAATAAAAGAAATTTGAGGATTTTGTGTCAATTTTAGATTTTATGTAACTGTATTATTAAACCCTCATTGGCTGCCACTTCATGCTCACTGGGAGGGGGGGCAGGTCAAACGTAGTGCAGATATAGATAATGGGGGGGGGGGGGGTGACACGAGAAACTAAAGGAGTTTTTCCATCAGCTAATGTGGGTCAGTGATGGCGCTGAACTGATGCAGATCTGCTTTTCCTCTGCAGTGATCCAGGCGGTTGCAGCAAAGCACAGCTGCAGCTGCAGCCGCAGCCGCACAAAGCATGCGCAGCACGAGTTTCCGCAAAACCAGGAACAAAAGTTTCTCAGTTTGACACATGTTCAAACGACTCAGTTCATGCAGGAAGCAGTTTTTTGGATGATCTTCTCAGGGTTCCAGATTTCTGCTCAGTCTGGCTTTTTGATTAATCTCTCAGCAGCCAGCAATACTGAAGTTCATTAGTAAATATGACCCTTAACACACAATATGACTAGCCCCCCCACCCACTTCATGTCTGCCTGAGCTTTCCATGTTCCATCCCCTGATGAAGACTGGTAGGAGGTGAGGTTAGATGGAGGGGGCAGCCAGCGGCTGAAGGTTCCAGACACAGATCAAAGTTTCTGACTTCACTATGGCTTCAAGGTTTTTGTTGGTGACAAAACATTTTAATACACTTTGAATTCAAATTACTTTCACTGTCAAGTGACCTAAACATGAACACAGGATCAATTCTGTCCAGTTCTGTGTTACAACAGACCTGCAGCATTTATTCAGGTTTATCCAGCTGCACCTGAATGCAACACTTTACACCAACTCAAATGTCAAACCTTCAAAATGACTGAAATGAAGGCATCCATACGTAACTCTGCTGACCAAAGAACGACATCACAGCGGCCGCATGGAAATAAAGTTCATGTGGAATCATACATTTTCATTCTACTGTTTTAGTTCAGATTTTGGTGTACAGTTTTTTAAAATGACCTGTTGGATGACCTGTGCTTCATAATAATCTGGTTTTATTTGACCTCCTGTGAACCTTTTCCTCAATTCATCCTGATCTCGTCCATGGAGGTTTTAAAACAAGGACATCATTGGAGATGTGATGTGTTTTACAGGTCATTGTTGTATGTTGCTCCTCCTGGGGGTGGGGGGTTAGAGAGGTAGATGAAGGCCCTTTGATGCAGCTTTTTATTGCATCCATGTAACATGACTCTAGTGATGATGAACCTCATTCACTCTTCGTGAATATTATTTGTAAGTTGTCCTCCCTGTGGTATTACTCTAAACCCTTAACCTTTACCCTAACCTGTAACCTGTAACCTGTGATCCCAAACCCTAACACCCTAACCCCTTAATCCTTAACTCTAAACTCTAAACCAGTGTTTTTCAACCTTTTTTGAGCCAAGGCACACTTTAACAGTGACAAAAATCCCGCGGCACAGCAGCATTCAAAAAAAAGGAGAAACTCTTCTTTAGTTTAACACGTAAAATAATCCAGACGTTATTAGAAAAGTGTTTCAGTTAGAAAGAGGACTTGGACCAAACTCTGGGATGTTTGGCTGTCAATAAACACAACCGGATCAACCGGAAACATTCTGGATCCCGTGGAAAGCTACACCACTGAAGACGAGCTTTAGGTGGTATTTTTGTTGGAACTGAGCGACTTTATGAGCAGAATCGGAACAAGGAAGTGAAGACTTTAATCACTCCTGATTATTTAGACTGATGACGTATGATTAAGCCTCCAAGAATGATTGGTGGAGACAGTTAAAGGGGCGGGACCCAAAAAACAGAGCTGAAGCTGAGGTTAAATCGCGGTACCGTCATTCTTATCCAAGTGTCTTTAATAGAATCAAATAAACACAAAGAAAAAAGTATTTATCTTTCATATTCCTAACTACTCAGTTTTTTATCAGGGCCTGTTTTGATGAACAGAGAGCTGATATCCTGGAGATGGTAAATGTTTTTAGATCAGTGAATGAGGCTAATTTCCCACGGCACACCTGACCATCTCCCACAGCACACTAGTGTGCCGCGGCACACTTGTTGAAAAACACTGCCCTAAACCCTAACCCCTTAATCCTTAACTCTAAACCCTAAACACTAACCCCTAACCCCTAAACCTGTAACCCTTAACCCTAAATACTAAACCTGTCACCCTAAACCTGTAACCACTAAACCCTTAACCTTTAACCTTTAACCCTAACCCATGTCTCTTTTGTTCCTCTGATGTCAGGTTCCTGTCATCACAAGCCTTTCTTTCTTCATGGAGTCTCTACGTTTCCGTAAAGACCAGAGCAGTGCTTCATTACAAGTGGAGAACAATCTGGGGTGTAAAGGACCACGGCGCAAAAGGGAGTTCATACCCGAAGACAGGAAGGACGCCCTGTATTGGGAGAAACGCCGAAAGAACAATGAAGCCGCCAAAAGATCACGGGAGAAGAGAAGGATGAGCGACTATGTCCTGGAGAGTCACCTGATGGCTCTGAAAGAGGAAAACGCCAGGCTGAGCGCTGAATTACTCGCAATTAAGATCCACTTTGGCCTGGTCCCCCCCGCAACAAACATGGGTCAACAGAGAAGCCAGCTCCACCCCCTTTCTCCTGCTAGCACCCATCCCATAACTGCCACAGGTTCCCACCACCAGTCTGTGGAGAGGAACTGCCTCTGGGGGGGCAGAGATTCCTCAGTCATGCCCAGCCCCCCGCCGTCACATCCCATTCTAATCCCAGCTTATGCCCTCCACGGCATGAGAGGTTATTCTTACCTTCAAGCTAAATGTCCCGCCAACCTGTTCAGCCTGTCCTGGAGCTCCAGCGCTCAGAGCCATTTGGGCTAAAGCAGCTCCTGATCTTCTCTGCTCCACCTGAGAAAGGCATTGCACCGCCAGGAAGAAAGCCCCCCCAAATAAAAACATGTCTGACTGACGCTCCGGTCAAAACACAGAATGAGAGTTAATTTCAAACTGCGCTGGTTTGTGATGTTGTGAAATTGTCGTACATGAACTGGACCAACGTCTGATGACATTCTGATCAGAAGCAGCTCATGTTGGTGACGTTGGCAGCATGAGGTCATCACCGCCACAACCTTCACCCCCTCCTCAGGGTGAAACTGTTGACTGTAAAATCTGCAGATGATTCTGTTTCTACAAAAAAAGTGAAAGAATTAAAAGCTGCACTGCTTCCATAACGGTTTGTTTGTCTATGAGTTCTTCAGAACAACGAGTAAACACCCTGAACGTTTCTTAATAAACACATGACATATCGGTGAAGTCTTCGTCCCAGCTGTCCTTACAGGTGGATGCGGGCTGTCTGCGGGTGAAATACAGTCAGGACCAGAAACATTTGGACAGAGACACATTCTTTCTAATTTAGTTTCTGTACATCACCACAGTGAATTTTAAATAAAACAACTCAGATGCCATTGAAGTGCAGACTTTCAGCTTTTATTCCATGGGTTGAACAAAAAGATTGCATAATACAAACACAATCCCTTCATTTCATGGGCTTGTAAGTAATTGGACAAATGAAATAACTGAAAACAAAATGGTCATTACTAATATTTGGTTGAAAACCCTTGGTTGGCAATGACAGCCTGAAGTCTTGAACTCATGGACATCACCAGATGTTGGGTTTTCTCCTTCTGAATGCTCTGCCAGGCCTTTACTGCAGCGGCTTTCAGTTGCTGTTTGTTTGTGGGCCTTTCTGTCTGAAGTTTAGTCTTCAACAAGTGAAATGCTGCTCAATTGGGTTAAGATCAGGTGACTGACTTGGTCATTCAAGAATATTCCACTTCTTTGCTTTAATTAACTCCTGAGTTGCTTTTGGCTGTATGTTTTGGGTCGTTGTTGCATAATGAAATGCCGCCCAATCAGTTTGGCTGCATTCACCTGGATCTGCGCAGACAGTATGTCTCTGAACACCTCAGAATTCATTGGGCTGCTCCTGTCCTGGGTCACGTCATCAATAAACACTAGTGTCCCAGTGCCACTAGCAGCCATGCACGCCCAGACCATCACACTGCCTCCACAGTGTTTTACTGATGATGTAGTGTACTTTGGATCATGAGCTTCTCCACGCCTTCTCCATACTTTTCTCTTGCCATCATTCTGGTAGAGGTTGATTTTGGTTTCATCTGTCCAAAGAATGTTTTTCCAGAACTGTGCTGGCTTTTTTAGATGCTTTTTAGCAAAGTCCAATCTAGCCTTCTTCCTATTCTTGAGGTTTATGAGTGGCTTGCATCTTGCAGTGTACTCTCTGTATATACTTTCATGCAGTCTTCTTTTTATGGTAGACTTGGATATTGATACGCCTACCTCCTGGAGAGTGTTGTTCACTTGGTTGGCTGTTGTGAACGGGTTCCTCTTCACCATGGAAATGATTCTGCGTTCATCCACCACTGTTGTCTTTCGTGGACGTCCAGGTCTTTTTGTGTTGCTGAGTTCACCAGTGCTTTCTTTCTTTCTCAGGATGTACCACACTGTTGATATTTCCACTACTAATACTGTAGCAATTTCTCGCATGTTTTTTTCTGTTTTCTCAGCTTAATGACGGCTCCTTTCACCTGCATGGAGAGCTCCTTTGACCGCATGTTGTCTGTTCACAGCAAAATCATCAAAATGCAAGCACGAGTCCTCTAATCAACTCCAGGCCTTTTATCTGCTTCACTCATAATGACAAAACAAGGGAAATGCCCACACCTGCCCATGCAATAGCATGGAAGTCAATTGTCCAGTTACTAACGAGCCTATGAAATGAAGGGATTGTGTTTAAAAAATGCTTTAGTTTTTCACATTTTTATGCAATCTTTTTGTTCCATACATGGAATAAAAGCTGAAAGTCTGCACTTCAGTGACATCTGAGTTGTTTTATTAAAAATTCACTGTGGTAAAGTACAGAAACTACATTAGAAAGAATGTGTCTCTGTCGAAATATTTTATGGTCCTGACTGTATGGTCAAACGTGTACAGAACACACAGGTGACCTGCAGGAAATATCGAGGTCGTAGACTTCTAAGTGAGCCCGTAGAAAGAAAATGTTCATGCACGTTTTTTCTACAGGTATGCTGCAGGCGACGGGTCGTAGTGAATTGCGTATACTTGTAAAGCACAAGTATACACCTTCCTCAAAGGCCCAAAGCGCGTTACAGAGGCCAACCGCCCTTCTACTGCAACACAGCTGCCCCACAGTGAGGAGACGCAGGTGTGCCGTACGACTTTTTCATGTTTTCACCCCTCCTTCAAATCCTGCGGATTGTTTAAGGAGCTTGTTAGTGCTGTTCACGTGAAACGTGCATGCTCATTGATGCAGTCTGACTGTTAGAAATGAGGAAATCAGACAATCAGAGTGTGGTTTGCTGAACATCCTACAAGGCGTCCTGTGGGCACTTATGGATCACATGCACACCCCGCGTGCAGCATTTGTGCACGGCCAGTAAAGAGCCAGTGCTCACAGCTCACTAATGACTAGAGAGTGGTGTAAGCATGCCGTACAACAGCATCACCCGTCATAATTGTGTGTAACTTACGTTATCCTCATAAATACTACATAATACAATTACCACATGCACAACAATGGCACGTTTCATTTTCATGGCGTCCCTTGAGGTGGTCGTATGAGCCTTAAGGGAACTGCATGACACACCTGCGTTCCCTTAAGATGCAGCCACTCCTATCTACGAGCTTGTCAGTCTCACCAACAAATCAGTTTGAAGTTGGAGAACCGTCGAGCTGTGAGCTGAACGGTGAGTCTGTGTCACACTGGCATCTCTGTGAAAGATTCTCATGGATGTTTGTGAGGTGAGTTTCTGCGGTTTAAAACGTGTTGCTGCAGATGTGAGTGATGTGTTAAACAGAGTCACAGATGTGACATTAGCCTCATTCCTCTACAGATGTGTGGATGACAAACTCTTTAGTGTGAGACTGTGATCTGCTGGGAGGTGCTAACAAGCTTGACCTTTAGCTGCCATGTGGTTTGGTGTGTATGCACCACACGGTCTTTGTTACCAGCAACCCATACAAATGTCAGAACAACCTCTACAACCAGTGAAAGCTAACAGAACATTCAGATTTTTATCAAATCTTTGTTTCCTTTACCGTCCTGTTAACTTTTTTTTAATTTGTCTTGTCCAACAGCTGAGCAAACAGATGAAGACCTTTTTTTGTTGAACAGATGTTACTGTTACAACAGGGGGTCAGGAAACTTCTAACACACGAGGTGCATATTTGTGTAAACCCCTTTTGGATTTTAGGCTAAACTTTACATTAATTATGTTTGTAAACATTTCTTGTTGGACCGGACGGAAAAGAGAAGAGAGAAGGAGAGAGAGAGAGATGTTAGAGACGGGGATAAGGGCAAAAAAGAAAGGAGAGAAAAAGGGGGTTAAAGAAGTTGGACAAAATACAACTACAGTTCACATGCACATACTTTTGCATACAAACCATCAAATGTAAAGCATTTCATTCTGTCACATGTACTATTAGTGCAAAGGTGAGCTAACACCTGAGCTCAGGTGTATGTTTATGTTCTGCTGGGGTAGATCATGGAATGTAAAAAAAGAGGGAGAATGCCCGGTCACATCCACACCCCCAAGACCCCCGCCAAAGCAGCAGTGGTAATCAGGACCACTCAGTAGTAGTCACTCAGTGGAGGACCCTTAACACTACTGCCTACCAGCAAGAATGTGCATGAATGATCCCGGTGATGGTCAGAGGGCCCATAGGCACGAACTGGCAGCGACACCTCTACCATCACCATGTATAAATGAAGAGTGAATGAATAATGGACACAATGCAAGCGCTTTGAGTGTCTGGAAAAGCACAGATAAATCGAGGTTCTCGCTGTTCAAGAGGCGGCGAGGACTGTAAGTTTTTTTCCTCTTTTTCTTGTGGAACAACTAAAAGGCCGGTGCCGGAGGACCTCAGGGTCCACGAGGGCTCATACTTTAAAGAAGATCACTGAGATGAGAAGGCCCTAAACCATAAAAAAGCATTTTTAAACCAATAAAAGAATCTTAAAATCCATCCAGAAACACACATCGAGCCAAAACGGGTGTAACAAGTTCCTGACCCCCTGGTTCCCCCCCATCGCGCTTGGAGACAAGGTAACATCAACATCCAAGGTCCCTGAAAAAGAATCTCCAGTTTCACCAATTTGTGCTTGTTAAGCAAGAAAACAACCCCCGCTTTATCGTAGATAAATGTACAGATATGGATGTAACACCAGATCTAGTCTTTTGCAAGCAGCTGATGTGGCAGCAGAGAAGCAGACCTCACTGGCCACAGCTGAATCAGGTTTATGAAACACAGGCTGGTGTTCAAAGTTTCTATCTAATCCATTTAAACATGAAAACTTTATTCTGTTCTTGCCAAACTTAAATTAGGGTTTCCCAAGCATCCCTGCAGGATTCTGGGGTTTTAGCAGGAACCAGATGGAGCTGGTTTTTAAGAATCCAACATTTGATCTTAACAGTTCACCTCTTAATTCAAAATGAAAGCAGCTCACACATTTTCTGCAGCGAAATGCTTGTTCAACAGTGGCTAACCACACCTGTGTCTTTCAGACCACAACATTTCTACACCATGGTAACCCATGATTACAACACAAATGCCCCCCCCCCCTCCCCCTCCATCTCATATGTATTAATGCTTCCTGCATTAAATCTTTCACTGCACCCTCAGTCTCCATAAGGGAACCTGGTTTGGATGAACCTGGAGGTTGACCCGTTCCATCGGAGTGGAACATGCATCTTCCCTCCACTCGTTAAAATTGTCAATGACAAGTTTGAATGCAGCTCCTCCTCTGCACTGGTGAGCACACTGCAGTGCCCCCCACAAGGGGACTTTCTACGCATCAAAAGATAAACTAAGTAATAAGTTTGATTCGTTTTAGTTTTGCCTGAAAGT
Organism: Oryzias latipes; assembly: GCF_053564925.1. Taxonomy (NCBI): domain Eukaryota; kingdom Metazoa; phylum Chordata; class Actinopteri; order Beloniformes; family Adrianichthyidae; genus Oryzias; species Oryzias latipes. The sequence goes on from NC_136240.1 coordinate 10,259,665, forward strand.
CCTGCTGATTGTCAAGAAACAGCAGGTGAGGGAAATAAATGGTGCAAACGGATGCAAATGAGTCCATTCCACATCATTAAATCCATTCAGTTCCACTCACTGGCTGTTCTTATGATGGTTTAAATCAAACTTTATTTATAAAAAGCGCCAGTTACTGCATTACAGCTGTGTCATCAGCATGGATGATTCATGGTCACACCACCGTAGGTTGGTACTCTATATCTGACTCATCTGCCAAAACCACTCGATGAAATTCTTCAAAGCTGCTAACAGACCAACCATAGAAAAAAAGAAAAATTCCAGTGAATGCTTTCATGCATCTGTTGCTTCCATCCATCCATCCATCCAGAGTTCTAAACATTTTGGAAAAAAAACTTTTTTTTTAGCCTAATTGAGGAGAAAATTATTCCTGGTATGAAATGAACCCCATTTCCAAGACACTTCTATCAATTGTAATTTCCGTTGATTATTGCTTTGTGCATTAAACGCCATCACTTGCAGCTGAAGCCTCATTTCTTGTGTTGCTGAAAGGTTCACAGCAGGCCGTGTTCACACATCATGAATTCCCAGGACCGCCGGCTGTGTGTAGTTTACCCAGATAAGGGCTAAGACTTAGATGTGACCTTCTGCAGCAGAACAAAGGACTCATGAACTCCTTCTCTTTGTTTTTTCAGCCTGTAAACCATGATGTGGGCTGATAGACAAACTTCCATTTTTGCTTCAGCGCGATCATTACCTCCTCCACACTCTGCCACCAAGGTCAGAAATCATCTAAATAAGGACAACGTTGACGGTCTCTGCAACCAGCTCAAGACAAAATTAACCGCAATGGACAGGAAGGTTCAAACGGCTTCACAACTAAGAAGCAAAGGTAAACCTAAAATCCCAGAATGCTGTTTGATTCATTCTCACTTCAGAGCTCATCCTGCACCTGTCTTACCTGTGCACACACCTTTTTCATGTGTCTGTGTGGGACGGCAGAGAGGTTGGAGAGATGTTGCGGTTCAGATCCAGAATCAACGTTAAGCTCCAACATGAGAAATCAGAGAGGGTTTGATTTCTGTGCAAATTAAGACAAGAAAACAACAGAATCCTTCAAAATGACTGACTTGCTTTAACTGAAACTATGGAACGGTCTGTTCTACAGACCAGATCCTGATCAATTCTGGATTCTTTTAATTACAAATGACTAAAGTAAAGTTGATTTAATTACAGTTCATCATCATGAACCCTGAAAATGTTTGTGCCTCCAGAATATTGTAGAAACAGGTTTTGATCTCTGAGAAATGTCCCTGTAATGACCATCCATCCATCCTTCCTTGAAACCTGCTGAGTCCCTTTTGAGGTCATGGGGTTGTTGGAGCCTATCCCACCAACCGTTGAGTGAAGGCGGGGCCTTGATGGGTTGTTGGTCTGTCTCAGAACCACACAAACAAACACTTAGACTTACAGAGATGGTAAAGATGCACCAATGAACCCAGGAATCCTGGTTCTGGACTGTTGGAAGAAACCAGGAGAACATGCAAACTCCACGCAGGAAGAACCCACCAGGACCTTCTCAATGTGAGACAAGAGTGTTGACCACTTCACATTGCAGTCCCAATTTGTGGTGTTAAAAGTTTAAAGTCAGACCAACAGAGGGCAGCAGAGGAACAATAATAAAACCAAGATCTGCATGTTTGAATTTTGCTTTAGCAGCATTTATCCTGAAACCAGGGGTGTCCAAATCCAGATCTGGTTTTCCAAAAATCCTGCCTTATCTGCTGCTAATCACATGGATCAAGTATGTTTAGCCATAAGAAGCTTCAATGGCAGGTTGGTTGGAAAACACGGACACTAACCCTCAAGGTCACTCTGGTCCTTCTTTATTCTGGAAACTCCAATCCAAGAACGTTCATGAACATCACCTGATCTTCTGTTGAGCATCTCCATTTGGACATGGGGCCACGGCTTTTTAACCTTCACAAAGATGAAGATCGGCTATTTTAAAAGGTTCCTGAATTGTTTTAATGAGAGTAGAACAGAACACTGTGATAAATCACTCAACAGTACCATAAACAACCACAGGGACTTAAATGTCAGTAAATACAAAATATTTGAACTCATGTGCAATCCAGGTCCTGTCTGTACAAAAGGAGGGACAAGTACAGGCCAATCAGATCTGCAAATACAAACCCTAAAAGAGGCGAGGCAGAAATTCAGCTAAACCATCACCACACGCAGCTGTATGTCTCACTGTACCTGTAGAGGCAGTTGTTGTCTTAAACATGTTTGACATTCTGCCACACAAGTGAACAGTATGTTACGTAGCTTTAAAAATGGCAGTGTTGCAGTCTCTTGGTGTGATCTTTTCTGTAGGAGTCTGGAATAAAACAGCTGAACAAGAATAACTGTGAAGCGGTCGGAACTGTCTCCGCTTCTGTTGGCAAGTTCTTGGCAACAAGTGAGCACCACGCTGTAGTATTGATCAGTATGATGACTAAAGACTTTTAAAGAAGATTTTTGCAGAGTAACGCTGCAGTTGGCAGTTTGTAAAGTTGTATTGGAACAGTCCGTTCAGGGTTGGGATACACAAATATTCCCATTTCATCTCAGATTCCATCTGTACACCAAAGTCAACACAAAACAAGGAGCATTAGAAATCTATCAAAGCGCCACAGAAAACCTCTATTGCATGCACTGTTGTCCGAAATGATTCAAATGTTCCAACAGTGAAACATCTGTAGAGTCCACCTGAGAGGAGCTCGGCCCAATCAGATCATTTTCATGTTGAACTTTCGTGCTCCACCTTGTCCGCCGCTGGCTGCAGGTCCATCCACCTTTCTGAAGGAGTACTCCACAGAGAAGTTGTTCTTGTGTTGTCCTCTGCCTCGGCTCCACACAAAGAGCAGAATAAAGCAAAACAGAACCACTCCCAAGAACATGATGCAGCCCATCGCTGTTGAGATGAGGATGGTCTTCAGATCCAGAGTGAACTTCAAGAAGACTCTAGTATCGTTCAGGTTCGTATCATTCAGGTCCCCAACATAGTACGTGCGATTAGCCATGAGAGCCGCATCGAGCGGCAGCCCGCTGACAGTGAGCGTAGCAAAGTAGGTGTCATTTCCACCGGCATTACTGGCGATGCAGATGTACGTCCCGCTGTCAGTCACCTGGGCATACCTGATCTCCAGCGTGCCCTCTGGTAACACGGTCAGTCTGCCGTTACTCTTTGTGGTTATGCGGCGCCGCTGTGGAGAGATCCAGAAGACGACAGGGGTTGGCTCGCCCTCGGCTTTGCAAATGAATGACACGACTTGTCCCTCGCGGGCAGAAACCTGCTGCAGCTTCCTGTTCCGGATTTTAGGCTTTTGGCAGGTAAAATGGTCAAAAAGGGCAGAGTCAGAGAAAGCATTGAGAGCCCGTTGTTGCACCTCAACCGGCGTCATGCACACCGGTGAGGCACCGTCAAAATTAAGTGTCTTCCTGCGCTGAAGGATCCAGAGCAGACGGCAGTCACAGGCCAGAGGATTTCCGTCCAAGCGCAGCGTCTCCAGCGTGTTGACCGACTGAAAAGCTGCTTCCTCCAGCGTTACCAGGTTGTTGCTGGACAGGTTAAGAAGGTGGATTTGTCTCAGACCACCGAGTGCATAAGGCTGAACTACCGCCAGCTTAGTGCTGACCAGGTGCAGCTCCTTCAGCCGGATAAGATCCCGCAGAGCCCAGGACTCCAACACAGGAATGGGGTTGTAGGACAGGTTGAGGCTGGTGAGGTGAGTCAGGCTGCGCAGGGCCGAGGTGGGAACGGAGGTGATGTTGGTGTGCGTGATTGCCAGCCAAGACAGATTCAGACCCTGCAGGCAATGGGGGGAGATATATTCCAGAAAAGGCCAATGGTCAATCTCTAGACCTCTCAGGCTTCCTAGTTTCCGGAAATTCTGATCCTCCAGGGCAGAGATGCTGAGGTAGCGGAGGCGCAGCGACACCAAGTTGTGCAGGTAAGACAAAGACTGGCTTGAGATGGAGGTGAGGTTGCACCTCTCAATGGTCAACTCTCTTAGTCCCACTAAACCCAGAAAGGCTTTATTGGAAATATAAACCAGATCATTGTCACCAACCTCCAAGTTCCTCAAATGTTTTAGGTCCTGGAAAGTAAAGTCCAGCAGAATGACGATCTTATTTCCGCTGAGGTCCAGCGATGTCAGGTTCGTCAGACCTGAGAACGCCCCCATGGGCACTAGCTTCAACTGGTTGCCCCGCAGTGAAAGTGCCTGCAGGTTCTGAAGGCTGGAAAAAGCATTGGGCTCCAGGACACTGATGACATTATCACTTAGGTCCAGCTTCTCCAGGCGCGGAAATGGCAGCAGATCACCGTGCTCTACCCACCGCAGCTTATTTCCACGCAGGTCCAGGATCTTTGTGTCCATTGGGATTCCATCTGGCAGCGCGGCCAGGCGTTTACCGAAACACGAGACGGCCTTCAGCTTGGCTGTGCAGTCGCAGCGTGGCGGGCATCCCTGGCTTTGGCTGAAGGACACGCTGATGATGAGAAACAGGAAGAGGAAGAGCCAGCCCTCGTCATGGTCCAGGTTTCTCCCCATCATCACCGTCTCTGCCCAGGCCTCCGTCTAGGGTGGAGTCATCAAGGCAGTCACCTGGGGAGGGGGCAGAAGAGCGCGGGAACAATTAAAAAGGGAGACCAAATAAAAGCTTGGTCAATTACAAAAGAAATAAATAGTAACCAGTTTTAAGTCCTTAATTCTTGTTTTTTCTAATTTGGATCACTTTTCTCACAAAAAGCTAAGTATTTGCCCCGCACCACGTAACAAATAGTCCGCGTCGCGGCGCACCCCCGCTGCAGTCAAGATTCGGCGATACAAAGTGATACATATATGCTGATCATTCCGATGGGTTGAATAAAGCATCAGTTCAGAGAGAAAGTTCACCTCTTACTACTTGTTTTTGTCCAAATGAAGAAGCAAAAGGTTGTTTTAAAGAAGCCGGCGCAGTGATACGAAACATTTAAGCTAGGTGACTGGAACTTGTTTTTTCACCATGCAGTTATCCTGTGGTATATCACTTTTTAACGCACACCCAGCAGCCAATGAGAATCGAGTTTTCATCCGGACCATGGTATAAGGAGAAAACATTTTCTACATAAGGTGCTGTTAGGACACAATTTAATCTTAAAATTAGCTAATAAACACCAGGGGTCTAACCATTAATCAATGATTCAATTTTTATTCCTACGTTCAACCAGATCAATCTGTCCGAGGCTAGTTGTTAATCGAATTGTCCTAAACAGTTGATAAAATCGTTTCAAACTTGGATAAATCAGTTACATCGATATTGGAAAATACCATTTGGATTGACGTACAGTAGGTTTGTTTTCCTACAAGGTAAAAAATGACCAATAACAGCGGATAACACATGTGATGCGGCAAAAACTGATCAGTCCATCTTTCCAGTCATGTGACCATCCAGTGTGCTAGAATGTTCTAAGAATGTTCCCTTTGGATTCTTTGGATGTGTAAAAACAACACTGGACTGAACTCTAGGAAACTAAAATGTCAATAAATTTGACATTTTTTCATTCTTGCTTACTTGTTTATTTGGACACATATTTCATGTACAATCATACTACAAATGTAGTGCCCCCCCCCCCCCCTCCCCCTGGTGAATGCGTGAAAGGTCATAGCAGCAGGAAGATGGTAACAACAATTCAGGTCACTGCATCATCACCACGCACACAAACACATAAAGACAGACACACACATAATAACAAATAAATACACATGAAAACAAATAAACACACACGAAAAAAAAGGAAACACACACGAAAAAACAATTAAACACACGTAAAGACAAACACACGCAGAAGCTTTTACTGCAGGTCACCACACTGATCTGCTCATGAACGACTGTGAACGACTAACAGCTGCACACATCTGACAAGAGAATGACTGAACTTGACGGTCCAATCAACTCAGTGGTAAAATCCAGCTACTTTTCTTTGAGGCAGTTAGTGAAGGTGAAACCATTTTTACCAAAATGTCATTCTGAGACAGTAATCCATGCTTTCATTCGTCTGGATTACTGTAACTCTTTCCATTGGAGTCAGCTAATCGTCCCTCTCACATCTCAGACTGGTCCAGAACGCTGCTGTTCGGGTTCTAGTCAGAGCGCGTGTAAGCAGTGTTGAAGAAGAAAATGAAAAAGCATTTTGGTGGATTGCTTTTTCATTTTAATTTTGAGTCAAAAAATGCCGTTACATTTTGAAAATGAAAAAGCCTTTCTGGTTTTGACTTCTGTTTTTACTAATGCTATAGAATCGCTTCCATACAAAACAGACTCAGGCTTATGCCGGGGGACTGATCAGCTCTCACAGAGAGCAACATCTCTGAACGCCATAAATGTTCATCTCCATGCGAGGAAGAGTCCTCTTTGAAAGGTCAGTTCGGCCAGCAGAACCGGCGGTTCTGCGCTGCTCAGAGGAACAAACCCCAGAAGATCCATTAGCACTGAGCAGGAAGGTGGAGGAACAGGAGGTGTAGAAAGGACTTGATGACCTCCAGCCGCAGGAGCAGGAGAACCTGATGTGCTGTGACACCCCCCCGAGGCTTCTTCAAAAACCCAGCCGCTCCATTTCTGTTCCCAACACCTCAACCTTCAACAGTTTGTTTCCTCAGGGCTTCAGTCATTAGCTCCTCTGGGTCACAGATGGATGGAAGGTTCTACCGGACTCCATACTTCTACTGGACTCTTTCTGTTACTCCTCGCTTAAACTTCCCTTTCTCTGGGGCTAAAATACAGAGTTCACCGTCCTCAAACTAACGACACCTGTGTCTTTTCGGATGGAGGTGTGCCGCAGAACCCAGTCCACTAGAGTTGGTTCTGGATAAAGTCTCCAACAGACGGAAGATCAGAAATCTAAATTCTAAATGTTTCAGGAACTTAAACAAAAACAATTTTAAAAAAGCCTCTAGAAGAACTGACAGCCCCTTTAGGATGGAGCTCAAAGAAACCGGAGGTGGTGCTTATTTCTGAAATAAAGATGTTGCACAACTGCCTGGTAATAAACTCTAATCTATTGATCTGCTTTGCTGCGTGTGGGTGCACTGCCTACAGCGGAAACCCGAACAGAAAACGAGGCTGTCAGACCAACAATAGTGGTGCAGGTGGAGGAGACAGCTGAGAGATGAGAAGGAGGATGGTGGGCGTGCCAAAAAGTGACACAGGCTCAGGTACAAATACAAAAGCTCCAGAAATGTCTGTGCCCACTCATTACACTTTACATAAGCCCCGCGCTGTCGGCATCATGATGAAGGGCCCTCCAGAGAAAACATTTGTCATGAACATCAAGGGATGCCACGGTCAGGGCCCCTGGGACACTCCAGGCCCACAGCAGAACAGGTTCCAGGCAGTACAAACATGCACCATCACACACTCAGATGCTGAGGGCCCCGGGTCAAAAGGGACTGAGCTCGTTCCTTTTTATGTCCCTTCCACCTTGCAGTGCTGTGACGGATGTAGTTTCCGGCAGGGTCATGCCACCCACCACAGGCAAGGACACCCAGTTACCAGGCAAAGAAAAATGAGCTGCAAGTGTGTGGGAGGAGAACATTGTGTAACGCCAGAGTCAGAATATAATCTGCAATGAGGTTAAGAAGAAAAACTACAGATGAACATCCCTGAGTGGATGGATGATTTCCAGACATTTGTGTGATAAGAACAGGAGTCAGAAGACGGTAAGAAATGGTCTGGTCCTTTAAACCCAAATGAACCCTCAGCTCCATCAGATGGGTGGAGTCCTTCACGTCTGCGGACCGCATGTCATTATGATGATGGCAAACGCTTAGAGGCTTCAGATACGTTTGTGTCCATGGACACCACGAGCAGTGAAACCGTACAGCACCAACGGGTGATTAGAAATGTGCCCTGCCATGTGCTGTGAATTTTTAATGAGGAACTTTTCAGGCCTTCCTGCTGTAAAGGCTTCAACCAACAGCAGATCATTTATTGATGAGGCTTTGCTATTCGATTATGACCCAGAGACACGCAGAGTTTGACCTTAAGAGGAGCATTAATTACCACAGAAAAACTAGCAGAAAACGCCAACAGCTATTCTCTGCTGGAAAGTGCTTTTACGAACATTTCCCAGCAGATTTATCTGAGGTTATTAATAATGTTGAGAGAATTCGACTCAACATTTATACATCTGAGAAAATGATAGACAGACAGACGGACGGACGGACGAACGGACACATAGATAGAATCAATAATAGATTGCCTTGCTGAAGTTAGGTCGTGGATGTCGGCTAACTTTCTTGGCCTAGATGAAAACAAAACAGGTAACTGTGTTTACCCTTAGTGGTCGAAAAGATCATGGTCTTGATTTCCTTTCTCTTGCCACTTTTGAACAGTCTGTGGTCACAAACCTGGGTGTTAAACTTGATGCAGCTCTGAGGCTGTGCTGGATTTAGGATGGAACCATCCATGTAGGATCTACCATACACCTCATGAGAGACATACAATGCCAAACAAGGTCTGTTTCAGGTGCTGGGGAGCCAGAGCACCCTGGTAGAAAGTGGTCTACTGGAACAAGATGGAAATGGACTAGATGTAAGGACAAGGTTCTGTTGGAATACCACTACTCCACTTATCCTTCTCAGAGAGGTTACATGCCGAGAATGTGGAGTGAATGGATGCTTTGAAACCACAATCAAGGAAAACTGCCAAGCAACTTGTAGCTCAGTGTTCTAACATCCTCAAATGGCAAATCCTAACACAACTTGAGATTGAAGAGATACAACACAAATGCAACATCATGGAAGAACTAGAACACCAGGTCAGAGAGGAGGCTATTAGCTCCCAACCTGAACTTGGGAACACAGCCCCAATAACTACTCATATGCTGAGCGAGGTGGGCAACTGACCTGAAAGACAAGATCATGACTAGAATGAACACCAGGCAACCCCCACACCAAAGGTGATGTACCACCTGAAAGTCTCCTGGAAACTGTGAATGAAGCACTGAGGGCAATTCCTACCACAACAATCACAGAAACCAATGAACTGGTTTACACTTAAGCTGCAGTGAACCTCGATGCTTGAAGACCATACATGCCCACCATGTGAGCAATGGTTGGAGGCCAAACAACTAACAGCTGCTCTCGACAACCATGGGACATTCGATCAATTTCGGTCAGGTTTTCGCAGAGCTCACTCCACTGAAACAGCCTTTCTCAGAGTCACTAATGACATCCTGATGCAGAGTGATGCAGGAAAATGCTCTGTGTTACTGTTATTGGACCTGACCGCAGCCTTTGACACTGTGGACCATTACATCCTCTTGGACAGGCTGAAAAACTGGGTTGGGGTCTCCGGATCAGCCTTAAACTGGCTCTCCTCATAATTGACTGGCAGATCTTTCTCTGTTGTTTTCTCCAAGTTTAAGTCCTCCTCTGCTCCCCTCACTTCTGGCGTGCCCCGAGGCTCAGTTTTGGGACCTTTATTGTTTATTTTATATCTGCTGCCTTTACAGCATATTTTAAGTTCTTTTAATGAGATTTCTTATCACTTTTATGCTGACAATATTCAGCTTTATGTGTCTTTTAAACCCCAGGATGTTTTTAAAATACAGACTTTACAAAGGTGTCTGGATTCAGTTAAGAGCTGTATGAATAACAACTTTCTCCAACTCAATGAAGCCAAAACTGAGGTCCTAGTTTGTGCTCCTGACAGTTGTCTCCCCCAGATAATCCATGAGCTCGGTCCACTTGCTTCTTTTTATCAAGCCCTCTGTCAGGAACCTAGGTGTAACTTTAGACCCGGTTTTATCCCTGGACTCTCAAGTCGGGTCACTTGTTCGCTCTTGTTTTTATCATCTTAAAAACATTGCAAAACTGAGTCCAATTGTGTCGCGTTCTGAGATGGAGATGCTCATTCACAGTTTTATATCCTCCCGTCTCGATTATTGAAACTCCATCTTCACATGTTTAAGTAAAAAATCTCTAGAACGGCTCCAGGTTGTCCAGAATGCTGCTGCCAGGCTTTTAACTAAGTCATCCAAGTTCTCACACATCACCCCGTTGTTAATGCAGCTGCACTGGCTCCCCATTCACTACAGAGTGCATTTTAAAATCCTGGTCTTAACATACAGAGCTCTTAATGATCAAGCACCAGTCTACATAAAAGACCTGGTGCAGCCATACACTCCCAGCAAGTCACTGAGGTCATGTGACCAGGGTCTGCTGGCTGTGAAGAGAACCCGGTTAAAAACTAAAAGAGCCTTTGCCGCAGTGGCCCCATCCCTCTGGAACTCTCTTCCTCTCAGCCTCAGATCTCTGGACTCAGTGTTTTTTCTTTTAAAAAGCAGCTAAAAACATATCTTTTTAAAATAGCTTTTTCTTAATTTCTTTTTAACATGTATTTTTACTGTGTTTTACTGTTGTTTTATCGTGTTGTGCTGTGAAGCACTTTGTGATTTTTATCTGGAAAGGTGCTATACAAATAAAGTTTATTATTATTATTATTAGGTTAAAATCAAAGCTGAGAAGTGAGTCAACTGACAGAGGCCCAAAGAGAAGCCGAAGAGATACAGCCAAATACCTGGAGCATAAAACTGCCAATCAACAAAGGTTCCTGGCCTTAACCCGCCGCCTCAAGAGGTACACAAGAGACCATGAAGCCGGACGGATGACCAGGCTGTTCTTAACCTGCAAACATGTACGCTCAGTGTCAGGGTCATAACAGCAGAGCAGACCCACCAAGGCTGGAAACTGAACTGGAAAAGTATTATGGGAGAAAGAGGCAGCACATACCAGCAGCAGTTCTCAGTTACCCTTAATGGGATTTTTGCCAAAATCCTCAAGACAAACATGCCCCCTCCCCCCTCACAGAGTCAGATTTTCTAAAAACGTCCTAAACTGTTTGGTTTGCAGAATTCTAGGTGCCTTAATTAAAAATGAAACTGACGTTCTCGTTTCTCTAAATCAATTTTTAGGAGTCAGTGTGTCATCAGCATCAAAGACGCACCTATGGGGCAGCTGGGGGCTTCACCGCCGCTCCACAATCACGTTGTGTTTTTCCTCACCACTCTGTTTACAACTGAAGGTGAAACACAAACATTGCAGTTTTCCTGCAGACACAAAATGTGTCTTCCCAGAGCCAGGCGGAGTTAACACAAAGCAGTCTGCAGCGCAGAACGGCGCTGTTTTTGGCACCACACACAGTCTGTCCCTGAAGATAGATGCCCGTGCTCTACGTGATGCAGCTCAGCGACGTGAACGCATCCACACACAACCATCAGGACCTTTGTGTAACAGTGAGTCATTACTGGGCTTTGTTCCTCTCATCAGACATGGCAGACCTTTTTATTCTCTGCTTGTTTTCTTTTAAGAAACACAAAAGCTCACATTAAAGAGCCTAAAAATAAAAGATCTTCTTTTTTTAAGATTGTTTAGTTCTTATGGTCTAAAAAAATAATAAATCATCTTAAATTTAATTTCAAACTGTGTTTTCTCGCCTTTATTGTATTTTGGATTTAGAAATTAATTTACTAAGTTCATTAAAATACTGTATACGAACTAAAGGCAGCTGGATTACTGATGGAGTAACTTTACCTGCTTTGGTTTGTCTTGTGGGGCTCATCAATGTCCTTTGATGCTTTTAGTATGGATTGAAACATATGCAGTTTAGAGCCAATAAAGACATTAACCCTTGTGCTATTCTAGGCACTTTAACGTTGGGAGTGGGGTCATCTGGACCCCACAAGACAGTGCGCTGGACCATTTTTCTTCAATGATTTGTGATCTTCACTGGTGTCCATGCATTACATGAAATCCTCTTCACCTTTATCCACCTTTGTCATGGTAGTAATAACATGTCAATGTCAAGGTGGGGTCATAGGATAGCACAAGGGTTAAAGCAGTGCTTCTCAATTATTTTTTGCCAGGCCCCCCCTAGGAAAAGAAAATGTTTCGCGCCCCCCCTGACCCCCCCCCCCCCCATAACCCCCCCCCCCACACACACACACACACACACACACACACACAGACACACTCGCGCGGTGACAATACATCAGGTCAGTATCTATAAAATTTGTATACCTAAAATTGTATCTTTTAACACTAACAAAAGAAAAAAGCAAAATAAATCCACTTTCAACAAATATTAACTTTATTTAGCCACAGAAACCCTGTTCTAGTCTAAAACAGAAAAGAAGCTGAAAGTACCTGAAATAAAAAAAATCTGTCATTCCTTATTTAAACTAGAAACATTTTGACCAACTGAACCATTTGATGCTGAAAAAAATAATTCAATCAATAAATAATATTAAATCTAAATTGATCTGAAACATTAACACAGCAGCACCAATATATTTAACGTTTTTAGTCTGAAGAAATAGGTAAAAACGTGCTGATTTTTTTTTTCTAAATGACGGATTGTTTATTTCTGATCTCATAAAAGTGCAGCTGTTTTCCTGCATTACCTGCTGTCTTTATGTCTGTCTGACACCAACTAAACCACAGGCAGACAAAGAAAACATGGATGGAAAATAAAGACACGTCATCAAAATGTCTACAATAGTTCATAAAGAATGACATTGTTAGCATTAGCTTAGGAATCTAAGGGCAGCGGTGATCTTGGGCAACAGGCAGCGGTAGCAGTGGTCCGCGTGCCCCGATTCCCCTGGCAGACAGGGCCCACACCACCCCTCCCCTTTCGTTCTCACTCGCGCAGCCGCGGACAGACAGAACAGACAATAGGAACCGAATAGTGGACCAGATTATTTTCCAAGCACTGAGCCGCTGTCACCGCTGCCCCCACGTTAAATTTGCGCACCGGACAAACCTGTGCCTAAAACCGCCACCACCGCGCGCCCCCCCTGGCATCGCTTCGTGCCCCCCCCTGGGGGCGCGCCCCACTATTTGAGAAGCACTGGGTTAAAGGGACACTCGGGGGTCAACAAGGACATACCGTATATCTTCCAATAGTAGCCACAACATTTATTCCAAAAATTTGGCTGATAGCCCACCGTTTATTAAAGACAGGCGGATATTGGAGACCGACGTTTATTAATTCAATTCAATTCAATTTTATTTATATATCCCAATATTACAACAATAGTCGGTGTCTATAGGAGACCGGTATTTCATTTATCACAGACAGAACGGTGATGGCTAACAGCATCATTTTGAAATTCAGTCATGAGTGCAGACAACACCACCAATGATCATTCCAGGATTTATTGAAATGATGACAACATTGTCTTATGTTCTAAATACCACTGACTGTGAACGTTTTCTCTCTTGGAAGCATCAACCTCTGTATCAAAAATCATCTTCTCTTTCTCGTGAATCATTTTCCTGGAGACACGCCCACCTTTCCGTTTTTAGAAACAGTTCTTCTACTTTGTCGCTCGCTTTCTTTGTATCTCCACCAGGAAATCGTTTGGTCCTTTTTCTGTAGTGTATCAATATCATCCATCTGCTGGTGCCATTCTTGGAAAAGTTTTGGATCCACGCCAAAGTATTGGGCAGATTCCTTACCAGAATGTTCTTTGGCATACGCCATCGCACGAGTTTAAGCGCTAAATCAAATGAGCGTTTTTTGGCCATTTCTACACTGGATCACAACATAAATACCACAGACAGCCGGCATCTGCAGGACTGTGCAGAAGACCGGCATCTAAAGTAATGAACACCTGTTAGACCCGGCATTTTTTAATATATATACGGTAAATGGTATTATTATTATTAAATGGTTCCTTTATGCTGATGATACAACTGTACTTCGGGCATAGACACACAAACATAAACAGGCTCCTGTGTAGACGTGATCTTTTTTGGGATCACATTTAGCATTATAATAACATTTGGAGGTTGGACACCTCCCACAAATGGCCTCTGTGATCAGGGTGCATTAGTCGGCCTACAGCCCCATCACTCACCCTGCATTCACATTACAATTTTTCTCCATTGGTTTGGCTCATTTTTTGAAACAGAAATTACATTTGTCCATGTTCTCAAAACAACATGGACCAACCTCCAAACTGCCTTCCTTTTGATTTGATCCCTGAAACTGAGAGAGGTCTCGTAGGGCCTCACCTACCACTTTATGTTATTGTATGGGACAATGTGAATTTCCACCGTGGCCCGCTCATCAGGGCCTGGTTTACTACTCATCCAAGGATGGTCATAGTGTTCCTACCACCTTACTCTCCTTTTCTCAATCCTATTGAGGAGTTTTTCTACGCTTGGAGGTGGAGAGTGTATAAGCATCTGGCTTAAGATCAGAAGTCCCTGCTCCATGCAATGGATGCTGCGTGAGGATGTCACAGGAGATCAGTGTGGGGGATGGTTGCCACATGCACGCCGTTTCTTCCCTCGTTGCATCGCAAGGGAGAATATAGGCTGTGATGTGGACGAGAATCTGTGGCCAGACAGACAGCAGTGTGAGGACGGCCAGCAGGGTGAGGATGATGGCCAGGAGAGGGAGGGGGAGGACAGTGACCAGTGAAGAACTGTTAGTTGTGAAACTCAAGCATTATTTACAACACTGTAGGCTGCATATCATTTTCATTCTTTTTTCTTTGTGTTCATATTATAAAGTATATTATGCTGTATAAAATTTCTTTTTATTCTGATGTATGAAAGTTACTTTATGTGTGTGAATGATAATGGTTAAAATTTCCTTGGCAGTGTGAGTGCAATGTGTGCTGTTATACCTAAGAGGCTACTCTTACCCTAAAATCCTTTTTCTTTTTCTCAGTTTTATGCAAAATTGGATTCTGTAAGCTATACAAAAACAGTGAAGTAACCATTGTCAATGTAGGACTGAGCTAAGACTGAAAGGTGGACATGAGGGATATTTTAATGGTCCTCTGCTATAGTGACACAACATCTAATCATTTTGACTTGCAGTGCCTACACAGTGCCAAAGGGACAAAGTATTTTGGTGGCACTAAATATAATGAGAAGTTTAGTTTAGTTTTGACATATGAGTGAATTGTTTTGGGAGAGATATGAGCTTTTGCAGGTGAACCATGGTGTTGTGCCGAACCATCCTCATCATTTTGGCAAAAGCACCAAGAGTGTTGAGAACGTCCGGCCTGCTTCAAGAAATGAGCCAAAGCAATGGAGAAAAACTGTAACTTATTCAGAGATCTCTAAGAGAAAAATGCCCCAGTTGCACAAAATGGCCTGAAACCAGAAGAAAACATGAAAAGATGGTTCATTTTCTTCCTTCGCTGAAACGCCTCAGTAACAAAGACAGAGATCCACTAAAGAAGGAGTGCACTGGAGACGTCATGGAATGAGGAGGAACGCAGTCAGGGGAGGCAAACAAATTCAACATCTGTGATCCAAAGGCCAAAACTCAGAGGCAGAAAAGGCAGATTGGTACACCAAAGGGACCGATTAAATCTAAACCTGGGACAGAAAATGGGTCAAAAACCAGACAAGTAACGACACAACGAACCGGAGAAGAGTGCGAGGAAGTGTCAGTCCCAAATACTGAGGCTCACAGGTAAGATAAACAATAAAACTTCCTACAGATTAGGACACTGTTAAACCTGCTGCCAATCAGCACAGTCACACAAAGAAGCTTCATTAGTTCAGAACATTAGACTCTTTGCCCAAAACCAAAATATCAAAGTGAAGTGTGATCATTTATAATTTAACTGTAACTGATCTTTTTATAAATGAATACAAACTCATGCTGCAGGTTCATGGGAATAACAGAAATAAAATAAATCCTCTTTAACTGTTTCACAGTCTCTTTGCTGATTGGGAGGGAAACTCAACAAGACGCTGACGTTAGGATGTGAAGGACAGTTTGATCTGAATCTAGGCTGGCATATTTTTCCTGGCTTGCTGCTCTGCTGTCACCAGCTGCCACTTTAATGCAGACTCTTTCCTCGCCAACTGGCTCTTCACTGTCACATGACCTGTCATTTCCAAACAGGACGGCACCTTCCGGATCTGATGAATCCCCTTTGGGTCACAGGGATGCTGGAGCCTATCCCACCCCCAGCCCACAGACTAGTTTGTTCCTCCAACTGGACGTTACCAGCAGGCGGATGAGGATGTTCTCTACTTTCAGGAACAGAACAGCGATTGTGGGGGGAAGGGGGGTCTGTTTTGTCCGTGCTGCATCACGGCAGTATGAAGCTGGATTTGACTCGAGCTGCTTTGTGGTTCAGCGGCTGTTTTCAATAACCAAAAGTCTTCTACATTTGGTGCATCTGCACATGTTGGTCCTGGTGGTGAAGAACCCAAAATAGTGATAGAAACCTAAACATTTAATAAACATGGCAAGAACCAAAGAAATGTCACCAAGATCCAAAGTGCACAACCCTCACAGCAAACGAGGAAAAAAAAGTTTGAATGCAGTGAAACTGAGATGCGTTCTTCAGATCCCTTTGCTTTATTTTGTTTCTGTTAAGTGGGTTTTAAATGGAGCAGCAGAACTTCTCAATAGATCCGTGTTTCTGTTTTTGCACAAAGCCGTTTTATGGATTATTTTCTCTGCAAACAAAGAATCCGGTTCCACAGCAAAGTGCTGCTTTGGTGGTGCTAAAGGCCTGCTCTGGGGTGACCGTGTTGTGTGTTCTCGTGGCTGCAAAGCTGGAACAGTTGAGGTGAAGTTGCAGAGGGGTTCCTGCCTCGCACCGCCAGTGTTTGCTGATCGATGACGGGGGTTCACCTTTGAACTCAGGGTTTGAATACTTTTTTAGCAATGGTTTTCCATAAGTTTTCCAAAACTTTTATATAACCTTTCATTGAATTTCCAAAACCTAAAATAAATACATTTCAGGCAGACTATTGTTGTTGGTGCTGCTACATCAAACTAAAACATCCAAGTTTGTCTGCCTCGCTGTTAAAATTGCAGTTAAAAAACTACAACTGTAGTCCTAAAAAATATTCAAGCAAATTCTGAAAAAAACTATAGCAAAAATCTGAAAAAATTATGGCAAAGTTGACTACATCCCCAACGTGAGCGTTTTGCTGCTTTGTGCCCGATGTTGTCGTCAGGAAATGGGGGACAGCATGTTTGCCCCCCCATGTGGTATATGTTTCATGTACCCTGATTTCTGTCTTCCTTGACTCAACGTCTAACGTTGTTTGTGTTGCTGTTACATTGTCTCAGTCCATAATGTGATTGTTTACCCTCAATTTTTGTGCTGTTTTCAGCTTACTGGCCTTGTGGTTGAGTGTCCACCCAGAGACTAGAAGTTCATGAGTTCAAATCCAGGCTGTGTCATACCAAAGACTGAGACCCAGTGCCTCTCTGCTTCACCCTCAGCATTAAGGGGTTGGATCAGGGGGTTGAACTGTGTTTGCAGCTCACCGCTCCCCCAGGAAAGGTGCGTGAAAGCTGATTTCATGAAGCTGACAGCTTCATGAAATCAGACGTCTCCTCACCAACACACAGATGCTCAGTTTTCTGAAGGTTATTTATATCCACAGTTCACATAATTCAGTTGTAAAGAAGGAAGTTTTGTTTTAGATTCTTTGTTGTTTGTTCCTAAATTTAGCTGTAAGAAGCAATCATGAAAGCATCTATTTTCATAAGCTATAGTCAGTTTTTCTAAGACACAAGTTTCTCTGAAGATCTGCATGTGCATCATCTGCTGACCGTCACAACAACCAGGAATTCGAGACGTTTCCAAGTTTTGTTCTGCCGTTTCCTCGCCTGCAGGAACAATTAAGAACCAAAAATTCAGAACTGGAACCGGACCCGGAACCTGGGCGTGGGATTACACCACACTCCTGTCAATGTGGCGGTCCCTTCCAGACTTCAGCTCAGGCTGCCTGAACGACCTACTTCAGTGCCCCCCCTAATTTGGTCCCAACCCGTGGGGGCGCGCCTTTAGGAGCGTCCATGTAGAGCGCCTGTAACTGAAATCTCCTTCTGCTTTTCCTGCAGCGAACGCCAAGCGTGGAAATGCAGATGGCTGGAAGGAGACCTGAAAACACTGAGACGTTTCAGGAGTCTGAGGTAATTCTGTCAAACTTTAATTACCGTTCTGAAGCAATTAAAGGGCCTGAAGTCTCGACGGCGGTCGTGAAGCTGCCTGTCTCCAACAAAAACCAACTGTGGATTAATCTTCAGACTTCCTGTCTGGGGCTCTGTGCAACTATGCAGCACAATGATGCTGCTGACATCATACAGCTTCTTCTAAACTGGAGAAGTTAGCGAAGAGCAGAGAAGAAGGCCCTGACCATGATGACACAGCGCAGAAAAATGGCACTTCTGTTCAGTGAACAAATACAGCAGAAAAAGGATGGTAGGAGCTGCAGCGCGATGTAGGCGGAGCACTGCAGGCGCTTTGTGGAGGTGATGAGGGATTATTGCCCCCGACAGAGCTGCAGAAAAAAAAAGGCTTTGGATGTGACAGTGAGGCCCTTCATGGAGGGGGGGGGGGGGGGGTGTTGCAACAATGTGGTCCAAAGCCACACTGCTTTTTTGTTAGGAGTAAATCTCAAAAGCCAGTCAGCAAATGTGGCAACATCGCAGCTGCTGCAGCACTGCAAAGTGTATGCATGTGTGAGTGTGTGCATGTGTGAGTGTGCACATGTGTGAGTGTGTGCATGTGTGAGTGTATGCATGTGTGAGTGTGTGCATGTGTAAGTGTGTACATGTGTGAGTGTGTGCATGTGTAAGTGTGAACATGTGTGAGTGTGTGCATGTGTAAGTGTGTACATGTGTGAGTGTGTGCATGTGTAAGTGTGAACATGTGTAAGTGTGTGCATGTGTGAGTGTGTGCATGTGTGAATGTGTGCATGTGTGAGTGTGTGCATGTGTGAGTGTGTGCATGTGTGAGTGTGTCCATGTGTAAGTGTGTGCATGTGTAAGTGTGTGCATGTGTAAATGTGTGCATGTGTGAGTGTGTGCATGTGTGCATGTGTGAGTGTGTACATGTGTGAGTGTGAACATGTGTGAGTGTGAACATGTGTGAGTGTGAACATGTGTGAGTGTGAACATGTGTGAGTGTGAACATGTGTGAGTGTGTGCATGTGTAAGTGTGAACATGTGTAAGTGTGTGCATGTGTGAGTGTGTGCATGTGTGAGTGTGTGCATGTGTGAGTGTGTGCATATTTGAGTGTGTGCATGTGTAAGTGTGTGAATGTGTGAGTGTGTGCATGTGTGAGTGTGTCCATGTGTAAGTGTGTGCATGTGTAAGTGTGTGCATCTGTAAATGTGTGAGTGTTTGCATGTGTGAGTGTGAACATGTGTGAGTGTGTGCATGTGTAAGTGTGAACATGTGTGAGTGTGTCCATGTGTAAGTGTGTGCATGTGTGAGTGTTTGCATGTGTAAGTGTGAACATGTGTGAGTGTGTGCATGTGTGAGTGTGTGCATGTGTGAGTGTGTGCATGTGTAAGTGTGAACATGTGTGAGTGTGTCCATGTGTAAGTGTGTGCATGTGTGAGTGTTTGCATGTGTAAGTGTGAACATGTGTGAGTGTGTCCATGTGTAAGTTTGTGCATGTGTAAGTGAGTAAATGTGTGAGTGTTTGCATGTGTAAGTGTGAACATGTGTATGGGTATGCATGTGTGAGTGTGTCTGTGTGTTAGTGCATGCCAACATTGTGCACACAAACACGTGCACACAAACACGTACACACAAACACATGCACGCACACACTGATTCTACTGAAAGCAGGGAAAACCGAAAACGAGTCTGAAAGAGGTCAAGAGCAAATCTTCACCAAAGACGCTCGTTCTCTGCTCCAAAAAGAGAACAAGGGGAGGGGGGTAGACAGAGAGGGGTGACTCAGATGCCCCCTCCAGGGGAAAGAGGGCAAAGAGGGGTTGAAGATGGGGGGAGGGCTTCATGGAGATGAAAGTCAAGCGAAATGACAAAACACATTTTCTAGATGCAGGATACCTGAAACCCCCCCACCACCTTGTTTCTGGCTTCCAGAGGGACTACCAGAGGGGCGTTCTTTGTGTGTGTGCACTGGGACGAGACGACAGCAGGAGCGCGATCACAAATTATTCAGAAGCTCTTTTGACCATGTTTACGTGGACATGCAGCCCGCAGAGCCGCTGACCCCCCCAGAAAAAGGCAGGGGGGGGCTGACCCCAGAGTGTGATCTGCAAGCAGGACATTCCTCACTGATCAGCGAGGACTAATGTGGTTCTAGGGTTTCAACATTCTAGCTGTAAATCTGTTTCAGCGCCTGTCAAATGCAGCAAATGCGACAGCAGGAGATGAAATGTTCATGTGTGTCTGCAGTTTGCCTGGCAGGCGTATTTATAGTCACACACTGTAAAGGTTGTGATCTATATTGACTAACAAAACCCCAATCTCCTCAGCAGCATGCCACGCAGTCCTCCCCCACATGGAAAAATGGATCTGGAGCTCAATGCTCCAGTTTCAGCCCCCCACAGGACCGGCCCGAACAACAGAGGACAACACCCCCACAGCTGGGAGTCAATGCAACACAAAGATCAGCTCCGTTCAGGCACTGCTGACTGGAGAGTTGTGACAGAAACCCAGGAGGAAGACGATGGAACAAGGAAGTGCAGACGGTTCTAAACTGGCTTGTTAGAGCCGTCTGTCATGAGAAGATTCAGACCCAGAACAGAACGATGACGATGCTCCTCCTAGCAGAGACAGAATCCCAACTTCCTTCTAAAAATATGTCTGGTCTCCACAACAAACGTGTCATGACCGCCATCGTTTTCATTTTCTCTGCTTCGATTTGTTTTCATTTTCTTTGCCTCGATTCGGACCAGACGCATCTACATGTACACCCCTTCACTTCCTGTTTGAAGCTCAAAAGATGAGGTACTTGGATCCAGGTCAGTTCACCAGGTGACCACTAGGTGGTTCATCACAGACATCGGTTGGTGTAAGGAATAAACTCAGTCTGGTTCCAAAAAATTTGTTCATCCTGTCATGAAATCATTCAAGAAGTTTGGTTTCAGGAGTTTGACAGGAGAAAACTGATCACAACTTTTGATGGACAGGTGACAAACCAATCCTAACCTTAGTGGGCGTGTTTCAGCGTTTAAAAAATCAGATTTTTGATAATTAGATAAAATCACACAAACTGCAGAAACAAAACAGATCTTCAACCCATCAAACCATCTCCAGAGAACTGCAATCTTCATCACGAGGAGACCTAATCCTCTTCTACATGAAGAGACTTCATCATCTTCATCAGCTGCGAGACGATAACGGTGTAACGGTGACGGTACGTTTGAAAGTATTTATGCTTAAACAGAGAAGTGGAAATTCTAAAGGCTTTTTTTCAAAAAAGTATCTGAAAAAAAAAGGAAGTCTGAAATAACATGGAGGGAAATGGCTTTTCAGTCACATTCAGCCTTACTTTACCTTCAATCACATACTAACTTCATTTCAAAGAGCAAGAATTAAAGATCAGTGGACGCCTGAATCTGGGGGTGTTGGTTTGGGGGGGTTGCTGTGGGGTTGAACCTGCAGTCGTCAGTGGCAGGTCCTGCCTTTAACCCTTTGCAGCCTGACAGATCTGACAGATTGATCAGAGAACTGCAACAACCATCCGCAGTTTCTGTGTTCCTGTTGTTGGGGCATCAGATGGACAAATGGAATGATGCACGCTCATGCAGAGGAAACAAGGAAAGATCCTGTGTTCCGTTCATCCGTCACGTTTGCATAATTGACCAGCGCTGATGAGAGCGCGACCTCATCCAGAACCTGCTGCATGTAACCAGAGTCTTTTGCAGGACACAGGTGAACCCTGACCGCAACTTCTGCAAACGGGCCTCAGCAGAGTCTCTGTGGTGGAACTTCAGCAGAATGAAGGGATGAATCTGCTTGATGAGCAGCAGGAAGATTCTCCAGCAATGCCTTTTCAGAAGCTGCCGTCTCCCGCAGACGGACACGGTTGAGTCGTTCCAAAGACTTCTCTTGGAAGACATTGTTTGAAGAACAAACACAGCCGGGTTCCAGGAAAGTGCTGCTGCAGGTGGATCACTGAGACCCATCAGGGATCTTCTGCACACCAAAGAAAAGCTGAAGTTTAGAGAGGTTATCCTTCATCTTTGAATGAAGGATAACTAGAGTCTTCCTCCAGAAGCTGGTTTACTGTGACCATCACATCATTTTCAGGAATTTTTACGGCGCCCCATTTTCCTCTGAATTTGTTCGGATACGGAGCAACAAACCAGACTGTGGTGAAGTGGGCTGGTTCTGATGGGTGTGAAGGAGACACTTTCATTGGGGCAGATACCAACCAGCTGTTTTTTCCTTTCCTGTTCTGTCACTCTGCATTCGGTTGAAACGGCGTGATCGGCGTCTCTGCCATCAGCAACATGTGATGCAGGTGATCATGTGATCAAAACAACCACAAGGGAAGTTCTGCTGTGAGCAGCAGACTTTCTAACACTGCAGAAACCTGCAGAACGGAGGACGGAGGACGTGAAGCCCGTTGGTGTTCAGAGGCAGACCAGTTGGAGGTCTGTCCATTGCTGGCATGTCAGTTTGAACCCTATGTGACCTTTACATCAGATTATTCTTCACACAGTCGTTCTAAAAAGATCTTTCATCTGGAAGTCACGTGAAAAAACTTAAAGTCCCACTCTGATCGTCTCATAATCTGTGGTCAAAGCATCCCCAGTGGTCTTTTTATGATGATGACGACGTTATTCGCCAAAATCTGAAAAACCTGACGTTTTCCGGGACAAGGTTTCTGCAGAGCGGCAGGAGTTCATTAGATAGTCACCTCTGGGTTGTGGGCAGACTGCTGGCGTGGAGTAAGCCCATCCCCCTTCCCCATCATATGTCTGTTTACGTGCTCTCCCGCTAGCTTACAGCTCCTCACAACTCTGAGCTAACATTTGCGTTGCGGCAAAAATGGCGATCAACAGTTTAGATCCAGATTCCAGCTCAGACAAGAAAAACAAAGAACCAAAGGACCATAAATATTTGGACAGAGACACGTTTTTTCTAATTTAGTTTCTGTACATTACCACAGTGAATGTTAAGTAAAACAACTCAGATGCCATTGAAGTGCAGACTTTCAGCTTTAATTCCATGGGTTGAACAAAAAGATTGCATAAAAATGTGAAAAACTAAAGCATTTTTTAAACACAATCCCTTCATTTCATGGGCTTGTAAGTGATTGCACAAATGAAATAACTGAAAACAAAATGGTCATTACTAATATTTGGTTGAAAAGCCTTTGTTGGCAATGACAGCCTGAAGTCTTGAACTCATGGACATCACCAGATGTTGGGTTTTCTCCTTCTGAATGCTCTGCCAGGCCTTTACTGCAGCTGCTTGGCCTTTCTGTCTGAAGTTTAGTCTTCAACAAGTGAAATGCTGCTCAGTTGGGTTAAGATCAGGTGACTGACTTGGTCATTCAAGAATATTCCACTTCTTTGTTTTAACAAACTCCTGAGTTGCTTTGGCTGTATTTTTTGGGTCGTTGTCCATCTGTATTTTGAAACTCCGCCCAATCAGTTTGGCTGCATTCACCTGGATCTGCACAGACAGTATGTCTCTGAACACCTCAGAATTCATTGGGCTGCTTCTGTCCTGTGTCACGTCATCAACAAACAAAAAAGTGTCCCAGTGCCACTAGCAGCCATGCACGCCCAGACCATCACACTGCCTCCACCGTGTTTTACTGATGATGTAGTGCACTTTGGATCATGAGCTTCTCCACGCCTTCTCCATACTTTTCTCTTGCCATCATTCTGGTAGAGGTTGATTTTGGTTTCATCTGTCCAAAGAATGTTTTTCCAGAATTGTGCTGTCTATTTTAGATGCTTTTTAGCAAAGTCCAATCTAGCCTTCTTCCTATTCTTGAGGCTTATGAGTGGCTTGCATCTTGCATTGTACCCTCTGTATCTACTTTCATGCAGTCTTCTTTTTATGGTAGACTTGGATATTGATACGCCTACCTCCTGGAGAGTGTTGTTCACTTGGTTGGCTGTTGTGAACGGGTTCCTCTTCACCATGGAAATGATTCTGCGTTCGTCCACCACTGTTGTCTTCAATGGACGTCCAGATCTTTTTGCGTTGAGTTCACCAGTGCTTTCTTTCTTTTTCAGGATGTACCACACTGTTGATTTTACCACTCCTAATACTGTAGCAATTTCTGGCATGGTTTTTTTCTGTTTTCTTGGCTTAATGATGGCTCCTTTCACATGCATGGAGAGCTCCTTTGACCACATGTTGTCTGTTCACAGCAAAATCTTCAAAATGCAAGCACGAGTCCTATAATCAACTCCAGGCCTTTTATCTGCTTCACTCATAATGACATAACAAGGGAATTGCCCACACCTGCCCATGCAATAGCATGGAAGTCAATTGTCCAATTACTTACGAGCCCAAGAAATGAAGGGATTGTGTTTATAAAATGCTTCAGTTTTTCACATTTTTATTCAATCTTTTTGTTCCATACATGGAATAAAAGCTGAAAGTCTGCACTTCAATGGCATCTGAGTTGTTTTATTAAAAATTCACTGTGGTAAAGTACAGAAACTAAATTAGAAAGAATGTGTCTCTGTCGAAATATTTATAGTCTTGACTGTACATGGATCTATTTGACAGTGGATGCATCAGAATGGGGCAGAACAGGGAGCATGTGGCTCCGCCCAGCGTATTTTGGATATCACAAATACGATCTTTATCAAACTGCATTTTTTCGTCTGCCCTCTGATTTACGATAATTTATGGTATAATAAAGAATGAAGCAATACTCAGAAACTATTTCATACATGTTCTCAATCAGAAAAATTTTCATGGGAATGAGTTTATACAAATATTTGAATAAGGATCCAAACGGATGAGTACATCAGACTTAAGCGTGAGCATGTTTTGTTGTAAATGTCTGCATCCTCATCCCCTTCATAGGATGGAAATTAAACCCAAAGGTTTCCACATTTACTGGCTGTTACTAAAGAAACCGGTGCCGATTGTGACAGAATCACAAATATTCTGCTAAAGCAGATCCAGAACCAACAGAATCAAACAGACGAGCTGTGAGGAACAAATATTCTGCTCTGCAGGAAGCAGGTCAGCCAGCAATCGCCGTCACAGCAGTCAAGTAGTCAGGTGGGGAGATGCTCTAAGCTTGTACAACCGTCTGCCAGCAGACGAGCTGTGCCGCCATCGCTCCAGATGGACATGTTGACAGCGACAGCTGGCGTGCCAGCACGCCTGCAGGTATCAGAAAGCCACTCGCAGGAGCTCTCCATCTCTCCATGCCCTTCATCCTTTTCCTTCCAACGGGAGCAGCAGCGCCTCATGTCACCGATGCTGCCGGCCTCATAAATACTCCAGAGCAGAGAACAATGTAGCTAACTGAGCAGTGCCAGCGCCGGGCTGATGTCACCACCCAGCTCCAATGACAGCAGAGAGGATGGAGGTGAGTGTGGGCGCAGGCCTGGAGAAGCCCACGAAGCGGATTCAGAGATCTGAGAGACGCTCGCATAAACCTGTCAAATCAGGAGGCTTATTGATTTGACAGGTTACAGGCACTCTGAGGTTACACACATGGAGGTGGGGGGATGAGATGCATTCAGGGTCGGACATCGTGATGGAAAGAAGAGGAAATCTGTGTCCGTCTTTCAAAGTTTCCACTTCTAAACAGTGAACGTGCAGAAAAGTTCAGCATTGTTTCAACAGCTTCAGGGTTTCCTGTTGAGAAGATCTTCATCCTCTCCTCCCCCTGAAAGACCCTCAGCCACCATCTTTACTCCCAGAACCTGCTGTTTCCTTCAGATGAGGCAGCCGCTGCTTCAAGCAGCTGTTGGTTCCTCAAAGTCCCTCTGATCGTCTCATGTCGCAGTGTTTTCACGATGATTATGGCTTTTTCAGCCGAAATCCTAAAACCTGCATCGCTTTCCAGGACGGAGTTTCTACAGAGCAGCAGGAGTTCATCAGAAATTCACCTCTGAGCTGTGGGCGGGACTGTTGCCGCGGAGCAAGCCCGTCTCCCCTTCCCATCATCAGATCTGCTGTATCAGCCCAAAGATCTCTTCAAATCACACACAGTCTTTTTTTGTTCTAATCTCCTTCATCCAACAGCCTGAAGGAACATTTATGGCCTCAAAGCAAAAGAGAAAGACCAAACAGAGACAAGCTAAGGGAAGGACCAAAACACACACTCACACACACACACACTACCTGTTGCTTAAAAAACCCTTAATTGATTTTGATCGAGGTATTATTATTATTGTTTATAAATGTTCACCTGAGGAACCACAATTTATGTGCAGACTCTCTGTGCAAAACTTGAGTAAACAAAATTGGTTTGCTTGACCTTTGGCCTCGTTAAAGTGGCACCATTGTGCGACATCACTGCTAAGGCGCCGGCAACAAAAAAGGACCAGCAACAAAACTGTAGACATCATAGGGGGCAGTCTTTAGTCGTTAGGACACTTTGTGCCAGAACTTAGGTCAGATATCTTAAAAAAATGTCAGTTTTGCTTTGCGACACTTGGACGGCGTGGTGATGGCGAGCTCGTCAATTGTTTGATAATCGCAGTGCTGAGCCGAACAAAATGACATGTCGTGGCATGTCATGTTTGGAAATTCAAAGTTATGTTTACGGGCGCTCTTCTGAGCGCGCTCTATTTTATGACAGTAGGACTGATGAACAAAACGGAGGCCGTGAGGGGGTGGGGCTTATTTTCTACTATAATTATTCCCTTAAAGAAACACGGAAACAGCCCTAAATTTACAGGCACTGCCGGTCTGGTGAAAACTCATTTATTTTAAAATGATTGACTACGCTCCCTAAATAATGACATCAGAGTGGCACCAAAATGATTAAGTAAGGCCACAGCACTTTTCTCTTGTCAAACTTTCTGGAAGATTCCAACAAAATTCCACCATCCACCCCAGAAAAACATCAACACTCACTCAAGCACAGGTGCTATCTCACCTTTGCACAAACAGTTTGCATGACTGAATGAAATGTTTCACATGTGTTAGTCTGAGTGCATAAGTAGGCATGTGTGAATGTTAGTGGTAGTATGTCCATGTGGACTTGTTTGTGTGTGAACACTTTTGGAGGCAACAGGTGTGTTTGTAACTTTTGAGTGTGTGTGGACAGGCCTCGCCCATTTTAGATTTTTCATGCATCTTAACCTGTCAGTTGTGATTATAAGGCTCCAGCAATTTGTTGCTTTTCTGATGCTTCATGATCTTATCCCTCGCTACTACAATCACCCCTCTAAGCCCCCCCCCCCCCCCCCTTATCTGTCATCCCTCTCCTCCTTTTCCTTTCTGTTCGGTCCAACAAAAAATATTTACAAAAATAATTAACATGAATAAAGTTTAGCCGAAATTACAAAAGGGGTTTATTTAAATATACATCTGGTGTATCATAAGATTCATAACCCCTGTTGTAAAAGTAAAATATGTGCAACACAAAAGGCCTTCAGCTCTCATCTGTTTGCCCAGCTGTTGGACAGGACAAGTTAAAAAAAATTTTTTTTTAAAGACTTCAAAAGGTTTACCTGCAGTCACATAAATTCAGACTGTTCAGTGACTGAACAGAGAGGGTTTGCTTGACCTTTGACCTTGTCGAAGTGGCATCGCGGTATGTAATCCTAAAAAATGTAATGCTGGAGAAGAGTTGTTTTGGATTTGGCTCGCGGGTTTCACCAGAACAGGAACAGGGGAGGGGCTGAACAGCGACGCCCATTCTGTGCCGCTTGTGGCTTTAATTTTCTTTCTTTTTTTTAATGACAGGAAGGGAATCTGCTTCAAATCCATCTTTATTTTTACACTTTTGGACCAAAGTTCCATTTTGGGAACAAATCCAGGTGTGATAAATCTACCGCAGCGCTCTGATAGACACCTCCCATCTGATGATGGACTGAGCGATCAGTGAGGACGTCCGTCAGCGCAGAGGCAGCCACTGCCACTGAAGCGGAGCAGCTTCATAGAAACTGCATTCATGTGCACATTTTATGTCTACTCTGGCCGCCGTTCGACCAGAGCAGACCAGAGTAGACGCAAAATGTGCACATGAATGAAACGTTCAGGCGCTCACAGCGGCAGGATCAGAATCATTCTTTGATCTGCTTGAAACTGAAAAAGTTCTTTCTCTCTTTACAATCATTTATTCCTTAAGCAGAAAGATTCGCTGAGAAGAAGCGTACGTTAATTCGAGGAGAAGCGAGGAGATGGAGATGCCTCCTCAGAATAATCATCTGATTTAGTGATGCTGCACGCTGCTGAAGGCGAGGACTGACCGACGGCGAGCTGAGCAAACCCAGAGAAGACTGCCTTACAGGAGGCTGCCTTCTCCACCTCTTAGATTATTCCATCTGTTTGAGATCTGCGCATGTGTGCGTGCACGAGCATCTGTCCTAAAGATGACAAAAGAACAGGTGAGGTCCATCTTCTGATCCAGCAGAAGATGGACCTCACCACCATGTGACTGAGTCACAGATGGAGGAACCTCCTCTGAGACGGTTCCATCAGACCAGAACCAGGGACAGAAAACAGGAAGTTGACTCACCCAGGACGAGGACTTGCACTGCTCCTCACTCATTTACAAGCCTGCAGGAGCTCCGGTCACCTGTGTGCTGCTCTTCTCCAGGTGCAGATGGTTTTTCTCCCTTTCTTCCTTCTGCAGCAGCAGCAGCGGCTGGCCTGGAATGCATTCACTCGCCTCCCCCCTCCGTCTTCAGCGTCGATGATCCAAAATGAGCTCCGCCGTTCTCTTTGTGCTTCGGAGGCAGGAGCAGCTGCTGAATTTCACGAGGACGACGGCTGCGCTGCTGCATGCGTGTGTGTGTGGAGCCGTCAGAGCGTGTGTTGGTTGCTGTTTACTGGAGCTCATCTGCACTGTTGCTGCTTCACAGCTGATCCGTGCTGCATTCAAGTCCTGTGGGGAAAAAAGGGAAGAGGAGAGCCTGGTTTAAACGTTCAGTGTGGCTCAGCTTCAAAGGGAGGGTATTATCCCCCCCCCCCCCCCCCCCGGAAACGGTAATTTGGGGAAGAACGAAAATCAAACTAAAATAAGAATTTGGGTTACAAGGAAAAATTTTGCCAAATATCCTACAGAGACCTAGACGACTGCAGCTCATCATGTCCAGTCATAAATAACAGAGACACTTTAAAGACTCACTCTTATTTTTTAATCTATTTAACCTTTATTTATCCAGGCAGGACAGATTAAAAGCAACATTCTTATTTACAACTGTGGCCTGGAAAAAGGCAAGACCTTTTAGAGAGATTACAAAAACAAGAAATGAGTTGAATACAACCAGAAGTAAAAACACAATCTAAAAATATAAACAAAAAAATATACTCCTGCAGCCCCGTGACCCTGAAAGGGGTCATGTTCCAGCCACTCGTGGGCAAAAGCGAGGTACACCCTGGACAGGTTGCCAGTCTGTCCCAGGTGACAGCAGCGTCCTCAAGACACAGGTGACAGCGAGGAAGACTCATTAGTGTGGTGGAAACCCCATCAAATTACACCCCAACATCAAGGCAAGCCTGGAAGGAAGTATCTCTGCATACTTGCTAGTACTTCACCTTCAGAGAGACTATTCAATACAACAGAAAACACTGACACACATCAGCATTGGCAACATGTCTGAACCCTTTAAGCATGTTGGTTTTTTATAACCAAGAACTTTTTATTGTAAAACATTCACTGCTCACGGATGCATTGACAGAGGAACCAGGGAAACCATTGCAGGAGTTCATCAGAAATTCACCTCTGAGTTGTGGAGCAGAGCAAGTCACTTCTACTTCCCATCATGCATCTGTTTACAGTTTCTCCCTCTAGCTTACGGCCCCTCACACCCCTAACCTAACATTAGCGGTGCATCAAAAATGGCGAGCAATATCGTAGCTATCCGCCAAACAGTTTAGATCCAGATTCCAGCTCAGACGAGGAAAACAAAGACATTCATGGATCTATTTGTCTGCAGGTGGATGCATCACAATGGGGCGGAGCAGGGAGCTCGTAGCCAACAGATTTTCTATGTAACAAATATGATTTTGTTTAAACAGCATTTTTTGATCTTCTCCTGATTCACAATGATTGGAAATACTGAGCAATTTTAATCTTAAATCATCAGAAAATGGCCACAACAGCATGTCAAAAACACCATTTTCATCGCAGTGTGTCTTTAATCACTGTTCTTTTTGATTTTTGTCAGAACTACCAGAAAGGTAGATTGCTATTCTTTGGTTGGTTTCCCCGAAATTTAAGTTCCTTCCCGTCTTCTATTGAGATAACCTGCAGTCTAATTCTTGTTCACTTTTATTTACATAAAACAGAAATGATGTTTTAGTTGATTTTTGTCATGTCATGTCGTCATTGCAATATTGATCACTTCTACTACCACTAATAATAATACATTTTATTTATACGGTTTCTTTCTGGGCACTCAAGGTCACTTACAGGAACAAAACAATCATAGCACACAGTTACAAAGAATAAAACAGTAGTTAAAAAAAACTACTATCGCACATCGCAGGTTTTCTTCATTTCCAGAAGCCCTAATATGAGCTTGTAGTCCTATTTT
The DNA here is from genome assembly GCF_053564925.1 of Oryzias latipes. Lineage (NCBI taxonomy): Eukaryota > Metazoa > Chordata > Actinopteri > Beloniformes > Adrianichthyidae > Oryzias > Oryzias latipes. Next base: position 10,290,148 of record NC_136240.1, read on the forward strand.
TCTTTACCAGAAAAAAACATTTTGTTTTTTTACATGTGTGGCAGTAAAGATGCAGTAAACGCTTTTTTACAAGTATTCCATAAAACAGTCATTGAAAACCACAACCTGTAAGACATCGACTTCCTGAAATGAATTTATGGGCTGTCGTGTTCCTTCAGCCACTGTGAAAAACAAAACAAAAGCGAAAAGGATTTAGAGTTTTCAAAGAATCGTATGTCTTCCAATAGTAGCCGCGGCCACAACGGGGTGCCTCCTCCACCTGACCTCCTCCTCTCCATCAACCCCCTCGTGTCGTCCTTCACTCCATGACTCTGGTTTGGCTGAGCGCTCAGAAGCAGTCTGATGTCTGTGATGTCGCTCCAAAACCACAGACCAAAGCAGCTTGAAAGCCCTCCACTCACCTCCTCCACCAGGAGAAAGAATTTATGGGCAAAATTTGTTTATCTGGAATGAAATGATTTTGGTGATAAAAATCCTGATTTATTCCCTAAATCGGTTAATCTCTTGTTTTGCTTTGCCATGAAGGGTTCTGTTGGAATAATGTATATTAATGATCTCATATTTGCTTTTTTATGCATCACCTAGCTATGTAGCTAGGTGATATAATCATGTTTGCAGAAGTGTCTGTGTCCAACTCTGTTTCACCAGAAGGTGGAGGGGACATTGCAAACTTGTGTGTTAGATGTGTCTAGAATGAATCGAAGGACCCTCCATGTTAGTTTATCCATGAGAAAAGGCTTTGCAGTCCTGAAAATGATGTGGTAAGACTGTAACAGACAGACATGTCGTAATTAATGTTTTCTAATCGTGCTGCAGCTGTGCTTTCTTGTCCCCCCCTTAGAGTAAAGCGCATGTGTAACTTAGGGAAAACCCAAAACATCTTAATAAAGGAGGTGAGCAGCAGAATATGCGCCAGAGTGGAGAGAGATTGTTTACTGGGTAGATCTCTGTTTGCTCTCTTCATAAAAGGTACCTTGGTCTGTTTGTCTTTCTTTCCTTTTTGAATTGTTCTGATGTTGCAGGTTGTTTTAACCCAACAGGTTCATTTCTTATTGCCAACACATTTGGAAGAAATCCTTCCCCTCCCTCCCCCCAGGACAGAGGTGCCTTAAAAACGTTTTTTTTTTTTTTAACAGCAGTGGTAGCAGCGATCTGTCTGCATACATGCAGCAGTTTGTGCTGCAAGAGTTTCTGCGAATAATCTGTTCCCAGATTAACGCTTCCATTACAGCTAATCCTGAATTCCCGGACAGAGTGAGGACGGGTGGAGCAGATTCGGGATGTTTCTTTGTATCTCTGGGAGCCTCTGAAGGAATGTTTGCATGAAGGAAACATGAAACGAATTCAAGTCACACATTTTCTTCTAGAATTTAATCTGCCACATCAGACATTCACAATATTCATTAAAACTATCAGGATCTATTTTGCACCATAAGAACCGCAGTGACATGTTCTGGGTCTGAAGATCTGAGGTGCTGAACCGGTTTTCAGGTCTTCTCCAGCTTTGCTGTTCTGGTCCAGCAGCAGGATGATGAGCATCATCATGTTTTAAGGAGCTGCAGTGGTGGAGCCACAGAGTCTGGTTCTGGTTCAAATGTGAGGCAGCGTCACAGTTCAGCATGTGTCCCTGCAGAACTCTGGTTCTACTCTGCAGCTTTGACCTGTCTGTCTGCCTGCTTCCATTCTGAAAAGTTATTAATGAACATATGGTTTATGGCATCTTTAAGAACAACCCCCCCCCCCCCCCCCCCCCCCCCCAGCCTCTAATGCTGTGACATTTGTCCCATTGCAGTGGTTTTCTTCTCAGGCTGGTGGTAAAAGCATTGATGTCACGTGGAGGACATCAATGAACATGCCATTAATAAAGCTCCATACGTAACATGTTCTCAAACACCTGATGCTGAATATTACGGCGCCATCAGGGGAGTGCTGGAGGGGCGATGTCAAAAACCAAACACTGTCACAAGTCTCATTTTGAATGAGGGCCAAAAGTCCTGCAGATGAGCAGTGACTCTGGTTTTCCACGTTCCTATATTAAAAAAAAGGTTTAATCCCAGCAGAGAAAGGACCATCGACTTCCTCCTTCAGTTTGGTCTGAGACGCAAAGACAGCCCTGCTCGGAACCTCAGCAGAAGGTTTGTCATAACGTCATTCTGCCCGGAACCCCAGAGGAGTGCAGACTGCAGAGAGAATGTCTGCGTGACCTTCATTCATCCGTCTCAGCGCCGTGAAGCCATCAAAGCACATGGACGACACTCCTCACATCCCAAAAGTCCCAAGTTCAGCCGTCCATGAACTCCATCTGGACCAGGCCAGGCTGACCACAGTCGGGTTTGTTCATGACCGACATCAGGATACACAGTTTTTCTAGACTGACAAGACACTTTTGTTGAAGCTGCTCTTCTTTTCTAATACTGTGAACACAAAACACAATTTTTAAGCTACAGTCATAAAACCTCAGACAGGTTAAAAACTGAACTTTGTTGTGAAATCGTGCCCCGAGTCAGTCAACATTAAAAGCAACATTGAACTGTCAATCAACACTACGTAGAAAAAGAGCAAACACAATGCTCAGGACATGAAGCTGGAGAAATTAAAGTTTAAAAATTTGACTGTAGGCTAAATGCATGTTGCAGAAAACCTTTGCATTTATGACTTGTACAATAAGAAAAAAATCGTGTGCATTTACATGTAGCACCTGTGAAAACAAACAAGCGTTTGTCACTTGTGCAGAAGTAAAAATAATGTACAAAAAATATACAAATAAGGTATTACTCAGCCACAGCATCATGTCTCCGTACTGGGTCAGGCCACAGGACTTCCTCCACATCACAGGCCACATTTTACCTGGCCAGGCAATGGGGGTGGGGGTGGGGGGACCCTGACATGCTGTATCCAGACTTGGCGTGCCTCCACACCTATGTCACCACATTCAAGTTCCGTGGCATGCAGGAGATTAACCCTGGTGTAAGGTTGGCGTTCTTATACCTTCCACAGCCATGAGGAGAAGAATGCCTCAATAGGGTTAAGGAAAGGGGCGCATATAGGGTGGAGGGCAAAGATTGATCAAATCTTGGTTCATACGGAACCACACTCTAACCTGGAGGGCTCTGTGAAAACTCAAATTGTCCCAAACAGCAACATAGATGAGATGCTCATCTTGCTGTCCCAACAGAGCATCTTGCATGGGATTGAGGAAGATGAGGAGCTGGTGAATTTTGTAGGGCTCAGGTTGGCATGAAGGTGGACAACCCCATGACTGCTGATGGCAGCACATAATGGGACATTGCCACCACGCTGCCCAGGAACGCCAACAATGGCCCGATGGCCAATCACATTACGGCCTCTCCTTCTCCTTTAGGTGAGATCAAACCAGCTTCATCCATGGAGATGTATTCATGGGGTCTTTCCATTGCATCCAGTTGAAAACCCCTCTGTAGAAATAAATGTCGTTTTCTGAGAGATACGGAAAAAGGGATTTTGGCCTCCACAGTTAATCACTACTTAGATGTATTTGCTGTCAGCATTTACATACTGTACTACAATGTCATTAAAAGGTGTTTGACTGTTCTCTTCTCTAAATCTTCTGATTATGGTGGACACAGTGAATCCACTGATGTTTGGTTGTACCCTTTGTCCAGCCTCCCTCATGCTCATACCATGGACAAAAACATAGTCAATCACAGTAACTCTGATTTCATCAGATATTACTGTTCTTTGTCTTTGCTGACCACCTCGACCTCCTCTCACAAGAACTCTTCCTCTCAACTTATCCATTGTAGGGCCTCACAAACTAGTGCTTTCTGAACTGGTTTACTGTATATGTTCTCTCAGATCATTAGCCACACGTAGTAGCAGTTTTAAGTTGTTGTGTTCAAGTGGTGACAACTGTGATTTCTTTGTGTTTGACTTTTGTCCTTTGTGCACATTTAAGCAGCATGGGTGCATCACAATGAAAATGTGTTAGACAAGTTGTGTCTAAACAGGTGAGATATGTTTATGCCAAAGGAATCACTGATTCAATGAGTGGGTTTAGGCAACTGAGCATTTGGTTCAGACAATAGGGTTTAGTGTTTTAGCAATTGAGAAAAACTGTAAACTGGCCTCAGTGTAAACAAAGGATCCTGGTAAAACACCAAAAGCGGAATGTAAATCTAATATTGATCCATGCAAGAGGATAAAAGACAAAGAGAGAATCTGTCTTTTCTGGAGGAACTGCTCCAACAGAAAACGAAGTGGATCAGCAGAAATTCACAGCAGGAACCCGTCACATCTGATGGAGAGGAGAGGAGAGGAGAGGAGAGGAGAGGAGAGGAGAGGAGAGGAGAGGAGAGGAGAGGAGAGGAGAGGAGAGGAGAGGAGAGGAGAGGAGAGGAGAGGAGAGATCAGATCCACTCTGGAGTCTGAAGGGAAACAGAAATCCCTTTTGGCTGTGGACAAGAAACCAGATTCTCTCAAATTAACAAAGAAAGCTGCATGGCAAGTGTGTGTGCACGGATGTATGCATGTGTGTATGCGTGCAGGTTGCAGGTGCATGTGTACAGGTGGATGTGCACGTGTGTGACACCACAGTAGAAGACCTCCCCCTGACCCAGAGCCACAGGAATACCAGCTTCTCAGTGAAACTCAGCACATGACGACCGAGCAGGGGGGCTGTGAGAAAACCCCCGCCTCTCCCCACGGGCAATGCCAGAGTGTAGGAGACTCCAACATCCCAAGGAGCCCAAACTGTGGGTGGAGGCGGTCCTACCGTCTCTGACACAGACAAGGCTGACACAGAAATGAGGCAGTATTTACAGGCTACAGGTGGGCGAGGTCACAGTAACAGCACTCTGTGATTGGACCCTTTCCTTATGACAACATAGGAGAAAAAAAGATCATTGTGAAAATAGATAATAACTCTGACCCGATCTTTTTTCAAAACCCAAAAAAAACAGCAGATGACAGATCAAGTGCGTATTGTTGCCACAGTTTGCATGCGTGCCCTGGATTACCGACCTATTTGTTTCTAGTTTGTTCATCTGCGTCACAAATGTTTAACAGTTGAAGTCTTCATCTACAGATCCTCTAAGATGGTTCCAGCTTCATAGAAGATGATTTTTAAACAATCAATAAAATTCTGATCATTTCCAGAAGACGTGCTTTAGCTGCACGTCCTCACAAACATCCCAACACTTACATCCATGCTGTTCGCATCACATGTTCACACGCATGTAGAAAGGGGAGATGCACATTTTCAGCGGGTTTCATGTTAAAATGGAGCAACAGCAGAAGACCCAACTAAACCCTAAAAATGATCATGAAGCTAGATTCTAATCCTGCTCTGGACTACCAGGTTGCTGAAGCCTACCCTGACACTGAAGGGCAAAGGTGGGGTGTGCCTGTACGGGTTGTCAGTCCTTCGCAGGGCGAGTGCACAAGCATTCCTCATCAGCACATTTGAACTCTTCAAATGCTTTTTTTTTTCAAAGTTTCAAAACCAGAGGCAAGTTCTTCCAGTGTGGAAGATGATCTGCATGGGTGCATGCACACGCATGAAGACAGGAGTGAGTCTAGCTGCGGGTTTCTGGGTCACTGTCAGTGACAGTGTCAGAATCCAAAACCCAACCTCCTCAGCCTGGCCTACACGGGTCAGCGCTTCTCAAGAGGGACATGAAGCATCTCAACTCTGCGCACTTCACTGCGCCGCATAAATAAACCCGGCGGCTCCCTGCCAGCGTCAGCGACACGGGTGGGGTGGGGGGTTAGCAACACTCAGGGCAACAGCATGAATAAAAGTCACACCAGAGTGACAGTTCACCCTTCAAACAGATATGAAAAGACGGCGTTTAGAAGGAAATGTTGGACATGACGAGCTCGGCCTGAAATCTCCACAGCCACGCATGCAGCTGCACTATAACGATGCATTGGTCCCTGCCTGTAAGACAGCAGCAGGTAAGTGATCAAAGTGGAAGACTGTGACTGTTGCAGCAGACAAATCCATTCATTAAACCAAGGCTGAATGGGGAATACAACTGCCCCAGAAGGTCAGTAAATTAAACCACAGTAATTAATTAAACACAGCCTAAGGTCCACGAGTGGTCAAAGAATGGCTGTCATCATGACAAAAAGTAATGCTGCAGCTGACAATGTTGTAATGTCATAAACATGCAGCCATCCATCAAACGGAGGCTTTCAGCCCAGAAAACGCTGTCACAGCAGAATAACGTTCAGGTGAAACCCCGCCCACATTTCTGCATCAAACAGCTGATGCTGGCAGAAAATTAAACTCTGCAGCAGAACAGGGGACATGCACCTGCCGAACAACTAATGCAGTAAACATGCAGCAGCTGCATCACGACTGCAGAGACTGAGGCAGAAAACCTGCAGCCAGCACAGAGAGGAGCTGCAAACCAAAAGCTCCCTCCTGTACCGTTCCTCTGATGCAGGCTAAAAACCACATCACTGCGCCTGTTCCTCCTCAGGGCGGAAGCAGCAGATCAGCACTTTGGTCTTCACAGATGATGAGGAGGAACACGGGAGCTAAGAACTCCAAGGATCTCATCATCATCTCAGCTTAACATCCCATGGGCTCATTCAGAATAACAAAAACGGTCTTAGCAGTTTATTACGACACCATCATTTCCCTCCAGACAAACAGAGATTATGTAAAAAAAATATTCATAATAAAACCAGGAGGTTACAAAGTCTCAACATCTTCTTGCGAGTCACCTGTCCTAACAAAAATGCAGCATTTAATCCTATTTTCAAAAAATAAAAGCCTCCAAATACCATGGTAAAAACACCTGTAATCTTCTTCACCATTTCACTTCTGCCCATCAGCATGACCCCACAGGAACAGCATGACCTCATCGATGACCTCATCGTCCCCATCCTTACTAAAGTAGATATTTACCGTCTTCTCGTTACTTCATGACAGTGAGATAAAGGTGATGTCTGCAGGAGATCAATTCATTTGATCTTTGGAGCTTCAAGAAGGAGTTTCCTCCTGGGGAAGTCCTCAGTAGAATCTAGACTCCGACTTTCTGTCAAACAGCCGGTTTGAGTTATATCAGCGTTAATGACAGAGCTGTCTGTAGCTGCCTGATTTAGTGTCCATACGGTAATTATTTTCACTCATTTTCAGATTTGGATTCAGTTTTAATCGGAAGTTTCCAACAGATCAGGTCCTACAAAGCAGAGAACCTGCTGCATTGTTTCTAGAGTAACGCATGATGGAGACCATCACTGCTGGGTGAAGGGGGGGGGGGGGTCACCAGTCCATCACAGGAGGAATCCAAACAGTTTTCCATGTTCTAAAAAAGAAAAAAGAATGAACTTTTCAATCACTTTTCAGTCTTTTCCTGAAAGCTGCAGAGATGATGCATTTCAGCAGCAGCAGTGTACATTAACACGAATACAAACGTTTAGAATAGTAAGAGACTGATGATGTTATCACAATGAATGAATATAATGAACACATTAACACAGAAAATGCAACTTTGTGGCATTTAAATGTATGATCTCACTAATATCCAGTTATATGAAATGTATGTAGTTGAACATGTCTACATGAATGGAGGGGGGTCTTTTTCAACATCTTTCTACTTCCTTTAAAACATTTACGCAAAGATTTTATGGATTTGCTGATTTTATTTAATGTTCTCTACTAAAAGTTCAAATCCATCTTTTGAGATTCGAAATCTTTGTGTTTGAACCAACGACCATCAGGATCTTCCTTATCTCCATGACTTTCTATAGGTTAGAACTGTATAGAGACCTGGACTGAGCAACTGTGACATCACCCATAGAAAATGCCGTACGCCCAGCACCAGACGACAGTGATTGGTCCAAGTCGGACTAAGTCAACTTTCTATGGCAACTACTCTGGCCAATCAGAATTAAGCTTGTTCAAAGTTTGCCCCCCTTCCACTGAAAACGGCTTGAGAGAATCTGTCAAACGGTTGAGGTGGGGGCCATTGGGCACCAGATGATTTTACTGAGGCATCTGGTCAGTTTATAACTTGAATAAGTTGAACGGAAAAAACATTTTAAAAATGAGGATTAAGATATTTAAAAAAAAAAAAAAAAAGGTATCCAATCCAGAATGGTTCTTCTGACCAATAGAAGCAGCTGTTTCTCTACAGAAGTCCATGGGGGGCAGGGTCACTCAGTCCAGTTCTCTTATTCAGTCTATGTTAAGGACATGTAGTTCAACAGAGTGCTCACAGGCAGAGAGACTTGTGGGTAATTCCTCTCAGGTTTAGTTAGGCTTGTATACATGTACAGACGTTAAATCCAGTTAACATCACTGTTCCTGCTGCATCTCCACACCCACAGGGTCACATCTGCCCCCTTCATGTGCAGCTTCTTGCAGCAGCTCCTGTGAAACAGACGTGGGCGTGCATGTGTGCAGATCAGATCAGAGGATTCAGATAATAGCCTCCCACATCATATGCAGATTGGAGTGCCGGAGAGGAGAGTGCGTGTTTGTGTGTGTGTGGGGGGGGGGGGGGGGGTTTGTTAGAGAGGGGCTCAGACATGCAGAATCAGGACAAGAACCATGAATGTGTTCTACAAACACCCCAGCAACTCGCAGCCCCCCCCCCCCCCACACTCAACAGGGGGGCAGGGTAATAGTGAGATGCTGATGTTTCTTCTCGTCTGAGCTCGTTATCGCTGATGTCAACAGAACTAATTGGGGGGGGGGGCAATAGAGTTCAAATGGATTGGTATAACCTTCACTGCATCGCCACAGCGAGGAGGGGGGGGCGGTCCTGCTCTGTTCATAGCAGCTGCTGCTCCTCTGCATTGACGTGACCTTGGTTTACAGAAGATCTGCAGTTATTCATTGCTGCAATGACGGTCCACTTCACTCTTTGGTCGCGCCGCTTCTCTGAACTCTGAAGGTGACGGACGCTCTTCAAACCTCTGGGGACGGCTGATCATTTGACTGGAATCCCTTCCAGACTGAAGGTGGTGGTTGGGTGGGTGGGGGGGGTCAGACAGTGGTTAACATTGAAGTCAGTTTCTCCACTGCTGACTGGTCACCCAAGTCACACCGTGTGACGTTTATAATTTGTTGAAACATGAAACTGAACAAACATTCTAAATGACCTCTGAACCTTCAGAGTCCCCCCCCCCTCCCAATGGAGATGAAAAAGTCTGGTTTAGTCTGCCATCCCGCCCGCAACTCAGGTTAATTTCTAATAAACGCCTGCTGCTCTGCAGAAACTGTCCTAGAAAACTTGATTTTTGCTCAAAACGTCATAAAGACCACTGCATGGGAACACTGAAAGCAGATCAAGTGATCAGAGTGAGGCTTCGTCTTTTTGCAGCATCAAGTTGTCCATTTTCCCAAAGACCAAGAAATCCTCGTAGTGTTTTTAATTTCAGCCTTTCTGCAGAAACCAGCTCCTACAACCTCTAATATGTTCTTCATCTACGTCTGAGCAGGAGCAACGCTCCTCCAAACCAGAGCTGAAACAGCTCACTCATCCAACTGAGGAAGGCGAGCCTGAAAAGGTTTGAGCAGATCGTGCAGCAGCAGCAGGTCACCACCCACTGAGCGTAGAGTCAGACCTCAGTGGGCACAGGAGGTCTGGTCCTTGAAGGTCAGACATGGTGGCAGAGAAACCACTGAACCAAAAGTCTTTAATCTGCTTTTTAAACATTTAGAGTAACTAGCTCCAAGAAACTTGTTCAGTGTAGAATGTTCCAGCTAAAGAGCTGGATGGCAGACCAAAGGTCAGGTCCTGTTAGTGGGACAAGTCCTAACGTTTGAGTTTCCTCCTGTCAACAGGTAAACTAACCATACCTGCAGCTGTAAACCCCACCTCCACCTGTCTTAGGCACTTTACTGCCATCTAGTGGAAAACCACCAAGTGTCAGGATATAAAATACTTTATTTCATTAGAAAGACAGAAATGTAAATATTCAAACAGCAGGAAGTCCTTCATTCAGCAGTGGGGGGTAGGGGGGCCGCATCCTTTCAGAAATAAAATTTAGTTAATTTTAGGTCCAACCATTTTTAAATGACTCGTCTCACCGTCTGCACATCTTCAATGACGAGGCCTCTCCCAGAAAGCTCCAGGTCGCTCTCCGTGTTGTTGTGGGAGGCGTATTCGTCGGTGTCCGTCTCCACGGAGCTGGGCTGGAGGACACGGACCATGGGTCGGTTCTACAGGAAGAGTTCCACATTCACAGGACGACAAACTGGACCAACCTCATAGTCCGGATCTTCTGCAGGGCCTTCATCATCTACCAGCTCCTTGGACAGAGCTTCCACCCAGCTTGGATGGTCTTCCTCCTCCTCCTCATCATCATCCAGGTCGTCTTGTTTGCGCTTGCTGCCTTTTCCGTCAGGTTTGGCGGGAGAACTTCTGATTTCTGTTAGAGATGCAGAGGTCAGAAGATCTGCCCTGAAGGTCAGACTGCTGAGTGTTGAACCAGCACCTGGGGACAGGGCGACCCCGATGCTGCGGGGTCCCGGGAAGCCCAGGGCGCTCTGGACCCAGCGGGGCAGGACGGACAGCAGCGCGCGCGTCACACGGCGCAGGCGCTTCCGGCGGCAGGGGCGTGGGGGTGCAGAGACCGCGGTGACCATGTGAGGCTCCTGAAAGGCAAGCAGCCGCCAGGCCCTGGAGCAGACTCGAACCTGCAACCGCAATCAGCGTTAGAAACTCATCACTAACAAGAAGCTCCGTGATGGTCGGACACGAACCACGAGGCCAAACGGCCAGAAGAGGCCGCGGAGCAGCGCGCGCAGCCCGCCGTCCCGCGTCGCCACGGCGTCCCGCGTCGCCACCACGGCGTCCTTCAAGGGCAGAAGATAAAACAATCAGATGGAAACTTCAACCAGAAGGCGCTTCAGCCCAAACACCACCACCTCCGGTTTCTGTTCTCCGCCCCGCTCTGCTGCTTCCACGCGGCCTCCACACGCCATCCTGCTGCCAGCCGCGAGGACACCCACTGATCCGGCGCGCTTATGAGTGCGGCACGCGCTGCTGAGGCCGAGCAGCACAGGTGCGCGCAGAGGCAGCAATTAGCGCTATCCAATAAACACAGCCCGCCAATTAACCAGAGCCAGCCAATAGAACTGCACCACGGTTCGGCTGAGGGAGGAAGGAGGAGAACCGCAGGTTCCTCCTACCGAACCCAGAACATCTGACCGAATCTGGAACCAATGCAGATTTGATGAAATTGTTTGAATCAACAGGAAATAACAACCAAAAAATACACACACAATCAAGACAAATGTTTGGAATCATTTCCAAACACGCGCACCTCTACACATGTGAGGAAACTGAAAGAAAACAGCATCAAGGAAATGTGATCAGAAAACAATCACAGGCTGCAAGAATGAGACTGGTGTGGTTATGGGAAGCGCTGAAAAAGCCAGAGACCTGAATACCTATTTTACTAGGTTATTGTTTCACCTGTCATCCCCACTGTTTCCAAAATCAGCCCGATCTCCACCAAACTCATCACTGAGCCCTCTCCACTCCTCCATTCCTTAATCCACCTCCACACTCCTGCATGTGATCCATGCCACTCATCTGCAAAATATGAATGCTCCCCTTCACATCATATCACAGGTGAGAAAGGAACTGCAGACTTTGCACGGAAAGCACCAGGACGTCCTGCATAATCCTCATTACTAAGGTGAAGAATCCCCACGGCAATAACGGCCTGTAGCACCGACCTCGCATGTAATGAAGATCGTTGAGAGGTTGGTGCTGCAGCAGCTGAAGCCACAGGTGCAGGATGACCAAGATCCACTGCAGTTCGCCTACAGGGAGAGAGTGGGGGGAGAGGACGCTGTCCTCTATTTGTTACATCCCACTCCCTCATATGGATGACGGAGGTTGTGCTGTGAAGATGCTTTTCTTTGACTTCACCTGTGCCTTTAATACTTACAACCTCATCTGCTGCAAGAGAAGCTCACCAAGACGGCTGTGGAGCCATTCCTGGTGTCCTGGATCACAGACCACTTAACCAACGGGCTGCAATATGTCCGCATGGGGGGAGCCATATTCAATACCCTCAGTTGCGTTGGCGCACCGCAAGGCACTGTTTTGTCTCCTGCTCTGTTCACGCTGCACACGTCTGACTTCTGCCACATCACCTCAACCTGCCATATGCTGAAGTTTTCAGACGATGCAGCCATTGCGGCCTGAATAAAAGGGGGAGAGGAAAGGGAGTACTGGGGCCTTTTGGAGGACTTTGTGGCCTGGAGCAGGAAGAATCAGCTGCAGCTGAATGTGCAGAAGACCAAAGAAATGAGAAGAAAGCAGCCTCCATCACCTCCACCCATATACATTGAGGGAGACAGCGTGGAGATGGTACAGTTCAAGTACCTGGGGGTCGTTTTGGATAACAAGGTGGACTGGACCACCAATACAGACCACCTTTACAAGAAGAGCCAGTCCCGGCTGTACTTTCTCGGCTGCGCTCATTAAACATCTGCTCCAAACTCCTGCACGTTGTATCCATCTGTGGTAAGAAGTGTCCTCCTCCATGCTGTGGAGTGCTGGTGCAGACGGCTCAACCAATTATTCCATAACGTGAGCTCCGTGGTTGGACTGAAACTGGCCCCAGTGGAGGACGTGGCGGAGCAGAGGACTTTGTTTAGGTTCAGGGCCATTGTGACCTCACACCCACTGCACCAGGCTTCACCAGGAGGAGCGTGTCCAGCAGCAGACTGCTGTCCAGCACAGCTCCACAGACAGACTGAGGACGTCTTTTGTCCCTCGTGCCATAAGACAGAACATCAAAAGTTGAACTTTAATTTCTGAATCATGGATCTCTTATATATTTTAAATGTTTTACTAATAGATTTTAATAATGAGTTTTTATGGCTTTATTCTTTTTATTGTTTATTCTATTGTGTGTGTTGAATTCAAGCAGCTGGCTGCTTTTTCATTTCCTTCGGGATTAATAAAGCTTCTTCTTTATCAGAAAAGTACAAGTTTACACGTACAAATCCAAGTTTATTTGGAAAACTTTATTCGCACAAACATCATGCACAGCACTTTATTACTGACAAAGGTTCCTGTGTGTGTGTTTGTTTGTGGGTGGGGGGGGGGGGGAGGGCTGCCTATGGGTTTGTGTCACAGAAAGGTATTTTCTTAAAAATCTCGCTAAAATGTAAATCTGATCTAAATGTTAGACAGTTTCTTCATGGAATTGAAACTGTTCGGTAAAGCAGAACAAAGATGGATTCAGAGTCCGCAGATATTTTCATCAAACAGAAGTACACCCCCGCGTTTAAGTGTCTTACATAACAAAGGGGAGGACAGCTTTTCACAGCTCTGCCTTTTATTCAGGTCTCTTTCCAAACGGTTTCAACAGTTTTATTCAGACGAGAGGCTGAATCATGAGACAGAACCGGGATCAGGACGTTCAGACTTCATCAAAACGTTATGAAACAAAAGGTTATGGAATTTATTCAAACCGTCTGAGATTTTCAGATCCTCCGTATTAGAAATGTTTCAGTTTCAGAACAAACAGATGAAAATGACAAGTATGACCAGGAGGCCGGCGACCTGTGGGTCCAAACGCAGGTGGCCATGGATTCAGCGGGAAGGTCAGAAGGTTATCTGGCCATTATAGCCAGATATGTCGCCAAACTGGTGTGGGTCAAAGTTCATCTGTCAGGGGGGTTAGATGTAACCCAGAGCTGAAGAAGCCTTTTGGACCTGGAAGGGTCTTTCCATCATCAGGCTGAATGTTTTACTCTGGAGGGAATGGGGACGGGACTATTAGCTCGAGAGACGCCACCTGGTGGCTCCTTGATGAACTGGATAACCCATCTTTAGTTGTGCTTTAGTTTCTTCTGGACCTTTAGTCAAAGTTTTCCTTTGAGTCCGATAGGTTTCTGCTCTTCAGCTGCCTGCTGGAGTCATGCGCTCCCAGCTCCCTCTGCTGCTCGTTCTTTGTTTCAGGGAGGTCCTCCCATCTCTGCTCCTCAGTCAGAAACCCACCTGGACGCTCCACACCACACTGCCAGAGCATTGGCTCCTCTGGAGGTTAGCGTCATCTGCTTTGTTCTGTAACCCTTGTGCTATCCTAGGCACTTTAACGTTGGGAGTTGGGTCATCTAGACCCACTAGACAGAGCTCTGAACCTTTTTTCTTCAATGATTTGTGATCTTCACTGGTGTCCATGGATTACATGAAATCTTTCCACCTTTATTCACCTTTGTCATGGTAGGGAGAACACGTTAATGTAAGGGTGGGGTCATCTAAGGTAGCACAAAGGTTAAGAGCTCAGGAAAAGCTTTGCCTATCACAGAGTCACTTGTTTTGAGCAGAACTAGGATTTCAGAACAGGACGTGTGCAGCTCAGAAACTGCAAAAAAAAAAAGCTGCTTCAGTTCCCTAAAGTTGAAAAAACTGGGAGTCTTTGTAGCCAAAAGCTCATTGTAGTGGCTAAAAGAGCATCAAGAGCTGTAGACAGACTTCAGAACAGAAAGCAGCAAACTCTGAGCCTTTGCTGCAACGTTTCTTCCTCATTCTGGCAGGTTGAGGTTAGCTCAGAGCAGACGTTTTCCGGTGCCAACCTCAGACAGTGATGAGAGCAAACCTGTGGAAGTGAGTCTGACGAGAACCACGGTGAAGACGACAAAAGGCGTTGAGGGGAGCGCCGCTGCAGCCTCACCCCGACCATCAACGGCGTGAGAGACGAGGAGCCGCAGGTCCCGTTGCTTTCTGCATTCCTGATGGCGTTTGCTACCTTTGGCGGCGCAGCGGAGCAACAGCCGCCAGCTCTGCCCCTCAAACAGCACAGGTAAGCCCCACAAAAGCACATGCGTGTGGATGTTACCTGCATGAAATGTTTGAGAGCTGAACTGTCGCCTGCGATGAGTGTCTGCTCAGTCACCTGCAGCTTTAGGAGAACCCACGTGGTTGAGACCCACAGACGTTGGCATGAAGGGCTCAGTGCTTCGGCTCTTCTGCCTACAGGTGTTCCAGTTCCAGTTCTGATGGCGTTCTCCTCAGCTCAGCAAACGACGCCGTCTTCCCCGACGCCCAGGACTGCCAGGCCCCTCAGTGCCCCATTCACCAGCGCTACGGTGGGTTCACAGCCGGCTCGGGCTCCTCCAACCACACGTTTTTCTGTTGGGGAGAACTGGGGAGGGGGTGTTCTACAACCTTCTGATCTTTACAGTGAAGGGAACAGCAACAAATTGGGACCAAAAAGCTTTTTAGCAAACGCTCGAGATGGAATTTGTTAAAACCGAGAAACGTTTTTACCATAACGCAGTAGATAAAGTTTGGAGCTCAAACCATTTTGAAAGTTTTATTTTTGTGTGTGTGTGTGTGTGGTGGTGGTGGGGGGGGGGGGGGGGGTTGTCTTGTGTTCTTATGTCTTTGAATTGTTGACGGGCAGAAATAATGTTTCATTTGTAATTTCTCCTAGAGATTTTAGCTCAGTTCTTCTTGAAGTTCTCCTTTCTTAGCGTTTGTCATCGGTTCTTAGAGGTTTCCGTCCGCTCCTCAGGGCCGCTCCTCACGTCCATCTTTTCTTTCCTCAGATGCTTCCAAACATGAGACGAGGTTTTTCTCAGAGGGAATGGCCCCACCCATCCCAAGGAAAAAGCTGACCCGCACCCTGTCCCTTCCCGGGTCCGGTGCATCGTCGCCGCCCCCCCTGCCCCGTCCTCCATGGTCTCCTGTTCAAAGACGTTATCTGAACTTTGACAACCCCCTGTACATGACGGCTTCTTGTGTCCGTGAAGAGGGGGAGGGATTTGCGCCAGCGGCAGACTCCACCTTCACCTCTCCGTCTTTCTCCCAGCTGTCCTTCCACACCTCAGACGAACATCTGTGCGTGTTCTTTCAGAACTTTGCGGACCAGAACATGGTTTCCCAGCGGCTTCAGCATCGCCACCTCCTGTTCCTCCGCAGCACTGCGCAGGCCGTGGAGGCCCGGTGGCTGCAGAAAGGCGCGGCAGGGGGGGTCTTCGGCTCACGCGGGACGCAGGATTTCCTACAGTGTCAGGCGAACGAGCCCAAACGGGTCGGAGACCAGACGTTCTACAGGCTGCACAGCTCCAGGTTCCCAGAGAGGGTTCTGGGTCTGAGGGTAAGACCCACCTGCTGCTTCCTTCTGAGCATGTGCAGCTGCTGCTTTGCCACTTCTCCATCTGCAGAGCCCTCAGTGACATGTCGATCTTTATCAACTTCTGCAAGCGTTCAACCCAAACCCAGAGCGACTTCCTGGCCGGCGCCGTCTCAGCTGTTGCAGCTTCTCTCTGGATGGCAGAAACTGCCGTGGGTTTCATTTCACCTCTGTCTCTTTTCGGTTCCTCCGCAGGTGTGCACCCCAAAGTCCGAGGCTTCCTCTGCTCAAACCCAAGTCACGCCGCCACACGCCAACGTGCGAGACGTTATCGTTCATTTTCAATCTGCAGCAGTCTTGACACAGAGCTGCAGCCACCCGCTGCATCCTGCAGGGTCAGGCTGCAGTACCAGTGAGAGCCCAAGCACAGTTCTGTCTCTTCTTAAGGGGGGGTTCAGCGTAAGCCTTGAGAGGGACCTGCCGCTCGCCACCCTGGAAGACTTTGTCCAGGATGCTCTGCAGCGTCCCGGGAGTTCAGGTTACTGCAGACAGGTGTGTGTTTTGCTGCTGCAGATCCTGATGGGATCACAACACCTGCACAGCAACAGCGGAGCTGCAGCCGAGCTCAATCCCCGGGAGATCTTCCTGGTCTGGCCGAGGAGACCAGATGGAGGAAGAAACCAGGCCACACAGGAAGTAAACGAGCAAAAAAGAGGGATCCAGCTGTTATGGAAGACGTGGGGCTCCCCCCGGCTGGTCCTGACGCCAAAGTCCTCTCCAGTCGCCGAGCCTCTGGTCTACATCAAACACCAGGTTGGAGCTCTGATTGACTTCTGCCTGCTGCCTCTGGAGAGCCCAGCAGCTGTCCGTCCAGGTCCAGCTTCAAGCAGCTTCTACCAGAGAGCCCTCCGCCACCTTTCCTCGCTGCTCCAGAAGGAGGGCGACCTCCAGATGACCAACGCAGCGGCCACGCTTCAGGTGCTTCTCTGGGGGCCACAGGGGCTGCACCCCTCAACCGTCACTGTGCACCACTGGCTGATGACCAAACAAGCTCTGCTGGTGATGCAGATGGCAGAGGCCGCCCTGAAGCAGGAGCAGCTCTTCCCGGACTGGGAGGACTGCATGCGTCTGCAGTTCCTGGCCTTCACGGATCCAGAGACGGTGGCGAGCGTCGCCGCACAGCTGTGGGAGTCTCTGAACAAAGAGGCTCAAGTCTGACCAAAGACTGGATACCCGGCAACACCAAAGCTGATCTACTGCTCCTCATCATCCGTTTCTCTGAACATGTTTGTGATTCAAACCTGGACATGTCTGGGATCTCAGAGACTTTCTGAGTCAGTCAGGGCTGAAAGGAATCAAACATCCGGGGCTGTGGACAGGTGGTCGGTTTGGGTTTGTGTTTTTGATGGAAAGCAGACACTCCTGCAGGGAGAACATGTTTATTTAATCCACGTACAACATGCAAATACCTATGGAAAGAACCGGAATCAAATCATGCACAATAAAAAATATTACCCAGCTACTCCACTGATGATCACGACAACATCACAAGCAAGATATCAGTCTATCGTTAATATGCTGCATGATAGGAAAGGGGGGGGGGGGGGGCGCACATCAAAAACTAAGCGGCATCATCTGACAGAAGCGCAGCACAGAGAGGAATCTAGAGTGAAGAACATCTAACTGCTGAGCGGGACTTCAGTCGTCATCGGAGGAGTCTCGCTCGATGCTGTAAGCCATGAAGAAAGCGTCGGCGCGGGACGGGACGAGGGGATGACCCGGTCTAACAATCTCAAAGCCCAGGAAGCTGAACGTTCGTAGCAGAGGAGCTGAGAACAGACGAGACACAGAACCGTCAGTCAGGAAGAGAAGCTGATGGCAGAAGATTCACCAGAATGAAAAACCTCTGGATTACTGACAAAGAATCAAAGTTTGTCCTCTTTGAACTAAAAGTTTTTTACAGCTGTGCAGCTCCGTCTGATGTGTTTAACATAATAAAAAGAAAAGACGTCACTGCAGGAAGAACAGCTATGGTTACCTCACAATACCTTTAACAAGTACTAGCTTAAACTTTAACTAGTACAAGACAGAATGTCCAAAAGTAGTCAAAATGTTCAAATGAACTACTATAAATGATTTTAAAAGTACTAAATAGTAGCAAAAAGTTCTGAAAGTACTAGTTAACACGCTAAAATGTACTTATTAAATAATAAAGAACGATAAATCTTTAGGAAATACTAGTTAAAGGTAATCGCTGCATGTTCCCTCCGTCTGCTGGTTCGTTTGGATCTGAGAGAAGCTGAAAGGGTTAACTGTGTGTGTGGTGCCTCACATACACACACACACAGTTAACCCTTTCAGAGGTATTACTACAGGTTCACCTGTTTTCCCTCTAAACTAACAGCACATCTGCATTCTTTCTGATGAATCTAGGTTTTTACTTCAAACACCAACACTTTGTACCAAACCAACATCTGTCCTGGTTTATCCTATACCTCTATTGTTTACATTCATAAAACATGGAGGAAGCTTCACCTCTGTCATCGCGGTTCTTGTGAAAGCAGATGAACACGTGATCTGACTGAAGCTGCTCTTCTGCAAATTCCAGCAAAAGTGCAAAACTGAAAAGCAGAAGAAAGAAGATCCCGATCAGATCGGATCCCGAACAGGGCGGATCACAATCCTGTGTGAGCGTGCGTGTTTGTGTGTGTGTAGGGTGGGGGGTTGACACATGGATAGCGGCCCTTTTATTTCACAGAAGTATTAACCGTTTGTAAATTGCTCATAAAGGAGAGATTAAAAACTGCGGTTTGGGTCCGGCTGGAATTCCATGATGCCTTTCATGTATAGAAATAGATTCACCAGATTTACACCGCTTTGCATTTCACACCAAGCCTCTTCCAGCTGTGGGTACATGCGCTGGTATCTGGCAGAGGCAGACCTGTGTGAACGCTGTGTGCTAAAAGCGCATTCAAGAACGCCTGCTTAGCGCGTTCCTAAAGGGCATCACAAGCCTGGTGTGTATGCAGCGTTAAAGAACCTTCTGGATTTCCTCGATCTCGCGTTGCAGTTTCTGGTGGTTAGCATGTTATTGTTCATGGGTCTGGCGGTGTGAGTGCGGACTCAGACGGAGAGAAACTCTTTCTTGAGATGGAAGGTTCCGGATACGACTCAACAGAACCTGGACCTGAAGCCCCCGCAGACCTGCCTGCATCGTGTGGAGTCTCTCTGTGCATGCATGGCGGTGAGGTCACATGGGTCACTACGTCATTTCTGATGAAATGTTAATTTTTTTATGGATTTTTCTTTTGGCTCTTTGCATCTGTTAATGTTAGATATATGTGAACAAAAGTTCTAAGTTCTAAACTTTAAGAAACCAAAAGTTTCACTTCTTTTATAGACAAAACACTTTTTTCATCTGGAAAAACAGAATCAGACATTTCCTGAAGTGTGGAGAATGTGAACTTGTCCTGTTCTTGACTGACCCGTCTTTGCTGCCCTCGGGCAAAGCGCCTGGAGGGATTTCCACATAGAGGTTGGCTCCTTTCAGCGCGGCCCTCCACAAGCACTGCTTGCCTTCAGAGCGGCGGGGCTCAAACAGCAGGAAGCGCACTCGGCTGTTAGCGGGGGGAGGCTCCTCAAAAACCAGCAGATGAGCATCCTGCAGGAAGACCAGGACCCGCTAAATAGAACAACATTTCCAGAAACAGTAATGTCTGAGGCAGCTTCACATACAGAGAAAAGCAGCTTAGCTGAAAGATTGCGATCCCGTTGGTCATTCCCTCGCCCACCTGGGATCTTCAGGGGTGGGAGAGGGGCATCAGGAGCACCACAGAGGCCCCGGACACGGGTTACTGGAACAGCGGGAGCACCCCCTGGAACTGGAGATGCTGGAGAGTAAAACCAACACATGAGGCCACCATGAGGGAGGAATAGACTAGAGGGTCACCAGTCAAACCCAAACCTGTGCTCGTCGAAATCCAGTATGACCGACTACAGAACTGAGCAGAGACCGTTGTTCCTTCTAGTCTCAGCTCTCCATGATTCGGGATACGACTCGTCCAGAAACATTCAGATAAAAACTCAACAAAAAAATCTAAACTTCAGGAAATCAGGTGTTTTAACACAGTTAAGTGTTTTTACTGTAGGACCGCTCGGCTACGCCTGGCTTACAAGTAGATCATGGTAATATCCCCTACACGCATTGAAAATTATTCTTATTTGTCAACACTAAACAAATGTTTCAAACAAGTCTTAACTTTGCTTCAGAGTGCCTTTTAAATTCTAACTTGGCTGATGTTTCTGCAGCTGCTCCAGAGACCCACAGAGATGAATATTGTGTTTTTGGTGTTTTTAACACGTTCTTGTGGCCTTTTCCTGATGATGGAGGACATTTATACAAAAATGAAGCCTCAGTCTCCCTGCTCTGCCCCCATTATGATGCATCCACCTGCAGACACATAGATCCATGAACGTCTTTGTTTTCCTCGTCTGAGCCGGAATCTGGATCTAAACTGTACAGCTGAATAGCTACGACTTTAACACAGCGGGAACGACCCCTTCCTCGCCTGGCGCTAGTAGGCTTTAAACAAAAAGAACTTTAACAAATGGGAGAAAAAAATAAAAATCAACAAATATGTTATACTTGACAGTTAGGCCTGCACAATAAATTGTAAATGTGTCGTTATCGCAATATCAAGCTGTGCAATCTGCATATACCTTAAATGTGCTAAAACAATAGCTTGATTTTTTTTAATGAATCAAATGCATCCCTTTTTGCATTTGAGCAATCAGATGGACCCCTTTGATGTTAGATGCCCGCCTCCCATCTAGACACGGGTCATTTTGAGTGCGATTTCTTATGCTGACTCTTATTTAAATCAAACTGTTGCAGTCAATTGGAAATAATGTATTTAGTTGTTTTGCTATTTGCCAATGTATCGCAAGTTATATTGTCATTGAAATATTGATCACTAATATCGCAAATCGTGAGATTTCCTCATATCGTGCAGCATTAATGTCTATTTATAACTTTCAATAAAGCTAATTCCCCCAAATTAAAACTTATCGAGTTCAATTTAGATGTTCAAATTTCATGTTATGTGCTAATAAATGTAAACCACGTGGATCAGATCTAAACCAGCTCAAATTTAATACCTTAACATTTGTTTATCCAGGCAAGACAGATTTAAAAAATAAAATCTTAACTGTGGCCTGGCAAAAAGGCAAGACCTGAAAATCCTTTTAGAGGTCAACGATGTTATGAAATGACCATAACTGGACTATTGCCCCCTTTATCATCCAGTAACTGATTAACAGCGTTGATGTTTGCAACAGAACAGTTTTGTAAATATAAAGTTTTGTTTTTTGTGTCATGTAGGAGATTTTCCACAAACTTAAACATCAACTGTTTGGATTGAACAGTCGTTGAAATGATCATCCAGGCAGGAATTTATTATTCCGGTGCTCCGAGCTGAAGGCCCAAACCGGGGGTTCCGATCAGCAGCAGCTTAGAGCAGCTTAGAGCCGCTCTAAACAGCTTACAGCAATTATTCTGATCCACGAACATTCACAACAGCTGCGGTTTAGCGACACATCATGATGATGATGAAAGAGTCCAGCAGCGACACCTGCAACCAGGCCATTAGCTACAGCTGACGCTAATGTTTAGACGGACAGTTGTTAAAATGCAATTTAAATAAATGACCAAAATCGCTTTAATTTCTTAAAACGAACATTTCAAGTCCAGAATTGATGCTAACAGGAGTCCCAGCACAGTGAGCACACAGACGGGGCCTATCGGTTGTGTTTGGCCTTCAGGTTAGCATTAGCCTTTAGCATTCTGTCATCCGTCTGCTTTCTGATGATTTGTGTTAAAGTAAATTGGGTGTTGGCCAAATTCTTTATATTAATGTTTAATGAAAAACAACTGGAGGCGGGGTTTAGTAGAAAGTGGCCAGAGTGCAGTAGTTGTCAATAATTAAGGGCATTCCAGGATTTAGTCCGTGTGGCTGTTTCTTTGGGCCGCGGGTTACTGATAGCCGAGAAGTGACGTCATCATACCTGCCGCTCGTGGCTTTGTTACCGGGCTCCTCAACAACAGGCATGGTCCGTGGGTTCCTCTCTTTCTCTCTGGCAAAACAATGACTATTCAAAATCGTCTGGAGGTGAGATTTAACCATCCGGCCAGCGTCTTCACCGGCTGCTCGCGCTATCCTCCGTCTCTGTCTGACTTGCCTGGCGCAGTCGCTATGCTTCTTCCGGGCCGAGGGGGCGGCGGCTGTTCATTGGTCACCTTCTCTGTGACGTAGGCAGGAAAACATGGTGTCATCTGTTTTCATGAGCCGAAACCTCAATTCAATTTCTGCAATAATCAAATCCGGACCGTTTCAACCAGTTTGACTCAAAGATTTCTGTAGAAAAGAAACATTCAAAAGTTCAGCTGTGAGATTTAAGTCTGTTGTTCAAATTAGTCACCTTTTTGGACTGTTTATGTTTCATCCTAGTCCTATACAAACAAACAGACAGAAAGCAATTCTCCAGCAAAACACAAGATTTTAAAAAAGACATGACAGTAACAACAGAGGGCAAACAAAAGAATGAAAGTGGTTATCTGACAGGTGTCTTCCTACTGTTAAATACAACCTCTCTGTTTAATTGCATTTGGACAAAAGGAAGTCGTTTGCTTTCCTTTAACCAGCGGCATGAGGGGAACATTATTATGAACGTGTTCGTGTGGTGAAACGATGTTTTCTGTTGTTTGAACCGCCTGCCTACCACGTATTTCAGCTCCTCTGTCTGCTGTCAGTGATTTAAGAACAAACTTACTGAGCGAACATTCAGGAACCTTCAGTCCTAAATGAGCGAATTCAGACTCTTCAGCTGAACATAAATGGCTTTTGAAACATCACTAAAAGTACAACTTTCTTGTGTCCTCCAAACACAGCTGTTAGAATCCGCGCATGTGCCGCACGCATTCAGTTCCCCAAACAAAGACACCCCCTGTTGGCAATGCTATATGAGGTTCCATACTGCAGTATCAGCAGCTGCATGAGGTTTACTGAAAGTTGTTAAACTTTATCTAGCATGAACTCCAGTACTATGCAACCTTACTAACAGAGAATAGAAATAACCCAAGATCCAAGATAATCCAAGATTTCTTTTTAGTACAATAGCCAGACTAACCGGTAGTCAGAGCTCAGTAGAACCACATATCCCTGTTACTCTCCGCTCTGATGATTTTCTTACATTTTTTGATAGTAAAATCTAAAATATTTGAAACAAGTTGAATCAAGTTATAAAGTTATAAAAATGAATGAATTGGGAGCCGGTGAAGTGAAGCTAACACAGAAGTTCAGGGTTAACGTGTTTAAATTAAACTTGATAATAACTTAACAACAAAAAGTTTGAAGCTGGGGAAAGTGTGGTGCACTGGGGTTGTGTCCTCTATTCTCGTCTACTTCTACTGTCCTTCTCTCCTTTATTGTTGATCATTTATCTATTATTCAGTTCTCCGTTCCTCTGTTTGGTGAGGTTCATGTACTGTCCCTCTTTCCCACTCCCCTCCAGAAGAGTGGGAGTGATTCCAGATTCCAGTTGGCTCTAGTTTGTCCTTACCGAGAAGGAGGGTCTAAGTGCAGGGATGCCCAGTTTATTTTAGTCTGTTTAGTTAGTTCAGTTTAGAAATTTCCCATTGAATTCTATGTCATGTTCATGATCCTTATGATTTTCTGTTTACTTTACAATAACCGGTACAAAGTCCATTGAGACGACTGTTGTTGTGATTTTGGGCTATATGAATAAAAATTGCATTGAATTGAATCTGTCTCAATTCTGCTCAATCTTCACCCGAATCCAGAACAGAAGCTTTGTTCTGGATTCGGGTGAAGATTGAGCAGCTGGAATATTAGAATCAAGAACAAATGACAAAAGAAAAGAAACGTAGGCTAAAAGTATTCTATTAAAATGAATGAATGTGTTGGAAAAAAACGTTATTTAAAATAATAAACAGTCATGATTTAGTGTGTGTGATTTGTGGCAGGGGACATCCCGCACAGGTCGCCAGTCTGTTGCAGAGCCACAAATCACATACCCATGCACGCTTAAAGCAACCAATTAACCCAAGGAGCATGTTTTTGGACAGTGGTTTCATTAATATATTATATGTTATTACATCAAAAACCCTCATTTCAGTTCATCAGGAAAAATCCTCCTGGTTTAACATTAAACTCCTTCAGATCCACTGATAAAGGACAAGATCTTCTCCGTGTTACTCCTGGTCCAACCTCTTCATCAAGTTTGCGGATGACACAGCAGTGGTGGGTCTCATCAACAACAACGATGAGACCACGAACAGAAGTGAGGTGAGCAGGCTGGCTCTGTGGTGCAAAGATAACAATCTCCACCTGAATGCGGAGAAGACAAAGGAGATGGTTGTGGACTTCAGGAGAACTCACACCCAGCACGCTCCACTGATCAGCAATGCTGCTGCTGTGGAAAGGGTGAGCTGCACCAAGTTCCTGGGGGTGCACATCTCCGAAGACCTGTCTTGGAACCACAACACTGCATCACTGGCCACGAAAGCCCAATAACGCCTGTACTTCCTCCTGCTGCCATCAGGGAGGAGATTGCAAAGTCTCCAGGCCAGAACCAGCAGGCTCAAGGGCAGTTTCCTCCATCAGGCGATAAGGAAACTCAACTCCCTCCCTGCCCTCCCCCCTCTACCCCCTCCACTCCCTGCTACAAACTCACACTGAAAAACTTTCACTCCTGTTCAGAACATCACCTTCACCAAAGACTTCCACCACCGACTCATCTACTTATGGTTCTTAGCACCGTTGCCACTTTAAACTGCCACTTTAACCATCTCATTGCTCTTTTGCACTGTTTAGATTGCTGTTATATTTCTTCTTATTATTACTGTTATTTTATCTATTTTATTTTATTATTTTATAAGCTGCTTGCACTGTGGGGTGAGAGGAAAGTAGTTTCATCTGTGCTGTGTGTCTTGTGTATGCAGCATATTTGACAATAAAGCTGACATTGACTTTTTTTTTTTTTACTTTGATTCGTCGTGGCTGCTGGCCCTTCCAGTCTGCAACTGGTGTCAAGCCAGCACGGTCTCGTCGAACGCCTGTCAAGTGAGCCCTCTCTCAAAAACAGTGTGCCGCTTTCTTCAATACATTGGGATAACAGCAAGAAGGACTTCTTTTCAAAGTAAAAGCAAAGTGTAAAGCATCATCATTCAATTTCTGTGTGTGTGTATCTGCATTTACATATGTCTGATGTGGAATTACAAAACAGGACCCAATCGAAATCAAGTATTGATGTGTTCTTACTACAATGTTGACATATAGATCAAATAAAAACTCCTAGTTTCCACAGAGTCATTTCACTTCTCACTGAGAGTGTCCTAATTAGTGATGTCATAAAATAACTTTCAGAATGTTCTGATGTGGTGTTTTAAAATGGGCCCCAATTGAAATTCTGTATTAATGCACTTTTACTTCATGTTGACATATGTGTAAAACAAAAACTGCTAATTTCCACACATGTATACATATAAATTGAATGACAGTGCTTTACACTTTGCTTTTACTTTGAAAGGAAGTCCTTGTCCCCAATGTATGGAAGAAAGTGTCACACTGTTTCTGAGAGAGGGCTCACATGACAGGCGTTTGACAAGAGCAGGCTGGCTTGACATCATTAGTCTGCAGAAGCTGCTGCTCATGTCTCCACCCCCATCTCCCAACTGCTCCTGTCAGTCAAAGGTTCGGGCCTCCACAGCAGCGGGGTCCACGGACAAACGGACGACGTGACCCACAGCGTTGCAGGTGAGTTCAGCTTCCGTCCACGCGCCCTGAACTCCACGGTTCTGGTTCAGCGTGGAAGTTTGCGCCTTTGCAGTTTTGCAGACGTGTCTCTTTTCTGGTCTGACACTGACGGAAAATGCTGTCACTGGTTCTTTTAGGAAGCGACCTCTCGACCAGCAGAAGTAAGAGGACTTGTGGCCAAGCATGGAAGCCGACCTGACCTCTGACCTGACCTCCGACCTGTTTATGCTCCTCCAGTGTCTTATGAGGAGATCTTCTCGCTGGAGGACCTGCGGGAGGTTCGGAACCCGTGGAAAGGCTTTACCATGAACCGTTGCCTGCTTCTGACGATGGCTGTGCTGCTGCTCAGCTCAGGGATCAACACTCTGCACGGTGAGCCCTGCTGCTCCCAGGTGGCGCTGGTCGGGTTCTGTTAGAAGCTGGTCCAGTGTTGTTTGGAGGGTACCACGTGAGCCGCTCTGTTCCCACGCAGAAGCCGTGGATGCGTTCGTGGAGGACTCTGGGATCCGGTCTCTCTGTGGAAGTCTGCAGTCCGGTTCAGTTGCTCAGGTACCATCTGCAGCTTCAGGATCTGGTCAGATTTTTAGTGAACTTTGAGAAAAGGAGGAACATGAGGAAGCAAAGATCATTTAGAAAGCCCCAATTCTTTGTTTGGATCCAGTGTTCTCTTCTTGTCATCTCAAAGTTATGGTTATGGCTCAGTGCTGACCATTGACTTTATATGAGAACTGGACTGAGTGACCCCCCACCTCTCACCCCCCATAGACTTCTATAGAGAAAGAAACCGCTCATTCTATTGGTCAGAAGAACCATTTCAGATCTGATACCTTTTTTATGACATGTTCTCGATAATCCTTATTTTCCTATTAGTTATGTAGTTCAAGTCAGGGCTCGACATAGCCATTTGTCCGCTGGCCCGGTCCTGTTTTTCGAGCAGTACGGACCACAAGACTTTATTTTTTACTTGTCCACTCGGGCCACTAAAATATCTAACAATTAATACATTTTTCACCTTTTACAATAAAGTATATTTTGCGAAAACGTGTAGATTTACCTCGTCTTTATAATTCACCTTTTCTGCTAGTCCTGTGTTCAGACTTCAAGGGTTTCTATGGGAAACCTTTTATCACTCTTCTCCTCCTCTCCCGCCTGCGCGTGCGGCTGTCACTGCCGAGCACCACGCGGCACGCGCTCACTCAATTTTTTTTCAAACTTTATTGAATGTAACAATTCAATACTAAACAATGTTAAACAGCAACAACGAAGGAACAAGCCAGTGGGTTATTATTACATTTTAGGCAGATATATTTAAACTGACACACATATCAGCGCGCCCCCTGGTGGTTTTTCACCGCGATGATCATAAATCCAACACCGTCACTGAAGAGAGACTGAAGCATGTCAGAGATGTGGAAGACATGGCAGGAATAGATAGGAATATGTTAGATGGAGTGACGGGTGGAATTAGTGCTATGGACAGCAAGATATTTAATGAATGCATTGAAGATGAAACTGTATGCACTAAGCTTTAAGCTGAATGTCAAAGAATCAAAGGCAACTCAAAATACCTGAATCTCAGACTCAAATGGAGTATAATGTCAAACTACTTAATTTTGTTTTTCTTTACAACACTGTAAGCAGTAAGTATTTCTAGTTAGCTGAATGATCTCAGTAATTTAATTGTATTTAATTTTTCAATTATTTAATTTAATTAGGTAACTAAAGTAACTAAAAAGTAAATGTAACTTTGCAACAGTAACAAAAAGCAGAACCTTAAGGCAGTCAGGGCAAAAAAGTCAATAAAACTTCTTAACTATTGATTAGGAACAAATGTGAAATAGCAGTGATTAAAAGCAGCATGAAAACTTCTGAACTAGTGTTAACTACTACACTGCAGCGCTCTCTTCAAAACATCTGAAACAGACTAGAGCAGATTTAAGTTTGATATTCTCTATTTTTAGTCATTGAAAAGTGTATAAATAAGTGCTAGATGTCACCAGAATGCACCAAATTGCACCATATTAAAATTTTCCGGGGGGCATGCCCCCGGACCCCCCTAAAGTTGCAAGCACCTGCGGAGCGGCGGGTCTCGCTGTGCGCGGTGTCGGGCCAGTAACTTTCAAAAACTACTGGCCCTGTGGGCCAGTGCAAATTTCAGGGCTATGTCAACCCCTGCAAGTTATAAACTGACCAATCAGATGCCCTTTAAAAAAGTAGGCAGAGCCTCCTGCACCCCATTACCAACTAGTAACCCTTGTGCTATCCTAGGCACTTTAACGTTGGGAGTTGGGTCATCTAGACCCACTAGACAATGCGCTGAACCTTTTTTCTTCAATGATTTGTGATCTTCACTGGTGTCCATGGATTACATGAAATCTTTCCACCTTTATCCACCTTTGTCATGGTAGGGAGAACACGTCAATGCAAGGGTGGGGTCATCTAAGATAGCAAAAGGGTTAAAAAAGGTTTGACAGATTTGGTGTAGCCTGCTTTCAAATGGTAGGGGGGTGGCCTTCCAACAAGCTCACTCCTGATAGGTCAGAGTGGTTGTCATAAAAACGTTGACTCAGACAGATTTCGGGCGCGTCCGTATCGCGAGAAAATGGTGTCTGACTTGACTTCCTTTGGTTGGAACTGGAAGTTAACCGTTTCTATGACATCACACTTGATCAGTCCAGTCCTCTGATACAGTCGACGTTCTGACTGCAGAGTCCATCAGAACAGCACATGTGGCGAACAGGAGCTTGTCCGTCTTCTGTTGTTCTTGCAGATCTCCATGTGGGACAGTCTGATGTGGTGGTGGAGATCCGAGGACGTTGGAGCGATACGAAGAAGAAAAAAACTTTTAGGCAACAAAGTGATCCTGAAATCGAAGAATAAAGAATGATCCACCAGAGGAACGGATGGATGGTTCCTGAATAAAATAAACATTCTGAACTTTGTTTCACAGTCAGTTCAGTGACTATTTGATTTAAATCAATGCCAGAGTGTTCATCCACGGCTGCAGAACCGGTTCAGAATCGTTTATGGAATGAATCGATCTTTCATTTAATATTGGATTTTGTGTCTTCAGTGAAAAACCTAGAATTGAGTTCTGGTCTGAGTTCTTTGGTTGTGATGTTTTATTTCTGACACGAGCTTTGGAGGAAAAACAGGACAAGAGAGAAAAAAAATGGAAAAAAGAAACATCTTAAATCCCCATGCCCTAGTCCTGTTCCCTCTCTGAGTGCATAGTCAGATACCCCCCCCCCCCCCCCCACACACACACACACATACATATATATGTGTGGATAAATATACACGCAGAAACACATGGAAACATCCGACTCTCATTTGGTTCCACGAGAACGTCAGAAAACTGGATTCACAACTTTAACAGTGAACGGATGTGTGACGCTGAATAGAATCAGAACCTCAGAACAAAGTAGGTATGACTCCCCCTTCTCACAGAGGGGGGGCTCAGCGGCAGCCACACTCCCGCGCGATCATGTCCGGCTTGATGGACAGGAAGGAGCCTTCATCATTCCAGTCCAAGACCTCCAGGGGGTCATAGGCCACGGGCACGCAGCAGGGCGCGCGCTCTTCCGCCACGCTCTCCGTGTGCGAGGTGAGCAGGATGGCGTGGTTGTTGCCGTTGATCAGAGGGAAGGAGCACACCCCGCGGCAGTTGTTGATGTTGGCGCTCTGCGGACCCAGAAGAAGCTTCTCAAAGGACACGGTGAGGCTCCTCAGCCCACAGATGTTGCCCTTGGGCGGGCTGTCGGGACCCGCCCTGGTGCTCCGCAGTCGCCTGGTCATGTCGTACGCATGCGCCACCGTCTTCAGCGCCTTCAGCAGAAGAAAGGCACAGAAGTGACTCTCCGCTGAGGGGAGAGCAGAAGGTGGTCAGCAGACGGTTCTCAGCATGGGTTTACGAGGCAGCTGCCTTCTGCACCTGCTTCCATCTGCTGAGAAGCACTGAGGTCCTTCAGCCTTTCCAGTCGGGCCGTGGTTCTGGGAGAAACCGTTTCCTGCTCTGCCAGATCCAGAATGAGCATCTCGCTCTGCTCCAGCCTGAGCCTGAGCTCCACCAACAGCGCAGGAGACAGGATCAGCTGTCCCCGGAGGCCCTGAGACTTGGAGCCCCAGTTGTTGAAGTAGAAGATAGTTGGAGCAGAAGAATTAATAAGCGCCGCCAGCAGGGTCTCACTGGAGGACAAGCCCAGGGGAAGGGGGGGCAGGGCCTGGAGGGAGTCCAGCTGGAGCAGTGGCTGTTTGTCCTGGTCCTGAGGCAGGACGCCCTCCAGGAACCTCCTCAGTTCACAGACGAATGAGGTCTGCACAGGAACCCCGGAGGAACCAAAGGCAGCTGGACGGCTGAAACAGAGGAGGCGCGTCTGAAGTCCACAACATCCGCTTGGAAAGAAGGAAAACCAAAATGGGAGCAAACCTGCCATTGATTCCTTCCTCTCCTGTGAAAAGCAGAAGTGGCGTCACGCCAACCGGACCTCCAGGTTTCCCACCAATGATGGCGTCTATCAGGTTTTGGTCTGAAACGAAGAGAAATGTGTGAAACCTTATTCCTGTGCAAACAAAAGTGGAAAAATAAAAATCCAGTGAATCCAGTATAATCATTTAAAACCTGTTTACTCATTTAAAACCAGTTTACTCATGTGAATCCAGTATAATCATTTAAAACCAGTTTACTCATTCTTGGTGATTTTGCTTCAGCGCTGATTGTCCATCTGTGCTGAGAGCTGCTGCTGGAAGATCTGCCCATCAGGAGAACATAGAGGGTTCCTTCTGAGATACAAGCAGACTACAGACAAGAGCATCCATTAGGATCACAGATCAGAACAATGAAGGTAAAACGGAGCACAACCAGAGAGGGATCAGAACCTCTTAAAAACATCTCATTTGAAATCCCATACAGGGGTTGAATTGTATTTAGAACGGCTTTCTTTCCAAAAGCGCCGCTGTTTCTTCTTCACCTGTGAGTGTGGCAGCAGAAAGCGGCTGCTGAACGTGACCTCCAGGTCTCCAGCAGCGGCGGGGCTTTCAAAGGCCAGCAGCAGCAGCAGCAAGTTCATCTCCAGCAAAGAGGATGCTGGGAGGTCAAAGGTCAGGGTGACGACCCCTCGCTCCTCTGTTGCAAACACTGACAGACAGACGGAGATGTGATGCAGAGAAATGCTCCTTGAGGCAGCACGAAGGATCCTCACCTGCAGCTGGTTGCCGGACCTTCAGACCTCCATCTGGCCATCTCCGCCTCTCCTCTGAAAGCACCAACAAGGTGGAGCGGGAGGAAGGATCCGGCGCTCTGCAGGCTCCAAACAGGGTGAGGCTGCTGTTGGAGAGCGCTCCGTCAGTCTGCAGCGCTTCACGCAGCGCTGCCACCGCATCATCCACAAAGCACGGCTCCACCCGCCGATCTACGCCCGAACAGAACAGGTCACCCAAGGAGAAAGTGATGTGGAAGATTTCCCAAAGATGAAAGGCTGGAAGGAAGGAAGCAAAGCCGGACCTGTTCCGGTGGAGCTGTGGTGCTGGACCTGCTGGGTCCCAGCGAGCCCGATCCAGAACAGCAGCACAAGCAACATGCTTCAGTGCTGTCTGAGCGGCTCTCTGGCCCCGCCCCTCCTGCTGCCTGCTTTTACAGGTCATGCAGAGCAAGACACTCCCTCTCCCTAGCAGTGAAACAGGCAGACAAAATATTGCTCTGTCCCTGGAGATATTTGGGGTTAGGGGAACACGGATCTGCTCAACGTCCACATAACAGAGGAGGTTCTGCATGAAATACACTGCAGGTTGAAGGAAGCAGGACTGTCAGATAAATTCATCTGTAAGAGACCAACACGTGAAGTTTCTTGTGCACAAAAAAGATGTGCACAAATGTGACGGAGGACTGCCATCACCTTCTTTCTCTCCAAAGAATGCAGCTCTCCGTGCTCCTTCAATTGAAAATACCAGGAGGAGTTTGCAATTTGCAAGCAGAGAAAAAAGTTGAAAAGTTCATTAGGGGTGTCGTGTCTTGAGCCTGTTGGGCATGTTTTTAGTTCAAACAGCATCCTTTCCTTATCTGCTAAGGACAGTGTCTCGGAAAACTCCCTCATCCTAGTTTGGGGTAAGAAGCAGGCCATAAAACACAAAAGAACTGTTGCTGAAAAAGTGAAAGGTCATCTGCAAACTACAGCTTAGGTTAACAGCCAAAGTGCTGCCAGGAAACTTTCCTTTGCTCTTCCCTTCTTAATAATGACCATGCTTGCGGTGTTGGGCTTTGATCTTTTTTTTCCTCACGCCTGAAGTTTATCCGTGGTTCTTCATTCCTGGATGATTGGAGTCGACCTTCAGGTCAAAGCCAACGGTTTCCTCAGAGCAGAAATATGCACAGAAGTGTTTTCTTCCTCAGAACTGATCCTCCTTCGGCTTTTCTCACAGTTACAGTCCTGCTTTGCAGACGGTCAAGGTCTCTGAGCCACCGGCTGATTGTCCCAGGAGATAAGTACCCTGGTGAAGTGAGGAGTGGCTGCACCTACAATAACGTTTTCTGAAGCTTCTCCTCACAGGAAGAAAGTTATCTCCACAGTTCCACCTTGAAAACATTCCTTTTGACCACATCTGTGGGATTCAGGGCTTAAGACGGATTTCTGGTCAGCTAGAGAAACATCCTTAGGGGTTTCTTAATGTTCATGTTGATCTGCATTTTATAACAGTTCCAAACAAAATCCAGTGAAAAATGGGAACCATTCCTGTGAAAATGTGCCGTCTTCATGAACTCAGAAGCTGCTCTGGCTTCAAAAGTCCTTCTGATGTCACAAAGACTTTTCCAAGCTTGAGCAGAAATTGCTTTCAGTCAGAACCTCGACCAACCCGTTTTCCTGCAGAACCATGAATATGTTGTTTCCTTCCAAAAGTGGACTTTGGTATTTTGGGATGAAAGTTCTGCAGCAGAACTAAAATGCTCTCCAGTTTGAAAAACACCCATTAGGGCAATATGGGAATTCCCATCATCTAGTCCCATACTACCATACTAGCACCACCATGCACGGCAGTTGCAGTGATTTTCCTTATCAAATATTCTTTTTACTTGACTCTATCATTTAAAAACACTTTAGAGAAGAAGAAGCTCTGATGCGAGAAGAAACCTTTAGGTCATCTGTGTGATCTCTCCTGTGGATCTGTTCTTCTCATCATGGAGGAGTTTGATTCTGGTTCTTTCAAACTTCTTTCCTCCATCTGTCGTTTAGACAAAGTTCCGTCTAAGCATTTTTTAACCCAAAAGCAATGCAAACACGGTTTAAGAATACATCCATTTCTCAGTGGCCTTGAGGTAGAGTGTCAATCCTTCAGACTGAACGAGCGAGTTCAAATCCAGGCCGAGTCGTACCAAAGCGCCTCCAGGCTTGACACTCGGCATTAATAGGTTGGATTGGGGGGGTTAAACCACCAAATGGTTCCTGTGTGCAGCTGCAACTCACCACTCCCCAAGGGGAGGGGCCAAATGGGGAGGCAAAATGTCCCACCGAGGTGCACGACAGTTGATGGGACTTTAAAATGCTAAAAATACTTTTCGCATAATTGTTCTGACCAGTGGCGGTTCTACCCTGAATTACTCCCCGGGCGAGACCCTCCTCTGGCGCCCCCCCCCCAATAGAGTCACTTTGTCCATTTATTGTAACTGAAACTAAGAAATTGATATAAAAAAAAGCTGTTTATCAGAATTCTGCACTGCATTATAACAGTTATCGGAACATAAAAATTAAAAGACTATCAGCATGGCAAAAATACAGTTAGGAAATATTTAATCAAACACAAATAAATAATCTAAAATAAATATAAACTACAAATCACACTAATAACACACTAGAATAAATATAACTGCAGCACTAAGAACAGAAAACACTAACTAAAACCTAACCTTTGTGGCCTTCCTGATGCAAGCTTGTCAATAACGTCATCATATGAAATCTGCTCCCCTACTGAATGATTGATACTAACGACAGCAGGTTAGTGAGTTGCTCCTGAGACTTTGGTGACCTCAGGTATGACTTGATCAACTGGAGTTTTGAAAAGTTAACAGCAGCAGCAGCAGCAGCAGCATCATTAGCAGCAGCAGCATGCTACCATCACAGCTTATTTAACATTATGAACTAATATACAACAGTAAAACACAACAAAAACTTTGTGTTACAGCAGAGCAGACAGACACACGAATCATAACTAATGTTACAAGTTAAGGC
The DNA here is from genome assembly GCF_053564925.1 of Oryzias latipes. NCBI lineage: Eukaryota > Metazoa > Chordata > Actinopteri > Beloniformes > Adrianichthyidae > Oryzias > Oryzias latipes. Next base: position 10,324,244 of record NC_136240.1, read on the forward strand.
AGAGCAAACATTTAAGAAGAAAATCGTAAAAATAACGTAATTTACAATATTTGGGCCTACTTTAGTTTTGGTCATGATAGACCAAAAAAAGAGATTTTTCCTCTGCAACGTTGTTGTTGTCGGAGGGCAGATAGCATTCAAATTTACAAAACATGCATCTATGCGATATTACTCTTTTCTTTCTCTTTTTCTCCTGTTCTTCTTTTCTTTTCTTTCTAAATTGGGCACCAGTTTTGACCTTTTTTCTCCATATTTCAGATGTTTTTTGCATTTAGCATTAATGTCCTGACATAGGCATCAAGTCTGTCAACTAAACCAACTGTCACCTTAGTGAAAACATTGTTTTGTTTTCCCATTTTTTATTTGGGCATTTCACACAAAAATAACCAAAAAAGCATGATTTTTTATACCTTTTTTATACCCGCAGCCCCCCCCCTCCCCCTTGTCACACATTTCCAGCAGGAGCGCGTGCAGCTGCACCCAGGGGCGCCAATTCGCTACATGGCGGCGCAGTTTTTATGTTTTCATCAAGCACTGAGTCCTGGCCTGTGACCGTCGCCCCCCTGGAAGAAGATCCAGCCAGGTTTTGCGCATGCGTTTTGCGCTCCTTGCTCACCTCTAAACCTGCACCCCTCACCCCGCGGCCCCTCCCTTCTCCTTCTTCACCCCGCGCCCCCTCCCTTCTCCTTCTCACACACATTTGCGTCTACTTCTCAAAGACAGGAGGGAGCGCAGCTGCGGGGCGGGGGCGCCGCCAGGTTTCAGGCTGTTACAAACTCTGTGATATAAAAAATAAAAACAATAGTGGTGCATAAAGTATTTTACAACGGCTGAGCCGCTGGCGCCGCCCCCCCCGTCATCTTTCCGCCCCGGGCGATCGCCCGTATGGCCCGTGCCTAAAACCGCTACTGGTTCTGACCTTTGAAGACAAAATCTGTCATTTTAAGTCCTAGGCTGGACACATTTGTTTAGCTTAAGGTGAGCCAGAGTTCGATTCCCAGATAACCCAAAATTTCAGGCTCACGAGACGCTAACGGGAAGACAGTTCTTCTAGGTTCCGACCATTAACAATAAATAACCAGCCTCCAGTCAGAGTCCCAAGTTCCTATCTCTGATTGATGTTTAAAAATCTTTTGGAAGTGGAGGAAGAAGCCAGTGAGACGCCAGTCAGAGACAGAAATGGTTTACAAAACATGGTTTTATTTTGAAATGCAGAGAAAAACGTAGAGTTTCATGAAAACATCTTGGGATAGAGCACCAACATCAAACAGTAACAACTTTTCCATGAAACCCTTTTGGAAGTAGGTCTGCCATTATTGCACCTCAAACCTGCCCCAACTTCAACACTTCCCCCCTCACCCCCTCCCCCTCCGTCACCACAGCAGACCAGGCCTCTGTCGGATCAGGGCGAGGCTGAAGGTTGGAGCCTTTTAAGCTTCTAGAGGAAAACGCTCTGATGAGGCTGGACTTCCCTGAAGAGGACAGTGTATGTGCCTGTGGGAGTCGATCTGAGGTCGGACAAACGTAAGCCTCCGAGGGGCTCACCGGGGGGTGGGGGGTGGTCCTGAGATGTTCTCGTTCAGCTACTAAATAAAGTCAAAATGGAGCCGTTTGTAGAAAATTGTGGGAGGTTCCTGAGTTCAGACCTTTGGAAGGGCTTTTAGTAAACAGCATCGACTTGATGGAGAAAGGCTTGAGAGCTGCATAGGTTTCAATCCGAATGACCCCCCACAGGACCGATCACACGCCTTACTACAAAACTCTTGAAGTCATTCCAGAAAACGCTCCGACGTGCACATACACCCCACGGAGGCTCCACGGATGAGTCTGGACCATCAGAGCAGCTCCCAGAGGAGTTCAGGTAGAAGTCGAACCAACCAGAGCAGAAGAGGAGGTCACCAATAGCTGCGTCTCCTCGTTTTAGGTGAAGGAGAGCACCCATCTGTCATGTGACTTTATCAGAGATCGACAGGAAGCTGGAGATGAGAAAACGCTCGCCCCCGCCCCCTGCTGTCATCCTCTGTTGACGGGAAGATCACATGACCCCAGTTTACATGAAGCGTCATCTGAATAGGGGGGGGGTCACACAGCTGAGCACCAAATGAAGGGAAGCCGGCGGGATCATAGGGGGAGCACCGAAACTCGTCATCTCACAAACGTTATAAAATATTTATAGATAGACTTTCTATAGATCCTGATTCAGATACGCGATTTCTATAAATCTGTGACAGAAACAAAGAAGAAAAAGGTTTGTACAAAACAGTGTGGACTTCTGACTGGAGACGTTCTCTGCTCATGAGCTCCGGCTGGAGAACGGTTCCACCAGAAGACGGCTACACGTGCACGCACGCATACAACAGCGCCTTCGATTATTGAGAATGATCCACAGAGGCTTCCGTACGTCCCTGTGAACAGCACCGAGGATGCAAAGGCGCTCTCCTGAAGCCTTTTTAGGAATAAATAAGTTCAGGCACAGTCCGGACGTAGCACCAGAGTGGTCCGACTGCGAGTTCACGCATGTTTGAATCCCACTGTCAACAGAAAAACCGACCCGACAGACTGACGGCATAAATACATTAATTTACAGCCAGAATGAACCACATTCACAGTACGGGTTACGCACACAAGCACACAAACCATCACAAAGCAACAAAAAAAAGAGGAGTCCAGTAGTTCCTGCTGGTTATGGACAAACAGGTTTTCCCTGTGTGTGTGTCAGTGTGTGTATCTCTGTGTGTGTCAGCGTGTGTATCTCTGTGTGTGTCAGTGTGTGTATCTCAGTGTGTAGTACAGGTCGTGCAGACGTCTGAAGCACCAGCGGGTCAGAAGTGTCTTGGTCCACACTTGGGACTGTTGCGTAGTTTGTTACTGAGGTAGTTTCCATCAGTTACCTGAAACACAGCAGAGAATCAGACTCAGAGGGGCGGGGTTTCAGGACAGCAGGGTCCGGGAGGCGGCGGGATGGAAGCTGCGGGGATACGGTGCGGATGCTGCGCAGGACCTTACCTTCTTCATCAGAACAACAGCTGGATGAAGAAAACAGGCATCCTCTGACCAACCCCTCCCTGTCAATCCTCCCCCCTTCCCCTCACACCCAAACCCCTATCTAGGCCGGGAGGCGGGGAGCTGGGAGGGGGGTTGGGCGCCATGCATGCCCTGAGTCCTCCACATGCTCCCACCACCCGAACTGCTGCTAGGTGGTGGAGGAGGCAGTCGGGGAGAGTAGTGCACTGCAAATGGACGCAATGAGGAGGAGGTGGTGGGCAAAGAGGAGGAAGAAGAGGAGAGGGGGGCGGCACCCGGGGGCGCAGAAAGGGCAGGGGAGGACGTGGAAAGGGGGAGGGACTGGGATCTCTGGTGCTGACGCGAGTCTGACCAAGAGGATGCTGGGGGGTCGGGGTGAGTGGATGCTGAGGAGGAGGGAACGCTGTGCAGGGGGGGCAGAGGGGGCAGAGAGAGGGTGGGGGGAGATGAAGTGTGCAAAACGGACTGTGTGCGACTTTGCTGGGTGTGAGCGAGAGGGAGGGAGGAGGGCACGGAGGTCAGGCGTGTGGGGGCTGGCTGAGAGGTGGCGTGATGATGGGTTTCGGGGGAGGAGGAAGAGGAAGAGAGACTGAGCAGAGAGCTGAGGCCTCCAGAGGGGGGCAGCATTGCCCCAAACTGATGGGAGGACACTGGGGGGACCATGTGGTGAAATATACCTGCAAATTATACAGCAGAAATGGAGGGGGGAGGAGGGGGGGCAAGAGAGCAAAAAGTGGCAAAGAAAGCAGGGGGAGGGGTGGGGGGAGACAAAAAAGAAGCAAGGACTGAGCCGGGGTGTGCACGGCACCAAGCAAGCAGACAGAGTCAGTCCACTGATGTCAGCAGGAAGTTCAGGCTGCAGCCAATCAGAAACAAGAGTGAAGTGACTCTGACCCCCCCAGGAACTGCAAAGACAGACATCGACAGCAACCTTTGCATGACAAGACGCTTTAAGGGAGGGGGAGTCCCACCAGGATCCCGCCCCGTTCTGAACCACCCCCCACCCCGTGAGGACCAACTGTCTACCGCTCAAACGGGAAAAAGGAGCGCTGCTCACCTCCTGCGGCTCCGCCCGCCAGCCCGGCGCTGGAGAAACCTCCGAGGGCCGAGTGTCCGTTCACGAGCCGGGACGTCCCGTTGACGGAGGAGATACCTGTCTGAGCCCCAAATAGGGACTGCAGGACGGATGCCCCCCCCAGCGGGAACTGAGACCCCAGGTACTGTCCCACAGAAGAGGGGGAGGAAACCCCTACAGGGCCGACGCCCACCTTCCCACTCAGGATCCCCCCCCCACTGCTGGCAGCAGCTGAGATGAAGAGGTTTGGACTGGCCATGCTCTTCAGCTCCCACTCACGAGAACTTTTCACCTTCTGAAGGACCTGCCGTGGGTCTGACCCACCAGCCCCCTGAATCCCCCCAGCGCTGGGGACACCCCCCCGTGACACTGGTTCCTGATTAAGGAAAGGGTTGGGGGTCACATATCCAGAAGACTCTCCGTCACTCCCCTTCCTCCCCGACGGTTTATGATCCGAATCAGAGTCTGTGCTCCGGCTTGACCCCCCCATGCCAAAAGGGGAACCTCCCTGTCTCAGGTCAGAGTTGGGCTGCTTGGGATCAGAAATGGGGGAGAAGGTTGATTTCCATTTGCTGTTAGAGGACATGGAGGAGGAGGAAGCTTCACTGCTGTTCCCGCTGCTGCTGCTGGACTTCCTGCCTGGAGGACGGAAATCACAGCGTTTGAGTCCAAACCTTCAGTAAAAGCCTAGAAGCTTTTTTTTCTTACCTCGTTCTCCATCGCCTGGTCTACATGGTCCATTCTCCAGAGAGATGGTGGCAATTTTTCTTTCAATTCTAGAAAAAACAAAATTGAAGTGAGTCCTTTTTTGTAGAAATGGTCCGATCTGCTGATGAAAACTAGTTCAATTTTAACTGTCTGGTTCCTCGTTTACATCAGAGGTTGCTGCATGAGGTCACAGTTCTTCGTCCTCAAAGCAGCTGTTTATTATATTGTAGAAACCTGCAAACCTCCAGCAGAAAACTTTCTCCTTTACCTCGAACTGGAGCTGTCAGCAGGACACCCAGAATCCTCATCATCGGAGCTGGGGGTTGTTGAGTATCGCCCAGTGCCATTCAGCTCTAGGGGGCGCTCTCTCTTCAGGATGGGGGGCTGGTCGAGGTCAGGGCCATTGGGGCTGCGGCTGGATTGTTCAGGGGAGGAGATGGCAGAGATCTCCAGAGGCTGGTTGATGTTGCTGACCTGTGGAAGTGCAGCAGAGTCAGACGGTGGAAGATCATTTACTGAAAAATTGGTTTCATGTCAAATCGTTTCAAACATCTTGGATCCAAATAAAGGCGTTTCTGACTAATTGTTGTTAACGGTCACTCCCTCACACATACTGTATTTTCACAACTATAGGGCGCACCGGGTTATAGGGCGTGGTCTCGGTTACGGGGCATTGACACATACAAAAGGCGCACCGGGTGTTAAGGCGCGGGCACGATAACGCCCCGTTCAGACCCTTAGAGCCTCCAGAGTGGGTTAACAATAGAAGCACTCTCAGTTCTTTTAGAGGAAACCTTTTTTTTTTAACTGTTCTCCCCAACTGGGAAGCACAAACTGAATGCACGCTCACAGACTCACTTACGCTCAGCGCCTGACCCCCCTCCTTGTCCTCGCGGTTGCGTCTGGTTTTGTCCTTTCTACACAAGCGCTGGCGAAGAGACGGCTTAAGCACACACACACAAACACTCAGTGTGTGTTTAAAAAATGTAGATCTGAGTTAGTTTTGATGTATTTTTTCAGTCAAAAAACAGCATCTAAAAATCCATCAATCCGCGTAGCTGATAGCTGCAGTTTAAACAGGGCTTCAGCCATTTCGTAAACAATGTTGTGGGGACCCGGGACTTAGCCCCGCCCATGGCCACTAAGACTCATGGGAAATGTTGATTCCCACACCATGAGTTAGGGAGCTGTGAATAGAAGTGGGGGTCATGTTGTTACAGTTATAGAGCATGGCCACTCCTCAACTTTATAATGAACCTGTTGGGGTTTGGGATACATGTGAAGGACTGACAGCTTACTGTTGCAGGCAGTTCTGAACAGCCTCAGTCTCATCAATGCATTAAGAACTATGATGCAATTGGTTCATACTATTGTCGCCCTTCCTCACGTAGGCGCGCTGTTTCATTAGGCGTACACTTCTGTTTGAAAAAAAAAATTAAGACTTTTAAGTGCGCCTTATAGTCGTGAAAATATGGTAGTCTAAACCTGAGAAACGTTGCAAAATAAAACTGAAGACCTGCTTCTAAAGGGTTTGTGTATTTCAGTTTGGCCCACAAAACACAGAAGGAATGGGAATCTGAGTCTTGAGTCTAGATCAGTCTGCCCCGCCCTCGCTCAGAAACCCAATGAATCCCTCTAGGACAAAGCGGGGGGGGGAAAAAGATTGTGGGGGTTCTAATGAAAACTGAAGGCAGTGTGAAGCAGACTGCAGAGCTGCAGACTGTGAAGCAGCAGACTGTGAAGCTGCAGACTGTGAAGCTGCAGACTGTGAAGCTGCAGACTGTGAAGCAGCAGACTGTGAAGCTGCAGACTGTGAAGCTGCAGACTGTGAAGCAGCAGACTGTGAAGCAGCAGACTGTGAAGCAGCAGACTGTGAAGCTGCAGACTGTGAAGCTGCAGACTATGAAGCAGCAGACTGAAGCAGCAGACTGTGAAGCAGCAGACTGTGAAGCAGCAGACTGTGAAGCTGCAGACTGTGAAGCTGCAGACTATGAAGCAGCAGACTGTGAAGCTGCAGACTGTGAAGCAGCAGACTGTGAAGCAGCAGACTGAAGCAGCAGACTGTGAAGCTGCAGACTGTGAAGCAGCAGACTGTGAAGCAGCAGACTGTGAATCTGCAGACTGTGAAGCAGCAGACTGTGAAGCTGCAGACTGTGAAGCAGCAGACTGAAGCAGCAGACTGTGAAGCTGCAGACTGTGAAGCAGCAGACTGTGAAGCAGCAGACTGAAGCAGCAGACTGTGGAGCTGCAGACTATGAAGCAGCAGACTGTGAAGCAGCAGACTATGAAGCAGCAGACTGAAGCAGCAGACTGTGGAGCTGCAGACTATGAAGCAGCAGACTGTGAAGCAGCAGACTGTGAAGCAGCAGACTGTGAAGCTGCAGACTGTGAAGCTGCAGACTGTGAAGCAGCAGACTGTGAAGCTGCAGACTGTGAAGCTGCACACTGTGAAGCAGCAGACTGTGAAGCAGCAGACTGTGAAGCTGCAGACTGTGAAGCAGCAGACTGTGAAGCAGCAGACTGTGAAGCAGCAGACTGAAGCAGCAGACTGTGGAGCTGCAGACTATGAAGCAGCAGACTGTGAAGCAGCAGACTGAAGCAGCAGACTGTGAAGCAGCAGACTGTGAAGCTGCAGACTGTGAAGCTGCAGACTGTGAAGCAGCAGACTGTGAAGCTGCAGACTGTGAAGCTGCACACTGTGAAGCAGCAGACTGTGAAGCAGCAGACTGTGAAGCTGCAGACTGTGAAGCAGCAGACTGTGAAGCAGCAGACTGTGAAGCTGCAGACTATGAAGCAGCAGACTGTGAAGCAGCAGACTGTGAAGCAGCAGACTGTGAAGCAGCAGACTGAAGCAGCAGACTGTGGAGCTGCAGACTATGAAGCAGCAGACTGAAGCAGCAGACTGAAGCAGCAGACTGTGAAGCAGCAGACTGAAGCAGCAGACTGTGAAGCTGCAGACTGTGAAGCTGCAGACTGTGAAGCAGCAGACTGTGAAGCTGCAGACTGTGAAGCTGCACACTGTGAAGCAGCAGACTGTGAAGCAGCAGACTGTGAAGCTGCAGACTGTGAAGCAGCAGACTGTGAAGCAGCAGACTGTGAAGCAGCAGACTGAAGCAGCAGACTGTGGAGCTGCAGACTATGAAGCAGCAGACTGTGAAGCAGCAGACTGAAGCAGCAGACTGTGAAGCAGCAGACTGTGAAGCTGCAGACTGTGAAGCTGCAGACTGTGAAGCAGCAGACTGTGAAGCTGCAGACTGTGAAGCTGCACACTGTGAAGCAGCAGACTGTGAAGCAGCAGACTGTGAAGCTGCAGACTGTGAAGCAGCAGACTGTGAAGCAGCAGACTGTGAAGCTGCAGACTATGAAGCAGCAGACTGTGAAGCAGCAGACTGTGAAGCAGCAGACTATGAAGCAGCAGACTGAAGCAGCAGACTGTGGAGCTGCAGACTATGAAGCAGCAGACTGTGAAGCAGCAGACTGTGAAGCAGCAGACTGTGAAGCTGCAGACTGTGAAGCTGCAGACTGTGAAGCAGCAGACTGTGAAGCTGCAGACTGTGAAGCTGCACACTGTGAAGCAGCAGACTGTGAAGCAGCAGACTGTGAAGCTGCAGACTGTGAAGCAGCAGACTGTGAAGCAGCAGACTGTGAAGCAGCAGACTGAAGCAGCAGACTGTGGAGCTGCAGACTATGAAGCAGCAGACTGTGAAGCAGCAGACTGAAGCAGCAGACTGTGAAGCAGCAGACTGTGAAGCTGCAGACTGTGAAGCTGCAGACTGTGAAGCAGCAGACTGTGAAGCTGCAGACTGTGAAGCTGCACACTGTGAAGCAGCAGACTGTGAAGCTGCAGACTGTGAAGCAGCAGACTGTGAAGCAGCAGACTGTGAAGCTGCAGACTATGAAGCAGCAGACTGTGAAGCAGCAGACTGTGAAGCAGCAGACTGTGAAGCAGCAGACTGTGAAGCAGCAGACTGAAGCAGCAGACTATGAAGCAGCAGACTGAAGCAGCAGACTGAAGCAGCAGACTGAAGCAGCAGACTGTGAAGCAGCAGACTGAAGCAGCAGACTGTGGAGCTGCAGACTGTGAAGCAGCAGACTGAAGCAGCAGACTGAAGCAGCAGACTGTGGAGCTGCAGACTATGAAGCAGCAGACTGTGAAGCAGCAGACTGTGAAGCTGCAGACTGTGAAGCAGCAGATTGTGGAGCTGCAGACTCCCCAGTCTTAGAACTCTTCCTTTAGTCAGCTTTGACCCGTGGAACCAGCATCTTGCAGCTCCCTGTCCCTTCTCTCTGGGGGGTGGGTAGGGGTGTCCCTTTTCTCTAATAAGTGGTCTGATATGTTGGCTTCAGCCACTAACCATGGAGTTGATGTTGAGAGGAGATCCTGAGGAGTGGTTGCTGGAGCTGATCCCGGGGAATGACCTCCTCTTTGGGGAGCCGCCGGCTGCAGGCGCTGGCCCTGCAGAGCTGCGCTTCCGCCTACCCCGCCTGCGTCCCTCCTGAGAGGCGGCATTGTGGCTGGAGTGCGACGATGACACATGTGTGGCCATGTGCACGTGCTGCGAGTTGGAGGGCTGGTGGTTTCCATGGTTACTGTAGTGTCCCTGCTTGGCTGCGTTCCCACTTTGAAGATGGAACCGTGAACCTCCGCAGCCTGAAGAAGAGGAAGATGAAGAGGAGGAAGAGAAGAACATCCTCCGCCGTAGTTCACAGTCCTGTGGCTCCATGTCAGAGTCTCCTCCCTGCTGTTCTGGTCCATCTGCTGCAGGAACCCGTGAAGGGCCATCAGCATACTGCAGCACCCCCCCGGTGCTGAGAGGAGGACTATGGCCGGGACCTCCTCTGGCCAGAGGTCCCATCATGGAAGTGCTGCCGTTCAAAGGGGAGGATGAAGTAGCACCATTGTAGTCTTCGAAGTGGAGGCCTCCGTTCATTAGCCCTGAGCCTGAGGAGTATCCTAGGATGGAAGGAAATGAGGAAAGACAAGAAGAAGAGCTTCACGCATCTGACTGGAAAATGTCTGGAACAACAAGAGAAGCTGCAACCAAAGCAGGTTCTCACCATTGCTCTGACCACTGTAAGACACAGGGCTCGGAGTACTTCTCTGAAATCAGATGGTTTTTCATCAGAACCCAAAGCAAACTTTACATTGGACCAATACAGACGGCTCTGGAAGAGCTTCCCCGTGAAGACACTCACGAGTCTCTCAGCACGACTGGGCAGCACCACACTGGCCAGCGGGATGCTGACGGGTAATTTACTTGGGTGTACCGTGCTCAGGGGGATGCTGATTGGAAGGCTCGTGATGCTGTCCCCCTGAACTGACGGACTCTTCTCCTTGACCTGCAAATAAATATAGAATCATATTTAATTTATTAAAGCATTTTTCTAAGACCCATTTAACCCAACAGGATGTGAAATCTGCGTTTGAATCAAACAAAAAAAAAATGGAATTTGAAAATACTCCTCCTTTTCCAGATTAGTTTTAGCTGATGTTTTAATTGTGTGAAGTAAGTTGAAGAGACTTCTGCCCCAGAATCTGACCTAAGGGGCAGACAAAATCATTTCCCATAAAGCATTTACCCTCTCAAAACTCCTGGGGTTACTCTGAGCATCACTTATGTTGGGAGAGGGGCAGTTCTGTTTGGCTCCAAGAGGGGAGTTAACACCCCCCTGATCCCTGTAAAAAAAAAAACACAAGGAAATGAAGGAAGAGCCACAGGGACCCCCCCCAAAACAACACTGTCACCCAAAGGTGTGTTCTAAGAGTTAGAAGCAAAGGAACCTGTGCATGTTCAGTCCTGGACCTCTCAGGTGAGCGGAGGGATCCTGGTTCAGATGCCTCCGCAAGGCAATCTTGGCGGGGGAAAAGCGCGTGTAATCAGGCAGGCTGTGAGAGGAGCCTTGCTGCCGCTGCCGTGCATCAGGGGTTGCAGGTACAACCTCGTGGTCTGGAGAGATGGGAAGGTAGCGAGAAAGCTCACCCTTAGAGTTAGCTCGGTCAAAAACCGGAGAGCCGGTGCCGTTCATGGAGAGCTCGGGACCGACGCCATTGAGGGCGGAAGTTGAAGACAGGCCCATCTTAAAGGAGTCCATGTCCCCGGACGCGCGGGGGTCCAGGCTCTTTCTGTACAGAGAGCCCTCACAGGGGCTGTACGACTTCAGCTGAAGCAGCTCCTGCTGCCGCTGGCTTTTTTCCAGCTCCACAATGCTGATCTGCAGACAGACACAAGGGGGAGCCGTTACACCGGAACCAGAACCTTTACAGACACCTGCAAAAGCGCTTACAGTGTGTCCATTATTCATTCACTCCTCATTCATTCTTGGTGTTGGTAACTACTGATGTGGCCACAGCTGCCCTGACTGCAGACTGACAGAGGCGGGGCTGCCAGTACGCGCCTACAGTCCCTCTGACCATCACTGGGACATTCATACGCATTCTGGAGGCAGGCAGGGTGAAGTGTCTTTCCCAAGGACACAACGTTTAACTGGGGATCGAACCGCCGATCGTTCCATCCAACTGAGCCACCTCCGCCCCCAAATTACATTAAATGCAGTGAACGTGTGCAAAAAGGCAGAGAAAACGATGCAGCCCGACGGCCTCCAGAACAACCTTCAACTCAAGAACCATGAACAACAAGAACCTCCCATCAGTACCATCTGAAAAACTGAAGTACAGAATAATAGAGCAAATTTATATCACGTCAACAGCATCATCTATAGATGTAATGAGCTCAAGGAGGGTCTCTTTCATTCTGAGAGGGGGGCTTTCCCCACCACCTTGAGGTTCTTAAGCTCCTGTTGTTTTTAAGGTTTTCTTTGTAAAGGAGAACAAGCATCAGCCTCATTCAGTCAGCTTAACCACATCGAACATGAACGGTGAAGAATAATGCTTATGGTTATTATACCACACTTATACAAGACAATTGGGTCAATGCTAAATGGTACAATAGACTGCTTTTTTCAAAATCCACGAGTATCAAGGAACAGAGGCTTCAGCCAAAGATCATAATTCAGTCTATTATTGTAGCTGAAAATAGAAGGAGACGCAGAGCCTGAACATAAACATAACAAACATGAAATTCAAACAGTTACTGAACAGAATGATGAGCCTTCAGTTGTATGGGATTCGCTAAAGGCTGGAAAGATGAAGAAAAAGTCACAGCTAACGCAGATTATAGGTAGTAGGGCTGGACGATATGGCCTAAAAAGAAAAATCTCCAATTTTTTTATTTTTATTTGATTTCCAATTTCTTCCCAATCCACCCCCCCCCCCCACACACACACTTCTTCTTTCTCTTTCGGCCACAGCGAATCATCGTTTTCCACCTCACTCTATCATGGACATCTTCTACCCTAACATTAGCCAACTTCATGTCCTCTGTTAAGACATCCATATATCTCCTCTTTGGCCGTCCTCTTGCCCTCCTGCCAGGCAGCTCCATCTCCAACATCCTTCTACCAATAAATCCACTGTCCCTCCTCTGAACATGTCCAAACCATCTCAGTCTGGCTTCTCTGACTTTGTCGCTAACACAGGCAACATGAGCCGTCCCTCTGATGTACTCGTTCCTTATCCTGTCTAACCTGGTCACTCCTAAGGAGAACCTCAACATCTTCATCTCTGCTACCTCCATCTCAGCCTCTTGTCTCTGTCTCACTGCTACCGTCTCTAACCCATAGAGCAGAGCTGGTCTCACCACTGTCTTGTACACCTTTCCTTTGAGTCTTGCTGACACTCTTCTGTCACACAACACTCCTGACACTTTCCTCCACCCGCTCCAACCTGCCTGCACTCGCCTCTTCACCTTTTTTCCACACTCCCCATCACACTGAACTGTTGACCCCAAGTACTTAAACTCCTGCACCTTCTCCACCTCAGTCCCCTGTAACCTAACGCTTCTACCTTGATCCCTCTCGTTCAGACACATGTATTCTGTCTTACTACGACTGACCTTCATGCCTCTTCTTTCCAGAGCAAACCTCCACCTCTCTAGCTGTTCCTCCACCTGCTCTCTACTCTCACTGCAAATTACGATGTCATCCGCAAACATCATTGTCCAGGGAGATTCCTGTCTCATCTCGTCTGTCAGCCTGTCCATCAACATAGCAAACAAAAAGGGACTCAAAGCTGATCCTTGGTGTAGTCCCACCTCCACCTTGAACTCCTCTGTCTGACCTACAGCACATCTCACCACCGTCATACTTCTCTCATACATGTCCTGAACTACTCTGACATACTTCTCTGCCACTCCAGACGACCTCATACAGTACCACAGCTCCTCCCTCGGCACCCTGTCATACGCCTTCTCTAAATCTACAAACACACAATGCAGCTCCTTCTGACCATCTCTGTACTTTTCCATCAACATTCTCAAAGCAAAAATGGCATCAGTGGTGCTCTTACGGGGCATGAAACCATACTGCTGCTCACAGATCTCCACCTTCTTCCTAAGCCTGGCTTCCACTACTCTTTCCCACAGCTTCATTGTGTGGCTCATCAACTTTATTCCTCTATAGTTGCTGCAGTTCTGCGTGTCACCCTTGTTCTTAAAGATCGGAACCAGAACGCTTCTCCTCCATTCTTCAGGCATCTTCTCACTCTCTAAAATCCTATTGAACAACTTCGTTAGAAATTCCACTGCTGTCTCTCCTAAGCACTTCCATACCTCCACAGGTACGTCATCAGGACCAACGGCCTTTCCGCTCTTCATCCTTTTCAGAGCCTTCCTAACCTCCTCCTTTCCAATCTCTGCTACTTCCTGCTCCACAACAACCACATCTTCCTCCCTTCTTTCCCTGTCATTTTCCACGTTCATCAGCTCCTCAAAATACTCCTTCCATCTTTTCTGTACACTCTCCTGGGTTGTTAGCACCTTTCCATCTCTGTCCTTTATCACCCTTATCTGTTGCACGTCCTTCCCATCTCTGTCTCTCTGTCTGGCTAGCCTGTAAAAGTCCTTCTCTCCTTCCTTTGTGTCTAACCTGTCATATAGCTCATCATAAGCTTTCTGTTTGGCCTTTGCCACCTCTCTTTTCACTCTACGCTGCGCTTCCTTGTACTCCTGTCTACCTTCCTCAGTCCTTTCTACATCCCACTTCCTCTTAGCCAACCTCTTCCTCTGGAGGCATTCCTGTACTTCCCCATTCCACCCCCAAGTGTCTTTACCGTCTTTCCTCTTTCCAGATGACACACCTAGCACCTTCCTACCTGTTTCCCTGATAATCTCTGCTGTAGTTTCCCAGTCATCTGGAAGCTCATCCTGACCACCCAGGACCTGTCTCAACTTCTGCCTAAATTCCTCACAAGTTTCTTCATTCTGTAGCTTCCACCACTTGGTCTTCTTTTCTGTTTTCCCTCTCTTTTTCTTCCTGACCTCCAGAGTCATCTTACACACCACCATGCGGTGCTGTCTGGCTACACTCTCTCCTACCACCACTTTGCAGTCATTAACCTTTCTCAAATGATCTTGTCTACATAGGATGTAGTCCACCTGAGTACTCCTACCTCCACTTCTGTATGTCATTCTATGTTCCTCTCTCTTCTGGAAGTAAGTGTTGACTACAGCCATTTCCATCCTCTTCGCAAAGTCCACCACCATCTGTCCCTCCAGATTCCTTTCCTTCACACCAAACCTGCCCATCACCTCCTCATCACCTCTGTTGCCCTCACCAACATGCCCATTAAAGTCTGCTCCAATAACAACTCTCTCTCCTCTGGGAAAACTCTCTATGACCTCATCCAACTCACTCCAGAATCTCTCCTTCACTTCTAACTCACAGCCAACCTGTGGCGCATACCCACTGACTACATTCACCATCACCCCTTCAATTTCTAACTTTAGGCTCTTCATCCTGTCTGAGACTCTTTTCACCTCTAGAACACTGTTTACAAACTCCCCCTTCAGAATCACTCCTACCCCGTTTCTCTTCCTATCAACACCATGATAGAACAGTTTGTATCCTCCTCCAATACTACGTGCCTTGCTGCCCTTCCACCTTGTCTCCTGCACACACAGTACATCTACCTTCCTTCTCTCCATCATGTCTGCCAGCTCTCTGCCTTTCCCTGTCATTGTGCCAACGTTAAGAGTCCCTATTCTCAAACCTATGTTCCTGCCTTTTCCCTTCTCTCTCTGGCCACGTGCCCTTCTGCCTCCCCTCTTTCTTCGACCAACAGTAATCAAATTTCCACCGACACCCTGAAGGTTAACAGCATCGGTGGCGGTCGTTGTTAACCCGGGCCTCGACCGATCCGGTATGTCTAAAGTATTGTGGATGATTCGCCTGGTTATTTTGGCAATTTTTACGCCGGATGCCCTTCCTGACGCAACCCTCTCTATTTATCCGGGCTTGGGACCGGCACAGAAGTAACTGGCTTGCAACCCCTGTGGCTAGATTCCCCTCACACACACTTAAGGAAAGCAATAAGTACAAACGCAGGTGCCTTGTGCAAAGGATTCGGCTACAGTTAGTTGTTTTTTTGGTCACTGCGGTTTTGTTTGCCTCGGAGAGGCTGGCATTCTCCATATTCGGCTGGATGTCTCTGTTTCATGTGTTGGAATAGGTTTGTGGTGCTGCTGCTGCTGCTGCTGCTGCCTTTGACTGCGATGGGCTTTGGGCAAATGTTGCAGCTTGGGGTCTCTCCCTCCACGTCTGTGGCAGCAAACCCATACCAGCTCCAAACAACAGATGATTTGATTCTTTTCTTGGGAACAAACTTCCCGCTCTTTTATTTTTAGTCATTTAGATTATTGTAATGCCCTGCTCTCTGGTTTACCCAAAAAGTCGATCTCATAACTATTGCAGAACTCAGCGGCACGAGTTCTGACGAGGACCAGAGGGCGGGAACACATTACAGCGGTTTTAAAGTCGCTGCATTGGCTCCCTGTGCGTTTCAGGATACATTTTAAAATCTTTTAATGGTTTATAAATGTTTTAATGGTCTTGGGCCTTCTTTTGTAAATTATCTTATTTTTAAGTATGAGCCCTCGTGGACCCTGAGGTCCTCCAGCACTGGCCTACTAGTTGTTCCTAAGGGGAGGACCAAAACTTATGGGGAGGCTTCGTTCCACCATTACGGTCCTCGCCTGTGGAACAGCCTGCTGGAGAACCTCAGAGCTGTAGAGTATATAGAGGTTTTTAAGAAGAGGATCACCTTTTTAATCTGGCTTTTACATGACTTTGATAATAGCTCATGTCTTTTATTAATTAATTTATTTTATTTATTTATTTTTTAAGGACTATTATTATTATCTTTATGTTTTTAATATCCTACTCTTTTTATTGTTATTATACTTGTGATGTTTACGTTTATGTTTTAATCATCTAACGTATGTTATTTTTTTATCACTAATATTGCTATTTCCTATTTTAATTTTATTGTTGTTATTATAATATAATTTTTATTCTGATCTTTCATAATCCAGTGTTTCCTCTTGGGGATCCACTGTTCTGGGGCACCACCAGCTTAACCTGTAGGGGGTGCTGTTGCTGCGGTGCCCGTTCTCATTGGGCTAATAACTGTAGAGTGGGCCCTAAGCTGCTCTGTGTTGGGTGGGCACTGTGGTAGTGATCCCTGTGGTCCGGCTGGGCCTTGGAATGGATGGATCCCCATCATATCGTTACCTCACAGCAGAACCAAGCCAGACCTTCTTCAAGCTGCAGTTCTTTGTTTCTGTTCAGGGTTCTACTGGGGAACTGGGGTGGGTGGAGGGAGGAATCTGGTGAGGGAGGAGCCCCATCCGTGTGTGATTGTCCTGTGTTTTTGTTTTTAATAATTCATTTATGATTTTATCCTCTTTTATGTGAAGCGCTTTGCGTTTTTAACTGGAATGAAAGGCGTTATACAAATCAATAAATAAAGTTTGAGTTTGTTTATGAGCTTGGGGAGCTTTATTTTCCAAGTTCCAACAAGAATTCTTCAATTAACAACTTTTCAGGTTAGGTCATTTTAATAAACATGGATACGAGAGTGGATTTAAAAAAAAACTGAAAAGAAGGAGAGTACCTGCAGCTCCAGGCAGTGTTTCTGCTTTTCAGAGATCTGTCGGCGCAGAGCCTGCTTTTCCTTCAACAGGCTCTCCAGACACAGAGAGCCCCAGTCCAGCTTCAGCTCCTCACACCGAGACTTCAGCTAGAAAACAGCAGCTATACGGTCAGCTGACCTAACAGCAGCCTGCAATCTGAATCATCATGACGACAAAGAAACCAACAGGCAAAAAGGCAGAGATTCTGCAACAGGTTGCAGGTTTCACAGCAGTCCCCCCCTCGGTCTCACCAGCAGCAGGCTGTGGTCCCTCAGCAGGACCATGTCCCTCTCAAGCTGCTTGGTCTGCTCTTTCAGCTGCCGGTTGTGGGCAGATATCTCCTTCTGAGCCTGAAGAAGGTCCTCCACGGTCAGAGCTTTCACACCAAGCTGTTCATGCAAACACACAACAAGTTCAGGCACACGGTGGATCCACACAAAGCTCGGCTAAGAGCGGCTCCTGTGGAGCCCAAAAGCAGGACTACACCTCGTCCAGCTTGGTCTGAAACAGACTCTTGATCTTGTCCTTGTGAGACTGGCAGACCAGATGCAGCTGCTCCGCTTGACCCGACAAGTCCCTGTGTTTTTGCTGCCAAACGACACCAGAGGGACAGAAAGCAGCTTGAATCGAGCGCCAACGGTGATGATCTGTGCTGCAGCGCGGGGCAGAACTCACCTTCTCCTCCTCCAAAAGCTGCTGCAGGTTGGAGCGGTACTGAGGAGTCTTCATGTAGCTCATGAACTGGAGGTACTGAACTTTGATGTTATCTGACAGGTGAAGGGGCAAAAAGAAAGCAGACTATTGGCTTAGCTGTGACAAGAGAAACTTCACAAGAACATGCAGATCAGCTGAACGCCTGCACTGATGGAGGCTGAAACCTTCCTGGGGAAACAGCGTGAAGAACAGAGGAGCTGTGTTCTCCATCCTGATTGGCTGTTGACCTGGACAATCAGCCTCCTCTGTGCCATGTCTGCTGTAGAGAATGTGTTCAGTTTGCTAAATCTACTGAATGATCCTTGCTGCAACGTTATCCCTGGTGTCACGACGTGTTTAATATTTTGTCCTCTGTAAACTTACTATCATTATTTTTTAATTGTTAGAAATGTAAGCTAGTAAATGTTAAGGAAATTTTAGTTGATTATTATGAAAAAGACTGGAAAATGAAACTTTTTTTTTTTTAAATTGCAAATTAAGGACAATTTCTCTACTGAGCCATATGTTAGGTAGAATTTAAAAAGAGGACAAAGATCCTCATGTGCTCAACTCAGAGCAGGACCGCTCCCCCTACAGGTGGAAGTAGGGCTCTTAAAGCTGTTCCAGAGGAGGAAAGACTGTGAGCTGCAAGTGGTGGAGGATGAATTTCCTTTTTTTTTTATTGTGTTTACTTGAGGTAATTGAAAAGAAATGTCCTGATTTGTTTTGGTTATCTGAAGGTAAATTTTTATGTTGGCTTTTTAAAAATCAAATTTTCTGTTCTCCAACTTTTTAGGCAAAGGCATGGACAATAAGAATGGACACTTTGGATTCTGTTAGACTCTGATTGGGTGGAATATTGTATATTGTTATCTTAGGTATGTGATGGCCATTTTCTGTATTCTGTCTTCCAGTATCATATAAGCCTTTCTCCTGAAACTCAAACTCAAACTCTACTCTTAGTTTTCATTCTCTAATCCCTTTCAGAGAAAAGTCTGAAAATGTTTACATCTGTCTGAGAAAGCGTGGAGTTTTACCGCCTTAAGACAACTCAAATTATTGTAAGAAATAGAGATGACTTCTTCTCTGATTCCATCTATTATTTGTAGAACACAACTCCAGCGATAAACGAGGAAGCGCTGCGTGGCTTTCTGACAAAGACCCAAAGTGCTTTGCAGTGCCGTTCACACCCATTCACACTCTGATTACCCAGCAGCTGCTGCAGACCGGGGGGAGTTGGACTCAGCAGCAGTTGACTGGGCATATAGTGCTGGACCTTGGGAGGTAGCTGGTAGAAGGGGCTGTGGGCCGGCCGGTAGGAATCTAGACACACACAAGATCTGGGTTTCATTTTCCTGCTCCAACACACATGTGACTGAAAGACTGTGGCCCCCTGACCCTGAGCTGGTGCTGCACAAAGGGTTTTGGCGTGCAGCAAGTCCAAGGCGCTCTGGTTTTTCTTGTTCTTCTCCACAGCAGGGGGGGCTTTCTTGGGCCGACCACGTTTCTTATTGTTTAGTTTGCGACCTTTGGATAAGAGACGGGTTCTTCTGGGTTTGGCAGAGGGTTTGACCAGCGTGACTAAGCTGGAGCGCTCCTCCTCCCCGCAAGAGTCCTGCTGCAGATCAGAACAGAAAGACTCATGCAGGAACACGCCACTCTGTCACATAAACAAGATTTGACGTAAAGACGGAGATGGGAGATGGCCAATCACTAAAGGTTCACTCTGGCCGCTTGATGTCTAGTACCTTGTTTTGCTCCTTGGATTTGGTCGGAGTGGTGCTATTGCTTTTACTGTCTTTTGTGTCCTTCTGTTGACGTCGTCTAGCTGCCTCCTGCTCCTCCTTAAGCAAGACCAACAGTTTCACCCAAAATAACAGCAACGCAGAAAACTGATGCCCAAAGACCAGAGCCAGGACCAGGACTTACCCTGAGTTTAGGATTTTTGAGACTAGCAAAATAGTTTTCAAGCTGAAAGAGGAAGCAGACGTTACAGTCACTTCAGGAACACTAAACCGAAAACGAGGACAGACAGACAGAAAAACATGATGGACAGAAAAACATGATGGACAGAAGACGGACAAACAGACAGAACGGCGAACAGACAGACTGACAGAATAATGTGCAACACTAACAATAAAGGCATTTTATCAACAGTAAACTGGTCAGATTTGGCCAAAAATAGCTCCATAAAAGGAAAGAATAATCATTGTTATCACCTGGTAAATATACTATTTCCAGTTACAATCAGAAGAAGTTCTTACACGAGGGCAGTGTTGAACGCTTCCAGTATTTGGAAACGTCACTTTAAGGTTGGCTGATGCTTTGACCGTCTTTCTATCAATAAATGCTTTTGATCTGGAGCTTCAGACTTCTGTACTCAGAGTTTGCTCTTTATTTGTTCTCTTCCCTTGAACCCCAGGAGGAGGAGGAGGAGGAGGGAGACTTACTATGGTGCGGTCTATGGTATGCAGGTAGTAGGAAACAGGCTTCCCTGTCCAGGACACAGAGCCCCTGAGTGGAGAAAGCTCCACCACACGCATTATTGTGCCAATATCTGAAACACAGAACCACGTCTTATCCAGAACCAAAGAAAACGCTGCTGTGAAAATCCCAATTTTGACTCTTACCGCTCAAGTTTCTGCTGTTGATTCTAAAATTTAAAGGTGCAAAAGGTTTGGAGGACACGATTTTCCCCCCTGAAAAGAAAAGAATCATCCCCATAAATCCACTGTAGTGTGTATCGGCTACACAAAACATTTCCTGTAACGCAACCCAACAGCAAGACTGTCATTTATTTATCAGTGTTTTAAGACAAATATACCAGTAAAACACATCCGTCCATCGCCGCCAAGTGATGATTTTATGAAATGTCATCATCAGTGACGGTGATGTCTGAGCGACACTGACCTTCCTTCATGTTAGCAAAGCGTTCCTTCAGCTGGTGGTCGACCTCCGGACCAAAGGCAAAGTTATTCACAAAAATAATACTGAAAAACAGAAAGGGATCAGGCATCAGAGATTTTCATGGCTGTTTTCCTCTCCTTTTCTCTTTTTCCTGAAAATTGTGTCAGCTCCTTATAATGACACACAGTCCTCATGGTCTCAAATCTATTACAGATCTCCAAAATTTGGATGACCAACGATGTTGCTGGTCATAGCTTCATAGAGCTTTTGGAAGGTTCATGTTTCAGAAGAAAGCTGTAAGTTCAAAACCTAAAGCAAACTGGAATTACGGCCAAATTTTCCTGAAGGCATCTTTATTATGGCCTAAGTAGGTGACCAACAGATTACAACGAATACTTTCGGTGTAACCCCCCATACTGAGCATGCAACTAGGCGGCTGTGGAGAGGTAAACTCTGTCTGATAAAGAAGGAAACCTCCAGCAGAACCAGACTCAGTAAGGGCGACCATCTGCCTCGACCGGTTGGGGTCAAAGAAGACAGGAAAGAGACAAACAAACACAAAATCTGGAACATCTGTTATAAGACAAAGAGAGAGTAGTTAGAGACTGCACCAAAGACATGACAATAGGCGTCGTTTTAAAGAAAAAAAAAAAAAAAACAGAAATCAGCAGAACAAGCAGATTCCAATGCATGGAGATAGGCGGGTCCTGATCTTTAACAGTGTTACTGTGGGCGTTTCTACAAAGTCATGTTCTCATGAAAAGACAAAGGTCAGAGGTCACTCCAGCTGTAATCCAGACAAAAGCTTCACTTCTGCTCTTCAGGTCCAAAAACCACAACCTCCGCTTTATTTATGATACAGAGAAGAAACGCAGATGTTACCCAAACCTTTACCGTACATCTAGAACTGTCAGCGGTACCGCTTCATAATGTTTGCTGTGTGTAAACCTCATTCAGTCATGGGGCACCACAGGATTCTCGCTTTGGTTATTCATCATGTCTAACTGGATCCTGTCCAGCATCACTTCAAGCCTCTGAATGCAGTTCATGTAGCTTTAGGTTGAATTGCAGACCCACGCAGAACCAATAAAGAGCCCATCAAGTTCCCATCAATTCTGAATGTTAGAATGTTAGAGATTTTGAAGACAAACAGCAGCTCTTGATGCTCGCTCAAAAAAAGCCTTTAAACAACCAATCTGAAGCAGCTCAAGCTAACTTTCCCAATCCAACAACACTGCAGATATGAGCCTGCTTCTTCTTCTTCCTCTTTCGGCTTCTCCCATCAGGGGTCGCCACAGCGAACAAGTCGCATGGTAAACTTGGCAATGTTTTACGCCGGATGCCCTTCCTGACGCAACCTTCTCAAAGCAACCGGGCTTGGGACCGGCACAGAAGTAGAGAAGGGACCAGGGAGCAGCCTGGATTTGAACCCTGGTTTCACGGACGGAAGGCGCCGCAAACCAGCACGAGCTAAACCGGCTCCCACTGCAGATATGAGCCTGATTTTTTCTAAAGATAACATGACATTTATTAATAATAAAGAGCTCCAGCAATTCTCTCTTTTGAAAGCTGATTATTTTCAGGATGTCCAATAAGCTGCTTATGACTGCAGCAATGAAAAAAAGGGATCAGGCAGCTTTGTGCTCGTCTTGATTTATGAATAATAATTATCTTCTCTGGTATAAAGCAGAGATTTCTGATGAAATGTTTTCTTATTTTATTTTATTTTTTACAAGGTTTAAACTGCCTATGAAGTAAGACTTGAAATGCCACCTTGTGTTGGCGATCCTTTCTTTCCACTCTTCAGAAAGAAAATCTCCTCTCTCCAGCTGAAAAATAGAACAGACATCCCTTTTTATTTACAACACAAAGAAAACCTCCTAAATAAAAACAAAGTCATTTTCAGATGAAATGTCAGAGGAGAATAAACTTACTGTGTACTCCCCGTGCTTCTTTCCATACCATTTCATCCACTTCTTAAACTCTTTGTCCATGGTCTGAAGGAACAATCAAGTCAATTAATGTTAAACCCACGGAGGTTATAACCTGTTTATTCCGCTCAAACAGGAGTTTTATTTTGAAAGGATGGAGGTCATTTTGACACGTTTAAACTCAAACATTTCAGCTCATTCTAGTACCTGCATGTTGGAAAAGTGCTCAGGAAATCTCACCTCTGCATACGTAGCTGGAATGTCTGCTTTCTCTATGCCATAGTAGTGTTTACAGTTGGTTGCTGCTGCGACCTGCAGCACCACCTGTCCCACTCCTACCAACAGAGAGGCAGCGGGTTATCGTTCTAGGTAAGACGGATCGGTTCTGTCTCGAGACAAAACAGAAATAGGAAATAGAACCAACCACTTCCGAGGTCAACAAAAGTGTCGTCCTCCATCATGTCTATCTCATCAATGATCTGAGCCACCAGGTCGAAGGAGGTTTCTCCGTAAACCTCGGGAGAAAAAGGCTCATAATTGTTGAGCTTTTCTGGATCAGTCACTGAGTGGTTGTAAACCTGCTGCAGGATGTGTCTCAGCAGCCCGTTGGAGGGACGTTTGTTCAGCTTCATGGGCTGGGTGGTCCCCTTCCACTGCAGGGGAACATTAAACATGAGAGTTTACAGAAGCTCACGTCTTCTTGCAGACGCCACAGAGACACTTCAGCCCCTCAGAGGATTGGTCTCACCAGCTGGTGGATGCTGTCAATGGCCCTGTTGTATTTATCACACAACCTCTGCATGCTCTCGAAGCTGAGGGAAAGGTCGAAGACAAAACAGCACATCAGTCATTGTGGAATTTAAGGTGGTACCAGCAAACGGAGGAGTCAATTTTCTGGGTTACGTCTCTTAAATACACTGGATTATCATTCAATGAAATTTTCCCCTAAGATCTATAAAGTAAAACTGTATACACAAACATATACATTTAAAAAGTGAAGCCAGCTGGCAGCCAAAACATGTACCTCTTGGTGTCGTAGTCAATGAGGACGTAGTTCTCCATGGCCAGTTTGAGGTCTGGGATCTCCTCACACACCCACCTGGACAGATGCATCAGACTGTCAGCCTCATCGCTCCATGTGTGTGAGTGTGTTTGGGGGGCGGGGGGGGCTTACCGAATGGTCTCGATGATTTCATGAGCAGCATCATGGTGTTTATCCTTAAGGGGGAAGAAAAACATCATCAAACTCTGAAAGTGCAGCAGAATCCATGAAAACCTGAATGTGGTTCAGATCTGTGTGAAAAGATCTTCTGACAAAACGTCACGGCCTCACACGCACAACCTGAAGGTCAGCGAGGGATAAAAGGTCATAGAAATGGAGGCGGGGGCTTTAAAGGCATTGTAGAAGCGACTCACAAATAAAACAGCGGCAAATCAAATAAACTGTTCTGGATTCATCCGATGAGCCAAAAACCTGCAGCTATCGGGGAGGAACGAGGTTTTCCTCACAGCTGACCCACTGACCCACTTTCTATTCCAGCTCACTGCCATTCCCTACAGGAACCCAGAAAACAGAAACCCTGAAAAAGAAGTGAAAGGCAGGGAGGTGGACAAAGCAAAGCCTTAGCAGAAGAGTGTGTGTGTGTGTATTGTGAGGGGGGGGGTACAGACTGACTGACTGATGTTAGCATTCCTTAAGGCCTGACTCAGCAGATCCCAGAGAGCCCAGCTTCCTGCTAAAAACCATTAAGGACTGGTTCATTCTGCCAAGACCGAATTGTACATCCAGCTTAACAGAAGAACTTAAGGAATGCTCCTTAAAAGATGCAACATTTATCGCATTCGATTTAGTTGGAAGCTAAAATTATTATGAATAAAACTCATTTATTAGAGCAGTATTTAAGAGTAGAATGGTTCAAACCAGAGCAGTAACAAATCAGAAACACAAGTTCTGTTTGAAGGACTTGGTTTTCATTAAAGAACGTTTCATCTCCGCTTGTGGAACGCTCCAGGCAGAGGAGGAAGCAGAACCTGAGGGAACAAACCAATGAGGAGAGGGGGGGGGGGGGGTCACCTGCTCATGCAATGCCAGCACACAGCAACACCAGAGCAGAGCTGCAGCTAAAAATAAACTGCACAGAAGCAGAAAAGGAGCCACGCTCTTCGTCTCAGTCGCTGCTCACATCTAAGCAGGTTTGGAGAAAACGTTTCACACAAAGATTGATCCATTACCGCTGGTACTTTCTATTTCTACCCAGTACTACATATTCAATAATACTTTCTACTACAAACTTGTCAGCAGTTTATTTCTTCCTCTTTTATTTCCATATTTAAATGTATATTTTCTTGCTGTCATGTAAAGTGGGACATGCAAAAAAGAACTAGTTTGTGGCCTGAGTTGAGCTGAGAGAACATCATAACATAGCTGTTATAATTCTGAAGCACTAACCCGTCTAACCCGCCTAAATCACCTTCAGGTGACCAACTGGCTGATAGACATACAGAGCACTCGTCTGATGGACTTTTGGAGATTTGAGAGACTAAAGTAAAACTACATCCTGTCACCAAAAATACTTTTTTTCTTTTTTTAAATGTCTGGCCTCCATGACATCCACATCTGAAACCACGGACAAAAAAATGCACCCCACCCCAGAGGAAGCCCACATGGAAGCAATTATGGACGCGCAGATGTGGAGATCCAGGGAACAAAAGAAAGAACTGAAAGACAACCGAACCTGAAGGGAATCCGTAAAACAGTTTGTCTCTATCATCATGTGTCATGGTCTGAAGACAGCATTTTTAAATCAACACTCAAACAGTGGTGTGTTCACTTGCTCTGGGTCTAAATAAATCTACAGGGGATTGGTTCTTCTGATACCAGCAGGGAGCTTAGGACCCAACCTGCAGGAGACCAGGCTTGGTGGCAGAAACTCAAACTTTTAATAAATAATCCTTCAACATGGCAAAAACCGTGGACAAACAAAACAGCAGAACTGAAAACCAGATGCTTATGTACTCCCGGGACAAATAACAGAAATGAAAATAATTGTAGAAGGAAAGAAACATAAACCTGGAGAGACTAACAGTGAACAGCTCAGAACATGACCAAAACCACCACTTCAAAACCAAATAAACCACAGAATCCTCACAAAAACAGGAGAATAAATGAAAGATTCTTTGTTTTCCATAAAAAAGCAATGGTTGCAATAGTGCAGAATCAGATCCTCTTCACTGGAGGGTCCAACATGTGGATAGCAGAGAAAAGACAGGAGTCTTCACTGTAAAGAGAAGAGGAGCATTATGGGAATAGGCTCCACATTTGAACCACTAACCCTTACCTAACAATGTCTTATCACTAACCCAATTGTTTTACTACTTACTGTAACCACTGTTTATTACTAACCCTAACAAGGTTTTACCACTAACCCTAAACACATTTTACATTTGACAGACTGACTAACAGCTGTTTATTTCCCCTCTAGAACTCTATGAAATTTTGGCTTCTTGGAACCAGCGGGTACTTCCTGTTTGGAATGCCAGGGGGAGGGGCCACTCTCCCCAGTTCTAATAGACAGTCAATGGTTAAGACACAATGCACTATACAGTCACACCCTTCTTCTCTCTCTCTCTCTCTCTCTCACATACACACACAAATACACACACACACACTTGTGGGGTTTACTGTCTTGCCCAAGGACTCTTCAGCGCATGGGTGGGCAAAGCAGAACTGAACTTAGACCCTCAAATCAGAGGTCGGCCGCTCTACCTCTGCACCACAGCTACACTGTTGAACAAAAAAACTAGAAAACAGAGCAATCATACAAGTAGAGACGGTTAATTCCTGACATACTGGTTTATCTGCAAAACAGGAAAGCTGACGTCTGAACGAGAGAAACCCGAGCCTGAACCACGGGGGTGGAGAGGAGAATCCAAAGAAAACCCACTCAGACCTTCTCAGAAGTTCACCCTCTTTCAGTCAACGCTGACTGTCACCACAAATGAGAAGCCTTCTTTAAATAACTCTATAGATCACAGAACGTCAACCACTTCCCTTTCCGTCAGTCAGCAGATGAGTCGACAGCTAGCAGACGGCGACAGCTCCATGAAAACATTTCAAGTCCTTCAGACACATCTCTGACTGTCAGTGAAGAAAACGGAAGGGGGAGAGGGGCATCTACCAGGGGGGCCTCCTTCACTTCAGTCATGTGACCCACAGGAGAGCAAAGGGAACCAGGAGCCTTCTTTTTACAGAAGATCCATGACATTCACAGCTTCGTTCATGACCCATGAGGATGATAATGATGAACCGTTTCCTCTTCGCTCTGTCTCTCAGACAGGAACAGGTCTCAGGCGTCATATTGCTGGTTCGAATTTTGGTTTTAGGACGATCCTTCAGAAATGCTCCACAGCGGAAAGTCACGTGACTACGACAGGAGACGCTGGATTCCCCCAAACAGAGATTAACGCCACGTTTATCTAAAGGTAGCAGCTGCTGGTGGAGATAGTCTGAAAAGCATATTTTTCAAAATAAAACCGTTTAGTCTCTCAGCAAATAACTCCTCTAGATTTCAACGCTAATAAATCGGATCGTGTAACTTTGATCAATAGATGCGAAACAATCGAACTTTTCTTGGACAGGATGCTGATACTGCGACTGTCACCGTGCGGACCGGTTTGACCCAATTCCGTGAGCGAGCGTGCTATTACTACTCCAGCTAGCCAACGTTAGCCAGTAGCTATGGGAGCTAACAAAGACAAAAACAAAGACTCCACCGTGATCTGTCAGTTCTGACTTCTGAATGGAAAACACTTACGTAGACTGGTAACGGCCACGGATACCCAGCAGGCTCTGCTCCAACCGGCGATTTGAGCTTCAGCTCCAGCTTTTCTCCCATTCTACTTCACGGCGGCTC
This sequence comes from Oryzias latipes, assembly GCF_053564925.1. Taxonomy (NCBI): domain Eukaryota; kingdom Metazoa; phylum Chordata; class Actinopteri; order Beloniformes; family Adrianichthyidae; genus Oryzias; species Oryzias latipes. Next base: position 10,351,521 of record NC_136240.1, read on the forward strand.
GCCTGGTAGCAGCTAGTTATGCTCCGTTAGCTAGCTAGTCGGTCAGGGAACAACTTACAACGTGAACATTTTGTTAGAAAACAGATTAGAAAATTCAATAAACTCGACTTTAGTTACATAATAATTACACATACGATACGAAAAAAAACTCTACAAATGTTTGATTCGGTTTTCTATTTTGAATAAAATCTCTTTTTTAAGTCAGCTGGTAATAACACCCCGACCGTGTCGCCGCCATCTTGCCGGCATGAATAAATATGGCAGGGGGCCACGGGTGGCAGTGGGGCACTGACGTCAGCGGGAGGATCTCTGCGCGTGCGCCAACAACCAGCACGAGCCACGATCAGAGCCATTACGTGCGAAACGTGACATCACGATTCCCCTTGAAACCGATTAATTAACATGATCGTGAGGTGGATTTTTCTGATCAGAACAGCTCCAGGAAGCATTTTTTTTAACATTTTAAACTTTAATCCAGAAAAAAATATTGTAAATACATAATTAAGACACTGTGTTACACTTTGGAAAATTTTTTGCCCAGGGAACCAAACATTTTTTATTCATTTGATTTAGTTATTAAGTGTTGTTTTTCCCCAAAATGGGAAACAATTTCAGAAATTAAGAAATTAGTTTAAAAAAAAAATCAAATATTTTTTCACAAACTTGAAACAAATCTTTCATTCATTCATTCCTCTTCTAAATCTGTTTTGTCCCGTTCGAGGTCCCGGGCTGCTGGAGCCTATCCTGGCCACTTGTGGGCGACATGAAGAAAACCGATCGGCCTCTAACATCTCCAGAAAAGTTTCCCTCCAGCTTCACTCAAATGTTGCTTTTTAAATGCAAAACAGACAGAAGCTGTAAAACGACGGCAGCATCCAACAGCCCCAAAGCAGATGAAGCTTCTGCCTCAGATGATCACTGGAACCTTCTCCACCATCAGTCTGAACCAAACAGACCTCCTCCCTGCAGCAGCAGAGGAACTCCTGACCTCTGCTGTGGGTAAACATGTCAGTTGGGGGGGGGGGGGGGGGGCAGTTCACCACAATGAACTTGTTGACCCCCCCCCTACGTTCTGAGGCCCATGGAGCTTTAGCACAGCGCCATCAAGCCAGCTGAAATCAGCTCTGTGTAGGATCTTCCTCAAGGCTGCCTCCCACCACAACGCCAAAGCCTCTGTTGGATCCACATTACAGAGGAAGACACACCCGTATATCATAAAACAGAAAAAAAAACAGCTGCCAGTCAGACAACACATGCATATTCTGACCAACATGACATCCAGAGAGGTTCAGGAACATCCAGAGAGGTGGAGGTTTGCTCTGGAGAGGAATGAAGAGCACCTGCTGCAGGACAGACTGTTTATGAATGAGAGGAAGTGAAGAGGATCGGCAAGGTCACAGGGAGCAGAGGTGGAGGACTTTAAATTGTTAGGATCAACAGCCCAGGATAACAAGAGTGTGGTAAAGAGAAGAGGCTAGCAGGTTCCAACAGGTGGAGGAAGGTTCCAGGAGAACCAAGGTCGGTGAGAGTGAGAAAGGTACAGAGGAGGTGAATGATCTGCCGTAGCTCCCCCTAAATGGAGTAGCTTTTGGGCACAGGATGCTGAAATTGTGTCTTATTGAGAGATGTTGGAATCTTTGTCTTCATCCACATCAAAAAGGATTCCTGAGCAGCAGAACAAACGTTCCTTCAAAGTGAGGATCTGCTGCCACCAAGAGGCCGTAACTGTTACTACAGCTTGTACTGATGCTGAAAAATGTCTCGAGATTGAGTTCTAAATTAAAGTCTAAAAGGGTAAAAAAAAATAAACACATAAAACTGGCTCGGAATTTTCCAAACATAACTTTTGAATTCTTTTATTGAAACAAAGATGAATCTCAGTCCCTTGTGGTTTACAAAAGCTTACTTTGGATTGTAGCCCCAACCGTTCACAGCTGATTTTGAAAGCCCTCTTTGTTTCTGCAGCAGCAGGTTTGTATTCAAAACTAAAGAAAAACTACAAAGTACACAACAGGTCATTTTGGCACATTCAGGTTGCACACTGGCACTTGTGTGCTGGTGGGTATTTACTGAAACATTGGTTTATTCAGCATATCAGAGATGTAACACAGCAGCGTTCAGGGGCTTCCAAGGAGAAGGGCGACACTGCAGTCAGAAAAGTTCTGGACCAGGTGTTGGTTCTCACATCCCGTCAGTTCCTGAGATGAACTCAGGAGCATCAAAGTTACATAGAGTTCTCCGGAAACTCCTGTGAAACAACCGAGGCTCATCCAACAGAAAACACAGAACGTTCTTTTGGAGAAAGAGTCAAAACAACCCGAGCTGGAGAAATGACGAGGAGATGAAGAACTTTGGTTTGTCATCAAAATACTGACATGGTTCTGTGCAGCTCTGGTGTTATGGCGAAGTTTTTCCTTTCAACTACAGACAGCATCACAATCATTTATCGTGCCCCCCCTCCCCCCATCTAAGAGCCAGGTCAGAGGAAAAAGTGCTGTTTTTTCATTTCCACATACAACCACTGATAAGAAATGCACTCGTTCTGGTTTAAGTCCGTAGACGGGGGTCCAGGTGAAGCCTCTGTGCTTCGGTCACACCCCCAGGATGAACAAACGTGGCTTCACCCCAACAGTCTAACAGTCGCGTCAGAAGGACCAGGATTCCAGCAGAATCCATGTGGAAGAACTCTGCAAAGTTCTGATGCCGATGAAGAACCGTCGTGTTCTTCAAAAGAACCAGAGGCCTTCATTATGCAACGTGGAGACGATGGAGAACAACAGGGTCCTCAGCAGCTCCAGAAAGAGCTTACCACCCTGCCCTCTTGACGGGAGGGGGCAGAACCCTTGAAGGGACACTAGCATCTGCATATTTCCAACAGAGAAAGACTCCGTCCAACGGGCAAGGCAGCAAACATTCAGGATGAGGACTGAAAGAGACACGGCGTTCCGGTTCTGATCACAAAGAAAAAAAAATAAAGCTCCGGTTGAGGCGAGCCTGCTGGAGTCCAACATTTTCCTGTCTTTAACCCGAAAACAAAAGAAGAAGCATTTGAAGAAACATCTCCTCGTCTCCTCCAAGCTTCAAAGGAGGAAATGAGTGGAAAAGAAAAAGGAACGTTTCGGCGTGCCGTTCGTTCAGACCTCGGTGTGCTGGAGGGGGCGGCTCTAGCAGAGGTGAAGACATCTTCAAGGATGGCAGGACCAAAACAATCAGCATGTGTTCTGTGAAGACCCCCGCTTGAGCTTTGGCCCTAAAAAAAAGGGGGGGGGGGGGGGGGCCCTCATGGCATTTCCTTCTTGGTTGGGTCCGGGTTTCCCTCGTTTGGCTCCGGAGACGACAGCAGACAACATTCAGAGCTGCTGCTGATCAAACTCTGCGATAAGTTTCTTTATATGTGCCAGCTTGTTGTGCAGATATTCACAGCGGTTCTTCTCCTGGCTGTAGTTTGGATTAGTCTGCAACACAAAGAGCGGAGCGCCGTCACCGGATGACCTTCTCCCGTGCCGCTCCCAATCCTCTGAGGTTCTCCACTTACCTTTTTGATTTTATGATATTCTTGAAGAATCTGGTTGTGGATTGTCTGTTGAAAGAGGCGGAGGTGGATAAATGCATCAGAATGAGATGGAAAGCGTCCGCATCCATAGCAATAGCAGCCGGCGTGTACCTTGTACTGCTCCGTGCCTTGTTGCAGCCGTTTCAGCTGGTTGTCGAGCACCGTGAACTGTCGGGTGATGCCTTCTATCCGAGCATGCAGAGCTCTGTACTCGCTGTACTCCGCATTGAAATCGTTCTTATACCTCTGGCGCTGCTCTGGAGAGCGGATCTCTGAGTATTTCCTTTCAACACAACAAAAGACAGCATGTGAGAGTCAGTTCAGTGTCTGCCTGAAGGCCAGATGAAACCCGGACAGCAGGAACCAAACGAGGAGGTGAAGGAGTCGCAGCAAACGAACACGGTCAGAAAATACACAGGTGATGGGTCACCAGGTGAAGCACGCCTCAACATGCAGGGAAAGAAGGAGCTCCACGGCAATACTCACAATAAAAAGTCAGGCGTCTGAGAAGAGGAAGGAGGAACGCCGCTCCTGTCGCAAACGCCGTTCAGACCTGAAACAAGACGGCTGCATTCAGACAGCTCCTTACAGAATCTATACATCAAATCTTTGTCGTTTAAAACAATAATAAAGCTGGACAGCAGAGGTCACACATGATCGCCACACTCTAAACCAGGCGTGTCCAAAGTCCGGCCCATGTTCAATTTCCACCAACCCACAGGCTCCTGTCCTCAAGTCGGTAATGAGCAGGCCGAGTCCTTTGTGATGCTACGTTCACACTGAGCTCGGAAACCGATAAGGTGGACGCACATATATGCACGTTTCGGGGTTCTTTACTGTTGTCTTGTTTGTTTGGACACATATTTCATTTACACTTGATTATCTTGAAGAAATCCAAGGAATCTGGAAAACTTCCCCTGCACTGTTCAGCACCAGGTATTTCTCTCTGAGTCTCACTGGTTGAATTTTGGGTAAAGATGTTCTGGATCCATTTGAGGTGAGTGGATCGGATCCAATCGGGTCGTTCTAAATAAAAATATCCAGTATGAATCAGATCAGGAACCACTAATTATGACATGAATTATGTTAAATAAATCGATCCACCACTAATGCAGACAAATGCAGTTGAGAATAATCAGAATTGTAAATAAAAATGTAGGCGGGGCTTTGTGGAAAAAACATTTACACTGATTGTTGTACTAAAGAACTTTATCAACTCCTCCTTTCTCATTCTTTCCCCTAATTTTAACTTGATAATCTTCATCCTCACTTGCAGTCTTCCTCTTGAACAAACCTCCTCTGCATTGTTCTTTTTGCAATAACTTTTTAAAATAGAAATTATTTTTTTGCTGCATGTTTCACTTCTTCCATTGCATCAGGTTTTATTTTGAACTATTGATCACAATAGTGTTCAGAAAGTCATTTATTGTTTTTCTTGTCAACTTGCACAGAAAAATGCCTCCTTAGCTGTGAATGAACTGAGCGTCCCTGCACACCAAATCGAACGTACCCCGGCTATAACGGGCATGCTCCGCGTTTGTTTAGGGAAGCGACAGAATTAGCGGATAACGTGGGAGGAGAGAGAGTGACGTAGATCCCATGGCGTAGCGGTGATAAGACACTAAAAAGCACAGAGACGCTAACATGAGGAGGAACTCCCAGGCTTCTTGGTGAGGTGTTACGTGTAAAGGCGGAGACTGGTCATGCCAACGGTACCATGGACTGGTTCCGATGGAACCCGTCTCCCAACCCCCACGCGGGTCCCATGCAGGTCAAGCCGTGCGGCAGAGGCGCTGCAGAACGCACCAGCCCCCAATCCCCAGCCTCCCCAGCCCATACAGCCAGGGAGGAGCCAGACTAGATACCATCCCCAAGTCGCAGAACAGAGCCCCAACTCCAAGCAATAAAGCAGCTCTGGTCCCTAGGCACCTGAACCCCAGACCCATCACACAAACCCCATCGCCCACCAAGCACCCCCAACCCCCCCAGAAGGCAGAGTACTCCACCCCCACCCCCATCAGCCCTGGCCAAGCTGGCGGGAAGCGCCAGGCACAGGAAAACCAATCAGGGCGCCCCCCCTCCTGGAATCAGAGGTGACTGGGGCCCAGCCCCGGACGCATGCCCACCCAGGCCCGGATCAGCTACGTAGATCTCACCCGTGAGAGGACCACTGTTGCTTTTACAGGCCTGGGGGGTCTTCTCGCAGCCTCTGTGCGTCTCAGGTGTGTGCTCCTCACCGCTGCTCCTCCCTTTCATCTCCTCTTTCTCCTTGCTTCTCTGCTTGCCTTTGCTCCTCTCTTTGACTTTATGTTTTTTGGACTTCTTTTTGGACTTTTTGAGAGGCAGGGGGTTTTTGTCCTGGGGGGCCATGCTGATGCTCGGAGCGCTGGCAGCCGCCGCCGCGGACACAGACAGGGATGAAGGCTGCGGGCCAATCCTCTCGGACGTGGGTATTTCCTGAGAGTCGCAGTCGCGTCCATTGTGGCTGGAGTCATTGCTGACGTCTGACAGGACCTCAAAAGGGCGGGGGATGTCCAACACAGGAAGCTGCTGAGAGTTGGTCGCTGAGCCGCTGTCTGAGCCCAACTCTGCTCTCCCATTGGTGGAACCCAGTTTGCCGTCAACTGCTGATGCTTTACTGGCGAGGTGGGAGATCCTGGGCTTTTTGTTGGCAAGAGGGTCGATGAAATCGCCGGCAGGCCGTTTCTGTCAGACAGGATGGGAGTTTACAACATGAAGAAAGCAGAAGCCTCCCCAGAACACAGAACAAAATGATCCTAGTTTGTGCAGAAAAGAGTCTGAAGAAACAGAAGAACCTCCACATTAAAGAAAACAAATCTGGATTAAACCGAGGAAAGTAGGGGTTCTAACTGAAACATGGATAAATTGCAGCAGTTGTTCTTGCATATCAAACCCATTCAGGAGAAAACACAGCGATGACGCTGCTGATAAAGTTACAGATGCAGTAGATTCCTTTTTATTATCATTTTATTTGGAAAATACCAAAATAAAATCTAAAGTTCAGAAGAGGCTGAAGTTGGCGTCTGGTTTGGAGCTCCAACTTTGACAGTTAAGGGTCAAGTTAAGAGAAACATTTTAATGTGTTGAACAGAAAAGCTTGTTTAGAAATAAAGTCTAAAGCAGCTGCAGACATTTTACAGAGGATGAAGATTTAATGAATAAAGGTTTTCAGAGTAAAAACGGGTCAAAAGATCTGCAGAGTTTTCTAAATCAGACAGACTGTGAAAAAACCTTTAGCTTAGAAATCCTCCTCTGTGATTTCATCAAACTGTCAGTCATCTTTTTGTAAAAGAACTGCGGTGAATTCAGAGCCGGTGAGCCCCTCATCCACTCTGACAGCAGAGGCCCTGACGGTTGCTCCATGGTGTGTGTGTGTGTGTGTGTGTGTGTGTGTCACCTGAGAAGGAGGACTGCTGGCAGACTCTTTGGGGGGACTCGCAGGGAGAGGATTGGAGCTGTTTTGTCTCCTAATAGAGTTCAAACACAAAGAAAGAAAGATGACAACCACCGACACCAGGTAAACTTTGCAAAGCAGAGCACGGGTGGGGGTTCAGTGAAATGCCGGATCTTCATTTATCCGTCTCTATGGATAATTGAGGAACTGTGCCGCTACTAGGCCTGCACAATATACCGCAAATTTATTGTTATCGGGACAATAAGCTGTGCAATATGCATACCGCAAAAGACGGCGAAAATCGCAATAAATGGTTACCTTGACCCTTGTGCTGTCCTAGGCACTTTAACATTGGGAGTTGGGTCATCTAGACCCACTAGACAGTGCACTGAACCTTTTTTCTTCAATGATTTGTGATCTTCACTGGTGTCCATGGATTACATGAAATCTTTCCACCTTTATCCACCTTTGTCATGGTAGGGATAACATGCCAATGTAAGGGTGGGCTCATCTAAGATAGCACAAGGGTTAAATGTGCTAAAACAAACTCATGGCAGCTTGAAATATTGAATAAATGAAATAAATCCCTTTATGCATTTAACCAATCGGAATGACCCGTTTACCTTGTTGATCAATCAGATGAGCCCTTTTATGTTTGATGTTTGCCTCCTATGTCGACAAGGGTCATTTGGAGTATAATTTTTATACTGTTGCATTGAAATGGAAATTATGTTTTTGGTTGGTTTAAAATTTGTTTATATACACCGCAAATTATATCGTTATCGCAATATTAATCACCAATATCGCATATCGCGAGTTTTCCTCATATCGTGCAGCCCTAGCCGCTACCATTTTTTTTTAACTTTACGTACGCCGCCATGTCCAGTGTTTCCATGGCAACCACTCACCAATCACGAGTGAGCTTGTTGGAAGGGCACACCCCACCACTTGAATGCAGGCTGCATGAAATCTGTCAAATGTTTGGAACTTTAAATGGGGGGACCAGCAGGCTCCGCCTACTTCTATTGAGGCATCTGATTTATAACTTGAATAACTTGAACTACAGAAAAAATATCCTGAAAATAAGGATCATCAAGAAGATGTTAAAAAAGTATCAGATCCAGAAGGGTTTTTCTGACCAATAGAATGACTGAATAACAGCTGTTTATTTCTCTGTAGAAGTCTATGGGATTTTGGCTTCTTGGAACCAGCAGGTACTTCCTGTTTGGAACACCGGGGGGAGGGGTCACTCAGTCCAGTTCTCAGACACAGTCAATGGGCCCAGCAGAGCTCTGTGGGCAGCTGATCAGCAGCAGCTGGTGGTTGAACAGTGGAAAGCTCCAAAGCTTTGAAGCAGTTCTCCTCTGGAGAATCTGACCAACACACAGATGTACCTGGACAGAATCCCTTTGAGAAGCTGCAGGTCTCCTTCAGTGTAGCCGGGCCAGTCCTTCTGGATGTCCTTAAGCAGGAAGTCCTTCAATGTGAAGGTGCTGTCTTTGCTGTTCAGGTTAGCTACCTGGGAAAACACGGCACCATGTTGACATAACCTGGAGCGGTACCTTCAGAGGAGCTTTGACAGGAGCCACAGAGGTGAAACACACCTGTTGCAGGTGACTGTCCAGAGAGTCTTTGTCCAGCTGAGATAGCCCATCTCTCTGCAACCTGAGGATTAGCTCCGGCTTTCTGTAAGGCTTGAGGGCTAAAAGGTGCATGAGGCGCTCGCGGAGGGGTCGCAGCTGCCCCGCCCCTTTCTTCTGAGCACTGCTGGAGATCAGCACTGGCCGGGAAGTCCTCCGAGAAGGAGCCACGTCTGAAGAGGGCGCCACTGGCTTTCGGATTTGGACCTTCTTGCCTTAAAAAGGGTCACAAACAGAATCAAAGGAGATTTAATGAGCAAAGATGTACATGCCCTCTCCCAGTGATAATTGACTAGGGGTGCAAAGGTTTCATAATAAAAACGATTCAATTCGTATCATATTTCCCAAATGAGGTTAAACGTAAAAGTCTTCTTTCTCTTCATAGCCATATTTTCCTTTCACAGTCAAATAATCAATAATCTTCAGTCTTCCGTCTGTTAAGTTGTGGCTGTAAAAGCTTCAAACCTGACCGGATGCTCGTTAAAGTCAAGCTCCACAGCTCTGAATTCTTCTGTGTCTTCATCATCAAATCCACATGTGGACATTTTTAAAGGAGGTCATCTGAGGACGTCGCTCTGAAAGGTTTGCCGGGGTTTGGGAGCTAACTCACCTACATATCTTCCCCCAGGCTTAATGACGATGGCACCCCGGCTGCGAGTTTCCTCCTCCACCTGGGCCATGTTTTCCCGGGCTTTTTGGTATGAATCGTCAGTGGCGCGGACGATTATTTTTTCCTGGATTCCACCCAAACAATCCAGCTGAATACTCCCTTCACTGCAAAACACAGAGGGACAGCTCAGCAGCAGACAAGCCTGCAGGAAACGACAAGAAACACAAACTAGCAGATGGAAAAGTACCGACGATCTGCAGACATGTCAGGCTTCAGAGACGGTTTCCCCCCCATGAAACAGTAGACACCTTTAGGGCAGAGCTATTGTTCTGGCGGTTTTGGGTTCCTCTGATGAGCAGAACATGAAGTGAAGCTGAGCTGGAACTGCAGCCTCCAGAGGACTGTATGAACTCTGCTGCCCTCACTTACTTTAAGGATCAAAGACCATTAATCTGGAGACGTGTTATTAAATCAAATATTAGAAACCTGGAAAATTCAGGGCATTTGCCTTAGACTGTTTTCATCTCTGCTAAAGCTACTTTAGCCCGTTTCCCTCAGAGATGCATCACCTGAGGCTGATTTTAGAGTCAAAGCTCTGAATCTAAAATGAAACAAAGCGTCAAATCATTCCGATTTCAGAGAAATCACTCATTCATGTAGATAAAACGTCAGTCTTTTCGACACTGAACATAACCGAGTAGGCTAAGCAGCAGAGGCCTCACCTGCTGATGTACTGCTGGATGCAGTCAAAGCTGCCTTGAGGGTTATCTCTGCCCACATTTGTCACGTCGAAGGTGAACGTTTGCAACTCGCTGCCGTTCTCTGACTGAGGGATCAACATTTTCTGTAGAAAAGGGAGAGAAACTTTCAGAGTCACAGTAAAACCAAACAAAGACAACATCTTGTTGAATGGACTGAATACATTTCCCCTACACCCCTAGTGTCCATTTTCAGAAATGATTGGATGATACGGAGTCCTTAAAGGGCATAATCCTGCTTTCATAGAAATAACTATTAAATCAATTATTAGTACTTTAATCTGGCATCTTTTTAGGCTTAAATCATTTTTCACAAGAAGCTGACTGATTTGCAATCCGACGTGTTGTCATGGTAACCTGCAGATGGTATATGAGGACTAACCAATGGAGGAAACGTCATGGTCAGTGATCCAAAGCATAATTTCAGAGGAGAGTTCTCCTAATGGAGACCCTGCAGCCAATCAGAATCCAGTATTCACTAGGACCACGGGATAAATCCATGTAAACCTAAAGATGCTTGGCGTCTGAATGCTCACGCCGTTTGTGACAGGATCCCAAACTGAGTTTCACATATTTAACATAAACCCCTCATGTAGCTGTCCAAACACAAGAAAGACGGTTGTTTAATAAAAACCACTGACACTCCACTTTTAGCTGTGACCAGTTTCTTTGGCTTCATTACTTGACTTACCTTCAGTACAGTAATCATTTCATTACTGTACTTTTAATATAAAGTAATGAAAGATTTTCAGCCACGAGGTCAGTTGGTGCAGCGCTAACCAGATTAGCTTCATGTCATGAAGGAAACATAGATAATCCAACGATCAAAACAGATTTCCTTTGACTTTGCAGAAATAGTTTTTTTCTAGAAACATTTTGGAAACAAACAAAAACAAGGCGACAGTCCTGGAGAACTGAAATGCTCAGAGGAAGAATCGCAGCCCAAACTGGATCGACAGTTTGCTCTCCCAGTTTCCAAGGCTTGTTGTAATCAAAGGCCCGGCAAACGCAGGTCAACAGAAGAAAGGACAGAATGACTCAACCCACTGAGTCGTCATATAGGGAGGACGGTGTGAAGAGAATCCTCCGCAACAAATGGCTCATGCAGCACCAACGTTTCTACCAAAACCACAGGCTTTTCTAATTCCTCATTTCCTTTTAAAGACGGGTCATTTCCTACCTGCCTCAGGAGAACATAAAGAAAAATGTTAAGTTCTGCACCAACAGTGCATGCCGAACATAAAGTTTACAGTCTGAAGTGTCTTCTAAAAATAGATTTATTTCAATAAAATATCAATTACATACACTTCTGCCTGTCAGAAAAACACTGCATGCTTTACTGTTACTCCAATAATTCTTTGAAAGACAACTTTTCCATTTTTTTTGGAATATTATTTTGAAGACACTTTCTTCTTCCTAAAGTGATAAAATCATCTAAAACATGATTTGAACTGATGTCAACAAAAAACAGCTGATCAGCTCTGAAAAATAACCGTTGTCTCAGACTCAGAGCTACTGCTGGGTCACGAAGGATTCCTCATCGCTGCAGCTTTAGCTCAGAGTTTCTGAGGAAGAGGCTGAAGCTGAGGAAAACGAGAAAGCTGAAGCACAAGATGAGGAAGAGGCTGAAGCTGAGGAAGAGGCTGAAGCTGAGGAAGAGGCTGAAGCTGAGGCTGAAGCTAAATCGAAGCTCAAGCAGAGGCTGAAGCTAAGCTGGCTCCAAAAACACCCAGAACCAGGAAAAGAAGCAGAAAAGATGTGGAACATGAAAGTGCACCAGATTCCAGGACTTCCTGGTTGGTTCAGAGGGGGCGGTCCTCAGAACAGGTCATGTACCTTAAACATAAATTATTTGGTGGAATTAAAACAGAAAATCCAGGGAAGCTTTTAAAAGAGTTTCTGACTTTAATCACCTACAGCTCTCTCTGATGAGAAGGAGACACAAAAACTCCTGAAGCTTCGTCTCTGCACTTCCAGGTTCTATATCACACAGGCCACTTGAGGTCACCTGAGGTCACCGGTGTAGTCATTACAGGCAGACGAGGGCAGCCTTTAGTCCTACAGGTTTTCCACACTACTAAACCTGTTTTTCCAACTAAATTTGTTCTGCTGTGTGAACGTAAACATGACCCCCCCCCCCCCCCCCCCCCGCCCCCTTCATTATTTTAACAGGGGTCAACATGCTAAGACAACAGAGAGCAAAGCAGATCAGAGATGACACTAAATTTAAATTAAGAGGCTGTTCCCCTTAAACCACAGAGACATGCTGGTCATAAAAACAGAAAACTAACCGTTATTTTACTGCTGTATGTATCTAAGGATGCTCAGTGTGGGTCCTTAGGCAAGAGCCTTTAAACTTCTGACTAACTATGTAGCCTCACAAGGGGGCCCCGAGTCTGGGTCTTCCTGTGCCGGTCCCCAGCTGGGATAAAATACAGGGTCGTGTCAGGAAGGACATCCAGAATAAAAACCTCTGTCAGACCACCTGTGCAAATCAGTGAAAGCTGATTCGCTGTGGTAAACCCTGAAGAGATGTGCCGATAGGTGAACAACATTTAAAGATCCTCCCAGAGTTCACCTCTGATTTAACACCGAAAGGAAGGTGAGCTCCTGTTCTTACCCCTTGGTTTCCATTAAATCTGATCAGCAGTTGAGAGGACCGGACCTGCAAAGATCAAAGGACAAAGGTTAGAATGTGCAACTATGCAACTGAACAAAACAGCTCAACGATGATCACCCAGGACAGGTAGGCAGTCTGTCACAGGACACGCAATCACTCCCACAAACACTCACATATGCAAACCTAAGGACACTTTGGAGTCACCAATGCTCCTGTGAAGCCAGTTTTTAGACTGGGGGGAGGAAGCCGCAGCGCCCGGAGAAAACCCAAACATGCACAAGGAGAACATGCAAACTCCAAACAGAAAGAACCCAGGCAGGATTCAAACCTTTTGGAATTCAAACTTTTTTTTTTTTAAACTACGTCTGGAGGTTCTCTGTATTTTATATTAGAAAACAGGACAAACACGATTACGCCTTTATTTTGGTAAGATGACCCCGAACCTGCACAGCTTCCTGAATTATGGCCATGTTTCCATGTAAAGTCATGAATGATGATGACCAGATCTGAATGATTGTCATGGCAACCAGTTCACAAAGCTGAAGTCCCGGGGTTGGTCAGTCTTAATGAAATTAGTTGTTTTGTTGTGAAATCTGAACAGAGCTGGGCCAGAACCACAGCTGCCCCCAACCCCCAATACTGCCACCATCAGCTGGTTGGTCTGAATGGGCTGCTGACCTATCACTATTCTGTGGGAACCCAGCCCAGAATGTTCCAACCTAAGAGGTACAGGCTGTGGATCTGCCCCACAATGCAATGAGAACAGAGCAGGAACAAGGACCTTACACGGCCGGAACATAGAACAGCAACGGAACATAGACGGAACAGCGATCTCACACGGACAGAACAGAGACGGAACAGTGACCAACATAGATAGAACATAGACGAAACAGCGATGGAACAGACTGAACACACAGTCTAAAACAACTGTCCCCAGCCCCCGGGCCGCAGACCGGTACCAATCCGTGGGTCATTTGGTACAGGGCCGCACAGAAAGAATAAATACCTTGCATTACTTCCGTTTTATTTATTTCAGAATCTGAAAGATGTTTTATTTTGAAAAATTGCCAGATTCTCTGTTATATCCATCTATGTCACTCTTGACGCAGGCCAAGGCGCTCTTCTCGGCCACGTGATAGGTTACCGCTAAAATAAAACCCAGCAGCTAGCAAAATTAGTAAAATACAAATGTCTTTGGAAAGTTTCTTTGCCAAGGGGAAACGTCCAGCCAGGAGACAGAAGAGGAGCCTACAACTTCCCAAAAAAAAGCTACATTTGATAGACAGTACTTCTTTTTGCATCATGAGTGTGGGAAGGGGGGAGTATAATGACACCTGTGCGATGTACAATGACTTGCGTATTAAAGCAAAAGCTCAGAGCTTGGAATTTCACGTTTCTGGTCCTCCTTCATTGTAGCGTCGGTACAATTCACTACAAAGACCGGTCCGTGAAAACTTTGTCTGACGTCATGCCGATCTGTGGCATGAAAAAGGTTGGAGACCACTGGTCTAGGATGTAGATCCTGTAACACCCCCCCCCAGCAAAAGCCTGCTTCCAATCATCGAGGACTTTAAAGTCTTTTTGTATTTAACAGCTGCAACAAAAAAAATCCTAGAACAAATCAATCTGAAGGTTTGATCGCCGTAGGTTAGATGGTAGACATGTTTAATATGCAGGTTAGATGGTATACATGTTTAATATGCAGGTTAGATGGTAGACATGTTTACTCCGTAGGTCAGCTGAAGGGACGGTGGTGCCACAGAGGTCAGGTGTTCCTCTGCACTGATCAGATGTTCAACCTTTCTAGAATTTCAGGAGTGGAGGGAGAACGTCGTGTCGTGCACTCTGCCAAGAATAAATGGTACAAGATGTTTCTGCGTCAGTATGAGCCCAGATGGTTCTGGAGCAGGTCTAAAGCCCAACTCTGCATGTCTGTCAGCTTCAGAACTTGTAGAGTTCTCCTCTGAACCTGAAACTGCTTTTAACGGGTTTCCTATGGTAAAAACCCAGTTCAGTTCACACTTTCCAACAGCAACTAATAAAAGATAACAGTGAAAACAAAGGGCTGTCAAAAAAAAACAAAAAAAAACACAAAAAAACCCAGAAAGAACCAGAATCACTTCAACCAAATGCAAAGAATAAAAGAATTAAATATTTTCAGAAATCCCCCTGAACTTAAATGACTTTTAGCAGGTTTTAATCCTCATCATTTTAGGTTTTCTCAGAAAGGCAAATGTATTTCACAATGTCATTGCACTTTTGTAGGACTTTGAAGGTTGCAGAGAGATTCTTCAGTAGCAAATGGGAAACAGGTGTCAGTCACTGAGTGGTCTGGCGGTCAGGAGCACGCGCTACGCCAACATTCAGCGACTGAAGTCGTTTGCAGAAAATGCTCTTCACTTTTCATTTGTTCCTTATAAAAATGTTGAAAGGCTAAAGATCTTTGATGAAGATGACCATCTCACCAAAGGTGAAGTCTCATTTAAAGGATGAGTTCTTTTGATTTAATTTTGTTTTTGCTGTTTGAAGAACAGAACAGACTTAGCATTTTTGTGTGAACCCCTACAGTCTTCATGGTGGTACCAACAATGACAGGACGGGTCACTGGGTCTCATTGGGTTTCCACCATGTCAGAGAAAGTGACACACAGAATCCTGTTCCAGATAAAATACCTGTAATTGAGCAGCAGAAAAATGAGAAGTTAAGGAGAAAAATATTTCAAAATAAAAGTTTATGGTAGTTTTTTTTTAATTATGTGAAAATAAAAAGCTGAGTAGAATCCAAAGAGATATAACAGAACAAAGGAAGAGAGGAACTCTGCAATGTTTCAAAGATGTTTATCTCATTGACCACGACAGACCTCCCCCCCACCAATACAACTCTTCCTCATTCTCCCTTTCTGTTTCCACCAACACCAACCTTAAACAAGACTCTGAACATCTGAGCTTCATACTCGACAAATGTTTACAGTTTGTCATCTGGAAAGGATCATTTTAGGACTGAAATTCAAATATAAAATTTCCAAATGTGCTGCAGCCAAATTACAAAATACTTTTTTCTTCAATAAATAATACATTTCAACCCTGTGACAGTCTTCCTCCTCAATTCTATTAGGATGACAACTGTATTTCTCTTCAGTCATTCTTTAAGCAGAAAATTCTAGATATCCATCAGCATCTCCATTCCTCCACCTCTGCTCCCATCCCTTCTGAATCTTTTTCTGCTCCCCGATCCCGGTGAAATATCCCACCTCATCCATAAGTCCAAACCATCAACATGTCTGCTCGATCCACTCCAAAACATCACTGGATAAATCCTGCCTCCCTTCTCTTCTCCGCTTTATTTTAAACCAATCCTTAAAAACATTTCCTTTAGTAATCTTTGTCCTATTTCCAATTTTACCTTCATCTCCAAAAAATAGTCGCCTCCTAACTTCACCATCATGTCAATCAAAGCGATCTCTTTGAACCCTTTCAATCCGGTTTTCGCCCCCTTCATAGCACTGAAACTGCTCTAAAAAAACAAACAAACACAGGTGACCTCTCCTAGCAACTGACTCTGGACTCATCACCATCCTCATCCTACTTGACTTGAGCGGCATTTGACAACATACAGTGGTGGACAAAATTGTTGGTACATCTCAGTTAAAGAAAGAAAGTCCACAATGCTCACTGAAATGACTTGAAACGTTCAAAAGTAACAATAAATTTAAACTTATTGAAAATTAAATAATCAAAGTCAGCCATTACTTTTGAGTTGTTGATTATCAGAATTATTTAGTCTTCAGACTAAAGACACTCATCTTTTTTTTTCAGCGTAAATGAAAGCTGAATGAGAACTCAGATCTGCTTAAAAACTAACTTCTAATCGTTAAAAGGTTTCAAAGCAAAGACAGCGGCGCCCGTGGAATGGCGTGTTTTGGAAGCAGGTGAGGACATCAGGTCGGCCTGGTCGCTCGCCGCAGGAACAGAGTGACAGGATTCTGGGATCTGCTGAACCTGCGGTTCTTCCTTAAAAAAACCTTAGTGCTAGCACAAAACAGCCACCATGTCTTCACCCATAATTCCTACATGGGAACAGGCAGAGCTTCATAACCATCTGCATCCTCCATCCTCAGTATGCGGGCCTCACTCCTAAATATGCAAATGAGCTAAATAAAAGACTTCCTTAAATTCACCTCTGCTCGCCGTTAAAGAGGGTTTCGTTTGTGTGATGAAATGATTCAAAAACTTCCATCAAGTTTGAACTAGTAAATGAAGAATGATTGTTGATTCTTACTGCAGGGTTCTGGTTTCCTTCCTCAGAAGAACCGAGACGTTCTGCTGAGTTATGAAAAGTTCAGAGGAATGAAGAGGATGAGTCGCAGTGAAGATATGTGAAAGGACAGAGGAAGCTGGACTGATGTCAGAGGAACATCTGTGAACCACAGAATGGAAGAGGGCCACAGATGTTTGGTTGGAGGATGTTTCTGAAGAAGAACTGAGAAGGTCAGACGGATCCTGAGATCCTGTTGTTGGTTCAGAGACAGGAGGCAGAGCCGGAGGAGGCAGCACAGATGAAGATGTTGAGGTTCTCTTTGGGACCAGAATAGACCTGGATTGAATCCATCAGAGGAACTGGGATGATGCTGGGAAAAGGATTTTGAGGTTGGAGCTACAAGGAAAGAGGTCTAGAGGAAGACCAAGGAGGAGAATCATGGATGGAGAGGAGGAAGAGGACATGAGGGAGGAGGAGGAGGAGGTCAGATGCAGGCGGGCGATTCTCTAGCTAAACAATGATCAGGAACCTTTTTCATTTCTTCACCAACATCCAAACCAGTAACATGTGGGTCTCTGGTTCCCACCATTTGCATCCTCGTGTACACAAAAAAGCAGACATTACACACAGGAAGTATTCAGTACGGTATGGTATACAGTACATTACTGGTTCTGTTTTGGTAATACTGTTCACAGGAAGTTAAGCAAGAATAAATAAGTACTATAACTTCTTATTCAAATCTGAAGGAGCTTTAGGCTCCAGGACCAACATATTACACACTGGAAGGAATTTAGGTCATTTTTGTTTCATACAACAGACTCGTGTCACATGTCAAACGCTCCTCCTCTTAACCCAGATGAAGCTGGGCCCCAGCCGTGTTAGACTAATGAGGAAGTTTAAGAACGAGCTCAGAAAGCAGGCCGGAGCTGCAGATCATCGTTCAGATTCCAGCTTCAGGCAGAAATATGCAGTCAAACATCCCAATGACGCTTTGGAATATGCAAAGCTGGCTCTAATCTGGACCATTGACCAGGAAACGCCTCCGTTTGGACTGTGGAAATGTCAACATGTGACATAACTTCACATTTGTGTTCAACAGCAACACAACTAAGTGTTTATGAGAAACTATGCATATCTGCAAAAAGGCTTCAATTACAAATAAACCTTCTGACTCTAACCTCCAACTACAGGGTCTGCAATCTGTAACAGTAAAAGATCCATTTGAGCAACTTTATTAAAACCTAATAGGAGACGCAAATTCTTATTTTTACCTTTAGGAAAACGGGATAATACCTTGATTTTCTTATAATAAATGTTTTTTTTTTCTTTTTTGGCTTAAATAAAAGGAGAAATATAGAGAGGAACTAGCATTTTCTCAAAATGTGAAATTACTTTTTGACTTTTGACAGAAGCTCATATAAAAGTTGCCCTGTCCCAAACAGGACCATGCCAGTGCAGCTAATGTTCTACAAAAGGTTTAAGCAGGGCGGGAGAATCAGGAGATTTTCTCTGGATATACTTCAGGTCCACTTTGGTGAGCAGTCATCCTTTTTGTTAATCACCACTGCTGACCTGAACATAAACATGAATTCATGGGTTTATGACCCAGAAGAAAAGTACATAAAGAAAACCCAAATCTATAGATTTGAACATCTGCCCTCCAGACAGGAACTAACATTGCTGTCCAGCAGAAGATATTCTGTTTTTCTGTGTAAAGTAGTGCTATGATTTGGATCGTAGACTTTGTTGATGTAGTTGCCTCAAAAGTTAAATAACTGCCCCTCTGGGGAGGTATTACAGTTACCGGTATTTAAAATCTACAAAATCTGACCAAAAAAACAAATGAACGTGCACTGCAAATTGCAAATAAAAAATGATTCTTGGGCAAAAACAACAAAGGTCAGACCTGCACAGCAGCAACAGTCTAAACTAGCAGAAGAAACTCAGAGAATTTGCTTTTAGTTTCTAGCTTATTCACAGGATGATGACAAAATGAATGTTTGTTCTGAAAAACATTAACATTTATTTGTAGAATTCATACTTTGTTTTTAAATGGCACTGATCAAACAGCTCAGTGATGTATTTTATTCTGTTTATTTGCTTTAATGTTCGGTTTAGTTTTTAATATAGATACTTTTTCTTATCCGGAAAAAAAATGTTCCTTCAGTGCATCTGTTATGTTTTAAGGATGACAGGAAATAAATATTTACATCTAAACAACCTGCTAATGATTACACATTTCTCTCATGAGCAACACTGTTCAAATTTGACAAGAGCAGTTATTTGGATTCTATGAAACCGTGTTTCCACGCTCTACAGCTGCAGGCCACACAAGAGACTTGTGTTGAAGAAGGTCTAGTGAACAACGTGGGTTGGTCAATTACTCTACCACCTCACACAGTGGGGCAAAAATGTATTCAGTCAGCCATCAACTGTGCAAGTTCTCCCACTTAAAAAGAGGAGAAGCCTGCAATTTTGATCATAGGTAGACCACAACTATGAGAGACAACACAAGGGAAAGAAATCCAGAAAATCACATCCAGTTGGCTCGTCTGTGCATCACTGCTCTAGAGGAGATCTGCATGGAGGAATGGGCAAAAATACCAGGAACAGTTTGGGAAAAACTTGTGAAGATGTACAGAAAACGTTTGAATGCTGTCATTGCCAACAGAGGGCATCTAACAAAGTATTAAGTTGAAATTTTCTCATTGACCAAATGTGTATTTTCCGCCATAATTTGCAAATAAATTCTTTAAAAATCAGACAATGTGATTTTTTTTCTCATTTTGTCTTTCATAGTTGAGGTTTACCTATGATGAAAAAGTACAGGCCTCTCATCTTTGAAAGTAGGAGAACTCGCAAAATCGGTGGCTGACTGAAAACTTTATTGCCCCACTGTATCATTTGTGTGTCTGAAGGGTCCAACGTGGTAATTTGGCGATTGACTAGTTCTGAGCATGCTCTGTATGGTTCCGAGCAGGAAGTTTCAGATGCTTGAGATGTTTCCTAAAGTATTGCTCTGAAAATGTGTGAATGACAGGAGTGGAAATACCTGTAGTTCTGCTTCACAGGTATGAACCTGCGTTAGAAGTTTCAGGTTTAAACCAAACAAGTTTTCAGAACGTTTCATACACCTGAGACAGTCACCTGTCGGCGAGGAACGACTGAAAAAAGAACTAGAAAGGAGATTTTGGGGAAGAACTTTAAACCTGTTGATCACATTTGGGTCTCCTCAGCTTCTTCTACGTGTTTCAGCTCTTTTTTCGCTGTTTCAGCTAAATTGCTGTGTTTCAGCTTCATGAACGCTGCGTTTCAGCTTGATGAATGCTGTGTTTCAGCTCCATCAATGCTGTGTTTCAGCTTGATGAACGCCGTGTTTCAGCCTCATCGTCGCTGTATTTCAGCTACTTCTACAGTTTTTCAGCTTCATTAACGTTGTGTTTCAGCTCCATCAACGCTGTGCTTCAGCTTCTTGAACAGTGTTTCAGCCTCATCATCGCCATGTTTCAGCCTCATCGTCGCAGTGTTTTAACTTGATGAAAGCCATGTTTCAGCTCCATCAATGCTGTGTTTCAGCTCCATCAATGCTGTGTTTCAGCTTGATGAACGCCGTGTTTCAGTCTCATCGTCGCTGTATTTCAGCTACTTCTACAGTTTTTCAGCTTCATTAACGTTGTGTTTCAGCTCCATCAACGCTGTGTTTTAGCTCCATCAACGCTGTGTTTTAGCTTCATAAACGCTGCGTTTCAGCCTCATAGTCACTGTGTTTCAGCTTCTTGAATGCCTTATTGTCGCTGTATTTCAGCTACATCTACAGAGTTTTTCAGCTTCATAAACGCTGTGTTTCAGCTTCTTGAACGTTGTGTTTCAGCCTTATCGTTGCTGTATTTCAGCTACATCTACAGAGTTTTTCAGCTTCATTTATGTTGTGTTTCAGCTCCATGGCTTGGTTTCATGGTCTGCAGCTCCTGAAGTTGGACATCCAGCCTGTTCCTGCTGTCCAGTTGCTTCCTGTCAAATATTTATAGAAGCTGAAACTCTAGAAACTCCCACGGGAGGGGAGGGGAGGGGAGGGGGGGGGGGGAGTAATGAATGACCACCGTGGACACGAGAAAGCCTGGACTTTTCTGGTTGATCACTTTGAGGAGGTGAGGTGGGGGGGGGGGATGGTCAGCGTGTGTCATGAGGTTGTCGGAGTCTGTAGTCTCAGCTGAAACATGTCAGTCATGGGGGGCTGGGGGCTAATAAAGTTTGGAACCGCCCGCTCCTTGACCGGACACGGCTCCACCAAATACCCCCAAAGTTACAGCTGTTGCGTCACGAGACTGTTTAATCACAGCCCGAACGCGGAACCGAGCCGCAGACCGGGGCGGACGGAAGTCCCTCTAAACAGTTAACAGGCTGACAGGAGTGCGCGTGGAGAGTTCTGCTGCCCGTGCCCGCTTACCTGCGTGGCCCGGTATCCCTCGAAGGCCCGCAGCGCGCTGTCGGTGAGCCGGACGTGGAGGACGCTGACGCTGCTGCCGCGGCTCACTCTTCCACAGGACAGTCCGTAAACCCGCTCCTCCTGCAGAGACGCCATCTTGCCACCGTTCCCTGCACGCGCACACGCACGGCAACGCTCTGCCGTAAAGCGAGAACTCCGCCGCTTTTCACTGACAGTTCAACCAGCGCCGAAGTCAGCGCGCGGCAACCGAGCGGCTCGCGCGCGTGACCACACGTCTGAGGGACGACCGGCATCCCTCCACGGCTCCTTACAAAAAGTCTCTTCACCACCGGTCCGGTTTAGTCCCCAGAGTTCTCGAATCTCTGCTCCTTCCGGTAATGACTGACATTTCGGAGGGGGGGGGCAAACTTTACCTTTCCCAGCAAACGCGTGAAAGATGGCTGGGGTTATGACGTCACCCACACGTCATTGTCTGGGGGCGCGGACCGGAAATCCCGATGAGCTGGGAATGTGTTGTTGTTTTTTATTAGAACTTCAAAAGATGATACACACATTCACATAACTACAACAAAAAAGAAATAAAAGAAAAATAAATTACTAATTAGAATTGTAGCTCACAACACTAGGGATTGTCATACAAAATGTGATCTTTAATGAAAATGGACAGTTTTATTGCGTTTTTGCTTTTCATGAATTTCAGCGATTTGAAATATAAACAGATCTCTTTATGAAATGTATGAAATAATGGTTTGGTTTTTTAAAAATCTGCTCTTATGAAGAATTTCTCAGAGTATTAAATGCCAAATTAAATCAAATTATCACCAGAAACTACTTCAAATAATACAATATGTTTTTGTAACTGAATAGACAAAGGAAACTTTGAGGAGCACCAACGAAAACAGAAAAATCCACCCAAAAACTGTTAACATATATACGTTTAAAAAAAAAGATCAAGTGTTTCTATATTTAAATTGCAGAAAGAATTTATTTTCTTGAAAACCAAGACGTACATTTAGTAGTTCCTTGCATGGATAGACTGTACTCCTTGTTTTAAAGATGAGCTGGGAATGTGTTCTGGTCCAACATCTGTCCTTAAACCCAGACCTCACAGAGAAGAATCCAGCAGAGCAGACGGAAGTTCTGGTTGTTGATGTCGGTTCTGTTTTCTTCTAAGTTAGCCAGGATTTTTTAATCAAACCTTTATTTTTGTTTATTTGCATTTTAAAATCATGACTACAATTTTCAAAGATCAGAGAATAACAGAAAACATTTGATTTATTTCCAGAAAAATATGGACACAGACTTGAAATTTAACATTCATTTCTACTTTCAACATTTGGTCTCATCAGAATCAAACCCCCCGAGGTGATGGACTCTACTCCACAGCTAAACACAGGTCATAAGTGGTTACCGAGTTCCATTTCCGGTACCTGAGCACAGCAGTCCTGCTGTTGTGAATGGGTATGTTTGTTTTGGTCACCAGTGCATGCAGGTCTAGCTTAGGTAGAAAAGGGGCAGAGATGGTGAGTTCAGAGGTCACATGACCCTGGCCCTCCAATGGGAATCATTTCACAGAATAAATACACCGTCCTCTCTCACATAAATAGTTTTAGAAGCTAAGGAACATCAAACATCACAGCTGCTGCTTTGGTATTTTTTGAACAGCTCCTGCAGTGCGAATTGCTAACCTTCAGGAGCAGAGAAACCATGGCAACGCAGGAACATCGTCTCTCAGGTGTCCACAAACCTCCAAAACTACAGCTGCAAATATTCCAACATCTGTAATTACCGCAAGTCGTTTGAAATCATGCAGAGTTCTCGGACATAGCGAAGAAAAGCGACTGATTTGGCTGAAACGCCATCCTCTCCGACCAGAAGCTCCATCCGTTTCCTTCTCCCTCGTAGCTCGGAGTCGTCACTCTCTGTCCACTGAGGGAGCTCAGTTTCTGGCCGCTATGACGACAGACAACGCCACGCCGCCGATGGCTACAGCGGTGGCGCCAAAGAGCCACTTCCAGCTGAGACCCTGCAGGTGGAAAAAGGACAGGAGGCACTTTGAGGACCCAGGGGTGATCCAAACCCTTTCAGATTCCTTTGTCCTCCCGGGATGGAGCCCTCACCCATGAAGACTTGGCCTGAGGCTTCGGCACGGAGCCGGGGGAGGAGGGGTTTCCCAGCATCTTCTTGTACATGGCCTGCTCTGCTCCTCTCTGCTCCGAGTGTTTCTTCACCAGTTTGGAGAGCTCTGCATGGATGGTCTGGAAACACAAGAACACATTTCAGAGCCACACCTGGGCTCCCAAAACATCTGAAACCATGATGCAACAAAAAGACAAAACTGTTCACTGTGGCGCCTTTAAAAAAAACACTATTTTAGCTTTTTGGACCATGACCAACCTAATCAGGCCCACATTGAGCAGTTATTCCAGGAGACGGGCCGGATTATTGCAGTTCAAGAGTGCTCCTCAGAAACCACCAAGCAAAGCAGCAGAGAATACCAGTAGAGCCAAAGCTCTGCAGGACTGAAAACCATCACGCAGAGATAACATGTGATAGGAATTTCATGCCTGCAGACCAGTCCACCCAGAGGCTTCTGGGAGAACGACAACTTGTACTGCAGTTTTTGGATCCTTTAGAAACTTGTGGCTGCTGGAAAAAAAAACAACAGGCTAGCTGACGAAACCACGAAAAGTGTTGGAAGACTGCATAGTACTATTCTCGTCTCTGTAAGACCCACTGTGAAACTCTTGAAGTTCGCAGACGACAGAAGTCATTGGGCTCATCCGGGACGGTGATGAGACTGCATACAGAGGAGAAGTGGAGCGGCTAGTCCTCTGGGACAGCCAGAACCTCCTGGAGTTGAACCCACTTAAAACGGTGGAGATAACAGTGGAGTTCAGGAGGAACCCCTCCCCCTCACAATTCTCAACAGCACTGTACCCTCCACAGACTCACACAGGTTCCTAGGGACCACCACTCTGGAAAAAGGCTCAGCAGAGGTTGTTCTTCCTGCAACAACTCAAGAAGTTCAACCTGCCTCAGGAGCTGCTGACCATCTTCTACACTGCAATAATCCAATCTGTCCTGACCACATCCATCACGGTCGGGTTTGGATCAGGAACCAGACTTCAGAGAATCATCAGATCTACTGAGAGGATTATTGGTTCCACTCTTCCTCCATCAGGACCTGTACTGGTCCAGGGTCAGGAAGCGGGCTGGCAGAATTGCAGAGGACCCCTCTCATCCCGGACATTACCTTTTCAGCATTCTCCCGTCAGGGCGGCGTTTTAGGACAACGTGCACCAAAACCACTCGCCACAAGGACAGCTTCTTCCCCCGAGCTGTCACTCTAATGAACTCCTGACAACAGACCACTCAAGAACACGGAACAAAACCACAGAAACTGTCACACCAGAACTACTGCTACATTTTTACTGTTGCATTTATTTATTTAGTTATGTTTAAATATTCCTACGTCTACCTCATAGTACTTTATTTTTATCATTTATCCTCTCCTGTCTTACTCCTTTAAATTTTTTTCATATCTTTCTAGTTTGGGCGAGAGCACAAGACACCGAAGCCAAAGTCCTTGTACAGCACTGCACTTGGCCAATAAAGCTGATTCTGATTCTGAAATCCCGGTTTGCAGCAGATGCTGATGAGCCGTTTAAGGTCACGTGTCCTTAGAGCAGCAGGAGGCTCAACAGTTTCTGTCTGAACTTCCAGAAAGAAAACCTTCACCTTCAGCAAAAACTAACACTTTCATCCATTTCAGGAAATCTGCACCAACATGCATGCAGGTGTCCATGCAAAAGGTCACCTCAGGGATGTTGAGATAAAACATTTTCAGACACACAGCGTCTCTCAGAGGAGTAAACACCACAGATCAAACATCTCGTGTGTTGGCTGCTCCAGTCTGACAGATTGGAGTGGGACTACAGCGATGGTTCTGGGCCTCAGCTGGTCCAGGAAGCCTACACACTGGAACCGGCTGTGTCCATGTATGGCTGCAGAACCACATTTAACCAGTGCAGAAGCAGAAGCAAACACTGGCTTGGCATTAGCCCAGCCTTAGGGTGAACCTATTTTCAGCAGCAACATGAAAACAGATCTCCACATATGTTGACTCAGCAGACCACGTGGCCTGCTGCAACCCATAGTCTAGGTTGTGGCACCACCTACTGGCCAAATGTAAAAATGACAATCTGCCAAGAGAAAACAGTTCAATGACCTTGTTGCTGGGATCCAGCTTCAGTGCTTTCCTCAGGGTCTGAATAGCTTCTGTGTATTCACCTTTCAAAGAGAGAACCTAGAGGAAAGAACAACCATTTAGCAGACATTCAGCAGCAGCAAGAAGCTCCGGGACTGAGGCCAACCTTGCCCATGCGAAAAAGTGCCTTTATGTTGTCTGGCTGATGCTCAAGAGCTGAAACGCAAGACTTCAGAGCAGCATCGTAATGGTCCAGCTTCAGCTGAGAGGCGGCCATGTTGTTCAGACACTTCACTCTCACATCCAGCAGCTCGTCCTCCTCCTCCGGCCGGATGTCCACTGTCCCACAAAACACAACGACAATATCAAACTTCCTTCTTTTTATATGTATTATTATTATTATTTTGTATTGCTTCACATGTTTGAAATAAATCTCAATCTAAGATCAGAGCAAAAAAGCTAAAAAGATCCACTGAAGACTCATTCACATCTGCAGGGCTTTGATTTTCACGTCATTGTTTGGTTTAAAGTTGCAGTTACTGATCAGTCACCGCAAGATGATCAGGGGGAGGAGCTTTCATTGCCGGGAAAGCGGGACGGCGTCATGAAGGTCTCACCTTTGGAACTGGACTCTGCTATCTGCAGGGCGATGCTGTAGGAGTTGACTGCAAACGCATAGTCTCCACGCTGGTAATGGACGTTGCCCCTCTCTCGTTTACGACTGGCGAGGGCAATCTTTTCTGCGGGGGGCAGCAGCTCCACATCGGGGGCATCAGTGGCCTCCAGGAGTTCCACTTCCAAGGACAGCTGAGCGTTTGGAGGAACACGAGGTTCAAGACTGACACGAGAAAAAAAAAAACAGGCAGGTTTAGTGACTGAAGCAAAAACAGCAGCGCCCCCCCCCCCCAACAAAAAAAAAAGGATGGCATAGTCAGTCTGTTTCTGTGAATCTCCAGGGATCCATACAGTTTATTTCCCAGTGATTCCTTTCCTTTACCCCCATGTCAGGAAAAGACACAGATTCTCTTGAATTAAAGACAAATGTTTGCTTTTTAAGGTCTTATTGACCCAAGTTTATGTAAATGTGAGACATGTCAAGACTTTTTTGACCACGTGTGTCAAAAAGCCCCTCCCACTTACTAAACCACCTGTGAGTAAAATAAAAAGTATTTCATTTGGAGGCTCCTCAGACTCTGGGCTCTGCTACCATCTTTCTAAAGGATGGTTAAAATTCTCTATATCACCAATTTGCAGCGTTTGATGTAGAGTAGCTTATCTCCCACCTTCCTCTGTCTCCATATGCATATTTAGGATCTGACTGGATCAGAGCCTTTTCTCCCATTTCCATAAGCTGGACCGTCAGATCCAGAGCCTGGAAGAAAAGTGTTGACTGACGTTTGACCGGAGACAAATCCACAAAACAAGACCTGCAGACGTAATTTTGAGCGTTGGGGCTAACCCTGACATATATCACCACTAAGGGTTTACCTGGATAACATCACAATCTCCCAAAGTGAAGGAGAAGTTAGGTTGCTCCTCCACCAGAGTCCCATCGATCAGGCTAGCTTTAAGGTGGATCCGTACGTTCTGACCCTTCTGAGGCCGACTGGCTCGTCCCTTCCCGGGCGCCGTGACTTTTTTCTTCAGCTGGCCATTTCCTGCAGAGAGAGAACTGTTGGCTTGTCAAGAACTACCACCAAATGCTTGTTTGGAACTCACAACTACTTCCAGAACCTGTCAGATTCAAAAGACAAATGAAGAACTGTTCTCTCTTCCAAGAAACATCAGCGGGAAGAGGCCAAACAAGTGCCAGACTCACCCAACACATCCAACCACTCATCCAGCTGAGCCGGAGCCTCTGGTTCTTCATGTGGAGACCTCTTCGCCGTCTCATCTGAACTTTTCTCCATCCCACCTCCCGCATCTTCTAAAGGAGGAGGCTCCTCATCAAAGTCCTCTTCATCCACAACCTCGAAGTCTTCTCCGCTGTCCAGCAACGACGTTTGTCCGCTCTTTCTGGCAGAAGAAGAAGCGTTTTCGCGGCCGTCTGCAGCTTCCACGGTCTCCATTCTGGAGAAGACAGTCAAACTGAGGAAGCTCGTTTTCTGTTCGCTTATCTCTGAGCTTCACAGAAAAGCTCTTCAAACAGCAGAATCTGACGTTAACGTACCGACCAGGATATCCGTTACAGTTCCCCAACATTGCATGCAGACAGTTTTACTCCAAACTTCAGAAAACCTGACGTTTCCGTGGGTTTTTAAAAAGTAACGAGGTTTCTCGGTCAAAACCTACATGCTAATGCTAGCGTTAGCTGAAGGTGGCTGGGTTAGCTAGCTATGAGCCAGCGGCTTAGCTTATTTGCATCCATCAAACTAAGAGTTTTTAGTGACACTGACATTTTGACAAAACGAAGTCGTCGATTAGAATCACTTCCAAACGAAGGAACACACACAGAAAAGTTCTTAAAATTGTAAATTAGAACGCGAACATTCACCTCCAGCCTTGTTTTGGTCCAACAGCCGCGTCCCGATCCTTCAAGCTCACGCAGGAAGTTAGACTGCGAATAGAAAAGTCTAGAGCGCACGGCGCCAACGGGAAGGGCCACAGTGGACACTCAGGCTGACTTCGTCACAGCGGTAGATCCTCGCGCATGCGCAGCAGCACTCTGCATCGCTTTAATGTTTCAAGAAGCTTTTCTCTGCTTTCAGATTAAAAGCCCCCTTAATGGTTCCATTAAAAAACACCCTGTGCTCACTCATGAAACGACGGAGAACATCCTTCACCACGAAAACGCGAACCTTTTAGAGCAGAAAGATCTGTTATGCTTTAGATCCTGATGTCACACAGTTCCAATCATTATTAAACATTTGATGAACCGAAGAACCAGACAAGTTCGCCCAAATAAGTTTCAAAGATAGAAAAACACAATAAATAATGTACTTAAACATTGTTACTAGTTAAAAACAAAAATTTGAAATGAATAAAGGAGTTTTACTGATAAATGTGTTTCACTGATTGAAGGGTGGTAAAAGAATCAGTGGCTGGCACAGAACTTTTACTTTGAAAAACAGAGAACTGCTTGTTGGTCAGTCCTGTAAATTCTTTCAGATGGTGGTGAAATGTAAAATCTCTGATGTCTTCATGTTTTCTGGTTCCTGTGAAAAAGAAGCAGCTGCATTCTGGACTGTAAACTATAAAACACATTTCAACTGATTTTGGTGTCACATAAATCCAAATGTGACCAAAGAATAGCGAAAGATGAAAACGCAAGTTTAGTCATCAAAGCTGTGAGTGATTCTTCCTGGATTTCCTCACACATTTTTACTTTTAAAGCTTAAACGATCTCTGTGTTGTTTCTGCCTCCGATGTGCTGCCGATTGGACATTTTTTAACAAGAATGTCCGGGAAACTTTGCTTATTAGCAGTTTTCACTTTAAGCAAAGGAAGAACTCGGAAGTATTTTTGGTGTCATGAGCCCAAAAGACATTTCTTTACTTCACTCTAGACCACATGTGTCAAACTTAAGGCCCAGGGGGCAAATGTGGCCTACCATGTCATTTTTTGTGGGCCGCGAGAGCATAAAAGTTTTTAGTTTTTTAGAATAAAAATACAAATTGGTTTGTATTTATTCATATCTTGGGGGAATCTGAAAATATCTGATTGGGCAACTATCCATTAGGACTTAAACACTGCCAATATAACCTAACCTGTCAGAATCAAATGTAAAAGGATTTATGCTAGAGTACCATGCAAACACATGTTTTCTATGCCGCTGTAATTGTCACTTTAAAAAGTTATAATAAATAACTAATGAGTTATTTAACATTAAAGAGTATGTACATTTATTTTTCATTACATTTAGTTACATGTATGAGTTATAGCTGGCCCCAGGACAGCCGGCACGCTGATGTGGCCCTCGCTGAAAATCAGTTTGATGCCCCTGCTTTGGACAAAGTGATCTTCTGTAAAAACATCAGCTCCTATGATTCAAGCTAACAAACTTGTATCTAAGTGGTATAAATACCCATGACTGATGTGTTCTTTCTCTAATTAAGGAATAAAACAGCTGTGTCGAGTGGAACACACCCTGCTTTCATCAAAAAGTTCCTGGTTTTAAACAGGATCTTCATGTCAGGATTTAGGAAAAGATTCAAACAGCAGAGAAAAATCAGATGATATTTATTATTGATGCATTGTTCCTGTTTGATAAGCAAATCGTTTTTTTCTTTCCGCTTAAAGAAACTTTACAATATAAAGAAACATACAAAGAACATCTTTGATACACAAGACACCTAAAACCCTAAGACAAGATTCTGGACTATCCTACCATGACATACAAAGCAAACCCAGGAAATAGACTGCTTCATATCAGAGAGGACCATGGACAGCTCCTCCTAATGGTACATTATTTTACACCACGATAGAAGTACAGAGATGGCCAAAGATCAACTTACGGCGACAGGACCAACCGGCGAGCTTCCCCAGAACTCTTACATCCAGATCTTCATTTAAAATAACATTTGTAAAAGATTTTTAAAATATCTTTTTTCTTCTAAAAGTTTTTTTTCCATGATAAAAATCCTTCATATTAAAAACTGTAATATGAGGTGACCCACGTTTGTGAGGAGATGCCCTTCAGGGAAAGAAATCTAGACTTTTCTTAAAAATTATTTTAAAAACAGCCGTCACACTAGGCGCACAGTGAGGACGCCACAGCCGGCCCGCCCCCGTCCCACCCCCCTCTCCACACAAGTCTTCATCCGTCTGCTGTACATTCAGCCAATTTAGCCTCATGACCCAAATGTTTCTTCATGGAAAACATTTATACTCTACTTCCCGCTGGACTCACCGGTTGTGACGGACATGAAAACATGTCAATGATATCAAAATGCATTTTACAGTATTTACACCAGGAGAAAAAGGGGCGGGGCTTCAGGAGGAACTGGAGGTCAGAAAGGGGGTTGCCGGAGGGATTCCCCATCAGTAAATCCTGCAGGTGTCCCTGTCGACGGTAGGTTCACATTGATATCAGGAAGCTCGCGTGTGGATCAAGCACACAAAGAGGCTACAGCTGCTGTCTGCTGACGGTTTGCTTCATTCACCAGAAGGAGCAACAGATAAGGCCAAGAGAAAAACCAGGACTTTGTCTTCACCTGGTCTGCAGATTTCACCGCCGTCAATGTAAAGTCAAAATGAACAAACATCCTCGACATTCCGACGTAAAGCCTTTCACGTGGAATCGGTGGATGGAAGGAGCATCACTGAGAGGGGGATCTAACCTTCCACGCGGGAAATTCACATGTGACAAAGCGAAACGAAGCTCCAGGAAGGTCCATCAGCTCAGGAGAGGCAGGACGAAGGAAAGGGAACGACTGTCTGCTTGGAGTCATGAAGGCGAAAGAACTCGATTCAGAATTCACAGACTGATATGGTAAAAATAAGAATAAAACCAGCACATTCCCCGCTAAACATGTGGCATCAGCAGACATGAACAAGCCCGCTGAAGGACGTCCTCCATCTGCTTGCTGACGTCCGTCTTGAGGAGTCACTCTGGAATGCAGGACAGTGGGATCAGAAACTCAGAATCAAAATCTGTTTCCTGCAGTGGCAGGTTGATCTGGTTCCAGAGACGTGTGGGCAAATTTTTTTAGGAAGGAAAAGGAAAAACAAGCTGAGAGGAAGTTCTAGAGAGGATCTTCCAGACGGGGACGATGTAAACAGAAAAACGGAGCATTTGGCAGCGTGTCCCAACAGTACTGTTGCTGCTGAGGTCCAAAGGTGTCCTTCACACAGGAGACTACTGGAAACCACAACATCATCATCATAGAAAACATCAGAATTCTAGCGCAGTTTTTGAATAGTCCACATGGGGGCAGTGCTGAATGACTGAATGTGCCTGAACACCACCCACAACAGCCAGTTCTGGTTCTCATCCAGGCAGGGTTGGATCCTTTGACTGCTCCGTGGAGCCCATGTGAGGAAGAGGAAAAAGTCCTTCTGGAGTCATGCTTCCCACCGTTTCACAGCTGATAGGGGCTTTGAGGAGAGTCCTGCTTCCCGAGGAAACTCCAAGGAGCTGTGGAGGACACCAAACAGGGTCCACGAGGCGGCGGAGGAGGACGGGGAGGGGGGAGGGGTAATGCAAGACGCAGTGGGGCAGGAGATGAACCTCCAGGAATAAGATAAAGGGTTTAAAAAATCACACGCTCATCGTCATGTTGGGCGAATACTGCAAAAAGAGAAGAGACAAGAAAAAGATGAGACAAACATGAACAGACCACCAGTTCATTCTGAATTTGTGCTTGTTCCTGGTTCTGTTTGGTTCTGCTCCTCTCTCAGAGATTCTTTCCTTCACTTTAACTGCTTGGTGGAGAAAATCCTTCAAAGACCCGCTCTGATGAAAAATGGGTTTTTGGTGTTTAACATATTTTTATCTGCATTTTTCTGATGATGGAGGACAGAGATAAAGAAAACCAAGCTTAAATTTGCCTTTTGGAGTATTTCGTATTCAAAATCATTTTGAATCAGGAGCAGACGAAAAAACTGTTGTTGGAAAATACACTAGAGCTCTCAGCTCCACCCCCATTCTGATGCATCCACTTGCAGACGAATAGATTCATTAGCGTCTTCATTTTCCCCGTCTGAGCTGGAATCTGGATCTAAACTGTGCGGCTGGATAGCTACGATATTGCTGCCATTTTTGTTGCTCCGCTAATGTTAGGTTGGGGGTGTGAGGGGCTGTAAGCTAGTGGGACAGCGTGTAAATAGAAAGTTCTCGGCGACGGGAAGGGAAGAGGGGTTGTTCTGTGCCAGTGGTCCCGCCCACAACTCAGGAGAATTTCTAATTAACTCCTGCTGCTCTGCAGGAACTATGTCCTAGAAAACCACTCAGGTTTGGGGATTTTGGCTGAAAACAGAATAATCAGAATAAGAAGACCACTGGGAATGCTTTGAAAACAGATCAGTCCTTGTTTAAATGTTAAAATGCCAAAAGTCGACTGTTCTAACGCCATCATTTTTTTTCTGAAGTTCTGTTGTTCCGGCAGCATCTCAATAACCCAAAGATCTCTGGACTTCTGGATCTTTATAGTATTGCTCATATTTTCACATAAAGAGGAATAATTCATAGTTTTTATGCAATTTTAAGTCCACATAGCAAAAAATGTGTTGCGTATCAAACCTGTTTTTTTTCCCCAAGTCTTTGGATGAATGAAAATTCTTCTGCGTCAGCACTATCAGTTCACTATTATCTGTTATTTCACAGAGTTTGTAACAGCCTGAAACCTGTGAATTGCTGCCCTGCAGTTGCGCGCTCCCACCTCTGAGAAAGAGCGCCCAGCTGCAGGGACGGGATGTGTGAGGAAGAAAGGGGGGGGTAGTGGGTACAGGCAGCAAGGTTAATCAGGCACTGATTTTCAAAACTTAAAATGCGCAGCCCTTCACATACTGCAGCGTGTGAGTGTGTGTTTGGCTCCACGTGTCCATGTGAGCAGTCTTTCTCACATCTAAAGAACATTCAGACCAACCTACGATCACGTTTGACCGATGGAAGTCTCAACGCCCGCATGAAGCTAAAACTCACCACGTATCAACCAGACTAGACCATCAGCAAAACCATGCAGCACCAGAAGTCACATTAATGGAAAGAAATACTCATCATTTATAAGCAACAGCATAACAATGTTATTTAAAAGAATCCACAGATTTATTGTACTTTAAACATGTTGAAATCACATCAAATGCACACATTCACTTGTATTTTTCCTTCTAAACATTCTGTAATGGACTGAGTTGGATTGGGTGGCTGTTGAGTCGTGTTCTAAGTTCCAGAGTTCATTGAACGCATCAAGCAGAGATGCTGATTGGTCCTCAGTTCTGTCGCTCAGTCTGTCGTTGGGGAGTTTGGACCAATGGGGTTCAGCTATGGGCCGAATAAGGGAAATAGGAGGGCTGTTGCGGCAGCGAGGGAATAAAAAGTTGGGAGAAGCGCTCTCGATGGAAGAGATTGAGGAGTTGCTGAATTAGTAGTACGGCGTTGGTTACGGTCTGCAGTAACCAGAATAAAGAACCTTAAAAGAGGTTAAGTCTCCGTGCCTCAGTGTGGGAAAGGGAGGCTACAATATGATATGGCTATTTCGAAATTACATTTAAAAATATGTGGCGTTTATGGCTCTCTCGTCCAAAGAGGTTCCCAACCCCTGCTCTAAACCAGTGTTTTTCAACCAGTGTGCCGCGGCACATGGTCAAGTGTGCCGTGGGAAATTGCCCTCATTAATTGATCTAAAAACATTTCCCATCTCCAGGATTTCAGCTCTGTGTTCATCCAAACAGGCCCTGATAAAACACTGAGGAGTTAGGAATATAAAAGATCGTAAAATACTTTTTCTTTGCGTTTATTTTATTTTATTAAAGACATTTTGATAAGAATGACTGTACCGTGATTCAACTGCACCTTCGGCTGTATTTTGGAAAAGTCCCGTCCCTTTAACTGTCTCCACCAATCATTCTTGGGGGGCTTAATCACATGTCATCAGTCTGACCAATCAGAAGTGGTGAAAGTCTTCACTTCCTTGTCCCGATTTAGCTCGTAAAGTCGCTCAGTTCTAACAAAAATACCAGCTAAAGCTCGTCTTTATCGGTGTAGCTTTGCACAGAATCCGGTATCAGACCGTGGAACAAGTGAACAAAACAATGAAGCTCCGAAAAGCGATCTTCGGCCGTTTTATGCACTACATCTCCCATGATGCATTGGGTTGTGAGAGTGACAGCGCACAAGGAAATCTGTTAAACGTCTTGAAACCAACGAACACACATCAAACTGTTAAATCTTCTAACTTAACTTTTATTGCATCTTTTAGGAAAAAAAACCGCTGCAGTTTCCAGCTTTTTCTGACACAATTCTCTCAAAAATGCATGTGAGATTGTGGAGGGGCTGTAGATCAATACAGACTATGAGTTTCTCCTTTTTTTTTTTTTTTGAATGCTGGTGAGCCGTGGGATTTTTTTTAAAGTTAAAGTGTGCCGTGGCTCAGAAAAGGTTGAAAAACACTGCTCTAAACTGTCCTTGGGTGTGAATGTAAGCGTGCACGGGTGTATTTGTGGCCCTGCGACAGACTGGCGACCTGTCCAGGATGTCCCCTGCCTTCACCCACGAGTGGCCGGGATAGGCTCAGTGACCCCGAAACCGACAAAACAGGTTTAGAGGATTACACTCACACTTTCACTTTGGAATGGGTTTAAAAAGTTTCCTGCCATCTCGCTGTCGTCTCGGGGGGTGCCGGGGGGGTTGTTCATTCCTGCCATGTTGTTTGGGGAATTCTACAAGACAGAAGGAAGAAACCCCAAAATGAAAACGCAGCAGACTCAAACCTCACAGCTAGACAGCTGGTCTTACCTTTGGCAATCCATCCATATCTCCAGAACCTGTGATCAGAAACAGAAACGGGGGCTTTAACATCAGCTGACCTTCAGATCCACCGTCACTCTGAAGGCGACTTACCTAATGAGCCGTTCATATGATGCTGCTCCATAGCACCCATCCCCCCCATGGGCCCATCGGGTCCTGGTCCCATTGGGAACTACAGAAAACCAACAAGGCTTGATAGTCAGACGTCTGCGTTCGGTGGCTCTGCAGGCACCGTGATCAGAGAGAGACTCACGTTTGGTCTGTTTCCACCTTGACCGATGGGGTTCATCATGGTGTAGATGTTTTCACTGGAGTTCGTTGAATCTAGAAATAATAAAATAGAGAAACCGTTGGAGCTCTTTGAGACGGAACCATCTTCCGTTGAATCAAAGAGCATCTGAATTCCGATCCAACAGTGAGTCCTGCAGCCAGCTTCACACTGAGAATGAGAACAACCGAAAAGGACCAAGGCTGCAATGGACTGGTGACCTGTTCAGGGGGGATTGGCTCCAGTGGATGGATGGGTGGATGGATGGATGGATGGATGAGGGTTAAAGGGCATCAGTATCTATAGACGCATGATAAGAACCTCCACTCGCTGTCTCAGGATTAGAAAAGGTCACCTGCTCCAGCGGCACTTAGTTTGAATATAAGGTTGTTCTGTCATTTTACAAAACCGCTTTCTGTCGTCCCTCAATGCGGCTTATGGTGTGACTAAAGGGTCACGCGATGGTGTCATGTGACGTGTGTGTGTGGCAGGCTGGAAGAGAACAACCCCTCCACCCCACAGAGGAGGTTCCAGTGGGAGCTGATGCTTGACACTTCTGTCTCCCAAAGAGGAGTTGCAAACATACAGACAAAAATATCAAACCCTCACCTCCAGGGCTGGGCATGATGGGAGTTCCTGGTGGGCCGCCTCCCCCTGGAGGGCCCTGAGGAATGAGAGCAGGTACAGTAGACGGGAGTTAGCAGTGTAGCAGGTAACCCGTGACCTGAGGAGGAGCTCGTGACGGGACGCTTACCACGTAGTTTCCTGGAGGTGAGGAGGAATATGCTATCTGAGGCGGGAAGAGAGGCGGGAAAACGTGAGACGCACTGTCAGAACTGCAGAAGATGTGAGGCAGTGTGACTCACCGAGTTGGAGTTGGGGTTGGGCCATGGACCTCGCCCCCCGGGACCCCTGCAAAAGAAGCAGATTCCAATGTTTGTTAGAGTTTCATCCACTACTTTCAAGCTGCAAACGTAACCAGACAAGCAGAAGATCTGACTAACATGTTCATGCCGGGCATCCCCGGCCCCATGGAGTTGGGAGGAGGCCTCATCCCTCCACCATAGTTCTGCACACAGAAAAGAACACAAATCACCAAACCGGGCCACAGACCAGTACCGTCACTTGGTGCCGGGCCGCACAAAAAGAATAAAAACCCTTCATTTTTTCTGTTTTATTATTTGCCTCTGACCCATTTTTTATTCTTTTTTATTCTTTGATCCACATCTGCACGTAAAGACGTTCTCCTTGGTCACACGTCTTTCATAAATCTGCGAACTTATGAAGGACGAAGTTACGTCAGACTGAAACATTACCGCTGAAGTAAAACCCCCATGCTAGCTAAGTCAGCCAAACAAAAACAACAAAAATGTCTTTGGAACGTCTCTACGCAGAAAAGAGTCGGCAAGTGAACAGAAGAAGAATCTTCACTTTAAAGAAAAAAAGAAATCGACGTTAAGCAACCAAAACTCAACATGAATATGGATTTACTGAGACAGATGTTCCCACACATCAAATCATCTGCAACCGACTCTGTAATCTAAAGACGCTGCTAATAAAGTTACAAACACAGTGGGCTTATATTTAAGACTTTGTTAAAAAGAAAAAAGTTTTTGTGAGGTTTTTATCCTTGTATTCATCCACCCCTCCAAAAGTTCAGAAGTTGTGGAGAACGTCATGGTTCTACTGCAGCGTCTTCTTTTCCTTCAGAAACACCATCAAACATCTGACGACCTCCAGACCAACAACTCGGTTCTTGGTTTAACGCTGCAAACATGCTGCAAACATGGGTTTGCTCATAGGCCGAGTCAGCTGCAATGAAAGCCCCTCCCACCCCCGTTTGTTCTGCGTTCCATCACCAACCTGTGGACCCATGCCTCGGGGGGGGTTCATTCTCATGGGGCCTCCCATGTTGTGACCTGCGGGGGAACAACAGCGTTAGATGGTTGGTCATGGTGAAGGTGTGGAAATGACACGAGTGGACACCTTGAGGTCTGGTAGGGTCCAGGCTGTTGGGAAGGAGGGGCTGCGACCCAGGGATGCTTCCTGGGGGCTGGTTTGGCATACGAAGGGAGGGTCTTGGGCCGCCTGGGTACCGTGGAGACATGAATGGCTGTAGAAAAAAAGGGGAGGGGCTTACATTGTTTCCTTTGGAACCCAGAAGATCATAAATGTGGCTTTGTAGACCGAATAGCTTTTGTTGTCCTAAAAGGTTCCGTCTGATTTAAATGTTCTATGAACAGAAAAGGGGAAAAGAACAAACATCGCTGAAACCTGTCATTTCCAGTCAAGTCTACAAATGTTTGTGCTCATTTAAACTCCATTAAATGGATTTTCCACTAAAGAACTGTCTCCAAAAAAGAGGCAAAACGTGTAAAAGCTGTCAGAAGAAGGCTGGTTTGATAAATGAAACCAGTCAACTAAAATACTGGTCACATGGTTTGATGACAGTTTTTGTTTGATGTTTATACTTGAAAAAAATGCTTTCAAAGTTAACGTCCCATCAGCTGTCAAACACCTCAAACCCCCCTCTGCATCCCTGACTGTCAACCAGGGAGGCAGGCTCTGGGTCCCACTTTTAGAGTCTTTGGTAGCCTGTATTTGAACTCACAACCTTCCAGACTCAAGGTGGACATTCTACCACAAGGCCACTGAGCTGGTTTATAGGTTAGCTTCACCTAAACAGGATTCCTTTAACAGCAGCTCATAAACAGCCTTTGCTTTTGAGAAGAATCAATAAATACAGAAATAGTGAAACAATAACTCCTCCACGCCGTAGCTCGCCAGTTGTTCTAATCCAGGAGTCCACTTCATTTAGCATCACCTTAAACAGAAAAACAGTGATGAAGGTTTTTTCTCTTTACTTGGAAACAACAGGGTTAACAATGTGCTTCACAGCACGGTAAGGAATCAAAAGAAATAGGACGACACGAGCAGAAACATTCCTGCAGCGCCGCTGCAGCACAAACAGAAGACCGGTCAGAGACTTCCGGTTGAAGCGCCTCAGATTCCAAAGCTCCACAGAATCTGCTTCAGAATTTGGAGACTCAGTCATTATGTTAAACCGCCAGCAGAGGGAGCTATTGCGCTGAGAACAAAGTAGTCTAACGTGAAGTTTTACTGCGTCTTTATGAGGTGAGACCACAGGTTTAAAGGACAGCCGGTGGGTAGCAGTTTCAGGAATAGAGAAAACATGCCCCCCCCCCTCCATTTGTTTTATCTGTGCATTGCATGTAAATCTCAGTGGGTGGAGGGGGGGGGGGGGGGGGGGGGGGCTGCAGAGCTGGGGAATAAAGTCAAGCATCACAGATGAAGGAGAGGACGCTGCTTGAACTACAAATCCCTGCATGCATCAGAGCAGGAGCTGCATCCTTCAGCTCCGACCGCAGGTTCTGGTCTGGAGGAGAAACCCGGATTGAATCAGAACAGTTTGGGTCAAACAGCGCGAGCGAGCAGCAGAGAAATGTTCTTATTGTCCCCACGCAGATAGGAGCTGGCGACCCAAACAGGAGATTACATTTTAAAGGTAATTATAGACAACGCGTGCACGTGTGCTACAGACCCGCCTATGACCCCCCCTGGGATTTTGTGGTGTTTGGCCGCTGCAGCATTAATGCTCTGTTGAGGGGGCAGCAGGGCTGAGAGACCAGACCCCCCCAGATGGACCTCTGCTCCCTGCAGCTGGACCAAAGCTGCTAAATTATTGATCCGTTCCACAACCAGGGATCTGCGCTTGACCCCCCCCCCCCCCCATACACACACACACCCACCTCAAAAGTAGGCAACTACCAATGAGACTTTGCCGCCTGTGAGCGAAGTCATCGCCGGCTACAACAGTTTCATTTAGCGGCTCACAGCGAGTAATCCGTGTATGATTTTGACGATTCAGTATTCGCCGTTTTTCAGTCATGTGACTCCTGGGGTTCATCACAACTCAGAAAACTCAAGACCCTTTTCTGAGACTTTTGTCTCAGAGAGAGGTGCTGCGGGAGTTTCTGAGGCAGGGGCACAGTTGAAGAGCACGGCGGTCCATGGGCTGCTAAAGAATATTTAAGAAAGATAATTCCGGAGAATTAATGATCATCCGGATGAATGAATGATGAATGAAACCGACATCCTCTGGAAGAAGATGACCTCTGACACTGAACGGATGAAGGAGGAAGAACGTGTATCAAAAAAAAAATACAAGATGTCACTGGTGCAACCTTACAAGGCCAGAAATGATCAATAAAAATGAAAACTTTAAATAGAAATAGGCACATCAAAATGTATTGTAAAAAGGGGGGCGGGGGTTAATACGAGATTTCTCTTCAACCCTTTTCAAGCCCACTACGCAACGGTTCAGTCTATTGCTCTGAATGACAAGAACTGAGCAATATTCCAACGTTCTCTGAGGAATGTTTCCAAAGCATCAGACATGTTTTAGAAGGGAAATCGTACACATAGTGTGGGGGCCGCACATATTAATTTCCTGATAAGGGCCTGTGGGCCAATACAGCAGCCCCGTATGGAGTACCGGGCCGGTACTCCATACACAAAACTTTCTAAGTAAATGAAGTGAAAATGTTAAAAATTTGCTTTTCAATTTTTTTGTATTTTGCTTTCAAAAACTTTATTTGCGACTTAGCGTGATGCAGGTGCCACTATTGCCCCTGCCAAAAAGGTTTTCGCATGCGTTGTGTGTCATCTCACTTTTTTCCTATCTTAGATTTTGTGCTGACACTAGTTTCAGTTTGATGTGACGAAGCTGCCATCAAACAGC
Source organism: Oryzias latipes (assembly GCF_053564925.1). Classification (NCBI taxonomy): domain Eukaryota; kingdom Metazoa; phylum Chordata; class Actinopteri; order Beloniformes; family Adrianichthyidae; genus Oryzias; species Oryzias latipes. The sequence continues at coordinate 10,391,467 of NC_136240.1, forward strand.
TGCTGATTGGTCCAGATTCTAACCAATCAGGTGTCTCTGTCTCATATTGACGGTGCTTGGAGGCAGACATGGACTCTGGACCTTGTATCGGTTCTGTTCGGGGATTCTGCCGTTTTCAATCATTCTGGCCCGTTTCTCTCAGAGTAAAACCCAGAAAGAGCCGCAAAGCAGCTAAAATCAAACCAAGTTTTGTAAAATTAAAATAATATGTGCTTTAAATATTTTTATCGTATTGCTTTAACAAACAGATGCTAAAGAAATTCACACTTTTTACCAATAATTTGCTCCAGAAGATTCACATATCTCACACACAGGCCTGTTGATTTTATGTCAGCAGATCAACTTTACAGTTTCAGGAGATCCTCCTATGGAGTCCTATACTGTTCATAATTAAATACATAAATATGACCTCACGCAAATACACAATCAACCAATAAATCTCTCATAAATATATAAAAGATCATGAAATGGTGAAAAAGCTGCACGCAGATTTTAAATTAGCCATTATATTATTCAATATATTTCATTTTGCTTTAAAAACCTGTTCATTATTTTAAAACAGGATTTTAAAATATTCATTTTAATCCTGTGGAATATTATTATAATTCGACGTCTTTTTTCAGAACCTTGGATTTCAAAATCAATATTTTCCAAAGTAGCTTTGTTTTTATTTCATGTTGCTGTTTTTCACAATGGCTTATTTATTTCATGAAGAGCTTTTTCAGGAGAATGGGTCTGTCTGTCAATCAAACCAGACAAGGCGGAGAAACTTTTGTGATTGGCTACTCCTTTACTCAGACATGAGCAGCAGCACCCTGACTACATCGATCGAAGATGCTTCAGCAAACGTGACGGTGCGATGCCCACCCCTCAACACTAGGGGGAGTATGCACCTCAACACATCCACAGTGTTACACGAAATTGGGCAGTTTTTGTTCTAGATTTGCGGATAAAAGTGGCTTTGGGCGAGTGTGCATAATTCGGGTGATTTTGTGGTCGGTTCGGCAATTTTCATCTTCTCATTAACATCTAGTAGTGGTCTAAGCTAGGCTGGGCGGTTGTTGGAGTTCCACTAAGCTTCTATGAACTGGAGTTTCCATAAATGCACCATGCTGCGTGTGGGAGGGGCTATCAGCTAATATTTTAGCCTGACAGCCACATGGAGCGGTTGCTTGTGCTTATCTCAGTAACAATGCAAGGATGGACAATGCACACGGAGAATGTTAAAAGATCAAGTTTATTTATTTTTGAATAGTTCTCCATGAAAACAATGTTTCCATGTTTGAGTTCATGAAATCATCCCAGAGAGAGTCTCTGCTTCAGCTCCTGCAGTCAAACCACGTCTTAAATTATGTGAGCCCAGGCAGCGCAAGAGTGAGTGTGTGAGCGCAAGTTAAGGGTCTGTTGCTCAGTTCCCCGGAAAAGTAATAATAAAAAAAGGTTTCCTCCAAAGTAAAGAGACTGGTTCTTTTAAGCCGCTCTGGAAGCGTCAGAACGGGGAAGTGAACCCCAAATCAAACCCCGGATCTCCGCTGCGTTTTCAAACCACGGTCAGAAACGTCATCGCAGGAAAGGTTCAACATTTTCCCTGAGAGGGAAAAATATCATAAGGTTCAGGAGGCCTGAGCAGGCTTGTTCCGCTTTGCCCAGCTGCCTGGTCTGACTCTGTCGGTCCGCCAGCACTGAGTGAATGGCGTAAGAATGAGGAGTGTTTCAACAGGGGACTTCAAGATGTGGACGACCGGAGCTCCTCTGTGGTTTGGTCCACACAAACCCTCAAACTACAAAAACAGAGTCGTCCATGTTTCCATCTTCTGCAGCAGACAAATTGTTTGTCTCTATTTGATCTCTAATGTCAGCAAAGCCGTGCGGATATCGCTGAAATATGTCATCTCTCTGACTGGCACACCGCTGAGCGGGTATCGAGGAATATGAGTCGATTTCCATGGATGAGCCAATGAGTGTTTAGATCCCGCCCACTATCACTGATTGACACTGAAAAAGCTCTTCATGAAATAAATAAGCCATTGTGAAAAACAGCAACATGAAATAAAAACAAAGCTACTTTGGAAAATATTGATTTTGAAATCCGAGCTTCTGAAAAAAGACGTAGAATTATAATAATATTCCACATGATTAAAAATGAATATTTTAAAATGCTGTTTTAAAATAATGGACAGCTTTTTAAAGCAAAATGAAATATATTGAATAATATAATGGCTAATTTAAAATCTGTGTGCAGGTTTTTCATAATTTCATGATCTTTTTATATATTTATGAGAGATTTATTGATTGATTGTGTATTTGCATGACGTCATATTTATGTATTTAATTAAATATTTATTTATTTAATTATGAACAGTATAGGACTCCATAATCCTCGGCCATAAATTCACAAATCTGACTTAATCAAAATTAATCAATGGTAAAAAAGAAATAAAATATGAATTATTGTTAAAATGATTTAAAAAATGAAAACGTCTTCATCCAAAAGACAAAATTGAGGGTAAAAAGAGCTGGTTCGGTTTCTGAGCCTCTGTACAGACACCATGTTAGATAAATACAGCGATTTGATTGGTTAGAATCTGGACCAATCAGCAGCTGTTTGATGGCCGCTTCGTCACGTCAAACTGAAACTTAACTAAGCAAAATCAAATATAGGAAAAAAGTGAGATGACACACAACGCATGCCAGAAGTTTTTTGGCTGTGGCAGTTTTATCACGCCAAATCGCGTCAGAGTGGTCAGCAAAATCAAAGATGGGAAAAAAGATTTGACACAACGCATGTGAAAACGTGTGTTTTGCAAACGCAAATTTTTTTTTAAAGCAAAATAAGAAATAATTGAAAAGCAATCCAGGGCATCCCCTGCCTACGCCCAAGTAGCCGGGATAGGCTCCGGCAGCCCCGTGACCCCGAAAGGGACAAAGCGGTACAGAAAATGAATGAATGAATGAATGAATTTGGAACTTAGAAAGTTTTGTGTACAGCGTAGCGGCAGAAATATCACTCCATAGACCGGACTTTGGACATGCTCACTTCAGAATTTTTACTGTCATTTTGATATGCAGTGATAATAAAAAACATAAATCCCAGTTGGAAAATGCATAAAAAGGGGCCTAATTTTCCTGGGGGGGGGACCCCCACCCCCGGTAGTGGTAGCCTCCACGTTTCTCCCCCTACTTTGAAAGCTTTTGAGGCTCTTCCCAACGAGTGATGGGACCGGCCAACAAAAGGAAGAGTTGCTGCCCTACCTGTCCATGGGGGCCCATCATTGGATTGCTGGGGTTGTGTGGCGGGGGTTGTGTGTGGGGGGACGGCTGGGATCCAGGAGGACCCTGGGGAGAAGAAGATTTGAAATTGTTGGTCAGAAATGAGAGAAAAACGTTCTGAGGGTTCAAAGTTCCTGCAGCTCAGACATTTTCCTCCAAAAAACTGGGAAAGCGGAGGGGGGAGGGGGGCATAAAGGATGGATGCAGATTAATGCATGCGGCATCACAGCGGTGGAAGGCTTACGCCCTATCACACCAAAGCAATAGAAAGGAAGATGTCGTCCTCTGGATCAGCTCCAACCATCCAGTGACACAGAAGGTGGATGAAGACCCTTTTGGAGGGTTCTGTACGTTGGTTTGGTCCGATTTCTTTTCCTGTGCTTCAATGCAAACTATCCAACATTAGCTCTGTTTTTCTAAAAAACATAAATCTAGAAAACAGTGAAAGAAATATCTCAGCAGGTTGATGTCGAACATCAGAACGGCGCCTCGTTTGACCACGTCAGCCAGCAGATGTTTTTCAGCCGCTTTGACTGCTCTATAGGGGTGAAACGCCTCGTTTCATACGGTCCTTTATGAAGAATAATGTCACCCAGGAAACAGCATCAATGTGCGCTCTGCTCTGTGAACTGCTCATCCTTAAAACACACACACACACCTACACACACACCTACACACACACAAACATAAACACACACAAACATACACATGATGGTCATGGAGTTTGTTTCTAATTAGGCATCAAAGAAAAGATTGATTTTGTTTTCCTGAAAGTGCCTAAAAACAAAAATAATTTATAGAATAAAAATGGATAAATGGACCATTTTAGTAATTGAGAATTAGGTTTAATAACTATGGAGGACAATGTCGGATGTGTGTTTATATCTGATGACATTTAAAACACAGTATCCAATACTGACAGACTGTTTACAGTCAACTGTAGGATGTGACGTCAAGTTGAATATGGATCAAAATATTAACCCAAAAATACAAAAAAAGTTCATAACTAAAGAAAAGAAAAAGATAGTTCAGTTCAAAGGAACGCCATCTGATCCACTCAGGGTTTCCTTCAGTTTAATACAAATCTATGGAATTACAAATCTGCCATAAATTGCAAAGGCGTAAAGACAACAAAGTGGCGTATTTAGGAACTGAGTGAGTGAACCTTACAACCGCGCTGGCGCAATCCTAACTGAGCAGTGATCCCGCGCGGTCAATGCCTTTTTGCGCGTTCACCTGGATTTACGCTTAGTGTTAAGGGGCGTTTTTGTCATTTGTGGGGCAGGAACCTTTCTGGTTGATCTGATTGGCCGAAATTTGCACGTCTTATCCGCAAGGCAGAGGGGCGGGCCTTTCATTTTTCAGTGCAGGGGGGGTTAACAGGCAGCTCTTGAGCTGCATGCGGCTCTCTGCCTTTTATTATATTTTCTATATACAGTACTTTTACAACCATAAGGTGAAAGTCTTACATTTTCTCCTACATGTACAGAGCGGCCCTAATGTGTTGTTGTGTGACTTCGGCAAAGAGGATCTAGGAGAGAACAGCATGATGACGGTACGGAGAGAGGAGAGGACGTGAAAGAAGACCCCCCCTCCCCCCATAGTTCAAAGGTGCAGTTATGAGCATTATGCAGAACAACTTTGTTTTGGTAACCCTGGAAATGCAAAGAGACACGATTATGAGGCATAGTTTAAACTGCAAGCTATCAGCTACGCGGAGAAACACGGGAATCAAGCAGCTGCAGTTCGGTTAAATTAGACCTTCACAGATTCGGACTTCCTGAATCAATAACTCTTCTGATAAATGTTTAAATATGTTAGCAAGTATATCAATCATTTTCTATTAATACAGAGAGTGAACTACAAAAGCATTTTTAAAGAAAAAAGATCGTTTTTATTGCCTTTTAATCAGAATTGTTCGTTTTAAGCTGTGAATGCAAACAGAGCAGCGAGCCGACTGCTAAGGGACCGTCAATAAAGTGCGTACCCTGTGAAACACCATTCTGTAAAAATCAGTAAACTTTTAAAAAGCGAATAAATGTCTATATTTATATGAACTGGTAATGAAGACTCGTCAGCATAGTCATGCTACATCATTATTATTATTATGCTAAATTTTGTTAGGAGGTCAACCTTCATTTTATTGCTTATAGTTTTTAAAATTTAATAGAGATATGAATCATAACATAAATGCACAATAGCTCTGAAGATTCTAAAGCTTCTGTCACCAAACTTCCTGTACTGACTAATCATGACCTTATTGTCCTACTGCAACAAAGATTATGTCATAAATCAAGTAGTTTATGGTTAAGAATTTTTCATATTTAAAAATGGATCATATTTGGTCAAAAATGCTCAATGGCTTTGAAGATGCTGTAGTTACTGACACAAAACTTCCTACAATAAGGTCATGTCAAGTTACTGATAACTTTAGTCATGATTCATATCTATTAAAATTTGAAAAAATATTCAACAAGATAAAATAAAGATGGACTTTCCTAAAAAATATGTATTGTAACAAGAATATGCTTTATAATAATTTTATGATTTTTTTGTGAGGTTATGGATTTTTACACAGTGGTGTTTCACAGTTCACAGAGGTTGCACTTTGTTGACGGTCCCTTGACAGCCGGCTGCTGCATGTCTGCATTCAAAGCTTAAAGCGAACAATTCTGATTAAAAGGCAAGAAAACTATCTTTTTTCTTCAGAAATGCATTTGTGGTTCACTCTCTGTGTTAATACAAAAGTATTGAGATACTTGCTGACACATTTGAACGTTGATCAGAAGAGTTATTGAGCAGGAAGTCTGAATCTGTGAAGATCTTTCTAACTTATCGAACCTCAGCTGCCAGAGAATTAAAAATAATGAATCCATGGTCCGTAAGTGAGGACGCTGGAAAACCAACTCCGACAAGACAAGAAGATGTAGCGGCAGCTGAGTTTCCGCGGAAAAGGAGGTTGCCTGCGTTGGAAGAACGACTCGAGGCTGAGCGCTGCAACTTCCAGCAGATGACCATGAAAAGCTGTCCATCCTCCCTTTTTACCGGGACGCAGCGCCAGCGAGTTATGCCACACTTTGGGACTGCAGGACTTGAGACACTGAGGTGTCTGCTTTCACTGATCTTTGGAGCCGCACGGCAACGAGACGGACTCGGATGAGGAAAGGGAAGCTGGCGTGATTGATAGAAATGTAGTCCAGCTGTTTCAGGTACAGAAGATGAAGACTTTGATGGATTTTAAATGCTGATTGATGACTGAAAAAATACATCAAAATCAACTCAGTTTTGAGCTCGCTGCCTTTTTCAAACACACACCAGTGTGCACGTTTCACGTGCATGTTTCACCGGTATGTTTCACCAAAATGAAAGTCCGGCCCCACTGCTTGACATGCAAATTTTAGCCAATTGGATCAACCAGAAAGGTTCATGCCCCCAAGTGACAAACACACCCCTGAACACTGAGCGTAAATCCAGGTGAGCGCACAAAAGAGAATTGACCGAACAGGATCACTGCTCAGTTAGGATTGCAGCCGTTCAGTTGTAAAATACGGGGTCGCTTGGTTAGAATTGCGCCAGCGCGGTTGTAAGGTTCACTCACTCAGTTTCTAAATACACCTGCTTTGTTGTCTTTATGCCCTTTCACTTTATGGCAGATATGTAATCCCATACAAATCCACCAACTGTTGTGAAAACTCGTCTGTATCGACGTCACACTGGCAGAACTGTTCATATAGAAAAAGTAATTCACAGATTTATGGTGCGTTCTTTCCGAGGACAGTCCTCTGATGGAAGGATTGTTTCTAAGCTATGTCAAGAAAACAAATGTACTTGAACAGCTGTCATATGTGATATTCTTTACTGACATAAAACCTGTTAGACAACTCATGCAGTAGAAAAAGGTTTATTTTCCATATATTTCTTTTAGTTTGGCATAAGGCTCCGTTCAGATACAATAAAACAAAGATCTCCATAGAAAACTTTGGGTATAAAACAACCCCAAACGGAGCTCACAGGTGGAAGCTGGGGAGGAGGGTGGGGCGACAAATGCAGTACACACCTGGTTCTTTAAGCAGGACGTGAAACAGGTGAGTAATTGGGCTGAACCGTCCACGGGGAGGTGTAAACAGGTAAACGCACTGCTCAGCTGCAATTCTCCCAAGGTCGTTCATTTTCATACGTTGGGTGTGGTCATTTGTCCACCACAAACGTGCAGATCTGCAGAAAGCTGCACATCTCTTCATGTTTTATGCTAAAGTTATCTAAAGAAACGTTAGGATTCTTAATCCTTGTGGCACTTTAACATTGGGAGTTGGGTCATCTAGACCCACTAGACAGTGCTCTGAACCTTTTTTCTTCAATGATTTGTGATCTTCACTGGTGTCCATGGATTACATGAAATCTTTCCACCTTTATCCACCTTTGTCATGGTAGGAAGAACATGTCAATGTAAGGGTGGGGTCATCTGGACCCCAAAAGATAGCACAAGAGTTAATGTTGAAAGAAAAAGGGGGGGGGGGCGTTTCGTGCTGGGGGAGATGATTGGATGTGAAGTTCGAGGTAAAGTTTCACAGGGAGTTCTTACTTGAAAGAAGCCAGGGGGCATGGGTCCGCCCGGCATGCCATCATTGGGGGGCATGTTGCCCATCACTGGACTGGGGGCAGCGGCCGCACTCTGAAACGACACCAAGAAAACAGGGTTTTGTTGAGTAATCCTGATACAGACACAGCAGGGAAGGGAAACGGTTGGAGCAGGTGGAGTTCTTCAGACTGAAGCTGAACCACCAACTAAACCGTAAGACCTCATGGTTCTGGGTTCAGAGAAGAGCTTCTGTCGGTGCTTAGGGGTTCCTGGTCTCTGGAGCAGATCCAGTTTGGACTCCTGAATGCAATTCCAGAAGATTTTCCCTCTTCCTTCTCACTCATGAATGTTTTCATCATAAAGGAAGAGATCAGTTTGACACTAACTGCTTCATCTGCTGAGGCGGGAAACTTGACAAAGTTTGGTCATGTCCCCCCTCAAAAGCTTACACACCCGTCTGTCTGTCTGCTGGAACCCTGAATATGACCTTTACCTAAACGTGACCTTTACCTAAACATGACCTTTACATAAATGTGATCTTTATCAGAACGTAACCTTTACCTAAACATGACCTTTTCAAGAACGTGACCTTTACCTGAATGTGACCTTTACTGAACGTGACCTTTACTGAACGTGACCTTTACCTGAATGTGACCTTTACTGAACGTGACCTTTACTGAACGTGACCTTTACCAGAACGTGACCTTTACCTGAATGAGACCTTTACTGAACGTGACCTTCACTTAAACATGACCTTTACCTAAACGTGACCTTTCTCAGAATGTGACCTTTACATAAATGTCATCTTCATCAGAACGTGACCTTTACCTGAGCATGACCTTTCTCAAAACGTGACCTTTACATAAATGTGATCTTTATCAGAACGTGACCTTTACCTGAACGTGACCTTTCTCAAGACCTGACCTTTACATTAATGTGACCTTTACCAGAATGTGACCTTTACCTGACTGTGACCTTTACCTGTACGTGATTTTTTTTCAGCAGGTTCAGGTTACTTCAGTAGTTATTCCGCATGAAAGCCGGATCCTGAGGAGCATCACCTCAGTTTCTAGCAAAGAAACATGCAGATGCAGTGAAGACTTTGTTCTCTTGCTGTATTTCGTTTGGTGTCTTCCCTTTTTAAGCACTATCTCTGAAACTGAGGTGGTCTGTAGATGCTTCAAAAAGACCAAGGAGATTATTAACAGCTGTTGTCATCAAGTCCTACCAATAAAGGTTGATGACTTCATTCTTCATCCTGGGTCTTCACGATGACCCACAAAAGAGTTGTTATCTGATCTCTGAACCCAGAACAAGACTGAGAAAATCCTGCAGCAGAACCAGAACCAGTGAGTTCAGAGACGACCTGCCCTTCTTCTGAAGGGACGCTGACGGTCTGAGATGCTGTGACCTAAGAACTTTTGTTTCATCTTCACCTCATGTGTCACTGGAAGATTATAGCCGCTCTGCTGTCTCTATTACTGCAGGTCGGAGGTGGAGCTCTGTGTCCTGATGATGGCAAAGCACGGTGATGCAACACCTGCAGCTCCAAAGCATCAAGCAGCAGAAAATAGGAGAACGAAGAGGAGGATGAAAAAATGAGCAGAGACAGAGAAGTTGCTGCGATGGGAGGTGGGGGATGTGTGCTGGCAATAAAGTGTGTGTTTGTGCATGCATGTGTGCGCGCTCATTGGTGTGCCTCCACAATGCTCAGAATAAGCAGCAGCAAAAGGCCTTTTCTCCTAGTTACCATGACAACCCAGACCTCAGTTCCTGCTCTCCAGAGCCCATTAAAACCCTCCGGCCGTCAATCACAGCACGGCCAGGCAGAGGAGGAGAAAGGGGGGATGGAGAAAGGAGGAAAAGAGGGGGAGAGTTTAAAGAAGACTGGCACTGATAGCTGCTCGGTCGGCCTCAAACATCGGCTGTTTCTAGCTCAACACACCGCAAACGCACATCCTCCTACAGTGCTGCATTTTCTAATGATCACAGGACAACGCCGCAGGTCGTTTTTGCAAAAACCCAGATGGTTCTCAACAAATGATCCAGACAGAAGTCATGCTTATCCATGAAATCCCCTCCCTGCCAGAATGGCACACATCCAGTCAGAGTAGGACCTTTATAGTACTTTTATATTACCTATATTTTGCTTTCTACTCAAACACCAGCAGCAAAATAAAGGAGCTTCAGTCTGTGCTGGGCCTGCGCCGGCAGACTGACACCCTTTCCAGAAGAAACCCCTCCTCATCAGGATAGGCAACAGCAACCCCATGACCCTGAAAGGACTTGAGTGGAAGTTGGATGGATGGATGGATGGAGTCAGTCCTGATCTCAAGACATAGACCTTCACACTCAGACACATCCATCTTCTGGTGTTCCTAAAAATGGCTCTTGTCATTCATTACTGCATGTTTCTCAGTAGAGATTTCCGTCACTTTACTGTCTCGTCATGTGACCTGCAACACATTTATGGACAAACATTGACGAGAAAGGGAACCTTTTGATGGAACAAAAAAAAAATCTAAGATGGCGGCGCAAACATCTCAGCCTTTGTTTACCCTCCAACTTCTATAATCTTGTAGACTTTTTCCCTTTCAAGTACTTTCCGGAACTTTACTCACTACGAAGTTGAGACCAGTGACTAGTGACTCTACCATAATCTGTTGCCGTCTTGGACCTACCTCGCTCCTGATGTTGCCGGTTGGCTCTTCCACAACGGTTCGCCGGATCCTGCTTCTGTTTTCTGGACTGATTCAACGAAGCCTGGAAGGTTATTCTGCAACGGGAACTGTCCTATCTCTCTGCTACCGGTCAATTGTTGGGATTCCGTGGTACGTTACTTGATATGGATCAGCTTGAGTTGCTGCTGCTGAATTATTACCAGAGTGGTTTGCTGATAGTAAAGTAGTGTCCTGGTAGTCGGCTAATCCTACTCCGATGAAGCCCAACACAGGCCCTAGGCCATGTTTTCTACAGTCGCTGTGTGACTGGAGTCGCTTTCCTCTTCAAGGACAGTAACAGTGACATTATTAAGTGCACTGTATGGCTTACTTATTCAGCTGCAAGAACTTATCAATCATAAACAGCGGTGACGAGCACCCAGATTTCCCCCCCGCTCAGGGTCTTCCAGGTTCTGGGACCTGCACTTGGTCAATTTCTGATTCAAGTTCAACGTTGCTGCCTTACCTTCATGAATCCCCCAAAAATTACTGTCAGCTGTTACACTTGTTGTCGACATATAAAGAGCATTGCTTTATACACACAGGCTCTGCTCTAAATGAGCTCATTGAGTCATCTTGTCACGATTTGGGTGAAATCCGCAGACATTGACATTTTAGTGCTCTCTGAAACTATGTTTAGTAGATATATCTCTGATAAGGAAATCTCTAGCAGGATATAAAAAAGTAGAGGTGTAGCCATCTATATAATAAATAAATTGCACACTTCACTAATATCTTCTCTTCACTGATATGAGGTGAACTCACTCACTATTATGGGGTGTCACAGACCTCCATCAGCCAGCAGTGACGCCCTCTCTTCTCTGTATAATAATGTCTAAATTGAAGTAAATTGGTTTTAATAGGAGACCTAAATCTTGACTGGTTAAGTCCAAAATTAGAAAACTTGAAATCTGTCTGTGACTCTTTAAATCTCACTCAATTCATCGATAGTCCTACCCATCCTAACATTAAGTGCCCCTCTCGATCATCCTTAATTTATCTTATTTTGACGAATGCCCCACACAAGTTCACTGACATAGGTATTTTTGTAAATGACCAAAGTGAATATTGTGCCATTCCCACCATCAGAAACGGCAAACTCTAAGCTAAACGTCATATTCTGGTAAAAAGAGATTTTTAAAAAACTGTCTATATTGAGATGGGACAGAATCTCGATTACTGATGACTTGGCCTTAGCATGGCAATACTTTCATGATAAGTTTTTAAAACTCATCAATAAACATGCACCTACTTGCAGATTTAGGGTAAAAAGGCATAACAATCCTTGGTTCTCCCCAGAGATTGATGACCTGCTTAAAGATAGGGATGCAGCCTGGTGTAGGGTAACGAAAAGTCATTCTGAGGCTTATTGGCTCCTCTTTCATCCACAAGCCATCAGGACTCTAAAATCACTAGGACTATTTAGAACAACATCTACACTTTATTTAAGACTGCTAGAGCTGCAACCACTGACGTTGCTTCTAACTTCCTCTCATGCTGTCTCTTCCTGAACGGTTTATGATTGTATAATTGTTCTGTTTTGTCCTGGCACCTACGATGAATGTCTTGAGTTAACTGTTCTGCAGAGCAGGAACCTGCTGAATACCAGTTTTAAACTAAGTCAGGGCCAATTGTTTGAAATCTTTTCCTGTGTAATAAATGAATGGAGGAATGAATGAATGAATCAATCAATCAATCAATGACTAAAAGACCACAAACATCACAAAAGCCATACCCGCACAGCCTTCATAAAACATGGAGAACTTCAGTAATACCAGCACATGAACTACACGCTAAGAACACAAACATTAGAGACACATCAAAGCAAAGAATCAAATAATATCTGCTGTTTGTAAACACCCACCCACAGCTTACACACATTCCACTGAAAAAAAACATTAAAAACACACATTTTAACCCATTGTACTGATAAAACTGATTGACATACTAAAGTGAGGTAATGTTTGATTCTTTTTCTGCTCCATGTCTGTTGACTGACTATCCAATGACAAAAACATGAATCAGATTTTTGGTTTGTGTATTCCACTTCTGAGCAGACGGCAGTCCTCCTACTAAGAAAAGTTCACTGTTCTTTCATTTTGGACAAAAATACAGTACAGACCAAAGGTCTTCTCACCTTCTAATTCAAATGAATGGGAAGGTGTGTCCAAACTTTTGGTGTGTAATGTATGCATGAACTGCTCAGATAAAGTATCTGAACCTGCAGCTTAGTGCTCAATAATCCCTAAATCAAAGAAAAAACAATAAAGTCTCATCGTATGGAATGAAAAAGCTTTTACGTACAGTACAGTACAGTACGTACCTTTAAATATCAAAGAAACTCTGCTACCAAAGAACTCAATAAAACTCTTAATCAGGAATAGTCTAGAGCTAAAAGGTCTTTCTGTAGCCCAACTTGTAGGATCTTACACTGTAGTCCAGAGACTGTAGACCTGAGACTGTAGACCGGAGACTGTAGACCGGAGACTGTAGACCGGAGACTGTAGACCAGAGACTGTAGACCGGAGACTGTAGACCAGAGACTGTAGACCTGAGACTGTAGATCTGAGACTGTTAACCCGAGACTACAGACCCGAGACTGTAGACCCGAGACTGTAGACCCGAGACTGTAGATCCGAGACTGTAGACCTGAGACTGTAGACCTGAGACTGTAGACCTGAGACTGTAGACCTGAGACTGTAGATCTACCCAGAGACTGTAGATCAGAGACTGTAGACTTGAGACTGTAGACCCAAAACTGTAGATCTACCCAGAGACTGTAGACCCGAGACTGTAGACCTGAGACTGTAGACCTGAGACTGTAGTCCCGAGATGGTAGACTTGAGACTGTAAACCTGAAGGCCTTCAGGTTCCCCCCACGCCCACCAATAGTTCACTGCTACACACAACACACAATATAACAATTCACTACAACATAAACTATCAAACACTACAACACGCACACACATAAAGACACACACAATTAAAAATCCTTTGCCTAACTATCCCCCCTCCCCCTCTAGTCGCTCTTAGATGTTGGTGTGTGGATGTCAGGCAGTTCAGAGAAGCTGATGTCATGGTTACGGGGCTCCTGTCTCTGCTCGGTCCCTCGGGCATCTCAGATCCAGAGAACAGCCTCGTGTTTAGGTGAGACAAGACATGGTGATGAGGTTCAGGCCGATGCTGGTAGAAAAAATCCCCCTATTGCTGCGTCTCTGTGTTGGGGGGGGGGGCTCTGTGTCACTGTGGGGTGTGTCATATGAACCAGCAGACACACAGGCATCTCACAGCCCTATTCCTGGCACTTCCTCCGCCTTGACCTTTCCAGGCCTCCAGCAAACAGACACGACAGTTTGACCGCCTCACGAGCCCAGCTTACCATGTGTCCTCCGACCCCCCCCCCCCCCCCCCAAACATCACATAACCGTGCCAAAAGTGCAGAGAGGCAGGACAGCACTAATTTTAGCTGCTGACCCCACAGTGCATTTCTATACTGCCCCCATAATGTATTTCTGTACTGCCCCCCTAATGCATTTCTGTACTGCCCCCCCAATGCATTTCTGTACTGCCCCCCCAATGCATTTCTGTACTGCCCCCACAGTGCATTTCTATACTGCCCCCCTAATGTATTTCTATACTGCCCCCATAAGGCATTTCTGTACTGCCCCCATGAAGCATTTCTATACTGCCTCCCTAGTTTTTTCTTTGGCTAGGTCACTTTGCGCTAGGGCTGTACGTTATGATTAAAAATCGCGATATTCGATAATAGTGATCAATATTGCGATGACAATATAACTTGCAATACATGAACAAATAGCAAAACAAATAAAAACATAATTTCAATGTCACTGCAACAGTTCAATTTAAATAACAGTCAGCATAACTTAAGTTATCCTCCAAATGACCCTCATCTACATAGGAGGCGTGCGTCTAACATGCATATTACACAGCTTGATATCTCGACAACGATACATTTCCGATGTACTGTACTGTGCAGCCCTACTTTAAGCCCCTCAGAATCTGGACTAGCAGCAGTTGTTAAACTGCTGACTGGACCCCCCACCCCTCAAACCGAAAGGTGAAAGTCGGGCTGGGCGGATACAGAGGCTGACACAGAGGCAAACACAGTCTCAGAGCCGGTCTCAGAGCTGCGATCGGTGCTTGGTTCTGGACATCCCAGCAGTTTCGATAAGCAGAGGTCTGGTTCCGAACCACTGTGCATGTAAAAATACAACAATAATGAAAAAAAAACTCCAAAACCAACCTAGGAAGGTTTGCTTTCACCGTAACTATGGTGACGGAAGGATAAAATGCACAGTCTCCATAAACACACCATCAAACGTGCATGCGCGTGGAGGGGCACACGCCACATGTTGTGCAGACACACACAGCTCCATCAATCTTTTCGTTTTCTGCCCTGTTTTATTTTTTCCTGAAGCTCAGACACACACAGCCCGGCACCTTAACACCTCCCTCCTGGACACGCCCACCGCTGTCCATCCCCTCCAGTCTCAGACAGAAGTGGAGGCCAATCCCTGGGCGGGTCAACCAGATTAAACTCCCTCCTTAATCCGCTTGGCTTTCACCTCCTGAGCTGGAAAGCATGAGGGATGGAGGGATGAAGAACGGGGCGAAGTGGAGGCGAGCAGAGGACTTAAAAGGGCAGAAGAAAAAAAAGGTGAAGAGAGGAAAAAAGGAGGGCAGGACCGGGGGAGACGGCTTAATGACAGGAAGTACAGGAAGGGGGAAACAAGCAGCAGGAAAGTGGAAGGCAACAGGAAAAGGAGGAAGTGAAACATGAAGATTTGGAGGACAAGTGACAGAAAAATAAACAACTACATTTGCAACTCCTTTAAAGAAATTGTGTTTAAGCATTTTTAAAGCTGCTACTATCAAATGCCAAAAATACCCAGTTTAAATATGGATGCACCTTTAAGTTTCACAAATCTGTTCAAACCTTCTTTAAACCACCACTAGGTGGCTCTAAAGATTTAAAACTATATTATGTAGGACAATTTATGCGATCTAAAGATATTTTTTTTTTATCTACGGTAGTTTCTGAGATCTCAGCTTAACTGCATCGACATAGCTCGCAGTAGCATCTACAGCCTTTATGTAATATTTTTAAACTTTCAGAATAAAAGCCTTTTGCCTGCAAAGCCTATGCTTTTTTTTTTTTGGAATTGTCATTTAACAGCAGATGGAACTTGTATATCTTCCAGCAGCCAGTGGTTTTGAGGAATTGTGGGTAATAGCTTTGTTTCATTCATTTTAATTTTGAAATAGCTATATACATTTTTTAAAATACAGTTCTGTGGCTTTTAAAAGTCTTTCTAAGCTTTAAATAGCTAAGCAAAAGCCAAAAATAGTCAAATTAAATATGAGTGCACATTCAGGATTCAAGAACCGAGCAACATAGCTGTTCAAATGCTCTTTAATCACCACTGAGTGATGCTAAAGCTTTTAAACTTATTTATTATTTAGAGCAATTATGTGTACAGGATATTCATTTTTTTTCATGTATCCACAGTATTTTTTTAGAGATTTCAGTTTAACTGCATTAACAGAATCATTTGCAGCCTTTAAACAAAATTTCTTAAAGTTTCAGAAGTCAAGTATTTTATTAGTAAACACATAAATTGAAATTGTCGTTAAACAGCAGGAGGAACTAGCAAATCTTCTTGCTGGTTTCCCTTTAGAAGAAACAGGCACTTCACCGGGGAATCAAGGAATTATGGGTAATGGTTGTATGAATAAAATATGTCCACAACAAGAGGCCTTCGTCTGTTTGCTCAGCTGTTGGGCAAGTAAAAAAAAACCTATGTTGACCTCTCTGTTAATCAGTGAAAGATGAAGTGAGAATACGGCAGGAAGGAGGAGAATCTCTTGGAAGGAAACACGTTATATGGCCAGGCTGGAGGGGGGGTGTTGGGGGACTCCTTCCCCTATAAAAGGGAGGGGGAGGGGGAAGGAGAAAGACGAGAAGCAGTAAAAGAGGGAGGTATGTACAGTAGAAGAACATCAAAGGAGATAAAACCTGCCTCAAGATTTTAAACTGTCTGAGGACTTCCAAAGTGTTTTTAACCCTCCAGTCCTGGAGGAAGACCAGCTCTGCAGGTTCCTGACAAACTTCAATCTGTCAATGCAGAGGGAGGAGGACGTGTCCGGGTTTCGTTTCTTCTGTTGCTGGTCTGAACGTTCACCTGAGTAAAATTCCTGATCCTGATTGTCCTACAGAGCGATCCAATGGAAGGTAAGATGGCGTAGGCAGAAAGTGAGAAGTCCACTGGAGTCAGCATTTGTCCTCTTTTACTCCATCAGAGCTTGGTACAGGTCACTCCACCTCAGCCTGGACTGAAGCTTTGCACACTTGTGCTTAAATTCTGTCGTTCTCGACATAGGTTTATCTGAAGGTGAACCAGAGGGCTTCTTCCGGCGCCTTGCCACCGAGGAGCTCATTGACAACTTGGGGACTTCAGCTTGGCTGATGGACAGCCCCACCTTAAAGTCCTCAGCCTTTTCTTCCTCAAGAAAAGTCTTTAGGGTGTAAAAACACAATTCTATTGAAGATATATGGTATGTTGAGGCACAGCAAACACGCAGACACACACAGAGACACATGCGTCTCCTAACAAGTGATTGACGACTTCAGGAAGCAGCTCTTGGGAAGTTGAAGTCCAGTCTGGTTGGGTTTATTTTACACATTCACTCCTGTCTACCATCTATATGCCCCCCCCCCCCCCCCCCCCCCCCCCCCACACACACACACCGAAGCTCGCAAACTTGTTGGAAGATGTAACTTTTCCTCTGATGGTTTCCATCTTGTTTCTCTGTGGTGTGTCTTATCATCACATTCTCATCCGATCATTTACCACAACTGTCCCCCTCTGTGAGGCATCATGGGGCAGGGGAATGTGTGTGGGGGGCAGAATCCAGGTGAGCTGAGCTGCAGGTGATACCTGGACGCCGTCATGAGGACGGTAGCCATTATGACCAATAACTGAGCGGCAAATGAAAATGATTGAAGCGTTTCCCATTGATCAACGATCAATGCTGTTGAAGAGTTTACTGACTGCTGACATGGGATCAAAGCAGAGGATGTGGGATGAAGACGGAAGCAAAGGAATGAAAACCGCTGGAAGATTTTCATAAGGTGGTGGAAGAAAAACGAAAAGGAACAGGACGGACAGCAGGGAGGAGAACATAAGAAGCTCTTCTGGAGAAGAACATGCAGGATCATCCTTTAAATAAAGGGAAACTGACAAAGACAGAAAAGTACAAAGCTGCGGTTTTAGGAGTCTGCGGTGAGATCTTTGTTTGCACATCTGAAAACTGTTTTCAGAGGAAACCTCCAGAAAAACCAGCCGCCGCGTTCTGCTCCTCTTTGTTCACCAGGTTTCAAGTGGAGCTCCGCAATCACACGTCTTTGGCTGCACACTTCCAGTGTCTGCGTTTGCAAAGCACCTCCCAGCTCCTAGGCCCCTCCACCAAAGCAAGGACTTCATGTCTTCTTAGCTCATGCAAATGGGGGGTCGGCTTTAGACCTTTACTAAAATGATCATGGGGGGGGTCAGCAGACCTATCTTCAAAGAGGGATTGTGAGTCTGTTTGAGGACGGAACCCCATCAATGCCTAACAACTGCAGTGTTTAACACACAGCAGTGTGTTGCCACAGTGACTGGACACAGCTGGAAGGCTGGTGTGTGCGTGTGGGTGTGGGTGTGTGGGTGAGGGTGTGTGTGTGTGTGTGTGCGTGTGTGTGTGTTTGGGTGCGTGTGTGGGTGAGGATGTGTGTGTGTGTGTGTGTGTGTGTGCGTGCATGTGCGCAGACTTCTTGGTTCAAGAGAGGCTCATTAAATCTGCAGGAATGGAGAGAACAGCAGACAGAGATATAGAAGCGAGGGAGGGGTTTATGACGCTGCATTTCAAGAAATCTGTTTGTTTATTTTTTATGAAATCCTTAATAGTTCAAAACCATTTTGATGTCAAAGTCCAGAGGTACAGAGGTTACACCTCTGGGAGGTAATCTGGGTGATGACTCCAGGGAAATCCTTGGGGTGGATTCATCTGGATTTCAATCTTTTAAGACTCAAACATATTTCCTAAAAAAACAAATGTCCGAATAGACACATTAAAAAAAGGTCATTTTCATCCTGTAGTAGTTCGGAGGCTCCGTCCTGCATCCGTCACCACACGATGTAGAGCAGACAGTAATCTGTCTGCTATACAGACGCCCTGAAGAGATTACAGCATCCAACAGCTCAGCTCAAGCTGGAGGGAAGAATAAGGTCTTCCTCTGGGGGGGTGGGGGGGGGCTTCGGTGCCCATCCCATAAAACAGTCATGCAGAGGAAGCAGACCGGCGGAAAGCAGCCTGTCTTAGTGCAGCTGCATGCCCAGCATTGCATGAAGCCTGTGAGACATTCAGTTCTACATGCACAAATGCAGACAGGAACTCAGCTGTGATTAGTCCAAACATGCAGCCAACAATAAATCCAAGGCTCCGCCCCACTTTGCTCTGAACTTCGTCACAACAGAAATAACGGACTGACGGCTTACAGCCAGACGGCGGTGTCCAGGTTGGAATCCAATAGAACATGAGTGCTGCCGATTCTAACAGACATTTGACCAAATGTTTCAGCTCATCGTCCGGTGACGACTCGTAGAAAAATAAGAAACCAACTTTTAACTCGTGATAAGCATCTGTAAGCAAGATGGCGGAGCGCATGGACGCAGCGGCTCAGTGGTCGGTCAACGTGTTGTTTGTTTTTATTTTTTACTATCTCCTTCTTTCTCAAGCACCATCAGTCTCACGAACAACATCTACACCTGGAATGACCTCCTAAAGATTGGAGTTTGCAACAAAAGCAATGTGACAACTAGGGATGGGTATCGTTAAGGTTTTAACGGTACTACTACTCTTATTGATACTGCTTATTGATCCGGTATTTTAACGGTACTCTTATCGATGCTTTTTGAGGACGAATAATAAATAAATAAATAACAAATGAAGAACATAAAGTATTTTATTTCCTCATTATGCAACAAAACTGTTTCTTTTAACAAAAAATTTTACTTTATACATGAGAATGTTCCAGACAGGATATTCATTTAATTATTTAATCTAATTATTTTTATTCTTTATGAGCGTGATGTTTCCTTTGATCTTTTGTCCATTTTCCACAACCTTGAATAGACCTTTTTGTCTGTCAAACACCAGAGTTAAGTTAAGTTAAGTTAAATGATGGAAACAAATTCACTTTGATGCAGACTCCTTTCTATTTATTTATTTTTGTTTAAATCCAGTAAACCCAATAAATTATATTAATTTTACGGATGACAACTATCATTAGACATTAAATATTATTAAGTATTAGGAAGCAGCTGATAGTGTGTCACGGGTCTGGAATCATAAGTGGTGAATCTAAGCCCCGCCTCTCTACCTGTTTGTTTGTGTAGAACACGCCGCCCCAGCGTGTTCTACACAAACAGCGCAACATACAGTCATCGTAGCAGCAAGGTGACGGCATGGTAGGGGCTCCTTGATGCAAACTTCATTAATTTTACGCAGAAACGGGTGTTCTTAGTCTAGGGCTCAAGTGTCCCCTACGAGATCACCACAGACTATGTGCGCTGCCTTGTCTTGTGTGTGCGCGCGCGCGGCACGTGCTGTCTAAACAACAGCCCCGCCCCCCGTGCACACAAATAGACAAACAGAGCTCTCCGCTTCAACGAGAATACCGAAAGTAATATCATCATTAATTAACGGAAAATTGACTGACTTGGTATGTTAAATATGACAAATAACGCTTGTGGGACACAAAAAAAGAGAAAAAGTAACTTCTCCAGTACCGATAGCAGAACCGTTCAGGTCAGATCTTAACAATACTGCGGTCTTGAAGAATGTGGCCCCGGGGCTGGTTCAATACCGGGGCACGGTACCCATCCCTAGTGACAACTGGGTTTATCTGTTCACAAGATTCCTGCGGACGCCCGGCCGGGTCACCATGGGTTACCATTCCACTGGTGACACGGCAGCAGAGCCGGCGCTCTAACAAGGCTCAGAAGGCAGCCTTTCAGACCACGGCTTCAACGGTTTCCCAGCCTGCTTGACCCAAACGCCCGCTCCCTCGAGAATCAAATGGACGACCCGAGATTGCAGGTTTCCACCAAAAGAGAAATGGGGGACAACTGTGTCAATCCCACTATCCATCCCAGACTCAGCTATTGAGCTAGCGGGCAACACAACACAGCGTCAGGACGGGACAGCGTGCTCCGGTAAGAGCCGAGGAGGAGGACTCAGTGTGTACATTACTAATGACTGGTGTACAAACACAGTAAGCAAAAACAGACACTGCTGTGCTAACCTGGAGTATGTTACTGTTAAACGCAGACCTATTTATCTTCCAAGGGAGTTTACCATTGTTCTAGTAACAGCTGTTTACATTCCTCCGGATGCTAACACTAGCTTGGCTATCAGACTTTTACACGACGGCATTAGCAAACTAAAAAGCAAAGGCTTTGTTGAGCTGTGCTCATTGTAGCAGGGGACTTTAACCACGCAGACCTCAGCGCAGATCGAGCTACCTAGATTCCATCAGCATGTTAAATGTGGCACAAAAGGAGCAAAAACTCTAAATAAAGTGTACATAAACACCAAGCAGGGCTGCAGGGCTAGACAGCTTCCTCACTTAGCTCAGTCATGCTAATCAGATCAACCCTGGATGGCATGTGAGGTTCAGAGCCTGCTCAGAGAGAGGAACACCGCCTTCAAGCCAGGGGATCGGACTCATTACAGCTCACCTGGGCAGCAACAACAGGAGGCAGCTGTGGCAAGAAATCCAGCATCTCACCATATTCAAAACCAACCGGAGTGTTGTGGACGGTAATGCCAGGCGGGCAGAGGAAGTCAGCCTCTTTTTTGCTCACTCTCGAGGTGGAGCCACTTCAAATAACCACAAAACATCTCAAGGCCGACAATGTTTCAGCCCTGAAAATCGAGGAGAGCCATGTAAGGCAGACACTGCGATCCACCATCCCAAGGAAAGCGGCAGGACGAGGCGGCATCCCTGGCAAAGTCCTGAAAGAACATGCTGGAATGTTTTTGACCAGTCCCTGTCCACCGTCCTACGATGAAATTCGCCATGATACCTGTGCTGAAAAAAAACACACAGCTCCATCCTGAGTGGCTACCGACCAGTTGTTTTGAAAAACTAATGCTGAGTCATATCAAACCAGGCCTTCCCCCAAGCTTTGACTCTCATTAGTTCACTTACGGAGGAAACGGATCCAGAGGACGCCGTAGCCACAGCCATCATACTGCACTACCCCGCCTGGAGCAGAAGGGGAGCTACTTTTAGATGCTCTTCGTAGACTATAGCTCGGCCTTCAATGCGATCCTTCCCTGTAAGCTGCTGGAGAAACTTAAGAAGTTGGCGTCAGACACATCTTTGACCCTTCACCTCAGCACTGGTGACCCATAGGGCTGCGTGCGGAGCCCCCTGCTCCACACTCTCTACACTCATACTGGGCCCCCACCCACCAGTAAAACCATCATGAAGTATGCAGTTGAAGAGGATGAGAGTGCCTATAGGGATGAAGTAGAGCGGCTGTCAAGATGGTGTAAGGAGAGCAACCTGCCCCTGAACATCTCAAAGACAAAGGAGCTGATCATTGACTACATGAGGAAGAAAACGACCACATCTCCGCTTTCCATCTACAGGGAAAAGGCAGAGAGGGCTGCAGACTTCAGATCTCTAGGAGTCCAGATTGAGGAAAGCCTGACTTGGAGCACAAACACTTCTGAGCTGCTGAAAAAGGCCCAACAGATTCTTTACTTCCTCAGGGTGCTGAAGAAGAACAACATGTGTCAGGGACTCCTACTGTCCTTCTAGCAGTGCAGCACAGAATCCATCCTGACTTACTGCATCGGCGTGTGGATCACCAGCAGCACAGCAGCTCAGAAGAAAGTCTTCCAAAAGGTCATAGACTCGGCCTAGAAGGTCAGCGGCTGTTCTCTCCCCCTGGACAACTTTAACGGTTCAAGAAGGACCAACACATGCTCAGGGACACATCACACAGGACACACTCTGAACTGTTACCTTCAGGACGGCAGGACAGAAATCAGAACGCGAACAAACAGGTTAAGAAAACAATTTCTATCCCACAACCGTCAACACACTCAACAAACATAAGAAGGACTGCTG
Source organism: Oryzias latipes (assembly GCF_053564925.1). Classification (NCBI taxonomy): domain Eukaryota; kingdom Metazoa; phylum Chordata; class Actinopteri; order Beloniformes; family Adrianichthyidae; genus Oryzias; species Oryzias latipes. The sequence goes on from NC_136240.1 coordinate 10,414,241, forward strand.
AAAGGTCTAGCTGTGCAATAAGTGGACTAATATGAGAGTAGTGTTTTTCATTTTTATTATTTTTTCTGTGTCTGTGTTTGTGTTGTTTGCCTTAGATGGTACTATAACATTGTGTTATTTGTTTATTTTCTCTTAACACGCGACTGTAAGAACACAAACTTGCGTTCTATTCTATTCTATTCTATTCTATTCGGCAGAAAAGTTTTTAAAGCAAAACTCAGATATTCTGCGGTTTAAGAAAGAACTCAGGAGGTTTGGTGACAGTTTTTGTTCCAAACGAACAGAGAATAATGATGAACCTGAAAAACAATCAGGAGGAAGACTGTGGACCGCCGTCTTCTGGGGGGAGGGGCATCAGGAGCTGCAGCCTTCATGGGAGAGGCACGGCAGACACCCATGAGCAAGGCGTGTTGCTTCTTTTTATTACTAGAGTGTGATTTCACTGCTAAACTGGGTTGGTAGCCCCCTCCCCAGCTTCATTGGGGGGGATAAACAAAAGCCCCAAGCAGCATCCAGAATGCAGCATTCGTTTAACTGTTATGGATGACGATGTTGCAGCTAACAGGATGTTCACGGGTAACTGCGTCAGGGAATTAAACGGGCTGAGGATCTCCATGCAAATGCTGCAGGGCGTGGATTCTACAAGAACTGTGCACAAGTGGATTGATGGCATTGGCGGCGCCTTGGGCTCGCAGGATGCAGGGCAGAGCTGGCACCCAAACCCAGATAAAGCATAAAAGATGAAGACTTCAAAAGGGTCCCCAGTTTCCCCATGATATCCCCCCTCAGCTTCATGCCACACACGAGCTCATGCACATCACAGTTCACTTTCAGCTCATCCAGAGGAAGAAAACGCATCAATAATATTTAATCTTCTGCTTCAGCCGCTTCCAGACCGAGGGCAGCATTTCCCTCTTAAAGGTGAAGATGTGCACCGATAACCGGCCTTTTTCCTTCAGACTGGAACAACGGTAAACAACACAAAGACGGGGTCCTAGGGTCCATCCGCCCACACCCCCTTTGATATTAAAAGACGAAGCAGGCGGAGGAAGTGAGACATGTTTAGGATCCTGTTAGCGGGGAGGATTCGGCATGGCGGCCTCATCCTTCCAGAAGAACCTTCTCTGCCCAAACTATGGATGCTATTATTATTCCTGGATGTTGTCACGCCATCACGCTTCTCTCCTGCCCCCAAGCAAGAAAGCGGGCACTGGTAGCACCCGACCACATTACCCAATCAATCTCTCCTAAGAAGCAGAGGGGGAGGGGGAGGACCTGAGAAGAAATGAAGCAAAAACCGAGGAGGAAGAGGTTCTTCAAAGCCAGAGGAGCGAGCCGCAGGAACTCACAAAGGCGCCCCCATCAACGGCTGTTTACAGAGAAAAGCTCCGCCCCTTAAGACACCTGTTTCTGGGACAAATATTTAACCCTCTCACATGGTCACCAGCAAAAGCTACCAGTGAGTCCACGTCCATCTACGACCTGCCAGAGCTGGAGCTCATCAGCTCTGCCTTTATTCAAGTTAATCGATGAAAGACTCAAACATGCAGACAATTAATTAATAGGATGACGGACAGAGGACAGAAACACTGCATATTCCTCTGCAGTAAAGCGTTTGCAACCTTTTGCACATTTACTTTATGTTCTATGATAATTCAGATTTCACACATTAAAATGGTTGGGTCAAACTGGGATCAGCTTAGAGTTGAAAAACCAGATTGTAAATTTGAAAACAATGTTTTTTAAGTCCCCCTAAGGCCATTTAAAAAAAAAATAAAAACGCTCCCGTTGGTGTTTTCATTATGATTATAAGGTTTTTCACCAAAACTCCACAACCTAAGTGTCTTAGAAAGAAATGACTGGCAATGACTGTCGCCATCCGGGAGTGAGCTCATTGTGAGTTCCCACCTCTTTCCACGCCTCGACCTCTTAAACGCTGCGTTTCCATTACCTATGAAATTGTGCAAATTACATTTATGATCATAAATCCGCCTAATGGAAACACGTGGAAAACTCGCATTTATCAACAAAGGTTTTTTACACTTGGAGGAGGTGGTTTTTTTAGGTGTATCAAAATTCACATATTTTACAAAACTGCAAAGGAAACAATTTTTCGAATTAAATGAGTCACGTGACCAACAACTCTGCACAGGTAGACAGTGTGCATCCATTTTCTTAACCCGCCGGGACTGCAGAGTTGTCAGAGCGCATTCCGGCTACTGATAGGCGAAGGAGGGTTACAGCCTGGACAGGTCACCAGCCTGCGAACGCTTCGCCGGATCCCGGCTTTGTATGGAGTGATATTTCTGCCATCATGTTACACAAAACTTTCTAAGTTGCACACAAAACTTTCTAAGTTGCAAGTGAAAATATTAAATATTTGCTTTTTAATAATTTTTATTCGGCTTTGTTTTTTTGTTTTTTTTTTGCTTTCAAAATACAAAAAACAATTGAAAAGCAAATATTTAACATTTTCATTTGCAACTTATAAAAGTTTTGTGTGCAACGTGGTGGCAGAAATATCACTCCTTTGCTGCTTGCTATGCCCAGCGGCGTGGCACGTTTGCTTCCTATGCAGCACCAAGGCAGCTACAGAGAAGCACCAGTTAGCCAGAGGAATAATAAAAAAAATAGATCCTCTAGTTTGATTCTTGTTTTTATTTTTCCCCTCCTGAACTAATGTGAGTCACAGAGACATGGAAGTAGCGGCTGAGAGTGATTTTTGCAGCGGGAGAGACTGATCTCTTGAACGTGATTACTGATCCTTTTGTAGAGCTTTTTAAAATAAATAAATCATATCTCTAAACATCCTCCGTGTCTTCTATGCAATGTAATGAGACACACACAGACAGAAATGTAATTATGATTTAATAGACATAGTATAATTGCGAAATTTATATATATAAATATTATATAATATATTAAAAATGATATATATACTGTACATATTTGTATATTAAAGACCTCATAGTGCCTTACCAACCAAACAGAGCACTCCGTTTGCAAAATGCAGGACTGCTTGTGGTTCCAAGAATATATAAAAGCACAGTTGGAGGTAGAGCGTTTAGCCACCAAGCTGCTGTTTTATGGAACTCCCAGCTCATGTAAGAGAGGCCGATTCAGTTTCTACATTCAAAGTTAGACTGAAAACATTCCTCTTTGGACAGACTTATTGTCAGACTAGTTAGTATTCAGAGATTATTTAACTTAATGTTAATTTGTTTAAATTAAACTTAACAACAACAATAAAGTTGTTACTAGGATGCTAGAAGTTTGAAGCTGGGGAAACTATGGTGCACTGGGGTTCTGTACTCTTTTTTCATCTACTTCTCCTCTCCTCTATTCTTGATCATTATTTATCATTTAGTTCTCCATGCCTCTGTTTGGTTCAGTGCGATTCATGTACTGTCCCTCTTTCCGAAGTGATTCCAGATTCCAGTTGGCTCATCCGTGCTCCTGTACCTGACTGTGTACCTCGTTTCTGCCTTGCCTCTACTACTGCTCCTACACCTGGTTGTTGATCCTGTCTCCGGCTCGTCTCGCGCCCCCAACTGTCCCCCAACTTCATCTGAATGAAAATCATTTGCTGGAGTTTAAATATGTAGTTTTAAAGTTAAATAAGTTAATTCTTCTCTATGAGTTCTGGTAAATCGGCTGTCCATCCTGGGAGAGGATCCCTCCCTCATGTGGTCACCCCTGAGGTTTCTTAGTTTTTTCCAGAATCCGGTTTTTTAGGAGTTCTTCATTACTGTGAAGGAGGTTGTAAGGGCAGGGATGCCAGATTAGTTTAGTCTGTTTAGTTAAAGTTTTAGTATTATCCTATTGAAGTCTATGCATTTATGATCCTTTTTGATTGTATGTTTACCTTACAATTACCGGTACGAAACCCATTGAGACGACTGTTGTTGTGAATTTGGGCTATACAAATAAAATTGAATTGAAATTGTGCTTTTTTTAAGCATTTATAGAATTTTGATAAAGTTTTGCACATTTGTGTAATGGAAACGCAGCTGTTAATAACTTGAATAACTTGCCATAAAAAAATCTTGAAAAAAAAATTAGGATTAGAAATGAGATGTTAAGAAGAAGGTATCACAGCAAGAATGGTCATTCTGACAAATAAAACAACAGAGTAATCACTGTCTATTTCTCAAAAGAAATCCATGGGATTTTGGTTTCTTGAAACCAAAGTGAGTACTTCCTATTTGGGAACATGAGAGGGGAGGGGTTGAGCTGTCCATTGTTGTTTCAGTCTATGTTGGCGACAGTAGTTGCAATAGACACGATGACTTGGAGCGACTCGGACCAATCTCTGTCGAATGGTTTCAAAATGTCGGTGCCTGTATTGGGAGGCATTGGTACTTACTATTTGGTAACAAGAGATGGGAGGGGTTGAGCTGTCCATTGTTTTACAGTGAATGGAATCGCCTGAACCAGATCGCCCAACAGTACCCGTCACGGCTACTGTTGGGCGACGGCGGGCACACCCTGGACAGTCTGTCGCAGGGCCCATGGAGCTCAACGATCCCGATCACTTCGCCGGCTTCCGGGAGGCAAGCTGGCGGCGAGATAGAGACCCGCTGCAGGATGGAATGCCAGCCAACTCAGGCATTCCTAAACTTTATGATATTTTAGTCAATAATAAAGTAGATTAATGCGGGACAGCAAGCCTTCAAACTCAGTCAGAGCGAGAACATGAATGCAGAGAACACATTTGGGACTAATTTTAGATACGTGCGGCGTTGGACACACTTAAAATATGTGCTGGGATTGCAGCAATGTGCCATCTTCTCTTCTCCTGCACCTGAGCTTATGCACGCTGGACGGGGCAGATCAGGGAGCTTGTGCAATGCACATGCACTACAGGGCCGTTGTGACATCACAACAGCTCATTAATTCTAACCGAGCGTCTTTTTCGACAGTTTGATTGACAGCATTTTAAAAGGGGAAACACTCAGAAAAGCAAAAAAGAAAAGAGTTTTTATTACATTTGTTCTCTTCATAAGAAAAAATAACACATGTACATGTCGATAGTCAAAGATTTGAAACTTGAAAGTACAAATTGTAAAAAACTGAAAATGTGAAAAATATGTAAATTTTAAAAAGTTACATTTTAACTTGATATATTGAACCTTTTTATATCCTTTTTCATTTTAGATCCTCAGATATGAGCAAAAGATAGATACAAAATTGTACAATATGATACTATAAGATGTGATGCTGTACGGTACAATGCTGTGCAATATTATGCTGTAAGATACGATACTGAATGATATAATACTGCAGGTTACAATACGGTATTATACGGTACTATACTGCACAGTACGATGCTGTATGATACAATACTGTACGGTATGACGCAGTGCGGTACAATGCTATGGTACGATGCTGAAACATCTTTGAATCTGTAACAAAAATGTCTGAACCTTTGCCACCGACAGTCGTATGTTTTTGTTGTTTTGACTGAATGTCACAGTAAAACCTTCTAAAGCTTCATCAGTAGCTTTGGCACGATTAAAGAAAATCACGAGAAAGACCAAACGTGTTGAAAAACCTGAATCAGGAAATGATAGTCACTGAATTGCAGTTTTTTAAATGACCTGATCTGTCTTGAAGCATTGATCAAGATGCAGTTTAGCCAGGAGCTGAGTGGAGTCAGGGAAGCGCTGCGATGTGAATGACGCACTAATGGCACTAAATCTGGCAACAACTGCACGTTTGGGGTCGGGACCTCAGCCTCAAAGACCTCATAGAGGGTGTCTCCCATGGAGTTTGTCTGTGAGAAAACAAAGGGTTCTTCTGCTGTCTTTACGTTTCTGTGTGCTCGTAAGCGTGTGCCACCCCCCCATCACAAGCCAGAGAGCTGTAGTCGCTCTTAAAGGCTCGCCATGTTCTTCTAATCAAAGGCATTTCCTCAACACATTGCTCTTTTGAGGAACGTCCAAATTTTGGCAGAAAGGAAATACACGTTGATCTCTTTAGGCAAACAAACATGATTAAAGGGACAAAAATACAATTCTGACAAGGACTGACTCTAATTACTTCACAAAGGCCCACAAATTTAGGCTCTTCATGATCCTTGAAGTGTGCATTCGTTTGCATGGTAGTGTGGGTGCATGCTGAACACACGTGTGTTTCTGCGTGTAAGAGTGCTCATGTCTGTGATCACAGATTCAGGGGAAAGCCAACAAGCTATCCAGCTAGTCTGGGGATTGCAGGACTGGGAATGCCGCCAGGGTTTCAATCCCACCACATTCCCTTGGATTAGCTGTTAACCAGTCCAGAGATGTAAGTATTAGCAAATTATACTCTATTATTTTCCCCAAAGTGGAGATGCCACAAAGTCAGCAGATAGAGGTGCCTTCAAAGTTAGCCAAACCCAGATGAGCTTGCCAAATCTGGAACTCAGAATGCATTCTGGTTCCATGTTGCCCGACAACTACATTATTTGTAAGACATAAATAAACAATCCATATTTCTTATGTATTCTGTAATTGTTCTCTCCAACTGTAATAACCCAGCTGCCAAAGAAGACCTGAGACGTTTAGAGGAAGCCATCCATCCAGGTCTTTCCGGACACGTTCCTCCTTCATACCTGCAGAGCGCCACCCTGAGGGAAGCATGTGCAGCTCTTAGGAACAGTCTTTTCTCTGTGATCCCAGAGCACTCGTATGCATGAGGAAATTGTTTTCAGCCAGGGGTTTGAGACGGAGACCCCATCAGGCAGTTGTCTGCGGGGAGCGAGGGTGGAGCCAGAGTTAATCAGGGAAAGAGGCCCCCATCACCCAGGGGATTCACCCGCCTTGGCCCTTCAGTCACATAAAAACATGACCCCTGTACTGACTGTCGTCAGAGCGTCTGCTCACCCTCTGTGGGCCGAGCTGCTCAGCCAGAACCATCAAAGATAGACCTTCAGGATGGGAAGCATCCAAAAAAATAGAAGCTGTAAACATATTGGGCTAAGAAGGCTCTGTGTTCCAGAGGTTGTGGTGTCAACTGATACCATTTTTACCTTTACGTTAACAGTACATTTGAGGAAATTAAAAAGAGTGGCTCAAACAACTTTGAGGCAGCGGCGGAGCGGCAGTTATGGCAGATCACTGACCTAAGCTGTCAAACAGCAGCTGTTAAAGAGCTGAGGAACATTCATGCAGCTGGAACATCTCTGCAGAAAGGTGCAGGAAATTCTATGGCATTTGGACTCATTAGACACAACTGTCAGATTTAATTAACTACTGGACCTAATTAACCATGTAATTAATCCTATAGTGGTCAAACACACGTGAATAGACACACACGCAAGAAGTACACAGGTAATACATAATAAGTAATCAGTTATCTAATCAGTTCAGCTTCACATTTTTTCTCATCCAAGTTCACGAGAGCTGAGCGGTTTACTGTTAATCTGCCCAAACCTATTCCAGACATTACTTTCATCCCCTCAACATCTGTACAGATTCGTGGAAAAACAGTCATCCATCAAATCTCCAATGAACAGAGGGGGGGGGGCATTGACCCTCGCCTTTCCTGCCCCGCAGCCCCACAACCCAGGCGTGGTGCAATCCAAAAACAGCCCCCTGTCTTTGTATTGTTCTAGAATGGCCGTGTTATGGGCAAGTGTGATGCTCTGGTGGACCGATACGAAGCCAGGCGGCAGCAGCACCTTCACCCCCACCAGACAAAAAAGCAGCATCATCAAGCCCCTCTGATGTGCTCCCACATGGAGAGTGGTGTATGTGTGCAGAATGGAGGGTTCGGTTCACTCACATAGTCATGGAAAGCCTTGGCCTCGCTGGAATGTTCGCATGTCTCCCTCCGGTCTGGCGCGGCACAGTACAGATCCCAGAATACACTGCACACAGGACAGAGACAGCCATCAGGCAGGAGGCTCCAATCCAAACATCTCCTCCAGAAGATGCTTCGTAAGATCCTACAGTTTCCTCCAACAGTTAAAAGAGTAGATATTTGAAAGGCACAGATGGAGAGTTCAAACTCTCACCTGGACTCAAACAAGCTGCAACAATGAAGGTTCAGGTGGAGACATGAACACACTGGTGGGTCAGAGCCTCACCTGAGAATCTGAGTCCACATCAAATGACGATTCTGTGTCAAAAATCCATCTCCAACTTTTTGACATCTAAATGAAGCTCGGTTCTTCAGCCCTGGTGTTTACCTCTCCTCACGCACGCTAACAACATTCAGACGGAGCTTCAACAGGTCAGCAGCATTTCTCAGAAAGAACAGGACGCATCTTGGTCCCTCATAAACCTTCACGTCTGTAAAAACAGGAACCTTTCAGCTCCGGTGTGTGGTCATGAAATACCTCCGCGTGCATTTCTCAGGTGACCTGAGGTCAACATTCAGCTCTGATAATGTTTATGGAAAATCAGCCATCCTGATGTCTTTTAACCAGAAGAGCCCAGCTCCTCCGGTGCGTCAGGGGCCAGCAGGTCCAAAAGTGAAAATGAGCTTTTAATTACTGCACTGCAAGGAAGCAGCTTGATTTCTGAACCAGGTCAGGACAAACAGTTCATTCCTCCAAGGCAGATTTTGGAGAGTAAGGAAACTTTTGAGAGGAGCTTCATGCTGACATTTACAGTTAGACTTCAGCTGTTCCAAACTTTAAAATCTTCTTAAAATTCCCCAGAAAGCAGCACCTAAACCTCCCATGTTCTTAAGATTGCTTGGAAATGACTCAGCAGGTAATTCTGAATCCACAAACCTGACCCCACCCTCAGAGAAGAGCGCAATGCAGAGCTCTAATGTTGATGCCCACCCCCTCCACTGGGACAGTGTGACATTTTTAAATTAATCCAAAAAACTAGAGACGTTCCAATCTCACTAAGAAATAATCATCACCACTAGATCCTATATTTAATAAAACAGGTTATATCATATCCCACGGTATATTATACTGTGTTGGATGTGTACCACATTTTTTCAGTGATTCCGATACTAAAATGATTTTTGCTTAATGATGCAGAAGAAATGTTTGTGCAGAAGGATCTTGGACAGGGCTGGGCAACCCTGGTCCTCAAGAGCTGCAACCATCCTGTTTTCCAGCCCTCCCGGTACTGCTTGATGCACCTTCAACACCTAAACCAGGTGAGTCAGGATGTGGAATCAGTTGACTCAGTGAGATCAGGGTTGGCCAGCTCCGGTCTAGGATATGTCAGTCAAAACCACTGAAAACTTAATTCAACCTTTTAAAGTTACATATCATTTCTGTCCTTCTGTTTGAACAGTGGCTGAATGGTTGGTTAAGCACAGGACTGGAACATGAGAAACCAGGGTTCGATTCCCAGGCGGAGTGATGAGCTTTAGACAGTGTGGGTCCTTGGGCAAGACCCTTCACGCTGCTGCTTAACTATGTAGCCACGTAGTACTGTGCCAGTCCCCAGCCTGGATAAAATACAGGGTTGTGACAGGAAGGGTATCCGGTGCAAAATACTCTGCCAAACCACCTGTCCTAATCAGTGAAAGCTGATTGGTTGGCTGATTGGTACCCTTGAAGGAATATTCAGAAACAACAATGTTTCAACAGTGTTTGAACAGCTGTGAATGTTGATCATGCATACTCAACAGTCTAGTTCAGCCAATCTTTGATCTGCTAATTTCCTTAAATAACATCTTTTTCATCTCATTTAACCTGATATTTTTTTTTTCATTTAATGTGCCTTGGTTTTTGTTATTTAGGGGTTTCCAGGTAACAAAGTGCAATAACATTTTTCTGAAATGAAAAGAATGGGAAACGCTGCAGCCCACAAGCTGAAAGAATATTTAAATAATTTATTATTTTCTTTTTAGTATTTAAAGATTTTTTTTCAATTTTCCTGTCCAACAGCTGAGTGAACAGATCAGAGATGAAGGCCTTTTGTGTTGGACAGATGTTACTGTTACAACAGGGGGTTAGGAATCTTTTGACACACGAGGTGCATATTTGTATAAACCCCTTTTGGATTTGAGGCTTTATTTTGATTATGTTCAGAGACATTTTTTGTTGGACCGGATGGAAAACAGAAGAAAGAAGGAGAGAGGTGGATATTAGAGATGGGACATGAGCTTACAAAAGAAAGAGGGGGGGGGGGGGGGGGGGGTTAAGGAAGTTGGAGGATGATTAACGAATGTGTGTGTGGATGGGGTTGGAATTACAAAGCAACAAGTTGCTGGAGGTGTTAATGTTAGTCTAAAAGAGGCGGGGCCTATCCAAATATACTCAAATGTTACAAATATACCTGTGGCTCCAAAAATCTTCACACACAAACATGTCAACCTGTACACCCTACAACTACATTCACATGCACATACTCATGCATACAAACCATCACATGTGAAGCATTTCATTCTGTCACGTGTACTATTAGTGCAAAGGTGAGCTAATGCCTGAACTCAGGTGAATATGTTCTGCTGTGATGGATTATGCAATGTAAAAAGAGGGGGAGCTCCCACTCACACCCACACCAAGACCCCCGCTGAAGCAGCAGTCCCCCCCGTATTTGAAGATTTATACACACAGTTGGGGTGAGGGGGGCACTCAGGGAGTACCAGTATGTCCTTTTTAGACAAGTATGTCCTGAAAAACCTGGCTGGGGTCTCTGAGAAATGACAGCTGATGCAGGTTTGCTCCCGCTGAAGCACCTGTGCAGGTGTGTGGTGGAACAGATGAATCTCATTGCCTCTGGGCAAAATCTAAGGCTAGAATCACAAGTGGGAGCAATAAAAAATGAAATGGAGACTGGAGAAAATGCGCCCAAAGCAGTGATCTGAATGAACAGCTGATGTTAAGGTGGCGCCAAAGTCACAGATTTGTAAAGAGGGAAAATCCATCCTGCAGTCCAGACCAGCATCCTTTTCTGTGACACTAATTAGCAGAAATTAACTGCTACATTCACACCTAATTAGCAGCAGCTGTCAACTGGAAATTTCATACTCTGCACGCTGCCGTAACAGCAACATTTCTGTGCAATTATATAATCATTTAATCTAATCATCTCACCACGGGAAGCTATATTCAGGTTTTTTTTTGGGGGGGGGGGCTTACGGACAACACTGAGAAGGGAAAGGCACACTTGCCCCCACCCTAACGAGTGACAGGGAGGATTAAAAGGACGTCTCAGAGTCCCCAGAACAGAGAACCCATCGCCACAGAAGTCAATGATGGCATCTATCTGACAAAGGAGAGAGGCGGGGCCAAATGATAATCCAGAGTGTGTCATTGGTCAGTCAGGAGTGAGAAGCAAGAGTGGCGACAGGGGGTTGGGGGGTATTAGGGGTGATATGGAAGGAGGGGTCGAGGAACATGGCGGGTGAGGGGGTCGTAGAGGGTAAAGTAGTGTGTATGTGGGGTTGTTGTTGGGGGGGGGGCTGGAGCTGTGATTGCACAGTGATCTCTGGGCTGCTTTGGTCGGGTGCCGGGGCTGGCTTGCGGAGACGAGGCTCCAGCTGGATGGTGGGTGGATCATGGGTCCTCGGGGCCCTGGCTTCATCTTCGGCCCGCGTCTTGGTGTCCGGCGCCCGGTGTCCGGCGCCCGGTGTCCGTAATTTTTTTTGCAGTAATTTTGCGTTAAATTATATTTTAAGACGTCCGGCGTGCGACTGTTGACATTGTCCCAGAACCTCAAGAGTTTTCCTCTGATGATAGTCCATTGATTAATCAATCCATCCATCATCCAAGGTAACTTGTCCATCAAATTATCCATCCATCAACCACATTCTGAAGCCGCTGAATCCCTCTTGGAGGTCACATGGTTACTGGAACTTATCCCAGCTATAGTTGTATGAAGGCGGGGTTCATCCTAGACAGGTCGGTCGGCCGTCTGTCACAGGGGACATGCATAGACAGATAACCACGCAGTCAAACCTAATGGACAGTACATCAATGTCATCAATGAACCTATGCAGCACATTTCTGGAGGGAACTGGAGAAAACCCACACATGCACAAGAAGAACATGCAACCTCCAAACAGACAGAACCCAGCCGGGATTTGAACTAGGACTTTCTTCTTGCTCTGAGGCAAGGGCGCTAACCACTACACCGCCATGCAGCCTGGAAAATGATCATTGACATGTTCATTTAGTAGCGGAAAGGAAAAGTCAGCTAACGGTGGCTAACAACAAAGCTAACACCCGAAGGCCTTTCTTTGTCGTCGTGAACCGAACAACAGCTGCGCACCAGTGACCTCCACCACCACCAGCTGCCCTCCTCCACCCCAACCTCCTCCGCCTCTCAAAGACTCATCCTGAGACCCCTCTCCAGCTACAGTCGTCTACAGGAAGCAGCTATGGAGGCAAACCCACAGTGTGTGTGTGCGTGGGGGGGGGATGTCTTAAATATTGCTGTTTAACACAAAAGAGGCTGGGGTGCAAAGAGTTAATCCATTTGGGAGGTGGGGGGGGGTCTCCTTTCTGCAAACAAAGGAACGGGCATTGAGACAAAGGCTGGGGTGTTAGGGAGGTTGGTGGTTTTTTTGCCATCTGGAGCTTTTGTGGGGGGAGGCAGCAAAAGAGTGTACAGGGAGACCCACTGAGACCCTGATCAGGGAGACCCCCTCCCCACTCGATAAGAGAGATTGCATCCACTTGCTACATGGCCCAAACGGATGCCTCCTCAGCTGGGTCACATGACACTCCTCCCCATTCAGCTGGTGCCTCACTGACAGAAAGGTGTGTGGAGGTGGTTCTTTGGCTGTTGAAGCACCACCAACTGCTCTCCTCCACCCCAACATCCTCCCCCTCTCAAAGCCTTATGCCGAGACCCCCTCTCCAGCTACAGTGGTCTACAGGATTGAGGAATAAACACCAACAGTCCAGGAAACAGCAGGACATTTCCTTATAGAGAATAAAAGGACAGATCAGCTCAGCTTTTCAGCTTTGTTTTCTTTTAAAGAACAATTCTTTAAAGAGTAGCAGCAACACCAGAACAACCACCAAGTGATTCCAAAGGTCTCCACTACCATCAGCATTCCTGGAAATGAAACAAAACAAAAAAACTTTCTAAAAATAATCTATATTTTACTAATAATTCCAGAGATTCCTCCTTTAAACACTAACAGCAAAGAAAATTCAAACAAAATAAGAGGAGCTGATGAGTTGACAAAATCATGAGAAACTGTGATGCTGTCACACAAAAAAGGCAGATGGCTGGTTCCAATTGCAGCAGGTTTATTAGCTCACAGAGAAAGTCCAAAAAGCTAAATCAGGGTCAGGCAGGTAGGCAGGGGTCAAAATCGAGGGAACATCTTGGCTGGCTGACCCTGGTGTTGAGAGAGCATGGCTTCGACCCCTGTGTTAGAGGCATCCACCTCCACGATGAACTGGCTGGCTGGGTCTGGGTGACGGAGGGTGAGCGCCTTGGTGTTTCAGCGTCCGGAATGCTTCAGTGGCCGCCAGGGTCTGGATAAGTCGTTTAGGGGCACCTTTCAGGAGAGAGGTGAGAGGAACCACCACCGTGCTGAAACCACCAATGAAGTGCTGGTAAAAGTTGGCGAACTTGAGGAGCCGCTACAGCTCTTTCACTGTGGTCAGCTGCGACCACTGCAGCACCGCCTCCACCTTACCCTGGTCCATTGCCACGCCCCCCCCCCCCCCCCCCCCACACACACAGATCACATAACCCAGAAAAGATACAGAGGTCTTGTGGAACACGCATTTCTCTCCTTTGGCATACAGTTTGTGATCAATCAACCACTGTAACACCTGCTGGACATGTACAAAGTGCTCCTCAAACTAGTCTGAGTAGATCAGGATGTCGTCAATGTAGATGACAATCAAGCTTTGCAGCATGTCAGGGAAGATGTCGTTGTCAAACGCCTGGAACACAGAGGGAGCGTTACAGAGACCAAAGGGCATGACTAGGTACTCATAGTGTCCTGCGGACAGCCCCTATTCAAATGCGGATGAGATTGTAGGCACTCCTTAAATCCAGCTTTGTGAAGAAGCGCGCTGTGCGGAGACAGAGGTTCTCCAAGAAAGGCCTCACTCTCTCCCCTGGAGAGAGCTGGGTGGAGCCAAGTTGTATGGGCTCCTGGTCAGAACCAGAGACCCCTTTGGAGAAACAGTGAGATGGGCATGACCTTCGCTGACGTTGGGTTGCGTGGCTGCTGGGTTCTCAGCAGGTTATCAAGTTTAATAGTGAGGGCGATGAGTTAATCCAAGGATGATCCCTTGTCGTGGCATGCCAGTACTCACTGCAGCTCTGCGGTGACTCCCTCATGGTAAGCCATTACAAACGAGCTGGTTGACCAGTCTGTGCGCGCCGCTACAGTCCAGAATCGTAGAGAGTAGGCGGCTGTGGTCTGTCGTGCGGTCAGGAGAGAGAACACCAGTGACACTATAGCATCTTTTGTGGAATAGAGGCTTGATTACTGACGCAAAAACAGGTAACACTGCATAACCCTACACATTGCTCGCATCTCCGTTGAACTTGTCTGAAAGCACCATTCTCGGTTCCTGTGCGTTAGACGGGAGGTTAGGCGCGCCACCTACTGCGGTTGTTGAAGATGACTGAGCAACTGAAGTTGCTGACAGGTTGATTAATTTGCGACAAGATGGCTTTGGTCGAGGAAGTTAGACGTTGGAGCTGTCGACCATGCTCCAGCAACAAAGGAGCGAATCTCGCTGGGTTCATCGGGCTAGGAAATCCTGCTGCTTGATCCATGTTCGGTGAAATATTCTGTCACAAGAACAGGCAGACGGCTGGATCCAAATGCAGCAGCTTTGTTAGCTCAGCTAAAAATCAACAAAGCTAAATTGGGGTCAGGCAGGCAGGGGTCAATAATGAGCATTGGAGCATCAAAGGAGAAACAGGAGAAGTCAGGATCCAGGCGAGATTCGGGGCAGGGAGAAGGGAAATGGAGTCAGAGACAAAACAGGGTCAGGAAATCAGAAGGTCCAAATACAACGCTCTGTAATATAGGCAGAGTGGAGCAAACAATACTCCGCACTGAGTGAAGCTCAGTACAGTGCTTAAGTATGCTGTGAGTGATTGCAAATGAGAGTCAAGTGTGCAGCATCCAGAAACTGTGTGCTGGGGTTGCTGGGAGATGCAGTGTGTCTAGAACTCTGGAGACGGCTCCCACAGGTGACCAGAGGGGGAGGCAGAGTTCAGACTCCTGACAGATTCACATGGACAATGTTCAGATTTGATCTCAAATAAATTCACATCCTGAATAAAAAATAGATTTAACTGAACTATTTAGTTAGAAGGAGCTCCCAGTCTGGATTAGATGGCTGGCAAAAGAAATAAATAAAATAAATGTCATTTTTTACTAAATAAAAAGTTGAATTAATAGCAAACATCTCTACAGTCTTTATCCAAACTCTGTGACATAATCTAAACGAGAACTTTGATCTGAAAAGCTAAATTCATTCATGTTCACAAAAACTGAAGGATGGGAATCCATTCCCAGTTTAAAATTGTTTGAAAACTGTAGAATAAGAGTAGTTTGTGGTCTGGAGATGCTGCTTCTGAGACAGCTAAAATGGCCAAAAACATTTTGTTTTATATCGTCGATTCCAGAACGAAAAAGGGCATAAATTGAACATCAGATATCATCAAAGATGAGAAGATGGAATCAAAGGGCGGGGCAGATAAGGTGAGGAGCAGGTGACCAGATACCATCACACTGTGCACTTTCTACTATCAATGACTTCTGGAAAGCAAGAAATGGCATGCGTACCACCACCACGAGTGTAAAAATCCTGGAGGTTCTCCAAGCGTGATGTTCTTCTCCCATCGGATCTGGGGAGACAGAAAAAGGAGAAGGGGGGGGGGGGGGGCAGAGTATGAGTAGAAAAAGGAGACCAACGATCCATAACTTAACCATTCAGCATCACTCTGCATCTGCAGCTCATGGTCTTCAGGGAGCTGAAGACCTCCAGGCAGCAGACCTCCTTTACACTAGCCCCCCCCCCCCCCCCCCCCCCCCCCAATGCTAATGAATGTAGACATGAACTGTATAGACTCCTCCCCTTGTGAAAGAGCTGTTGTGGCTTTGTCCCAGTCTGCACTAGAGAACTGGGAGGTTCTCTGAATGTCTGCTGCTGTCTCCTGTTTCACTGATCATTATGGGATGTGCTGCCTGTTGCACATGAGTAGACATAAAGCTGCATGAGGGCTCCAGTCAGACATACTGCAGGAGGCTAAGGAAAGCAGCAAGTACAGGTGAGGGTGCCCTCATTACTTAAAGATAGAGAAGAAGACAACAATAATCCCAAAACAAGCTTTAGAGAGGTTTAGTTACAGGATAAGCAGCTTAGTTAAACATGTAAAACAAGTAATTATGATTAAAATTAAGGTTAAAGTTTGGGATGGGCTATACCCCATATGATGGACCATTGGTGTGCGTAGGGTGAAGTATTCCTAAGGATAATGGAAGTTACACACACTTATGACCTACGATGATGCTGTCATACGATGACCTTACGCCGCACTCTAGTCGTTAGTGAGGTGTGATTTCTGGCTCCTTACTGACCAAATGGTGCACGCACAGGGGTGTGCTCGTTAACCATAAGTGCCCTTAGGATGTCCAAACAAACTACACTCTAATTGTCAGATTTCATTTTTTCTAACAGTCAGGCTGCAACAAGGAGCACACACTTATCACGTGAACTGCACTAACGCTCCTTGAACAGTCTGCAGGATTTTGGGGTCTTGAAAAAATAAAAACTCCATATGACACACCTGCGTCTCACCTACTTTGCCCTAATCCAACTATCTGACATTTCATTCACATATACAAGGAAAATAAAGAAATGTGCAAATGTGTTTCAATGTTGTTTGCTGAACCCTTTCAGTCTGCCTGTCGTGTATATTTATACAGAATCTTCAGTCACGTATTTCAGACGCTTAGTGGACTTTTACACTGTTAGAAGGGAAATGACGCTGCAGGTTTTGGGAGCTGTGCACACACATCCCAGTCTTTAAGGACAGGTAAACTGGACTTGTGTTGACGAGTGAGAAACACTTAAAACCCACTCCAAGCCCGGACCAGGGACTAAAATGAACCAGAGCATTGGGACAAATAAAGCTCTTCTGCTAAAACAAGTTTTGGCAAAGGAAAAGGAAAAGACAAGAATTTTTTTGGAATAGAACGCAGCTTCGTATGAACAGAGTTCTGTTCAGTCGATCAAAACAGATGCATAAATAAAATGGGGCGGTCCCGTTGGTTCTATGACTGATGTGTGCCTTCACCTCCAACCTATTTAATACTTCAACTGTTACATCTTGTGTTACAGTTTCCATTACTTGAAAAAGTCAAAGTACTTTGAAGAGATGACAATGCTGTCCATTCAATGAGAATGAGGAGAAAATTAGACCTCTGACTAAAAACTGGTCAGTCGGAGACGACATCGTCCTATCGTTCGTGCACTGAACTGCCCCGCTGTCACTGAACCACAACAAGATTCATTTGCAACTGAGCTGAGTCTCTTGTTTTCAGTCTGCACCAGAGTTTAGAAGACTCTTCACATTTTCTAAACAAAACACTGTAAATCTACTTTTTACAGCAACAAAGATCGAATTAATAAAATGTGGTGGTTTATAACCAGAATCCCAGCTCCAGCTAAAGGCTAAACTAAACATTAACGTTTGTGTTATTCTTAGGCAGCCCACATTTGAGAGCAGCAGTTTTTACAGTGAGACGACCTGATCCATGACAGATAAACACAACCTGAATTAGACCTGCATTTGTCTGCCATTAAAGGCCTCTCAGTGATGGGGGGAGGGGGGTGCTATATAAAGCAGGAGACATGGTCGACTGAAGAGAAGGTCTTGATCTGAGACCAGTCACAGGAAGGATGGCCATTAAGGAAAAGGATGCAACCCATTAGTGACCATACCTCTGTAACTGTTCATGGCCACAATACCAAGCCAATACAGAGCAGACTGGGGGGTGGGGGGCTCAGAGGCTGAATGTGTTTATAATTTTATTGCACGAATCGCTTCTGAAAATACCCATTCCATCCCTGCAGTTTGTGACCATTTGGAGGTGATTCAGCGGTTCAGTCAGTACCATGTTTGGATCACTGTTTTTCCCTAACAGCACTTCTAAAGTCCAGGTCCAGCATCAGAACAATTGCAGATGAACCCCAAATCAACTCACAGTGCAAACTCCACCGCTGGTCATACAAAAGGCAGAAAGGCAAAGGTGTCCTTACCTCTGACAAGAAGGTCTGTGCAGATTTCTGCGCACCAACATGCAGCAAATATTCATAGACGTATAAAGCTAACCTGGAAAACAGAGAAAATACCGGTCAGTGTGGTGCATCACATCCTTATTCTATCAGAAAACCTTCAAAACACTGTTTTCTCTGTCTTTAAATGGGCAGCATCTTCATGGCTTTAGGGACCACAAGTCAGAAAATTCAGCATCCGAGCACAGCTGGCAAAATAACCAGCGTCTGTTTGCCAGGGATGAACTTTACAGGCTGAAGACTGTAGACTGTGACTGTGTAATGCAAAGCTCTGCAGCTAAAGAGCTTTGGTGGTACTCAGCCATATCTGTGGTTTTAGGATGTGAGCTGCTGACGAAAGACTCAAAACAAACACAGAGTGGGACTCGGACCGGGACGAGCCGTTTGGATCCAACCTCTCAGACATCGCTGCTGGGTTTGAGTTGTCATCTATGAAACGTCTCAACGTCTTTAAAGATTCTAGTCGACAAAACAACTCAGTTCAAACAGTTTCAGTCTGAAGACCATCGCCAGCTTGGCAGTGAGAGGAGAAGTTCAGGCTGAACCAACGATCCTTCTCTCTAATAATGAGCGTTTGTTTTAGTGTCTGTAACATTTACATACATCTTTACATTCAAAACGTTCTGTGTCGTCATTTTGGAAGAATGTATGGACACTCACATTTACACTGGGGGGCTGACTGAACAGCTCAAAATGTTTCATAAGGAAAACAAAATTTTCGGTAAATTTCAACGTTTTACATTTCAGGGAGTTTTTTTCACTTTGACCATATCTGAAAACATTAGAAATAATTTGTAAACTTTGTTTTAGGAGAGACATTTGTACAAATGTTTTACACTACAGAGACTTTTCCTTAAAAACCCATTTGATCTCAGACAGGGTGTGCTTTCACACTGAGCTGTTTGGTCCACACCAAGTTTGTTTCCTTGGATTATCCACTTTGTTTAGGAAGGTTCACCCACACTTCGGTTCAGACCAAACAAGAAAACCCCGCTTCGGACCAGAACCGCCCTCCTTTCTTAGCATGAAGACCAACAATTGATTTGCTCAGTGTTGCAGGATATCCCAGAACTACCCGGAAACATAAAACACACTCCAACATTCCCTGCTCAAAAAGAACATGGAGGTTTGGATCCAATAACAAGGAACGTTCTGGTTCCTTAGCAACAAAGCAGTGGGACTCCAGAAAACCATCGTTATACCACATGCAACCAAATTCAAATTCACAAATGTGTCCTTTTTCACATGTTTACTAAAACTCCCAGGAATATTGTGACATTTAAATGAACAACGGTGAGGTTTCTGCTGCTGGACAGAAAACAGTTTTCCTCCATTTTACATCTTCATTTGACACGACATTAAACTGTCGCTTCTCACTAACCAGGAGGGGAGTTAATCTTTTCATCTGTCTCACTGTGAGACAGCAGCTTGGAGCATATTTCCTAAATAACGGTTTTAAACACTTTTAAACCATTTAGAAAGAGCCGCCTCATTTTGAATCTACTCTCTAAATTGTCTGATCCTTTCTCTCACCAGCTCACTCTGTCACCTCTGACTGCCTTTGCCTTATTAGTGCTCATCACGCAGGAACTGGAAGGACCCTGACAACTGCAGCTGCCCCCCACTCCAAAACTTTGCAGGTATATTCCAAGCACATGAGGAGCTTTCCATCACGGTGAGGCGGCCTGCAGACGGACTCAGGCTCAAACGAGACCTTTTCAGGGTCCTCCACAAACACCTTAACCTGGAACATCTCACTTCCCCAGCGCAGAGTAGTGGCCCTGATGCTTCTGGACAGAAATGAATCCTTCACAAAAAGGGCAGTTCCTTTAATTTCTTTTTAGATCTCATCAAACGAAACCTGGAACAAAAGTTAAAGATGTTTCAAAGGCAGATATTCCAGATTTCAGTCACAGCTACATCAGCGGTAACAACCGAACTCCTCTTTCTGATGTGAATTCCCACAGCACCTCCCAGCCTGGTTTTATCCTGTGGGCTGTTATTATTGCGACAATGTTTTTGTTATTGCTATAATGCAATAACGACGGTGAGAAAAATGAAAAATATTAAAAACAAAACAATCGGTAAAATCTCCTGAACACCAGAGACGAAGGAAAAGACTTCTGCACTGATCTACACAAAAATCAAAAACACTTCTGATGTGGAAACAGTGAAACTGATATGTTGGCTGACCCACCCTCAGCGTTTACCATCAGTGAGTCCACAGCCACACTTATCACACCTGTAGACCCACCTTAACTCAGCGTTCACCATCAGTGAGTCTACAGCCACACCTCTAGACCCACCTTAACTCTGTGTTCACCATCAGTGAGTCTACAGCCACACTTATCACACCTGTAGACCCGCCTTAACTCAGCGTTCACCATCAGTGAGTCTACAGCCACACCTCTAGAGCCACCTTAACTCTGTGTTCACCATCAGTGAGTCTACAGCCACACTTATCACACCTGTAGACCCACCTTAACTCAGCGTTAGCCATCAGTGAGTCTACAGCCACACCTCTAGAGCCACCTTAACTCTGTGTTCACCATCAGTGAGTCTACAGCCACACTTATCACACCTGTAGACCCACCTTAACTCAGCGTTCACCATCAGTGAGTCTACAGCCACACCTCTAGACCCACCTTAACTCTGTGTTCACCATCAGTGAGTCTACAGCCACACTTATCACACCTGTAGACCCGCCTTAACTCAGCGTTCACCATCAGTGAGTCTACAGCCACACCTCTAGAGCCACCTTAACTCTGTGTTCACCATCAGTGAGTCTACAGCCACACTTATCACACCTGTAGACCCACCTTAACTCTTTGTTCACCATCAGTGAGTCTACAGCCACACTTTTCACACCTGTAGACCCACCTTAACTCAGCGTTCACCATCAGTGAGTCTACAGCCACACCTCTAGAGCCACTTTAACTCTGTGTTCACCGTCAGTGAGTCTACAGCCACACCTCTAGAGCCACCTTAACTCTGTGTTCACCATCAGTGAGTCTACAGCCACACTTATCACACCTGTAGACCCACCTTAACTCTGTGTTCACCATCAGTGAGTCTACAGCCACACTTTTCACACCTGTAGACCCACCTTAACTCAGCGTTCACCATCAGTGAGTCTACAGCCACACTTATCACACCTGTAGACCCACCTTAACTCTGTGTTCACCATCAGTGAGTCTACAGCCACACTTATCACACCTGTAGACCCACCTTAACTCTGTGTTCACCATCAGTGAGTCTACAGCCACACTTTTCACACCTGTAGACCCACCTTAACTCAGCGTTAGCCATAAGTGAGTCTACAGCCACACTTATCACACCTGTAGACCCGCCTTAACTCAGCGTTCACCATCAGTGAGTCTACAGCCACACCTCTAGAGCCACCTTAACTCTGTGTTCACCATCAGTGAGTCTACAGCCACACCTCTAGAGCCACCTTAACTCTGTGTTCACCATCAGTGAGTCTACAGCCACACTTATCACACCTGTAGACCCACCTTAACTCTTTTTTCACCATCAGTGAGTCTACAGCCACACTTATCACACCTGTAGACCCACCTTAACTCAGCGTTAGCCATCAGTAAGTCTACAGCCTCACCTCTAGAGCCACCTTAACTCTGTGTTCACCATCAGTGAGTCTACAGCCACACTTATCACACCTGTAGACCCACCTTAACTCTTTGTTCACCATCAGTGAGTCTACAGCCACACTTATCACACCTGTAGACCCACCTTAACTCTGTGTTCACCATCAGTGAGTCTACAGCCACACTTTTCACACCTGTAGACCCACCTTAACTCAGCGTTCACCATCAGTGAGTCTACAGCCACACTTATCACACCTGTAGACCCACCTTAACTCTGTGTTCACCATCAGTGAGTCTACAGCCACACTTATCACACCTGTAGACCCACCTTAACTCTGTGTTCACCATCAGTGAGTCTACAGCCACACTTTTCACACCTGTAGACCCACCTTAACTCAGCGTTAGCCATAAGTGAGTCTACAGCCACACTTATCACACCTGTAGACCCGCCTTAACTCAGCGTTCACCATCAGTGAGTCTACAGCCACACCTCTAGAGCCACCTTAACTCTGTGTTCACCATCAGTGAGTCTACAGCCACACTTATCGCACCTGTAGACCCACCTTAACTCAGCGTTCACCATCAGTGAGTCCACAGCCACACTTATCACACCTGTAGACCCACCTTAACTCTGTGTTCACCATCAGTGAGTCTACAGCCACACTTTTCACACCTGTAGACCCACCTTAACTCAGCGTTCACCATCAGTGAGTCTACAGCCACACCTCTAGAGCCTCCTTAACTCTGTGTTTACCATCAGTGAGTCTACAGCCACACTTATCACACCTGTAGACCCGCCTTAACTCTTTGTTCACCATCAGTGAGTCTACAGCCACACTTATCACACCTGTAGACCCACCTTAACTCTGTGTTCACCATCAGTGAGTCTACAGCCACACTTTTCACACCTGTAGACCCGCCTTAACTCAGCGTTCACCATCAGTGAGTCTACAGCCACACTTATCACACCTGTAGACCCACCTTAACTCTGTGTTCACCATCAGTGAGTCTACAGCCACACTTTTCACACCTGTAGACCCACCTTAACTCAGCGTTCACCATCAGTGAGTCTACAGCCACACTTATCACACCTGTAGACCCACCTTAACTCTTTGTTCACCATCAGTGAGTCTACAGCCACACTTGTCACACCTGTAGACCCACCTTAACTCTGATTTCACCATCAGTGAGTCTACAGCCACACTTTTCACACCTGTAGACCCACCTTAACTCAGCGTTAGCCATAAGTGAGTCTACAGCCACACTTATCACACCTGTAGACCCGCCTTAACTCAGCGTTCACCATCAGTGAGTCTACAGCCACACCTCTAGAGCCACCTTAACTCTGTGTTCACCATCAGTGAGTCTACAGCCACACTTATCGCACCTGTAGACCCACCTTAACTCAGCGTTCACCATCAGTGAGTCCACAGCCACACTTATCACACCTGTAGACCCACCTTAACTCTGTGTTCACCATCAGTGAGTCTACAGCCACACTTTTCACACCTGTAGACCCACCTTAACTCAGCGTTCACCATCAGTGAGTCTACAGCCACACCTCTAGAGCCTCCTTAACTCTGTGTTTACCATCAGTGAGTCTACAGCCACACTTATCACACCTGTAGACCCGCCTTAACTCTTTGTTCACCATCAGTGAGTCTACAGCCACACTTATCACACCTGTAGACCCACCTTAACTCTGTGTTCACCATCAGTGAGTCTACAGCCACACTTTTCACACCTGTAGACCCGCCTTAACTCAGCGTTCACCATCAGTGAGTCTACAGCCACACTTATCACACCTGTAGACCCACCTTAACTCTGTGTTCACCATCAGTGAGTCTACAGCCACACTTTTCACACCTGTAGACCCACCTTAACTCAGCGTTCACCATCAGTGAGTCTACAGCCACACTTATCACACCTGTAGACCCACCTTAACTCTTTGTTCACCATCAGTGAGTCTACAGCCACACTTGTCACACCTGTAGACCCACCTTAACTCTGATTTCACCATCAGTGAGTCTACAGCCACACTTATCACACCTGTAGACCCACCTTAACTCTGTGTTCACCATCAGTGAGTCTACAGCCACACTTATCAAACCTGTAGACCCGCCTTAACTCAGCGTTCACCATCAGTGAGTCTACAGCCACACCTGTAGACCAACTTCTGTCACGGTTTTATTTTCTTTGCTGCTGTCATGTTTGAGTTCAGTTCCTGTTTTATTTTAAAAGGTTTCCTGTTTTGTTGTTTCGAGTTTTGCTTTTGGTCCCCAGAAGATCCTGTTACACCTGGAACCTCCTGCCTCCTCCTCTCTGCGTCTGGGTACTCCCTCAACCCCCCGCCGTAACAACTTCAGACTCAAAACCTGCTTCAGTGTATAAAAACATAACGTGTCGATGGTCCTTCAATGAGCATTTCGTGTTGCATGTCTATGGAGTGATATTTCTGCCACCACGTTGCACACAAAACTTTCTAAGTTGACCACAAAACTTTCTAAGTTTTTTGCTCAAAAATTGCTTTTTTTGCTTTCAACAACTTTTTTTTTTGCTTTCAAAAACGTTTTTTGCGTTTGCAAAACACATTTTTTTACGTGCGTTGTGTCAAATCTCGCTTTTGTCCTATCTTTGATTTTGCTGACTACTTTGAGCGCGACTTAGCGTGATATGACTGCCACTGGCATCGCCAAAAAGAAATTTGCATGCGTTGTGTGTCATCTCACTTTTTTCCTATCTTTGCTGAGTTAAGTTTCGGTTTGACGTGACCAAGCTGCCATCAAACGGCTGCTGATTGGTCCAGATTCTAACCAATCATATTGCCATATGAATCTAACATGGTGTCTGCTGCCAAGGCTCAGAGGCTGAACCAGCTCTTTTTACCCTCATTTTTGGATGAAGATGTTTTCATTTTTTTAAATTTAATTTTAACAATAATTCATACTTTTTTTAGCATTTGTTCATTTTTATTAAGTCATATTTGTGAATTTATGGCTGAGGATCTCCTGAAACTGTCATGTTTATCTGCTGACATTAAATCAACAGGCCTGTGTGATCTGTGAATCCTGCAGGGCAAAATATTAGTGAAAAGTGTGATTTTCTTTAAGGTCTGTTTGTTAAAACAAAACAATAAAAGATTCAAAGCACATATTATTTAATGCTGCACACGTGTTAGGGATCAGATGAACAACAGTAATAAGCAAAAGAATGATGGCTCACCACAGTAAACTCAATGTATACAACACAGAAGAGGCATTTTCTGACCTTTATTATCATTTATGTTTTAGAACTTGTGAGCGTTTGCCTAAAGTTAGAAAATATTAGTCATAAAAAATGCTATTTTCTCTTAATATTTCAACAAATTTTGACTAAAATAAAACAAAAGTTCAGACACAAATCTTAAAAAGTGTTGTTTCCCTGCTGGACGGAGTTTGGACATGGTTTTTTTTGCTGCAGACATTTTAAACACGTTCATCACTACACTGACATGAATAAATACTAAACTCTGTGTCATGACTTGTAGGATGGACAGACCCAGATGCTGTAACCCAGAATGAGGACAATGGTAGGTGAGAGTTAAGGAAGAGATTTTATTTTCTTTCCAGGAGAGATGGTGATGGCTTGGAAAGAAGCTGGCGAGGACAGTGGCTTGTGGCGTGGCTGGAGGTAGTAGAGCGGCTTTACTGAGCTTGAAGTTTTCACAGGGCTTCTGGAGGGCTCGGACTGACTTCCACACAGGAGACAATTGAAGGCTGGAATCCTGAGGCAGGGAAAGATCAGTTAGAAAAGAGGCAAGACTTGAACACGTGAACTTAGACTGAGACCAGGTTTAGTCACCATAAGGGGCAACGAACTGGCGTCGAATACTGAGGCTGAGTCTCCTTAAGAGCTGAAGCAGGTGATTAGGTGAATAGGTCCCAGCTGGTGGAGTCAGGTGCAGAGCAGGAGGGGGAGGGGGAGGAGACTGACAGGCACCATAACACTCTGTTTTATTTTAGCTGCTTTGCTGCTCCTTCTGGGTTTTACTCTGAGAGAAACGGGTCAGAATGGTTGAAAACGGCAGAAACCTGATAGAACAGAACCGACACAAAGTCCAAAGTCCATGTCTGCCTCGGAGTACCGTCAATATGAGATAGAGACACTTGATTGGTTAGAATCTGGACCAATCAGCAGCTGATTGATGGCAGCTTGGTCACGTCAAACCGAAACTTAACTCAGCAAAGATAGGAAAAAAGTGAGATGACACACAACGCATGCAAATTTCTTTTTGGCGATGCCAGTGGCAGTCATATCACGCTAAGTCGCGCTCAAAGTAGTCAGCAAAATCAAAGATAGGACAAAAGCGAGATTTGACACAACGCACGTAAAAAAATGTGTTTTGAAAACGCAAAAAACGTTATTGAAAGCAAAAAAATTTTTTGAAAGCAAAAAAAGAAAGTTTTGTTTTCAACTTAGAAAGTTTTGTGTGCAACGTGGTGGCAGAAATATCACTCCATACATGTCTGATCATCGACTCAAACACACGCACTACTATTGCACATTTAAATGAATCCCAACAGTGGGGGTACACCTAATTAGCCAATAAGCTTTCTCCTGAGATCTGCTTTCCTAAATGCTTTAAACCCAAAAACCAAAGGTTTTCTTTACAGAAACAAGAGTGAGGAGCAAAGCTGTTTATTTCAAGTATGAAACTTTCTCCAAAATCTCATTTTCACTACAGACACTAACCACAAAAAGACCCTCAAGGAAGCAACTGGATGAAAGAAAAAAAGGCGTGGGCACCGGGTCATAAATGTAAAAATGTGAGCACGTTCCAGGCATCTACTTTTCCCTTCAGGAGACACCACAGCCAATCAGCTTCCTCCACCTGGGGATGTAGGACTGAAAATGTCAGGAGACCAGGATTGATAGACAAGTTTTCAAAATTCAATATACAAACCTATGATAATAATGCTTTAGATTGAAAAGTGCCCTTCAGGGCCATCAAAGACGAGTCAAAAACACAAATAAAGCAGTAAACAGAAAGTGGTGGTGTGAGAGTTTGAACATGTGGGTTTTGAGGCTCTCTGTATTCCTAACATCAGGTGGAGGTGAGTTTGGGGGTGGAGTGTTGAAAGCTCTGCCCCCCAGGGGGCTGACTGAGGCAGAATGAGCAGTCAGGTGTAGAGAGGATGCTGATCTGGTGCTGTAACTTGAAAATGAACAAAAAAAAAAATGATGACAAATCAGACAACCAGAGGTTATCTGAACCATAAACCATAAAGGCTCACGACAACATTTAAAGGTTGTGTTGCTGCTGTCGCTGTTCAGCGGTTCTGACCTTCACCCTCAAAGGCAGCACTCTTTTTGCCTGAAGGGGGGGGTGGAGCCTCTGCAAGGTTGTTTAGTGATGTCATCCATGACCTCCGTCAGGCAGACGATAAACCTGACAAAAGACAAACGCGGCTTCATCCTGAACCCAATGAGGCGACAGTTTTTAGCTGCACACATTCAGAATCCATCGTGATGGAAAACTTATCCGACTCCTCACACATGAACAGGTAACTGCCAGGTACACCTGAACATCTCCTGAAAGGACTCCGTCTCTCTGTCCCTGCAGCTATAACCACAGGCTGCACAAAGGGCTGCGGCTGTTGATCATAAAGCTTTGCCTTGTTTTGAATTTCCTGGAGGTCATGCAGGCTTTTCTAGAACGTTCTGAAAACGTGGTTCTCTTTCAACATCTGGAAACATTTGTTCCTCAGGAGACTTCCGTCTGTGTTTGGAATCAGATGTGCAGGTAGATTCATGCATGGTGGGTGTGGGGGTGGGGGGCTGAGGTTCCCATGACCGAAAGCAGGAGAGATCTGTAGTTTACTACAGTGATGGACTGCCCTGCCTGCAGAGCATTGCTCCAAAAAGTCCTAGGTTTTGTTGAAAGGGTTAAAAAAACCTCCATGCTGCTCAGCTATGCAGGATTTTGAGGCGAGTTATGGATGTGGGTCTTCAGGGTCGTGAGATGGAGACATGTAAGGACAGACAGCTTTGTTTGTGAGACCTCCAGTTTGTCCTCTGTGAGCAATCCATACCTGCACTCTTTCCCTGTGACCTTTGCACTTCTGCAGCATCTAATGAGGATTTAAAGATGAGATGTGGATAGAAAGAAAAGCTCCACGCCATCATCTACTAACATGTCCTCCTCTGCATCCTCAGCTCTCACTAAGCACCTTCAGATAAAAAAACCAGAGCTAGTTTTGTCAGGTTGACAGTGTCAGGACTGGTGGTCTGGATCATCAAAAAGCTTACGCAGGCAAACCAACCAGAGAAATTTACAAGAACCAGACAGAGCTCTGAAGTTTGAAAAAAAATAATAATCAAACACTCTGGAAGTCTGGGGAAGATCACCAAACTTTAAATAGAAATGTAACGGGCTACTGTTGGGTGAAGGTGGGGTTCACCCTGGACAGCTCACCACTACGGAGCCTTATTTCACTACAAGATCTATGGATTGATAGAGATGTCAATTTGGAAGTTATTTGCCAGACATGGTTAGGCTCTGGTAGCCCTGTGACCAGGACAGGGATATAACAGGTTAAGAGAAAGGATGGATGGATGGATGGATGGATGGATGGATGGATGGATGGATGGATGGATGGATGGATGGATGGATGGATGGATGGATGGATGGATGGGTTATAATCCAATACAGATCACTTTGAGTGAATTTACGATGACTATTCCTGTTTTAAGTCTTGGAGTAAGAACAGATGACCAGATTCTTCCAATTCACAACTCACAGGGTTTCAAATGTTTAAGCTGCAGCTCTCAGGGTGATTGCATCAACCTCTACTGAATTCAACATTGTGGCGTTTTTATTCAGCTTCTTTCAATCATTATTCCTTATAGTTAACAGAACCACAGGAACCAAGCGAGACTGTCTGGCTGTTTCCTGTAGAATCGTTGCCTTCTGATCTTCAGAAAGGATCTTAAGGCTCGGTAAATAAAAGGGATCAACATTAAATCTGCTATTTCTTTGACAAACTACTCAAGTGTTTCAGCCAAAACCTGTTTGGGAAAAGTTCATTTTTTACTGCTCCTTGTGCACAACTTGGCGCTCTCTACAGGTAGCAGGCGGTTCCTATACGCGTCATGGCGGCAGGTGAGTGTCATGTGTGCTAACATAAAGCCATCAGAAGCCTCTAATGAGACATGAGCACCAGCGTTTGATGGTTCATCATTAAAGCCCAGCCCACTCCTGATGGTTGAAGCTCCAGAAAACAGCTACAGCAGGGTATATATATGGTACATGTGTGGACTTTGTCATAGACATAGAGATGGAGAAACCTGACGCCGACGCCACACTTTGCTTTACTGGGCTTATTTGAAGCCATTTTATCAGCTGTTGTCATGTTGGTCAGAAAGAACACCATTGAACTTGAATGTTTACATAAATAGGTAACAGGAAGAACAATCAGCTGTTTGCGGTTGAAGCAAACCCTGTTCCACAAACGACCAATCAACAGTCACATATAAATTCAATGACCACACTTCTATTAAGCACAATTTTTTATCGAAATGATCAAACAAAACAACTTTGTTCATAATCTATAGTCTATATAGTGTTGATTTTTACATTGGAGCCAATAGAGACCAATCTGATAAACCCTTGTGATATCCTAGGCACTTTAACATTGGGAGTTGGGTCATCTAGACCAGTGGTCTACAACCTTTTTGTCACCGCGGACCGGTACAACGCAAGGCACGTTTACCGCGGACCGGTGGGGGGGGGGGGGGGGGAGGTGCAACGCAAGGTGTGTATCACGTGAAGTTTGGTGTCGCGACTTTGACGTGCGTACAGAGAGAATCCGGTCACTTTTCAAAATAAAACATTTTTTTCGAAAAAAAACAAAAAAATGAAAATTATTTTATCTTTCTGTGCGTCCCGGTGCCAAGTGTCCCGCGGCCCGGTACCGGTCCGCGGCCCGGTGGTTGGGGACCACTGATCTAGACCCACTAGACAGCGCGCTGAACCTTTTTTCTTCAATGATTTGTGATCTTCACTGGTGTCCATGGATTACATGAAATCTCTCCAACTTTATCCACCTTTGTCATGGTAGGGAGAACACGTCAATGCAAGGGTGGGGGTCATCTAAGATAGCACAAGGTTTAAACACCTGACAGACCCCCCAGTGGTTACCTGGTGAATGTGGCTTGGTCCAGCACACTTTTCAAGCATATCTAGATTAGGAAGTAACAATTATTTATTGTTCACTCAGTTGTTTTTTTTGGCGTATCCAAACCAAACAAGTGAATCCTGGTGAGGTTCACTACAGTGTGAATACAAACCGCCAGTCCGAAAGCAGAAGCAGACCAAGCAAAACTGCTGGTAAAAGTGGGAGAGGCACTGATTACTATCAGGACTAGTTTTCTTTCTGTGTTTTGTTTTATTTCAGGTCAGAGCTTCTTTCAGGCGCAGACCCCCTCCCTGCTTTCACACAGACAGTGGCTGTTTTGATGTTTGGGGGCAGGTTGGTCTGGTCCACCAGGCTCCACGTGAAAGCACCATAACCTTGTTTTGGGGGGAAATCTGTCAGTTAGATAAGTTGATTTGTGGTTGGAAATCAGGAGGAGATGTGTGAACTTTGGGCCAGGGACTCCCCAGATATCATCTGTCATCTAACTACATCTGTATGGAGTCCTATACTGTTCATAATTAAATAAATAAATATTTAATTCAATAAATAAATATGACGTCATGCAAATACACAATCAACCAATAAATCTCTCATAAATATATAAAAAGATCATGAAATTGTGAAAAACCTGCACACTGATTTTAAATTAGCCATTGTATTATTCAATATATTTCATTTTGCTTTAAAAACGTGTTCATTATTTTAAAACAGCATTTTAAAAATATTAATTTTAATCATGTGGAATATATTATAATTTTACGTCTTTTTTCAGAACCTCGGATTTCAAAATCAATATTTTCCAAAGTAGCTTTGTTTTTATTTAATGTTGCTGTTTTTCACAATGGCTGATTTATTTCATGAAGAGCTTTTTCAGGAGAATGGGTCTGTCTGTCAATCAAACTAGACAAGGCGGAGACACTTTTGTGATTGGCTACTCCTTTACCCAGACATGAGCAGCAGCACCCTAACTCCCCTGACTATATCGATCGAAGATGCTTCAGCAAACGTGATGGCGCAATGCACACCCCTCAACACTAGGGGGAGTATGCACCTCAACACATCCACAGTGTTACAAGAAATTGGGCAGTTTTGGTTCTAAATTTGCGGATAAAAGTGGCTTTGGGCGAGTGTGCATAATTCAGGTGATTTTGTGGTCGGTTTGGCAATTTTCATCTTCTCATGAACGTATAGTAGTGGTCTAAGTTAGGCTGAGTGGTTGTTGGAGTTCCACTAAGCTTCTATGAACTGGAGTTTCCATGAACGCACCATGCCGCGTGTGGGAGGGGCAACAAGCTAATGTTTTTAGCCTTATAGCCACATGGAGCGGTTGCTTGTGCTCATCTCAGTAACAATGCATGGATGCACAATGTACATGGAGAGTGTTAAGATGTCAGAAACGTCATCGCAGGAAAGGTTCAACATTTTTCTTGAGAGGGAAAAATAAAACCAGAGGACCTGATTATAATCATTGTCTCATTGAAAATATCATAAGGTTCAGGAGGCCCGAGCAGGCTTGTCCCGCTTTGCACAGCTGCCTAGTCTCACTCTGTCGATCCTCCTGCGAGCCGACATATGTCACGATGTGAGCTGTGAGTGAATGGCGTAAGAATGAGGAGTGTGAAAGATGTTGACGACCGGAGCTCCTTTGTGGTTTGGTCCACACAAACCCTCAAACTACAAAAACAGAGTTGTGGATGTTTGCATCTTCTGCAGCAGACAGATAGTTTGTCTCTATTTGATCCTCTAATGTCAGCAAAGCCTCGCGGATATCGCTGAAATATGTCATCTCTCTGACTGGCACACCGCTGAGCGGGTATCGAGGAATATGAGTCGATTTCCATGGACCAATGAGCGTTTAGATCCCGCCCACTTTCACTGATTGACAGAAAGACTCATTCTGCTGAAAAAGCTCTTCATGAAATAAATACGCCATTGTGAAAAACAGCAACATGAAATAAAACAAAGCTACTTTGGAAAATATTCGATTTTGAAATATGAGCTTCTGAAAAAAGACAGAATTATAGTAAAATTCAACATGATTAAAAATGAATATTTTAAAATGCTGTTTTAAAATAATGAACATGTTTTTAAAGCAAAATGAAATATATTGAATAATACAATGGCTAATTTAAAATCAGTGTGCAGGTTTTTCACAATTTCATGATCTTTTTATATATTTATGAGAGATTTATTGGTTGATTGTGTTTGTTCATGAGGCCATATTTATTTATTGAATTAAATATTTATTTATTTAATTATGAACAGTATAGGACCCCATACATCTGGGTTAAAAACAGCACAATGAGTGTGTGGATCCGTCTCTTTCAGCAGCAACATCAGTTCCATTCAGAACTACAGCTGGGGGGCGAGGGCTCTGCAGTAGATTTAATTCCTCTGGTGTTTCAGTCATGCAATAAGAAAGTGGTGCGCTTGTCCTCTGAGCATCAGAGAGGCTCATCCACCTGACATTTAGCCGCAGGCCGTCCCCCAACCGTCTACATGGACGAGGCCAATCCAAGCTCAGACAGTTAGCAAATTAATGTCCGTGTCTTGGTCTGAATAATTCAGCAGTGACAGTAGTTTGGAGGGGGGGGGGGGCACAGTTTGCGTTAAAGAAGTGACAGAGCTGAGCTGCTACTCAGAAGAGAAACGGTCTGACTTACAGCTATGGCACATAAATCGTTCCGGTAAATGGAAACTCCTCAAATCCAACCTTCATAGACATGTTTGCTGATGGACAAACACAAGATGCTTCAGCTGCAGGTGAAGCTGCCGCTCCGTCACACCTTTCCCTGCAGCCTCTTCCCGCCGCGCTTGCGTCCTCCTGGCGTTGTTGTGGCACTTCCATCGTCAAGACAAATCAGTGTGACTGAGCGTGTCAACACAAGCGGCTTGAGCATGGGTGAATGCTTCCCCACCGACACGCACGGAGAAACGGCGTGCTCCTCCCTCCCCGCAAACGTCATGACCCAGCCTCAGCGGAACGGCCGCTAACCGCTAGCTGCGGTGAAAGGGCAGAGCCAAACCTATCAGAGTCCAAATTCAGAGGCCTGACATTTCTATCATCTTTCTTTGCTCAGATGCGTTTTACTTCACTAAAAAAAAAAAAACGGTGCCGCCAAACTGTTTCCAAATTTCCGCTGCCTTTCTTAATTAAAAGGAGAAAACTCAAAACGTGCATGGATGCACCAAAAGCAGCTGAAGAGAGGCAGCATTAATCGAGTGTTGACACACGTGAAAGGGGGCGCCGTCAGTCAGAGGGTAAATAAAGGCTTTGCTTTGACATCGCTGTTAGTGGCAGCGTTCACGCACGGCTCTTTATGCCTCAGTCAAAAGGCTGAAATGCAGATGGAAGAGCCATCTGTGCAGAATCAACACCAGCATTCAGGCCTGAAGATCCCCTTCAAATGCCATGTAAACATGAGGGAGGAGCTAGAGGAGGAGCCGAGGATGTAAAGAGACTATAGCGTTCAAAACAAACTGATTAACTTTACACTTGAGACTGTTTTCCGGCATCACTTCAAATGACACAAAAAGGGTGTAAACACGCCCCGAGCGCTGAAAGAAAGGCGCAGAAATGACTTTAAAACCAATGATTTGACAGGGATTAAATATTTGCTCTGATTCTTTCACATATTTGATGAATAACAACTCTGATTAAGACAGCGGTGTCATCAGAGCACACGCTGAAGAGATTCCAGCTCTCGTTTTACGCGCCACCATCCAAATAGAATTAAACAAAAACACTGAAGAATGGGAGAAAACTTTGCTTACAGAGGCGTCGGCGCTCACTCTGCCCTCACGGTAACTATCCGTCGGTTTTTGGTTCACACAAAACTTCATGGTAACAACACGTCCTAAGGATCTGCAAACGCAAAAACTACAAAAACCAGAACCAATGAGCCGCAGAGCCTGCCTGATGGAACCTGAAGCTTTCAGAAACACGCAGCTTCTTCTTTGAGATTGTTAGCATCAATATTCGGGATTTGCTCCTCATCGTCCTCGTGCTGTTTGCGTGAAAGGGCCTCCATCATGTTTGTTTCAGCTCTTTCAAGGTCAGGCTCGTCAAATGCGGCGGCAGCTGGGTGTCAGTCAAATCAACGCCAAAGCTTCAGGAAACACGAAAAGCTGGTACTGTTGGAGCAACGGCAGGACACCCTTTATAAAAAAAGGTGCAGCCTTCATCGGATGTTTGCTCCGTCTTGGCGTGTTTCTGACGTAGGTGGATTGTAGGACACCCTCCTCCTTTCCTGAGCAGAATCTGTTCACATATGTAAATATGAACATCAGCTCAGCGAGGGCTGCTGCAGGGCAGCTGCTGCCAGCTGGAACACGTGTTTGGCCTGCGGGGCAGGTAAGGGCAGCAAGACAGGTGAGGAGGACAGAGGGCAAGCGCAGCTAGTTCTGGACAGAAGCATCAAGCAGACTGGGCTAAGAAAGGCTGGAGTTGGTTTCTTTTGATCAGCTCTGAAGCAGCAACTCTGAAAAGACATTTGGTCTCTTCTGAGTTGAATCTCCTCCTACGCTACTGTCTGAATTATTTTGCCTCGGATTTCACTCCAAATCACGCAAAAATCTAACACCCAGCCATACAAACGGACCTTAAGCCTGTGGTGCAGGAGCCCCTGCAGGTGTGCTAGGGTCCACGCT
The DNA here is from genome assembly GCF_053564925.1 of Oryzias latipes. NCBI lineage: Eukaryota > Metazoa > Chordata > Actinopteri > Beloniformes > Adrianichthyidae > Oryzias > Oryzias latipes. The sequence continues at coordinate 10,448,866 of NC_136240.1, forward strand.
GCTCCTGAAACCACGTGCACGGTTTGATTTGGGACCGTTTACTGACAAAATGCTGTAAGGCTCAGAGGTCCTACAGGTGGACCCTGAGGAACACCTGGACCCCTCACGTCTCCGGATACCCAAACACATAAGGCAACACGATCCAAGAGGAGAAGCGAGGAGCTGTGGAGGCTCCCTGCATCTCAGGAGAGGGGAGAGGGTCTCCTTCAGCCTCTAACCCTGAACTGAAGACCGTGTTCCTCTGAGAGGACCAAAGTTTGATTCCGGGCCGGTGCTGGACAGCAGCAGAAGCTCACCAGCGCGCAAAAGTTTTGCACCGCTGTATGACGGCTGGCCCAGACTAAACTTCAGCCTCCCGAGCCGTGACAACCTGCGCCGCATCCACAGGCGCGTCGGTGCTGAGCCGGAGCAGCGCGCGCGCACGTGCGTGTCCGTGAAGCAAACACATGTAAAAGTTCCCCGGACCTAAACACGCGGGTTCAGGGCGCGTGCTCCCGGAGGAGGGATGCTTCTCCTTGTGCGCGCGCGCCGGATCAGAGAAAGTCAGCATCACTCAGCTTTCACAAAGATTGCGCCAACTCTCGGAGGGCGCGCGCGCCGCTCGCCATCAGGCAGCACACGCGGAGAAACGGGAACTTTTCAGATGCGCATCTTTGAGGCGGGCGGGTGTTCCGGTGACCCGGCGCGCCCTGCAGTCAACCTGGAGGCACTTTTTTAAAAGGCAGCAGCTACTTCCGAAAGTTCTGCTCCTCCGCCCCCGTCCTTCGGCGGGAAACATCAGCAGGTAAAGTCAGAGAAGGAAATCCACTCACTTTTCGCGGGCTTGGTTATCGGAAGGGACGGCAGCTCCTTTACCTTTGGCGTACATGCTGGATTCTGGTTGAAGACTTTTGCCCCTCAACACCTGTCAAAGAAAGCAGGCAGGAAGCCGCTCCATCTCCATAGCTACCCCCTCAGTGTTTTCTTCCCCCTCCTCCTTCCTCCTCCCTCCATCCTCACCCCTCCCCTCGCTCCCCCTTTACAACATTGGTCACAAATCAGGCACAGTTTCTGTTGGGGGAACTTGAAACCGTCCTCTGTGTTGGACCCCCCCCCCCCCCCCTCACTGGCTGTTCCGCGGGCTTGCTTCTCCTCCCTCCGCTGTCCAGGAGGTGGGGGCTCCTTAAAGGGAAACGCACTTCTTGTTTTGGGGCTTCAGGAGCATGGGAGCGGGGATGAGGGGGTGGGAGGGACGCGGGGCGCGTGCACTCTCCTCCTTTTGGGAGGCTGTTGTCACCCTTTAATGCTGAATTCTGAGGATGTGAATCCCAGCAGGTGGATTCTGCCCATTCAGAAGCAGCTAAATAATTTCTGTACATGTCTTTAAAATGAAATTTACTAATATTAATGTTAATATGTGTTAATTATTAATCACAATTACTAAATCAAAGCAGAAAATGTGAAAACTAGGGTTCTGATTTAACATCCTGTCCCTTACACTCACATTTACACCTCTAGAACTGCTGGGAAATCCTGGAGTGTTTGAATGTCACACTAAGGCTCTGTCCGAACTCCCACCCTAACCCCTAACTACTAAAAAACTCAGTGGCGGTTTTACACTAACTAACTCCATGGGCGAGCAACCCCACCAGACCCCCCTCCCCCACACACATACAACAAAACAAACAAAGCCTGGAAATATTAATAATAAAAATAACAAATCATGTCTTTCTGTTTTCTTTGCTCTTTTATCATTTTTTAGAGCAGGACTCCTGCATCATTTTAGCAATCTGTTCATTTCTTGGTGTGTGACGTCCTGTGTGTGTCTTTGTGAAACACATCACAGGGATTCGATCTAAAAAAAAAACTTATTGTGAATATTATTTTTTGGTCTAATAAAACATTAAAACTAAATCATAGAACTCATCAGTGGGATTACTCCAAAAATAGTTGGCATTTCCCTAATTTTGTGCAACACCAACAGTAAAGATCCTCCAAAAAACCTCAATACTTTCATAAAATTATCTATAGTTTGTTTATGATATCATAAAATGCCGCTGTTTTACTGCATTACCTGCTGTCTTTATGTCAAATACTGACACCAACTAAATAATAAAAAATATCTACAATAGTTAGTAAATAATGACATTATTAACATGAGCTGGTGAGTGATCCAACAGCAACGATGATCCAGGTGTTGCGTAATGTAGGCTGCGCTCCTTGCAGCCTGCGCCCCCCACCTCCTTCTGACAGACGCGGCTCCGTCTCTCTGACGGGAGCACGCAGCTGCGGCCTAGAGTTGATTGTTAGAGTGAAAAAGATTCCCAATTACCTGTTTGTGTGATTTATCCAGCCACTGGTGAGTTGCGCCCCCCTCTCGAAGTTTTTGACTTGTTATGTTCCAAAGACCACCTCAAAGAGGTGTAGGCTCAAGTGTCTTGCAGCAGAGGGTGGTGGTCACGTGCACGTTGGATCTGCTGTGTCAGAGCAGGGAATTGTCGAAAATAATCCCCATTGCCAGCTCTGGTGGAAATTGGGTTGAGCACGGGTTTGTCTTCTGCCTAATTCCTTTTCATGTGGCTGTTTTACGTTGTTTCATTCTTAGTTATTTCATCCTGGTGTGTTTACTTTTCTTTTGCTGCACCGTAAGTGTGAAAAGGGGAGGGGATGAAGAGATGGGTGGATGTTCAGTGTCAGATGTGCCAAAAATAAAAGAGTAAAGTGCCGGCTGTGGCAGGCATGTCAAAATAAAAGCTTAAAATCTGCTCTTTGATTTAGCTACTTCCTTCTATGTAACACTGTGGTTACGGAAATTGCCGCCCCCTGTCATGTGCCGCCCTGGGCCACCGCCCACCTCGCCCATATCAAAAACTGCCACCGAAAAAACGGTTTAGTGCGGGACCATCTAATGCCCTGGATTTAAAAAGCAATTCAGACACCATGCTCACTACTTCTTTTGTTTTTAAACGGGAGATATGACGTCATTAAGTTAAAATCTCATTCATATGAGCTTTGCGACAATAAATTATGGATCTACTGTAATTTCCGGACTATAGAGCGCACCTGATTATAAGCCGCACCCATTACATTTTTAAAGGATAAACCATTTTGTACATACAGTACATTAGCCGCACCTGTCTATAAGCCGCATGTGCCCACATTGAAACATGTGTTGTAGAATGAGAATGTGTATGTGCTGAAACCACGCACACGTGTGTAAGAAAGAGGAGGGAGTGCATGCAGCGCAAGAGGGAGCGAGACCACGCAGCGGAATGTGTTGGGGGTGTTCACTCATGTTTGATATACAGAGTGAAGGAGAACTGTCATAAAAGATTTCCCCCAGAAGAAGATGAATGATTCTTTATTAACCCATTCTGGAGGCTATGAGGGTCCAAACGGGGAAGTGAACCCCGAAGAAAGATCCACCTTTGCCGGAGAGGATCTCCCCTGCATTTTCTGACCCCCGTCAAAAAGAAAAAAGTAATCACAGGAAAGGTTCAACACATGATATATTTATAAAGAAAAATGGTACACAGAAGGAGTTTTCAAAGTTTTAATAATATACCTGAGCTTTTCTTTCCAAACAGTGCCTGTGATGCGGCAGTAACATGGCAGCAATATGTTAGTAATAGCACTAACAGGGCTGGTTAAAAAAACACACTGGTAAAAGTCGCTGAGAGAGAGAAAAAAAAAAGTCACTGAGAGCAGCAGTACCCTATAGGGTACTGATCTGTGTGAGTACGCTTCCTGTACACTTCAACCTGGAGCTGTGTACAACACCATCCAGTTCCAGGTCTGACTCCTCCCGAATGAGTACCGGTACATATAAACCAGCTCTTTTACCAGCTAATTCAGAATTGACAAAGCCTTTTGGAGTGAATCGTCTGCTAACTTTAAAAACTAAGTCCAGATGACAGCCTACTACTATGATGTAAACATACAATCAAAAAGGATCATAAATGCATAGAATTCAATTGGATAATACTAAAACTTTAACTAAACAGACTAAACTAAACTGGCATCCCTGCCCTTAGACCAGGGGTCGGGAACCTTTTTTGCCGAGAGAGCCATAAACGCCACATATTTTTAAATGTAATTTCGAAAGAGCCATACAATAATGTAGCGTTCCTTTACCACACTGAGGCAAGGAGACTTAACCTCTTTTAAGGTTCTTTATTCTGGTTACTGCAGACCGCAACAAACGCCGAACAATTAATTCAGCAACTTTTGAATCTCTCCCACCGAGACGAGAGCGTTTCTCCCAACTTTATATTCCCCTGCTCCCGCTCCAGCCCTCCCATTTCCCTTATTCGGCCCATAGCTGAACCCCATTGGTCCAAATTACCTAACAACAGGCTGAGCGAAAGAACTGAGAGCCAATCAGATCTCAGCTTGATGCGTTCAACGAACTCCAGAACTTTTAATGCGGCCCAACAGCCAAGTTAAACTCAGTCCGCGACAATATTTTTAAAACTAAATATACAAGTGAATGAGTGCATTTGATGTAATTTAAACATTTTTAAAGTACAATAAGTCTGTGGATTCTTTTTAATAACATTGTTATGCTGTTGATAATAAATGATGAGTATTTCTCGTGGTAGTTTTGCTGATTGTCTAGTCTGGTTGATACGTGGTGAGTTTCTGCTTCATGCAGGCGTTAAACGTGACTTTAAACGTGATCTTAGGTTGGTCTGACTGTTCTTTAGATGTGACACAGACTGATCACATGCAGACGGGGAGCCAAACACACACTCACACACTGCAGTGAGTGACGGGCAGCGGTTTTACGTTTTACAATCCCTGCGCGATTCACCTGCTGCCGGTCGCCCCCACCCCCACCCTCTGCTTTCTTCCTCACACATCCCGTCCCCCTAACTGCGCGCTCTTTCTCAGAGACGGGAGCGCGCAGTTTTAGGCACGGCAATTCACAGGTTTCCGGGTGGAACAAACTCTGTGAAATAATAGTAAAGTGACAATGCTGGCGCAGATTTTTTTCTCCAAGCACCGCTACTACTGCGCGCCTCTGGCATCCCATCGCTCCCGAGAAGGACTGGTCTAATGAAAAAAAAAGTATTATTAAAGATTTGTCTGCGAGCCACATGTGACCATCAAAAGAGCCATATATGGCTCGCGAGCCATAGGTTCCCGACCCCTGCCTTAGACCCACCTTCGCGGTAAAGAAAAACTCCTAAAAAAACGGAATCCAGAAAAACACAAAACTTTTATCCAACATAAATAAAGAAGCACAGTCAAAGTCTGTTGGAATGACAGGAAACACACAAACTGTTCACAAGTCTTTAGATTGCTTAAACAGTGGGTGAAATGACTAAAGACTATTTACAAAGTAGTGCAGTCCAGACTGTCATCTCTGCTCTCCAACCACAATGAGGTGGGGAGTTCAGCTGCCATGACAGTCCTAAAAAAGGCAACAATCCTTCTGGAATGGCCAACCAGTGAGTGGCAGACAGCTGCACGTGGAAGGGGTTTGTGGTTCCCCACTCGTTTTGATAGACTGTGGAGGTGCAGCTACAGGGGGTGAGGACTGGCACAGCGCTGGCAAAAAACAACTCAAATACAACTGGCAGCAGACGAGGACATTGGATCATCAGCGCAAAGTCAGCCATCAAGCCTTGGCATGACTCTCCAGAGAAGCCTGAGCCAAGTCCCTTTTCCTCCAGTTGTTCCCCTTCACTCCCCACCCATCCCATCCCCCCCATCACATTTAAGTCTGGGACTCAAAACATGCTCATGAGCACACATGGCAGCGTGTCTACCCACACTGGCATGTGCAGACATTCTGCAGGTTTCCCACACATCTGCCAGCAAGTACATAGTCATGTGACCTCCCACTGCCCCAAGAAGCTGTGGGTCTGCAGGTGTGTGTGATTTTGTGTGTTTGGTTTGATTTACTTTTAACAATGCAGCTGTAAGAACAGAATAAACCATAAAGAAACATTTCAGGGTTGCACAGTGGTGTAGTGGTTTCGCAGAGGTGTGGGGAGAAAAAGTTATTAGGTTGTCAAAAAAAAAAAAAGGTTTGCAGTTTGTTAACTGTCATTTAGGTCTGAGTTGTAGTTTGTCTTTGTGTGGCCCTGAAATGGACAGGTAAACTGTCCAGACTGAACCCCACTTATGTTCGACAGTAGATGGATAGGCTCCAGCAACCCAGGACACTGCACGTGGAAGGGGTTTGTGGTTCCCCACTCGTTTTGATAGACTGTGGAGGTGCAGCTACAGGGGGTGAGGACATGAACAAGCCAGAAAATGGGTGGACCGTAACCCACAGATACACCAGCAGAGGGGCTGAGGAAGATGCTTGAAGACTAAAAGAAAAGCATGTGAAAGAAAAGTTTTCACACCCAATAGATTTTTAAAATTTGATTCAAATCTTCCTTTTTGACATCCATGATGGGCACATCTTCTGCACGACTACTATCTCCCACTCTGTCTTTGAGCAGACTGCAGGAAATCGGACCATGGTTCACTTCCAATCAAATCAAGATTCTTTGTCCTCCTTCATTCGGCCCAGTCTCACATTTTACAGACGATGTCAAGATATTTTCAAACCTTTTTTTTTGCTTTGCAATCATTCAGATCAATGCAGTGTGCTGACATTGTGTTGTTTTTGCTGCTCACAACACACTGACCTTGTGTTGCTAACTTTCCTTCTTTGCATCTTGACTTATTGTCCTCACCCTGTACACATGCAGACCGAGCGAGCTGCATGGAACCGGGTTACGGTTCCATGGACATGCCTTCTGACCAAACTGCCATGAAAACAGGACATATATGTGATGCATTCACCTGCAGACAAATGCATCCATGAACATCTTTGTTTTCCTCGTCTGAGCGGGAATCTGGCTCTAAACTGTGCAGCTGGATAGCGCTGATATTGCCCGCCATTTTTGTTGCACTGCTAATGTTACCTTGGGGATGAGAAAGGCTGTAAGCTAGTGGGAGAGAGTCTAAACAAAGAAACAATGGGAAATGATGGCAGGCTTACCCCGAGCCAACAGTCCTGCTGTGGCAATGATGAAGAGATAATTCTTGTCTTCTGAACGTGAAGGTTTATTCTCTCATGTGTCAACTTTACTAAGGCAGGCAAATCATGGTAATTTATTACTTACTTACTTTTAACTTTTTTTATATTTTTGCACATTTTTGTATTTGTATACTTGCACATTTGGGAACACCCCTCACTTTTGCACATTGCTGTCACTTTTCTCTGCTTTTTGGAACTGCTGTGACAATTGAATTTCCCCAATGTGGGATCAATAAAGAAATAAAGAAATAAAGAAAGAAATCACCTTATATGTCAGGAACATTCAGATCACGCCGTCAGCAACTGCAAAGCCTGTTGGGTGTGAAGTCCAAAGGTAAGGGTAACACCAAGTTAGAGACAAATTTTGCATGAACTCCTGCCGCTCTGCAGAAACTATATCCTAGAGAACGACACTGGTTATTAGATTTTGGCTAAAACCAGCATCATCAAAAGATCTTTAGGAACTCATTGAAAATAGATCAGAAGATGATCAGAGTGGAACTTTAAAGATTGAGCAAAATAAAATAAAAAACGGCTTAAAAAAACAGCATTTATGATCACACGTGTTTTGGGACTGCCATTAAATAAGAACATATTGGGAGAGCATGAGAAAGAAAAGAAAACAATAAGGACAGATTTACCTATGGATCCTCTTGTAGTCCTTCTGGATTTGTACAAAAAATAACTAATAACTAACTAATTCATCCATCCATCCATCCATCTTCCTCTGCCTATCCGAGACCGGGATGTGGGGGCAGCAGTCCAAGCAAAGATGCCCAGACTTCCTTTGCCCCAGCCACTTCCTCTAGCTCCCCTGGGGGTACCCCGAGGCGTTCCCAGGCCAGCCGAGATACATAGTCTCTCCAGCGTGGCCTGGGTCTTCCCCGGGGCCCAGTGGGACATGCCCGGAACACCTCTCCTGGGAGGCGTCCAGGAGGCATCTGGACTAGCCCTCAACTGGCTCCTTTTGATGTGGAGGAGAAGCGGTTCTACTCCGAGCTTTCCACGGGTGACCGAGCTTTTCACGCTATCTCTAAGGGAGCGCCCAGCCACTCTGCGGAGGAAGCTCATTTCAGCCGCTTGTATTCGGGACCTCGTTCTTTCGGTCATGACCCATAACCCATTACCATAGGTGAGTATTGGAACAAAGATTGGCCGGTAAATTGAGAGCTTTGCTTTTTGGCTCAGCTCTCTCTTCACCACAACGGACCAACACAGCGACCGCATAACTACAGACGCCGCTCCGATCCGCCTGACAATCTCACGCTCCCGTCTTCCCTCACTCGTAAACAAGACCCCAAGGTATTTAAACTTCTCCACCTGGGGCAGGGACACTCCACCCACCGAGAGATGTCAAACTACCTTTCTCCAGTCGAGAACCATGGCCTCAGATTTAGCGGTGCTGACCCTCATCCCAGCCGCAAACCGCCCCAATGCATGCTGCAGGTCCTGGCTCGATGAAGCCAACAGGACAACATCATCTGCAAAAAGCAGAGAGGAAATCCTGTGGTCCCCAAACCAGACCCCTTCCAGCCCCTGGCTGCACCTTCAAATTGTCCATAAAAACTATGAACAGAACCGGTGATAAAGTGCAGCCCTGCCAGTGTCCAACGTGGACCGGGAACAGGTCTGACTTACTGCTGGCTATGCAAACCAAGCTCCTTCTCCGGCCATACAGAGACCGGACAGCCCTCAGTAAGGCTCCCCGGATCCCATTGTAACCCCCGTTACAAATACACTCAGTAATAATAGAGCATTTTACAATGATATAAAAAGGTCAATAAATATTAATAAACAACATGATAAAAACAGCTAAAAGTTGTGAGGATAAAAATATAAATAGTATTAACATTAATAATTTATAGGTTTTATTACTATTTTTGTTTAAAAAGAGAAATTGTTTTTGTTGTCGATAAAGTTTAAAGTTTTTCAAGAGCCCTCCCCAACCTGTGCGTTGCGTAGCGGAGAGATAGGCCTGTTTAGGGCAGAGACAGCAAGCACGCGCAGCAGAGTAGCCATTAGCTGAAAAACTACGGTGAAAAACTAAAATAATGGTGCAAACCTGTTGTCTAGCCAGACCGGAAGAGGGGTGTGAGCCAAATAAGATTTTATGCCATTACCAGACGAGTTTTGGCCAGGTTTTTGAGTCCCCCCGAGAGTAATTGGGAGACGGTTCCGGACCGGATCGTTCTGGACTTCTCCTGATCCATGGATGGCGAGCCTACCCAAGGAGCACGATAATCCGGACTGCCTGTAGAGCATCACGTGGTCCTTTACTTTTCCTCACTACTACAAAATCTCTGCCAAGGTCGCGGTAGGAGATTGAACACTAACTGTGGATCCAATATACTTTAAAGGAGCACTACCAAAACTGGATACGTCTGCTAACAAACTTTAAAGGATTTTGCTAAGCAATTGGACATTTAGAAAAACAGTTCTTTGTTTGCTTTGCATATTGAATTGTCTTTTGTTTGATATCTGATATTTTGTAACTTTAAAGGATACTTTTGGTGTAAATTTAAAGTGACAAAACTGATTTACAAAAAAGTGAAAAGGGTAAATATAGTGAACTCAAAAGAAAGCTTAAACTAAATTTAAGTTAAATAAATTTAGTTCTGTAACTAAAATCCCTTTAAACCAAATGACCGGTCATCTTTAATTAAAATAGATTGAAACTGAAATTAACTTGAACAAAACCTTTTATTTGAACTTTAACAGAAAAAGTAAAGGAAAAAACAACATAAAGGGTGTTGAAAAGGTGTCTTAACATTACTTAAGAACCAAATTTGTATGTTTATTGTTGTTTGTCAATTGTTCAGTAAACTGCCGGCTTTTTCCATTCTACCTTTATATTGACTCTTGGCTCTTTTATTCAATACACACCACTCCGTGCGAACCTATATCTGGTCCAGTAGCTTGACTACCTCTGCCTAATAGCATAGGTGCTACACCATACTCCCAGAGCACCTTCCACAGGATACCACGGGGGACGTGGTTGAACGCCTTCTCCAAATCCAAAAAAACACATATGGACTGGATAAGCGAACTCTCACATTCCCTCCAGCACCCTAAAGAGTGTGTAGAGCTGGTCCACTGTTCCACGACCAGGACGGAATCCGCACTGTTGTTCCTGAATCTGAGGTTAGACCATCGGACAAACTCTCTTCTCCAGTTCCCTGGCATAGACTTTCCCAGGGAGGCTGAGGAGTGCAATTCCCCTGTAGTTGGAACACCCCCTCCTTCTTAAAGAGGGGAACCTGCCAGTCCAGGGGTACAGTTCCTTAAAAGAATGAATAAAAAAAAAAAAAAGACAATTCAATTTTATTTTATTTATATAGCCCAATATTACAACATATTTGTTTTTGTTTTCTCAGAACTGGTTTGGGTTAGGGTTTTGGCTAGGGTTAGGGTCTTTACCCGAACATCTCTGGTGTCGGCGTGAATTTCTTCAGTCCGTTTGGTTCTCTTCAGTCATTGTGCTGTTGGTGGAGTTTCTCAGCTTTTCTCATCTATTCTTTTCAAGCTTAAAAATGCTTGAAGTGAACACTTCAGGGCAGCAACATTCACTTTCTTACAATCTGTTAGTTTCTAAAACATCTTCTTGTTTTCTTGGCGGAGCTATAAATGGGCTCTGGCTTTAGGAGACAGCTGCAGTGAGAGATTGATATTTGCAGTTTTTCCATCCTTGCTTGGCTTTGCGTGCGGCAGAGATAAGTTCAGCGGGGGGGCAGCGGTTGTGTGTCACACAGGGAGAATGAAGAGTGTAGTTCTAGTGGCAGAGACAGGATGTGGATTCTGTCAGACTGTCACAGGAGGGGTGGCATTCACACAGCAAAAAGAAAGTGAACTGTCATTCTTGACTTCTCTCACAGCTTGGTAAACAGATCATGAATGAGATAGAGGATATAAAAATACAAATGTCGACCAATGAGGAAACGCCTTCACATGAAGTTCTCCAAACTTTAAGCTTCTAAAATATTCAGTTGTGGGGCATTTTTGGAGCACACTGTACTGTAGGTTGTGGGTGGGAGGTCTTGATTTCCTCTCCTCAGCTCTCTCCTCTTTGCACTTAAACATCTCAATCCCAATGGAGGCCATAACATGAATGAACCTTATGTATGCTTTAAACAGCACCACAAATGTGGATGTTTTAAAAGAAGCAGCAGGGATGGCCTGGAGGAGTTTGTCTCAGTTTGCATCACAAGGGGTCAAATCAAAGGCAATGCCGTGGGACACTAGAGAAATGCAGCATCAGGCTCCGAGGTACAGACACTCACTCGGGGCTTCAGTTATTTTAAGACGATATGCCCATTCACTGAATTTGTGTTTGGATGTTAATCAGGAATCTCTCTTTTCCACAGAAACACCAACTGGGAATTCAACTATAAATGTCGTGTTTGACTGTTTTCTCATGTTTATGTTACAGGGGAAGATGTGCAGAAAATCAGTCGACGTGACCTAGGTGTCCACGGGGCAAGAGAGACTGACACACTCAAAAAAATAACTCATTGGATGAACTCAATTTAATTGGTGGCAGGATTTCTATCCAATAAATATGAGTAGCCCCAACTTAAAGAAAATTCTTCCATGTAGTGAAATATAATTGAGTTAGTCGAACTCAATTTTATCACAAAAAGCCAAACAGAAAGAAATCCATTAACTTAATGAAACTTACTTACTGCAAAAGAAGGCAATGCAAAAAACATTGTGAAAGAACCTCAGCATGTAGATATCATTGTCTGATCCACTGAGCTAACTCTTCTATGGCTACTTATATTCGTCAGTTTAAGAACATAGAATCATTTTTGTCGTGCATAACCTTATTGAGAGAAACCGAGTTGAAATGATTCCAAGCGACAGTACGTTTTTTATGTGGAAAAACGAACGAAAGTTCTCTCTCTTGGAAAAGTCGAAGGATTTGAAGGACCAAAAATCACAGCAGGCAATAGACGAAAGAGCTGAACATTTTTTGAATGGTTAAAATAGGTGAAAAATTGTAGCCGAAAAACGGCGGAAGATACTATAAGAAGAATAAATAAAAAGAAACAGGAAAACAGAATTCAACCAATAAAAAAAGAATCACATGTAAAAGGGAGTGCCTGAATTCCGTTGCAGCCACAATACATGAGCTTGCAATACATTTTATGTTAGGTCAATTAAACGCAGATACATATTTTTAAAATAAATATTTTAAAATAACACAAACAGGATTTCCGTGTGTTACATGAAAGAGGGGCTTGAATCATTTTTTTGAGAGACAAAGACGAAGGACGTCCATCCAAATATGTCTGGTATGTGTCAAATATGACCCGTGTCTGATAACAAACGAATCAAGAAGTCAGTCAACATAGAAACAAGCCTGATGCATTTTGGAAACAAGTTCTGTGAAGTGACAAGGTTTAAATGGAACTTTGGTCCAAAGGTATGTTTGGAGACAAAAGGGCTCAGAGTTTAATGAAAAGGAACCTCTGACCAATTGTTAAGCATGGGAGTGAACACATCATGGTTTGGGTTGGATTGCAGCCAGCGGAACAGAGAACATTTTACAAGAAGAAGGAAGAATTTATTCAACCAAATTTCAGCAAATTTAGGACACTAACTTGATGGCATCTGTGAGAAAGCTGAAGTTGAAGATAGAATGGCTTCTCTAAAGGGATAAAGATTCTAAACACGCCTCCAAATCCACGCTGGCACACATTAAGAGGCAAAAACTGAAGGTTGGCTACGGCCCTCCCAATCACCTGACCTCAACATCACTGAATCTATGATAGACCTGAATAGAGCAGAACAGACATCTCAGACTTCTCACAGAACTGGATGACTTTGGAAAGCAGGATGATTCTTTTTATTGTAAGTTCTTCTTATGGACATCTCTGCAAAGGTTAAAGTACACCAACAATATTAGTATCAGTGTCTATGATGAGAACATAGACTCGACTCCAGAACCACGCAGAGTCTGTCCAAGTAAATCAGAAATAATTGCTCCGTTCCATAGCATAGACATAAACCGCAACACATCAGTGGGTCATCGGCTGGAAGTTCACAGGTGGTGTACGTCAACATTTGACAATGTGTTTTTAGCTAATCCTGCCTCAGTTTTAGCAAGTGACTGAACTCTTTGCAGGAGCTGCAACGATCACTGAAGTGCTGAGGAGTTTAGGAATCACGGGTGCTAATCTCCCTCTTGTCACTCACTGGCTGCAAACAGACACAGGCTGCAGACACAGAGCCTGTTGGCACTCGGCAGAGCTTCAAACTGTCAAAATGTGTCAATGTGTCATAAGTTACAGGGTAAAAAAATACAAAAGACTAGTTTAAGTCACAGTTTCAAAACAAAAGTTTTTTCCTCAGAGAAAAAGCATGGTTTCATTTCTGGGAAAATAATTTAAAGCAAAGTTTGCAAACCACACAGAATCTGATTGTTATGTAGCAGCACTGGGTCAACAGCAGCTCCTTGTGTGGAATTTCAAACAGTATGGACAGGATAAAGCAGTGGGAAAAAATCACTCGAGAATGAATGCACCTCTACAGTTTTACAGCACTCCTGAGTGACTAGACAGATCAGCTGAGATCATCCTGACCGAGACAAAGGAAGGAACAGATTTATCAGCATCCTCCTCCTATCCATCACAAGAGCCGTGAAGCTCACCAAACATGCAGGTAAAAAACAGGAAGTTCAGAAGTGTATCCATCTATTCATCCATCTATCCATCCATCCATCCATCCATGGCACACTGTCAATTTCAAAGAGAAAAATCAGAGAATTATATAAGCCCCTCAAAGTCTGAAAAAGTACCAAATGATAACATTTTGACAGAAATAATCATAAATAAAATTCTCAAACACTTTTTTGTAAATGTTTCTGGGTTTTAAAACAATAGAACTTAAACTAAAATGAGGTGAAATCATGAATTTTTGGCCTGAACCCAGAAGAACCCATTTTTCCTTCAAATGAAAATGATGTGGGATAAACCACAGACCACGTGGACTGCAGAACACATTTCAGATGTTTCAATCTGACGTCACTACGGATTCTTCTGGGTTAATTTCCATCTGATTTCACAACTGTGTGCTATGTAGGAAGGTGGTGCATGACACCACCTGTAAAAAAATAATCATATGAACGATTGAAGAAAGCGTCAGAGACGTGTTTGCGGGGGGAAATCCAACTTAAATGAATTAATTCAATTGGGAACAAGTAATTCAGTTACATTCATTTAACCTAATTTTTTACATCTATCCAACTCAATTTTTTTTTTACAACTCAAATGTACATATTTATTTAAATAAATGTCATATTACTCCAATTCAATTAAATGATTTTCCATCTTAATTCATTGTACTCCTTGAACTCTCATACGTCTAAGTTTGAGCCTGCAGATATGCTCCTTTTTATAACAATAAAATGAATGTAACAATACAGATTCACAACATGAAACATGTTGTCATTTACCATTTCTCCAATTTTAACATTACATCAGTAAACAATAAGGGGGATAAATAATCTCATCATCCTCTCCCTCCCTCTCACTCATGGTGCAGAAAGAATTAAACATAACAGGACAAATAACTAGGCAAAAGTGTACGTTTTTGTCTAAATATGTTTACTTGTTTAGCTGTTTTACTGTGTTTTGCCGAGTCATTTTATAAAATATAAATGAGATAGAAACTCGTGCATTTACTTTGTCCGTTATTTTTTTCCAAGCAGAAACTCTTTCTTTTGATGATGCAGCCGTATTACTTTTTTGATGGACGTATAATCTTCATACGCCGTCATTAAAATCTCAGACTCTGTCTCACTTAAGTATAGCGCTCTCTTTTTTTCTCCACGCGTTTCCATGGTGATTCTGGATATCGGCGATCTATTGAGAATGTCTTTATGTACTTGACGTGCACGCGCATTAACCCAGGGTTACCAAGTCGAGCGTACTTACGCTAACTCATATCCGGTCTGTTGGAACCGACATACCCAGAGTAAGCAAGTTCAGGCGAATTTCAGCCAGATTTCAGGGTTAAAGTCAAGGTAGTTTAAAAATGCTTCCTGGAATACCCCCCTGGGTACTACAGATGAAAACTAGCCTCTGGAATTTTAACCATGTTTATCATGTGTTTTTTTTTTTAAATTGCACTGTCCCCCTTTAAATAAATCTTCATTCATTCATTCAACTTGATTTTTTTTCTTTGATTTGATTTGAAATGGTTTATTTCAAGCCATCAAGTAAAAATAAAACACAAAAATAATACAATCAGCAGCTATACATACATACAAAAACAAATACATACAAACTTTGGATAATAGACCTAAAATTAAATATTGCTTGAAAAAGAGTGGAAAGAAGTGAATTTATACAATCCCACCCCTGTTCTACTGTAACCATTTCTTTACATGATGTATCATTATCTAGTTCATAACTTTTATCTGACAGAATAACTCATTAGGTATCGATGAAGCACATAACAAAGATGAATTAATTAAATATTATGTAAAAATAGACATAACTATTTTAGAAATCAACATAGCAAATGCAGATTAGTTATCTAAAATATGTACTGGTTATATTCATTGTAAAAATCATGTACGTAATTAAAAAATAAAATTAGATCCGTAAAATAGACATAAAACTGTTTCCAAAATCTTCATAGAAAGATTTTGGGAAAAAATTGATTTTTTCAAAAATTGATCAAGTATCAAAAGTTAAAAATATGTGCAAATTATGTTTCATTAGGAAAAATCAATTACCGTAACAATGGTGAGCACTTAACACCACCCAGTGAGGGCCCTAAAACGCTTAACGCTACTGCCTACCTGTGAATGTGCATGAATGATCCCAGTGATGGTCAGAGGAGCCGTAGGCGTGAGCTGGCAGCCACGCCTCTGTCAGCCTGCCCCAGGGCAGCTGTGGCTACATAAGTAGCTTACCATCACCAAGTTTGAATGAGGAGTGAATGAATAATGGACACACTGTAAGCGCTTTGAGCGTCTGAAAAAGCGCAGATAAATCCAATGTATTATTATTATTATTATTAAAAAAAGGTCCAAATTCTGTCGATTGTCCAAGGTTGGTATTCCATCTTCTACTGATTAACAGCCGTCCTTCTGGGTTAACAGAGTTTTTAAGTTCTTTTCGCTGTGATGTCTGCAGACATTAGATCCATTTATTCCCTTTTGGGGTCACGGGGCTGCCGGAGCCTATCCCAGCCACTTGTGGGCGAAGGCAGGGGACACCCTGAACAGGTTGCCGGTCTGTCGCAGGGCCACAATCACACACCCATTCACTCTCACACTCACACTATGGACAATTTAGAGTTGCCAATTGACCTATGGAGCATGTTTTTGGACGGCGGGAGGAAGCCAGAGACCCCGGAGAGAACCCCCGCATGCACGGGGAGAACATGCAAACTCCACACAGAAAGGTCCCCCATTTATATTCGGTTTCAGGTCCCCCAGCCAGGACTTGCACTGGGGGCCTTCTTGCTGTGAGGCAAGAGCACTACCCACTGTGCCACTGTTTACCATGTAACCCTAGTGCTATCTTAGATGACCCCACCCTCACATTGACGTGTTATCCCTACCATGACAAAGGTGGATAAAGATGGAAAGAGTTCATGTAATCCATGGACACCAGTGAGGATCACAAATCATTGAAGAAAAAAGGTTCAGAGTACTCAGCTCTGAGAATGTAAAACTTGTTGGGAACAGATCCTCCCTTGTGCTTTTCTTCACAGCCAAACTGCCTTGTCGTGTTCTGTCTGTGACATCACTAAGGGCGGCAGGGTGGTAATATGATCAGAATAAATATGGTTGCTAATTAAGTCTTTGGAGGTAAAATATTCTGACGTCTAGAAAAATGAATTTCACCTTGTGACCCCCCCCCAACAGGACTGATGATTAACACAATGCTGCTTCCCTCAGAAATACAAACGCTTTAAAAAGTCTGCTCGGAATGATGGACTTAAAACACAGAGGCGCCACAGTGGGCTGCCTGGTGCCATAGCAACCACAGAGGGAATTTTTTTCTGCGCCCAAAGGCCACATGCAAGGAAGCTACCTGCAAAGTGACTTTTTTCAAATCAATGAATGTCAGTTGGTGTGTGAGGATGTAGGCAGGAGAAACTCCCCCTCCATCTGCAGCGAGCATCAGGAAGAGTTGCACAGGGAGAGCAGTTACTCATTGGTCATCTTTTAAGAGTTTTATTGTGCTGCTGCTTTAACATATTTTGCAATTCCTGCTTTTTCCTCCCAAACTACAGTGTGTATTAGCAATACACGGGCTCACATTTGTAGACTGCAACCCCCTGGCAGCTACAATGGCAGCTGTTGAAGGCTGAAGATATTTGCATGCAGATGCACACTTGGAATCAGCCACCCATCATAATAAAACTGCAGGAATATGATGGAGTTTTGTTCTGCAATCTAGCAGCTTTAACTAATCATTTTCTTTCTGAACTAATCAAATTACCTCAACAGATTACAGAATGCACCAAGATTACAGCTGGTCCTCTGTGTGTTGAACTCTGATGCATTTTATGTCAGAAAAGCTGCAACCGAAAACCTATTTGATTGTATGAATTAAGGAAGGAATGAAATCTTATTTCTACACTGAAAAAGAAAATAGTTGATCCAACTAGATCTGGGTTTAAACCTGCTCACCAGACCATAACAAGCAGTCAAAAGTTCAACTGGTTCAGCTTCCAGATGATTTTGTGCTCTGATTTGTACATAGAGCACAAGAATGGACATGAAAACTTAGGTAGAGACCTGTAAATGTGAAAGTTCTGAACACAGAGGCCCGAAACTTTGGGTTTACCTGTGTTTACATGGACTTTTCATTGAAAGTGCCAACTGGAACGCGAGTTGCCATGGCCAGTTTTATTAGCTTAACTGTGGACACTCAAGGAGCGGCTTACAGACTGGATGGACTTTCTAGCCGGGGCTTTGATTTATATTTTATATCTTATTTTAAATCTTTTTAACTGGTTGCAATTGTTTTTAGTATACTATGTATTGTATATACCTTTTTTAAACTTTAAATGCTTTAATAATTTCACACAGTGTTTATCGAGCTGATCAAATCATTAGTGGAATGACAAACGCACCATGTCATAACACTGGAACCATCTCAGACTGGTTTCTTGAACTTGACTGTCAGCTCCTGTCCCTTCGCTGCCCTCTCCTGTTTCTTTTTGGTGCTTTTCTCTTTTGGTTCTGTTGCTCGCCTTCTCCCTATCTCTTCTCCACAGGTATCCAGAATGAGGCAGGGCATCCTGACACACTTGCAACTCATCACCCCAGCAGCATTTAAGGTACCAAAACTGTTTGGCCTGCAGTGGGTGGCAGTTTAGCTCAGGTGGTAGAGCAGGTCGTCCAACAACCAAAGACTTGATGGATCAATCCCCGCTCTCCCCAGTTGTCGACCCCTGAGTGCAGCTAGTCTGCAGCTCCCTGATCCCCCCAGGGGATGGGTCAAACTGCAGAGAAGAATGTCCCCATTGAGGGAAAAATAAAGTATAAATTATTAATAAGTGTTCGGGAGCCTGCGACTGATGATGACATCACACTATTTGATTTGCTGTACATTGGTCCAAAGATGTGTGAGATTTTGATTCGTCTGGACAATGGATGGGTATCGTTAAGGTTTTAACCCTTGTGCTATCTTAGATGATCCCACCCTTGCATTGACGTGTTCTCCCTACCATGACAAAGGTGGATAAAGGTGGAAAGATTTCATGTAATCCATGGACACCAGTGAAGATCAACAATCATTGAAGAAAAAAGGTTCAGCGCACTGTCTAGTAGTGGGTCTAGATGACCCAACTCCCAATGTTAAAGTGCCTAGGATTGCACAAGGGTTACCTACTACTACTACTTTATTACTACTCTTATTGACACTGCTTATCGATCCGTTATTTTAACGATACTCTTATCGATACTTTTTGAGGATGAAAAATAAATAAATAAATAATAAATTAAGAACATAAAATGTTTTATTTCCTCATTATGCAACATTGTTTTTTAACAAAATATTTTACCCTCTACATTTTTCCAACTTGAAAAATAAAATACATGAAAAAAAAGAGTTATTTAAAGAAAAATAAACAGCAATGTTTTGACATATTGCTGTCATGACGTAAATATCAGACAAATACTGTTGACTCTAAAATAAAATACATTTGCATGGGGCAGCTTGGTGGAGTATGCAGGTAGATTGCAGAAAGCCGCTCGTTCCTCTTTTTTTTTTTAAAGTTCTGCTTATGGTGCGTGATTTGAACTATAATAAACAGTCATCTTTACTAATAATTTACTTTATCTGCGAGTTCTGTGTTCAAACTTCAAGGGCTTCTGGGGGAATTTCCATTGTATTCATTTCCATTAAAAGCTGCGTGCGTTCTTGAGTGCGCAACGTGGCCACCCGCTGGAGGACTTTGTATTGGGGGGGGTCGCAAGAGTCCCGGCACCGCGACTCTTGCTGCTTTATCACCGTGGTGATGAATCCCATCACCGGTCCCACACGGTCACAGCTCCACTCCAGAGCGGTTTAATAAAAAATCAATCACTGTTCTTCTGGGGGAAACCTGTTATTACTGTTCTCCTTCACTTCGTAACACCAAACATGAACGCGCGGACTCCCAACACTTGTGCGTGCTCTCACTCACTCTTGCGTGGCACGCACTCCTTCCTCTTACACACTCTTACATACACATACTCATTCTACAACATCTATATAGTCAGTTAATTAGTGACACAGTTAGTAGTTAGTTGTTACTGTTATTTGTTAATAAAGAAGACCGCGTTGTAATTATGAATTGTTTTCATTTGCAACGCGGCCACCGGGGGATTTTGTGCTTGGCGGCGGCAGTTGGGGGTGGGGGGTTGCGGGGTGTGGTTAACCGCGAAACCGCGACTCCTGCTGCTTCATCACCTTGGTAATCAAAAATCCCACACTGTCACAGTACTAGTTTATATCTTGTGGGACACAAAAAAATGTGACTTCTCCAGTAACGATAGCAGAACAGTTGAGGTCAGATCTTACGGATACTGCGGTCTTGAATAATGTTGCCCTGGGGCTCGTTTAATACCGGGGCCTATTGTGTGATGGTTCAATGATAAATTCAGATATATGACATATGGTTAGATAATTCATATCTGTTTTGTATCATTCATTTTATTGTTATAAAAATGTGAATATCTGCAGGATCAAATTTAGACATATGAGAGTTCAAGAATTACAATAAATTAAGATGGAAAAATATTTAATTGAATTGGAGTAAAATGGACATGTACATTTGAGTTGTAAAAAAATATTGAGTTGGATAGACGTAAGGTTGAATAAATTTAATTCAATTACTTGTCAGCAATTGAATTAATTTAAGTTGGATGACCTCTGACCTCTAATTGGAAAAGTACAAGTTTGGTTCCTGCCCTGTCTACTCATGTATCAAAGTGTCCTTGGGTAAGTCACTGAACCTCAGATTGCTCCTTGGTTATTGGTTGGCACAAGTGTTCGGCTGCGGAGCCAATATCAGTGTCAGAATATGGAATTCAGAATTATAATTTTGTGTCAAAAATACTTTGGAGTTGGTAGAAAGATAAATGCTGTTAATTTCTTGTAAAATGGTGAAACCTTGTTAAGACATTCAGCCTTCAGACTTCCCTATTTAGGAAGGGTTCAAAGATTTCACTAAAACTCTTTGCAGTTGTTAGAGTGTCTCATATCACAGAAATGCCCTCATC
The DNA here is from genome assembly GCF_053564925.1 of Oryzias latipes. Taxonomy (NCBI): domain Eukaryota; kingdom Metazoa; phylum Chordata; class Actinopteri; order Beloniformes; family Adrianichthyidae; genus Oryzias; species Oryzias latipes. The sequence continues at coordinate 10,469,619 of NC_136240.1, forward strand.
TTAAATGAGCATTACTGCACAAAAACAGTCCATTTTACTAAAAAACAACGCTGTGCAGAGATGAAAGCATGGATTTAACAGTGTAGAAGTTCTTGAAACTCTGTGAACAAATCCTGTACTCACAGGACAAAAACCTCTTGTGTCACATTATTCTCATGAAATTGTGAGCACCCAGTGAAATCTGCTCTTTTCCTTTCTATGTGAATTTAATCTTGAAATGGTTTCACTGTTGTGGTGGTTCACACTGTTGTCACACAACAGGTCCTGGTTTGAATCCCTCAATGCAGTAAGTATTTTTTAGCTTTGTATGTTTTCTAGGAGCAGGTTTTCTCCTGCTGCCTCCCGCAGTCTGAAAACGTATTTCACAAGTCAGTTGGGTGTTTAAATTTCCCCTTAGGTTTAAGTGTGGTTGTTTGTGTGTGCACATGGCCCTGAGGCATCTGAGGGTGGTCTAGGATGTGCTCTGCCTTTGATTCGCATTTTAAGGGCTGTGAATCTTCATCAAGCTGAGTCCCACATGATGGTGTGATTTTTTCAGCCATCCAGGAGCTCTGGGTTTTTTTTTTTTTGTTTTTTTTTTAACTTGTCCTGTCCAACAGCTAGGCAAACAGATGAGAGCTGAGGGCCTCTTGTGTTGGACATATTTTATTTTAACAAGAGGGGTTATTCATCTTCAGACAAACCAAAGGTATGTCTGAATAAACCCCTTTTGTAATTGAGGCCAAAATTTATTAATTTCAATCATGTTTGAAAATCTTTGGTGTTGGACCGGACGGAAAAGGAAAGAGGGGAAGAAGAGAGAGGGACGTTAGAGAGAGGGGGGGGTAGGAGGGTGATAATAGGAGGGGAAGGGGGGTAAGACCATGAAGCAGCATAGAGCAGACAGGTTTACTGGTTGTTTATCGTTACGGTACGGTTCAAATGTAGTACAAAAAGGGCGGGGCCTGTTCACACACACTCAAATATTATCAACACACCTGCTAGCCGCAAAAATGTCCACATGTCAACATGCACACAAAACAGATAGTGTTCACGAACGCATACCTATGCCTTTAAACCAACTAGTGTGAAATCTTTCATTCATTCAATCATGCAAACTATTAGTGCAAAGGTGAGCTAACACCTGTGCTCAGGTGAGTGTTTATGTTCTTCTAAAATGGATGGTGGAATGTGAAAAGAAGGAGGAGGAGCGCCCAGCCACCCCCACACCCATACCCCCGCCGCAGCAGCAGCGGCAGCCGGAATTCCCCCAACGCCACACGGGAACAGGCAGGGAACAACCGCCCCCCGGGCGACCAAGACCGCCACCCAGGCCAGGGCCAGCCGGACCGCCGCGAGGCCCCCAGAGCCAGAGAGCAGGGAGGCGCAGAGGGAAAGAGAGCGCCGCCCCAGCCCAGCCAGGAAAGCAGCCCCCCGCCGCGCCGGAAGAGCCCAACGCAGGGCCCCACCGGAGAGGGACGCCCACAGCCCCAGACGAGCACCCCACCACCACCCAGGAGTTCCGGGCATCCCCCCGCCCCGACCCCAGGTACGAGCCAGGACCCCCCAAGGGAGACCCGCTCCGCACTCCAGGCAGCCACCCACCCGGCCCACGGTTGGTCCAGGTAGGAGCAAGGCAGGGGCCCGCCGCCCCCGCCCAGGAGGGGGGAACCCCGGGGAAAAAAGGGCGGCCCACAAGGGATGTTATAAATATGGCCCGACCAGGCTCGGCCATGTTGGAAGTTTGGCGGGGCCCAGCGCCCAGGGGCAAGGACCAGGACCCACCCCCCAGGGACACGAACACCCCCGGCTCAGGTGTAATATGAACCCCCCCACCGTGCGGAGAGAGCACCGCCGGGCCCAGGGAGCCGGCACCCAAGGGACACGGCCGCCATCGCCAAGGGGCCCGCACCCCCCACCAGGGAAGGGGTAGGGGACAGATGGACCCAGGTCCCACCTTCCTTGTAAAATGTGTGTGCGTGTATGGGTGTTTGAGAGGGTGTTTGTGTGCATGTGTGTGTGTTTATGTTTGAATGTATATATTGAAGGGGGAGGGGTGTGTGTACTAAGGGGGGTGCAGTTAAAATTGGCGAGTAGGGCACTAAGGGGACATCTCCTGATTACTCACAGTGATGTCCCCTCACCCTCCACACCAAGGGGCCCTAAATGTCTAAGGTGCGGTTAAAATTGGCGGGTAGGGTGCCAGGAGGACATCTGCTGCTTGCTTGCAGTGATGTCCAAGCACCCCCCCTACCAAGGACCCTACATGTCTAAGGTGCAAATAAAACCGAAAGAGGGGGGGCCCACTCCATACGGCAACCATAGGAGGGGGGCCACTCCCAAGTAGCCCCCCCCAAGGCGCATCGCAGGCTAGACCCCCCACCCCCTCACCCTAATATGAGGTTATATAAGGAAGGGGGTAAGTTGGGGACAGCTGGTAGACTGTCCCCCGGTGGTCAAACAGCCGTCCCCCAGCCCACCCCCAGCAAAGGGGCCAGGGCCACCCAGCCCAGGGGCCCACCCCCGGAGGCGCCGACACCCCAGGCCCGGCACCACCCACCCCACACAGAGAGAGAGGAGCCAGAAAGCGTCGCCCCCCCCCGGAGCAAGCCCAGGCCCCCACCCCCAGACGCCGGCCCTAGATGAGCTCTGGTCAGGCCTCGACGGGACCGAGGAGGCCAACCGGCCGAGGCAACCACTGATTGCCTCAGCGGAGACCCCGACCCGCTAGCCCCCCCGACCCGTACTAATAATGGGCCCCCCCTCCCCCCCAGAACGCCCCCCCACAGGACAGGGCCGACAAGCCCCCCACCCCACCCCACCCCAGACCCCGCAGCCGAAGCGGGTGACACCCAGAGCGACCGGGGGCCCCGAGAGGGTCGTCCCGTCCCGCCCCAGAGCCAGGGAAGGGCCGATCCCAGCCCCAGGTGCAGATGGGCAGCCCATCCGGCGCCGCTGGGCCCCCCCCACCCGAGCAGGGCCCCCCGCCAACCCCCCCCAGCACAGGCAAAGGGACCACCCCCCCAAGCCAAGCCAGACCACCACCCCACCCCCCCACCACGCACCCCCACACCCAAGCCCAGAGGACCACGCAGCGCTTGGTCGGGTTGGTCGGACCCGACCCCCCGACCAACGGAGCCCCCCACCGCCCCCGCCAGGCACCGGAAGCCCCGACCCCCACCCCAAACCACGGCAGAAGGGCAAGGAGCAGCGACGACCAAGCCCCCCACCCCCTAAGTCATGGAGTCAACCACAGGAGACCAGAGAGATTGAATTCTTTCAAAGTTACTTGAGCTTTGGGCTGACATTTTTTCCAAGCTGATATGATCAAACAGCAGATTTCTGTGTTGACTTATGTTTATATTTTTTTTGTTTTTCCAATTTATTAAAATAGTTTTTTTGGCAATACAAAGAGTTATGAAAATGATAGAAGCTAATCCTTCTTCTATATCGATGGCACTCATGTCACCAAGCACACAAAGTGACGGTGAGGCAGTGATTGAAACCTTAAGCCAGACTGATAAATCGGCACATACCTGCTGCCAGAGAGCCTGGACAGGAGTGCAGAACCACAGTGCGTGCATGTAGCTGTCGGGTAGATTATTATCACAGTGCTCGCAAATGTCTGAGTTACTGAGACCCATCTTGAACATCCTCTGTCCAGTGTAGTAAATTCTGTGAAGAGTTTTGAGATGGATTAGCTGCAGATTTGGACTTTTTGTCAGTTTAAAGGTGTTTAGACAAAGTTCTGACCAGAAGCTTTCATCTGTGCTGATGCTCAAATCTGCATCCCATTTTTTTGTTGGAAGGGCAATATTGTTATCTAAATTACATAAAAGTTTGTATATTTTGGAGAGAGTTCTATTCATTGAAAAATTAATCAGAGTGGTAACTACATCTGGTAGCTTTAAATCGTCGTCTTTAATTTTATACTTTTTAGTAATACTTGATTTAAGTTGCTGATATTCCAAGAAGTTATTTATTCCATGTTTGTCTTGAAGTTCCTGGGGGGTTATGAATCTTCTATCAATAATTACGTGCTCTAGTTGTTTTATGCCCCCTGCTTGCCAAGCTGGGAAGTGAATCATTTTTTTGTTAATAAGGATGTCCGGGTTGTTCCAGATGGGTGTCATTTTGCACGGTTGAATTGATGATTTTGATATTTTGAGAAATTCCCACCAGGCTGTTAAGGTGGCATTTATATTAATGCTTTTGAAACAATCCTGTTTTTTAACTGTTTGGCTAATAAATGGTAGCTGTGACAGGTTGATCTTTCCACATAACGCCTGTTCCAAGTCTAACCATGAGTTGGTTTCTGGATTATTTTTTAACCATTTTAAGATGTATTGTAATCTATTTGCAAGAAAGTATTTGTGGAAGTTAGGTAATTCTAATCCTCCACAGTTTTTTGCAGATTTTAAAGTTTTTAGACTAATTCTTGCAGGTTTGTTGTTCCATAGAAAGCTTGATATGGATGAGTCTAATGTTTTGAACCATTTTAATGGCGGTTGTGTGGGAATCATTGAGAAGAGATAATTAACCTTGGGTAAGATTTTCATTTTAACCGTGGCTACCTTGCCCATAAGGGACAAAGGCAGGTTGGTCCAGCGTGTTAGATCGTCCTGTATGCTTTTCAGTAATGGGGTGTGGTTTAGCTGCACCAGTTCTGATAGTTTGGGGGAAAAGTAGATACCCAGATATTTGATATTTCCTGTTTTAACTGGAATTGTGAGTCTTTGTTCCATATTCCTGTTGAGTGGTAATAAAACAGACTTATTCCAATTAATGGAATAGTCTGATATGGAGGAGAATTCATTTATGATCATTGCTGTTTCATTTACAGAATGTAAATTCCTTAAAAACAGTAATATGTCATCCGCATAAAGACTAATTTTATGATGGCTGTGTTTGGTTTTTATTCCTATAATGCTCTCATTCTGTCTTATTGCTGCAGCTAAAGGCTCAATGAATATAGCAAAAAGAGAAGGAGAGAGTGGGCAGCCCTGTCTGGTTCCTCTTCCAAGAAAAAACCTGTTTGAAGTCTGTTTATTAGTTCTAACTGATGCATTGGGGTTGTGATATAATATTTTGATCCAATTGATGAATGCTTCTCCAAAACCAAACTTCTGGAGGGCAGCAATAAGGAACTTCCAATTAACTCTGTCAAAGGCTTTTTCAGCATCCAGCGATAGTACCGTCATTTCCTGGTTTTTAATGGTGGCAAAGTCTATTATATTAAGTAGTCTACGGACATTATCATCCGAGTGTCTGCCTTTGATGAATCCAGTCTGGTCGAAGTGAATTATGTGAGGAGTGATTTTTTCTATTCTCTGTGCTAGTGCTTTGCAGATAATTTTTACATCTGCATTGATTATAGAAATAGGGCGATAGCTTGAAGGACTAGTGGGATCTTTGTCTGGTTTTAGAAGAAGAATTATGTTGGCTGAGTTCATGTTAGGTGGCATTGATTGGCTCTCATTAATAGATGTGACAGTTTTATAAAATGTTGGTGCCAGTTGTTCCCAGAATTCTTTATAAAACTCAGCAGGAAAGCCGTCAGGCCCTGGTGCTTTACCATTGGGCATAAGTAACAGAGCTTCATGAAGTTCAGACGGCGAGAGCGGAGAATCTAAGTTTGTGATTTGATCCTCATTTAGCCTGGGTAGGTTTACATTATTAAGAAATGAGTCAATACTTTGCTCTGACGGATTGATCTGCGGTGTGTACAGGTTTTTATAAAAGTTTTCAAATGCGTTATTAATTTTGACCGGGTCATGGGTGACATTTCCTGTTTGGTCCATAATAGAGGTGATTGATGATTTTTCTCTGTTAATTTTAAGCTGATTAGCCAGAAATTTGCCAGATTTATTAGAGTTTTCAAATCTTTCAAGTCGTAGCCTTTGTATTTGAAATTGTGTTTGTTTATTAATGATGTCATTTAACTGCAGCTTTAAATTTTTCAGATCTCTCAGAATGTGTTCCTGTGCAGAAGCAGCATAAGCAGTCTCCAGGGTTTTGATTTTATTTTCTAATTCTAATAAATCTGCTTTCTCTTTGCGTTTTTTGTGCGTTGAATAAGAAATGATTTTCCCTCTCATGACTGCCTTTGCTGTTTCCCAAAGAACGCACGGTGGGATGTCTGGAGTATTGTTGAAGTCTAAGAAGGTTGCCCACTCTTTTTTAAAGAATTCAAGAAATTCCTGGTCCTTTAACAGAGACGTATTAAACCTCCAGGTTGTACCAGAGGGTGTGGATTTTTCCCTAGAAATGTTTACAGAGACTGGTGCATGATCACTGATAATAATTGGATGGATATTGGAGCTTTGAATATTTTTTAAAAGAGAGTTACTGATTAATAAATAGTCTAAACGGGAGTGTGAATAGTGAACTGGAGAAAAAAAGGTGAACCCTTTAGTGTTTGGGTGACATGAGCGCCACGCGTCGCAGAGACCCAGATCATTCATGTACTGCTTTAGAATACTTGCAGATCGCCATGTACGCTGATTTGCTGCTGTGCTGAGTCTGTCAAGTTCAGGGTCCAAAACAAGGTTGAAGTCTCCTCCTATAATGATTGTGGAGTCAGAGTGAACTGAGAGTGAGGTGAAGAATCTGTGAAAGAAGGAAGAGTCGTCAACATTGGGACCATAAATACTCACTATACAAAAGTCCTTATTCTGAATGGATATATTAATGATTACAAATCTGCCTTCTGGGTCAGTAACTGTATCCTTATGAGTAAAATTAAGATTTTTATTAATTAAAACAGCAACTCCTCGTTGTTTGGAGTTGTAACTGGCAGAGTATATAACTGGAAATTGTAAGCAGCACATAAGGTGATCCAAAGAATTTGATAAATGGGTCTCCTGCAGTAGAGCTATATCTGCTTTTAGACCATCCAGGTGATTTAACACTTTCAGTCTCTTTGGCTCAGAGCCAAGTCCACGCACATTCCAGCTAACGATGTTAAGACTGTTCATAACTGCTCTGACTGAAAAGGTGTAAAGCTGAGTAGTGCTTGTGTACCAGTCCGTGTGCGCGTGCCCGCATTGAGAAGCGCTGTGCGCGTGAACGTTTTCTGGCTATGTGAGCTGCGTGTCGCGTGCGTCCTATGAGAGCCTGTGTGAGGTGATTGCAGTATGTCGGCGTGTGTGTGCGGGATCGCATGTGCACGCCCCTGTGTGCGCTTGTGTGTGCGCGCGCCCGCTCCGTGCATAAATAAATACTTACCGAGGATGAGTTGCTTCCAGGTGATTTACATATAATGAGGGGGGAGAGGGGGGGGGGAGAGTAAAGGAAAGAAAAAAAGAGATAGAAGGGAAAACGAAAACAACAACAAAACAACAATAGAAACATGAGTGGGACTGAGGTGACGAAGAAAAAAAAAAGACTGTTTTCCTGAGATCGAGGTGTGGATTATTGATGATCCGGTTTTCCATTCATTGAAGTTAGTTTAGCGGGTTTCTTCTGGGCAGCGCAGATGTTCTCAGCGCGGATCTGAAAGCCTTCAGCACAGCCAGGGGGTGATCTCCGGGTCCCGGAACAGCCGGCCGTCCACGTAAAGTTTGTCAACGGCCACAACCGCTCTCGAACCAGCAGCAAGATGCTTCCTCCTCAGCGGGAACAGGATCTTCCTTCTGCGGAGGATTTCTGCCGGGAACTGGTCATTCACGCTGTAATGCGTGCCTCTCAGTTCCCGTCCGCGGCCCTTCACCAACTCCTTCTGTTTGAAATGTTCGAATTTAGCCACAATAGGACGCGGGCGCTGGTGGTCGGACCTTCTTCCTCCGAGGCGGTGAACCCTGTGGAAGGAGATCTTCTGCACCTCCTCCTTGGGGAGCTTCAGGTGGACCTGTAAAAAGGATCTGACGGTGGCCTCGGGGTCTTCTCCTACCTCCTCTGGAACCCCAGCGACCACTAGATTGTCCCTCATGCTCCTCGACTGAAGATCCAGGAGGGTTTCCTTTATGGATCGGTTCTCCTCTGAGAGACGGGCGGTGTCATTGCTCAGGGTCTTCACGGTCTCTCTGAGGGCCTGGTTCTCCGCTGCGAGCTCCCGCACCTGCTGCTGGCTGAATTCCAGAGACTCCCGCAGACCTTGAAATTCTCTATGGAGGATCTCCAGCAAATTGAGGCGGCCATCAAAGCTGGAGAGCTTTTTGTCAATCGAATCCAGGATATCGCTCATTCCGCTGCCCGGAGAGGACACAGCCCCGGGAGAGTCCTCAGGCCGTTCACGCTTGGCGGAGGGGGTGGTGGTGGCGGTTCTGGGCTTCACCATGTTGCAGGTATTAAAACACTCGTCAATGAATTTCTCCAGGTCCTCCAGGCTGACAGAAGCTTAATACTCTTAACAGGTTATGTTAGTTAGCAGGAAATATTTTAATATGGCGGAAAAATGAAACAAGATCGAAAATGTTTGTTCAAATGCTTACGCGCCGCCAAGTCGACTCACCACACTCGTCTCGCTGGGTCTCGCGATACTACAGCATCTCCCGCGATACTACAGCAGCTCTGGGTTTTTTTTCTAATGGACACTTGTTTGTGGTTTTTGGGAGAATGTTTTAGATGTTTTAAATATTTTAATATGTGCAGAAAGTATTCTGACAGGAATCATGTTACGAGACAAAGAGATTTGGAGGAAAAGACTGAGCTGTGTGTGCTGAAGGGCCCACAACAGGACACTCAGAAATTCAACGAGGCTGCATGGAGACATGACTGTAGCAACTCTAAACACCTCTGTCCCAGAAAACAGGCAGACTTCTGACAGAGCAGCAAGTGTTAAGAAGAATACACTGCAGCGCTTGTTAGCGACACATGAACATGTTATTGACCTGCTGGCTGTGAAATTCCGTCACTGTCATCCACTGAGAGACGTAAAGTGTGTCACATGCCATCCCTGAATGTGACATCATCAGCTCAGTTGCAGGTTGCAAACACAAACATTTAATTCAAAAACATAATATTTGTCATGATCTTGCGGGTTTCTGACAGACCCAAACGCTGGAACCCAGAAGGACACTAGGAGTCGGAAGGTAAGATTAAGATGGTTTAATTCACAGAGGGTGAGTAGTTAGGAGTCTTGACGTGGCGTGGCGGCTGACTGGAGGTTTGCGGCAGGAAGGTCCAGAGAGCGTGACTTCGGCAGAGTCCAAGGGGGAGAGCGTGAGCGGTGGACTGCGACCTGAGGTTCACCCGTGAAGCGGACAGTTCCTGAAGGTGGAGAAGAGAGGAAACGTTAACGAAGCTTGGATTTAGACAAGGCACACAACGTGAGCTGGCCAGACGTAAGCACCGAGGAAGGAACAACGGACTGGCGTCGAAAACAGGTCCTTGATCTCCTTAAGTAGGCGGGGATGAAGATGAGGTAAGTGAACCCAGCTGGTCGCGTCCAGGGCAGAGCAGGAAAGGGGGAGGAGGAAGGTAATTGACAGAGGCACCATGTCAATATTGTCAGGTCCAGCAGCTCTGCCCCCACACAATGCACTCTGCACTACAGTCACCCAATTGCCTGACTCACTTTAACTTTGTCTCCTCCTATTTAAGCTCCTTTATGTCCTCCACCTGGTGCCGGAGTGTAAAGAGCTGTCCTCTTTTCCTCCAGCATGTTACTTCGTCTTGTGCCTTCTTGGAAGCTTTCCCCTCTGTCCTTCTGCCATGTCTGAATGAGTTTTTGTCCATTTCCCTATAGCCTGTTAACTCTTTTTTTATTGGCCCTCTTCCACTGGACACATGCAGGACAGTGCTGGCGTCCTCCGGTTACATAAACTACACGTTTGATCGTTTAATATTAAACGATAAAGTAAAAGATTTGATAAACATGATAAACCTTCTGAAAGTGGTTTGTTGACGTAAGACTTGCAATTATTCGGTAGCCAAGGAGCTTCTGGTTGCCAGAGATGTCCCACCTCCCCTCCCCTTGACTGACGTGACACTGATTTTACGTGTCGACAGCTTTTAGAATCAAAACCACAAAAAATAAAAGCGCAACTCAAAACGATGATTTCAGAATGGTGAGAAAACAAATCGGCAGCTGAGAAATAGGATTGTGCTTTGGGTTATAGCTTTTGGTTGCTAATTGTGGGTTTTGGTTCTCAATTTAAACAATTTGATTCGCGGTTTTATGGTTTTAATGCGCAATACTTTAGGCGCTGAATTGACACCCTGGACAAAGGCCAATTAAGAACATGACCAAAGCAAGAAAAACCAAACCAAACAACAGTACCCTTACAATTCAAAGAAACAATCCTGTTTGATGAAAGTATGAAACTTCACTGCAATGGTCCTTTTCTCTTAGCCATGCATTGCTGCAGCTGCAATGCATTTCTATGCAGATGAATAAATGCATTGAAGTCCTCTATTGAGTGCTGAGCATTTCATTTCCCACCTTAAGGTCTTCTTCAGAGATATCGACAAGGAGGCTTTTTCCATTTGTAGGTACGCACCTGTGAGCGTGCTGGGCTCATACTCCTGAACATTACCATTTCCAGGCAAATGATCTGTTAAAAGACATAATAGTTCTCTGAAATCTCTCTCCACAGTTAGCAATAATAACAATAAGATTTGGCTTGATTGGGATCTGCTTGAGGAGCAAAACAAATGCAGAGACTACAGTTAACCTCCAGTAATCTACACAGCTCGCACTTGGCCAGCTAGTGGATTCCAACCCAGGGTCACTGTTTATCCTGAGCGTAAACTCACTGATGTGCGCAGCGTACAGGCTTTAGAGCAAAGCAGACACCTCCTGGTCTGATAGCATCTCATCTCTTCACTATTTGATGAACAACAAGACCCGCTCCACCTCCCCCCAGCAGCAGTCCCATTCCTGGCAGAGCTGCATCCATCTTTAAGCCCTGACTCTGGATCCGTATCGGCACTGCTCAGACATGGGGCAACTCAATCTCTCATATCTGCTAAGAAAGAAGGATGCTGCTGCACACAGCAGATAGGAAGTCCCACTCCTTGTTTAGTAACTCCACAATGGAAGTCCCACACGTGAAAACCCCTGGAAACTGGAAGCCATAAAGGTTGTTCAGGAGTTTGACATAAGCAGCCTTTTTAGTAAAATTCTAATAGTATGCATAGAGAGATATTACATGTTACATTTAGTTACATTTATCTAAGTCATTTTTAGTAAAAACTGTATTCCTGAGAAGAATTTTACTGTGTTCTGTGAGTGGCAACTTGCTGATTGGCCAGTGGTCACAGACGGAAGAAAGGTTCTTATTGGTTGGTCAGTTCAGACGTTTTGCACATTTTCCATGTACCAAATTTCATTATTTAGTGATACATTCATGATATACGTAACTCATTTTCACAGATGTATCATGAATGACGTTAAAAGCACGGAAGAAGTACAAATAAACCATGCAAAGAACAGGTAAATCAACATAGACTATAACACGTGTGTGATTACTGCACTGTTTACATGCAAGTCATTACTGATTCGTGCATCCATTACGTAATTATGTACGCTGTATATGCGATATAAAACGTATACATGGTGGTACACGTGTGAAAAGTCTGTTTGACATACGGGGAACGGTCGTTGAAAGACACAAATTTATGTAGGCATCTCACAGAAATCATACCCAATTACGTAAGATTTATGTAACAATTGCGTATAAACTACATAAAATACTCGTAAACTGCATAATTCTCAACCCGCCGAAAATTTTGAACAGCTCAAAACTGAATTCACGTAAAGACCCATTGACCGAAACCCTTGACGGACATCTGCGCACATCGATGAATGACGAAGGCAAGAAACATTTATGGATTACGTTTATCACGCATGTATCACCAAAGGCCGAAATTTCATATACGCGGAAAAATGTATGTAGTGGCTGTGTGACACGGCCTTTACATGAGCAGTATGTTTGAGTTTCTGTTTTTCTTTTACTTGAGTAAATATTTCGACGACTACTTTTACCTACTTAAGCATGATTGTTTTTAAGGGGAGTTTCTCCAACCTGAGATGTTTTTACATCACTTGCAGGCCTCTGCAGGAAAAAAATTATCATCATTTCCTGCAACGTGGCATTGATATTGTGTCAAGAATTTTCACTTTTTTTTTTAATTGCAAGTTAGATTTTTAAAAATAGAAGAATTGCTTCATCAACAGACTTCTAATATGCTAAACACATATGCTAAAAAGAGGCAGACATAATCCAAGCAGTTTGACCAGCACAATAGTCAAATGAGAATGCCATAAGGATGATCTAACTGCAACAATAACACATACTGAAGTGATTTGGAACTCCACACGTCAGATGCCTCTCAGTCTGGTGTTTTCTGTCGATCATCCTTTCCTGAGTGTCTAAAAGTTATTAAAATTGGGAAAAAGTTGCAAATGTTACATCTATTTGGTCAAGGTTCCACTGGTTTGACTTTGACACACCTTCAATAGTCATGGGTTTTGTACAAAAAATCCAAAACTTGACTTAAAAACCTGCGAAGGGTCAATTGAACGCAAGATTTTTTGACGCAGAAGCCTGAAAAGTGCACATGCATGGGTTTACATTGACTTTTTATTGGTGGTCGCTTGAACACACGTTACCGAGCCTGAGATGATCGAAGCTTTTCAATTATACTAATGTGATTTTAATTACCATTGATAAAAGAGGGATGTGTTGTCATCTTACGTTTAGGGACTTAATAAATTAAAATATAAAACTGTTAGGTAACACTTTTACATCCCGGTGAGCTACATTAAGTCCTGCTTTTGGTCTAACTCTGGACAGCTTGCTTGAAATTTTGATGAAAGCACTTTGGGGACATTTGTTTTCATTGGGTTCATCTGTTGTTTTTTTGTGGGGTTTTTTTTTTGTGTGTATGTGGTTATTTGTGCTTGTGTGTATCGGGGGGGGGGGGGGGGGGGGGTATCCACCTTATCAGCCAAAAGCCTCAGTTATTTAGTTTTACATTGACTAATTTCTTATTCCAGCGGAGGGGGTGCAGGCTACTGACTTGAACGGCGGCTTCATGACCCAAAAAAACTGTCAGTCTTTCTCTGGAATAAATTGTAGAATGTTCCATTTTGAAACCCGGGGGTGGTGCGAAGTAACATAGGTAATGAGAGCATGAAAAAAAATTGTTATGTTTTCCTTTCTAGACAAACATACATGAAAAAGTTGAAGCGATATTTGCAGCCTTTTTGTTGTTCAGATGAAAAGAGGGCTCTAAGCAGACAGGAATAAGGTGTTGCCGCGGCCACCCCCGCCTCCGTGAGAGGATGCTCGTGTGGGCTCATAGTAGAATCGATTCACAGAGAGGGCAGCTTGAAACCGTCTGGCTCTGCTCGCTGCTTCGTTTGGAGAGAGCGGCGTGTCGGACGGCTCTGGACGCATCGGCGCTGTGCATGTGTGTCTCCCCGCGTGCGCCCGCAGGAGTGGTGCGTCTGGAAAAGACTAAAGGGGAAGGGGGGGGGGGGTGCTTGGAATGTGACGTTGTTGACAGCTCTGATTGAATCTTTGGGGGCATCGGGGGGTTATGACAAATGTTGTGGGGAAATAAAGTCAGTGATGATACAACTAAGTCCTCTCTGGAGGTTCTTCCTGACTAAGCGCGTGAAAGACAGGAAGCAATTGATGTGGACAGTAACCCCCCCCCCCCCCCCCCCCCCCCCCGTTTTAAAACGTATTTGCCACAGAATCGTGCTTTTCTGATCGACACGTGTCACACATGCTTCCTGGTGTTTTATGATACCTTTTGCTTGCCATAGCGAGACTCTGCGCCTTAGAAGGCAGCTACAGTACATCTGATGCCCCTATTACCTAGGATAATCATTAAAATTCTTTGAGTAAAAAAGTGGAAATTATAGATTTCTTCCTCAGAAGAAAATAATGATTGGGTAAATATGATGTTTTTCTAATCACGTAAACAAAAAGTGCCATAGATGAGCAGGAACCTGTCCCTCTTTATTATTTTCTCAATAAGGGAGGGTGCTCAGAAAACACAAAGCAAGAAACTCATATTTAACACTCATCAAAATTGTTATTTTATTTTAAAACCATAAAAAATTGCTGGTTCATACATGGAATAACCGCAGTTCTGGAAAAAAAGGCTGAAAAACAAATATTGTTTAGAATTGAAGCTATTATTGTTCTGTTTTCTTCTAAACAGGAGATGATCAAGCTGCAGCATCTGCAGCCCAAAACAAAATAACTCCATCCTTTAGGAGAACCTTTTAGTACATCTTTTCTACCTGAATGGGAGCTGTGGCTGCATTTAACCATTTCAAACATGAATACTGAAGATGGGAGTATCAAAGAAAAAAGTTCACATGTCCTCTGGAGAGAAAAAGGATTTGAGTTGATTTTTTAAGGATCTAAGTGTTAATATTTCAGTTTTGGGTAGTTTTAATGAAGAATGTTCAGGTTCCTTTCCCAGAGTACAACTTTACATTTCGATATAATTAAAGCAACATTTGAGTGAATTCGCTGAAACTCAACAGAGCATCCACTTCATCCCACTGATAAACTCCACCTTCCTTCACAGTCTCCTCTCCCATCATGCCCTTCATTTCATCACACACTTGGCGGTGGCGGCATGCCCGCACGCGCCAGCTTGTTGAATGCACTGCAGGTCGGCAGGTCTGGCCAGATAAGAGCAGCACATGGCTTTCTGCTACTGGGAGGGAGCATTCGAGTGGAACATTGCCTCTCAGATCAAACCACCCATTCAGCAGTAATATTGAGGCCAAATGCGCTCATACTTGAATCCATAGCGCCCCCTGAGGATGCTTAGCTGAGCTGCAGTTGATGCGTTGGGGGTCTTGAATGAGGCTTTGGTGTCAGAAGGAAACAGTAAAAAAAAACAACCAAAAATCTTTGCACAGTTACTTTTTTTTAATCACGTTTGGGAAGATTTATGAATATGAATGCTCTTAGATGAGTGCTCTCTGATGGTAAAAGCTGGCTGTAGTCAGTGAACGTTCAGCCGTTTACTGCTGTGTTTGAAGAACAGTCAGAGCTCTCATCAGGTGATAAACTTCCGCTCTTGTGACGTGTGTTGTCCAGGGCTAGACTAGAGGCGGATATGACCATAAACTCTGTTTGGCTTTCGCTGCGTCAACACAAAGCGACTGACAGGCCGACGACAAGCCAATTTGTTCTGAATGAGTCAGCCCGCCGCGGCACAGAAGACCCATCCCTTTAAGTTTTTTAATCTCTTCTTGCATGTCTATTTATAAAAGGGTTTATTTTAACCAGATGCTTCAGTAAGAGGTTGGAACACGACAAAATATTTTTCTCTTGTTCTCCTGTTTCTCAGTGAGATCCCAACGCAGACTAATCCTGCAAACCCCTTCAGTGCACAGACAAGGCCGGTTCAGTCAAGTTGTGGCGCTACAACAGATGACATTCCCCTCTTCATCTATAGTGTCTGGATGTTTGGCAGCTCCAATCCACCTCTGGATGGGGTGGTGGGGGTAGTTACAACAGTCAGCCACGGCATTTTGAGTTCACCTTTCCAGTGTTGCATGGCAATTTTTATTTATTTAAATAAGGCAATTTTATACTTAGAAAGAATTAAAGAAAGAAGCAAACATTTTAAATACAATACAAATAGCTTAAAGTATACAATAAAGCATGTAAACAAGTGACATTAACTTATAAAAAAATAAGATATAAGACATAAAAATGGGATTATTTTTTTTTTTATTTAAAAGATGACCTTACAAAGGCAAGGCAGTGTTTCGCTACTGCCTTAACTTTAATTACTTAATAACTACAACACCACCATCTCAATCTGACTAAACCTGCTGCAGCTACAGCTTGACTCTTCTGGTTTTTCTTGCAGCAAAGTCATTTACAACATCATCATTTGACAACTGTTTTGAGGACACGTGGTTTCCGCTTATGATGACAAGTCCACTTAGAAGTTTTATTATCGTAGTGTAGTAAATAATAGTGCACTCGAGTATGGTATTGTTGTATAATTCTATTATCAAGTAAGTTTTAATCAATGCTTCCTGTAACAGGGAGAATGGCAGAGATTCTCAAAGCAGGTTGCAGCTATCCTGCACTTACCTTATCTGTTAGCCCTTGTGCTATCTTAGATGACCCCACCCTTACATTGTCGTGTTCTCCCTACCATGACAAAGGTGGATAAAGGTGGAAAGATTTCATGTAATCCATGAACACCAGTGAAAATCACAAATCATTGAAAAAAAAGGTTCAGTGCACTGTCTAGTGGGTCTAGATGACCCCAACTCTCAATGTTAAAGTGACTAGGATGGCACAAGGGTTAAAGGAGATGGCAGTTCAACTGACTCTATTGGAGGAGGAGAAGTGCTTGATGCTACTGCAACAGTGCTGGGATGTGCTGCTGATATGTAAGCGACAGGAGGATTTGCAGAGGATGGACGTAGAAACCTCAGAAAAGGGGGATGTGAAAGTGGTCTAATAACCACATGATCTCAAGAGTAAAATAAAATTAAAGCCGGGAGCAGCGGTGTATGGTCCGCAGGTGCTACCTGCCTCGCCCTCGCTGCCTGCCTCTTTGCACCACCGCCACCCACCTTTGACCCGACCCCAGCCAAACCGTAGGTCGTGTGGCCATCCCATAATGATTACAAACTTCCTTTGGATAACCCAGACAAGGGCAAATAGGTTTTGTTAGTCGATTCCAAAAAACCTTTTCCGGATTTTTTAGTTTTAGCTGACTCAGCACATTTTTTTACGATGTTTTTTTTGTTACCACGCCCACAATGTTAATATTGTCGTATGTTACATAATTTTCCTCAGCTTGGGCCAGGGAATAGCTTGTTCCATGTTTACGACATTCTGATAAAAAATGTGCGAGCTAGCTAAGTTCGCAACAGTTGCAAACTCGCCACACACACGCCATTCAAAAACTACAACTTCTAATTCCAGCATTTTTTGCACAGTAGCATGCCATTGATGGCCGAGAAGTTACAAGATGATCGATAAAAATCCCTAGGAGGAGTTTTTGTTTGAACCTGGTACTAAAGTTGCTATTTTTATTTATTTATTTAATTTGTCGGCCTCTTTCCAAGGTCAAAGGTCAACAAAACTTTGTAATCTTTGCAGACTCAACCTGGCGGCATGTGTGTGAAATTTCGTGAAAATCGCAAAAACAAAAATGTCGTTTTCCCATATTGTAAGAAGCTCGAAAAACGCCAATTCTCAGAGTTCGCCACAAAATGGTCGCCAAACCGTAGGTTGTTTGGCCATCCCATAATGATTTCAAAACATGCAGTTGTTAATCCTTTTCTGAAAAAGTGCAGTTTAGATCCGAACAACTTGGCCAACTATAGACCAATCAAGAATCAAGTTTAAAATAGGCTAACCTACAAGGCCTTACATGGTATGACCCCATCCTATATTAAAGACCTCATAGTGCCTTACCAACCAAACAAAACACCACTCACAAAATGCAGGACTGCATGTGGTTCCTAGAATTTGTAAAAGCACAGTTGGAGGTAGAGCGTTTAGCCACCAAACCCCTGTTCTATGGAATAAACTCCCAGCTCATGTAAGAGAGGCCGACAAAGTTTCTACATTCAGAGTTAGACTGAAAACATTCCTCTTTGGACAGGCTTTGTCAGACTAGCTAGTATTCAGAGAATATTTAACTTACTATTCTTCTTTCACTTTTGGCTTCTCCCATCAGGGGTCACTACAGTGAAATAACCCTCCATTGAAGATGAGTTGCACGGTTAACATGGCAATGTTTTTACGCCGGATGCCCTTCCTGTTGCAACCATCTCAATCCAACTGGGCTTGGGACCGGCAAAGCAGCAGAGAAGGGAATAGGGAGCAGCCCGGATTCGAACCTGGTTTCACGGACAGAAGGTGCTGCAAACCAGCACGAGCTAAACCGGCCCCCATTTAACTTACTATTAACATGTTTAAATCAAACTAAATAACAATAACAATTACTTGATGGTGGTGCAAGAAGTTTGAAGCTGGGGAAAGTATGGTGCACTGGGGTTGTGTCCTCTATTCTCATCTACTTCTCCTCTCCTCCTCTAATCGTGATCACTTATTTATCATTCACTTGCAATTCATGCATTATCCCTCCCGCTCCTTCTCTCAAAAAAAAACTCCACCCCAAGTTCATTGGCCCTTTTTCCATGAAAAATGTCATCAATCCTTTTGCCATGGAGCTCACCCTACCGCCCTTCATGAAAATGTTCCTGTTTGTTCATTTTTTTCATGTTTCCCAACTCAAACCTTCCTCCTTCAGTACTCTAAGCCCTCCCGCTGACTCCCCTCCACCGCCTGGCTTGTGTGTTTATGAAATATAAATTTTTGGGAAAACAGTGAGAAGCAATGTGGATCACTTTAAAAGTTGTCTAAGTGAGTCTACAGTCATCCAACCACATTTCAATAAGCTGCTGTGTCTCATAGTCATGTTTGTTACATTCCTACTCTGTTCAGATCATGTGACGACCGGCTACGGTGGCTGTTTTCAGTTGCTCTGCTCTAGGAACGGATGGTATTCAGACTGAGGAATCTCTGAGTGAACCGAAGCTCAATTGAAAAACTAAGTCAAAATGTCCAGTCTAAATACACCTTTAAACTCTGTGAAAAGAAGATCTAACAGGCTTGTTGGTCCATCACAGTTTCATGCTGAGAACAGAAACTCACAGAAATGATTGTCTGTAGCTTCTCCAGTAAAAGTAAGAGTAATATCCTTTATTTATTTATTTTTCCCCATTTTACTTCTGACCTGTGAGACAAGTGACAGTTTTTTTTCATCATATTTAAAAAAAAATAAATCATCATTTTGCAGAATAATTTTTCCATTCATTCATTCATCAAAATGAATGAAAAAATGAATAAAATTTTTCCTTGGTTAGAAAAATCAGCTGATTCAGCTTTTTTTTGTAATGCTTTGATCTTGAACCCTTTAGGAGCACATGCGTTGGAAATTCATCAATGATCCCCACAGTTTGGCTTTTAATGACATTAACATTGGTCAAGCTTTGTGAACTCATATCAGGGTTTGATCACCCCCCTCCCACCAAATATATGAACATGAATATGTTAAAATAAATTTCTAAGGTTTTTCTGCCACCAAGTGGACAAAGTTCTTAACTACACGCTAGTATGTTGAAAGTTGTGACAGAAAGAGTTCCATCTGTTATCATCTCACACTGCATAAAACGCATAGGAGACAAGTAGCTGTGCCTAAATGCGCCTAAATGTGCAAAACTTTATCAAAATTCTAGAAGTGTTGAAAAACAAAATTACACTGTTTCCATTAAATCCTAACTATACAAATAAACACAAACCAACTCCTGAATGAGTCATTCAAAAACATGGTGACGATTGTAAACAATACTTTGATTGACAGCAGATACATTCAGATTTCTTCCACGGCACTAGCGCTCATCATCATCTATCAAAGGAGACGTCGGCGTTGGGAGGAGGACACGTGATGCTGTAGTATCGCGAGAGCCGACGAGAGGAGTGTGGTGAGTTTACTTGGCGGCGCGTAAGTTGTGAACAAACATTTTTGATTTATTTCATTACACCGCCATATTTAAATAATCCAGAAAGTTAAAAAATAAAAATCTGAAAAAGTTTGTCAAGCATTTGCCAGCCTGGAGGACCTGGAGGATCTGGAGAATTACATCGACGAGTGTTTCAATACCTGCCTCATGAGGAAATCCAACACTGCCACTCCGTCCACCAAACGCAACCGTCCCGAAGACTCCCCGGGGGCTGCCTCCTCCCCAGGCAGCAACATGAGTGATATCCTGGATTCAATTGATAAAAAGCTCTCCAGCCTTGATTGCCGTTTAAATCTGCTGGAGATCCTCCATAAGGAATTCCAAGGTCTGCGAGAGTCTCTGGAGTTCAGCCAACAGCAGGTGCAGGAGCTCGCAGCGGAGAACCAGGCCCTCAGAGAGACCGTGAAGACCCTGGGCAACGACACCGCCCGTCTTTCTGAGGAAAACCGATCCATCAAAGAAACCCTCCTGGATCTTCAGGCGAGGAGCATGAGGGACAATCTTGTGATCGCAGGGATTCCAGAAGAGGCAGGAGAAGTCCCGGAGAACATTGTTAAGTCCTTCATAGAGGTCCACCTGAAGCACCTGAACCGCGCGGTGGTTGCCGTTGATAAACTTTTTGTGAACGGCAAGCTGTTCCGGGACCCAGAGGTAACACCCTGGCTGTGCTGAAGGCTTTCAGAGGCGCACTGACATCTGCGCTGCCCAGAAGAAACCCGCAAACTTTTTTAATTGAATAGGAAATAATCGGATCATCAGTAATCCACACCTCTCAGGAAAACTGTCTTTTCTTTTTCTCACATTCATGTTTCTGTTGTTGTTTCGTTGTTTTTGTTTTTTGTTCTTTCTCTTTTCCTCTCTCTTTTCTCTTGCCCCCCCCCTTCCCATGTCCTCATATGTGAATCAGGTAAAGTCAACGCAACCACGGTGAGTATTTACTTATTCACGGAACGGGCGCGCGCGCATACTAGCGCGCATAAGAGCATGCACATGCGATCCCGCACACACACGTTGATAAACTGCAAAAACCTCACTTAGGCTCACACAGGACGCACGTAACATGCAGCTGACAGCCAAGACACGTTCACCCACAACGCACAGCGCTTGTCAGTGTAGCAGGAACGCACAGCGTGCACGCGCACACGGACGGGCACACGCACTATTTAGCCTTGCACTCTCCCGGTTAGAACAGCTATGAACAGTCTTAACATCGCTAGCTGGAATGTGCGTGGACTTGGTTCTGGGCCAAAGAGATTGAAAGTGTTAAATCACCTAGATGGTCTTAAAGCAGATATAGCTTTACTGCAGGAAACCCATTTATCTTTATCAGCTGGTCATCTCCTGTGCTGTTCCCAGTATCCAGTTATGTATTCTGCCGGTTTCAACTCCAAACAAAGAGGGGTTGCAGTTTTGATTAATAAAAATGTTACATTTACTCATAAGGATACAGTTACTGACCCAGAAGGCAGATTTGTAATCATTAATATATCCATTCAGAATAAGGACTTTTGCATCGCCAGCATCTATGGCCCGAATGTTGACGACTCTTCCTTCTTTCACTGATTCTTCACCTCACTCTTAGTTCACTGTGACTCCACGAGTCTGCCGTGCTGACAGACTCAGCACGGCAGCAAACCAGCGTACATGGCGCTCTGCATCTATCCTACAGCAGTACATGAATTATCTGGGTCTCTGCGACGCTTGGCGCTCATGTCATCCAAACGCTAAGGGGTTCACCTTTTTTTCTCCAGTTCACCATTCACACTCTCATTTAGATTATTTATTAGTCAGTAACTCCCTTTGAAAGAAATTAAAAGTTCCAACATTCATCCAATTATTATCAGTGACCATGCACCAGTTTCTGTTATTATTTCAAGGGAAGTACCCACACCCTCGGGTTCAACCTGGAGGTTTAATACATCTCTGTTAAAAGACCAGGAATTTATTGAATTCTTTAAAAAAGAGTGGGCAACCTTCTTAGAATTCAACAATACTTCTGAAATATCACCAAGTGTTCTTTGGGAAACAGCAAAAGCAGTCATGAGAGGGAAAATCATCTCTTATTCAACGCATAAAAAACGCAAAGAGAAAGCAGATTTATTAGAACTAGAAAATAAAATCAAAACCCTGGAGACTGCTTATGCTGCTTCTGCACAGGAACACATACTGGGCGACCTGAAAAATTTAAAACTGCAGTTAAATGACATCATCAATAAACAAACACAATTCCAGATACAAAGGCTTCGACTGGAAAGATATGAAAACTCAAATAAATCAGGCAAATTTCTGGCTAATCAGCTTAAAATTAATAAAGAAAAATCAACAATCACTTCTATTATGGACCAAACAGGGAATGTCACCCATGACCCGGTAAAAATTAATAATGCGTTTAAAGACTTTTATCAAAACTTATACACTCCACAGATCAATCCATCAGAACAAAGCATCAACTCATTTCTCAACAATGTAAACCTGCCCAAGTTAAACGAAGATCAAATCAAAAATTTAGACTCTCCGCTCTCGTTGTCTGAGCTTCATGAAGCTCTGTTACTTATGCCTAATGGTAAAGCACCAGGGCCTGACGGCTTTCCTGCAGAGTTTTATAAGGAATTCTGGGAACAACTGGCACCAACGTTTTATAAAACGGTAAAATTTATCAATGAAAGCCAATCTCTACCACCTAACATGAACTCCGCCAACATTATCCTTCTTCTAAAACCAGACAAAGACCCCACTAGTCCTTCAAGCTATCGCCCCATTTCTTTAATTAATGCAGATGTAAAAATTATCTGCAAAGCACTAGCACAGAGAATAGAAAAAGTCACTCCTCACATAATTGACTTTGATCAAACTGGATTCATCAAAGGCAGACACTCGGATGACAATGTCCGCAGACTCGTTAACATAATAGACTTTGCCACCATCAAAAAACAGGAAATGACTATACTATCACTGGATGCTGAAAAAGCCTTTGATAGAGTAAATTGGAAGTTCCTTATTGCTGCCCTCCATAAGTTTGGGTTTGGAGAATCATTCATCAATTGGATCAAAATATTATACCACAACCCCAATGCATCAGTCAGAACTAATAAACAGACTTCCAACAGGTTTTTTCTTGGAAGAGGAACCAGACAGGGTTGCCCACTCTCTCCTTCTCTTTTTGCTATATTTATTGAGCCTCTAGCTGCAGCAATAAGACAGAATGAGAGCATTAAAAGAATTAAAACCAAACACAGCCATCATAAAATTAGTCTCTATGCAGATGACATATTACTGTTTTTAAGTAATTTACATTCTGTAAATGAAACGGCAACAATCATTAATGAATTCTCCTCTATATCAGACTATTCCATTAATTGGAATAAGTCTGTTTTATTACCACTGAACAAAAATGCGGGGCAAAGACTCACAATACCAGTTAAATCAGGAAATATCAAATATCTAGGTATCAATTTTTCCCCCAAACTATCAGAACTGGTGCAGCTAAACTACACCCCATTACTGAAAAACATACAGGGCGATCTAACACGCTGGACCAACCTGCCTCTGTCCCTTATGGGCAAGGTAGCCACAGTAAAAATGAAAATCGTACCCAAAGTTAATTATCTCTTCTCAATGATTCCCACACAACCGCCATTAAAATGGTTCAAAACATTAGACTCATCCATATCAAGCTTTTTATGGAACAATAAACCTGCAAGAATTAGTCTAAAAACTTTAAAATCTGCAAAAAGCTGTGGAGGATTATAATTACCTAACTTCCACAATTACTTTCTTGCAAATAGATTACAATACATCTTAAAATGGTTAAAAAATAATCCAGAAACCAACTCATGGTTAGACTTGGAACAGGCGTTATGTGGAAAGATCAACCTATCAGATCTTCCATTTATTAGCCAAACAGTTAAAAAACAGGATTGTTTCAAAAGTATTAATATAAATGCCACTTTAACAGCCTGGTGGGAATTTCTCAAAATATCAAAATCATCAATTCAACCGTGCAAAATGACACCCATCTGGAACAACCCAGACATCCTCATAAACAAAAAAATTATCCACTTCCCAGCTTGGCAAGCAGGGGGCATAAAACAACTAGAGCACATAATTATTGATAGAAGATTCATAACTCCCCAGGAACTTCAAGACAAACATGGAATAAATAACTTCTTGGAATATCAGCAACTTAAATCAATTATTACTAAAAAGTTTAAATACAGAGACAACGATTTAAAGCTACCAGATGTAGTTACCACTCTGATCAATTTCTCAATGAATAAAACTCTCTCCAAAATATACAAACTTTTATGTAATTTAGATAATAATATTTCACTTCCGACAACAAAATGGGATGCGGATTTGAGCATCAGCACCGATGAAAGCTTTTGGTCAGAACTTTGTCGAAACACCTTTAAACTGACAAAAAGTCCAAATCTGCAGCTAATCCATTTCAAAACTCTACACAGAATTTACTACACTGGACAGAGGATGTTCAAGATGGGTCTCAGCAACTCAGACATTTGTCAGCACTGTGACGATAATCTGCCCGACAATTACATGCACGCACTGTGGTGCACGCCTGTCCAGGCTCTCTGGCAGCAGGTATGTCCCGATCTATCAGTCTGGCTTAAGGCTTCAATCACAGTTTCACCGTCACTTTGTGTGCTTGGTGACATGAGTGCCATCGAGGTAGAAGGAGGATTAGGCTCTATCATTTTCATAACTCTTTGCATTGCTAAAAAAACTATTTTAATAAATTGGAAAAGCAAGAAAAATATAAATATAAGTCAACACAGAAATCTGCTGCTTGATCATATCAGCTTGGAAAAAATGTCAGCCCAAAGTTCAAGTAACTTTGAAAGAATTCGGTCTCTCTGGTCTCCCATAGCTAACTCCATGACTTAGGGGGTGGGGGGGCCTGGTCGTCGTTGCTCCTTGCCCTTCTGCCGTGGGCCGGGGTGGGGGTCGGGGCCTCCGGTGCCTGGCGGGGGATGGTGGGGGCTCTGTTGGTCGGGGGGTCGGGTCCGGCGCCTGGGTGGGGCGGGCTGGGGTGCTGCGTTGTCCTCTGGGCTTGGGCGTGGGGGTGCGTGGTGGGGGGGTGGGGTGGTGGTCTGGCTTGGCTTGGGGGGGTGGTCCCTTTGCCTGTGCTGGGGGGGTTGGCGGGGGGCCCTGCTCGGGGGGGGGGCCCAGCGGCGCCGGATGGGCTGTCCATCTACACCTGGGGCTGGGATCGGCCCTTCCCTGGCTCTGAGGCGGGACGGGGCAACCCTCTTGGGGCCCCCGGTCGCTCTGGGTGTCATCCGCTTCGGCTGCGGGGTCTGGGGTGGGGTGGGGGTGGGGGGTCTTGTCGGCCCTGTCCTGTGGGGGGGCATTCTGGGGGAGGGGGGGGGCACTATTGGTACGGGGCAGGGGGGGTTGACGGGTCGGGGTCTCCGCTGAGGCCATCGGCGGTTTCCCCGGCCGGTTGGCTGCCTCGGTCCCGTCGAGGCCTGACAAGAGCTCTTCTAGGGCCGGCGTTTGGGGGTGGGGGCCTGGGCTGGCTCCGGGGGGGGGGGGGGGGGGACGCTTTCTGGCTCCTCTCTCTCTGTGTGGGGTGGGTGGTGCTTGGCCGGGGGTGTCGGCGCCTCCGGGGGTGGGGCCCCTGGGCTGGGTGGCCCTGGCCCCTTTGCTGGGGGGGGGGCTGGGGGACAGCTGTTTGACCACCGGGGGACAGTCTACCAGCTGTCCCCAACTTACCCCCTTCCTCATATAACCTCATATTAGGGTGAGGGGGTGGGGGGTCTAGCCTGCGATGCGCCTTGGGGGGGGGGCTACTTGGCAGTGGCCCCCCTCCTATGGTTGCCGTATGGAGTGGGCCCCCCCTCTTTCGGTTTTATTTGCACCTTAGACATGTAGGGTCCTTGGTAGGGGGGGTGCTTGGACATCACTGCCAGCAAGCAGCAGATGTCCTCCTGGCACCCTACCTGCCAATTTTAACCGCACCTTAGACATTTAGGGCCCCTTGGTGGGGAGGGTGAGGGGACATCACTGTGAGTAATCAGGAGATGTCCCCTTAGTGCCTTACTCGCCAATTTTAACTGCACCCCCCTTAGTACACACACCCCTCCCCCTTCAATATATACATTCCAACATAAACACACACACATGCACACACACACCCTTTCAAACACACATACACGCACACACATTTTGCAAGGAAGGTGGGACCTGGGTCCATCTGTCCCCTACCCCTTCCCTGGTGGGGGGTGCGGGCCCCTTGGCGATGGCGGCCGTGTCCCTTGGGTGCTGGCTCCCTGGGCCCGGCGGTGCTCTCTCCGCATGGTGGGGGGGTTCATATTACACCTGAGCCGGGGGTGTTCGTGTCCCTGGGGGGTGGGTCCTGGTCCTTGCCCCTGAGCGCTGGGCCCCGCCAAACTTCCAACATGGCCGAGCCTGGTCGGGCCATATTTATAACACCCCTTGTGGGCCCTCTTTTTTCCCCGGGGTTCCCCCCTCCTGGGCGGGGGCGGCGGGCCCCTGCCTTGCTCCTCCCTGGACCAACCGTGGGCCGGGCGGATGGCTGCCTGGAGTGCGGAGCGGGTCTCCCTTGGGGGGTCCTGGCTCGTACCTGGGGTAGGGACGGGGGGATGCCCGGAACTCCTGGGTGGTGGTGGGGTGCTCGTCTGGGGCTGTGGGCGTCCTTCTCCGGTGGGGCCCTGCGTTGGGCGCTCCCGGCGCGGCGGGGGGGCTGCTCTCCAGGTTGGGCTGGGGCGGCGCTCTCTTTCCCTCCGTGCCTCCCTGCTCTCTGGCTCTGGGGGCCTTGCGGCGGTCCTGCTGGCCCTGGCCTGGGTGGCGGGCTTGGTCGCCCGGACGGCGGTTGTTCCCTGCCTGTTCCCGTGTGGCGTTGGGGGGATTTCGGCTGCCGCTGCTGCTGCGGTGGGGGTCTTGGGGTGGGGATGGCTGGGCACTCTCCCTCCTTCTTGTCACGTTCCATCATCCATTTTAGAAGAACATAAACACTCACCTGAGCACAGGTGTTAGCTCACCTTTGCACTAACAGTTTGCATGATTGAATGACTGAAATATTTCACACTAGTTGGTTTTAAGGCATAAGTATGCGTGTGAACACTATCTGTTTTGTGTACATGTCGACAGGTGGACATTTTTGCAGCTAGCAGGTGTGTTTATAACATTTGAGTGTGTGTGTGGATAGGCTCCGCCCTTTTTGAACTACATTTGAACCTTACCATAATGATTAACAACCAGTAAACTTGTTGCTTTATGCTGCTTCATGGTCTTACCCCCCTTCCCCTCCTATTATCACCCTCCTACCCCCCCCTCTCTCTAACGTCCCTCTCTCTTCTTCCCCTCTTTCCTTTTCCGTCCGGTCCAACACCAAAGATTTTCAAACATGATTGAAATTAATAAAGTTTGGCCTCAATTAGAAAAGGGGTTTATTCAGACATACCTTTGGTTTGTCTGAAGATTAATAACCCCTCTTGTTAAAGTAAAATATGTCCAACACAAGAGGCCCTCAGCTCTCATCTGTCTGCCTAGCTGTTGGACAGGACAAGTTAAAAAAAAACAAAAAACAAAAAAAACGTCGGCGTCTTCTTCAGGCCGTGGAGCGGTGAGCTCCTCACACGTGGGAGTGGCTATGGATGAAGGCATTCTGGGAAATGGTGGTTGGTGATTTTCCAGAGGAGGTGTGGATCCAACAATTCCACACGACTCACTCAACTTTTGGTGAGCTGTGTGATGCTGTGGGACCTCCGGTGGCGCCCGCTGTGCAGCGCCCAAAGCAGCGAGTTCCTACCAAGAAGCGCATCGCCGTCACCATCTACAAACTAGATCTCTGTGGTCACATTAGACAAAAGGGTTTTTATTGCAGTTTTGCGAAATATGTCAAAACGCCTCAAAAATCACCTCCCAAGTGTAAATTATTTTTTTTGATAAATGCGACGTGTTTCTATTAGGCAAATTTGGTATCACAAATCCAGTTTGCACAATTTCATCGTCAATTGAAATGCAACTAGTGAAAACACGCTGTAGCTGGACACGGACACGCAGACAATAAAAAAAGTTTGTTTTGCTGTTTTTGGTGTTGTTAACATGTTCTTGTATTTTCTGATGGAGGACATATAGAAAGAAATTAAACCTAAAACTGCATTTCTGAATATTTCTTTATTCAAATCGTTGTGAATCAGGAGCAGATGATAAAATGCCTTTGAAAAAGAGATTGTATTTGTAATGTAGAAACTACGCTGGGTGGAGCCACAAGCTCCCGGCTCTGCTCCATTCTGATGCATCCACTGTCAGACAAACAGATCCACGAGCGTCTTTGTTTTCCCCGTTTTAGCTGGAATCTGGATCTAAACTGTATGGATGCATAGCTCTGATATTGCGCGCATTATTATTCCACCGCTTATGTTTGGGGGTGTGCAGGGTTGTAAGCTAGAGGGAGAGCATGAAAACAGATTGGTGACGGGAAGTAGGGGGAGTCCCGCCCAAAACTTGAACACCTCCTGCTCCACAGAAACTATGTCCTAGAAAAAAATGACACCGGTTTTTGTGTTTGGCTGAAAACGGTATCATCATCACGAAAAGACCACTGGGAACACTTTAAAAATAGATCAGAAGATGATCCAAGTGGGACCGTTTCAACCTACTGTGCTTGTCTGTCTGTGGCAGGTTAAAAATACACTTTTTTTTTTTGCAATGAAAACCATTTGTTTCACAATGTGGTAATGATTCTTTATTGAAAACAAACAGCCAATCAAAATGAATTAAAACAATACTCAGCTTTCATCCCTTGTGGTACACTTTAAGCTTCAACCAGTTTTTCTATCTTCTAAAAAGCCTTGAATCAAAGGAACTT
Source organism: Oryzias latipes (assembly GCF_053564925.1). NCBI lineage: Eukaryota > Metazoa > Chordata > Actinopteri > Beloniformes > Adrianichthyidae > Oryzias > Oryzias latipes. Next base: position 10,497,935 of record NC_136240.1, read on the forward strand.
CCCTCAATTTGTGAGGATATTACCATTTAACAAACCGAATTCTGTGGTAAATATGAATAGAAAAAAAATCACAAGACTGCAGCAGTGCCGTGCCATACTGATGAAGGGCGTGGTTAGACTAAACTGTCTATGGTTCACTTGCATGCAGGGTTTTTATTTTCTACATAGCCTGTGTTCAGGCGGAGCGTTACAGGACATCAAAAGCACTGAGAGAAACAGACCGTCCTATCTAGAACTGCGGAACTTTATCCAACAACAAATATGAAAAGCTTTGCATCACATATTGTTGTCCTGCAGAGTCTGAGCATCTGCTCCAAGGACAGAACATCGTCAGCTATTGGAAAGCACACGGAACAGCCAGCAACTAAAGGGATCGAACAGCTACAGTGTAGGGATAATCATAGATACAGCAGCAGATTCAGTGTCTTGCATGTCACGCACACACAGACGCACACAGGCTAACACACACTCACTCACTCTCACACATGCTCGCAGACACAGAAACCTGTTGAAACAAATACTGACTTCCTTTAGGTTTCTCTGATGATGAGGACTCACCTGAGAACTGGGAGCAGATCATTTTGAATCTATGGGCCACCTGTGAAATCATTTCAGCCATTTGCTCTGACGTTCTGACCTCGCTCTCATGGAGCTGCTTCAATTCATGTTCATGCTGTGAGAATAGGGTGAATGAAATCACTCTCCAAGGCCAATGCCAGTCCAAATTAGCCACAAAAAATCCATCATCTCTGCTCAGCTTTTGTCATATTCATAAGCAATGACAAAGCTTGTTAAAGAATGTAAGGATGTACGGGAAAGTATAGGTAAATTGAAGGCGGGATGTGTGATTAATCAAGAAAAATTTCTGAAGATTTGAATTACATGCTTTTGAGGATGTGTCCTGAACCCCTCTGTGGACTGAGAGACATGAGGTGTTTGTGTCACTGAAATGCCACAGATTGCACAGCAAGCAGAGCCCCCCCCTAAACACAAGTTTTGCTGAGGTTGACTTTGACCGGCAGTGGCCCTGCTTCCTGAACTTCCACTGACTGCTTCGCACTGACAGCAATCATTGGACCCAGGTGGTACGGGCTGACTTGGTGCACGTGCTCCAGGAATTCTTTATCTCCATTGATGCTCAGCTAAAAAAAAAAATGAAGACAGAAAAGGAAAGAACAAGTTAACAGGGTTGCTTTTGTCTTTTAACAAATGCAAAAAACAGTTTTACAGCCTGTCACTTCAGCTCTTTGAGCTAAACTTTGAGCTAAATGTTGAACCTGGAGCACGTACTTAACAGCATCGCAGAAGGTACTTTAGATTTTTCAAAAATATTTTCACAAAAATAAAAATCTGAAAAACAAAAATCCCTATCAAATGTTATTTCACACATTTTTCCTTTAAATAACTAGGGAGTCTTGATTAATCAGACTTGTTTTTCTACGGTAATGTCTATTTCCAACAAGTTTGTGAATTATTTGTTAATAAATCTCTTTATTTTGTAAATGTTTTCCTCTCTAAATAGCTCAAGAAAAACCTCCAAAGATTTTTTTTTAATGGTTTTAGGTCAAAAATGAGAAAATACCGCTAACCCTAAACTAAAAACATGCCCTATTTTCATTATTTGGGTGTTTTCTGGTGTAAAATCTGCATTTAAAATAAAATCTTTTCTTTGTTAACATGACTTAAAACATAATCAAATTGTTATTATGAAAGTATTAGGGTGAAAAAAATGAAAGTTTTCCTGTCAGTGAGCACAGATTTACTCTCGGTATCCACTCCCTGTCAATCAACTTTGGTTTTGACATCAGGGTTTTCTGTTTCCTCTCAATGATTATGCCAGGATCCCTGAGCTGTCCTGGTTTTTTCAGTCTCTCTGCATGAGCTGGACGGGGTTTCTGACTCCTCCACTAATCTCACACTCACCTGCAGCCGGTTTTCTCACAAACAGTTCTAACAGTAGAGCTGGATTGTCAGTCGACCTCTGGCTGGCTCCTCATGCCTACCTGCCTTGTGAATTCTACCTAATTCTGGCCCTACTGTCTCCCTTTCTGTTCTACCTCTGCCTCTCCCCTTTCATTACTGGCTACTAACTCTCTGGATTTGGATTATTCTTAGACCACAGATGAAGATTTTGGATTTTCTGACTTGGTTCTTCTTCACCACAAGAGAAAAAAAGTAACAGACGGTATAAAGAAACACGGCTCCCAATGAGTAGCCCGCTCTTGTCGTTCACTTCAAAGTGCTGGTCAGAGCCATTTCATTCGCGACCGACACATCACTATAGAATACACCAAATTTCAGATGCGTTCAAATTTCAGTAAGTAAATACAAATTACTAGACTACAGAAGAGGAAAACAAGAGTCAGACGCTGAAGGACGCTCATAAATCATTAAATAAATATCGTCATGACATCGGTTGGATAGTATCGCCGAATGAACTATCGCGATATATCGCTGAAACGATTTTTTCTAACACCCCTACTATACAATGTAAATTGTCTCTTGTTCATGTGGGAAAATGAATGAGGTGGTGCTGACTAAACCTGATTGCTCTTGTGTAGCCTCTATGTTTTTACCTTGAGGGTATCTTCTTTGTGCTAGCTTTATTTCATGGAGAATGTGTGTGAAAAGTGAAGTAACGAGTAGTGAGTTAACTAACTGAAGTAAAGTACTCGATTACTCTTTAAATGTAATTTACCTAACACTGTCCACAGACAGCCTGTGTCCTGTAAACTGAAAGAGCTTGACTCTTCTTCTTCGCTGAATTAAATGAAATGTAGTTTGTATTTGATGAAAGGATCAAGCCTCTTTTTGGTTCTGATATTCCAACTAGTGGGGTCATTTTTTCTTCACCGGATGCTTGTTTTTGCCACCACTGTTTTCCTCATGTCTTTTCTTTTTCTTTTTATCTAGTAAACAAGCAATTTTGTTGTACTTAAACCTTTTGCAATGACAATAAAGGCAATCACCTGGAAGAATCTCTTCTGCGACAGATTTAGATAGCAGCTCTTCATATGTGTCTCTTTTTCCACAACACTGTCCAATGGGTTGTATGTTTGGGGGAGTCATACAGGTGAAAGCATGCCATCGGGTCATGGTCTGAACCAGTCACGGTAAATCAGGTCCTAACATTCTAACTGAACTTTGTTTGTTTACTTGTGTAGATTGAAGTCCAGAAATAAATCAAAATCTCCATTTTTAGAAAGAAGGGGGGCTAAAGTTCTATGTTGGATGTGTACCTGTGTCTTGATGTGCTGCTCGGGTGCTGTGACAAGGCTGGCACAGCTGAGCCACAACATAACCATGATGGAAAGGAAGAGGCAAGCGGCTAAAATCCAGCGCGGGAGGCCTGACCGACTGTAGAGCAAAGCAGAAGGAAACCCGAGTCAAACTGAGAGGAGAGCAAATATGAGCCACACACAAAACGTGCATGGTGTTATCTGGTGTTGGTACATGTTAGAAAGCATGCGCAGCAGAGGCCGCTTTAGCTGCTGCATTTTCTCCATCAACGCATAGTAAAGTGCAGCTTTACTGTTACTTTCTGTTACAAAAGGTAGTAACATGGAATGTTGATGTCATTTACGTAACGTTTTCTTATCTTGTTAATCACTCAACACACACTTTTAGACCCAGTTGGAAAATATTTTCACGTTAAGGTTTTCAAAGTTCTTTTTTGACATGCTGATGAACACACCAGGCGCTGTGTGTGTCTGCAGACCCCACCCAGAAACTAGCTTGTCAGTAGATGACCGTTTAGCTCGTTCTTTAAGCTTGAAATAAATTCAAACCTGTCTCAATCATCATCTGATCATTCATCACCATTGATCTGCTCAAATTCTATTCTGTACTTTGTTAATATTATTTTGTATACAGTCTTTTACCTGTATTTTATAATTTTATATGTACCATAAATGCCGGGTTATAGAACACACCTGATTACAAACCGCACCCAACCAACTTACTGCAGATTAAACTCGTTTTACATCCACAAGCTGCACTAGTATACAAGCCACACATTGTGGCAATTCAAGTGACATGTTACTGAGAAGACAACAGTCTCAGAAAGGGAGGAATAACCGGTAAATTAGCATATTTATCTGAACACACCCACATCTGCCAAACAGCATAGACTTGACTTCAGCAACCAGCTCCCTCACTTATGGTGTGGAAATTCACACTCAGATTCCCCACTTCCCATGAGTCTTAGGGGTTTAAGGCGGGGCTATGCGCGCTCTATGCGGCTCAGCGTGCGCTGCTGCCGCGCCTCGGCGCAGCGTGCGCCAGAAGTTTCCTTCCACAACAGTGAAGGAAACTTCTGGCACGCAGCAGACCGGCTTTTTTCCAAACCCGTTGGTGATGGTGGATTTTTTCACACTGCTTTTAACGATTGCTTTTAACTTGAAAGCTGCGTCACATTGTAGTGGCAGTCACGTGCACGTTTTGTCTAATGGCACCAAAGGATTGTGGGATGCGGCTGGGCATGGGTGTTTCTTTTATTGCACCATGACTTAAGTGTCTAACAACTGAAGTGAGGTCCATGCTATTTGGCTGCTTAAGTGGCTGTCAAAGGAATCGCGTGTGTTGCTGAACCTAGAATTATGCAGGCAGTCTCCCCTCTGAAGCTGCCAGAGCGCTCGTGGTGGCTGTAAAATTAAAGCATAAATTAGCCGCATCATTGAATAAGCGCGGGGTTGAAAGTTGGCGACAAAAGTAGCCCCTTATAGTCCGGATAATACAGTTCTGTGTATCTCTTAAATTCAGTTTTATTTTTTTAAACATCAACATGCCAAGGGACTCCAGATGGAAATTAGCCTACGGCTATAATCTGGCATATTTACATTGTTTTAATGTTGATTAATATGCATTGTCCATTTCTAGATAAAGTTAACATAAAGGAAGAGGGATGGCAGACCGTGACATGCAGCCCAGGAAGTCATGCTCAGCTGCAGGGTCCTCAGTCTGTTGGCCCCCTGGCGATCCTTTGCCGGCTCCTTTGAGTGCTCCCTTTTCCCTGTGTCCCCGCACACCTGTAACGTGGTTGACAAAATAAAATTTAGGCCAGTGTATTTAAATAAAAAGACAAATGGGAGTATTGCAGAAAAGTTCTCTGCTTCCGTCTGCTAACCACGGGGTCTCTGGGTATGAGGGTGGATCTGCGGCCAAGCTTTATCAGCCACACTGGATCGAGGAGCCTGCAGCTCTGGCATGGAATACTCCATCTCTGGTTGGCTCTGAAGTGAAAAAAAAGAAGCATCAGGTCAGTTTCAGCTTTGAAATTGAATCCCAGCTTAAGCCAAAGATCTTCTTCTATTTCTTTGAGCTTTTCCCTTCAGGGGTCGCCACAGCCAAGCAGCTTCCTCCATCTAACCCTGTCTTCTGCATCCTCTCCTCCAACACCAGCTCCCTTCGTGTCTTCCCTCACTGCATCCAGAAACCTCCTCGTTGGTCTTCCTCTAGACCTCCTGCCTGGCAGCTCTAGACTCAGCATCCTTCTACCATTAGATTCACTGTCTGTCCTCTGGACACGTCCCAACCATCTCAGTCTGGCCTCTCTGACTTTATCTCCAAAACCTCTACCATGTGCTGTCCCTCTGCTGTCCTCATTCCTGATGCCCCCTGGTCCCTCCCAAAGAGAACCTCAGCATCTTCATCTCTGCTTCCTGTCTTTTCTTCACTGTCTCTAGGCCCAGCAACACGGGTGCTCTCGCCACAGTTTTCCTTTCGTTTCAGCTGAAACAATTCTGTCACACATCACACCTGACACTTTTCTCCACCCATTCCAACCTGGCTCTTTCCTTCACTTCATTTCCAATCGCTCCATTCCTCTGGACTGTTCACCCTACATCCTTCAAATCCTCCACCTTCTTTATCTTCTCCCTGTAACCTCACTCTTCCACAGAGGCAGTCCTGGCTAGTTTGACGCCCCCCCTTTCCAGCCCCGCCCTCAATAACTCAAAACCTGCATTCACACACTCCATGTTCCTCATACAGTATCCTCTCTGGACACCCTGTCATAAACTTTCACCAGATCTACAAAGACACAGTGTAGCTCTCTCTGACCCCCTCTGTACTTCTCTCTCTATTATAATGAAACAACATCATTTCATTGGTATAACTATACTAGAAGTGTCACTTTCATTAAACAATTGCACTTAAGTTATTTGCTATGTTTGCAGGCAGCTGGGAGAATGTATTGCTGTGGTTGAACTGGCTGCAAGGTGGCGCAGTGGTCAGCGCTCTTGCCTCACAGCAAGAAGGCCCGGCTGGGACCGGAAACAGAATCACCAATGGGAGTCCTTCCTGTGCGGAGTTTGCATGTTATCCCCGTGCATATGCGTGGGTTTTCTCCACGGACTTCAGCTGCCTCCTACTAACTCAGTTACTTTTTGGGTGATGCAACTGGTAACTATAACTAATTGCTTTTTAGAAGTAAGATTCCATTCTGACTGCAGACTGACTGGTGTTAGCGTAGAGATGATGCAGAAGACAGGGTTAGATGGAGTAAGCTGATTCGCCGTGGCGACCCCTAAAACAATATCTGATTAGGGGAACAACAACTTTCAAAAGCAGAATAGTTTTGGAATACATGCAATAAAAAGATAAGAAAAACTACATTTGTTTAGCTCTTACTTGAAAGACCACAACTTTGCCATCGTCAGCTTGCAGGTAGAAGGTCCAGGTCGACGAGATAAAGCTTTGGGCAGAGCTGACGATGTCATTGCACCAACTGGATAGAGCTTCCATCACAGACGGAGGCTTTGGGCGTAGTGTCATGGCTTTCAGCTGCATTGAAGGGACCAAGCAGACATGTATAGGTCCCACTGGCTTTTCTCCATGGCTCATTTAGGAGAGGATGTCTGCTTGTGTGCAGGAAATGTTATGCTTCTCACCTTCATTCTCTGGATCTCGGGTTCAGATGGTTGACTGGCACAGCCGGTGCTGCAGGCCTCCTGCTCCAGTAGCTTCATGTAGGCCTCCTGGCAGGCTGCATACAAAGAAAAAGTGTCATGGTATGGCAGGGCTCTGTCCCTCTGTCTTCCTCTTTTGGTTATTTCTGCTATTGCTGTCCTCGGGTCTTTTTCTGCTGTTTTCTGTTTTCTTACCGCATGTGTGCAGGTTTACTAGTGGGACTCCTGGCACACCTGCAACTCATCTACACTCATCCAGGCTGCATTTAAGATTGGGTTTTGGTGTTTTTAACACATTCTTCTAACATTTTTCTGATGATGAACAGCAGATATAAAGATTAAAATTTGATTTCTGAGTTTTTCTCCAATCCAATCGTTGTGCAGGAGCAGGCGTAAAAATGCCATTTAAAAAAGATCGTGGTTAGTATGTAGAAACTACAGTTGGCGGGCCACAGTCTCCCTGCTCCGCTCCATCCTGATGCATCCGCTGTCAGACAAGTAGATCCATGAACGTCTTTGTTTTCCTCCTCTCAGCTGGAATCTGGGTCTAAACTGTACGGCTGGATAGCTCCAAAATTGCTTTATGTTGCCATTTATGTTGCACCGCTAATGTTAGGTTGGGGTTGTGAGGGGCTGTAAGCTAGTGGGAGAGTGTGTAAATAAATGGACAACAGTCCCGTCCACAAATCAGAAATGAATTTTTGATGAACTCCTGCTGCTCTGCAGAAACTACGTCCTAGAAAATGAAACAGCTTTTTGGATTTTGGCTAAAAACGTCATCATCATAATTAAAAGACCATCGGGAATACTTTGAAAACAGATCAAAAGATAACTGGAGTGGGACTTTAATGCTCTTTTCTTCCAGCCTTCCCCACTAGCCTGTCAGCTAAGGCCTGGTAGTGTTAAGCGCAGTTATGTTAAAAGTAGAGGTGTGAGGATTAATCGATTCATTGATTTCTCTAACCAGAACGATCTGGTTATTGTATTGAATCAAATCATATTGAATAGACATACCATAAAAAAATTTTCAGAATTAAATAAATTGATCCATAATTGATATTGGAAAATACCATTTAGATTGAGGTACAGTAGGTTTATTTTACTGTAACATAAAAGCGACCAAGTGCATCAGCGGACAACACACATCATTCGATCATTCCAGTTCAATGTGTGGAAACACTTTGAATCCAGCAAAGACATTAATTCCTTTTTATTTGTTTGTTTGCATACATATTTCATTTACATTTGATTATCTTGAAGAAATCCAAGGAATATGGAAAACTTCACCTGAACTGTTCAGTACCAGGTATTTCTCTCTGAGTCACACTGAAGTAAAAACATAAAGTCATGCCACACTTTCATTTAGTTGGGAAGGAAGAGTCTCATTAAAACCTTTGAATGGTGACACTTGAAATCTCACACCACTAACTGGACAGTCTGACTTACCTCCCTGGCATTCCTCTCTGCTGGTGTTGAATCCGGCATTTCCATTGACAAACTGGCAGATGGAATAGAGGCGACAGCCACGGTGACAGGCGTTCATTACGGAGTCCTACCACAGACAGAAAAGAGGCCTGGGTAAACTCATCCGAGCCCAGTTTGGCCCCATGGGCCACAGGATCTTTTATTGTCAGGTTCTGCTGCAAACAGTTTACAAGAGATTTGAAGTCCCTGCTGATGAAGATAAACCACAACTAAACTTGCAGGAGAGAAGATGCACATCACAGTTCTTTGACTTGTGTTTTTATTTTTGCAAAGCACAAAAAAAAAGAGTCCTCTGGTGATCCAGCCAATAGCAGGAGAGACAACGAGATCCCCAGACAACAACCCCCTCCCCCCCATAAATCAATGTTGCCATTTATCGTCTTTGATCGATTCCGAAGATGTGAGATAAGGCTTTTCAGAATAAAACTATATGAAGTACATCTTCTAATGCTGTTTTAGGGGTGCTGAGATTCCACTCAATGGAGACTGAGATGTGCTTTGGGCTTTTGCAGGATGTCTGAACCACACCTGAAGGAAAAAACAGCATTATGAGCGCTGCTCTGAACCTTAAGAGTCATGGAAATTGATTGAAGCTCGATATGGTCAGATGTCGAAGATGTCGTGAATGTGTTTCTGGAAGAGCCTCAGCTTCCTCCTCCTCCTCATCCTCCATGACGCCTGATTTCTGCTGCAGACTGAGGAAGGTCTGCTTTGCTGCAGTGCTCAGCAGCAGCATCACAGCGAGCTGAGCTGCATCCAAAGGAGGCACAAAAGCCCAATCATATGTTATTTTTGGTCCATTTTCCTATTTAACCAACATTATCTGCAAACAATAATCCATCGTGTGGATCAATAGATTATGGTGTGAAAAATGCGTTTTTGCAGAGAACCCCCCACCCCCCCATCCCCCCTCACTGACACACAGCAATGACTTACTTTAGCAGGGCTTTTGTTTTTTATGGTGAGCTGGCATTGCTTCTTGCAGTAACTGATGTCTCCCAGCTGGTTGTCAAAAACATCAGACGATGCGGCCGCTAGAGCCGCGAGGAGCAGCGAGAGCAGCGGCGCGAGGCCGCGCGTCCTGCCGCCGAGGCGGAGCATGTGGAGGCCGAGCGAGCGGAGAGTCGGGCTGGATCTGCGCGGAGCTCCCTTTGTGACGGCGCTGCTGCTGCCTCAGCCCCGCTGCTGTCTGCGGCTCCAGCTCTGCTCGTGGCGTCATGCGCATCATCATCGCGGCGCACGCGCCCTTGCCTTTCTGAAGTCTACCTGCTTGGATCCAGATCGAGCAGATCACAGCCTGGCCGCTTGTTTCTGTGTTTCTGCGTGGAGACTGGAGTTTCAAGAAAAATAATAACGTTAGACCACCTGGTCAGTGGCGGACTTAGTTTAAACGCCCCAGGCGAAGAATTAAATGGGGCTCTCTGCAGATTTGTGTATAAATTTTTTTCTTTAAATTGTAATGAATTACAAACTTTTTTTAATCACGAAATTTAAGAGAAAAAAAGTCATGACTGTTAAATTAGGAGATCTTAAGTCACAAATTTATAAAAAAAAAAACAACAAACTGGTATGTTTACAACTTAAAATCGCGTAAATTCAAAAAAAAAAAAGAGTAATAGATTAAAAGAGGAAAAACACTAGAGTTGTGTTTATCAGAGCCTAGCTTGAAGATGAGAGATGTGGAGCATTTTGTGAAGCTTTATTTCCACATAGGTTTTAAGAACAAATAAATTCAGAACCTTTTGGTGACTCAAAATCAGATTATTGTCAGTGTAGTCATCTTTCTGGGGTTCAGTGTTGGTAAAGCGGAGTTTCATTTGAAAAATAAGAAGCTCAGTGACACATTTGGATGGAGAGGACCGCTACTTTATTTTTCTTTTCATTCACAAACCCAGAAGTCCAATTGTCATCTTACTGTACATCATGAACCTGTCATTTGAACACCAATGCAGAAGGTAAACAGTGTTACATACGCCCCATCCTCCAGATTAAACGTCTGTTTCAACATAAACAAAGATGAAAATAGTTTGTTAGCATCAGAATGTTGAAAATGCCAAAAAGTGCTCCTCCTCCTCACACAAACGTAGAGATCTGGTCTTTGGTGGAGAAAGAAAGGACTGAAGTGGACAGCTGCAGGGATACAGACGGCTTCATCAACGGCTGCAGAGATCCTGCAAAACACCCATCAATGAATAAAACATTAATAAATTGTAAATCAAGAAAATGAGCTTGCAAACATTTGAAAGTTATCAATAAACATTCAGTTTACCTGTTCAACTAAGTTTAGTTGATCTGCTCTGCTGCGTTCGCTTGCTGCAATATATGCTCACTTTAACTTTAATCTCGTAAATTTATGAGTTTTTTTCTCGTAAATTTACGACTTTAAATCTCCTAAGTTTACTTTTTTCGGTGGCCCCAAGACTCCGTCGTGGTCCACTAGAGAATTGATGTCAAAAATCCAAATGTTCTTATAAACATTTAACAACGGAAATCATATAAATATACATAGAATTATATTTGATACTATATACATTCATTTTACTTGGAAAAATACATTGAAATATCTTGAATTCACAAATTTGTTACCCACTCACTTAGCACTCAGTAGTTCTTGTTGTCTGTCTTTTCTTGAATTTGCCAGATTTTACTAAAATGAAACTGTGACGGTTTGGTCAACGAAGGAAACCAGGAGCAGTGTGAGGGATCGAGGAGCCATAGAGGACAACAGAAAATATAACAAATGAGAATTTTATTTTCCTCAAAAATGTAAATAAATTTACAAACTAAACCCTTAAAAGAGGTCAACAGAAACATAATTAACTCTGGCAACAAACTTAACTTTAACTTAACCAACTAACCAGACCAAGTAACAGAAACAAACTGACCTCACCAAAGACACAACAGGGGAACATATGTAGTGGTAGATCAGACCACCTGTATATATTAACTCACAGAAATGTGTGCATTTATTTAAGAATAAAGAATCTGAAATAATGAAATTAAAAAGAAAGTGTGCAGTGTGTTACATTGAGACATTGGATGATATGACGGCTGATGCTTTCATAAATGCATCCTCCGAGGCATTCTTGCAGTCATGCTCGACAAGACAGGAAACAGACATGACACTACATCTCTGAGAACTTTTCTCTATGAAACAATGGCTATATTCAAATGCAGGCCATTAACTGTGGAGCACCTGAATGATACCACCGTACCAGAGCCTCTTATACCAAACCCTATACTGACTATGAAATCCTCTGTCATACTGCCTCCTCCTGGACAATTTTTATCTGCATAAAAGATGGAGAACAGTGCAATTCCTAGCCAATGAATTTTGGCAAAGATGGAAGCGAGAGTGTTTGCTAAGCTTTCAGCAACGTCAGCAACGGCAAACTCATCACGAAACTTGAAAGTGAACAATATTGTGATTCTACAAGATGAAAGCACACCAAGAAATGAGTGGAAGCTTGCTAGAGTCCTGAAAACCTATCCCAGTGAAGATGGCATAGTACGTAAGTTAACTCCACTTGTCAGTGAGACTACACAGAATAAAGGAAATTCCCACACTAGACTACTGCACTTAGATAGACCAGTTCATAAGGTTGTAACACTTGTAGAAGCAGAGTGAGTAACCCAAAGGAGTACGTTCACATTGGTGGTGTGACATGAAAATCCCATTTTGTCTTCATTGGAGTGATTTTGGTAGGAGAATTTGAGCCTTTTATGTTGATCACAGGTAGGCACGTCTTTTGCTCACAAGGTTGTAGCAAGTAAGAGTTCAAGCTGGGAGAAAGAGCTGCAAAAACAATCCCTTGGACCCTTTTCTTGACAACTGTAAACTAGGTATTTGTGGCTTGTTTTTGTGTTATTTTGTACTGTTTCAGTTATCCTCAAACGTTTATAATGTGTCGTTATAGTTTTCACGGGGTAATGAGAGCGAAATCACGTGTTGTAACCCACAAGAAGTGTGATGACGTGCAGAAGTGCAAACCGACCTGTGCTGTCATGGGAAGAGTCACACAAAGCATGACCCACAGTGCCTTGCTCGGACTACAGGCGGCGCCTGACCTTTCCACCTCCCACCCAGTCCTGAACGGCCTCCTGGACTTTCCCCACCCGAAAAAGAAAGCAGAAGTTGTTATGTAAAGGCGGAGATGATTCTAGATTACAAGACTGATGACTTTAACCAAAAATGAGAATTAAACTCATGTCTGTAATCTGCTGAGCTTTAGTTTGCTTAGTGCCTGGAACATGAAATATCTATCTTTGTCATTTGATGCTTTCTGTCTTTGCTTCTGATCAGCAACTCCCCAAAGCACATACTAATAATAATGAGAATAATAATAATAACATCAAAGAAAAGAAAGACAAAGCCGTAAATGTTGGCATTTCAATGTTTGGAATGCATTCATTTTCTTCGATGAACTGACTCATAACTGTAGATAGCAGTCGGCTCTGAAATGGTAAAAGCACTTGATTTTAGGGACTAGTCTTTTCTTTTGTTGAACAGAGCATGCTCAGACCACAGCGCGGGGTGAGAACAAAGCATCTTCGGTGTTACTGTGTTTTAAACAAAAAGTATTCATTATTCATTATATAAAAGCATTTATTAAAATCCACTTTGAATTTTGACTAAATTGATTTCTCAGATTAGTGCAACATTTGGGAAAATGCCAATGAGATCAAGACATCATTAGCGGCCAAAAAAAAAAGGCTTAAGAAAAATGTCTCAACAAAACTCAGTGTATTTTCTGCTCCGGATCAGGTTTACTGAGTGTTTGACTCCATACTCAATGCTGACACCTAGTGTTGAGGTAGCAGATTCACCTTTTCTCATCATGATGCAAACAAGAAAATAAACCATCTCTGCACCATCATTACTATGACCTGCTTCAGGTTGGGACGCAGCTACACAGTCTGCCTTCTGCAGACTTGAAATGTCTGAGCTGTCCACTTTAACCCTTGTGCTATCCTAGGCATTTTAACATTGGGAGTTGGGTCACCTAGACCCACTAGACAGTACGCTGAACCTTTTTTCTTCAATGATTTGTGATCTTCACTGGTGTCCATGGATTACATAAAATCTTTCCACCTTTGTCATGGTAGGGAGAACACGTCAAAGTAAGGGTGGGGTCATCTAAGATAGCACAAGGGTTACAGACTTTTTAAAATAGGATTCCTCCTCAATAAGGTTCCCAACTCTGGACAAAACCATTCCTAAATTATAACATCCTCTACATATCTTTAATCAGCCGGTGTCAGTAATGTGATGAACTGTATACTCAGTGGTCTGTTCCAGTTTTTGACCCTCTTTTTTTCACGCCTCTTGCTTCCTGCACCATTCTTAATTATTCGTAACTTTACTGCCAATGAACATGCTGTTGTGTTCATTTTTGGGATGTGTCGTGTGCATACATTACAAAAAGATGTGGGTGTGTGTTTGCACTGTTCAAACCCTAAATCTGCAATCCCACAGAGATCACTTCACACCCCCTCAGATCTCACCCCCAGCCCCCCACACTGGATCCAAATATGCCATTATCTCTGTGTAACACAGATGCTGAACTTAACGCTCACACACAAACCCAAATGCATTTTGGACGGGATCAAAAAAATGTGCCATGACTGAAAGAACGTTTGACGATTGATTTTTTTCTATGTTTTTCAAAGGAGAGCCAAGTAGGGACATTTTAAAGAAAAAAGTTGTGATGGAAATAAAAAAATCTTGCTGTGTATAAATTATTTAAAAACAAACTGTTTATATTAAAAATATTGGAGAATATGTTTGTCGTTGCATTTTTTATCAGTTTAGTGTTGGAGATTATTTTAATCTGCAGGGATTTTTTTAAAACGAAGTTTGAGGAAAAAACATACTCATTTTAAGAACCTCTTTTTTTTCTAGCCTGATGTACTTCTGCCAATTCTCCACTGAAATCAGAACTGCAGAGGATGTTGTTTGACTTATCAATACAAAATCGTAAAGCAAAAAGAAAAAAAAATCCAGTTTTGTTCTCCAAACGTCTTGGAATTTTTGTTTGCACATAAAATGATCATAAACACCATAATATTAAAGATCAGTTGGCATGTGCATAGCACAGTGTAAAAGCTACATTTTTCTAAATTCAAATTCATATTAGTTTTATTTTATGAGGCACCGCGCATGTAATGGGGCTGTACATAGCATAAAAAAATAAATAAAAAAACTAAAAACACGATTTCCCACACATACAATAATATAATAAGATAAACTCCTCATAATACTGTACACAGAAACAAACACAAATAAGTCATTAAAAGAGAAGAGAAGCTAAACAATAGAACACAGAAGGCGCTGTCCATCCTGTCCTCCTGTTGGCTGAGTGTCAGTAAAATATTGCTGATCGGGGAAAAAAGGATAAATATGTGAAAGTGCCATTTAAAAACCATACATAAAAACTTTAGTCGAAAAAGAAATGACTTTAGGTCATGAAGTCCTTAAAAAATCAACAACAATTACAAACCTGTAAAGCTGAAGAAAGGACATTTTACAAACATAGAAAATAGCTGCTGGTTGTGCAGTACCAGTCATCCTCATGTCTGTGCTGATTAAAGGACAGATGCTCGTCTGTTGCAGATTTGTAGTTTGACTTTTTTTCATTTAAATGAATAGATGACATCACAGGCTTTAAGGTTGTCTGGATTGCAGTTGGTAGTTTTGTTTCTTGTTTGGGTGGGGTTGATTCACGAGCAGGAAACACCCCGACTATTCTTAGAGCAGCATAGAAGCTGCAGCAAACCAAACTGAAGATGCAGAGATGCACGCTGCAGCAAGAAAAGATGAAACAGTTTCAGCACAAGAAGAACACAAATGACAAACCAAATAACATTAAAAATACCAGGATACCATGTGAATTCTGCATTTCAAGTCCTGCTTCAGCATGAAGAGGCTTGAAAGGGGCAACGCAAAGTGAGCAGCAGGTCTTTGTGATGTGTAGATAAGTCCTGACTAACCACCAGAAACACTGCAGGTTCCTCCTGAACCGGTTTCTCGAGTGAGCAAGGGGAACGACAAAGCCGCAAACTGTGTGAATGTGCTGCTGAATCTACATGTACACAGATGTTGATCAGGTTAAAATGGCTGTCATGCTCTCAGAATTGTGTTTTTTAGATGTCAGAAATGAGTTAACTCAGAAAAAGTCCTTGTGTCTACCTCCACCGAACCACAGATGCTGCATTTGCTAAACGTCGGCTTTGGGAATGTTCTAACTAAAGGAAATTCGCACCCACAACTCTCAAACCAGCAGTCGATCAATGCTATGTAGTAGTTAGATTTTGCTCAATTGCATTTTGGCTGTTCCCCAATTCTTCAGGAAATTGCATCGACTTCCCAAAACCAGAGCAGCGGATGCGGATGTGATGATTTTTCTTTGAGTTGATGCACTAAACTCCATGTTTTATAGGTCTCAAAGTTTGTCAGGTTTACTGCCAGGGTGTCACTGATTGTCAAAGGCTGAGAAGTGTAGTTCCAGCCCTCTCTGCAGTGCTGTGTCAGCTGCCACATGCTTGACAGCAGCTGCAGTGTCAAAGCCTCTGAAAGAGGAAGCAGCTGCTTTGCTGTTGGGCCAGACGAGCGTTGTGCTGTCGAACCTGCAGCACCTCGGCCACCTTTTGCTGGAGCTCTGTGGGGGAAAAAAGGAGACCACCTGTGTCCCAGCGGGATGATCTAATGTAGGTAAGACTTTTGGGTCTTTATCTGATTTCTTTTGAGCGGCAGTCTCATTCCTGGGGGCAGATTCATTGTTGTATTTGAGCTGCATACCCTACTAACCCCACTCAGTGTTTTCTTCACAACACCAGCATTTCAGTTTTTTGGATGCTAGTTTCTCTGGGGAAAGTTAAAGATTTGAAAGGCTGCAGACGTCCTCTCCTGAATATCCTCTCCCATCGAGCTTTTTTGTTGATTCTGACTTCATATAAGACTTGGTCCTCTGTCTCCCTGCGAGACAGAACTGGAACAAACAAAACACAGAGTACGTCAGCGCCTCTACTTTCATTAGTCGCACTGTTGGTCCTTCTCCTTTTCTGTTTCTGCTCTTTTTTTCCCCTATTTTGGACAGAATTTAATAGGGGTGTAATGATTTGTGTTATCTGTGGTTGAGAATACGATTCAGAGTTGATATTGGTTCACTTTGAAAGATCCAATTCACCGAACTTAAAAGGATGCAGAACATCTTCAGCCAAAACTTCAACCAGTGTGACTCAGAGAGAAAAACCTGGTACTGAAAAGTGCAGGTGAAGTTTTGCACGTTCCTTGTATTGCTTTCCAAGTTCCATTCTTCTGCACCTTTTGCACCTTGCTTTGTTTCCAGGTAGAGATGCTGAAGCTTTGGTGTCTCCTTTAACCTCCACATGTGTTCAGGTTATTTGAAAACAGACAGTCTTTCTCCCTGGATCCACCATTTCAAATTCTCCTCCTCGCATCCTTTTTCCAGTTTTTCCTCTTTGTTTCCTCTTGATTTTCTTAAACTCTAGAGGTTTCTCTCAGGTCTGAGCCCCATTCTCTCCTCCCTTCCCTCGCCTCTCCCATCATTTCCTCCCTCCCGCTCCTCCTCCTCCTCCTCCTCTTGTTGGGTGCCTGAGCTCCACTCTGAGTGAGCTCCAGTTCAGGCAGGCCTCCCCGCTGTGCTGCTCCCATGGCCGACTCACCCCTCAATCACTCCTGGCCCTCCTTCTCCAAACTCTGGATGAAGAGATGGTCCTTCAAGAGAGGTAACCTTGAAGCTGTTTCCGCCTCACCGCTTGTGTTTGAGTTCTCATAACGTCCCAGCTAAGAGCAAACACCTAGGATGCTGCAGCTGTGTGTGATGCATGAGTCTGAGATCTTTCTGCACAGTAAACCAAACCGTTGTGACCTGATTGAGGTTTTAGGTGAGTGGCGGTTTCTTCTTCTTTTGGCAAAACTGAAATTAGAACAAAGTGCAATGAGCCCTGCTTGTCCTGTTTGCATCGCAGCCTCTGTGGGAGTGCAGAAGTGTCATTGTGCATGCTCGACTTCATTAATGAAACCGTGATGAGCGTGGTGTGAAAGTGACATTCTCAGAGCGTTGGCTGTGCAGCCACCCCAAAGCCTCACCCTCATCTGCAGAAGATTTTCGTGTTCCTTTTGGGTCTGAGCACCTCTGTGCTTTGAAGGGGCTTTCAGAGGGGTTTCTGATCAAAGGCGGTCCGCGAGGCGACAGTTGTTTTGATGTGCAACCAAAGCTCAAACAACCTCTGTGCTCTTTTCTTTTGGCCCACACACAGGATTTGGTGCAGGAGACAAAGCCGGTTCTGGTCGATGATTCAGTCTCTCACTGTCACCTTTACCAAACTGCTCTTCTCTTAGGAGCTTCATCACACGTTTCTAGGGATTTCTGCCTGGTGGTTACACATACAGGCTTTTATCATGCTAAAATGATGTCAAACAACTGATCTGATCACACAGCCTCATCTTGTGATGATGGCTGCGTGAGCACATAAACATTGAAGTGAGCATGTGCTCACATTTCCTTCTTTGTCACATTTTGGTGAATCCTCTTTTCAGAAACATTGCAATCCAACTGAAGGGTTAGTTTCTCAACATTTCAATCATTTTTTAAGCTTTTCGTATTTTGAAATCGTCTTCATTTCTTTGTTTTTGTTTATTTAATTCAGATATATTATATGATTATTAACATTTTGCCACAGTTTTTAGAGTGAAATATGACTTTACAGCTTAGCTGATTGGCCAGATCTGTTTAATTGGATGTTAGAATAAATGTGATTTAAAGGGTTAATCAATATAATAATAAACAGATTGTACTATAAAAGTAGTCTAACTGATATATTTTATAAGTGTAATAAATCACTGAGTGTTAGGCGACACATTAAAGTTTTAATATGATTTAAAGTTTGTTAATAGTCGCTTGTTTTAGCCGTGGCATCAGACCAACCTTTGTTATGTGGAGCCAGACGGTGCGACTGTGATGGGGACAAAACGCTTCAGACGTTTCGGTTCACAAACCCACCCACACACAAACACACACACACAACTGAGGGGCCAAACCATAAAAGGCCACAGAGGCTCCACAGCACCGCCTCAAGCGGCGGCTGCAGTTTCTCCACAGGAGAAGTTTACACTGAACCTGAGCGGGATTTGGACACAAACAAATTCTGCCACCCCTGCTGCCTCAGCGGCTGATGTCCTGATCTGGGAGTTTGCTTCCACAGGGTGACGGTCTGTGTGAGCATCTACTGAGCAGAAGATGCAGAGGATGCTGCAAGTTTTGCAGCTTCTTCCACGACAGAAGCAAAGACTGAAAAACGGATAATTGTCAGAAATATTCAATGGAACTTTTGCAAAACTTTTGTTTTGCCTTCTTTTCTGTCTTATGACTAAATTATTCTGAGTTTGAGAACACACGTCTTAGTGACTAAAATTAATTTTAATTTCCTGGTACAATGATTTTTTTTCCAAATAATACGAATTCTTGATTAATTTCTAAGAGTCCTGTTGCAGTGAGCAATGCCGTTTCCAACACTATTTTTTAAATTATTTTGTTGAAGTAGCACTTTTATATTCACCTAAGGAGTTAAACTGCAATCCAAACAAAAGTTTAAGTTAGACTCATTTCTTTGCTAAATAACAGGGTATTTTTGTGGAAAAACATGACATCTAATTGCTTTTGGAGGTTTAAGGAAATTTCCTTTAAAACTTAAAAAAATAAAAAAACGATTTTTACTATATCAGACTCAACTTTTTTCTTATTTTTCTGACCCTGAACAAGATTATATTCTTCCCTTAGTAGTTTTAGACACAAATGTGTGACAGTCACAGATAAGTGAAATAACAGGATCACCTCATTTCTACAGTGGCCCTAAAGGGTCAAAACAAAACAACTGTAAATCAGAACATTTTCCTGTCCCACTGCAGTTTCTCCAAAAGGTTTGGAGGGTGTAAATGATGTAACTTTATCTATATTTGAATCTTTTTGTTTAACGGGAAAATATTTTTTAACAAATTAATCCAAATGTTAACATTTATTATAAACGTTCAATGAAAAAATAAAATGTAGAAACAGGATTCTCGGGAAAGAATTTCATTTCACTTTTTTTTAAGTTAATAAACTTACCCAACGCAGGACTTTACAGCAAAATAAAGAAGTGAAATAAAATGTTAAGTTTAGCACAAAACAATAATTAAAATTCATTTTATGATAATGTTGATCAATCCAGAGTCACTGTAAAGTAAAAAAAAACAAACAAAAAAAAAGCAAATTACCAACTTTTAATGGGAAGGACAAACTTCCTTTATAGAGTTCTCAGGTTTAACCAGTTTGAGGCTAAAATGGAGCCACCAGTTCTCCCAAAAGCCCTCAGCTCTCAGAAGTTAAAGCGGGTTAAAAGTGCAGAATGCAGGGAAATGTAAGTTCACGTCTGCCCACAGATTTGGTGAGAGTTCTTCTTTTGGCAGTCAGTTATTGTCAGTCAGTCACATTCGTGTCTGTTTTTTTCTGCCTGTTATGCTCATATTTCACTGACTGCAGGCTCATTAGTGCATTTCTTGCATCGTCTTTGGACGCTCAGTGTCGTGCTATCGCCACACTTTTATGAACGTCTTAGACTTGAACTTTGAGGCAGACTCAACAAAAACGTTTCCAACTAAACTTTCAGTACAAGTTACTGCCAGACGGCAAGTAAATCACACGGCCCAATTATTTGTATTTACTTTATCTGCAGTCAGGTCATGGATCTGCCTGAATGAGAGGAGTCAGGCGCTGCTTCTTGTTAAATACTACCCTGACTCAAACTTGACATGATAAATGTAATGTTTCCCAGAAAATCTATATGATCTGGTGCTCTATAACCACAGCAGGGAACAACGCACCATAAAAAGAGGACATGCATCCAAAATTGTTTCACTTTTTAAACTTTAAAACCGGTTCAAGCACAGTTCCTGCATCTGAGCTGCTGAAAGCTCAAACAAAGACAACGCTGAGAGCCAATGCCGGCTCCCTGCATGGTTGCTAATGGTGACGGTTTTTACCATCATGTGAACCAAAGAATCTGTTCATGCAATGGAAATGGAAAGAAGCTTTCATCGAGCGGCTGGAGGTTTTCAACCATCGGGCTGATAACTCTGATAACTGCTCACACTGATGGCACAGGTGCTGTGCAGCAGATCTGCACGGCAGATTGTCTTTCATGACCTGCTCTTGTTGTGGTGATGCAGAAGCTACCGTATCTTTAGCACATGGATGAACCAAAACCTCTTCTTTTTCCTTTAGTATCCGAGTGTAAGCCGTGTGCTCAGCCCGGCGGGAGTCTTAATGCCCAGCTCAGCGTTCAGCCTTGTGCCGCCAGTGAGAGGCAGTCCTCCCCCTCATTATCCCCAACCTCCATCTCTGAAGATGTCTTCTTCGGTGATCCCAACGATGACCAGGTAAAGGCCTGTCTTTGGCCGCTTTAACAGCTAAATGTACCTAAAACTATGATAGTTCTGTTAAAGTAGAAGTGTGTGTGCTAGAATAACCGTAAAACTTCAAAGTTTCTGCTCTTTATCAGATTAAATACACCCAAAGTTACCTCTCCTCAAATGTTTAGACAGAAACAGTGGTGGGAGGTTCATGGTAATGGGGTTTTCAGGCCTATCAGCTGCATGTTAGCCTCACATCACCAAGTGCTTGATGCAGAGACATTACCTCAGCTGAAGAGCCCTGGAGCAAATGGATTTGTGTGAACTGTGGAGGACAGAGATGGAAGAACAGAGACTTTGTTAAAGTTCAGGCTCGGCCACAGAAATCCACCTAAAGAACCAGGTGGATGCTGCAGCATCTCAACCGTTTGTTTCCAACTTTGTGGAAAAGCTGAATTTTCTACTGAAATGTAACTATCTGATCCTTGCACTGCACAAAGATCTGTCCTTCAAATAGTAAAAGAACACAAATCTTTAGAAGAAAATCATAAGAAAGTAATAAAAAATCTATAAGAGAGCAAAATCTAGACACTAAGAGTTCCACATAAGCATTTAAAGGGGCGGGAAGCTAAAAAAGCAAAGTGTAAGATAGAAATACTTCAAATTCAGTGTTCTACAGCCCAATAAGAAGTATTTTTGTGTGCTATTTCTAAGCAATTAGTTTGTATTTTTGGAGTTTGTGTGAATCTAATTGTCATTTCTTTTGATTACAATGAAAAAAACACTAGTGTAATAAGTGGAAATGACTGAGTTTAGAACAAAATATGAACAAAAGGAAAATACAATCTTTAGCCCATCCTAATAAATCCTCATAAAATCTAAAACCAGCACTTATTTGTAAAACATAAATCAAAATGGTTGTTTCCAAAATTTTCACAGAATACCACTTTAAAGGCCCGTTCACACCGGGACGAATTTCCCCGGCGATTTTCGCCGACGTATTTGTTGAACTTTAACATTCTTAAAAATGAACCAAAAAAAAGTTTTTGTGAATCTTAAATAAAAAAATTTAATTGTCAGGGGTTTGGAACAAAAGGATTTTGACTTTCTTAAAATAATAATTTTCTTATTTCTTGATTGTAGCTCTTAATAAGTAAAAAAATTCTAGCTTTGTGAAGTGTAGAGCAGTTAAAACAACTCCAAACCTGGTCAGATACCTTGAATGACTGAAAACAAGGTTTGAAATCTTTGCAAGAATCAAATAGTTTGTAGTGGAAAGATTAAAGAAATGCTTAAAATACTGCTTTATAGGTTTTATTTGCTGTGTCTGTGACACTTCAAGCCTCTAAATTCGGTTTGGTGTCCTCCTGCAGGACACGTCTTCAGTCGTCAGCGACTATGACCTTCCCTGCATGGAGGGGAGCAGCAGTGTAGAAGACCTGCTGGACCTCAGCTTCTCTCTCAGATGTTCTGAGTACTTTAAGGATTTGGAGGGAGATTCTGCTGCCTCTCACAGCCCTGCAGCCGACCCGCGGGAGTCCGAGAACGCAGACAGCCCGGCTGTAAACAAACCTTCAGCCAGCTCTGTGACCACAGGCTTATCACCGGTCAATGCACCATCATTTCCTTCCTTTCAGCAACCTGCACAAGAACTTCCCTTCAACCTTAAAGTCCCTCACTTCAGTGGGGGTAATCCCATCGACAGCGGCCTCTCTGCTGCACATCCCAGCTTGAAAACGGATGTAAATGGACCTCTGGACATAAAAGAAACAGGACAGAAAAATCAACCAACAATGGATTCAGACGGGGAGCTAGAACTGGACAGCTTCCCCATCCTGGTCAGATCCATGTCGACATCCCGAAGGCACAGCTGGGGTGTTCCTCTGTCGCCCGTGAACTCTGGCAGGAGGTGAGATAAATGTCCTGATGGGTGCCGATGGATGGAAACTATTTAGAGGAAAGCTCTGTGTGCTGGAAGATGTGTGCTTTTTCTTTGTATTGTTCTCCATCGCTCCAGTCACATTCAGTTCCCCTTTCCTGGCTGAGTGATGTAATGAAGTGTTGCTCCTCAGAGTACACATAAATGTATGGAAGAGGAGCAGAGCCGTGAACAGAGGCGCTCTAATGTTTTGTTTGACAGCCATGTTTCACTGCTGGGTTGAAACTCTGATATCTGTGTTGTTGATCCCGTCTTGTCAGACTCAGTCTGGACACCATGGCCATAAACAGCGATGAAGAAAGAGAGGATGATGAGGAGCAAATGCTTTTCCAGTCCACCCAGGAGCAGCCTGACAGCAGCTCCCCGTGTCCTGAAGAGGAGCGCCGTGGCTCCAGCCTGGGGGTAAGCTTTCCAGCCATCAGGGCCTAACTGTTTTTAAATCAATAGCTTGCAGACTTTGTGTCAGCTTTGGGACACTTGGATGCCTTTAAAGTCATAAATCTAAGAAAAGGATCCAATGATGCCGAATGAAAGCTATTTTTTAAATTTAACTAAAGCACGATGTCAGTATTGGGACAAAAGTCCAAAAATGAGAGTAAACAGAGCCCTAATCTGACAGAATTTTAATCTGTATTAATGTGAATTATGTGCTCTACTGAGTTGGAAAACACAAGCCAGTGCAAAGTGACCCACTGTTTTTGCAAAACAGTGCTGAGCCGCAGGGCGAAAAAACATCTTGGTATTTCAGAAGTTTCTCATTCCAACGCTGATGTTCTGTCTTTTGTTCTAAAGTTAACGCTTCAGTGAATGCTTGAGCATTCACGTTCTACCTGCAATAAAAGACATAAAGAAGGCACAACAGATTTTAAAAACGTTTGTTCCAAATATAGGTTTTTCCCAAAGAAATTATTTTAGCACAACTTGTAAAATCAGGGAACTAAAAGCCATAATGATCTAAAAATGTTAATTGTTAAAAACCAAAGTGATCATTCTGCCGAACCCAATTCAATCTTTTTAAATGGAAAGCTTACTTTAAAAAGATTAGAATTTTAATCACTGTTTATTTGCAAGTCTTTGTATGTTGTACTGTTCTTTTGTTCTCTTCTTTCAATTACAGCACAGAGGTCTGTGGAAAAAAAAAGTATAACACCTACACAAAGCAACTGTTTCAGTGACAGAAATGACCCCGAGGTAGCCTCAAAAGAGTACCGGTACACTTAAGAAAAGCGTTACAAAGCAGTAAAATGATGCACCCACGCAGCAAGTCATTTGTAGTTAAGAAATCTTTTAATAAATGATCAATATCTAGAAACAGAGTTCCCCACAAGCAGTCAAAAAGGGAAAAAGCAGAAAAAGCAAACTATGACTGGAAGTCTCATGTTTTACGGCCCAATTATATGTAGTTTTTTTGACTAAAACAAGCAAAGGAGGGGAAACGGCTCATTTTATAAAAAAATGAGACCAGCATCTTAGTACAAGTTGGCCCATCTTAATAAATCTTCATAAAATCTAAGAAAAGCATTTATTCTTGGACATAAATAAACAAAAAAAATTTGATTCCAAATAATGAGTAAGAATTCCAGTCTAATATTTTGTCAGGAACTGATGGTGGAGGACCCAAAATGCAGGAGACCAGGCTTGGTGACAGGAACTAAAACAGTTAAACTGAAACATGACAAAACTATGGGGAGACAAACTGGTGACAGAGAGCAGATGAACAGAAACCAAGACACTTAAATAGGCTGAGGGTAATTAACTGAACTGAAGACAGCTGTGGATCATGAACCTGAAAATGGAGTGACTGACAAAAAAACAAAAACGTGACCAAGAACCAAACCAAACCACTGAATCCTTACATATTTATTATACTTCAAAATAACATCCTTAAAATTGAGTTTTTTCAAATCAATTTTTTTCATTGTCAAGAGTGTGGACCAAAAGGATTTTGACTACTGTTATTAATAATTTCTTTATTTCTAAATGATAGATGTGAAGTAGACAAAATAACTCTCGACTTGTAAATTTAAAAAAAGATGGGAAATGTGTAGAGCAAAGAGATGTAAAAATAGCTTTAAATTTAGTCAAATATCTTTGTCTAAAAACAAGGTTTTAAATCTTTGAAATTATCAAATAGTTTGCAGTGCTTATGCTGAAGTTCCCAGATTTTATTATGATCTAAAAACAATTATGAATTATGCTAAAAACCAGATTTATAATTCTGCCAAACAATTCAATCCTCATTTTTTCAGAAGATGATGATACAAGTGTAATACAAATTTCCTTATGGAACTCTATAACACAAACATTTATCTGTTTATGATGTTAAGCTGTGGAACTCACTGCATATAACACATTGACTGTATAATATAGAATTGGATAGAGGGTGTGTGACATCACCCATAGAAATTGAATGCTTCCTGCAAATGAAGTCAGTTCAGATGCAAATTTGAACAGGAAATGTCCTTTGCCATGTTAGAACCAGTAAGCAGTGGTTGGCCTATCTACATTTCTATGGCAACCACTCTCTCCAATCAGGACTAATCAGAAGGCCACACCCCTTCCACTAAAAATGTTCTCAGAAGAATCTGTCAATCAAATGCTTTGAACGTTTGACGCGAGGCTTCCTACTATTAATGAGGCATCTGATTGGTCAGTTTGTAACTTGAATAATTTGCGCTACAACAAAAACAAGAAAAAAGAAATTCGCATTAGCAAGAACACATTAATAAAAGGTATCAGAGCAAGAATGGTTATTCTGACAAATATAATGACTAATGAGTAACAGCTGTTTAGTTCTCTATAGAAGTCTATGGCATTCTGGGTTTTTGGGACCAGTGGGTACTTCCTGTTCTGAACGCAAGGGGGAAGGGGTTGTTCAGTCCTGTTTTTATTTTACTGTTTATGATATAATATTTAAACAAGAACAAAAAAACAGATAAAAAATGTTTAATGATTAAACATTAGACAGATTTACTACAATGATGGAAACCAATTAGACTCATTCAAATTGTAGGCTGGCGGCTTAGATCCATCATTATTATTTGTTGTTGTTCTTGTCTGATGTGCTGTTGTAGAAGAAGCAGTTATAATAAGGTGATTTTCTTCTGTCTGACACCTGTTGCTTCTTTTATTTTGAAATATCTTGTATGCATTGTCAAGTTAGTTTTTGATTATATGAGAACTGGACTGAGTGAGTGTGTAGTCACCAGTGACTGTATATGGGAACTGGACTGAGTGAGTGTGTAGTCACCATTGACTGTATATGAGAACTGGACTGAGTGACCCCTCCCCTCTCACATTCCAAATAGAAAGTACCCACTGGCTCTAAAAAGCCAAAATCCCATAGTCTTCTATAGGGAAAAAAACAGCTGTTCCTCCTCCCATTGTTCATAACAACTATTCTTGCTCTACAACATCTTTTTGACATGCTCTTGCTAAACTAATTTTTTTTTGTGCAAGTTATAAACTGACCATCAGATGCCTCAATAAAAGTAGATGGCCTGGCGACGAATGTTCGACGTATTTGATTGACAGATTCTGCTGAGTCTGCTTTCAGTGGAAGGGGTGTGGCCTTCTAACATACTCACTACTGAATGGCATTTTCCATGGGTGGCGTCACACTCGATCTATCCAGTTCTATATATACAGTGAATGGTAGTCACCCAAAGAAAAAGGAATTACTTCTGACTTCAACAAGGTGAAGTCTACTCAGTTCCCATTTTTTCAAGAAACGGACGCCTCCATGTTGGAGCCAGACATGGTCAGTAAAGCAGTGATTGGTTCTAGTCAGTCTGATTTAACATTTCTATGGCAACCACTCTTGCCAACCAGAAGTGAGATTGTTGGAAGGCCACACGAAATTTTTCAAAAAAAACGTTTTGAATGTTTCACGCAAGACCACAAGCTAGTACCAAGGCCCCTGATTAGTCAGTTTATAATGTGAATAACTTGAACTACAGAAAAATATAAAGAAAGAGAAACAAGGATGATTACAAACGTGTTTAAAAAAGGTATGGTAATGGTAATAGTAATAGCTGTTTATTTCTCAATAGAAGTCTATGGGATTTTGGATTTTTGGAGCCAGCGGGTATTTCCTGTTTGGAACACAATCCTGTTGTCATGTACAGCTAGTGGTTAGTTGTAATAAATCAAATAAAAATCTCTTGGTTTTAAAATAAAAAATAAAAACTCTGCAGCCTTTTACTAATTAGTCAGGAGGGACAATTGATGGGTTCTTTCTGGTCAGCTGTTTGTTAAATAAAACCATGTGTGATCATATTTAATACACAAAAATGTGCTAAACCTACTTTGGAAACATAGGATTTGCAAACATTCACCAGAGGAGTCGCTTGCATCCCGGCTAATTTAAACGATGTTAGCCTTCACTTCCTCTGCAGATCCACATTAGCATGTCACACATTTGCATAACAACAATGATGTAGCAGCTGCCAGCAGACCAACCGCCTGATGTGCAAGAGCAGAGAAACTTAGTGAAGACACATTACATGTCAATATAATCTAACACAGCCCCCCAAAATACATTTGTTACTGTGTACACAGAGTGGGAACTTAATGGAAACAAGGCTGATCGATGACCACAACTTAAATATTTAAACCCAAATAAGTACACACTCAGAGGAGTCCGGCAGCATCGTGCCAAACTGCAGACAATTTCCTGACCAATGTAATCAAAAAAGACCAAATGCAGATTGGCAGCTAATAAAGGCCACTGTAAGCAGCATTTGTCTCCATACAGTATCAGCTGCATCTGTTGTGATGTGGAGGTAAAACAGATCCGACGTGCACGCGGAGTACATGTGAGTTTGTTCTCTCCTCAGACCGCCTGTGTGGCAGGCAGGCAGCTGTATTCCCGCTCTGACATCCTCGCCACAGATGATCCTTCACGCGCGGCGCACATCTCTCGTGTTGTTCAGGTTTCCAAACAGGCCGCCAGGGCAGCGGGAGGTGGGTGATGAGTTGTTGTTTTTTTAACACGCAGAACCCATGAAAGGCTGTGTTATGATGTGGTCACTGTTTCGTTGCAGTGTCAGAGGAGTGTGACCCTGAAGAAAACCTGCAGTCAAGTGAAGGACAGAGTCACATGTGAGTGTCATCTGCACCTCTGTTGTTTACGATTGGATTCCAAGAAGCATCCTCTAGGTCAGGGGTCGGGAACCTATGGCTCGCGAGCCATATATGGCTCTTTTGATGGTCACATGTGGCTCGCAGACAAATCCTTAATTATACTTTTTTTTTTTCATTAGACCAGTCCTTCTCGGGCGCGATGCAATGCCAGAGGCGCGCAGTAGTAGCGGTGCTTGGAGAAAAAACTATCATTTTACTGTTATCTATTATTTCACAGAGTTTGTACCACCCGGAAACCTTTGAATTGCCTCCCTGAGGAAGAGCGCGCAGTTTTGGGGACGGGATGTGTAAGGAAGAAAGCAGAGGGGGTGGGGGGGGGGTGGGGGGCGGCAGCAGGTGAATCGCGCAGAGATGGTAAAAACGTAAACCTGCTGCCCGTCACTCCTGCAGCGTGGGTGTGTGTGTTTGGTTCCATGTCTGTCTCACATCTACAGAACATTCAGACCTACGATCACGTTTAAAGTCTCAACGCCTGCATGAAGCAGAAACTCACCACGTATCAACCAGACTAGACCATCAGCAAAACCACCACGAGAAATACTCATCATTTATTAGCAACAGTATAACAATGTTATTAAAAAGAATCCACAGACTTATTGGACTTTAAAAATGTTGAAATTACATCAAATGCACACATTCATTTGTATATTTAGTTTTAAACATATTGTCGCGGACTGAGTTTAACTTGGCTGTTGGGCCGCGTTAAAAGTTCTGGAGTTCATGGAACGCATCGTTCAAGCAGAGATCTGATTGGCCCTCAGTTCTGTCGCTCAGCCTGTTGTTAGGGAGTTTTGACCAATGGGGTTCAGCCATGGGCCGAATAAGGAAATGGGAGGGCTGGAGCGGGACGGGGTCGGGGGAATATAAAGTTGGGAGAAGCGCTCTCGTCTCGGCGGGAGAGATTCAGGAGTTGATGAATTGATTGTACGGCGTTTGTTGCGGTCTACAGTAACCAGAATAAAGAACCCTAAAAGAGGTTAAGTCTCAGTGCCTTAGTGTGGGAAAGGGACACTACATTATTGTATGGCTCTTTCGAAATTACATTTAAAAATATGTGGCGTTTATGGCTCTCCTGGCCAAAAAGGTTCCCGACCCCTGCTCTAGGTGCTTGCAACCGTTGAACAGGTTTTGAATTTTCTGTTTCAGCTCCCACTCCCACTTTGCGGAGGGGATTTCCCGACCTTTCTTTTTGAAAGTTCTGCTCTCTTTCATACACCTTCCTTCTCCTCCTCTAGGCGTTCTCCTTAGAAGGTCCTCAGCACATATTTTTGAGTCTGTCTGCATTGCTGTGTACTCGTGTGTATGCAGCAGACAAGGGAGGAGACTCCTCTAAATCAGTTTGACACCCAATTCCCAGCAATCTCGTCCTCTCCTCTCGCCTCCTCTCCCATCCACCAATCAGTGTCGGTGTCTTGTTTGTCTTAGGCTGATGGTACAAAGAGTTCTGGAGGAGCTGAGGTTGTATCATGGGTAAGTAAACAGTGGAGGGACGTCTGCATGCTGTTTTAACCAGCATCAGAGCCTCACTGAGGAGTCTGTCCATGTGCACAAACTGCATGCATGGTCTCCGCATGTTCAGGCATGGACTGACGCCGCACGATAACCCCCAAAAGAGGAAGTGTGGAGCACTGCGGAGACGGTTAACAACTCACAGCATCAACTATGTTATACTTTCAGTTTCCCTGTGTTTTTTTTACTTTAAGAAGCTCATCTCTTTTGGGAACTTGAAGTTTAATGATGTGCAAACATGAAAAAAAACAGTTTCTTTCTGCAAATGTCGTATTTTATCTGTAGAATTACAACCGATTCCTTGAAATTATGGACACATGTGACCCGTCGGGTCGTGATGAATTGAAACATGTGCCTTCCTCTTTATTTTGTTGTCTGGTTATTCTTCACAGAGCGAAACACAGGAGCAACAAAGCAGACAGCAAAGGTTCAGGAAATGTCACTTGGTATGAGTTTCTCTTTAATGAGTAAGTACTGCCCTTGTCACTGTTCCTACACCGCCAGTTCTGAAGAAACATTTCCACTAATGACTGTGTTTTTCACAAAACAAGGTCCCACTGAGTTGTTTATATTATAGAAACCTATAAACAACATCATTTAGGAGTGTTTTGAACCAACAAAATCATAAACTGTAGTGCTTTGGCATTTAAAAACTTGTTTAAAGCGGAGCAGATTTGCAGCTTAAAGGATAAATGCATCATTTTGGTCTTGTAAAAACAAAAATCTAGGAATATTATAGCAAACAGTCATGAAAGGATATTTTTTTTAACATCTGATGCAGCAAAGACATATTGACTTATTACAAAATCTGCAAAGACGATGTAGATTCAACGAATTGACATCTACAAAATGATCCTAAATTCGTCAAAAGATATAACTGACCTTTTTCAAAACCTTAAGACATCAAATAATTTAATGTTGAATTAAAATCCTTTAGAAAAGAACTAAAATATGAACTACACAAGAACAAAACGGCAATGTTTAGACTTGAATTCAACCACTTTACCCATATAAATATAAGAAAAAAACTGAATTCTTCTTCCACAAGGAACGAAGAACAGGAGGACCATCCAGAGAAGACAGAGAAAGGCACTAAGGTGAAGAGGAAACTCAGCTCCCTGAGAAACCGGATGGCTGGTTCCTTCAACAAAGATAAGGTAAACGAACAGAAGGTGGAAAAGGTCCAGACGGACGTGCATGTTTTAGCAAAAAGAAACAATCTTTAACAGTTACAGTGTGCATGTTGCACGCACAAAGCCCTAATCCCCTTACACAAACCCCATTACGTATGTTGCCCCTGACACCTTTAGCAGCAGCAGCAGCCACACGGTGTGTGCAGCAGTGGAACACATTTGCATCTAAAAGGCGTCTCCTGTGTGTTTCCTCTGCAGGGTAAGAACCGAGAAAGAGAGCAGCAGAGAGCGAAGGAGAGGGACAGGGAGGTGAAGGAGAAAGAGAAAGTGCGCAGCAGCAACGGGCATCTGTTGGTGACGGGTGCCTTCTCCAGTTGTGCCACCTGCTCGCTGTGCGGCAAAACCCTGCAGAAAAAGCATGGCCTGCAGTGCATGAGTGAGTAACGCCACAGTCCCAGGTGGGCCAACACCCACGCTTGTTTGCTGCCTGACATGCATGCACACAGGTGCTCACACACAAAAAAAACCCTGCATCTATTTTTAGCTGCTTGTCTGTGTGCACGCTCACTCATCATCTTAGTGGAACACAAGCAGCAGAATGACAAACTGAAGATGCCACACAAAAAAACTACATGCAACACCCAAGTTAAGGCGTTTTGCAGGGACTGACAGATGCAAAATAAACTTTTATTGGGCAATAACATTAGTTTATTATTATAATTAACATGACTAACCATTACCTTCATTTTTCTGAAAAGAGCATGCAGTTAAACCTCAGAAGTCTCACTTACCTTAATGTCATCTGTGTTGTTTTTGCAGCTTCACTGCTTTGGCACAACTGGCAGATGTGTTTTATGTTGTGTGAAACTTTCTTTTTTTCTGCTTTTTCCTTATTTATCTATTTATTTGATAGGGACAATGCATATTAATGGACATCTGTCACTGTCTGGACAGATGTAAATACGACAAATCATAGCAATAATGATAAATTATGTCCAAAGTCGGTATAGACAGGATGGAACCAGAACATAATAAAACATTGAATAAGATATTAGATCTCAATCAAAACACATGACAGTAATCAATGTTTACATTGATTTAAGCTAAGGTTTGAGGTGAATTTTGAAGGTTTGCAGTGTGGTACATTCCCTGATTGAGAGTGGGAGACCGTTCCAGACAAAACTGGGCTTTGAAGAAAGACCAATCAGGTCAAAGGTTGTTTTTCTGTATAGGATTTAACAGTCCCCTCTAGAGGAGGGGCTGATCTCTGTTTTTAAACAAAGTTAAGTCCATTTAACACTTTCTAAATGACACAAACAAACTTGTGTGTTTCAAATTCTCAAAATTCAATAGGTTATGTTTTGCTAAAATGCTGCCATTGCAATATTTTTCTCATTCAATAAATGATGGCTTAAGTTTAAAAAGAGGACAAGATTCTGTTTTAAACCTACATTTCACCACCTTGCACTTTCTCCATCAAACACTCCTCAAAAGTGCAGCACACAATGAATACCTGGACTTGACAGTAGAATTGCAATGGAGTGAAAAACCCAGAAAATTAAAAAAGTAAACCATAGCATTAACTTTTTTCTGCATAATCAAATGATGTCATATTTATTGCACTGTACAGCACAATTATTTTTGAACATATTTCTGATTACTAAAACCTTTGCTTACCCGAAAACATTGGAGATTATTAAAGTTTACTCCGTTTTTTTTTTTTTTTTATAATCTGTGGTTCCTTTTCTGGATGAGAGGTCATACCTGTCATACCTGAAACGACAATCCATTAGAGAATCACATGATATGCTGGACATCATCAACCGATTCCCAAAAGAGAAAAGGGTTCTCCTCTCTTCTATTTATTATATTTTTACAACCCACTAAGCCTATTGAATATCTAACATCCCCCCATGTAACCCTTTCTGCATATTATCAGAATAAGACCACTGTTTCTATTATTTTTACTTATTTAAATACATAATTTTGTCCTCTTGTGCATCAGTAACAGCTGGCTAAACACTTCTGAGAGAAAATTCATAGCTATTAGTAAAGATTCGCAAAATATATTTGGTATTTACAAAACTTGGTGCAACTCTGTTACCTGCAAAAATTTGTAACAGGGTGTTTTAAACACCAAATATGTAATGTTTTAAAAAACACATAATTGATCTGTCAGCTCAGTCTTTGATAGTTAATTCCATTTTGTTAACAAATAAGTAGCAGAAAATCGGAAAAGTGAAGGTTTACTTTTCATGAATTTTGAAGGGCAAATGTCATCCAATTCTGGAATGACGCATGATGTAAATTATGTTTATTTTTGTGAATTAATGCTAAAAAAAAGCACATAACCTTTTTTTTTTAAAGATTACATAATATTCTTGTTGCTATTATTGTTGTTCTACATGCCCTGCTGGCTGCACTTTATTGTTAACATGTTAATTTTAATACATAAAAATAAAATATAATATATTTTTTGTAAATAAAAAAAAGATTCAAATTAAACAGAAGCCCTATATTTCCTTTCCTTACATTATGAAGATGCCAAATAATCAATAATTCACAGTTTTGTTACTTCGTCATGAGGACTTTTGTCCCTCTTTTGATGTCATTACAAGGCACACATTTCCTATAAAACACTTGGTTTTATATTTAAATGAAAAGGGAAACATTTCTGTTTTCATGATCAGTGGTGTTTTAGTTGCAGTCGACAATGTGGAGAAGTGCTTATGGAACCGTGAATATCTGCTCTCAGTTCCTCATTACAGAACTTCTACTGAAATAATAATAATAATAATAATAATAATAATAATAATAATAATAATAATAATAATAATAATAATAATAATAATAAAGACATTCAACTGCTGGGAATTGTTAGAAGTGACGTCATCCGACTTTTATTTTGACACCAGACTTATATTTTTACACTACTAGGAAATACCATATGTCGCTCAAATGCATGTTTATGTTGAACACATGTGAGGGAAAAGTTGTATTATCTCTTGTTGGGATGCTGCAGAAAACGAGTGAGTGTCCCTTTAATTTCCACGCAGCCCTGTGGGGATCCAGCCTGTGGAATGCGTCGTTTTGTGTGCCAGAAATTGTTCCCGGTGGACACCGAAACTCACGAAACTAAGAACTGGAACACTATTCCATGATCCCAGATATTTTTGGGCAGTGTGAGTTTTATTGTTGTTCTTGTAGTTTTCAGCTCTCGTCGGACATAGCGGGCATAGATCTGGTAAGAAGCAGCTTCTGTAACGGGATCAGGTGGATAAAATCCGTTGTTTCACTCAGCGGACTTCCATCCGCTAGCTAGCACCAATCGGCTAGCTGGCTAAAAGCTTCGTAAAAGTTTCCCTGGATCTCATAGAAATATTGTTAATAGTTTTTAATTGACAATGAACACTTTTGTACCTATTTACCGCATAATTTATTACTATCCGCTGTTAAGTAGTTTATTTTTTTTTGGTTGTTGTTGTTGGCTAACCACTAGCTACCAAATGCTAGCGCTTTAACTGCGCCTCAATTTGAAAAACAGGGTTAGTTGGGTAATTTGTGGGCTTTAATTAGCTTGTGGTTTGTCATGCTGCTATATGTGGTCGTGTATGTTTTTAAAGTTTATTTTAATGCTCAGTTTGCACTTCCTGCTTAGTCTACAGTAGAGGTTCAACAGGTGATTGCTAGCAACTTTTAGCTTCCAAGGCAGTTGTTTTAGCTGAAGTTGGCCTCTGAAATGTATTAATTGTTTGAAGTGGTCAGAGTAGAAATGGGTTATTTCCGGGAAAACCTTAACGCATCACAGAGAAACATTGACCAGCGCAGACTCGGGGTTGTACTTGTACAGAACTTTATAGTTTTATTTCTATACCTTGGTGTCCAAATAGAAGCAATATCAATTCCTGGGGTAGTAAGACTCTCATAGTTGTGCTGTCCCCTCAGATGTTCCCATGGACTGAGCTTTTTCCCTGACTGGATCACATGCTGCTAAATGTGGTTGGCAGGTCTGCCAATGCATTTCTGTTAATCCATTTTAATTGTCAAATTAGACATTTCTAAATGGATTTTGCTACACATTTCCCAGAGAACTATTTGAAAAGGAAATGTCAAAGACCATTTTCTTTATCATTTTGATTAAGTGACAGAATAAACAGTGTTGAAGAAGAAAATGAAAAAGCATTTTGGCGGATTGCTTTTTCATTTTTATTTTGACTCATTTGATACAGTTACATTTGCTGCGGAATTGCTTCCATACTGCCATCGCAGAAAAGCACAATCCAATTCGTCTGGGTTTCAGCTACCTCACTTTCTCCCCCCCCCCCCCCCCACATGTTTTGCATAGTTTGCTGTCACGCTTGAGCGTGTCAACATATTAAATATCCCTTCAGCCTCCAGTGACATGTTTAATAGCAACACATGAATGAGCAGGAATACTGATGTCACGTCAAAGGTGTATGACTAAGAAAGGAATGCTGTTATTTGTCTTGCAACTCTGCGATTCATAGAGGAGTGTTTATTAAAAAGGCCTTGAGGGCTAGTTTTTCCTCTAGATCCCTTTGTTTACATCTTTTGCTGAACACACCTGATCCAGGTAATCAGCAGAGGATGGGGCTTTAGTAAGTGACTAAAAGTAGGTGATGGAGCTGGATGCTCTTGATTTCCTCTACCAAAAATTATAAAAAGCTTAGTCCACTTTATAAGCAATTTACAGTCTGCTAAAGGACTTAATTTAACATTTTCAGCCGTGTTAGCAGTTTGTTGACTAGCGCTCAAAAGTGACTGAGGATGTCGTTTCACACAGCCTGGAGTTTGTCTGTTTTTTGACTGATTATATATAAAAAGTAGTGCTGCCGAGTTAAAAAAAAATGTTACTACTTTGGTAA
Source organism: Oryzias latipes (assembly GCF_053564925.1). Classification (NCBI taxonomy): domain Eukaryota; kingdom Metazoa; phylum Chordata; class Actinopteri; order Beloniformes; family Adrianichthyidae; genus Oryzias; species Oryzias latipes. Next base: position 10,533,352 of record NC_136240.1, read on the forward strand.
TCCTGAAGCTTGAAAGATTTTTTTTCTTCTTTTTACTTTATTTTACTGTTATTTTTGCCATAAAGCACGGCAATTTTAATACAGTTTTATTTAACCCTATAAAAGTCCTATTCTGTTAGATAATGTGAGGCACTTCCTTGGCTTAGGTCATATTCTTGAGCTCATTTGCATTTTTTTTCGCAGGGTGACTCGGTGCCGTCCACCGCTTTGAACTTCCTGTTTGGTAGGGTAATTATTACCAGTCAGCAGGCGCAGGGTGTGGCGGCGGTTTTGGTGGCCGAGCTGCTGACGTGACCATCAGGATTTATCACGTTGCTTTAGAGCAGCAGATGGGTTGTTACTCAGCCGCCATCGAATGCACCTGATATGTCATTCATGGGGTTATGCTGCACACTTTGACTCATTACTGACTTTGATGCAGTCGAACAGGAAGCTGGTCCGTAACCTTGAAACGCTTTCTGTGATAGCGGGGAAGTGGTAGCACCGTGTCCTTGCTTATCTTTGTTAGCATTTTCTTTGTTCTGCACAAAACGTCTTCCTACAGTTTGAGGATAATCAGCTCCTCTTCCTGAGAAACATTTGACTGTCAGTGGTAGCCGGAGCTCCTGCTGTTTGCTGGGATGTAGCTTCATGTCATGGGGAACTTTTTGTGACTTTATTTTGACAAAAACGCAATAGTTCCAACTGGTTAGATTTCATTAATGATTGAGGCTTGTTTTGTCTGTAGAGTGTTGGACCGCTGTTACGTGGTGGTTGTACCGGTCCATTGTGGTGAAGTGGTAAATGTTGTATACTTGTATAGCTTTACAGTCACAGTCCCGTTCACCCAGTCACACACACATTCACACACTGGCGCCGGCTCTTCTGCTGCCGAACACTGGTGCCAACCTCCCACCAGAGGCAAGGTGGGGTTGAGTGTCTTGCCCAAGGACACTTCGACTCATGGGCGTCCAAGGCGGGAATCGAACCTGCTATCTTACGATCATGGGTCGACCGCCCTACCGCTGCACCACCGCCGCCCCAGAGTTGGAGAACAAAGTTGGAAAGCGAACCTCGCAATTTTCTGGTCGATCTTTGTTCCAATACTCCCCTTATAGTGATGATCTCTGGGTCATGACCCCTAGAACAAGGTCCCGAGTACAAGCAGCCGAAATGAGCTTCCTCTGTACGCTACGGTCATCCGCAGAGAGCTCGGAGTAGAGCCGCTGCTCCTCCACATCCAGAGGAGCCAGGTTGAGGTGGCTCAGGCATCTGGTCCAGATACCTCCTGGATGCCGAGCATGTCCCTCTGGGCGGAGACCCCCGGGAATACTGCGTCTCTCGGCTGGCCTGAAAACACCTGGGAGTCCCCCCAGAAGAGCAGGCGGAAGTGGCTGAGGGGAGGGACGTCTGGGCATCTCTGCTTAGACCGCTGCCCCACAACTCAGTCCCAGATGAGCAGAAGAAAATGGATGGATAGATTTTTCACAGATGTCCTAACATCTTTTGTTTTGTATTTTTGTTGATCAAAACCAAACAACTTTATATGAATCTGTTTTGCATCAGCATGTAGAAAAGCTGCAGGTGACAGAAACTGCAGCTGGTGGAAGCATGGGGTTCATTTACATTTCTGTCTGTCCACAAGCTTTTGCTCAGACCCTTTTTGGCCTTTCCTTATGACTAAGATGCAATATTTTAGGTTAAAAGACAGTATGCTCTTTTATATTTATCTCTACATAACAACTTTTAGCTTGTTGCTATATTTCCTGATTTAACAACACAAAGTTCTGGTTTAAACACATTTAATTTAATCCCTGAAACTTATATTTCAGGTTAATTTACTTGTAAATCATTGGTTCAAACTTTGTAACATTTTCAATGCTTTAAATAATAATTCAAATGAAGTTGATTAATAAGCCCAGCCCTAGTGAGAGCTCTGATGAAAACAGAAACATGTTGCAGAGAAACAGGAAGTTCCTGCCTCTGTATCATGTAAACATCAGAAGCTGGAGTTTTGGAGCATGTGATCAGTGAGGTATCAGTCCTGAAGAAGATTAGCAGTTCTTTAACTCAACAAAAAGTGAAAGTCACTGAATGACAGCAGTCTTGGCTTCTCTCCCCTTTATTCTCTCTTTTGTTTGGAGCACTTCCCCATCTTTGTTTTTGTGTGACGGCTCCAGTCCTGGTTAGCGCCCAAGGCTTCGACTGTCCGCAGTCTTTACTGTTTGCCTCTGGCTGGTCCAGACTGATGGGACACTGACTCCAAGATCCTGTCCTCTTTGTTTTCTTGTTTGTTTTTTCAGATTGTGCCGTAAACGTTCACAAGAACTGCAAGTCTCTGCTGGGTGAGTGCACCAGCAGCAAGGCAAAGGTAAACATCTGACCACAGCGCAGACAGAAAGAATGCAGCCCGCTGGGAAGTCCTGTCACATGAAAACATGGAAAGACACACAGGAAAAAAACAAAGTTTAACGTGCAGAAAACAGGCCTGCCTTAGAACATCATAAATAGAAGAATTTGGTGTATTGTGATGACTGCAGATGTTGGTCTAGCATTTGAACTAAATGCATTTTAAAATAAGCTCACGGAGGCTAAACAGCACTTTTCTTCTCTTCCCCAGAGAGATTCTGGTCTAAAGGCGGGTTTGTCAGGATCTCCTCGACCTGGTAAGATAAAATATGATTAGCTTTAATAAAGAAATTGCAGTTTAGTTATAAAACAGTTCTTGTCTCCTTCTTTGCCGCTGGTTTCTGTGCGTCTGCCTGACACTGAGCTCCAAGGGAGCAGATTGGTCTCCAACAGTTTGTAGGCAAAGGTGATGATTAGCTGCTGTAAAGAGCTAAGGGATGTGATTGTCCCCGTCTCGAGATTCTCAGATTGAAGAAATAAAATCAAAGAATTTCTGATTTAACATTTTGTTCCGAGGAAGATTGAATTCTAAGCATTAATTCTTCTTTTTTATGCGAGTGGTCCCCCCTGGACGGTCTCAGTTCTTGTTGTAACATCAGGCAGGTGTTGCTGCGTGTGCTTGAACCCATGGGGGGACCTGAGCTGCTGCAGCAGCGCCGGCTTTGGTTCATCTCCTGTAGCAGCTGTTATTCTCCCCTTGACAGCTGGAGTCCTTTCAGTCGCACTTTATTTCTCTTCATGCCTCTCCCCGGCCAATCAGTGGCATGTGTGGGGGGTCAGGAAGACGACGGGACAAAAAAAAGGGAAAAAGAGGTGAAGGCGAGAGATATAAAAGGGCTGTGCATCTTTCCAGAAGTTGCTACAAGGATTACGTCTGTGTGGGGGGCATATAAATTTGTTTTCCGCCCGTTTCTGAGACCTTTGCGATGGACATAGCTGCCGCTACAGGCACCGGCCACAGAATGGGGGCCACCAAAGCCTTTTCCAGGACTGTAAAGGCGCCGTCGGCGTCATCGTGGGGCTTGTCTGGACGCGTTGGCGTGCGAGTGTTAATGCACCGCGACATGATCACCTGCCGCTTCTTCAGATCCCTGCCTCGATCTTGGCTGAAAAAATATTGGGCTCGTTTTGGGCAGAACTGCCCCAAGTCATCCTCCTCTTCACTTGGCTGGTCATCTTCTCCTTTCTCACTGTCCTCTCCTCGTTTCTCGGCACGTGCCTCCTCCCTCCCGGCTCAATTTTTCCGTTCCCCTGTGTCTCGTCTCTCTTTCTCAGCACTAAAAGATCGGGACAGGGAGAAGGATCAGGCGGGACCGGGCGCCTCTCAGGCTCTGGATGGCCACCGTGGTTTTCCCGGTGCCCCAGGCATGACCGTTGGTCTGTTGGGACCTAGCTCTCAGCTGTCTGCTGTGCCGTACTCTTGCTCCTTTGGCTCCTCTACCTGCAGCCTTGGCCACAGCCTCCAGCAGCACACCAACTCAGGGTGAGTGTGGAGATGTTTTAGTTCAAAAAGCATCGGTTAAGTTTTTCAATGTCACAGATGTTGGTGGGATCTGTTTGAGATCGATGCTGAGAGTTAAAAAGCCACTCCTATCATCTGTTGATCTATTTTTAAAGCGTTCCCAGTGGTCTTTTAATGATCAGAAATGCCATTTTGAGCTTAATTTTCTTGGTAAATGTCCTCAATCGGAAAAGTGCCTCAGGAACACGTTTAAACACCAAAAACACCATATTCATTGTTGAAATGTTTTTCTGTAAACAATTCATTTCCAGCGGGCAGATGAAGGATTCTAAATGATCAGAATCTGACAAGGATTCTATTTGTTAATGACATACTCTGAAAAAGCAAAGGTCAAGGTCTGATCATGTGTGTGTCCTTCAGATCCCTGTCTGGGGAGATGGATGAGACCGATGCTTTCCGGATCAAACGCTGCAATGAAGACATCATTTCTCTCGCTCCTTCAACCACCGAGTCCATCTTTGATGAAGGTGAGCTGACTTTCCCCCAGTCTATTAATCCAGTTTGAATGAATCCACATTCAGGGATATTTGGACAGCTGTGAATGGGAAAGAGTTTAGCGATGCGTTTTACGATACACTATGTTTTTAGGGCCATTAGAATCTCCCAAGTCCGGCAGAAGAAAAAAAATAAGTCTGACTTTTGGGATAAATTTATTCAACAAAATATGGAAATGTTTCATCTTGAACCGCAAATCATAATAAAGGAATTGATGACGATGATAGACTGAATATATGCTTCACTACCGTAACCGTATTTAGCTTAATAAAACAGGAGGAATTTAGTAGATCAGTTCAACACTTATTAAGATAACAACAAAGAACAGGCTAACAAGTCAACTAAGCACTTTAAATCACTTCAAATCACTACAGTTATTGATTTCTTCATCAGCATAAGACTAAGCTGCGCTTCTTTTTCTGCGAATCAGCAAAAACGGACACACATACAGCACCCTCTAGTGGTTGTTGCTATTACATAAACCACACCTGAGTATTGGTATAAGTTGCACATCTGTCCAAACTATGCAAAAAAATAAAAGCATGGGTTATACTCCAAAAAATCCTGTAAGTGTTTGTTCCTAAATAATGAATTAAAACCTGGTCTGGCAGCATTTGAAGTCTGTACCAGTACTGGCAAATAAAGTATCACAATATTTCACAGAATGGATTGTTTCCTACAACCCTAGATATTTGTTTTATCACAGCTTCTGATGACATATCTACCTCCTTTCAGACTCTTCGTTCTGAGTTTATGTAATCATTTATAAAAAGATGTTTCTAAAATGGACTTGAGTCATGTAAGATTTTCCTAGACAATTAGTGTCTATTAAACTAATTAGTTCCACCTCAACAAAACCTGCAGCTGCAGTGTTTCTTTTTAAAGTCCTGTTCAAGTGTTCACTCCTGTAAAATTTAAATGACTATTTGTTTAAAGCTGTTTTTCTTGGGGGGGGGGGATAACATTTAGAATAAAGACTCGATGTCTGAAGTGTGTGGATTTCTCTGCTCCTCCGTTCAGATGCTCACTATGCAGCGGTCCGTGCCGACTTGGAGCTGGATGCTCAGGACCTGGAGGCAGAGTCCTGGAGCTCAGCAGTTGACCAGCAGTATCTAAAGAAACACTCAAAAGACACCATTAAGAGGCAGGATGTGATATATGGTAAGCACCCACATTTGCATTCAATCCCAGATTAACTTAGTGGTTTAGAAACGTCAGGGATTCGTCTGTCAACACTAATTAGGATGGTTTTATAAATGAAAATGTGGCTTTACTCGTCAAAGTTTAGAGCATCTCACGTTATTATGGCTGCTAGTGTTGCTCCGAATGTCTTTTTGTAGAGTTCAGTGGAGGAAATCCAGTCAGAGAGAAGTTTTGGGAGCTTCATAGTGTTTTACAAAACACTGGTGTCGTCTCACAGAGCTGATGCAGACGGAGATGCACCATGTCCGAACACTGAAGATAATGCTGCGCGTGTACGTCAGAGAGCTGAGGGACAACCTCCAGATGGACTCCAGCAGACTGGACTGTTTGTTCCCACGCTTGGAAAACCTCCTTGACCTTCATGCACATTTCCTGTCGCGCCTCAAGGAGCGACGAAGAGAAAACCTGGAGTCTCCCAGCAACAAGAACTACATGATTAACAGAGTGGCCGACATCCTGATCACACAGGTACAGAAAAACAAAGTTTAGAACAGAGCTCCTTTGTTTTAGTTTTAAAGAATGCAAAGAAATGATGATTTTTGTGTCCAGTTCTCTGGAGAAATAGGGGAGAAGATGAAGGACAGTTATGGAAACTTCTGCAGTCACCACACCGAAGCAGTCGGCTACTACAAGGATCAGCTGCACAACAACAGACGGTTTCAAAGTACTATACGGGTAGGGAGCGCTCTTAAACTCTCTTGAACTTCATTTAAAAGTCTTTTATGGCTGACGACACGTTTTTATCATCTTTAGAAAATCAGCAATCTGTCCATCGTGCGACGGTTAGGTGTAACCGAGTGCATTCTGTTGGTAACGCAGAGGATTACTAAGTACCCAGTCCTTGTGGAGCGCATTCTACAGTATACTGAAGGTCCTCCAGCTGAAATAAAACTCAAACATTTCCTTAATGTGTCAATTTGACAGAAAAAAGGGAAAGATTTTCTCTTTTGTTTTTTAGGGGGTACAGAAGAGCATGAAGACTTGACTCGGGCTCTGGGTCTGATCAAAGACGCCATCGTGCAAGTGGACTCAATGGTTAACCTCTACGAAAAAAACACTCGACTTCGAGACATTCAAAACAAGATGGAGCCAAAGGCGCTGGGGAAAATCAAAGGGGGGCGGGTGTTTCGCAGGGAGGACCTCGCCATGGGCCGGAGGCGACTGCTTCATGAGGGCACGGTCAGCTGGAAAGCTGCCTCCGGGAGACTCAAAGGTACGAGGGGAACCAAAACGGAGCCTAGGTATGAGAGCCGATGGCGGCTCATTGGCATCAGAGAGATCAAAAATAAGATTTTGTTGTTGAAAGTCCAAATGTGGAGTTTTTGATGGTATCTTAACTTCCATGTAGATTCCCAGTCTTCCAGGTGATGCTTGTACTCCTGTGTTTTACTTTGGGATGTGTAGATGAGGAATTTTCACAGATTCCTTTTAAGTGTATTGGTTTTTTCTGATCATCCTTTCAGATATTCTTGCCGTTCTTCTGTCAGATGTGTTGGTTTTACTGCAAGAAAAGGATCAAAGATATGTATTTGCTACAGTGGTGAGTGATTTTTCTTCATATTTCTGAGATATATTATAAAAGAGAGATGTTCATCACTTCCACTGATCAAATTTGTGGTTTTATCCACTCAGGACAACAAACCCTCAGTGGTTTCTCTCCAAAAGCTGATTGTCAGAGAAGTAGCCCATGAAGAGAAAGCCATGTTTCTCATCTGCGCCTCGTCCAATGAGCCAGAGATGTATGAGGTACACACAACTTCTAAAGAAGAGCGAAACTCCTGGATAACCGTCATTCGACAGGCTGTAGAGAGGTACTTTTACCCTCTTCTGAAATATCTGCAGTGCTTCATTTACAAACCTCTTTGCATTTGTAGAAGACAAAGTAGAGTTTCATCCAGTCCTTCTTCCTCCTCTCCACCTGCTTTTCTCTGTTCTCCTTTCTGCTTATCAGCTGTCCTCACACAGAGGAGAGACTGTTCAGCGAGGAGGAAGAAGCCCGAGCTTCCAGGCTGAAGGAATTTCAAGGTGACTGTCCATCCATTTCCGTGATATTTAATTAATGTTTAGCTTATTTTGGTCATATTTTTAGTCAATGTTAAAGTTTTCGAGAAGTCAAAGAAATGGCATTTCAAATTGTGAGCCGTGATTCTTCTCTGAAGACTCTGACGTTTGCCTCGTAGAGCGGCTGAGCCAGAAGGATGCTGTGATCGTCCAAGCTCTGACCGAGAAGCTGCAGCTGTTTGCGGAAATGACCGAGTCCGTGTCCGGTCTGGAGGATGCCGGTTCACGCTCCAGACTGCTGCTTCGAGGAGACACCTCGGACCTCCAGCAGGGGGAGACGTTGCTCAAAGCGGCCATCACTGAAGGTATGAGGATGCCTCTGACTCCAGTCAAAGTCTTTTAGATGTTGATTTTGGAGATGATCCTTCTCTGCACATCCGTAATGATGTGGATGATATAATGAAACCTTCTTTCTTTCTAGTGGAGAACCTACAGAACCTCCTTCAGTCAGAGAAGAGAGAGGAGGCTCAGCCTTTACGTACAGAAGAAGGAGGCGGTCCTGGGCTCCTCCCCAGGCGAGCAGACACCTTTGGCGGTTATGACTGCAACTCCTCCACTCAAAGTAGGTTCAAATGTAACATATTCAAGACGAAGACGCATTCTCATCTCATATAATGGATGGACTTGTGGAATAGTCTCCCACAGCATGTTTTTGTAAAACCTTTTGTGTTAGTTAAATAAAAATACAAAAAATAAAAGCAAAACGATTTGTTTTTATAAAAATAAACATGCCTTGGATGTTTTTTATTTCTCTGCAGTTTTTTCACAAGTTTAGTTTGTCAAAGTTGAATTTTGTTTTTTATTGATTTGCCTGCGGCAGATGGCATCGTGAAGAAGAACTTTCCGGGAGAGTCCAGAAGCAGAGACAGGAGCCAGAGAGCCAGCTCCGACCCTCAGATCAAAGAGCTCTGCGGGGGCCACACGCTGCAGCAGACGGTAGGGGTTTCACCCACACACACACAAACAGAAAGCAATTGGCAGACGAATCGCTGATTTCTCCTGGAGAGAATTTCAAATTATCAGGAAAACTTCCTTCTCATCTTCACTGACTGACTCTGTTTATTCTGCATCAATGTCTGTCACTCAGCTAAATATAATGACACACTTCATGTTAACAACTTCTGGACTTGAGTCAGACATGGCTGTTAAATGAACAATGTTTGGAAGTAAAAGAAGTCCATTCTAATACAGAAGTTGGCTGTTTTCTACCATTTCCCTTCCTCACATGTTGTTGGGTCACTAATATTCAAAAGCCTGAACTTCCTGTCAGGCTTTGCCTCCTACACATGTAAGTTAGGAGACTATTGAAAGACCTTAAGCACTCATATTTTGGTTGTTTTCTTAACATTGTTTTGTTCTACTTAATGTGACATCAGTAACTGCCATAATAATTCTGTACAGAAGAAACGTGTAAAGTTGTGACAGTAAGAAACAAGCAATCAGCAAAATGGCATAAAGTTGCTTCAGTGTTGATTGCAGGAATTCCGTTCTAAATCAACCTGCAATTGGTGAAATCTGCCAAGTAGGAATATAGATATAAAACCCCTCACTACACACGTTATACACTTGGCCAGACTAAACAGAATTGAGTTAATTTCGTTAAATATCTTTTTAAAATGTTCCCATTAACAAGTTTAGTCGTTTTCTGACCGTTGCTGGGCAGGTTTTCCTGTGTGCTTTCATTGAGGTATATCTGTAAGTGGGTCACATCTGTGCTTCTCCAGGTGGAGAGTCGGGCTTCTTCTGCTAGATGGAGCTGGATGTGGTCAAAGTCCTTCCCAAAGACAGAAGTAAGCCTCTAACACTTCCCTGATAGCTGCACACATCTGTTTTGCTATAGAGAGAAAACATCTTTGTGAACGTTTTATGAAGTTGAGCAGCTCTAATGATGTTTTTTCTTTCTTCATAGCTTATTGGCAGTGTGTTGATGCTCTCCCAGAGCCTTTATAGTCTGCAGGTAATGACATCTGCACATTTGATTTATTTAAGACGCATCTTTACTCCTCGTTTCTGTGAATCTGGATTCATCTCAGCCTAAATGTTTTGAACTTTGCTGAATTCTCACTGCTGTTTCCATCCTCAGGCCATCATATCGCAGCAGGACAGTCACATAGAGCTGCAAAGGGCCTCCCTGACTGAGCGGGCCTCCATGCCCAGCCGCCACAGGGGCAACGTCCTGCTGGAGCAGGAGAAACAGCGGACCCTGGCTCTGCAGAGAGAGGAGCTCGCCACCCTGCATAAACTGCAGTCTCAGCACCGACAGGAGCAGCAGCGCTGGGAGAGGGAGAGGGAGAGGCACCGGCAGCAGGTGGAGGCCACCGAGGCCAGGCTGCAGCAGAGAGAGGAGGAGTGCAGGCGGCTGGAGGTCAGTCGCTCTGCACAAGTGGGAAAACATCTCAACGATTGGGTTTGATCATAGCATCACTGCTGATGGAAAAACTGAACTATATCTATATATTTACATATATTAAAGGAACATCTAGCTAAAGAAAAGGAGGAGCTGGACCGACAGAGGGAGACGTACCAGCAGGATCTGGAGAGGCTGAGAGAGTCCACCAGAACCGTGGAGAAAGAAAAGGAACGTCTGGAGAACCTGAAGAAGATCAAGAGAAAGACCATTGAGGTGAGGTGGCTGCAGGTGGAGCAGTTATTCTGCCACAGCGTAACACTGTAGAAGTTAGATCCAATACATTCACTCACAAATACATTCAGATTTTTAAAAAAAAGCTGCCATATTTTACAATATCCACAAATATGTCTCAAAGATTCACCGGATTAGGGAAAAAAAAAAGATATAGATTTTACAGAATAGTATTTGGGGAGCTTAATTCCTGTACTTATGGAAATAAAATATTGAATTTATGACATCACTACACATACAATAATTTTAAAAACTCATATTCTATATGTTGCCAATTTATACAAATGGTTCAATTCAACCATTATCGTTCATGATTTATAACTATAAAATATCCACTTAAATTTATATACTATAAAATCCTTATTTTAACAGTTAATTTATCATAAAATTAGCTTTTGGGAAAAAAATAAATGATTTTTTTTTTTGGCTTCAGGGACCACACCCTTTTTTTCCCACCGCTTTATGTTATGAATGTATGTCTGTCTGTGTGGGTGTGAGAAGTAGAGGCTTGGCTTTGGGCTGTTTGCAATAGATAAATGAACAGAAATCTAAAAAAAAAATCATTTCATTGATTTGGTTTATGTGAGTACCGGTAGATATTGCTGCTGGTTCTCTGCCCCTTGCAGGGTTAAATACGGTCACATGTGGGCAGCACCGGCTCATGTTTCTGTTGACAATATGGAGCTTCTTCCCTCTTGTCACAGCAAAGGCCTGCAGTTTTACTCAGCATCAGCAAACAAGCATAAAAACCTCTTAAATGCGGCCATAAACCTTTTTGACCTTCCTCATATTACTTGATAAGGGAAAAAAGACTCAACAGCTTGTTCTGAAAGTGTTAAATGATAACCAGCCCCTTAAATCGTCTTTTTTCCTTCATGTTGTCTTCCTTGTATCTAATCTTTCATTACAATGAGAACTTTTGTTTGAGAGTTTAACCGGAGAAGAGTTTTTGATGATCCACACTCTGTAATTTCATGTCCTTTTTGCTAACAGAACCTGATGATATGGTATACAGTAAACCCTTGTTTTTCGCAGGGGTTACGTTCCAAAAAGATCCCCTGATAGGCAAAATCCGTGAAGTAGAAACCTTTATTTTTTTTCAATTATTATACAATTAAATACTCTCTACCTCTGCCGGTTCCAAGCCCGGTTTGAGAAGGTTGCGTCAGGAAGGGCATCCGGCGTAAAACATTGCCAAATTTACCATGCGACATTGAAAAGAAAGAACAAACCATTTTACAGGCTCAAGCATTTGTTTCATAAATAAAGGTACTTTAGAAACATTTTCTTCAACAAATAACTTCTGTACTGTACTGTCGAATAATAATTTTAATCATCAATGTGAACAGAAGGCTTCAAATTGCGGAGATTAGCCCCGCCCACCGCGACCCGAGTAATTGGATTAAATTGGATTAAACGGGAGAGAATTTAAAATGATTATGAAAAAAAATACAAAGTGCAGTCGGATAAATAGTGACTCAGGTGTATTTCACTGCCCTTCAGACTGAGCCGCTGCATCCTGACTCTGCTCTGCAGTGTTTTCTTCTTTTGAAGCCCGCGGTACAGGTGTGTTTGTTCGGGAGAAGAACATAGTGATTGGCAGTTGTTGTCGCTCTTTTTTCTATGGGTTTTAGAGAAACTCGAAATTGCAAGAGAATTTGCACTAAGTAATGTAAATTTGGCAAGCTGATTTAAGTACGTGTACATATTAAACTGCAACGTTATTGACGCACATGTAGAGAAGAAGCGGAGTGACTTTTTTGCCAATCAGAATGCAGAACACAATGCATGATGCAAATCCGTGAAGTAGCGAAACCGTGAAAAGTAAACCGCGTTATAGCGAGGGATCACTGTATACATTTAGAAAATTAACCTCAAAGTTAGGGACAGGCCGATACAGATAACCAATATTTCCCCTGCAGCTGTGGCCGATATTTGCCGATACTTCAGTGTCTACAGTAACACAAAGTTTAGATTTCCTTTTTGTTTCTCTATGAGAAACTTTTTTTCTTTTACTGGACAATTATTGTACTTGACCTTTTTAACATACAGCAAAGGATCTCATAAGAACAAGTATCATTTTCATATAAATGTATCTTAAATCATTAGACACAACTGTGAACAATAAGCTCCCCATTGCCAGAGATCTCTTAGGAACAACATGGATCCCTATCAAAAATAAAATTTACCTGAAAAATGTCAATTACTGACTATGACTGTAAACATAAGCTACCCCATCTATTTGGAACAAGTATACATTTCAAAATGGTGTTTCTGAAAACAGTCAGAAGAATATTGGTTGATTTTTTCTTTTTTCTTTTTTGACCTGACGAATTTAAAGGCACACAGTGATCCTGGTGTTGCGCAATCCAGGCTGCGATTGCAGCTCTCTGAGCTGCCTGAGCCCACTAGCCCTCCCCTTACCTTCTCGTGTGTGACAGGGGACAGGAGCAGCTGCAGGGACAGCGGTTCACAGTTTCAGGCTGTTACAAACTCTGTCATAAACCATATAATAGGAAACCAGCAGTGGCGCAGATTTTTTTCCAAGCACTGAGCTGCTGTCGCCACCGTCGCCTGTTAAATTTGCGCCCCCCCCCCCCTCCCCCCCGAATTGCCCGTATTACCTTTGCCGAAAACCGCCACTACTGTGCCCCCCCCCCCCCGGCATCGGGGCCACGCCCCAAGCATCTACAATCCATTCACAAACTGTGGCTTAACTCGCCCGGTGGTGATGACGCTGGGCTGGATGTTTTTGTCGTAGTCTTTTGCTGCAACTGGACAGCTTTTCGTTGTAATCCGCTGGAAGTTGCTGCGCCACCGTAGTCCTTGCCCAGACGGAAAGATGGCACCATTTCATAAGACGAAAGCACCAAGACGGACTTGCTAGAAAATGTTCAATTTTCATTTCCTCTGCAAGCGTTACTGCCTTCAGTGGAATGGTGACTGTTGGCTGTAGGCAGCTGTTCTCTGATCGTTAATCTATGGCTCGACTCGGTCTTCCAACTCTGGCCACCTCGCCTTGTTTCCGCGGAAACTCGGCTGCATCTTCTTGAGTTGTCGGAGTTTGTTTTCCAGCTTCCTCTACTCGCGAATAGAGCTGTGACACTGTGGGATTTTTGATCACCGCGGAAATGAACCAGCAGGGGGCGCGGTGTCGCGGTTCAGACCTTTAAGTGAGCCTTATGGTCGTGAAAATACGGTACGTTTCTTGGAGGCAGTGGGAACTTCCTGTTTGGAAAGAGAGGAAGTTGCAATTGGCGTCAACTCCCACAGAAATGAACCAATCAGATGAGACCTGCTGTGAGTGGGCGTGGGGGTCCACCTGAAACCGTTTGAAAGGAGGAAACGGAATCAGTTAACATTAATAATGAGCGAATTATTGCTTGCATATGGTATATAACAGTGAGATCAGATGACCTTAACCAGCATGAAATGGACTCGTTAACATGACTCGTCATGCAAGTCTGTTTACTCTGACTAATGCTTCCACAAATAAAGATGAAACTTCTCAGGACAGTGAGTCACTCTACTGGTTTATACTGAGTGTTTCTCTCATGAGCTGGTCTGTGCTTCCTCATACATGATCCTTTTTGTTTGAACTTTGTTGCCGGTAATCGGCCTAACTGCTCCCTGCTGTCAAACAGGGCTGTTTGTTCTGCCTGTGATATCAGTGACTAATGTCACAGGCTGACCTTTCCCCTACTTCTTGAAAGACGGTGATTAGGTTTAGACAAATAGATCTACTAATCGAAATATCTACCTGCCATACTTCTGTGTCGCTTGGCCTCAAAGACCAGACGGTTGTTTCAGCACCTCGGCTCATTCAGATGACACGAAGGAGTCCTGCCCTTCGGGTCTGACAAATCCACTGTGAGTGAGCTGCATCAGTGTAAAGCCAAGTTTAAAGGCATCGTGGAGCTTCAGACATGAGTGAGCAGATTTGCACACGCGAACGGGCTGCTGTTCTGTACTTAGGGAGGAGCCGTGGGACAGTACCGGCTCTTGAAAGGTTTTGGAAGTGGTTTGGTTCCACTCTGCATCAAACATGAAATGATCATTTCTAAAACTTTTCCAGGCTCCTCCTGACCAATCTAATAAATGCCTTTTAATCTCATCCACCTTAAAGACCCACACCAATGAAAATTGGGTTTTTGGTGTTTTTAGACTAGACTAGGATGAGATTTTATATTAATCCATCAAAAATTGTCGTTTTTATTGCACTGCTTATGTTAGCTTGGGAAAGCTAGAGTTAGCTAGCGTGAGAAAGTGTAAACAAAGGCATCAACTCAGACGTGAATCTCTGCTGAACTCCTGCCGCTCTGCAGAAACCAAGTCCTAGAAAACGATTTTGCCCCATAAATAGCATAATCATAGTTAAAAGACCACTGGGAATACTTCTACAATAGATCAAAAGAGGATTGGAGTGGGACTTTAATCAGGAAACTCTTGAATCTATAATTGGAACTCTTCTAAAGCCTGCAATAATGGGTTTCTCAACACATGCTAGTGTTGCAGAAGTAATGCGCCTGCTGCAACATGCCCCGACTCCAGGAGAGCTATGCTTTTCATCTGTTATCTCATCTGATCGTGGCAGGCCTGAAGGTTTTCATTGGCTCTGGTCCAGGACGGAGCCTCCTTTCTCTTTGCACAACATCAAGTCACAAAGCGCACACATCAGCAACTCCACAAAAATGTAACTGGCAGTAAACAGACGCTCAACGGAAGAGCCGGATTTATGACTTTTGAGTTCAAAAGAATCCGTTCCCGACAAATCAGGAGAACAGAAACTCTTGTCTTTCAAAGAGCCGGAAAGCTGTTATCTGAGCAGCTCTGGAAACCTCACCAAAGATGGAAGAAAAAGTCAGATGACGAAGACTTTTCACAAAATCCTGACCTGCATGTGTTCTTTCCTCCTAGTGACTTATCCCTCATCTAAAGTCTGAGCCCTCAGTTGTATTTATAGTTCAGTTCTTTTTACAGTAAATGTTCTGGAAGTCTGCAGAGATGACTGACAGACTTCCAGAGCTCTTCCTTCATCAGCTTTCTGATTTCTATACATTACAAACAGGAATTCAGCTCCGATGGCAATAAAACTGGAGTTTCCTATTCCTTTAAGTGCAGACTCATTTGCTCTTCCAGGCTGAGTAATCCCAGAAGAAAGAGGTAACTGAACAGAAGAACAAACGGAGCCGCTTTTGAGGACTTCCTTTGTTTGTGTTGGGTTTTCTTTGTTCTTACACAAGCAAGGAGGCGCTGTTCATGTGTCAGGTTGGGCTCTAAGTTTTCAGCAACCACAGAAGTCATTTGTCATTTTTCAAAGCGGCGGTAATATTTGTTCGAAGTTAGCTTTTCTCGTTTGTTGAGCTGCATTACAGTCTGTTGTGCAGAAAACATTGATCTCCTCCAAGGAATTCAGGTGCAGGACTGCTTTACAAAAAAGTACAATCATATTCATTCCAAAGGGGATTTAGCAGAATAATAAACCCTCTTTTTATTTCTAAAACCAAAGTACAGCATATATTTTTTTATAGAACTGCATATCATTTACCTTTAGGAAAAATGATATAAATGTGTGCAAGAATGAAATGCATTGATTTTTAACCCTTTTTACCTCTGGATCAGTTTTAATATGTTTTTTTTTTATCTAAAGACCAAGAAATATATGTATTTTTATTGCTTATATCGGGCAACCTTTCCATTAAAAATGAATTTCCTTTTGCATTTATTTTGTGCAAAAAGATTTTTTTTTTAAAAAGGTAGTTTAATGTCATTAGCTCTAAAAAAAACCAACACAGAAAAAAACGTTTTTATGAAACAAAGAAACATTTATTAGTGAGCACAGACGTTCTTAATTTGACCTAATAAATAGAAGCATAAGCATTTAGTTTGTGGATCTGGATCTGAGCAGCGCAGACGAATGAGACGATGAGTAGATGGGTAAGAAAGTTCTGCACCGCCTGCTTCACTCTCCAGAGGGGACTGTGGTGTAGCGGCCGTGACAGAATCAATTCCCATCACTGAAAGACGAGAGGAGAACCTTTCTACAGTTTTAGCAATAAATTCATTGAATTTATTTACATTGTAGACTTTAAATAAGTTATAAATTCTGTCAGTGATGGAAATGTGTGATGCATCATTTTGTCAGATGATTTCTGACAAAATTCTTGTGTAGAAGTGAAAATGTAATTAACTATTAAAGCCCCACTCTAATCTTTTTTTTTTTTGATTTATTGTCAAAGTGTTCCCAGGTGTCTTTTTGTCATGGTTGTGCTGTTTATAGAAAAATCCAACAATCTGTGTCGTTTTGTAGGAAATCCTTTCTGCTTACCGTATTTCTGCTTACTGACTTTGCTGACATGCAATCTTAGGCTGGACTTTCTCTATATATGTCCTCCATCATGAGAAAAAGGCTACAAGAATAAAAACACCATCTTCATTGGAGTGGGTCTTTAATAAACTATCGTTACTTAGTAAATGTACTCATCAACTTTACCAATTTGTGTTTCTTTTAATGAGTTCTTGTATTTTTTCAAGCAAAATCAGCTATAAAATAGCTTTAATTGTAAAAATGGATCCTTTTACTATTAAACTTCCCACTTTTGTTTATTCTACATCCCTAGTTATGGGAAAACTGTTCCTGTTTTTGCACAAACTTAGAGGATCGGAATCATATTGAATGGTAAATTCACTTAAAAAATGGTGAACTTTTGAAACCAAATGAGTATTTTGAAAGTGTGATGCTCGATGTGATTCTTTGATCACATATTTTATAGTTTAGATGTGCTTCGCTAATCTAAGGAGCAGGTCGCTCTTTTCAAAAAGTGTTTCTCCCAGAATGCATTCCGGTGGCATCTCCGTCCGCCGTGAACAAGGCTCCACATTGTTCCGTGTTAGTGGAGCCGTGTAGGACATGAGAGGAACCTGGCCGTGTAATTAGCCGTCCAAAGCCGTCATTACCAAAGCCCTGTGGACGGCAGTCGCTGCTAATTGTTTATGGGCTGTCACTCAGGGATCTCTGCGTGTTTGACCGCCCTGGAAACCGTCTGTTGGTGCCGCTCAGAGCGGATCCGCTTGTTCTGGGAACAATGGAACATCTGTGTGCCCAGATGATTGATGAAGAGGAAGGTCTTGGGTTGAGACTTTTCCTTCTTAAATCCTGGTGTTGTGGCCTTGCAGCAGCAGCTGAGAGGAAACCCAACCTTTTGTGTCTTCAGCTCCACCATCAATCATTCTGCACATCAAACCAAACACAACTGATAGTTTTTGTGTGAAATCAAAACTTTTTGGATTAAAAATACGCCCTTTAGTACAGTAGCACATGTGATTTTTTTGTAACGATAATCATGTTTTTTTTTTTTCATCTCTCCGTATTTTCTCCTGGTGACTTTTCAGGTTTTAGCTTCCCTGCTTGTTCAACAGTCTCATGGGTTTCTGAGGCATGCCTTTATTCACCCTGGGAGCGTTTCAGATGCCGTTTGTCATTTTGTGTGTTGTTGCATGTACACACATTTAGCTCCTTTTGTTCTTCCAAAGTGAAGTGAGCTCACAGGCTTGTTTTAAATCCACGTTTCTTATTCTGTCTTTAGCTTTTGCTTTCAAAAGGTTTAATTCTGTCTGTTGGACTGTCTGCTTAATGCTTTAAAGTCCCATTCCCATCCACTTTTGATCTGTTTCCAAAGTGTTGCCAGTGTTTTATTTTTATTTTTTATTATGGTGCAGTTTTTAGCTGAAATTTAAAAAAACTGTGGTTTTGTAGGACATAGTTTCTGCAGAGCGGCGGGAGTTCATTCGAAATTCACCTCAGAGTTATGGGTGCAACCCCGCCCCCTGTTCCCATTACCCATGACTGAGTGCTCTATTTACAGTCTTTCCCGCTAGCTTACAGCCCCTCACACCCCCACGCTAACATTACTGCTCCTGATTCACAATAATTGAAAGAAATGCTTAGAAATGCAATTTTTGAGCTTCATTTTCTTTATATCATCAACAAAATGCCACAAGAACCATCAGAGTGAGGCTTTAAATGAGCTTTAAATTGCTTCTAATGCTGAAAAAGTCTTCAGTTTTCTGGCTCTCCTCTTGTCCAGGTGGCTCCTCTGAACGGGGAGCTCCTGTCCGGCCTTTCCAGCTCCTCCATGGACGCGCAGCCCCCCCACAAGCCTTTAGTGCGCGGCAGCCTGTCGGTCGCTCCTGCCGACTACGCGGAGCGGCCCGAGGTGGCGGTGCGGCGGGAGGCCGGCTCGTCCGGCCCCGCCCTGAAGACGGAAGTGCCGCTGCATCTCTTCAGCACCACCAACCAGCTGCACAAACCGGTGGGGGTGCAGCAGCAGATCCCCACCAAACTGGCAGCAATCAACAGCGGCAAAGGCAAAGGAGGCAAGACCGGGAAAGCAACGCACCGCACAGACAGCTCTTGTAAGGACCTCATTTCTGACAAATTGATGCTTGCAAAGTTTTTCTCTGAAAAAAAGAACGTGTTCTTTTCACTTAGTGCAGGAGTTGTGTTCTAAAAATAACGATCTAAAAGACAAAATCTGCAAAGTAGAAGTTGATTTTTTTCAATGTTTTAAGGCTGTAAAACTCCTGACTAGCCACTCTTTACACTCTATTTAGACAAACATGAACATTTTCTCTCAAAGTGCAAACCTTTGCATAAAAATAAAACAAACATCTGCTCACAATTTAATATTGATGTGAAATGTTCAAACTGAAGGCATTCTGTACAGGAGATGATACATGGAGATTGATTGACAGTGCTCCACAGCCAATCAGGATGCAGAAGACAAGGCGCTTTAAAGTAAATAAATAAAGTATAGAACACAAAAAACCAGGAATGCTGTGATGAACCGTGTTTCAGTGAAGGACAGACTCTTATCTGGAACCATCCCAGTCCTCATGAAGTCAAACCTGAAGCCAGATGCTGATAATCCTGTTTTGGTTTCCCGTCTGATCAACATCTAAAATCTAAAATGATTTACATTTTTGCTCCGTTTTGCATCAGTCAGTTGAGGCAGAAGTGAAACCAAAAAGACTTTATTGTTGACAGATGCAGAATTTTCCGGGTTGAGTGATGTTGATCAGAACGGATCGTGACAGTAAATGAGACGAATTTCCTCCTTTATTTCCTCACACAAGCCTTACCCCCCCCCCCCCCCCCCCCTTATTGCTGCCATATTATTTGACTAAATTGGGTCAACGCTCCGATTTATCTGCTCCAAACGACAAAAGGTGACTCTGCTCCCGTTTACCTCTCCCTTTGACATTCATGTCCTCATTCTTGTCCTCTCAGCCTCGGTGGACATGAAGCAGATGCTTCCTCTGAGACTGTCTGCCCGGGAGGACGGCGTGGTGAAGGCCAAGCGCTCCGTCAGCCCCCACCAGCCTCTCTCCACGCATCACCACACAGGTGTGTTTCTGCGCATGTTCAGCTCCTTTTGTCTGCTGCAGCCTTTCTCACAGCAGACATGAGAGGCGCATTGTTTCCTCCGACCCCACCCCGCCACATTCCTCTGGATGCTGGACTCGCCCTGTGTAAACTCCCATCAGTTTCACGTTTGCCGGTGATCGATGGCCGCCGGAGTGCCGACACAGATGTTTTAATCCCGTCTTCCCACAATTAAAGCCGTCGGCGGCGTCTGGCGTGATCGACTGTTGTTTAACCCGCCGGGAACCGCCACTCCACTCCACCCCTAACCGCTTCCATTTTTGTCTGATAGATCTGCAGGTTCCTCCAGACAGCAGCGGCGTGGACCCCCAGCCCACCTCCTCCCTCAGCTCCTCCTACCCTCCGAACCTGCAGAAGCCCCCCGTGCATCTGGCACACTCTCAGCCCTCCATGCACCCTGGCGCCACCGCCGCCGCCGCCGTGACCTCACACAGCTCTGGGTCCCTCCAGTTCCAGCCGTCCGTGCAGCTGCAGAGCTTCAACCCGGTTCCCGGGCTCGGCCACGGCGCCCCCCCACCCTACGCAGGGACCACGGAGGAGCTGAGCAAGGAGGATGTCATCTTTTTTTAAGGTGGCGTCGTCTCCTCAGAGGTGACGCAGTTCGGTGCTCCGTTCACGAGCAGACGGACATTTCTACTCAAACTCTGCTGTTCCACAAACGCCAGTAATACTAATTTATTCACTGATAAACCGAAGCGCAATCGACAGTTCTGGGAAAATAAAAGCACTTTTAGTGTTTGGGAGAAACAAAACCGAAGAACCCAGCAGGACTGAAGGGGAGCATCATGGGAAAAAAAGGTTTTTCTGCAGACGGTCAGAGACGCGAAGGAGCTCCGACTGCAGCGTTTCTGCTGAATCTGGAGCAGGAATGAATATTTCAGCAGAAGGGATCCAACTATGCCTAACGTTTCATTTGCACACGGTGACAGACTCCATTCCAGAGGGATGGAGGAACTTCTGCTGGTTCTTCAAATCCTTTTAAAGACATGAAGCTACGTCTCTTTTGGTTCCTTAACCATGAAGTTGAAGGATTCTTCTTTTTATAGCATTTTGTTCTTGACATGTTTTATTTCTTTTATCAATTGTGACCAAAATCTAATGGTGTGCATATTTTAAAAGGATATTTTTTCACTGGAGACGTTAAAACGATGATGACTGTGGTACAGGAGTGATGAAGAGCTTTGAGTTGGTCTCACCCCCCCCCCCTCCTCCTTGAAGCCATAAAGCTGTTGAAGCTGCGTTGATGGTACTTTATGTCTTTAGGCTCAAATCCACAACAAATGAGAAAAATGATGAATGGATGTTGATGTGAAAGAGAAGAAAAACTAACAAAGTCACTGGATTTCTTATTTATGGTTATAAAACATGAAGGTTTTTATAGTCTTTCAGAAAAAAAGACCTTTTTAAATGTAAAATCAGTTTAATAAATGATGACGTTAACACATAAACCATGCTGTTCCTGTAAAAATGAGCTCTCAGCATTGAACGGAGCGGCGGCTTCTAGAACCACAGGTCTGCGTCCTCAGGCAGGACGGCGGCACACGTGACGCCATATTCCACGGGTTTGTAAAGGAAGCCGTTTGCTGGCGTCACCAGTGGCGTTTGAGGGCGAGAAGCGTGTTCACAGCCGCTCGTGGTCTTGTTGTGGGGGCGGGACGCCGCCTTCATCCCGACCTGTCGGATGACTTTATCCCCCTTTAAAGACCTGATCACCATTACAGATGTTAGACTTTAAGAATGTCAATAATCAAACGTCACAGATGCTGTTTTTTTTATTGTAAAGGAGAAGCGTGAGCCGCTCAGACGCCATCAGCAGAAGCTCCCGCTTTTCTCTTATGTTTTTTTTTTTGCTGGACTGAAAAGAAAAAGTCTTTTTGCTCTGTGTGTCATTCAGAAGCCAGCCAGTCAAACCACTGTGTGCACGTCTGTGTGTGTGTGTGTGTGTGTGTGTGTGTGCGTGCGAAGGCAAACATGGCTCATCATTTTTCCTTTCTCGGACGCCGGCACCGCTTGTTGGACCTGTTAAATGTAAATAATCCTGAACGTATTTTATTTTCCCAGCCAATTTTTTTTTTTTTACACTAGTCACTTTGGATTGTAGCATACTTGAACAGGAAAATGAATGTTAATAATAACTATTTTTATTTTTTTGTAAACTTTTAGTTGCCAAGACGTGGGATATAATATCTGTAGCGCACAGCTTAACCCATTTTGTACAATTTCTGTTTTGTTCACGGCGCCGTAATAGAGAGACGTGTAAACGAACTGCTGCCTAAGAAATATTTAGTCATTAAAAAAAGTCTCCTGTCTGAATTTCTTGAGCTTTTTGTTCACCAGTCGGCTTGTTTTGGACACACAAAGGCCTCCACGGCAGCTCTTGGTTCTCTTCTCTTCAAACTACTATCCAATTACGCTGCTGACGAGGGTTTGTCAGTGTCTGGGAGGTGCAGTAATGGCGTTATTGACCCCGTGTTTAGAGGGTCTAATAACAGTGTTCTGTCAGACAAAGCTCTATTTTGGTCTTTGTGGTCCGAGCTGCTGAGGACGTCACTGGCGGTCCGGCTGCTGCCTTATTGTCACTCTGGCAGGGCAGATGCTCCATCGGTGGCCAGCTTTTCTCGCCTGCTGTCATTAGTGGCTTTACTCTGTCTCCCTTCAACAATTCTTGTGGTGGCTCTCTCTGGGTTTGTTTTCCAGGCTGCTCGTCCTCGTCTTTGTGTCGGTCTCCTGTCTTTCCTCTCCCAGCCTCTTCTCTCAGATCTTCCTCAGCTTGTGAGTTCTGCAGGAAGCTCCGGTTTCTGCCGCTGCGTTGGAGGTTTCTCAGCCGCATGAAGCAGAACCAAATCCACTGCGTGCAGCCAGACGGACGAGCAAACGTCATCAAATCCTTGGACAAACCTTCGTTTGATGGACTTAGTTTCCACTTCTGCTTTTGGTTTAGAGTCGCTCCTAATCGGACAGTTATGTAAGTTCGGTTTAAAGGCACCGAACTGGTTTTTAACACGATTTTCATACAAACAGTTGTCAATCAGGAGCAGAAGAAAAAATGGCTTGTCATTGTTGCACAACATCTACAATCAGCGGGTCACAAGCTCCCGTCTTCGTTTGACCCGTCTGAGCTGGAACCCGACTCAAATCTGGATGGCTCCAGTCTTGCTCGCCATTTTTTGTTGCACCTGTAATGTTCTGTTGGGGGTGTGAGAGGCCGTAAACTAGCCGGGAGAGAGTGTGAGCAACGAGGAGGGGAAGGGGGGGCGGGGTTGCTCCGCGCCAACAGTCCATGCACAACTCAGAGGTGAACTTTTAATTAACTTTAGAAATTATGTCCTAGAAAATGACTTTTTATGGCTAAAAACAATTAAAAGAACACTGGAAACGCTTTTAGATCAAGTCCAAAGATGATTGAAGTGGGTCTTTGTGCCTTAAAGTCTTAAGAAATGCTGAAATCTTGATTATTTTCAGGGGTTTTGTCATTGTGACCATTATTTTAAATCTCCTGAATTGTTCTGGGGGAAAAAACAACTTTCTAACTGTTCAGGTCTCTTAAGGACATGTCAGTGTGTAATTTTAGTTTATGCTCTCTCTAAATAATTTCAATAATCTGTGCCTTTTATTGTCATTCAATTTGATGAGAGTGTTTTAGAACTTTTTCAGCATCTAAACTCACAGCGGCTGTTTCCAAATGACTTTCATTCAAATTCAACATAAAGGTTCAAATAAGACTTTGTTTTTTGAATGGACACATTTTAATTTTGTCTCTACATGTTTGATCTTTGTTATAAAACAGGTTTTGTGATATTTGCAGTACAAACAAAAATCTACTTTCAACACTTGGAATTGACTTTTTGGGACAATTTCAGGTTTGTTGTGGGGGGAAAAAGGAAAAAACATAAAATAAAATTAAAACAAAACAAATAAAACAAACAAAAAATCCTACGTTTTATTTAAAAGATTGATATTGCTACAAAATAAATCAACAGGAAAGATAAATATTTAGAGAAAATTCTCAAGTAGTAATTAAATGAAGCTCAAAAAGACCTCTAAAGGTAAAATTATTCAGCAGAATCTTCCTTTTAAAAGCTCGTAAAGTCTTGTTTTTAACGCCGTCTTACTATATTTGTAGTTTTGATTATTTACTATTATTTACTTCGGATTTGCTTGAGCTAATTTCTGATTTGTCCGGATGGTCGTTTTGGTACCAATTTGCCTTTTTCTCCTTAAATTTTGGACTCTCTTTAGGTAATTTAGTGTCTGAGGATTATTCTTGTAGCATTGATTGGAATAATTCTGATTTTTAAACCATTCTTTGCTTTTCTTTAGCTGTCTTAAGCCATTTAACTCTTCAGTTTTGGCAGGTAAGAATTTTTAGTATTGTTCAGCTTTCTTTTAAAAATGTTTTCTTTTTTACTCTTAAGCACTCAGTTGCCAAAAAGTTTATATTTGGCAAGTTTTTCCACCTACTCGGTATTGATTTACAGTATTTCCTTTCTCTTTTGGTCATCTTTTGCACCCTGAACTCATCTAATGTTCCTGCAGGATGGTAATTCGTGCATTGATTATTTTAGCTATTAAACTGACTTTCTTTGACATTTGTTATCCTTTTTTTTTGCTTGTGCTACTAATAATATTTAGCTTTGGGGCTGTAGCAACCAAATAGTCGAATCCAAAAATGCTTTTTAATGGCGCTCGCTGGAAACAGAAAGTAGACAATAAATCAGGTTTTATTTTTTTAATTTTTGACATTTTCTGGGGGTTTTCTCAATAGTTTTACAGAAAAATATTGCAGGTTTAGTCAGTGATTCTATGCAGGAATGTTCAGTCATCTGCTGCTTTGCTCAGGCTCCAGGCGATCAGAGGAAGATGGCCGGCAATCAAACACATCTCTGCCTCAAACTCTTATTGCGTAATCCCTGTTGGAGTGAGGACATGTATGTTTGAAAAAGATAGCTGTCAGCTGTTTACCACATCCATGCGAGTGCAGATATTTGTCAGGGTTTGGGAAAGTGTCTAATCTAAAGTACCCGCCTGTCACTCCTCTGGTTGGGATGAATGAGAACGGTTGTTCCTCCATCCTCCTCAGCTGACCTCTTATCTGCTTCGGAAGGCCTGGGGTAGAAAGCAGAGCTATTGTTCGGTCACAAGAGACGCTTCAGGTGGATTTGAAAGCATGGATTAGAAAGGAAGTGTGCTCCGCGTTGACTTGCCCTTTGTGCTCACAGGACTTGGATTTCACAGTCAGCTGTGGCTCAGCGACTTTCCTGTTGGGCCGGTTTTGCTCACGATCGTTCTGTCAGGAGTGCCGTTCTCACGTTCTGGTGAACGTTTGAGTTTTACCGGTTAATCTGCTGAGTCCTGAACAAAAGTAAAAAGGAATCTGGGTGTATTTCTGTCTAAAGAGAGAATTTAGAACAGCTTGTTTGGTTTTGACCTCAATATTTGCAGAAGCAGTTGGAGGACGTATTTGCATGTGTGTTGGCTGCACTGCAGTTTTGCAAAGAGCACAAAGGTTCTGTTTTCAGCTGCATGAATCCTGACCAGCAGCTGGGGGGGGGGGGGGGGGGGGCTTCCTTAATACTTGAATGGTGGGACGACAGAAATCCCTTCAGTCACACAACACCTGAGCTCTCTGAGCTGCTCGGTTCTCAGAAACCTGTTTCAAAAATTGTCTCTATTGTTTCCATCACCTGAGAAACGTGACAAAATTAAAAACCACTTTATCCACACCTGACTTGGAGAGAATTATTCACACTTTTATGTGTTTTTGCTTTGATTATTTTATTCCAAAAACTCTTTAAAGATAAATACATTTTGGTGTTTTTATGTTTTTCTCATGGTGGAGGACCCATATTAAGAAAATAAAGCTTCAAATTGCATTTCTGAGTATTTCTTTACTCAGAAATGAATCAGGAGCAGAGGAAATAGTTTTGACGTGGAACTTAAGGAGGAAAGCCACAAGCTCCCTCATGCATCCGCTTGCAGACAAATGGATCCATGAACGTCGTTCTCCAAACCTTTTGTCGTTCACCTCTAATGTTAGTTTGGGGCCGTGAGGAGCTGTAGGTTGGCGGGAGAGCGCGTAAACCGAGGGATGATGGGAAATGGGGGAAGGCTCACTCTGCACCAACAGTCCCACCCACAACTCGGAGGTGAATTTCACATGAGAGGCATGTAAAAAGAGGTAATGGGGGGCAGCCGACGGTCATACGATGTCGATGCGGCTTTAACTCTTCCCATCCTGTTTCTGTATTCTGTTTGTGTTCATGCTCTCCCTTAGGCCAACTATTGAAGCCCTTTGTGATTGTATCTGAGAAAGGTGCTGTAAAGATAAATATTCTTGTTTCTGTACATGTAGCGGGGGGGGGGGGGGCTATCCTGCTTTGAGAAGTCCAGATCCAAACCTTTTTAACCCGTTTCCATGCAACATCAAGTGCGTTGTGAAGTTCATTCCTCGCTAAACAGACCCAGCCCCTCCTAATCCACAAAAACGAGTGGGTCCTCACATTGTGATGTCACGAAGTGAGGACCCGCCCCTTCCAGGAAGGGGCTATGCTGCCCCAGGCTAACCCACACACTTTCTTCACTCTTGTAAGTCAAATATGCACAATGTGAACATCCATCTTTGCAAAAGTTTGGATGTTGTTTGTTTTTTATGATTGAAACTCAGACACGCTGCCGAGGCCGACCCTTGACGTCGTGAAGTGGGCGGCACCCACAAGGAGGGAAAGGCAGAGCGAAAGAACTTTCATAATAACTCACATTTCAAACAAAAATCGTCCTTTGGTGTGCCAAAGGTAATATATTCTCATATGCTTTTCCTTAAGAAAAGCAAGAAATAGGCGCTTTCAAGGTCTCAGCTTTCAGCTCGGTACTTTCTAAAGTAGCCTCTATTTCCTCCATAGAAGATAACCCACAGACCCTGACCTCGGGTCACTCAGACCCTCAGCGGGAAGGGAAACCCGATTCAGTCGATCAGATCACCGTTTGCTTTCGCCCCAAGAACGTGGACGTTCCAGCTGCTCCGAGTCCACACGCCGCTGAGCTTGCCATGCTCCCTGCATGTTTCTGTCTGTGGTTTTCCGCTTGCTGTGGTGAAGCATGATCAGACCACACAGAGCAAACACACTGAGCCGTGAACACCCATGACTCGTCCAAGGACACGCTCTCCACACTTAGATCACGGCGGTATAATGAGACCACCTGCTGAGACAGCAGCAGCTTGGACTCCTGTTCTACCCGAGTTCTGCAGAACCATCAAGAACTGTTTATTTGTGAAGTCTGGAGGTTTTAAAGTTACAGTCGCTACATAAACTCCAGTCAATTTCTCGGTTGCTGAGTCACAAAGCGGTGACCCTTGGGGCATTTTTATGAGGCGATAAACGAAGCTCAAGGCCTTTTTTCCTCTGTGTAGTGTTGAATGCAGCTCAGTGTGGGAGGTCTGCGCTGCTGTGTCAGAGCATTAGATGCTGTTGCCCCATGTACACAAATACACACAGTTTTTGGTGTCCACTGTCAAACGCTGGGGCCAAGGCAAACAGGCTCCCTGGCAGACAGCATGGAAACTCTCTGGATGTCAGGAGATCTGGATGAGGTTTTCCCTCCCTGAAAGGACCCAGGAGCTTTGTGTAAAAGTTTCTTCCCGTCGTTAAAGTCGAGTGTTGGAAAAAAAAAAGAAAAAGTGAAGAAGTATCACATGCAGAGGGTAAAAAGGAGCTTACGGGCTGAATGAAGCTCCCAAATGTTCAGGAAAAGGGATGTAAAGGGAGGCTAGGAGCAGCTTTTAGTGCTCTTTGTGGATGGTGCACTTACTTTCCAAGTAACTAAGTAGTGGGGGGTTGATTCCTTTGGAAATACATAGCCTGAAGAAATGCACTTTACTTTTAACATCATAAAAAGGAGATAAGAATCGCCTTTCCTTCTAAACAGGACGAGTTTCTGCATTTCACTGTGTTTTTCTGTCACTTTCAGGTTAAATTGCTTAAGCATGTTGAGTGGAGGGGGTGGGGGGGTGGGGGTTCAGATTCAGCTCCCAAAGCAGAGGTGAGAAAACTCCCAGAACCTCCTCCTTCCTTCATCTGGGAGAAGTGAAGCCCAGCAGGCCTCCTCTGAGATCCAAACACGTCTCCTCCGGTTTAGATGCTGGAACGGAGGCACTGCCAGGCTCCCACCGGAGCTGCCGGGTCGGGTGACTTTCTGGCTGCTTCTGAAGGGTGGATGGTGGTGGGTGATGGTGGTGGTGGGGGGTTAAAGGCAGCAGGATGCAGCCAAAATCCCAAAAGGCTGCCAACTGCTGCAGAATTCAACACCAAAATAAATGGTAAATGGTAAATGGCGTATACTTATATAGCGCCTTTCTTCCTACAAGGACAAAGCGCTTTACAGTCACAGACCCATTCACACACACATTCACTCACACATTCACACACTGGTGGCGATGGGGTGGAGTGGATTTCTGTATCTGGAAAGTGAAAATCCTTTAATGTAACCCAAGAAGATGCTGCCGGTTCAGCACCAGATCAAAAAACGGGAATCAGACGGTGTCTTTTGAGACTCTGTGGTGCTCTCAAAAAGAGCTGCAGGCGGATCCTCAAGCGTTTTCCTCTCCTGAAATCCAGCTTTGCAGGCACCGACTCCTCCATCCCTGCAGTTCTTTAATGTGCTGAAGTTCAAACTTATGCAAGAAGCTGATTGGCCAACCATTGGGAATCTCCATCAAACACAAAGACTCCTCCTGCCGTGACTTGGATCTCATTTCAGTCCATCAACATGTCAAAGATTACTGGTAGAGTGTTGAAGTGCATTAAAGCATAACGAGATAAAGTGGCTTTAGTCCCCGTGGGAGCTCCGTCCTCGTCTGCATCTTGCACCAGAACCTGTTTCCCCACTCACACAAGTGTGTGCTCTCCTTCACACGCCCGGCTCTGCTATTAAGCCTGTCTTTTAATTACCCCCAGCCAGCCGCGGCTCAGCGGTAAAGGCGTGACAAACCTCTCTTAAGCTCAGTTGCAGCCCAGAACAATGTTTCCAGCTATAACCAGCCTTTCACTGGAGCTTCATCATAAATAATTCAGCCTTCGGCTTGGAGATCTCCCAGCAGGAAACTGGTTTTCAGAGAGATGCTGGTCCCTGTTGCCCACGTGGCATTGCCCCCCCCCCCCCCCCCCCCCCTCTAGCTGGACCCCTGCTTTCCTCTGTGTGTGCTATTACTGCTTCATTAGCTTTGCATGAACCTCTTCGCCTGGATGAGGAGGGGGGAGGAGGAGGAGGAGGATGCAGACGGAGACAGATGCTGCTGACACATGCCACTGCCTCTCTGTTGTTTTATTCATCCTCAGTGTCACAGCTCATTCGCAGTGGTCAGCTGAATTCTGCAGGGATGGGGGCCTCGTTTTCCTAATTCTGTTTGGTGTGATGTTGAGGGGGCGGGGTTGTTCCTGCCATGCTGCCGCTCTCTCTCATGGAGCTTCTGAAGCTTTTTTTTCCCTTCTTGATGGAGGAAAATCTGACTGAAGAAGCAAGGATTTCTCATGATAGATAGAGATTTGGGATTCGAGCCCGCGGATCCTGCTTCAACCTAGCCGGGAGTGAATGTGGGTTTCATCAGAGGAACCTGCAGTTACATGAACGTGAGTTCTGCACACAACAGAGCCCTTTGGTGCATTTTTGGGACAAATAGGAGCTGAAACCGAGCTTCTGGAATGTCTGGCCCCTTTGCTCATCGACGGTTTGAACCCTCTGTGTGCTTCCCTCTGAAAGGAAAGGTCCTGGTGTTGACTTTATGACGCGACTGTCGGCCACAAAAGCTCTTCTCTTCACCAAAGAATGCACATTTTTCAGATGCTCGCCTTTGAGGGAGAACAGGATCTGCACAAAAACACATTTTTCTGAGGGACAAGCGCACCGGTTTAAAAGCAAACATTTAAGCTTCAAAAACTATCTGAGCATCCTTGACTTTGGTCATGACCATCAAACAGAAACCTGGAAAAAACTGTTTTGGGGATACAGCTGACCCAGAGTACTCTGGGGCCTTTTTGACTGTTTATTTTCTTTCACTTTAACAACACATTTTTAATTCTTGATGCTGAATTTATTTCCAACGGGGAAAATTTCACTTTTACTTTTGCTTTTAGGTAGATGCTAATTTAACCCTGGAGAACCCAAGAGCAGATTTTAAACTTAATTTGAAAAAAATTTTTTTTTGATAATTTTGAATTTCAGAAAGTTAAAGAAGAACAGTAAAAAAAAGGATAAAAATTCATGGAATTTAAAGAAATTAATAAAAACTAGCAGCCAAATATGCTCCTACGGATTCTCTAGGGTTAAGGGAAGTAGATAGTTTTATAATAAAGATTAAATGTGAAAAATCTAAATTAAAATCCACAAACAAAGCAAAGACAAGGTCAAAACAGTGAAAACTGCCTATAAAACCAGGTGAACCTCTCAGAAATTATGTTCCAAGGATTCATTCCAAAGGATGTCACAATCATAACTAAAAGTAAAGCTTCATCACGGTGACTCCAAATAAAAGAAAGTTAAAGTCCCATTAGTTGTCATGGACTTAGTTGTGTGAAATTGGGGGAGCGGTGAGCTGCAGATGCACCTGGGAACCATTTGGTGGTTTTAATCCCCCAATTCATCCATCTAATGCTGTATATCAAGCAGGGAGGCATTGGCTCCCATTTCTTTGGAATGACTCTGCCTGGACTTGAACTCACGATCTTCCAGTATCAGAGTAGACACTCTACCACAAGGCCACACAACATTAAAACGTTGTGGTCTGGATGCTTAGTTTTCGTGCCAACATTAATTTCCACACATTTTGTACATATTTTTCTGAATAACTTGTTGGTTTATTTAGAATAATAAACATCTGTTGTGATCTTCAAACACAGTCCAATAAAAGTCAGCATCTTTCATGAGCTTTCACAATTTATTTTTTATTAATTTTTGGAAGGACATTAACAAAATGAAATGATAAAAAAAAAATGATGCCGACAAATGTGTGTTTTTATTTGTCTGCCTATAGAATTATTAAGTCTCCATTTATGTCCAGATTTCACCAAAAAACACTGGAGAAAAAAAGAAGAAATGTGTTTTAAAATCGTTCACATCTGATAAAAGGAGCCATGAAACTGTCAGGAGTCATCTGGACCCCATAAGATAGCACAAGGGATAAATGTTACATTTAGAATGGAGTTTTGGCTGCACGCAAAACGCCCAAATGGTCAGAAACATGTTGGGCAACACTGATGAATATTTGACCCTTTACTTTTTGGGGGATTCTGGTTGTTTGGTTTTGGAAAATACTGAAAAGAGGTGTTTCCTAGGCCAGTGGGAGGGGCTCAACCTTATGTAGCGGGGAACTGTTTCCCTCTTTGGGGAGTGTTTGTGGAAACTCTGGAGTGTTGCAGAAATCATTGTTGCATTTTCTTTTGATGCTTAGACCACTCAAGTCCCATTGTTTTCTTGAGGTTTCTGTCTGTGCCGTTTTACTTTCCAGTGTTGTTGTTTTTCCAACATGAAGAAAGAAAATTCAATTCCTTCCATTTTTAAGCATAAAAAGACATTTTCGCTTCAAACGATAGTTTTACTCTTTCCATCATCTTCATCTGTGTCACAAGTTTATCTGTTTATGAGATTTCAACGTCATGTTGAAGGCGATGACTTCACAGTAGTTTTAAAGTCAGAACTGAGGTCGGCTGTAGAGAGTCTTTGGCAGAAATCTTTGTACTGTCTGATGCTAATGATTACTTTTTTCTTCCAGTAGGAACACAGGACTGGTACTCTCAAAGCTCCTTAGAATGAACGGTACAAAAGTTAAATACAAGGAACTAGCTGAATGCTGTTGTTTTCTCCCTTTATTTTAAATATACTCAAGTAAAATGCATAAACTACTATGAGGATTACTATTTTAATTTAACTGCTTCCTACCGACCTCTGCAACAGTTCAGCTGCTGAGCTTCGGCGCGTCTCCTCCTCATTCCATCCAGTGAACAGAATCTTGGCAGTTCTCTTGTCGAGTCGCCTACAGTTTCCTCCTCCTCGTCAAAGGTCACAAGCAGAGGAGGTGAAAGGAAACTGCAACAGAAAAGGAAAGGGAAGGAGTCAAACTCCTAAAATGTAGAGGAGTAAAAACACAAGTCTTCTCTTTTTCAACCTCAAACCTTTTGTGGCGTTTGAATCGATTAGAGTCGATGTTCCTATAGGGGTTTGAGCCCAACTCCACATCAAAGCCATTAAAATGACATTTTGATTAAAGACGTTGTTAAAGATCCCCTCCAATCATCTTCTCGTCTATTTTAAAATTGTGCCCATTGATATTTTAATTATGAAAATGCTGTCTTTTGTCAAAGTTTAAAAAAAAACGTCGGTCAGCTTTTAGGACACAGTTTCTGCAGAGCAGCACAAGTTCAGTACAAATATACCTCTGAGCAGAACCACTGGTGCGCCCTGTGACTGAGAGCTCTCTGTTTACATGTTCTCCCACTAGCTTACAGCCCCCACAACCCTACCCTAACAACAGCAGTGAAACAGAAATGGCAGCAATATCAGAGCTTTCTAGTCATACAGTTTAGATCCAGATTCCAGCTCAGATGAGGAAAACAAAGACGTTCGTGGATCTATTTGTCTGCAGGTGGATGCATCAGAATGGAGCGGACCGCCCAGCGTATTTTCCACGTAACGAATACGATCTTTTACGAACTGCGTTTTTCCTTTTGTTCCTGATTCACAACGGTTTGAGTAAAGAACTACTCAGAAATGTAATTTTAAGCTTAATTTTCTTTACATATGTCCTCCATCATCAGAAACAAAAGATTCAAAACACCCAAAAACTGATTTTCATCAGAGTGAGACTTAAAAGCCACAGATTCATTGTGTCTGAAATTGATCCAATTTTAGACCTTTGCTGTGCATCAGTATAACTCCTAACTATGTAACTGTAATGTTTGAAAAGGGCAGATCATTATCCTGAGTTATTGTTGTTGGTTTCTCATATCTTCAGTGTTCTCATTTCATCTGATATCTCTCAGTGCCGCTCATGGCGGAGAATTGAATTCCAGACATATAACACCACGTCTGGGGCTCTGTCTGCATGCATGCATGCATAAGCATCAGGTCTCTTTCTTGTTTTGGTTTGAGCTGACCTGTCAGTTCCTGAGAGCCCCCCCCCACACACACACTGGTATCTTCTGCTAAGACAGCAGAAAGGAGACAGCCTCTGTGCTCGCTCCAGTGGTTAGGCTGTCTGGCTGTCTGTCTCACTCTCTGTTTACTCCTCCCAACCAGTCAGCTCTGAAACCGTAGAGCTGCTGCCAGCTAGGATGCCCAGAGTGGGGGGTTTGGTATGAAGCAGAGGAGGTGAGGAGGTAAGGGGTCAAGAAGCTGGAGAGACATTTAATAGCAGCAGTAGCGGAGATGCAGAGAAGGCTGTTATTGTTCCTTCTCGAAGGTGAATCAGATTTGATGAGTGTCTTAGTTCTGAACCAGGAAGAACTGGGGAATGAACAAAAGTCATAGTGAGGCTCAGAGAGATCAGAGAAGAACTTAAAAAGCTTTTTGCAGCAGGAGATCCTTATGTAAGTGGAAAAGGGAAAGGCTCCTGTTGGATCCACTGCAGCTTTTCGGATGGCTGGTAATTTCAACGCTGCCACTAGCAGTAAAACGTCGTATTTACGAATGCAGCAAACTTTTGACGCCTGAACCAAAATTACTGGTATCACATTTTACAGCCCGGTAAAAAATGGAAAGAAAAAAAAAGCTAATTTGACAAAAATTCCCAAAAGGCAGAACTTTAAAACAGGACATAAATGACTGAATTTTCTCACAATCCATAACTCCTAAAAGACTTTATAGTGCAGGACGATTCGGACACATTCTCTTTCATTTATCTATTTTAAACAGCTGATGTTATGTCACTTATCTGAGTCAAAGTGAAGATTAAAGTCAAAACCTAATGAATATAAATATTTCACACTATAATTCTAATGAGTTCCGATGATGAAAACGTATAAAAAATAAATATAAATAAATGTTTCATAATGAAAATTTGTCCAAACGCAACGCATATCTTGTGAGTGTCAACCCAAACTGGTTTTTCGCAGAGGCTTCTGGGAAATGTCCAGGGCACCGGATTTTGGAATCATGGATTGTGTGTAGGACTGGTGCATGGAAACCCCGTGTTCGATTTCCAGAGACCACCATGAGCTTCATCCACTGAGGGTCTTTCACGCCACTGGCTTACTCTGTAGATACAAGTGCGCCTGTCAGGAAGGGCATCTGCCATGAAGGAGAACAACAAGATTCTGGCACCTTGACAAAATGACAAACCCGCCATATCGTGCACTAAAAGGTGAGTAGTGAGGGAATTTGGACACTATCTGACATTTATGTTCTTAAATTACATTTTTCCATTTGTGGCAGCAAAATGAGATTCCTGCAGTTTCTAGCTTGGTTTCCTTTTTACCTTTAACCCTAGAGCACTATCGCCAGGTGATTTTCACCCAAGAAATACTGTTTACATGACTTTCAAAGTGTGGCGTGTCAAGGAGTCTGGGCCTTCACCAGGGAAGTCTCACATAACCAAGGAATGGGTGGACCAAAAACCGAGTTTCCAGTATCATTTTCTTATTTTTTAGGATTTTTTTGTTCTCAAATTTCTAATTTTTCAGTAATTTTTGAGCATTTCTTTTTTAGGAACTTCCTATGTTTTTCTCTTTCATTTTGTCACTCATACCACAGTTGAAACTAAAAGAAAACCACTCTAATTCATCTTGTGTTGTCATGGTTTGATATATTTTTTATGACTACTTCTACAGTACATGTACTTTTTGTTGGGTATATTATATCGGGTAAAAATTACCCGACAAAATTGATGGTATAACTTTTTATGACCAAGGTTTTCCTAAATAGTCTAGGAAAGCACCCAAAGTGTTCATTCAAATAAAGTAAGAAAAGTATTCTTGAGTGGCTCCAAAGAACTGCTGAGTTAAAGCACTGCACATTTCTCCTGCAACAATCCCACTTTCATATCAATGCTATCCGTTTTTCATGGTTACACTTTTTAAAGTTTACCTTTGAGAGATTGTTCTCCTCAGTTTCAGCCTTTTGCAGAAACCAAACAGAAGAGACTTAAACACAAAGAGAAGACAAATCCGTTGTTATTCTCCGATGAAGGATCTTGTATTGAGCGGCTTTTTCGGCCCCCTCCATGTTGACGTGTGGTAAAGTGGGACATCATCTCTCTAAGACTATAATTACTTCTTTTGTTCTCTGAACGTTTAGGAGGAATTTGTGCTGGGATCTCCGGACCTCCAGGTTCTCCACATCTTACCTGCATAAACTCAACCTGTTGTGATACGAGAAATATTTTAAAGAGAAAAACTGGGAGATTGGTGCTGTTCTAAGGTTAGTCTCTTACTTTTCTTATTTTAAATCACCTTTATGTTTGTCAGGTTTTCTCCTGTTTCACATTAATTTTTCAGTTATTTGTCTCTAGTAATATAAAAAAAAACTTAAAATGTACTTTCTCAATGCGAAATCCTCGCTTGTTTTCATTTCTTTTGTCAAGTTATGGTTCTTTTTTTTTAATTTTTCATGTTTTAGTTTAGATTCTGCTCTTTATTTAAATATACACGGTATTTAAAGTTTGTTTTTAAATTTAGAATACAATAAAAGTCGACTTTATTGTCATTGTACACGTCGCAATTGAAGCAACAAAATGCAGTTTGGATCCATCCAGAGAGCTTTATCAATAAATAATTAATCACTTTATTTCTATATCACTTTTCAAACACAAGGTGCTTCACCAAAAACACTCATAAAAAAATTGTTTAAAAACAGTTTTAAAAAAGTCAGTAGACACATTAGATTCAAAGCAATTTTACAAAAAACATAAAAAGAAAAAAATAGACATGAAAAGGGAGAAAATGTTGTGGCTAAAATTTGAGGAGTCACAGCATAGATTAAAATATAGACAGGATAAATGCGCACAAATGATAAACTATACAGGCCATAAAATACTAAAAGGCCCAATAAATAAATAAACACGTTGATTAAATCAGCCAATATGAACAATATGAATATATATATATATATATATATATATATATATATATATACATACATAAATGTAAATTGTAGAATAAAATAATTCCTACAGTGTGCATAAGATTGATGGCTTAAAATTGAACAGATGAAGTGATAAATTGCGGGTAGTTTGAATGGTAGTTCCGTCCATGTGTGCATATTTTTGACTTGTGTGTGTGTTCAGTCCATGAGTGCTAAATTTAGTTATTGCCATCAAACATCTCCCACATTGGGGTCCTGAACAGACCACCATTTTTTGCCATGTTCATGGTAAAACACAACGGGCCCAGTACACAGCGTTGTGGGACGCCAAGGTTTATGTGTAACCCTTGTGCTATCCTATGGCCCCACCCTTACTTTGACGTGTTATTCCTACCATGACAAAGGTGGATAAAGGTGGAAAGATTTCATGTAATCCATGGACACCAGTGAAGATCATAAATCATTGAAGAAAAAAGGTTCAGAGCACTGTCTAGTGGGTCTAGATGACCCAACTCCCAATGGTAAAGTGTATATGATAGCACAAGGGTTAAAGTTGATAAATGATGAATCTAAAATTAGTCCTGACTGCATGCATCCATCCATCTTCCTCCGCTTATCCGGGCCGCGGGGGCAGCAGTCTAAGCAAAGATGCCCAGACTTCCCTCGCCCCTTAACTGCATGCAGTTAATTAAAAAAAAAAAGTTACTCAATTTAAAATGTTGAAGAGTTGAAAGAGTTTCCAGATTAAAGTGTTCGATCCTGCAGAATGTTAGGAGAAATTTGCATGAAACTCTGTCCCTTTTGTCAAAATGAGCATAGAATTTGGGCCAGATTGTCCGCATTGATCTATTCATGCTCGCTGAGGTTTCATGGGCTGGCCTTCAGGGGCTCCCAGGGGGAAGGTGAGAGGAGGTCGATTTCTCCATAATCAAGCCGTCTTTGTCCCGGTCCGGAGCAGGCGGAGGGCCCAGGTGGGAGCCCCAGACCAGGCAGACACACGCCAATATTTGGGTGGAGAGGCGAGCGCGGCGTCCTTATTCTTTCCACTTCATTGCTTCCTTTGTGGTGGCTTCAGGAGACGCTGCACATGCACTCTACTTCACACACAAGCGCGTGTGCATCCATCAGCAATTCACATTTCAGAGAAAGCCACTTTTGTGTTTGCTGTTGTTTTGAGTCTCTGGAGTTCTTTTGTGCCTCACAGACTTTCAAACCTTCATTTATTTGCTGCTTTTCAATTGTGCTGTGAGCAAGTTGTGTTGGAATTTCTTTCGGGTTGACACATTTTGCATAACAAAAGGAACTATTGAACGACAAGCCCATCCTGCTGTCCAGTGCCAGGTCTGCTGTGCAGAGAGGGGTGATTCATCTTTTTCTGCTTGTTTGCGTTGCATTTGAACCCCGTGAATTAACCTTTTGATAATTCCTGCACTCAAAGTGGCACAGATGCACCACACATGATCAGGCTTTGAGACTTGGTTTACTTGGTTCCATGAACATCATCTTGTAACGATACCTGAGCTGGCGTGCAGTAAACTGAACGGGACTGGCCTGCATCATGCTGGGTGCTGGGCTAAAGCACAAGCCTGTTTTCATGTCTGCGCTGAGTTGTTTATGGAACACAGCCGTCTGTGGACTGCAGACGGGAGATGCAGATGCGACGGTAAAATCTACCTAATGACGTATTTCACATGCTTACATGTTGCTCCGTTGGATGTTAAGAAAAAGCTGTTTGCTTTGAGAGCAGAGAGA
Source organism: Oryzias latipes (assembly GCF_053564925.1). Taxonomy (NCBI): domain Eukaryota; kingdom Metazoa; phylum Chordata; class Actinopteri; order Beloniformes; family Adrianichthyidae; genus Oryzias; species Oryzias latipes. The sequence continues at coordinate 10,570,924 of NC_136240.1, forward strand.
GCAGACGGCAGCAGAGCTTTCTGACCTGCTGGTGTCTGATGCATCTGAAATCTCTCCGCTTTGCAAAGGTTTGAACTTCCGTGCAGACTCTTGTGTGCTTTATTTCTTTTCCCCCTCTTTGAACCATCCGAATCTGCGAAGGCCATTACGAGGCCGCAGCACTGGACAGAGCCTGTTGCTGGCACGGCGACAGGCCTGCAGAAGGAGATTGTAGAGCCGCCTTTTGTTGACGTCCAATTAGGAGCGCTTTGAGCTTTTCCGCCGTCTTTGAAGAGACTTTTTGAAGAGACGCTTTTTTCCTGGAGCCAACAAAATCTCCATGTCATTTTTACGTAATCACATTAATCAAATGGCTATGTCCGAATTCCCTCACTACTCCCTAACCTCTAGAATACTATCTAGTGCCCTGGATTTTAAAAGCAAAAACATGCTCACTTTCTTTTAAAGGGCCTATATCATGTTTTTCTTAAGCCTTTTAAGAGTAAGCTATATCCATATATAATGTAATATCATTGCCTTTGGCACATTAAAGGACATATTTTTTATAAAATGTGAGTCATTTTTGCAGATCATTTTCCAAACTGGAAATAAAACAATTCAATCTCTGAGGCTGTGTCTGAATTCATACCCTAATCCCTGTCTACTAAAAACTAAATGGAGTGTCCCCCGCCTTCGCCCACGAGTGGCCGGGATAGGCTCTGGCAGCCCCGTGACCCCGAAGGGGACAAGACTGGTTTAGAAGATAAATCAAGTCAAATCAAATCAAACTTTATTTATAAAATAGTGCTTTTCATGAATTTTGTGCAGCTCGAAGCGCTTTAACATTAAAAACAGAAAAGACACAATATTACAGTAAAAACCCAACCCGCCCTTCACCCTTCCCACTCCCCTCTGTTAAAACACATGACCCAAATGAATATATGTTTTTCTCAAAAAATGTTGCTGTGGTCTATATTTGCATATCTAGTGAGCATTGATGCACGCTGGCTTTTCGCAGAGACTTCTGGGAAATTTCTAGGGCACTCCATTTTGGAATTGTATTGTAACGTTCGGCCTGACATAAGGAAAAGTCAGAGACGGCCGTTTCCAAATGTGAAGCCTTTAATGTAGCTTAAACGGTTGCCGTTGGCCGCAACCACGCCAAACACGGCCCAAAATGGAAAGACTTGCCCTGACGCCATCTCCTCATTCGATGTCCACGCTCTCCCCACTCTCCTTTATATTAACTCCGCCCCCCATCCAATCACATTCATCTAACTGACTGGAGCACCAATGGAAACACAGAACACAACAGAATCACTTAACACCCATTGAGGATAGCAACACAGAACAGATTAACACAGTTAAGGCTACACTGCCTCCCCCCTACGAAGCTCCTCGTCCAGAGGGGTCGCACACAAAGTCACGAAGGTGGGAGGGAAGTTTTCTCAGTCTCTGGGGCCTCTGTGAAGCAATTACGGGTGGAGATGTCGGTTGACCTGAGACCTCCTGCTGCTGTGGGGGAGGTGACATAGCGGTTACCTCTGTCTGTACGGGGAAATGGGCCCATGATGTCCACGACCTCTCTCTATTGGGGCCCCCACTGTCAGCTGCTGGAGTTCGGCACGGGGCTGATCAGGGGGACCTTTGTGCGCTGTGCTGATGTCACAGCGGCGACAGAAGCCTTCCACGTCCCCCCTAAGCTGGCCCCAATAGAACCCCTGTCAGAGGTGACGGAGTCTTTGACACCCCAAAGTGTCCGGCCCCAGCAGCTCCATGGCAAGCCTGGAGGACTGAGTCTCCAGTGCCTCCCACCGCTCTTCTCTGGTGGATGGCTCTTTCCAGGCCCTTTGAAGCACTCCACCCTTCAATCTTAGGGCATCAAATCTTTCAAAGAGTCCTTTGGAGGCAGGAGAGCACCCTGCTACCTCCTCCCACAGCGGTTTTGGGTCGGCCTCCCCCCACTGCAGCACTGGTTGTGGATCAACATCCTGCTCTTGCTGTGCTCTCCAGTAGGAGGGTCAATGCCCTGTGCCAGTCTGCATACTGGCTCGCCGCCTTCACTGGTGTGGCTCTGCTCCTCTCTGCTGAGCTCGGCTTCTTGGGAATCCCTCTTTTCACAAAACCTGCAGTCGATCTGGGCACAAGGGCGTCGAGACATGGCGTTGGGATTAGCATGGCGAGCTCCTGGCCTGTGTTCCACTGTAAAGGAGAACGACGCCAGCTCCTCCAACCAGCGAGCAATCTGACCTTCAGGCTCGTTGAAGGTCATCAGTCACTGCAAAGTAGAGTGGTCTGTTTGGACCGTGAAGGGGGAGGCCACACATGTAGCACCTGAAGTGACCTACGGCTTTAACAACAGCCAGGAGCTCTCTGCGAGTCACGCCGCTCTGTTTTGTTAAAGCTCTTGCCTAAGTAAGCCACCAGTAGCTAATGCCCATCACCTGATATATCTACAGGTAAAAAGTTAATAATATTTTCTGTTTAAATGTCAAAACAGGTTTTTAAATGTATTCCCATACTTCTTAAACAGAAACAACCTTATTGATGGGGAAAAAAATAGAAGTGAAAAGGTTTGTTTTTTTTATACGACCTTTCGGGTCTAAAACTGCAGTTTGTCTTTAAAGACCCACTCTGATGAGGACATATATGAAGAATATTAAGCTTAAAACTGCATTTTATGATTATTTTTTCATGCACACGAACAAAAAACCAATAGAAAAAGATGGAATTTGTGATGTAAAAAACACACTGGGTGGGCCACATTCTCCCCGCTCCGCTCCATCCTGATGCATCCACCTGCAGACACATAGATCCATGAACGTCTTTGTTTTCCTCATCTGAGCTGGAATCTGGATCTTAACTGCACGGAGGGATAGCTACAATGTTGATCGCCATTTTTGTTGCAACGCTAATGTTAGCTTGGCGTTGTGCTGGGCTGTAAGCTAGCAGGAGAGAGCTCTGAATACCAAGGATGGGAAGGGGGGTGGGGTCGCTTCATGCTCAGGGTTCAGCCCACAACTCAGAGGCAAAATTTATACTTCTTTTAAATTTTGGGTCAAAACGACCTAAGAACGCTTTGAAAGTCAAATCAGAAACGGGCTTTGATAAAAATAAAAACTGCTCCGACATTTCTTTAACATTTTTTTGCTAAGGTTTAGCCCCACCTACATTTGCCTGTTTAGTTGCTATAGGCAACAGGACTTTGAGGACATACACATAATTTAAACCCAGCATAGGAATCTCTTACAGCAACATGGAAAGGAGCAAACCTGTGTTTTCCTTACAGATCTAAGCCGCTCCCATCTCAGAAACTATGCTAAGTATATCAGCGGCACCTGCATGATTATACGGCTGCCTGCGGCGCTGAAGGTCACAGCTGCTGTGGCAAAAACAGGACAAACACAAACCAGGTTCCTCATCTGGAAGCTTTTTATTGACCATGTCAGAGCAGTACAACGAGAAGTAACAGGCTCCATCAGCTTGGTAAGTCCGCCTAAAACTGATGAAGTGGTGTCAAACTGAGCAAAAAGGTTTGGAAAAGGAGAAAAATGCTACAAAAAGAGCTTTTATTTACATCACTGACGCTGGGTTAAGACAAACTAAATTAAGATCACTGGAAACTCTTTTCAGACAAACTGTGCAAATCAAAGACATCTACAAAATAATTACAAAGTAAATGTACAATCTATACAAACAATACTTCCACTGAAAGTAGTACAAAAGAAAAAGACAACACAGCTTTGCTATCAAATCCAAAACAACACAAACGTTTCGGCAAAGTTTGTATCCAACACAATTTCAGTTGAGTTTCTACAATGAGAGGCTTCTGTAAAACTCACAGAAATTAGACACTCTCTCTCACCTTCGATAAAAACAGGCAAACAAAAACGCACAAAACCCTGAGACACAAAACTGACACACGTCCTGATGGGCCACGTTTGCTCCAGAGCGGCTATTTAGGACTCTGTGGAAGAAGGTACAAATTTAGCTCACCAAAACGGAGGAAAAACCCGAGTACGAGCCCTAAAAATAAAGACAGGAGGATTGTTTCTGCGCACAAAAATCACACACTTCCAAAACGGTCTCCTCTGCTTTGCCACATGCCTGCACACAGGGCCTCCACACAGGAAACAGGAGCTTTGTTCACGCGTCAGAGCAGAACTTCAGGAATGTCCTCTCTGCAACGGATGATGAAGATGCCACAACAGACCCATCAAGGTTTCCTTAAACCAGAGGCATTTAGATGAGAAAAGGCACTTTTCTTCTAGATGTTTAAAAAAAAGGTTCTTTTCTGGTGAAGTTTAGACCTCTGAGGCCTGAAAAGAAAGGTGCAGAGTCCGAAACCCTCAGACATTGAAGCCTGAAGACATGAGCTGGGTGATGGAGTTCAGGTGTGGTGATGGGACAGAGCAGGACTGCTGTAGCTTATTTGCCCCAGTAGGGGGACTATGGTTGATGGGAGGGGGGCATGTTTTTAAAGGAGATGGCTTGGAGGGGTCTGCAGTTAGCATGGCAACCGCTCCCCGCTCAGGCTGCATGGGAAAGTTACACAAACGTTTGAGTAAACGGGTCGGGTTGCTTCCATCAGGCCGGATGCAGCTGTGATGAGATTCGCTGAACTCCTTCATCCTCATCGTTCTCCTCTTCCTCCTGGAGCTGGTGAAGAGGAGGCGCAGACGCCACGGCTCATCTGCGGAAAGACACAGGGTTGTTAATGTGCATATGACCACGTGAGCAGGGGAACGCTGAGACCTCAGCTTATCGCTGCAGCCTTCCATCAGGCCTGCCCACGTCGCATTAATAATGCGCCAGGACAGGCGCTGTTCAACCAAAGCAGCCGCGGCATGTGGGATTAGGCTGCTCAAGGCTTTTTTTGTTGCTAGGTGATAAACGTCTGAGGGAGGCGATGGGGGAAAAGACGCGTTCAAAACCATCAGCTTTATTTAGGTAAACTCCAAATCTGAAAATGACTCCAGTTTGAAGTGATGCATCTGCTAGAACGCCTTCAGAGAGAACTTTCTGGAATCTTATTCCCCCTCAAATAACTCAGCAGAGGAACTCCTCATGGATCTGTGTGAGGCTGAGGAGGAGCCCGAACATCAAGTTCACCTCTGCTTTGTCTCGTTTAATGCTTCAGCTTCCCACACATGGAGGACATTGACATTCCAGCTCCACTGGGGGCTTTGTTTGGAAAACCTAATGAGCTTTGTTTGCTGTGACTGACAGAAGCCTGGGCTGATCCATTTGCTGCTGTGAATGCCTGGAGCGCAGCAGCAGCAGCAGCAGCAGCAGCAGCGGCGGCGGCGGCAGCAGCAGAGCAGCACAGACACAGCATTGTGCAGCCACACAAAGATGGAGAACCTACATTCAGGTCTGGGATTAAAACGCTGAAAAACACCTGCTGAGCTGGTAGACTTTGGTAAAACTGGAGATAGATTTAGTGTTGTGTGAAGAACGCACAAAACAACAAAAGCATAAATGAGCCAAAACAAAAACATATCTGCAGAAATGCTGAATTTTTCAACATCAGTCTACTTGTTCAAAAAAGTGTCTGCTTAACCTAAAGCAGCTATGAAAGCAGAATATAATGACTAAAAGTCATCCACAGACCCACTCTATTAACAGAGTGTTGGGTGTTTTTGTTCTTGTAGCATTTTTCTGATGACTGAGGACATAAAAACATTTAGCTACAATTGCATTTAAGTATTTCTTCAATGAAATCATTGTTTTCCCCCCAAAATGCTGTTGGAAAAAGATCGCATTTATTTAGTCCCAAGCTCCCTTTATGCTGCACCGGTAATGTTAGATTGGAGGAGTGAGGGGCTGTAAGCTAGCAGGGGAGCTTGTAAACAGAGAGCTCTCAGCATCTGGAAGGGGAATGGGGGTGGGGTGGCCAAGGGTCCAGCCCACAACTCAGAGGAGAGTTCCTGATGGACTACTGTCGCTCTGCAGAAACTATGTCCTAGAAAATGACAGCTTTTTTAAAGTTTTATAAAAACTGTTCAATTAAAAAACCCATAGGAACAATAGATCAAAACATGATAAGTTGGTCTTTAAGAATCACTTGATTTGGTCAGAAAGACAATTTCACGACAAGAAATATGAAAGAAAAAACTAACATAACAAAAATTTGGATGGAAATAAAAAAGTTAAATAAACATGAACTCGTTTTGTGGCATCAGAAACCGGTGCACCTACTGGTGTGCTGCAGTCCTGCAGGGGGAAAGAACCGAGTGTAACACACAAGGTGGCTCCAGCATGACTGCACAGAGCTTATATAACACTCCTTTATGACTTCAGGACAGAGGAGTCAGTCGACTTTTGCTTTGGATTGAAATCAGGTCGCCTCAGAAACCCTACGAGGACCTTTGAGGAGCATCTTAAAGCAGTTTCTGCATGCTGGCTGCATCCGACAGCAGAGAATCCATTGATGCAGGATGTTAGAACTCAGCTGGACCAAATGCAAATCATTCAATGTCTTAAAATCCCACTCTGATCTTCGTTTGATCCACTTTCAAAGTCTTCCCAGTGGTCTTTTAATTATGATTATGCCGTTTTTAGCCAATACCTAAACAACCTGTTGTTTCCTAGGACATAGTTTCTGCAGAGCGACAGTAGTTCATTAAAAATTCATCTCAGAGTCTGGGCGAGACCGCTGTGGGGGAACCCCGCCCCCCTTCCCCTCCAAGTTGTTGAGAGTTTGGAGCCGCACGGCACATTTTTTGCGTCCCAAATATGATCTTTTTCAAACAGCTTTCTCTTGTCTGCTCCTGATTCACAAGAATTTGAATAAAGAAATACTCAGAAATGCAATTTTCTGCTTAATTGTCATTACACACAATAGACCAAAAGTTTGGACCCAAATTCTTATTAAATTGAATGGGAAGGCGTGTCCAAACTTTTGGTCTGTACTGTACGTCCTCCATGATGGCATGATGGTAAAATAAATAATATATATTTAATCACCATCATTTACATATTTATTGAGAACAGGAGATCACAAAGATTTTGAAATGTTTTTCTGTCAGCTTCAGCAGTAAACAAAACAAACACAACTGTTGTTTTGGATCATTTAACAACAAATCCTGAGCCACACAACGGACTGAGAAACGGTGAAGCTGTGGATCCCAGTTCCTTCTGTTCATTCTAAACTGCTAGACTTAAACAGGACATTAACCTTTAAGAAGATTTGCAGCTTTATTTTTAACTCCTCCCTCTGCGGCGTAGTGAGAGTGGCCTTTTACCGGCGCTCATGGTGTCGCAGCGGGATTTGAACTTTGTGCAGCAGCTTTCTAAAGGTACCACACAAGACAAAGGTCTTCCATGCAGACGGGCTCAGATGTTTGATAGATTTACCGACAGCCCAGAACGCTTTAGGATCAACCTAACCCAGCAGGAACAAAGTGCACGCCGTTTTGCCACCACCGTGGCCTACACACACAGAGGAGCGACGAAGGCAGTGTTCACCTTTCACCCACTTTACCATGCAATGATTTTCGCTGACACCTGTATTCTGAGAGCGTCAGAGAGAACATCACTGTTGGGAATGTGTAGGCACTGCAGTAAACCAGTTCATTATGACCCACACAACAGGATTCTGGCTCTCCTAAATCTAAAATGACAATTCCCCTTTGTGAGCTATGAATGGAGGCCCTTTCAGCTTCGACTGTAATAGAGAAGAGAACTAGACCGACCAAGTATGACGTGTTGAAAATGGCTCATTTCTGAGTTCAATACAGACGCCGACATGTTGGAACCATGAAAGCAGTGATTGACACCCCTACACTTGATCGTGGGCAACACGAAATCTGTCAAACGTTTCAACGGTTCTGATTGGTCCGTTTATAACAAGTTGCAATAAATAAGATATATCATGACAAAAATAAGATTAGTAGGAACATGATGAAAAGATGGCAGAGCAAGAATGGTTATTCTGACAAATAACTGTTTATTTCTCTATAGAAGTCTATGGGATTTTGGTTTCTTGGCACCAGTTTAGAATGCTGGAGGAGGAGCGGGTCACTCACTTCAGTTCTCATATACAGTCCAGGTTCAGAACTGTGACGTTTTTCGAAGAATTACAGAGGCTTTCAGTGTGTTTAGCAGGAATTACACCTCTAAAAGAAAAACAAATACTTGAAAATGCCGGCTAAATCTGTGAAAAAGCATCCCATAAATATTCTTGTCTTCGCAAATTTAGTTTAAAAAACCAACAACAGTGTGAATATTCCTTTGGTCCTTTTAACCTGGAGGACATATATAAAATAATTCAAAACTAAAACTGCGCTTCTGAGTATTCCGTTGTTCAAAAGCTCAGGTTTGTGACGCGGCAACTTAAAATGGGTAGGCCATAGTCTCACTGCTCCACTCTGCTCCTCTTCCTCACCCCCTCATGTACAAATTCCATGTCATCTGAGTGGACGTCTGACTCAAAACTGTACGGCTGGATAGCTCCACAATCGCTTGCCTTTTTTTTGTGTGCGGCTCTCGAGGAGGCTCTCGCAACCAGGAGAGGGGAAGGAAGGGGGCGGGGTTGCTCTGCGCCAACAATCCCAACCACAACTTAGAGGCGAATTTTTTGAATTTGGCTCAAATCTGCCAAATCATAATTAAAATACCCCTGGGGTGGTTTTACAATACAAAAAAATAGTTTGGATTGGAATGTTGGGTTCATTGCCAGGCGGCCAGCCAGTCCATCACAGCCCAGCTGGCTGTCTGCAGAGGCCGGTATGACAGCCCGTCTCTTTTTTTAAGGATGTAATCAAATTAGTTTGGGTGATTAATCAGCCATTTTAAGCGTCATCTTCTGTCTCCTCCTTTTTGTTCCACGCAGCATAAAGAAAAAGGCCAATAAAAACTCCATTAGGTTTATGCAAATGGAAGCGGCCGTGCTGAGGGCTGTAATGTGGCACACTGATTACTCAGGGGAACGGAGACAAAGCGTGCGAGTGCACATGCTATGGACATGTGTGTTTGTGAGTGCACGTGAGGCTGTTCTGTACACAGACACTGCCATTAAAGCCTCATTCAGTTTGTGTCACAGCCAGGCATTAATAAAACATTAGTGCGGAGTCACTGGGGCCTCTGCATGCCTCCTCCAGGAGCCCGTCCTGACCCTTTTATTTTACAGCAGCTGTCTGGGGACACAGAAGACTTTCTCTGCAGCCCCAGGACCTCTCCAGGTGTACCCCCTCAACAGAGCCACGCCCACTTCTTAAAAACCACAATTGGTGCCATTGAAAGGAGAGATTGCTTGGTGTTGTTGTTTTACAGAAGGGGGGGGGGGGGGGGTGATGAGCTTTGCAATTAATGCAACTGAAATGTCATTGTGGTCTTTCCTCCAGAGGTGCCTCCATTATATTTTGATAAGGGTGCCAGGTGGCTTCAAAAAGGGCGGCACACAGATGGGTCCTCCTGTGGGACATTTCAACTTTCATTCAGAAATCCAACACAGACTCTGAAAACGTAAAAATATAAACGGCTCATAGAAAAGTATTTTATGTCACAGGTTTTATTTGAGCCGTTTTTAAGTCATCTAGATAAATTTTATTTAAATTAAAGCATCATGGAATAAAAAATTACGTTCTAGTAAAAATTCAAATTTCCCTGCTCTTGTTCTAAAATTAAATATTTAGGATGTACTTTTTCTTTTTGATTAAAATAAATGCAAAAAAAAGTAGCACCAAAGAGAACGGCGGAAAAAAAAATGATCAAACTAGGGAATGTAAATAATTATAGATTCAGTTCCCAACGACAATATAGTTGCATATTGTTTCTATAGTTTTTTAACATTTTTGCACCTATTGCCCCCTATAGGTGGAGGTTGGAATAGTAGTTTTAAGCAAAAAAACTAATGTCAAAACTTTTTAGCTTCTATACTTTTCCAGTATTCATACCCTCCTTTTTTTGGGGGAGTAAAAACTGTTTTGTTGTTTTTTTTCTTCTAACCTGTCCTTTCCCAAAGCTGAGCAAGCAGATCAGAGCTGAAGGCCTTCTGTGAAGAACAGATTTCACTTTTACAATAGGAGTTTATGGATCTTCAGACAGAGTATATTTGTATAAACCCCTTTGGTATTTGAGGCTAAGCTTTATTTATAATACTTATATTTATCTACATTCCTTGTTGGATCGGACAGGGAAAAAAAGAGTGGGGTGCTAGAGATGGACGGGGGGGGACGGGGGGGGGGGGGGTGTTAAGATGTGGGAAGCTGTCGATAACACAGCCATAACATAAGAGTGTCACAAATATATTTCATGACTTAGTTCTCACATACACACAACTCCACACCCACCAACGAAAAGTCTACACACAACTATTTACAGGTTTTAAGTATATTCATACATAGAAGACTTATGCACACAGACAGGTACACACAAGATTTGCATTAGCAATACTATTGGAGAGGTGTGTTAAAAACTATACCCATAATGTGCAAAGGTGAATAAGCAATGTGTGCTACTTCTTATAGTGTACCTTGATCAAATTGAATGCTCCAGCAAAGGCAGGAGGCCCAGCACCCCACACCCTTTGGCCAGCGGGTGTGGCCGCTGGCCAAAGTCCTAGACCCCCCCCCCCCCCCCCGAGGACTAGACCTGGCAGCCCCCCAGCCGAGGAGTAGGAGGGACAGATGGCGCGCAGCGCCGGAGCCCCCACCAGGGCAAGGACCCGCCCCACCCCAAGGCGCACCAAACCCAGACCCAATGCCCCGACCAACACCGGCGCCCAGATGAGAGGTCTGCCACAGCCCGGGAGTCACGAGCCCCACCCACCCCCCAGGACAGGCCGGGACCACCCATGGCCAGGCTGCACTGCACACCCGGGAAACCTGCCCCGTCAGCCCCACGAGGATAAACCGGATGAAGTGGCAGAGATCAAACGCCTGATAGGGAAGGCGGACACCGACGACCAGCAGAGGCCCCAGAAACGCCCAGGGGGACAGTGAGCCCGAGGATCAGGCTCCAGTTGCTGTGAGCAACAGTGGAAAAACTGGGTGCCCTGATGTGCCCAGAAAAGGGGCCTTACCTAATTTCTCGGGGGATACAGTCCACCCAGCTCAGATGTGGACTCCTTCACCCCGTGGAAAAAAAGATGCAAAGTCTGACATGAATTCTTAATGGAGAAAATAACTATGTTGTAACTCCAGGAGGACATGGTTTGTAAAGGTGGAGAGGCAGTTAAAGTAAAAAAATGACATTCTTGAGTTTGTAACCAGCGTGCCGCTGTAAATGCCTCCTTTAATGTTTGTGTCTTAAAGAGGACAAAGTATGTGAGAAAATTCTGAAGGATCTCCGGTTACATGGCGTCTGTCTGGCATCTGGTGAACAACCAGACCTGATGGAACGCAGCCTGACTGTCGACCCTCAAGGTTATACGAGAGAAATAAATCTAATGTCCTGCAGGATTTGGAACTGTTGCAGAGATGTGTTTACCTCTGTCGGGACCAGAGCAGATAGGAAACTGTTGTTCAGAAATACTTCCCCAGCAGCAGTGACCCGGCCCTTCAAGCCTAGGTTTGAATGTGTGGTGGGGGGCACAAAAATACAGGAGGTGGTGACAAAGAACAGGAGTGCCTGGTATTCATGTACGGCTTTGAACCATAAGGCAACAACAACAAATGTTAAAGTTTAAAGAGACACTGACCGACTCTGGAAAGATCAGGCAATACTGACGATTGTGTGAGTGTGTTTGTGCAGAAATGCAGTGAGGGTGGAAACCAAGTGGTTTTACAATAATCAGAAAAACTGCAATGGTCCTCGTGAAAATATGTAAAAAGAGCTGACAGGTGGTTTTTCAGAAGGAAAACACCAGAGAGGAACACACACACCCACACAGTTACATTTCTCTCTAACCCCAGATGAAAGCTGACAGCCTTGGGAGCGATGTATTTTTAGGCAGAAGCTAGTCTTGACTGCCAAATGGTGTAAAATATAGCTCTACTTCTGCTGGTCTTACTTGCATTCCACTTTTATCTATTCTGTTTGTCTTTAGATTTCAACCGGGACTCGCAGTAGGGGTATAACAATTCATTTTACTAACGATTCTATTCATTTAACTTGTGGTTGCTAATGGTCGATGTTGGTTCATTTTGAGCGATCCAATTCACCGACCTAAAATCGATCCAGAACATCTTTAGCCAAAACAACCAGTGTGACTTGGAAATAAATATCAGGGTACTGAACAGTACAGGTGAAGTTTTCCAGATTACTTGTATTTCTTGCAAGATAATCAAGTGTAAATTAAATATGTGTACAAACAAGAATTAATGGCAATTAATCAATTTAATTTTATAACCGTATAGGTCAATTCAATTCGATTACGAGCTTGCCTCAGTCAGATCGATCTGGTTGGATTGTAGGAATATACATTTGTTGATTAAGTGGATTATAGTTCTACACCCCTACTGTGAACGCTATAATTAGGGTTCAGGAGAGTTCCAGTAGCACAAAAATATGTCTGCATGGTGTGTTGTTTTAACACTGCCAATTCATTTCTCCGTCTGATGAGAAAGAGGTGGCTAGTGTCAGGGTAGGAAGCCTGTCTAACGAGGTGGAAACATGAGATCCCCCCAGTAATTAAACACGAGAGCAGTCAACAAGCGGGCTGGTGACTACTGCAACTGTGAGAATTCATAAAAGAGCTTAATCTTTCAGAGTCAGTCAGTTTCCATCCCGACACCAAAGACCCATGGATACGGCAACCTCATAATGCTAAGCCCCTGGCTCTATCATCTCCAGCTGTGTACTACACACAAGCCACACATAAGCCTTCTTCTTCTCAGCAGCTTCCTAAAAAATTCTCTGGAAGAAAAGAAAAAATTAGCTTATTTTGGAATATTGTCAATCAGAAAATTATAAGGAAAACAGAAAAAGAGACAAGAAAAAAGGCATCAATCCTGTTCCATAAAACACTAACAGGCTGCTGTATCCTTCATCAGGACAATAAAAAAACTGTTTCTCTGGCTGTCAACTGCACCTGTTTATAGAAATTTTTGCCTCGTGCCATGAAACCTAAAACTACCGCCATAGGGCACAAGTGGAAACACCAAACCTACAAAAAAAAAAAACAACGCTGCGTTTCCTTGATTCCTTTCAGCTGCCAGCCTCCTCTTTCCACCTCCTTTTGCGTAGTGTGAGAAACAGAGAAATTTTGGTCCAACATGAAAGTGTGAAAGCTGCCTCCTACTTCACGCTGATTGGATCCAGCAAAAAACAAATTTAAGTGGTTTGGTGTGAGACGTCCCAGGAAATCACATTCATACACCCTGGAGATGGGATCCTCCCAACTCCATTGTTCCCTTCTAGAATTCCTGATACCATTTCTTAACTGCTCTTGTTTCTTGGAACAGAACAGGCTGCTCTGTCAACACACGATACTGTGGAAGACATTCTTGATCCGGAAGATAACTGGATACTGTGCAATTATAAGAATTGGCTTTTTAGTAAAAGAAACCATTGAAAAAATTGACTTTAGGACCTAAATTCAACACAGAACAGTAATTAATTTAAATGCGCTAAAAACTGAAAAACAAATCAATTTTAAACATTGTACATTAGATCAGTTTAACTGTAAACACCCAAAAAAGGAGACTGAAAAACTATACAACGGATGTTACCAAAAATGCAATTTTAAGCCTATGAAAAACTGAGAATGTCTATTTCAAATTACCAAAAAGAAGCAAAAATGTATCTCATTGTTGTCTCACAGCGGCCAACTGTCCCAGCTGTGCCCTCTTGACTTTACAAGCTCAGACCTGATCCCCCCCGTCTCTCCAGTTCACTCCTGTTGCTTCCATGTGTAGACGTTGCTTTGTAATTATCAGCATTGCTGACATTCTTTCTGATATCCAAACCAGGATTCCATGATGTTTGTTTAACACCAGCAGCCAGATAATGTGTTGCCACTAGCAACTATACCCCAGTGAAAGGCCTTAGACTGGTTGTCCCAGAATCAAGTGGCCCTGGCAGTTAACCAACGGTACAGTACAGGCTCTTTTATATATACATAACTTATTTGTGTACGTGACAATTACTTACCAAAATCGTTGGCTGAGAGTCTCTCTATGCTGGGAGGTACTTCCAGGTGCTGACGAAGGCAGTAGGAATGAGCGAGTATGGCACACTGGTTACACTGTCCCAGGAGTCTGAAGATGGATCGTAGCAGTCTAAAGTCTTACACCTCTGAGCCCCAAAGTAGCCACCAACCACATAAAGTCTGTTTCCTGAGGCCACGGCATGACAACTGATCCTTCTGGCGGTCACATCACCGAACTTTGACCACTGGAACGTCTCGCTGTTGAACCTGTACGCAGAACTGGCCGAGAACTCTGTATCCCCCCCGATTACTACCACGTGATTGCCAACCACAGCTGCCGCTGTGTATCGCCACAGCTGTGGGCAACTTGCAGGTACCGACCACCGATTCTGGCAGGGGTCAAAGCACTGCACCTTGGGATATTTGTCTCTGTTTACACTGGTGCCCCCAAAAGCAAATAGTTTTTTTTTGGCTCCAACCACAGCAGCATTGCTCACCCCTTCTCTGAGGGGTGCGACCAGGGTCCACTTGTTAGTCTGAGGGTCGTACTGTTCCACCTGTTTGAGGGAGACAGACGGGGAAGCTGGGAAAGATCCGGCAAGGGATGTGTGTCCTCCCACCACATACAGCATGTGATCAAGTTCTGCAGAACCGTGTCCAAACCTGGCTACCAACATCGGTGCCGCTTTGGACCATTCATCGTGTAAGGTGTCATAGACCCAGACATCTTTGGAAGCTCCGTTCTCAGAGCCACGGCCTCCAGTGACATAAACCTAAAGCACAGTAAGAGAAACATAATGTGACAACCTTCTGGAAGTTTTATGAAGAAAACAGTTGATGCAGTACGTGTAACATACATACCTTGCAGCCGATAGCACAGGCACTGCACTCTTTCCTGGGGCTGGGGATGTCTGTTTTAGGAGTGATCTCCTTTGTCTTGTTATCAATCATGTAGACTTTATCGCACATGAAAGTTTGTCCGCCCAGCAGCAAAAGTGCCTGGCTGACTTTTCTGGGCCGTGCACAGAACCCAGTTACAATGCCATCATTTTGGAGGATCCTCATCTTACACCGCACAGCGTCTTCAACTATCTCACGGCCCACTTTGTGGCACATCACAAGCTCTTCTGAAGCCACATTGTTCAGCAAGTAGGACTCAGGCAGCAGTGCCAGTCGAACGCAGCGCAGCAGCTCGGGCAGCTCGCCATGCCTCTGCTCCATGTCCGCCTTGACCCAGTCTATAACAGCCTCATACACCAGGCTCTCATCCTCCACCTCCAGTTCCTCACTCAGAATCAACTCTTTGACTTTGTCTCTGGGCAGATTGAGGAAGTCTTCAGTTCTGAAGAGAGTGGCGAAGTTAGCCAGGCACATCCTCCACGACAGCTCGTACAGTCTTTGGCACTGATGGGCGTCAGACAGCAGCATCATCCCCAGACAGTTAGACGGGTGCAGGTTCTTTTCTAGAAACTCTGCTGCTGCATCCCTGATGTCATGAAACTGAAGCATGTCTCCAGCTTCAAGGAGTGACTCTGCATTTTCCTCATTGATGATGACTCTAGCTGAGTAGGCATAGTCGAGTAGCAGCTCCAGCACTTCCGGGTGGAGCGAGTCGTGGAAGTTGACGTCATCGGCGCGGCTTTCCCTGAGCCCTCCGCTGAACATGGCCTCAAAGTAGCGGCTGCAGGAGGCCAGCACAGCCCGGTGGCAGGGGAAGGAGCGGTTGCCAGCCTTCAGCACGACATCAGTGAAGACTTTGCGTTTGCGCAACAGGTTGAGTTGAGTCAACAAGCTGTCGGCATGGGACGTCTTGTGGAAGAGTTGGATATTCATTGAGCCGGAGCTGGAGCGAGACTTCCTGTTTTCGTGGTTGCTGACAGACATCTTCGACCTGGTAGCAGAAAGTGACAGAAGAGGCATTCCTTCACAAAAAGTAGGGGTGTAGCAATTAATCAATAAACTGATTAATCAATTTATATTCCTACAATCCAATCTGTGAGGCAACTTGTTAATTGAATCTAACTATAACATTATAAAATCATTTCAAGCTTGATTATATCGATACTGGAAAATAGCGGCCAAATAGCGGCCGATAGGACTGGCACGAGGGCCACGAGGGTTTGATTCCCAGGTGTGTGATGAGCTACATCCAGTGTGGGTACTTGGGTACAGGGGGGCCCAAGTTTGGGTCCCCCTGTGCTGGTCCCCAGCCTAGATAAAATACAGGGAAGGGTATTCAGGTGTAAAAATCTCTGCCGAAACACCTGTGCAAATCAGTGAAAGCTGATTCGCTGTGGCGACCCCTGAGGGGATTCGCCTAAAGGCAAACAACATATTGATATTAGAAAATATAATTAGGATTTCTGGCTAAAGGTGTCCTGGATCGATTTTTAGGTCAGTGAATCGGTTTGTTTGAAAAGAACCAATAGACAATGAATCGTACATGAGCAACTAGAAGTTATGATGTTAAACATTAAAAGGAATAGTTACACCCCTTGCAAAAGGGTAAAGTAAAAGTCACGACATTTCCTTTGATGTGAACCACTAACACTCCATTTTATGGTTAAACAACCTTTTGAGCAAACCTCTGATTGTCCTGCGGAAATGAACTTTAGACTTCAAATAAGAGATCAGGTGGAGAACACTCCCATGGAGAACTCTGATTCACAAAAAGTGGCACCAAGTGATCGACAACACCAACAAGAAATATACAAGAAATATACAATTTTAGTCGTCTATGAAGACAGTTTGATCTAATCTATGTTAAATAAAGAAGCAACACCTGCGTGTGTTATCCTGAATCCCATCTTTCTACCCCTATAAACATGTCAGCTACTGTGAGTCACCTCCAACTAAAAGCAAAGCCAATTAATTCCTGCCAGCCGGCTCTCTTCTTCACCAGCTGGATCTCATGCAAAGCTGGTGACAGAAGCAAGCCTTTGAAGCCCACATATGATGCGACACCTCAAGGATAGAATTATGCAACTTCACTGCAACAGATGAACACTAAATCCCCCCATTCTGACGAGGAGTTCCTGCTCTGACTGCACACTTTAATGTGACTCCAGTTCTGCACTCAAACATCCATAAAACACCTCGCTTTCTTATGGTAATCACCTGCTGGAACAAAGACTGTGGTCTCCCTGAAAACCACCAAGTAATTATCTCCCGCTTTACAGCCCCTATTGTTTCACGCCAGATAAATTTAATTCGGTTCTTTAGTCCTGCTAAAAACAGGGAGGGGGCCACGATGGACTTCCACGCGGCGTGAAAAATCCAGTTCTCGGTGAGACCCTGCTCTGCTCGCTGTTTCAGCACGCGCTCAACTTTCCTCCCAAGTTAGCCAGCAGCCGAAAAACCCTCGCGGCCGTAAACTACAAACACTTCAAAAGAGCCAGATTTACAGCTCGGAGCTAAAACGCTTCACATGTTCGATGTCAGAGAAACACCAGACGGTCACAAATCTTCACGAACGATTCTTGTTGGGGAGGGTTAGCGTCAGCTCTTACCTCAGACGAAGCTGGTTCGATTCCCCTTTTATGTCGCCTTCCTTGATTCGTTTGAAGTTTTAGAGTAAATTATTTTCAGGGTTTAAAATTGAGTCGAATTGTAAACAGACAGGAAACGATGGAGCCATTTGTTCACCGTCAAACTTGGGAGTTTGTCGGAAAAAGGACAAAGAAGTGAAAAGTTTAACTGCCGTCGTATGTCGGTTGAAGCCACGCAGCCTCTGAGAGGAGCGGAGACACAGCGCAGGCACAACTCCCCGAGACTCCGCCCCATCCTGCTGCTGCCGGACGATCGACCAATCAGCGACGAGCAGAGTTTATTTCTCTTCTTTCAACTTGGAACAAAGGTCTTCCTTTGTCACCACTTACTGCCATAAATCTTCTGTCTTTTAAAGGTACTTTTAATTCTTTCTTGGACAACCAAGCAAAGCAGGCTTCAGCGAAAGTCTGTGATAAAAATGTGCACAGAAAATATCATCAAAAAAAAACAATACAAACAAAAAAACCTTTTGAATTAAAACGTACGTTCAAAAAGAAAACAACGTTTTTCGTTGTTGCTGAAAATGAAGTATTGGAAGATGTATGTTATAAAAACTGCAACACACTTTAGAAATTTAAAAAATGGTGTTATTTTGTTAAGCCATGAGGCAAAACATTAAGAGTAAACATGCTTATTCTCCAGTTACAGGTGGTAAAATATTATAAGGACACAATATGGGTCAACTTTCTTACTTTTTTACGTCTTTATTGTCTATAAAATGTTTTGCATAAAGGTAGAAAGTAGGAGTGTAACTCTGTGTTTTACCAACGATTCGATTCCTCTCATAATTTGTGGCTGCCTATCCAATTCATAGTCGATATCAGTTCAATTTGATTCCAAATTGATCCAATTCTTAGACCTAAAATCAATCCAGGACATCTTTAGCCGAACTTTAAACCGATGTGACCCAGCGATAAATACCGTCTGAACGGTGCAATTGTTGTTTTCTAGATGTATTTCTTGCAAGATAATCAAGTGTGAATTAAATATGTGTATAAACAATCAATTAAACAAGAATTAATGGCAAATCTATTCACATTTTCATTAAGTTCCACCCACTGTTGTTTTTCCACATGAAAATTAAAACCTACCGTGTCTCAATCCAAATGGTATTTTCTAATATTGATTATTAATTTTAGGAGGATTTTTTTATGGTTTGGGTGGATTTGATTCAATTTGATTGACAACTTGGTTCAGACAGATCAATCTGGTTGGATTGTTGGAATAGAAATCGGTTAATTGTTACACCCCTGGTAGAGTTATCTGTTTTGCTTTCAGCAGTGCAAAATTAGACAGAAATGATTGTAAATTATTTGTTAAAATTGACCTTCTGGAAAGTTTGAAGTACTAATAAGAAGAAGGTACAGGGTACTTTAAAACTACTGATGAAGATGCCAACAGGCTGGTATTATCTTGGGTAAACCATTAGTCCCAAAAAAAGGTACAAATGTTTAGATCACAAAAGTTTTTATGAACTCCAAGCACATTGTTGTTATTTATCTTGAATCCCCTGAAGTGAAATGTGATTCCTATTTTATTTCAGCTAAATTCTTCACAGGTTCAGTAAATTAAAAAAAAGAACATTTTTTAAAGCTGCTTAAAGATGCCCGCCATGTTTTCATGAGA
Source organism: Oryzias latipes (assembly GCF_053564925.1). Classification (NCBI taxonomy): domain Eukaryota; kingdom Metazoa; phylum Chordata; class Actinopteri; order Beloniformes; family Adrianichthyidae; genus Oryzias; species Oryzias latipes. The sequence continues at coordinate 10,590,113 of NC_136240.1, forward strand.
TTTGCATTCTTGCAATTCTTCATGCACTGCTGAAAGCTAAGCCATCATTCCTCCTCCTGCAGTACCAGGCATGAAAGGTCTGCTTCACATAACTAACAGTCTTGTTAATCCTATGATTGCAGGTTAAGTACTTCTGAGAGAATTAAACTTTTACTTCAGCTAAATTCCTCTAGTTCATAAAAAGTCATCCAGAATTTCCCTCAGCCTTGGAGCAGTGGGACTAGTTTCAGTTTGGAATGAGCAAAGTCAGCTCGTCCTTCAAATGAAGCAAAAATGTCAGACGGTTAAAAGTTGTGGAAATGTAAAAGTTTTAGAAAAGAGGTGTATACACTATAATGGATCTATTTCTGACACATAATAAAGCACCAGAGAAATTAATATCTTAATACTATGCACGTTTATTTCAGAGGATGTGCCCCAACATGATTTTTTTGGAATTAATGGAATTGCCCCAGTGCAATACTCTTAAATCCTTTTAATTGCGCAAACTGCCACTTTGAGAGGGAAGACGTGACTTGCGGCTCTTGTGCTTACAAGTCCAAATTTCTGATGTGTTCATGAAAATATATTTTAAAACAGGACAATGTGAGGCTAATTTTTGACTAAATTATGTGTCCTAGTATCGTCTTTGCTCAGACAATGGCTATACTGTGCATGTGAGCCTGTTTGCACACTGAACTGACTGAACTCCAGCAGCAGGAGCCCTGCTTGCAAAGTGGATGCCACACTTCTCATGTTTCCCCCGCCTCACTGACCCATTCTTGCTGTCACTCAGCAGCTGCTTTTGAAGATTAGAAGTTGCTGCTGTCTCAGCTGTCAAAATTTTGGTCAAAAGAGCCTGATCATGTTTTTCAGTTGATTTTTCCCCCCTCATGTTTTCTATTATACCCATGAGGAGGAATGCATAATCAAAGCTCGAATGACTACATTTCCTTTTAAACATTAAAGCAAGTCAAACAGCCTTATGTGACCTCAAAGGGTTATGTAAGAAAATACATAATATTCACATTTTTTATAACTGCTGGTGTCACTGAAGCCTCCTTTAACAAGCTGACTGGACCAAATACTTTCAAGCACAAGAGCGCTTAAGATTACGATTTTAAGAAGATTAGTTTAATGAACTCATGATTATAATCTGGATTTTATTTATTTCTAGATGAACTGTTCTGAAGACTGTTTGCAGTTGTGTGTGTATGCAAGCGTTGCTCCATAATTAGTCCAAGGCAGGCATGTCCCTAATCAGACCCCCCACAATTATTATTCAATGGCCCAGTGTTGCCATAAAGCAGTGAGAGAGTGTCCGTTGAGACAACACTAACCGTCACTTTATTGTTGCCTGCAGACTTGCATGTTTGTTCAGTCAAGGCAGGTGGTCTCCTCTGTGAGGTCATGGTGTGCGAAACATAAGGAGAGGAGTCTTTGGAGGGGGTCACCCTCAATCCCAAGGTCTGAGCACAAATCAAAGCAGGGACATCGCAGAAGGAGACGTCAGTTTTTATTTGAAATCATGGTAGGAGGGAACGATTTGTATACTGACATCTTATCTGCTGAATTGATAGTGAATTGGTCAAAAAATTTTAACATTTAAAACTTACACTGTGTTTAGTGCAATTGGATATAAAAATTATTAAAATAAACATTTGAACCCTTTTTTATTTTAATTAACTCAAAGTGTAGAAAATATTGAATTTGTAGATCAACATTTTTGCAATAGAATAATTGCATAAGAATAATGGAATAATAATAATAATTGCAATAGAATAATTACCACAAATAAATGTAGATCCTTCCAGATCATCCTTTGTATACAGTGCCTATGAAAAAATCACATACTCTACAGGTTGCATCACGATGCAAAGAAACAGCCTTCAGTCTGCTGACTGGGAAATTGTTTTCCTTTAGCGCCCCCTGGAGGCTAATCTTGTAGCACAAAAGGCATTTTCAGAATAATTGGTAACACTGTTGCTTTAAAAAAGCTTGACTCTTTAGTTTAAAGAGTTTACACAACACGTGTGAAAAGAAAACAACCAAATAAACAGCAAATATAACCAATTAACAAAAAGTTATTTAATAACCTAATGGTGACTGAGCGATTTACCAATTATAACTACATTTCCTATAATTGCTGATCTTCTTCGACGGAAATGACGTTTACAGACTTCCGCTACATTCAAGGGCACCGCAAAGTCCCGCTGGTGAAATTTAGCTACAACAACACACGTGTGCTGCCAAATACTTCACTAAAGTCGTGGTTTTGAGCTAGATTCGGGTGGACATGGACAGCTTTGGGTCAGACTTTTCATCCGGAGGTTCTGGAGGTAAAATGGACACCGGAACCATCATGGAGCAGGTTAAAGTCCAGATCGCGGTAGCTAATGCACAAGAGCTGCTGCAGGTAAATCAATGGCTGGAGAGTTACTAAGCTAGCAGGGTTTTAGCCTGCGATGGTCATGTTTATATAAACTGATGTTTCTTTTACAGAGAATGACTGATAAATGCTTTAAGAAGTGCATAGGTAAACCTGGGAGTTCTCTGGATAACTCTGAGCAGGTATGTGTGCGTGAGCTTAGCCTTCTAGCTTTGTAGAATAATACACCATGTCTATATATTTTTTACTTTTTTTTTTAAATTAGAACTAGTGGAACCCTAGAATTAATGTGACTTCCATAAAAGTGTAGCATTCTCTAATAATGCTGTTCATCTGTTGGTGTTTTTTACAGAAGTGCATCGCCATGTGCATGGACCGATACATGGATGCCTGGAACACTGTATCCCGGACGTATAACTCCAGACTACAGAAAGAAAGAGCTCGCCTGTGAGCCTCCTTCCCGTCTGCCTTCCCCTGCTGTCTGTGAGGATCTGCTCGGTGCTCCGCTGGAGGTCACAGGCTGTCCACACAGCAGCAATCTCTGCCATAAAACCTCCATGACAGGCAAACAGAGCCTGTGGACTCCTAACCATATTGGTGTCTCTGTGGACAGTTTTACTCTATATTTGAGGGGAAAGTCTCTAAAGTTTCATTATTCCTTCCTGTAGGTTTTACAGCTGTAGTGCTCATAAAACAGGGAAGTTTGTCAAAATAACATGGTGTCACAGATTGCTTGGACATTAAAGTGCAGATTTAGTTTTTCTGTTATAAGCATCCATAAACATGACTCTTTATTTTATTTTTTGTAAATCCATGCTGATGCATATTTAGTTTGAGTTATACTAAAATAAAATAAAAACAGTACACTATTGGTATAAAGTTTTCCCTTTAATGAATTTATTGAATCCTTAAAGTTTTTCTGTAAAAATTCTTTTTACTTCATACAGGCAGTGTTTTTTTTGTATGTCGCAGAAACGTCCACATTTCTTTGCAGAAAAGTGGTTTAGCAGGCAGCCATTACTGCGTAGCAAGTGACTCCAAACTTCATTCATGCTGCCCTTTTTGTGTGTGTGTGCAAGAAACCCCTGCTTTTAATGTTTCCCAGTGAGATTAAAAACTTTTTTTTCACTCTTTTGATCATGGATTTCAGTTTAATAAAAACAGATTTGATCACAGAAAAAAAAACAGCATTTTCAGTCATCAGGAAGACTGAAGGTGAATCTCAGTTTTTTGACATTCACAAGCCTGCAAACAGCCTGATATCAAAATACAGCTGGAGAACAAAACCGTTCTGTTTGACACGTTTTCTAGGTGTCACTCTATATCCCGGCCTCCACAGTGGGGGGCTTGTTCCACAGCTTCGCTCGAGACCCAGCTGCAGTTTGCAGGACAAACTCGGTCCTCTTTTTCCTTTTTAGCAAGCAGACTAAGAGGAATTACTTTCAACAGCAGAAAAAAATAAAAACATTTCTTTTATGTTTATCGTCAATAAAAGCATAAACGTTACAGATGAAATAACATAAGCTGCACTTATCCATCTCAAGTGAAAGAAAATAAATATTTAACCAGAAAAATGCACCAAGAAAAAAACAAAGTACACTTTTGCCCCCGCCAAAAAAAAAAAAAATTGGGGGTGAATTCTGAGAGTTTTTTTTTTTTTTAAATAGTTCATATTCTGTGAGTCATAATGTAATGTTTTGATTGCAGGAAATCACGTGTCTAAATGCACTGATGTCAGATACCCCAACAAGTTTTTCTGTTCACCTGTATATGCTCTCAAGTCTGTGGCTGACTGGAGATTACTAAGAAATCCACACAGAATAATAAAAATGCATGACATTTTTTGGAAAGGACAATAAATAAATGTAATAAATACTTTTAGTCGTGCAATGTGGTGGCTAAAGTTTTGTAACCTTTTGACTATAACAAAGTTCAGACAAATGCACAGTAGTAAAAACAGCACCCATAACCAGTTGGCTGCGCAAATTCAGCAGTTTAAACTGAAAATGCTTGTGCCTGGCCTCTGCCATGACTTTGGTCCTTGTACAGTACAGTTTGTGAGGAAAATTCATCAGTAGAAATCTCTGAGCTCTCAGGAGGAGTGTGTTGCCCCCCTTCTTTTAGAAGGGCAGGTATTTTGATATCCACTTCCTGACCGATGTCACACGAGTGTAAACCCCTGGAAAGCCAACTCGTCCGCACCCGTGACCCCAGCTCGTCACTCCGGCAATAAACCACCGGCCAGAGAGGTCACGGCAAGTCAGGGGCCCCCCAGAATCACCCTGGATCATTTAGAAGAGAGGAGAGGAAAAACAAGCCAGAAATTAAAGGTTGTGTTCAAATTCTTTCATGTTTTCCTTTTATTTATTTTTTTTAGGGCTGTCCAGATCTACTATTCTGAAATCCAGTGCCCTAGAAATTTTCCAGAAGTGCTCACTTGACTGACGAATAAAGACCACAATGCATTGCGTTTGACGTTTTTTCCTGTGAAAACTGTTTAATAAACAATGTTTTCATCATAAATAGTGGCAACAGTGGATTCATAAAAGGCTTCGTAAAATCTTCATATTTATTAGGATTTTACTTCAGAAAATTGGTGACATCATATTTGCTGTATTTTAAAAAAAAAGTAGTGATCAAGGTGTCCGAATTGCTTTTAAAATCCAAGGCAGTAGATAATCCCGCACTAGTAGGGAGGGAATCTGGATATAGTAACCAAAATATCATAATTCTGTTCCTATTTACATAAAGGAGAGTAAAAAAGCGAGTCAAAGACAATTAATTGCATGACAGGGTCCTCAAACGTAGGTAAAAATCTGTATTGTATTGTCATCCAATCATTTTATTTAATGAAGCTCCACTTCTAAAGACATCAAACGTTATAATCCAGCAGATTATAACATTTAAAGAAATAGGAGCGACCTCCTCTTGACTTTGGCTAGAGAGGTGAGATAGAGCGGGTTGGGTATAGAGCGAGGTGAAAACTCAAGAGCTGGCACTCTGAACACTGCGGTGTCCAGGAAAAAGATTTCATCCAGCGAATCTTACCAAACAGGTGTCTCTGCCTCCCTCCATGAGGCCAGCACACATCATGTTCTGAGTCAGCGCATCTCCATAGGAGAGCTGGCAGTCTGCCTGCTCAATGATCTTCACTTCAGCTTTCTGCAGCAAGTTGGCAAGCGAACCTGTGGAAATATACAAGTTTTAAGATGATGCCATCTGTGGGATCAAAACTAGTGAGATGAGAAGTTTTGGTTCAGATAAGAACAACAACAGCAATAAAAAAATACAAGTGCAGGTTACATTCATACTTTACTGCGACAAATTTTTCTCATTTCAGATCTCATTTATGAGTAATCACAGTCAGGACGAGGCCGCCATTTTTAATCATCTAGATTTATTTTTCTTCTTTATTTTCTACTCAATGTATTACTTGATATCTGAAAGGGTTTTGCTATAACTATGTTTTGTAATTTTTTTTATTGTAGCAATCAGTTATTTTCAATTATTGAAACAAACCAAAAAACAAAATAAACAGGTGTAACAAATGTATATCTCTCTGTATATAAAACTGTGAAGTTTTCCATTGGTTCCCTATGTATTTATTTACTTATTTATAAAAAGCCAAATATGACCTGACCATTGCTTCTTGTTTCTGCCACAGTGTGTGACAGAAATATCAATGAGAGAATTAAAAAAATCAAAAAAGTGGTAATAATTATGCACAACTGCCACTAATATGAGCACATTTCTGTGTAATGCCAATAATAGCTTCGTTTAGCCCAACAGGAGCATTGTTTTTCTGCTTTCTAAGACAAAACAAAAACCTTAAAGAACCAATCCGATCATCTTTTGATTTAAAAATAAGAGCATTCCCAGTGATCTTTTAATTTTGATGCCAATTTGAGCCAAAAAAAACCCAACCTGTGCCGCTTTTCAAAGCCACAATTTCTGCAGAGCGGTAGGAGTTTATGAGAAACTCGCCTTTGAGTTGTGGTTGATACTGTTGGTGTGGAAGTAAGCCTGCACTTATTTCCCATGATTCCTTTGTTTGGTCTGTCTCCCGCTAGCTTACAGCCCCTCCCAAACCCAAGCTAACATTAGCGGTATACCAAATATGGCAAGCAATATTGGAGCTATCTAGCCATACAGTTTTAAGCCGGATACCAGTTCGGACGAGGAAAACAAAGATGTGCATGCATCTTTTTTTGTCTGTAAGTGGATGAATCAGAAAGGAGCAGAGCAGGGAGGCTCTTCCATCCCGCTTTCTACGTCACAGCTGAGGTTTTTTATTCATCTGCTCCTGATTTACCACGATTAGAATAAAGAAATACTCAGAAATGCAGTTTTAATCTTGAATTATTTTATCTATATCCTCCATCATGAGAAAAATGCTACAAAAAACATGTTAAAGACACGGAGTGGGTCTTTCAACCATTATTGCGTTTTTTACTTGTTTTTACGTCAAAACACTTCCAGTTTGTTCTTTTAGCAGCTTCACCTCTGATTTGGTCAAAGGCTGAGTTTACGGCTCATCTCTCACCTCCTTCCTTCATGGACCCCCAGCCTGCGATGTAGCACTCTGCGTTCTGCAGGAAGCTGTGCACGGGAGACGGAAGACACGCAGTCTGGATGGTGTAGGACATGGGGGCGGGGACTGCCAGCTCCAGCAAAGCAACATCATGATCCATGCGAGTGCCGTTGAACTCTGGATGAATGATAACCCTTTGGATGGGGATGACCAGGGCCCCCGCTCCAGATCGCAGAACCGAGCCAAGGCTTACAGCCCAATCTGTGGGACTGGGGTCACTGAACGAGAGTTTTGAATGAAACTCAGAGCTGATCAAACTCATATGCATTAACGTTGTAGTACCTTTTAAAACAATGTGCTGCAGTCAGTAACCACTTATTGTGAATGAGCGTGGCCCCACAGCGGTAAAGTCTTTGGTGCTGCAGGATGCCAATCCAAGGCCACTCTCCTTTCCGAGCTGTAACTCCACCGACGATCTTCTGAGGACCCAGCGCTGGACGCAGGCCGCAGTCTGGACAGCAAAAAAAACACTTCACAACCAGTGTTCCTCAAGCTGAGCATAAGTTACCCTCCATCCAGAGGAACCTACCACAGTTTCTTTCATCCGCCCCATTGGAGCAGTCAGGGACTCCGTCACACTCAGGGTTCACTTTGGTAATACACAACGCAGAGCTGCACTGGAAGCTTTCACTGCAGTTTATTGCTGTAATGCATAATGGATACTACAGTGAAACTACCATCTGTTCTAACTTTCCTTGTCACAAGAATATGAACAAATAATGCACAAAATAAATAGGCAAGAAATGGGGCTTTAGTAAAATGAACCAAAAAATTTAAGCATGCTAATTTTTCAAGTTTAGAAACTCCTAAAATAACTCAAATTTTAAGTGTAAGACAAAACACCACTTCACTAAAAAATAAGTTACAAAATAAAAGCTAAATTTAACGCTTAAAGGAAGCGACACGAAACAAAAAGATCCAAAGAGAGATGTAATAATTAGATTTAACCCTTAACCCCTATATTTATTTCCAGCTATAATAAAATAATCACTACTGTTTGCATTAAAATCCATCAACATCACAAATCATATATATTTTGCATAAATTGTTAAGAGAAGTAGTTTATCTGAAATTAAGAGCTTTGTGCCTTATAACAAATGAAAAGCGCTTAACAAATACATATAGTCTGACGTTTAAAATAAAGAGAGATGTGGTGACAAAATGAAACATGAAGTGGAAATCACTGCCTAAATTCAGAGGCTCCTCCTTCTAAAGCATCTAAAGTAAATTAATGTCACAACATCACGCAAATCTCACAATTGCTTCAAGAGGTATCAATATAAGCATGTTAAACAAAGACTGGAAAGAGAGACGGCCTAAAAATCCAGTATTTTGAGGAATTCCAATCAAACAGTTCATAGAATCTGAAGAAATCCCTGTGCGTAGGGGAACAGGGAGGAGCCAACTTTAAATGACTTTGATCTTAAGGCTCTTAAGCTAAATGTAGAAGGAGCATATAAATAAATATTTATTGCACAAGTGAACTTTCATCTATTACAATTGGAAAACACAGGGTGCAGTTGTATTTGAAACGGTTAATTTTTGCATTTTCATACAAAAAAAAGTTATGTGAGCAATTTCTGCATCAAAGCAAAAGAAAACTGACTTATTTGAGAATTTACCAATTCAGCTTAATTATCTGGATTTCAGACGGTAAAAACCGGCAAAGCCTAGAAAAAGTTCTTTACTTATAGATGTTGCCTGTTGTTACAGTATAACAATGTATTTGCTTTAACTTTCTTTCAATTTTCAGAATATTTTTCTGTTTTCTGTGTTGTCTTCAGAGCTCCAGCATTGGAAATTTTATGGCTAAAAGGTGACATTACCAGGTGTCTGTTCAGAAGACACTTCCCAGGACACCGACAGGTTAGCGGAGGTGGCTTGCGTCAGAGCGGGGACGGTGGGAAGAGGCTGCATGTAATCGTGCACCATGCTGGGATCCGTGTGCCTCAAAATCCAGTTCCGCAGTTTGGTAATGCGGGAGTATACCCCAGGTCGGTTGATCTGGGCACAGCCCACACCCCAGCTCACCACGCCAGCCAGGAAGAACTTCCCTGGGGCCCCCTCACACACCAAAGGCCCCCCAGAGTCACCCTGTGAGGGACGTGAGATTGATTTTAAAATCCATGGGTGTGTTTTAAACCAATGAGCAGCATAAGCAAAGTTGCATCCTCTCATGAAGGATTTCTGCTTTTTGAGCAGTAATTCTTCATGGTCCTGCAGACCATCAGGATGAGATCATAAATAGATGACATTGAAGTCTTTCAACACCATTAACATGGATTCATGACTTTAAAAAAACCGCTATTCTCCTGAAAAATGAAACAAACAATCCATGTAAGAAAAAGTAACATGAAAGCGCAGCAGAGACAGCACCAACCTGACAAGAGTCCACTTTGCCTTGTAGGAATCCAGCACACATCATGAGGTCACTCACAGCCCCGTTGTATGCAGAGGATTTGTTGCACTCCTTGGTGTCAATGATTTTTACCACAGCTTTCTGCAGTGTTGAAGGCAACGAGACTGCGGAGTAGAAGAGCTCAGTGATCACTTCCCACCCACCCACCCACCCATCCACCCATCCACCCATCCACCCATCCATCCATCCACCCATCCATCCACCCATCCACCCATCCACCCATCCATCCACCCATCCACCCATCCACCCATCCACCCATCCACCCACCCGTCCATCCACCCATCCACCCACCCATCCACCCATCCACCCATCCATCCACCCATCCACCCATCCACCCATCCATCCACCCATCCACCCATCCATCACTTTTCTAACCACGCCGAATCCCGTCTGCGATCAGACAGTTGCTGGAGCCTATCCCAACCACTTATGGGAAAAAGCAGGTGCCACCCTGGACAAATTGTAAGATTGCTCACCACCCAGAACACATATTACACACATACGGTAACAGTGTACTTAGTTTTACATTGCTAATTACATTTCAGTATATATTGGCATATTTCTACATAAAAGTCCCATTCGTCCGTGTTGTCATTTCTTTATTTTCTTTAGACCGGTTTATGCATTAGCTTAAACCAAAAATAATTCCATCCTATGTAGAGATTTTTGTAAAAATAAGTTTGTAACTCCCAGAAACTTCTTAAATCCAACATGTTTGCACGTTATGCGCTAGGCCTGCACAATATACCGCAAATTTATCGTTATCGCAATATCAAGCTCTGCAATATGCACATCGCAAAAGACAGTGAAAATCGCAATAAATCGTAAACCTCAAATGTGTTATTACAACCTTATGGCAGCTTGAAGCATTTAACGAATCAAATAAATCCCTTTATGCATTTGACCAATCAGATGGACGCCTTCACCTTGTTGACCAATCGGATGGAGGCCTATTATGTTAGATGTTTGTCTCCTATGTCAACGAGGGTCATTTGGAGTATAATTTTGAAACTGTTGCAATTTAATGGGAATGATGTTTTTGTTTATTTTGTTATTTGTTTATTTACCGCAAATCATATCTTTATCGCAATATTAATCTTAAATATCGCATATCGCGAGTTTTCCTCATATCGTGCAGCCCTATTATGCGCTGTCGCAGCACGACATTAAAATTGATATTTTAATCCCAGTTAATTTTGAAATACAAAAAAAAAAAAAAAGAAACTGTAGAGCTGTTTTGCCACCATGGACCTCCAAAATGTTCATAATTTAATAAAACATAGGTAATTACATAATAACAGTAATTGAAATCTTTCTTCTTCTATTATGTTAAAGTAAAAATTATTTTGATAATATATATATATATATATGTGTGTGTGTATATATATATGTGTATATAGATAGATAGATAGATAGATAGATAGATAGATAGATAGATAGATAGATAGATAGATAGATAGATAGATAGATAGATAGATAGATAGATAGATAGATAGATAGATAGATAGATAGATAGATAGATAGATAGATAGATAGATAGATAGATAGATAGATAGATAGATAGATAGATAGATAGATAGATAGATAGATAGATAGATAGATAGATAGATAGATAGATATAGATAGACATGTTATTTATGTTGATTTTTCAAAATCTTCTGACGTTTCTTTTTAATAGCAAATTCTTTTTCATTCTGGTTTAAATACTTCATGATGACATTCATCAGCTCAGTGACCTTCGACACTTATTGGGAGGTAGAATGAAAATGAGCATTTAGGCGGCTCCAACCACTCCAACCAAAAAATGCTTTGATAGGATAAAAATCGAGTTCTTAAAGCAATAGTAAAACATTTCAGAATAACAATGATGTCAATTCAAAAATAAATATTATTATTGCTGATTGTTTGATTTTACAATCTATTGAAAAATAAATAAATAAATATAAACATTTTAAAACTCCATCGGCTCCATTAGCTCCGTTTTAGCCTGACCTCCTTCATCCATGCTCCCGAGGAGTTAGCACGCAGACTTACAGCTGAACTCGTTTAAGGCGCCCCAGCCGGACACAACGCAGTTCTGGCTGGGTGGAAAGACGTGCGACGCAGCAGGAATGCAGATCGGTTGGATGTGGGGGCTGAAGCTCAGGGGGCTCTCCAGCTCCAGCACGGACACGTCGTTGTTGGAGGTCTCTGGATCATACGCTGGATCCACAACTATTGACTTGATGTTTACTATTTTAGACCCGACCTCGTCCCCTTTTCTCTGGCTGGCTCCAACCAGAGCTGTCCAGTCTTTGGGGTCATTTTCTCTAGAACAGGAAAAACAAAATCCTCCTGAATTGTATTCCCAAAAAAATCCATACTCTTCTACACTACATTTCTTTTGATTCTCATCAGGACAAATCCACGCCTACCTCTCAAAGCAGTGTGCAGCACTGACCAGCCAGCGGTCGCTGAGGATGGAGGCTCCACAGGTGTGAAGACCGTGGAACCTCAGACTGACCTGCCAAGGAATCTCCCCCAGGTGAGCATCAACCCCGCCCACAATCCGACTCTCCACAGCCGGCCGGGAACCGCACGCTGACGGGAACCATGAGCATTTCATGCAAACAGAAGGGTTTTTGCAAAGAAAAAAGTAAAACAAAAACTCCTTATATTTATAATCAACTTAGCAAAATACCTAAAATCTGAAATTATATTATTGAGAGAAAGGGGCTAGTTTTTTTCTTGTTTTTTTCTTTTTACCACAGTGAGCTTCATCGGATTCATCTGCACAGTCTGGGATGAAGTCACACTCTGGGTTTATTTTGGTGACACACTCTCCATCGTCACAGGTGAAAGCCGTGGCTGGACAACTGGCTGCAATTTGCAGAGTTGAGGGAAATCAATACAAGGGGCAAGAAGGAAAAGAATCGCATTAGAATGAGCATAAAAAACAACACACGCCAAACTTTAAAAATAAAAGCATCGTCATACAGCAAAGTCACACTAAATTAAAAATAATGTTCTTTTTCAGAGGTCTAACGGTTGAAGGCGTAAAATCCAGCACAACTTCACACAAATCAGCAGGATGATGAGCGCTGCTTATCAATGAGGATCTGATTACGAGAAGGGCTGAGATTAGAAAAATTCTGAAAGTGGGGGTGGATTTGAGCAGAGTTTTGAGGGAGGAAAATACAAAAGGAAACTGTTTCAATATAGTTTGGAATAGATGAGTTTAACTTACATAAAAATCACATGTTTGTGGATTTTTTTACATGTTCTTTGGCATTTTTTTAATCAAATTGTTGTGAATGAGGAGCAAAAAAAAAAGAATAGTTGGAAAAAAAAGAGTGTATTTGTGACATAAAAAATGTCCGTCTTTAATTTCCTCATCTGACTCAAATCTGTACGGCTGGATAGCTTCAATATTGCTCGCCCTTTTTGTTGCACTGATAGTGTTAGGTTGGGGTTTGAGGGGCTGTAAGATAGTGGGAGAATGTGTAAACAGAGTGCTCTCAGCAACGGGGAGGGGGCTGAGGTTGTTTTACCCCCTACTTGGGGGTGAATTTCTACTGAACTACTGCCGCTCTGCAGAAACTATGTCCTAGAAAATGACACAAGTTGGCATAATCATAATTAGAAGACCACTGGGAACACTTTGAAAATAGATCAAAAGATGATCAGAGTGGGTTTTTTAAAGGAAACGGAACTTCTGGTGTTGAAACTGATTGATTTCATATATTTTTAACCACAAGTGAACAAAAGTTTTTCCAAAAAAAAGTTTTTCCAACAGTTAACATACCCATTTTTGCGTCTCCGACTGCATAAAACGACTTTCCTCTGGCTCCTGTCATGAGGCAGGAAAAGTGGCATCAAACAGCTGTTTGCCGCTCATACCGTCTCCTCCACAGGCGACTCATAACACACCCAATAAAAAGACGGCGCTGATGGCCCCGAAGCCCGGCACCTCCAGAGGTTTCCCCTGCATGACGGAGCTGAAGCCTGCCCTCAGCAGGTCCCGGACAAAGTTGTATGAAAACTGCTGGATTCTGGACACCATGAAGATGAGTCTGACTGTCGCGATCACGTCACCGTTGGTGTTGCTGAGAAAACAAACATTTCAGAGTCCGTCTCTGGTTGTTTTTCAGCGTTTAGTCACTTCAGCCCATGTGGCTCTTACCCATAAGCGATAATGCTGCATTCCTTATAGTTATTTGATACCGATGAGGCAATGAAGATATTTTTAATCTAAAAAACAAAATAAAAAAACACGTTCATGAATGACATGGGCCCTTTTCTTCAAACACAAGGCCATAATGCAAACTGACTAGACCTTTGATTTTAGAGATGAGGAGAGTATGATGGTGAAAGCCGAGTTCTCGTCCTCCAGATCAGGAGTGTACTCCAAACCCTTGAGTTCAACCGTCTCAATGAAATGCTGCGGCTCCTGCAGCAGGTACGCTAGCAGTCATAGATGGAGGAAGGTTAGCTGTGAAAAATGGCTTCTGCGAAGATTTAAGAAAAACAAAGTACTCACCTATAACAAAGCCCACACCGATACCTACGAGTAGGAAGAAGATAATGCAGGCGATGAAGATGCTCTTGTTGGAGCCATTGCTGGGTGAAGCAGATGGGGCTCCTCTTTCATCCTTCTTCACCTCCATGTTCGATTACAGCAGCAACCTTTACGGCTCACGCTATCATAATGCCTGAAACAATGAACATAAGCAGTGATCACTGCTGCAGCATGACTGGGCTGCTGGTTTGAGATCCAACATTTTTCCTGTTTTGATCTATGATTTGTGAGAGATGATGTGCTGTGGGAACTTAATACATTTCTCAATAATTAGTATAAAACAGCTACTTTATCCCTCTATTGTGGCTCTTTGGCTTTGAAGAGAAGAAATGAAAATGCTTTGAATCAATGATGGGTTTGTTAATTATTATTATTATTGTTATTTTTATTTAACCATTATTTATCCAGGCAAGACAGATTAAGAAAAGACATTCTTATTTTTAACTGTGGCCTGGCAAAAGGCTAGACCTTTTGAGAAACAAACAAACAAAAAAATACAGTTAAAATAACTGTAACTAACTCTGCTGCATCAGGACAGAATGTATTTTATTTTGAAAGGAACTTGTGTGCTGCTGACAGACTAAAATAAATTGTTATATGTTAAAAAAATATAGCAGAGTTATCTTTACATTAAGGTAAAAATTTAGAAGCTTTGTATTATAAATAAATAGCTTAATGGCCACAAAAATGGCCAGTTAGAAAATGACCTAAATGGCTCTTTTTGCATTAAAAGTTGCAGAATTCTGGATTAAAAAAAAAAAAATTCACATTGACAGGATGTTAGCTTTCTTTTCACACAAACATTGAGAAGATGAAAAATCATTAAATGTTTTTTTATTCTTATTACAGACACTTTAACACGAATGATCATATATAGTTATTAGAAACTGCAGAATTTCTTGTTATACTTGGTACTGGTGGTGCCTTGTCCTTTTCATCAAGTAAAAGTGAGCTCAAAAAAAGTTTAAATAAATAAATAAATAAAACAAATCTAAACCACTTTGCTCATGAAACCCTTTTTGACTCAAAATTATTTCATTTGGACAAACATCTCCTAGAAAAAGTTCCTTTCCTTTTTTCTTCTTCAAATAAAGTGCTGTTAGCTTCTGTTTAGGAAAGTCTTGCTCAGTGTTGGACATGCCGTATGTTGCTCACTAGTGTTGGTAATCTCACTACAAAAATGCTTCCAAAGAGTTTTTATTGCCTTGAACTCGTTTTAAAAATGGAAATAATAAAATAGTACAACTGTGGTCTAGATCAGTGTTTTTTCAACCACAGTACACTAGTGTGTGCCATGAGAAACTGCTGGGAAATATTTAATTTCTTCTAAAAAATTTTTTTATCTACCATTAGCAGAAAATCAGATGTGTGTTCATCCAAACAGGCTCAGGTTCACACCGAGAAAGCAGTAAAATGAAAGATCAAAAAATACTTTGTTTATTTGGTTGTTGTTCAAGGCATTTTGATAGGAGTGACAGTAAATTGTTGATACAAACTACAAAGTTTCATTACAGTTACATTTTTGGTTGGTGCTGTGCCTTGAAATTTCTTTTTTATCAAGAAAGAATTGAACCTTGACTCAAAGAAGGTTAAAAAATATACAGGTTTAGATCATTGTCATCCAAAACACCTGACTCATGGAACCATTTTTTAACCAAAATATCACTTTGTTTTTATTTTTTACAAATCCCTCATTAAAAGCATTAAATGATATTTTCAAGACAAAACAAATGTTTCTTTAATTCAGATGACTTCTTAAATCAAGTGTTTTTAGTTTCTGTTTCTTAAATTCTTAACTAGAATAAAGTATTCTAATCTAGGACAGTTTGTTACCGATACGAAGCCCATCGAGACGGCTGTTGTTGTGAATTTGGGCTATACAAATAAAATTGAATTGAATTGAATTGAATTTGTTTGTAAAGAGTTTTTATTGGACAATTTAAACTCTAAGACCTGGCCTCAAAATGCGTGGACATCACATTTTGTGTTATTATTACAATAGCAGTTAATTCTGCTATCAGAGCCCAAATAACAAAGAGAAATAAAAAATATCTCTAAATCAGAAAAGAGTTTAAGATGTTAAACAAATCCAGATAAAATGTAAACTTATTCTGATATTTCTGTCTTCAACTGGTTCAGTTGTTTTAGATCTGTAAAAATAAGATTACGCCTGAGTTCATAAACTGGGAAGATTTTAAAGATAACTTGAGTTATCCCTGTCATCCTAATGCTGAAGTGCCCTTAAGCACTTAGAAAGGTTAGGTGGCATCACCAAAGGAAAGATGCTATAAGGGCTGAAACTAATGCTAAATTCTGAGCTCCAAAGTGATCAGATAACACCAACATGCTGCTTAAGAAATCTAAAACTCCCAGGAATTAGTGGAAGTTCTTTTATTTTTGCTCCATCCTAAATGTAATTTGAAGGACTAAATGTTCTCACTGCAATATGGAAGGAAAATATTCCGTTACATGGAGAGCCAGACCTTTTTTTTTATTCCAGGGTTTAATCCGGAATAAAACATTTTGAAGTAATCTGAACAGGATTGAAACCCTCAGAGACGGTTCTGCTCTGAGGCGCACAGGTAAGAAAAAGTAAACTAATCCCTGGAGGCCATTAAAGGTCGACGGTCACAAACCACAAGAAAAAAATCACCAAGTTACTTTTAGAAACATTTTTACTTAATTGAAAGTGTTTTTTTGTTGTCGTTCTGGTGACAAACAGGATGGGTTTCTGATGGAAAACTCACCTCTTTGTCCTCTCATCGCTCTGAAGGTTTGACCAGGGCGCGCGCTCCTCTCAGCCGAACCTCCGCGAGGAGACGGGCCGGCGGGTCCGCTATATGCTCCACCTGATCCGGGGCGTGCCGAGCCTCTCCCGAACTCAGTCACTCGGTGTTGTTGACTCAGAAACGGCAGCTTGAGCTGCAGGAATCCCCGTCTCCTCCCAGCTCCATCCGCTGGGATCCCGTTGGCCACACCTCAGTGTGTCCAGGAGCTCCAGGTAAACAGGTGAGTGCCTCACCTGACCAAAGATCTTAAAGAGCTCTAGGAGGATCCGCCGAGTTCTTCCATCAGGGTCCCAAAACCCACAATAAAACTAAGGTACAATTTATCCATGAAAACTAGACATTAAACGCCACATTTTTTTCTGCAGAATTTGATTTATTTTAACTTATTATTGCAAAAATTCTCCATCATTTAGAAAAACAATGTAAACATGGGTGTTAAGCACAGTATCCCCACTCTGCTTACAGCATTTCTAATTTAAAGTCGTTAATGCCGCAGATTTCTCCCTGTGTGCCTAAGCTTTCCCATTCCAAACACAAAAACTCCCTTCAAACTGACAAAAGCTCACTCAGGGTGTGAAAAGGAAGATGTGATCCAGCTCAGATCACTGCAAGGAGCGACTGCACCCAAAGATAAAAACAAACTCCAGCATAGGTTTTCCTTTTATTTTTCTTATCAAAAACAAACAGTAAAAAGCTCACGTTGTTCCTGCATAAAAATGAAAAGGTTTGCACTTCCGTAGCACATGAGCTCTTTAGAACAGAGGTTCCAACGTCTGGACACCACAAACAAAAGGGAAGTGCATTCAAAAGTCATTTTTACTGCTGATTCTCCAGCTTTCTTCCATTAGGTTGGTTAAAACAAAAACAACAAAAATAGAAACAAAACAAAGGTCTAACACTTCATGGGCGATTTAGCCGTCTTGCTGCTGTATGAAGGGGTTGGGTATGGCCTCCATGCCGTCCTGAGGACAGATCAGGACGACGGAGGTTCCTCTGCAGACCACCAGCCCCAGCTGCCTGGTGTCTTCTGTCAGCTTCAGCTGGTCGTCTGGATCTGCACACAGACACACAAAGGGATTGTAAATGCCAGAGGATGTTCATCTTTATGTTGCAGTTTTTGTACATTTAAAGAGATTTTTATTGCCGTCAGTAAATGTGACAAATGCTTAACAGAACAAGAGTCCACAGTTGATCCGATACTAGAGGAAAACAATATTACAATGCAAAGAGTTATTAGTTCAAACACAAAAACATTTTTTTCTAGCTAGTGGACTCTTAATGTTAAGGAAATGCTTCAGAATATGATAATGACCTATTAGAACCTATGCAAATGGGAGATAAAAACTTTGGTTTACGGAAAAACACGCCAAGTTTTTAATCGTTATTAAACGCGAGTTTGATGAATTATTATTATAGTTTTTAACTGGAGATCAATACAATTAATTTACTTAGTTTGAAGAGTGAAGGTGAAATTCTTACTGAAAGAAAAGTTACAATATTTAGAAAGGAGAATTAGAAGAAAAAACATTCTTACAAAAAACAGTTTTTCGCCATGGCGATCAAAGTAGCTCCAACTGCTCTTTGTGACATTTTAATGCAGCCAAATTATATATACGTTTAAAATGTGTTTACTTTATTAATCATTGTTAATCCGGCATTAGAGAGTGGGCTAGTGTTAATTTTCTCTCGACTTTAATGTGTCTTCATCATGAATGCTCATCATAGTAAGAAATAATGAGGTCATGTTATGTATTTGGAAAACAAAAGTCCATCTTGTTGATGGTTTTTCTGAAAAATATGAATAACCTTCTTTATGAATCTTTAGAGACATGATGCAGACATGATGCATTCATGATGACAAACAGGACATTTTTTCAAGATGGGGAATTGTGATTAGAAAACGCAGTTCAAAGTTTGATTAAAAACAAAACATTAAGTCCTAAAATACCTGTCTTAGACTACAGCACAATAAATCAATGTTTATTGAAAAAGTTCAGTCTCATTTTAATTTCCAATTTAACTTTTTTCAATTTTTATTAAAGCTTTAGTTTTTAAGAAATACACACTTTTGTAGAACTGATGAATTAAATTAACGCTGATGTTTTTCACACTTATTTACGAGTAAAAACTGCACAAGAACAGATGGAAATTCACGTATTAAGTTCAGCAAAGATGCATTTATCAGAGTCATTAGTGGTTTTACCCAACCCTAACCATTCCTCCAGGTCTGTGAGGCCAAGAAAGAAGTTCTGCACCGGCTCTACGTATTTAGAAAATTATGTGGGAATAGTCACTTTCATAAATTGAAGAAAAATAGAACTTTAAATACAAAAAATTGTAAATATTATAAAGGCGAACAGATTGGCTTCTCCTGTCTGAGAAGGCACGAGAAAATCGTTTAAAAAAAAAAAAGAAAATCTTGCGGCTTTGATGAGTAAATATTACATTTTTTAAATGGAGATCAATACAATTGATTTACTTAAAAAAACAGTTTGAAGAGTGAAGCTGATATTCTAACTGAAAGAAGAGTTACAGTATTTTTGGAAATGAAAAAGAATTAGAAAGTTTGAACCTCACAGCCTGAGTCCACATAACAGTATCAGTAAACCATGGACTAAATAACTCCTAACTACTTAATTATTAGTTCTCCATTAAGAAAAGTGGGTACACGTGAGTTTTCACTTACCACGCATGTACTCAATTGTACCGTCCAACACCAGGTTCAATAGAGGATCGAACCCTTTTAGAACTCCGCTGGCTAAAGAGGGAATAAACAAAGTAAATAATTATATTCTGACATCACTGTGAATATTCTGGTCACCACAAGTTACAATCTTTCGACAAGCCACCTACCCTCCCGTCCTCCTTGAAACTTCACACGAATTGGCTTGTCGATGTATTTGGACAAGTCAAAGATGCTCTCCTTCTTTTTCTTTTCTTTATCCTGTAAAGAAATGTCAGTTTCCAAGATTAATGCACAGTTTAAGGCGCAGACCCTTAGCCTAGCATTAGCTTAGCATCACTGACTAAGGCAGTAACAATTTCACAAATAAAACGGCCGTTACTTCAGAAATGTTATTCTCATTTCCTCAAGTATTCTATTACTGACTAACACCAAATAGAAAATGTTCGGTGAACAATAAGAGAGAAAATTAAACGAAATTATTTCGCACTCACCGCCATGTTTGAAGTGTGACCCGGAAGTTAAACTTTGACCCCAGATACAATTTAATAGCACCAATCACATCGCCGTAAACTCGCATCTGACGTCATCTGAAGTTATTTGCACTCAAAAAATAAAATAAAAAAATGTTCTTAGCTTTAGTTTTACTAAATAATTGTATTTTAATAGTAATTTTTAAAAAAACTTTTACTTTTCAAAGTTGACCTCTTTCTTAACTGCATTCTCCGGGCAGGGGCGTCTATTAATAAACAAAGTACACACCAGCTGGTGTGTTGGGAACCTACCGTAGTTGTGATCCAGAAACAGGACAAAGCAGTAGACTTGTTTTACTCTTTACAGTGACTGAAGTGAAGTTTCAGAGCTTCAATCAATCTTTTCCATGAGTTAGATAACACAATGGACGAAGATGGATATGCTTTTCATGTGGAAGACCCTGGGCCGGATTTTATTCCAGATGCTGTCCTACGGGTAGAGGAGGAGAACTTTTACGTCTGTCGGGAGCACCTGGCCCTTCAGAGTCCATACTTCAGAGCTCTGTTCTTTGGCTGTGGTGTGGAAAGCCGCAAAAAGCTTGTTGAGATCAAAGGTGTGGGTCGACAGTCTTTCAAAGTTTTGATAGAGTACAGCAAGACTCGCCGTCTGACTTTGGACCATGAAAATGTTCTTGGGATTCTTGAGACTGCAAACTATCTACAACTAGAAAAAGCCAGACTGCTGTGTTGCAAGTTCTTGGAGCGCGAGCTACACCTCACGAATTGTTTAGGAATGATGGCCTATGCATGGCAACTGGGCTGCTCTCAGCTTTATTCTGCAGCCCGGCAGGTTGTGCTCACACACTTCCCTGCGGTCTCAGCTGAAGAGGATTTTCTGTCCCTTTCCAAGGAAAGTATTGCTGATCTACTTGCCAGTGATGATCTGGCTCTCCACAAAGACGATGTGGCGCTTGAAGCCACCCTGCGCTGGGTTTCGTTTGATCCTAAACGAGAAGAACATTTTTTAGAGCTAATAGAGCTGGTGAGACCAGAGTCTCTCTCCTTAGCATTTATTACCCAACTTCTGACCAGAATGAAAGGTTCTGACCCTCGAGCAAGGCTCATCAGCAAGCTGAATGATCACTTCCCAGCCTCTTGGTCAGTAGGCAGGTCTTTGAGGCGGACCAAAGCTACAGAGACTCTCTATGTCCTGGGAGGGCCTCATGATCAGGAACAGCAGGCACTGTATCAGTTCCACCCTCTGAGCGGTAGATGGCAGTGCTGTGCACCTTTGCAGCAGAAGAATCTAACTCAGTACTCAGTAGCTGCAGTAGGTAATATCCAATTAAGATTAAAGAGAATGCTTTTCTTGAAATCTCAAATGTGAAATAAATGTATAAATTATATTACATTATAAATGTATAAAATAAATGTAAATTTAAGGTGTATTTTCCATTTAGGAAACAACGTGGTTGTGACTGGAGGCCACTTCAGAGATGTGCTGTGGTTCAGTGTGGACTGGGTGAAGATATACGAATGTTCAAATCAGCGCTGGGTGGATGGGCCGGCCCTGCAGAAATCCAGACACAGCCACTGCTCCATGGGGCTGGACTCCTCTCTGTATGTCCTGGGAGGCTGCATGGATGAAGGCCTCGTGGGTGATGTTGAGGGGTTGGTTTTTGGATCAGAAGATGGCTGGCAGGGGTTGAGCCCTATGGTCAGGGCAGTGGAGCGGGCAGCCACTGTAGCTGTGGGGTTGTGCATCTATGTAGCGTGTGGCCTGGATGAAAATGGGGAGGTGTATGCAGGAATTCAGAGATATTTGGTGAAGGAAGATCAGTGGGACGTGGTCTCCTTTTCTCCATTTCCAAGGTAAGTAGAAAATGCATGTTGTTCTTACTTGTACTTGTTTTTTACCTTTTTATTTAAAGACCCACTCCAATCATCTTTTGATCTGTTTTAAAAGTTTTTCCAGTGGTTTTTAATCATGATTATGTAGTTTTTAGCCAAAATAACCATTTCTTAGTTTCTGTGGGGAAGCAGTTCATTAGAAATTCACCTCTGAGTTGTGGGAGGGACTGTTGGCGCAGAGCAACCCCGCCACCATTTTCCCTCCCCATTGCTGAGAGCTCTCTGTTTACATGCTCTCTCAATAGCCATATGCCCTTCACACCCCCAACCTAATATTACCAGTGCAACAAAAATGGCGAGCCATATTGGAGTTATCCATCCGAAGCCAGCTCTGACGAGGAAAACAAAGACGTACGTGGATTTAGTCTTCTACAAGTGGAGCAGGGAGCTTCTGCCACACCCATTTTTATTTCTACGTAAAAAATACAATCTTTTTCCCAAAATTTTTTCATCTGCACCAGTTTTCCAACAATGAAAAACGCAGAAATGCAATTTTGAGCTTAATGTTCCTAATATATGTCCTCCTTGTTCAGAAAACATGTCAAAAAACATGTAAAAAACACCAAAAACACGATTTTCCTCTGAGTGGGTTTTTAAAGAGTGATTACAATACAAGCGGGAAGAGTGACATTTTCATTCTAAAATTCTCTCCAAGGTATGATCTGGTTGCCACCGAACTAAACGGCGCCCTCTACATGTTTGGAGGCAAAGCCCTGCGCCTCGACATGGAGACGGATGAATGGACTTTGCTGGATGAGCAATGTCTGGACAAAAAGTTCTTCTGTGGCTGCACCACAGTCAGCGGTCAGATCTACCTAGTCAGTGAAAGGAAAAGTAACAAAGCATTCCCAAACATGCTGCTGCTGGACCCTTACATAGACACCTGCCTGGAGATAGATGATGCAATTGCCTGTCCGGTCCCCATCAGAGGCTGTGTGACCATAAGAATGGTGTCTTCTACCAGCAAATGAGCAGCTCCTACACTTTAATTTAAATTAAAAAAATGATTAGAATCAATCTTAATGTATTAAATAAGGTTAATTTAATAAAATCTGTCAAAAAAGACACGCTGAACAAACATTCAAACATCTTAGAACAGTCTAGAACAACTTTCCTGAAACATTTTCATGGTTTTCTTCATCATGTAGACATTTCAATTCTTTTTTTTTTTTAAGCAGAAAAGCCCTTTTTAAAAATTAAACCCAGCTTAGTTTCTGCATTAAATAAATACACATTTGGGTAAAATAATGAAAAAAAATGGTGTAAATTCACAGAAGCATATAAGAGCCTCATAAGTAAACTATAGCATGTTGGTAATGAACTCAATCTCACACCTCTTGTGCGGTGATGTGGAGGGTTTGCGCTCAGTGTAAGTTTATATTTCACTTACTTTGTCCTGTTTCCTTTTTCTGTCCTTTTTTCTTTTGTTATTGACAGTGGTTGTCTCTGGGGTCAGTTACACCCTGTGTTCTTGCTTTTCTTAGCTGATGAGCTTGACTGGCATTATAGTAGGGTCAATCAACAGAACAATTGAGCTTCATGTTAAGTGCGAGTGAAAAGGACAGTAAAAACAGCAGCCTAAGGCACCAAACAAACATGTAGCAAACTGTAGTGTAAAATATGATGCTTCCTGCCAGAGTAGTATCACAATAAGAAAAATACACAATAAATAGATTAAATAAATAACAAGAGCAAAGTTTTAGTTAGATTATGCTTTACAAAGCGGGAATTGGGTTTCAAATTAAGATTATATTCTTCTTTGTACAACTGCGAGATCTGTTACTACAAGGTATTGAAAACTTGTTGTTTTGGGGTGAAGGGGCTGGAGCCCATCCCAGCTTCATCAGGGAGAAGTGTTTAGGTCTGTCCTTGCTGACAGAGATGGCAATTTATGTGAATTATTTGTGGCAAAAATTGCAACTATATCAGTCTTAGATATCTAGACTTTTCACGCAACGTTCACGGAGCATGTTAGGATATATGTACAATGATCTATGTAAAATAAAAATCTGCACGAGGTAATTTCTACTAAACTAGAGGTTGAAGTTTGTTCTTTTTTTTATTTTACAGGACGGTTTAATTTACCACAGAATTTCTTTTGACTGAAACGTTAAACTAAAAAAAACGTGAAGAAGAATCATTTACAGAAAAGTTGTTGCGTCATAAAAAAGTCACCATAAAGACAAAACGTTGACAAAATCTACTTCTTTCAGCACAAAACTTCATTTCCTTTTTGATCTGTTTAAATTCTTTTTCTATACTGTGTATGATACGCTGCACACAGGCGCTAAAGCTCAATCATTTGTGCTCTATTCTTTTGCAGAAAAGTAGGATGTAGACTTTTCCTGATCTGAATAAATAGGATTGAATGAACTCATGCAGAAATGGCATCCCTCTGGGCAAATTGAACGGAGGTGAAGATGTGTGACAGGAGCTGTTCCACTATCTGGCTTTTGGCATCCTGCTGTTTATATTCCTCTGGTTGGTCAGGTTGTTCAGGACACAGTTGTGAGCCAACGACGTTAGTTTCGAGTTGCTCCTTTCTGTCTTTTGCCCCGAATCCACCTCATCTGCTTCCTTCTTATGCTCTTTATCCTCGTCTTCATTGTCGTCCGCCTCACTCTCTTCATCGCTGCGTTCGTCACGCTCAACCTATGGAGAAAAGTTAGGTATGAGTGATTCTACACCCCTAGATCTGTGAGTTGTGGAGTGAATGGTGCTTACTTTGCCCTTGAAGATAAACTTGTTAACCATCCGCAGGATAAGGTAGGCCCAGAAGATGTGCAGCGCTTGGAGGACCAACAGCAGCGCATTGAAGAAATAATAACCAAAGAATGGTTGATAGAAATCAAGGGAGACCAGCAGGGTAGTGTGGATCACTCTGCAAAAAGTCACAGAACGACATCATGGTCAGTTTCAATCCAGTCTGGTGCTTTTTTGCCAAATGTTGTTTTCATTCATAGAGACATGCATGCAGTGAAAAAAGTGACTAAAGTTCCACTCCGATCATCTTTTGATCTATTTTTAAAGTATTCCCAGTGGTCCTTGAATTATAATCTAATTTTTAGGCAAAATCATAAAAGCTGTGTCCTTTTCTAGGACATAGTTTCTGCAGGGCGGCAGGAGTTCATTAGAAATTCACCTCTGAATTGTGGGCGGGGACTGTTGGTGCGATGTAAGCCTTTGTTTACACTCTCTCTCTCCCAAAAAAAACCGTCACACCCCCAACCTAACATTGCTGGTGCAAGAAAAATGGCGGTGCAGGAAGCTTGTGTACAGACTGTAGAACCTACTGTAAGTCACTGCTACAGGCTTTTTCCAATGGCCTATTTTAGTCTGATCCTGATTCACAACGATTTGAATAAAACAACTCTCAGAAATGCCGTTTTGAGCTTGATTATTTATATACATGTCCTTCATCACTCGAAAACTACTACAAGAACATGTTTAAAACACAGTTTTCATTGGAGCGGGTCTTTAAAAGTCCTCAGTCTGCTAGTTTTAGTCAGGGAGTGGCTAAACACCGACACACGAGTGAGAGGAAAGTTGCTGTCATCTCACCTGCAAGGAAACACCACCAGCCTCGAAACAAGGAAGACTACAGCGAAGACGACAAACAGCGAGTCACAAGTCCTCGTCCACACCGCATAATGAAGCATCTTGGCAGACTTGGAAAGAAATAAAAAAAAAAAAACATGTCATTATTTGATACAAACTACAAAGATTACTAAAAAGCCTTGATATATAAGTCTTTTCTGTTCAATCATGTCAAACCGTGTCAATTACAGCAACTTAAATTTAAATTGATTATCTTTTAAATATAAATAATGACACTAGTGATGACCCTTACCTTTATTATTTACTTAGATAAAAGGAACCTCCTTCATATTAAATCTAAGGCAGAGTTTTTTGGATAGAACAGGCCAACATCTATCCCTCTAATTTCCTTCCGCTCAACCGAAACTGGGTCACTGGGGCAGCAATCTAAGCAGAGATGCCCAGACTTCCCTCTCCCTGGCCACTTTCTCCAGCTCCTCTGGAAGGCCTTGAGGCGTTCCCAGGCCAGTCGGGAGACATAGTCTCTCCAGCGTGTACTCGGTCATTTCTGGGGCCTCCGTCCAGAGGAACATGCCTGGAGCACCTCCCCAGGGATGCTTTCAGGAGGCATCTAGACCACCTCAACTGACTACTCTGGATGTGGAGGACCAGGAGCTCTACTCTGGGTTTCCTCAGAGTGACCGAGCTTCTCACCTTCCCTCTGAGGGAGTGCCCAGCCACCGTATGGAGGAAGCTCATCTCTGCTGCTTGTTGCTGGGACCTCGATCTTTCGGTCATGACCCAGCGCTCATGGCCATATGTGAGTATTAGAACGAAGATCGACCGGTATATTGAGAGCTTTGCTTTCTGACTCAGCTCTCTCTTCACCACAACAGACAACGCACCAATCCGCCTGTCAATCTCATGCTCCGATCTTCCCTCACTCGTGAACAAGACCCTAAGATACCTAAACTCCTCCACTTGGAGCAGGAGCACTCCACTCGTAACCCAGAGAGGACAAACTACCTTTCTCCGGTCAGGAACCATGGCCTCAGACTTTGCCCCAAACGGCCTCAATGCCCCCTGCAGATCGTGGATTGATAACATCATCTGCAAAGTGCAGAGGAAATCTTGTGGTCCCCAAACCAGACCCCTCCGGTGCCTGTGTGCACCCAGAAATTCTTTCCATAAAAACAATTAATAAACTGGTGAGAGAGGGAGGCCCTGTCGGAGTCCAACATGCACCAGGAACCGGTCTGATTTACTGCTGACAATGAAAACCAAGATCATATGGACACCGGCAGCTCTCGGTAAGGCTCCCCTGACCCCATACTCACAGAGAACCCTTCCACAGGACACCACGGGGGCTGTTGTTCCACGACGGGACTGTTCCTGGATCTGAAGTTCCACTATTGGCCAACATTGTTTTAATAATTTGTTTTCCTTTATTTACCATGAAGACTATATTAGCACAAAATCAACACACAAGCAGTCAAAAAGTCAAAAATAAATTAAATAACTTAATTCATCAACCAGGCACAACTGATCTGCATCTGTGACGCATTACTAGAGTAACAACCACTAGAAATTGAGCCTGTTCCAGCTCTTGTCCTACTAAACTGTTAAGTTTAAACAGCATTCAAGTTCACTGCGATGAAATGCCAGCAGCCCAACGTTTAAGCCACTGCGATACCTATCAACCAGAGAACCAGTTAGGCCTTAAGGTTACATGACACGATCTTCGTGTTTCAACAGATTTGAGATCACAAACCAACTGTGAGACTTTATCTGTGATGAGTCACACCCATGAAGATCTGCCTCAAGCAACAAAGAACAATACTTATCAAAACATTACGAGGTAAAATTGAGAAACTGTCTGGGGTTAAATACTGCACTCTCTCTCTGTCCCTATCTCTAACTTAAAAACCAAAAGAATCTAATTGTAACTTTCTTCCTCATTGTTCCTTTATATTCACAGCAGTGATATAGAGAGGTGCACAGAGAATATCACCTGACTTTCTATGGCATTTACCTCAAGGAGGATATCAGATGAATCATGCACCAGCATCACCAGTGTTCCAACTCTCACATAGTTGGCACAGTAGGAGAAACCAATGAGAAATAAGGTAGCGATATGATGGATCACCTGCTCCTTAAAGTCCTGAAACACAGAGCCGGACACAGTTGTAGGGAAGGTAGCAGAAAACATTCATCTTTGTCTGTGAGTCAAAGATAAGGTCAGATTCTTTTATTTTTACGGAATGTGCTGCTCCCTTTTGAAGCGTTACCACACACGTCACATGAAGCTTTCAAAGCGAAAGCAATGGATAAAAGCAAAGTCACGATGTGAAGCCAAATAAACCACCTTTACAGAATATAACACTGAGCACCAGAAAGAAGAAAAATACTCACTTTTCGTTTGACATCCACGGAGACTGAGAGCAGCAGAGACAAATAGAAACCCATCTCCAACATGTAATACCAATAATGTGCAGTGGCCACAGCCTGGAAATGAGAAGACAGGAACAATGAGGGAACATTTGCATAACTTTAAAACTTTGTTTTGCAAAACATTTGTGCTGCTCATGTGAACAAAGCTGAGAAGCGACACTGCAACATGTATCACAGAGTGACTGGTTGTCCTTCAGGTTTTGCTGCGGTACAGACTCTCAAAAAAAAAGAAAAAAAAAAAAAAAGAAAAGAGGACAACTGCAATTGTAAAAAACTCAAATAAGGCTGCATATTCATACCAGCATAACTGTCATGCTGGACTGAAAGAAAAAGTATGAAATTCAGGAGTAGCTGGAGTATTATCTATTATCTTGAGACTATTATCTCAAAAAAAAAACACTTGGAGAACACACAGCCCTCAGTGTTTGCTGCAACACAATAGCAGGAAGTATTTTATTCACAAAAAACCTTCCTTTTTTTGCCTCTCAAAAGTAAACAGTCAGAAAAAGTGGGTTTGCAGGTGCTGGAGTCAAGCACAGTTTCTGTCAGGTGTTTTCTATTATGGGGCTATGACCCTTCAAAGAAGTTCCAGGGAGGAATGCAGCCGTGCAGGAATGCCTTACTGTCTATAAAACCACAGAGATATTAGCTTTTTCACTTAAAGTTAAAAAAAAAAACGGACTGCAAATGTGTAAAAGCAGCTTTTATTTTGAAAAGAAAGTGAGAGAATTCTAATAAAAGTGAGTTGGAAATTTTTTTTTAAGGCAGCTACTTCCTGTTATTTTTCACAATCTCTACTATAAAAGAAAACAAGATTTGCAGATAAAGACTGAACTGTTTTTTTTATAAAGGTTACAAACATTTTCATCATCAATGTTCTTGTAATAAATCCTTGGAATGTTGTATATGGCTTAGTGAAGCTTCGCCTGATTTCAATGGACATTTTTTACATTATTCTTACTTCGTCTTTGCTTGGTTTTTAGATGTATATGTTTTTATTTGGCTCTAAACGTTTACTCTTTGTTATAAATCATAAAAACTGATTAAATTTCTTCTGGTTTTTGTCAGTAAAAAGTGACAAAATTTACCAATTGGAGCTTTTGGACAATTTTCAGTTAATTGTGGAATCATTAATAAAAAAATATCAGTGGAAAAAAAGCTGGGGTTGTATTGATCTAAAGATAAATTAAGGGGGGAAATTGTAAAAGATTAAAAACAACCCCAAAAAGTTCTGGACCACTAACAATTACAGAAAAATATTTATCTTATGACATCTACTCACATTAAAAGTCCATTAAATGTGTGGATTTTGTATCACTAATTCAGTTTATATCAGATGTGAGGAAGGACATTGCTGCTTCTGTCACCTCCTCTTCTCTAAATGTTTACAGGAAATACTGCAAACCTGTTGTTCTAACTGCTTTGGATAAAAACCGTCCTGAGACTCAGATGCATCCTGATGGAGTGAAATGAGCTCTGCTTTTTTTTAAAACTGAGCGAAAAGTTCTGTCCTCCACTTCAGACATTTACAGAAATGTACTCAAAATTTAGCACTAAAACATGAAAAAGTAAACATTTCAAACAACCAATTACAAGTTTAAAGACTACTTGAAAAATATTTAGATTGAGAAAACAAGGAGGGAGAAAATGGAGTGATAGAAGGCACCTGACATTGCCAGTTTAAAACAATATCAGGGGCAAAAAAAGCTCAAATGGCATCGCCCCATTAGAATTTGCAGAAGAAGAATGGATTTCTGATTGTCTCACTGAGGATTTATCGGAAAATTTTGACAGAAACATTACAAGTTTGTAGTTCTTTGTAGTGGCTGAACTTTAAAACTGACTCAAAACTGGGTGTTTTCTTTAGTTCCTGGATGAGCGGCAAAACATCTTCTAGATTACAGTACATCCTTTGACACTGTTGACCATCACGTCCTCTTGGATAGGCTGAAAAACTGGGCTGGGGTTCCTGATCCGCTTTAAACTGTTTCTCCTCTTATCTGACTAGTAGATGTTTTTCTGTTGTTTTTTCCAAGTTTAAGTCCTCCTCTGCATCCGTCACTTTCTGGCGTGCCACAAGGCTTAGTTTTGGGACATTTATTGTTAATTTTTTATCTGCTGCCTTTGCAGCACATTTTAAGTTCTTTAAATGATATTTCTTGTCATTTTTATGCAGATGATATTCAGCTTTATGTGTCTTTTAAAACCAAGGAGGTTTTTAAAATACAGACTTTATGCAGGTGTCTGGATTCGTTCAAGAGTTGGATGAATAATAAATTTCTCCAACTAAATGAAGACAAAACTGAGATCCTAGTCTTGCCTCCCCCACATAGTCCAGTGGCTCGGTCCACTTGCTTCCTTTATCAAGTCCTCTGTCAGGAACCTTGGGGTGACTCTCGACCCAGTTTTATCCCTTGATTCTCATGAGGGGTCACTTGTTCGTTCTTGTTTTTGTCATTTTAAAAACATTCCAAAACTTATATCCTTTTTTACCGTGTTTTATTGTGAAGCACTTTGTGATTTTTATCTTGAAAGGTGCAATACAAATAACGTTTGTTATTATTATTATTAAATACTTTTAAAGTTCAGTTGCTCTAGAAAAAAAAATCTTGTAAGAAATGAATATCTGCTAATTTTTTGAAAGAATAGTCTTTGTCTTTGTGCACAGTTACTGTGTTTTTATAAAACATTTTGTTGAACCAGATCCCAAACGTTAGACCAGAACACGAAGTGATCTTCCTTACAATAAAACTAATTAGAGAACTACCCAGAATTACATGGGGTTATGACAGCATTGTCATGGCAGAGTGGTACAAAATTTGAGGATGGGCTCACTCGGATTCAGATTTAGTAACCCGTCTCTGCCAACAGAGAAAACGCGTTTGACACAATCCAATTGGTTTCTATAGAGAAAAGAAAAAAGCTAAATGTCACATCCCACATTTTTAACTCCTCTTAAGACCACAAATTACTGGAACTTTGCCATCTCCTGAAAGCAACACTGATTTGAAATATAAGCCAGTGATAGACAAAATAATTGATTGCAAAAAAGGAGCATTAAAGTGCTCACCTGTTTGGGGTAACCCCTCCAGCACTCTGTTTGGTCCCAGAACCAGGGAGTCTGGGAGAAATGGATAATCACCAAAGATCGCTAAGTAAACAAATGGTTTTTTTAATCATAAATCTTGCACAAACGGCTGACTTACATCAATTAGTGACCCAAGTCCTCCAAGGAACGCAGTGAGGTAGAACACAAACCGCCAGCTGCACAGACGGAAACAAACCAAGCAGCTTATTCTCCAGTCACAGGAGTCACAAGGTGCTGCTAATGCACACACAAGCATTGCAGTCAAACTGCAGTAAAATGAAACTGGTGTCATGGCCCTGGGTGAGGAAAAACTTTATTTCATGTCAATACCTTATTACCATCATATGCAGTGTGGACTGACAGGTGAATGAGATTACTATGTGATAGCAAAACAAACTGTCACCTGAGGGACACAGGTGATGAAGGACATCTCATTCATCAAGGTTTTCTTCTTTAGTAGCTCAAAGGGTGTAAAGCTCCAGGTCCCTGTTGTCTCTAAGTCTCTTTTTCTTGTCAAATTTTTCTTAAAATTATTTTAATTACAGTTCTTTAGGCTAAAGTTTTAGGCTAATTGACAAATTGATCTTTGCGAAAGAAAAAGGTCCATACTATATTTTTACAGGTCTTTTAAGAAGCCCAACAAATAAAATGAACTTTAACTGATTAATCTCAGTGTCATTAGTCACCCTTTGAGCTACAGTTACCATACAACCTGTGTACATCTGTCCATTTCTGGGTTGCAGGTTGAAAGAGTTATTGATTAAATATTTTTGTAGTATTTCTGCTTAAAAAGCCATTAGTCTAACACATTTGTACTCAGTTGGTATTACATATTTAACACGAACATCAATTGAATTGAAATCAAAAAAAAGGCACCAAAACTGAGACACTCACGATGCTTCGCAGAACTTTTTTGTGTTATCGGGTCGGTCCTGGTTCCTCCGGTGTCTGAACCAGGTCTGGATCTTTCTTTGCGAGAGTCCACACTGCTTACTCAAGGCCAACACTTCAGGCTGAACACACAAAACATTATTTTTATAGGCACAATTTTCAAAATAAGACTTCTCTTTGCTGCTTTAGTTCACAGTTGCATCGATAAATGATTAGCATAAAACTGAACGTTTACGGTTGTTTTGTCAACGTGTGGTTGATCTGGCTGTTTGTCATGAGCTGACGAGATCAGTGACAACATGTCTATCAACGAGACACTGATACCCAGACTTCTGTTACCTCCGACAGAGCTTTGCTAAAGGTGACACTTAATTACAACTGTTATAAAAGTGGGATTCTGAGCCGGGCTACACTGTCTAAAGCTGTTTTGCTATGTTGTTTCTGTGTGACTCTCTGGCGGCTGCCTGAAACGGCAAACGGTTAATCTGTTTGTGTTTTGCAGGTTTGATGGCAAAACATCAACAGGCTCAGCTGCTCGTCCAGGAAAGAAAGTCACAGCAGAAGAATGAGAACAGATGATTAGCATGCAATGCTGAATTGTCTCACTGAAGCGTGAAAAGTGAAGTTGATAAGTCAAGTCGTGTCTTTTCCCGACAGCTTAAGGCCTGTCTGCTGTGATAATCAAAACCAGGAGTCAGGTGTAAACCTGACCTCTGTTGCATGTCTGCACCTGTTTATTGAATAATTCAGGAGAGAGACACAAAACATAAATATTGAAGTGATAAAATAAATATTGTGTTTTTTCTCATTTTAGTGGGTAGTGGATTAGAGTCAACTAGAAGAATACTGTAATTTTCAAATAAAAATAGTCAAGAAAACATTAAAGAAAAGTCATTAAAACAATTTCTTTAGTAAAAATTAAGGTGGGTCAAAAAAGTTGCTAAAAAACTGTAGTAATGTTAGGACAGATTTAGTTTTTAGAACATATAAAACCTGAAAAAAGACTTGCAAAAGACGAAGTAAAAAATTTAAAGCCATTTTAAATATTTGGTTTAGAAAAACTGTAACAATGAAGAATTTCAAAATAAATCAAAAAAATGTAGCAATTTTAATGCAATAATAAAGTTAAAGAATACATTCCCGAAGGACTGACAATATTAAGGGTTTAATCAGCACAAAGTCAATTTTCTCCAGTGTTCGGCTTTGTTTGTCGGGTTTGTTAGCTCACCTGAATGCTTGTCACCAAAAAATTAGGATTTTTGCTCACTTGCAAGTGAACCCTGGTGCGGTTCACCGGCAAGATAAAGAAATTTGAGGTAGATTGAAATATAATTAAACAGCCTACAGACTCTCTCCATAAAAAACGGAATTAAGAAAATAAGTAAAGTGTCATCAGCAAACATATATCAATACACAGTATGAAAGGATAACGTGGATTAATCAAAAAATGTCATTCTTTTTTTAAGTTTTTGTTGCTTAGTGAAAATATTGCCCCAATTGAGCAGCTGTTTTAGCAGGACTATCTTTTCTTTTGTGAAGTGCTTTGTGCCTGAGAGGTAGAAAAGCACTACACAAGAATGTCATTTACTGTTTGCAGGTAGTTTGATTTGGTGACAAAAAGGTGAAAACAAATCCGACCAAATTAAGGTGTGAACATATTTCAGAACTGTGAACTCCACCTTAGAACTCCACCTTACCTGAAGAGGAAGTGCTGAATGTTTGCAACAACAAAAAAGCACTTTCTCCCGTCCTCGTCCTCAAACAAGTTTTACAAGCAGAAGTTTCTTGATGAACAACCATGACAGTATTTTGACTCATTAGTTGATCACAAAGTTCTTTTAATGTCATTGATTTCTTATTTCACATCAAAGCGTAGGAATATTTAATTTAGTAAACAAAAACCTTATTTGTGCAATAAAATAAAAAAATGTTCCTTCTGTCTAAGAATCAATTTCAGACTCCTCTTTAAAAAAAAAAAAAAAATTCTCAAACATTTTGAATTGAAGGGAGCAGGAACACAAACCTGCGATGGCTGCCGGCTCGTCTGCTTATAAAAGGCTTCCAGCTTAGGGACCGAAGGAGCTTGAATCCGAATGCGGTCCTTCACGCCTAAGCACCTGCTCAACGGGACAGCAACAACCCTGGAGGGCAGGACAGACATCCATTTCAAATGTTGGCTGCAACACAAATCCTCTACATTTTGTTGTAATTCCAACAGATTTTCAACGTGACACTGCTTTTAAAGCATCTTTTACAGCCTGTCTGGGCCAAATGCAGCTGAAGGAAGTCTGAAGGAGTCGGGGTTGCAGCTTTTAACTTCTGGATGATGTAGCTGCTGTGAGGATTTTTTTTGTACTTTTTAGTTTGAGTTTATTGGTACCAATAAAACTAAACATATAAACCCTTAAGCAAACAAGGGGATGTTACAACATCCCATAAACATGGCATATGATGTATTCATACATATATTTAACAACAGACAATGGACAGAAGAACAAAGGTGTTAGCTGCGCCTGCATCTTCCATCTATTGTGAGTCCATTTATAGTTGTGTTGAATTATTCATTAAAGAACCTCAAACTTAAGATATTTTTTTAATCCACTCCATCTCTATGAATTGATATTTATACAAACGCGTTGCAAACAAAACTTTGGCATAAATATCACTTCATACGCCTCTCGTTAAAGACATCTACCTCCATCTGAAGGGAGGCGGCTGGTTTTTCCTGGTGACACGTTTATCAGTGGTCTTGAAATCCCGGCTGTGACCTTTCTGTGTGGAGATTGCATGTTCTCCCCGTGCACATGTGGGTTTTCTCCTGACACTCTGGCTTCCTCCCACAGTCCAAAAAACATGCTTCATGGGTTGCTTGATTACTCTAAATTGTCCCTAGGTGTGACTGTGTGTGACGCCTCCGTCCAACAGTAGCCGGGACAGGCGACCCCCTGACTTTGAAAGGGATAACGTATGTTAAGAAAATGGATGGATGGTTGGTTTTTCCAAAACATAGTTATATATTTTTTTTTCCATCCCGATTTGATATTTTTCCAATTTTTGTGATAACTTGTGCTTTCTGTTGTGGTGTTTGTGGCAGATAGTTATTTGGCAGTGTGTGTGTGTGTGTGTGTGGGGGGGGGGGGGGGGGGCTGACATGTGGGGTTATTGTCTCCCCCTTCAGTCCATGCTAGCTGGCTGGGCTTTGTTCTGTCTAGTTTATGGGTTTTCTTTTATTCTTCTGGTTCCCTCTCAGTCACTTAGAAACGGGGGGTGGGGGGGTGGGGTTTGGGTTGACTCTGGCTGAGTCGGTTGCCTCCCTGCTTTTGTTTCTTGTGGCTAAAGTTTAAGTTCCCTTTTGTTTTGCCTCACCTGTGACTCACCTGCTTTCTTCCTTCCTTCCTGCAACGGCACTATATATTCCACATCCCCTTTAATACGTTATTTTTCTGTACTTCCCAGTGTCCCGTCCTTTTTTTTTTTAAATGTTGTTTTATGGCTCCTCTTAGACACCATTGAGATGTGCTCCCGAGGGGCCTGAACGAGAGCCGTCTACAGTGGCAACGAGGAAGTTCATGGTCTGGTTCCTGAAGCTAACAGGGCAGATGATATGGCATCAAGCAACACTAGATATGTGCGTGTTTGGCAGAAGGAATGAGACCGGCTGAGTGACAAGAACAGAAAAATGTGATTGCATTTGCACGCGCAAGATGCATTGATAAATGCTTGGATGTAAACACACATCCACACATGCAACCCTATCAGATGCGACCGTTTTGACAGCAGAGAGGATGAGAAGGTCACTGTGGCTTAACACAGAGACGCCATGTCTCTGGCACGCACTTTCAGCCATCTGCCGTAACCATGGAGACCCCAGACGCCTGTCCTCACAGCAACACGGCATCCAGCATATGTTTTCCCCTTCTCACCCTTGACTGCTTCTAAAACAGCTAATGTTACAAGTCTGTTTATAAATTCCTTATGAGGGTTCAGACAAAGACTTGCAAGCAAGCTAAAGCAGCTTCAGCACAAACAGTCATGAGGTCACAAGTGAAAGCGTACACTTTCTGTCTTGATGTTCGTTACAAAATTTGACTCTTCATCATCTAAACTTGACACGTACAGTAGTTCTCCTTTCCCCACAGAGCTTTGTCTTCCATTTATGACACCAGAAACCATTTGAATGCTTAACTCATCAGTGCATGAATGCTTTTATGTGCTAGCAGTGTTTCCTAATTAGCTGCGGTTTTGTGCGGTGAGGCTTGGTGTCGGTTGCTAAGCTGCGATGGACGCTCCTTTAAACTTCCCTTTGTGTGTTTCTGTTAAGGAATCCTGAGATCCTCCACTCAGGAATCCTTTTTTAAAAGCCTCAAAATACTTTCGTTTTCAGCATCATTTTGGCTAAAAGTTTATTTTTTTCTTTACTGAGTAGGAAGACCCATATAAATTATGAAGTATTTCTTTAAAGGAGTAAAAACCGTTTCCCAAACAAGCAAATGAAAACCTGGTTATCAGGTATGTCAGTCTGAAGATATGATTTAATCATCTCTAGTCGCCAGTGAAAACAGGTTTAAGCTTTTTTTTAAAGACATCATCAGATGCATCAGCTCTCTCGCATTATAAACACATGATCTGCATTAAATCAGGGAAATCTGCTTTACCTCGGTAGCTCCTTAGATGATGAAGAAACAATTTTCCAGAAAGGCCTGACTGGAAATGTCTAATCTGACCCCTTTTCTTATTTTACAAATGTCCTATAATACATTTAATTCAATATATTTTCCCTAAAACCATAAATTTAGTTAAGATAGTTGAAACCGCACCTCTCAAAGACATATCTGAGGACTATAAACGTGAAGGCCAGTGGGAGGGTGCAGAGGAGATCCCTGGGTAACGGGAAGTGGCCCTGGTCTTCATCTAGATGGGTGTCTTTCCAGCCGATCCCAGGAGGGAGCCAGTACTCCTCCCGCCACAGCCACTCATTCAACCACTCCATCCTGAGGGAGGAGAAAAGATTAGAGTAAACACTCTCATCTAATTAACACAATGATGACTATTCAAATTGAATCGCTTTGAGTGACACACCAGCTGTGCCAAACAAACAAAAACAGCAACATTTACATAAACAGAGAAGGCATGCAGGCATCATGGCTTACTTAATAACCACCAAAAATGATGAATTTTCTTAAACTGTCTAAATTTAGGAGTAATGTTTAGGAGGAAGTTTTGATTAATCATTTATCTGGCACAATCTCTTATCTTTTACGTTCTTTTTGGACACACCAAGGTAGATAAGTAAAATCAAAGAAGCAAATAAAGTATCAAACTGATAATAGAACACAAGCAGATGAACACAGATGCCTCCATGTGCGCATGTGCGCTTATTTATCCCTTATTTATTGGCAACAAAGCAAAAACAAAACAAGCTAAAAATAAAAAAAAAAACAGCAAATGAGACAAAGAAGTTTAGATCAGGTGCATTTTTTCCCTGCAAACCCTTTGACATCGTTTACTCCGAGGCTCTTCTTCAGGCTTATGGGAGCGTTTCTGCTTCCCCGCATGGATCACTGTGGCGCGTGCCAGACGCAGTCTGTTGACGCCGCGGCGCAAACGAAGCCGAGCTGCGCGCTTTTCTAGCTTCAAATGCGTCAAACCTTTCGATTCTAGACATTCCTGTGTGTCACCGGGAACGATTTGCACGAAGTGTTGCAGACTAGAGCCTATCCATCTCCTACATCCCGCACCGACTGACTCCCCCCAGCGCAGAGATCTGCCTTTGTGTGTTCCGCTCGTTCTGCGCAACGATACGCAAGTAAAAACAGAGACTGGCTGCATCCGAATATGCAGAGTGTGAATGCGGCGCTCACCTCTCTGCGCTCCTGTGATGGAGATGTGGAAATGTCCGGCGGTGAGGGGAGAGGAAAAGGCGGAGGAGGAGTTCCCCTGACGCGCACAGCCTGGGCGGAGGGAGGCGCATCCCTGCCGGTCCATCTGATTCTGCTGTTTCCTCTGAAACGTTCACACCGAGAGGAGCAAACCCAGAGTCTGCCACTCTACAGAGCATCAGCATTGGGGTTGGGGGAGTGCTGGTGGTGGTGGTCTTGGGGTGTTGAGATTTTGGGGAGTCATATTTCTCTAAGCCCCTAAAATGCACAGAAAGCCATCATACTACTGCATCTATCCATATATATTATTTTATTTTGATTGTTTAAATTGAGTTTTTATTTATTTATTTAGTTTTGGTTGTTTAGGGGTTGCAATGTTGATTGTGTTACAGTCAATTGTGGATTTTTGCAGCCCATTACATTTTGGGAGGGCAGTTGCAGCATTTAGGGGGGCGTTGCCCTCCCTTCCTCTATATCTGGCCTTGGAGAGGAGGTAGTGGTCCTTCATCAATTCACGTACAATAATTGACAAGAATATTACGATACATGTAGAGTTAAAAGAAGTGAATTGAAAACAGAACTGGAGCGTCTCAGAGGAAAACCTTCACTTCTAAACCACCGGTTTAGGCTTTATACCTGCAGAAATAAATATTTATTTTGATCAAATGTCTCACTTAAACATTCCTGCCGTCACCAGCAGACCAGTCCTTAAAAAGCAAAGATTTAACATTTCAATAGAAAATTCTTTCCAAAAGCTCCCTATCAAAAGTTGAAACAAAATATCAAATTTTGAAGCCCTTTTGGCTCAAACCTTAAGTGGAAGCCTTTCTTAAAGGTCAAAGACTCCATAAGTGATCAAATACTTTCCATTATTTACATATATTCGAATGACAATATCATGATTTTTCAGGTTGGAGGAAATAAATGCTTCCTCCTTTCAGTGTGTTATTGTTGTGAAAACACATAATCCATGCATTCTCCATTTTAAAACTGGCAGCACACGAGCCTTGATAATGCAAACGTTCTTGTGCTTCCCTTTATTTGCAGCCTGTTTCCATACGTGCCGGCCTTGTTGACTGTCTCACTGCAGGACAGAGTCAGCCATGCAAATTCCCCTCTGAATTCCACCCCTATGGCGATCGAGGACACATGTGGAGCACGTGAAGACAAAACGTTTCTAGCCGCCTCTGATCATTGTTGATAAGGAATCAAGAGATAAGACTCACAGGTGCATTGACGTCAATCCGGCTTGTCATTCCTATCATAATACTGTGACACTCACTCACCTTGCACGGGTTTTCATAGAAAATAATTTTAAAACTTTCCTTTGTGTCAACACTTTTTGGGGCCAGACACAGTTTTGCTGCATAAAAGCATGTGATGAATAGAAGCTGAACTTTATTAGTAAGTAATGACATAAACTACACTTGACCTTAACTTTGGAAGGGAAAAAAAACGAAAGAAGAAGTGTTATTCTGATCACTTTTACTCAGCAGTTACATTACCAAAAAGACTGGAGGGCATAGCCTTAACAGAAAAAGAAGATAGAGTGTAATTCTAGTTGCAACTATTAGTCTCATTGAGTTACCGCCTGAAAACCTGTTTTCAACTACAGTTTAGCTCAATAAGACAGTTCTGGCTTAATGGGCGGTATTTCAATTTTATTTATTTGAAATTGCACTAAAGAAGAGCTATATTTTGAGATAGTAATTTGAATTTTTCTATACCCATGTGTGCCTAATTGACAGCTGAGCTCAACGCACAAATGTCATCCACGATGGGAGAAAAGAACAATTTGAAGGTCTCAGGTTTGGGTTCTACCCAGCTTGTATTTGTCTAGTCGAGTTGCGTCACACAAAGATGAGGAGATTTGTTTGGAAAGCATGAGTCTTTGGTGAAACGCAGACATTTGACCTCACCTGGATGGGTTTTGCCAGCCCTGACTCAGGGCAGAGTTTACCAGCTGTTGCTGTTTCCCACACCCTTAACTAATGCGCTTGATGCTCTCATACCTGCAGAACAACCTGTTGCTTCATGACTCCTGCAGTGACTTGCAGGGATATATGCAGTGGAGCATGTCTTGCAAATCTGTGATTTTTAATTATATTCGTGTTCCATTGCCGTGCATTTTTAACCCTAGTGGTTAAAAAACGTGTAGGTTCTAAAAACATCCAGCTTTTCATGAAAAAAATAAAAATACACAGCGATTGACAATTCTGACACAAGATCTGTAAAAGCAGTTTCTTCAGTGGAATCTGCATAAAATTGTTATTTGGCACACTTTGAAGCTGGGAATAGGATTCTATTTGTGCCTCCACTGAAACTATTTTTTCTAGAGGAAATCTTGGTTTCAGAACCGACTTAGACTGGAGTCTCAGCCTCACATTAAACCCTCAACTGAATCTGTTTTATTGGCATTTTAGACCCAGAAAGACTTTAGGATTTCATGTCCAGACAAGCTTTATGCTGATTCATGCCGTCCTGTACTGCAAGCTGGACTCTTGCTATTTTTATTTTTATTTTAGCACCTTTATTGTACTTTCTTATGAATGTTGCACAAGCGAAAAGTTTTCAACACTTTCAGTTGCCTCAGTGAATGAAAGTAGCCACAGAAATAATGATTGCTAAATGACAGAGAGATTAAAAAAGCAATAGTTGCAGATTTTCAATTTTTAACATTTTCTTTTTTTATAATGGACCAAACGTCTAACTCGGGGAAACGATTCTGTTGTTTTGGTGCCACAATTCTAACAAACATCCTGCACCTAAAAGATGAATTTCTGAGCAGAGACTTTTGTCTGTGTGTCTGTCTGCCTGTCTGGGCCAACAAAAACAATAGTAGGGAGGCGAGGAATGTGTACAGGAAACGAGCTCCTTTGCAGCAGCTGCAGCAGTTTTGGCAGCTCTGAGCCAGGCTAAGGGCGGCTTAACGTCTGAGAACCTGGCTGGCTTAAAATCATATTTCAGCCAAAGCACATGGTAGTTGCTGCATGTGCTGTTGAGCTGCTCCTTAAAAAAGTACTAAATACTACCAAACCAAAGGTTACCAGCTGGTAGAGATGACAAACATCTGTACTAATCTACCATTGGAGGTTGGCCCTGATAATAAGTCATTCACATGACTGATTTTTATGCATTTTATTTGTTTTTTTTTGTCCTGTCCTGAGTAAATCCTTTTTACATATCATATTTCAACTGAAGAAACACAGTAAAAGAAGACATTTTTTAATCTACTAGGACATTCAAATGAAACAAATTACCAAAAAAAATCCTTAAATGATTTTAAGGTGTCAGAGTTTTTGAGCTCACTGCAGACAAGTGCAACACAACTGGAAGTCCTTCTCAATTTTCTGATGTAGAACCGATTCTGTATAATAATATTACTAGTTCCTTCTTGTCATTTTACTTTTCAATCCTGTCGTTGAATGGTTTTAATCTGTAGCAGATCAACTTTATTGTCATTGCACAAGTCAAAGTTACGAGACAATGAAACACTGATTAGGTTGAACCAGAAAAGCGATAAGCAGCAAGTGCAGGATGTGTATGAAAAACATTAGGAGAAACCGAGATTTACCGGTAATAAAAATTATTTGCAGTATGTATTGATTATTATCAGGAATGAAAAATACATAAACATAAGATACTGGTTGCTATTTACTACATAAAATATCAGTAAATTACAATAGGTACGTATATAAGTTTTCATCCAGAATGTTACTAATGTTATGCATGCATGGTCGTTTAGAGTGCAATAGAGTAATTAGAAAATAACTTTGATTACAGACTTGAAGTCTAAATGTCAAACAATAAAAAAGAAATCTAAGACCTACAGAAAAATTAAAATACAAGTAAAACACAAATTGTAAACTTTAAAACCTAAGGGCTTGAAAAAGGCGTCCATAGCAGTACCTCTAAATCAGGGACGGAAAATGAAGAGTGCTGTACCTCATGTTAGTGACAGAATGATTTCAATCTCTGGTGTGTTAAGACGTTGAACAAAACATAAATAATACTTCTCAAAAGAGCTTGGAGAGTGGTAACGCCTTCAGCAACACACATCTCACTCGTGCCACACCACTGCGGTCTTTTGAACAAAATCCTGCCACCTGCAGCCTCTGCATGTTAGTAACTAGTCCAGAGGTATGCCGCATACAGAGCTGAGCTGTAAGGTTTAAAATAATATTGATGAGAAAACTGAAATGGTGCATTATCATGGGAGGAGAGTATGATGAAGGGGAGCTGTGGGTTCAGAGGGGGGCGAAGGAAACTGCTGATCTTCAGCCTACTGGTTCTCGTCCTGCTGGGAACCTGAAGCGCCTGCAGAAAGGCTGGAGAGAGGAGTCTCTACATGTGTGCTTAACACAGACGTTTCCTCTGGATGTCCTCTTTGGATTGAAGCAGAGTCTCTGAGATGCTCTGGACAGGTTTCACCTTTCGCTGCTCAGGCTCACGCTCTGCAACAGAGCCGGTCCCATCTATCCTACACTGATGTGCCCTTTTTCTTTTGCCTGAAGAAAATAAGATTGGTTACTTTTACCATTGGTTACCTTTACAACTATGATTTAAACAAAAATGTAAAAGTAAGCGCAGTTGTGAAGGTTTAAACAAATGTCAGAATTGCTTCAAACCTTTTCTTCCAGCAGAGGGCAGCGCATGTTGTCAATTTCCTGAAAGCCACCAGGAGGAGGGGGTCAGCACATCATTTACGTTAGACAAAATAGCAAAAAATATATATGTTTGTCAAATAAGTGCAACCACAGTATTACCAACAAGAACAAGTGTGTGAATGTATTTAAATAAATATTATGGGAAAACAGTATTTGTCTATTTCACTGAATCATGGAAGTAGAAGTAAAGACAATTCATTTTTGTTATGAGCTCAACAGGTTATGCGAGACCATTCCAGATCCAACTAGAGAAAAGCTGCAGATGATTTCCTCCCATAACTGCAGAGAGGTGTGTGAGTGTTCAGTGAAGGTTTTCTCTGTTAAACACCAATGAAACCTGCAGTGAAGTGGGTGGGTTGAGTGTCTAGTATGAAGTCGGAAATAAAGCATTTATCACCAAACTGTGTAAAGCTTTAATTAGCAGGCACACTTCAAGCCAGATGGCGCCCAAGTCAGAGGGGTCGAGCTTTAGTGGGCAACCACACAGGAGGATGGATGGATGAGGAAGGTCTCTGAATTTCTGAAGATTTAAAGATCTTTTTAAAATGTTCAGGTTTTGGTGGTCTAACTTAATTTAGAGACTCAAACTGCTATTTTGGTTCAGATTTAAGTCACATCACACTCACATGTTTATATGTACAAACCCCAAAAAAGTCTCTTTGTTAGCTATGTTCTGGCTACATTTAATGATTTTTATCTGATGTTCCCTGTTTACACAAATTTTTTTTTATTGATGGGTAAAATTGCGCTTAATTGTAAAAATAAAACAACTTTCAATTTGTCTGACAATGTAATGAAGAAATTAAAATGAATGCATGCTTTTTTTACACTGCAAACATCCTTGCAAAGATTTATAACCGGTTTTTAGACATTCTAGATGTTTGATCAGGTTTGAAGTCTTTTTAACTACTCTTTGCTCCACATTATTCCTGTGACTAACAGGTTAGCTGACAAGGTTGTAACTGCATTTCACCTGATGACTTCTGGGATAAGAGAGTGAATGGATGGAAGAACAGACAGTTTTGCTTACTTTTCATCGACCTTGTTTTCTTCGTCTCAGCTGTTATCAGGACCTAAACTACACAACTGGATAACGCCAATATTGCTAGATATTTTTGTTGCATCAGTCAAGTCAGGTTGGGGGTGTGAGGGGCTGTAAACTAGCGGGAGAGCGTGTAAATAGACGGATGACAGGA
Source organism: Oryzias latipes (assembly GCF_053564925.1). Classification (NCBI taxonomy): domain Eukaryota; kingdom Metazoa; phylum Chordata; class Actinopteri; order Beloniformes; family Adrianichthyidae; genus Oryzias; species Oryzias latipes. The sequence continues at coordinate 10,633,614 of NC_136240.1, forward strand.
AGTGTGGACAACGGTCCTGCCCACAATTTAGGAGTATTTCTAATTTCCTGCAGCTCTGCAGAAACTATGTCCTAGAAGACGACACAGGTTTTTTGATTTTGGGATAGTAACGGCAACATCATAATTCAGAGACCACTGGGAATGCTTTGAAAATAGATCAAAAGATGATTGGAGTGGCGTTTAAACATTTTTTTTGTAGCCATTTGAATTTGGTACTCAATTTAGGGCTACAATGTTGAATTGTAAAACAAAAACTGTAAAGTAAAGAGCGGGAAGTTTAGGCTGAACTACTTTTCCAGACGTTTGTTGACCTCTCAGCAAACAAAGCTGTATAATGCCAGATTGCAATCATAATGATTGATTAATCTCTACTTGTCAGAGCTTCTAGACACATAGTTCTTTGCTTCTCTTATATCCTATTGTTTTTTTCTATTCTAAGTCTATGTTACTACATTTTATTTTACTGTTTCTGTGCAACAATCTGTTTATAAAAAATGAAACGTGTTCAAATTCCTCTTGTTGTTCTCAACCACAGGAAAGTGAACGTTGTGTGCCTCTCTGGACAATGGTGCGTGAGTTATATTGAGATCAGGGGATGAGGGAGTCAACCGTTGATGCTGATCTTTGCTGAAGTTAAGAATAGGACAAATGTAGAGCATTGAAAGCTCTATAATGGAACAATGCTTGTTCAGTTTTGTAACAGGAAGCAGTGAAGCTCCAAAAGTGGGTTCCCGTCATAACTCCATGTTTTCTCATAGCTTTTGTTGTCATTTTGCTCGGCCTCCATTTTTAAATGAACAAACATTTCCAGGCACGTCCACTGGTCTGTTCATATTTGGGTAACTCTGCATCTGTATCATGTCATCTCACCTCTTGACTTCATGTTGAGTCTGGAGAAAAACAGGTTAGCATTGATCTTTGATAACCTCCTTCATCCCTGCTGCCCTCACCATCCCCTGCAGCTCAGCTTCCCATTGCCTTCCAGTGACATCATTCTAAACTCACGGTTACACAGCTTTCCGCATAGTTTTTGTAATGATTATAATTATTACCAGGCTCCACGGCTGCTCCATATCTGTCTGAACTCCAGTTACACCTGGGTTGAGGGGAGGCCGAAGTTAGAGGAGTAGGCGGTGTTTCAGGTACAGTTTTTACTTAAAAAAGAAAAACTTCAAAGGGCCCATATCATGCAAAATTAACTTTTTGAGCTTTTAAGTGTGTTTAAATGTTAATTCCTCATGAAAGAACAACCCCAAAGCGGTATTTGTATCAATATCTGAGTATTTCTGTAGAAAAAACCTGCGCTCTAATAACATGTCCCTTACAATCCACGAAAATTAGCGGGTCCTCACATTGTGACATAGATAAGTGGGAACAGCCCCTTCCAGGAAGAGTCAGGGCTGCCAGCACTGCCCCCAGGCTTACCCACAAACCGCAGAGCTACCAGTGATCGGCCAAACGCTTTCATTTATATGTGTAATAGGCACATTTATCTGTGCAAAAGTCTGGATGTTGTTTGTTTTCGTGGGCAAAACGCAGACACGCTACCGAGGCCGGTTCTAGGTTGACGTCATGAAATGGGCAGCACCCATAAAGAGAGGAAGCCGGATCCTCGGAGATCGAGGCGTCTTACTTCCCGGTAGGAAAATGAGCTGCAAAAATAACTTATATTTCATCGTTCTGTAGTGTGCCAAAGGTAATATATTATCAATTATATCAAATAGCTTCCTCTGAAAGGCTTAACCCTTGTGCTATCCAAGGTACTTTTACATTGGGAGTGGGGTCATCTGGACGCCACTAGACAGTGCTCTGAACCTTTTTTCTTCAATGATTTATGATCTTCACTGGTGTCCATGGATTACATGAAATCTTTACACCTTTATCCACCTTTTTCATGGTAGGGAGAACACGTCAATGTAAGGGTGGGGTCATCTGGACCCCATAAGATAGCACAAGGGTTAAGTATAGTATAATATAGGCCCTTTAACACCCAACTTAAAAAGATGAAAGGATGTGTTAACCATTTGAGAAGTGAGGTTTTCAATCACACATGATGGAAATTAACACCCAGATGTGACAGTTATTGAGCTGTTTCAAAATCGTTGCTGTTTCAGGCTTGGCTCTTTGTTGCAGTGATCAGTGACTGTCGGAGCGCTGCAGTGACCTCCCTCTAACAGGACAATACCAACCCCAGAGAGGACCCTCACAGTCAGATACCCGCTGACAAGAGGGTGTGGTTCCTGGGTTAAAAAATGATGACGCATCTACCTCAAAGAAAGACGCTATAAAATAACTCGCTTTAAAGTTCAGCAATCAAACACAAAAACAAAACAATCTAAAGAAGACAAACACAATAAATACATATCCATTCATATATATATATATATATAAATATATTTAATATAAATATTAAACTAAGATAACTAATCGGGAATTGATTAATTGGAAAATTTAAAAAAAGTAAAAGAAGATAAACACATACACATACATATACATGTTTTTTTAAACATCTATACACCTCCATATATTTACATCCACATGCATATATAAATGATGCCATTATAACTACACTTAATCATAAATGGACATATTTGCACTTCTACATACAGACATATTCCGTTCATCTTCCTCTCATCCTGGTCCTGGTTGCGGGGGCAGCAGTCTAAGCAGAGATGCCCAGACTTCCCTCGCCCCGGCCACTTCCTCCAGCTCCTCTGGGGGGACCCTGAGACATTTCAAGGCCAGCTGACAGACGTAGTCTCTCCAGCGTGTCCTGGATCTTCCCCGGGGTTTCCGCCCAGTGGGACACCAGAGGAACGCCTCCCTGGGGGGGCGTCCAGGAGGCACCCGAACCCAGATGCCTGAGCCTCCTCAATTGGCTCAGTTGACACATTGAATTCATTAAATATTACTTTTCTCCAAGAGTTCATTAAGTGCTTAAAATATCGTAGAAGGAAGTGAACTTATATCATCCCACTTATATTATATTTCTGTTTTTGATTAAGTTTAAGCACGTTAGATGTTTCTTTAAATCAGTGTCAATCAACTCTTATTTTTGCATCTATGTGAAAAGATGTCAAACTTAAATTAAGATAATGAATCTGAGAATGAATGTTTGGTACCGAAAGGGCATAACCTTCAAATAATGATTATAAATTATTATAATCAATGATACGAATAATAATTTACAGGCCGCTTGAATGAGAGCTGTATTGTACAGGTGCAGAGCGGCACGTCTGCGCTCCTCTGTGGGAAGCAAAGTTCGTTTTTTTAACAACAGAAATCCAATCCGACACAACAATGGTATTCTTATAAACAGCTCATAATAATGTTCAATGGAGCTTTGATTAGGAATCTGTGAACTTTGGAGCTTGTTTGAGCAAATAAAGTTGTCTGTTTAGTCAGATTTTTCCACAAATGTTTCTCTGCATAAATCTTTCTGAAGAGACAACGTTATTTGCTCCATTAAGCTCCAAAGTTCACTGATTTCTATATCAAAGCTCCATGTCTGTATATGTGTTGGCAGAGACGAGAGAACAACATGCGAAACCAGCAAGACAGCAAACTGCTCTGGCAGAGATTTTCCCAAAAATTCCTCACAACTATCACAACTAGCAGCGTTCAAGTAGTCCCAGATGCTGGTGAAAGAAAGTGATATAGAAAGCCTCTCGCCAGATCGTAACAAGTCTATGGAGACAGTGCACCGAATGCCATGACTTTGTCTCACTGTCTTATAATTACAACTCAGAATGTTGTAACAAAAGACTTTTTGGAAACTTAAAAATCAACTGGCCACGTGTCAGCCTCCGTTCAAGTGTGATTGTGACCAAACAAAATCCTCAAAGCAGCAAATATTGACTCCACTGTGTTCCTCAGAACTGGGCTGGCAGAGCAAACAGCTGGACCACCACAGCTCTGTGTTTCATCCTGACAGCTCCTACTCTCCAACCCTCCAGGCTCCTATGAAGCTGCACAACTGCTTCATCTGTGCTTGGGGGGGCACACACACTTTAAAGAGCTGTGTGTCTGAGCTCCAGGGGTGACAAGCAGCAATGACCCAGCTGAGCAGGATCACACTTGTCAATGTAGAGGCAACGCAGGCTGCAGTCTGGCCGAAGCAGCTTTGTGTTTTAAACGAATGACGGGAACACCAAAAGTCCCACTCCAAATACCTTTTTCCAAATATCTGTTGTAAAAGCGTTCGTAGTGGTCTTCTAATTATTATCATGCCATTCTCCCCCCATTTTTCTAGAGCATAGTTTCTGCAGAGCAGCAGAGGTTCATCAAAAATTTGCTTCTAAGTTGTGGGCAGGACTGTTGGTGGTAAATAAACCTGCTCTCCTTTTACATCATTCCTTTGTTTACACGCTCAAATTTTGTCTTTTTAACTGCATTTTTTCAGTCTGCTCCTGATTTGCCACTATTTGAATATAGAAAAATTCTGTTTTAATCTAGAATTTCTTAATATGTCTTCCATTATGAGAAAAATGCCACAAGAACATGTTAAACACAATAATAACACAATTTCCTTTCAAAGAGACTGCATGATATGATTTTTACAAAAAACGCCACAGTTTTGTGTAAAGTTTCTAAAACAGATTTCACTTATCATTTGCCACAGTAGTAGATCAAAACATTTTACTTAACAGGCAGAGAGGTTTGGACACCTCTGGTACTGTTCTGTGTGTTTTTTTTCCTATCTCACAGATCGAAGATTTTATGTAAGTATGGATACATGCTCTTTAAAGGCCTTTGTTGGAGAAGTGCTATACAAATAAAGTTTGATTTAATTTGATCTTCAAAACAGAAAAACTTTATTTTATTCAAATAATTGCAATATCAATATCTGTGACATATCAAAAGACATTTTTAAACTTTTACATATAAAGCGAATAACCACATATTCTGAGCAGACTTTTTACTTTTGCAGGTGTTTGGATTAAAAAAAAAAAAAACTAATTTATGTCTACGATTGGTTCCCTGGGTGCTGTGAACTTATTTTTGCCCTTCAGAATCACTTGTGTGATGTGAGACACTATCAGTCCAGTTAACCTGTCAGCTTGCATGTTAAAGCAACAAAATCATTGTCCATCAGTGTGACCACGAAAACAGCGAGACAGAAGGGGACGGAACTGGGTGTTAGCTTTATGACGTAAACACAGCTGGTCCTCTGATGGCCCCAGCCCAAACTGAACTGTGGAAGTGGCCTTGGACCTCATTTGTTTTGGGCATGTGCACTTAATCGTGTGTCTTGTGTATCTGAGTGGGTCAAAGTGTGAAACCTGACTCGTCGTCACTTCAGATCTTCTATCTTGTTTCCACATGTGCTTCGTTCTCTGCTCCAACCCCACTCTGAGTTCCGTCTGAGTAAAACTCCTGGGTGGTCCATTGATATGAGGCTCTAATGGACTTCACAGGCTAAACGTGTCTACTCGTGATGGAAGTTTGGCTCAAAACTACTCTGCCATGGGCAGTTATTGGGCTTTGCTTGTTCTGGTACCAAGATGGTCTAGGAGGAACTTATTTTAGATGTACATCCTTTTGCACAAAATAGCATTTTCAATAAAAACTTTCAGGCAAAAGAAAAAAGAAAAAACTGAATAAACATGCGGCTAAATAAAGTATAAAAGGATTATTTAGGACTCTAATGATCGTGATGATTAAACAGTCCACACACCTGTCTTACTGCCTCTGGACTTCCTGTTCTCCCATTTGTCCATGTCATTTGTGTTTCAAAGGGAAGCATTCACAAAAGCGTCACACTAATAGACACTTTTTGTGAGGTTTTGTGGCATAAAAACCCACAGCAAAAGTGAGAGCGTTAAAGCTTTAATCACGTTTGTGCACTCCAGCAGGATGGAACAGTAATTCAAATCAGAGCCTTTAACCTTTGTTCGTTTTTTCACAGTAAACTTTATTTAAGTTATTACAACCTTTCATTTTGTTTGAAAAATCTTTAAATTTTTTTAAAGACCCACTCAGATGAATATGGATCTTGACACAGCTTGTGACTAACGTGCAGACGTCCAGATCATCTGGTATAATTCACAAGGAAATAGACGGACGGACCAGTGCAGAAGTTCAATTCCGCCTCATTTTCAGTCCAGCAGGATTGAACAGTAATTTAAATCAGATGGATTTGATGGGTTCACTGTGGCCACAGATAACTTCCGCTTGCGTGAGTCACATAACGCACCATTCATGCACATTTTATCACTGCTGTTAGCTTTGTTTTAAGGCCGTTTGTTTTAAGCCGGTGGGGTGTCAGCGTCCTCAGCAGACTTATCTCTAGTGATTCAGAGGACAGATTTTGTATCTTTCCTTTCTGTTTGGCGGAATATCCTCACTGTGACGAAGTCTGAATGGATTTCTGAATACTCAGTTTAATTAAAAGGGTCTTAAAAACTGGTCACAGTAATGAGTGTTTAAAGTGCGTTCATATGCACACCAGATGCAAATATGCATGTATTCAAGGAACCAGGCAGTCCATCAAAATAATGCAGCAGAGCCGCGCTGGGCTCCTTGAAAGTGGAGGACAACCCCCCGATAAACCACATTTTTGCAGTGGAAGCATGACTCACTTTTTCCACTGTACAAATCTTTCTTTTGTGTGCGTGTGTCATCATTCTTTGCTTTCTCTCTGAACATTTTCACAGTTAACAAAAACATTTTCACAACAAAAACTACACTGTAAATTCTTACCTGTTATTGTTTTTTTCCTACCATCCTGATTAAAATGAAAACGTTCAAACTGAAAATGGTGGATTTGTGTGGGCGTTTGGTTTTTATTTTTAGTGATAAGGTTAGAGAGCCACACAGCTCTAACAATATGCAAGAGTTACAAGGATTTCATCCATTAATTACTCGGATTAAGCAAAACTCACAATAACATCATTTAATCTGAAACAAATCACTAATACCATTTTTGCAGGTTAATTTTTCAATTTATTACATCCTTCTACACCAGTCCCATTTTATTATGCAGAACATATTTTTTGACAACTAAAAACCCTAAACATAATTTTTTTCCCATCATTCCTCATCATATATCAGCATTAAGCAAGAAATTTGCTTTTAAATGTCTCAGAAGAGGCTCTCGTTGGTCTTCAAAGGACGAAATTCCAATGAGACTGGCAGAAAGATGATGTAAAGCCTGTAAAATTATCAAAAGTCACATTCATTTGGACTGCCCGAAAGAACAAGTACATTCTATAAGTAATAGGACTGTATTAAACCAGACTGTTAAAGTTTCACGTATAATAAACTCTGAAAGTTCACTTGAGATGATTTTTGGAAGCAATATTTACACGGATGAGAATCGGCAAACAGTGGAAGTTGTTTACCTGGATTCTTTTAAGAGTGTCTGTCAGAAACATGACCGTTGGGATCTGGAAGCACTACCACATGGACGGAAACACTCAGTCATGTGGAAAACATGTTCGCTCCCAGCCGCTGTGTTAACCACACTAACTTAGTTTAAAGGCACTCTGTGAAAATGTCCAAATTCAATATAAGGGTCATGTTCTTGTGTTAAAACAGACATGCAGAACAGTTTCCATCATGAACAGGCGCTTTGTAACCTACAGACTTTGCTGCTCCCTCCCTAAAACATTGCCCTGAGATACTTTATTTGATTTTTTTTGTTTCTATTTCTTTAATAACAAGCATTTTGTAGGAGATAAAAACATTTATTGGTGAACAAATTGCCCAAAAATTCAAATTAAACTTCAGCTTATATTTCCTCACATGTAGTTGCTTATTTTTGAAGCTTTTTTATTTCGATTTTTCTGAGTATTTTGATTAAATAAAGGTTACACGATGTCCTTCATTCAAATTTAACATATTTGTTGCTTGTTTAACCTTCAAAACTGATCATTTGTGCTTGTTAACTTGTGAAAACATCTTTTTTTTCTAAAAGACGAACCGAATGCAAGCGTGTTTGTGCTCACTCCTGTGCAGCCGTGCACACCGTGCACGTGTCTGAGACACCCCGGCACTCCACCGCCCTCCATTTTACAGTTGGAGCAAGAAATGATCTCACCTCGTCCAAGTCTCAGCTCCCCCAAGGTTTAAACAGGAAATAGGGAGAGCACAACCCCCGCCCAGGAAAAAAAAAGAAGTCTAAAAACGAAAGAAAAGAAAAATACAGATTTAAAAAATGTAAGATGTGAAACAAAAGCAAACGTTAGTTAAAACTCGTGGGTTCTCGGTCTGCATTGTTTGGATTCCCCTGAGAGGGAATGTTTCATGCTCCCCTGAAAATACAAAAGCTGTTGCACACATCTGAAAGCCATTAGTCTTTTAACTGTTAGCGAGCATTCAGAGGATTCTTTCTTCTCTCTCTCTTTTTTTTTTAACCGTGTTGCCTTCCCAAATCTTTGATATGTGCCTTCTTTCTCTTGTTATTTCTTCTCCTGGACTGATGCCTCTTTCTTTTGCAGCTCCAAGCTTTGTGGAACCTGGCGTCCATGTCCAAAAGTTTCACCCCATGGGCTGCAGAATTCCAAAAGTCTTCCACATTTCAGCTGCATATCATCTCCCCTCAGTCCCTCTCTTTCACTGTATATGTTTTGACAGTCATTTTGGGCAGGCTGTCCAGAGTTACAGTCTGCTGAATGGTTGGGGAACAACATCACGTGTATTCCTGCCTCCTCCTCCCCTGATTCCCCACAAAGCCAGCGTGGGACATGCAGGGCAGGTTTTCCCTCTCCGATGTGTTTGTGTGCTGTTTTATGAGATCACATATTCTCATTTGCCTTGAACACTGACATCCTTTGTCCCTGCCTCTGTACTACTTTGAAGTTCTGCATTCTTTGCCCACTGCATCACTTGTGCTGCACAGCTGCACAAGGCCAGTTCTAATGAAATCCATCCTCCAGGTAAAATGAGAAATGCCCCGCTGACAAGGAAACGCACTGATTGAGAATTAATGGACAGACATGACTTCAACAATCTATGTATCTTTCTAAGAATCTAGTCTGGGAATCAGATTATTCCTCATACAGGAAAAAAAACTCACAGGTGAACCACAAGATTCCCGCCTGGGATTCTCTATAGTCTGTCACGCTTCACCCTGACCCCACAGACTCCCACCACAGACCAGGACCATAAAGATAATCAAACCCTTCAGTTCTTCTTTACCAAAACCACACCAGCACAGTTGGACGTGCACTCATCCTGCTCCCATGATTTCACATTTAGTCTCTGTTATAACATAAACAAACTGAGGACAAAGTCAGATGATGCAATGTGGATGATTGTAACTCTGAAGGTGAGCGATGAAGGTCAGCGATGTGTGCATGCTTTCTTTGATCAATAGAAAGTTTAGAGTCTCAATAGAACTTGGTTTGAAAAAAAAATACATAAATGTTCTATTAAAGTAACACCTTCACAGCCACTTTCTTTCACTTCATTCTTAATGGATGACACCAAACCAACCAATATCCAGATATACAAACAGATTTATTCCAAGTGTCAAAAATTACCCAGCAATCATTTCATGGGTGGGTCTCTTATGCAGTCTGGTTGCTGACAGATTTCCATTTTAGAAACCACATAATCTCAATATTTCTCAGCCATGGGCTCTAAATACATAAGAAAGGTCCAGTGAGATGAGTCAACAGCACAACAGAGCGAGCAGCTTGATGGAACGTTAACTTTTTTGTTTAATTAAATAGAAAACAAGAAAAAACACTTTTTTGGGGGGGAATAAACTGTAAATCAAACAACTGCAATGAAGCTGAAAGCAGCAAGGGAGGTGAAAGGATCAAACAAGGAACAAAGAAAACCAAAGACTGTATTTGCTGGGAGGACAATGACAAACAAGAAGCAGCTGTGGTGAATAAACAATGATGCCCCATGTGAAAGCCAAATACAAGCTGGAACAGAGGAGTGGGGGAGAAAGATTCATTTTAATAACAATTCCATTTGATTCGAAATTTGTTGTTCCTGATTTGATTAACTTTCAATATCAGTTTATTTTGAACGATCAGCTTCTCTGACCTAAAATGGATCCAGAAGATCTTTAGCCAAAATTTCAAGCAGTGTGACTCAGAGAGAAATACCGGGTACTGAACAGCGGAAGTGAAGTTTTCCATACTCCTTTTATTTCTTGCAAGATGATCAATTAATCGATTAATTGTTGCCACCCTACCGAGGAGTTTTGCATAAAGTCACACGCAGAAAAATGACCAAAACAAACCAAGTTTAATTCAATTTTTGTTTCTTTTTTTCAGTGATTTGATTGGGTCAGCCCTGAAGACTGTTTCAGTTTTTCTATGGGATAGAACCATTAACTGTATCTGAGTACTGGAGTGACTCCTCATCCTCGCTGACGTACCAAACAGGAAGTACCTGCTGGCTCCAAGAAGCCAAAATCTAGACTTCTATAGAGAATTTTTCTATAAGTCATTCTATTTGTCAGAATATCCATTCTTCTTCTGATACCTTTTCTTTTTTTTAAATGTTTGTGCTAATCCTGTTTTTATTATATGTTTTCTGTATTTCAAGTTAGAAACTGACCAATCAGATGCCTTTATAAAAGGAATTAGGAAATCAGGAAATCAGGAAATCTTTATTGTCATTTCATCACATGATAAAACGAAATTAGGCTCTCTGGTCCCGGGCCAGCCGTTTACATTCAGACATAAATAAATAAAATAATGTCAATGTGATATCAATATGTTACGGTGTGGTTCCTGGTGAGTATTGCACAGAAAGTATGTTTCAAATTGCACAGTATATTATATTAAGTATTGCACAGCCCTGTGATATTGCACTTGAGAATTAGCTTGTTCTCAAAAAAAGTCGGTGGTCTCACATCCAACATTCAAAACATTTGATTGACATACTTCGTGTTGCTCGCTTTCAAGTGGTGGGGGGCTGGACTTCCATCAAGCTTATTCCTGATTAGTGCGAGTGGTTGCCATAGAAACAATGCCTTAGACTAATTCCTGCTGACTGACGATTTCTGGTTCCAACATGGTGCACCACGGAAAAATGGCGACTGAATTTACTTCTTTTGGTTGGGTCTGGAAGTAAGGCATTTTCTGTGGATGGCATCATATTTACTCACTCCAGTTCTCATTTACAGTCAGTGGAGTTTTAGTCATTATATGAGACTTTCAAACCCTACCACCAAATGTAAATCTATTGCCAACAAGAGTAAAAACTTTGATCAGGTCTTTAGATTAAGATAGTTTTGGACGTTTGCTATGTTTAAATCCAATTCACTTACCCTTTTCCACACCTGACAACTCTTTTTTCTTTCTTGTTTTCTTTTTAACCCTGAGATAAGTTGCTTCAACCTTTTGTGCAACAGCACAGCGTGGAGAATTCTGGCCGCGAATTTTTCCCCGCTGAGAAGCTGTCAGGGTCGTGATTCAGTTCAGGGAGGAATTTGTAACCTCAAGATTGAGGAAATCAAGCTTTAAGGGTCAGACGAAAGAAGCTGTCAATACGCTCCCGAGCAGAGTCACAGCATTAAAGCATCAGTTTTAATGAATGCTGGTGATTACAGCTCCGGATGGGATGCGTGGGTGAACGTAAACTTAAAGTGTTTGCACGAGGATGATGCAAACCTCCTTTTTCATGCCATGTGAGCCATGTTCAGCACTGGAGTAATCCAAACATTACTGCTCCTCTTGGACCAGACACATGAAATGATGATAACATTAATACATTCTGCTCTGTGGAAAACAAATAGCCTGCTTCTTTCATTAAGAGAGCGTGTAGCCACAAGACTGAGAAACCCCAGCGGGAGCATCTTTCTTTGATGGAGTGCTATAAAACATGACAGTTTCATGTCCTGCATGGTTTTTTGTTTGAGTGCATCTTGAGCCGAACTAATAGACAAACTAACACTAAACTGAACTAAACAAACTAAAAGAAATAAATCCAACATTAGAAAAATTATTCAAAGTCATTCATTTGGGTCACAAGTTACAGGTTTTTTTCTTGAGTTGACGGGGAATCTTTCAACAAATGTTTTCGCCGGAAAAAAAGGGAAATGGGTGAGAGACAGAGCAAGTAAAGGTGGAAGGAAATACTAGTAGAAGTATTTCCCGGGCTCTGACAGTACAATGCTGTCCAGACGGTGGCCTGCTTTCTCTGTAGTCAGATGTCTATGCAAAATGTGGTTCTGTTTAAACGGGGAATGGAGGGACTGCTGGGAGTCAGTGGAATAAAAGAAAGAAAGGGGACACAAGCAGACATGAGGGAATTTGAGAATAATGCTGTCTGATTCTTTTATATAGTCAGATTCCTAAAAAGCCCCGGCAACACCACGTTTCATACTGTGTGACCGTGCTACAAGTAATGGGCTAGTTTGACAGCATCCTGGATTTCCTTTACACCAAAAAACAAACTGAGGACCAGAACATTCTGACACAAAAATGTTGGAAAGATTATGTGTGTATGAGTCCAAGAGTCAGTAATTGCTAAAAATTCTGATTTAAGACAATGTCCAGATATCTTTTTATTCCATCCATCCATCCATCCATCCATCCATCCATCCATCCATCCATCCATCCATCCATCCATCCATCCATCCATCCATCCATCCATCCATCCATTCATCCATCCATCCATCCATCCATCCATCCATCCATCCATCCATCCATTCATCCATCCATCCATCCATCCATCCATCCATCCATCCATCCATCCATCCATCCATCCATCCATCCATCCATCCATCCATCCATCCATCCATCCATTCATCCATCCATCCATCCATCCATCCATCCATCCATCCATCCATGTTCTTGACCCACTGTATACCTGTCAGGGTAACAGAGCCTACCCTTGTTTGGGCGAGGGCAGAGTACGCCATGGACAAGGCCACACAATCACACAACAATACAGTCACTGGAACACTTAGGGGCAATTTAGAGTGATCAATCAACATGAAGCATGTCTTACTTTTATTGTCAGCTTAAAATAGCAAAACCTTGGTGTTTGTTTTTCACAGAAATAAGTTTGAAATATTGTAAATAAATATTGTAAATTGTTTTGTGATAATAAATAAAGTAAAACTTCTTTGAAATGCAAAACCTTTCCATTCACTTTCTTCAATGCAAATTATGCCATTCAGAGAGAAAATATAACATCATATTCTTTGCTTTCATATGATCTGACGACATAAACAGAAAGACGTTTTGTCCCCTTTTCAGGCTACCTATAAATGTAAAAACAGGAAAGCAATGATCAGTTTTGCAGAACACACTGGTGAAACCCAGAGGTTTATTGGGGTGCTATGCAAAAATTAACAATGGTCTTTTAATCAGCAATCCTAAATAATCAGATACAAACAACAACCAATAACAATTTTATTACTTCTTTTTTTGAGATTGAAAAAAAAAGTTTAATAGGAAAAAGTTTCAAACGCTGAACTAACAACCAGTACTATATTATCAAGGAGGAACTATTTCTGCCTTTATTTTTTTACTACTCATTGCCATTTTTGCTCTTCTCTTTCCTTTTCACTTCCTTTAAGCTGGTGGACAGCAATGGTACAGAGGTAGTGCAGCCGACCTCTGGTTGGAAGATCACAGGTTAGGTATGTTAAAGTGTCCTTGCGCAAGACACTGAACCCCACATTGCTCCTGGGGTTATAGGTTGGCGCCAGTGTTCGGCAGCGAAGCCGCCATAAGTGTGTAAATGTGTGTGTGTGTGCATGGGTGAACGGGACTGTGATTGTAAAGCACACTGGACCTTCTAAGAAGGTAGTGAAGTGCTATACATAAGTATATAAGTATACACCAATTTCACTCTGGTTTAGGGTCCCTCTGGCACAGAGATATGACACTAAGTCAAACACTTTACCTAAGTTTCCCAACAAACAGGCAAAGTGCAGATTTGCCACTAAGGATTTTATAAGCACAAGAAAACATCACAAAACATTAATGTAACATGGTTTCACTCCAAATTAGAGCTGTAAAAGACACAGATACGTATCAAACAATCGATTGAGAACTGATGGTAACAGCAGTAGAAGCTGAAAACCAGATATAAACACGATTATGTTGGTAAAAAATACAGTTCGATCAGGAGGTAAATAATCGATTTCCGTCAAACTTTGTCAGTATCTCCTTCTGTTTGGTCTCTAATGTCTTTGCCTTTCTATGTCCATGTGATTTAAGCAAAATAATGTCCAATCACAAGCTTGCTTTTACCAAGATGGCTGAAGGTGAACCACTGTGAAGGTTGTGTTGTGTGCACTAAAAACAGGATAACACTCTGTTTGACACAGCAATGCAAACAATGCCTGAATAAATTAATGTAACACTGCAAAATGCTGGTTTCTATGTTTGAAGCTGTCATTTTCGGCAGACATTTTGGTTTTGTAGCTTAAAACAAAAAATACCAATAAAAAAAGAAAGTTTTCCTGTTAAATTGCATTTTTACAGACAGGATCTCTGGGGCTCCGCCTTTCATTCCTTGTGGGCGCCGCCCATTTCATGACGTTAACCTAGAGCCGGCCTCTGCAGCGTGTCTGCATTTGGCCCACGAAAACAAACAACATCTGAACTTTCGTAAAGATAGATGTGCATATTGCACATATGAATAGAAAGCGTTTCTGCAGATCACCGCTAGCTCCTTAGAGAAAGTGGGCGTGTCTGTTAGCCTGGGGACGGTGCTGGCAGCACAGACTCTACCTGGAAGGGGCTGTTCTCACTACGTCAGCTCGTTAGAACCTGTTCATTTCCCTGAGTTGGGAGAGAAGGTTTTTAGGGGAATATTCATAAATTCATGAATGGAACAAATTTTTTTTGTGTGGAATGAACATTAAAATACACTTAATAGCTCAAACAATGATTTTGCATGGGTATATAAGCATTTTATCGTATTGCTACAAAGTTAGTTAAATGCTTTATGTATTGATTCAAAGAGAATAATAAGGACATACCCCAACTCCAAATGCAAAACCCCTTTTGGTTTTCCCTTTTCTGTACTGTATGAAAGTCTTTTTAAAAAAATGTGAGATGAATTGTTCAGGTATGGTACAATTAGAGGTGGAGCTAGAAAATTTTAGACGAAGGGGCGAAGTAGGGGTGCAGAAGACTTTGGAAGGGTGGCAAAGGAGAAGAGCTGAGTGGAAGGCCAATACAAATGGAAGGATTACAAATATGTATTTCAAACTGTTTTATTATTGTTATTAATATTAAAACAGTGGTTCTTTTATATGCGGTGCATTTATTAGTCCGTAAAGAAGCTTGTATTGTTGACTTCTTAATCTTTTCCACTGATGATTCTAATATTCACCCAAAAAATGGGGGGCTAAGATTTTTCTTGGGGGGGGGGGCACTGGCCCCTCTTGCTCCCTTGTAGCTCCGCCCCAGGTATAAAAATAAAAGTGATGCACCTTTAGAGTCAGAAATGGGACATTTTGGCTTTCCTTCTTGAAAGCTGCTCTGCAGTTTTATGTAGAGAGCTGGGGGGGGGGGCACAGAAGTTTGCAATTAAAGACCCTCTGAGTGGTATGTTTATGACACTTTGACATGCAAACCATCAGAGAGCAGAACAGACGTTGTGATATCCCGATATCTCAGATTAACCGTGAAGTCATGTCAGCCTCAGTGGCTGCTTGGCCCCTGTTCCAACAACTCAAGAAGTCTTGAGGAATGTGGGTTTGTCCTGCAGTCCGTTACTACCCCCTCTGTCTCTGCCTCATTCTGTGTCCCCTCCCCTCTCCTCCAAACAGAGGTTTCCCAAACTTTTCTCCTTTTCTCTCCAGTTCAGTATTCCACACTGGGACGCGCCGTATCCTGTCTTCTCCACGCGCGGGGCTTCTCGACGCAAAGGCGCACCGACCGCTCTAAGGTAAATACTGCATGTGGCCCACTTCACATCTCTGGATAAGTCATTTGGGTGTGAATGGCGTGGTTTGTAGCTTTTGTTTCAAAAGCCCGTGCTGGTTTCACGGGGATTATCCTGCTATGCATGACTGCTCTGCAGATGGGGACCAAAAAATGCGAGGCTGAGGATGCAGGGCGGGAAGAAAAAGTCACTTTCCCCCACCACAAAAAAAAAAAAAAAAAAAAAACCTGCAAGGAAAATTTGTTAGAAAGAAAAGAAAGAAAAAAGAACGAAACAGTCCAAACACATCGGTTGATGCCTCTTTGGAGCGTTTTGCGCGTTTTATGCGCAGAGCCAGTTGGTTTATTCATTCATAAAGTTGCAGAGGCATGACTGTTCAGTCGTGGACAAACCATTTTCACCTTCCTGTCAGCTCGCAGCAGATGGCTTTAATGGCTGGCTTGGCCCCCTTTTGGGGGGTGGGGGGGGGGGGGGGGGCAGAGGAGAGTGAATGTAAATCTCTTTTAAAATTCTTCACCACCTTAGATGTCAAAATTACACTCTAGACTTTAATTCCAGCTTTGCAATCAAGTGTCATAAGGAAAACCCCCTTTAGTCCAGGGATGAGAGGGTTCATTTGGGTAAATGATTGTGCCCCCCCCCCCCCCCCCCCCCCCTCCCCATACTGTACTGCAGCAAAAATGCATTTTTGTCAGAATCAAAGAAATCCCCCCTAAAGTTTGAGTTTCAGGTCAGGCAGAACCAAACAGTTTCGTACATCTTTGCAAGTCCCTTGTGAACATTTTGAATTGAATTCTGCAGACTAGAGCAGATTTCTTTTTGTTTAAAAGGGTTTGTGCAGTTATTTGCGATTATACTGTTTTTGGGATCGGGTTCAGGGTTGGAGAAGATGAGGTTTGCTTTGCTAAGGCTGTATATCACCAGGGGCCCACAGTTCTCTTTCTAACCTGCAGCCTTTTAAGAAGGAAAGAAGAGCAGAAAAAAAGTTTGAACAAAGTCTGTTAGGAATAAGATTCTATTCACTGTTGTTTGATTAATATGCAACTAATCAAATGTATACGACCTGATCAAATGCATTTTGTTTTTTATGACCTGCTTTCTTTGTTTCTTTACCCCTAAATCATTTTTTTCTGTATACATTAGAGAATAAATTCTCCTTAATCATTTTGTCATAATATTTTATTTATTTATTTCTAAGTTTTTGGTATAATTCTTTTCCTGACATTTTAATTATACTTTTCACGACTTTTTATCTGGGCTGCATGGTGGGGCAGTGGTTAGCGCTCTCGCCTTATAGTCCCTGTTTCCAATCCCAGGTGGGCCTTTTTTTTGTGTGGAGTTTCCATGTTCTCCCCGTGCATGTGTGGGTTTTCTTTGGGTCCTCCAGTTTCCTCCCACTGTCCCAAACCATGCTTCTTAGGTTAATTGGTTACTCTAAAGTCTCCCTAGGTGTGAGTGGGAGAGACTGTGTGCCCTGTGACAGACTGGAGACCTGTCCAGGGTTTACTTCACCCAACAGTAGCCAGGACAGGCTTTGGCAACCCTGTGACCCTGAACGGGACATAGCAGGTTAAAAAGATGGATGGTCATTTTATCCTGTGCTCTCCTGGCACTGACACCTTTTATTGTATTGCATTTGGGTTTTATTTTTATGATTTATTGGACTGCGAGTCTGGAATAAATTCTATCTGTCCATATATCTCTCCCTCCATCTGTCTTAGATTACTCCCTATGATATGTTAAACAGTAAGCTGTTTTGTCCACGTATATAAATATGGTTTATGAGGACCGATGCCACAAACATTTGAAAATGTTCCACTAATGCAGGACTGTAAAACGTAAAGAGGAAAAGTCTTTAACAGCCTGTTTTAAAATGAACTGGTGTGAACCGTTAAGAGCGATGCTGCATAAAAATCATCCCCTTAAAAGAAACAGCGGGTTTTCTGGTTTGTAGCGTGGCGTTTGTTTCTTAAACTCAAATGAAACTTCTGTCCTTCTCAATGTAAACACGTGTTTGACCTGTTTTTCTTAATTTTCACATCTTTCTTGCTGTGTTTAGCCTCTGCTGTGGAGTACACACCTGGACCTGGTCTAGATCTGGTTTAAGTCTGCTCACTCCGCAACCGCACATTGCACAGCAGGTGAGCCGAAGCGGCGGGCGATTGGGTCGGAGGGATTGTCCGGCACACCAATGGGATCAGGGCAGCTGGTTCAAGTGCTGCTAGGATGGACGGTGGCATGTCTGTGGTCGGCTCACCTCGCTGTTGGGGAAACTGGAAATGGACCTTACCAAGCTAGCCGCTTCACTGGGAGTGTGGATCAAAAGGAAGTACAGCGGGTTCGGCGCCGTGGCCAGGAGACTCTGAGAGGGTGAGGATTCTGTGGCAGTTCTTTACAGATCAACCAACCAGCCTTTCAGTGCCAAAAATGTGTAGCAACTAGCCCAGAATGTCGGTTGGTGAATCTGCTTTATTCACTACAAAATAAATAATGAAACCAATGTTTCCTTGATGCAATGATTAGATCCATATTAATAAAATGATTTAGGTTTAAATAGTTGTTTTAAAGCAGGGTTGTCAGGCTTCAGGCCTTAAGGTCACTATCCTGCTGGTTTTAAGAAATGTGCTGTCGACTATCTGGGTCAGGTATGTTTAGCCAATAAGGATCTTCAATGGCTGGTGAGTTGGAAAGCTTAAAGGATGCTGGCAGAGAAAATCTTCTCTTTTCTTTATTTCTTTCTTTATCATTTCTGAAAACAAAAATCAAAGATGACCCTGCTGACGGGGTAAAATATCTTTTGAAATAACACAATATTTCCAATAGGAACCTGGAGAAATACAACACCTTAAAATATATATAGCGGCAGTAAAATGATAGAAAAAAATCTTTAATAACTTATATATAAAATTGATTTGATATTTTCCAAGCATTACCTTTAGACAAAACAACAAGAAATCAGAGACACGAGACAATAAGCATTAACTGTTTAACAAACCGAAAATACATTTTATTAAGGTGCAAAAACCGTATCGATGAAGGAGCAGTCAAAACCCTAGAAGCATTGAACTTATGTTGAGTATCTATTCAAACAGCTGCAAGAAAATCTGGAGGCCTTGAAACCGAAAGATGGAACGGTTTATGTGTGGCTTCAATGTTTTTCATCTGGTTTGTATTTGGTGTTAAAAGTCCAATCTTTAGTGAAGGGCGAGATCCCCTCATTTTAAGTGTAAATGTTACATTTCTACCATCAAAAAGGCTTCTGCTAACACCCCCCCCCCCCCATTTCTAAAACAAAAGATGTTTTCTTGGAGCCAGATTTCAGTGTTTGCATCAGTTATTCCAATCAGTCTCCCATCTGTCCCAGCTTATGGTTCCTCCAGTGCCAAGCCACAGGAAATGAGGTATTCGGATCACCAGAAGGGGGTATGAAAGGGGGCATTTGTTTCACTGCTGTAGGTGACAAAGCAGCTGAAAGAGTAGCAGACGGGAAAAAAGTGTGAAAGACAGACAACACATGGGGAAAAGTGAAAGATAAACAGCAAATTGGGAGAGATTGTAACAAACAGACACTACATTTATTTTTTGTGAATGGGTTTCACAGATAAAATCACAACGAGCTTCAAAATATAAAACCAATAGATCAAATAGATTAAACAACATGTTCAAATAAAAATCTGTAAATAAAAAGAAATTATTTAAATGGTAAATGGCGTATACTTATATAGCGCCTTTCTTCCTACAAGGACAAAGCGCTTTACAGTCACAGACCCATTCACCCAGTCACACACACATTCACACACTGGTGGCAGCTCCGCTGCCAAACACAGGCGCCCGCCTATCACCAGAGGCAAGGTGGGGTTCAGTGTCTTGCCCAAGGACACTTTGACTCATGGGCGTGCAAGGCGGGAATCGAACCTGGAATCTTACGATCATGGGTCGACCGCCCTACCGCTGCACCACGGCCACCCAAAACATGAACAACCTACTAAATTTCACCCACAGGGCTCCTTTAAAAAGAGATTTTTAATCTCAATAGGACTTCCCTGCTTAAATAAAGGTAAATAATTAATAAATACAATTAAAAATATTTCCTAAATGAATAAGGTTAAATCTTTAGGCTTACTGTAATTGTAAAGAGAGGTTCACCTGGTCCTGTTGGAGGTTTAAGCTGAATGTGCTGCAGAGGTAACTTTCCATGCAAAGCTTCTAAACCGATATGGAAATTGACGGACAGCGGATCATATAGGAGAAGTGTGATGCTGAGTTTAGAAACATTTGAACCCAATAATGAGAGAAAACTACAGTGAGGGCATCACAGTCACTCTACATATTTAAACACACATTTTGACAAAAATGTTAATAGTTCCGTCCTTGTGACAACGGTTAAAAGATTAACAGGCAGGAACCAGAACCTAACATTTAAATTCGGTGCTCAGGGCGTGTTAACCGACTCAGCAAAGGCTCTGTTTTGGGGTCAAAAGTCAATTAGTTTTCTTGACTTTCATAACTGAGCTATTTACGTCGCTAAATGTGTAATGTTAGCGACTTAACATATGAGCAGTTTTTGTAAAGACTCCCCCTAAAAACCCCATTCACCCATCAGCACTTCTGATTTCCCTCGTTTCTATGGAAACTGTGCAGCATCACTGTTGGAAACAGTCGCCTGTTCGAGTCTGTTGAGCACATCCCGAATTTATAGGGTCGTTGATTTAGCATCGGTGAATCTGGTCTTGTTACACTGGATAAAAGTAGGAAAATGGCAGCCATGTTACCTGGAAAAAAAATAACTTTTGCTTCTCAGGAAGTGAAATATTCAACACCTCTTTGGATTGAAAGGATTTAAATTTCCTTCCAAGTTCCTGCAATGATGCACTGTCAGGCTGAAGCACAGTTATTTTCCCCCCTAATTTACATTTCTTCTGAAACTTAGTTTGCTATTGAAAAACATTCTTGATAAGAATATTTTTCCTGCAAGACAAAAAAAATAAGACAATCTTTCTTGAAACAAGGATCTTTTTCCTAGGATTGAGTTTTTGCAGTGAACTGTAAAAACAATGAGTTAGAGTTTGCGTGGTGTAATTCATGCAAGCCCATGCTTGTGACCACCACTTTCATTTGGGACTATCAGTAACTCAGCATTTCTGTGTGGGAAATCTGGAGAGAGATTAGTTTAATGATGGTCGTTACTCTGGCCTCGGGCTTGACTGCCGTGTTTATTTGATGGCGTTTTTCTGGTAGGGCTGGGTCTAAGGCTTACCACTGATTTATTGTCTGCCACACCACCCTGAACCCTGGCATTAGTCCACTCTGAGGTGGTACCTGATCAGGCCTCGGGCGGGCTCCTGGGCTCTCTGAGCGGCCTCGGTGATGGACTGTCTGGCAGCGGGAAATGTTGGGCTTAACGTGTTTGATAGAGTCACCCCAGCTTTTATTTTGATACAGTGTTTCACTTTTTAAATTGAACTATTCTTGGGAATAATCTGTAATGGATTCAGCAGAAAGTTGGCCTCAAAGTGGAGATTTTATTTGATTCCTTTGGAACTCCTTCAGAATGCTTCTATGGTGACTCCAGTGTCACTATGGAGGCATTACTTTCCACTTTATTTAGAGTTCAAATGTTAAAAAATGCGTCCTTTAGTGTGTGAAGGAACAGAGAAGGCAAAGGCATATTAAAAGGTTCTAGATGACTTTAAAAATGCGATATAGATGTTTGTACCACGGCATGAAAACCGCCACAGATTGATTTGAGTAACTTTCAGGCAATGTTTTGTCCAAAGGGGAAATTAATCTATACAACTGAAGGAGCCAAAGATCTAACAGATCAAAGTGTATGATGGACCTACATGCTTTTAAGGGTGCTTTCCCAAAAGGACCACCTTAAGTCATTATTTCATGGTGCAATTGTCCAAACAAGTCCTGACCTCATTATAGTTTTTTTTAATAAAATGCTTTTGTCACTTATTCTCTGGCTTATTTTCATTGGAAAGTCCATCTGCATTCACGCTCCGGTAATCCGCTTGCCTCTTCGGACTGGGTTTTGCTTGTTTTGTTCCAAATCAGACTTTCAGATGAGCCAAGCTAAAGGATTGTTGAAGAAACCAAACAGCCCCGAGTGAAATGACCCCTTTGAGGGAAACCTGGTCACATGCTACCCAGTGGTTTTTTTCTTTTTTTTGAAATTTGACTCTTGAGTGTCAGCAGAGTTTATGAGAAAGAGAAAGATACTTTCCCTGTGAGAAATTCATCACGAGGAACCCGGTTTCCCTAACCGCTCAGCCTAGTTAGAGAAACCAGATTTCAATCACAGTCAAGAAATCAGTCTATTTAACCCTTGTGCTATCTTAGATGACCCCACCCTTACTTTGACGTGTTCTCCATGCCATGACTAAGGTGGATAAATGTGTAAAGATTTCATGTAATCCATGGACACCAGTGAAGATCACAAATCATTGAAGAAAAAAGGTTCAGAGCACTGTCTAGTGGGTCTAGATGACCCAACTCCCAATGTTAAAGTGGCTAGGATAACACAAGGGTTACAAAAGTCTAATGTAACCAAGAAAGTGAATCTCATGGAAATTCAAACATTTAATTTAGTGTTTACCTGTCTCCTGAAGTTTCTCTCCCTATTAATTTTCCATAGTATTTTTCTTCTAAAGCCAGGAAACTGCTGAAAACCTGAGTTGTATTCCACAACAGTCCTTCTATAGAAACTTTTAGTCTTTATCCCTCTAATTTTCTTTATTCATTGTTCTTGTGTTAAGTCCAAAGCTAAACAGAAAAGTGATGCAAGTCCTCCTATAGTTGATGCATCAGCCTTATCTGCCGTCTGCATTCCTGCATCGGCCCCACCCCGACATCTGATAATAAAAAAAAAAACAGTGAGCTCTTGCTTCGCTGTAGGCACAAACACATACAAGCAGACACCTATGACCGACAACCAGAACACAGAAACGCACACACAAGAGAGTTGGATCAAAATCCTGGAGAGCTGAGAAGTTCTGGTCATTTTGGGAAGTAATCTTTAAGGTGTCATCCATCCTTTCTCCTTTAACTGTGCTCTAAAGGTTTTTTTTTTGTTTTATACTTGAACTAAAGACATTTCATGAGAGAACAATACATGTAGTTAAATATTTCTTGCATAACCATTTTTTATAATTAGATTTTAAAATTATAGTTCATTATAGTTAATAGATCATCTTTTGATTTATCCCAAAATTGTTCCAGTGGTCGTTTAATTATGATTTTGTCGTTTTAAGCCAAAATCTAAAAACCTGTGTCATTTTCTTGGACATAGTCTAGAAATTCATCTGAGTTATGTGTGGGACTGTTAGTGCGGAATAAGCCCGCCCCCATTTCCCATCACCCATCTGTTTACATGCATTCCCTCTAGCTAACAGCTAGTGTTAAAAACGCTAAAAACAGGATTTTCAGTGGTTTTCAAGTTAATATTTAACTGCACTTTTCTGAAAGAGCTGCAGCTTATTGTGGTTGTAAATTTCTGGGTTTTCCTAAATTACCAGACAAATAAATTGCAGTAGCATGAGTTAAATGTCATATTTCCTTAATGTTCCTGACTGACTTGTACTCCACCTCCTATACCTTTTTTCTTTGCATGGATTGCTGCCTTTTATGCACTGACACCCCACTGACGTGCTGTAGTGCAAGTCTTTTGGCTTCTTATACATTAAAAGGCTGAACTGAACTCATGCTTTGTCCAAATCGTTGGCTTTTCTGTTAGTCTGGCGTCTTTCTGCTCAAACTGCTCTCTGCTTCATTTCTATATCAGTGCTTCCTGCCGCCTCTCCTCATCCTGCTTCCCATTCTTCCTAACGTAAACTTGTTTTGCCCCTTCTCTCTTCACACCACCTCTTTTTTCTACTCCTGCTCTCATTGTTCTTGTTCTTTCTTCTCTTTAATACTGTTAAGAGTTTTTTTTTACTCCATTTTTGCCCAGCTCTGGGCAGAAAAGATGTCTTGGCGGCAAAGCGTGATCTAAATATGTGGCTAAAAGTCGACTCTACTTGCCGCACATAATAAAAATCCTTGTTCTTCTCTGTGTGACAGATCGGTCACCATGAAATCTGGAGAGATGACACACATCCTTTGTTTGAGACAGAAGTCTTATCTAAAGTTACTCATAATTCATAATTTAATTTACAGACTTGATTTAAGTAAACTTTCAAGCTAAAACAGTAGAAAAAAATTAACATGCAAGTGCCATTAATGTATTTGACTGCTTCTTTATGGCTATATTTAAGTTTTAATTTAATACAGCAACAACCTTTTTAGAAACAGAACTTTTAAAAATTTAAAATACTCAACTTTTTTCACTGGACCCACTCCAATGAAAACCACGTTTTTGGTGTTTTGAACGTGTTCTTGTTGCATTTTTCTAATGATGGATAACACATATAAAGAAAATTAAGCTTAAAATTGCATTTCTGAGTATTTCTATACTAAAATGTTTGTGAATCAGAAGCAGAAGAAAAAAAATGCCATTTTAAGAAGCTTGTAGATGTGACATAGGTGCTCTAATTGGCCACAAGCTCCCTGCTCCACTCCATTCTGATGCATCCGCTTCAGACAGGCTGTAAGATAGTGGAAGAGACTGTAAACAAAGGGATGATGGGCAATGAGCACAGGCTTACTCTGACCCAACGGTCCCACCCACAACTCAATCATAGAAAACAACATCGTTTTTTTATGTGGATAAAAAAGGCTTAATCATAATTAAAAGACCACTGGGAACACTTTGAAAATAGATCATTGGATGATTGGAGTGGGACTCAAATCATTCATTCTTTAAACCTTTTTTTTAAATTCATTGCAAGATAAGCAAACTATCACTTCAGCAACAGGAGGATTTCAAGGATGAAACCTAACCGTTCAAGACAAAAAAAAAGATTTTCTACTATTTTAAAAGTAGACAATCACTTTTCCCAATTTCCATTAAATAAAAAAGCATTTTTTATATAAATTAAAGGTTTAAAAGACTGAAAGATATGGAAATTGGAAATAATTTAGGAAATACCTTTATTTATCTTTGCCTATTAAAAAATAGAAACACTGCAGAGACTTTAAAATAGGCACAACATCAAGTAAGTTTATAATTTAAATGCATTTGACACTGAATAATTGTATTTGACCAAAAACTGCTCCGATACCCCCTATCTAATAAACGATGCCCCCGGGACAGAATTGTCTAGACTAAAGAGATGCAATCCGCTGGGAAAACGACTATCGGAACCACCGCCTTTGTTCCTGACAGCTCTGTGGTCTCTGTCTTTGTTGTCAGGCTATCAGCAGATGCAAACCGCAAAGACACAGATGACCACAAATACCTGTCACGACACGCCTTGAAAGGTCACCCAGCACAACCACGTACTTGGAACCCCCTCCATGTGGTGGTTTGGGTGTTTCAGATGAATGCTCACTTCCAAAAAGCACTAGCATGAATCACCTTTTTTCCAAAATAGGGGGAAAGTTGTTTCGTAATTATCTACCGAGGACCACACTGCATTGATCTGTTAGCTTGTGAAGAAGCGGGGTGTGTGTGTTTTTGTGTGAACTGAGCCTCTCTAGATGTGGTTTTTCTATTCCACCTAAAGAAAACTTTGCGGTTAACCTTCAGGCCTCTCGCGGCCTCCGTACTGTGGGATGACTCCTGCATCTGGATCAAAGTTTGCTCTCCCACCAGCTGAGACCGCTGGGCCCTGCTGGAGGAGGACTTTATTCATGTTGCCTCTCCAATACATTAGCATTTAGAAAATATTTTTTTAAATTTTGCTTTAAATTCTTCCCTCTTTTAAAATACCTTCATCCATCATTCAATGAGGTTTTCGTATTTTCTCAAAAAACAGTGGAAGAGATTTCATAGTCGTCCATATTTGTTTTATGAAGTTCGATTCTGAGGCTTGGCCGGGTATCAAGTTTGTTTGCTCTGTCTTTCTGTGTCCCACAGACCTAATGTGTGTGGCTCACGCTTCAACTCATACTGCTGCCCGGGCTGGAAGACCCTGGCGGGAGGGAACCAGTGTATTGTTCGTAAGTCACTCAAACCCTCTTTGATGCTTTGCCACGAAAAAACAAGAGGCCAAAGAACAAATCAGATTCCCTACAAAAGTGAAAAAAACAACTGAGTGGATTCTCGTCTGCGTCTGTCTTTGTTCCCTCCAGCAATATGCAGGAATTCATGTGGAGATGGGTTCTGCTCCAGACCCAACATGTGCACGTGCTCCAACGGTCAGCTCTCCCCCAACTGTGGAGGAGGAGGAGGAAGTGAGTAGTTCTTCTCATCTCACTTACTTTTACTGATATTTTAGCTTTTATTCAGCTTTAATATCACTATATTTCATTTATTGTCATGAATGCTCGTAGGGCTGAATGGGTTTTCCAAAGATATTCTTTTTTTTGTGGATAAAATTGATGTTTTTCTCTCTTTAAGGGCACATTAGAAGCTTCATATCATTTTTTTAATTCAGAAAATGCATTGCAACCTGGTTAATTTAGCATTAAGACTTCAAAGATTCAGTTTAACTCTAAAGAAAATGTTCCAACTCGTAGCTTCTTCCACAGGTAACACTAATACAACGTCATCTCCAAGTAAAACAAAAGTCAAATTAACATCAAAGTTTTAAACTAAACAACAAAAAAATATTGGTAGAGCATAAAAATGAAACTGTGTTTGTCATTCGTCAATGTGCACAGCTGTCCGTTGAGGGGGTTTGGCCGATGTGAATTTGGTTTTGAACTGTTCAAAAATTTTGATTAGTTGAAAATTACACCGTTTGCGTGTATTTTATGTAGATTATATGCAATTATTATGTAAATCTTACCCAATTTCCTTGATTTTTGTGAGATATAAACGCAAATATGTGGTTTTCCACGAGTGTTCCATGTATGTCTAACAGACTTTTCACCCATGTACCACCGATGTTTAGCCTTTAAATCGGGTTACACGCCGCACATATCACATAACTGACACACGAATCAGTAATGAATTGCATATAAACTGTGCAGTTATCATGCACGGTTCATTATACATTAATTTATGTGTTCTTTGCGTGGTTTATTTGTACTTCTGTGGTTTTCACGTGGCTCATTCGTGATTCATCTGTGAAAATTAAAAGACCACAGATTTTCTCACTTTTTCCACGTATATTTATGTAGGACCGATTTTCATCTGTGCAATATGTACATAGTGGCCGTGTAGCATTTAACCTGTGTCAGACACAGCAAAGACCTTGTGAATGGCCACTCTAGGAGAAAAATGTGGTTTCTTTAGCCAAAGACAACTTATCGGTCATCCTGGTCTTCTTCAGACACCTTACTTACTCTCACATTCCAAAAAGGCCACAGACACACAACTTCACTCGCACTCTGTGTATCAGAGAAAGACACAAGTCTCGACACACTCACTCAAATTCAAACAGACTCAGTGCGATCATCTCTTGGCTGTGATCCAAAGGCATGAAACACACCTTTGACCTTGAGATGTCTTGTTGTTTGGTGAGACTTTTGGAGTCGTACTTCTCAAGATTTTACTCTCAACAGATTAAGAAATAGCTGAGCAGTTG
Organism: Oryzias latipes; assembly: GCF_053564925.1. NCBI lineage: Eukaryota > Metazoa > Chordata > Actinopteri > Beloniformes > Adrianichthyidae > Oryzias > Oryzias latipes. The sequence continues at coordinate 10,661,009 of NC_136240.1, forward strand.
TTCCAACCCACTTTCATGTTTTTCTTGTATTAAAGATAATTTGGCTTTTGTTGGGAAAACAGGAAACCTAAGCGATCCAGGCATTTCAAAATATTTTTTTTAGAATTCCAACTGCTTGAAGGTTTTGTGTGTAATGTCAGAAACAAAGCAGCTGTGTCTGATTTTTTTACGTCTCGCTGGGCCTGTTTCGTTGCTCAAACACCACGGTGTCCATGTGGACCAAATGACATACCAGCAGTCTGCCACTGTATCAGATCATCCCATAATGCTCAAACTACAACCATAAACCCAGTTTTAGGGTTTGTCTCAGTTAAAGACTTCCCCCTGCTGCCTCCACACCCCTGTAACAAATGTTAAAGGTCTCACAACTTTATGACAGTTAATAAAGTCAACTCCTGACATTTCAACAAATAAAACCATGGAGGTCAACTCGTTTGGTGATGTGTACCCCTGTTAAGGTTCAAAAGTCTTTTTTTTATTTGCTTTTTCCTTTTATAAAATTAAAGCAATAAGCTCTTTGCCTCCATTTTAAAGACCCACTCTGATCATCTTCTGATCTAGTTCAAGTGGTCTTTTAATTATGATTAACCAAAATAAAAAAAACTGTCGCTTTCAAGGACATAGTTTCTGCAGGGTGGCACGACTTTTTAGAAATTTGCCTCTAAGTTGAAGAGAGGACCGCTGGCATGAAGCAACTCCACCCCCCTCCTTTTCTTCATGTTGTTAAGAGCTCGGAGGAGGGAGCTTGTGGCCCGCTTAGCGTGCTTTCATCACAAATATGAACTCTTTTTCCAATGACATTTTTTGTCTGCCTCTAATTCACAACAATTTAAACAAAAACAAACTTAGAAATACAATATTCTATAAATAGTCTTTATACAATTTTTCCATTGTCAGAAAAATACCACAAGACCACGTTAAAAACACAAAAAACCCACTTTTCATCAGAGTGGGTCTTTAACTCCTATTTAAGTGGATATAATTCAGCACAAATAGAAACAAACTGTAGTTTTACATAGATCTGTTTTTCCCCCCCAAATGTTACCTTCATCCATTTTAATAACAAAAAAGATTTTAGCCCCTGGTTTTTGGCTGTAGATGGCTATTTATGATTTGACAATAGAAATCGGCAGCACTTTTGCTACTTTTTGAGTTGACTCTGCATTACTTTTTGGATTACAATTATTTTTCAAAAGCTCTTGGTGGAACTGGGGCTGTTAATCAAGAAACTACATGTTTTTTCTACAAATTTGGAAGGTTTTGTAAATGTATGTGAGGCTCACATTCATTGATTACCTGAAAACGCTCATTAAACCTTGAACAAGAGTTATTGCTCCACCATCCTGCTAATGAACAGGTTTAGTGCAGAGCAGCTGTGCCGAGGACCGGACAGGGATGTCTTCCCGTAACCATCATTACAAAATCAGTACTGATGTTCTCACCCTAATGCTGAGAAAAAGCTGACTTTTAGACCGACTTGCAGTGAATGCTGGGAAAACATTTTCAAATTCCTCCACATTCTCAAACCTGAATGTACAATGTTCCTCTTTTTCCTATAAAGTAATAGGTCAGAAAACCAATAAATACATTTCTGTCTCTCACTTTGAAAATGTACAATTTACATTTTGTATGTTTTATTTATATAAAGAAAAATTTGTTCAGTGTCAGTTGACTTTTTAACATGTTTAAATGTTATACAAGTCATTATGTATACATTTTATATTTGTATTTAATTTAATTGGGTATTTAATTATATAATTATTAGATGTCGGTAATATTATTTGGATATGTTAAACATTCATTCATTCATTCATTTATTCATCTTCTAAAGCCGTTTTGTCCTTTTTCGGGGTCACGGTGCTGCTGAAACGTATCCCTGCCACTCAGAACCTATTTATTTTTCATGTTTTGTTACATTCATTTATTTATTAGTTATCTGATTTTGTCCCCTCTTGTTAGAAAGGACTAACTATCCACTGCCTAGTAATGGCCCATTACAACCAGAATCGAACTTGTCATGAGTCAAATCTAATCAAGCTTTATTTATAAAAAGCGCTTTTAATGGTTTGAGTAGCTTAAAGTAATTTAAAAGGTAAAAAAAAAAAAGACATAAGCCTGCCCCTTTGCTCCCCCCTTTCAGCTGACACACATCCCATGACTCCCCATTAGGGTTTGTGTAAATCCAGAAATCCATCAAACTCTTTTAGACATGCTCACACACAAACTGGGACTTCCCAGATGTGTAAAAACACCCAGATGTGAGCAGATCACCAGCGGCATAAAACTGAGCCATTTTGTGCTAGGATTTACATTAAAAAAACATTTTGCTTAGTGTGTAAATACATCCTAATTCATGCACAGGACGCAGTTATCTAGAGAAGGACGTGGGGGCCTATTTGTCACTTTTCACCTACAGAGACCAACTCTTATGACAATAAAATAAATGGTCTAATGAGATCATCCCTTTTTGTGTCCAGAAGTCCTTATTTCTTCACATCAACAATTATTTCCTGCAGAGAAAACATGACTTTGAGTTGATTTGTGGAAATCCGGCCAACTTTCCAGGCCCCTATCTCATCATGGGTTCGCAGAGTTCAGCAAATGGAGAGAGAACCTCTTCTCAGTGTGTGCCTTGGCTTCTTCCCCATGCTTTCTTCACCTTTAACGCTATCCCTGGGAGGGGACGGGTTACCTAAGTTGCCCTCAGTTTTGGAAAATCTTCATGCAGCTTACTGGAACATTTTTCTTTATTCCTTCAGCAGGGACATTTAAATCACTCCCAATAGTCAATATTCATGTTTCACATCACAGCTCCATTCTCTGGCTATAAAGTGACAGAAGATGGGCTGCAGTGTTTAGCACTGAATGTATATTGCATTGAGGTGGAGTTGAAACCAGGAGAAAACAAAGGGGAAAAAAACAGAGGCCTAGAAAACCAGTATCAGTTTTTTTTTTCCAAACCTGCCTAATGAGTCAGTTTCTGGAGCCTATCCCACCAACTGTTGGGTAAAGACGGGGTACACAGTGGACGGTTTACCAGTCCACAGCAGGGCGTCCTAAAGAAAACAATCTTTAAAATCAGTGTTATGCTACGTACACAACAGGCAACACCAAATGCTACGGGATATGGTCGCTACCTGATACTAGCGTATGTACCTACAGTTGGAAGAGACTCAAGGCTTCTTCTTTTCCAGCTCTATTCCGATACACGAAAGACTTTGTGTCATATAATTCTGGCCGGGCACAAGCCACAATGATTACTGGTAATTTCTCCTTCACGATCAATTTTCAAACTGTTGGCACCTCCCTGAATTAAAGAAGGACGTCATCCATGCGTCACTACCAAAGCTGAGTCCCAGATTGGTCAAAGTTTGAAACTGACTTAAAAACTTGCTTAGCGATAAATGTAGGCGAGAGTTTTGAACGCGGAGGCCTGAAACGTGCATTTACACACATTTACATAAACTTTTTATTGGAAATGGCCGCTTGAACATGTGTTTCTGAGGCCTGTGTAAATGTAGCATAAGGAGGAGTCCAGAACTGCTTTAGATATTACAAGACTAAAGCAGTTGTTGCCATGATTAAATCTGCAGACAGCCAAATGTTGCAACATTTTCCATAAATTCTTTGAAAGGTTAAAAACAAAACTGCAAGAATGTAGTATGTTGGAAGCATCACAATGAAAAGCTCCCTAACTTGTGAGCTTGACCCACATAAATCCTATCGAGGGGGTTCAGTCAAAAGCGGCTGGGTAGCTCAGTTGGTAAGGTAAACTGACATGCAGGAAATCAGGATTCGACTTCCAGGGGGGAATGAACAAGCAAGCAATTGAATTGGTGAGCAGTTAACACCACCCAGTGAGGGCCCTTGGGCAAGGCCTTTAACACTACTGCCTACCAGCATGAATGTGCATGAATGATCCTGGTGATGGTCAGAGGGACCAGCCATGCCTCTACCATCACCAAGTATGAATGAAGAGTGAATGAATGAATTTTTATTATTATAAAACCTGTGTGTGGAAGGGGGTTGCAGTATAGTGACTGTTTTCCAAACTCCAGAAGTCTTAGTTGGATTTAGGTTGAAGCAAAGTGATTTCCTCTCTTCTGCACAACCCTGCGTGCCAGAAATGCTAAAGAGAAAAAGACGCAAAAAGGAAGGATCGGAAGAAGACAGGAAGTTAGATAGACTGAGAGGAAATTAATGGCGAACCGGTGATTAAGTGACAGTCAGAGGAGGATGGAAACCACAAAGAGAAAGTAAAAGCCTGAGGAGAGTCAGGGAGAAAAGTAGAACTTTCTTCGCTCTTAAAACAATAAATAAAGACTGTAATTCTTTTTTCGATTGTGTCATAAAGTTAACTTTGAAAAGCCATCAGGCAGATCGGTCTTGACTCAATAAAATCTGACAGACTGGTTCAGTATTTCTGGCTTCATCTTTACTTTCACTGTTTTTCCCTGAGCACCTTTTTTCTCATCTATAATTTCCTTCCTAATTCCCCTTTCCTCTCCATTCAGCATATTTTTGCTGCACCTATATTTATTTATTAAACCTTTTTATTTTACCAGGAGGTCCCTTGAGATAAAATCTCTTTTTTGAGCCTGCCCCTCCTTCTGCCCAGTTAATTCACCAGACTGGCCCACTGGCCGTATAAGACTTGTTTGGTAAGTCTGCTCCTTTCTTTTGCAGTTCAGTCCTGTAATGTCAGGTGCATGAACGGAGGCAGCTGCATGGAGGACTCCTGCTTGTGTCCGAAGGGATATTCTGGCGGCCATTGCGGACAACGTGAGTGCAGCTCCTTCAGAGTCCACATACCTGAGTGGACATTGTGTGCAGAGTTCAGTTTCTTGTGTTGTTTCTAATCTGAGCCTTAATATACAGAAAGATGTAAACGATTCCAAAAATTAGAAATAGAGACTTGTACTCGACCTTTAACCTCCTAAGACCTGGCGTCCAGATGTGTGGACGTCACATTTTGTGGCCCCATGTGACTACGCCTGTAGAGGGGATAGCACGGGTCTTAAGAGGTTAAAGATTTCCGGGTGGACTTGAACTTTGAGACTTGTGGTTGCTGACTTGCTTTTCTGGAAGACTTCGCCATCAGACTTGACAACCACAATCTTTTTGCAATTCTTTTTACTGTTAGCTTGCATCTAATGACGCTCAGAAATTCTAAATTGAATATCCATCAGGTTTTTAAAGCACCATATTGACTTTTGGGAGATGCTATTAACTAGGTTTTAAGATTTGACTTGGCTTATGATTATTCCTGTCTCTAAAAACTGATCTGCTCAAACGACCTCTCTAACTGGAACGTGGATGAACTACCTATGACATTTGTGGACATCACATTTTGGGTTGTGTGCATCCCAGACCTAAATTTTACTCTACAAAATCTTGATGTCCACATTAAGGTTATCTAATGCAGTGTTTTTCAACCGGTGGGCCACAGCACACTAGTGTGCCGTGGGAAATTACCCATTTTCACTGATCTAAAAACATTTACCATCTCCACGATATCAACTCTGTGTTCATCCAAAAAGGCCCTAATAAAACACTGAGTAGTTAGGAATATGAAAGATTATAAAATACTTCTATTAAAGACATTTTGATAAGAATAACGGTACCGCGATTTAGCCGGAGCTTCAACTCTGTTTTTGGAAAAGTCCCACCCCTTTAACTGTCTCCAATCATTCTTGGAGGCTTAATCATACGTCATCAGTCTAAATAATCAGGAGTGATTAAAGTCTTCACTTCCTTGTTCCGATTCTGCTCATAAAGTCTCTCAGTTCCAAAAAAAAAATACCAGCTAAAGCTCGTCTTTAGCGGTGCAGCTTTCTACAGAATCCGGTATCAGACCGTGGAACAAGTGAACAAAACAATGAAGCTCAGAGAAGCGAGTCTGTCTGGCATTGGCGGCTTTTGCACTACATTTCCCATGATGCATTGGGTTAAAGTGACAGAGTCTCAGCGTACAAGTCTTCCCTGTTAAGCGTCTTGAAACCCCAATGAACACACATCAAACAGTTTTTAAATCTTCTTGATGAAATCAGAGGTCAACAGTTTAGTTCTCCTTCAAGGTTTGTGTTTATTAACAGCCAAACATCCCAGAGTTTGGTCCAAGTCATCTTTCTAACTGAAACATTTTTCTTATAATGTCTGGATTATTTTATATGTTAATTTTAAGAAGAAGTAATAAGAACGTTTAAGAAACAGGATTAAGGTGAAGTGGCCAACAGACACATTTAAACTAAATTGAAACAATTTAATCATCTAAAAAGAAATAAAACATTTTTGTTAAAGTTTTCAAAAACTTCATCTTTGATTAAAACAAGAGAAAAACTAATAGAACTTCAACATGTTCCCTTTTTGTGTAGCTACAGAAAACATAAATATAATGTTAGTCTTTTTGTGTAAAATTTATCAAACATATTGTGATCATATTGTTCAAAAATGACAGTTGCCTTTGTACGAACACTGAAAAAATGTTTAAAAAATAAATCATTATTTAGAAAGAATATATTTGTTTTTTTTTGTGAGGTTACATACATTTGCTTGTTAATAAACTGGAAGAAAAAACAACTACCAGGGTAAAATTTCAAATAATTTAGTTGAAAATTATTACGGAAAACTAACTTTATTACATCTTTAGGAAACAATAGCTGCAACTTGCATATGAGATTGCGGAGGGACTGTACATCAATACAGACCATGAGTTTCTCTTTTTTATTTTTTTTTTTGGATGCTGATGTGCCGCAGGATTCTTGTCAAGGATTGTGTGCCTTGGCTCAAAAAAGGTTGAAAAACTCTGAACTAATAGAATAAAATTGTTAGGAGTGTCATCCTGGAGGAAATGGCAGTTGCGGGAATCTTAATTACAGCAAATATACTGTAGTCACGTTGTTGACTTGTCATTGTACCTTTTTAAACAGCAATGACTCTTTTAATGAAGCCCAAATTATTATTATTTTTTTACTTTTGGTTATTGTTTTTACTTTGAATGAGATATTATTTTTAGTTTGAACTATTTTTATAATTGACTTTTATGAGGGTTAGATCAGAAAAAATACTATAGAATATAAAACAGAGAGATGCTCAGTTTTCGTTATTCGTGTGACTAAGATAGAGACTGAAGCCGAAGAATCGTGCTGATCTGCGTCTGACTCCTTTCACGTCTTATAGCTGTGTGTGAGAATGGCTGCCAGAACGGTGGGCGCTGCATCGGACCCAACAGATGTGCCTGCGTCTACGGTTTCACTGGCCCTCAGTGTGAGAGAGGTAAGTCCCTGGGCTCCTATTGTCTAATATTTTGTGATGCTGAAAAAGTTCTTGTGGTGCAATTATTACATGGTCCAGAAACACCAATCAAGTTCCACCTCTAAACTTCAATCTTTTGGACACTGTCTTGCACATCCAGACATACTAGAAGTTTTTGACAAAGGAATTTTGTTCTGATAACTTAACCATACTCCAAAATTTCGTATCATTATGATTTTTAATGAAGACAATAATAATACAATAATACAAAGAATGTATTTGTGGACTAGCCCAAAAACACACTGTTCACTATTAAAACGTGGACAATTTCAGAAAGTTTACTTAAAATGAATGTATTTCTAGGTAAAAATAAGCTTTGTGCAATGTCACAAAATGGAAAGATGCCTCCCAATGGGTGGAGGGCAGGTCCCACCCTGGACAGGTCGCCAGCATGTCGGACAGCTCACAATCACTCCAACACACACATACACACTGTAGAGACACCAACTACCCTATGAAGCATGTCTTTGGACAGGGGGAGGAGACCGGAGTGCCCGGATAAACCCCATGCATGCACGAGGACAACATGCAAACTCCACACTGAAAGGGCTCAGCCGGGATTTGAACCAGGACTTTCTGATTGTGTGTGTGTCTGTGGGGGGGGGGGGGGCTACATTTCCATTGATTCATGGGGTTACTTAGCTTTCATAGTTCCTCATCTTTTGTCTCACTGAGATAATACATCCATCAAAAAGACAAAAAAACTGTTTTACTTTGAAAGAAGTTGTTAGCCATGATGATTGACGCCATGAAGTGAGATCGGAAGGGTTGATACACCTTTTCAAATCAGTTCACACACATATATATATGCACGTCTATGTCAAGATAGATATTGCTTAAAGATATGAAGGTTTCAGCACTCCTAATTCAGCGCTCAGGAAGAAGTGTGGATGACTTCACACCCTCAGACAGACAGACAGAGGGTGTTTATCTACTGTGCTTTGATCTGAAGCTTGTGGTCTGTGTCTGCTGGGAAGTGGTAGCATGATGTTGGAGCTTGGTTATTGAGCAGCTAATGACAGAAAAAAAATGTCTCAACCTTTGAGATAAATCTACCGTTTCAACTTCCCAGAAGACCAAAACTTACATTTTTCTTTGTGTTTGACACCCCTGCCGACCTGTAACTGAATTCACTTTGTCCGTCTACAGATGTTTTTATCTGAAACAAAAACCCTCTGTTCTCCTTTCTTGTCCACTTCCTTTTACCGGATGAATTAAACCACAGCTTACCTTTAATCAAATGTTAGGAAACTAGTAACACTAAAAACCTTTGGGTTTTGTTTTCTTGGAAAATGTAAAACGTAAGGAACGGGTTTGTTTTAGGGAGTCTTACAAATATCTGGCAATAAATGACCCCCCCCCCCCTCACCATCAACACTCATTCTCATTCACAAAAACAATTGTAAAAGTTCCTCTGAAAAGTCATCATGGACGTTTCCTCATAAAGGCTAGAAAAAGGTAGGGAAGCATAGATGGAGGTAATGTTGGGAAGGGGTTAAAAGAAGAAAATGGAGTCTGCAGCTGTGTACACAAAGGCTGCTGCAGGGGAGTACAAACGCTCCCCACATCGACCAAAGAACTTTTAGGGGGACGGCACATAAATCTCAGCTTTTGTGCGCTTCTTGTGCCAGATAACCTTCAGTGAAATGCAAAAATCGTTGGGAATCACAATAGTTCAGAGCCTAAAGTTGCCACTTTGTCAGCATATCGCAGATATGTACATTTATTTTAATCAATACTTGCGTTTCTATGCTTTATTTTTATACTCCCCTTTAGAAACAACCACAGGGTATAAAAACGTTCATCCTTCAACAGCACATTTGTGATCACATTGAAAACAATATTATTCCTCCTGCAGTGGGTTTGGCCAGAGGAGATGCAGTGCCCCTGGTGTATCCTGCGGTGCTTTGGCTTTTTCTTGTGGTTTTAGAGTTTGTGTAACTCAGGACACGAGTAATTTGATTTACAGCATGATGCAGCCAGAAGAGTGTGATGAGCTGCGCTTTGGAAAGTCTGCCAGTGAGGGTGAGCGGGGTAAAGAAGGAATCATCTGTGAGTGTCTGAAGTACGCTCAAGTGCAAGGATGTGTCCTGCCACTGAATGCACAGGTCACTGGTTTCCCACAAAGATTTGAGGTAAAACGGCACAAAAACTAAAGAAATATGTGTTGGGTAGATTAGTGTTGTGCAATGCTTCCTGGAAGTAAATTCTGTTTCTCTTTTAAAGGGTTATTTGTGGGGAACAAGCCTTTATGGGTAGAGCATCAGACACAGTGGACAGGTAATTTGAAGTGACAGGATTCTGAATGACAAAAATTAAGCCAAAAGTAGGACTTGCTCATCGACTCAGGTTTGTTTCACCCAAACCAAGAGCGTGCTGAAAATGACCAATTGGGCGGAACCATTGACTGCATTGGAGAACTGGACCGAGCGAGTTTGACGTCACCCATAGAAAATGGCTTACTTCCGGCTCCCATCAAATGTCAATTCAGTCACCATTTTTTCATAACATGGATGCCAACATGTTGGAGCCAGATCAAATCATTAAGCAGTGATTGGCCATTTTCTAACTTGAAAAACTTGCACCACAGAAGAAAAAATCATTAAAAAAAGTTTGGATTAGCAAGAACATGTTAAAAATGGTTATTGTGACCAATAAAATGTCTTAGGGGTGGCTGTGGTGCAGTGGTGGGACAGTTGACCTCTGATCACAAGATTGCAGGTTTGATTCCTGCCTTGCCCGCCCATGTGTGTTCTTGGGCAAGACATTGAACCCCACCTTGCCTCTGGTGGAAGGTTGGCGTCAGTGTTTGGCAGCGGAGCCACCATCAATGGGTGAATGGGACTGTGACTGTAAAGCGCTTTGGGCCTTCGAAGAAGGTAGATAAGTGCTATATAAGTATATGCCATTTACCATAGCTATTTATTTTTCAATAGAAGTCTACAGGACTTTAGCTTCTTGAACCCAGCTGGTCCTTCTTGTTTGGAACACCAGCGGGGAGTGAGCGTAGCTTTAGAGTTTCTTGTGTGGTTTTCCATGAAGTGTCAACAGCATTTTACTTTTTTGTGGAATGGAGCTGTCAACTCGGTTCCCTGACTGTTCCCAGGACTGCCCAGTTTCCTCGAGCCAGAAGAAAAACAAATGATAACCTCAGGAGAACAATTTTCACCCCAGCAATCAGTGACATCATGGGCATTTTAAGGGGCTGGAAGAGGAGGAAGTTGAGCTATTTCTGCTGTCTTGACTCTGGTCAGAGAAGAATGGCTGGACAGCGTGGCTGCAGCCGTGACAGGCAGCATGGAAAACTGCGAGAAAAAATGTCAGCTGAGTTTGCAGCACTGGAGTCTTGTAAAAAATGTTATACAGTAAGGCTATTTAGCCTTTTAATGGTGGCCCCATTTAAAGAGGCTTCATTTGCAATAACGTTGGTAAACCCATTGATCCACAAAAGCCCAAATATTAAGTGAGTGCCCTTTAAAACAGCATGGAAGTGTTTTTTGAGTTCTGTTATACTGGCCTCTGGTTGTGCTAACATCTCTAAGCCCTGAGCTGCTTCCAAATACTGTAAATGACTTTATATTCTCAATTAAATAACCATTAATATTATTCACATGTTGATTTTCCGATAGTTTCTTTTGTGTTTTAAAATCCCTTTTGTGGAGCTTTAAAAATGTGCATGTTGTAGCTCGTTGCCTTTACTACATTCAAAGAAGTCTGCATTATCGCTTCACTGTGAAGTGTTGGAAAAAAGAAATTCCCAAAGTGGGCTGAAATAACTGGATGTGAAGACAAATTTTTTATTTTAGGCAGCGAGATTGAGAAACAAAAGAGAAAGGAAGTGTCTTTCATCACCTTCTACGAATTGCAAGTGTAAAGCTACGTTTATTCTGCCATCGGCAATGCACGTCCAAGCGGCCGCTTCCAATGAACAGTCTAGGGAAACGTGTTTTGGACTTCTGCATTTAAAAGTCTCGCATTAGCAAATGTTTTTACGACCATTTTCGGGTTCTATGCACAAAATGCATAGTCAGTGAATGCGCGTTGCAAGTTAAGCCAGGTGGAACTGTTTCCAATCAGTTATTCAGATTTGGTAACAATGTGCGGATGGCGTCCTTTTGGACTCATGGGGATGCAAACCCTTGAAAAATTGCTTATACATTCCTTTACTACCTTCTTTTAAGGCCCAAAGCTTTCTACAGTCACAGTACCATTCAGCCATTCACAAACATCCACACGCTGATGGCGGCTTTACTGCCGAAATCTGGCGCCAACCTATAACCACCAGGAGCAATGGGGGGGGTTCAGTGTCCTGACCAGGAAACTTGAAGGGCAAGAGGGGAACCAAACCTGTAATATTTTGATAAGAGGCCAACCGCTCTACCTCTGCACCGTGGCCATTAAAAAAAAGCCTAGATCAAGATTCTTGGATATGCACTGCTTCAACATGTTGCACCAAGCCTCTTTTGACTACTGCTAGTAAACAGTAGGAAAAGAAAAAGAATAAGAAGCCCCTCCCTGCACATCAGGGTGAACACCATGGGCTAAATACCCATGTGTTCTTGAACACGCGTCACATGCCCGTTGTGTCCGTAGCTTAGGAGTTTTTATCTGTGCAGTCTTCCACAGTTGTTGCTCCCGTGTTTGTTTTTGCTCCATGTAAAAACATTTAGTCACAGTTGAGTGGCTGCTCTGGGACAGAAAGAAAAGAGCCGGCTCCTCCACAAGCACTTACGGCCAAAAACCAAGAGCGATCTGAAGCCTGTTGATAATGGCGCTGATAAGACTAACAGAGGCCACTGCAGGATGGAGATAAACATTCCAGATACGTACATGTGCACAATTCAAGCATACACATGAGAACCATTTGTTTTTGTCTGCATGAGCTATTGGACACACACAAACAAAATGCTACGAAAGGAGCTACTCTGACACGCATGATGAAAGTTTGCACACACAGATGATTAGATTTCTTAGCAAGGTAAGTGGCTGCTTGAGATTTATTCTCAAAGTTGGTTTCCAGCTGTATAAAGTCTGGAGGCAAAACTTACCCACATTTAGCCTTTTGTCTTATTCATTTCAACCAATAAAGGTTTTGCCTCAGGAGAGTGTATATAAATAAGAGTAAACCCATCTTTCAGCAGTATTTTTTTCCACAGACCTTCCCCCCTGAGAATGTATGTAAATAGTGAGGACTTAATTAATTTACTCCCTGAATAATTTTTTTTTCTTCTTTTGATTCTCCCAACATTATTTTTCTGCCTCCCAGCGCTCAGGTCAGTGTTCAGTCCCACCTCCACGTTCCCATAGCTGCATCTGGTTGATGGGAAAATGTTCCCGTCAGCATCAGATTTTCTCTCACATGCGCCTTCACAGCACGCCGTCCTCATTTAACTCAACCCTCTCCAGAGGAGCCGCTTTAAAAAAAAGGACTGATAACGTTTTCTTCTTGTGGTTTGCCAAAGAAAAAGAATACATCATATGTGAAAGATGGGAGTGTATGACCACAAATCCAGATCCTTTAAATCCGGTTTAATTGTGAATGCTCTAGTGTATTTAAAAAATGTAACCTTGAGACTAATGTAAGAACTTTACGTTTTTTTCTATTCTATTCTATTAAACTAACTTTGATCCTCCATGGTTCTGCATCAATCCAGGACAATCTGTTTTTTTTTGTACTTAGCAAACCTACGGCTCAGAACTTTTGTTGCCGTCTTTTGCTGCAGATGAAGTGTCTTCTCCCCAATTTGTGAATATTTAAGACCAGTTGTGTGTGCATTAGAAAAAGGCAAAAAAGGAAATAAAAGGAAAATCTGGATTTTTCTTCCCTTGTTTTTTTTAAAACTATTTCCCCTGTATCCCTTGTGCTATCCTGGGCACTTTACCATTGGGAGTGGGGTCATCTAGACCCACTAGACAGTGCGCTGAACCTTTTTTCTTCAATGATTTGTGATCTTCACTGGTGTCCATGGATTACATGAAATCCTTCCACCTTTATCCACCTTTGTCATGGTAGGGAAAACACGTCAATGTAAGGGTGGGGTCATTTTGACCCCACAAGATAGCACAAGGGTTAAAGTTTTCTTTCTGTTTTTAGCACAGACAACACTTTGTGTGCTCCTCACTTTTTCCATTCTCCATGGAGTTACACAGTTCTTGAGAATGTTATCCTTTATACTTTGCATCATAAAACATAAATCCCTTATGCGTCAAAGCTTTCTTGAGCAAGGCACCAGCGCCGTTATGGCCTCCAGTACACAAACTGACACTCAGAGCTCCGTACATCATAACAACAGGATCTGAATGAGTGTTTGTGTAATAGCTTGAAAACAAAACATGCTGTAAAAAGCTGTGTTGTTAATGTGGAAATACAAAAAAAAAAAAAAAAAATTGCTTTTATTGCTATATTACTAGTCGCCAAACAAAGCAGCGATTGTTTTTAACAGTTTTCAACAAATGCACGAGATAATCAGTGAGATGTTTAAAAACACTTCAACAAGATTAGTGGATCTTATCGCTCCACAAAGCAAAACATCTTTTAACCATTTCTGTAATGTGAATAGTTAGTTTCGTAGAGGGAAAGACTGAACTGGACGTTTCTATTTTTGATTACTTAGAGTCTTGATGCAACAACAAAGAGCTGTTTTATTATTTCAAATACAGAGATGCTGACTTTTTCTGCTGGAGGCTTGTGTATTGACGTCATCGGATGGACAGTGGAAATGTAATTTTTCCAAAGCATCAATATTCCAGATGCCATTTGGAGTGAATATGAAAAGAAGACACAAATCTGATTGACTGACACATTTACCCTTCTTTGATGGCAGGCTTTTAAGTAAAAGACATTCTGTTTTCAGGCTTTCCAAGAAAGCTAAGACTCAGTTAGACCTCACCCCGGACCCTTCCAGCTTCCTCATCTGTGCGGAATGATTTTTTACAGAAATGTTGACAACATAAAGAGCCTATTCCATTAAAATTCCATTTTTGAGCTTTTAAGTGTATTACAATGTTCATTCCTCACTATAAACAACGCCATGGCGGTATTTTGATCCATTTATGCATTTCTGAGTTTTCCTCTGAAAACCTTAGCACAAGCCCCTCCCTCAAAACGAGCAGGTCCTCACATTGTGACGTAGACCAGTGAGAACAGCCCCTTCCAGGAAGAGTCTGCGATGCCAGCACCGCCCTCAGGCTAACAGACACGCCCACTTTCTCTGCGGAGTTAGTGGTGACGCTTTTTTTTATAAGCACAACATCCATATCCATCTTTGCAAAAGTTCTGATGTTTGTTTTTGTGGAACGCTGCCGAGGCCGGCTCTAGGTTGATGTCATGAAGTGGGCGGCACCCACAAGGAGTGAAAGGCGGAGCCTCAGAGATTCAGTTGTTTTACTTATGAGCAGTAAAATGAGCTGCGAAAATAACTCATATTTCATTATTTTTAAAATCATTTTCTGGGACATGTTCACAATTTAAGTATAAAGAAATACTCAGAAATGGAATTTTAAGCTTAATTTTCTCAATGTATGTCCTCCATCATAAGACAAATGCTACAGGAACAAGTTAACAACACGATTTTCATGGAAGTGGGTCTTCATTCATTACAGACTTAAATGCTCAAATATTTATTAGTTTCTCAAATAAAAAAGGGAAAGTTTTTGTAAACCATAGAGACAGAAAGTCTTAAACATTTTTTGATGATACAGTCATTCGATATATGACAAAAAGAGAAATATAAAATAAAATGCTGGCTCCTGCCTGACTGTTAATTTTCAGTGCTCTCAGGCTTCTGTGGACCTCTGTGTTGGAGGTGATCATGAATGCAGACGTACAGTGTGCAGATCAGCGCTCTATAGAGCGAAGGTCACGTGAGGATTGAGGATCAAAGACTATCTGACAGACGGCGAGTGAAGAGTCAGAAAGTGGGCAATGAAAACCGAGCCAGATGGATGGGAGAGCACTGGCATGAGCCCCAGGCTGCTCTCCGTGTGCTCGTCCTACTTTCTGCTGTCGTTTTCTTTATCTCACTCCTCTTTTCTGCTGTGCGTCAGTCTGCGTGACCTCCTGTCTTATGTCTCTGGAAACTAATCAAAAGTCAAAGTCAAAGTCAAAAGGTAAAAAAAAAGTCAAAAGTCAAAAGTAAAAAAAAAGTCAAAAGTCAAAAAAGTCAAAGTCAAAAGTCAAAGTCAAAGTCGGCTTTATTGTCAAATGTACTGCATCCATAAAGACATACAGCACAGATGAAATTGCTTTCCTCTCACCCCACAGTGCAAGCAGCATATAAAAAATAAATAAATAAACGATTTAAAAAATAGATAAAAAGACAGCAATAATAAGAAGATAAGAAGAATAAGAAACAAGAAACAAGAAGAAGAATAAGAAGAAACTAATGAGAGATTTGAAAAAAACTCACTGACAGGATCACTGAACGCTCACTTTTCATCTTATTTCTTCACACCTTCAGCTGGCCAAACAGGCAGTTTGTCTGTCATCTCCATTCCACCCGATGTAACCTTCCATAAGTGAAAGCTACATCGACTTTGAATTACTCGAGAAAGAATTTAGTGCTTAAATGCTCATGGATCATGCTCAAAATCTCTGATCTGTGAATCTTTCCCTGCTTAATCATGAGAGCATGACTAGGAGACAAGAAGAAACAGGATTGATGCACTTGCAGGATTGCAAAGAGAATAAATGAATGAATGAAGCTTGATTTGACAGATGCAAAATGAACACAAAGTCAACAATCAAATGCTTGGGATGAGAAGAACCATTTAACTCACCAAAAGTAGTTAAGAAGCACTCGTAGCATCCACGAATACCTTTCAGAAATACAAAATGTAAACAACTACTAAAATATCATAGAAAACAGGGGATAGGTACAAAGTCCAGGTAGAATTAAATACTAAGGTTACTATCAGGAGTTCATAAGTCCAACAGCTTGGGGATATTAGGTGTCTTGGAGTCTTTTTGTGTGTGCAGGCAGGCTCCTGTATTGCCTGCCAGAGGATAGCAGAAAGAAAAGTCCTATAGCTTGACAAGTGTGTTCTTTTGAGCATTGTACATACAAGAACACACATGATGTACACAGGTTCAGCAACAGAAAAAAAGGACACAGGTTTCTCCCAAACCAGTTCAAATGTTTCTACTAGATTGTTTTTTTCTGGAAAACCTCTTTAAAAATGTGTTATTTTGCAGCATAATTTAGTGAATTGTAGTTACAAACTTCTCAAAGGAACCAGAGATGTCCGATTAACCTAAGTCCTGGCATGTGCTTCATTACACACAGAGAGCACGTGCAGTGCAGTTAAGTCCCAAAGCAGAGTTTTTCAGAAAAAAAATGGTTATTGTGCTATTGCTTTTTTTAAACAAGCTGATTTGGATGCCAGAAATCACATTCCAGACCTGATCTTTAATCCAACTGTGAAAGAAAGAAAAACATACAGGACGATCTAACACGCTGGACCAACCTGCCTCTGTCCCTTATGGGCAAGGTAGCCACGGTAAAAATGAAAATCTTACCCAAAGTTAATTATCTCTTTTCAATGATTCCCACACAACCGCCACTAAAATGGTTCAAAACATTAGACTCATCCATATCAAGCTTTTTATGGAACAATAAACCTGCAAGAATTAGTCTAAAAACTTTAAAATCTGCAAAAAGCTGTGGAGGATTAGAATTACCTAATTTCCACAAATACTTTCTTGCAAATAGATTACAATACATCTTAAAATGGTTAAAAAATAATCCAGAAACCAACTCATGGTTAGACTTGGAACAGGCGTTATGTGGAAAGATCAACCTGTCAGATCTTCCATTTATTAGCCAAACAGTTAAAAAACAGGATTGTTTCAAAACTATTAATATAAACGCCACTTTAACAGCCTGGTGGGAATTTCTCAAAATATCAAAATCATCAATTCAACCGTGCAAAATGACACCCATCTGGAACAACCCAGACATCCTCATAAACAAAAAAATTATCCACTTCCCAGCTTGGCAAGCAGGGGGCATAAAACAACTAGAGCACGTAATTATTGATAGAAGATTCATAACTCCCCAGGAACTTCAAGACAAACATGGAATAAATAACTTCTTGGAATATCAGCAACTTAAATCAAGTATTACTAAAAAATTTAAATACAGAGACAACGATTTAAAGCTACCAGATGTAGTTACCACTCTGATCAATTTCTCAATGAATAAAACTCTCTCCAAAATATACAAACTTTTATGTAATTTAGATAATAACATTTCACTTCCGACAACAAAATGGGATGCGGATTTGAGCATCAGCACAGATGAAAGCTTTTGGTCAGAACTTTGTCTAAACACCTTTAAACTGACAAAAAGTCCAAATCTGCAGCTAATCCATTTTAAAACCCTTCACAGAATTTACTACACTGGACAGAGGATGTTCAAGATGGGTCTCAGCAACTCAGACATTTGTCAGCACTGTGACAGTAATCTACCCGACAATTACATGCATGCACTGTGGTTCTGCACTCCTGTCCAGGCTCTCTGGCAGCAGGTATGTGCCGATTTATCAGTCTGGCTTAAGGTTTCAATCACAGCTTCACCGTCACTTTGTGTGCTTGGTGACATGAGTGCCATCGATGTAGAAGGAGGATTAGGCTCTATCATTTTCATAACTCTTTGCATTGCTAAAAAAACTATTTTAACAAATTGGAAAAGCAAGAAAAATATAAATATAAGTCAACACAGAAATCTGCTGCTTGATCAGATCAGCTTGGAAAAAATGTCAGCCCAAGGTTCAAGTAACTTTGAAAGAATTCGGTCTCTCTGGTCTCCCATAGCTGACTCCATGACTTAGGGGGTGGGGGGGCCTGGTCGTCGCTGCTCCTTGCCCTTCTGCCGTGGGCTGGGGTGGGGGCCGGGGCCTCCGGTGCCTGGCGGGGGGTGGTGGGGGCTCCGTTGGTCGGGGGGTCGGGTCCGGCGCCGGGGTGGGGCGGGCTGGGGCGCTGCGTGGTCCTCTGGGCTTGGGTGTGGGGGTGCGTGGGGGGGGGGGGGGGTGGTGTTCTGGCTTGGCTTGGGGGGGTGGTCCCTTTGCCTGTGCTGGGGGGGGTTGGCGGGGGGCGCTGCTCGGGGGGGGGGGCCCGGCGGCGCTGGATGGGCTTCCCATCTACGCCTGGGGCTGGGATCAGCCCTTCCCTGGCTCTGGGGCGGGACGGGACAACCCTCTTGGGGCCCCCGGGCGCTCTGGGTGTCATCCGCTTCGGCTGCGGGGTCTGGGGTGGGGTGGGGTGGGGGGTCTTGTCGGCCCTGTCCTGTGGGGGGGCATTCTGGGGGAGGGGGGGGGGCCACTATTGGTGTGGGGCAGGGGGGGTTGACGGGTCGGGGTCTCCGCTGAGGCCATCGGCGGTTTCCCCGGCCGGTTGGCTGCCTCGGTCCCGTCGAGGCCTGACCAGAGCTCTTCTAGGGCCGGCGTTTGGGGGTGGGGGCCTGGGCTTGCTCCGGGGGGGGCCGGCGCTTTCTGGCTCCTCTCCCTCTGTGTGGGGTGGGTGGTGCTGGGCCTGGGGTGTCGGCGCCTCCGGGGGTGGGGCCCCTGGGCTGGGTGGGCCTGGCCCCCTTGCTGGGGGGGGGGGGCGGGGGACGGCTGTTTGACCACCGGGGGACAGTCTACCAGCTGTCCCCAACTTACCCCCTTCCTCATATAACCTCATAATAGGGTGAGGGGGTGGGGGGATTAGCCTGCGATGAGCCTTGGGGGGGGGGGTTTACTAGGCAGTGGCCCCCCCTCCTATGGTTGCCGTATGGAGTGGTCCCCCCCTCTTTCGGTTTTATTTGCACCTTAGACATGTAGGGCCCTTGGTAGGGGGGGTGCTTGGACATCACTGCCAGCAAGCAGCAGATGTCCTCCTAGCACCCTACCCGCCAATTTTAACCGCACCTTAGACATTTAGGGCCCCTTGGTGGGGAGGGTGAGGGGACATCACTGTGAGTAATCAGGAGATGTCCCCTTAGTGCCCTACCCGCCAATTTTAACTGCACCCCCCTTAGTACACACACCCCTCCCCCCTCAATATATACATCCCAACATAAACACACACACATGCACACACACACCCTCTTAAACACACATATACGCACACACACATTTTGCAAGGAAGGTGGGACCTAGGACCATCTGTCCCCTGCCTCTTCCCTGGTGGGGGGTACGGGCCCCTTTGCAGCGGCGGCCGTGTCCCCGGGGTGCCGGCTTCCTGGGCCCGGCGGTGCTCTCTCCGCGCGGTGGGGGGGTTCACATTACATCTGAGCCGGGGGTGTTGGTGTCCCTGGGGGGTGGGTTCTGGTCCTTGCTCCTGAGCGCTGGGCCCCGCCTAACTTCCAACTGTGGCCGAGCCTGGTCGGGCCATATTTACAACACCCCTTGTGGGCCCTCTTTTTTCCCCGGGGTTCCCCCCTCCTGGGCGGGGGCGGCGGGCCCCTGCCTTGCTCCTCCCTGGACCAACCGTGGGCCGGGCGGATGGCTGCCTGGAGTGCGGGGCGGGTCTCCCTTGGGGGGTCCTGGCTCGTACCTGGGGTTGGGGCGGGGGGATGCCCGGAACTCCTGGGTGGTGGTGGGGTGCTCATCTGGGGCTGTGGGCGTCCCTCTCCGGTGGGGCCCTGCGTTGGGCTCTCCCGGCGCGGCGGGGGGGCTGTTCTCCTGGTTGGGCTGGGGCGGCCCTCTCTTTCCCTCTGTGCCTCCCTGCTCTCTGGCTCTGGGGGGCCTTGCGGCGGTCCTGCTGGCCCTGGCCTGGGTGGCGGGCTTGGTCGCCCGGGCGGCGGTTGTTCCCTGCCGGTTTCCGTGTGGCGTGGGGGGGATTCCGGCTGCCGCTGCTGCTGCGGTGGGGGTCTTGGGGTGGGGATGGCTGGGCGCTCTCCTTCCTTCTTTACACATTCCACCATCCATATTAGAAGAACATGAGCACTCACCTGAGCACGGGTGTTGGCTCACCTTTGCACTGGCGGTTTGCGTGACTGAATGACTGAAATGTTTCACACTAGTTGGTTTTAAGGCATAAGTATGCGTGTGAGCACTATCTGTTTTGTGTACATGTCGACAGATGGACATTTTTGCAACTAGCAGGTGTGTTTGACACTTGGGTGTGTGTGTGGACAGGCTCCGCCCTTTTTGTACTGCATTTGAGCCTTACCATGGTGATTAACAACCAGTAAACTTGTTGCTCTATGCTGCTTCATGGTCTTATCCCCCTTCCCCTCCTACTATCACCCTCCTTCCCCCCCTCTTTCTAACGTCCCTCTCTCTTCTTCCCCTCTTTCCTTTTCCGTCCGGTCCAACACCAAAGATCTTCAAACATGTTTGAAATTAATAAAGTTTGGCCTCAATTACAAAAGGGGTTTATTCAGACATACCTTTGGTTTGTCTGAAGATTAATAACCCCTCTTGTTAAAGTAAAATATGTCCAACACAAGAGGCCCTCAGCTCTCATCTGTTTGCCCAGCTGTTGGACAGGACAAGGTAAAAAAAAAAAAAAAAAAAAAAAAAAAAGAAAGAAAAAAACTGCACAAGTAATGAAAGGCGTGCACGATTGAGACTATTTCACTGCTTTTACTGATTTGTATTGTTGTGTAGGGGAATGCTAATCCTGCAATTCATTAGATCCTCATTTCCTAATTAAGATGCTAAATCTTTCTCTAACCAATGTGATCTGTGCTGATTTCCAATCACAGACTACAGAACTGGACCGTGCTTCACCCAGGTGAACAACCAGATGTGCCAGGGCCAGCTCAGTGGAATTGTCTGCACTAAAACACTATGCTGCGCCACTATTGGCCGGGCCTGGGGCCACCCCTGCGAGCAGTGTCCTGCCCAGCCGCACCCCTGCAGACGAGGCTTCATCCCGAACATCCGCACCGGAGCCTGCCAAGGTCAGATCTTCCACTTTGTCGAATTCGCACACCTCACAGGTCCTGCTTTTACCTTCATCTGAGCTGCTCTGCAGCAGCTGTGTAAAAAACAAAAAGAGAAACCCAGAGAGGTTCTGAAGTGCACAACTGCACCCATCGACACAATAAAAATGCTAACCCTCACTTTTTCCATCATCATCTCAGCTGCAGAACATCCTCCAGCCAGTGTTGACAGCACTCGTGGTACATGTATACAGTGGGCCGGATACACACTCCAGTTTTCCTGCTGTGATGCGACTTGGCAGATATAACGGTGCGAACAGCTTGTAGGAATACTTGTAGCTGTACGTCAGGGAAGTTCAGTAAATATCATTGTCTGTCACTGAAAGTCAACGTCTGGATGAGTTTGGGCAGTCATTATGATGAAGAAAGGCCTTCAAAAAACACAAACTCTTTTATCTGATCAGCAGTGCAGCGACACGGTACAGCAGACAGCCTCTGAAACTGGGGATTCTGCCAGCTGAAAAACTGTTTAGAAACTGCCGGTGGGCTGTGATTTAAAAAAAAAAAAACTCTGGTCATCTTTGATGTTATTGTCAAAGCGTTCCAGTGGTCTTTTAACTTGGACAATGCCTTTTTTAGTCAAAAAAGACAAACCGAAACAAAAACGTATGTTTTTTTTTCTAGGACATAGTTTCTGCAGAGCGGCAGGAGTTAGTTAGAAAGTCACCTCTGCATTGTGGATGGAACTGTTAGCAACCCCCCCCCCCCCTTCTCCCACGCTGAGAGCTCTCTGTTTACATGCCAACCTAACGTTACCAGTGCAACAAAAATGACGAGCGATGTGGGAGCTGTCCTGCCGTCCATTTTGAGCCAGATTCCAGCTCAGACGAGGAAAGGGAAGACGTACATGGATTTAGTCGGAACAAAAACAAGCTTTTTCAAAATGAATTTTTTTTTCTGCTCCTAATATTCCTTTAAAAAATACTCAGAAATGCAGTTTTGAGCTCAGTTTTCTTTGATATGTTCTCCATCATCAGAAAAATGCTACAAGAACATGTTAAAAACACCAGTGAGTCTTTAAAAAATTGTGGATTTTTAAGGAATGGTTATGCATGCTCAACATTGCTTGAAGGCATACATAGAAGGAAACATAACAGACACTCTTTGCATTCCTTCCTAATAAACTGCAGGCCTACCAGACTATGCAATAATCTTCCATCAACAAACAGCACATGAGGAGAACATTTCCCCTTTTCCAGGAACTCAACCAGTCTCTTTGTTGCCCCCGTTCAGCTCCTCTCATTTGAACAGCAGGTTTCCCCCTAGTTGGGTATTGATAAATGACATGTTAATGGCATCCTCCCTGTGGAGTCCTGAAGCAAACTAGCCACATTTCAATTTTTGCAGCGCTGAAAATGAAGTTGAATATTAGGTTCCTTTAGTGTATGAAGGCCTTTTCTGGGTCGTACATAAACAAACCTAAACACACCTGGAAACACCTAGATGATGTTTATTTAGCAGAATAGACATGGGGCTCCTTATTTCTTCTTCATTGCATATCAGAGTCTTCATGGTTTTGATGGGATGTGTGCCGATAGCATGCAACCGTCTGCTAGCTTATCTTGTTGAGAGCTTTACATACCTTTATGTACTTTATATACTTTTTGCAAACATTTCTATTATGTTTAACTTGAAATTCACATAGAATGTGTAACTAATTCTAAGTACCACCTCCTCTCTTTGTGCTTAAGCTGCTCATAAATTTTCCCATCAGAGTACAAAAAAAAACTTTTTAGAGAATGTGGGCTTTATTTTCTGCCTGAATGTCTTCTTACCTCTGTCTCGAGTTGTGTTTTCGCGCACACATTCATGCTAACACACACACACACGTCCTGGCTACAGCACAAAGCAAACATGACCATGAATCCAAATGCAAGTACTCCAGGCTTCCAATCAGGATGTTTGGCAGTGGTACTCTCAGCTTCTTACACATGGAACTTCTCAACATTTTTTGCTTTTCCCATCAGCGGTGAATTCATGTTTTGCACTGATTGTGAGCATGTGTATGTAGGTCACTGTAGACACGATCAGAGACCATCACTTTTTATACACCTACACAACCCATATACTGGCAAAAGTGACTCACTCCATTTTTGAGAAAGGTATAGTTAAAAAGTCATTTCCTATTTGAGAGCTGACGTACGTCTTACTGGATGAGGTCTTGGACATCACAGCTCGAGCCAAGTTAGTGCACATTGCAGTAAGTTCAGTGGAATGAAGACTGAAGTGTTCAAATGGTGGAAAATTGCAAAAAAGACATATTAAACACTTTTATTAAAAACATGTGACAAATGTACTTCTGAAACGCTTCGTTCTTCACTATTTTCTCATCCACTAAACAATTTGTGTTTCTCTTCTTCTGATAGATGTGGATGAGTGCCAGGCAGTGCCTGGATTGTGTTCTGGAGGCAACTGTATCAACACTGTGGGATCCTATGAATGTAAATGCCCCGCTGGTCACCGTCAGAGCGAAACCAGCCACAAATGTGAAGGTTAGTGACAAAAAGTCTGATTCATGTGAGGAAATAAGATAATGGCTGCAGTGTAAAAGGGAAGCTGCTGAATCCCTTTTGAAGTCAAAGGTTTGCTTGAGCCTGTCGTGGCTATTATTGGACTAAGGAGGGAGCAGGACTGGACACCAGTCTGTGGCAGGCAAAGGTTTTTTATGGGACATTTTTTAAATTTATAGTTAAAGTTCCACTCAGATCATTATTTTAAATCTATTTCCAAAGCGTTCTCAGTGGTCTTTGAGGCTGGATTCAGACTGGACACATTTAAGAGTATATTTCACCAGATAATCCAGAACAAATTTTCCGTCTGGATACATCCAATTGGACCCTGGACCAGGATCCGCTCTTGGACCCATCCTTTGAGGTGGTCTCGGTTCTTTTCCATTAAGACTGAGCTTCGGTTGGCTCTGAGATTCCTCAGTCTGAATACAATCCGTTCACAGAGGGGAACAACTGAATCAAACCACCGTAGCCGGTCGTCACGTGATGTAAACAGAGTAGGAATGTGGCAACAAGTGTTATCAAAGAGGAAGAAAAAGGGGTCCAACTCCCTAGGTTAGAACTTTAATTTTAACACAGCTGAAAACCCATTTTAAATGCTTTTCTGCATCTTGCTGTTCCTGCACCTTGTGCACCATTGTATCATCCTAAAACGTACCTTGTAGTTTCCTTCACAGAATTCTCTGATATTGCTTCTCACTGTTTCCCCGACAATCTAAATGTCATAAACACTCATCAGTTTTAGCTTCTTGTCAGTGCGTGGAACTAGAATCTTTTTATTTAATTCATTCATTCATTTTCTATTCCGTTCTGTCCCTTTCGGGGTCACGGGGCTGGCGGAGCCAATCCCGGCCACTTGTGGGCATAGGCAGGGGAGTCCCTGGACAGGTCGCCAGTCTGTCGCAGGGTAGAATGTCCACAATCACACATCCATTCACTCTCACACTCACACCTAGGGCCACTTTAGAGTTGCCAATTGACCTATGAAGCATGTTTTTGGATGGTGGGAGGAAGCCGGAGACCCCGGAGAAAACCCACGCATGCACGGGGAGAACATGCAAACTCCACACAGAAAGGTCCCCCATTGATGTTCTGGTTCATGTTCCCCAGCCGGGACTTGAACTGGGGGACTTCTTGCGGTGAGGCAAGAGTGCTAACCACTGCACCACATTGCAGCCCGTTTTTTTTTTGTTTTTTTAATATGATCAAAATTAATATCAATTTTCACTTATTGGCAGCAAATCATCAAAAAACAGCTTCTGTTAGTAAAAGAAATGGTGCTAAGGAAAAAGATAGAGTTGCTACAGCCTTGTTCATGTTCCATGGTTCTTGCTGAAGACTTTTTTTGCATGTTTCAAACATCAAAAGTTGTCAGTTGTGGCAGGCAAACAAAACTATTTCTTAAAAAAAAAGAGGTTTCGTTTTTTTAAAGCTCAAATGAATCAAACATGAAAATAGAGAAAGCTTCGGATTCGATTTTGGGAGTTAAACGTAAAAAACAAAACATCAAATGACCCTTTTCTGATCTGTTTTAGGGATCACTGCCACAAATCCCCTCTCTAAAATGTGTCTTCAGTCATTCTTCTTTGCTGTGGATTTACATTACACTGTGTGATTGGGAGGAATTTAAACAATGCCCAGAGTAAACAAGGTATTAACCAAGCAAGACGTGTGTGTGGGCTGAACTGAGGCCCACATAAGTCTTCTGGGAGGATTACAGAAATCTCCCAAACCCTTTGAACTACATGACATTTATTCGACTACATAGCAATAGTTGTAGTGAAAAAGTGACTTTTATTTGCTTTTGGGGGTAACAGATGCAGATAAAGTCAAACTGTTTATGTTTACTGTTTCCAAATTCAGTTTGAGTCGATGCAACAGCCATAAAACACTAAGAGGTGATTGATGACTCAGCAAATGAAGAGAGAAAGCAGATGGATGAGCGAGTCTCAGTTTCACTTGTGGTTTTTTGGGGGAAACTCCACCATAAGTTGGAGGATAATGAGAGGGCAGTGTGGAGCTTGAAGCAGCTCAAAAGATGTTTTTACAAACTTGAGACACTCAAGAAAGATTCCTTTTAGAGAACTTCCAGGTCTATTGCCTGAATGCAAGTGGGAATGCATTACATTGTGGCCAGCCAATGAAAATGCGGCTGCTAATACTAATCAAGAGGAAATTCAGTTGAATGCATTCATGCTGAAAGTTGTTTGTTTTTGCTCACATGCAAAAAGTTGAACATGCTAACAAAAAATCTGCAAGAAATCAACAAAGTCAATCAACGCATTACTAGAATGTTTCAGGAACATGCAATAGTCCTGCAGCAGAAGAACAGGAAACAGTCTGCAGCACTCTTGAAGTCCCGATTCTTATAGGAAAAAGGCTCCATCACGGGTTTTCAAGACAGTAAAGGGTCATAAAGTTGACCGAAACCTGGCCTGGGCCTCTTCTTCACATGACATGAAATGATGTTCCTCTTTAAATGTCAAATGTACGGAGAGGGGAAACAATGTGCCTCTTTGACTTTGCTTTGTGGTTCACAGAGAGTTAGTTGATGAACAAACTTGTAAGATCACGTCAGAAAAAAGGTGTTTATTGGTCACATGGTTTGAGAAACCTTGAAAGTCAAACATTTTTGTCTCTAAACTTTTTCTTTTAAATCACCCCTCTTTAGGAAAATGTTCATGAAACAAACAGAAGTCATTTGCTTTGAGATTTCTTGACTCTCATGTTCAAAAGGCAGATATTCAGCAATAAAAACCGCTTAGAATGAAAACTTTAGCTTAAACTTGTGACCTGTTCTAAAACAATACTCAGCATTTTTTGTTGTAAACCAGCACTCATGTTTTATTTAATTCAAAAAGGGAAATTAAGCTAAGAAGTGTTAGATATATTTACTTCCAATTGAATGTCATACAACCCAATTATTTATTTGCTAGTTCTGAACACATAGTTTGG
Organism: Oryzias latipes; assembly: GCF_053564925.1. Classification (NCBI taxonomy): domain Eukaryota; kingdom Metazoa; phylum Chordata; class Actinopteri; order Beloniformes; family Adrianichthyidae; genus Oryzias; species Oryzias latipes. The sequence continues at coordinate 10,687,719 of NC_136240.1, forward strand.
ATTTTCTGAGTTTGTATTAATCTTATTGTTTTTCATTTTGATCTCTGTAACAAAAACGTATGTAATAAGTGTTAATGAACAAAATGAGAGAACCATATTAGTACAAGTTAGCTCTTTAAATTTTTTTCATAAAATCTAATTACAACAAAAAAACAACAAATCTCACCAAATAATTTTGTCAAGTGTATCTTTTTACAATTGATTTAAGACAAAACGACCTTCCAAATAACTTTTTAGTGACACACTTTTTAGTGACACATTTGTTTCAGGGCAATAAATCTCGAATATCTTGTCGCGTCATTTGATCTAGAAAACATCTTCAATTTCTAAAGATAAAATATTTTTTACTTAATAATTTTGAAGCAGAGTTTTTAATTTGTGCATGGCGATTGGACTTACTTCAAGAGACAGACTTGCAAGATTTAGGAAAACTGGAAAGTTTATTTTGACTCATAGAACAGAACAAATGCATTTAGCAACAGAAGTTTCTGGTTTAAAAATAAGGATATTTGGACTGTCTTACTTCTCAAAGTAGGATCTATGTGAGAGGACAAAATGCATAAATAGACCTACTTTAAAGTTATAAAACACATTTTGAGCAAAACACACTTATTTTAATGTAATATTTTCACTTGCCAGTGAAATAAACCCAAATATGAATGTTTAGGGTTCATTTCAAGATGTAATTTTGTCCTAAAATGGCTTAACATCACAACTTATTTTAAGAAATCTTACCAAGACAAAATCTACTTGTTCCACTGGGAGATTTATTCACTTGTAACAAGTAAAAAAAAACATTTTGGATGCTATATTTTTAGACTTGTTTTGAAAAGGAGATTTTTTCCAGAACTTAAATCAAATTTTTTGCTTTCAAAATAATGATAATGAATGCCAGTGTAACATGTCAACATTTATCAAACTTTAAAATTACATTTTTAAAATTTGAACCAAAAATTGCAGTTTAGTTTGAGGTTTTTTGAGTTTTAAATAAACTTTTTCTATTGTTTAGAGTTAGGAGCAAAAGGATTTTTGACTCATTTTAATAACAATTTCCTTACTCTAGATTCTACCTATTGATAAGACAAAAATCCTCGACAGTACTGATTTAAAAAAAAAATCTTGAAAAGATGTGGAGCAAAGAGAAGTTAAATAAATTTAAAACCTGGCAAAATATCTTGAATGCCAAAAAACCAATTTTGAAATCTTTGCAAGAATTAAATAATTTGCAGTGCAGTTTTGTTTAGCAGTTGAAATAAAGATGTTTTTGTCAATGACCTCTGTAGGGTCAAGGCAGAAAGTTCTGTTCAAGTGTAAGAAGAAAACAAGAGTAATGAGATGTTTCTTAGTTCAAAGCTTGGCGTGAAACCCATGTTTAGTGAAATCAATCAAGAGTCAACTTTAATTTTAGGTTAAGTTTTCTTTAAGATATAAGCTTAATGAGGCAGAAGATGAGAAACAGATCAGACAAAAGGTAGTTAAAGATGAAAACTTTAAAAGTTTATAGTGATAAAAGTTTTACATCTGTTCTCTTTTCCACCTGGTCTTCTATCTGCCATCTAGACCAGACTCTACTGAGCAGTTTTTTTTCCTCCTCTCTCCCCCTCTTTCTGTTTTTCCTGCTTCTCCTTCCATTTTCCCCTCCATAAATACAGTCCTTTAACTCAAAACCAGCTGTTTGAGCTGAACAAAGAAATGCTTAAAACGTCTGGAGACTTTCTCATTACGCAGGCGGACCTCCCCGCTCCTCCCACATGCATTCATTCTCATGGATGCACTTGCTCACTTATGGATTTCTTCATAAGAAATGCAGGCAGACGTGAAGTGTGTGCACACAAGGCAGCTTTCAGCAATGCAACCGACTTTTGTCCGGGTGACACAGATTTCCTGCTGCACACAGATGCAAGGTCTGTGTGGAGTAATGAATGCTGACATACGTTTTATTTGGCAGAGCTTTTACAGCCTCACAGAGGCTTTCTGCCTGGCAGACGGAGGTTGGTGAGGCCATCACAGACACGCCCTTTTTACTAGTGGCCCCCTCTCTGAAAGCGCTCACGTGGCCCCTTGCAGCACCTTTAATCCAATAATTGTCCCCAGCAGTCACTGAGTAATTACTAATGAATACGCATGACACATTGTAAAAACTCACTACTTACTGGAACTGAAGTTCAGGTTTCCTCCATCATAAGGCTCCTTCACAGAATAAAAATCCCTCCATGTCCACATAAAGCCCTCCACACAGAGAAGAGTCCTGCCAGACAGTGTGTCCTCAACGTGTCAGCCTATAGTATGTTTGAATCGTGTTAGGGCTTCAGTTTGAGCACCCTAAACAGTGATAAATACTGCTTTTACAGAAGTGGAGCAGCAATATTTTTACAGGTGTGTCCAGGCTGAGATCAGGGCTTTGACTGTGGGAGCGAGAAACTGGTGTCAGTCAGAGATTCTGACTAAAAGCTCCAGGATTTACCATCAATGATTTCATTTTTTAACATAGACGGGCAATGATGTCATTTAAAGTTAACCATGTTAACATTTCTCTCACTGAGGAAATCTAGAGCAGTTTTTTTTTTAAACTTTAGTTGATTCAGGGTCGCCTCTCATTTCGGAGTATTTGCGCAACATCTGCTAAGGGTGTTGAAATCCTGTTTTTGATCTATTTTAAATGCGTTCTCAGTGGTCTGTTAATTATAATTATGACTTTTTTAGCCAATATATAAAAGATTGTTTTCTTGGACATACAGTAGTTTTTGTGGAGCAGCAGTAGTTCATTGAAAAAAATCATCTGAGTTGTAGGCGGGACAATTGCCACAGAGTAAGCCTGCCCCTACTTCCCATCATCCAACTGTTTGCACTTTCTCCTACTTATTTACAGCCCCTCAGCCCATTAAACCTAACATCAGCGGTACATAAAAATGATGTGGAATATTGGAGCAATCCAGCCGTACTGTTTTGATCCAGATTCCAGCTTCAACGTGGAAAACAAAGACGATTCTAGTCGTCTACAAGTGGATGCATCTGAGTGAAGCAGAGCAGGGAGCTTTTGGGCTGCTGTTGTAGCTTCTATGTCACTTTTTCCTACTGCATTTTTTTGTCTGCTCCTGACGACTTGATTAAAAAAATTCTCAGTAATGCAATTTTAGGCTTATTTTTCTATATATATGTCCTCCATCATCAGAAAAATGTTAAAAACACATATTTCATCTGAGTGGGTCTTTAACCCTAAATAGCCATTCGTACCAACATCCCATAACCGAAATATCGAATAAAAAAAAAAGATTTTATGCGTATTTCATCAAAGGGTTTAAGTAACATCTTAATTCCAAAGTATTTGGATTTTCTATCAATTCTTTGATGGAGTGGGCTTTACAGGGTTAAATCTAATTGGTTGATTTAGTATCTGTTACAGATCTTTGATTGTTTCTGTCAATAAAATTTGTGTCTGACGAACTCTACCCACATTACAACCCAAGTGAGGTCATAACAATTTGACGGACTCCAGATACATTTGGTTTGATTTAAAGGTAGCAGGTCGCTCCTCCATCATCTCAAATAAAGAAAGTAGACACTTGAAGATCCACAGATGTGTCCTTTGACAGGATAAAGCGAGGTGCTCATAAAAAACTCTATGTTTCAGATATTGATGAATGTAGCACCATTCCTGGAGTGTGTGATGGAGGAGAGTGCAGCAACACTGCTGGCAGCTACGTCTGCACTTGTCCACGAGGCTACATCTCCAGCACGGACGGCTCCAGATGTGTTGGTGAGTCACACAATTCTTCACCCCTTGGCATCTGGTTGATAACTTCCTCCATTCATCACCGCTTCCTGCGAGCGCGCTCTGGTGACTGGAGCTGACCAGCAGACCTGTTTAGCTTTGACGGCATTAATGCGCTTCAGTGTAAGCGCTCCTCTGACTCATGCACAGCACATACCTCTCTGACATGACTCATAAACCTTACCAGGTGTTAATGTGTTCCTGCAGTCTTACCTCTAGCGGCAGCTTCACTGAAACACGGTCCACCGTTGCATCAATAACTTGACCCGCTCCATAGGAGTCTGTAATCGGAGGTTCTGAGAATAAAGCTGTATGTTTTTCACTCACTTCCATCTTGCATTTTAAATGCAAACTGGTTGGTTTCTGCATCGCCACATCTGGCCAACATGACTGGGCGTTCTGGGATTTGAATTGAAGCACATGAAACATACATAAGGAGGCACATTCAAGGCAATACCTGGAGAGTTTTTTGTGTGTGGCTGAAGTCGATCTAAAAGGAAAGCAACAGCTGTTCTTTTATTGATTTATATTTGAAGTATGCACAGATTGGTCTGTACAATAAATAAGCACCAGAGTTGGCAGCTTTGTGTGCTTTTGGTGCATTTTGATGTGTCTGGCATAAATTGAAACATCCCTCCCATGACTCAACCCAAAAGTTTGCATCTGTCTGTTGTTAAGAAGACTGAAGACTTTTATTTCATTTCTTTGCTTTTCCTGTGTTTTCCTCTTTACTCTGAAGCGGGTTTGTTTCACCTCTCTTTTCTCGAAAACAACAAACCGCTCAGTTGTTTCTTTGTCTCTATGTTTTATTCAACAAAAGTTCAAGTATTTTGATTATTTTATATTTTTTTATGTTTCTTTTTTTATTTTACATCTGGATCTTGCCTATTTTTTGTCAGTGGTTTGCTTTCATCCAGTCAACCGAAGAAAAAAACAAACCAAAAAAAGTAGAAAGATACAAGCATAAAAACATCCCTGAAGGTTGTTTTATTTTCTTATTCAAAAAACCAGACATGACTGAAAGTGTGCAGTTCTGGTCTAGACAATCCAAACAAGTCTCTAACAATGAAACCTGGATTTTAAAAAGAAGACTCAGCCTAAACAGTTTGGTTTTTTGAAACAAACTAGTCAGTTTTGTTTGACCTCTGGAGCTTTGGAGGTCGAAAAATCTGGCAAACAAGCTTCTTCTGGTTCCCTGTGTGGCGAAAAAGAAAAGTTCTGTCCAGTTAGTCAGTCTGTAAAACCACCTCAGCGAATGAAAGCAGATATTCGTGTCAGAGACAGCAACCCACAATCTGCATCCAATTTAAAACATTATCTTCTTCATTTCCCCCACTTTCTGTTGTCCTATGGGATGTTCATGCTGTTAGCTGGTTGGTGGATTTGTGTGTGAAAGTCACCCAGCGTAGAGGTTTGCTCTGAAATGTCTTCACATTTCACTGTGTGAGCTCTCAGGCTCAGAACGGGCTTCATGTTCTAACTGGCAAGAATGACTGCACATGTTCCTGATTAACTCCAGACTGCCGGCTCATTATGGAGTTAATCGACTTGTGTCTTCCACTCCCTTTTGCTTTACTCCTCGTTTCTATAAGATGGTCTACTCTTTGCCAAATAGTCGGCTTTTTTCCCTCCGTGAGTGTTCCTAGATTTGTCAAGAAACTGTAATTACTGAGGAGTGAGAGGTCTTTCTCTTGGTTCACTCTTTACTCAGAGGCAAAGACTTGCTCCTTTGTCCCGCTGTTGAAATAACAAAAACTTGTTTTTAGGACCTTTTCTACCCTGACCCATATTCCTCATTTTGATTCATTTCTGAAATTATTTGACTTTTTCTTTTAAGCCTAAACTTCAGATGAACCTTATCGAATGATCCAAACTGGCTTTGTCTTGTGCTATCAGATCAGCGCGTGGGTACCTGCTTCTCAGCGCTGGCCAACGGTCGCTGTGCCGCAGAGCTGAATGGTCAATACACCAAAATGCAGTGCTGCTGCGAAACAGGGCGCTGCTGGGCTTTGGGGCAGATTCCAGAAATGTGTCCCGTCCGGGGCTCTGGTAAGTACGGGGAACACTCACACGTCCATTTATTACTGATCAATCCTTTTTGCCACAAAACAAATTATTCAAGTTAAGTTCTTAAACACGCTTAAAAAAATATGCAAAAAAAGAAAAAATAAATATTACAAATATAATTTTAAAAAAGCTTGATTTTTTTCCCCTCCAAAACCACCAGGATACTTTTTTTGTTAATTTTGAAACTGCAATATTTTGACTTTCATGAATTTATTAGTATTTACTTTAGATTTAAGGTTAAGGATACACGCAAAAAGAGCCAACAGCTTTTGTCAATTCACAGCAAACAACTCTTTAAATAACAATTACCTGCTCTTTGTTGTCTTTCTCTTCAAGACGAGTACAGGCGACTTTGCATTGTGGGTGTTCCCCAAATACACGGTATCCCTCACAGCTTCCCCAATGGATATTTCCCAAGCAACAATGGTAACCATGGATTCAAGTTCCCCAGTATATCAAATGGGAATGGTAACGGCAATGGTCATAGTCACAGCAATGGAGGGAACGGAGGAGGAGACGGGAACTTTGGTGGCAATGGTGGAAACTATGGTGGCAATGGAGGCTCAACTTACCAACACATAGGTGAGTCCATTAGGAATGAGTTTGTTATAAAAAAATTGTATTTTTTATTATTAGAAAGCAGTACTGTACCTTAAAGGCAACACAAGCAGCTAGTCCTTAGTTTTGTTATCAAACTGTAATTAAGGAATAAACATTTGTTATTTACATGCATAAATAAGGAAATGTTTATTTATGAGGCCCTTTTCTCATGTGAGATCACAGTATTTCACAATAATAAAAAATAGCTTCAAATCAAACAGAAACAGGAAATGAGAACAATCATCCCATTCATAGGACAAGCTAAAACAAGGATTTAGTCACAGTAAATGACGTGTTAAAATCAACAAAAAGCTTTTGTGAATGAAAACCTGTATTCTAAAACATTCAATGGAGTTGATCTGTCATTATGACAAAAGCAGGGCGCTCAGAAGGCGAGATCTCCTTTGGTTTCAAGTTTTGGGAATATTCAAAGCTTTTGTTTTGGAGACCCACTAGGGAACGTGAGCTGGGCTTAGACCATCGTGAGACAGGTTAGTTTTAACCTACTGATGATGTGTTGTTGCAATGGCAATCCTGCAATGCTGAGACAAAGAATAAGGGGTTAAAAGGTCAACAGTGTAAGCAAGCTTTTTTCCATGGAAGGCTCTAAAAACAAGCAGTAAAATTTTAAAATCCATTCTAGATTTGGCTTTTTACTCTAATGTCCTTCTCCTTTGTTCTGTTTGAAGGCGCCGTCTCCCTGAATGAAACCATTGATGTGTGCAAACATTTAACAAACCTGTGTCTGAATGGACGCTGTATCCCAACTGCTTCGAGCTACCGCTGCGAGTGCAACATGGGCTACAAGCAGGACATTCGAAGGGAGTGTATCGGTAAGGGAATATAGGAATAAACAGCATGCACACATAATCACAGCCAGAGTCATGCACTGCTGCAGAGACAGGGACTGTGGGGCAAAGAACTGCATGTGCTGGTCTGTACTGCCATCTTCTGCCAGATTAATCCAAGAGCTGGTTGATGCTGACAGGACCTCAAGGTGTAGAAATCCTTATGTTCTTTATCATTTTCTATGGTCAGATGTGGATGAATGTCTGAATAATCCATGTGTCAATGGAGACTGTGTCAACACACCTGGATCATACTACTGCAGATGCCATAAGGGATACCAGGGAACACCAACCAAGCAAGCGTGTATTGGTAAGTCTCTAATCAGAGAAAAGTCCAGATTTTTAAACAAAATGTTTTTTTTCTTGTAAAAACATGAAGAATAAATAAAGGCTGACCTCATGTATTTATGTACAACCATGCACGAAAACGGATGGAAATACATCTGGTTTTGATGCACGTTGCTGCATTGGCCGCACGTATTTTACCTGCATCCAATGCTTAATGTTGTTATTTGGCACAAGCATTAACCTAACCCTAACCGTAACCCCAATCCTGACCCTTCCTCGAGGTCCAAGAAAGAAAGCCAAGAAAAAAGTTAAGCACTGGCTTCACATCTTTAGAAAATGTCCTAAAAAATTGGTTCTTTTTTCAGATATTGATGAGTGTATCGTGAACGGGGTGATGTGTCGCAATGGCCGCTGCGTCAACACAGAGGGCAGCTTCCAGTGTATCTGCAATGCTGGCTTTGAGCTCACCTCCGATGGAAAGAACTGCATCGGTGAGGACCATCAGCAGACCGGACCACAGACACACCCCGTCACCTTCATGAAACTGACCTTCTGACTTGATCCCATCAGATCACGATGAGTGCGCCACCACCAACATGTGTCTCAATGGCATGTGCATCAATGAGGACGGCAGCTTTAAATGCATCTGCAAGCCAGGCTTTACATTAGCACCAAACGGACGCTACTGCACTGGTACGACTTATTACTTTCAAATAACAGAACGGACTTTTCAGGTTGTTAAAGAGTGGTTTTCTGTGTCAAATATTTCATATGTCTATGAGTATGGACAAACCAGGCATGAGAACACATGTTCAAGAATGCACTAAACACCGGCTCTTGAATGCACATTTAGCCCATTGTGTTCATACTGGATAAGCAGGGCGGGGCTTCTTCTTTTTTTTCTTTCTACAGTTTACTAGCGCATGTCTGCCACCTACAGTTGGAAGAGGCTTGGTGCAAAATGTCAAAGTGGTGCAAGTTTAGCAAATCTTGCTCTAGGCTTTTTCTTTCACAGCTCTATTCCGATATGTGAAAGACTTGTCATATAATTCCAGCTGTGCACAAACCACAATTTCTAATTTGTCTTTTATGATCAGTTTTCAAACAGTTGGCACTTTCTTCAATTAAAAGGGACGACATCCATACATCACCACCGAATTCGAGTATACTGTTGAAATTCAACCTGGTTTAACTTGCAACGCACGTTCAATGACACGTTTTGTATGTAGAGCCCAGAAACGGTCGTAGGAACTTGCAAAGCTAGGCGTGAACACAAGAGTTTTGTACATGGAAGCCTGAAACGCGCGTTCACGATTGTTTACATAGACTTAACATTTAAAGTGGCCGCTAGAAGCATGTTGCCCAGGGCGGTGTGAACTTATTTTAAGGATTTAGCTTAGGTTTTTCTTAAAAACTGAAAATATTTGATAATGTAACGGAAATGTTTTTCCCCCAATTTAGATTATTCTTACATTTATAGATGGTTTCTTTGTAATTTTCCTTTATTTGTCTTATACCATAAAAACGTTTCCCGTCAGCATTGTTTTTTTCATGATCTTCTCACACTAAGCAGCCTTTTCTTGAACACTTTTCTTCTTCGCATCAGACATCGATGAGTGCCAGACTCCTGGGATCTGTATGAATGGCCGCTGCATCAACTCTGAAGGCTCCTTCAGGTGTGAGTGCCCCCCAGGACTGGCTGTGGATGTGGATGGAAGAGTGTGTGTGGACACACATATGAGGACTACTTGCTACGGCGCCATAAAGATGGGCACATGCTCTCGACCCCTCCCGGGCGCAGTGACTAAGTCGGAGTGCTGCTGTTTCAGTCCAGACCATGGCTTTGGACAGCCCTGCCAGCCCTGCCCGTCCCGTAACTCAGGTAGCACCTCCAATCACGCCTTTGTCCATCGCCTTTGTTGAGAATAAAGTGTTTTGGGAATAAGGAAAACAAGGTGTTATTGAATTTGTTAATTTTATTTTTATAGCTGAGTTCCAGGCTGTGTGCAGCAGTGGTATTGGCATCACTACTGATGGTAGAGGTGAGTTACAGAAAGGCAAATGACTTCAGTCAAATGGAAATGTGCAACATTCATGTATTTTGTTCTTATGTCATATTTTTCTTAGACATTAATGAGTGCGCCTTGGATCCAGACATTTGCCAAAATGGTATTTGTGAGAATCTACTAGGAAGCTATCGCTGCATCTGTAACATCGGCTACGAGTCCGACACCAGCGGAAAGAACTGCTTTGGTCAGTGGCTTTTTTTACTGTCTTTATTTTATCAAAAAATTTGGGTAATTTTTTGCGTTAATGGAGATTACGATTTTCTGACTTCTAAAAAATGCCATTGCCAGTAAAAAGCTGAAAAAATCCGGTCAGCGTAAAATAATGTCAGTTTGTTGCTGCTAAAAATATAAATAAGAAAAAGGCAATTATGTATTTCTAATCACCTAAACTGAATCCTAAAGCGGAGAGAATTTTGAAATATCCCTAATACCAAATCAAAGTAAAGAATAGAATAGAATAGAATCTTTATAAATCCAGGAGAACATTTAAGGTCTTTCTGTAGACATTTGTTTCCTCATTCGGATTAAATGACAGTCACACAAAGGAAGAAACAAAAAAGCATATATGCTAACATATTAAACTGCATTTCATCCCATGATGCATGTACAGCCTCATAAATGTAAGTTAGTGGCTCCTAAAAAAATCTTAACAGTAAACTTTTCCGTTTTTTTCAGCAAAAGTTTTAAAAATGTTCACAATTTAGAAGGAACCATTCTGCTTGTATTTAAAGAAAAAAGACAAGATTTTTAAAAGCTTGACAGTTCCAACATGTTTTTATTTTTATTTAATCACCTACTTTAAAAAGACTAGATTTTGAATAGTTTGCAGATTATTGGCTGTTTTGAAGCATCTAAAAAATCTGTGTTGATAGGAGATCTGTTTCTGTCTTTTCTGCAGACATCAATGAGTGTTTGGTGAACCGATTGCTCTGCGACAATGGTCTGTGCAGAAACACTCCAGGCTCCTACACGTGCACCTGTCCTAAAGGATATGTCTTCAGACCCGACTCGGAGACCTGTGAAGGTGAGCACTTGCTCTGTCACGGCTGAAGTCGGACTTTTGATCCTTTACTGCCCCACGTGTTGCATCTGATGTCATGCTTATAGCTTGTCTAGAGCGGGCCCATCTGACACAGGGTTGTGTGTTTGGGCACCTTTTCAGATATTAATGAGTGTGAGTCAAATCCATGCGTCAACGGAGCCTGCCGCAACGTGGCCGGATCCTTCCACTGCGAGTGCGCCCACGGCAGCAAGCTGGACTCCACTAACACCATCTGTGTGGGTAGGTCATCTGGACTGTTAAGACCAGTATAAATTCACTCAGGAAGCGCACGTTCACATTTAAAGATCCACACAAAAAGTGCAAGAAAAATCAAAGTCAGCAAAAACGGTTCTCAGATCTAAATTATTCAGAATATGTTGGGTTCCTGTCATCCAGCCAATTCTGTGTTCCTACTTGTATATTTTATTATTGTCACACTAATTAACCAGTAGATTACCAATGTAATACTCTTTAATCTGGCCTCCCTAAGCAGTCTGTTAAACAGATTACAGTTTTTCCAGAATTCAGATGTTCATTGTTTTTTACTGATATGAGGAAGAGAGCGTACAGCACTCCTGTCTCCTAGTTTTTAAATGTCTTAATGGATTAGGACCTTTCTTTTTATCAGATTTCCTCCTGAGCTCTCTGATCCTCAGATGCTGCTCTTTGAAATATACTCACTATGAGAGCCAGGACTCACGGCAAAGCCTCTTTTCAGTATCTTGGTCCTCATCTGTGGAATAACTTACCTGAAGACCTGAGAGTTTCTGCATCTGTGGCAATTCTTAAATGTAAATTAAAGACTCATCTTTTTAACTTAGCACTTAAATATTTCATTTAATTAACTTAGATATTTGGCTTTTAAGTATTTTGTGGCTTTAATGCTTTATTTTTGTCCATATATTACCCTTTGCGTTTTAAAATCTAAACAGTGTCTTCTCAAACTATAACTATCAGCCACAGAATTTCCCGCCATCAAGTGTGTTTATGCCTTTTTGTTGTTTTAACTTATGTTTATATATGTATTTTATGTCAACAACCTTGTGTTCTACTCATGTTGATGAAAGGTACTCTACTAATAAAGTAATTTGTTGATCGATTGATACTTGACGGGTTAGAATATTACCATTAGAACAAGACTTAAGGTAACCATTACTGGTTTGGGTCTGAGAGGATGGGAAAGGAACAAAATTCAAGCACTGGAATGTCGTTTGTAAGGAAAAAAAAGAGCCGAGACAGAAACCGCAGGGAGTAGAGAGCACGGACACTCTCAGAATCTATCAAGTTCCTCACAGAGATCATGACTGTACTGCAGGATTCATTAGGCACACACACTCTGTAGACATATCGACCTTAAGTGGCGCAGCCTTGGCGTCCATTGATAAACACTGGCATCTTGTCCTTTAAATATCATGTTCAATAGATGTAGTGATCGTTCTGTTTCTGTGTAATTTCACCAAAGATATTCAACATTTCTGTATCCCCAGCCTTTAAATAATTATACTTTCTTATTCCAGCAGAAGTATTTATTTAAAAACGAATGTAATCATTTATTGAAGGAGGAAATGATTAACTGTCAGATACATAGCTGGACTGCATCAGCTGCTCTGTCAGAGGTTTACACATTTCACCGGTTTGTCTTGTTTCGGTTTGAAGCTCAGGAGCTCATTACTCAGTGAAAATAGTTTGGAAAAAGTAAATGTGGTTTCGTATTTGGATGTGGTTACAGAGAAGAGGTGTCTCTCTTCCACCATGATTTAACACTTCAAAGCAATGCATAAACAGAGGATTACATGTAGTCATTAATGGTCTAACCTGAAACCTCAGACAGTGTTTGATGCCCGCTGAGACAGGAAAAGATGACATTTGCTAATCTTGTGGCTAAACTGGGAAAAAAAAATTCTTCTGGTATGTTTGACATCTGGAGCTGTGGTCTGATGTTGTTGTGATGGTCCCCTTGATTTCACCCATATAGAAGAAATCGTTTTTATCTATGCATTCACTTCCATCTAGTACATTTGTGAGGCTGTAAACAAAACTCAGTGCCCTTTCTGTTGCTCCTTGGCATTGCAGACAGCATGAAGAGTACTTGCTGGCTCACTATACAGGATAACCGCTGTGAGGTCAACATCAACGGTGCCACGCTGAAGTCTGAGTGCTGCTCCACATTGGGAGCAGCCTGGGGAAGCCCCTGTGATCGCTGTGAAATCGGTCAGTTCACGCAACTCACATTTAGACACGGAAGATTGTTAGTACCGTCATTTGGATTTGGTTTATTTCAAACAATCAAAACAAAAAATACTAAAAAAAGACAACAAAAAAGAGATTTATAATATACAAAGATATATCAAACTTTAGATAATAAATTATGACTTGATTGGAAAATTAAAAAATAGAAATTAAAATAAATACATATCCATATTTACATCCACAAGTAAAAGTTTCCATTATAATATACTCTATTATAATAATAAATAAACATGTATTACATGACAAATTGAATCTATTAAGTGTTTAGTTTGTCAAAAAGAGTTTAATTACCTTAGAGGGAGTGGTAGGAAGCAAACTTTTATAATCCAACCCCCATTTTGTTTACCTTATTTAACATAGTTAGCATATTCCGGTCCGTAACTTCTAATTAAAGACATTACATTATTCTAGAAATCCTTAAGCAAATCCTTGTACCACAGATCAAGCATCAAAATGGAGTGCTTTATGATTATGATAAACAAAGATAATTAAATTGTTGTTATAAATAACATTGCAATGAAGACAATTATTTTAGTTTTCAGTTATGAATAGAAATGTGTCTAGAATAAGGTTTGTGGCCCCAAAGTTAGGATGATAGTTATCACATTTTGTAAGAAACTATAAAAATAACCTGAAAATCAAAATAGAAACAATGATAAAAGTTTAAATATGACCAGGAAAGAAGTGATCTGACAAACTAAATAAATATAATCTATACAGCCAAGTGTGAAAAATAACAAGAAGCGAATAATCACGCATTTAAAGAAAACTATAAATATAAGACAAAAGATTAATGGTGTGAATGAGCAAAACATCTAAAACAAACCCAAGAAAATTAAACCAACGACACAAATTTTCACAGAATAGAGTCAGATTTTTTCATCATTTTAGATGAGCAAACATGTGTTTCAGTTCAGGAAATGATTACCAAAAATGTTTTTTTAAGGTTTCTAACAAAAACTTGTGTCCATAATGCCTTGAAGGTAATGTTGGTCATCCAACTGTTCCCAGGGGTCGTTTATCATTATTTTCCCAAGAGTTAAAGATAGTTTAGTTACTTTCAGGCAGGAATTACAGACCAGTTTGAGTGAAAAGAATTAATGGGAAATAGCGTACTTAAATATTCAGACTAAAACACCAGCTATTTTCTCAAGCTCTTGTTAGCTCCACCCATTCCTGGAAAACATGCTACAGTCAGTCATGTCATGTTTTTTTGCAGACACCGCATGTTCTCGAGGGTTTGCTCGCATGAAGGGCCTGGTCTGTGAAGGTGAGGCTTTTTGTAACTCTTGTCTCCTTTAATGATTCTCATTTTGTCTTTTGATGGGATTTTATCATATTTCTCTGGTGTGGAAAGTGTTGTCTTAAACGCAACTTTTATTAGGTTTCCCTAACATACTTGTCTCTCTTTCAGACATTGATGAGTGTGAAGTTTTCCCTGGAGTTTGTACAAACGGACGATGTGTGAACACCCAGGGCTCCTTCCTCTGCGAGTGTGCTGAGGGTCTGACCCTGGACAGCACCGGTCGCACGTGTGTTGGTAAGAGGGCTGTGAAAAAAATATATAAAAATCAAACTTCAGTAAATAGAAATAGACATTCATTGGTTCTTTGGTGTCTTTTGGTGATCTTTTTTTCTTTTTTAGACATGCGCAGTGAACTGTGCTACAAGAAATGGCATGAAGATGAGTGCGGTGAGCCTCTGCCTGGAAAGTATCGCCTGGACATGTGTTGCTGCACTGTGGGAGCTGCCTGGGGGGTCGACTGTGAGGAATGTCCTAAAGAAGACACGCCAGAATTTAAAGCTATTTGTCCTAGAGGGCCTGGCTTTGCCAACAGAGGAGACATCCTAACAGGAAGACCCTTCTACAAAGGTATCCCTGTTTCCTCTGTCATCCAGAGGGCTTCTATCTATTCACATTTGAACTGCATTTTAGTTAAGTTGGGTTTTTTTTTTCTGTCCATGCTTCTTTTCAAGATGTAAACGAGTGTAAGGTGTTTCGCGGTCTGTGCACTCATGGAAATTGCAGAAACACCATCGGCAGTTTCAAATGTCGCTGCAACAGCGGCTTCACCCTGACTGCTGAAGAGAGGAACTGCACAGGTTTGAGCGGGACACCGAGGAAACATGTTTCTGTCGCGTACAGGGAACTTTTATTGATCAGTCCCCCCGCTGTGTGTTTCAGACATTGACGAATGCCGCATTTCCCCTGACCTGTGTGGTCATGGCACATGCGTCAACACACCTGGAAGCTTTGAGTGCGAGTGCTTTGAGGGATATCAGAGTGGCTTCATGATGATGAAGAACTGCATGGGTAAGTCGAAAGTACTTTTACATACAAAGATGCAAAACAATAAACTGTTCATTTTTCATACATTTTTTTCCTTTACTTTGATTCCCTCGTCTGCAGATATTGACGAGTGTGAGACAAACCCTGCGCTGTGTCTTGGAGGAACCTGCCTAAACACTGATGGAAGTTATGAGTGTGAATGTCCTTCTGGTTACCTGCTCAGCAGTGAAGCTTCTGTTTGTGAAGGTAGGGCGTCCTACTGCAGAAATGTGGGCGGATTTTACCGTGTTATCCCTAATATTTACAGACCCATTCTGATGAAAATCCTGTTTTTGGTGTTTTGAACAAGTTCTGGTGACCTTTTTTCTCATGATGGAGGACACATTTTGAGAAAATTCTAAATTGCATTTATAATTATTTTTTTATTTAAATCTTTGTGAATCATGAGCTTATTTGCTACGTCAAAAAATACGCTGGGCGGCCTACAAGCGCCCTGCTCCACTCCCTTCTGATCCATCCACTTTCAAACAAATAGATCCACGTACGTCTTTGTCTTCTTCGTCTGAGCTGGCATCTGACTTAAAACTGGATGGCTGGATAGCTCCAATATTGCTCACCAGTTTTGTTGCACTGCTGATGTTAGGTTTGGGATGTGAGGGGCTGTAAGCTAGCGGGAGAGCAAGTCAAGAGAAAACTCTCAGTAGTGGAGAAGGGAAAGGGGGAGCAAGGTTGCTCCACTCCAACAAGCCTTCTGACATCTTAAAACAAATTTTCTAAAGAACCCCTGTCACTCTGCAGAAACTATTTCCTAGAAGCGGTTTTTTGACTTAGCTTAATACTGCATAATCATAATTTAAAGAGCACTGGGAACGCTTTTACAATAGATCAAAAGACGATCAGAGTGCTACTTTACTAAATGTTCAATAATGTAAACAGATGCATAGTAGGTTTGTACCTTCTTTTTTGCCGTCTCAGATATGAACGAGTGTCAGCTGAGTGACAGCTTGTGCAAAAATGGACAGTGTGTCAACATGCCAGGGACTTACCAATGTTCTTGTGACACCGGTTACCAGGCAACCCCAGACCGACAGGGCTGTGTGGGTAAGTGGAGAAGATTTTTACTGCAAACTATATTGACTTTAGATCTGGAAAGAAAAAAAATATGCAGGCAAAACCACAATGCAGATGAGCTGCTGTCTTTATCCTTGTTGCTCATTTAAATGATGGCAGATATTGATGAGTGCACCATCATGAACGGAGGCTGTGAGACCCACTGTACTAACTCGGAGGGCAGCTATGAGTGCAGCTGCACAGAAGGATACGCTCTGATGCCGGACCTCAGGACGTGTTCAGGTGATAAAACAACCAATGTGGTTTGTTTAAAGTCAGACCTGCTTTACCACAAACCAAACCAAACTTCTCCATGCTCTGATTAGATATTGATGAGTGTGAGGAGACCCCAGACATCTGTGATGGAGGCCAGTGCTCCAACATCCCCGGTGAATATCGCTGTCTGTGTTTCGATGGATTCATGGCCTCCATGGACATGAGGACCTGCATCGGTAGGAAGACTGAGAAAGCAACCTTTGAATCCTATCCCTCTCTTTCCTTTGACACATTCCTTTATTCATTCTGACTTCTGTCCCAACACAGACATGTTTTTTTTTTTGGTCTCATTTAGACATCTGTGGGACTGTTGCTGTCAGACTCGTTCTCAGTCACTCTGATCTCTGCTGTGGCAATGCTCTTATGTAATCTGTCTATTCCTGTCTGTCCAGATGTAAATGAATGTGATTTGAACCCAAACATCTGTCTCCATGGTGACTGTGAGAACACCAAAGGCTCCTTCATCTGCCACTGTCAGCTGGGATACTTTGTCAAAAAGGGATCCACGGGTTGCACAGGTAGAGAAATGAACTGCTGCCCAGTTGATCCCGGAGGCAGTTCATCCATGCATGCAGTCGCTTCAGGTCTATATTGCTGAAAATAAAGGATTAGTCTGCATGAGATACTTCTAAAAACATTTCTGGAAACACACAAGTTTGGATAACTAATAGAATTAAAAATATTTACAAAAAGATAAATAAATCTGAATTTTTTTTTCCAATTAGCACCAAAATGACAGTTTACTGATGCCAATTTGTTAGAGTTTAGATCTAAGCAGAGGCAGAGCTACAGGGGGAACAAGGGGGGGCATCTGCCCCCCACCCCCAAATAATTGTCTGTCACATGTCCCTCAATGTTTTAGACGGTGTCATTATCATTATTGACAAATAGTCAATAGTACGGTATGATGTAAAATCGCGATGTGCGATTATAGTGATCAATATTGCGATGACAATATAACTTGTAATACATGAACAAATAGCAAAACAACCAAAATCATAATTTCCATTTCACTGCAACAGATTAATTTAAATAACATAACTTTAGTTATACTCCAAAGGAGCCTCGTCTACGCAGGAGGCAAACATCTAACATAAAAGGGCTTTATCCGATTGGTCAAATGCAGAAAGGGATTTCTTTGATTCGTTAAATTCTTCAAGCTGCCATAAGATTTATTTTAGGACCATTTATTGCATTTTTCATCGTCTTTAGGGATATGCACATTGCACAGCTTGATATCGCAAAAACGATAAAAATTTGCCATTTATTGTGCAGGCTTATTGACAAACATTAAGAAACAATCAACACACACACACAAAAAAAAAAACAATCAACACAAGCTTCTTTACGCATTGCAAAATTTACAAAGAAATTAATGTTTTTAAATGAAATCAAGTACCCTTCAAATGATTTACTATGCTTCCGTACATCAAAACAGCTGTTTTCACTTGACACATTTTCAAAGACTTCTGCCTCTCTTTCAAACCCCCACGTAAATAGTTTTAGCTCCGCCACTGGATTTAAGGGTTAGTCTCTAGAGAAAATAAATAAATAATATATGAAAAGACATCAATGTTTATATTAAATAAGATTTAATTTAACTTCTGCTACATAAAGCACACACACCAAGGACTCTACAGGAAAGAGAAAGGCGTCCAAAGTAATTTGGGTGCTTGTGGTCATTGTGCATGAAATTTTGTTCCTAATTAATGTTCCTTACTGATCCTTTCATGTGTGAAGACATCGATGAGTGTGAGATCGGAGCTCATAACTGCGACATGCATGCCGCCTGCGTCAATTTACCTGGAAGCTTCAAATGCCGCTGCCAGGCAGGCTGGATTGGGGACGGCATCAAGTGTGTGGGTGAGAAGAACCTCAGCTATTTCACTTGTGATTTCATCTGTAGGTTGATTGTTATATGGTCAAAATGTAAATTGAACTGGACTGAATTCTGTTGGGGTTTTTTTTTTACTCCTCCTGCAGACAGAGACGAATGCACTTTGGAAGACAACAGTTGCCACCACAATGCAGACTGTGCCAACACTCCGGGGTCGTACAGGTGCATGTGCAAAGAAGGTTTCAACGGAGATGGTTTTACGTGCTCCGGTGAGATTTGTCTTCCATCCATCTATCCATTTTAACTCATGAGGTAATGGGGTGGCTGGAGCCTATCCCAGCTACTGTTGGACTAAGGCGGGATACACCTGGACAGGTTGCCACACTGCAAAGACAAGCCAATCTTACACCACTGGCAGCTTTTCTTCAACTATGCAAATAAAATCTGCCAATAAGGTTAGAAAAATGGTTTTACCAATAATTCTTATTTTTTCAATAATTCTCATGTTTCTCAAACTAAGCTATTGAAATTATTTTTTTGCCAGACAGAAAATAGACTCTCTTTCCTGAAACAAGGGTCAATTTTACTTTAAGATTCAGTTTTTGCTGCGTTGCAGACATCTGTCCTTGAATAATGTCATTATTTTGTAAGTTTACACTAAAACCAGTTTAACCTCTGAACATGTTTGTGATCCTTAGTGTACAGTATTCCCCCCATATTCGCGGGGGTTAGAGACACTCGCGAATACGCAGAATCCGTGAACACGGAGAAGCAAACCCCAACCCTGCTGCAGAAGAATGTCTGTCACTCATCAAAAACCCTCTGAAACATTTTTGATGTTATGTATTAAAGAACATTGACATATTGCGCAACATAAGGAGTTTTTTAATTCAGAGCAATAGACTGAACTGTAGCGTACTTTATAACAAACATGAGGAGTGTCACTTTGTCACTCATAAAACCAGGAGCCTGTGCTTCCTCTTTCATCAGTTAAGTGCGTGAGGACCTCCAGCGCGATTTGAGCGTCAGATACGGCCCGTCATTCTGGCAGTAGCATGTTGTGGGCGTCCCTTCTTCCAGAAGAGGCCGGTTTCATCAATCATTCATTCATCTGAATGATGATTATTTTCCGCGATTATCTTCCTCAGCAAAGCAGGATATTTTCCGGCCACTTCTGAGTCGGCTGATGCCATTTCTCCATGCAGGGGCTCAAATTTGGGTAATAACGATTCCAGTGAAACCAGCTGTCGAAGGCCGATGGTCCGGCGCGCTCTACATTTTCGCCCCCCTTCCTTGGAAACTCCCGCTGCACCTCTCTGGAACGCAAAAGTCTCATGAGTTGTCTGAGCCTTTGTGATGAGCCAGAGGAGTCAAGTAACTGGAAAAAAATCTGCGAATATGTGAAACTGCAAATATTGAAAAGCGAAGAAGCGGGGGAACACTGTATATGTCTATGTTTGAGTGTGTTTGTGTTGGAGTTGCATTTCTAATTTGAATACTGTGGTTGTGTTGGTGAAGAGTCTTCAAAAATCCACAGAGGCCTTAGATTAGTTGGAATGGTAAAAGGTGAAGTCCCATTAGTTGCAATGAACCTATACGTGTGATATTTGCTCTCCGCATCCCCCTGGGGAGTGGCGAACTGCAGACACAGCTGCGCCTGGGAAGCATTTGGAGGTTTAACCCCGAAATCTAAGCCCTAAATGCTCCAAGTCAAGCAGAGATGCTTTGGGTCCAATTTTTTAAAGGTCTTTGGTACGACTAAGCCTTGACTTTAAACTTACGACCTTCCAGTCTTAGGGTGGACACTCTACCACAAGACCACTAAGCTGAGCTCTGTCTGACAACTGTAAACACTTGTGTTCCTCTGTTGCAGACATGGATGAGTGTGCAGACAATGTGAACCTCTGTGAGAACGGCCAGTGTCTAAACGCTCCGGGAGGCTACCGCTGCGAGTGTGAGATGGGCTTCACTCCCACTGAGGACAGCAAAGCCTGTCAAGGTGGATCCCCGTGCTTTGGCTTCACTTGCTTTTGCAGATTGGTTGTTCAGTTTGGTTCTACAACCTATAGCTTTTTCTCCTCTGCTTCCTCCGCAACAGACATTGATGAGTGTAATTTCCAGAACATCTGTGTTTTTGGGACTTGCCAAAACCTTCCGGGGATGTTCCGCTGTGTGTGCGATGATGGTTACGAACTGGACCGCAGTGGAGGAAACTGCACTGGTGGGTTTTTTTTATTTCATTTTAATCTAAACTGCAAATAAACTAGCATCTTGACAGAGTTCTGCGTATGGGACGTGTCCTGCAGATATCAACGAGTGTGCCGACCCTGTGAACTGCATCAATGGAATCTGTGTCAACACCCCAGGGAGCTATTTGTGCAACTGTCCAGGAGACTTTGAGCTCAACCCCACTGGTGTAGGCTGCGTGGGTGAGTCCGTCCCAGAGATTGCCGAATGAATATTTCTTAAGAAAAGGTATTGTGGGAGTCTACAAAGGATTAACAATGGTTTAAATTCTATTAACTTTATTGATTTTTTTTAAATAGCAAAAATAGGGAAATAATGAATATTCATACAAAATAGGTTAATACAATGTTATTTTGGATGTCATCGTCTTAAGCCCTGGAAAGAAAATTTTTCAAAACCTTTATTGCATTAAGGTGACACTACTGCATTTAGAAATGTTGATGAAATTAAGAACAAAGAATTTCAAGAAGGAAATGCTGAAGCTGGAGATTAAAAGATGGTGGCAGGTTAAAGGAAGATTAGCTTGCTTAAGAATTCTCTGTCATCTGCAGACAACCGTGTTGGAAACTGCTTCCTGGACATTCTCCCCCGTGGCGATGGAGGAATCTATTGCACTGCAGAGGTTGGCGTTGGTGTGACCCGTGCTTCCTGTTGTTGCGCCAAGGCACTAGCTTGGGGAGAGCCATGCGAAATCTGCCCGTCTCCCAACTCCAGTAAGCACAGGATCTTGACTCATTCTCTTAAAATATTTATGTGACAGAATTCCAATCAACTAAATCCTGTTACAGCAATGAGTCATGATTTTGTTTTTCTTTAGCCGAATACAAGACTCTCTGCCCAGGAGGGGAGGGATTTAGACCTAACCCTATCACTGTCATCCTTGAAGGTAAACCAGATGGTCTATTTTTATATTAAAACAGCTGCTGCACATGAAACTGAAATTTAAATGTTTTTTTTTTAGATATTGATGAGTGCCAGGAGCTGCCAGGTCTGTGCCAAGGTGGAAAATGCATCAACACCTTTGGTAGTTTCCAGTGTGAGTGTCCAGCGGGCTACTATCTAAATGAAGACACTCGCATCTGTGAAGGTATCTGCCCAAACATCTCATTTTATTACAGTGATCGCATATCAGAGCAAACCAACCAGCACCTCTTACTTTATCATCTAATGTGTGTTCTGTGTTTGCAGATATCGATGAATGTGTGACGCACATCGGTATTTGTGGACCCGGCACTTGCTACAACACTTTCGGCAACTACACTTGTGTTTGCCCCCCTGAATACATGCAAGTCAATGGAGGAAACAACTGCATGGGTGAGTGGTCAAGACCTGATCCACTACAATGTGTTAAGCCTTAGCCACAAGCACCCCTACG
Organism: Oryzias latipes; assembly: GCF_053564925.1. Lineage (NCBI taxonomy): Eukaryota > Metazoa > Chordata > Actinopteri > Beloniformes > Adrianichthyidae > Oryzias > Oryzias latipes. The sequence continues at coordinate 10,709,790 of NC_136240.1, forward strand.
GGGGTTGAGCCATACAGGTGCTGCAGGGTTTTTGGTTGTCCAAGGCCATGCAGGGTCGTATACAGAAGTGGCTACATCTTTAGGAAAGCGCAGATGTGACTTGCAGTTCCCTTGAGGCCCGTACGGCCATCTCAAAGGACCTTGTAAAAATGGAACGCACCCTTGTTTTGTGTGTGGTAAGTGTATCGTGAAGTATTCGTAAGGCAAATGTAAGTTGTACGCCTTTATGACATATAGGCGATGCTGTCTTAAGGCGCCCTTAGGCCACACTTTAGTACTGGCCCCTTACTGACAGTACTGCACGCATTGCACGTGATACATTCCTCTTAGGACGACGTAGGTTGTCCACACAAACTACGGTCTGACCGTCTTATTTCCTTATTTCCAATAGTCAGGCTGAACACAAGTAGCGCATGAACAGCACCAACAGTCTCCTTACGTAGTCCAAAGGGTTCAGGGGGTTAAAAAAAGAAAACTTTGTACCTGCGTCTCACCTATTTCTCCCTTACGTGTTGTATAAGTGTTCACTACAACGTGTCGCTCGCAGCGTGCACGTAGAAAAAGTGTGCAAGAACATTTTCGTTCTACTGGCTCACCGAGTGGTCAGTGATCTTAGAAATTTGTGGGGGCCCCCAGCACACCTCTTACAGGTTTCCACCAAGTTTTTACTGTATCCACTCGTAAGGGCAGTTGTGATTAAGGCTTTAGTTTTTTATAATAACTTGGATTTTTTTAATACATTCTTTTCTGACCACGATCCAGACATGAGGAAGAGTGTCTGCTACCGCAACTTTAACGATACCTGTGAAAACGAGTTGTCCTTCAACATGACCAAGAAGATGTGCTGCTGTGCCTATAATGTGGGGAAAGCTTGGAACAAGCCCTGTGAGGCCTGTCCCACTCCTGCCACTAGTAAGTCTCCAAAAGAAAACTCAAGCCTGCGTGAAAACTAATGACTAGACTAATCTTCATGAATGTACTTCATTCCTGTCTGTTAATAACTACTTTGTCCTGATTTCTCCAGTTGAGTACCAGCTGCTGTGTGGTAACCAGGCTCCTGGCTTCATCATTGACATCCACACTGGCAAGCCAATTGGTAATGTTTCCATAACCTGGCAGTTAGCCAGGCCTTCAAAGTCCAGATTGACCCTTTTCTGCGTGCTAATACCACTTTTGTTTAGATATCGATGAATGCAGGGAGATCCCAGGCATCTGTGCAAATGGAGTGTGCATCAACCAAATTGGCAGTTTCCGCTGTGAATGTCCAATGGGTTTCAGCTACAACAACATTTTACTGATTTGTGAAGGTAACTTTACATCTCTACAAAATACTAAATGTTTTTGTTAAGCCCAATGGACACAATGAATATGGACGAAAGCTGTGGTTAATCAGCTCTGGATTTAAAAACAGACCAAACCAAACTACATGGTCTAATGTTCAACCTGCAAATCTGATTCCTGTTCATTTTATATCTGTATATTGTATATCCGGTATATTTTAGTACATTAAACAGTTTGTAAAAAACAACTTAAGCTTTTTCCCTGCACTTTCATACCTTGTGTTGCTGTAATAAATGTATTTATCCCATGTGAGATCAATAAAGAATCCTCTTCTCTTTTACAGTTGAGGATTGTGTCTAATTTAAGTAAAATGTAGTTTAAAAAGCTGAGATTTGTTATATTTCTCAGCAAATGTTTTAATTAAAAAAATGGAAGGTAGGGTAAAGGGTTTCAACAACTTTTATGTTTGCTGTAAAGATGGAATGAAGCTTGTAAGCCACCTAGAGGTAACTTGGTGAGCTGCAACAAAGTTCATTTCTTTGTTTTTAGACACAAAGAAGTCAAATAGTTGCTCCCTTTTTTGCTTTACTTTTTTTCCATAACCAGAATTGCCAATGTTTTCCATAAAGACTATATTTTTGTTTTCTATTATAATCTTTTTGTAAAATATATGCACAAACCAAAGATATGAACATCGTTTAGAGATGATGAAAACTTTTTCAAAAAAGTTAAGGCTGGTTTTGTTGCCATGGGTAATTGTATGTGTAAATCCAGTTATTTCACACATGAAAAAGCCCATTTGTCTGTCAGAGCAATGGAGAACCTGTCAGCAATGATCTGAGCGTTTCTTTGACCTGACAAGTATTGAGCCGGAACCTGCTGTTTCTTTTTCTTCTTAGATATTGATGAATGCAACAGTGGAGACAACTTGTGCCAACGCAACGCCAACTGCATCAACATCCCTGGCAGCTACCGCTGCGAGTGCTCTCCAGGCTTCAAACTGTCTCCAGGCGGGGCCTGCCTGGGTAAGTCCAGATCCATTGGCAGGTTTGAAATACGTTTTTCATTTGAGGAAAAACGAAGCTACCGTGCTTTAATTTGGAAGATACAACCTCTAAATACCTTTTAAGGGGATGCTTTATCCATTTCAAAATTTGTTCGAATTTTAATTTATAAAGATTTACTGTGTTATGAGCAACAATGTTTGATAGTAACATTTTGTCATTTTGAACTGTGGTTTTTACATGAGAAAAAATTAACTTTATTTTTCCTTTTTAACTTTTTTATTTCCACTGTTGACTAAATCAAAAGGCATTGACTGCTTTGCCATTTCTCCAAAATGCACACATTTTAGGCAACTTACCAAAGTTATGGTGAAAGGTTTGATCTATTGTCAGTAGTTTATTATTAGAATAAGTTTGCATGTATATCTACAGCAGCAGAATCTTATTTGGCAGATGATATATTTTATTTTGAAAGGAACTTGCTTGTGCTGCTGCTAAAGGAAATTAAATAGAAGTGAAGCACTGTTGTAATTTTGTTATTGTAAATATTTAAAAGCTAGATTTTATAAAGGAATTGCTTAAAGGGTTTATATTTGTTAAAATGGAAGTGCATATAAAATGAAAGCGTTTTGCCGATCACTGCTAGCTCCGTTGAGAAAGTGTGTGTGTGTGCGTGTGTGTGTGTTAGCCTCAGGGCGGTGCTGGCAGCACAGACTCTTCCTGGAAGATTTGTGACGTCACAATGTGAGAACCCATTCGTTTTTGAGGGGCTGGTGCTCAGAGCGCAAGTTTTTAGAGGAATGCTCAGAGATGTGTGAAAGGAAAAAAATACCACTCAGGGAATGAACATTATAACATATTTAAAAACTCAAAAAAGTGGATTTTGCATGTATAAATAAAATGTATTTTTCCAAACTGTGAGGTGGGACTTTGCAGCTCTCTCTGGGTTCTGGTCAGTAAGAAACTGGTTCAAATGGTTCTTGCAGCATTAAAGGTTGCCATATCCTCGCACTTTTCCACTCAGTTTTGTTCATTTGACTTTCTTCTTTATAGCCACCACAAAACTGAGAAATAAATGTGTAAATAAATGGAACATAGCTCTTTAAAATTGAATATTTTATTTTCAGATCGTAACGAGTGCCAGGAGATTCCTAATGTGTGCAGTCATGGAGAGTGCATCGACACACAGGGGAGTTACCGCTGTCTGTGCCACAATGGCTTCAAGGCCACTGCCGACCAGACAATGTGCATGGGTAAGAATGGAGGACAAGCAGATATGGTTGTCAAAATGATCGGTGGAACATTTTCTCTAGAAAACGTGTTTCATTTGGGTTGCAGACATTGACGAGTGTGAGAGGCAGCCGTGTGGAAATGGCACCTGTAAAAATACCGTGGGATCCTACAACTGTCTCTGCTTCCCCGGATTTGAGCTCACTCACAACAATGACTGCATGGGTACGGATTATTTACCAGACTGCTTTTCAAAGAACAGCGGCAGTTAGCCGTTTCCCTTAAAGGTCAACAGCTCGACAAAGGTTAAGCTGTCATATTTTGAAAGATGGCCCCTTTGTCTTTATTTTTAAACACACTGCCCTTTTCTGTTTCACTATTGGAGGCAGACGTGAAACAAGATGATTATGTTTTGATTTTTATTGTCATTCAGTTACACAAACAGGGAAATACATCTTATATTTTTGACTCCATGTTTCGCTCTCAAAGATTTTTTATTTTTTCCAAAGTTTTTGCAAACATTTCAACATTTACCTGACAGACATCGATGAGTGCAGTGCCCTTCAGGGCCAGGTGTGCAGGAACGGACGGTGCATCAACGAGCTCGGTTCCTTCCAGTGTCTCTGCAGTGAAGGCTATGAAAACACAGCTGATGGGAAGAACTGTGTCGGTGAGTCATCAATTCCTAAGTCCAGTGGCAACATGGAACATCTGGACATCAGCGTTTTCCCCCTGCAGATATCAACGAGTGCCTGAACTTTCCTGGAACATGTTCTCCTGGAACCTGCCAGAACCTTGATGGGACTTTCAGATGCATCTGCCCACCAGGCTATGAGGTGCAGAATGAGCAGTGTATAGGTGAGAAACACACTCACAAAGTGGCAGATCAGTGGAAAAAGTGTTTTTGTTTTTGTTTTAGCACAGAAAATCAGTCAAACCCTTGTTTTTTAAAATACATTTAAGTTGTAGTGCAAATTATTTTTAGCATCAGCATTGAGTTTCTTCTTGTTTTGTGCCTTTCTCTCCAGATATCAATGAATGTGATGTGGAGCCCAACATCTGCCAGTTTGGCACCTGCACCAACACACCTGGCAGCTTCCAGTGCTCCTGCCAGCCGGGTTTCGTACTCTCCGATAACAAACGGCGCTGCTACGGTGAGAAAAGCTGCAGGTGTTTGCTCGCACCTATCTTGATTAAACATGCAACAGCTGAAAGGAAAAAAAAATCCACATTTTTACAGTCAACTGTTTCTAAAAAATGTCCCATCTCTCCTGGCAGACACCAGAGAGAGCTTCTGTTTTACCAAATTTGAAGGAGGAAAATGCACCGTGCCCAAAGCGTTCAACACCACCAAGGCCAAATGCTGCTGCAGCAAGATGCCTGGAGAGGGCTGGGGATTCCCCTGCGAACTGTGTCCAAATCAGAATGATGGTGTGCACTACTGACCCATTTCCATGTAGACACACTTGTATCTGTTTAATTCTAGTTTAATGTTTTTTTTACAGCTGCGTTTAACACCCTGTGTCCGTACGGGCACGGAGCTTTACCCGGATTAGATGACACTCGTGAGGGTGAGTCCTGCAACTCTGGCTTTCTGCATAAAGAAATCAAACAATTTTCTGTTAAAAAAAATGTGCAAAAAACGGACTGAATATCCTAATGTAGATATGAACGAGTGTCTGGAAAACCCTGGAATCTGCCAGAATGGAATCTGCATCAACACAGACGGTTCCTTTCGATGTGAATGCCCCTTTGGATACAACCTGGATTTCACTGGAGTCAATTGCGTTGGTAAGATTTTCATGTATAATGCAGTTTTAGTTGCTAAAATGGTAAGTATATTTTCACCAACTTGAGGTCTTGTCTCGAGAAGCCTTATTGAACCTAAATTCCGTTGTTACAGTAAATGTGAATCGAACTCTGATGTAAAAATGGGAGGACTTCTGTGTTTTCTCATCTCTGGCTCATGTCTCTGCTTAGACACTGATGAGTGCTCCATAGGAAACCCATGTGGAAATGGAACCTGCACCAATGTGGTGGGGGGTTTTGAGTGCTCCTGCCAAGAGGGCTTTGAACCAGGACCCATGATGACTTGTGAAGGTCAGTGACTGACCAACAGATATGTAACAATTAAACTTACAGTCCAGATAGAGTGAACTGAGAGTTAGTCAAACCTCTGTGCTTCTCATCCCTTTCTATTCTCTCAAGACATCAATGAGTGCTCCCAGAATCCTCTGCTTTGTGCCTTCCGTTGTGTAAACACCTTTGGGTCCTATGAGTGCATGTGTCCTGCTGGATATGTGCTGCGAGACGACCAGCGCATGTGCAGAGGTAGGAAGGTGCATCGTGGATAACAGAGATTAACACATTTTGTCCTTTTTATGTTCTTAATTGGAAACGCAGTGAATCTCATTATTCCAATGTTTGCATGTAATTTTCCATTAATAGACCAAGATGAGTGCTCAGAGGGAATGGATGACTGCGAATCCAAAGGCATGACCTGTAAGAACCTGATCGGTACTTTCATGTGTATCTGCCCACCTGGTATGCAGCGACGACCGGACGGTGAAGGATGTATGGGTGAGTAAAAATGCTTGCTTTTGCTTGCTTTTGTGTTGTTGTTCACTCTCCTTATCCTACCATCCTTTGCTCTGTACTCTGGCAGACCTAAACGAATGTCGTGCCAAACCAGGAATTTGCAAGAATGGGCGCTGTATCAACACAGTGGGCAGCTACCGCTGTGAGTGCAATGATGGCTTCGAGCCAAGTTTAACTGGAACTGAATGCATTGGTAAGTTTAGGCACATGTTGTCACACATAAGAAACTCCCACGGTAGAATCCAGTCAAATGTGCGATCATCATTCCTCTTTCCTCTCATTTAGACAACAGAAAGGGCTTCTGCTACACAGAGGTTCTGCGGACCATGTGCCAGCAGTCATCAACCAACAGAAACAGCGTGACTAAGTCCGAGTGCTGCTGCAATATGGGTCGAGGCTGGGGGCCACAGTGTGAACTTTGCCCTCTACCTGGCACCGTACAATACAAGAAGATGTGCCCCCTTGGACCAGGCTTTACCACCGATGGTCGAGGTGAGGAAAGGGAAATAAAACAACAATATCTCATCAACTGAAAGATTCTGAGGGACGACAGATGGAACTGCAATGACAAATGAAAATGCCTCCGTTTTCACAGACATCAACGAATGCCAGGTGATGCCGGATCTGTGTCAGAACGGCCAGTGCATCAACACCATTGGATCTTTCCGCTGCCATTGTAACATCGGATACAAAGCCGACTTCACTGCAACGTCCTGTGTTGGTACGGCTCCAGACATCCAAATGGGTTGTATCTGAATTCCCTCATTCCCTAATACCAATAAGACTAAACGGTGCAGGACTGTCAAGTGCTCTGAATTTTCATGCAATTCGGACACATTCTCATTACTTTAATGATTGTTTTAAAGCCAAATACGACATCGCCCGTTTTCAGATGTAAAAACCTCCACTGAGTTCTGATGATGAAAACTTGGATAAAAATAAATTTACATCCACGCTTTTAAGTGAAAAATCATTCAAACACAATGCATTGAGGATCTATATTTGCTAATAAAGCGAGCCTCAACGCAGGCTAGTTTTTGCCTTCTAAGAAGTTTCTATGACACTGGATTTTGGATTTGTAGATCCGGGCACCCATACAAAATACCCTCTATAGTGCACTAAGCACTGATAGGGAGTGAATTCAGATAAAGCAATGGTTTGAACCTTAAAGCATAACTTCTGCTTTGTAATATCGACCCTTATTTGCTTTTTTGTTGTTTTTTCTGCCAGACATGGATGAGTGCTCTCTGTCTCCAAAGCCCTGTAACTTCCTGTGTAAAAACACAGAAGGCAGCTACCTTTGCTCCTGCCCTAGAGGATACACTCTGCAGCCAGATGGGAAGACATGCAAAGGTAAAGGCTTTTCATCTGCATGATAGGATTTTCTGCTCTTCTAAAATCCATCCAACATCCAATTTAGGAGAATCTGTTTACGTGTGCTTTTATGCTTTCTTCTTTTCCCTTTAAGATCTGGATGAGTGCTCGACAAAGCAACACAACTGCCAGTTCCTGTGTGTGAACACCATCGGAGGCTTCACTTGCAAGTGTCCTCCAGGCTTTAGTCAGCACCAGACTGCCTGCATCGGTGAGAACAGAAGCTTTAACTTTGCTGCTACAAAAAGGAAATGTTTAGAGACTTCCTAAAAAGATAAAGTTGAGTTTATATTTTAGGTTGTGGGTTTTTGTGCTCTTTGCAGACAACAATGAGTGCTCAGCTCCCAACAGTGTGTGTGGATCCCGGGCTTCTTGTGTCAACACTCCTGGGAGTTTTAACTGTGAATGCTCTAAAGGCTTCTCATTGGACAACACAGGAATGGAGTGCGAAGGTAAACAAATTAAAGACTAGATTAGATGTGCTTAGTTTACTTTGGGAAAAAACTAGGTCATACTACAGAGTAGATTTAGGCAAATTATTTTTGTTCTATCTTCTAAAAGGCTTCCAAAAATATAACAAATGTTTGATAAAAGCCTTGATTTTTGTTTTCCTTAGATGTGGATGAGTGCAGCAGTAACCATCGGTGCCAGCACGGCTGTCAAAACATGATGGGAGGTTACCGCTGTGGCTGTCCTCAGGGTTATGTCCAGCACTACCAGTGGAACCAGTGTGTGGGTGGGTTACCAATCCTAACCAACCCTAGAAGCTCAAAATCTAAATCTTTTTGCCACTTTTTTTTTAATCCTAAAGCACATACAAATTCCAGTAGAGAGAATAAAAGCAAACATGATTAAATCATCAGTTATTAGCTTAAATACAATGGTTAAAAACAAAAAATGTAAGGTTTTTCACAATTTTGTTTAGAAAAGTGCAGTTGAAAGTGCAGTTATTTTTACAATTTTAGACAGCTATAGAGAAAATTAACTTTACATCAGGACCTGATAACATTTTCTTAAAGTGTTTTTCATTTTTTAATTAAATAAATATTTTTCTTCATAAGTTACTGTTTTGAACATTTCAGTGGACACCTGACATTGTTCATATAAAGACAGAATCTTAATGTGTTTGTGTTCTCATTTCTGAATTCATTGTGTGCTTATGTAATATCACGACCCCCTTACGTCTGAACTCTCCGCCCCTCCTTGCAGATGAAAATGAGTGTCAGTCCGGGACGATTTGTGGCTCCGCCTCCTGCTATAACACTCTGGGCAGCTTCAAATGCACGTGTCCTTCCGGCTTTGAGTTTGAGCAGAACGCCGGCGGCTGCCAAGATGTGAATGAATGCTCAATGGGCGCAAACCCCTGCATCTACGGTTGCTCTAACACAGATGGAGGCTACCAGTGCGGCTGTCCTGGAGGTTTCTATAGAGCGGGACAAGGGTAGGAACAAACGCAGTGGAGGTGGCATCAAACGGCTTGGAACTGTCTGACCGCATTTCTCTGAGTGTTGACCTTCTCTGCTTTTATGTCCACAGCCACTGTATAACCGGCTCGGGTTTCCCTGGCCAGCTCCTGGATGATGAGGAGGACGGTCTGTCTCCTGAGGCCTGCTACGAGTGTAAAATCAACGGAGGCGGAAAGAATGGAAAACACAAGCGTAGTACAGATGAAAATGATCTCAATAAGGTAACTGTGATGTCTAAGGCTATGCTAATCTTCAAGATTAGCTGCCGCCGCCCAATTTTTAAAAAAATCCCTGGCGTGATCACAAAAGTAGACGGTGGCCGCCAGGCGGCAGCCAGTCAGGCGGGAATGATGTCAATACGAATTTGAGTGACCAGAGGGCGGCGTTAACCGGATCGCGGGCTGGTAGTAAGCCTGATTGGACAATGTGTAAATGTCTCCGGACGGCACATGTGCATATTAAATGTCACCGGCTGCCAGCTACACGGTAGCAGGGGGGTAATTAAACTGTCCTGTCCAAGCAACACTGCACTAAAACCACGGTCTAACCCAACAACTTCTTCTTTGCCCTTCTTATGTGCGGAGCTCTTCTTCTGTGAGTAGTGGCCGCGCTGCTACCGTACGATTTCTAACAATCAGACGGTGGCAGTGGAACGGCAGCATAGGGGCAGGGGGGTGGCAGTCTGAAATCAGCCATCATTAGACGATTTTGGAGACTTTGGAGACCCTCCTCTCACTCAATTCTTGCACTGCTGCCGTCCTGCCACCCACCTGCCACCGCACGACCTCAAAATGTGCCCGGGCAGCCACTGAACGATGTAAAAGATTTTAAAAAATCATCCAGTAGCCATAAAATCTTTTTTTTTTTTTTTTTTAAACTTGTCCTGTCCAACAGCTAGGCAGACAGATGAGAGCTGAGGGCCTCTTGGGTTGGACATATTTTACTTTAACAAGAGGGGTTATTAATCTTCAGACAAACCAAAGGTATGTCTGAATAAACCCCTTTTGTAATTGAGGCCAAACTTTATTAATTTCAAACATGTCTGAAAATCTTTGGTGTTGGACCGGACGGAAAAGGAAAGAGGGGAAGAAGAGAGAGGGACGTTAGAGAGAGGGGGGGTAGGGGGTGATAATAGGAGGGGAAGGGGGATAAGACCATGAAGCAGCATAAAGCAGCAAGTTTACTGGTTGTTAATCATTATGGTAAGGTTCAAATGTAAAAAAAAAAAAAAAAAAGGGCGGAGCCTGTCCACACACACACTCAAATGTTATAAACACACCTGTTAGTTGCAAAAATGTCCACCTGTCGACATGTACACAAAACAGATAGTGTTCACACGCATACTTATGCCTTAAAACCAACTAGTGTGAAATATTTCAGTCATTCAGTCTGTTGCAGTAGCCATAAAATCTAAAGTTTTTCTTCAAACCTTTGTAGCCGCCACGTGTCGTGTAAAAATGTGCCTCCTGATTACAAATACTGCTACACAGCCACCTGCCAAATTTTCTGAAAAACTTGCAGCGTTTGGGGATATGTGACCGTTGTGATGTCTACTGTCAGTGTCAAAGTTCACTGATCACCTTTTCTGTTCTGGTTGCAGGAGCCGTCAGTCAGCATGGCAAGTGTGGACACGCTTGCTTTCCTACCGATGAACCTTTCTCTGGCCTCCCTACTCAACAAAGAGCCTCTTCTAGAGCTCCTGCCTGCCCTTCAGCCCCTGGAGCACCACGTCCGGTACGTCATCACCCACGGCAACGCCAACGAACACTTCCGCCTGCTGGAACGCAGAGACGGGAAGAGTTTGCTCAGGCTTGGCAAGAGGCCGCCCCCTCCAGGATCTTACCGGCTAGAGATTACCAGCATGCCAGTGTTTGGGCCACGCAAACTACATCAGCTGGAGGATCAGCACGACAGTGACTATCTACAAGGGGAGATAGGAGATACTCTGCGGATCAAGCTCCACGTCCACCTGCACTGAGCTCAGAGTCCAGCTCCGGACTGAGATTTAACCGTTTTAACCGCTGATCAAGTAGTTCCTCCGCCCACAAGACCATCAGACCCATGGGGGGGGGGATATCAAGGGCTATGAAAGACTGAGTCAATCAGCCCAACTCTGCCACCACTTTTGTTACTGTTCACATTATATTTGTTCGTATTTTGTTTTGATTTAATCCCAGCTTCAGTCATTCTCCACGAGAGCCAGAGATAACAGAGAGGTTCTTTTGTGCTCGGACCTCCTCATACAGGAGGCGACCTGCTAGTGCCTGTAGCCCTTTAGTGGGTGGAATCACTTCAATCGGGGCTGTTTCAATCAAATCTAACATGTGGCAATGTTTTAACTCAGTGTTGTCACAAAGAAGATAACTGACAGCAGAAAAGAAAAGGTCCAAGGACTTTTTATCCTCTCTGGGATCTTGTGAAACACACTGGGGGGGAAAAGGTTTGCTACATTTGCCCCTCTCTCCATTGAAGAGCGTCATTTTAATGTATTTGTACTGTTTAAAGATGCTAACACGAAGGACTGCAACGTTTTCCGCTCATCAGGTTCATAACATCCAGTTCTTCACAGCTGGATGCCAACAAAACCTCAGATGAGAAGACAGCTGAGAAGCTGTGTTCTGCTCTGATGTGCTGCTGCCGATGCGCAGAGTAAAGCAGGGATTCACATGTTTGTGTGTTGTGTCACGTTTGGTTACCTCAGTACCTCTCACCAACTATGTGCACCATGCTGTGATGCTAACTTTAAGACAAAAGAGGGTGCTAGTGTCCCTTGGCATCCATCATGTGCAGGGAATAGACCAGTTTGAAGCGAGTAGACTTTAAAGAAGGTAGATCAGGTCGTGTTTGTAATCCTCCCAGGGGTCATGTGTGCTCATTTTTCACTAAGTGGAAAGTGTTTTATTCCATGTCAGCTGTCAGAGGCTTTTTACTTCTCCTGGTTTTACTTCAAACTTTTAAAAATACTTCAGGAGCACAGACTTGCAGGTGAGATAAAGTTGACTTTTTCTGACTTCTTTAACTTTACTGTAGCTTAACATCTGAGGGCTTCTGCCATAGAGCAGTGGTCTGCAAGGTACATGACATGTTAACTAAAAGTGGTGCTTTACAGAGACTAAGGGCATGAACAGGTAAACACAGGAACAAACAAGTCATACTTCATTCCTCTTGAACATTCTCTCAATGAGATAAAAAAAAGGTGCTACAAAGAAAACATCTGCTAAACTGCACAAAGAAAGTGCAGTCTTGAATCTGGAGTTACTTTACTGTTGGATGTTTGCTTTTGTCGTCTTAAAAACAATATTATGCTTCTTGAGAATGAATTTGTATATTTTTAAATGACATGTAGATTTCCCTTTCTCTGGTTTCCATTTTCGTTAACAATCACCATAGGAAGAAGATGAGTAAGTTTAAAGGTTTCTGGCACTTTTGTTTTGGAAGGAAACCCTCTTCAGAAAGCGAAAGCTGCTTCATATTTGTCGATCACTGACTCTTCACCATTGAAACCAGCAGAAATAAATATTTTGTTGTATTTCAACCCCACAACAGGGAGCTTAAAACCCCCTGGAGGATTAGATCAAACTTACAAATCATCTAGGGATGGGCAACTCCAGGCCTCGAGGGTCGGTGTCTGCACGATTTTCAGATATCCAAGCCCTACTCATGACTGATTAACTGGTTCAGGTATGTCCAGCCATTTGGAGCATGCCAAAGCAGGGTATTTTGGAAAACATGTAGCAATACGGCCTTCGAGGCCTAGAGTTGGCCAACCCTGATCTATGGCATCTATGGTGCTGCAGGGGACATCCAAAGGTTCTGCACTGTTCCCCAGCTTACAGTGTTCATAACAAATAACATTTCTAGACAGAGAAACTTCATATGCATTGTATCTTTCTTGTTTATTTGTTATTTTTCTTCTTTTTGCTGCTTTTTTTAAGGGACGTGAGCTCACTGTATCCTCGCTTCAGTGTCAAACTTGAATATTGTCACTATCATCCGTCTGTGGCAATGTGTTGTGTCCTAAGAAAACGAGGGGCAGGTTATTTTTTTATTTTTTTTTTATTTTTAGAAGATTTAGATCTGGTGATGCCAGAGTTTAGGTGAAGCTGATGACAATCATCCAGTCACACCCACCAGCGAAGGATTGATCGGGAAAAATCGACTGATGGAAACCAAAGAGTCCAGACACCAAATGTTTGTGTAAGATCAGGGCGACACATTTGGTTTTGTAAACTTCTGCCACTGACATTTGTAGCAATAAATTTTTGTGGGTTAAATTTGTAAATGCTTTGTGAATTTTTTTTTTTTGGTTGTAAATTAATGCAAAAAAAAAAAAAGAAAGCAGGACAAAAGAGACAATAGGTAGCAGTCCTTTCCACTTCCAGCATTGGCAGTGTGGACTCCTGACAGAGTCCTGCGTCCAGTGAAGGAGAAAAATCTTGTTTACAGTCTAACAATTGGTACAGTAGAAGGAAGAGACAAAAAGGGTCTGAACTTTTACTCGGGAAATAGAAAAATAAAACTTTCTACCTGTAGTAAGTTGCCATTTGCTTCACCAACATGTGTGGCTTACAGCAAAAAGTACAACCACTTCATGTGAAGTCTATTTGTAATGATGAAGGATTAGATGCGGCATATATGGCTTTATTTTCAGACACATTTACACACACAAAACACACCAAACTTTATAAAAACTACCTCCATGAGATATTGAAAGCATTTGAATCTGCAATGTTCAAGGATCAAAATCAAAAGTCAGAAGGAATGAAGTGAAAGTCAGAGCTGCTTCATCGGGTCTCCAACCCCATTGATTCCAATTGATGCAAATATGCATCAAACCACTTCTGTTCCAAAATTACCTCAATTGAGCATCTACTTGAAAACAAAAACACAAGTTACTTTTTTTCTTTCAGAACAGGAAATAAATTCAGGGGGTTACATGTAGATATGTCATTCTTTACCTTGTTTCTTTAAAGGGGCGTCTGCATAAATGTAAACACCATCTGAGTTCTGCCTGTTGTGAAGTGTTCCTCACAACAATAAATCTCGAAAGCTTCAGGGCCTTGAGAAGATGCTGTAAAAAAAGTCACTGGATCATCAACAATAATGTGAAATATCTGGGGGAAAAAATACTTTCATAACCGTTTCTTCTTGAAAAATATCAAATATGGAAGTTTTTGGTGATCATTCCATTTCATTCTTGATCATTTAGAAATAGTGATGCTGAGATGTTGGAGCACTTTAACACCAAGTCAGGTTAAGGCAGCTTGAAGTTCTGTTGTTTATGGTTCATCCACTGAGCTGGAGAGAGCAAGTTGAGCTTCTTGTTGTCCCGGACTCCATGCCCAGAGGGCTGGCATCCTTCTGGTTTTTAAAGAATCCTGCCTCATCTAGTACTGAAAACCTGGATCAGGTGTGTTTAGCCAATAAGTAGCGTCAATGGTAGTTTGGTTGAAAAACGTGTGGGACACCGACCCTAGAAACCTGGAGTCTGGAACATCCAATTTACACCAGAACACCAAAACTAAACCAAACTAAAGGTAACTTTTCTGGTGGACTCACCAGCTCAAAGGTTGTTGAAATTGTCTATAAAAACCAAACAAAAGAGGAGGATGTTGTGTGCAAGCAAGCACTCTCCTATTTTAAATGTATACTTTACACAAGTCCATAATCAAACTGACCCCTCTCCACCCCGTCCTTGTGGTCAGTCCAGGATGATGCAGGCATGCGGCTGTAGGGGTCAAGCAGGATCCTGAAGCACCTAACCAGCAGGAAGACCAAGAAGAGCAACAGAAGGCCGACGAAGGCCAAGGCAGTTCGCTGCTCAGTGTCTACCACCACCAAGTTCAGGGGGGGACTGCTGATGCCACTGCCAGGGCCACCAGGCAGGGAGGAGCTGGATGGGTACTGCAGCAACTCATAATCAAGTGTGGGTACATCGTTCATCCTCCACGGGGCCCGAAGACAGGGTTTACACACTGACTGAAAGGTTGGTGTGTTGGCTGGAGGAGTGGAGAAAGCAGGAAAGGCGTTCATGAGGTGGGGTGATCTTGTAAAGAAGTTTATGAGAACTGTAATCTAAGTGTGCACATGCACTTCTCAGCACTGCAGTCAACTTTGCTGCTCTACACGCTTGAAGTAGTGACTAAAATGGGTAACGGCGCTCATTTGTTTTGGGTTTGGTGTTCCCTCAGGCAGCTATTTTCCTTATTTATCAGAGTCTGTCCCATCAGCTCTCATTTTCACTCCTAATCAGAGAAGACAAGCTGTGACACTTTCTCATGCTGAGCCAAACAAACAAACTGGTCACTGGCAAGGTCAGCAGCGTGGTCTAATAGTGAAGACCACAGAGGAAGAACCAACCCTCAGCAGAGTCCTGCTGTGTGAGTGTTGGAGAACTGGAGGTAGTAGACATGTGGAACAGCCACAACACTATTTCAAGGATCTGCTGAGGCCAGCAGTTTGGTTAGAGTGGCTGTGTGGGTGTTTGTCTGCAGTTAATTAGATGTGGAGGTCAGACCATCATTGGGCAGAAATATAAAACATATGCTTTGTGCGTGGCGCCTTCTAAAATGAAAACTTCAACCACGGGTCAAAACTGTTGAATGTCCAAATCGCTTTCTTCCATTGTTGTGTTTTCCAGGGGATGAGCCTCTTGAGGAGCAGAACATTAAGGAGGTAGAATTTGTTCTGTTGTCAGGAGCTGAAATCAGAAATGGAAATGGTTTTTGCTGAGTAAAATCTGTTCCGGCAGTCCTCAGCCGACGGGACAGAAGGACATTACGGGACGTATCGTCATTCAGATGCTCCTGGTATGTCTGATCCAGCAACCATAACCTGAAATAAATAAATAAAACCAGGATTAGAAGATTGTACTTTATATTATTGACACATGAACATGAACAAACTGACGGGACTCTGTCAAATTAGCTTAGCTCTACATTAATGTTGTTTCCACTGAGGGCAATAACAGGAAAATAATGCACTGCCCTCTTATTATCATCTTACAATGTAATTATTATGACCCTCTGCTCACTAAGCAACACAGACATTAGCAACTGCGTAATTAGGAGGCCTATTATGGTGTCATTTTGGCCACATTAGCGGTAATGACTGCATGATTTTCTACACTGAAACCCTTTTACCATGCCCCTGTTTGACAGTGTGCTGTTACCGGGACGGGGGCATGCGATCTCCCGTTGAGCCCCTTCAGACGTTTGTCTTTGTCTGCATCATGCCAGCAAAGTGTTGTGGAACTTCATTAATAATCTAAAATCGCATCTCCTGCAGCAGACTGGGTTTCAAGTTATGGAGGCAACGTGAGACGAAAACCGTCTCCACCTGCTCGGCCGTTTGAATAGAGCGGTAATTTGGCCATTTGTTTGGACAAATATGATGCCGATGGATGTGTAGATATCACACGCAAACACACTGTGTATGTGTTTTTGTCAAAAGATACTTCAGAGAAATTATCATGCAAAAGGAAAATTCTAAAAGACCCACTCTGATAAAAAAAAAACGTGTTTTTAACATGCTCTTGTAGCATTTTTCTGATGGATGACATGTATCATGTATAAAGAAAATTAAAATTAAAATTACATTTCTAATTAATTCTTAATTTAAATTGTTGTGAATCAGGGGCAGACAAAAAGTTTTTATTTGTTACTTAGAAAACACGTTGGGCGGGCCACAAGCTCCCTGCTCTGCTCCATTCTGATCACTTTTAGATGACTAGATCCATGTTTTCCTCGTTTGAGCTGGCCTCTGGCTAAAACTGTACGGCTGGATTGCTCCGAAATTGGTCGCCATTTTTGTTGCACCGACAGTGTTTGGTTGGGGCTGTAAGCTAGAAGAAGCTAGAAAACGACAAGTGGTTTTTATGTGGGATAAAAACTGCGTAATTATAATCAAAAGACCACTGGGAATGCTTTGAAAATAGATCAAAAGATGATCGGGGTGGATCTTTAAGAATGAGTAAGACACTGCTGTCTGAGGGATGAGTTCAAGTAACCCTAACTTTATTTTATATTTATAAATCTGGCGCTCCATTAGCTAATATCTGTTGAGTGTTTCTTGGAACAGGTGGATGGACAGCAGGATGCTCCACATGCAGGGAGAGGCTCACGCAGAGTCTTTCATGATCTAGATGGTTGCCCTAACTGCCGTCTGGTCCGTGAGCAGGGCTTCCTAATCAGTTCCTGCAGGTGTTTTCATCACACCAACTGTCACAAAAACACGGACTCCGTGAATAAATGCCTTCTTTACAATGAAAATTGTTTAGCGTTTTTGCATGGACTTTTCCACTTTTTATAAGTAGCACAAATCCTTTTTCTACCCTGTCTTTTATGTAAAAACTGATTTCACAAAAACTGAAGCCTGCATGTTTAGACTATTATAAAAACCTGAATGTGCAGCAGACATTAATCACAATTTGATTGCAAAGATTTGGCATCAGAGTACAGACAGAAATACCTTAAAAAACAAGCACCGTGTGTTTTATCTGTTAGAGAGGAGGGGATAACAGGACTGAACCAACAGACCAGTGGTGGGCTTTAAAAGATGTGTGGCGTCTGTGTTGCAGTGTGAATAAATAATTGGGAAGTGGAGGGGGGTGAGACAGATTGCTCAGCTCATTTTCCTCCTGGTTAGACCTCACTACCACCATCAGCCTTGCACACATGCACAGGAGCACACACACACACACACATGCTCCATCAGCCTTGCTGTGCATCGGTTCGCAGCACCAATGAGACCTCTGAGATGATGGAAAGTAGAGCAAACAACCATCAGTCTTTATTGTAAAGGCCTGAATGTGACATCTCTGTCACACTCAAGCACATAATGAAACAGTACGTTGGAGCTCCATGACTGATATTTACAAAACTACACAACTAAAGAGGCAGGGAGACTTAAAACATACTTGCAGACACATAAAATTTACAGCTGAATCTTAAAAGTGTTTCAGAAGTCAACCGCTGTCCTCAAATTTGTTTGCATTGACAGAAATCGTCAAAACAGATGACCGAATGGGCAAGAATTCTGTCTCCTGTCAGGTGCCTTCATTCTTCACACTCAAATGTATTACAATCAAGGTGATTCACTATCACCAACGTATTCAAAGAACCTCCTCCTTACAGAACATGAAGAAAAACTTCACAAGTGGTTTACAGCATGACTGTCTTTTTAGTTTATCATTTTTTACTTCATACATTTCAACCCTTGTGCTATCCTAGGCACTTTAAAATTTGGGAGTTGGGTCATCTAGACCCACTAGACAGTGCACTGAACCTTTTTTCTTCAATGATTTATGATATTCACTGGTGTCCATGGATTACATGAAATCTTTCCACCTTTATCCACCTTCGTCATGGTAGGGAGAACACGTCAATGTAGGGTGGGGTCATAGGATAGCACAAGGGTTAAGTCAACTTTGTCATTGATTTACCCTGAAAATGCAGGAATAATACTTTGATTGTTCTGCAGACAGCAATCTGTAGCTGATGCCTCATTTTAAAGTGTATTTGGTTCATTGAACCCCACAACAAAACTCAAAAACCCTTGCTGCAATCAGACTTAGAGGACTCATATTATACTACACTATTCTGCTTAACTGCACAATCCTGTTTCCTATTGCACACAATGCACATCAGACACTTCAAAACTGCTATATCATAGTTTGGTTATTTTATTTCTGTTTTTAGTCTAGTTTGCATTTTACCTTATTGCTCCCTGTTTTTTGAACAATATATTGTTTTTACTTTGTTGATTTTTAATCAGCACAGGGTAGAGGACAAAGAATTTCATTGAACTGAAAACTTCACTTCCCTGTTGTATATGACAATAACAGATTGTAGAGAGCTTCATAAACCTGTTTCCCGAAGATAGGTGAGGTAAATGCTCACAGAGCACCAGAGTACAAGAGGCCACCTTAATGCCAGAAACATGTTAAATATATTCCCTTGTAAAATAAAAAAGAAACTCTAATGTGCTCCAAAAAAAAAAAAACTCAGACACTTAGAGAGATAAAGAGAGAGAGCTTACTTCTGGGTAGAAGAATAAACTGTGAACATAACTAATATTTAATTTAAAAATCATTCTTTAGTATGCCATGGTAATGTATGATCATATATATGGATACAGTTTACTCTGAAAGGCTGAAGAAAAACATGATATAGGCCCTTTAACCCTTTTACACCTCAGCTTTGGCTCCAGTGTTTACATTCTTTTGACTATCGTAACTCTACAAATGTAATTCCAGCAGATTCTGAAGCATAGCAAAGCAGCTTTGCGACATTATGCAACACTTTACGTGACAAATGTTTGCATATCCGTGCCACACCGAAATAAAAAGTCGTTTTTTTCCTCGTCCGAAATGGCGAGAAGTTAGAGTTTGTCAAAGAGGGTGTGTTATTTACGGTAGGTATCGCTGGCGATTTTTCCAGTGTTAAGGTGGAAATAGGTAGGTCGTGCTCAATGACAATTTGCTCCGCCCACCTCAACTATAATTGAAAAACGGCAAATGGGTTGAGCTGTCATGGATAGGAAATAATGAAACATTCAAATAAAAGATCATTGAAACCAGATATTTTTTTAATGTCAAATTTGTTTTTGTTTTTACAAGGTGTCAACAGGAAACTGCACTCCTCATGAAGTCCTAGTGGTCTTTTGAAGAACTACAGCATTTGATCCTTTGGTTTTCGTTGAATTTGTGAGCTGTGGCATCACGGAGAGCAGATGGTAAATGTTTGATTCCAGGGCAGGACCACAATAGAAACAGTGAAGAAATGCAAAGAAGCAATTTCAAAATAAATAAAAAAAAAATAAAAAATTAAAAGACAGAAATAGTGTTACTATCACTGCGTGAAGAAAACTCATAACTGCTACCAGTTCATAATTTAAAATCAAATAGTTGCCCTCACAGACAGTAGAGATGCACACAATTTTTGAGGAATTTCCAACTGTCAGAGTTGTCTCCTGCAGAGTGCATGTGGCTTACGAGAGCAGAGACCGGGTCACCTTGAGCTGCTTGTAAATGCAAATGTTCTCTTCATTTCAACCTTATCTAACTCCTACATGTTTAGCTATGACTACAGCTCACAAAGCTGTGTTCACTAGTAATATATTTTCATGCATGTGCTGGTGGACAGAATTGCATGTTTGCACTGGTGCAGTCATGCCCACTGAGACGTCAGAACCAAAGATATCTGTCTGACAGGTATTTTTAGGCGCCTGTCCAAACAGCCATCTTTAGGCTCTGCAAACACACGTATGTGCATTTGAGAAAGCTCCTGAATAAAGAGCCTGTTATTTTCTGTGAACGTTCATGCAAATGAAAAGCGGTTCTGTAATAGGGAGGCACTCAGGACTGCTGACCTTTTAAAACAAAAAGGTTTAGCCACATGGCAGACAAGCAGTACATTTAACGTACTGCCACACTGAACAAAGAAAGAAAAGCTCATCCTGCTCTGTCCTGACCATCAGAAGCTAAGATCTTGAAAAGGTGCAAGGATATAAAACTTTTGTGTGTTTTTAGTGACAGAAGTTTGTATCATCTTCCTGATTGTTTTCTACCTTTACCTGTCAAACCTTTTGTTACCTGCCTGTATTCGGTTCTTTCTTGACAAATCCTTGTATATCGTTTTTGTTGCCACCTCTTCTTGGTTCAGTCAACACATCTGTTAAAATTGAATATCTCTTGCTAATTTACTGTTTCATTTTCTTATTATTTAAATTATTTTCTCAAATCAGACAACCTCTTGAATAAGAGGCAAACTGTCTTCAACTGGAAAAAGTCCAGATAACTTTAAAATGTTTTCTGCTATGAAGCCATCCTGGATGAATACAAATCTTCACATATATGTTTTATTTTTTACTGAAGTTTTATCATAATTTTTTTTTACATATATAGGCTACTGTTATACAGAGATTAAATCAGAATGTGTGAATATTTAAAATTGTACGGTAAAAATCCTTCAATAAAAATGTACTTCTTCACTTTTTTTTTATTTTTTTTTTATTTTTTTTCAAATATAGAAAATAAAACATCCAGTCTTCTGGGTTAAAGGCTAAACTAAGTCCAGACGAACTTTAATAACATTTTCTCCTATGGAATCATGTTGGATGAATGCGAGTTCTCACAAAAATTTAAACATGTGCTTTCTTAATCTGTTTTGAGGATTTCAATAAGTTTTAACTGCTTTTACCACTTTTAGTTTTTTTGGGCATTGGTGTATTGGTTTATTTCATGCAAAAAAAACAAAGGAGAAAGACAATATATTATATATATATATATATATATATATATATATATATATATATATATATATATATATATATATATATATATATATATCAAACCTATTTAACATATTATTTCACAAATTAATTGGAAGATACAGAAAAATAAAGAAAATGATGCCATTATTTTGACATTATAATTATAATAAAAACCTGCCCCTCTCATCCTCCGCGGGTGGTTTTTTGACCTTGGGGTTTCCAGCACATATTCTGCACACATCTTCCTATATACTATACCAGCCACTTGATTGTGGCGCTCCATGTATGCTTTACCTGCCAGCATCTTACATCCTGCAGTTATGTGCTGGATTGTTTCAGGTGCCTCTTTGCACAGCCTACACCTTGGGTCTTGTCTGGTGTGGTAGATCTGAGCATCTATGGCTCTGGTGCTCAGGGCTTGTTCCTGAGCTGCCATGATGAGCGCTTCAGTGCTGTCCTGTAGGCCAGCTCTTTCTAGCCATTGGTAGGACTTCTTGATATCAGCCACTTCAGTTATGGTCCGGTGGTACATCCCATGCAGGGGTTTGTCCTTCCATGAGGATCTGTCCTCTGTCCGATCCTGTGCTCTCCATTGCCTGACACATCCACTGAACACACTGTCAGTTGGGGCCTTGGCTTGATGTATTCATGTATCTTGGATGTTTCATCCTGGATAGTGGCTTCCCCCCTTACTAGTCCTCGGCCTCCTTCCTTGCGGCCAGCATACAGTCTCTGGATGTTGGATTTGCATTGTCAGGAGCTTTCATGTCTTTACATCCACGTTCTGCATATCTTCCTTTGGCCATCTTTTTATTCCTGCAGGGTATCTGATAACTGGCAGTGAGTAACTGTTTATTGCCTGGGTCTTGTTCTTGCCATGAGCTGGCCTCTCAGGACTTGCCTTTCTCATACATATATGTATATTATTTATCAAGTGATAATGGTATTAAAGTATGACTTCATTCATCATGCAACATTTTAAAAGTATTACTTTTTTATTGTCTTTCATTTTAATTTGACTTGTTTGAGTTTTAAACTTTATTTAAATAATCTAGTTTTACCATTAGGTTGGGTGGCTGCTCTTTTCCCCGTGTCACATCACACCTGGTTTCAATCTGTCATCATCACAGCTGCATCTTGTTTCTAATTACACCCTCACTATTTTCAAGTGAGGTTTCAGTTACGCTTAATAACTAAACAAGATAAGCTGAGAAGAGTGTCCACTTTCAGATGAGCTATTTAAAGGACTAAGTAGGAAAAAGTAAAGTGCTTTGTTCACCCAGGCGTGCCCCAAAGAGCCTAATCAAGTGAGCGACCAGTTCAAAATAAGTTGTCTTTCTTAAAGCCCAACCATTTTCCAACCATTAGTATGTTCCATGGACCACAACCTGCTTGTGCAATATTTGTTTTAACGTTTTTGCTGAATTCTGTTTTAATAAAACAATTGCAAATTACAGGAAAAAACATATATTGTAACAAAAAACAACATAAAAACTGATCTAGCTTGTTTAGAGGTTCTATGTGTGGGCCCTCTCCAAGGACCCCCGGCTTCCTCCCATCATTCAGAAACATTCTTCATAGGTTATGGGTGTGTGATTTGTGGCCCTGTGACGGACTGGCAATCTGTCCAGAACAGGGGTCGGGAACCTTTTTGGCCGAGAGAGCCATAAACGCCACATATTTTTAAATGTCATTTCGAAAGAGCCATGCAATATTGTAGAGTCCCTTTCCCACACTGAGGCACGGAGACTTAACCTCTTTTAAGGTTCTTTATTCTGGTTACTGCAGACCGTAACCAACGCCGTACTACTAATTCAGCAACTCCTCAATCTCTTCCATCGAGAGCGCTTCTCCCAACTTTTTATTCCCTCGCTGCCGCAACAGCCCTCCTATTTCCCTTATTCGGCCCATAGCTGAACCCCATTGGTCCAAACTCCCCAACGACAGACTGAGTGACAGAACTGAGGACCAATCAGCATCTCTGCTTGATGCGTTCAATGAACTCCGGAACTTGGAACGCGACCCAACAGCCACCCAATCCAACTCAGTCCATTACAGAATGTTTAGAAGGAAAAATACAAGTGAATGTGTGCATTTGATGTGATTTGATGTAATTTAAACAATTTCAACAATAAATCTGTGGATTCTTTTAAATAACATTGTTATGCTGTTGCTTATAAATGATGAGTATTTCTTAGCATGAATGTGACTTCTGGTGCTGCATGGTTTTGCTGATGGTCTAGTCTGGTTGATACGTGGTGAGTTTTAGCTTCATGCGGGCGTTGAGACTTCCATCGGTCAAACGTGATCGTAGGTTGGTCTGAATGTTCTTTAGATGTGAGAAAGACTGCTCACATGGACACGTGGAGCCAAACACACACTCACACGCTGCAGTGTGTGGTATGTAATGGGCAGCGTGTTTTAAGTTTTGACAATCAGTGCGTCGTCTCACTTCGTTCCCTGATCCCACTACCCCTCCCCTTTTCCTTCTCAAACATTTGGGGCTCCTTCTCAGAGGCGGGAGTGTCTAGCTGCAGAGACGGCAATTCGCAGGTTTCAGGCTGATACAAACTCTGTGTTATAACAGATAATGATAAACTGAAAACTGATGGCGCAGATTTTTTTTCTCTCCAAGCACCGCTACTACTGCGCTCCCGTCTGGCATTGCATCGCGCCCGAGAAGGACTGGTCTAATGAAAAAAAGATATATAATTAAAGATTTGTCTGCGAGCCAGATGTGGCCATCAAAAGAGCCAGATATGGTTCCCGAGCCATAGGTTCCCGACCCCTGGTCCGGATGTCCCCTGCCTTTGCCCACAAGTGGCCAGGATAGGCTCCTGCAGCCCCGTGACCCCGAAAGGGACAAAACGGGTTTAGAAGATGAATTTAATCTTGTTTTATGGTTAATAAATGTTTTTTCTTGTGACAAAGTATTATCTTAATTGATTTTCAACCAGATAATAAAGCTTTCTTTCATTTGGCTGCATTCTGCTCGTAAATCCTGGATAATGGCTTTAGCTGGATCCTTCAAGTGCTCAGGGCCATTTTTAGGACCTTTTAATTATCAAATTACAGCATCGTTTTCAAAGAGCAACAGTTGACATTAGAAGATGTATATTGTGGCAAGGCCAAATTGATGGAAAGGACACAAACAATAAAATGCCCAATGTAATTACATAGATGCCTAAACTTTGTGCATCAATTTATCCACGATATGAAAAAGATTGTGTTTTTTTTAATCTATACTGTGTTTTAAAATCCAAGATTTTTCGTTTTGGATTTGAGAACATCAGAAATGTTGTCACAGGTGCTCAAACCTTTGCACGTTTCTGCTCAGATAAAGACAGATGGAGCTGAGCACAGACAAAGGAGCAGAGGGGAAACAACAAGCCCTTTGTGGTTTTTAGCAGCAGCAATGCAGCAGAGCAACTCCGTGTTCAAAGCAGCCTCCAATCTATCATTTTAGCACTGCTCAAGTGAATCCATTTTTCTTTATCAGCATATTTCAGCTGCACATGATTGCTTAAGCCAGTTTTTACATTCAATGTTATAGATTTATTAAAAATTGTAAGATTAGAAACATATTTGTTTGCTAAATTTTTCCCTAAAATAAAGAAATTTGATATATGATATAAATATAAAAAATTTGATATATTTGATATATGTGACATCAAATTTTTGTGAAAAATACCAGAGGCAGCGCTGAAGGTTCTGCTGCTGATCAAAAAGTACTAGCAGAGCATTATTCATCATTCATTATCATCAGAAACTCCTCTTCTCTAAATTAAAAAAATATGAACAGGATAAAAGAAAGGCCTACAGACACTAAAATCTCTAAGATGAGAAAAAACATGAAACACTAACAGAACAGAAAAAATGCTGGATTTAGCCTAAGAAACGGGAATATACTTTTGGTCCATTTTTGTACCAATAAATGTATTGTAGCGACCTGGGGGTTAGCCCCGCCTTCAGCCCCTTAGAGTCATGGGAAGTGGGGAGTCTTGGTGTGAAAACCTTGAGTGAGAGGGCTGGAAGCAGAAGTGACCTCCATGCTGTTTGGGCTGTTTGTGTGTGCTTGAATAAATAGGTTTGATGCTGAAAAGGAAACCTTGCTTCTCTGTCTGCTTCTTCATCTCTAAGACTGTCCGGTGTTGTGCAGTATGTCCGGCATGGACAGCTCTCCAATGAAACCACTTCATTAGCAGTTTGGCGTTTACGTCCCCGCTAAAGTGATGTGCCGGCTGAGTTGTTACAGTATATTGTTACTAATATAAGCATAAACAAGTATACATTCCTACAATTATTCTCAATTTTAGGTAACAAAACCTTAATATCTTTCTCCACTGCCTATAGTAAATTTAAAAAAAAGTCAGAAACTGATTTTGAGCTTCGACATGCAAACTGAGGCCTGTTGAGTCTGAGGCCGCATTTACACTGCATGGTTCAAGTGACCCAATTCTGATTTTTTTTCCTCTCATGTGACACAGATCGGATATGACCGGTGAACGTGTAAGCAGGAAAAAAGCGCATGGATTCCAATTTTCTCAGATCGGATTCAGGCCTCATTCATATGTGGAAATAAATCGGATACGAGCCCTCCTTTTTCCTCTCCCGCGCATCCCCTCTCGTGCGCCTGCCTCATCCTGGAGCGCCCAAGGCAACGCCTCCTTCCGTCACTGCGTTGCCTCCATGACAACCGCAGATAACAAAAGAAACACAACAAAAAAAGGGGGGGGGGGGCTTTGCTTGTTTCTTTTTCGCCAATGCTAAACCTTTGAGGGTTGGACCAACACGCATCTTCAAAATGTCCTTTTATTACTGTTATAATTATTATTAAGGGCCTGCTCGCTCATAATTGTCTTTTCATGCTTTACTTCTTTACTATTTCTTTACTTCATTAAACTTATGGAATGAATGTTCTGTTGTCTTCCTGACTCTTTTCACGTCTTTACTCTCACTGTCCACGTGAGATTATGGGTTTTCACCACCTAAGTGCAAATATACGCTGTATATATACAAAATATAAACTTGTAGGTTATGTGCATATGGTGATTCGGAAAAAATGCATATGGCAGATGGAAAGATAAATAAACAATTATGAGAATAAAAGCCATTTTGATCATCGGCAGGTAAAAGAAAGATACGTTTAAAAAAAAATCTGTTTAAACTTGATGTCGTTGTCATTGTTTTTGCACTTGTTTTATGCAAACTTAAATTATTTATTGTTTTTTTTAAGTGTTGTACTGTGTCATTCAGTGCCAGAAAGGCGCCTTAAAATAAAATCTACATTTATTATAATCAAAGTTTATTTAAAAAAAACATTCCATCTGCTTCCCCAAATACTCCTGTCGTGCTTTAGTACAAGTGATCAACCCCAACCCTGTTCTTTCGGAGAGCTGAGCCACTTCTCTCCACATCTGGTCCAGATCTTATGAAACTCTGCCAGGAGAATTAGTCAGAGTTTGGTTCCATTCACTTTTACACAAATCAAAACCAGGGAATATCATTGAAATATCATTAACCCTTGTGCTATCCTAGGCACTTTAACATTGGGAGTGGGGTCATCTAGACCCACTAGACAGTGCTCTGAACCTTTTTTCTTCAATGATTTGTGATCTTCACTGGTGTCCATGGATTACATGAAATCTTTCCACCTTTATCCACCTTTGTCATGGTAGGGAGAACACGTCAATGTAAGGGTGGGGTCATCTAAGATAGCACAAGGGTTAAAGTTATACATTGGTGGTACATGTGTGAAAAGTCCGTTAGACATACCTGGAACGGTCAGGGAAAGTCACAAATTTGCATATGCATCTTCCAAAAATAACACACAATTACGTAAAATTTACATAATTGCTACATGAAATATGCGTAAACTGCGTAATTCTCAGCCAGCCAAAAATTTTGACCAGCTCAAAATCGAATTCACGTAAAGACCCATCGGCCTCGAGGGACATCTGCACACATAGACGAATGACAAAATGTAAGAAAACCTTTTGTGTATATAAGATAAGATAAGATAAGATAAGATATTCCTTTATTCGTCCCACGATGGGGAAATTTCCTTTTTGCGGCAGCAGTACAGGGCAGAGAGAGAGCAATATATAAAAGAAACAAACTATGGAGTCAATATACTCACATATATACACAATATACACATACATTTCCAAAAAAAAATTGCACAGGATGACCATATATCGGTTATTGCACAGGATAAAAGAAATATGACAGAGCCGATGATTTTGGTTAGCGTGGTTCACTGGGAGCAGTTAAGGTTGTACAGTCTAACGGCAGCAGGTAGAAACGACCTGCGGTGTCGCTCCTTCAGACACTCAGTCTGACGCTGAAGGAGCTGCACAGTGAGGACACAGACTCATGCATGGGGTGGGCGTCGTTCTCCATCATGGATGATAGCTTAGCTACCATCCTCCTCTCTCCCACCTCCTGCATTGAGTCCAAAGGCAGCCCCAGAACGGAGCTGGCCTTCTTCACAAGCTTCTCCAGCCGCTTCCTTTCTGCAGCCGAGATGCTGCTACACCAGCAGACCAATCCATAAAAGATGGCTGATGCCACTACAGAGTCATAAAAAGTCTTTAGGAGTGATCCCTGCACTCCAAAAGACCTCAGTCTCCTCAGCAGATAAAGTCTGCTCTGTCCTTTTTTGTACAGTATAATATAGTATAATATGTATAATATCATGCATATATCACCAAAGACCAAAATTTCATACATAAAAAATGCTCAAAATGTACAAAATGGCAGTATGACACGGCCTTTAAATTCTGTTTCAAAATGACAATTATTTTTTTTTTAAAATTATTAAAGAGTCCATAGATGACATACTTTAACTTTTTTTTCTGACCTAATATTCACAAAGACCAGCTTTACTCAAAAGTTTCCCACCAGGGTTGGAATAAAGCATAAAGTAAGGTTTCAAATTCGTTGTATAAAAAAACTAAAAATAGCAGAAAATAGTCAGTTTGTTACAATTTATAACAACACAGAGTCCATAAAGCTCTTCTATCTAAGTGTGTCGTCATCTGTTGGAGACTCTGGGTTTAAGTGGAGCCATAATTTCACTGATTTAAGAGACTTTTATGTGAAACCATAGAATACTACTGACTGCCTTTTGCTTCCTCATCTTTTAAAGGCATGAGTGGGGAAATAAATGTCACAAGAAATTGGAAAAACACTTAACCTGCACATTCATGGAGGAGTTTTCATATCACCAAGTTGTGACTCACCAGGTAATATGCGTATTTTTTTCCTTCTTTGAGACCCTCTCGAGGGTTTGACTCACAGGCTCGATTTTGTCGCCTCCAGCCTCAGACCGACGATTTCCCCACCCCCTTCTTTCCTGTTAACCACATTAATCTGCACAAGAACTCCTTAGCCCCACCAGTCTATTCTGATAAATGTCAGTCCAGTCAAATTCATCAAATATTAAATTCAAAAATCACAAACATGAAATATTAACATGGGCCTAAAAGGCGGACTGAGAGGAGGCGGGTTCAAAAGTGTCAACAGGTCGAGAGAGAGGTGCTGAAAACATCCGAGAAAACGTGAAAAAGAAGAAAGAAGAGGTATGAAACAGCAGCTGACACAGTCCATCAAATCACAGCAAAAGTCCTCTGTCGCTGTCAACAATCACAGCGCCTAACAGCTCCAACAGAAGCAGCAGGAAAGAGCTGGTGACAGCTGGTCAGATGAATGATGAGGGAGGAGAAGACCAGGACAGGTACAGGCATAATTTAAGGGAAAATACAGCTGGAGAAAGGACAGGAGCAGAGAGGAAAGGTGGCGCGCAGAATGCTAAATTCCCATGATTCATGTCTGCGTTGAAGCAGAGCAGAGTTCTGCAGCTACCAAGGGAGCTCGGGGGGTCAGGTGGCATCAATCAGATGCCTTGTGAGGATAAAAGGGAAGGGAGAAATAATCAGAGGGCCAAGAAGTGGGTAAAAAAAAAAAAAAACTTGGGATGTGATTTGGGAAAGATGAGAGCAGGAGGCATGAGTGCATATGCAACAGCCAATATGAAGATGTCAGCACTCCTAAAGTCAGAAGACAGCACTTTCTTTCCATCAGGCAGACATTCTGTCAAGCCCACTGGGACAGAACGGAGTCTGTGCGAGCCTGCCAACTGGCCCACAATGAAACCCAGATATATATTACATGCCCCGCCCACGCAACACTTGCTCAAAGGCGAGGTGGAAGAAGGCTGCGAGTCAGCACTTAAAAAGTCAAGAACTTTCCCGTAGAATAGGAAAGGAGCTGAAACGTCAGAGAAACGCCGAAACCAGGATGCAAAACAATGCAACTCAGTCAGCAAGGCAGGAGCAGCACGCCCTTTAAAAAACACACAGTACCACCCCGCTCGCCATTGTTTTCCTCTAAATAATGGAGCCAACACAGTTCTGAAAATCACACCTCACGGAAGTAAAGGTAAAGCACCCATTTCATTCCACATCCTATACCAGAATGAGGTGTGTTTGCCCCCCTCCCATGCTTAATTAATGTGTGCTAATCCGTCCCAACCTTCAGCCCCATCAGCACTTTTCCCCCGTTAGTAACCTGGGCTCAGCTCCTTCCCTTTTCACGAAATTTTAAACAAGTTAAGAGACTTGACTTGGGTGATCGAGGGGCTGCTGTGGCTGTTTTTGGAGTTAAACGACACGCAGATAACAAATACTGACAACTGGTTAATGTCTGATGAGTGTGTCATCAGATTAAACATAAATGGCTAAAAAACATTTATGAAGAAGTGAATTTGTTCTCCTGGAGGTTCTGCAACGTGTACAGCTGTTGTATTTCCACATGTGACACTGCACAGTCAATCTGCAGCGAGCTCAATGTAACGCTGCCATCATTTTAGGGTCGGCATGCCGAGGAAACCTCCAATGATTGCTCAGAAAACAGCCCTTTCTGATCCCAGCAACGATTCAATCACGGCTGTCAGAGTGATGCGGCACTTCACCTGCTTTTAAGCTGAACAATGAAAAACATTAGACAGTAAATGATATCACATATCCCCGCTAAGAGCAGGTTGGCAGTGATGAGATGGCAGCAACGAGGACAGCCTGATTTTTTAATGCACTTCCTGTAGGTGTGCAAAGAAGGCAGGTGAGTATAACCTCACCTGGGTTTTCCCTTCCGCCTCCACTTCTTCTCCCATTACAAGTAATTACGTGATGATTTCTGTCACCATCCTGCCAAACCTATGGAGTCAGTTTAAAAATAAAGCTTCACAAGCAGGAGTGGCCTTTGGAGAGCACTCTTCCTGCTCTGTTTTGTCATTTAAAACAAAGTAATATAGATCCGCTATGAAATCTAATTTCCTTTGCTCGTGTTTCCATCTCTGCACTGAATTTTTATTAAATCTGGCGTTATTTACAAGCAGACAAACCAGCATGTGTGTCTTTCACAGCAGAATAAGATTGTGTCGTGCACCTCGGAGGGAGAATCCCAACAACCTTTTATTACTGAGGAAAATCCAGATCTACACCTCATTTCCAAACTAATGTCATGTACTGCACAGTGAATTATTATTATTTATTAAAGTAGCTGAGAAGCTCCTGGCAGAGATTTCTGTAAATTTGGGGTTGACTAATGTCCACACTGGCACCACTGGGACTATAATCCAATCACAGTACAAGGAGCTGATGAGACAAAGTGGGACTGATGAGCTACACATGGTCTGTGTAAAAGGGAAATTTAAAATACACTACACGTCGTGTGTTGGTGTGTGGTGGTCATAATGAAAACACTAAATATTCTTTAGCATTAGATTTTATGAAAATTCCCCAAAGATTTTTGCTCATTGTTAAAAAATACATGTATATGTTCACGGTGTTTTCTTTTTTTCTACTTCAAACCACACAAAGTCAACCTGTTTTTAAACAACAAATGACTGAACTAACATGATTCTACCCTTTAAAGTGCAAAATCATTAGTCAAATGTGATGCTGAATTTTCAAAAACAACTGTAAAGTGAACAAAAAGATCATTTTTGACTTTCTTTTTCCCGTTTTTATTTTTATTTTTTCCCTTCAATGATCTACTTCCATTTACGCAGCAGCGAAACATGCTGTTCTTTGAAAGAACTACAGACGCTTCAAAGGGACAAAAGCGTTCGAAAGGTGAGAACATCCTCCTGAAAAGTTTGACACGGATCAGATGATCAGCAGATAAATCTAAACACCATCTGTTCTTCTTTCATCTACATGAACACAAGCGCAGGCGCACCAACCTGATCCGGGCTTCCCGCGTGCGTATCCGGCAGCCTCAAAGTTTGGGATGCGCTCCTGTCTGCTCTCATCCTCCTTCGCAGCTGCGCGCCTCTCAGCTCCGAGGCTCGGATGGAAGGAGGCGGTGGATGCTCTTGCCCCCCCCCCTCCTCCTCCTTGCGGAACGCACAGCCAATCAGAAAGGCTCAGCTGGCGCAATTAATTAGCGCATCCACCGACACAGCCGCTCTGGTGAACAAACTTGAATGTAAACAAAATAATGTGTTTTATTGTACATGTCATCACTTTAATCCGTGTTTCCTAACTGATGATCTTCATTTGGCGGCCTTCACTGTTCTCATGTCCAATAACCTGAAGCTCCACCAACGTCTTTGTTGATGCTTTCAAGTCATTTGCAGCACAGAATCCTCCTTTTCTTATTTTTTTCAAGGAAGAAAGACGACAAACTTTCTGTCCTTCAATCGACTTTAGTCATTTAAGAAACCAGGTTGAGGCAAGAAACCTGCTGCTGCTTTGACCCAATCGAGTCCAGGAAGCACAAATTGCTTTACCTGTCCTGACAAACTGAATAAGTTTATCCTGTCTAGGTTAGCAGGGTTGATTGAGGCAGAGCCTTCACACAAAAACATTTCACCTCTCAATATTTTGCTTCAACTTTGACTCAAACTGGCATTTATCCGTCCTGCAATCTTCCCAACACCAACTTAACTCAAATGCTTTAAAACTTTTTATAAAAAGGTTAGTGAGAGCACACAGTGCCCTCCTCTCACCTTTGTTTTTGATCGGTTTAATCTTATTTAGAATTCACCTTTCATGGAGTTTTTCAAAAAACACTAGACTTGCATAACTTGTCCAGACTCTTCCTGTTTTTTTAATCCTGTTATTCTTTTGCATCTTCAGACATTTTTGTTTTATAAAATAACTTCAACCTCACATCTTTAAAGTCTCACTCTGATCATCATTTGATCTATTTTTTAAAGCATTCCGAGTGGTCTTTTAATTATGATGATGCCGTTTTTAGCCACAATAAAAATATTGTTGTTTGCTGGGACATAGTTTATCCAGAGCGTCAGGAGTTCATTAGAAATTTACCTCTGAGTTGGGAGTGGGACTGTTGGCGACTCCGCCCCTCTTCCCATTGCTGAGAGCTTGGAGCATGGAGCTTGTGACCCACCCAGCACATTTTCTACATCATAAAGAAACTCGTTTTCAAACTTTTCCTTTGTCTGCTCCATTCACAACAATTTGAATAAATACCCAGAAATGCCATTTTAAGCTCAATTTTCCTAATATATGTCCTTTATTATCAAAAAAATTACACAAGAACATGTTAAAAACCCAATTTTCATTGGAGTTCAGTGTGACTGCCACCTGCTGCCATGTCTTCAGCCCTTCTGCCAGGTATCCTGCTCATCTTCCGTCCAGTGTGTCAGGAGTAAAAGGGTGAGGAAAAACATTTTTCTTTTTCCCAGAAATTTCTCCCAAATAGTAATTACGCGATTGGCTCTGATTTTTTAAAAATCTTTCTATGTGGGTGTATTTTTTTTGCCAAAACAGTGCTTTTTTAATCTTTGGAACAGATTTTCCCTTAAGTGCAAACTCCCTAAACTAAACAAATGAAGAAAAATCAATGCACTGCTGCAGCAGCATCATTCTAAAATACTATCACTGAAAAAAAGCTTTTTCGTTAGAAAAGCATGCAGGTAAAATTACATCTCTGTCCTCTATCATTTTAGCCACTGCCAAAAAGTCTCTGGAAGGACGTGTTGGTGAACAATGTCAGCAATTCCCTGCTGATTCCACCTCTGATGGTGAGAATGTGTGGGCTGACACAGAGGAACATTTAAGTCTTTCACAACCCAGACGGGTTTTCATTTATTACCACTATGCAACTCTTAATTGACGTAATCTTCTCTTGGAACAAAATGGCAACTTTCCTGGGGCAGCAAACACTCCAGCTTTAGAAAAAGTGCATCTGTGCGCCTCTTCATCCCTCGTGGAGTGGAGGTGTAGGTGTTAGCGAGTGCTTTTCTGAGGTGCCATTTTCCCAGGTGTGTTTGTTCAAATGTGCCAGAGTGGATCTGTGTGAGTGGGAGGTTTTAAATGAAGCCAGAGAGCCCATTTCTGACACTTTGATGACACGCTGACAACAGTCTACCCTCATATTAAACCCACAGAGGCCTATGTAAACACCAGCATGTAAGCTGACCTTTTTTTTTGTACTTCTTGAAAGTGATGGTGCTTCCGTGTAAGTGGGTGGAGAAGGTGGCTATGACCAATCAATAAAGCTGATAATTAGATCTGAGGGGCATCGTTATGGTGGCCCCTCGGGGGAGCAGCGCCTCTTCTTCCGTAAAGAGCATCGCCGCCTTCCCTCCTCTGAGCCAGCACGCACCTCATTAACCTTTGGAGCTAACACAACTCCGAGCAGACAACGCTTATTTTTCTTCAACGTGTCCTGCTGTTCGGAGAGGCTGTTCCAAAAGATTTCATCTGTTTGACTCTGTTTGCATTCTGCTTTTGTTCAACACCATTTCCGTTTCAGTGTAAATTCAACTCTATTTTCAAAATCCACTTGCTGTTTAAAATCACAACAATCAAGAGTTTGAAATCAGATCTTTTGCATCATTTGCTTTCCACCATCATTTGCTTTCCACATCCAATTTAAATTGAAGGTTTAGTACTAAGGCACATTTGTGTAATCTTTCTGTTAAGTTAGACTTATATTAGGGTTTTCACTAATAGTTGTTGTTCAATAACATGACTAACAGCAGTTAAAATTAGAAAAAAAGATGTGAATCGAGTACAGTCTGTCACATTTGTTCATTTCTTCCATCTAAGGATTGTTTGATCTGATTTCAAGGATAAATATGTGGCTTTTTAGGGATCACTTTGTTTTAGAAACTTTCAGAACTTTCATTTAAATCTAGTCAATGAGTTCACAAATATCTTACATCATGATTTAAGTCAGGGATGCTCATGTGGTCGACCGGTCGATTGCTGAAGATGTGACGGTAGATCACGAATCATCACCCTCACCGTGAACCACGTCACTTGATTGACATGCAGGTCATGCAATCGTACATCCTCTGAAACATAACGACACTGAGCGCACTTCTGTTTTTCTTTCGTCCCCAGCGAAGGACCACTCTGGCCCACAGGAGCATTTATTGAGACCCAGGCCAGCCCACGTGCGCCCTCAAAGGGGAATGAGTCAGTAACCCAGCCATCCTGCTGCTAGGTCCGGTTCCCACCCATGGGATCCGAGCCCACTCAGGCAGCAGTGTCCAGAGGCACGCACTCCTCGAGCCCTGCCCACGGAGCAGGGGCCACTGTTTGCTCAGTCGTGGTTAAGCCAGCCGCACTTTAGAAACATCATGCCCCCCCAACATGGTTTACAGCAGAGCATGAAACGAGATCATCGCTGCTTTCTGTTTTCGTAATAAAACGCCTTGTCTGTTACATAGAATTATGCAATACTACAATATTAATCCACTATCTCCTCACAAAGAATTGTGTACTCTTACTGTGTGGTTTTTGAGTCATAAGTACATAAACATAGTATGTCTAAGAAGACTCTCGTTCATCTATGTTGATTCCATCATGGTGATAGGTTTAAAGGTTGTCATCTGGACTTGATTTTTAAAGTTGTTGACGTTTCACATTCGATTAGAGGTGAAACGTCTTCAACTTTAAAAACCAAGCCCCGATGTTCAGACAACCTTTACCTACTACTATGATCATAAACATAGTATTTTTGAATGAAGATGTATTAGAAGTTGTCAACTTTGAAGTTGAATAAAGTGACTTTGGTGCATAGTTCCAGGCCATGACTAGCATATCCTGGTTCTACAAGTCCTGCACTGTCATGTCACAGAGATTTGTGTACTTTTACCTATTACTGTGTAGCTTTTTAATTATTAGTACATAAATACAGCGTTTTAGACAAAGAAATACTATACGTTGTCAAATTTGAAGTTGAATTTTAAGTGACATGTACATGTATATGTATATGTACGCACCTCTCTCTCTCTATCTCTCTATCTATCTAGCTTCTATCTCTCCATATAGGTATATAAGTAGATCTTCTGGAGCTTGTCGTGTCAAAAGTATCAAAAGTAGTTTGAATGCCCAAAAAGTGTGGGCACCTTGTTTTAGGCATTGTGCTTTAAATGTTTCAAAAATTCTGTGGAACAAATGGGTTATCATTTTCCAGACTGTTAGCTTTATACTATGCCATTTTGTCCTTTCTAACATCTACATTAATTTCTCTCCTATCAATGACAATAACAAATGAGTAAAAAAAAAGGAGTGAACCTTTTTGTAGGTTTTTAAGCTTCTTTGTGTTTTGTCAAATTGAAATCTTTGAATGTTTTCCATTTGTGTTTGCATTGTAAAAGGGTATGAAGTGTGGTGGGTGTGTGCAGGCTCAGAAAGGTTCATTGGAAATGTGAAAAAGTCCATCTTTTCCTTGAAGCCCACTGTCCCTTGTGGCAGTAATCCCTCCCTTGCTGCAAATCAGTGTGAGGATTATCACAATAATTTGCAGAATAACCCAATGCACTGTGTTTTGAAAGTGAGAGTGGGAAAGTGAACGGGGTGCCTGAAAGTCATTAGAACCTCCGGGAATCAGAGTGTTTTTTTAGCCGCTGACCTTGAGAGCCTTGTGAGTCCGCCATAGGGTGTTGGTGCATGCAGGAACTTGTGTGTCTGTGTGTGAGTGTGTGTGAATCTCCCTGTAAAGATTTAGCTGACTGAGGGTCATAGAGGAAAAATGCTGAAATCCCACTTGCAGCAGTGCAGCGACATTCCTGTAAGGAAAAAGAGCTTAATCGCTGCTCAAGTGTGTCGTACTTTGAAATGTGTGTCCTCATGCAGACTCCAGTTTGATCTGAAAGAGCTTACATCCACCAGTCATCTGAAAGTTTACATCCAAAATATTAAACAATAATCACTAAAAGAGCATTTCATTTTATTTTGAAAGATTAAAAATAGTTAATTATCAGGATGAACAGTAAGTAGTTGAGTGTTGGTAAAGTAGTGGGTAGAAGAAAATTCTTATTAATTCCCACCCCAAATTGTATTATATTTTAAGCATTTTTACATGTTGAACATTTATTAATCATTCAAGACACAAAAGAATTCAAGAAAAAGAATCAAGTTACCTAAAAATGTCACACAGTCATGATTGTGTGTTCATTCATTCTCCCATTTGGCTTATCATTTTCTATTATATACATTTCCTAAATTTCCATTTTTTAAACATAAAACATTTGTTAAAACATTTCTACTCATTTTAATACTTTCTTCCATGTTATTCTTTAATATCACCCCACAGACAGAAATGTGTAGCTGTTTTTGTGTTGTCCTTAGCAATGTTGTTAACATTTTTCTTTCTTAGTAGGTATTGTATTCTCCTTCTCCTTCTTCCAGGTTTTGCATGTTCTGTGGAAATAGTATTTTTTAGCATTATAAGCTATTTGCATTGTGTTATATTTTTTATATATCTGTAACTTTTAGTAGTTTTGTTTTAGAATAGAATGCTAATGCATAACCCACTTTATGAATTATTCTGATGACTCGCTCTTGTAATATGCATAGCAACTGTAGGGCAGTTTTGTAGGTGTTTCCATAGTTGAGGTAGGGGCAGTACTAGTACACAGTATAACGTTTTGTCTAGTTGTTTCTATCTAACCATCTTTTCAGTTTTAATAGCTTGGCTGTGACCACATAAAAGTGCTTTATGTTGTGTTTATGTTTAATGACAAAGTTTTTTGTGTTATTTTTCAAACATCAGTACATTACTTATGTAAACAGATCATGATTGTGTTCCTGTAATCAAGTTGCCCGATTTTCTTTCCTGGTTTCTTCCAGATTTTAGTGGACAAGGTTTATAATTCTCTTTCATATATTGTGATTGTTATTGAGTCCCCCCAATGCCACCACAGTGGAGTCAGGCTCAGAGACACAGTTTTCCTTCTCGCTGATCCATTCTTCAAGGACTGTCTGATGTTCTCTTTTATTGCTGTAGGACATCTGACATAGTGGGATCAAGGTTCTGAGTTTCTGCCTCTGTCCCTGATGATGATGATGTGAGGAAGAGGCTTTTTTTGTAAATCAAACTAAATCACAACTTAAGCGATTTATTCACTGGAAGATCAATATTGTAAGATCTTTTTTTTTAAATCTATACAGCAATCACGCGATTTGAAATACCAAAACATAAAGTTTATGATTCAGGAATCAACCTGCTTATTTCTCTAAGTTTCTAAAATTCCTTTGTCATGAGATCCAAAAACAAATACAAATGCTGCTTCCATTATCAATTACTGTAACAGTGAAACCAATTAGAATTTAAACCAGATTTTGCAAGAAAACATCTAAAAAGAACTGTTTACAACATATAGAAGAAGCTTGAGTGAACAAACCTGTAGAATTTGGGATTTGAGCATCTTTTGACTCTAAAATTGGGCTTTTTTAAGGGTCATCTTAAAGTATAAAAGATGGATGGTGAGATGATTACAAAATATATGTATTTTAATTTTTTTCCTAAACAGAGAAAATGTGCTTGGAAGCTCAATTGATTATCTTTAAACATTTTTATTGTCACTATTGAAAGCAGGGAAAACGTTGTCATGATATTGAATGGTAGTTTAGCTTTATTAAGCAGATTTTTCAGAACTGACTAAAGATCTCTTTGTGTGCAGAAAGCAGAAAGGTGCTGCTTTTTGTACACCTTATTGGTTTACTCAAACTTGGTGACATTCATACACTTTAGGCTCCCTGCTTGATAAATATTTGCTTCATAAAATTATGCACTGAACTGTTCAGGTGAGAATGAGGTAAACAATACATAGAGTTTAACAGCATTAAAAACTAAAACCTGCTAGGATGTGACGTTATTATTCAAATGCACAAAAAAATCTCAAGCACCACCAGTGATGGCATGTGACAAATAAACTAATTTCTCATTTCAATCTTTTTTCCACATGATTAACATCGTTGAAGAATTTAATCCAGGCTACATTTGGAGTGACTGATCATTCCTGTGTGTTAATTAAACAAATAGTGAATAAATTACAAACAAATGAAGGATAAGTCTTGCCAGAAAACCAGCCAGCCGTGTCACTGCAATACATCATTTTCAAATTTATGATTTGCAACACAGCCTCACGTGTGGGGTGATGCACCCACCCACAAACATTTAAACTTTCTTAGTGACTTATTTTATTTCAGAAAGCCATTGCTCATCTTTAATCCTTCCTTATTCACTAAGATTTTAAAAACACGTTGAAAAAGAGAAGGTTTTTCCTTGGATCAGTGTGGCGACTTGGGAGATATATATATATATATATATATATATATATATATATATATATATATATATATATATATATATATATATATATATATATATATATATATATATATATATATATATATATATATATATATATATATATATATATATATATATAAATTTCCTCTTATTGTGATGACCATATTAATTTATAAAATAATTTTTAAATAGACTCTGAAGCAGAAACTTTTGTGGTATCAAGTAAAACTTTAAAATAATATACTCAAGGAGAACTCTGGATGTCGTCTGTGTTGTTTATGTTCAACATTCAGGCTTCAGGTAAATTAAACTTCACTCAACTTAATGGAACAACAGGAAAAGAAACAAAGACAATTAACCTCAACGCGTAAAGACTGGTAACCAGGACAGCTGGGAATTTGCCTTTAAAGACAGATGTGCAGCTATCAACCATAAAACATATCAATTAGATAATAATTGTCCTGTGGATTATTAGATCTTTTAGGACAAAGTGTTCCACTGACTCTCCAATCATCCCATCACACAGTACATTATTAAAAATACACATAAAACTACAAAAACCTGAAAATCTAGAATTCTATGAAAACAATTCAACCAAAAGTTCTCACATTCTAGCTTTAGCATCATTAAAAAAAATCGATCAAGTCTAAAAAGTCTGCTTTCAATTTATTTATAAGGCTCTTTTTCCACTGAGTTTTAAATGCCACAAAAAAACAAGAAAAACTATACAAGAAAAATAAAGCGGCTGTTAATATAAGACTTTATGATTGCTCTATCCAGCTCAGTCAATCAGGGACAAATTGTTTAATTGTATGTTTTCATAAAATGTCAATATGTCAAGTCAAGAAAAAGGCCAACAGATTGGAAGGAAGGGAAGGGAAGGGAAGGGAAGGGAAGGGAAGGGAAGGGAGTTGGTCAGAGAGGACAGATCAAAAGTACAAACTGACACTGGAACATCTGTTGTACAAGGAAGGATAGAAAATGGAGCATGGGGAGAACAGGAATCAGACAGCGGAAGACAAAAGTGCCATGACATCTGTTTGGCCCACAAGAAATTGATTAATTGTAGTAGCAGTAACACAAAAGAACTGGAACATCTGTTATGAGACAGAAGAGACTGGAGTTTGGTAAGTATGTGGAAATATGACATATAACAGCAAAGGGAGATCAGACATGGAAAAGGCTTCACACTGATGAAGTGTGTTGAGACAACTATCTTGTAAATTGGGCTATATAAATAAAACTTAATTGAATTGAAGCCACAGATTGAAAGGCAGAGAAAAACACCCAGATCATCCATAGGCCATCCCACTGGTGAAAACATGAGGCTGCCCCAATAAAGGCATGGCTCAAGGCCACTGAGGCCAACCTCAAGGTTTGTCGAAAAGAACGTTGTTTAGGTCTAGCTTTAAAGACACAGATGCTGTCTACCTATTGGAGTGGATTGTGGAGTCGGTTTGACAAATCAAATAGTCTGATAGATAAAGGCTCCATGCCTCCTGTTCTGGTTTGGGATATTTTTTGCATGGGAAGTTCAGGACCATTACACCTCTAGACAGATAGCATGTGGTTGCCTTGGGAAAACTGTTAACGAGAGGCAGTAACTCAGAAACGCATGGGTCACTTGCAAACTTCGAATGTCGCCTTTGGGAGCACATCTGTGCTGGGTGAAGTGAAGCAAATGCACAAGAACCCTAGAAGGCACACCAAGCCCAGAAAATGAGGCGAGGCCTAAAGCGGTCTCATCGGAAAAAAAAAAAAAAAAATTACTTCCGTTTTTCCCCCCATCAGTCACCCGGAGAAGAGCATTGAGGAGCAAGGGAGAACCAGATGTGGGATTTTTATTTTTTTTTACTGGGATTTAATTTCCTCTCTTTCCATATTTTATAAAAAACCCTCTCCTTTTTCAATCTCAGTCCTGGTGCATTCATCTCTTCCTTTCCTGCCTTTATTCCTCCACCATCTATCACGAAATCTTACTTTATTATGCTTTACAGAGGAATATAACCCATCCATCATGATGTGGCCTGGTCCCCCACATCGTGATCCTGCACAGTTCAGTACATGCCAGCAGCAGCATGGACCAACTGTAGAGCTGCTGTTGCCCCTATTTATTCTGCAAGGCAAATCTGGCTATTACACAAAGCTTGACTTCAGTTGTTTTGTGTCACAACTTTGAACAGGCAGAGGCTGCTTCTAAGCACCCTTCTACTAGTCAAACAATTTTTTTGTGGGTAGAAAAATAGCTGTGTAGATGGAGGATTGGAGTTGAAAATGATACCATGCCAAGCTTAGAATAGGTGGCATTAAAAATGTGTAAAAGAGGAGACGATGAAATGAAGAGGCTCGATCCACTTGCAACAAACTTTATATACATTTATGCCATGATTATGTAATCCATTTGGAGTGTATGATCCTGTCTAAGTGGTCCAATGGGTCATTTTTAATATATTGTAAAATCAAATATCCATTTCAATAATAATTTTTCTGAGTTTACATCTAAAATTAGGTTGTGGGTATATATTAGTTGATTCTGGATTAATTGATGTAAAATGTGGAAAAGGCCTTGGGTATTTTCTAGAAAGATCATGTTCTGATGGACAGATGCTCATCCATCCATCCATTTGTCCATCCGTCCATCCATCCCCTGATCTGTATGCCTTAAAGTAGAGTTATGTAGTGCTTTTAATCTTGCCACAGCCAACCTGAGGAGTGGAATTAAGGAGACGAGGAGGGATTATCACAAGAACAAAGATGGCAACCCAAAGTAGGTACTGTATATCTTCAGACATCAGATGGGGCTGTGATGTGGATGGAGGGGAGCACATCAACTTCAAAGACAGAAGAGCAGAGCTGCGTTTTTGCCATTGACTGTATGTGAGAACTAGACTGGGTGACAACTCCGCCCTCGCGTTCCAAACAGGAAGTGGCCACTTGTGTGACTAAGGTTGTGTCAGAATTCCTTCATTATTTATTTATGTATGTATATCTATTTAATAGGGACAAATAAAAAAAAACATAGGTAATTACAGTGAAACAATCAGATGCCTGTATGACAGTCTTAGTAGCAATGGCGAAGTTGCAACACCTGTCCCTATAGAGGAGCTTTCACAGAGATTGTAAATAAACAGTAAAAAGACAATACCAACGTTTGAAAAACATACAATGCCCTCAACTGTACTCATTTACATGCTTCACATACACAGGGTATTTCACATCATATGGTTGCAATGCCAATGAGCCAAGATTTTATTTGTTGTTTTTTTTAAGTTGGACGGCATAGTTAAAGATTTTATATTTACAGGAAAACTACTCACTACTTAGTGCATTATATAGTGTGTTCACCATTTTGTAGGGCTGTCAGAAGCTACAATTCCAAAATCAAATGCCCGAGAAATTTCCCGGACGTCTCTAGGAAAAGAAAAATTGAGGATCGATGCTCACTAGATTGACCAAAATAGACTAGTAGACATTGTCTTTTAAGAAACCATCCACCTTTTCATCATCAGTGTGGATTACACAATGGATTCTTAAACGGTCTTTGTAAAATGTTTGCATCTATTAGGTGTTTATTTCGTGAAATTGTTGACGTCAGACTTGCCGTTTAAAAAAAAGGTAAAGGTAGTGAGCATAGGGTCCGAATTGCTTTCAGTATCCAGGGCACTTGATAATCACTGTATAGTTGACATTCTCTTGTAAAATAACCCCAGATTGTTAATTGTAAACTGTAATATTCCACTCAAACTATCCATCCATCCATCTTCCTCTGTTTATCCGGGACCGGGTCGTGGGGGCAGCAGTCTGAGCAGAGATGCCCAGACTTCCCTCGCCCCGGCCACTTCCTTCAGTCCCTCTGGGGGGACCTCGAGGCGTTCCCAGGCCAGCTGAAAGACATAGTCTCTCCAGCGTGTCCTGGGTCTTCCCCGTGGCCTCCACCCCGTTGGACATGCCCGGAACACCTCCCCAGGGAGGCGTCCAGGAGAAATCTGGACAAGATGCCCGAGCCACCTCAACTGGCTCCTCTGGATGTGGAGGCGAAGCGGTGCTACTCTGAGCTCTCTCCGGGTGACCGAGCTTCTCTCTAAGGGAGCCCAGCCCCCTCTACAGAGGAAGCTCATTTCAGCCGCTTGTATTCAGGACCTCGTTCTTTCGGTCATGACCCAGAGATCGTGATCGTAGGTGACCATTGGAATTAAGATCGACTGGTAAATTGAAAGCCATGCTTTTTGGCTCAGCTCTCTCTTCACCACAACGGACCGGGACAACGACCGCATAACTACGGACGCTGCTCCGATCCGTCTGTCAATCTCACACTCCGGTCTTCCCTCACTCGTAAACAAGACCCCAAGGTATTTAAACTCCTCCACCTGATGCATGGACACTCCACCCACCGAGAGATGGCAAACTACCTTTCTCCGGTCGAGAGCCATGGCCTCAGATTAAGCGGTGCTGACCCTCATCCCAGCAACTCAAACTAGCTTCTTTTTTTCTTTCACCCATCTGTGAGAGAG
Organism: Oryzias latipes; assembly: GCF_053564925.1. Lineage (NCBI taxonomy): Eukaryota > Metazoa > Chordata > Actinopteri > Beloniformes > Adrianichthyidae > Oryzias > Oryzias latipes. The sequence continues at coordinate 10,753,110 of NC_136240.1, forward strand.
ACGTTTTTGCATTTTCATTCATATGAAAGAAGTGATTCTGTGAATTCTTTGAATCATTGCAAGTTTCTAAACCTGACTCAACAAAGCTTTTCCTTTCCTTTTCTGGATTGATAAACATGCAATCATAATTCCTGGCTGAGACAGATGAAGTCAAGCCTGGATTTCTATCTTATCCTGGATTACTTTTTTGCAAGAGTCCTCTGGAGTTCAATGTTTTGCACCTCTGTATTTTAGGATAGAACCAATTTGTGCATGTTCCTTTCAGACCAAACAGTCAAACCTTTCAGACCAAACTGCTGCTGCCATGTCAAAACATCTAGAGGTTTACAAGCAATCCCCAGACCTCCCACAACCACAGCCTCTGACTCGTGGGAGTGTAGATCAGGAGGAAATCACAGACTGTAATATTATTAACACTGTTCGCGCATAGCTTTTAAATGACTGCAATTATTCTTTGTAATGTGATTGGGCCAAGGCGGGTTCTCATGAGAACAGTGCAGTACGGTAAATATGTCAGCTTGACACTGGTGTAATTCGGAGACCGCGAGCCGGAGAACATACAAGCACATTAGTAGGACTTCCACTGCGGGGTAGACATCAAACTTTACTCAATGAAGCGAGTGATTAAAGTTCATTTCAAAGAAAAAGTTTCATCCACCTGAGAAATAACGTGTGGCTGAAAACAGCTTATCTTATCGCAGGTCATCCAAGTCCTGAATCCTCACGTCAGCGAGCAGTAATCCTATCGCTGCGTTGATTAAAGAATTGTCCCTAATTAATTCAAATCATTTCATACTGAATGGATTCGATCATTAAACATCAGTAAGACGTCTCTGTAAATTAACCTTTGACTTCAGAAAAATATAGATTCAATCTTTTTGATTAATTAACTAGAAAACATCAATTTAAAAAAAGTTTTTCACCTTTATTTGATCAAATGAAATAGATGAAAGCCACAAAAAGTACAAGAAAAAATGCTGTTGCTTATTTAAAATGGTTGCATAGTTGGTTTATTGGTTAGTTTTTAAGTTGTATTCTTTACATAATTTAAAATATAAGACAACAACCCATAAAAAAAAGAATAGGCAGAAGCATATGAAGCTTATTAGAAGCCTAACCTTCAGTATTCTTCAATGTCCATGCTGCAGTTTGACAAACTACAATCAAATTAAATACAAATAGAAGGATACAAGTAAATCCCATTTGTGTCTTGTAATCATTTATGCATTTACTTGTGAAACAATTTTGAACTGCAGAAAAGAAGTACTTAATATTAACTCGCCTCTTAGTTCATTCCATAATTTCACACCAAGAACTGAACCACAGCTTGCTGTAACATGAGTTTGAACTTTAACCTGTTCAAAGTGATGAAGGCCTCGAACCCTTGTGCTATCCTATGGCACTTTAACATTGGAAATTTGGGTCATCTAGACCGACTAGACAGGGCTCTGAACCTTTTTTCTTCAATGATTTGTGAACCTCACTGGTGTCCATGGATTACATGAAATCCTCTCCACCTTTATCCACCTTTGTCATGGTGGGGAGAACACGTCAATGTAAGGGTGGGGTCATCTAAGATAACACAAGGGTTAAATTATAGTGACTAAGTCTTAAAGCAAATCATCTGGAATTCTGGAATTAAATTGTTTTTAACGAACAATTTCTACTACTTTACTATTAACAAAGTCCTTAACTTTAATACTTTCAATTAAACTAAATAATGAATTTGTTGGTTCATAATAGCCTTCTTAATTAACTATTCTGATAGTTTTTTTTTGTAATTAAACCAAGGACTCCACAATATTTTTTGCTGCATTTCCCTAAATCTCTGCACAATATGAAACATGTGGGACAATAATGAATAGTAAATAAGATACAAGCTAGAAACTTTGTGTCTTATGTAAACTAATGAGATTTCCAAGACAATTTTTCATCAATTAGATCAATAGACTTTACTTCTTTAAGATATTGAATTTCTGTACCATATATATAAATTTAACATTTCTTACCTTTCTATTGCCAGAAAAAAAGCCGTACATTTAGTTTTTATTTTCATTTAGAGATAACTTGTTATAACTTAAATTCTTGTTCAACTACACTCAGCTATTCATCTATATTTTTCCTGTTCAAAAAATTATAGGAAATAAAGAAACGTTAGTAGGAAACATTAAATAAATGTAAAAAAAAGGTAATTTGACCAAATCAGCGCATTTGAACCGAATTAAACCAACAAAAATCAAGTAAAGGTTTTTATTTGTCAAACTGATCATCAGTTGATCAATTGAAATTATAATAAGCAAATAGAATTGATGTTTTTATGCAACATTTTTATGCTACAGAGAATGAAATCATTCTAACCCTCACCAACATCAGGCACAGCACTTTCCGTTACCAGTGCCCAATTTGATGTTTCTTTTTAAGCCGTAAAAGTCCCGCCCCAAACATGTTTTAATCTATTTTCAAAGTGTTCCCAGTGGTCTTTTAATTATGATTAAATTAATTACAGTTTAAATAAACCATCAACCTTTATATCATCAGAACACCGTGGATTCTCAAATGGTCGTTGTAGAACGCTCATATCGATTAGATTTTCACTCCGTGAAATCTGTGATATTATATATGTATATCATATTCGCCATTGATAAAAAAATAAAAATAAAAAGTAGCAAGCATGGGATTGCTTTTAAAATCCAGGGCAATAGATAGTCCAGCACTTTATGGTTTTCTAGTTGTTAGGGATAAGGGTGGGAATTCTGACATAGCAAATATTGGAGCTATCCAGCTGTACTGTGAGCCAGATGCCAGGTCAGACGAGGAAAATGAAGGCGTTCATGGATCTAGTCATCTTCAACTGGATGTGTCAGAATAGAGTGGAGCTGGGAGCTGCAAGCGTCACACTCACAAGCAATTTAAATAAAGAACTATTCAAAAATGCTAATTTAAGATTAAGTTTATTTAAATGTGTCCTCTATCATGAGAGAAATACCAAAAGAACATGTTTAAAAACACCAAAAACACATATTTCATTGGAGTGAGTCTTTGAGCTTTAAAGTTTCTAATTTGTGTTTTTCCTTCTTCTGTATGTTTTTTTTATGGTTTTAAAATTTGGGCCTTAAGTCTACAACAAAGTCTTCTAATTGCATGTGAGTGTGTTGTATTTTTAATTTTTAATGAAGTTTTAATTGAAAATATTCCTTTTTACTGAAATAAGTGAAGTTTTCCATTTTGTTACAAATAATTGTTTGTGTCCTCAAGTCATTTTACAGTGTTTGCTCTTTACTGTTTGTTGTATAAGTGCAAACACTCACCCGTCCTTTCTTTCCTAATTTCACGCTCCACTTTCTGCTTTCAGTTATAAATCCCTTCCGCAGTCGGTCTCTGCGGCCGTGACCTTGGTAACTACTGATGAGAGGATGGACATCTTCATTCACTGGCTGTCATGCTGATGACCAAAAAGCAAATCAACCGCGCATTCAGGCACACACACACACATACACACACACATTTAGGAGCAGAGAGGTAAGAGACACACATGGATGCAGAGGACCCCTGCGACCCGGCGACGAGTAGACGAACGGGTCAGGACTCGCGGCCTGCTCGAGTTGTCCTTTGTCCTCTGATCTGATTTACCTTCATAGATCAGCTGCCACCAGAGCCGATGCAATCTGCCACACACACGGGTTGAGAATGGGAGCTAAAAAAACCTCACATCTCCTTTTTTTCTGAACCCTTCTATTCCTTCCACCTGTTGATGTGACTCCACACTTTAATTAAAAGAAAGGTCTAGAATCGCCCTCACGGGTCCAGAATACATTCCCACACTTTCTAAGAGTGATAAATTGCTTCAGACTGCCTGGTAGGTTGTCGGCACTATGTGGTTATGACACTAATGGCAATACTTGACAACTCCCCAGACAACCCATGAACCTAAATGTGTCCTTTTTTTATATTTGCAGTCACGCCTATGATACTTTTTTTCTTCTGCAGTGGCTAATATGAAGGCCCAGCCCAATAAATCCCACACGCTTCAAACTCTCTAACAAGAACAGCAAATGTGGCAGACTGGAGAGAGATACCGACTGATCAATAGAAACCACATTTGCTTCAATTATTTTTCCTCTTCTCAGCAGAATCTCTGCTCTTTTAGGGAATCTGCTCACCGCAATTAGAGTTGCTGATGGTGTCTTCTGTGTCGCTGGTGGGAGATTTAATTTAAAAGAAGGAGCCAAGGAGCAATGGTTTGTGGGAAGAGGTGATAATGCAATTGAAATGGATACAAATTAGTCAGTGGATGACGTTCATGATGTAGAAACAAAAACCTTAAATTACTTTAAAAAGCATTTAAATCTTGAATTATTCCAATGAGAAAGGCAACATCTATTGAATTTTCTTTACGCTTAGTGGATTTTTTATTAAAGAATTTTGTCCAAAAATGTTGTCAGCCTTTAAGGATATTTTTAAACCCCACTGACTGCATGTAGATAATTTAACCAAGATTATGAGTGTTCCTGTTAACACACTGTTGTGTTCTAACAGAACATTAGTCACAGCCAAACAATGCCTGTGACTAAAAGAAGAGCACCTCTCCCACCCCTCTCACTGATAAAAACTGTATTTACCTGTGTCCTTGCTTTGCAGCAGAGAAGATATCTGTCTACTCTGGAAATACATAAGTTCACATTTTAAAAATGGCTGAAAATCTCCTTAAAAACACAACTGAAGGAAAAATTAATCATGGGTAAAAAGGCTTTCGCCAAACAGGCCAATTTCTTGAGCAGAAAAGCCTGAAGTTTGGCAGAAAATGAACTAAACAAGAGTTCAAAAAGCTCTCATTGGAGGCAAGAAATCGATGGCCAAAATGCAAAACCTCCTGTCAGCGAGTTTCTAGATTTTAAGGTTTTACATCTCCCTGTGCCGGTCCCCAGCCCGGATAGAATAGAGGGTTGTGTCAGGTAAAACATAAAACTCTCTGCCACACCACCTGTGCGAATCAGTGGCAGGTGATTCGCTGTTGCTGAGAGATATGGTGAAAGATGAACACTGAGGATAACTTCACATTTTAAGTGCATGAAAATTCTGATAAGAGCTGAAGGCATCTTGTGTTGGACAAAGAAGGGAAGAAGATAGAAGGATGCTCGCGAGGGGGAGGGGGTAGGAGGGTGATTATAGAAGGGGGGGGGGGGTTAAAACCATGAAGCAGCATAAAGCAACAAGTTTCTGGATGGTTATACTCATTATGGTGAGGTTCAGATGTAATACAAATCTAGAAGGGGCGGGGCCTGTCCATGTCTACATGTCAACATGTACACAATACAAATAATGTTCACACACACATACTAATGCATTCAAACCAACTAGTGGGAAACATTTCATTCAATCACGCAAACTATTAGTGCAAAGGTGAGCTAACACCTGTGCTCAAGTGAGTGTTTATGGTCTTCTAAAATGGATGATGGAATGTAAAAAGAAGGAGGGAGAGTGCCCAGCCATCCCCACACCAAGACCCTCGCTGCAGCAGCATCCAGAACCCCCCAACATGGTAGCAGATAGAGAACAACTGCCCCCCGGGTGATCACATCCGCCACCCAGGTCAGGGCCAGCAGGACCGCCACAGGGGCCCCCAAAGCCAGAGAGCAGGGAGGCATGGGGGGGACAGAGATTGCAGCTCCGGCCCAACCAGGAGAGCAGGCCCTCGCCAAGCCGGGAGGGCCCAACGCGGGGCCCCGCCCCAGAAAAGCGCCCACAGCCCCATGAGAGCGCTTCATCACCACCCAGGAGTCCTGGGCATCCCCCTACCGTAACCCTAGATATGATGAATTTGGCGAGGCCCAGCGCTCAGGGGCAGGACCGGAACCCACCCACAGGGACGCGGACACCCCCAGGCTCACATGTGATGTGATCCCCGGCTCTTGGCCTTGCCAGAGACGGGGATCCCTCGGGGGGTTAGGGTTAGGGTTAGAGAACTCAGGGATTCTTCTCTCTGCGTGGAGAGAGGACTCCCGGGCCCAGGAAGCCAGTACCCAGGGAACACTGCCACCGTTGCCAAGGGTCTGGTCTGACAGATGGTCCTAGGTCCCACCTTCCTTCTGAAATGCATGTGTGTGTGAGGGTGTGTGTGTGCATGTATGTGTGTTTGAGTTGGAGTGTAAATTCTACCCTTTTTTAAGACATGAAGGTCACAAGAACCAGAAATATTTTAAACGTTTTTCTTTTATTTCCTGAAAAAAGAGTTAGCAGAGAACAGACTTGATGTTGATACTGTCAACAGAGAAAGAAAGGGATTAAGAATTTGATCCATAACCTCTGTGCCCCCTCCCAGCATGAGGCAGCATGAGGAACCCTTCATCAGCTGCAATGCACACACACACACACACACAACTGTCTGGAACATTTATTCTCACCCACACCAACGTTGGCTCTGGGAGTTTTGGCACGTCTGCTGGCAGGAGGGTTTGAAGATTTCCTTCGCTGGTTCCACTAGAACACCTGACCCTCCATAAATCTAAGCCCTTCATGACACTCCCAGTTTTTTCTTCGTTCGTTCAGTTCTTTATTCTCCTTTTCAGTCCCTGCTCTTTCTCACACTCATCTTCTGGCCTTTCCTTTCTCATTTTAATTCATTTGATTTTTTTAGCCATGTCTGAAGTTTCATATCAGATATTTCTCTGGGGTCTAGAGCAATACTTTACAAACAACATGACCTCTAACTTTCATGGAAAGTAACAGTCATAGCTATCAGACCGGCTGTTACATAAAACCCTTCGCTGTCCTCCTACAAACATGTTCATATCTTAGAAAAGTGAAAACTGTTAATCTACTCAATGCTTAAAAAAATGCAAACAAAAATTCAAGATTATTTTATTACAATAAAGCAGAAAATGTTATTACTTTCTTCAAATTTTAAATGCAACAAACATAGTAGTTGAATTCTACATTTGCCTGTTTTTTACAAACATTTGATTTGATTTAATTTATTGATTTATTTCAAGCATTGTAGTCAAAGCAATAACCAATTTACACATATTTATCAAACTCCTTACATAAATGTTGAAATGCATAGTTTAAAAAGACAGAAAATAAAACAAAACAAAAAAGTCATTTCAATTACATTTGCTTAATTAAATACAGTGATCATTAACTTAAGCCAAGTAGAGCTTGATTTATTGCTTGAAAAAGAGTGGGAAGAAGCAATCTTCTATCATCCCACCCCTACTGAGATAATTCATTTCACAGTTTTACAGTGTTTTAAATCTGGTTCTGATCATATAAGATTCTCTTCAAGAAACAAAATCCAGTGCTTATTGATGATTGATTATCTTCAGAAAACATTTATTCATGATTTCAGTAAACAGTAACGGTACCAACATGTAATAATCATTGATTATCATTAGAACACATGATCACAATAAACCAGTAATTATTGCTACACATTGCAGATCAAGTAAACAAAATCGATAGCTTCTTGATTGTATTTAAAGCATTTCAGTAATCATTAATGCGCATTACAATGTAATACTCATTGGTTGTAATTAAAAGAGCTTTGATTATTTCACCATAATTAAGTTCACACATGTATTTGGAATTATTCAAACACCTGTTGATCCTTTACTCCTCGTATCTTCATATCCTGAAATCAGAGTTTCTTTATACATTTTCTTGAATAGTTGAATATTTGAACATTGTTTGAGCTCATTACTTAACCCGTTCCAAAGTTTAGTGCTACACACGGACACACAGAAACTTTTCTTTGTGGTTCTTATCAGTTTGATCTTGAAGTTCCTACATCCCCTCAGTTTGTAGCCTCCTTCATTTTCTAAGAACTGTTTTTGGATGTTGAATGGTAACGATTTCCCACTGGCTCTGTATAGAAGTTGTGCAGTGTAAAAATCCACAAGGTCATGCAGTTTTAAAAGTCTGGATTAATAAAATAAATTGTTTGTATGATCAAGATATCCAGCTTTATGTACAATTCTGACGGCTTGTTTTTGAAGTAAAAAGAGAGGATGTAGTGAGCTCTTGTAATTATTACCCCAAATTTCTATACAGTAGGTGAAATGTGGTAGTATTAAAGAACAGTACAATAAATATCTACTGTTGTATTCTAAAATGTGTTTAAATTTATTTGCGATTTAAATACTTTTGGAGACTTTAGTTTGTATGTGTCTGATGTGTGGCTTCCAACTTAGTTTGTCATCGATAAAGAATTTGATTTCTGTAACACTTTCAATTAACACATTATTTATTTCAATTGAGAGCTTGGTATTGGCTTTGTAGTTACCAAAAAACATCACTTTGGTTTTTCTTTGGTTCAAAGATAATTTGTCGTAATCCATCCATAATTTTATTTTGTTTATCTCTGTGTTTACCACATTGATACGTTCCCTATGATGGTCTGTACAATAGAATATGTTTGCGTCATCAGCAAATAATGAGTTTCATAAGCTTTGAAACATTGAATGTATCATTTATGTAAATATTGAATAGTAGCAGCCCCAGGGTTGATCCTTGTGGGACACCACAACTAATTTCTATGGTTTCTGATGTATATTCATCAATCCTGAAAAATTGTTTTCTTCTTGTGGAAGACGGGAGACAGATCTATAGTTTGTAAATTGGCGTTTGTCTCCACTCTCAGAAATAGGAATCACTTTTGCAATTTTCATTTGGTTTGGGAATCTCCCTGTTCGTAAAGATAAGTTACATATTGATGTCAGAGGCTTAGAGATACTATTAATGACCTTTTACACCACTGTTATATCTATATCCTCACAATCTTTTGAGTTTTTACCCTTGAATTCATTTACAATTGATATCAGCTCATTTTCGCCCACATCAGAGAGAACGATTGAGTGTGAGATCTTTTTGATGAGTGGATTATTGTCTTTGCTGGTTTTGCATTTTGGAATTTCTGCTGCCAACTCTGGACCCACGTTTACCAAATAGTTATTAAAGCCGTTTGCAGCTTCATTGATGTTATAGCTTTGACCCTTCTCATCTGTAAAGTAATCTGGATTTGTTTGCTTTTTTGTCCCATTTTTAATGATGTTATTTAATATTTCCCAAACTCGCTTTACGTTGTTTTTTATTTTCATTCAGTAGATTATTGAAGTACACTTTTTTACTGTGTTAGTTTATTTTAATGTGACTTGTATTTTTGTTCAGTTTCTCTTGTCTTCTCTTATTAGAATTTATTATAGAGGTTATTATTCTTTTTACTAGCATTTTGTAGACCGGTAGTTAACCATAGGCATTTGGCAAATTTGTTCTTGAATTTATAAATTGGACAGTTCTTATTGTAAAGTGAGCTAAATATTTCTAATAAAACCTTTATAACCGATGTCCACATCTTTCTCTCTGTACACAGAGTTCCAGTTTTGTCTGGATAAGTCATTATTCAGAGCATAAATGGTTTTTCATTTCTTAATCTTTTGTAGACTGGTTCTTTTATACTTTTCTTTGTCTTTACCTTGCTGTCAAAATAGTGCAAAAAACTGGTCAATGATCAGTTATGTCACATATCATTAGTCCACTCATATGAGTGTATTCTATATCATTTGTAAAAACATTATCAATAAGAAAAGCACTTTGAGTAGTGATTCTGCTGGGTCTTGTTATGGTTGGATGTAAACTCATAGCATGCATTCTGCTGATAAAGTCGTCGGTGGCTTTAGGTTTGCTGGGGATTATCAGATCAATATTGAAGTCTCCACAGCTGTATATTATTTGTTATTTAGAGAGGTAAACATCTTTTCCATCCAGTCACTGAACACTTCTAAGCTTGACCCCGGTGACCTATAAACACAGCTTATAATGAAATTTTTCCCTGAATCATTACATATTTCAATTGTAAGACATTCCAGTTTTCCATCCACTGCAAAAGTGGATGGAAAACTGAAAACTGCAAAACTTCCTATTTTTTTTTCACATATATTATGACTCCTCCACCTTTTAATCCACCTTCCACATTTTATTCCGTTTTTTTGTCAGACAATTTTATTCTGCATGTAAATGTTGAAGGTCTTCATATTGTTCATCATTTTTGCAATGGTTCTGGTGGATGCAGAACGGAGCTTCTGTTGAAGTATTTTCAGCTGGTTTTGTTTCAAGTTTCAACTTCAAGTTGCTGCCTGTTTTTTTTTTGTCACTCCTATAAAAATTGTGTTTCCATCTGCACTACAATTATATTTTTATCTATTATAAAAGTGTTCCCAGTGGTCTTTTAATTATGATTATGATGTTTTAAGTGAAAATTTTTAAAAAAGCCGGTGTGGTTTTTAGGGTGTATTTTCTGCAGAGCGGCAGGAGTTCATCAGAAATTTTGCCTGAGTTGTGGGCGGGACTGTGTGCAGAATAAACCCTCTGCTGATATCCTTTGTTTACACTCTCTCCCGCTTCCTTACAGCCCCTCACAACCCCAAGCTAACATTAGCGGTTCAACAAAAATCAACATTGTAGCCGTTCAGCGGCACAGTTAAGATCCAGATTCCAGCTCAGACGAGGAAAATAAAGACGTCAATGGATCTATTTGTCTGCATGTGGAAGCATCAGAACGGAGCAGAGCAGGGAGCTTTTCGCCCGCCCATTTCAGTTGCTGCCTCCCAAACCTGAGCTTTTTCAAACAGCAGGTTTTTGTCTGCTCCCATCCATTAAGATTTGAATACAGAAATGCTCAGAAAAGCTGTTTAATCTTAAGTTTGTTTTATATTTGACCTCCATCATGAGAAAACTGCCTCTAAAACATGTCAAAAACACCACAAAAATGATTTTCATTAGAGTGGGTCTTGAAGATTTTTCATGTTCAGAATTTAAAAGACACTGTTAAGGCGTGTTTTGGGTGTTTTGTTAATGCAAAATCTCTGCATAATTAAGGCTATGCAGCTATTCACAGAGAGGGAGGTCCCAAATAAACATTTTGTTTTCGTCCTCAGCCCATTTCCCATTGTCTGTCTCCATCAGTTAACGGGTGGGAGATGTGAAAGGGGTGGGGGCTTGTGTGTAGGTCTGGGGAGGGGGCTCTATTTTAATTATTCGTGCTTGTTTTTATATTTTATTTTTTAATTTTGTTTTGTTTTAATGTAAAGCACTTTGTGTTGTGTTTTTATAGGAAAAGTGACATATCAATAAAGTTTGAGTTGAAGTTTGACAAGAGAACTGATAGACTCTAAATCTAAGGACTTTTATCACACAGAACCAGAGTTCCAAAAATCCTTACAGTGAAAATTCAGGCACCAGAAGAAAAAAAATTAGATGGCAGCAAAAGACCAGTTCATTAAAAAAAATATATATTTTATGTCACAAATGTGAGTTAACTTCTTAAATTTAAGTTTATAGAAACACATCAGGTAATAGTGTGCAGGTTTGGGGTATAAAGCCTCTCCTCAATAATCTGTTTAAATTAAAAGAAAGTTAGAGCTGATCTCCTTTTCTCCTGATCTCTATGCTCAGATATACGAATACACTCATCATCGTTAGGACTTTATTATGGAAAATGAATCATCAGTGTGAATATGAAAGTTTGTGTATCTCTCAGACACCCTGCAGGCACACATGAACACACACTCAAAGGAACTTGGAGAGCCTCACCGGAGATGCTTCTGAAATCACACACGTCAAAGTAGTTGCAGCCGCCAGCGCTGACCTTCCCATCAAGCCAGGACCAATGTCATGTTGCATTAAGCCCATCTGAAGACACCTGATGCATAAAATTGTTCTTTTCCTAGTTGCTCAGGTGAGTGAAGTGCACACAGCCGCTTGCCAGCGTTGTTCTGAGGGTTTTTTAAAGAAACAGATGCAGAAAATGGACCTGCTCGGCTTAAAACGGTATGAATGTATCACTGTAGATAATTAAAATGAAAATGGGGATTGCAGAAAAGAACAATGCTGGTTGAATTTCCCTAAAGTAGGCTGGGTGTCCGGGGAGCTCAAGGACAGCGTAGTTAATGGAGCATCGGGAAGATGACAAGGAAGAAAGGAAATGAGGCGGATGTTGGGAGAGGCACGGATGACAGAGGAGGAACAACTCCTGGAATATGGCAATTTCTCATAGAAAGAGGAAACTGAAATGTGATTGTCATAGATTTAACGTTAAAAGCCGCAATTTTTAGTTTTCAACTTATTTTTCATGAAATTTAAGTAACAGCTGAATATTTGAGAATCTATTTGAGTAAAAATTAAGGTTTTATGCAAAATTCCTCACATGGATTTTAATTGTGTTTTATAGAATCCAGATTTCTGTTTGGTGCGTTCCAAACTTAGAGGTGCTGCAGCTGCCATCATCCATCCTCCATCTGAGGCCGTGGCGGGATGTCAGCACTCACACATCAAAGTGAAGACTGTATGCGACAATTCTGTCCTAGTTCCTTGACTCCCTTGACCCTTGACAACACTTCTGCATGTGTGTCTGGGGAAAGGCATGTAGTGGGCAGTCGCCTCCAGATAGACGGCTACATGCTGTCACCTCCTCTGTTTCTGGTTCCAAACAGTGACGTTTGATTTGTGTGTAAATCAGACCTCAATACACAAAACTGCAATAAATAACCACATTCACTCCAATGAAAATGGGGGTTCTAACATGTTCTTGTGGCGTTTAAATTACGTTTAAAATTGCATTTCTGAGTATTTCTTTAATGTTCACGTACAAGATTACACAGATCGCTGCCTTTTGATGAAGCAAAGAGCACCTCTTAAGAAATGTAACATACATGTGACTCCTGAATTCTTCCTGAAAATACGTTTTTCCATCAACATTTAAGGGAAATCTGCCCCCCAATAAAACTAAAGTATTAAGGGTTTGTGGTGAATCAGGAGAGTTAAAGATCCACTCTCCCTGAAATTGTGTTTTTGGTGTTTTTAACATGTTCTTCTGCCATTTTTCTATAATGGAGGACATATATTAAGAAAATCACGCTTAAAACTGAGTTTCTTTATTAAAATCATTGCAATACAAGAGTAGAGAAAAAGTGATGTTTGACAAAGAGCATTGGTCATGCAGAAAATACGCATGGCAGGACACCCCCCCCCCACACACACACACACACTCTGCTCCATTCTGATGCATCCACTTGCAGACAATGGATCCATGGATGTCTATGTTTTCTTTGACTGAGCTGGAATCTGGATCTAAACTTTACATCTGGATAGTTCCGGTATTGCATTTTTGTTGCATCAGTAATGTTAGGTTGGGGCTGTGAGGGGCTGTAAGATAAGCGAGACACAGTGTGATCAATGGAGGGGAAAGGGGGCGGCCTCACCCTGTGCCAACAGTCCCATCCACAACTCAGAGGTGAATTTCTGATGAACCACTGCCGCTCTGCAGAAAATATGTCCCAGAAAACGAAACCAGTTTTTCAATTTTGGCTAGAAAAAAAAGAATAATTATAGTTAAAAGACCACAGGGAAAATTTTAAAAATAGATCAAAAGATGAGGTTGGACAAAGAAGAGATTTAGCCTTAAAACTATAAATGAATAAAAAATGAGACAAGAATGTGTCATTAAAGAAATATTTGCAATAGATCACCAACCATGCAGCTGTAAGGAGGTATTTGACTAAGCTAAGCAGCTGTGTAGAGTCATTTAGTGTCACGGTTTACCACAAATCTTTGCCAAATTCTACTTTGAATGCAAACCTGTGGAAAATTTACATCTTAAATACTTGGAATACCTAAAGCTCTTCCTCTTCGAGCTTCTCACATGCAACCAAATGAGCCAAAACTGAAAGTATGACTCAAATAAATGCATTTATTTGGTCAACACATTTCTGGGATGAGTTTGAGGCTTCACTGAACGGCCTTTGGAGAGAAGAGTGAGTGAGAAAGAGCTACAGAGGGGCTTCCTGAGCAATGAGCACTTCAGTGAGGAGCTGCAACCTCAGCACAGCTCAGGAACCCTCAGAATTCATCATCCAAGACAGCAGCTGGCAAAGCGGCCGGTGGGGCAAACACATGCATGCAGCCAGACGCAGCAAGCAAGCTTGTTTGTACGCTGCCCACCACTTCCACTCTTCAAGGCTCTCGCAATCCATCCTGCTGTCCCGGAGAACTTACAGGCCGGAATTTGTGCAACGCTTTGTTTTTTCCTGCACCTCTGAGCTGTCAGATTCCTGCCGCAGACTCTGAAGGTGTGATCGTAAGTGCAGAGTGTCTAAATGTCTGGACAACCTCAGATGAACGTCATGAGCCAAATTACCTCATCCTATTGAACATTTGACACAATAGATTTTGGTTTAAAAAAAGTTTGACATCAAAAGAATCCTGTGCATCACAAGTGGCAGACGTTTCTTGTTTTTGAGTCGGGTCATTTGTTACAATGTGAGAAATATCAAGTTATATCCATAATATCAAGCCTGTCCTGTCATTCCTGATGAATTGATTTTGCCTGTAAACAAACTCTACCTAATAACTTCAACACTTAATGACTTTTGTTAATAATTAATCGCTATATTTGATTAACATGTGTGTATTCTAAACATTCCTGCAACAGAAATCTCAATTTATTGTTAATTATCATTTTCCTCTTACATTTTTAATCTTTCTTTTCAATCGATGCGATTCTTTGTTTCTGAAATAAGTTTCATATGTGATTTTTTTTGGTATTGTCTTGAAATAATGCTTAAAATAAACCCCCCAAATATCTAATCAAATGTTTACTTTTTGCCAGGACTACAATTAAATGTCTTTAATTCATATTTGCCTTACTATTGTTCACAAGAATGACACATAATCCTAAAAAGATAACTCTGCAGACAACCTAAACAGGATTTGACAATATCTCTTACTTTTTACAGACATTAATACAAAAAACATCTTTAGAGAGGCAGAAAATCCATTAAGAAATGCTTTAAGAAGATAACATGGTTCGTCATTCCTTTTTTATACATTTATTACTGTAATTGCATTAATAAATTGTAACTAGTTGCATATTATGATCAAAATTCACCCCCAAAAAAGAGATGAGGATTATGATTCAGTTTTATGGGATTGTTTTATCAGGAATAGTTTACTGTGCAAACAGCTCAGTTTTACTCAAACGCAAATCTGAAGGTGGGATTTTTTCCCCAAATGAAATCCAACAGCCAACACAAAAATCCCACTGGAGAATTTAATTTGAAAAATGTAATTAGAAAAGGCCCCAGAAGAAATCAGCCAATGGCCTAGAAATCTGGAACTAATGTAACCCTTTTCAGCGAAGATACTGCGTTTACCAGATATTTGCTACTCTGGCAAAATAGTGTTAATCTCTATTTTTATAATTAAATATTTACTATAGGGGGGTAACCATTTTATTGAATAATTATACAAATAAAGATTCTTAAAAAGAATGAATGGCACCAACGCCAGTAACCTTTATAATGTCAATGGAGATGAAAAGAGTGACTGAGTCTCAGAAACAGACTTTTTTTTAAAATTACAACCAGCAAAACAGGATAATATTAAGGTAATTTACTGGATTTAATGTACTTTTTACAGCAATAATATAATGAACTTTTAGTAATCAATCCTGAATATCAAAATTCGGTCAGAATCAATGTCTGTACTTTGCTGCCCTCTGGTGGTAAATTTGAGGAAATGACAACTGAATTCAGGCAATGAGCACAATTGGTACTGAAGCTAAAATTGAAAAATGACAAAGAGGCACCCATAGCATTCAACAGCAGTAATTCACATTGTGTTGACAAAAAAAGTTTGTCTTTTTTGCCGAGCGGTCCATCTTCCACGTCCTTCCATCCTTCCGTTTTTGAGTTTCTGTGCAGGTTGTGTGGTCTTTTCCTGGGTGGGCTGTTTCTCTTGGTATAAAAAAGAAGTCTTAAAGGATCTGTTCTGTGCTTGAAGCAGAGATATCTAGGAGTCTCCATGCAGCATATGGGTTAAGCTCCTCCTGATCTCGGCAGAGAGCCCACACATACATCATCCTGAGAACTTTATCCTGGAAGAACAACACAGGGTAGAAGAATAAGCCAGAGTTCACAGAAAAGTATGACTTTACCATAGTAAATAATACAGACTTCATTCTGTGTTTGTGCATTTAGATTTAAGACTTATTTTACTTTATCAATACCCATTATAAGCATAGTGAACATGCCTTTTAAAAAAATTGTCAGCTGTCAAAATATAATTTTTATTAAAATTAGAAAAGACTAACATTTAAAAAGAAAATCTGCTGAGACAAACAACAAGCTTCTAAATGAGTATTTAACTCTTCAAATTTAAATTGAATTAGTTTTAAAGTCCCACTCCATTTTCAACAACATGGTTTCTGCAGAGAGCAAGTTGTCGGTTAGAAATTTGCTTCCGAGTTGTGGGCGGGACCACTAAGACTCCGCCCCCTTTCCCTCCATTCATAACTAAGCTACCTTTTAATGTGCTCTCCTGCCAGCTTTCAGTCCCTCGCACCCCAAAGTAACAATAGTGGTGCAACAAAAGTGGCGAGCAATATTGGAGCTATCCAGCAGTACAGTTGTATTAATAATAATAATAATAATAATAATAATAATAATAATAATAATAATAAATTTGATCCAGAGCCAGAGTGCAGACGAGGAAAACAGAGACGTCCATGGATCCATTTGTCTGCTGTGAGTATTTTGTCTGCTCCTGTATCACAATGATTTTAATAAAGAAACACTCAGAAATGCAGTTTTGAGCTTAATTTTCTTAATATACGTCCTCCATTAGTAGAAAAATGTCAGAACACGTTGGAATGCAATTTCAGGGGGAGTCGATCTTCACCTGTCTTGATCCACCACAAACCCTAAAGATTCCTGTTTTATTGGGGGGAGATTTCCCTTAAATGTTGATGGAACAACATATTTTAAGGAAGAGTACAGGAGTTACATGTATGTAACAGAGGTGCTCTTTGCTTCATCAACAGGCAGTGAATCTTGTAGCTTTCGGCATCACTCACAGGGTCTCCCTCCACCACCTCCCCTTTGGTGTTTCGGATCACCATGACCATCTGAGCCTGGAAGGTGATTATCAACACAGGACCTTGCTCCATGATCTTGCCCATGGCCAGCTGGAGAGGAAGGCACACAAATGCTTCAATACCTCAACATATTTGTTATTCTAGTGATTTTATGTCATGAATCAGCGACTAAAAACACAAAAGCAGAAAATATGTACAGGTAAACCAAGTAAGTTACACTTTGTGTTAACATGTTTTGGACTTTTTAAACAGAAAAATCTAAAAGCAAAGAGAACCTGAAAAGTGGAAGTGACTGCTCCTCTCAGTTCAAACACTCCAAACCGTGACTTACGTCGATGTTGTCTATGTCCAGAATCTTGGAGTGGAACTGAAGCCCCATGGCTTTGGCCTGCTGAACGGGATGTGCGAGCTGGCTGTATGTCTGCAAACAGGCAGAAAAAGAGAAGTTGCCTCACAACAAATGTTCACCGGTTGAAGGGCGGTCAGCATCCGAGCTTTGGGAGGAGTCTGCGTTTGTGTGGGAGACCTTACGGCTTCATAGCACCAGTCCTTCAGAACCTCCAGCTCCCCTCTGATCATCGCCTGAAGAAAGACAGCAAACCTGCAGTCACATACACCAGTCTTCATCATCTACTGAGGATCTTGCTTTTCAGTCAATCTGCTTAAACACATTGATAAAATATGGCCTTCCTCAGACACAATTCCACGATTTACATCTCCTAAATAAGACTCAATGTTGACAGCTCAACGTACCTCCAGTATGTTTGGAATAATGTCTCGTTCGCACTGCTTCAGAAAAGCATCCTTGTCAAAGGAAGGGTCCACTTTCAAAATCTCTGTCAACACTTCAGACATTTCTGTCTTTGAAAAGAGTCCACCTAAAAATAAAACACCCACAAAGAGAAGCAACATCGAGAGAGCTGCTACGGCAGAACCCAGCAGTGGTTGGGGATGTTTTCAAAGCAGCAGGTCTTTACTTTCTCCTCACTGTGGAAGCTGAAGTCAGCCTCTCCCCACCGCTTTGACTTCTCTCACCTATGATGTCCGTCATCTTGTCTGTGACGGCTCGGGAGGCTCGGATGAAGGCGTTGTCACTCTCGTCATACTTCATCTTCATTTCAAAGAACCCTTCGGTTCACACAGAAATGCAGAGAGGGGATCAGACTAAGGCTTGGAACATTTTTACAAACAAGTCAAGCAGATTCACAAAAAGTGGACACACATTTCTGTCACTTGAAGGGTTGGATCAGACAGTCTGCACAGCGAAACACTGATAAATACTTGTCTAATGGTCAACTGTTGCATTTAATGATCAAGAAATATTAAAACCCTTTAACACAATCTGTGATCTATAAGTGTGAAGACTAGCAGGGATCAAAGATGGTTCCATAGCAGAAAAAGTTTATGTTATGTGATGCTAACAGTTTGTTTTTTTCAAAACGGTTTTTAAGTTCTGCCCAATCTTTTCTTTGTGAACACAGTGTGACGGTCTGAATGTGTATCATAGGCACAGAAAGGACTGCAGGTAAAGAATTCCTGCTGCTGTACTACATTTTGTCATTTCTGTTCTAAAGTGTTGTTGTGTAAAATGACACAACAACACTTTAGATTTGTCTAAAAGCTGGAACTACACTACATCCTGCTTTTCTTAAACCTTTCAAGTAAATTATATCCATATACATGTTAGTTTATTTATTACTAAATTAAGACTTTTTAAAATGATATTTGAGTTATTTTCGTAGCTACCAGGAAGTAAGACGACTTGATCTGAGGCTCCGCCTTTCGCTCCTTGTGGGTGTTGCCCATGTCATGACTTCAACCTAGAGCCGGCCTTAGCAGCGTTTCTGCATTTCGCCCATGAAAACATCAACATTTTTGCAAAGATGGATGTTCAGATCATGCATAGAATGTGTTTAGCCGATCACCACTAGCTCCACAGAGAAAGTGGGCGTGTCTATTAGTCTGGGGGCAGCGCAGACTCTTCCTGGAAGGGGCGGTTCTTCCCTTTGTGACCTCACAATGTGAGAACCCAGTTGTTTTAGTGGACTGGGAGGGGCTGGCGCGAATACTCAGAAATGAGTAAATGGATCAGAATACCGCTTTAGGGTCGTTTTTTTGTAAAAATGAACATTATCATCCACAAAAAAGCTCAAAAAGTTGATTTTGCACGTTAAATGCCCTTTAATTAGCATAGAAATTTAGAAATTTGATCAATGAAATAAGAAAATTATGAGCCACCTCTGGTATATGCATGAACTGCTAACATGGACCTGCATTGTAAAGGGACCATTTGGGGTTTTACAGGCTGATTAAATCTAGACAAAAAAAAAAGTTGTTGCTTTTTTTTGACAGAATGTGCAGCTTTTGCAAAAATGGCTGCAATATCTAAAAATAAATTTGAAACAGTTTCCATGAAACCCACTTCTACTTTAGAAATGTTTTCTGATGAATGGTAATTAAAAAGGAAATCGGCTCTAAACATCTGGATATGATTAAACAAAGGAAAACGATTTAAAAAAACGGAGTTTGGGCCAAAAAATAAAAAGCAGAGCAGAAAAACAGACACTTCTGATGAGCCTTACTGTTGAAGACCGCGTTGTTGTCTTTGAAGTCTTTCCACTGCTGGTACCATTTTGAGTCTTTGTGCAGCACGACGCCCATGGCTTCCCTGAAGCAAAGTGAACAGATGTCACTCAGAATGAGAAGAATTCAGTTCAACAAGGAAATTTAAATGACATCCAGAACCATCAAATTAAAAATTCAAAGAAAACTCAGTTTGGCTTAGTGTCCAGAGGTCCCTCACTCACGGTTCACCTTTCATTTTTTTGTTCAATTTTGCTTTATTTTATTTTTTTACAGTGTTCTGTGGTCTGATTGGTTGGAGACCATATGGAACCTTTTTTCCATCAAGTTTTGATCTTTAAGAGTTTAAACAAGAGAGAAAGGTGTGCAAATGTTTATATCTGTTTGAGAAGTGTTTGCTGACGGTTTTCACAGCCCAAAAGTCCCCCTATGACATTTCTTTCAATTAAAAATGTTCCCAGTAGCGTTTTAATTATGAATATAAAGTTTCTAATCAAAATCCCCCAACCTAAATGCCTTAAGAAGCCATATTTCATGTCTATCTGAACCACCGTTTCTGTGATCATTGGTGCTGAGCCCTTGACCCCCCCCCCTCCCTGGTGATAGGTGTGTCTTGCATGAGTGAAGAGCTTGACACAAAAAGGGGGAGGGGGCACACAAACAACACCGACTGACAGTCTCTATTCTCTAAAGTTTCTCTTTAGTGATAAAAAGCGGTGAAAAGTGACATTTTTTAAGAATGTGTGAACCACACATTTGTTTTGTCATTCCACACAAAAAATTCCACATTGCACTCATTTACACAGCAAATAAAAGGAAATGCTGCAAAGAAAGTAACTATTCGTGTGTAATTTTCCAAATATGTGCGGGCAGTGCTGAACCTTTTCTTGGCCACGCAGACCCAGAGGAAGGGTTAAATTTAGGATTACAGGTTACGGATAAGCGGTGTTCACACCGAACGCGATTCACGCGGCAGAGGCAGTCGGTTTCAATGTTAAGTCGATGGTACATACGCCATCTGAGGTCTAGCAGCGCAATTTGAACGATGGGGGTGGTGCAAAGGTCTGTCAGCAGCGCAGCACAATTTGGTACCAAATTGCCCAACAGTACCCGGGAAGGCCGGTACACTCTGGACAGTCTGTCGCAGGGCCGATGAAGCTGGAGCGCTCCCGATGTCGGCTCCCGGGAGGCGAGCTGGCGGCCAGACAGAGACCTGCTGCAGGATGGAGAGCCAGCCTGCTCGCGCCTCCTGAACTCTAAGATATTTTTCTTATTTTCATTGAGGCAACAATAGAAATTCATAAAAAATGCAGGATCACATCAAGCCAAGGCCCCAACTGACAGTGTGCTCAGTGAATGTCTCAGGCAATGGAGAGCACAGGATCGGACAGAGGACAGATCCTCATGGGAGGACAAACCCCTGCATGGGATGTACCACCGGACCATAACTGAAGTGGCTGATATCAAGAAGTCCTACCAATGGCTAGAAAGGGCTGGCCAACAGGACAGCACTGAAGCGCTCATCATGGCACCTCAGGAACAAGCCCTGAGAACCAGAGCGATAGAGGCTCAGATCTACCACACCAGACAAGACCCAAGGTGTAGGCTGTGCAAAGAGGCGCCTGAAACAATCCAGCACATAACTGCAGGATGTAAGATGCTGGCATGTAGAGCATACATGGAGCGCCACAATCAAGTGGCTGGAACAGTATATAGGAACACGTGTGCAGAATATGAACTGGAAACCCCAAGGTCAAAATGGGAAACACCTCCAAAAATGGTAGAGAATGAGAGAGTATAGTTCCTGTGGGACTTCCAGATCCAGACTGATAGGATGATAATGGCGAACCAACCAGACATTGTAATGGTGGACAAAGAACAGAGGAAAGGCGTTGTGGTGGATGTGGCAGTGTCAAGCGACGGGAACATCAGGAAGAAGGAACATGAGAAACTGGAGAAATACCAGGGACTCAGAGAAGAACTGGAGAAAGCCTGGAAAGTGAAGGTGACAGTGGTGCCTGTGGTAATTGGAGCACTCGGGGCAGTAACCCCCAAGCTGGAGGAGTGGCTACAACAGATACCTGGAAAGACCTCAGACCTCTCAGTCCAGAAAAGTGTAGTGCTAGGAACAGCTAAGATACTGCGCAGGACCCTCAAGCTCCCAGGCCTCTGGTACCTGAGCTTGGAGGAGAAACCACCCGCGGAGGGGCGGGTTGTTTTTTTTTAATGTGTCATCTATTATGAGAAAAATGCTAAAAGAACATGTCAACATCACCAAAAGTCTGAATTTCATTGGAGTGGGACTTTAAACACCAGTTTTTCATGTAAATTATCATTGTTGTAGGACTTTGTTTCAAATGAAGGGCTTTTGTGAAGGCAATGTCGTCGAAAAGATGAGTGCGCCAAACTTTCATGCAACTAAGGGAAAAAAGTTAGGCGCAGCGGTGCAACCAGTGCAATAACTGAGTCAAGAGCCCTGACACGGATAATTTAGCAGGGCTTAACAAGTGGACCTCTTTATCCAACCACTAACAGTCTTTGTCCACGTAGAACAAAGCAGAGAGCACTCACGTACTCGTTGGCTTCGAAGACTTTGCCTTCATCCCCAGCCCCTTTGGAGGAAAATTCGCTCCTCTTCCGTAGCCTGGGTGGAGGCCGATAAGGGCCGGTGTGGCCAAGATCTCCGATCTCTTTCTTCACACTCTCCATTCCCTACACATAAATCACTCAGCACGTTAACACTCACGCCTTCAAGATTTTTAAATTCCCATTTGTCCTCATTTGTACACTTATTCTGGGAGAAAATATGTTTGCTTTTCTTTACTGTCTGGTTTGGAGTGGATGAGGGGGCAAATGTTCACATAAAAACCCAAAAGTGACCGTGTACCTGAGATATTGCTTTGAATGCACCCGTCTTTCCCAGCATTTCTCCGCTCTTACTGACACTTTCTGCTGATGTCTTTGCTGTTTTGGCTGCTTCTTCCATTCCTTCTTTGATTTTCTTTCCAATTTCTGTCCGACTGACCTCTTCCAGGCCCTGTTCACACAGACAAGCAGACATATGGAGACTGCTATCCATGTAAAGGAGGAGACATCTTCCTTAGATGGGAGGAAACTCACCTCTTTTACTGTATCTGAAATGTTTTCAAGCTTCTTCTTGAAAACTTCCGAGGTCTTCACTGTTTCTGATTCTATAGTTTTCTGGAAAAAGATTTTAAAAAAGGCGTAAAGACAAATAAAAATGTGTATGGACTCAGAACGAGCCCTAATTTTACAGTTAATACCTACATATTTCTTCCGAGCTTGTTTCAATGCATCAGACTCTTCGAGTTTTTTGGCTTCTTCCCGAAATTTCTTTATATTTTCTTTCATTTCTTTGTTCTTGTTTAACTCCTGCTTAAGGTTGTCCAAAAACTCCCCGAGAAAGCCTCTTCTGCCACCGCCCTTCTCTCCGGACAAATACCTCACCTGTAAGAGAACAACACACCTGGACCAAGCAGCAAAAAGAGGACAAATGTACAAAGAAACTGTATTTTTCCCAAATCAGAGAAAATGTAAATGATATCAGAGGAAACAACATACAAATGAAAAAATATGTAAAGGTGTTAAAAACCAAAAAAAAAAATATTTCGAATGACCCGTTTCACATAAAAACCGAATGAATGAATGAATGAATGAATGAAAGTATGTTTTCACAGATGAAATCTGTGTTTGTGTGGACATGTGAAGGGAAGGGTGATATATCACGACCAAATAACATTTTTAAACTTTAGTTAGTGTGTAAATGTTTCAGTTGAATGCATCCATTTAAAAGTGCTGCTAAAATGAAAAGTTTGAGATGTTCCTGAAAAAATAATTGGCCGTTTATGTGAAATTCAGTAAAGACAGAAATGTAAAAGGCCAGGGCAGAAACGCCAATGAACTTACCCGACTATGGAAAACACATAACTTTTACTTGTAAAAAGTTGTTGTTTTTTTTAAAGAAAATACATTTTAGATGTGATCAGTTCAATCAGGGACTGAAAATAATAAAAGTCACAGAAAATGTCACAAAATTTCAGAAAGATCCATCATATGGTATAAAAGAGAAGATTATATTCAAATAAACAGTGACTCTTGTAGGTGCCAATAATTCTTAAAGCGAACTCTTGTGGAAAGCAGATGAGATGTAGGAACGTAGCCAAACTTTTTCTTTTCTTCTGGTTTGCGCTCATTACTTTGGGGTCAACATACCAACAGCTAAGCCATAAGTTTAGCTTTTGTGTTTTGACACAAAACACTAAATGTAATGTAATGAAAACATCTGCAATTATAATGTAATTTTTTTTTACATCAGGATCATTTATGGCTTTAAATAAATGGCTGATTGATCACTAAAATGAGTTGAAAGCAAATAAATACATTGAAAATATATTTAGATTCATATAATATAACAAAACGTAATTATTAGTAATAAGGAGAAATAATTATTATTAATTTACCTGTGCGGCGGTTGTGAGGAGTCCAGGTATCCTGTAAACACTGGTTCTGTTGGTGAGCAGGAGGTAAGTGGAAGGACAGACCATCACGCCTCTTCTGACACACATCTGTAGAAAAAGACACATCTCACTTTTTCTGTGCTGCATCATCACCTCAGCTCAGCCACCAATAAACACGCCGGGTGGCAGTTTTATTTCACATGATCATCTGTTCGCGTTTTTAGGTATCCATATATACATCTGTATACTTCTTTCTTCTAATTAATTGCGCTCGAATAAATCCCTACTCAAAAATAAACAAGAGACACGACACGAACGAAGTTATCCTGCTAGCTTTTTACTAAAAAATATCTACAAAGAAATTCATCCTCGTGGAAGCTAACACGACTAGCTTGACTGGGGGGGGGGGGGGGGGGGGGGGGACCCAAAATAAAAAAGCAAAAGTAGATTTTACAGTGAATGTGTGCAGTTTGTTAGTCCTGCATCAAGTTTAGATTTAGCTCGCAGTTTTTTACCTGATAACATTGACATAAGGGGGCCGCCATCTTCAATTCTTGCCTGTGACCTTTTCCGGTCGTGACCTTCCACGTGAACAGGAAGTGCTTTTGTAAACCCGCGAGAAACCTCGATCAAAAATGTGGCCACTGCCCGAAAGACACCGAAACATGGCGTCCATGTAATTAGACAGGGTTGTCCCATATCTCCATATCTACTTCTTCTTGTAGCTCAGCTTCTCTGTGACCACATTAAATCCAGTCCATTTGATTTGAAAAAATGTGAACTTCTTCCAATTAAATCTTGTGATTCGGAATCACTCTTTAATATTCCTGTAAAGACATCAGTCACATATCTTGGTATTATAATATCAAAAACTGAAAATGATAGAGGTAATACTAACTTTTTTCCAATTATTGATAAAATGAAAAAGAGGTTTATCCTCTGGCTCTTACGTGACCTTTCCATTAAAGGTCAAATTCTCCTCTCCAAGGCTGAAGGCCTCTCCAGAGTCATTTATGCCGCTCAGTCTCTTTATGTCAGCAACATCATCAGCAAAACTGTTGATAAACTGCTATGCGACTTTGTCTGGAAAAACCGAACTCATCATACAAGGAAATCGGTTCTGATGAATGATTATACTGGGGGGGGGGCTGAACTTCCTGGATTTCAGTACCTTAAATATGACTTTTAAAATGAATTGGATAAGAAAGTTTCTGAAAAATCCAAATTCTCTGTGGAACTTCATACCCAATTACATTTTCTCCCAGGTTGATGGCCTCGACTTTTTACTGCTCTGCTCATACAAGCCCGACAAAGTGTCCATCAAACTGTCCTCATTTCATAAACAGATGCTGCTTGCTTGGTCCATGATTTAGAAACATAACTTTTCTCCTCACAGGTTTTACATTTGGAACAATAGATTTATTCTTTACAAACAAAACTATATTTAACCAACAGGGGTTTGATAATAATATCAGACTAGTTAGTCAATTATTCAATCAACAAGGTCAACTTTATACTTACACCGAATTCCTTCAGTTCTACCAGATCCCTGTTTCTGTGAAGGACTTTTCAGTTGTTTTTGATGCCGTTTCCCTCAACCTCGCCTATCTTTATGAAGGAACTCCGACTCCATCTGCTCCCCAACCACAGCTTCATGTGACGGACACTGCTGTTGGAAAACTCTGCTTCTCTGCTTTGACAAATCAAAACAAAGCCATCCGAAGACTGTTCCAGCAGGAGCTAAAAACGGAATTCCCGGCCAGAACATTTTGGACTTCACTTCATGGTCAAGTTTGTTGGGAAAAGGTTTGGCTTCTGCCAAACAAATATCTTATTAACAACAAAGTGAAAGATGTTTCATTCAAGATCATTCATAAGTTTTATCCAACAAATCAGTTTATGCAAAGGCTAAAAAGGGATATTGATAAAAATTGTTCTTTCTGTCCTCAGTTTGAGGAAACATTGGTGCATTTCTTTTGGACCTGCAAGTACACTGACAATATATGAGACTAATTAACAAACTTGATAAAAGCTCAAATTTATCCACATTTTACCTTAACATGGAAAAACATCTTATTTGGTTACGTTAATTATGATAATACATTTGTTACTCAATTTTATTTAATAAATCTTCTGCGAGCCGGTTTAGCTCATGCTGGTTTGCAGCGCCTTCCGTCCGTGAAACCAGGGTTTGAATCCTGGCTGCTCCCTATTCCCATCTCTGCTTCTGTGCCGGTCCCAAGCCTGGATAAATTGAGAGGGTTGCGTCAGGAAGGGCATCTGGCGTAAAACGTTGCCAAGTTAACCATGCAGCTCCTCCTCAAAAGAGAGGTTGTTTCGCTGTGGCAACCCCTGATGGGAGAAGCTGAAAGAGAAAGAAGACTTAAATAAATCTTCTGATTTTATTAACCAAGTATTACATTCACAAATCTAAATTCAGCAATAAAGCTCCAAATTTTCTTGATTTACTAGCCCAAATTAGATGTTACTTACACTCCATTTCCTCTAGTACAAACAAAAAAGCAATCAAAACATATCACCTTGCTCAGCTTTATAATTTTCAATAAGTTTATTTTCTTGCTTGTATATCCCCTGGCGTTTACTTTGAACTTTTAATGTACAGTTTATTGTTCCTTGTTCTTTTGCTGTATGTCACCTTTGTTCTGAATCAATAAAAAAAAAAGAAAAATGGCGTAAAAGAGAAAAAAGTACTCTTCTTTAATATATTATTTGTATGGTTTTCATCTGCTGCTTAGAATTCGTTGTACTGTAGTTTTTATTTGTAAAATACTGCTGTGTTATTTTAAATTTTGTCACACACACAAAAAAATTAAAACTAATAGATAAACTTATCTTGTTTTTGTTGTTTGTTTTTTACAATGTTCATGGGCAGTGTATCATTATAAACCCCCCCTTTTTTATTTGATCCCATTTGGTAGAGTATAATTGATTTATTTCAAGCATTAAACAAATATTAATGGTTCTAAAAAGATTGATACATCAAACGCATTTCAGATATAATTAATACATTGATTAGAACATAAAGGAACAAATAACTAAGATGTTAGAGCATGGATACATTTTTGGACAAGCAACAATCTAAGTATAGATTAGATTTTGCTGTTGGTGGCAATTCCGTATCCGGGATCAACCATCTTCCAAGATTTTGATTTGATTTAAAATGGTTGCTTTCAAGCAATCAAAGCAAGAATAATGCACACAAAAAATACAATCAGCATTCATACAAAGATGTATCAAACTTAGGATAAATTGGACATGAAATCAAATCTTCCAAGATGCCAACTCACCCCCCGCATAGTAAAGGTGACCTACAGTTGGAACTAGTGAATGAACGACCTACCAGCAGGCTTCACCTCAATCTCATGAGAACTGGTGAGATCAGCTTGGGTATGCAGAGTGACCAATAGTCTCACTTGCAACAAATGCTGAATGTAGAACATCTCCTCTGACAGCAGGCTGGAGGCTACTTTAAGGTGAGTGTGAAAGGTTGTTCCACTTGCAATTCATGTTTTTGCTAGTCTTTTTTTTATGTCAACAACAAACATCAGGAGTATTGGCAAGTTTACTTTGATGCAACCAACAGATCTACTTTTGTTGTTCATCCAACAAATGTGTTTCTTTCAAAGCGCCACATATCAAATGGGTAATTTATTGGAGAGCTAAGCTTCATTACTAAACATAGTTACAAAGTTTTACTTAACACATCTTAAGGACAGTTGTGGAAGTACACAAGTATAATAGTTTAAATATTATATTTGCTTATTAGTGGAACCTGTGGGATCACAAGACTTAAAATGAAGAGAAAAAAACTCTTAAATTGAGATTTTTTTATTTTCAAAACAACCTACAGACCAAAAACAAGTCACAATAGAAGCATGGCAAAAATTAAAAATTTGGTCTCTTAAAATTGAAAAGACAAAAACTAAAAATATGTTCACTGCTACAAACGTCTAACTAAAATGTAATTGTCGTTACAGAAACTACCAAAACAAGAGCAGTGGAGGGAAATTCAGATGAAGCGGTGTTTGGACATTATGGGCTAAAAGAAATGTCCTTGATAAACAGGTTTGCTTATGCATTCCTGTCGATCCTGACGTCGATCTCCCTCCCGTTCAGCCGATAGCCGTTCATGGTCCGGCAGGCACGCTCCGCAGTTTCAGGGCTGTCGAAGCGAACCACACCACAGCCCTTGGATTTTCCATTCTCCATCTTAATATCAGCATACTGGACCATACCTTCAGTAGACCAAAAAGAAAGACAGGAAGTTACTTCATGCTGAGCCAATAAACAGTAATGTGTAGAGACCTTTTACAACAACAGAACTTTCTCAACTAGAGATGTCTGAAGAATTTTAGACACACACCACAAATATTGCAGTTTCCAATGGTGCTTGAATGTTGTTTGTTGACTTCAGCTCAGCATTCAATACAGCCTTTAAGTTAACCACCAAATGTAGATCTACAATTGCATTACGGACATCATGGTTGGCATATCAGGCAAACCTGTTCTATTACAAAAGCATACCACACGGTTGTGTACTGAGCTCCGTCCGCTACTCTCTTTTAGCCCACGACTGCAGATCTATGTAAGGTTTCAAAAGTTTGTAGAAGATAACTACGGTGATTGCTTTCCTTAACCAGACTGCTACAAGGAGGAGGTCCAGAATTCAGGAGACCTGATCGTGTTGGAATATTACTCATAAAATGGGTTGATTTCTGAAACATGCACTTCAAAGGGGCATTATATTGCTTATACCAAGGTCACTTACAATAGAAATAAATATTTTACTTTTATTACTTCAAACTCGTTATTTATCAAGACATTTCCAGCAACTATTTGACACGACTATTTGTCATGGTAATGGCTACAGAGCCCGAACCACCTCACTGCATTTGCAGTGGTACTTAAACTTGACGTCACAAGATAAACAAAGAATCTTTTAAGAGGAAAAATTCACCTCTTAAAAAATATGAGCTTTAACAAGTAAATAACAAGCAAAACCACAATAAAGAAGTTCAGAGATAACATGGACCTCTGAGTCCAGTCAGAAGTGAGAAACAAAAGTCTAAATCGTTTGATTCCTCCTTGTGTTTCATCTCCTCAGATTAGTTTCTCTTTCTTCTGCTACATCCCAGTCTTCGAAATTAAGAAAACTATAAAATCACTCTGATCCTGACTGGGGGATTTTTTTTAGATAAAAAATAAAATAATTCTCATTGGTGTAAAGGTTGGAAGTCTGTTATAATAAACTTCATGAAGCCATTTTTAGTTGTATTTTGATCTTTAACTGTTCCACAATGTGGTGAATTTAAATGAATACATCAAAGTGATACATTTCACAGCAATTATTAAGTTCTTTTAATACCTAGGAAGAGATTTTCTACCCTTTCTTAAAGGCCCAAAGTACTTTACAGTCAAAATATCAGCATACAGAGGAACAGCTTTCCCCCCCTACCAAACTGTCGTTCTTGAACTCTGCTTCCTCTAGACTCCATTCCTTTCCTTCCCTATGCTCTCACTATAACCACTGCAACATTTCATTTGTCTCATCAATATTGCACTTACTCTGTACAAACCCTCTGGAGACATAAGTCTGAATACATCTGGATATACACTTTCATACATCTCTATTGTAAATCTCTGACATTGTACACAGTAACACAACCTGTATTTTATGTTCACCTATTTGTTTTATGACCGAATCGTGAGAATCCACAACTTTCTTACCACAGGTATTGAAGGTATCTTTCAGATTCTTCCAGGTGAAATCAAATGGCAGCTGTCGAAACAAAACAAGGAATTAGGTAAAACCAAGAAAATCATTTCTTTTTAATAAATGAAACATAGCTTAGTGATTCAAGAACGTACATTTCTGACAAAAATTTGACATCCCTTCCTGAGATTGCCACCTCCAGTTCCAGGCCCTGCAGGTCCAGCTCCACCAAAGGAATTTCCACCAAATCCCCGATTCACATCACCAGAACGATCAAACTGACCACCCACACCTCCAGATCCCATCCGATCCATGCCAGAGTTCATGCGGTCCAGGCCGCCAGGGGGAAAGCGATCAATGCCACCCGTGGATCCCATGCGATCGAAGCCGCTTCCCATTCTGTCAAGGCCAGTGTTGCCCATGCGATCCATTCCCATTGGGGAGCTAAAGTCCATGTTGCTACTCATACGATCCAAATTTGTTGAGCCCAAGCGATCAAACCCAGTTGGGCCCATGCGATCCATGCTGGAGGTCATACGGTCCAGACCTGGACCAAGCCTGTCCATCCCCGGCCCCAACCTATCCATCCCAGAGCCCATGCGGTCAAATCCGGTTCCCATCCGGTCCAGGTCAGACACTCGATCCATCCTGTCCATACCCATTCGGTTGTCCATCCCTCCCATGCGATCCATGTTGCCTCCCATGCGATCCATTCCAGAACCCATACGGTCCATACCCATAGAGTTCCCTGGAGAAGAACACAAAAGAAAAATACAGCAGGGTAGAGTCAACCTTCAGTAAGATATACAAGGTGTAAACCAGAAATACTAACCCATTCCTCTTTCAAAGGACTCTCCAAAATTATTGCGAGACATTCCCATTTCATTTCTCCCAAATTCCCTGTCAAAAGCACCACCAATCCCACGGTCCATCTCTAACAATGCAAGAGATGAAACCATTAGAAACGTGAAAAATTTCACGCTTGCTTTGGATTACCCAGCGCCCCACCACATCTACTTACCATTCATTCGACCCATTCCTGAAGAGCCGAAACGGTCCATGTTGTTCATTCCGCCAAAGTTATCCATTCCTAAAGAAAACAATGAAACCAACTCAAAGTGTAAAACTTGAAATATATTAAAATCTTCCTATTTTCTGGGCATATTCTGCAAAATAAACATCAGTCTTGCCTCCTCCCATGCGACCTCCCATGTT
Source organism: Oryzias latipes (assembly GCF_053564925.1). Classification (NCBI taxonomy): domain Eukaryota; kingdom Metazoa; phylum Chordata; class Actinopteri; order Beloniformes; family Adrianichthyidae; genus Oryzias; species Oryzias latipes. The sequence continues at coordinate 10,784,041 of NC_136240.1, forward strand.
GCCAAATCCCATTCCATCCATTCCTAATAAAATAGTTACAACAGTATTAGCTTTAACTTTCATTTTACAGTCAAAATTAATGATCCCAAATAAAATAGCCACCTCCTGGACCCATGTTCCCCATCCCTGCTCCACCGCCTCTGTTGAGCTGAGTAGCGTCAATAGGCTGACCACCAGGTCCCAGGCCTAAACCAATACCACTGAGGCCACCTGTGAAAATGATGTTTCAAGGTTTTAATCCGTGTTCACACAAACTGTCCGAGTAACTTAAACGATTTTTCTACAGAGTGCATCTAAATAATTAGTTCTCTACTTAAACCAAATCAATATAAATTGTCTCTAGCTTTGCAGGACAGTTATAGCCTTTTTGTTTGCTGAGAAAATCAAAACCATTCACTTGAAAATCATCTTTTCGATAGACTTACGAGGCAAAGCAGAAGCTCTGTCTGGGGGTCCAAAGTCTTTGGGAAGAGATTTTTCATCCTGGTAAAATCACAACAAAAGAGATGATCAACATTAAAAAATCCTTCAAATAAAATGTACAAATATGCTCAATTCAACATAAGAGCAGGGCTTACCAGTTTGACATGCATGGTCCTGTTGAATAACAGCTGCCCATTGAACATGGCTATCAAATTGTTAGGGAAAATCTGCTTCCATTACAAAACAACTATATTCTAAATTACACTAAAAGCTAAATTTGTTTTTTTGGCTGAAGGATACAGACAGCTTGGACTGCTTCAATTGGCATTTCGAATGTCACGGTGCCCATGCCTCTGCTTTTCCCATCCTTGTCCTCCAGAATGTCTGTCCTGACAACCATGCCAGCCATGCCGAACACCTCTTTCAGCTTCTTCCAACCAACTTTGTAGTCAAGCTGTTGGAAAAAGAAGCAGTTTTGTAAGGCCAGGCAAGGACTTCTGTATATGTCGTGCACACAATTCTCATTATACTGACAACTAAAAGACAACAGATTGGATAACCCAGACTCTGTTTTTATACATGTAAAAAGGATTTTATGATTTTTATGGCAGTTTCTCACATTTGTTAGAGATGCTAGAAAAAAAAGTCAAAAATATGAAAATTCCAAGCGTTACTAATGAAAGTTTAATTTCTCAAATCAACTGTGTTGTGTAGTTTTTCATTACTTTTAGAGTGGAATTAAGCTTAAACAGAATCAACGCGAGTTAGAACAAATTTCAAACTGGATCATAAAAGTATAAAACCACACAAAATAGATTTAGCAGTTTGACAGAAATACACAGGCCAATCAAAAGCTTTTTTCTTACTGTTACTCATCAAGTGTGTGCAACGAAAAATCTCAGGGAGCTCACATTTGCCACAAATACAGTGCTTCCAATCCTGCCGGCCTGGAGACCGTGAATTATCTCATTGGGGATGTTTGGGTTGTTCATCAGGCTGGGAGGAATGTTGACCATGGGACCACTCGGCCCAGGACCCATGCGTTCCATGCCACCACCCATTCCTCCCAACATGCCACCCATTCCTCCCATACCACCCATACCGCCAGGGCCTACTGGTGGTCCTCCAATTTGACATTTGTTAATCTCCCTTTGTGAAATGATTCCATAAGGATCCTAAAAAATGAACAAAGGGGTACAAGTTGAACAAATCAATTATGCAAGTTATTAATCATTTTTATATTACCGTAAATTCCGGACTACAAAGCGCACCCGATAACAAGTCGCACCCACCCATTTTCACGTGTTTAATTAGTTTTATACATACACAAGCCGCATCAGAGTACAAGCTGCGCATGTGTTAGGCGATATTGTCATCCTGACAGATCACGGCCAGTATCCCAGAGTGAGTGCAATTCATTAGCACATTGTGGGTGGTGCCAGCTTTGCCTCTGGCTCATGTATTTGAGTGTATCGACATCTGTCAAACAGCATGGACCTCTATTCTGTTCACAAGTTCCTCAGTTATGGTGTTTTTATTTCATTTTTTTTTTTACTTATTGACAATCTAGGTATCATACATAAAATTACAAACAGTAACCATATAATCAACATTACATCCCTCAGTTATGATGAGGAAATTTACATCCGCGATTCCACATTTCCCATGAGTCTTAGGGGCTAAAGGCGGGGCCAATGCCCGGCTCGCCATACTGTTGTACGTGTTTAAGAATGAGCAAGTATCAGCAGTGCATGGAGGGGTGAACGGGTACAGCTCTCCTTCCGCTTGTGTCGCGGCAGCGTTATGGGAGTAACAGGGCTGGTTAAAAAACACACCGGTAAAATACAGCAGCGGCGACTGAAAAGCGCGCGCCTCAGCGTGATACGCGCGCCTCAGTGCGGCGCGTGCGTCAGAATTCAGAAGCCTCTGCACTCCGAGGACGCCTCTGCGCTCCGCTCCCGCCCCGCGCGCTCCTTGTCTCCCCTTCCTATCTACTCCGACAGCTCTGGCCAGGGCGGCTTCAAGGAGGAGCACTTTGTTCCCGTTGCGCCGGTGGATGGAGCAAATCGTTTCTGTGCAAAGCAATCGGACTTAATACTGTACGTTTTGTGTATGAGGGGCGGGTGCGTTGTTACGTGTGGGAGCCTTCAGACTGCCATCGGCCCCGCAGCTCAATCAGCAGGAGAAGATGTCTCCAGCTCACACGGAGGCTGTGAGTTTTTCAAAGCAAAATTCTGCTTTTACGGTTTCCTTAGAAACCGTAAACTGAGTGTAAATTCACTCCATGCGCTGTTCTCTCCGTCACGCAGCAAACCGGCTTTTCCAAACCCGTTGGTGACGGTGGACTTTTTTACGCTGCTTTTAACGATTGCTTTTAACTTGAAAGCTTCATCATATTGTAGCGGCGATCTGGTGCACGTTGGATATAATGGCACCAAAGGATTCTGGGATGCGGCCCGGCATGCGTGTTTCATTTTGTTGAACCATGACTGAAGTGTCTAAGACCTGAAGTCAAGTCCATGCTGTTTGGCTGCTTAGAGGTGTGTTGAATATAAATGCCTTGTGTTTGGTGTTAGATAAAGAATTCAAACTATTCACTGAGTTCGAAAGTACGTACATGGCGGCCGCTAATTAAATCCATAAATTAGCCGCGTCACTGAATAAGCCGCAGGGCTGTAAGCGCAGGAAAAAAGTAGCGGCTTGTAGTCCGGAAATTACGGTAATATTTTTATAGTGTAGCTTACCTCTTTCACTTTAAGAGGTCTTCCATTAAGAACGTGCCTGTTCACCTTTTCCACTGCCTTCTTCATTAGTTCATCAGTCCTAAACTCAACCACACTGACCAAAACACATCCAGTTAAAACATCAAACTTGTTCCTTAACATACAAAATGTGCATGCTTTTTAGTGTAGTCATATTTAGTAAAAATAAGAAATACTGTCAAAAACTCAGAGTAGATAAAAAGTTACTCACGCACAACCCTTGATTGTAGTCATCAGGTCAGGCACCCAAAAAGAGTTGAAAAAGGTTTGAAATTAATAACAGTAATGGATTAACAACAAATTTAGTCAGAAGACAAGAAAGAGATCATGCACAAAGTCTACAGCCTTGACAAAATTCCATACTTTGAAAAGGTTTTATCCAATCACTAACAAAACACACCGTTGTATTCAATATAACAGCAGTTATCCAACATCAAAAGGAGCAGTAAAACCCCAAATAGTAATTCAACACCGCTATGGTACTGGAGCAGTAACATTCCAGTTATACAAAAGGCATTATGCTTAACAACCATCTAGCAACTTTATAACAACCTCTTCCAGATTAAAACCCTTAAGGTCACAAGGAGCATATCCAGGAACCAGTAGGGACATTGTCAACTTCTGCAACCCACAGGACTGAATTCGAGAAAAGCTCAAGTCAGTTTTCAAGAGTATCAACCCTTGAGGTTTGCATCAAGTCAGTGCCACGATTAAGACCGAGTAAAACACTTCCAACATGTCTCCAACTGACAAAAATCAACCAAGTTTCTATCTGAACAATTCCCGGGAATGTAAACAAGGAAACCAAAACTGACAAACAAGAGTTTGTCTGGGCTTGTATATTTTATTTGTATGTATTTGCACTTACCCTCGATTTGCCTTCTGCGTCCATTAAGTGTTCCACGTACGTTACCTCACCCACTACAAATCAGATTCCAGAGACGACACACACCAAGGGGAGAGAAGCCGAGAGAACAATGGGGGTTTAGAGCAGAAACAAGGAGGACGGCCGGTGACTGAGCTCAGACTGCAAGTCCTGAGCTTCCCCCAGCACCTCAGCAACACAATTTGGTACAGGTCTACAAAAAGCAAGCTTGGTTCTTTAAAGAAAACAACTTAAAACTTCTTAGTCTGTCCTTTTCACCCGCTGTAGTTCTACCAAGACACCAAAAAACAATAGACTGTGGACACCAACTGCTAAATTGGCCAACTGTTTCGATATGCTACCTTGACAACCACCTAATACATGAAGAAAATTGACAAAAATCGTGATGAACAAAGCCTCCACCCATTTCATTGCAAACCTGAGCATACTTTAACTGGCAGCGCCATGTTTTTGACCCCCAAAATGGACAATATTCTTGATAGCAAGCCCTGCGGAAAAGGACCATTCTTTTAACTACAAGCTATAAATGACCTACTAAAGCAAAGATAAGAGTAAATAAAGTCTGAATTTTAGTTCAGCATCTACCACAGCCACACTTTTTTGGGGATCGCTTGTATTTATAGGACATTGGCAAGAGTCACCAAACCTCTGAGGAGAAGGACAGTACAAAAGAAGTTGCTTTATTTTGTAGACCTGTACCCCAAAAATCATCCACAGCACAAAGCTGTGTTTGCCACAACATGGGGATCTGATGAGTAACATTTGCTTGTCCAAGTCACACCTAAAAAAAGAGAATGCAATTTACTCTACAAACAATTATCAATAAACAAGTTAAAAGCGCTTGGTCAACACGAGGATTGCTTCACTTCGTTGGATTATCGATGACACCAATGATGATCCAGCACTCCTTTGACTACAGGCAACAACTCTTTTATAAACAGATTTAAAGTCATCTTTTCACAATTCAAAGTTGCTGCCGAGCAGGACATTTAAAAGGTCACATCTCTCAAAAACGGTGCATTTTTAAGCTTTACTGGTCGTTACAGGTTGCAATTCATAGAAAAATAAGTCCTTGTTGATCAAATCCAGATTTTCACACTAGTGGCCTCGTTCTCCACAAAAAACCTGATTAAAGAATGGTCAGAATGGGTTGCATGTTCAATTGAACATCCTGATTCACCACCTTTGTACAATTCTGCAGCAACACCTGAGTTGGTGGACAAGAGGCATAATCCTGAACCTTTGTTCCGAGTAACTCACCAAATTCTCAAAACACTGTTTTCCCAATCCTTCAAAGCTGCAGCATCCAAACACTAAAATCGTGGATGCTTACCCTAACTTATGAGCTGGCATGAGCCAGCACCCCATCTGAAAACCTTACCTTTCTCTTTCATCAGGTCTTTAAGGGTTTGCCATTTCACATCATAGGGAATGTTGCTGACAACCACACGGTATCGTTTGTTTATGTTGCCGTAGGGTTCATATCGGCCTCCTCCGCCCCTCTTCTGGGGTCTCTCCTTCCTGCTTTGGTTGGAGTCAGAATTGGCTTTTCCATTCATTTCTCTAAATTAGAAAAGTTAATAGTCAAAAAACCTTTTTTTACACACATTGCTAAGTGAATAAAACATATTAAACAATAAGTGTTTAAATTACAATACATTAGTAACTATTTTAGGCATTATTCGTCTTTCTTCAACATAATAGCAGGGTAAAAAGATGCAAAAACAAGGCTAGTCTTCGGTGCATGATCATCATCATCATGGAGCGTGGATTGCTAACAGCCGTTATAATATTTTATTTATACCAAAACTTCTACATAGTTTTATAGTTTAAAAAACAACTTAAAGCACGCAAATGCAAACTTTTCAAATGTGCTTGTTAATATATTTAAGTACTGGAACTTGTAACGGCTTGAAAGGCTGCGCTTCAACCACATGGTTAGGCCGCGAGCCAGTCTCAAAGTAAAGTGGGCCCTACTCCTCCCCCGTTCTAACAAAAGCTTCGCAGCAACACAAAAACACGCGTTTAAATAAATGTATATGAAATAACCGACTGTAGCATGTGTTTTATTTTATGCAGTATCCGATCTTTGGCCAGTCGTTTGCATGGGTTATTAAGACGGAGTACCATTTCTGCTAACGACGTTAGTCGGTCTTGCTAGCTTCTTACAACAAAGGCATTCGGGCTCACCCCTGCTGCTGCTCCTGCTGCTGCTCCTGGCTCGCATTCTCGATCGTGATTTCGGCCTGCTCGTTAGACATTTTCACTGGGAAAAGTGTGCCTTACCAAAAACAATTACGCAGCAAACTGCTTTTAGAATCGAACAACAGAAACGATTCCCTAGTCGCTGTGCTGAAAATGGCGGACGACTGCCCTACTATAAAAAAAATCTTCTTCTTCTTCTCATGGTTTAAATGGCGGGAGGCACCAACAACAAGGTGCATTACCGCCACCTACCGTATTGGAGTATGGATCGGCGTGGGGGACTACCTAACTTTAAAAAATAAATAAATAAACAAAACTATATTCTCCTCAATTATCTGGTTCTGCTCAAAAAACCTATAATGCACCATTTAAATTTTCCTCCCCTCCCAAAAGCTTCTTCAAACTCAGCCGTTCACCCTCTGGCAACCGGACTCTTCTCCAGCTTTCTTCTTTCTTCCCCATTCAATTCACAATGACACAAAACGTGCTCCACTGATTCTTCCCCTTTCCTGCAATCACACAAACCAGTTGGATTTCCCCCTATCAGATGTAATGTATTATTTAGAGCAGTGTGTGCTATCCTCAATTGTGATATTATGCCGTGATCTCTGGTGTTTACTCTGATATTCATACCTTTCCCTACTTTGTCTTGAATACTGAATAGATGTCGACCTTTCCTCTCCGTTTCCCATTGTACCTGCCATTCTTCCAAAATACGCCTCCTAATAATCGCCCTAATCTCCGTTCTGCCTAAAGGAATTTCCATCTCTGTCGCCCGTTTCAACGCCCATTTTGCCAGAAAATCAGCCATTTAATTTCCCTCCAACCCCCTATGTGCTGGTACCCACTTAAATCTGATGCTTATCTTCAATTCTTCCAACCTGAATAAACTCTCATAAATCTTATACATTCGATCTGACCTTCTATCGGAAGAAAAATATTTCAAGGACATCAATGCTGATAATGAGTCTGAACAAATGATACCATCTCTAATTCTATTCTGTTCTAACCAGTGTAAACTAAATGATATTGCAAACATTTCAACTGCAAAAACTGAAAGATCCTTTGATGTTTTGATTCCAACATATTTCCCCGATGTAAGGATACAGAAAGAAAAACCAGTCCTCTTTGTTTCTGGGTCTTTAGATCCATGTGTATATGGGAATAAATGAGGCATGTAACGTGTCTAAACTGTCTGCTGGGATTTCATCCCAGTGTCCCTTCCATTTGCTACTCTCCATCTACCCGTGGAGATAAAAATCCACTTGCACGGTTGGAAAACCCCAGAAAGGAGTGGCCTGGTACAAAAACGTCTTTACTATGGTTTTACCATGAATCTTTGTTTCTCTCACTAATCTAGCTAATTTCCAAGCAACACTTTTGTTTTTCCCAATACCACTTTCCCAACAGGGAACAATGGCTTTCATAACCATGTGCTCTTCAACTGCACAACCCTGTATGTTCACCCAATAATGAAGTAGCAGTTGCCTAACTCTGAGATTCAATGGCAGATCCCCCATTTCAACTTATGATGACACAGCAGGAGTTGACCTCATAGCCCCAGTAAACATTCTCAACGCCTGATTTTGAATTACCTCTACCTTATGTAACAGAGTTTTGCAAACTGAATTATAAACAATAATTCCATAATCTGGGACAGTATATTTGTCTCAATTCCTGTGCACTAGCTTCCCACCCAGTGCCTTTCAAGCATCTCATAATATTTATGACTTTCTTACATCTCCCTACTCTCTCTTTCCCCATCAGGGGTAACAACCTATCAGTTGAGGATGAGTTGCATGGTTAACATGGCAATGTTTTACGCCGGATGCCCTTCCTGACGCAACCCTCTCAATTTATCCGGGCTTGGGACTGGCACAGAAGCAGAGAAGGGAATAGGGAGCAGCCCGGATTCGAACCTGGTTTCAAGGATGGAAGGTGATGCAGACCAACACGAGCTAAACCGGCTCCCCTTGCATCTCCCTACTATACTATCAATATTCTCTCTCCATTTCAATTTTGTATCAAATATAACTCCAAGATACCTAAAACTATGCACTTGCTCCAATACTTCTCCAAATCATTTTCAGTTCAAAACAGTTTCACGTTTGATTCAATAAAGTTCATTGTGTCTAAAAATTTAACTGAGTTCTTAAATGATTTTTTATCAGACACGGTTTTTTTTGTCAAACGTACCTCACCATGTCAACTCATTAATGTCCAAATGTTTCGCCGCTGCTTTCACAATGATTTGTATTCTTTTCATTTTAGTTTCCACTTAGTTACCATCCTTGCATTTAGAATCAGAATCCTTTTATTGTCACATGTACATCTTTTACACTGACATACGATATATGTTCCAGTGTGTTCCATTTATAACTCCAGCCACAAGCGTGACCAGCTTCTTCAAATCTAACCAAACTCTCCCCTCAACATTCCTGTCCTGTATACTATCTGACTCCTGTCTCCTTTACATACAGCAGAAATGTGTCCAAATCTCTGGCAGTGAAAACATCTAATGGGTTTAGGAACATATTCCCTCCTCACACCATCACACTTAATGTCCTTGCTTTTCTTATTTCTGCCCCTCGTAGGTTAGCTTTGAGTTCTGTAATGGACATCTCCACGGGTAAGCCCCAAATCACTCCTCTTGGCCCCTGACCTCCCAGTTCTACCTTGCTCATACTAAGAACTTTATGTTTCCCCACTTCTCTCATTTTATAGGCCTTGTCCCTCTGCTCCTCACTTCTACAAACAATCAACTGGTTCCCATCTCTCAAGACTCTAGCGAGTTTATAATCCCCCACTTGATTCTTCAGGATAGTCGTCAGTTTTATCGGGCTCAAAGAACCCTTGTCCTTCAGAAAATCTCAGAATTTTATTTTTGAGTCAAAAAATGCAGCTTCATTTTGAAAATGAAAAAGCATTTCTGGTTTTGACTTTGCTTTTTATTTATGCTACAGAATCGCTTCGATAGAGAAATGTGTCTCTTAACCCCAATTTTAAATTTTCTCCTTATGGCTTGTGGGTGTCGCCACACCACAAGGGGGCGACTCCCAACTTATTGTGCGGGTCGAGACTGAATGGATCGACTCCCGACCGGAAGTTGTTGATTGGTTTTTAGCTAACCGTTGTCCGGTCTTTATGAAATAACTAGTTAATTTTCTTCGTTATTGCTCTAGGTATTGCGTATTCTGAGAATCTTTATTACATTCATTAAAAATAGTAACAGTTTATTGTCTGGCTATATATTATTTTTAATATAACAGTGGCTTGTGATTACGGTATGGTAGCGTTAGCCTTTAGCTAGAATCGCTCTACATCATTCACTGAATGGAGCGGCGCTTTTAAATGCACTGGTTCGTGCAGACAGGTTTAATAGCATATAAGACAGAGAGATAGAAAAAACATGGCTACTGGTGCTGATGTTAGGGATATTCTTGAGCTGGGCGGAGGAGATAATGACGGTCCTATCAGCAAGAAAGACCTCATCAACTCAGATAAGGTAGAAAAACTAACGTTTTAATATTTCCTCTCACATTCTGTTCTGTGCAGTTTATTTAACTATGGCATTCAAATATTGCTAATATCTAAGCTATGCAACCCTAACCCCAATTTTTTTATTAAAAATTTCTGTCCTGTTTCGTTAACAAATGTCTCCTCCGTTTCTTTAAGAAAAAAACAAAGAAGGCAACGGAAACACTGACCTTCAAGAGGCCAGAGGGAATGCACAGAGAGGTCTATGCTCTTCTCTACTCGGACAAGAAGTATGGATTATTATTATTTCAATGTTTTGTACTTCTGTACAAAATATAGCTTGTTTAAAAAAAACAATACAGTCTAAGTTTACTGTGATTTTTAGAGACTTCCAGATAACATGTACAAGTTTGACACTTTTTTTTATGGTTCATTTATTTATTTATTTTTACCATTTTTTTTCTCCTTACAATTAACTATTGAACAAAAAATAATAGTTTATATTGTATGGTCACTCTGGGATTGCTTTTTGAAAGTCTTTATATTTTTTTTTAATTTTTGAACAGTTTCTCCCTGTTCTTCCCTTTTTCCTGTTTTTTAATTTACCTCTTTTTTTTTTTTTTTAGAAAAATTGAATTGTAATATCTTTCAGTGTTTCTCAGTAGTGTGAACCTTTCTTATTGAAACGTTCACACCATAAAAAAAAATAAACAATTAAATAAACTAGATATATTTGCATTATATTTTAATTCATGTTGTTGGTTAGTTGTCTAATTTAAACTGGACTTTAAAATGCATAAAGTTGGATAAATAGTGGGATACGTTAAGTAAAACACAGGTGTGTTTTAGAGGTAGAGGTAGTAGTAGAAAACAGTCCCGCCCACAACTCAAAGGCAAATCTCTAATGAACTACTGGTATTCTACTGAAACTATGTCCTAGAAAAAGACAGGTTTTTTGATTTTTTCCTAAAAAAAAAAAAAAAAAAAGGCGTAATAACGATTAAAAGACCACTGGAGACGCTTTTATTATAAATTAGATTGGGACTTTAACAAATCCTGTTAAAAATAGGTCATCAGTTCAGTAGCCTAAATATTTAGCTGTTTGTCCACAGAGATGCCCCCCCTCTGCTACCCAGTGATACAACTCAGGGCTACAGAACTGTCAAAGCCAAGCTAGGCTGTAAAAAGGTACGACCCTGGAAATGGATGCCTTTCACAAATCCAGCCCGAAGGGATGGAGCCATTTTCCACCACTGGAGACGAGTGGCAGAAGAGGGCAAGGACTACCCGTTTGCTCGCTTCAACAAGGTACGGTTGAAAAAGTCTCATTTTCAGCTATGCTGTAACTCAATAAAGGCACACATGAGGTCTATAGTGATTCCCATGGATAGTTTTATTTCAGTATTTGTGTTTTACTGTGTTTTTAGACGGTGCAAGTACCAGTGTACTCCGAGCAGGAGTATCAGATGTATCTCCATGATGATGGTTGGACTAAAGCAGAGACGGACCACCTGTTTGACCTCTGCAAGCGATTTGACCTGCGCTTTATAGTTGTTCATGATCGCTATGACTACCAGCAGTACAGAGTAATGTCAAATCCCTCATCTCTTTCAAAACAATTACCACAAAGCAAAAAAAGATAATAACTTTTAGTTAAACACAGGTTTGTAGCCACTTTTTTTTGTTTAATTTTACAGAAACGCTCCGTGGAAGACTTGAAGGAGCGATATTACAGTATTTGCGGTAAACTGACCAAAGTTCGGGCAGCAACTGGGACGGAGCCCAAAATATACATTTTTGATGCTGCTCACGAGAGGCGACGTAAGGAGCAGCTTGATAAGCTTTTTAACCGCACACCAGAGCAAGTAAGTCATGTACCTGAATGTTGTTGCAGTGCAGCCAAGTGTAGCCAAATCTGCCACCCAATCACAAAGCAGGTGTTCAAAGTGCTCAGTTTGCATTTCTCCTGTGTTTCCTGCAGGTGGCAGAAGAGGAGTATCTTATTCAGGAGCTAAGGAAGATTGAAAACAGGAAGAAAGAGCGGGAGAAAAAGGCTCAAGATTTGCAGAAACTCATCAAAGCAGCGGACACAACTACAGAATTGAGACGAGCTGAAAAGAGAGTTTCTAAGAAGAAGATTCCACAGAAAAGAGAAACAGAAAAACCGGTACGTGATGCAACCAAACATATTGATTGGAACAAACTACTGTGGAAACCAATTATGTCTATGAAAATAGGCTTCATTCAAATCTATCATTAAACTAAAAGTTACCGGTTTTCCTTATTAAAACACTTGTTCAACCTTTCCTTGTGTCGAGATGAGTTTTAAATTCTGTTTTATAGTTTTTGTGAGAAGGTTGCTCCTTAAAACGACTTCATTTCTGTTTCAACTGCTGGTGTTTGTTCTTCTGTAGGCTGTTCCAGAGACTGCGGGCATCAAGTTCCCCGACTTTAAATCAGCTGGTGTCACCCTGCGGAGTCAGAGGGTGTGTAGAGCTTCCTATTGCTGTTGTGACTCCAAAACTGTCCGCGTTATACCGCTTTTTGACTGTCTAATCTATAAAAAAAAAAAAAAAAAAAAAAGGAATAATGTGAATCAAAAACCAAATTTCAACTGTATTAGTCAAAATGAATGCTGTTAGTTTTGTTTTTTGGTGTTGTTGAGTTGATGTTAAACTGATTTAAAAAAGAAATTCACATTTTTAAATCAACATCATTTCAATGGGATTAACTTTAGAAAAAAGGAATGCTTGATGCTTCACCTGATATATGTGTGCAAAAGCACTTAAGACCTCCATTTCTTATCATCATTGTTATGATTAATTCAGCTGCTGACCAGCTAATATCTGTGAAGCCAGCAGGAAGACTCCCATTCATCTTCAAGACTGATGAGGGGCGGCTGCTCTCTATGGAAAGTGCATTAGCTCGGCTAAAGAAGTGGAGAGCCCCTCTTGCTAATCAGTCAGAAAGAGTTCAGTGGATAAAGACGTTTTGATCTGGACCAGTGAAGTGCATTTCATATGAGTTAAAACTCCAGAGGTGGAGCTGTTTATCCTCGTAGCACTGATGCCGTCCGTCCGTCTGTGTGTTCTGTAGATGAAAATGCCGAGCTCAGTTGGGCAGAAAAAAATCAAGGCTATCGAGCAGATCCTGGTAGAGCAAGGAGTGGGTGAGTACCAAGAAACATTTGCAATATGCTCACATTTACTTTTGCATTTATAATTTTCCTGTTCAGCAAAGCGTGAGCTCGGCTTAGGAAGAAAGTTGCAACTGAGTTCAGCTTTATGAAAAAGGAGCTGAACTCAGAGTTTTAGTGTTTTTTTTTTAAAAATGTTTAGTGGAGAAAAAATGTGTGGAAACCCAATCATCTGAGGGTTTATAAATCAGGATATAACAATAAATAAAATGCAAATTTGGTGTTTGTTAGATATTTAAAATGAGGGAATATGTAGCGGCAAGTGAACAACGCCTGATTCTTTACTGCATTAATAAGATACAGTGGAAGATCTTATTACACTATATCTTCACAGAAGCCACTTTTTCAGATTAAGCTACACCACTCCGTTCTTTTAGACCCCAAACTTTTCAAATAAGCCCATGTTATTTTACTGTCATTTATAAATCAAATAGATTATGTTAAATGAGGATTATTTAGTTATTTGGGGATTTTTTGCAGTATCTCTGAGCAGAAGTCAAAATTAGGAGGGTAGTTATTGTCTTTAATACCTTTTAACCTGCATGAAAAAAACAAATCAAGTTATCTTAACTCCCCCTGTATTCTAAAATAAGAATTTATTTTAAAGGTCTGTACATTACGTCCTTATAAATCCATTTGTTACAATTGGTTATATTTACACTCTAGATTTACACCGAAAAGAAGAGTACCTTACCTGCTACTTTTAGTTTGTTTTTTTTTTGGTTTATGCTAAATTAATATTATTAGTTTTTTCCTCCTCTAATTTGAAAAAGCAGAATTTTGGTTTTAAGGATCTTCTGAAGTTAAACCGTTCACTTGAAGATGAGATTTTAATGTCAGACACGGGTTGGTTTAACATACCTGTCATGTTTACATGTCAGGTATGTTAAACCAACCCGTGTTTGATAACAAAAGAACCAAGAAGTCAGTTAATAATTACAGACACTATGAACTTTATTGCACTAATGATATTTTGAACCATTTCGAATGAAGCAGATGGCAGTGAAGTCATTTTTTAGCAAATCAGAGATGCTGGTCTTTACTTGAGCAAACGTGTAGAAGGTGTGTTTAAGTCATAGAAGAGAATTATGTTTGCACAATAACTGTCTTGTCTCTCTCTCTCTCTATACATACATATATGTCTGTGTCCTGGCCTTTAGTTTTTGAGGAGGTTTATGATTCACGATCCAAAAATAAAAGGTCAAATGTTTGCTTTTAAGCGAGAATTATATTTTTCTACGCAATCAGATCACTTCTTAGTTTACTATATTTTTTGCTGGGCTTTACAAATGACTGCAGGTTTTTTATGTATTTCATTTGTAATATTGCAGTAGTATTCTCACAATGGTAAATACGTTTTTTTCACTTTCTGCTTCTTCTTTGCTTCTCTGGATCTAGATCTGAACCCGATGCCTACAGAGGAGATAGTTCAAATGTTTAATGAACTTCGCAGTGACCTGGTGCTGCTGTATGAGCTGAAACAAGCTCACAGCAACTGTGAGTACGAGCAGCAGATGCTGCGTCACCGCTACGAGGCCCTGCTGAAGGCTGGCAGCGCGGTTGGCTGCGGTGGCATCCCCATGTTGGGACCGAGCGCCGGTTCACAGGGTGGGGAACTCAACACCCTGAACAGCAACGCATCGTCCACTCCGGGGCCCGAAGCTCAGTCTTGGCTGAGTGCCGACGACATCAAGGTGGAGGCCAAGGAGCAGATCATTGATGTTGTAGGAGCACCGCTCACTCCTAACTCGGTGAGTCCGTGTGGATCAGACCCAAAGTTTTCCAAATGTACCGTCTGTTCTCATTTTCTTACTTGGGTTCTAACTGTAGCAGCTCATGTCCTGACAGAAACAGCGTGTGGACATTCAAATTGTAGAGTGGATATCTGCTGATTGACGTCTTTAGCCATAGTTCTCCTCAATCAGCCTCACTTATTCCAAAATAGTCCTGCAAAATTATTCTTCATCAATTTTCACATGTATGCCAAGATAAATGAGAATGTAAAAAACATCAAGAATGTAACTTAATATTGGATATAAACATGTTGCAATGCTGTTGAAATGGTTTTGATTATTGGCATGATTTATAGATCCTCTCTTTAAGTTTAGGACACAAGAAATGGAATAGCAAACTGATCGACTTACAAGCATTTGATGAGGGTTCAATTCCTCTCAAAAAGCAATAGCACAACGTAAAGCTACAAATGTCTCGTCAATCTACATGACCAGGAAAAACCTTTTTTCCACAGCAAAAATAGGCCCTCTAGAAATAATTCAAAGAGTCTTCACATTTAAAAAATGTTCTTTAAATGAGCATAAATGTGCCAAAATGAAAAAAACATTTTTGTCAATAAAACATGTTTTCTTAAACTAAGATTATTTTGAAAAACTTTCTTGACGAGGTTATTCTTACATTTTTTTATAATTTCTTAAGATGTAATCATCAGGAGGTTTTTTTCTCCGTTTCCTTGTCCTTGTACACAACTGTAATGTAAGTCTTTACTTCATGCAAATTATGGTCAGTGATTAGAAACAAAACCCAGAAACTAATTTTTATTCTTTGTTTTATGGGTGAATTTCTGCTCTATGAGAAGAATAAAGTTCAATTTTTTATTTTTGTTTGAAATTTCTTTCTTTGGAAGATTTAAACAAGCGTCCACATTGTCCTTTTCCATTTCGTATTCGTACGAAATGTGTTTGAGCCCCAAACACACAGATCTGTCGATAAATATGCACACACACACAATGACATTACAGTTTGTGAGACTATCACATCCCAGAGTTCATGCTTTCTTGATGATATAAACCCCAGACCTGTTGTTTGGTGGTATTTACCTGCAGCGTTTGAGCACACCTGTCCATGTGTCTCTTACTGGTTTCCATGTCAAACCAGTAAGTTAGATACAAGCTGCCCTGCAGTTCTCAACTTTTTGTATCCAAGGCTTAAGAGTTCAGTGAGTTTGTTCTAGAATTGTCTTTTGATTGGCACCATTTAAACGAGGAACAAACCCCCCCCCCCAATATTCCAAACAAGAAATAGCTGCTGGCTCCAAGAAGCCAAAATCCCATAGATTTCTATAGAGAAATAAACAGCTGTGACTCGGTCACTTTATTGGTCAGAAGAACCGTTCTTGCTCTGCCACATTTTTTCCCCTATCTCGTCTTTATATCAAGTTCAAGTTATAAACCAGCCAATCAGATGCCTCAATTAAAGCACGTGGTGCTCGCTGGCCCCCGCATCCAACGTCCGAAATGTTTAAACAACAGATTTTGTTTATCCCTTTTAAAGTGGCAGGTGTGTGGAGTTCCAACACGCTGACTTCTTATTGGTGAGTGGTTGCCATAGAGACAGTGACTTGGACCAAGACACGCTTACTGACGTCGTCTGGCTCAAACACATCGCCATCCATATTGCAAAAAACATGGTAACTGAATTCATTTGGTTGGAGCTGAGAGTACATTTTCTTTGGGGGACGTCACACTCACTCAGTCCAGTTCTCATACATACACAGTCAGTGATTGGCATCTGTCTTTTTTCCGGATCTAATGGCTGAACTCTGGCTCCTTGTTGTGGGACTCCCCACTATTGTTTTGTGGTTGGAGATCAGCTTGAAGGCATAAACAAAGCCATTATCATGGAGCGTCGGTGTGCTGCTGCAGCTCAGGTTCAGATACCTGGGACCTCACCTGGGTGAGCAGACAGCCACTGAATCTGGACATACGCCACCTTGACCGTCTTCTGTCTTTCATTGCAGCGCAAACGGAGAGAATCGGCATCCAGCTCATCGTCTGTGAAAAAAGCAAAGAAGCCTTAATGAGTGCCGGGACAGCCTGAAGAACAGTGGGGGGGTCGCACGTTCTGATGACTGGGGAGAGTTATGCCCGGCCAACACGGACACAACTGAACCGGACACTATATTACTGTCTATTTACACAGAAGCAACTGTGTCTGTGCACACGCACACAGACCTACACCTCACTTACTAACTAGATCTTTCCAAACCCTCTCCATCTGGCTGTGACAAAGGCGACGACTGAGTGACATTTCATTCCATTACTGCTCGTCTCCCTTCCTCCACCACTGGTCGACCTGAGATGTGGCGAGTGCAACTGTAAATTGCCAGTCTGAGCTAATCGGGACATTGGGAAGAAGGTGGGAATGAGCGGGTAATTGAAATGAATTGGAATGACAGAGTTAGGGAGCGGGTGGACCTGCAGCCAAAATGCTCATTTGAGCGTTCTAAGGGTTGTTATTGCTTAGGGTTTTCCTGTGTAGCCTAATCATATTGTAGTGTTTACTGGAGATGTGTTTTGATATTAGCCCACAGAGGGGGTGGCTGTCTCCACCCGCTGCCCTTTCTTCACATTTAGGAACAGATTGATTCTTCTCTCAGGTGACATTGAAAATGCTACAGCTCATTGTTGAATAAATTCGTTTTTTTTTTCTAACTGCTGTTTCGGTGTTTCCTTCTTTGCCTTTTCAGCCTCAGCCACAATGGGTTTGCATTCTGGGTAATTGGGGCTGAATCCACATTTGTTGGGGAATTTGTAAGATCACGACATTCTTACCTCACCTGTCATCTAAGTTAAGTGACAACTAATGACTTCATTAATATGATAATTAAGCACAGCAACTGAAACTTCATTAGGTGCCCCTCATAATATTGCTAATTGCATGTCAATTATACCAGTTAGCCTACTTAGACATTAATTTCTATGCAAATTTTACAGTTTGCCAGATGAAGGGAGCGCGGTTGTCTGTGTGTATGCGCAATTTTATGCTACTGGTGGACCTTTTAAACAAATTAATGTAGCTATTGCGTCATTTATTTAAACAATTGTGACCTTTTCTGTTCATTTTTGGTGAAAAATGTATTTTTGTTCAAAGAGCCTTAATAGTGTTTTAGGGCCAAAAAAAAAACAACCTAAAAAAACAGGATAACTTTTGCTTCTGTCTGCAGAAATGAGCTTTTTAGATGAATGGTTAAATTGATACTTTGCAATCGTATTTAAATGCAATGACATATTTACTCTCTTTTAGGACGATTTTTTTTTCAAAATTAATGATTTAAAATAAACTAAATTTTAAATCAATCAGTCAGAATTTGTATGAGTTTGTTGAGATAGTTACATTTTTTTTTTGCGTTTAACGAGAGATTAAAATTAATTTCCATAATTGTAACTTGAAATGCATATTTTTAACACTCAGTTCAACAACTTTTGAATAATTTATTTCTCTCCAATCATTTCTTTTTATACATCCTCCTAACTTATCAGGCAAGTTGGAGGAATTGAGTCAAACTGTCGTTTTTTCCCCCTAAATTTTGTCATGATTTTAACGAAGATTAAGCTGTTTTTCATATTTCCTCCTGTTGACTATATGCTTGGAAATTGCATTAACCCTCATTTTTAGCTGTAGGTTTAAACATGCAGTAAAACGTATCGAAATATTTTATCCACAAAAACAAAATTCAAAGCAGATAGTCTCCTTTATAGTCCTAGTTAAATTGATAGAAAGCGTCTGAATGTTTCTTCATCATCAAATATCTGTTCTGATGAAATAATCTGTACATGGATTAGAGAGACTTTTTGCATTTGCTGTTGACAGTCATTTTGTTCACTAAATGATGACTTTGGTTTGGGTTCAGACCTTCATCACCATGGATTTTTATTTTCCTTCATTTCAAGACACTTCTCATTTCCCTAGAAACAGCACTAGAAGACCTGTCACAAAAAATAATGGTCACATAAGAATGATACATTTTCATAAACCACCATCAAAAGGTAAAGTATTTCTTTACTAACACCAGAAAATGCTTCCTGTTTTGAGGAAAACAGCTGTTAATCCTGTGGAAGCTGCTTGAACAGTAGCCGTGTAACGGCTGAGGCCATAATTCTCTGTTGTTGTTGTTTTTGTACTTTCCTGTCTTTTCTTTCATCTTCATCATGTATCTGATTGTCCAGAGCACCTGATTGGGTGACGGATCTCCAGCGCAGCATTTAAATGCTGACCATCTTAAAAACGTGCACGTTCTTCTTTGTTCATCCAGACTTTGGTCTTTGTAATTTGGTTGCTTTTGTGCAAAAATAGTTTTGTAAATAAATGTAAATAAATCCCAGATTACTTTCATTCCTGGGGTCTTTGTGAGAATTTTTGAGTCGTTATTACATGTAATGAATTTTTCCTTCCTGTATGTTGCATTCTTTTACAGTCCTCTGGCCTGGGGTGTAATAGATTCCAATCATAGTGATCCTTATTTACAGCTCCGGCGGCGGCGGCCCAGGTAAAACTGGAAGGCCCTGCCTCTCTCTGCAGGCCATTTGACTGAGAGAGAAAAAGTGGGAGAAGGAAAAGTAAACATGGGCAAAATGGATTCTCTGTGTCTATATTTCATGTTGAAAATTGGCTCATAAATCCAGTGGTTTGATCTATGGAACCCGTCGTTGCCTGAAAAAACCTCCGTAAATGTGTAATTTCTCCCTTGACAGAACACAGCCGAAAGGCTATCTTTCTTTTTGCCTCCTCCTCCTCCCCTCTCTCTCTCTCTGCCTCTGTCTTTCACTCTCGCTCCTTCTCTCTGGGTTGTTGGATTAACGCTGCCCCCCCTCCCTCTACGCTCATGCTCCTCGGATATCTTATTTTCATCACTGTTCATCCATTCATCAAAAGTGGCGCTTCTCCTCAGTCTCACTATTCTAGAGCCGTCTTTAGTCGTATGGCAGGTAGTATCAAGAATGTGCAGATTATCAATAAGTCGAATAAGAAAATTGTTGGGCAGGAAGGCATTGTCAGCCAAGTGGAGATGATAAAGTCCCTCTGTGGCCCCCCATCTACCTCCGTATCCATCCGGGCTTCACTCCACGCTCTGCAACACAGATGTGAAAAGCATGAGGCAGAACACTGCAGGAGAGTGTCTTATAATGTTGTTGAGATGGGATCTCTTTATCAAGGCCGGCCTGAGACTTTAATCACGGCCTAAGAGGTGTTGGCGCTTTTTATCATAATTGAACTGTATCCAGACTAATAGCGGGCATACGTCACTGTCGGGGGGTTGCTGGGCTGCACCAGCAGGCAAAAACCCACGGTGGTGGTGATGGTGGTGGTGATGGAACGCTCAGTTAAGAGAAAAGATGTGTATAGAGGGACATAAAGTGGAAGAGTTAGGTAATAGCCTATGTGATAGAGTGCTGTTGAAATACATCACACCTTGAAGTAACCACTGATGTATCAACGATTAGATTGCTGATGCCTCTTCTCCGCGGCGGAGTGCTCCATCGCCATCATGTCATGTGCAATTGCTGATGAAGAGACAGAAACGGGGAGAATGTGGAGACGAGTTTGATGCTTGATGTAAATGCAGCGTAAAAACATCCAAACCAGAGTCTTGCCCTCGCTGCCTCCTCTCATCTCTACATCTCTTTGACTTTCACCTTGTCCTGTATTTAGGTCACCTTGAGGGGAAAAGAAAAAAAAAAAACTTTTAATCATCGTTCCACTTGTGGCCTCTGGGATCCAGAGCAGCAACAGAAAAGAGGGAAGTTGGGAAATCAGGTGCCCACCGGGCTGGACAGTAGATGTTATTTCCACTGGATTTTTTTTGCTGGTGGGGGGGGGGGGGGGGGGGAGGCTTGTTGTAACACAAACCCAATCACTGGTGCTAAGCAGTGCTTACAGCTAAGCATTAACCTCACTGTCCACTCACCACATTTCAGCCCCGGGGAGCTTGGAGAACACGGAGTGGAGTAAAGCAGTGAGTGCAAATTTCCCCAACACTTTGGTTCTCTTTGAAACATCTGCAGGCAGATGGTGCCTTTCAGTTTGTCCTACCTTGAAATGACCAGTCTGACGGTGATGGACACACGACACAAAAATCTGTCACTTACACTTTAAATGAAGACAAAAGCTTTTTCTTTTTCTTGCATCCCTTTTGTTTGAAGCTCGATTTACCACAATATCATTTAAAATATTTTTATAGCGGCTATTTTCCTCTTCCACCACCATATATTATCATCATTGTTATTATTATGAACTCAAATCGCTGTCATTCAGTCAGTCAAATCAACACAAAAAATGTGTAAAAATGAACATAAAATGCCAAATTAAGATGTTCACCAAAAATACAGATAAACACAAATGAAAATATATTTGTTTTTATTTAACCTGCTAATATGATTAAAAAAAATTAACAGTGGCAGAAATTTATAATATCTTCTAAAGTAATTTCCAAAAATGACTCCTATACCAGGAGAACCCCTTAACTGTCTCTTTTTAATTTCAATTTTGGCTTGAAGGACAAAACTATAAATGTCTGTTACACCTCTGTCTAGGGGCTTTTAAAAGGATGTAACATAAAGGGTAAAAGGAAACAAATTAAATACCCAAATGACTCAAAAACTCTCACAAACAAACCCAGGCAAAAAAAAAAGGTGGTAATTTATTTACAGAAAAACTCAAAACTACATAAAAACAACCAAGGACCAAAGCCTCTAACAATAGCAAACAGGAAAGCTCTGCTACTGCCAGCTGGGAGGGTTTCCAACAGATGATGTGGCAGTATTTAAACCCTGAGATGAACGTCCACAGGGATTCCCAACTATTTGAATAAAGAAATATACAGAAAAGCAATTTTAAGATTACCCTTTTAATCTTAATTTTCTCTCTCTCTCTCTATCTAAATATATATATAGGTCTTCCACCATGAGAAAAATGCTACAAGGGCGCGTTAAAAACACCAAGAATATTATTTTCACCGGAGTGTGTCTTTAACTAAGTTTGCCTGTGAATCCGTGTGTCTTTTTTGGACAATTTCTTTTGTTGCCTTTCATGGTGACACTATGGAAAAGGCGACAGCAGAGTTTGGAGAACGCGGCCTCCTTAGGATTAATCTATAAATGAGTGCAGGACAAAAGACCAGCTCCAGTCTGTTTTCCTGCTGGTTTTCAGAAACAAACCAGTTTGATTTGATTTGTCAGTGAGAGACAGAGAAGACTCTGAATAATACGTGACAGAGTAACTCCACTAAAGCTCTCCTGCCCGTGTCTTCTGCGGCCTTTACCTGAAAAAGAACAATCGTGGCAAAGGGTGGAAAAATCCAATTTACCATGTGGATTCACTGCAGTCTCACTGAGGGAATTAAAGATTACCCATAACTCACTGGGGTTGCTGAGCAGGTCAATGGATGGCAGGAATGGAAACATCACTCTGGGGTGCCATAAGAAAGGACTTTAACCTCCGGCTCCTTCAATGAGGCTGCTGGTAGAACATCATCCTCACCAGCAGCCGCAGCAGCTGCAGCAGCCTCTTCTGCGCTGGTTTACAGGCTGAGGTCATGCTGACAACTCAGCTTACCAGTTATTGCTGATCACTTACTTTTCTCTGTAGCACAAACAAGGAAGAAATGTCAACATTGGTGCATTGTTTTCCTCCCCGCTGGCTCTGGGAGCAGTTCATGCGATGCTTCATATGAGGTTGGTGGGATACTGTAGCTGCAAGCATTCTGGTGTCATCACCCACACACGCTGACTACTTGTCTGGCTGGGCCACCACCACCAGAGCCTCAATTACCTGACTGACGTTTCATTAGCGCTTGCAGCTGATCCCGTGGCTGAGAGGCAGCGGGGCGCAGAGGAGCACGAAGCGGAGGGAAAAAAGCAGGGAGGAGAGGAGAGGCTTCAGTGCATTACATTCCCCTGCTCTGTCAGTGTCACAGCTCTGAGTACAGCCACACAGCGCACTCATTACATCGCCGTCATTTAGTTCATGCTCTTATTAAGCTGGACTGTGTATGCTAAAATAGAGCTGGGTTCTACCTGGTAGGAGCTGATATTCACAGAGCTGTCCTCAGAGCAGCAGGGAGGTGAGGCGGGCTGCAGATGTTTGTATGCGAAAACGATCAGCAGAACCTCAAAGTGTCTATGAGACAGGTCCGTTTGGTGCAGCGTACTGAACAGAAGTTACCAAGAGTTGTTAGTTCTCCGTGTGAGGAGTGTGAGGGTGCAGGTCCCAAACAGATACTTAGGTTTGTGTGTCCTCGTCTTCCTTTGGGTTGGCGCAGGCCATGTCAGAGATGATCCAAGGCAGAGCTGAGAGGGCTTAGTGAGACCCCCAGCCTGAGACTCTCCACACAGCCCACGCTTGGCTGGTCTCTCCTTCCCATTTGTCATCCTGGGCCAGTAAGACCCCCGGAGAGATTAGGGCAGAGCAGAGAGACTGGAGTAGCAGGAATAAGAGGATCAGTTAAGCTATAAACACAGACAAGTTTTTGTCTCTCACCCACTCTGGCACAGTGACAGTTTGTAATGGCTGTCAAAAGTTGGCTGTGTGCAGTACATCTTCCTCTAAAGGACACTGCAGTGTCGGGATGTGCCACACTTCATGTCAGCAAACACATCAGGTACAGGAGCTTATATCAGTTTGACCAAACGTTGTGTGAAGTGGGCTTAAGCCCAGACTTTCACAGCATAAACTGCATTGACCCACACTGACCCGAGCCACTGAACCATTGCCACGCATTCCACAAAAAATGCACAAATTTGCCCACAATTACAGCAATGACATAAAGACCATTAGTCAAATCTAGGGAGCTCCTTCATTTCCATATTTTTGAATATTCTACTTAATTATGCAAAGTGAAGAGTAAGGTAGATGAGAAGTTTTAAGAAAGCCTCATAAAGTCCTTATTAAGAGCAGAGGGGATTAATGACAGTTAATATGAGGGCAATCAAACATTTAATGCAAAGGTCCTCCTGCAGGCAAACTCTATTTAAATGAGTCAATTAGACATTCATTATCTCTGAGCCTATGAGTGGAGTCAGATCTGCATAAATGTTGGTGCAGAGCATCACTCCTCTCTAGAAAGGAACAAATGAAATATTAAAAAAGTTAACAAGTCAGACATGGAAAATGCACAAATATTGATTGCTAGAGGGCTGGTTACACATTGTCATCAAATCAGGAGAGAACGCACGATATCCATCGGAGATTGTCTCATAAATCATAATTATCGAGTTAGCAACATCTCCACTCCCAATTAGTTGTAGTATTGTTGAAACAGAATGAGAGAGAGGAAGGGGGGGAGTACCCTCTGACTGTCCATTTAAAAAAGAAAGAAATCCCTACAAATCCTGCAAATGAACCCGTGCAGGTTTGCTAAATCCTTCTTGTGCTAACAAATCTCCCAACAATTACCAGATAGATATGTAAAAAACACATGTATCTTGCCGAGGATGACTTGAATAATGTACTAAACTATGTAGATACATCACTGTCAAGACTTCCTCCCTCCTCCTTCTCCATTCCTTCTCTTTTTCCCCTCTCTCCATGTCTGCCTCCACTCTTGTCAGTTGCCCCAGCACACAATTACTGTGTGTGATTGCTATCAGGCGGGACGGTTGGGGAGGCTCCAAAATTAGGGCCTAAATAGGATTTCCTACAAGGCGAAGGGCACAGGCTTGGACATGGTAATGAAAGCCTATACATCACAATCAGGCCGACAATCCTATTCATACTGCAACACATTACTCTCACTCCTCATAATTATAGAGGGGTGACAGACGGGCCTGTGGGGCACGGCGGAGGAGGCGCAAGGATGGGGAGGAGGCGCAGGGAAGAGTTTCAGCGAGAAGGTGCCGGAGCGGTGAGGCAGATTTTGAGCGGCTTCGTCTTTTTTCACTTTTGTGATCTCCTGATAGCTGCAGTGACCAGATTAGGTGGAGGTCCACAGGGCCTAGTTCTGTATAGCTCCAACATTTGACCATGACACATCTGAGTCAGAATTACAAAAAAGAAAGCGTTCTAATCCTCGGTGGACCCCGTCCTCCAACAGGACACTGACCACATCTTCCATCAGAATGACATACACACACACATATGAGCGCACTCCCTCAAAACGGAGAGATGTGATGAGATGTGAGGGGGACAGCTTTGCAATCAATACCACCAGCAGGAATCAGCGATGGGAAGAATAAGACAATGGCCTATCAGATTGAGGTTGACTTCTCCTTGTATGTGAGGCAGGCCTGTGACAATAGATTGGCCCAGAAATTCAATGGCAGTCGCTGACTGAAAAAAAAAAAAAAAAATGAGGAGGCAGATGAAAAGAAAGATTGCTAATGCTCTCCAAGCAGGCATTTTAATCTGAGACAGAGGAGGGATTTGGTAAAAGCCATTATCACACCTCTCCCCCCAGAACCCCCACTCCCTCCCTCTCTTAGCTTTCTATTTCTGATAAGCAACCTTATCAGACTGCTTGGGGGGGGGCACGAGCGTGTGTATGCACCTTTGCATGTGTTTGTGTTGCAAAATGGGATATGCGAAATGTGATTCATTGGATCCAAGAAAGCCTTTTCTTTATCGACGTAAATCACCTTCAGAACTCAGTCAAACAGTGAGCTTTGCAAAGTGGATTCCGATCAGAATAACCCCAAAGAAAAGCACAATGGAGAGACAGAATGAGGCCCCTGACCTCAAGTGTTTGGTGCCGGGGCCTGAGCGGTAATCAAATGGTTATGGTTATCAAATAACAATAAAAAGAGAAGAAATTCTGTGTCTGCTCTTTCTCTGGATGTGAAAAAAAACACTGATTGGAGCAATTGTTATTGATATTCTAGTGGTATTTTGGGATCTTAAAACCAGACTTAAACTGATGCTTTAACTGTTGGTGTTTTATTTATTTCTTTTCCTTTCCTTTATGGCATCTTTTATGATAATTTGTGCTAATTTGTTCCCACTTCTTTTAAGTTAAAAAACACAATTTGTATTTGTCCTTTGGAAAGGACATGGGGTTGACAAGTGCTTCTATGTGTCCATGTGCAATTATGCCAATACTGTCATTAGTGTGTACACTTTACAGCAACCCATCCACACTTGGTTTGTCTATGTCCCACAAACACAGTGTCCCTTCTGTGATCAAGACAATCCATCAGGCCTTGCCGCTCATTAATCACCAGGCAGACCCACAAGCATGAGCAGACGCACAAACACACACCTCTAGGATTGGGGCAGGCAGTGATGAACAGGGGAGTTAGTTTAGTGAAGCACTAACACCTGCACCTCAGGGAGCAAGAGAGCAGAACATGACACGGGAATGGCCTTAGACAATAATGTATATGTTCATTGTTTATTGACAGTACATATTTTAATCTTTTCTTTTTTCCAAGTTTTTATTTGTTCTCTTTTCTTCTAGAACCATAATAATGTTCTGCTGTCTTTCTCATTACAGAAAGAAAAGTTTCCTAAAATTCCAACTTTTCAAAGGATTTTTTTCTCTGAACTCAAAATTGTAAAAATGTGAAGAAAAATTATTTATATACAGTATATGTACAAATTTCCCCATAACCCATGGAACTTAGCTCCTGTTTGGCTGCATTTTCTTTAGAAGTAGTCTGTTTCGCCCTTTTCTGTACATCTGGCTTGAGGTGTCATCTCTCAGCTGTTTTTGTTGGTCAGCCTTATTTAAGTTCCCGGTTTTCAGTTTTTTTTAATGAAGTTATCACCTCTTTGTTTCTCCTTTTGGATGTGTTTTTTGTCAAGTTTAGTGGTGTTTGTCATGTCTCAAGTTTATTTCTTCAATTTTTGATCTCTTGGTCTGGTCTTCTGCATTCTTAAAGGGCTGAACGGTTAAAGACTCACTCTGATGAAAATGATAGTTTGGGGTGTTTTTAACATGTTCTTGTGGTATTTTTGTGATGATGGAGGACATATATGAAGAAATTTAAGCCTAAAATTGCATTTCAGAGTATTTCTTTATTCAAATCATTGTGAATCAGGAACTGATAAAAAAGTTTGAAGAAGATCATATTTGTTAGGTGGAGAATACGCTGGATGGGCCACCAGCTTCCTGCTCTGCTCCATTCTGATGCATCCATTTACATACACATAAATCCTTGAATGAGTTAGTTTTCCAAGCTGGGATCTGGCTCAAAACTGGATAGCTAGCTCCAATATTGCTCACCATTTTTATTGCACAGGTAATGTTAGGTTGGGGGTGTGAGGGACTGTAAGCTAGTGGCTTACAGAGAGCTCTCAGCAATAGAGAGGGGAAGGGGGCGGGGTTGCTTAGCAGTTCAAAAATGAACTACTGCTGCTACGCCAAAACTATGAAAACTAGAAAACGACACAGGTTTTTAAAAACATTTTGGCTAAAAATGTCATCATAATGAAAAGAACACTGGGAATGCTTAGAAAATAGATCAAAAGATGGTTAAGATCTCAATGCAGCTATTGCAGGAGTTTTCTTCATCAAATTGTTTTGGTCATAGAAGCTAAGCTCAAGAAATCTGGAATTGAAATACTTACAATATTTTCTAAACTACACATTATATCGACATGAAAAGGAATCACGGATCCAAAAAGTGTCTTGATCTTCTCAAGAAGGAAGTTCAACAGTTTAATATTGTTGCTCTCATCTTTCTATGAAGATACATCAAAATGCTTCATAGTTGATGTCAATTCCACCTTAATACTCCACATTACTCCTTCACTTTGCTGAATTTTTTTGTTTATAAAAAAAACAAACACTTTGTAACATGCCATGCCATCTCTATCACCCCCCCACCCCCATTTTCCTCAAAATCTCCACTCGTGGCCTCTTACTATGGATCATCAGATCAGCACTGAGCGACCCTCCATACAACCAGCATACTGGCTAATGCACTATTGATCCTGGTCCATGGACCAATTTCCACTTGTGTTTGATTTGGGACCACAGTTTCGGTCATGGTCCGTCTGTTCCTTCGGGGCCAAGAAGGAACTTTTGCCAGTCTCTTATCAGGCAGAAAGCACACAGACAATAAGTGAGTGGGATGGAGACAGATGTGGAGTGAAAGGCGAGACGGCTTGCTGGTTTGCAGAGAACAGGAGAGCAGTCATTAGAGAATGGTGATGAGTTCCAGAGCTTTAAAGGAAGCAGCTCAGCTCTAACTTTGTGTGAGGTCACAACATATGTGATCCCAATGCTACTGAGGAGCAGCCGTTGATGATTCTAACAAAAAAAACAAACCCTGAAATCTGCAACAACAGTTATAGATGCGCTTTCAGACATCTTGTTGTGATGAAAAACAGCTTTCTACTTATTTCCATCTCTGCCTTTCCCGGCAGAAGCTAGTCATTTCAGAAGGTCATTGGAAGTGGGTGTGCCTATAATGAGGTCACATGACTGGGAGGATTCATTAGGAGAGTGTCACTAAGTAAATGTGTGTTGACCTAGGCCACTGACAGAGATGAGACAGCGACACGCTCCTGAACTGCTCTCCTGCAAACACAATGAGGAATGCCTCGAAGATCTACTACCTCCCATTCCTCCTCCTGTGGACTTCCTTCTCCCTCTACGCTGTTTTAATGTGTCCTCTCAACCTCCCAACATGACCTTCTCACCTTTTTTTATCTACACACCTCTCATTCACCATATACGTGACCTTCCCTCTTCCAACCTGCCTCCCCCACCCTGGCTGCCCTCTTTTTCTTTCCGGCAGTCACAACATTACCCCGACTGATTGAAATTCTGTCAGCAGGTAAATGCTTTGTGACCGGTCGCTGACAGTCATGCCAGCCGACTCTAGGGCTGTCGCTGACAGTCATTGTGGGGCCGACAGGACAGCCTCGGCAGCGCTGGCAGTCAGTCAGAAGGCAGTGTCTGTAGACGTGGGCTCTCAGCTGAATAGCAAGACTCCCACTGTCTGCTAGTCTGTGACACTCCCATTAACCCGCTGAAGAAAAAGGTAGACAGCCACAGAACAGCTGGATAATTCACTGTCTGACTGACAACACACTCCAACACTCTCTGCTTTTCACCTCGTCTCCAGGCCTATGACAACGTTGACTTGATGCTGTCAGGTTGGGAGTCAGCCACCGCTTCATGTCAGGCTTCACACTGTCGCCTCCTGATGTTCAGCGTCGGAGCAGATGCAAAGGAGGCCAAGTCAGGAGGGAATGATGATGATTGATAGATTAGAAGGCGCATGAGGAGAACAGATGTGCATTTCTAACCCTAACATTTATTCAAGTCATCACCAAGCAAAAGCCAAAATGACGCTTTTGTCTATAGCAATAAGTTCGTAAAAAGACATTTTCCATACCCTGGCTCCTTGATGACCACCCTCAGCTAATTAAAGGCGGCTGTTGACAGTTGCTACCATGACCCTTTGTGCGATGCTCCCCAGGGGGATCCTGTTAGCCTGCTAATGCTAATCCCCAGTGACGGGGGACAGGGCAGAGCTGTCCCCTGCAGCTCATGCTGTTGTGACCACCGGATTTGTCAGGACAGGCACGGTGATGTGCTAACATGGAGATGTCCCCATGTGCATGTCACACATCTGTAATTAGAAAAGAGGCATGCATGGAGAGCCAAGGGGGACAGTTGTTTTGGGACCACTTGATCTGCGTTCATGACACGCCTCAGAAAAGAGCAACCCACGCCTAAAACTGGCTTATAAAAGAGCAACTGGTTTAAAGAGCTTTAATTGGAGTGACTTTTGCCTGAAAGCTCCGGAGGTTTGAAGATTCAGAGTGAGGAAAACTGTCTAAGACTGCACAAAAAGCAAACATTGCAGCATGATGATGATAAAGGGGGGAAATTCACACACCTGTGTTTCAAACCACGTGTTTTCACTCTTTCCTTTACACAGTAAGGTCAAGGACACATGCATATTCATGTGAGAGTTGGGCAGGATCGATGGCTTTTAATTGTTTTCTCCTGGTTGGTGGCGAGACGTGCCAGCGTCCATTGATCTGTTTGAGCAGAGGCCACTCACAGAGCACGACTCAGGGACCTTTTCTTGACTGAACACCGATCGAGTGTGTGTCTGCATGTGTGTGTGGAGGGCGGCGGATTGTGTCATGATTGGGATTTTAACACACACAAAAGCAAAAGGCTGGACAGAAAGGCTGAATGGAGCTTGAGGTAAAGAGACATAAATGTAACCACAGGAAAAACTAGGTATAGTTTTTTTCAGGGGTTTTTCAAAAACTGTTGTAAAATGTTTTAGGACACAAAAAAGGTTCAAATTAAACAAAAACACAAAAATATAAAGATAAAAACATAAACAAAACAAAATTACAGTAGGTGCAGTACTAAAAGACCAACTCCAATTATTTTTTTTATCTACTTTCAAAGCGTTTCTGGTGGTCTTTTAATTATGATTTTGCTGTTTTTAGCCAAAATGAAACAAACCTGTGTAGTTTTCTGGGACAGTTTATTTGAAACTCACCTTTGACTTTTGGACGGGATTGGTAATGTAAAGCAACCCTGCCCCTCTTTCCATCACCCAGAATTTAGCCATGACAGCCCCTAAATCACCCAATCTAACATTACCGGTGCAACAAAAATGGCAAGCAATATTGGAGCTAGCTGTCAGTTTTGAGCCAGATGCCGGCTTGGAAAACGAAGACATGAATCTTGTCGTCTACAAGAGGAAACATCAGAATGAAGTGGAGGAGGAAGTTTGTGGGCCACCTTTTCCACCTAACATCTCCTTCAAATTGCATTTTTTTCATCTTTTCCTTATTCACCACAATTTGAATAAAGAAATACTCCAAAATGTATTTTTTTTATATACGTCCTTCATCATCAGAAAATTGCTACAAGAACGTGTGAAAAAAAAAAAATCCAAAAAAATCCAAAACACAATTTCCATCAGAGTGGGTCTTTTTTAGTAGATAAATACTGATTCCACAAACATTTGGAACAATGGAATGGTTGACTCGTTATTACAGAATCAAATCAACTCAAATTCAGCAGTAAATTGTCTAGTGTGAAACGTGAACCTGAGTAGTTTTTTCAGTCCAAAACCTTAAAGGTCTTCATGGATTTCATGTTTCACAAGACAAAATGAGCATTAGTCTGAATATTTCAAAGTCAAACCTGCAGCCGACAGTTACCCGAGTCAAAGGTACAAACTGTCTCCTCCTTGTTTGAATGAAACATTTTAGATGAGACCACACTTTTTGTGCTTGTTATGTCAAAAGAAACAAGTTTAAATGCATCCAATTAATTGTTTGATAAGGAGGGTCTGAATCCCTCTGCTTAGCTGTGGTTTGATATCATTGCAGTTATTGGATCTGAGAGATGCTAAAAATGGTAAGGAGTGTCCCCATTGACTTTGATCTTCCTGACAGCCTGAGGATCAGTCAAGGATTTTGATGGAGGGGCATATGAACAAGTGTTGGAAAAAGCTTTCTAGGTTTTCTTCCTACTGACCTGTGAAAAAAAATACTAGATCTGCCCCCAAAAAAATGATAAATGACAGACAATGAATTTATCAGGATGTTCTTCTTTCTATCTGTATGAAGCAGAAAACGAAAGGGTGTCTTCATTTCTTCATACTGCTTCTGTTTGGTGCCAGAACCCCACAGATGAACACTTCAGAGTCCAAAGAGCTGAGTGGCTCTAACCGTTTTGTGAGATAAATGGCTGATTCAGAGAACTTGCGAAAGTAAAGCACAGTTTTTTTTTGCTTTCTAATTTATGTATTTCTATTCTTCAGGGAAAAATCAAAGCTTTCTGTGTAAAGAATTACCCCTACCTCAGTGTTTAAAGATCCACTCCTATGGAAACTGTGTTTTTAACATGTTCTTTTGGCATTTTTCTGATAAAAGAGGACATATATAAAGCAAATTAAGATTGAAATTGCATTTCTGAATATTTCTTTATTTAAATAGTTACTGCCATTCGAAAAAGGGCTCATTTGATGTTAAAATTACACTGGGTGGGTCACAAGTGCCCTGCTCTGAACGCTTAGCAACAGGGAGGGGAAGGAGGGGCTACAACTCAGAGGCGAATTTCTAACGAACTTTTGCCGCTCTGCAGAATCTGTGTTCTAGAAAAAGGACACAGGTTTTTGATTTGGACTAAAAAGGGCATAACCATAATTAAAAGACCACTTGGAACACTTTTAACCCTCCTGTTATATTCATTTGTGAAGAACAGAGATGATGTTCCTGGGTCAATTTGACCCGGTGCATGTTTTATTAATTAAAAAATGTCTGAAACCCAGAAAATCCTAACAAGCAGTGTGAATATATCATCACTAACTCCATTACCAATTATTCTTTCAAAAACTTAGTCAAAATGGTGTTTTTTACCACTAACAGGAAGTGGTTCAATTATTTGATAATTCACTCATTTTTCTTAAAAATATACATGCTCTAACTTTTTTAAATTTTTCACTACTGTATTACTTTTAAAACACTAACATATAAAATACAATAGTTTTACATAACATTGAAACATAATCTTGAAATTTTGTTTTTCATACATGCACTGTGAACCAGAAAAAAACAAAATCACAATACAACAGACAAGCAATCGCAATGTGAAGTTGAGTGTGTGTCTGTACATATACACAGCACAAGAGTGATCAGTCATCACACTGTGCTTTGTGCAAATAAATTTTGCACATTTTGTACAGGTCATGCTTCTCTTGACCTGGATCCTGTCTCCGGCTCGTCTCGCGCCACCGGCCGTCCCCCCAGCTTCATCTGGATGAAGCTCGTCTGCTGGACTTTAAATGTGAAGTTGTAGAGTTAGATAAGTTAATTCTCTTCTCTATGAGTTCTGGTACATCGCCTGTCTGTCCTGGGGGAGGATCCCTCCTTCATGTGCACACTCCTGAGGTTTCTTAGTTTTCTTCGGAATCCGTTTTTTTAATTAGGAGTTTTTCCTTAGCGCGAAGGAGGGTCTAAGGGAAGGGATGACCGTTTAGTTTAGTTTGTTTAGTTAGTTAGTTTTTCCTATTGAAATCTATGTATTCATGATCCTTTTGATTTTATGTTTTACTTTTTCAATTACCGATACAAAGCCAATCGAGACGACAGTTGTTGTGAATTTGGGCTGTACAAATAAAATGGAATTGAATTGAATTGAATTGACATGGTCACATGAGTCACTGCCATCCTAGTGGGCCCTGGTACTGTCTTTATCATATTTTCTGCAGACAGGTTTGTCTGACCCATATTTGGGGATGAAGACCAATGTACTTCACCATTCTTTGATATGAATGTCTTCCTTGGAGGAACAGGAATAGCAATTCCCTCATCTGGTTCAAAATCAGAATCATTAGAATCAGAATTTAGCTCAAGATAGTCTTCTTCTGATCATGATTAGTGATGACTTCCAGAGCCTCCTGGACTGTCATCTTTCTTCTTCTGTTGCCTATTTTGTAAAGGTCTGCCTGTGTAATGTTGGAAGGACTCCCATGCAGAGAATCTTTTATATGTTTTTCCCCTCCCCTGTTGAGTGTCGACTGAATGTGGGTTGAGTTTTCCCGCGAGAACATAAATGGTTCCTGTCAAAAGTCATAATACCTATGCACCTGTGTGTGTGTGTGTGTGTGTGTTTGTGTGTGTGTCTGTGTGTGATTGAGTTGAAATGTGTCTCACAGCTGCAAACAAAAGGAAAACTAATAATAATAAGACATCCTTGTACCTTCAGTTTGACTGCTGGGTCAAATTGACCCGAACATAATCTATGTGATATAAACATGCAGGGGGGGGGGGGGGGGGTTGCATAGATGTGAGATGAACCATTTTCACAATATATGTTGATTACACTAATTAAGGCAAGCAGAAGAAGTTTCATGCTGAAAAAATACTTTTAACTATTTTTCCTAGATGTTCAAACTTTAAAACGGGTCAATTTGACCCGTGACATAACAGGAGGGTTAATACAGCTCAGGGGTCGGGAACCTATGGCTCGCGAGCCATATATGGCTCTTTTGATGGTCACATGTGGCTCGCAGACAAATCTTTAATTATACTTTTTTTTCATTAGACCAGTCCTTCTCGGGCGCGATGGGATGCCAGAAGCGCGCAGTCGTAGCGGTGCTTAGAGAGAAAAATCTGCGCCAGCGCTATCAGTTTACTATTATCTATTATTTCACAGAGTTTGTACCACTTGGAAACCTGTGAATTGCCGTGCCTAAAACTGCGCCCTCCCGTCTCTGAGAAAGAGCGCGTAGATGCGGGGACGGGATGTTAGAGGGAGAAAGCAGAGGGTGGGGGTGAGGTGTTGTGGGGACAGGCAGCAGGTGAATCGCGCAGGGATTGTAAAAACGTAAAACCTGCTGCCCGTCATTCACTGCAGCGTGTGAGTGTGTGTTTGGCTCCATGTCTGCATGTGAGCAGTCTGTCTCACATCTACAGAACATTCAGACCTAAGATCACGTTTAAAGTCTCAACGCCTGCATGAAGCAGAAACTCACCACGTATCAACCAGACTAAACCATCAGCAGAACCACCACGAGAAATAATACTCATCATTTATTAGCAACAGCATAACAATGTTATTAAAAAGAATCCACAGACTTATTGTCCTTTAAAAATGTTGAAATTAAATAAAATGCACACATTCATTTGTATTTTTAGTTTTAAACATATTGTCGCGGACTGAGCGGCTGTTGGGCCGCGTTGAAAGTTCTGAAGTTCATTGAACGCATCTGATTGGCTCTCAGTTCTGTCGCTCAGCCTGTTATTAGGTAGTTTGGACCAATGGGGTTCAGCCATGG
This sequence comes from Oryzias latipes, assembly GCF_053564925.1. Classification (NCBI taxonomy): domain Eukaryota; kingdom Metazoa; phylum Chordata; class Actinopteri; order Beloniformes; family Adrianichthyidae; genus Oryzias; species Oryzias latipes. The sequence goes on from NC_136240.1 coordinate 10,818,487, forward strand.
GCCAAATAAGGGAAATGGGAGGGCTGGAGCAGGAGGGGGGGAATATAAAGTTGTCGTCTCAGCGGGAGACATTCAGAAGTTGCTGAACTAATTGTACGGCGTTTGTCGCGGTCTGCAGTAACCAGAATAAAGAACCTTAAAAGAGGTTAAGTCTCCGTGCCTCCGTGTGGGAAAGGAACGCTACATTATTGTATGGCTCTTTCGAAATTACATTTCAAAATATGTGGCGTTTATGGCTCTCTTGGCCAAAAAGGTTCCCGACCCCTGATATAGCTCAAAAGATGACCTGAATGGGACTTAACCCTTGTGCTACCTTGTGGGGTCAAAATGACCCCACCCTTACAGTGACGCGTTCTCCCTACCATGACAAAGGTGGATAAAGGTGGAAAGATTTCATGTAATCCATGGACACCAGTGAAGATCACAAATCATTGAAGAAAAAAGGTTCAGTGCACTGTCTAGTGGGTCCAGATGACCCACTCCCAATGTTATAGTGCCTTGGATAGCACAAGGGTTAAAGCACATTTCGAAAGGACTGGAGGTAGTCGAACCATATGGCAGTAATTTGAAGTCCCGAACATTAATGCAGACCCAATCTTAAGCTTTTATTTTAGGAGATGACTAATAATAACTCTTTTGCAGTTGTCCAGTACTAAATTTCTCAGTAGTTTTGCTAAAGCAGTATTATCTCAGATCTCTGCTCTGTCTGGGTGTCACTCTTCTCCTGATTTGTGTGGGGAAAACGTTTTTATGTCCTGCTCGGAGATTTCAAGGTGCATTATCATCAGGCTCAGTAACTTTTGAGACCCCTTTCTTTCCGCCCCTATCCATAGGGCTGCTGGTGTTGACTGTCTGGATTTAGTGGAAATGTTAGCAGGAAAAATAAATGTAGAGAAAAAATGGACAAAATGTTTAGTTGTAAACGTTTAAGGACAGTTGGGAAGTGGTGTCAAACTCATTGGTGACATAAACTTCAGGCTGGAGGATAGCTGGTTCCTATCCAGGTAGTTTGAAAAGAAGCTCAGCAATATCTTCTACCTCATCACACTTTGAGCAAGGCACTTACCCAAACTGCCACAGGCAAACCTGTTGAACTGGCATATCCCCTGTGCAAATATGAAAAGGGTTACTTTGAAAAATTACCTGATTTAATAGGTTTAAAACAATTAAAAGGGGAAAATAAACTGAGAATATCTCCTGACTTTCAGTTTATTACATTGTCCACTTTTTTTTAATGTTAAGACACTGAACTGGCTTAAAGGATCGTGGTTCTCTAAAACTCTTGTCCACCTCATTCTTTTAGCCAAATTTCATAAACAAACTGCACTCATTTTAAGAAATCAGAGACAGCAATTAAGACAAAACAAAAACAGCAAAGTCCCTCACTTTAATTGAAAATTGGCCAACTTTCATGAAATGTTTTTAGTATTTCCCATTGTGACAGATTAGCAGAGTTTAATTTGTTGGTTTTTTTTGTTTGTTTGATTGAAAATGATCCAAAACCACGTTTTCTAAATTAATGGAGGAGGAATTTAGTGTACAGTGTCACTGATAACTTCTATTGTTTAAAATTTCTACATTTTTTCGGTTATTTCTTTAAAAATATGGGTCATGTTATCTGGAAGAGGAAACCTGTCTATGACTGTCATTTTCTTTATTTCCATTTTTTTAAACAAATCCCCAAAATCAACACAATATGATTCCTCAACTAAGTCACTACACACCTAAAAGTCAATTCCACTAAACAAAAATGTATTCCATTGGAGTTTTAACTTTTGATGGATTTCTGCAGTTTGGAAAAAGAATGACATCTGGGGTCTATCCCCTCTTTCATTTATTCTTCTGTAGCTGGCTGAATTTGTCAATTTGAACAAGCAAAGTTGTGAAATTGGCAGCAAGTGGGGAGTAAAAATGGGGGGGGGGGGGGGACCATATGCTGAAATAGGAAGAGTGGAGGGCGACGAGAAGATAAAAAGATTGTGACAGTCATCCATTTGACCTAGGCTGTTGAGTGAGAGCAGTCTGGCTTGTCAAATCTCTGTGCTAACAGTGAATAGCCATATCTTTGCAGAGCATGGAAGGGTGTCATGCACTATGGTTTCATGGTTCAGGATAAGGCTGGATGAAGCCATTGGCTGAATGACACTCAGACGGAAACACTTTTTCTCTAACTCCTTGAGTGTTTTTTTTCCGTCTTTCTTTCCCAAGCACTCACTCAGAATGTGAAAAGTGTGAACACTTATTTCTATCAACTTTGCTTGTTTGTGCGAAAACTATCTGTCAGAGAAAACCCCCAGCTGAGTTTTTAAGGAGAGGAATCCATTTCTCGGCCCTAGATTAAGCCTTGTATCCCTCAATTATTGAACAATGAGGATCTTCCTCCCCCATTTTTTCCTTTTCTTTCTCTGCACTGTAATAACATCCTCAGTCACACACATACACACACACATGGCCTATTACTGGCTCATTAGCCGGAATCACGGAAGGATTACACTTCAGCCTGATGACAATGGCAAGGAGAATTGGTCTTTTTTTTGTGCAGGAGTCAGGGGTTAAGTCACCAATCAAAATAGCCAGGCAGATGTATTGAGACATTTTAATATTGGCAATTGTTGGAGCACTAAAAATTTTAATCTCTCGCTGGCACCGCTGTGCCCCCAGGCGACTAAAATAAAGGAGGGGGTTGGTGTTTAAAGAATTGATGTACCCCGTGGCATTTTGGGTAATTGTGTTGGAATTGTTGCTACCTTCAACAGCCTTAGAGAGAGCACCTTGTCTTTATTCAACACCATGTCACACCCAGACCGAAGAGTTTCCTTCTGTGCTAAAGACTCCGAGCCGGTTGAAGAGAAGAACTGCTTTATTTATTTGTTTGTTTGTTTATTTTTTTGCCCCCCCCCCCCACACACACACACACAAAAATACAACTCAAACATACAAAACAGAGCATAACTTTGACACAATTATTCTTATTTTTTTAGCGAAATGGAAATAGGAAAACTAATGATGCTAATAAAAAGGGGACATTAAAGAATAACAATGAAAAAAATCAAACTGAGAGAAGAATAACTGTGAGATTGTGGTTTATGCAACCCTAAAAATTTACAATTTTTGTTGTATTTTTCTGTGATCCATTTTAAGTAAGTCAATTTGGGGCGTTTTATTAGCTAATTAGCTTTTGTGAATATTAAATCTTGCCATAAATAAAACACATTTATAAAATAAAGAAAGCATCACAATCTTTGTGATGAAAACAATGAAAGTCAAAAATGACTTTTTTTATATAAAATTTAAAATTGACCAAAAAAGGAATCTGTGATAAGTTTGTGGACGTTCTTCCAGCATTTATAGGTGAATTCACACGACTGAAATAAATAAGAACACATTTCAGGTTGCTTCTGACTCAAAGTACAACTATAGTGTTTAAAAAAGCATTACATTCAGATGAATAATGTTTTGTCAGATTAAATTTGTTTATCCGTTTGAAAGAAATTTCTTTAAAGTGGTTTGTTGAAAAGACGACCAGACTTTTGAAGTCAGATACATAATTGGTTTATTTAAAAGTAGCTGCTGGAACCGAAGCAAGATCATCCTGAAACAAAACTCTTATCTTTGGGTTCAAATGTTTAGTAGAAGAAAAGCTAAAAAAGGAGGAGCGCTGCACAAACCCTTGAATAACATGCAAAGCCCACTGTATAGCATCAAAGAGAGGAGAACTGCTAAAATGAAAGCAGTGCTGGTTCTGTGGCAGACTGGGTCAGGTACTGGTACCATGACGAAGCTAAAATAGTTTGAACCACCAGAGGGGGCCATTGATCACAGACCTAAGGAAGGAAAAAAAAGAATTCAGAAACAGTCAAACATGCAGCTTCACATCACTGTTTAACATGTTTTACAGCTGCAAAGCAGATTATTCCCATCTTCCCTGTCAGGCTTCTCTTTTTATTTCCGTCTTCCACCCATGGTACGCTCCTCCTCACCCTGCACCCTCTCCCTCCCCCCCTTTTGGTGGTCCTGTCCTCTCCAAGAGTTCAGACTAATGACTAGTGACAGTCCACTGAGGGGAGCGAGCTGTTTGCAGTCAGCAGTGCGTTTGTTGGTAATTATTTTCCAGAGTGTCACATTAGTGTCAGCCTCGTGGCTGTGAGAGAGGAGCGAGGGCTCCGGCTGGCGGGATGGGTGAGGCAGAGAGTGAGGGGAGGGGACAGGGTGTGATGTTTGGTGGTGGGCAGCGTTGTATTTATGTATGTAGGTTGGGGACATGGGCTGTCATGTGTGCCTGATGGCTACAAACTATAAAAGCAGATGTTCTGTGAAGGAAGTGAGCAGCAGAAAAGTAAACTTTCCTTCATTTTGCAGCTTTTCACATTTGTCCTATTCTTTCACGTTGTCCACATTGATTGACAGCATGAGGTGGGTTGACAGTGTCTGTCACGTGAGGCCCAGTCACTTTTAAACGGCCATCCCAGCCCAGAACAGTACTAAAATCCCACAAATTTGACAGCTTCGCTGCAATCAAAGCCCCCGTTTCCCAAGTATTACGAGTCTTTGGCCATCACTTCTAAAAAAATTTTTTTTTGGGACGGATTTTCCCAAAGAAAACGAAAAATATTTAAGAACCAGATCAATGTCTCAGGCGGTAAAAATCTGGAATTTACTAAAGGGACACTGTGATAATATAATCAAATCTTTCTTGTTTTTACAATATGGGTTTTAACTATTCTATCATGCACATTTCAGGTTTTCAAGGAGATCTTGTGGGCTACTCTGCTGGTGTAATGGTCAGTGTTGTCGTATTGCAGCAGCGATGGTTCAAAACCCAGTTTGGGTTAATGCAGGTGAAGGTTCCTTTCCAACTTCTTTCACAGTTTATAAATGTGCTTTGCAGGCTGATTGGTGACTTTCAATCCTCCCTTTGGAGTATATTTGAGTGAGTCTGTCAATGTGCAGCCCTGCAATGGACTGGCAGCATGTACCTGTGAAAAGCTCCAGTTACCAACTGGACCCTGCTGAGGACAGCGAGAATAAAAGGAGCCACGAAGGAGACTTTGTGTCTTCTTCTAGGACCGAGGGAGAAGGAAACAGTGTTTCTTAGCAGTGAAAGTCGTGTGGATGGTATAAATGAACATCTAAGTTCAAATAAGAGAAGCTCATATAGCTGCAGCTACATTTAAATTGATTTTTTATTTTATGTATCTACATACATCTTATGTATTTACTTTTAACCTCATTCTTATTATGATTTTAGCCCCAATGTTTCCCTGTGGTGATCCTTTACGCCAGGGCTTGCCGGCTTGGTCGGTGATTGTTGTCGCGGTTCTCGCCCTTCTGGGGTCCAACATTGCAGCCTTGTGGCTTTGGAGTGGACCCAATTGCTCTCCTGGTCTGGGTGGGCATGGTGGCGATGGTTCTGTTCCTGAGCTGGCTCCTGGTATGAATAGATTCCCAATATGTTGATTCTGCACATCACAGCAGAGCCATGCCTTAAGTTACTTTTATAAGTATTCATTGTGTGCGGGGTCATGGGATTTATGTGTTAACGGAGGGGAAAGGTGGGGGGGAAAGGGTGGGTTTGGGTTTTTACTTGAATTTCTGTCTGTCTGTCTGTTTTATTTTTATTTTAAAGCGCTTTGAGAAGCGCTTTTATAAACTAAAAGTTGATTCGAGTTGATTTGACCCCCTACAGTCCAGAGCTGGTCAAAACTGCTTTTTAAAACCTTAAAACAAGACATCCCAAACTGTGACTGCAAAAAGACACATCCAATGATCGTGTCATTAAAAGTATGAAATAGTTTTTCTCAGTGTCATTCAAACAGGTGCCACAACAAAACGAAAATGCAAAGCAGCAAGTTAGATCACATCCTGCTGGCAATTTAGCAGTCAAAATAATTTTCAAGTATCAATTTATAGGGCTGGATATTACAAACAAAATACAAGATAAATTTTGATTCCATGGTTCTTGTTTATATTTAATTCAAAATTTCCTAAATAATCTGTCTTCTTCTCCCACTAGGTTAATTTTGTTTGATATAAAATGGATTTTTTATTTAAACTAAAAAAGGAAGAACTTTGTTTAGTAAAATGAAAAACTTTTACAATAAAAATCAGGTTTTAGTTTAAATAAAAATACCCAAACTGTTTGATGGATTTGATAAATGATGTTTTTAAACTAAAAAGAAGTTTGATTTAATCCGTTTTTAATTTTTAAACCCAGCCTCAATTTCTTAACCTACTGGGTTTTGTCAGGGACTAAAAAGAAGCTTATAGCAGCAACTCTTCATGTTATTTTGTCTTTCCCTTTTTCTCTGTAAATGTCTATTGACTGCTGTCATACTACTATCAGCAAAAGGTTTTCTATTGAAGTGTGCCGGTACTACAAGTGTACTTACATGTACTAAAAGTGAAGCAGTAAAATTGAAGTTTAATTTTTACATATGTTGTAAACTTAAAATATTTCAATTTAGTATAAAGAGGTTTTCAGTAAGAGTACTTTCTACACTAACATGTACTACTGTATACTTGCTATGCTAATACTCAATTATGTTTAATAAAATAAGCGTCAGGTGCAATTTTTGTGGTTAAAATACAAAGACCATTTTAGAGTGTTTAAATATATATATATATATATATATATTTAAACACTCTAAAATGTATATATATATATATATATATAATATATATATATATATATATATATATATATATATATATATATATATATATATATATATATATATATATATATATATATATATTTAGATGACATATTGATGACGTGACTAAGAGTAAAAGTTTTGGAAATGCATATTTTCAGAGCGATGAGCCTGTAAAAGTCTGTAAGGGTTTGAAACATCCGTCTAATCGAAGTTTGAAAACTGAGATTTAACATTTGGTTAAGTTGGTTTAGCAGTGAAGGGACAGAAGTTAACATGCAAACAATACTGGCCTGCAGTCGGTGGGGTTTTGGAAGGGTGGAAACAAAACAAAAAAGTGTGCGTTTGTGTGTGTTTGCATGATGGCAGGCGGTCACCGGCTCCCTTGGGAGGAACTGATCAATGATGGAGACTGTAATGCACCTCTCAGTATTCATGCTCACATTGGCGGCTTTGGGGAGTTACCGCATACACACACACACACACACACACACACACACACTAAAACACATGTTGTCACATGTTGAACAGCTCATCTCTCATGCGTTCTCTTCCACTCCATCTTGTAGCTGTCTGGTCGATGGCCTCTCTGTGTCCCTCTTCCCACTGCTTAGTCTCTGGCAGACTTCTCTGTTCTGGCGCTGTCTCTCCCTTTGTTAATATAGTAGCTAACCTCTCTCTCCATAGCACTGCTACCAGACTGTCTCTGTGTTGATATACTGAGGAAGAGTGTCGCACTGCACTCCACATCTACTACCCGACTGACTCCAAAGACGTGAGCGCCCTTCATCGTCAGCGCTCTCATACTGCCGCTCGCAGCATCCGTGCTTGGGCCCCTGTTGACACAAACACAGGAAGTTTCAAACTCCTCTTTGGATTCTTTTGAAATCTTGTTTAAATCCTACAAGCAATCCTCAGCAAATGCGAGTCTCACCTCAATAAAAAAATTACCACTAATTGTGGGGAAGTGATTATGGGGTAAACTTAATTTGTTCTACGCCTTGAGAGAAAAAAAACTAGCCAGGAATGAAAGAGGGTTAGAAGAAAAAATGAAACTGTGACTATTTACTGTTCGGGACTTCAATTAGACATCGGGAAAGTTAAAAGACTCCGCAGATGACCTCTGGCATCCTAATAAACAAAGTGAGGAACTCTTCTTGTGTTGATTTAATTCGCCTCGTCTCAGCTCTCACTTGCTGTGAATTCCTCTGAGGACCAAAGCTGTAGAAATTGATATGTTATTGAAGCCGTTTCAAAACGATCTCACTTTAAAATCTCTCAAGTCAGTTAATTTCATTGGTTAAAATATTATACATTTTTCACGAAGGGTTTAAGTAAAGAGAACACAGAGTGCACGAAGAGGCTTCCCTCTCTGAGCGGCTGTGGCAGTCCAGAAGACAGCTAAGTGACACGCCTCCTGCCGGGAAATGAAAGCATACAATTAACATCGCATACCATCATCCTCAGCTGAGCGGGCATGCTTATAATTGGCTGGCTGACCAGCATGAGTGGCTCCGGGTGGCAATTTATTCTGGGAGCCATGGAGCTTACCCTGGGCGGCTAACGGCCCCTGTGCCGTAACCTGGCTGAGGCAGCGGGGACATCATTAACACTTCACGGGGCCTGCAGGACACACACTCGTCATCCACCATACACCACCTATAGTCTGTGGGGCAAATTGGGAGAACAGGGAAGAAATAATAACCACAATGCTAGTGGAGCTACTTGTTTTGAATGGTCAGCTGGTAAACGGGGAAGAAAAAATGCCTGACAATTTTTGATGATTGATTCTGATAGATGTTTGTCCAGGTGGCTATCAAACACAAACTGTGTAAATTAATGGGGGGGGGGGGGGGGGGCCTGTAACTTCTGATCTTGCCTTGACACAAAGAAGACTTTCATTCTGGTCTCAGATCATCACGCTCACAAAGTCAGTCTGGACTGCTGTTTATGTGTCCATTAAAAGGTCTGCTGTCTGGCTCCCCACCTCATCCAAGACCAGTTGGTGCAGCAGAACTCACAAAGTTCTGCAGTGGCCCAGAACAGTCCCAGTAAATGCAGGAAATGGTTTTGTTTCAAGTCTCTGATCTTGTGTTTTTTTTTCAGTGTAAGTTTGCATTAACCCTCTTTTCTGTGGCTGTCGCCCCTCTATGCTCTTCCTCCTGTCTCTTTCTTGGCTGTTTTATTCCCAATTCACTCATTTCACATTTCAGGACTGAGTCTCGCTCTCTGATTACACACACTGACACACACACACAAATGCACGCACACAGGCTCACAGCCAAATGGCTGTTCATTAAAGACAGGGACCTGAGGGGAAGCAATCGTCTGAGAGACGGAAATTGCGTGTCACATTAGATTAGCGGTGTAAAGCCTCTGGATTGGCTCCAGGGAATAAGGAATTATTTCAATTACATTATTTCAAAAAGTCTTTAAGCAATACCAATACCGATAAAAACAAATTAAGAGTGATTTGGGGTGATTTGTGGCACTCTGAGCTGTGCTCTCTGACAATGGAAACAGATATGAATAATGCAGATATTACACTGTGTAATGTGCTGAAGTTGAAAGCAGATTATTGGTGGCAAATAATCCCATTGGTTTGCATTGTGCCTCATCAAAGGGAAATATGGCCAAGTGTCAATCACGCAGGAGAATACTCACTGAGGGGGCTGAACTCCTTCACCTGCCACTCATCAGCCACACTCCAGACTCCAGCACCGAAACTCACTGCATTCCTGTGCCAGAAATTGTGATAAAAGTACAAGATTTGGGGGTTTTCATTAAAAATTACAATGTCAGGCTTCTTGCTTCCAAGTTTTTAAAAACATTTTTCTTTTCAAGACTGCAGCGTTTCAGCCGTTTTCCCAGCACGGAAACGCACGTGTCCATCGGTCTCAAGGGGGGAGAGAGCAGAGCAGGGGGTGGGGGGGTCTTCAGAGAAAGAGGGCAGTGTAAAGAGTAAGACAGAGGGGGGAGACCGTCACACGGAGCGAAAAGACCAACAGACACAGACCAACCCGCTGCCAGTCCGTGCGCTGGTGCCTTCATCATCCCGCGCAGACGCGCATCTCCAAGCGCGCATCTCCGCTTCGACTCCACTCAAATAATTAAAGGGGGGTGAAAAAACTACCCAGCTACATCTGAAGGAGGACCACCAAAGTGACCCTTTTTTGTTTTTTATTCTTCCGTTTTTGCGCAGCCAGGAGAAAGTCTGGCGTCTTGTTTTAACTATCCAGAAGTTGAAGCGAAAGAGTTGCCGGAGAAACACATTTCCCATTTCGCAGTTCATCATCACTGTGAGTACGAATTGATGCTTCCCCATGCACGTGATTAAAGCTTCATTTGCTTTAATTGGTCTAATTAGTTCTTTGGTTGCTTCATGTTCTGTCGGGCGCGAGGCTTTGTGGTTCTCTTTCGATTTTGTGCGTAAAAACAGTTAGAACACGTGACTTTTTGACTCGGGCGACTGATGATAGTGTAAAACTTTTTTTAAACATTCCATTTTTTAAAGCAGAAATTAGATTATTTATAGAAAAACTGACTCCACAGCGCAGAGCTTTGATTTTATTTTCACTTAAAAATACCCAATTTAATCCAATCAAAAATAGAAAAACAAAAAAGATTTGGGCAGTTCTTTTGTCACTTTTACCTTTTATTTTGTTTAACTGTCTAAAAGTTTCTTAAAACTCTCATCCTATTCAAATTTGATGTTCAGAGAATCTCATTTATGATGCTTTTTTCCTCCTCCAATTTCTTTAATTTCTTACACCTCAGAAGTAAGGGAGGGTTTGGAGGCTCCATCTATGTGTGCGTTTTATTGGCGATACATTCTGCGGTAATTATTTACAGGCTTAGTAGGCCCACTTCAGCCCCTTTTTGCTGAAATGAATCCAAAGCTGGGATTGTAAAAATGCCTCCAGAGTTGTAACTAGTGTGTTTCACAACATGAAACTATTTGGGCATTTTTGTGTTTTCTGAAAAGTTTACAAAACGACTTCTTTTTTTTCATTTTAAAAACTGAAACTAAGTACAAATTAAGTTAATTAAGAAATGTAATAAGTGACCCTTTTGATCATGAATATTCCTTTTTGTTTTCTAGGAGGTGAATGGACCTCCACCGCCCCTTCAAGATGGACAGCCCCTCCTACCTACCAGCTCCTCTGGCCTCCCCCGCACTGATGGTCCTAGCCTCCACTGCAGAGGCCGGCCGGGACGCCTCGGTCCCCTGCCAGGCGCCCAGACCCTTTGGTGTTCCTGTTTCAGTGGAGAAGGACCTCCACCTCCCCTTCCCCTCAGCTTCCTACACCTTCACCTCCATGTATCAGCGCCAGGGCCCCTTATCGGGCGCGTTTCCGGCTCGAGACTTCCCGGCCTCCCTTATGCACCTCCACCATCAGTTCACACCACCGAACCTGGACTGTACCACTTTAGGCATGCTTAACCACAGCGGTGTGGGCGCCTTCCGGCCTTTCTCCTCCCCACCAGAGGAGAGGGAGCCCGGGGGTTACCAGTCGGCGTTCACCCCTGCCAAGAGACTGAAAAGCTGCTTTCCAGAAGTGGAGGGGAAGGAGTTTGACTTTGGCTCCCTGAAAGCTGAGGAGACGGGGAGAAAGCTGTTCTCAATGTCCGGCCTGTTGTCTGACGGAGAGGCTTCCTTGAGCCCAGAGGAGCGTAAAGAACACAGTAAGTACTCCCTCCTCTGGGAAAAGCACATGTGACACACAGATAACTCTTCTCACCAAACCTCAGAGGGAGCTGTGAGATACTCTCACATCTTTAAAGTAGGGAAACAAACTCAAGCCGCAGCATCCTCTAATGCAACAATGTGATTAACATATCCTCCACTGAATAATGGTGACAAATTGAAAGGCTCTTTTTTGAGGGAGCCTGGAAAAAAAGCCTTTTCTTTTGTCCTCTGTTGTGTAGCGATGTTTACAGCAGCTGCCTGTGACTGACTCTGACCCAAATAAATCGAGTAGTGACACTTATTCAGCTTAGTGATCATTAGCAACAAATGACCATTAGGCCTATTGGAAGTCAGACATTTCTTGGGGGCTGTGGCGCACAAATACATGGGAGCGTATGGAGGGCTGACAGAGGAGGAGTGAGAGTTGGAGCGAATGACATCCTGTCAGAGATAACGAGGTGGCAGAGATAGAGAGGAAGGTATGGAGGAGGATACAGAAAAATGGAGGCAGAGAGAAAGAGATGCAGTGATGCGCCTTAGCTTCCCAACGACAACCCTCAGCTCAATATGGCCGCCCACACCAGCCGTCTGATTTGTTGACAAATGAGTGGGAGAGGTGTCAGTCAGCGCACCACGGAGGGAGAGACGCTCCTCATTAGTCCCCGGGATAATTGCCCAGCGACGCGGGGGCACAACTCTCGCCTCACAGGGAGACGGGAGGGAGCAAGTCGGGAAAGCAATGCGAGGCATGATGGGAAATCAAACCTCCTCAGTGGTGGTCGCCGAGGGGTGCGCCTGACAGATGAAAGGGACCAGTGGAAGACGAAGGCAGCGAGAGGAGGGAGAGCACCCAAAGGCTCAGCAGATCAGAGGGGGACACCACAGAAAATAATGAAAAAGAGATGGGGGGGGGTTGGCAGAGCTTGGAGAGGGGCGAAGGCAGGAGAAGGAGACGCCGGTGGAAGCTCTCAAACACAACACCTGAAGGAGACTTTCATCCCACACATAAAGGGCAGAAGCAGGGACTGGCTGTCTTAGGAAAAGTTTGGATTGTGTGCCGCATGTGTGCGCCACTTTGCATATGTTCATTTCTTTGTTAAAACTTGCTGATTTTGTCACCGGTTGGTGGCTGAGTGACAGGGCCAGGGAGGCGGAGTGGCAGCAAGGAATCCCAATATGGAATTTTAATAAGGACAGGAAAAGAAGAGATAGGAGCCAGCGAGCTTGTGTGAAAGGTGTGTTTGTCTGACAGTGTTTGCTCTGTGCACGCATGCATGCATGCTCACCTCCTGATTTTGGGAATCTCATTTGGGAAATGTAGACAAGGACAAAAGACAGACTTGGAACAGAACTGGAGGAGGATCACTCCTCACCCCCCCGACCCAAAAAAAAAAAAAAATGGAAACACGGATTCATGCACGTTGGAAGCTGCTTTTCCAGCTTTATCCAATTATTCTGGAGTCAGACAAACTAAGAGCTTTAATGCAATTGAGCCCACAGCACTTTTCTAAGTCTGACATACACTTGTTCCTCTTGACTGGGCAACAGTGACTTTAGGAGCAATCGTCCTAAGTGTTAAGCTTGAAGTCTTTGAGTGTGTCGAGTGCCTGCACACTTTAGCAACAGAAGAAGTAGAGTTTCCCACAAAACCAAACCATATAGTTTTGATTTTATTTTCCTTATTGGTAAACATTTTTGTGTCTTCACCATGTCTGAGTTTATGGCATTTTTCCTCAAAAAAGTGTTTAACTTTTGTGTGATCTTAACCATCTGTTTACTCCCCATATCCTATGGGTCAAATGTACCCACCCTGGCAAAGCCCCAAAATAAAACAACTTCACTGAATTTGAAATCTAAAATCTATTCAGCCCAATGAAACATTTACTTATCAAATAAATTCAATTTAACACATTTTTTTTAAATCCTACTTTTTGTTTCTAAATACAAAACCCATTTTTTAAAGTTGCTTATTGCTGTTATTTAAATGTGAAGTAATTATTTTTTAAATAATTATACTGACAGTGCAACAATCTGGAGTTTCTTTGTCTTTTATATATTTTTGTGGGTGAATTATAAAAGGACTTTTCTTATAACACAACAAAACAACAAATTGTTGTTGACTTTATGAGGAATTTTCAATTTCAGCTATTAAGCACATGTGGAACAGTGAGAATGACTTCTGCAGACGTCTGTCTTATATGAGCAGCATTCAGCTTTTGTCTTTCAGGGACAGAACTGGAACCTTTTACAGATTCAGCTGCACCATCAAGTGGATCTGGGGTGTGTGTGTGTATGTGAATTAGTTTGTGTGTGACCTTTGAACTTTTTCTAGTGTTCAATATTTTATAATTCACGGGTCAAAATGACCCATAAGGTGTACAGCACACATGTAAACATAAACAAAAAACAGTTTAACTTTTTCTAAAATTAGAGCCGCTTTAGGGAAAGTTATAACATTTCAAGTTGGTAAAGGAAGGCATTTTTTCTGCAACTTAACTTGGTAGTGGGTCACTTTTAACCCGGAAGACAACACAAGGGATAAATACCTTGATAAATAAAGTGTGCCCTCAAAGATTTATGACTGTTCCTTTTTTTAACTTGATTTTTCTGTTGCAGTATTGAACTGTTGTCTGTGGGGATGCTCTCCCGTCTGCGGTTGCACACTCAGGTGACCGTGATCTCCGGTTCTCCTTGAACGTGTTTGTCACTCCAGACAGGCAGGTGCATGGCAGCTCTCCCTGTTTGCCCACGTGTTACCAGCAGCGGTCGGTTCCTCCTGTCCATTCTTGCCTTTCTTCCACCGATGTTCCCTCCTCGACTCGCCTCTGTTTTTTATAAGGGAAGGTCTGAAACGATCGGTGTACTCTGACAGCTGTTCAAACAGCCACACTCACTTTCAAAGGGCAGATGTCTTCACTGGAGCGAGTCATGCTTATTTTCCTCTGGGAGATGCTTTCCGCCGCAGGCCAGAGTTGGAATGAAAATCGTTTTTTTTAACAGAAACATGACTTAGGAAACTAGAGAGTTGAGTGGCAAAATACACACCATAGCTGGCCAAATGTTGTGTGTGTGTGTGTGTGTGTGTGTACAGCTCACAGTGGAGGCAAAGCTAAGTGAGAGCTGTGATAACTGGAGACAGATGTTGGAGAACCCCTATGCTTTGCTGCAACACTTCCAGTTTGTAGATGAAACTGCTGGAAAAGTGAAAAGTCAAACTAATTCTATTTAATATAATCTAAGGAAAAAAAAGAAAATGTAAAAGTTCTTCCTCAAACCGCACATTATTTTAAAGATGGGCTGGATAAAAAAACAAACCGAAAACTTGAGAAAAAATGTGCATATAATTTTATATATGAAACTATTTGTTTGCATTATTTTGACAAAACCTGTTTTAGTTTTTTATGCTAATAATAAAAGAGGAATAATGTCAAAATGTAAAACAGAACAATTATTAGCGAGTTTTTCATTTGCTGACAGGTGCTTAAACAACAACGGTTACTTCTATAAATGTGAACATCGGGACTTTGCACCCGGCTGTTCCAGATGCTCTGACTACGATGCAAAGGCTGCTTGAGATTTGCCAAATTTTCAATCAGAATATATCCTATAAGAAGGTATTTGTGAGGAAAAAAGTAGGGAAAAACTCCAAAGGCTTTGCTGTGAGATGTGGTCAAGGGTCTTCTTTGCTTGGTTAGGCTTAGTTTTACTGAAGCCAGGACAGTCAACATTACATAGATCCATCTTAGATCTGAATGTGGATTTTGATGATATCTGATCACTACAAGCACATTTTTGCTCTAAGTTGCATTAAAATGGGTGAATTTTAGGAGTAATTTTACAAAAGGGGGGAATTTTCTGATGTTATTTTAGTTTTTCTTCATGCATTATATGAGTAAATGTCTTCTACTCATTGATTAGGTGTGCTTTTTAGTCATTTATGCTTAAGTGTCGATAAATTCCAGTTTAATATTGACATGTGTACCTAAACACGCTGGGCGTATTCTCGCAGTGCGCGCTGTGATTTGATAACAGGGGTTGTCATTGCTCTGTGTGAAGCTGTCGCTGACGGCTGGTATTGACCCGAACTTCCCTTTGAAAGACGCAGTGTTTACATCCCCCGATGCAGCCCACAAGAGATCAATACCACCACTCAATGCTCATGCATACACATATAGTATCTGCTGCCTGCTATTATTCCCAGTGTGTGCACCTCATCAAGCAGACTCACATCTGCTCTCTGTACACTGACATTCAGTCTTTCCTTGTGTTACGTTTTCGTTTGTAGTATAGGGGGATTCACAGCAAAATGTTTTTTTTTTTGGATTTGGGTTGGATGGAGGCGGACTATTCCTGAGCATCATTCTTTTTCAGCTACAGTGAGGTTTGAATCTGCATCCCCGCAAATAAAAGGCCATCTGTGGCTCTTTGTCCGACCACACCGGTTGTCTTGCTCTTGATTTGAAGCACACGCAGAGGAAGCATTACAATATTAATGGTGGTTGTGTTTGATGTGAAAGTATGCCGGGGTTGACTGTTCCCCCTCCTGTTGTGACGGTAGTTTGTTCTCCTAATGTTCTCCCAAGTAAAAGAGGCTTTCATCCTGGCAGGAGGGGAAACTTTTCTCAGCTTTCCACCTCCTTTTCTCTCTCTTATGAGGGTTGGATGGAGGAAATGTGGAGAACTTTCTTTATGTTTTTTGATGACTGTGTGGTCTGACATAAGTTAAGTATGTTTGTGGTGTTCCTCTATGTCTCTTAATAAGCTACAGGGAGTCAGAGTGCGGGCAACGCTGTTGGTCAGAGGCAGACAGAATTTCTATAGGTCTGCCAGTTGGCTTTTACTGTAGCAGGGGGAAATGTGTGTCTGTGTGCGTGGAGGCAAAAGGGATTTTTTTATGTGGTGACCAGCAGCACCTGTTAGACGGTCCGCGGTCTTAACGCATCTTGTGGTAGCTTCCTGCGCCTGCATCTCCACTCGGGATTGCTCCACATGTGCAGCAGATATGTGAGAAGATCTGTGAGCAAAAAACAAACAAACAACAAAACTGATTAACATCATTTTAGGTGAAAGACAAAGAAGCTGGTTATGTGTCAACTTGCTGACTTCCCAGTCTCCATTCTGCACACCTGATCGACCGGCTGCCTCTGATCTCACATCAAAGGGTGAGTGGGTGGGGGGGTTGTATGTATGCGTGTGGAAAAGCTAGAGGAAGATGTGTTATATCTGTATACTGAATCCCATGTTTGTGAGGAGCAGAAATCGCACATCCACACATGCACGGGCAGACTCACATCCTCCGTCTTTTTCCCTGGAGTCTAACAAATCAGTCAGGCAGATAGAGAGGGCAGGAAGGCCAAACCTTGGGGTTAAACACATGCTGCTGAGGAGCAGCGCAGACAGACACCAAGACCACACCAATTCTGCATGCTTGGCTGGAAGACGGGATCCTACATATCTAATATATGATATACAGTACGCGTGTGATGCTTTGTATATGCCGAGTGTCACATGCAGACCTCATTACAGCATGTCAGCTGTGCTTGTTTCCAGTCTCCCAGCTGTGGTGGAGCTTAACAAGAGACAATATGCCAAAAGCATGCCAGGCGTGATGGTTTTACCTCCCAAATACATGAGTTCCTGACATCATTTAGTGCCTTGGTAAGCAGGAGTGACAGTCCTTGTTGACTGTCAAATGTGCCATTTTTTGTCATTTTTAAGATTTGAATTGAAGGAAGACATCTTTAGAGGGTTGCAAAGTGGCTGTAAAACCTACACCCAACAGCTGATCCTGAGTGACACATGCCAAGTGGAATTCCATGAATTTTATGAAAAGGCATTTCTTTAGAATTCAAAAATTCAGGAAGAAATTCATATTTCTTTAATTATGTTTTTGCTCAAATCATGACTTACTTAAACCTAAAACATGTAGTGTAATTACATTAGTGCATGGAACTGCACCAATTAGCTACGTTCCCCCTCTGATCGATCAAGTCCCCTTCTGTGGCGCTAAACTGTTTGGCAAGCTCCCATCAACGCCTGTACGCCTGTTATAGGTCAAAGTTGGCCAGGATTGACCCCTCACCTCACTGTGTCAGGGCATAAACACTCCCCCAGTTCTCCTCAGAGAATAGCATTGCTTCTGAACCATAAATCACAGGTCTGATAATTGGTAGGAAAACAGCAGTCCAGCAGTATATAACCTTTTACGTGTCGTCCCAACTCTTTATTATGGTGCTAATGAGTGGCTGTGGATCAGAGATGGTGGGAGGGAGGGGCACGCCACACTAAAATGCTACCTAAAGACACATGTACGCTGCAAAATGCTTCAAGCCAGTGTGCAGCGAACACGGCACAGAGCAGGCATCCACAGCTACATGCAGGAATGCTCTCATGCTTTGGCGCAGGCAAACATTCCCTCACACATGCAAACACACAGAAGCTCAAAAGTGTCTCTTACAGGCTGCCATTAGTATGGAGATTGTGCTAATTGTCCCCATAGACCACACAGGCGGTGGTTGGCAGGCTTGCTGTGAGTCTGCAGGGCTGAGTGCGAGAAGAGACTCCGTACACATCCTATTGTCTCGGTCGTGACCCTATTAGCGCAATTACAAATCACCCTGAATGATTATAGAATGCATGCTGTGACCCAATTCAGCACAAACAATGGCGTTTTGGCTTATTGAGCACTTCCTTTACTGTAGCTCAAGTTCACATGGGCAGAATCACACAGGAGTGGAACCTTAAGACCTCTGCTGTTGACATCCAGTTCAGATTAAATGCTGGTTAATATATTTCCTTGTATGGCTTCATTGAAGGTTCTTTGTCCCAGCCTGTATTTCCCACACACACATATGATTTTAATCGCACAGTTATCTTGAAATTAATCCTAAAAACACACAAAAACATACTTTGATACTTTAGTCTGGTCAACAAATGCCAGCATTAAATATTGTTCATAACTTGTTTTTCTTTTTTTGGTCAAAATCTGGCCAACCATTTCTAAAAACGTGTAATTTATTAGCTGTAAATACATTTAGAGATTATGAATAAAACTTGATATTTTTGTTAAGAATCAGTTCACCTCAGAGGCTTGAGGCTGGTGAGTGGACACAAAAGAAAGAGCATTTTAAACCTTCAACAATTTCAACAGATTTACTCTAAACATTTTAACTCCGGGCTTGTATTTTATTCTAAATTCACTGATATGATCCATTCTGTAGGCTTTTTTCAGAATTTTACATTCCTCCCAGTTTGGACTCCCGCCTGTGACCATGGGCAGCTGTGGACTCTGCTATTGGTGGGCCGGTGCGTTCATTTGCAGACTGGAGAGGATCCAGCCTCATTAGCAGAAGCTCTAAGACCCTGAACGGTCAAGTAGAGTAGGTTGAACTGTGAGCGGCACCGGTGTGACCCAGCTGAGTCAGAAAACAAGGGGGAGAAGATCTATACCCGCCGGCATTACCACCGGCCTCTTTGTTCCTCGGTGTCTGTGGGGATCGGAGGGGCGTGTCGATGGGGGTTCGCACCGCGCTGCTCTCACCACAGCTACACAGCAGTGTGTACAGATCACACGCATGAGCACACTCTCTGAAGTGGATCTGTGTACAGAATTCTGACACAAAGGGGCAAAAAATCACACTCAAGCAGTTACGTCCCGTCGTTGGTAGAAAGCTGTCACCTCAGTATCCTCCTTCAGCTCAATTTGTCTTCCCTTACATTGTGAGTGGTGCCGGGAGACCACATGTAGTACGCAGGGATGTGCTGACCTTCAACCATAAAAAGAAAACAACATCAATTAACAGCTTTAATTTGCTGTTAATAAAAGAATCGTAGAGTGCAAACGTTTTTTTTTTTTACCGGAGAAACACCTGAGCAGCCCAGACTTATAGTAGTAGAGGCTAAAAACCCTGAGATGCTGCTGGCCACACCTAAATAGCTAATGCTCTTTGACCTACCTCAGAGGGAAACAAGAGTTTTCAATCTGTCCACAGACTCTCTGGAATGCATTGCCACAGCAGGAATAGTCACTGTCCACTTTCAAAAAACTTTCATAAAACCTATTAATCACAGCATGAGACTGTGCTGCAGTTTTTGCTTTTATCAGTGTTCTGATGTCACTTATTTCATACTATTTTACTTTAAAAATTGTTATTAAATGTTTTGAGCTTTTAATGTTCATCGCCTTGTTTGACTCTGGTCATGTTAAGTCGCCATAACAATGAACTTAAACTGAATTGAACAGCATGACTTTTCGAGCGTTTATGCGATCACCTTGTATGAGCTGATGCTGACGTGGAGGAAAGCGGCTCTTCATACTGGATTTGCACCAATATGCAAAACGTTACTAACAAAAACTGTTGAAAGGAAATAAAAATGAATTGTCGTTGAGATCTTTAATACATTTTTGCATTGGGTAAATTGTTGATGTGATTTGTACTTTACAGCCACCATAGGTTTAATTCCGTAAACTTTTCACTCCAGCAAAGTATTGCAAATAAGCTCAGGGCTGCTTTTCTCTGCTTCAGAATCCACTGGAGTTGAAGTTACGGTATTTAAAAGAATGTAAACACTGACACGTAAGGGTGTGTCACACAGCTAGTACGTACGGATGAAATTTGGTCATACCTGAACACACGTGGAAAAAGTGAGAAAAGTTTATGTGAAATTTTCACAGATGTATCACAAATGAACCACGTTAAAACGATGGAATAAATGTGAATAAAGCGCACAAATAACACTTAAATCAATACAAAAATGGACCGTGGACAATTATTGCGCTGTTTCTATGCAATTCATTAGTGAATCGTACGTCAATTACGTATTTTTATCATGACATACGTGACTTATAGACGATATAAAAGTACTACAGTGGTACATGTGTGAAAACTCCGTTAGACATACATGAAGAAGTCATGGGAGTCCACAAATTTGTGTATGCGTCTTGCAAAAATCATAAGCAACTGCATAAGATTTACGTAATATTTGCGCATAAACTACGTTATTCTCAGCTGACCAAAAATTTTGAACAGCACAAAAGCGATTTCTTGCAAAGGCACGTCGGCCAAAACCCTCGAAGGACATCTGCACACGCCGACGATTGATAAACGCAAGAAACACTTATGAATTACATACATCATGCATAGATCACGAAAGACCAAAATTTTTTAAGAACAATGTGCAAAATGTACAGTGTGTACAGGCTGTGAGATACGGCCATTAAAGAGTTTAAGGCTTTTTGGGTGATTTGCAGCATATTTTTAAATGCATATTTCCATTTGAAAGTTTTGTTTCTTTGTTAAAACCTGTAATGTTTTAAAACACTTTTTTTTTTTAAATAAAGCCTCAGTTTCATCTTGAATTTAGTGCAGACTTGAACTTATTAAACCAGACTCATCCTCCAGTCTTGTTGTTGTAATTATAGTTTGGTTTGTGTATTTATGTATTATATGATAGAAACATGTAGATGCAACGTAATAAAATGTATAAAAACATTTCTGTGCGCTTGTCTGCGGGGATCCTTGTTTCAGCCTTCCCTGATTCCCATCTCCATTTGGATCTGCAGGCTGTTGAGTATACATGGTTTTATCGTCCATATCTTTGCGCTTTTTAAAGATTAAACAGCCTCATCTACTGTAATTGTTTGCTCATCCAGGCAGACACATCAAAATCCTGTAGGAAGTGTGACTAACCCAAACAGAGCAGTATCAAGCAGCGCCAGGTGTTTGTGGTCCCCCGATACCAGCAGCTGTGTTTCTGACAGTATCCGATCTTATCTGCGGCCGATCTGTGACGATAGGATGTGGGTCGGTGACCAAAACCTTCAACACGTCCTTTTAGGAGGTCTCCACACACTCCAGTCTTTGATGATGGTCATTTTTTTTCTTAAAAACCTGTCAGATTAACTAAAGGAAGACAACAATTGGGTTTTGTTTGAAGCTTTCTGCAAGGTTTTAGCCTCTGCTGTTCTCTAATACCTGCGGTTTCTGCAGCACAAAGTGCATGAGGGACAGGTGTGGAAGAAGAAAGCAGGTGTGTTGTCAGGTTTTTTCTCACCTGTTAGCTCTTTCAGCACATGTGTGTGACTGATGTAGGGCTGCACGATATGAGGAAAACTTGCAATATGCAGTATTAGTGATCAACTATACTTGAGCATAATTATAGCAAGTATACAACACTCACTGAGCATTTCATCAGGCAGATTTGTCCAACTGCTCCTTTAATCAATTTTATCATTAACCAATCACATGGCAGCAACTCAATGCATCTTGGCATGTAGACATGGTCAAGACGATCTGCTGCAGTTCAAACCGAGCATAAGAATAAGGAAGAAAGGTGACTGAAGTGACTTCCAACGTGGCATAGTTGCTGGTGCCAGACGGGCTGGTCTGAGTATTTCAGAAACTGCTGATCTACTGGGATTTTCACCCATAACCATCTCTAGAGTTTACAGAGAATGGTCAGAAAAAGAGAAAATATCCTGTGAGCGGCAGTTCTGTGAGCAGAAATGCCTTGTTGATGCCAGAGGAGAATGGCCAGACTGGTTCCAGCTGATAGAAGGAATACCGAGATCTGCAGAAGAGCATCTTTGAATGTACAGCATATCGAACATTGAGGCAGATGAGCTACAGCACCAGAAGACCAAACCAGGTGCCACTCCTGTCAGCTAAGAACAGGAAACTGAGGCTACAACTCTCACAGGCTCACCAAAACCGGATAATTGAAGTCTCCATTTCAGCTGCAACATTCGTCTCTTCCCCAATTTTTCAGTAAGTCAACCTTGTATCAACGGTTCAGGCTGGTAGTGCTGGTGGTGTAATGGTATGGGTAATATTTTCTTTGGACACCGATTGAGCATGGTTGCAACAGCACAGCCAAACTGAGTACTGTTGCTGCCCAAGCCCAACCCCTTATGACCACAGAGTACCATCTTCTGATGGATACTTTCAGCAGGATCATAAAGCTGGAATCATCTCAGTCTTGAACATGACAATGAGTTCAATGGCCTCAGCAGTCACCAGAGTGATCTATGCTAGGAACGATAAAGACAGTCATGACGGCAAAAAGTGGTTCATCCCTGTCCTAGCAAGGTCTAACAAATAAAGTGGCCAGTGAGTGTACACACCATATACATGTATGAAGTACACCAACTGAATAGTTCTTTAGACTGAATTTGATCATTTTATGTTATATATGTTAGTATATAAAAAGTAAACTTCAATATATCGCCTCACTTTTATATTGACTAAGAAAACTTGTAGTACATTTAAATACATTTCCTGCTGCTCTAACTTAGAATGACTTGGTTTCTGAAACTGCTGGATCCGGCAGCAGAGGTGTAGGAAATAGAGACGTAAAAGAAACAGAAATGTATCGGAAAATCGATCAAGTACTAGGATTAACAGCCGTATTGGTTGAAAGGTGAACCACAGCAAGGGATTTGGGTTGTATGCACTAAACATATGACAACCATTTTTTTCAGAGAACTTCAAACAATACCTGAATAATTAATATGACTCACTTTTTTATATCTTAGCAAACAAAACAGTCTAAAAGACCTAAAATACCAAGATTTTATGTGTAAAGCTGTTATGTCAAAGACATTTCGTTTTTGTTGCTTAAAATATAAAAGTGCCAGTAAGAAAAAAAGTTTCTATTTTCAAGTTTTAAATGCTAAATGAATAATAAATATCTAGATTGTATTAATGTATCAAATGTATTGTATCTGTATCTATCGCCACATAGTAGAATCTTCTATGTATCAATTTGTTGACCTTGAATGGAGATGCATGCCAAATCATGTGAGGCAGGGTTTTTGCAGAAGACTGGGTGGCAGACAGGTAACATAGGGCAGGTGAAACAGGACCTGAAAGAGGACCTGTAATAAGCAGTTGTTTTGTAGGGGAGAGAAGAACAGGGACGATGAAAAAGGATTAAATGGATTGTAAAATGAAAAATCGACCGAGCGATCGATCAATCAATCAATCAATCAATCAATCAATCAATCAATCAATCAATCATTTGATCATTATATTTGTTGCACTTATCATACTTGTGAACACAATGGGCTATTCACCAAGATAACTAATATAAAACAAGGAAATTCATTTAAAAATAAAGCCCCCCCCCCCACGCACACACTCACACACTATGCACATACATACATACATACATACATACATACATACATACATACATACATACATACATACATACATACATACATACATACATACATACATACATACATACATACATACATACATGTATCTTTTCAGAATTAACTATACCATTAACAGAGATTTCACCGAAGAATTTTAGACTGAATGATTAATCTCATTGAAATGATTTAGACTTGATTAGGTTGCAGCAATTTTAAGTGATTAGGATCAAAGTGGAATAAAGTAATCATTTGTAATTATGCTTTTAACTTGGTTTAATATTTTTTTATGAGCTAAATTGGAATACATTAACCAAAACACATTTTAGCCCTAAGCATTTAAGAAGTAGAAACTCAGAAAGGATTCTTATCTGTAGTAAAAAAGATTTCTTCACAATAATTCTCAGTTCCAACAATGTTTAAGGTTACATTTTAAAATATTATAAAAAAATAAAAAATGTGTTACAAATAGAGGCAAACAAGACATTTTCAGAGATACTAAAACACACCAGCAACAAGTAGTTCCTGCACCTTCTTTGAAACCAAAATTACCATATAGGTTCTATCAAATACCATTTCTTATTTTATTTAACTTTATTTTGTACAAAACCATGTTTTCTATCATTAATTTGACATTTGTTAAGGAATTTGTCTGACAGAGCTGAAATAAGTGTATATTGGTGCCTTTCTATGAATTTTTTTATGTGTTGCTTTAAATAAAGGTGTGATAAGATATATATATATATATATATTATTATTTTTTATTAATAAACAGTATAGTTCATGTTATCCTCTTTCCTTTTGCTGAAGTCTCCCTTGTTTTTTCCTGCATTTCTTTACAGATTGATCTGTGGCTGTAGTTCTGAGGACGAGTGTTTTATTTAGCTTTGTTTTCTTAGTATTATGTTTAGCTTTCTTCTTAAAGATTTGCCATTTTGTTTTCTATTTCTTTTCTTTGTCCCATGAACACACCAGATCTGAGTTTACTAATCACCAGCTGTTTCTACTTCTGGTAATTAGAACTCCATTTAAATAAAAGCCCATGGTTTTAGGCTCCTCAGATCTATTCTGTCTTTGTTACCTTCCTGGTTCTCTGTGTTTCTGGCTTGCTCTAAAATTTGTCTTATTAAATTTCAATTTTAGTTGAAGTCACATCTGTTTGCTTAACAAATGATTGCTGCCATCAAGCCTTTGATCCTCTGCATTTGGCTCCCCTGAAAGCACTATTGACAAATGAAAAAGATTTGATTCGGAAAGAAGCTTAGCTGAATGCCTTGTTTGGTTAGGAGAGATTTGATAACCTTTTATCAACTTTAGAGCAAATGTGATTCATCTGTTAAATGTATAGAATTCACTTAAGTTTACCTCGCATTAAAAAGCTGTGACAGTACACCAGTTGTTTGATTTAGTTCCCTTTACCATTTTTATAGATTTTATTTTTTCACTTTGTCACGGCATTTTAACATGTTTAGCTTATTGTCCTTTTTTACGAATTATAAACCAATCATCAAGTCCTTGTGTAATTAAATTTTTAGTGACTTCCACACAAGCTAACAAAGTGTTTATCTGGGACAGTTTAGAAAAGCCGAGTGCTTGTAAGCAACAGAGCGATTCCCCTCATTTTCTCCCTATTAACCACTAATTGAGAGACAGAGCGATTGGGGGAAATGAAAGTCAGAGCTGTGATTAGGAGACGATAGAATAATAAACGCCACAGGCAGACAGAAAGATACAGGGAGAGAGAATTAATGTATATTAATCAGTGGTCCAAGTAATTGTGATCTATATTTTTTTTGGAGCCAATCTAATTTCAGTCTAATGAAGGACTATGACCTGTCTATTTGCAGCTTGATGTCTCCCTGTCATTCTCCTGTCAGAAATGAAGATGTCCAACATGTGAAAAATGATGTTTAAACTGGAAATCTGTGGAAGCGGGCAGCCTCGGGTAAAGTGCTGACAGTACCTGAGGCACACGCAGATATCTGTGGATATCAGACAGTGGATGCAGGTAGATGGCATTAGAATGAGTGGCAGGGTACTGGTGATCGCTGTCTGCTGTCAGAGGCTTTTTGATCCAATGTGAGTTCACTGATTCTGACAGTTGGCAAACATGTCAAAGTCTACATTTGACATTTTGTTCCCAGAAAATGCGCTCAAGTACTTTTTTGGGGGGGGGCAAAAATGGAACATATTTAATGGGAGAGTTGTTCTTGTTGCAAAACTGGTTTTATAAAGGAATTTTAAAATACTTTTTTACTACCGGTAAAATTTTGCTCTTTTTCAGGATCTATCTGAAAAGACTTGCCTTAACTCTCCTTAAATGAAAACCCTGTATTTGGTGTCTTTAACATGCTCTTGTGGCATTTTCATGTCACCTCTGTCCTCCACTGATGAAGGAGTACATATATTAAAAGAATTAAGCTTAAAATTGTATTTCTGAGTATTTCTTTGCTCAAGTTCTGATGCATCCTCTTGCAAACAAACAGATCCATGGACGTCTTTCCTGGTCCGAGCTAGCATCTGGCTCACAACTGTCCATCTGCATAGCTCAGAAATTGCTCGCCAGTTATTTTTGTTCCACTGCTAATGTTAGGTTGAGATTGTGAACTACTATACAAAAAGCTCTTAGTAACAACGAAGGGAAGTAGGGTGGGGTTCATGCCTAATGTCCTGCCCACAACTCGGAAGCGAAATTCTAATGAACTTCTGCCGTTCTGCAGAAACTATGTCCTAGAAAATGACAGTTTAAAAGACATTTTTTGGTCCTAATGGCACACTCGTACTTAAAAGACCATTGGAAACGTTTCGAAAATAGATTAAAAAAAAATTATTGTTGTGGGACTTTACGTTTTACTCCATCGTATTGGGCAGGGGTAAGTGTTTTTAAAATAAACAGAAATCAAATCAAAATTAAAACCTTATGTCCTTAACTTTATCACACACTATTTATTTTTAAAATTATTTATTATTACACAAAAAATTCTACAGACTGGACGAAGTTTGACATGAAACAAAAACAAATGTACTTCAGCAAGTATATCATTTGATTTATGATTGTGGTGCAGAGGTAGAGCGGTCGACCCCTTACTGGAGGATGACCGGTTTGGTTGCTGCCATCACCGTCTATGTGTTGAAATGTCCGTTGGCAAGACACATAACCCCACATTGCTCCCTAGGGTTAGAGTTTTGCACCATGTAAGGCAGCGGAGCTGCCCGCCATCAGTGTGCGAATGTGTTTGCATAGATGAATGGGACTTTGAAGCCTTAAAGGAAGATAGTAAAGCGCTGTAAAAGTATACGCCATTAACCATTATCATAGTGGTAAATATTGTGATTTAAAAACCAAACTAATCTTCAATACTAAAGATTTTCACGATATCGGATGTTTGACTCTGGAAAATAAACTGACTGTACCAATTAACCGACTTCAGAAGAACCTGAAATATCTTTGATGTAAATGTTACTTAAAGAATCGGAGGTTATCTTTCAGAATCCATCAGCTTAATTAAGGCACACTATAAAGG
The DNA here is from genome assembly GCF_053564925.1 of Oryzias latipes. Lineage (NCBI taxonomy): Eukaryota > Metazoa > Chordata > Actinopteri > Beloniformes > Adrianichthyidae > Oryzias > Oryzias latipes. The sequence goes on from NC_136240.1 coordinate 10,845,511, forward strand.
TTAAATATTTTATTACAAGTAAAGATTTATTTGTACATCTCTACGGATTTCCAAAGACAGTCCTGAGTTCCTCTTCTCTTCCTTGAATGTGGAAGTCCCCATCAGAGGTCATTGAGCCATGCATCTCAATGAGGGGCAGATTGATTGTCTAAAACAGAGCAGAGGCAGCGTTCGATCTTTACCCTCAGGTCTTGAGAAGAGAAATATGGTCACAGAGAAACAGTCACCAAGCTACCAGGTCTGTTCTCCATCAGAAGTGATTGAACACATACATGCGGAGCCACGCCCGCACCGGATGGAACAATTGTAGTGACTAATGGAGAAGATGAGGGAAAGAAAGGAGAAGAAATAGGAGAAAATTCTGAGTATGTGCGCTGATTGACCTGCGGTCGGAGAGGTTATGTCCATTGATCTGTGGGGCAGAATAAAAGGGCTTTAACCTGAGGTGCTTCAGAATGAGTCTATTATAGGTTTGAGATTCCTATCCATTCCCTCCCAGAGCTTTTTCATCATCTGACTCCCCATGACTTGCGGCTGACTTCTGTTGTTCACCTAAAGCACTACAAAGGCCAAAGGCCAATCAATGTTCTACAAGAGGTTGATACAGATCTTATTAGTCAATGAATGATCATTAGTGGCCTAACGAGGCATTGATTTGTGCAGGGCCAAAGGTTACAGTGGTTGTGGCGAGTGTGTTTAATACATTAAACACAATTGATTGAAAATCAGGAGGGATGTTTTGAAAAATGTTGGAATTATGTAGGACATCAACAGATTTAAGGGCAGGCACAGAGAGGAGTGTGGTTGTGATTGAACATCAAACCAGCAGGATATTTGTCCTTTTCTTCGTGAATTCATGGTGTTGCGATTCTTGAACTAATAAAAAGCAGATATGTAGAAGTACCAAGTTAAAGGGAGTGAACTTACTGTTTCAAAGGCTGGAACAGCAGCCTTTGAAAGTTAAGGAAATGACTCTGCTCATAGCAGATGTGTTACTACAGGCCCTATTATGTTGCTCATTAAATACCCAACCTCTCAATAGGCCATTATTTCCCCAATAAAAAACAAACGGCGGCCTGCATACTTTCCTTTCTCCCCCCTCTGCTTCAGAGGTTAACTTTACCTCACAGACGGCAAAAAACCCTGACTAATATCCTGCATGTGATGCTTTTAAATAGGAAGCATGCTGCTGGATAGGGCGTTGTACAGGTGTGGCAGGAGCCAATGGATTTTATAGCTCTCCATCTCCTCTGAAAGTGTGCCAAGGACCTGCGCAAACTACCCACCGCCATTGTGTTGGCCGCCAAGCGTTAACTTCACTCCCCCAACCAATCTCCACATGCCTACTGGTTATATAGAGTCTCTGCTTGTTATGGCTTTATAGAAGGATTTTTGATGTGCTTGGAGAATTGTTTGATGGTTGGAGTAACGATGCCAGTTGGAGTAAGTTGTCTCAGCAGTTTATTGGCGAGAAGCACAGAAAAAGCTCACAGAAATTCCCCCTGAACGTTCCCCTGGATGTTCACTCGCATGTCCCCTGCCATTCAAAGCCGTCCAGTCATGCCAATGTCAATCAGAATTACACCAGGTCTTCAGATTTGTTACCGGCAGTGCGTTTGTCACCATGTCTCCCCTGCAGAACTGCCTTTTCATGCCCTAGCATAATGTCAGCGGTTGACATCCAGACCTGATGTGATGTGGCATTCACAAAAGGTCATGTTAGGCATCTTCGCTCCATCTGCATCAGCAGAACTGGCAGCCGTCATATGGGTGCTGGCATCGGCCATTACCCATGCCCTCGAGGGGCCTTGATGCTTGGAGGATTTGTCAGCAGGATTGTGATCTCTCTGTTTTCAATGGAAAATGTTCAATCCTGGACAGTGACTGTCAAGATCAGTCCAGAACAACAGAAATCATGCATTGGGAGAAAGAGGACAATTAACTTTTGGTTTTCAAATGGTGCACTTTATCATCTCATGATGTTAGAGTTGGGAGGAACGGGGTTTGTTTACCCGAATGTGACTTCTCTTCAAATCAAAACCAGAGGTGAAAATGTTTCTGCAGGTTTTTATACAATCCTTTGAAATCATCTACACAAGATAGGTCTAAAAGCACTTCATTTAGATTTTTATTCATAAGCAGTTTTGTTCATGAATTGCCAAAATATTTGTTACCACGAACTGGTTTAAACCACTCACTGTAATCAATGTATACTGTATGTGCGTGTAGCTAGACCTTCCTATAGAGCTAAAACTGCACTTTTATTAGAAATTGTCAGCTGGACAAAAGGCTAGACTGTCAGGAAACAAGGTCTTGAACTGGCGAGACAGAAAGTAGAAATAAAAAAACACAGAATCCATTTAGAGATGGTCCAGTCCGTTTCATCACAGCCCAGTGAGAATGGCCCAGCTCAGCCAGTTGCTCTGGTGCGGGAACCGTTAACAAGCCCCACAGGCAGCTTTTACAGTTCCTGTTGGGTGTCTCAGACCCCCCAGGCTGAAGAGAGGCAGAAGCTGACTAAGACACTGTCAGAGTTTATGTGGGTCGGGATGCGGGGGTGCCAAGATGGGGTCTCCATGAACCCCCAAATGCCACTTATGAATGTGACATGCTGTTAACTCGCAGCTAAAGTTTATACACACTCATCCAAACATAATTTCTGCCACAAAGTTTAAAAGCATCTGTTAGGAGCAGTTGGTGGTGGTGGTGGTGGTGGTGGTGGGGGGTAGTCTGAGGTAGGGGGCCTATCCAAAAAGTGGACCAATAAAACACCTGAAAATCAAATCCCATCGCTCTTATCGCGGCGCCATTCAGAGATGTTATCTGTGCAGGTAATGTGGTTATAAATTCAATTTCAGGCCCACAGATTTCATTGTTTACTGATGCTCACATGTTCCGGGCGGCAGGGCCCGGGAAGCTCGGGAACGTTCAATGCGTGTCGGGAAAAGTCATTTAGCCCTGCACGAGGGGATGCAAAAAAGAAGCGAGAGGGATTGAGAGAGGGGGAGATGGTGGGAGGGGAGGGCTTCAGGGCCGTCACACTCTCAAGGACACCTGACGCCAGTTTCTATTTTCCATCCCATGTTTTATTTAGAAGCCATTTGGTGCCATTTGGTTGCTCATTATTGGGGCTCATGGCTCAACTAATGTCAGGGGACAGCATGTCTAATAGACAGGTGGGCTTGTTGTATCTCCAGTCACAGGCCAACACGTTTGTGTCGTGTTGTCATGACAGAGTCTTAAGGAACCATAGATTCCTGCAACATTAGAGGAACTACTAAACAAACTTGGCTGTGGTGCTCCACACCGACTCAAAAAGTAAATGCAAGAACATGTCTCGCTTGTAAAGATGGGAAATTAGGTTTATCACGCCTTCTAGCTCTCTTTGTATGATTGATGGCTTTCACAAGTAAATCACCTCATCTACTAGGTAAAATCTTGATATAGTGGAGCTCCTGAGGCTCCCGGTTGGCTGCTTATGGCTGTAATCCATCAGTGGGACCCAATGGGCCGAGTGGCCCTCCTGGGTAATGTTCCTATTGACAGGCTATGATGTCAACATGCTGACAGCAGAAGGGGCATGGCGTTGTGTTTGTGCATGTGCCATCTTGTTTCAATTTTAACGCAGAGGATTACACATCCAAGACGCTCATTTGGAAACTTTTTATTTTTCATTTGAAATAATTTATACATGCTTTAATCAATTATTTACATTTTTACCTATCTGTTTATTTTATGGACATAATATCACTTCATGAAGTAGGTCTTACATCCTTAAAGGAGTTCGATGATAAAGTGGTTTGCTAAACATAAAAAGTACAACTCAAAATTTAAATAGTATAGGAATTATGTCGTCTCATTTTTATCATCCAAAATCTGCTCTGCTTCTCTTCAAAACCCAAAAAGTGACTGGATGTGAAATTAGTACATCGTCTAATTGTAAGTGAACAGACATTTTGGATAATTCACCAGGAGACCTTTGAAGTAATTATAGAAATGCACAGATAAAAGTTGTCAGGTACGGCTAATACAAAATAATATGCTACGATGTTCTCGTAACTGAAGAAACAACAAATAAGACCTTTTTTTAAAATTGACTGTTTTAACCCCCAATTGTTTAATTGGAAACAATATTTATGTTGCTATTTACTGCTATTTAAATGAACATTTCAGAGATTTATGGACTTCTGTACATACCCTCACTGACCATATTTACTTTATTTCAATTGATTAAAAAAAAATCTTGTTTTTGCTTAAATAAAATGACAGCATGTTCTCTTATCCTGCCTTGAACACACCCCAAAAAAATGATCAAATCAATTGCTAATACATTTCTAATTTCTTTTTTAATTCCTACTGTTGGAATCAAAATGTTTGTGTTTTATTTGCTGTTGGCTAAAATATTTAGCGTTTTTGATTTAAAATCTTCAGAAAATGCTTTTCTTGCTTTAACTGATCAATAACACATATCCTGTATACCTGTGCTTTGTATAGCCAAAAAACAATATTTCACTTTGCAGAGAAAGTACAAAACTGGCTAATTTTTCAAAATCTTACACATGCAGAAGGTCGCTGGTATTTTTCAAATAAAAACCACGCAAAAATAATTTTTTTGCATTATTTTGTTTATTATTAATATTCTTGTACTTCCTTCCTCAAGGCAAAGTGAAGGGCCTGTACGACACTCAGACGCCGGTGTGTCCCGTTTGCCAGACCGTCTTGCGTCCAGCTGAGCTGCACGAGCACATGGAGCAGGAATTAGCCAAACTTGCCCAGTTGCAGATCAGGTGCGCCTCCATCAGCCTGCGAACACATTAAATCTCCATAATTTTTGTCCCATTCTCTTTCATTTACATCTTATCAGTGGACCCATTATCCTCACAAATTCTTGCGTCACGGATCATAGCGTCTTCTTCGCTTTTTCAGCTTCCTCCAGGCCTATGCTCCTCTTATTTATTCATTTGTCATTTCCTGTCTGTTCATCCCAGACTTTTCCTTATCCGCCCAGCACACGGGGGATAATTGATGTCAAGTGATTTTTTATCTTTAGGCCCCTCCTCCTTTAGTTTCCCTAGGGTTATCTCCAATCTTTCCTGTCACCTGTGCACAGTGTTTACAAGCCGCCTCATTGTTTCTTACATATTTCATATTACAGCCTCTGGCCTCTAGGCGACAACTCATGCAGCAGGCAGATAATGTCCTTCTAATGGCTGCTTTGAGCCCTGCACACTCAAACACACACAGAGACACCCCTGTAGTCTAAAATACAAATATAGACACACACACATTACCTGCTGCTTAGAGCAGAAGAATGATTCCTCCAATAAAGACATTACACTCCAAATCTGCTTAACAACCGCTCCGTGGACACTAATGGTTTCAAATTGAACTTTGCCCATGGGGACAGTGTGCATGTGTGTGTGCACGTGTGACACACTGTAAAAATAATAGGTGCACAATCTTTACCTTCTTTCTCTTTATCCGTGCGGCAAAAAAATGAGGTTCAACATGGACTCACATTTAAAAGTTGAAGTTACTTAAAAGGCTGCATTGAAAAGACAAAAGTGTTTAGTATTTAGGAGGCAGTACAGCGGAAGTTTTTAAATGTGCTGATTTATTTTATTTTGCCCACAGTCCCACTCCGATGCAGCACGAACAGTTTCTGAGGACGCCAAAGGTGAGGAAGTCTGCGTTATCCTCATCAGAATTATGAATCAGCCTCATCACACTCTCCTTTTCCTTCTTTGGTGCAGTCTCTGTCACTCTCTCTGCGTATCAAGCGGGAAGGAGGCTCTCCCGCCTCGCCCCCTCGACCATCTGAGGATGCACACTCAGACCGATATCAGGTAGGTGTGAAAGAGTCCGAAAACCGTAATTTAAAGTGTTGGGTTTTACGGATCTACAGAAAAACCTTTTGTCTCTTGAAGCCTAAACCTTGAATGATTAATGAAACACTTTTGTTTAAATTGTTTGTTGAGAGGAAAGAATAAAATACCGGTAATCATTTTTTTACCTTATGTCTTAATTTGGGCTTATAAAATATAGTTTATGGCATGTTTTAAGAAAATATGCCCCGTTAAAAGAGAAACGGGTTTAGGAATATGAAAAAAATATATAGTAATGAGTACTTGGAAAAAAACGTTTAATTGTTTCTTCTTTTAAAAATATATACCAGTCCTTTTTTGACAATTTTTTTTTTAAATGTTATGCAAAAAACTCACAGCAGTTTTTCTTGTAAAGTTTTTCCAAAGACAATGGTTTTGTGGGTATAAAAAACATGAATAAAGTATTTCAAAGCACCACATTATACCCTGTCTTTGCTGTAATTTCACATTTTTTTTTAAATCATTGAATTGCAAATCCTAAAGTCCACTCCGATCATGTTGAGCTATTTTAAGTTTTCCCAGCTGCCTTTTTTTATTATGATGCTATTTTTAGCCAGAATTAAAAATAAAACGTGTTTTCATGGATACAGTTACAGCAAAGCAGTAGTAATAATAATAATAATGAATTTTATTTATATGGCGCCTTTCTAGACACCCAAGGTCGCCTTACAGATAGAAACAATAAAATACAGTTAAAAGAAAGACACATTAGTTAAAAACATACAGTAGTAGGAGTTCATTATTGGAAATTTACTTCAAAGAGCTCAGAGTAAGGAGCTTGTGGCCCGCCAAGTATAGTTTTTATCTCACAAATGCTCTTTTTTCCAACGGCGTTTTCTTTGTCTTTACAACAATTTGAATAAAATACTTGTAAATACAGAAATACGCTCTTTTTGTACTACAAGTCCTCCATTATCAGATAAATGCCATAAGAACATGTGAAAGACCCCATTTTAATAAGAGTGGGTCTTTAATAGGTTGCTCTAAAGTTTTTTTTAAACAAACTGAATAGCAGAATGAACAAAAAGCTGAGAGTTAAGAGGAGCAAAGATTTAAACGTCAGTAATTGTTGGAGTGACTTCACGAAAACTGACTGCACGTTTTAACTAATGCTACATTTTAAGATAAATACGGATGATTTCAACTGTCATAACTTTCTCCTTTTTTTTGTAGACGTTCCTCCGAGTGCGGTCCAACAGACACACCAGACTTAATGGTAAGAAACCTTCATGTTCCTTCATAGCTGCAGAGTGCGTTTGCCTTCAGCAGAAGGTCTCTGCCTGCAGCCTTTAAGTGGCTGCAAATGTGAAAACTTGAAGAGTCTGGAGTTCCTTTTGTCCATACTCATGTGCCCAGTCATGTGTTGAGCTTTATTTTAACAAAGACCTCCCTCACTGGTCATGATCTCCACATTTTCCCACACCATCTCCACTGGCCTAGCGCCCACACGAGCAGAGGAGCTATTAACCTTTCAACTTTGACCTCTTGATATGTTAACAGTCGATGACCTCTGCTGGTGCAGGTGCTACGTCAAATCCGGCCCACTGCGGCCGCACAGCGCAGGAGCCCACCTAGACTGCACACAAGCTGGTAAGAAAAGGCACCCCTCCACCCCCAACCCCTTACCCAACATTATCACATGTTTCAGTCCAAACAGACGGTTGTTATGAAAAAGTGACTCTTTCACACTGTTTTACGCTGGAAGAAACTACGAATAAAAATTTAACAGTTTTCTTCATAAAACATAGTTTTGTATCAGTTATTAGGTTTTTACAACTCCTAAAAAACATTTTTTCTAGAATTATTTAAAAAAATGTGTCTACCTTTGAAAATCTACTTATCTTTTCTTACACAGTCAATCACATTTCTTTTCCACAAATTGTCTACACTATTTAATATTAGTTTTGATGAGAGAATTTATTCTGGACTCAAAAGATGCAGTGCCAAGAGAAATCAAAATAAAAAGCAATAATTAAAAAACAAGTCAGAAATAGAAGTATAGAAAAGATATAGAAAGAGCATAAATGTCAGCACATATATTTAAAAAAAATAATTTCTAATAATAAGTGATATCTAAAAATAAAAGGACAGCTTCATGTTTAACTGACCCAGAGCATCAGTGGTAAATGTCAACATCATCCTACACATTATTATTGCTGTGATGTTAAAATCTGAAAATAACATTATTGCGATTTGACCATAAAGAATGAACAAATATTTAGATTGAAGTAATATTAGTGCATAAAATAACTTTAACACATCCAGAAGTCAGTTTTGTTAAATGATAAAATAATATGGGTGAAAGCTTTTTCTATTTTTTTATTTTGAAGAAGTTTGAAATGTGAGCGCTGAAACAGACTGCAGGACAAGCACTCCAGATCTGGACTCTAACTCACACTCCAGACTCCTTGTTATTATTTCCACTAAGATGCTCTGACTCTGAGCGGCCTCCTCAAACCTCCTCTGCTGTCGAGGTCAGTTAGCCTTTATTGGGCCTCAGAATGAGACGGCATAATGAGCCTCCGAAGACACGCTGAGGAGGGAAAAAGGGCGAGGGTGAGTGAGGTGCTCCTCTGCTGATTAATCAATCTCATCTTTTTTTTCCTCGCTCCGTTTGATGAGCTCAGCTTTGACCGTCTCTTTAACCCTCATTATGTTCGTGAGGATGGCAGCATTCAGGTCAACGCCGGCCTCCACCTCTGCCCTCCACCGTGGAGAGCCCACACTTATCCAGTGGGAATTAGGGGTCCTAAAATTTAATGTCTCCTCATGCAATCTGCAGTCTTTCAGGGGCAGTTGGCGTTCTGCCATGTTAACTTTTATATTTTCAGTGATGGATAAATTGGAGATGAGATCACAGGAACAGCAGTCGCACTAAATTCACAACTTCAGGGCTGCACTTTGTCTTTAAGGGAGACTGTGGTGCAAATTTAACCAAAAATTGACATTTTAAAGATTTTTTTTATGGTTCTTATTGAACAAACCAAGTCAAGCAGACTATCACTTAACCCTTGTGCTATCCTAGGCACTTTAACATTGGGAGTTGGGTCATCTAGACCCACTAGACAGTGCTTTGAACCTTCTTTCTTCAATGATTTGTGATCTTCACTGGTGTCCATGGATTACATGAAATCTTTCCACCTTTATCCACCTTTGTCATGGTGGGGAGAACATGTCAATGTAAGGTTGGGGTCATCTAAGATAGCACAAGGGTTAAATAAATTAAAATAGATTACACATGTCATGCTATGTGAAGGAAATAAGTTTAAAAAAATTAAAACTTAAAACATGTAACTTTTACAAAAAGTTATAAATTTTTCAAATTTGATGTCTGCCCATCTGGTTTTACTATTGTATTGTCTGAAATTATTTAAAGGAAATTAGGATTTTGGATTTAGAAATGTTTTATTTCAAGCAATCACAACAAAAATAAAACTAAGCAAAAAAAAAAAAACCCAGAGATATTCATCTTTACTCAGATATTTTAAACGTAAGATAGTAAGCTGAGACATTTATATGTGTACACTTGTTAAATATTGAATTGTTACTCTTAATCAAAAATAGACACATTAATTCCTATGCATACAGAATATGACACATGAGACAAATAAATATTAAGTTTGTCAAAATTAATTAAGAGTTTAATTAATTAGTTAAATTAATGTAGTTAATTTAACTAATTACTTAAGTAATAAAGTAGTTATTATAAAATATCGTTTTGAAAACCAAAGATTTTTTTTGTAAATCTTTTTTGTTCTTTTTTGGAGAATTTTAAAGTTAGTTATCAATCATAATGATTATAAATTGCATGTTTTTATTTTTACACATAATGTATGCAAATTTAAACTATATTATATTTTGCAGTTTTCCCCTAATATAACACAACGTTGTCAGTTCAGCTAAAAAAAACCTTAAGAATCACATATGAAAATGACGTTCATGCACAAAACAAATGTTTGTTTTTGTGTGAATAAATGTGTCTGGTTTGCTTTGTTTTTCCAGTCAGGATCGGAAAACTGAAGAGACGGAAACCAGAAGAAGGACAGGTATCTTCCTTTATTTAAAGTTTTTCTGACATTTTTCCTGTAATCAGAGATGAATAAAGGCTGATCTCAGAATGTCAGTGGGCCAAACGCTAAGGACATGGAGTGGCTTTGTTCTCGTAGCATCAAGATCACTGTCAGCTCTGTGTGTATCCATGTGGAAGCGCCGCTGGCATTGGTTCACAGCTATAAAAACACAGAAGCAGATATGTGGCTCCGGGCCGTCAGAGGCATATTGACATATTCATTCAGATGGTGAAATTGTGGATGTGTGTGTGTGCTTTAGGAAGGTTCAGCTGATTTGACAACCCTGGAGAACGACTGGAATGAGAGGACAAGGATACAGATGACATCTGCAGGGTTTAAAGGTATTTGTGCATGGCTGTGTGTGCATAGGTGTGCATGATCGCTGTGGTCATGTGCATGATCCTGTTCAACAGAGGGTGAACCTGATGACTGAGAAGCAGTTGAAAAAGCACTGAACTTTTCAGTGCAGATTACAGCAGATCCGGGTGCCTTGGAGCTCAAATCAACAGTTTCTTTTATCAAACTAAAACCAGCTCTGACCTCCAAACATGAGTGAATAGAAGGAGCTACAGGACTAGAAACTAAACATACTGTTAACATTGATTTCTCCAAGTGTTCTGTGGAGTTAAGCTGCTGTGCAAAATCCACATCCCAATTCTCCAGCAGGTGCAGTGTTGGTGAGGACCACCTCCAAAGAGTTTCGGGACAGTGATGTGGACCTGGACGTGGATGGAGACGATACTCTGGAGTATGGCAAAGTTCAGTATCCTTTACAGGAAAAGCATAAGTAGGAAAAACGGAGAAAACAAAACAGGGTTAGCTTTAAGTTTGCAGAAAATTCTGAAAAGAATTGATGTTTTCTGCTGGATTTACTGCACATAATTAACATAAAAAGGCGAAGCAATAATCACTTTTGGATGGCAAAAACACAAAGCCTATCTGCAAATCTTTAGATTTGGAGATTTGCATTAAATTGTGAGTACAAGGATAACTTCACATTTTAAGTGAATCTGCTAGAAAATTCTGCCCCTATTTTATGACACAAAGGTCAAAAAACAAAAACCTCCTATCAGCATTAACTGGAATATTTGAAATGCATTTTTCCTGTTCCCTGAAAAGAGTTTTTTTTCCAGGAAAATTTGTGTCACAGCATGCTTTTTTTCCTCTGCTGTTCCCGGCATTTGGGAGTCTGAAGCCTAAAAAGATTAAAGAAATTGAGTAAAAATTGTGAAAGTAAAGTAAACTTATGATTAAGACTTATACAGATAAACATATGTCTTTTATTTTAAAAGATGACCTTTTACACCTTTTATTTCATTTGCTTTGCTTGAACCAAATCCTGAAAAAAATGGTTTATTATAAATGTCATGCATCTGTCAATCATCTTTAACTTTAAAGCCCCACTCCAATCATCTTTTATTCTTTTTTAAAAGTGTTCCCAGTTGTCTCTGTGATTCAGAGATTTTCTTTTACTATTATTGTACAACAAAATTTTGGTGGCTTTCATTCAAAAAAAGTAATTAATAAAGAAATAGAAAAAATCTAAAGTAACAGTAAATTAGCGAATCGCTTTTTTAAGAAATTAAGTAAAGTGTTATAGTGAGCAATGTATTTGCACATTCGGTGGTGTGCCATTTTTTGGGACATAGTTTCTGCTGTATGCGTACTTCATTAGACTTTCAAGTAAAGAAAAACAAAAACAAGTTGACTTCTAAGTTGGCTCGGAGCAACTGCACCACCTTCCCTTCTCTGTTGCTGAGAGCTCTCTCACTAATTTACAGCCCCTCACAACCTCAACCTACCATTACCAGCACAAAAAAACTGATAAGCAACATTGGAGCTATCCAGCCGGATTCCAGCTCACACGAGGAAAACACAGGCGTACATGGACCTAGTAATGGATGGATCAGAATGGAGCGGAGCAGAGGGCTTGTGGCCCACCCAGAGTATTTTCTATGTCACAAAAAGGATCTTTTTCAAAAAGTCTTTTTCATCTGCTCCTGATTCACAACAATTTAAGTAAGAAAATGATCAGAAATGCAATTTTAAGCTGAATTTTTCTTATCCCTTGTGCAATCCTACTTTAACATTGGGAGTTGGCTCATCTGGACCCCACTAGACAGTGCGCCGAACCTTTTCTCTTCAATATTTGTGATCTTCACTGGTGTCCATGGATTACATGAAATCTCTCCACCCTTATCCACCTGTGTCATGGTAGGGATAACAGATCAATGTAAGGATCGGGTCATCTGGACCCCATAGGATAGCACAAGGGATATACTTGTCCTCCATTAGCAGAAAAATGCTGATGAACATGGTCGTATACAGCAAAGTAAAAATAGATAAAAAAATAAATGAAAACTTTAATGAAATGAAAATCGCTGAAGGCTGTTTTTTGCTCTAATAAATGTCCAGTTGTTAGATGTGTTGCTTTCCTGAATTAACATCACAGATACACAGAAACGGATGTCATCCCCTGTTCAGGAGAGAGCTCCAAGGAGTCTGCAGTGAAGTATGTAACCCAGCCGCTGACATAACTAACAAGTATCGTTTGGACTCTTTCATTCTTCATCAGTATTTTCAGTATTACATTACACATACTTGTGTATTGTGTTTTAGCAGCAGCAGGAATGTGTTACCAGATTCCAGAGTGAACACAGATTTCCCCAAATGGTCAACTGATGGTGAGATAAACTACTTTTATTGCATGAATGTGAGAAAAAACACTTTAATAATGTTACATGAACACTTTTCGGGTTGTTGCTGGTTACAGCCACCATGCACATTTAACCTTTTTTTAAACTAAACTGTATTTTTTTTTGTATTTTTTCACTTTTGCTTAGGGAGTCCATCTACAAGCACTGTGGAGAAACCCGACAGCGGCGCAGCAACTCTCTCCAAAACTTGTAAAAACACCAACATAGAAACGTAAGTTTGTGGTTTGAGCCTGGGCTGATGGACGTTGCTTCAAGACATAAACCCTGTTTATGGCTGGATAACTTTCACTTGATGTAATGTCTTATTCACATCAACGGGGGTTGACCCGTACGGGTGCTGTCGGTTTTTGGGTTGTCCGGATCCGTGGAGGTGCAGAGTGGCCGCATCTTAAAGGAAGCACGGGTTTGTCTTGCAGTCCCCTTGAGGCTTATACGGGGACCTCAAGGGATGTCATAAAAATAGAACGTACAATTGTCATGTGTCTTTGGTAAATGTGTTGTAAAGTATTTGTGGGGAAAATTGAAATTACACACACACGTACGGCGATCCTGTCGTACAGTGCTCTTTTGCCACACTTGGTCATTAGTGAGGTACGCACACTGGCCACTTACCTACAGCACACAAATGCTCCATGCATGGGGTGTGCACGTGATATTTAAGTGCCCATAGGACGTCTGTAGGATGACCACACAAACTACACTCCAATTGCATAATTTCCTCAGGCCTGCATGCAAGAAGCCCAAAACGGGCGCACACTTAACACTTGACAAGCCCTAAGATTGCAGAATGCATGGGTGGCTTAAAATTCTGTGTGGCCCCTCTACAGGTAAGCTAATTTTTTGCACACGGGCAGCCCGCATCCACCTATAAGAGCAGTTTTGATTAAGAATAAGGAATTGGTATCAACTTCAATTTCCCAGATAGAACTAGAATTTGATTTTAGCTGTGATGAGTTTAATTTAAATGAGTTAAAAAAAAGAATTATCTTCTTAAGACATTGGAGTTTTGTGTTGTCTCACAGTTGATCAAAATTCTAACTTTTTATTTTTTATTATTATTTCTTTTTAATAGCCAATTTAGAAACCAATGACAATGCCAGGTCACAATGACCAGATGTAAACAAGCTGTGATTTAATGTACAGTTTTTCTACACCAAATACTTTGTTATCATGTGACTTTAAGACCCACTCAGATGAAAATCATGTTTTGTTTGTGTTTTTAACATGTTACTGTGGCATTTCTCATGATGGATGATAAAGATAAAGAAAATCAAGATTAAAATTGTGTTTGTGTAGTTCTTTTATCAGGATTTTAGCGGGAGTGGGCTTACTCCGCACCAACAGTACCGCTCACAAATCAGAGAAATTTCTAATGAACTCCTTCTGCTCTGCAGAAACTATGTCCTAGAAAACAGCATATTTTGGATTTTGGCTGAAAACAACACAATCCTAATTAAAATACCACTGGGAACACTAAAAAAGGTGATCAGAGTGGGTCTTTAAATCACCCGTTTGGACTTGAGTAAACCTAACACCTGTTTCTACAGGGTGTATTTTTGGGGCTTTTATGAGTTTGGATTACCTGCCTTTACGTCAGTATTTCACTGTGATGCTCAAGGTCCTGGCAGGCTTCATGTCTCATCAAGATCAATGCATTGTTTCGCCTGTTTTTGCACCAGCCGGGGCTTTAACAGTAACAGCGTGTCTGTGTGTGTGCCTATGAAGGGATTGACACCCCCCAGCCCCCCTCTCCCATCTATGATAAATGAGACAGCCAATGCCGGCAATGTGATTGCTGCTAAATTTCATGCTCAGTGTCCAAGTTGGCCGGCGAATAATTTAATCTGTCTTCGATTTATAAATGACTCTCCAGCGTCTGCCTCACTCACACGGCTTGCTTCTCCTTACCTGTGTGTGCGTCTGTGTGCGTCTGTGTGTGTGTCCAGGCCCTCAGAGGACTCCACATTGACAACATTGGATGCACTTAAAGCTCGGATACGAGATTTGGAGAAACAGCTGTCTAAAGGAGACAGATTTAAATGCCTCATCTGCATGGTGAGTATGAAGGCATATCAAATCAATCGAGCAAACACAGAAAGGAGCGATAACGCCGTAGTAATGCAGAAACGGATGAGACTGCAGCCAGGGAGCCAAGTTTTGGGCAATAAATCTGTATTACCGGTCATGGACTTTCACCGGAACATAAATATGACGTGATATTTATATGATGCTGTTTTTACACACACTTGTCGAGACACGTGTGTGTGCAGCTTTAAAAACCATATTGTTCAATTTGAATGTTTATTCCAAGCACTTAATTTGTAATAACAGCACTGAAGACTGAATAAATTCATGGCTAATGTAAAAAAAAAAAAGAGAGAAACATTTTGATGCATAACTATTTGGAGGAAAATTGAAAATGATTTAAAAAAAGCAACACAAAATAAAGCATAAAATGCTTGTTTTGTGAACTTTTGTTATAAAAAGTTGCACAATTTTCAACCTTTAGATTGGACATTTTAAGTGTTTTGTCAACTGTGTTTTTAAAAGTATTCTGACGAATTGCAAAATGCTGTTAAATTCTTTGCAGCCACTGATTATTTGATACATTTAATTAATAAAAAAAGAAAGCTTTTAGTGTAATTTTAGTTTTAGATTTTTCATTTGTAAAATTAGCAAAAAAAAATGTGGGTTATTTTTCACCCCCAGTTTAAGGCAAAATGTTTTAAAAATTTTACAGCATATTAACCAAACAAACAAAACTTGTGGCAAGATACAACAATGTACCTTTTTCTCAACTCTATTTATTTATTTAAGCCTCTCATGTTTGACTTTTCTCTACTACTTCAGATTCAGTTACAGATTTTGTCATATAAAGTCATATAAATTTACATGTAAAATAAAGCATGGATCTAAATAACTGTTCTAATTTAATATTTTTTCCAATCTTCAAATGCTTTTAAATGTGTTATAAACTTTATTGGTTATTGCCTAAATATTTGTGCAGCTTGTAATAAATAATTTGAAACGGATTAAAAAATATATACAATCTAAAAACTAATTCCAGATATAGATTTTATGAGGTGACACAGAGCAGCATCATCTCTGGATCCTCTGGTTCTGATCCCAGCTGAGGTTCTTCTTGTGATGATCTCAAATATGATGTGATGGAGCCGCAGGGCTTTTGTAAAAATGTTCTGGGGTCAAGTGTACCCTGCTAGGATTCTCCTCTTCTTAATTTACATGGACCTCTAGTGGCAGCTTTTAATGTTGCACTGCCCTTTTGTTTGTGACAGGACACTTACACAACCCCTCTGACCTCCATCCAGTGTTGGCATGTTCACTGCGAGGAGTGCTGGCTCCGAACTTTGGTAAATTATCAGAATCTTTCTCTGCAGCATGTTTTTTTTTATTTCTTGTGTTCACAAATATTGAGGTCCAGGTCATGAATCATATCAAAAAAATCTTTATTTTCCCAGGGTGCAAAGAAGCTGTGTCCTCAGTGCAACACAATCACATCACCTGGAGACCTCAGACGGGTTTTCCTCTAGCTCGGCCTCAAAGATTGGCTCTGGAAGTTTTTTGTTCTATTCCAGCCAATCAGAAGTGGACCTATGGGCAGCTGGTCTGTCAAACATTTCCCAAATCCTCCTCCTCCTCCTCCTTACATGCTCCAGGTTCCTTTAGCATCCTCTTTCAAACTCCTGACAGTTTGAAGAGCAGCATGCGCGGGACCTGTCCACCAACTGGATTCCTGCTGCAGCATCAGTCATTTCTGAAGAAACAAGAGCTCAGGCACTAAAGAATAAAGGGAAAAAAATGGATTTGGGACAATATTTATCAATTTTTTACACCGTTGATCTGTTTTATGGGAAACGTTAAACTAAATTGACTTGCAAAGCACATATTCATAGTTAAGTGTATGTATGAATGGAGTAAGATGTGTATAAATAATGTTGACTAGCACAACGACCGCGTATTTGCTGTTCTTGATCATTTAGCAGCTGTCTGTTGAAAACACTCCTGGGATGACTACCACAGTCAAACTCTGACTTTGTCACTGATGCAGTTCTTTGTACAGCATCATTAAATTGACCAATGTTACTACAATAAAAATGTGTGTGAAGGTTGTTAACTCAACAGCGTGCTGCAGTGTGATTCACCTGTGACATGGGAAAGCTGTGGGCATGAACCCACAGCAAACATTCCTGTCGGCCGGCGAGTCTTTTTTGATAGCCTATTAGGACAACTCTGTGCGCTCCATAAGAAGTGGGTCACGGCAGGATTAGTCAAACCCAGAGCAGCTCATCTTAAGGTGACGGACACTAAACCATGCTATTCCAAGCAGACGTCTTTGTATTTCATCTCTTTAAAAGGCACCAGACTCAAAATAGCTGTTTTTTGACTCTTTGGGGGTGGGCGGAGCTAAAAGATCAACATGCACTTACACAGAAAAAAAACTTTTAAAAAGCACAATTTGAATCTCGTGTACCAAATTTAGCTTTTGAACTGCATGTATAGCTATGAATGAGAAATCGTTTTCAAAATGTAGAAATCTAAACTACTCTCTGACTAACAGACTGTTTAGACATAAAGGTTGCAGGCAACACTTTAGTTGACTTTAAATTTAATATTCTTGAAGGAAATCAAAAAAATCAACTGAAACGAAATAAAAAACACTCTTTAATAAATACATTCTGGGTTGATTTACCCTTAGCGTGCCTATGTGTGATTGGTCTGTGAGCTGAAGGGAGGTGGTGGTAATGCAGACTGACAGTCAGCTGGCTGGGAGAATCCGTATCACACACACAGATGAAGCTCACACAATCCATTAGGAAGGCTGACTGAAGAACCACCTGTTTGTGAACTTCTGCACAGTTTTGGCGCAACATAAAAACAAGAAAAGTAAGACCATGGTTTTAATATCTTTCTTAGCCAGAAATCAAACTGAAAGATAAGGAAAAAGCTGTTGTTATTTTAAAATATTGTACTTGATGTAATTTAGAATGTTTAACCCTTGTGCTATCTTAGATGACCCCACCCTTACTTTGACGTGTTCTCCCTACCATGACAAAGGTGGATAAAGGTGGAAAGATTTCATGTAATCCATGGACACCAGTGAAGATCACAAATCATTGAAGAAAGAAGGTTCAGAGCACTGTCTAGTGGGTCTAGATGACCCCACTCCCAATGTTGCCTAGGATAGCACAAGGGTTACGATTTGAAATACATTATGAAAAAGAGAGATTTATTTTTGTATGCAAAAGTAAAAACTGCTCCTTTAATCCCCTACGTAACATTTTAGTCGTCAAATTAGGCTATTGGAAACGGAACTTAAGCATAGTTTATTAAATCATAAGCTAAAAAATTCAAATGTTGCAAAATAAAGGTGAATGACACCATTTTTATAAGATGTCGAACAGGTGTGGCTCCTTGGTTTTTAGGTAAGTGATATAAACTCTGGAGAGTCAACATCCTCTCTGTGGTGCAGCAGGTAAATGGGTCACCTGTCCTGCACCCTGTTCGCCAGCCGCCGAGGCCAGATCCCATTAATCCTCCTGACTGACCCATCATGACTTCATTAACGCTCAGCTTCAACATTAACCTCAGGACCTCCGGCTGTCTGACAAGTCAATAAGTGGGACGTTGTTTAACAGTTTAATTAAGGTAAAACGTTCAGTGTCAAAGGATCGTTTAGAGAGATAAAAACTTTATTATTTTGAGTGTGCTGTGGCAGAGAAGCAGATCAAAAGATTAGCTTGGGTGAGTTTTGGGTGGCTAACAGGATACCTGACAGTTTACAGAAAAAAAAAAAAAAAGCGTTCAGCACCTGATTGGAGAGTTGTTACTGGGCTGATTCTTAATGGTCTTGGTCCCCATCTGTGTGAAAGGATGTCAGGACCGAGGCCGGTGGTGCTGAGTGGCCCTTCTGGAGCAGGGAAGAGCACTCTCCTGAAGAAGCTGATGAAGGATCACGAGGGAGTCTTCGGATTTAGCGTCTCACGTATGTTTTTAGGGTTATCACTCATCAGCATCCATGGCAAGACTTGCTGCACAAAAGAAAACTCTACAATAAACTAGATCAGCTTTCCCGTTGCCTGTTTTATAATGTTCAAATCTTTTCCATAGACACAACAAGAAACCCTCGACCGGGAGAGGAAGATGGAAAAGGTACTGAAGAAATAATTGATGTTTCACCACCTGAAAACTGTTTTCTCACCACCATTCAGCAGGCTTTTTGCAGTCAAACCTGCAGTTTTTAACACATATATCTCTCCAATTAGATCATATGTTTCTACTACATTTCCCTGGCTTCCCCACCTTCCCAGTCCTCAGAATCTCCACGACTCTTCTTACTCCCAAGTGAACTGCACAAGTGGTTTTGTTTGGTAAAGAGATGAACAGCTTTCTGTGCCTGTTTTGCTTTCTCCATAGGGCTGAACAAGCTCCCCATGCTTCTGGGGGCTACTTTACTTCCTGTAGCAGCCATCTTTTCCTCTGACGACTTAGAAACCTCATTTTCGTGTCCAAATGAATCAGAAACCACAGATAAAGGTGATCTCACTGTGATTCCCTATCACAGTTTTTTTACGGCAGAGGGATGGGGGTTACTTTCATCATCCTGGCATGCTGTCACTTGATAAATGTGAACGTAAAATGAGCAAAGTTGTGGTGTTAGAAATGCAGTTTAAAATGATGAGTCAGGATTAGACAGTTTACACTTTGGAGTAAAAAGCTTTTGAAAATAGCCCCCTGTGATGCCTCTTTAGTGATTCCCATCTCCATTATCCCCTCTAAGAGGATGAATTTTGCATTGTCCCGAAGAAAAAATCTGTAAAGATTTGTAATCACCTTTCATTTAGGCTTTAAAAAATCAACGTGTTTTCCTATTTACAGGATCCCTGTCCCATCATTGCTGCTAAATTTCAATTTTTCTGTGTAAAAAAACAAATTTTTAACTTTTCACTACAAAAATCCTTCCAGCCATTTTAGTAACGAGAAGTGAATCCTGGTCACTTTGGGTCATAGGAAGTTTTTTTTCTGTGAGTGCTGGTTGAAAACGTGTTGTGCTTGTTATCTGCTTGTTTACAGCGCAGTTGTGAATCATGTTGTCATGATAATGATTAGCAGCAGGCGTAGTAACATGTTCACTTTTGAAACTCTGGTGTTTTAGATCTTTGTAGGCTTTGATGTTTGGAGGACTTAGACCGATAGAGCCGGTATGGACAGAAAAATGTGTTTCTGCAATGGAAACTAATGCAATATAAGACTAGAAGTAAAAGTATTTTACCACAGATTGTTTTTGCAAATGCAGCAACTTGGGATGAAACAGAAACAGGCATGATCTCTGACAGGAAGATATTTAACTAAATGAGCAGTCATGATTTCTATTTCCACACTAGTTTTTCATTTTTTCTATTTTTATTAAGTTACTCTTAATACAACACCATTTACCTGACCCATATCTCTGCTTTGGAGAGTTAAATAAATGACTCATTTCATTTCACAGACTACCACTTCACAACGAGGGAGGTCATGCAGGAGGGCATCGATAATGGAGAGTTTATTGAAAATGCAGAGTTTTCCGGAAACATGTATGGGACAAGGTAAAAAGATTTACCTTTTTTCTTTAGATTTCAATTGTTGCTTTGGAGGAAAAAAAAAAAAAAAAGAGAGAAACACCCTCAGAGAAAACAGCGGTTCTGGTAAAGCCTGATGCAAAATGTAATAAGATTCATGGCTTAAGCAAATTGCCCTTGAGCTTCATAACAAGGATCAAGAGGATATCTAATGATCTGGTGACAGATGGAGCTTTACCCCTTAAGTCAAAAAGAGCAACTCGGCAGCTTAGTACCTTCTGTGTCACATTTAATCTCTCCCTCTGATTCTGGAGATAACACTTTCCCACTGAGTCTGAGCGGCATGGATCAATGCAGCAATCCCACCTGAGTTACTCTGTGTTAGAAATGAAACGTGATTAAAAACATAGTACCTCCTTAAACACCCATGAGACTTGGTTGTTGAGAAACCCAATTGTTTTGTAGTAAAGCCGCCGTGGAAGACGTCAGGGCCAAGAATCTGATCTGCATCCTGGATGTGGACATCCAGGGGGTGAGGAGAATCAAAGAGACTGACCTGAACCCCATCTATATCTCCATTCAGCCTCCATCCATTGAGATTCTGGTAAATACTGAATTTAGATTAACATATTTACTGTTGTTTTTCCTTATTCTTTATGATAGAAATGTTTCTGTGTTGGAATGTAGCAAAAATCTTTGATTGTTAATAAATGTCCTGACTTATGATTTGATTGTTTTCATCAGTTATTACACTCACCACCCACTTTATTAGTAACACCTTGCTAGTACCAGATTGGACCCCCTTTTCCCTTCAGAACCACCTTAATCCTTGGTGGCATAAATTCCACAAGGCAATAGAAACATTCCTCCCAGAGTTTGGTCCTTATTGACATGATAGCATCACCCAGTTGCTGCAAATTTGTCGGCTGAACATCCATGATGCCAATCTCCCATTCCACCACATCCCAAAGGTAAAATATTGATCGTGATTAGGGTGGATGTTGTCCTCAGGGTCGGTGGTTTGTTTCCCGCTCACCCAAACCAACTGTTGTGGTGTCCTTGGGCAAGACACTTCCTCCCTGCCTACACACTGGAGGCAAGGAGGAAGTGCCTAAATGCCTAAATGCATTCAAAAGGATTCCACTGAATGCAGATGACTGTCCTGGTGAAGGTCAGTTACAGTGTGTGTTTATTTGAAGAAAAACGTCCTGGCAGCCACGCCTGTCAGTCTGTCCCAGGGCTGGCTACATCAGTAGTTAACATCATCAATCATGAATAAGGAGTGAATGAACAATAGATACACACTGTAAGCATCTGGAAAAGTGTATAAAAATGGTGGACATGGTCAGCAACAATACTCAGGAAGGCCTTGGCATGTGTCACCATGCTCAATTGGTACTAAGGGGTCCAAAGCATGCCAAGATGAGATCCCCCACACCATTACACTACCACCACCAACCTAAACCGTTGATCCAGGGCAGGATGAATCCATGCTTTCATGTCGTAGAATTCTGACCCTACCATCTGAATGTGCCAGCAGAAATGGAGACTCACAATGTTTTTCCAATATTGCATTGTCCAGTTTTGGTGTGCCTGTATGAACGGTAGCCTCAGTTTCCTGTTTCTAGCTTTTTTCTGACCATTCTCTGTAAACCCTAGAGATGGTTGTGGGTGAAAATCCCAGTAGATCAGCAGTTTCTGAAATACTCAGTTCGTCTGGCACCAGCAACTATGCCACAATCAAGTCAATCACCTTTCTGCCTCACTCTGATGCTCAGTTTGAACTGCAGCAGATCCTCTTGACCATGTCTACATGCCTAGATGCATTGAGTTGCTGCCATCTGATTGGCTGATTAGACGCTGGCATTAATGAGTAGCTGAATAGGTGATCCTGATAAACTGGCTGCTGAGTGTAAATTACAAGGCTTCACTGTTTTATAGAGAATCAGTGACATTTTGGGTGATGTCATGTTCTTCTATCTTCAGGAGCAACGCCTGAGAGACAGGCAGACAGAAACGGAGGACAGTCTGCAGAAACGTCTGGAGGCCGCGCGCATCGACATGGAGCTCAGTCAGTTTCTATCCACTGGTTCTTGAACACCACCCTCCACTACAGCAATCATACAAACTGCCTGAGTTTTGCCTTTTTCAGGTAAAGAACCCGGAGTGTTTGACGTTGTCATCATCAACGACGATCTGGAGAGGGCCTACGAGGAGCTCAAAGACATCCTCAACGAAGTAAATCAGAAAAAGCCATAACTTTTCACTTTTATTCCCCTCCACTTTTCAAATATTTGACGTGCTTGTTATCTTTCCTTACAGGAAATCCAAAAGGTCCAGGATGCAAAGTAAAAAAGGAAACTATGCCCATGATGTCATGTGAAACAAAAAACTTCCATCCATGAGCAAAAAAAAGAAAAAAAAACTCTGCTGCTGCCTGGAGAAATGCATGTTTTTTGTACTCTTCTGTGCATTTCATAATTAATCAGAGGACAAGGGACAACTCCAGGTTGAAACTGATAAACAGATTTTGTGTAAGTTTTAGAACTAAATACTGACACCTATTTATGATGATCATTTATCACCCTGGTAGGCTCAAACTGCCAAACGCAAGCGTGATGCACACATGATCACCTCCAGTCTCCAGAAAATGGTTCTACTGTTATTGATCAAACCAAAATAAACAGAACTACCAAAGACTTTGTATTATCTGTATTATGATTCTATCAATACATTTGTTATTTACTCTATCTACTAAATGTCAGAGTATCTTAAGTACCACAGCTGTGTGTGTAAACACAAATAAAGGATTTAAGAACAACAGCACATTTCTGAGACTTTTAATAAATATTTATTTTTCCTTTTTGGGTGTACAGGGATGGGCGATTCACCCACAAAAGCTTTAAAGAATTGAAGAAAACCTCCAAGTTTCTATTGTTTTAAAATAAATGACAGGTCATGCAAAGTTTAAAAATGTTTAACTATATTTCTCTTCAAAGAAAAGAAAACATGCATACTTTTCAGATTTTTGCATTAAAGTACTGCGTCACTGTCTGAAGCCTCATGCGTTGCTGTGCAGCCTGAATTTCAGCAAAGCTTCATCCCTGATATTTTTCTTTTAAATCAAAGCATAAAAAATGCAAACAAACTCTCTTCCAATGCTCAGGAAACTTCTTAAGACCCATTTTGAAATAAGAGACACGAAAAACAGATTTTCAGATGTTTCAGGAGAACACAGTTGAGGAGAAACTTTTCACGTCTGGCGTTGTTGTTCTACAAGCGGAGGGGGATGTGAATCTTTGTGCGCACCTGATCTCGTTTCTCCTCCTTCTGCTCGAGGTAAGCTTTGAGTTTGTCTGTGGAGAAACACACTTTGGAGTACCTGGCTCTGTGCGTGGCCCGATGGGCCCGCAGCCACGGGTTCTGGAGACACTCTGCGGCAGTGGGTCTTCCCCTACAAAACATTCCGTTGGGGAAATCAGGTCTGCTCTTCAAACAAATGCACACCGCTACTAAAGTTTACTCACCAGGGTTTGTTGTTCAGGCTGCTCTTCATGAAGGTTAAGGCTCCCTCGGAAAGACCCGGGTAGCAGCATCCAAACTGGATCTTCCCTTTCTTGATATGTTTGTCCTGCTCCCAGCTGTGGTCTGCCTCAAACGGGCTGTCAGCGCTCAGCCTGCGGTGCAAACGGCATAAATTCACTAAAGCGAATGGAATCCTGGATTAAAACAAGACAAAGTCTAACTTTGTGTTAATACATTTTTTAATTCAACATCAAATTTAGGAAATAACCCAAAATGCTCTCATGAATTCTTATCTAACGACCCCAAATTCTATATTATTTTACATTCATGTAATTATTCTTTCATTTTATTTTCTTTTAACAATCTTATCTCGCCAAATTAGTAATGTCAACATCTATTTTTCTTCCCCTTGTGGTGTTCGCTCGCTGTATTTATGGCTCCCAAATGTATTTATATCCATTTTCCTGAAATGTTGTTGATTATTGCAAAAAGTCCAACAAGAGGAAAAAGAAAAACCTGAGACATCTGTCATGGTTCTGATCCGCGTTATGATTCTGAACAGTCGAGTGTCTCCATGCTTACATGATGAACGACAGAACTCCAATAGCCCACACATCTGTCTCAGGACCCACACCCTGACCCTCCAGGATTTCAGGAGCTTTAGGAAGAACAATATAGACTGACAAAAAAAAAAAAAACATGATTATTACAGGTTTTATTTTTCCTGTGCAATCCTACATTACTTGCACGTGTAATAATCTGCATTTGGAATAAGGTTAAAATGAAAAAGATTGTAAATGAACTTGTGCGTGTTAGGTTATGGGAGCCAGGATCATCTGGATGAAGTTTAGTCGAGTTATTTCCACCCATCAATCCATCTTCCCTGAATGAAAGTATACCTTTTCTGCGGCAGTCTGTTGGAAGGCCATGACATTTTAATAAATTAGGAAAATCTACAACTATCGAAGCATTAAACCACAAAGCAGGAAGTGAAAAGAGAAGCACATGTTCACCTTTGCTGTCGGAGATGCCGTGGATGTGCTCGATGTGAAGGGGCTGTCCGGGTACGAAGCACTGGGCGGAGCCAAAGTCCACAATCTTCAGGTGGTTGCAGTCGTCCACCAGCATGTTGTCAGATTTCAGGTCCAGGTGGACGACCCGCCGGCTGTGAAGGTAGTCGACTGCACTGAGGATCTGAACCAGCAACTCTGTGACATGGGTCTCCGCATACAGATCTCTGAGGAAACATGTGAATCAAGGAATTTAACTCAGGTCTTTGTAAAAACAGCATCAAAAATATATATATTTGGTTTGATTTTTCAAACTGACTTTATTGAAGAGAATTGTTAACATGGAACACTTTTTTTGAATTCCTAATCTGGATTTATTGTTTTCAGATAAAAATAGCTTTGAGCTTTGAGCTCCTATTTGACCTGTTGACGAAGAGGCACTTGGCTTACCTGGCAGCCAGACTGTGGAGCAGCTCCTTGCCAGGACACAGCTCTTCCACCAAAACCACATGGGACGGGGCAATGAGGGCATCCTGTAGCTGAACAAGGTGAGAGTGATGGAGTCTCCTCAACAGCTGGTATTCCCGTAAAACCAGCTGTCTTTGCTCTGACTGGTAAGACGTGATCTTAGCAGCAAACACGTGGCTGGTTTCAGCGTCCCTGCACAAGGTGAGTACACTGAAACGACCCCTGGGGGGCGCAAAAGCAGGAAGGGGGTGAGTTTGATGGGGAAATGGCTCGACCACAGTGTTGTCCACAAGCAAAAGTTAGAAATACCTGTTGATCTCAGACAGGAAGCTGTAGCTCTTCTTTGACGTCTGACCTTCTCCTACGGTGACCTTTGACTCAAGTGATTCAATCTGAACGAGAGGAATGAGGACCTCTGCAAAGCAACAACAAAAATGCGTTAATCTGCCGGTTACTGAAACGTAAGTTTACATCTTGTTCTGTGACTGTAAGGAAAGCCACAAAAGTTAAAAAGAGCCTAGATCATTTCAAGGAGCAAAATCACTCACACTGAACGCACAAACACTCTGACCTTCAGGGTGAGTCGCCATGACGACAGGGGATGATGCCTCACTGAAAGGTCCTGATGCTGTTTTGGTGATGCACCCCACCCTGAACACATAAGAAGCCCCTCTGGGTAAGTCCTTTACTGCATAGCAGCTGTCGGTCACCTGATCAGCCAGGATTGTCCATTCCCCACCTGAAGGTTCACATCACACAAAAAAAGAATTTACTATTACCAAACAAATTAATGAATGCTAAGTACACACCTTTTTTTTTTAGCAACTTTATACATAATAAAACAGATAAACAAATACACCCAATAATAATCCAGTCAATCTTTTTAAGTTGATAATAAATACCTCTCTGGAAACAGGTTGTGTGCCACAGTCTTTTAAATATGCAGTTGTTAAGCCTCTTCTGAAAAAGCCCAGTTTAGATCCGAACAACTTGGCCAACTATAGACCAACATCAAACCTCCCCTTTATTTCTAAAATCCTGGAAAGAGTTGTAGTTAAGCAGCTTTACCGCCACCTACAGGACAACAGCCACTTTGAAGACTTTCAGTCGGGGTTCAGACCCCACCACAGCACTGACACTGCACTAGAGTCTCTAATGACTTGTAATTGGCCTCAGAAAAGGGACTACTTTCTATTCTGGTCCTGTTAGACGTCAGTGCAGCCTTTGACACTATCGACCACAGTATTTTACTCCATAGATTAGACCATGATATAGGGATCAGAGGATCTGCCCTCCTGTCGTTTAAATCCTATTTATCCGATAGTTACCAGTGTGTTAATGTACATGGACAGTCCTGTCATTACACTCAAGTTAACTACGGAGTCCCACAGGGCTCCGTTTTAGAACCCATCCTGTTTATGCTTTATATGCTACCCTTAGGAAACATAATCAGGAAACACAGCATTAAGTTTCACTGGTGTGCAGATGATACACAGTTGTGTTTAAGTATTAAACCTGACCAGAATGACCATATAGAGAAACTGAATGCCTGCATCAGTGACATCAAGACCTGGATGACAATTAATTACCGCCTCCTGAACCCAGAAAAAACCCCCGAGATCATTATACAAGGTCTTAAAAGCCTCAGAGATGCTCTGTCTGCTCAGATAGTCTCCCTGGATGGTATAAGTATAGCCTCCAATTCCACAGTTAGAAACCTTGGGATTTTATTTGACCAAGATTTATCATTTAAGGCTCACATATCTCAGGCGTGTAGAACTGCCTTTTTTCACCTGCGGAATATAGTTAAGATCAGAAATATACTTTCTAAAAGTGATGCTGAAAAACTCATCCATGCATTTGTTACGTCGAGGCTGGATTACTGTAACTCCTTGTTAGCAGCGTGTCCTAAGAGCTCCTAAAGAAGTCTCCAGCTTGTTCAGAATGCAGCAGCTAGATTGTTAGCTGGAACTAGCAGAAGAGATCACATCACTCCTGTGTTGGTTTCACTTCACTGGCTCCCAGTTGATTCTAGAATCAAGTTTAAAATCCTCCTGCTAACCTATAAGCCTTACATGGTATAACCTGATCCTATATTAAAGACCTCATAGTGCTTTGAGTTGATGTTTAACAGACTGGTGTTTGGACATTGTTACTATTGTGGCCGTATTTAGTTTTGTTTTTTTCTTTTTTATTCTGTGTATTGTGCAATTTATTTCTATCCAAGTGTGGATCTTTGACCGGTGAGCTCAAAGATGGCTCATGCTGAGTGTCAAGCAGGGAGGCATTTTTGAAGTCTTTGCTATGACTCAGCCTGAGTTTGAACCCAGGACCTTCCAGTCACTGGGTGGACACTCTAACCACAAGGCTGGTGGAGACAGCCTTCAACATAGCACCATGAGGACCTCCAGGTCTTCAGTGCAGCTTGGCTTTCTTCTCTATCTGACTTTGACCTGACTTGAGCAGACTTGTGCTTTAGTGTGTTGTCTTTGTTTAGAGGCCCACTCTGTATAGTTTTTGTTCAGTGTGACTTATAATAGTTTAGTGAAGGGGTGATTAGTACACATTAGTCCAGGGAGATTAGTGTTTGCCTTTTTTTCCCCTTTTCTTTTGCTGGTAAGATTTCTGATTTCAGTTTATTTTGGTTCACCCTGACGCCTTTTTGCTTCACCTGAATTTTTTTTGTAAATAAATTTGTTACTTTTTATAGAGCTTTGATGTTATAATCTTCTAAATCTCCCCTAGATATAAAAAGGACATGACAACATACCTATGAATGTAGATCATTCCACAAAATCTTTTTAACACTGTTCCAAGTTTAATCATTTTAAAGCTCAATGCCCCTCTTTATTCACCCTCCTCCTAATTCAAAAAAAGTTTTTTGCAAGTGAAAAGGAAGCAAGTTGTATCTTATGTCACATAGTAATGTGACATAAGATGGAGGGGTGGACAAACCTTTTGACTTGTGGGCCACAAAGAGTTCTAAAATTTAAACAAAAGACCATGCCAAGCAGATGGTGGAGTGATTTAGTAATCCACCTCATCGATATCATGTATTCCAGTGTGGCGGGCTGCATATGTTTTTAATAGTTAGCCCACACCATAACTGAACCGTCTCGAATGCTATGAAGTCACATAATTTCAGTATTCTAGATCTAATAAATAGGGGGACGGGTGCTTTCAGTCATTAGCCAAAACCCTTTTTTGTAGTGTTTGCAAAGGATGAATAGTTTATATGTGCTAAATTATTGAAAATGTGGAGATATCAGAGTTAAAAAAAATATGAAGGTCGTATTTGGCTTTACTTATGAGGTTTTCAACTGATTTTATCATTAATAATTACCCCTAAGAATTTAGTTTAATGTGTTATATATCTATTAATCTGTACTTGATTTGAGGAAAGTATTTTTTTTTTTTATGGATAGTTGGAACAATAAATGTCTTTAGAATGTCGACACTTTTAATGATCAGGTCAAACCAAAACTTGAAATTAAGTGCTGGTAATCTAAATTTGACTGAAATATAGTCCAAAAAAAGAAGATTTTTCCTTTTTATTGAGACACTTACTTAATGGCATTATCAATTATAAATAAATATGTGATAAAATGATTTCTATGAATTTGAAGAAAACCTGGAAGCTTGTTTTTAAACAAAACCGACCACGTGGAGGCTGCCTGTGAACTCACCGTCTGTGCAGTACTGCACGCAGTAACTGACGGGATCGCTGGACCGAACGGGCCTCCACACCAGCAGAACCCCACCTCTGTGTAACTGCAGCACCTCGGGCTTGTTGGGACGAACTGGCTCATGCAAACGTTGAGAGACAGTGAAGAACACTGGGCAATAGCTACAAATGAACGACCAAAACAGAACATCTTTTTCTTACCTTGTGCTTTCTTAAATGATGGAATTTTAAAAGATGCAAACATCTTTGAACTTTTCTTGTCCAGGGAACTTCTGCTGTCTCTTTCAGGTGGGATCAGATCAGATCCTTTCACTATGGGTCCTTACAGAAGAACGAACAAGTCAAACAAAACAGCTCAATACAGTGAACCTTTTCTAGAAATAACGTACCTCCTTTACTCAAATCCTCCTTACTAGACGACTTTGAAAACAGTTTGGTGAGGCTGGATGCTGAGGCTTTCATCTTCTTCCTCAAAGACATAGTGGGGGTGTCAGGTTTCATGATTTCTCCAAGTGTGGGGCCTAACTCTGTGTTATCCAGCTGGGAGTAGGAATGACCGGTCCAGGACTGCCTGCGGAAAAACTTGAGGATTCCCAGTTTTGGGGACTTTCCTGAAGGCGGTGGAGCTTCAAGGGCTGGAGCAGAAGCATGTCTCTGAAGGCCGTCTTTTCTGTCCCGGGCTCTTGGAGGTCTGTCTGGAGTCTGTAGAGAGCAGAGGCTGGGACTTGGGCTTGGTGTCCCAGATTGACCCCTGCTGTTAGATAGATTAGGGTTAGAGCGTGTGCGATTACGCGGTGGTGCTTTAGGCACTGAGTTTCTGGGTGTTACTCGATGAAATGAGCTTGGAGGCGGTGGAAGGAGGAGCTCGGCCTGTTCATCATATCCATCACTCTCCCCGGATCTGTAGTTTTCTCTCAGGTGGCCATGACTCAGCTTCTCAAATGAGCCCAGTCGGCTTGAGGACTCGGAGCCGCCATGCGCCAGAATGAATGACTCCGCCAGAGAGCCTTGGGAGCCAGTGAAAGCTTCTTCCTCTGTCTGAGCCTGCTCCAGTCTGGACCCCATTCTGCCTCCAGCAATGACATCTGAGGCTGGAGATGATCCACTCAGAGTCTGACTCCTTTGTCCCGGAGTGACAGAACCTCTCCTTCTTGATGCTCGCTGAGAGTGCACCACAGATGGCAGGGATCTCCCTGCCGCGTCAGAATCTGTGAAGTCCTCCTTCATGCTCTGAGTCCCCTCTTCATCACTTCTCCTGACGTGAATTGGTGACGAGGGAGATCTTCGTGAATATTCATCCAGAGACCGACTCCTTCTGTGAGGTGGTAGATTAACATGGGCAAGGCTCACTCCACTGTCAAAGGAGCAGGACTTCTGCATGGCGGGCTGGACGGATCCCCGCCTTTGAGCACGACCCGTTTCTGTTTCGTCCTCCACATATTCGATGAGAGGCTCATTGAGGCGACCTGAGAAGCTCCTCCTGAGGGGCTTCCGGCCTCTCTCCTGCTTCTTTGCCTGGAATTTGTCCCTTAGCGTCATGTGTCTGGCAGACATGGGTGAAAGTTGTTGGGAGGTGTTGTAAAAGGTGCTGCAGATTAGGCTCCCTCGCGGAATGCGTCCTCCATCACTGCCCGAACCCTCGTCCCCTTCAGAAAGATAAAGGGAGGGATTGCTGTCTTTGCTGAAGCGACGCTCTCTTTGAGGGGTTCCTTGATCTGTTGTTGTTGAAGAAGCAAATGACTGTCTGCTGATACTTCGCTCCATTCCACTCCTCCTTTCCAACATCTCCTCATCCTCTTCCTCCCCAAGTGTGCCTTCATCGTCCTCCCCACCAAAGTGGTATTTAGAAAATGGCTCTGGAATTTGTGCCCTCTCCGCCATAGGATCAAACTCCTCGTCTGTTTCCACCTCTTCCTCTGTCTGGCTGCAGTGCTGGAAGAAGTCCCAAGAGTCGGCTTCATCGTATTCAGACGAGGAGCCGCTGCTCAGGGAGGTGCTGCTGTGCGCCTGCGGATCTCTGGGAACTGTCACAGAAGTCTCTCTGAGAGGAGCATCCAGCAGCTCAGGAAGAGGTCTGAGCGTGAGAACGGAACCGATGCACGTCAAAGAACGCTGAGGAGACACGGTGACGTCCATGTCAAAAAAAACATTTTTACCGCATGAAAGTTGTTCAGCCCTCAAGGCTGCTCACCTGCCATTTCCGTTTAGAGATGAAGACTTTTAGACTCCTCGTGTTAATTTTATCTGTGTCTTCTCCAGCACTTTCATCCTGGGATAATGGTAATGCATTATAATGAAGCATTTGTGCTTAACAGAGCAAAACTGAGACAGAGCAGCATTTATCTCACCTGGAACCACTCATGGCTCAAACAGTCCATGGCAGACGGTCGCTTCCTGTGCATTTAAAAAAAAATGTTAAAGTCTAGGAGGAAAAAAGGAAACAGGCAGTAAATAATACTCTGGATATGTAGTTTTGCATCAAAACTTGTAAGATTTAGCTCATTTTTCATTAGCACGCCTATAGTTGAGCTTTACAAAACCAATTTCTCTTGGATTACAAAACTTGAATAAATGAAATTTTTTTTTTTGATAGATTCAAAATAGATTCAAATGATCACATTAATCACATTTAATTATTACAGACAAATTAGGGTGATATCCAAGGGATAATGCCAGATGAGGTGTCAGTTATCATAAATTACTGGGGTACGTGGAGGGCTAACGGTGACCTGGAATAAGGTTTGTCAACATTTATATTATGGTATTAATAAAAAGTTTGTGGTCAATATTTTCTGGATTGCTCAGAAAATTGTTTCTACTTAATTATGTGTTAAATTAGATCACTTTGGGCCTGATGTTTTGGTCTTGTTGGTGTAAAAGTAAAGGTTGGAAGTCTGTAAGAGTCACTTTTTTAGTTGTAATCTAATCTTTTACTGTGCTACAATGTCACAAATTAAAATTAATTAATTCAAAATAAATTAATTAATCACACTAAATAATTAATCGCATTAAAAAAAGATTCTTTGCTCAAAAATCACAAGGAAAAAAGCTTTTTTCAGATTTAAATGTCACTTGAAGTAGAATTTTAGTAAAAGCTTAATAGCTGCTGCCTTACTCTGGATCTGGTTGAAGGAGCATGCGAAGAAACTTCTTGGCTTCAGAACTTCTGCCGTTAACGTCCGGAGTGTCCCAGTTTAGAGTTCCCTCCCCAACCATCAG
The DNA here is from genome assembly GCF_053564925.1 of Oryzias latipes. Lineage (NCBI taxonomy): Eukaryota > Metazoa > Chordata > Actinopteri > Beloniformes > Adrianichthyidae > Oryzias > Oryzias latipes. The sequence continues at coordinate 10,877,670 of NC_136240.1, forward strand.
CAACGTTGCACGGTCAGTGTCTCCAACAAAAGGGCATCGGCCCACCAGACTATCAGAGGGAGGACCAAGATTATTAAGTATTAAGTTAACTAGTGACATTAAATTATTATCTTCAAAGTTACATATACTTACCACAGGTATGTTACAACACCCACAGCCCTAAAAAAAAATGTCTGAGATGAAAAATACTGTTTTTGCATTGAAATTGTAATATTTGTCAATAAATTTACCAGATATCAGAGGCCACAGTGACAGGTTCTTGGTGAACAATTTCAGGTGCAACAAACTCCGGTGTGCCAAACATACTATACTGGTGTCGGGACGCGTCTATTTCCTGGCAGAAGCCAAAGTCGCAGATCTTGATCTCATCTCGTGGAGGATAAACCATTAAAATATTATCAGGCTAAATGGGGAACAAATGTAGAAGTTAACACAAAGTTATAATTTGATTAAGGTTAAAATGAAAGATATCTCACCTTAATGTCAAGATGCAAAATGTTCATGCTGTGAATGTGCCCAACTCCTTCAAGAATTTGTTGGATATAGGACTGAATCTGGAAAACCTTTATTTTAGAAGCTGCACAACAACATGAAAATAATTTGTGTGTAAAGGTGAGTGTACCTCTTTCTCTGAGACAGAGCTTTGCAGTAACAAGTGATCCAGGAGTCCATGAGAGCAACACCTGCAACCAATGTTAAATGTATTTAAATATGGACAAATTGATTTGATCAGTTCAGTGCTGTCATATAAAAATGGACAGATACATTTCTGAGATCAGGACCAGCGTGCGCCTAGTGCAGAAGAAATCCAGCAGACAGGCGATCCGGGGATGAGCCAGGCGGGAGAGCAAGTCCCTCTCCTGAAAGGCTCTGGTGCGAGTGCTGCTCCGCAGAGGCAGAAACTTGGCAGCAAAGACTTCACCTGTCCGTCTGTGAATGACACGCTTCACCACCCCAAATGTTCCCCTTCAAAACACAAAGTTTCATAATCATTGGAGATGATCTCCGCTCCGAGATGAAGAAAGCGACTATGGTATTTACCTTCCAATCTCCTCGTGGACATCATATACGGAGAAAAGCTTTCTTCTTTTGCCCAGCTCCACCTCTCTCTCCTGAGACTCGAGTGGACCTACAGAAAAAAATCAAGTGCTGTTATTAAGATCATCATCGCACCCTTTTTATCTCCCGTTCACCGATGTGTGTGATCACTGAAAGGGAAGAGGAGCCAGCGGAAATCTTACCCTCTTCAACGGTGAGCTGCGCTTCACAGGAGGCCTGGCCAGAGTCATTGTGAGCGTAACAGGTGTAAATGCCACTGTCCTCACCCTCACTGCACACTACGGTCAGGGAGCAACGAGCACCGTGTTGCACTATCTTTACATTCTCATTCGCCATGAGCACCCCTCCATCCTGCAATAAGAAAAAAAAGGACTTGGCAGCACTTGTGTACAGTGGAGGAAATGAGTATTTGATCCATTATTTTATTGCAGTTTATCATTATTGCATTAATACTATTTGATCCGATGAATATTTTGTAGATTTGTCCACAAAAAAGGACTGTCTGTTATCAAATAAATTCATTTGACCAGCAAGAGATAGAAAATCAATAAATTGGCTTTAAAAAATTCATATAAATGGATTGGTATTTTATTAAGAGAAAAAATCGAAACCGTCTTTTTGGAAAGATTTAGTAATTTGTGGCAAAACCCTTAATAGAGAGAACAGAGGTCCGACATTTCTTGTGGTTGATAAGCAGGTTTCTGCACATATCAGGAGAAATTTTGGTCCACTTTTCTTTGCAAATTAGGATTAAGATTTAGTGGCTGTCAGCTAGCCACTCTAAGCTTCAGCTCTCTCCACAGGTTTTCTATAGGATTAAGGTCAAGAGACTGGTAGGGCCACTGCATGACCTTGATGTGCTTCTTCCTCAGTCATTCCTTGGTGGCCTTGTTGTACGTTTTGGATTATTATCCTGTTGGAAGACCCTTCCATGGCCCATTTTAAGCCTCAAAGGAGGTTCTCACTCGGGATTTGACGGTAAATGGAGCATTTTTCTTCCTTCAAACACAACGGGTTTGGTTAATACCAAAGACCTCCATGTTGGTCTCATCTGACCACAGCTCCTTTTCCCAATCACTCTCTAAATCATGAAGACGTTCATTGGCAAACTTCACATGTGCCATCTTAAGAAGGGGGACTTTGTGAGTTCTGCGAGATGTTAAACCGTTGTGGTGTTAAGTATGAACAATGGTTTTCATGGTGACTGGGGTCCTGCAGCGGCCATAACCCTTGTGCTACCTTGTGGGGTCCAGATGACCCCACAAGACCTTTTTTCTTCAATGATTTGTGATCTTCACTGGTGTCCATGGATTCCATGAAATCCTCTCCACCTTTATCCACATGTGTCATGGTAGGAATAACACGTCAATGTAAGAGTGGAGTCATCTGGACCCCACAAGATAGCACAAGGGTTAAGATCATCAACTAATTCCTGCAGGCAAACCTAAAATATCAGCAAGGGATCAGATACTTATTAGTTCCACTAAATACATCATTGGCTCTAAAGTATTTTCCAAAAATACTAAATCAAATACAACCAGCAACATTCCAACAATAGTTCACACATGAAAAGAAAATACATAAGTCATGTGTAAAGTCTGAAGACAAACAAATCATCTGAACCCTCAGGTAAACTTGCATTAGTTCTCCCACCTTGAACCACTGTATCTTTGGAGCAGGTCTTCCTGTCACGATTGCTGTAAATGTCGCTGGTTGCCCAGGTTGCACACACAGGTCCTCAGTGGGTACCTGGATGGAGGGAGGAGCTGAAAAGAAAAAAAGAAAAATCAATGGATCATCCTACAGTCTGTTGGATCACGATAAACCCATAAGTTTATATACCATCAGTTATTTCCTGCATCTGCTCTGAGATGTAGATCTCCTCCTCTTCCTCTTCTAGATAAAGAAAATGCTGCTGCGATGCAAAGGCTTCTGCTTCAGAACTGTACTCTGGACTGGAGAAACAATTAAATTAACAGTAAAACAAACGTTAAAAAATGAGACATCTATTCGTAGATGGTTAATCATTCAAACTCTACTCGTATTGAATGGATTCAACGTGACGTGTGTGTGCTGTATAAGTGCAAATATCTCTACTTATGATTAAGAGCAATTATATTGTCAGGAAGATAGCATTCTTTCCTTTTATGAGTCTAAAGTTAAAGTCCCAATAGGTATGGGAAATTTGTTCTCCACCATCCCATGGGGGAGCAGTGAGCTGCAGACCCAGCCATTTGGTGGTCTTACCCCCCATTCTGACCCCTTAATGCTGACGGTTAACCAGGGAGGCACATGACTCAACTGTGGATTTGAATTCAAAACCTTCCAATCTTGAGGCCGGACACTCTCCACAAGGCCACTAAGTTGGTTTTGTTTGAATTTATCAAACTATGAAATGAAATAAAAATACAAACATTTGATGTTTTTCTATTATTTTTTACATTTTTATTTATCTCTTGTCTTCTGAAATCGCTTTCAATCAATCAATCCATCAATCCATCAATTAAAAAAAAAAGGAATAATGCAGAGAAAAAATGTAGACTCCAGAAGGAGAAGCTTACATGCTCTATGGTATTTCAAAGATATGTACGTGTTTTTAATTCTATAGTTCGTGGATGGTCATTTCAGACAAGTTGTATAACTTACTGTTCAGAGTATCCCAGTGGAAAAATCTTCTTTGCAATGGAGGCGGGGCTAAAATCAGTCTGTAACCATTTTTTTACAAAAGCAGCGGACCAGCCCTCTGAGTCAGCATCTAGAAAAACCAAATAGTTTCTCAGACAAACTTTCAGACTCCAATTGAGAGCATGCTTTATATTATATTTACAAAAAAAATATGCATCACAAAGGACATTACTTACGGTCTGGAGACAGTTAGCGTACTATGCTCTGTCTGTCTTACCTGGGTCGCTTTAACCCCTTTAAACCACCACATCAACAGGACAAAGAACATTTGCCCTCTCCTGCAAGGGCAGCAAGTGGCCACACCTGCCCAGCACATGACCATCTTGAAGGTGTGGAGAGTTAGCTGGGCATGCATTGGCAAGAGGAGAAAGGGGAATGTTGAGTGGTTATTTGTTATCATGATAGTGATGACTTACATGGAACGGTCCATGCGAGGAACCACCCTGTTTTACAACTCATCAAGGGAAAGTGGAAAAACATGAAGGTTATAGACAATGGACAGACAAACATGGAGTGAAAACATTTCAGTCAAATTTTACTGAATGATTTTTAACACATCAGCTGATCAAAAATGGAGCTAAAAGAGCCAAAATTCAGATAATTTTTGTATGAAATGTGTAATGAAAACAGTTTGAGTGGAAAAATGATGAAAAAAACATTTAAACATCCAATACAGGAACTGTATCAGTGTCTTTTCATGAGAAAATATGTTGGGATGTGACATTTATGTTGCATAGCAGCCGCTAGATCCCCTCATTATGGCTACAGAGCAGAGCTATAGAGTCCTATGGCAGCATTTGAAGTTTCTCTCACACTTATACAAACTGTAATATATACATTACCGGATCACAATCTGAAGGTAGTTTCTAGAAGAAAAATTATGGACACCACATAACCTTAAATGCCATACTTAACACACTTAAATGATTGAAATGCTGTAGAAATGTGTCAGAATTTAGGCAGTATATGCATAAAAATGACAGAATACGAGAATTTGACAAAAAATTGCGACCATTGACTGTATATGAGAACTGGACCGAGATAATGTCGCCATGGAAAATGGCTTCCCTCTGGCTCCAACAAAATTAAGTCAATTCAGTTGCCATTTTTTTCTGATACGGAGCCATGTTGGAGCCAGACGACGTCAAAAAGTGACTAATCCAACTTGGCCGATTTCTATGGCAGAACCAGTCTCGCCAATAAGGAGTGAGCTTGCTGAAAGGCTACACCCCTACCACTTAAAGGTGGGCTCAGGAGAAATGATCGATCGTTCAACCAAGGGCCTGCAGGCACCACCTGCTTTTTTTGAGGCATGTGATTGGTCAGCTTATAACTTGAATAACTTTCACTACAGAAAGAATATCATAAAAAAGGATTATGTGTTAAAAAAAAAAAAAGGTAGCAGAGCGAAAATGGATAGTCAGACAGATAGAATGATTGAGTAATAACTGTTTATTTCTCAATTGAAGCCTATGGCATTTTGGCTTCTTAGAGCCAGCGGTATTCCTGTTTGGAATGCTCAAGGGGAGGGGTCACTCAGTCCAGTTCTCATATACAGTAGTCAATGAAGGTGACCTCAGCCTCTCCTCTGGTTTCAGCCAAAAATCTGTATTTGTTGCATCAAACACATGTTCTGCTGTTTAATTAAACTCCTGCTCCTCCACAGAAAGTCTTCCGTACCTGTTCCTGCCCCTCGCTGTCCGACTAACCTTTTCTGACATTCTGACATTCCTTTTAGGGTTTAGGATCTGTCTGACCTTTTATTTTGTCCAACAACATTATTAGTTATCGAACTCTACATTACCTTAAGGATTTGGACTACTATTGCAGAATTGTGGTTGTGTTTTATCAAGAGGAGTTGGGCACACTTTTGTGGGATCAACTAAAGCTCCAATGATTTCCCTGACTACCGGCATCCATCGACAATACCAAGATCCTGCCTGTTGCTGTTATTTCCCTTTTCACCACTGATATTGCCATGAAAATGTGGAGACCTGTTACATCTTTCCAGCTTCCTACCAGTTGAGAAATAAAAATATTACATTATTAGCAGTCCTGATTTTTGTAATTTTGAAATACAACCTTTTTTTTCTGTCAATCAATCCTCACAGTTACAATGCAAAAGAGCTTTCATCTCATGCATGTAATAAATGTTTACAGCTACTAGGTTTTGTCAAAATTTGTCACAGCACTAAAGCCAAATTAGAAATTCAAGTGTTTTATGTAGCAACTGCTCTATTCCATAACTGCTGGAAATCTAGGAACATTTTGATGTGGTAGTTTGATATACTTATGATGTAAGTTTGTATGTGAAATGGGGGGAAAAAAACAAAAACTGTGAGTATGAGAGTGAAATCTGAGAACAGTTTGAGTGTTTAAAAGGGTAGAGTGATCAAACTTGTTGCAGATTGTTGTGAAGAGATGTCGTTTGATGTAAAGCAAAGAGGATGACATGATCTGAAGTGATACTGGACAATAATGGCATGTGCTTCATTTCATCTGAAACAAACCTGAAAGTGAGGACCACTTTTGTGTGGAGGGTTACTGCTCCAGTCCTACCTTTAGCAGGTAAGTCATGGGGCTGGTCCTTCTCACTGTCAGTCGGTGGGACAAAGGCAGGACAAAGGCCCGCCTTACACTTCACGCAGCCAAGTTCATTCCAAAGCTTAAACCAAAAACATTTGCACCATGTACATCGGCAGTATTGGTAATGGATTTATAAAAGATTTTAGTGTCATACCTCACACTCATACTGTCCAATATCAGCCTCTGTAGCCCCGACGACCGTCAGAGATAAAATACCACTCCGAGCATCACTTACTATGGTGTATTTTTGCTGGTCAGTCAGCTCTTTGCCATCTTTCAGCCACCTGCAAGCCAATAGATTGGGCTTCTAAGAAACTTAAAACCCATAAACCATCAGCCCTTTACTGTGGTGACATTATCTCTTTACCTGACCCGTGGTAAAGGAATAGGAAACGTGGAACAACAAAACTGAGTATCCTCTCCTTCTATCAGGCAAGCACTCTCCAATCGACTCACAAACCTGGGTGGAGCTGAACAAAACAAGCACATTAAATAATAGTTCAAAAGTTCAGCTCATCTATTATCAGTTATAGAAAACAAAATAAGATTTAGCCGAGGAACATTCCAAACTCACCCTGCACCACCACCTTAGCCAGAGTGCCAGCACTACCCATGCAGCTCGTAGCGTAGCACAAATACTGTCCAGAGTCCTCAGGAGAGAGACTGTCCAGAATCAGATTGCACCTTCCTGAGCGGTCAGTTGTGATGATGTGACGTGGGTCGTCCTCCAAAGGAAGACCGTCTAAGAAATTTTGAAATAAAAATTAGAACTTCTCTTCAAAACTGCATCTCGGGGGAATATTTTTAACTGCAAAAAGTTAAAAATATCTTTTGATAGGATATCCATCCATTTATCTTCCACAGCTGATCCATAGCTGGGTATCATGAGCAGACATTTAAGCAGAGACCTCCATCTTCAGAAAAAAACATCCTCCAGTTCCAGCAGAGAAACCCCAAAAAGCTCTCAGGGCAGTCAAGAGATGTAGTCCCTGCAATGGCCTTCCCCAGGGCCTCCTCCCGTGGGATGTGATTAAAACACTTAACAGAGAGGCTTCTGAAGACTTTTTTAGCACCCCTCCTAGAAATTCAAAAAAACCCAACTCTAAGATGGGACTTCAGTGACATTAGTCCAGGTGTCTTTAATATGCTCAGTTCAGCTTTTTCTACCATGGGTGGCCGAGCCTTTAGTTACGCGGCTCCCAAACTCTGGTACTCCCTCCCTCCTGATCTCTGTAACTTAGACTCCTCACCAACTCTTAAATTCAAACTTAAAAGTCATCCGTTTAACTATGCCTTCTCCTTCTGATTAACATTTGATTCTCTGTCAGTTATTACTTACTGTGTTTTTAATGAGTTTTTGAACCTACTGACCTCTGTTTTTTATAGCGTCCTTGAGTTTCTTGAAAGGCGCTTTTAAATAAAATGGATAATTATTATTATTATTATTAATATTTCCAAAAAGGGTTTTGAAAGTGCTCTTTGTCTTAACTATTAACTCAGACCCAACCAAGGATCACTCAAGCTCTCAAACTAGATACCCATCTTAAACCTGCTTTCTTCCCAGTCGGGGTCATGAGGATGCTACCGCCTTCCCAGCCACAGAAGGGCACAGGTGGAGTAAACTCTGGACAGGTCCATTGCAGGGCCACATATGAACAAACAACCACACTGACATTCACATCTAAAGTAAAAAATATTAGAGTCACCAATCAACCCATGAAGCATGTTTTAGGACTGTGGGAGGAAGCTGGAGAACCCGGAGGAAAACCGGGGAGAACATGCAAACTCCACAGAGGAGCCAAGATTCAACCCAGGGCTAGCTGTCAGCCAAGAGTGCTAACCACTTCACCACCGTGCAGACCCAAACCAAACATATTATTTCTAGTTATAAATGATGAAAAAAAAGTTTGTTATTTTTAAACATACACTAAATTAAAAACAAAAACAATTTGAACGGTAGCATTTGTGGAAACGTTTTTTTCTAAATATCCATTCACTAGTTTATTAACCACTTAGATGATGAACATTTACATGCATTTTTTGTGTGTATTTTAACAAAGAGATTACAACCTTTAATCCAACTGATGAGGGGTTTTGGAGATCCAGAGACTCTGCAGGTCAGTTTAATAGTTTGACCTATTTTTGCAACAAAGTCCAACAGCTGTGACTCAAAAACTGGTGAGCCTGTGGATAAATGGAAACAAATTCTCATCCACACAAACAGGTTGAGAACATTTTCAGTCACTGACGGTCTAAAGCTGCCTTATATGTCATGAGAGCTGCGTAAAAGTTACTTTTAAACATTCATTTTTCTTTCTGGAAATCCTGAAAGATGAAAACGTACAGTTGGTGTGGAGGCTGCAGCGTTGTTGAAGCTCCTTTAGGTCCTTCAGCCAGGACAGCTTAACCAATGAGGAGGGGGCCTGGAGAATGTATCTGCGAATGGAGCCTCTGTGCTCATGCCACAAGCCCCAAGACCTTTCATCTCCACCTACAGACTCTCGTATCTCCACATCATTCAGCTGGATAAATTTCAAAACCAAAACGTGGTCCATGTTCATACATTGGAAGAATCAGAACCTGAACGTGACTGGTTTGGCTCAATTCATCAGAAAAGATACGTTAAAAGGAAAATTGGATCTTACCTTCATCTTGTTCTTAAAGGCGTAAGTATCTTTGCTCATGTTGGAGTCTTTCTTCAGTTTACACAGCACAACACACTCCTTAAAAAGAAAGACTTGCCTCTGATGCCCTCTAGCGGCTGCTTTTATCTCTGGAGATTCTTCTCTCACTGTGAAAACTCCCTGTAAAATAATTATGCACCAAAATGTAAGACTGTGTCCGTTAAATTATCCAAAGGGGATTAGAACTGATAGAACAACTCCACTAATTTTAGATAAATAAATGAATAAATATAAGTTAGAGGACGACTTTCTGTTACTACCTTTTCCTAACGGTTGAGCTGCTCACCTGTCGCACAGGCTCACCCAGAGCAGTAAGAGGGGCTGGGTAGTTCTCGATGAGAGACACCTGGTGCAGGTTGTTAGACCTCCAAGGCAAGCAGGACACCAAAGAGAAAGCATCTTCCAACAGGTAGCAGCTTTGGCCACTTTTAGCTTTGTTCTTGATCAACTCCTGAAAAGGCAAAGTAGGCAGACTACTTGAAGCACCAAAAAGTATGTTTCCTCAGGTTATGAAAAATCTCTTCATCAGCATTGTAAGCTTTATTTACAGATGTTCATTAGCACTGACCTTTAACAAAGCTTGGTAAGTTTGAATCCTCTCTCCTGGTTGTTGAAGGAAGGTAAGAACACCCATAACCGAGGAACCGAGCTTCTCTGGTCCTATTAACTCCTGAAATGTCACCATATGTTGATGAGATTAGCAAAAACAGACTCATGTACTGTTGCTGCAACTGATCATGCTCTTCATGGACATAATGTCCACATAAAAAATGCTGAGGATACTTTGAAACACTGCTGGACAGCCTTGTCACTGATGCAGGCCTCAGCCTGTGCCTGGCCCCCCATGTAGAGAAGATACTTCTCAAAATCTTCTCGGTGCTTGATCAGAAGAGCGGCGACGTCATCGTCTGTGGCGCACCCTCTCAAAGCGGGAAGGATGGAGCTACAGGAACATCAAGGACTTTAAAACAATCATCTGTTCCCATAAACTGACAACATCTGATGTTTAATCAGTCGTTTTTTTTTTTTGTGTGCTTTGCTGATTTACCTTTCATGTAAAAGTACGATGTCCTTGACGTTCCTGAAAATGATTTCTTTCTGACTGAGAACGTTGACCGGGACCTGATGCCTGGATTCCAGGAGGATGAGCTGGTTGGAGATAAAAGTCCTCATAGCTCTTACAAACTCATCTTCTCCATCAATTAGGCCTTGGATCAGCTGACTATTGAGCAAAGACAAAAGATAGCAGACACGATAAAAAGCAACAGACACTTTGGAATTGTCCATTGAACAAAAACTACTGTTGTTTAAACCTAATTAATTAGGGTTCTGAAAGGACTGAGTGCAAGAAATGTTGACATCAATTGAATTTCATTTTGACCTCAGAGCTCTCCTGTATTCTTCTCCTGACGACCCGATTCCATCAAGATCCTCTTGATGTGGCCTCAAAGGTAGAAACGTCTCCTAAAAAAAGAGATTGTCATCATCTTCCTCTTTTACGCTGAATAATACTGTCAACTGTACGACTATGATGGGATACAACTAATTTTTCCGTATTTGATACAGAATTATAATTAGTTTTTCATCACTTCTATAAAGTACATAGCATTTGTGAAAGTGAAAATAAACAAAAACTTTATTAAATGTACTATTTAAAAGCAGCCACACTTGCAAACATCCAACTAAAATAGTACCCATACCTTTCTTTTCTTCTCCAGATAGGCTGGACACAGCCAGCCCTGTCGAGCAGGGTTCGTTTTTGTGGGTTTGGTTTTCACCAACCATCTATCGGGATGAACAGAGTCCAGGACCTCCACAAACTGTCCCTCCTTCAAAATAAAACTGTCCTTGTTTCCAGTAGTGGGGCTGCAGTCGGCTCGAGCCACGTAGATTTCAAAGATCTTTAGAACAAACGTGAAAACAGCAGCACTGTGAGACAAACTTTTTCAAACCACAGAAGGCAACGGGATGCGACAGAGTTTGTGGGAAAGACCTCTCGCCTGTCGCCTTCCTCCTCTGACTCAGATCCAGACACGGTGCTGGTCATGGGGGTGTGTGCTCGCCGTTGTTTTGGAGAGGGTGTCTTTAATTTACTTTCTTGCAGCCCTGTGAATTGAACTAGCTTCAATATTTTGCAGGACCAATAAGTCCTAAGAAGAAATTATATCAGTAATGTTTTTACCCTTTTTCTGATATAAAAACTTTGTAAACAAGAAGGAAAATGTACTTAAAAAATGTCTTGAAAGAGACTAAATAAAACAATAAATTCTCTCTTTAGTAGAAATTACTCTTCTTTGGTCATCTGTGCTAAATCTGAAAGCTCAGCAGCTTTTAGGTTCATAACTGGAGACCACATGTCAGTGATGTTGAGGAAGCTCTTCTTCTTATCTTAGCAAGACAATCCTAATTAAAATATAAAATAATGGCAACATTTTGACCTGGCTACAAATGTCTGTGGAAATTGTTGTTTATTATCAAATAAAAATGTCTACGTAAACTCATGAAACTGACCTTCAACTTTCAATAGTTTCTTGAGAGGTTGTGGGGCTGAGATCTTCTCCTTCTCATTTAGAGCACATTCATCTGCAGGTTTGGATACCTCCCTAAGAAAATATTTAGTAAACACATTCACATAATAGTTTATTCAATTTAAAAAATAGAATTCATTATAAACTGTGAAATTAAGAGAATATAAGTCTGTGAATTTGAAGCTTTGCTTACCTGGGCAGGACTGGCCTAGTTTCAGGAGGCTCCATCGCATCTGGAGCCGTTTCATAATCGGATGGACTCGACACTGTAAAAAATAAAAATAAAAATTACAAGCAGTTGTTGTATGCTTCCTTTCATTGCAGAAAATTGCAGACGTTGTTAAATGTTTAGTCTTGGCAGCCAAAAAGTGTCACTCACAGGAGCTGACAGCAAGTAGTGAGGACTGTCTCCTCTCCTGCAGTCTTGTTGCTGGCTCTGTCAGGTTGTAGGTCTCCCACAGGGAAATGCTCTCCACAAAACTTGCAGTCCCGGTGACTGAGGTGGGCGCTTGTGCTTCATGGGTTTGGACCTGAGGTTCAGGTTTTGACGGGGCGAGCTGTAAAGGAGTTATAGCTGCAAGGGGTGGATGTATGGGCACCTGTGCTGCAGGCTGCCCTGGCTTTACCACAGTGATGTTACCATTGTAGGAAACCGAACCAAATGTGTTTGCCACCTCACACGTATAAATCCCACTGTCACTGTTGATCAAGTTTTTAACGACAAGTGTGCATTCGCCGTTCTCTGCAGTTGTAATCTGGCATCGCTGATCGTTGGTGATGTGCTGGCCATTTTTTAACCAGCGCACACTGCTGGGTTTTCCCTCTACAGTGCATTTTAGAATCAGGGTACCATGAAGGTCTGCGTTTTGGGTCTTGAAAACGTCCTTGAACAGCGGCCGCATCTCCTTGCGGGTCTTGTAGCCTTTGAAGGCAGCCTGGATCTTGACGGCAGCCTCTTTCATTTGCGGTTCATCCTCAAAGTTGACCTCAGAAGAAACCTCAGGAGGTTCTGTCCTCTCAGGAGGCAGATGTTCCTTTCGACTCTCAGCTTCGAAGGCCGGAAGCTGGACAGGTGGCAGCTCCACTAGCGCTTCAGAGAAGGTTTCATCCTCAGAAGTGAACAGGAGAGGGATCTCTGGGGTTGGTAGTTGTTCACTTGCTCTTGTCGTCTCAAGCGGCAGCCTAATTTCCTCTGCCTTATCTGGTTCCTTTGGCATAGGTTTTACTCTCTGTTTTATTGGCTGCTTTATTTTTTCATCTGTTGGACTGTCTGTTGTGACAGCCTGGTTGCTCTGTAATCTTAGTTTCTCCTCAGACTCTTTTCTCATCGGCTCTTTGAACTGTTTTCCCATCCTTTCCTCAGTTGACTTATTAATCGGCCGATCTTCTTGATTCATCTCTGTATCTCTTGATAACTGTTTTCTTTCTTTGCTTTTTGTTCTTTTTGGTGCCTTTGGAGAGGCAAAGTCTACCATCTTCTCATCCAACCTTTCTGGTCGTTCTGTGGACTGTTCGTCTTGCTGATTCACTGAGGACACTTCTGCATGCTTGTGCTCTGTTTCTGAATCATTCGTCGTACCTTTTTTTACATGGTGAACATTTTTCTGAGGTACTTCTGAACAAGTTTTGACCGACTGTTCTCCATCCGTTACCTTCACCTTAAATCTTTCTGGCGTTTTTAAAGTTTCATCTAAATTTTCTTTATTTTCTATCGCTTTTGGATTTGTTTCTCTCTTTCCTGAGATACCTTGTACTTTCACATGTTCTTCCTTGTCCTGCCTCTCATCAAACATCGTAAACCCAGGTTGTTTCTCCTGCAGCCTGGATTTGTTTAATTCTTCTAATTTTGTTCTTTTCTGCTTCAATTTCTCATCACTTTTATGTTCCTCTTCGTTTTCTTTCAGTTTGACCTCACTTTTGCCTAGAATCCTTTTTGGTTGACCGACTTCAAAGCCAGATTTAAGTAATTCGTTTAACTTCTCTCCTGGTTGTCGTCCTTCTAGCAAGGTTTCGTTTTTTGTCTCCAAAGCTCTTGGTGTTTCTTCAACCTTTCTGACATCCCTGCAATCCTTAGTAGGTTGTGCCCTTCCATCTTTCTTATGCATCTCATTCTCTTCCTCTTTGTTTCTCTCCACTTTGCTTAGATCCTGCTCAGCGTCAGCGTTTCTGTCCGTTGGCTGGATGCGTGATTGGACTTCATTTTTCTCCTTCAGCAAAGCTGCTTTAAAGTAGAAAGTAGAAACTGACTCCTCATCTTTTTCTGAATTTGCAAAAGATGCTCTCCTGTAAGACCTCTTTTTTGGCTCAGGAGGGACAGAGTTGAGCTCTGATGGATGAGCTTTTTCATTCACAGGCACTGGCATAGAAACATTTCCTTTTAACCGGGGCAGTAGTGGAGGAGGTGCTGACTTTTGTTCAATCTGTGGTGTTGCTGCATAAACAACAAACACATAAGAAGTTATCTTTAACCTCTAAGTTAACCTTAATCAAGAGAACCAAGCTGAACACACCTTTTACTTGAACAAATGCAAAGGTCTCCACACTTCCAACATGGCAGGAGTACCTGCCACTGTCCTCAGGCTGAAGCTCCTTGATAGTGAGCTGGACGATGCAGCCGTCCTGCTTCATCTCACACTTCCTGCTGGCTCTCAGAGGCAGTTTGTTCTTCTTCCACTGCACCGACACTCCAGGCTTAGACACTTCACAGCAGAGAGCGACGGTACCTCCCTCCTCAGCTCCTATGCTTTGTAATTCTTTCTTGAAAAACGGTGGGACCTCTGTGAAACAATGTCATAAAGAAAAACATTACAAAAAATATTTTTGAATATCTGAGTGACTTTAGTACATTAAACCGTTGGTAAACATTTGTTCAAAACCACAAAAATTGAGAAATGTATAGCAGACATTTTTAAAAAGGTAAAAATGTTTTAGTCTTCTTTATCCTTTTTCTTTTCCTTTCGACTTCTCCCTTCAGGGGTCCCTACAGCAAATCAGCTTCCTCTATATAACCAAAACTAAGACAACTTTTTCCATTTCTTTGAACAGTTGAGAGACTTTAACAACACTAAACCTTTCTAAAACTTTCCTAGAAAATTTTGAACATATAAATTATTTTGGGTTAAATTTTATTTGTTTTTACATTCGAGTGTGTAGAACTACTTTTTTAAACATATTAACATGACTTCTACAAATTTTTGTTGTTTTTACCCAAACACCTAATAATTCTTTAAGATGCAGACATTTGTTATGTCTCAATTGTACAAACCTTTCACTGACACAGTGGCAGCAGTCTCTGCACTTCCTGCTTGACAGATGTAGCTTCCACTGTCCTCAGCTTTGACCTCCTTGATGTGGAGCTGGACGATGCAGCCGTCCTGCTTCACCTCATATTTCTTGTTGGCTCTCAGCGGCGTCTTGTTCTTTTTCCACTGAACTGAAGCTCCTGGTTTGGACACTTCACAGCTCAGTGAGACTGTACCTCCCTCCTCCACTTCCACGTTGACCAACTTTTCTTTAAAGAAGGGAGGAAGCTCTGAGAAAATATAAGAAAAGTTTATTTTTGTCATTGTTTTTATTTTAAAGATAGATGTGCTTTTATTTTGATGCAAGATGCAACAGTTTTGTTGTCTGATAGTTGTGTCAGTCATTTCCGATCAACTTGTCTCACCTTTCACTGTAACTGTTGCCGTGGTAACTGCAGTTCCAGCTTGACACGAGTAGCTGCCACCATCTTCAGGTGTAGCATCTTTGATTTGGAGCTGGAGGAAGCAGCCGTTGTGCTCCATTGTGTACTTCCTGTTCTCTCTTAGAGGCAGTCTGTTCTTCTTCCATTGTACTGGAAGCCCTGCTTTAGACACCTCACAGCACAGAGAGGTTGTACTTCCCTCCTGAACAGCCACGTCCTTCAGGTCTTGTTTAAAAAATGGAGTAAGCTCTGGAAAATAGTAAAATAGCATTTTATTCAAGTAAAACAATAGAAATATAATTGAAAGATTGTCAATTGTGCTCAAAACCTTCTAAATGAGTTCATTAGATCTTTTATTTGGACTCATGCAATAAAAGGCATTGACAGACTATTAGACCATTCCTATCCTTGAAAGTCAGTCTTTTTTCTTGTTATTACATATAATGTCATGGTGCTTCTGTCAGTTCTCCTCCCCATCCCTTCTCTGCTCCTTACTCCACCAGCTGTGACTACTCACCTCATTAAGACTCTGTTCTACTTAAGGAGACCCAGCTCCAGCATTCAACGCCAGTTCATTGCCCCTGATGGACTTCATGCCATGAGAGTCCCCTGAGTCAGACGCTTCAACGAGCAGCTACTACATTCCTGAAATCTTCTGAGAGAACCATCTTTCGAATTAGCCTTCCGACACGCCACGGGTCCCGAGCTCACCAAGATCTCCAGCCATGCCACGAATCTCAACTACATCAGAACCTCAAGTCTGGCCACGATCACTAACTTCGCCAGGACCTCCAGCCACGCCAAGACCCCGAAGCACGTCGGACCAAAGAATAAACCTTATTACTTCCCTACTCCTTACCTGTGTCCTCCTTCCGGGTTTCAGCATCTGGGTCTGTCTCGCCTCCGAATCATGACCGAACGAACTGGCTGTAATACCGACCCAGCTGACCCAGAGGGCCTCCGCCTAGCAGTCAACCAGCAAGGCATCATGTTGGGATGGCAAGCTGATGCATTAACCCAAATGGCCTCTGCTCAACAGGATCTATTCCGACGCCTGGATGGTATGACACGAACACTTTTGGAATTAACTGGACAATTTTCTAACTCCACTGTTGCAATTCCGCTCCCGTCTTCCGGCAACATCCCCACTTCCGCTTCCGTCACCACACCGGAATACTTCCATCTCCAGCCTGAACCTTTTTTGGGTGACATAGAAGCCTGTGGAGGATTTCAATTGCAATGTCAATTTTTGTTCAAACAAGCTCCCAGATACTATCACACCGATCACAGTAAAATTATACTTATAGTCAATTCTCTCAGAAACAAGGATTTGCAATGGGCTCAAGCTTTCTTAGCGGCCAATGCCATCACGCATCTTTCCGCATCGATTGCTTCATCGGAAAATTTCGACTAGTCTTTGATCAACCCCAAAAGCAGGAAGAACCTACCCGACGATTGCTGAGCCTCAAGCAACGCAATCGATCGGTCAGCGATCACATGATCGACTTCTGGATTCTAGTGGTGGAGGCAGGTTGGTCCGATCCAGCGCTAAGAGGCATTTTCTATCAATCTCTTAATGACACCATTAAAGACCATCTGTGCACACAACCTGAAGCTCTCTCGTTCGAATAACTTGTCTCTGCAGCCCTATGTTCTGACACCCGCCTCAGAGAACGGCAGAATGAACGCAGTCATCAGACCTGTTAGCTACCTCCTAGCATTCCTCAGCATTTTACCGCCACTAATTCATTTTCTCCGTCTAAATACCTCGTAAACCTCCGGAAGAGGCAATGCAGATCGGACATTCTAAGTTATCCGCCAAGGAGCATCAGAAACGCAGAAAGGAGGGTTCGTGCTTCTACTGCGGCAACCAGGGCCACCAAGTTTCGCAATGCCAGCTACGTTTACACTCCAGAGCCCCCCGCTAGAAGACGGGCTGAGGGCAGGTCATTCAGTTGTTTCCACTGGAAAAGATTTTTTATAAATCCCTGTCAAGATTTGTTACAAGTCAGAGGTCTCTGACTCCCAAGCCCTATTGATTCCGGCGCAGAGCAAAGTTTAATCGATCACAGCCTAGTCAAGCAACTTACCTTGCCCATGGAACCTCTGGACTCTTCTATTAAAGCTGCTGGTTTAGGGGGTCAACACCTCTCGCTCATCGCACTAAGCCTATACCACTCATTACTTCTGGTAACCACAGAGAGCCAATTTATTTTTACGTCACCCACTCTCCTCAAAACCCCGTAGTCTTAGGATTTTCCTGGCTCAAACTACACAACCCCCAATTTGATTGGGTTCATCAACGCGTTATTAATCGGAGCGCGTTTGGTTTGGCTAACTGCCTCCAGTCAGCCATTTCCGCCGTCACTTCTCCCTGTGATGTTATTTCTGAAAATATTGATCTCTCTAAAGTTCCTTCCTGTTACCATGACTTCAAGGCTGTTTTCAGTAAAGCCAAAGCAAGCTCCCTACCACTTCATAGACCTTATGACTGTGCCGTTGAATTACTCCAGGGCTCTACTTTACCTATGGGTAGATTATATAATTTATCCAGTCCCGAGAAAGCAGCACTGGAGTCATACATCCAAGAGGCACTTTCCTCGGGACACATCCGTCCTTCATCTTCTCCAGTCAGTGCTGGGTTCTTCTTTGTAGAAAAGAAGGATAAGTCCTTGCGTCCCTGTATTGATTACCACGAACTAAACCAAATAACAGTCAAAGATAAATACTCTCTGCCTCTCATCAGTTCCGTGTTTGATTCAGTCCAAAAGGTTCGTATATTTTCTACCATGCTTCCATCCACCTGCATCGTGGGGAGTCTCACTTGGGACATTGAAACTCGTGTGTCATGCTGCCTCTGTCAGTTCTCCTTCCCCTCCCCTCTCTCATCGCTTCAGAAGATTGGAACCAGCTGTGGATACTCAGCTCATCTGCTCACAGCCTTCATAAGGAGATCCAGCCCAGCATTCATCGCCAGTTCGTTACCTACCTCGGAGCTTGCTTGGTCATCAAGTTATTCTGTGTCAGCACGTTGACTCGCTACTTACCTTGCTCTTTGAACCACTCTCAGGTTCCTCTTCCACGAGTGTCCACCTGGAATATCTTCACCAAGATCTGCTCCTGCCATCCTCGCCTCAAGCCCCGCTCCGCTCCAGCCTCGTCATGTCTCTCATCAAGAGGGTTCCTGTCTTCCTCGCCTCCTGTCTTGCTCCGCTCCTGCCACGCCACGTCACGTCTCTGGTCATAATCCCCAAGGAGTCCTCCGCCTACAACAATACTGCTACGGCTTCAGAGCTCCAGTCTACAGAATGTAACCTTCAAAGGCTATTGATTTTTCCTGCTGGAAAAATAAAAACTTTGTCAACCACTCTTTGTTTGGGTTTCCTTCCGGGTTCCAGTATCTGGGTCTGCTACGTCATTCAAACCTTGACATTGTGTCCAGAATGCCCAAGGTGAGGAGCCAAATCACACTCCCTGTCCTGATGGAACTCTGTTTGTGCTATCTTTCCTCAGGTCAGACTTGCTCACATGGGCTCACACCTCTCATAATGCATGCCATGATGGCGTTTACAGAACTCTCAACCTCATCCAAAAACGTTTTTTTGGCCATCCATAGACAATGGTGTGTACGGGAGTACATTGCCGCCTGCACTGCTTGTGCTCGCTCCAAGTCATCAAACTCCCCTCCGTCTGGTTTTCTACATCCACTACCCACACCTAACCGCCCCTGGTCTCACATTGCTGTGGATTTCGTCACCGGTTTACCTCTATCCCAAGGCAACACTGTTATCTTCACTGTCATTGACTGTTTCTCCAAAGCTGCTCATTTCATTCCCCTTCCTCAGCTACCTACCGCCACTGAAACTGCCGACATCTTGGTCCACCATGTGTTTTGTCACCATGGGATACCGGCAAACATTGTGTCTGACCACGGAACACAATGCATCTCCCAGGTATGGAAAGCCTTCTGTTCTGCCCTGGGAGCCACTGTCAGTCTGTCTTCAGGTTACCATCCGCAATCCAATGGGCAAGCGGAACGGGCTAATCAGGAGTTGGAGGCAGCTCTCCGTTGTCTGGCTGCTCAAAACACCACGGACTGGTCCAAATACCTGGTGTGGATTGAGTATACCCACAATTCTCACCCTCCCTCGGATACTCACCACATCTGTTTCCATCTCAGGAACTCGATTTGGCAGTGCCCTTGGTCCAGCACCATCTCCAATGTAGCCAACGTGTTTGGCACCAGACCAGGGTGCTCTCCTCCGCACCAAGGAGAGTTACTGTTGCACTGCCAATCGTCACAGGGTGGTGAGGCCTACTTACCAGCCTGGCCAGAGGGTATGGCTCTCGTCTAGGAACATTTCCATCCAGTCCACTTCCCGCAAACTCGCTCCTCGCTTCATTGGACCATACATCATTGAAAGGATCATCAATCCCCCCTGTGTCCATCTCCGCCTTCATGCAGTACTCAAAGCACACCCCCTCATTCCATATCTCTCACATTAAACATTAAACCCTTTCTGCCCGCATTCCGCTTCCCCTCTGCCCGCCCGTATCATTGACGGCGCTCCGGCGTTCATGGTCAACCGTGTCCTGGATGTTCGTCGCCGTGTCCATGGGTTCCATTTCCTGATGGACTGGGAGGGTTACAGTCCAGAGGAACATTCCTGGGTCTCCCGTTCCCTCATTCTGGAACCTACCCTCAACAGCGACATCTATCGAGCCCGTCCTGGACCGCAGCGGACGTTAGGGGGGGGCTGTCATGGTGCCTCTGTCAGTTCTCGTCCCCCTCCCTTCTCTGCTCAGCTCCTGACTCCACCAGCTGTGACTACTCACCTAATCAAGAGTCTCCTGAGTCAGACGCTTCCACGAGCAGGCACTACATTCCTGAAATCTTCTGAGAGCACCATCCTTCGTCATAGCCTTCCGACACGCCACGGGTCTCGAGCTCGCCAAGATCTCCAGCCACGCCACGAATCTCAATTACATCAAAACCTCAAGTCTGGCCATAATCACTAACTTCGCCAGGACCTCCAGCCACGCCAAGACCCCCAACCACGTCGGACCAAAGATTAAACCTTAATACTTACCTACTCCTTACCTGTGTCCTCCTTCCGGGTTTTAGCATCTGGGTCTGTCTCGCCTCCGAATCATGACATGTAAAGAAAACAGCAAAACACAGAATACTTGGTTGTAAAATGCTTAACAACTTTACTATCTATCATAAACATGTAACATGTTAGTAGAAAATGATTGAATTTATTAGTGACTTGTAAATATTAAAACCGTATTTTTGATTTGTATTTTTAAGGCTTGATAAGAATGCCAGTCTTCCAACCTTTCACTGATAGATGTGCTGACGTCTCTGCATTGTCTGCCTGACAGCTGTAGCTGCCACTGTCCTCCAGAGTGAGGTTCTTCAGGTGGAGCTGGACAATGCAGCCGTCCTGCTTCATCTCACACTTCCTGCTGGCTCTCAGAGGCAGTTTGTTCTTCTTCCACTGCACTGACACTCCATGCTTAGACACTTCACAGCATAGAGAGACGGTACCTCCCTCCTCAGCTTCTATGCTTTGTAATTCTTTCTTGAAAAATGGTGGGACCTCTGTGAAACAATGTCAAAAACACAATCACATTTTTTCCTGCTCGTTTTCCATAATTTCCATCTTATTTGCTGCTGGTTACGCGGATCAGACATGTTTAGCCAACAAGGATCTTCATTGGTTGAAAACAAGGAGGATACCAACCCGTAAGGCCTGGATTCTGACAATGCTGCATTGGATTGATGAAAAAAAACTACCCATTGGGGTAAACTAATAAAAAAATAGATTTCTATAAAACTATTTTGATGTTTTTTCCGAAATACTTAATAATTCTCTAAGATGCACACATTTTTTACGTCTCAATTGTACAAACCTTTCACTGACACAGTGGCAGCAGTCTCTGCACTTCCTGCTTGACAGATGTAGCTTCCACTGTCCTCAGCTTTGACCTCCTTGATGTGGAGCTGGACGATGCAGCCGTCCTGCTTCACCTCATATTTCTTGTTGGCTCTCAGCGGCGTCTTGTTCTTTTTCCACTGAACTGAAGCTCCTGGTTTGGACACTTCACAGCTCAGTGAGACTGTACCTCCCTCCTCCACTTCCACGTTGACCAACTTTTCTTTAAAGAAGGGAGGAAGCTCTAAGAAAATATAAGAAATGTTTATTGTTGTCATTGTCTTTTAATTAAAAGACAAATGTGCTTTTATTTTGATGCAGGATGTACCATAGTTTTGTTGTCAGATAGTTGTGTCAGTTATTTCCGATCAACTCGTCTCACCTTTCACTGTAACTGTTGCCGTGGTAACTGCAGTTCCAGCTTGACACGAGTAGCTGCCACCATCTTCAGGTGTAGCATCTTTGATTTGGAGCTGGAGGAAGCAGCCGTTGTGCTCCATTGTGTACTTCTTGTTCTCTCTTAGAGGCAGTCTGTTCTTCTTCCATTGTACTGGAAGCCCTGCTTTAGACACCTCACAGCACAGAGAGGTTGTACTTCCCTCCTGAACAGCCACGTCCTTCAGGTCTTGTTTAAAAAATGGAGTAAGCTCTGGAAAATAGTAAAATAGCATTTTATTCAAGTTCATTAGATCTTTTATTTGGACTCATACAAAAAAGGCATTGACATACTATTAGACCATTACCTATCCTTGAAAGTCAGTCTTTTTTCTTGTTATTACATATAAAGAAAACAGCAAAACACAGAATACTTATTTGTAAAATGTTTAAAAACATCACCATCTATCATAAACATGTAAAGTTAGTAGAAAATGATTGAATTTATTAGTGACTTGTAAATATTAAAACTGTGTTTTTGATTTGTATTTTTAAGGCTTGATAAGAATGCCAGTCTTCCAACCTTTCACTGATAGATGTGCTGACGTCTCTGCATTGTCTGCCTGACAGCTGTAGCTGCCACTGTCCTCCAGAGTGAGGTTCTTCAGGTGGAGCTGGACAATGCAGCCGTCCTGCTTCATCTCACACTTCCTGCTGGCTCTCAGAGGCAGTTTGTTCTTCTTCCACTGCACTGACACTCCATGCTTAGACACTTCACAGCACAGAGAGACGGTACCTCCCTCCTCAGCTTCTGTGTTCTGCAGGCGTCTTCTGAAATACGGAGGCAGCTCTGGAAAAAAAAGAAGATATCTCACGGTCAGTAGAACACGGTGTTACCTTTAAATTTATTATTCAAAGACACACTCCAATCAAAGTTGTGTTTTTGATATATTGAACATGTTCTTACAGCCTTTTTTTTCTTGGTGGAGGACAAACATAAACAAAATTAACCTTTTAATTAGATTTTTTAGTATTTCTTTGTTCAAATTGTTGTGAATCATGCTGTTTAAAAAAGATTGTATTTGTGACACAAAAAATACACTGGTTAGGTACTACTGTATGGAGCCCCAAATTGTTCAAAATTAAAAAAATAAATACGACCTTTTGCAATCACACAATCAACCAATAATTCTCTCCTAAATATATAAAAGATCATGAAATTGTTGATTGTTGGATTGCACAAAGTCATATTTATTTTTTTAATCATGAACAATTTGGGGCTCCATCGGCTACAAGCTCCCTGCTCCGCTCCATTCCACTTGCAGGCAAATAGATCCATGTAAGTTTTTTGTTTTCCTTAACTCGAATCTGGCTCAAAACTGTACAGCAGGCTAGCTCCAATGTTGCTCGTCATTTTTGTTGCAGTGTTAATGTTAATGTTAAGGGTGTGACGGGCTGTAAACTTGGGTTCCTCTGCACCGACAGTTCCACCCATACTTCAGAGGTGAATTTCTAAAGAACTCCTGCCGCTCTGCAGAAACTACGTCCTAGAAAACAACACCGTTTTTCTTTTCGCTAAAAAGGACATGATCATAATAAAAAAAAAAAAAAAAAACGCTGGGAAAGCTTTGAAAATAGATCAGAAGACTTTTGGAGTGGGACTTTAAAGAGTTGAGCAGATTTTAGTTTTTAAATACCTTTCACTGTGACATTTGCAGTTGTTTCTGCCCTTCCTGCCTGACATGTGTACGTTCCACCATCTGCAGGACTGAGCTCATTGATATGAAGCAGGTGGAGACAACCCTCCTGTTTCATTTCATACTTTCTGTTTGCTTTAAGAATCATCTTGTTTTTCTTCCACTGCACAGAGACACCAGCTTTGGACATTTCACACGTCAGTATGGCCGTCCCTCCTTCATCGGCTACGACATTTCTCAGTTCTTTATTAAAGAACGGCGGAGGCTCTGGGGAAAAAGTCATGATAAAGACCGGTGAGATGCAATGTTCTTATTTTCCATTTTAAATTTACAATCACTGAAAACTCTTAATTTTCTTGACACACCTTTAACCCGCAGAGACGCAAGGGTCTCTGCGCTTCCGGCTTGACAGGAGTAGGTTCCACTGTCCTCAAGCTTCAACTCTTTGATGTAAAGCTGAAGGAAGCAGCCGTCCTGCCTCATCTCATATTTCCTGCATGCTTTTAGTGGCAGTCTGTCCTTCTTCCACTGAATAGGAACACCCAGTTTGGAGAGCTCGCAGTACAAAGAGGCTGAACCTCCTTCTTCTGCTTCCACATTCTGAAGCTCCTCTTGGAAAAATGGAGGAAGCTCTGAGGGAAAAACAAAAAACATCCAACCAGAAAGTTTTCATTGAAAACCGTCAGTTTTAACTGATGTTAAATCAATCTTACCTGTTACTGTAAGTTTGACGCTGCTCTGTTCATCCCCTGTATCACAAATGTAAGAGCCAGTATCTTGAGGCTCTACATCATGAATAAGGAGCAGGTTGACTTTTCCTTTCTTCTGCATCTCATATTTATCACTATTTTGAAGGGGAACTTGGTGGCGTCTCCAGGTGACCAAGGAGGTAAGGTCAGAGGTGGTGCAACACAAGCTGGCTGTTTCTCCTTCTATTACAGCAACATCTTTGGGCTTCTCCTCAAACAAAACTAGGATTTAAAATCAATCTAGATTTTAGAAAAACAACAATTTTTCTCTAAAGTTCTGAATTTTCCTGCATAAACAAATAAACACCACATCTCTGACTTTCTTACCAACCTTTGGGCTTAGGAACAACTAACAGACGCGCCGAGGTTTTCTCATCACCAACGACAAACGTCACGATCCCCGTTTCCTCAGGTGTTGTCATGCTGAGGACCAGGCGGTGCTGGCGACCGTGGCATGTCATTTGATTCATCTCGTTCTTCTGCAGAGGGCTGGATCCAAGCCACCAGGCACCTTCACTTACATCTGAGTGGCTCAGCTCACACACAAACACAGCGTCCTCTCCAGCTGTCACTCTAATGTCCTGAAGCTCCTTGACTATCTGAACGCGCTCTGTGGAGAAAGAACCAGATGTTTTATAATCTGCTGGCTGGAGATTGATAAAGAAAAGTAAATGTTAGAATTACCTCTTACAACCAGCTTGGCGGTGGTCTTCTTGCCTCTGCTCACACAGCAGTACTCCCCAGCATCCTCTGGTTGTAAGTTATTGATCTCGAGAGTGTGTATAGATCCTTTTTTCTTTAAAATGTATCGACCTCCTGCTTCCATCACAGTGTTGTCTTTCCTCCAGGTGACCGGGACGTTGGCACTGGAGACCTCACAAGAAAGCAGGACAGGTTTTCCCTCCATCACCGCTTGGCTCTCCAGTTCTTTCTCAAAGAAAACCGACGCAGCCGCTAGAGGAAGTGAGAAAAACGGAAAACAACATTACTGCATGCATGTGAACATCCATGTTTAGAGCAGGGCTCTGCAACCTTTAGCACTAAAACAGCCGTTTAGGCCAACTTCTCAAAACTTCCCCCAAAAATAAACTATTTCTGTGGCTATGTAGCCAATTATTTAGAAAATGTAGCTTTTAAATATTTACACTAAAAATTTGTAACAGTGTTGTATTTTTCTTCTTGAAACAATTTAAATTTCTTTTACTTTTGACAGCATCACATACCAGTTCTTTTCAAAATAAAACACAAACCGTGTCAAACCAGATCTTCCTTTTAAAGCAGAGTTACTTGAAATTAAAAAGCAAAAAAAGCAACAGACACAGCATTTTCAATCAAAATTATGCCTCGTCCGTTTTTCTCCTCATACTATCCATTTATAAGCACCACAACATTGGCACGGATTTTATATTTTAATCTATACGTCTGGATTTAATTATGTACTTTAAGAACTAGACACTGGTCTGCAACAAAAGATAAAAATATGTCCTTTAAGGCCGTTTCACACAGCCATGACGTACTTTTTGAATATATGTGGAAAAAGTGAAAAAAGTCTTTCACAGATGTATCATGGACAAACCACATTACCATGGAAGAAGTACAAATAAACCAGGTGAAGAACACAAATCAACTTAGAACATGATCTGCATGATTATTGTGCTGTGTATATGCAAATTCATTAGTTGTTCGTGCATCAGTTATGTAATTTGAACGCGATATGTGCACCGTATACAGGATATAAAGGTTATACATCGATGGTACATGCGTAAAAAGTCTGTTGGACACACGTGAAACGCTCGTGGAAAACCACAAATTTTCAAATGCATTATGCAAAAATCACACACTTGTGTAAGATGTACGTAATAATTGGGCTTAAACCACGTAAAATGCATGTAAACTGTGATTCTCAACAGTCCAAAAAATTTTAACAGCTCAGAACCAAATACTCAAAAAGACCCGTCGACAAAAACCCTCAACAGACATGGCAAACAGAGGAAACACTTTTGATTTACGTATATCATGCATGTATCGCCAAAGACCAAAATTTCATTCATGGAAAATGCGCACAATGTACGTAATGACTGTATGAAACGGCCCTTTAGCTTATTATAATGATAAACATCTCTGACAGCAGATTAAGCCTTTTACCATCATTGTCTCACATATTAAAAATCTGTACATATTCATTCAATAAAACTTCATAGCCTAAATAAAA
Source organism: Oryzias latipes (assembly GCF_053564925.1). Lineage (NCBI taxonomy): Eukaryota > Metazoa > Chordata > Actinopteri > Beloniformes > Adrianichthyidae > Oryzias > Oryzias latipes. The sequence goes on from NC_136240.1 coordinate 10,903,869, forward strand.
ATAAAACCAAAAATCCAAATCAGTCATTCATTTAAACTATTAGCATTTCTTTTCATAGCTAAAGTGTCACAATGGAAGGATAAAGGAGCTGTGTGTGGCTCCAGAGGCTCAGGTTACAGAAACTCTAGTTTAGAGTATCAAAACCATGAAGAAAGATTAGAAAACAGGTTGTTGGAATTTTTCGTTTTTTGGTGCTTTATGAGAAGTGTAGATGTCTCTCGTGTCATGTATTAAGTTTTATGTATCACATATATAAATATCAAACTTAGAAACATCTGGAGTGCATTGCCTTATGAAAACAAACGAGCCAAATGCTGTTCTGTAGGGATGCCACAATTCTCGGCTTAAAACCGAATTGAACCGAATAGTGGGGAAAGTGAACCACTACTGTTTAGTAACACAAAGCAAGAGGATCCAAACACCTCTGACGTTCACTTCCGCTGTCGTTTTCTGGCCACCAAAGACGCAGCTGTATTCTCCAACATCCTCCGGCTGGATGCTTCGGATGGTCATCTCAGCTGTCTTCCCTTTCTGACTCATCTGAAACCTTCCCCCATGACTCAGCTGATCTTCTCCCTTCCACCACTGCACCGGCACACCAGCCCGGGACAGCTCACAGCGTAAGCACACGTTTCCTCCTTCGGGGGCCTCCTGGTTCTTTAGGCCCATTTTAAAGGTGAGGGGGATGGCTGCAGATGTTGGGAGAAAAATGATCACGTCAGCCTTTTTTTTCAGTGAAAGTCCAAAAAGGAGGTTTTGGTACGTTTCTCTCACATGTGATGGTAACATTGGCTGTGGTCTTGGCGTCTCCATGGACACAACTGTAGAGTCCACTGTCATCCAGCTGTGCATTTTTGATGATCAGCTCCATGACACCGTTTCGGTTTTTGATCTGGTACTTGAAGTCGTTGGTGAGCAGCTCCTTTCCTTTCCTCCACTCCACGGCGAGGCCAGGCTTGGAAAGCTCACAGCTCAGCATTACACTGCTCTCCTCCTCCACCTGCTGGTTCCTCAGCTTTGTTTTGAAAATCACAGGTGGAGCTGCAAGACAAGAAAATTCAACGCCACATACATCTTGAAAGAAACACGTGTTTTGGACGTCCTTGTCGTCAAACCTTTAACTGTGAGCTCAGCAGCTGACTGGCTGTCCTCCGTCTTGCAGATGTATTTCCCAGCATCACTCTCCTCAATGTTGTTGATAAGCAGCTTGGTGACACATCCTTCCTGTTTCATCTCATACTTGTAACCGGGTTTCAGGATGACTCTACCTTTTCTCCATTCCACCCGAGCTCCAGGTTTGGAGAGCTCACAACAGAGAACCCCAGTGTCTCCTTCCTTCACCTCCACGTTTCCAAGCTCTCGTCTGAATGTTACAGGAAGGGCTGAAAAAACAAAAAAAGGATTGAATGAATGTAGCTGGAAATGCCTCTGATTGCAATGGAAGAAGGTCTCTAAAGAAGGTGGTGAAGCAAACCTCTAACTTTGATGTCAGCAGAAGTCCCGACTGCCCCTGCAAAACAGCTGTACTCCCCAGCATCAGCTAGAGCTACATTTCTAATCAGCATTTCGGCCACCCGACCCTCCCGTTTCATTTGGTATTTTTCTCCCTCCTTCAGAAGTTGTGCATCTCTCCTCCACTCCACTTCCACTCCTGGTTTAGAAAGCTCACAGTGTAAAGTCAAGCAACTCTCCTCTACGGCCTCCTGGTTCTTCAACTTCTGCTTGAAGCTCACTGGAATTGCTGATCAATAAAAAAATTAAAAAACAATTACAAATTGGTTGATTTGGTTATTGGGCACTCCATGTACGAAGTGTTTGACCTGTTATGATGACGGTTGCTGTCGTTTTTATGTCGTCACACTCGCAGCTGTACGTGCCGCTGTCTTCAGGCAGACTTTTCCTGATGAGAAGCTCCTGAACGCAGCCACTCTGTTTCATCTGGTATTTTTCTCCGATGGTCAGCACTTTCTCTCCTTTCTTCCACTGCACTGGCAGCCCCATTTTGGAGAGCTCGCAGCAAAGGGTCACTCCATTTCCTTCCTGCACCTGAATATCCCTCAGCTCTTGAAGGAATTTGATGGGCCGTTCTGAGAAGAGACCAAGGGGAAGTTTTTTAAATTTTTTGTTCACCATGAATTTGTCCAGCGAAGACAGATTAAGAACAACGTTCTATTTTCAATTGTGGCCTGGCAAAAGCAAGCGAGAAAGGGGAAGAAAAAAGGCTGCAGGACAACACACTGCATTGAGCCCCTGCTCTGAAAAAGTTTTAGAAAAAACTTCATTAGTTTGGTCTTTAAACATAAGAATGAGTGGACTTTACTTGTGTGTGATCCAAAAAATGGCAAAAACTGACCATTAACTTCAATCCTCGCTGTTGTTCTCTCTTCTCCACAAACACAGGAATAATCTCCGGTGTCTTCCATGGTGAGGTCGGTGATTTTCATCTCTGCCTGCAGGTCCTTCTTCCTGATCTGGTACTTGTCCCCATTCTTCAGCGTCTCTCCTTCTCGCCTCCACTCCACAGAGGGAGCGTGCTTGTTAAGCTCACAGTGCAGAACTACGCTGTTGCCCTCTGTTGCCTCTTGGCTCACTAATGGTGTCTTGAATTTTGGTGGTAAAGCTGCCAAGATCCCAAATAAAGGATTTAAGAAGAACTTCAAGCAAAGTGTGGATTACTGATTCATTATGCTAATCTGTTGTAATGAAGTTATTCTTTTCCACACCAAAACATGGGTGTCATTCTGGGACAAACTATTGCTCATGTAATTGGATTTACATGAAGAAAAACATCTACTACCCTATTTTCTGCACTATGAGGCACACGTTGAAAGTTAAGCCAGACTGAATTTTGAACAATCACAGACTCAGATTTTGTAGTGACGGATGGATGGCATCCCTTCTAATTCCTGAAAGTGCCAACCAATTTAAAATGTATCATGAATGAGAAATAATAATTGTGGTGTGTGCCTGGGCGGAATTATTTGACACCAGGTTTCGTGTATTGGAATAGAGCCAAGAAAGAAAAAAGGTCTGGAGTGAGATTTGCAAGATAGGCACCACTTCGACATTTTGCACCAAGCCTCTTCCAGTTGTAAGTGGCGGACATGCATAATGAGGCTAAAGTGTTAGAAACAATTTCTAGAATTGCTGTGAATGCAGTAATAAAGTCTGACTTATAGTTCAGTGCGCCTAATAGGTTTCAAAATAGACCGACCATTGACGGTGTGCCCTATAGTGTGGAAAATATAGTACTTTATACTATGGCTACTGTTAAGGGAAACTTGGAGAAGTTTCAGCTTCATGGAGTGACTATGATGGCAATGTACAGTACAAAAAGTACTGTAACATTAAGACGTGACATCAAACCGGATGGGAGTATGAAACAAGGAGCTGGTCATTAGGATTGTACAGTTCTAAGTAATGGAGGTCACACAGTTGGATTTCGTTTTTCAGGCTGACCTCTCTGGCGTCGGCGCGCAGGTGACGCTGCAGAGTACACGTTAAACAGATTTCAAGAGAACAGAGGATCGGAGAAGATGGATTTATGAACTGATTAATCTTAGAAAAGTAGAAAGAAGCTAAAGAGAAGACTTTTTCACCTTGAACGATGAGCTCAGCTGTCGATAGGCTGTCTTTGGTCTTGCAGGTGTATTTGCCAGCATCACTTTCCTCAACGTTGTTGATGAAAAGTTGAGTGAGACGGCCCTCCTGCTTCATGTCATATTTCTCTCCAGGCTTCAAGATGACTTTACTTTTTCTCCACTGCACTGGAGCTCCAGGTTTGGAGAGTTCGCAGCAAAAAGTCCCACAGTCTCCTTCTATTACCACCAGGCTCTGGATCCCCCGTTCGAAGGTGACAGGAAGTGCTATTGAGATTGTAATCAGAAGGAAAAAACTATTAAACTGTTCTTTTTAAACCTCTTCATGTTAAACAATATTTAGAAAAAAACAATTACGTTTCACTCGAATTTCCGCCGTGGTTTTCTCATCTCCCACAATGCAGCTGTACCTTCCGGCATCTTCTGGCTGCACATTCATGATGGTCATCAGAGCTTTCTTTCCGTCAAGCTTCATCTCGTACTTTTCCTCCTCAGACAGCGCCACTCCATTCCTCAGCCACTGAACACGAACCCCTGACTTTGACAGTTCACAAACTAATGTGACACTTTTCCCTTCTTCAGCTTCCTGACTTTTAAGCGGCACCTTGAATGAGGCAGGAACCGCTGCGCAAACACACACAAGTGTGTTTTAGTGAAAAGCTCACCACAGGCTCACCACGCAGCAAACGACGGACGTACCAACAACTTTAACAGTGGCTTTTGTTTTCTGGTCCCTGCACACACAGCTGTAGATGCCACTGTCCTCTGGTACAGCATTATTGATCGTCAGCTCCAGGAGGCCATCTCTTTGCTTTATCTGGTACTTTTCTCCGTTCTCTAGTGGCTCTCCTCCCATCCTCCACTCCACTGGAGCACCAGGTATGGAGATCTGACAGAGCAGTTGGATGTTGTGACCCTCCTCCACTTGAACGTTCTTCAGCTTTTGATTGAATTTAATGGGAAGGGCTTAAAAATGAAGAGAAGGTGAAGTTATGAGCAGAACTCAAAGAAGATGGCATAAATGGTCTACTTTGACACAAACGTGCAACCTTCACATTACCATTAACTGTTAGAGTAGCAGAAGTCTCAGTATCCCCACAAGTGCACGTGTAGACATCACTGTCCTCCAGAGTCACATTGAAAATCTTCAGGGTAAAAAGCATGTCTGACTGCTTAATGTGGTACTTATCTCCATTCCGGATCACTTCATTCCCTCGTTTCCTCCACTCTGCACTGTGTCCAGGTTTAGACAGCTCACAGCGTAACGTTGCGGTGCTTCCCTCCTCAATCGACATGTTCCTCAACTTTTGCTTGAAAGTTACTGGTAGAGCTAAGAAGCCATTTACAAGCGCAGATTAGGTTTAAAGTTCCGATTAACGTATGATTCTGGCTCGGCATCCGAGTTCACCTACCACTGATCTTAACGGTAGCCGAAGTCATCTGATTAGCACAAACACAGCTGTAGAGTCCACTGTCCTCTGGCACAGGCCTCCATATCAGGAGCTCCTGGGTTGTCTCTCTTCTCCTTATCTGAAACTTCACACCGTTCCTTAAGAGTTCCTGCTCCTTTCTCCATTCTAGTGGTACTCCAGGTTTGGAAATCTCACAACGCAGGATGACACTACTACCTTCCTCAGCCTGCAGGTTCTTTAGATGTTTGGTGAATGTGATTGGAATCGCTGGAAAACCAAAGATTGGACTTAAGAAATGTGCATGTTTGATGTGAATACTGACAAAATGTCTGTAAAATGCATTAACTTCTTTTGGCATCTACAGGGGACAGTTGGGGGGTTTCAGTGATTCAGTGATTGATACAAAATGTGAAGGGCTGCGGCTCTGGGAGTTGTAGTTTTTTGGATTCAAACAAACTTTGACAGAATTTCTCTTTCTCTTGTAGTCAGGAGGATAAAACTGTTTTAGCCTGAATGAGTTTGTGAGGGAAATTTTTTATTCTTCTTTCTGACAAATTTTTATGCAAAAAAAGAAAAAGTTTGTGTAATACTGAAAAAAGAAACACTCCTTTGAAACATACCCTGTACTTTCAGGTTTGCTGTTGTGTGGTGTTCTCTGCACTGACATCTGTACTCCCCTGAGTCCTCCAGCCTCAGGGCTTTGATTGTCAGAGAAATAACTGTCTTCCTCTGTTTCATGACAAATCTGTCTGTAGGTCTGATCATCTCGAAACCTTTCCTCCATTGATACTGGACCCCAGGCAAAGAGTACTCGCACATTAAAGTTATTGTTTCTCCTTCTCTGGCTTCCATTGTAGATAGAGGCTGGGTGAACTCTGCAGGAATGGCTTAAAAACACAACAGGGGATGTTTTTCTGCAGGTAAAGTCCACTTTAACTCATAGTGCTGCTTAGCAGGATTTTGAAAAAGCAGATTACTTTTATACCTTTGACTGTGACCACTGCCGTAGTTGTGACAGATCCAGCGCTGCACTCGTACACCCCAGCATCTGTGCTGCAGACCTCCCGAATAGTCAGCCGAGCCTCACATCCTGAGCGACTGGCAAAGTATCTGGAGGAATTCCACATCAGGCATCCGTCTTTGTACCACAGGATGTGACACGGCTTAGAGGTCACACACGACAAAATCAAGCCACCTCCTTCAACGGCTTCACAGTCCTCCAGAGCCTTAGTAATAGTGGGGCGTCTTTCTAAAAGCACAAAAAGATGGTTGACTCTAAAAGAAAATGTTGTTTAACAAAATCCCAGGAAGGTCCAATCCTCACCTCTGACCAGCAGTGAGGCATAGGATCTTTTGTCTCCGGCTGAAAAGGAAATAGTTCCTGTGTCTTTGCGTGCAAGCTGAGTAAACGTTAGCGTGTGGTAGCCTCCTGTGATCATCTTGATCTCATTGAGCTCATTGGTGTAAAGCAGAGTCTCATCCAGGTACCACTTGACCCCAGCGTAATCATGGGGACAAATTCGACATTTAAACGTGACTGTGTCACCCTCGAGACACTCTGCATCTTCCAGCTCTTCTAAGATCAAAACTTTCTGGCCTGGGAAAAAACAAAACAGAAACATTAAATACCATAATGTTTATGTGCATTCTTTTTCACATGCTCAATACCATTTAGTGTTCACATTAAGTTGTTGTATTTATTCCTGAGATGACAAAAACAATGCCACACTCACAACCCAGTGACCTCACCCTGCACTGTCAGCTGTGCCCGGCTCTGCATGGTACCAACGTCACACATGTAAATATCTGTGTCGGATGGCTCCAGACAGGTGATGGTTAGGGATAGCACTACTCCTTTCTGCCTGATGACATACTTCCTCCCAGACCTCAGCTCCACCATGCCTTTGAGCCAAGTCACGCGTTTGGCAGGCCGCCAGGTCTCACACTCCAGGGTCACCTTACCCTTCTCCTCGGCTCGAGTGTCTCTCAGCTCCCTCGCAAATGTGTGCTGGAGTTCTGAAGCAAAAGCAGAGTTTAGGAGACTGGGATCAATATTTCTGTGAAAAAGATTTGGTGTTCTAGACTGAAAGATTACTTCGAAAAGCAAAGCCTTATCAATGGTTTGGTTTAAATCAGTTCAGCATCAACTCAACAGTTTTAAAATCTGCAACATTTTCATTCTTTTATTTGTGAACTTTGATTTTCTGATAAATAATTTAGGTGGAAAATACCAGAGACATTTTCAGGGTGTCAGAGAAGCTGAAGCACAAAAGCAGTTTAGGGTATGAAACTTTCCTAAAGTTTCAGTAAAATTTCAGTAAAGTTTCTGTGAACATCATGAATCATGAAGTGGCTTTTTCTAAGTGTTTTTCCTCAGCTTGTAAATAATGTATTGTTTGATTTCATGTAGTTAACTTCACAGATAAGCTTTCACAAAATTGGATTTAATTTAATTAAAAATTAAATTGATCTCAGTTTAAAGGATGTCAATGTAAGAAGTCCCTCAAAGCAAATTTTCTCTAAAAAAATACTTTTCTTGTTTTTTAATTACGGTATATATATCCGCCCGCCAGGTGGTTTAGTCCGGCCCACACATGAAGAGTAAAAATCATAAGCATGTTTAAAAAAGAAAGCAAGTTTCTGGTCCATTCCTGTGGCGAGTTATGATTTTCTAAAGAAATAACCGAAATGCGCAATACCGCCACTAGGGGGAGCAAAGGAAAAGCTTAAAAGGTGAAACAACATAACTCAGGGGTGTCAAACTCATTTCCACCGAGGGCCACATCAGTATAGCTGCTGTCCTCAAAGGGCCGGATATATCTTATATATGTAACTAGATGTAATGAAAGATACATGTAACTACTCCTTAATGTTAAACAACTAATTTATTTATTTATTATAACTTTTGAAAGTGACAATTACAGTTGCATAGAAAACACATGTTTGCTTGTTACTCTAGCATAAATCCTTTTAAATTAGATTCTGTCAGGTTAGATTATATGGACAGTGTTTAAGTCCTAATGTATAGTTGCCCAATCCCATATTTCAAGGCAGATTCCCCTTAGATATATATAAATACACACCAATTTTTATTTTTTATTTTAAGAAATCAAAAACTTTTAAGCTCTCGGGGGCCACATAAAATGACATGGAGGGCCACATCTGGCCCCCGGGCCTTGAGTTTGACATATGTGACATAACTGCATGTGCCAAAAACGAAACCTAACAGTTCTGTGTCTGGGTAGGCAGTAGTTTGGTTCCCTGTGAGCCTCACCACTGAAGGATGATCAGTAGTGACACCCTAATGACCGAAATGTTGTCAAAAAGAAAAAAAAGGTTGAAGTGAAGTGCTGAGCTTTCCAGGAGAAATGGACAGTTTTATTTGTTCACGGAGCTGAATGCAAACCTGCATGCTTGGTATGTCATCAACAGATTCTCCAAGAATATAACATTCAGCTATGAGACTCTCCACAAAGAAAGGTTTCACCATTTGCAGTCAAGAAAAAAACGATTTAGCAACTATTAACTGGACCGATGAATAACATCTGGATTTACTGCAGCCGTGATGTCAGTGATAGAGCAGTGAAAGCTAGCTACCTTATTGCAAACAAGTTGGAGCAAACATCCAATCCATTTTCTGATGGTGAACTTATTGAAAAATGCTGAAGGCTGCAGAAGTCTTGTGCCCCAAAAAGCAGTCAACCGTAAACCTTGTGCTATCCAAGGCACTTTAACATTGGAAGTTGGGTCATCTAGACCCACTAGACAGTGCGCTGAACCTTTTTTCTTCAATGATTTGTGATCTTCACTGGTGTCCATGGATTACAGGAAATCTTTCCACCTTTATCCACCTTTGTCATGGTAGGGAGAACACGTCAATATGAAGCCCATCGAGATGACTGTTGTTGTTATTTTGGGCTATACAAATAAAATTGAAATTGAAAAATAAGGGTGGGGTCATCTAAGATAGCACAAGGGTTAAACATGAGTCTGTCAAGAATTACGACTCCAGATCCAACATCTCTGAGGAAACATGGGCAGCCATATATGAAGGAATCCAGTCATTTATTGTATTTTCAGTCACTATTGATGAAAGCACCAACATCACAGATATGTACAGCTGTGCATATTTATTAAAGGTGTTGAAGAGACCGTCACAGTGGAGTTTCTGGAGTTGATGGACACAACAACTGATGACATGGTCAGCTCTTTAGTTACTGCGCTGGACAATTTTGAAGTGAACTGGTCACATGAAGTAATTTTGGTCACTGATGGCGCCCTATCAAAGGTCAGGAAGAAGGCAGGTGTTGCCACAAAATTCAGGCAGAAACCAGGAAAAGATTCTTATAATAATGAATGATAATAATAATGGACATTTCATTGTGTTTTGCACACTTGAATGACAGTAAATGTGTTTCTGCACAGGATTTGAATCCTGATATCTATGGACGGGTGAAGTTTCAGGAGAGAAAAGAGGTTAACTCCAAACTCTTATGTTCACAAATGTTTGCAAGTTTAATTTGGTGTAATTTTGTCATCGTTTGGACGTTTACATTTTAGGAAGATGTTTCATTTTTTTCTGTAGCCCCTCTTGAATTTATCAGGATTGCTTCAGTCTCAGATTTAAAATATTCAGTCTGTATAAAATTGAACAAACCAATATTTTTTAAAGTGAAATGAATTTTTATTTAAGATCCATTGGCCTCTGTGAATGAATGTGTAATAAGAAATGATTAGGCTACCATGTTGGTTGAGGCATGTTTTCCAATTAGGTAAAAAAACAAGAATAAAGCTTTATTTTGTCTTTACGCTACTGGTCCGGCCCACTTGAGATCAGACGGGTTGAATGTGGCCCCCGAACCAAAATGAGTTTGACACCCCTGCCTTAGATGCAATTTCTAAGGAACAACTGCTGCTCTGCAGAAATTATGACTTAGAAACGACTCAAGTTGTCTTTCTCTCTTTTGGCAAAAAATGGCATTATCACATTTAAAAGATGATCGTAGTTGTTTATGTGATTTTTAATTTAAGGGTTACAACTGTTCAAGAACTGAGAAAAACAGATTTAAAAATAAATAAATTCATCTAGTCATAAAGTTCTGAATCTACAGTAAATTGATTCCGAAATTTGGCTGCGCTTTCCAATCTAATGCTCCACTTTCAGGGAGTAGATGATTAATTTCCTACATCATGAATTTTGCAATAAAAATGTTTAAATAATGCATAGGTTTATCAGCGATGTCTATCTGTTCATTTTCACTATCAGATGTATAAATGAAGTGATATACTGTAAATTGTGATAAAAACTGGGACAAGTACCTCTGATGTCCAGCTTGGCACGGGAGGCGATGCCCTCAGCCTCACAGCAGTACTCTCCAGAGTCTCTGATGCTCACGTTCTTGACCACCAGCCGCGCCAGGTTCTTCTCCACACTCATGTCATACTTGGGACTTTGTTTGAGAAGGCGCCCATTTTTCAACCAGCGTATAGAAACTCCTTGTTTGGTGATTTCACAGTTTAGCTCTGCATCCTCTCCAGGCACAGCTTTGACATTTTGAAGTTCCCGAAAAATGTGCACTGGTTTCTCTACCAAAAGACAAAATGCAACAATATTTTTTTTTTGCATAAACGCTAATTTCTTTTTAACCGATTGTGCAACGGTACTGAAACACAAAGTTTACCTTTTACAAACAACATGGTCCTACAGCTTATATCTTTAATGGTGAAAACAACTTCTCCAGCATCAGTGAGTAAAGCCTCTCTGATGGTCATCTTATATATTCGGTCATTGTTGATAAGTTGAATGCGGCCGTTGATGGCCACCTGCTGCCCATTGATGGTCCAGAAGGGCTCGTCTTCAAGATCATGGGAGAGATGAGACTCAAAAGTGCAGCTTTCTCCTTCAAGGATTGTTGTTGTCTTAAGACGCTGAACTATGGTGATGTGTAGGTCTAAAAAATTGAAGTTAAATGAAGAAACCGGAAAACGTGTGAAAGAAGGTCTTCCAACTGAAATTATTGATCAAAAATTGAATCTACATGAGTGCATTTCTTTTTTTAAGCTCACCATGTACCACCACTTTAGCCTTGGACTGACTGGTGCCAAGGTCGCAGGTGTATTGTCCAGCATCGGCCTTGGTTAGTGAGTGAATGATTAGTGCCATTGACTTTCCAAACTGCAGAAGTTCATGTTTATCATCGGCCGTCAAAACCATCCCGTCTTTCTTCCAAACAGGGGTCACTGAATCTTTGGAAACTTCACAATGCAAACAAACTTCTCCTTGCTCCTCTCCAATTGCATCCTCCAAAGACTTGAGGAACACTGCTGGGCGCTCTGTGGTTGTCATGAACTCACAATATTTAATGGTTTTCACAAAAGCTAACGGTCAAGTAAAAATATCCTCATGTGGATAAGAGCATTTAACTTCTTACCTTTGACCTTAAGGGTGGTTGTCTCTGTGAGAAGGCCAGCTCTGACAGTGATCCTGCTTTCTTGAGGTCGCAGCTTCTTCAGAATGAGGCTGTGCATCGTTCCCATGTGCTGGATCCTGCTGGTGGCATTGGAATAAAGCCGAATGTTGTTGAGGAGCCACTCCACATTGGCAACCACATAGTTAAGTTCACATGAGAAAGTGGCAATGCCGTCTTCCTCGATGTCTACTGGCTTGAGATGTTTGACCATCTTCAGAGTTTTCACTTAAAAATAAAAAAAAATTAAATGAGAATAGTAAAATGCAGTAGCAGAACATGTTTAGGTTTTGAGGCATCTTCAACCGACCTTCTACCTTCACCTGTGCTGCGCTCTGGGAGCCTCCGGCTGTGCAACGATACTGTCCTGCATCCATCCCTGTCAGGCCGTGAATTGTCAGCTCTGCTCGTGTCCCTTCTCTCTTTACGCTATACTTGTTTGAAATTTTTAGAGGTGTACGACCTCTAAACCAGCGCACCACCCTGGGAGAGGGGAAAAACTCGCAGCTCAGAGTCACAGAGCTGTTCTCCTTTGCCTCCACGTCATCCATGTGGTGCACAACCTGAAGAGGTCTCTCTAAAGAGGGGACACAAGCAACACTTTCAAAACAAAATCAACACTAAAATGAATTCAAAAGGGGCCCAAGTCCGCAATTTTTGAATTATTGAATTCACCGACTCAATTTGATGGCAGGAACAAAGACAGAGATGTGAGATATTTTTAGAGAGGTTTGCATAACAGTGGCTTAAAAAAGTGACTCCTAGTGCTTAACAACCCAAATCTTAAAGAGGGCGTGAAGAAACTAAGGAACCATAGTTTCTTCAGGGTTGACTGGAAGTTTTTTAGGTTTTCCAGGCCCATGGAGGGTCGTAGAGACAATCAGTTTAAAATGAGTGCTTGTTTGTCTTTTGCAGGATTGTTCAGACACCTCAAGGGACATCAGGAAAATGGACCGTACCATTTTTGGGTGTGTAGTTTTTATATTATGAAGTATTTGTAAAGACAATGTGAATTACATGCACTTATGACATATGGGTAATGTTGTCATACAGCACACTCTGGTCATTAGTAAAGTGCACAATTGGTCCCTTTCTGACCACACACAGAAGCATAGGGCGGGCAGATGATAAGTAAATGCTGTGCTACACCCGTAGGATCCATCCATCTTTTTCCGCCGGGTCGCCGGTGCAGCAGTCTAAGCAAAGATGCCCAGACTTACCTCTCCCCAGCCGGTTCTTCCAGCTCCTCTGGGGGGGCCCAGAGAAGTTCCCAGGCCAGCCGAGAAACGTGGTCTCTCCAGCGTGTCCTGGGTCTTCCCGAGGGCTTCCACCCAGTAATGGACATGCACAGAACACCTCCCCAGGGAGGTTTCTAGGGGGTATCTGAATCTGATCCCCAAGCCACCTCACCTGGGTGCTCTGGATATAGAGAAGCAGCGGCTCTAATCCAAGCTTTCTCTGGGTGGCCGAGCTTCTCACCCTATCTTTAAAGGAGCACCCAGTCACACAATGGAGAAATCTCATTTCAACTTCTTGTACTCAGGACATCATTCTTTTAGTCATGACCCAGAGCTCATGACCATAGGTGAGTATTGTAAGGAAGATGGACCGGTAAATTGAGAGCTTTGCTTTTTGACTCAACTTTCTCTTCACCTCAATGGACCGGTACAGCGACAGCATAACATTGGACGCTGTACCAATCCACCTGTCAATCTCACGCTGTCACTCATGAACAAGACCACAAGATATTTAAACTTGGGGCAGGAGCACTCTACCCACCCAACGAGGGCAAACTACCTTTCCCTGGTCGAGAACCATGGCTTCAGAGTTGGAAATTGGTGACCCTCATCTCAGCCGCTTCACACTTGGCCGCAAACTGCCACAATGCACACTGCAGGTCCTGGCTTGATGAAACCAACAGGATAACATCATCTGCAAAGAGCAGAGAGGAATTCCTGTTTTCTTCAAACCAGACTCCCTCCAGTCCCTAGAAATTCTGTCCAAAAGACTATGAACAGAACCGCTGATAAAGGGCAGCCCTGCCAGAGTCCAAAGTACACCAAGAACAGGCCTGACTTACTGCCGGCTACGCAAACCAAGCTCCTGCTCAGGTCATACAGAGACCGGACAGCCCTCGGTAAGACTCCCCGGACTCCATACTCCCAGACCCTCTACAGTGGACGCGATCAAGCACCTTCTCCAGATCCACAAAACACTTGTGGACTGGATGAGCGAACTCCCACGAACCCTCCAGCACCCTAAATAGGGTGTGGAGCTAGTAGAGCTCGTCCACTGTTCAACGACCAGAAACCGCATTGTTATTCCTGAATCTGAGGTTCAACTATCAGATGGACTCTCCTCTCCAGGACCCTGGCATAAACTTTCCCAGGCAGGCTGAGGAAGCTGTAAGATGCCCACACAAACTACACTCTGTCTATTTTATTTTTTTCATTTCTAACAGTCAGGCTAAAAGCAAAGAGTGCATACTTATCACTTGAACAGCAACAATGGGCTTTCTTGCGCAGTCCACAGAGAAAATCTGTACGACACGTCTGCGTCTCACCTATTTCACTCTTATCTACCCTTCCACGTGGTTTAAGTGTTTATTATATGCCCATTCAAATATTACGTGCATAAACATTTTCCTTTTAAAGGCTCACTGAGCGCTCTACGATCACTTTCATGTGGGCCAGCTGTGTGCCCCGTACAGGTTTGCCAATTTTTCACCTGCCTTATCCGCCCATGAGGACAGCTGTGACTAAGGCTTAGGTCAACAAACAGTCATGTTTCTAACAAAGTTTAATGTCACTTTATGTTGAAACATATTGAATGTCCACTTCTTATATTTGTCACATAAAGTCATCTTCTATCCATTGTGTTAGAAGAGGATTGTTGGAGTCACCTTTCACCATAAGCTGAGCGGTGGAGCGGCTCTTCCCGGCCACAAACACCACAGGCCCGGACATGGAGCTGTCTGTGCTTGTGAAGCAGAGGCTATGGAGAGTTCCGTCTCTGCCAATGTTGACCGCTGCACAGGGCGCCAGCACTTCCCCATTCAAAGTCCACCGGGGGGGCCTTCCAGACTTCAGGTTTGTTTCTACCTGGAATAGTGCCGGCTGTGGCTCCATCACCTCCATCGATTTCATCTTCTGTACTATAGAGATAGCCTGTTCTGCAGGAACAATAGAGCCACACATTACTAAGTGTGCTGTCTGAACATTTGCTTCTTGAAACAGGTCAATCCTATATTAGTAAGTATGTTACCCTCCACTAGAAGCTGACATGATGTTTCGTCATCTCCTGCATCACATGTGTAGGTGTCTTCATCTGAGGAACACACATCTTCGATGGTCAGCTGTCTGTAGATATCTTGACTGATGAGCTGATACTTCTTGGAGGGGAGGAGCTCCTTCCTGTTCTTGTACCACCTGACCTGAGCATTTGGCCGTGACACCTGGCACTCTAGCAGGCCTCGATGATGATACATGGCAATCTTGACCCTGAGGGGACGTGTTATTTGGACTGGGAGCTCTAAAGAAACAAAAGTTAGATTTAGTTTCTTTCAACAACATACATAAATCCAGGACATTTTGCTTGATGTCAGGTGTCTGGTGGCTGGCTCACCTGTTACAGTCAGAGTTGCATGGGATGAGACCCGCTCTGCAGTGAATCGGATCTGTCCTGCATGTTCTGGTCGAACAGACTTGAAAAACAGAGTGTGAGATGTACCTGAAGACAAATTAAAGCAAATGTTAAAATAAAAATTTAAATAGTCAGAAGAAGACCTGCTGGCCTGCTTTAGTTCTGGACTGCAAAGACCAGATTGTTTAATTCTTTCTTACTGGGCTTTTAAGCAAAAATTTTCACTCCCGCCACATACTCAAAAACTCACCAAGATTTACATGCACATACTACGTCAAAATGATTTTTTTTATCATAGTGAACAACCCCTACAGCTGTAGAAACCGTCAAAAAAAGGAATCGGTCCTAAGGCTTTTATGGGGCTCAAAAATATTTAAAAATCCACTAACTAATATTTTTGATACTTGATGCTTAAACTGTTCAAATGTTTTTGTGTTCAAATTGTTCAAATTTTGAAAACAATAAAAAAAAAAAATCCACTAACTAAACCAAAATACATTCCAACAGAAGTTTGAAAAATATTATGGGATGGTCACAGGACCTCAGCTTGGCCTCAGTAAACCAGATTCTTCTAAATTTCGGTTTAAATGGATCAAGATAGAACTGCCGTGTTATGGCAGTGTGAATTCAGGCTATCTAAGTCAGAATTCCCTTTCTATTTCCTAACCACTAAAAAACTTTAAAGTGCATGACTATTTAGTGCCCTGGATTGTAAAAGTAATTCGGACACCATGTTCATTATGTTTTTATTTAAAAATGGCAAATGTGATGTCACTGATTTCATAAAAGGGAAATACGAGTATTTTATGATGACTATTTATGAGTCCACTGTTTTCTGATAGTGAAAACGTTGATGGTTTAAGACGGAAAATATATTTGAATAATTTATTTTTTCTAAAATTGGTCAAACGCAATGCATTGTGGTCTATATTCCTCAATCTAGTAAGCATCGATGCACACTGGCTTTTCTTTTTTGGTGATTTTCATATTTTTGCAACATATGGGATAAGAAAACTTTTGTTCAAGCAATCTTCTCCAAAATTTACACACAGGTTGCCAGCTTAAGTCTACAACCACAATCGAAGATTCATTGATCTTTGACCTCGAGAAAAGGCCACTATCTTGATATTTCCTTAAAAAAATCACTTTCAGTACCTTCTACAAAACAAAACTCCTCAGAGGGATTTTAATCAACGCCCCTTATAAATTCCTCAAAGACCATGGGAAGCTACTTGGGGTGAAACAATATTGGTTTTGAAATTTGTAGATTTGGAACGTCGCTAGTGTGGTGGGCTCCTAAAAGGGGCATTTCCCTGTTGCTTTCACATTTTTACTGAATTACTGTGAAAATGTTAAACAAATCCTTTGCTCATGCTGAACAAAATGTTATAACATATGATATGAATATATCAGATATGTGGGCACGGTTAAGCCTCTGTTGCCAAGAAAAGACAAAAGATTACTGTTACAGATTCTTCTAAAAATGACAGACCTCTTTGTCAACACCAGCCGACCAAAAAAATAAAATGGTTGCTATGGTAAAATCAACAGAGAAACCTTTTGAAATAAGTGGATTTGTCACGTGCAGCTCTGACCATGGAGGACATGAGCAGAAGGGGAAAGTGGGGAAAGGGGAAAGGTCGGGTCAAAGGAGGGTAGGCATGCAGACCACACAACGCCACTCGTGTATTTGATTTACATCCTCACCCTGATGTCTGATTTTAATATTGTCTCCGGATCGAATCCGGCAGTCGTCATGGTACCACCGACTGTCCACGTCCTCTTGGTTGACTTCACACAAAAACGTAACAGGCTGCCGCTCAATGGTGTCCACGTCTTCCAGCTCTTTCAAAATGTGAATGTCTCTGGCTGACAGGAAACATCCAATCTATGAGTCTCACCTGACTAAGATGTGCTGAAATCAGATGAACATTTCTCCGCATTTCCTGAAGCATTTCGCATTCCTTCAGCCCATTCCATGAATGTTTTGGTTTTTTTTCCATAGCTTAGATGATAAGGTTTTCATGCATTTTTTATTTAGCAATTTTAAGTTAAAAACTTGGTTTACAGTAAGAAATAGTAGAGAGCGGCCATAAGCCATCTAAAGACCTGATGATGGGAAGTAATTAGAATGCAATCTGACTTTACCTTTGACACTGAGCCGGCCTGAGGTCTGAATGCCATCGGCATGAAAGGAGAACAAGCCAGTATCTCCCAAAGCCACCCGGCTCAGAACAAGGGCGTGCTTCTTCCCATGTGTGCTGATGCGACAGTTGGGCTTTGACTTAACCTGCACCCCATCCTTCATCCAGATGCCTTCTATGTAAGCCAGGTTAAGGGTCACCTCAAAGGAACAGCTCTCACACTCGGACACCTCCACATCCTCCAGGCCCTTCACCACTTGCAGACGGTTCACTGTAACACACCGAACATTAGCGGCACAACAACCTTTTGCTTCCTTAAAGATCATTATTAACGTAGCTCATGGAAAGCCGACTTACTTGCAGCAGCTACTTTTCTTCCAAATTTGTCTCCCATATTTGCTGCTTGTCTCTCAGGGTGAGAAGTTAATGTTTGTTTGCTGCCACAAGTGGCAGGCTGCAGATGCAACAGAAAAAATGTGACAATTTATCAAATGATAACACATAATAATCCTGTTATGAAGCTGTAAAGACATTAACTTTTCCCACTAGTCTAAAACATGGATGGATGGATGGATGGATGGATGGATGGATGGATGGATGGATGGATGGATGGATGGATGGATGGATGGATGGATGGATGGATGGATGGATCGATAGATAGATAGAGGACTTTATTAATCCTGAGGATACTTGCAAGTTCCCTCAGGATTAATTAAATATGAAGATACAAAAATATTTTTAACGTAATAATAATACTAAAACATAAAAATAATGTCAGTGGTTAAATTCATAAAGAACCGAATAAAAAAATGCATCAAAACAATACTTGTTTTAATGCATTTAATGAAATGACTAAACAAATAAAAAAATACTTCATAAAAAGTCTACCATTCAGACATGAAAAACAAGAAGTTATAATTAAATAATTTTTAGATAAAAAGAACATCAGTCGTTGTAAGCAAAATACTGTTACGGCTGTGGCTGCAATAGTTTTGCTTTTCTGTTTGTTCTGTTATTATTTTGTACTTTTTTTGTGTCAGAGTGGGACCTCTGTGTTTTATGTGGATCTTTGTGTATTTGTGTCTGATCACTTTCTGGTGTGATGCATGAAAGGTGTGGCTTTTTTTTTTTTCTCATTGGACCAGAGCTGATAGAGGCAGCCTTTAAAGCACTGAAGAAGGCTGCTCTGCTGCAGCATGTCTTCATTCAGTGTGGCTCTCTTTGCTACTTGAAGTTTGACCTGTTTTGAGCAAACTCCTGTGCCTTGCAGTGTTCTCTCGGTGGGGTTTTTGTGTATTGGCCCATTTTGTGTAGTGTGAGCAGGGATGAGTGCAGTGACGTGCGGTCAGGTGAGGCACAGCCTCATCTGTCATAATCGTGATAAAATAGGAAAAGGTAAATTAAGTAAATATTATTTTCCAATAATCTGTGTTAAATATACATTTTCAGTCAGTATAACTTTATATTATTGTTCAAAGTAAATTAAAGCAATCTGAAGAGCTGATTGGGAGCCGAAAGGGTCGGTTCTTTTCAGTGAGCTGAGCCAGAAGAGACAATTCTCTATAAAAAGAGACAGAATTCCCATCATTACTACACGAGCGGAGGAGTCTTTGCTTTCATTGTTGCTGTGGTCACATTGCTTCATAACCAGGAGGGAAATTGAAGTCAGTTTGGTAGAACATGCAATCAGACATTTCCCCTGCTTAGATTAATACTATATTGTATCAATATTGACATGAAAATGTAGATTTTCTCATGCAAAAAATGTAGTTTTTCCATCATTGTCATTATTACCATTTGCTATAAGTGCCATTAATTCTAATAGCAATAACAATTAGTTGTTACCAGGCTGCTAGAAGTTAGAAGCTGGAGAAAGTATGGTGCACTGGGGTTCTGTCCTCTATTCTCATCTACTTCTCCTCTCCTCCTCTATTCTTGATCATTTATTTATCATTTAGTTCTCTGTTTGGTGCAGTGCGATTCATGTACTGTCCCTCTTTCCCACTCCCCTCCGGAGTTAGTGGGAGTAATTCCAGATTCCAGTTGGCTCGTCTTTGCTCCTGTCCTTGGCCATGATGGACTTCACCTCTGGCTTGCTATCTGACCCTAGCTCTATCTGGATGAAGTCCATCTGCTACACTATTCAAACGTTGTAGTTGTAAAGTTAGATAAGCTAATTCTTCTTTAACAGTCCTGGTACATCGCCTTCCCTTCCCGTCCCCTGGGAGAGGATCACTCCTTCATGTGGACATCTCTGAGGTTTCTTCTTTTTTTTCCTGGAACCAGGTTCTTTTTAGAAGTAATTCCACTCCGAGAAGGAGGGTCTAGTGGCAGGGATGCCCAGTTCACTTTAGTCTGTTTAGTTTAGCAATCAGCTAATGTATTTTATAACTGATTTTATGTTTTGTACAATTAGTGAAGCCCGTTGAGACAACTGTGTTGTAATATTGGGTTATATAAATAAAACTGAATGGATTTAAATTGAATTAAAGTAAGACGTTTCTTGGATTAAATAGGTAGGGGTTTTGTTTTAGGGTCATGTTGTTTTGGCCCTAAAGCCTTTTTGCTTCACCTCTTCTAGTTATTGTTTGTTCTTTATCATTTCTAGAGAGACTATCTGTTATAGTCCTCTGCATCCCCTAGACAAAAAGGGCAAAGCATAAATACAATTGTTAAGTGTAAAAAAAATGTGTGAAAAAGAACCGCACAGGACCACAGAACAGTGAAAAGTTTTACTCACACTAAAACTTTTGTTTTGAAAGTGACACATTAAAGTAGATGACCGTGTTGTCACTCTTTCATCTCAGTGAAAACATGCCAGTCTTCACCTCACTCAGCTGAGCTCAGCTCACCGTTTTAGACCCAGACTGCATTTTCTCACCACACAAACATTTCAAGCTTTGAAAAAGAAAACAAAAGTCTGACTGTCAAACCAATGAGACACTAGTAAGCCATTAAACACGAGGTAAAGCTCCTCCCACAATCATTACTGTGTCCTGGAGGTGGGAAAGTTGATATCATTTCCTATTTCTCGTATATGTATAATTCAGTCTTATTATGAAGACCAGAATAACATGGAAAGTAAAGCTGGTGCTCGAGGAGAGCAAAAAACTCAAATTTTTTATTTTGTGAAATAATTATGTTCTATTTCACCATATAAATGCCTCTCTGATAGACAACATTGTCAGAAACACACCAGACAGTTTGCATTGAATTACTTACCTTTAACTTAAAGCTAAAACAGTCCCTTGCATCCCCTCCTCTTGCAAGAAACAAATTCACATAAAATAATACAGATAATCCTTCTTGGCAGTGTCCAGGTTTTTCTTTGCTTTTTATTTAAGATTTTACTTGAAGTGTTTAGCCAATAAAATGCATGCATTTGTAGCTCCCAACATCCCAATCCCCAAAGTTGACAGAGCGAAGCGCTCTCCTCTTTTCTTGCTGTGATGGAGGACAGTACCGAACAGCTGACATATCTCTCCCCACATACTATCATCCAAAATAGCACTCTGTCAATGTGAGAGCAAAGATAGCTTTGGGTTTGTCGGTGTGAGGCAACATGCATCAATGGAGCCATTCCATTATCTCAATGTATTCAACAAATTTGAGGTGTATAAGGGTTTTTCTCAGATGGAATTTGCTTTAAAACACAGTATGTGTGTCAATCAAGGGGAGGGCAAAGGGGTGGGTTGATTTTAATTAAAATATTCATTTAAATGTTTACTTGTAACTAAAGCACTTTGAGGAGCTCAAAGCATGACAAGTGCTTTTTTTAAATTAAATAAAGGTGGGTTTGATTTGAAATACAGGTTTTGTGTTGGAAAACAGCTGTTGTTCTTAAAATGAAACTACAAAATGATGGTTTTCAGCCCGTTTATTAACAGGCTCTTAACCTCTCTGCTTAATATCTGTCACTGATCAAAACCTCAGGTTAGAAACATCAAAGCCTTAGAATCTCTAAGGGGAGTTTCCAGCCCACCTTAAAGGTCGGGACAGATTAGGTCATGTGATTCTCCTCTTTCTCTGGATCATCATCAGTGTTTCTGAAGCTGAAAGTACTCACAAACTTTCACTTTCCTGTAGAAATTTCCTAGATTCAGTTACGTATTAAATAAATCCCTGAAACATCTGCTATCAGTACTAATAGTAAACCATTTAAAGTAACTGAAGTACTGAAGAAAGTGGCTAAGGCCAGCTCTGATCCGCCTTCTGCACTAATCTTTTCCACAATGGTTTTAGTTTGGGTTATTCCTTCATCTAGACGGAACAAAGCCAGCATTGGACAGCATTGTGCACCGCTCAGTTTGATGGGCAGCTCCACGTGTGGCGAAGCTCTCCTAAGTCCAGTGAAACTCTATCGACGGGATAATCTCTGTGGAGTCCTAATGTCACACCAAAACAACCTGTCGTCACTGAAAGGAGAACGGTGACCCAAGTCTCAATTCACAAATGTGTGTCTGGTCGTGCTTTACTATTCGATGAGTGGCTTTCTACATAGATCAGAATAAAGCGTGGATAAAGGAATGAGTTTTTGCAAAATTCAAGAAAGGTTGCTGTTTTTCATTGAGAACTTGGACATAAATATTATCCAAAGATGCTCAGCGATGGAGTTTGGTCTTCTGAGTAACATGGTGTATTCTAAAAATAGAGTAATGGTAAAAAAAAAAACACAGCAATGTGAGGATCTGTTGGGTGATTTAAGAAGTCGACAAAACAGCTGAAAGCTACAGCTAAGCCCCTGAAACTATGTTTGGAACCCCCCCCCCTCCCCCGTCCCTCTGTCTGCACACTTCCTGTGTTCCAGATCTCCATTGACTTCATCTTTTCTACCAGTAAAAATGTTTGAAGAAAGTGATCCAGGTTGTACAGTTTTTTTTTATTATTTAGCATTGAGTGGCTTAAAAAGAAATGGTGGTTCATGACTGATTAATGGCTGTATCCACAGTTTAATGTATTAAATATAGTTTATTAAGTCAGCTCAAGTGAGAGGAGACTGCCAACCTCAGTAGAAAACACTCAAACATGTGGAAAAGCAGATATAATAATGTCTAAGTCTTCTTCTTTGCACCTTTGCCTTTAACTGGCGGCTGTTCCTCTTCCTTTCCGGTGGCAGCTTTAACTCTTTTTCTTCCCAGCGGTGTCTTTGCGTACCAATTCTAAAACACACAAAGGACATGAGTGAAGCAACAAGCAAGCAAACAAGAAACAATTGCATTTTTGTTGTGTGGTGTTACTTTCAGGGCTTCCTCCTGTTCCTGAAAAACGGGGTCAATCCTGGCTAAAGGGGCAACAAACTCCGCAGCAGTTAGCGGTCTGCTTCCCTGCTGGCGGATGCGGCGCTCTGTCACCACACTCTGGATTGCTTTGACCATGTGACCCGGGGTGTAGCCATCGGATATCTTTGCAAGCGAGCTGAGGTCCAAAGCCTTGGTTGTCTCCCCTCCTTTCTGATTGATCAGTTCCTTCCACATGACTAAGATTAAAGAAAGTTACCCACTGCACAGACGACCATGCTGGCTGAAAAGTAGTCCTACTGGGAGAATTCTTCTTACTGTATCTCGAGCCATAGTCCGGTCTTGGAATGAGGAGGATTTTGTTGTACATTTTACACATTGACTTGATGTCAGCACTCATGGGGTCTTCAGTCGTTCCGATGATTAGGACACGGTCTTCTCCTTTAATCAGTTTGAGGGACTTTGGCAAATCTTTCTTTAACCTCTTCGGATCTAACTTTTCACATAAAGAAATCAGTCAAAAACACATTCAAAAGGCAAATGATCGATTTAACAACCAATTACTCTGTGTTTCGTTTTTCTTTGTGCTTGATTGTACCTCCTTTTCTTCCTTAGGAACCTTTTTGTAGAACATTTTTTCAGCATCTCCAATCCATATCACTGAAGGCTGCAGAAGTCTTGCAACCTGCAACATATGGAGGTATAGAAAGCCTAAAACCGTTTTTCTCGACTGGACTAAATGATTTGGCAGCTCGGTTTGTTGTGATGTTCTCTACAACACATAACAGTGATTAAGGAGCCGTTCTGGGTTTTTTCTCTGGTCGTTTTAGTCTTTTTACATCTGGACTATTTTAATCATGTGCTCCCTTTCTATTATTTCTAAAGAGACTAGTATTTATTGTTCAGCATACAAACTCGCTGTGTTTGTAACATTGTAATTAAAATTTGAGGCTGTAGGCAGATATCACAACTCTGAAAACAGTTCCAACACAGGTTAGGCTCTCCTTTATTTCCATTTGAAGAACCAAGACCTTTTTTAACATTTGAATGTAGATGTTGAGAAAAAAGACAGATTTTTTTTAAGAGCAGACAACTTTTCTCCCCCTTGGCAGATGTTCACATCCTGGAAAAAACACTGGCTTCTGAATGAAACGTCTCACCTTAAACACCACATGAACCATCATGGCGAGGCCGCTCTTCCCTGGGTACTTCCCCGCCGTGTTCAGGGGGGAGAGATCAAACAGGGTGGCGCCGGTCTCCTGGCACACGGCGTGCACCAACATCTTCTTGCCCGCACCTTCAGGTCCAACCAGAAGGATGGACTTGATCAAAGGAGCCTTCTCATGAACCACCTGAGAGCCTGAAAACCACACTCATCTTGAGCCACAAACAAATGGATAGATATTTGTATTTAAGCGTGTAACGAGACACTGCCATACCTAATGGTAAAATGGCGTACAGGGAGATAACTTGCCGTACATCCGACAAAGAGGGCATGGGCTCAATGTCGTTTTGTCTCAGAGTGGTTCCAAGGTAATTAAAATCACCTGAGGGCGGGACATGAAACCGAAACAGCTTTTTTATGTACAATAACTCACACGCGTGAGACAAGTGAAGCATTTCTGAAACAAGCTTTTCAACCTCTTATGACTTGGCGTCCAGATGCGTGGACCTCACATTTGGGGTTTTAGTTCCACAGTAGTTACATTCTGCGTAACTAAACCCCTGTGACTAAGTGTGCAGAGAGTTAGCTCAATGATTAGCTCATGTCTCAACCCTTGTGCTATCCTATGACCCCACCCTTACATTGACGTGTTGTCCCTACCATGACAAAGGTGGATAAAGGTGGACAGGATTTCATGTAATCCATGGACACCAGTGAAGATCACAAAGTGGGTCTAGATGACCCCACCCCCAAAGTTAAAGTGCCTAGGATAGCACAAGGGTTAAGAGGTTAAAGAAAAGATTCTTAATTTTGGAACGCTTTGGACCGTTTTATTTCGACTCTCTTGTATGAACTGCAACATCAACAAGAATTTCACTGGATGGTTTTTCTTTATGGAAATGTACAAACTGTAAAAACACCGTCAATTCACAAAATAAAATCCTTTGTACTTTGATATGTTAAATGACTTTTTAGTTTAAAAATAATTAAGCTGATTAAGTAAACAAGTGTGGCATTTCTCACAGGTGTTTTACAATGATAAACCAGTAGATGGCAGCACTTTACCACTGTATCTGTGCCAAGCAAACAAAAGATGATTTTATTTCAATCATTTCTGTCATTTCTACTCAATAAAATACCCATATAACTTCTCCTGGTTAAATACAGATTAGCTGTTTATCATTTGATGATCTGATGTATTCTTTAGTCCACTACAACCTTTATTTTGCTGTTTACATGACCTTTGTACAAAGACTGAACTTTAAATTGTAAACTAAACTGACTAAAATACTGCGTTTTTATTTGTATTACTTTATTTTTGTTGAACTTTTTTTTTTACCAGCTCCCATAAAAAATGACATCGCCATAAGCCTGTGATTCCCACATGTGGCCCCTGATGGGATATGCTGAAAGGCGAACAGCAACATTTATTTTGAAATATCTGCATATAGATTTGATCAATTATTAAGAAATCTGGTAAACACTAATCAAATGAATTGTAATTTTCAAATAATCAAAGTAGAATGGATGAAAGATTTGTGAAAACTGTTCTTGTACTGACTTCCTGATGGCAGCAACATTAAGAAATTTAAAAAATATAAAAGTAGGATCAACACTTTTCTTCTTTGCTTTCTACAGTTTAGTCCCAAAATGTTGAGCAAAATCCAGGCCAAGATACTTCAGTCAACCTGCTGTTTTATGGCCTGTAACCCTTTTTAACAGCTTAAAAACGTATACGTTTAAATTTAAAGTCAGACAGAAATTGAACTACTTACATTATTTTTGCCTGGTATTTATGGCGACATTTCACAAAGCAAAATTTTTTTATTTAACACAAAATGTTTGTTGGAAGTTGGATTAATTTTGTTTCCAAAGAGTAATATTAAGCATAAGTCGTATTTGTCATTTGAATTGATTATTTGATGTGTTTCTGAATGTTGCAATAACCTATAGAAACCTATAGATGGGATCTAGTCTGGTGAAATTAGAAAACTAATACAGAAAGAAACCCAAACATTTGTGAAGTGAGATTAAGAAATAGGTTTCCTACCCAAAAAATCTTGTAGCCTTACATCATTTGGTTGTTTCAGCAAACCCTGTTCCACCAACTCCTGACACAGAGATTCAAGAGTCCTGGCAGAAGAAAACATGTTCTGTTTCAACAACTTAAAAGGTTTCTTTCAACTCCATTTTTTTGCTGAAAATCCCTTCTGTGCTGTTAAGACTGTGATTTCACCTATCAGCTGTCAGATCCTTTTCCTTTTTCTTTTTCTTCCCGCTCTTGGAGCCTTTCTTCTTCTGAGAAGCAAATGAAAGCAATCATGAATCCCATCAGAGGATTCATGTGATTGTAAGTCACATCTTAAATCTGGATAAATGCGTAATACCTTTGTGTTTGCTTTGGTTTTGCCTCCCTTGTCCTTGTCCACAGAAAGCTTCAGCTCAGCCAGCTCTTGTCTCATCTGCTCATCAACCTGGAGCAAAAAAAACACATAATAGTAAGAGAAAACTTTACCACAAACTGACAGATGTTTGCTTTTAGAAGCGTCATGTCTTTTTTTTTTTTTTAATAAATCCTGTGGGATCAGTAGTTAAAAAAAATACCTGCACTCGGATTTCATCTTCAACAACCTTCCTCTTCTCCTCCTTGATCAACTCCACATCATGTTTCTGGCTGAAGTTTTCGGTTTCATCACGGCTACTCCAGAAATCTTGGGATGTAAAAAATGTTTTTTTTAAAACAGGTCAATCTACTTTAAAAGTATGTCCTAAAACATTACCATTCAATACTTAGTTATGTTGGAAAAACAAGTCTCAAAGTTTCACCGTGTTCCCACTCTGGTTTTGCAAGTAAAAATAACAAACTTCTTTGTAAATCCATAAATTATAGATCAGCTGTCTTTATAGAACAGAAAAAAACGGATCAACATCCCATAATAAGAGAGCCTGAAAAAAAAAGCCACACTTGACCTTCCAAAACTTACCATTAAAAGTTTTATCCGCTGCTTCCAAATCTGACAGAAAAGCAGATGGATGCATCTTTAGCCCGGCCTCCTCCTGCACTCCAGAGTTACATTATCACAACTGTTAAACAGGCAATATCTCTATAAAATTTTACTTTTTTTTTTTATTTACATATTTCAAACACACTGTATTAATTATTATCTTCTAAAAAAAAAACATCCAGCTGTGTCCACTTACTTGCTCATCAATCATCTTCTTGTCCGGTTTTCTTTTTTCTTTCTGCTCCTCTTTCCCTCTGGATTTGTTGCTGGAAGCTTCGTCTTCTTTTGCTGCTATTTCTTCCAACACCTCCAAACATTACAACCAACATGGATATCTAAGAACTATCCATAATATATATATTTGTAAAAAAAAAAAAAAAAACGTGTTAAACCTGCTGAGGACTCTTCTCAGCAAAAATGAAGGCAGAGCCTCCATCCTCCTCGTCTGGGTAGTCTGGAAATGACCCTGTGACATTACTTCAAAAGAAAAATGCTGACATTATTAAAGATGAGAGTCCCGTGTAATGGCTCGAAAAAATTACTCTGCCAACTTGCCGGCATTTGAAGAACCACTCCCGGACTTGGCTTTTCAGGGTGTTGCTCATGTTGTTGCCCTCCATCTCTCGCAGCTGATTTGTGACGGCCACAACAGCCTTCTGGTAGGCCGCTTCGTGTTCCTGCTGTTTCAGCCGGGTGCAAGCCTCCGCAGCTAGGAGAGCGACTTCTGCCGGGCTTGGAGCAAGATACTTTGGATCCATGACCTCAAAAATCAATAAATCAATAAATAATAACCTAAAATATGAAAATTGGCTATTAAGGAAAGGTAATCAAGTTTAAAAAAGAATCCACTTTATAGAACACAAAGATAAACATTATTTAATGTTTCATTGTGTCAATATTTATTGATGGTTTTGATAGAAAAACAGCTCACCATTCCTAAAGCTATCAGTTCTTTAACTCGCTCAATTTTGGTCTTTTTCCTTTGTATGTAGCCCCTCCAAACCTGCACATGTTCAACCACAGTACAGCACTTAAGCATGGTAGGATGGCTCTCCTGTACAAGGAAAGCATGTTTGCTGCATATTTATGACCTTTTGAATGCAGATAGCAGCCAGCTCGGTGCTCTCTGTTCCCGCATTTGTGCTCCTCAAGCTGGCCTCTCGACTTTCTTCATACAACTTGGACCTCATCCGCCCCTGTCGTGCCCTCTCTGCCACTTGAATAACCCTGATAGCCTCCTCTTGCGTCATCTCTTTTTCTGTTGATGGCTGTAGGGACATTTTTGAAATAGTCAACAAAAGAAACCAAATTCCTCCAATTGTCATGAACTTACGTTGACATAAAACACTAAGAAATTCGATTTTACTTGTAAAAAGGGAATTTTTTTTGTTGATGTTTGTATTTTTTCAACTAAGGTAAGATGATTTCAGGAAGATGGACTATTTTATGTAGCTATTTTTTGACTCACTTCAAGACTTTCAGTGGCCTCCACCATCTTGAAGATTTTCATCAGCATTGCCTTTCGCTCCTGAACTTCTTTACTGTGATCATTAGGAAAATATTGCGGTAAGGGGATCTCAAGTTTGTCCTAAAAAAAGGATGATAAAATAGGTCTTAATTACTTGCAATTGCGTTTGTGTCCGTTTTAAATGAAACTTACTGGTGTGAGCTTCATGTCATGAAGAATATCGTCCATGTAGTGGTACTCCAAAAACTCCTTTTCCACCATTTCATTTTTCAGCTCCACCACCCTCCCCATGACACTGTCAATTACTTTCCGAATTGCTCGCCTCTTCTGAGGGTGAATTATCAATTCATGAGCTTTCTGGAGCTTCCTGAGGATTTGGATATAGCGGACATACAGCATGGCCAGCCTCTGGAAGAACACCACCCTGTCTTTCTGAGGTTGAGGTTGCTCTGCGGGTTGCTCTTCAGCTAAAAGACGACTCAACTCTAACTGAGCATCCGCCCAGAGATCGTTGTATGCCCTGAAACAAAAGACCACAACAAAATCACAAAACCCAGATTTAGATTTAGATGTGATAAACATGTTTGCACTCAAATAACACTGGGAATAAAATAAATATGACTTTAAAAAAAACCTTTTGTCGGAGAAGACGGGAAATAATTATTGGTGAAAGTTTCTTGTCACAAATAGTAAATTTATAAACCCCAACAAAATAAAAGCATGCTAATCTTAACACATAAGCAACATTTAACTAATAGTTGTTGCAGATGTTAACAAACTGTGGGGCCAATATTATAAAAAAATTGGTTTAAATTGTATTAATAAAGCATCATTTATGTTTTAGTAACGTTTAAGTCAATAAATTCTGTTTTCCAGTCACATTAACCTCCTGTTTTGTGATGTAGTTTACGACATTTTTTTATGATTTACGAACAACTCGAGAGTCCTATTCAATTTGTCTTCTAAATAACTGTGTGCGTGTGTGTGTTTAGGGTAAACACACCCTTTGTGTATTTAAACGTTATCTGAATTTCTTCTGGTACATAACATTATTTTTGTTCATATTAAGAGATTTGCCACGCAACCTAACGGTTGTGACGCCCAAATTAATAAATAAGTATACGTTCCCAGTAAATAAATTCAGGACGGGTTACCTTTGTGACATCTTTCTGTTTCCAGAAGAAAAATATTTTTCGCATGTAGTCCCTTAAAAAAGTAAAGCAGGCCTTGAACCGCTGAACGAGCGAAAACAAAAACCCCTTAAAGTTTGCGAAGTCGTTACCATGGTAACAGCCGCGCGGAGCCCCGTCCCGCTTCATCTTTGTTTACTTCCGTTTTGTTTCTGGTGTCCTATTACTCTTCTTATTCCAAAGTAGACATTGCATTTAATGACGGAGCCGACACTCAACGCAAACACACCAAACGGCAGCGACTCATCTCCTGTTATTGATTAAACTGTAGGCGTAGCTAGTCAGCATTTTTAAAAGTTTTTGACAACCTCGTGTGTTTTTTTAGCATCATTTATTACTATTGTTATTACTATTGTTAATTACTATGTTTTATTACTATTCACTGTTAGTGATTTTTTTCAAGACAGACAAGATTCGATTTTTTTTAATAATAATTAATGATAATAATTCTGGCTGGTAAGTGACAGTTCCAAGTTCTACCTCTAGAGGCGGTAGTGAGTCGGACCGTGCGCGGTTTCCAAACAATAAGAGAAAGAAGAAAAGAACAGAGTTCCATTAATGTGATAAGAAAGAAAGAAAAACTACTTTTGTTGATTTATTTTGCTAACTCGATTTAAACATATTTTCTAAATATCCAAAAGAAATTAAAAAAGACTTTCAAGTTGTTATTGGTCATATTGATAAAAGATAAAATTTCAAAATGGTTGGACATTCAAAAGCGACTGAAAAAAGCAACCAAACACCACAACAATAACAAAAAAAAGTCTGAACTCAAGTATAACTTATTATAAGCTACATTATTTTTTTGACCATCTCATTTTTATGTGCAGCATTCTGTGTGTTTGTGACGAATAGACCAGGGGGCTATTCCATAAAGCACGTTTAAACTACCCTGACTTTAACCCTGAACTCTGGCTGAAATCCGCCTGAACTTGCTTACTCTTACGCTCGACTTGGTAACCCTGGGTTAATGCGCGTGCACGGCAAGTAAAGACATTTCAATGGATCGCCGATTTCCGGAGTCACCATGGAAACGCGTGGAAAACAAAAGAGAGCGCTATACTTCAGTGAGACGGAGTCTGAGAT
Organism: Oryzias latipes; assembly: GCF_053564925.1. Lineage (NCBI taxonomy): Eukaryota > Metazoa > Chordata > Actinopteri > Beloniformes > Adrianichthyidae > Oryzias > Oryzias latipes. Next base: position 10,934,284 of record NC_136240.1, read on the forward strand.
TTTATTGACAGCGTATGAAGATTATAGGCCCATCAAAAAAGTAATACGGCTGCATCATCAGCAAAAGAAAGAGTTTCTGCTTGGAGAAAAATAATGGACCAAGTAAACGCACGAGTTTCTATCTCATTTCTATTTTCATTGTGACGCGTATATAAGTATAAATTATCCAACTTTAATGAATTACCGGTAACTCAATTGGTAACAAGTAATTGAGTTAAATTTATTCAACGTAATTTCTTAAACCATTTCTCCGACTTTAACATTTTACTACAGAGCTAGGAGTGCTAAATAACCTCAATATCCTCTCCCTCCCTCTCAGTCATGCAGAAAGAATTAAACATAACAGGACAAATAACTAGACAATGCGCAGTAAAACAGCCAAACAACTAAACACATTTAGACAAAAACCCACACTTAAACCCGAATCCGTCCGGACAGGCAAAGGGAATTGTGTCCCACAATCCCTTGCAGTGCCGATCTAACAGCAGCACCAAAGTTACACCTACTTGATTGAATTAATTTGAATGAAAGTAAAACAACTTCCTGATAACTACGTGTTATTTTTAAGCTGACTTAACTAAAACATGATTTATCTTAACTGAAGCAAATAATTAAGTTAGATCAAAAAAAGTTTATTTTTCCAACATCCATATGTGGTCTTATCACCCTCTCATGGTGGAAAAAGTATTATCTGAGCTTCTTCATCCACTAAATCATCTTCAAATGGACACGCCATGCTGCTTCACCTCTCTGAAAACAAACTAACCTTCAACTAAACCTGCTCCAGACCAGGTTATGTTCAAAGCATGAGTTGCTATGGGAACTTGACATACCCTGAAACATACCTCCATTTTTGGAACCAAAAGCTGAGGTTATCCACTTCCTTAGCCTCAAACTTACCGTGGCAACTACCATAACCTGCTTTCTGGAATACCCCCCTGCTGTGAGGACTGGTAAATAAACATGTTTTTTCTTTAAAGAATCTATTCATTTACACGCTAAACTAAATATTATACCATGTCATAAAGGTCATACATTCCCTGGCTAAACATTCAGCTTTTTTATTCGTCGCACAATGTATTACAATTCAAATATTTTTTTACATTTAAACATAATGTTTTTTAAAAATATTCTGTCATACTCAACGACTTACGTCATATGAAAAGTAATCCTAGACTTTCTACATGAATTCATATAAACTTGATAAAAGTATTCCCTTATGTTATTGCTTTATCTAAAATGACTCATTTTGAAAACAAAGTAAACAAAAACAAAAACAGCATTGAAAAGATTTTATTTTAAAAACGCTAATTAGATGTATCCAGATAGCAATATCAAAAGAGGAAGACTTTTTTCATTAATCAAGCAGATTGGGTTTGAGTCTGTCTTGAATTGGATGTTTCAATTCTCACATAGTGACTTACACTATTTGTTCAAAATGTGTACCTGGTTCTGGACCATTCACAAAGTCTGTGTGTCATCCCATGTACATATTTACAAGATGAACGTTTGTGCAACATAATAATTTAAGTTTAGTTAAAACGCACTTGCAGACTCTTCTAAAAAGATCTTTAGGATGAAATCACCAAAAAAGACTACGCAGAGGCAGAAAAGACAAAGTAAGATGAGAACTGCAGACGGACTGAGTACCTGTAACAGAAAATATTAAGATATTCTGGAATCTAAATTATTTCGAAATAAAATGTAGGAACTCCACAATGGTTATTCGTGTGAAACATGTATGTTTCTTTTCATTGAATCTGGCACAATGACAATGTTTTAGTTACACTCCCCTTCAGATGTGACTTTTTTAAAATAAAATTCTCAAAACTCATGTTTAATTGTATCAATGAAGAACCATCGATTTACAGAATAACGACCTCGACTGATGATGCAACTATGGGCCATGACAAAATGTTTGAAAGCTGGGGCTGAACTCAAAGGGCTACATATTTCTTTTAATTTCCAGTTTTTTAATATTTTTTATTTTATTTTAAAGCTGCTTTTTACATTTTTTTAAAAAAAAAAAAAAGCATAATAGTGAGAAACTTCACTGGTCAGATGTGTTTCACAAACCCAACAGGTGCAATATGTAGAAACTGATCATTTGGTCAAACCTTGAGTAAGAAGTATTAGTCAGAACCAAAGAGGGAATGTGCTTGTATATGCTGCACACTGATGAAGCCAGTTTTCTAATGAGCTCAGATGTGCCTGAGTTCAATCTTAAACTTTGTTCTTTTTTTGGTGCATTGCTGGAAAATGTAGGCTGCCTGTCTCGTTGTTTTTTTGTTTTTTTTTTGTTAGTTTTTTATGCATTTTAATATTTTTTTGTAATGTTTTGTTTCAATAGTGCTGTAGTTTTTATTTGCTTTTTTGTTTTTTGTTTGTTTGTTTGTTTTGCATTTCTGTGAAGCATTTTGCGTATTCAGTGGTTACACAAAAAAAATCCTACTAATGTTGACAAAACAATAAAATACACACAAATGCACATATAGAGGCTATACACAATTGTGCTTGCATTTGCCTTTTTTGTGTATAACAGTACATTTTTAAAATAAACGTTTCTGGTGCCATATTGTAGTCAAAGAAGCCTTTATTGGTTTAAAAAAATACTTTCTACATACATTTTCTATGCTGCGCTTAATCGACGTAAATGTTTAAAATTAAGGAGGTGGGAGTCAGAATCCAAACAGCCGAGGCAGCAATGTTCTAACTAAAATAGTACTTAGGTGTAGAGCCTTCAAAGTTACATAATTCATTCAAGCCCTATCATTGTATATGTTTGTTGGATTCGCGGGGTGTATCGCCGGATGGGTGCTCCTTGAGGCGCATTCTCATCAGCGCCTTCGACGATCACAAGACTTGGACATCCGTGGAAAAAGCTCACGGGGACGCCGACAGGTCAGCTGGAGGCTTGCGTACCCGAAGATTCTTCTTCTGTTCTCTGCATCTAACATCCAACAAGTTGCTCCTTTTGGAAAAGTGTTCCACCGCGCGCTGCTGCGCTGCGCTCTGACGCTCTGTGGTTTCTTGTCTTTGACAGTTTTTGCAAGGCGCGTTTTCTAAGACTTTAAATTCCTATTTCTCTGTAAGAAAATCATTTTTTACTTGTTATTTTATGTTTTTAATAGCAACAGAATTGCAAAATAATTTTTGAAGCACATATGCTTTGGTGCGTAAAGGAGTTGCGCGTGTCAAAGTGAGCGAATCCCGCTGGAAGAAATCACACCGAAGATGTCAACATTGCTTTGCCACCCACTCGAAATCGATTATATTACCTTGAAGAAGGTGGCTCTGCGGATACATAAGAACGCATTATTTCAAAAAAGACAGCGTTGAGCACAATCTGCTGGTTGTTCTTCTCTCCTGTTCGGGATCCGCAAAAGATTCCTGGAAGAATTTAGTCAAGACGACTGTCCTCTCTCCAGGACATAAGAAGATTGAACTTCTAAAGTGGTGAGTTCAAAGTTTGGTTTGAATATTTTTGCAAGAAGCCAGTAAATATTTGAACAAGCCATCTGTGGAATTTGTTGATTTTTTTAGAATTTTTTTGTACTCAAATATTTCTATAAGATAGTGAATAAAGGATGCTGGCACATCTCTAAATGTTGAGCAACTTGTCTCAAATCATTTGGGCAATTAAAAATCCTAGAAATAGGACAACTAGTGACCTAACTCATGTCTAACTAAACTTCTATTTCTTGTTTTCAGACAGTAAAGCCATGCAGGTGGAGAGGAAATGGCACATATTGTTGACTGTCTTTTTTCTGCTCATCACCTCCGGACAGTGCATGGACAGCAGAGAGGTCAGGCAGAAAGAAAGAAAGACCCTGTTGGATCTAATCTTACAGGTTATCAGAGACAGCCAGCAGCAGGACAAACCCCTGTCCAGGCGCTGTGGCGGTGGACACCACACTTCAACACAAGACATGAAGTACTCCTCCCATGAAAAGCCTTTCTATGTCCCCAGGCTGGATAACAGTAGACTCATAGGTAAGCTGATAAGATTTATTTTTAGGACCTGATGATGAATGCATAATCCCTATTTTACTGTTGGAGACAGCTGTCATTGATGTGCTCATTGCTGATAACCATTTGGAGGTGTCTATCATTTGAATAAATGAAATTAGATGCATCCTTTCAATTTATTTAGGAGTTTAAAAACCTGCAAATCAACATGTTCCTCCTGCTCTATAAAAATATCGATCTCAGTTTAACAATAATATATCCTGGCTTTAATGAGGATATATCTCATAAGAGGGAAAAAAAAAGAAGAAGAAGGGCATTTATCACCGCATTTTTCTAAAGAGTTTCTTCTCCATCACATATAATGGAGATGTCATTTATGCTGTGACTGCGACCAGGATAAGTGCCACCATTTGTAGGAGGGGCATGTGGCGCATGAGTGATGTGAATGATTTCTGAATGATTCATTCACTGGCATTCACTGGGCGACTGTCAGCATGAGTGACCCCCCCCCCCCCCCCCCCCCACCACAATTCTTTGAAATTGGTTAGGTTTCAAATACCTTCAAAATAAGAGTTTAATTAAAAATGTTTTTACCAAAACCGTATTGAAAAAATGTAGGAAACCCAACATGCATCAATACATCCGATCCTGTATGTTAATTGTTGCTACTCAGAAAAAAAAACAATAGTTTGTTTTCCCCCAGTTAAAGTTAAAATCAAGCAAAAAGGTTACATATCTTTTGGTTTAACAGCTATGTTTTTTGCAGTAACCACAGACACCTTTAAGAGAGAAAATTCTCGTTGATTGTGGCCTTCTTGTTTTTCAATATGAAGTACACGATTTATGGAGTTAAAAGAGAACAAAGTGTCAGATTCTCTACTATCACCGTCAGTTAGATCATGTCAGAGTGATGCTGCGAATGCATCATCCAGCTCAAAGTCTTGACCCAAGATCAGGCGATTGGAAAAGTACCTTTCTCAGACCAGTGACTGGGTGGAATTTATCTTTTGAGGATAATAAAAGCAGCACATTAGCAATGGTGCGTGTGACACTACCAAAGAACCGTGGTCACGCAAGGATAGAGCACCCTGAGCTTGGGGAGAAGACATCTGTTAACCTACTGTTATCTTAACCCTTGTGCTATCCTAGGCACTTTACCATTGGGAGTTGGGTCATCTAGACCATTGTTTTTCAACCAGTGTGCCACTGTGTGGCACTAGACAGTGCTCTGAACCTTTTTTCTTCAATGATTTGTGATCTTCACTGGTGTCCATGGATTACATGAAATCTTTCCACCTTTATCCACCTTTGTCATGGTAGGCAGAACACGTCAATGTAAGGGTGGGCTCATCTAAGACAGCACAAGGGTTAGACATGGAGGTTTTCATGCATCCTCCTCAAAAGCCACAACTATGTCATCAGACACACGCTGCTGAGGGAAATGGTTAATTAAAAATGATGATGATTGAGCTTCAACACTGCACAGCCGTTAAAATCACTCTGGAAGTTGTGTTGTGAAAAAAGTGGCGACTGACTTGTATCACCACTTTTTTCACTCAGCAAAGTTTTGACTTGAGAGCAGGATTTGATTTCATGAAAAAAAAATGTAAATTTAAAGACACTTTCAACCGTTTTGTTGTGTCGTCTGGGCTTCCTGAAGATTGACGAGGTTTCTCAGTGCCCCTTAAAAGTGTTTTTCTTGTTGCTGTTACAGCATTATGTGCATTATCTGCATGGGTCTGGGGGCTAAAGTGTTGCAAACGACTTACATGGACTTACTCTGATTAGTGTTAAACTTCCACACAATAATCTCTTTAGGCTGTTAGCACATCCAGTCTTGTTAGGCGCCTTCCTGTGTTGGTCTGTGAGCACTGACAGTCAAGTTTCAACACTGAAAATGTTGATGTCAGAGAAAAAATTTGTGCATCCAACCATCTATATCGTCTAAACTCATTTATTTGCGTTAGATGTCACAGGGTTGCTGGAGCCTATCCCAGCCACTGTTAGGCAAAGGTGGGGGTACACTCGGGAATGGTCATCAGTCCATAACAAGGCCTTACTTTTGCACCAAAAATTAATTTAATTAACAATTACATTTTACATGCAATCTTACTTTATGTGGTCACTTTAACAAATTTAACCAAATCATGTGAAACGTTGATAAAGACAAACAAATATGTTTGTGCCAAGCTGGTTTAGTTCTCAGATATCTAACAATGATTCTTGTTTCCAGATATAGTTCCCAGAGAGGCAAACATGAAAGACAAGTTCATCCAGCATTTCGGAGGTAAGGAAACTTCTGTCAAAGACAATCTCATGGTCAGCCAAAATCAGCCTTGATTTCTTAGCTTTGCTGACCTTTGCAGACATTCAAAGTATTTAATCTGGCAAACGTTTCCTCTGAGCAAAGTTCTCATGCGACTTTTTGGCTGGGAGGCTCTTCTGAGTTTTGACCGTCTGAGAAAGTCCGTATTATTCCTCCAGACTAACATACAGTATTGTGTAGTCATAGACAGCTTTGTGCACACTGGCACTGCAGTGGGTCAGGAGGGGGGCGCCTGGCTTAGCTGTAGGGCACTAGTTTAGAGAAACAGCACATGGTCTGAAGCTGACAGAATTAAGTTGAAGGCATTGCTAAGATAAGCTGATTATTTGTCTCAGGACCTTTGAGCAGACTTCATTATTGGTATGAAAATCTGGAAGCTTTATCGTGGGAGCAGAAACCCTCACAAGTGATTAGAAATGAAGACGCTATTCCGCTTCACACGAAGTCCAGTTGAACCCTGACCCCTTCACATTGCCTTGACAGCACACTGTTCACTTTCGCTTTATGATAAGCTCCTTTTGGTGGGGCAGTTGTCATGCACAGTCCTGCACCAAAATCTTTCCTGAAGGTCCTGGTTCCCCAACAAAGCGTTTGGCCGTCACGCTTTTATGGTAGAAATTGTTACATCTGTCCAAAATCGTGCAGGTTTTCTTTTTTTAATTAAGATTTGAAAAATAAAATTAAGTGGGTTTGCATCATCTTGTAATGTTTCAAAACATGCAGTTATTCATTCTGACAGTCTGAGTCAGATGTTTTCTTGCATCAGGCAGCTCCTAGAAATGCTTATCATATCAGCTTTGTTTTGGTGAGCTCACCATCCTAACTAATGCCAGCTAAATGTTCCAGCAGATACTTTCTATAAAATATCATGTTTTTCTTCCATGTTTCACTCTGGTGGTAAAATAGCAAAGTAAGTAAAAACTCTGAATTCCTTTAAATTTTTGTCTGATTAAACCTTTTCTCTTAAGCAGGACAAGTCCGGTTCTCATCGGAGTGTAAAACGCACTTTCATAGACTTTATCACAACACCAGGGACTGCTCAAAACCAGCATGTAAGTATGTGGTTTGTTTTGGCCATTGTCGAATTTTGCTCACTGTCCAATGTTTTGCCCTTTAAGGACCCACTCGATCATCCTTTGGCGTATTTTAAAAGCATTCCCAGTGGTCTTTTAATCATCATTTTGCCGTTTTTAGCCAGAATCAAGAAACCTGTGTTGTTTGCTAGGACATTCTGCAGAGCGGCAGATCGTTGGCACGGAGTAACACCGGCGCCCTTCCCGTCACCCATACCTACAAGCGCTATGTTTACACCCTCCCCCACTAGCTTAAAGCCCCTCACACACCCTACATAGCATTACTAGTACAACAAAAGTGGAGAGCTATCGAGCCGTATAGTTATGAGCCCATACGTACATGAATCTATTTGTCTGCAAGTGAATGCATCAGAATGAAACCAAGCAAGGAGCTTGTGGCTTGCCGTGATTTTTTTTTTACTTCACAGTTACAAGCATTTTCAAACAATTTTTTCCCCCCACATGATTCACAATGATTTAAATGAAAAAAATACTCAGAAGCTGAATTTCAGGCTTACTTTTCTGTCCTGCACATTGAGAAAAATGTCACAAGAACATGTCAAAATCGCAAAAAAAATAATCTTTTTCAGAGTGGGTCTTTAATAATGTTTCTTAAAAACAAGCATTTGTTCAAATTTCTTTGGTTTCTTCACCTCTGAGATGTTTGTTGTCATTTTCAGTCAAATCAGTCTTGAGGAAGAACAGCCGTTGTCATACAACATAATTTTGAATCAATGACAAATTGTTATGGGTGCATATTTAGGCTAATTTTAATTCTTATTGTGTCTGGAATTAGTTTTTTCTCAATAGTTTGGCTCCAACTACAAGAACCGTGTTCCTCTGTTTTATATTTATGTTTTTGTTTGTTTTGTAGATTACAAAAGATGTGCACGATTGCTAACAAGACTAGCAATGAGTCCTCTCTGCATCCAGTCATAGAAATTGCATGTGAGTAGAATGGATTTCCTATATTAACATCGAGTTTCTTTTGTTTTCAAGATGTTATAGTGTGTTGGTTAATAATTTGAATAATTCTTTACCCTGGCTACATTAGCAAGCAGGACTAAAAATGATAATAATCAAAAACACATCTCACATCTGTCCAATGTTTGCGCTTTGTAAAAATACAAGGTGTGTCTTGTTGTTTTGAATTATTTTAGCGCTCCGGGAAGAGTATTTACCATATTTATTTCCTACTTCAAAACTTTAGTCAAAATTCCTGTGAATCAGCCAGTGAAGGTCAAAAAGAAACAGATGAAAACGATGTTGCCAAAAGTATTCGCTTGTCCGCCTTTTCTCGCATATGATAACCTATCTGTGGTACACAGAATTAAATGTGACGTTGGGCCGCGCTTTGTAACCACTGCAGCTTTAAGTCTTCTGCAAAGGCTTTCAGAGGGTTTAGAAAAGGGTTTCTGAGAATGTTTGATCATTCTTCAAGAAGAACATTGGAGGTCAGAAGTCAAACATTGATGTGGAAAGAGAAGGTCTGGATATGGCAGTTTTTGCACTAATTCATCCCAAAAGATGGTTTAACTGGTGTCAATCCTCAGGCCTTGGGAGCTGCCATCCCGCTTATATCCTTACAAAACTTTCACTTTTAGCTTCTCACTGGCAGAACACACCAAACTCAGGTGACCAGCTGCAGGTAGGGCATGAACATTTTGTCCGAATTCAAATTCTTCCCCAGCTTCTCCTTACCCCCCACTGTTGGGGAAATTGAAGATGTCTTGGTTTCTGAATTTGTTTTTTTAATAACCCTTGGGCTATCCTATGGCCCCACCCTTACAGTGACGTGTTCTCCCTACCACTACAAAGGTGGATAAAGGTGGAAAGATTTCATGTAATCCATGGACACCAGTGAAGATCACAAATCATTGAAGAAAAAAGGTTCAGAGCACTGTCTAGTGGGTCTAGATGACCCAACTCCCAATGTTAAAGTGCCTGGAATAACACAAGGGTCACGGGGTAGCCATAGTGACTTAGGACTGGATATCCCTCCCCGGGATCCGTTTTGCGCTGTGTTAAAGAAGAGAAATGTATTTTTTCATGTGGGTGTGCTCTGAAGCACAGACGTTTACATTTAAATGTAAGAAATGACTTTTTGTTTTTTCATGACATTTTAAAGTTATAAAACCGATGTTATGTATTTGCAGAGCACTGGTAGCTACGCGCTAATGTAGCTCACCACCGACTGTTTACAACGTCATTAAGGAGTAGTGTCGTCTGAATTTGAAGACACAATTTTTCCAAAACTGTTCGCTTGGAGGGCTAAATGTAGGGGTAGAGAGGAGCCGTAGGGGTAGGAAAAGAATAAATGTCTTGATGTCAGCCCTGAAGGTGTGGAGTTTGACACCCATCCATCAGGAATCTGCAGGCCGGTCAAATTCTTCCACATTAAATTGGCTTCTCCGTCTCAGCAGATCTCATTCTGGTGCAGCCATGTTGGAACAGGAGGGGGGGGGGGGGGGGGGTCTTCACAAACTGTTGTCACAAAGCTGGGATTGGCAAATTGTCCAAAATCACTTCATTCACTGAAGCATCCTGTCACAGCGAATCAGCTTTCACTGATCCACACATTTGGTTTGGCAGAGACTTTTGATGCGCTGTATTTTATCCACGCTGGGGACAGCCACAGGGACACCCCCATGTGGCTACATAGTGGGCAATAGCGTAAAAGGTCTTGCCTAGGGACCCACACTGGAAACAAACTCATCGCATCCCCTGAGAAGCAAACCCTGGTTTCCCACGTGTCAGCCCTGCACCAACCGACTGAGCCGTCAAGCCGCTGAGCTCCTGAAATACCAACCCTGCGTGATAACTTTACCAAGCGTCACGACTTGCACAAAACAGTCAAATAAGTACAGTTCACCTGGCCGACCCTCAGAACCAGACTTGTTCATCAGATTGCTAAACGGAGAGGCATGGTTCATCAGTTCAGAAAATTGCTTTTCGCCAGCGTTTCCTATTGCACCTGGTGATGTGTGGCTCAGATACTCAGCCATGAAAACCAACTCCAGAAAGATCTCTGTACCCTACGCAGCTAACATGAAGGACCCCTTTCTGTCAGTTTGTGTGGCCGTTCTTGGCTGAGTCTGTCACAGAACCTTGCAGGAATTCTTGTTTTGAGAGTGACCCGTTCTTTACAGTCTGTTAACCTGGGTGAGGATTTTACACCTGTACCAATGGAAATAACGTAGATGTATGAGCAGATACTTTTGGCAGTGTGGCGTTTGCATGGCTTGAACTAGTAAAACGTTGTCGGAGTACTTCAAAACATTAGATTGATGTTTTAAAGAGTGAAAAGTCCTCCTTTCTTTTTTCAAAGAAGTGAAATCCTACTACAGTCATCTTGAAGAACAGTAGTTAAATGCTGGATAAAGACGATGTGCAGCTTGTGGGATAGTGTCAATAGTGTCACTGCAGACCTGTTTGGGATGATGACGAAGCCAAACGTGGATCCTTTCAAAGAAGGACTGTCGTCAGTGAAGTAATTTAAATGTGAATTTGCCATTTTTATTAGGTGATCTTTTGTGACAGCGGGTCTCAGGGCTTCATTTATTTCTAAAGAGAACACCATTACAAGCTGCTGACAAGTGATTTCTGCTAAAGGGTTCATCCACACAACTGGTCATTTCAGATCAGTGGACATACGGGGCCATTATTAATTGAACAGGCTGACACATCGTCGAGGAATTGGATAATTTAATCTTGTCTGCGCCATTCTGTGAGTTCAAGAGTCACAACTGATGAGCTTTGGAAGATGACTCACGGCTTAGTAGATCTGGTCAGTACTAAGAGAACTTCAGTGAAACGTGGCAGACAAGTAATGACTCCCTGAAAACATCACTTCCTTAGAAAGATGTAACACCTGGATTCATTGGGTTTAAAAAACTGTTCAATGTGAAGTTGATCAACTCTTATTATGTTTTCCATTTTCATTTCAGGTCCCATCATAATGGAAGAGGGATTAATGTGTTGCCAAGCAAGTGCCTTCAAATGCACAGCAGTCATAAGAAAATCGTGCTCATTTTTCATTTTGTTGTTGTTCTTTTGTCATTGTGGAAAAAAAGCAGGACATCTTGCTGGCTGTTTCTGTGCAGATTAATGCACCATGTATTTACAAAGCTATATTAACTTAACATTAAATGCACCTATTTATTGACAGGGTGTGTATATACTGATTTTTGTTTTTGTTTTGTTATGAAAGCTTCACATTGAGAGGAAACTTCTTTTGTCTGACATAAAAATGCCACACTTCCTGTTACGTTCCTGTCCTTCTCTGTCACAGTTTTTTTTTTTTTTTTGCATGTAATTTGGCACTTGAGTGATTGAAATTGAGAAACGACAGTAATGGTTGAAATGCACTGCAGTACTGAATAAAGAATATTTAAGCACAGTGGATTTTTATTCTTATTGAGAGTCTGGTGGTGTGAAGGGTGAGACCACCAACGAAGCCCCCGGGGGGTGCTAGACTGGTCGTTATTTGCCAGGAGCCCCACACAGCTTTCCTCTTTCAAGAGAAAGGCTGTGTTTTATTATATTCTTACTTGTTGTGGATGTTTTCCTCACTCTTTGGCTCAAACACAAGTTTTCATCCCCTATTTGATGCAACCTCCATCGTCTCTGCTCTTCTAAGCAGGTGTTACTATTACAGAATCTGCTCCCCCCCGCCTGGAATTTGTTCCAGAACATCTGCTTTTACTTTTGTCTAGATGTTGCTATCAAATGTCTTGGACGGACAGCGATGTTGAGTAACCTGAACAGAAACAAAGACACGGAAGATGCAAATGTCTAAGGGAAAGCAAATGCTCAAAGTATTTCATACCCTTATTGATGACATGCTTTGTGATGTATGACTAAATGTGTGTTTCAAAAGTGGTCTTAGACACAAGAGGACAAGTGAAAATCGAGGTCCAACAAATGACGTGTTTCTGGTGTTTTTTTATTTTTGTCCCTTAACACTTAAAGAACCATTTCTATTTTATATAATACACACATTTTCTGAGACCCCCATCTCACTAGCATGACCCAAACTTTCCTTAAATACTCACTATATAAAACTTGGTCCATGTTTTCTGCCCTGTAGTGCAATATCATTCCACTAGGGGCAGTGAAGGGGCTTTTCTTGGTCATTTCAAAATGGCTGCTTTCACGAAACACTTTTGGCGGGAAACGTTTTTCAAACTCATCTATTGTTATTCGTTTTTTTATGAGTACTTGCTGTATTTAAAGAATGCACTTTGTTGATGATTAATACTTTCTAAAACAGTTACACCATGTTAAGAATATTTGGATCAAATTTGAGACAGTGGGTCACACCATTTAGGGGGGACCTTTATCCAGCCTTGGTTCACGACAATTCTTCCAACTTGAGCTTTTCTTTATGCATAAAGACATTAAGCCTTCCTACCACAAATCCGTCGTCTGGGAAGAAGAAGTCTAAATTTGTGCCCCACAAAATCCTCTTGAAGAACGTGTTTTAATACTATATATTATAAAGTACTACCTTGTATGTAAATGTTTTATTCTAATGAAAGATTTTCCCCCCTGATGCTATAAATGGATTAAGCAGCTAAAAATACTCTCAGAGATGCGCTGGGGATCCCTTTCTCTCCGGGTGGGCAGAGCCGGGACACCGGATCCTAATCTGAAGAGGATATCACTTATCTGGAGACAAACAGCACAGATTAGGAGAAGAGACAGTAGTTACACTGGGGACAACGTGTGGGAGGGCTTTAACACAATTACACTCAAGCATCTCATCCCTCCTCCAACACCTCTGAGAAATTCTGCTGTAATAAATAGTAAATAGAGGCCAAAGCCGTGGCATCGCCCTCCTGTCAGACTGCCCCCGGCTCAACCAAACCCCAGGAGCGAAGAGAGGAAGCACCCTAATGCCACATGTCACCTCCTCTGCTGAGGCTTCCTCTGCTGTGGTTGTGATGCCACTTTTGAGGCAGAATTTCTTGATTTAAAGCACATTCTGGTTGTGAATCAATAGGCGCTCTCCAAGTGAACTGATCGGCCCAATTCGTGCCTTTAACTGGCTTTAAAGTGACGCTGGCAAATATATTTCATGCTAACTCCTTAACGCGGCTCCTTGTGACGTATATAAACCCCCCATCACAGAAGTCTACAGAAGATTGTGGCAAAATGCAATACTTTCATCCAATTGTGGAGATCCCCCAAGGCGTCAGTCAGGAAAACCAACATATTTATCGTGATCACAGGAGCAACGCTTTCTGTCAGCACTGACACAGCGGGTTAATTGATTCACTCCATGTCTCATGATTAATTCATTTCCCTTCCTGTGTCTTCTGTAGCAAACGCAAATCCCACATATGTCACTGATAACACAGCTTCTATTAGGGGTTTGACAGCTGAGACATGAATGAGTTACATTAGGGGCACAATGTTGATGTTCCACTATAAAAAAAATCTACAGACGGCTCTTTATTAAGCCCTGATCCCTGCGTGCTTTGGTCATGCATTGAGGTTGATAGCAAATACATGATTCTTCCTGGACTCTGGCAGCTCTGCAGTTTAAATGATGAGTGAGCTGCTCCCACTGTGTTCCAGCAGCAGCATCTTTGATCCAGAGTAGCTGGAGGTGTTGGCTCAGTGCTTGTGCCACCCCCTCCGCCTGCCCCTCACTGTGTGCTGTGATAGGCTCCTCTGACTGAATTCATTCCCAACGCTCTATGCTTACATTTCATTCACAAGTTTGAAATCTTTTTGAAAAATTAAAGACCCGCTTTGATGAAAATTGCATCTTTTTGTGGTTGTTTTTAACATGCTCTTGGGGCATTTTTGTCATAACATAGAACATATTTTGAGAAAATTAAGCAAAAAAATGTATCTTTTCAAGAATGGACTTTTAATCTTAAAAGGCAAATCATAATAACAGAATAGATAACAATAATAGACTGAACATATGCTTCACTACCGTAACATGTTGATGCTTATTTAGCTTCATGAAACATAGGAGGAATTGATTAGGTGTCTAATAATAATAATTATAATAATAAACTTTATATATAAAGCACCTAAATTGTTCATGCAGACCCAAAGTGCTGGATAGCAACACAATGAAAACATATGAAGAATTAAAATATACAAAGATAAGCTTATAAAGATACATTTTTAAAATATTTCAAACATTTCATAGAAGAAAATTAATTAAAATGTGGTGGGAGAAAAAGATAGAGAGGGAACCTCTTGAGTATGTATTAAAGTCCAAGTTTAAAAAGTGGGTTTTAAGAGAGAACAGGCAGTGATCAAAAGCACAGTCCCCTCTAAGTTTGAGTTTTGTTGTCGTGAAATAAACATCAACCGATGTGGAGCTAAAAAATGGAAGACATGATCAAATTTGCGCTTTCTAGTTAAGAGACGGGCACCCACATTTTGTAGGAGCTGGAGTCGAGCAATGGCCGAGGTTCTAAACCCCCACGTATAGGGAATTACAGTAATCCAGCCTAGTGGCGATAAAGGCGTGGATAACTGTTTCAAACAACTTAAAAGAGAGGACAGGTCTGACTTTTGCCAGCTGCCTCAAGTGGAAAAAGCTCAATTTTGCAACGGAAGTAATTTGTTTGTCGAGTGTAGTATCTTAGGGCCACATATAAACAATTATTCAGATAACTTTTGAATTAAAAAGTCAACAAAACCCTTTAAATCACGTGAAATCACTAAATCCATTGAATTCTTTCAACCGGCGTCGCTTTAAAATAATTCTGCCAAGCCCGGTGAAACACTTAGCAGCGGCTTCTCAGTAGCAAATACTGATACACACGTCTAAATTGCCCTCCATTGCTATTTTTTGTGTGGAAAAATCACATTTGAGTATGGAGTATATGGAGTACAAATCGCACCCTTGGCCAAACTATGCACACATACACAAAAAGTGACTTATACTCCAAAAAATACAATATTTCTTATTTCAAATTGTGAATAAGGAGAAAAAGAAAAATTGTTGTTTGAAAAAGATTGTATTTGTGACGTGGAAAACAGTTTGTCTTTGTTTTCCTCGTCTAAACTGGAATGGCTGGATAGTTCTATTACAGCTTTTTCTACTCCAACTCCTGCCATTCTGCAGACTCTAAGCTCTAGAAAATGACACCGATTTTTTTCGGCATAATCATAATTAAAAAACAACTGAACAAGCATGGTCCAATAAACAAATGTATGTCCAATAATGCTTCTGGGTGTAAAGGCTATTTTCTGGTTGGCAGCTTTTATTTATTAGAACACACAAAAATCCTACCAATAAAAATTTTTAGCAACTTGCAAATCTACTGTATAAATCAGGAGAAACACAGGTGACATAGAAATAAGGCTCACAAAAAGTAAACATGTTTTTTGATCACTTTTCTTAATTTACCAAGTATTTTTGATTGGCTGGAAAAGTGCAGAATTAGAAAAAAAAACACAAAAAAGAAAAACACTACCAATATTTATGATTTTACTTTTTATTCTTATTTCATTAACGGTAAATGGCATGAACTTATATAGCACTTCACTATCTTCTTTGAAGGCTCAAAGCGCTTTACAGTTGCAGTCCCATTCACCCGTGCACACACACTTTCTCACACTGATGCCAAACACTGGCGCCAACATAAACCCACCAGGAGCAACGTGGGGTTCAGTGTTTGCCCAAGGACACAATCTTCCACTCAGATGTCGACCGCTCTTCCTCTGGACCAACCAAAAGGTGTCATGAACAGCAAAGAAAGTACAAAAATCATTTTGTGGGCCCAAAAGCCAGCGCAGACAAAAGGCCACAGTGGTGAAAAGTTTCTTCCTAAAAATGATATCTCAGCTGACAAATGTGTAAAGAAAATAACGTAAAACACTTAAATCATAACAGTATTTTAGATACATGTATATAAAATATTCTTTTTGGTTATAATGAATGCTTTTCATTAGTTGGAAGACCTAAAATCCCTTAGAGAATCGGTTCAGTGTCATTCCAGTTGATTTCCACATCTTTCCACCTGGAAGGAAACAAAAGTTTGTTTAGGCTCGACCATCCGTTTAAACACGCGTTGTTCTTTCTAATAGTTTGTCTTTAACTTGCATGTAAAAACAAAAAAAGAAAAGAATTTGCTCACCTCGTGCGAATACAAAGCTCCAGAGGAGGAATGGAGTCACTGTCTACTTCTTGAAAGCTGCGGCGCCACTTACCAACCGCTGAAAACAGAGGGGCTTTTTCAGTTAAAGCAAATCAGTTAAAAACCCCAAAACATATCAGGGATTCTGTTTGCTGCTGTGTTACAATCAAAGGCTGCATTCTTTAGCAACAGCTTTGGAAAGCAGTGTGTTAAAGTGTGGCATTAAAAATTCTGAAAACTGTAGACAAATCCAAACAAGTTCTTGCTAATGTAATTACATTTTTTAAAAACACTTTCAAGTTACCATAAAGTGGAAACAAAGGTGCTTCAATAGGATCTGCTAATGTTTTTACACCATGGTCCAGCTGAATTCACGATTCTCGATTCTGCACGCCTAAAAAAGAAGTTCCGGCCACATAGCTTAAATGTGTTGTATCACTGCGCCGGCTTCTTTAAAACACTTTAGCTTCATCATCTGGACAAAAACAAGCGGTAAGATGTGAACTTTCTCTCTGAAATGATGCTTTATTCAACCCATCGTGACGATCAGCACACAGTATATGTCACTTTGGAGTGGCGTGTTGTCACAGCGCCACACCACGTAAAACCACCAAAAAAATAACAAGGATTAAGGACTAAAAGCTGGTTGAACATTTCTTTCTTTTGTGACCATGGTATAAGGGGGTTAATGGCCTTCAAGGTGTGCATTATCAGAGTTAACGCACTTCACGGAAGCATTCGTCCCTCGCTTCGCGTTGGATGGTTCAGGCTCCCATGGCGTCCGTTAATTTCTGATAATGCACACTTCGTCAGCCATTAACCCTTACATATGTAGCATTATAAATAAAGGTTGTCCGCTTTCTTTATTACTTTTTAAAATCTTATTTTCAATTGTAGTTTTGTTACATGTGTGTCTGTTTCAACAGAGAACATAATCCCCAAGTGGGGTTTTTTGATCACCAATATCCTTCCCAGCTTTGATTCAACACTTTTCTGTTTTTGTAACTTCTCTACTGGGAACAGGGTTTCTTAACACGAGAGGTGTTTAAAAAAAGGCGGGTGGGGTCATTTGTAACTTTGACTCCATTTACTAAATGTTGTTTATGTTAAATTTGATGCATGGCCTATCTGTGAAATCCTCCTGCTGGGAAAAGCTTTGTTTCGCCGTCTAAGTAAGTAAAAAAGTCTCCTGTGGTCTTCAGTCCACAGAATGAGGCATCTTCACCTCTGGAGACTCTGTTGGATGTGAAGAAACACCAGCATCCTAACGGCTACATCTGCTTTCAATTTCAGCTACGCCGTGACCTCTCTGCAGCGGCAAAAGCTCAGTTGGAAAATCAAAAGATTATTTATGTTTAGTTATTCAAACCACTTCTCTGATATCAGCTAGTTTTTTTTTTAATCATATTGTTTCAATCGTCAGAAAGTGATTGGCAGCTGTGTAAATCCCCAATTGGTTCAACTTTTTGTCATTTGAAGAATGCAGCCTCGGAAATGTGACAAAATTCAGCTTCACAGGAAAAAGTCAACCAGCAGAAACCAACATGACAACTGGAAAAAGTAAACCAGAGACCTAAAACAAATCCAGATGGACGGAGGTTACATACTGACGGTGAGGCGGATCTCCTCCTGCTGATTGGCCAGTCCATCATAATAGTAGAGATCAAACTCCAGGTGTTGGTCCTTGGAGGTCAGCAGCTCCCTCTGCAGGCCAAACAGCACGCTGAAGTGACTTTCACTGCACACCACCCAGATGGGGTAAGAAGGGGTCTTCAGGTGAGCTCCCACCTTCAACAGAGGAGGATCAGGTCTGTCAACCGGCTGTGGTTGCTGCTCTAGTACACGTGGATCTCTGTAAGGAGCCAAAGGGTGCTTCTCTGGGTCTGGTCTTTTTTCTTTTCACTGCCAAACATGAATGTTGAGTGTTCTGTCTGACCAATTTCCCTCAGTCGTTCAGAATTTTATCTGGTTGGAATTAAAAAAAAGAAAGCTTCATTTTCATCCCCACCTTTTGCTGCTGTCTCCTGAGCAGCACAGAGAGGTGTTTGCTGTTCCCTCAAGACTTTGGAGCAGACGTTCCTGATTATCAGATTTCACTTTAGTGCTTTAAAGTACATCCAGCTTTACAGGGTTTGTGCACAAAATACTAAATCTTTTCAATTGAAAGTTGTTCAACTGTTGATATCTTTCAGCAAGACTGATGGATCTCCAATGGTTACCTGGGGCAGATGCCAATAAGAAAAACAAAAATCTCAGGCTGAGTTTGTGATCAAAGTCCTCTATTGTTTCATCGGGGACATAAAGCCATTTGTCGATGCTAAAAAACCTCACTGAATTTTTATTTTTGAATGTTGTATGGTTTTATTGTATTGGTTTTTAATATTTGAATAATTTAAGGATGTGTTATATTTTTAATTACCGGTAATAGATTTTAACCTTTGATTGATTTAGAGTTTAATTCTTTTTAATTGCTCATTTTTTCAGATCTTCTTGTGAATGCAAGAAGCTGACCATTTCGTTTGAGATTAATGAAGATTCTATTCTATTCTACTTTATTCTATTCTAACATGTGGACAACATTTGGACAAACAAGGCACTTTTTTTTTGGTTTCTAAAAAATATTTTTGTATGTTCTTTAAATGTTTTATCGCCTTTTCTTTCTTGTTCTTGGAGAACAACCTTTAGGTGAAGATGCAGAACTTTCAGGGACTGCATTGTCGTCCTCAGCAGGATCTGAGCTGCGGCGAACCCTGACGCCGTGCGCTCAGACATCCGTGTCCCGCTCACCTTACAGATGTTATAATGTTCAAAGAGAGACAGCAGGCCCACATCACAGCGGCTCTTGATTCCTTTGAGGAGCGTGGTGTCGCCGCCGCCTGAGTCCAGCTCCATGTCGTCATCGAAAACGTTGGACACGGCTCTGCCGCAGAGCAGCAGGCTGACCAGCTCCTGATGAACATGAGAGCCTTTGTATTACATCACCTGCATGCTTTGAGCTCTGTGAACCTTTGGGCCTTCCATCACCTGAGTGCAGTAGCCATGAGCACCGATGAGCGTGGAGCTGGACACGTCCATGTCCTCTTTGACTCTAAAGACAGACGGAGAAGATAAGACAGGCGTTTATTCTTCACGCCGTGTAAAGAAATGAGACTCAGACTCAAACAACTGCCTTTACTTTTCAATGGATCGGGACAGAACAGCCGATATGGTCAGCAAGATACATCCCAGCGTTCCAGTTTCAAACTGAGGAATGAAGAAACAAACTAGTTATGGGAAGATAACAAAAACAAAGATTTCACAGGATTCCGGTGTTCAGGTCACCTGAAAAGCTTTTTCTGTTCTAACTTGTCGCTGACATTTGCACCTGCTCAGGTGTTCAGCACACGAACTTCTCCACCAGCGTTTAGAGTTGAAGAAGCTTCTCAGATGAGCAAGAAAAAGTCCCACTCTGATCGTCTTCTGATCTGTCATAAATGTGTTTGCGGTGGTCTTTTAATACTGTTGATGCAGTTTTAAGCCAAAATCAAATAACCTGTGTTGTTTTCTAGGAAATAGTTCAGGGGTCGGGAACCTATGGCTCGCGAGCCATATCTGGCTCTTTTGATGGCCGCATCTGGATCGCAGACAAATCTTTAATTATATATATATATATATATATATATATATATATATATATATATATATATATATATATATATATATATATATATATATATATATATATATATATATAAAAAGTTTCATTAGACCAGTCCCTCTCGGGCGCGATGCAATGCCAGTTTGTAACGACCTGAAACCTGTGAATTGCCGTCCCGGCGCTCCCTTTTTTGAGAAGGAAAAAGCAGGCAGCAAGGTGAGGCGGCGCTCTGATTAGAACACGCTGTCCGTTACATACCACACACTGCAGCGTGTGAGTGTGTGTTTGGCTCCACGTCTCCATGTGGGCAGTCTTTCTCACATCTAAAGAACATTCAGACCAACCTACGATCACGTTTGACCGATGGAAGTCTCAACGCCCGCATGAAGCTAAAACTCATTACATATCAACCAGACTAGACCATCAGCAAAACCATACAGCACTGGAAGTCACATTCATTAAAAATACTCATCATTTATTAGCAACAGCATAATGTAGAGTCCCTTTCCCACACTGAGGCACTGAGACTTAACCTCTTTTAAGGTTCTTTATTCTGGTTACTGCAGGCCGTAAGACCCCTGACATAGTTTCTGCAGAGCGGCAGGAGGACTTCATCGTAAATTCGCCTTTGAGTTGTGGGCGGGACTGTCAGCATAGAAAAAGCCCACCCATCCTTCCTGTCATCCGTCTGTTTACGCTCTCCCACTAGCTTACAGCGCTCACAACTATAGACATTACTGGTGCAGTTTTGATCCGGATTCCAGCTCACACGAGGAAATCAAAGACGTTCATGGATCTAGTCGTCTACAAGTGGATGCATCAGAATGGAGCAGAGAGCTTGTGGGTTGCCATAGTAACGTCTGCATCATAACTACAGGCTTTTTCCAACAGCTTTTTATTGTCCCGCTCCTGATTCACAATGATTTGAATAAGGAAAAACTCAGAAATGCAATTTTGAGCTCAGTTGTGTTTATAGATGTCCTCCATCATCAGAAAAATGCCACAAAAATACGATTTTCATTACAGTGGGTCTTTAAAGTCTAGCTAATCCTGTGAGAATGTGACCAGGATAACTGACAGTCTTCACCTGCTCGATGTGCTGCTCCACAAGAATCTGCAGATCCCTGAGGTTGTCCACAGTGAAGAGCACCATCTACAGTCAAATGAGTATTAAAGATTTGAAACAGTCTGTACATGTCATGCAGCAACACCGAAATAATAAAAAACTTCTAAAACCTTTCCAAAATATTCTTGAAGAGCTGTATGCACGTTCAGCCTCTCAGCCATGTTTACCTTTTCAAGTACTCCTTCAGACCTGTAGCGCCCACTTGGTGTGAAATGATTCAGCCCCGTATTTCTGGAACAAAAAAACCCAACAAAGACTGAGTTCAAGAGTCACCGCCGACCCAGAAGACGTGTTCGGTCGAATAAGTTTGACGATGGATGAAAACGTAAGTCCAGTTTCAGGAAGAATGGTCACGTGAACAAACAAAATGAGGATCCGCGCCAACAATGTAACTATGAGGGAATTTTAGTTCCAATCCAGCTCTTTTTTTGTCGCTGTTATGAATCAAGAATTATATATATATAAACAAATAAAAAGTAAGTAATAAAAATGATTTTTTGTAATTAGACATCCCAATAAGTTTAGCGAAAATGAGAAAAAATCTACAGACGATAAATCGTCAGGAACTTCAAAGATGCTGGGCAGGTGGTAAAAGTTTTATCCCAAAAGTTCAATAAATTAGAAAAAAATAAGGGTATCCTACAATTCTACAACCCAAAATGAGAAAAACTCTTTAAAACATTGAATCCATAAAAATATTTACTTCTTCCAATCAAGATCTAGTTATTTTCAGTGACTTTTGTGATCGTCTGTGCTCTTTTTGTGCAACCTAGAGAAATAAAATATGAATTTTATTCTTCTCACGACTTTTTTCCAGTCATGAAGAAGTGTTGTGGACAGAATAATCAGAAGAAACATGTTTTCTGATGGACAAGATCTTTTTTTTTTTGGATTCTCACTTTCCAGTGAGGTAAAAACGTCAAGATTAGAAGTTTTCTTACACGGCGACTGTCGCTCGTTCCTCCTCACCAGCCTTCCACAGAACTTCTGCCAAAGCTAAAACAAGACACTTTCTCCTGGTCGCGTTGGAAGGTCTTAACCGCCTGAAAGGAAATTGGTAGATCAGTTGGAGTTACCTTTGAGGGAATTTAGAAAACGACTGGAATTTGACACAGAGGGGTCAGCATTTTGGAGCGGAGCTGAAAGCCGACTTACTGCAGGTCAGAATCACTGCTCTCAGTGTTCTCAAAAAGAAGTTTCTTTAAGATGAAGGCTTGAATAGATGCTAGGACTCCACAAGGACCACCCTAAACCAAACAAAAAAACATAATCTAACAACACTTGTTCAAATCTCTGCTGTGGATCTATCAGAGGAACAGTTAATGTTAGATGTTTTGGATGCTGAGGTGGATCAAGGAAGAGGTTCATGGATGTAGAGAGAAAGGACATGAGGATGGATGGCGTGAACAAGGGGGATGCAGAGGAGAGGGTTAGATAAAGATGGACGGTTTGCTGCTAAAAGATAGAAGATTTCAAAAGACCTTTCTCTGCACGATCCCGTATCTGAGGTCATGCGTGTCTGAGAAGGTCAGACCCTGATTTCTCCACTCTGCGCTGAAACAATTCAAGCTGGAGCCCAGAAGAACTGCTTTTAAATCCTAAAGAAACACAAAAAAAGACAAGCTTAAAAGAAAGAAAGAAAAATCTCCGACACAAAAGAATGACCTACTCACCATGGCTATGCTCTGGTCAATCGGGCGGCTTTTAGGGAGACACTCCGACACGGACCTCTGCACAGATACTTGGGAGATTTCCTGCAGATCCTCGTCGTCTACATCATCTGGTGATGTTACAATAACAAAAAGTTATTCAGTATTTAAAAAAAACAGTTTTTTACTGTCAACAACACTTACCTAAAACCAAGTCGGACACATTCAGATCAGAATTGTTTGGCATGTGGTTTTTGCTGAAACACAATGTTTGCATATTTTAATAAAACAAAAACAAAAAGAAAGTATAGAAATGTTTGCATCTGTTGCATAATCACTGACTAAAGTTATTCACTTCACTGCTTTTGCTTTGTTTCCTCTGTTGTTGTTTTCACTCTGCAGGCTTTCTGGAGACCTTTGCAGCCCAGGTTTCCGCCCTGCACAGCTGTGTGTGTTGATATCCAAGTGTGCATCATCAGAATGCTGGTTTTCTCCATCCCTTCTGAAAAGCGGTTGGGCCGCATCGTACCTTGGACTTGGTTTTTTCCTGCCCATTTCCTAATGAAATAATAAAAAAAGGACATTAAAACGTGGATCAAATTGACAGATCAAGAAGCTTTTTGTGCAGTCAGTACCCGTGGTATTGGTCCAGACATCATGCCTCGTCTGTTGCGGTTAGTTCTGCTCCTTGAGATGGCTTCACTTTTTTTCTCTGGCTCCTTCTGGGCAGAGCTCTCCCATTCTTGTTGCAGGGAAGTCAGTGGCTGGCATTTCTGACGTTCTGAATCATAAGCCGAGACATCTTTTTGATCATGCCCGGATGATTTGTTTTCATCTGACAGCAGTGATAGAAATGTAGACGGAGAGGAGTGTGTTGCTTTTATCTCAGACCTGTGAGAGAAACGCCTTAAAGCATATCCAAACTGGATACAAATATGGATTAAAACGTTGTTAAACTTGACCTACCTGCTGCTGTTTTCTTCTGTGTCACATATCAAAGGTGATCCTGCAGTAAAAGCAGGTGGGGTAACGGTCCGGGCAGTTTCACCGTCTCCTGTCATGATCTTGACTTTTTTCTGCTGCTCCATGTGATGTTTCACTATAATCTCCAGTACTGTCTTCAGAGGAGGATTTTGAACCTGCAACCATAGAAACCATAACTTCAGTCATACCATAAATTGCATATTGTTTTTTTATTTTATTTTTTCAGATTTACCTTATTTCTTCTGTACAGATCTTCGATGTTGAGCACTTGTCTCAACAGTGATCTGTTATTGATGCTGGTCGCTGTTCGTGGATGCTCTTCATCCATGCAGGCAATAGTCTTCTTCAGGCCCTGAACGAGTGAAAAGGTTCATTTATGATCTATTGCTAGACCTGCCATATTTTGCCAGTTGTGTTTCTCAGTTGGTATCCTGGTAAATATTATGTCTTAACAGCAGCTGGGTGGATGGCGGTAAGAGATTTAATGGATTATTACGCATAGATGAAGCGTCCTAGCTAACTTACCTTCCGGCTCAGAAACTCCCGCACGAGTGAAGAAGAAACCTCTTCAACAAAAGCGATCATAGCGGTTAGGATTTTAGCGTTATTAGCTCAAATGAAACATACAGAACGAAGAAGAAGGTGTAAGAAAAAGCTCTTAGGTACGCGGCTGGAAAGCGTATCGTAATACCGGAATCGTTCAGGAAAATAAATATCCATCAATTTCAAGTCAAACGTCGTATTATAGAACTACTTTTTTCACGTCATTTCAGTACAACGTAGAGCCTATATCGCTGTTTAAAAGATCTGACGCAGATTCTGCTATTTATGTGTCCGTTACTATGGTGATATCTGATATCAATGTGTGGCGTCCTCTGGCTGCTTCTTCTTGTTGTTTAATTTGATGTAACGTCCTGCCTGGTGGCGCGTTGCTGCCACCTTCTGGTCAAGGAGGGTGTTGAAGAAAAAAAGGAACATACCCGTTGCTTCCATGACTATAAGAGGAAAAAAATCGCTTCTAATCCTATCTAAGCTATATATATCAAAATAGTATATAAAAATGAACGTGAAAGTATTTGAAAGGTAATAAAGCCCACAAAATATGTGCATAAAACATGCATATATAAGAAAACCCTAGACATGACAAATAAATCTTCCCTCAAATTACCAATTTGTGACCAAAAATTTATATTTTGAATTCAAAAATTAGTATTTTATTGCTACAATTCTGTTTTTTTCCGACACAAATGAGCATTTTATGAGCAATTTGTGTGCACATGTGAGCATTTTGTGGCACAAATTTCACTAATTCTAATTCGTCGTCCATTTACAATAGATAAACTCATTTGAAGCCTTTCTGTTTTTCTCCAGAGCTGTCATGCAAACCAATTGTTTTTCTCTGATGTTTCTTTTTTTCTGATTGATTGTTCTTTTTTTTCTTTTGTCACCCATTGTTTATGTGTTTGTATCTTTGAGCCTAATGCGGACGCTGCAACAACCCAATTTCCCAAGCTGGGATCAAAAAAGTATCTTTATCTTATCATATTTTAAATTATAATTTTGTGGCCACAAATCAGAAATTAGTGCACACACATTTTGTGCACACATTTTAGGATTTTGTGGGCACAAATTAGGATTTTGTGCAAGCAAATTAAGATTTTCTGTATCGGTACACATAATTATTTTGTTTGACTTTGTGAATACAAATTTGTATTTTCTGCACTAATATTCTCATTTGTGGCCTCAAATGATTATTTTGTTAATATATTTTAATTTCGTGGCCACAAATAAGAAATTAGTTCACACAAATTAGTAATTTCTGTCCACAAATTAGTGTTTTCTGCATACAAATTAGAAGGAACTCATGATACTGAAATTCTAATTTGTGTGCACATAATGCTTTCTTTTTTCATCTCACCTCTGTCAGTTTCAAGTTTACTGACAGAAAAGCATGCTTCAATACATTCTGATGACTGTTGGAATCAAGGAAACTCTGGTTTGGTAGTTCAGAAGATAATTCTAATTATACTTTTCTGACAAATATACTAATCTGAACAGGATTATTATGAACATATAAAAGCAGTTTTGAGGAATATTTTTCAATATTTCAATTTAAACCCAATTGCTGAGTATTGCCTATACCCGCCATTCCTACAATGGCCTATGAAAACAGCCAATAATATAAATGTTCTGTGTAAATAAATCTCTTTCCTTCAGTCCTTTCAAAGTATTTGTATTTTGAATTTTTTTTGGATTTTTGTTGAACAGCCATGATATTTGATGATAATTTTTTAGTTTCTCTTTTCCACAAAAACCCTCCACCTATAATTGGCATGCTGTTATTTTAATAGTGAAGCGCTGATCTGAACTGTGTTCACAGACACACAAACCCAACAAATGTGTTCTTGAAATGTTCTTTGTAAAATCTTCCATCAAGCATTTCAGGACAAAAATAAGATGTCTCCCAACAATATTTTGATGCATTTTATTGAAAACAAATTGCTTTTCTATGTGATACATTTTCAAAAGCGCCAACTTAATTATTTTTATTATCAAACACTGAAGTAGTCATCTTGGAAAACCAAATGATGCGTCAACACTCATTTAAAAAAAGGGATGCATGTAAATTCAACCTTCAGTTTTTGCAGATATTGCAAAAAATAATTATAATAATAATAAAATAGATGTCCACATTCAGTATAACAATGTTTGTCAAGAGACCCCAATTTAAAGTTTAAATCCACAATGAAATCAAATCCAAGCAGGCCTCATTATCCATTCTATCGAACGAATCAATCTTTCTTAAATAACAGCAGTATTTGTATCGGAGCACAAAAAGGGCTGTAGTCGCTACACTCCCTAAACATTTGCTGATAATGGACCATAAAGTGTGATATTTACAGTACAGTACAACAACAAAATAACCGTTTCACAAATGTTAGCGCCGAGCAGAAAAGATGCTTTGAAATTTAGTGCAACCATTGGCTGTTTGGCACGAGTATCATCCAACATCCTGATTGGGAGAGTATCCCTCCTTTAGGAATGCCGAGCATGGTCTTCTCCCGTCTGACCGTAGCGTGAAGGACGAAAATGTATAAAAACGGAGTGAAAGACAACAGTGAAAACCTCCAGAACGTGGAGGGCCATTAGTAGTCATAAGCTGCAGAGAAAGAAGGAGAAACACTGTTATCCACGTCTGTTTCCACCTGAGAGCAAAAGGAAGAGGAGCATGCGGTCCGCTTCATGGAGGAAGGTGAACGCCTTCTTCAGAGGCGCCATGCAGGCATGCAGTCACACCAGCGTGGTCTTACTTTCTATTGTGAGGATGCAGGTACTCGCTGCAGTGCCTCTGCTGTTCACAGCCTTACACATGTACTCGCCCTCGTCTTCTGGGAAGGTTTCTGGCAGGTAGAGGCAGTACGTCTCTCCTCTTTCGATGTACTGATAGTCCTCACAGTCCTGGAGCATCTCGCCCTCAAACCACCAGGTCACCTCCGGCTTCGGCTCCCCGGTGATCTTCACCGTGAACCGAACCGGCTCGGAATCCACGACGGACAAGTTCTTCAGCGGCTTTTTAAACCACGGCGCCCCAGATCTGGCGGGATCTTCCTCGTCTTCGTAAGCCGCAGAGCCGTTAATGATGCTCGCCTCGTCTTCAACATCATCATCTTTCTTCTGAAAATAGATCAAATATTCACAAACTCTTGCAAGGGTCAAAGCACCTCGCCATGCAGAGAGACTTACTTTTTGGAGGGCTGCATCTATTTCCTGCTGCTCAAACTGCATTCTCTGCAGCTTCTGCTCCTCTATCCTTCTCCTTTCTTCTTCCTCTCTGGCTTTGGCCATTTGTTCAAATCGGGCTCGCATGTCCACCTTCTGTTTGAAAGGAGTCTCGCCAGACCTCACTGGAGTGGATTCCCTTTCGTCATCCTCCTGTTCCTAAGAAAGAACAAAGCAAGGTGAAGTAAGATGAACTGAGATTGTTTGTTGGGTTTTTGGAAGCTTTTACCTCTTGGATTCTCTCGGCTTCTCTCTGTTTGATTTCGTCGTCAATGGCCTTCCGCCGTTCTCGCTCCATCTCAATCTTTTTCTGAATCTCCTCCTCAGTTAGCTGCTTGATCTTCTCAAACTTGGACTTGAGGTTTTTGGCTTGAATAGAGCCGGTTCGTTTTAGCTTTGTTAGCTCCTCGTATTCTTTGCTCACCAAATCTGAGCTTTCGTTTATCTCGTCCTGTAGAGGATGAAAAGCGGTTCATACACATCGCAGAACAGTGAGGAAGCAGTTTACAAGTTCAAATTTCCGTGCTCAGAACTTTAGAAAAATGATCTAAAAAGAAAGTATAGTTAAAGAAAAACGGATCATCTTTTGATCTACTTTTAAAGCCTTCCTAGTGGTCTTTTGGCTAAAAATATTATAACGGTAAAACCTGTGTCATTTTTATAGAATATAGTTTCTGCAGAGCAACAGGAGTCTGTTAGAAATTTGCCTCTGAGATTTGGGCACGGATTAAGCCCTCCTCCCCTTCCCATTATCTATCTGTTTACACTGATTTACAGCTCATACACCCCTCAACCCAACATTACTGGTAAAACAAACAATGGCGAACAATATTGGAGCAATCCAGCCGTACAGTTTTGAGCCACATTCCAGCTCAGACCAGAAAAGAAAAACATACATGGAACTATTTGTCTGCAAGTGGATGCATCAGAACGGAGAGGAGCAGGGAGCTTGTGGCGTGCCATAGTAGCTTCCACATCACAAACTGCATTTTTCATCTGTTTTTGATTCAGATGAAGAAAGAAAAGCTCAGAAATGCAATTTTGAGCTTGATTTTTGTTTATATATATATATATATATATATATATATATATATATATATATATATATATATATATATATATATATATATATATATATACTGTCTATATATATATAATACATCAATGGAAAAATGTTAAAAACACCAAGAATCCCAGTTTTCATTAAAGTGGGTTTATTACAGGAGCAGGAATTTAAAGCAGGATAATCACTGACCTCTCCCATCTCCTGTCTGAGCTGCTCAAACTCCTGTTTCTCCTTCTCCAGTTTCCTCTTGCGCTCCTCTGCTTTGCGTTTCCTCTCAGCTTCTTCCTTCTCTTTTAGCAGCTCTTCAAAGTTTATTTCCAGTTTTTTTGGATGCAAAGCTTCCTGAGAGTCACTTTTCGACATTCCCTGGTCATCGTCATCCAGCAACTACAGTCATTAGGATCAACCAGACAGACAGACATGACGGTTCCTGGGTCAGCAAAGTCATTACGTCTTCTTCACATTTACAGTACGTCCTGTACTTACCGTAACAAAATAAAACCACAAAAGCATCAACTAAGCATTACAGCTACGCATTTAAGGACTACAAGCATAAAAACGAGCTGTAAATAAAGCAGATGTGAAGAGATTTGTCCCATCTTTACTAATATTTCGCAACTTAAGCATCAAAACAATTGAGCCTTCTTCATTTCAATTCACAAGGTGATCATTAAAAAAAAATGAGACTGTCTTACTGTTTGATCTCCACATGCAGACCTTTCCTGATCCAGGCCAGGGCTCTTAAAAAAACAGCAGCACATTTGCACTAATTGAGCCCTTTAGAATAATGAGAACACTGAGGAGCACGTTAACAAAAATGATGCCGTTTTAATTCAGATCAGGAAAAAAATCAAACAAAAAGGTGGGAGTTTAATTTGGTTTCGATTTGGCGTAAAATTTTTAAACTCAAGGAAGTATTTTTGAAAAAGTTTGACTCTCATAAAATTTGCAGTGTTTCTTCAAGATTAAAAGGGTTAACAAAATTTGAATTCATTCAAAAAGGTCTAGGCTTAACCAAAAAAAAGTGGGATCCTAAAAGTGTGAAACTATCCCTCCATGCATGTTAGTGAAAAGCCAAATAAATGCAAACTGCCCCTTAAACAGCCCCAGTTGTGAACCTACCATGCTCTTGCGGGCCTCTGTGAAGAGCTTCTTCTCCTCCTCCAGTCTCCTCTTTGCTTCCTCCTCTGCTTTTCTGTGTTCCTCCTCTCTTCTCTGCCGCCCCAGCTCCTCAAAGCTGGCGCATATCTTTCCGGGCTTGCTGCCCTCCAGGTTCACTAGCGCCAGCAGCACCTCATCATCTTCATCTAGAAGCTGAAAAGAAACAAAGGGTGATCCTCAGTTTGAGTATAGACGTGGTGTGGATGTTTAGACCTGAGCTTTATGAAGGAAATTAGAATTTATTCTTAAAAATCTACAGTGTTAGGAGGAAAACCCGACAAAAAGACTGAAAGGCCAACAGCAGAGATGTGGACTTAGACTTGAATCAGACTTAAGTCACATCACTGCCAAGTCTAAATGAAAAATCTCTTTTCAACGTTTTTGTAAAACTGTGTCCAAATTCCAGCACTATTCAATTCAATTCAATTTTATTTATATGGCCCAATATTTACAACAAAAGTCATCTCCATAAGCACTAAAAGACTAGTGTTCTGGTTAAAGCCCGTCACCAATTTGCCAAAGTAAGACCCTGATAAATATGAACTTCTTAAAAGACTATTTAATATTGCCGACATGTTCTTTGAAAGTAGTTTAATGACAATTTGTGACAAAAAAATTGTCTTAGGCTTTAATCCCAACTGAAGACTTGAGATCTGACTTTGGATTGAATGCAAAAATTCTAAGGCTTCAGATTCTGAACTTTTTAATTTTGTCATAACATATTAATAAACTTAGGGTTTTTTCTATAAAATCTAAATGTGTCCCCACATTTCCTAATGAGGCAATTGTGTGTTTTTATAACAAACATTTTTTAAGGATTTTCTTTGTTTTACACTGCATCAGCATTTGTTTTTGTTGGTGTTTGCTTTTTCTTTTCTTTTAAATTTTAACTTTTTCCTGTTGTCTGTATGATTAAATCAAATTGATATTTTTAGCAAACCATCAGTCTATTCAAAAGTATTTTTGAGAAAGCGATATATTGTAGATATATTAGCACTACGCCTTTCTACATTTTAACATTTTAAATTGTATCTAAATGAAACATATCGACCATGCTCTTCCTGGCTTCGGCAAACGCTTTCCTCTCCTCCTCCATTCGTCTCTGCGCCTCCCTCTCTGCTTTCCTGCGCTCCTCTTCCACTCGTTGTTTTTCCAGCTCCTCAAAGCTCAGTCTCAGTCTTCCAGGTCGAAACTCCTCTTTGTCCTCCTGACCGGGTTCAGTGCTGTCCTCATCTTCTCCCTGGCAAGACAGAAACGTTTTGTTGACAAATGAACAAATGAACACATTTGAATGTCATTTTTTTACTTACCATTCCCAGCTTGGCCTCCTCAAAAGCCTTCTTCTCCTCCAACAGGCGCCGTTTTGCTTCCTCCTCAGCCTGCTTCCTCCTCTGCTCCTGCCGTTCCTTTTCGAGCTCTTCAAATGTCAGCTTCAGCTTTCCAGGAGTCACAGACGTCCTCTCTGGAGGCTTCTCCTCCTCGTCCTAATTCAGACCAATGCGACGGAACAAAGAGCATTCATTTCCATCCTCAGTAAGACATTAAAAGTGTCTTTCTCACCTGCTCAACAACAGAGCGTCTCTTGGCTTCCCTGAACGAGCGCCTGTTTTCATTGTACTGTCTCTTCTTTTCCTCTTCTGCCTTCTTTCTCAGTTCCTCCTCTCGGCTCCTCTCTATGTCTTCAAAGTTCATTTTGATTTTTCCTGGATGCCGTGATGCTTTCGCTGGAACCACACGAACCAGGATTGTGTCATCTCCCTCCTGAGATGAAAAAAGCAAAGCAGTATTGGTAAAATGATAAAAATGCTGTTCCACAGTGGAGTGGATTCATCCTGTCTTCTCGCTGGTGCTGCCACTAACATATTTTGTTTTTGTCTTATAACAGATGTCCAAGTGTATCTGAGTTTGTCATGTCCACTCAGACCTAAAGCCATTGTTGTTTCTTCCTTATCTTTCATAGACGGAGTTTTCTCCTCCACAGTTCTGCCTTGTTCATTTGGTAAGTGGTAAATGGCGTATACTTGTATAGCGCTTTTCTACCTACAAGGACAAAGCGCTTTTACTGTCACACACACATTCACACACTGGTGTCCGCTCCGCTGCCAAACACAGACGCCCGCCTCCCACCAGAGGCAAGGTGGGGTTCAGTGTCTTGCCCAAGGACACTTCGACTCATGGGTGTGCAAGGCGGGAATCAAACCTGCAACCTTATGATCATGGGTCGACCGCCCTACCGCTGCACCACGGCCGCCCCCCCATTTAGTGAGAAGATAACCCCAAAACACAAAAAAAATTAAATTATAATAATCTAGAATGCTTCAAATGACTTGGATAATTAAATCTTGATCTGAAAATTCTTTCTCTTTGTGCCGTGGCTTGACATAATCTTAGTAACAATAATAGATCATTTAACTGAATACACATGGTTAAAGAAAAGTCAGAATTAGCTTGTGAATTAAAGTTTTATTATTAGGTTGAATTTAATTCAAGGAAAGGAAAATGGGTTCAGGTCAAATAGAGAGTCCACCCCCAACCTCCACCCTAACTGGGTGTAAAGGGGCTAAAGTTCCGAAGGGGTAATAATGACACCATCTGCAGGACTTCAGTGTGTGCAGGTCGGTCTGAAAGCAGAATCTAATTTGGTCACAGGAGGAGAGTCTGTGGCTAATTCGGTCTGTGGAAGGTGTGGGAAACAGTTGGCAGCCATGTGCTGTCTGCAGTTGGCAACTTTGTTCCAGTCACTCTAGATCACCCAATGGAAGCTCAGCAGGAACGTTTTGGTATTTAGATCCAACGAATCAATGAGTTCATTCAGAACAATGATGGTCAATCATTACTTTTTGAGTGTTGCTAGCTTTCCAATTTAATCTTGTGATGAAACTTATACTAGTCTCTTAAAAATGTTCTTTTTTTTACATTTTTGGCTAGGTGGTTCCATTGCTCCAGCCTGTTTATCAGCAAGTGAAAACAAAGTCAATGAGGTAAACAATCCAATTAAAGACCCACTCCGATGCATCTTTTTGTGGATTTAAACACGTTCTGGTAGCATTTTTGTCATAATGGAGGAAATGTATGCAGAAAATTAAGCTTAAATTGCATTTCTGAGTATTTCTTCGTTCAAATCACTGTGAATCGGGAGCAGATGAAAAAATGCAGTTGGAAAAAGTTTGCATGTGTGATGTACATCACCAAGTCACAAGCTTCATACTCCGCTCTATAGATCTAAGTGCGTCTTTATATTCCTCGTCTGAGCTGGCATCTGGCTCAAAATTGTACGGCTGGATAGCCCTGATTCCTCGCCATTTCTGTTGCACCGGTAATGTTAAGTTGGGGGTGGGAGGAGCTGTACGCTAGCAGGAGAAAGTGAAAACAGAAGCCCAAATGTCCGAATTCCTTCACTACTCACTATAAAGTGCGCTTCGTATATAGTGCATTCGCCGTTTTGTAGTGCTGTCCAAATTTCAAAACGTAGTGCCCTAGAAATTTCCCAGAAGTCTCTGCAAAAAACCAGTGTGCATCGATGCTCACTAGATTGGCGAATATAGACCACAATGCATTGCAGTTGAATAATTTCTGCAAAGAAAATTTATTTAAATGTATTTTTTTTAATAAACCGCCAACGTTTTTATCTTCAAAAGACAGTGGACTCATAAATAATCGTCGCAGAACGCTCATATCAATTAGATTTTCACTTAGTGAAATCGATGACGTCATATTCGCTGTTTAAAAGAAAAAAGTAGTAAGTATGGTGTCCGAATTGCTTTTAAAATCCAGGGCACAACATAGTCCCGCACTATGTAGCTTTATAGCAGTTAGGGGTTAGGCTGTTAATTTAGACACAGCCAGAGAGTTCATAGCAACAAAGAGGGAACAGTCCCGCCCAGAACCCACAGGTGGATTTCTAATGAACTCCTGCCACTCTGCAGAAACTATGTTCTAGAAAATGACACATAATGTGTCGACGTCACAATGATGGAAACGCTTTTACAATAACTCAAATGAGTGGGTCTTCAGAAAAAACATCCAAGATTCAAACTTGGACCTTCAAAATAAAACATTGATGTCAACAACGCTTAGGAAAACCATTTGAGTTCATTTGATTCCGTTTCTGTTCTCCAGTTTCCAGTTAAACTTTCATTTTACCAGGTTTGAAATGCAGTTTTTTGACAAAGGATCCCCAATGCTCTTTCTATACTTTGGATGACCCAGTTTTATGTCATAGAACTAGGTTATCCAGGTAACAGCTAATGGGCTTCAAATGCTCAGTTGCATAACCATTCACTACTAGATCTCTTCTCTGAGTGCTGACTTGATCATCGGTTAGAACAAACTGCAAAAGTAAATCATTTTCCAAACTAGAACACAATCATTTGACATCAAAACGACCAGTTTAGTTTAAGCAGGTGGTCATGACAACATTGCTCCAGACCTATATCCAGCTCCTGCCAACTGCTCGCATCTCAAAAGCCACTTAAAATAACTCATCCAAGTGGCAGCAGAGGATTACCTTAATCATTTCGGCCAAAAGAGCAGCGTTGTAACTACAACGGCAGCACAGAACCGCCTTTCTTCTCCATCAGATGTGGACCAAATACAAACAGTTCCTGTTAGGTTTCATCTCACCTCAGCTGCTTTCTGAGCCAATTCTTTCTTGATTTTTGCTTTCTCCAATTTGTCCTGGGCTTCTCTCTTCTTCCTTTCTTCTTCCATTCGCTTTCTCTCCTCCTCTTGTCTTTGCTTCTCCATTTCTGCAAACTTCCCTTTCACACTACCTGAGCAGTCGACAAAACAAGAGGCAAACCTTCAGCCTCCTCTGTCTTCCATATGTCGTTTTTTTTTTTTTCTTTTCTCTTGACTTCCAGTCTGAAGGTCTCACCTGTGATTTTCGGGACATAAGACTTCTCCACCTTTGGCGACTTCACCTCTTCCTCCTCATCACTGGATGCCAGCAGTTCCTTTATCTGTGCAAGATCAGAGGGACAGTGCGGTGAGGTTAAGGTTTTCCTGGGATCATCTCCTCTGCTGCTCAGGAGCCATGCTGGTCCCAGCAAGAACAAGGGCCTAATCCCTGCTGAGACCAGGGCCATGTGACTGGCAAGGGGACTCCCGATTGGCTGACTGTGTTGTTGTAGCAGATAGGGGATGAGGGTAAGTGTCCAAGGCTGGCCAGCTACAGTACAGAGGAAGGTTGTTGTGTTTGATTATTGCTGATAATCCACTGACATAACTACGTATCCATACCTTCCATATTTACTGCAGTAAAAGTAGAAAAATAGATCTATAGTGTTGAATTCTGAACCTTTCTCCTGGACTTAATATTTGACTGATTCTTTTTTAAAATTATGTTTGTAAAGCGTTTTAATTTGTAAACAAGAAATAACTGAATGATACAGGTACTAGGACTTTAGCTAACTCTGCAGTATCAGCCTTTTTATGCACATTATGCATTTTAAGACCGTGTCACACAGCCACTACCTACATTTTGTGCATATTGCGCAGATATAAAATTGGTCCTACGTGAATATACGTGGAAAAAGTGAGAAAAGTTGTGGTCTGTTCGTGAAATTTTCATTTTCACACATGTATCACGAATGAACCACGTTAAAACCACAAAAGAAGTATGAATAAACCACAAAAAGAACACTGAAATCAACGTAAACATGAACCGTGTGTGATTATTGTGCTGTTTATATCTGATTCATTAGTGATTTGTGCATCACTTACATAATTTTAACGTGATATGTGCGCCTTATACGCGTTGTAAATGAATCGGTTAGTTCAAAAGGGCCAAAGTCCATACTTTTTCAAAATAGAGATTTTATATGTTCTATGGTCTTCAAGGAAAAAGCTTTCTGATTATGTGCAAAAAAGTCCCAAGTTCGTTGTAATGTATTGACTATGCTTGACATTTAAAATGCATTAAGTGCAGAATTCCTGGACTTGGGCCTCTTTTGCATGGGTTTAGCTTTATCCCATAGATGGCAGCACTAGTTATCCAATATGGCAGCACCCCTGTTTAATTCAAGAAGGGCCCAAGTCCAGAGACTTTAGTTTGTCAGTCCTCTGAAATTATAAAAGTAACGGGCTTCATGTTATAGCATTTGTAAGTTATGAACTGGTGCTAAATCTGGGTAAAGTTTTAATCATCTTGTGTAGCCTCCCTTTAAGCTATGCAATTAAAATCCTTCCTGGAAAAGCAAACCTCTTGGACTTGGGCCCCTTTTGAACTAACCAATGCATGTGTAGTGGCTGTGTGACTCGGCCTTGATAGTTCTGCAGTCTAGGAGGATGTTTAAAAAAAAGGGTTAAGAATATGTGCAGTATCAAAACGGTAAAAAACAAAAAAACACATTCAGATGCAAAAATTCTGAAAAGTTCAAACAGTTAAAAAATGACTTGAGGCTTTTGTTTTCAACACAAATGAAAACAGCAACACTGCAAAAAGTCTTTTTATGGCAGGAATGCACTATCATCCGGAGCCCTGTGGAGTTATCATATTATCAGATTAATAGCTTAAAGGTTAAAAGAGGAGTTAGAGCAGCAGTGAGATAGAACTCAAGCCCAATGTTCTCTAAAATTTCCCTAAAATCATTTTTTATGAGCTAGATAATTGCATTGATCTTTTGTTTATCACTAGAAAAGCTCTAAGGAAGACTCCCAAACAGTTTTTTGTTGCACATCTACAGGAGCCACAACATTGACAAAGAAACAGTTTATTTTCCTTATTCTTAAATTTTGCGCTCCTCTTAAATTAAATTTGCAATAAGTACCGACACTCCTTTGGACAAACTGTGACAGGTCACTGATTTAGATGAAGTTCAGAGTGAAAGGCTCAGGAAAGCTACAGAAATAAGACAAAGAGGGCAGAGCAATTGTATATTTAAACTAAAGTGCATCTTCCTCAGAAAGAATCAATTCCTGTGGCTAAATGGGAGAGTGTCTCCTTAGACTGGAAGGTTGTGTGTTTAATTCCACAGTCGAGTCATACCAAAGACTCTAAAAGTGGGACCCAGTGCCTCCCTGCTTGAGGCGCAGCATTAAAGGGTTAAGTATGGGGGTTCAGAAAAGCCAGACAACTGGACCAAGTAAGTGTAATGCCATCCATAGAAAAAGTTTTTTTTCCGCCACTTTTTCAAGATTTTGACATCGCCTTGTTGGAGGCAGACGACATCAGTAAGCAATGATTGGTCTGAGTTGGTTCGGTCAAGGTTTCTATGGCAACCACTCACACTAATCAGGACTGAGCTTGTTTGAAGGCCACAGGGTTACCACTTGAAAGCGGGATACATGGAATCTGTCAATCAAACATTTAAAAGGTTGGATTTTGAGGTCTGCAGGCACCACACACTTAAGTCATCTGATTGACCAGTTTACAACATGGATTACTTGCACCACAGAAAAAATATTATAAATAAAAATTAAGATTAGCAAGAAACAAGGGTGCAACAATTAAGTTTACCATCAATTTGATTTTTGTTTTTCTTAAAGTTCAGCCCACTGTTGTTTTTCAACATCAAAATAATCCAAAGGAAACATTATTAGAACCTATTACCACACTGTATGGCTTTGCTAAGTCCAAAGTGTGGAATGACTGAATGATCAGTTTTTGCTGCATAACATGTGTTGTTATGTCCGTTAGTCTCATTGTTTAACCTTTTTTAAACCTATCTTTGGCTGCTGTTGGTTTTCATTTTATTAGTTGTTAAAAATACCCTACTAATAAAAAAACGGTGTTGTATTTTCTAACAGCCTTTAAAAGCTCAATGGTTGGAAACATGGTGACTTCAGTTGCAGTGGACTGTAAGAAAGAATGAGTTCTCACTCAAGCTGTGATCTTTGTCATCTCCTTCAAGCCTTATCATGCCATGCAGATCTCAGACGGAGGTTAGTGGGATAATGTATCTTTGACCTCCTGCTTTCTACGCATCCGCTCTCGCTCTTTGATGAACTGCTCCTTCCTCTTCAGCTGCTCCTCGCTGCTCCTCTGCCGACTCCGCTCCTCCCGGGCCTTCTGCATGGCCTCAAACCTGCTGGACACATCTCCCTTTTCCTTGGTCACCTTTGGCACGTAGCTTCTGGCCACTGGCCGTCTAGATCTAAGGAGTTTCTGTAGTTTCACAATAACAAGAATGTTCACAGGTGGAATGAAACAGGGCAAAATTTTGGAGCGTTTTTCTCTTTTAAGCTATTATGTTGTCTCACCTCTTTCTTGAACGCCAAATCAGAAACATTCTGACTATCGTTTGTTTCAGCTTGAAGATCATCCTCTTTGCCTGAGATGCCGTTCACAGCAGTTGATCCATGTTTCCTGTTTGCTTTGCAGTTCTTTTCGTGCTCAACGCCGTTCACCTGTCCCTTTTCGATGTCATCATAGGTGTCATCACCTGTGTGGCAGGGCTTTCCTTCTTCTTCCACTGCTGCCTCACTTCTGTCCTCTGCGTTGCTGAGCATCACCTCATCTCCGTCATCTCCCTCATCTCCCTCGTCTCCCTCGTCTCCCTCGTCGCCCTCGTTTCCCTCGTTGCCGGTTTTGTCCTCGGTGATGTTTTCTTTTTCAAATGTGCCATCCTCCATCTCCTGGGTGTTTACTTGCATCACCTCCGTCATGTTTGTGCCACGATGGCGAGTAAACAGAAACCGTGAAAATGTTACCTGTAAAATGAATAAATATGCATACATAACTGGCTTCACACTTTATGAAGAGTAGACAAACTGATAGAAATGTGGCCAAATTATTTAATTGATCACATTAATTTCACATTAATTATTTAAAGCTCTGCTCTGATGAAAATTATGTTTTTCGTGTAATTAACATGTTCTTGTGGCATTTTTCTAATGATTATGGAGGACAGGTGTACTAAAAATATTAGGCTTTTCTAAATTTCTGAGTATTTCTTTCTGCAAATCATTGTGAATCAGACCAAAAAAATGCTGTTTGAAAAACAGCTTATTTGTTACATAGAATATTCCTTGGGCCACAAGCAACTCTCTCTGGATAGCTCCAACATTGCTCTCCATTTTTGTTGCACCAGGAATGTTAGGTTGGGGGTGTGAGGGGCTGTATGCTAGTGGGACGGTGTAAACAGATGGGTGACGGGAAGGGGAGCAGGGTCGCTCTGTGCACAATTCAGAAGTGAATTTCTAGTGAACTCCTGCCGCTCCGCAGAAACTGTGTCCTAGAAAGCGACAGTTATTTTTCACATTTTGGCTAAAAATTGTATAATCATAATTAAAAGACCATGGGGATGTTTTGCAAATAGATCAAAAGAGGATTGGAATGGGTCTTTAAATAAATGACCATAGTGTAGACAAGTGATACGGAAATTGATGCCAAAGATAACAATTTTTTAATTAGTAAGTAAATGGAGATAAGGCTACATTTCTGAAATTTAGCTGAAACATGGAATCTGTCTGCAATCATGCAACAAAAAAGAAACTTTTCCAGATTGTCTTGCTTTTTTCTAACCGTATTTGTCCAAATAAAACTTACTTTTGAGGAATGTTGGTGCCCAATGCAGAGAAACAGTGCAGCAGAAGCTTGCTTAACTCCTATTTATAGCCCACTCATGGGTCCAGAACATGTGATCGTACTATTTTTGATAAGTGATGGGCAGATGGTCAGAGATCAGGCTGGCACCCACATGTCGCCGCAGACCATTGACAAAATGGCCAGAATGAGAGCAAAACAACTGGAGATGTTAGTCATCTTGAAATCAATCAGCTGGTGTTCCTCATTTTTCACAAACGCGTTTCCTGTTTGTGAGGCTGATTAGATGTTTCCTCCAGAATTTAAGAAAACAAATTTAAGTGGGATCAGTACAGGCCTCACAGCTTTTTTATTCAATAAAATAAAAAAGTTGTCATTTCTAGTTTGGTGTCTGCACAATTAATGACTGTAATTAATGGGTTTCAGCTTCTTCCTCTCATAGAAGAGAGGTGAACATCTCCAGACAGGCTGAATAGACCTTCAAGATGATCTTCTGAGGGTTTTCAAAAGCTGTAGTGTGACTTCTAATTGTTTTGATTTCAAAAAGCAGCTTTAAAAAAAACTGCAAAATTACCAGATAACATAGAAAACCAGAAGACGAAAGATTCTCTAAACATATGAACAATTTGGTTGGTTAAACAAAATATATTTTATGATCAATACAGGTCATCTTTAAATTTACAGTCAAACTGAAAGAGGTTAAACTTTCTGTAAAGAAAAATCTTACTTTTGTCATTAAAAGGAAGAAGTTAATGTTCAGAAAGATGGAGGATTAAAAACAGGTGTTTGACTTCATTGCTTTTGCTCTGACGAAGCTAAAAGTACCATATAACAACTGGACGGATCAATTACTGTTTAATCAAACTTGGAATACATTTTTAAAATCGGCAAAGCAAAATTCTATGCCAAAAAAAAATGATAAATTGATTTGTTGATAAGATTTCAACAAAGTAATCCAGATTTTTCTTTATTAACTTGTGATTTCTTGATGGTCAAAATCAATAAAAATAAAAGCCAAGTAAAGAAAAACTTTAGCCTACCTATAGAGGTGTTGTTCCCTTTAGTTTAAAGAGAAAAAGAAATCCCTTTCTTTAAAAAAAAAGAAGCATGAAGACGACAGGATCCCTGACATGCGACCGCTTGAGGCTCCAGCTCTGCAGCTGCTGCTCGAGCTGTTTCCATAAAAGTACCGTTACTTTTTCATGGGACAGACTACTGCATTCTGCGCATGCGCAGCGCTGCCAACGCCCCCTCTGGTCTGTTATCACAGCCCCAGAAATTCATTAGTAACAATAGACCGACATGAACTGGAGGAACAAAAGGCCGTTTTGGGAGTGTGCATCTGAAACATTTGTGTTTGGGTAATAATTTACTCTGTAATGTGACTCAATAGATTTAAAATTAATTGGCTGAAGCCATGTGTCTGTCCTTCTGTTTAGAGAGGAATCTAAAAGCAGACAAAAAGTGTTGTTATCTGCTTTTCAGTCCGTTAGAGCCCAGATTCCTGGCTTATCAGCCAAACTGGAGCCAAGCTCACTCTCTGTTGTCTAATAAAAAGCTGTCACTGAGGTATGCTCTGTCCGTTTATATTTCCATCTCAATAAGATTCCAGAGAGATAGGCTCAACCAGGTTGTCACTTTCTTTTTTCAAATATCACTGTACGTGCATGTAAATAGAAGATCTGCTGCAGACACATGACGTCTGCTCCGTAACGGCTCCATGCACAGCTGCTGACTCACTGGCCAAACAGGCCTCTGGTCGAAAATGCAGGAAGGAAAATCCCCGCTCAAGTTTCACAGGAGCATCGTCTGGGACTTTTTTCAGATGATTCTGCACATGTTAACAAAACCTTGTTTGCAAAAACGTCAAACTTGTTTCAATGAGAAAATAATATAACTCAATGTCTTGTCAAAAACCTCAGACTTCCAGTTCCAAACTGTTTAAAATTCATGGAAGGTTTGGGCTAAAACTGTATTATGAAGTACAACACCAGAGTTCTTGTGTCACCCAAAAAAAATCAATCTTATCAAATAAAATGGAAATGTCCGCGACGGAAAACTTCGTATTGTTCAGTGCAAATCATTTATAACTTGCTAAGATTTTAAACCTTGTTTTTAGACATTCAAAATATTTTTACTTATCTTTACACCTTTTGAAGCTTTTCTTCAAATCAGCACAGTTGAGATTTTTTTTGGTCTCATTTAGAATCTCGAAATACGGAAATTAATGATAAAATGAGTCAAAATC
Source organism: Oryzias latipes (assembly GCF_053564925.1). NCBI lineage: Eukaryota > Metazoa > Chordata > Actinopteri > Beloniformes > Adrianichthyidae > Oryzias > Oryzias latipes. Next base: position 10,975,903 of record NC_136240.1, read on the forward strand.
CTTTGTTTTAAAGTTCAATAAATGTTAGACTGGCATTCATTGTCATTATTGTTGTCAAAATTTTGATTTATGTTCTTGGAATAAGTGGTAGTTTTAAATTCTGTGATAACTTGCACTAAGATTTTGTTCTAATTGTGTCCAGATTTTGTTCTAAAATGAGTCATTTCCACTTATTTGACTACTTTTTTGTCACTGTAATCAAAATGAACAATTAGATATATAAAACTTAAACCATTTGCTCAGAACTAACAAAAATGTATTTATTATTGGGCTGTAACATTCCATTTAAAGATGTTCTTTTTAAAATAACTGCTGCAAAAATAAACATTTTAAAAATTATCTGGCAAAGTGCAGCTATTAATTTATATCAGCTCCATTTATTCATAAAGTGCCAGCAAGTTTGTCTCAAGACAAAACAGCAAAAAACTATCATTTATGAGTGTTGTAATCCATTTTATTCCAGATCAATCCAGAGATTGACAGGCAGAGATTTGCTGCCTTTTTAATTTCTACTCAGGTGAAAGAGTGCAGTGTTCGGAGTGCTGCAGAGAAAACCTGACATCAAGGGCACTTCTTTTAATAGCGCCACAGCTGTGGTAACCAATCAACGGAGCAAAGACAGCTTCCAAGACTCAGACTGTGCTTTGCTTCAGCTGCTGCACCACTTTGGAAACCACTAAAATTATTTGTGGTGGTTCAACCCTTGCCCCCCGCTGAAGCTCAGGAGACTTGCTCAGCAGGTCAAACATGCAACGTCCCGGTGGGGGACGTACACCTGTCCGCACCTTTAGTGACAGCACCAGCCACAGAACAAAAATCAGATTGGAGTTAACACATTAAGATTATGTCACACACAGGAAAAGATGAGCTCGTGTGAGGGTCCATGCAACTCAAGATGCCATAAATTAAGTCATGATTTTTACTTATATATATATATATATATATATATAGTTGGATAAAGCTTAATCTTTGTTTCAGTGGTTTGGAGGAAACAGCACCCCCTGCTGTCTGAAGCACCCATCCATCCATCCATCCACGTTCAGAACGGGCTGTATCCCTTTCGGGGTCACGGCCCTGCTGCTGGGTAAAGGCGGGGTACAGCAGGTTACCAGCCTGCTGCAGGGCCACACACTCATAGGGGAAGTTTGGAATAATCAATTAACTTAAGAAGCATTTTTTTTTAACTGCGGGAGGGAGCCAGAGTGCCTAGAGAAAGCCCACGCATTCATGAGGAGGACATGCAAATCCCACACACAAAGGTCCCGGACAGGATTTGGACACGGGCCTTCTTACCGTGAGGTGAAAGCACTGGAGGCCTGCGCTGTTCCTTTTTATACACCCTTAAATGCATGTTTGTGTTGGTGCATTTCTTTTCAAGTTTCACAGCTTTTGTTACATATAAACATGCAAATCCTCATTTGCTGCTGCAGTTTAAATCCAGCACTGGATCAGTTCTTTCTGTCAAAAGTTCTTCACCTGAAGAGACCATAAAAATAAGTTTTAAAGTCAAAGGAAGCACATTTCTACCTTTTTTTGTTATGAATTTGAGTTGATTTCAGAATTTATCAAGTCGAATAAAATAGCTAAATTAAAACAGCTAAAACCCGTTCTTTTTACATGTTTTTAAATTTTGTGCATGAAGTTTTTTTTTCTTCCAAATAGTGTAAACTGAAAGAAAATGCGGAAGAAAAATTACTCAAAGCAATGAACTTTTTCCATATCCAGAGTAAACAAATGATTAAATAATTTAGGCCTAAACACATTTGTACTGCTTTCTTACAGCCCCCTACAACCCCCAGATAATTTCACCGGCGCAACAAAAATGGCGAGCAATGTCAGCGCTACCGTACAATTTTGAGACAGATGCAGGCTGGGATGAAAAACGACAACGTGCATTGATCTATTTGTTCAGAAGTAGATGCATCAGAATGGAGCAGAGAAGGGAGCCTCTGGCCTGCCAATTGTAGCACCAATATCACTGTTACAATCTTTTTCCAGTTGCATCATTGAAACTGCTCCTGTTTCACAATGATTTGAATAAAGAAATACTCAGAAATTCAATTTTAAGATAAATTTTCCTTACATGTGTCCTCTATCACGATACCACAAGAACATGTTAAAATTTTATTTCTATTGGAAAGGGGGTCTTAAAGAAAAAATACAAATATAACCAAACCAAACTTGAGTATTGGTGTGCAATGATTCTATTTTTTTTTTTTAATCTAATAATGTAAATTAATTTATGGAGCAGAAACAGTCTGGTTTATTATGTGTTTATCTGCTCTGAATAATGGGATGTTTCCTCAAAGAATAACGATGATATAAACTCCTTCAAATTGTTAAAGCTGGCGTTGAGTCTTTTAAACTTCCATAGGTTCGCCCTGAATAATTGTGCACATGCGCAGACGACGTCACCGCGAAGAACTTCCTGGATTGAGGGGATTGAGACATCGCGATAGGCGGACTGCTATGCAGTTCAGCTGCAGGGGCCTGACGCTGGAATGCGAAACTACAAGTTATTTAGTCGAAACAAACAAATAGGAAAAGCCAGCATTTTAAAAACAGAGCAAGCCCTCGATGCGTGTATGGTCTCCAGCGTGAGAGAGCCTTAACATCCAGTAAGTTTTGATAGACCACCAGTTGGTTCTGTCCACTGTCTTTTAGCATAGTTACATGGCTAATCCATCAGCATTTGAAACTGACAGCTGATCAGCCAACACAGCCAAGCTAAAGCTAGCATTAGCAAGCTAACGGCTTGACAGAAGAGCAGAGTTAATCTTGTTTAAAGTGTTTCTTTTCTTTCTTTTTTCGTTAGCGGATTTGCACTGCTGGATTAGGCACAGGTAGCAGCGCGTAGTCTGACTCGAGCATTAATGCCGTTTCCGGTTTGAGCCTCACACACACCGCGCACAGGTGCGGTTTTTTAGGTTGAGTGATGCACTTTTAAGCTAACTAGCTGGCTAGGTGGCGATGGTATGTCGTCGTTTCTTGGTTTATTACTATGATTAAACAAATATCAACAAAACCAGCAGGTACTTTGCCAATCAGTCCTTACGTAGGATAGTAATCAATAAGCTATAGTTGATGTGGTCATTTATATATTTATACTTTCCACGTGATTGGATACATAATCTGTCACAACTGGATTGTTTGATTGCTTTTTTATTCCTGGGAGCAGAGAGTGCGTTGTGATAAATAAAAACAGTCCATCTCTGCAGGTTCACAACCAGACACCACCTGACCAATCCGTTTCTTCTTCGTGGTTTTTGTCCTAAGGGAATGAGAGGAGACCGGTTATTTGGACGCATGCAGCTTTGGGCTCGTTGACCCTCTGTGTTGGCTCAGGATGGCGCAGGGAGGATCTCAGCTCGACTATCACATCTTGCAGGACCTCAAGCAGCGTTTCCCGGAGATTCCAGAGGGAGTCGTGTCTCAGTGCCTTCTGCAGGTAAACACCAGGCTTATTTTATTAGCTAGGGCTGTGACGATGCATTTGAATTTGATCAACGATTCGATTTGTATAGGGCTGCACGATATGAGGACAACTCACGATATGCGATAATAGCGATCGATATTGCGATGACGATATAAATTGCGATACATGAGCAAATAGCAAAACAACTAAATACATAATTTCCATTTCACTGCAAGAGTTTCATTTTAGAAAGAGTCTATTTAACTTAAATTATACAGTGATCCCTCGCTATAACGCGGTTTACTTTTCACGGTTTCGCTACTTCACGGATTTGCATCATGCATTGTGTTCTGCATTCTGATTGGCTAAAAATTCACTCCGCTTCTTCTCTACCTGTGCGTCAATAACGTTGCAGTTTAATATGTCCACGAACATAAAACAGCTTGCTAAATTTACATTACGTACGTGCAAATCATCTTGCAATTTCGAGTTTCTCTGCAACCCATAGAAAAAAGAGCGACAACAACTGCCTATCACTATGTTCTTCTCCCGAACAAACACACCTGTACCGCGGGCTTCAAAAGAAGAAAACACTGCAGAGCAGAGTCAGGATGCAGCGGCTCAGTCTGTAGAGCAGTGAAATACACCTGAGTCACTATTTGTCCGACTGTACTTTGTATTTTTAATCATTTTAAATTTTCTCCCGTTTAATGCAATTACTCGGGTCGCGGTGGGCGGGGCTAATCTCCGCAATTTGAAGCCTTCTGTTAAAATCGATGATTAAAATTATTATTTGACAGTAAAGTACAGAAGTTATTTGTTGAAAAAAAAAATTCTAAAGTACTTTGATTTGTGAAACAAATGCTTGAGCCTGTAAAACGGGTTGTTCTTTCTTTTCAATGCATTATAGAGCATTTAATTGTATGATAATTCTAAAAGAAATACAGGTTTCTACTTCACGGATTTTGCCTATCACGGGTTCTTTTTGGAACGTAACCCCCGCGAAAACCAAGGGTTTACTGTACTCCAAATGACCCTCGTCTTTATAGGAGGTGAGCATCTAGCATCTATGGTCAATGATGTAAAGGGCTCCATTGGTCAAATGCATAAAGGGATTTATTTGATTAAATACTTCAAGCTGCCATAAGATTGTTTTAGCACTTTTGAGGTCATCATTTATCAAAATTTTTGCTGAGTTTTGCGACAATCGTATTGCACAGCTTGACATTGCCATAACAATAAATTTGTGATTTATTGTGCAGGCCTAATTTGTATCATAATCGGTGGTCTCTGATAAGGTTCATTTTAAATGATCCGATTCACTGACCTAAAATCGATCCAGGACATCTTTAGCCAAAACTTCAACCAGTTATGGTAAAATAAACGTCCCGTCTCAATCCAAATGGTAATTTCCAATATTGATATAATAAATTTATTTTATTTTGAAACTGTTTTTATAGGGCTTTAGGTCAATTTGATTACCAACTTGCCTCAAGCAGACCAACCTGGTTGGATGGTAGGAAAATACATCAATTCATCAATTAAGTTAATCATTACACCTGTATTATTATTTAGGCCTGGGCGAAAAATCGATTGAATCAATTAATTTGAATTTTTTGTTACGAGCGATTTAAAAAATAATTACATCGAGTTTTTGTGTAATGGCGCATTTTTGGCTCCCCAGAGCTTCCGTGGCGTTAGTTTCACACGGTAGCATGGCGAGCGACAAACAACATCATAGCACACACGAAACAGCAAGCGACAACATGGCTACCGGTGAGAGGGGGAAGTTTGTTCCCAGGAAAGGAATAAAATCCTCTGTTGTTTGGAGCTGGTATGGGTTTGCTGCCACAGACGTGGAGGAAGAGACACCCCCCCCCCCCCCCCCCCCCCACGCTGCAACATTTGCCCAAAGCCCATCACAGTCAAAGGCAGCAGCACCACAAACCTATTCCAACACCTGAAACGGAGACATCCACCCGAATATGGAGAATGCCAGCCTCTCCGAGGCAAACAAAACCGCAGTGACCAAAAAACAGCTAACTGTAGCGAATCCTTTGCACAAGGCACCGCATATGACCGGAAAGGGGCACGGTGGAGAACAATCACCGACGCGGTCGCTTTGCCTATAGCCAAAGACATGGTACCCATATATACCGTGGAGAAGACGGGGTTTATTCATTTAATTAAAACCTTAGAGCCCAGATTTGAGCTGTATTGTTAATGCTACTCTGAAGGTGAATGTTTGTCTCCTTTTAGTCTAGATTACAAAGTGTGACTTAAAACACAGCTGGGACTTTGATTCCAAGACTGTGTTCATTTATTTATTATTCAACCCGGAAATGGGGGTTACATTTGTCTTGCGTTTAATTAAAAAAGAGCAAAATTTGCTTTAAGTAGTCTGCCGTTTGTACTTATTGCCTTCCTTGGGGGGGGGAAATCAAATAAAAAAAAAGAATTAAATCTGAGATTTTATTTTTAAGGCCATATCACCCAGCCCTAGTATAATCAGGACTTAAACATTAACAAATATAATCAATATAAAATTTAAAGCAACTACTAGTTGTCTATGTTGTCAGAATCAAAGATTTCCACTTTGTTCATTTAAAATCACCATTTATTAGACAATAGTTTATCATTATCAAGTAAAATTGGTTTTAAAATTCAAATTTGACAAAGAAATTGATGTTTAACTGAACCCTTTTTGTAAATAAAATAAAATGTGAAACCTTTAACTCAAATTCAAAACAAGTTTAGGTAAACCTTTTCCAAATTTCTAAACATTTAAGTCGCAGTTTACTTTTATTTTTGTAATTTCAGATATATTTTATATTATGGAACACGGGTTTGCAACCTTTAATGCTTAAGCGCCCATTTAGGCCAGTTTCTTACTGACTATGTTCCACTTAACAGTTTAGAAAAATACATTTTGTGTTTTTGTTGCTAATAAGCCATTCCTTTTTTTTAAAAGTTGCAAAAAAATGATATTTTTCTATGTATATTTAGCGCTTTGAGATTTTATCTAAAATGTAAAGTGCATTCTAAATAAAATTTATAATTATTATTATTAGTATAAAAAAATAGTTTTTTTTTTTACTTTTGACAGCAGTCATGCAAGTTCCTTTCAAAATAAAATCCCTCCTGTGTCAATAAGATCCTCCTGCTGCAGCAGATTTACTTAAACATAATTAAATAGAAACACAGGGGAGCCAAGTCAAACATGGTATTTTCTATTATTATGACCTCTGCACACCGTCATCCTTTTTCTCCTTTTACTGTTAAATGTAAACATGACAACATTGGCTTATTTTTTTAATCTATACTTGTAAATGGAGTTTTATACTCTTCCTCTAAACAGTAACTGTTGACACTGTTGTGTAGCAGAAGATAAGAATATGTGCTTCGGTCTTATTCTAATAATAAACCACTCTGTCAGTAGATTACATTTCACAACCTTTTTCCTTAGTTATCTGACTCATTAAAATCGAAACATAGAAGATCAAACTTGATTTATTAAAACAATGAACCAGAACAGCAAAACGTTTCTTTTTTTAATTGTTTGCATTTTACTCAAAAGCCAAAGAGCAACAATGGAGGGATAAAAGAACCGCATGTGGCTCCGGAGCCTCAGGTTACAGTCTGCAGCCGTATGACTAACAGGATGCTTAAAAGTGGAGAATAGAAAATAATACAAACTTAATCTCATGGGAAATATATTTTTATAATTATCCATTGTGTGTCTCTTACTGGACTACATGAGTTTGAAAATAGTTTTCATTTTAGTGAATGAAAGAAAGAATGAATGAATAGAGCTTTATTTATATAGCACTTTACTACTCCTTAAGGATACCAAAGTGCTTTATAATAAAGTACAAAAATAGTTTAAACAAATTAAGAACAGGAATAAAAAAACAGTAAAATTACAAAAAGCAATAAAATACACAAGACTAATAAGCAACAAATAAAAGGAAACCATACTTGTAGTATTGTACCCTTGACTTCAGCTGGAATGTTAAATAAGCATCAGTTCGTATCATTTTGCTGTTTAATTACCAACCTTGTTTATTACAGTTGCGATGATCTTGATGGTTGGAAAGAAGACAACCTCTTGACACTTGAAGTTCCTTCAAAAGATCACTCAGAGTGCTCTCTCTCTTGCAGAACAACAATAACCTAGATCTCTGCTGCCACCTGCTGGCCCAAGAGAGCAACAGATACTTGTATGGAGAGTTCCATCACAGTCCAGAAGAGGCGCGACAGGGCCGAAACCCCATGCTTCACATAAACCTGCCCTACCTGGGCTCAGAGGCCAGCAAATCCAATGGAACAGGTGTAGGTCGCTCGCTTGTGCACAGTACCAGTGACAGTCACATAGAGCCGCAGCGGCCCAGCTACCCCGAACCCATGTCGGCTCCTGCTACCGTGGCCCCCTCGCCTGGATACAACCCTTTTTTTATGAATGATCAAAGCCGCTCGGCTAGCACGCCCACCCCTCCGCCCACGATGCAAGGCATGTCGCCCACATATTCACGTTACACCATGAACCCTGTAACCGTTGATCTTCCGCCAAGTATCCCCAGCGTCCCCCAGGTTCTCCAGATACCTCCTGGACACTACGTTAACAACAGCAACGCCACCCTCTACATGCGACCTTCGCCTTCTCAGAGCCCGCAGCCGGCGCCCTGGCCGTCCTCGGGCACGCCTGTCTATCAGCATCAACAGTCCCCCTACAGTACTCCGAAGTACGGCTCCCCGTATAGTTCGCCGCAGCATCAGGTCCAGCCGCAACCTGCGCACCAGCAATATGTCTTCCTCCCCATTACCCCTCAAACCCCTCATAGCATGGGCTACCATCACCAGCAACCCCCCTTGCAACAGCCTACAGTTTACAGGCACTACCACACGAAAAATCCCCTCGCAAAACAGTTTGAGATAGAAGGTCAGCGACCCCGCAGTAACTCCCCCGTGCACACCCCGCATCCCCAAGGAAACCTTTACATGGCCACCAGTACTTCGCCCAGCTCCCCTTCTAGAAGCATGAACTTCAGTGGATCTCCGGGGCCAACGGCTTACCTTCCCGGGATGTACTTGCAGCCTCAGGGCTCTGCGAGGCCTCGGCCTGCGTCCTCCCCGCAACCGGCCCAGTCGGCCTACACCTATAAAAAGAATCTTTCCCCGGGAGGCCAGGCTCAGAGGCCTCCCAGCTCACCCCCTGTCGCTGAAGCTGAATCTCTTCTGAACATAGTAGACCAAGGGGAGCACAGCGCCGCTCCTGCTCCCATCCTGCCCATCTCTGCTTTGCTGGGGAACAACGCTAATCAGTATCACCAAATGCCCAGACGCTCAAGCTCAGGCTCCGATGACTATGCCTACACACAAGGTAAAGGGTCGCTGTTTTTCTCCATTTATTCTGTTTTTCTAATTACAAAAAACCCAACAGCCATTTAGGTTAAAATAAGTTATTAGGATGAACTACTGACCCTATTTTACTCCAAAGTGGATCATGTTGTTTCTAACAGAGCTGTCATGTGATGCAGCATACTGTGTATTTATTATTGGCAACACAACTCCTTTTGTCATTTTTGCTTCTGGAAAAGTTGACCTTTTTAACCATTTTTGTTATTTTCTGCTCACTGTTATTCAGTTGATACACAATAAATAGAATAATTTTTTAGATTTGGAGCAATAAAATGCATATACTACATGATTTATTTGTAACTGCATGTGTCCTCTTGCTTTAGTATTTATTCTGTAAAGGAATCTGTGTTGCTGTGCTGTGCATGTCAGTAATGAGCGTCTTTGCTGAAGGTGCGAGACGGCCCTGAAGCGAGAATCTGCGTTACTTTAAATGGGTAATCATTCTATCGTCCCTGCAGCTCTTCTGCTTCACCAGCGTGCCAGGATGGAGCGCTTGATGAAGCAGCTGAAGCTGGAGAAGCAGAAACTGGAGCAGCTCAAGGCTGATGTCAATAACATGGAGTATGACGCCCTTCAGAGACGCTTTCGAAGAGTCAACTCCACAAGTCTTATACCCAGGGTAAGGTCGGAGCACATGCCCAGACACACTCGTGTACGGACTTTAAAATTCTGACAGACGTGTAAAAACCACCGCTCTAAGTAGGAATAGTTAATTGATTTGATGAATGTTTACAGTCATTAAAGCTCTTAAGGCTGTACATTTTACTGGGACAGAATTTGGTTTTACCGTCTTTGCAGCTCAAAACCTAAAGATGGTTGATGCTGAGAATAATTATCTTCTTCAAAGCCAAGCTGTGATTAAAATGCAGCAGCAAGCCACAGTCCCCCTAGAAAGTGAGATTAAAACAACAAAAACGTCAGGAAGGAAGCACGGAGAATATTCCATCAGTCTAAAGGGAACTGTGTGTGTATTGACTGCAGCCTGAAGAAATGACCAGACTCCGGAGTCTCAACAGACAGCTGCAGATTGATATTGACTGTACACTGAAGGAGACAGATCTGCTGCAGTCCAGAGGTACGCACACTTGATTACACACGATTACACATCCCCGCATGAACCTTTGGAGTGGGTTTCAGGTTTATTTGAAAACATCGATTCTGAGATTCCAAGCCCAGAAGTGCAGGGCCCAAAAATAATAAATGAGGATCCATCATGATGCATACAAATGCAACCTTTTTTTTTTTTTTTTAAATCTGCTGCTAGTCTGCAGCAGCTGAGACCAGTTTGACATTCTCTGCCGTGTGTGAATGGAGCTTTGCTGTTATGTGGTCCCTGGCAGCAAAAAGCCAGACTTTGGCAACAGGCAGTTTACCAATATGAGGCCTTTCTGTCATCTGTCATAATCGTGATTATTGAGCTTGTAGTATATATTTATTTACTGCAATGAAATGCATATGAATCTCTCTGTCAATTAAAACCTTGTATTGTCTGAATTGTTGTACATAAACTCCCTTTAAACCGTTTATTCCCATTCTGATGATTATTAAAATACATTTCAAAACGTTATGGGAGCCTTATTTTTAGCAAATATTTGTATTTTACTGGGATTTTTCTTTCTGTCTCTGCGTTAAACTTTGTAGTCTTACAAATGGCTATTATGCAGTTTTATGTTTTTTCATGGTTTATGTGGCTATAAGGTTTTGGAATTGTATTTAAATTTTATTTATTTAACTTTCCTAAAATGAATGAATGAATATCAACTTTATTAGTTTTCCTTAATCTGCAATATTGTGCTTTTAAAAACAAACTTCCTTTGTCAACAGGGAAGTTTGACCCCAAAGCAATGAACAGCTTCTATGACAACATTCAGCCGGGTCCAGTCGTGCCGCCAGAACTTGGGAGGAAAGGTGAGAAAAGCTGCAAAAGTCCATGCAAGTTTTCAGCAGTGCAACCTGAGAATTCTACTGTTTTGAAGTGTCAAATACTTCAAAAACCCACTCTGATGAAAATGGGTTTTTTAACACGATCTTGTGGTATTTTTCTGATTGTGAAGGACATATATAAAGAAACGTTAGCGTAAAATTGTCTTTCTGAGTATTTCTTTATTCAAATTGTTGAAAATCCGGAGCAGATAGACTAATAGATCTGAGTTGGCATCTGGCTCAGATCTGTACGGCTGGATAGCTCCAATAGTGCTCGTTGCATCAGTAATCTTGGGGGTGTGAGGGGCTGTAAGCTGGTGGGAGAACATGTAAACAGAAATCTCTCGGCAACTGGGAGGGGATCGGTGGGCGGGGTTGCCTAGAAAATGTCCTATGTCCTAGAATTCGACACAGGTTTTTAGGTTTTGGCTAAAAAACTGCGTCATCATGATCAAAAGATCACTGGTGACGCTCTGAAAATAGATGAAAAGATGATCGGAGTGGGCCTTTAATGTCTGTATTTTGTTCCTGAGAGCTCGTCTGGCCTTAGTTGGTTGGCATAGAAATGCAATAAAAAGTCATGACATTTGGCAAGTGTTTCCAGATGATTTGAGTGGTTGTTGTCCTCTCCACGGTTCAGGACATCCTTCTCTATAGAAAATGTGTCCATTAATGTGTGTTTTATTACTTCTCAGAGGGGGAGCAGGGCTCCAAGCCAGTGTTGGCGCCCCAGAGAGATGAGGACTTTGAAGGCGCCCAGTGGAACTGTGAAAGCTGCACCTTCCTCAACCATCCTGCACTCAACCGCTGTGAACAGTGTGAGATGCCGCGCTGCACCTGAAGTTCAAACTGCACTGTATTACCCGTCCCGCTCTCTCCCTCCACAAATCCTTGGGGCAACGCCAGCCCCAGCCGTTCTGGAGTCCGTCCCGAGGCGTTTCCACTGTCGATCAATGCATAAGCCCCTCCCACTCGCCGAGGATGAGCCAGAATCTTTCCGTCAGCTCGCTTGTCCTCTCATTCCGGACATTTGTGCACTATGGTCACTGTTATTTTCGTGGTGGACGATGACTCCCCTGACGTCTTCAAAGACTCTTCTCAAGGCGGTTATCAAGAAGCGGAGGTGACGCACCACAGACGGCAGAGATGAGGAGAAGGGACTGCGGTTTACCATTCCAAACAATTCCATGCAGAAGTGACTGACTGCCCTGTTTACACTGTGCCCATTCCTGAACTCCTGAATGGAGGCACCTCCCTCCCACTTCAATCCAGGACCTGCTCCCTCTGATGCTGAGATGTTGAAACATCGACAAATAAGTTGTGACTAATGTTAAAAGTAGACTGTACACTGTATCTGGCTCTGTATGAGAGCTGATTTCACTGAAGAACACTACACACTTGCATATGAGTATATTCCTGGTACTTGTATGCAGATTATACCACCATGTATTATGTGTTCAGAACATGATAATTTCCTGTGCAAATGCCTCAACTTGCTGTACTTAATAAAGGAGCTGATTATATGTGACCTGATCACAACAGATGCCAGGTTTTCAACTGATTCTTCCTACGGTGGCCCTGAAGTTCAAATCACATCAGAAAATATCTAAATGCAAAACATGACACAAAAAAGAAAAACAAATAATAAAAATGTTACTTTTTAGAATTCCTGAAACCAAAACGTGAACGAAACATTTCTGAAAACAAAAATTATTTCCAGAAGTCAAAATAAAATGAAACTATAAGAAACCGGAAAAAGGTAGGTGTAATGTGTGCATCACTGATGGGACGATGTTTCTTTACCTTTTTAAGGGGAAGTTATTTGTCTCAACAGACGATATTTCTTTAATTTTGTCACTGCAAAAGCTCAACCACCATCATCCAGTGATGTCCCAAAATACCCATCCTTTTTTTTTTTTGTTCATGTATTAACATTTCTGGAAATTACTTTTGTTTTCTGAATTTTTTTTAACGTTTTGATTTCAGGAATTTTAATTTCTATCATATGTTGTTGTGATCTTTAATATGTTTTTGCGCTGAGTGATTTATTGATTCCTGTAGATTCCTTTAAAAAAAAAAGGTCACACAAAACACTTTAAAAATGTGTTTTTATTTTTATTTTACCCAATAACACTGCAGCAACTGTCTTGACGTGCACTCACTCACTTTAAGCGATGGTCAGGGTGATTACATGTATAAATATTATAAATGATTTGACACCAGAGCCTGTGAGTGCATGGTTTTTCCACATCATTCCCCCTCCGTGTGATGTGAACCATACAGACTTGAACTACGGTGAATGTTGCTTTTGTCAGCTCTAAATGCTGCCTGTTCTATGAATGTTCACATTTCCTCACAAAGCAGGAAGATCAGGAGGCATCACATGGGGGGGCTTCTGTGAGCGCATGCCGGGAGCAGTCATCATGGATGCATGTGCGCACAGCAGGCCCGATCATTTGCCAGATCTCTCCTTGGAACGAATATATTATTATTCACACGGCACATACATAAAGCCGCATAATTCACACACTTCATGAGGTTAGGGTATGACAAGCGTTCATATGTTCCTCCTTTCAATTACCAAAGTGATGGTGGAATGTTTTCTTGGCTTGGTAGTGACTTCTGCCCTGGTTTTAGCCTGAAATAGGACAGAATGAAAAATGTGTACACCCTAACGTCCACTAAGTGGGCGGGGCAAGCTCCACATCTTAAGTATCAGGGGAAATCTAAATTCTTGCCTGGTCTTCCTTGTGTTGTCCCCATCAGGATATCACTTCAATAGACCGTGTTCCTCTCTGCATTGCTCTTAGATTACATCAGTCTTTTCTCCGCTCATTGGTCCACCAGTTGGTGTGGATATGAGGTCACAGACTCCATCTGTTCCCTCATCCTTCGCTGCCCAAATCTAAGACCTGCGGGAATTGCATTTAAAGGAGACACTGAATTTTGACATTAGTAAAATACTCCTAGAAGCCTTTCTTTTTCGGAGCGGGGCATCCTGCCAAGCCCCCATAGAGAGCCTGCAGGCCTCAGTTCAGGGTTTAGGGACAGAACCCCTGTCTGATCAGAAACATTTGTTTTTTTTTCCAGTTCTCCAGTCTGTGGGAATGCATTTATTAGTGTGTGAAACATAGTCCTGGCTTTTGTCTACTTCTTAGTAATAGTCTTCATAGTTCTTGGGGTTGAGGCAGTAGAGGATGGCACCTCCGAAGGAGAAGATTGTGGATCCCCAGGCCAGACCGTAGCCCCAGTTGAACTCGTGGTAAACCCTCAGACTGACGGTTTCTATGAACTTGATGGGGAACAGGACCAGGCTGCACACCTGAAGCACCACTGCAAAAGAAGGGGAGATCACATTATTGTGCACAATAAAACAATAAAAGACCACAGTGAGGCAGATCAACACTAATATTCAACAAACAGGCAAATATGCACTGTAATGGAAAGCATTTAAGAGATACTCCAATGACAATCATGTTTTTGACTGATTTTATTGATGATGGAGGACATATGTGTGTGTATATATATATAAAGAAAATAAAGCTTAAAATTTCATTTCTGAGTATTTAAATCAATGTGAATCAGGAGCAGACGAAAAAAGATAGCTTGAAAAAGATTGTATTTGTTACATAGAAATTACGATGGGAAAGCCAGAAATATTACTGCAGCACTAATGTTAGGTTAGGGGTGTGAGGGGCTGTAAGCCAGCGGGAGAGCGTGTAAACACAGGGATGATGGGAAGTCGCGGAACGCTTACTCTGCACCAACAGTCCCACCCACATTTCAGAAGCCAATTTCTGAGTAACTAAAGCCACTCTGCAGAAACTATGTCCTTGAAAGTAACACAGATTTTTTTTTTGGCTACAAATGACAATCATGATTAGAAGACCACTGGACTTTTAAAATAGATCAAAAGGTGATCAGAAGGGGACTTTAAAATAGGTTTCTGTTTTCATGACGGTCTTTTGTTTTGTGGATTATTCATTTTATCTTGCTTTTATGAAGTCAATCTTCTTTACATACCAGCAGAGAACAGCATGACAGCGATGGTCTTGTAACAGCGACTCCTGGATCCAAAGCAGAGGGAGATCAGGGCCACGAGAAAGGAGAACAGGGTAAGGGCTGCTCCCCCCAGCAGCAAGGCCAGTGTGGCAATCTGCCAGTCTGAGAAAAACATGGGGACAGAGAGGAGGGAGGCGGTGAGGGAGGAAAGCCATGAAATTACTCTTAAGACACACAGTGACATGGGTATCTTTGAAAAAAAAAAAAGAGAGAGGACACTCCAGTGAGCCGTGTCAGCTCTGCAGACAGGGAGTGAAGACAGAGGAAAAGAGGTGAGGAGGGAGAAAAGAAGAGAGGAAGGGTTACAGACCACAGTGGTCAGTTTAAAAAAAAACATGGATCAGACCGCCAGGCAGAGTGTGTGGAGCATTACCACCCTTTAAACCCAAACTATTTTTGGTTTAGAAGCTGGGAGAGCTGCACGGTCTGAGAATCTGGAGAGATCTCATGATTTTTTGATGCGAGCAACTGGGAATCAATGACCAGTGGCAAATGAGAAATGTGACTAACACGGCGAGCAGCTCTGGATCCCGGCGCAGGAGCTTTTGGCTGACGGGAAACAAGCACATGCTTGCTTCGCAGAGATTTCAAGCGCTTCAGTAATGGATTCCAGCGCAGCAGAAAAGGGATTCTTTGAGTCGACCCAGATAATGAGCATCCCTCCATCTTCGGCTGATGCCAGCTCAGCAGCATTCTCAGCGTTTTAATTCAGATTCACTCAGAAAATAAAACACTCAGCCGGAAATAGGAGCCATCCTGGCCTTTCTCTCCCAAGATGGACTTCCACCTCTAAAAATCAGGAAAAACTTGACCCAATGAATGAATTACCTGAGGATTTTGGATGCACATTGATGAGGCGAAGGAGCTCTTTCTTAATTGTGATGTGTTTTCGTATAAACAGGCAGAGGATGTTATGGCAAAGTGTTTGATTACACCGGAAGAAATCCCTTAAATAACTGATAATGAAGGGAAGAAAAACAAATATCACCGTTTGAAAGTGGAATGTGCTGTTTACATGGACTAAATGTACTTTTGGCGGGACTTAACTGCTGTTTCTTCAAGAAAGAAAGTATTGTAAAGACAGATTTGTCTCAAAAAGAGGCAGAAAATCGTGGGAACAAGCGTTTGTCAGCGGGGAGAAAGTGACGAGACATAAGCTGCTTAAAATACAAGTCCCCACTCTTTTTGGAGGGAAACCAGAGCCCCAGCAGCCGAAATGTAAACAAGCATCAACCACATGTGACCAAGGAGGAGGACAGGATTTAGAGTTTATAAATGTGCTCTGTTGATGTTGAAGGGAGTCCACACTAAGCAGAGCAGAAGCCTCTCCCTCCGTCACAGAGCAGAAGGGGTTACAGTGGCTTGACCTGCACTGGTCACATGTTCTGGTGGCGATATCTTCAGCAGGTCAGCTCTGTGCCTTCAGCCCAGCCTGCCTGCAAGTACATGTTTTATCAGTGCCCTTATGAAACCGCTGGATGCAGAGAATCGCGTCAATTTGGAATGGAGTCTGTTTGCTGCGCGAGAATCACAGCCAGGGTTTGAGTGCTTAGAGGCTTTGACGAGCAGGAAGCGCCAAACTTTTAATCTGAGCCCCGCGTGATGACAGATGGAAAAAGGAGATACGGTACAAGATTCCGTCTGAACATTAATTACTGGTCCCCTGTGTGGATGTGAAGTGTTAATCCCCAAACTAACCCCCTGAGGTCCCACTTTGGTCTTCTTATTTGGCAAATTTGTGTCATGGAAGAGCCTCGAGTGTCCTTTCCTCGCGCTCGATCTCACTGTCCCGGGACAGCAGGATGCTGAATTGTTTGAAACAGGAAGTCTTCAGTCAGAAGCTGAAGGTTAAAGGTTTTCAACTTTTCAATAAGACCAAAAGTGAGCTCCAAGAGAGTAAAATGCCACTTTATTACTGTCTTTTCTCGTCATTCTTTTGCACACAGGCGTCACATTCTCATCTCACACCACCCTGTCATCAACTCATACTGCATTCCAGCATGCGTCCAGTCTGACCTGATCTGATTTATATTTTAATAAAGAAACACCTCACTTCCTCTTCCAGGATTAGAACATGCTATTCTTTTAGAAAAGAAAATGTATCGTAGGCGCCTGCTGCAAACTTTCATTTATTGCCTGTAGCCTAAAACTAAGCAGAAATATTTTAGGAGGAGGACAGACAAGAGGTGCAGAGACTGGTTACAGGGATCAAATCAATAAGACTAGCCATGCACAAGCCTGAGGAAATGGGAAGTTGACTGTGTGCATTCACTGTGGTATGCTGCTGCCACTGAAAGCTGACATGCAGACTTTATGTCTTTATATGGCACCAAAGTGCACTTTGTCTGAGCTGATCCGGGGAAGGAACGGGCCATTGTGACCCACGGTTACTCATCTCAGACAGAAAGAAAACATTTAGTCAGAGCAGCAAAAACACAATTCACCATGGAAAGGGATGGCCAGGGGCACAAAAAAAATAAAAATAAAATATTTATACACAGAAAAAATGTAAGGAGCTTCACTCGGGGAAAAGACAGAATAAGATAGAAACATGGGGAAAGTACTCCAAAAATACTTTGGGGATTTCACTTTTTAAAATGTACTTTTATTTGGCAGTGAAAATGTTTTTCTATACCTTTCATGAGAAACCAAAATAACAAGTAAAAATCTGCTTTTAGTCCAACTTTAATTGATGCTTAGTGACAGAAACATGAAAGGCGTCAAGAAAAGGACTCAGTGGAGATTCACAGGAAAGAAACCTTGATATACTTATTAGAGAAAACCAAGCATTTTTGGAGTGCTTGGTTGTTTCCCTGGTAACTAATCTACAGGCATCTGGATCTCTGGGGAGCTCTGTATTTCGAGTTGCCCCTGTTCTTTGGCCGGTGAAGAAACCCACACAAAAGGCCGGTTTTGTGAGCAACAAAAGGCCAATGAAACCCCAGCTGGACCGCTCTGGCCCAGGAAACATTCTCATATCCCCTTGCGGTGAACTTGGCAAAATTTTGAAGGAAACTTCTTTCTAAACCAAGACTAAAAATAATCATACGAATGAATTAACTTTAAGACTGGAATAAAAAAAATTTGTATCATCATACATAACCACATTTCTTTTTTGATCATTTCCCACTGGAAAAAGAGTGTAGCTTATTATTCCTATCTTGGTTGGTGTAGAAGAGTTTAAATTAACTAGGCAACAGCTTATTATAAAGTAATTAACATTTAGCACTCTCCTGGGTGATATTTTTTTAACTTCTAACCCACAGAACAGATTGGCTCAGCTCTGCACGGCTCTGCACTGTCTGCAGGGACCCTTTGTTAGCCTGGGTCTGAGCATCTGACATTCATTTAAATATGAATGTCGGGGTTTGCCTGCTGCACCCACCAGTCTTTTATAGGGTGGCACACAAAGCACCGACCCCAAAACCGGCACAAAAAACTTCCAAATATCAGTGCTGCGCACGCTCCTCACCTGTGGCCAGCGTGCTGCTGCAGGACCATTCCACGGAGCTGACCGGTTTCCAGCAAGAGTCCCACAGGGACAGATAGTACTGGTCCTCCGCCGTGACCCACGCCGGGCTCAGCGTGGCCCCAATATCCAGACAAAGCGCGAAGAAGACGCACGCGAGTCCCACCAACTTCAGGGGCGTCAGCGCCGACACCCGGACCTCCTCCGTGGCACTCACCGATGAAGACATCCCCCAAAGTTTTCTTTGATTTTTTTAATTATTCACCTAAAAATAACAGCAGCAGGTGGAGAATAACAGCATGTGTGGGTCCGCGTGGTTCCTCGGGACCATCAGCAGAGGCAGATTTGCACCCGCAGCTCGCACCTGAGCGTCCGGGGCTGAGATGAGGCGAGCCGCGGCTCTGTGCGCGCTCAGGACGCTGCTGCTGCTGCTGAGGGGTCCAGCGCTGCGCGGACAGGATGGAGCGCCCGGGCTTTTAAACCATGGGGTACGGCACCTGCTGGGTCCTAGCGCCGATACTAGAGCTGGGAATTACTCAATTTTTGCGAAGAGGCCAAATTTGCTGAGTTGAAAATGTGTGAGGCCCAGTGCATTATTTGAACTTTATAATAACATATAAAGAAAATCAATTATTTATTGAAAATTGTATTGTAATCTGATTCTTTTCATTTCTTCACATAAAACAAAATTGCATATAAATGCCCTTTTACCAAGAATACTGGGAATTTCTGATTTGAAGACCAGAAAAAACAAATAAAAACTTTTGTCATCATTTAATCTGGGTTCATGTGAAATTTGACATATTATTCACTATTGAATGCTCACTGTAAACTTCTAAATTGTATTCATGTGAAGAGTAAAATAAGACAAATAATGATCTCATTCAGCAAAACCCGTTGGTTTTGATCACAGTGAAAACTAAATATTTTTTTTCTTGTTTGGCCCTTAAGGCTCTGAAGGTCACGTAGCTACAGGTTGTAGCTACAAGATTAAAAACATCTTATTACGTAATTTAGCCTATCACGATCAATAAATTGTAGTTCTTAGAAAGTGCTGGGGACTGTGTGTTGATTTACTGGCAGGAGTCTGTGCACTGGTGTAAATTTGAACAAGGGCCTCATTTGGCCCACTGGCCGGACTTTGGACATATCTGGGTTAGGAATTACTAGAAAATATCCTACAATAAAATGGGCTGTAACCATATATAAAAATGTTTTGGACAATTTTACTTAAAATAAACATTAGTAATTGAACAATTACCCTTGTAAGAGAAAAAAGGACAGATTGGCATTAAAAGTACTTAGCTAGAGTATTTGTTTGTAAGTAGTAGATAAATACAATAATGTGAAACTATATTCTTTAGAAACAACAAAATGAAATCTGAGTATAAAGTAATATCCCTTAGTCCACAGTGATGCAAAAGTAGCATTGTGCAGAAAAGTGCAGCAAAAATACTGTTGGGGGTTTAATTACTTTTCAAAAGGTTAATCATGTGAAATTCATTAAGTTACTGTTGAAATGTAATAATTGAAAGTTACACATTATTTTTTCCTAACTTTCTTTGTTTGGACATTTCAAAAAATGGCAAACCGTTTTAGCATCCACCAAAGAATGTTATAGTTTTCTACATACAAATTATGTTTTATTATTATTTTTATAAACGTTTAAAAGTAATATTCTGGGTGAGGACAGTAGGAGAGTATTGAAATGTAACACGACAAAATCAAAAAAATAATAATTCGATATGGTCCTTTTAGTTACAAAATTGCTCATTTAAGCAATTCTTTTTATCAAAATATTTCACAAACATAACCATAAAAGTATCAAAGCACCCAAAAAAAATCAAGAGCTGAAAAAAGGCTTGTTTTAATTAAAAAAAAGTAACTTATTTTTCCGTTGACAAAATTCCCCTTTTTTCTCTCTTCTTATTTATGTTTACATTCATTATTCCTTATTCTTTCTCCAAACATCCTATGCACACAATGTATATTTTAGCCCACAGAAGAATTCTGATGCACACAGGCTTTAAACAAAACAGCATTTTCTTTTATTGAGAAGTGAAAAAGAAGAAAAGCAAGGAAACAAATGTTACCACAAGTGATTTCCATGCTTGACTGCATCACCACTATGATCACAAAGTAATTTCCCCTTAATTTTTTATATTTATTTTTTTAGTTCCTGCAGTTAAAATTGTAGAAATTGCCAGTAGAAAGTTGAAGTAAATAACATGACAATTGTTTTCAACAAACAGTGATGATTAGATTATCCCTTGTGCTATCTTAGATGACTCCACCCTTGCATTAACGTGTTCTCCCTACCATGACAAAGGTGGAAAGATTTCATGTAATCCATGGACACCAGTGAAGATCATAAATCATTGAAGAAAAAAGGTTCAGTGCACTGTCTAGTGGGTCTAGATGACCCCACTCCCAATGTTAAAGTGCCTAGGATAGAAAAAGGGATAATAAACAAAAAAATTAACTAAACTACATTATTTGTTAACATTATTTACTTTTGCATTGTCAATTGTCAATTGTTAATTGTCAAATGCAAAATCGACAAAAATATATATATACCTTTTTCCCGTGTTTTCTAACAAAAACTATTGCTTTTAATTACCAGCTATGTTTTATTCTAAGTACAGTAACTTAACTTTTAACTAATAACAATTATAGATTACTTTTCCTTGATTGATGAAGCAAAAGGATTATTGGCTATGCGTGGACTGTACTTTTTAATAATTAAATGTGCCTTTGCCTTTTGGGTTGTGGAAATCAAGCAAAATACCGGTGGGCTTTAATTTAACAAATAGGATACAGACAAATCAGTCGAAAAAAGGAAGGAGGAAAATAAAACTGAACAGAAATAATAATAATAGTAATAATAATAATAAGTAATTACTTAATAATGAGTAAAACAAAAAAGGAGACCAGAGATTCATATCTTACATAAATAGATAATTTTTGGCAGTTGATATAAAATAATAAAAGCTACAAACAATGGCTGATAATTTTTTGTTGTTGTTTTCCCTGCAGGTATTTTTGTATTACTTATTATTATATTACTTAATGATAAGTAATTACTTATTATTGTTATTACTATTATTATTATTTCTATTGAGTTTTATTTTTCCTCCATCCTTTTTTCGAAATGAATAGTCTGTACCCTATTTGTTAAATTAAAGCTTATTTTGCTTAATTTCCACCACCCAAAAGGCAAAGGGAAATTTAATTATTAAAAAGTACAGTCCACGCATGGACAACAATATTTTTGCTTCATTAATCAAGGAAATGTAATCTATAATTGTTATTAGTTAAAAGTTAAGTTACTGTACTTAGAAGAAACATAGCTGGTAATTAAAAGCAATAGTTTTTGTTTAAAAAAAAACCCACAAAGCTACAAACAATGGCTGATAATTTGTTGTTGTTTTCCCTGCAGGTATTTTCGTCAGGACTGCTGGGATTGATTGGGGCTGTTTCTTTAATGCTACGGGAGGGACCACCGTGAAAAACAGGGCTGCGCGCCTGCGCAGTGCGCATAGCAACTCTCGTTTAGCGGAGGGAGCAGGGAGGGGATCGCCCATGATTAGTTTGGGAAAGAGCGAGAGGTAAGCGCCGTCTATCTGGTTTCCTTTTTGTAATGAATTCTCGTTTACTGGAAAGCTTTATTTAGTTGTTAAAACAGAATTACTTCATTTTTCTGTGTTTAAAACTATTTGGTTTGAATCAAGTGTGGTTTAAATCTGTGCCGTAGCGGCTCTTATTAAACATCCCTGTTTATCAAACCAACGGCCGCTAACCACCTCATCCAATCGGATTACCGACTAGAATTAACCGCTGCTGGCCGTAACGCGTTTTAGAGAACAGCTCCGCGGCTGACACTCGACCGCTGGGGCTATTGGAGTGAGCGGCGGTGCTTTGTTTGGGATGCGTCCGCCCGTCGTCATCTATTTTGGGGGCAGTTTTGCAGGATTCCCGCATCACGCTCCTGTGGGAGTCCGTCCGGCAGCCGCCATTGGTCGCTGTCACTTCAGTCATGTATGCCGCGTGCGCCTCTGCCACACCCTTGAAGGCCTCAGGACCTCCAAAATAATGGGATATGAAGTAGTTTTATTTATTTAGAAAGTTTCAGGTGTTTGGAAGAATTTTCCTTTGTTCAGGTCACACACCCTCTAACCCCTCCTGTTTTAAAATAGCTGTCTGTTTTAGGAATCCTCTTTGCTAATTGCAGATTTGCCTGCATCAACAGCTTCAAAACATTACATTGTGTGTTTAACTTTCCACAGACAATTTACCCCCAAACACACTGGCAGGAATCATGGAAAACCGTAAGTTTATTGACACTAAACTCCTGTTTTTACTCTCACAGACTAAAGCCTTTCACATGATCTTTATCAGGTTTGTCAGAAATTTGACTTAAATGTGGTCTCAGCTCTGTCGTCCAACTTTAGGAATCTGTAGTTAGATCTTAGGTTGAAAACATTTCCTATTTCTCCCTCCTTTTTTGTGTTGTTGTCCCCCTTTGAAGTTGTCATATTAATAGTTGGCACACATAGATCGTGCTGTTAGTGTAAATGGTTTTCTTTATTATTTATAAAAGTGAATAATGCTCTGTTCTTTCCTAGTTCCGCCTCAAAATTTTTACACAGCCTAAAATGTAATCCGTATTCAAAAGAACCTTTGTCTTTTAAACTTAGAAATGTGGGCGCTGATCACTGTGGCTCTGCATTCTTTGTTTCATTCTCTGGTTTTCGGATTTTTCTCCCTTCTTTTGAGACTTTTTTCTTTTTTTTTTTGCATTTCTGCCTTCTTTTAAGTGAACTGTCACTTTTTCTTTGCTGCTTCACTCCTGCTGTTCTATTGACAAACCGTAGTTTAGTCTCCTCGTTTCTTGGCTGCTTGTTATACTTTTTTTTTCTCACACCTTCTTCTTGAATCCTAGTCACTTCCTGTACTGTGGCCTTGTCTTCAACCGTCCCCCCTCTGTTGTCCTCGCAGTGTTCCTGCCAGCAGACGCAGCCCACGCCGTGCTGAGGCGGCTGCGGAGGGCGAACTTCCTGCTGGAGGAGATTAAGTTTGGGAACATTCAGAGGGAATGCCGTGAGGAGATCTGCTCCTATGAGGAGGCCCGAGAAGCTTTTGAGGACGATGAGAAGACGGTGAGAACAGCAGGAAACCTGTTTTTTTTTAATCACGGATGTCTGCACAGGCATGTTTTACCCTAAACATTCCAGTTTAGTGTCGGCTACAAACACCATAAGATGTTTGAGTGCAGCTGGTACCACAGTCATGGTGTCCTCTTGTTTTATTCAGAACAAAGCTGTGATTTACTTGCTTTAAAAATTCCAAAACAGAAACGGCGTGACCACAAATATTAACCTACACAACAGTGAATGACATCATGTCTATTCTTTGTTGAATTTCTGATAAATACTTTGTCTCTTCTGGAATTATTTTGTGTGTGATACAAATAATAAAAAATGTGTACACATTCTTTTCAAATAATTTCCTAAATAATTTAAAATATCCCCCTACTGTGTTATTGGTTGGGACGTTGGAATCCTAAAGCAAGAGACGCAGCCAATGGAATCTCGGTATCTTTCCATCAGGAAATGCTTGTTTTTATCTACAGGAAGAACAGCCCAGTGGACCCCAGACAGGGGGGCATATTTGTTAAACTATTGTGAGAGGCCTGCAAAAGTCCCACAGATGGATGATCACAATCAACTTTTGTTTGGGTTTAGTTTTTTGCTGCCACTGTGTTGCTGTAATGCCAAGTATTCAAGAATCCTTTAAAGATGCATTTTTTTAACCACCTAATATAATAGTATGCTTTTGTATCCTACTTTTTATTGGGCTCTCTTCTTTGTTTTGTCATGTTACTTTAGTGTAACACTCGTGCTGTGTGTGGTGGGGGTGTCGTGAGCCATGTTAGTCTTGTTGCCGCTGACTAAGTTTCTTATGTTGCCTATTTCTCTGGTGTTGCTGTGCAGAAGCAGTTCTGGAATGAATATGTGCGAGAGAGCAGCCCCCCCGGCGGTCTGGGGACGGTGCCGGGCGGAGTCCAATCGTTGTACCTAGTTGTGCCGTTACTGCTGGTTCTGTTCGTCATCGCCGCCGTGGCCATCACCGTGTGGCGGTGTCACTCCCGGAAACCCTCACAGCGCGGCCTCGGACATTCACACCACAACCAGGTTCTGTCGACTGTTTCCTTAGACCATTTGGGGAGGGATCACCAGCACAGGGACCAAACAGAACTCAGTATCCACAGCTGCCCAGCCTTTCTGGGCTCAGGAAATACGCCAGGAAGCGCGGAAGACCCTCCACCGTCGTACGAGGAGGCCGTGGGCCATACAGACGTCAGGATTGAGACGGAACTTCCTCCACAGTACGATGATATAGTTCACTCCAGTTCCACCAGGAGCAGTCGTGGGCAAGTTAAGTAGACCAACCACCCAAACAGACGTCTTAACCTGCACTGATGGTGTCATAGTCTGGCACTTCTGCTGCCGTACCACCTGCCTCACATTCAACATGAACAACTCATTCACTGCCCCGTCATTTTCATGCAGGTTTTGTTGAACTAACTTTAGTGGAAGATAGAAGGGAGATTATCGCAGCGCTAAAGCTTTCACATTGATTTTGTGTTGCGTTGTAGCAGATCTTTCTAGAATGCAAAAATTTTAAAAATGCATGCAACCTAAAGCATAAAACGGCCATTATAAGTACTTATGGAAGTTTTAAAGCTCTTCAGTGCGCTTATGTTTTTCATCCCGTAACATTTTGTAAATACATTTGATCTCCAATTTTAAAGTGAAAGAAAAATTCTAGAGTTTCTAATGTTACATTTAACTTTAACTTAAGTTTTTCAAAACCAGTTACAAAAGAGGAAATTTTCTTTAACAAATACATTTAACTACTTAAGCCTTACAAAAGTTAACTGCATGATTAAGAACCGCCATATCCAGCCTCATTGTCTTTCAGTAAAGTGGATAATTTAATGAGGAAAATGTTAAGAGAATGTGGAAATGCATAGAAAACGGCACTTGAGCTGCTTTACTTGGCTTTTTGGGTGTTTAGTGCTGAGCAGCTGGAGTTCAGCCGTCACTGTGTGCAAACTGGAAATGACATCCCGTTTTATTAAAGGCAAACAAAACGGCTTACCGGTAAATAAAACCACCAAAACCCTTTGTAAAACAAAGTAAATAATTCCCTTTTTCACTTTATTGACTAGAATCTATGGGTTTTAAAACTGCCTTCTTTGATTAGGTGTACATGATCTCCTTTTAAGTCAATGCATTTACACAAAATGCATTAGACATTTCTGCAGACTGCGTCTGTAAAAACAGGTGCTGTTTTGTATCTGTGCTTTTTACCTGTTTGATGCATGACTTCAGCTTTTCCAGCTGAGGTTAGTGCCGGCTTTGAACCGTTAACACTCAGCCCGCTTATGGATCACGCACAGCCCCATTTGACTGACTGTGAAACGTCCTCTTGCTTGAAAAGCACGTGTGACCTCTGACTCGTTTCACAACGTGCACCTTCCACCAGCAGCCATAACTTTGCCCAGGAATCGAGGCCCGAATGCAGCAGAGAAAGAAACTTTGGAATAAACTCTAAATTGAGCTGTGCAATGCACTGCAATGGATTGTAAATGTGTATAGAGTAAATGAAAGTTGCATAGGAATGGATATTGATGTTACTGAACTGCAGTAGATTGGGACAAAACAAAGGCACTTTGTGTTTATACTCGAAGGGAGTTAGTAAATACGTTTGGTTTGAGGTTTTTTTAGCATCATTTTGGATGATAATGTAAATACTTGGAGGGATCTAATCTTTGGTATGCAATTTTCTGAATAGACAAGAACCAAAACTGTCCTCCAATGCAAATAAATGTAAACATTTCTCGTCCACACTCGCAGACCTTAAGCACTGATTTTTTTTTTTTTTTTTTTTGCACATTTGGTTTAAAATTGAAGCAAACTGCTGTTGGATTGGTTGCTTTGATTTGATCAATGTGCTGTTACTTGACTGTTTTTGTATTGCCTTATATAACAATGTCACATAAGAACTGTAAAGAAAACTTTAGCATTAACTTATGCAAAAGGTTGAATTTATTTGTAATAAGACATCTAATGTGTTTTGTCTTTATTTTTCTTAGCTTAAAATAATGCAATTACTGCCATAAAGGTCTTTAATTTTTGGAAGTTTTGTCTTTCTGAATGAGAATAATATTGAAAGAGAAAAAGAAAACGGGTAGAATTTTCATTTAGGGAGTTTTCAAAGTTGCTAAAATGCTAAAGTATTAGTTTTAACTGGCTGAGTTAATTAAAATCCACAATGCCCCCAGGATGTTCCTCCAGTGCAAACTACTTTAGATCAAAGTGTTTGCTAAATGACTATTGGAACCAGGAGAGAAACATAATTAAACGGCACATAATGCGAGTTATGGTCTATTGATAGCCCTAAGGAACATGAAGGTTCTGTGAAACATGATCTGAACAAACCAGGAGGTCACGCTTT
This sequence comes from Oryzias latipes, assembly GCF_053564925.1. Classification (NCBI taxonomy): domain Eukaryota; kingdom Metazoa; phylum Chordata; class Actinopteri; order Beloniformes; family Adrianichthyidae; genus Oryzias; species Oryzias latipes. The sequence continues at coordinate 11,002,713 of NC_136240.1, forward strand.
AACCACAGTTCAGAGAACACACAACTACACTGGATCAAGACTTAACCACTCAAAGTCCTTGTCTTCAATGTACACAAGTCTTTTATTGACATTTAAAAGCAGCAGTGACTGACAAACTCAGACTGTTTGCCCTTCTATCCCCATTTTTCAGTCCGTTGTTAGTGACGTGAGGAAGACCGAAAACGTCCTCAGGTTTAAGTAAAGCGAGCAACATTCATGCCAGGCGTATAAAAGGAGAAAAAACGTTCTAAAGGGACGGATTCAATGACGTAAGAAGACTGCAAAGCTGCTCAGCTGAACACAAAGGCTTATTTAGTTCAAAGTGTGATAAGGTTTCAGCAGGTTTCACATTTAAAAATCAACCCGAAGAGAAGGATAACCTGTATTACAAATGTGCAATTGGTGTAAACGCAGTCTCATGTTAAGACCTCAATAAAAAAGAAAAACGCATCACAGCTGAACAAAATAGAGCAAACAAAGATTTCCTGGAAATGATGTCATCCTGACGAATAAACTGCTCAAACCCACTCTTTGGGGTTTCGCAAAACCTCCAGCATCTCTGCTTCCCTGGAACCTTTGTCAGGCTCTTGCATGTACTCCCACCTGGGGAGGGAGGAAGGGGCCGTTACCAAGCATGAAGGCGTCGCAGAAGAGCAAGAAGACGTCAGTGTACCTGGCAGTGAGGGGGAGGGACATCAGGATGCTCTCGATTCTGGAGCCGGGAGTGGCCAGGCCGAACTTCACCCCCCTGTCGTAGACCAGGTTGAACTCCACGTATCTACAGCACACAACAAACCAGCTGTGACTGCTGCAGCTTCAGTCGGGCCAATAGAAACGCTTACATTTTACGAACAAGAAGGAAAAACAGCAAAGAGACATGTAACCCTTGTGCTATCCTAGGCATTTTAACGTTGGGAGTTGGGTCATCTAGACCCACTAGACAGTGCTCTGAACCTTTTTTCTTCAATGATTTGTGATCTTCACTGGTGTCCATGGATTACATGAAATCTTTCCACCTTTGTCATGGTAGGGAGAACACGTCAATGTAAGGCTGGGGTCATAGGATAGCACAAGGGTTAAAAGGAAAAATAACTTACCAAATGTGATTAGAAGCTCTTCATCACTTTACTCTCAAATCTATTCACTTGTTTATATAGCAAAGCTGCAGATGTAATTATTAATTTACCTCCAAAACCCAGAATTCATACCTGTTGTTATTTTGTCATCCTCCTTCAATTTGAAATATTTCAAGAAAATACTTAGCAACATCTTTGAACCTGAACCAAAAGCCCCTTTTCCCCCCAAAACAAATAAATAAAAATAAAAAAATGAATAAAATAATAAAAAATTGAACTGTGTCTAGTAATAAAGCCTCTCTTCATCTCCTGCATCCTGATGACTCCCCACTGAGGCGCTCTGCACAGCCGGGACTTTCTTTGACTTCTAAACCTCACAGATGGAAAGTGCAGCTTTACATCTGAAGTTACCTGATGCTATGTTCACACTCGGCTTGGAAACGCACCTTCAAGCAACCACTTGTAATTCAAAGTCTATCTAAATGCGAGCCTGCGGACGTTACGGGCGTCCGCGTTCCAACTTCTAGCGTTCACACGTGGCCAGCAGGTTTTTAAGTCCGTTTCGGGCTCTACGTACAAAATGCACCGCCATAGAACCCGCTTTGAAAAACCGGTTGAACTATGACCCCAATCAGAGACTCTGATTTGGTAGCGACGTACGGGTTAAGTCTTTTTTAAAAGCGCCATAAGTGCCAACCGTTTGAAAATTGATGATGGAGGAGAAATGAATATTTGCAGTTTGGGCTTGGCCTGGAAGGATATGACACCCGAGTCTTTCATACATCGGAATAGAGCTGTGACAGAAAAAGCCTGGAGCAAGATCTGCAGACATGAACGCAGCATTAGTAAAAGCATCTATTGACTCTGTTTTTGTAGTACCGTAGAAAAATATTATTTTATTAAACATCTAACAGTGGAGAAATCTAAACTGATCATTTATTTATCATCCTGTTAACAGGTATTATATTTGATACTACGTTTAACATTTGTTTTTGTGTGTCCTGCCTCTACCCTGATTTAAGGTTATTTGTTGTAGTAAAGCAAATACATGCCGAAGAAAAAGTATTTCTGTGTACTACATGTTACGGAAGATCGGTCATTTGTAAAATCGACCATCTTTTCTTACCTTCCTCGTCGAATCTGCTGCCAGTCCTTCTCCTCATCGGTAAACGAGTCGTTGAGATGCTTGTAGACGATGGGGAGGTAGCAGGGCACCACGGTGCGGGCACAGCTCTTCACAAAGTTGAATGCCTCCTCCTGACCTGGGGAGTCCAAGTCATCGAAGAAGATCCCTCCTATTCCACGAGTCTCTCCTCTGTGGCGCACGAAAAAGTAGCGGTCACACCTGGAAGACAAAAGCATTCGCTTGCAATCAGATGATTTCTTTTGTCGACTAGTTTAGGCAGAAAGAAAATCTGTTAGAGTGGTAAAGAGAGGCCGTTTTACCAAACATGTCCATTTCCTATATTTCTTTCTAACTTCAGATAAAGAGCCCCTATCCCATTTATCTATGTCCACCCTGGTCATTCAGGGACTCAACGGTTTCTCTAAAACAGCTGTAGACTTGCACTTATCATCACCCAACAGCGGGGACACACCCATCGTAATGCTGAAACTGAAATCAGGGTCACAAATGCACGCGTGCCAAAGCGCACACACACACTTCAGACATCGAGGATTGAGGGAGCCGTACCATTTCTTGAAGTCTGGATAGTACTGCGGGTGGTGCTTGTCGCAGGCTTCCTTTAGGGTGTTGTGGAAGTGGAAGGCGTCCTCTTTATCTATGTAAACTGGCGTCAGATCCGTTCCTCCACCAAACCACCACTGCTTACTGCCTGGAAGACAAACGCACGGCACACACCAAAGAAGAAGACAGGGGCCGTTGTTCGACTCACTCAATAGTGACACTGACACCAAGACACAGACGCCGTCTTAAAGGACCGCCACTCACCATCCTCCTCTTCAATCTCAAAGTATCTGTAGTTGAAGTGCACTGTGGGTATGTGGGGGTTCTTGGGGTGAATCACGGAGCTCACTCCCATGGCACTAAATGGTAATTTACCTGAAAGCATAAAAACAAAGCAGGGCCCCACCTGAGACATGCCAGGTCTCACTAGACGCGACCCTTTTGGTGTCCAAATGTAAACCCCACCATCTTTCCCTTTCAGGACTTTTCCTCTGCTCCTCATCTGCTTCGCAGCCTCCTCTGTCAGGTACCCAGAAACCACTGACACGTTGACGCCGGCCTTCTCAAACACCTTTCCATCCTGCATCACACAGCTGATTCCTCCACCGCCTTGCATGAAGACACAAAGGGGTTAAAGAGGTGTTCACTGAAGGCCAGAATATCAGATGAGACAATGGAATCTCACCTTCCTTCCTCTCCCATCGGTCTACTTTAAAGGTCCCACCGTCCACCTCCTCCAAGGCTTTACAAAACTCAGCCTGCGTCTCCATGATCAGCAACTCCATCTTGGTCCGCATCTCCTCCTTCCTGCTTTGGAGCACGCTGATGTCGGTCACCGGAGCAGACATGAACCTCCGACATCTCTCGACGATCTCAGCCTCCTGCTCCCTGTTCTCTACTGCTCCTGAAATCCTGGTTGCCATCTCCGCGCGCTGGAAGTGGTTCCCGTTGGCCAACAATCCCGCAACAGCTGCAGCAGCGGTGAGAGCTGCGGCTCCGCTAATCGCCAAGGCTCCTCTTCGTCCGGCCGACTGTCCGCCCGCGGTCCCGTGGGACATGAACCTCACGCCGGTGCCCCTGGAAAACCATCTCCTTCCCGGGAACAAAGACTGTGACGGACCGCGGCTTCCTGATAAAATGAACGTGGACTCGCATGAACGAGCAAGACCCTTAAAATGGGATTTTAAACATAGTCTCGTTGTCGAAAGCGCCGAAAAATGAACGATAGTTGCCATTTTGAGAAAATACCGTAAAGGTGCTTCGCGGCCTTTCCTGGTTAATGTGTAATTATCGCTCTCAACATTATCTGAAGTTCTGCTTACGTGCTATCAGTCGTGTTTTAAAAGTCAGGCAAAGGGGTGTGCGGTTTCTGGTGTAAACAATGGCATTATGGGAAAAGTAGTTTGTTATTACCTGAACACAGCGGCAAATGCCCGCAAAAAACGGCATTACCCAGAGTGCATCGCTCCCACACCACACTCCCGTGCTTTATTCACGACTTCCCATGTCTGGTTCGGCATGTTTACGTTTGTCATATTATTATTAGAATAGATTTTTTACTATAAACATTAAATATTGTGTAAAATAACAGATGGGTACCAATGATAAATCACCGATTAAAGCATAATTGCTTAATGGTTTTTAAGCATAATTCTGTAATTGCTAAAGGAAGCTTTTAGCACACTTAATTTATGGAAAAACGCACAAAAAAAAAAAAAAAAAAACACAAGATAGTGGCCAAAGTAGAGTAGACATAAAATTACCAATTTACGATTATGTCACGAGAAGCAAGAATTCGCTGAAAGTAAAACAAATGATTTAAATCCATTAAAAGTATATAATCTTACAGAAAGTTTTAATCATTGTTATTATTATCATTATTTACCTTTGCTTATGTACGATATATAATAGCATTGCCGGTGAAATTACAAGGTTTGAACTGCTTTTGAACGATTTTACGAGTTCAATCGAATTGTTTTCACATGTGCGCATGCTCAGACAGTAAAGAGTGTTGTTCGTCACTATGACAACGAGACTATTAAAAACCTTTCGGGGCCGTAGGGGGAGTGGAAGCAGATTATGTGCACAGGTGTTGCTTTGGAGACGTCCACGCGTTTGTGGACCACCTAGATGGAGAAGAAGTGTCTCTAAATAAAGGCGAAAACTGCGCAGCAAGAGGATTCTGGTGAGTTTTGCTGCCTACTACTCTGTGTTAATGCTAGTGCTGGGGGGTGGCTGGTTTATTTTAATAATATGTCCTCTGTCCTGTTCTGTTTATTTTAATTAGACCAACTATGCTGCAAAAAATAAACTGAATTTAGTGCAAGTTTCTGAAAAGCAACTTGTTCCTTGAACAAAGTGGAGAGCAACAAAAACTAAAATAAACAGACAGCTGACTAAACCACTCTAAACACATTATAGGCTAAAGGTTACAGCTAGCTAGTCTGGTTTCCTGCGAGCATATGAATTTAAGTGGTGAAATAACAATAAATTCATTATTCTATAAATGTATATGCAAAAATCCGAAAATAAATGAATAAAAACAAAGATATTCTGTTTTAATTGCTTTTACCCCCTCCTTTTTTATTGTACAAGTTATTTATACAATTATATGTATATAATGTAAATAATGACATGTTTAAAAATATATATTGATTTATGGCTTCAAAATAATTTACCATACTTTTTTTTTTTTCATTTATAAAGTTTTTAAGTCCAAAAATGTTTGACACCATTTTTATTGATGGGTCTCTTATAAACAAATGGCAGAATCATTCTGGAACACTGACTTTTTCATTCTTTAATTGATTTTTTTTGGTGATAGTTTTTTTAATTTATATTTTTATTTATGTATTTATTTTAGCAAGATGATCAGTTGAGAACAATGATGATCTGGCTTAGATATTTGTTTAATTGAAGTTTAATGGATCCCGATAGTATCCTCGTGTTTACTTTACGTTACGGCACATGTGCAGCAAATTGTCATACGTGTTACGTGATTGTAACTAATTGCTTTATCATGCATTTGTGGTCAAATAGTTAAACCTAATTGAAAATAGTTGTAATTTTCCTGTAAAAAGCTAATCTATCTCTAAAATAGAATATTTGATTTTATTCATTTCTTAAAAAAATGTTGTTAGATGTTTTACAGATTTTAAGCATAGAGCAAAAGAAAATATGTACAAGCTGTTGTTGTTGGTCAGTGTAAAGCCTTATATGTGTTTTGGTGAAGACTGCTACTAACCGCAACTAAAAGAACTTATTCTTCTTTGTGTGTCTCTTCTCTTAGTTGTTGATTATGACTGAGACTGTATACAAAAACTCTCAGGAGGAGTATGAAGATGACTTTGAGAAGGATCTAGACTGGTTAATAAGTGAGGAGAGTCGAAGTGAGGATCAGGTGAGATGCTCTGGATCACATAGTTTTTTACATTTTTTTATGTGAAGCTGTGTTTGCTCATCTTACGGCAGAGTGTGTGTTTTATAACCGCTGATGACTGAAGGCGCTCTGCAAAACAGTTGGCAGTGTTGAGTTACCTGATCAGAGACATCGCCGATCACATGTGAAACCAATGCTTCTGACTTGCAGTGGTATAATGTCACAGCTCTGCTCTAAAATGCAGTATTGATGAGCATACAAGCATATCTGTTATCACAGCAGCAGACTGTTACCCGCAGAGTGTTGATGCTGCTCTTTTATCTGCATTCAAGCCTCAGTGATGAATTCATGGCATGTTTGCCCTCTCTACCTCCCAGGGATCCAATTATGATGACATAGAGGCAGAAATAGACAAGGAACTGGAAGTGGACGAGAAACAACTGGAAGGGAAAGGAAAAAAAGCAGAAAACGCCGAAGATGAAGAAAAGTGGCCTCCTCCCATGGAGCCGCTGGAGTACGACTCAGACAGAGATAGCCCCGGTAAAGTGTTACCCACCATACCACCTCCTCCAGAGGTGGAGGGTCAGACAGATGAGGAGAAGAAGTACATATTGGAGAAGATCCAGCAGGCCAACAGGGAGCTGCAGGAACAAGAAACACCAGATATCACAAGAAAGAGGAGGCTTCATTTTAAAGAAAAGCTGGTGGATTTGGTGGTTCCTCCATCGCCATTTGAGACAGGCGGCAATGACAGGGAGGTTGAAGAGGGAAAAGGCGACAAGGACAAAACTAGAGATTCAAGGGCTGATGCTGAGGTTTTAGAGAAGATGTCTGAATTAAAACTTTCCCCACGTTTCGAAAGCATTCCTAATGAAGGATTAAAGGAAGACTTGGGGCACAGAGAGGGTAAGGTGCTTGTCGAAAAGGATGGAAAGTTTGATTTGGTTAGTATGAAGGATGTGGAGAGTCAGGGCCTTCTTCCTCCAATAACAACCTGCTTCAGCAACGACTCACCCTCCTCATCAACCTTTCAGCAGCAGAGCGGGAACCCCCGAAAGAGCCCCAGCTCCTCCTCTTCCTCTCTGCGACTTAGAGCCGGCTCCTCCTCCTTCCACCTGGGACACCTTCAGACCCCCAGGCCGCCAACCCAGTCCAGGATCAGGCCCAGTTCAGCAAGCCACAGGCAGGCAGGCAGTCAGAGGATAAACAGCAGGAGACGGGTGCAGTCTGCCACCGGGACGCCCTGTCAGGCCACGTTCACGCTCTCTCCCCAGCAGAAGGAGCTGCTGCAGAGAGTCCAGGAGAGGAAAGACAAGCTGGCCAAAGAGGTGAATACCATCAAAAATGGCGAGAAAAAATATCTTTTTACACAGGTCAGGTCATTGTCCTCCCCTATTTCCCTCCTTTCAGGCAGAGCAGAGAAAACACGAGGAAGAGGAGTTAAAGAGGCAGGAGAACGAGCAGGCTTTTAAAGCCTGGGTGTTGAGGAAGAGGGAGCAGCTTCAGGAGGAGAAACGGATCCATCGAGCCCAGGAGATAGAGAGGATCAACTGTCAAGTATGCCACAGGAAGACACAACAACCAGCTAGAACACAGGAACAACATGGACATTAGGAGTATTGATTGGCTGTTAGGAACCATATTCACTCTTGAGTGAAACGTAGGGATCAATAAAAATAAAAAAAATTTAAACAATTCTCCATAAATAGATACATTTTTACTAAACATAAACAAAGACACTTATATATAAACACTTTTGGCCAATCGGATTAGGACTGAGAGGAAAAAATACAGCCAATAAGTTGTTATTTTATAAAATCCTACTATTTTTTTAACTAAAAATGTAAAATATTTCAAGACTATTTTCAATATACAATCAAGCTTATTCGTTAAAGGTTCTGTATCAATTCAGTAAAAAAATACTTATTCCTAGGCCATAACATGTCTGTTCACATTATTTTCCTTAAAACGTCCATTTTGCCAACAAATACACATGTAAATGGATGAATAATACACATTTTAAAAGTGCTTTCTCTGGTCCTCACAGAGAGAATCCGCGGACCCAGATGAAGCCTTCAGGTCGTGGCTTCAGAGGAAATATGAGCAGCAGCAGAAAGAAAGACAGCTTGTGAAGATGAAGAGGCTGGAGGAGGACAGTGGTTACTTGTTACACAGCCGTGAGGAGTGTGAACATGCCTTTAAACTGTGAGCTTCATTCTTTCATTATTCAGTAATAACACCTCTGTTAACCATTATTTAACGGAATCCAAGTTTCCATGACTTAAGAAACAGTTTGGTTTAAAACAACCTCTCCAAAGTGAAACACGAAAACCTTTTTCCAAAAGATGCCAATGAAAGTTTTATGCAGAAAGCCTCCATGTGTACATTTTTAGCAGTCGACTGAAACTGTAGTTCTCCTCCATTCCTCAGCTGGCTGAAACGGAAGCGGGCAGAGAAGCTAGCCGAGGAGCAGGCTGCTCGAGAGCACTCCCGCAGGCTGGTGCTGGAGGAGCGGCGCCTTCGTCGTACAAGAGACATGATGTGCACCATCAATGAAACCAAGCCCTTCAGGTTCACTGAACAGCTGGCCTTTCCGTTCTAATTCTGCTCCGCTAAATTATGTTAGGACAATACAAACTCAATGACAGGAAAGAACAATAGCATGAAAAAAGGATTTTTTTTTGTATGAATGTTTTTTGTCTAATTGTATCCTTTTATTTACACTTTAAAATAGTTAACCGCAGTGACCTCATCTCAGTGTAAATATGACCAATTTCTTTATACGTATTAAGTATTTTTACCTTCAGGAGCATAAATTAATAAATTAATTTAAATAAATAAATTGATTTTAATTAATACATTATGATAAAAATAATTTGATTTAGTTAAGTAATCAAATTCTTAGTCTAAATCTGTATTTTAAATATTTTTATTGCACAAAGAGCTTTTATTTCTTTTAATTTTGATATTTAAGGCTAAGTCACACAGCCACTACATACATTTCGCGCATATTTCATGGATGAAAATTTGTCATGCCTGAATATTCGTGCAAAAAGTGAGGAAAGTTTTGGTCTGTATGGGAAATTTTCCCAGATGTCTTAGGAATGAACCACGTTAAAATTTCAAGAAATACGAATAAACCACGCAAAGAACACGTAAATCAACTTAAAAGCCAAATTTGGCCCGAAAGTCGTGCATCAATTACATAATTTTAACGTGATATGTGCGCCGTACATATCACGTACGTATCTGATATTAAAGTTGGAAATATGTGGACATACATGGAACGGTCGTAGAAAGCCACAAATTTGCATATGCATCTCGCAAAAATCACACGCAATTGCGTAAGATTTAAGGACTAATTGCATATACACTAGGTAAAATACATGTTACCTGCATAATTCTCAACCAATCAAAAATTTCGAACAGCTCAAAACAGAATTCACGTAAAGACCCATCGAGGGACATCTGCGCACGTCGATGAATGACGAACGCAAGGAACACTCATGAATTACATGTATCACGCATGTATCACCAAAGACCGAAATTTCACACGTGGAAAATGTGTAAAGTGTACGTAGTGGTTGTGTGACACGGCTGTTATACCTTACTGTCAAAAAATGGGGTCTCTAAAAATTACAATATTGTTATAAGCTTAATAATAAAGCTTTTCTGACCCTTCAAGGGTCTGGATCAGGTGGAGAAGATCCAGATTTGAGATTTCTCTAGCAGAGAAACTTGAACGCAGAAGATACAACTAAAAACAGAAGCCAAATTGGAAAGGGGGGAAAAAAAGAGAAAAGGTGCACAAGGACACGGTAACCACAGTCATAAGAAGTGGTCAGCAGAGAAATGCCACACAGATGTGTCCAGGTGGCAGGCTTCATCCAGAAACAACGTCAGAAGTGGTCCAAAGTCTTTTCAGATGAAGATCAACTTTGTGTTTCTGTAGAAAAGCCATGTTCCAGACTCTGAAGGTGGAAACAGAACCCATGCTGCTCGAGGTCTGGCGTAAAGTTTGCAGTCTGTGGTGGTTTGGGAAGCAAAAACATCTACATCTACAAGCACAGCCGTTCCCCGTAAAGATCAGAGCACTTAGCATCCCTTAGCTGACCTCATTTTCCTGGATGTCTGTTTATACTTTTAGCACATTTTTGGTGACATTCTTTTCCGAAAAAACAACTTTTGGGTCACCAAAACAAGTTTTTAAGGATATCATTTTTGAGATGCACAGCACATCTTGCACACTTAGATGTACTACAGTTTATGTAGATATTTGGGCTCTTCATTTTCATGTGTCTCTTTGAAGCGGCTGGGTAGCTCGGTTGGTAAGGTGAGAGGCTACCATGCAGGAATCCAGGGTTCAATTCCCGGAGGGGAAAGAGCAATGGTACTGGGGGCAATTACCACATCAATGGCTAGCAATTAACATCACTAGGTAAGACCCTAAACGCTTCTGCCTCCCGAGTGCGGTTCAGCTGCAGCTCATCACTCCCCCAGGGGATGGGTCAAATGTGGAGAAGAATTTTCCCATTGACTGAAGTATCAATTATTATTATTTTGTTATAACCCTTGTGCTATCCTAGGCACTTTAACGTTGGGAGTTGGGTCATCTAGACCCACTAGACAGTGCTCTGAACCTTTATCTTCAATGATTTGTGATCTTCACTGGTGTCCATGGATTACATGAAATCTTTCCACCTTTATCCACCTTTGTCATGGTAGGGAAAACACGTCAATGAAAGGGTGGGGTCATAGGATAGCACAAGGGTTTTTCCTTCTTCTTTTTCAACATTTTAGTCTCCAGCCAATTTCATAGACCACTCCCACCATTTTAAATTTTTAATACTGTTATTTGGAAACCGTTTTACACTTACAATGTTTGAACACAAACTTTGAGGAAAGACGTTACTCCACCACCCCAGAAGCCAAAGTGACTGAACTGAGCAAAACCAGCAGGTTTCCTTTGAGAAGAAACCTTCATCACTCCTACACCTGGCTGAAGATCTGGGCACAAAGCCCAATTCCTAAAGCATCCTGCTGGTAACGGGACATTTCCACCCATTCTCCACGGATTGAACACATCTCCAGACAGTTTGGTGAGGAGTGCAGCTTCACTCATTCAGTCACTGCTTGTGGTCAGAGTGAAGATGAAATTAATTTGTGCTAGTGTAACAATTGTGCCCCAATTTTAATCCCCTTTGAGGATCCATCCTCAAACTCATCCCTTAAACACATTTTCATACACACACTTAAAGTAATTCTCATTTCCGTTCTGTATATTTTGTTTTCTTTTGTCTTATTTCTAGTTTGCTAGTTGAATGCTCATGTCCGTTTTGCTAATGCTGATCGCTTTTCAATAATCTGCTCTTACATCCAGGACTTCCTGCTTGTTTAAAATCATTTTTTCTATAAATATTCACAGGACGTCGTTGAGATTTCATTATTTCTTTGTCGTGGTTAAGTCCCTCAAAGGGTATGAATGGCCTATGGTCGAGAGACTGATAAATTGATCATTACTTTATTGATTATCGGTAACAGCCGGTGTTTCTGTCAGCTCGTACCATTGAGAATTTGGGTAGCGCTACATTGATTTAAGGCGTGTTAGCTGTTAGCCAAGTCTCTGTCAGCACACTAACCAGCACTCTCAGGAGTTTCTTTGACTCCCAACCAACACGAAAGGGTCAACTGCATTATTTGGTAAGGCGCTTACACTGCCCACAATCTCAGAGGGAACTGGTGGCTTGTATCTCCTTTTTGATGAGCGTTTTAACTTTGCGCCGGCTCTGCTCCCTCTGTATCTCCTTCTCAGCTCTTTGGGAATGTCATACCTTATTCCAACCTTACTTTTCCTCAGAGCCAGGAGTTCAGTTCTCTTGTAAACAATCTTGTGGAATTTAGAGTCTCCCCATTCACACACATTCACATATGTAGGTATGAAATGTTAGAGCTGTCTGTTATCTGATTGTTTGACTTTGTGTCACACAAACTTAAGAATTCTAGATCTTTATGTTTAAATAAATAAACATTTCTCCTTAATAAATAAATAAGGATATTTTCCAATTGAAATGAGCTTTTATTCTGCAAAATTGATCAGGCTGCACACATACATTTAACGACCTGCAACATTCATCATTTTATATTAAATGCACATTAGTAGCCAACCTAAAACAAATATATATATATATATATATATATATATATATATATATATATATATATATATATATATATATATATATATATATATATATATATATTCAGTTAGCATTTCAGTTTCTTTCAGAAAAACAAAGTAACTTATCTATGCATCCATGAGATTTACAGTGCACGACTTTGCCTATCATCTGCATCCAAACAAAACAGAAGAAAGCCCGTAAAAATACATGTTCCTTGAAACAGGAACAACCGGCATCTTTTTTAGAAAGAAAAAAAAGTTAATCATACATTTGAATTCAGACAGGCACTACCTTTAAAACACATAAATAAGATCAGGTTATAAACACACATTCACAGTGGACATGAGTGAAGGAAACATTTATAATTTCGAAGAAAAAAAAAACATTTTTCCCTAAGGTATTTAAACGAGTGCTTTTTCAAATCTAAAAACCTAAAATAAAACAAACAAAACAACAACACAGTGCTCCATAGAGTTTTGACAGATATTCTTACTGCCACAGAAATGTAAAATCAGGAAAACGTTCATGTAAGTTATGGCAACATAACATTTATGAAGATGATCTTTAGGTTTCTGATCTCCAAAAGTAGGAAATTCATTGAACATGTTTCTGAATGGATGGATAGAAATGGATGGATGTAAAAAAAAAAAGTCATAAGCCAAAGTCGTAAAATGTAAACTTTCAGAATAACAGCTGTAAAAGTCAAAAACGTCAAAATATCAAATAGGCAACAGAAAGCAGAGTATCACTGATCTGCTCTTCAAACAATACAAAAATAGTAATATTCCTTTTTCCAAGCTCACTCAATAAATAGTTAAAATATTGGAGGGATTTTAGTAAAAAATGATGCTTTTTCTTCTTCTAAAGTTCATCTCTAGGGTTGATGCTGAAGCTTTGACTCAACACAGACTGTTTGTCCAAAGCCTGGATCACCTCATCAGCCTGAAGTCTCTCCTAAAGGAGAAAGAAAATGAGGGAAAAAGGACAGAATATGAGTAAAATATGGGAAATTAATGCAGCAACTGCATTGATAAACTCTGTTGCCTTGATTATTAGAAAGAATTTGTGATTGGGTATCACTGCCAAAACAATCAATTTAAATATGATTAAAATAATGCTCAACTTATTTTGAAATTTCCATTAAAATCATATTTGTTAGGATAAACAGTTTTTACATCACTCATTTTTTTTAAATGTAAGTTTTTTAATGGGTCCTTCTTATAATAAAATGAGGAAATCTTGACAATCTAACAAAAAGCAGTTCTTAATGAAAAAATAAAAGGTGATATTTTAAAATGTGTTTATTGATTTTATTTATTGATATTAGATTTTCAAAATAAAGTTTTGATAACTTAAATGTGCTTTATTAAAATTTTTGCTATAAATTTTGGAAACATCACTGGGAGAGGACTTCTGACTCAATAATTGGACAAAATTCTGATGATCGTTAATAAATCTATTCATCAACATTTAGTATTGAACTCCTAAACATGGTCAGAATTAAGGTACAGTCACATGGTTTACCAGTTCCCGGAAGAGTGGGTCCAGCGTGAACCACAGAGCCACAGCACACCTCTGTCCACTGGTGACGGCCTTCACACCGTGCGGATTCTCCCCTCCTGACGAGAAACCCACCATCCTGCCACATTTGGGCTTCACTGATGCCTAAAGAGGATGATAGAGTGTTTTATAGTTTTCTGAGGGAGAAAGTATTTTTTGAGTGTCCAAACAGTCTTTGTTAAAACCTTTTATTCTCAGAATAAGTTTCAATTACCTAATTCCTTAAGAGATATAGTTTTTTAGACATCTGTAAGATGTGCAGATAACCATAACTGCAGTCTTTTACGCTAAAATGCACACAGTTTTCTTGAGGAAACATCTCACCGTTACTGTTTTGGCATCGATTTTTGTGAATATGAACTCTCCTCCATCAAAATCTCCATTTAGGTATAACAGTGCACTAAAAGAGGAAAAATATGCATTTTACAGAGCACGGGATATGAATATTTTACTCAGACAGATGCTACATAAAAAATGTATGACACAAAGTGGTACCTGTAGTCCCTGTAGGTGTATGCTGGTGGTTCCTTCCAGCACTCGTGGGCATCGGGGTCCAGCAGACAGTTGTCTGCATGGATGGGATGGCTCAGGTCATTTCTGTGATCTTGCTGCCCTAAGAACATAAAAACGTAAAAGATAAATGAATAAAGAAATTTAAAGAAAAATTCTAAGAGACTGTTGGACAAATATTTTCTATAGTATGTGTGTGAAGCAGTTAATTTTTTTATATACAGTGATCCCTCGCTATAACACGGTTTACTTTTCACGGTTTCGCTACTTCACGGATTTGCATGATGCATTGTGTTCTGCATTCTGATTGGCTATAAAGCCACTCTGCTTCTTCTCTACCTGTGCGTCAATAACGTTGCAGTTTAATATGTACACGTACGTATAACAGCTTGTCAAATTTATATTATGTACGTGCAAATTCTCTTGATGGTGGCATGTCGGTGTATAATGATCTTTTTTCAATGAAGAAAAAAGAGCGACAACAACTGCCTATCACTATGTTCTTCTCCTGAACAAACACAGCTGCACCGCGGGCTTTAAAAGAAGAAAACACTGCAGAGCGATGCAGCGGTTCAGTCTCAAGAGCAGTAAATACACCTGAGTCACTATTTGTCCAACTGTACTTTGTATTTTTTTTAATCATCATTTAAAATTTCCTCCCGTTTAATCCAATTACTCGGGTCGCGGTGGGCGGGGCTAATCTCCGCGATTTGAAGCCTTCTGTTCACATTGATGATTAAAATTATTATTTGACAGTACAGTACAGAAGTTATTTGTTGAAAAAAAACGTTTTAAAGTACTTTGATTAGTGAAACAAATGCTTGAGCCTGTAAAATGGTTTGTTCTTTCTTTTCAATGTATAATAGAGTATTTAATTGTATAATAATTGTAAAAAAAAATAGAGGTTTCTACTTCACGGATTTTGCCTATCACGGGTTCTTTCTGGAACGTAACCCCCGCGAAAAACAAGGGTTTACTGTACACACACAAGTTTAGCACATTTTGGAAATAATCAAGTGGACGGTCTTAAGTAGGCATAATATACTTGATGCAGCTTATACAATCTGAAAAAAAGGTGTGTTTAAATAGTAAAGTATGTAAATAGATGTATAGTTAGAGCTTAAAGCTGCTATTTAACCTGTGAACATTTATAATTATGCATTTATAATTATACAGTAGTGTGACATTGGAGGTAAATAAAGACCCACGCTAATAAAAATCTTTTTTTGTTGTTGTTTTTAACATGTTTTTGTAGTTTTTTATCCGACAAGCATAAAGAAATTAAGCTTAAAATGAAATTTTTGTGTATTCCTTGATTCACATTGCTTTGATTAGGAGCGGTTAAAAAAAGGCCATTTGAAAAAAAAAGGGCGTATTTGTAGGCCATAAGCTCCCTGTTCCACTCCCTGCAACTAAGAAGGGAAGGGGGGCGGGGTTGTTCTGTTCCTTTCTGTCCTGCCCACAACTTAGAGGCCAATTTATAATTATATCATTATTGATTATAATTAATAATTCCTAATATGCTACAATAACGGTACTAAGTTTCACCCAATATTTATCCAAATTTACATACATTTAAATATTGTTAGGTTTCTATTTCAGTATTTCATATCTACATCATTTAACATGGGTAAAAAGAAATGTCTATGAGGAATTTGCGTGAGTGGATACATTTGTTAAAAGGTTTACAGTAAATGTATTCACTAATTTCCAGTAAAAAGACATTTCAACTGATGAAGACAAAAATAAGAGGCAGACAAAGTCAATTTTCAACAACAGATTTGTTATCTTCTTTTCTTTTAAAAATCAGATATATCAGGATGATTTTACATCTGTAGTTTGTGCTTAACTCCAAAAATAGATCTCAAAACGGTTCAGACTTTGGGTGAAGGATCACTGGGAATATCATAAGGGCTCGTGTCCATGCAGCAGTTACCTGTGATGGCTGTCCGACACACTAGGTGTGTGTAGGAGAAGTGCAGGGTGGAGTTCAGCATGAAGTAGGACTCTATAATTCGTCGGGCTCGTTCGCTGACGTTGTAAAAGAGGCGAGCGCTCTTCATAGGCACCCTGCCTTCGTAACCATACTGAGAAAAGAAGAAAAGCACACTCCTTAGCGCACAAGAAATGATTTTAGGTCTGAGTATTATGTCCCCATTAAAGACCCATTCCAACGAAAATTGTGCTTTGAACGTTTTCTTGAAGTATGTCTCTGATAATGGAGGTCATATGTAAAGAAAATTTGGTAAAAATTACATTTTCTGAGTATTTCTTTATTCAAAATGTTGTGAGGAGCAGACAAAAATCCAGCTGGGAAAAAAACTATTTGTGACATACAAAATATGCTGTGCGAACCACAAGTTCCCTGCTATAAGCTCTTAGTTTGGGGTGATGGGAAGGGGGGTGGGATTACTCTGCGCCCACTCTCCCACACACACAACTAAGAGGCAAATTTCTAATGAACTACTGCTACTTTGCACAAAATGTCCTAGAAAACAAAATAGTTTTTTGAATTTTGGCTAAAAACGGCATAATGATCACCCAAAAAAACACTAGGAACACTTTTAAAACAGGTCAAAAGATGAGCGGAGTGGGTCTTTAAAAGGGTGAGTGCATCTCCTGTAACAAGGAGAGCTCCTCCTCTGGAGAAAAGTTGGTGCACCTGTAAAGTCTTGAGCACAGTTGCTCCCTCAAACTTCTCATTGGGCGTGTGTGGGGATGTCCTTCCTTTGTAACCATCTCCTGCCATGGTAACCGCCTGAAGGTAAAACCCACAAATATGTTTTTTGACAGATATTCCTAAACAGCAAAAGCCCAAAATCTGTTTTTTTCCCCTCAGCTTAGCTCCTCATCCCAGGTGTAGAATGCCCTTACCTGAGCCAGGCTTCTGAGCTCTGCACAGTCCTGCTCAGATATAATGTGATCAAGCAGAACCCGCTGAGTCCCGTTCAAGTCCCCTGAGTTCTGCACAAGCTGCACACCCTCAAAAACCAAAGGGCCACCTACAAGGATCATACCAAAGCATTTACAGTCGGCGCAGCACAAGCTGGAAGTCCTTGCCACCTCTTTGTGTATAATTCTCGTTTATCTCTGGAAGCAGCATCATGGCCCACGGTTACCTTCTTTGAGCTGCTGTGGAGCAGCGATTTTCTTCCCTGAGATGGGAACGTACTCCATCCAGCCGTCAGTGCTCGAGGGAATCCTGAGACAGAGCAGATAGTGCGTTTGTCCTAAGGTGTGATAACCACGATAGGATGGAACAGTTGAGCAACATTGTTGGTCTTTGTGTGACGGGAAAACAACAACATAACGGTAAAAGTACCAAAGTTTGTCCTGTCATTTTCTCCATTTCTTCTATTGCTTAAAATTACTGTTTGTGCATATTTGCATGGACATCTTTTGCTATATCAAGACTGCTTATAAACATTTAAATGTATATAAATTTAACAAATAATGCATGCATTATTATTCATTTTACACACCTGTTAAGGTCATTTCTTCCACCTGTGCTACTCCAGTAATTCTGCATGAAAAGCAAAAGGAAACATTTTTGGTTTTCAGGACAAAAAGCAATAACAGCAGTCATGGACATAGCAATATGATATTTAGAGACATCAGCAGCAGGTTTTATTTCTTGCTTGATTGATTTCAATCTATTTTAGCAACAAAAAAGGGGCAAAAAAGTACCATAAAGTTGTTGGAAAAAATGTATTTAGAAATGTGACGTTTCAAGGTGTGACCAGCAGGTGGCAGTGTTGTTCAGGCAGACAGTAGGGCCCTTTCTGCAGGGCCACGCACCTGTCCCCCCTATGCTGTGGGCTCAGCCAGCTGCAGGTTTTGGATGCTACACTCCCCGCTGGAGATCCGCTCCACATCAGTGACACGGTTTACCGCTAACCACCAGTTAAACAGCAAACCCGACCATTTTTAGCTAACTGAGAATTAAAGGGTCACCGTTTTTAAAATGACATGTGAGGTTTATGGTATTTTTTTTTCAATAGAACAGTAAAACAGGCTGTTTAAGTCCATGAACTTACTGCTTCAGTGAAATCTGCACCCATTATCTGGCTGCCAATCAGAAGCAGCTCCAGCTCCTGTTTGTGCCTCCTCAGGTATCGTGCCGCGTCCTGCGGAGAAACACACATGCACACACGTGCACACACACACATCCATACAAACGAGGAACTGTGGTAAATAACATGTTATTAACAAAAAAACAGCATAGCTTGGTTTTACTTTTAAAAGACACACAAATAATATATTTATGAGAAGTTCATACATTTGAACAACTGTTTTCATTAAATGATCAACGAAAAACATTTATGTGTCATATTTTCATTTGTTTTACCCAACAGGACAGTTCTTCAGACTATGTTAGCTTCTCTCTAGACTTAACCTCTTAATCTTTTTTTGGTTGAAATTAAAGGGAGTAATTAGACTGGAAAAGTCCGTAGGTCCGCACCGCGCCCTGAACCTCGCGTTTGGTGTGTGTTCAGACTGCCTCTAAGAGGACTAAGCAAAGCAACAAAAGAACGACTCGTGGCACTCTGGTTCACTTTAAGGGAACCAAATGTGTCCAGTCTGAATGCACCCTTAGACTTTGGTAAAGGTAGGTCTGAAGAAAGTGGTTTTAAACTGGGCAGGTTTTTTGTCGATTAATCGCTGCTCCAACAACTTTCAGCATGTAGCTTTAGCACAACCTCGCTAACAAACGTATAGAGATATAAAATACTGTAAAGAATCAAAGGCTGCTGGGCTGAGCATATATCTGGATGCAGAAAACTTTCAAGGCGTTTCGCATGCTTTCAGGAATACATCACTGTGGATATTGAAAATGATGTCTAGACACCAGACAGTTTTAAATATTTATCCAAAATATATTTACTGAAAAATGCAATAATGACAGGCAGTGAAAACCAGCTGACTGTTTAGTTATTAAGTTCCTGAGGAAAGTGAAGCGGCAATGGCTCCACTCTGCTTGGAAACCCGAGCAGGCCGCAGCATTTTTATTTTCCATCATCCTTCAAATTACTAGAAGCGCAGTTGTTAAAGAGGTTTCCACAGAACCTCTGACCCCACTTTTCCTGCTCCTTCCGAGTTCCTGAAAGGCTATTTGGCAGCAGGGACAGGTTGGGTTAGGCCCTGGTGAGGAGGAGGAGGAGGAGGAAGAGGAGGAGGAGGAGGAGGAGGAGGAGGAGGAGGAGGAGGAGGAGGAGGAGGAGGAGGAGGAGGAGGAGGAGAAGCGTTCCAGAGCAGACAGGAGGTGGCCTGGAGGCCAGTTATGGCTGTAAGCTCAGAGCTGGACACACCAAACAGCTCCAGGAATGTAAGCATTTACCGGAAAGATGTAAACATGTTGCCTTTCAGGCTCTTTATCTCACATTCATACACGGGGGAATGGAAACTGTTCTAATGAATAACAGACTTTCCAAGAGACAGCCTGTTTGGGAATTCAGTTTCAAAACAACTGACCAGAGCAGAGGAGGATTATGACCAGCTTGAGAGGATTCACTAATTTTTTTTTTTTAGCTCAAATTGTGGTCGCTCATAAAAATAAGGGGCTTATCTGAACAGATAATGGGCTTACGAAATGTGCCAAACAGTTGGAACTGGATTGAGAACATGTCCAAATGAAAAGAACATATTCTGAGGAAACTTCTGCGGCAGGCTCCACGCGCGTCCAAGAAAAACATCAACACGGCTTCTTGTTTCCAGTCCAACAGTTTCTCTCCCCAACCTTTCTGTGCTCCCTTTTTCTATGAAATCATAATCTTTTATCCGTCTTCCGTTTAGATGTGCATGAAAGACAGTTTCCAGTGAATCAAAGGGGAAAAGCAGCTTTAATTCAGTGTTTGTGGATGCAGGAGCAAATAAAGTTCCAGAAATTCTGCATCTCATCTGAACGACAAACCAGTTTTATTTAACAAGATATTGTTTTTTTTTAATTATTTTTTTGCTCCTAATTTTTATTTAACAAACACTCTTGCTGTAGAAACCATTAAAGCCCCACTCCAACTATCTTTTCATCTATTGTAAAATCATTTTTTAATTATGATTATGCAGTTTTTAGCCAAAAGCAAGTCATCACAATTTGAGTAAAGAAATACTCAAAACGCAGTTTCAATCTCTAAATCCTTTTATACATGTCCTTCATTATGAGAAGAATGCTACAAGAACATGTTAAAAACACCATTTTCAATGGAGTGAGTCTTTAAATATTAGAAAATTGTTAATGTAACTAGCAGCGACTAATGCACCAAACCAAACTCTGCACAGTTAAGGTAGAGTACGGACTGACCTCTCGTGGCTCCCCATCCTGTCCAAGCACCTCCCTGTAGAAAACTACGTTTTCAGTCATGAACTCCTCGCCGTCATGGAACAAAAGGTAGGTCAAAGCGCTCTGCAGCGCGTCCTCCAGCCTGTCAACTGCACAAAGAAGGAAAGACGCCGCACTTCAGAGACTTTTCTTCCTAATGCTATACATATGTTTAGTACTGCAGTACTCTGAAGCCTGACAAAAATGCACAGCCAGCTTAAGACACAAACACCACAGCTGCTGCAAAATTGAAACAGCAGGATATTTGACTTGGAAACATTTCGATTTGAAACATTCAAACCACAACCCTAACAAACTGTCCATCTTCACAAAGTTGAAAGAAAGGATTTTTTTTCAATAATAACAAATGAGAACACACACAAACATACAAATTGTAATTAAAACAGGATAATTTTCGACAGAGTGAAACACAAGTATTGCTGGGATTTACCTGGGATTTGAACAGATCTACCAATGCGGTTTATTTATGAAACACAAACATACTTTTCCCTTCAGCTACATTTGAACTGAACATATGAGAATGCTGTTGCATGTTAGCAGATTCATCTAAAAATAAGAGAAAGCAAAAAAAAAGAAAAATAAGCACGCAGAGCAACAAAAAGAAGACCACAATTAGCAGCACTGCTGATGCTCCAGATGTTTTGCTCTTACAATATGATTATTTGCAAAATATACAGAACTGTGAAGCAATGATACCTTAAAAAGAAATCCTGAAAAACCATTTTTAAGGAACGGATTTGCTTCAGTTACATTAGCATAAAAAACAGTCCCTGATGGACTTCATTGTTGCGCAAAGGTGACAGCTGGAGCACCGCAGGCCATGAAACATCATCCTTGTGCAGCACGGAAGTCATGGGTGGAGCTCCACCAGTTACTATTTCAGCCCTTGACTGATGTAGAAGTTTTGAAGTCATGGTGACCTTTAATGAAAGACGTATGCAGTAACCCGCAGAACACCAGGTAATGCCCAAACTCTGGCTGGGTGGGGTCTGCCTCAGACTCAGCCTGCATGCCAGCAGCTCTTTGTGGTCACCACGGCAGCTTGCGTGAGCATGCATGTCAATAGGTGAGTAATCTATCTACACATGAGTTCGTCTTTGTATTTACTCTAAAGCCGTCATGCTCGACAAAAAACCTAACTGTCAAGATGAGGCAGGCTGGTTCTGACTCTAGAAATATGAAAAACATGAAGACGGAATAACAAACCCTTGAAATAGGCAAACTGGAGGTAGTCGTAGTGCAGTGGCAGGTAGTTCTCCATGGGGGAGAGACGGCCAGGTCGGGTGGCGAGGTCTCGAACGCATTCATGTTCACAGTGGAGCACCTGAGTGAAGTGATCTGTCATAAAATGGCTTCATGTTAGTTTGGACACATGTAAAAAGTAGACGGTAACGAACACAAAGGTTAGTGTTTGACAAATTCCCTAAATTTTTAGCTTTACTGGCAAATGCTTTCATGTGGAAACGGCCAAAACTATGACAACTGAGTTTTATACAAGAATTGGTAAAAGATTCTATACTGTTCAGTCAATATTTGGGCAAAAACTGTCACTAATTCTGCAAAGTGTGGCAAAATGAGAGATTTGTAATGTTCATCAGAGATACACTTCAAGTGAGAAAGAATTAAAAATGAATCCAAGAAAACATGTCGATATTTAAATCATTTATTTGTTTTATGGTGCAGAAAAGAAGGATTTGGTCAATAATAAAGTTCACCTCAATATTTTATATTTTACTCCTGGTTAAGAATGACATAAGTCAAATGTTTCCTAAGGGAATTCACCAGGTTTTAATACACTGTAGCTGCTATTTCGGTCCATTGTTCCATGCAGATCTTCTCAAGAGCTGTGATGTTTTGGGACTGTTACCGAGCAACATGGACTTTTAAATCCATTCACAGATTGAGACCTGGAGAACCCAGGGGGTCAAATTTAGTCCTCTATTTTTATGTTTTTATTTATTTTGGCTGCTGGTTCCCAAAAAGAACAAACAATACCCACATTTAACTACAAAAGCCCCAAGAAAATTGTTGTTGCGTTCTTCAGGGTTAAAGTGTCAGGTGAACAAAAATTACAGTCTGAAGCAATGACAGAGAAAGTGAGTTTGAAGGCTATTATTTAAAAAAAACAAAAAACATCTCAATCTTTTGCTATTTCTTTGAAGATCGGTGGAAAATAACTCCTAGTTGGCAAATGAAATACCATCATGTTTCTTTATAAATAAGTCCACAGAACTGTACCTGGGTTTAAATGAGAAATAAAGTTGTTTTGGCTGAAAATGTTACAGATTAGTGCAGCTGTAAACGGACTGCAGTCCGGCTTTACTTCTGGTTTGGTTTGAGCTCCTGGACCCTTGTAGAAGGTATGAGAACAATGAAGCAAACCTAAGAGACAACGGGGCTACACATGTGAGCCATCCTAAGTTTTAAGTTTTAGTTGTTTTTCAACTAAATCAATATTGTAATTCAGGTCATGCTCACAGTATAGAACAGTGCGGGTAACACAAAAAAGGAAAATTGACAAATAAATCATTGTATTTCTGTCCAGAACTTTTTTTTTTTTTTTTTTTTAACTTGTCCTGTCCAACAGCTAGGCAAACAGATGAAAGCTGAGGGCCTCTTGTGTTGGACATATTTTATTCTAACAAGAGGGGTTATTCATCTTCAGACAAACCAAAGGTATGTCTGAATAAACCCCTTTTGTAATTGAGGCCAAACTTTATTAATTTCAATCATGTTTGAAAATCTTTGGTGTTGGACCGGACGGAAAAGGAAAGAGGGGAACAAGAGAGAGGGACGTTAGAGAGAGGGGGGGGTAGGAGGGTGATAATAGGAGGGGAAGGGGGGTAAGACCATGAAGCAGCATAGAGCAGGCAGGTTTACTGGTTGTTTATCGTTACGGTACGGTTCAAATGTAGTACAAAAAGGGCGGGGCCTGTTCACACACACTCAAATATTATCAACACACCTGCTAGCCGCAGAAATGTCCACATGTCAACATGCACACAAAACAGATAGTGTTCACGAACGCATACTTATGCCTTTAAACCAACTAGTGTGAAATCTTTCATTCATTCAATCATGCAAACTATTAGTGCAAAGGTGAGCTAACACCTGTGCTCAGGTGAGTGTTTATGTTCTTCTAAAATGGATGGTGGAATGTGAAAAGAAGGAGGAGGAGCGCCCAGCCACCCCCACACCCATACCCCCGCCGCAGCAGCAGCGGCAGCCGGAATTCCCCCAGCGCCACACGGGAACAGGCAGGGAACAACCGCCCCCCGGGCGACCAAGACCGCCACCCAGGCCAGGGCCAGCAGGACCGCCGCGAGGCCCCCAGAGCCAGAGAGCAGGGAGGCGCAGAGGGAAAGAGAGCGCCGCCCCAGCCCAGCCAGGAAAGCAGCCCCCCGCCGCGCCGGAAGAGCCCAACGCAGGGCCCCACCGGAGAGGGACGCCCACAGCCCCAGACGAGCACCCCACCACCACCCAGGAGTTCCGGGCATCCCCCCGCCCCGACCCCAGGTACGAGCCAGGACCCCCCAAGGGAGACCCGCTCCGCACTCCAGGCAGCCACCCACCCGGCCCACGGTTGGTCCAGGTAGGAGCAAGGCAGGGGCCCGCCGCCCCCGCCCAGGAGGGGGGAACCCCGGGGAAAAAAGGGCGGCCCATAAGGGATGTTATAAATATGGCCCGACCAGGCTCGGCCATGTTGGAAGTTTGGCGGGGCCCAGCGCCCAGGGGCAAGGACCAGGACCCACCCCCCAGGGACACGAACACCCCCGGCTCAGGTGTAATATGAACCCCCCCACCGTGCGGAGAGAGCACCGCCGGGCCCAGGGAGCCGGCACCCAAGGGACACGGCCGCCATCGCCAAGGGGCCCACACCCCCCACCAGGGACGGGGTAGGGGACAGATGGACCCAGGTCCCACCTTCCTTGTAAAATGTGTGTGCGTGTATGGGTGTTTGAGAGGGTGTTTGTGTGCATGTGTGTGTGTTTATGTTTGAATGTATATATTGAAGGGGGAGGGGTGTGTGTACTAAGGGGGGTGCAGTTAAAATTGGCGAGTAGGGCACTAAGGGGACATCTCCTGATTACTCACAGTGATGTCCCCTCACCCTCCACACCAAGGGGCCCTAAATGTCTAAGGTGCGGTTAAAATTGGCGGGTAGGGTGCCAGGAGGACATCTGCTGCTTGCTGGCAGTGATGTCCAAGCACCCCCCCTACCAAGGACCCTACGTGTCTAAGGTGCAAATAAAACCGAAAGAGGGGGGGCCCACTCCATAAGGCAACCATAGGAGGGGGGCCACTCCCAAGTAGCCCCCCCCCAAGGCGCATCGCAGGCTAAACCCCCCACCCCCTCACCCTAATATGAGGTTATATAAGGAAGGGGGTAAGTTGGGGACAGCTGGTAGACTGTCCCCCGGTTGGAATTCCCCCAGCGCCACACGGGAACAGGCAGGGAACAACCGCCCCCCGGGCGACCAAGACCGCCACCCAGGCCAGGGCCAGCAGGACCGCCGCGAGGCCCCCAGAGCCAGAGAGCAGGGAGGCGCAGAGGGAAAGAGAGCGCCGCCCCAGCCCAGCCAGGAAAGCAGCCCCCCGCCGCGCCGGAAGAGCCCAACGCAGGGCCCCACCGGAGAGGGACGCCCACAGCCCCAGACGAGCACCCCACCACCACCCAGGAGTTCCGGGCATCCCCCCGCCCCGACCCCAGGTACGAGCCAGGACCCCCCAAGGGAGACCCGCTCCGCACTCCAGGCAGCCACCCACCCGGCCCACGGTTGGTCCAGGTAGGAGCAAGGCAGGGGCCCGCCGCCCCCGCCCAGGAGGGGGGAACCCCGGGGAAAAAAGGGCGGCCCATAAGGGATGTTATAAATATGGCCCGACCAGGCTCGGCCATGTTGGAAGTTTGGCGGGGCCCAGCGCCCAGGGGCAAGGACCAGGACCCACCCCCCAGGGACACGAACACCCCCGGCTCAGGTGTAATATGAACCCCCCCACCGTGCGGAGAGAGCACCGCCGGGCCCAGGGAGCCGGCACCCAAGGGACACGGCCGCCATCGCCAAGGGGCCCACACCCCCCACCAGGGACGGGGTAGGGGACAGATGGACCCAGGTCCCACCTTCCTTGTAAAATGTGTGTGCGTGTATGGGTGTTTGAGAGGGTGTTTGTGTGCATGTGTGTGTGTTTATGTTTGAATGTATATATTGAAGGGGGAGGGGTGTGTGTACTAAGGGGGGTGCAGTTAAAATTGGCGAGTAGGGCACTAAGGGGACATCTCCTGATTACTCACAGTGATGTCCCCTCACCCTCCACACCAAGGGGCCCTAAATGTCTAAGGTGCGGTTAAAATTGGCGGGTCCAGAACTTTCTTTATGATGTAGAAGTGGAATAACTCTGCTGCTGTGGTGGCAAACCACATGGAAATTAAAACCTTGTGGGTGTCTTTCCTGCTCGTTTGTGGTTTTCTTGTGACCAAAGATTACAGCAGAAATGTTCTGCTCGCATCTGTATCCGTAAAAGTGCAACAAAACATTTTACCACCACGTAAACTTGAGCCGGGATAAAAAATGATTTCAGGAAATGAAGTGTAATCAGTTTCAAAGAATGGACAGAGGTGATCCAGAGTTTGAGCTGGTGGAACCATCCCACAGCTCAAATGACTCTGTGTGGTGTCAATAGAATGTCCTATGGAGGTCATGAGACCCTCTGCAAACCAACTAAACAAAAATGTTTTTTTTTGCTATAATTGACTTCACTGGATAATTATTTCTATCCCAATAAAATTGCAGGAAACTGTTTTACAAATTGCTAAGAACGAAAATATCCTTTAGGATTTTTGCATGAAGCAGCACAGGAAAACCTACAAGCCTGTTTATAAAAGCAATGAACTGTTAATTACAGAGGATATTGGTTTATTGTGAAAGTACATTTATAGATTCCATTTCCTTTCTACTTTTTTTCTCCTACCTGAAACAACTTCAAGCAGGCTGTAACGATAACTGAGGTGATCGTGGTCCTCAAACTTCTGTGGACCTTGGCACAAAGCCCGACAAGCCACATCTGCTTTGAAGTATTCCACCAACGCTTCCTCGAACAGGGAAATGGCTCCTTCGTAATCATCTTTGTCGTATAACCTCACCGCATCCATGAAGGAGCGCTGGCATGGAAAAGAGAGGGACAATGAGAAAGATGGAGAGTCTAACATTCTTCTATAACACAAATGCAAACAAACAAAAGTTTTCTAATCAAGAAGCTTGGCCAGACCTCCACACAGAACAGACTTTTGTCAGAGCTCAGCTACAACAGGACTGACGGGTTAAAGTTCACGCAGAACTTTTACTGACTAAGGTTTTCCCTCCTACCTGATGAGGCCGCACTTCTCGGTCCACAAAGTGTTGTTCCCTGACCCCCTCCAGGTCTTTGTACTGCTCCAGGTTCTGACCCATCTCCACATGTTCCGGATTGGCTTGGAAATAGGTGTGAGCTGCTGCTGCTGCTTTTTCTGGCTGCTTCAGCTAAAAGAGAAATACAAGAAAAGAAAAATCGATATGAATAAAATTGTTTTTATTCATCTTCATCTTATTTAAAGACCCAATCTGATGAAAGTGGTGTTTTTATCATGTTCTTGTGGTATTTTCTCATGATGGAGTAAATTTATAAAGAAAGTTAAGCTTAAAATTGCATTTCCGAGTAGTGCTGTTTAAAAACTTATAGCTGTGACGTAGGTGCTATGTCTCTGTACTCGATTCCACTGCATCCGCTTGCATGCAAATATCCGTTAATGTCTTAGGTTTTCATCGTCTGAGCTGCAATCTGGCTCAAAAATGTACAGCTGGATGGCTCCAATATTGCTCACCATTTTTGTTGCACCAGTAAATGTTTAGGAGTGTGAGGGGCTGTAAGCTAGCAGGGGAATGTGTAAAGAATGATGGAATGATGGGGGAGTAAAGGCAGGCTTACTAAGTACCAACAGTCCCACCCACAACTCAGAGGTACATTTCTAACCACTGCTGCTCTGCAAAAACTTTATCCTAGAAAACAATACACGTTTTTTTGATTTTGGCTAAAACTGGCATAATCATAATTAAAAACCACTGGGATTGCTGGGGGGAAAAGCTCATCTTGTTGGGCATCTTTAAGCCTCTTCAAGATGGAGCAGAAGTCTGGAAAAGGTTGACTGAAGCATAGTCACTGCAGGAGCAGAGGTCATTTAGAAATACAATGGGTGAGCCTGGTCGTGCCATGTATACAAAACTTCTTGTTGACCCCCTCTTCCCCTGGGGGTCCTCCTCCTGAGTGGGGACGGCTGGCCCCTGCCTTGCTCTCTCCTGGACCAACAGTGGGCCGGGTGGGTGGTTGCCTGGAGCGTGGGGCGGGTCTCCCTTGGGGGGTCCTGGCTTGTATCAGGGGTTGGTGTGGGGTGATGCCCAGAACTCCTGGGTGGTTGTGAGGTGCTCGTCCCCGAGGGGGTGCTCTCCTGTTTGGGCTGGAACAGCACTCTCTGCTGTCCCCCCATGCCTCCCTGCTCTCTGGCTCTGGGGGCCCCTGTGGCGGTCCTGCTGGTCCTGGCCTGGGTGGCGGATGTGATCGCCCGGGGGGCGGTTGTTCTCTATCTGCTATCGTGCGGTTGTTGGGGGTTCTGGCTGCCGCGGGGGTCTTGGTGAGGGTCACTGTCCCTCCTTCTTTTTACATTCCATCATCCTTTTTAGAAGAACCTAAACACTCACTTGAGCACAGGTGTTTGCTCACCTTTGCAGTATGAGTATGTGAACGATATTTGTACTGTGTACATGTTGACATGTGAACATTTTTGGAGCCAACAGGTATGTTTACAACATTTGAGTGTGTGTAGACAGGCCCCGCCCCTATAGACGTGTGTTACATCTGAACCTCACCGTTATGAGTATAACCATCCAGAAACTAGTTGCTTTATGCTGCGTCATGCCCCCCCCCCCCCCCCCCCCTTCTGTGGTCACTCTCCTACAGACAGTGGGGGGCTCTCTAACATCCCTCTCTCTTCCTCCCTCCTTTGCTTTTCCGTCCGGTCAAACAAAAAAGATTTTCAAATATGATTTAAAATTAATAAAGTTTGGCCTTGATTACAAAAGGAGTTTATTCAGACATACCTCTGGTTTGTCAGAAGATTCATAACCCCTGTTGTTAAAGTAAATTATGTCCAACACAAGACGCCCTTCAGCTCTCATATGTTTGCCCAGCTGTTGGACAGGACAAGTAAAAAAAAAAAGAAATACAGGGAAGGACAATTGGAGTGAGCCTAGTTAATCTTTAAGTCAAAGTTTATTTCTGGAAATATTTTAAGGAGCAGTAGAGGGGGAAAAAACTTGCACATCTCAGTTTAGATCAGGCCAAATTGTTTTATTTTACCATAAAAAGGTGAGCAGATCCCTTTTGGAAAATCCTGTCAGAAGACAACAGAGTTCTGACAGAAACAGACAATCTGCAGGCGCTCTTCAAATGCTGCATCCGCAGGAGGAAACAGACTTTCTGACAAAAACAAAACTCCACTGAGTCTTCATCTAAAGACACATTCTTGGCCAAACAGTTGCTGTGATATATTTGAGTTTTCTTTTCATATAAAAAGAACAAAAGAAGAAGTGAAGAGGACAAACTGTTCCCATCCACATCCTGTTATTTCGGATGAGAGCTATCATCATTGGGCTTAATGTAACTGATGGGTATTTAAACGTGGTGATCTTGGAAGTATTAGAGTAAAAATTCAATTTTAAATAACTTTTTAAAACCTCCAAGATGAGTTTTTTTATCACAAAAATGTGTGTGTTGACAGATTAAGAAAGTAAAAAAATTAAATCGTATTTTTAATGAATCAAATATTTTCATAGTGTTTGGTGGGAGGGGTAGTAACATAAAGAAAGACTTTTTAAGGGGGTGTTTTGTGTTGCAGGACGGATGTGAAATGACAGCTGCTTCATGATAAAAACAACAGACTAAAACTAGACAAATCTCCATGTGACCCTATGTGAAATTTAAGCAAAAGGTGAATTATATCATGTCTCACAAGATTCTGTTTAAGAAAAAAAATGAAGTAAAGCACAATTAACCACAAAAAGGCTCTAAAGAGTATCAGTAGTTTAGTCAAATCCCTGAAAAATGTATATTTTTGCAGAAACAAGCAGATCTAAAAAAAAGAAGGTAAATATCTCCTAAAGCTTAGTGCATCACTTCAAGACAAATAAATGTAAGAAGTCTCATGAAAGAAGCAGAAAATCTTCTTTTCAAAAGCTATTTTGAAGGAGAATAACAGGTACTGATGTGACAACACAGCGTCTGTTTCATCAGGTGGGAAAGTAGGAAAGAAAGGAGCGGCCCAGCGGGACTAATTGATTAGTCTTAAAGGCCAAAAGGGGAGGTGGAGCTGAGTGCATTCTTGGCAGGATCACCTGGCTGAGGCAGGCGGGGGGCACTCAGCAGGATTGACCTATTCAAAAAAGAGGTGGAAGACAAACCACAACACTGGCCGAAGTGAGACATTTTTAAGGCTTCTTCTGCTTTTTATTCAGATAAAATAGGGGAGAACAAATCACAGGAGTTTAGGAGCATGCAAACTTGACCCTGTTCACAGCAAGTCCTGGATTTTAAACACACAAAAAAAAGGTTTAAATTTCAAAATGCTGCTTCGGATCCAAGAGGACAGATGGGTAAAATAAACTGCTTCTTGTCACACATCCTCATCTTCTGTGCAGCATAAATCTTTTTCTTTTCCAAATAGATAACAGACTTTTAAACCTCTGCTAAATGCAGATCAACACTCAGGCATCAGAAACCCCAGAAGACCCAAAGAATAAAGAAAAATGTCTGGAAGAATGAAAGAAAAACACCTCATAATGCAGCTTAACCGCATCTCCAGTAGACTGCCTCCCAGAGACAGATCAGATGCTTAAATACCTTAAGTCCTTTTGTGTGCCATTTATCTTTTGCGATACTTAATTGTGCTGTTTTCAAGGTGCTTTTAAATAAAGTTGTCCTTGTGAGTTTATGAGACAACATCTCATTCATTTCCAGTATAAATGTCCCTTTTTTTTTCTGATTTTGGGTAGGACTCAGATCACTTCAGTCCTTGAAGTGAGGCAACTAGGGACTAGGGACCCTCATTCTCCCCTTCTGCCCCTGCCATCCTGGTCAGAGCTGTTTTTTTTTTTCCAAAATGGCAGCTTCTGTGTTGGTTTTAACTCCAAAGCAACCATTTTTTTGGTCGGTTGGGGGTGGTGAACAGGTCTATGTAAATTTTAGAAGAATCTGCAAACGTAAATTTTTGGATTTCCACATTCCTTATATGTTCATATCGTATGTCATATCATTTCGTTCAGCTTGAGCCAGGGATTTATGTATTACATTTTCACAATAGTCCGGTAAAATATGCGCGAGCAACACAGTAATGCCACTATTATGAGCTCGCCACTCTAACGCCGGTCAGAATCTGCAAACTTTAAAACCAACATTTTTCCCAAGTAGCCAATGATGCTCAATGATTTATGAGGAGATAGATCAAAATCCATAGGAGTTCAAATCTGTGAACGGTTCTGAAAATATTTTTTTCTTAAATTCAAACACCTGCCTCTTCCTGAGGTCAAAGGTCAACGAAACATTGGTTAAGAGATTTTGACCCAATCTATATTTTTAACTGTGATGTCTTCATCTTAATGTATTCGTTTGCTTGTTTTTGAGGGGGAGCTCACTATATCCAAAATTCATTTTCACCAGATGCAGGCAAATTTTGGCAAGTTTTTGTCAGGGGGCAACATTTTTGCTCAAACACGCAATAAGGACAAAGAACTGCAGAACATGTTAGCCTTTATGGTCCAGGATCGCTGCAGGCCACAGTGATTCTTTAAATACATCATGTTGGTGTTAACAGTGTTATAAAAAAGCGCTCCTTCATTCCATGTAAGTTTAAACAAAACTCATGCAGTTATTTGGCTGAAGTCAGCAGAAATATTTGATTCGTATGTATTTTGGTTTACCTTTAATCTTCCAGACTTAAAACGACAGCGAGACTGAAACTCGGCCATGAAAAGCAAATCTTTGGACACATTCTGGAGTGTACGTCTTGTAGGCATGAGTACATTTTTCCTCCCACAAGGGTTTGAAAGAAGCACCTGTAGAGGTGAATGGCTACAGTTTGCCTTCCCTGCTAAGCTTCTGGGCCGTCCTGCCAGTCTGAGAGAGGCGCTCTTGATGTGGGAACAGCGCCGTGCCAAGCTAAATTAGCCTGCTCCTCCAGGCCTCTTGCTCCATTCACAGGTACGCCTAGAATCTGGGCTGGCGCCACAGAAACGACATTGAGGTTGCAATAAAAGTTATTTTCACTTTCTCTATTGAAGCAGAACACACTCTACCAGTACAGAAAACTATGGCAGCTGTGCAGGACGAAGGAGCTCAACACCTGAAAAGGTTGTTGAAGATTTGCAAAGGGCTCTTTCAGACATGAAAGCCTTACTCACAACTGTCATTACAGGTAGATACTGGCTGTTTGCAGGCAAAAAATGGGCTAACCTGCACTGGGCACACAGGTGGCCTTACACAAACTATCAAAGTTACGGAGCCCGCCGGGTGCCAGTGGTTATAAAGGGAAAAAAATCTGATAAACTGTGCGCACAGATTACTAAAGCGTGCGCACGGATTACTAAAGGGTGCGCACGGATTAGTAAAGCGTGTGCACGGATTACTAAACCGTGCGCACCATTTAGTAAACCGTGCGCACGCTTTAGTAATCTGTGCGCACAGTTTACTAAATGGTGCGCACGGATTAATCAATTATGCTCGTACTGTTGCGCAATCGTGGCGCACGCACATTCATCGCATGTGCATGCCTCTAAGCAGAGCAAATGACTCCTAGCTTCATGTTTGAAGGGCTGTGAAGGTGCTTTGGTACAGTGTGCACAACGAAGGAGACTTCGGACTGCAGTCCATTTCCCGGTTCTGCTGTCGGGACTCAGAACGTCTCACAGGACATGTGAATCCAGACCGAGGACAGGCTTTTGGAAGCGGAGGAGGCTTTTGGGGGACTAGTCCTGAAAAACCGTGCACACAATCATGTGAATTTGTGTTACCATTCAGGTCCAGACAAAATAAAGGCTGATGGTTATTCCAGTTAAGTTGATCCACGGCTAAATCGCTCATCAGCACGGCTAATGTTGTTAGCATGTATGTTGTATTAACCTATTAACTTAATCCTAAACCTTCTTCCGTGTCAGTTCAGACAGAAAAAGCACTGGGCGCACGGATTAAAAAAAAACTATAAGCGAACATGGACTTAGTAATAATCATAATAATAAAAGCATGTTTAAATGGTCATGTCCCTGTGTCTATCGGAGTTTAGCATTGTTTACATGAAGACTTCTCTTCCTCAATGAACTATCCAGACCAATCACTGCATCGGACCAACCGACAGCCAATCAAATAGTCTGACGTCATCATTAGTCACTTCTTGTGTTCGATGGTCTGCGACCAATGATGACGTCACACCATCTGATTGGCTGTACGTTTCTCCGATTACGTCTACGGTAGGGATCGACTTAAACTGGAATAACCATCAGCCTTTATTTTGTCTGGAACTGAATAGTAACACAAATTCACATGATTGTGTGCACGGCTTGTCAGGACTGGTCCCCCAAAAGCCTCCTCCGCCCGTCCTCGGTCTGGAGATGGTACAAATCTCCCGGGGGACACGGTTCTGGAGTCGGCGCAGCAGAACAGGGAAATTGAGTGCGGTCTGAAGTTTCCTCCGTTGCGCACACTGTACCAAAGAACTCTCACATCCCTGCAAACATGAAGCTAAGAGTTTATCTTCAATGCTCAGAGGCATGCACATGCAATAACTTTGCATGCGCGCACGATTGCGTAACAGTACGAGCACAATTGATTAATCCGTGCGCACCATTTAGTAATCGGTGCGCACCATTTAGTAAACTGTGCGCACGGAATACTGAAGCGTGCGCACAGTTTACTAAATGGTGCGCACGGTTTACTAATCCGTGCGCACAATTTAGTATTCCGTGCGCACAGTTTAGTATTCCGTGCGCACAGTTTAGTATTCCGTGCGCACAGTTTAGTATTCCGTGCGCACAGTTTATCAGATTTTTTTTATTTTTAACCACTGGCACCCGGCGGGCTCCGTACAAAGTAATTGACTTTGATAAAAGAAAAAAAAAAACTCCATCCAAATTTGTTTTCTGCAGCGAATTCCAGGTCCTAGTAAACACCTAAACAACACAAATAGGCTGTGCTGTTCAAGTGATACGTGTAAGCTACTTCCATGTAACCTGGCTGTTAGAAATTAGGAAACTGGAGCATTGTTTGTGTGTGCGTCCTACGGGCAATTACAGTAGGTATCACCTGCACACCCCGAGCGTAGGGCATCAGGAAGGGGTCAGTCATCCCACCTTACTGACAGCTAGAATGTAGTGTAGGGTCACCGGCAGCATCACCCATACGTCATAAGTGCGTGGGCTTACAAATACTTCACAAAACACTTAGCACATGCACAACAATGGTACGTTCCGTTTTCATGATGGCCTCAAGGGAACTGCCGGACACACCTGCGCTCCTCTTAAGATGCGACTGCTCCAACCCAAAAACCTGCAGCACCCACACAGGTCAACCCCATTCTGTTGCTGCCCTCCGACAGGCTGGCGACCTGTCCAGGGTGTACCCCGCCTTCCCCCAAAAGTAATCTGGACAGGCTCCGGCAACCCCGTGACCTCGAAACTGATCAAGTGGGTTAAGAAAATGGGTGGATGGAAACTGTTGCTGCAAATTCTACTGCGTATTTGATAGAAACAGCTTCGATATATTGAGAAATGTTGAGTTGGGGATATGTTTTTTTCTAAATAAGTTTCAAAATGTGTTTTTCTTGCAAAGATAATTAGAACCAATGTGTACCCATGCCACAAAAAATCTTGAGCATCCATTTCCAGTATAAATGTCCCTTTTCTTCTGATATTGTGTGGGACTCGGACCACTTTAGTCCTTGAAGTGAGGCAACTAGGACAGCGGCAGGCATTACTCTTCATACCACATACCATAAATTTTTTAGGAATAATTTACATTTCTTTGTCTCATATTCGGAACTTGTGGAAATTTTATTAAAAACGTCTTGAATGAAGTTGAAGGAGCAAATAAAGAGGATATTCAATGGCCACTGTTATCTTACGAATGCTGCGGGTTTTTGGGTAGTCCTGGCCCGTGGAGGGTCGTAAAGAGGAGCAGCCGCATCTGTAGGGGAGCGCAGGTGTGTCTTGCAGTTCCTATGAGGCTTGTGGGGCCACCTCAAGGGACGTCTTTAAAATGGAACGTACCATTGTCGTGTGGCGTTTAAAAAAAGAAAGATCTGTACGACACGCCTGTTTCACCAACTTCACCCTTACTTACTGTTGTGGAAGTGTTCACTACAACCCGTCGCTGCCCTGTCGATCACCAAATGTTCTACGACCCCAATATTTCCAGAGGGCCATCCGCGTACAGGTTTGACCAATTTTTCTTCTGCAGCCAGCCCGCATCAACCCTTAAGGGAGGTTGTGTTTAAGGCATGTGCTGTCTTTTGACACCAAGAACCCACGTTAGGAAAGTCGGTCTGATCAGATGATTGCCATCCAGAGACAAACAGCTGTTCCCCCAATCTTAGATCATTTCAAAGCTCCACGGCGAAAGCTTTCATGGATGATTCATGCTGGGAAGATGTTCCTGGAAACCTGGAAAACAATTTATGTCTGTTTTTCTGTGTTAAGAGCCTCCATAAAATACAGTTTTTCATCTCTCATAACCCCCAGAAAATAGGAATAATTGTCAAAATCAACAACCCTCCCAAACAGTATGAAAGAGTGTTTATGGTTCATAAGGGGCACCAGTTGGTAGGAAAATCAACAGATTCCATGAATGTTATTTTCATTTTGTTCCAGACAATTCAAGTTGCACTCTCGCCCCTGTCCCTCTAAAATTAAAGCCAGGAAACCAACCAGCCAGACAAGGTGTGCGTTACAAGCAACGTAGCCAACAAGCTGATCACACGAGGTGGAAAAGACTGGATGATGTCATTGGTTAAAGCTCATGTCTTTGATGTCCTCCCTCCTTTCTGGAGACCGCTCTGTCCATCACACCGCCCCATTACCGTCCTCTGCTGTCTCAGACCGCAGCAGGCTGCTTCTGTGGGGGCCGCGTCAAAGGAATTCCTAAAAAAAGTCCAAACCGCCGTTGCTGCTAAAAAGCCTCTTTCATTACACAGGAAAAAACACGTGAGGCTTCACAAGCTTAAAGCTTTAATAAAGCCCCCCCTTCCCCCTTCACGTCTTTTTTGTCTTTAATTAAGGTCCCCCACCACTCAAAAGAAAGCGGTAGCAGAATAATAATGGTATTCACAGGAGAAAATCTTGATGATGAAATTGAGTTTTATGGCTTTGTGTTCGGAAGCGGCTGGTTTAGATTAGGAGGAAAAACGATCGGCCACTCTTGAGACGGGCCCTCCTGGAACAGAATCTATTAGCTACTAAAACACAGTTTGTCTCTATTACGAGCTAATGTGGTTCAGCTAATTTGAATTGCGGTGCCTGTTTTTCCGTGTCTGTTCTGTGGCGAACGGTGCCTGGAAATGGAAGGAAATTCAGCGTTAATCATGATGGCAGCTGAACTTCAGAGACTAAACAGACGTCTTCTCTGAGTCCACCTGACACCACCATCAGCTACTGTATTCTCAGTCAATCTTTTCTTTTTCCACCTTTTCTAGTGGGCCATTTTAGGGAACACAATGCCAGCTTTGTTTGGGAACCTCCATAAACACAAGGTGTGTACGATTTCTACTGAGCAGACAGAGTGGAAAATCACCCAAAATGTCTTCCTCCTCCTCCCACCCTTCTTCAAACACCTTCCTCACGAAAGCTGCTACCTAAAATACACCACACACACTCTTCCTGGGACGGTCTAAAAACAGACCTGGTTAACCAACATCTTTTTTTTTTTAATTCAGTGTGCTGATCTCACACCCCATCAGTTTCCACTTCCAAAAAGGTTCCCTTTTCTTGAGTAAAAAATCTCTGACTGGTTTAGGAAATTTGAAAACAGCGGTGTTTGGTCTGCATATCTTTGCCTTTGGTTTAGTTTGAAAAGAGGCTCAGGAGGAGGATACCACCATGTGATACTACCGTTCAGATTATTGCACCGAGTTAAAACAAATCCATGTGGGAAAACTGTTCTCCAGCCAAGAGATAAAAAAAAAGGAAATTCTTTATCGTCCCAATGTGGCAAGGCAGTACAAAAATAAAATAAAGAATGACTGCAATAAAAACACAAAAAAGGAACATGAACATAGAGAATGTGTTTTAGCGGGACACAAAAAAACTCATAATTGTTGCATCTTTTATACAAAAAAATTTTTTTTTTTGACTTTGTATTTTTTTTAAAGTTTTCTGTCAACCTGCCAAACCCCTCTGTCCTCATGCCAGTCATCTTCGGAACCTACTGAATCCCCTTTGGGGTCACTGGGGTTAACTCTGAACAGGTCGCCCATCTGTTATTGGGCACACACTCACGTGCACAGCAATTTAAAGACACAAATTGACCTTTGAAGCCTGTTATTGGACTGTGGGGGGAAGCCGGAGAAAACCCATGCATGTCCAAGGAAAACATGCAAACTCCACATAGAAAGGTCCCAGGACTGTAACTGTAACTGTGTTTTCATTCCACATATGCGCAAAACTTTATCGAAATTCTACAAAAGTAGACAAACAAACAAACAATTTCACGATGGTAATAGATGTGAACAATAGATTACAGCAGACACATTCAGATTTCTGCCACAGCACTAGTGCTCATCATCATCTATCAAAGGAGACGCTGGCGTCTTCTTCAGGCCATGGAGCGGTGAGCTCCTTAAATGTGGGAGGGGCCACAGAAGAAGCAATTTTGGGAAATGGTTGTTGGTGATTTAACAGAGGAGCTGCAGATCCAACAATTATGCATGACATGCTCAACTTTTGATGAGCTGTCTGATGCTGTGGGACCTCTAGTGCCGCCCGCTGTGCAGTGCCCAAGACCGCCAGCTCTGACCAATAAGCGCATTGCCGTCCGGTTGATGGTCATGTCAATCGTTTAATTTACTCTTTCCATTGCAGTTTTGCGAAATATGTCAACTTTGATACGCCTCAAAAACCACCTTCTCCAAGCACAAAGATTATATTCGATAAATGTGAGTTTTTTTCAAAATTGTTTCCATTAGACAAATTTATTATTGCATATCCAATTTGAGCAATTTCATAGTCTATGCAAATGCAGCTTGTGAGGTGAAAAGAGTGACCACTAAGTCACTGTGCAATCTTCACAGCTCCTCATTCGTCTAATGGTGTATTCAGACCGAAAGAAATCCTTTGTTCCGGATCGAGTTCCAAACCTTGTGTTTTAGTCTATATTCAGACTGGCATCAAGGTAGGCTGCTTATTGTTTATGACATTAAGATTGTTGGGAAAACAGTGTGAGAAGCAATGTGTGTCCCGTTAAAAGTTGTTTTAATGAGTCTGCATTCATTTGACCACATTTCAAGGGTCCTGGACCAGGGTCCGCTTGGGTCTATTCAGACTGAAAATCTGTCGGGGGAAACTAACTCTGGTTCACTTAAAGTGAAGCAAATGTATCCAGTCTGAAAACACCCTAAATAAAATTCATTTTCTCAGAGGGTCTTTGTATTTTTCAGGAAAGTATTTTTTGGCACGTTTCCCCCTCAAAGGTCTGAGTAAAGAAATGTACTAAAAATACAGTCAAAAGTTAATTTACCTCTGTCCAACAACCCCAAAGAAACCTGATGTTTCCTTTTCTATTACGCAACAATCAACATCTTCAACATTCAGGCGTTGTTGAGCAATGTCTCTCCAAAATCAAGGCCCGCTGAGAGTCGATAGCAGCTTAACATCAAAAAGCTGTAAAAACATGTAAAAGCTTCTGCTCATTCCAGCTGCAGCCAAGACACTAAATATAGAATAACTGTCAATTTTCATTAAGAAGTTAGTGACCGGTAAAACTTTTACTCATTTTTTGAAGCCCAAAAGAGCAAAACGAGAAACTTTTTCACAGTCCGAAGAACTATAAAGTCC
The DNA here is from genome assembly GCF_053564925.1 of Oryzias latipes. Taxonomy (NCBI): domain Eukaryota; kingdom Metazoa; phylum Chordata; class Actinopteri; order Beloniformes; family Adrianichthyidae; genus Oryzias; species Oryzias latipes. The sequence continues at coordinate 11,041,554 of NC_136240.1, forward strand.
CAGCTGGGTCAGAGGAGACAACCTGAAACTAAAATGCTCAAAATAACAGCCGACCTTTCACTGGTTTCGCCAATAAATCTCCAGAGATGAGAGGACTTCCTGTTGGAAAAGACAACTACAAGGAGCAGAACATTTAAAGGAAACATTTACAGCCCTTCCACTTAGAGGCAAAGGTCAAAGGTGAGGAGTGTGGGTGCACTCAGCTTTTTCACCGTTTTTGACTAACATCTGTGCACGATGTTGAGTTGAATTGTTCAACTTAAATGCAAAATGTCAAGTGTCACTGGACACGAGTAGGAAACTGTTCAAAGTTTGAGGTGCTGACAAGTCATACATGTGAAAACTAACTTTTGCTAAAAAACTAACTATGTTTTAAAGCAACAGCAACTTCAACTAGAACATTTATCAGCAGAATTTCTTATTTATGTAAAGTATTAAAGATAAAAAAGCTAAGAAGGGCTACTTCATGGTTGGGAGTTTGCATTTCAACATCTGCATCTTTGATGAGGTAACGGATGTCTTTGCTAAGTGCTAAAACGAGCAGAGGATGTCGAATTGCCCCAGCATTCACCTGCAAAACCAACAAATCCATCATGTTTTACTTCCATGTTCTATAGACAGCTGTGCAGGAAAAAAAGTCAAGAAATAGTTAAGCAAGGAAAACAATAAATCAGGCAGAAATGCTCTTCTCTTTTAAAAACCATCATTTTTTGAAGCAACTGGGTCTTAACAAAAACAGGCAAAAAATCTGCTCAGGAGTTTGCACTTAAATGTGCCTTTTAACTCTTCTTATTGAGACTGAAAATCAGTTTTTTATTTTATAAATACGCTGTGTTTCTGTTTTGATTCAGAAAAAAAAAAAACTTGTTGCAGCAACATTTTTACCTAATCTAGATAATCTTTTTTTTTTTGAATGAATGTCCTCAACACAATATTAAAGCTTCTAGATCCCCAGTAGATCATGTTAGGCCCGGACAAAAACTTTACATGCTTGTTGGTCATTAGTTTAATCTTGTTTATGAGAGTATTTTGCATTTCCTCCTCCCCATTTCTGTACGAACACATTAAATCAGGAGCGGCTGGACAGTACTCTTTATTTACTCAAGAATGGTCTGTCCCAAGAGTTTGCACTGACGCATCATTTCAGTATTCTGGCCCCATAACCTGGAATAACCTACAAAAGGGCTGGAAATGTAAAAATCTGGCCCAAATAAGTAAGTTTGGTTCAAACTTTTGCTCAAACTCATGAAGCCGCTTGGATGAGCAGCGAAACGTTTCAAGGTAGAGGATTTGAAGTCCAGGTGTAATGACTGAACTTGAAGACAACATCATTCGGATTAATGAGAAGCTTCGTCAGCATTTGGCTTGAAGCTTAAATTAGATCTGCAACTTCTTTTTAAATAGTCTTTAGGTATTGTTGTCTTTTAATACTTTGTATTGATCTGCCCTAATATCTGAGATGGGTAACCTCAATGGGAATTTCCTGGTTAAATAAAGGTAAAAAAAATGAATAAATAAAATTGAAAACTACAAGTAAATGTGCCGGCAGTAATACCAATTAAAAAATACATAAAAAGACGACACTTGAAATGAGATTGGGACACATTAATGGAAAGAAAAGGCATCTTCTTCCCTACATAGCACAACATGTTCTGACTCAAACCACACCACTATAGCCTTACGTTTATAATCTGAAGAAATCCTAAACAGGCTTCAGTTCTCTAGCTTCATCTCATGACCAGATTCTTTCCCACTGGCTGTCTGTGTGCGGATTTCCTTCAATCATGAATTACTACTGCTTCTTCTTCTTTTTCTTTTTCCACTTTGCCGCAATTATATTTCCGAATTTGCCTTCAGTAGCTGCTATTGAACATTTCAGAACCTGGTTGTGCCTCCATGTAAAGTCTCTCCTGTGACGAGTGCAAATCCTGACAGAATGGGCTAACTACTCCATGAGATAGAGCTTTAGCACATCCTGTAGTCTCTTCTTGCAGTTCTGTTTCCTCTAGAACCAGCTCATCAGCTGCAGATGGTCTGCATGACTGCCAAGATGCCACCACTTTCACTCTGAGTCTGTCTGAGTCTGTCTGCTACAGGCTGAGGGCTGCCTGTAGCACCAAACCCTTTTGACTTCCACTTCCTTTTCAGGGAAACCTTGGGAGCAGCGTTCCACACATCTGGATTGAGATAAAATAATCTTCAGTCTCGTCTTAGCGTGTTCATTTTTTTGTGTGGGTCTCCATAGAAAGGCACATGGAGACACTATCTAATGAAAACAATGATAACTTTCTCCAACTTCTCTACCTCTGTAGAACTATCAGACAATTTACAGGAGCTGAAAGTAAAAAGATCATACTGGAAGCAGTTTACCATTAAACATCCCTTTGTTCTGGTCAGGACTGATTGACAGCTGCGCCACCAATAAGGATAGCATTTTTGAATGAGACCAATGCCGATGTTAGTCTAGTCTTTACATTTATCATGTATGTTATTTTCCTATACTTAAATACCAGAAAAAGTAAAGCAAGTCCAAAAAGTGATCTATGGAAATCAGAAATCCTCTGGACTGGAAATGAACTGAGAACCTAAGAGAGGTGGAGCTCAACTGGAACGATGGTGGAACAGGAGATGTGGTCTTATTCAATCTCACAATTCTCTTTAATTATTAAGGGGACATTTCATCTTTTTTTCATAGCAAAAATGTGCAATTTTCAGAGAGTTGTTGAGGTGAAACAGTCCCTAAATATCAAAACTATAAAAAAACGTTAAAGTCGAACTGTTGATCACAGTGGCTTAGATACTTAACATAAAAGTTACAAAAGTAAATCTCTATTTCTGTAAGATTTTGTTTGTAGTGATAAAGGTTTTTTAATGTTTTCCAGATTGTTCAGCCTGATTTTCAAAACCTGACGTACTAAACTTTATTTATAGCTGGCCTCAAGTCTGCAACCATTGTAGGAGTAACTCTAAGTTGTGAAACACGGAGTTGAAAAACACTAAACCACAAAAATCTGTCACTAAACGCAGGAAAAATGCTGAATTTATGACCAAATAATGAGCAAGTCTGCCATCAATCTGGATTGAAAGCTTTAAAGTATTCCACCAACAAGTTAGAACCGATGTTGAGAACAAAAAATAATAGTTTCTGAGATGGCGGGAGGTTAAAGCTAGCTAGAAACCTTCAACATTCAAATATAGAAAAGCATCAAGAAAAACACTCAAATGGGAAGCTGTGAGAAAACCTGCTTTCAAAAGACAGCAGTAATAACTCCGATTTAATGTCCAATTCATTCTCATAGTCAGGATTTTCTGTGCAGATGATAGGAAATGTTGAAATGTTTCAGACGTTTCTGAGCACGCCACCTCTCACCCCATGAGAGCGGTTTAAGAACTCTGGCCTTTGCAGCCGCGTCAGGGCATCAACGCAGCAGCAGTTAATCAGGCTTTTTACGCCGGTTTGCTGAAAGAAGGCCCCACACGGGAAAACACGCGAACTCATGAACGTGTTTGCGAGTCTGGCCAAAACTGAGGGCTGGTGAATGGAGTGGGGGCCATAGCTCTTTAGGAGGTGCTGAGCAAGAACAAAGCAGATCTCTGAGGTAGCAGCAGAATGTTGGGGTATAACGTGAAATAAGACCATAGAAAATTGTAATTGTTTTGACAAGATTTAAATAGTGTAATGCTTTCATGAGAGTTTGAAATAGACCTGCATCAGGGGTTTTGGTTTTTTCCGTGCGTTAAGGATAATCTGAAAAACTGATCTTAGACTCAGATTGTTGGCTATGTTCAGTATGAAAAACATTTTTGCGTGCCTCTTAAACTGGTTTCAAATGCAGATTTCCAAAAGGAAAATGCCGGTTTGACAGTAAAGTAATCGTGAGCAAACATTCTCTGAGCAAAAATATTTGGATGTTTTACAGGACAAACACAGAACGACATTCATATAAGAAACATAATGAATCAATATTTTACAAAACAAGAAAAAAAAGCTAACAGACTGGCTACAGAAATCATAAATTCCTTTTAGAACAAATAAAGTTAATTATGTCTTAGGAAAGAAGTGGTTATAGTAATTTGCAAATTAAGGTAAACTCATCACGAACAAAAAAATTAAAGAAGAAAATAGAGAAAATGCTGCATTTTAAATCCTTTTCAGCACTTTTCCTTTCTGTCTGTGTTTATTTTACTAAGAGGGAAAAAAAAGCCAATAGAAAAAGCTTTAAAAGTTGTAGGGGGGAACCATTGTGGAAAAGGAACCCCGCCCCCCTTTCCTCTCCCTGTTGCTGATAGCAGGGAGCTTGTGACCCGCCCAGCGTATTTTCTACGTCACAAATGTTTTTTTTTTCTTTTTCCAAACAGTATTTGTTTGTCTGCTCATGATTCACAATGATTTGATTAAAGAAATTCTCAAATAAAATTGTGATCCTAATTTTCTTTATATGCCCACCATCATGAGAAAAATGCCACAAGGACTTGTTAAAAACAAAATGTTCAACTGATCGGGTCTTTAACGGTAACATAATATCATTACATCAACACGTTTTAGCTGAGACCGAAACCTAGAAATATGCAAGTGTGAGTAAAATGTAAAAAAACAAAATTATTTTTAAAAAAAGTTGCTACTAAAAACCACATTCCTTATATATTACATATTCCTTTTTGCAGTTTAAAGTAAGGTATTTTAATGGAGGCTGTTTGGTTTAAGGGTGTATTCAGACTGGAAAAGTCTGTTGGTCCGGACCGGGTCCGCTTAATTTGATCCGCATCGAGTCCTGAATCTTGTGTTTGGTCTGTATACTAAGGTACACTGATAAGTGTTTGTGACATATAGATTGATGGAAAAACAATGTGAGAGGCACTGTGTGTAACGTTAAAAGTTGTTTTAAAAAGCCTGCATTCATCCAACCAATTTTCACTGAGTTGCTGTATCTCATCGTCATGGTTACTACTTTCCTCCTCGGTTTATATCCCATAATGCCATAATGCTACGGTAGCCGCTTTGGTCCAGTTGTTCCACTCCAAGGACAAAGCCTATTCAGTCTGAGGAAGAAAAAATCAGGGCAAACTGGAACTCAAACCAAGACGACCTCCAAAGAGCGGTCCCTGGTCCCGGGTCCACTTGGGTGTATTCAGACGGAAAATATGTTCTGGATTATTGGAGGAAACGAACTCTGGTTCACTTTAAGGGGACCAGATGTGTCCAGTCTGAACATCCCCCAACATTTTTAACACATATTTTAATTTTGTTTCCATAATTCCCATCGAAGTTTTTTTTTGTCAAATTAAAAGAAATCCTAATTAACTTCCTCATTCTTTAGAAAAATCATGTAAATAATAATTTGTTTTAGGAGAGGGATTAATTAGGTCACTGTCAGACCTGTAGTTATATTAAATTATGCAATAACTCTGGCACTAAAAGAATATCAAAACACATAAAGAGTCTGTGGAGTTTCGACACCTAAATATGATGTAACCCTGTTTTCAGCCTAATTGGAAGTAATTAGGAACCACCCTTAGAGGGACTCATGTTCTGGCATTTCTGCTCTCAGCAGAGACATTGCGGGGTCGATGCTGTCACATAACTCTAAACCAACAATTCTTGACGCACAATCAGATCACACACCAAGCTTTAAATCGCTTGATGCCCAGCATGTTTTTCTTCTGACAGTCTGCTGGAGACACACAAACACTTGTTTTCAGGACGCCCATCAGCATCATCTGTTTCATAAGAAACATGCTCCGAGTTCAGCAGACTGAAATAAACAAGGCCAGTGTTTGTGTAAGCAAGAAAGTTTGCGCCCGTCCATGTTTTCTTGCCTGAAGTGAAATCTTCTGCAAAGACGCTCTGGGATCTGTTTTTTCTTTTTGGAGCCTTGATGGGACTGACTGAGCAGCTGGACAGGGATCAGGGTCAGGGGTCGCGGGGTGCCAGAACTAAAAGACAGACTGTTGGAATCAACATGCTTCACATTCTCCAGCAGTGACGCTGGGGTTGAGACAAGGCTCTGTGTAAGAAGACCACCAAGAGATGAAGAGAAGCTCCACATATGTTTCAGTGCTTCTCAAGGGTTTTCTTTGATTTGAAGCCTCAAACTACATGAATTCAGCATTTATTATGTGCAAGAACTTATCAAAAACATGCTTTCTTTGGTGAAATAAAGTTCTAACACAACCCACTTGTAAAACATAAAATAAAATTTACAAACTTTTATTTAATATGTCAAAAAATAATGAGAAAACGGGGCATAGTTCCCCTCTATTCATTGATTTTCTAAACCTACTTTGTCCACATCAGGGTCATGGAGTTGCTGGAGCCTTTCCCGCTGCTATCAGGTGAAGTCAGAATTCCCCCTGGACAGGTTGTCATAACCAAACACCCTCACATCTACACCTAAGGGACTATTTAGAGTCATGAAATAACTAATGAAGTTCACACCCTGATGGGATGTGAACCTTCTCACCATGAGGCGAGAGTGCAGACCAACACACTACAAGAATGTTACTCCATCAGTTACCATTAACAGAGTAAAAAAGACTGAAAAACATTTTTGAAACCAAACCGTTTCTTTGAGTGTAAACTGATTTGTAATGCGGTACGGAAAAAATAAACTGCTTTTGAAACCTGCCTCTAGTGGCCTTCTGAGAAACTACAACATCTGGTACCAGAGGGTTTTCATCAAGCTCAGGAACAGAAACAAACAAACAGAAGTGTGAGAAATTTCTCTGGGAGGAGCTGCACTCAGGTTCGGGGAAGTTGTTTGGTGATTTAACCCCCACCCTATCCTTCGAAGATCTGTTTTAAAAACGTTCCGAATGGTCTTTTAATTATGATTAGGCTGTTTTTAAGCAAAATTAAAACACGTGTGTTGGACACAGTTTCTGCAGAGCAGCAGTACTTGTGGGTGGGACTGTTGGCATAACCCCGCCCCCACTTCCCCCTCCTTCCCTCACTGTTGCTGAGAGCTCTCCGTTTTAGGCAGAGCAGGGACCTTGTGGCCCAGCCAACGCCTTTTGATCGTCTGCTCCTGATTCACATCGATTTGAATAAAGTAACACTCAGAAATCCAAGTGGAAGTATACTTTTCTTTGTGTTAAAAAGAAATTTAAATGGAGTGGGTCTTTAATAGTTAGTTAAAGTCCCATTAGTTGACATGGACCTAGGTGTGTGAAATTTGTTCTCAGCATTTGAGCCATCCCATGGAGGAGTGGTGAGCTACAGACACAGCCACGCTCTGGAACCATTTGGTGGATTAACTCCCCCCAATCCAACCACTTCATGCTGAATATCAAGCAGGAAAGCATTGGGTCCCACTTTTAGAGTCCTTTGTATGACTCATCCGGAAACTGAAGTCAGAACCTTCCAGTCTTGGGACAGACGCTCTAATACAAGGGCACTGAACTGGTTAATGCTAAGATTTAATAGAGTAACACAACTGTGGATTTGAAGTCTTTGCTTCAGAGCCTAAGTAGACACACCACACGGCTGCTGAGTAGGGGTGTGACGATAACCGCATCACCGCGGTGATCATTTCATCACCTTTTTTTTTTTAGTTGAAAGTTCTGCATATGGTGCGGGATTTGAACTGCACAGTCATCTTTGCTAATAATTTACTTTTTCTGCAAGTCCTGTGTTCAAACTTCAAGGGCTTTTGTATTCATTTCCATTATAAGCTGCGTGTGTTCTTGAGTGCACGACGCGGGCCGCCAGAGGATTTTGTGTTGGGAGGGGGGTGGTTCGCAAGAGTCCCGACGCTGCGACTCCTGCTGCTTCATCACCACGGTGATCAAAAATCCCACAGGGTCACAGCTCTACTCCAGAGCGGTTTAATAAAGAATCAATCACCGTTCTTCTGGGGGAAACCTTTTATTACCATTCTCCTTCACTCCATAACACCAAACATGCACGCACGCACCCCAAACACTTGTGCACGCTCTCACTCACTCTTGCGCTGCTCGCGCTCCTTCCTCTTAGGCTACGTTCACACTGCAGGGCTTAATGCTCAATTCCGATTTTTTGAAAAAATCTGATTTTTTTGCAAGGCCGTTCACATTTCCAATTAAATGCGAACTTTTATGATCTCCTGTGTGACCGTGAAATGACCCAGAAGTGACCCATATGCGCAGAAGAGTACTCAACGGTGAACGACGTCACTGTTGTTTGCGGAAGTAGCTAGTTAACAATGGATGTCAAGAACAGTGTTGTCAACAGCGTAGCTCTTTTTGTATTATTAAATTCATTTTCACAAAGGAGCCAGCACAATTATCTTCTCATTTTAAGAAGAAAATTAAAAAGGAGGATAGCAAGGTTTTTGGCCATAACTTTTGTGGAGCAGTGTCAGCCAAGTCAGTACAGAGAAAGGTGTGGGTGCGGAGTTGCAGCCAGGAGTGGTGGGATACTGATGTGAGGAGCCAAGATTGTCTGTACCCACGCTCCGCCATTTTGCTAGAGATTTTTTTCAAAAACCGCCCAGTTGCGATAAGATTCCTGGAGTTTGGCCTGAATAGAGTTGTCACCCCAAATATTAATCAAATGGGTGATCTCGCTTCCCTTCTACTGACTGGTCTCAGCAGCATCGTCCGCCATGGTTGATGTTTATGTTCTCGTTCCCGCCTACTTCAACGCAAAATGATGACGTTTGTAGCGTCTCAATGATATACGGGTCAGATTCATGTGGCCTGGCCGGTCAGACAGCGGTCGCATTTCAAAAGATTGGATACGTATCGGATTCAGGACCACATACCCAAGTGGCCTGGGTCGCATTTGAAAAGATCGGATCTGTGTCGTCCAGACTGTCATGAAAAGATCAGATACAGGTCACATAGGGGCAAAAAAATCAGAATTGGGTCAGTGTGAACATAGCCTTACACACGCAGCACGCTGACACACATACACACACTCATTCTACAACACCTATATAGTTAGTTCATTAGTTAGATAGTAAAGAATAAAAAATAGTGAGTTGTAATTTTTACTTGTATTCATTTGCGACGCGGCCACTGGGGGATTCTGAGGGGGGGTAACCGTGACACCTGCTGCTTCATCACCGCGGTGATCAAAAATCCTGCACCATCACAGCTCTACTGCTGAGTAGACAAAAATAATTATTCAACTAGTAATCTCTAGTTATCCCACTTAGTTAGAGGTAGGTTAAGATTTGAAACCACCTTTAAATTACCAAAATATTGAATAAACTAAAACTGTTACATGTTGTGCAACTGAATTTTACACAGTGGTTAGAGTGTGAGTAGTCTTTATTTTTAGTTTTTAGGAACACATCTTTATCTAGGATGCATGCTGCTTTTTTAATATGACATAACACAGGGCCACACGGTTTGGCGATGTTGAATTACTGCATTCTAACAGCTGCAGCTCCCTCCCTGTCTATGTGTGCAGTCTTGCAAGAATGCACACAACTCACTTGAACATCTGGGTGAATCCATCAAAGTGAGCCCCTCTGTTGCAGTAGGAGCTCATAGTTTACTCTCAAATTGTGATGAATTCCAACCTCTGAAAGTGGACACAATTTTTCCAGTTCTGTGAAGCGTCTCGATCATAAAAAGAAGAAAGAGGGCATTGCCAAAACCTAAATCTCATTTTCAGAGCTGTGACTAGAAACAATGCCAGCTGCACAAAGCTGTAGTTGACATCAGTGTAGTTCTGACACCAGATGACAGTAAAAGTAGTTTTGAGCTGAGACTACAGAAGAGAGGAGGCTGAAATATGGAAGTTTCAACTTTGGATTGTAGTTTTCAACTTTGAGGAGGGGGGTTTGGCACAAAGCCCTCAAGAGGGCAAACATTAGACATCTGTTTACTGAAATAACTGATCTCCTGAAAAATCTTGGTCTGAGACGACAAAGAATAATAAAACGTTTACAATAATACGTCCAGTCTCTGACAACATAATTTTAATTTGATTCAGATGGTTGATAGCTTTTTGGAACAAGTGCCTTAATGTTTCCTGGTAATTAAATTTGGGCCCAAATGGACTGTGTCTTTTTAAACTTGGCTTTAGGAAAGTAGGTATATGCAAGGTTTACTGATCCTCTGAGGGTGTGTGTTGGACAGAATCAAAACCTTCAAAAATGAGAGAACCAATAAAGTTGCCATTTAACACTAATAAAATATGAATAAGTAGTTCATCTGCAAAGGTGGGTTAAAAAAAAAGATCTGGGAATGTTTCCTGCTCTGGAGTTAAAAACTTCCATGACTATAGCCATAATACTAAAAATAAACTGTAAAATTCTTAAAGTAATGTCCTGAGTTAAACAGAATTTTGACTCTTTTTAGACCAAATACTGCTTGACTGTAAAAATAATCATGAAGCTCGGAAGAATTTGGTCTTAAAAATAAACAAAGTCAAAGTGATTTCTAATCATTTGAAGACTGATCCGCTTTAATTCTAAGATTTTGTCTGAATTTATTTACTACTTACTACATAGTGCACTATTTAGGGCGTTCGCCACTTTATAGGGCTGTCCAAATCTGTGATTTCAAATTTGAGTGCCCTAGAAATTTCACAGAAGTCTTCAGAAATAGCCTTCGTAATTTTTTTTAGGAATTTATTCCAGGAAAATGGAAATGTCTTATTTGCTGTTATTGAAAAAAAAAGTAGTGAGCATGGTGTCCGAATTGCTTTAATTGAAAATCGAGTTTTTGGTGTTTTTTTACGTGTCCTTACAGCATTTTTGACATGTTGGAGGACAAATATTAATAATTTAAGATTAAAACTGTATTTCTGAGCATTTCTTTTATCAAATCAGGATGAATCTGGAGCAGATAAAAAAAAAAAGACATTTGAAAAATTCTCCCTGCTCTGCTCCATTCTGATACATCTCCTTGCAGACAAAGAGATCCATGTCCGTCTTAGTTTTCTTCGTTTGAGCTGGACTCTGGCTTAAAACGGTGTGGGTGGAAAGCTCCAATATTGCTCACCATTTTCGTTGCGCAGGTAATGTTAGTTTGGGGTTGTGAGGGGCTGTAAGCTAGCAGGAGAGAGTGTAAACAAAGGGATGATGGGATATCAGTGGAGGCTTACTTCAGTGCTAACAATCCCGCCCACTAATGAACTACTGTTGCTCTCCACAAACTTTGTCCAAGAAAACAACACAGATTTTTTTTATTTTGGCAAAAAAAAAGGCATAATCGGAATTAAAAAAATGACCACTGGGAACGCTTTAACAATAGATCAAAAGATGACCAGACTTTAAAATCCAGGGCACTAGATAGACCGGCTCTACATATTTTTAGGGAGAAGGAAGGGAAATCGGACATAGCCTAAATCTCGAGATCAGACTTTTTCCACAAAGGAGACATTTCTTTTTCTCACTGACTCATTGTAATCACAAAATGAGCTAACTGTTACAGAAATTAAGTAAAAGAGGAAATGTTGCAAAACTTGGATGAGTCATGAGACCCAGAAACTCAAGCTTGTGCATTACCAGAGAGAAAAAGAAGAAAGAAAAAACAACAAGCAAAAAGCCAAAACAATGCAGGGATGTTTCAGTGTTCATCCATTTGGCTCAAACCCAATATTGTTTTCATTCCTTTTTGGATCCGCAACTTTCCTCTACAAAGATTTTACAGCTTCTTGTCTTCCAGCACATTTCGCTGTGGCCACAAACTGTCAAAGCACATTGTGGGTGTGACACAGCAGGAGAAGAGTTACACAAAGTATTCTTGGTGGACAACGAGGATGTTATCCAGAAGGGTCAGGGTTCACCAAAAGGCCCTGGGGAGCAGCTGGCCAACATTTCTGCTCTGACATTTAAAGCAGCCACACTTTATTCACCTTTGCAACAAATCTATAACTTACAAAACCAGCTTCTAGTCAAGGTGGTAAATGAAGTGGAAGCTTCAGGGAAGGAGAAATCCTTGAAGATGAAACGCTAACTGCACGATAAAGATAGGAGAACTGCCTGTCATGTACGTCTCCATACACAGTATGCTGGGTAGAACATTTTTTTATTGACATTTTTCTACCTCTGTACCTTAAGAAATCCATTTGACTGAATCATATAAACAGCTTTGATGAAGGAACAGCTGGCTAAAATACTGAAAATTTCTGTCATGCCACACCAAACTAACTTTTTTGTATGAGGCGTTATGAAAATTTTAACAGTAAGTTTTAACTATTTAAAAAAAAAGGTTGGCGTTTCCCCAGGTGTAAAAAATAACGATTTTTTCCTATAAATAAACATACTTTCTTTAAAATTAGGACAAATATGATCGGGTACAGCTTTCATAGACCATGTCACATAAAAGAAACTGATTTATCAAAAAACAAGTGAGCCTCTTAGATTTGAAGACACAAAACTGAAGTATTTAATGTGTTGCTTGGAATTGGAAAAAGAAATTATCCCCCTATTAATCAACTCTTATGATCTTGGAAAGAAAAAAGGTCTAGTCAATTTGATGAGGTCCTTTCACTGAGTCACATCTCTGATAACAGGATGACCTGGGGGAGGAGAGGAAATCCCCGGCAATCTGGAGTGGAAAAACACCACCAGGCCTGTTTCAACAAAGAGTTCAGGAAAACTCCACTAGATCCGTGCTACATAGACGTCATGTGTCAGGTTTTTGGAGCTAAATTTGTTTTTGTTTTTTCCGCTGACAAACAGAAGGAGCTGATTAAAAGGGCTGAAGAAAAGCAGCATGGTTATCAGTAATTTAGGCGTTGGAAGGCGTTCAAAAATGTGAGAAGTGGAGGTTGACCCATTGTTCATTCCATCTGACTCACTCTTTAGAAAAAAAAAAACAGCCCACTTCTACCCAACCCAACTTCCTGCTCATTATTTTCCCAAATAAAGGGGTGACGTACACATCTGTCTCAGATGGCCTCAATACTTGAGAGGTGACAGCATCTAAAGCAGCTATTTGTTTAGTTTACATTTCCAGAAGTTACTCCGATCTGCATCCTATTTGCTTATGAACAAAACAGAAATGGTAAAAGCAGATGGCAAAGGAATCTTCCATAATCATTCATCCATTAGCAGCAACATTTCTGTTTAAAAGACTACAGTCACATATCCCAGAAAAGCCACCACGCAGCCACCGAAATGCAAGTTTTGCAGCAAATTTGGCAGGTGGCCGCTCAGCGGTATTAGTAATCGAAAGGTGGCAGTCGCATTTTGACACACCACACGGTGGACACAGAGGATTTAAGAAAAACTTAAACAGTGACCGGAGGATTTTGGCATCAGTCATTGATGACAGACGGGTGGCAGGAAGCCATCAGCACAATAATTGACTGATAGGAGGGTCTCCATAATAGTCTGATGATAGACTGATTTCTGACTCCCAGCCACCACCCTCCCCTCGCGCTGCCGCCCCACTGCTACCATTCGATTGGTAGAAATCGTACAGTCGCAAATCGGGGCACTTGGTGAGGGCTGCTGACTTGGGCTGGGGGCCTGGCAATGACCACACGTCAATCAGGCGATCCCGGCAACTGTGGGTCTGGCATCTAAATAGGGAGACGGCAATAATGCTGTAGTGATGCTCTTCATCCGATGAAGACTCCTGCTGTGGTCGGACAGCTTGGACCTTCATTTTCCCGGGCACTGGGGTTTTGCTCTTGCTGGGTTTCTTGGGAGGCGTGTTGACAAGATTATAACGTGTGCTCAAAATCAGAGTTATGAATGACCAGTGGTACAGAAAAGCCCGCCAATCTCATTCATGACCACGGCAACAATTTTCAAAAGAATTCTGCTCAATAAAGGTTTACTGAGGGATCCACAAAGACAGGTTTGCACATCAAATCATCCTATTGTTCCAGTTAAGCGTCTCTCCTATTCTACTCTATGAACTACAGGATGAGTGTGGATGAATGACTATTTGGAGAATACATTTGGAAGTTAAGCCGGAACAGCTTCAAGTTCTGAGCTTAAAAAGCAACCAAGATAAAAACACTGTTCATGTTTTAAACACTACCTAATTCCAATTTCCCTCTTCAGTTTCCCAACTGTTTACGCCTTAAACTGATGCACTATGATAAGAGAATGTATAACCTTTTGTATTTAAATACAAATTCTGGTTGAGTCTTCCTCCTCCTGGTTCTTGGTGCGACAGAACCACCCCGCCTCCAATGGAAACCACAGCCAGACACTTCAGTCATGGAAAACATGAATGGCCAAGACTTCACTCTTTGCATGACCGGATGTTAGTGAAAACCTTACACTGCAAGTAGCAGAACAACGAACCCTGTATTAGTGACTGGGAGCCCACACAAGACAGGAGGAAGCAGAAAAAGTTGATTAAAAGACCGTCTTTGGAAAAATTTCCTCATTAAAGCAACCTGCTGACTGCTGCTCGACAGCTGCTCTGCCACAGGCCTGATGTGCAGCATAATGAGTGGCCCTGTCACTCAGAAGACCAACAAGACTTCACTTTAAAAGAAGACTTTCTGGTATTCTAATAATCCACAGCCTCATTTCCCCACCCCTTCTGTCTACAACAAAAGGGAACTTGTGCTTTCCATCATCGATGACATGTTAGCACAGCCTGCTGTGTTACAAAGACCCTACTGTACACTTTTCCAGCCGCTCATCTATATTATGGAATACATCATCCATTTATAAAGAATGACACAATCCTCAACTTTCTGTTTCTCCATGGACCATGTCCGAATTCCTCTTTCATGAGGAGAGGACGTGGAAGTCTTCAGCCCACAGCAGTGATGGCTTCTGTTTGTATCCCTGCTGCTGCCTGGAGACAGACCCACAAGGTGAGCTTCCAAGCTCTTTCTGGACTTGAAGCAAAAAACAAAAAAAAAGTTGTAACAGCTGCTTTGGAAATGGTTAAAATGTGAAAGATTTCTCGTAAACACTTTTAATCAATCTCATCTGTGCCAAGGCACACAACACTCTCACAAACATACACCACTGCCTTTTCATGCAAGATATTCTTAGAGCGTATAATTAACGAAACCACTATGACTGCTCTGCACAACTTCATGAAAGCTATCAAAGGAAAAAAAAGTTGCGTCTTACTTCATGAGGTAGGCCAGTTAAGCCACACGCAAATTATATTTCTGTGGATCTTTATATGTAAGCACTTTTTGGAGTCCGTGAAAAAAAATGTACAGCGAGGAAAGGCGACTAAAGCCAAATAAATGTCTGTGAGGAAGCTGCTTTAAATACAAAAATGTTCTTAGCTTTGAAAATGCTAGTTTATGCGCGTTTCGGGTTGCCGGGCTCAAATGTTACTACTAGTCAGTTTTCAGGCTCTATGTACAAAATGTGCGGCCATTGAACACAGTTTGGATGGATGGATGGATGGATGGATGGATGGAAATGCCTTTATTGTCACTGTCCACTTGGACAATAAAGTTGGAGTAGTCACCATTCCAGTGCAAAAAGAAATCAGCCGTTCTTGAACGCGCAACTCATGTTCAGTGTGAATGTAGCATTACAGATGTGGAGACAGAATGGACCCCTACATAAGCGTTAAAATAGTTTTATTTATTTTAAAGCTCCGTCATAACTTCAATGGTACAGATTTACAGTAATCAAAGGATAGATTTTAACTTTTTTAAAAGTTAATGTTATAAATAGGATTTTTTTTCTTGTTTTTTACCACATTTTCTCTCTTTGATCTTAAACTGTTGATGATAAACAATAATTTTGAGTCACATTTGGAAAAAAAGTCAGCACTAAATCTTTAAAATAAAGGAAAGATATTGTTTTGCTTTTGGTTTCACAAAATTTTGCTAAAATCCAAAGAACAAATAAAGTGTGAGCATTGTGCTTTTCCATGATTAAAAGAACTAAGGCTGACGCTACAGAACCTGAAGATTTTTTTAAATTTTTATTTAGAGGCTATAAATGTTGTTTCTCTTTCGGCTTTTCCCATCTGGGGTCGCCACAGCGAACGAGTCGCATGGGAAACTTGGCAATGTTTTACGCCGGATGCCCTTCCTGACGCAACCCTCTCAAAGCAGCCGGGCTTGGGACCGGCATAGAGGTAGAGAAGGGAACAGGGAGCAGCCCGGAGTTGAACCTGGGTTTCACGGATGGAATTTTTTAAAATCATTTATATCATCATTTATATTTTTTAAAATCATTTTTTCATGTTGAAAAAAACAAGCAGTTAAACAAATATATATATTATAATTCTGTTTTGTAATTATGGAGAGAGCCATGAAAACAAACACTCAGACTAGAAAAGCCTAATATTTAATCTGTTTACTTTCTTCATCCAAACCTCACATTTCTTTAACAGTTTATGTTTTAATTAATTTCATTAAGAGACATCGCCCATTACATTATTCTGAAAAACGCAACGTGTTCATTAAGGCATAAAGAGATTTAACCTAATTTGTCAAATTTTCAGGCTTAATGTACACATTTTTTGAAGGGCAAGTTCAAAGTTAATATGGAGAATACCATCTTTTCCGTATGCAACAAGGTTAACCATCGTTTAGGAGTTTTGCAGCTTGAAATGGTTTGATGGAAACATGTATTTTTTTTTATTCCAATGTGCTTCCTGTTTTATTTTGACAGCAACATAAAGGGAGCATTTCTTTCCTGTTGTTCTGCTGGTATGGAGCACCAAAACCCTTCAAATGAAACAGTTTATGAGAGTAGCTAAAATTCTTAACAGCTACCTATAAAATAACACATTAGCATGGCTCTGAATTAGTTAGTTCCCAGTTATCAGTCTTTATTGGATTGCTCATGAGTTTATCATTGTTTTGAATTTATGTGGAAGACGCCTGCCTTTGCCTTTTTATATAAATTAGATTTGTTCTCGGTAAACTTTAAGTCTCTCACTGTTTAACGACGGCAAAAAATGTGAAGAGAGAAGCTCAAATACAACTAGCATAAACCAGAAAACAAAAAAAGCAAGAAATTGTTATTAAACTATATGTTTGATTACTAAAGTCCGACTTGGCCTGACTTAACGCCTTGCAGTATATGCACAACTGTGTTAGTATGAATCATTATTATTGTCTGGGCCAATTCTTTGTTCAGTAGGTTTGGCTCATAGAGGCGATTTTGTTCGAAAATGATGCATCATGAGGTTTGGCACTGGAAACTGTTCATGTTTTACAAGTTTGATTTGTTTTTGTTTCTTCCCAACTAATTGACCAAGTAAACACATTTTAGAAGACCCTCAAATTGTCAAAGGGTGCCTTAAAAACGAGCCACATGGGTGATTTAGGAAATTGAGAAACATACATTTTAATGCAATAAGTACTAGCTAAGCCATGCAATCCGAATTATTCTCCTGCCCCTACGGCTTCTCGCTACCCCTCCGATTGTAGGGGCATTTGGAGAGGTAGGGTTGAAATAGTTTTTTTTAAGGGTGTTCCGCCTCGCGCTGTGCCATGGAGAAGCGCTTTTCTTTACGTGGGTGTGCGCTGATGCACAGAAGTTTACATTTAAAATGTAAGTAATGACTTTTTGTTGTACCATGACCTTTTGAAGGTTATAAAACCAATGTCTTTCTGCATTTCCAAGCGCTAGCAGCTCCGTGCCAACATAGCGGACCCACGACTATTGAATTCGAAGACACTATTTTTCCACAACTCTCCGTTTGGACGGCTGAATGTAGGGGAAGGGAGAAGCCGTAAGGGAAGAATTCGGATTCGGCCTTAACCTCATTTGTTTCACAAAACGGACTGATGGAGCTGACAGGCAGCTCTGTGTGTCAAAATTACTGTTGCTGAATTTGACAGATCCAAACCATATGTGGGGAACTGCCAGGCAAGTGAGAGGTCAACCATGACCAAGAGAAAAGTTCAAATCCCTCAAATTTGTATGTTTCTCAAAAGACAGATGAGTGGATTTGGGGGCAGACAATAACAATTGAGGAGGTAATGGGGGAGATTTTTGTGCAAATTAGGTTTAAAAAGAGTCTCTATGGCTGCAGTTTTAAAGTAAGCTGGAGACGTGATGTTCACTTTTCAAGGTTAAAATAAAAACATCTAACAGAGCAGGAGAACAAAGCCAGATCTATTTCAGGCGGTGTCGGCACAAACTCTACAGATCTGCTGTATCATGCCGCTCATGTCAACAGGTCACATAACGAAAGTATTTAGTGCAGAGTCACTGAGTGAGCCACTGGCCTCCAGGGTGACCACAGCAGAGCGGAGCTGGATAAGCAATCCACACCTCTAACTGGATTTTACAGGAAACAGCTGTGGGGTCAAAAGGTAAGAAAAAAGTTACCAAGAGAATATCAGTGATTTCACCCCAAGAGGGATTTGTAGTGATGAATAATCCATCTATGAGCTGTAACAGAGCAGAAAAGGCTGTCAGATCAAACAATTAATACAATTCTGTGTTTAGATTATTCTAGAAAAGGTAAAGCCTCATTCGACTTGCTGCTGCTCAACACCTTACTTTATTTTATGTTTTCAAAAATAATTATTTTCAACTGTTGCACACATACAAAGATCAAAAGAGAAATGATTATTTATGATAGAAGGATTCCCAACACATTTCTCTAAATTTCCATAGAGGAACTATGGTTCAGAAGACCAACTTTGATGAAAACTGCATTTTTGGTGTATTTGGCAAGTTTTTTTTAAAACCTTTTTTCTCAAGATAAGGGTATAAATAAAGACAATTAAGCTTAAAATTACATTTCTGGGTGTTTCTTTATTCAAATTACTTTGAATCATAGGCAGACGAAAAAAATGTGTTTTCAAAAATGTTGTTTTTGTTATGTAGAAAATAACAAAGCTCCCTGCTCCGTTCCATTCTTGTGCATAAATGTGTAACAAAGGGATGATGGGGGGGGTCTGGGCTCAGAGGCGAATTTAAAAAAAACAACTAATGATCTGCAGAAACCATCACCTAGAAATCGAAACAGGTTTTTATTGTTATTGTTATTTTATTGTTATTTTCCAGGATCCAAAGCTGATCATAGTGGGTTTTTAAAGCAGCAACAGGGGAAGCTGGGAAATAAAAATGTTGCATAGGTGACAATTTGGGCAACAAAGACAAAGAAGTCAAACTGTAGTGCATTTTTACATTTCTTCCAGGCAACTTTAGATGTAGCTCTTCAGATGCCACCAAATGAATCCATGCAGAAGCTGTTTGATCAAGTAAAAAAATTTGGAAAAAGCACAGTAGTACTCAGGAGATGTCCTCTATGTGCCCTACCCGCCAATTTTAACAGTGCCCTTTAGTACACACACTCTTTCCCCTACAACCATATACACTCCAACACCAATATACAAACAAGCACACACTCATTGCACAGGGAAGATGGGACCTCTCCAAATTTCCAACATTGGGTGAGCCTGGTCGGGCCATGTTTACAACGCTCTTCGGGGCCCTCCAGTTCTCTTCAGAGTCCACCTACTGGGCGGCCCCTGCCTTGCTCTTTCCTGGACCTCCTCCTGTGGGTGGGTGGCTGCCTGGAGAATGGCGCAGGTCTCCCTTGAGGCTCATACTTGAGCCTTCAAAGTTCAAAGTGGTGGTGGGCTGCTCGTCTGCTCTCCGGGGGTGCCCCCTGTGGTGGGCGCCCGTACGCAGCGGGGGAGCTGTTCGTCTGGCTGGGCTGGAGCTTGCACTCTCTGTGCTCCTGTGCCTCCCTGCTCTCTGGCATTGGGGGCCCCTGTGCTGGCCCTGGGCTGGGTGGCGGGCGTGATTTCCCGGCAGGTGGATTTCCTCTATCTGCTATACCGTGCGAGTGTTGGGAGGTCCTGGCTACCACCATAAATTCTGTTGGGGTCATGGTGTGGAGATGGCCGGGTACTCTCCCTCTTTTCTTACATTTCATCATTCACCCCAGCAGAACATAAACACTTACCTGAGCACAGGTCACCTTTGTACAAATAGATTACCTGATTGAATGAAATGCTTGACGTGATGATTTGCATGCTGAAGTATGTGCGTGTGAATAGTAGTTGTATTGTGCACATGTTGACATGTTGACATGTGAAGATTTTTGGAGCCAACAGCTTTGTTTGTAACATTTGTGTGTGTGGACAGGCCCTTTTAGACTAACATTTACACCTGACAGTAATGATTATCAACTTCTAGCAACTTTTTCCTTTACGAATCTACCCCCTCCCCCTCCTATAATCATCCCCCTATTTCCTCAACCCCCCTTTTCCCCTCTTTTTTTGCCCTTACCACTCCCCCTCTCTAACATCTCTCTCTCTCTACTTTCCGCGTCTTCTTTTCCGTCCGGACCAACAAAAAACGAATACAAATATATTCAATAAAAATAAAGTTTAGCCCAAATTACAAAGGGGGTTTATACAAATATACACCTTGTGTATCAGAGGATTCATATCATTTTACTGTTATAACAGTAAAACAGGTCCGATACAAGAAGCCTTCAGCTCTGATACGTTAGTTCAGCTGTCTGACAGGATAATTGCACAATAGCAGAGGACTGAACAGAATTTGTGCTTAAAAAATACTGTAAAACTAAATATCCTGTTATACGTTTTTACACTATTAAGTATTTATAAAATAGTTTGCCAGTTTGTGAAAAAATGTGCATTGTTTATAACTTTATAAATGGGGTGGATTAAAAATAAAAGTCAACGCATGAACGAAAAGCTGGCAAAGTTACAAAGAAAGTACAAAAGACCACTGGGAAACTACAAGTGAGATTTGAACATTTAACATAGACACACAAACCAAAGTTAACAAGCAAACAACACCACAGCTGCACTCATGCGTCACGGTAACCAAACAACAAGAACCCAAACTGTGATGGGTCCAGTCAACAGCTTGATCGTATCTCCCGTTTCATCCATGCACCCTGGGCAACACAGCCTTTTAACTCCCTCCAAAGATTTTCTATGGGGTTGAGATCTGGAGACTGGCTAGGCCAATCTAAGACTGAAATGCTTCTCTTGAAGCCACTCCTTCGTTACACAGGCATTGTGTTTGGGATCATTATGCTGGATGATCCAGCCATGTTTCATCTTCAATGCCCTTGCTGATAGAAGGAGGCTTTCATTCAAAATTTGACAATACATGGTCCCAATCATTCTTTCCTTTCCTTTTCGTTCTGGTCCCTTTGCTGAAAAACAGCCCCAAAGCATGATGTGTCCACCCCCGTGCTGTACAGTAGGTATGTTGTTCTTTGGGTGCAACTCAGCATTCTTTTTCCTCCAAACACGAGGAGTAGAGTTCTTACCAAAAAGTTTTATTTTGGTTTCATATTACCATAGGACATTCTCTCAATCCTCTACTCGATCATCCAAATGCTCTCTAGCAATGTGTAGGATTTGAGTCCCTGGCGCCGTAGTGTGTTATTGATTGTAGCCTTTGTTACACAAGTCCCAGCTCTCTGCAGGTCATTCACTAGATTCTGTGTGGTTCTGGGATTTTTGCTTACTGTTCTTGTGATCATTTTGACCCCAGGGAGTGAGATCTTGCAGGGAGCCCCAGATGGCGGGAGATTATCAGTGGTCTTGTATGTCTTCCATTTCCTAATAATTGCTCCAACAGTTGATTTCTTCACACCAAGTTGCTTACCTGTTGTAGATTCAGTCTTCCCAGCCTTGTGATTTTAATGCATTTTTCTGTTTTGTGAAGCACCTTGAATTACTATGTGTACGAATTGTGCTATATAAAAAAACTTGCCTTGCCTTGCGTGATTCCAAAAATAAGCTTTAAGTTCAAAGAGTGGGGGGGGGGGCAGAAAGGAGTCCAACAATGTCAGCAATGTGCTTTTCTTTAAAATCTTGTGATTTAAAAGCTAAGCTTCTCAAATACTTTTCTTTGTTTTGACTGAAACCCCCTCTCTCTTCTTTTTACTGCAAAGCTCCCAAAGCTCTCAGATGGAGGTGTGTGCGTGGTGGTGGTGGTGGGGGTGGGGGGGTCAAAACAGAGCTACTGAAGAACATTCTTGTAGAAGGAATGGCCCACATCTTTACTAACATTTATCTAAACCAGAACATGCTTATTTTTATTAATGGACATGAATCTTCTTTACAGCTTGAAGTGAATGAAAATACTCAAACCGCTGTTCTCGTAAAGTTAATACACTCACCAGGCAAAAGAAAACCCCATGTAAACTTTAGTGTCTTTCTGGAAGTCAAACGTGACAAAGAAACACACAGAAGGAGGTGCTTTCTTTGGTCAACACACACTTCTGAAAATGAACAGATGCATGACTTAGCTTTTTCCACCCAAGCCTCGAGATCTCCAAACAGACGCTTTGGCAAGAGAAATAATCTAAAAAAAAAACTGTAGGAGGCAGAAATTCTAATTCAGAGTTAGCAAAAACAAATTGAAGAAAGCTGGCATGCACGTCTTTAAACACCCAGTCCCACCATCTTTGGATCTATTTTTCAAAGCGTTCCCAGTGGTCTTTTAGTTTTGATCATGCCATTTATTTTGAGCCAAATTGCAAAAGACAGATTTCTAGAACATACAGGTAGTTCATGGAGAGCAGCAGTAGTTCATTAGAAATGTGCCTGCTGGTGCAGAGCAACCCCACCCCCCCTTCCAGTTGCTGAGAGCGCTCTGTTTACAGCCTCTCACACCTCCAGATAAACATTAGCAGTGCAACAAAAATGGCGAACGATACTGTAGCTATCCAGCCGTTCAGATTTGAGCCAGATTCCAGCTCAGGCAAGGAAAACAAAGACGTCCATGGATCTATTTGTCTGCAGATGGATGCATCAGAATGGAGCAGAGCAGGGAGCTTGGCGTCCGCCCAGCGTAGTTTCTACTAAATAAGATGTTTTACAAAACAGCAGTTTTCGTCTGCACCTATTTCACAATCATCTAAATAAAGAAATACTCAGAAATTCAATTTTGAGCTTAATTGTCTTCATATTTGTCCTCCAACGTAAAAATGAAGCTTTGGGACAATAAGTAAGCTGGGTTCTTGTGTTGCTCACTCTACAGCCCAGTCATCAATTAAGACTTCACTCTGAACCAATAAATAAATTCCCCGCCATCTTTTCTCATTATTATTGACCAAACCAACTGCCATAATTCTTCTCTTTAGTTTATGGCTGTACTGTTGTTCTGTTTGGACTTTTATGAGCCAACGTGTTGTAGAGGAGGTGATCTAATTAGGGACTGAACAATTTAGGCCCTCCACACATTCCTGTCACGTGTTATCCTCTTATATTCAGTCATGCAGAATGGCTAAAAAGACACAGCATCTGCCCCTTCAAGCAAAACTCACACATTTACTTAGGTTTTTGGGGACCCAACCTGTTCTGTTACATATATTTGTAACCTTTTAAGAAAAACCCCCATCCAATCACACTCATTACTGCAACATGGCAACAGAGGATATGTTTTAATGAAAATTCCCCAAATGCCATCCTAATAGTGTACCGTAATTCAACACTCATGGGAAGTCAAATCCACCACCCGCTATGTGAGAAAAAAAAAGATTAGACTTGTTTAAAACCTACATTGTGAAAAAATTTTAGACAAACGGAAACTAGAATGTTGAATAACAGGCTGTAAATTAAAAGAGAAATGATTCCGGGGTAAAGCTGTAGGGAATTATTGAACATTCACGTGATACATACATCTACACATGATCTTGACTTAAGATGATATGACTTGACATAACATCTTTGAGTTTAAAACCTGTAGCTGAAGCCAGCAAGTGGAAACAGACATGTTACCCATACGGTGCAGCTCCTGCTGTTATGTTTTCCTCAGCAGAGAGATTCCAGTAATTTGCTTCAGTTGAAGCCTTCTCACGTTCTGCACACTTAGGCAAGGTGGCTGACTTTAGCTAACAACACAACCACAAAGAAACAAGCCTCTTGCTGTGCTGGGATAATCTCACTCACAGAGGGCACTGAAACAGGAAGGACTCAGACTTTGAAGAGGGAATTCCACAAAAGCCACAAGTGATCAGCAGGTTTTGGAAAGTGTCCTGGGAGAGCTGGGCTTGTTCTCCAAACAAAATAAAGATTGTTGTGTTGTAATCTGTTCTCCATCTGAAAAAAAAAGGCCCAGAATGTTCTAAATTCCCACAACATCTCCTCATTTTTCATCATCGTTGCTCCTGCAGATGTCCCCAAGGCTGTCCACTCCTTCCTGAGGTCACAAGTGCAACTAAAACGAGCACCAAGAGAGAAATATGCGCAGAAAAATCCAGTTATTAAGGGGAACTTGTGAGCACTGATCCCAGAGAAGAACAAAAATAAAACACTAATAGTCTTCAGCATCGTAAAACGCTTCATAAATATTTAAACGCCGTTGGTCCAGTTGTGGACTTGTGATTAAACCAAAACTTTTTAATGACTTGAAACAACAATTTGTTTGTTAAAACCTCTTGAGATCTCAATCCATTTCAATTTTTCAAAATTAAAAGAAGATGTGGGTGAAGTTTAAAGAGTTTACAACTTTTTTTGCTCACTTTTTCATGCCTCAGCGCTTTTGGATAGATGACACAAACCATAATAACCATAAATGAGTTCGGCATAGCTCCAGAAACCTTTGACTTGACTTTCACAACCAGCTACCTAAAGAGCATCACTGCTGAAAGATTAAGAAAAGAGTGGTTAAGGATACAATCTCCCCTTGCCCTTATTTAGGTCTTTGATCATTCTGTAGAGGCTGTAATGAGAGGCGTGAGGCCATCAGACTTACCGGCTGCTACAAAGACCTTCCTGTAATACCCGCAAAAGGTGACACGCCTGTCTTTTTATAGAAAAGCAAACAAACCACAACAGGTAAATAAGAACTTTGCCAGGGTAAATGTTGGGCCAGTTTGGGACATACGCATTAGGCTGGGGCAGGAGAACAGCTGATGATTGTGCTGCGGCTTGTAAGAAACACGGCTGCAGTTCTCTCCACGCTCAGGAGGAGGTGTGTGACAGTCAAATCTTATTTTAAATTTAATAAAAAAAAGGCACAAATTTTTGTTTATCTTCTAAAAAACAGCAAGTATGAACAAGTCTGAACCTGACAGGTGACCCCCTAGACTGCCTCTCCCTGCCTGTGGTGGGATCAGACGGCTTAGCAGCGATGTGTTTACATATCACCACTTCATAAAGATGTCATCACTGCAAACGGAGGAAAAAGGAAATGCACTTCATTATGAAGGGAAATTCTGCTTTGCTGAAAGTACAAAAGGATCTAAAAAGCACACAGATGTTACAGAAATCCACGCACGCCAGCACAGAATCACACTTTTACAGCCCGTCAAGCATCTGTTTGTATGATCTATGCGATCATGTCTAGACAGGACTTTTACTCTTAATCTGACTCAGAACAAATAGAGACCATTTGAGCCCAGACAGTACGACTAATGGGCTTCCTTCCCCCTCAGAACAGTGGCAGCTGTGTGTCAGTACTGTAGTAGGTTCTGCTGTGAGCGGCACAGGAAGCTGTCTGGGTATCAGATACGTGTGAGGAGACGCTGCCAGCCTCCCAGCTGAGCTGTAAGCAGTTAAAAATGACTCAAGTTTTTTTTTTTTTTTTTGCTTCCCACCTCTGCAGCGTTCAGGTTCTGACATGAGTCAACTGATATTTTGTCATGGTGCCGGACACGCAGTGCACAGCTGCTGTTTGAATAAAGCATCTGCTGTGACGTACTGGTGGGGAGACAGGAAGCAGGGATTTTACCTCCCACGAAAAAACAGCTACACAAACCAGCTTTGATGCTGGAAGAAAAAAAAACCTAGACAAATTAAAAACATCTCACTTTGAGGACAATTACAGCCGAGGTACGATTTAGCCATGGGCAAGGGCTCCCCCCCTTAAATGCCATGGTTGCCCTCCCCAATCGTGATGTCCTGCAAAAATCCACAATTAACTAAAGAAATAAAAATGACAAAAAATGTAATAAAAATAAACCCAAAAAAAGCAATCAAAGGTGCAGGTCCCTAGCCCGGAAAATGTTGAGGGTGGTGTCAGTAAGACCATTATTTCATGAAATAGATAAGACCTATCAATAGGGGGAAGATATGGATAGATTAACTGATACAATGATGGGATGGGTCTTCTCTAAGCATTTTTAGGGCGTTTGAGGAACATACCACCCCAGACCTGCACCAGTAGTGGAGCTGGCTAAATTACAGCACGGATGCATTTCTTTTAGGTCAATCTTTTAGGCTGATCCTATGCCAGTTTCAGAAAATATAACCAAATGGGATGCAAGTCTTTGGAATTGTGAGTGAATACATTTTAATGTAAGGAAACTTATTTTCCTGCCTCTGAATGAGGTATTAAATGGGAAATCATTACTTTCAGGTAAAAATTAAAAAAATAATATAAATGGTTCTACAGTTAATAAAAGTGCAGCTGGACAACACAAATATTTCTGCTGTTGCCTCACATTTGGAGGGTAAAACTTTCTAGATTTTCCTTCTGTGCAAACAGGCTTAAACTACACAAATGTCGCTTTTCTCTTAGCTGATGTCCTCGATTTGAGATGTTCTTTTTTGCTGACTTCTCTGGCTCGGGTTGCAGACAGCAGCCTGGTGAAACAGAGCCCAAAGGCAAAGACTCTGCACGTGCTCAGCTTTAGAGCAGAGCAGCTGGCACTGCTTTACAGCTGTGCTTTACCTGAACCGGTAAATGTTCACCTGACTTCCTCCTCTTACCTTCTGATAAGCCAGCTGGAGAAAGTTGTAGGGGATCCTCCGGGTAAAATCCTGCACCACATCCTCGCTGACCTTGTGCAGAGACTGCGCTCCCACTTTGTCCTCCATGCATTTGTCCAAACATGCTGATCTCCGAAGCACCACGTCGAAGAAGCGCAGGTCCGAGAAGGTCCCATCAAACGGATGCTGGTCCTGGCACCTCAGCCGGCAGCGGACTTTGGTGCTGCGGAGCTGCGAGTGGCTGCGCAGCGCTCCCTCCATGGCGCGCACCGTTTCCTCATAGTCGCTGTTGTAAAACGCGCGCACGGCGTTGTCGTACAGCAGGTCGTGGGGCTGCAGGACCGCTGCTGCGCACGCCAGCACAGCTGACAGGACAACTACCGAGGAGAGCCCCGCTGCAGGCGGCTTTCCATGATCCATCCTCTGCCCGGACTGACTGGGAGACGGGCGGTCACAGCACAGCGCGCAGACGCCGTTCAGGCTCCATTAAACGGAGACGCTCAGCTGACCGAAGCGGCGGGGAAATGACTCGCCGCCGGGGACACTCATGATGTTATGACCCCCGGATCCGGCGCCGCTGACTCCGCCCATTAAAGCCCTGAAAGGCCACAAGCAGTGCCGTGCGCAGAGAATTTTTTTTTTTTTTTTTTTTGGGGGGGGGGGGGGGGGGGGGCAGGCGGAGACATGCTACCAAAATAATAAATAAATAAATAAATAAACAAACGAAAACATGGCTCAATATTGGATTGCATCTCATATAATCTTTTTATTAAAGTCTGTACCTACAGGGTTTTTCACGTGATGTCATCCTTTTTGGAGACGGCCATGTTGGGGATCTCAAAACTAACTGAGGACGACTCTAGAGCTCAGCTTTAAGGGAAAATGCTCCGTTATTGTGGTGCACATAGCTGTCACAATGGGTCAGACAGAGAAACTCAGTTGGAATTTTACGTTTGTCCAAATTGTGAAGAACCAGTGAGGCGACAGAGAATATGATGACAGAAATAAGGCATCTGTGGATCACCAGCCCAACAGAATGAAGAAGTTGGGAAATATCTGCATCTAAACAGCTAATTTTGTTGGCACTATGTTAAAAAAAACATTTTTTACAAATCAATGGTACGCTGGATAATGGATTTTGATTAAAATTATGGATATACAGTAAACCCTTGTTTTTCGCGGGGGTTACGTTCCAAAAAGAACCCATGATAGGCAAAATCCGTGAAGTAGAAACCTTTTTTTTTTTTAACAGTTATTATACAATTAAATACTCTATTATACATTGAAAAGAAAGATCAAACCCTTTTTTCACAAATACAAGTACTTTATAAACATTTTTTCCAACAAATAACTTCTGTACTGTCAAATAATAATTTTAATCATCAATGTGAACAGAAGGCTTCAAATTGCGGAGATTAGCCCCGCCCACCGCGACCCGAGTAATGGGATTAAACGGGAGGAAATTTAAAACAATTATTAAAAAAATACAAAGTACAGTGGGACAAATATTGACCTAGGTGTATTTCACTGCTCTTCAGACTAAGCTCCTGCATCCTGACTCCACTCTGCAGTGTTTTCTTCTTCTGAAGCCCGCGGTACAGCTGTGTTTGTTCAGGAGAAGAACATAGTGATTGGCAGTTGTTGTCGCTCTTTTTTCGATGGGTTTTAGAGAAACTCGAAATTGCAAGAGAATTTGCACTTACTCGTTGTAAATTTGGCAAGCAGATTTACGTACCTTTACAAATTAAACTGCAACGTTATTGACGCACAGGTAGAGAAGAAGCGGAGTGACTTTTTAGCCAATCAGAATGCAGAACAAAATACACTGCAAATCCGTGAAGTAGCGAAACCGTGATATGTAAACCGCGTTATAGCGAGGGATAACTGTATTCCAAAAATCAAAAAAAGTCAGCACAGTCAGACCTATAAATTTTGATGTTAGATCACATTTTGTGAACTCTTGGACTTTTACTGAAAGAACACTCCTTTTCTTTTGGTTCAAGTCAATCTCTGTGTAACTCCTCATGCTTCTGTTAGGTTTTGATGCCATTCACCATTCTGTGGGTAATTTAACATAGTTAAACTCAAGTAAAAGTTTAAATTACCAGTACACACCAAAAGTTAATGACAAAAACACCACAGCTTCTTTAGACAAAATAAAATCATGCTTGTTAAATAAAATTTAGAGTCTGTCTTATATCAATGATTAACATCAGTTTAACATCACGTTATTCAAGTCATGTGTTTTTAGTACCTTTTAACAGTTAGCGATGCAGTGCTAGACCTACTTATTGTTTAACACTTTACTCCACCCAGCTATCAATCTATTTATAGGAGTGACTAAATGGAGTTTTCAAGCCCATCAGTGGCTTTAGTCACTTGATCAGATTCGTACAGGTAAAGACCAGATGTTTCATCAGCATCTGGCAATTGTCGCCTCTCCCTGTGTTATAGTTCCCTTTGAATTGACTATCAAAACACAAACTGCTGTTCAAACCTGTTTTCAATATCAAACCAATAAACTTTGACATAAAATCATCATGTCTTATGGTTCACAAAACAAGTCTGCAAACTCCAGCTTGTCAGTCTTGATAGAAAGATATTTGTATTGAAATAAAATAAACTTTTTTTTGTTTTTGTTGAGACTAAGGTTGTACTCAGACTGGAAAAATCTTTTGTTCTGAATCGAGTCCTGAACCTTGCGTTTGGTCTGTAGTCAGACTGGCATCAAGTGGACACTTTTGTTACAGACCAAAGCTCGTAAACAAAACCATGTGACTAAATATCTCTTCAGTCATTGGCCAGGAACTACTAGGGTCGGTCAAGATAACATGAAAAAGATGTGCTGCACTTTACAATCTTATTGGAACAGTTGACTTATAAAAAATAATTTTTTAATTACTAGTTTTGAACCCTTTTTACTTGTTACTTAGGTACGGCAGAGTCGTGCAGCAAGGCCGTTACTGGCAAGAAGACGTGCTGTGTGAGCTTTTACTAAGAAGATGCTAGCAACTGCAGTGATGAGGAGATGTTGGGTATGAAGGTAGGCCGATAGGTTGAATGTTTATGATGTTTAGATTATCAGAAAACAGTGAGAAGCATTGTGTATCACATTACAAATTGTTCTAATGAGCCTGCATTCATTTGACCACATTTCAAGGAGTTGTTGTGTCTCATCCTTGTGGTGTTATGGTATTGTTTTAAGAGATTTCTGTTAGGGAACTAATAGGTAGCTTTTAGGATGACATCACAGCAGCGCCGGACACGTGCTGAGTAACGAGACTCAGAGAAGCATGTAAGAAGCATTTTTAGCAGTGTTAAAATAAACGTTTCTACAAATAAAGAGTTAGACCATTTCTTCTGTTTGAAAAAAACAACAATTGTTGCTTTTTTTTTGTTGCTACATTTCTACACTGTTTACGTCGGCTACGTGGCCTTTTTGGTTCAGTTGTTCCGAACCGCAGTCCAATTGGAAACAAACCAAGACCACCTCCAAAGATGGGTCCAAGAGTGGTTCCTAGTCCCGGACCAGAAACCGGTTGGGTGTATTCAGACTGAGAATGTCTTCCGGCTTATCAGGGGAACTCTGGTTCACTTTAGTCAAACCAAATGTGTCCAGTTTAAACCCTTGTGCTATCTTAGATGACCCGACCCTTACTTTGATGTGTTCTCCCTACCATGACAAAGGTGGATAAAGGTGGAAAGATTTCATGTAATCCATGGACACCAGTGAAGATCACAAATCATTGAAGAAAAAAGGTTCAGCGCACTGTCTAGTGGGTCTAGATGACCCAACTCCCAACGTTAAAGTGCCTAAGATAGCACAAGGGCTAAATCCAACATAAGGTTGCCATAAAGTGGAACATGTCTCCATCTAGTGGTGACTTTGTGCAAAGGTATCTCAAAATGCATTTAGACAAACACTAGTTAGAAACAAAACAAAAAACATTTAAACGACTCCTTCTTTTCTTTAGCTGAATTTAAAATTTTCAAGTATAAATCAAGCTCAGAGATGGAGCTGCTCACGAGAAAATAAAAGGTTGTGTAGCCTTTCCATACCTTAAGCTGTGCTGCAAAATTCCTTGTCTCCTCCTGTCCACAGTATTTGACACCCCTGCTCTAAAGTGTCACTAGGTATGGATGAGTGATTGTCTGCTCTGTGACAGACTGGCGGCATGTCCACTTTCACCTAAAAGTAGCCAGCACAAGCTCCAGCAACCCTGTGACCCCTAAAAGGATATAGCAGATTAAGAAAATGGATGGGTGCTCCATTCCTCCATCGAAAACAATGTAAAGTAAACATTATTTCAGCAACCCAAGAAGTTGCTCTGTCCATTCATCTGTCTAAAACTTTTGACCCCAAAAAGATTTAAGTAAAAATTATTGCAGCAACTCAAGAAATTCAGTCTCTCCATCTGATAAAATTTAAATGGAAACTTATTGCAATTCAAAATGCTGCCTCATTTGTTCATCCAAAACATTTTTTAAAGTAACAAGAATTGCAACAACTCAAAAAGTGGAAAATCTGTCCATCTGTCCGTCCACCTGTCTTATAAAAGTTAAAGTAAAAATTATTTCAACAACTGAAGTATCTCCATCTTTAATGCTTGTGAATTTGTGTTAAAGAAAACTCTTCATGGGACATGTACTGTGAACAGAGCATATTTGGTGAAAAGGATGCCACTTTATAAATATTTAAATGTCTTAGATTGCATCAGTCTCCACCCTTTCCTGAGGCAAACGCATCTCTGCCTTCATAGGAACTCTTTTCCCTAAGATCATTTTAGTTTAGTCATTTTAAACAGATTTACTGACTCTGCTTTGGTAATTCTATCTTTTTCCGACAGAATAACTGCAGCTTTTCAACTGAAATGAAAAAATAAACAGGGCAGCAATTTTGGGAGGTCTGTCTTCTAGGAAAATAAACATTTGAAGTTTAAATTTTTTCACTTAAATCAGAAATTCAGAGGCAGACATTTGTGCCAAGCACATCCTTCTATGTTCTCTCATGTCACAAAAACAATTGCCTTCTATTTTGAGAGTCACTTTTCAGTAGGATTCATAGATAACATTTAAAAATGGTGTCTACTAATGGATACCATCATATCAGTGCATCGATCAGTTTGAGTGGGAGGTGGAGGCTTTATGAAAAACAGAATCAAATGTACCGAGAGAAAAAAAGGCCCTAAGTGTGAATGTTTGTGTGACTTGCCCTGTGTGTACCACACCTTCACCTTAGGACAGGCTCCAGCAACCCCATGATGATTCAGAAAGTTCAGAAAAATGGGTGAATGGATCTCCACACTGCATGGGAGATAATCTTCTCATCTCAATAATAACTTGTCATCTAAAAAATAAATAAATATGTATGCCTTGTGTAAAATTTGTTTCTTGTGTAAAATTAGAAACTTTACAAGAAAAATCTTACATTTAACTGACCAGTTCAAGATAATATAAACAAACATAAAAGATTTTAATTTTTTTTTGTGTTGCCAACTACACCAGTTCATAAGGAGAAGTATATTTTTACTTTACCCCCCTGATCCTGTAGTTTAACCTTTAGACTTTGCAGTGCACTGTGCCTCCAAGCCAATGGAAGGCCCAAAGATACCAAAAAAATGTTGTTTTGTTTATTTGGAGAACTGAAAATGAACTTTGTGTCTTTGCAATCCTGCCAGATATGTTTGGGCTTCTAAACCATAAAATGTCAGCTTTTGCTTTGATCTCTTGACATGGATCTACTTTTCCTTTCGTCCAAAACAACTGAACAAAAAGTTTACGTTTAATGGCCTAAAAATGTGTGTAATAAATGTTTGCAACTTCGGGTAAAATACATTGTTTTTGTAGCTTTCATTAGTTAGCAACTACAGTGGGGCAATAATAATAACAATCCATCCATCCATCCATCTTGAGAACATACTCAATCCCTTTCGAGGTCTCGGGGTTTCTAGAGCCCATCCTAGCCACTGTTGGGTGAAGGCGAGGTTAATCTTGAACAGGTCATCAACCTGTTGCAGGGCCACACACTGAGATGCAGACCTAGGGCCAATTTAAAATCCCCAGTCAACCTATACAGCAGGTTTTTGGACTGTGGGAGGAAACTGAAGTGCTGGGAGAAAACCCACACATGCACAAGGAGGAAATGCAAACTACACACAGTAAAGACCCAGCCAGGATTCAAATCTTCTCAAAACCTGTGATGTTTTGGGGCTGTTGCTGGGAAACTTTTCAACTCCCTCCACAGATTCTCTTGGATTGCAGTCTAGAGACTGGCTCGACCACTCCAGAACTTTGAGATGCGTTTTATGTAGCCACTCTATTGTTTCCCAGGCGACGTGTTTAGCCTAATTTTCTACTGTAAGATGCAGCCATTTGAAACCCCCAATGCTCTAAATCTCAACATACGTGATTCCATTAATCCCTTTCTTCATATGGATCAGTCATCCTGTTTTTTAATTTTGGCAGAAAGTCAGGCCCAAAGCATGATGTTTTCATCCCTGTGCTTCACAGTGGGTTTAGCATTCTTGGAATGCAGCTTAGCTTACTTCTACCTCTAAATACGGCACGCTGTGTTCATACCAAAGAGTCTCCTTTTGGTCTCATCTGACCACATGACTTTCTCCCAATCCTCTTCTGGATCATTCAGGTGGTTTCTGGAGAACTTTAGTCAGGTCTGGACACATGCTGGATAAAACAGGAGGATCTCTAGAGAATTACCGGATTTGAATCCATCACGACGTTGTGTGTTAATAATAATAACCTTTGTTACTGTGGTCCCAGCTGTCTTCTGGGATATTTCCTCTCTGATAATTTGTAGCCCATGAGGTGAGATCTTCATGGAGCTCTAGGTGGAGGGAGATTGTCAGTAATCTTGTAAAATTTCAAATATTTGCTTCAACAGTTGATCCCTTCTCACCAACCTGCTTCTTAGGTCTTGTGCTGGTAAATGTTGTCACTGGTGTCCTTTGGCAGCTCTTTGGTCATGATAGAGACAAGTGTTTAGGGTTTCTGACAGGTCAGTTTTATACAGATAACCAGTGCCAAACAGGTGGCATTTATACAGGACAAAAGTAGGGGATAGAAGAGCCTCTTAAAGAAGGAATTCTGAGGACAGAATTCCTGCTTAGTTATACAAATAAATCCTTTAAAAATCAAGTAATAGGAATTCCTGAATTCTTTTTTTACATTTTGACTCTTATGCTATATTCACATTGCTCTCGGCAATGTGCATTCAAGCTACCATTTCCATTGGACAGTCTTTGTAAACACATGTAAAAGAGTGTTTCGGCCTTCCATGTTCAAAACTCTCACATCCACACGTAGCTACGCACAATGTCCAGACTGTTTTCAAGACGGCTCTATGTACAAAACTTTGACCAATCAGGGACTCTGATTTGGTAGTGACCTATGGATGGCATCCCTTTTCATTAATGGGAGTGCCAACCATTTGAAAAATGATCACGCAAGAGAAATTAATTATTGCGGTTCGTTCCCGGCTGGAATTATATGACTCCAAGTCTTTCATATATTGGAATAGAGCCGTGAAAGAAAAAAAGCCTGGAGCAAGTTTTGCTTCATTTTGCACCAAGCCTCTTCCAATGGTGGACGTGCGCTAGTAAACAGTAGAAAAAGAAGAAGAAGAAGAAGAAGCCCCTCCCTGCATGTCCAGTGTGAATACCATGGGCTAAATGTTACATGCGCCTCTTTCATCTTTTGTAAGTTGGATAACTTGCAGAATCTGTGACTGATAAATATTTTATTGCTCCACCGTAAATACTAAATGATTCCTCCCATTCTAAACCAAAAACCGTTACAAAACCTGTATTAGAAAGACGTTTGGATGAATTTTCTCTTCTTTGATTCTAGGTTAATACTAGGGATGCGACAGTTCACTTTTCCCACAATTTGGTTCAAACCTCAATTTTTGTTTTGATACATTATTTGTGTATTTCAAAATAAAAAAAATATATCAGAATTAACTTTTTTAAAATTTGCTAATAATCAACAATGAAAAGAAAACCCTCTCTGGTTGGGTTTACTAAACTTGGTGTGATGTTATAAAGCAATAAAGAATAAATCCTTCCTAAATTTAATCCAACAATTGTTTGATACTTTCAACGTAAACAATATGGTATTCAGTAGGGATGCAAGCATTCACTTTCCTCACAATTCAGTTTAATATTGTAACAAAGAGTTTAGTTTTAAACCGAGAATTGTGGCATCTTTAGAAACTACAACCCAAAAGCAGGTTCCTGCTTCCTGCTCATCATCATCACACAAAAGGAGGAAGTTGGCAACACAGAAAGCTGCACAAGCTAGACTTAAATATAAAGAGAAAAATAGAGTTGTGCCTTTCTGTAATATGTCAAGAATGTGAGAAAGGCTGAGATGTCATTGAAGAAACTTGACATTAGGTGTTCTCCCTTAGTACAGCCTGACTTCTGTGACATTCCAGAAATGACAGAAGTTATAGCTCACTATGGAAAAATAAAAAGGTGCACCATCAAAAGCTTTGAGAACATTTATAGTACCCCGTTTTAAGACTTCTGCCCCATTCGTCTTCATTACAGGTGTTACAATTAATCGATTAATCAATAAATCAATTTATCCAACCAGATCATCAGTCTGAGGCAGATTGTTAATTAAATCAAATCAACCTTTCCTACTGAGAACCTGCACCTCTATAGACTACTTATGTTTCCCCACCCAAGAAAACCTCCCAAAATCTAATCCAAACACATGAGAGGTCATTGGAAAGGCTGGAATGTCCTTATTTAAGCACATCAGGTCTCAGCAGAGAACTTCAAATGAGTCAAAAGACAAACATAAAAACAAATGTCCAAATAAGAGGCTATATAAAATCCTGTCAAAAATAAATAAATCAATTGTATTGATCTTGGAAATCACCATTTTAGGGTAAATTTTACTTTACTATGATGTAAAAATGACCACAGGCATCACAGTGGACAACACACATGTTATGAAAGCAAAAAATGACCAGTCCATCATTCCAGTCCAATGTGTGGAAACACTTTGAATTTAGCAAAGACATGTGACCATACAGTTTGCTAGAATGTTCCAATGATGTTCCCTTTGGTTTATTATGATGTGAAAAAAACAACAGTGGGCTGAACATTAGGAAACTAAAATGTGAATGGATTTGTCTTTAATTCTTGTTTACTTGTTTGTTGGTACACAAATTTAATTTACACTTGATTATTTTGCAAGAGATAAAAGGAATCTGGAAAACTTCCCCTGCACTATTTAGTATCCAGGTATTTCTTTCTGAGTCTCACTGGTTGAAGTTTTGGACAAAAATCTTCTGGACCCATTTTAGGTGAATCGGATCGTTCAAAATGAGTCGATATCGACTATGAATCGTGTCGTTTACCACCAACATGAATTGTTGCTAATATGAATCGTTACACCCACCCCTAGCTGTGATACCGCTACTGTTTTCCCAACAGTTTCTGACAGCAGAGTCATGTGCTGTTAACATCATCCGCAGATCCTCTTGGATTCAAAAGACTACAATTGTAAGTCAGTACAAGTCAGTATCACTGTGATGAAGCATTTCCTTCCAAGAAGAAGTTTGACTCGTCAGACTGGTGCAACATTATTGGCGGGTTATTTGCAGCTCTCCACAGACTTTAAAAAAAAAAGACCAAACTTCTGCCAAATGAAGGAGTGGAGTTTTACCTTAAAACAGGGGGGGGGGGGGGGGGGGGGGGCGTCAATACGCTGGAAACCCAACCGGAAATGAAGTTCTTTCATAACTGCGCTGATACCATGAAATGTTTGCATTTTCTGATAGAAACTATAGTCACTTTGCAATAAAACTACTGTTTAAAATACTTTGAAGGCTGTAAAATCCTGGGTAAACCAATCTGTCAAAACAAAAATGAATTCTGACAGATCAAATGATGTTTGCAGTGAAAAGAAGAATGCAGCTCAGCAGGATATTGGAACAAACAGGTGTTAATTGGTAAGACTGATGTTTTCATTCTTCCCTTTTTTCATCATTCCTCGTGAAACTCAAATTTCTGAGTTGGGTAAAAAACATAACATTACACAAGCAACTTCCTGTTTTCTAGACCAATCAGAAGATATTCATCTGTTCAGATGAGGCCCAGGATATATTTCCATCAAATATAATCCTCCACACAAAAATCCATGAATCTTGTTTGAGTTTTGGGGTCGAGAATAAGACATAAGTTTTGTTTTACATCTTTGATTCCCTGTGTGCTTTTAAAGTGACACTCTACACGAACGTGCGTTGGATTTTGGATCTTCTCCTGAAGCAGTTTGACATAAACTCCAATAATATTCAGCGGTTCCCCGTCCTGTTGTGCATGCCTAAACAAAGTCCTGAGGATTGCTTTGGCATGCTCACAGCGGCGACTCCCTCCCAATGGGCCTGGCTGCTGCTCCAAACCAGTCCGGTGTCATTCCTGCATCAGGTACAGCGCTCAGTGTCTCCAGGCCAAACGGCCTGGTGAAGCTTTTTTTCCAGCCTGCTTTCAATGTTTGGTCTGTTGGAAGGATATATACACTTTTAACAGATCCAGGTAAGCCTTAAAGTATGCCTGCATGATAACGGGCTCCTACAGTGTTGTTTTTGTGTCTTACATGAGAACTTTA
The DNA here is from genome assembly GCF_053564925.1 of Oryzias latipes. Lineage (NCBI taxonomy): Eukaryota > Metazoa > Chordata > Actinopteri > Beloniformes > Adrianichthyidae > Oryzias > Oryzias latipes. Next base: position 11,078,701 of record NC_136240.1, read on the forward strand.
AGCGTTTATGACCCATCCGGAGTTTCTGCAGAACTTTACTTTACGGCTTCTCGTGGGACTTGTTTTTATTTGTTGCAACATTAAACAGGATAAACTCCATGAATCAAAAGCAGCAACAAACTCAGATGACACCTTTTACATGATAATCAAAGACAGTCCTGGTGTGGGGCTTCTTTAGATAGAAAGAACTGTTGTTAGATGCTTTTGAAAGACCCATGTTCCAGGATAATCGCAGACGTGCTGACAGTGCTGAAGATTCTTTATTTGCTCAGTAAAATTGGTTTTATCTGCTTTTCTTTGGTCTGGATTTCACACTGGTGGGGGGTTGGATCAGTTGTGCATATGACAAAACAGCTATCTGACTACCCCCACCGGTTTTTCCTGAAGATGAAAAAGGAAATAAAGTTGCAGTGAAAAGAGGTGAAAAGGCTTGCCACCTAAAAAATATACGTGTGTGAATGTGTACATATATATATATATATATATATATATATATATATATATATATATATATATATATATATATATATATGAGCATAAAACAGTATATAGCTCATATAAAAGCATTAAATTCATTTAGCTTTCAAATGTCACCTGTTGATCAGAACAGAACTGTAGTTTCTGATCATCTGAGCAAACAGAAACTTGTGTTTGCCCCCCCCCATGCTGTCACCTTGCCGCCTCCCTCCCTCACCTGGTGGGCGTGTCTTCATGTCTGAACACGGCGTGCCCGCGTTGATAGACGGCTGCACTCCGCTTCTTACCTGTCAGGTGAGTCTCTGAGGAACGGCCGCTGCGGAGGCTCCGACTGCTCCGCGTTCCTCAGGTCGGCCCGGCCTGACCGCAGAGCCTGCACCTGCGCAGGTGAGAGGACAGCAGGTCACGTGGTCGCCGGCAGACCCACCATACTCGTTAAATCCGCTGTCATTCGTGTTCGCAGCGCGAGCACCTGTCGCACGCAGGCAGGTGGGCTCTGATCGGCAGGTAATCAGCCTCCATCCGCGCTTGTTGGGACTTCCAGACCCGCTTTTGTTGAGAGCGGTTCCCTCTCCTTCGCCGCTGGGGCTGCAGTCTTCACTCAAACCGCCTTTTTTTGTTGCCCGCACAGCTGGAAACTTTGCCTGGGAATTTCTCAGACTTAAAATTTCAGTCATTGTTTCTGGTCGTGTGTGTAATGTGCAACCAACCGAGACGAAGGCCTGGATGGATGGATGGAAGTCTTCATGCAGCATTTTATATTGTATGTATGGAAACCAATGGATCCTGATCTTTTGCATTTCCTGCAGTAAGTCAGTCACATGCATCCTTGTGGACACGTGACACCCATTGGCCGTCCAATCTGGTGCACTTTCCTTCTCCTGACATGACTGGATAAAGCTATAGATTTGTAATCTTTAGATGTATTTAAAAAGTTTTCTTCCATCTGTGGACAGCAGTTTGGCTTTGGCCCCTTCAGCGTTTCCAAATGTTCTCACCTGCAGTATGTCAGGTATGCTGGTGGACCAGCTCCACTCATCAGTTGTCAGGGTGGAACTGTACTTTCCTTGACAGGTGGCACAATTTAATTGACTCCTAAGGAAACAACTGCACCTAGAATGCACCAGGACAAATAAAACCTTATGTGTAATTCCTCAGATGTGCAGGAAAATGTTTCTACTTTTGTCGTGTTTTATTGAATAAATGATCTGACGGCTGCGTGTCTTGGTTTGTAGGCCTCCCCATGAACACAAAGGTTACTTTATCACCTAAAGGAAGTGATTTAAATGAAGGTGAGAGGACAAGTGGCATGAGTGTGGGATGGTGCATTTGTTTTCAGCATAAAACCCCTGTTGGCATGGCGGTGGCTGCAGGTGGAGTTCATGACTCATCCAAACATGTTGCTCCTCAGAAGCTCAAACCGGTATCACAGGACAGTGTGTCATCTCTGCAGTTGGGATGTTGGGCTGAAGTCAAGAGAATTAAGCAGAGCTTAAGAGTCTGCACTAAACAAAACTTGACATTTCTTTAGGAATCGGTGACTTTTGAGCCTGTTTTTCAGAGAATTTCAGAAGCTTTGAATATGGGAAAGCAGGAAATGATAAAGTAAAAGTCAGATGGTGAAACTAAAGCATTACAAAGCTCGGTTTGTTTCATCTCTGGAAAATCTTTACAAAAAGAGAACTCGATGTATATCAGTTAAAACTACAGTCTAATTTATGACTATTCTTACTTTGAATTAATCTTGAAGGGCAATCTTTGATTAAAGCAACTTTTTACCAAAAACAAATGTTTTTGACGTGTTCTAAACGTGTCATCTCTGCCTCACAGGCTCATTCATTCTCAATGCAGAAGGTTTTAAATATTGAATCAAATGTTTATTCAACGGAAGTGCTGGGATCAACCTGACTGCCTTAGATTATTTACTCTTTAACTCTATATGTTAAATCTGTTATAAAACGTGGCTGTGGTGCAGAGGTAAAGCGGTCGACCTCTGGAGTTTGCAGGTTCGGTTCCTGCTCTCCTCGTGTGTTGAAGTGTCCGTGGGCATAATCCTGAACCCCATGTTGCCCCTGATGGTTTATATATTGAAACAGTTGACTATATTTGAAATGGACTTAAGTGTGATGTCATCCTTAAATGATTTTACTTCCAGCTCCAGCAAAATGAAGCAGTCGCCATTTTACTGCATTATGGACAGCGCCGATCGGGAGCCATTTGACAGTGATTGGTGCGAGTCTGAGTCAACGTTTCTATGGCAACCACTGTTGCCAATCAAGAGTAAGCTTGTTCGAAGTCCATTCCTCATTCCACTGAAAGCGGGCTTGGCAGAATCTGTCAAACTTGAAGTGGGGGCCAGTGGACACCACATGCTTTTATTGAGACATCCGATTGGTCAGTTTATAACTTGCAATAAAGAAAACAAATGAAAAAAATTGAATAGAATGCTTATCTCGCTGGTGTTTTTGCTTCTTGTAGCCAGCGGTACTTCCCGTTATAGGGGGAGGGGCCTCTCAGTCCAGTTTGCTTATACAGTCAATTGTTGGTGCCAGTGTTCGGCAGCAGAGTGCGTGTGACTGGGACTGACAGTAAAGCGCCTCGGGCCTTCTAAGAAAAAGTGCCACATAAGTATGCGCCATCTTACCATCTAAATTTATATAAGTTGAGACAAAACGTCACAATTTTATGTTTTGAAAAAGTAAAAACTCCACATCATCCACACACACAGGGTGCACTTATTTGATATCTTTTTAATCTCAAAGTGTCCACAAAGTGGTGCTCTCCTCAAAGAAGACTCAGTCCCACTTTAATGGGAGTGGCAACAACCACAACTTTAAGCTTTACCCATTTGAAGTCCCTGAAGGAAAAAAAAAAAAAAGATATGGCACATATCCCAGTCTATCAACAACACTTTGTATAGAATACAACTTCTTTCACCACTGACTGCTGCTACTGGAGCTGATACACAATTATATCCACATTTACTACAAAGAATGAACTTGGAGGAAGCAAAGGACTGGAAGTCTTCACATTAACTTAAAAATATGAACTGTGCTCTTCATTTTTGTTATTCAATATGAACAGAAAAATGTCAAACATTTCAGCAGGAAAGCGGCCGATTTTCCTCCTCCTGGGTGAACGGTGGAAGTGTTTGCTTTCTGCGGGCAGATGTCTGCCGATGACTTAAAAAAACAAAAAAAAGGCCTCAAAGCGACAGCGGGAAAACGCTTGGGGCGAAAGATCAAAAGGAACAATGGGCGGAAAAATCGACACATAATAATCAAAAATAAATAGAAAGGTCCTCAGAATAAAAAGTACATGACATGACTTTGGAACATCAAAGAAGATGGACTTTTTCCACAAGAATTGTATCCCTTTTGATAGCAAGTTAGCAAAAAAAAACAGACAAAAAAAGTCCATAAAAATAAAAATGAATTCAGCTTTAACAAACAAGCAACAAGCATGCATTTCAGTTTTGGACTGTAGATCTCATCTTCAAATAAATAGCAGCAGAAAAGGGATTTTTTTGTACAGAAATAGGATATTTTTGATCATTCATACTGACTATTATTGGCTTTTTGTGGCTTCAGCCCTTTATGATTGTTAAGAATATTTGACACATAGCTAAAAAGCATGTACACAGTTGTACAGTATCAGTAAGCATGCACAGAGAGACAGTGATTCCTATACAGTCAGAACACTTTTGATTATGGTGGGGCTTTAAAGTGGCCCCCAACAAGCAGCAAAAGACAGCCAACAGCCAGGTTCCTGTCCACGGGTGGTCAAAACTCCACCCCCTTTTGGCTGGAGTGAGTAGAAAATGCCAGAAAAACCAGCGTTGTGATAAATGCGTCTTTTTTCCGGCTATGCGGCGCATGGAGGAGGCCTGCTCGTCAGGGTGTCATCTTACGTAAGACGCCGCGGCAGCTGGCACGTCCCAACAATGCCATCCCACTGCCAGGTTCCAGCCGGCTTGCAATGGCGAGGTCCACGAGGACACGGCCACAAGAGCGGCGAGGACCCCGCTTCAACAGCTTTGAATCATGGGAGCTTACAAAGCAAAACTGCGACACTCTTTTGGCTACTTTGAAGTTCAAGTAATTGAGAAAAGGAAAATTGCAATAATCACACCCACAAATAGAAAACAAACATTAAAAATATGCTAAGCGATCCCACCAATTAGATCAAATCCTTCATAATAAGGCCAACTTCCCCCCTGATACAAACAAAACAAAGTGGAAACTTTTATCCTCGTGTCAAGACTTCTGCGAACGGCTGAAGACATGGAGTTTAAAAAAATAGATGTATAAAAAAAGGATGTACAGATGTGACGTGTCGGCACATCTGGCTGGATACAGGAGAGCTTCAGTCACCGCTTTTGATAGGCCCCTGGAAAAGACGGAGACAGATCTACTGTAGCAGCTCTCACAGTCACAACGTTTAGTCAACAACTGGGAGTCCTGTCATGAAAATGGACTTAACAAATTCTAGTGACATTTTTTCTGACAGAGGACATAAATTAAGAAAATTGAGCTTAAAATAGCATTTCTTTATTCAAATCGTGAATAAGGAGCCGTAGAAAATACGCTGGGCTCCTCTCCATTCTGATGCATCCACTTGCAGACAAATGGATGCATGTTCCGTCTTGGTTTTCCTCGTCTGAGTTGGTATCTGGATCTAAACCGTACGACTGGATAGCTCTGATATTGCTCACCAGTTTTGTTGCACCGGTAATATTAGATTGGCAATCTGAGAGGCAAAAAAGCTAGCAGGAGAGCTTCAGGGTTCCAGCCACAACTAATAAACCCTGCCGCTCTGCAGAGGCTATGTCCTAAAAACCACACCAATTTTTATTGTTTTGTCTAAAAACAGCATAATAGTAGTTAAAGACTACTGACAACGCTTTAAAAGTCGATCAAAAGATGATCAGAAATCAGATCTTTTAATGCAGTTAGACACAATAAAAAAAAACAATAGTAAGAATAGCCTGATAAAACATTCCAGGATCCATCTAAAAAAAAAAAAGCAAAAGTTGATTCATTAAGACTTTCCACTTTTGTGTTTTAACAGTCTTTCCTATGGGGATGCTAATCTAATTTTTAGTTTTATTAACCAAGAAATATGAATTTTTTCAAATGTTTTGACGACCGGTAATCAACAACGGTCCTGTTAGACCTTTTCAGACAAAAACGCTGACATTCAAACACGATGTAAATGAAATTCATTAAAACTCCGCAGCAGGAAAGGAGCGTTCAGGTGTAAGAGCGGTCAGATCTGCCGCCAGAGGACTTCCTCTTAACACCACAACAAACTCTTGTTCTTGTCCAATGAAACCAAACATTCAGTTTCAGCTCAGACTTCAGGGCATTACAGGTAGAGGACACCGAAACTATGGTTTAGCTTCTCATTTTAGTCCGGACTACAGCATGAAAATGTTCAGATCTGACATTAGGAGCTCCAGAAGTCTGTCAGAACCAAAACCTGTTGATGAAAAACTGAATTCATTTATTGAAAAGACAATGTGAGCGAACTCTGTGGTAAAATGTCCAGCGTGTTGAGATGATGGAAGAGCAAACGGAATTTCTGTGCTTCACCAGAAAATTCTTACATTTCGGTTCTGGATCCAGCTGCACTAGAAAAACCTCTAACAGTGAAAGCAGCAACTTTCGCTCTGAAGTTCTGGATCATCAGTTTCCCACAGCTCATGCAAATGAAGTGTAAAGCTCAGAAGCTGCACATTTGAATCAGATGCAACTACACCTGAGGTCACACAGTAGCTCACAGCAGAGCTTGAAGTCATTTTTGATCCCTCCTTCTTTCTGAAAAACCCGTCAGATTCCTGATTCTTTTCTTTTGACTGCAGGACACGGGTACGTACCTTTGTACGCAGCCTCGGGTCGCGTGTGAGGGCGAGCGTTGACCGGATGATGCTCTGAGTAGCCATACCCACCAGGTCCAACATTCTCATAGTCGTTGATACGAGGCTGAGGAGGCCTTGGGACGATGAAGAGGGGTTGGAGCAAACAAAAAAGGTTTATAAGCTAAAATACTTTAAAGAAGTAATTCTATATCTGCTTCTTGTACCTGGTAGGTTTGCTGTGACTTTTCTGCCTCTGGTGGTCGTGCTCTTCTCGCGTTCTGGGTCGCACTACATCCTCTGACTTTGGCTGGAAACCAACACAAAAAAGACAACTTCAGTGTAGCTCAAACAGCCCCCTTCAGCTAACAGGGTCTGTCTGAAAGGACATTCCATCAACTACAAAATATTACTCTGTATTCTCCTTCCTGTCGTCTCCTTTCCAATCTCTCCCTCTCCTGCGCCTTTTCTTTTTCCCGTTCTCGAATCTTTCTGTACTCCTTCTTCTCTTGTTCCATCAGGATTCGAGCAATTTCCTACAAGAACAGAAAAAAATAAAAATAAACTAGACAATACACACAAAAACTCCATAACTAACAAGATGTTTAAACAGACTCCCTTCATACCCAACATGTTCTGTTCAGACGACTACACTTTAGACCCCTCTTAGTAACCCAAAGGCCCATTTTAGACATAAATACATGACGTTGTGGTTAAAGCATCACCCAGGAATTCAAATATTCAACAATGACACTCTTACCTCATCTTGTGCCACTTGGGCTGCACGCACATGCATACTGTTCGCCTAAACAAGACAAGAATAACAGAACTAAACAGAATGCATCATAAAGACACCATGAGGACATCAGATCGTCACATTCAGTTTGATCTTCTTTTTCTGGTTTCTTTGCTGATTCAGCAGAGGAAAAACTCACAAGTTTATCTCTTTGGACGACCAATCAGACAAAATAAAAAGTAAAAGATCGTTTTTTCCAGATGCTTTACGGACGAGCACCAAAAAGAACTTTTCTGACATCTGATTTATGCAAGCAGGAGTAATTATTCACTTCTGTGCAGTTTTAAAATTTAGGTTATTTATTGCCCCCCCCAAATAAAAGTAAACTGATAAAACTTTGATATTAAAAAAAAGATGGAAAACAAAACAAAAATGAGAACTGAGAGGTGGTCAGCGGTTAATGGTGGAATACTGTCAAAAAGGTTATTGAGCATAAATCAAACTTGTATGTGCACCAACTTAAGGTGGAATGCATTTCACAGACTCCATCCTCACCTTCAGCTCTTCTTCCTGCAGCTTTTTTGCCACCTCCATGTCCCGCAGCTCGAGTTCACGAAGATCCAGCTTGGTCAGCTCTTGGGTCGCCTCACTCAGTCCAAACTCTGCACTTTGCCCAATGACAGCAGCGCTTCCTCTGTGCAGAATACGACCTGCAGGAGCGGTCACATGACACGCGTCACGACTCGCTTTCATCACACTGAAACAATCGGATTTTAGCTAATAAACAAAAGTTATAGATTCTGCACTGTTTGATATTTTTGTTTTTTTGGGAATCAAGTTGTATGAAAAAAATGTGAATCAGTAATTAACATAAAGACAGCAGAGGTTTAGTCAATTTTCTTCATTAAAAAAAAAATTTTGACAAAACATAACTTTAAAATACTTTAAATTATAGGTGGATTAAAAGAAAACATTTTTAAAGGGCTTCAGCACATTTCCACTAACCAAGATTTTCTCACTTCAAGATAAACAAATAGAGGATTGGATTTTTATTTTGGATATAAGAACAAAATCGCCTCAATATGCCTGAAACCCTTTATCAATGTCAAACCTTTTCATTCACAATCAGTGAAGACACTTCTGGAAAATCAAAGTTCTCTTAGCGGCACCACAAGGATCCAGCAAAACCACCAACACACACATCCGTCCCCGTTCGAGAGGGGAAAAACCTGTGCACGTGAAAAACAAATGCATGATGGGAAAACGCTACACTTAAATTGTTTAAGTAGAATAGGACTAACTTTAAAAAGTTTCAAGCTTTATTTTGAAATAAAGTAGTAATGCAGCATGCCTTGCACATGAGGGATGAGCGTCCACTCACACAGCTGTTAAACATGTTAATACACAGGAGGTTACTTTTCCTCTCTCAACTTTTGATTGGCTGATGTTTTGAGGCAAATATCCCAATTAGAAGAGCCGTCTTAAAAAAGTAAAGGAAAAAAAAGCTAAACCTGTTGTTTTCGTACCTAAACTAACACTTTTGAGAGTATTTTTTTATTCACACTGAAGCCTTTTTGCTTCACTTTTAAGTTATTAATGTCACTTCTTTTTAATGAATTAGTTACTTTTGGAGGGGTTATGTTTCTGTGTGTTTTGTTTAACAGTGAGGAGCGGACAGAAAGGTTCAAATCCCTGCTCATCCTGACCCCACAAGAGTGGTGTTGAAGTTCCGTTTTCACGTGCACAGATTTGGAATCTAAATACGCGCCGAAAAGATGCCACGCTGGAGGAACCCACCACCGATGACCACGCAGAAACCTCACACAGAAAGGTCAGCCCAGCAGAGCTGGAGGGGGAACTCAGAGTGGTACCTGTCTCTGTGTTCGGGGCGCTATAACTGCGTTCCCTTCCATGAACCCCCCCATGTCCAGGTTCCCAGGACTCCTGTGAGTTTGCTTGGTCTTCACCGTTCCTGAACGGGTTGACAGGCTTGTTGGAGATGGAGTAGACTCGCGGCTGGTTCTTGTCCCGCCTTTCCCTCCCGACATCCTCATCTTCCCAGGATGCACTGCTCTCCATCAACCAGTCTTTGCTTTCTTCAGGCTCCAAAAGGTCCTCTTCAAGCTCCCTGTCTCTGCTCCTGCCTCGTACTTGCTGTTTTTGTCTGCGGCGGTCTCTCTCTCCTTGCCTGTCTCCACTGTGCCCCCCCTCTCTGGATTTTTCCGGGTCTCTCTGCAGCTTCAGGTGCTGCTCCCTCCCTCTTCTGGAGTCTTTGCCTAAATCCCTTTGCCACTCCAGCTCTCTTTGACCATCTCTGTCATGTCTGGTTCTCTCTCTGTCTAAAGTCTTGTCCCTTTCTATGAGAATTTGAGGTGGAGGTGGTCTATCTGGCTTTTTCTTTTTCCTAACTACTTCATCTGAGTCCGCCCCCCCGTAGTTCTTTCCTCTAGGAGCGTGTGCGTTCTCATAGACGGGATACTTGTCACCATGTCTGGGTCTGGAGGCAGGCAGGGGCTCTGGATGTGTGTCTGCATGCCGGCTACGCCCTCCCTCTGCCATCGAGTAGTGCTCAGTGTTTTTGACCTGGGTATGGGGTGCAGCTGAGTCTTGTCTTGGGTACCTGCTCCTTTTTGCGTCTGCGGAATAATATTCGGGAGAGAAATCCCGCCCCGAGTACACACTAGAATGCGCACCACGCAGCTCAGGCGACCCTGATTTTTGGCGTATACATTTGTCCACATCAAGGCTTCTTGCAGCTGAGCAGGGTGGAGTGAAGGATGATGATGATGATGATGATGATGAGAATGTCAAAAAAACAAAACAGAAACAATGAGCATGATGTGAGTCACAAGAGTCAGTGAGCACGGAGTGAAAACAAAACCTACAAGGAGTCACAGACTTCAACTGGAATTTAACGGGAATAACACGCGCTCTTTGGCGTACCCTTCCACTATTTACGCAATCAACGTTAATCAGCTGATTCTGACATGAAGAAAAGTGGCTTTCTACATATGCTTTACACCAACATGCAACACTAATGTAGCGTGTTGCATAACGGCGCAAAGTTGTTTTCTACGCAACAGAATCAGCTGATTTAGAGGGTTAAAGACCCACTCCCATCATCTTTTGATATATTTTTTAAAGCATTTCCAGAGGTCTTTTAGTTATGATTACGTATGCCGATTTCAGCCAAAATCCAAAAAACTCTGTCGTTTTGGGATTTCATTAGAAATTTGGCTCTTAGTTGTGGGCGGGGCTGTTAGGGCAGAATAACCCCGCCTCCCGTTGCTGAGAGCTTGAAGCCCACCCACTGTATTTTCTAAGTCACAAAAAAGCCTGTTTTTCCAAGCGTTTTTTTGTTTGCTTCTGATTAACAATGATTTGAATAAAATAAAACACAGAAATGCAATTTTAAGCTCAATATATGTATGTCCTCCATCATCAGAAATAACCTACAAGGACATGTTGAAAACAGGATTTTCATTGGAGCGACTCTTTAAGACCCATTGGACAAACGTGTCAGATCCAAGAAATGTCAAGGGATTGACCGTTTACTTTTTGTTTTCTAAGAGGATCACGAGAAGACTGAGAAGATGAGTTCCACAGGAAAAAAAAAAGATCTTTTGTATTCAAAAATGGAAAGCCAGTGTGTTGACTTTCATACGCAGGATATGAAGGCAACACCCGTATGAAAACTAGTCGGCTGAGAGTTTGGTCAGTGGGTTTAAATATAGCGAGTAGAAGAAAAAAAGCACAAAGCAGAGGCCGGTTCTCTGAGTCAGCGCTAAAGAATTTCTGTTATCAAACAAACGGCTAGAAGTGCAGATGACTTGTCGTTTGACAAACAGAGTATGTGGGGGGAAAAAAACAACTCGACTGACTGGTACCTGGTACCAGAGTGACAAGACTGGTTTCAGTGTTTGCTCTGCTCTGTTGTTCCACATAAGAAAAAGAAGCACCTATCTCTCCACTCCCTCCCTTTTCTGCACATTTAGGACTGCTGCTGTGACAGGATGCACATCTGCAACATACCGCCTTAAAGGAAACAGTCAGGAAACTGTGTTTTCTATAAGAAACAACCAAGTCTGCATTTGTACGACATTTAAAACGAAGCCACAAGAAACTGACAGAAGGCGTCGTATTCCCTTCCAGGTTTTCCCATGAGCTAAAACCAACCGAGAGCTGTCACACCTCAGTCAGAGAAAATGAGCTCAGGCAATATGGAATTTTATTTTAGACAACCTGAAAGGTGACACTGAGATATGTGGTTTTATTTTCCTGCTCTAAATTCTGTACAATAAACTAAAAACGTTACCATTAAAGACAAATCGGTTGCAAACTTTTACAGAAAAGTTATTTATCATAAAGTGTTTGGATCACTATTAACCTAATTTAATAACAACATTGTTCATTTAAAATTAAAATCCCCCAAATTGAACAGGGTTAGAAAAAACACCTTCTCTATATGATGTCTTTCCCTCAGTGTGAAATACAAAGTAAGGTCGCTCCTCCCAGAGGCACGTTTGGGTATCAAGTTACAGTCGCACAAACTCAGCAAGGACTCTATACTTCAGTGTTTGTGTATCTTTCACAACTTAGGATCACTAAGGGTCAGTATAGAGGCGTAAACAAAACTCTACACATTTCACATACCGCCCATCCACATTTACAAACAGAATTAGCTACAGATTCATTTTGAGCAAAGTGAAAAAAATACAGATTTTGAATATCTGTAGATTATATTATGGTTGGACAAGTTGAAAGCACATAAAAAATAAAAAAAGCCAAATAGACAAAAAAAAAGAGGAAAAAAATGTAACTTTCTAAAGAAATAAAGAGGATGTGAAGTAAAAATGTCAGAGTCTACATTTCTAAAAGGAGGAAGAACAGAAAAGCTGCCAGAACTATAAATATAAATATAAACACGGAACTATATGTTTTCAATAAAATAAAAAGAGCGAATAAAAAGTAAAAGAGGGAAAATCTAGGATCAAAAGTGGAAGATTTTCGTTTTCATTTAACGTAATAACCACTGATCAGGTCTGCCTGAAGACAGCAGTAGCCTGTAGATCAGAAGCTCAGGTTCACCCGCTCAAAGCCAGAGGGCTGTGCAGCGACAAACGCCGTCCTCGCAAACTGAAAACAAAACCACATCCGGATGAGTCATTGGTGTTCTCCCCACCTCCATGATCCTCAAAGTAGTCCTCGTCCAAGTTGGATTCCTGCTGCTTCTTTCTCCTCCTCTCCTCCTTCATCTCCTTCTCCTGCAGCTTACGAGCAATAGCCTAAAAACCAGACAAAGTAAGATGTCAGAAACAAACAAGAACCTCCTTTTTGATCATTCGACTTCTCTGTTTCTGCTTCGCAACAAAACATTCACTGTTCATGTAACTTTCCCTCAAGACTAAGAATTAATAGACACGATGGTCATGTCTGTTTCTTTAAGGGAAAACTGATGGACTAGTGCCGGTAAAACATGCTAGTCTTCCTTACCGCATCCTTCTCCTCCTGCAGCCGCTGAAGCTCTGCTTGTCGGATCAGCTCCTCCTGGATTTCCTGTGCGATCTCATTATCCTGCCGCTCACTGGTGTTTCCATCCAAGCATGGAGAAAAACAAGAGAATCAAGAAATGAACAAACAAAAACAATGAGAAATCAACAATACTGTACATTTGACAAGCCCTCCAAACTTAATTATGTCCTGTAAAACTTCAGTTTAGGGACTCTGGTCAAATTACATGATCTTCTTGTAGAATAGACTTTGCTCTTCAAAGCTCATTTTAATTGATCTCTGGGCAGAAAAATGTAGACACCATCTGGTGTGTGGGCCGTTATTGACAGCTGACGTCTGCGGGTGCAGATGAGTGGAAATCCTTCCTGATATTCATGGTTTGAACTGCAGCTGTGACTGATCTAGTGTTCAAATCTCAACAAACGACTTTTCAGTTTATATGAAAATCACAGTTGCTGTATTTTTATAGGATTGGGCATGTTAAAGATGGGGGGGGGGGGGGGGGGGGGGGGGTGTTTCATGATACCACACTGACTATCACAGCTTGTGAGCAGCAGGACAAAGAGCATCAACAAATGAGCATATGGCGTCTTCCTGGGGCTTTGATGACCACTCATAAGTCGTGGACGCTTCTACTTCTAAATCGTGACCTCACTGAGACAAAGACTTGGCTTCTTCCTGCCGGTTTCTGGTTCTGGATGAGGAAAAGTTCCAGCTGCTGAAACCAAACCTAACTCATGGAAATGTTTTCACATCTCTTGGGTACAGACATCAGACACGGACCAAAGAAATGGGAACAATCTGCGTCATGACACACGTGTGTATTGACCAAGTGCAGCATTTACCACCTAATACAGTATTTAAACCGCTGTGATTTTTAGTTTTTACAAAGTTAAGTGAAAACGTAAAAAGAAAACTGCTATTTTGGAGAATGAAAAAAGTACAGATCTGGACGTTTGACGTTTAATTGGGTTTTGAAGTGATTGAGTATTGGCAGCAATAGCCACCAAAATGACTACTATAAAAAGCATCTCCAATGAATACATGTTAATACTAGGATTGTTTAGAACTTCTCTAGTTAAAGTAAAGAGCCAACTAGTCATGTTTGATAGATTCTACCTTTTAAAGAGAATCCTTTCATTTGATTTAATGCAGTGTTACCTCACTATATTGTGGTTTTGCTGATTTTTTTCAGAGCAGTGCCATGTGTTCTGCATCCTGATTGGCTGCAGACCACTGTCAATCAATATCCTACCTATGTTCAGTTTGTCAAATTTACTTAAATGCAGCGAGGAGCTTTACAGCCTCAAAAAAAAATCTATAATCCTACTTTGTGGATTTCACTCACCGCGGGATACTTTTAGAACGTAACCCTAGCGATAAACGGGGGAATGCTGAATAACAGACTCTATATCTTTTAGATATTCCTGATTCTGTTTTTCATACACAAATCATCCTGTCTTGCTGACTCAAGAGTGATTAGTCATAAAAAATAAAGCAGCATCATTAAGCTGCTCGCCGGCGTGTTTCTCATGGCATCACCCACATGTCTCCATGTTGCTTCTGGCTCTTGATCTTGGCTTTCTCATCCTCCTCCTCCTGTAGTTTCTTGGCCACGATCAGGTCCTTCTGCACCAGCCGGTTCTTGTGGACATTGGAAGCCAAGTGGCTCTCAACTGCAGAAACAAGCATAAGCTCAGCTCTTTAGAAGAAGATCACATGAATTACAACAATTCAGCCAGAAGCAAGCTCAACAATTACAGATACGTTTTAAGTTTAGCTCACTGAGAAACACTGCACAGAGGTGAAGCTGGCTTTAGAACAGAAGATAGACTCTGAGGACACAGATATTTCCGTCTTCTGTAATGAAGGTTTCAGTCTTTGAGAAATGAAGGTTTGCAGCCGAGACGTCTTTCCAAGGTTGTGTGACGGGCCGTTGTGGTCATGACGGATAATAAATCTCACTTGCTGACGCACTTCCCTCACTTTGTAGGCATGAAGAACATCCCTCACTCATTCATCCCAGTTTCACCAAGCGATCGATCGGTTCCCGGCTCCGTGTGATAAAGGACCAAATTACATCTGGCAAGTGAGAAGCTCTCTGATGTTTCCAGCTGTGAGTCACAGCTGTGCCGCATCTTAAAAACTTGGGAGAAGAGCTCAAATGCTATTGTTTACCATGTTCTCCAAAAGGTTCATACATAGATTCAGCTTTTCTATCTTGCAAGGAAACAAAAACAAGGCATCCTAAAAAATGACTTGTTATATTTACTGAAACTCAAAAAGGTCAGTATTTCCTAGAGACGATCTACATTTTCTTTTTAAAAATGAAAGTAATTTTGAATTTTTGGATACATTTCAAGTTTTCAACTGTGACGCTCTACTGTTTCACCCATATTTTAAATAAAATATACCAACAGCAATAATATCAATGAATGTGCTGAAAAAACTGCCTTCAAAGAAGGAATTAGAGAAGAAACAAAGTTTAACAGGACTAAAGAAATGAAACCTTCCAATAGGATCACATGATTTGGAAACTGCAGAAAGAGCAGTGAGACATCAGAAGTCGATGCAGGTTAAGGAGATATGGCGGTGTGACGGTTTGATTGCTGACATTCACAAATCCACTAAATAAAGAGTATTATTTTTTTTCAGGCCTCCGTTTTTTCGTTTCTTTCGGGTAAAGTTGTCATCTCAGCCAAGCGAGGCAGGAAACAGCTTATAGGAAGCTGAACCGACAGATCCGGAGGGGAAAAAAACAAGAATTAAAAAAAGAAGACAAATTTTGCAAATAAATACATGCATTGGCAGGAGAAAAAGTTGCTTCTTGAAAAATGTTAATAATTGCTCACACAGGATCTCACAACAGATGACATCACCAGCTCATCTACTAGTGGATGTGAGGACACATGCACACACGCACGCACGATTCTGGAATAAAACCAAGGGCTTTGTGAACACTTTAGCTGCATCACACATAAGCTACAAAAAAGCAAACTCAACAATTCGGCTCCAGCCCTGACCTTCATCAAGCACTGGTGTGGCTTTCTTATCAACAGATACAACTGAAAAGTCTGCTTCGATGCAATTGTATGGCAGCAGATTTAATGTGCAAACTACTCAAATTTGGCTGTTAATGGCAAAAAAAGGACCAGGAGAGACGATTTTTACTGTATGTGCAAAATGCCTGCAATACATGGAACTGAATGGAAATTAAGAATGGTAGAAACATATAACCAGCAGCTGTGCAAACATGACTGTCTATAAAAAATGTGTAAATGTATCCAATATTTCTACACATGTGGATAAAACAGGCCTCATCACAGATGTGTTTACATTCTACAACCACCAACTGTGTACGAGAACTGGACTGAGTGTGACGTCACCCATAGAAAACAGTTGGAGTCCGCCTGCAACTAAATAAGGTCAATTCAGTTGACATCTTTTTTGCAATATGGGCACCAACATGCTGGAGTCAGACAACGTCAATAAGCAGTGATTGGTCCGATTCAACGTTTCTATGGCAACCACTATCCACAATCAGGAGTGAGCGTAGTGAAAGGCCACACCCCTACCATTTGAAAGCGGGCTAACGATCCACATCATACCACATGCTTTTATTAAAGCAACTGATTGGCCAGTTTGTAACTTGAAATAAACCATGAAAAAAAATTAGGATTAGCAAGAACATGTTAATAAAAAAGGTATAAGAGCAAGAATGGTTATTCTGACCAATAGAATGACTGAGCTATCACTGTTTATGTCTCAACAGAAGTCTTTGAGGGGTCACTCAGTCCAGTTCTTATACAAACCAGCTGATAAATAACGTTTTAAAAAGGGCCAACTCCAAAATATGTCATGTAATTTCAGCAAAATGTACTAAAAGCTATAGTTTCCCATTGAAAAAATCCCTACAGTCTGCCACAGCCATAAAGAGCCTCCGATTACTGCTGTACAACCATGGGTGCAGTGTTTTGTCACTATTTAGGGTAGGGCCAAGGTAAAAAATCCATTTACTCTACCCACAAAGCTGAGTGGAGCCATGATAAACTGCACTTAAATAAAGGTTGATTTAACTAATAAAATCATACCAGATTGTATGAAAAAGGAGTTCAAG
The DNA here is from genome assembly GCF_053564925.1 of Oryzias latipes. Classification (NCBI taxonomy): domain Eukaryota; kingdom Metazoa; phylum Chordata; class Actinopteri; order Beloniformes; family Adrianichthyidae; genus Oryzias; species Oryzias latipes. Next base: position 11,095,399 of record NC_136240.1, read on the forward strand.
TCCAGGTTCAGTTCAGATGAGAGGCCAGCTCAAAGAGCAAAGACACGACCAGCGTGCGGGAAGGAGCTGGTGTGTCTGAGACTATGCAAAGAATCTGAGGAATTCACATCAAGAAATCTGTACTTACATAACCGTCCAAAATAACACATTCAATTGTAAACAGATTGAAAACAATACTCAAGTAGACACTTCAGAAAGTACCTCTTATTGCTAGCATTAGCAACCTATTGCCAAAACACAGGTGGTGTCAGGTGCAAAGTAACAATACAGTACATATGACCAAAGGTTTCCAAAGAATGAAGCAGAGTTTTGTGCGTTAAAATCAATTAAGATGTCCAATTCTGACCCAAAACAAACTCAAAACTATTTAAACTTAATACAATGGCTTTTCTGGTGTGATAAAAGCCATTTATGTTCTTTTTCAAGTTTTTGTGCAAACTTAAAGGGTTTCAAAGAGGTTTTCTGTCAGCTCAAATTCAGCGTATAATTTCAATGAATTCCTTAAATTCACTCCCCCTTCGGGCTCCTACCAGGCCTGGCTGGCTTGTGGAACTACAGAGGCAGCTGACAGTTATCGGCAGTCTAAGCGAGCTGCGGCCCGGACTGTTGAGGAGGCAAAAACTCTGTCATGGGAGGAGTTCGGTGAGGCCATGGAGAAGGACTATCGGTTGGCCTCGAAGAAATTCTGGCAAACCATCCGGCGCCTCAGGAGGGGAAAGCAGTTCTCTACAGGCACTGTTTTCAGTGCAGGTGAACTGGGGACATCGTCAGGCGGTGGGAGGAATACTTCGAGGATCTCCTCAATCCCACTGACACGCCTTCTTTTGACGAAGTAGAGAATGAGGACTTTGGGGTGAGGCTCTCTATTACACAAGCTGAAGTCACTGGTAGTCAACGCGCTCCTCAGTGGCAAGGCTCCGGGAGTGGATGAAGTCCGCCCTGAGTACCTCAAGTCTCTGGATGCTGTGGGAGTGTCTTGGCTGACACATCTCTGGAGCATTGCATGGCAGTCGGGAACTGTACCACTGGACTGGCAGGCAGGGGTGGTGGTTCCCCTCTTTAAGAAGGGGGACCGGAGGGTGTGTTTCAACTATAGGGGAATTACACTCCTCAGCCTCCCTGGAAAAATCTATACCAGGGTACTGGAGAGGAGAGTCCGTCCGATAGTCGAACCTCGGATTCAGGAACAACAGTGCGGTTTCCGTCCTGGTCGTTGAACAGTGGAGCTCTACACCCTCTCTAGGGTGCTGTAGGGATTGTGGGAGGTCGCTCATCCAGTCCATATGTGTTTTGTAGATTTGGAGAAGGCGTTCGACCACGTCCTCCGTGGTATCCTGCGGAGGGTGCTCTGGGAGTATGGGGTCCGGGGAGCCTTACTAAGGGCTGTCCGGTCTCTGTATGACCAGAGTAGGAGCTTGGTTCGCATAGCTGGCAGCAAGTCAGACCTGTTCCCGGTCCACGTTGGACTCCGGCAGGGCTGCCCTTTATCACCGGTTCTGTTCATAGTTTTTATGGACAGAATTTCTAAGCGCAGCCAGGGGCTGGAGGGGGTCTGGTTTGGGGACCACAGGATTTCCTCTCTGCTTTTTGCAGATGATGTTGTCCTGTTGGCTTCATCGAGCCAGGACCTGCAGCATGCATTGGGGCGGTTTGCGGCCGAGTGTGAAGCGGCTGGGATGAGGGTGAGCACCGCGAAATCCGAGGCCATGGTTCTTGACCGGAGAAAGGTAGCTTGCCATCTCTCGGTGGGTGGAGTGTCCCTGCCCCAGGTGGAGGAGTTTAAATACCTTGGGGTCTTGTTCACGAGTGAGGGAAGACCGGAGCGTGAGATTGACTGGCGGATCGAAGCGGCGTCCGTAGTTATGTGGTCGCTCTATCGGTCCGTCGTGGTGAAGAGAGAGCTGAGCCAAAAAGCATGGCTCTCAATTTACCAGTCGATCTTCATTCCAATGGTCACCTATGATCACGATCTCTGGGTCATGACCAAAAGAACGAGGTCCTGAATTCAAGTGGCTGAAATAAGCTTCCTCCGTAGGGTGGCGGGGCGCTCTCTTAGAGATAGGGTGAGAAGCTCGGTCACCCACGGAGAGCTCGGAGTAGAGTCGCTTCTCCTCCACATCGAAAGGAGCCAGTTGAGGTGGCTCGGGCATCTAGTCCGGATGCCTCCTGGACGCCTCCCAGGAGAGCTGTTCCGAGCGTGTCCCACTGGGCGGAGGCCCCGGGGAAGACACGTTGGAGAGACTATGTCTGTCGGCTGGCCTGGGAACGCCTATGGGTCCCCCCAGAGAAGCTGGAGGAAGTAGCTAGGCATCCCTGCTTAGACCGCGACCCGGTCCCGCATAAGCGGAGGAAGACGGATGTATGGATGGATGGGTCATCAAATTTGTAGCAAGCTGAACCTTCTTGCTAAGCCAAATGGAGAGCTCTCAGGAGATTCAAGGGAAGATTTAAAATGTGGTAAAAAAATGTGTTTTTTCTTACTTTCTTGTTCTTGAAGGTTGTAGGCCAGTGAGTGGTCCTCCAGCACAGCAAAATCGCGGCACACTGAAAAAATTAAACAAAAAACATCACAAGTCCATTTCAAATCAAAGCCAGGAAACATTCAAGCTTTATTTCCAAATTCAGTTTCACATCTTTGCAAAAAGATCCTTTCCATTGAGCCTACACATTTCTGCAAAAATAAGATAGCATCAACGAAAAAGCACTTAGGTTCTGTTGCCTAAAACACAATAAAAGTGGATTTAACTGTGAATTTCTGAGCATGTTCTGGACTTTAAATAAATAGATTTGAGCCAAAAACTCTAAAGATTTACTCAGCTGTCAACGTTTGAAAGCAAATGTAATATATTACTAACAAATAACACAATTGACCCTAATTTGAAGCTTTAAGGGGTCTAACTTATAAATTCACGTTTAAACATCCATAACATAAAGGCAGAAAACTAAAATTTGTTCAAACTTGGCAAATCTACTCCAAGTAAATGATCAATCCTGCTTTTTTTGTAATATCGCAACTTTTCTTGAATAATAAAGGGTATAAAATAAATTGGGTCAGATCAGAAATGTACAGTATATCTGAGTCTTTGACAATCTTGGAACAAGGTTTGGTATTTCAGAAAACATGAAGACAAAAAATTGAAGTGAAACTTCACACATTCTGTTTTTAACTTCTGGAACTTTTTTTTAGTTTTGGTCTTAACCACTGAGCAGGAAATCGAGGTGGAAAAAAGAACGTTGTTTAGTTTTAACTTTAAATTCCCAATCATGAACGCACAGACATGTTTTTTTAGATTTAAATGACGACATATTCATTACTCATGTTCATCTTACAGCTACATGACATTCTGAACTGCTCTTTTGATGAGCCGAGTACATCTAAACTTCTTTTTGCACATTTCATTTATTTTGTTTCTAAAGTAACCAATCAAAGGAGCTCAAATGTGTCCTTTTGGAATACGGTCTAACACTGTGTTCATTTTTCCTATTGTTTTTCTGTAGCTGGAATCAAAGCTTCAATCAGTTGTTGATGATTGTATATGATTAGCATAAATGTGGTGCAGCAGAAGAGCCAGCAACGATCACGACACTGACTGATTTTTTATTTTGCACAATCAGGAGACTGATCTGGAAAGATGCAGAAATGAAACCGTTCACAACAACAGCACATTTTGTGTAGCGACAGAAACTGGAGCATCTCTACAAACACACAAAGATTGTGGCCCATATAGACCAAAACCTTGCCTGTGGGCAAGCGGACAAAAAAAAAAAGAACATTTTTATAAAACTCAGTTACATCTGACTTTTTTTTTTACTGTGTATAGCTGTGATCAGATATATTTCTCCATTAAAGCACAGCAAATCTGAATCAAAACCTATTTTTTTTCCCAGTTTTTTGTTTCAATACTGATTGTAAGGAACATATGATATTCGCTATCACTCTGCAGAGAGTTGTAGGACGACTGTTTCCATCAGGAACGTTCAGAGCAACACACAGGAACAACAGGCATTGTTCATTAGAATGACTAAAATAAACAATGGAAACATATTTAATTGTTCATTTACTGCATGCAACAACATCACCTGTATTCAACAGATTTTCTATGTCTGCTTTCACATCACCTATTACAAACACACAACCCCAAACACACAACCCCCAAACCTAACACAAAAAGTTTTTTTTTTTTTTTTATAGGAAGCGACAATACATTGTGCAGTTTAAGGTATTTCCCTGTTATTTCAAAAACACAAAGAGCTGCTCAGATTAGCTGCTTGTGATGACTGGAAGTTAATGATAGAAGTGATGTATTCACAAAAACTCTTAGAATTAAATGAAAACAAAGATATTCACCCCCTTAAGACCACCTATTCTTAACCAAGACAACTATTCACTTTCTCTCATTTATCATTTTAAACTTTTATCGAACAACTATTGGGGATTTAGGGAGAGCAGCTGACTAATTTTGGGGAAAACATTGCTTAAAACTCCAAGTGACAAACTAAGAAGAGAGATTTTCTTCTTTTTTTTTTTTTTTTTTGGAGTGTAAAATTTGACATTCAGCAAGTTTTTTTTTTCTGTGAACAGAAATCAAATAGCTGAACAGCTAATCTAAGGCAATAGAATATATTCCGTGCAAAAATGAGGCTGATGTTCAACTCACAGATCTAAAATATTTAAGAACACAAATTTCAACACATAAAACGTTTGACCCTTGAGGAGTGAACCAACAACAAACCAAAAACAACTAATCACTGCCAAGGGTCTACGTCCCCTCACTAATTAAGTTGGTATGTTATACCAACATGAATTAGCATTTAGGTTGAACCAAAGCGCCGTGTTTAATTTTGACACTTAAACAGGTTTTCCAGGGAAGCACAAAATCTAATTTACAAGCTGACTGTTTTAACACCTGCTAAAGCTATAAAACAGTGCAATTAAAGCTGCCTGTCCTGTCTGCCCGTCTGTCTGTCCACAGGATTTAAGCAGTCTTAGCTAGCGCTCACCAGCAGGCTCAGCCAAAAAAAAAATCCATCCCATAATGATAACCAAACACAAACAACCGAGTTTAGCCGTTAAATGTTGGCCTCGCTTGTGTCACCAAACAACAGGTAAACATCTCAAGTAAAAACATTACCCTCTTTCACTCCAGGTAGTTTATTCTGGTCGATGCTAACGTTACAATCAGCCATGATGTTGAAGCCGATAATAAGTCAAAAAAATTTGAGGAAAAAAAAAAGCGTTGACCGTGAACTACACTTCCGTGTTTCTTCCGACGGTTCAGGATTGATCGCCTTAAGTCATAAACCCGATTGATGGTTCAGATCCTGGACGGCCCTTCTGATTAGTTTCGGGAGCCTCCTTCTGCCGATACGTCGGCAGCTGCTGGAGTTAGCGCGTCAGATGTTCAGTCAGCGTCCCTCCCTCCCTTCCTCACTATGGACACTTCCTGCAATCAGATCTGCACGTTCAGAGAATTCAATTACATTTCCTGCATAATAATTTCAAAATAAAATAAACACTTGGTATAGTTAATTATTAGAAATTCTTATGATTTAATTTTTTGTTTTTATGATCACAATTATGACTAAAAAATTAATGTGACGATATAATGACGAAGATATTGTGGTGTTAACAGGTTGTAACAGCTGAGCAATATCGTTTTGGATTTATTTTGAAATATTTTCCCTCTTTATCCAGTATGAATTCAGCGATTTTTATTTAACTTGAAAGCCGCTTTGAAGGTTCGAGACAGCGAACATCTGCTGCAGCAGACGGTGCAGAACGTCCTCACCCACCGGTTTCCTGGGTTGGAAGGTCCGATCTTTATCAGCAGTGACATTTTCTGAGTCACAGTCGACTCGAAAATGTACTGGGCACTTAAACAGTCCAAAAACAGCGCCAACACACGTGTGTTTTAATTTACAAAAGTCATTGTCAAACTGTTTTTCAGTGTTCGATATTCTTCTTGATTATGCCATGTATCTTTATGATTACCGGTAAATCTTTTCTCATGAGAATTGGCGTGTTATTACACTTGCTCCCTCTAGTGTTCAATAATTAAAACAAATGTAAACCAAAACGTGTGTCTTGCCTAAATTCAAGAATGTTTCCCAAAGCATTAGATCCATTATTACACCACCCTCTACTAATGTTTTGAGAATGACACTGAGGAGGGGTGGGATTATTTAAGCTTGCTTCTTCCCACTCCTTTTCAAGCAATAAATCAAACTCTACTTATACCTCAGTTAATTATCACTGTATTTAATTAAGCATATATGATTTAAGTGACATTTTTGTTTTGTTTTCTGTCTTTTTAATCTATGCATTTCATCATTTCTGTAATGAGTTTGATAAATATGTGTAAATTCTTTATTGCTTTGACTACAATGCTTGAAATAAATCAATAAAATCAAATCAGGTTTGTGATACATCACAATAAGGTCTTCATCAGAAACTGACACAGTGACATTGTTTCAGCAGCTTTGTATTTCCAGAAACATATTTCCGGTTTTGTTGCACATAACTTGATATCCATTTTAGTTTATTTTAAAATGCACTTTTCCTAAAGGTTCCAAATAAACAGAATCTTAAGCTTGTTCTGTATTGTTGGGTTCTTTGGTGTAGTACAGGAGTCTACAACCTGAGGTTCTGGAGCCACATTTTCTCCCTGCATGAGGCTATTTGGCTCAATGCAGGGATTTTGTCATTTCTGTTTAGTTTTTTTGTTTTTATAGGAAACAGAGAAAAATTATGGGTAAAGGTTTAATCTGTTGTCAGTGGTTTATTGTTAAAATACTCGTAAAGCATAGACTCTCATATTCTGCAGCACAACAGTCTCTATAGTTGTTCAGGGTCCAAATACATACTTGCAGTTACATGTGTCAATATTTTTATTTTTTTGGATTTTACACCAACATTAAGTAAAGATTTGACAGTAAAAGGATAAAAATGATGTAGAGTCATATTAATAGAAAATCCCAAAGCTGAGTTTCCTTTTTTGCATTTTTAATTCTAGTAAATCTGTAGCAGCAGCAGGACTTTATTTCACACAGGGTGGATTTTATTTCGAAAGGAACATGTATCTGCTGCTGTCAAAAGTAAAAGTAGTTAAACTGTTATATTTAAAAGTATTTAACACTGTGCTAATCCAATAATAGGAAATATTTAGGAACTTCAATTTATAAAATAATTGCCTAAATATTTGTGATTTAACGACATCAGCTTAACGTGGCATTGAAACTAAAACTTGCCATTGAAAAATAAAAGAATTGAAAATAATGTTTACATAGAAAACTGACATTGTAAAAGTAAAATGCTGTAAAAAGCGAAGTGAACAACTAAGAAAAGAAAAATAAGTTTGATTTAAAAGGAATATTCATTTTATTGAGTGTAATTTGTGGTTTAAAGTGTAAGTCTTGTCATTATTTTTTCAAATCTTTTATTTTTCAATGCCAAGTTTTTGTTTGAAGTGTTTTTTTTCTAAACAGTGAAGCGAGACTTGCCTAATTTTAATGGCTCTTTCAGTAATCAAAGTTGCAGACTTCTGGTGTGGTTAGTTTACTTCGGTTTAGGGATTAAAATGTGCATATTGAGTAATTTTTTTAAGGTGAAAACGTAATAATTTCTCTTCTCTAGATTAATTTTCCACCCGATATGGCTTCTTCACTGCAACCTTCTGCTATTAACCGTAATGACTAATTCAAACTGTTAGAAAATTGAATATTTTGTTTCCCTTTATCATTCAGATTTTTTGTGTGATCCAAATGATGGGACAAAGACGTAAAAGAGTTTATGGCTGCATTAAAACCAAAAAAATTGGAACAGTGATGAACCGAGTCTCACTTTTAGCTCCTCTAAAAGGCATCATTCTTTTTTCCTGTCTGTATCCATGGTAACTTCCGCTTCTCCTCTCCTATAATGTTGATGCTTCTTTGTCACTTCTTCCTATGATGACGGAAATTACAAAGCAGAGTTGTTTCTTAAAATGTTTAGCATAAAGGACACTTGTTGGCCTCACCTAAACGGTATTTTTAAAGAATAATGGGGGAAAAAAGAGTTTATTTTTCTAATGTCTTGTGACATTGAAATCCTGCAATGAACCACTGATGAGCTAATTAACATTTCTAAAACATAGAAAACGGTATTAGGATAAATATACTTCGTGAATGAATAATGAATCAGTTGCTGATTCAGTCAGTAGTTTCCTTGATGTACTGAACAGAAAGCCCAACTCTGACCTGGGAGGTGCAGGTGATCGGCTTTAGTGATGGATGTTCCTGCAGCTCCAAACCAGTCTTGAAACCAAGACTAAGGAGTTGCCCAGAGTTATTGTCATCTGAACCAATTTACTTAGCTTTTTTTTGCATTGTCCTATTTAAAGAAGCAATTCCTGTAAAAGACAAAAGCTTGGACGTGCCAAGAAGATCTTATTGCATTCTCTCGTGACCAACCGGCTGATTGATAACTCTGTCTCTCCTTGATTTGCTCATGTCAGAGTGATATAGGGTTGCTGGCCTTCACTGCTACGTCAGACCCCTATATTTCATTCAGACGCTTCATGGTCCTCGTGAGAAGGAGGGCTTTTGACGAAGTCTGTGACAACCTTTGATTTAGGACACTGGTGGGAGACCTCCCCCCTCCTCCCTTGCAAAGAAAGTATAAATATTTTGACAGAATGGACTCCAGAGAGCAAATCTCTTGTGTTTCTTGAAGGTGGATCATAGCGGTGCATTCAGGATCCGACACAGAAAGCCATGGAAAGGTTTTCACTTGTGAACTACTGTTTAGGACTTCTGGGCGTGCTGGTTCTGCAGGGGCTGATCACTGTGGAGGGGAGGAACATTTTTAATGCAGGCAAGTGTGCAGAACTTAGCATTTCAGCAATTTACAAGCAAAAATCCATAACATGTATTTTTATTTCCATAAAAACGTTCAAATTCACTGTGTTTAAATGTTACAAGAAAGGAAAATCTTCTGTATTCTGACACTAATATAAAATATCTTGTTTGATACTTGGATCCAAACTGCTATATTTATTTGTCTGTGCAGGAAACCAGATTTTTAATCCAGACGATGTGACCCAAAGCAAGATTCTTGAGCTGTTACTACCAAAAAATGAGGTTCCTATTGAAAAGAACAGTCTTGTGGGTGAGAAAGTGCATGAAGAAAAGACTGCTCTTTGGTATAAATGATGGATATTTCCTATTTGCTAACCGGTGTTTCTATTTCTCAGATGTGGAGTTGGCCAATAAATTTGCTGATCTCAAGGAAGTAAGTGTATTTTCCTTCCAGTGGATTGGTAAATAATTAAAAAAATAAAATCCAGATTGGTCATTGCGCCTAAAATGTGAACACTTTATATATAGTATGTTCCAAAAGAATTTTAACTAGAAAAAAAGCCAAAATAATGGAGCCTTTAAGTATGGTGGAAAATAGGCTTTTTTAATTTGTGATTTTTTCTTACAGCTGCTGACTCTGAAGGAGGAATTGGAGCTTGAGAGGACGATTGCTAAAATGGCAGAAGGCAAATCCTTAACTAATAAACGGGGTGAACGTAAGTTAATCAGACAATATTATTTTGGTGGATTTAATGCAATTACTCCATGGTAATGTTAAAATCTTTCCTGCAGCTTGCTTCTGGAAGTATTGTGTCTGATCTGGATGTAAAAGACTGAGGATCACTGTGGAAACTCGCTGCAAAGCTCCAAACAGCCTTAAATCATGCAACTACAGTCGAAGAATCCCTCCATTTACTCTAGCAATATCAAATTGTATTCACAAAGTCCTGAATAAACTTTTCATGTAATGGAAATTTTTTGTCATTGCATGTGTATGAATCAAAGTTGTAAATATTCAATTTCACAGTCCGAGTACTGGAGTCAAATGCACTTCATTTTTTTTGACCTGCTGCTTGTTTTTGCTGCCCTCTTGTGAAATAATGTGGCTTAACATTTTGTACACTGCTGTCAAACTCAACCGCGTGCTTCAAAAGTTCACTGTTTTAAGATGTAAATAAAAATATATAAATAAGAAATTATTCATTTTTCTCTGTTTCAAAAGTTGTGTTTACAAAAACCGATTTGGTAAAAAATTATAGATAATTTGATGCAATTTTTACATCCTAGGATCAATGACCTTTATAACTCTTTTGAATATATATAGTTAAAAAACATTTAATCATCTGATTCTGTGTGGATAGAGGTGTTGATAGTGGCGGGTTGCTGTGATGAGTGACTTTCCATACACCGACGGGCATTTGGTCAGGTGGATTGGAGCGGGCTTAGTCACAAGCTTAGCTCGAACAAAGGTAGCGGTGCAGAGCGAATGTGTTTATTATGCTAGAAAGATTTCAGGGACACCACACAGAAAGTGCTTGGAAAGACAAAAGAATAGACAATTTGTGTCCAGGGTGAGGCCTTCTGTGGCAGCTTTGAATGGGATGAAGAGATTTCCATTGGAAATGGATGAAGGAGCTTTAAAACATTTCTTGTAATAGTTATTTTAGAGAGAAAATCAGGGGAACAAAGGTTTTACTTTGACAGGAAGGCAAACGTTTTGAATCAGGAACAATTCAAAAGGTCATGAGTCCGGATCGCTCATTCCCTACCTCCACAAACCTGTGGGGGCAGTGTAATGATCTGGGGTTACTTTACTTCATCTAAGTCTCAATTTTACCTGCATTTCATATCCTCCTGACAACCAACAGTGCAAATTTGTCATCTGTAAAGGACAATTCTAAACCTGAATATGACCCTACCACAGCATCTGACTGAATTAACTCTCTTTGGTATCTATAGTAGACAACGATGCCAAATGTGATGGGGCTCTGGGAACTGTAGTTTTTGGTGGATTAAGAATACATTTTGACTGAACAATATTTTTTTCTGGTAGTCAGGAGGTTATTATGGTTTGTCTGTCAAATAGTAGAAAAATTATAAACTTAGTCCAGAAAAACGTGATACTGCAGAAATTTATCCCAGAGAAGTTTTGACAAATACATCTAATCTTTATAAGAAATTAGCAGGTGACATTTTGCCTGAATAATGTTGAAAAGGGGAGGGAGGCTGAAGCTCCTAAAGGGCAGAATTCATCAACTAAGTGGAAATTGAAGTTTTATTGCTGACCTTAAAGATCTTTATGTCAATATGCGCTTGGATGAAGCACCTTATTCCACAGATTGCCTTCAGAGTAAACTAATAACACATTAGGCTAACAGAGAAACACTTTAAAAACTAGAAAAAGTAGTTTTTACGTTTTGGAAATAAATGGTTTTCAAACTAGTGTTGCAAGGTGTAAAAAATGTAAATTCAAATTAATTTTATTTCTAAGACATCTTTCATGTCCTACACAGGAAATAAAATGGTATAAACAGCTCATAGTAAACAAAAAAAACACATAAAAAATGTACTCAATTTATGAAATATTAGTCATACTTCAAAACGTCCTATTTTTGCAGAGGTGGAATAAATTGATGTATCAAGTTTGCTTTCTTTTTTGCACAATTCTCTTGATTTTAAACATGCAACATGAACTTTAAACACGCTTTTAGGAACAAGTGGCCTGGTGCCCAGAAAGATCTTTCTAAGGAATTTTTTGGTTTTTCACACAAATTTAAAGATTTTTAAGTTTTTGCAGACTATATGTAATTAAAACAAGACACAGTTTTGGTTAAACAAAGCAGAACCTTTTTCAGAATCAGAAGCACTTTAATGATCCCACACGTGAGAAATTTGTGCGTTACCATAGCACAAGAGAGTTTAGTTGCAAGTTAAATAATTATTATTTTATTTTCAGCCAAAGTGGACTTTATTTTGAAAATCTAAAATAAATAAAGCTTGGACACATTATAATAATAATATAATATGGAGTGAATTACCATCACACCCAAGCCTTGCTTGTGTGTAATGAAAAACTAATGACTATGTGTCTGCCAATGAAAAGTTAACACACCCTTGCTCAAAGAAACCGAGACGCAAGGCTGAAAGCATGCAGGATAAAAACTGCGTACTGGAATTATCCAGCTGCAGCTTCCCGCTACAAGAATCTGACAATAGTTTCCCTATGCTTTGAAAAAAAAATTCTGTCTTTAACTGGAAGCAGAGCAGGATGAGACCAAACTGTTGAGATAAGACTTCATCAGGAAATGAGCCAGCACCCTCGAGTCAGTCAAAATGAAGGCCGATTATAGCACACCCATCTTTTTACTGGAAAAAAACAGAGAGAATTTGGAAAGGCAGTCAAATTTGTCATCACTCTAACAACCAAGTGTTGTTGTTTTTCTGCAGAAAAATTTAAAGAAGTCATGCAACAACTCACTAACTTCAAAAGGTACAACTATTTTAAGCCCAGAATTTGTAATGTCTTACACCATTTTTAAATTTATAAAGAAACTTTATAGAGAAAAATGTTCAACATACACATTCTACAGTACTAAAAACCTCCCAAAAAAGTAAAAAAAAATAGAGAAATAAACAGTGATCTGTTAGCATGATTTTAAAGATCAAGGCATTATTACAGACCGTCAGGAAATAAAAATAATGTGGAACATAAGTCATCCTTTACTTTTTCAAAATCCCTTCACAGTAGAGCGTGAGGGTTGACAACTGGCCACCTAATGGATGTCTCTGGAGTTGACAAGCTGACGGAAAAAAGGGCAGGGTAACTTGACAGACAGACGCTGCCCATTACTTTAAGTCAGCACAGAACACAGGATTAGTGCAGAGCACTGCAGATAACAGACAGAGATGGATTCCTACGTCAGAGGTCAGTCAAATGTTCAGACATGAGTTTGACACTCCATGCTTTGGAGTGTCAAACTGACTTAAATTTGATTCGATTTTGTAAAAAGCTACGTTTAGATTCATGATTATTATTCAACTATGGTCAAATTTGGTCATTTTTATAAAACTAAAGGCATATTTTGAAACCATTTTGATATTTTTTACTTTCTCTATTCTTCTCTGATTAAAATGTTTAAATAATGTACATATTTTATTGTTAATGTTTAAATTTCAGAGGAAAATATGATTTCCGTCACACCTTGAAACGTGTTTTTCTATCCATCCATTTTTAGTTAGTTCCATTTGGGGTTAAGGGGTTGCTGGGACCAACCCAGCTACTGACGGACAACTTTAGAGTACATCCTTGGTCAGCTCGGCAGGTCATCTCAAGGCCAAAATTGTGTTTTTTGTATACGCTTACCAAAATATGAACAACATATTTTTAAAACTTATGAATATTTTATTTATATATATGTATATATTAATATTATTTCACATATAGATGTATCCTTATGATCAAATTGAACTTCTTTAAATCATTCAAAAATAGTTTTTCCCCCTTGAAAAGAATTTCTAGCCTTTTTTTTTACTGGTAAAATCCAATCAAATTTCTACATGACAATCATTTTTTCCATTAATTTTATTACATATTTATTACTATTAAAGCCAATATACAGTATTTTGAAAGACACAACCCAACAGTAGTATTGTTTTTTCTGACCCATGATGGAAATGTCTGTTGTGGAATTAACAACAAATGATATTTTCTTTTTTTAAGCCACAATATTATACATATATCATATACTATAACACATGTTGATGTCAATGTATTTAAAACACATATACAAAACAATTTTTTGTCCATATGACTTCATTCAAAGGACAAAGGAATTGTTTGGAAATGGAAAGCAGTTAAAATCCTTTTGATTTCACACAGAAATGAGCAAATCTTTTTTCATTTTTTTGTATTACCATCATGGAGCTATCTCTGCTCTCCTGTCACATGACAGCTGCTCTGGCTGCAGGTGTAAGTGTAAAAATAATAATCTTAAAGCTACATTTTGAGGAGTGGGATAACAGGAAACCCCTGGAGACATGAATTCTAATACATAAAATATTAATGTGTCTCAAAAATATGTCATTTATATAAATAACTTGTCATTTGTCCATATAGTTTTTTAAAGACCCACTCTGATGAAAATCATGTTTTTGGTATTTTAATACGTGGCATTCCAATGGAAAAGACTAAATTTGTTTCACAGATAATATATAGAGCAACATTCGAGCTCCTTGCTCTACTCTTGTAGACGACTAGATCCATGTATACTAGGTCTTTGTTTTCCTCGTCCAAGCTGGTATCCAGCTTTAAACTGTACGGCTGGAAAGTTCCAATATTGCTCGTCATTTTTATTGAATCAGCAATGTTAGGTTGGGAGTGTGAGGGGCCTCAAGCTAGCAGGGAGAGAGTGTAAACGGAGAACTCTCAGCATTGGGAAGTGCGAGGCGGGGTTGCTCGGCACCAGTGGTCCTGCCCAGAACTCAGAGGGAAATTTTCTAATAAACTCCTGCTGTTCTGCAGAAACCTTGTCCTACAATAGACACAAGCCGTCTGCTTTTGGCTATAAGCGACATAATCGTGATAAAAAAAAAAGGCCGCTGGGAATGTTGATGATCAGAGTAGGTCTTGATATCAATTGAACTGTGTTAACAACACCTGTTCAGACGATCGGTGATGAGCAAAGCCACCTCCATCACTGAGGACACCACTCACCCTCTCCATCACTGCTTCTCTCTGCTGTCGTCAGGCAGGAGATACAGAACACCGATGGCCAGGAAAAACATCTATAAAAAAATCATTTAATTCAATCACTGCTTAATTCTCAATGGTACTTGCTTTAAACTGTATGTGGATGATGCCGTCTGTGATGATTTCTTGGGATTTTTTTATGTATTTAATAATCTTTCAAGCCATTTTAATAGTTGTATTGGTTTTGCCTAATTTTTAAGTAGTTTTGCCGTGTTTAAAGATACTTTTTTAATAACTGAACAGACAATAAAGTTTACCCATCTATCTATATCATGAGTTGACCTATTATTTACTGTTATGTCTTATTGTTATTTTTTTTTGCCACTATACAGGTCTATTGTGGGCGACGCTTCTCTTCTCCATATTCCCGCTCTTTTACTGCAGTGCGCCGTGCCCCAGTAGCTGTCAGTGTAATCCTCATGGTGAAGTTATTTGTGTTGGTTACACCATCACAGAAATACCAAAGCATCTGCCGGTCCACACCTACACCCTGAAGCTTAATGACACAAACATGAACGTCATAAAGGAGCACAGTCTGGCCCACCAGGACCTCCTGCTGCGTTTCAGCCTGACTCAAAGCCATCTACATACCATCCATGCCCAGGCCTTCCACGCAGCTCCTCAGCTCAAATCTGTCAAGCTGTCGTCAAATGATCTCTCAACCCTCCCTGCTCGAGTCTTCAGTCCACTTACCACTGTGGAGGAGATTTATCTCGATGGAAACCAGTTAGAAACTCTTGCTCCTGAAATGTTTGAAGGTCTTTCAGCCTTGCTGATTCTGGACCTGACCCGCAATAAGCTCACTGGCCCTGGTGCAGGTGTTTTTGATGGATTGACCAATCTCACTGTTCTTAATCTTGGCAGAAACAACATAAAAAAGTTCCCCAAAAATATCTTCCACTCCTTGACTAAACTTCGCAGGCTCAGGGTTTACAACAATGAACTAGAGAGTCTGGAGGAAGGGATCTTTGACCAACTTACCAGCCTAGAAGAGCTAATCCTCCATGGGAACAAGATTGAAGGTATTGCACCTCAAGTGTTTTGGTCACTTGGCAAGCTAAAAATCCTGACCCTTTCTGGAAACCAACTCCAAACTGTCCCGCACAAAAGTTTCTACAACATGCCAGAGCTAAGCAAACTCACCATCTACAAAAACCCCCTCCTCTTTCTGCCAAATGAGCTGATGGGCCACATGCCTGACATGAGAGAGTTTTATCTCTTCTCCACCAACCTCACCACGGTTCCTGGAAATGTGTTTGCCAACATGTCTGGACTTCTGCGACTCAACCTCCATCTAAACAACAAACTGAGGCATTTGCCGCCGGATGTGTTCTGCTGCCTTCCCAATCTTCAAAAGCTCTCGCTTCGAAACAACAACCTCTTCTACCTTCCCCCTCAGATTTTCTCCTCACTAACCACTGTTAACACGCTGTTGCTCAATGATAATAACCTGACGCTTCTACCTGAAGACGTCTTTCAGAATCTAACAAACGTTATGGCCATTGATCTGAAAAATAACAACCTCAAGTCTCTTCCAGGAGACATCTTCTCATCAAATGCAGCTTTGAGGATGTTGAATCTGAGTAAAAATCCCTGGGATTGCAACTGTGCTATTAGGGATTTTGCTAGATGGATAAGAAACAATCCCCGCATAGTTATTGACATTGACGATGTGTTGTGTCACAGTCCAATCTACCATGTGCTCCGCAGAGTTAATTCTCTACGAGACGATGAATTCACTTACTGTGATGAAAAAAGAATCCAAACTTCCCTTTATGAGCCAGCGAAAACAACACATGTAAGCATAACAACAGAGGAAGTCAGAAGGTACCCGACACCGCGCATGCGTCTGCATAAGTCTTTGCAGCCGCTGCATGTCATTCCGACCACCCCATTATCAAAATCAACAGCCTCAGAAGCCAAAACACAGTTAGCATCCCTTCCGCCTGCCTCCACATCCCCCACCATCCTTTTGGACATATTACTAATAGAACAGGTGCCTGAATATGTTCACCACTACCATCACAGAGGCTGGGTGTACGTGTGGTTTCTGCCCTCTGACACAGATTTGCTGGGATTCCTGATGTTTTGCTACATCCTTCTCCTGGCGGCAGGCTTGTTGATCATTCTTGCAGCCGTGTATGGAATGCATCGCCTCAGCGTGGCAATGGAGGCGCTGAAAGCTGGGTGTGCATAGATGAGGAGTAACAGCGTTATCAGGACTGCTGCACACATGGAGATAAACTGGGTTTTTTTTGTAGGCTCCACTTTGTAAACTAGGACCATTTTCTTTTTCTTGTTTTTCTTGAATGATTGATTGTAGTATGCACTACAATTTTACAGGAGGGTCACATTTAGAACTGAATTTTATCAACTTCAGGCCTTGTTCAATAGATATTAAGTTCAGATAATTAACATAAAATAAAAAATATATATAAATTGGGCTAAAAGAATTGAACTCAAATCGAGCAAAATGTCAAAACTGCTTTATTGTTAAAAGCATTACATTGGGGTGAACTATTTTCCTTCAGGTCTTTAGGTTTCATGCAAATTTTTAAGCCGATCATTTAGTAGAAATTCTCACCATAATTATGTTGCCTTTAAATTTAAACTTTGCTGCAGCAAAATAAAACAATGAAAAACAGATTTAAAAGTGACCTTTCTTCTATTGGGTTTCATACTAAAAGTTATAGTTCTGCTGGTGTGAGAGTTGATGCATAAAGAGGTGAGAAGAGTTTGGGCTGAGTGGATTTCTTTTTTTTGCAAAGTTTCTTTTTTTGTTGCTGCTATTGCGGGTCTATGCGACTGTAGTAATGTGGCAAATGTCCTCCATTTTGCTGTATAGTGTGGAAACATCTTAGGTGACAATAACGTTCTTTTAAAAACCAAAGTAGCTTTTAACCCTTGTGCTATCCTAGGCACTTTAACATTGGGAGTTGGGTCATCTAGACCCACTAGACAGTGCCCTGAACCTTTTTTCTTCAATGATTTGTGATCTTCACTGGTGTCCATGGATTACATGAAATCTTTCCACCTTTATCCACTTTTGTCATGGTAGGAAGAACACGTCAATGTAAGGGTGGGGTCATCTAAGATAGCACAAGAGTTACAAGAGGTAAAGAAACCAAATGAATGATGTGTTGTGAGGATGTATTTTCATTTGTAACTAGTAGGAAGTTTTAAACTGCATACTTCTTTGTAAACTTGTTATCTATTCGTATTTACCACACATGGTAGTATTACTTGGATACTTCAAAGTGCTTGGCGGAGGGAATGTGAACATGTATGATGATAACATTTCAAATGCTTGAGTGAATGTTTTCATGTAATTTAAATTAAAGGTACTATGGAAAAAAACTTTGTGACAAAAAGTCTTTCAGGTTAATGTTCCTAAATTCAGTGTTCATGTAAAGTATTCATTTAGAACTATGACCTTCCGAGGAGTAAAATATATTTGCAATCGGAAGTATAATACTGTCCCCCCCCCCCCCCCTCCCTTTTCAAAAGAATTTATGAGAAAAAAATTTTGGGTCAGAAATTCTCATAATCCTTAAAATGTCAAAATGTCATTAAGTAGAGTTTTTAATAACTTCGTACTTAGTTTAAATGAAACTAAAATATTATATAGACTTGCCGGTGTTGAATTTTGGCTATCCCAACAGAACTGCCCTATGGTTAAACTTTAGTCTCACTGGGACCTGAACCTATCACAGCGACTGTTTACAATAACATGGAAGTGATGCTGACCACTATATTTTCCATTCAATATTATAGATTCAAAACATTTTTAGCTTTACATTTTTGGTTGAACTCAAACATCATTATGACACACAATTGTAAAACCCTTTAGAATTAACTCCTTGGAACAGTGTAGTTTAGTGGAGGATCACCTGATTTGTAAATCGATTTCTCAATGATTTATGATCTGCTTTATTTTAGATGAACACATTTATTTATCTTTTGTCAGTTCACTTTTGATCTTTGTTATTAAACACAGAAACTACCCGTTTCGATTTTTGTGATTTACAATGACAAAAAAAAAAAAAAAAAAAAGACAAATTACCAGATTTACAACTTGGAGTTTTGTGTACCATTTCAGGTTAATTTTGTAATTATTGTCTATACACTGAAATATTATCCTATAAAAAAAAGAATTCTGGGTTTTACTATCAAGCATTACTTCAAAAAAGTTTATAAATACTAAAACATAAATAAATAAATAAATGGTAGTGTAGTAAAAACACTCAAAGGGTTAAATCAGGTCTATGACCAATTATTTTTTTTAAGCAACATTATGCTTTCAACATTTACAGAATTGAAGCAACAGACACATCGGGACTTTCAGTTGGTTTCACTTCCATTTTTGAATTGTTCCCGTTACTCTGGTTTGTTTTCACTCATGTTTCTTGTAATGTTCTTTCACAATCACACTGTGTTCATTTTGTTAATTATCCAGATGTTCAATTTAAGTTCATCCTTCTCAGTTTATTTAAGTGGCTGGTTTTTAAGACAACTATTTTCTTTCTTTTACAATTTGTCCAGCTTTAAGTTCATTAAACATGCAAGTTCCTGTCTTTCAGTTCATTCACCAATAGTTCCTAACACTTTGTGATTCACAACGATTTGAATAAACAAATACTCAAAAAGGCTATTTTAATCTTAATTTTCTTTGTATCTGTCCTCCATCATCCAAAAATGCCACGAGAATATATTTAAAACAACAAAAAAAGTTTTGATGGGATTGAATCTTTAAGCTGTTGCTTTAAATCTACAAACAAACAGCAATGAGCTTTTCTGAGGCTTGTCAGCTTTGTGAGGTCAAATTCAAGGAAAGAGACAAAGACTTGAATGAATATCAAAAGTCTGATTTAGCTTGGATAAAAATTGAACAAGTTGTTCAGACCTTCTGGAGCCCCAGATAACAAATTTTGCAACAGGTTTTAAGTCTTTCTCATCACTCCTCCTTTTCTCCCCCAAACCAAAAAATCTCTTGAAAATGGTTTAGTTTTCTTTATTAGAAAATCATATGGTTGGTCCAGTGGAAAATTGTAACTGTAGTCCCACGACTTTCATCTTACTACACTCTTTTTTTTGGCTCATTTTGATACAAAACTCCTTCAGGCACCATCTTTGCGTAATTCATTCTTGTAATGAGATTCATTTGTGAAGCTTTCAATCAAAAAAGTTCTGCCTCGCATCCTGGAACTTTGGGCTGCCGACACAAAAGCTTCTGTCCTCTCTGTCAGTCACCATCATGTTTCACCTTTAAACTCATGGATGTTTATTTATCCACATTCCAGAGGCGGTCAGGAACAATACTTTGGCATGGTCTGGTCCTTACACCGTTAACATCTCTGGGGTTCAGCTATGGTCTGAGCTTTTCCCACTCATGCAGAAGGTCACCGGCCCAGAACCTTTCTGCCGAAGTGTCATGGGTTTCTTCGTTTCTGCACATCTTTCTGCATTTCAAACAAATCATTTCTCGAATTCTTTTTTTTTTTTTTTTTTTTAACTTGTCCTGTCCAACAGCTGGGCAAACAGATGAGAGCTGAGGGCCTCTTGTGTTGGACAGATTTTACTTTAACAAGAGGGGTTATTAATCTTCATACAAACCAAAGGTATGTCTGAATAAACCCCTTTTGTAATTGAGGCCAAACTTTATTAATTTCAATCATGTCTGAAAATCTTTAGTGTTGGACCGGACGGAAAAGGAAAGAGGGGAAGAAGAGAGAGGGACGATAGAGAGAGGGGGGGTAGGAGGGTGATAATAGAAGGGGAAGGGGGATCATTTCTCAAATTCTTAAGTTCAGATTGGAACAATTCACCTCAAAAATGCTGAAGAGGTGTAAATCTGGTTGTGTACTTTAATAACAAATGATCAACTCTCAGGTATCTCCAGAATGAACTAAAACTAAAACAGGTCGGTAAAATTGGAGAATTGTGAATGTGTTTCTTAAAATGCATCAAATGACATTGTGTCAGTTATAGACTGTAAAACACAGTTATGCATTGATGCTAAAACACAAAAGCCAATCCCCTAAACCAAATGACCAGATGTCTAAACATATTTACTAAATCTAGCCACCTTTTTCCAATATAATAAACACATTTCACATGAAGACAAAATTCACAAAACACAATCCTCCGTTCTCATTAATCTTAACACATTTGTCTTTGCTAAAACACAAGTTGCAAAAGAACTCTGCTCATACTCTTGAATGAAAGCTCATGTGATGCAAAATGCTTGCTACATTCAGCAATATTTGGACACAATGAACACACCTGGCATCATTCATTACACACAATGACACACAATTGAAGACACTTGTTTACTAATGCTGTGACCACATGTATAAAAGCAAGTTCAGAGTCACAGTTTGATGAAGATTTCAAACAAACCCAATGGATGAAGGCAGAGTCAGGGGAAGAGGAATTCGAGTCAAAGGAGGTAGAACAGCTGGCCATGGAGGAAGTGGAGCAGGCCAAGGAGGGGGAGGAGCTCAAATCAGAGGAGGAAGAGGAGCAGGCCTACGAGGAAGAGGAGTTCAATTCAGAGGAGGAAGAGCAGGAGGCCAACAAGGGAGAGGAAGACAAATCGCACCATCGTTACGGACGAGATGCGATCAACAGTCATTGTCCATGACATGACAATGGCTGAAGCAGGACTAAGAGACGGCAAAACCTTAGTAGGTTTACCGTGGCCACCATTATCAGGGCTTTCAGTCAACACTACAGGTCTTGTACTCTATTGCTTTCTTTGTCACAATACAATTTTACAAGCCTGTGAAAGCAGTCGACTAGTTTCAAATCAGTTGTTACTTTATCGTAAAACATGTCCATTGATAAAATGTTTCTTTCTTTAGAGTTGAAAGAATGGCACATAGAGGTGGGAGGGTTGCCATATTTACACAAGAAAGCCTTATTGTGGATATGGTTCGTGAGAACAACCTCATCAGACTCCTGGAGATCAGAAACAAAGTCATTGCTGACTTTGCCAACTTTCAGAACACTGATGATGTCAGCTTGGCCACAATAGACAGAGTCCTCTGCATGTAGACTACTGTAACACAACTCAGTCCAAAAACAGAATCTATTGCAGACTATACTCTAGAAAACACGATCAGGGTGTGAAGCTATTTTATGTACTTCATTCACACCACACACATGTCACAATCACTGTACGGCATCATTTAGTCCACTGCTTCTCAATTACTTTTTGCAAAGCCCCCCCTAGGACAAAGAAAATGTTTTGTGCCCCCCCACTCGCCGTGGTGACTATAAATGAGATCATTATCTATAAAGATTGAGTAAGTATACGTAAAATTGTATCTTTTACTAACATAAACAAAAGAAAAAAGCAATATAAACTAACTTTCAACAAATATTACTGGAACTTTATTTTGCCACACAGAAACCCTGATATTGTCTAAAACAGAAAAGAAAGCTTAAGTGCCTGAAACAAAAACACCAACTAAACGACATGGAGATGTAAAAAATACAGATGGAAAATACAGACATTTAATAAAAATGTCTACAATAGTTAATAAAGAATGACATCATTAGCGCAATAGAGGCTGCGTTGCGTGCGACGATTCACCTCGGTGCCTGCACCCACTGCCCCTCCCCTGTTTCTTCACACACATATGCAACTCCTTCCATAAGACAGCAGGGCGCAGCTGCAAGGGGGGGCCAATTTCCAGGTTTCAGGCTGGTACAAACACTGTGATATACCAGATAATAGAAAATCAATGGTGGCGCAGATTTTTTTTCAAAGCATTGAGCCGTCAGTCTTACTTTGAATGTGGAAACTGTGTCGGCCTCTCTTACATGAGCTAGTAGTTTATTCCATAAAACAGGCTTGGTGGCTAAACGCTCTACCTTCAACTGTACTTTTACTCAGTCTAGGAACCACAAGCAGTCCTGCATTTTGGGAGTGAAGTGTTCTATTAGGATGGTAAGGCACTATGAGGTCTTTGATATATGGGGCCATACCATGTAAGGCCTTAACAAGCTTAACATACTTCAACTTTATCACAAAATAGAAAAAATAAAAACACAAAATTGCTTAAATTGCATAAAACTAGGAAGAGCCAAAAACGTGTTCTGTCAACATCAATTTTCACATAACCTTAGAACACATTACAAGTTTGATAGAGATGTCTTTCTTTTACTTTGATGAATTGAGTTTTTTTTCCAGGTGACGTCATTGTCCTACCATCTTTGCAAACTGAAGCAGACTTAGCCATGAATCAAGGCGCTGGCGAAAACAGCAGCTTCTCAGATGGCACATGATTAAGAAACGGCCTCTGTGGGATTTCACAAGCATCTCAGTTTAAAAAAAACACACAACTATGTGAACATTCTTCACACCAATACCAGTGGACTCCATTCAAACAGAGACAGAAAATCTACCACTAGGAAATGAATTTTAACAATGAAAAGTGAGGAAAACTTTTTTAAAAGTGAATTAAAAAAAAATGTGTTGGTCAATACAATAAAAATTACATTCTTGACCCCGAGGGACCAAAGACTAGAACTAATATAGCTCTGTTGAAGCAAAATATAAACACACTTTATTTATATTTCTGTATGAAATCTTGATTTAGTGCCAAAAGCTGCCAAAAATTCCCCCAGAATGGAACAAAAGAGAATGAATTAGTAAACAACACCCAAGTTCATTGCTATGACAACCAGTGATTAAGCTCTTCCAGTACACTGAGCTCACACAACGGTCACCATCGGCCAACATACACAGTGAAAGATGGCAAACTAAGGAAGGGGAAATGGCATTGTGGAAGACACAAGCTGAAACAGTGAAAAAAGATTGATTAGTGTGCACATCTGAGATAAGAGCTCATCCGACATAAACCTAGCGAAACCAGGAGCTCACAAAAGTCAGTGTCATTCTTCTGAGTTACATATATTTGTCTTCATTTAGCAGACAAAAAAACTTACTGTCAAATATTTAAATATCCCAAAGCCAATATACCCTTAATTTTGATTTATTTCTGAGAATAGTTACTCTAAAAAAACAAACCAAAACCATTGCTGATTAAATTAATGTGACACTAAATTCAAACGAGACTCCTGAACTCCATCTATATCAAAAACCACTAAATACCGTATTTTCCGGAGTATAAGTCGCTCCGGAGTATAAGTCGCACCAGCCCAAAAATGCATTAAAAAGTAGAAAAAAACGCAGATGAGTCGCACTGGACTATAAGTCGCATTTTGACGAGAAATTTATTTGACAAAATCTGAGACCAAGATATAATAACTTTCACAACCTCATATGACAC
The DNA here is from genome assembly GCF_053564925.1 of Oryzias latipes. Lineage (NCBI taxonomy): Eukaryota > Metazoa > Chordata > Actinopteri > Beloniformes > Adrianichthyidae > Oryzias > Oryzias latipes. Next base: position 11,119,282 of record NC_136240.1, read on the forward strand.
AATCATAGCAGACTGTTTATCTCATAATTTCACAGTAATTCTTTCTCAAACCTATTTATTTATTCTTTTGATGAAGCATCATTGGCCAACTAATACTCTGTTTTCAGCCTGTATTTGTAGAAACAGTTGTCATTTTTATTGCATTTCTGAATCTATGAAATAATTGGAAAATAGAATATTGTGTTGTTAGCCTTCAAGATCTTACTGTAAAAAAAAGTTTGCTGATTCTCTGAGTCACTTAACATACTCTTAACACTTAACATACCTCATCCATCAAGTAGACCCAGGAATATCATCTCTGTTCCTCACAAATGAACATAACAGGAGGGTTAACAATGTATTTATTTCAATTTATTTCTAATATAAGTCGCTGCGGAGTATAAGTCGCACCCCTTGCCAAACTATGAAAAAAAGGGCGACTTATAGTCCGGAAAATACGGTAGTTCATTCCAATTACCCACATATAAGATTTCTTTTCTTGTCTTAAGCTACGTACACACTGCCCTCTGCTAATAACCTCCTCAAACAGTCTTTGTATCTTCTCTAAAAGTAGTTTGGAAATATAATTTTAGACAGCAATAAATGTAAATTTAATGTAATGTTTCATGTAAGACACATTATCATAAATTGTGGAGCAGAAAAAAAAGAAAGGAAATAGTTTATCAGACTAAAGCACCTTCTTCTAAAGCCTCTAAACAAACTTTGAATAAAACTGTATTTAAAATATTTAAGAATGTGTTTTTATTGTCAGTCAACATAAGGTTATGATTGTGGTCATGGTGTTGTTTTTTGGTCAGAGGAAAACTAAATCATTCTAGATTCTTCCGTTGTGTTTACAATCTCCTCCACATCAGTTAAGGTTTTAACGTTAACTCCACCCTCTTTATCTGCTGGGTTCTGTGAAAGAGGTCAAGAACCAGAAGCAAGGCGATGTTCAGCTGAATGTTTATCTCTGTTGTTCATTCAAACAAGGAATCACAAAGCAACAACAGAGAGAAATCTCTGAATTTTAGCAAAACCCTGACTTAGATCAGCAAAACCATCCAAACTGACATCGTCACCACCTCCCAACAAAATGACAAAAGATGTAAGGCTGAAAAAAATAGAGTTACCCCACCCACTGTAAAACCCATTTAAAGGTCTGTGTTTATGAAATCAGTTCAGGCAGGGGGGAGAGCAGCAGGGTGGAGAAACTTTCAGAGGAATTGTGAGGCTGAAGGCATTCCACAAAGAAAAACAAGCTCACTAAGTTTTTGCATCGCCTCACTGTCATTCACTACTGGAGGTGAGTTCTACAAACTGCCTTGTTGTACAGCTAGATGTGAAAATTATTGTTAAAACAAATACTGTATATTATAGATGTTGAAATACAGAGTTGAGAGACTATTTCACTTTTGAGCCTCTTTTCTTCCCCTCATTTATTCTTGTCAGTGTTATTCCTGATTAAACCGTTAGTTGTTTTGTTTCTGGAGAGAGAAAAAAAAATCTCAGTGAAAGAAGAAAAACAATCTGAACTGAATTATTAAAGACTTAAAAAGGTTTTTACGGCTTTTGAAGATCAGAAAAATCAATGTTTTCAAATCAAGACCAAAAATTGCCTTGTGCTTTAGTGCAGAATGGGGGGTTCAACAGCAACAAAATGAACAATTGTAATTTTAAGTGTTTTTAGGCAAAAAAAAGGATTTCAAAGAAAGTGTCTTCTTACAAACAATCAATCTTTCCACATTAAAAGTATTCAGATAACCTAAAACTTTGTGCTTAGACTTTTTCTTGATGCTGAACTATTTCAGAAAACCACCCTTAACTTTAGTATGAACTATGACATGTCAGGGAAAAGGGAAGTGCCTCAAATGGAATTGAAGAAGTTGAACCACAAACATTTAGGTTTTAACACAGGGAATGGTGATTCAGATCCTGACCATCCTACTGTGGAAAGTTTCTCTTCTTTCACTCTGCTGTCCTTTGATAGAAAACAGACTTGAGTATAAAATTAGCCGAAAATGTAAACAGATGGGAGAAGGTATTTCATGACCAACCTGAAGAAAGGAAAAGAGAAATACAGCTTCTCTGCAGCTGGGGTCTTTTGAGATGCTTTGGAAAAGTACTTCCTTGCAAAGACTCCTCTTGCACCCTAATGGATCTCAGTCACTGAAAAACGATTCACACTCGCCAGCCTTAAGTCTCACAAAGACCTGCAAGGAGAGGTGGAACATTCTGTTAGAAAGTTTAATCCTTTCAGCCTTCAGAGCCATTGCGAACAGGATAAAGAGCCGGAGGCTCAAAAATGTGCAAGCAATCTGCAAGCTGAGATGTAGACAAAACAAAAGAATGATTTCATCTACAATGTGGTGATTCACTTATCCAAACCCTAACTCCATAAACATTTCTGCAAAAGGAAGGACTTCCTGCTTCCTTGATGAGTGTTTGCCTTAGAGTTTTGTTTCGTTTAATGGGAAAACCATCATGGTTTGGATCCCAGCAACCAAAAGCTGATGAAGTCTAACAGGCGATTCACTGCAGTTTTGGAACAATGCAACCTCTGTCCAACCCCTCGGCATGACCCAAAATAGATTTAAATTAGATCAATTAACAAATATTTTTTAGAAGTATCCACTAAACAACAAACCAATCCTGACAAAGATTTGGGAGTAAAACTGGGGGAAGTTTGAAACATCTGCGACGGATAATCATGTTTTATTTGCATTAAAATGTGATGTAAGTCGTTTAATATTCTCAACACTCTAAATCAGGGGTCTCCAACCTGCGGCTCCGGAGCCACATACAGCTTTCTGGCCTTCCGTTGGCTTTAAAGTCCCACCCCAATTCTATCGTAGAAGCATTCCCAATGGTATATTAATTATGATTATGCCATTTCTTTTAGCTAAAATAAAAATAAAAAAACTGTGTCATTTCACATAGTTTCTGCAGAGCGGCAGGAGCTCATCAGAAATTCGCCTCTGAGTTGCGAGCTGGACTACTGTCACAGAATAAGCCTGTCTTCATTTTCCATCATGCCTTTGTTTTTTTTCTGCTCAAGATTTACAACAATTCGAGTAAAGAAAAACTCAAAAAGTGAATTTTAATCTGAATTTTTTTATATACGACCTCCATCATGATGCTACATGCTACAAACACAATTTTCATTGGAGTGGGTCTTTACAGAAAGATGCAAGGAATTTGAATAAATATCATTTTTTTAGTTCTGGTTAGTTTGTTTTAGTTTAATGACTTATCATTTATTTTTTAGATATTTAACATATAAAATAACTGGGCAAAATGATGGTAAAAGATCAATCTAGAATCTGTTAGAATAGGCCTAAAGCACATATTCCTATCTGTATATAGACATAATGCATGGAAACTATTAAATATTAAGCTTGTCAAAAGGAGTTTAATTGATTTGAAGAGAGGGGGAGGAAGTGAATTTATTTATTGACAACCCCCTCATGTTTAGGTTTATTAACTATTCTTGTTATAATAAAAGGCAGAAAAGGATGAACCAAAGTCATGATAGAAAATTCCATCTTTGACTTTCTTCAAATTCTTTCAAAAACATTTGCTTCAACAAGAGGATCTTATTTAACACAGGCTGTATTTTATTTTAGATTTGATTACATATGCCTTTATTGTCACTGTCCATTGGACAATGAAATTGATAATGAAATTCTTTCAAAATGAGCTTGCATGTGCTGGTGGCAAAAGAAAAAGAAGCTAAAATTGTTAAACATAAAAATATAACATTGTTAGAATTGAACTATTGCAAATATTTAAAAGCAGCATTTTATAAATGAATGGCTTTCTGGCCACAAAAACATATATAAAAACATAAACAAAATATATTTTTGTATTTTACTAAAAACACTTTGCAGCTCTCGCTGGGCTTTGGTAGGCAAGAATCTGAACAAAATGACTATTTTGGCTTTAAAGGTTGCAGCCCCCTGCTCTGATAAATTTAAAAAGAAGTTGTAAAAAGATTCCTGACACGGTGTTTTAAACTTGATGGTCAAAATGTCATCAAATGGAAGAGGACTTACTTCAAAACAATAATATATTATGATATATAATATATAAAAGGAACGAGTCTAATTATTCAACCATTCGCCCTGACAGCTTGTATAAATGTTATCTGACACAAAAACAGCTGATATTGTCAATATAATGAAGCTGGACATCATTCTAAAAAGGTCAAATTTGCTTTCTATACTCCTCTGGGGCTAAAATATTAAGGGTGAAATGATCTATTTTAACAATAATTTAATCCATCTCATAATTAGTGATTCATAGTTTCCATCGGTTCATTTTGAACAATCTGATTATCTGACCTATCCAGGACATCTTTAGCCAAAAATCCAACCAGTGAGACTCAGAGATAAGTACCTGGTACTGAACAGAGCTGGTGAAGTTTTCCACATTCCTTGTATTTCTTCAAGACAATCATGTGTAAATTAAATATGTGTACAAACAAACATGCAAACAGGTATTATGGTAAATCCATTCACATTTAAGTTTCTTAAAGTTCATCCCACTGTTGTTTTTCCACATCATAAGGGATTTCAAAGGAAAGATTATTGGTACATACTAGCACACTGTATGGTCACATATCTTTGCTAAATTCAAAGGGTTTCCACACATTGGACCAGAATGATCGACTGATCCATTTTTGCTGCATCACATATGTGTTGTCCTCTGTAATGCACTTGGTCATTTTTACCAACCATGCCTCAATCCAAATAGTATTTTCCAATAATTATAATTAATAATAATAATTGATACTTTATTTATCCCACTATGGGAAATTCTTCTCCGCATTTGACCCATCCCCGGGGGAGCAGTGAGCTGCAGCTGCACCGTCTTGCTGCATCGTCTTGCCCAAGGACCCCCACTGGATGATGTTAATTGCTCGCCATGTATATGGTAATTGCCCCCAGTACCATTGTTTATTCCCCTCTGGGGAATCGAACCCTGGATTCCTGCATGGAATCCCAGCCACTAATATTGATAACAAGTGATTTATTTCATTTTGAATGGTATTGGTTGATTTAATAAACAGCTTACATCAGAAAGATTGATGTGGTAGGATCGTAGGATAATAAATTAATTCATCAATTAATCGTTACACCACTATAAAACATCATCAGGATTCCTTGATGAAAATATCCAGATGGTTCATGACCAACCTTTTCTCTAACATGTCATTTCTTCTGTTTCCTTTTAAGGACAAAAATGGACCTTCCACTGACTCCTGCCGTACTTCTAATTCTCTGCTCTTTGAGTGCGGTTGTCCTTCCATGTCCAGATGGATGCCAATGTGTTGCTAACCAAGCCCATTGCACACACCTCTCCGACTTCCCCAAAACTTTGAACGCTTCTACTAGCCTCCTTGAAATACTTAAAAGCACTTTTGATTCCTTGAAACCAGAGGACTTCACTAATTTCACGACTGCTTTTAGCAAACTCATGATTAAGGCAACTTCTTTGAGGGAAGTGCACCCTGGAACATTTGATTCCACTCCTAACTTGGTTCAAATGGTCATTTCTAGCACAGAGTTGCAGGATCTTCCTGAGACCTTGTTCCAACATCTTCAAAAACTGGATGTGTTGATTCTTACAGAAAATAAACTTATAGTAGTGCGGCCTCAGTGGTTCTCCCAGTTGGCAGACCTGACACAGCTTGACCTCAGTAGGAACTTCATCAAATCTGTACCTGTAATCGCCTTCCATCCTCTAACAAACCTGCAAAAGCTTTCACTTTCTGTCAACAATATCACTTCCCTGTCTCATGACACGTTTAAGGGTCTTTCTCAGCTGCAAATCCTGCGCCTCAACAAAAACATGTTACGGGAGCTTGAAACTGGAATTTTTGATGATCTTGTGGATCTGAAAGAACTTTCTCTACAAGACAACAAACTCCTTCATCTTCACCGTGACTTATTTTCCAAAACTTTGACCCTTCAAAAGCTGTTTCTGTCCAACAACCAGCTGACATCTCTTTCACAAGGGATCTTTTTAAATCTACCCCTTCTTTCCCAAATCTCCTTACACAAAAACCAGCTGAGGAGTCTGGGCCCTGGGGTGTTTGGGCCCATGCTTTTGAGACAGCTATGGCTGTATGACAACAAGTTGAACCGCTTGGAGGATGACACGTTCAGGAATCTGACTCAGTTACAGCTACTGGTTCTGAGTCGCAATCAGATCAGTCACGTGTCAGCAGGTGCGTTTAAAGGATTGACGCAGTTAGGAGAAGTATCCCTGCACACCAACCTGCTCACAACCATCGAGGCTGGGACTTTCCAAGAGCTACCTCGTCTGGTCAACATTTCCTTGGAGCACAATTTCATCGAGTCTTTTCCTTTGGGCTTCCTGCAAGGTGTGAGCCATTTAGGACAGATTGATCTACGAAACAATTCACTCCCTAATTTGCCAAAGGAGACTCTCGTTGCTCTCTCCGCTGTTAGAGAGATTCTTCTCCAGCGGAATCCATGGAGGTGCGACAGCGATATCATTCCCCTTAGGGACTGGCTCATACAGAACCCATCAAAGGTCAAACTAACCAGCGTTGTTTGTGAGACACCCCTCAGTCTGTATGGTGAGGAGATTGTCATGCTGACGGATGAGGATTTGATCCTCCACAGTCCCACTGAACAGACTGTGTTGACCTCAACTGATAAGAGGAAGAAATTCAGTACACCTCAGCCCAAACGAAGCACTCCGTCACCTGCCATCAAAACCACACCCAACTCAGAAACAGAAGACGGCACCAGCAGTGGACAAGAGGAGGATGGAGAGACCTGCAACAAGACGCCAGTCATTTTGATAGTCACTGCAGTAGTTTCCACTTTGGTCATCAGCGCTTTCATCATCAGCTGTGTGTGCTGGAGGAGGAAGAAGAGGGGCAAGGGAGAGATAGGTCGCCAAAATAAAAACTCTGTGCTGTAGACTAAAAAATAAAATCCTGGAAGTCCTGAAGCTAAGGCTGAAATAAATAGTTGATTCTATAGATTATCAAAAGCTGCTGGAATGCATTTAATCATAACTGCTTTCAAATTCACAATAGTTTCATCTGCCAGATTTACATTTCTCCTCTGTTTTGTTTTTCACTGAATTACTTCAATGGAAGGATATATAGAGGAATAATTGTGTTTCCTTACTGTAAAAGTGTTTTCATTGTCATTTTTGTAAACGCCATGAAGTCTTGTCTTTTAGTTTTCTGCTGGTTTTTTTTCTTCTTAGCAGTTTCATATGGACATGACAACAATCCAATTAGAAAACAGTTTAACCTTTATTGGAAATGAGCCACAGAATAAGAATGTTAACAAAAATAAGTTAATTTTACAATAGAAGCATGTCTGTACTAAATTAATGCACAACTGTTGTTTGCAGTCTTCCATTCTGACAATAATAAATATCCGTTTTTCTACAAAAAATGCAGATTATCTTTAAATTTTAATTTATTTTTTTGCATACTCTGATTTAACCAGAATTTATTTCCATCCTGCCTTAAATGTTATTGCCATTTTTGCTTTAAAGAAATTTTATTTTCACTTTCTTTTATCAAAAGGCATAGCACAGTAATTGCTAATACCGACATGAGTATTGTGACACAGCTCAGTGGTAAATGTGGGTAATACAGGGTAACTTTACTTTAATAAAGTCAAATTAGTTGCCATTGCAAAACAGTCGCCAACATGTTTGACGACGTTAGTCTGTTGACTAACAGACAACAGTTATTGTTCCAAGTCGGTCTGAGTCACCCTTTTTCTATGGCAATCGCTCTAGCCAATCAGGAGTGAGCTTGTTGTAAGTCCACATCCCTCCTCCTTGAAAGCAGGCCACACAAAATTTGTCAAATATTTAGAACTTTCCACTTGGATTGATAATCATTTTTCAAAAATACTTTGCACTCCAGAAAATATGTGAAAAAAAATTTGAATGAGCAAGAACATGTTACAAAAGGAAGCAGAGCAAGAATGGTTATTCTGACAAATAGAAAGAGTAAAAGCTGTTTATTTTTCTGTAGAAATCTAGTCCAGTTCTCATATTTAATAAATGGCTGCGGCTCAGGTGGATTGACTTTTTTTGTCTTTTTTTTTTTTTTTTTTTACTTGTCCTGTCCAACAGCTGGGCAGACAGATGAGAGCTGAAGGCCTCTTGTGTTGGACATATTTTACTTTAACAACAGGGGTTATGAATCTTCAGACAAACCAAAGGTATGTCTGAATAAACCCCTTTTGTAATTGAGGCCGAACTTTATTCATTTCTATCATATTTGAAAATCTTTTGTGTTGGACCGGACGGAAAAGGAAAGGAAAGGAGGGATGTTAGAGAGAGAGAGAGAGGGGGGGGGGGGGTTAGGAGGGTGATAATAGAAGGGGGGGGGGGGGGCCATGAAGCTGCATACTGTAAAGCAACACGTTGCTGGATGTTTATCATTACGGTAAGGTACAGATGTAATACAAATCTCAAAGGGCAGGGCCTGTATACACACACACTCAAATGTTACAAACATACCTGCTAGCTGCAAAAATGTCCACATGTCAACATGTACACAAAACAGATAGTGTTCACACATGCATACGTATGCCTTCAAACGAACTAGTGTGAAATATTTCATTCAATCACACAAACTTTTAGTGCGAAGGTGAGCTAACACCTGTGCTCAATTGAGTGTTTATGTTCTTCTAAAATGGATGGTGGAATGTGAAAAGAAGGAGGGAGAGTGCCCAGCCATCCCCACACCAAGACCCCCGCCGCAGCAGCCAACCCAACCCCAGGTACGAGCCAGGACCCCCCAAGGGAGACCAAGGGAGTCCGCGCTCCAGGCAGCCATCCACCCGGCCCACAGTTGGACAAAAAGGAGCAAGGCAGGGGCCACCTTCCTTGCGAAATGCGTGTGCGTGTGTGTTTGTGAGGGTGTGTGTGTGCATGTGTGTGTGTGTTTATGTTTGAATGCATATTTTGAGGAGTAAAGGGTGTGTGTACTAAAGTGCAGTTAAAATTGGCGGGTAGGGCGCTAAGAGGACATCTGCTGCTTGCTGGCAGTGATGTCCAAGCACCCCCCCTACCAAGGGGGGTACATGTCTAAGGTGCAAATAAAACCGAGAGAGGGGGGCCCATTCCATACGACAACCATGGGAGCGGGACCACTGCCAAGTAGCTCCTCCCCCCAAGGTGCATCACAGGCTAAACCCCCCACCCCCTGACCCTAATATGAGATTATATGAGGAAGGGGGTAAATTGGGGACAGCTGGTAGACTGTCCCCTGGTGGTCAAACAGCTGTCCCCCAGCCCCCCCCCAGCATAGGGGCCAGGTCCCCTCAGCCCAGGGGTCCCATCCCCAGAGGCGCCAACACCCCAGGCCCAGCACCACCCACCCCACACAGAGAGAAAGGAGCCAGAAAGCCCCCCCCCCCCAGAGCAGGCACAGGCCCCCACCCCCAGGCGCCGTCCCTGAGAGAGCTCTGGTCAGGCCTCGATAGGACCGAGGCAGCCAACCGGCCGGGGCAACCGCCGATTGCATCAGCTGAGACCCGACCTGTCAAACCCCCAAGGACCCGTACCGATAGTGCCCCCCCCTCCCCCAGTACCCCCCCCCCCCACAGGACAGGGCCGACAAGCCCCCCCCCCCCCAGCCGCAGTGGATGACACCCAAAGCGACCGGGGAACCCAAGAGGGTTGCCCTGCCCCGTCCCAGAGCCAGGGAAGGGTTGATCACAGCCCCAGGTGTAGATGGGCAGGCCATCCAGCGCCGCTAGACCTCCCCTCCCAAACAGGGCCCCCCGCCAATCCCCCCCACTACAGGCAAAGAGACCACCCCCCCAAGCCAAGCCAGACCACCACCCACCACACACCCCCACACCCAAGCCCAGAAGACCACGCAGCGCCCCAGCCCGCCCCACCCAGGCACCGGACCCGACCCCCCTACCAACGGAGTCCCCACTGCCCCCCACCCTGAACCACGGCAGTAGGGCAAGGAGCAGCGACGACCAGGCCCCCCACCCCCTAAGTCATGGATGTGCTGATCAAACAGCATATTTCTGTATTGACTTATATTTATATTTTCGTGTTTTTCCAATTTATTAAACTTGTTTTTTTAGCAATACAAAGAGTTATGAAAATGATAGATATTAATCCTTCTTCTATAGCGATGGCACTCATGTAACTAAGCACACAAAGTGACGGTGAAGCCGTGATTGAAACCAGCCAAACTGATAGATCGGCACATACCTGTTGCCAGAGAGCCTGGACAGGCATGCAGAACCACAGTGCATGCATGTAACTTTCAGGTAGATTACTGTCACAGTGCTCGCAAATGTCTCAGTTACTGAGACCCATCTTGAACATCCTCTGTCCAGTGTAGTAAATTCTGTGAAGAGTTTTAAAATGGATTAGCTGCAAGTTTGGACTTTTTGTCAGTTTAAAGGTGTTTAGACAAATTTCTGACCAGAAGCTTTCATCTGTGCTGATGCTCAAATCTGCATTCCATTTTATTGTCGGAAGTGAAATATTAGTATCTAAATTACATAAAAGTTTGTATATTTTGGAGAGAGTTTTATTCATTGAAAAATTAATCAGAGAGGTAACTGCTTCTGATAGTTTTAAATCGTTGTCTTTGTATTTAAACTTTTTAGTAATAATTGATTTAAGTTGCTGATATTCCAGGAAGTTATTTATTTCATGCTTGTCTTGAAGTTCCTGGGGGGTTATGAATCTTTTATCAATAATTAGGTGCTCTAGTAGTGTTACGCCCCCTGCTTGCCAATCTGGGAAGCGAATCATTTTTTTGTTTATGAGGTTGTCTGGGTTGTTCAAGATGGGTGTCATTTTGCACGGTTGAATTGATGATTTTGATATTTTGAGAAATTCCCACCAGGCTGTTAAAGTGGTGTATTAATAATTTGGAAACAATCCTGTTTTTTAACTGTTTGGCTAATAAATGGTAAATCTGACAGGTTGATCTTTCCACATAATGCCTGTTCCAAGTCTAACCATGAGTTGGTTTCTGGATTATTTTTTAACCATTTTAAGATGTATTGTAATCTATTTACAAGAAAGTATTTGTAGAAGTTAGGTAATTCTAAGCCTCCACAGCTTTTTGCAGATTTTAACATTTTAGACTAATTCTTGCAGGTTTATTCTTTCATAAAAAGCTTGACATGGATGAGTCTAATGTTTTGAACCATTTTAGTGGGGGTCGTGTGGGAATCATTGAGAAGAGATAATTAACTTTAGGTATGATTTTCATTTTAACCGTGGCTACCTTGCCCATAAGGGACAGAGGCAGGTTGACCCAGCGGGTTAGATCGTCCTGTATGCTTTTCAGTAATGGGGTGTAGTTTAGCTGCACCAGTTGCGATAGTTTTGGGGAAAAATAGATACCTAGATATTTGATATTTCCTGATTTGACTGGTATCGTGAGTCTTTACTCTGCATTACTGTTCAGTGGTAATAAAACAGACTAATTCCAATTAATGGAGTAGTCTGATATGGAGGAGAATTCATTAAGGATTGTTGCTGTTTCATTTACAGAATGTAAACTACTTAAACACAGTAATATGTCATCTGCATAGAGACTATTTTTATGATGGCTGTGTTTGGTTTTAATTCCTTGACTAAATGACTTTTTTTTCTGATCTTGTCTGATACATCTGGGTTTTGGGTTTCGACACACTCAAAATTTTGGAACGACAGACCTGCAACGTTAATTTTTTTAATTAAAGACCCACTACAATTGTCTATGATACACTTACAAGCTTTTCCTGATTCATTTTGACTTAAAAAGAAACACTCAGAAATGCAATTTTAAGAATACGGTAATGTTCATTACATATGTCCTCCATCATGAGAAAAATACCATGTGAACATGATGAAAACAGAAAAAATACCATTGTTGTTAGAGTGGGTCTTTAAGGTACTGGTAGGGTGAGTTAACTTCATTGACTGTGTGTGTGTCAAAATTCATGTCCGTGTGACTATCTTCCAGAAACTGATTTCCACGTTCTGTGTTCTGCTATTTTTACTTTTATATGCAGGCCATTGTTTAAAACAAACTAAAGAAGATGAATATTTGGGAAACTTTTACGTTTTGAGATTTAATTTGCACTTTGGGCTAGAAACCAGTGTTTCATCAAAAGGATGTGAACTTGATTTCCAGTCCATGTGTACAAGGGCAAGACATTTTCCGTTTATTACCCTCATGCACCACAGTGTGTACATACTGTATATTACAGGATAAAATATTGAAATTTTAAGGAAATGCTAATAAGACAGTAAAGCGTTGTTAAATGTTGCTTAAAATATTTCTAACATCTGTAAATGTGTGTTCTTAAATGCTCTTTTAACATATGATGTTCACACTGAACTGTCACTACCCAATACCAAGCTGGAAGAGGCTTTATGCAGTGCAAATCTTGCTTTGCATGCTCCAGGTTTTCTCTTTCCCAGCTCGATTCAGACACATAAATGACTTAGTGTAGTATAATTCCAGCCGGGCCTAATCCGCAATCATTGTTTCTTCTTCATTAACAATTTTCAAACGGTTGGTACTTACATGAATGAAAAAGTACACTACCCATCCGTCACTGCCAAGTCCCCCTTATTGGTCAAAGTTCAACTGGTTTGACTTTCAACATGCGTTCAGTGGCCATGGATTTTGTACATAGAGCCCGCACACGGACTTAACAACTTGCGTAGCGTAGTTTCAAATGAGGATGCCTGAGATGTGCATACAGGCATTTTTACAGAGATGTATCATTAAACGACTTGACCGTGTGTCGTCTTGAACTCATGTTGCTGAGGCCTGTGTGAACGTAGCATAACAGTGGAATCTTTGTGCTAAAGGGCGTTTTAACAAAACAATGACAAAAGGTGAGTTAGCTGTGGTTTCTGTCCAAAAAGTTAGAAAGTAAAAGTAACTGATAGTACATTGGTGCTGAAGTACTATTGTTCCCTTACTTTTTGATTGGAGTGAATACTTTTTTTTTCAATATGAATGCATTTCCCTACATCTCTGGAGGCACAGACAGACTGATGGAGGAGAAGTTTTAACAGAATCAGACCAAAGAGGATCTGCTCTCAAAAAATGTTGGATCTCTAAAATTTTACTGCCATCTGGTGGTAAAAAAACAGCAACACATTGTAATACTAGTCAGTCTAAGTATTTTTCAATGTCCGGACAACAGTTTAGACAATAATTTTTGTTTTTTAATGCCTGAAAGATTTCTGGGGGAGGTAATGAAATAGCAAAGAATACATATATAAGTGTAATTCAAGTGTAAATGGTTTCTTTGGATGGGCGCTAAGAGGAAAACTATAACTCTCTGTGTTACACTTATTTAAATCCTGCTGTTTTATGACCATTGTGCCACTGCAAAGCACATGCATAAATGAAATAGGAAAATAAAACTCTCAGGAAAAATACAGTCCACTTTAAATACATTTTCCAAAAACAAGGGCGGCAATAAAGTTTGCTTTTTAATTTTCCTGCCTTTGGAAAGTGATCATTTAGTAAACAATCGCAGAAGCTTTTTGTCAATGCTTACATATTTAGTGATGTATCAGTGATACTAGAAGATAGCACAGAAAAGTTCAATATTTATCTGTCCCTGCTCTTTTTTTTAGTCACAGCAGGTCTGGTGAGCTTTTTATTAATTAATTCTTCTGGAGTATTTTGCGGTTCTTCCCTGCATCTGGGTGCTCACCTGGTTGACTGACCGTGACAGAAAAAAGAAGTAAATTGGAATTATTTTACGATAAAACCTGTTTGTACTGAATGAATGCACAACTGCTGTTGTTCACTGCCTTGCATTCTGGGAATAATACTTTTTTTTGGCATACTCTAATTTAACAAAAATTCCTGTCCATCTTGCCAAATGTTCATGTCATTTGCGCTTTAAATGGTCTATATTCATTTTCTCTAATTCCTCAAAACACAAAGTTGCCAAAACCTACATAAGTATTCAATAACACTTTTGTATGACAAGTGTTTTAATATTTGATTATATGATCATGCCTGAGCTCATCTAGTTCATTTATTTCAAACAAAATCAAATACTTTTGGTTCGGAAAACCTCTTTTTTTTTTGCCGCAGAGCAGTGGCGTTTCTACACTAACTTACTGTACTCCCAGGGCGAGTTACACATACAGGTGAACACAGTGATAACAATTGTGAGGCTGAATTTCAACTTGAAAGGGTAATCTTCTGGACAAATAAAAGCTAAAAAAAAAAACCAATTAAATTATTGGAAAGTAAATTAGCAAAAAGAACAGAAGGCCAAACTCATTAACCTCTTTCATTTGAAGACACATGCAGCTACTGGTGTTTGAGCAATAAGTTAAACATACTTTGGGTGTCTTTCTCTGCATGCAGGACATGACATTGCATGGCAGGTGTAGAAACATACATATACATACATATAGACACCCATGCATGAGTGCAAACATGAATCCATACATGAATGCATGCATCTATATACACGTATTATTCACTGAGAATAATAAATGTAAATATCTAGCTAAAACAAAAACCTGCTGAGTGTTTATAACCGTATTTGCCCGAACAAAACCCACAAGCATCTATTTAAAAAGTACAGTAAATTAGGTTTATGTTTGGCCTGATGGCCTGCCTAGGATGTGCCCTGCTCAACAATAGCTGGGATAGGCCATGTGACCCCACAATAGGAGTCATGTATGACCTCGTCTGCCCTACCCTGCCTTAGCTTCAGAGACTTGTAGTTAATCCATCTGGTTACAGTTTTTCTCAGTCGCTTTAGTACAATTCTCAGATCAGAATTGAAGTTTGCAAATTCGTGTGTGCATTTCTCAAAACAATTTGTACAAACAGCAAAACACCATGGATTTCTTGCAAAAGCCTGTAACTTGCTCAAAATCTTTAGTTCATCTCTCAAAACTAAGTCTTTATGTCATTGAACATGTCAGTGCCATCAGAATGTCAAGTCCTTGTGTCATTGTCTACGAACAAAACAGTCAAATGACTTAGTCATGTTGTCAATATAACTGTTTACTTTAGAGGGAGGTTCTGATGTAAACTATGGCTAAAGTTTTGATGACAATTATTGTAAAATGTAAGTTACACCTTTTTTGTTTGATTGCAAGAGACTGGACAAAATTTACATTTACACTTTTATTGTTCATATTGTAATTTGTTGACAGACCATGTCATACCAACATAGAAAAAACCCACTGCAAACAGTAACACAAAGGAAAAAAAAGATAGGACAATATTCTGTACAACAGTACAGGCAGTGCAGTAGGAATTGGTGTGGTCTTCCTACACCTCTTGTCGTTCCTGTATGTTAGGCCACAAATTCTCATCCACATTTCAGCGAATATCCTCTCTTGCAATGCAGCGAAATATGTTTGTCACATTGTGACAACTTGGTCAACCATTTTGCAGTTAATGACTTATACGACTAACCAATGACTAGGTGTTTTGAGGAGTAAGACTATTGCACAGTGAACTATATAATACATTTTGATCAACATGACATAAACAATTGATAATGTAGCAAAGAGCAGAGAATTGTACATAATCATTTGCATGGATGTACAAAAGCAATTGTAACTTGTTCAAAGAAGTGAGAAACTGCTTATATAATGTGCACAAGTGACATCATGATGTGAAGATTGAACAAATAGTTTTGGGAATTTCATTCTGATCTGAGAATTGTACTAAAGCGACTGAGAAAAACTGTAATACACTTGCTGCACTTGGACCTAGCCACGTGCCTGCCTTTTTTTAACACAGTGAAAATGAAGAAAAACATGTTATATTTCAGATGATATTTAACCTGAAAGTACATTGTTGGATAAATGTTATTTAAAGTAAGTTACACATCTGTGATAATTAGCAGTAGATATTGTTTGCTAAAGGATGTTTTTACAAATCAAATGCAGCTATAAACAGTGAAGTTTGCCATCTCCACGCTGTTTAAATAGCTAGAAAATAAAATTAGAGGACAGTTCATTGGTGTCAAAGTGACATTGTTCCTCACTGTCCCTTTTTTGTTTGTGTTCGAATAGCAATTAATTCCATCCATCCATATTCAGAACGCGCTGAATTCCTTTTAGTGTCATGCTGCTGCTGGAAACTGCCCAGCTACTGTAGGGCAAAATCTACAAGGAATACAAAGTTTCTTAGATATCAGTTACTACAAAAATAACATGAAAGCATCACAGAAAATACTGCTTAAAATTCAACTGTCTTGGAGTGGTGTGTGACGCCGAAGGTTCCAGAAACTGCCATCTCCACTCTTATCTTGAGTTACAGATGCGGGTTACACCCTGCATCACATAAGATACAACACATGGATGACCAGCCAATTCTACAATACAACTGACAAAACTCCTCGTTTGTGGTCTGTTCTTGCTTATATCGGAGAACAAATTACCAGGTAAGAATTTTTTAATTTTAATTTGTTTTACAATGCAAAAAAGTTGAGGTAATAAAGGAAAAACATTTACAGGGTCTCATATGTTCATTTTTAACCCTTGTGCTATCCTAGGCACTTTAACATTGGGAGTGGGGTCATCTAGACCCACTAGACAGTGCTCTGAATCTGTGTTCTTCAATGATTTGTGATCTTCACTGGTGTCCATGGATTACATGAAATCCTCTCCAACTTTATCCACCTGTGTCATGGTAAGAATAACACGTCAATGTAAGGGTGGGGTCATAGGATAGCACAAGGGTTAAGGTGCCTGCTGTGTGTTTTTTCTTATAGGGGAGAAGAAGGTCAAGTTTGAAGATCGTCATTCTTTTTGTGTCTTTACATCTGGGCTTTTCACAGGTTAAAGAAATTCCAGATTACCAGTTTGTTTTTGGTAAATCTACGACAGAAATTCCAAGGAATCTAAGACCCGGAGTGACGGAGGTGTTTTTTGTGGATAGCCAGATTAAAACCATCCCCAAGGCTTCTTTTGTTGAAAACCCCCAGCTTGAGAAGGTGGAGTTCATGAACACTAACACAACCTTTTTAGAGGTGGGAGCTTTTGAAGGTCTAGTGAACCTCATAAGTATTGAGATCTCCAACAATCCGCTAAGTTCAATTCCAGTGGGTGTCTTTGCTGATGTCAGCAATCTAGAGACCCTTATTCTAAAGTTTAACAAGCTCAGTGGACTCCAGAATGGTTTATTTGAAGGTCTTGGGAAACTTAGAGACCTTCAGCTTCACGAAAACAAGATTCAAGTTATTGAAGACCAGGTGTTTCAGGGTCTTGACAACCTTGAAAAGCTCAGTTTGGCTAAAAACAACCTTACATCTGTGTCCACTGACTGGTTTTCCGACCTGAAAAAACTGAAGGTTCTACGAATTTATGATAATCAGCTGACCACCATTCCCGAAGATCTTTTGAAGAACTTCCCCAATCTGGAAGAGGTTGGGTTGCAAGGAAACCAGATCACTTCATTACCTCCAAATCTGTTTCCACACAAAAACAAGCTAACTAAGCTGTATCTGGACAATAATCTACTGACTGGTTTACCTGAGGGATATTTTGTGGGCTTCCCTAAGCTTAAAGTTTTGACCCTGAACAAGAACAAACTAAACAGTCTGCCATCTGTTCTTTTTGGAGAAATGCCTAAATTGACTGAGTTAAGCCTCCAGCTAAACAATCTCAGCACCCTTCCTACAGGAATATTCAGCCCTCTGAAGAAAGTAAAAAAATTAGATCTCTCGAAAAATCACTTTGTCACCTTGTCTGCTGATTACTTCCTTGGTCCAGAGAAGCTCACCGACTTGAATCTGCAGCACAACCAGATAAAAACATTGGATGCAAACTTGTTTGAAAACCTACAATCACTGACGTCCCTCAAACTTTCCAACAACAACCTCCATGCCCTTCCAGGAAATATTTTTGAACCTCTTGTAAAACTCAGCAAACTTGACCTTAGTAACAACCCCTGGCACTGTGACTGTAACCTGAAAGATCTTCACGGGTGGATAAGAGACAACTCTGAGAAGCTCAAGCCTCCGGTGGTGTGCGAACATCCAGAACTTCTGAAAGGACAGGAAATCCGATCACTGAGGGACGATCAACTTATTTGTCCAACCCTTCCTCCCACAACTCAACTCATCAAAACCACAATACCAACAACCACTGCGAGAAAAGTAATGAGCACAACACATGTCATTACGACAACCACTTCAACAACAACCACTGTGACAACAACAGCACCCACTACAACCACTGTGACAACAACAGCACCCACCACAACCACTGTGACAACAACAGCACCCACTACAACCACTGTGACAACAACAGCACCCACCACAACCACTGTGACAACAACAGCACCCACTACAACCACTGTGACAACAACAGCACCCACTACAACCACTGTGACTACAACAGCACCCACTACAACCACTGTGACTACAACAGCACCCACTACAACCACTGTGACTACAACAGCACCCACTACAACCACTGTGACTACAACACTACCCACTACAACCACTGTGACTACAACAGCACCCACTACAACCACTGTGACTACAACAGCACCCACTACTACTACTATTGCACCCACTACCACTATGACTACTACTATTGCACCCACTACCATTATGACTACAACAGAACTCACTACAACAATTGCACTTACTTCTTTTGTGACAACAACAGCACCCACTACAACTACAGCATTCACAACAATTGCAACTACAACAACCGTTGAACCCATAGTTGGTTTCAAGACTACATGTCAACAAGAGTGGAGCTCTACAACTCAAACTACTACGACAACCATGACAACAACTGCACTTACAACAACTGTTCCCATCACAACACCAACAACCATGCTCAGGACAACCCGACCAACAACCACTAAGACAACGCAACCTCCTGCACCAACTCCTCCTCTGAGCTTCACCTGTCCTTTTGAAGTGAATCCTTCAGAGCCAACACCCTATTTCCTGCACCAGTCCAGCATCAAGATTCAGGAGTGTAAATCTCACATGATGATCTACATTGCACTGGGGATTATAGAGATGACTTGCATGCTGGTGCTGGCTAAACTTGTTCTATCTATTTACCGCCTGTTGCAGCAGAGGGAGAGGATGAACCATAGGATCAATCTCACCCACTTCTCCTACAGGAGAGAGGTCATCCTAAGGCCTTTGCAAGAGACAGAAACTCATGGACTATGAGTAACACAGCACTTCAAGCTTCTATTGATCCATATGAGAGCATGGCATTACACGCCAAAACATCATCCAGTTTGCTGCACCTGATTTTTGAAGACTAGGTAAGAAAGGAAAATGATATTAAAAGACAGAGGAATTTTTCAAAAATAACTCCTCTATTATTTCCTGATTTAATATTTGTCAGTCAGCCAAGCCAGCATTCAAATGTTACATAATATAATAAATGAGAAATAAATGTATACAAATGGACAACATTCGTAATTTATTTCAATTGTATCGTCAGAGACAAACAATTTTTAAGTGTAAAAATGTATCTAATTAAAGAATAGTTACACATACAAGTGAACACAATGATGATGATTTTGAGGCTTAATTTTAATTTGAAAGGGTTATCTTCTGGACAAATAAAAATTAAATAAACAATTAAGTCATTGGAAAGTAAAATAGCATAAAGAGCAGAAGGCCAAATTCATTAACCTCTTTCATTAGAAGATGCATGCAGCTATCAGCATTTGAGCAATAAGTTAAACATAATTTGGGTGTTTTTCTCTTTGTATTTTTTTAACACATACATACAGGACATGCCATTGCATTGCATGCATAGAAACATTCATATATACACACATGCATGCATGCAAACAGGAATCCATACATGAATGCATGCATCCATGCACGCATGTATTAATTGAGAATAATAAATGCAAATATCTCACTAAAACTAAAACCTACTGAGTGTCCATAGCTGTGTTGCCGAATACTACCCACAAGCATCTAATTCAACAGTACAGTAAATTAGTTTTATGCCTTAGAGAAAAGCCCTAGTGACCTGCCCAAAGTGTACTCTGCCCAGCAATAGCTGAGATAGGCTCATGCAACCATGAGACCCCACAAATAGGATTGAACTGATTTGGAAGATGGATGGATGATTTTGGTGGAAAAGTTTTAATGCATTTTATTGCATAAATTAACATAATTTCTTTGTAGAATTTAATGAATGCATAGCACAATTAAAATAAAAAAATACTTGACCAATTTGTAACCTTCAGTGAAAACATATATACATATATTTTTTTTAAATTGGTGGAGAATTTTGAGGTTTTTATCAGCTTTAGTATATATCTATTATTGTGCTGGAAGAAATCAGTCATCTTGAATTTGCAACACCAGAGGGCACTTTAGTATAAAACAACCAAGAGTAGTAGGAGTAACTACACTTTTCAAAAAAAGGTTATTGATTTCAAACTACACATTGCAAAGGACGTTTCGGCTTCAATTGAGTGACAGGATGAATAGAAAAAAGAAAGCATTTATTTGCATTAATAAGTTAAAAACTTCAAACAAACATTGACAATACATGAAATTCTCTTTGATGTTTTAGAAGTTTCTTGTCATGGTGCCTCTGGCAATCTACCCCCCCCCCCTTCTGCTCTACCTTCCTGATTGGACCCAGCTGTGGACGCTCACCTCATCATCTTTCTGCCTTCATAAGAAGATCCAGTTCCAACATTCATCGCCAGTTCGTTGGCCCTTATGGACAACCTGGGTCCTTCATTGTTTGAGCTGTCTGATCCTCACCTGCAATCCTAACCTCCAGCCACGCCACGACTCAAGCCAATTCAAGATCTCAAGCCACGCCACAACTCCAAGCCAGTATTCCTGGTCGCCACACTATACTCATCTCACCGTCAGAACAATCATCATTAAACTCACCCTCGGATCCATGCCCAGGATAATAAACCCCTTTATCTTCCATTTTCTTTCCGGGTTTCAGCATCTGGGTCTGTCTCACCAAGCAGATCATGACACTTCTGGTTTAAAGAAAAAATATTATTGAATTTCTAGTAAACCACTAAAATAATGAGCCAATGAGACTGAATGAGGGTTGCTCAACTTTTCTTAAAGCTTTAGGGAAAAATAATGACTTGGAGACACAGCTTTAAACCAACAGTAGAAATGTTTGACTGTGATGAGTTACAAGATAAAAACTCAGTTGTTTAAGCATTCAAGATTTCAAGAATCTTTATTTGTCATTCTACCACAGGGTAAAATTTATAGTAAAAATTGAGCTAAAACAATATTGAAGAAAATAGAATATGCTAATGAAGGAAACCAGCAGTATAAATATGGGGTAAAAAGATTTATTCTTCCAAATATTTAATTTTCTTTCAAAAATGCATTCAAAATAATGTACAGAAATTTTGAATGCTGCTTCTTTGCCCATTTGCGTGAATACATATTAATGAACTTTGATTTCTAGGTTGTTAAAAAAAAAAAAAACAAGTGGTATAGTCTAAGATAAAACTCAAATTTTCTTTAGATATCAGTTTACATCAGAAGTGATGTATGTCAGAGTTGAAGGTATTAATTCATTTGTAAAATACAAAAAGGAATATTTTAATATATAAGTTACAGGAAAACATTTTTATTATGTTTTATTTTATTCCATAGGACTTTCGCATCTCTTAGTAAAATACTGAAATAATAAAACAACTACTAATAACTGTGCTTTAGGTTTTCTTTCTAAAACTATTTAACTAATGACATTTTTTACAAATGGATCTCTTTATTTTTGACATTATCTCTACATTTTGTAAATTTATTTCCGGGCTTTACCTAGTTTTTATTTTCTTTACATTTAATCGAACTTTTTTTTTACTTTTCCATTAGTTTTCTCTCAATTTTTTCCCCTGGTATTTGGTCAATCCTTACATCTGAACTAGATACACTAAATACTAGATACTGGCAACTAAGGGTATGTTCACACTGCAGGCTGAAACGACCCAATTCAGATTTTTTTGCCCCTATGTGACCTGTATCTGATCTTTACATGACAGTCTGAACGACACAGATCTGATCTTTTCAAATGTGACCCAGGCCACTTGGGTATGTGGTCCCGAATCCGATACGTATCCGATCTTTTGAAATGCGACCGCTGTCTGATCGGCCAGGCCACATGAATCCAACCTGTACGTCTTGATACGCTACAAACTTCATAATTCTGCGTTGAAGTAGGCGAGAACTACAACATAAACATCAACCATGGCGGACGATGCTGCTGAGACAAGTCAGTGGAAGGAAAGTGAGGTCACTAATTTGATTAATATTTGGGGTGACAGCTCTATTCAGGCCAAACTCTAGGGCTCTTATCGCAACCGGGCAGTTTTTGAAAAGAAACTCCAGCGAAATGGCGGAGTGTGGGTAATTGTGCTGGCTCCTTTGTGAAAATGAATTTAATAATCCAAAAAGAGCTCCATTCTTGTTGACATCCACTGTTAACTTTCGCTACTTCCGCAAACAACAAGTGACGTTGTTCACCATTGAGTACTCTTCTGCGCATGCGGGTCACTTCTGGGTCATTTCACGGTCACATCGGAGATCACAAAAGTTCGCATTTAATTGAAAATGTGAATGGCCTTGCAAAAAAATTAAAAAATTTCAATAACTTGGAATTGAGCATTAAGCCCTGCAGTGTGAACGTAGCCTAAGACATCGCCTCTCTTACATGTCAGCTTTGTGGAAGCAATCTTAATTTTTAAATATATATTAATAGAAAATCGCATCCTGATTGAAATAAAATAAACTTTTTAAAAAACATTCACTCACCTTGCCTTGACTCACATAAACTGAAGTGCCTTCCCATTCCTAAGCCCAAGGCCTGAAAAAATCCGTCAATTTGTATTGCACTTTATGTTTAGCTTCGATGCAGCTGCTCGGCTATGGAAACCCATTCCATGAAGCTCTCTGTGTACTGTACATGGGCTAACCTGAAGGTCACATGAAGTTTGGAGCTCTGTAGCAACTAACTGTGCAGAAAATTGTTCGCAAACTCTTCCATTTTGTTATGATAGATCTGATAGTTGACTGTGGAATATTTAGGAGCGAGGTAATTTAATTACTGGATTTGTTGCACAGGTGCCATCCTATGACAGTTCCATGCTGGAATTCACTGATGTCCTGTGAGCGGCCCATTCTTTCACAAATGTTTCTAAAAGGGCTTGATTTATACACCTTTGGCCAGGCCAAGTAATAAAGACACCTGATTCTGATTATTTGGATGGGTGAGTGAATTATCTCACTTAAAGTCAAAATTTCTTTATTTACTACTCTTAAATTGCAAAAAGTTGTTACTTTATGACACTGCTTTGTATGCTTAACACTCAGCATTTAAATGTGTTTACACTTTCCCAACATCACTTACTAATATGCTTTACAAAATGTTTTATGTTAAAAATACTAGACTACTCTTTATCTGACATTTAGTGATTACATGTCCATTTGACTTAAATGTGTTTAGAAAAAAACAAATATTTTTAAGTAAAAGAGAGAAACAGAAAAAAAAACAAGTTACTGTTTTTTCAAATGGCAAATGGCGTACCCTAATATAGCGCTTTTTTTTACCTTCTTCAAAGGCCCAAAGCGCTTTACAATGACAGTCACCATCGCACACACATTCACACACTGATGGCAGCTCCGCTACCAAACACTGGCGCCAACCTCCCACCAGAGCCAAGGTGTGGTTCAGTGTCTTCCCCAAGGACCCTTCGACACATGGGCGGGCAAGGCGGGAATCTAACCTGCAATCTTCCGATCAGAGGTCGACCGCCCTACCACTGCACCATGGCCTCCCTTTAAAACCCTTTACAGCAGTGTTCTGACTTGTATGTGATCTGGGAAAATAATCCAAATATATCAGTCAAATCAAGTATAAAGCTATTATCAATTGAAACATACAGTGTCAGGAGGCAGTGGAGCTAAGTGCCTCTTTGGGTTTTATTGTTCTAAATTTAAGTCATCCTAAAAGGTAAAAAAAAAAGGTAGGCAGGTGTGTATTTGTTCTTAAGTAATCTGCATAATTCTTAAAGTAGGTCATAAAATATGATGTCTTTAATTCTGCTCAATTGAAGTTCTTATTTTAAAATTTCAGGGATGCGAGGACTAACCCTGTTCACTAATGAGCCTGAAATGGAGCTTGGAGGGTAATTAAGTGTGAAAAGGGCAATGTACTGAGAAAAATAGAGAGCCATAAAATAAAGCAGAACCCATTAAACCCAAATGATGATATTCAAGCTGGAAAACAGGTTACAATAAGTCTCAGAAGTTTTACTGTGAGCAGCTGGTTACAACGAATTAAAGGAGTCAGTGTGAAACTTATGACTGTAATTTTTGAGGAATACTGGGGAGTCTTGATGGTGTATTTAGCAAAATAATAAAAAGGCTAAAAAGAGATGGTTAATAGGAAGAGAAAGAGCAATACTTGTTTGTGTACTCTTTAAAAGTAAACTCAAAGCCTTTCCTTAAGGTTTTTCAAATTCCTTGTGATGACTAATTTTTCCAAATTAACAATTATCAAATTAGCCATTAACTTGTCGGAAGTGTCTCTAACTGTAGGGCAGTAATACTAAAATGTTTTACAATGAAAACAAATGAAAATTTGTTAAAGAGAATGACAAACTGTATATTTTCCTTAAGAATCTCTACTATAATGGCTGCCTGCAAACACTTAAACTCGCAATTCCTTTAGTAACATGTCACAATGTACTTTTTATTAATTAACCCTTGACTTTCTATCGACTACCGTAACTTTTTAACTGTTAAATGCAAGTAACGCCATGATTCCAGTGAATGCTAGAAAGGAGATAACTAGCTTTGTGATGACTTTGTTTCTTTAAAACAAACCTTTGCTTCATCCTCTGTACAAAACAAGCAGTAAGAGGTGAACTTTCTCTCTGAGCTGATACTTTAACCCATCATGACGATCAGCATGTCGCTTTCCTTTGCTGCAGCAGTCGAGGCCGTTTCCAAAGTGTTGCTCCAGATATCAAGTAGTCTGCTTTTTTGTGAAAAAGCGATTTAAACCTAGAAAATAACAAGAATAAATGACTAAAATTTTATTGAACACATATATTTCATATGTGACCATGGTATAAGCTGAATCATGCCCTTTAGGGTGTCCATTATTAGAAATTAACAAACTAAATATGTTAGAGTCATACAGATCTACCTCCTATATTAGGCCTATACACACTTTTTGCATACCGACATTAACAGTTTGACATATTTGTCTCTTGCTTAAACTCTCAAAGTTCAAACCTTTGCGGAAAAACAGGTCCAGTATTTTAGAATGAAAAAGATCTATATGTAATCAAAGACTTAAGTAGATTTGGCAAACTGAAAGCATTCTGTGCAGGAAACATGGCATGGAGAAAACTGATTGACAATAGTCTACACCAATCAGGGTGCAGTTGTTTAAACCAAAACAAAAAAACATAAAATACTGCACTGAAAACATCTGTGGAAATGTAAAACTGTGAAAGGTGAATTGCAATACCGGGACGTAAACAGTCAAAGAGTCCTGGTAGGTCAAAGAGTGGGTGTTATGGAATCATCGCAGGCAACATTTCCAGTGTTAAAGGGTTGAAAAAAATTAGAAAAACAATCAATAAAACGTTAAATAAAATTTGATTGCTTCTGGGTACTTGACTGCCTTTCATTGTTTGTTCATGAACTCGTGTTCAAATGTGAAATCTTACCTGTGATTTTCCACTATTAGGTGGGGATTTTTATAGCTGATGGTTTACAAGCACAAGCGGTGTCTAACATAGAATGTGCTGTGGGGCAGCCCTGACCTCTGGCTCTGGCAAGCACGCACCATCCTGCAGTGCCAGCTGAGCTCAACCCCTCCAACTGCACCCCGTAATTGTCCCCACTCTTGGCAGTCTACGGCACCATGGGCCTGTCACCATGACACCTTCTCATGTTCAGCTAAAAATGGAATCTACTGGGAACTGCTGCGCGGTGGCCACATGGACACAGAGCATACTAAATGGTTTTGATAGCAGCGGTTTCCATGACATAAGAAACACTTAAGTCCCTCTGCTAACTAATTAATGAATATTTTGAGGTGAGAGATGCTAAATTTTTTGTTTATAACTGATCTCTTGTTTGCAACAGCTTTTCACATTCAAGATTTATGGAATAATTCTGTTTTTACTGCTGCATAAAAACACAAAGTCTTTTACATCAATTTTTGTGGACTTCCTCTTTAGATAGCTGGATCTTTACTTGCCATTATCACACATATCCAATTAAATTAAAAGAGCCTTCTGGTCAGTGCAACATACATACTTTAAAAAAATAAACAACTTACTGTCATGGTGGCCTCTTTCAGTGCTCCTCCCCTCTCTCTGTGCACCTGAAGATTGGAACCAGCTGTGGACACTCTGCTCATCACCTCTCTGCCTTCATAAGGAGATCCAGCCCAGCATTCATCGCCAGTCCGTTGCCTATCTCGGTTTCCCATTCCACGAGTGTCCACCTGGGAGATCTTCCTCAAGCTTCGCTCCAGCCCCCCTCAAGTCACGCCTCGCTCCTCGCTCGCCACGGGCCCCAAGACATCAGGCAGTCCGCGGTGATTCTCTCCGCACATCTCGCTCCGCTCCAGCCACGCCACGCTCTCAGCCTAGCTCTCAAGACGCTACGTGCTGCTGCTACGCCGACGCATCTCCAGAGCTCCAAGCTAGAAGTAACAAACAAACTGAACTGTTTATTTCCTGCTTGGAAATTAAAGACTCTTTGCACTTCGCTACTCGCCTGAGTTTCCTTCCAGGTTTTCAGCATCTGGGTCTGCCTCGTCCAACTTACCATGACAGAACGGACTGGCCTGAACACAGACCCAGCTGACCCTGCAGGGCTCCGATTAGCCGCCACTCGTCAGGGATTAGCCTTGGGACGGCAAGCCGAATCTCTGTCTCAGATGGCCACGGCCCAACAGGATCTTTTCCGCCGACTGGATGGCATCACTCAGACTTTAATGGAACTAACGGGCCAAGCGTCAGCTAACGCCACAGCGTCCATTCCCCCTGCCGCCAGCTTCAGCACTTCCGGTTCCGGTTCAAACCCCGAAAACTTTCGCCTTCAACCAGAGACATTTCATGTCGTTAAATGACACCACTAAGGAACATCTGTGCTCCCAACCAGAGACTAATACTTTTGAAGAACTTGTTTCCACAGCCCTGCGATCGGACATTCGCATTCGGGAACGACAGAAGGAGCGTCTTCGGCAAGAGAAGAGGGGTCCATCAGAGCCTAACAATCTCACAACGTTCCCGGAATCCTATGTACCGATCAAAAGGTTCCTGTGAAAGACTCGGATGAACCCATGCAGAATGGACACTCCAAGCTTTCACCAAAGGAACGTAAGAGACGTAAGTACGAGGGAGCTTGCTTTTACTGTGGACTTCCAGGACACCTAGTAAGCCAATGCTCTTAAAGTTTAAAAGCCAAGACTCCCCGCTAGAAGACAGGCCGCGGGCGGGTTCATCAGTTTCTCCCTCAGAGAAAAGATTTCTATTTGTTCCTGTCAAGTTAAGTTCTGCCAGTGGTTGTCATGATTTCAAGGTGCTAGTTGACTCTGGCGCTGAACAGAGTTTTATTGACTATGACCTCATTTCCAAGTTAAGTCTGCCCACAGAAACCCTGGAACAGCCCATAGAGACTGCCGGCCTAGGGGGTCAACTGCTTTCCCAGATCACACACCGTACTAAACCTGTACTCCTCATCACGTCGGGTAACCACCGCGAGCACATTCAATTTTTTGTCACTAGAACCTTGCAAACACCCATCGTTCTTGGTTACTCCTGGTTGCGTACCCACAACCCTCAGTTGGACTGGGTACACTGTAACATCTCCACCTGGAGTGCCTTTTGTATGGCTAATTGCCTCAGATCCGCTGAACCTCTCATCCGTGCCAACAGGTCTCCGAACATATTGACCTTACTCTCGTCCCCTCATGCTACCACGATTTAAAATCTGTCTTCAGTAAATCTAAGGCTGGTTCTCTGCCATCTCACAGGCCCTATGATAGCGCCATTAATCTACTTCCCGGGGCACCACTCCCTAAGAGTAGACTATTCAACCTGTCTGGGCCAGAGAAATTAGCCATGGAGAAATATATCCAGGAGGCCCTTACTGCTGGTCTTATTAGACCATCCTCCTCTCCAGTGGCCGTAGGTTTTTTCTTTGTGGAAAAGAAAGACAAGACCTTTCGTCCCTGCATAGATTTCCGGGAACTTAATTAAATAACCATTAAGGACAAATATTCACTTTCCCTTATCAGCTCTGCTTTTGATTCTGTTCAGGAAGCGCGATTATTCACCAAACTCGATCTGCGTAATGCTTATCATTTAGTTCGCATTAAGGAGGGGGATGAGTGGAAAACTGCATTTAACACTCCATTGGGACATTTCGAGTATCTTGTCATGCCCTTTGGCCTCACGAACGCCCCCGCAGTTTTCCAATGTCTGGTTAACGACATCCTCCGCGACTTCCTCAACCGTTTTGTTTTTTGTTTATCTGGATGATATTCTCATTTTCTCTCCCGACATGTCTCAACACACCCACCACGTACGACTTGTTCTTGAACGTCTGCTGGCTAATCTGTTTTATGTGAAAGCTGAAAAATGCGAGTTCCATGCCTCCACGGTCTTGTTCCTCGGTTATATTTTCGAAGCTGGTAATATCAAACCTGATCCTACAAAAATCGAAGCCGTCTCGAATTGGGAACCCCCCGAAAATCGTAAGAAGCTTCAGCAATTCTTACGATTCTTAGGGTTTTTACCGGAGGTTCATTCGTAATTATAGCTCCATAGCTTCCCCCCTCACACAACTCACCTCCACCAAGAAGCCCTATTTCTGGAACCCTGAGGCTCAGTCAGCATTCGATAGACTCAAAGAACTCTTTATTTCAGCGCCCATCCTCATCCAACCTGACCCCTCTAGTTGATTCATTGTAGAGGTGGACGCTTCGGACACTGGTGTAGGGGCCGTCCTCTCTCAACGGGAAGCCATGCGCCTTCTTCTCCCGAAAACTATCCCCCGCCGAGAGAAATTATGACGTGGGTAGCCGGGAACTCTTGGCTATAAAGCTAGCCCTAGAGGAATGGCGTCACTGGCTGGAGGGAGCTCAACACCCGTTTATCGTTTGGACGGACCACAAGAACCTGGCCTTCTTGAGATCCGCCAAGAGACTAAATTCACGACAAGCCCGTTGGTGTCTTTTCTTTGACAGATTCAATTTCTCCATTACCTACAGACCCGGAAGTCGAAACATCAAACCAGATGCACTATCTCGACAGTTCAGTTCCAGTTCCAGTTCCACTCCATCTACCATCCTGCCATCCACCTGCATCATAGGCAACCTCGCCTGGGATGTCGAGTCCAGGGTGTTACAGGCCCCATTGCACCTCCTAACACACTTTATGTTCCCGATTCCCTCCGTTCAGATGTCCTCTCCTGGGATCATGCCTCCCGCATTGCCTGCCACGCTGGAGTCCACAGAACGCTAAACCTCCTGAAACGGCATTTTTTCTGGCCATCCATGGAAAGGGATGTCAGAGAATACATTGCCGCATGCACCGTCTGTGCCTGTTCCAAAACTACCAATTCTCCTCCAGCTGGTTTCCTTCAACCCCTTCCGGCACCGGGACGTCCCTGGTCCCACTGTAAAAGACCCATTTTAATTGTTTTCTTATTATTGTTTAACATTTCCTTTGATTCAAGATGCCCTTAATTTCAAAAGAAGTATGTTGAAGATGTAAAAGAAAATGACAAAAAGGTGTTAATGTTTGTAAGATGTATTTTGTTTTGAAGACCTTTATTGTGAAGGTTCCACTTACTTCCGCTTTTTCTGTGAAGTGTCAGTTTAACAGAAACCAAAAAAACGGTTAACAGCTGATGCTACGGCAACAAAGGAAACAGAAAAAAAAGGACGGACGGATAACTGTGTAAAGCAGTAATTTGTTTTTGGCATCTAGCTGGAAGGCGAACAGGTATGATTTTGGTTATGTTTACTACACATTTTGTGATTATTTTCCATTTGTTTTGTGTAAAATAACAAAATATGTTTCTGTTTGAAGTTATCCAACAATCTAACGCTACTAGCTGAGGTAAAGAATGATTATATATCAAAAAGGAATTATTGTAAGTTTGTGTTTATGCTTTTCTTCAGCTCTTACGGTGTGACTATGACTGTGGAGTAAACAAATGGGTTGGAATACCCCATCATAGTCCATCAGTTACTATGATTGAGTCCATCGTCTGAATCAATTCCGGCTGGAATGCTACACCCACATCGCCATGGCCTTTATCACTGGCCTGCCGCCTTCACAGGGTAAATTTACGAGTTTAAAGCCGAAGTGAACATACAGAGCAGCAAGTGAACGCCGCGCAGCACGCAGCACGCAGCACGCAGCAGAGCAGACCAACTAACTCAAATGAACAGGTGAGCTGAATGTTTATTGATAACGTTCCAAATGTTTGGAAGCTCATTTGTTTGATTTACGATTTATTAATGTTTTATTTATTGATGGGTGTTTTGCAGGATCTCTGCAGCCCCTTAAGAAAGCCGTCTCCACCAAAGACAAGATCTCTAAGTTTGTGTGATGCTTCCACTGAGGAAGACATTTTGGCTTTTTCAATGTTGTAAATATAATACTAATTGCTAATATAACAAACTATTTGCATTCCTCCTTATTGTTTTATGTTGAAATGGGACGTTTCATCTGGAGGAGGGGGCGTATGGAACACTCTTTACTTCTGCATTGGTGTTCAGATGACAGGTTCATGATGTAAGGTGACAAATGAACTTCAGGGTGTGTGAATGAAAAGGAAAATAAAGGCTGCAGCGGTCAGAATCTCTTTGTTTTTTAAACCTATCCGGAAATAAAGCTTCATAAAAGGTTCCACATATTTCACTTTCAAGCTAGGCTCCAACAAACGGAAAACTTTGGTGTTTTTTCCTCGATAATCTGCGACTTTTTATCTTATAAATTTACAAGAAAAAACCTCGTAAATTTACGACTTGAAAATAGTCATTAAAAAAAATTTATTTTGTAAACCTAAAACTCCGTTGTGGTTTAAAACCCCACTCATAAAATTTATAAAATTGAGTATATAACGCTCTAAACCAAGCCAAAGTCATTTTTTAGTGTTAGTTTTAATAGTAAGTCGCAAGTCTTAAAAAATCAACTGATCAAAAAATACTCACCAAATTACCCAAAGAATATATGTGTAGCGTAAGCCATACATGCACCTATATGGGAGGGGGGGGTTGAGATATTGGAGATTTTGGAGCAACCGTATCCCAACAGCGAGCACAGGTCTGTCTTGATGAGTTGTCTTGCAGTTCACTTTAGGCTCGTACAGCCACCTTAAAGGGCCTATATGCTAAATCCATTTTTTGAGCTTTTAAGTGTATTATAATGTTCATTACTCATGAAAAGATTAATCATGGTATTTTGATCCATTCACACATTTCTGAGTATTCCTCTAAAAACCTGCGCTCTTAGCACCAGCCCCTCCCAACCTACGAAAACAAGTGGATTCTTACATTGTGACGTAGATACCTGAGAACTGCCCCTTCCAGGAAGAGTCTGCCCTGCCAGCACCGTCTCCAGGCTAACAAACACGCTACTTTCTCCGCGCAGCTAGCGGTGATGGGCAAACACGCTTTCCTTTTATATGCACAATAAGAACTAAAGGGCCGTTGAAGAAAAAAAATTTGAAGCAAAAAAAACCGAATGGGTGCGTTAGTTTTTTTTTTCTCTGTGCGCACCAGTTAGTTGTTTTTTTTTTATTCAAATCTTTTTCTTTTTAATTCAAAATTTGTTTTTTTACTTTCAACTTTTGTTTTTCTTCAATGGCCCTTTAGGGGCTCCATAAAGAACAACCATTTTTGCAAAAAATCAGATGTTTGTTTTTGTGGACGTCACAAGGAGCGAAAGTAGGTGGCTCAGAGATTCAGTCGTCTTACCTGCAGGTAGGAAAAGGTTAAGTGAAAACTAAAGTGAAAATATTGTTTTTCCCTATATATATTTATAGATCATAAATATATAGATATAAATATAGAGATAGAGATATATAGATATATAGTTAAAAAATGTAACTTTACCAAAGTTAAATATTTTATTTAGCTACAACTATCCCAATTAGTACCTTGGGCGGCGGCTCTCGCTAGCTCTGATGGACCCTGGCCGGTGGTGCTCTCAGGCTCTGTCAGACCATGGGCAGTGGCGCTCACTAACTTTGCTGGACCCTGGGCGGCAGCTCCCACTAGCTCTGCTGGACCCTTGGAAACAGTGCTTTCTCACTACGCTGTCCACCAGGCGGCTGGCTAGCGTAGTGGATGCGATCGCTCCAGCTCCGTTGGCTCTGTGACAGGCCGGTGTTCTGTTCAGGGTGTATCCTGCCTTCACCCAACAGTAACCGGGACAGGCTCCGGCAACCCAGTTGCCCCAGCAGGTTAAGAAAATGGATGGACGTTCAGGATGAAAATCCTCGTATCGAGCAGCCATACAATTGGACAAATCACGCCGCAGGACCTCAGATCACGTCTGTACATTGACTCAACATTGAAACTTGAATCCCCTGATGCGCGAACCGCATCCGTGTGAATGCAGCATAAGGCTTCAGTTTTAGACTGTTGGTCAGTTGTCACTTCCTCTCAGCAACAAAAATTGCATTTATTTATTCCTAAATCAGATTTATTCATTTTAAACTTATGTATATTAATACACGTTTCCTTTACTTAAAATAAGGACAAGAAAGAATGATGATGTGAGGTTTTCTGCAAAGCAAAGAAGGATGATCGTGCTAGGCCGTAAAGGGCTTATGTAGCTCCTGGGTGACATTAAAACATGCAGTTACAGCCCTTGATTGACATTCTCAATAAAGACATACTGGGCAAAGAAAGCTGCTGTAGCCCCTCAGGCTGTTTCAGAAAGACAGGCAGCCTCCAAACGCGTCCAGCATGACAATTCATCAACTCACAAAAAAAAGGTTGGTGTATTTTCAAATTTCATCACTTGTTTCGACTGCATTATATGTGTGTTGGCCTTCAATCAGATGTGTACGTTCGAAGTTATTTAAAAATTCTTCAAAAAAAAGGAGAAAAATGTACAAGTATCTGAAAAAATGTGAAAATAAGTCTTACGTTTCTCTTGAAATAGCCGTGTGAACAATCCAGCTGTCAAAACAAAAAGGAAAAATGGCTTCAAGTAATGACCTGTCAGTAATGGTTTGAAGATATGACAGAAATAGCTCTACTAAAAAAAGAAGCTTTTTTTTTAAACCAAATTGTCTCCTAGACCTAATTTTAGACAAAGACTCTTGCAGTTCCACCAGCCAGTTCTCCAGTCCATGTGGAGGCATTTGGCAAACAGTAAATAGACACTGTGTTTAAATTGTCCTTTAACTTGAGACATACTTAAAACGTACATGCCAGTAGTTCTCATGCAATTTTTTTAAAAGATCAGTGATTTTTGTTTTTTTGGGGGGCTTTTATGCTAATATCATCCAAAAACCCTCCAGAGATAATGGTGTCATTGACTTAATGAGATATTTCACCTCCACTACAAGCCATGGAGATAGAGAGGCATTAGCTCAGGGTACGAGACACGGGGGAACACTTTTGTCATTCAGCTTCAACTTTATGAGCAAAGTATTTTGCTCCAAATTGGCCATCTGCAATTAGAGCAATATCAGCCTTTTTCCTATACTTACACCCCCCAGAAGGTAAAAATTGAGTCATTTTTTTTCGATGATTCAAGGAAAATTTCACATATTATTCAGCATGTCTGCAAAAATTTTGTGCTGTATTTAAAGTATTTAATGCCGTACTAGTTTGCAGTTTTGTAAAAATTTAAATGTAAATTTCATCAGGAGGCAGTAAATACTTTAGAGCAATAAGAGAGTTTCACATTGTTTTGGAATATACAAATTTAAGATGAACAGATGTTTTATGATGTTATTCCCTGAATTTAAATTAATGGTGCTTTTGGTGTGATTTAGAAATTACGGTTCAAGTTCTATTTAATAAAAGAACTTGAAGATTAACAGACAGATACATCACATAAGCTTTTCTTTTTTAAATACCATACTTATGTTTATGAAAACATTATATAAGTCATTTTAATATTTAATTGTGATTTTCTCCAAACATCTTTGAATTTAGTTTTTAAATGTCATGTCTTTCTAAAAGTTCCCATCACGCTCCTATGCACAGAAATGAAGATGGTTTTAGGGATTCTTTTATTACTTACAGAAACTTGCAAGTCAATGTGATGCTAAGGATAACATTGCCAGTTATTTTGGCAGAATCTGGTGTTTTAGGCTTCTATGATGCATCATTTATTGCATTTATTTGGAAAAGACTTACAAAAAGTACTTGAGAAAACAGCAAAAGCAACAAAACAAGTGATAATTAAAACATGATGGTTGTTGCAAATAAGAGTCTGTCACAAACTGTTCCAAAAGTCTGTTCAACCCAACTCTTTTCTAAGTTTCATTAAATAAAATTAAGGTAAAGTTTAAAAGCATTGTACACTTAACAATAAAAAATTAGAGTACAGATATACATCTATACACAAATACTATAGGAAACCTGTAAGGATTCAGTGGTTTGGTTTTCTTGGTCGTGTTTTTGGTTTCCTTGTCAGTCACTCCAGTTTCAGGTTCATGATCCACAGCTGTCTTCAGTTCAGTTAATTACCCTCAGCCTATTTAAGTGTCTTGGTTTCTGTTCATCCTTGTCAGGTCATCTGCTCTGTTTTGTCACCGGTTTGTTTCTCCCCATAGTTTTGTCATGTTTCAGTTTTTTTATTAAACGTTTTATTTCCTGTCACCAAGCCTGGTCTCCTGCATTTTGGGTCCTCCACCACCAGTTCCTGACAAAACCGTTAATATACCAGTCTATTGTAATTACTTGCTTCACAGCAGCATAAATCATCTTTGTAAAATCCAAGATTCGGAAGAAAAGAAATTCAGAAAAATTCAGTGATTTTAAACAGTTGAAAACAATTTTTATAAGAACACATCCCTTTAACTTTACCCACAGACTGACACACGAAATGTTTTTTCTTAGTTTTTTGTAGACCTGCAGATTTAAAGTTCACAGTTGAAGCCCCTTTCATTCTCAATAAATGGATTTTGAATTCAGTGCAGTAGTGAATGAGTCGTACAATTGAATGCAGTGATGTTGGAAAATACTAAAGCTGTAAATTTGAGTTATTTGGACTCTATAAAAATTAGTGTGATCCTGTTTGCCTTTTATTTCTGCACAGAATGTAACAATATGGAGGAATTAGCAAGTTGTCAAGAATGTAAAAGCCTTGTGGTCCATAACTCAAAGGTTTTATTTAATTAATTATTTAGTGCTTATCCCACAAAAAATTGATTTGTGCATCATTTACTGAGTTTCTAAAGAATCTAATTTTTCTATGCACACATTTTAAAATAACTCTTTTTGAATAAACCATCATTTTATTTGATCAAATTTATTAGTGATGCCTCTGTTATTCTTATTTAAGCCCTTGATGCCCGATGCAAACATGCATCAAACCGCTTTTTCTACTTAACATCAACGTGGAAGCAAAATCATAGCTAGAAATACATTCAGGCATCAAGGGGTTTAATCAGTGCCAAAGTAAAACAGATTTGTATCATCAGCAAACAAAGAAGATTCCAATACTTTCAACGTTTTACATTAATTGCTGATTTAAAAAAATAGCATTCAGTTTGTTGCTCACTAAAACACTCAGTAGGCTTATGAAGAAATATTTAAATGAGCAACTTGTTCTACCTTTTCAGATTCCCCACCGACAACTAACAATTTCCATTTAATAACTGTGAGCCCTTCTCCATTACTATTTAATCCTAAAGATTTCCTTGTTACAGTATGGTGCTCATGTAGTTTTATATAATCATAAGTAATAACTTTCTCAAAGCAGCAACTCTCAGAGCCTGATTGGCAGCCTGCAGCTCATTGTGCTTCTTAATCAGTGACACAGCAGTAGATTCATGACCCAGAATGCAATTTTTAACAGCGTTGTTCTTTCCTTAATATCATGTTTCCCACAATTGTTTTATTTGTTTAAATCTATGCACACAATTATATTTGTGCCATCTTGTGAAATTACTTATGAACACTTTAAATCAATTATATTTTTTTAATTACTAAAGCAGCCTTTAGTGTACTAATGTTAAAAATAATTAAAATAATTCAGTATCCTGAAAAGATACTAAAACTCTGATTTGGCTTTTTGGTTTTGCAGGTTTTTTTTTTATCCCGGTGGGTCTGAATGCATAGCTTAATTTTTTTTTTTTTTTTTTTTTTTTTGGGAGTCAGATTACATTTATTGTGTCTGCATTTGCTGTACTTTTTAACATGACTTTGACGAGCTGAACCCCCCAAAAGTGTAGAATAAAGGTCTAAACTTTTGATTGGCAATTATGTTGCAGTATGGAGGGATGGAAGCTGCAGAAGTCACTGTTTCCATCCACATTTTCAATTAGTGTTGCAATAACAGAAGAGACAGAAACTGTTGACATTTAATTTATTAAAACACCTCCTGGTAATGCCAGGAGCCACAAAGCTTCATGTGGATAAAGCTGTCACCCAAAGTACTTATTAATCAAAAATCTTGCTGCTCCTTTGTTGATTTTTCAAAAGACTTCCTGCTCATTTTGATTTTTTGTTGCAGACAATTGACAGGAATTTATAGTGGATGAAAAATATAAGTTGAAAAAGTGAAAGTGCACAAAAGCAGGTCTGGTAAAGAATTACTATTTCAAGCAATTAAGATTAGATTTGAATATGGTGGGGTTTATGATAGGGATGCACGATAGTGCAGCGGTTAGTGTTTTTACCTAACTGTGAGAAGGCCCTGCTTAAATCATCCTTCTATCCATCCATCCATTCATCTTCCTCTGCGTATCCGGGACTGGATCCTCCTGAGGGCAGCAGTCTAAGCAGAGATGCCCAGACTTCCTTCGCCCCAGCCACTTCCTCCAGCTCCTCTGGGTGGATCCCGAGGCGTTCCCAGGCCAGCCGATAGACACAGTCTCTCCAGCGTGGGCCTCCGCCCAGTGGGACACCAGAGGAACACCTCCCCAGGAAGCATCCGGACTAGATGCCCGAGCTACCTCAACTGGCTCCTCTCGATGTGGAGGAGCAGCGGTTGTACACCAAGCTCTCTCCGGGTGACTGAGCTCCTCACCCTATCTCTAAAGGCCTGTTCACACCGGGACGAATTTCGCCGGCGATTTTCGCCGACGTTTAACGCCTCGTGACTAAACAAAGGGCACCAATGAGAGTGTGTACACCGACGCGAAAAAACGCCACGCGCTAAAGCGTCAAAAAAAAAAATGCCTCGGGTTCGTTTTTTTTTTTCGACGCGTCGCGTCGAAATCTATTCGACCAATGAGAATGGCGCTTTTGCACACGTGTCTGGAGCTTCTGAAGTTACAGTAAAACACAACTTGGGGGCGCTCAAACACAAAACTGCCTTGCTGAGCACACATACCAGCGAAGAAGATAGACGCCAAGTAGCGTCTACACTGCCGCAAAGAAATAATGACGGACATTCTAAAATATCCCCTTATCAAGTACCAGTTGGAGCTACTGATGCTTGAAATATTCCTGTTTTCTTTGTATTATTCTGACAAGCGCGTAAATACTTGCTCTCTTCTTCTGAGTGAAAAGCGACTTTAAGAATCGTAAAGTTGCGCAGCGCCACCTTGTGTACAGGAGTATTTCTGTTTACATTAAGCGCCATCTAATGTCAGGGAATGAAATTGCATGTTCGCTCGGCTCACCGTCACGGAAATCGCCTGGGTGTGAACACAAAAAACGTGGCGAAAAACGCTGGCGAATAACGCCTGGCGAATATTCGTCCCGGTGTGTACGGGCCTTAAGGGAGCGCCCAGCCACCCTACGGAGAAAGCTCATTTCAGCCGCTTGCATTCCGGACCTTGTTCTTTTGGTCTTGACCCAAAGCTCATAGGTGAGTATTAGAACCAAGATCGACTGGTAAATTGAGTGCTTTGCTTTCTGGCTTAATTCTCTCTTCACCATAA
Source organism: Oryzias latipes (assembly GCF_053564925.1). NCBI lineage: Eukaryota > Metazoa > Chordata > Actinopteri > Beloniformes > Adrianichthyidae > Oryzias > Oryzias latipes. Next base: position 11,157,354 of record NC_136240.1, read on the forward strand.
AGGACCGTGAAGCGACCCCATAACTGCAGATGCTGCTCCGATCCACTCCGGTCTTCCCTCACTCGTGAACAAGACCCTCTAACCCTCATTGACTACCTCAGTGACTTCAGCTTGGGTGATAAACAGCCTCACCCCAAAGTCCTTATTCTCTAATTCGTCAAAAGAAGGCATGTCAGTGGGATTGAGGAGATCCTCGAAGTATTCCTTGATCCAGTATGTGAAAACATTTAGTGTCTTGTTTGGTAAAGTAATACGTTTAGTGTGCTGTCGTGACAGCTTTCTACAAGCTCCTAAAAAAAAAAACTGGACAAACCAAATGTTTCATGATTTACTGCCTTCTGGTACCAAATGTCAGTACCTCATGAACCTGGGATTGTGTGGGAGACAAAAAGTGACAAACAATGAATTGTTTGATCTAATTTTTGCAGTAAAAAAATGACTACATGTACCACTCACAATTGAGTTTTTTTTAGACAGTTTCAGGCTTGTTGTGGAATTCCTGTGTATAATGGAAAAATATCTCTAAACAAATGAAGAGGGTTGTACTAAAAAGTATCAAGCATTGCCACAAAAAACTGTTAAGATAAATTAATTGGTTAAATTGTAAAATATATGTAAAAAAAGGCTCAAGAAGAGCCTGAACTACTAACGAGGAACTTAAAATACATTTATGACTCGTCAAGCTAAAAATCTTCAAGGTGCTTTGCATGACTAAAAACTTGCATTCCATTTAAATGTTTCAGCTTTACTTCACGATCTGTACCTGTAATCTCTGATGCCACAGCTTCCAATTCATATTTCAGTCAATCTCAGTTTTTAATCATCAGTTAATCCTGCTTTAATTCTTTACCGTTTTCAGAAGGCAGTTCATGGTAAATATTTTCTTTCTTTGATAAAAAAACAAACAATTTCTCTGTTATTTTCAAACACATGTGGACTCTGACACCTTCTCCTCCTCTGAATTCCCCATCTTACTGACATTTAGTCAACCCAGAGGATTCTTTTCCACGCATGTTGCTCTGTCATGGGAGCTCCCTGAAGTAAACTGACCACGGGTGACTGTGAGCATTAAGTACCAATATAAATGGAAATTAAGCTTTTAAATATAAAGGAATGGAGAGCACAGAAACGTTATATCAGTCTAAATACCCAACAGTGGTAAGAATGCACGCATAATTTTTTTTTTTTTTTTTTTTGCTTTAGTTGAAAATTGAAGACCCTATCAGATGATGTTTTTAACTTATTCCTGAAGCATTTCTCACATGATGGAGGACATACAGTATATAAACAAACAAGCATAAAATTGCATCATTTCTGAGTTTTCTTATTCAAATCAATGTGAATCAGGCACAGACGAGAAAAGCTTGTAGATCGGATGTGGGACATACTACGGAAAGCCACAAGCTCCTTTCTCCACTCTATTCTGGTGCGTCAACTTGCAGACAAATAGATCCACGTATGTCTTGATTTTTCCTGTCTGAGCTGGAATCTGGCTTAAAACTCTATGGCTGGATAGCCACAATATTGCTCACCGTTTTTGTTGCACCAGTAATATTGGCTTGGGGGTGTGGGGGGCTCTAAGATAGCGGGAGAGAGAGTAAACAAAAGTGTTGATGGGAATGGGGTTACTTAATGCCAACAATCTGTCATGTGAGGGGAGGCTTGAAAGCAGGTAGGACCCAGACGCAGAGGCGGGAGGCAAACGGTTTCAGGGCAAGGTGTTTAATAGTAAACAAAAAGTGCTGCCGTGCAGGATGACCAAACAAAAACGAAAACTTACTGTGATGTGACGAGAAACATGGACCAAGGACGCTGAGACTAGAGGACGCTAACAACATGACCAGAAGATAATGGACCAGCACAAGAGGAAGGCAGAGACAAGACTTAAATACAGACAGGGCAGACAAGACACAGGTGAACATGATCAGGACAGATAGGGACAAGGAAGTAAAACTCAGGACATGACAAGACAGGAACCCTTTCAAAATAAAACAGGAAACAGAACCAAACAAGACAGAACAAGAACTAAAACAAATACCAAGACAAAACAAACTCAAACCATGACACAATCCACCCACAACTCAGAGGCAAATTTCTAACCTACTACTGCCGTTCTGATGAAACTGTCATAGAAAACAACATACGTTTATTTTTTTTTTACATTTTTCCTTTTACTTAAAACAGTATCTCATTTGAAACTTTTGCTAAGAGTTGCCTTGAGTTTGTAAAAATGTGGATCATTTACTCTGTCAGAGTTCCTCAAATCAATGATGGATTGCAGGGGAGGCTGTGCCAAATCAACTGGTCTGCAATGTGACAGGCCCATACTGACAGGAATCCACCACGCTCTTCACAGACGGAGGGAAAACACAGTTTTGGTAAAGAAGGAAACCAAACACCAAATTAGGTTTTTAAGCAACAACATACAAAACATACAGCAAGGTGCTATTATTGAATAACGTCTTAAGCCTAACCGCTTTTTTTATGCACACATTAAACACTGGCAGTTATAATGCCAGACAGACACAACCTAGAAATATTAAAACTCTGCCAAATATGAGTTATGCCATTTCCACTCAGTACCTGACTCAATCCAGATTTCATTTGCTCGAATTGAACTGAGTTGCTGCAAATGTTGGCAGACACAATTAAAGCTGATTAGCCCAAAACAAAGTGTGCATTTTGCCATGATTTGTGTGGATGTGGCAAAGTTTGGCAGCCTCTTTCAGATGGACTGAATTAGAGCTTTGTGATTTACTTACAATGTGGTTATGCTGAGTTTACCTTCAGTCATGGACTGACACCTATTCAAGGGTCTCATTAGCAAAACCTTGCATGCATAACAGCAATAAACTTTGCATTTGTCAGTTAGTCTGCACACTTAACAAGGCCCGTACACACCGGGACGAATATTCGCCAGGCGTTATTCGCCAGCGTTTTTCGCCACGTTTTTTGTGTTCACACCCAGGCGATTTTCGCTGACGATGAGCCGAGCGAACATGCAATTTCATTACCCTGACATTAGATGGCGCTTAATGTAAACAGAAATACTCCTGTACACAAGGTGGCGCTGCGCAACTTTAGGCTTCTTAAAGTCGCTTTTCACTCAGAAGAAGAGAGCAAGTATTTACGCGCTTGTCAGAATCATACAAAGAAAACAGGAATATTTCAAGCACCAGTAGCTCCAACTGGTGCTTGGTTCGGGGATATTTTAGAATGTCCGTCATTATTTCTTCGCGGCGGTGTAGACGCTACTCGGCGTCTATCTTCTTCGCTGGTATGTGTGCTCAGCAAGGCAGTTTTGTGTTTGAGCGCCCCCAAGTGGTGTTTTACTGTAACTTCAGAAGCTCCAGACACGTGTGCAAAAGCGGCATTCTCATTGGTCGAATAGATTTCGACGCGACGAACCCGAGGCGTTTTTTTTTTCTGACGCTTTGACGCGTGGCGTTTTTTCGCGTCGGTGTGCACACTTTCATTGGTGCCCTTTGTTTAGTCACGAGGCGTTAAACGTCGGCGAAAATCGCCGGCGAAATTCGTCCCGGTGTGAACAGGCCTTTAGTTGCATAATTGCCCTTATGGGTAGAAACAGATAAAAATGGGCACGCCTGTACGGGATATGCAGGTGGCCGACACAAAATAAAGGCTGTAGACCACTCCATGAGCCTGTAGAGTCAAAATGGTATGAGATATTTTACCTACGAGATTGTCATGGGCGACAGGTCATATCGCACTTAAACTACACATAAGGATAACAAAGTAGGTGAGACGCAGGCACGTCCTGGCTTTTTCCTTTTTTTAATCCCCCAAACCTGTGCACTGCAGTACTGTTCACAGGACAAGAACATGCTCCTTGCACGCCTGTTGTGTGCAGCCTGACTATTGAAAATTATAGTATAGTTTGTGTAGGCATCCTTGGCATCTTAGAGACAACACGCATCACATGCACATTCCGTGCATCCAGCATTTGTAAGCTGTCAGTGAGGAGCTTTTGCACACACCCTTATAACAAATAAAGTGTAGCATAAGGGCACTGTACAACCCCATCACCCAAACGTCATGAGTGCGTGCAACTCACAATATCCTTACAAATATTTCATGATACATTTACCACACGCACAACAATGCTACATTCCATTTTCTTGATTGATTTGATATCTTAGATGACCCCACCCTTGCATTGACGTGTTCTCCCTACCATGACAAAGGTGGATAAAGGTGAAGAGGATTTCATGTAATCCATGGACACCAAAGAAGATCACAAATCATTGAAGAAAAAAGGTTCAGAGCACTGTCTAGTGGGTCTAGATGACCCAACTCCCAATGTTAAAGTCCCTAGGATAGCACAAGGGTTACGGTGGCTACGTGATACAAAACACACCAGTGCTTCTCTTTAGTTGCAGCTGATCCTCTCTACAACCCCCCGCGGGGCCCAGACAACACAAAAACCAGCAGCACCCCCAGTTCTTTCAAAATGACGGTGGTTTTATCTCCAAAGCAACCATTTTATATTTTGGTCGTCTGGGGGCGACAAACAGGTCTTTGTGTATCAATATTCCAGTAAAAATATGCAAGCAACAAGGAAACGCCACCTTTGTGAGCTCACCAAGTTAATGCCCTTCAAAACCTACAAACTTTAAAACCAACCTATTTTCCAAAGTATCTTCCCAATAATGCTCGAGGAGTTCTGAGGAGTTTTTTTTCTTTATCTCTTGTGCTATCTTAGATGACCCCACCTTTACATTGATGTGTTCTCCCTACCATGACAAAGGTGGATAAAGGTTGAAAGATTTCATGTAATCCATGGACACCAGTGAAGATCACAAATCATTGAAGAAAAAAGGTTCAGAGCACTGTCTAGTGGGTCTAGATGACCCAACTCCCAACGTTAAAGTGCCTAGGATAGCACAAGGGTTACCAAGGTGGCAGCTTCTTCCTGATGTCAAAGGTCAAGAAAACTTCCATGGTGGTAAACTTAACCTGGTGGCAAGTGTCTGAAATGAATATTCCTTGAACAAAAGTTTATTTTCCCATCTTGTGCAAAAATGTGACAATTCAAGAGGGGTTATTAATCTTCAGACAAACCAAAGGTATGCCTGAATAAACCCCTTTTGTAATTGAGGCCAAACTTTATTAATTTCAATCATGTTTGAAAATCTTTGGTGTTGGACCGGACGGAAAAGGAAAGAGGGGAAAAAGAGAGAGGGACGTTAGAGAGAGGGGGGGTAGGAGGGTGATAATAGGAGGGGAAGGGGGGTAAGACCATGAAGCAGCATAGAGCAGACAGGTTTACTGGTTGTTTATCATTACGGTACGGTTCAAATGTAGTACAAAAAGGGCGGGGCCTGTTCACACACACTCAAATATTATCAACACACCTGCTAGCTGCAAAAATGTCCACATGTCAACATGTACACAAAACAGATAGTGTTCACGAACGCATACCTATGCCTTAAAACCAACTAGTGTGAAATCTTTCATTCATTCAATCATGCAAACTATTAGTGCAAAGGTGAGCTAACACCTGTGCTCAAGTGAGTGTTTATGTTCTTCTAAAATGGATGGTGGAATGTTAAAAGAAGGAGGAGGAGCGCCCAGCCACCCCCACACCCAGACCCCCGCCGCAGCAGCAGCGGCAGCCGGAATTCCCCCAACGCCACACGGGAACAGGCAGGGAACAACCGCCCCCCGGGCGACCAAGACCGCCACCCAGGCCAGGGCCAGCAGGACCGCCGCGAGGCCCCCAGAGCCAGAGAGCAAGGAGGCGCGGAGGGAAAGAGAGCGCCGCCCCAGCCCAGCCAGGAAAGCAGCCCCCCCGCCGCGCCGGAAGAGCCCAACGCAGGGCCCCACCGGAGAGGGACGCCCACAGCCCCAGACGAGCACCCCACCACCACCCAGGAGTTCCGGGCATCCCCCCGCCCCGACCCCAGGTACGAGCCAGGACCCCCCAAGGGAGACCCGCTCCGCACCCCAGGCAGCCACCCACCCGGCCCACGGTTGGTCCAGGTAGGAGCAAGGCAGGGGCCCGCCGCCCCCGCCCAGGAGGGGGGAACCCCGGGGAAAAAAGGGTGGCCCACAAGGGGTGTTATAAATATGGCCCGACCAGGCTCGGCCATGTTGGAAGTTTGGCGGGGCCCAGCGCCCAGGGGCAAGGACCAGGACCCACCCCCCAGGTACACAAACACCCCCGGCTCAGGTGTAATATGAACCCCCCCACCGTGCGGAGAGAGCACCGCCGGGCCCAGGGAGCCGGCACCCAAGGGACACGGCCGCCATCGCCAAGGGGCCCACACCCCCCACCAGGGAAGGGGTAGGGGACAGATGGACCCAGGTCCCACCTTCCTTGTAAAATGTGTGTGCGTGTATGGGTGTTTGAGAGGGTGTTTGTGTGCATTTGTGTGTGTTTATGTTTGAGTGTATATATTGAAGGGGGAGGGGTGTGTGTACTAAGGGGGGTGCAGTTAAAATTGGCGAGTAGGGCACTAAGGGGACATCTCCTGATTACTCACAGTGATGCCCCCTCACCCTCCACACCAAGGGGCCCTAAATGTCTAAGGTGCGGTTAAAATTGGCGGGTAGGGTGCCAGGAGGACACCTGCTGCTTGCTTGCAGTGATGTCCAAGCACCCCCCCTAACAAGGACCCTACATGTCTAAGGTGCAAATAAAACCGAAAGAGGGGGGGCCCACTCCATACGGCAACCATAGGAGGGGGGCCACTGCCAAGTAGCCCCCCCCCCAAGGCGCATCGCAGGCTAGGCCCCCCACCCCCTCACCCTAATATGAGGTTATATGAGGAAGGGGGTAAGTTGGGGACAGCTGGTAGACTGTCCCCCTCTTGTTAAAATAAAATATGTCCAACACAAGAGGCCCTCAGCTCTCATCTGTTTGCCTAGCTGTTGGACAGGACAAGTTTAAAAAAGAAAAAAAAAAAAAAAAAATGTGACAATTCTCCAAATTGCACACTTTGCCTCAACTAGCTGCAGGTCATGTGATCATCCCATAATAATTTCAAAACTTCCTTTGGATGTCCTTGACAAGTGTGTTTTAGTTTTTTTCTGTGACTTTTAAACTTTTTTTTCCATTCGTTTTTGTTGTTGTTTGTTTCTCCGGCTGTGATGTCATAATTTTTTATTGTGGGGGGATCGTTCATCGTGCCTAAAATTTGCTTTCAGAAGGTTCTAAGATTTTGGTGTCTGTTGCCAGCCATGAAAATCCTGCAAAATGTCTTTTTTCAACATAGACGCTAGCAAACAGCAAAAACTTTGGAATAAAACTAATCAGCAAAAGGATGCTTTGACAGATGTTTCAAATTTCTTCATGAGAAGACATTTGAATGGAAATTAAGAGAACAAATTCAATCCATTTCTCAAAAATTATTGAACTGGACTCCTTTTTCAAATATTGTGCCCTCTTAGCAGTGTTCCCTTGCAAAAATCCAGGCTTGTTCAAAGCCCTAGAGTAGAAAGATAATAAACAGCTCCCTGCTCTCCAGTGTCCTTTACCCCTGTTTTTACAGAACTAGTTTGTTGCTAAAGCCATTACATCGAAATGGCAAAAGCACATCTTAGTGTTGTTTTTCTGTATCTCAACAAAATACCAGAAAACTGCCCTTTTCATATTTTGTGTGTTTTTCCACCTGCTTATATTCTAGGAAACCTATCAAAACAGGAAACAAATGTTGAAGAGGAAACAGCAATGCATTTGACCTGGTTTGGAGAGAAATGCATGATTGATGAAGGCATCTTGGTATTTCAAATGCAAAATACCCAAAAGGAAAAACATTTAAATCTTTTGTAAGAATATATTTGACAAACATAAGCACAGGGGTTCGATGCAAGCCCTTTCCATCGCAAGGTCTCCACACCACAATCCAGGTGTCATTAAAAACAGAAGTGATTGTCAAACCCTTCTTTAAAAAACAAAAGTGCATAAGGGTAAAAATACAAAGCAGAGGAAGATTAGAACTAAAATTCTATGCATAACAACAATTCAACAACAAACACTTTAGAAAAAAGCTAAACCATTATCAAGACATGAAATCTGCCACCATTACTCCTAACCTAACTTTAAAAAATTTGCTGAAAAGTCAGTAAAAGTAATAATAAAACAATTGGATTGCAATGATTGTAAAAAGCTGCACGGAGAAGTGAGCAAAGTCCCTGCCACACTGACGTATAAAGACTAAAAACCACTGAGTAGGGCAAAGGGGAATTGCTTTTAACCACTGATCCCTGCTGGTGCGGAGTAGAGTTCACTTAAGTTCACCTGTAATTGGCCTCTGATGAAAAGGCTGTTTTTAGACAGATGTGTCTGTTGGCATGTGACCCATGTGTGTTTGTGGTGTGTCCTTTCTACCTTCCATTGGGAAACACAAGTTGTTTACGGAGGTTTAGCACCTATAATTCTTAGTATTCTTGGTCAACTAATAACAAGTGCCAGAATTACATCAATAAAAACAACTTAACATTAGACTTTTAGTCCACATATTTATAAAATGTGGCTCATTTACAAACAGATTATTCAAAGCACAAACCGCTGTTCTGGACTCTGCTAGATCTGCTATTTGTCATTTAAGATATTACACAAAAATATTTGCTTCCCCTTTGTTGTGTCACTTTTCTAGCTTTATGGCTACTCTTTCTTCATCTTTGTTTTAGATTTTTCATGTATTTTAGGTGATGTAAACACATACTTCCATTCAAAAAAGTAATCATTTAGTTTTGCTTGCATGTTTCCTGTCCTTTTCTGTTTTTTTCATTTTTTGTTAATGTCATTTAAACTATTTTATTTAGTAAAAAAACAAAATAATTATGACAATATTTAATTGCGTTTTAAAAGCAGGTTTATTGGATTAAGTTTTTCTTTTTCTTTATTTTTTAACAAATATGTTGGTTAAAATCACATTATGAAAAAACAAGCGCTGATCATTTCACTTCTTCTGCATTTAGACATTCCATACATGCCAGGACCATAAATATTTGGATAGAGACACATTCTTTCTAATTTAGTTTCTGTACATTACTACAGTGCATTTTAAATAAAACAACTCAGATGCCATTGAAGTGCAGACTTTCATATTTTATTCCATGGGTTTAACAAAAAGATTGCATAAAAATGTGAAAAACTAAAGCCTTTTCTAAACACAATCCCTTCATTTCATGGGCTCGTAAGTAATTGGACAATAGACTTCCATGCATGGGGAGGTGTGGGCAATTCCTTTGTAATGTCATTATGAGTGAAGCAGATAAAAGGCCTGGAGTTGATTAGAGGACTCGTGCTTGCATTTTGAAGATTTTGCTGTGAACAGACAACATGTGGTCAAAGGAGCTCTCCATGCAGGTGAAAGGAGCCATCATTAAGCCAAGAAAACAGAAAAAAACCATGCCAGAAATTGCTCCAGTATTAGGAGTGGCAAAATCAACAGTGTGGGTCATCCTGAGAAAGAAAGAAAGCACTGGTGAACTCAGCAACGCAAAAAGATCTGGACGTCCACGGAAGACAACAGTGGTGGATGAACGCAGAATCATTTCCAAGGTGAAAAGGAACCAGTTCACAACAGCCAACCAAGTGAACAACACTCTCCAGGAGGTAGGTGTATCAATATCCAAGTCTACCATAAAAAGAAGACTGCATGAAAGTAGATACAGAGGGTACAATGCAAGATGCAAGCCACTCATAAACCTCAAGAATAGGAAGACTAGATTGGACTTTGCTAAAAAGCATCTAAAATAGCCAGCACAATTCTGGAAAAACGTTCTTTGTGTCATGGTCCCCCCCCCCCCTGCTTATTTCCATCTGTCGGCATTTACCTCATCACCTGTTCCTGTATTTAAGATGGCTCCAGTCTAGTGTTCATCGCCAGTTCGTTGCCCTCAATGGTGCATACATGGTCGAACCTTCGCTCAAGCAAAGTATATTTTTGCTCTTGTCTCATCCAAGCTCTCAATCTGCCTTAAGGGGAACTTTCATCCACCTGTGCCAACCTGGGTCCAGTCACAAGATCTTCTCCAAGCTCCAAGTTATGACCACGCTCTGACTTCATCCTACAACCACGTCAAGACCGTTCTTCCTAAGCCAAGTTCCGCTTACCCTCATCTCACCTGTCTACGTTGCCTCAGAAGAAACTTGCCTCCATCTCTACGCCTTTCGACTCCATCTCCGGTGACGTCTCCGCTGCCAGCCTTCCAACAACCATAGACTTTGATATAAATCCTTTTTATTGCCATCCCCAGTGTTTGTCTTTCTGGGTTTCAGCATTTGGGTCTGTTCTTGTCCTAGCCGAGCATGGCACTTTGGACAGATGAAACCAAAATCAACCTCTAGCATAATGATGGCAAGAGAAAAGAACTGAGAAGGCTTGGAGAAGCTCATGATCCAAAGCACACTACATTATCAGTAAAACACTGTGGAGGCAGTGTGATGGCCTGGGCGTGCATGGCTGCTAGTGGCACTGGGACACTAGTGTTTATTGATGATGTGAAACAGGACAGAAGCAGCCCAATGAATTCTGAGGTGTTCAGAGACATACTGTCTGGAATAAAAGCTGAGTCTGCACTTCAATGGCATCTAAGTTGTTTTACTTAAAATTCACTGTGGTAATGTACACAGAAACTAAATTAGAATGTGTCTCTGTCCAAATATTTATGGTCCCGACTGTACATGACAGATGGTCCTATGATTAACACACTAACTGGCATGTTAAAATTCCCCTGTTATTTGTAGCCCACATTGCAGCCAGTTTTGTTGTAAGGGGTCACATAGTTTGGAATGACGACATAGGACAAACCATATGGTAAATAACACAAATCCGGGTAAAAATGTTAAAGGCCACACATCCCATCCATAAAATCATAATTTATCTAAATTACATTTCACATTGTAATTTGTTTTGTCATTTGGATATCATTTTCAATGCATAAAGTATAATTTTCCTCTAATTCTGTGCATCTTTTGTGGTTAACCAAGACTGCAGATTTGCAGTCATCAATGATTTGATGGAAAGAAGACTTTCTGATTAGGATTTAATCTGAAAATTTTTCTCATTGGAGCAGATGGAACTTGTCAGCTGACGAGCTGCTGGTTTGGCAAATATATATATATTGAATAGGTAGATCAAGGTCAAGGATCTTTGGCTATTTATTGGTTCACATCTGTTTTTTAAAGGGCCTATACCATGCAAAATCAACATTTTTAGCTTTTAAGTGTCTTATAATTCAATAACAATATTATAATTCCTCACAAAAAAAACCCAAAAGAGGTATTTTTATCCACTCATTTCTGATTATTCCTCTAAAAACCTGCTGTCTGAGCACCAGCCCCTCCCAATCCAACAAGTGGATTCTCACATTGTGACGTAGATAAGTGAGGAACAGCCGCTTGGAGTCTGCCAGATCTTCCCACACGCTTATACACACACTCACTATTTTCATGGAGCTAGCTGTGATCTTCAAAATGCTTTCCATTTATATGCACATCCCTCTTTGCAAAAGTTCAGATATTTTCGTGGGCGAAACGCAGACGCGGTACAGAGGCCGAGTCCAGGTGGGCGTCATGAAATGAGCTGCACTCACATGGAGAGAAATTCAGTGGGCCAAATATATTATAGTATCAAAGCTTTTATTTTATCTTTTATTTTATATTTTATTTAGCTTTTATAGAATTTTATTACTAAAACCAAACTTGTTTAAAGATCAGATGAAGTTCCTCCTGTATGCTGAGCTAATGGATATTAGTGCAACACTAATCACAGAAAAAAAGTAAAACTAAACACAACACTGCCAGCATAGAAAAAGCTTTTCATAGACCTAATTTACCATTTCCCTATTACCATCCAATGTTCTGAGAGTTTAAAATTACTTACCTGGTTCCATCCTGATAAAACGGCAAACCAAAGGACCAACTTTACTAACAGCAATAAAAAATAATGATGCGAGGAGACAACCATGCGAATTTGAGCCATTATAATTGAACCCCAAGATCTAAATCTGCAGACAAAGCAGTTCAGAAGTCCAGTCTGGTCTCATTAGGTGGGCATTCCATCAGATTACCTAGTGGAAAAAACAAGCAAGCGCACTGTCTTCTCTTAAAATGACAGGTGTTTATTCAGTTGGTGCTTGCATGACATAATTTGGACTCCTGGAGCAGTAAAATACACAAAAAATGTCTGCACTCAGTGGTTTTCTTCCCTTTAATCCCTTCAAGATTTTAAATGAATAGCAAAAATTAAGACGTTTTACATGCAATGACTTAAAATATGCAGGCACTCCTTGTGTCACAATCCTAACCAGACTTTGAAAGAAGCAACATTTGCATATTAACACTTACTTTGTATTTTTTTTTTACACAGTAACTGTGTCCATAATCTACATCGCAACAATGCAACAGCATCGTGATCATTTGTGTTCAAAGGTTGCACACATGTGAGTGGCTTCTCCCAGTAAAATTTGACAAACCCTGGGCAGCAGAGCTTGCTAGCTTGCTATGCTGTCCAACAGGCAGCTGGCCAGTGCAGTGAGATTGATCACTCCAGCTCCATGGGCTCTGTGACAGGCTGGTGACCTGTCCAGGGTGTATCCCGCCTTCACCCAACAGTAATTGGGACAGTCTCCGGAATCCCGCACCCCCTGCAGATTAGGAAAATGAATGAAAGTTCAGAATTTAAAATCTCTGCATTGAGCAAGCTGGCTTGGATTTCTTTTTAATTTCCCTTTGATCGAGTCACTGAAAATGGCACATGCCCAAAACTGAGTCCCTGATTGGTTGAACCTGTTTTAGCATGATTACGCATTTTATTATCACACATTTTATTATACTTTTATACTTTTTGATTATGCATTCACTTGGTTTCTATAAAGACATGAACAATTTGTGAACTAAGTGCCGAAACCTGTATCTGTTTTTTGTCTGTGCCGACATGGATGTGGTCATTGCTGTCATTTGTACCAGGAACAGCTGGTCTCTTAACTTTGTGTTTGTAAGGGTGAACACAGAGTCATTGTATGTTATCACTTTATTTATACATGGAGGGCAATAAAACCCGCTTGCTGTGAGGGGGGACTCGGAGCAGAAGCAAAGCACTTCTTTCTGCAGACGCCCCTGGCTCTCCCTTTCGCAAAAGGTTTGAAAATTCATGCAAACTTGTGTGATTTTTCCTTTTTCCTATTTGCACATCCGGTTTTTGATATCCTTAACCATCTGAACCTGGGAGGGCCTCACGCGGCCGCAACAAACCTCAACCGCACCGCGCCACACCCAACGCCCAAATCATACCACAAGTGACAAGGCAGAAAACAGGACTGGACTCAGATGCAGAGCTTAAGGTTTTAATTCTTGGACACAAGAGAAGAGCTAGCTTTGACAGGTGATAGCACATGACAAACAGGCAAAGGACAAAGGGAAACACAGGCTATAAATACATGAGGAGGGGAAGCACAGGTGGGAATGATCAGGGATGATGAGGCAGGCTCAGGTGTGGGGAACAGACAAGGCAGGAAGGGGAAGGTCTGGAACGAGAGGTGGGTTAGACTTTCAAAATAAAACAGGAAACCCCACACGAGACAACATGAAGCTTGACGAGACATGACAGAACCCCCCCTTTAAGGACCGACTCCTGACGGTCCAGGAGCCCCAGACCTAAAGAAATCCGTCAGGAGTGACCTGTCCACAATAAAGCGTTCCGGAATCCACTGCCGCTCCTCCGGACCGTAACCCTTCCAGTCCACTAGGAACTGGCGACTCCGGCCCCGCTTCCGGACAGCCAGAATCTTCTGCACCGTGTACACCGGACCCACACCCACCATTCTGGGCGGAGGGGGTGGCTCTGAAGGAGGCATCAGGGAACTGTCCACCACCGGCTTCACCTTGCTGACATGGAACGTGGGATGGACCCGGAGGGACCGGGGCAGCCGAAGGCGGACCGCTGCAGGGTTGACGACCTTGGTGACGGGAAATGGACCCACGAATCTTGGAGCCAACTTTCTGCTAGGAACGTGCAGGTTGAGGTCCTTGGTTGAGAGCCAGACCTTCTGACTGGGACGGTAAGTAGGGGCGGGACGCCTCCGGACGCCTTGACCCTATTCTGTTGCCGAACCAGAACCTGCCGGGCTGCCACCCAGACGTGACGGCAGCGGCGGACCAGGGCGTGGACAGACGGAACCGCAACATCTGGTTCCAAGGCCGCAAACAGGGGAGGCTCGTATCCGAAGACACACTTGAAGGGCGAGATGCCGGTAGCCGAAGTGGGCAGGGTGTTGTGTGCATACTCAACCCAGATCAAGTGCCTGCTCCATGTTGAGGGGTTCTGAGAGACCAAGCACCGGAGGCCGGTTTCCAGCTGCTGATTAAGGCGTTCAGTCTGGCCATTGGATTCAGGATGGTATCCCGAGGTCAAGCTGACCGTAGCACCAATGAGCCGGCAGAACTCCTTCCAGAACCGGGATATGAACTGAGGCCCCCAGTCCGACACAATGTCCTTCGGGAAACCGTGGTACCTCACAATCTGGTTCATGATAACTTCAGCCGTGCCTTTCGCTGAAGGCAGTCTAGGCAGGGCGATGAACCGGACCATCTTGGAGAACCTGTCCACAACCGTTAAAACCGTGGTGTGTCCACGTGAGACCGGAAGGCCGGTGACAAAGTCCATGGAAATGTCCGCCCACGGTCTGGAAGGAACAGGAAGCGGTTGTAGGAGCCCCATGCGACGACTGGTGGAAGACTTGTTCCTGGCACAGACTGAACAGGCGGAAACGTACTCCCAGACCTCCGGCTCCATGCGTGGCCACCAGAACCTCCGAGAGATGGCGTGCATGGTTCGCCTTACTCCCGGATGACAGGAAAGCAGAGACGTGTGGGCCCAGTGGATCACCCTAGAGCGCAGTGTCGGGGGTACAAATAGGCGATTCCTCGGGCAACCACTGGGCGTTTGCAACCCACTGTTAGCCTGCATTACCTCAGATTCTATCTGCCAAGAAACCGCTCTAACCACACAAGTCAGTGGAAGAATAGGTTCAGGTTCTGTGGCAACAGGCGCGGGGTCGAACTGACGAGACAGGGCATCCGGCTTGACGTTCTTGGACCCCGGCCTGTAAGAGAGGGAGAAAGAGAAACAATCAAAAAAGAGCCGCCATCGGGCCTGGCGAGCATTTAGTCTCTTGGCAGTCCTGATATACTCAAGGTTTCTGTGATCTGTCCAGACAATGAAGGGGTGCTCCGCTCCCTCCAGCCAGTGCCGCCACTCCTCCAGAGCCACCTTGACCACCAACAGCTCCCGATTGCCGATGTCGTAGTTGCGCTCCGCCTGAGAGAGACGCCGGGACAGGAACGCACAGGGATGAACCTTCCCATCCTGCTCCGACCGCTGCGACAGGACAGCCCCTAGCCCTTCATTGGAGGCGTCCACCTCCACGATGAACTGACGGTGAGGATCAGGCATAATGAGCAGCGGAGCGGACGTGAAGCGGTGCTTCAGTGCCCGGAAAGCGGCCTCGGCTGCAGGCGTCCACCGGTACTGCACCCGTGGAGACGTGAGGGCATGGAGGGGCGCTGCAATGGAGCTGAAACCCCGGATGAAGCGTCTGTAAAAGTTTGCAAAGCCTAAGAATTGCTGCAGCTTCTTACGGCTGTCAGGTGTCGGCCAGTTCTTCACAGCGCTGACCTTGGCTGGATCCATCTCTACCGCCCCTGCAGACACAACAAAACCTAGGAAGGCGATGGTGGTGACGTGGAAGTCACTCTTTTCGGCCTAGACGTAGAGGTGGTTATCCAGAAGCCGCTGGAGGACTGCAGAGACATGGGAGACATGAGAGTCCAGGTCCGGGGAGTAAATCAGGATGTCGTCCAAATAAACATACACGAAATGATCCAAGAAGTCCCTGAGGACATCATTGATCATGGCCTGAAAAACGGCGGGGGCGTTAGTGAGTCCAAAGGGCATGACCAGGTATTCATAGTGGCCTCTTGGTGTATTGAACCCCGCTTTCCACTCGTCCCTCTCTCTGATCCTGACCAAATGATAGGCGTTACGGAGATCGAGCTTGGTGAACACCCGGGCCTGCTGGAGCTGGTCAAAAACAGAGGACATGAGCGGCAATGGATATCTGTTCTTGACTGTTATGTTGTTGAGCGCGCTGTAATCTATGCAGGGTCGGAGAGTCCCATCCTTTTTCCCGACAAAGAAGAACCCGGCGCCAGCTGCAGATGAGGAGGGACGAATGAGACCCGCTGCCAGGGATTCATCAATGTATTTGTTAAGTGCCTGGCGTTCTGAAGCTGCGATCGAGTACAGGTGTCCTTTAGGAATGGTGGACCCCGGAACCAGGTCAATGGCGCAGTCATAGGGCCGATGGGGTGGGAGGCTCAGAGCCCGGTTCTTATTGAAGACCTCGGCCAGATGATGGTAACAGGAGGGTATTGTGCTCAGGTCAGGGACCTGAAGCAGGACGAACAGGGACAGGGTTATTGTTCATGACGGTTCGTGGTTCATGGGAAGTTTTGTGTCTGTCACATCCTGGCCCCCACTCCAGTATATTTCCGGTCGCCCAGTCCACCCGGGGACTGTGCTCGCACAGCCAAGGAAATCCCAGAACCAGCTTCCTAGAGGAGCCCCTAAACAGGTGGAAAGACATGACCTCTGTATGGTTGTAACACATGCGTGATATCGAAGAGACCCCTCCCATGAAGGCCCCGTGCCTGGATGGGTCTGTCTAAAGGCTGTGGCTTAAGACCTAAACCGATGGCCAGCTTCCAGTCCATAAGGCTGACATCAGCCCCGGAGTCAATGAGGGCTACGAGAGTCGTAGGAGAGTCATGGTGGGTTACCACTAATGACGTGAGGCTCCGTGCGCGTCTGTCCATAGCGGTGATCTGACTCACCAACGTGGCTTTTTTCATGGGACAGGAGATAACAGGATGGCCGATCTCCCCACAGTAGAAGCACCGACCCTCCCGCAGGCGTCGCTGTCGTTCCTCTGCCAAAATACGTGTCCGTCCCTCCTGCATGGGCTCTTCACAGCTTTCTGCCGAGACAGAGGGATGCAGGTCGGCTGTGGAGCGACGGAGGTTTCATCTTTCTGCGGAATCAGCCCTGCGAGATGACCCGCCTCCTGATGATCCGCTGCCACGTCGGGAGACTAGTTCACGGATTCGATTATCCGTGCGGATGGCGAGAGCGATCAGGGAGTCAAAGTCCTGAGGTAAGTCCACCGGAAAGAGCTGCTTCTGAATACGCGGAGCCAGCCCCTTCATGAAAAAATCAGACAGCGCCACCGAGTTCCAGCCGCTCTCAGCCGCTAGGGTGCGGAATCGGATGGCGTAATCGCAGACAGTGTCCCCTCCTTGGCGTATGAAGGTGAGCTCACTGGCTTTTTCCCGGCTGGTAGATACCGGGTCAAAAGTGTTCTGAACCGCCTCCTGGAAGGCTACGAGGGACGAGCAGAGCAGGGAGGCGCGAGCCCACTCAGCCATGGCCCATGCACGAGCCCTCCCCGCTAAATGAGAAATCATGAAGGCGATCCTGGCTCTGTCAGAAATAAAGGCATGGGGGAAATGTTCAAAATGAATCGAACAGTCAGTGAGGAAGGGCTTACATAGTCCAGGTTCTCCTGAGTAACGATCGGGAGGAGCAAGCTTGATTTCCCGGCTCCTGGCAGGCATGGAGGTAGGAGCAACTGGGATGGACGCAGAGGGTCCTGGAGGAGGGTTGGTCCAGAGTGAACTTGAATGGAGGTCTTGAACTTGGGTAGAGACCTGACCCATATGAGACGCCAGGGCCTTCTGGAAGTCCTCCTGTTGAGAAAGGCGGGCTTCCAGGCGTTGCAGGATAGATGTTAAACTACTGCTCTCTGCTGAGTCCATTCTGGCCTGTTTGTACTGACAAGGCAGAACACAGGACTGGACTCAGATGCAGAGCTTAAGGTTTTAATTCTTGGACACAAGAGAAGAGCTAGCTTTGACAGGTGATAGCACATGACAAACAGGCACAGGACAAAGGGAAACACAGGGTATAAAAACATGAGGAGGGGAAGCACAGGTGGGAATGATCAGGGATGATGAGGCAGGCTCAGGTGTGGGGAACAGACAAGGCAGGAAGGGGAATGTCTGGAACGAGAGGTAGGTTAGACTTTCAAAATAAAACAGGAAACCCCACACGAGACAACAGGAAGCTTGACGAGACATGAAAACAAGACCTCAGATTATGGCCGGTACATTGGCTTAACATTGAAACTAGATGCCCCTGGAACGTGAATCGCATCTGGTGTGAAAGCAGCCCTATCGCTTGTTTTTGTCCTGATGATGAATCAAAGGTTTGTTACAAAGAAGTCAGCGCAATCATGCAGAACATTTGGGTTATGTGTCTAGACCTTCTTTTTTATAACCCATAAAAGATACTAAGCCTTCACATCCACATTTTTTTCTTTTTTGCACTGAACCTAAAAATAAAATTAAAGCTTTACATTTTACACCAGTTTTAAGATCAAATTTGTGAAAAGTTACAGTTTGGGTATAATAACACACTTACTCTTAATTCAAAAGTTATTTTTTCAGCTGTTAAGGTTTCAGTTATGCAAATGTTAGGATTTAGAAGGGTTTTTGGTCAAAAAGAGGAGTCAAAGAGCAGTTCACGCACGGGTGTTCCTCACCAGCTTTTAGGAGAAAAACCTGAGACTTATGGGAAAAGTCCTGTGCAGATGTTTGATGTTTTATATATAGCATGCATTTTGTGTTGACACACTTTTATTAAAGATAGCCCAAAAAAAGATTATTGTTTTGTTGGTCACAGGTACGGTGGCCGAGAACCGCCATTGCAGCAACAACAAAAAAAGTGCTGCAAAAAAAAAAGTTACAGCAAACATAAAAAAATACAACTGCAAAAACAAAAAAGTACCTGCAATTACCAAAAAACCGCTGCAAATAACCGCCATCACAAAAAAAGTACTGTAAATGTTGCAAAAAAGTTGCCTCAACATCAAAAACACTGTAAACATAAAAAACGTCTAAGGGAAGTGAATTTTGAAAACAGAAGTGACGTCACGACTGATCGGAGATCAGTTTGCAGATTTATACACCAGAAGTGCATTGGTTTTTGCTATATTCCCTGCTGCGACAAGGAGCAAAACAGGAGTACGAATCAGAAAACGGACGAGAGAGTGAGGTAAGTGAAAATATTAGTGTTCATTGTTACTATATGTGTACTTTTGATGTTATTGATTAGGCCAGGTAGCCTCAGGTTTTATGTTGGTTTATTGTTAGCTTCGGTTAACGCTCAGACAACAGTGTACAGAACAACCACGTTCACGCCAAACGCGATTCACGGGGCAAATTTGCGTTTGGCGCCTGTCCTTTGCTGCGCGTCGAAGTCTCTGTCCAAAAATGTGTTTCTGTGCTTGATAATACGACCGCATATGGGAGGAGCTTTCAGCTAAAAACATAGCTGAAAACTAATGTTAAACATTAGCTTTCAGCTAATGTTTAACATTAGCTCAAAGCTAGCTCAAAGCTAATTACCCCTTAGCCCGACAGGCGCCAGTGGGTAATGGTAGCGGTCCTGAACCTTATACAGGAGTTTTACTAGTAGTTACTAAAATCCTTAATTTTTTATAATAATAATAATGTAAAATAACAGCATTACCATCCATAGGAACCAAATTAAGAGATTTTTTTTTTTTTATAGATTCAACATACTTTTTAAATTTCACAGTTTGCAGGCATGATGATGGGTTTGTCATCGGTGTATTCTCATTTAAATGTAATATTTGGCCAGAATGAAAATTAAATTGAGTAAATAAATACAATGTCTTTTTTGTGTTAAAAAATCAACAAAAAACAAGAAGTAATGGCTAAAATGTTAATGTAAATTAAGTCCAAAGCAATCTAATTATACTTTTTTGTTTTTGCAGATCACAATGCATTGTCCTTTTTGTGGACACCAGCAGCATTCTAAGCCAATGTTTTGCTGTTCGTGTGGAAAGAGCATTAAATTCCTTTGTGATGTTGATGATGACAAGCCTGGCACAAGTAAGTTTAAAGTTTCTTTCTGTCTTAAAATTAGGCTTATATACTTTACACTCTGTATACTTTATGAGTATAGTTGAGCACACTGTGTTTCTCTGTCATTTCTTATTGACAATTGGACCTTTATTTGAAGGTGAAGCTACTGGAAAAAGTATGTTTGAGTCATTTCAGACTTTCCGGAGTCTGAAGGAGAAAGAAAGACGAGGATCTTTCAAAAATAAGAAAAGATCACTAAACGACAACCTTAAGCTTGTGAAGGTAACTGTTTTTGCTGATATAAACTAATAACTTGTTGACAGTCCATAGTATCATGTATTTATAGCGTCACTGATCTAGTTAACGGTCAGTATTTCAATTTTTCCCTGTAGGTTTCAGTAGGTCTTATGCGGCTACAAGATGGTGGACTGAAGGCTGTAAGAGGATCAGTACTTCCCCTTTTGGTGCAACCAGAGGTGGATGCAACCGCATTGCAGAGAGCAGCTGAGCAAAAGCTGAAGGCCTTCCACAGAAATTTACCAAGTGGTCCTTACTCACTGCTCTACCCTAACGGTACAAAGATTTGTAATGTACCGGGAACAGAAGTACCTTTCACTCTAAAAGAGTACAAGGAGGCATTGGGGAAGGCCTACCAAAGGATCACACTCTACATTTGTACAGCTGAAGATTTCTTTACCTCTTGTAAGTAATTGTGAAATAATTGCCAACCAAGAAGAGATTTTTAAAGTGATTGGTTTTTTTCAAGAAAAATTGTCTGTCGTTTTAAGTAGTCTAAATTGCTCTTATACTGTTCTTGTACTTCACAGCTCAGGAAACCATGAATCTGACTCATCAGATTCAGAAGTGATCATCAGGAGTCAGAGGTCTAAAGAATTCAATACAGCTGACACATTAGTGAGTGGTACTTTTGTTGTTACAGTTGCAATGCTTTAAATTCTAACTTAAAGAGAAAATGCTTCTAAATCTTACATGGAAGCCATAATTTTGCGATAAAACATACAAAAATGTCATTTAAATTATGGAAAGATGTTGCAGTGTCCTGGCCTACACATATTTTACGAACTTAAGAAAACAACTTTTTGGGAGAAATTATACTATGAGAATGATCATTCCTCCTGTGTTAAATCACTCATAATAATATAACCCAAAAAATGTTGTTCCAATTTGTTCAGCTCTAGATCTATTAATCAGATCTGAAGCACTCACTGATGTATATTAATATATACCGGTAATTTTTTTTCACTTCCAGCTATGGGAACCTGCAGATGGAGAACCAGGCACTGATTCAACAGCTCCTGTAATTGTGGCTTCTAAAGACAGTCTATGGTTCACACTTTGCCTTGTCTGAAAAGGCTGTCACACAATCAGTGTCTTCAACTACATAAAATTATGTGTCACACTGACCTACAGATCCATGTTTGTGTAAAGTAGAATAGTCTTTTCTTTCTAAATCTGTCCTATTTTAGCTACAACTTAAAACACTTAATCTTCTGTAACCTAACCTTGTTATATTTGTTATTCATATCTTACTTTCTGACTTACAGGAGGTCCCAGGAACGTCATCAGGCACAATGGAAACTACATGCTATAGGTATTAAATTTTAATTTCTATAATTTCATGATTAAAACATCAACAAAATAAATTTATGTTTCAATTTCTTAGTAAATATACTGAGCTTTATGCGCCCATTGTAATTGAGGATGACGATGACTCAGACAGGGTTGAGAGCAACCATGATATTTCAGAAGATGAAGGGTAAGAAACTATCCGCTAAATTCAACTGTGGTTATTATTTTTCCTTGTCTAAAATGTCTGCTATCCTGTACCATGTAATATAGTCATGATTTATCTGATGACAGGATGGACAAACCATCTATATCTGAGATAACGGCAAACCTGGCCCTTGAGATCGACCATCGAGCTGTCAGCAGATTAAACATCTGTCGCTCAGACATCTGGAATGGAGCAGTCAGAGGATTTAAAAGGGCAACATTTTCAGAGAAAAAAGACATCTTAGTGAAATTCTCTGACAATGAAGGGACTCTTGAGGAAGGTATCGATACTGGTGGTCCCAAGAGAGAATTCCTCTCCCTTCTGATGAAGGAGCTGAAGAAACGGCCCATATTTGATGGACCCATGGAGAGCCGCTATCTGGTCTACAACTCAACAGGTTTTGTTTTGTACAATGTCTTAAAGGGAAAAACGAACACATTTCAGTCATGCAGTGTTTTTTAATATGGAAACTGATGCAATACTTTTAACTCTGAATTTTCTTGGACAGCTATCCTAGAGGATGAATACTATTTAGCAGGCAAGATGATTGCTGTGTCCATTGTACACGGCGGACCGGGTCCAAATTTCCTCTCAAAGAACCTTATCAGTTACATCTCAGGGCAGGACAGTTTCAAGGCATCTGTAGGAGAGATAACAGATGAGGAGATAGGGAAAGTCCTAAAAGAGGTATGAGGATACTTGATAGAAGAGTGTGAAATTCTAAATATGAGTAAGGAGCGTTATGTCAACTTACACCATTCTTTCAAATGATCCATATGGCACCACCGCTTTTATAATTTTATTCATATTTGAAATGTGAAGTACTCTTTTGTCTCTGCTTTTAGATTCAGAATGCACCTTCACGGCAAATTCTGCAGGACTTGATGGTGCAGAACAGTGCCATGTTGCAGACTGCTGGTTGCTTCAGGCGTGTTGGGTCATGTGAGGAAAAAACACGGCTAGTAGAGGAGTATCTGAAGTGGTACATCATCCACAGGAACAGCACAGCAATCCAGAGGTAGGTTTTCAACATAAAAAATTTGTTGTCCCATTTTCTTGCTTGTTTACTTCCACATGATGCACTGTAACTTCATGTCCATATTATATTTATATTTCAGATTCAAGGCTGGACTTGAAACGCTGCAGTTCCTGACAGCTCTGAAGGAGCATCCAACAGTTCTGACTCCTGCTCTCTGTCACACTGAGGTGAAGCTGTCTGCTGGACAGGTAGAAAATCTGTTCCAGCCAGTACTCAGTCCACAAGGCAGCAACATGAGGACTCAGGAAGACAAAGCCAGGACTTACTGGGCAGACTATCTTCTTGATTGTGAAGGTAACGGAATGTACTTTTTTTGTTTTTATACAAACAAATTATTTAAATGTTTTGGTGCCTATATTAAGCTCTTCTAACCCTTGCAGAGTAAACCATCTCTATATATATGATTATGTATTACCTTTAGCACATTGATAAGCTTGCAGGAATGAGGATGACTTGATTTCTGAGACTCACACTTACTCTCTGTGTGGGTGTCGCAAAATTCATGACGTAATCCTGGAGTTGGCCTAATCAGGGTGCCTGCATATCACCCACGAAAACTAACAACATCCAAACTTTTGCAAAGATGGATGTGCATATTATTCATAGTAAAGGAAAGAATGTAATCGAGCAAAGAGCAGGTTTTTAGAAAATTTCTTAGAAATGCGTGACTGGTTAACATACCACTTTGAGTTGTTTTTCGTGAAAAGTTATTATAAATACACTCAAAAGTCCTTTCTCATTTTCTTTCCTATGCTCTAATTTTAGAAGATAACAGCGCTGTGACCTTGGAGGAGGTGTTAATGTTTGCTGCAGGTGTGCCCTGTGTGCCTCCTGCTGGTATGAGTCCTCTGCCACGCCTTCACTTCATGTCTCCCTCAACTTTTAAATTCCCAATGGCGAATACCTGTGGCAACATTTTAAAGATTCCTCTTTTGGACTCCTATACTGCCTTTAAAGCCAACATGGACTTCGGAATAAAGAATTCCCCTGGTTTTGGGTGCTTTTAGAGCAATGGATTTGTTGTAAAAGCTATTGTTGCCACACCTGTTTAGTTTTGTTTCATGGCACAATGTTATATTTTCTCTTGCACTTTATAAAACACAAGTTGCACTGAAAAAATTGCATTTTTATTTATTATTTATTACTCTCTTGTTGTAGTTCTCCAAATAGAGTTTCATGCTCATCCCCACCTGGAGTTGCTGGCACTGGCATGATGCTGGTTAAGGTTTGGGCAGATGCTGGGAAACCGCAATTACTTCCATCAAATCTACAAGCAAATACAGAAAAGTGTTAATACTGAGCAACACATCAAAAAAGTTGAGCCTTCCTGTTATATTTTTTGTTTTGTTTTATGGTCATTCTAATTATCTTCACAGAACAAGAATGCAGAGACACGCATTGATCTTAGGCCGAACTAAGTATCAAATATTTGAGAAAGTACTACAAAACTGGAAAAGTGTATTTTAAAGTTTACGTTTTATAATCAAAATTATATTTTTATAATCAAAATTATTAAATCCATGAGTGCCAGCATCTGGGGAAGGTGGTGGAGAAAAATACTCAACCTAAAATAACCTATAATACTTAAATTAAAACAAGTGACTTCAGGAGTTGAAATCCTTACAAAGGACCTAATTATACCACAACCCCCACCCCCAATACACCTGACAATGTTTTGTTCTTATTAGTAAATTGGAACAAAGACCAAAATACTATAAAGAAAACTGTTAATTCTCACCTTTGAGGTA
Source organism: Oryzias latipes (assembly GCF_053564925.1). NCBI lineage: Eukaryota > Metazoa > Chordata > Actinopteri > Beloniformes > Adrianichthyidae > Oryzias > Oryzias latipes. Next base: position 11,181,917 of record NC_136240.1, read on the forward strand.
AATAATACATAGCCTCTGGTTTACCAGATGGGCACAGGGATTGGCGAACAGGACGAATGGTGTGCGTATTCCAATAATGCTTGTATTCATCCAGTTCTTTCCGCAGAACTCCCAGGAAGCAGTATCGCACCAAATTTGTATGTGCAGGGCTGCCATTGAAAAGATGTCGCTCCCTCAAGTCACTGAGAAGATCCATCCAATATTGGCTCCTGCATAGAGATAAATATTTGTTACACATATGAAGGTGAATACGTAGAATTATGTTTTAATTGAATAAAGTATGCTTTTGATATGTGCCAAAGAACTTGGCAGAATAATAATTAAATATAATTCATTTATAATAAAGAATTTTGATAACAGAAAAACATGATGTGGATGCATTTGGAGAATGCATATTTATTAGCCTACATGCATACAGCAAATACAATAATCAAATAAAACAAATAAATTGAAAGCAAGAAAAACCTTTGTTTCCGGAAGTAGGACCACCAGCTTTCAATCCGCTGGTTTGATGTTGAAGTTCCATACATGTGGCTTTTAGCACCTGCGAACTCATCTGTATGCTCTGATCTCAGGGTACAGTGAAGGGCGGCCATTGTGCCATTTTCAGTGCCACAATCTGTGCGGAGCCGCTTTGGAAAAACTCCATGCTCAACTACACAGTTGACATAGTATTGAGCAATTACTGAAGGGTCGTTGTTGGTCTTTCCGCAATTCATCCACATAATTTTTCTGGAGAAGCCATCAATGCAGCCATTTATTGCAATTCCAAAAGGTTTTAATTTATCATACCCATCAACGTGCCAGGTTTCGTTTAGTCCCATTGAATGATATGCCCTTCGAACAAATCTACGTCTGCTGCGATTCTCTGTTCCAGATGGATCCAGCTCTGCCATAAGGTGCATCACATCATCTCGTCTGACGACAAAAGAGTGTTTTTGTTTCAATATCTGCCACATCGCTCTATATCCTAAAAGATGGCCTGATCCCTTTAGCTCCTCAGAAATAGCTGTCCTCAGAGTAGCAATTGGAGTGTAGTTCAGTCTTCTGGTCAGGCCTGCATCTTTTAATCTTCGTTCTAGATTGCGAAGACTGACTGATATGTTGTGTTTTGATTTCAGTAAGTCGACTATTATTTCATAACTATGGCCCTCTGTGAAATATTTTTGGATAAGTCCATCCAGTGAAGTAGCTTCATGACCTGAGGGTTTAAAAGGAGGATACTATATTAGAGGCTTCTAAATGACTAAGCTAGGGAGTAGCTAATTATTTATTGTTACATTATAATTCAAAGATGTAAAGTAAAATGGATGTATATTCATATGATTCATATGATTAACAGTCAGAAAAAAATGTACCTTCATCTTGAAGACTCAATAGGAACCTTACATTTCTGTAACATGAGCAACAGTATACCAGGATGCATGGAAGGTTCACCCCACAGAAAGGACAAAACATGACCTGTTAAAGGATAAAGCAGAGAAAGTAAAGTTTAAAATTCACTCAGGTACTTTCTCAAAAATCCCTCTCTTTAAATACATATTCATTTAATAAAATGCACAATATATAAACCCAACCAATTCATTAAACAGTATCATATTTGGCAAAAACAAATAAGAAGAAATTTGCATCAACAAAAATATTTCACTTACCGGTAACCTCCCTCCCCATTAAAAAAATATTTACAGACAAATTCCACAACACCTGCGTCTTCCATGCGTTGTAAGTGAGATAAACAGACACGCTAAATGAAGGGATCAGGCTAAAAACATTAGCTGAAAAAGGCAGCATCTCTCCGTCTGCCAGTCAGCGGCGGCGCTGGCGGAGCTCACTCGTTCGCCCATGAACCCTGAATGGAGACGTGATTACTGATGTTTCTGTAGAACTTTTAATAATAAATGAATCTGATCTCTCAACACCACCTGCGTCTTTCATGCGTTGTAAGTGGGATAAATAGACACTGCTCAATGAAAGGATCAGGCTAAGAACATTAGCTGATAGCTAAAAACATTAGCTTACAGCTAATGCATACGGCCGCAGCATCAAGCACAGGGACGCATTTTGGACAAGCAGCCATCAGAGACTGCGATGAGAGGCGGCAGACGCAAATTTGCCCCATGAATCGCGTTTGATGTGAACGCAGCTTGATTAGTGATCTTTCTGTACGAGGCCCACTGGGAGGAAATGTAGCTTGTGACCAAAGAGAAAAGCCCTTCTGGCTTCCAAGGCCAAGCCCAGCCCAAGTACACTACAAGCCCCACGGACTGCCAGGAACAAAGCCCAGCAGACCGCCCGCCACTGCGCCAACACCTACCGACTGAACCTCTGCAGCAGTATCCAGTCAGCTGCAGAGACAGGCAATGCAAGAGAAATGTACGAGGGCATTAAGAAGGCAATAGGCCCAACCCTCTCCAAGATCACACTCCTCAAGTCCAAAACGGGCCAGGTGATCACCGACCAGGGGAAGCAGATGGAGTGAGCTGTACGCAACCCAAAACACAGTAACTGACGCAGCTCTCAACTCCATCCCGGACCTGCCAGTCATGGAGGAGCTAAACACCCCACCTACTGTGGAAGAACTCAGCAAAGCCATCGACGGCCTTGCCTGTGGGAAGGCACCTGGGAGCGACGGAATCCCCCCAGAGGTCCTAAAGAGCGGGAAATCAGCCCTGCTTCATCCACTCTACGACCTCAAAGGTGACAGGAGCGACAGCAACAACTACCGGGGCATTTCCCTCCTCAGCATTGTTGGCAAAGTGTACGCCCATGTCGCCCTTGTCTGCCTGCAGGGCCTTGCCTCCCGTGTTTACCCATAGTCCCAGTGTGGCTTCAGGACTGGCCGATCTACTGTAGACATGATCTTCTCCCTACGCCAGCTGCAGGAGAAGTGCCAGGAGCAGAACCTGCCACTCTACATCACCTTCATGGACCTCAAGGCATTTGATTTGGTCAGCCGATGCAGACTCTTCAGTTTGCTGCGAAATATCAGTTGCCCCCGCACCTGCTCGCAGTGGTCATATCTTTCCATGAGAACATGCACAGCACGGTCTGCTACAATGGTGCTACATCTGAGGCCTTCCCCGTCAGCAGTGGAGTAAAGCAGGGCTGTGTCCTCGCGCCTACACTCTTCTGCATCTTTTTCTCCATGCTCCTTCAATATGCCTTCAAGGACTGCAGCGAGGGTGTCTACATCCACACCAGATCGGATTGCAAGCTCCATAGTCTAGACTGTCATCGTGCCAAGACTAAAGTCACAGAAGTACCATGTACTGGAGAAGTTGCTTGTTTTTGTGTCCCACAAGATATAAACGTTATCTGCCATATTTAACTCACCAAGTCAGTCAATTTTCCGTTAATTAATGATGATATCAATTTCGCTATTATTATTATATTCGCTATTGTCTCTGAAGAGGAGAGGTCTGTTTGGCTATGTATGTGCACGGGAAGTGGGGGGGGGGGGCGAGACTGTTGGCGCGCTTAAAATTAATTAAATCTGAGCTAGAGCGCCCCGACTATCGTGTCAACCTGCTGCTACGATGACCGTATTTTGCGCTCTCTGTGTAGAAAACACTGGAGGGGAGCGGGAAAAAACGACTCGCTGCTGCAGAGGATATGAACAGGTGAACACGTAGAGAGGAAAAGCAGGTAGAGAGGCGGTGGAGGGGCTTTGGCTTCAAACTCTGTCAAATGGAAACACGGGCGTCATATTTAAACACAGCTTTCACTGTAGGAGTTAAAGCAGAGACTTTCTCTGGGAGGATCTTATGAACTCAAACATTTATTTAATTTGTTTTATATTTACATCATGACAGCAATATGTCAAAACATTGCTGTTTATTATTCTTCTTTCTTATTTCTTCATGTATTTTCCTTTTAAGTTGGAAAATGTATAAAGTAAAATGTTTTGTTAAAAAACCTTGTTGCATAATGAGGAAATAAAACACTTTATGTTCTTAATTTGTTATTTATTTTTCGTCCTCAAAAAATATCGATAAGAGTATCGTTAAAATACCGGATCGATAAGCAGTATCATTAAGAGTATTAGTACCGTTAAAACTTCAACGACACCCATCCCTACTAGGAAGGATAAAACCCCAGAGAGCCCCAGGACCTGACAACATTCCTGGCTGTGTCCTGAGGAACTGTGCTGATGAGCTCACAGATGTCATCACCGACATCTTCAACCTCTCACAGAGCCAGGCTGTTGTCCCAGCATGCTTCAAAGCCACCACCATCATCCCGGTCCCAAAGAAGTCATCTCCCTCCTGCTACCAGGCCAGAACCAGCAGACTCAAGTACAGTTTCCTCCACCAGTCGATTAGGAAACTCAACTCCCCTCCTGCCCTACCCCCTCTGCCCCCTCCACTCCCTGCTACAAACTTATACTGAAACGCTTTCACTCCTGCTTCAGAACATCATCTTCACCAAAGACTGCCATCACCGACTCATCTACGTACTGTTCTTAGCACTGTTGTCACTTTAAACTGCCACTTTAACCATCTCATTGCTCTTTTGCACTATTTAGATGGCTGTTATTCTTCTCATTATAAGTGTTATTTTATCTATTTTATTTTATTATTTTATAAGCTGCTTGCACTGTGGGGCGAGAGGAAAGTAATTTCATCTGTGCTGTATGTCATGTGTATGCAGTATATTTGACCATAAAGCTGACTTTGACTTCTACCTTCTTTGAAGGCCCAAAGCGCTTTACAGTCACAGACCCATTCACCCAATTCAACCGGCTCCGCTGACGAACACTGGCGCAAACCTTCCACCAGAGGGTTCAGTATCTTGCCCAAGGACACTTCGACATGGGCACATGAGCAAGGCGGGAATCAAACCCGCAATATTATGATTGGAGGTCGATCTCCCTACCACTGCACCATGGCCGCCCAATGCAGGTAGCACTTACCCTTCAGTTAGCAGTTACCTTATCCATTAGAGGAGATGGCCAGTGAGCAAGTTCTATTGGATGAGGAGAAGCGCTTGATACTGCTGCATCACCTTAATTAAAAAAAAAAGAAAAAAAAGAAAGGGTTAGGGGTTGCACTGCAGCATGTGGGAATGTTATGCATAATGACATGACTGTAATACTAATGAAAAGATACAAGAAAACGTGAGAGAACCTCATTAAAGGTATTAACATCATAACACCTGATCTAATATTTAAACATTAGTCTGGGGAAGGTAGGGTAGGGGTCATTACATTAATAATTACAATGACAAAAGGACATTTTAATTAACTGACCTGATGTTAAAACTCACATTGCACTTGCCTGGCTAATTATTGACGTGATGCTAAGGGCTACCGATGCTATCAATCATTCTGCAACAGCAAAGAATATTGACTGGTGGAAATCATCTTTACTTTACATACCTCTGTCTTTTTTACATCTCTCCTCCTCTTTTCTTTTTTCCCTCCCCTGGGGACCAGGACGTTTGGAAATTTTGACAGTTTAAGTGAATGAATATCAACTGGAAGGAAAACTTAGCAGGCTTTGTTATGCAGATTATTTAATATGGGCTTATAGGTTATTTATCAAAACATAATAATGACCAACTAGTCTTAAGAATAGCTGAAGCATTGATACAGTTAATGAAAGTTGCCCTTTTTGTTCTTTTTCCATTCTGGCGCCCTCTGAATGCGCAGCCCCCTTACCATTGGCCAATACTTCCTATTCTACAGACCGGCTCTGTGCACATCCATCTTTACAAAAGTTCGGATCTTTGCAAAAGTTTGCACAAGTTCAGATGTTGTTTGTTTTCGTGCGTGAAATGCAGACACGCAGCCAAGGTCGGCTCTAGGTTGACGTCATGAAATGGGCGGCACCCATTCAAGAGAACTGTAAGACACGTCATTAAGATGGGGCCACTCCTCTCTATGACCCTCCACAGAAAACCTTGTATTCAAGCATATGGGACTAGGGCCCTCCTTTATCATTATTTACAGATGATGATGTAAAGTTACTTACATTTGACATTTAGATGTTTAGATTACGCAGAAAAAAAAACCCAGTGACAGTCATGTAAGTCTTTTCAAAACTGAAACACAATGGCAGTTTTTACATTCTGTTTCATTTTCAGTATGCTATCATTTCAAGCCTCTAAATAAGAGTATCTCTTTAAATGCTTGGAAGAAAGTGTGAAGTTAATGCATGACTTGCTTCCATGCAATTACATTTAAAATAAATATTTCTTTGCTTTATGATCTCCTGATTATATTTTCTCTCAAGCAGCGAGAAGAGTTCACAGTGGCAGTGGTTAAAAGGGTTTTAACAAAACAGAAAGAAGCACTAATGCTCTTGTAATTAACCTTGCCACAAACAGTGAAGTGCAGACATAAAATGAGAAGCGCCGAGGGGTCAACATTGTTTGAAGGCACTCACTGCTCTGTGAATGCAACCTGCTTTTATTAATCACTAAAAACACATGTAAAATGAGGGCAGCTGCATTTGCATTCAAAACAGACTAATAATCAGTGAGGGGGGATATCAAAGCCCCGCCAGGCCCCTTGATCCATTTCTGTGCTTAAAAGAAAAACCACCATGCATCTGCCAGCAAATTGAAATACTTAAAAAAAAATCCCAACTTGGTTAACTTAAAGCAATTTAGTTGACACATGAATGTGTGCTTACAATGGAATTAATAGAATTCCGCTTTGTGTCTCCTCTCCTCTGAGGGAATATTCATTGTGCATGAATTATGAAACCCCTGCACAGACAGCTGCAGTAATGAGGCTGAAACAACAACGAGATCGGGTACATTTTTAAAGAGGTAACTTCTTTTGTGGACATGCAGTTCAGACATTAATGATTTAGCTGCTGAGATGGTCCAAGCTTTAGACAGGACTGCTTGGAGTGAAGTCAAAGGTTTTAGCCAGTAAACATTATGGGGCTGACAATGCTTGCTGGCTGCCCATGTAAAACTGAGGAGATTTTAGCCTGTTTTTTTTTTTGTGTGGTGTTTTTTACATATTCTTGTTGCAATTTCTCATGACGGAGAGAAAAATTAAGCAAAAATTGCCCTTGTGAGTATAACTTTCTTCAAACCATTGTCTATAGACAGACGAAAAAATGCTGTTGAAAAAAGCTTGTAGCAGTGATGAAGGTGCAACAATCGCTCCAAAAGCTCTCTGCTTTGCTCCATTCTGATGCATCAACTTGCAGACAAATAGATCCATGTACGTCTATGTTTTCCTTGTCCGAACTGGCATCTGGCTCAAAACTGTCAGGCTGGATGGCTCCAGCATTGCTGGCCATTTTTGTTGCACTGCTAATGTTAAGTTGAAGTTGTGAGGGATTATAAGCTATCCGGGGAGCGGGTAACCAGAAGACATCGGGAAGAAGGAACGGGCTTACTACTCACCAATAGTCCTGCTCACTACTCAGAAGGGAATTTCTGATAAACCCCTACCGTTTTGAAGAAACTATGCCCTAGAAAGCAATTTTTTTTATTTGGGTCAATATTGGCATAATCATAATTAAAAGACCACTGGAAATGCTTTTGAAATAGATCAAAAGATAATCGGAGTGAGACTTTTCATATACATATACAGTGACCAAAAATATAAACGCAACACTTTTGTTATAGCTTGTTATAGCGACCATTTTTTATGGTATGAACTCAAAGATGTGAAACATTTTTCACATAGACAAAATAACCAGTTCTCTGAAATATTGTCCACAAATCTGTCTAAATCTGTGATAGTGAGCACTTCTCCTTCGCCAAGACAATCCATCCTACCTCGCAGGTGTGCCATATCAAGATGCTGATTAGACAGCATGATTATTGCACAGGTGTGCCTTAGACTGGCCACAAGAAAAGGCCTCTCTGAAATCTTCAGTTTTGTTTTATTGAGGGGGTCAGGGGATTCAGACAACCAGTCAGTATCTGGTGTGACCACCATTTGCCTCATGAAGTGTGACACATCTCCTTCGCATAGAGTTGATCAGGTTGTCTATTGTGGCCTGGGGAATGTCGGTCCACTCTTCTTCAATGGCTGTGCGAAGTTGCTGGATATTGGCAGGAACTGGAACAAGCTGGCGTATACGCCGATCCAGAGCATCCCAAACATGCTCAATGGGTGACATGTCCGCTAAGTATGCTGGCCATGCAAGAACTGGGATGTTTTCAGCTTCCAAGAATTGTGTACAGATCCTTGCAACATGGGGCCGTTCATTATCATGCTGCAACATGAGGTGATGTTGTTGGATGTACGGCACAACAATGGGTCCCAGGATCTCGTCACGGTATCTCTGTGCATTCAAAATGCCATCAATAAAATGCTCCTGTGTTCTTTGCCCATAACATATGCCTGCCCATACCATAACCCCCACCAACACCATGGGCTACTCAATCCACAACATTGACATCAGAAAACCGCTTACCCACACGACGCCACACACGCTGTCTGCCATCTGCCCTGAACAGTGTAAACTGGGATTCATCCGTGAAGAAAACAACTCTCCAACGTGCCAGACGCCATCGCATGTGAGCATTTGCCCACTCAAGTTGGTTACGACGACGAACTGGAGTGAGGTCGAGACCTCGATGAGGACGACGAGCATGCAGATGAGCTTCCCTGAGACGGTTTCTGACAGTTTGTGCAAACATTCTGTGGTTATGCAAACCGATTGTTTCAGCAGCTGTCCGAGTGGCTGGTCTCAGACGATCTTGGAGGTGGACATGCTGGATGTGGAGGTCTTGGGCTCGTGTGGTTACACGTGGTCTGCGGTTGTGAGGTCGGTTGGATGTGCTGCCAAATTCTCGGAAAAACGCCTTTGGAGACAGCTTATGGTGTAGAAATGGACATTCAATTCCCTAGCAACAGCTCTGGTGGACATTCCTGCTATCAGCGTGCCAATTGCACGCTCCTTCAAAACTTACGACATCTGTGGCATTGTGCTGTGTGATACAACTGAAGATTTCAGAGTGGCCTTTTCTTGTGGCCAGTCTAAGGCACACCTGTGCAATACTCATGCTGTCTAATCAGCATCTTGATATGGCACACCTGCGAGGTGGGATGGATTGTCTTGGCAAAGGAGAAGTGCTCACTATCACAGATTTAGACAGATTTGTGAACAATATTTCAGAGAACTGGTTATTTTCTGTTTGTGGAAAATGTTTCACATCTTTGAGTTCATACCATAAAAAATGGGAGCAATAACAAAAGCGTTGCGTTTATATTTTTGGTTAGTGTATATATGTGTTTACCCATTTTAAAGGGTCTACTTTTTTGTATTACAATGGTAATTCCTCACGAAAAACAACCCCAAAGGGTTATTTTTCTCCTTTCAGACATCTCTGAGCATTCCTCTTAAAAACTTGCGCGCTTTTTTCATGAGCGAAACGTAGAGATGCTGCCGAGGCCGGCTCTAGGTTGACATAATGATATGGGCGGCACCCACACGGATGGATGTGCCTTAGAGATCGAGTCCTCTTAGAGTAATCAAGCATCTGCTTTAGCATCAGCCCTGTCTCTATTCTTATAAAATTGCACTTACCTGACCCTTTTCCTGTCTGGTGGCAGAATACAGAAATGAATCTGCATAATCTACGAAAGAATGCGATAACCCGACTGTGTGACGTTTAATCCTCCAACATATCAAATCATTTGTTTAGTCACGCTCGAGCTGGAGTCAGTTCACTGTGGACATGGACACAGAAACAGTACACTGCATGGCTGAAAGAGCAGAGTGAGCTCTCTGATTTCCTCAGTGCCAATGGTGTCGACACAAACAACTCCACTGTTCTGTGTTCAGCCGTGTTAGGTCACCTGAAGCAACATTGTTTACCAGATACTTTCACATTTCAGCGCAGTACAATCAGGACAGAAATTGATTTCTTGGCCATTTCTCAATTCTTTAAAGTCTAAAGTCACAGATCTTAATAAGTCTGAATCAGAAACATCCATAGATGTTTTTAGTTTTTCTGAAAACTGAAACTGCTGCAGTTTACCTGACAGCTTAGCTGGTTATGCTGCTGGTACACCCGTCTGTATGACTTAAGGATGGATCTGTCTGTAAACAGCCACCCAGAAATCACCTTTAACGCTGCATAACTGCTTTATTAAATCAAATAAATGTGCCCCCATTCCTTATCTGTGGACGACGGGACTGCATTTCCTGATGTGCGTGTTTAACACCGTTTCGTCACAGCTGCTGCTTCATACAGAATCCTCTCACAGACAGTTTGGAACATTTGTAAACCTAGTTGTTGTTGATATTTCTGTGTGCGCTCTGTCACTACATCTGCTAAATATTCCAAGATTAAGGTTTAAGTTAACTTTTATCCTTTCGTCCTTTCCTTTTTATTGTTTACCTGCAGAACAGACGTCTACCACACAAACTACTGCCGGGTGACCCTTCAGACAAAATATTAAAAAATGAATTTAAACGTTTATTATTCATTTGCTCAATTTTTGATTTAAAATGATTTAAAATTAATTTAAAATAAAAATTGACCTGGGCATCTCTGCTTAGACTGCTGCCCCCCCGACCCGGCCTCGGATAAGCGGAGGAAGATGGATGGATGGATGGATAAAATTTATTTAAATATTTAAAACACAACACTTAAGATTTCACAACACAACACAAAATAATACACTACAATTTGTCACAGCATTAAAAAAAATTAACTCACAACACAAAACAATAACTTACAACACAACACAATAACTCAAAACGGAAGTATACCTGCAATGGAAGTTGCTGTGCTTTTATTCTGAAATGTCCACTTGGCTAAAACTTCGGTAATCACGTCTCCATTCAGGGTTCATAAGCTCGTTCAAAGATTCTCCCGCAGCTTCTCTCCTGCTCTGTCTGAGATTTGTCTGTATGACAGCCACTTCCTTCCACGTGTTTCTGTGTCTACGTTACCCACTTTAAAGGCTCACCAACCTTCATAAACCCAAGAGGGGAAAATTAAAACATAAATAAGATCAGGGGACCTGTTTTATAATTATTACTGTCACTATGAAAGTAAGAAAAATATCTGTTCGGTAAAGTTTGAAACATATTCACAAATTCGGACTTCAGGCTTCAATAACTCTTCTGATAAACGTTCAAATGGGACAGCAATTATCTCAATCATTTTGTATTAACACAGAGAGTGAACTAAAAATGCATTTCAAGAGCAAAAACATCGTTTTTTATGCATTTTAATGAGAATTTTTCTCTTCCAGCTGTAAATGCAGACATGGTAGTGAGACACCTGTCAAGGGACCGTCAACAAAGTGCAAGTTCAGAGAAAAGACCATTCTGTAAAGATCAAAAGTCTCTCAAAAATGAATAAATTTCTACATTTATATGAGCTAGTATTTAAGAATCATCAGCATATTCATGCTACAATCTATATTTTGAAAGTAACTTCATCTTTATTTTATTGTATTTTTAATTTGATTTTAATAAAGATATGAATTATAATAAAGGTGCTCAATAGCTCTGAGGATACTGAAGGTATTGTTACCAAACCTTCTGTTATGACTAATTATGACCCTAATACAACAAGGATTATGGCAGAAAATTATGTTTTTTTATTTCTATATTTTTACTTATATTAATATGGATCATTATGGGTCCAAAATGCTCAATAGCTCTGACGATACTGAAGCTATTGTCACCAGTACGGAAAGTTAGGTGACAATAGCTTCAGGTGGATTTTACAGAATGGTCTTTTCTCTGAACTTGCACTTTTTTGACGGTCCCTTGGCAGCTGTCTATAATTAATCTATAAATAATCTATAATTAAAAATAAAAGTCATTACCAGAAATGCTTTTTAATTTTCAAAAAGAAGCTGCATTTGTTGACTCAAACTTAAAAAGAAAAAGCAATCCGCCAAACCGCTTTTTCTATTTATTCTTCAAAACCGCTCATTCTGTCACTTAATTAAAATGATAAAGAAAATGGTATTTTAGATTTCATTTTCAAAAAGTTATCTAGTAAATGTGTAGCAAAATTCTATTAGAAACATCTAATTTGACAATTAAAATGGAATAACAGAAATGTTTTTTCATTTTCACAATGTAGCTGCATCAAATGACTCAAAAATGAAATGAAAAATCAATCCTTTCAAACTGCTTTTTCATCTACCCTGGTCATCTAGACCCCGCAAGACAGTGTGGAAACTAAACCTTTTTTCTTCAATGACTTGTGATCTTCACTGGTGTCCATGGGTTACATGAAATCCTCCTCACCTTTATCCACCTTTGTCATGTTGGGGAAAACACGTCAATGGAAGGATTGGGTCATCTGGACCCCATAGGATAGCACAAGGAACAAACGGATAAGAAAATGAATGAATGAATACTTCATTTTGTTTTCTGGAAATTACATTTTTCTTCAAAAACATTGTTTTTTTGGTTTCGGCGCACGGTGCAGTTTTCTTATACAGTCAATGCTCCAAAGATCAAGATCACAGTTTCCAGTGCTTCAGTTTATTTATGACGACAAATAAAATTGACGGGAAACCTCTCCAAACATTTCTATACTTCATTTAGATCAGAGGACATTTTACTTGTAATGAACTGTTGTGTTAAATTCATGTTCATGTTGCTAATATTTTTTATTTTAAAGTCATAATGCGTTTTTGCTGGTGTTTGAATTTGTTTATTGTTTTTAACTTGAGCTTAATAAATAAATAAAACAATTTAAAATCTACATTTCTTTTTTGCAGTTTCTGGCATTTTCACTCCAAAAATCTGTTCCGTTCATGTGTGCTTCTGTGTCTGTGTGTGTTTGTGTTTACGTATGTGGGTGGGAGTGTGTTTGGGTAAGTGTGTACATGTACACGTGTGTGTGTAATTTTTAGTAGGTGAGAGTCGACGTGTGTGTATCTTTGTGTTTTAAGGTTGTTTGTGTGTGTGTGTGTTTTGCAAAGGTGTGTTTGCATGTGTGTCTGTGTGTGCTCATTATCCTACAGATTTTAGGAGAAAACAATAAGTAGCCCCCCCCACAAAAAATATAAAAAATTACCCCTCCCTCATTTCAAAGCTTAACCATTTCTCTTCGAATAACACCTCTAATGACGCCATTGATACATCAAATTACAACATATGATGTCATATGATGTAACTGATGTCATTTGATGTCATATGATGTCATATGATGTAACATAATCATGATGTTGTTGGTAAAAGTTCAGATATAGGACCCAAACCTTCACATTCAGATGCATTTTTGCACACACGTTTCGCCGATCACAAAGAACCAAAGACTAGGTCCTCTTTTTAAGAAGTGCCTTCGGTTACAAAGAACCTTTGTTGTCAAACTTTGATACGAAACCTCAGTAAATTGTACCATGGAACCATCAACACGCCGTTCTGTCCGAAAAACCCGAAATAATAACAAACTCAGCAATTTTGAATCTGTTGTGGAGAAAGAGCCCACTTCTGAGTTTGACACTTTCATGGACTGGGATGACATAGATGAAGACTACGATGACTCTCTCGCTTCCAATGATGAGGAGGAATTTCCTGAAATGTCAGAAACTCCTTACTATGATCATTCTCCCCTTTCTAAAAGTGATGATGAGGAATTTCCTGAGACTCCAGAAACTGCTCAACCGAAAAGAGAGCAGGATTGGGAAAAACCAATGCCTAAAATCTGCCCGCAAAACCAAACCTTAGGTTTAAAACCCTTAAGTTTTGCTCCTATTGTCTCCTTTCGCCCAGCTACATTCTTTCCTGTGAAGCCGGTCTCTGTCCCTAAATCAACTCAGCCTGAGGAAGTCAAACCTTTGGTAAAGGAAATACAAAGTGTAACTGACTTGGATAAGCCGACTTCACCCTCTGACTCAACCTCAACGGCCAATGCAGAGGCACTTCAAGTAGTGATCACTGCTCTGAAAGATGAATTAGGGCATCTGAAGGAGCTTCTCCAGCAGAAGGATCAGAAGCTGGTAGATGCTGCTCTGCAAACTAAACACCTTGAAGAACAGGTGTGCCACCTGACAGAAGAAAGGCGACAATGGCAGGAAGAAAAGTCCTCTTTCTTGCAAGAAATTGCTCAGCTAAAGACAGCTCAGAAGGACAAGGAGACTGAGGTAACCAATTCTAAAGGAGTCTCCAAGAAAAAGATCGTCCAACTACTCCGTGAGATGGAGGACCTAAAAATACAGCAACAGCAGGAACATTTGGACCTCAACAGCAAACTGGACATGGATAAAGAGCGTCTTCTAAATAACCATCAGCTGGCATTAACAGAAGCACAAAAGCAGCTGGCTAAAGAAAGAGAAGAATGGCAGAGTAAAAACACCACCCTCATGCAGGACATGGCTGCATTGAGAAAAAAGTACGAGGTGGATAGCTCTGCATGTAACCAAAGGGAAAAGACCTTTTTAGAATTGCTCTCCTATATTGACGAGGGCATAGACAAATTAAAAGACACCATCAGAGAAAAAGATGCGATCATAAACAATACTGAAAGGGTCTCCAAGAAAAGCATCGTCCAGCTACAAAATCAGATGGCGGACCTAAAAATGCAGCAACAGCAAGAACATTTGGAGCTTACCAGCAAATTTGAAAGGGAGAAAGAGCATCTTCTATATGACCATCAGCTGGCGTTAACAGAAGCACAAAATCAGCTGGCTAAAGAAAGAGAAGAGTGGCAGAGTAAAAACACCACCCTCATGCAGGACATGGCTGCATTGAGAAGAAAGTATGAGGAGGATAGCTCTGCATGTTACCAAAAGGAAAAGACCTTTTTGGAATTGCTCTCCCATATTGAGGAGGGCATAGACACATTAAAAGAAACCATCAGAGAAAAAGATGCAATCATAAACAATTCTGAAGTGATCTTTAAGAAAAAGCTGGAGCAAGAAGACGAACGGCTTAAGATGGTAAAAAAGGCCTATCGCAAGAAGAATTTTGACCTCGGCTTGAAATTACACCAAATGGAAGAAGAGTTTCAACAAGAGAGGGACAAAACATATCAAGCCAAAGTCAGCTTTGACCTGGAGGTAGAAGAGTCCACCAAATTAAGAGCTGCTTTGGTCCAAGTCCAGAAAGAACTCAAAGGCCAGAAGCAGCTGGAAAGGGAAAGACAACAGCTGGTAGAAGAAAAGTCCACCCTTTCACAGCAAATTGCTCACCTACAGGAAGTTGTCAAGGAGAAAGAGACCATCATCAGTGAAACCCAAGAGGCTTTGCTGATCCAACTACAGCAGCAGGTGGATGAGCTGAAAGAGAAGCCTCCAAAGACAAGTGCTGGTCGGCGGTTCCTGAACCTGTTTAGAAAGTCTAGAAAAAAAGACTAAGTGGACCAACGACCACAGCCCTGGAGAGAAAGCCTTCTTCCTGCAACTACCCCCCACACACACACATCAAGCCCCCCCACAACACACACACACAATAAGGCCTCCCACAACCCCCCCCCCCCACACACACACCAAGCCCCCTACAACACACGCACACCAAGCCCCCCACAACCCACACACAGATCAAGCCCCACACATACCCACACACAAACTAAGGCCTCCCACAACCAACACACAAACACCAAGCCCCCTAAAAGCCTCATACACATTTGGTGTGTGTGTGTTAGAGTCAAACATTTAATTATTAGTGTAGTGGTATAAACTAGTGTGGGTTTTTCTATTCTAAATATGCATCTTGTAAATATGTATCTGTTATTATATAAAAAAAGACTATTTTAGTGACACCACTGTATTTTTCTCGAGGTCAGGCAACAGTGTTGTGAAAAGTTACCCCCCCCCCCCCTTCCCATTAATGCCTGACACTCGAATCTAAAAAGGGTTTTCTCCAGGTGCTCTGGTTTCTCCCTCTAACAAAAAAAATCTTAGAATAAATAAATAAAAGATAAAATAAAAAAACAACAAAACTGTTTTTTAACTACAAGGTTTTCTCCAGGTGCTCTGGTTTTTCCCTCCGTCCAAAAAAACCCCCCAAACTCTAGTCCCTAATTCTAAGACTAAATAAACAGAAAAAAAGGAAAAAAGCAAATAAAACTGTTTTTTAACTACAGGGTTTTCTCTAAATGCTCTGGTTTGTCCCTCTGTCCACCCCACCCCCCAAAACAATAGTTCCCTAATTCTTAGAATAAATAAATAATAAAACTAATATTAAAATAAATAAATATATGGAACTGTTATTTAACTACAGGGTTTTCTCCAGGTGCTCTGGTTTCTCCCTCTGTCCAAAAAAACCTCCCAAACTTTAGTCCCCTAATTCTTAAAATAAATAAACAGAAAAACAAAAAAAAGCAAATAAAACTGTTTTTTAACTACAGGGTTTTCTCTAGATGCTCTGGTTTCTCCCTCTGCCCCCCCCCCCCCACACACACACACACACTATAGCTTCCTAATTCTTAGAATAAATCAATAATAAACTAAAATTAAAATAAAAGCAAATCAAACTATTTTTCAACTACAGGGTTTTCTCCAGATGCGCTGGTTTCTCCCTTTGTCCAAAAAAACAACCCCTAAACCATATTCCCCTAATACTAAGAAGAAATAAATAAACACAATTAAAATAAACAAATAAAACAGATAAAACTGTCCAAAAAATACCCCAAATTCTACAAGGCCTAATTCCTTAAAGTAATATTAGAAAGCAATAAAACAAATAAAAAAAAAGTTCCCCCTCCTTGAATTGCCACCTTATCGCGGTGGAGGGGTTTGCGTGCCCAAAACTTTCCCCATTTAATAGCCCCTGCCTGGGTCTATTGATGCCAAGGGATGGGCCAGACTAAGAGCAATTCACACAAAGAGAGAACAATAAATTGAGACATTATCAAGGTTGAAGTTTACTCGTCTTAAGAGTTACCAAAGCCTTACACTAAAACAAAACCTCATTGAGCCCCTACAAAATCTCAAGGTTGTAGACTATGGTGTTTCATGGCTGCCATTAACTGAATGAGTACAAAGATAACTGAGCAGGTGCATTCATGAACTGAGTGAGCGAACCTTACGTGCCCAAATCACTAAAATCACTGTATTAGGTAAATTGTCATGTGCACGTTATACTACATGGGTGAAAGGCTTTTCCATTGTTAGCATTTGTTAACCACATGCTAATACATGCTTTCCAGGATTATAAGTTGTGTGGTAGCTCTGTCTCGGGCTAACCATAAAGTGTACATATAAATTTACCTAATAAAGTAATTTTTTACATGAGAAAAAATTACAGCACAAGAAAACCCACTACACTTTCTTACCTTGTTCTTGGCCTTTCGTTAACGTTTTAATCCACGTTACATCCGTAGTTTTGTTCCTATTACAGCCTCTATGAAATGAAAGTCCCGCCTCGCTGACTCGCCGGATTTGACCTGCAAATTTCAGCCAATCAGATCAACAAGAAAGGTTACCACCCCAAAGTGACAAACATACCCCCTGAACTCCCAAATTAAGTGAGCGCGCAGGACCGCAGGCGATACAAAAACATTTTTAAGATCACAATGAAAATTTAAAAAAACAAAATCCCAAATGTTAAAATTGAAAAAAAAAAATAATAATAAAAAAAACTTAAATAAAATGAAAAAAAGTATACGAAAACAAAATTAATTTCCAGAACACAAAATGAATAATTAAAAGTAAAAACATTTCAGAAAACAAAATGAAATGTTAAAAAATGAAAAACATTTCAGAAACCGGAGGAAGTAGGTAATGTGGGACAACGCTGACTGGATGATGTTTGTCCATTATTTGAACTGAAAGAAATTTTACGTGATTGAAGCGATGCTGGATATTGTCGTGCTGCGGTTTCCCGGTGATGGCGATTGCGCAACTCTTCAGGACGTGCGTGGGGAGGGAAATCACTGCACACGACAAGAACTCTTTGCTCGCAAACTTTTACTCGTCTTGAGCAGGTAAGTACAGATGATGATTTTCTTTACAGCAACAGGGTTGCAATATTTGCTCAGGCTCTTGCTCGGGCACAGAACAGCGGAGAGACCTGTCCATGCGATGAGCGTGAGCACCAAATGAAAACTCTTCACGTTACCCACAACTTAATCTGAACTCCAAGTATCGCGTTACTTTTTAACCAATAAGAATAGGCTGACAGGGGTTATCCTATGTTGAAGTTGCTGCCTTACACTACCCCCCCTTGAGAGTACTGAGTCCCTTCAGTAATAATGCCTAAAAATAATAAAATAATACAGAACTGAATTACCACTGGTCTGATGTAATCTAGAATTACTGAACACATCTCTGAATTGAACACGTGACTGAACACAACTTTTACATTGAAGGTTAACCAGACCTAAGACTTGAGTGGTTCCTGAATATCTACAACTTGTATCTTTTAATTATTCTCTAAATCTTTCTGGACGATTCACTATACGCCCCCTGGAAGTTTTGATAGTCCTTTCTTGGGTCTTCTGTTCCCCACGCAGAGTCTTTTTCTTCTCTTTATCCAACATGGCTTGTGGTTCCCCTTTTACTTGATCCTCTTCATAGTGTCCCATTAGAAAATGCTCTGGTACCAGTTGCACCTCTTCTTCACTTATTTGTACTCCTGAATCTGTTTCACACTGCAGAACTTGACTCCGTCTACGCTTAACCCAGGCTGGAATGATGTCACTATTGTATGGTTTCAGACGATCGTGATGCATTATCTTGCTGCGCTTCAGCCCCTGAATCTCATAAAGAACAGGACCACGACATGCGGATACAATCATTGGTCCCTTCCATGGCGCTTGAAGCTTTGGACTCAGACCTTTCTTTTTGGTGTCATCCTTTACATAAACCAGGTCTCCAACTTGGAATGTGTTTTATCTTGCCCGAACATCATGCAGCTTTTTCTGACGTTCCTGCGCCATCCGGAGATGTTTTCTTGCAAGATTATGGGCATTTTTCATTCCTTCATCCAGGTGATGAAGGAACTCCAGGGTTTCCATATGGTCAGATTTGAGTGCAGCGATGCCAGTTTGCACATCTTGAGGCTGATGGACTTCTCTGCCAAGCATGAGTCTATTAGGTGTAAACCCAGTGGTAGCATGTTGAGAGCTACCATAGGCCGAAGTAAGCAGCGGTAAGTGATCATCCCAGTTCTTCTGATTCTGGTCCACGTAACACGTAACACTCCAACCGTACTTTAGTAAAAGTACGGTTGGAGGTAGAGCGTTTAGTCACCAAGCCCCTGTCTTATGGAATAAACTCCCAGCTCATGTAAGAGAGGCCGACTCAGTTTCTACATTCAAAGCTAGACTGAAAACATTCCTCTTTGGACAGGCTTATTGTCAGACTAGTTAGTATTCAGAGATTATTTAACTTAATGTTAATTTGTTTAAATTAAACTTAATAATAACTATTTCTTTTAAAAGGCTGCTAGAAGTTGAAGCTGGGGTAACTATGGTGCACTGGGGTTCTGTCCTCTTTCCTGTTTTTACTTCTACCCTTCCTCTCCTCTATTCTTGATCATAATTTATCATTTAGTTCTCCATGCCTCTGTTTGGTGCAGTGCGATTCATGTATTGTCCCTCTTTTCCTCTCCCCTCCTGGGGAGTGGGAGTGCTTCCAGACTCCAGTTGGCTCATCCGTGCTCCAGTTCCTGACCGTTTACCTCGCCTTTGCTCCCGCTCCTACACCTGGCTGTGGATCCTGCCTCTGGCTCATCTCTGGCTCGTCTCTGCTCTGTACCTGACCGAGTACCTCGCCTCTGCTCCTGCTCCTACACCTGGCTGTGGTTCCTGTCTCCGGCTCGACTCGCGCCTTTGACTGTCCCCACAACCACGGCTGGATGAAGCTCGTCTGCTGGACTTTTATATATGTAGTTGTAGATTTAGATAAGTTAATTCTTCTCTAAGATTTCTGGTAAATCGCCTGTCCGTCCTGGGGGAGGATCCCTCCTTCATGTGGGTACCCCTGAGGTTTCTTCGTTTTTTCCGGAATCCGTTTTTTTTGGGAGTTTTTCCTTACCGCGAAGGGGGGTCTAAGGGCAGGGATGCCAGTATAGCTTAGTCAGTTTGTTAGTTCATTTTAGTATTTTTCTATTGAACTCTTTGTATTCGTGATCCTTTTGATTTCATGTTTTACTTCGAAGCCCATCGAGACGACTGTTGTTGTGATTTTGGGCTATACAAATAAAATTGAATTGAATTGAATTGAACACCTTATCATCTGGAGCAGTGTTCGATTGAACCGTTCTACTTGGCCATTGGATGCGGGATGGTAAGGGGTTGTCCTTGTCTTGGTAATTTGCAGAAGTTTGCAAACATTCTGGAACAGCAAACTCTCAAAGTTCCGGCCTTGATCTGTATGTAATTCCAGGGGTGCCCCAAAAGGAGCAATGAAATCATACACCAGTTTCTTTGCTGTGGTTTCCGCACCTTGGTCTGGTACAGGAAACGGTTGACTTCCTGGTTCCTGGTTTTTCCCAAACATAGTGCAGGACACCTTTGTACAACATCACTTGAGGCCAACAGAGCCAAAACCTCCTCATGGCAGGGCTCTCCATCATCACCTCCTCCTTAGTAGGTAGTGTCTCTGACTCTTTCCATTTATGGAGGAGGGAGAGAACGGGATCGGCTTTTTGGAGTGCAGTGAGTTGTTCAGGTGTGACTGATTGTAACCAGTTAACTGCTGGAGTTTCCAACTCTGTGCTGACCTGGTCTGTTGCAATTGGCTGTTCACAATTACTGCCATTAGACTCGACACACCTCACCTTTCCCACTGCTCCTGCAGTCTTTTGCAGTATTTACACCCATGACATGGCAAGTCGGACGCAGTCTTCCCAGCTTGATAACAGTTACATCGGTTGAAGTTTGTACTGACCTGTCTTGACATAGCATCGGCGTTTGAATGTCGAAGACCAGGCCTGTGTTCAATGTCAAAGTCATATTGGCTCATTTCCTCCAGCCAACGTGCCAGCTGGCCTTCGGGGTGCTTGAAGCGGAAAAGGCAGGCAAGGCTGCTGTGGTCTGTCCGCAGAAGGAACTTCTTGCCCAGTAGGTAGTGGCGAAACTGCCGTGTGTAGCGAACAATAGCAAGCAGCTCTCTTCTGGTGACACAGTATCTCTGTTGTGCTGGTGTGAGATGGTTGCTGGCATATGTCAAGACTCGCTCTTCTCCCCACTGGAGTTGTGATAGTACAGCTCCAATGCTGTGATTTGATGCATCTGTATCAAGAATAAACTTGCCCTCAGCAATGGGGTAACAAAGCACTGGTGCAGTGGTCAGCTTCGCTTTTAACTGTGTAAATGCATCTTGATGCTTTTCTGTCCAAAGAAAGGGAACCCCCTTTTTTAAGAGGCAGTGAAGGGGACTCGCTAACTCTGCAAAAGCTGGAACAAACTTTCGATAATAGTTACACAATCCAAGAAAAGCCTCTAGATCCTGTTGGTTCTGGGGTGGCTCCCAGAGCTGCACATCACTAACCAGCGCTGGGTTTGGCTGAACTCCTTGACCATTCACAATGTGGCCCAGGAAAAGCACCTCATCCTGAAGTAAATGGCACTTAGATGGTTTTAACTTGAGCCCATAGGTGTGTAGACATTTAAAAACTTGTGCGAGCCTGTCCAGACTTTCATCTACCCCTCGACCCAGGACAATAATATCGTCCAGGTAGATCAGCAATGTTTCCCACTGGAGTCCACGGAGCACCAACTCCACTGCCCTCTGAAAAGTGCTTGGGGCATTACAGAGGCCAAATGGCATACGTGTATATTCATATAGACCCCATCTAGTGATGAAAGCTGTCTTCTGACGATCTTTTCCATTCATGGTTATCTGCCAGTATCCGG
Source organism: Oryzias latipes (assembly GCF_053564925.1). Taxonomy (NCBI): domain Eukaryota; kingdom Metazoa; phylum Chordata; class Actinopteri; order Beloniformes; family Adrianichthyidae; genus Oryzias; species Oryzias latipes. The sequence goes on from NC_136240.1 coordinate 11,203,616, forward strand.
ACTGGAGATCAAGCGTTGAAAACACAGTGGCTCCTCCAAGCACATCCAGACACTCTTCAATCTTGGGTAAAGGATATGCATCTTTGGTGGTCAGGTTGTTGAGACGGCGGTAATCTACACACCATCGGACTCCTCCATCTTTTTTTCGTACCAAGACTACAGGGGAAGCCCATTCAGATGAAGATGATGTTATGACTCCAGCTTTTAGCATAGCTTGAAGGTGTGCCTCCTCTTCACCTGGAAATCCAAGAGGTGTGCGCCTTACTGGTTGACGAACAGGCTTGGCAGATCCTGTATCAATCTTGTGTGTTACAGCAGACAGATAACCCAAGTCCTAGTCATTCTTGGCAAACAGAGATTGATATGTCAGCAGTAGTTGGATGAACTGTTGTTGTTGTTCCTCACTTAAGGTTTCACTGACAGCTGCTGCGAGGCCATGAAGATGTTCTGGGAGGTCGGAAGATGTGACTACCCTTCCCACAACAACTGACGAGCTCTTCCTTTCCATGTTTAGGTCAGGTTCTGCTTGATGCTCTCCTGCACATTCTAGCTTTGTATGATCAGCTTCAACCAGCAGTCCAAGACAAGCTCCTTTTGGTAGTGCTGATTTGCTAGTTGAAAAGTTGCAGAGCCTGACTGGCACTCTCTTTTTCATAGTTGTAAATACACCCCCTGAAGCTATAGCTTCAGTGATGCTCATTGGTTCCAATACTGCTGGTATTTCAGGTCTTGGGTCGTCAACTTCACCCCAAACTACACATTCAGATGATGGTGGTATGGTTGTAGTCTGACTCAGCATCACTCTGGTAACATAATAGTCTGTTCCATCCCCCTTCACTATTTTGGAGGGCACAAGCTCATTATCAATAAAGACTTTGCCACATGCATGAACATGGAAAACTGTCCTGTAGATGAGGTATAAAACTGGAATTAGTCAAATAGCCAGTAATGCGTAACCCAGAGAGCATGACGTAGTGACCAGATATAAGCACCATAGAAGAGCAACGAACTGGTGCTGAACACTGGAAAAGGAACCTCTTAGCCAGGCAGGCTGATGAGGTGAGTGCTGACAGCTGGGTCTAATCTGGAGGGCGGAGCAGAGAAGGAAGGGGGGGGGGAGACTGCCAGAGGCACCATGACACCACACAACACAATGACTTACAAAAAAACACATTAACTCACAAGACAACAACTCACAACACAACACTTTAACTCACAACCCAACATAACTCACAATACAATAACTCACAACAAAGCACAATAATTTGCAACACCACACAATAACTCACAGCACTTCACTTTAACTCACAACACAAGAACTCACAACACAATAATTCGCAACACAATAACTCACAACACAAAACTTTAGCTCAAAACTGAAGTATATCTGCAACGGCAGTTTCTGTGCTTTTATTCTGAAATTTCCACTGTGCTAAAACATCGGTAATCATGTCTCCATTTAGGGTTCATGAGATCGTTCAAAGATTCTCGTTTACACGCAGCTTCTCTCCTGGGGGGTATTCCAGAAAGCAGGTTATGCTAGCTCCCAAGGTAAGTTTGTGGCTAAGGAGGTTGATAACCTTAGCTTTCGGTTCCAGAAATGGAGGTATGTTTCAGGATATGTCAAGTTGCCATAGCAACTCATGCTTTGAACATAACCTGGTCTGGAGCAGGTTTAGTTGAAGGTTAGTTTGTTTTCAGAGAGGTGAAGCAGCATGGCGTGTCCATTTAAAGATGATTTAGTGGACGAAGAAGCTCAGATAATACTTTTTACACCATGAGAGGGTGATAAGACCACATATGGATGTTGGAAAGATAAACCTTTTTACTTTGATCTAACTTAATTATTTGCTTTAGTTAAGATAAATCTTTTTTTGTTGTTAAGTCAGCTGAAAAAAAACATAGTTTTCACGCTTATTTTACTTTCATTCAAATTACTTCAAGTAAGTAAGTGTAACTTTGGTGCTGCTGTTAGAGGGGCACCGCAAGGGATTGTGGGATACCATTCCCGAGCCGTCCCGCCGCTCTGGGTTAGCGGCTGCAGGACTCAGAAGTGCCGCCAGCTCACGTAGCGAGTTTGGGGAAGCAGAAATAAATGTCGCTCAGTCCTTAGAATCGTGGATTTGTGTTTCCAGTTGTGTCCCGACAAAATAAAGGCTGATGTTATTCCCAGACATTTACGTGCAGCCAAGATGCAGATTGCAGCGTTTTATGGTCCTGGATTTTGTGTCCATCAGGCTAATGTTGTTAGCCTGTGTTTATAGCCTGTCCTAACCCTTCTTCCAGCACTGATCACACGGATTAAATAAAACGATGAGCGAACAGGAGCTTCATACCATTCATGACATTAATAAAAGCACGTTTGGAATATCGTCTCGTATATTACCGAGCTGCTGCATAAAATAAATGTCTGTGGCAGCTGTTTGTTTAGAACGAGACCTATTTCCTCATCCGGGTTTTTGAAGCACTACTGCGCATGCTCAAATGATTCATTCCGACCGAAAGTGTGAGCCATGGGAACTTTTGTTCTAATCAGAAAAAGGTTTTCTGATCCCATGTGCACGAGTGAATTTTAACCCGACCATTGATCCGATCAAGATATTCTGCCCATGTAACCGCGGCTTATATGACCCAGTTTAAAGGCTGACCGTCCGTCAAAAACCCAAGAGGAGAAAATAAAAACAAAAATAAAATGAGGGGTCCTTTTTTATTATTATTATTGTCGCAATGAAAATAAGAAAAATATCTGTTCCGTAAAGTTTGAAACATAATCCGTTTTGAGTGTTGTGTTGTGAGTCATTGAGTTGTGAGTTATTGTGTTGTTAAGTAAACTGTTGTGTTGTGAACTTTCTGGGCCTCTGTAGAAAATACATGGATTATTATAGGACATTGTTGTTTGGATGATAATATCCAGCATCGCTTCAATCACGAAAAATGCATATCCTTTACCCAAGATTGAAGAGTGTCTGGATGTGCTTGGAGGAGCCACTGTGTTTTCAACGCTTGATCTCCAGTCCGGATACTGGCAGATAACCATGAATGGAAAAGATCGTCAGAAGACAGCTTTCATCACTAGATGGGGTCTATATGAATATACACGTATGCCATTTGGCCTCTGTAATGCCCCAAGCACTTTTCAGAGGGCAGTGGAGTTGGTGCTCCGTGGACTCCAGTGGGAAACATTGCTGATCTACCTGGACGATATTATTGTCCTGGGTCGAGGGGTAGATGAAAGTCTGGACAGGCTCGCACAAGTTTTTAAATGTCTACACACCTATGGGCTCAAGTTAAAACCATCTAAGTGCCATTTACTTCAGGATGAGGTGCTTTTCCTGGGCCACATTGTGAATGGTCAAGGAGTTCAGCCAAACCCAGCGCTGGTTAGTGATGTGCAGCTCTGGGAGCCACCCCAGAACCAACAGGATCTAGAGGCTTTTCTTGGATTGTGTAACTATTATCGAAAGTTTGTTCCAGCTTTTGCAGAGTTAGCGAGTCCCCTTCACTGCCTCTTAAAAAAGGGGGTTCCCTTTCTTTGGACAGAAAAGCATCAAGATGCATTTACACAGTTAAAAGCGAAGCTGACCACTGCACCAGTGCTTTGTTACCCCATTGCTGAGGGCAAGTTTATTCTTGATACAGATGCATCAAATCACAGCATTGGAGCTGTACTATCACAACTCCAGTGGGGAGAAGAGCGAGTCTTGACATATGCCAGCAACCATCTCACACCAGCACAACAGAGATACTGTGTCACCAGAAGAGAGCTGCTTGCTATTGTTCGCTACACACGGCAGTTTCGCCACTACCTACTGGGCAAGAAGTTCCTTCTGCGGACAGACCACAGCAGCCTTGCCTGCCTTTTCCGCTTCAAGCACCCCGAAGGCCAGCTGGCACGTTGGCTGGAGGAAATGAGCCAATATGACTTTGACATTGAACACAGGCCTGGTCTTCGACATTCAAACGCCGATGCTATGTCAAGACAGGTCAGTACAAACTTCAACCGATGTAACTGTTATCAAGCTGGGAAGACTGCGTCCGACTTGCCATGTCATGGGTGTAAATACTGCAAAAGACTGCAGGAGCAGTGGGAAAGGTGAGGTGTGTCGAGTCTAATGGCAGTAATTGTGAACAGCCAATTGCAACAGACCAGGTCAGCACAGAGTTGGAAACTCCAGCAGTTAACTGGTTACAATCAGTCACACCTGAACAACTCACTGCACTCCAAAAAGCCGATCCCGTTCTCTCCCTCCTCCATAAATGGAAAGAGTCAGAGACACTACCTACTAAGGAGGAGGTGATGATGGAGAGCCCTGCCATGAGGAGGTTTTGGCTCTGTTGGCCTCAAGTGATGTTGTACAAAGGTGTCCTGCACTATGTTTGGGAAAAACCAGGAACCAGGAAGTCAACCGTTTCCTGTACCAGACCAAGGTGCGGAAACCACAGCAAAGAAACTGGTGTATGATTTCATTGCTCCTTTTGGGGCACCCCTGGAATTACATACAGATCAAGGCCGGAACTTTGAGAGTTTGCTGTTCCAGAATGTTTGCAAACTTCTGCAAATTACCAAGACAAGGACAACCCCTTACCATCCCGCATCCAATGGCCAAGTAGAACGGTTCAATCGAACACTGCTCCAGATGATAAGGTGTTCAATTCAATTCAATTCAATTTTATTTGTATAGCCCAAAATCACAACAACAGTCGTCTCGATGGGCTTCGAAGTAAAACATGAAATCAAAAGGATCACGAATACAAAGAGTTCAATAGAAAAATACTAAAATGAACTAACAAACTGACTAAGCTATACTGGCATCCCTGCCCTTAGACCCCCCTTCGCGGTAAGGAAAAACTCCCAAAAAAAACGGATTCCGGAAAAAACGAAGAAACCTCAGGGGTACCCACATGAAGGAGGGATCCTCCCCCAGGACGGACAGGCGATTTACCAGAAATCTTAGAGAAGAATTAACTTATCTAAATCTACAACTACATATATAAAAGTCCAGCAGACGAGCTTCATCCAGCCGTGGTTGTGGGGACAGTCAAAGGCGCGAGTCGAGCCGGAGACAGGAACCACAGCCAGGTGTAGGAGCAGGAGCAGAGGCGAGGTACTCGGTCAGGTACAGAGCAGAGACGAGCCAGAGATGAGCCAGAGGCAGGATCCACAGCCAGGTGTAGGAGCGGGAGCAAAGGCGAGGTAAACGGTCAGGAACTGGAGCACGGATGAGCCAACTGGAGTCTGGAAGCACTCCCACTCCCCAGGAGGGGAGAGGAAAAGAGGGACAATACATGAATCGCACTGCACCAAACAGAGGCATGGAGAACTAAATGATAAATTATGATCAAGAATAGAGGAGAGGAAGGGTAGAAGTAAAAACAGGAAAGAGGACAGAACCCCAGTGCACCATAGTTACCCCAGCTTCAACTTCTAGCAGCCTTTTAAAAGAAATAGTTATTATTAAGTTTAATTTAAACAAATTAACATTAAGTTAAATAATCTCTGAATACTAACTAGTCTGACAATAAGCCTGTCCAAAGAGGAATGTTTTCAGTCTAGCTTTGAATGTAGAAACTGAGTCGGCCTCTCTTACATGAGCTGGGAGTTTATTCCATAAGACAGGGGCTTGGTGACTAAACGCTCTACCTCCAACCGTACTTTTACTAAAGTACGGTTGGAGTGTTACGTGTTACGTGGACCAGAATCAGAAGAACTGGGATGATCACTTACCGCTGCTTACTTCGGCCTATGGTAGCTCTCAACATGCTACCACTGGGTTTACACCTAATAGACTCATGCTTGGCAGAGAAGTCCATCAGCCTCAAGATGTGCAAACTGGCATCGCTGCACTCAAATCTGACCATATGGAAACCCTGGAGTTCCTTCATCACCTGGATGAAGGAATGAAAAATGCCCATAATCTTGCAAGAAAACATCTCCGGATGGCGCAGGAACGTCAGAAAAAGCTGCATGATGTTCGGGCAAGATAAAACGCATTCCAAGTTGGAGACCTGGTTTATGTAAAGGATGACACCAAAAAGAAAGGTCTGAGTCCAAAGCTTCAAGCGCCATGGAAGGGACCAATGATTGTATCCGCATGTCGTGGTCCTGTTCTTTATGAGATTCAGGGGCTGAAGCGCAGCAAGATAATGCATCACGATCGTCTGAAACCATACAATAGTGACATCATTCCAGCCTGGGTTAAGCGTAGACGGAGTCAAGTTCTGCAGTGTGAAACAGATTCAGGAGTACAAATAAGTGAAGAAGAGGTGCAACTGGTACCAGAGCATTTTCTAATGGGACACTATGAAGAGGATCAAGTAAAAGGGGAACCACAAGCCATGTTGGATAAAGAGAAGAAAAAGACTCTGCGTGGGGAACAGAAGACCCAAGAAAGGACTATCAAAACTTCCAGGGGGCGTATAGTGAATCGTCCAGAAAGATTTAGAGAATAATTAAAAGATACAAGTTGTAGATGTTCAGGAACCACTCAAGTCTTAGGTCTGGTTAACCTTCAATGTAAAAGTTGTGTTCAGTCACGTGTTCAATTCAGAGATGTGTTCAGTAATTCTAGATTACATCAGACCAGTGGTAATTCAGTTCTGTATTATTTTATTATTTTTAGGCATTATTACTGAAGGGACTCAGTACTCTCAAGGGGGGGTAGTGTAAGGCAGCAACTTCAACATAGGATAACCCCTGTCAGCCTATTCTTATTGGTTAAAAAGTAACGCGATACTTGGAGTTCAGATTAAGTTGTGGGTAACGTGAAGAGTTTTCATTTGGTGCTCACGCTCATCGCATGGACAGGTCTCTCCGCTGTTCTGTGCCCGAGCAAGAGCCTGAGCAAATATTGCAACCCTGTTGCTGTAAAGAAAATCATCATCTGTACTTACCTGCTCAAGACGAGTAAAAGTTTGTGAGCAAAGAGTTCTTGTGTGCAGTGATTTCCCTCCCCACGCACGTCCTGAAGAGTTGCGCAATCGCCATCACCGGGAAACCGCAGCACGACAATATCCAGCATCGCTTCAATCACGTAAAATTTCTTTCAGTTCAAATAATGGACAAACATCCTCCAGTCAGCGTTGTCCCATCATTTTTTAACATTTCATTTTGGTTTCTGAAATGTTTTTGGGTTTTTTTCATTTTGTGTTCTGGAAATTAATTTTGTTTTCAGATTTTTTTTTCCCATTTTTATTTAAGTTTTGGCTTTTTGAAATTTTGTTTTTTAATCAATACTGCTTTTTAACATTTGGGATTTTATTTTTTTTAATTTTCATTGTGATCTGTTTTTGTATTGCCTGCGGTCCTACGCGCTCACATAGTTTAGAAGTTCAGGGGGTGTGTTTGTCACTTTGGGGTGGTAACTTTCTTGGTGATCTGATAGGCCGAAATTTGCAGGTCAAATGCAGCAAAGCAGTGGGGCGGGACTTTCATTTCACAGTGGCTGTAATAGAAAAAAAAAACTACTGATGTAATGTGGATTAAAACGTTAACGAAAGGCCAAGAACAAGGTAAGAAAGTGTAGCGGGTTTTTTGTGCTGTAAGTTTTTCTCGTGAAGAATTACTTCATTAGGTAAATTTATATGTACACTTTATAGTTAGCCCGAGACAGAGCTACTACGCAACTGTATTAGCTTTTGGATGACAAATGCTAACAATGCAAAAGCATGTCCCCCATTGTTACGGCTGTGGCCGTATTTGGTTTTGGTTTATTTGTTTGTTTTGTGTTTTTTGTGTGTTATTTCTGTATCAGAGTGGGACTTGTGTTTTTTGTGGATCTTTGTTTGTATCTCTGTGATTATTTTCAGGTGTGCTGGCAAAGGTGTGGCCTCTCATTGGACCAGGGCTAAAGGAGGCAGCCTTAAAGCCACCACATGGACCTCCACACCGTGAGAAGGGAGCCTTGCTGCACCAGTCTCCACTGAAGCTTGGTCCTCTTCTCCATTTTGTTTTGTACTTCACCTCTTGTTTAGTTTGTGTTGCACTTTTGTGTTGTGGTTAAGTAGACTGTATTAGTTCTTTGTATTTTGTAGTTGACTCTGATTAGTCTTTTGGTTTATAATTATTTAAGTGAAGCTGTAGGGGTGAACCGCCATTTTGTTTAGTACATGTTTTCTCCTGTTTATGTTAGGCTAGGGAGGTTAGAGTTTTTTTCATTTATTTCCCTTTCCTTTCATTTACAGGTAAGATTGCATGTTTCAGTTAGTTGGGGTTTTGTTTGTTATTTTGGCCTTGGTTCACCCTGAAGCCTTTTAGCTTCACTTTTAGTTATTGTTGGATTGTTTGTTTATTTGTAAATAAATTCGGTTATTTTATGGAGACATTCGTTTGGTGCTTTTTGTTACAGTCAACTTTGGTAGCTAAACCTTTACTTTTTTATGTTATGCCCCCCCTAGCACCCCTAGACACAAAGGGGGCCTAAGCCCCATGTAGTATAACGTGTACATGACAATTTACCTAATATAGTGATTTTTCTCACAAACCGAGCGACAAGCAGTTGGGATTGCAACCGCGCAGTCATAAAATGCGGGCTCGCTCGGTTAGCATTACATTTGTGTAAAGTTCATGAATGCAATCGCTCAGTTATCTTTGTATTTCACTCAATTCATAAATGTAATCACTCAGTTATCTTTGCACTCATTCAGTTAATGGCAGCCATGAAACACCATAGTCTACAACCTTGAGATTTTGTAGGGGCTCAATGAGGTTTTGTTTTAGTGTAAGGCTTTGGTAACTCTTAAGATGAGTAAACTTCAACCTCGATAATGTCTCAATTTATTGTTCTCTCTTTGTGTGAATTGCTCTTAGTCTGGCCCATCCCTTGGCATCAATAGACCCAGGCAGGGGCTATTAAATGGGGAAATTTTTGGGCACGCAAACCCCTCCACCGCGATAAGGTGGCAATTCAAGGAGGGGGAACTTTTTTTTATTTGTTTTATTGCTTTCTAATATTACTTTAAGGAATTAGGCCTTGTAGAATTTGGGGTATTTTTTGGACAGTTTTATCTGTTTTATTTGTTTATTTTAATTGTGTTTATTTATTTCTTCTTAGTATTAGGGGAATATGGTTTAGGGGTTGTTTTTTTGGACAAAGGGAGAAACCAGCGCATCTGGAGAAAACCCTGTAGTTGAAAAATAGTTTGATTTGCTTTTATTTTAATTTTAGTTTATTATTGATTTATTCTAAGAATTAGGAAACTATAGTGTGTGTGTGTGGGGGGGGCAGAGGGAGAAACCAGAGCATCTAGAGAAAACCCTGTAGTTAAAAACCAGTTTTATTTGCTTATTTTTTGTTTTTCTGTTTATTTATTCTAAGAATTAGGGGAATAAAGTTTGGGAGGTTTTTTTGACAGAGGGGGAAACCAGAGCACCTGGAGAAAACCCTGTAGTTAAATAACAGTTCTATTTATTTATTTATTTTAATTTTAGTTTTATTGTTTATTTATTCTAAGAATTTGGGAACTATAATTTTGGGGGCTGGGGTGGACAGAGGGAGAAACCAGAGCATCTAGAGAAAACCCTGTAGTTAAAAACCAGTTTTATTTGCTTATTTTTTGTTTTCTGTTTATTTATTCTAAGAATTAGGGGACTAAAGTTTGGGAGGTTTTTTTGGACAGATGGAGAAACCAGAGCACCTGGAGAAAACCCTTTAGTTAAATAACAGTTCCATTTATTTATTTGTTTTAATTTTAGTTTTATTATTTATTCTAAGAATTAGGGAACTATAGTTTTGGGGGGTGGGGTGGACAGAGGGACAAACCAGAGCATCTACAGAAAACCCTGTAGTTAAAAAACAGTTTTATTTGCTTTTTTTCTGTTTATTTAGTCTTAGAATTAGGGACTAGAGTTTGGGGGGGTTTTTTGGACGGAGGGAAAAACCAGAGCACCTGGAGAAAACCTTGTAGTTAAAAAACAGTTTTGTTGTTTTTTTATTTTATCTTTTATTTATTTATTCTAAGAATTTTTTTTTGTTAGAGGGAAAAACCAGAGCACCTGGAGAAAACCCTTTTTAGACTCGTGTGTCAGACATTAATGGGAAGGGGGGGGGGGGGGTAACTTTTCACAACACTGTTGCCTGACCTCGAGAAAAATACAGTGGTGTCACTAAAATAGTCTTTTTTATATAATAACAGATACATATTTACAAGATGCATATTTAGAATAGAAAAACCCACACTAGTTTATACCACTACACTAATAATTAAATGTTTGACTCTAACACACACACACCAAATGTGTATGAGGCTTTTAGGGGGCTTGGTGTTTGTGTGTTGGTTGTGGGAGGCCTTAGTTTGTGTGTGGGTTGGGAGGGGCTTGATCTGTGTGTGGGTTGTGGGGGGCTTGGTGTGCGTGTGTTGTAGGGGGCTTGGTGTGTGTGTGTGGGGGGTTGTGGGAGGCCTTATTGTGTGTGTGTGTTGTAGGGGGACTTGATGTGTGTGTGTGTGGGGGGGGGGGGGGGGGGTTGCAGGAAGAAGGCTTTCTCTCCAGGGCTGTGGTCGTTGGTCCACTTAGTCTTTTTTTCTAGACTTTCTAAACAGGTTCAGGAACCGCCGACCAGCACTTGTCTTTGGAGACTTCTCTTTCAGCTCATCCACCTGCTGCTGTAGTTGGATCAGCAAAGCCTCTTGGGTTTCACTGATGGTCTCTTTCTCCTTGACAACTTCCTGTAGGTGAGCAATTTGCTGTGAAAGGGTGGACTTTTCTTCTACCAGCTGTTGTCTTTCCCTTTCCAGCTGCTTCTGGCCTTTGAGTTCTTTCTGGACTTGGACCAAAGCAGCTCTTAATTTGGTGGACTCTTCTACCTCCAGTTCAAAGCTGACTTTGGCTTGATATGTTTTGTCCTTCTCTTGTTGAAACTCTTCTTCCATTTGGTGTAATTTCAAGCCGAGGTCAAAGTTCTTCTTGCGATAGGCCTTTTTTACCATCTTAAGCCGTTCGTCTTCTTGCTCCAGCTTTTTCTTAAAGATGACTTCAGAATTTTTTATGATTGCATCTTTTTCTCTGATGGTTTCTTTTAATGTGTCTATGCCCTCCTCAATATGGGAGAGCAATTCCAAAAAGGTCTTTTCCTTTTGGTAACATGCAGAACTATCCTCCTCATACTTTCTTCTCAATGTAGCCATGTCCTGCATGAGGGAGGTGTTTTTACTCTGCCACTCTTTTCTTTCTTTAGCCAGCTGATTTTGTGCTTCTGTTAACGCCAGCTGATGGTCATATAGAAGATGCTCTTTCTCCCTTTCAAATTTGCTGGTAAGCTCCAAATGTTCTTGCTGTTGCTGCATTTTTAGGTCCGCCATCTGATTTTGTAGCTGGACGATGCTTTTCTTGGAGACCCTTTCAGTATTGTTTATGATCGCATCTTTTTCTCTGATGGTTTCTTTTAATTTGTCTATGCCCTCGTCAATATAGGAGAGCAATTCTAAAAAGGTCTTTTCCCTTTGGTTACATGCAGAGCTATCCACCTCATACTTTTTTCTCAATGCAGCCATGTCCTGCATGAGGGAGGTGTTTTTAGTCTGCCATTCTTCTCTTTCTTTAGCCAGCTGCTTTTGTGCTTCTGTCAATGCCAGCTGATGGTTATTTAGAAGACGCTCTTTATCCATGTCCAGTTTGCTGTTGAGGTCCAAATGTTCCTGCTGTTGCTGTATTTTTAGGTCCTCCATCTCACGGAGTAGTTGGACGATCTTTTTCTTGGAGACTCCTTTAGAAATGGTTACCTCAGTCTCCTTGTCCTTCTGAGCTGTCTTTAGCTGAGCAATTTCTTGCAAGAAAGAGGACTTTTCTTCCTGCCATTGCCGCCTTTCTTCTGTCAGGTTGCACACCTGTTCTTCAAGGTGTTTAGTTTTCAGAGCAGCATCTACCAGCTTCTGATCCTTCTGCTGGAGAAGCTCCTTCAGATGCCCTAATTCATCTTTCAGAGCAGTGATCTCTACTTGAAGTGCCTCTGCATTGGCCGTTGAGGTTGAGTCACAGGGTGAAGTCGGCTTATCCAAGTCAGTTGCACTTTGTATTTCCTTTACCAAAGGTTTGACTTCCTCAGGCTGAGTTGATTTAGGGACAGAGACCGACTTCATAGGAAAGAATGTAGCTGGGCGAAAGGAGACAATAGGAGCAAAACTTAAGGGTTTTAAACCTAAGGTTTGGTTTTGCGGGCAGATTTTAGGCATTGGTTTTTCCCAATCCTGCTCTCTTTTCGGTTGAGCAGTTTCTGGAGTCTCAGGAAATTCCTCATCACTTTTAGAAAGGGGAGAATGATCATAGTAAGGAGTTTCTGACATTTCAGGAAATTCCTCTTCATCATTGGAAGCGAGAGAGTCATCGTAGTCTTCATCTATGTCATCCCAGTCCATGAAAGTGTCAAACTCAGAAGTGGGCTCTTTCTCCACAACAGATTCAAAATTGCTGAGTTTGTTATTATTTCGGGTTTTTCGGACAGAACGGCGTGTTGATGGTTCCATGGTACAATTTACTGAGGTTTCGTATCAAAGTTTGACAACAAAGGTTCTTTGTAACTGAAGGCACTTCTTAAAAAGAGGACCTGGTCTTTGGTTCTTTGTGATCGGCGAAACGTGTGTGCAAAAATGCATCTGAATGTGAAGGTTTGGGTCCTATATCTGAACTTTTATCAAAGACATCATGATGATGTTACATAATAGACATCATATGACATCATTTGACATCAGTTACATCATATGACATCATATGTTGTAATTCGATGTATAAATGACATCATTGGTGTTGTGATTTGAAGAGAAATGATGCAGCTTTGAATTGGGGGAGGGGTCGTTACTTATTGTTTTTACCTACAATCTATTTTTAAGGTAAAGAAGCACACATAGACACACAAGCAAACACACCTTTGCAAAACATTAAATTAATAAATATTAGCAACATGAACACGAATTTAACACAACAGTTTATCACAAGTAAACTGTCCTCTGATCTAAACTGTGTAATATATTAATGTTTGGAGATGTTTCCCCCACATTTTCATTTGTCGTCATGAATAAACGCAAGCACCTTTCTTGCTCTTCTTAGGACTTTGAAAATCAAAAATCGCTTCCTGAATCCCAACATAAACAGGAAGTCACTTCAATTATGTGATCATGATGTTTGACGCATTGACTATACAAGAAAACTGGACCGTGCTGTGACAGTTTGTGGATGACTTTTCTCTGAGGTGCCAGTCAGGTCTCTCTCCTGACATATAAGATACAAAAAATCCACTGTCACAAAGGATGTTATTCACCCCCTCTGCTCTTTACACACACAAAAGTCCAAAGTTCGTTTAAAGTCTTTTATTGTCTCTGTTACTGTAGGAGGTTATTGCTGAAATGCAGTTAGAAAGCAAGGCCACACGGCCTAGTTCTTCAGAGTACCTCTTGTTTTCCTGTTCAGTCCAGTACTCCTTAGAAATCCGTTCCGGGTTCCTGGGAAGTTGTTTCCTGTATCCAGTCCTTTGTGGAGGGGATCCGGTCCAGGTTTTCCAACCGTCTTTGTTTTACAGGAGCAGTTCCATGTTTTCTTTGAAGAATTGTGGTTTCTTGGTCCGGTTTTGTTGTGTTCCAACCTTATTCCAAGTTTTAAGCAGATGTCTTGTGGATAATGGTAGTGCAGGATGAGGCCCGGTGCAGTAAACTGTCTGGAAAAAGTTCTGCTGGATTTGATCAGGTTTCCTCTGAGAAGATGTCAGTCTTTCAGGTTGTGGACGCATGCGGGGTTGAGCGTTAGAACCTCTTTCAGCTTCCTCCTCTCTCTGACTCCTCCCCTCCCAGATCCTCTGCATCTGTCTTTTTATGTCCCCTTTTTCCACAGCTGATGGCACTCTGATTAGAGGACACGCCTCTCCTCTCTGACCTGCACAGGTGATTTTTATCAGGGCGATATGCAAACTGTCAGATCGCCACAGTGCGCAGAAAACCAAAACCTAAAAACAAAATGAAAAAAAAAATAGAAAAAAAAAATTTCCAGAAAACAAAATGAAATATTTCTTCATTCATTCATTTTCTAATCCGTTTATTCCCTTTCGGCATCATGAGTGCCTATCCAACCACTTGCAAGCGAGGTCTGGGTTCACCCTGGACAGTTGCCAGTCTGTCGCAGAGCCAAAATTACACACTCATGTATTCTCACATTCACACCTATGAGCAATTTAGGGTAACCAATTAACCTATGAAGCATGTTTTTGAACAGTGGGAGGAAGTCTGAGTCCCCGGAGAAAACCCACGCAGTCATGGGCAGAACATGCAAAGACCACACAGAAAGGTCCCCCATTGATTTGCTGTTTAGGTCCCCCAGCCGAGCCTTCTTGCTGTGAGGCAAGAGAAATTGACAAAAAGATTAGGGAAGAGAAAAACTGATTCAGAATGCAGGGTATTTTACCTGTTATGAACACACAAATATTTTTTTGTTCAACATAAAGAAAAAAGTCTAATCTGCCAAGAGACGGTGGCAGTGTTCAAAGAATACAATCTACCCTCACATTATAAATCCTGTCACAAATAGAAATATGATACCTTGCAAGGGCAAATGCGTGTAGACAAACTCTCAAAGCTAAAAAGTGGACTGTTAGCTCAGCAGACTTACTAGACATTCCCTGAGTTTTTATGTAAAGATCCCAGAGAGAGTTATTTGTTGATTTATTGATTTCATGAATAGTGTTATTAAATATTTGCTGATTATTTTTATCACAAATTTTTTTTTGTGAAGAACCCAGAGAGGATTATTTGATATCAGATTGGATTATTTATATTTGGTTATGTATGGCTTTCTGGGAAACAATAAATGTTTACATTTAGACATCCCTGCGATTGTCACACTTCTTCTGTTTCAAACTGCCTTTCAATGAGAAAATGAAAACGTCATGTGGCCCTCACTGCAAAAGTTTGGGGACCCCTGCTTTAAATGGTCATTTAACGCATCGATGTGAGCTGACACATGCAGAGTCTTTTTGTTGAGTAATAAACTAGGTTTTGCAACATAGTAAACACAGCAGTGTATAGGGTGCATCCTCAAGAGTGTTGCTAAAAATGAAAGCATTCTATTTGGGAAATTTTAGAATTATAGTTACTCGTAACATACCCACAAAGAAAAATCATGTAAACAACAGCTGCATTGACAATAAATCTACCATTAAAAGGTGCATTCCAAACAAAGATGAAACAATCCTATTATGTGGTCTATTTCACGTTTGTGTTCCTCAAGCAAAGAAGCAGCAGAGGCTTGTGGAAAAAACATGCCTGCTGGAGCGTAACTGGCACAAAGTTTTTGCCTCTCTTGGTCATTTGACATACTTTGTTTGCTCAATTAGCCATTTGTCATTTCCCTTTGCAATTTCATGATTCGCTGCTAACAACTTGTGCTCTGAACAGCTACACCAAATTCCTCAGCAAGTATAGTTTAGGAAGTCGGGCTTTTGGGAATAATGAAGAAAGAAAAGATAAAACGCAAAACTACTAAAACTAATTTATTAGAATAAAAAGGTCAAAGTTGGCATCTTATTTTGTAGTTTCCACTTTGACAGTTACAGGATAAGGGCCGCCTGAATACAAGCGGCTGAAATGAGATTCCTCCATAGGGTGGCAGGGCGCTCCCTTAGAGATAGGGTGAGAAGCTGGGTCACCCGCGGAGAGCTCGGAGTAGAACCGCTTCTCCTCCACATCAAAAGGAGCCAGTTGAGGTGGCTCGGGCATCTAGTCCGGATGCCTCCTGGACGCCTCTCTGGAGAGGTGTTCCGGGCATGTCCCACTGGGCGGATGCCCCGGGGAAGACCCAGGACACGCTGGAGAGACTACGTCTCTCGTTTGGCCTGGGAACGCCTCGGGGTCCCCCCAGAGGAGCTGGAGGAAGTGTCTGGGGCGATGGAAGTCTGGGCATCTCTGCTCAGTCTGCTGCCCCCACGACCCGGTTCCAGATAAGCGGAGGAAGATGGATGGATGGATGGATGGAGGATAAGGGCACATCTGTATTACATTTTAATGGGTGCTACACAAAATCTATTGTACAAATAAAGTTTAAAGCTGCTGCAGATATTTTATAAAGTATGAAGATAAACTTTCAGGGAAACTGGAAGCTAAAACATAGGAAATCAGACGTCCACTTTTGTCTCGTACTGGCCGGTCTATGAAAATATTGTCTAACATTAAACTGCTAAAATGTGCTGAGAACAGTTGGGGACCACTGCACTAGAGGGACAGTGTCTGTGGTGGCCTGGGAGCTATTGGGGGGTCCCCCAACAGAACTGGAAGAAGATTTTTGTGGATATGGAGGTTCATGCATCTTTCTTCAGACTGTTGCATCCACAACCAGACTCCACATAAAGACAAAAAGATGGAAGGTTGGATGTGAATTCAAAAGTTAGTCACAAATAGGGCTTATCTTTCAGAACCCCTGTCGTTAAAGTAAAATATGTCCAACATAAGAGGCCTTCAGCTCTCATCTGTTTGCCCAGCTGTTGGACAGGACAGGTTAAAAAAAAACAAAAACAAATAGGGCTTATCTTTTATTACTTTAGGATTTCTTTAAAATAACAAGTGCAATTTAATTTTTTTAAAATAAAGTAATATTTCCATTATGTAGGTTTCAAGTCTTTCAAGTCTACGTGTAATGTCTGATTGCATCTTTTATGGTCTTTGTCTCTCCATCCCTCCTCTATCAGCCAATGTTGTGGGAAAAAAAAAGGGTCACTATCAGATTGCAAGGTGACAATGAATTAATGTCAGTGCCCCCCCCCCCCCCCCACACACACACACACACATAGGTAAACACAGCTTGATGATTTTCAATATGCAGCAAACAAACAAAAGACAAAATGATAAATAGTCAAGGATTTGGGATGAGAGGCTTTTACCAAAGCAAATTCATAGTGCTTTTCTTTTGGTAACTTAAGATATATTTGTTCTAAAAAGGGAACATTCAGCACTGTCTGATTTCCACAAGAAAATATTTTTCAGTCTAAGGAAAAAAAAGGCATGAATGTGCCTTAACCAATAAAGTTCTAAGAGTATGATTGGGGAAATAAAGTGCTGTTTACTTTCAGCATTGCTAAATGTAGCTTCTCCAGTACTTTTAAATGGTTCAGGAGCCTGAACGGCGCTTCAGAAATAAAGTGGGGACAAAAACAAAACACACAAATTCTTTCCAGAAACATTAAAGTGTGAAAAGGCAGCATGACAGGGAGAAGGAAAGTTGCTTTAATGTGGCCAACATATTTACATGACATTCTGCACTGCAGCCCCGCTTTCTCACACGCCGACACAGATTTCACCGCTCATCGCCACTACTTTGGCCTTTTTTCAGAGCGTTGTACACATTCCTCTGATCCATCAGGTCACTGATGGATCAGAGGAATCTATTGGAATCTGTGAGTTTCTGCAGAACTTTGACTCGCTTTGCCGACAGCATTTTGGCAGATGTTTCGTGTATGAGCCGAAGCGCAGCTGCAGTGCTTCACGCGTTTTCATCTGAGCCGCTGCAAAAAACACTGCAACCCTTCCTAAGTAAAAATTTAAGTAGTGCAAGTCTCTTAACAAAACAAGCTGCCTCTCACTGAGATCTTATTGTTTGTGATCTTTAGTAGTGTGGCAGTTTCCCTTGACTGAAACTCCACACAAGGACCAGAGCTCTGGGTTTGGTAGGCTTTAGTAGCGCCTGACCAAAATTCAGATAATTAAGCTGAAATGGAACCACCTGGCCCAGGGGAGGGGCCAGGTCTTATATAAGAGCATGTGAATGCTGGTTCATGAGAGAGAGGACTCTGTGTTTCAGAGCATGTGCTGAAATTGCTACTGGTTACATGCTGTAAAATAAAACAACAGGCATTTTTTTTTCATCCACACAAACCTCTGGAGTGGTTTTCATTGTTTTGCCTTGGACCTGCTGGTCTCACTCCGACCCAGAGCGTGACAGTAGAGCTGCTCAAAGAGGCTGAGCGGGCGGTGCAGCCAACTAGCAGTTGAAATAAACAGCTTCTAGCCTGTTCCAGAGCAACGGTGTCCCGCTTTATTAGTTACCGTTTGCGTCCCGACCGGGACCGGACTGGAAATAATGAAGCCTGAGACTGAAAGGGAACACGCTGATGGGGCTCCAGCTGTCCTCGAACAGCAAAATCAGCACACAAAAGCACCTATAATAAGTCATGTGATCTCAGTTGGTGGGCTCCTGAGTTGAAGTTACTGACGTACGACTCGCATTTACTGGGGAATATCCAATTTGTCTGCTTACATGGCACACGCAAATGCACGTATCGAATTCGTATCCGATTTATTTCCACATATGAATGAGGCCTGAATCCGATCTGAGAAAAATCGGAATCAATGCGCTTTTTTCCTGCTTACACGTTCACCGGTCAAATCCGATCTGTGCCACATGAGAGGAAAAAAAATCAGAATTGGGTCACTTGAACCATGCAGTGTAAATGGGGCCTTGATGTACTTTTACACATTCGTTCATTATTCAGCTGCTTGACAAACCTCCAACCAGCTGCAACGTTACTGATACACCTTTCAGCTTGGTGATGATACATTGGCCGAAATGAGGATTTCAATTTTTAATCATCACATTTGTCAGGTGAATAATAGATCAGGCCTGCTAATAATGGACTCATCAAATGTGTCAAGTGCATCTGATATTCAGTTCTTCCATAATATCCAGGCTCTGCTCATTTTACTGCGAAGCCACAACTTCAAATCCAGGATTCTGTTAAATTATTTATATTTGATTTTATTTATATTTTAAATGATGTGGAAAGTTATTTCATCAATGAGTGTTGCCACTACTTAACACAAAAATACTATGGCATGTCCATTAAATCACTGATGCTGCAATTACAAATCGAATAGTTTCAGTCTGTTGAACAAAATAAGAGACATATTTGCAGCTGTTTAAAATTACTCAGTAATGTCACATAGTAATGCATCTAAACATACAACTATGACAATATTTGTCAAAAATACAAGCCAAATATTCACAAGCCTTTCGGTGCCTTGGACACAGTTTTTTAACTACTCTCATTTCCAGTGAGCTGTTTTGACAAATTTAGCAACATTTAAGTTGTGCATTTGCAGAAATTAGAACGCATTGAAGTTTTCCAGGTTCTTATATCACATAATTATCCTGAAATTACATGAGATTTGTTGACCTGGATGTCTGAAAAATGCCATAAAAATGTGGTTGTAAATAGGTAATATAAATAAAATGGTTAGTCTTTTTATACAATAGCTGCTTTAAATAGTGTTCGCACATGTAATGCAGCTTGATTTAAAAAAGACATGTTAAAAACACAAGACGTGACAATTGTTTAATATTTAAAAAATATATACTAAAGAATAATAACAATACATCTTAAAGCAGATATTAAATTATGTGAAGTGATGGCTCCAGTGATAAAAACCCTTGTTCAGCTTTGCATGCTTTAGGGCAGAGTCAGATTATTTTCTTAATGAAGTTTTATGACTAACAACGAACACTTGAAAGTATGATGATTTTATTCCTTCAATGGAAAAGAAATAAGATCCAGTTCAAATGCTCTCTTTTGTAAAACGATTGACACCTGTCATGATTCTAATGATCCTTAAAAGAAAAATACAAGTCTAATGAATGTTTTTTTTCAATGTTTATGTAATTACATTGTGATGCATCCATAATTTGTCCACAGACATAATTCATGGTTGTGGAAAAAAAATTAAAGGAAAGCCTCAATTTGGTGTGCACCCAGGTTATTTTTGTTTTAAATCTAATGACTTTACTGCATCATTCAGCTGGATAAATAAAACCCAGCTCTCAAGGGAAATAAATGTCTTTACCAGTCATTGAGTCTAATTCTTATGTGGAATTTTTGTTATTTATTCTGAATCCATATGGCATGATTTTGGATGCCATATGGTATAATCAGGCATCTGTTTTTTCCAGGGTTTTGTACCTATTAGGGACTTCTAACCAGAAAAACAATTCATGTGTGCTCAAGTATATTAATTCTTCATAAAAGCGATATTCATTCATTTGTCTCTCAGCACAAGCTGACAAAATCTGTAGGAGAGGTTTCTGAATTACCTCCAGTAGGTCTGCATGTCACCGTAACTGTGCAATCACTTATAAAACATTACATTGAGAATATGAAAGAGTTGGAGTATAATTTCCTATCTGGGGAGGATTTTTATTTTGATTCTTTTTTTTTAAATAATGTCAACGAAAGTCAGTCATGCTTTTTCACCCACTTGTGGCCTGCTATTCTTAAATTATGGAGGATGACAAAACATCTGGAAGGAACTGTTAGGACTAAATGTGAATAAATCATGTTGGGTATAAGGAGCAAAAATTACCAGTATATAGGATTACACACACATGCATGCATGTGTCTGTTTCTTTCTCAATGCACTATTTAGGATGCGATTGAAACTGATATTTATTTTCTCCATTTCCTGCGAGTCATATCAATGTGTATGCTGCGCTGCATGTATGGGTGGGTAGCCTGTCACCTCGCTGTTGACTTCTTGAGCCTGCGTCAAGTGGGAGTGGTTGCCAAAGGCAGCTTTAATTCGAATGTGTCTGTTTGCGTGCCCTCAGTGTGGCAGACACCAAAGGTCCAGATGGTGATTCAATCAACATTAGTAGTAATGAATTCTTGGTATGCTGTAATCCTTTACCACTCATGTAAATCTAATTCTAACTCAGAGAGGACACTTTGCCAAACAGCTAACAGGAAAGTCCATGAAAGAAAATTAAAAATAATGTTTCAATTCAATTTTATTATACAGCCCAACATTACAACAATAGTCATCTCAATGGGCTTCATACCAGTAACTGTATAGTAAACATGAAATTATGAATAACATGAAGTCATAGAATTCAACAGGTGATGGCTAAACATACTAAACTGAGCATCCCTGGCCTTAGACCCTCTTCCTCTGTTAGGAAAAACTCATAAAATAAACCACATTCCGGGGAGAAAAATAAAAGAAACCTCAGGGGTGTCCACATGAAGGAGGGATCCAACCCCAGGACAGGCAAGCGGTGTAACAGAACTCTTAGAGAAGAATTTGCTTATGTAATGTTTCCATTGAAGTTTTTTTTTTTATTACATTCTTGGATGTTTGACCCAAAACCCTTGTTATTCTGTCAGATTACTCAGTTATTGAATTTGTTTAGTCCAGGGGGCTGCAACCTTTATCCTTAGAACCTTTAACTTATCGCCGGGTGATTTTCACCAGAGCACATGTATTTACATGAATTTCAAAATGTGGCGTGTCAAGGAGTCTGTGCCTTGACCAGGAAAGTCTCACATGTCCCAGGAATGAGTGGACCAAAGACCAAAGTTTGTAGGATCATTTTATGATTTTTTAAGAATTTTTTGTTTTCAAATTCCTAATTTTTCAGTTATTTTTTAGCATGTTTTTAGGAACTATGTTTTTCTTTATAATTTTGTCACACATACCACATTTGAAAATAAAAGAAAACCACTCTAATTCATCGTGTGTTGTCATGGTTTGATCTATTCATTAAGACAAGTACTTTTTGTTGAGTATAACATATCGGGTAAGAATTAATCAGCAAAAGTGATGGTGTAACTTTTAATAGGAAAGGGTTCTACGGTTAATGCTAAAAAAGCCATTTGGTCCAATTTATTACTGACCAGAACCAAGCGACAGCCCCAAAATCCCCCTTACCGTTTAGAAAAATACATTTCATTTATGTTTGTGACTATTAAGCCATTCATTTATGAGATGTAGATTTATGTATATATATTTTTATATATTTTTTTTTATATATTAGCCATTTTACATTTTTTCTTTAAATTACACACATACATGTTCCTTTCAAAATAAAATACACCTTGGAGCAAATAAGATCCTGCTGCTGCAAAAGATTTACTTGCATTTTGTACATTTTAGAATTTTGCCTCTGAACAGCAAGAAGACATTATTGTGCATCTGAGGTTAAGAATATGTGCTTTAAACTTATTCCAATAAGCTCTGACATTATGTTAAACTCAGTTATGACGTCTGCATTTTGGAGGTCTGGTAAAACACACAAGGCCTTTTAATTCAGTGTAACATTAGCACTGGGTGGAGTTTATTTTACCATTAAAAAATCACCTCAGGTTAAAAATTTAAACATAAATTCCAAAAAAACAGTAGTTGGCATTTTTCTTCAAAGCCAAAGAGTCACAATGAAATTATAAAAGAGCTGCATGTGGCTCCAGAGGCTGAGGCTGCAGACCCCTGTTTTAGTCAATATGGAGGATTGGGGCTTCAGTTAAAGCTCAAAATATTTAAATTGGCTTTACAAAAACATATAATCAACTGAAATTCTGCTGTGTAAACACATTACAGCGATGGGTAACCACAGCTCCTTCACACGGTTCTGAACAACCGTGAATCTCTAGCGTGCCCTGGGATTTTTGGCCTGCTTCTTGATGAGCCTGTGGAAAAAAAAAAAAAAAACTCCTCTAGGGATTTGCCATGATTGCGTGAAGTGGAGTATCCACATGTGAACAGCGTGCAGAGCACACTCAGTTATAAAAGACTTTTCCATAGTAATTATCTCCATCATTTAAAATGCTTTTTAAGTGTTCATGAGAATAACACTAAGATCAAACATGTTTCTAAGCAGTATATCCATATTTAACAATCATCACTGGAATGATTTTTTCCTCCTTCATGCTCCTCTTTGTAACTCATCTGAACTTTCATCCAAAGTGGAGATAAAAGGCAGATATGAAATATGGTTCATGTGCATAACAAGCTATGTAGGACCAACTTTATTTTGCATGAATTGGGGTTATATAACTGTTTTGTTTTCCCCTCACTAATTAGTGAGGAATAACAGCTGATTTGTTATCACATGCAGATGTCACACTCCCAGACCCAACATGTGCTGTGTGCAACCCGTTTTAGGCTATTAACCAGCAATGACCTGCTGTGGATCCAGTTATTTATTGAAAATGTATCTTAATTGGAGACACTTTAGATCCAAACTCTGCTTACTTCTTACTTATAAAAATGACTCAGTAAATGTGTGAAAAAAGACGCACAATAGTTTGGTAATAATAGAATAAGCAAGAATTCAGTTTTAGTCTTTTAAAAACTGCAGCATTGCTAAAACGTGCACATTTGGGTTTTGTCAGCGTGTTTTTCGTGCTCATCCTCCGAGGTGAGAGATAAATGTGCTTGCGTGCCTCCTTATGGAGTAGATACGTCAGCACTGGAGGAGGCGCCAGAGGGCTGGCTTGGAGAGGCTGCTGGGCAGGGGAGAAGAGTGCGCGATAACAAGAAAATGAACCGAAAGTAGCGTCAAACATTCAGTCTGGAGAGGAGAGGAAGGGAGAAATGCTGGAAAACTGACTGGGATGAAAAACTCCGAGCCAAGACGCTGTGTTTTACTACCAAAGAATAGTTTTTAAATCAGTCTCCACGTCGCACAGAGGAACTGAAATATTCAAATGTTTTAGGTTGTTGACCAAACTCCCGGCGCACCTCTCGCTGTCTGCGCGCAGAGAGAGACTGGATGAGCTTGAAGTGTCAGCTCCAGCACCTGAGGAGAGGACAGCTCCTCACTGTCTGCTTCTTCGGACCTGCTCCTCAGAAACTCTGCGGCTTCTTTTAGTGCTCGCCTTTGCAGCCTGACTCTCTCTGGCTGCTCCAAGTCTGGAAAAAGAAGCAAAAAGATCCGCCTGAGGAGAGACCCGCGGCAGACAGTGTTCTCAATATGTACCAGGGGCATTCACAGGTAAGACCCGGCGTTCCTCTCTCATTTTTGCACGAGGGGTTGGATGTAAACAGAGCTCATGTTTATAATTTACGCACGCGGCTTCAGGCTCGTTTGCTTTGATTCATTCATTGGAGGTGTTAAGTCCATGTAAATGGTTAATGTAAAGGAGTGAGGTTTCAGATCCTGCAAAAAAACAACAACCTTTAAGTCGCATTTGGACTGAACGCATGCGAGAGCGACTATTGCACGTGCAGGTGGATCAAACATGTAAACAAGAGTAAAGCTTGGACAAGAGCTGGCATCACTTCAATTAACGAATTTTAGTCTTTAACGCACTTTTGACGTCATTCAATCTGACGTCAGTTCAAAACATCATCACTAGAAGCAATCAAATTGAAGTATGGGATACAAAGCAACATAAACAGACAGCCCTGGCACATTGCTTCTAATAAAATAAGGGAATTTAATGACTGATCTGACAAAGCTGCATCCATGTGTTTTGCAGAAATTTGTTTTGCAATGTTGCATTCATGTGAGGTACATGAACGCCTCCATATGCATGCAGTGAAATTAATACTATCAGTTAATGGAGACACCTTAGCGCCAAGACAGTGGATTATGTAATATTAGAACGGCTCTTGAGTCAGTACTAGGATGCATTAAAGACTAAAATTTAATATTTCATGATATATTACTCCAGCAGAAAGATTCATTGAAAAGGTGAAAAGGCTGAAGGTGACCAGACGTGTTTTGGCAAGATTTCCACAGTGTTTTTGTTTTTTTGTTTTTTTGCTTTTCTGTTTCAGGGTCAGAGTAAAGCCATGTGTCTTATATTCCTTGTATGTATTTTCCATGTTTCATTTACATTTCAGTTATCACAGACTGTGCACGTTTTTTCCCCCAATGCATGATATCAAGTCATATCACTGAGCAATGGGAAGATCTTGTTTGAAACAGGATACCACCACATCTGAGCCGCTGACTGTGCATGGAGCTAATTTAGCAGCAGCAAATGTTTAATGGGTCTGTTTGTAATCGAACTGATGCGGTCATATTGATGCAGAAATGTTTTTTTCATCTGCATAGGACATTAGCCCAAGCCTTTTTTCTTTAATATTTTACAATATCTGAATACAAGTTGGATAATTTTAATTCATTTGGCAAATTAATTGCTTTTTTTAGTTAAAGGTTTTGTTCAATATGATCAGTACTCTCTTTTAATTTAATGTCTTTTCAGCAGATAAAATAAATGTATTTAAATTGTTTTGTTTTCAATTTGTTGCATTTATTTCACTATAATAAATAGTGATACACATTCAAATGATCTGATCTACAACTTGTGTTTTTCTTCGTTGATGTGACTTATGGATGGAAGTCTGGGGCATCAATAATTGAGAAATGCGGGTCCGTACCGTTTGGAATATTAAATGATGGGATATTTGGGCATCAATAAATGAGTTGCTCACTGTCCTACGCTTTTGTGTTAATATTTATAGCGTCATAATCAGTCAACGGGATTCGTGAATGTTGCAGCTTTGTAGTTATGGGTGTCCAGTTTTCATCTCTAACATTTCTTCTTCTGATGTAGAGGTTAAAACATAGACCATGGGACTTTCTTTCATAGACACAGCCATATGTTATCTAGGAGTCCTATTTAGAGGCAATGATGCGGTACCAGATAGATCAAATGTCTTGGCACGGGCTCTGCCTCATGTATGACGCCAGACGTTGTCCTCCAGGTTGGCTGGTGTGGATTGGGCTTTGCATGTATAATGTGAGAGGTTTGCATGATCAGTGCTAAATGCTAAAGCGATCCTCATTTTGTCAAATCCTTAAAAAGGTGGATGCAGTTATAAAAACAAAAACAAATCAGAGGTGTAAAAGACCTTATTCTTCATGGCAGAATGCAGCTTTGCATACCGTGAGATTGCTGAATAATCTTAATCGAGAAAGAACCGCTTTGTTGGAGGTGGTACATTTTAGAATAGTTGACAGGTTTTAATAATATACAAGGTTTGCCTAAAACACTTTGTAAAAAGACATCTATTTTGTATTTACGTTCACATTGACACTTGATATTGTACCACTTATAATATGTCAATGAAATCCTGGCTTAATGGAAGTGATACCCCAACGCCTTTAGATATTTGCTCTACTAATCACAACATGATTACATAATTTAGTTATCATATTCTAAGTCCTACTGGGAGGATTTGGATGCATGCAAATGTTGATCAGAATTAGATCAAGCCTCTTAAGACCTCAGTCATCCGCATGTTTTTTTTTCCTTTTACATTTGTTATTTATTCTATATTAATTTCTTTATTTTGTCAATTAAAATTTTCCTTATTTTAGTTTAATTTAAATATTTTTTTTTGTAAAGTGCCAGTTGACAGCCTAATGATGTCGTAAACCGCTACACAAAATGCAAAAACATCAGGAAGAGCTTTGTTTATGTTGGTGTTATAACTCTAAATTAGTTTGAAATACTTCAATTAAAACCAGATTGTCTTAAATGTGTGTTAATATGTGTGACTATCACATGAAAATAGAGGTTTTGTGGTGTCATCCCTTGGAAAGATAAAGGCGACAGTGGAGAGGGAAACTTGTTGACTGTATAGGAAAACTGGACTGTGAAACCCCTCCCCCTGGCATTCCAAACAGGAAGTACTTGAGGGCTCCAAGAAGCAAAAATCCTACAGACTGTTAGACATATAAATGGTCATTACTCAGTCATTATATTTGTCAGAATAACCATTCTTGCCCTGACACCTTTTTTAACATGTTCTTGCTAATCATAATTTTTTTTAAATGATATTTTTACTGTGATGCAAGTTATGCAACGTTTGAAAAGACAGATTCTCTGACATATTCTCTTGAACTCACTTTCAAGTAGTTGGGGTTTGGATATTCAACAAGCTCACTCCTGATTGGTGAGAGTGTTTGCCTAGGCATGACGACTCAGACCAATAACTACTGACGATGTCCGTCTCCAACATGGTGAAAAAGTGGCGACTGAATTGACTTTGTTGTGTTGGAGCTGGAACTAAGCCTTATTGAGGCACTAAGAGTGCATGGTGCTAATTTACGGAAGAAAAAAAGGTTTGGTTAATCCATTTGTTTTCCAACAAACGGGCGGGTCAGAAACTGCAGGAATGTGAGAAAATGAGCAAACAAAAATCATTTCAGGCAACTGCTGTAGGACCAAAGACATAAGTTGGAACCAGACAAGCCTTAATTCACCAAACATCTGAGACTGAGTTATGTCAGTAACTGCAACGGATGAAAGAAGACGATGAAGATGGAAGAAGATTTAAATTTTGTACCAAAGCGTTGTAGAGCTTCTTTTTTGTAGGTTTTTGGCTTTTGTGAAACAAATGGTTGGGGCTCTAAATGAACTTTGGAGTCATTTAGATTGCTTACCAAGTGTTTTCCACAAGGTTGTGTTGACCTATTAAAGCTCAGTAGATGTTTGTTCTTGGATGCAGTTGATGAAATGCTAAAGATCATCTCCTGATGATCTGAATACAAAAAGAAAAACAAAACATGTCATTTTGCAAAGAAAAAACTTGAGGAGAGACATCAATTGTAAGAAAAAAAAGAGGCAAAGCTTAAAGTGAGCTGAGTAATCAATCACATAAATCAATGACAGTTAGGGAGGGGACAACGCCTCACAACAACAGCGGGAGTCTTCACAAACACCCTCCAAGCAGCACAGCTTTGTGCTTTTCAGTCATAGTTAATTTGGTTTTTATTCCTTAATCCTGATCTGAGCTTTTTTCCTTGATTTCAAGACCACCATCAGGATTTTACTCACAGCTGTGGTGCTCAGATGTCAGAGACAAAGGCCTCTTGGAAGCTTTTATTGATGCTTGATTATGTGTGAATTTTTAGGTCTAACTATTTTTGGTAAAGTAAATTCAGTCGGGTGGTATTTAGATGGAACTAAAGCTCCACAGACAACAGACCACATGTGAAACAGCTGCATGTTCATATACAAAGCTTTTTCTCAGGGAGCTGAGAAATGAGACAAATTCTTATCTGAATTTCTCTTATCTGACAGGATTTATATGTGCAATAAAAGACTGCCACGACTCACTAAACTGAGAACTAGCCACATTTCTTAGATTAAAATTATAAAATCAGTCCTCTTGTTTGACTACAATGAAGCTGCTTAGCAAAATGTTGAAAGTCCCTCTCTGATCATATTTTGATCCATTTTAAAAATATTTCCAGAGATCTTTTAATTATGATTACTAGGGATGGATTGATCAAATAAATTAATCGATCTAAATCGATCCAAGCATGATAAATCAATAATCGATCCTTGAAAGTAGAGATCAATCATTTATGCCTTTTCTTATCCGGTGACATAACGCATATCAGCAGTAAAGCGGGGGCTTGATGCTAACGTATAATTGAATTTCCCAATGGACGGCTAATGCTAACGCTCATTCGACCTAAACATACATTTCTGACACCCTCAGAACACGCAGAACACAATAATTTCTTCAAGACATATATAGACTGTTATTGTATTTCTATGCCAATATCCCTAAATGTCCAATCCATTTAAATTCAAAATTGAATTAAGTGGATTGTGAATCGAATTGATCCAGGCTCTTGTGAATTGAATTAAATCGATTCTGGAAATGATTGGTCATACCCAATGAAACCTAATGATTATGCCGTTTCAGCCAAACTTTAAAAACCGGTAGTGTTTTATTCAGTAGAACACCAGGAGTTCATTCGAAATTTGCCTCTGAGTTGTCAGCAACCCCTTCTCCCCTTTCCACACCCAAAACTGAGGGCTCTCCATTTACACGCTCTCCTGCTAGCTTACAGGCTCTCAACCCCAACCTAACCTATTACCGGTGCAACAAAAAATGGTGAGCAATGTCGGAGCTATCCAGCCATATAGTTTTGAGCCAGATACCAGCTTGGTTTGGGAAACCGAAGAATCTATTAGTCTGCAAGGAGTTCGCGTGCAGGCCAGCCTATTTTCTAGATGACAAATGTGATCTTTTTCAAACGGCATTTTTTGGTTGTCTCCCGATTCATGATTTCAATTGATATTAAAAAATGCTTAATTTTCTTGTCCTCGTTTATAAAATGTCACCAGAACATGTTAATAGCACCAAAAACACAATTTTCCTCAGACTGGGTCTTTAAACATTGAAAAAGCACTTGCATTAGGACATTTTCAAATGTTGTCTTGTGAGCGCTGTGCTGATATCTAGGAAGATTAACTTCAGAACAATGTAGGAACCTGAGTGTCACAAGGGTTGAAAAAAAGCAACAACACAAAAATAAAAGAAAATATTGAAAGGCAGAGCAGCATGTAACTAATGTGTCGTGAGGAAGAATGTTTTACACCTATTTTCTGGTTCTCACTGCTCCTTTCCAATTATAAGGATGTGTGGGCTTCTGCTGTATTGAATATCTTAATGTAATGTGATACACATCATGAAAGAAACAAATTAACAGACCAAGTAGGAACAAATTTACTGCTCAACACTGTAGGACAGCAGAATTCTGATGCTGTAACCAACTTGCAATTATTGTAAAATCAGTTAAATAAACAACAAAATCATCTGTAAAACAGAAGAAAACCAAACTTTTGCTAAATTGATCTGCCAAGAGTAAAAACGTTTGAACTGAACTAAACATGCATGGGTTTTTTGTAGGCACTCTTGCTTCTTCCCACAGTCCAAAAACATCCTTCATAGGTTAATTGGCGTCTCTAAATTGCCCCTAGAGGTGCATGTGAGTGTGATTGTGTGCAATCAAAGTTCCTTGAAAAACCATAAGTCAATTGTGAAAACTGAATAAAAAGTCAACATTTATAGGTAGATAAAGTTTACAAGATGTGAGCACGGCTGAAAGGTCAAAGACAGGGGAGAAAAGGTTGCTGTTTCTGTCAGTTCATGCCATTATATTTAATATTTATATTCATGCATATTTTAAATGTAGCTGCTAGTCTAGGCTTCAAATGAATCTTTTCATGCAGTTTTACAACCTCTCTGACTAAACTGTTGTTGAAGTTTCTAAAACCCTGACGCCTAACATTTATTTTGCAAAATTATTTTTTATTTCTAAATAAGGGTTTAAGAAGAATAGAAATTTTCAAAGTTGTGCAAATGTTTTGCAAGACAAAGCAATACATTCATTGAGATTAAATTATTTAATGGATCATACATATTAAAAAAGAAAATGCATGATGCAATAGAGTCATTAGAAGATCTTTGAAATGAAAATAAATGGCTGAACTATGCCATAAAAACTAATTGTATGAGGAAGTTGGGAATAATTTGCTTGGTGATCACACAAACACTTTGTAAATTAACAGATCGTTTATTTTGCCTCCAATCAGTCACAGTTCTCTTGTGTTTGTCAGCAGCATCAAACAACATTTGTGTTATTACATAAGTCATTTATTACTAACTTACAAGCACTTAAAGCACTATTTGTGTCTGAAGTTGGGGTTCCATCACTTGTCTTGATTAGTTTGCTCTGAAACAGACCAATGATGACGTCTAACGAAGATGAGGGAAGGCGAGGAGGGAATGAATCTTTGGCAACATAAATGGAAGAAATGCGCTAAAGCTGCCTCATTGCCTGCATGAGAACTGGAATGAGGGAGTGAGTCATCGGCATTAAAAAACGACTTACTTCTGGTTTCCAAATTTAGGTTCATTAATAGTATACAGTATATATAGTATACAATATATATATACAGTAAACAGCAGCAAAATTCATCTCATGGAACATTTGGGAACCCCTGAGGAGGCGTGTATCACATATGCACTAGACATGTACAAAAACTTAAGCCATGGTCACATAAACCCGTATGGGGGATGGTGCAGTGGGCTTTGGGTTGTCTGGGTCTGTGGAAGGTCGTGGAGAAGAGCGGTTGCATCTTAAGGGGAGTGCAGGTGTGGCTTGAAGTTCCCTTGAGGCTCATATGGCCACCTCAAGGATCCTCATAAAAATGGAACATCTGAATTTCATGCACATGGTAGCTATATTCCGAAGTGTTAGTAAGGAGAATGCAAGTTGAACACACTTCTGATGTGCAAGGGATGCTGCTTTACGTTGCCCTTTATGCAGCACTTTAGTCATTAGTAAAGCGCAAGCACTGGCTCTTCAATGACCGTGCCAAATGCTGCACGTGCAGGGTGTGCAGGTGATATTTAAGTGTCCGTAGGATGAAAACTACTCTCCAAATATCGGATTTCTTCATTTCTATCAGTCAGGCTGCGTTTAAGGGGCGCTCATCTATCACTTGAATAGCACAAACGCAACCCTTGGGATGGGAAAGGTATCCAAAAAAATCTATACAACATGCCTGCAACTGAACCACTTCACCCTTACTTCCCTTGCGTAACTGTTCGCTGTGACCTGTCACCGACAGGTCACAGCAAACAGTGTGCATGAACAAATGTACATGAATATTTTCCCTCTACAAACTCACAGAGTGGTCTGCAACAATGATATTTCCTGCGGGCCACCCGTGTGCCCCATATGGATTTGACCACATTTTACCTGCAGACAGCCTGCATATACACCCAAAGGCAGTTTTGAAGAAGGCTTAAATGATATGTGCTCACCGTGGTGAAGGAGCAGCTCAAAAGGCACAGAGTCCAGGCCGTTGTGATTGTTTCATGAATGTCAAGGACAGCTTGAACTGAAGACATAAATCCACACACATACACCCATGAAGCAAATGCCAGGACTAAATGACAACCTCTGTCAGGGAACAAAACTAAAGCATACGTAGTGGAATGGTGTCAATACAAATCAAGTCTTTCTCCCTTGCATCCCCTCTGTTGAGCATCTTTGTGCTTTTCTGTTCTACGTCATCTAACACGGCCCCACGCAAGGATTCCCCCGAGCTACTGTAGGGAGCCATCTTCAGGAAAACTAGGACAGCCTCCACGATCTTTGTCACTACGAGTGGAAGGAACACGGGTAGCTCATCTATCTCTATTGCCCA
Source organism: Oryzias latipes (assembly GCF_053564925.1). NCBI lineage: Eukaryota > Metazoa > Chordata > Actinopteri > Beloniformes > Adrianichthyidae > Oryzias > Oryzias latipes. The sequence goes on from NC_136240.1 coordinate 11,235,316, forward strand.
ACCCATTCATAATACTTGTTCTCCAACTGGGAATTAATTTGCTCCAGAAACCAGGCATCTCAGGGCTGACTGCACAAAGCATGTGGTGGGCCCTCCTGGGAAACATGAGCCATCACGGATGAAGGGTGTTGATAAACAAATATGTCCTTTTCAGTGTCAGATGTTACCAGAATGTTCACCTCAGAGGAACTCACATGGTGACTGCACTAATGTCGATGATCAAACTCTCCCGATTTAGGTATTGATATTTTTTTTTTAACTTTATTTTTATGTTGTAATATAGGGTTTTTCTTGAAACTGACTAATCTTTTTAGTCAATCGTTATACTTTGTTTTAAAATTTTATAATATAAATATTGCTTTTCCACTCCAAAAGGGGTCTTCATCCAGTTTTTACAAGCAGATGTTATCATGAAGAATGCTTATAACAGCTCTACAAAAACAATGACTTCAAGTGAGAAAAAGCACCCACAGCATGGTGTAATTGAATAACAGAAGATTAAATTACCAACACATCCCTCCCTGAGAGTTATGGGACATTAAATCTATAAACGTGATTGTGACCAATTTTGTTGTTGTTGTTTTTTTTTGTCTGACTCTACAAGAAAGTGGAGCCAAAGACCTCGGTATGAATTTGGAGTTTATAATAAGACAGTATAAAGAGAAAAATCCCTTTAAAATAGCTTTTTTCTGAGTTGTTCTTTAGTCAAACCAAATCAGGAGCAGACAGAAAAATTATGTTGGATAAAGCATGTAGCTGTAACACAGGTGCTACAATCGGCTGGCCACAAGTTCCCTGCTCTGCTCCACTCCAATCCATGTATGTCTTAATTTTCCTCATCTGAGCTGATATGTGGCTCAAAACTATTTAGTTAGAAAGCTCCAGTATGGCTCGCCATTTTTGCAGCATCTGTAATATTATGTTGAGGTTGTGAAGCTACAGCGGGAGAACATGTAAAAAGATGGATGATAGGAAAGGGGTGCACCTACTCTGTGCCAACGGTCCCGCCCACAACTAATTTTGAATTTTGAATGAACTATGTTTTAGAAAACAACACAGATTTTTGGATTGTGGACAAAAGTGACCCACTGGGAACGCTTTGAAAATAGATCAAAAGATATGAAGTGATTTTGTGCCATTATTTTAAAGAGCAATTATCACTGTTTTAAGTGTGAAACTTTAAAAGTTTTGTGTTGTCAAAAATTATTTTGCACTTGAATATATGAGCTAATACACTAACTTTACTCTTGAAACTTAAAAGTATGTGAAATCAAAACCATTTATGCTTTTGAAACTGAGAAATACATGTCTATGTCTGTGATTAGCTGGCTTTTGTTGTACATTTGTAACATAGTGCCCTGCTCTGTTTCGAGCTCAGAAGAGAAAATTTCTCTTGAGTGAAAGTTAATTTAAGTGCACATTTGAGTGCATTTTTCTGTTTCATCTGCAAAATAATTTTTCGAGCACACACAATTTTAAGAGTTTACTCTCAAAACTGAGTTTTGCGCTTGAAAAAAAAAAAATTGCACAAAAATCACTCCTTAAATAGATGGTTGGAGTGGGACTTTACCGTGTTTTTTAATTCTGTCAGAAAATCGAAGAATCCTCAAGAAAATCTTCTCAGCAGAAACTACAGAATTACAAAGCTTAAAGAAAATAACGTCTTTCTGTAAATGCAGTAAACAGAAAGAAAATCTAGATTTTTCTTGTAAACATACCGAGCACTTAGAATTTTTAAAACCCTCAAAAATGTATCAGCTCCTCAACAGACCTCTAAACTTCTTGTGTTCTTTTAATGGGTTTGTGAAATGCAGAAACTACAGAGAAACCTTACTTAACAAGTTCCAAATAAACCCTGGTTTAAAACCGTCTGAAAACACATAGTATTGGGGATCAAAATGTAATTTGTTTCCAACACTTCACAGCAGTTGTACACTAAATCCAGATGAAGTGCGAGTCGCCTGTTCTGTAACTCTTTGTTTTAATCAGAAACCTGCCAGGCAGGTCTATAAATATCCACAGCTGCAGTTAATGAATTTGTTGGCAGAACTTTGAGCTGTGCTAGAGAGCAGGGGGTTGAGGCGAAGCTGGATGTACAGATGGGATTTGTCTGTGTTCAGCAGCACAATAGCAGAGTCTGACTGTGTGACAGTTTATTCTTACAGGACCGACTCCTCATCTGCAGGAGCTATACGGGCAGCGACGTGACTCAAGCTGGGCTGCGCTTTGTGCTTTTCCCTGTGCTGACACACGTTAATGGATCTGTCCTACTGAGTGGATGTAAATCAGGCCATGATGTATAATTCATATGACACATTCAAACGGAACAGATCAACTAGATGCACAACTTTGGCTTTTTGTTTGATTTTAAAAAAAGATTTAGAAACCCGAAAAAAAACATTTATGCCTCTATTCTGGGTGTTGTGACTTTGTTAAGCCATCAGGCTTTTCCATCATTCTTTTTCCTGTTTCAGCATCTTCCAGCAGTTTGAAGCAGTATGCATAAAGTATTGCAAACACAATCACAACCCACAGAAGAAACTTCCTGTGCTAACCCACCGAGCTCAAGATGTCTATTAGATGCCTAATGTCCATCTATTGTAGATGTCTACTGGACATCTTTGGCAACTCTATTTTATTTCTCTGTTAGAGATCTACACATGTTCCAGAAGCATACAGAGGTCTCCTACACATTTACTTGTGCCCGTCTAATCTTGGGATATTTTTAGATGTTTATTAGTGTAGCTCTTAAATTATTTACTAGACATAAATCAACACTGCGATTTTACATTTAGTTTTATTTGTGATTTCCCTAAAAAAGAACTAATTGACCAATTCTACCATGAGTGACAAGATCTCGGAAACGTTATGTTTGAACAGCATTTTGGTTGTCTCGTCAGTAACCGCCTTGCAGCATGCCTCTGTCATATTAAAGCAGCAAGTCAAATTGACATTTCCAGTCTGACAGGTAGACAGGAGCACTTTATATTTTGCGCAAAAATAAAAAAAAACAAGACCCTTAGCAAAAAAAACATTAAGATTTTCAAAGGTTAAAATATAAATGTACTTTTTATAACTAAAAGTAGCTTCTGTTTCTGACATGACAGAGATCTGATTGTTATCTCACTTTGCTGTGTTCCTTACAGTAGCTATTTAGTTTTTGAAGTGACTCTTTTGTTATTTAGGAAAAACAAAGAAGATGCCCAAAACAGAAAAAAAAGCCCAGAAAAAAGGCATTTTTTTTCCCAGAGCAGCTGGGCTTTGTAATGTTTTACTTGCAAACCCTTTGCAACAAGAAGAACATCGTTCCATTCTGGCTTTTAAATCTCTGTTGCGTCAGTTATCCATCACTGACAAAAGCAGAGAGGGTGCAAGAGTCCTCCTGGATTTGGGACATTGTCTGATCCAAGTAATGTATAGTTCAATTCATGTTTGATTACAATCAGCTGCCATCTTTAGAGTCTAAGCCTATTGGAGCAAAGCTGATAATGATGAAAATATTCAAATATCTTTTCTTTTTGGTCCCATTCTCACAATGACAGTTTCTTTAAATCGATTCTTAAATCATACATCTTATCAATTGATCAGCCATAGAAAAGAAAAACGGGATTCAATCAACCAAATTTTATTCTGTAATCTATCTGACCTCAAAAATTATTATTATTAGTAATATTTTGACAATGTAATGCTTGTAAGTACCAATGTTCTGAACTTTTCTCAACGAATAGCAACAAAGCTAATGTCCAAAAAATTATATACAAGTGTGCTTTTCAATTCAATTCAATTTTATTTATATAGCCCAAAATCACAACAACAGTGGTCTCAATGGGTTATCATTCCTAAATGATAACCCAGGGGTGTCCACATGAAAGATGGACAGGCGATGGGGATCCCGGAGGGGGGTGGGAAAGAGGGCCAGTACATGAATCGCACTGCACCAAACAGAGGCATGAAGAACTGAATGATAAATAAATTATCAAGAATAAAGGAGAGGAGAGTAGAAGTAGATGTGAATAGAGGACAGAACCCCAGTGCACCGTACTTTCCCCAGCTTTCACTTCTAGCAGTCAATCAGGAGCAGATAGAAAAAAATTCCATCAGAAAAAGGTTGTAGTCAATACGTACAAACTATAATCGGCAAGGCACAAGCTCCCTGCTCCGCTCCATTCTGATGCATCTACTTGTAAACAAATAGATCCGTGTACGTCTTCAAGTACGTCTTCATTTTCCTCGTCTGAGCTGGAATCTGGATCTTAGCTGTATGGCTGGATGGGTCCAATATATATCGCCATTTTTATTACAACGGAAATTAAGAAATAATAAGGTGGTAAAAAAAGGTTTTTACTCAAGAAATTCAAAAAGACTCTCATAAAGTCATAGTTCACCCTCACCAAAAGGGTCTTTAGTATTAGTCTTTTACTTTACGAATGGTTAGCGACTATAGTAAGAACATTGTCTGCATAATCTCAACATGTTGTACCCGAACAACAAGTTTTTTATGTCTGTCTTTCTTATTCAAACACTGAATGGCAGGTAACCTTCCAACATGTCCTCAGTCAATCCCCTTCATGAATCCCCTAACCTTAAGAATACCTTAATGTCAATGAAAGCTGTCCTTCGGCCTTCATTAAACCTGTGCAAAGCTCAAAGAGGCTGAGGGAAAAAGGTCAAAATAAGTTCTGTGGAACTTATTTTCCATAGAAGAAAAAACAAACACGTGAGAAGCTGAAGACCTGACAACAGCTCTTCATTATTTTCTCCTCAATTTTTAAAATTTGTAACTTTTTAAAATTCTGGATATTAGTTTCAAAACATCTAAATCTGTCTGATTGAAGGCAGTTTTGCTCTCGTAATTTGATTAGTCTCAAACTTGAAGACATGAATTTCCTTTTTTGTTGCTTTAATACATAGATAGAATTACACTTGTATTTTACCTCAGATCATACTTTTTATGTGGGTAGCTGTTTTGGAAAACGTTTAGCAAGATTTTGCAGCGTATTGTCTATAATAAGGTGTTAAATTGTATATTTTTTATTTATTTATTTATAGATAAATCCACTTCTGTGCTCTGTGCGAAATATGTATTTGGCTCTAAGGAGCTTGAGATTTTTTGTCTTTTTCTCTTTTTTCTTGATGATATTTTTAAGATTGGTCAGAGACTTGACTGCAGGAGGACAATCAAGTACAGGATCATCAAACAGATGATTGCCTCTTCACAGCAGGCTCATTATGTCAGTTGTTCCACTTTGCATACATTTGCAGTATAAACTTCACCAAAGAAAGGGGGAAAAGGAGGGAGAGATTAAAACTCTCCAGCCTGGCAGAGGGTTAAATATGGCCAAAAAAAGGGACTGTATTCCATGATTGCCTTACAGCCTCTTGAGTAATCAGCCCTGCTGCCCACATCTAATCTTGTGTGAAGAGTGCTCCCCCTTCTTTCCCCATTGACCGCCCCCCCTCCCCATCTCCCCATCTCCGTTCTATACACTTACATGTGCTTGCATGCTTTTGGTATTACACAATGCATTTCCTGGCCCCGTACCCTAACCCAACTGATACCCATCTGTGGGCACTAATGTTTTCAATTTAGACTCCTAATAAGAAAAGCACACTCCATCAGGAAAAAGATTTGCCCCAACTGTCACTCTGGAAAAATGACATTAAAACATGACGAAGGCTCTACTGTAGTGCACTCATCTATTATTATATATGGAATTATAAAAAGCTTCATCCCAAAGAAAACAGTGCTTAATCAATTGGTGGGTTGTTGTCCTGATCAGGTAATAAAATTTTTTGTGGGGGAAAGAAAGATAATGATTTAATTCCACTGTTCTAGAAATAAAAATGTCAACAAATCTGAAACCTGGTGAGCAATCTGAGATTCCCAAGTCACTGGATGGGCAGCAAGCCAACTTTTGCAGAGGAATTCAAGCTCTGCATCCTCAGTGAGTATCTGTTTCCAATCAGAGACTGCTGTTCTCACAGAGGTGTCATTCAAATAATAATGAAAGATAACAGAGCTTAAAGACCCACTCCAATAAAAATGGTATTTTTAACATGTTTTGTGGCATTTTTCATGTGTCTTCATCATCATATATTAAAAAAGATTAAATTGCATTTCTGAGTATTTCCTAATTCAAATTGTTGTGAATCGGGAGCAGATAAAAAAATGCTGTTTAAAATAGTTGTGATGTAGAAAATACACTGGGCGGGCTTCAACCTCCATCCTCCGAGCTCTCAGCAACAAGGGAAAGGGGGGCGGGGTTGCTACATATCAACAGTCCCGCCTACAGTTCAGAGGTGAATTTCTGATAAACCACTGACGCTCCCCAGAAACTATAGCCAAATCTGAACTCCTTCGGCTTCTCCCTACCCCTACATTTAGCCCTCCAAGTGGAGAGTTATGCAAAAAATTGTGTCTTCAAATTTGTACGTTACCAACACTTAATGTTGTCATGATCAGTTGCTGGTCATCTGCGTTAGCGCATCGCTGCCGGCACTCGGAAAATACATAAGATGCGTTTTATAACTTTAAAAAGTCATGCAAAAAATCAATACTCACATTTATATGTAAGTCAGAGCATACCCACGTGAAGAAAAGCGTTTCTCTCTCCATCACCCTACGGCGAGGGGATACGCCCTTTAGGGTTCCCCCTTGAAGAACAAGTTCGGACATCATTACAGCTCCAAATGCCCCCACAATTGAACCAATAGGGAGGAGCCAGAGGGGTAGCAAATGAGATCAGATTCGGCCTAAGTCAGAGGAAATGACAACTGGGAACGCTTTGAAAACAGATCAAAAGATGATTGGAGTGGGACAATAATGTCATTTCAGGATCAAAACCTGGGATTCTCTTCCATCATTCATATTAGGATGTAAATGTATAAAACTATTTCTATTTTGTAACTTGTGACGGGGTCCCGCCGAGAAAGGATGCAGAGGAGCCAAGGTGAGGAGGTTCTGTGTTTATTCAAGACAAAGTTGCTTCACGCAGGGCCGCAGCAGCACGCGTCACCTCCGTCAATCCTCATTTCCACTTCCTGTGACACTTCCTTATGAACCTTACGCCCCTCCGACGGGCGGTGCTCTCCATTAGGCCACAGGAAGGTCACAGGAAACATGTTTAAACATAAAATATATACAAATACACAAACAATAAAACACGGTGTGGCCCCCCCTCGTCATCTGACGGTGCCACACCGTCAGATAACTCAAATCCATCATTGATGGATTTGAATGGATGTCAATTTCTGCTTCACACCATTTTTTATGGTGATAGGTGTAAGAAATAAATGGCCTTTAAAATACAACATTTTCAAACATTTATAAATCCATGCAGGATATATTAATGATGACTAAACCAGTGGGTATTGAAATGGAAATAACCAATTGCAGAGTGTCTGCCTTTGCACAGCTGCTCTACATGAACAACCTAAAACCTGGCTTTCTGTTTGGTTTAGTGTTAGCTGATGTCAAGACATCAGTCTTGCTCTGATAAAGAGCTCAGCCTGGTCTAAGATTTGCAGTGTTGAAGACATCTCAGCTGCACACTTTTTATTTCACCTTACTGCTTTTAAAAGAAGTAATGGCCAGAGTGATTCCTATTCAAAGATTGATTTACAACTATGTACTTCAAGATTGATTGCAAATCCCCAAACATGTGATTTTAGAGGAAGTTACCGACAGCATGCCGTCATGTCGCCTCCGAAATTTGATTGAAACTCCTGAGTGGCAGAGATTCATGGTTGTGTATTGAACTGAATGGCATCTCACCTCAAATGAGATCAATGATACTGCGAGAGAGCACACATCATCTGACTGACTTCATGTAATCGTGGGGGACAGGTAATAAGCTTCCTGCTGGAATTTTTATCTCTGTCTATTTTCATTTCTCTTTTAGTATTCTGGAACCCCTACCTAGCCGCTATTTCATCCACATAAACCCTCACGCTGAAGGGCAGACATTTTGCCGTCTGCAAAGGTTTAAACAGTTGAGCAAAAAATACAGAAAAGTTGCAAAACCACTGGAGGGTTACAAATCTTTGTTTGGACTGAAAATAATAAAAGGAATTTCTGTTTAAATATTAGTCTTTAGATTACTGACTGCACTTTTATTTATTTGCAAATGTAGTAGGAAATTCTGCTGTGTAATTCTTCACCGAAATTAACACGAAGAGTGTGGTCACCATCTTCCCTCAGATGAACAGCTTACATCCAGGGGACCTGCTGAACCTGTACAGTAAAGGCTTTTAAGGCATCAGTAGCCACAAATGATTTCCTAAGTGCACAAAGATAGTCCTAATGGCCCCCCTGGATGTGCTTTTACATTACATTTGCTGTGCATGTCAGGCTCTTCCTGACAAACAAAAATTTACAAATCATTTGTGTTTTTTAGCTGATACACAGCTCTGGGATCTGAACAGGAACAATTTGAGATAAAAAAAAAAAACTTTTTCTTGAAATAAAAAATCTATTTTTTTTTGTTCACAATAATGACAATGAATGCTACTCTGACTTGTCAACATTTATTGAACCTTTACAATCCTTATAGGGACAGTTGACTTATTCAAACTGTATTTTTCGATTAACAGTTTTGAATGTCAGGAACAAAACTTTTTACTTGTTACTTTAGTACGGCGAAAGGGTAATGTATGGCGGTTCAGGCAAGGAAAAGTGCCCTGTGTGCTTTAACTTAAAGGATGCTAGCAACTGTAGTCATTGGGGTGATGTCAGGTATGAAGGTACACTGCTAAGTGTTTTATGACATTTCAATTGTCAGGAAAACATTGTGAGTTTTACTGAGCATCACATTAAAAGTTGTTTTAATGAGCCTGCATTCACCCCACCACATTTCAGTGGGTTGCTGTGTCTCATGGCTGTGTTGTTATGACATTGTTTTAAGAGAATTCTGTTAAAGAAACTACAAGGTAGCTTTTAGGATGACATCACAGCAGCGCGTGCTGCTTAACGAGACACAGAAAAGCAAGTAAGAAGCTTTTTCAGCAATTTAAAAATAAATCTTCGAGTTTTAACAGTTAACGGTTAGGCAAGCTTTTTTTCTGTCTGATAACATGACAATCGTTGCTTTGTTTTTGTCCTCGGCTGATCTGGCCATTTTGGTCCAGCTGTTCTGCTCCGAGGACGGTTTGTTTTCAGACTGAGAAATCTCAGAGCGAACCGGAGCTCAGTCCGATTGGAAACAAACCGCGACCACCTCCAAAAATGGGTCATAAAATGGTTTCTGAATGGGGTGATTTCAGACTAAAGATTTGTTCCGAATAATCGGGGAAAACGAACTCTGGTTTCTATTCTATTCTCTATTTACAAGAGTATGGAGCAAAAGGATTTGAAGTAGTTTTAATAAAATTTCTTTATTTCTAGATCTTCTAGATCTAGATTTTTTTTAGAAAAAAATTCTTGACTGTGCTGATTCTGAGAAAAGCTTTTAATGGTGTAGAGCAAAAAGAAGTTAAAATAACTTAGAATCTGGTCAAGTATCTTAAATGTCTAAAAAAAAAACAAGGTTTTAAATATGTGCTAGTTTTAAATAGTTTGCAGTGTAGTAGTTCGATTTTGCAATGAAAACACTAATAAAATAGAATTTCTGTTATTTGTAACTCATCTCAGCTAATGATCCTCTGTGTTAAGAGACTGCATCCAAAAAGCATTCACTTCTTCTGGCAACATAAGCACAAATCCTCAAACAATAAGCCATTACTGGCAGCATGTTGTTTGTGCACAAGCGGACTTGAAAGCCTTCCAGTAAAGAGCGGTGGACAAAAGCCAGCCTCGCTAGCAGCACGGAGGTGCAGGGTTGGATTTCAGGTCCTGGAGGTAGTGTGATACAGAGTGCTGTTGTGCAACTGTGATACCGTTTCACGAGAGCAACACTTGACCTAGAGTTGCCAAGTACCTCGCCATTACTGAAAAGCTGCTTTATTAACATTTATTTATTTAAACAACAAAAAATACACCCTACTCAATTACTTTTACTGCTCTAATAAAGAGATTCTGAGGTTGATTTATGGATTTTCTGTCAGTCTTTTATGTGAGTCGCACATACTTGCAAATAGGAAACTGCTTCATAAGGCAAATCAATGAGTGCTTTCATAAGACTGGATTGGTATGGAGCTTGTCATCGGGCTTAAGAACATGTTATGTTAAAATCATCTGGATGAAGAATTGTTATGCTGCTGATGATTAATGATTCCTTCCTCATTTTCTCCGTTACCATGTCTTTTTCCAGTGTTTTCCTTTCCTGCAGCTGCTGTTTCACAAAGCTCTAATTAACCAAAGTCACTAAAGGTAATAAGGGCCTAACGGGTCTGTGCCTGGACAACCCAGTTTTCTTTGTATGCGTGCAGAGGTTACACAAAAGTACCAGAACAGGGGCACTGAAGTCAACAAGGATGAAGAGTAATTGCATTTGCCTGTAGATTTTTTTTACATCCTCCAAATGCTATTTCATTAAAAGCACACCTTTTTCTTCCTAATTTAATGTACAAACTCACAAAATATAAACCAGAATGGGTATTTATAAACTCCAATACTTGAAAATTTATATGGCATGATAGTATTTAATACCACAAACTATTTTTTTTTGTTTTAAAAGCAATGTATGTGTTGGACAAATTGTGTATTGTGTTGTTCACTAACATTTAATACACAAAAATTCAGCAATAATAATAAATAGTAAAAATACAAGTAAAAAAAGGGATATATGGATCAATTCAAATGGTAACTCAGTGTAAGATATGCAATTTGATCATAAATTTATGACTATGAATGAAAATGTAGAATGTATACAGAGTTAAAGAAGGTCACTGGTAAATACTCAAGCTTTCTGTATCTTTTATTTGTGGGTAAACAAAAAGAAGTCAGTATTTTAAACAGCTTTTCTTTGGTAAAAATTCTTACAATAAATAAAAACAATATGTTTCTGGGTAAAGTGTTGCATTGAAAATGTTTTGACAACAATAAACACAATTTGATTGAAGCGAAAAGTAGTTCAAGATTTGTCTTCCCTTTTGTCCACTCTGGTAATACAATACACTAATATAAAACACATCAAATTTAGTTTATTTTTTAAGAAAATTTACCTTGTCACCATTGATAAAAAGTGACCGACCAGGTGTGTTTGTATTCAAATTATTCTTTCGGGTTTTGCTTTTTTTTCTGTCACTGATTATTAGTGACAGAAATCAAGAACAATCAATCAAGAATCAAGAACACTAGAATAAAACTAAAAGAGAATTTTGTTTGTGATCTTTGGAGGAGGGGGCAGAGAAAAGGGGCACAAACCTTGAGATTCAGGGATGGTAGAATAAAAATATGACCTGCGGTAAGAAAACCACAGCAACAGTACTTACAGAAGGACAGGAGAAGGTGATGCTGGACACAAGGAGTGTTGATGTATTTATGGGCTACTAGAACTTCACTATTTAGTTTGAGGTAATTCTGAGCTTAAAGATCTGCTGGCTCGGGGTTTCTGTTTTCCCTAAATGCCACCTTCTTTGTGCTATCCGTCTCTTTCAGTAAATACTTTCAGGTCTATCTCTGTACCACAGGTACTCAAGACTGACCAGACAAATGAATAAACCTGGACAGAATTGCAAGGTTCTAATTTTTCTAGCTTAAGGCAATTTACTGAAAGGCCAGACTGAGATAAGCTCTTTCTTTGAAGTAGAACAACGTGATTTATTTTCTTCCTGCAGTCCATGTCTCAGCTGGAGCTCCCAGGGGAAAGCAGAATAGGGCAAAGTCATTGTTTTCTAGCAAAAAAAAAAAAAAGCAAACATAAACAACTTTGACTGTATTGTCATAAATAAATCAAAACACATTAGGAAAAATTGTCAGAGAAAGAGGGGGAAAAAGGATAGTTTTGCAATCAAAGCTCAAAGTCCTCATATAAACTGTGTTTGCACACATCTTAAAAAACACTGTAATAAACCTATTTACGGCCAGAAAAACGGTGCAGCTGCCTGAATCTAGGACAGTCACAGACTCTTAGTGAGGCTTACACCTGTTCAAATACTGGAACGTTGTCTTCTACTTGTTTGTAATCAGGTTATGGCCTTTTCAGAGCAAAGAGGTCACTTTGCTTTAGAGGCACAGCAGTACAGACATGCTTGAAATGTGTGCGATGACTTAGCTTAACTTGCATGGTGAACTTAGTAAACGTTACTAAGTCCTTCGCAAATCGTTTCAACAGGCACGGTAGGAACAGGGCTGGAAAACACTTGTGCAATGCAAAAACAGAATAAGCAAAGTTTAATCCGAGATTTTTCTATTGGGTGGAAACTGCCATTTACGCTAAAGTGGAAACAAAGCAACATTTACCAAATGAAGAACTAAACAGCTCCTAATCCTTTTTTTAGCATAAAGTTGGACTTAAAAAAATGGAACCAGGGTTAATTGCTCAATTTATAAAAAATACCTCAAGTGGTCTATTGGACTGGATTATTTGGTAACACATGGCTTCAAAACTCGAATCCGTGTGAGAGGCCATAACCCTTGGGCTATCTTAGATGACCTCAACCTTACGTTGACGTGTTCTCCCTACCATGACAAAGGTGGATAAAGGTGGAGAGGATATCATGTAATCCACGGACACCAGTGAGGATCACAAAACTTTGAAGAAAAAAGGGTTCAGAGCACTGTCTAATGGGTCTAGATGACCCTAATCCCAATGGTAAAGTGCCTAGGATAGCACAAGGGTTAAAGTCCCACTCCAATAATTTTTTTTATCTATTTCAAAAGTTTCCCCAGTTGTCTGTTAATTATGATTATATTTTTTTAGGCAAAATAAAAAACCTGTGTCGTTCTCTAGAAAATAGTTTCAACAACATGCCTCTGATTTGTAGGTGGGACCATTACCCTGCCTATATCCCATGATCCTTTTGTTTTCACTTTTTCTCGATATTATACAGGCCCTTACAACCCCAAGCTAACATTACCGGTGAAATACAAATGGCGAGAAATGTCTGAGCTATCCAGCCGTACAGTTCTGAGCCAGATGCCAGCTCAGATGATGAAAATAAAGACGTTTATGGATCTATTTGTGGATGCATCACAGCTGAGAGCTTTTTCAAAGTGCATTTTTGAATCTGCTTCTAATTCACAATGGTTTGAATAAAGGAATACTTAGAATTCTTTATATAATCTTAATATTTGTGCTCCATTATGAGAAAAAATAATCCTATAACAGCATGATAGAAAAAACACCAAAAACATGACTATGATTAGAGCAGATCTTCAAAGTGAGATGTTTCGGGATAAATCAACACACTAAGCTAAAAGGAACTAAAATCATATAGTTTATTGTCATCATTGGGCAGCCAACAGATTTGAAGACAAAAGAAATCTATTCAGACGACAACTGGGAAGTTTGTATTAAGGTAATGAAAGACAGCCAACAACTTGCAACCAGTAATTATAAGCTGGACTAAAGCAGCTAGATCATCCGATGTGGTTCCTTTACAGTTTCATAAAATGTAATGAATGAAAAAGTAAACCAACCTTGAAACCATCTACACTTTTGTACGCTTATGAACAAATCTTTGATCATTTATGTGATCAGCAAAAATCCGCTGATTCTGTTGTGGTGAAAAACAGTTTTTCACATCAACTTTGCACCGATATGCAACACATTTCTACCACAGTGTTGTATAACGGCACAAAGCCGCTTTTCTCCACGACAAAATCAGCTAATTTGTTAGGTAAGTTCTTCACTGCTATGTAGTGTTGCACATCAGCACAAAGCTGCTTTTCTCTGCTTCAGAAGCCACTGGAATTACTTTAATTGTGTAAACGGTTGAATAGTAACAGTAGTTTAAACGATGTCAACACTGGAACTAAATCTGTGGATAATTACTCAAGTCAGCTTTGTGTCCTGGATATTGTTTTAAATAGAACAAAGGTGCTCTATTTATTATTAGTTTTAGCGAAGAGACTGTAAGGAGGACTAAAATCACCAGTTACCAAAATAATAATCAGTTACTTTTTAAAACCTACTTAGCTATTTACAGAAACGAGAAAGGCATTGCTAAGAAACTAGTTTGAGTCTAATGTACAGAGATGGAGGAATTTAGTTTTGATTTTTGCATATTTAATACACAACAAAAAAATACATTAAAAGCCAAAAGTGCACTGAGAAGCAAATACCTAAAAGGCTTATTTAAGGTCTCTATGTAACTCAAATAGAATATACATAGGGAAAAAAATCTAATGAGTGGTAAGTAACAAGTGTTAAAATAAGTTTGACAATAACAAAGAAACAGTAACAATACATTCAATTAGTTAATATGTGACCAATAAAGTGATGTAATTTTGACAGATGTGTGTTTGTGTATAAAAAGCAAAAACACAATGAGTAATTTCCATTGACATAAAACATGATAAACAGTTATTACACAACAGAAGTGAAATGCTTTAAAGAAATACAGGTATTTGTTACTTGTAAAAAAAATCATTCCACAGTTTACCTGCCCTAAATCTTAATGAATATTGACCTCATCAAGCGAGAAACATAAGAAGATGGAGAAATGAGGAGGTACGAGATGAAGGAGAATGTAACTGAGAATCATCCATGAGTTGATCAGGAAAATTACCCTCCCTAAAAATGATCTTATAGGTAAAAACACATATTTGACAGATATTAACATTATTAATAAAGTCTCTGAAATAATGGAGCAGATGTAGAGTGTAACTCTGACCTGGTTGCAATTCTAACAAAGCGTTTCTGAACAATAAACATTTTATGAACAGTACTTGCCCAAAAAACATTATAATGTGAGAGCTATGGATAAATCAAACTATAACAAAGAATTAAAAGACAATTTGTGTTTATGAGCTGTCTCACCTTCATTATTATGCCAAGAGATTCATGATTTGTCTTACTAACAATATCAGTTTGCTCTCTCCAGTTCAAATTCAACAAAAACGTTGTGCTGGACACCTAAATCACTCCAACTTCTTGTTATGAATCAATTTGGTTGGTTTAGTTGCATTACTGAGGTGACCGCTTCTTGTGAAGAGGACATGTGATTGGTGAGAACATCAGAAGAATGGATGCTTCCTGTTTGGCCTTTAAATGTATTCACCTCTAAACATCAGCTTTTATACTTGCATGTCCAGCTTTAGCCTGTGTCCCTTTTGTGTGATGAAGCAGAAACAATTTCAGCATAAAGTCAGTCTAGAAAAAGATTCTCACTGAAAAAACTGAGAGGCCAACAAAGAATTACATTTTTTTAATATGGAAATTTAGCAAAAACAATCATAAAAGCCAAAGGCTCTAGTCATAGTTGACTGAAAATCATAAAGCGGATAAATTAGCCTTGTGTGGCAGCTGATGGAGAAAAAAAAATCTCATCAAATACTGCAGTTCAATGAGACAGACATTCCTTTGGGACAGTGTTATTAAATCACACAACAAAAAGGCATTCTTTATGCTAAATCTGAAATAACTGGAAAACAGCTGCAAAGAAAACAGTTGTGAGAATGTAGATTTTGAGGACATCAAACGATGAATTTAATGACTTTGTGGACAAAGAAACTGGCAGGATTGCTCTGTTAGCTTTTTATCTGTCCAGCCAAGACCACTCATCTGAGAAGCTGCTCCCTGTCTGTGAGACTGGCAAAACCACAAGGAACAATCAGAAAAGTCTTTCCACAGATGGACTTCCCTTTAAACGCTGCACAATTCAGTCACACTCTTCAGTTAGGAGCCTAAGCAAAGCCTATTATTTTGTTCCCTGATACCTGATAGCACAGTTGTCTCCAGTGACGGCATACAACTTTAAGTGAGGGGGGGCACGCATGTCACAAGGAAGGTAAACAAAGCAAACAGCAACTTTTAGTCCTCTGAGGTTTTGAATTAGCTCAAGCTCAGGAGGGGAATTTGATCAATCCATTTTAGTCTTGTGAAAGAGTGAAAATTTACAGATTAAAAATTATTACTTACTAATAAACATGGAGGACTCTTCAGCAGTTCCTTTAAAAAGACAAATAATTAAGTATATTATTAATTTGTTGATTTTAGTGATCATGCATATTAGTGGTTAAGAAGAATTTTCTTTTTTTTCTTTTATTATATGATTTACTTAAAAAAGTGGTTCTTTCCCTTTAAGTGAGTCAGTCCAGCTAACAATAGCAGGGGGTGGAGCTGTGGGGCCCCAGGACACCAATGCTGACACTTCCCGAGGTGTTTCCTCTCACCGCTTCAGGGTCAATCAGATGGATACGGTGTCTAGCGCGCATGCATATTGATGAGTCAAGCATACATCCTTCGGTGTAGGTTACCACAAACCCCTGAGTCAGGCATCCACAACGCCTTGCCATAAAACTCACATTGTTTAGTGACACGCTTGTGATCTGGAGTAAATATTTTATGAAGGACAACACGTTTTTCATGTTCCAGCTTGGGTCCAGAGTGTCGACACATCACTCTGAATCCGGGGTAAAAAAAGCTTGTTTTGAGGATCATGTTTGAGTTTCTTTAAGGGGTTGATTTGCAGCCTGCGGTTAGTTCTGGACAATTGATGTTCTGTGGGTTTCAGTCTAACAGACAAGGCTTCTCATGTGTGTCTAACACATGTTTATCCCAGCAATTACATTTTTCTTAACCAGCAACTGGGGAGGTAAAATGTCATCTATCCAAACGCATACTTTTTTAAAATAAAATATTCAGGTTACTTTAAACTTGTTCAGATTTTTGCACATTGAAACCAAAAAAGGATTTAAAATTTTAAAGATGTATTTTTCTTTCCTCTTAAGCTATTTGAGACAAATACAAATAATTATCAATATATGCAAAAATGTTTTTTTGCGTCAGGTTTTTAAGTTGCCGCCATCTAAATACCTCCTTGTTTTCTGAATTAATTAGTGGCCAACATGTTAGAATAAGCGAATTAAGGTTTTTCTTTTCCAATTTTTTAAAATTGTGTTATTTTTTATGCATTTCTTAACCTTTTGGGAAGAGGATCTGACAAGTGAAGATCTGAATAAAATTAGCAGCTTTTTTAATTTTGACTCGTTAAAGAAACAAAACCCTTTGACTCGTTCAGTCAGCTTGAATAATACAAATCCTCTCTTTGTATTGACTGTGGTTGAGTTTGCTGTAGTGACAGTTTTTAACATGTCTGCAGGATGCAGAGACACAGTCCAGTGATGGGATGAAGACATTCCTCATATTAGCCTGATTCACTCTCCACAGTTTGACACAGACACATGCAGAGGCTAACAACACACAAGATGATTTATGGATGACTATAATATGATTAATTCTGAATGGTGATTGATGGGGAGCTTATTAGAGACAATTAGGTCATGGAGCCCTCCTTTTGGACTAATGGATGAGCCTGTGATGCTCAGAGTGATTCTTTTCATTCATTTGTCATTATTAGAACAGCTGCACCATTCAATTACAAAGTTTCAGAGGTCAGAAATGACTTAAATATTTCATTTCTATCAAGCTATTGAGGTTTTTATTTAGCTTGTGGACAAAGAAGAACTTTAAAGTCTGAATGTGAATTTAGTTATTTCCTCACATTTTATTCGAAAAAAGTTTTGAAGCAAAATTTCTATGCAGACTTGACTTTTTTTGGAGTAAAAATTGGTGAGTGTTGTAAATAAGGATGGATTTAGCTGCCACCTGTGTCTGACGTGACAGTTATTGGTGAAATGATGCTGCCCTGAAGTGCAAATCACACCAACATATCACTAAATGCAAAACATACTAAAAACCCACGTCAATGAAAATTGTTTTTTTTTTGGTGTTTTTAAAATTTTCTTGTGGCTTTTTTTTTTCATGATGGAGATGACGTATGAAGAAAATTGAGATTAAAATCATATTTGTGTATTTCTTTATTCAAATCTTTATGAATCAGGAACAGACACTAAAAATGCAGTTTGACAAAAATTGTAGATGTGACGTAGAAGCTAGAGTAAGCCACAAGCTCCTTGCTCTGCTCAATTCTGATTGATCTGCTTGTAGATGACTTGTCTGAGCTGGTATGCGGCTCAAAACTGTACTACTGCCTTTTTCTGGTGCCTCTGCCCTGGAGCTCTCTCCAATCTCAACTGAGAGTTCACGACATCCTCTATTTTTACTTCAAAAACGAGCCGTCAGAATTGTACATAAAGCCGGATATCTTGATCATACAAACAATTTATTTCATCAATCTAGACTTTTAAAACTGCTTGACCTTGTTCATTTTTACACTGCACAACTTCTATACAGAGCCAGTGGGAAATCGTTACCATTCAACATCCAAAAACAGTTCTTAGAAAATGAAGGTGGTTACAAACTGAGGGGATGTAGGAACTTCAGGATCAAAGTGATAAGAACCACAAAGAAAAGTTTCTGTGTGTCCGTGTGTAGCACTAAACTTTGGAACGGGTTAAGTAATGAGCTCAAACAATGTTCAAATATCCAAATATTCAAGAAAATGTATAAAGAAACTCGGATTTTTGGATATAAAGATAAGAGGATTTAAGAATCAACAGGTGTTTGAAAAACTCCAAATCATTTCCAAAAATGTGTAAACTTGATTGTGGTGAAATAATCAAAGCTCTTTTAATTACAACCACTGAGTGTTACATTGTAATGTGCAATAATGATTACTGAAATGTTTAAATTACAATCAATAAGGTGTCAACTGTGTTTACTTGATCTGCAATGTGTAGCAATAATTACTGGTTTATTGTGATCATGTGTTCTAATAATAATCAATGATTATTACATGTTGGTTACCGATACTGTTTACTGAAATCATGAATAAATGTTTTTCAAAGATAATAAATCATTTTGTAACTTCAAAATAATCTATCGGATCAGAACAAGATTACAAAAACTGTAAAACTATAAAATGAATTATATCAGTAGGGGTGGGATTATATAAGTTTGCTTCTTCCCACTCCTTTTCAAGCAATAAATCAAGCTCTACTTGATCACTGTATTTACTTAAGCAAAATGTGATTTAAGTGACTTTGTTTTGTTTTACTTTCTTTTTAAACTATGCATTTCAACATTTCTCTAATGAGTTTGATAAATATGTGTAAATTCTTTATTGCTTTGACTACAATGCTTGAAATAAATCAATAAATCAAATCAAATCAAATCAATCAAATCAAATGGTCTGAACTTGCTTCGCTTAGATGATTCTGCTCCTTACTGAGTCACAAAGAAAAAGGGTTTATACTCGAATGCCTGGGTTTCTAACATGGGCCGATGACTAATACACCTTACATCATGCTGGTCACAACTTTTGCGTCCTCCAAATGGCTGTTCACGTATATTCCTATCTAAAATCACAAAGTCACTTTGTTGCAGCTCACTTTTAACTTTTTATTTCATATCATCATTCTGTTTTATATTTTTTTTTATTGTAACTTTATTGATGTGATGAATGCTGCTGACAGCAGCTCACCCTTTAAAAAGAGATCCTCATCTTAAAGGGTCTCACCTGGTGAAGTAAAAGTAAAAAAAAAAAAGCTGCTGGATACCTTCAATATTGCTCGCTATTTTAGTTTCGCCGCTAATGTTAAGTTGCGGGTGTGAGGGTCTGTAAGCTGGCAAGAGGGTGCAAACAGATGAGTTATGGGAAGGGGGTGGGCTTACTTTGCCCCAACAGTCTACACAACTCAAAGGTGAGTTTCCGATGAACTACTGCTGCTCTGCAGAAACTTTATGTCCTAGTAAATGACCGGTTCAGCTAAAACAACACCAACATAATTAAAATACCACGTGGAATGCTTTGAAACTAGATCAAATATGTTTGGGGTGGGATTTTAAAGATCACAACGACACTTAAAATAGCAAAAAGAAATATTTTTTGAAAAAATTACATTTTCAAAACTAAAATAAATTCTAGTTGCCAAAAAAAATTCAGAAAATAAGTTATCCGAAACATTAAAATGAAATGTTAAAAAACAAAACAATAAGGAATCTGAAAATTAAACTATTTTTCTGAAACAAAGCTCCTTTTTACTTTCTTAAGATTCCAGTTTTGTGGTACTGTCGCTATGCAGAAACTATGTCAGAGAAAGCAAGACAAGGTTTTTGATTTCGGCTAAAAATGGCAAATTCATAATCAAAAGATTATTTTGGGAATGCTTCTAAGAGATTAAACGATTATCAGTGTGGGTCTTTAAAATTGCAAAAAAATATAGAGGTGGGTTTAAAGATTTGGACCTCCATCTTATGGCACACACTATAGGCGGTCTGATGCTTTCCCACTGATCGACTTCCCTTTAAACCACATTTGTTTATCTGTCCCACAGGGAGGTTTTTTCACATCTATCCCCATTAAAATAGCATTATAGTCCCCGTTTCTCCCACAGTGTCACTTAGTTGTTTGCGAAGGCTTTGCCATGACACATCTTCTCCATAATGAAATACATCCATCAGCTCTTTACTTAGATTAACTTTATAGGTTTCAGTTTGTAAATCTAATTGTGAAACCAAATCCTGAGGCTTTAGAGTTGAGGAAACTGGAGCCAATTACCTCTCAGCTGATACATTCCCCACAAGAGAGAAAAAGGTCCTGTAGGTAAGCTACCATCGAACCTCGGATTCAGGAACAACAGTGCGGTTTCCGTCCCGGTCGTGGAACAGTGGACCAGCTCTACACCCTATCTAGGGTGCTGGAGGGTTTGTGGGAGTTCCCTCATCCAGTCCATATGTGTTTTGTGGATTTGGAGAAGGCCTTCGACCGCGTCCCCCGTGGCATCCTGTGGGGGGTGCTCTGGGAGTATGGGGTCCGGGGAGCCTTACTGAGGGCTGTCCGGTCTCTGTATGACCGGAGTAGGAGCTTGGTCTGCATAGCCGGCAGTAAGTCAGACCTGTTCCCGGTCCACGTTGGACTCCGGCAGGGCTGCCCTTTATCACCGGTTCTGTTCATAGTTTTTATGGACAGAATTTCTAGGCGCAGCCAGGGGCCGGAAGGGATCTGGTTTGGGGACCACAGGATTTCCTCTCTGCTTTTTGCAGATGATGTTGTCCTGTTGGCTTCATCGAACCGGGACCTCCAGCGTGCATTGGGGCGGTTTGCGGCCGAGTGTGAAGCGGCTGGGATGAGGGTCAGCACCGCTAAATCTGAGGCCATGGTCCTTGTCCGGAGACCGGAGAAAGGTAGTTTGCCATCTCTCGGTGGGTGGAGTGTTCTTGCCCCAGGTGGAGGAGTTTAAATACCTTGGGGTCTTGTTCACGAGTGAGGGAAGATCGGAGCGTGAGATTGACAGGCGGATCGGAGCGGCGTCCGTAGTTATGCGGTCGCTCTATCGATCCGTCGTGGTGAAGAGAGAGCTGAGCCAAAAAGCAAAGCTCTCAATTTACCGGTCGATCTACGTTCCAGTACTCACCTATGGTCATGAGCTATGGGTCATGACCGAAAGAACGAGGTCCCGAATACAAGCGGCTGAAATGAGCTTCCTCCGTAGGGTGGCTGGGCGCTCCCTTAGAGATAGGGTGAAAAGCTCGGTCACCCGCGGAGAGCTCGGAGTAGAACCGCTTCTCCTCCACATCGAAAGGAGCCAGTTGAGGTGGCTCGGGCATCTAGTCCGGATGCCTCCTGGACGCCTCCCTGGAGAGGTGTTCCGGGCATGTCCCACTGGGCGGAGGCCCCGGGGAAGACCCAGGACACGCTGGAGAGACTACGTCTCTCGGCTGGCCAGGGAACGTCTCGGGGTCCCCCCAGAGGAGCTGGAGGAAGTGGCTGGGGTGAGGGAAGTCTGGGCATCTCTGCTCAGTCTGCTGCCCCCGCGACCGGGTCCCGGATAAGCGGAGGAAGATGGATGGATGGATGGATGGATGGATGGATGGAGGTAAGCTACCATGTGAAAAACACTGTTTTTTTCAGCTTCTTCTCATATTGCAGATTTTTATCTAAAACTAATTTAAGTTTTAAACCACTGATAGAGCAGGTCTCTATGGCATATTCTTCCCACAAAGCCACGGTTACACACATTCATTTGGTGTTAAAGACCTCTTATCTGTAAGTGTTCCTTGTTTTCATGCTGAGATACTGCAGGGCTTTTCTTTAAACTCTGCCCTGAAACTCAAATTGCCCAGCTTGCACGCTCTGCTTCAGCTCAGAAATACTGCTCTCAGATTTGCCGCTGTTGTTCTATGGTCCTTTTTCCTATGTTCCTCTCAGGCGTCTGCAGCACACTTACAAAACTTTTGCAGATAGATTTTTCCCTCTAAGCTATAAAAATGTCTGTGATATACTCCTGTCAAAATCCAAGTCAAGAGAACAGCAGATATGACACTTAGCTGCCTTCAGCAGAGCACTGCTTTAAAAAAAAATCCTGCCCAGATGATTGACTGCTGGTTGTCGAAGCTAAAAAAGCAAATGAAGATAGAAAAGGGTGACAAGCTTAGTGTACCGTACTTTCGATAAAAACTACACCTAAAAAGTACACCTATTTAGGGTTGAAAAAAAAAATTTCTTTGGGTGGTTTTGGAAGGTGCTCTAGAAATTAATGAATAAATTAAACATGTGTACAAACAAACAAGTAAAGAAGAATGAATGGTAAATCCATTCACATTTTAGTTTCATAAAGTTCAGCCCACTGTTGTTTTCCCACATAAAAATAATCCAAGGGGAACATAATTAGAACAATCTAACACATTGTGTGGTCGCATGTCTTTGCTAAATTTATAGTCTTTCCACACATTGGACTGGAAAACATATCACATGTGTGTTGTCCACTGTTATGCACTTGGTCGTTTTTATGCTATAGTAAATTAAACCGACCGAAACTCAATCCAAATGGTATTTTCCAATATCGATTTATAATCAACATTTAATTTTGGAAAGTTTTTTTAATGGTAAAGGTCAATCCTATTAACAATTTGCTTCAGACAGATCGACCTTGTTGGATTTGAGGAATATAAATTTATCAATTAATTGTTACACCCCTAATTGTTTCTGTGTCTCATTTTTTGTAGTTTGAGATTTCTCTGTGTCACAAAACAGATGTTTATTTGTACACCTATAAATTCAAAATATTTAAAGAATATGTTTTTTTAATTTACTTTGATATATCCCACAACGGAGAAAATTGATCTCTGCATTTGACCCATCCCCTGGGGGGAGAGGTGAGCTGCAGGCTAGCCACTCTGGGGGGGGGGGGGGGGGGGGGGGGGGGGGGGGGCAACAGCTGGCTGAGGAGAGTTGGGATCAATCCGCCAACCTTTCGGTTGTTAGATGACCTGCTCTACCGCCTGAGCTAAACTGCCATCCATATTGAAATACATTATGGTCATGAAGGATATTGTTGAGCCAAAATGTAACTCATGATATTTTATCTGAAGCAGTTGGTTTTGTGTCTTTTAGGATTTTCTCTTAAAAGGAAGCTCATTTTACAAAAATGGTTTTCCTTTGTAGCAGTTAGTCATCATTTTGAAGTTCTAAATGATGCCACTTTAAGGTTTTCAGTAAATGATGGTACGGATTCGTGACAGGCTTTAAAAGTGGGCTCTTAATTCAGAAAAATTGGCATCAATTGGCATAAGCTGGCGTCAACAGAAACATGTCCTGTGGAAGTGGTGCACGCTGTGGCACGCTTCAGCGAGTTTTGACAGTGATGTAGATGCAGCTGCATAGAAAACACACAACTGCAATTATTTTTCAAGCACATCTGGTTGTAATTTCCAGTGACTTATTAAGCCGACTGCCAGTCTTCCCCATTCATTATAAGAACCAAGCTCCATAAAGTGCATGTCAGCCAATAAACAGTGACAGAAAATGTCAGAGTGACAGAAAGCAGCCATGAGTCTCTGCAGTTTAAATGGCAGCAGTAGAAGTGGGGAACCACAGTCACATGTACAGGTGTTAACCCACCCATCCAGAGAACTAGCATTAGTGTGGCTTCATTAGTTCATGACGCTCCAGTGTGCCTGTAATCTATAATGTTTTTGGAATTCCTGAGACGTTTGGTGTTTTTGCTATTTTTATCATCAGCATTATTATTATTATCATCATTATTATTATTTTATAGAGAAACTTTGTGCTATTTAGATTTTCTTTGATAAGGCAAACAATATTATTTCTGTATTACCCGGGTGGCAAACCTGATTCATCATTTAGGAAAAAACTAAATACTGCACAGGAGTCTGCACCCTTTAACACTAAAAGAGCAGTTTGGTCTACCGACCAAAACTCAAGTCCCACCTCATTGTTTAGAAAAATACAATGTCCTTCCTATGGTTGCCGTATGGAGTGGGCCCCCCCTCTTTCGGTTTTATTTGCACCTTAGACATGTAGGGTCCTTGGTAGGGGGGGTGCTTGGACATCACTGCCAGCAAGCAGCAGATGTCCTCCTGGCACCCTACCCGCCAATTTTAACCGCACCTTAGACATTTAGGGCCCCTTGGTGGGGAGGGTGAGGGGACATCACTGTGAGTAATCAGGAGATGTCCCCTTAGTGCCCTACTCGCCAATTTTAACTGCACCCCCCTTAGTACACACACCCCTCCCCCTTCAATATATACATTCCAACATAAACACACACACATGCACACACACACCCTTTCAAACACACATACACGCACACACATTTTGCAAGGAAGGTGGGACCTGGGTCCATCTGTCCCCTACCCCTTCCCTGGTGGGGGGTGCAGGCCCCTTGGCGATGGCGGCCGTGTCCCTTGGGTGCCGGCTCCCTGGGCCCGGCGGTGCTCTCTCCGCACGGTGGGGGGGTTCATATTACACCTGAGCCGGGGGTGTTCGTGTCCCTTGGGGGTGGGTCCTGGTCCTTGCCCCTGAGCGCTGGGCCCCGCCAAACTTCCAACATGGCCGAGCCTGGTCGGGCCATATATATAACACCCCTTGTGGGCCCTCTTTTTTCCCCGGGGTTCCCCCCTCCTGGGCGGGGGCGGTGGGCCCCTGCCTTGCTCCTCCCTGGACCAACCGTGGGCCGGGCGGATGGCTACCTGGAGTGCGGAGCGGGTCTCCCTTGGGGGGTCCTGGCTCGTACCTGGGGTAGGGGCGGGGGGATGCCCGGAACTCCTGGGTGGTGGTGGGGTGCTCGTCTGGGGCTGTGGGCGTCCTTCTCCGGTGGGGCCCTGCGTTGGGCGCTCCCGGCGCGGCGGGGGGGCTGCTCTCCTGGTTGGGCTGGGGCGGCGCTCTCTTTCCCTCCGTGCCTCCCTGCTCTCTGGCTCTGGGGGCCTTGCGGCGGTCCTGCTGGCCCTGGCCTGGGTGGCGGGCTTGGTAGCCCGGGCGGCGGTTGTTCCCTGCCGGTTCCCGTGTGGCGTTGGGGGGATTTCGGCTGCCGCTGCTGCTGCGGTGGGGGTCTTGGGGTGGGGATGGCTGGGCACTCTCCCTCCTTCTTGTCACGTTCCACCATCCAATTTAGAAGAACATAAACACTCACCTGAGCACAGGTGTTAGCTCACCTTTGCACTAACAGTTTGCATGATTGAATGACTGAAATATTTCACACTAGTTGGTTTTAAGGTATGCGTGTGAACACTATCTGTTTTGTGTACATGTCGACAGGTGGACATTTTTGCAGCTAGCAGGTGTGTTTATAACATTTGAGTGTGTGTGTGGATAGGCCCCGCCCTTTTTGTACTACATTTGAACCTTACCATAATGATTAACAACCAGTAAACTTGTTGCTTTATGCTGCTTCATGGTCTTACCCCTCTTCCCCTCCTATTATCACCCTCCTACCCCCCCCCCCCCCCTCTCTAACGTCCCTCTCTCTTCTTCCCCTCTTTCCTTTTCCGTCCGGTCCAACATCAAAGATTTTCAAACATGATTGAAATTAATAAAGTTTGGCCTCAATTACAAAAGGGGTTTATTCAGACATACCTTTGGTTTGTCTGAAGATTAATAACCCCTCTTGTTAAAGTAAAATATGTCCAACACAAGAGGCCCTTAGCTCTCATCTGTCTGCCTAGCTGTTGGACAGGACAAGTAAAAAAAAAAAAAAAAAAATACAATGTTTGTGGCAATTGTGCCAATTATTTATAAAAAATAAATAGTTGGAGCCAGTTTAGCTCGTGCTGGTTTGCGGCGCCTTCCATTTGGGAAACCTGGGTTCAAATCTGGGCTGCTCTCTATTCCCTTCTCTGCTCCTGTGCCAGTCCCAAGCCCAGATAAATTGAGAGGGTTGCATCAGGAAGGGCATCAGCATTAAACATTGCCAAGTTAACATTGCAACTCATCCTTGAAAGAGAGGTTGCTTCATTGTGAAGCAACCTCCTGATGGGAAAAGCCGAAAGAGAAAGAAGAAGATTTGTAAAAAAAAAGTTGCTTTTAAATATTTGAAATTTAACAGTGTTGTTTTTTTTTATCTTCTTTTGCTTTTGATAGCAGCACATGTAAATTCGTTTTAAATAAAATACTGCGTTAACGTACGATTCTCCTGGTGCAGCAAATCTACTCAAGTTGAAATTAAAATAAAAAGGCTAACATTACATTTTTCATCAAAATGACTTTGTCCACCTTTATCCTTTTCCTGCTTTTAATATTGAATATTATTGTGGATTCCAATTTTGAAAATAAAAATCTATACATTTAACTAGAGTAAAAGAGTAAAGTATATACTTTTAGACTTTTGACTCTGAGCAGCAACTAAACACTGTTGTGCAGCAGATGAGAATATTTGCTTTTAGCTTATTCTTATAACAGTAGATTAAAATTTTTACCATAAAGTTGCTCAGTTTTCTGAAACGATTAATACCTAAACATAAAGGCTTAAACTTAATAAACTAAAACAAATAAACCACAGCTACAAATCTTTCAAATTACTGACATTTTTCTTTAAAGCCAAAGAGCCACCATGGAAGGCCAAAAAGCTCCATGTGGCTGTTTAATGGGGCATGCTTGTACTAGACAAACCTTGAGCATTTAAGGATAAATAATAAAAAAAAAGTGGTTGCCTTGAAAACAACTTTTAATCAGGATTGAGCAAGAACCCTGTGCATCCCCTGTTTCACCACAGTTTCTGGCCATGTCAGAGAAGTTTCCCAGGACTGTTGAAAGGGAACCTTAAGGGATCTGGATCTGGGGGATCTGAGTCATCTACTGTGGGAGCCACACCTTTTCAGAAACACTGACGATGTTCAGATGAGTTTGATGCAGAACAAATTCACGATTGCAATGCAAGAAAGATGAAAAAGAGCAGAAACAGAGTATGGAACAAAAATGTAAAAAAAATTGTCACAAATTTGCGCGCAAAATTACTATTATTTCTTTTTTACTTCTACGGGACAATAAAAATTTACATTCAAAATCTTTGGAACTTGGTTTTTAAACAATATCCTTGCAAGTGTAAAAATGAACAGCTTTATCTAATCATATTTATTTCATTAAAAAACATTTTTTGAATGAGTGGCAGGTTTCTCTTATAAGCCTGGTCAAGAATAAATTATTATTTTTTACAACCATTTTTTTTTTAAAGAAAACACATTCATGTCCAGTTCACACAGTAACAAGTACAAAAAGAATAGCAAGAAACAAGTAATTCAATTGAGAATGTTAGAAAATTCATATTTGGGGGGAATCTTAGTCCTGAAACCACAAATGTGACAAATAGCAAAGGAAAAAACTACCCAAAGAAATAACTGTTGGAGCGTTGGACCTTCGGAGTTTAAAAAAATAATAAAATATCCCTCAAAACCATTAAAAAACTATTAAAGCTCCTAGTGATTGGCATATAAACAGCTTTGACATTGACTGCAGGTATTTTGCTTCCCATACTAGCTCAGAAAAAGTGGAGAGGTGGGATACAAATAAAATATTGTTATTGTGCCAAACTGTCCGAAATAACCTTTGAAAACATAAGACAAATAATAGTAAGTAGTTTATAGTTTTCTCTCAAGTTGGTCTTTGGTGGCAGGATGTTTTCTGAAATAGACTGCAAAGAGGAGATTTTCATAAACTTGTAACTCTTAAACGACTATCTGTATTTTAAGAACTGTATCAAGGTAAACCATTTTTTGCACCTCAATCATTCAGGCTTTTGCAAATAATTTTAATTCTAATGTTTTCTGGAGTTTGTAGCCCATTATGACAGCTATATTGTCCTTTTTTTAAATGGCAGATAGATTGGACAAAAAACCTGATGGCTGCTGGGTGTTTTTAGGCTATTATCAAGCTGACAATTTCAGACGTGGAAAACCTGAAACATGTCAATCAAAAGACGCACTCCCATTTGTGAGCAATTTTGTGGTCAAACTTAAAGTATGGAGGGAATTTTGTTGCATTATTCTAAGAGCAAAACAATTGTTTGCACTTGAAACAGAAAAACGCCCTTGAAACTCAAAACAACGTTGAAGCAAAACAATTTATTCTTGAAACTTAAAAATATATACAATCAAATCAATTTTCGAATCCTGTCCATTTCACAAACATGGACATGAAGGTTGATGTTGATTGGTCAGAAATTCTTCCAGTAAGCTCGTATCAGGTTTGAATTTCTGACTAATCAGCATCAACCTGCATGTCCATGTCTGTGATTGGCTGGCTTTTGTGGCACATTTGTAATGTGGTGCCCTGCTCCGTTTTGAGTTCAGAGGACAGAGAATTTATTTCAAGTGAGAATTGTTTTTATTGCACATTTTTCTTCAAGTGCAAAATCATTTTTAAAGCTAACAAAATTTTAAAAGTTTTACACTGAAAAGCGTGGAATAATGGCACAAAATTCACTCCATAATAAAATGGATTGATGAGGTTTGTAAAATGTTACACCAATGCAGTTGTCATACATTTTACAATCTAGCTACTGAAGCTAAAAGCCATGTTTGAAGCTAAAACTCTATGTTAATGTCTGCTTTATAGTGAGAACATGCTACATGGTTGTAAATCGTGGCTTGGCTGTTGGTGCAACAACCCACCTAGTGGTTGTATATAGAACTGTCCTGGCTCAAGTAATCCAGACGTCAAAGTGTCACATTTTTTTTGCCACATCTTTTGGGAAATAAAAAAAAAAGACCAGTGTAAATGTGGCAGGTTGTAGAAAAATGGAAAGACATTTATTTTAACAGCAGGATTAACTATGTTGTCTTAACTATTGAATCTGCAATGTAAAATGTGAAAAATGTATTAATAGTATAAATATTTTTAAATAAAAAAAATACGGAAAGCGTTTTATCCCTGTGATCTCTTTAATTCTTTGGTGCTTTCTTTGGGTCAAAAACTTAAAGTATTCCTGTTTAAATCCATTCTCATCACTATCTGCTGTCTGCATTGTGTGGTGAGCCTTTTCTCATTGCCATAGTCTTGTGGAAATGTCTTCAGTTGATGTTTCTGTTGTTAGTCAGTTTCCCTTCATAACATGGAAGTCTGTGCTTCACAATCCCCTGGACGGGGACAGAAAGCTGTACGTTGTCAAACTGTCCTGACACAAGTCGTTGTTGATTTTACTGTTGTAGGGGAAAGACTCTAGGGCTGCAGATAAGACTGTTGCCATGGTCCTGAAGGAGATACCCAGTAAAGCATCATCAGAAGGGAAGCCCCTCCTCACAGTGACTACCAAGGTGGGCAGATGCATTTCTGAAAATCCCCAAACTTCACCACCTCACACCTCAAAGTGGATCTTTGTGTTAGTTTCACTGACACATCGGCAAAGCTTGCTGACCTCTGCTGTCTACTAACTCATTACTCGAGCCCTGTGCTGTTTGTATCTTAACTAAGTAACAACTAATGCCCTATGTCCAGCTGCTCTATGGGGTATGAAACCTTTAATTAACATTTAACATCATTTAGTTGACGATTATATGCAAAGTAATTTTCTTTAAACAGGGACTATATTCTGCTGAACTACCGATACCTATAACACATAGTATTAATATTGACCATGTTTCTCAAAAACATGTAAAAGTGTTATATGTATGTATGTAAACTGACAATTCAGTGTTCTTACAACACATTTTCCGCTGCGTAAACTATTGTGAGGGTTCCTATTAGTGTATTCTTTCATCATTGTCCGTACAAGAAAACGTAGTGCTGACTTTTTTTACACCTCATGAGCAGCTAATTCAAACCGTTTACTAAATGCCATGATGTTCAGCATGGCATTACGCTACTGTCTGAGCTTATTCTGTTGTCATTTCTTTATGTAATTGCTGTAGCTGAGCTTTTTACTGCTCTCTTGCTTGTGATGGAGCTGGGTGGAGTTGGTGCTCTCTGTACGACCCAACTGGAACTTTCTTGTTGTGTTCTTGACTGCTTCTGCACAGTGTGTGTGTTTGTGTGTGCTGGTGTTCCTGTGTGTGACCTCTCTTGTATACCTGTCTGTGTCTTAATAACTCGTGGCACGCTTCATGCTTTGTTTGTTTAATTAGCCGGTTATAAAAAATACATGTTTATTAGTAGTAATGACTCAGTATTTTATTGAACATCAGCACAGTCATACCAAAAGGTTTTTAAAAGAAAGAAAGTAAGCACAGTTTATAAGAATTGGTTAATTACTTCATTGCCAGGAAGGTAACCAGGATCTAAAATCTGATGTTTACATGGAAGAAAATCTATGTTAAGCATAATGTTTTTGTAATGGTTTGTTGTCCTCATTCCTTTTACTTACAGCACCCTGTCATAGAAATAGAAAACAAGGACAGTCTCTCAGTCTCTCTCTTTATTGAACTGGTTCCTGTCTTTTCTCTGAGACAGATGTTGTTTATTTATTCCCATTATTATCTGTAAAACACCAAAATAATTTCTTACCACAATGCAGGTCAGCAAGAGGTAGAACAGAAAAAATAATTATCTATAATGTACATTATTATACATTTGAAGAAACGTTTAAAATTATAAAGAAATATTATTTTTAATTTCTTTACTCAAGTTAATTTTTTTATTGATGCTCAGTATGGGAAAATGCAAGTAAGGAAATTGAACTGTTTTTTGACATCATAAAAAATTGAACAACTATTGCATTGCAACCTTTGCATTTTTGTAACTTCACTCAATAAATAAATCCAGGATTACTAATAGGAAACAAATGTTCATTTGCTAAACGGAGCAAAGCCTTCATTTTATCCAAACTAGTTCAGCAATGAAGTCTAACTGGAGCCTGATGCCCCTACCTAAAAAAATAAAATAAAAATCTCCAGATGGGTTACTGATCCATTCCTTTACAAAACCAAGTTCTGGGATTTGTACATTAAAAATATGTAACAATTAAAATCCCTTTCATATGTTAATGTCAGAATATTTCACCAATGACATGCTGCAGCATACAAATAAATTGAAATTATCAGAATGGAAGTTTAAATTATCAAACATCAAACATTTGAATGTAAAGCATCTAAAACCTCATAATCTGCTTTCTTTCGTAAACTAGATTTATAAGAGGCAGATGCAGTCTTGTGACGAGGAAAAAGACAGAAGCTGGAGACTGGAGAAAAAGCTCGAAACCAACTTCAACGCTTTTTGAGTGGAAAACAGGAGGGAAATGAGGACCGGCAGGAAAAAATAACTTTCCACTCAAGGAAAAATATTTTTTTTCTTCTTTTATGTTGTCTGTCAGACAGAACAGTGTCTTCCACAGTTGCCTGTAGGAGATTCATAAACTATCTCACTTGTACAGTCCCTTTTACTAATCATGAGTTCCTCTTATTTCATTGTGCTCATTGACTGTTTGCATTTTTGTATAATATTAAAGGAAATGTCAAAAAGAGTCTTTAAATTCCCTACATCTAAGTTCATGTTGTGAGACAACAGTCTTTTGCGCACAGTTATCATATAAATTGACATCTATTTTAGCTTGTAACTAAAAACATTCTGAAACAGTTTACTATGTTTATGATTGCCCTCCCTGCTTTAGAACATAACACTGATGCATTAAAACTAAACTTTTTTCTTTTTTAGGTTTTGTATATAAAACATGTAATTCATATGTCAAAAAAAAAAAGCTTCTGCTGTTCATTCTTAAAATAAATTGTATTAGAAAAAATACTGAGCTAAAATAAAACGATGAAAGCTGTATTTTAACAAAAAATAAATTTGAGGCAATGTGAGCTTTAGACTTAATTAAAACTTTTATAAAAATCTATTCAACTCATTTTGGTATACCACCCATTTAGCCTCCATGTTCTACCTAAAACCTGCTTTGATTTGTTTTTTAGTGAGCCTTCCCTCATATCCTCCTCTTTTCCACTCACTCCACCTTCTCTATCCTCACTTCATCCCCAACTCCTCCAAGGCTACAAGGAGCCTAACTGGTACACAGCTCCCCTGACAGCAACTTCTGAGAAATCTCTTAGAGTCAAGCCCAAGCGGCACAATTAGAGGAAGTTTTCCATTACATAATTATCAAGATTATTGCTTAAAGCACTTGTAAACAAGATGCTGAAATGATTTGCAGGAAGAAGTGCTGCAAAAAGTGTGCATTCTTGCACACACAAAAAAATGTCTTTTTTTCCCATATCTCTCCAGCTCATTAAGTTATTTTTTTCCTGCTTATTGTAATGTGTATTATGATTCAATTAACTTTTCAAAAGAAACTCCTTCAATCTCAGGATTTGTCTCCCAGAGAGGTGGACAAGAGTTAACTGTCACAGTCCTCAGACAGTGTTATAATAAAGTCAGGAGGTGTATTATCTTGTCTAAATGTGTTTTGTGTATGTTAATTGCCAGTGTTGCAGCAGTTTATCAGAATATTTTCCTATTTTTACAATTGGAGCATTTTTCCTGAAAATGTGCTTTCAATGCCAATATGACACAAAACTGTCAGCAGTTCCTCGTTTATAAAGACACAAAAAACCTTATTCCGCCTGGAATGGGCAGGTTGCAACACCCAATGATTACAGGCCCAGAACATCCCTCATGCCCAGAAAGGAACAATCAAAGGTAATCTACTGGGTCAAGCAAAGCGGATGTTGGTCTGACTGTTGCTGGCAAATGCAGTGAAAGCTTTGAAAGCATCACACAAGGTGTCATTCTGTGACAGATATTCTTTCAGCTCATCATCCACTCCTTTCTCTGAGTTTCTCCATTCGTGAATTTCATTTACATTTTAAGGAGACTCTCAGCTGGGTGGGTTTTTCTGAAAAACTATTGGCATCAGATGACCAAGTCATTCAAGAGGAAGTTTGTAAACAGCAGCAAGCGATGCAGTAATTGGAAAAAAAATGCTTTTTATGACTGCAGAATCAAATTTTTTTGTCATTTAAGGATTTATACTTAAACTATCTCCTAAAAATCGACCAATCATTTATATAATATTAACTTTATTAAAACAGGAGTTTTCCCGACTAATTTGATCATTTTAGAACAAAAATAGTTCAATTTAAATATAATCCAACCCTGTAAAGCCATCCATATCAAAGAATTAATAGAAAATTCAAATTATTGGGAAATATGTTGTTTCTTAAACCTTTTGATGAAATACACACAAAAATATTGTAATATTATTTATGTAATAAGATATAGATAGTATCAATTATGATACTAGATGCATAAATATTAACACAAGCATTCAGAAAAAAAATAGCACCTTATTAATCCACTGTTTCAAATTTAAACCACAAACTCTTAACATGGTGGATCTTTGATATAAATAATTCATTAGCTATAAATTTTGCTTTTTAAATACAGGGAGTCATCATTAAAAAACAACAACAATAGATTAGTTATACGTAACATAAAGTTTTGAAAATCAGCAAAACCTTTCCAGCCAAAAGTTTTTTTTAAGATTTGACGGAAGCAAAAGTTTTGAAATGAGCAGAAAAAAAGCCTGTTTACTGCCCCAAGTGAAATAGTAATGGGCAAAGTTTGGAACAAGCTAATGAGATTGAGGTCTCATTAATGCATGCATCAAATACAATATGATTGGTGAAATAGAGTTAAAACAAACATTCTGATTAAAAGAATTGAACTCAAAAGGGTCAGAGAAAAGAATTTTAGACATACCTACATTATCTAGGTAAAAAAAAAACAACGACAGAAAACAGACCCACCGGAAATGTAATTTGTTATTTTAATCGTAATTCCCTTACCCTTCCCCTTAAAGGAAAGCACAGGAAGCACACAACTGAGAGACCAGCCCTCAGATTTAGTCAGTTTAGTCTGTAATTAAGATATATATATATATATATACTATGTATACTATAGAAACTGAAGCCTGTGTGTCTCGGAAAATACTACAAAATAAAAGTCACCTTTTGTTTGCTAAGCATGGGTACTACACTGAAAATCCTTAGATGTAATCTGCTGGGGATTTATGTAGGCCATTAGATTGAAATAATCTGGCCTAATTTGAAGTTTTTGGATTGAATTGGATTAATCATAATAGATAAATCTCTGTTAATTTCAGCACTTTGTGTAGCGCTTTGTAACAGATTCAGATATAAATTGGTGCCACACAAATAGTCTTAATTGAATTACAGTAAATGAGTGAATTGTAAAAAACTTATTGGGGAAACAACAAAAATGTAGTTTAAGTTTTTGGGTTTATGAAGCCCAACAGGAAATGCAGTCCAGTAAGTTAGGTCAAAAAAACATTGAGCAGAACTTGATTTTTGTGATAAATTTTTCAAATACTAATGCCTGCTGATTTGAACACTTACAGCTGGAGTGGTTAGTCTGTAAAGTGTGAGTTCCTAAAAATGTATAAGTAATACCCTACATCAGTGGTCCACGACCTTTTTCAGGCCACAGAACAATTTAATGTCAGACACTATTTTCATAGGCCAACCTGTACTGGGCTTAAATGGGCATCGGCAATATATCTATATCTATAGAGAGAGATATAGAGATAGATAGATATAAAGAGAGACAGAAAGAGAGAGATGGATGGGCGGATAGAGAGAGAGAGAGAGAGATAGATGGATATTTTTTTCTTTTTTTTAGCCTTCAGTTTTCCTTTTGAGGGTAACATTTGTCTTCATCTTCTGTCAATCATCAGATTTTAAAACATTCGATTTTGTATAGGAATCATTAAATGTGATTTTCCCGCAACCCATAACAGTCAAAGTGGAAGCTAAAAAAGAAAAAAAATCAGACGCCAGGTTCACCCTCGTCTGACTTTTTAAGTGCGACCAAAAAAAAACTTCAACAACCAAAACAGTTGCTAAAACTGGTATTTTTGAAGTGTAATAGATGTAAATCCACTGAAAAACTTTATTAGCAGCAACCTTGTAGGATGCAGCCAGTTAGTGATTTTCAATGCATTATGGTGTGTGGGAACAACCGTCACAATAAATCTATATTTTTGAGTAAAGATTCC
Organism: Oryzias latipes; assembly: GCF_053564925.1. Taxonomy (NCBI): domain Eukaryota; kingdom Metazoa; phylum Chordata; class Actinopteri; order Beloniformes; family Adrianichthyidae; genus Oryzias; species Oryzias latipes. The sequence goes on from NC_136240.1 coordinate 11,270,498, forward strand.
TGTTTTTTCTTAAATCCAGCTTTCTATTTGTACTGCTCTTTGTAAAAAGAAAATTTCCAAAATTGGTTTTTGTTTAATTTGCTAGCTTGGAAGTTTTGACTTAGTGATTGGCGCTGCCGCTTTAAGAAAGTGGTGGATGAATTTTTGACACGTGAACGAGCAACTTGACATGCATCAAGAATAAGTCAGATGTGGTGGAGAGAAACCATTCATTTAACAAAAATAAAACTTCCTTCAGAATCAGTTTGAAACAGACAAAAAGTTGGATATGTTTTTTGTTCTTTGGAAGCCCATTACCAACTGTTAAACAGACACCATTATCGGCCAACAGCCTGGGGTTTGGGATCACTACCCTACACTACTTAGTTAAAATTAAAAATGTGTTTCTTTAATTTTGTAATGAGTTACTCAGTAATCGCCATGTATCCACATGATTACCTTACTTTAGCAATGGTCAATTTCTTAATCTTTATTTTAGTTGGTCTATTTTCCGGTTCTGCTTTAGTTGACTGAGAAATATTTTACCAATTAAGACTTTTGACATGACTCTAGTACTCATTAAAAACAGCTGCTTGCTATTCAGATTTTGTAAAGATGCCTCTCTGACATCACTCTCTGCTACAACTGTCTCAGCACTTTCTTGATCTGCACCTAAAACCAGCCTGAGCCAGCAGATGCTGTAAATGACTCAAGTCTGGCTCATCAGTCCATCTACATGCGCTCCCTTCCTATAATTGGTAGAACTCAGCAAAAGGAAGGAAAAGGCAGCTGCTAGAGGTGAAACCAGGTTTCTTTACACCGTGAGACCTCCTTTGAACCCCATCATTGTTCTGACATCAGAACAGTGAGAAGAAAAAAACAAAAAAGTTCTCTGGTTGTTCTGCTGGTTCAGCCTTCTTGCAGCACAAAACAATCTGTCAAACAAAACCAAGTGGGGAACTTTTTAAATAGTGTTCTGCAAAAAAACTCTAAAAGTTTAATTAATGCTTGGTTCTTATTGTTCCCTTCTGACATGCCAATATCTCTTTGGGATATTTGCTGGGAAGCAATAATTATCACATAGAAATATTTATGCATGGAGTGTTAAATAAATCTTGCTGTTTTATGAAATGAATAAAGCCTGTAAATTAGAACATTGACAGTATAGAAGTAAATTCTACTTTGTGATGTTGCAGCTCAGATTCGGTTTTCTTTACAGGTCTGGACTTTGGACAGCCAATAGGACCTACAGCCTTACATTCTTGGTTTAAAATATCAATTTCATAAGATTGCATTTGCAAGTTTTCAATCAAATTATATATTTTCAGGACTTTTTATTTATTGCTGCAAATATCCTGCTTTTACCTATCATTTTTGCCTTAGTTTTCAATAGAATATTATGGATTATTTTCCAAGTGGGTGAGCACTGGTGGTGTCTAACCCCTGGCAAGTCTGAATTTATATTATTCTTTTGAGAAATGAAAGGGACACATCCATTCCTTTTAACTTTTTGTGTAAGCCAACGAGACAAAGTCCTTCAAATCCTTCATTAAAGAGTATATTTAGAAATTGAAACCAATTTAATTTATGTTTTATCTTGTTAAGAAAGTACATGACATTGTGTGCATCATCTCCTTTAATGACCCATTCCTATGAAAATGGCGTTTTTGGTGTTTTTAACATGTTTTTGTGGCAGTTTTCTGATGATGGAGAACATATATTGAGAAATTGAAGCTCAAAATTGCATGTCTGAGTATTCTTTATTCTTTATTCTCAGGAGTAGATGAAAAAAAAGAATTTGGAAAAAGATTGTATCTGTAATGTAGAAAATATGTTGCTCCATGCTGATGCATTCATAGTGGACGACTATATGCATAAATTGCTTTGTTTTCATTTTCTGACGACTCATATAACTCAAAACTGTATGGGTGGATAGCTCTAATATTGCTCGCCATTTTTGCTGCACGGGTAATGTTAGGTTGGGGATGTAAGGGGCTGTAAAGTAATGGGGCAGATTGAAAGCACCAAGGATGGAAAGAGAATGGGGTTACCCCTTGTCAACAGTCCTGTCCACAACTCAAAAGCAAATTTCTAATGAACTACTGCCGCTCTGCAGAAACTATGTCCTAGAAAACAGCTGTTTTTTGTTGTTTGTTTGTTTGTTTTGGCTACAGACGGCATAAATATATTTAAAAGACCACTGGGAACACTTTGGAAATGGTTCAAAGGATGATCAGAGTGGGTCTTTAAAGCTTTCTAGTCTGAAGGCCTGTTCACACCGGGACGAATTTCGCCGGCGATTTTCGCCGACGTTTAACGCCTCGTGACTAAACAAAGGGCACCAACGAGAGTGTGCACACCGACGCGAAAAAACGCCACGCGTTAAAGCGTCAAAAAAAAAAAACGCCTCGGGTTCGTTTTTTTTTTTCGACGCGTCGCGTCGAAATCTACTCGACCAATGAGAACGGCGCTTTTGCTCACGTGTCTGGAGCTTCTGAAGTTACAGTAAAACACAACTTGGGGGCGCTCAAACACAAAACTGCCTTGCTGAGCACACATACCAGCGAAGAAGATAGACGCCAAGTAGCGTCTACACAGCCGCGAAGCAATAATGACGGACATTCTAAAACATCCCCGAACCAAGTACCAGTTGGAGCTACTGGTGCTTGAAATATTCATGTTTTCTTTGTTTGATTCTGACAAGCGTGTAAATACTTGCTCTCTTCTTCTGAGTGAAAAGCGACTTTAAGAAGCGTAAAGTTGCGCAGCGCCACCTTGTGTACAGGAGTATTTCTGTTTTACATTAAGCGCCATCTAATGTCAGGGAATGAAATTGCATGTTCACTCCACTCATCGTCAGCGAAAATCGCCTGGGTGTGAACACAAAAAACGTGGCGAAAAACGCTGGCGAATAACGCCTGGCGAATATTCGTCCCGGTGTGTACGGGCCTTAATGCTATAGCCCCAACCAACACTTATAGATTCTTGTCACATTCACATGTGACAGCCTCCTTAAAGCCCCCAAATTAAAATGATTATCACATCAAGCATGGATAATTGTGCAGCACAAACCTAAACATATCCATTCTTGATATTTTAGCGTATCTTAACTCTAACCAAGAATTTGGAAATGACATTTCTCAGTGTTAAAATTGTCAAAAGACAAAATTAACAAAAAAAAATCCCAGGTAAATTGGCAAACAAGGACGCAGCAAAGTACACTACAAACCATTGATGTATAAGAGAACTGGACTAAGTGAGTCATCCCCCCTCACGTTTCAAATAGGAAGCACCATTGCTTCCTGATCTATGGCAAGTACTGTCGCCATTACCATACGATGACTCAAAACAACTCGGACCAATTACTGTCGATTGGTTTCAAAATGGCGGTAGGATGTTGCCTCATTTCGTGAGAGCTGGAGGTAAGGCATTTCCTATGGGTAACGTCACACCTCAATTCGTCCATCGTCTTTACAGTCAATGGGAAGTACCTGCTGGGTCCAAGAAGCCTAAATTCCATAGACCTCTACTGAGAGGTAAAAAGCTATTACACAGTCATTCTTTTTGTTAGAATATCCATCTTTGCTCCGATACCTTTTTTTTAACATGTTCTTGCTAATCGTAGTTTTTTTCTTTTTTTCTTTATTGCGAGCTATCGAAGCTATAAACCGGCCAATCAGATGCCTCAGTAAAAGCATGTGGTGCCTGCTGGCCCTCACCGTAAACATTCAAAATGTTTGAATGACAGATTTTCCCGAGCCCACTTTCAATGGAAGGGGTGTGGACTTCAAACCAGCTCACTCCTGATTGGCGACAGTTGTTGCCATAGAAGCATTGACTCACACCAACTTGGACCAGTCACTGCTTATTAATCCTGTTTTGTTCTTAATGTCCGTAACGCAGAAAAATGGCAACTGAATTTGTTTCATTTTGCTACAGCGGAAGCTTTGCTTTGCTTTTATTTCCTTTTTCTGCTTTTATTTCCCACATTTAACATCTTCAGTGTTTTTGGCTAAATGAATACCTACAGGGTTGTTTTATAACGTATGCAGCAGACAGACAGATAAATAGAGAGAAAGCATATGTAATGAACACCTGCCACTGCTAATCAGCATATTTATGTGGCCAAAACCCATTCAGCACTTTCCATCAACCATATGGCAGGTTGTGTACAGTCCATTTCATGCTACGTAATTAAACTTTTGCACCTTCATTAAAATTCTGCTTGCGAGCACAGCCTGAAGAGTGACACCAGCAAATGTCATGTTTCCTCCCAACCATTTTCATATCCTCAGACTCTACACAGGCTGCCAGTTGTGGTGGAGGCTTACCTTCATTCATGAGACAAAACTTGTTTTACCTCCAAATTATGAAGCATTACCTGACAAATTGTTTCCAGCTGCAACATGACTACAGAAGCTACAGCGTGCTAATAATTTACCCGAGGTGAACTGTTCTGCAGCTCCATGTGGATGTCTGCTAAAGGATCCCACACTTGCAAAAACAAAAACTCAAATTTTTGGCAATTGGAGTAATAAATGACAACTAATAGCTGATTAAAATATGGTGACATCCATTGAGTAGATATGATTGTTTTAAGCTTGAATATTTTCTAACAATAGTGAAAAAACAAAAAATGAATTGAGTGTGTATAAGCGCAACATCTACCTGCACACCTCCAACTTTAAAATAAAATTATGGTCAAATGAGAAAAATAGATTTCGCTTGAATATTGTTTTTTTTTAACCCACTAAATGCATTAAAAAAAGAAAACTCAAATAGAATAGAAATAGAATAGAAATAAGGTGATGGGCAATTCTATATCTAAGCTTGTCTGCTCCGTTTGTCCTTTCAGCTGGTGAGTGAGCAACAAGAGAGCCGGCCACTTCTCAGCCCTTCCATAGATGATTTCCTCTGTGAGACCAAATGTGATGGAGTTTCCCGACCAGTGACGTCCAACACAGCTGGTATGTTTCTGACCTGCAGCTTAAACTTGAGAATATTTTTTTACACCTTTTAATTGGCTGTTGAGTATTTGTTGTAAATTAATTGAGGAAAAGCCCATTTTGGGCTGCAAAGTGGTGCAGTGGTTAACACTCTGGCTTCATGGTGAGAAGGCCTTGGTTCAAATCTTGGCTGGGACCTTTCTTAACATCTCCCACAGACCAAAAACATGCAGCTTAGGTCAACAGGTGAATCTATATTGTTCTTGGGTGTGAATGTGAGTGTGTGGCTATGTGGAAAGACTTGTATGGGATTCCATTTATGCCAAAAGTATGTTTTTGTCTCAACGATCTATGTCTTTGGTTCATTATCTACTGTTTATGTCTTCTGTCTTCATTAAATCATCCTAATGAACACAGTTAAACTTTTTAAACAATTTCTTATTTTCTACTTCCAACCTGTAAAGAAAAGGGAGAGTTTTTTCTCTTTCTTACCCTTTGGGTCCTTGGTGATGTCAGTATTGTTACAATGTAATTGATGATGATGAAATATTTTAGAAGACTTTTACATAATGCTATTACCAGATTTTTTAAAGCTGTTCTTCAAAAAACTTTTAAAACTTCAACTTCAACAAAAATTATATTTTCCATGTTCTGTGGCAGCAAACTTTGATACAGTTTTGAGCGCAGTCAGCACCAGGCTTGACAAAGAAAAGAACTGTCCCACAGAAGATCTCTAATGACAAAGTACAGAAAACCACCTACAACCATACTAAAGAGTTCTCTGATGACATAGGGAAACAACCCTGGCAACGGTTACCAAGGACTTTTCTGTCGACAACACCTAATGACGTACGGAAATGAGAAGATCAAACCACAAGTACAAAGTTTTATATGGAAAACAAGCACAAACATCACAAAGCAATCATCAAAGGTAGCATGGACATGCTTGAGATATTTCTTAGTCGTATATAAACATGAACAATGTTCAATAAACTTGTTCAGTAGACATTGGACAGTGGACCATAGACAGAAACAATGAACCAAAGACAGACAGTGGACATAAAAAGATTTTTGGCACAAATGGAAGACCATAGAACTGGCGACCTGTGTAGGGTGTACTCCACCTCAAATAGTAGCAAGGACAGGCTCCAGCAGCCCCATGAACCTTAAAGGGATTCAGTGAGTTTGGAGGACAGACGAATAGATGATTTTTAAACTACATCCTACTGAAAACAAACCCATTGATGCCTGATTTTTTTTTTAATATGGATAAAAAATGCAAATATGGAAAAAAATTGCTTATGTTTTGCTTTCAAATAAGCAAGATTAAGTTAGATTTAGAGCAGAGGCAGTTTGATCGATGTCACAGGGTTAAAATTATACAAGACAATGTTTTCAGTCTTGTTCCTTTTGAGTAGTTAAAGAGATCTAAGAGCAGAAACTTTAATCAATTGGGAAATAAAATAAACTGCATATGGAGCTGATGTTATTCTTCATTTGAATTTCATCTACATATCCTCAGGAGATGAAAAATGAAGAGGCCAAACTAATAATTTGTTTCAAACTTGCCTTTTAAAATGTGCATTTGTATACAGCCCACGTTCACAACAACCTTTTTAACTTTGCAAAATAAATGAGCTAAACTTACTTCAACAGATGCCAAATGCCATCTTTCTTTCCACATGGATGGAGACCTGATCAATGAGCTTCACCGTCATTTTCATAACACTTGGCAGAACCTAACTGCAGTCAACATGTGTCTTCTGTGAACTTCCCACCCACTGGGCTGAATCATGAATAAGAGCGAAATAACGGGGGAAACCCCTGCTGCCTGTGCTGACAGTGTCTGTCAGCACAGACACTGCCTGAACACAACTTCTCATAAAAATAAGTTAAATGGAAAATGTTTTTACAAAATGTTTTGTTCTTGCTTAATATTTGGATGAAAATGAGCTGTTTTCTCTGTTCACACTCCAAAAAAAAATCCTAAAAATTCTGATTCAGTGTTTAGAAACTGTAGAAACATTTAACTGAAGCAATATTTTTCCCTTGGTGAAAAGAACGTCTGAATTCCTCCCTAAAAGCTGGATAGTTGGATCCTCTCTAAGGCTGCTTGTCTGAGTCATGGGACTGAGACTCCACATGCAGCTGTTTTGTCATTGTTTTAGCATGGTTGAAAGTCCCCCTATAGTTTATTTGGATTATAACAGTTTACATCTAGAATTTTGTGGTTTATGATGACATTCAATAACTAGAACCCTTGATTGCATAAGGGAACTAGACTGAATCCGACTGGCTCAAGAAGCCAAAATCATACAATCAGTTTTGTTCTGCTACAATTTTTAACATGCTCCTGCTAATCCTTTTTTTTATTATCTTTTTTTTTTCCTTTTTCTTTTTTTTTTTAACTTGTTCTGTCCAACAACTGAGCAAACAGATTAGAGCTGAAGGCCTTTTGTGTTGGATAGGTTTTACTATTACAAAAAGAGGTTATACAGTATATGTTCGGATAGCCAGAGTGTAAATTTGTATAAACCCCTTTTTGTTTTTATTTGTTTTTTATTTATTTGTTTCATTTAGTGTGTGTGGGGAGGGAGAGGGGAAGAATATGGGGGGGGGGGGATAAAAGGAAGAGAGTAGGAGAAAGTGGAGGATACAAGCGCTGATTTGAATAAGTTATTATTTTAAGCTGTGTATAATTATACCAGATCTGCTGAAAAGACAAATTTTACATCCAAAGGTGACACGAAGATGAGCAGAATATATCTGTCCATTGATACACTGTGGGTTAGAAGGAGGGATGAAACAGAGAGGGAGCAGTGTGCACGTGGGGGTGGAGATACATGCATGCTGCCGAAGTGAACCCTGTATTCATAAGGGGAACCAGATCCTTCCCAGCCCGCCTACCCACCCAGCCAGGCACGGAGGGGGCCCCCCCACTGTGCAAGGAGGGCCCAACGCAGGGCCCCGCCCCAGAAGAGTGCCAACAGCCCCAGAGGAGAACCTCATCACTACCCAGGAGTTCTGGGCATCCCCCCGCCCCAACCCCAGGTACGAGCCAGGACCCCCCAAGGGAGACCCGCCCCGCGCTCCAGGCAGCCACCCATCCTGCCCATGGTTAGTTCAGGAAGGAGCAAAGCAGGGGCCATCCGCCCCCGCCCAGGAGGAGGGCACCCAGGAGAAGAGGGGGTCCACAAGAGGTGTTGTAAACATGGCCCGACCAGGTTCGCCCACAGTTGGAAATTCGGCGAGGCCCAGAGCTCAGGGGCAAGGACCAGAACCCATACCACAGGGACTCGGACACCCCCCAGCCCAGTTGGGATGTTATCCCCGGTTCTTGGACTTGCCAGAGAGCTCAGGGATCCCTCTCCCTGCGTGGAGAGAGGGCCGCCGGGCCCAGGAAGACAGCACCCAGGGAACACGGCCGCCGTTGCCAAGGGCCCAGTACCCCCTACCAGGGATGGGGTAAGGGACAGATGGTCCAAGGTCCCACCTTGTGAAATGCGTGTGTGAGGGCGTGTGTGTGCATGTGTGGGTTTGTTTATGTTGGAATGCATATTTTGAGGAGTGAAGGGTGTGTGTACTAAGGGGGTGCAGTGAGAGGACATCTCCTGATTACTCACAGTGATGTCCCATCACCCTCCCCACCAAGGGGCCCTAAATGTCTACGGTGCAGTTAAAATTGGCAGGTAGGGCGCTAAAGGACATCTGCTGCTTGCTGGCAGTGATGTCCAAGCAACCCCCTTACCAAGGGCCCTACATGTCTAATGTGCAAATAAAACTGAGGGAGGGGGCCTATTCCATACAGCCACCATCGGAGGGGGACCACTGCCAAGTAGCTCCTCCCTCCAAGGTGCAACGCAGACTACACCAAACAGAGGCATGGAAAACTAAATGATAAATGATGATCAAGAATAGAGAAGAGAGGAAGGGTAGAAGTAGATGAGAAAAGAGGACAGAACCCCAGTGCACCATAGTTACCCCAGCTTCAACTTCTAGCAGCCTTTTAAAACAAATAGTTATTGTTATTAAGTTTAATTTAAACACATTAACATTAAGTTAAATAATCTCTGAATACAAGCTAGTCTGATAATAAGCCTGTCCAAAGAGGAATGTTTTCAGTCTAACTTTGAATGTAGAAACTGAATCGGCCTCTTACATGAGCTGGGAGCTTATTCCATAAAACAGGGGCTTGGTGGACATTTTTGCAGCTAGCAGGTGTGTTGATAACATTTGAGTGTGTGTGAGGACAGGCCCCGCCCTTTTTGTACTACATTTGAACCTTACCGTAATGATAACAACCAGTAAACTTGTTGCTTTATGCTGCTTCATGGTCTTATCCCCCACCCCCTCCTATTATCACCCTCTTAGCCCCCCCCCCCCCCCCCCCCTCTCTAACGTCCCTCTCTCTTCTTCCCTTCTTTCCTTTTCCGTCCAGTCCAACACCAAAGATTTTCAAACATGGTTGAAATGAATAAAGTTTGGCCTCAATTACAAAAGGGGTTTATTCAGTCATGCCTTTGTTTTGTCTGAAGATTAATAACCCCTATTGTTAAAGTAAAATATGTCCAACACAAGAGGCCTTCAGCTCTCATCTGCCTGCCCAGCTGTTGGACAGGAGAAGTTAAAAAAAATAAAAAAGGATTAAAAATGCAACCAACTGTCAATGTGTTCCCACAAGTTGTTTAATAGTATTTTCATAAGAATATGTGACAGTAACATTTTTTTTTTTAGCTATAAGTGTAATAATTTGAGACTTGACTTTGATTTGTCAGAAACGTTGGATTCGACTTGTAATTGAATGCAAAGACTTGCACAGGATGGATGGACTTGTAAGCATCTCTGATGCATTGACTCACTCATCCATATATCCTCAAAGCTTTTAAGGCTCAAATATTTGTCAGTTCAGCACAGAGTCTCGCGTTTATGGTAGAAGAGTGAACCACAGTTTACTATGAAGAGCAACATTTATCAGTCACTTGCTGTAATTGCCAAAAATATGTCTTAATTTTTAATCTGAAAAGTAAAACATTTACTTTATCACTTCATTGCATTACATTATGGGTCCTTGATGAATAATTGTTTAACACAAATTAGGCATCTCCTGTGTATCGACAAGTAAAAGTCTGGGTACAGCTGATTTTCAAAAGCCTCTCCTTAAAAAAAGTCTGCCCAGGGGAACAAAAATAGTACATGTTGTCAAAAAATAATAAATAAATGAAGGACATTCCTAAAACAAATATTACAGACCACAATCATGAAATCTTAAAGATGACCCTGTTGAAGAATTCCTCAGAAGGTAGTTTCTATTGGTGCATATGATGTGGAGCAAAACCACAATGTTGCTTAAAAGCATGTGGCGCTCTCTGCTTTTAATCTGAAGCATTCTAGCATACTGATTTAGGAATTTGAAGTGTATGTCTTTGAGTTTTCAGTACTGTCTGGTCCTCACTTACTCCTTATTTCATTTCTAATAGAATGTACTGTCTAGAATGTGAGTAACAAGACATCTTCTAAATGTTAAGGCTAGACAGACAGGACGAAACGTAGGAGCCAGAAGATACTCAAAGAAAGTAGATCCAATATATTTAATAATTAAAAGTACAACCAACCTGTCCAGAAACCAAAGCAGCAATTTAAAAACGAATTGAAATCTAACCAAAGACACAGATCCAATCATATTTTGATCTATTGTAAAAACATTCACAATGGTCGTTTAATTATGATCATGTCTTTTTTTAGCCAAAAAATCTGAAATCTGCCTCAGAGTTGTGGGCGGGATCATTGGTATGGAGCAAGCCTGCCACCATTTCCCATCATCTCTTTGTGTACACTCTCTCCTGCTAGCTGAAAGCCCCTTATACCCCATTAGCAGTGCAACAAAATTGGCGACTAATATTGGACTATGCAGCCGTTCAGTTTTGATTGAGATTGTCTGCAAATGGATGCATCGGTATAGAGCGAAGCAAGGAGCTTGTGGCCCGCCAATTGTAGCACCTACCTCACTGCTACAAGCTTCTGAATTTTGTTGTCTTCACCAGTTTCGTGATTTGAAAGACATTGTTGTGACTAAAAAAATGTTGTTGACTGAATAGAATCCAAATTTGGCTGTGGTATGAACAATTCAGACTTAACTTAGAATTTAGCTGAATTACTATCGCCATGTACTGCAACATCAGGGTGAAAATGAAAAACAAACTTCCAAAAACACTTATTTCCCATATCTCCCCCAAAATCCTATTATGTCAAGGAGGTGCAGAGTGACAAACACTTATGACATCTGTGCCTTTTCATGTCGAGCCTGTGCTCCTTTCATTGACGTGGAAACTGTTCATTCAAACACCCTCATGAGAGTGCTTCCTTTGATTTGCAATTGTGGATGTCATCTGAAGTGCACAACGCATAGAAGATGAACATATTCTCTTATCATGATGAGTTTCAGTCAACAAACGCTCAGTTGGTTTTCCTGAAGCAGCAGCACGCCAATTATGTCGAAAAGTGCTTGCAGGTTTGAGCGTTCCCAGTCCAAGAAACACAGCAAGGGTCCCTGGAGATGAGTGATCGACTATATGATTTTGTGAGTAATCAGTGTATAATTGAACTGTTTTATCAGAGTTCCAGCACTTAACCTACATTTTCCTGCAACATGTTGTTTTAATACCCATTAAATTCCAGCAAACAAACAGAATTTTTAAAGATTTTTTAAAAACTGGTCATGTTAGATACACTGACAGGATAGTCTTTACCTTCGAGCAACACACTTAAAGATATTAACCTCTAAGGATATTTGTTGTTTTTTATATGAAACTGATACTTAAACTATAGATTGAGGTTTATATTGGCTATTAGGAACGAACATTCCAAAAATACAAAAGCAATTAAGTAAAGCAAGTGTTACTACAGACATAGGTCTGTGAAGACTTTCAATTTAATGCAGTTATGGCCTTTTAATTCCAGTTGCTCTGGAACAGAGCAGAACAGAACATAGCTAGAATCACATAACATCCTTGTAGTTTTTTGCTCAAATGTATGAAAAGCAGTTGCTGACCGTGCATTACACACCTGGGCCTTTAGTAGTGCAACGTTTGAATCACTCAACCCGTCATTATAAAATTTTAAGCCTCTAAATAAACGGTAAACAAATCTCATCAACTACAGCCTGCAAAAAACATTGAAAACAACCACATAAATATGAAATATTATGCATTATGATATTTATCATTTCATTCATCAAAAAATGTGATTATTTGAAAACAAAATCATTTCGATCATCCTGTCATGTAGATTTTCGCACTTCAGTTCCCTCAAGAAGTCCTTTTCTATTGCCATCAAGCCCAGTGCTGAGAGTCGAGTCTGTCCAGTTGTCTTTCTGTGTAGGTTTTCATTCGCTTTAGAGCCGAAAAAGTCCGCTCGACAAACGCAATGGACACAGGGATGGTCACCAGCAAACACACAAATCTGTACGACTGTTTCATGATCTCACACATGATCTCACTCTCCACTGGCTGCCAGTTCATTTGAAAAGTAATTTTTAGGAATTTAGTTTTTACTTTTAGAGCTCTGCATGGTCAAGCTCCTAAAATCTTCTGATGCTTTTGGATCATCAGGTTTGATTGAGGTTTGTGAGGCTTTTAAAACCCACCTGAAGACATTTTTATGTCAGCAGACTTTTAGCTATGTGTAGGTTTATGTTGGCAAGATTTTGTAATGTATTAGTTTTATATTTAACACATTTTTTCTTGTTTTATCCTACTTTTATAAAGTTTATGACCCAGTTGTTAAACACTTGACATTTGTTCTGGGAAAAGAGACCAATAAACTTTGCTTTGCTTTCTTGGACTTGATTTATTGCACAGAGCTTGCTAATCAAATCAAATCAAACTCTATAAAAAGCAATTTTCATGCACAGCTCAAAGTGCTTAAGAACATTAAGATATTTTATTGTTATACTTTTCATAAACAGAGTCATACTGCATATTAACTTTGTATTAGATAAACAGTGTATTTATGCTGGATTTGTCATTACAGTAAGTATCTGCAATGACCTCTTCTTTAATCTGTCTGCAGTTTTGTCTTCAACACTGGATCTGCTGGATCTCAGCGAACCTGGTGAAAGGAAGAACAGCAAAGACAGGAATAGCCTCTTGTCTTCCCGGTGTGACGGGCAGAAGAACAATTCACACAAGAAAAAGACGGATGAGACGGAGCTGATTCAGGTGGAGGTGGAACAAACAGGATCAAGCATGCGAACCACAGAGAGGCGATCGCTGGATTCAGGTGTTTCACCAATTTCTTTCTAATGAAACAACATAATCATAATAATAACAATATTAGCAGGTATTAGCCACACTATAATTACAGGTTAAGCCATTCATCTTAATGGTTTTGTCAGGTAAAATCTTTTCTAAACCCAGTTTTTATGCTCTCCCACCTCATACTTCACTCCATTCTCCAGGAACTGACTGACACAAATGTAAAAAAAAAAACTGTGCCAGCTATATGACTGAGAACAGCAGTGTCTAATTACAAAGATTCAGCCCCTGCATCTTTAAATATAACCATTTTGATTTGATTATTTAACCACTTATGCCTACTGATGCAAATATGCATCAAACCACTTCAGCTCAAATTACGTTAATTTAGCATCTACTTAAACACTTTTTGCTTCTGCATTGGTTATTAAGGTGTAAGTGTTTTGTAGATGACTTTTGTCAAAAGTTAGAGCTCTGTCTCCCCCTTTGGTCACCAGCAGGATCCGTCTCCAGAGTTTAAGTGCACTTCATCTCCCAGCAACCCATGCTACAGTTTCTGGATCCCACACCCCTGACTTTCATTTGCAATCACTCACAGTATAGTTAAGCACTGGACTGAGCCTCACTCAGTGTGAAGGATTGTTTGTGCCACTCTGCATGCACGAGACTCAAGAACTCTCTCTTCCCTCTGCCATCAGACTCCTTAACAGCTGACAGGAGTCTGAAACAACAAACTGCACCTTTGCACATGCTCATTGTTCGCTACTGTTATTATCACATTTGCACATTTGCACTTTTAGAATTGCTACTCGACATCTTATGTTTTTATGTATATGTTGTGTGTGAATTGTTTCAGTTTCCTCTATACTTTTTGGCATTCGGAGCAAACAGCGAAGAAAGAATTTCATTGTGCAGGGAAACCTGTTTCTTTACTGTGCACATGATAATAAACCCTTTGAATCTTTGAATCTTACCGAGCGTTGTAATCTGGTATTCCGATCTTCTGATATCCTGACACTTGTTTTGTCTCTGACTCCGTTTGCCTGACGCCTACCTCGAATATCGCCTGGATCGTGACTCCTGTTTCTTCCCTGATGCTCTCATGACCGTTGCTATGCTCGACCCCTTCCTGCCTGACCCTGATTTAGCTTTGTGGACTTAGAACTGTGCAAATAAACCTGCTGCATTTGGAACCAGACGTCTGCCCCTTCTTGTGACAACTTTCCTGGCATCACTGTCAGAACTTCTTGTGTTTTTGTGGACCGTCTTTCTAACTTTTAATGAAGAAATTATCATAATTATTTCCACTAGTTTTGTATTTTCTCAAAATACCTACTCCAGTAGCACCGTTTTCTTTTAGTGTCATAAAGCACTTTAATTTGTCATCCAGCTGCCTCTACAATTTGCTCCTCATTTAACCCTTGTGCTATCCTAGGCACTTTAACATTGGGAGTTGGGTCATCTAGACCCACTAGACTGTGCGCTGAACCTTTTTTCTTCAATGATTTGTGATCTTCACTGGTGTCCATGGATTACATGAAATCTTTCCACCTTTATCCACCTTTGTCATGGTAGGGAGAACACGTCAATGTAAGGGTGGGGTCATCTAAGATAGCACAAGGGTTAAACCCAAATTAAAAAGTCTATTCCTTTAACTTTGTTTTTCATGAAATACATAAAGCATTACATTAACCAAAAAAAACGCATTTCAGTATGTATGTTTAAAGTTCAGGTTTATGTTTTTTTTTTAATGTAGAGATCCAAAAAAGAAACATTTTCATTCCATGTTTCAATTTTGTAAATCTGGATTTTTCTCTATCATTCATCGTTGTTTCTTTCTTTTGTCACATTATTGTCACCAGTTGGATCATTAGATAAATGGGAAGAGCTGAATCCCATCCCTGAGAAAAATGGCAACAGAAAGTGGAAGTTGGAAAGACGGCGTTCCTCTAAAAATTCCTCTAATGAGTTTCTTTGGTAAGTTCTGACCTTTTATAGAAACCATTTATTTTCATATTATTTGTTATTTTCATCAGTAAAATATTTCTACCAACAGGCTTTGTGTACAACATTTTGTTGTTTTTCTAAAGTACCATTTCTCAGCTTCTTCTCACTCCAGATCTTAAATTATCTTAGTTTATTTCAGTTTATGGTTTTGGCTCAAGGCCCCCCAATGTGCTGTTTCATACTTTAAGTTTCCTGAGATTTTTTTTGTATGGTTTTATTGGACAAAAGACAATTTTCTATTTCCCCAATGCTGCCATTTCATTCCGAAATTCAAAATACAGTGTAAAGATGCAAAAACTGGCATAAAACATTTATCCACAAAATATACCTGTTGAAGTATTTATCAGTAAAGCAGAGCGGAGAAACGATTGGTTCCACTGCAAGTCAATGAATTAGCATTCTATTTTATTTATTTATTTATTTTTCAATTTGTTTATCATCTCAAAGGGAGCTCTATTCCCACTGGTGAACACTTAAAACATATATAAATAACTTTTACGCAATTTAAAAAATATATAACATATATAAGCAATAACATTTTTTACAATTTAGGCTACAAGAACATATTTGAACTTGTAATGAATCACCATTTCATTTATTTTTTGTTCTTTATAGATGGAAATTTTGAAAAAGTCAAAACATGCATCTTTACAGAAATTTGTTTTTATCATGTACATTCAGGCCAATTCCAAATTCTTCCCCCACTGCTTCTCCCTACCCCTCCAATTGTAGGGGCGTTTAATCCGTCTTTTTAGGGCTAACCCTCGCAAGGGTGTTCCGCCTCGCGCTGCTCCTTGGAGAAGCGCTTTTCTTCACATGGGTGTGCTCTGATGCACAGAGGTTTACATTTAGATGGAGGTAAAGATTTTTTGTTGTAGCATGACCTTTTTAAAGTTGTAAAACTATTTTCCGAGCACTAGCAGCTCTACACTAACGCAGCTGACTGTTGATGACGTTATCAAGTGGGAAAAACGTCCAAATTCAAAGACATTATTTTTCCATAACTCTCCATTTGGAGGACTTAATGTAGGGCTAGGGGAAGAATTCGGATTGATTTTTATTGTTTTATGGATAATTTGATGCATTGTATTGTAAGAAAACGTTTCTGTCCTCTCCATAAGGTCCATAGATTGCAAAACCCAAATAGACTCATCAAATAAGAACACCTTGGAAGCGAATGCCAAAGTCGAGCCAGAGTCCGCCCTTGCATCACAAGTAAGTGTTGTTTGTAACAGTATCAGGAGCCGGTAATCCTGGCGTGATCTCTGTCTGCACTTGAAGTCTTTTAAAGTGCAAGAATACATATCTCAAATATGTTTTTCAAGCACTGTGATCAATGGTACCCTAATTATATTAACTCCATTACACTATGACTATAACACCCGCATGTTAATGCTGTCTGAATACTCAAGTTTGTATACCCTGTTGTGTTGTTGTTAACCCACCGTTTTGTCCTAATGCCTACAATTCTTCCATTTCAGCTCAACAGGCAGTATATTAGTGGAAGACATGTAAGCCTCCCTATGCATCCTTTCATATAAGAATGAAAGATTTATACACTTACACCAGCTCAACAGTATCACATCTCACTGATTTTTGTTTCAAATATATAAAAATATTTTCTGCTGAAACCAGAAGACTTAAAGCCCCAAAATGTATCATTTGTGGTGCTTCAAAATTCAAGTTTGAAGTATTTTTCTGCTTTGGTAATGCATATTTGTTGCTCTGCAATTTCGTTTTATTTTAACAAGAACAAACTTAATAAGTAATGGATCTCACCATCCAATATAAGTGTTCATCACCTTTTCATCATTCTAATTTATTATAGATTCTAGATTGAAAGATCACCATCCAAAATGGCAGACAAACACAGGACTTGTCTGTTTCCCCAGCGAGTTAAATAATAACTTGACGACATGTGGCTTATACCACACACAAACACACACCAACACAAAATGCATGCAAAGAGGAGACATGTCTTGCATGATATTTTCATACTGTCGACTAACAGAAACTGGAGTAAAACTTTAAACTTTAAAGGAAAAATCCACCCCAATGATCTGGTAAATTCTCATACCTGACAGAAATGCTACTTACAACTACTTAAAATTTTTATAAATAAAATGTGACCAAAAATTTAGTGGGGTACCATTAGGTAAGATTGAAGGCTATTTTTTAAAAGGTATTATTTAAATCATGACTTTATTAAGACTACGGTAACATGCCACCGCTAGGCGACCTGAGTGCAAGTTTTTCAGCAAAATCGGCAGGCGACAGTAGTATTTTTACACATTGGTCAGTGTTTTTACCCGGGCACATTTGGAGGTTGCGCGGTGGCAGTCCAGCGGCAGGCCGGTGGCAAGAAAACAGCATCGCGATAACTGACTGCAGGGTCTCCAAGGTCACCAAAATCATCTTTTGACTGGCCGATTTCAGACTGCCACCCTCCAGCCCACCCCCACCCCATGCCCCCATGCTGCCATACCACTGCCACCGTTCAGTTGTTAGAAATCGTATGGGGACAGTGTGGGCACTCGACGAGGGATGTTGACATGTTGACATTAATCTGGCGATCCCTGCCACTGTGGGCCCTGCTTTTAGATGGGGAGACGGCATTGATGCTACACAAAACTCATGGCATTCATAGCACCCAGGGATTTTGAGACCTGGGTATTCAAAAGTTGTGGTTGATGCAGAGAAGAATATAAAGAAAACTGAACATTGTGCTTACTGCGCTACTCATAGAAGAAGAGTAACACACAAAAGAAGGGCGAAAAAGAAGAAGTTGTTGGGTGAGGCCGTGGTTGCGGTGCAGTGTTGCTCGGACAGTGTATAGACTGTTTATATTCCACTGTTGCCACCGATACTGGGGGGGTGGCAACTGGTGGCTTCTAATATTTACTGCTGTTATGTTAGATCACCAGAAAAGGAAAGGCATAAGAGATCAATCTCTACTTTAAAGGCCTATTATTGATTTATTGAGCTAAAGCCCGATTCAGATTGATTAATCAGCCCTATGTGTGAATGTAGCATAAGCCCTAAAATGGGTGAAAAGTTTTAGTGGTGCTGCCATAGTTGGTGACTAAAATAGTTGCTTTGATGCAAGGTTTGATTTTCTCTATTAATCTTTTCTTTTAATCTTATTTCAAGTGTCCTTGGGCAAGACACTTCACCCTCCTTGCCTCCAGTGTGGCTCCACTGGTGTGTGAATGCGCATGAATGATCCTGGTGATGGTCAGAGGGGCTGTAGGCGCGAACTGGCAGCCACGCCTCTGTCAGTCTGCCCCAGGGCAGCTGTGGCTACAACCGTAGCTTACCATCACCAAGTATGAATGAGGAGTGAATGAATGATGGACACAATGTAAGCGCTTTGGGTGTCTTGAAAAGCGCAGATAAATCCAATCCATTATTATTATTATTATTATTATTTTGTAATATCCATTATTTTAAAACATTAAATAATTCTGGATTGTAGAAAAGTTCAGGGGTTTCTTTCTTAATAAATACAATTTTCATCAAAAAAAAAATCACAGAGTTTAAGATTTCTTTTTCCTCCTTTTCCTTTTTTTTTACCTCAGGAGTGCATTTGCTTCCCCAGCAGACTTTAAGCATTGGACAATAACTAAGTATTACTATGTACGTACTATTATATTCCAGTCTTTCCTCTTGGATAACAAAAATTTAAAAAATCTCAACTCTAAAGTTACATAAGTCAAAATAATAAATCACCAACAATCAGGGTTGGGATCAACTTTAAAAATCTTCCTGAAAAGCTTCCATAATGAACACTATGATATTTAGTAGAAATCCAAAGGAATTGCTGGAAAAAAAACACAATTTATAAATAAACATTTTTGAAATGGAATGTTTGGGTGGATTTCTCCTTAAAATATAAAAAGTCTGTGGACAGCATCCCAAAACGAGAAAAAGGAGAGAATAAAAAACACTAAAAGCACCAAATGCATTAAATGTTGCAAGATTTGCATCTAACCCTGCATGCATTTTTATTTTATTTTTAAACAAATGTGAGCGCCTGTGGTAAATTGAGGCAATATCTTCCATCTTTTCAGGACCAAATGTGATGTAAATTAATTTTTGAAGCATGATACACATTAATAACAGGAAATCGGTACAGGTAATAGCTTGGCTAACTGCCAAGCAGAGACAGTAACAAACAGAGGATCCTTTGCCTCTGTGATGGGTTTCCTAGTACTAAAAACACAACAATTCTATTGCTGCATGTAAAGGTGCTCAGAAAAAGCCCAGACTCAGGTGAAAAGGAAACTTGGACACAGCAGATCAGCAGCATGCTGTTCAGATGAGAAGCGGGGCTTGCTGGGATTGGGGTAGTGCTTACTGAAGTGATTTTGCCATCCTTCCTGAGCATGTCAAAAGGCTTCAATCGACCTGAGAAAGCAGAGCTGGCTGACCCTGCACACTCTCCCTGCCCGCCTCTTCTTCAAGTGGTGTATGTGTGTCTGATTTGTTGTAGAATGTGAATGTGTGCATTAAGTACAGGTGCATATATTGTGCTTTCTTTTTTTTTACACTGCATGAATGTTCATACTATTAAATGCATGTGTGTGTGACAGGCTCGCCTGACGAAGGAGCACCGCTGGGGGAGCACCCTGCTTTCCAGACATCAGTCACTGGAGGAAGAGTTTGAGCGTGCCAAGGCCGCCGTTGAGGTAAGACGAGTGCAGCTTCGTAAGAAGCCCCCCACATCTGCAGCCTGTCAAACGATGCCCATCTCCACTGCTGATTTCTAATGAGACTTGACAAGAAAGGCCAAGAAGGATTTCAGTCTCCAACAGGTGAAGTTTGCATTAACCATTAAATGTCCTTGTTGAGAATAACTTCTGTAAATATCAGAGTGGTCATTAATGATAATGACACAATTTAGTAACTTTTTCTGACCTTAAATCAGTTTAAACAAGAAGGAACCAATAAAGATTCATCTTTCATGAAATGTAAAAGCAATCTTTAAAAATTGTAATAATAAGAAATAGATTTTTTGCAGCGGATGAAACCCGGTTTTGTAAAAGCAGTTCATTGTCAGCTCAGTCGGCCTTTTTTGTCATTTTGTTCAGATTCTGTCTTTCAGTTTGCTTTGATGCTACAGAATAAATGACACCTTGCACCACAGACTTTCAGAAAATATGCAACAAGCTGAATGGCCAATGCTGTTTGAGAAAATAACGGGGCTTTTTTCTGTGGTTCCACATAAACTTATGAACTGATATTATCTAATCATGAATACTTTGTCATTGTCACATTTAGGGGAGACCAGGGTTGCTTGTCACAGTTGAACTTCTATGGGGACAACCAACCGCACACCCTGTGGGATCAGTATTCCTGATGGTTTTTACTTCTTGTTACAATGACTTCTAAAAGTTAAATAAATATATATCTAAAGCCAAGACCTCAAGCTTTCATTTAATGTAGAAGTTACTGATGAAAGACTTTTTAAAGATGAGCAATGCTAAGAAAATCTTGTGACAATCAATGCCAGTCTCCCCTACAACAAAATTTGTTCTCAGGTCAGTGAATCATTCATGAAAAAAAGAAAGAAAAAAGTAGATCATTTGCAGTTAATAAATAAAAATTGCATCACTTGGTTTGATTTACAGGTAAGAAATAAAAGTGCTTCTAAAATTGGTCCAGGTTATTTTACTGCCAAACAGCAGCCAGCAAAAAGAAGAAAAAAGACCTAAGGCAATTCTTTGTGTCTGGATGTGGGAGTGAACTGACAGTAAGCAGTATTTAAGATCCATACTGAGATGAGACTATAGACGTGGACGCTGAGGGTCAAGGAAAGGTTCAATGCCTGTGTAGGTGAGCTTCCTACTGAGCTGAAAAACAGATTTACTTCATTAGCTCTCTTGAGGGAACAATAAATCTTATTCCTCTTCCTGGTTAAAGCCCGCATTTTGTTTTTTTCAAAATCTGGTCATCTATTTAAAAAATGTTTTACACCTTAATTTTTGGGGGGCATTCTGTGAGGAATGTTCTCCTGGATTTGTTTCCATCAGTTTTGTTTCTTGGTTTTGTTATGTTCAGTTCCGAGTTGTTCCCCAGTCAGACGTTAATGATCACCCACACCGGCTTTAGTGTATTCAAGTGTCTGGTTTTCAGTTCTTCATGGTCAGGTCATCTGCTCTGCTTTGTCACCTTGTCAGTTCTTCATAGGTTTTGTCATGTTTACATTTATTATGCTACATTTACACCCGACATGTGCCGAGTGTTCGAGAACGCACATTCTTGAATGTGTGTTTAGCCCATGGTGTTCACACTGGAAAAGCAGGGTAGGGCTTCTTCTTTTTCTTCAGTTTACTAGAGCTTGTGTGCCACCTGCAGTTGGAAGAGGCCTTGTGCAAAATGTCTAAGGGATGAAATCTCGTGAATCTCACCCCAGATCTATTCTTTCACAGCTCTATTCTGATATGCAAAAGATTTGGTGTCGTAATTCCGGCCGGTCAAAAACCGCAATTATTAATTTCTTTTCCTTGATCAAGTTTCAAAAAGTTGGCATTTCAATAAATTAAAGTGGACTACATTCATACGTCACTATCAAATCAGAGTCTCTGATTGGTCAAATTTGACCTAGTTTGACTTTCAACAAGATATTAATAGCCGTACATTTTGTACGTAGAGGTTGAAAATAGTCTTGGAAACTTGCACAGAGATGCGTTCTGAGTTTTAAACGCGGATGCCCAAAAAGTGCATATACATAGACTTTTCATTGGAATTGGTCACTTGAACACGCGTTATTGAGCAGTGTGAACGTAGCTGTAAATGTTTAGGCTTCTGCCAGAGAGCCTGCTGCATAATGGGTCCTACTTAACCACCAGTTTGACAGATTCTCAGTCTTCAGCTTCGCTCGACCTCATTCTCCCCTCCTTTTTTTTTTATAACAGGCAATTATTATTTGAGGTTTCTTTTTGTCTTTTTCACCAACAAAAACCATTGTGTATTTCATTCCAAGCATTCTCTGTGCTAAATTACATTTGCCACATACACACACTCAAGTTCATGAGGTGGTTGACTCAGAAAAGAAATCTACTCTGGACTCCTAACAATAGGAGAGTAAATGGGTAAGAGATTTTACAGACATGTCAGAATATCACAAAGAGGAACAGTAAAGTTATGGTAACTAGAGTATTTTATCCGTGTTGACCCACTAACTGTGACATGTGTGTTTAGTCAACCATAATCTGGACCAGGGAAATATTTCTGGAAAGGCAGAAGCCTGGGATCCAGCTTTTGTTCCCCTTTGAGCTATGAGGGCTTTCATTGCCTTTACTCTTCAATGTCATTGTTCAATTATTGACCCAATGATGAAATGCATTTTTAAAAAGAGTGATTTTCCAGCAAACCTTTAATGAGTTTTCCCCTCTTACAAAATAGGGCCAGTTACTTTATTTGTTGGGGATTTTAAAGCATGTTTTCGGCTTTATGATTTTCACATTTTTTAGCTGTTTCCATTACACAAAACTTTATTGTAATTCTAGTAATGTCGAAAAAACACAATTTTGCAAATACATTGTTTTTAAATGAAATCATAGTTTTGCAAATAAACAAACCAGCTCAAGCGATAAGTCATTCAAAACATGGTGTCGGATGTAAACAATACATTGATTGACAGCAGATACATTCAAATTCATGGCACAGAACTAGCATTAATCAAAGGAGATGTCTGCATCTTGTTCAGGCCATGGAGCGGCGAACTCCTCCCACGTGAGAGCGGCCAAGGATTAAAGATTTTGGGAAATGATGGTTGGTGATTTTACAGAGGAGCTGTTGATCCAACAATTCTGCATGACACACTCAACTTTTCATGAGCTGTGTGATGCTGTGGGATCTCTGGTGATGCCCGCTCTGCGGCACCCAAGGCAGCCAGTTCCTACCAAGAATCACATTGCCATCTGTTTGTTGGTCGCGTGACTCATTTAATTTAAAAGAAGTGTTTCCATTGCAGTTTTGAGAAATATGTCAATTTCTATAAGACTCAAAAACTGCCTTTTCCAAGTGCAAAAACTTGTTTTCAATAAATGCGATTTTTTTCTAAATCGTCATGTTTGCATTAGGCCAATTTATTATCGCAACTCTAATTTTCACAATTTAATGGAAACAGCTTCTGTTGACATCCTTGTTGTAAGTTACGAAAGAACAAGATGTGGGGGAAAAAAAGAGGATAATGTGAGAATTTTTAGAAAAAGGACAGCTTCAAATGATCAGACAATGCAAACCTAAGTATTTTGTGGCTTAATTAAGGTGTTTACTGTAAATACCTCCACTTCAAATGCAACTTCAAGGCGTTTTGAGGAATGTGGGGTGAGGGCATCCTGCAGCCTCTATCTGGCAGACTCTCAGCTTTAAGTCCATGAGTGACGAAGTAACTACTTTTTTTTTTCCTTTGGAGTGGGCAAATAGGGGCTTCATGGATGTAGTGAACCAGGACATGAAGGTGCAGAGGAAAGGCTTAGATGACCCCTTAAGACAACAGCAGAGACGAAGACGAAGATCAGAAGAGGTAGAGAAACTTGAGCAAATTGATGCCTGGTGCTGGAACAGTGAATGTCTTGTAAATGACAGCTCTTGGAATCTCTCTGATTTTTATGCTTTAACAAAGGGAGGGGAAAAAAAACTCCCCAACATGGAAGAATAAGAATATCAGCAGGCAAAAACGGGGAGCTCAGCTTTTAATTTCTTTACAAGGTGGCTGATAAAGAGATACTTCGGGCAGACAGTGCTCTTTTTCTTTATTAAATAGAAGCTGCAGGGAACAATTCTTAAGTCATATAAGCAGTGAAAATCCCCCGTGGGGGTGATAAAAAAAGATATGAAGATGACTTTGAAGCTTTTTGTTTTATTGAAATAAGAGCTTAAAAGCATTATCTTAGTGAATATTGTCTGATCATTAGTAGTGTAGTTGGAGATCAGAGGAATTATGCTTGAGTACAAACTAAAATTAAAGCTTTGTGATCAAATGGTCAGTAGTCCACTGCACAGGGAAGCCCATAAAATTACATATTTACTTCATTGTGCTATCCTAGACACTTTACCATTGGGAGTTGGGTCATCTAGACCCACTAGACAGTGCGCTGAACCTTTTTCCTTCAATGATTTGTGATCTTCACTGGTGTCCATGGTTTACATGAAATCTTTCCACCTTTATCCACCTTTGTCATGGTAGGGAGAACATGTTAATGTAAGGGTGGGGTCATCTAAGATAGCACAAGGGTTATGCTCCTATGGGAGATTCCATCTGAACATCCCATTTACAATGAACTTTTTCTCATTAACCTTTAGTGAAAATAGAAAGGAACACTGGCAATGATGATAAATAGAAACTAGTTGAAATGAAATGATCATGGATTTAAAACAAAATTTCAACTTTAGTACTTCAAAGCAGAATTCAACACCAATTAGAATTCAGTTTAGCATTTGCTTTATTTTAGCCCATGCATATTACAAAAGTATTAGAAATGATTCAAAGCACCAGTACCAGTCACAGTCTTACTATAGTAGGTAACCATAGTCTGTAAAAATGCATTTGTAGCACTTTGTCCAGCAGAATGTCTTTTACTCCTCTCTGAGTGACAGTATCGGGGCTCCAGCTTTCTATTTTTGTCCTGCTGACCAGCGGGCGGCCCATTAACATTAAAAGACCTGGCTAGCCTCGCTGTGGAAATGAGATTTGTCTTTTTTTCTCTTCGCTGTCTCACCTGAGATAAGAAATCTGTAAAATGTAAGTCCCTCAGTGTAAAGCAGATAAGCTAATAGGTAACATCCGTTCATGTCTCGACATGATCCTCATGTGAATAGTGATGGAGCAAATGTTGAGATATTTAAGTATTACCTAAAATAAAAATCATAAAGAATGATAAGTTAATCTTACAATGCCTTCACAGCTAATTGTTCAGTTTATTAAATAAACACAACTGTAGGTTTGAAATCCGTGTATATAAATGTATGGTGGTCCTGAAGAGCAAAAACACATTGAAGATCTCAAAAGCAATAAAAAGAGCAAAGCAAAATTCCAGAAACCAAATCAATTTGAGGGAAAAAAAAAATATATATATATATCAAACTAAAATGAATTGAATTTTTCTGAGATCAAAATGAAATGTTAAAAAATGAAGCACAAGAAGAAAATGTGAAAGGTAGGTACTATGGAACATCGCTGATTCGATGGTGACGTTTATCCATCATTTTAACCCAAATTTCTTTGGCTACTGTATATGGCAATCCTGGAAATCCTCCATACTAATTGTAAAACGTTTATATACTAAAAGTATGCAGATATTGAAGAGGCATTTGAAAAACTCAAACATTATCAACCAAGTAGTGATGTCCCATCAGACTTAATTTTTCCAATGGCTTTGTTTCTTTATTTTTAACATTTAATTTGGATTTGTTGAAATTACTTTAGTTTTCCGAAACACTTAATTCTTATTTGGTTTCATCTTTTTGGAATTGTGATTTGGTTTCGGAAACTTTGTTTTCAATTTTAAAATGTAATGTTTTATCATTATTTGTTTCGCTTTTTTAATTGTTGTTTTGATCTTTAATGTGATTTTGCGTTGAGGGATTTGTTGGTGTGATTTGTACTTCAGGCTAGCTTATAAAATCAGACCCCAAAGTTAATTTTTCATATTGAGAGAAAACTCTCTTCAAAATAGATGAATGTTTGCAGAGGGGATCCTGCTGATGAGATTTACAGCATGTTACTTTTTCCCCCTCAGATAAAGCATTGCCTCTGTTCTCTGTTAACGGACTATTGTAGTAATTCTCTCTCTCTCCTGTTATCAGTGATTTGACTGAAATAATTCTGTGTTTTCTCCATATTTGGATTGTTGTTTTGTCGTGTTTGAATGTTTTTAAGATAATTTGAAATCACTTTATCTCTGCTGAAGTACTGTCTGCACAACAAATCCATTTTTCCTAAATGCAAATATGTAAAGTGAAAATATAAATCTGTCAGTTGTTGCTCCACATATCAGGCATTTTTTAATTGTTTTCAACATTCAGAACTAATCAAGAGAACAAGAAGAGGTCGCCTTCATAATTAACTGAGGAATTTACTCCACACTGAACTGTGCTAATTCCGAATTTAGCCAACACATCAACCATGGCAGGCTTCCCCTTCAAAAGATTGTCAGTGTACATGCATTCATTTTATATGTATTATAGAGATGGTTTTAAGGGGGCCTAATATAGAAAGTCTTACAGTCACATCAGTGGAAAACATACAAATAAAGTGTATATAATTAACAGAGATTATGCCCTTTCTAATGATGATACCAGTGTTTGTTTGGGGGGGGGGGGCACAAACAACACCGACTGACAGTCTCAATTCTCACAAGTTTCTTTTTCGCCTTAAAGAAACGGTGAAAAGTGACATATTTTGGTTACAAATCGACACTTTTTGAACAAAAACTTCATAAAAACGATTACTTGAACGACCAGACTAAGCACCTTAGAGGAGCAACCAACT
Source organism: Oryzias latipes (assembly GCF_053564925.1). Taxonomy (NCBI): domain Eukaryota; kingdom Metazoa; phylum Chordata; class Actinopteri; order Beloniformes; family Adrianichthyidae; genus Oryzias; species Oryzias latipes. The sequence continues at coordinate 11,297,182 of NC_136240.1, forward strand.
GGCGAAGAATGCTGGGTCTGGATCTCCTTATGAAGGCAGTTGAGTTGAGGAGTTGAGTGTTCACAGCTGGTGATGATCGGGGAGTAGAGCAGAAAGGGGAGGGGGAGGAGAGACTGCCAGAGGCACCATGACAACAAAATTGCCAATCTGATTATAGTTTAAAGAAGTGGTGTCAAATATGCGGCCTGTGGGCCGTATCCGGCCCGCCAGCTGGTTTAATCCGACCCACTCATGAAGAGTAAAAAATTAAAGGATTTTTTTTTTTTTTTAAAAAGCACATTTCTAGTCCATTCCTGTGGCGAGTTAAGATTTTTTAAAGAAATAAACGAAGAGCGCAACTCCGCCACTAGGGGAAGCAAAGGAAAAGCAAAACAGGTGAAACAGCACATCTCTGCACGTGCCAAGGCGAAAGCTAAAAGCTCTGCGTCTGGATAAGACGATGAAGCTGTTATTTTGCTTTTATGTCCTGGTCCGGCCCACTTGGGATCAGACGGGTTGAATGTGGCCCCCGAACCAAAATAAGTTTGACACCCCTGGTCTAAAGGGTGCATGATTTCTCTGAAGTGACTTCAAAAGTTGAGGGTAAAGCAACAACCAAATCTACCTCAGTTGTTTTGGAAGAAGACAGTTCTTTGTCTCACAGCAGCTCAAATCCAAATCGTGGTCTACCGTCAGAATTTCTCCTCTCTGCTCCATTATGGGCTCGGGTTTCATCAAATTCAACACTATTAAGAACCATGAATAACTTTTAAATGAAAATATTTGCATACTGTTCAATATTCATTTTCAAACAACATGTCGCTGTGTTGTGGGATTAGAGGCAAATGAGTTGCACACTAAATGAGGGTTTTTCCTGCAAATATTTGACTGTAAGACAGCAATGATGAAACCATGTCATGGTGCAAACCGAGGCCTGCAGCACTCCAAGAAATAATAGAAATCATTATAGCAATATTACATAAATGACAGAAATGGCTGTGTTTTGAAAAGCACTCTCATGAGCACCACAATGAAGATTAAACACAGCTTGGAAGAAATAACGTGCTGAGATATAATTTTGCTGAAGGCTGACGTTGTTTACACGTATTAAAATGTGATAGAAAATGTAGTTTTCTGTATTTTTAACATGTGCTAGTGACATTTTTCTGACAACGAAGGACATGTATTAGGAAAATTAAGCCAGTTATTCAAATCATTGGGAATCGGGACAGAAGGAAATATGCCAAAAGAAAAAAAAGTGTATCTGTTACTTAGAAAATAAACTGAGCAGCCAACAGCTCTCCTTGCACTGTTTCATGCTTTATCCACTTGCAAGGAAATTTGCTAAGCTGGGATCTGGTTGAAAACCAGTACAGCTATCTGGCTGTACAGATAGCTCCAATACTGGTCGCCATTTTTGTTGCATCTGGAATGTTAGGTTTGGGTTGTGAGGGGGTGAAAACTAGGAGGAGAGCGTGACCTGAGTGGGAATTAAATGTTATTGCCATTCAATTATTTTGATGGCATTCATCCAAAAGCCAGCTGTACATCATGTTGAGTGAATGTATATTTACAGTATAACTAAAAGTTCCAATTTTTCCATGTAAACAACAACAATAAATTTAGGTTTTCCCTCCTTGTTCCTGCACCTTCAGCAAGAGGCGTTAGTTAACACACTCCCTCAGGCCTTTTGAGTGATGGTCAGCTGTCTGCAATTACCTGCTGCCTCACACCAGTGAAGGCCACAGCATGACCTTGGTGTCAATCAAAAGGCTCATCTCATGTGAACATATGAAGACCTTTGACACCAACATGCATCGTTACACAGATCCATACCTACACCTTTGACTTGTGTCTACTGCGCCGCTGAGGTCACACCAACACAGAGCCAACACGAACCAATGGCAGAGATTCTGCTCTGTTTGCCATTATTCTGCTCCCTTTGCTTGCCTTTGACAGAAATACAGCCAAGAATTATGGATTCAGTCGAATAAAAAAGGAAAGTTAGAGGCAACGGATGCAAGTTTTACAGTCAAGACATGACATGCACTGGTGGTGACAGTGCATGATCAGAGGGCATTGAGCAAAAACAAAATTACACTTTTTTGAATTGGATTTAGCTAAAACTTATCAACTCTGCACATGTCAGATACTGGTGGTGCAGTAGACAGCTCAATCATAGCTGACGGGAAGGGAGGCCGGGCTTGTAGAAGAAATTAACTTAAACCTGGAAAATAAACTAAGGGAACAATAAAAGAGTGACAAAACAAGTGATCTTACAAGGAGGGACTGAGAACCCATTATATTTATACTGAGGACAGTGAGCAGAAAAGAAAACAGCTGTGGATATTTTGCTTAATTCTTGTGTAGCTCTGACACAGGGAAAAAACAAAATAGACCATGATTAAAAGAAATAAATATTACAGATAAAAAAGCTAACGAAACAAAACACATTTTTCTATTAATTTCAAATCCACTTCATTGTGTTAGCTATGAGCCATTAACCAGTTCGGCAGGAAAAATTCATAATTGACCATCGATCTATCAACTTCCAACAATGTACATATATCCCACAGTTGTAATGTGGACATACATTTGAAAAAGAATTGTATTTAGATGCAGAAAAGAAATGTGCCTTCAGAAATCCATCTTCAACATTAAGGGAATTTTTATTTTGATCATTTTTTAATAGGTGAAAAAGGAATTCTATTCTTTAAAAATTAAGATTTCCAGGACTTCCCCTTCCTTCGCCCACAAGTGGCCGGGATAGGCTCTGGCAGCCCCGTGACCCCGAAAGGGAAAAACGGAATGGAAAATGAATGAATGAAAGAAAAAATTCAGATTTAAAGTTTGGTGTTAACTGATATCTCATCTTTTTATCCATTTGAATGGGTAGAAATGCAAACTGACCAAACAAGGCTTTGAATAAGCTCTAAATTGAAGAGGAACATCAAGATTAAATGGTATAACATGAGATAAATGATACGGTCCAACTTCAGTTATAGTTAAATCCCCTCATAGGGCTTTTTCAGCGCTGTAGCTTCATTTCGCTGTGAAAGAAGCTTAACGGTGCTGTAAAAGCCAAAACGAGCAGAGATTAAACCCTGCTTACGGTAATTCTTTCTGTGTCACCAAAATTTGGTGTGGGTTTCATGTTTCAGTCTTCCTTAAAATAAAATAACAGTGAGAACAGAATTTTATTTGAATAACAATTTAAACGGCAAAAAAATCCATGAAACTTAGATTCTAAGAAAAAAAAAGTTTCGCATTTATTTTTTTAATTTCAGGAGTAAAAGGTTTAGCAAAACAATGAAAATGGATTAAATGCTTATGAAGTTAGAGATCAAGAAGGCACAGAATTAGGATAAATTATATAGCAAAAAACCTCTATAGCTAAAAAAAACAAGATTTAATGTAATTTGTTGGCAAAATTTCCATTTCTAGTTGTTCTCAAATAATAGAAACATATTTCTTTACTAGAAAATGCAAAAAAGGACCTTAAAAATTAAAATATATTGTCAAAATTCCTCTAAATTGAATCATTATGTTTTCTAATTCATTTTAATGTAGAAAAATTCACATAAGATCTATCTATCTATCTATCTATATATAGATATATCTATCTATATATAGATATATCTATCTATATATCTATATATCTATCTATAGATATATAGATAGATATATATGTATATATAGATAGATATATATGTATATATAGATATATATATATATATATATAGATATATATATCTATATATATATAGATATATATATATAGATATATATATATATATATATATATATAGATATATATATATATATATAGATATATATATATATATATATATATATATATATATATATATATATATATATATATATATATATATATATATATAGATATATAGATATATATATAGATATATAGATATATATATATATATATAGATATATATATATATATAGATATATATATATATATATATATATATATATATACACACACACACACACACACTTTTAGGGAATATGCAAACTGCTACTTTGACTTTAAACTGCTTCTTTCACTTGATCTTGCTGTACATTTAATTAGACACATTTCCTCCAATCATTCTTCTGCCTTCAGGCTTGCCTGGAACATTATCAACTCAATGAACAAAATCTGCATTCACCCCTAAATAAAAAGCCATTCCAGGTGATTTACACACCTTTTTTGATGAGATTGTAGGGTGGATCAAGCTCATGTTTTGCTTTTTGAGGCTCTCCTGCTATTTTTGGGAACTGCTTTGGAAAAATGAATCTGCATTGATTTTACATGAAATTGTTCTGAGATGCTGAAAGCCTTTTGCTTTTTTGAAACTCTTGCATCATTTACTGGGAATCTGTTTGGTTTTATTGAGACTAAGGATTCAAACCACATTACAAAGCTTCCTTTTATTAAACCCCACGATATAAAATCTTCAGTTGTGATAGAAACTAACTGAATAAATAAGCAGTTTTGCTTTTCTGTCATATGAAAATTGAAAACGTGGCATATAAATCTGACAGTTGACCTGCAACAACCTTTGAGTAATCACTCAGTTAAATAAAGGCAAACAACTAGAAATATAAATGTCAAACTGAGATATTACTCCTGTAGTTTGGCATCGTCTCCTGTGCAGTGACAATTTTGGATAACTTGTTAAATTTCCAATTTTGATGAACATTCATACATTTTGTTTTGATTTTTTGTTTCTCATCATGTAGGATTCAATTTTTAGGAAATGAGTTCACTCGTTCTTTTAGGTGGATTCATCAATAGATTTTCATCATTTTGTTCCTCCAAATTCTGTTTTGCTTTTTTACTGTCAATGTGATGAGTCAGCAGGAGTGTGGCTTCTGCTGCACGATACAATGAACCTGATGGATGTGACATTTCCAACAAGAAGGTGGTGAGAAATGTAAGAAGAGCAGTCGTTCTGCAGCACACTAATCACTCCTCCCCTCCTGTCATCCTCCACTCTTTGTATGTTTATCCACCCCTACCCCCCCCTCCTTGATCTGTCTCCCCTCTCTCCAATGTTGCGCTCCACGTCTGCAGTCGGATACCGAGTTCTGGGATAAGATGCAGGCGGAGTGGGAAGAGCTGGCGCGACGAAACTGGCTGACAGAAAACGAGCAGGCACAGATCCCTTCCTCCGTATCTCCACACGAGAAGGTTACTGGCTTTTAAAGGTTACACTCAGCATGAACACACGGACTCCAACGCTGAAAAATACTCTATTCAAAACCTCTGGTGTAAACACAGACACACATCCTAAGGCAGCTCTTAATTAAATCCAAAATATTATTTAAAAAAGGGACAAGTGACTATATTAAGTGTCTCGTGCACTCTAACAAATAAGAATCATATATTAAAGAATATCAATGCAAATCAGACTTTTTTTTCAGTTGTTTTTGTCTTTGGTTTGAATTTTTCTTTTTTTGTATCACAGAATCGGTTTCAAGTGTTTTATTGCTTAAAGTGACAAGCCTCAGTCACAACTTCTCTTACAGGTGGTTACGGGCTGTTCGTGGGTAAAAAATGGGCAAACCTGAACAGAGTATGCTGGTGGCCTGCACAAAATTTTAAGATCATAGACCGCTCAGTGAGTCTGTAGAGTGGCAATATTCATGCACATTTTTTTCAACAGGGATGCTGAGAGGGACATGTCACAGTGAACACTTAAAGGCATTTGACGTTCAAGAAGGTGCATTTGGCCCATGATGTTCTCACTGGACAAGCAGGGAGGACCTTCTTCTCCTTATTCTAATGTTTACTAGCGCAAGTCTGTCACCTACAGTTGGAAGGCGCTTTGTAGAAATTGTGGAAGCGGTGCAAATCTCTGAATTTGGGCACGATTGCAGTACTTGCAATGGCAAATACGGATTACTGTCATGTCAGGAGACATGGTTTATCTTTGTTTGAAAAACAAATGTAGATGTGGCGGCCGTGGTGCAGCGGTAGGGCGGTCGACCCATGATTGTAATATCGCAGGTTAGATTCCCGCCTTGCACGCCCATGAGTGGAAGTGTCCTTGGGCAAGACACTGAACCCCACCTTGCCTCTGGTGGGAGGTTGGCGCCAGTGTTCGGCAGCGGAGCCGCCATCAGTGTGTGAATGTGTGTGTGCATGGGTGAATGGGATTGTGACTGTAAAGCGCTTTGGGCCTTCGAAAGAGGGTAGAAACGCTATATAAGTATACGCCATTTACCATTTACCATGTAATCAGGCTGTCTGGGTTAACCAGATAAACCAGTTATGCTCCGAGTCACTACCAAATCAGAGTTAAAGTTTGACCCAGTTTAGCTGGTAACGCGTGTTCAATGTCCACACGTTTTGTATTTGGAACCCGAGAATGGTCGTAAAAACTTGCATAGAACACGAGTGTTTTGAGACTAAAACACTCGTTTTGACGCTCATAGAAGTGGCTGCTTGAATACGTGTTGTAGAGGGCGGTGTGTATGTATCTTCAGAAAACACACAGGGGTAAGTAAGGGTGAAGTAGGTGAGACCCAGGCACATCATATGGATTTTTTTTTTTTTAAACCCACCCCCAATTCTGGTCAAGGTGCTCGTTAGTGCTGTTCACGTTACACTTACCACACGCCACACGATAATAGTTTGTTCCATTTTCATGAGCCCCTGAAGTGAGCGTGCGAGCTTCAGGAACTGAAAGACACACCTGGGCTCTCCCTAAGATGCATCAGCTCCTCTGTTTGAGCCTCCACAGACCCGGATAACCAAAAAACCTGCAATACCCAGAAGGGTCAATTCCCATATGGGTGCTTGTGATTAAGGCTTTAGTTTGGGTCACAACCAACTCTAAAGCTGGAACAGCTTCAAAACAAAGCGAGCAGAATCTGACATGCAAGTATTGTGTTCAGCAAGATAAGAAAAGTTTGATGGTAGATCACAAGGTATCTGGGAAGATGAGACTAAATTTAGAAATCACTGAAATATATCACATTAGTGTAGGAGGAATCTTCCTTTTTTTTTACTCAACTTAAACTAACTTAAATGAAGTCACTAAAAACTGACTTCATTTAACTTTAGCATTTGTGAATTATTTTTGTATTAATTTAGAATGATTATGTGTTTTTGTTTCAAATGACTGAATACAAGCTACTATTCGAATAACCACGACAGTAAAAGATGGTTAACTAAAGAGCGGACTCTTCCTTCAGACCAATCATGCAGGTACATTCCTTTTGACTTCCTGATTGATGCCACCTGTCAAAGAAAAATATATTTTAAAGTCACAAAGTCCAAAAGCATGAAACACACCAGGGTAATTTGAGTTTTTGAAAAGGTTAAATTTAACATTTGGAGAGAACAAACGAACCCCAAGGAGCTTGGTCCAGCTTTAATGTCATGCAAAAAGGATCAATTGCTGCTGCTGAAGCTTTGGTTCAAAATACATCAGTGCAGGCAGGTTATGCTGTGAATGATGAGCAGAATGTTCATCGCCCTTGTTCTTCATTTAACTCAACTTTATTATCTTTTTTCCTCCAACAGGGTTACTACTTCCACACAGATAATCCCTATAAAGATTTTCCTAATGCATTTGAGGAGGGACTGAAGAAGTCTCGAGAGGGAGACCTGCCAAATGCTGTGCTTTTGTTGGAAGCGGCCGTCTTGCAGGACCCAAACGACTCAGAGGTGAACTCGTTTGATGCGTGCACATTTTATATGTCTGTGTAATTTCCTTATTTAAACATGAAGACTATCATATTTGCAGAGGCTCAGCCTGGGTCCATGTGCAGCATGGGTTACCAATAAAACCGCTGCACAGACCCACGCAGCTGCACAGTCTCATCTGGGTTTTCAGCGCACAACTAACTCTAAATCCAGCGCCACTCATTCGACCTCACGCTGTGCAAAGCTACAGACCACGGGCCGCGAAGCTGATTCAGCAGGCAGCAGCCACAGGCTTGACGCTGATTGCCTGTTAGAGGACAGGGATCCCCCCCCCCATTCTAAAAATCGTTGTTTCCTGTAAAATACTGAACTTGCCATTGATGAGAATTTCCATTTGCCCATCAAGTTAAATAATGGTTCATTCCACTTGTTCTGTCTCCTTTTATTATCCTCCCAATTTCAAAAGCTGTGACCTCTGCCCGAGCCGAAGAGCAAAGCCTTCATACGAAGTGCTTTCAAAATCCCCTGAAATATACAGAAATGTGCCAGATATTCTGAGGAGAGGATTATCCCATGGTGTATGGAACTAATACGATTCCAGAATTCCTTCCAGGGTGCTTAGTGGCTTATTGGACCAGTGTGAATCATTCAGAAAATAATTTTGTCCTTCATTTGAAAGAGTCAAACAAAACAGCCTCAACCCAGATTAGCCTTTAAAGAGATAACTAAATGTGCCCTTTCAGTTAGGATTCAGAGAGTAGTGATGTGTTATCAAAGTTTTCCGGTTAGCTGGGATGCTTTTGTGACCGTTCTTTTTATGAAAGGAGCCATCCTCATTGAACTAAAGTGCAGTGACTCACAGCTGTTGCTATTGTGGGTCAGTGACAAGACATCCTACATTTATTATTACATGCTGGAATAAAGGTTAAAGAAGATTCTGAAAAGCATTAAATAGATAACATGTAGATAACAAAGCATTTTTGCTTTGTAATACACAGAAATAGATGTCACAGTAATAGGATTACAAAATATTAGGGAAAAAAAGGCTTTAGCCAACTACCATTTCATTAATCTATTATGACAACAATAATCAATTTACGCTGTTAGTTGAAGTTGCAGACAACTGCAATTACAGTTGGAAGCGGGCTGTCTGCAGGTGAAAAATGGGCATATTGGTGTAGGGCCGCAGATGGCCTTTACAAAATTTTAAGATCATGGACCACCCGGTGAGCCCGTATCATATTAGAATCTTACAAGCACTTGTGTCTCACATGCACACTGTGCATACAATATTGCACATGGTCAGTCACGAGCCAATGCACACACATTACTAATGACTGGAGTGCTGCGTAAAGGGTGCCATGCGCCAGCTTTCCCTGTACGCCATTAGTGCGTGTAAATTACTTAATTCTTACAGATGTTTCACGATATGTTTACTGCATGCACGACAATCCTACGTTCCATTTTCTGGAGGTGGAAGCACAAGCCTTAAGGGAACTCCAAGACACTCTTGCACGCCTCATGATGCAGACCCCCCTCTACACAATCTAATAACACGGACAACCCAAAAGCCTTCCACGCCCATATGGGGGTTGACCCAAACGGATGCATGTGACTTTGATGGTTTGTTCAATGGTTTGTTTTTCATCATAATATTTGAATTTCTTTGACTTCCTTTTTTTACAAAACTGATTTGTTTTGTGTAGGGATGTAAAAGATCGAGATGTATCGAAAATTTATCTATTACTTAGAGTAACAGCAGTATCGGTTCAAAACCACAATTACCAACAAAGTTTTGTTGTAAAAAGGTATCAAATCAATTGGGAGATAAACAGTTTCTGGCAAACTTTGTCAGTGCCTCTTGTGCTCTCTACTGCTTTAGACGTTTATGTACATGTGATGCAAACAAATAAACGTTTAATCACAAGCTAGCTTCTACCAAGTCTGGTCATTTACAAGTGGCTGAAAGGGAACCAAACCACAGCGAGGCATAGTGTTATGCACACTAAACATATCATAGCCTTTACTTTATTTTTTACAGCAATGAAACCATACCCGAATAAATTAATATGTCACTTTTTTAACCACATAACAGTCTAAAAAGACCCAGAATGCCAGCTTTTTATGTTTAAAGCTGTTATGTTAAAAGCTACGTTAACAGCTACGCCCTTGGCAACACAGGTTGAAGAGGCCACCTCCAAGGAAAGGTCTATGTCAGTGCTTCTCAATTATTTTTTGCAAGGTCCCCCCTAGGACAAAGAAAATGTTTCGCGACCCACCTAACCCCCACACATACACTCGCTGCGGTGACAATAAATTAGCTTAGTATCCATTAAAATTGTGTAAGTATACCTAAAATCGTATCTTTTAACATTAGCAAAATAAAAAAGCAAAATGAATCCACTTTCAACATATGTTACCTTTATTTTGCCACAAAGAAACCCTGTTAAAGTCTAAAACAGAAAAATAACCTGAAATAAAAAATCTGCCATTCCTTATTTAAACTAGAAACATTTTTTACCAACTGAACCATTTGATGCTGAGAATAGTAATTCAATCAATAAATAATATTATATGTAAATTGATCTGAAACATTAACCCAGCAGCACCAATATATTTAACGTTTTTAGTCTGAAGAAATAGGTAAAAAACATTGTGCTGATTTTGTTTTTCTAAATGATGGATTGTTTATTTATGATCTCATAAAGTGCAGCTGTTTTCCTGCATTACCTGCTGTCTGTATGTCAAATACTGACACCAACTAAACGACCGGCAGGCAAAGAATACATTTATGGAAAATAAGGACACGTCATAAAAACTCTACAAATAGTTAATAAAGAATGACATTAGCATGAGCTGAGTAATGTAAAGGCACAGGGTTATCCTGGTGTTGCGCAATAGAGGCTGCACTGCCTGAGCCCACTACCCCTCCCCTTTCCTTCTATGGCTCGCGTGTGAGACAGGAGCAGCTGCAGGGATGGAAATTCACAGGTTTATGTTATAAACTCTGTGATATAACAGATAAAAAGAAACCAATAGTGGAGCAAATTATTTTCCAAGCACTGCCCCCGCCACCCCCCATTACAATTGCGCCTCGGGCAATTGACCGTATTACCTGTGCCTAAAACCGCTACTACTACCCTGGCATCGGGGCGCGCCCCACTATTTGAGAAGCACTGGTCAATGTAAACACGTGTAAACATGCGTTTCGGGCTTCCGTGTTCACACGCAGTCCCGCAAGTTTTTCGGGCTCTACATGCAAAATGCACGGCCAGTGAACCCTCATTGACTCCTAAACCAGACGTGCCAATGAAAATTGATCATGGAGGAGAAAAAATAAAAATAAAAACTTTCTGCCCGCACAGAATTATTTGTCACCAAATCTTAGAATTAGAATAGACCTGCGAAAGAAAAAACCTAGAGAAAGATTAGCACCACTTTGACATTTTGTACCAAACTTCTTCCAACTGTGGGTGGTGGACATGTATTAGTAAACATTTGAAAAGGAAAAATTATAAAAAGCTTTTCCCTGCTTGTCCGGCATGAACACCATGGGCTAGACGTGCATTCAAGAACCTGCGTTAAGTGCACTCTTTAACATGTGACCTGTGTCCTAAGCTAAAGACATTTTGTTTTGTTGCTTAAAATAACAAGTATTTACATTTGTAGTTTTAAACGACAAAGGAATACATCTAAATTGCATCATTTTGACGGAAGGTAAAAGAATTGGACTGTATTGTATTGTCACAAAGTTAGTTGAATCTTTAACATGTCGAATTGTGTACATTGTACTGTGTATCAAATTATCCATCCATCCATCCATCTTCCTCCATCTATCCTGGACCGGGTCGCGGGGGCAGCAGTCTAAGCAGAGATGCCCAGACTTCCCTCGCCCCAGCCACTTCCTCCAGCTCCTCTGGGGGAACCCCGAGAGGCGTTCGCAGACCAGCCTAGAGACGTAGTCTCTCCAGCGTGTCCTGGGTCTTCCCCGGGGCCTCCGCCCAGTGGGACATGCCCGGAACACCTCTCCAGGGAGGCGTCCAGGAGGCATCCGGACTAGATGCCCAAGCCACCTCAACTGGCTCCTTTCGATGTGGAGGAGAAGCAACTCTACTCCAAGCTCTCCGCGGGTGGCCGAGCTTCTCACCCTATCTCTAAGGGAGCGCCCAGCCACCCTACGGAGGAAGCTCATTTCAGCCGCTTGTATTCAGGACCTCGTTCTTTCAGTCATGACCCAGAGCTCATGACCATAGGTGAGTATTGGAACGAAGATCGACCGGTAAATTGAGAGCTTTGCTTTTCGGCTCACCACAACGGACCGATACAGTGACCGCATAACTACGGACGCCGCTCCGATCCGCCTGTCAATCTCACGCTCCGGTCTTCCCTCACTCGTGAACAAGACCCCCAGATATTTAAACTCCTCCACCTGGGGTAAGGATACTCCACCCACCGAGAGATGGCAAGCTACCTTTCTCCGGTCAAGAACCATGGCCTCGGATTTCGCGGTGCTCACCCTCATCCCAGCCGCTTCACACTCGGCCGCAAACCGCCCCAATGCATGCTGGAGGTCCTGGCTCGATGAAGCCAACAGGACAACATCATCTGCAAAAAGCAGAGAGGAAATCCTGTGGTCCCCAAACCAGATCCCCTCCGGCCCCTGGCTGCGCCTAGAAATTCTGTCCATAAAAACAATTAACAGAACCGGTGATAAAGGGCAGCCCTGCCGGAGTCCAACATGGACCGGGAACAGGTCTGACTTACTGCCGGCTATGCGAACCAAGCTCTTACTCTGGTCATACAGAGACCGGACAGCCCTTAGTAAGGCTCCCCGGACCCCATACTCCCAGAGCACCCCCCACAGGATGCCACGGGGGTCGCGGTCGAATGCCTTCTCCAAATCCACAAAACACATATGGACTGAATGAGCGAACTCCCACAATCCCTCCAGCACCCTAGATAGGGTGAAGAGCTGGTCCACTGTTCCACGACCAGGACAGAAACCGCACTGTTGTTCCTGAATCCGAGGTTCGACTATCGGACGGACTCTCCTCTCCAGTACCCTGGCATAGACTTTCCCAGGGAGGCTGAGGAGTGTAATTCCCCTGTTGGAACACACCCTCCGGTCCCCCTTCTTAAAGAGGGGAACCACCACCCCTGTCTGCCAGTCCAGTGGTACAGTTCCCGACTGCCATGCGATGCTGCAGTGTATCAAATCATATAAAAGGGAAAGCTACAATACTAGGGCTGCACGATATGAGGAAAACTTGCGATATGCGATATTAGTGATCAATATTGCGACAACGATATAACTTGCAGTGTATGAACAAATAGCAAAACAACCAAAAACATCCTTCCCATTTCATTGCAACAGTTTAAAAGGTATACAACAACATCTAACATTAAAGAGCTCCATCCGATTGGTCAACAACGTGAAGGCGTCAATCTGTTTGGTCAAATGCATAAACGGATATATTTGATTTGTTAAATGCTTCAAGCTGCCATAAGATTGTTTTAGCACATTTAGGGTTACCAGTTATTGCAATTTTCACAATCTTTGGCAATATGCATATTGCACAGCTTGATATCGCGATAAAGATAAATTTGCGATTTATTGTGCAGGCCTATACATAATCATAGTTATGTGAGTTTTATCCAGCTTTTTGAGTAAAATGCTGGAATCCAGAATGCCTCCTTAACAAACCCCCAGAGCTCAACTTGTCCAGCTAAGCTAAGCGAAGATGGAAACTGAAACTCCTGGACCCAGAAGGGACAAAATGGGGTTCAAAACAAGCAAATAGCCAAAAGAAGTGCAGTACAGACAGTACAAGTGCAAAGAAAAGAGCAAAGACAAAATGTACAGTTTTTGTCCAGCTGAGTGCTCATGATGCACTTGCTTGTCAGTTTCACAACACCTGCCACATGGAAATAGGAATGTAATAAGACCACCTATTGAGGGACAATTGGACTCTTCCACAAGAGCATATTCTGAGAATGCAGTCGTTAAAAAACAATGGGTTTCAAGATAGTTATTATTTTAATAAAATGTACAGAAATTGTGTCAACTGTCAAAAACATACAATTAATCAAATTAATTTTGAAACCTTAAGTAAGTAAGTTACTCAGTGTTATGTGCTAAATGTATGTTTTGTATTTGCAGCTCTTCCTTTGTTTTCTAAGCATAAAAAAATTTTGAATTTAGCTCATGGTAAATTGCCTGGTTTATTTGTGTTTTTTTTCTTCCACCTGAAGGCTTGGCAAGTGTTGGGAACCACACAAGCTGAAAATGAGAATGAGCAAGCAGCCATCGTGTCCCTCCAAAGGTAAGGCTATGGTTCAAAATATTAGTTCAGGTCCAGGTGATCTAGCTGCTTGGTAAAACATGGTTACTATAGGTTGCATGGCGTTATGATACTGGCTTGTATTTTAAAGACAAACTAAATTTAAATCAGAAAAGAGCCAAGTTCTAATCAGACTCCTCAACAAGAGTTCGCTCACTTTCATTCATTAAACTACTGAAGCCATCTAATGCGATTTTGTTTTTTGGCTTGTGAATTGAAGGCACAAAAAACAAACTATTCCTCCATTTGCTTTCAAATCTGTTCTAATAAAAAACGACATAAATGGCAAGCATCAGTTTTTTCTCAGTTTTTTAACGCATTAGTAAAATAAATGAAACCACAAAGCTTTAAAAAAGAAAAGCATAAAAAATGATTCTGAGAGAAAACTTCCTCCGGCTGTGTGAGTCAGCATATGATTCTGCTCTTAATGGACACATCTCTGTACAGCAGACGCCCATCTGCTTTCTCTGAAGAAAATTATTTTGGATTTTAGTGTTGTAGAGAATATCACGTTCCCAAAGATATAGGTTTATGACATCTTCGTAAAATCAAGAAGTGATTTTAGTGTTACAGAAAACGGAACACTTCACAGAAAAAGAAACATGCTGGTCTCAGATTAGGAGGGCTTTAAGGAAATCTGTGAATAAGCAACAGCAAATCCCGATGAAACACGCCGTTTCTGGCTTTTTTCCCAGAATCCAAGTTGTTTAATGAAGACTTTTTGTACTAATCCCAATTTAAATTTCAAAAGACATTATAGATGTCAGTAGCTTTGGTTCAGGTAATACAACCAATCAATGTCAAATTCCTCAAACACATTTTTTATCTCAGGAGCAAACACAAAGGAAGATTTTGCCTAAATGCAAACAAATTCAAATGTAGTTGTGGGAGGCATACAAACCTTCGTCTCTGCTGCACAGGAATGGCGAAAGAGGTGCAGCTCATCTGAATCATTAGCCTCTGCCTGATGTTTCTGCGCTTTGCCCTGCTCTAATTAATTTGTGTCAAATCTAGATTTCTCTTTGAAGTGCTAACCTTACACCAGCTCTCCTTTTTCTATCCCTGCATTTCGTCTCCATCCAGGTGTTTGGAGCTCCACCCCAACAATCTCTTGGCCCTCATGGCGCTGGCAGTGAGCCTGACCAACACTGGAATGCGTCATGACGCCTGCGAGGCCTTGCTTCGCTGGCTGAGACACAACCCAAAGTACAAAAACCTCCTGAAGAGCAAAGCTCACCTGGTAGGATCCCCAAACTCCCAACGAAGAATGTCCAGTGTTCCCATGGGCAGGCATGACAGGTTAGATATTTATATTGCATATATATCTGCCATATTGAACATATATATCTGCCACATTGAAAACTTAGATCTGTAACACCCCCTGCCTCCATGGAAAAAGGGACCGAGCATAGATTTCTACTCGTAAAGCACCGGTGTATCACATCCAAGTAGAACTGACAACCATCACTTTGTCTGCAGACCCACCTCTAAACGCCGACCTCCGCTGACAAGAAATTCTTTCCTCTGTTTAATTTATGCCACCGAGATTGATGTCTAATTGTTTTTTTTTTTTCAGTTTGGCTGTGACAAATGTTTTTTCCACTAGTTTAATGAAAAGCTTTTTCAAAGTTTGAGCAAAATGCTACAGCCATCATGTCCCTCTCCTCTACATGAAAGCAGCAACACAGCTGGCCTTACCTGACACACTGTGACACCTAGACCAAGTCCTTGTTGCTTCCCTTCTTTACAACCAGAAAAGGTGATGATGGTGTGAAGAATTCAAAGGTTTCTGGTCTTGAGATGAAAGAATACAGGAGACCTAAAATAAAAAAGTAAATAACTCCAGTTTATGTTCATTTTTTGTTTTCCTGACTTGGCATTCTTTTCAAATGTTTCACTTAAGACGTACACAGATGAAAATCATGTTAACATGTTCTGGCCTTTTTCTAATGATGGCAAACATATAAAGAGAAAATTAAGTTCAAATTGTATTTCTAAATATTTCTTTATTCATATTGTTGTGAATCAGGAGCAAACGATTTGTTTAATTTTGATTTTGGCTAAAAATCAGACCATAATCAAAAGAACACTGGGAATTATTTAAAAATAGCTCAAAAGATGGAGTAGATCTTAACTACTGTGACAAAAATATTTGTTTGTTCTTTAAAAAGTTGTCTTCCTATATTTTGTGTGCAAATCACAGTATCCCATTAGTGTATCAAAGAAAAAACCAATAGCCCATAGGGTTATCCATCCATCAGTTAAACCTTTTTTACATTGCTGACTTCATTCCTTTTGGATTATGTTTGTGTAGGTTTCCTTTGTCCAATTCCAACATACTGCTCATTAAAATGAAATAAAAATCTCTAATAAGAATTTTCTCGCAAATATGGTTTAAAATGAGTATACGTACATAGAAGAAAAACACACGCTTCATTGCTTCAAGAAATAATCGCTTCAAGCAATTCAAACATTGGCTGTCTCATATGAAAGCACACTCTCAACATATTACAAAGATGTCTATATTGCTGCAGTGTGACACAATGAGCTGTTAGAGAAAGTATTTAAAAAAAAAAAAAAAAGCCTCCAAAGATGCAGAGCTAGCCATTCCAGAGCATAAGTGACTCATAATCAAGCAATGTATTTGGGTTTTGGGGGGATAGATTTGTAGTACTTTTCAAGTTTACAGGCTGTACATCCCTAATTCTGGACTGGGGTACAGTGGTTATCACTCTTACCCGACGATGTCCTGGTAGAAACCCCATATGGTACCTGTCTGTGTGGAGTTTGCATGTGTGGGTTTTCGCCGGCTTCCTTCTAGAGTCCAAGAATGTGCCTCTTACTGGTGAATCTAAATAGTTTTAAATTGGTAGAACAATGCATAGCCTGCTTCAATGCATAGCCTGCTGTTTTCAACCATTAATCAACAATCGGAGAGTAGTTTTCTTTCCCTTCACCAACAAAGACAAACTGAAAAACAGACAGAGGGTAAATTAGCTACACCATGAACAGCTGTTTATAATTAACTAATAGTTTGATTATAGGAGGAGCCAGAAACAATCTAACTTGAACATATATTCTTTATTTAATCAAGTATTAGTGAATCAAGAAACAATTCTCATTTACGACAGCCAGATAGAAGAAAAACAGCAAAGGAACAAGAAAGCAACACTGCAGTAGAAATGTACTGCAGCCAATAAATAGGATATAATATACAGCCAGGTGTTACAGGGAAGTACAGTGGTTCAGGTGGTTAGAACCACATGCACTGATCTTGGAAAACAGCTTGAAAGTAGTTCTTAAAAGCTAACACTTGTGTGAATGTGCTGAGCCTCAGAGGGATTCTGGTCATTAGCAGCAAAAGAAAAAAAAAAGATGAGCAACGAAAAAAGGCTTTTGGAATGACAAGATGAGCAAACCAAGTAAACTAAAAGAAAGACAGCAATTCTCATTACTTCTTTACAATTTCATTGAAGATTTGGGAAACTCACAAAAGTCAAAGTTTGATTTTTACTTAAATAGGTTTTGCTTTTCAAATAAGGAGATACTTTAAGGTTGTTGTTTTTTTGCTGCTTTTGATGTTACATAAACTTTGTTTTTTTATATATATTTTTTCCTGAAACTTCAGCAATAATCTTTCCTAACTTTTTTTGCCAAGAATATTTGTATAGCTATAAACGTACAAGCTCTTTGTAATTTGTCAGGACAAAAACAGGCCTTGTGAAAATTAAAAAAAATAATAGTTTTATTTAAAGTCCCACTTCGATCACCTTTTGATCTATCTTTTAATTATGAATATTGCTTTTTTTTTGCCCAAAATTGAGAAACCTGTGTTGTTTTCTAGAACATAGTTTCTGCAGAGCGGTAGTAGTTCATTAAAATCTCACCTCTGAGTTGTGGGCGGTACTGTTGATGCAGACCAAGCCCATCCCCGCTTTCCATCATCCTTTTACTGACATAATAGCTAACCCTCACAACCCGAGCCTAACATTACCGGTGCAACAAAAATGCTGTGCAATATTGGAGTTTTGAGCCAGATGCCAGCTTAGACAAGGAAAGCGCAGACATATATGGATCTAGTCGTCCATTGGATGCTTTAGAATCGACTTGAGCAGGGAGCTCGTGGCCTGCCTATTTTAGCTTCTACATCACAACAATAAGCCTTTTCAAACAGTATTTTTGTCTGCTTCAACAATTTGAATAAAGAAGTACAATTTTAAGCTTAATTTTCTTTATATATGTGGCCTCCACCATTGGAAAAATGCCACAAGAACATGTTAAAAGCACAAAAAACTTGGTTTTCATTGGACTCTCCAATCTAGCAAAAATGCTGCATGTCATTCTTAAAGGATCAGTTAGAGTCAAGTTTGTACTTCAGCAAAATATAATCAGTCAGACAAACATAGTTTGGTCTCTCAACTACAGCTGTTATTGGTTTCAGGGATCCAGAGTGCAATGTGGAGCTCATGGATGACTTTTTACACATATCAGATTCAATGGGCCTATTTTTTTTTCTCCTAATGCAAAGTAAAATCATATCTAGTCATTAATCGTCTAGTCAGTGCAGAAAGATACAGGAACAACCCAATTACTGTGCTCTCCCTCTAGACAATGCCCTGTCTTCTTTTTCATTTCCACTGCAGCCCATCACACTTTCTTTATCCTCACAATCTACCTCTGAGCCCCTCAGCCTCCCTTCTCCCTGCCAGCCGTAATTGCTTTACTCTTCATCTCTTCCTTTGACTTCATGGAAAACAACACAAATAGAACTGTCAGCAAAATAACATGTAAAATAGAGGGTAAATATAATTTAATAACCCTAAACCTTCAGCATTTCAACAGTTACTGATTCTACTCAAACTCATATTTAATGGAAATATGACTAAACTCCCACTCACTCAATAACACTCCTCCACCCTCCTGTCATTCTCTTTTTCCTCCTCACTGTCCTCTGCTTTCGGCACTCAATAAATACGAGTTGACTTGCATTACAGTGTACTTCACAGCTCTGCAAACTTAGGAGTGTGCCGTCAGTAGCCTTAAAGATCCACTAATCCTTATCTTTGTGTGTGTCTGTGTGCGTTCTCTTCACAGCTCGCTGCTACCAGAGGTCAAAGAGCTTTTCCTGGAAGCAGTTCAGCAAAACTCGGACAACGTTGACCCGGATTTGCAGACAGGCCTGGGGGTGCTGTACAATCTCAGCGGAGAGTTTAACAAAGCTGTGGAGGCCTTTAATACAGCCCTGTCAGTGCGACCTGAGGTACAGTAGCCCTCACACACACACAGGCAGATTAGTCAGAGTGTTGCCGTGATGATGCTCTCGGCTGATTAAGCCATCAGTAGAGGAAGAACTTGTTCAAATACAAACATTAACATCAAAGATAAAGTAAAATAAAGGCCTAATCTTAGAAATAGATTTTTGTGCTCTGTTAGAGATAGATTATGTGAAGAAAAAAATCCAGATATGCTCATGTATCATTTTAGATCAGGTGTGACATTTGGAGACCTTCTTCCTTATAGTTGCTTGTAATTTTGATGGATCTCCAAAGATATCATAATTTTTCAAACCAGTGGGCTAAATTGTGATTCACTAAAATTCTGAAAGCTAAAATCAATCATTGGACTTTTTTTTTCCTAATTAAAAAAGTATTTTTCTTGATGTGATCTGAGTATTGCCTAAGATTAAGTAAACTTTTTGAGTGGAATTTTTCTTTCAACACTTTGACAACCAAAGAAGAGTAACACTAAAACAATGCAAGTTAAATTAAAAAAAAAAGAAAACAACCTTGTCAATAGAGCAAAAAATAAAATGTGTTTAGTTTTATGACTTGTCATTGTTAGTGGCAGAATAACAGGGACCAACCTTTTACTTAAAAGTAATTTTGCTTGATTTCAGGGCATTATAAGCTTTAGCATATTGTTAATACACATATTGGAAAGAATATTTTTTTGGCATTAAAAAAGGATTATTCCTATTTTGTCTACCGAAATGCCTACAAATATGCATAAAGATAAATAAAGGGAGAGGTGATGAACTTTTCTGCAGCTTATGCTTTGTTGGATAAGTGACTTTGTTTGCATTTCCATGCAGAGAATTGTGGAAAACTGGAAACCAAGCGTATAAAATCCAGACTTTAAGGAATAATTTTTTTAACCCATTTTGTGCATCAACTGGTAAAAATTAAGTCTAAAAAAATCTATGTACTACAACTGGGTCTACAAAGTGATTAATCCGTTTCACCTTAAAGTTACCTGAGGGATTTCTACATCCTAGGATGCATTGTCCTTTAATAAACAAAACAGCTCTTTATGAACCATGTTATGTTCAAATTCCTTGACTACTCACTATAGTTCAATTTAATCTGTTTTATTTATACAGCCCATACAACACAGTTGTCTCAACGGGCTTCACTTATTGTACAAAACATATAATCAGTTATAAAATACAATAACTGATAGCGAAACAAAGAAAGACTAAACCAAACTGGGCATCCCTGTCCTTGGACCCTCCTTCTAGGTTAAGGAAAACTCCTAAAAACAAATTTCAGGGGGAAAAAAGAAGAAGAAACCTCAGGGATGTCCACATGAAGGAGGGATCCTCTCCCAGGACGGACAGGCGATGTACCAGAACTCTGAGAGAAGAATTAGCTTATCCAACTCTACAACTAGATGTTTGAATAGTGTATATTCAATAATAGTAATTATTGACAAACACACCTGTGGCACATGATGAAAATCAGAATAACACAGCTTCCCGTTCCAAAATCCTCCATCAAATGAATCGGAGAGTGCTTACAGCTCACCATGAGCACATGGGATGCATTGCAGGTTACCGTGGAGAGCAAAGATGTCTGACAGCTAGATGGATTAAGCTGGCAGCAAAACATCCCCAATAATGAAAAGTTAAGAAACATTTTGGGCTGATACAAAATATATTTTGATCAACTACAGCAATTTATAGGACTGCTGATTATTTGCAGGATATTGAAAAAAAAATCCAAATAAGTTCAACGAAAAAAGTTTGCAAATAAAAGTTAGAAAGATGATTAAAATGAAAAATCATATTAGTGAATATTAGAAACAATATGTACTCTGCCAGTCAACTCTTTTCATCTTCTGTTTTTTCTTCTAACGAACAGCAGACATGAAGCTCTGAAGCATGGGGGGGAGCTCATGCAAACAGACGCAGTCAGGCACGCCAAACCTTTTCAGCAGCACTTGAAGCAGACAAAATCTGTCCTTGTGAACTGCTGTCTGGCTTACATATGCTCTCAGTCAGGAGGCTGCTTGAGCATTTGAGATTAATGCCTTTTCACTGAAAACAGTCTTTTGCTTCATAGAGTTCTTTTAACTTTTTGACTCACGGACGTCACAGTAAGTAACAAATGAAGATACTGATGTTGGAAAGCCACAAAGTGAGAGTTTAGACGTTAAATATACGGGAAAAGCTTTGATTTGTGCGGTGGTGCCCCAAAGGCACCTGAAGGCAGCACAACTTTAGCTTTACTTCAACCATGCAAATCGGCTTTAGTCCTTCATGCCTTGTCCGAGGGACACTGGCTGCTGTTTAACCCAATGTCCTACATTTGACTTGGAAATATCTGTCCCACCGCAACAGACACAGCTCTGAACACAAAGGGGAGAATTACACCCTTCTGCAGGGATAGACGAGAGATGAAAGATCAAATAATGCATGAGGCTGTTGACCTCTGTGTACCTGCAGGCAGATTAATCAGTAAGAAAAGGCCGTGTCACACAGACACTGTGTACATTCTGTGCATTTTTCACCTGTAAAATTTTGGTCTTTTTGGTATTTCGTGATACATGTGGCATATACATGAATTATGAGTGCTTCTTGCATTCGTCCTTCATCAATGTGTGCAGATATCCGTCAAGCATTTCTGGTGACGGGTCTTCACATGAATTCGAGTTTGAGCTGTTCAAAATTTTTGGTCGGTTGAAAATGATTCAGTTTATGCACAGTTTACGTATTCTATACGCAAATAATTTGTAAATCTTACCAATTGTGGGGGATTTTTGCGAGCTGCAAGCGCAGCTTTGCTGCTTTCCACGACCGTTCCATATGTGGCTAACTGACTTTTCATGCATGAACCACTGATGGATAACTTTAATATCCCATTCAAATTACATAACTGACATTTTTAGCCAGATTTAACTTTCTTAACTTAATTGGTCATATGTATATTCACATATGACCAATTTTTCTCCATGCAATATGCTCAAAATTTAGGCAGTGGGTGTGTGACATGGCCTTAAGCCTGGAAAGTTGTGACTTTGCTCTGCTTAAATAACTCTTCTTGGGTTACTTTATGTGAACTCAATGCTTCCCAAAGCACATCTTTGTGGTTTGGGCTTCATGAGAACAGAAGATTACATTTTGGTGATTACACACTGGCACTTCATGCTGAAAGTGCAGAAACACAGCTGAATAATTCACCTCTATTCCACATGCACACCACTTCTTCGCGTCATTGAACAAAGATGCCTAAACAAGGTCACATTGTACATTTTGTTGAACTTTACAAAATCTCCTTTTTTTGTCACCATCTGGCCCCCCCTGAATCAACTGTGTGCTCAAATCAATTCAGGACTATTTGTTGTGGAATCGCCTGGGAGCCACGCTGGCAAATGGGGACCGGAGCGAGGAAGCAGTGGAGGCTTACACGAGAGCCCTTGAGCTGCATCCAGGGTTTATCAGATCTCGCTACAACCTTGGCATCAGCTGTATTAACCTGGGGGCACACAGGTGAGCGACGTGGAGCTGTGTTTAAATGAAAAAAACAACAACATTCTTGTTTGATGTAGAGGGATCAGGTGTATCTAACTTTCAGGAGTTACATATGTTATAAACCCATGTAATACTTAAAAAAATAAACTTCTTTATATGAAGTTTTATTCAACTAGGAAGAAATTGTTTAAAGACCCACTCCATTCAGCGTTTTAGTTGATTAAAATTGTTCCCAGTGGTCTTTTAATTATAAGTATGCAGTTTTTAGCCAAAATAAAAAAACCTGTGTTGTTTTCTAGCGCATAGTTTCTTCTGAGCGGCAGGAGTTCATAAAAAATGCAGAGTTGGTGCAGAGAAGCCCTGCCCCCTTTTTCCCCTGAGAGCTTTCTGTCTACATAATCTCCCACTAGCTTACAGCCCCTCGCGACCCCAACCTAACATTACCGGTGAAACAAAAGTAGTGAGCAATATTGGAGCTATCCAGCCGCACAGTTTTGAGCCAGATGTTAGCTCGAACGAGGAAAACAAAGACGTCCATGGATCTATTTGTCTGCAATTGGAAGCATCAGAAGAGAGCCTATTTTTTTATATCACAAATATGCTATTTTTACATCTGCTCCTGATTCACAACAATTTAATTAAAGAAATACCCAAAATTGCAATTTAAGCCCAATTTTCACGATATATGTCTTCCATCATGAGAAAATGCCACAAGAACATCTTAAAAACATCAAAAACACCATTTTCATCTAAGTGAAAAAAAAGAAATGCAATATATAATGATTATTATATTATTGGAATTCTGTTCTTTATGTCTGCATTTTTATGCTAACTCAAATCTAACCCCTTTTTTGTGCCCATTGTGAATTGTTTACCTTTTATGTTGCTTCATCAGAGAGGCGGCCAGTAACTTCCTGACTGCCTTAAGTCTGCAAAGGAAAAGCCAGAGTCATCAGCAGTCCCACCAGGTGATGTCTGGAAACATCTGGGCAGCTTTGAGGATAGCTTTGTCAATGATGGACCAGCCGGAACTCTTCCAGGCCGCCAACATCGGAGACCTGGATCTTTTAATGCGGGCTTTTAACTTAGATATCTGAAGAGCGGGAGTCAGCGATGATCTCATCTCCCCTTTAGCCATCCTCCAATCTCAGCCCATTTAGTAAAAGCCCAGGGTGAGCACGTCAGAGTGGACATGTGTTCAAGACAGAAGTGTGTCCTATGCACATCCGAATGAACTACAGTCATTCAAGCTGCCACCTTTTACCCTTTTTTTTTTTTTTTGGTAGCTTGGAGCAGGTTGTAGCGGCCGGTTCTTCCAGCGATTTGGAGTGACTGCTTTGTGATGAAATTTGCACGGCAATTTATGATTTCCCTGAAGAGCACAAGGACGAGCGAAGACTGTATGAGCAATGCCTTAGAGGACACATCAATTAAAAGCTGACTCATCCAGTGGAACAGAGCTGAGACAGGGGCAAGAGCCAGTTTTAAGACTCCCATAGAGGAAGCCTCACTAACTGTTTGCAAGAAAAAGGAGGTTATATGGGGGGGGGGGGGGGGGGGGGGGGGGGGGGGTTACTGACTCAAGACTTTTTTTCTAACAAGCAAACCATATTTAGTGAGCAAATTTTAAAGGCTGTATCCCATGGACTGAACCTTTATATACCATTTCTGGCTTATCCTGCTCTCACTCAATGGAGAGTCTAAATACTGCATGAACGAGCATTTTTGAGTATGAACTTAAAAATTAACTTAATGTAAAACTTCTCCCTTTGCACTTAAGACAAATAGAAGATTTCCTCTACCCATGTGGAATGTGCAAGCCAGGATGTAAAGCCTTACCCATATGCATGCAACAAATATTTGTTTATACTATACTTGCTAGACAAAAAAAAAAACACCAAGCCATTTTCTGACTGGTTTCAAAAATATATTTACATAACCACATTTATCTGACCTTGAAAGCTTTCTGTGTCTTCAATTTTTTATGCTTTAAATACTTATTTATTTTCTTTACATAATGTCCCAGCTTATATATGCTCCATTTTTTCTGGACAAACACATGATAATAATTCGGTGGTGTTTATCTGTTTGAACCTTTTTTGTGAAAAAAAATTATTCTTTTTTTCTTTTTTTTTTCATGAATGAAAAAAAAATAATAGTTTGGGAAAAATTGATTTATTCTTCAAAACTTGTGGCATTACTGAAGAAGCCTTTACAACTGATGTACATGTTTCCTATTGTTTTGTTTTGCAATGCAGCATAATACATGAAGCAGCGGCCTGGGATGGGGGGTTTGACGAACATCCAAACACAAACATTTGTACCATTGCTGCACTTCCAGAGGCAGCAAACTGAGTTTACCTCAGCCACTGTGCATCAGTCAAATATTTATGGAAGTTGGGGCAGAAAGTTGCACATCTTAGGTTGTTTGCTTTACCTCCTGAATAGTGCAATTAATATAAATATGCATTTTTGTTTGTATGATTGCATCAAATTCCAGGACCCTCCTCTTTCTGATCCCTTCATCAAAAGCTTATCCGTGAATGTTCTTTGTAGCTAGCTGCCTCCTTTGCACTGTAGCCTCACCATGTCAAGTGAACTCTGTGCTTTTTTTGTGCAATGCAGGAAGTGATAGATAATCTGCTGTACTGTAACGCCCAGCACATTTTGGTGTTTGTCTGGCATGGCCACAGTTGCAGTGTGCTGTTGAAATGGGTTTATTGTCGGCTCCTATGCAAAAGGTCATGTTTCATGTCACCGTTTTGAATGGCCGCCGCGTGTGCATCTCCCTTCCTGGACCAAATGGAGGTGTTGATCCTATGCTCTGAGAGAATGCTATCAGGGAGGCACAGAGAACCGCACGAGGAGCCATTCATCTTCCTAACTGTTCAGATGGGATGCCACGCTCTGTGTGAGGAAATAAGTGTTTCATAAGGAAGCTGAGGGAGAACAAACATCACCCACCTGAAGTGCAGCTTCAGTTTCAAAAATTTGTGGCATAACAATTTTTTTTGCCCTCAAATATTAAAGCGAACAGTTTCCTTTTGCTAAATGTTTTTTTTTTTTTTTTTTTTTTACAATTTTTATACCAACGAGTAAAGGTTTGGCTAGAAAAACATGCATTAACAAACGACTTTATGAAACTTAAGAATATGATGATTAAAGGAGGGTTTAATCGATGATATTCATTCATTTAATGCAGTCAGGCTAGTTTTTTAGCTCAATGTAAACCTTACAGATAACATAGAAGAAAATGTATGCCACTTTTATGACCAAAATAAAGACTTTAACTGTCAAATTTTAAAGTTTGTAGTTAAAGTTATGGGTAGTACAGTAAACGTAAAAATTCTTTGGTGCCATAAAAACATGATGTATCTAGAATTTTTCTATGCCAAAGTTGAACATGTTTTAAAAACTTTCCTTTGATGGGATTCGTCATCCCTGATTCACAAAAATATATTATGAGCTGCATCAATGTAAAGTAGTTCATTTAATTTCTATTTAAAGTGACACAAATATACTTTTTTCGTTATTACTAGAGATTTGAACTAAAAGTTTGACCGAGCTTGAACTTGTCATCCAATTTTAAGGCTGTGTCACACAGCCACTATGTACTACGGACATTTTTTGCATTTTCCACATATTTCGTGACGCATGATAGACCTAATTCATGAATTTTTCTTGCGTTTGTCAATCCTCAATGTGCAAAAAAATATCCATAGAGAGTTTCGGCCGACAGAATTGGGTTTTGAGCTGTTCAAAAGTTTGGGTCGGTTGAGAATTACGCAGTTTATGCATATTTTATGTGGTTTATACACAATTATGTAAATCCTATGCAATTGTGCATGATTTTTAAGGGATGCATGCACAAATTTGTGGCTTTCCACGACCCTTCCACGTATGTCTAACAGACCTTTCACGCATGAACCACCAATGTGTAACTTTTATATTGAGGATGTGGCGCGCATCACGTTAAAATTACGTAACTGAAGCACGTATTTTGGGCCAGATTTGGTTTTGCTTTAAACTTAGTTCCTTCATGATACATCTGTAACAATGTCGCATTAAGACTTTTTTTTACGTATGACCAATTTTCGTGCGTGCAATAAACGCAAAATGTACATAGTGGCTGTGTGACACGACCATTAAGATTAGTTGTTTTTATTTCAAAACTTCACTTTTTTTTTTGCCGCAAAAAGTTACACTATGTGTATTATTGTTAAGTATGATCACTTTTCTTTTATAACTCCATTATGTTTTTTTTGTTATCCTATACCTTCTCAGGTAAATTGGCCCAGCATGGCGCATGCTCCAGATGATCAGCTTGAGGCTGACCGCATGTTAGATTCCCAACTATGGGGTTCTTTTAACCATCTGCGTTTTTTTTATTTGCTTGCATGTGAGTGCTCTTATTGCTTTTACTCACGTATTCAGATGATGTATACAAAGATGTTCTCCTGCAATATTTCTAATCTTAACATTAAGTGATATATACTGTATATAGTTAGTAATTATACAACATGACATTTCTACTGAACAGGTTAAAGTAAAAGTCAATGACAGTTTTAATTAAACTGAATGAGATACAATTTGGGCTCAAATTGGTAATTTGGGGGGTATTTTGGAATTGTATCTTCTATGGACTCCAAATCACTGTAGTAACCCCAACCTATAAAGCGTAACAGCATCTACCTTCCATCAGACCTGAAATTCATTCTAATTGCAAAAAAAAATAAAACATTTTAACTCTTTAACCTTTTGCAGTTTGCTACCAACAATCCAGATTTATGGCTGGATTGCCTGCAAACATCACTGCTTGGCAAGTATTAAAAATATGCAATGTCTATTTTTATATGTAAAATAATACAGCAGCTGCACTCATATGATCTTAAAATCAGAATTTAAATGGCATAATTTTTAAATAATGACTAAACTTTTCTTACCATCAGACTAAACGATAGCACTAAAGAAAGAAACATTTAAAAATTGAAAAGCACAAAATAACATCCCAAATTATTTGAATACATTTTTTTTTTGTTTCTTCACGTCATAAAATAAATAATATGCACTTTAACTCTGCATAAACAAAGCCTCTTTCCTGTAAAAATGTAATATGGGAGTATTTTTCCAATGTTTAACTGTCAAAAAAGGTGAATCCATAAAGAGGCTTCATAGGTTGGGGTTATAGAATACTCCTACATTTTACACATGGATGAACATATTTGCTCAAACCTTTAAATGTATAAGTTCTTTTCTTTCCTGGTTTTTAAACCCCACATGTATAAAATAAATTATATTTTCATGGATAAAACTAGAAATTATATTATTTCTGTGCAATCATTTATCTGATTAAAGAACAACGATATTGTATATTATTTTATTCTCCCTGTATAACCTTGAGTAAAGCATTAGCACCTTTAATATGAAGATTATGAAAGTAACCTTTTAAAATAAACTGTTGATATAAAGTCTCAGATTTTGTGTCTTTATTTTTCAGATTGAAACAAAAAGATGACACTTTGAGCTGCATTTTTACTCAACAGTAAAAAGGCTGGATCCAAGTCTCTGTTTATTGAGTTATCCGAACAGGATGGAGTGAACAGTGCCAGGGGGTGTACTGTACTTCTCCGATTCACATACATTGAAACCATGTTTGGACTACCTTATTTATACAAGTCAACTTCAAATAATCTAAGGAAAATGGCACAAAATTGTTTTGCAAAAAGGCCAGCAGAGTAAAAACAAGTGGACTGACATTTTCTTAAATGGAAGGTAAAAAAGAGCAAAACCTGCAATAGTACAACTGTTTAATCCAGATAACTGAATGTCAAGGGCTAGTGCACATGTGGACAAACCCAACCAAAAATGGAAGAGAACAAACTGGAAGGAAAGGCTGAAAAAAAAAACTGCAACACGCCACGATGAAAACCGAGAGGATGAGAGAAAACAAGAGTTCTGAACACTTTTATGAAGACTTAAAGGCCATCTCACACAGCCACTACGTACATCTTGCGCTGATTGCATGGATGAACGTACGTGGAAAAAGTCAGAAAAGTTGTGGTCTTTACATGAAATCTTCACAGATGCGTCAAGACCCGTCGGTTGAAACCCTCGACAGACATCTGCGCACATCAACGAATGATGAACGCAACAATCACTCATGAATTACGTCTATCACGCATGTATCACCAAAGACATTTCAAATTTCATACGTGGAAAATGCGCAAAATGTACATAGTGGCCGTGTGACACGGCCTTAAGAGAGACAAGAGCAGGATCATCATTGCTAATGATGACAAGCAGAAACACAAGACTTGCATACAGACAGTATCCCCATTGCATAGAAAGCAAACACTGCAATCATTTAGGTTTAAACTAAGGTTCAACTTTTGAAAACTGCATAACAGTAGTTTTATTCTGCAAAGTAAATACTTATTTGACCTCCACTGCCTTTAAATGTCTAAACAAACATTGCATTACTTTTATTTAAAAACAAAAAACATTTATTTTAATCTGTGACTCACACAACTATGACTTTTCTTTGTCAGGAGTAGATTGCTTTGTCAGCTGGAGTCAAGATAAACCACTTTTCTTTTTTGTTGTTTTTTTTTTTTTTTACGTTTGCCGACAGTGTTTTCTTAGAATGATTGACAGACAGTATGATCACGCAGCAACGTCGTGTTCTAAAACTAAAGTTTGTTTTTATTTTATGTCAAAAATGCAGCAAATAAAACCTTTTAAGGACTGTGATTCGGATATATCTCGATTTTTAGCATGTGACAAACAAAGACATTCTACCGAAATCTTTCTATAATTGAAAGTAGGATACGAGGATGCTGGGTAAATCCAGAGATGTTCATGGTGGCTTCTAAGGCTTTAACGATATGAGGTGGAGATTTAGAGAGCACCGTAACAGATATTATACATTCAACTCTGCACAAGATGTGTTTCTACGTAAAGGGCGGAGGCGTTACAGGTTGCTGTGCAGCTTTCACGATGCTGTTAGTTCAACAGTGGTTCCGGTTGTAGTGCATGCGCCAGATATGAATAAAGGTTCAGGTGCATAAATGAATCGACTGACCTGAAAACTGGCAACAAGTCAAAGAAAAACATTTGTTTTACCTTTTAGGTCACAGTCTGAATCTGTCAAGGTGATAAAGCAACCAAACTACAGCAGGTGCATCTTTGAGTCAATGTATAGCTAGAACGAGAAGTTTTTAATCGGCCAAAATAATAAAATAAACAGATGCATTTTTACAAGATTAAAAAAAAAACTTGCTGTCAAATTAAAAAAAAACATAAATTGAAAGGAGAATATGAAAGCCATATCTAAATAAATTAGATATTATTTAGCCTCTTAAGTCCTGAGCTAATATTTACTCTCTACACACGTAGAGTTAAGCAAAATTAACTAGTGCAGGAATATAATCCAAAATGTGATGTTCAAGCATGTGGACGCCAGGTTTTAGGATGGTTAAAAGCAATATTGGGATTAATAGATTAACATATGTTAAAAAAAAAATAAGAAAAGAAAAAAATAAATAAACTGACATTCAGTTGCTTGTAGTGGTGATTGTATGTTATCATACTCAGTTTTACAGCACCAGGCACAGAATCTCCACTTTTCATAGTGAGAAAGTGGTTGAAAGAAATGAAACGTTTAACTTAACAACTCACCCAGTTCATAATTACACAAAAATGTAATTATTAAAGTTAAAGTTCGAAACTTGCACATTACCCTCATAGTGAATAGGGCAGTGTTACTAGGTAATACTGTACATTCACACTCCAACCTTTTTATCCTTTTACATCTTTTCTATCCCTCTGAAATCTAAATGTGGTAATATTTTCTCTGTATCACACCAAATGTGTTGGATTTATTGTAATGAAAAAGACCCTTTGCGTATGAGTGTAAAACGCACAGCCATCCAGCATTGAAGTGACTTCTTATCTGCTGTTTCTGAGCTTTTTTTATTCATTTTTTTAGGGACTGGCAGTGAAGCACTACTGTTTCAGAGTACATTTATAAAATTCTGCACTTTGAAGGTGCTGCACAGTAGCTCAAGGTAAATAGGAGGAACAATCCTATTTGATATGTTGTGTCATTTGTGTCCAGATTGCTCCAGAAGTAGAAATTGCACGCATCCCTCTTTACCTGCAGTAACAAGAAGCTTCCTTTTTTTTAAACATAAAAATATATACATTTAAAGCAAAAAACATAGTACAAATGCACAAAAAAGCAAACTGCCTTCCCTTTCTGACCAGTTTGTGGTTGCTGCAGAATGACATGATGATAAGGCAAGCAGCTGGTTTGTGAGTTTTCCATGATTTCCACTGCAGTTGTTCTTGTAGTCATCTGCCACTCTTCTGGATGGAAGACAGGTTATATAAAGATTGCAGGGAAGAAGGAAGGAAGGGGGCCGAGACTTTAACTGCTAGACAGTCGATGGTAAAAGTAGATGTAGCCCAAGTCTTTTGGAGGTCTTTCTGACAAACACACTTTGTGGTCATTGTAGATCACCCACCTGCATGAATGAGAACATTTGCAGGAGTTAGACTTCCTTTAAAAAAAAACTTTACTAGTGTTAAAAAATAAAGTTTTGCAAAGGTATTTTATCTTTTGATTAGCTACCATTTTCATGCAACTTAATTTTTCCCTAAACAATGGCTCTACACAGAAACATTATTCAAAGGGCTTATACCATGCTATTCTAAAGCCATTCAGACTAAACTCTATCTATCTGTCTATTGTTGTATTACCTATGGCACACTAAAGAACAACTTTTTATGAAATATGAGGGTGCCGCCCATTTCATGGCATCAGCCTGGAGCCGGACTCGAAAGTTAAAAGAAGTTTATTTCGTAGAACTGGGTTCATTATAAAACTAAGGATTTTCATGCGGTTGTCTGTTTTATTTGGTGTCCATGAGTAACCCCTTTTCCTCAGAGTCGATGAATCAATAAAAGTGTTTTGCAGATCACCGCGAGCTCTGTGGAGAAAGTGGGTGTGTGTGTTAGCCTTGGGGCAATAGTGGCAGCGCACTCTTCCTGGAAGGGGCGGTTCCCCACTATGTGACATTGCAATGTGAGGAGCTACTCTTTTTAGTGGAGTGGGAGGGGCTGGTGCTCAGGGAACAGGTTTTTAGAGGAATACTCAGAAATGTGTGATTGGATCAAAATACAACTTTGGGGATGTTTATAGTGAGGAACGAACAGTATAATACACTTAAAAGCTCAAAAAAGTTGATTTTGCACGTTAAAGGCCTTTTAAGCAAATACTGGTGCAAAAAAACCAAATCCTGGTCATTCGGAAAGTCTGGATTCTAGCAAAACAAGCCTGCCACTTACCTCCCCTCCTTTTTGATATGACAGACATAATGCCCAGACATGGTGGATGCTCCGATGTGGCTGATGAAGGCAAAGAGCTCGTACCCTGAAAAACCACAAAAAGTATGAGTGACAAGCTGATGTGCTTTTGCAGAATGAATTAAAAAAACAAAAGCATTTTTTTTATCACAGTTATGTCATATGCAAACAAACAAATGCAGAAAATTAGTAGAATCAATTTCACAGGGATTTATGTATTCATTTTTCTGAAAAACATTTATGAAACTGGAAATAATGAAGCGTCTGTGAGATATTGCTCCTCATGTTTCATAAATTGGCTACAGCGTTAAAGCACTTTGCCCAAAAAACTATTGGGGGGACCTCAACTATACTCTACTCAAAATCCAATTTCTTCTGCTTAGTGAAGCTTTTGTGAAATCTGTGTTGAAGCAGCATGTTCCCTACTTTCCCCAGGGCCTCAGTAAATGCACCATGATGTAAGTTTAGGGCGGGTTACGAAAAATCTCCCTTTATCTGGGTCTGTGATGTAACAAAGCCCTTCAAATCTGAACACCCCGCTGAGTCTATGTCAGACCAAACACAGCTGTAGTTCTTATGTGTTCATTTTTTACCTTAAAAAAAAACATTCATTTTTGCTTTATTTAAAAAAAAAAAAAAAATGCTTTACTGAATTTATAATGTTCTGCATTAGTCTTATTTCCAGCTTTTCTCCTGATTGTTAAGAATGGTACAGAAAATGTTTAGATTTTATCAGTAAAGTTGTATTTATTTACCAAAGTTTCGATTTTTAAAACTCTTTTTAAAGTATAATGTAAAGCTCAACAGTTACAGCCTTACTATATAAAAATCCACCTCATGTATTAGAGGAATTAAATGATTGTGAGTCATGTTTTGGATGTTGGTTAATCTGATCTGTCAGAGCAGGTTGTGCCCAACAGAACAGGATGCATAGTCATTAGACAGCTTTCAGATGCTGGACTGGCCTTTGGAAGTTCACAACATCCTGGCGAGAATTAAAAAAAAAAAATCAGAGGCAGATTATTTAATCTGTACGATTTTCAGGGCAGTGGGTGTTACTGTAAAAAAAAAAAAACATTGTGGTCAGTTCGGTGTTGAATTTGTTTGTTTTTAAACAATGTTTTCTACTTCTTTTCACATTTATTACCCACTCTGAAAGCCATTTTACATTTGTACCCGAAGATAAGGACCAGCCATATAAACTGGAGACTGTTTTAGGAAGAGACAGCACTCACGTCCAGGTCCGTCTTTGACTCGGGAGCCTGATCCCTCTCTGTCTGGAGATAGCGTGTTGTCACTGTGTGAATTAACGCTGGAGAAGGCGTTGTCATTGGGCTCAGTGTCTGCCATGTCTGAGAGGGCGTCAGTCTCCTCCTCCTCTGGGTGAGTGAAGATCCAATCAAGAGCTCGTTCGAGATTATTATTCTGGAATTTAAATAAAGCAGGACCAAAATAAATTTCTAATTTGTGCAGATGAGGTTAAATAAATATAGCACATTGTTTGATTATTTTTGGTCACAGAACATTTAGTAAACAGCAGTAACTATAGATTTCATCACCGTAAACAAAAACAAATAACTGAATGCGTGTCAGTATAGTTACTGTGTTTTCCTGAAGAGAAATTGAGGCGTAAACCAAACCCACTAATTGAGCTAATTTTGTGGGGGTTTTTTAACTGAGAAGCATCCATCGGTGTTAAATTACTCTTGAAGAAATTTTTAAATCCAAATTAGAAGTGTGATTCCTGGAGAACGCAAGCCTGAAGGAGCGAGCTGTAAAGCAGTGGGGATCTGAGGTCAGTGTGGTTGAAAAGATGCTCCTCACACTAAATACGTGCTGACAGTACACCAGCAGTGAGACCTCTCTCTATTTCACACCTTTATCCCTCTGAGGAATGCGTGTTCTTTGTTTCTTTCCACTCTATCAACATGGTGGCCGGCTGCAAGCTCAGTGGCACTTCTAATGATAAACAAGGAAGCCTGGTGTCTATTTCTGCGTCTTACTAACGGTCTGCAGGGTTATTTTTGCTGAGGGGCTAGACCGAAATGCGACACGTGAAACGTGAGAATCAAAGACCATTTCAGAGTAGGATAACTCCACTGTGCAGCAGCTACATTCTCTTTGCATTAAAAAGGGATCAGAGATGTATCATGTCTTTTTTTGTTTTACGCTTTCAATTTTTGGATAGATGTGATGATAAAAAAAAGTTTAATGTGTCTGTATCACAACTCCTTCATGCCTGACTCTATTTACAATAATGTGAAAAGAACCATCTTCAGTGTTCTTATTGTTCAAGGTGATGCTAATTTAAGTGGATTACATGGTACGTTGCGAATCAGAAATTTATGAAAGGGTTTATAATTCTGTTTGGCCACTCAGACCCATTTATGAAGCTCAGATGTCATCATTCTGGCCTCCTTAGGCCTCCTTGAAGCACCACTTTACTCCACCTAATCCTTAAATACTGTCATTAGCTCTTGGACCATTTGCAATTGAACACAAAGCTCGTTAAAGATTGCTTAAAAAGTTCTTGTAGAAGCAGTGAGTCTCTCTTTGCACAGAAATAAGTCCCACACTGCATTACTGTGCCCTCCGAGGTCCCCTTCATCCCGCCGGGCTTTTCATACTTTCTGTCTATCCATCAGAGACCACGGATTTTGCTCTGAATACAAACTATTCTTTTATCAGGTCAAACTTTATGACTATGTCTGCCCATGCGTGCTGCCCGGGTTCTCTTTTGTTCAGTCAAAATAAACCATTGCCATCTCTTCCACAAACATATCGGAGCAGGATGAAGTCATTTGAGGCAGACAATACACCAAATCTTTAACAGTGACGCATGCACATGTGGAATATTTATTTATGAGGTAAAAAGAGGCATCAGTGGGCAGAGCAGGTGCAAACCTGACCGTTGCTTTAAGGGCGTGGATGCTGTGAGCTCGAGGGAAGCCCATCGATGTTAGGATGGCAATGCTCTCCTCAGGAGGGGAGTTTCCGATGGGGGTGGCGCCTGTTGGGCCGTCACTGGTGGAGGGGCCAGGATCCATCAGGGAGGGCAAAGTAAGAGGTTCTGCAAAGTCTATATGATAAAAGTCAGTTTTACAAGCAGTTCTTCCAGAACCTCATTAAAAAAAAGAATCAGAAAAACTCTCTTTATTGTGCACCCTTATTTAAGAAAAAATGTTTACAGTGTCAATGTGTTGCATGTTTCTATCATTATCTAAGTATTAGAGTACTGTTGATGAATGTGCTCGTCCAAGCATCCAGAACAGGCACGAGCACTCACAGGGTACTAGGGAGCACCTGCCCTTTTGCCTCAAAATAAAAAGTGCCCTAGTCCCCTCTGTTTTGTTTTTGTATTAACATTAATGCATTTCTGTTAGAGAAGCAAGAAAAAAATGTGACCTTAAAATCCCCCGGTTTTCTATCAAACCCGTTTTCTTGTAATCCTGGAGTTTTGAGCTGCTGCTTCTGTCTTTGTTTAAGACTTAAACAGACTTTAAAACTTAAACAGAGAAAAAGCAGTGACATGACAATGTAGAACTAAAAACCAGACACTTCTACTCTCTGATGATAACCACCACTAAAAAACTGCAAAATCCTCTCAGCAACAGTATGAGATCATTAAATATTATTAATCATTTTAGCATTCAGGGGATGAAAGTTGTAGGATATCTGTATTTAAAATAGTACCATCTGGATTAAACTTGATTCATGTTGGTTATGTCTGCAGCACATTGTGCCAATGTGAATAGCCTCCAATGTTTCATTGGTTTGTTGTCTTCCAAGTCTATGACAAAGTGAACTAACTCATGTTGACAATAGTTTGTTTACATAAAAGAAACAACATTTGTATCACTTTCACCTACAGTAGCTGAGTGTTTATCTATAACCAGTTTATTTAAAAATTTTACTTAATGTCCGTATTGTTTAAAGGACAGAATAAATTGTGTTTTTGCTGCCCTATTTCTGACTATAAGCCTCTGCCCCTCTAAAATTCTGTGCACTTCCCTGATGCAGAAAAATAAAACGGTTATTCTGAATCAATTTTTTCCAGTATATACAGAAGTGTTTGTAGAAGGTTGAGTAAAATTTAAAAAGAATTTGATCATGAGACTTGCTCACAATTTTGCACAATTGTGCAAAACTGAACAATTTTTGCAACAAAACACAAATAAAAATGGCAACAACTCAAAGAAACATTGACTCAAATGCATCCTGTTGAAACATTTCCTCAAAGTTTACGGATCTGTGCACAACATGTGCTTGGCGAGGTGCAGTCCCTTTCAACAGTTACTCTGCGACTGACATTTAATCCCCTCATAAATATAAAAAAATACCTTTTTTTTTACAATGAAAAGATTTGTCAAGGTGAAAGATGACAAATAAAAGTTAAACACCTTCCCCAAGTATCTTCCTTTTTAAACAAAAAAACAAAAGGTTCTTGATTCTGTTTCAGCAAATTGAAATGGAAGAAAATGACCCTCAACCTGGGAACAAGGTCACTCCTGCTAGAAATACTCTACCACTGCCCATAAACGAAGCGTTCATTACCATCATTGCCATAAAAATGAAAATGCATGCCTCTTATCTGCTACTCCCTTCCTCCTTGTCTCGTGTCCTCTTGTCTGCTCAAATTCACTATATTTACAACACAGGAGGTAGAAATAAAAGACAATGCCTCTTCATTTGACTCGTTTTGATCCATAGACATTTATTTTCAAAATAATTTTCAAATCATTTCCAAAATCAAAACTTGGACTACAAAAATAAGTCTTATTTATTTGCTTTTCTGAATGCAGCACATTTATTCACCTCAATCAGTCAAATACAGTTCAGTCAGACATACAGTTTGACTGCCTTTGAAATGCTTTAAACAAGAATGATGTTTAGTGGCACAAAAGAAAAGATAGCATCATTTATGCTTTGAATAACTTACAGCTTCACCAATACATGAACTCGTAATGCAATATTTTCTGCAGACTATATATACGTGATGCCCTCTGGTTATCCCTCCCAAAGGGAATGCACTTTATTTTCCATCCTCCCTACAGGAAAGTTAGGATGCATTTTCCTTTCTAACAGTAAATTACGTAAAGTCTACATATTTACGTTTGAATCTTATTCATACAGTACTTAGTTGCAATTAAGACTTTCTTTTGAAGACCCACCATGATTAAAATTGTGTTTTTGGTGTTTTTAACACATTCTTGTGGTATTTTTCTGATGGAGGACATATATAAAGAAAATTTAGCTTAAAATTGCATTTGTGAGTATTTATTTGTTCAACTCATTGTGAATCAGGAGCAGACGGAAAATGCTGTTTGAAAAATAATCCCATTTGTGATGTAGGAAAAACAGAGGGCGGGCCACAAGCTCCTTGCTCTGCTCCATTCTAAAGCATTCACTTGTTGACAACTAGATCCATGTACGTGTTCATGTTCCTCATCTGAGCAGGCATCTGGCTTAAAACTGTACGGCTGGATAGCTCCAATACTGCTAGCCATTTTTGTTGCACTGGTAATGTTAGGTTGGGGTGTGAGGGGCCGTAAGCTAGTGGGAGAGCGTGTAAACAGAGAGCTCTCCGTAATGTGGAGGGAAAGGTGGTGCAGGGTTGCTCAGAAGTGAATTTCTAATGAACTAGTGCCGCTCTGCAGAAACTACAACATAGGTTTTTAGATTTTAGCTAAAAACCGCATAATTATAATTAAAAAACCACTGGAAAAGGTTTTAAAATAAATCAAAAGATGATCGGAGTGCCGTTAGACATTGGTCTTGGAAAGTCACAAATTTGCGTATGCATCGGGCAAAAATCACACGCAACTGCGTAAGATTTACATAATTGCATATAAACTACATAAAATACATGTAAACTGCACAATTATCAACCAACCTAAAATTTTACACTGCTCTAAACCGAATTCACATAAAGACCCACCAGCCGAAACATCTGCAGACATCTGTGCACATCAACAAATGACGAATGCAACAAACACTCATTAATTACACTTATCACGCATGTATCCCCAAAGACCGAAATTTCATGTCTGGAAAATGCGCCAAATGTACATAGTGGCTGTGGGACACGACCTTAAGGGATGTGGTTATCAGTTTGAACAGCAGGTGAAGTTATTCAGAAAAACATAAACCATGAAGGCGAAAATGTTTGTCTGTAGAAACAGAATAAAAAACAAATGTTTTTGTTCTTGTTAACTCTGTGGAAAAGAATACTGACCGGTTGACGAAATTCTTACTTCAGTGAATAAAGTTTTTTTTGTTTACTTTTGGTTTTTAAAATCAAAATTATTCTTTGTTTTTTTCTGTTTGTTCATTTTTGAGTTTTCATAGAATACTAGAATACTCCAGAGGTTTCCTAAGAGTACATTAATTTTTAGACTATTCGCTTTAATATTCATTGATTATTTGTAGTTCAAACAACCTCGGCTACTGTTTTGGTCAAGTCTTTGCATTTTCTAGTGCATAAGGAGTGCATCCTGAACTCTTGTACTTGATATGAACATTTTGTCTTGGCTTTTAATCCAGAAGGGAATCCATTTTAATTATACCGCTCTTTTCTTCCAGGAATAATGTCTTGAGGACCATGAAACCTTTAAAATGAGGTTATTATGATAATAGTGGCATTAAATAAAATTTAAATGACCGTGAAAATAGCTGATATTAATAATGTGATGGCTTTTTAATTTACATTAAAATTGTTCTTTCAGTTATTTCATTTTCTACATCTTTTGCTCTGTGGTGTGTGACAAATGTCCACTTCTTTTTATTACTTTTACATTTTCTGCTCCTATAAGTGATTCATTTGTTGGAATATAAAAAATAAAAGCATGAATACAAATTTTTATCAAAATAAAAGTCACTGGAATAGTAATGGAGGCTGAGTGGTAAGTAAAGTTTGTGCAGTAGACTTGAACAGATTGATGCTCTATATTTAGAATAAGTTTTATTTTGTTGATGAATTACCTCCATTGAAAAACAAACCTCTTTAATACCTGTTCTTCGTAATAGCTCTTGACAGCGAGCAAAGGAAACCAAAGTGGCAGGGAGTAAAAGCCCCTAGCGAACGGCGGAGAGGCTCTCAGAGATTTCATGCAAGTTCCCATAAAGTTTCTAGTGATAATTCATCACACTGAGATGTGCAAAGATAAACACCAGCAGTCAACAAAAGGAAACCAAGTCAGACAATTTCAGCAACACTATATACTGGAGGAAGATGCAATTGGACACGTCTCACTTCATATTACCTTTGTGCTTCAAAAGGTCTCAAATAAATAAAGTCGCTCATCCTTTTTTGTGTTTTGCAATCACCACATTTTGATGTCATCTTACAAATACTGTTGCAGAACTAAACCTGAACAGAATTCTGGGTTTCTTCTTAACATGCAATTACTCCTTAACACAGGAAGTGATGCATATTTTATTTTTATGCCATCAAATTAATTCAAATATACAATGAGGCACCACTTTAAAGCTATAATTTCATATACACAAGGATGCAGAATGACACTTGTAGAATAAAAGAAGAGATTTTGGCTAATTCCATTGGAAAATGCCATCTTCCTCCGCTTATCCGGGACTGGGTCGCGGGGGCAGCAGTCTAAGCAGAAATGCCCAGACTTCCCTCGCCCCAGCTCCTCTGGGGGGACCCCAAGGCGTTCCCAGGCCAACCGACAGACATAGGCTGCATTTACACTGCAGGTCTTGATGCCCAAATCGGATTTTCTGACTATATCCGATTTTTTAGACAACCCGCTTACATCATCTTTTAAAAGTGACCCATATCCGATTTTTGCATTTACACTATGCAATGCTGAAACTATCAAACGTAGACGTTCTGAGGACTAAGTAGCAGCATTTCCGCCTTCCACGGACCTCCTTCGGACTTTTGTGCAATTGCGGTTATCATGGAGGCAATGCTGCGACGGAAGGAGGCGTTGCCTTGGGCGCTCCTGAGGCGATGCGCGGGAGAGGAAAAAGAAGGGCTGCTCGGCCGGCTTATGTGCTCTCTCAGAGTTTTGAACGAGGAAGTGTTTGCAGATGTTGTGCTGTACTAACAGTTTGATCCAAGCAGAGAAGTAAACGGCTTCTAGCCTGTTCCAGAGCAACAGTGTCCCGCTTGATTAGTTACTGTTTGCCTCCCGACCAGGACCGGACCGGAAATAACAGCGGTTTCCGACTACAGTCTGAAGCCTGAGGCTGAAAGGTAACACGCTGATGGGGCTCCAGCTGTCCTCGAACAGCAAAATCAGCACAAAAGCACCTATAATAAGTCATGTGATCTCAGTTGGTGGTGTCCTGAGTTGACGTCACTGACGTACGTCTCGCATTTACTGGGGAATATCCGATCTGTCTCCTTACATGGCACACGCAAATGCACGTATCCAAATCGTATCCGATTTATTTCCACATATGAATGTATGTATATCAATGAATGTATCCGATCTGAGAAAATCGGAATCCATGCGCTTTTTTCCTGCTCACATGTTCACCGGTCATATCCGATCTGTGCAACATGAGAGGAAAAAAAATCGGAATTGGGTCACTTGAACCATGCAGTGTAAATGGTCCATAGTCTCTCCAGCGTGTCCTGGGTCTTCCCCGGGGCCTCCGCCCAGTGGGACATGCCCAGAACACCTCTCCAGGGAGATGGGTTTTTTTTTTTTGAAAAATATACATTCTTATTAAAGACAAGATGCAGCATGTGTTTACTAGATGGCAAACAAGAATTTTGGATACATTGTTGTCAAATAAAAGTAACTTTTCTTTAAAGACCCACTCTGATCATTTTGTTTCAAAGTGTTCTCATTGGCCTTTTAGTTATTTTTATGTCATTTGACATAGTTTCTGCAGAGCGGCAGGAGTTCATTAGAAATTTGCCTCTGACTACACCCCCAGTTTCCCTCGCCATTACTGAGAGCTCTCTGTTTACAGGCTCTTCCGGTATAATATGCAGCCCCTCACACCCTCAACCTAACAATATTGGAGCCATCAAGCCGTACAGTTTTGAGCTCAGACAAGGA
The DNA here is from genome assembly GCF_053564925.1 of Oryzias latipes. NCBI lineage: Eukaryota > Metazoa > Chordata > Actinopteri > Beloniformes > Adrianichthyidae > Oryzias > Oryzias latipes. The sequence continues at coordinate 11,338,318 of NC_136240.1, forward strand.
AAACAAAGGATTAAGTCAAGGACGATTTAGAGTGGAGCAAAGCAGCGAGCCTGTGGCCCGCCCAATGTCTTCTACGCCTAACAGATACGATCTTTTTCAAACAGCATTTTTTTGTCTGCTCCTAATTTACAATGATTTGAATAAAGAAATACTCAGAAATGCAATTGCGAGCTTAGCTTCGTCTATATATATGTTCGCCATCGGAAGAAAAATGCCAAAACAACAGGTTAAAAACACCCAAAAATTCTGTTTTTGTCAGAGTGGGTCTTTAATTGCTTAAATGGTTAATCAATATTTTCAAATGATCTAGTTATACTAGGCAAACATTAACTGCCCAGAAAGGTAAAGAAAAATAAATCCAAATAAGCTGTGAAGATCCTTAACAAGCATACAGAATGACACTTTTGTAGTTAAATGCAAACAACAAACAATGCAAACAAATGCAAATGTAAATGTCAGCAAGAAAAGTATCCAAGTAAAAAAATATTAAAAATAGATTCTATGTAAAAAGTAGGAGTACATGTGTATTTACTTCATGGCAATCAGACATGTCGAAAGACTGTTGTCAAACAAAAAACTTTTCTTTAAAAGCCATTTTAACACTTCTAACTAGTGCTTTAAACTGCTTTAAAATGAGCCTACCACAATCAGTGATTTGTGAGGTGATGCCGTCTCACCTGGCTCCTCCATGTGTGCTATGATCCAGTTAAAAGCCATTTCAGGTCCCATGTTTCCTGTGTAGTACACCGCCTTCCTGCAGGCCTCCAGTGGAAAGCCCATCTCCGCCAGCTGCATCACTGCCGTCTCATCCATCTCTGGAGCTGGGAACGCGAAAAAGCGACATCAACAGCTAAATATACACCCACTGATTCAACACTACCTCAACCTAAACAAGCAAACAGGATTGCGGAGACTCTCTCTGGGACTCATTACACAAAGAGACCAGAGGAAAATTAGCCTGAGGGCAGCATCTTCATAGAGGGATGATTTATCATTAAAATAAGCAGAAATCCATGGAAGAACAGAGCAGATGCAGCACCTGCTCAGATAGTCAGAGGTTTAGCCTAATAGCATTCATCATTACAGTCTGGAGTCAAAAATACATTTTGCAAGGTTGTAACTTGAATGCGTGAAGATCGTAGCTTAAGTGGAATAAAATACTCACAGTCTGTAGAGCTCATAGAGTTTTCTGAAAGAAAGAAGCAAAAAAAAGTGTCAGAGGTGACAGTGGAATCACTTGTGTCTTCTTTTGCTCATTTACTGCAGTGCCTAGGGAAAAACATAACCCAGGTCAATTCCTCAGGTGTACAAAACAGTTACCAGAGCTGCAGGTTGTTATGCAGCCATGCTGGACACATGTGCGCCATGCCGACTTTTAAAGCTGTTTAGGTCTCTACAGCGAGGATGAGAGTCTGCTAACAAACTCAGCATGAAGCGGAGGAGCAGCACGCCGGCTTTATGAAAATATCCCAAACTCTTGCCATGTACTAATTTTTTAAATTGGCAAAAGTTTCTTCAAGGCTGAAACAAAAAATGGGCACAAGTCAATTGCCAAAAAAATAAATAAAAAAAACTCAACTTCAGATAATCCTATTGGCACAAAAACTCTCACTCTACATGGAAAACACTATGACTGCAAAGACTCGATGAAGATGATTTATTTTCTGCTCTCACCCAGAGAACAACATGTTCTGCAAATGGCTAAGTGGTGGCTCCTATTCTTTGTGTGAGTAATGTCTCACAGATCCTTTTATCTGCACCCAGTTTAAGGAACTGATTAAGTCAGCTCCACATTATGTAATTTTAGGTAATTCATTTCAAAGAAAGGGAAAAGAAGTTGAAAAAGACAAATCACATTACATGTCTTGTTAAACGTGACTTAGTACTTTAATCTGAAAGGATGAGAGGAAGTCAAAGCCTGGAAAAAATGTGTTACTTATTTAAAGTGTGGAATAAGACAATAGTATAGCATTAAAAACAAAACCAATGAGGTGATACAAGTGAACACATTTAAGGGTCTGATGCCTTTGGGTTGATGCCAGATGGGGGAGAACGGACCAATGGGTGATTTGCAACCACGGGAAAAAAGATGCAAAACAATTAAACCTGAGAATGAGATAGAAAAACTACAAATCATTTACCTCCAAGCGCTTTCATTACACAGTTTTATTTGAACAAATAGAGAGACTTTAACCTCATATTAATTGAAACAGAAGCAGCGGATTTGCAATTGAAATTCACCTACAGTGTGACTGAATATAAAATTTAAAAAAACATTTTGACAAGTGTTATTGAATTGAATTTCACTGCAATAATTATTTATGTTTATGTATCGATATGCAGAACAGCTTTGGCCCCACAGTAATGTGTAACCATTGAATGTATTAAGCTACACACCGGGCATGCAACGCATGTTAAAGAACGTATTAAATTGGGGTTCTCGAACACATGTTTAGCTTATGGTGTTCACACTGGACAAGCAGGTAGGGGCATCTTCATTTGCTACAGCGCATGTCTGCCACCTACAGTTGGAAAAGGCTCGGTGAGAAAAGTTGAAGCTGTGCAAAATCTCCGGAATTTTACTTCTGTCTTTTTCTGTTACAGCTCTATTCTGATATCCGAAAGATGTATAATTCCAGGCAAAAACCGCAATTATCAATTTGTCTTCTATGATCAATTTTTAAAAACGGTTAGCACTTCCATGTATTAAAAGAGACGCCATCCACGAGCCACAATCAAATCAGTGTCTTTGATTGTTTAGAGTTCAACTTGGTTTTACTTGCAACACGTGCTTGATGGCACCGCGTTTGGTACACAGAGCCTAAAAACAGTCGTTCAAGAAAAACACATTAGGATTAGCAAAAACATGTTTAAAAAAGGTGGCAGATAAAAATGGTTATTTTGACAAATATAATGCTGTTTTTTCTCAACAGAAGTCTATTTTGGCTTCTTGGAGTCAGGGAGTACTTCCTGTTTGGAAGTCACTCAGGCCAGTTGTCCTAAACAGTCAATGTGTGCAACCCAATAACTTTAAGTGGCTGCTCCACTTAAAATGGCATTCTATGGGTTTGCATTTCTAAGATAGCACACATGACGCATGCTGTTCAGTCCTGAATCAGACACACACTTTCACTAGTTCTTTGTTGTTGCCTTAACTATTTAAAAGCAGAGATTGCCGCCCTGTGGGGCAGAAGTAAAGGCTCTTCTGAGATGTTGTCATCAATATGAAATATTTGGATGACTAAATGTAGCAACAAAGGAAACTGAAGGTTTTTACAATAAGGGACTAAAAAATAAAGGGCATTTAATCTCAAAAAGATTACAAAACAAATGCACCCCATGACAAAGTTTTAAGAACTGTGTTAGTGTTTCTCTATTCTCCAAAACGAGACATTCGTATTAAAGACACTTTCACTGATGAATTGACTCTCAGAAATATTTCACACCTGATGAGAAAAATCTGCAGCAATTTCAACTAAACATGTGCATTTCCTTTTTTCAAAAAGATCTTTGGAGGGACGTATTCTAGAAAACCAAAGCACTGGCGCTCAGGGGAAATGTTGCCCTTTTACCATGACAACAAAACGGAACAATGAATAATGGAGAGATTAAATAAGTAAATAGGAGCCCAGCTTTACATTAGTTCATGTTCAAACATTGTCACTAACAGCACTGAAGGGCCACTGCCAGTCATTCATGGGAGAATAGGAGATTTAAAAAAATAGCCCATGTGGAGCATTAAGCAAAAGAAAGGAGAAAAAGTTTAAAAAATTAGCCTCTGGTGTATTAAAAGTGTCATAAAAGATTAGGAAAACATGGTAAATGAGGGCATTTAATGTGTAGCAGGCACCTCTGGTGTCTTCAGGCAGAACTATGGGAGGCATGAGGTCCGGCAGCTCCTCCTCGTCTGCCTGCAGCCCCGTGGCTCGGAGCCGGCTCAGATCCAAGAAATCTGGAACATCGATGGTTAAATCTGCACAGAGGTAAATAAATATTGTGTGAAACAAAAACCCCTCAAGAAATACTTAATAAGTTATTCTTTTTTTTTCATTTTTTTTTTTTAACTTGTTCTGTCCAACAGCTAGGCAGGCAGATGAGAGCTGAGGGCCTCTTGTGTTGGACATATTTTACTTTAACAAGAGGGGTTATTAATCTTCAGACAAACCAAAGGTGTGACTGAATAAACCCCTTTTGTAATTGAGGCCAAACTTTCTTAATCATTTGTGCGCTTTTGAACAAATCGTCCTACTATGTATGGCGTGACCGTTACCATTGACAGTAATTTTCCGGCATTTGATTTTATTACTACAGTCTAGTAGTGACCTCTGCTGGGTGTTTTCAGTACTACACACACTTCAAAGAGCCTTCAAAGAACCACACAAAATGTATGTATATATATATATATCCCACAGGAATTCCACAGGCAAATGGCAACCTGGAGCAGGCAACAAGGAAAGCTGCAACAGCTAAATACCTCCAACGGGTAAGGCAAGTCCTGAGAAGCCAGCTCAATGGCAAAAATAAGACCCGGGCAATAAACAGCTACGCACTGCCAGTTATCAGATACCCTGCAGGAATAATAAGATGGCCAAAGGAAGAGGTACAGACCACGGATGTTAAGACACGAAAGCTCCTCACCATGCATGGAGGGTTCCATCCCAAATCCAGCACCCTGAGACTGTATGCTAGCCGCAAGGAAGGAGGCCAAGGACTAGTGAGCGTAGAAGCCACTATCCAGGATGAAACATCCAAGATGCATGAGTACATCAAGCTCAAGGCCCCAACTGACAGTGTGCTCAGTGAATGTCTCAGGCAATGGAGAGCAGAGGATACAGTGCTGGAGGACAGATCCTCATGGGAGGACAAACCCCTGCATGGGATGTACCACCGGACCATAACTGAAGTGGCTGATATCAAGAAGTCCTACCAATGGCTAGAGAGGGCTGGCCTACAGGACAGCACTGAGGCACTCATCCTGGCAGCTCAGGAACAAGCCCTGAGAACCAGAGCAATAGAGGCTCAGATCTACCATACCAGACAAGACCCAAGGTGTAGGCTGTGCAAAGAGGCGCCTGAAACAATCCAGCACATAACTGCAGGGTGTAAGATGCTGGCAGGTAAAGCATACATGGAGCGCCACAATCAAGTGGCTGGAATAATATACAGGAACATGTGTGCAGAATATGGACTGGAAACCCCAAGGTCAAAATGGGAAACACCCCCGAAGGTGGTAGAGAATGAAAGGGCAAAAATCTTGTGGGACTTCCAGATCCAGACTGATAGGATGGTAATGGCGAACCAACCAGACATTGTAGTGGTGGATAAAGAACAGAGGAAAGCCGTTGTGGTGGATGTGGCAGTACCAAGCGATGGGAACATCAGGAAGAAGGAACATGAGAAACTGGAGAAATACCAGGGACTCACAGAAGAACTGGAGAAAGCCTGGAAAATGAAGGTGACAGTGGTGCCTGTGGTAATTGGAGCACTCGGGGCAGTAACCCCCAAGCTGGAGGAGTGGCTACAACAGATACCTGGAAAGATCTCAGACATCTCAATCCAGAAAAGCGCAGTGCTAGGAACAGCTAAGATACTGCGCAGAACCCTCAAGTTCCCAGGCCTCTGGTAGAGGACCCGAGCTTGAGTGAGAAACCACCCACGAAAGGGTGAAAGGGGCAAGTTTTTTTTTTTTTTTATATAACTACAGTCTAGTAGTGACCTCTGCTGGGTGTTTTCAGTACTACACACACTTCAAAGAGCCTTCAAAGAACCACACAAAATGTATATATATATATATATATATATATATATATATATATATATATATATATATATATATATATATATATATATATATATATTAGCTTTTAAGTGTTTAATAATTGCCTTTACTCACAAAACACAAAGCCAAAGCTGTATCCATTCATGTATTTCTGAGCATTCCTCTAGCCCCTTCCAGAAAGAGTCTGTGCTGCCAGTGCCAGTGTGCCAACACACACGACCACTTTCTCTGTGGAGCTAGCGGTGATCGGCTAAACGCTATCATTTTCTGTGCACATTATGCACATCCATCTCTGCAAAAGTTCAAATGTTTGTTTTTCGTGGGCGAAAAGGCCGTCTCCAGGTTGCCTCCCTGAAATTAGCAGCACCCACAAGGAGCGAAAGGCGGTGCCTCAGAGATCGAGTCATCTCACTTCCAAGTAGGAGAAATGAGCTGCAAAAATAACTCATATTTCAGAAAAAAAAATCTTTCTTTCGTGGGCCAAAGGTAATATATGATCATAAATATGGATCTAGTTTCCTCTGTAAGGCTTAAGAAAAGCATGATATAGGCCCTTTAAGAGAATTGGTGGATAGTGAAATGCAGACATCATCACTCCAATCATCTTTGCATGAAAACATTAGTTACCGAGCTTCTTCGGCACCCAGTCAACTCCAAATGTGAATTTCTTGATCTGCACAATCAGATATTCCGGAAAAGAGGCAAAACGGGACGTTCTACAAAAACAGAAAAAAAAAAGAGTTTTTACCTCAACAAAGACATGATTATTAAAAAGAAAAAGAAAAAAAAAAAGCATATGCTTACTTGACTCCAGCTGATTTGGCCTGCAGCGCTGAGCTCCAAAAGTCCGGGACATTTTCTGGTTCTGTGAAGGCCTGTAAGCAGGCGGTGAAAGGAATCCGTGCCCGAACTGGTTCAGGAGGAGTCCCCATGTTCTCCTCAGCTTCTTTCCGCTTGGCCTCGTAGGCCAGCAGCTCCTCTGGTTTAAAAAAGGAAACGGTTAAATTTGAAACCTCCTCAAAAACTGGCATGTTGATAATTATTTATTTTTTTAAATCAGCTGAGGCTTTATACTACAGCAGCGCAAAGTGATTATGCTCGCTTCTTCAGCTTTATTTGTTGTCAACCCAAGAAAATAATGAGCAAGGCTGACAGCTCTGGTTCACACCACAATTAATTATCAACACATGACTAAACCATCTGCAACACTTGCATTCAGAGCGATTCTACCAATACTGCAGCAGGTGCCATTCATTCTCATAGCAATTGTTTTATCCACAGCAGGCGTGTTATCAGAGCAGATGCACTGCTGTGGAGATATGTTTCCTCCTTCACCTCGATTGGTCGCTGCCTCGATGGGAGCCGGCAGCTGGATGCAGTAGTCGACTCGCTGGCTGTAACGAACGCGGCGAGTCTGACAGCACTGAATCCGCTCCTCCACCAGGAAACGGAAGCTGTCGCTGGGATTCTCCAAGCCTGTGCTATTCCTCTGCAGAAACAACACAGAATGCAGGCTCTTCATCCAGTATGGTGAGGAGTAAAATACTTACAGTCCAATGAAAGCCCTGTTTTGTGGCATTTTGTAATGATAGAGGACACAGAAAATTAATAAATTTTTTACACGTGTTTTTCTATTTGTGATTCTGGTTGGGGTTACTTTTTTTGCATTATTTCAAAATAGAATACATTTTTCAGATAAGCTCTTTTATCAAATTTCACACAACAAAATGAGGTTGACTTTCTGTGGATCCATGCATGAGCCTCCCTCCCTCCTCTCCCTCCCTCACCTCCACCAGGTTGATGATGTGCAGGAGGAACTCGTGGGCGTCTTGTTGCCGGTTGGAGGAAAACTCCGGGTGTCCTTTGCTCACCAGAGCTTTGAACATTCGAGGAGAGATGCCCCTCTGCTGCTGCTGGAATCAGAATTTAGACATCAGCCTCACAAGAAAACCACCAGTCAACGCTAGACACTGTGAACACAAACTGTTCTTCGAGTTTCTAAAAAAAAAACCTAATCCAAATAAAAATTATTAACATATTTCTGGCTCTAATTACACAGTGTGTCTTGTGTAAACACAGAGGCTGTAAATAGAAAAAAAATATCTATTTTTATTAAACTAAGTTACTCGATTTGTATTTACTAAAAAATATATTTATAAAAATAATACTTTTCTCATTTTGGTTGACCCCAATAGAAGTCATGGTTAAAAAATAAATAAAAATAAAAAATATATATTTATTTGCACTTTTATACATTTTAAAAGACTCTTCATTCATTCATAAATCTTTTAAAGCAATAGTTCCTTTTCGGGGTCACAATGCTGCTGGAGCCTATCCCGGCCACTTGTGGGCGAAGGCTGGGGAGATCCTATGCAGGCCCCCAGACCGTGGCAGGCCCAAGAGCTTGTTTTTGGCCATTATGGGGATTGAACCCAGAACTTTGGCGTTCTTAAGCACCACGCTGTAAACCAGCTGAGCTTACTGGCCTCTAAAAGATCTTAAAAGACTTTAAGATCTTAAATGTAGTTTTTTGAAACCCTTTTTTAGAAAAACTTTGCATTTCCCACTGCACTGATCCCTGTTTTGTGCAGAACATCTTTACATAATAACTGAAATCTACCAGCTGTTTGTTTATAGACAAATAAAAAAACTGTTTGTGTCCTCCCAGAAATGTACATAAAGTACTAAATACACAGAGGTCTCACTAAGTGACTGATTGAAGTCTGAAACAATGCCACTCTGATTTCAGACCAGAGGGGCATTTCCAAAAACCAAGCTGATTTCACTGATTAAACTTGTTTTCTTTATGTAAAGCTGTGTGCAGTCCCTCCATCCTTTTCTGTTTGGATTTACACAGCAGCTCATCGAGTTCTGATATGCATGATTTTTACAGCAGGGTGGGCAAACTACGACCCGGGGGCCATATGCATCCCATCTAACTGTTTAATCTGGCCCGCCATACTGGAATAAATTATATTGATAACCCTTATTGTTTTATTTTCTCTGTAATTTTCAATGTCTCCCCATAGATGGGGCAAATAAATTGCCCTCTGGTAAGGTGCAGAAGGTTATTCTGCATTCTTGCGGTGTTGGAAGAATTGCTGTTTTTCTGATGTTCGGCTTTGTTTTCCTGAGTCAGATGGTCATTTTTCCTATTATTTTAACACCACATAAACGCAGCATTTCTCCAAGTTTGTGTTTTCCCTGAGAACAAAGGTCCCAGTTTTGAAATAGAAATTTCAAAATTTTCTGTTATAAATTATATATTTATATGTATTAATCTTCAATCCAAATAAAATTATGTTTTTAATCCAGATTTAATGGTTTTCTTTCTCTAATGAGGTGGATTACCAAAAGACTCCACACATCCGCTCCTGGTCCGGCCTTTCTGTCAAATTTTTGAATCCTTTCTGGCCCGTGATTGTAAAAGTTTGCCCTTCCCTGTTTGACAGTATCATTCACCCCTTTTTTAGTTTCTCACAGGTGTTAAAAAAATATATTTTCTTTAAACCAACAGAAATCTTACCATGAGCTACTAAAATAAGAACTAGAGACTTTTTTTTAATCGCTGTAGGCTCTCTGTGAGCTCTTTCAGAACCAAATCTTCCACCAGTTTGGGGGATGGTTGTATGGGAAACACAGAGAGAAGATATTTTTCATTTTCATTTAGTCAGTTTGATCAACCATTACACTTTTTAGTAATGGAAGGTAGTTTAACTAAAATCTTAATTTAGCCTATTAAAGAAAAGACAGAAAGTAAAAATATGTTATTATTAGATGTATCGTCTCTTTTTAGAATCTAAAAAAAGGCTTGATGCTGTAACAGTAAAATAAAAAGACATGTCATTATTTTTTAATGGTCATGGGGTAAAGAAGAAACTTCTACCTCCTTTTCAAATGTTACAGTCACTTTGGACCCAATATGAAAGCTTGACATACCCCATTTAATACCTTGTGTTCTTCTTTCATCACCTGTTCAATGAGCTCAGATTTCATGGGGGGTTTGGAGTACTGGCCTGAGAGCAGCCCGTGTCCCAGTTTAGCCCTGTTGGATGAAAACACATACATGGGTTCATTTATACCCACTAGTTAATGATTGTGATTTCAGATTTGCAAAGATTTATTTTTTTAGAATTTGCAGCTTAAAACGCAGAGGGTACACACAATCATTCTGGCTGGTCATCTTCAAAACCAAACTTATGGACGTCGCCATGATAGAAATTACAGAGAAAAAACATTATTATGTAACAAATTAAATGAGAAAATTGGGATAAAATAGTTCTAGCATAAAATGGATAAAAGTATCAAAACATGAAAATGCTTCAAAACAAATAAAATACATCTATTAGATATTTTTATAAAGTGTTTTCTTCAGGATGCTGTGCATCCCCAGCCAACGTTGGGATCATTTTTGTCTTTTTTCAGTGCAGTGTTTACACATTTATTCACAGAAATGAAAATTAATTAAAAATATGAATTTTATATACATCTGGTTTAGTAGGGAGACAATTTTGATGGGAAAATGTACCAACAGATCTCTTGAAAATGCCAGTGAAAAGAAAAATCTCAGGTGGGAAGTAATGGATCTAAAGTTTGGAAGGAAATAAAGGAAACCCTGCTTGCTTCCAAGAGTGTAAACAGAGAACTCGCAGCAAAGAGTAGGAGAAGAGGGGTGGGGTTGCTCCGTGCCAACGGTCCTGAAACTCAGGGGCGAATTTCAAATGACCTCCTGCTGACCTGCAGAAAATATGTCTTAGAAAACAATGCAGGCTTTTTGATTTTGGCTAAAAACGGGATCATCATAATTAAAAGACCACTGGGAATGCTTTGAAAATAAATCAAAAGATGATCAGAGTGGGACTTTAAAGAAGCTTTTAAATTACAAAAACCTTTTCAAAGCTCTATTTTTTGTTCCCAAATCACAAGAACTAGTGGAAATAGTATATAAAAACATTTTTTTTAATTATTTGATTTTGTTTCTCCTAGCTGTAGGATGTCATCATGTATAGAACCTGCACTAAAATTGCAAAGCTTGTTTGAATGTTAAAGCACAAAATCAGAAAACTTAAATTAATAAAACCCAAAGCTGCTCATTTGAACCCTGAGAAATGAAACAGCACATACACAAGTTATAAAAATACAACAAAAAAAACTTTGATTGGTATACTTCCTCTGGATTTCCCGCTACATCACCAGTGTTGTTTTCTAGAGCGCAAAAAAGTGTAAAAGCAACTGAGAACAAGCCTCCTGAGTAGATCTTACAGGGCTTTATAGATTTCTGAGTTTACTTAGAAAACCCTTTAACTAAAATGTCATGTTAAAAAAATAAGCTGTTAAAACGACAAACGTTTCTTCTTGATGACAGCCTCCAAGAAAACCTCCAGAAGAAATAAACATGTTTATGTGGCTGCGTGGTCCAGAATAGGACACAGCCACACAGCTGCTGTTTGCTGACAGTGACCCACAGCACCTGACTAAAGTATTGCGACATATTACTTTAGATGACAAATGACACCACAGTTTCCAATCAGAGAATTAAAAAAAACTCAAACTATTAATTAGTCATTCTATAAATCGACTTGAAAGATTTGATCCCACCATTTAATGTTGACGTAAATGTGTTTAGATTGCAGATCAAAGATAAATATTTAAGAAAGCAGGGGCTGGGGAAACCCCGTAAGCTTCAAGGAGTCACTTACATCTGTGTTGCAAAGTCCTGGGTGGGGTCCAGGGGCGAATAGTCAAATATCCTCTGAAGATTACCCACAAACCTAATAATCAAAACACAAACCACACACTCAGCTCAGCTACAACACATAACACAGACAGAAAAGTATGAAGAGCAGTCCTTTATCTGATTTGATATAGAAATGATTGATTTCTTTGCTGCAAAATACATTAAATATGAAGTTGATTTGTGTTCAAGGATTAAAACAATGAAAATTTAAACCTTAATAAGCCAAAACTAGTTTTTACTCAAACAAACAGAAATGGATCACATGAGTCAGATCTCATCACCGTGTTCAACACTCACATCCTCTGAAAGTCAGGGACGCTGAAGAGGATCTGCATTACTGTGCTCAGGTAGCAGCTGTCTCCTAAGTTCTTGATGCCCGTATACCCAGAACCATACACCATCTTCAGCTTCATCCCAGACTCCTGGATCACCTCCCATTCACTGACCCGCAATCGCGAGTTATTTTCTGTGTGGTGTCCATTCTCTGTCTGAAAAGAGAATGACGGGAAAGCATGAAAAAACAATTACTCTGTTTTTGTTGATCACATGCATGAGCATTTTTATCCAAATGTTTTGATGCTGAGATTAAAAAAAACAACATTTCTTACTCTTTTCTGCATTTGTAGCATATCTATTCCAAAGTGTGATAGGTGCTCTGATATATGTGGGTCCAAAACAGCTTCTTCCTCCTCAAACGAATAAACATCTGAAATCAAACCAGCGGTAAGAAAAATGTTTGATGTGGTGGAGCGGATGTCACAGGAAGAATTCAGAGTAGGTGAGCGAATATTCATAATTAATTATTAACCTTTATTCAACCAGATAAAACCCATTGAGATCAAAATCTCTTTTGCAAGGGTGACCTGGCCAACAGGTCGGCAGGACACATCAAATCATTTTATAATAATATAAAATAAAACAATAGGATTGGAATTGTTAAGATTTACAATTTGAAATGTAAAATTAAGGTACAGCGATGGGACTTAGTGCTTATAAAATGCAACAGATGTAAAACATTCAGATATAGATAAATAAACAGATTTTTTTTTTCTTTAATTTAAACATATGAAGAAAACAAACTATTTTGATAAGAGGCATTTGCTTTTTTTCCATCATTAAATATTTCCAATAAACAATAAAAAAAATGCCTGCATGTAGTTTGCCTTAAAATACATTTATAGGTATTCATATGAGTACGAATGCACAATATGGAATTACATCGAATGCCTTTTTTATGGCAAAAAAAGAACTTTTCTGAATGTTTGGCTTTTAATTTAACAAAGACAGAAAAGCAGATTTGTCTCCAGAAATTGCTTTGTGTCCGGCTCAGATAATCATGTAGAAGACCTGCTCCGTCTGGGGTAATGGTGTCCAGTTTGACTGCCAGCGGGTAGTTGGTTTCTTTGTAGTGCTCCAGAGCATGGCCATTGCCCCCGCTCCCATCAAAGAACCACTTCCCACACAGCACCGCCCCGTCTTTCAGGTTGAGCCACAGGTTTTCTCTCATCTCGCATTTCTGACACTTCCAGCCACTAACAGAAAAAAATAAAAATAAAAAATAAAAACACACAGACTTTAGAAGGTAGCTTTGAAATGCATTTTTATCTTTTTACTCTTTTTACCAAAGTAATTTTACTTTACCTGATTGTTTACACTGTGGACAAAATAATTTAAAAAAATATGGCAAAAGTTTGTTTTAAAATACATAATCTAAAAAGCAGAACTAACAATTTATACATAATAGAAATGTACACATATGTACTTAGGGTCTAGCAGTCCTATTTCTACACTGTCCACAAATGCATTAGTTACACCTACACCTGCAGTTATCACATATATAAATACTAGACCTCAAATCTTTACTTTGTTACATGAATTTTTAAAAGCAACAAGCTTCTCTAATAAAAAATAAAGAAAAGCAACTTTATGAAGGCTGCTTTTCCCTACAGCAAAATGTATTAAACCACCAAAATTTAAGCAACAGGCATGTTCCAAGCATTTAGAGTGTCTGTAGAGAAAACATTTTTATTTATAATATTTCAAGAAAAATAAAAAGGTAGAAAATTATGGTTCATCTGCATTCCAGCAGTATTCACTGTCTAAGCCACACGCTGCGTCAAGAACTAAATATGTTTCACAAGAGAGGATAAATTGTGATTATTTTTTTCTAAAATTATTCAACTTTTGTGGAATTCGTTTTAACCATTAAAAGAGACATTTTCTCAATCCTCTCTCATTTTCCTGCAAAAACATTTTATTTGCAAAAGCCGCAGAAGTTGCTGTTTCCATAGAAAATACAATAGGCTTCAATTAGGTCTTACCTGGGAGGGATCCGCACCCCATTATTCAGCTGTCTCAGGCTTCGGGCGTGTCTGGAGACCTGGATCTCCTCCTCCCACGACTCGGGCTCCTGCTTCTTGTAAGCTGATGGCGCGTTGAGAACTGCATCACAAGCAATAGTCACCTGGACATTGACAAAAAAAAAAAGAATTGGCAGGTGTATGGTTTTGCTGTGCTTTATCTTAATATACAAAGGTTTAATTCTATGTAAGAGGTGCAAAAATAGGAAAATAACCATGCAGAAATGTGTAATTTAAAGTGTAAAGTCGTGTTTATGCAACCTTAGAAAGAGAGGAAACCCTAAGAAACACAAAAGCACCCACAATTCACCAAGTGTTCCTCAATAAATTAAAAAAAAGCAACTGCAGTCATGCCAAAATCCAATTAGAATCATGCAAAAAAAGAAGAAAAAAAAACAACAGCATGCTAGATCCAAGCACAAAAGTTGTTCAGGAGCTCCTTCTTAGCTGCTGAACTGCCTGTTCTGTGGACAGGACACCACTGCGTGCACCATCCCCATCTGCATGCACAAACGTATTGCCGGCACTCACTGACCAGAGCGGGTAACTCCTCAATATTTGGTAAAGGGATCTCGAAGTGGTCTGGAAAAATGACGAGCTTGGCCTCATCCTCATATTCAAAGTCCTCACCATTAAAATCACGGTTAAGCTCTAAATCTTTAAAGGGAGGAAAGCAAAACAACGTGTCAATCGTAGAAGGACACCAACTTGTTATACATATCAATGCCTGATAATTACATTTTCATGATTAGCATTTCTAAAAAGGTTCATTTTTTTGGCTTTAATGTTTTTGCTTTTTAGCCTAGTTTTAGATTCATTACATGGAGAGTGTGGAAATGTGATTTTTTTTAGGCAGCCAAGTCATCTGTCTCTCCTTCATTAGATCAGAACCAAACAGATGACCTGGCATCAGCCGTTTGTCAAAAGAAGAGTCATGACTCATCATTGAATTGGACTTTCATTGAGTCATCCCTAACTGCTGCTCCTTATCCAACTGTGACCCATTTTAAATGTTTACATCAACTCAGCTCTGGTTTTAGGTGCGCTTTCAAACGTCAAATCATCTTCATGACAGTTTTTTTTCTTGAATTTTTTGTTCCATTCAGATCTTTCTGTTAACCGCCATTTTCCTTGGCTGACGACTATATTCATCTTTTTACAAGCTTTAAAATCTTTTTTTCCATCACATTTTTAACCTGTTAATTACAATTTGAAAAGCAAAACAAAAAAACAACATTACGTCATAGATATCAAAACAAAATTCCAGAAACCAAAATGTACAAAAATAAAATGTAAAAATGCTTAAAAAATAAATTATCAAAAATAACAAAACCTTAATTACAAGTTATTCACATTATAAGCCGACCAATCCGATGCCTCAGTAACATTTGATTGGCAGATCCATAGCCTGCTTTCAAGTGGAAGAGGTGTGACCTTCCAACACGCTCACTCCAGATTGACGAGAGTTGATGCCATTGTAAAAACGACTCAGACCAATTCGGACCAATCACCGCTTACTGGCATCCTTTTGCTCCAAAAAGGCGCCAACCATATAGCGAAAAACTGCACCTGAATTGACTTCATTTGGTTGGAGCCAGAAGTTGAATTGACTTCATTTGGTTGGAGCCAGAAGTAAGTCATTTTACAATGGCAACGTCACACTTACTTCATGCTCGCTGAAATAACCACTAAATAATCCAAATCAGACTACAACTACAAAAATTGACTACATCTGCTGTTGTTTTTCACCTTTCAACTTTCACAGGTTCGCACAGTTACAGTGGTGGACAAAATTGTTGGTACCCCTTTAGTTAAAGAAACAAAGTCCACAATGCTCACTGAAATGACTTAAAACGTTCAAAAGTAACAATAAATTAAAATTTATTGAAACTTAAATCATCAAAATCACCCATTCCTTTTGAATTGTTGATTAACAGAATTATTTAAAAAAACAAACTAATGAAATAGAGCTGGACAAAAATGATGGTACCCATAACTTAATATTTTGTTGCATAACCTTTTGAGGCAATCACTGCAATTAAACCGTTTCTGTATTCATCAATGAGCCTTCTGCACCTGTCCACAGGTATTTTGGCCCACTCCCCATGAACAAACTGCTCCAGTTGTCTCAAGTTTGACTGGTGTCTTCTCCAAATGGCATGTTTCAGCTCCTTCCACAGATGTTCAATGGGATTCAGATCTGGGCTCATGGAAGGCCACTTCAGAATAGTCCAACGCTTTTCTCTTAGCCATTCTTGGGTGTTTTTGGCTGTGTGTTTTGGATCGTTGTCCTGTTGGAAGACCCATGACCTGCAACTGAGACCAAGCTTTCTGACACTAGGCAGCACATTTCTACCCAGAATGCCTTGATAATCTGGAGATTTCGTTTTACCTTGCACAACTTCAAGACACCCTGTGCCAGATGCAGCAAAGCAGCCCCAAAACAGAACTGAGCCTCCTCCATGTTTCACAGTATGAACAGTGTTCTTTTTAGTTGTATGCTTCATTTTTGAGTCTACGAACATAGAGCTGATGTGCTGATGTTACCAAAAAGCTCCAGTTTTGTCTCATCTGTCCAAAGGACATTTTCCCAGAAGCTTTGTGACTTGTCAACATGCATTTTTGCAAATTCCAGTCTGGCTTTTTTATGATTTCATTTCAACAGTGGTGTCCTCCTTGGTCGTCTCCCATGAAGTCCACTCTGGCTCAAACAACGATGAATGGTGCGTTCTGACACTGATGTACCTTGATCTAGGAGTTCACCTTTAATGTCTTTGGAGGTTGTTCTGGGCTCTTTAGATACAGTTCCAACTATCCGTCTCCTCAATTTGTCTTCAATTTTCCTCTTCCGGCCACGTCCAGGGAGGTTGGCTACTGTCCCGTGGGTCTTAAACTTCTGAATAATATGTGCCACTGTCATCACAGGAACTTCAAGCTGCTTAGAGATGGTTTTATAGCATTTACCTTTACGATGTTTGTCTATAATTTTGTTTCTAATGTCCTGGGACAATTCTCTCCTTGGCTTTCTGTTGTCCGTGTTCAGTGTGGTTC
Source organism: Oryzias latipes (assembly GCF_053564925.1). Lineage (NCBI taxonomy): Eukaryota > Metazoa > Chordata > Actinopteri > Beloniformes > Adrianichthyidae > Oryzias > Oryzias latipes. The sequence continues at coordinate 11,355,245 of NC_136240.1, forward strand.
ACACCTTTTCACCAAACAGCAATGTGACTATTTGTGTCCCCTTAAATAGGCAGACTGACTGATTATGGGTTTGAAAACAGCTGTGATGTCAATTAAAGGACATACCTGAGTTCATCATGACCCCCTGGGCAATTAGTTCTCAGTCTTTTATGGAGGTACCATCATTTTTGCCCAGCCCTATTTCATTAGTTTGTTTTTTTTAATAACTCTGTTAATCAACAACTCAAAAGTAATGGCTGATTTTGATTATTTAATTTTCAATAAATTTTAATTTGTTACTTTTGAACGTTTCAAGTCATTTCAGTGAGCATTGTGGACTTTCTTTCTTTAACTGAGGGGTACCAACAATTTTGTCCACCACTGTAATTTGGCAGAGTTGTGTCTTTGCGGAAACAACCCTGGATTTTATTGGGGCTGGGGTCCGGCACAGGGGGACAAGATTTGCATCCCCCACCTTGGCTACATAGTTAGGCAGTAGCGCAAGGGGGTCTTGTCCAAGCTCAAGAGTACAGCTAAACTGTAATAATTAAAGTAATTGTTAATAGCACACTTATGTTAATTGTAAAATTCTAAACTTGTCAACTAAGTTTGAAAAAAAAAAGCTTGGATGGTATCAATGACCTTTTATTTTAGCTGCTGCCCGGATGTTTTAGTATAACATCGTAGAACTAGTTTAGGGCTCATTTAGATTAAATTTTTTACTTAAATATTAGACTCAAACATTTCCAACTATAAAGCATGATAAAGGGGCTGATGGGAAAGACTGCCGGTCAGTAGCTGACCGCTTAAGGCACAGAACCGCACCAAAACTGTGACATCAATCACACGGAGCCTGCGTGGAAGTCACTGCTCCATCAGGCACCTGGTTCTCTGCGACCAGCGTCATCGCAGAATTAGACAAGCGTCAGCCTCGCCTGGACGCTGACAGCTGGTGGCAGCTGAGGGGCCAGTGACTGACAACAGGCAGCCCAGTGCGTTAATCAACCGCCCTCTCCCCACCCCGAAGAGGAGTCGGAAGGGGTTGGCAAGGCTTTGATTTAGAACAGTTACCAGCTATACATACAAATAAATCAGTTATATTTAGAATACAGGAAGAGAAGAGGGTTAGTCCTAGGAAATATCTGACACTTTTGGTAAAAGCAAGCCAGAGGAGTAGCTGACGGAAAGCAAACAATAACACAGTGTAAGGAAGGAGCTAACCTGAAACCAACAGCACAGTTAGAAACTGCAAAAGCTGTATGTTTCACAAATGTTGCAACTACCTTGTTTAATGTTCAGACACAAAGGGAATAGTGTATATCTGTAAGATTAAAAAGCAGTTTGTATTTACACTACTCACAAGAAGTTAGCTTCTCTTATTTTATCTGAATTTTAGTGAAATATGTCAAAGTTCCCTTTGATATCACTAATAATGAATGAGAAAAAACGCTATTTTCACATTTATTATCCAAAAAGTTAAGATAATATTAAATACAGCCCAAATAACAAACTTCCACTATTTGCTGCAATGACAGTTTGACAGCGACATCTCCCGCTCCTTACTAGCCCCATGATGTTGCTCTGAGGCGTCCCATCTGCTACACGGGCCTGCAGCTGTGTGGCGTTTACTAAACCACGTCTGAGTGCACAGGTCCTTAGGTACTGGTCATGGTTGCGGTCTGTCTCTCATCCACTCTTTGCTCTGTCACAAACTCAGCCATTAGTTCTGTGTCTTGATGCAAGTCTGCTTTGAGTCAAAGTCCACCTGCAACATCTGACTGCCTACTACCAACCCGAAGGGTCGCTATGGCCAAGTGGCGCTGCTCATCCGTTAAGCGACACCGTGAGTTCATGTCTGTTTGAACATTGAACTTGGAATGACTTACTGACAAAATCTGATTTTTAGACCCACAGGATGTTGAAATTGATGTCACATTGAAAAGGTTTTTCTTTTAGAATTTTTTTGTTTTTGGCTCCAAAAAGTCCAAAACATGTTTGATAGGTTAACTGATGACTCTAATTGTCCCTTGGTGGGACTGTATGTGGGATGGATGGGCTTCAATCAGTAAAGGACACGGTACTCAGTTTTTGTGAGTGGTGTGTGTAGCACATTTCAATCCACCTCCTTTTTTCACTCGCAGTTTAAAGAACCTGCAACATTTTATATCTTTTGTCTTACCAACCATGTCTAACATTTCCACTTTCACTAACTCACTTAAGATTCTTTTATTGCTGTATACAAATCTTAATCAAATTGAACCTTCTTCTTTTTTTTCTTTCAAATCAGGATTTCTTTTAGTTTATGAGCCTCCGAGAGCTCTCAGGTCATCAGGTGCAGGTCTGCTGGTGGTCCCCAGGGTCGGAAACAAAAACCCAAAGCGAGGCCACATTCCAGGACCGTGGAGCTCCCCTGTGGAACAGCCTGTCTGAGGATGTGAAGGTTTTATCTACTGTGGAGGTTTTTAAGGTAAAATACTTTAAACTTATCTATGCAGATTATATTTTAAGTAGCTTTTACACTTTCCTCATGTTTTAATTTATTTCAAAGACAGTTTTTTCTCTGTTTTTATTCAATTCAATTGTGAGTTAGGGTCTTTTTAAAATTATTATTTATTTTATTTATTTATTTATTTTATATAAAACATTTTTAGGTGTTCTGCAACAAATAAAAGTGCTCTATAAATAAGGTTGATTTGAAATCTTTTCCAACTAAAGTAGAACAAACCCACATAAAGTTGCTCTGGATTATATGGGCTTAAAGAATAGGTGAAGTTTTAAAGCAAACAGTCAAGGCTGAACTGAAAGGGTCCAAGAAGGGAGACTGACTGACTGACTGACTAATGGACTTGAACATGTCTGAAAACGTTTAAAGAAGAAAAACTGCGGCTGCCTTGTTCATCACAATGTGGGTCTCACACAGGCTCGACACCAATAAGATGGATCTCAACAAGCAAATGAGGTTCTGATGATGTTTTGAAAGTTAACCAAAACATTGAAAGTCCATCACAAAAGGTCTTTCTGAACTCTTCAGGATTTCTTTTATGAGCTCAAAAAATTTCTGCTCTAAAATACCACTTAAACTCGTTACTTTTGTAAAGTCCTTTTTGACTGTTTTATCTAAAAGGTCATATTTATTTAAAAAAATTAATAAGGTATCAGAAATAAGTACATTTGACATACCTAGAAATACTTTTCCATTTCTTCGTCTGGGGATGGCACCGCCTGCAGCTCCTGTGGTTTTCTGCATGAAAAACAAGAAGGAAAAAAACATAAACTGAATAAAAGAGGCTTCTGAAATTTTTCAATAAGTTTTTTGTCATAATCCAACCATGGAAATTTGTGCATATTAATATGTATATTTAGTGCCTAAGTGTAACTTTATCAAATCAAACTTTATTTATAAAAAAGCTCTTCTAATGCATTTTGTGCAGCTCGAAGCGCTTTAACATTAAAAACAGAAAACACAATATTACAGAAAAAACCCAACCCACCCTTCCCACTCCCCTCTGTTAAAACATATGACCCATGACCCCCACGTACAATGAATAATGACTATGTAACTGTAAAAATGAATAAAGAAATAAACAATAAATAAAGAAACCAGGAGCCAGCCTGGCCATGGGAGCATCGAAACAGTGCCCACCCAGACTGGGACAGCAACAGAGTCCACTTCACAGCCGTAAAGCTGCAAAGTTTAACTCCAGCTGCCCCAGCAAGGGAGACAACTGCAGCAACAACCACAGACCAAGCCGGCAAGCCCTGGCAGAAAAGATCCCCACAAGAAACACTGGGGCTAAAATCATGATAAGATACTAAAATTAAAGACATAAGATGTATATAAAAACATAAAATTGAGAATAAGGTGCATAAAATGAAATTAAATACATAAAATAGCCTATACTAAAACTAATAGAATAAATTTGCAGTTAAAATCAACTAAAAGCTAAATTAAAAAGGTGGGTCTTGAGCCTCTTCTTAAAAATCTCTACAGTCTCTGCTGCTCTGAGGTTCTCCAGCAGGCTGTTCCACAGGCGAGGACCGTAATGGCAGAACGAAGCCTCCCCCTCCCCTAAGTTTTGGTCCTCACCTTAGGAACAACTAAGAGGCCAGTACCTGAAGACCTCAGGGTCCGCGAGGGCTCATACTTTAAAACAATATCATTTAAATAAGAAGGCCCAAGACCATTAAAACATTTATAAACCATTAAAAGAATTTTCTTCTTTTATAGTAGATGTTTCATTGCTCACTTTGCTTAAATTGTCAAACACGATTAAAAAACACGAGTATAAAAATATCTACTGACTTAAAGATTTTATCTTTTATTTATAAATCAGTCAATTTGCAGAAAACGAGGTATTGAATTATCAATGTAGACAATAAAACCCATATTTGTGCGAATTTTCATGAAACTCACTGGATTTATTTGATACTAGCGGTGTCCAGGCAGAGCTAGAAGACTGTGAATGCTGACACACTGAAGTCTGAGAGGACTCACATGAAAGAAAAACAGCAGACATAGAGGCAGCAGAATGCGAGCAGCTGTTTCTGACCTGCTCCAGGCATGGAACCACCAGCTCTTTACCAAAACAGCTGATCCAAGCACATTTAGAGCCAATGAGAAATCACAGCAACAAGATATTTACTGTAAGATGGTCAGAATTCTACCATGATGATCATTGTTCAAGTCAAGATCTCGTGAAACGGCAAAAGTTTCCATAAAAAGTCGTGTTTTATATAGTAGTATTTCCCTACCGGTCACTTAAAAGCTCTTTTTTTTAATCGTTTAATGAATGATGTTTGCATCCTGTGCATTTCCGCCCAGCAATATACAGCAGTTTACCAAAGTGTTTGCATTTTTTCTAAGCTCCACTGCAAATGTAACTGATAGTCGCACATTTGTCCCAGCTATATGACCACCAAAAATCCAATAATTATTTGATTTTCTGAGTAATCAGATTATTCAGCGAGTCTATAAATAGCCTCATTTGATATACTTCTTTCGAAAACACCACCCATTATAATGTGATTATTTATTTTATGTCAACCTTTTTGTCTCATCTATTTTAACATGCAAGAACAAGTTAAAGAAACAAAATGGCAGTGGCATAGCTGCAAAATGTCTGGCAAAAATAAATAAATGTATGTATACATGTATATAGTGAGCATGTGTCCAAATTGCTTTTATAATCCTGGGTACTAGTTCGTCCTTTACTATTTAACTATAGTTTTATAGGGTTTAGAGAGTCATGAGTAAACTCCCTCCCATTTTTTCTCCTAAGAAAAACAAATAGCAGCAAACGTATTTAGACTTCTTTATACTTTTATAATCTCTTGGACTACTTTAAACACTTAGGAAAGGCGAACTTTCACAATTTAAGACCAAATCTTTGAAAAAAACACCGGAAATCTAATGTAGCATAGTGTCTTTGTGAGTTCATAAACTCTTAAACATGTCATGTTCTCATACTTCCAAAGTGGATTTAAACACGTCAGATTAATGTATTACAATAAAATGAACAAATATAAGATTTCTTGAGATATTAGTTTTATAGGCTTAGGTGTAAACAGAATATTTTAAGTTTTTATCTGATTTAACTATTATTTGATTAAAATTTCAATTAACATATCTTAATATTTTATTTATCAAAACATAATTCTAAATTTACATTCTATATTTATGTGTCTCTTCTAATCAGATGTATAATAACATCCATATATGTAAAAGAAACAATGGAAACAGCAGAACCATTTCAGTTTCACTCCATTCATCTTTTGATTTATTTTCAAAGCATTTCAAGTAATCTTTAAATGATAATTATGCCATTTTCAGCCCAAACTGTTTTTTTAACGTGTTATTTTCTAGGACATATGTTCTGCAGAGCGGCAAAGGTTATTCAAAAATTTGCCTCCGAGTTGAGGGGGGGACTGAAATATAATTTTAAGCTTAGGTTTCTTAATACATTTCCTCCATTATGAGAAGATGTAGCAGTAATATGTTAAAAACACCAAAAACATGATTTTCATCAGAGAGGGTACTTAGAGAAACTGAGGACCATTAGTTCTTAGACATTTAAATTAAGGATAAATTATTTGTTGTTTCTGGTGTTTTCTATGCAGTAAAGTTCTGAAAGTAAGGCAATACGTCAACAAATAGACAATTAAATTCAGTTCTACTTTAGAGTGTAATTTAATAGTGAAAGAGCAAAGCAGCTCAGGGGATTGGAGCTCAACTTTCTTTTTCCATCATTAATTGTTTCAACTGGTAAAATCTTTTGTTGACTTTAAAATGTTTTGTATTTTTTGTATATTCACTGAAAACCTTTCAAATCAACAGCATCTTTGGTGCTGTGAGAGAGTAGTTCTCTTTCTCATTGCTTTAAAATCATTTGGATTTTGTTCTTCAAGTGAAAGAAAGTAAAACATTGAACAGGGAAGCAGGAAAACGTACCTCTTTGACGTGACGTTTCAGGTGCATGTAAACACTCTGCCCAGTTTTGCGATAATGCCTCTCTACGTGCTCCCGACCAAAGCCCAGGAATGTGTTCATGCACACATAGAGGCCTCCCTCAGACTCCTACATACCAAAACAAACAGGAACACTGAGCAAGAGCACATGGTGGGAAATTATTTCATTCCTTAAATCAAAAAAATCTAAGTTAAAACATGAGATGAGTTAACATTTGTGCTAGTATTTTTTTAAAAATACGTGGACATCGAAGAGAAGGTAAACACTGTTGATAATGTGCAAATCATGCAGGATTACAAAGGGTAAATATAAAATGTAATGTGTGAAATATAAGACCAATAAACATTGTTTACTGGTTTGACATAAAGCTTATACTTCTCTCACAACAATAGCACAATGTGGATGTTTCATTTACTTTGGGAAACATTTAAAGTTAAAGGAGGATCAATCAAACTTGCAGAATTCTCATGAGTCAAGTATTAGAAAAAAGGTTCTGTCACTTTTCTCAAGTAATAATATACGGGGGGAAAATTGTTTTCCAAAAATTAATAAAAACATAAAAATGTATGTTTATTTAGGTTTGTTTTTTTGCATAAAAATAAGATATAGCCTTAAATGTCACGATGTTTGCAGCAGAACATAAATGCAGAACTGAAGGCTCAGATTATCCCTAAAACCTTTGTTTTTAGGGCTCAAGGTTTTGTTCTATATAGTCCTATAAAGTTTGTTCAAGTTTAAAAACAAACTATAGGTATCTTAATTTCCTAAACAGACCCACATGTTGAAACAAGATAGAGTGGTTTTTGATTTTTGCTGCATTCACAGGCTCATGTAACCAAACAATCAACTTCTGGGTTTTCAGAAATTTACATTTTTGTAAGATAAACAATAATAACCTTCTCTTCCTCCACACATGTGGACTGCCAGACAACAAAGAACTAGAAAGCAACCTTTCAAATTAAATTTAACTTAAATCTGCAATCAGTGTCGTTATAAAACCCTGTGTTAAACCTTTAAGTGGCCCAGAGTGACATCTGAGCTTCAACAGTACAAAGACAAAAATAAACCAGTCCTCAGGCCAACATGATGAACTCCAGACAGCTGAGTCACCTTTAAAAATGGCTCCAGTGGGGAAAGTATTGGAGGAATTAAGCTTCATGACCCAAAATGTCTTTTTGATCTCCAATTAATTCGTTTACCTTTAAATTACAAAAAGTAGTGTTTAAACTTTATATGTTGTACTTAATTATGAGTAAAGTGTTAAAAGTAAAATACAAATATATTTTTTAATGTGGAGGAATAAAATTAACAATTTATTGGCAATAAACATAAATGGGGGGAACAAACACTCTAAAACATGGATTTTTAAAGTGCAATTGTTTTGGACCAATAAAACCATATATTGTTTACTATAAAGCCACAACATAAAGACAATAATCTCAGTGAAGGCCACGACAAGCAAAAATGAACAACAATTAATATTTCTATTCAGCTATTTGTATGAATAATTTCATTTTGAGGAGCACCGCGGATCAAAAACGCCCCAGCTGAACTGAAATGATGTTTGTTTGGTGGCGCGCGTGCAGCTGCTACACCGATTTCTTGTTTAGTTTTCCTTCTTCGTTCACGAGGGAAATGGGACATCATGGACAAGCGCGCATCTGCTTCACGTGTGTTGATCAGCAGACTCACTGACGGAGGCGCACATTCCCCTCCACAAACAAACAATACGCGCGCGCCGTGTGGCATTTCAGACACTTACGGGGGAGTCGAACGAAAAGGCGCACTCGCTCTTGAAGACCCTGTCTCCGGTTCTGGGGACTCGGATGGTGGGCATGTAGGGGACCAACAGCTCTCCCAAGTCTGCAGCCATCTTCGCATTCCCCCTCCTCGCAGCTCAGTGCTGCGGAGTCTGCGGAGCTGCGCTGTCAGAGGAGAGGATGCTATTTTTAAAGCGCTCCGTCGCTACATTCCTCGCGCCAAGGGGATGTGACGCGCAAAATTAAAATGCCAGAGGGTCGCCCGGGCAGGAACCGGGTGACAACGAAGGTGAGGGCACGGGGGGGAAATTCGGCCTGTTGTTGTGGGGTTTTTTTCCCACCTAAATTGTGCGTAGAAATTACAGAGCTGCGATGACGCCGCGCTGCTCACGCGAGTAGTTTACCAGGAAGGCCCCGCCCACCTCCAATAAGGATTCAAAAACTCAGCAGACATGCTCCTGCACGGTTCTCGATCCATCTATCCGGAAAAAATTATATTTTTTATAATTTTGTGTACTGACATTTATGGAAACGTACATCATTCAATAAACAACGGGTGGTTTTTCTTTTATTTTTTCAACTGAATGCAATACGCTTCCATAAATATTAGCCAATATCTATGTTGAAATAGAAAATAAATATTTTGCCTTATAAAAAATGTAATTTTTACGACAAAAAAAGCACTTTATGTTTGCCTACCGCACGGTGCTGCCACCTGCTGGACAACTATCTTCATTACCAAAACACGATCAGAGCAAGGGTCTGCAACCTGAGGCTCTGGAGCCACATGATTCTCTTTTATCCCTCAATCTCTGGCTTTAAAATACCACATGTTTGAATAAATTATAAATTATTTCGATTTTTAAACTAAGGTAAACCTATATTTGTAAAATCCCTTGTTTTTCTTCTTTTACAGAACTCAGGAGAAAAAGGATGACCATACACGAAAGTCATCATAAAATGCCATGTTTGACTTTCCTGCATTTTTGGTTCAAGTAAATCTTCTGCAACAGCAGGATCTTTTTTTAAATGGGGTGTATTTTATTTGTCCTACCATTTAAAGTAAAATAAATTAAATCTGTTTATACAGAAAAGTTAAACACTGTAGTAACTGAATTGTTGTAAATATTTCAAAGCTACATTTTATAAATAAATTGCTTACAAAGACAAAGTGTATTTTTCTTAAGTGAGGTGGGATTTTGCAGCTCTCACTGGGTTTTGATCAGTGAGAAACTGCAAAAAATGCAAAGGTTGTAGATTTCTGGTTTAGAAAAACCTACATTAGCGATTATGTAAGTTTTAAGGTTGTCAACATAATACTCAATATTTAAAATGTTAACCAGTAAAGTCCCTTATATATGTTGCAAGTGTTGAATACTATAGTTAAAAAAGGTGTTTACTAAATTTTCAGTATTTATAATTATTTTAATTGCTTCTTCCTGGTTTTGCTTGCAAAATAACATTAACTAACAAAGCTCATTTAATGTATAAACTGCATTTTTAACCAAACAAAATACTATTTAGATCAAATAACCAGCTAAAATGATTAAAAAAAAGTGGATAGGTCTAAAACTTTTATTTGGTTTTAGGAAGTAACGAGAAATATTTGTAAAGTAAAAGAGCCTCTGACTTGTAAATGTTTGGTGTCTTTAATGTTACACAAATATTGCAAACAACACTTATTTTCCTTAAGAAAACCTAAATGTTCTCATCAGGAAACAATTTTCCTATTGCGCCTTTGTCTACTCTGGAGTTATTTTTATTTTAATCTGTTCTAAATAAATAAAATACACTCAAATACAACATGTAAAACAAGTGTATCCAAATAATGGAGTTAAAGGAAAGGAAAACAACAGTCTACTTAGAGATATTTTATTTACGCAGAGAAAAATGTACAGTGAAGTTGATCAAATCTTGAAAAGGCGTCTTCATTAATTGTCAGGTGATGCCTTTGGACTGTTGTCAATGAGGTCCTTGTTGAGGGTGGGGATCTGGAACCAAGGACCATCTCCACTCTCCCTCATGTGGCGACGTACCTCCATCTGTGTCAGTCTGTTGATGCCACCAGGAAGTGAATTATTAAACATTTCACACATTAAACCTTTGGGCAGGTTAGTGATTTTTTTTTTCTTAGCAGAAAACATTTTACCCAAAAAAATCAGAGGTAAAATATTTCTGCTCGTGAAAAGTGAATTACCCGTTTCTAATTTAGATTTTCTATATTTTGGAAGAGCAGCTGGTAAAACTTCCATCACACACTGACTGCATTATTTTTTGCTTGGCTGCTGAAGTTGCTTTTGTCTATGAAACGCCACATACAATGACGAGTTAATTGGATATTTCTAATATATGTCAAATATGACAGATTCACAAGCATTTTCCATTTTGCACACAACAGGCTTTAAAAACACTCATGTTTATGATAGTTATCATCCAATGAGTGGATTCAGATCATCAAGACATCGGTACTCGCCTCATATCTGCCTTTTCTTTTTCGATCTGAATTGCAGCCATCATCTTTTCATAGTCCTTCACTGGGGAGTCGTACAAATTTCTTGAAATCCACCTGGTGATGGGGTGCTTCGATGACAGAACAGCAGGAGTCTGTTAGAAAGCTGCTAATAACAAGGCGAAGAGACAAAAAGAGAAAGCTACAAACCTTGTAGTACTCCCAGTGCTCGGGTTCATAGCCCTCAGGAATCTCAGCCAGCTCTGCTTCACCTACAGAAGACAGTACAGCCTAAGTCTTACCATTTTTAAGTTATTTTCTCTTTTTTCAGTCCAAGTGGTTATGAATCACAGTTAAACAAATGATGTGAAAGCCCAAAGCAAGATTATGAGAACAAAAAGACATCTGTACTTACCGATGAAGAGATTGACCCCTGTGACAATGATGGCTACCGGGATCCCAGTCAGAAGGACATAATATTGCTGAGGAAGAAAAAAAATTAGATCGAGGACAGGATGAACTAAAGTTAGCAATAGGAGTGAAAGAAAAACATTTTTAAAAAAACTCAGGATTCTTTACATCTAACATTCAGCTTGCTTTAAGAAGTAATGTAGCTTTTATTTTGAAAGTAATGTTTGAAACGAAAACTAGTTTTGGTGTATTGTTTTTTTGTAAAGGCAGCATTTATAGAATTTTTTAATATTTAAAAACACTTATTTCTGTAAAGGTTAGTGTTTACTTAGAACAGAGGGAATGCAGGGCTCAATGTTTTATAAATAAGAAAAAAGGGGGGGGTTGTCATTAACATGTAGGGGTTTAATGACCTCACAAAGTTGAACAGCATCAGAAAAGCAACAAAAAATGAGAACCATATTTTTTTATTCATAAGTACCATTCTTGAGAATTTTGTATAAGAAGTGTGATGTGTTCCGCATTATTTCCTAATGAATAAATTGCTGTTATGATTCCTGCAGCCTGTAAATGACATGAAGTGCTGACCAATAAACGCAGAAATCTCCTGTCGTAGTAGTCAGAGGGTTTGATGACAAACATTTTCTTTCCATGGCCCCAGCGAATGGCAGCTGTAAAACAGAGAAATGCTGTCAATCAGTAAACACTAAACAGAAATACAAACAGACTGTGGGGGGAAAACAGCATAGATTTGGAGGATACCATTTTTTAAGTAAATAAACATGTAAACAGTACCACTAAAAGTACTTCTTCGTGGTTTGTTGACTGAGCCTCTGAGGCAGTAAAGTGTGTGGTGGTAACTCAACCGACAAATGTGCTTAAGACCAAACGTTTTAGCTGCATTACATAACTGCATGAATTCTTATTTCAAATTTGATTTGAAATAATCCAGTTTTTATCCCTCCTGCAACGGGGCCACCTAACAAGCTAACTCAAGCTAGCACGCTAGTGAGTCCCGGTGCAAGGTCAGGACAGAAACAGGCAGACTTTATGGAGAAACGCCTCGTTTTTCTAATCACGAGGGGATTCCTTACCTTTGTCTGTTCGAGGAATTGCTCGAGTGAGTAGATTTGCCGGAGAACTCCCTGGTTTAAGTGGGGTCAGTCTGGCTGCAAAGGCAGCAGCCGACCTGAGAACGCTCATCCCCACCATTACTACTGTTGGACGACAGGGCAACAACGCGGACGCTGATTCGTCCATCAGGAGATGAAGCTGGAGCCGCCATATTTGGTAAGGGCAAACTATTCTTCCTTTTTAGTTCAAACCCTTTGTCAATTTTATACTGTACTTGTGCATATTTTTTAAACGTTTAACAACTTTACAACCCGAAGCAGAAAGAACGTTTTTGTGCTGATTTTCAAAAAAAAAAAAAAATAAAGAAAAGAAAAGGGAAAAACAACAACAAAAGAAACGCCGAATTGATAGAAAAAAATATTATGGATATTTATGAAGAATTTGTTTTGTTTTCTTTCTTTTTCATTTAAACCTGTTGGCAATTTTGAAATTTGTATTGCATTTTACTTACTTAAAATATGTAGCTTGACTTATACAAATTAGCTTTTCTTAACAAAAAGAACCTTCGGGTTGACAAACAGAGATTCCAATTATTATTTATATTTACAAAGGCTCAAAAAACAAGAAAAAACATTTTCTGTTGTCTTTTACATTTTCCTCCACACAGAGGCGCTAGCGCGCAACAATCTTTTTTGCCAGTTTCATATAGAAAGAAGAAGAACGACGAAAGGCAATACTACTAAAAGATGGCGGCGTCCTCATCCGTAGGACGCGTTTTGACTCTTTGCAGGCGCTTTCAGAATGTGTGCTCGTTGTCTTCATCGATTGGAACACAGAGGTGCGCGTTCAGTCTGACAAAGTATCAGGGCAATCTCAACAGGTAGGACTTAATTGCTCTTTTAATTTCGTTTTAGTCAATATTGATTGTTTTTGGGTCGTTTTTTTGCTAACACACAATGACAATTTGACTCTCAGCAAAATTATAAACTCGTTTCTTTTAAATAATCTTAATAATGGAGATGCATAAAGCCCAAAGATTTGTTTACAATGTGTCATATGGACTCAAAAACAATGTGAATTGCCATCATATCATCTTAATGAAAACAAAAACTATTTACTAGATGTATTTTTTTAAATCTGATTGATTGTTTTATAGCTAAAACTATTGGCACTTAGAACATCTCGACTACAAAAACTCTTCTTTTTTTTCAATAAAGCAAAACTTGGGATATGTTACCATGTTAGTTACCATGCAAATGTGTTTTGGACCCAGCAGGAGCACGTCTTCCCAGCTCCTCTCATGTAGCACCATCTTCATGCCTCTGGGTCAGCACCAATCTGTCCACACGACCATCAGCAGGAGAGGTCTGGAGGAATTCTTCGACTCTCCTGAGAACTGGGGAGAGAGCACAGTGAAGTCAGGTAGGATATGGCTCTACTCTAAAGTGTTTTTTTTTGCTTTTGTTTGTGGAGGTCTTGTACCGACAGTGCATTGCAGTGTTTCTGGTCATTTTTTTTTCTTCCTGTGTCTAGTGGTGTAAAATATTCATTTTCTTGTAGGTGCACCATGGACTGCCAAACAACTGAGAGCGAAAAGCAACGAGGACTTACATAAACTCTGGTGAGCAATAGACAGATGACAGTGGGATGGATCTTTGTAAGAACTAACTACAACCCTTAAATCTGATCTCAGGTATGTGCTGCTAAAAGAGAGGAACATGCTACTCACACTTGAGCAGGAAGCAAAAAGGCAAAGGGTTCCAATGCCAAGTCCTGAAAGACTGAGGAAGGTTGGTGTGATGATCAACAGATGTAGGGGTGTAGTTTAAGTGGGATATGCATGATAGTTTTTTTTTTATATAATTAAGGGCAGTGTTGGATAAGGAATCTAGCTACGGTTAATTCATCTGCATTCTGACAGGTGGAAAGATCCATGACAAGACTGGACACGGCAGTGTGGGAGAGAGAGACTGCACTGCGGCTGCTGCAGACAGGTCAGGAGAAAGGCCGACCGGGAGCCTGGAGGAGAAACATGTTTGGACAGGTCTACTGGTGAGTAGACTACCTGTAGACATCACCTAGTAGAAAATACCCAGACCTAATGTATTGTTGGAACATCCACTCACCCAAAGAAGTGGATGGGTTAGTCTGCAATAAAGCAAACATGAGCTGGACCTTGAAGCTGTCAGACTTTAAATGTGTCAGAATTTGTTCATAGTTCTTGTGCAGATCAGTAATTCTGTCATTTCTTACCTCCAGGTATCGATTCAAAGAGTACGCAATTCCGTGGCACTTGAACAAAAGATACAAGCGCAAGAAGTTCTTCACACCATCATTTGTCGAGCCTCATGTCAGGTGAGACGCATTCAACACCCTGCACTTTTCAAAGAACTTTTTGTATAAAACTGCTAAATAAAAAATCGTATAAATGCTTTGTTTCTGCAGGTTGCGTATAGAGAAGTACCTCCGGGAAAAGGCCAGAAAAATGAATCGACAGAATCGACGTCTGCTCAAATTAAAGGAGAAGCTTCCAAAGTCGCTTTCTGCATGATGAAACTTTTTATAGTTGAGTTTCATACAGCTAATATAAATAAGTGCTTAAAGTGCATTTTTACTATTATTGAATTTGTGAGAAAATATACAAAAATTCAAATGCCATCTTTGTTCTTGTCCGTATCACAATTTAATGTTTGTATTTGTTTTAATGTTACAAAACTTTGTGACAAATAAAAAATATCAGCCAGCTCCTACAAACACAAAACATGGGTAAACAAAAGTTTTATTTTAAAAGACCATATGGAACAAATGTGAAAATTAAATACGGATTCATTTGAGTTGACCCAAGACTAAGACCAGGTGAGACCGGAATAACCTCAACCAAAACTTTGGTTCAATTGCTAAACGCAGAAACGAGCACATCACCAAAGCAAACAGTCATGCACTCCCAAACAATGGTCCTCCGAGCTTCATTCTCCATCACAAATGGTTTTTTATGGTGCCTTTGACAGCGCAAAATGTCATCAGATCTTGACTTTAATGCAGGGTATCTAAAAGCAGATCATTGTGTTAAAAACAAAAGGTCAGACTTCTTTCATTCCCGGGCATTAAATTGTACTGAGTGGAATAAAAACAACAAAGTGATAGCAGGTTGTTCCTGAGTCCTGGCTGGAGGCAAATGTTTCATTATGTCAACATTGTGCCAAAGACTGTAGGGGAGTATGAAGGATCTTGGTGACAAATCAAGGACACTTCCTGTCCACACATTGCTTTCCTCCCTCTTCGTACTCCTGTTTCGAGATCCACATCTGTTGGAAGGTTCCCTAGGGACAAAAAACCGGAAAACAATCAGAGCATGAACATGCTTACTGTGCCATGATGTCAAAGAAATGCTTCAATAATTCCAAATCAGTGATCAGGAGTCCTTACAAGTGATGCCAGGATAGAGCCGCCTATCCAGGCGCTGAACCGACGCTCCACCGTGGTGCTGTTAGCGATCAGCTTCAGTCTCATGCTCTGAAAATGACAAACATGAGCAGAAAAGTACACATCAGAAAAACATTAGCATTTGTATCGATGGCTGCACTTTATGGCGTTGGCCGTTTCTCACCGGTGGAGTTTTCTGAGAGAGCTCCCTGTTCAGCCGATCAGTGAAGCCTTGAATGAGAGTGTTTCCTCCAGTCACCACCACGCTGCCATACAGACCCTTACAAACGCATCAGCAGTCACAAAATGATCATCTCAAAACTTCACAGTAGAACAAATAATAAAACATTAAACATTGGAGGAGTTGTGATTTCAAAAAACACTCACATAGATTAAAACTGTAAACATAAATCTTACTTTTACATTTTATTAATTGCTTCATGACCATCTCACAATTTTAAATGATAAAAATACAATTATTTTTTTAGTTAAAGTCCCACACTTTTTTACATCTAAGGGTTTCCTGACCTTTTTTTTCTTCTAAATGTAGGTCACAACTATATTTTTGTCCTTCAAACTTGTTTATATACCCACTCCAGTAAAAATCCTCTTTTTGGTGCATTGTTTTGTTGACAGAGGACAAACATAAAGAAAACAAAGCTCAAAATCGCATTTCTGAGTGTTTCTATATTCAAATGGTTGGGAATCAGGAGCAGACAAAAAGTGGAGCTGGGCACGCCACAAGCTCATAGGCTCCGCCCCATTCTGAACCATCCATCTGTAGACAAATAGATCCATGCAGATCTTCGTTTTCTTGGTCTGAGCTGGCATCCGGATCAGAACTGTGTAGCTGTCCGGCTGGAAAGCTCTGATATTGCTCCTCATTTTTGTTGCAGTGGTAATGTTTAGCTGGAGGTGGGAGGGGCTGTAAGCTACCAAGGGGGCGCGTAAATAGAGGGCTCTCAGTTTTGGTTGGCGCTGAAGGGAGGGCAGGGTTGTTATCCACCAATAGTTACACCCACAGCTTGGGTGAATTTCTGATAAACCACTGCTGCTCTGCAGAAAATATGTCCCAGAAACAACACAGATTTTCTTTTTTGCCTTTTTTTTTGGCTAAAAACAGCCTAATCATGATTAAAAGACCAAAAGGTGACCAGAGTGGGACTTTAACTAAAAAAATATTTGTAAGCATTTTATTTTCTGCTTGATTTCTTAGTTATTGTGTTTTCCCCCTAATGTAGGAATATTTTAAGTTATTCATAAAATAAAGGTTCACATTCCCAAAACTAAAATCTGTAATCAACAATAACATTGAAGAGTGAGTTTCTGATACTCACAGGTCGTATATCAATGTCACACATTCCCACGCTGGTGGTTACCACGTGACCAACTCCTAACATGGTGTTTCCTGACAGGCCCTGGAAGTGTCACAACAAGCAGAAAACATGATTGGCTTCCTTTACACAAGACATTTTCTTAATAACTAAATTAATGAAGGCTTTTCTTTCATTGTTAGAAGAACCGAGGCTGGGATTGTTTAAACAAACAATTCTGACAATTATTGAAACAAGACTGAACTTGTTGCTGCTTTTTCAACCAGGTTCTGTTTATATTCAGAGTAAATTTAACAAAAACGTTAAGGAAAAGATTAGCAGTTAAAAAGTAATATGTCTGATAGAATGTAAAAAGCCAAAAATGAACAGTTTGGGGGGGGGGGGGGGGGGGGGGGTGTAAATAACTCACTGTTCCTAGTGTGGCCAGTGGGTCTTTTAATTTGAAAGGATGGTGTGTTTGCATTCACCTTGGCATTTGATGGATCAAACAGCCCCTCTGGGATCTTTAGCCTTTCGGCTCCGAAGTCACAGTTGTAGCCGTTGGGCAGCTCGTAATGCATGGTGGGCATCTGGGCAGCAACTCTGATTAAACAGAAATTTGGATTTGGAAGATGATAGTTATTATTTTTAAACGGTTACAAATCCCCTTTAAATGAAAGAAAAAAGAAAGAGAGAGGATACAATTAAAGCCCAAAGTGCAACCTTTAGCAGTAGAATCTAATGTCACTGATAAATTCAATTAAAATCAGACAAAACAAAACTTAGGAGTAACGCTTAAATGTGGGAAAACACAACAATCAGGTTCTATTTCAATTACTGGAAAGCATTTCATTTTGACTGTAAAGTAGAAAAATACAGAACAACCATGAACTATCAGAAACTGGGTAACATAAATAAATAATAATAATATGCACAAATTGTGTTGAAGGTCGGTAAAACATCTGAGTTTGCATTTTTATTAGAAGATAATCTCCTATTATAAAAACAGAGAGTTGAAATGAACCACTTGTGTATCTAGTACTGATTTCATCTCCCCACCGAATGATTGAAACACCCACAAAGCATAAATGATAGGAAAATAATAACATAAAAAGTATTAGAAATATTTAAAAAATCCAAATTTTACTTAGTTACCAGCACTTAGTTCTTTCAGGTTCGATTCTAAAAATATGATCATGAAACACGTGCTAAGTGCTAGTTAAACTGACAAACTGTTTGCATCTGTCTGGAAACATCCTCCCAACTACCAGAGGAGAAAAAAAAGTATTTTATTTTAATCCACCAAAACTACAATTCCCAGAGCCCCACCCCTTCACATCGGCAAAACTGACAAGCTCCAAACGTCCTCTGTAGATTCCAGGAGGAAATGACTCAGTAGCATGCAGTGCTTGGGAGATGTTCAGGTTCAGAAATGTCCTCAACAGAAAACTAATTCACATTACTGGTTAACAGGAGGATATGAGCCATGAAGTTGTAAGATTTTATGACTGTTATTTATGATACAACTTTATAGACCTACAGGTAAATTTGGGAATAGTTTTCTTACTGTTCATCGTACGGAGAATCTGACACCTGCAGCACAGATGCTTGGAAGTCTTGAATTACACACTAGAGGGAAAAAGGCCCAGAAAATGTTAGATTAGATTTACACACAACAAAAGAGTGACTTGTGTTCTAAAGATATTTACATTACACATGTAGTTGTGCCAAGACCGGGTGACTTGAGGTAGTTTCTCTTTTTTCTTCCAGCTGGCTGGGGATCCCTCTCGTACTGGGTCCTGTCATAGAGCCCACATCATGATTATACAGCAAAGGTAACCAATAAAGTAAAAAAAAAAAACTATTTACTTTTGATGCAATCATGTATGGAGGGATTATTTCAACATTTAGCTCTTGGAATAGCTCTCTACACTGCATGCTCATGAAGTCCCCAGCCAGCGGAGATTTGACGATACCTGGCAGAAAACGAAGGACACGTCAAATAAAATCCAAGAGTTTTGAGAATATTTAGAAAATTGTTATCAGTTTATATTTAAAACCATAAAAAATAAAAGTAACAGCATTATGTAGTTTGAGTTCCCTTCTTTAAAATACCGCAATGCCTTAAATTAGAGCCAGAGAACAACAAAAATGTTTGGTTTCTTTGTGCCACTAATTATCATATCACTGCAGCTTTTCCACAACCACAATTAGATCACATTTAATTCTGTTCAAAAAAAGATTTAGTTTAACCAATTGGCAAAAAGGGCAGAACTGAATAAAGGATTAAACCTCAACAAGTTAGTAAAAAGATTCATTTTTAGCAACAAGAGAAGCAGCGACACAAAACTGCAGTATCTAAACATTTGTAGGAACAGAATTTGGCAAGAACATTTGCTCCATCCAGCAGATGGCAACAAAATGCAACAGAGGCACTTAACTGCATCTATAGTAGCGCCCCCCCTTACCTTGCTGCAAGACATAGCCATCATGCACTGGAATCGCAGTGGTGTGAGTGGCACCGCTGTCCAAGACTAGGCCTGTAGACCGTCCATTAGCAAACCTTGAAAGCTCACAGTAAAGGAAGTACTCAACACACACAGGGCAATGTGTCATTTCAGGGACGTCTCTAAGTATTCTGGGTAAACGAAACAAGTGCTGTCGTGTGTTAAGAGATGAAATGAAACAGTGAAGGATACGCAGACAGGACTGCTGATTTACAGAGGAAGAAAGCAGGAATGTTGTAATGCTCAAACATCAGCTCCGTCAGTTTTTCCCGTTTTGCCCGAGTGTTCCACTGAAAACACAGAACAGACATTTCTCACAGGTCTCCACGTAGTGATAGGAAAATATACTTCTTCCCTAAATATTTACATGGCCGCACCTCTATTCACGCTCAAACATAAAAAAATCTTTAAAAATTAAATAAACGCCGGCCTTGGTGTGGTTTTGAAACGTGAACTTACTGATGCTTCTGACATGAGAACAGGATGTAGGCTGGGTTCAGACTTGAAGTGCATTTTGTATGTGTGATCTAGAATTGCCTGGAAGCTGTCCCAGTCCTCAACTGTAAAGAGAAGACAATAACACAATCAAAAATACACCACAAAAAATAAAAAAAATAAAAGCTGATTCTGGATTTTTAGGAAATGCTGAAAATTAATAAACATTCCTCAAGCTCTTTACAGCACTTTATACTTAAAGTAATTTCAATTAAGCCTTTTTTGGGGGGATTACGGGCAGTTATAACATGCGCAGTTAATTACCAAAATATAATTGCACTAGGGGTGTAATGATCAACTGATTTCTATTCCTGCAATCCAATTAGATCAATCTGTCTGAGGCAAGTTGTTAATCAAATCGCCGTATACAATTATAAAATAGTTTCAAAATGAAATCAATCGATTATATCACTATTGAAAAAATACAACTTAGATTGAGCCATGGTAGTTTTTATAGGTACTTTATTTTAGGTACTTTATTTACCCCACAATGGGGAAATTCTTCTCTGCATTTGACCCATCCCCCGGGGGGAGCGGTGAGCTGCACCTGAACTGCGCTCGGGAGGCAGTAGCGTTAAGGGTCTTGCCTAAGGACCCTCACTGGGTGATGTTAATTGCTCGCCATTGATATGGTACCAGTACCATTGTTTATCCCCCTCCGGGAATCGAATCCTGAATTCCTGCATGGTAGCCTCTCACCTTACCAACCGAGGTACCCAGCCGCTTATTATTTGTTATTTTACTATAACAAAAAAAAAACGACCAAGTGCATCACAGCGGATAACACGCATGTCATGACAGCAAGAAAGGATCAGTCCATCATTCTGGTCCAATGTGTGGAAACACTTTGAATTTAGCAAAAACATGTGACCATACAGTGTGCTAGAATGTTATAATATGGCTTATTTTGACTTAAAAAAACAACGGTGGACTTAACTTTATGAAACTAAAACATGAATAGATTTGCCATTAATTCTTGTTTAATTGTTTGTTTGAACACATGTTTAATTTACACTTAATTATCTTGTAAGAAAAACAAGAAATCTGGGAAACTTCCCCTGCACTGTTCAGTTCCAGGTATTTCTCTCCGAGTCACACTGGTTGAAGTTTTGGCTAAAGACGTCCTGGATCCATTTTAGGATTGAACCAACATCGGCCATGAATCGTATCGTCAACCACAAACTAGGATATGAATCGAATTGTTGGTAAAATAAATCATTCCACCCCTAAATTGTACAATTAATTACTTCCATATAAATCTACATTTACAAAAGTAACGTTAACATATACTGTATTATTAATGATCATGAAAAATGTGGCACCAAAAATCAGCATCACAGCAATGGTTTTTATGACTGGGTCAGCTGGCAAAGAAAGTAGAGCAATGAGGAGTTTTTTTAGATAACAATTTCAGCACAAGGCACTGATGTTCCAGGTCAGACCTCTAATGGAGCTTCTAATCCCACTGGGCTGTTCTGCTGCAAATCAGGATGGGTGTCACACTCCACTCTAAATAGCTTCACCGCCAAACTCTACTGGAAAAGATTATGATGATGATCAGAAGCTAGGTCACTGCATTGGAGTGTCAGTCATCTCTGTTTTGTGTGAGGAGTCAGCTAATGAGATTTAAATAATTTCTAAATATTATAATGAATTATGTTTTAAACCTTTCAGTCAATTATTAAATCCATTATAAACTAAACTACTGAAATGGACTGTTTAACGTTTGTCCTTTCCTGGCAAACTGTCACAACTGTCAGGATATCGTTGGACAAATCTATACACCTTTTTTCTTCCCGTCACAACATGCGGCGGGTTAAAGAAATCAATTTTGGGCTCTGGGTCCAGCAGGAATGCAGATTAGATCTGCAGCAGAGTCACCTCTGGACGCCTGATGTGCATTTGACTTTGGATGTCTGACTCATTCCCCACACTTGACAAGCATTTGAAGATAGGCGGCTCTAGACCCAGCATGGAGAAGGGCTTGGCTTTTTTTTCTCTAATGGACACTAAACGATTAAGATCATGAAAATGACTGGGATTGAGCTTCAAATAACCCCATCAATATTCATGATCATGTATACGTCATCCAGCCTTGTGACAAGCTCACCTACGTCAGCAGTCACACCGAAACACTCACAAAAAAAAAGTCTATAGACGAGGCTAATTTAAAAATGCTGTTTGCATCAGAGAACATGATCTAACAGCCCATTTATTTTAACTTTATATTTAACACCGACCCTTTGTTAATTTGATGTTTGCATACCAAATAACCAGAATAAAAGTTCATATTCTAGACATGGAAAAATAATGAATTCAGTGTAAACATAAAACTCTATAGTTTTATGTTTACATGTTTTCTTTGTGCATGCCTGGGCTTCCTCCATTAAACTCCTGCTTATCCCACAGTCCAAAAACATACATCGTAGGTTGATTAGTGCCTCAAAGTTGCCCCTAGATGTTTGTGGGACGTGTTCAGAGTGTACCCCACCTTCACCCTTCAGCAGTTGTACATGACCCGGCAGCCCAAAAACCCCCAAAGGGTTAAGGAGACGGATGTGGTTTTTTTTGCCTTCAAGATCAAAGCTTGCTTATTTGTGTTCAGGTCAGCTACAAGATTTTGGACAAGTTTAAAGAGCTTCCAAAACGTACAGTAGAAAAGTGAAATCGTTTTTTATAATAATAATAATACATTTAATTTGTTAGGTGCCTTTCTAGGAAGCCACAGTCGCCGTTCATAATAGTGAAAGATAAAAGGAATAAAATGTACAGTAAGAATGTCAAGTTATGGGGAGAAATATGCAAGTTGGAAAAGGTGGGTTTTTAGTTTCTAGGTAAATTGTGAGAGAGAGCCAATGTGTCAGAGGTCAGGAGGTAGTGAGTTCCAGAGCCGGGGGCAGAGTAGCTGAATGCTCTGCTCCCCATAGTGATGAGGCGAGCAGTGGGGACAACCAGATGAAAGGAGGAGGAGGATCTGAGGGTACGGCTGGGTGTGGTGACGTGAAAAAGACCAGACAGGTATCAGAGGACAAGGTAGTGGATGGATTTAGAAGTCAGGAGAAGTATTTTGTATGCAATTCGGTGTGTGATCGGTAGCCAATGGAGCTGCTGCAGAACAGGTGAGACGTGTTGGATGGATGGTGTTTGATGGATAATTCTGGCAGCTGATTTTTACTGACAATTTCATCTGAAAACGACAGATAAGATTGCATTTTGGGAGAAATAAAGCGTCTTTTTCTCAAGTCCATTTTTTTAAAAGGAGAATGTGCTGATTCATATTGTTCAGGACACTTATTGACCACCTCCCCAAGTCTAACCCTGCCATCCAGCATGCAAAGGTCACTAAAAAAACGTTTTAACTTTTAAAACGTTATAGCTTTAAAGCTATAACGTTTTAACTTTTAAAACGTTATAGCTTTAAAGCTATAATGAGCATTGTTACCAATACAGGACAAATGAAACCCCAAGCAGTGATTCCAGTGAGTAAACACAGAAAAACTAGAACTTTAGGGCTTCTAAACATGAACTTCAAAGTTTACAACCTGTAAACACAATTTTATTGATTCCAAACATCCTTAAATTTCAGGAGACAACTAAGAAACTGTAATAACCATTTACCATCAACTATATATTTAGTATTATTGCAAACAGGGCACAAATCTTTTTCTAATAATCTTCCAGGGATTTTTAATTTATTATCGAACTTATTTACCAATATTATTCACAAAACTTTTATGTTTGTGAAAAAGTGCTCTGTCACATTTTGCTTCATTTTTTCTGGCTGCTCCTGGCGGTGCAGGTTCTCGAGAAGAATAGTTCTTCAACGGGAACAGATCTTCGTGGAGGCAGAGGGGCCCTGTCATTGTGTTTTTGTCTTGCCCAATTGCTGGGATACAAACTCCTGACCAAACGAGTGAAAGACTCGACTGACCTACAGCCATTCCCCAAGCCAACAGTCAGTTAATGGAAAAATTTGCAGTCAGTCAGAACTATAACTACAAATAAAAGTATTTTAATTCCAGAATATTCAGACAAAAATGGACCTTTATTACACCAGATTTGTTTTTTCTGACTTCTAATCAGAAAAGCATGTTTGGAAAATGTGCAAATTCAGGATGAAATTAAAATATTGGTGTGGACGTAAACCAGGGCTCCAGACTGCGACCAATTGGTCGCATTTTGCGACCAAAATTTGAGAGTGTGCGACTAAATTTTACATCCAGTCGCACATGTGCTACCAGTAAATTTGCCTCCCCCACGTTTAATACATCAAACGTAGAAGGGGCACGTCAATGAGCAATGAAATAATCAATGAGACGAATGAAGGACAACAGGAAGTTGGAGTTGTCCTTACCATTCAATTTAGTTTTAATATTCCTCTCTCCCTCAGTATGATCTGTGTTATTATATATTTTATACTTATTTTAATGTTTTGTAATGTGTGTAGCCTTTTTTTAATCAGTTGGTATTTTAAATTATTTTGATTGATCACTGAACTACAAAAACCATCAGGACACATGTCCCATAATGCATTGTTTTGTAGTCATCAGGGCAGCTTTCAGTCAGTTCAGTACTAAATTTCCAGCTGCGTTCGGTAGGTTGGGGCCTTGCTCCCGCCCCTTTCTCTGATATTTTTGTTTTGATTGACAGCAGATGTTGGAGCAAAAACAAAAATATACGTCTCACACCAGGTGATCTGTGCAGCGTTGCGTCCACCTGGGTGATCTCAAACATGCTTATTGCGCATCTTGGCTGCACTTATTTGGTGTCACCAAGATACATTTCCATCCGTTTTCTTTACTTATTTGTACTGTCATGACAGCGATGGTGCTGTCAGTTTACCTTGTAGTTGCATCTTCAAAAGTGCAGATTAAAATGTGACACTGAATTAGAAACAGCACATTGTAATCTCTGCATCAATTATTAAAGTATTTATTACTAATACAGTGGAAATGAGTAGATTTGGTTAGCATGTTGATTTACAATTTTCTGGTTGTGCCCCTAAAATTTTCAGTTGGGGGCCACTGTGCTCCTAGTGAAAAAAGTTAGTCTGGAGCCCTGTAAACAGTCACTTTTTTTCTAACTCATGACCTTTTCCCTTTTCACTTTTAACAGAATTAAATATAACAGCAAAAGGATGTGGTTTACACTCACTCATGCCGTTCTTGAGTGGAGACATAACCTCCATGCTCTCCCTGGGTACCCTCAGCTGATTGGTATCAATATAGTAGGTGGTGCCACTTTGCTTGGTTTTGTCACCATCCGTCTCCATGGGGGTGCTGCCATCGTCTCGGTCAAGAGTCACACCTATCACCGTTGGGAAGTCCGCCTAAACCAAGACAAATTGAAATGCAAAACAAATCAAACCAAATTTTCCTATTTTAGCTAAATGAATGCCAACTGTCCTCTTCTGATTCATGGAAAAAATAATGCAGGAGTTTGCACAAACCGACAGGATATAAAATAAAGTAACAGCAATGGAGCTAGGCAAAAAGGTATAGTCCTGTTTCTCTTAAGGGAATAAACAAATGGCATGAAAGCACACCGAAATATTTGTTTATTTGTAGCAGAATAATGCATGTAATTATGATTCCAATCTTACAACTGCGTCTTACAGAAGAAAAAACTTAAATAAGATATGATCTTACTACATTGCTGACTTTTATGTGAGAACAACCAGTTCTGACGCCTTTAATATTTCAGCGATATGACTAATAGCAAGAAAAACGTCTTGAAATTATAGCTCACTCTTACAAAACAGTGTATTGTGTACTAATAACACAGTAAAAGCAAAGAATTGTGCATTGCAATGCTTTATTTCAGTCATACAATTAGTCTCCACCTACATAACAAAAAAGCTCTAAAACAAGAGTTTTATAATGATCTGAACCCAATTTATTCTGTTTGCCTCCTGGGTGACTGCTTCCATTTCTGGTGAACCTCCAGAGGGCCATTAGAGACCCACAGGAAGAGGAAAAGACACATAGTTAATCAGGTCATTTCAATGATCTACTTACCTTAGGACAATCTTCTCCTGCATAGCCAGCTCTTACTGAATAAGAGCCAATGTCAAAAACCAAAGCTCCCACCTCATCTGTAGAAATGCATAGAATTATTTTCATTGTGTTAATAATACAATAACATGTATCTAAAGTCTTTAAAAAGTTACCTTTGTAAAATGTCTATAAGTGTATTCTTTCAAATTTACAGACAGAACACAGATATTTATTTGGTTTTGTTTACTGCAATCCCTCTGGCAAAGGCTGATCAAAAAATCTCCAAAATGCCTTTTTGTAACTTACTTTGTTCAATTTATTTCCAGTTAGTTTATTACTATTTACATTTTTTAAAAAGGGATTACTTGCATGTCACATGACTACATTTATATTCTTTAAGTAAACAAACAGGCCAGTGTTACCAATAATCCACTTGTGGGCGAAGGCAGGGGACACCCTGAACTGTTCGCCAGTCTGTCGCAGGCCCACAATCACACACCCATTCACTCTCACACTCACACCTAGGGACAATTTAGAGTTGAAGCATGTTTTTGGACGGTGGGAGGAAGCAGGAGACCCCGGAGAGAACCCACACATGCACGGGGAGAACATGCAAACTCCACACAGAAAGGCTGGGTCTTCTGTTCCAGGTCCCCAAGCCGGGGACTTGAACCAGGGGCCTTCTTGCTGTGAGGCAAGAGCGTTAACCACTGCTTCTTTTGTAAAATTAAGATCAGGATGTTTCTTAATTAATCATTATTGTAATAACAAATTGCACTGAAGAAACCACAATCCACGCAGACATTTCCTGACATCTTAAACCAAAATGCTGTAAAAGCATTTTATTAAAATTTCAGAGGAAAAAAACATTTTATTTTTCGGTTCAACGTCTTGTTCAAAATTTCACTTCAAGCTATAGCCTATCTATGGGGTAATAAACAAAATACGTTTGTTTGGATGCGCTGGTTCGACTCACTTCGGGACCCCATTTATTTCATTCATTTCCTTTTACGTAACCGTTACTGGTACTGACGAATGTAACGTTAATTGCACACAGATTGACCAACGACATTAAAACTGGGGTACAATCTAAAATAGTATATTACAACACTTGCTCCAACAATAATTTATATTTTGCCCCCGTGGAGCTACGGTTTAGCATAGCTAGCATAGCTAAATACAATGATAGCTAAAGCTACAGAACAACGTGGACAACAGTTTCGTTTATTTATATCATGAAGGCTCGCTTACCTCCTCCATACACTCCCCCACTCATAGTCTAAAATACGGTAACCGCAACCTTCTCCCAAACGAAGATTTTAGCCAGGAAACAACCGCTAAACGGTTACTCAAAACAAAGGAAACCCGCTAGCATGGATCAATCTAACAAAGCGGGCGCCACAGCACGTCTGGACGTTCGTCCAATCAGAATGCAGAACAGCAGAAGTACTTCCGGTGTGTTCGCTCAAGTACATCCCTGTTCTCAAGTGAACGTGGCCTGTCGCCTTCATTCTCACGTGAGTTTAACGCTTTGATAAACAGCTTATAGAATACTTTTAAATGTAAAATGCCTCTGTATCGATCGGGCTCGTGGAGTATTTTTTGGAACAGACAGTACTAACTTAAAAACCTTGGATTTATCCTCGTTAATCCCCTCAACCTGCTGCAAAGTAGCAACATTAGCAAACGAATGCTGCTGAAATGTCCTGGCTGCTAGTGTAAATTTCACCTTAGTTAAAGTTAGGACAAATACATTTTTTCAATTACAGCGTTCTCATAAAAAGGTCAAGCAACTGCTAGTAGTACAGTATGTGCAGCTTTGCATTTGTCTAAATTTAGTTCTTGCGCAAACTCAAACTTTGAGAGTAGTTGAGCAAACAGGTATGTGGTTATTATATAATCTGGACTGGAGCACCATTTTGGAGTTCATGCGTGCTTTTTCAAATGAAAGCATGCGACTTTACAATTCAAGGTTTTACATATTTTCTTAGTTGTTAAAACGTAATTTTAAACAGAGAGAGAAATTAGCTGACATGATTTTTTGTAATACTCCATGAAAGGTAAGGAAGAATGGGTGTCCCATTAAATCAGGACAAGGTCTACATTTGTCTGTACACTTTAAATTTAGCAGACGTGTGACCACACAGTGTGGTAGAATGCTCTAATAATGTTCCCTTTGGATTATTTTGATTGAAAAAAACAGTGGACTGAACTTTAGGAAACTAAAATGTGAATGGATTTGACAATCATTCTTGTTTACTTGTTTGTACACATTTAATTTACACTTTATTATCTTGCAAGAAATACAAGCAATCTGGAAAACTTCACCTGCACTGTTCAGTACCCGGTATTTCTCTCTGAGTCGCATTGGTTGAAGTTTTTGCTAAAGATCTTCTGGATCCGTTTTAGGTCAGTGAATCGGATCGCTCAAAATGAACCGATAACAACTATAAATAATACCAGCAACCAAAAACTACGATATTGATCAAATCATCCTTGAAATTTCATTTTGAAACAGTTTTTGTAATGGTGTTGGTCAATTTAATTATCAACTTGCTGATCTTGCTAGATTGAAGGAATAGAAATCAATTCATTGATTAATCGTTGCACTCCTACTTTTTCTCTGTCAGTCAGTAGGAACCAATTTAAAATGTTGGTTAATTAGTTACCAGCCAGGAGGAGAAAGTTTAACCCAGGCTGATGTTTGGACAAAAACATTTGAGCTTCTTAAAAACGTTATATTTTTACACTTCCATTCGATCCTGAAGTTTACAGTTTAGTAAATGAAGATTTCTCAATTTGTTTTTTCCTTAGATGAATAAATATTATTACACATGGTACACCTTCAGCCCTGTATTTGCATAAAAAATCTGATCAAGCATTATTATCATACATTTTTGCCGAACTTAGCTTTGAAGAAGTTTATTTTCTGAATAATTTTGTTTAAATACTTTATTCAGTTTTTTTGTTTCTGTTTGTTTGCAGCACCCATGCAGCGCTGCTTGACTCTGACCCTTGGCCGTTACAAGAGGCTCCTCTTACAGAAAAGAATTTCTTCTTTCCACTGTCAACAATCGGCAACAATGTCAAGTCTGCTCATCAACCAGCCCAAATATTCATGGCTGAAGGAACTTGGTTTGTCAGAGGACAACCCTGGAGTTTACAATGGAAGCTGGGGGGGTAGTGGGGAGGTCATCACATCTTATTGTCCTGCCAATAACGAGCCGATTGCCAGAGTTACTCAGGCTACTTTGGCAGAATATGAAGAAACTGTCCAAAAGGCAAAAGAGGCCTGGAAGTTATGGGCAGATATTCCAGCCCCAAAACGAGGCGAGGTTGTACGGCAGATTGGAGATGCATTAAGAAAGAAAATTAAAGTACTTGGAAGCCTGGTGTCGCTGGAAATGGGCAAGATCTATGTTGAGGGAGTGGGGGAAGTTCAGGAATATGTTGACGTCTGTGATTATGCTGTTGGCCTCTCGAGGATGATTGGTGGGCCAATGCTTCCTTCAGAACGACCGGGACACGTTCTCATTGAGCAGTGGAATCCAGTTGGTCTTGTCGGCATCATCACTGCCTTTAATTTCCCCGTCGCCGTCTACGGCTGGAACAACGCCATTGCCCTGATCTGTGGCAACGTCTGCCTTTGGAAAGGTGCCCCGACCACGCCGCTGACCAGTGTTGCTGTAACAAAGATTGTAGCTGAAGTGCTGGAGCAAAACAATCTTCCTGGGGCTATCTGCTCCATGACATGTGGGGGTGCCGATGTTGGCACAGCCATGGCGAAAGATGAGCGGGTAGATCTGTTGTCTTTCACTGGTAGCACCCATGTTGGGAAGATGGTGGCCATGACGGTGCAAGAGAGATTCGGACGGAAGCTGCTGGAGCTCGGTGGAAACAACGCCATCATTGCGTTTGAGGATGCAGATTTGAACCTTGTAGTACCTTCTGCTGTCTTCGCTTCTGTTGGAACTGCCGGCCAGCGCTGCACAACAACAAGGAGGCTGATGCTGCATGAGAGTCTCCATGACACTGTGGTTGAGAGGATTGCAAAGGCTTACAAGCAAGTTCGCATCGGAGACCCCTGGGACCCCAATACTCTCTACGGTCCTCTGCACACAAAGCAGGCCGTGGAACAGTATCTGGCAGCAGTAGAGCAGGCCAAGCAGCAGGGTGGCACCATCGTCTGTGGAGGAAAAGTGATGGATCGTCCTGGAAATTATGTAGAACCCACAATCATCACTGGTTTGCCTCACAATGCACCCATCGTCCATACTGAAACATTTGTCCCCATCCTCTACGTCCTGAAGTTCAAGACGGAAGAGGAGGCATTTGCGTGGAACAATGAGGTACAGCAAGGTCTGTCCAGCAGCATCTTCACCAAAGATATGGGTCGAGTCTTTCGCTGGCTCGGGCCCAAAGGGTCCGACTGTGGCATAGTCAATGTCAACATTCCCACTAGTGGAGCTGAGATTGGAGGAGCCTTCGGTGGGGAGAAGCACACAGGAGGTGGAAGGGAGTCGGGCAGCGACTCTTGGAAGCAGTACATGAGGCGCTCGACGTGCACGATCAACTACAGCAAAGATCTCCCTCTGGCTCAGGGCATCAAGTTTGAATGAAGCCTTCAAGCGTTTTATTTTTCAAACTTTGACCACGAAGGACAAAAGTCAATATTCTGAATAGCAAAGAGTGGATGCTAAACGTTTGTCGTTGTCATTCAGTGTGGTCAGATAAGATAATTTGAGTTGTGCTTTTGGTTGTAGCAGTAGATGCTAATCTTAGGTTTGAATTGAATTGCTTCAGCGTTTGAAATTATGTGATTTCTTTATTTCCCTGCAGGTCTAGTTGTCATCCCCTTAAAAATGTTAGCGTGCACTTTTCTACTAGCACTTCAACTAAACTCAAAACAGAGACGACTGTATTTGATAATCTATACTGTTGAAATAAATGAATAAAATGGTCAATAGTATCAGACCTTTTTTTTTCTTTTTTTTTTGTTAATTGATAGTGGACGGATTTATCTACAACTTCTTTAATGCAATGTTTTGGTCAGACTACAGGATTTAGGGTTAAACCGCCTAAAGAAAATATTCATAGTATTCAACATTTTTAGATCAAAAATTGCCACAACTTTTTTTCCACAGAAATGTACTTTACATCTTTAAATGGGATCTGAATAAATGGTTTGACATGAAAATGGAGTTGACGATATCAGAATTTGTACGTCAGGTGGGACTCAAAGGAAAGACCATTATGCTTACAGAGGTCATTGTGATCTGTAGTGGGAGAAGGTGGAACATCTAGAGGTGGTTTGCTCTGGAAAGGAGAGGAATGAAGGTCAGCTGCGACTATCGGTGAGAAAATGAGAGAGGAATTCAAGCAAAAAGGTGACGAAGACCAAGGACTTTGGCTACTGACGGGGAAAGGTGTGTGAAAGTAGATTGAAATGGGTGGAGAAGGGTTGCTGTGGCAACCTGTGAAGGTAGCAGCCAGGAAGACAAAGATGTTTAGACAAACAGAATAGTGAAAATTACAAGTTTATCTAAATGTTAGGCTTAAAGTTCTCATGTACTGTATTTCCATTCTAAAGTCAATGTTGTTTGTTAATGATCAATATTTTATTCATAAACAAAATTTATTATTTAAAAAATCTTTATTACTCTGACAACAAGGCCATTGCTTGACTGTTGCAAAAGGAAACATTCTACTATAACCACAAAAACAAAGTTGAAAAAAAATGAATACAATCATAAAATAATCTGATTTTGTTATAGCAATGGACTGATTAAGCAAAGTTAGTACTTTTATAACAAAAGCTTCTTTATGTCAATTGTTCACCACCTCTGCACATCCCTTCAGGAGTCGCCACAGCAAATCAGCTTTCACCTTTTCTTTGGCTGAGACTTTTACACTGGATGCCCTTCCTGTCCCGGTATTTTATCCAGACTGGCACAGAGAGTGGCTACGTATTTAGGCAGTAGTGTGATGGAGTCTTGCCTAAGGACCCACACTGGATGAAGCTCATTGCGCCCCCTGAGAAATGAAACCCGCCTTTCCAGGCACCAGTCCTGCATGCAGCCAAAGGAGCCATCCAGCTGCTGTTTTGTCAAGAGTAAAAATTGCTATACAAGGAAATTATTTTTTTTTAACACAGCCTGCTATAAAACAATTAAAGCTCCAAGTTATCTGTAGAAACCTTCAAGTGTTGTTTAGTGTCAGATAAATTAAATGTAGACTAAATCTGAGAATGATTGTGCATTGTTGTTTGTTTTCTGCTAGGCCATGTGATGGACTGATGTGTCCAGTCCATTCCCTGCTTCTCACCCTAACTTCTCCACCAAAGAATGCATAGAAAATGCTTGGATTTTTACTTAGTTGCTAAGCACAGTGAATTTTCAGCATTGTCACCGGAAAAGCCAAAAGAAAGATGTAATGCAGGAAGCATGTTGCGTTTCAGTAAAATTAGGCAGTCAACTGACCTCAATTTTTTAGACCACCTTTTCCTGAAACTACCCAGATCAGCCAACCTAGATCAAAACACTCTCAGAGACGTGCATTTGCAAGGTGAATGTATCATCGTTTCTAATGTTTCTCTTTTCCTTTGTTGCATGAAAACACGACACCTGTAAAATTTCACTTCTGTGGAGCATGCAAATGCTCTGACTTTTAAGTTTTGAATATTATCACGACAACCGAATTTCCTCAGAGCTAATTTAACTTCTTTCAAAGGTATAAGGCATATTTATAACTTTTTGTGAACATCATTCTTCCTCAAATATAACAGTTAACCACTCTCCATTAAAATTGTGCTCTTGCATTGGACAAAATAGATAGTTTTACTCATTTACCTAATTCTGTCATGTGGTTTAGTAAAACAAATAACCATTTTATCTGAAATAAAGTCTCACTGTTTGTCTTCTGCAACCACATTAATCATACACTACTTGGTTAAAGGTTTTTAAATTAATAACTTCATGGGATAGGATTATTTATCTGTTCATTACTGTTGTAATTACTTGCACTTTTACACAAGCTTCAAAAACAGAATCTAAGTTTATTATTCTGAGACAGGTGTTACATGGTGTGGACTTTCTAAAATATTTTGGTTTTTGTATATTTCAAGAGTTTGACATAATATAAAATCTTGCTGGATCCATTTAGTGTGGATGCAATTTTAAGGGTTTAGTGTTGAGATTATTTACTTAACAGTTATGTCTCATAAAACGTTTTTTAAGAATGTTATATATATAATATATGTACATATACATATATATATATATATATATATATATATATATATATATATATATATATATATATATATATATATATATATATATATATATATATATATATATATATATATATATATATATATATATATATATATATATATATATATATATGGTCTTTTTATTAGAGAAAAAGGCTCTGCTTCTTCAATCAAAATACTACTTCATCTCACATCCTCTTTGCACACACACACACACACACACACATACTACCAATATGTTCTCCCTCCCACTTTGCCGCTTTCACCTCATACTCCAGCTCTGCCTTTCTCTCCATTTACTGTTTCTCCTGACAGCATCTACACTCACTGCTGAAAGGAAGAACTGAAACCACAGCGCTGTGTGCGACTCGTAATCCATGCCGTTTAGGACACATGCAGAAAACGCCCATTTCCTCTGCTACTCATCTGCACTGGAAAAAGGTAGAAAATCTTTCATTTCTAAAAAGAATTTGTTTTTTTCTCTATAGTAGAATGTATTTCATTTATTTCTGAAACGCAAAGAGTTGCACCTGTAAGATTAAAGCAATAACATAACGTAAAAGTGCAAACATGTTAAGAATAAGAGTGTTTTAACATCTGATCTGGAGTATTAACATAACGGGAAATAAAATTGAGTTCCAGAGTCAAAATGGATGCAATAATTGAGGAAGTAATGGCATTTGTGGTATTTTAGCTTCGCTTGTTAAATTGATTTGTTTATGTCATGCAGACTTTGTGTTTGGTTTCAAGCAACTAGGAGGTAAGACTTGGTCTGATCTAATAAAACCTGCGGTGCACCAAAATGTCAGGTAAAAATAATTATGGGCTCAAGATAATAAATTAATGATCATCTGGCATGGTAGTGGCGCAGCTGTGATGGGAGGCATTTGAGAGGGGTGGCATTAGCACACCAGGGTTGTTCCTCACTTCCTTTATTCCCCCACCCTGCTCCCCATGCACAACTTGTGCTAGTCACTTCTCAAGAAACTCAGAGGATGTTAAATCATGCATTGCACTGCATCTTGCACCCTTGACTTACAATAATCTATGGGATTTCCCTAGGCTGTCACAAAGTCACTTCTTCACTTTGCTTATTTCCTCTGCAGCTCCTACAAAATTGAAAGCTCAACACCCTACCATTCCTTTATTTATATGTAAAAAAAAAAAAACTTTATCAAATACTTTTTCTTTTCAGAAACTAAGTAGAAGTTAGGTAAAGTGCCAATGTGAATTTAAAAAAATGTAATTTTTGTCAAGTCTTTTACTTTGTATATTTTGGATATCTGTTGGAGTTGTCTTTTACAACAAAAGGTTTTTACACAATTTAGAATTTTTCCCGAAACTATTCTTCATCTTACTCACAGAAAATACCTTTAATTAAAGGTACATATATCTGGCTTTTTGTAAAAGTTGTTCATAAAAATTTACGTTTTTGACTGTTTTGATTTGACAGAGAGACTCCTTGACTTTGTTATTCTGAAAATTGTGTAACTTCCATGTATTCGATGGAAAAGAAATGTTCAAAAGCAGTGTTTGACTCTAGATGGACAATTTCACCGGGATCAGCCACTCTCAAGCTCTGCCAGTCAGCAAGTAAAACCCAGAAAACTGTCAACTTCTATTTTTCTCATCACATGTGAGGGAGGGGGTTGAAGTGGTAGGGAGCTCAGCTAGGCACGCATATTTTAAGTCATTTGCACAAGAGGGCTCTTTTTCAATAATCCATTATGCATAGCAGCTCTGGCTCTCCCTGGTATTTCTCCTACCTTCTTGACGTCAGTTGCCATTTGTGAGGGTTGCCTTGGAAACGGCCAGCCTCCCCATGAGATGTCTGGTGGATAAGACATCCCTGATAAAGCCTTTTAAGGTTCTATTGTTGCCACTTTTTAAAAAAATTGCCATTGATAACAGGGAGATAACACACAGAGTTGTTGCATGTTGTTGTAAAATAAATGGGAACAAGTAGCATCGGGTTGATGTCCTGCTATCACAGCTTGATTTGATTACCAATACAGTGGGATGATCATAGAGAAGCACATCAAAACTGAACCCACTGCAATAAATCCAATTTTCACCACATTTCTGTTTTATCTTGAGGTGTTAAAAACAAAATGGTTCATTGGAATTGAATATTGTAACCAAAAGTGACTTTATTAAATACAAATCATCCTGTGCAGTAATAAAATCATATGAAAATATGAGATTAATAGGGTATTTATGAAAATGAATTTGTCCGAAATTCTTCTCTGGTTTGCAAACTTGTCCAGAGTTTCATACGGTCTGCTTTACATTTCATGTAATATGTAAACCAAATGGTAAATTAATCAACAAGATAAAGCTGAATAAAGGAATGTATAACACTCTATTGATGATTATGAGACAAATTTCAATAGAATTATGAGAAGATGTTTCATGTCAGTCTTTAAAATCAAACTATCCTAGTTTAGTTGTCATAGGCATTGCATATGTACTGTCAAATGTGTGGGCAGCAATACAGTTGTGTTACTGTACAATACACTGGGCTCCAAGGAACTATTTATAGCCTTACTGACATGACTGACTTTTTTTTTTTAGAGACTGAGCTATTGATGTGCTATTTTTAAAGTGTAAATTTGCTCCCTCCCTTTGCCTGTGTGTTGCTAAGCAATAAACAAGAGGACCTGATTGGTCAGGATCACGCTTGTAGACGCGCTGAGTGTGACTCGAAGTTGGCTAATGAATTTGCTTTATGCTCAAAGTAGGCAAAAATTGCAATAGTTGACACCTTCTTGTGATATTTATTTTTGCACCATATAATTCATCTCTTGCACAGACAGTTTCACCACTCAAATATAAAATATTTAACAATTAGTTGTAGCAACATTTATGTTTACTGATTCATTGAAGAGTTTTTGAAAAAAAAAATTTAAGATGACATATTGTTAGGAAATGTGGGCCCAAATGTTTGAATACACAGTCACGCTATGGTGTGCAAATCAATTCTGGGTAATATCATCCGCAGAAAATGTACCTGTCTGAAAATCGAAAGAAATATTTTACATTGCAACGACTGTCCTTTATAAGGTGGAACAGGTAATTCCAGTTGCACTAATGACCAATAAGCTGTTTGTCTCTGCCATCATGTTAATAGTAATCCTCATAATCTGTTTAGGGGGAAATTGGTGTGACACACCCAAACTACTGCTGTGTAAGTGAATTCAATTAGAAATATAATCTGACCCCATGCCTCTCCAAAAGGAAACCAAGGGCTGGGAAACTTTCATCCTCCCTGCATTGATTATAGCTCGTACAGAGATATGGAAAAGCCTTTCCCACTGCTCCCTTTCATTGGCTTCATTAAAAATGTATCCTGATCTAATGGAGATAAATTATTTTTTAAAAGAGCCAACTGGATGTCTCATCCATGTGCCATGTCTTATCCAACTGTGGATGAGACATGGCACATCTGTCTCCTGGTACAAAACGTTTTATAGTTTTACTTGTTGTGTATAGTGTTTTCATTTTTGTACATAATTTATTCAAGTTTGGTCATTTAACATTTTTTTTTAACATTTTAGAAAAAATATTCAATTCTTTATTTTTGTTTTTAGTTTGACTAGAACTGGCTAGACTTTAGACTTTTACAACCTCCAAAAGAACTTAATACATTTTAAAATTCAGATTTCTTCATTTTTTGTGGCTAATAGAACACATTTCTGCAGGAATTTTCTATAAAGAATTTTGAGGTTTTAAACTATAATACTTCAGAGTGAAAAAGGGGATACAACTCTGAGGACCCAGAAGGAATTGTTTTTATTGCTTTAATTTGCAATTGAACTTTAAAAAGTGCATTTTTTTTATTTTTTGTTTTAAAAAATTTGGATTTGACTTTTTATTTTATTTTACTTTTGCTGTCCATTTTGTATACAAAATATTTATTTAAAAAAAAAGGATGGAAGCACTTACATTTCTGTAGATTCTGCATCTGGGTTGCTCTACAATAAATTTTTTATGATGAGCTCTTAAGTCTTATCCTCCTTTTAATCATTATTTTTTAAGGCTTCTTTACAACATGGCTTCCTAAAGTTTTGTTGCATTTATTTTGTAGTTCTGTGCGTCTATATCGAT
Source organism: Oryzias latipes (assembly GCF_053564925.1). Taxonomy (NCBI): domain Eukaryota; kingdom Metazoa; phylum Chordata; class Actinopteri; order Beloniformes; family Adrianichthyidae; genus Oryzias; species Oryzias latipes. The sequence goes on from NC_136240.1 coordinate 11,392,498, forward strand.
ATTTAGTGTGTTAGATTTATAAGTAACAGCCGAATCACAGCTACAATAATGACTCTGGTAACTACTTTCTCTGTCATAACAGGTCTTAAATTTGTTTCCTGTATTCCATTTGGTTTCTTTCTGTGGGGGGCTGGCGGTTGATACCATTCTTAGCGTAGGGGAGTTTAAGTGTAATCCGGACATTTACATAAGTACATAAGCATGTTTATAAAACGTTTATTGCTAAAAAGAATGTAAATGTATGATTTAAAATGTGCTATTTACGGCGTTTTTGTTTTAAAGTCATCATACTAATAATACTGAATGTAGTTACGCATTGAACACCTCCCCCGTCTCTGGTAGGTTGTTGCCATGTTCCCACTTTCATGGGTGTGGTGATTAGCTTGTTTGGAGGAAATTTTAGTCTAATCCTTCCCGAGTAGCATTCGCCTTGAACCGATATCAGGGACCAAATAGTTCGGGTTTTTTTAGTTTTTATTTTATTTTTTTATTTAAATGGATACGTTTGTACTTTTCCTTCCAGCTGATACCATGGTCTTCGCGTAAAGGGGATTGGTGTGACACTGATCGGAAAGACAGACCGAGCCAACATCCCACTTCAGGTTGGAGAATCTTCTTCATTATATGTTGACGGCTTTGTTAAAGGGGATTTCCGGGTATTCTTGAAGCGATTTTGTATCCCTGCTATCGGGTATGAGATGCGTAAGGGTGCATTGGCTTGTTTCCCCCTGAAGAGACAGCGAGGCTGTTGAACACCGCTGACTGTTTCTGTGGTATTTTCCCGTCTTATGCAAAGCTCTTCGTTGTTTGAAAGCAACAGTTATCCAAAGCGGCCTCTCTCTCTGTCGAGCTGTCAAATGACTGTCAAGCGGAACTACCAACATTAACCAGTATGTGTTGTAGGCTTACACTCGTGTCCCCCCCCCCCCCCCCCCCATTTTAGACATTCATTTTTCTTTTTTCTTTTTTTTACTCGTTGCACAATACGCTGCGTGTCCGTATTCCCCTCTTTTCTATTAAATATAAATGAAAGCCCGCCCTTATGCTAGCATCAACTGGTGACGGCGCGCGCTCCTCCTGCAATTTTGCTTCCTTGCATCACGAGCGCATATTTAACTTAACGTTCGGTTTTATGAGCTGACGCTAATTTCGCGCTGCCTGTTAATATGATGTAACCTCTGGTTTCCTGTTTATGGTCGACAATCAGTGTTTGAAGTTTAGCTAGAAGGTACAGTAGTTATTATTCTAAGATGTTACTGGAGGTGTGAGGAGTTTTATTTTGGGGTCATGATGATGAAGGTTTCTGGTAAGCTACCAAAACAACGTGAAGGGGATGAGCAACCTGATATTTTCTGTCTAAACGTAAACATTTTTGAATAGTTGTCAGCCAGTTAAACATTAAATGCGGGTCTTAACACTTCCAACTGTTCCAAAAGGTCAGGATTTTATGTTTTCTCTTTTCACGTCACTGTAAATGACAACACTTAAATCTTTTAGATATCTAAAAATAGTTTCCCTGTACTATTTTTATATTTTTGACTTTATTATGCAAATTAGGAATTCTGATGTTGTTTTTTACTTATTTAAAGTGAAATTTAGACCATGTCATTAAACAAAAATTGGTTTCACATATTGATTATTAAAAAACTTAACAGTTTATTTAAAAATAAAAGCTATTATCAGTGTAGTTTGCACAAAATAGATTAAAACAAGTAATAAATAGTTAATTAATAGTTGAAACAGTTAATTTATTGTCACACTGGAAGGTTTTGTAAAGGTTTATTTAAAATGGACTTCATGGCTTCTTCCTTGTCCAGCTGATATTGTATGCAAACATTAGTGTGTGAATGTGTGTGTGACTGTAAAGCGCTTTGGGCCTTGTAGGTAGAAAAGCGGCATATAAGTATACGCCATTACAATTTAAAGCTTTTGGCATAAAAACCCGAGAGCTTGGAGTGGAGCTCAGCTCAGCCTTTGTGTTTTAGTTTAGAACTTGAGAAAGAATGCTGAAAGAGTGAAAAACAGCTAATTATTTGGTTTCGAATTGCTTTTTATGCTTCAGTTTTGGCATTAATTGACGATTTGTGTTTCCTGTCATAGGATAACAATGGAAGAACTAAAACTAAAGGTGTTGCCCTGACATTCAAGAAAACTCTAAAGCATTTCCTTCATTCTCTAGATGTTTGAAATAGTCTTGGAGTCAGCAGAGAACATTCTCATCTGATGTAGCTGCCTGTCTGTGTTTTCCCACAGCCAATTCGAATGGGTCTGTTGATGCAGCCTCCCTGGAAAAAAACATAAGCTTGGATAATTTTTTATCCTTTTATTATCTTATTAGATATGCTTAATTAATCACTAATCAGCTCTTCCATATTTGTTTTAAATGTCAACATTTGAAAGCCACTCAAAAGAAAAAGAAACTATTTCAGCATGTTATTCTGATGAGGGTGTTGAAGCTGTGGTTTAATTCATGCAGTGATACCCTCAAACTCTTAAATCTACCTTGATCAATTGTGTTTTTATAAACTTCTTACTCCGTTTTTTACCTCTCATTTCTTATTTGCTTGTCTTTTACTCCAGAATAGTGAAACAGGTTTGTGAGGCCTCTATTGAGGAAGTGGCCTAGAAGAATCTCTTGTTTTCAATTCATGGCATGAACATTTTTTTCATTGTAGATCTGATTGCTCGTCTTTTCAGGTCTTCCTGTTCCTCGTGTTTCTCTGGGTTACTCATGATGCTTTTTGCAAAAGTTCCTTTTATGAATCAGCATATTTAGCCATAGGAGAGTTTTTTTTTTCCTTAGTAACCCCAAATCAAAATAAAAAATGCAGAGGAAAGTCTGCATGCCTTAAATGCCTATAAAATTAATGCACGTAAATCTTGGTTGATGGTTGATGATGTCGAACCGTAAAATCTCAAGGGTTTATGTCTCCATCATGAGATGTTTTTCTTGAATATGTATATTTTGTTGGCTGTGTTTTGTCTCAGCATTTACAACAGTGGCTCCCTACGTTCTGCAGCAGAGCCCCAGTTATGGCTGTGCCAAGCATCTCAGTCTAACGTAGCTGGTAGTCTCATCGTAAACAATAGGCAACTACAGCACACGGCTCCACTTTTGTTGCCCTGATTCTATGTTACACTCTCAGTCTTTGTTGGCTGATTGCGTGACTGTTTACAGAACTGTGGGAAAGACACAAGAAGCTTTAGATCTGTATTTATTTTAAAGGTAATCTACTACCAGGAATCAGTATTGTAATTTATTTATTTTTTGAGTTTTCTGCTTCGACTTTTCCGCATTTTGAAAGTTTTTGCCATGCTCACTAAATATGAGACCTGCCTGTTTTAAACACCCTGGTAATGAGAGGCTGGGTTATCTTTTCTTAAATTCTGACTCACTTCATATTTTGATATACTTTAAAAGTATGTCCATTGGTATTTTAATTGTGATTATGCTGTTTTTAGCCAAAATCCGAAAACCTTTGTCGTTATCTGGGACATAGTTTCTGCAGAGCAGCATAGTTCATTAGAAATTTGCCTCAGAGTTGTGGGCAACAATGTTGGTGCAGAGTAAGTCAACCCCCATTTTCCATCATCTGTCTGTTTACACATTCTCTGCTAGCTTACAGCCTCTTACATTTCCAACCTCACATTACCAGTGCAACAGAAAAAGGGCGAGCAATGTTGAGCCCTATTCCAGCTTGATTAGAAAAACAAAGATGTACACGCATCTATTTATCCACAAGTGGATGCAGCATAATGGAGCTAGTGGCCCACAGACTGTAGCTTCTACCTCACAGTTACAATCTTTTACAAACTGCCTTTTTTTATCTGGCCCTGATGTGTCACAATTTGAAAAAAAATAAAATTCTCAGAAATGTAATTTTAAGCTTAATTTTCTTCATACACGCCCTTCATCATGAGAAAATACCACAAGAAAGAAAATTTTTTAAACATGAGTTTCATTAGACTGGGTCTTTAATGATGTCTATCATGAATTAATCAAAACTTTAGTCTTTGTCATTTTACATCACAAGCCATGAGCTTTACACAAATGAGTGTTGAGGACCGTATGAAATACAGTGAGGGACCATGGGTGGCAGATTTAGGAGGCATAGAAAATAGCATAACAGCAAAGCTTAAAACAAGAGCCTCTCCCCGGCTTGTTTGCGTCAGCTGGATGAGACGGTGACGTCACTCCTGGATTGGATTGTCCATTTTAGGTCTTTATTCTCCTGGTGGAGAGGAATGAGCCTACATCAACTGCTTCATTTTTGTTGAATGGAGGGCTCTAAACTAACCCGAGCTAAGAAATGTCTCCAAAAATTGATTTAAATTGAGACCAAAGCGTGAGTTTTGCTTCTTAATTTAATATTTTTTACATTTGGTTTGCTGTACTGTAGAAAGTGAAACTGAAAATGTAATCTCAGCCTTTACAGTGTGTGTGTGTGTGTGAGTGTGTGTGGAGGGGGGTTAAATACTTCAGAAACAACTAAGTTGTCTGTGACACACGCCTGGGCTCCCCAATGATAAATCTGGTGGCCGTCTGCTCAGTCACGCACATCACGTCTTGCATTTAAAACGCATTTACCACAAAAAAAGGTTTGCATGATTTACACACTCAAAATGGCAGCAGAAATGCCCCCCCCCCCTCTTCTGTTTCACTAGACATGATATCTTCTGGACCATGTAGATTTGCCCTAAGTTCATGGCAGCCCCTCTTGTAGCACACAGAGCAAATAGTGCAAAGCAGCGACACAAAAGGCTGATTGAGTGAAGAAAGGTCAGGGCCCAGTTCAGATGGCCTTTTGAACCACACTGAAGCTGTTTGAAGAGCTAGCCCACCCTCCAGGCTGCCATCCAGATCCTCTTTTCCCCTGGTGGGTCTGGGTAGCAGCATAGTCCAATTGCATCACCCCCCCCCTCTCTTTTTTCCCCCTCCCCAGAGCCCAAACAGGATATTTATGTTTGTCTGAGGGAGAAGTTCCCATCCTTTGCTATCTGCCTGTTGATCTTATAATATTTTTGTCGCTTTGTTGCAGGTGTCAGCTGCTGGTCTGTGTGTGTGTGTGTGTAGGGGGTGTGTAAGAGTGGGTGCGTGTGGGACTGTGTGTGTTTATAGCAAAGCGTGGCCTGAACACATCTCACAGGCACAATGAGCGAGCTGGAACAGTTACGGCTGGAAGCTGAGCAACTACGCAATCAGATCCGGGTATGCCAACTTCTTTTTGTTTGTGTGCTTATGTGCAAGCATGTGTTATTTATGCAGTTGTATGACGTTATAATTATGTGTCTGCATGACATGTCGGTCACCAACACCATCATTTATTTAATTTCCAACAAAACAATGATGAATGATGAATGAATTATCAGGTTGCTTTTCTGTAAAAATGGATTTCAGAAAGGGATCCATCAGTCTGTCTTTTTGAGGATTACATTTTCTGTGTTTTGGCCAAATAAATAAATAATAATTCACGAATAATAGCAAAATTTGAAGTTATGTTATTGTGTCATTTATCGCAGTTATTTATCAACAAGCTGAGCGTAGAATAGTTGTTAATGTTTCCGTCTTGTTGCAGGATGCCAGGAAAGCCTGCTGCGACTCCACGCTGTCACAGGTTAGAGGCGCTCTCTAATTGAAAATAAGCAATTTTTTTTCTTTTCTCATTGGTTATTCCTTTTTTTCCCCTATGAAGTGAGTGTGTTGTTATGGTCTGCAGTTTCATTCAAGTTTCCCTTTTCTCCCCAGATCACTGCTGGTCTGGACTCTGTGGGCCGAATACAGATGCGGACACGCCGCACTCTCAGGGGCCACCTGGCCAAGATCTATGCAATGCACTGGGGGAGTGATTCCAGGTAAAGCTGTCATCATACTGACTCTCATTAGCTTCCTTTAAGTCATGTCAAGTTCTCCCCATTTACAAAAACGTGGCAGAGAATTAACAGAAAATGACAAAGCACTCTATATTCCAGCATTTTTTAAAGGCTTATTATAAAATGTACGTTATTTTATTTTTATTTTTTACAAATCTTGTTTCTTTTTCTTTTTTTGCCTTTTAACACTGTAGTTTTTCTTATTGTGAAATATTGTTTGGCTTCTGTTTGAAAAGATCTTTTTGTGGACTTGTGTTGTGCTCGTACAGCTTGTGGGGTGTTGATCAGCCCACAAAATAAGAATTTTATGATGAGCTTTAAATCAAACGTGTCAGAAGCAGACCTCCCTACAGGAAGAGGTCACTTGAGGCCCAGTCATGCAGCATGCAGGACGCAGCATCAGCTGCTGTAAATAGGGTTCCAGTCACTGGGCGTGGTCACGGAATCGCGGTGGCTGAAAGGCGGTCAAGACACAGCAGCACTTAAGCAGCGATTTACAACAACAAATCTATTTTGCTATAAAGCTAGCTAGCTTAGATTTGATCTACATTTTGCTACAATTCAATTAAATCGTTAGTTTTTATTTATTTAAATCAAATAACTATTTTATTTGCTTATCTAAAAGTACTTTCCACATAATTAAAGCTTTATACCGATCAAAAATGGAACAATTAGTAACTTTTTAAATCAAACTAAAATCTGTTGTTTTTTTTTGCCTGTAAAATGTATTGTATTTCATAAATCAATATTATGTTTTCTTAATTAGATTAAATCCTTTCAACTGAAAGTTCTGAAATGTATAAGAAGACGTTTTGTATGATTAGGAGATGAAATATAATTGAGTGCCAAATATTAATATGCAGAAAAACGAACAGCACATTTATGCTGTTTTTGAATCCAAAATGCAGAAAAAGGGGTTTTCAGCTGTGTGTCGGCCCCATGACGTGTTTTGAAACCACTTTTTCTTTTGATGTATTTGTTTCTCTATCTTTCTTTCTTTCTGTCCTCCTTTTTGTCTCCATAATACAATGCACTTGGGTCAGTGAGGACGGTCTCAGGTGTGGAGTTAAACTTCCATCAGTGCTACTAAAACCACTCAATTTTACTAATACGACTAATACCACTCTATCGCCACCTTTTTTATCTTTAGATATTGAAACACGTGCACTGTTTTACAATCTAACTTTGAGCAGATTGCAGATTGTTTTGCCAGGCTCAGAAGCAGAAAACATCTGCTCCATAGACAGCCTTCTGTCCTTGCAAGAGCTGTTTGTAAGATCGCTGTTTTTGTCAAATCCTTTTGCAAATGATTGCTCACTTTCATGTATGTAAATTGGACATTTAATAGAAATGGTGTTACAAACTGCTCTTTCTGAACTAACTCCAGTGAAATATGAGAGCAATGCAGATCATGTAAGAAGAGTCTGCATGCTATGATCCACATCTAATAAATAAGGATTTTCCTGCGATTTTTTTTTTTCTTTTGTAATTTTTCCTTTTTCAAGAATCATTGTTCTATTTTGTGTAAACTTGTTTTTGTCTTAACAATCACAAGACCCTCTTCTTGTGTGTGATGGAGCTACTGAGTTTTTTTTGTTTTGTTTTTTAATTCCTATTAACTGTAGATGTGAATGTAAAGATGTGCCCTCTGTGCGACCACACCGCAGGACGCCTTTTTTTTTCCCTATACAGCAACTGGCATTTGAGTTTGTTGGTGCTTCTCTTGAATGAAGCGCAACATTATCAATCTATTTCTGGTCCCTAAGGAGATGGAAAGACTGTGTTAGGATGGGAGGGAAAGCTTCCAGCTGCTTATTCATCTGCACTCACATCTTTCCTCTAATGTTCCTCTTCATACTTACTTTTTGGTCATTTTTGGGGTTACAGCTTTTTAATACCTGCAAGAGAGACTTCTTTTAAAATGAATATTACATAGGGAGGTGCTTTAAAAGTGACTCCTCACTAGGAGGAGGGGGGGATCATGGTAGGAACATGGAGTGGAGATGTTGTTCTGGATGCTTTTTGACAGAGCTTCTGGTAATGAGTCCTGGCAGTCCTGTCATTGCTTTTAAGTGCATGAACATTTTAGATTGTGAACGTTTTGATAGATGTGAGCTGAGTGTCATGCTGCTTTACCTCTTTCAGATTACTTGTTAGTGCCTCCCAGGATGGGAAGTTAATCATTTGGGACAGCTACACAACAAACAAGGTAAGGTGCCACAAATCTGTGGCGCTTTAACTTACAAACTCTATTTTTCAGTGGCTAAAAGTACATTTTAGTTTAGTTTTGGGAAACAATTTTATTGATATAGCTGTCTTGGGGAACTATTAACTGTAAAGTCTGGAGAAAAGTCTGAACAAGAACTCCTATTTAGATCTAGTCTAAAGTAATGTTGACATTGTTTTGCCTTTTCATTGGAATGTTTTATTGTAAATGGACATGTTCTGAATCCGGGTGACTCAACTGTGAGATTAGCTAATTCTGCAATAATAAATCCCTAATCCCACCAGACAAATCCTGGTAAAGTGTGTTTGAGTACTATGTCCTGCTTTCACCCATCCCCGCCGTATTTACATTAATATGCAGGGCGACGTTGACAGCATTGTTTAATGTTTCAGTTCAATACTGGAGTGGAAAGATTTCATTTGCGTTATTTGGAACATAATAAAAGAAAAACCTTAGTTTGAATGGGTCTTGTATGCATTTGTGATCATCTTTTGGATGTTGTGTAGTTGTAGCATAAATATGACTCTCCCTCTAATCAGATGCATGCCATCCCGCTGCGCTCCTCCTGGGTGATGACATGCGCATACGCCCCTTCTGGGAATTATGTGGCCTGCGGGGGTCTGGACAACATCTGCTCCATATACAGCCTGAAAACCCGGGAGGGGAACGTGCGCGTCACTCGAGAGCTACCTGGACACACAGGTAGGCCGGCCACAGATGAATCCAAACACAGGAGAACTTAAGAATATTTTAGTTTTTTTTTCTTATGTCCATTTAATATTGTTGAACTACCTGATAATTGGAATTACTGTCATAAAATGTTTAAGTGTGTGTGCTTGCATCTATATAATGTATTTTCTTCATTAAGAATGATCGTTTTTCAACTTCCTAATCTCTAATTTTTACTTTTAAATTATCACTGAAACTTTAATTTTTCTAGATGGAACCAAGAAAACGTTTAGCCTAAAAAATTTATCGTTAAAGACGTCAGGTTTATTTTTCAAGGCCGTAAAATGGATTCGATGACACGTCTTTTCATCTGAGATGTATTTTCTGTTGGTCTCAAGGTTATCTGTCCTGCTGTCGCTTCTTGGACGACAGCCAGATCCTAACTAGCTCTGGAGACACCACCTGGTGAGCAGCCACTCAAATTAAATCATTTAACATTTGGAAATATGCACATTCTTAAAGCATTAAATGACTAGAATTCCCCCCTCATCCATCTTGTTGTCACGGTGTTTCCCTGAGACTTACAGACAAGTAAAAACCACTAAATACATCAGATTTTGTTCCGATCATTTGGATTTATTTTGTCTTCTACAGTACAGACCAAAAGTTTGGACACACCTTCCCATTCAAATGAATGGGAAGGTGTGTCCAAACTTTTGGTCTGTACTGTACAAGTTTCAGGTTGTCCTTAAAAGGCAGAATAACCTGTGGTGTGCTGTAAATCCACAAAACCCTTTTTTTTTGTTGTGCAGTGCGCTCTGGGACATAGAGACGGGCCAGCAGTCCACCAGCTTCACGGGCCACACTGGTGATGTTATGAGTCTGTCCCTGAGCCCCGACTTCAGGACCTTTGTGTCTGGAGCCTGCGACGCCACCTCCAAGTTATGGGACGTCCGCGACGGCCTGTGCAGACAATCTTTCACCGGGCACGTGTCCGACATCAATGCCGTCTGCGTGAGTTTTGAGACATATAAATATCACAGAATAAAAACCCTTCACATCTAGCTTGAGATTAAAAAGGTTTCTTTGGTCCCCTCCTAGTTTTTCCCCAACGGGAACGCGTTTGGCACCGGCTCCGATGACGCCACCTGCAGGCTGTTTGACCTACGCGCCGACCAGGAGCTAATGGTGTACAGTCACGATAACATCATCTGCGGCATCACCTCCGTGGCCTTTTCCAAGAGCGGCCGCCTCCTCCTGGCAGGTTACGATGACTTTAACTGCAACGTCTGGGACACTCTGAAAGGGGATCGTGCAGGCATGTGACATATTTTTTCTTCCTTTTTTTTGTTTTGTTTTTTTAGCTCCGGGTAGGCCTGTAAAATATATCATAAGCTTATCGTTATCGTGAGATCAAGCTGTGCAATATGCATATCGCAAAAGACTGTGAAAATTGCAATAAATGGTTACTTTAAATGTGCTAAAACAATGTTATTGCAGGTTGAAGTATTTAACGAATCAAATAAATCCCTTTATGCATTTGACCAATTGGATGGAGCCCTTTTATGTTAGATGCTCGCCATTTGGGGTATAATTTTTAAACTGTTTCAGGGAAATGGAAATGATGTTTTTGGTTGTTTTGCTATTTGTTCATGTACCGCAAGTTATATCGTCATCGCAAATCGCAGAATTTCCTCTTATTGTGCAGGCCTAGCGTCTGTGTTTGATCTACTGTAACTCTTAAAACCGTTTATGCAATACGTAAACGCAGCTCCAGTGGATTCTGAAGCGGAGAAAAGCAGCTTTGCACAGATATGCTTACTCAATCAACGTAAGTCAGCTGATGCCGATATGCAGAGCTGTTTTTCTCCTTGCCACAATCAGCTTGATTTATATTGATCATAGCGACCATAAAGGGTTAATTTGGCTTTTCTTTTTTAACAGTCAGTCAACTTTCTCATATTACAAATTATCCTCTATTTTTTTGTTGCACTATTTTCACTTAAAGAAACGCTCAGTTTAGGTGTTAAACAATTAATAAACAAAAAATAAAATAAAACTGGATCTGTTTATTACATTTTTTTAAAAGTGTTATACAAGTTTCATATTAGGACGTGGTATAATTCCAAATCAAATCAATCGTAGAAGTTGGATGAGGCTGAAGTTGGCGTCCAATTTTAATTTATTTTATTTTTTTACTGGGTTAAGGGCAAAACTATAGCATATTTTAATGGTTTCTACATAGAATCTAGTGTACAAATAAAGTTTTTTATCCAGCTGCAGATATTTTACAAAGGATGAAGAAAGTAGAGACTGAAAAAGAAAAACCTCGGACGCCCACTGCCACCTCGCGCAGGCCGGTCCGTAAAAACATTGTCTGACATTAAAGCGCCTAAATCCTGCTTGAGAACGACCTTTCTATGAAATATGAGTTACTTTTCTCAGCGCTTTTTCCTACCCGACTCCATTTCTGAGGCTCTGCCTTTCGCATCATGTGGGCGCCGCCCATTTCATGACGTCAACCTAGAGTCAGCCTCGGTCAACTGCGTGTTTGCGTTTCATCCATAAAAACAGACAACATCCGAGGTCTGGCATAGATGGAGGCATATAAAATGAAAGCATTCAGCCAATTGCCGGAGAAAGTGTGTGGGTGTGTTAGCCTGGGGGCGGGGCTAGCAGCGCAGACTCTTCCTTAAGAAGCTGTTCCTCATTTGTCTGCATCACAATGTGAGAACCTGCTCGTTTTCATGGCTTAAAATACCGCTTTGAGGTTGCTTTTTGTGAGGAATGAACATGTTAATACACGTAAAAGCTCAAAAAGTTGATTTTGCACAATATAGGCCCTTTAAACCGCTGCATGGCCTAAAGAAGTTCGGAGAACACTGCTTTGAACTATAGAATCAGCCTGAAATTGTTCTATCATGTACTTTATTCTACTCCAGAACACAGTGGTGGTTTTGGTCCAAACTCTTTTTGCTCTCTCTCAGGCGTTTTGGCGGGCCACGACAACAGGGTGAGCTGCTTAGGAGTGACGTCGGACGGCATGGCTGTAGCCACCGGCTCCTGGGACAGTTTCCTCCGGATCTGGAACTAAACCAACCTCTCTGGCCGGATTCATCTAATCACTGCCCGCCACCTTAGATTTGAAGTCCCTCCCTTTGTATTCCGACTAAGGGGTGCACTTTGTGTCAACTGAAACCTTTTTAACTCCTCCCAGCTGTCTTCATCGCTGGTGACCTATCCACCTGTGAGAACAATTTCTACTTACTTTTCTTTTTTCATTTTTAGGTCTTAGCCACCCATGTTTTACACGGCAACCAAAATTAAAAAGCGTTCAGTGGAGTTGTCCAATCAGACTTAAGGAAAGCATAAAATAGTTGGGAGAATAGATTTTTTTTTCCTGGGAGGGGCGCAAAAAAAGTGCATCTCTTGCCATTAGTAACAAACAGGATTATTGTCTGTGTATAAAATAAATGTATATATATAAAGACAGTATATGTGTATAGCATTATGTGTGTATGCATCCTATATGCATATATAATGTGTTATGTATATATTTTTGTAGTTTACGTTACACCTTAACGTTTTTCTTTCTTTCTTTCTTTAATAATATTTTAATACATTTAAAATATCATATTTACACCATTTTCACACAACTCCAGTTAATTAAACTGGGATAAAAGATTAAAAAAGTGTTGGATAAATGTTCCTAAAAGTACCAATATAGGATCTTAATTTGGCCTGAAAATAGTTTTGTTTTGTTTTGGATGTGTGTTTTAAGGTAAGGCAGTGGGTAACTTTTTTGTTTTTTGTTTTTACGCCATCACTCCCCATCGTTTTTTCACCACATGCTCTTATTTTGAATGGAAACTCCACAGGAAATTCTTTCCAAGATTTTTCCACGGATTGAGCTTTCCAAAGTAATAGAAAAAAAGCATTTACGTTTAGGGAGATTCTGTTTTTTTTGGGAATGCTTTGGCTTCGACTAATGCGGGCTAAGGTATCAAATCATCTGAAATCAGAGGACTGCTTCCATCCAATCGTCTGCAGTGTGGTGTGGCTGTGAGGAGCTCATTATATCCCTACTTCCTGTGGCCTAAAGACATGTTCTTTTCTTCTTAAAGTTGAGATGAACTCCCCCTGTTGCCCTAGATTGACACTGTAGAAGGAAAGGACAACAAAAACGTGAGGCAGAGGCTGTTCCCGCCATTGGACTGTGCAATAGTGGAAGCCAGAAGGAGCAGGAGCGAGTCTTTTAAAAGCTTCATGTCAGGACCCGAACGGATATGTCTGCATCTTCTGAGGCTCTGACAGAAGATGATGCCCGAGCTCCACTCGTGTTCTTTTTTATTTTTTATTGTTGTTTTCCCTCAATGAAGAATCAATGGGTTGCTGTCGTCGGTGTGTAAAATGAGTGACTGTGCTGCCCAAAATCAAAATAGAACCAATATAGGTCTATTTAAAAATTAAAAAAAACAGGAAAAAAAATAACACTGTAATTTTTATCACCAAAACACATTTTAAACTGTTTGTTCCTCGTGAAGCGAGTTCACCCTGTAGACAGAATGTACACTTAGAGAACTAGAATTGCACTCAGACGGTAGTACAAACTTAAAAAATGACACACTTTAGAAGTCAGACTTCTGGTTAAGAGCATTTCTTCATCGCCCATCTCTTTTTCCTCCTCAAAAGGCTTTACATACAGTAATCCACACACAGTGTGAGTTGTCCCAGGTGCCTAAGAACACAAGTCTGCCCCCCCCCCCCCCCCCATGCTGGAGGAAGGACAGTTTTTGCCTCTCTATGATGTGGCAGCGCCTCTGCCTTACATTATCATTCAGAAGAAATGCTCATTTTGCCAAAGGTGACTCAAAGAAACGTAACGCACGGATCAATAGTAGAGTGCCATTTCTTTCTTCCAGATGGAAGCACATTCTGATGTACACTAAGACAACACACAGCTGTGACTGCAAATTCATGGAATTCTGCTTTCTATGTAATATTTTTCCAGGGTTAGTCTGTTTTTTTTTTTTCCAGTTTCTTTGGCTTTAATAACTAATCCATCCCGAGAGAGTTGCTAAAAATAGCAGTGATAGTATTTAGCCTGAGAATATCTGCTGTGTGTGGGATGTGATGCGTCTCATCCTCATTTGTGCCAATGTTATCCGCAGGCTCTGATGAGCTGTGAACTGAAAAGTCGTCCGTGTCAACAACAAAACAAAAAAAAGAGAAAAAACTGCTTGTGTTTTTCAAGTGCCAATCTTCTCCGTGTTAAGAAAACGGTCTCATCTGTGTTTCAGTTTGAAACCAACGTGTTGCCTAAACAAAAATTGTGGTTTGCCCCCCGATCCCCATCCAGGCAGTGCTTGCTCCGTACATTTCCTCTTTCAGTGGGAGGACAGCAGATGTTCCTGTCCTAACAGGTTCAGATGACAAAAAAGGTGCAGTGGGATGGTTTGTAATGGAACATTACATCATTTTGGGACGCATTCACTTCCTGATGGAAGATTCCCAAAGAAACATTGAGTTAAAAAAAAAAGTTTTAAAAAAAGAGGTGTTGATTTTTTGATTTGCTTGGCATCATAAAATTTGACCATAAAAAATACATTTTTTTTGCATTTTAAATTGGAGCTGTATACCACCCTGATGCCAGAATTACAACCCCACCCCAGAATGCTGAATATACTATTTGAAAAAAAGCGTACTGTTGATGTTTATAAAACACTTCAAGCTGGATTAAATTTGAGTTTGTAATGAGGTTATTGCTTAGAAGACTTTGTCATCTGCACATGTTGGAAATTCCCACATTGCTTTAGTTTGTCAGGGGCTCCTTTATGATCTCATTCAAGAAAATTCTGCACCAAAATTCTTTTGTTTCATCAGTAACTGCATCCTATTTCAAAACATTTGACTCTTGTAAATAAAAAAGGAAGTTTTAGCCGCTACCACACCTAAATTCATAACTTAAGGATTGTATCCTTTAACACTGAAATGTTCCTAAAATGTTGAACTGTTCCACTGAACCCAGCCTTTTCCAGCTTCCATGTTTGCAGAACTTTGTGAAAAACCCACAAAACACCGTAGTCCTTAAGAGAAGGAGAGGGAGACCGTGATGTTTAGCAGGCTAACATGTCGCTCTGTGTAAATCAGCCGCTGGAGCCTGGAATAGAAACACATGTGCCTGTGCAGTTCACTAACGCAAGTAAACTCTAAAATCAAAGAGAGGTGCTTTGACGAAGGTGTTTCCTTCACCTTGTTGCTCCACCAGTTCTTGTTGTTTTTCTCTAAAATCAGTCAGATCAATTGATTTTAGTGACAGTTTAAGTGAATGTGGATCAGTAAAGATGACTGGATTGGTGGTTGCTGCTTGGTTTCTGCAGTTTACTGTGACTTTCTCCATCCTCGAGTTAAACCTGAACGCTCGCTGTGAACCGCACGGCTGCCATCACAGAACTGTCGTCTTTTGCCTCCTACAACTTACTGTTCTGTTTTTATTTTTAGTGTCTTTTTGCCAGTAAAGACCAGGGACTTTGGTGCCATATAATTCTTTTACAGTGCTATTGTGTGAAATTATAATCACTTGGTATGGAATAATTTTTATAGTCCTTTTCACACCAAACCCTTTTTTTGTATTTGTACAGTGGCTTGGTGATACTGGTATGTTGCCATGAGTTATTGTGACCAATAAACAAAAAAAACTTTAACAAAGAGTTTTCATGCCTGTTGGTATTATTTAGAATCTGAAAGCGTGCAGAAAATGCATGACACGTTTTACAGGTGTAATATGCGGCTTGATGGATTTGCATCCAACACACAACTCCCTTTTGTGTTTTTTCAGGAAGTCAGAGGCGTTTAACACGAGCACGGTGGGCTGGAACGTTCATATGAAGGCACGCACTTTGTTTGAGAACCATTTATTACATTCTGGGAGTATTTCCACATTTGTTCAAGAGAAGAAAAAAAAAAGATTACAAAATAATCGGGCCCAACTGTTGTACTATAGAACATATAAATATAATATTACAAAATATTTGAAAGGTTGTTAAAAATGCAGCATCAGATTTGATTGCTAAACCTAAAATCTATTTGGGGGTTTTCTAATAAATGCTTTTATTGTGAAATTCTGTTCAGGCAGTTGATGTTTGGAGGCAAATACTTGAGCAAACATGCCATCTTAATGTGTTCTTTAACAGGTAATCTGAAAGAACCATACTGAAAATGAGTGCCAGAGCATGTTAACGTGAAAATACAGCATCGCAGTTTCATGACTGAGGGGCTGAGAAACACATCAAATTAAGATTCTTTTAATCAACATTACAGATTATTTGTATTTTATTGAAATGGAAAAGAAAAAAAAAAAAACAGAAACAATTGAAACCAGACTTATCATATTTAGGGATTGTAGTTTTGTTTTTCTGCATTCCAATGTGTAGAAATGTTTTTTTGTTGTTGAGTTTTCTGGTGTTGTAGTTTTTTTTTTGTAAAAGATTTGTAAGCGGGGCTCTGATCTGAGGAATGAGGAGCTCCATGAGAGCCAAAGAGCCGAGGGAGGAGATGGAGCATCTTCACTCCTGTGGCTGCAGGTACTGCTGTGTAAATTCCTCCAGTTGTCTCTCCAGCTCTGTCGCTTTATGCCTGCAATGCAAAAGAAAACAAAAACAAAATTGACCCAGTTTAATCAAAGGATCATTATAGTCATCTATACCATGGTATGGGTGAATAGAAAGTAATCATGGATACCCATAAAGAAGTAGCCTGAATGCTCTACATAACTAAGCTGGTATAAGCACCAGCTGGTTAAGGGACCAACGGAAACTCACAACACGAGTGGACATTCGTTGTTCCAGTTTATCCCAACAGCAATGTTGCCTTTAAATCAAGTCATTTGTTGTCTGTCTTGATTCAGAGTGAACCCATGTTTATAAATTAGTTCATTATTAATTACTAAAAGAATGTTGTTATTCATTTTATCAGAGTTAATGGGGGATATTTCTTGCAGTAAAAGCGATCAAGGAAACTGCTTGTGAACTTTGTTTGCTTCATCATCGGGTAATAACAAGCATTCTGAGCCAAAGTTTCCCTCTGAAATGATGCTTGTATCACTCGTAAGAGCCACTCTGATGAAAATGGTGTTTTATCGTGTTGTTGTGGAGCGGATGAAAAAATGCTGTTTGAAAAAGATGATGTTGGTTATTTAGGAACTACTTTGGCAGGCCACATCCAACTGCAGACAAATAGATCCATGGCCGTCTTTGTTTTCCTCGTCTGAGTTGGTTTCTGGCTCAAAACTGTACGGCCGGATAGCTCCTCGCCATTTTTGTGCCTCCGGTAATGTTAGGTTGGGGGTTTGAGGGGCTGTAAGTTAGCGGGAGAGCATGTAAACAGATGGATGACAGTAAGGGGGCGGGGTTACTCTGTGCCAACAGTCCCGCCCATATCTCAGATGCGCATTTTTAATAAAGTCCTGCCGCTCTGTGTAAATGATGTCCTAGAAAACGACAAGCTTTTGGATTAAAAACAGTTTAACCCTAAAACCACTGGGGGGCACTTTGAAAATAGATCAAAAGATGATCAGAGTGGGTCTTTAACATGAGATTTATCTTACATACTACTTTACTTCCTAGGTTAGTCTTTATACACCTGCTGCGGCAGAGTGAGGTTGGTGCAGGCTCTGTAGTCGTTACCATGACAACACGTCACATCACATATCAAATAGTCCCCCTATTGTGAAAAGGGATTTCTTTCATAAGTGACCATGGTATAAACGGGATGCTGTCCTTCGAGGTGTCCATCAGAAATTCATGGACATCGGACGGTTGCTTCCGCAAAGTCCATGAATTTCAGTAAATGGATACTTTGTCTGGCATTATGACTCACTTATGATCCAAGGCATAAAATATTGTGAGAATTCCCACAACAGATTGTAGAGATCCTTCAGTGACTTAAGGAGTTGTACTGACCGCAGGCTCTTTGAGCGACTCTGGACCTTCTCCATCTGATCTATCTTGTCTGTCAGTTGACGGATGTCTGCCTCCAGCTCTTTCTGTGTCTGGTCCACCTGCTGACAGAGCCGAGCAAAGGTCGTAGCCATCTCCCTGGCAACACAGAAGGCACATTGTCATTCTACTTATTTATTTAGCTCGGATACAGAAGAGAGGGACGGCAGGGGATGAGCTTTGTGCGCATGCGTGTGTGTTTGTGTGTGTGTGTGTGAAGGTTTGCATCGATATGTAACAAAGACTCAAGTGACTGGAATTAAAATCCAAACAAAATAATGAAATCAATAATAACATAATCCTATAAAGATACCCTAAAACACGGGTATAAACGGGTAAAAAATGATCAGGAATCGTAAAGTAGCAAAAAAAATGACAAATATGATTAAAATTACATTAAAAAGTAAAGATTTTCCATTTAAAACCAAACTATTTGTTACACTGAATTGTGGGGAAAAGGAGTCATTGCATCACCGCTGTATATGTTTACATATGTTTATATTGAAAGTGTCAAACACGTGAATATGCCAAATTTAACGCTGTTACATCAGCCTTAGTACAACTGGAAGGTGTTACTTGCTTATAAGCGTATTAAATAAATTGACTTTTCAACATGTTTTTTTTTTTTTTTGTAATTTACAAAATCCCATTTCAAACTGAAACAAAACCTTGATGTTAAAACAAAAATGATGATAATCGAGGTTTGAGCCGAATCGTGGGGAGAGTGAATTGTTGCATGCCGACTGAAAAGCATCATGTCCCGAGAAGCCAAAGCCGTGTGGAAACTTACTGCTGGACCTGGTGACTGCAGTTAGCACTTGTGAAGCTCACGATGAGCTGCAGCTTCTCGGTTGCGTAATCCACAAACTGCCGCTTCAGAGCTCGCTCCTTCGCCTTCGTGGTCCACGTGAGTCTCTCGTACAGGTACAGCACGCCGTAAAGAGAAGCCGACAGAGCGATGAGCCTCCAGCCCACCGTTTTCCACACCTGAGGGGGAAACGCAACAAAAAATATTCATCTGTCAAAAAATGTAAGACTAAAGAAACAAACGCAACGTATCACGCAAATATTTTCACACAAATCAGGGACGACACAGTCATTTAAAACACTTAGATTTTTAAGTAATAACAGCTTAGAGTAGTCTCAATAGCTTATCATTACTGACAAAATAATGTTTATATTTTACTTTATTGTTTTATGTTGGGTTGATTGTTGTTTTATACTTTGATTTTTTTTGAAGAATATGTACAGATATATATTTGTGTACTACACTCTATATATTGTAGTATATTTTGAAATTTTGTCACATTAAAATGAAAAAAATAATACAAATCTATTCAGTCGCCATTTTGTCATATACCAACGCCACCGTGTTGGGATCAGACGTTATCACAAAGCAGTGATTGGTCCGAGTCGATCTGAGTCATTTCTTTGGCAACCACTCGAGCCAATCAATAGTGAGCTTCTTGGGAGGCCACACCCCTACCAATTGACAGAATCTGTCAATTAAACGGTTAGATTGTTCGACGCGAGACCATCTACTTTTATTGAGGCATCCCAGTGGGCAGTTTATAACTTGAATAACTTGCAATAAAGAAAAATATATGAAACAAAAATAGGATTATTAAGAACATGAGGGTTTCAGAGCAAAAATGGTTATTCTGACCAATAGAATGAGTAATAGCTGTTCATTTCTCAATGAAATTCTATAGGGTTTTGGCTTCTTGGAGTCAGCAGGTACTTCCTGTTTGGAAGGCCAGAGGGGAGGAGTCACCCAGTCCAGTTCTTATATACAGTCAATGGTTTAGAAGCAGAGAGCAAAGTGTTGAAAATAGGTCACATATTTGTGCTTGTGAAAACCACATACCACTCCTCCAGCAATGATAACAGTCATGGAAGTGCGTGAAGTTAGGGATGCCACGTTGTTGGCCAGTGCTATCATCAGCTCTTCCTGGCTCATGAGCGCGGCCTCATTGTTGGCGGGGGCTGCGATGGAAGGCGGGCCCGAGGATGGCGTTTGAGCCACGGGCAGCGCTGATCGGGACGTCTGTAGAATCCAGACAGAGTTTAGTGGGACGGCTCAAAAACGCCACGTTTCTATGATGGCTTCAAAAACAAAGAGCAGAGCAAAGGTTACCTGATCTACCAGTTTGAGAGCCCTCTGCGCATTGACAGAGCCCAGGAAGCGGTGGACTAAAGCTTGCCATCCCAGCGAGAACCTGAACTCAATGTCCTCTTGAAAGTCGCTGCAAAGTGTGCTGCAGTTGAGGTCGTAGCTCAGGTCAAGCGTTCGGTTGGGAACCAGCATGCAAATTTGACTCTGGGCCGCGGCAGGAAGAAGAGGCTGCATGCTCTCTGAGGAGGAACAGTACAGAAGTTGCTAACGGGTTTATTTTTTATTTTTTTAACTCAACTTTATAATGAATCATTTTTTAACCAAATTGTCTTTTCACCTCTCATTTAACCCAGAACAGAATGGAAAAGGAGTAGAAAAAGTAAATGTTATAGCAGCAGCTAAACCTTTTACATCATTAAACACATGAACATCATTAAACACATCAACATCAGTGAGGACAGCCTGCTTGTGTGCCTGTCACACTGACGCATTTGAGGCATAATGAGGCATGGGACCAGGCAGTCAGAGAAGGGGGTAAATATAGCCATGCCCTGAGAGTTACAGAATGCTGGTGAGTACTCGTGAGCTTCTGACTAACTTCAGCAGCTTTCTCAGAGTTTTCTCAATGGAAACTAAAGTCTTGAAGTAGGAACGGTTCCGAGAAACGGAAAAAACAATAAAATAAACACGTTCCTTTACCTATCATGTATTTCTGAGTGGACTGCACAGAAGCATTGACGGCATTGGTGCAGCGGAAGGCCAGGTTCTTGCCCATACCCTCCTCCACATGGGACAGGAGATCCTATCAACAGCAAGGGTTTGCACAAGTTAACCCTTTAATAACAACATTGCAAAAAAGCATTTAGCAGAAAGACAATAAATAAATAAAGGAAAAAATAAACTGAAACATAAAAATGATCCATGTGAGTGTAAATTTAGATGAGCAGATGTCCACAGGCTGCTATATTTGACTATTTAGTAACATCTTTACATTTCTAAATGATAAACTGCTGCAGAGCATTCACTTATTCCTATATGTAAAGAACAGTTTATTTTTCTTATTTGATTGAGTTCAGGGGGACTGAAGAGTTTCCTCTGATATCATCAAAAGTTCTTATTTCCCTGTTTTGTTTAGCAACAAAAACATTTTTATTGAAATTATTTCTATCACAATTTATGTATTAAATGTGCCAATTTTAATAGCCATTTGGCCAGGTGAAGTTTGCAAATAAGAACTTGTTCTTTAACATGTTCATATTGCTTGATTGGATAAACAAAATATTTTTTAAAAATCTTACTAGTAGCATTTAAAAAGAGGCAAGTAGAGCTAGCAATTCAGACAAAACAAAGAAAAGCTTTGATTGAAGAATCAATCGTACGTCTTTTAATGACCAAATGAAAAGCAGAAATGGTTTAATTTTTTATAAAATCTACTAAAGAGTAATTTGTAATGTTAGCAGATGCATGAGGCGACACTAAACATAAAAAGACTTTATTTTGGTCAATCATAATCTCTCACACAGGCTACTTTGCTTTCATTGTCATTTTCATCTAAGAAAAGATACAGATCAGTGTGTTTTCTAGTATCTTTGTGTCTCTTAAATGATATTTGAGGATTTAGTAGGTAAAGGGACAGAGTGCTAAACAAAACTGAAGCCTTTCTTAATCCAGATTAATCCAGCTACTGGATTTTTAACAATGCCTGCCTGGCGATGCACTAGAACCATTGACACTATAGTGAAATCATCAAAAGACTTTGTTTCAGTACAATCAATTATTTTTACAGACAGAATTCAAAGAAAACATGTGCATCAATTAGATTTGATTTTCATTTGTACTCTTGCATGCAATACATGAGCTAAACAGTTCTGTGTTTATTTTTGAGTGAAGGCTTCACTTACAGACTTGTAGATCTTAAGAACTTGAGGTGAAGGATGGAAGTCGGCGTGAAACTCATCCACAATAACATGAAGACGACAGATCTCCTCTCCCATGGCAATGGACACCTGGGTGAAACACAACAAGGTTCAGTTTGAGCAGGAGACAGACTCTGTAAATCCTACTTTTCTGACTAAATAAAAACATAAATTCCGATTTGCTTCAACACTAGGATCCGCTGACATAAGCAGTCAGGTTTCTGAGTCAGGGGGGAGGCTGCTTCTGCTCAGTGATACCTTGGACTCCACATCCTCGCTGATAGCTTTGATCTTCTTCTTAATTTCAGCGATCAGCAGGTTGAGCTGATTCTTGACAAACTCCAGTCGGTCCGTTTGGTTCTCTCTGGCCTCCAAAGCTGCAACTCTGAAACACCACACCCCCCCCCCCCAAGGAAGAAACTCATTCACAAATTGATCAACTGAATGGATTTGGGAAAATGTTTAAAAATCCTCGGAAAGTTTACCATTATTTGACTAGTTTAGCTTTTTTTTATATCAAAATTTATTTAATCTTTGGTTAACTGTACCTGCATAAAACTTACTGACTTTGACAAAAAAAAGACAATTTTAGTAAAACTCTTAAAGTCCCACTCCGATCATCCTTTGATCTATTTTCAAAGCGCTCCCAGTGGTCGTTTAGTTATCATTATGCCGTTTTTAGCCAAAACCTGGGTCGTTTTCTAGGACGTAGTTTCTGCAGAGCAGCAGGAGTTCATTACACAGTCGCCCCTGAGGGCAGAACCGTTGGCGTGGAGTAAGACCGCCCCGAACTAACATTACCAGTAAAAGAAAAATAGTGAGCAGTGCTGGAGCCAGTGCAGTTTAGATCCAGATGCCAGCTTTGACGGGGAAAAACCAAGACGTAACATGGATCTAGTCATCTACGAGTGCAGAGCAGGGAGCTTGTGGCCTGCCGATTGCAGCTTCTATGTCACATCTACACATTTTCTTTAGATTCACAACAATTTGAATGAAGAAATACTCACAAATGCAATTTGAAGCTTAATTTTCTTTACATACGTCCTCCATCATGAGAAAAATGCCACAAGAACAACCCAAAAGAATGGTTTTCATCAGAGTGGGGCTTTAAATCAGTTCATCCTATCAACTAAAAACTCAGAGGTGGAAGAAATATGTTCAGCCAGCTGCTCACCGCTTCTCCGCCGCCTCAATGTGGATGTCGTCCATGATGCTCTTGACTTTCTCAGTGATCTGCTTGGCCCTGATAGTGTGCTGCTCAAACTTTGTTTTCACTGCTGACTGCGAGATACACTCCTGCGAGGCCATAACACACAAGTTACTGTGACGGCTTTAGCGGCTTTAGACGCCCCCATGTTTGTGCGCCGTCTGGGGAGGGGGGGGTAACACCAGACAAGATAGACACCTGCTACTTTTAACTTAAAAGAAAACAGAACAGAAGTGAAAACAGGTGGGAAAATGGCAGCAGCAGCAGAGTGTGTATCTTGTGTCCCACAGCCGTATTTTTGCACCGTCACAGTTTTGTGAGGCGAAATTATAAAAAATGAGAACACAGACAACACTGCAAATCAAACAAACTCTATGGATAACTTATAAAGACAAGCACATTGTGTCATTGACATTTCCTTCCATCTCTGACACAATGCAGGTTTTCCCTGAAGCCGCCTTTGTACACAACATAAACACAAAATGAAAGCAGCTGAGACGCCATCACAAAAGTGAAATAAACTGTAACGGATGCCCTCAACCAGAGTGAATCTAGATTTCAGCAATGAAGACGCAGGTTGATGGAAAGGCACAGTGATTGGTTGAAGGAGCCCCTGTGGGTGTCGGCTTTGACTTAAAGGCCTGCCAAAAACCCTCAGCAGCAGTTCTGCTCCACACTGGCAGACATTTGTTTGTTGTTGCTTTCGTTTTTAGCACATACCTGCTTGTGTCACAACAATCATCCAACGCACACCCCTTCACAAACACACACAGACAACATTGTTTCTACAACAGCGGAATTTCTTGAAGTTACCATTTCTAGAACGTCCAAAAATAATCGTATTTGTTGGCCATGTTGGACTGGTGCATACATTTACATTAAATAAATAATACCTATAAATCAATTGCTTTTCAAAAGCCCACATGTGCACAAACCTCAAATCTTCTCTCAAAGCTTTGAAACTCTTTCAGCCTCTCTTGGAAGCCTTCAGCCAGAGCGCCACCTGTTGGAGAAATGCACCACATCAGAAGGATCAAATAAAAAAAATGACAAAATATAGCCAGTCATAATAATTTAGTTTTAAATTTTCAATGACAACAATCACCACTTCTGTTTATACTTATTTGCATAGAAACATTTTAACATTTTTTTTCTTTATTAAATAAAAGACAATTGGAACAAAGCAAAGAACTAAACATGAAAAATCCCGTCTGAATAGAGACCACAAACATGTGGCTTGTACATGTACTGTACAACACAGGGGTTGTGTTCATCTGGAGACACGCGTCCAGGAATGTTTTAACACCCACCGGTCTCAGGCATGCCCTGGGCGCGCTGCATGCGCGAGTTCAACACTTCTTTTGCAGAGATGAAGAAAATGCGATTGGGCGCCTGTTCCCGGTCCACAACTTTCAGCTCCTCCACCAAGAAGTTAACACAACGGTCCGTGTGCTGCTTCCTCACCTGTGATGGGAAAGGCCACATTTTTGACTGAGAAACACTCACTATCAATCCAAAAATCAATGTTTCTGCATGAAAATAGAAAGAAAGTGTTTGGATTTTTCATTAAACTGATGACACTAAAGAAGGTTTTATGTATTTTTCTGACATGACACTAACTTACATCCTCCATGTATTCAGGTTCGTTTGCTGAAGCATCCCAGCGATTGTTGAGGATGAAGATGTTCGGCTTTGACAGGCGCTCATTGACTTTGTGGAAAAAATGTTTTTCCTGTAAAATAGGGAAGAAGGACAGGTCATGATTAAGGCTGCGCCGAGCAGCTTAGATCAGCAAAACAACATACTTTATTTCATTTTATATAGTGTTCCCTTGCTATATCGTGGTTCACATTTCACAGCCTCGTTGTATTATTTGAATGCTTTTTTACAGTGCATTGTGTTCTGCATCCCCATTGACTGTACTTCATTGTCAATCAATCTCCTCTGTGCCGTATCTCCTGTACAGAAAGTGTTCATTTTTCCAAATTCACATCTTCGATGGGAATCAGGTCTTTGTTTTCATTCTATTATCCTGGACTTTACAAAGGCTTGAACTTTGAGAGTTTAAACAAGAGAGAAAAGGTTGAAAATGGTTTGTCTGTCTGAGAAACTTGTATAGAATAGTAAAAAGCTTTACAGCCTTAAAACATCATGATTAATTCTTAAAAATAAAGATCACTACTTTAGAACATAACCCCCACAATAAACGGGGGACCACATTATACATATGCTTATTATTTAGAGTGTGGTTTATTTTCACACACAAAAAAACAAAAACAAAGAGGCAGACTAAACGTGAGAGTGCTTTTCCTTTCCTTCCACTACTGGAGCTCTGTCAGTGGATGACTTTAGCATGACTATGCATGAATGCCTGAGTGGTCAAGAACAAGTGAAACCTGTCTGTCCATGTGAAACCACAAACGGGCTCAGAGGAAGACATTTACCAAAAATCTGAAAGTGACATCCCTGCAAGGGTGCTGTACTTGCTGCTGAGACTGTTTGGTGTTAGTCAAGTAAGGGTTAATGGCTGACGAAGTGTGCATTATCGGAAATTAACGCACGCGGTGGAAGGCTGAACCATCCGATGCGAAGTGCATTAATTTCTGATAATGCACACTTTGAAAGCCATTAACACGCTTATACCATGGTCACTTACAAAAAAAAATAAACCAGTTTTTAGTACTTTATTCTTGTTTTTTTTCCTCGTGTGGGTTGCTTTAACAACAAGCGGTCGTTACTGGTACAACACGTTGTCACGGTAACAACGCACCAGCCTCATTTGCAGCGGCAAAGGAAAGCGATATGCAGTCATAACCATAAATATTTGGACACAGACACATTCTTTCTAATTTAGTTTCTGTACATTACCACAGTGAATTTTAAATAAAAAAAAAAACTCAGATGCCATTGAAGTGCAGACTTTCAGCTTTTATTCCATGGGTTGAACAAAAAGATTGCATAAAAATGTGAAAAACGTATTTTTTAAACACAATCCCTTCATTTCATGGGACAAATTCACTGTGATAAAGTACAGAAACAAAATTAGAAAGAATGAGTCTCTGTCCAAATATTTATAGTCTTGTCTGTATATGCTGATCATCACAATGGGTAAAATAAGCCTCAGCTATTTAAATGTTCAGATAATCCTGCAGAAACACAATGATATGAAACAGAGCTGTTTATTGTTTTCTATTTCTTTCATAATGTAAAATGTATGTGTTAACCTCCATACAGGAATAAAAAAAGCATTTATCTAATCATATTTTAAAATCAGAAACAGCTTTTTTTTAACTGTTAATTCAATAAAAAAAAGAGTGTTCTATATAATTACTTTGTCTGAATTGACAAATTGAAATGAAATATGAAGGTTTGTTTTCTCTAAGTATTACAAAACTGGCTGAGAGTTGAGGAAACTTTTGAAACCAAAGTTTTGTAGTTATTCTCACTTTAAAACAGTGAAAATGTCACAAGATCAAAACTTAACAACAAACCAACATTTCAGGGGGGGAGGCACAATTTTCCATCATTTATTAGTTCAGAAGTCATCCAGCTAGCCTGTTTCTGGCTGAAGGAATTCTCTAACCTTGAATGTTTCCTTAACCCCTAAAGCAAATGGACTACAATGGTTAACCCAGATCCCCACATATTCTGTAAATCCTTTAGGATGTTGACTAAACATAAACTTGTGTGGGTGACAGTCATTACCGTGTTCATGAGAGTGGACTCTGAGTTGGCCACCAGCACGAAGACGTCAGCATCAAGGCAAAACTTGTCAATCCAGCTGTCCAGTTGTGTCGTTACATCTGTCCCAGGACTAAAGAACGAGTGACAGGAAGAGGCAGAAAATATATACATTCAATTTGACATTTGTAAAAAAAAATTATTAACACGTTTGGGAATTGCAAAATATAATGCAGAACACTTTAAAACCAAATGACTGATCCTGTCACCTGTCTACTAGAACCAGGTCATCTCGAAGTAGCGCACACTTGGTTTTTGGCCAGAACACACGGACCAGACAGCCTGCGTCCAGACTCTCATCCATATGGAGCGCATGGGCCATCTGGTTTACAGTCTGTGGAGGAATTGTGAGTTAAATTAGATTGATGACTAAAAGGTTTCAAGAAAATTACACAAAATGCCAACGTTCTCTTCAATTTAGATCAAAACAGTTTAAAAGCAGGAAATGTAAAAACCAAAGTACCAAAATGTACCTTAATACTCTTCTCCTCATCAGAACCCTCTGTTTTCAGATAAGACCTGTCATCATCTGTGCCCTCCACACTCAAAAAGCAGTTGGTAGTGTGGCCAATTCCACTGGGCAGCACGCGGTCCCTCAGCATCGCATTGATCACTGTGCTTTTCCCATTGCTAGTTCTAAAAGCAAAGAACACACAAGTAAACTAATTTTTTGTGCTGGAGTGTCATCTCAAGCCCTTAAACTTAAATCTATTATTATTTTTTACCTTAAAAGCAGGTTTTATTTAATGGTTTTTTTTATTGCGATATTTGAATTGTTTATGATTTTTGTGTGAAAATGCTGTAAAAATAACATGTCCTTGCTTGTTAAAGTACGATACTTACGACACATCCCCCAAAAATCTCAGGTAATGTATAGAAGTCAACAATTCTGTGGAACATGAACTCACCTGCCAAAAAATGCTACCTTCATGTGCCTCCGAGCAAGCACCTCCTTAATGACTGCAAGTTTGTCCGCATAGGCCTGGATCTCAGACTTTTGATCCGGGGTGGCAACGTTCTCCAAAGCTGTATTCCCACTGATGTCTGTCAGCACAGAAAAAAAAAAAAAGAATAACATAAACAGGTAAACATGGCGTTCATTTTCACATATCATTAAATAGTGACATTCAGGAAAACGACCACCTTCCACAAACTCTGAGGTCTCTTTCACATAGTTGAGCAGTTGTTCAAACACATCGCTAATCTTTTTCTTGGCCACAACAAAGTGCTTTAGAGGGGAGAACTCCCCCCGGGATGAGTCTGTCCGCCGGAGTTGGGGGGCTGCAGACATGGTGCCAAACTGTGGAGAGACAGAGGGACTCGATGTAGGTAAAGTCCAAATCAGCAGAAATGCTATTTAGACTGAGCCTGTTTACAGCTGTAGCATGAGTAAAATATTGCGGACACACGTGGGAAAGCTGACCCGCCTGACAAGTCAAACACACATGTGCAGTTACCAAAGAAAAACAGCATAATTTACGCGTGACACACAAGGACGACCTGCAGTATCACATGCAGATGACAGAAATCGGTCACTCAAAGGAAGTGTACTTTTCCTTTTTTTTAACATTAGTTATAACACTGAACACACAAAACCAAAATATGGTAAGTCCCCAAACCGTGAGTGTATAACAAATTAAGCTAGCAAACTAGCGCAAACACATAGTTAGCATTAGCAAAAAGTGAATTTTGTTTTATTTTCCTTACCACAGTCCTAAAACAGTTGATATTGTCTTCTCATTACATAAACACTACAAATCCATGTAGGCAGTACAGAAAACTTCCATCACTATAAAAAAAAGTCCTGCTTTGAACCTGGCTAACCTTCTGTTTGTACCCAGCAAAGGCATAGACGGCAATTTATTACGAACTTAAAGACAACTTCCGGTACAGACCTTCAAAATAAAAACTTTCTCAGTGTGACATTGTCACAAAAATATATGACTGCTGATTGTTCGGGAAGTTTACGAGTATCCCTTGGTAATTTTTTATATATTTATTTTTTATGTATAATTAGTATATTTCACAATGCCGACTTACTTGAAAGTAAATTTGAAATCTGTGTGATCATGTTTCTTTATTTTGAAACTGTATGTATCAGTGTTTCCGTTTCCCTTCTCTGCAGATGAAGGCTTTTTCAAGCAAAAGTCCGGTGGGCGGAGTTAAGGATCGGAATGCAAACAGAGCCAATAGGCGCCCAGAAAAATGCATAACTCCTTTAAAGAGACCTCTGCTGTTAAAGTTGTCAGCATTTGTTCATTTACTGATTGTAAGTCAAATAAATTAGTATAAATAAATAACCATTATCATTAAGATTTTGTATTCCATATAGCATAATAAACGAATAACTACCATGGTCTCATGCTTTTCCGTTTCATAACATAATAAATCCTTTTCAAACTATTATTTTTACACTGCACCTTGGAAGGAAATCATACGGACTAATACATTAGAAAAAAAACTCGTAAAACTAAATGACTGAACTGATTACAAATACAAAAAGACTGACATCTTTGGTGCATGGTTGGATGTTTACCATATGTATCCTAATGTTAACATTTACAAAACCTTTGTGTAACGCAAACCTTGATGTCAAATATTGTGATATAGGTGAAATGTTATTGTTGTGAATTGTATGACAATTGCGTGTTTCAAACATGTGTTATTGCAGCCTGTTAACATGGTAGCCAGTCGTCATCATCTGTAGAGCAGAAAAATGTAGATCGTTGGCTATACCATTGATGATTAAAAGCATTAAAATAAAAAGCTACAATCCAAATAATGTCAAGAACACAAACAGATTTCACCTTTGGATCTCAGGGTGGCTCACAAAAAGGTGCCTTGAACGTTTGAATTTTCACCAATATTTTCAAAATTAGCTAGAAAAAAAAACCAACAAGGTGAATTATACGTAATTTAGACACCACCAGCAGATGCTTTTATTCTACATGAATCTTGTAAAAGAACAATTACAAAAGTTGTACTTGCACTGATATAATTTAATTTTTTTTGTAAATTAATGAGATTTTTTAAATTAACTCATATTTTGGTTTAATTCGTTTTTTGTAACATTGCTGTTCACTTGCCTGTTGACCAAAATGGCATTCCATAGAAAATGTGCTATTGTGTGTTTGTGTGAATGTGCATGTGTGTGTACTTATAATTGTACCTCAAACATGAACAGCTGTGACAGACTGCTTTAGTTTGGAGCAGCCAACAGTGAACAACCTCCAGCCTCTTGTCTGGTTAAGCGACACCACGCGACGGCTTGCCCACACAGAAACACAGGACCAACCCTTTTCTTCTTTTTACAACTTTCTGTTTTTCTGTGGTTTGTGCAGATTAGTGATGGAGGATTAAAATGGTGAGGAAGAAAAAACGTCCACTTTCTGAGTAAGTATTCCTTTGACTTTTATTTAGTTGAGTTTGCATCAACAATTCTATGTACAGAACGGTTGTCTGACTAAACTTATTTTTAATTGCATCCTGATAGCTGAATAATGCTGATAAATTGATTAATAAAACAAAGCTTTTTAATGCAGGACTTACTTTGACATCATAGATTATTAATGAGGCGGTTATGCTTGCTCCCCTCCTGGGCAGATATAGATTTCAGTCCATCCAAGTGGAACTTTAATCCAAAACCGACTCTTACTTCTATAGATTTCACATTTACATGCATCACTTCCATCAAGTTTATTTTGAAAGATCACAGAGATTCTCATAAAATAAAAGTGGTGCTAAACTTTTCTTTGTAAAACGACCTGAGCTCAAACTATTTTTCTGTTAGCTTCCACATTGTGTTGTTGCTATTGTAGCAGCACGGGGGGCACAAGAGCCTGTGTGTGTATTGTCAATGTGTAGGCGGGTGCTTTTTGTGTGTGAGTGTTTGTGCTTGAGTGCATAGCTCACCTTTACATTGCACTCTTATCTAGAATTTTCTGTCTCAGGGAAATGAGTCATTTTACTTCTGATTTTTTTCCTTATTTTAAAGCGCATGTGTCAAACTGAAGGCCCGGGGGCCAAATGTGGCCCTCCATGTCCTTTTATATGGCCCGCGAGAGCATAAACATTTTTAATGGACGAAACTATGGACACAAATTGGTGTGTATTTATTTATATCTAGGGGGAATCTGACTTGAAATATTGGATTGAGCAACTATACATTAAGACTTAAACACTGTCCATATAACCTAACCAGACAGAATCAAATCAAACATAAAGGAGTAGTTACATTTGTTTTTCAATACATTTAGTTACATGTATAAGTTATATCTGGCCCTTTGAGGACAACCACTATGCTAATGTGGCCCTCAGTGAAAATGAGTTTGACACCCCTGTTTTAAAGAGTAAATTAGTATAAAATTGTTAGATGTATTGATTAGTTATTGTTCAAGCTTAGTTTAATTTTGTTTTTTCCCAGAATCTGCAGAAGCATGATGTGGGATGGATAAACAACAACCAAACTCTGCTGTAAGTTTTTATAAACAAATTGTGCAGAATTGTTGCAAAGCTTGGTTTACTTAAATTAGGACTTTTATTTTGATATTCGAATGATCAAAATAACCAAATCGACCTCTTTTGTTAATTTGTGTGATCTATGTACTGAACGTTTGTAAAAAAATAAACATGCAACTGTTTTTGTGGATTTCTGTGTCAGATGGCCTCTAATGACCCTGACCTTCCTGACCCCTCCGATGACCCCCAGCCTGGTGACCTCATTGAGATCTTCAGACCAGCTTATCAGCACTGGGCTCTCTACCTGGGAGATGGTTACATCATCAACTTGACTCCTGTTGGTTAGTGCAGGATGGGAAACCAATTTCTTTACATCCTAAAACTCACACTTTTTCAAATTTTTATTTTATTTCCAAAAAGCATTAGCCTTTCCAGTTTTTTGAGCATTTCACAACATTTGCATTTTTGAAATTAGAATGTAAAAGTGAGTTTTAGATCTTTCCATTGCAACGTTTTTCATGTTTATCAGCCCTTAATGCATTACTTTTTTCTTAATTTGTTTGACACTGCTTTACCAAAACACCTATTTGTCTGGAAACTGAAGCAGCTTTGATTTTCCTCAAACCAGAACAAAGCTATTCCCCAGTTTGAGGTCAGAGCTGTCCTGAGCTGTCAAATGGTGCAGAAGGATCAAAAACAGTTCCTGTTTACAAGAACTGCCTCACACCCACTTCCTCCTCTTCAGACTTCCTTTGCGAGCCCTTGTCAGTGCTACATGTAGAAATCACACGAGCTTGCACTGACACATCTGGAAAAACTCAAGAACTTTTTAAAATAGAATAGTCCCTGAAAAGCTGCATGACTTTATCTATTGGAATATTTTTTTTGGAGAAAAAACACACAAAAAACGTTTGATTTTTGACTCTGAATGACCAATTGTATCATGTCTGCATATTTCTGAGACCCGTATCTCATTAGCATAATCCAAACTTTCCTTAAAAATCTATTTTCTAAGCAATGACTTGCTTTCTGCTCTGTAGTTTATAATCATTCCACTAGGGGCAGCAGAGGGACTTTTCCTAGTTATTACAAACTGGCTGCTTCCGTGTAATCTCTAAAACCCTTTTGGTGGGAAAACCTTTATGGCCAGAATAACTCATCTGTTGTTATTCAGTATTTTAAAGGACTACTTGCTATCTCAAAAGAATGCAAAAGTTGTTCATAATGAATTCTATATAATACAGTTCCATCATGTTAAAAATGCATGAATCAAAGTTGCGGGTAAATAAGGTGCTTTTTTTCTGAATCTCAATCTTTTTGCATCTTAGCCTTGTAAACTTCACTATATTAAAAATAAACAATAAAAAATGTAATTAAGATGTTTTTGTAAACTCTTTATTGAAATCCACAAAAAATTGCACTTTCCTTTTTTATTGAGATAAAGATAGTATCAATTGTGATATGTTGGGTGATTTGGTGAATTTGTGCTTACAAATATTGACGTGAGTGTTCACTGTTTCAAATTTTGTTAACATGTTAACAAAATGAAAACATTGTTGACATGAAGTAACTGTTTTATAAACAATTAATATCAAAAAATGTGGCATTCTTTTATTACAGCACTTAAAAAATGAATAACATTAGATGAGTTATTCTCACTATAAAGTTTTCTTACCTTACTGACAGGTCTTTCTGTCTTAGAAAGGGTCCTCGCTCATCCAAGTGTTACCCCCTGCAGTAGGGGGTCCCTCAGGGGTCGGTTCTGGGCCCATTGTTTTTTTCTATTTACTTGTTGCCACTTGGAATGCTGTTTTGGCACCATAAGGTGAACTTTCACCTTTATGTTGACGACTGCCAAATTTATGTCCCTATGTCTAAGGGACCCAACCTAAAGATTAACTCAATAACTGACTGCCTTGCTGAAGTTCTCCATGTGTACAGACCTTTGGGCTTTCTTGGCCGGTGGTGGAAGATGCTTTATAAATAAGTAAATTATAATGATGACATGATGATGATGAAAGTTTTGAAAATTAACAAAACTTTTCCCACTGAAAATATTTTTGAGATTTCGTGGAAGCAGGCTTTTTGAAATGATCAGGAAAAGTCCTTCTACTGCCCCTAGTGGAATGGTGAAGAACTACAGGGCAGAAAACATGGACCAAGTTAGACACGGTGTGTTTTCAAAAAGATCTTGGATCATACTTAAGACATAGGTCTCAGAAATATGTGCATGAAATATGATACGAATGGTTATATAGAATTAAACTAACATTGTTGTGAGCAAAAAATCACCAAATCAACCAACATATTAAGCTGCTTCCATCTATATGTTTATAAATAATTTATATTGTAAAATGTTTTTTGTGGATTTCACTTAAATGGTTTAAAAACATCCTAACCCCCCCCCCCCCCCCAAAAAAAAAATAAAATTAATAAAAGTATTTTTTTTCTTCTTCAATTCTTTGATGTTGTGAGGTTTACGGGGTTAAATCCCCCTTTTTTGAGTGGATTCCAATAATATATTAAGAATTAAAATGGTGGAAAAGAAAAAAAACAAACAGGGAAAACAACTCTAAAAGCTTTTAATAAACATGTCAGATCCTCTTTTCAGGCATGGACCACAACTTTATCAGACAATAATCTGTTAGTTGGAAAATATGTTTTGTTTAATGTAAAAATGTTAAGAATAATAGAAAATCTATGGTTGACACCCTCAACCGCCAAAAAAAATTTAAATCTTAGGTTCGGCAAATATAGACACAGATTCCTGCAGCTGGAAATACTGTTTTCAATGACAAAGAAACAATGACGTTATTTTTGTGTGTGCTGCACAGTGCCATAATGGTTAAGGCCCTGGTTCAAATCCTAACTGGGACCCTTCTGTTCTCCTCGTGCATGCGTGGGTTTTCACTGGTTTCCCCAAACAGACCTTAACTGGTGACTCGAAATTGCTCCTAGGTGTCACCCCACACAAGCTGGGTTTCACTCCAGCAACCCCATCACTCCAAAAGGAATTCAGGGAGTGCAGAAGTTGGCTGAAATTTATTTATTTAAATTTTCTTTTGCTCATTTGGATTGAATTGAACTTTCATTATCTCATAGGGAGAAACTCACTTGTCCTGTCAGCTCGAAGGAAAAAAATCAATTCAATTTACAACAACAATGGTTGTCTCAATGGTAACTGTTTAATGAACATGAAGTCGTACTGTGCAATTGCAAAAAAACAAGTGATAATACAAATTACAGCTCACCAAATATACGTGCAAACAAAAAAGTAAATAGATGAACTGAGCAAATAACAGTTTAAATAAATATGTATGTGATTTTAACTGACATTGTCTCACTTATGCTCTTCCCTCCTCCAGATGAGAGCCAGGCCGCCGCCATGTCCAGTGTGAAGTCCGTCTTCAGCAGGAAGGCCGTGGTGCGCATGCAGCTGCTGAAGGAGGTGGTGGGCAGCGACTCGTACCGCGTCAACAACAAATACGACGACAACCACACTCCCCTCCCCATCTGTGAGATCATCGAGCGAGCTCAAGTCCTCATTGACCAGGAGGTGTCTTATGACTTGCTGGGGAGCAACTGCGAGCACTTTGTTACCCTTCTGCGCTATGGACAGGCGGTGTCCGAACAGGTCTCCCACTGTCTGCTTTGTTTTATGTGTCTCCAGTGGAAAATAACAATCTGTAGATCAAGGAAAACTGTTCAATGTGTGGCTACTTTCTAAATGAAGAATACTATTTAAGGTCCCAATAGACCACAGAGCAAAGGATTGGTCACTTTCCCAAACCATCTTCTGCTGTCAACCTCCTGGTGGCATCTGAAAATGACCAATAAAGAAGTCCAATAAATAATGTTTTTACACTATCATATTAGGAGCTGCACTTTATTATTGATGGGCGGTATAAAACGAATGTGTACGTTGGAGCTCTAGCCTCATTGGTTTGATCATCCCTGGTTCATTTTCTGTGCTCCACAGGCTTCACGAGCCATTGGAGCCATCAGCGTGGTGACGGCTGCAGCCAGCGCCTTCTCTGTCCTGGGGCTGATCAACACGCGTTCCAGAAACAGACCTTTCTGACGGAGGCAAACCTCACCCGAGGCTGTCGTCTCTCAACGATCATGCAGCTGTTATTGAAAGCAAAACCAATAAAGTATTCATCAGAATGGAACTGACTTTGTTGTTTAAGGATTAAAAACTACACTGCCTGTATTCCGTGTACTTAAATACATAAATTTATGTTTTTAGGTTATTCACTTAAAAAGAGAGGAATTAAAACTGATGACCATATTAGACCGTACGGTCTAATGTTCTGCTTTACACACGTTTCACGCAACACAACGTCAAGTTGCAAGATGCTTTGCGAACAGCAGGTGGCGGTAAACACTATATACAGATTCAACATCTAGGGATGTTGACAGAGAAGAAGACAAGTTCGTGACGTACAATTTCTGCGCCGGGACGTAAACACGTGTTTTAGTTTTTTACCTGTTCGTGGATTCTTGCTGGGGAAGAAAACAATCCCGCGATAAATATGGGGAAGAAACTAAAAGTTGGAAAAACTAGAAAAGATAAATTTTACCATTTGGCAAAGGAAACAGGTATATTTATTTGGTATACGTAACGGGCTTAATGTTAGCCCTCGTACGTAGCAGTCTGGCTATTTAAACAGAAACTGTGTTCTAACTGAGTCTGTTAAATAACCTTTTACTTAACGATTTATTTACAGGTTATCGCTCTCGTTCATCCTTTAAACTCATTCAGCTCAATCGTAAGTTCCAGTTTTTGCAGAAAGCAAGAGCTTTGGTCGACCTGTGCGCTGCTCCAGGTGGATGGTTAGTAAGCTCAGGATTTCATTTACTTGTGTCTTGTCTTTTTTTTCCTCACCATTAATTTCACACTTAAAAAAAATCACCGCGGTGATTTTCGTCTGGTCTGGAACTTAGCAATAACAGATAACACGATTATAACAGCTTCTATTTCTTTGCTCGGTAACTAACTACTGGACGCAAAAAATAAATGAAAGGTTTTAGCAGACATTAAGTCCATTTGTGTTATAAACAAAAACGAACAGAGGTAAAAAAAAAAAAAACATTCAATAAAATGCTCACAAATAAGAGTTTGTCTACCAGACCGTAGGGACTTCAAATTAAAAAGGTTGATTCTGTGCTGTTTTCAAAAGGTTTATCACTACATTTTATCATTTTATTCTAAAATCAAAAATTTCTTAATCGTGATGGTGATGATTACAAAGAAAAAGAATCAAATTTACAGTAAAACGTACATTTTTTTATTCTAATTCGTATAATAATGTATTTCTGTTCACTAGGTTACAGGTTGCATCCAAGTTTATGCCTGTTTCAAGTCTCATCATTGGTGAGTGGGTCATGATCAGCACAAACGGCGGTTTTGAGTCTGAGCTCACTGAACTGTTCCAAAGATGATGTGATCCTCTGTGTTTTTCTCAGGTGTGGACCTGGTTCCTATTAGACCCATTCCCAGTGTAGTGACACTGCAGGAGGACATCACCACTGAGAAGTGCAAACAGGTGCTGCAAACATACTGCTCTCATTTCCACGGATAGAACTGATTTGATTGGTTTATGTCGAGCGTTACAAATTATGGAATAATACAATAAAAAAAAAAACAGATATATCCCACTCATTTTCAGTTGTTAAATATTGAATTAATTAGTAAAGAAAAAAATCAACAGAAAACTGATGATTCCGCTTTTGAAAACTCCCAGTGTGGCATGAATGCATCTTCTCCACTTACAGGCTCTACGAAAGGAGCTTCAAACGTGGAAAGTGGACGTCGTGTTAAATGATGGAGCCCCAAATGTGGGAGCGAACTGGCAACACGACGCCTTCTCCCAAGGTAAAACGAGGCCGGAATATACATGTTTTTTAAGTGAAATTCATTTTAATAGCCAAACATTCGTTCATACATGAGATATTGCTCTACTTTTTACATTTTATTGGCTTTTTATGTTCTTATTCACTTATTAATGAAATTAGTTTTTAACAGTTTTTATTATGTTTAGCTTTTAATGTGAAGTGCTGTCTTCAATTTTAAATTGTGTTGAGGATGATTTGCATTTATTTCTCTAGTTTTATGTGATCAATATTTTCCAGACATAAAAAATATTTATTTTTTAAAAATTCTAACATGTGCAAACCCGTATCTGCAGCATCACATCCTGACAAGTTTGTCGGCTCACTTCAATCTTTTTAAACTCTGATCTGTTTCTTGTTTGTTTACTTTCAGCTCACTTGACTCTCATGGCTTTAAAGTTGGCCTGTGAGTTTTTGAACAAAGGTGGCACTTTTGTCACCAAGGTCTTCCGGTCTAAAGACTATCAGCCCCTCCTCTGGATCTTCCAGCAGTTCTTCAAGAAGGTGCAGTCCACTAAGCCACAGGCGTCGAGAAACGAGTCCGCTGAGATCTTTGTCGTCTGTCAGGGTCAGTGTCTGCTGCACAGCTTTTTTCCACTGGAGGACTTCCTGTTTTTATTGTGCATTTGCAGAGAACATCCATGCTTTTTGTTTCCTTCCAGGATTTCTAGCTCCAGACAAAATAGACGGTAAGTTCTTTGACCCCAAACATGCCTTCAAAGAGGTGGAGGTGCAAGCCAAAACTGTGAGGGATCTGATTACCGTCAAGAAACCAAAGGCAAGTTCCCGGAAGAGTGTCTGTTGATTTAATTATTAAAGCAAATTCTGTAAAGTTGTAAAGACATTCTGGATTTATCATGGAAGCGTTGTTTCATGGGACTTCCGCTGCAGAAGTCATGCTCGTTCATTACTTATCAGACCGCTGTTGTTGTTGTTGTTGTAGGCAGAGGGATACACAGATGGGGATTTGACGCTTTACCACAGTTTCACCGTGACATCTTTCCTGAAAGCGGAAAATCCGGTAGACTTTCTGGGAAAAGCTAGCGAGGTGAGCGCCCTGAAGGCAACACTTAATTCATCTGTCAGTTAAAAATTACACTTTTAAAGACACCAGCTGAGATGTTAAACAGTCCATAACCTGACACTTGAGTCTGTTTTTTCTTTTATTAATGTCAGACTGAGAAGGATTTCTCTTTTTTCTAAAGCTAATTCCTCCTCTGTCCTCCCAGATCAAATTTGACAGTCCCGACCTGGAGTCCCACTCTTCCACCAGCAGCGAAATAAAGGAATGCTGTCGTGACATCAAAGTGTTGGGCCGCAAAGAACTGCGGTAAACTTTCCTTTAGTCCCGTCTTTGAGTTTCAGAAACTTTGGGACGAAACTGTTGAGCTGGAATGTCAGAAACTGATTTGATTTTCAAACACAAAATAAAAATCAGGATAAACAGAAAGTGATTAAGTGCTTGAAAAAGGAGTGGGTAGAAAAATAAGTCTTACTATATTTTATACATACAAGTTTACGTGTTGAACATTTC
The DNA here is from genome assembly GCF_053564925.1 of Oryzias latipes. Classification (NCBI taxonomy): domain Eukaryota; kingdom Metazoa; phylum Chordata; class Actinopteri; order Beloniformes; family Adrianichthyidae; genus Oryzias; species Oryzias latipes. Next base: position 11,431,128 of record NC_136240.1, read on the forward strand.
ATAATTATTCACAAAGAATTGAGAAAAAAAGCATCAAAGTATAATATTCATAATATTCTACTTTAAGAAATGTTCCTATGACTCGTTTTTGTAGTGTGCATAGTGGCTGTAGGGCGTTTTTGTAGCTGTTTCCACATAAGTCAATAGTAGAGATGCGACTATACTAGAGCACAATATGCATCTAATTTGTAAAATATTCAACCTTGCTTAGTTTCCCTTTACTCTTCAACAATTAAATGTGCTCCCTGATGAGATTTCAAAGACTTTGGTTGTCTTTGAATTCCTTCACTGCTCATTACTTTTTTTTTTTTTTTTGAAGAGTTGAACAGAACAAGACTTCAGTGAATCAGCCAATAGTAATTGGAGTCTGAAGTAACAAACAGAACAGACGACGAGAAAACACAAATCTGGCAACACAAGGCTTATTTTAAGGTTATTTCACTAGTGGCTACATAGTGCACTATGTGAGTTCATCATTTTCTAGGTGTGTCCCAATCTACAATTCCAATAAACAAGTGTCCCAGAAATTTCTCCAGAAGTCTCTGTAAAAAAACAGTGGGCATCGATGCTCACTAGACTGGCAAAATATAGACCACAATGCATTATGTTGGAACGATTTATCATGTAAACATAACGCATCTTCTTTTTCTTATAGATCATCCAACTTTTTATCATCAGAACACAGTGGATTCATAAATAGTTTCATAAAATGTTCACCTTTCTGAGGTTTTTACTGCAGGAAATCGGTGTTGAATTGGGTTAACATCTAGATGGTCTCGCACTACATTGGTTTTCTAGTCGTTTGGGAGGGAATTCGGACCTAACCTATGTCTAAACTCGATGCAGATCCTGATTCTGTTTATGTGCTTGTTCATCTGCAGCCTCCTGCTGAACTGGAGGGCCAAGCTGAGAAGATACCTGGCAAAAAAACTGAAGGAGGAAGCCAAGCAGCTCGGCCAGGAGATCAGGTTCACCTTCACAAGCAAAAAAATATTCCTTTAATGTATCCTGGAGGAGGTGTCGTGGAAGTAACAAATAACAAACATTTTGTTTATAGTTTAAGTTCTGATGAAGAGGACAATTCTGAAGATGAACCAGAAGAAAAGAAAGAGGACAAAGTGGAAGAAGGGGAAGACGAGGATGAAGAGGAGAAGGAAATGGAGAAAAAATTAGCTGAACTCAAAGCCGAAGAAGTGGCCGAACTCAGACGGTACGACACACTCTTCGTTATTTTCTCTTCACAACTGTTTAGGTTTTTTTTTCAGTTGCTTTTGAATGTTTTGCTTCATCAGGAAGAAGAGGAAGCTGTTGAAAGAGAGGAGGAAGCAGAGGGAGAGAGTGGCGCTGAAGATGGACCTGCCGGGTGTGTCCATCGCCAACACAGACGACACGTCTTTGTTCTCCTTGGCCGTCATCAAAAAGAAAAAGGTAAGTGCCGCACACACACACAAACACACACACACACAAACAAAGAGAAAACGATGGACATGTCAAAGCTGGTCTCAACTGTCCTTCAGGTGCTGTCTGACATCACAAAGGGGGACATGCAGGCGGCTGACAGTCTAGTAGGAGGAGAAGATGACCTTCACCTCTCAGATGAAGAGGAAGATGACGCAGATGAAATGTCCCTAGCATCTGATTTAGATGAAGAGGACTTGGAAGAGGTGGAACAGAGACAGAAAGAGCTTGACAGGAAAAAAACAAAGAAGAAGTAAGTCTTTGTTAGTTTTTGTTAAAAAGATGGAATCAAATTGATTTAATGTCAGACTCAGCAAGGTTTAATAAGGTGTGATTTTGTCCATTTTCCATCCAAAAACAAATTTTGTTTGGTTCACACAAACCGTTTTCCTGTAAAAAGGGACTTAAACTGAACAACAGTGGATCTTTCATTATGAAAATGACATTTTCCCACAATAAAAACCTTCAGAGAAGCCGTTTGGTGACAAACAAATTACAAATGCAAAAGAAATGGAGCTTTAAAAAATCTGTATGAATGTAGTTCATCAAACTACAGCACAGAAAGACGGAATAAGAATTTCAGGTAGAACTGCATAAAACAACTGCAATAAAATTCTACTTCCTTCACCCATCCAGCTCAGTAGCCCGGTGGTAGAGTGTCCGCCCTAGGGGACTTTAACTTATTTCTTTGTTCAGTTGTAAAGAACTCAAAGTAAGAAAATGTGGTTTAAGTTTTATAGTACGGTAGTTTGCGAGGTTAAAACCCCACAGACACTAAATAACTATTTTGATTTTAGAAAAAAAAAGGAAGCGATTTTCTCTGATATTAGTCTTAGTGGTACATAACTTAACATAAATAGTCTTTAAATTGTGATTTTTTTTTTCTTCTTCATAAAGCATATTTAAAAAAACTGATCATTGTTTAAGTGGTTGGGGAAAAAAGCAGTTTTAAGTAAACTAAAATGACCTTAAATGACCTTTTGAATTGACAGTTTTGATGAAGTAAACGATACCTCAGAAGAGTTTTTCAGATCAACACTTTACAAGATACAAAAAACATGTCTGTGTTTTCCAGAGTGATGTTCACAGAGGAGGCAGAAGATGAAGAACAGGAAGGGGGTTTGCTGGTGGAACTAGAAGAAAAGGATGAGAAGAAGGAACGGGAGACCAACTTATGGTTCAGCAAGGTCTGTCGGCGCATCCGCCTGCTTCAGATGCACAGCTCTCGATAGCCTGGTTTACCTGAGCGGTATGGTCTGGTCCGGTGCGGCCAACACCATGGAGGTCATCCAGCAGTCTTTTTTTCCCCGCTTTGCTTTTGGTTTTTCGTTTCTTCAAAGCATTTAAGGTTGTTTGAGAGAAGATTGTGGGCTTTATGTCGTAATGACCTTCAGTCTACTGGTTTCAACAGTACCTCTGCACTAACCGGTCCGTTCCATTTTTCTATGAACCTACAACCAATGGGGGCCCAAAAATGGCATAATTTTGCTTGGCTTAATGGGTCAATTTTATAATGGGAATGCTCAAAATACCTGATTGGACCAGACCGCACCGCCTAGAGGAAACAAGGCATCTGTTCCTCGGTGTACCAACAGGGTTTGTTTTTTCTTTTGCATCATGACTGATGTGAAAGTGTTTGTCTTTTTGTTTAACCTGTAGGGTATTTTTTCTGAAATTGATCTGGAAGGAGATGCTGAAGGTGAGCTCATGCAGACCGAGTGGCTTCACAACAAACCCAAAGGTAGGTCCGCCTTTTTCAGTCTCGTCTTTCTGTCCTGTACGTTTTTGGCTCGGCTAATCCGTCTGTCTGAAATATTTCTTCAGCTAAAGGTAAAAAAAGGAAAGTTGATCAGGTGGAAAAGGAGCTAGAGGAGGAGGAGAGGAAAGAGGAAGCTTCTGCTCCCGACGAGGAAAAGCCAGGACCTTCACGTGAAGCTGTACAAGACAGTGACAGTGACTCTGACGACAGCAGTGATGAGGAGAAGTAAGAGCTCATGTCACGTGTCTACTTGTTGGTTGATTTTGTTTGTAGTAGAGTAAAGGAAATGTTTTTGCCAAACTAATTGTAAAAATTAAAATGTGTTTTTGTGCAAAAAATTGTAAAGAACAGTTGGATTCATGAGATCCTAGAACCTTCTCAGTCGGGGTTCAGGCCTGGACATAGTACAGAGACTGCACTGTAAAACGTTTTTAATGCCGTTTTGTTTGCAACAGACAAAAGTGAGTTGGTTATGTAAGGGTTAATGGCTGACGAAGTGTGCATTGTTATTTTTTAACGCACGCCGTGGAAGCCCAAACCGTCCGACAGTGCTTTAAAAAGTGATAATGCAGACTTCAAAGACCATTAACCCGCTTATATCATGGTCACTTACAAAAGAAAGAAATATTAACCAGTTTTTAGTCCTTAATTCTTGTTTTTTTTTTTTGATTTAGATCGCTTTTCTCACAAAAAGCAGATTTGGCGATATGAACCTCTATAAATATATATATAGATATATATATATATCTATATATATATATATATAGATATATATATGCTGATCTTTCCGATGGGTTGAATAAAGCATCAGTTCAGAGAGAAAGTTCACCTCTTACTACTTGATTTTGTCCAAATGATGAAGCAAAAGGTTTTAAAGAAGCGGGTGCAGTGATACAAAACATTTAAGCTAGGTGACCGGAAGCTCTTTTTCACCATGCGGTTATCCTGTGGTATATCAATTTTTAATGCACACCCAGCAGAAAATAAGAATCGAGTAGTCACCCGGACCATGGTATAAGATTTTATTATTAGACCTAATGTCAGCTTAGGTTAACTGTTCCTCCACTCCTGTGCTTTGCTGACCTTTTATTATGCTTTTAATCTTTTTATTAATTATCTTTTTTTTTTTTTAGGTTTTATCATTATGTCCCTTAATCTTGTCTGATTTTCTTTTTTTTTTTTTTTTTTTACTATTTATTGATGTAATATTGTGCACAGCCCTTTGGGCCTCCTTGAATGTTGGTGAAAGGTGCTCTAGGAATAGTAATAATATGAATAGATGAAAATGAAGGATATGTTTACTCTAAAGACGTTACCCAATAAACATTTAGGATAAATGTTAGCTTTATAAACCCTGTCCGGGCTCTTCCACTGTTTCTATTCAGATCTTCGTTTGTTGCTGCTCTGCAAGTGTTTGAAGCGGTTTGGGTTTGAAGTTTGGACTGCGTGTTGCATAGTAGTAAATGTGGGAGAGTGTGCAAAACTCTGCCTTTATTTAGTTGACTCTGTCGTAACAGGGAGATACACAGACTGAAGAAAGCCAAAGGTGCTGGTGGGATGTCAGAAGATCCGGATGAAGATGATTTTCAGGTCGTCCCAGTGGAAAGTACCAGTGAGTAGCAGAAGCTTTGTTATTGTCCTACTCATTGCATCTGAGAATGGGACGCTTGCTGCTGTAATTTTTTTTTCCATACAAACAAAAAAGTTGGTCAATAAGGACTCTTCTGTGCATGTCATCTAACCCAATTTTTTATGCTTGTTTTTGTTTTTTTAGGTAAGAAAGCTAGGATTCTGAACGCAGAAGGCCTGGCTTTGGGTTGCCAGATCGCCACTTCCAAGAAAAAAACAAGAGATTTGGTGGATAATTCTTTCCACAGGTGTGTCTACCACCAAACATTTTTTTTATTTAACATTAAATGACCCAAGTACCGTTTAAAAAAAAAAAAAATGAATGACAAACAAAACTATTACTAACCTCCAAAATTTAGTATTTCACAAAAAAACGGGGCAAAACTAATTTCCTCATCTTTATTTCTCATTTTTATCTAAGAAGTGCCGCGGTCTGCCTTCCAAATGGGATCACAAATGTTCATATTAGTGCACATGAGTCAGAAACGGTTAAGCTGGTTGTGATTTCTCCAGAAAATATTCTTTAAAATAGAATTGCTGCCACTTTAGAAGAACAAAAGTACGGTAAATAAAAGTCTTCTTAAAAAGGAAATAATAAAACTAACATAAATTGTGTTAATAAAAAAAATATAATATTTACAGATAGTTTTTCATTTAAACTTGAATGAACTAAAATATGAATGAAAATGTAAAAATATAAGAAAATATGGTTAATGGTCAATCTTAAAAATGCTACAAATTTGGTCTGTTTTTATGCATTTCTCTGTTTAGTTCTAAAGAATTGAAAGTAAGAAAAGATGGTTTCATTTTTAAAGTACCGTAAATTCCGGACTACAAAGCGCACCGATTACTAGCCGCACCCACCCATTTTCACGTGTTTAACTACTTTTATACATACACAAGCCGCGTCGGAGTACAAGCCGCATGTACTAGGCAACATTGTCATCCTGACAATCCACATCCTGATTCCCAGAATAAGTGTAAGTCGTTAGCACACTGTGGGTGGAGTCAGCTTTTCCTCAGGATCATGTATTTGAGTACACCTACATCTGCCAAACAGCATGGACCTCTATTCTGTTCACAAGTTCCTCAGTTATGGTTTTTTTCAATTATTATTATTATTTTTTTACTTATTGACAATCTAGGTATCATACATAAAATTACAAACAGTAACCATATAATCAACATTACATCCCTCAGTTATGATGAGGAAATTTACATCCGCAATTCCCCATTTCCCATGAGTCTTAGGGGCTAAAGGCGGGGCCAACGCCCGGCTCGCAGCACTGTTGTACGTGTTTAAGAATGAGCAAGTATCAGCAGTGCATGGTGAGGTGAACGGGAACAGCTCCCCTTCCGCTCCACTCCCATAACGCTCCTTCCGGCAGCGTTATGGGAGTAACAGCGCCTCTGCGCGGCGCGCGTGTCAGAAGTTTCCTTCCACAACAAACACTGTTGCTCCGCGGACGCCTCATGTGTCTCCCCTTCCTATTTTCTCCGACACCCCTGGCCAGGGTGGCTCCAGCGCTTCGTCCCTAATGCGCCGGTGGACGGAGCAAATCGTGTCTGTGCAGAGCAATCGGACTTAATACTGAACGTTTTGTAAATGAGGGGCGGATGCGTTGTTACGTGTGGGAGCCTTAAGACTGCCATCGGCCCCGCAGCTCTATGTGAACGAGCAGCAGAACATCTATCCAGCTCACACGGCGGCTGTGGGTCGGTGTGAGCTTTTCAATGCAAAATTTCGCTCAGTCCTTAGAAACCGTAAAAACGATCAAGTCGATTTGTGTTTCCAGTCGTGTCCCGACAAAATAAAGGCTGATGTTATTCCCACATATTTACATGCAGCCAGCCGAGTCACTTTGACTCAGAGGTAAATTCACTCCGGAGCATGCGCTGTTCTCTCCGTCACGCAGCTAACCGGCTTTTCCGAGCCCGTTGGTGATGGTGGATTTTTTCACGCTGCTTTTAACGATTGCTTTTAACTTGAAAGCTTCATCATATTGTAGCGGCGATCACGTGCACGTTGGGTCTAATGGCCCCAAAGGATTCTGGGATGCAGCTGGGCATGCGTATTTCGTTTTGTTGAACCATGACTGAAGTGTCTAAGACCTGAAGTGTTTGGTGTTAGATAGAGAATTCAAACCAATCACTGAGTCCGAAAATACGTACATGGCGGCCGCCAATTAAATCCATAAATTGGCCGCGTCACTGAATAAGCCGCAGGGCTGTAAGCGCAGGAAAAAAGTAGCGGCTTGTAGTCCGGAAATTACGGTAGTTTACAAATTTCCAGTATTTATCTTATCTTATTTAATGCTGTTTTATTCAAACAAGAACGTGCTAAAATTACATTAGAATTTTTACCCTAATCGTGTGAGAAAATGTAGTGTTTTCAAATCAATGCTAGTTCTACTCTTTGAAGATGAAAATTGAGTCTATAACATGTTCTTATGGCTCTCTCGGATAATGGAGGACATTTAAAAAGACTCAAATGTGTGAGTATGTTTTATTCAAATTGCTGTGAATCAGGAGCAGAAGAACAAATTCCATTTGCAAAAGATCGTATTTGTTATGTAAAGACCTTCCTGCTCCGAGCTCTCAGTAACACGGAGGGAAATGGAGGGCTTTGCATTGAAAGTCCTGCCCACAAGTCAGAGGCAAATTTCTAATGATCTACTGCAGCTCTGCAGAAACTATTTCCTAGAAAACAACAACTTCAGTGTTTTCAATTTTGCCTAAAAATGACATCATCATCATAATATCTCTCATATATTTGGAAAGATTATTTGTAAATTCTGTACAATTTGTTTTGTGGCACACATTGCATAGAATCTCATGAAACATTTTAAGCCAGTTAAATGACGCTGTGCAAAAATCCACCCTGGTCCTGTGCACCACCAAGACTAAAATATACCTTAAAATAAGACACTAAGTGAACCCCACTGCGTTTGCCTGCAGGTATGCCCACTCTGAGGACACATGGGAAGTACCGGAGTGGTTCCTGGATGATGAGCGTAAACACAGGCAGAGACCAGTGGAGGTCACCAAGGAGATGGTGGAGGAGTACAAACAAAAATGGAAGGAAATCAACGCCCGGCCCATCAAACGGGTTGCTGAAGCCAAGGCACGGAAGAAGAGGAGGGTAAGATGATTGTTTTAACATCCCTGTCTAATGTAATACATGTCTGTAAAATGATCTATTACTTTTAAGAAATGTGTGAAGGAATGGTCAGAAAGGAAACCTTTTGTGACTCCTTTAGATGTTAAAAAAGACGGAGCAGGCCAAGAAGAAAGCAGAGGCTGTCGTCAACACTGTGGACATCTCTGAACGCGAGAAGATGGCTCAGCTGAAGAGGTACTTTTTTTTTTTGAGACCACAGAACAATGTTTTCATGTCACCAATAAATCATATGTTTGTTATAACTGTTGTTTTTTTTCTGTCAGTATCTACAAGAAAGCTGGTTTGGGGAAGGAAAAAAGAGAAGTGACGTACGTCGTAACCAAAAAAGGAGCAGGGAAGAAAGTGAGAAGACCTCCTGGAGTCAAAGGAGTCTTTAAGGTGGTGGATGGTCGCATGAAGAAGGACATGCGAGGAATGCAGAGAAAGGAACAACACGCTAAAGGAGGCAAAGGAAAAGGAAGACATTCCAAGGGCGGCAAAGGAGGAGTGAAGGGCGGTAAAGGGAGAAAAGGAAAATGAACAGGAAGCCTTTCTGTTCAAACATGACTCCTCTCAGCCTTCTTTCTAGAGAATCTGCATTGTGGGTTTCAGATCTAAAATTCTCCTCTGCCTTGAGCAAAAATGAACTTTGACCTATATCTGTGTTTTCCAGAATTTGGGTCATTTTCTTCAGGTTTTGAGGCCTTATTGTCTGCATTTTTCTAAAGATGGATTTTGTTTTCCTTTAACTTCTAATACGAAGTGCTTTCACTCAAATTATACACAATGTTTTGCAAAAACTTTTACTTTGTAAATATTAAATGCACATATTTGCAATAAATAATTTACTGGAATAAATGTTAAAGCAATTTCTGTGGTTTTTTGTCAAGGTTGTTCACCTAATTCATTATATCAACTGTTATTAAGCATAAATTGAGTTTCGAAAACATTATTTTATTCAAAAAAATGAAGGATAGCTCTTTCTGTATCTGTTTTAAACAATTTTAGTTTATTAATTATCCCCAGTGTGTGAGAAAAAGCAGTGTAAAAGGTAAAAAGAACGATGTCCTTTTATAGAAGGAAATCAATGCAGACTATGATTTGAACAAAAGGTGGTTAATTCTATCTATAAAATCCTAGAGAAAATGCAGTTCCAATCTACACTCGCACACAAATTTCTAATCAGCCAATCACATGGCAGCAACTCAAAGCATCTAGGCATGTAGACATGGTCAAGATGATCTGCTGCAGTTCAAAGTCAACATCAGAATGAGGAAGAAAGGTGACTGAAGTGACTTTGAATGTTGCATAGTTGCTGGTGCCAGACGAACTGATATGAGTGTTTCAGAAATGGTAAATGGCATATACTTATCTAGCGCCTTTCTTCCTACAAGGACGAAGCGCTTTACAGTCACGGACCCATTCACCCAGTCACACACACATTCACACACTGGTGGCGGCTCCGCTGCCAAACACAGGCGCCCGCCTATCACCAGAAACTGCTGATCTACTGGGATTTTCACCCACAACCATCTCTAGGGTTTACAAAGAAAGGTCAGAAAAAAAAATATCCTTTGAGCGGCAGTTCTGTAGACAGAAATGCGTTGTTGAGGTCAGAGGAGAATAGTCACATTGGTTCCAGCTGATAGAAAGGTAACAGGAACTCGAATACCCAATGGTTCCAACCGAGGTCTGCAGAAGAAGATCTCTGAACGCACAACACGTCAAACGTCGAGGCAGATGAGCAACAGCAGCCGAAGACCACACCAGGTGCCACTCCTGTCAGCTAAGAACAGGAAACTGAGGCTACAACTCTCACCAAAACTGAACAATAGAAGACATTCTGTAGGGTCAGAATTCTACAACATAAAAGCATGGATCCATCCTGCCTTGTATCAACGGTTCAGGCTGGTGGTGGTAGTGTAATGGTGCGGGGGATCTTTTCTTGGCGCGCTTTGGGTCCTTTAGTATTGATTGAGCTCATGGCACTGTGCAGGCAGTTTTCCAGCATGGCATTCTGGCACCTTTTCGACGTCCTCAAAGGGAGACACTTCATTCAGGTATTCAGCAACCTCAGCCAAATCCAAGGTAACTGTGTTCAAATAATCTACTGATGTTAATTTTTGCTTTGCACTACTGAAACTATTTTAGCAATGATTTAATAAAAATTGTAAAATATTGTTTTTCCAAAAAGTCGTTGCTTTTAAATTTAAAGTTGAATTTAAAATATGCTTTTTCATTTTAGGGGGGTGGGGGCTTAATATGAATAATTGAATCGTGGCTCTAATGTTTAAATTGCTTTCTAACATTTATTAATAAAGTGTAATCAAGTGAATTGTATTTTTTATAGATCCTTAGGGAGCTTTGTTTATGGCAAATAAATATTGGTTTTAAAAACTGAAGTGGAGTTCATCTCTTCACCTTCTTAACCCGCTATATCCCTGCAGGGATGCTGGAGGGTGTCCCAGCTACTATTCAGCAAAGGCGGCTTATACCCTGGACAGGATGCCAGTGTCTCAGATTTCACAGTCACTCCCACACACATACCTAGGGACACTTTTTATTGTATGAAGCATGTTTTGACTGTGGGAGGAGCGCCCAGAGAAAACCCATGCATGCATGGGGAGAACATGCTAACTCCACACATAAAGGTCCCTGCTAGGATTTGAACCAGGGCTTTCTCGCTGTGAGGAGAGAGTCCTAACCACTCCACCATGCAACCCTAAAGAGAATTTAAAAATATTAAATCATTTCTGAGCTCCAAAATAAATGTTTTTGATAATGTCCAAGATAAGGCAAACATATAATGTCCTTTTAATTTTGAAATACAAAAATATTTTGAAATTATATGTGCTATTACATATGTTATATGCTTTGTTACAGACTGTATTTATTTTAAGAAGTTGTTCTAAACAAAATGGTGCTCATGGATGGTGGTAATTTATTTGAGTTGCTGGTTGAATCTGTTTTTTGCGTGTGTTGAATTGGAATTGGAGAGGATGCAGAATAACCAGATTGTATTTAAAACAGGTGAACATTTCTATCTATTCTATCATATGTGGTATACCAGTTCCACAAGTCTAGTGCTAAGGTCAATATATTTTTTATAGTCCTATAGTTGCACTTTGGAGCAATCAACATTAAACTGCACGTGTTTCTGTTGTCTGTCTGATCTAGTTTTGGGTTTTACTCAAACCAAATTCAATATTGGGTGGATTTCTTTTTATGACACTCACAAATTCCTATTCTATTCTATTCTTTTCCAATTTATTCTATTCTATTCACACACTATTTTTTTCGGCAATTTGTAGGTGTAAGCAACAACTCCTACTAAGTGAATTATTTTACGCTTAATTTCAGCTTAATTGGGAAATATCCCTGTAACTACATTACCCGTGAGGCTTTTCGGAGTACATAGTTTGTGTTTACTTTTTAAAATAATTATTATGATTTTTTATAAATATTTATTGTGATCAAGATAGGTCAAGAGAAATGTTAGCAGGATATTTTAAAGTTAAAACAAATGAACAAACCTTAGAGGTGTTCTGCTGTTAAAAAAAGAGAAGAGGAAATTTCGGCTTCCGTAGTTTTCTTCTTCCCGCAGTAGCTAGCTAGTTCCAACCAGAAGTGTATAATTTTAAAAGCATAAAATATTATTTTTGCAAAGCAAAACCTTTTTTTTAAACTATTAACCTTTTTTCTTCTTTAGACGGAATTAAAAAAAAAGTTCAGATAAGTAAGCATCTCTTATACTCAGAAGCCAAACTCGGACGGCATACTTAGCTTATTAAGCCTTATGCTGTTCTTTTTTGTTTGCTTGAAATAGCCAGGCATATGCTAGCTCGCCACCATCCATCGTTTTTAGGAAATTAATCATTAAATTAATGGTCTCCAGAGAAGATGCTCTGGTTGGTTTTGTTGTCCTGCAGTCTGGTTCTGTCCAATATGGGACAGCCAGTTAACCGCGAGTGGGTCGACCCGTTCGACATGCTAAACTACGACCCGAGCACCAAAACAATGAAGAACTCTGAGGTTGGTGGTGGACGTGGGATGTTCGTAAAGAAATCCAATTTCTTTGAAACGACTTAAGGTTTTTGATATTTAGTTCATCTTATTTGCCCCACAGTCACAAACCAATGGTGCTGCTGATCCCCAGCAAAGGGAGAAGGCAAACCAGCCTGTGCCCCACTGTAACCAACAGGTCACAGATCTACAGAAACAGGTTCGTGTTTGAGCTTTCATACATGAATCAAAGGAGCAGCTTTACCCTGTTTGGTTCTGGTTCCAGGTTCTGCCAATAGAACAGATTGCCTTCTTCAGACCTTCAGTTAAAAGTGCTAAGAATTTATACCACAAGTAGATCTAATAAGTGTGTTTCCCCCAGTGCTGAACGAGTTAGAAATGAGTCATGTTATATAATCTATGGCCTTGTTCTTCCTGGTTCTTGTTTTTCAAACCTTTTTGAGTGTATGCACACTTTTTCCTTCATAAAAATCACCAATTGAAAATGTTATATAAATGTAAGTCTGTGGTCTGTATAGTTCATAGTGTCTGTATTACTTCTTGGTTCTTCTGTTATCAGAAATGGATTGTTGTTTTTCACATACCTGACATGTTCCGACGGACGTCTTCGTTGGAGTTGTCATCCGATGGTAGTGTGCGGAGTCGCTTTGGCAGCCTCAGTCACAATCAACTGTGTATATATATGTCACACACTGCCATCTGATGACGACTCTGACGAAGACGGAAAATGTCCATCGAAACATGTCGGGTATGTAAAAAGACAACCGTGTCTGATAACAGAAGAACCAATAAGTCTGCAGTCTATTAACTACGTACAGTTATTCTTATAAGTCCCACTCTAATCATGTTTAGATATCTTTTCACAGTGGTCTTTTAATTATGATGATGCTGTCTTTAGGCCAAATCCAAAAACCTGAGTCGTTTTCTAGGTCATAGTTTCTCCAGAGTGGCAGGAGTTCATCAGGAATTTGTCTCTTAGTTGTGGGTGGGACTGTTGGTGTGGTAGTGAGCCATCACTCAGTTCCCGTCATCCCTTTGCTTACACTCTCGCCCTCTTGCTTACTGCCCCTTTACAACCCCAACCTAACATTACTGGCCACAGAATAAGCCAAATTTTATTTTAGGTGCATCTGTATTAAACTCATTTTAAATGTCTTTTAGATTGGAAAGCAAAAGAATCAAATCAAGATCATGTCCCAGCAACTTTCATGCACATCCGTCTTCAAGAGGTTCCTAAACAGACTCCTAAATGAAGTAAACAGGTTTGGTGGGGTGAGTCTGTGATCTCAAGCATTCGATGCACGACGATGACTTTGTTCTGTCAATCTTTCTCTTGTAATCCACTAAAAACATTCAATAATTGAATAAATTAAAAAATTTTATGCTTTCTAACAGGTATTTTCCATTTTCCCTTTAGGCTTCTCAGCCTGAAGATGGTACATATGATGCCAGCATTAAGTTATCCAAACAAGCCATAACAGAGATCAAGTTATTTTTGGACACTGAAGACCAGTGGAGAACTGGGGCTCTGGACAATGCTTTAAGCCAGATTCTGGTGGATCTTAGACCTCAGAATTATGAAGCCTGGATTTGGCGTTTTGAGGACACCTTTGGTGTAGAGCTTGACACTGTACTAAAGGTGACTCCATCCATTTGCCAGAATGTTTTTGCTTTATCTTCTGAAAACCTAGACTTTGCAGTTCACACCTAATGTCATGTTTTCTGCAAACAACTGCAGTAAAAACACAAAAGCAAAGTGAAGGTCAACTCTGCATTGATTTATCAGAGCAAAAACACTGATTGTTTATTTTAATAAAATAAAACTTTAAATGCCAAAAACTGATATCGTTTTTTAAAGATTGTTATTCTTCTGGTCAAAATTCAATCATTCGATTCACAAATTCTTCATTCGATTTGAAGTGATTTAACTTTATAATAATTTAATTTTCAAATTTCCACTTAAAACCAGTCTTGTTTTGTAATTTAAAGCTTTTTCTTTTAAATAATAGCAGGAATTCAACAAAGGTGGAACTTATATAAAATAATAGTCAATTTTAAAATATAAAATTAACCTAATATTTAAAAAACAAAACAAAACAATATTTTAAAGGAAAGTCAATTCATGACTTTTACGATCAATCTGATTACAATTAATAGTTTAAAAAGCACCCAAGTAAGTAAATGTTTTTTTATTATTATTATTATGTGCACATAGTGATGAATGTCTCTCTCTTTCAGATTGGAGGATTTATTTTGATCGTGATAGCAATCATCTGTACAGAGATGTGGTCAGTCGTCTCCTGGTTTTTACAGGTTACAAGAATGTTTATGATCTGCTTTTTTGTCAGCATTATCTGGAACTGGTTCTATCTTTATAAGGTAAGAGCGACTCCCTCCATTCTGGGTTGAGTTTTTTTTTAAACGGCATGTGAATGAGACGTCTTGTTGTTTGTCTAGATTGCCTTTGCTAAGCACAAAAACAATTTAGTGAAGATGGACAAAGACTATGCGAAATGCAGTGGACTCAAGGAGATTACCTGGATTGACAGCGTGAAAGGTAAATAAATGTACATTAAAGAACAGCTTTCACTTTATTAAAGTCTTATATTTATTGACAAAATTCCTATTCCAATTCAACTTTATTTATAAGGAACTTGTTGCAGAACATCTAAAAGTGCTTTACATAAAATACATAAATAATAATGGTAAACAACAGTATATTTTACCATTATATTATAATAAAAGCCCCCTCACAGACATGAAAAAGTCTATAAATCAAGTTTAAACTTGAGGAAATAAGAACCAATTAATCTAAGCCAAAAAGACGAGTCTTGAGTTTGTCCACAGTGCTGGAATGAGGCATCGCCGTGGGTTTTGGTTCTGACCTTGGGGACCACCAGCATATCTGCATCTGAGCAACTGAGGGCTGTGGGAGGGTCATAAACTAAAAGCAATTCTGATCAAAAGTAAATAAGCAAATATTTAAACATGACTTAGAGGTGGATGAAGCTGTTAGATGATGATCTCCATTCATGTCTGTAGCTAATTTCATATTAACTGTAGATATGTTGGGAAATGTAAGTTATTTTTCAAACAGCAGGTTGGATACTTAAGGAGTGTGTTGCTGTGTACCGTAATTTTGCTTTTTCAGCAACAATTGTGAATTTGTGTCAACAAAAATGGCTCCATCAAAACATTTGTACAAAAACAAGTTAGAAATTGATTAAAAGAGCTATAGTGATTCAAAATGTGCCTAAAAATAAACAAGCATTTTCTGCTCCTTGGGCAAATATATTTCAGAAACAAAGTCACCCTAATCCTCCTCTTGACCCATACATACCTTAGTGTATTATCGAAATGTATTGTGTGTTTCTTTTTGGACATTTGTAGATGATTCTGCATTTACCCACAGAGTGGTACAGAAGCACATGGACTCTTCAGGATGATCCCTGTAAGGAATACCACGAGGTTCTCATGGTCAACCCCATCCTGCTGGTTCCTCCAATGAAGGTGAGTTACTGTTCTCATTGGTGCCTGTGAGTGTCTACTCTGGCTGAGCAGGAATGTGAAGCGTTTACCCCCCCAAATTGTGAGTTAAAGAGGTGCTTTGTGGTAATTTTAGTCTTCCTATTTTTTCAGATAAAAAACAGTTTTACCATCTTGCCACAAGGGGGCACTCACAAGACGTTTTCTATAAAAACCCTACTTTAACTCAGTGTTGGTAACTAGTCTTTTGTAAATAATTAAATGCATGCAGTTTATTTTTATAGTCTCGATTGCGTGTTTGTATGTAAAGTTACATGTTACAAAAAACATTCCTTTTTTATTTTCATTTCTTTTAGGCAATCACTATGACAATTACAACCTTCATCACAGAACCTTTGAAGCACTTTGGTCAGGGAATCAGTGAGTTTCTTCGAGCCCTCCTGAAAGATCTGCCAGTTACTCTGCAGATACCAGTCCTCATCGTCATCACTCTCTCCATTTTGGTAAGGATAACATTCAATAATGCTCATGAAAAGTGACAAATCTACACATATGTGATATGCATGTGGCTGTCTCCCAGGTGTTGGTGTATGGCACTGTGCAGGCAGTTTTCCGGCATGGCATTCTGGCACCTTTTAGACGTCCTCAAAGGGAGACGCCTCATCCAGTGATTGAGCAACCACAGCTAAATCCAAGGAGGATTGAAGATCAAGCTAACGATGAAGTTAGGGCTCAACCTCCACTTAGGTTTGACCCAAGGGATCGAGCCAACAATGCCAGAGTGGAAAGGAACCATATTCATCAGAGGCGAGGACCAGTTTCTGTGGAGACACTAAGATCTGCTAGAACTGAGGTGGACTCTCCTCCGGCTGGAGCCATTCTTGAAGAAGAGCGAACGTCTGCTGTGACGGAGCCTGAAAACCAGCAGTCAGAACCAGCAAAGGACGTGGAAGCAGGCGGAGACGCTGCTGACACAGCTCAGTCAAAACCCAAGAAAAACCAATCAAATTCAGAGCAGTCAAAAAGTCCACAGTTGAAGGATTTTTCTGGAATGAATCCCAATGAGGAAGACGCAGCTGACAATTCTGAGGCGACAGAAAGGCAGCCTGCAGAGCATGAAGTTCAGGTGAGTTCTTTAAAACAGCTTAAAACACTAAATGTTCAGTATAAAGTACTATTTTACCTACATTTTTTCGTACATACATAGTGAACCATGAATATGTAATATAGAATTAATACATTTACTGGTTGTTTTTAATTGAATATGAAACTCTAAAATAGGTTTGATGCCAAAGCTTTTTTAGGTTTGTATATTTTGCTTTTGTTACTAAATGTCTTTTAAAATCTGACCCTGCAGGATGCTGGAGCTCCAGCAGACGATGCCACCACCTCTGCTTTGCTGAGACAAATTGAGACGGTGGGGACTCCGGTTGAGGACGTGCGTCCAACAGACGGACTGTAGACTTCTGTGAGAAACGGTCCTGAAAGTTTTTTTTAAAGACATTATCAAGGAAAGGAATTGGGGGGGGGGGAGAATTTGGTCATCAGAGAATCATCAAATACTTTTGTGGTTCGTTTTTTAAAAGTGAGTTGGGTTCAAAATATTATATATTGTTACTAATAGCTGCTTTGCAGTAACTGGAAATATTTTGAAATTAAAAAAATAAATAAAAAGGGTTAAAATATTATTTTTAATCAAATCAATACTTTTGATTTTAAAGCTAAATTGAAATTATTGGGTTTTTTCAGAGTGCGGTATATGAATAATAAATGATAATAAAAAATGTGTCTTTAATGTTCAAAATATCTTTCAGTTCAAGCGATCAAGTGAATTGTGCTTTTCACAATATTTAGGGGATTTTTATAAAATTCCAAATAAATGGTTTTTGAAACTGAAAAGGAATTTAAAATGTTATAACATTTATGATATTTTTTTGTAAATTTCAAAGTTAAGCATACAAATTATGTTCTTGTAAATTTGAAATGTTGAAATATTTGTAAATAATACGCATTAAAGCATATTCCTGCAGTCCAGCCCACACCATAACTG
This sequence comes from Oryzias latipes, assembly GCF_053564925.1. Taxonomy (NCBI): domain Eukaryota; kingdom Metazoa; phylum Chordata; class Actinopteri; order Beloniformes; family Adrianichthyidae; genus Oryzias; species Oryzias latipes. Next base: position 11,448,693 of record NC_136240.1, read on the forward strand.
CATCATCAAGTTGGTGACGACACCACAGTGGTTGGACTCATCCCCAGAGGTGATGAGTCTGCCTACAGAGAGGAGGTCCTGAAGCTGACAACCTGGTCTTCAGAGAACAATCTTACTCTAAACACCAGCAAAATCAGGGAGATCATCAGGAAGCATGGCACCGACCCAGCCCCCCTCCATATCCATGGGGAGCATGAAGAGAGGATCTGCACAACAGTTTGGTTTGGCAGCTGCACCGTCCTGGATAAGGAAAGCCTGCAGAGGGTCGTAGAGACAGCTCAGAAGATCATTGGACGCCCTCCCCTCTCCCTGACTGACATCTACTCCCACGCTGCCTCAGCAGGAGCTGGAACATCATCAAGGGCAGATCACACCCTGGCTCGGACTTGTTTGACCTGTTGCCCTCTGGGAGGCACTACTGAGGCAACAAACTGACTCACCTACTGTGAATTTCACAATGCACCACCCCTTCCCAGTTAGATTGACACAGATGCATGTCTCGTCTTGTTATTAAAGTCCCTGAAAACAGCTGCAGTCTCTTGGCATATTAGGCAAATTCAGTTGTTTCATATTCATTCATTTATCTTCTAAACCTTTTTTTTCTCTTTCGGGGTCACAGGGCTGCTGAGCCTATAGGCAGGGGATATGCTGGACAGGTCACCAGTCTGTCACAGGGCCACAATCACACCCCCATGCACACTCATTATGGACAAGTTAGAGTAACCAATTAACCTTGTTTTATATTTCACAGAAAAATACTCCAACTTCCACTTGTTGTGTCAACTTTAATTTTTTTGACAGTTGACATTTTGGAAATGAGCCAGAAGGTGTCACAAAAGGATTACTCTGTGGTGTTGCCACCATAGACTTTTACAATTATATAAATTAAAATGTAATGAAATAAAAAAAAAATCTACTCCTTTAAGAAGGAAAAAACAACACTTTTTACGCACGATTTTCCTAATGAGCCAAACCATTGGTTTAACTCTGGAACCTGCGTCATTTTGCGTGTTTTGCCCTCCCTCACCGCACAGACACCGTGAAGCTGCTTCTTTGAAAGCGTGTCACCCCGCAGCTGTCCCGCAGAAAGCGCACCGCCTGAAAGTCATTTCCTGATTGGCTGCCGGGAAGCTTCGTGATCGCTCAGAAACTAAGCAGCCAGCTTTCCGTCCGTCACGTCAAAATACTCGATTATTTAAAATATTAACAACGAACTGGCTCGTTTTTATAAATGCAGTCATGGAGCTGCTGGTCCGTTATCTGGAAAGAAGCAACTCGTTCAGGTAAGCGTGTTTTTCTACATCAGAAGCGCTGGAGTGTTGTTTAGTCTTAAAACTCGCTTTCTTTTTGCGTTAATCTGCTGCTTTAAAGTTTCTAAAACAGCCTCGGTGTGGCTATAATTACATCACACTTCAATCTGTAAACTATTGTTCACATTTATTAACTTCAAAGGAGGATTTCTTTCTTCGTTCTGTCTGGTTGACAGTTGGGGAAATATTGAGCCACAGACAGAGACCTTGGACTTGAATCCAGCAGCCTGAATGAAGGCTCTGTGCTACACTTCAGCATTCTGTATTAAAAACAAACAAACGAGGGAGTAAAAACGGTGTTGAGGTTGCTTAATTCCTCTTGACAGCTGGATGACAGTAAAAAGAGCAGAAACAGGAAGTTAGGAGAGCAGTTTTTGACTGATGTTTCTTCATTTGCTGCAGCTCTGCTCTGACTCCAGAGGTCATCAGAGAAGAGAGGCTGCGAGATGACCTGAAGTATTACTTCATGAGCCCCTGTGAGAAGTACAGAGCCCGACGACACATTCCCTGGAAGATGGGAGTCCAGATCCTAAAAATCGTCATGATCACCACACAAGTATGTCTGAAATTGCTCCTGGGATTTGTGGAATCTGCTTCATATCTTCAGAATTTCACTTTTTAAATTCATTTTATGTTTTAGAGCTGAATTCAAAGCAGATTTACTTTCATTATGGGCTGCAGCAGTCCTGACCACAAGGACTGTAGTTTTTGCAATTCTTCTTTCTTGTTGTGCACTTGATGCAAAACTTGACCCCCGCCACATCCTTAAAAAATTCAGCAACACTTGCACAACCAACCCTCCCAAAAATGATGACTTGACAGCAGCAGAAACCATCAAAAATAGTTTAAAATCAGTGAATGAAGCCAAAACTCACGTGTCAGGACTATGAGAAGATTTTGAAATTATTATGGGATGGCCATAGGACCAATGGCTTGGCGTCCATTTTTTTTTTGTGGTAAAATTTGAAATTTGGCTTTTTTTTTCTTTTCACACTTTTGCACCATTTTGGAAAAGAAAACTTTAGTTTCGAGCAATCTTCACAAAACTTCACATACGTCATTAGGTTAGGTCTAAAACCATAATGAAAGGCTATTTGACCTTTGACCTTTTGGAAGAGGCCGCCATTTTGAAATATTAGAAAAAAATTCCCTTAGCAATGTCTAATTTCCCTTCCTACTCCATAAATACTAGAAGGCTTTGTCGTATTCTGGAATTTAAAAGCAATTTTGACATCATGCTCACTTTGTTTTTTAATGGCAAATATGACATCACTAATTTACCAAAGAAACTTAATTTAATAAACATTTTATGAAGACTGTTTGTGAATCCACTGTGTTCTTATGATGAAAACTTGGATGATTTAGAAAAAACAACTTTTTTTCAGATAAAAATTCTTTCAAACGCAATGCATTGTGGTCTATATTGACCAATATATGGAATATCGATCTTCACTGGTTTTCCGCAGAGACTTCTGGGATATTCCTTTTTTTAATTTTAATTTTTTTATTTTCTCCTCTTCAACTTGTTCTGTCCAACAACTGAGCGAACAGATGAGAGCTGAAGGCCTTTTGTGTTGGACAGGTTTTACTATTATTAAAGAGGTTATGTATCCAGGGTGTAAATTTGTGTAAACCCCTTTTTGTTTTCTTTTATTTTTTATTTAATTTAATATTTATAATTACTTCTGGGATACTTTTAAAGGCACTTGATTTGGAGATTGTGGATTCGGACAGCTTTACAAGCTGAATACCTGAATACCTTCAACAAAATTTAAATTTGGATCTATCGCCTCATAACCTCTGGAGCGTCATCGGGCGGTACTCTTAAAAAAATGTTAGAATTTAGAAGTTGTAGATTTGAAACTGCGTCAGCATGTCTAGTTCACAATAGTGGCGTTCCCCTGTAGCTCGCACATTTTTCACTGGAATAATGTGAAAATGTAATGCACGAATCCCTGGCTCAAGCTGAACGGAACAAAATAACATACAATAGGAACACATTAGGAATGTGGGCCAAGGAAATCCAAAGGTTTCACTTTTGCAGACACCTGTTTGTCACCCCCAGGAGACAAAAAGAATAAATAATGTGGTTGTTATGGAGAGAAAACCAACAGAAAAGCCACCATTTTGAAAAAAAGTATTTTGTTTTTCATGAACATGTTCTGCACATTTCTGAACAGGGTGGCAGGGGTTGAAGGGGTGGGTGAAAGCTGTTTATCAGTCTCAAAGCCAGTAAGGGCGTGTCAGGAGGGGACCAATGGGGCGGGCAGCTCCTGCAAGGGAAAGATGCAGCTCATGCCTTTAATTATCTTTACATTTTTCTCCAAAATGTTATCATAATTACAAATTGTATCAGATTAAAAAAAAAATAAAACATTTAAAAAGGACCGAACTTTAAACAGAAAGTAGTTTTATGACTCAAAAGTGAGAGATGTCTCTTATTTCACAGCTTGTCTTTTTTGGCCTCAACAACCAGCTGGTGGTGTCCTATAAAGAAGAAAACACAATGGCTCTGAAAAACCTTTTTATAAAGGGCTACAGTGGGGTGGATGAGGATGACTTCTCCATAGCTGTCTACACACAGAGGGATGTCTATGACAGCCTATTTTATGTTCTTGATCAGGCAAGTCAACCTACTGGAATCTCATCCCTTTATTGAAAGCTGTAGAAAATGATTGTGAAAGAATGCAGAGACTCAGTTGTTTCTAAGATGGTCACCACTGACTCTAATTACAGTTGTGTAACCCCCGTTCTCTGCTGAAATACAGGAAGGTTTTACACCTGCTGGGATAAAGTCTCCTGACTTTTTCATTTGCTTTTATGGTATAATTGACTGATGTTACCTTCATGAAAACATTTAGGGCTGGAAATGTTTGCAGGAGAGTCTGTAGAAAACCTATTTAAGTGGCACTGATTTTAAAGTGTTCTGTTTGTATGTACAAACCAGTTCAGTTGAAGAATTTAGTTTAGCACAGATTAGAACCACATTAGATCTTTTAACGTTTGGCTGACAGATAATAAATCTGATACACTTTACCAGTTTTGATCCAAGCCATTGCATTTCTGAATGAGGCCTGTCCAAATCATGCTCTGATGTTTACAGTACAGCCAGCTGGGTGAACTCTCTGTGGGCGCCATCAGCTATGCTGAAGATGAAGATGGCCTTCTTCTGCCCTTAACCGTCTGTAAGGAGTACTACAAGCGGGGCAGTTTGAAGCCATCAGATGAGGCTTATGATATTGATGCCCAGTTAGAGACACGTATGTTCTTTTTTTTTTTTTTTTTTTTAACCTTATTGTAAATTTTAAACTACCTGCTTTGTAAGTGAAAGTATTGAATTATTCCAGAAGTATTAAAGAATTCAAGGTACTTTCAGTCAAAAGGTCACAGAAAAATAAGTTATGAACATCAGCACACTTTAAAGACCCACTCCAATCATCTTTTGATCTACTGTACAAGCGTTCCCAGTGATTCATTATTTATTTTTATTTTTTTTGGATAGGTTTTTCATTTTTTCGGCATATAGAAAATCGGTGCATTGTGGTCAGGACTGTTGGTGCGGCGTAAACCTGGCCTGACTTCCCATGACCCCTTTGTTTACAGTCTCTCCCTGTAGCTTAAAGCCCCTCACACCGCAAACCTAACATTAGCGGTTCAACAAAAATGGTGAGCGATATCAGAGCTATCCAGCCGTACAGTTTGGAGCCAGCTCAGATGAGGAAAACAAAGATGTATGTGGATCTATTTGTCTGCAAGTGGATGCATCAGAATGGAGCGGATCAGGGAGCTTGTGACCTGCCTGGTGTAGTTTCTATGTAAAAAATCTGCTCTTTTCCAAGTAGCATTTTTAACATCTGATTTTTGATTCATCACGATTTAAATAAAGAAATACTCAGAAATAAAAATGTAATCTTAATTTTATTTTTATGTCTTACATTCTGAGAAAAATTCTACGATAACAATTTAAAAGCACCAAAAACTCAATTTTGATCGGAGTGGGTCTTTAAATAAAATACTCTGATGTTATGTTGATAATAAATTCTTTTTTAATACTGCTTCTTTTAGTTTGCATGGAACATGATCCAAGGACTGCAAATCAGTGGAGGAAGCAGAACTCCTCCTTTTTTGATCTGGACTTTTATAGGTAATATTGTTTTTCTTCATCTGTTGATACATCTGTAAAGTCATTATTTAACATACTTTTATTTTTTTAGGCTTGTTAACATCAAAGTGACCTTTAATTTGAAAGGAATCAACCTTCAGACAGTTCGTTCCCGGGAGCTGCCTGACTGCTACTCCTTCTATGTTATGGTATAGATTGACTTCAGTGTACTGATGGACTTGTAAAACTGACAAAACTGCATCCATTATGCCGCTATTCCTTTTTATTTTATCCTTAGATCACTTTTGATAACGAGTCTCATAGTGGAAAAGTGAAACTCTACCTGGACATAGATGCCGAGAGCAGTGCATGTCAAGACTGGAAGATATCTGGCACAGGTAAGAAATATTTCTACAAGTACAAAATGAAATATTTATGATAAAATGATAAGAAAACACAGAGAAATCCAAACACACTTTGGTTTCTTTGCATGTGTGAGTTAAAAAACAGACTTAAACTAAGTCTTATATACATTAGAGACAAAAATGCTCCTTTACCCACTTTACATCAGTTTGTACGTATTTTCTTTTTGCCAAAAATGGGGCGTTTTCTCCTGTGCTTGGTTTATCTGTAGTCTGTCTGAGTTGTGGGACAGATAAAACCCTCTTTCTGAAGTCTTTGCGTTTTTCTGTTTCAGCTCAGAAGAACACACATTATCTGCTGGTGTTTGATGGCTTTGTCATCCTGGTTTGCATCATATCAACCACGCTGTGCACGCGCTCTATCATCCTGGCAGTCAGGTTGCTTCAGGTCAGTTATTCTGTTGCACACATATGATGCAAAACTTAAATAGAGTGCATCTTCCCCTCTTTTATTTTTTTAAGTTCAATATTTTCTGAACTAGTTTAAACTTTGTTGGAATGTAAGATATTGATTTTCTTATTTCCATGCACAATAATGAAGTCTGCATTTTTTTTTCTTGTCATCCAGCGGTTCTCACAGTTCTTCCAAGAACACTTTGACCGTAAAGTGTGTGAGGACGACCAAAAAGAGTTTCTGAATGGCTGGTATGTGCTGGTCATTGTCAGTGACGTATTGACTATTATTGGCTCCATACTGAAGATGGAAATACAAGCAAAGGTATGCTGACCGCCCAGTTTGTTTTATTACTTTTTATGCGAACCAAATTTTAAAATTTTAAAACCCGATGTTTTTTTCTTTTCTTTCTCAAAACCAACACATGATTTAACAATGCATTTAAGGGATTTGGTTGACATATTACAAGTAATTTGTCTAATTTTACAACGTCAACTCAGAGAAGCCTTAAAATTATGCAACCGCTTTGAACAAAGTCCTTCTGGAAAGCACACATTCAGTAAAGGAAGGTGGTGTCTTAGTCACACAGCATGTACTTCAGTTACAATGCAATAAACACACAAAACGGACAGATTTGTAGGTCCTTTTTCATAACACTGTACTTGAAACTGAAGATGCTTAAACCAGAATTCATTTATCCATTAAAGATGATCCAAAGGGACAGGAAAACATGACTCAAATGCTCAAAACCCTGTTTAGAGTCACAGGAGTATTTGGATTCTTTGGTACTTAAAGAAGATCCATAGCACTTTGTCTTAGTTACAACACCATAAACACACAAGATGGCCAGATTTTTGAACTTTTCTCCCAGTGTGGCCCAGTCAGAATTACCCAAAGCTGTGTAAAACTACACTGCTTCCTTTTCTCAGAGACGAGACAAGTGTAGTTTTCACATGTAAGCATGAAGGGAGGGAGAATTAAGCATTTAGTTGTTCATTGAAATTAGAAAATTAGGCCCTTTTCCAGCAACATTGTACCTAAAACTGATTATGCTTAGGTCAGAATTCAAATGTACAGCAATGATAACCCAAAAGAACAGGAAAATATGACTCAAAACCCTGTTTAGGGCCACAGGAGTATTTGGATTTGTTGATTCTTAAAGGAGATCCATATAAAGAAAGCAGGATTTTAAAATCAGAAGTCAGTTATTTATTAATGAAAGTTGTAATAAACTCATGCATACTGCAGCTGTTAAACAATCTTTACTGTTTGCCCTTTGGAAGCAAAGGACTGGATTACGTAAAGACCTGTTTGCACTCTATATCCATCAAGTAAAATGTTTTTTAAAATGACGCTTTTTACTTTCAATATCTGAAGGATTTATATTTATCGTCATTTCACCACAGGGATAAAACCAAATTTGCGACTCTGGTCCTGGACAGGCAGTTGAAAGTACAAGTATGACAGGAAATATATGATGTATCAATGTAATATACAAATGCAACTTTAACCTATTATGATTCCTTTGGAGTATTGGACTGTTCCTATGATTGTTGCACAGATTTAGCTCTAGTCACTCTAACCTGACAACTTTCTGCAAAAGATGAGAAGTAATCAAATATGGAAAGAGGAAGAAATCAAGTATTTATGGCTTATTGGTCCATCATTAACAACAGTTTTGTGATTACTTGTTTTTTGCAATTCCTTATTTGCTTTCTAGAACATTGTTAGAAGTCATAGTTTAAAATTACCATTTAGATCTGTAATAGAAATAATAACTTGTACTCTGTACATATCTATCTTTATAATCTTTCCCCTTTTCTTTAGAGTCTTACAAGTTATGATGTGTGCAGCATTTTCCTGGGCACATCTACGTTGTTGGTATGGGTTGGAGTTATTAGATACCTGGGATACTTTCAGAAATATAATGTGAGTATCATTTATTTTTCATAATTACCTAATCCAAATTTATTTGAAAATTGCATAAATTGCAGATGCAAGTTGTGGAAATAAATGCCAAATTTAATAGCATTATTTTATAGCATCACATGTAATAATCCTTCCACCCTGTTGCATTAAAATGATCATATCTGTGACATATTCATTGTTTTAGGTCCTGATTTTAACCATGAAAGCAGCATTCCCCAAAGTTTTACGTTTCTGCTGCTGTGCTGGCATGATCTACCTCGGCTACACATTCTGCGGATGGATTGTACTGGGCCCGTATCACGAGAAGGTAACACTAGCAGAACTATGGAGGGCAGGAACATAGTGGAAAAGTGCTTGAGTGTTCATGATACAATCATGAAAAGTAAAAAATAGTGCAACAGTTACATTTTTGAGGTGATATTTATGCAAATATAGACAAAATCAAGAAAATCCCTAAAACTTACAATTTTAGAATCATACTGTGTGTGTAATAAAGTTTGAGTTTGACATGTTATAATTCTTCTTTTCGAAGATGTTATGCTGCTGTAACTCCACAATATCTCCACCAGGTGTCAGTGGCTGTTTTCCTTGTGGTTCTTTGGCTTTAGTTGCATGACCAAAGAAAATTTGTGTAAATGACCACGAAAAGAAAAGGTTAACAATAAATAACTAATATTCTGGGCTGGACATGATCATTAAATGAAGGTTTGTGAACCGTGTGAAGGACTTCAGTGAAAACCAACCTTAAGACTAAAATCAGGAGAACAACCAGCTCCATGGATGAAAATACCCATTGTTAAATTGGAACCCTCTTTTGAGGTTGCTGTATTGTCACCAGGGGTGTAACGATTCATCGGTAAATGGATTTATCCAACTAGATTGATCTGAGGCAAGTTGTTAATTGTTGTATTGTTAATTGAATTCACCTATACCATTATAAAATAATTTCAAATTAAGTAAATCGATTCATAATCAATATTGGAAAATACCATTTGGATTAGGCACAGTAGGTTTATTTTACTATAATGTAAAAACAACCAAGTGCATCACAGTGGACAACACACACGATGACAGAAAAAAATGATCAGTCCATCATTCCAGTCCAATGTGTGGAAACACTTTGAATTTAGCAAAGACATGCAACCACACAGTGTGGCAGAAGGTTCCCTTTTGATTATTTTGATGTGGAAAAACAACAGTGGGGTGAACTTTATGAAACTAAAATGTGAATGGATTTACCCTTAATTCTTGTTTACTTGTTTGCTTGTTCACGTAGTTAATTTACACATGATTCTTCTTCTTTCTCTTTCGGCTTTTCCCATCAGGGGTCGCCACAGCGAATCATCCTTTTCCACCTCACTCTATCATTTAATTTACACATGATTACCTTGAGGAAATACAAGGAATGTGGAAAACTTCACCTGCACTATTTAGTATCCAGGTATTTCTCTCTGAGTCACACTGGTTAAAGTTTTGTTGTTCTGGATAGATTTTTCTATCCGTGAATCGGATTGTTCAAAATGAACCGACATCTACTCTGAATCATATCATCAACTACAAATTATGGTATGAATCGACTAGTTCTTGAAATGAATCGTGACACCCCTACTGGTCGCCTATTGGTATCGACACTGAGTCATTTCGCGGTGCTTTTTTAGTTTTGTTTTGACTTTTGAAAACCTTGTTTGACTGACAGTACAGCTTTCCTGGAAGCAGTTTTGAAAAACCATTTCAGTTCCTAGCAGCTGCAGTCAGATATCCAAACTCAGGATATTTACCTTTAGGTGGTTGGGGTAGTCCCTCACAGTTTAGTGTCAGCTCTTTCAGGATGCTCTGAGTGTTTACTAAAAGAATAAACAGAGGATGTTATAGGACTCGCCTCTCCACACATCGTTAAGTGCTGTCTTTTGGATCTGCAGGAGGATGTGGTTTTTACATGCTATCAAGTTCTAAAGTGACTGTTAAGTTGTCATAATGCACAGGTCTAAAGCTTTCAAGCTCTCCTTACTGTTCATCTCTTATTCATGGCACCTTTTTTTCTTCTTCTAGCTCCTATTTACTGTTTAAATTCTTTTTTTTTTTTAATCCACCTTGTAACTTTGTTCTTGTAAAAACTCATGTTTTGGTATTTGCGGCAGGGCCTAAACATGCCCAAACACAGTCTTTAGTACCCAGTTAGGTTTCTGGGAACACATTAAATGGAGGTTGTGATTTCAGGGTGTTATTAGGGGGGAAGGAATCGTTAAAACATGCTAAAATACTTTCAAAATAATTTGCCAAACTATATTATTTACTTTTACATACGTAGATAACTTATACATTTTTAAAGTTCTGTGAGATTCACATGACTTTTCGTCTGTTTTTATGTTTTAGTTCGAGGGTTTGAGCCGTGTGGCGGAGTGCCTGTTTTCTCTCCTGAACGGTGATGACATGTTCACCACCTTCGCCCAGCTCAAGGACAAAAACATTTTAGTGTGGCTTTTCAGTCGGGCGTACCTCTACTCCTTCATCTCCCTCTTCATCTACATGGTGTTGTCTCTCTTCATTGCCCTCATCACTGACTCATATGAAACCATCAAGGTAAGAAAGCAGAGCTGAGTGAGATGAACAGTCCTGTCTTTCCTTTCACATTCCTCTCTCACACTTCAAACGGACACCGTTAAAGACACACATCATCTTGTGACCGTTCACTTTCATTGTTAGTCCACAGTCAATGCTAGTAAGTCACATTTCTTTGTCTTTTTGGTCATCAAAACTTCAGGGGTCTGCTAAACTTTAGTGGAGCTATAGGGTGAATAAGTAAGGGATAATGCCTGGCGAGGTGACCACTGTGAAAGGAATAAGCGTGCAACATCAGTCGGAGGGTTCAGGCTTCTACGGCGTGGGTTAATTTCTGATAATGCACACCTTGAAGGCCACAAACCCGCTTATACCATGGTCACTTAAAAAATAAATAAATATTCCATCCATCTGTAGTGCTTTATTCTTGATTTTTTTTTTTTCCTGGTTTAGATAGCTTTTTTTCCCACAAAAAGGTAACTTTTTGTTACGTGGTGTGGCGTGTTGTCATGTTTCCATGAGCCAGCACCAACCTGCAGCTGCAAAGGAAAGTGATATCCATGCTGATCGTCACGATAGGTTAAATAAAGCATTAAAGCATCAGTTCAGAGAGAAAGTTCACCTCTTACCGTTTTTTTTTTGTACAGTTGATGAAGCAAAAGCTTGTTTTAAAGAAGCCAGCTCAGTGATGCAGAACACTTAAGCTATGTGAGCGGAACCTCTTTTTTAGGTGAGTATTATCACTGTGGGTTATCACTTCTTTAATGCATACCCAGCAGGCAAACAGAATAGAGTATTCTTATAATGGTCACCTTGCCAGGCATTATCCCGCATCCACCATGGTCACTTATGAAGGACATAAATATTCAATCAAATATGAATACTTTAAAATCCCACTCATATCCTCTTTTGATCACTTGTAAAATCGTTTCCAGTACTCTCTTAAAGGGCCTGTATCATGCTTTTCTTGAGCTTTTCAGAGTAAACTATATCCACATATATGTGATGTATTACCTTTGACACACTAAAGAACAACTTTCTTATAAAATATGATTTATTTTCGCTGTTCATTTTCCTACCAGGAAGTAAGACTACTCGATCTCTGAGGCTCCGCCTTTCATTTCTTGTGGGTGCCGCCCATTTCATGACATCAACCTAGAGCAGACCTAAGCAGAGTGGCTGCGTTTCATGCATGATAACATCTGAATTTTCTCCAAAGATGGATGTCCATATTGTGCATAAAAAAGGGAAAGCTTTTAGCTGATCACCGCTAGCTCCGTGGAGAAAGTGGGTGTTTGTGTTAATTAATGTTAAAATTACTCATAAATTCACTGTGTTTCAAGCATAAAGTTAGCAAGACAAGTAACAAACTACTTAAAATTAAAGGAATCTTTGCTGTTGATGGGAAAATCCGAGAAATACTGGCATGTCCATCACATGGAAGGACAGAGGACTTTTCTACTGACTTGCTGTTGTGACAATTTTTAGAACAAATGTCCGTTTATGTTGTTCCGGTTACTAACTGGCATTTAGGCCAGTGCAATGTGAACTGGAACTTCTGTTTTGGGGGTATGTTGTCATTTTTTAATGGACACCCTGCAGCTAATCAGAATTGATTATTCTATCATATAAATGAGAACTTTTTTTTGTCCCTCTTTCAAGTTAAGAAGTATGATCTCTGGCTCAAACATGGCCTGAAGGGTCATGCCTAACAACTTTGAACATGCTGCTTTTCCTTCTCCTTGCTTACAGAAATACCAAAGTGATGGTTTCCCGCTGACAGACCTGCAAAAGTTCCTCAGAGAACACAAAGATTTTCCTGTTGTTGACGACTTCAGCGAGAAAGACGTTGAGCCAAAATGCTCCACGTTTTGCTGCTGCAAACGGTACGACAGCTCTCCCTCTGATTTGATCAAGCTTTAAAAATATTTGTGTCTATCGTGTTGTAAATGCTGGTGTTGGCGTGCAGTGGAGGGTTATTGCGCTGTCAAAATTTCACTATAGTCGTCACTTGTGGCTAAACTTGGAGGCTACACGAACAGCCACCGTAGTTTTTCTCAATCTGACAAAAAAAAACGAACAGACATCTGTGCGGTAAAGTGGCAACTTCTTTTTCAGAGGAATTCAAAAAGGGAAGTTGGTTAAAAATCTTGCTCTAGCAGTCAGTGATATTAAAGCATGTGACGCTTCTTGGAGCATGACTTAGAAATCCAAGGTTGAAAGCTGTGATAAAACTGAATGCTTTGTTCCTGCAAGAGCTGCTGGAACCTGTATGAATTACCTGGAAGAGCATTAGGCTGATATAAAGAGGCTGTAATCTTATGCCGCTGCCTTTATGGCAGCCCTGAGGTGGACTTTTTTTTTTTTTTGTTTTCATTTCCAAGAAAGCAAAGAGTCATTGTGTGAAAAGCCTGGAAACTGCACAGAGGGTTTATTAAAATTCTCCCACAGAAAAATTTGGGTGCAATTAAATGAATCCCCAATTAGCTTGATCTAGATTGGGGTGTAAACTATTTGGCTTAGCTTGCACCTTGTGTGTACCACAAAATACACTATTATTTTGGTGTTTGTCAGTGTTTTCTGTGCATTCCTTTTGCGTGAGCGAATCCCTATCATCAGCAGGCAGTGAGGTTTCCTCCACGCTGTGGTTTGGCTTAGTCTTACCCAGTGTCACAGCAATGAAATTAGTGGTGGGAGCTATGCAGACACACCCAGTGATGGGCTGATTACAGAGAAGCTGGAGGCTGAACACTGGGAAGAGCCCCCCCCCCCCCCAAAACACAAAACAACAACCACCACCTTCCCCTTCTCTCCCTCTGCCCCCTATCTGCTGTATCTTCCAGATAAACAAGTCGAGCTAGACACTTGTGAGGAATCACAGGAGCTTTGTAACGGTATACCGGTTTAGTGGGAGAAGGAAAATCTGCAAGCATTTTAACTTGAATTGTAATTGTAGTTTTCCTTCTGTCATCGTTTGGATGAAACTTTAAAAGAGTACTGACTGATGTGAGTCAATTCACCCTTTCCTGTCTTCACCAATTTATAATTTTGTTAGAAACTAAAGGAAATCTAAAGTGTCCATTTGGCTCAACTTACGTGATTCAAAATGATGAAAATGACAAACGGTAATTCTATTCTTTAATTTAAAAAGTGTCTATGACTCATATGCTGAGTAGATTTGTGCATCCGCTCCCTTCTCGCTGCTGAGGTGTCACTTTCTTGTAAACGATGCACAAAACATTAAGTCATGTTGTGAGCATGAGCCACAAATTTCAACACAATTTCCTTTGTTTTGGTTTATTTTTTTTTGAATGTGCAGCAGGATTTTTTTAAATAAATAAAAAATCTGTTCTTCCCTTTAAAGAAGGATCCCATCACTGTATCGTTTTCTTTTCTTTTTTCTTTTTACCAGACCGTAACGCCTGGGTTCTCTTGAGTCTTTCCTTGTGCCATTATCTGTCTTTGGATAATCTGTAATTCACTCCTCTAGATGCTAAAGTGCTTTAGGAAGTGAAGTTTCAGTTACATGCTCATTATGTAATGCTGTGATGAACAAAAACCTCTCGTAGCCTATTAGATGGATACATTGTCATTAGTAGTCCTGTGATGATTTACAGAGTGAAAATACACAAATGTTGCATTGCACTTGTTTTTATTTATTAATTTGTATTACTATCTATGTCCTCCGTGTTCAACACACAATTGCCAGCTTTTTTCTAATAAAAGTTCTCTCTGTTAACACTAAAAAATATACTTAAACCTCTATTCTGAAGCCAAATCAGCACTTGACGCTCTCATTGCTTTATTTATCATTTGCAGCCAATTTATGATATTTGCCCACTAATCTTGTTTATTGGATAGATATGTTAGTGGTACAACTAATTTGAAAACACATTTCAGATTAATTAAATGTGAAACAAAGTGATTTACAATCAACCCACCATACTGCAGACTAATGCTCATAAATGGAGTAAATATGGGAAAATGGGTAAGAAGTAGTGGGGTAAAGATAAAGCCATTACTGTGGTAAAACTATGATTGGCCCCTTAATAGTAAAAAAGGAAATAGAATAATTGGTTAAAGGATATGTAAAGCAATAAATGCTAACACTTGCATTCTTATACTGTCTGTACTGATGCAGGTTTTTGTGGCTGAAAGCAGCTTTGCCACATGTGTTTTTTGCTTTTGTGAAAGTAACAATCGGTTTTTTCTGTGCAGGACTTTTAGGAAGTGAGAAGGAGGAAACAAAAGTCCTGACTAAAAGGGGTGCAAATTTGTTTCGCACTTTTATAAAATGACATAAAATGGGTAACAACATGAGAGTATGGTTTACATTAAAAAAGGTTCTTGGAAAAATAAAAAGTTACTTTAAATAATCCTTTTTTTAATAAATGGAACTCAATTTTGAAAGGGATATTACTAAGTTTTACTCACTGAGACATTTAAATGTGAAGGGTGTAAATGTAGTTCATACAGCTTGTTTAAAATGGCGTGTAATAAATTAGTCCAGTATCAATAAGACAAAAGTTGCAGGACAGTAGTGTCAATGTTCATAACATTGTTGTGTATATTTACATCCTTATAATGCTCATGTGGTGAAGGAAGTGAAATTTTAGAGAAAAATAATTAAATGGGCACAGCTGGTATTTGAACTATATGGTAAAAGTTTAAAGGCATTAATGCACAACAAAACCAGCTGAACTGTTTTCTGGAACAAACTTAAAATGTAATATTGTAGCAGGTTTGAGATTTAAGTGTTAATGTCCACTTACATTCACAAAGTACTGTTTAATACAAATACGCAATCACAAATATGCAAAATGTTAATATTCTATTAAAGCAGATGAAATTTAGTAGCAAAGTTGCCAAATAGGAAGTGATGTATTGATGCCTTTTTTTTCCTGCACAACACCAAAGTGGTAGCTAGTTCTTAAAGAAATCAGTAAAAAAAACAAACATTATGTTTAAAAGTCCAAGTACCTTAAATGTTGCTGAAAGTAAAATTAAATATTGGTATTCCAATATTAAAGTCTGAGCATACAGATGCTTCAAAAATGATTCTTCGCAATGGCTTTGACTTCAGTGTGCATTCATGTTGCTTTATTTTTAAATGTTGTCTTTGTTGTTTCAGTTTTCCAGTAAATGACGACATCATACTCATAAGCTGACAGAGATGAGGTGTTTGGTGGAGGACGAAGTTAGGATCTGACTCTGATATTGACTTAACTCGACTTCAGTGCAAGACGTTGGAAAATGTCAATATACACTCGTAGATCAATGAAGAAGAGGACGACTTTCCTCAGGGACATGAAACTGGACCTCAAGTTTCAGAGATGGACATGAGTCCAAGCTGGGGAAAAAAGAAGATGATATAAAAACTAGAAATAAAGGTAATATTCAGACATTTTTAAAGAATTTAAATGCCAGAAAACTGAAGTGTTGTTCTACTCTTCAAGTGCTATAGCATCTGATATAACTTGTAAACTGAAGTAAAGATTGCAGTAAAACCTACATTTGTGTCTTTCATTTACAGTAACATTTTTGAGTTGGGGGGGTGTTCAGAAGAAAACCTCAGATTCACAGGAGCAATTAAGTTTATCACAAAATCTGTCAACATGTGAACAAGCTGGAACAGGGAATCCTACATTGACAACAGCAGACAATGGAAAATGTGTTTAATGTAAGACCTGTTATCTCCCCGTCAACACTGCTGTTACCTAAAGCTCTGAAGAATAAGTGCTCTCCATAAATTTACTTTAGAAGCAGCACCGCAAAAATGTTGCCATTTAGTTGCCCAGTTTAAGGCCCAATCGATCAGATTGTGAGTCAACCATCATTATTTACACTTTATTTTATAGGGATTTGATCCAGTGTTTTATGCATGTAGTGATTGAAACTTTAAATGTGGAAAATTATAAACTCTTACATTAAAAAGTAACAGAAAAGCCCAAAAGTTGTTTTAAAATAAACTTGGATCATGAAAAGATCTATTGATCTAAAAATGTTCCCAGTGGTCTTTTCATGATAATTATCCCATTTTTAAGTAAAATTCAAAAAATTGTTTTCTAGTTTCTATTTTCTGCAAAGCAGCACTAGAAACTTCCCTCAGAGTTGTGAGTTGGACCGTTGGTGCAAAATAAGCCTAATTTCCCATTATCCCTTTGTTTACACTCTCCTGCTACCTTACAGCCCCTCACACCCCTCACCTAACATTTAGTTGTGAAACAAAAATGACGATATCAGCTCTATCCAGTGTAAAGTTTTTGCCAGATGCCAGCTTAAACGAGAAAAAAAGACGTACATGGATCTATTTGTCTGCAAGTGGATGCATCAGAATGGAGCGGAGCACGGAGCTTGTGGCCCAACGACTGTACAGACTTTTTCCAACTGCATTTTTTCATCTGCTCGCCATTCACAACGATTTTAATAAAGAAATACTCAAATGCAATTTAAAGCTTAATTTTCCCCATATAGGTCTATTATTATGAAGAAAAAAAAATGCCACAAGAGAATGTTAATAACACCAAAAACACAATTTTCGTTGGAGTGGGTATTCAAAGTGTGTTTTGGTAAATAGGGAAATTTGATTGAAATAAGTTGTTTCTTTTAAATCCTACCCAATTTTATAGCAGTGATTGTGATCTAAAGCAATAATTCCATTTTAAATAGTCCTAAGTTTGAAATTGGATCAAAGTTGTTGTGAAATCAAGGATTTTTCTAGTGAAAGAAAAGGAATTTGATTTAAAAGAAAGTAACTTTTATTATTGCTTTTTTGTGAGTTGTTTTTTGATAAATAACGGTATCAACAAGTGAACCAATTTGTAGTACAATAATAGAAAATATATATTATCCTTAAGTTTATTGTTACAGAGTTTAAAAAATAATCTAATTTGACGTTGAAACATTGAGAAATTTGCAATTTCACTGAGTTGCGGGGCTTCGGGAGTGACGTATGTCAGTGGGCGTGGCCCACGCCCCACTCTGTGTCAGCGCCGGTCCAACCTTCCAAGGGAGCGCTTCACTCCTTCACTGCTTCACTGCTTGACTGCTCCTCCTCAGACCGGCTGCCGGGACTCCACTCCTCCGTTGGCAGTTCGTCACGGTGCTGCAATGGTTTGTTCGTCAACGAGGAGGATTTCGCAACTTTACTTCTGCTAACACACATAAAAA
Organism: Oryzias latipes; assembly: GCF_053564925.1. NCBI lineage: Eukaryota > Metazoa > Chordata > Actinopteri > Beloniformes > Adrianichthyidae > Oryzias > Oryzias latipes. Next base: position 11,466,579 of record NC_136240.1, read on the forward strand.
AACCCCGAAGCTCAGGTAACTCACCTGTCCAAATGTTCTCCTTTATTCTTTTCTATTCTTCTTTAAGTATTCATTCCTGTCTTTTTTTCACCATTTCTTCAGTTGACAAATCAGTTTGACGGGTAAGCAACCTTGAAGTTACGGTACACTTGCAAAGTGGCCTTGGGACACACCTGTCTGTAGTTCTCACGTTGTGTAGAGACTGTAATGTTAACCTTTGTGTGCCTTCTTTGTGGTTTAAAGGAATTCAGTGAAATGACACTTTTTATACACTTGAAGTTTTCTAAATTTCTTGGATTTTTCCCTCTCTTCTTTTAAGATCAAATGTCTCGTTTTTAAGAGTATTTAAAAGAAAAATCAAAAGTGTTTGTTATGTCAAACCCTTTCTTGTTTGAATCAATCAATAAAAAATAGCAAAGAATTTTACATTTCTATGATAAAATCCATAGAAAATATTTCAGAACAGAGGTGGTTTTTGATTTGAACGTTTTCAAATGCTGTTTTTGTTTTTTTCAGACTGTCAAAATGGACCAGCAGAACCAAAACCTAAGCTGTCATTATGACAAGATCATGGATTTCTTCTACAACAACAGCAACAGAAACCAAAGTAAAACTGATGATTCATGGGACAATACCCAGCTCATTCTGGTCCAGGTGGTGGGCTGCTTGTTCTGCTGCTTCATCTTGTTCGCCAACGCTTTGGTCATCACCGCCGTCATCACCAACCGGAGGTTCCATTTCCCCTTCTACTATCTTCTGTCCAACCTCGCTGCCTCGGACTTCCTCGCAGGCATAGCCTACGTGTACCTCATGTTTAACACCGGGAGTGTCTCCCGGCAGCTTACAGTGAATGGATACTTCTTCCGCCAAGGTCTTCTGGACATCAGCCTCTCGGCCTCACTGTCCAACCTGCTTGTCATCGCTCTGGAGCGATACGTCTCCATCATGAGCTTTAAGGTCCACAGCAACCTGACCAAGAGGAGAGTGACTCTGCTGATCTTTCTGGTGTGGGCTGTCTCCATCCTCATGGGAGCCGTGCCCAGCATGGGCTGGAACTGTATTTGTGATCTTGACACGTGCTCGAAGCTGGCTCCCATCTTCAGCACGAGCTACGTGATCTTCTGGTCGGTCTCAAACTTGGTGATGTTTCTAGTCATGGTGGCCATTTACATTCGGATCTACATGTATGTCAAGAAGAAGACAGCGGGGATGAAGCAGCACACCAACAACTCCATCAATCGCAAGAAGACTCCCATCAAGCTTATCAAGACGGTGATGGTTGTACTTGGTAAGTAAAGTGTCAGAGCGGTGTTACTAATCATGCAAATGTCAGTAGTGGTCTAGTGTTGTGTCTTTAGTTAATGCTTTCTGCAGAAGCCTCATCTAGAGCTGTCTTTGCTGAACACACTGGTCTGTAAATCTGGTTTATCAACTTTATTAAAATATATTGCTCAGTTTTTTTCCATTTTAGGTGATGCTATATTAAGTGTAATCCTGCATTAATTGGTATGTTGCGCATTAGCAACATACAGTGTTAAAATGAGCAAAAACTCATAAACATCATGCTAATAAAAGTGTCCCACTTTAGTCTGACAGGAAACTGTGAGTGCAACATCATTTTAAAGTTTAAAAATAATCTCAGTATTAATCTCTACAACTTTAATCGGATGATATTTCCTGCCCTTCTAAACAGGAAAAACTTTGTTTGCATTTCATTTAAAATAATATTGCAAGAAACTAGTTAAAGGCAGTCAGTGGAGCAATCGAGCAGCACATTTTCTTTGCTGTCAGCATCTGCAGGGCCAACTTTAAAAGCGTTCCCAGTGGTCTTTTTAAGTATGATTATGCCATTTTTAGCAGAATTTTAAATGGAGTGGGTCTTTGAGAATGGTCGAGCTTTCATGGCAAGAATACTGCCAGTGGAGGATCTGAAATGCCACACCTCTAATTCAGAAATGCAAGCTTTTTTGTCTGAGAGCAGATTCTGAAGCAATGATATCTCAATTTTCCCACCCTATGATTACACTGTCCTTTTTATATAAGAAAACAAAACTGGCTATGGCATCCAGGCATTATATTCTCTTTTTTTTTTGTTTAGGATTTGTAACATGATATCGCTTACGATTTTAAACTATGCCCTGAGCTTTACTTTTTAAGATCAAACAAACAACGAGACTACCAAATACATGTCTTTAAAGTGATGTTTACTTGTTTTGTATACTTGTATTGCTACAAAATGTGAATAATAAGCTTTAAAATGCATTTGGGTGATTTTTAAATAAGAGCAGGCATGAGAAAGTTTCATTGTAATCACGCTGGAACATGCTCTCTAATTGTGGGCAGCCAGCTCATTCATCCACATGGGTTTCTACCAAAGCATGGGAGGCATTTGCCTATGTACACACTTTAATCCTAGCTGCTGTGTAATTATCTCATCCTGCAAGGTCACCGTTGCTCAGCCTTTGAGGCGTACCATGCAGCTGAGAGGTCTGGCCTTCAGTGAATGTCTCCACCTCTCCTCCCTTGTATGAATAACTGTTCATGAGGACTTTGTCCATTTTGCATGCACTTCTTTAAATTATGTTGCTACAGGATCGTCATCAGCCATCTAAAGCTCCCTAAAAGTACTTAAGTTTTTCTATGGTTGCTACATTTGCATTTTGCAAATCTATGTTACAAACATAGTTTTGCAATGCTACAGTATTTTTAGACACTGCCTTTCTGTCGAAGAATTAAAAATACCAATATGAATGCAGGAAGCAGGGTCTTATCTTGGAGAAATCTTAAGATTTTCAGGTTCAGAAGCATGAATCCAAAGGACTGATCATCCAGAAACTGCAACTGGATAAGCAAGTTCAGTCACCTGCAGAAAACATTGTGCACAAATACAGAAAGGTTGAAACTGGATGAAGATGTTCTGGGTATACCTTGAGAGTTACACCAATATTTTAAAAAGCCTGACTTTTTTCTTTTCTTTTCAATTTTAACATATAAACAAAAAAATGTGCTAGTTCTTTATATTTTCTAAATGAAATCAAATTCACGCTTGGTTGTAAAAAGAAAATAAGATGGTCGTGTGAATTTAGGTCAATTTTTATTGAATTTTGATGTATTTCATAACATCTGGAAGAGCAAAAAAACCAAAAGCAGCAAACGTTTAGTAAAATGTCGCTGCCTTTTTGACTCTTGGTTTAAATCCTCAACAGTAATATGAACAATGTTATCAGTCAGCCTTTGTGCCACAGAAATGAAAACAAAACAGTGAACTGTTGAAAAGCATGTTGCGCCAAAAAAAAAGGGCTGCTGGATGTGCAAGACAAGCTGCCACTTGTAGCTTCCTTTCAGTCCCAGAAATTCTTTCTGCACAAACACGCTGTAGGGAGATGGATAATTGGCTTCTTGAGCGCCCATGTGACCTACCTTGCTTAGCAAACACAAAGGTTGAGAAAGACTGTTGATTTTAGACTGCCAGTCAAACAAAAAGCACCTCCCATCAGTGCAGATGTTAAGTCCTAATAAATTACTAGAAGTTCGACACAAAGCCAATTGCATAGGGGACAACTAGAAGTGAAATAACTGAGAAAAAAACAAGTTTAACGACAAATGTAATTTTCTGCACTTTACGTTACGAACTCTCTAAAAGCAAATCGAGACACGCCCACTTGCGCCTCCAGATCAGTGCCATAAATGGCACTGTAGTTTCAAAAATCGTTAAAATCTGCAGACAAAATAGTTTTATAGCATTTGTTTATATGGAATTCTTATGTGGTTGCCTTTTTAGTTTAAATAAAGCCCTTTTAAGAAAAAAAAACAATTTGAAGTCTATGAAAAACTAGAAATGTATTTCTATTTAGCTGCAGAAGGAATGTACTGCTTATGGCTGTCATGGACTGTTGCATCTACTCCTACAAGGATGAGAAATATTTCCTTTTAGTATCTATTTTTTTCTCCTGTAGTACTCAGATTCCTTTCTGCACAGATATTTATTGACAGATGTGCAGCTTTCGATTTTGACTTCAAAAGTAAAAAGTCAATAAGTCTTGTATTAGTTTGAAATCAGATTTTATTTTCTTTTTCAGTCCAATGTGCAACATTTTCTATTGTTATTCCTAGAATTAAAAATTACTAACAGTTTTCTCCTTTCCTTCCCGCAGGGGCTTTTGTGATCTGTTGGACCCCCGGTCTGTTGGTTCTGTTGGTGGACGGCGTGTGCGAGAGCTGTAAAGTCACCAAATTCAAGCGCTGGCTGCTGCTTATGGCTGTTGCTAACTCTGTCATGAACCCGTGCATCTACTCCTACAAGGATCAGGAAATGTGGAGAACTATTAAAAACCTCCTGCGCTGCATCGGCAATGGTACGCGTCGACAGCGGTCCTCAAAGGCCAACGCCAGACATTTGCACTCTGGTCAAGATACGGGAAACAGTCCGCTACCATCAGATGAAATGGAGTGACAAAGGCAAAATACAACATAAAGAAGGGAGATCTTGTGGTGAATTTGTGTGAACATGTTGACTTGAAAGAGAGACTAAGAGATCAGTTAATTCTCTTCAGCATCCTCAGTGGGCTGTTTGGCCCCACATGGAGCTTTTTTTTTTAGGAGGCAGCTCACCAACTTCTTAGAAAGGTACAGTTGCAGCGAGACAGAGGTGATCACGCACAATCTCTGTGATGGTTGGACAAGCATTTCAATGGGATTTTATGTTTTTTTTCAATTCTTTCTTGAAGATCAGTTTGCTGCAGATGTTTTGTTTCTTTCTACTTTCCATTAGACCGTTTCTTTGGAGACGACGCTGCACTGTTTTCTGACAAACGTTTGTAGATGCTTTTATTTTGAAATTCGAAAAGCAGTTTTACATTTTGCCGATCACAAAGTTTGTGTTTGTCGTTTTGCGTTGAAATTACCTTTAAAAATTTGTCTTTATCTTAAAAAAAAACATAGGAAGTATAATTTAAAAAAACAAGCGTCATTGGCTCTAAACTACAGCAAACGCCTTTTATTTAAAGATTGTGTCACCCTTTTTAAAAGTCAGCTTTGCCACATTACGTTCCCTTCTTTGGTTTTCTTTTCTTTTTGTTAACCAAAGTTCAAACTCATTTGTAACACTTGATCAAAAGAAATTCCTTACTACAGTTATTGTTTTCACACCTACTTTTTTATTTTATTTTGAAAAACATCCGCTGTTCAGATAAAGCTGCATACCTAATAGCGAAACCACGTTGCATCACACTGGATTATCTCAATGCCGCACACTGAGCACGAGCAGTCAAGAACAGCAATTATCTCCAGCGCTAAATGCTGCTCTCCGCTCTGACATCTCTACTGATCAATAATTGATAGGATTTATTTGACTTTGAATCACCTGTACTGTTGCTAAGGACTTTGAATGTTATCAACGTTGTTTTCTTTCTGTTTTGGGAGAACAGTGATTAGAAGACATTTTTGGTCCTTTGCCATGTTTTAGTTAAACTGAGATTGCTGGTTATCATTCTGACTGTTGGACTTTTGACAGATTTTATGTTCCTTTGAACATTTGTATTTTATAACATCATATATTGTCATGTATTTCGGTTCATTGTTTATGTACTAACACAATAAACTGCAAATCCCTCCCAATAATTTATATAAATATGTTTTTAAACTTTTCCTTTTGTACGTTCTTTTTTTTTTTGTATCACTCAGGTTCCTGACTGCACAGAGTTTCATTTACAAATGTGCAGCCTTTCAGTTTTAACCTCTGAGGTAACGACTTGTTGCCAGTTTGCAGTTTATTATTATTTTTTGTTTTTGAGAAAAGCAGGGCATGGGAAATGGCAGAAATAAAAAAAAAGGAAAGCTAACTGTGTGAGCATGTGTTTACTATTGTTGCTTTGCCCTATAAAATGGGCCAAGAGGTTTGTTTGTATCAGAAAATAATTGAAGAAAACCACTAGAAATGTAACATGACTTATTGGAAATGCTTAGTTGGGTTTCTTTTCTTTCTTTCTTCTAAAGTAGTTACCTGACAGCCATGATTTATTCTTTTAAAATGAAGTAAAACAAAGAAAGAAAAAAATCGGATCTTGTTCTGTGTAGGTGGCAACCTTGAATTAAACGTAAAAATTGGACTCCAGAGTAATCTGAGGGCTTTTTTTCTGCAGGCGAAACTTTATACTTCATTACTAACTAGTACCTAATGCAACAGTAAACAAAACTATGTTTATTGATTATTGATGCATTTAGTAGCACCATGAATAAAAGAGGGAATGCAAGAAAAGCACTATATCTTTATGTTTTATAGTGTAAAACATTAAACAGAATGCAAAACGGGGAATTTTATATATTTTGTGAGCAAATGTTTATTGGTGACACCCCTTGTTTAAGGTTATTGGGAGCCAAAAAATGTAATCATTACCATTCTTAAGACAGCATTTGGAATAGAATCTAATAATGGTTTTACTTTCAGGTAAATAAAAAGCAACCAGTTAATCTGATTTCCGTTCTTTTTTTTTTATTTGACACTCGTCTCACATTTTCTCCTGAGAAATGCTAATGTTGTTTGGTGCTTCTTATCCACATAAGTAAACATGGTGGACATGCAGGCCTGCACATCGCATCAATTTACAAGCCCTCTGTGATTTTATTTACCCTCAAAGTAAACACGGCAATTGTAGGGAACGCCATGCTAAATCCTTTTGCTTGTCATTCTGTCAAACAATGTTAGCTAAAAAATCAAGAGGAAAGGTATATTTGTCTGAATCGAATGTATTTATACTTGTTTACTGTAGATTTATGGTTGTTCGAAACGATGTACATGTTTTGGTAAATAATGCATTCTAAAAGTAAATACCCAATGATGGCTTTTGTTAGTAATGCTCCAAATGTAGTATAATCCTGAAAACTGTATTTCCAACTTACCACTTTGCATGAGTAATTTAATGATGCATGTAAATAGAATGACAGATAAGAATGTATCTCCTGAAAAGTGCACATCTATAGGAAATTAAACAGCAAAGGAACTGAGTTTTCTTCTCTGAAATTAATCAATAATGTATGTTTTTTTTAATACATTTGACATGTTTCTGATATAATTAATTATCTTAAAATGTAAAAATGCTCACATTTAACAAGGGCTTTTGAGGATTTTCCAGTTTTGAATCTTAGAATTGATTTTTTTCTAGTTTCTTTCTATTTACAAAAAATGCTGAAAAAGCTTAAAAGTTTACATGTAAAGTAATATACAACATGAAAAAAGCAGCAGAATTGAATTCATATTTTACAAGTTCTTCACCAAAACATGCAACACCTGGCAGTTTTGGCAAGTGAACCAACAGAATGACTGAAAATCAAATTAATGGAGTAGTTTCATGGTCTGGTCAAAGTCCAGGCCGCAGAATCTCTATTGAGCCAAACGTTAATGAATGATCACACATGTTCATAGACCACAGCAACAAGAAAAGACCACCACTTCTTTAGGAACAATTCACATCATCATGCGGAAAATAAACTTTTCAAAAGGTAAATCATGTTTTGCATTTTTATTAGATAACTCTGCTTTCACAAGACGCACAAAGCAAAAGGGGGGAGGATGTGTTCTAACAAAGAGCAGTTTCTGTTGGAGAAGGGGGTGTTGGATATATATTGACAGGAATCTTGCATCAGTTTCTACCGGAGCCACATATTCTTTTTCTTTACACAAAAAATGTGATCAAAAAAACACAAAAAAAAGTCTTTATGAAGGCAGACGTTTTATGGGCAAATTCAGAAAACACAATTGGTGCCAAAGTTAAAATAGACATTTGGTTAAAACGTAGTTGATGTCGCTAACAGATGACTAATCTACTGTAGTCTGATTTACAAGTGTAATTTGAAGCAAAGTTTCCCGTCTACATCCTGTCACTGAATCATGTTGTTGCACAGCACGGAAAACACCTAATTTCAGGTTGATGACAAAATCTGTGAGGATGCAATAATATGCAGCTGCTGTCCCACAGGTTCAAACTCTGTTATTAGGGTATTAAAGGTTTTTGCTTTTTTGTTTTGCCTGTTTCAGTATAACGCATGAAGCTTTCTATATTTAAACAATTCCATCTCCTCTCAGCTTTACAAGCAAGGGCTCATGTGTCCCACATACTACATTACTGCTCTAATAACTTTTTCCCTGATTCAAGATCCAAGACCAACTTTATTAATCCCCGAAGGGAAATTTGTTTTTTTACACAATTAATTTCATGACATTGAGAAGAAATAATTAAAAAAGCAAATAGTTTCTAATCATTTTAATAAATGGGCTTAATGTTCCACTAAGCTTCAAAATTTAAACCAAAAAAATACAAAAATACATTTTGTAGACTCAAAGTTTGCAGAACATATGTCATGTTTAGAAATAAGATCTGTCTAGGAGCAGCTGTAAACTTGCGGATTGCTGCTTTCCACAGTTTTTGCTTTGCTGGAAAAAGAAGGAGTAAAATATATGGTGTGTCAGCTTTATTCGTACTGCTCTGCTGTAATTATGCTCCTCTGAATGGCCAATTAAAGTGAACAAATGTGCAGAAATGGCATGTATGTTTAGGTTTTTTTCCTGACTTCTTGTACAATAAAGATGGGTGCCACTCATTTGAACTTTGACTTCAAATTTTTTTATTTCCGAAATCCAGTTTTTTTCATAAAGGATCTTCAGGCTGCGCTCTGGATCCTGATTATAATGATGTGGGTCTACAGACTGTTCTCGACTTCTTATGCAGGGAATACCTTGAACAATAGTTGAAAAAAAGACTATGACTAACATGACAATCTTTATGATATTGTAATTGCTCTATTGGATGTTAATATTTATATCTTGTTCTTTTTCATCAGACATTATCAGATACTTTTTATTTCTTAAAATTTTTAGTGTGGCCCAATCTTTGGACCTCAGAAATCATTTTTGTTTCAATATTTTGGAAAGACTGAGTGACTATAAAGTTGATTTCAACACTATGTTTATATTTTGTGGAAAATGTTATGTGTAAAAAGCACAGCCAACTAAGTTGTAGAATTGAAGATTAATTGTTTGTGCGGAATCATCCTTCGGTACCGTAAAGGCTTGATTTTGGTGCATTTTTTTGATGCAGATAGATCCATTAAAGTGAGTCTGGGTCTTTTTAGGATGCTGCACAATGAACCATTGTTGCACTTCAAAGTGAACATGTGAAAAACACAATAACTGAGGAGAAGAAGCAGCTTTGTTCAGGGCATGGATCATTGTGGGCGACTTAAACATTGAAGTAAATCAAGAAATACTATATACTGCTCCATGCATAACCAGTGAATGTCTTAACTAAAAGACACCTGCAAAGATAGTGCCTGTCTAACCAGAACATTAACTCCGCTTCTATTTGTTTTCTTAGATTTCCATATAATTAGACCTCAGTTCTTACTATTTCCAGTTGAATCTACCTTTAAAAAATGAAAAATCGTATTGTAAATTGAACTTGTTGATGTTTAATTTCCCTAATTTATACAACGCATTCGTAAAATACATTCTTTATTTTTTTATTTTTTTTTTTTTACTTGTTCTGTCCAACAACTGAGCAAACAGATGAGCGCTGAAGGCCTTTTATGTTGGACAGGTTTTACTATTACAAAAAGGGGTTGTGAATCTTTGGATAGCCAGGGTGTAAATTTGTATGAACCCCTTTCTGTTTTTTTAATTATTTTTATTTATGTGTTGCATTTTGTGTTTTAAGTATATATACATATTATTTTTATTAAAGGGGTGGGAGAGGGGGGAAGTGTGTGTGTGTGTGTGGGGGGGGGGGGGTAGAAGAAAAGGAAATAAAGAGAGAGGGGGAGAAAGTGAGGGGTTACAATTACTTACAAGCCCATGAAATGAAGGGATTGTGTTTAAAAAATGCTTTAGTTTTTCACATTTTTATGCAATCTTTTTGTCCAACCCATGGAATTAAAGCTGAAAGTCGGCACTTCAATGGCATCTGAGTTGTTTTATTTAAAAAAATAAAAAAAATAAAAAAAAAAATAAAAAAAATAAAAAAAAAAAATAAAATAAAATTCACTGTGGTAATGTACAGAAATAAAATTAGAAAGAATGTGTCTCTGTCCAAATACTTATGGTCCTGACTGTACATTCTTAATCTCCAGAAATGGTTTCCATTTTCCTTGAAATCATTCCGGGAAGACTTAATTTACAAGGAAGTAGTACGTTTTGTTAAAACATGATATAGGAGGAAGGAGCAATAGATAAATACAGGGGAGTAAATTAAAACAAACTGAGCTGTAAATAAATACTGCAAATATAGAAAAGTAAACAGTTCTACATTTCCGCGTTTAAGTACCATTCAAAGTAAATGTACTTTTGGACATTTCTGATGTCAGATGGTGTTTCAGTTTATTCTACAGCAGTTTTTTTAAGATCCTATTCAAAGAATGATGTTTTTATTATGACCACATTTGCCTAAAAGATTTTCAAATATCTGTGCTATTTAAATTCACCCATATATTGAAAAAACAAGGAAACAAATGATCAAAATGTAAATGAAAGTTTACTTTCAACGAGTCTCACATGATTTTTCAGTACTGTTTACCTTTTTGCTCTAATTCAAATAATAAGTATTTGAGTGGCCTTTGTGTGACCCCTGGAATTGTAAAAGAGTGAAAAGTTCAGCAAGCGAGGGAACGGCTAATGAAGATCTTAATGTCTTTTTTTAAGAGACAGCCGGATGTTCCACCACACAACAAGCCATTAATAAAAAAAAATTTAAGTACCTATTAAGAAGTCTTGCATTCTCTGTAATTTGTTATCTTTGTCTATATATCAAATTTATTCATCCATTTTTTTCCTTCTTGCTCCAAAAGCAAAGATCACGGGAGGTTTTTCCTCAGCTTACACATCCTAGAACACACTTATTTTACTGTTCTATTACATGATAAAAGACGCATAAATAAGATGATCGTCTGATTGTTTTTTTTTTTTTATTGTTTTCAAAATTTGAACAATTTGAACACAAAAACATTTGAACAGTTTAAGCATCAAGTATCGAAAATATGTCAGCCCCCCCACACCACCCTTCAACTTAAGACAGCCATACAAGTAAAATAATTAAAAATAATAATAAAAAAGATTAAAACTAAGTAAAGACAAAAATTAAATAAAAAGGTATACAGGCAGTTAATACATACAAGGATGTGAACTTTTTTTTTTTCCACAGGTGTTACAGTCCACTGACCAGTTTGTTTATGAACAAGGCATTAAAGAAGATTGCTTAATGTTTTGTCCCTGTAAAAGTAGACCCTTCAAGTCGGCAGGCAGATGGTTTAAAAATGGAGACCATGTTGTGAGAAACATCTCCTCCCTTCCTTCCATAACTGCATGTCACCTCTCATGAGGAAGTGTACTGAACACCTCTCTGTACCAGAGAGTGACAGTGGGAGGGGACTCCTTTATCCAATGTATCAAGAGACATTTCCGAGCGATTAAAAGCAGTTTCTCCAGAAGCTTATGATGTGCAGTAGGAATCTGTAATTTCCTCGAGGGAAGGCCCAACAGGAAGACACCTGGATCCTTCTTGATTTTTAATTTGAAGATCTCACTGATCACAGATGAAATATGATTCCAGAATCTAGAACATTTTTCCTACATTCCCAAAAACAGTGAAAATATGTTCCTCTCTCCAAATTACATTTCAAGCACAAATGAGACAGAGAATGATTAATTTTGTGTAAAATAACAGGAGTTATGTGGCGTCTGTGGATTATTCTATACTGAGTCTCTCTTAGTCTGTTGCACGTGAACGTAGATTTAATCAAGCAGAGTGCTGTTTGCCAATCATCTTCTATATATTGAGAGTCTAAGTTTATTTCCCATTTACGGAAAATATCTGGAAGGAGGCATATGCCTGAAGAGTTAAGGAGAGAATGAAATGATCCAATCATGTGCCTCCTGTCTGTGCGATCCCCCAAGAACTTTTCTACAACATTAACAGCGGAGGTGGAAATAACATGAGAAGAAATAAAATGTCTCAGTTGGAGATATGCAAGAAAATGTTTTTGAGGAACATGAAATGTGGTTTGTAATTGTTGAAAGGACATACCAGTGTCGTTTTTAATTAAATTGCCAATTACATTAATTCCTAAATTACGCCAGGAGGAGAACACAGATGGGCCAACACCAGCAGGAAAATCAGGATTTTGAGTTATTGGGGAAAGCAAAGACTTAATTTTTGTCTTTCCCAGGTGTTTTAACACATCACGCCAAACTCTAATACCATTATAAATAATAGGATTTTTTCTAACAGTTAGTGGGATTTTGGCCACTTCACAGGTGATCAATCCCCAGGGAGAATGAGGAGAGCATGCCCATAAGTCAATGCAGTTCTCCCTGTTTAGATATGTATGTAGCCACAGCCAGTAATGATGGGCGTGGCAGGCCCAGTTATAGAAAATTATATTTGGTACTGAGAGACCACCCATATCGGGATGCAACTGCAAAATCTTAAGTTTCTGTCTTGGCTTCTTCCCGATCCATATAAAGTTGGTAAAGGCCTTTTCCAGATCTCTGTTAGTTTTCTTTGATATGTATAGAGGGAGCATCTGCAGAGGATACAAGAGACGTGGCAGAACATTCATTTTGATTAAACTAATTCGACCCAACATCAACAGTGGGAGTTTATGCCATCGCTGTAGATCCTTCTTTATCTGTGTGCAGATGGGGGAGAAGTTCAGTTTTAACATATCGTTCAGATCTGGGGACATTTTCACGCCGAGATACAGCAAACCGCCAACAGTCGATTTGAATGGGAAATCATTGGGAACGTCAGCCTTACTCAGGCCTCCCAACAGCATAGCTTCTGATTTTGCGAAATTAATTTTGTAACCAGATATAGAACTAAATTTGTTAAAGGCTTTTAGAGTAGAGGGAAGAGTAGAGGGGTGTTAGCTCACCTTTGCACTAATAGCTTGCAAGACTGAATGACTGAAATATTTCACACTAGTTGGTTTTAAGGCATAAGTATGAGTGTGAACACTATCTGTTTTGTGTACATGTCGACAGGTGGACATTTTTGCAGCTAGCAGGTGTGTTTATAACATTTGAGTGTGTGTGTGGACGGGCCCCGCCCTTTTTGTACTGCATTTGAACCTTACCATAATGATTAACAACCAGTAAACTTGTTGCTGTATGCTGCTTCATGGTCTTATCCCCCTTCCCCTCCTATTATCACCCCCTACCCCCCCTCTCTCTAGCGTCCCTCTCTCTTCTTCCCCTCTTTCCTTTTCCGTCCGGTCCAACACCAAAGATTTTCAGACATGTTTGAAATTAATAAAGTTTGGCCTCAATTACAAAAGGGGTTTATTCAGACATACCTTTGGTTTGTCTGAAGATTAATAACCCCTCTTGTTAAAGCAAAATATGTCCAACACAAGAGGCCCTCAGCTCTCATCTGTCTGCCCAGCTGTTGGACAGGACAAGTTAAAAAAAAAAAAAGAGTAGAGGGAATTGATTGTTTAAGTAATGTTAAGAATAGAATGATGTCATCAGCATACAAAGCAATCTTATGCTCCATGTTCCCCAGCGATATTCCCTTAACCTCAGCTTGCATGCGTATAGTTTCAGCTAGTGGCTCCAATGCTAAGGCAAAAATAAGTGGGCTAAGAGGACAACCTTGGCGCACGCCTCTCCCTAATGCAAAGGGTTCAGAGCAGCGACCATTAGTCAACACAGAGGCTGTAGGTGAATGGTATATGGCTTGTATCCATCTAAGAAAGCTACCCCCAAGTCCGAATCTATGGAGAACGTCAAAAAGATACTCCCACTCTATCCGATCAAAAGCTTTTTCAGCATCGAGAGAGACAGCCAGGGCTTTCTGCTTCCTTTCAGAGGAGAACTGTATAATATTCAGCAGCCTTCTCACATTGCTGTGGGACAACCGTCCCGGCACAAACCCTGACTGGTCTGGGTGAACAAGGGTTGGGAGAAAGTTCTGCAGCCTGCAAGCAAGAAGTTTAGAGAACACCTTACTGTCAACAGAAATAAGGCTGATGGGTCGATAAGACCCACATAAGTCAGCTGGTTTGTCTTTTTTTAAGATCACAGACACATGTGCATGACTTAATGTGGGGGGAAGGAAGCCTTTCTCAAATGAATCTACAAACATATCTGTTTGTGGACCAACCAGCATGTAACAAAATGTTTTATAAAATTCAGGTCCAAAGCCATCTGGTTCTGGAGCTTTGCCTCCCTTCAGTGCAGATATGGCCTCAGAGACTTCCTCTTTGCTTATGAATTATTTAGAATTTTTTTCTGTTCATCAGACAGAGTAGGAAATTTTATTTTGTCAAGAAAATCTGCTCTGTTGTCAGCAGAGGATTCACATTGAGAGCTCTAGAGGTCTTGGTAATATAATGTCATGATTTTGTTTATATCTGTGGACTTGTTTTGCCTCTTTCCATCCCTATCTGCAAGAGCAGGGATTATGTTGACTTCCATCTTACTTTGAGCCAGTCTCGCAAGCAACCTGCCAGGTTTATTCCCAGATTCAAATAATCTATGTTTAGCATAAAAAATTTGTGTCTGCGCTTTCTTTGTTAATAGATGGTTTAGGGCAGAGCGAGCTGCTTCCAGTTGCTTTGCTAAAGAGTCACTAGGATGCTGCCTGAACTGAACCTCCAGCCCTGCTATACTTTTTTCTAGGTCTAATTGTGATTTCAGAGCTTTCTTCTTCTGAGCTGATGTATATGATATGATTGACTTCCGTATGTATGCCTTACCAGATTCCCATAGTGTAGAAGGGCTTATCTCTGGAGTTTTATTACTTGCAATAAAACCTTCCCATTCTTTTGTAATATAATCTACAAAATCCTGGCTGCTCAATAAGGTTGGGTTTAGTCTCCAGCGTCTTCAGGCTGGGTCTAGGTAGGGAGGTGAGAGAACTATGCTAACCGGAGCATGATCAGATGAATTTAGTGCCAATTGTACAGTTTTTTATCCTGTCTAGAACAAATTGAGATGAAAAAAAAAAATAGTCTATCCGGGTGAAAACTTGATGTGGGATTGAAAAAAATTAGTAATCTTTATCTGTTGGATGCATAATTCGCCACACATCATGTAGGTTCAGGTCACTAAGAAATTCTAACATTTTCTCAGATTTCTCGAGGCGGTCTGAACGTGGGGGAGACATGTCTGCTTTTGGGTCTAATACACAATTGAAGTCACCTCCTAAAACTACATATGAGGATGAGAAGGATGTCAGGTCTGAGATAAGTTGAGGGAGAAAAGAAGGATCGTTAACATTAGGTGCATAAACACATCCAAAGACGACTTGCTCCCCATACAGGTGACCAGATAGGAGTATATAACGCCATTGGCTGTCTTTTACCTCTTTTTCAAAGGTGAAAGGTAAACTACGGTGAAGGAGAATAGCAACTCCTCTGCCTTTTGAATTAAAAGATGAATAAAACACCTGTCCCACCCAGCTTCTACTCAGTTTGACATGTTCTGTATCTGACAGATGAGTTTCCTGGAGCATGGCCATCTCACATTTCCCCTTGCTGAGAAAGGATAAGATTTTCTGGTGTTTGATAACATGGTTGATGCCTTTTACATTAAGTGAGATCATCTTTAAATCAGTCATCTGTTGCTGTTAGAGTTGCTGTTAGTTTTTAAGGAGTAATATTTAGCATTTTGAAAACCAACGGTTTCTTTCGTCTGATTTTTTGTTTGGTTTTTGATTAAAATGTCTCATCAGACTGGAAGTCTGTGGTGTTAGAAGTTGTTATTTAAATAAGTGGGATGTATACCCCCAAAACTTTGAAGAACCTACTATAAAATCCGGGAGCATAGTCAGTGGGATCAAAGGTTTTGCTCACCTGCAGCTTCTTGAGAGTAAAATGTAAATGGAATAAAAATGAATACAAATATAGAATAAAATATCTAACAAAATGTAACAAAAAAATGTATAGCGTATTCTACTTCACCAAAAACTGTTTTTTTTTTCTTTTAGGATTTCCTTGAAATGCATGATGCAAGCATTTAAAAGCGTTTAAAGGCTTTCCTATTTATTTTTTTGATGCTTAAGTTCAAAATACTTATGAGAGATACCTATTGCAAAAATCTTCAGTTTAAAGCAGAACATTGTTCAGAGCATCGCCAGTTAATGACTAAAATATTAAACTATTTGATTTATGTCCTACTATTCTGGTAAATTTGCTTGTCTATGATGCAAGAAGAGTGACTTTATCTATGCATTTCATCATTTCTGTGATGAGTTTGATAAATCAGTGTAAATTCTTTATTGCTTGAAATAAATACATAGATAAATCAAATTAAAAACTTTAATATACTTTCAAATCTTACTATTTTTCTGCAAAATATAGTACTGACACAAGAATGACTTGGTTTCCTTTAAATTGTGTTGATAGACACATTGGAAGAATTTGGGCAACAAAGTTTATTCAGGGTTTTTTTCTGAGTTTTTAACAAGTCATAAACAACAAATAGCTTATACGTTCGAAAATAAACTTTGTGTAAACAAACTGTGAATCTATGAGATAGTTAGACTGTCATTTTAAGGGTTAGCTTCCTACAAAATGTAGGCCAGTTATAAAAAGGGGGGGGGGGGGGGGGGGGGTTGGGAAATAGATGAGAAATATATTGAGGTATTGATATATTGAGGGGTAAATGAGGGTTATTACTTTGATAATTCTTCCCTTTAAAACCCATTTGGTAAGCAAAAGCTCCTAACGATATTTTCTGTTGTGTGAATCTTACTGCCATCTGGTGGAGTGAATATATTTGATTTTGGTTTTTTTGATTTATTTCAGCCATTGTAGTCAAGCAGTAAAGAATTTACACATACAGTAAACCCTTGTTTTTCGTGGGGGTTACGTTCCAAAAAGACCCCGTGATAGGCAAAATCCGTGAAGTACAAACCTTTATTTTTTTTAAACTATTATTAAACAATTAAATCCTCTATTATACATTGAAAAGAAAGAACAAACCAATTTGCAGGCTCAAGCATTTGTTTCACAAATAGAAGTACTTTAGAAACCTTTTTTTCAACAAATAACTCTGTACTGTACTGTCAAATAATAATTTTAATGAATGTGAACAGAAGGCTTCAAATCGCGGAGATTAGCCCCGCCCACCGCGACCCGAGTATTGGACTAAACGGGAGAAAATTTAAAAATGATTATGAAAAAAATACAAAGTACAGTTGGACAAATAGTGACTCAGGTGTATTTCACTGCTCTACAGACTGAGCCGCTGCATCCTGACTCCGCTCTGCAGTGTTTTCTTCTGTTGAAGCCCGCGGTGCAGCTGTGTTTGTTCGGGAGAAGAGCAGTTGTTGTCGCTCTTTTTTCTGCTTTGCAAAAAGATCCTTATACACCGACATGCCACCATCAAGAGAATTTGTACATAATAGTGAAAATTTGGCAAGCTGATTTACGTACGTGCACATATTAAACTGCAACGTTATTGACGCACAGGTTGAGAGGAAGCGGAGTGACTTTTTAGCCAATCAGAATGCAGAACACAATGCACGATGCAAATCCGTGAAGTAGCGAAACCGTGAAAAGCAAACCGCGTTATAGCAAGGGATCACTGTATTTATCAAACTCATTACAGAAATGTTGAAATGTATAGTTTAAAAAGACAGAAAATAAAACAAAACAAAAACGTCACTTAAATCACATTTTCTTAATTAAATACAGTGATCATTAACTAAAGTATAAGTAGAGTTTGATTTATTGCTTGAAAAGGAGTGGGAAGAAGCAAGCTTATATAATCCCACCCCTACTGAGTTAAATCATTTGATAGTTTTACAGTGTTTTAAATCCGGTTCTGATCAAATAAGATTCTCTTCAAGTAACAAAATCCAGTGCCTAGTAATGATAGATGATCTTCAGAAAATATTCATTCATGATTTCAGTAAACAGTAACGGTACCGATATGTAATAATCATTGATTATCATTAGAACACATGATCACAATGAACAATTAATTATTGCTACACATTGCAGATCAAGTTAACAAAATCAATAGCGTATTGATTGTAATTAAAACATTTCAGTAATCATTAATGCACATTACAATGTAATAGTCATTGGTTTTAATTAAAAGAGCTTTGATTATTTCACCACAATCAAGTTCACACATGTATTTGTGTTGGAATTATTCAAACACCTGTTGATCCTTAACTCCTCTTATCTTCATATCCTGAAATCAGAGTTTCTTTATACATTTTCTTGAATATTTGGATATTTGAACATTGTTTGAGCTCATTACTTAACCCGTTCCAAAGTTTAGTGCTACACGACTCACAGAAACTTTTCTCTGTGGTTCTTATCAGTTTGATCTTGAAGTTCCTACATCCCCTCAGTTTGTAACCACCTTCATTTTCTAGGAACTGTTTTTGGATATTGAATGGTAACGATTTCCCACTGGCTCTGTATAGAAGTTGCGCAGTGTAAACATCCACAAGGTCATGCAGTTTTAAAAGTCTAGATTGATAAAATAATTTGTTTGTATGATCAAGATATCCGGCTTTATGGACAATTCTGACGGCTCGTTTTTGAAGTAAAAAGAGAGGATGTAGTGAGCTCTTGTAATTATTCCCCCAAATTTCTATACAGTAGGTGAAAAATGGTAGTATTAAGGAGCAGTACAATAAATATCTACCGTTGTATTCTAATATATGTTTAGATTTATTTACGATTGAAATACTTTTGGAGACTTTAGTTTGTATGTATCCAGGAGCCAGTTTAGCTCGTGCTGGTTTGCAGCGCCTTCCGTCCGTGAAACCAGGGTTTGAATCCGGGCTGCTCCCTATTCCCTTCTCTGCTTCTGTGCCAGTCCCAAGCCCGGATAAATTGAGAGGGTTGCATCAGGAAGGGTATCCAGCGTAAAACATTGCCAAGTTAACCATGTGACTCATCCTCAACAGAGAGGTTGTTTCGCTGTGGCGACCCCTGATGGGAAAAAGCCAAAAGAAGAAGGAGTTTGTATGTGTCTGATGTGTGGCTTCCAACTTAGTTTGTCATCGATAAAAACCCATACGAATTTGATTTCTGTAACACTTTCAATTAACACATTATTTATTTCAATTGAGAGCTTTTTACACAAGCAAAAAGACTGGTATTACGGATAGATTTTTCCATTCCCTCTGTCTTTTAAGAGACTGTTCCACCGTCTCAAGGGAGGAAACTCATTTAGTTCTTACAGCTGTCAGGATATAAGGATAACCGGAGATCTCTGGCTTCCATCAGTTCTAATGGCTTCATCAAAAATTGAAAGGTTGAAATGTTTTCCGAGAAAATTAACTCACTCTCTCTGCTCAACAAATGAAATTTGTTATAATGCAACCTGAGATGCCAGTCAGAAGTCTAAAATGGGAATGGGAACAATGATATAAATGCAAACACAATAAAAGGTAAGTAAAAGCAAATGTATTTATATTTATTCATAATAAATCGGACTGTTTTGTGGCACAACGTTAAAATTAGGCATACATATGATAGATTTTGTTGTTTACAAAGCAGCTCCTATATCTGACTTGTCTTATTTTTTAAGCCTTGAATAATACATTTTTTCCCTCACTGCTAAAACATATGATTTCACTTCCTTAAATCTGTCTACTCTGCAAAAGTATTTGGATTCTAATTTATAAACAGCTTTTGGAAGTGCTATGTTGCTCACTGCATTCTGAAAAAATTTGTATTTAATTTTGTTCTTCTAAATAATAAACTTAAAGGTTTTTTATATGTTTGTCTGTAAAATGTTTTTAGAAATATTAGTTTTAATTCTGCTGTGACGACAACAGAAGCCTGCCGCTGGACCAGCAGCCAATCAGATTGAGCCATGTTTGGTTGCTAGACAACGGGTGTGCCAATAGGAGCTGTGTTTGGATTATATGCTGCTGTGTCTCGCGGACGATTCTTAGATGAGCTTGTTTTCAAGCATATTTTAAAATCAGCCCACAGCGTGAATAAAACTCTGAGGTAAGTGTTTTAAAATCTTGTTATTTAGTTGTGTATAAAGAAAAGGATTTGAAAATA
The DNA here is from genome assembly GCF_053564925.1 of Oryzias latipes. Lineage (NCBI taxonomy): Eukaryota > Metazoa > Chordata > Actinopteri > Beloniformes > Adrianichthyidae > Oryzias > Oryzias latipes. The sequence goes on from NC_136240.1 coordinate 11,486,607, forward strand.
TTTATGTTTTAGCCGCTAAACTTGTTCCGGGTCATTCATCAGCTTCAATGACAGGCTATGATAATTTGGAGGTCTGAGGTCGGATTTGAATTTAGGAAATAAAAGTTGAAATCTAGGTGTGAATTCTCCAGATTTTTTTTAAAGTACTGCTTTTATCCCACTTTTAAACGCTTGTAGAGAAAGAGAAAGAAAAGCTAAAAGTTAGCTGTTTGTCTTGTAACTATTAAAAAAAAAGGCTTTGACTAAACTGCTATTACTAGTAAAATAATCCATTATATGTTCCCATCATTTTTCAAAGTGCGCTTGTTTTCACAATATATTTTTGTTTTCTTTCTTTATGTAAAATGAAAGTCTGAATAAAAATAAATAATAATAGTATTATTATTATATAATTTCATATTATAGCGTTTATCTCAGTTCCTGTCTTAATTTACTATTTACAGTACCCTCTAGTGTAATAAAAAATAGTAATTGTATACAATTATTTTGGCTGTCTAAATAATAACAAACTTGATTGAAAGAATTAATGTACTAATTCAAATTAAAACTGACATTAAAAACCACTTTAGACCAGACTGATTGGTTTAAATTAGTTTAGGAGTTAAAGGTTCAGACTAAGCCAGATCCTGGCTTGTTAAAGCCTTTGATCTGGGGAAGACCTGCCATCTGTTTTACCAGCCTGCATGTAAGCATCACTGACAGCTATTTAAACCTCTTCCGAATTGCATGTTAGCCTTTTGAAACTTTTAATTTTTGTGTGGGGAAACTGAATAATGTTGACTGTGGACATGTTTTGCTTATTGTACTCACATTTTCCTTTTAGGAGCTTGTTTCTATCTTTTTCTGCTAGCAGCACTAAACAAACTTCTGTGTGAGATTAAGCCATTCAGAGGATTACTGCTGAATGACAGAGCCTTTTAACAATGAGACACTACTGTACTCTATTTCTGAATACATCAACATAAAAACTCTTGAAGTTTAGAATATGCTTACACATTATAAACACACACACACACACACACACACTTTAATTGTTTGCTATCAAGTTTGCTGCATGGTTTTATCCACTCCACATGTTCTCCATGTGCTGTGTAATCCACAGTGGAAAATGGCTGTTGCTAATCTGACCTTCTATTTCAGGAGCACGTAGGAGGGTCTTGTTGTCAGATTCTGTCATCTGCACATGCAGTGCATGATCCAGACCCACAGCCTGGCGGCACGCAGCTTGTAATGATGCCTGAATCCTCCCTGGGTGAGTAAACATTTTTGATTTCTTTTGGATGCAGACAAATAGTGAACATGTGTTTGATTGGGTGACTATTCACCATAAGTAGTTTTAAATGCTTTAACGTGTTACATTTTTGTAAAATGAGAATTTTAGAGCATACATTTATTTTCTTTTAAACCAGTCAAGGATCATTATGGGATCTCTGTTAAATGTGGAGCACCCCTCTTGAGGCACTTTAACCAGTCCTCACTTCCACTGCACGGAAATACCAACGCACAAAGTGCCTTTTGCACGCAGCAAAATGTGCCGGAATGTTTGTCCCACATCAATCAGGTCAGTGTTCTTTTATGTTTTCTAGAAGTAATCTTGATTTCTTTCTACTTCTAAGTGTGTCCCACACAAGACAATGACTTCTTAGAAAAAATGTTGGTCTTTAAATAAAATCAAATAGCTAAGACAAGCTTTTATGGAACCTAATTTATGAATCCCTTTCTTACTTTAAAGGAGGTGTCATCACTCGGCCTCCGTACGATTTGGACGGAGTTGGATGAAAGCTCAGACCTGAATGTTGTGACAGTGCTGAACTGCATGCATGACCTGATTCAGCTGCACCGCAGGAGTCTCAGAACTCTGGAAAACATGGAAGTGGAGCAGCTAAAGTCCAGCAGCAAGTTGGACTACCTGCAGCTGTCTACCACCCGGCTAAAGGTATCTAAGTACATTTTGATGGAGGACACCTTGTGGTTGTATTTAGAAATAAATGTCTTAAAGATCCACTCCTAGATTTAGTTTCAAAGTGTTCCCAGTGGTCTTTTAATTATGAATATGCTGTTTGTAGCCAAAATAAAAAAAAACTGTGTAGGACATAGTTTCTGCAGAGCGGCAGGAGTTCATTAGAAATTTTGTCTCTGAGTTATGGGTGGGATCGAAGGCTGGAGCAACCCCACCCTCGCTTCACCTCCCAGTTGCTGAGATTCTCTGTTCACACTCTCTCCCACTAGCTTACAGCCACTCACAACCCCAACCTAACATTACCAGTGCTACAAAAATGGCGAGCAATATCGGAGAAATCCAGCTGTACAGTTTTGAGCCAGATGCCAGCTCGGATGCGGAAAACAAAGACTTATATAGATCGTATATAGACGTATATGGATCTATTTACTGCAAGTGGATGCATTGGAATGGAGCACTTTTGACCTACTGATTCCATTTTCTATGCACAAATGTGATTTTTTCAAACGCCATTTTTTTTATGTTGGCTCTTGATCCTAAATAATTTGAATAAAGAAATCCTTAGCTTACTTTGAGAAATACTCTACGCTTAATTTTTCTTTATATATTTCCTCCATCATCAGAAAAATGCCACAAGAACCACCACACATGGTATACCAATTTCATCGGAGTGTGTAAAGTTAGAATTGAGGCTTAAGAAAAATATGTCGGCATCTACAGCTTCAGTTTGATTCTTTGAAGTTGTCTTTCTTACAAAAACCTTTATTTCTTTAGAAAATAATGCCCAAACTAAATTTTTTAAGAGCTTGGATGATTTGTTTCATTGTCTTTTGCAGGAGCAGCTCGAATGTTCTAAAAGGGAAAATACAGGACTTCTCGAAAGAGAACGGCAGCTCCAGCAGAAAGTAAAAAGTTTGCAGAACTGCCTAAAAAATGAAAAAGAAGAGGTTAATATTTAGAGTTCTTATGTATGCAGAATTACTCCATGGTCCGATCCCAGCTTTTTCAATACCATAACTCTTCTGCAGATGCAAAAGCTTCAAAACATGATAGCAAGCCGTGCCACTCAGTACAACCATGACATGAAAAGGAAGGAGAGAGATTTGAACAAACTGAAGGAGCGATTGAGTCAGCTACTTGTTGATAAAAAGGAGAGAAAACAAGGTAAGACAGATATTTCTATGGCCATAGTTCTATAAAAATAAAACAGAAATTAACAATGTTTTGTGATGCCTACCCTTTAAATACAAGTGGTGGCTTGGTCAATAATCGTGAACCTGCAGCCCAAAAACTGTTTGCAGGGAGATTCAAGCTAATATTGGAGTTCTTTTACACATAGTTTCGATTTTATTTCTTTTCTGTCTCCTAGCCATTGATGTATTAAACAACATCGGAAGAGCTGATGGGAAGAGAAGTGTTTGGAAAACAGAGAAGACAGAGGCAAAGTAAGTATATTTGACTTGTGTGTTATTGTATTGGTAAAACTCAGTTAGCTTGACAATACAGGAGAAAGGATTGTCATTGAAAATGCTTCAGCAAAGCAGCCATGGAGTTTGAAATAAGTAACACCCACTTCTCTGACCCAGAAGTTATTTTTAGAAGAAGGAAAAATCATCCGAAGTCCATTGATCTTAAAAAAAGAGTGTGTGATTCAGTATAACTTTATAAATGTTAGATTATAAACCGAGAACATGTTTGTTGTCCCAAGGCACGAAGGGGAGATGTACAAGACTCTGCTGAGTGACTATGACGCCAGGCAGAGGGACCTCGTGTTGGAAAATGCAGAGTTAAGGAGAGTGCTGCACCAGGTGAAAAACGACATGGTGTCTCTACTCCGTCTAAAAAAACTGACCCAAAAAGGAGTCCAGAATGAACGCGACGGTACACAGGTTGTTCCCTCACTTTGTTTAAAAGCCTTGTGACTGCTCTCTTTAAATATGTCCTACTTGATATTAATTTGATGTATTTATGTACGTATTCACGTTCTCATTTCAGGCTAACTCTGAGGAAGAGCAGGAGGAGGAGGGGTTTGAGCCGGGTAAAGAGCTGTTTAGTGTTCATGCCAGTGAAAAACTGACCAACAGCATTCGCCTGCAGTGGAGAAGACTAAAGAGCCACGTTGAGCAGTTGGACAGCCAAGGTATTTCATCAGTGTTTGAATTTGACAACAGTATCATAAAAAAACAGTCATAAAACAGTCTTCTAAATAGTTTTCTTTCTTGTTTATTTCTATCAAAAATAAGAGGTACAACACTAGAATGTTTTTAACCCTTAGTAGTCCAAGGCCCCCTTCCTTTTTTTTAACTACTTTCTTCAAAACAGTTTTTTGTGTTAATGCTTTATATATTACACAAAGATTCCATAATGGACCATGAAACTGTCTAAAATTCTCTATTTCTAATGGCAAACTTTGTAATTTGTTTAAGAGCAAAAATGTAATGTGTGATTTGTAAAAGAAAAAAATTAACATAAAAGTGTATAAAAATCCCAAAACAGAGGTCAAAACAATGTGAAAAATGTACATAAACTAGGCAAAGCTCCACTAAACTTTATAGAATGTTCCAAGGATTTATACCAAAGGGTGTCACAATATGTCATACCTCTTATTTTTGATAGATAGATAGATAGATAGATAGATAGATAGATAGATAGATAGATAGATAGATAGATAGATAGATAGATAGATAGATAGATAGATAGATAGATAGATAGATAGATAGATAGATAGATAGATAGATAGATAGATAAGACTTTATTTATCCCACGATGGGGAAATTCTTTTGTCTGCAGCAGCAAAAGAGACATTCAAACAGCTAAGTAACATTCAGAGCAGTGAAACATTATAAAAGAACAGAAGAACATCTGTAACTTGCATGACGAAGAAAAATTAAATTAAAATTAAAATGACATTTTTTGTCGTAAACCAAAAATGTAGAATCTTTAATCTTTAGAATTTAAAATCCTTTTGAAACATTTTTGTTATGTTTGTATGCCATTCTAAACAGCCGATGTGATTGGGTCATCAACCATTGAGTTCAGAGATTAACCCTCAGGTTAATTTCACTCTGTGTATTGTTCACGAGTTGACTTGTCGTTATAAGAATACAAAAGTATACAAAGATCATATCGTCTATGTGCGCTTATGACTTTAAATAAACAAAGTGATAAAGGAAGGGAATTCTTTGCACTGTTTGTTTAGTATCCCTGGCTCAGGTGAATGCCGGGAAGAGCAGTGAGACGACTCCACGTGAAACTCAGGAGGAGGAAGTGGACAAACTAAAGCTGGAAATTCAAGAATATAAAGATTTAATTCAAACACAACAGCATCTCCTGCAGGTGAAACTGAGTTTAGCAACCCTTTCAATTGTTTGCTTCCTTACACTTTGCCATCAGTACAAAATTGTTTCCTCATTTAATTATTACTAAGATAGTCGGTTGCTGAATCATATGTTTGTGCAGCATCAGCTGAGCTCTTCCTGTGATGAGATCACATCCCTGCGGAACGACGGTTACATGCTTCAGGAGAAAGAACGCCTCAGAGGAGAATGGAAGACCCTGGAAGGGCAGAGGAGCATATTTGAAAGGGAAAGGAAGAACTTCACTGAAGCAGCTATCAGGCTGAGTCACGAGGTGTTTCTACACACATGGTCACAGGCCAGCAGAATTAACTACTGTAGCAATAAAGCTCAAAATGGGATGTTTACGCATGTGGATCCCAGGTCTCAAGAGGTTAATAATAAAAAAAAGTTTTATGCTATAAATACATTTAATAGTAAATATTTTATGTGTGCCAATCATTATTAATGCTTAGCTTATTTGCACAACTAAACATTGGTTTTCCCACCAGAGAAAGGCCTTTGAAGAAGATCGGGCAACTTGGCTGAAACACCAGTTTTTAAGTTTGAGTCCATGTGGAGACCCCAAGAAACTCATGCTCTCAAATCCTACAGGTGCGTCTTCTACAGGTGTGTGTCTCTTTCTTCAGAGGCCTGCCGTAGATAGGATCATTTAGTATCTATTCTAGTTTTCAATTTAGTATTTCTACTTCTACAGTCTCCTGAGGTAAAATCACACAAATCCCAAGACATAGACCAATTTACTGTCACATCAAATGTTATCAAAACTACATTAGAAACGTCTCTCACACAAACATGTTACTACAATTGGAAAAACAAACAGATAGAATCAACCAGCTATAAAACTCAAGAGTCTTTACAAACCATCTACCAAAACGCACTGAGTACTACTAATATCCTTTGATGTCATTTAAGTAGAGCAAAATTTTTGAGAGTCACTATATTTTTCTTTTTTGCAGGTGAAACTGAATTGAATCTACAGTTGACTCAAGAGAAACTCTCTGAATTTCTATCAGACTCTGCCTCTACACCAAAATACCGCTCGTCCAGTTCACTTTCAACAGTGGACCTACATCATGCACTTCACGCGACGCCAGAAAATCTGTAAACTGTCATTTTCTTGCAGTCATAAAATAATTACTTTCATATTATATATGCTAATGCAGTAATTTGCATTAAACCCCATACATTTTATTTTTTCTAAATCCAGTTTAATTAAACCAAAGGTAAAGACCACAAACACTGAAGAATCAAGAAACCTTTGGGAAGATTTTCCAATACTGCAGGAACTGTCGGAACCATGAGAAAAATCCCAGCCATCAATCATCCACACAGTACAAGAACAATTTTTACAAAGTTTCTTTCTTCCTTTTGAATTATTGTTACTTTTATTGTCCAAAACCTATTTATATTGGAAAATTGATTGGGAAATGCCAGTTATTTGAACATTGATGATAGTGAAAGCCATATGGATTCATTCAGTGTTACAGTTTCTTTATAATAGGTCAGTTTTACATGTATCTATTCATCATTGTGTTGCTGTGAAGCTTGTTTTAAAGTCATCTTTTCATAATATTTTAATATAGTATTTTTAAGAAGGTTTGCAGCAAAAATAACAGAGACGAGCTGTTTATCTGCTGCTCTTTCTGACTGATGGTGCCCGTTATGATGCCTAAGTTGAGACCTTTGATGTTTTTAAAGTTGATTGAAAAAAGCTAATTAGATGAGAGTATTTTAGAATGTGAGATTGTACTTACTTTTTTTAGTTCAGTAAAGCAGAAAAATAAGATGATGAGACTTTTGTTTTAGATCACAACTTACCGTAATTTGTTGTAGCATCCATTTGGTGAAGTTTTTAAGGCTGTATTGGTACTGTGTCAGTGTAAACATGAAGGAAGTAAACATGATTTTTTTTAAATAATTATTTTATGTATTTATTTTTTTCTTTTTCCATATCCTCCTCACATATTTATTAGGAGTAAATCTGGTTTTACAGACTTGAACTAGAAACAGTAAAGTGACGACAGATTATGCGTCCCTGAGAAACTGAAGCTGAGCCAAATATTGCTAAAATAAACATTACATCATGTTGGACAAATTACATTTTCAAATTATGAGCATAAAATGAAATATTTTGCCCAATATTCCTCAATGACCTTTACTTAAAATAAAATAAGGTCAGGCAAAGCTAAATCTAGTCATTCTTTTGCCTTTTATTCTGACCTGAGATTTTTTTAAATGTATCATTATATTCTTATTCCTTTTATTATTATCATTATTAAATTAACCTTTTTTTAAGTTAATCTGCAAATCCAGAAAGAAAATCTGAACTACCTTAAACCCTGGTGAGGACCTCTTGCCTTAAGGGGGCGCTCGTGAACAGTCAGATGCTAGCTGTCGCCATTTTGAAAAGGAGAGGAGGAAGAAAAGAGAAGAAAAGAAATACTACCTAGCGCCATTGAATTAGCTTAAGTTTTCTATCTTTATCAGAAGAAAAAAAAAGAGTTGAAATAAGCAAGTTCTAAAACAACTTTTTTCTTTGGCTGCTGTAGCCAAAAGACAGAGGTACTTTTAAAATACCAGAACAGAGGTAAAGGATAACTATGTTTTTTCTTAAAGAATATTAGAGCACTTTGTAGGGCACCCTGGGCAACTGACTTCATCATGTACTAATTATGGAGGTAGGACAAAAATGGTTTTAGATTAGAAAAGTAAAAGATTATAAAAAGATAAAAAGTAATTTTAGGAATTGAAAACCTAATTTTGAATGTTATTTTCTTGTTTTTCTTTGAGTCTAAAAATAGGCATTGATTGTCAGTGTCACCAACTAAAAGCTCTAATCTTATACGTTTTACCCTGAATCCAAAAATAATTTTGTACTGTGCTTTTGCATCTAATTTGACAATTGTTTCAAAACAAAACAAGTTGATCTATAATATACACTGACCAAAAATATAAATGCAACACTTTTGATATTGCTCCCATTTTTTATGGTATGAACTCAAAGATGTGAAACATTTTCCACATACACAAAGTAACCAGTTCTCTGAAATATTGTTCACAAATCTGTCTAAATCTGTGATAGTGAGCACTTCTCCATTGCCAAGACAATCCATCACACCTAACAGGTGTGCCATATCAAGATGCTGATTAGACAGCATGATTATTGCACAGGTGTGCCTTAGACTGGCCACAAGAAAAGGCCACTCTGAAATCTTCAGTTTTGTTTTATTGAGGGAGTCAGGGGACTCAGACAACCAGTCAGTATCTGGTGTGACCACCATTTGCCTCATGAAGTGCGACACATCTCCTTCGCATAGAGTTGATCAGGTTGTCTATTGTGGCCTGTGGAATGTTGGTCCACTCTTCTTCAATGGCTGTGCGAAGTTGCTGGATATTGGCAGGAACTGGAACACGCTGTATTATACGCCAACCCAGAGCAACCCAAACATGCTCAATGGGTGACATGTCTGGTGAATATGCTGGCCATGCAAGAACTGGGATGTTTTCAGCTTCCAAGAATTGTGTACAGATCCTTGCAAAACGGGGCCGTGCATTATCATGCTGCAACATGAGGTGATGTTGTTGGATGTACGGCACAACAATGGGCCCCAGGATCTTGTCACGGTGAATGCATGTGAACACATTTTTTCCATAATGCCAGTTCATCGTGCGGGTTTCAACTGCCAAAATCAGATAAATGAGTCCATGAAGGAGGAAGGTATATAATTTCACAGGTAAGTATTTTAATTTTTTTTCTTTTAAGGCTGCAGGGGCTTCATTAATAGAACAAATGTTGACATGCATGATGCTGCAGGGCTATTATCAACATGCTGCATGATGTACATTTATTTTGCTGTCAATATAAATGTACATTTTATTTTGCTAAACCTGTATACAGCATACTAGGCTATTTATACAGATTTATACATTTCTGACTCAGTGACTGAGTCAGGTTTCCAATGGACTCAGACTTCAGGAAAAAGTGGATCTTGGCTATCAAAAGAGTTAACCCAGATGGATCACTGTGGTACCAACTAGAAATACAGTCTGGCTGTTCAAAACATTTGTGGAAACAGATTTTGATAAGAGGCCAGACTGTTTTTTTTTAGGGTAAATCTATTGTTCGCTTTTGGACTTCTTTTGATTATTATTATTATGATTATTATTAACAACAATAATAATAATGTAATTATTTTTATTATTATTTATTGACTTATTTTTTATTTATTGTTTGTATTGACTTACTATTGATTTATTAATACTATTATTATTATTATCATTATTATTATTATTATTATTGACTTATTGTTGGGTTTTTCTAAAAAATTTAAATTGCATGTCAAAGAGGTCTAAAACTTCTAAATGTTTAGAAATTAATTTTAAAAATTCTTTCTAATAATTTTTTTATTTGTAAGAAGTCCTGCAACACTGCATTTTCATTAGACTTTGAGCTTTTAAGGCTGACTGTTTCTATTCTTTAACAACAACAAATGATGTATCTATATATATATATATTATATACATAAAATATAATATATTTATATATATGTATAAATATATTTAAATCTAAAAATATATACAGTTTATAAAAGCTACTTAGACACCACTAAAATCAATGGAAATCAATGTCATGTGGGCGTCGTCGACCTCACCAAGATGGCGTCGCGCTCCGCCACCGTCGGCCAGGCTTCTAAAGTGGGCGTGTCTCCTCTAGTGATATAACTCATTGGTAGAAACCGAAAGGATCGCTAGCATACACGCACTTCATTTGTCAGTGGAGTTGCTGCATACGACTCACTTCAGAGGTTGCCATAAACTAACCATTGAAACTTGAAAAATAGTGGAAAAATACCAAAATGTTGAATAAAAAGACCAGGTTGTAACACGGACAACCATCAGGTTCATTTTTGGTTGTCCTCCGTGAAATCTGGTTGTCCGTCTCTGTTACGCCCCCTTGTGCGTCTAGGGGCGACGAGGGGGCATAACATAAAAAAGTAAAGGTTTGGCAACCAAAGTTAAATTAACACACACCAAAACGAATGTCTCCAAACAAAAAATATCAAATTTATTTACAAATTAACAAACAATCAATACGAACTAAAAGTGAAGCAAAGGCTTCAGGGTGAACCCAGGCCAAAATAACAAACAAAACCCCAACTAACTGAAACATGTATTCTTACCTGCAAATGAAAGAAAAGGGAAATCAAAGACAAAACTCTAACCTCCTTAATCTAACAAAAACAGGAGAAAACATGTACTAAAGAAAATGGCAGTTCACCCCTACAGCTTCACTTAACAAATAACTATAAACCAAAAGACTAATCAGAGTGGGCACAGACAAAACCACAAACTACAAAGAACTACAAAGTACAAAACAAAATGCAACACAAACTAAACAAGCGGTGAAATACAAAACAATATGGAGAAGAGGGCCAAGCTGCAGTGGAGGCTATTGCAGTGGAGGCTATTGCAGTGGAGGCTACTGCAGTGGAGGCTACTGCAGTGGAGGCTACTGCAGTGGAGGCTACTGCAGTGGAGGCTATTGCAGTGGAGGCTATTGCAGTGGAGGCTATTGCAGTGGAGGCTATTGCAGTGGAGGCTATTGCAGTGGAGGCTATTGCAGTGGAGGCTATTGCAGTGGAGGCTCCCCTCCCATGGTGTGGATGTCCACATGGTGGCTTTAAAGGCTGCCTCCACCAGCTGGTCCAATGGGAGGCCACACCCTTTCCACCACACCTGAAAATAATCAGACAAAAACAGACACACAAAGATCCACAAAAAACACAAGTCCCACTCTGATATAGAAATAATACACAAAACACAGAGCAAACAGAACCAAAAAAAAAAACAAATACGGCCACAGCCGTAACAGTTTCGGACAACAGAATAACCGATTATTTTGAACGCTGATATTGAAAATTACCAATTTATTTTACCAAGGTCTATTTTACACTAACAAAAAAAAAAAAACGACCAAGAAATTGCATCAAGGCGGCCAACACAAACGTGATGGCAGCAAAAAATTTTGACATTAGCAAAGAAGTGACCATGCAGTGTGTTAGTGTTCAGTTTGTTTTAATTTTATGTGGGAAAACAACAGTGTAAATATGTGGGAATTATATCAACCCTTATTTTGTCTTGACAGCACTGGAAACACAAATTCATATGATGGTTGAGATTTTCTCAGATCTGCGTAGCAGCACTTCCGTATTCAGGGATCTGGAGCTTCCGATCAACGGGGGTTCGCACTCCACTATGCGAAGGCGGCTGCCGGTCTAAGACAAAGCTTGTCCGGGGGGAAGTTTCGATGAACCGCGGTGCGTCCGAAGGAGGAAGGCGGAAATGATGCTACGCAGTCCTGAGAAGCTATGTACAATCATCACGGGAGCACAAACGTCTCAAAGCCCTCTCCTCTGCCGCAAACACAAAGCTACACTGCTCCTAGCATGTCTTGCTTAGCCAATGAGTTTTATCCAATTGGTTATATCGCTAGAGGAGACACGTCCACTTGTGCTCAGTGGTCCACATGGCTTTATTAGGCCGTGCATGAAAGAAGCAAAGCAAGTTGGTTCTATATCTTTCGTATCTTACTGCTATAAAACTATACAATGAATGTTTATTCTAGACTACATTAAATTTACAAGTTCATAGTGTATTTGTATGTGTGAGAAAGATGAGTGTAAATTTGCATTCTACCGAGTGAATAGTGTAAAATATTATCTTTTTAATTTTTTTTGAAGCATAAATTTAATATTGGAGGAGTCTGTGTCTCAGCAGACTGAACGTCATTTGTCCTTAATGAGTTCCTCTTGTAGATTATACAGCATTTTTTGGAAAGAATTGGGCTAGAACATGTTTAAAACTTGTGTAATAAGTTTATGGTCCTTTTTGGAATCTTTTCTTCCATGGAGTTTTTTGACTTATCAAACTGCTACAGTTTTGTTATTAAACATTTTAGTCTGCAAACTGATAGTTGCAGTAATTGCTTTGGAATAGAGGCAATAAAGAGTGATTGAAAACATGGTAATGCTTATTTGAAGCAATAACTACTTAAAGAATTTAGGGACCTTTGAAGTTTTTTTCTAAATAATAATTTCAGTTTCCATTTTTGTTTCTTATTTTATGCAATCAATTTGATTATGTTAAATCTCAATCTCTTGCTTTAACCAATTTTACAACTATATAACTAAACTGGTTTTGGGCAATGAATAATTCTAATCACATCCACACAAAAATGAAAGGAAAAGAAATAAATTCTTTCAAGATGCATTTATTTAAAGTTACCGTCGAAACATACACATGTGACTAACAGAGAACTCTTTTTTAAGAACACTGAGCAGAGCAACTGCAGGCAAGGTGAGCCTCTGTAGAGTCCCTCAGGTCCACACTTTCATTGAAGATGTTACTAAGATCCCTAGAAGAATCTGGAAAATGAGGAAAACAGAGATAATTAAAATTATTACAATTTATTTAAATTACTTTTTGTGTATGTCCTTTATCCACAACACTCACCAGCAGCAAAGCACTTGAAGCCAACATTGACAGAGGTGGTTTTGACTGGAGAGCAGCCAGGCAGACAGCGCAGCACAGGTTCAACAGAGAAGCATGTGGAGTCCTGACCATGGACATTAACCTTCTTCTCCAGCTGGATGGATTCATACTTCATGCGGCACTCTGCATGAAAAAGAAATGGATTCATACATTTCTCATAGGTGGATAAGAAACTAGTATCTCAGTATAAAAATGAATACATTTATTTTTAACAAGAAACTTAGTTTAGATATATTTCAGCCTCACCAGAGTTGTCTTTGCAGCTTTCTGCTGGTAAAATCCAGGAAAGAGCGAAGCTGACAGAGTTTCTGGCCAGGCGTCCATTGGGTGCACGATAATCTTGTCTGACTTCCCCATCAGCATTTCCACAGAGCCCACAGGTCTTTCCTTTCATCCAGTCAGCGATTTTAATCTAGTTTGCCCAATCAGACAACACCTTCAGTGATCATCAAATATACCTTCCACTAATTTATAACCACAATTTGCTCTGCTGTTTTCTCCTCACTGACAAATTAATTGAGGTGAGCTTACCCTCCATGAGGTCTTGTTAACATAGACTTCATGAAGCCCATGGCTGGATGCAAACACAGAAACTCCCTCCTCATTTTCTCTGATCTCAATGGAAGCTGTAGAACAAGTTAAATGAGCAACATTTTAGGATCACATTCATGTTCTAAAAAACAAATAAATTACTTTTATTATAAAAACTGAGTGGAAACCTGTTGGATGCTGGTATGGCAGGCTGGTGAGAGGTATTACCATTCCATTGACCTTAACATGCACCTCACTGTCCTTGGGGTACAGATCAATGTCTCTGTAAGAAGAAAGACACACATCTTTGTCAAATGGACATATTTTTAAATGAAAGCAAGTCTTTCTGGGGTTGCTTTGTCAATTAACTCACATGTCAGCAATCTTGACATTAAGATGGTTCTGTTTGGTGGCGTAATACATTTGCAGGACCATGAATTTCAGCTCCTCAGTACAATCTTGTGCAAGAACCTGGTAGCAAGACTCTGGTATCTTGTTCTTGTACCTCCTGTTGTTAAATGTTTTGATTGTATTGTTGGACAAACTGCATTCAGCTGGGGAAAAAAAGTGTATTTATTCATATATATATATATATTTAAATAAATTTTCCTTTATTTAATTAAATCAATCTTAAGTAATGCCTCTATTCAGCAGTCCTCACCTGCAACAGCCTTGGCAAAGACGTAGTGGACTTTATCAGTAACCTCCTCAAAGGGGGTAAGGCTTTTGATCTCTTGCAGTGGAAGGGTAATGGGAAGATGTAAAGTCATGTTGTAATAAGTGCGCTGTAGACATAGAAATATCTTATTTAGTTCAAAGGCATTATTATATTGAAATAAGTCAAATGTGCCAAATAACATCACATACCCTCGGTGTTTTTGCAATAAGCTCAATGGACTTTTCAGATTCTGCAACAACAGTGAAAGAGAGCTGCCTGGTGCTGTTTGCACTCTTTGATTTGATCAAGTCAGCCAGCATTTTGTTGGGCATGTAGTCATAAACCCTGTAATAAAATCCATGTGTGAGATCTGAAATTGAGTATTTCAGTTGTGATGGTAAGAAAGAGTTTTCTTACTTCTCTGCAGAGCGCTTAACGTAAGAGGGTAGTTTCTCCCAGGACATTCTGAGTCGAGCTGCAGGGTTTGAACTGACTAAACCAGTTTCCCCAGTGATCATGGTGCTGTACTGTTTACATTCAGCTCCCCAAGCAATCTTAGCCTATAATAAAACAGGAGATTTGACAAAAATACAATTGAGTCTTAGTACAATGCTTTTAATATAAGTTCAAAAGATAAACTGTATCTCACCGTGACTTTGTGCTTGCTCAACAAAACTCCATCAGCACACAACTTCCAGTTGCTTCCAGACAGAGGGAATAAGATGATCTGAAGTCTGGCATTTGGTTTGTCAACATAAACAGCAACCTGGTATCCTTGGTCTTCCTTATTGGCTTTTACAGCACGGACAGTGACAACAACAGCAACACTCCTTTCGTCAAGGAGTTCGTTCTATTGGGAAAAGTTCAGTAAATTTTTTTCAAAACACACATTTGATTGATGAACAGAATTCAACTTGAAACATCTTACTAGTTTTAGTTTACTTATTTTTATATAAATTCCTTTACCTTTGAGTAAATGGCCTCAAAACTGGAGTCGCTGCTTCTGCTTCTAGAACGCTCTTCTGACGCCAAAGTCTGCAGCAATGATATGCTTAGTTTAGGGGACACCAAGATAAAACAACAAAAAAGCTCCACATGTTTTCTTATTATATGATTTCTGGTTTATGCTTTCAGGATCTACAAAAAATACCTGGTTCTTATGTGCCTTCCTGAATCTGTGAGAATTGACTTTTTGCTGTGAAAAAACAAACGTCGGTTTCAACATTGGTTAATGGCTATGTTTATGTATAAAGGTTCTTTCTTTGTAATGGAATCGTTTTTAAATTTCTACCATTGAACGACGAGCACTGTCACGAGAAGAACTTGATTCAGCACTAAAGAGTGAAGCAAGGCTTGATGCAGAGCTTGATCTGGATGAATTGCTGAAGGATCTTGAGGAGCTCAATCTGCTGCTGCTACTGCTGCTGCTTCTTCTGCTGCTACTGCTGCTGCTGCTTCTGCTACTGCTACTGCTGCTGCTGTTACTACTGCTGCTACTGCCACTGGGGCGAGAGGAAGAGCTAGATGATGAAGATGAGGATTTGGAGGAATGCTTAGAGGAAGAACTGCTGCTGGAACTTGAGGAGGAGGACGAAGTGCGATTCAGATTTGAGGTCAGGATTTTGTTGAGCTTGGACAGCACTGTTCCCGCACTATCCTTCATGTTTATTTGTTTAATGATCTTCTCTGCTGCCTTTGCTCCAACTTTCACTTCCATCTCCAGTCTCTCCACTTCTTCACCTTCAACTAAGCATGAACATATGATCATTAATAGGCTTTTACATTTGCTCCCACACCATACATAAAACATTTATATTTTCAGCTCTTACTTGGTTTGATAGAGAAAGAAGCATTGTGGCTTCCAATCATTCTGTAGAATGCAGTGTCACGGATGAAAGCAGCGTTTTCAGTGGCAACCTTGAAACAGGCTTTGAGTCCAATGGCACGGTACTTGGCACAGTATCTTTTGGCTAAGAATGGAACCTTGCGTTTGACATCTTCTTCAATGATTTCAGAGGAAATCTATAAAAAGGAAAAACATTTTATTAAACAATTGTGAATTAAAATCTATCAGTATAAAATGAAATACAACAGTGACCAGACTAACTTCAGCAGAAGAAGAATCTTCGCTAGATACAATCTGGCTTGAGATGGATGGTAAAACTTTGTTAGGTAAGATTGGTGTGATTTTCTCAGCTGTTGGCTCCTCTATGTTCCTTGTCACTGCATAGATCTCAAAACTATGGAGGAAACATGGAATAATAATCATCGTCTTAAAAAAATTATAGGAAGTGTAATAATGTTTTAGATGCTTACCTTCCAGCTGTGATGTTTTCAGGAGCAGTAACAGGAAGTGCTTCTATCTTGAAGTCACCCTCTTTAATGTCAAGTCTTGCAGAGATTTTGGCAGGCAGAGTTGAGTTAAATTTAGCTCTTGAAACCATGAAAGCCTGGAAAACGGGAGTGTTAACTCCCATTAAAGCATAGGTGTCCATAGCATAACTGTAGGAAGAGAAGATTTTTTTTGTTAGGCATATTTGTATCAACAAATGATTGATCCTTTTGTTGGGAAGCAGTTGATGTCCACAGTCTACCTGGGTCTAATCTCAGTCTCAAGCTTGATTTCTGTTTCCAGAAGGCGTGGGAGAGGAAAGTCTTCAGGCAGACGTGGTGACAGAGTTGGTTTAACTAAAAGGAAGCAAAGATCTATATTATCTTTTTTCACCCCTTAATAGATTTTCTGTTTTAATCAAACATTTAAACTTTTCTTTAAACTTTGAATAATGAAAGCATTTTATTTTTGCATAGATTACTTACTTTCTACAGCGGCTACAGCCACAGCAGCAGAGTAAAGACTCAGTTCCACTGGAATTCCAGCAGCAGTTGGCAATATGCGTCGCACCTCACTAAACAGCACAGGCATTGCATGGTGGAAATTGACACCAGAAAGGAGCAGAGTTTTCAAAGCTTTTAAACCATAAGCCTGAACAGAGGGACCACTGGCAAGCTGTAGGACAAGAAAATAATTACACAATATGTGGCTTGCAATCCTATAGTAGTGAAGTTTATAAATTGAACTGTGTCGCACCTCAATAGCCCGTTCAATCATGGGTTTGTCAATGTTGGCAAAGGCAATCTCTTGTCCAAAAAGCTTGACATAGCAGGAAACTAAGGGTTTGTTGTTGGGCAAGGATCTCCACTGAGAAAGCTGTGGAAAAGGATAGAATGCTTGTCACACTGATACACTAAACAAGGAACTTATGAATTTGTGACTTTGAGCTTACAGCCTTGATGACACGTTTCATTTTTGTTATCCTGTCAGCACTGTCAGAAATTGAAGGGTTTTTCAGAAGGGTCTCTTGCAGTCCATCAGTTCTCACTCCAATCTAAAAAATTTAATGTTCAATGTAGTTTTTTCCCCCCTCACTCTGAGAAGCTTTGTAGGTTTCATCTTTGTTTTACCTCCAGAACATCAGCAGCAGCTCCAACAAAGAAGGCTTTGGTCTTGGCAACAACAGATCTTGGCAGGAAGGTAGCAGCATCGTTGATGTAGAAAGCGGTAGCAGCAGCACCAAGCATTAAAGAGCCTGATGAAGTGTTTTAAACAGGTTTTGTTAAAATAAAAAGATGTAAAAAATGAATGTATCTTATCTTTCCATAAAAGCAATCTTACTGCTATAGGCTTCCCCATAGACAGCTTTGCTGTAACGTAAGCTCAGTCTGTCCAGCTTTGGACTCAGGATCTTCATGGCAACATTACAAGCTGCAGCTCTGTTAGAAGAGAGACAACTGATAAACATCGGTCCCAACATGTAAATAGACTTCTAAAAAATCAAGATTAGGAATAGGAATCAAGATTCTTACACTGATGGATGAATCATGGAAGCGCTCCTGCTCAGGGACTTCATGTGAGAGTATGTGAAGCTGGCAACCTGCAAATTCTCCTCTGACTTAACAGCATTGGCAAGGGTGGAAATCAGCGCCATTGAAGGATTGGTCTCAAACAGCACAATGCATGAAAGCATACGAAGCTCTGGGTCAAGAGCCTTGTCCATGTAGAGCTGAAGAGCCAGTTCCTGAACCTGTTACCATAAAGAAATGAAACCATGAATTAGCTTTGAGATAAGGGGATGAGGGGGATATTTTAAAATAGTAGGTAATGCCCTTGAATTCACCATTCTTGGTTCTTTCTTTGCAATGTTCCTCAGAGCCATGATGGCTTCAATATGGACTGTGATTGGCAGAGATGCAGCAGCAGTGCCGTGAATGGGCATAATCTTTGTGATTGACTTGAGGCTACTAGGGTGTCCTGCATTTCCCAAAACCTTCAAATACAAAATGATGTCTTCTGTTTCGCCCTTAGAAACTGCCTCTGAGAGACGCTTCTGAATTGGCTGTAGGGGAAAAAGGAAGATAGGGGTATTTCAGCACACACAAACACATTTATTAATCCTAAATAAAAAAATTGACAATTGAGATTACTTTTATATATTCGACAGGACAGACATCTGACTCTTCACAATATTTGGAAATCATTGTGCCGTATCCGAGGAAGACGATCTCACGTAGAACTGGGTTGGCATCGATTTTGTTGTCTTCGGTGAGGGTCTGAAACAGTGAAGACATTAGACATGTTTCAATTTGTGTGTTTTTATTAAATCCTTTCATGTATAGTGTACAAACCTCAAAGAGCTTGATGGATTCAGGATTTGCTTTAACCATGTGAACAGCTGCAACCAAGGTTCTAACTGCCTCAGCAACACTTAAGTCTTCAGCCTGAAATTTCTCCTTGATGAATCTGACAGCAGCAGAGGTTCCAATGGCGGGAATAGCCTCTAAGAGCCAAAATCTAAGAAAACATGTATTAAAAGTTAACAACAGGCACATTTTCAGAATTGTCCTCTCTGACTGAAAAAAGAAGTTGAATATTCAATAAGAGATAAGTTACCTGTGAGAAGGCATATTTCTGTACTTGCTCCAGAGTACTTCTAGGTCTTCATAGCGGGCAAGACGTAAAAACTGAATCAATTCCAAATACTTCAGAGGAGCATGATCATTGACCTTTTCGGCATTGTGGGTAACTAGATGATTCAGAAGCTCCTCGGTCTAAATATTTAAGAGATGAAAATGGATGTCAACTATTACCAGGCAGTCCCATATTTGTTTCTGCCTTTACTTATCTGATTTATGGAAGTATTTTCAAACAGTACCTGGGCGCGTTCATCAGTAACTTTGACAAGTTGAAGTGGTGAGAGCTCAAACTCTTTTGAGAACTCATACTTGAGAGATCCACGATGATGATACTCAGCAGAGACGGGTGCAATAGGGGATTTCTGAATCTCAAGGAAGACCAAGGTTTGTCTTTTTTTAAATAAAAAAATAAATAGAATAAGACAGTTAAAGTAAAGTGAAAGCTAATAGAACCTTTTTTACCTCTTAGGTTTATTTTGACATACCTGGTCTCTGTTTGAGCAGCTCCGTAACGCTCAGACACAGGTGAAAACTGGATTAGCTCATTTACATCTGCCTCCAGGATCATAATGCCGCTGGGAACTGGCTTCAAGATGTATCTGTATGATGTAGAACCTCTCAGATTCTTGGATTCCTTTGAACACAATGCATAGTTGATGGCTTTTGCAGATCACTTTTTTAAGGATGTACATATGTAAGATAATTTATTTGAACTTACCTTCTGGCACTCGTCACATTTCTCAGTGTATGCCAACCCAATTTCTCTAGAGATCCTTTCGTGACAGTGGTTCATGTCCCTGGTTTTAGTCAGGAGGATGCGGTCAGCCTTTACATCTTCATTGACAGAATAGAGGGTCTTGCAGACACCTTGAGTTCCAGCCTAATGAATACAATTCATTATTCAAGCAATAAAAGTCGTTGCTCCAGTTTAATAAAAGAGAGTCTTTCGCTGTTTAGACAAACCTCCTGCAGATCATAGACGTTATGTGTCTTCTTGATGTTAAGCTGAAGGATGTTAAGGAAACCTCTGTAGAAGTTCAGGACCAAATCTGAGACTCCTTCGGGGGCAAACACTTTTCCTACAACACCATTGCTGTATTCAAACTTGATGGGAATGTTGAGCTCTGGTGTCATAGCAGCAGTCAGCTTGCCAACTGGCTCTGGATGATCCTTTGGCCAAATACCATTGTACTCATTGATAATAAGTTCTAAAGGCTAGAATAAAAAAAAAATCATTTCAATAGGTAAATTGTCTTAAAAAGTTAAAAACATGTTTTTTCTTCTAAAACTACATCCTTACCTTCAACATGTATGTATTTTCATGTACAGCACTAATGAGGATTTTGCTGGAGACGTTGAGTCCAGCTCTTGCCAAACCCTCATCAGGCAAACCGCTCATGATGGACGCCTCATACTTGTACACATAGGTTTTGCCAGCAGAAAAATCCGGAGCTGGAAGCACAGTTATGTTAATGTCAAGGCTGTATTGTTCCAAAAAGCATTCTGAAAATTTTTTGCCTAATTTTCCTTTTAATTTTAGAATGTAAATGTTGAATAAAAAAATTGTGAACCCACCAAAGTTGGGATGTTGTCCAGCTGAAATGTATAGCAAGAAACCTTTAAGTTAACTGAAATCTTTATGTAGTTTTTTCATTTTTCTCTAAAAAAAAGGCTATTCCATTTTATGGATCTGTTCAATCATTGACAGGAATTTATAATAACAATGGAGAGTAACCTATAATTATGAAATACATGTAAAATTAGACTTTAATTAAGCCCAAAAAACAACAGTAAAATTATAATTGCAAAAGCTTGTGGTGAAATTTTGCTATACTTGAATTTCTAAAACAATATTACAAACTTTTAGGGTACATTAAAGAATACGTAGATGGTGTCTTGCAAATATAACAACTTATAAAAGATTTAAGTTAATTTTATTTAAAAAAATAAAGACAAATATTAGTAGTAATTTAAAAATATACATAAAGGATCCACAAAAGCAGCAACAGACTTACCCACAAGGGCCAGAGTCAGGGCAAGCACAACCGCTTTCATGGCTGAATGGGGTTGTGAGGATCAGTTGTGGCCCTACAGCCTTTTTAAAGGCAAGTGCTGTGCTAAAAAAATTAGGTAATACAGACAAAGTGTAAATCATTGCAAAACTGACTGCTGCATTTGACATGACAAATGACCCACCAATATGTGAAAAAGTTACGGTGAGCTTCATAAGTCAGGGTCACCTAAACTTGTTCTCAAAGTCAAGCTATTTCTGCCAAGTTAAACTTGAACAAGCCGGTCAAAATGTTTATTCTGTTTCTTCATCTAGTTTTTTTGAATGTCGTCTAAAATTGCTTTATCACTGCGTATTCTTTGACAGCGACAGGTTATATTGTTTCATTTGGTCAAAACTTAGTCTAAAGGTTAATGAAAATGAATAAGCTTTTTAAAATTGAAATCCAACTACAAGCAATCTTTTATGGACCTAATGTACTGCAGATATGTGCTTGATTAAATTTCACCCTATTTCAAAATATATTTATAAATTACAACCTAACTTTATTTTCTTATAGTACAAATTCCATACATAAACAAATCTCTTATTATCTATAGAGCAACAATTCATTAAAAGATAAATATATGGAATTTGTTTTGCAAACTACTTTTTCAAAGTACAAAGTAAAAAACCCAAAAGTATACATGACAACTGAGGTGGTCATAACTGGATAAAATGTAGCAAGGCTGATTGGTATCAGAATCAGAATCATTTATTGTCATATGCACAGCTTTTACACTGGTAAATCACACTGTTTGTGTGTCCTCAGTCCTGATATGGGACTGTTGAATGCTTTTAACTGAAACGCTAGATGAATCCTGTCTGACAATGAGAAAAGTATAATTTTATACATTTTCTTTGGGGTTTGTGCCCTCTGTTGACTGCACTACACTGCAGTGATTAATATTTATCTTAATGTTTATTATTGACAACAAAAAAAAGTAAATGTTATGTCTCTTCACATCCGCTTTACATTACAAAACTTCTTTGCAATCCTTTTAATTTTAAAGTTAATATAACTACATGTTTTCTGCTAAATCCATCAATCCCCTTTAGCTCTGTGGTACGTAGGGCTAAATTTATATATTTCAAAATATTGTTCTTCATTTGAGTCTTTTGCCAGACATAAGGTAATTGCCACTTTTTGCCAACCTCTTGGATCGACAAAAGCAAAACTGAAATAACTTAGCCGTGACAAAAGCAAAACAACAAAAATTTACTTCAACTTTTCTTTTTTCTGTAACAAAACAGTAAATTGTAAAAATGTACTTATAATGGACAAATGAAAATCAGACATTTATTTTGAATTCTTCTTTAGTGAGGTCAACTTGATAAAACAAACTAATAAAACAGACCTAAACACAATGATGGTACTTTGAACTTTTATCAGACCGCTTTTTTTGCAGTTGACTTCTGTTTGGAGGATTGCTTTGCCCGCCTGTGTATTGATGTGTCCTTGGGCTGGGAACTCCATATTGTTCCCTTGTGGCCACAAGTTGGCGCCAAATATTCCAGCAGAGCCGCCATCAGAGAATGAATGTGTGTTTGCATGGGTGAATGGGATTGTAACTAGAGTGCTTTGTGCCTTAATCAAGGTGACTGATATGACCAAAAAGTAAATTCTATTTTTTGATTCCAAATTAGATTTTTGATTTTAATACATTTTTTCTCCCTGCTTTTCCTTTCTTTAACAAAAATTAAAATTGGTGGGATGTATAAAATCATCCCCCCAGCACAGGCAAAGGGACCACCCCCCCAAGCCAAGCCAGACCACCATGTTTTATATATATTTTAATTTTATTCCTTTTACATTTTATTACACTCCAGTGTTTCCCTCTGAGGGATCCTCCACATCAGTGACTGACCCTTCTCAGTGAGCGGGGTCGCTGCAGTGGGATCTCCTGGGTCTGACTCTTTTGATCGGATCTGGGGGGTTCTGTGGTGGTGTACTCCGTGAACATGACAAAGCCAGGTCTCTACATTCTATCATTCTATCACTTTTTTTATTTATTTATTCATTTATTGATGTGTGTGTGTGTGGGTGTGTGTGTGTGTGTGTTTTTGCGGCGGGGGGGGGGGGGGGGGGGTTGTCGCACGGTTTGTCTTGTCATCTTGTTTTTAAATTTTATTGTATTTTATGCACAGCACTTTGAGTGACATCTGTTGTCGAAAAAGTGCTATATAAATAAAGGTTGATTTGATTTGATTTGATGTATTGAACAAAAACTATTATTCTAACATCTCCTTTGAAAATTGTCCCAAACACAAAGTGAGACTAAATACAAGCTGCAAAAAATGATTGGAGAACAATGCAGCAGCTGTTTTGTGAGCTACTGCTAGCTTGAGCTTTCATAAAGAGAAATCCTAGAATGCACTCAGCAGAGCACTTTGGTAGCAACAGCTTGGAATGGAATTTGCTGAGTGTAGTTTGATGCTCCCCTATTGAAGCAACAACCCCAGTGACCAAAGTCTAATGTTTGAGTCACCAGCCAAGTTGGCGGAAAGATTACAAAAAAAATCTAACTGCCAATTATTCCATTATTTTACAAATAAAAACTACAGGTTTTATTTAAAAAAAAAGATATGTTGAATGGAAACTGAGAGGAAGTCACAACATAATGAAACATCAGATAAAAAAAAGTTATTTATTTCTAAGGAACTCCTGTTGATTTTTAACTAATCTTTGCCCTCTGCTTTAGTCTATAAAATGTTTTATTTTCAATCAATTGTGAGTTATTTCTGTTTTCTTGCTGAAAAACATCCCATGAGAAGATGGGTTTCGGTCACCTGTAGTCCGAACCAACTGTAAAGTCAAATTAAGCCATGCTGATAAAAGTAGTGACTAAAAGGGAGCAGACTGCCAGAAAAGGCACTTTGCGGAAGTAACCATGCTTTGCTTGCTGCCGTCTTCACACCGCTTTGCAAGAGACCGGTGGACCTTTTGGCATGTGAGCTACTTTTGAGTTGACAATGTCTTGAAGATCTACCTGTGTGCGCGCATGTATATATGTATATATGTATATATATATATATATATATATATATATATATATATATATATATATATATATATATATATATATATATATATATATATATATATATATATATATATATATATATATATATATATGTATATATATATATATATATATATATATATATATTTATGTATATCTAAGCAGAGATGCCCAGACCTCCCTCGCCCCAGCCACTTCCTCCAGCTCCTCTGGGGACCCCGAGGCGTTCCCAGGCCAGCCGAGAGATGTAGTCTCTCCATCGTGTCCTGTGTCTTCCCCGGGGCCTCCGCCTTGTGGGACATGCCTGGAACACCTCCCCAGGGAGGCGTCCAGGAGGCATCCGAACTAGATGCCTGATCCACCTCAACTGGCTCATTTCGATGTGGAAGAGAAGTGGTTCTACTCCGAGCTCTCCGCGGGTGACAGAGCTTCTCACCCTATCTCTAAAGGGAGCGCCCAGCCACCCTACGGAGGAAGCTCATTTCAGCCGCTTGTATTCGGGACCTCGTTCTTTCGGTCATGATCCATAGCTCATGACCATAGGTGAGTATTGGAAAGAAGATCGACCCGTAAATTGAGAGCTTTGTTTTTCGGCTCAGCTCTCTCTTCACCACAACGGACCGATACAGCGACCGCATAACTGCGGACGCCGCTCCGATCCGCCTGTCAATCTCACGCTCCGGTCTTTCCTCACTTGTGAACAAGACCCCCAGATATTTAAACTCCTCCACCTCGGGCAGGGACACTCCACCCACCGAGAGATGGCAAGCTACCTTTCTCCGGTCAAGAACCATGGCCTCGGATTTAGCGTTGCTGACCCTCATCCCAGCCGCTTCACACTCGGCCGCAAACTGCCCCAATGCACACTGGAGGTCCTGGCCTGATGAAGCCAACAGGACAACATCATCCGCAAAAAGCAGAAAGGAAATCCTGTGGTCCCCAAACCAGATCCCCTCCGGCCCCTGGCTGCGCCTAGGAATTCTGTCCATAAATACTATGAACAGAACCGGTGATAAAGGCCAGCCCTGCCGGAGTCCAACGTGGACCGGGAACTGGTCTGACTTACTGCCGGCTATGCGAACCAAGCTCCTCCTCTCTCATACCTTGCGCAACTCAAAGGGTTTTAATATTAAAAACACACACAATATTACAATCAAAATCCCAACCCACCCTTCATCCTTCCCACTCCACTCTGTTAACACATATGACACATTACCCCACGATGAATACTTATAAAAATAACTTCTAAAAGAAACTTGAGGATTGGCTCTGCTGTGAGGAAAGAGTATTTGGGAAAATATTCCTACTAGGAGCCAGCTTGGCCATAGGAACATTGCCACATTGCCCACCCAGACGTTAGAATAGCATTTAGCATCATTGCATGAAAGCATCGTTGCATTTTTTTTAAACTTTATTATTTAAAACAAAGAACAATTAAGCATGACAAGAACAATAGTCATAAGAATAAGAATGGCAAGGGATGGTACATGTATCACAAAAGAAATATTACAAAAACAGATTACTATGCATAAATTATGTTCAAAGACAGACAGTTTTCATAAATACTTATGGCGTTTTTGTTTAAGCTATTAGAATTAGTGTGGAAATAAGACTAATTCTTTAATTATTACAGGGAAAAATAGTTGTGATGACGCAAAATTTTTATTTGTGAATATAAAACTGCCAATTTTATGTTTGATTTTATGTTCTTTTCGTGTAGGCCAAATATCATATATTCAAATTTAATCTGAAATTGTGAGTCTAATTTGTGATTTATAAAACGTGCACCTTCTTTCCAAAATTTTTTAGTGTTACAATTCCGAAATAGGTGACACCCATTGTTTCTGGGTGTTCTTTACAAAGAGTACAGTTGGAGTCAATTGACTTATTATATCTGAGCATGTATTGATTAGTGGGATAGATTCTATGCAAAAGTTTGTTGGAGACATTACTCATCTAGGTATTCATTAGTAATTTCTGATGTAGGGTCCAAACATTTTTCCAGAGCAAGTCTGAAATAAATTTTCTCTGAGAAGTCTTCAAACATCATGTTAATAAAAACCAACAGCTGCGCTGTACTGCTGCTGTCCACAGAATCTTCACACTGGATGCATAACCACATGCACTCTGCAAGATCCTGGTCCACTTGATCAGCCAAGTTATCAAACATAGCTGACACTTGTCTAGACATTGTAGTGGAAATTAGATCAGTTCCATTTTTCACATCTTTAGGTACAGTGTTAGTAATTATCATTACTAGGACAGACAGGAAGTCTGCTATATTGATGTCAATTTGTCATTTTTGCTGTATTTTGGTCATTTGCAGGCCTCGTTCTAGAACGAAATCCTCCTAGAGAATGACTCTAAAATTTTGTTTTGTAAACTAGTCCCATGTCCGATGTTAAATCGCGAAGCTTTTAAGTTTTTACGGTTGTTTGTGACCGTGGCGGTGCGTCAAAATTTGAGGTCATTTCGAAAACATGCCATGAAAAGAAGAATGGCCATTACTCAGCGATGGATAATCTAATCTGATCCAAAATTGATATGCATGATTGTAATCTGACTCTGAACACGTCTGCAGTGGAAGAATCTGGAACAGGTGTAGCGCCACCTGCTGGCAACAGGAAATTACATGTTTGACTTGGAGCATCACTGCTCCAAGTAGGATGAGCCGACACACCTCAATATGACGTCCACCTGTTGAAAAGCCATTGAAGTTTACACCGACAAAAACCACAACTTTCGACATGGGGTGTGGTCGTGACAGAGTGGCAAAGTTGGGCGTCTCGCCATGCGCACAAAAGTTGCTCTCACATGCACTAATCCTTGTCCGATCTCATTGAAATTAAATAGATTTGATGAAACTTCCATTCTGAACCCATGGATATGACAATTTTGGACGAGCTTCATAGCGCCACCTAGTTATTGCATGGGGCACGTTCTGCCCTGTATTTTCTCTGTGCCATGTCCGACGTGCATGAAATTAAAACTGAGCAGGTCTAAACGAGGCTTCGTTAAAAAATTTTTTTTCATAATATATGCAAAAGTCTTTGTCCTTAAAGGAAACAGATTACAGCTAGTTATAATTCTACAGTTTTAACTGAACTGTGTTAATAGGGACATTTAAATTAGAAAACAGCAGATATAGAAGACTGAATAAACAGAAAAGTATTACTGATTTATTTACTTTTTTTTGTTATTTATGTATTTTATTTGAATAAGAGTTTTATGAGTACATTTTGTACAGAAAAAAGTTAATAATAGAGAATAGTTAATAGTATAGTACATGATCCATACAAATTTATTGGCTCTCAGACACTCACAAATTGCGCGTGTGTGTGTGTTGAAGTTGCGACCCTCCGTCAGCTAGACTCCGCCTTCAGTGGCCCCCAGGTAAATTGAGTTTGAGACCACTGTTGTAAAGGATAGGGTTGTGCCGATCGTCCATCGTGATGGGTTACTGACATCACAATGGAGAGACACCATCGTGATGCCACGCCCCACCACGCTGCACGTCGACACCATAAGCCGCGGTTACATGTGCAAAATATCTTGATCGGATCAATGGTTGGATTTGAATCCAACCATGTACATGGGCCCAGAACAACTTTTTCATATTATAAAAAAAACGTTCACATGGGTCACACTTTCGGTCGGAATAAATCATTCGCACATGCGCAGTAGTGTTTGAAATACCGAAAGAGAAAATTACTTCTGCCGGCTACAAACGGTAGGAGAGAATCTTTCCGCTTTTCAGATCTTTCCATCCATGCGTGTTCAATAGTCAAGAGAGTTAAAGCAAACCACGGATTCAACTGGATTAAAAATACACAAAGTTTATTGCCCTAACAATAGTTCTAACACAGATTAAAACACATTGTTGCAGATATCTGGATTCTCAAATTAGAAGGCCCTCTGATGCATAAGTTACATGCGAATTACTCGTAGGTATTCTTGAGAACAATGGAAAACTTCCAAAACAGTCTTTTTAACGTGTGTGTTGAAACACCCCCAATGTAAGCATCATGGCGGCCGAATCTCCGCCCCTGGTCGCTCTGATTCGTCGGCAGATAGCCCTCCTGCTCTCACCGGCCAATAGTTGGAGTTGCCGCCTCTGGATTCGCTCCTCCTTGACGTCGGACCAGATACGAAGGCGCACTCGGTGCACCCATGAAAAGATTCCCTAATAGGGCCAAAGTAAATCATTCCTAGATAACCGAAAACTCCTTCACAGGCATTACAGGGGGAGGTCAGCTCCAACCTCCACATGAGAACATGAATCTAGACAGGTTCCCAGGGGAAAGACCTTCAACCCAGATGGTAGAAAAGAAGTCCATGGCATATTTATTGCTTCTCTGCCAAAACTCCCATAACTGAACAAAGAACATCCTATTTCTTCACAGGGGTTTGCAGGGGGAAAGTTTGCCGCTGGAGCCATAAAGCAAAAAGGAATGTCACAGGAGTATAAGTCTTGAGAGTTCAAAATGAGTTCACTTCACACTAAAGATTAAGCTGCAACCTAATAAAGAATAAGATATAAAAACATAAATTTCTTCAATACATAGATACGTCAACTCGGTAATATACGAGATGATCTCCTAAACGTGCTTTTATTAATGTTACGGTTATTATGAAGCACCTGTTCGCTCATCATTTTATTTTTAATCCGTGTGGTCAGTGCTTTTTCTGTTGAAGAACGGACTAGGAAAGAAGCCCGAGTTAGCCTACTCGGGCTAACAACATTTGGTTTCATGAACATAAATCCATGCGGGAAATGCTGCAATCTGCAGCTTGACTGCACGTAAATATGTGGGAATAACATGAGCCTTTATTTTGTCGGGACACGACTGGAAACACAAATCCACGTGATTGTTTGAACGGTTTCTAAGGACAGCGATATTTCTTCTTTGAAGCTCACACCGCCCCAAAGCCGCTGTGTGTGCTGGCGGTCCGAGCTCTGCTCGGACGTACACTTTTACCGGGACACCCGGTTCTCCTGAGTTCGGTAGCTCATTCACGTAACGCTGCGGGAGGGATCGAAGTCCTACATCTCCGACACGTAACAAAGCCTCACCCCTTCCCCTCAAACACAAACCTCTTAAGTCCGTCTGCTCTACTCAGAGACTCGCTCCACCAGTCTACCTTTCTAATTAAGTGCAGGAGCGGACTACTTTTCTCTTTTTTTTTTTTTTTTGTTAAAGTCACTTTTCTCAGTTTATACTGGATCATCGCGGATGAGTCATTAGTTGGGAAGTAAAATAAAGTAATAAAGTAAAATAATGAATAATAATTATATAATAAGGAAAATTTTTATCCAGTTTATTTTAAAAGTATGATTTATAGTAGTAAAGTCAAGAAAATTTAGTCCTTTTTTTTCATAGTTCATTATTACAGATTTTTTAAAATTATGAAAACGGTTTTTCCAGATGAAGTTTAGCAATAGTTGATCAATAGATTTAAAAGTCTGATTGTCCAGGTGTATGGAAGCGATTCTGTAGCATGGATAAAAAAAATGTCAAAACCAGAAATGCTTTTTAATTTTCAAAATGAAGCTGCATTTTTTGACTCAAAATTAAAATGAAACAGCAATACTTCAAAATGCTTTTTCATTTCCTTCCTCAACACTGCTTTTTCTGTCACTTAATTAAAACTATAAAGAGAATGGTATTTGACATTTCATTTTCAAAAGATTATCAGGTAAATGTGTAGCAAAATTCATTTAGAAATGTCTAATTTGACAATTAAAATGGATTAACAGAAATGCTTTTTCATTTTCAAAATGTAACTGCATAAAATGACTAAAAATTAAAATGAAAAAGCAATATTTCAAAATGCTTTTTCATTTTATACTTAAAACCGCTTATTGTGTGTCATAATTAAAGCAAAAATGCAAAGAGGGGATTGCATTTGCATTTTCACATCCACCCTGGGAACCTTGTCTCAATATTCATTTAGAAAAAGCATTTCCAGCGAGGAGGCGGGGCGATTCAGCGCACTGTCTAGTGGGTCTAGATGACCCAACTCCCAATGTTAAAGTGCCTAGGATAGCACAAGGGTTACTAAAAGTGTTGTGTCATCAACGAGCTGACTAATTAAAATTTCTTTATTAAAAACTGAGATGCCTTTTAATTTAGGAATAGTGATATAATCAGCAAAGGTTTGAGGAACTAGAAGAAAAAGATAAGGTGAAATAGGACACCCCTGTCTGATTCCTCTATTAAGATTGAATCTAGGGGAGGTACCATTTTTCAGTTTGACAGAGCAGTTAGCATTATTGTACAGTGTTTTAACTTTATTACAGATAAAAGGGCCAAAACCAAATTTATGAAGACAGCTGAAGATAAAATTATGATTAACAGAGTCAAACTTTGTAAAAGTCTAAAAAGAGTATAAAACTGTCATCAGAGATCAGGTGTGAGTAATCTAAAATATCAAGAACAAGACAAATGTTATTGGAGATGTGTCTGTTTGGCATGAATCCTGATTCTGTCTCTGCAATAACTGAGTTTAGAACAGATTTAAGTCATTTTGCAAAGACAGATGCAAGAATCTTGTAGTCATTATTTAATAGACATATGGGACGCCAGTTGTCTCGTTGCATTTAACATCGTGACATTACCGTTTTTTTATTTTTTATTATTAAATTTTCTGCTGCTGTAAGCTCAATAGGTTTATTCTCCGGTTCTTTCTGGATCCTTTAAAAATTGTCACATGTTCCGCTGAAGTAGGCCTGAGCGAAAAATTGATTGAATGAATTCATTCGAATTTTTTGTCACGGGCGATTTCAAAAATAACTACCGTAAATTCCGGACTACAAAGCGCACCCGATTACAGCATTTTCACGTGTTTAACTGCTTTTATACATGCACAAGCCGCGTCGGAGTACAAGCCGCATTTATTAAGCGACATTGTCATCCTGACAAATTACGTCCTGACTCCCAGAGTAAGTGTGATTTATTAGCACACAGAAGGTGGAGTCAGCTTTGCCTCAGGTTAATGTATTTGAGTATATCTACATCTGCCAAACAGCACGGACCTCTATTCTGTTCACAAGTTCCTCAGTTATGTTTTTTTTTTATTTATTTATTTTTTTACTTATTGACAATATAGGTATCATACATAAAATTACAAACAGTAACCATATAATCAACATTACATCCCTCAGTTATGATGAGGAAATTTACATCCGCGATCCCCCATTTCCCATGAGTCTTAGGGGCTAAAGGCGGGGCCAATGCCCGGCTCGCCATTCTGTTGTACGTGTTTAAGAATGAGCAAGTATCAGCAGTGCACGGAGGAGTGAACGGGTAAAGCTCTCCTTCCGCTTGTGTCGCGGCAGCGTTATGGGAGTAACAGGGCTGGTTAAAAAACACGCTAGTAAAATAAAGCAGCGACGACTGAAAAGCGCACGCCTCAGCGCGATACGCGCGCTTCCTCGCGGCGCGTGGGTCAGAAGTTTCCTTCCACAACAAACACTGTTGCTCCACGGACGCCTCGAGTAAGCCCTGGCTGCAGCCTGCAGAATGGCTCGACGCCTCCGCGCTCCCGCGCGCTCCTTGTCTCCCCTTCCTATCTACTCCGACAGCTCTGGCCAGGGCGGCTTCAAGGAGGAGCGCTTCGTCCCCATTGCGCCAGTGAACGGAGCAAATCGTGTCTGTGCAGAGCAATCGGACTTAATACTGTACGTTTTGTGTATGAGGGGCGGATGCGTTGTTACGTGTGGGAGCCTTGAGACTGCCATCGGCCCCGCAGCTCACACGACACGCAGTCTCCAGCTCACACGGAGGCTGTGAGCGTTTCAATGCAAAACTCCGCTCAGTCCTTAATAACCGTTAAAACGACCACGTCAATTTGTGTTTCCAGTCGTGTCCCGACAAAATAAAGGCTGATGTTATTCCCACATACGTGCAGCCAGCCGAGTCACTGTGACTCATAGGTAAATTCACTCCGGAGGATGCGCTGTTCTCTCCGTCACGCAGCTGACCGGCTTTTCCAAACCCGTTGGTGATGGTGGATTTTTTCACGCTGCTTTTAAGATTGCTTTTAACTTGAAAGCTTCATCATATTGTAGTGGCGATCACGTACACGTTGGGTCTAATGGCACCAAAGGATTCTGGGATGCGGCTGGGCATGCGTGTTTCGTTTTGTTGAACCATGACTGAAGTGTCTAAGACCTGAAGTCAAGTCCATGCTGTTTGGCTGCTTAGAGGTGTGTTGAAAAACAAATGACTTGTGTTTGGTGTTAGATAGAGAATTCAAACCATTCACTGAGTCCGAAAATACTTACATGGCGGCCGCCAATTAAATCCATAAATTAGCCGCGTCTCTGAATAAGCCGCACGGCTGTAAGCGCTGGAAAAATGTAGCGGCTTATAGTCCGGAAACTACGGTAAATCAGGTTTTTGTGTAACGGCGCATTTTTGGCTCCCAGAGCTTCCGTAGCGTTAGTTTCACACGGCGGTATGGCAAGCGACAAACATCAACATCAAAGAACATCAAAGAAAGATGGCGGCAGGAGGGACAGGCGCAATCACGACGCTCCTAGTTTACTGTGTACTTTTAAACTTCCTAAAACCACTATCTGGAATACCTCAAAGGAAAGTGGACAACAGTTTTTGATTGTTCTATTCACTACATAATTCGACCAAACATTATGTTGACAGCTGCAAACAAATGGATAGCGTAATAATGGCGAAAACAAGTATTGGCTTTGGAACCCACGCACTGGCTGTGACGTTCGTCTATCCGTCACTGTACAAGATAAAGAGCACCAATTGGACTCGTCCAACAGCTGTTACAAAATCAGTTTCAACCACCGGACTTATCATTACAATCTGCTTGATGTTATCCGGGGACATCCACCCATGCCCAGGCCCTATCACCGGGACATCGGGAAAAGCTAACCAAGCAGCTGCGGCTAGTACAACAAGCAATTTGAATCCAGGGGGGGGTGACCAAGATGGCGCTCTTTGCAGTCGTGTTTGGCTGAGCTCTGCAAACCTAACTGTTCTGTGTAATAATACACGGTGAGCAAAGACCCTTTCTCGATTTTTTATTTATTTCCAAGTTTTTTATACTTTTTGCAAAAGTTTTCTAAGCAATATGAGCAGAGCCAAGAAGAGAAAGACGGAACTGAAGAAATCGCTAGCTAGTGTTGGCTCTGTTAGCAAACCTGCTAACGTTAGCCATCCTGCAAAGGCATCTGAGTAAGCCTGTTGATGCTAAAGTCAAATTAATTGACTCACTGCATGACTACATGGAGGCAGTTTCGGAACCATTCCTGATGGAAGAAGAAGACTTTCCTGCTCTTCCCTCCACACCCACTGCCTCCCCAGCTGGTAAGCTAAGAAAAGTCACAGAAACGCAGACAGCGGCTGTTCTTTCTCACACAACTAATAAACTCGAGGTCAGACACTCTGGAAAAGTTAATTAGTGGCAACTCCAGAGAGATCTCTGAAAAGAAAAAAGCTGTGCAGGAGAACTCCATGCAAATCTCAGCTGTAAAAGGCTCCGTTGATGTTGTTTGCACTGAGATTAGTGACATGAAAAACAGAGTTGCCCACTCTGAGGCACAACTGGAGAAATATAAAACAATCGTGGAAACACAAGAAAAAAGGATCTCCCAGCTGGAAAACTACTCCCGCCGCTGGAATCTGAAACTTCGCGGTTTGGATGAGAAAGAAAATACGAACGTGCGGCAAGAAGTGATCCAGATCTGCCAGTCTGTTCTACCGGAGGCGAAAGACAAACTCCCCTATGTTGTGGATAAGGTACACAGACTCGGCCCGAAGAGACTGAACAACAACCAACCGAGAGGGATCATCATCCAGTTCACTGCGAGGATTCACCACGATGCTGTCTGGCGCGCCGCAAAGAAATCTGCCTTTCTGAAAGAACACAACCTGAGGATGTCGGAGGATCTATCTGCTGAAGACCACGAACGGAGAAACTAACTGTGGCCGGCCGTGCAGAAAGCCAGGAGGGAGAACAAGCTGCCGTTCTTTGTTGGAGGACGTGCCTTTGTTAATGGTAAAGAAATCCTGCCACCTTAAGGAAGGCTGCAGATGTGAAAGCTGGATTTGAATGTTTTTTGCTATTTTCCAGATTTGTCAAAAATGATACTGTTGCTTAAAATTTGATTTTATTTGAGCTCATAAGCTTATTTCATGCAAGCTGCTACTTTTTATTTTAATTTTTATTATCGTGCTTTAATCTTGTTTTTGGCATAATGTTATTTTAAGTATTACATTATACTTAAATGTGAATTAAGTAGCAGCATTGTGGGTTTTATTTTTATTTATTTTTTCATCAAACATTTACTCTGAGGAGTGATATATCCCACTTTGGCGTTATTTCATGAGGAAATAATTACTGTTATGGTCTTAGTTCACAGCTTTTTAGTAATGGTTTGCAGGATCTTATCCTCTTTGTGTTCCTAAGCGACCAAAAATCCTTAATACAACTTCTTTTTTCTTCTTCTTTGGTCTAAATATCTTTTTTGGTTTTTGTTCTTTTCTTATTTTAATTTCATGTCTTTATCTATTATTTCTTTAAATGCGAGAGGTTTAAGAAACTGTCATGGTGGCCTGTCAGACTCCTCCCCTTCCAGCTCTGCTGCTCATTCATCTCAGCTGTGACTACTCAACTCATCAAGACACCTGCTACTTAAAGAGACACAGCTTCATCATTCCTTGCCAGTTCGTTAACCCTGATGGTGCTTAGTCTCCTGAAGCTCTCTACGCCTAGCCCCTTGTCTCGTCTTGAGTTAATCTTGTCTGTTTTCTGCAATCCAGGTTTTCACCTCATGCCAAGGGTGTCACCTGAGTCCTACCACCTCGAGCAGCAGCAGCCACAGCCTTCCTGTGCTGATACCACCTGTGAATGTGAGCCACAGTCTCTGTGCTCCTCTAGTTCTCCAGCCACGCCACGCATCAACCCACAGCTCTCCTCTAGTTCTCCAGCCATGCTCCTCACCAAGAACTCAAGCCACGTTACCCACAGTCTCGCCAGGAACCAACAAGAACTTTATTAAACATCTTACTTAATACTCACCTACCTGTCTCTGCCTCTGGGTTTCAGCATCTGGTCCGTCCCGCGTTCTAGTCATGACAGAAACAATGTTAAGCGTAAAGCCATTTTTTTGTTTTGTAAGCAGTTTAATTCAGATTTTTGTTTTCTCCAAGAGTCCCACTCAACTGAACAAGACAAATCCTTCTGGAGGTCACAGTGGGGAAATGTGTGGATGTCACATGGTACAGAGCGAGCTGCTGATGTCTGCATACTGAAAAACAGATTCAATGGAAAAGTTTTGATATCTGACAGGGATAAAGATGGTCATTACATTTTTATAATACTTGAAGTAGCCCATTCCGTCTTTATTCTAGTCAATGTGTACGGATTCAACACCCAAACAAAAAATAATCTTCTCTTCAATAGACTAGAAACACTTTTATTGCACTGGCTATCTAAATATCCAAAGTCTTATATAATATTTGGAGGGGATTTTAACACAGTTTTTGATAATTCTGTTGATAGATGGCCTCCCAGGAGTCCAGACTCTAACTCTCCTATAAACTTAAAATTAGATTTAATTGATTCTTGGAGAGACTCTCATCCAAACCAAAGAGCTTATACATGGTGTAACAAATCACAGACCAGACACTCACGCATTGATTTCTGGCTTACTTCTAAAGACTTAAAAAATGTTAAAACAGATATTCATGCCACACCGCTTTCAGACCACAAAACAAATCATCTAACTGCCCCTTTGTCGAGCTCCTCTGGCACTAAAGCTTCATATTGGAAGTTAAACAGTACCATTCTTGAGCATCTGGAGGTGATTTCTGAATCTCATCGCTTAATTAAACTTTATTGGAACAAAGCATAGCTGAACTGAGCTCATTCTGTAACAATTGGGAACTTTTGGAAAACGAACTTGGTTAAAATTTTTAAAAAATATAGCTCTGACTTAACAAAAAAAAGAAGAGCTGATGAGACAGATGTAATACAGAAGATTGCTCTTCTAACATCTAAACCAACAGAGGTCCTAGATGAAACGGATAAAACTGCTTTAATAGAATTACAACACAAGTTACATGACATTTATAAACGCAAAGCAGAAGGAGTGTTTATCCGATCTAGGAGAAGGTGGATTGAAGAAGGAAGAGCAGAACTCTGCCTATTTTGTCAGGCTAGAGAAATACCAGTCCAATAGTAATTTTATTTCACAATTAAATATTAATGGGGTCATTTCTGATGATAAAAGTACCATAGCAAAATATTGTTCTGATTTTTATAGCAAACTTTATTCTTCCAACTATTGCTCAACATCTGCCCTTACCTTTCTTAACACTGTCAATAATATTACTCCAGTGAGTGAAGCGGAAAGAGTCTGTTGTGATGATGTCATTTCTTTGAATGAGGTCACAGATGCTATTAAATATCTGAAAATAAATAAATCTCCCGGAACAGACGGCCTTACTGCCGAGTTCTATTAACAGTTTTCTGACAACTTAGCCCCATTTTTGCTAAAAGTTTTTGAAGAAAGCATTAACAAGGGTGCACTCCCTCCCACGTTGTCTCAAGGACTGATTACCTTGATCCCTAAACCGAGGAAGGATCCCCTTTTCTTAGATAACTGGCGACCAATCACCTAATTGTGATTATAAGATTTTGGCTTTGATTCTTGCAAATAAAATAAAGCCAGTCTTAGATACAATTATTGATGAAAATCAGTCTGGATTTATGCAGAATCGTCATATCTCAAGCAATATTAGATTAATTTTAGACATACTAGATTACCGTAATTTCCGGACTACAAGCCGCTACTTTTTTCCTGCGCTTACAGCCCTGCGGCTTATTCAGTGACGCGGCTAATTTATGGATTTAATTAGCGGCCGCCATGTACGTACTTTTGAACTCAGTGAATAGTTTGTACTCTTTATCTAACACCAAGCACAAGACATTTATATTCTACACACCTCTAAGCAGCCAAACAGCATGGAGTTGACTTCAGGTCTTAGACACTTCAGTCATGGTTCAACAAAATGAAACACGCATGCCCGGCCGCATCCCAGAATCCTTTGGGGCCATTAGACCCAACGTGCACGTGATCGCCGCTACAATATGATGAAGCTTTCAAGTTAAAAGCAATCGTTAAAAGCAGCGTAAAAAAGTCCACCATCACCAACGGGTTTGGAAAAGCCGGTTTGCTGCGTGACGGAGAGAACAGCGCATGGAGTGAATTTACACTCCATTTACGGTTTCTAAGGAAACCGTAAAAGCGGAATTTTGCTTTGAAAAACTCACAGCCTCCGTGTGAGCTGGAGACATCTCCTGCTGATTAAGCTGCGGGGCCGATGGCAGTCTGAAGGCTCCCACACGTAACAACGCACCCGCCCCTCATACACAAAACGTACAGTTTTAAGTCCGATTGCTTTGCACAGAAACGATTTGCTCCATCCACCGGCGCAACGGGGATGAAGTGCTCCTCCTTGAAGCCGCCCTGGCCAGAGGTGTCGGAGTAGATAGGAAGGGGAGACAAGGAGCGCGCGGGGCGGGAGCGGAGCGCAGAGGCGTCCGCGGAGTGCAGAGGCTTCTGAATTCTGACGCACGCGCCGCACTGAGGCGCGCGTATCACGCTGAGGCGCGCGCTTTTCAGTCGCCGCTGCTGTATTTTACCGTTGTGTTTTCTAACCAGTCCTGTTACTCCCATAACGCTGCCGCGACACAAGCGGAAGGAGAGCTGTACCCGTTCACCCCTCCATGCACTGCTGATACTCATTCTTAAACACGTACAACAGAATGGCGAGCCGGGCATTGGCCCCGCCTTTAGCCCCTAAGACTCATGGGAAATGTGGAATCGCTGATGTAAATTTCCTCATCATAACTGAGGGATGTAATGTTGATTATATGGTTACTGTTAGTAATTTTATGTATGATACCTAGATTGTCAATAAGTAAAAAAAAAATGAAATAAAAACACCATAACTGAGGAACTTGTGAACAGAATAGAGGTCCATGCTGTTTGACAGATGTCGATACACTCAAATACATGAGCCAGAGGCAAAGCTGGAACCACCCACAATGTGCTAATGAAATGCACTCACTCTGGGATTCTGGCCGTGATCTGTCAGGACGGCCTAACACATGCGCGACTTGTACTCTGACGCGGCTTGTGTATGTATAAAACTAATTTTACACGTGAAAATGGGTAGGTGCGGCTTGTAATCGGGTGCGCTTTGTAGTCCGGAATTTACGGTACTCAGAACTCGTGCAGGATGACAGTCTCATTCTTTTTCTAGACTTTTATAAAGCCTTTGATTCTTTAGAACACAATTTTTTTTATTGCTGCTTTAAATAAATTAGGTTTTGGTCAATTCTTCTGCAATGCTGTTCAAACTTTATTTGTCAATAGTAACAGTTCTATAAAACTTGCCAGCGGGACTTCTCCTAGATTCTTCCTAAAACGTGGGGTAAAGCAGGGATGCCCCTTATCGGTGTCTCTGTTTCTTTTTTCTGTACAACTCCTCAACCTACATATCAAACTCAGCCCATTAAAAGCTTTAATTGTGGCTGAGAGGGAAATATTCATAAGTCAACTAGCAGATGACACTGCTCTCTTTCTCCGAGACGCTCCACAAGTAGCTGTGGCGATTGATATTATTAATCGCCACAGCGATATTATTAATCGTAGAAAAATCATGCTCTCTCCACAGCTCACTGTAACGTTACTTTCTGTTAGGTGGTTAGCCGCTCAGCCTAGTGGAAATTTCAGAATAAAAGCACTTCCATTGCTGCTTTACTTCCGTTGTGAGTTAAAGTGTTGTGAGGTAAGTTAATGTGTTGTGTTGTGACCCTTCTGGGCCATGAGTTGATGTGTTGTGTTGTGACTTAATGTGTTGTGTTGTGAGTTATTGTGTTGTGTTGTTATTTATTGTGTTGTGCTGTGAGTTATTGTGTTGTGAGTTAATGTGTTGTGTTGTGAGTTAATGTGTTGTGTGTTAAGTTAATGTGTTGTGTGTAAAGTTAATGTGTTGTGTGTAAAGTTAATGTGTTGTGTTGTGACCCTTCTGGGCCACCGTACAAAGGTTCAACCGTGCGAAACAAATACAACACAGCATAGGACCAAGAAACAAGATCCAGACCGACAGCAACATCAGACTTCTTCTCTAACTTCACCTCACGGTCTCTCAGTTACCATGGCGACGCACAATGTAAACAGGAAGCAACTTAATCCCGGGATCGCAAAAAAACGGAAATGGCCATTCTTTCAAACTGTCAGTCACTCAAAAATAGTATAGGATTTTAAATCAAAGCCTAGAGGGATTTTAGGAGGACATATAAACATCAGAAGCATAATTTCAAAAACTGAACAGATAAAACACGTATTAACTGATTCAAACCTAGATTACCTCTGTCTTTCTGAGAGTTGGCTGTATAAAAATGCCCCCTGTGCAGCACTTACCATCCCAGGCTACAAATTGTTCAGGAAAGACAGAGAAGGTGCAAAGGGTGGAGGAGTCATGCTATACATTAAAGATAGTATTCAGTATTCAGTACAAATGTGGAAATTCTTTGGCCTAATGCTCATGAACTGGAATGCCTAGGTTTAAATATTATACTATCTCCACAAATGTCCTTTACAATTATTTTGATCTATCGTCCTCCCTCATCAGATGGTGCATTTTATGAAAAATTTGAAAGGCTACTCCAAAACTGTAATTCAAGTAAAGAAAAAGTTATACTGGGATATTTTAATATTAACTGGGAGGATACATCAGCCAGAAAAAATCTTAAGCGTGTGACTGACAAATTTGACCTTTTACATTTAATAAAGGGCCCAACAAGAATTACCACCTCAAGCAGCACTCAGATAGATTTAATTTGTAGCAACCGTCCAGAAAGAATAACTAAGACATTTTAACACCAGAGAGAATGATAATTAGACAGTTTTTTTTTTTTTTTTTTGTGTGTGTGTTTTCTTTTATTGATGATTTTATTATCATTTTACTGTTTTTCTTTGAATTTTACCTATGGTTTTAGTGTAGTTATACGTGTGCAGCACTTTGGATGTCTGGAAGATGTAAAAGTGCTATATAAATAAAGATTTGATTGATTGATTGATACAACATGTTAGCTGGCCTCTCTGACCATAATCTTCTCCTTGTAGTGAGAAAGCTATCAAGGAAAAGATTTAATTTTTCTGCCAGAGAGAATGACTTCATTGGGATCCCAAAAAACATGAAGGAAGATTTTAAGAATGCGGTTGAACAAACTGACTGGAATTGGATGTTAAAGGGAACTGATTGTGAAAGGGATTGTGAATTATTCACAAATACACTTAAAGAAACAATTAAAAGCTTCAGTTCAAGAATCAAATTCAAACAAAATAAAAACCTGCTACCCTGGATGAACTCTGACATTCTACAATTAATGAAAGAGAGGGACCGAGCACTGGAAAATCCAATAAAAAATAAATATCAGAGTCTAAGATATCAATTTATAACATTAAGAAATAAAGTGGTAAAAAGCATACGGAAGGCCATGGCAGATTTTTTTCTTGAAAAAAATTGAAAATGCCAAAGGGGATTCCAAAAAAACTTGGAGCCAATTGAAAAAACTTGAAGGAAAGGACACATAACACAAAAAAGCTTTAGAAATAAAGGTACATGGACATATTACCAAGGATCCAGTCACAGTAGCAGACGGCTTTAATAAATTTTTCATTGAATCGGTTTCCTTAATCGCCAATCATTTCAAATCTAATGATTTGCATGCTTGTCCCATAAATACCACAGAGCCTATATTTAACTTAATGATTGTCACTGAAACTGAAGTCTCACAAACAATCAAGTCACTTAGATCAAGCAGAACAAAAGATGTATTTGGGATGGATACTTTTTTGCTCAAAGAACTGAGCTCAACTTTAACATCTCCCTTAACCATTATTATCAATCAATCCATCTCTGAATCAATATTTCCAAGCGCATGGAAGTCATCAGCGGTGATTCCCATCTACAAAAAAGGAGACTCCGTGTTACTTTCAAATTATAGGCCAATCAGTATCATACCCACAGTGTCCAAGATCGCGGAAAAACTTATTGCCCATTAAATCATTTCACATCTCAACAGTTCATCCTTTTCTCTTCATCCAATGCAGTTTGGTTTCAGAGCTGAGCATTCAACAGAGACAGCTAACTGCTTTTTCATAGAAAACATAAAATCTCTATTAGATAAGGGTGGTGTACTTGGGGCTGTGTTTCTCGACCTGAAAAAAGCTTTTGACACAATAAATCATAAAAAACTACTGACTAAACTAACCAAATTCAATTTCTCATTGAAAATTATAAAATGGATAGAATCATATTTATCAAATTAATCTCAGTCAGTCAGGATAAATCATCATCATTCCCCTCCTCTCCATATCTCTACAGGTGTTCCGTAAGGTTCCATTCTGGGGCCTCTACTTTTCTCTCTCTACATTAATGACCTCCCTTCTGTTTGTTCAAATGTCTTCATTCAGATGTATGCTGATGATACTGTCATTAATGCACATGGCAAAAACACATCTGAGGTGGCAGAGAATCTCACCAGAACGATGGGACATGTTGCAGAATGGTTGGAACAGTCGAGTTTAAGTCTCAATGTAAACAAAACAGTTGCAATGTTCTTTTCCAAGACAAACCGCAAGAATATTCTCGCTGATGTTTTTATGGCAGGAAAGAAAATAGAAGTTGTTGAAAAATTTGAATATCTTGGCATTTTAATAGATACAACATTCAATTTCATATCGCAAATCCAGAAAGTATGTAATCGTGTTAAGCTTAACGTGTCTAATTTTAGATTTATTAGGGCAAATCTGTCACTGCAAGCTGCTACAATGTTCATGAATGCAATGATCTTATCCCACATGACATACTGCCTCACTACCTGGTCCCAGGCAAACAAATCAGCATTAAAACCTCTGGAGTCACTTTACAAACAAACAAATATAATACTGGATAAAAAACCATTAAGACATCATCACTGTGACATTTTACAAAAACACAAACTGTTAAGTTGGGAAAACATCACTAAGTATACATAACAATGCCTGTTTTATAAAATCATCAATGGACTGTCATCCCCTCCACTCAGTCAGTTTGTTAAAATAAGAACATTCTCCCAAAGAGTGACAAGAGGGTCAGTTCGTCAAGACTGTATAGTTCCTCTGCGGAGAAGTGCCTTTAGTCAGAGCGCCTTCTCTGTCACAGCAGCACAAGAGTGGAACACAGTTCCTCACAATATTAGAGACCTCACTACATTCAGTCTGTTTAAAAAGCACCTAAAAAACTGATTCATATCACAACAAACATGTCTACATTGAACTATTTTAATGCCTGCCCCTCCTTGTCTGATCTGTCACCTTTGTGTCTTATATTTGTTTTTTATGTTTCTCACCATGAGCATGTTTTATGTATTTTAAATGACTGTCTATTGTACATGTATATTTTCTATTAATGTATTTAATTCATGCTTCGCACTTTTTAGGTTGACGATTTTAACACGTGTCCGGGGACGACAGATGAAAAATAGCCTTTGGGCTAATTCTGGCGCATTGCAGCCATGCTTTTAATGTGCACTGTCCCTGTTAAATAAACAAATAAATAAATAAATAAACAACATCATAGCACACACGAAACAGCAAGCGACAGCATGGCTACCGGTAAACTTCTGCTCTGGGAGATAAGAAACTCAGGTGACCACTCGTGGTTAGTAGTCCTGTACACAAGGCGTAAAGCGAGATTAGGTAAGAAGGAAAAACACTTGAGCAGAGAATAAACTTAGTGACCAGACTATGCACCATCAGGGGCAAGGAACTGGCGATGAATGCTGGAACTTGATCTCCTTAAGAAGGTCTGGAGGCTGATGAGGCGAGTGTCCACAGTTGGTTCGAGTCAGGAGCCGAGCAGAGAAGGGAGGGGGAGGAGACACTGCCAGAGGCACCATGACCCAAATTTTCAAATAAAATGTTTATAATACTGTTGAATATCTTAATAAAATTTGTAGTCAGCAATGACATTTTTTGCAATTAATCACAGAAAGTCGGGCAATAAATTGCAATTAAAAATTCTAATCACCGCAAAGCACAATATTAACCCTACAATTTTGTAATAGTAGGGTTACGAATGGATGATCGGGTCAGGTGACAAGTGAGTCGGATGTTATTGGAAAAACATCACATGCTAAGTGGTTTTGCTGTGTAATGGCTTTACCTAAAAAAGAAATGGATTCAATTTCAATTCAATTTGATTTTATTTATATGGCCCAATATCACAACTCGGTTGTCTCAATAGGCTTCACACCGGTATACTAACAATATACAGACAAATAGGCCTGCACAATAAATCCCAAATTTATCTAAACACGATTTCAAGCTGTGCAATATCCATATCGCAAAAGTCGGCAAAAATTGCAATAAATGGTAAACCTAAACTTTTCTAAAACAATCTTATGGCAGCTTGAAGTTTTTAACGAACAATATTCATTAATATGTCTAATTATCCTAAGTCTGATTCGTCATTGTATGAATGTATAACTGATGATTGTATTCTTTTTGTATATTATTCTTATTTGATTGCTTGATATAAACCATTTCAAATCGAATTAAATCAAATAAATCCCTTTATGCATTTGACCAATTAGAGCTCTTCAAGTTGTTAACAATCAGATGGAGTTTTAATGTTAGATGTTACCCTCCTAATTAGACGAGGGGCATTTGGAGAATAATTTAAGTTATTTGACTCTTATTTGAAATCAAACGTATGCAGTGAAATGGATTATTTGTAGGTTGTTTTTTTTTGCTATTTCGCAGGTTATATCATCATCGCAATACTGATCATTAATATTGCATTTTGCGTTATTTCCTCATATCGTGCAGCTCTACTGACAAAGATTAGTTAAAAAAAGAAATGGTTTGTTTACTCTGTGGAACTTTTTTTTTAATATGAAAAGAACGATTTCACCTAAGCTACAGTTTATGAGTCCTTATGAGTCCAGCCGCTGATGAGGATGAGGAGGCACAGCTGGTGTCTGCAGGTGGACCTGACGAGGAGGAGGAGCCGGCTGGGGGTACCGTGACAGTAACCCCCCCCCAACGACCGCCTCCAGGCGGAACAGGACGGCGATCGGGATAGGCCCGGAAAAAGTCGTCTATGAGTGTGTGGTCCAAGATGAAGGAGCGAGGGATCCACGACCGCTCCTCCGGGTCGTAACCCTCCCAGTCCACAAGGTACTGGAAACCATGACCCCGGCGCCGAACTCCTGATTAGCCCGTTCGGCCTGGCCATTGGATTGCG
Organism: Oryzias latipes; assembly: GCF_053564925.1. Taxonomy (NCBI): domain Eukaryota; kingdom Metazoa; phylum Chordata; class Actinopteri; order Beloniformes; family Adrianichthyidae; genus Oryzias; species Oryzias latipes. The sequence goes on from NC_136240.1 coordinate 11,531,049, forward strand.
GGTGGTAACCAGATGTTAGGCTGATGGAGGCTCCGAGGGCGGAGCAGAAGGCCTTCCACACCTGCGAAATGAATTGTGGACCTCGGTCAGACACAATATCAGAAGGAATGCCATGATGACGGAAAACGTAATTAACAAGGGTGTTGGCAGTTTCGGTGGCAGAGGGCAGTTGAGGTAGAGGAATGAACTGAACAGCTTTGGAGAACCGATCAATGACTGTGAGGATAACTGTGAACCCATGAGAGGGGGGCAGACCGGTCACAAAGTCCACAGTGATGTGGGACCAGGGTCGACTTGGCGTGGATAGAGGATGGAGATGGCCGGCAGGTGGCGAGTTGGAGGACTTGGCCCTGGCGCAGGTGGTACAGGCGAACATCTTCATCCATGGAGGGCCAGAAGAATCGGCGCCGGAGAAGCATGAGGGTCCGGTAGACACCACCATGGCAGGCGATCTTAGAGCTGTGTCCCCAGGCGATGACGTCAGATCTGAGCCTGTCTGGGACAAACAAAGTGCCAGGATAACATGAAATAGAATCGGGTTTCTCACCTTGGGCCTGTTGTAACTTAGTTTCAATGTCCTAAGTGAGGTTCCCCACAAAAAGAGATCAGGAATGATAGGGGATGTGTTGGGTACGTCCGTGGTGTTGTATTTTCTTGACAGGGCGTCGGGTTTGCCGTTTTTACTGCCCGGGCGGTAGGTGATGGAAAACTCGAACCTGTCAAAGAACAAATACCATCGTGCCTGTCTGGAATTAAGCCTTTTGGCAGAGCGTAAATAAGCCAGGTTCTTATGATCAGTCCAAACAATAAACGGTTGTTCAGCCCCTTCCAACCAATGTCTCCACCCCTCCAAAGCGAGTTTGATGGCAAGTAACTCACGGTTGCCGACATCATAGTTCTGTTCAGTGGTACTGAGTTTCCTAGAAAAGAAGGCACACGGTTTCAGTTTGCCAGAGGAGGATTCTCGCTGCGACAATACGGCTCCAACTCCTGAGTCTGAGGCGTCGACCTCCACTAATAACTGTTGGATCAGGTTGGATGAGGATAGGTGCAGTGGTGAACAGTTCCTTGAGTTTCCTGAAGGCCATGTCGGCGGCGGTGTTCCAGACATAGGGGACCTTGACAGAGGTGAGTTGAGTGAGAGGTGCGGCGATGCCACTGTAATTGCGGATGAATCTCCGATAAAAATTGGCAAACCCTAGGAACTGCTGTAATTTTTTGCGGGAATCGGGAATACTCCAATCAGAGACCACTTGGAGTTTAGAGGGGTCTGGTCTGATTTTGCCAGCCTCTAAAATGTACCCCAGGAAAAAAACGGAATTGACGAGAAATTCACATTTCTCGGCTTTAACAAAGAGTTTGTTTTTTTAGTAGATGTTCGAGGACGAGCCTGACGTTGTGGCGATGTTCTGTGGAATTACTGGAGTAGATAAGGATGTCGTCTACATAGATAAACACAAAACGACTGAGGAAGTCGCGCAGAACGTCGTTCACAAGACGTTGAAAAACGGCGGGGGCGTTGGTGAGGCAGAAGGGCATGACCAGGTATTCGTAATGCCCGAGGGGGGTATTGAAGGCGGTTTTCCATTCGTCCCCCTGCCGGAATAGGACAAGGTGATACGCATTCCGGAGATCTAATTTGGAGAAAACTTTGGCTCCCTGAACGGGGTCGAAAACAGACTTAATGAGTGGGAGTGAATACTTATCTTTTACAGTTATCTGGTTAAGCTCACGGTAATCAATGCAGGGCCTGAGGGTCTTATCTTTCTTCTCAACGAAGAAGAACCCTGCACCAACAGGGGATGAGGAAGGCCGAATGTGCCCCAGTGAAAGAGCTTCTTGGATGTAGCTCTCCATAGAGAGCTTCTCCGGACCGGAGAGATTGAATAGTTTCCCTTTGGGAGGGGGGCACCGCTGAGAAGCTCGATAGCGCAGTCATAGGGCCTGTGAGGGGGTAAAGCACACGCTTTAGCCTTACTGAACACAGATTTGAGATCATGGTAACATGACGGCACCTTAGAAAGATCAATATTCTCCTCTTCGGGAGAATTAGCTATGGTAGTAGTGGGAAGCGCAGAGTGTAAACAGTTAGCCATACAATACGTACTCCAGTTTATTATTCGAGAGTTAGACCAGTCAATTTGGGGGTTATGAAGGCGTAACCAGGAAAAACCCAGAATGACGGGAGTTTGAAGTGCGTTGGTGACAAAAAATTGATGACATTCGCGATGGTTTCTGGAAGTTATGAGCTAGATAGGTTCAGTACACAACGTTATTTTGGATAGTAATTTACCACCTAAACCAGCAGCTTTAACAGGAGCATCTAAAGGTTCAACCGGTAACCCAAGATGGGGAACTAAACTAGAATCGATGAGGCTGTGTTCTGCTCCAGAATCAATGAGGGCGTGAAGTTCATGAACGTGACTAAGGCTAGCAAACCTAACAGGGGTAAATAGGAAAGGCTTGGCTTTACTATCAGACGGATCCCCTCGCGACCTGTCACTTAGCGAGGGGTTCGGGAGTTTAAATGGTTTGGGCATTGCGAGACCACGTGATTGGAATTTCCACAATAAAAGCACAGCCCTTCATTACGGCGCTTAAGCCTTTCTTCAGGTGAAAGTTTAGAGTGACCAATTTGCATGGGTTCTTCAGCAGAAGTAAAAGGAGCTTCAGCGCCGGCAGGCGATTGTTGGAGGAATTGGTGAGGACGAGGGAGAACCTTCGAGGCGGGTCGACGGTTGGAAAAACTCCGCTCATGTTGACGTTCTCGGAGTCGTATATCGGATCGGAGGGCTGCAGTAACAAGTTCCTCAAAGCTATCCGCTTCAGGTTGAGTACATAAATGATCCTTGATGTTTTCATTTAGGGATTGATAGAAAATTCCCTTGAGGGCAATGTCCGGCCAGCCCGATTCGACCGCTAAAATACGGAAGTCTATGAGGTGGTCACTCACCGGACGGTTACGCTGCTTGAGGCCGAGTAACCACCGGGTAGCTTCTTCCTGCTTGCGTGGCTGGATGTTTTCATCTGGAGAGGCGGAAGTGAGGTCACCGGAAGCGGGAGATGCAGCGGTGACGGAGCTAGAGGCTTGGTTAGCTAAAGTTTGTGTGAGATTATCCACCGGGCGAAATAATTCCTGTTGGGTAGCGGACATTTGAGAAAAAATCAAACGAAAATTACAACAGAAATTCAAATGAACACATTTGCAAAAAGAAAAGTGAAATATGTTCTGCAATATTGGCATGCTGTACAATTCATCCTCATAAATAATATAGTTAACAGAACAAAATAATGTACAAAACTGATATTCTCGTCAATGTGTCTGTAATGTCTGTTCTTGTCTTACAGACATAAAATAGACTGCAGGACACTCTGTAGGTTCAACTCTTGAGACTTTTATTCCTCCGTTGCTCTCTAACATACATTCCAGTTCCAGACGTTCATCAATCACTTCTTCGTGTTCTTTTTCAACTCCGTCCCTTCTTGCTTAACTTACCAGTGCCCTCTACTGGTCACTTCTAACATTACATCTCCCCCTTCAAGTAACGTTTTAGAAAACTCTCAATGGAACTTATGACATCCTTGTGTAAACAGTTATTTTAATAATAACTCAATTGCCTTATAAAAATTCTAGGCTTCATACTCTTACATGAAATTAAACATTCTTTCTTACTCTAGGCTTCAACTTATTACCTAAAATTAACATACTTCCTTTAACTTCTTATCCTCCTTTTCTTTCAGAAACAGCTACAGCAAAAATGGCTGAACAAATTGAAACAGCTGCTGAAATACATAAACAAAGGGAGCATACATTCTCAGAGATTACTAATTTTCTCTACTAAAGTCCTAAATCACCAATCTAGTCTGACTGGGGCTTTGCTCACTCTGCCTGAGCGAGTGACGGTACCCGTCCCGGGTGAAATTGGAAGAGTTTGCTGCTTTTCCCCTTCCTGCGTGTCCTCTAGAGTGTGCTGGTTGGTGGACTCACTGACAGGTTTAGGTGGTGGTGGTGGTGGGATGAACTGCAGGTGTCGTCTGTTTCTTCTGTAGCGCTCTCCTTGATCTGTTTCCACGACGTAGGACCTTGGAGTGGAGCTAGAACTGTGAACCACGGCAGACGTTGTCCATCCTTTCTGTCCGTCCAGTTTGGTGAGCACTGAGTCTCCCGGCTGCAGTGGATGTAAAAGTCTTACTCCATTTCTGCCATTGTAGTAGTAAGCTTGCTTTTGCTTGGCAGCTGCATCTGCCTGTCGGATCTTCTCCTCTGTAGGCCATCCCGGTTTCAGGTTGTCATGCAAGGTGGGTAGCGTAGTTCTTATTTTCCGGCCCATCATCAGTTCTGCTGGACTGACACCTGTGGAGGAGGAAGGTGTGGCTCTGTACGACATTAAGGCCTGAAGTGGATCATCCTGTTTCAAAATGCTTTTAGCTGTTTGAACTGCCCGCTCAGCCTGACCATTACTCTGTGGGTAATGTGGGCTTGATGTGACATGAACAAAGTCATATTCCTGACTAAACTCTCTCATTTCTGCGGAAACTAGCTGGGGTCCGTTATCACTCATCAGCACCTCCGGGATGCCGAAACGTGCAAATGTGGCTTTCAGCTTAGCTACAACCTGACAGCTAGTAGTTGTGGGCAGGTTCAGTATTTCAAGATATCTGGAGTAATAGTCAGATACCACTAAATAGTGTTTCTTCCTAAACTCAAACAAATCTATGGCAACCTTTTGCCACGGCCTTGATGGGAGCTCACTAGGCATCAATGGCTCCTTTCTCTGCGAACCTCTGTTTTCCTTACAGAATGCACACTGTTGCACAGTTGTCCCGATCTCCTCCGACATTCTGGGCCACCACACCGACTGATTAGCTCTTTCTCTGCATTTGACCAGCCCTTGATGTCCATCATGTATTCTCCTCAATATAATCCCTCTCATTTCTGTGGGAACAACAATGCGCCTGCCTCTGATGACTAATCCATCAACCTCTGACAGTTCTCCTCTGACATGATAAAATTCCCTGATCGACTCTGGTACCATGTCAACATACTCAGGCCACCCATTTCTGATGAATCCTATGACTGCCTGTAGCAGACTGTCATTTTCTGTGTGTTGTCTTAACTCTGTCATCCTGTACGTTGTGGCTGGGATCTGACTCATGACCACCTCAATATGTGTTGCCACATCCTCATGACTGGTCTCATCGCCATAACGCTGTTCAGGGCCCCTAGAGAGTGCGTCTGCTACCGCTAAGGTCTTGCCTGGGGCATACTCTGCTATGGCATTAAAACGCATAAATCTCATCAGTAACCTCTGGCACCTAACTGGTACACAGTCCAGGTCTTTGTTGTTCATCAGAGGTACTAGTGGTTTATGATCTGTAACCAACCTAAAAGAGTCCAGTCCATACAAGTACTTGTCAAAGTGTTCGCACGCCCATACGCTGGCCAAACACTCCTTTTCGATCTGTGCGTATCTTCTTTCTGCATCGCTGAGGCGTCTGGAACAGTAAGCTACCGGTTTCCAGTGATCCCCATGTTGCTGAAGGAGGACGCCCCCTAGCCCATAGCTGCTAGCATCTGCTGACACAAGGGTGGGTTTGCTGGCATCGTAGAAGGTGAGTATTGGAGAGGTAGTCAGCGCTGTCTTCACCTTTCGGAACGCCTCACACTGTGCAGGTCCCCATGTCCACTCCACTTGTCCTTTCAGTAGCTCGTACAATGGGTGAGCCACGGTTGACAGTTCTGGTACGAACTTGGCTAAATAATTAACCATCCCCAAGAACCTTTTAAGTTCTGTTACATTTTGCGGCTGTGGAAAATTCTCTATACCTGTCACTTTTTGTGGGTCAGCTCTGACGCCAGCTTCATCAATTATGTGGCCAAGAAAACGAACTTCTCTTTGCTTGAACTTGCACTTTGCTCTGTTCAGCTTGAGGCCTGCTGCTTCTATGACTTTCAAAACCTTGGTCAGTCGTTGGTCGTGCTGCTCCTCCGTCGCGGCATGGATCAAAACATCATCCATAAAGATCTCTACACCTTCCAAGTTGGCAAGAGTCTCTGTCATTTTCCTTTGAAAAATTTCTGGGGCACTTGTTATTCCGAATGGAAGACGGCGGAAGGCATATCTCCCAAATGGAGTAATGAAGGTTGTCAATATCTTACTCTCTTCATGCAGGGGAATCTGGTAAAATCCGCTTGCTGCATCCAGTGATGTGAACACTTTTGATCCTGTGAGTTTTGGCAGAATTTCCTCCACGGTGGGCATGATGTACTTCTCCCTCTTCACCGCTTTATTCAGTTTCCGGAGATCTGCACAAATTCGAACCTCCTTTTTATTGGGTTTGAGAACTGGCACCATCGCAGCACACCATTCTGTTGGCTGTGTGACTTTTTCAATTATGCCTTCTGTCTCCATGCGCTGAAGTTCCTTTTTCACCAGTGGCACCAGCGGCAGAGGTATCCGTCTGGCTGCATGCACCGCATATGGTTGGGCGTCTTCACGCAGGGCTATTTTTACTGGTTCAGTTTTAAGCAGTCCTCCAGCTCCAAACACGTCTGAGACCTCCTCGAGCCTCTTCACTAAGCCCAATTTTACAGCTTCACTGCGACCCAACAAGCAGCTTGTTCCTTGTATCACGTACACATTAAATGCATAGTTTCTTCTTTTGTAGCTGGTTTCGCCTAGAAACTTCCCCATGCATTTGAGTTCACCACCAGGGCTTACAAATTGTGTATCTGGAGCCAACAGTTCAGTTGTAGGGCTCATCTTTTTGAAAGTCTCTTGATCAATAACCGTAGCATCCGCTCCCGTGTCAATTTTAAAGTTCACCTTCACATTTTTTATGGGTAAAGTTACAGTCCATGCACAATCTTTATCCTCCCCGTTTACGGCTCCCAGGAAATATGCCTGCTCTGGAAGATCATTTGTGACCTCTCTCACTGCTTTAGAATGACATTTACGTTCCCAATGTCCATGCTTTTGACACTTGTTGCATTTACTTTTCAGTGCAGGGCAAAGCCTTTGATCTGAATGGCGTGGTTTTCCGCACCTCCCACACTCCTCCTTCGTGTGAGTGCTGTGACTGTTAGGTTCATGCCGCTGCATTTTTCTTCTCTGCTGTCCCTCAGACTTTCTGACAGCTGTGACTTTAGCCAGCTGAGATTCTGGTCGGTTAGCTTGAAGATTCACTTGTCGCGTTATCTCTTCCGCCTGACGTACGCGCTCGATTACGTAAGTCAACGTCAGATCCGCTTTAATCTGGAACTGGCGGGAAAGTTCTTTGTCTGATATCCCAACGACCAGACGGTCCCGAATATGCTCGTCTCTTTTGTCACCAAACTCACAGTGCTCAGCGAGTTCATACAATGTCCTGATGTACATTTCGGCCGTTTCTCCCTGTTTTTGATTCCGTTGGTAGAAACACGCTCGCTCGTGGATAATATTGCGTCTCGGAATGAAATATTCGTCAAACTTTTGTAATACGATTTCAAAGTTCTTCTTATGAGCCTCCTCATCGAATTCAAACGAAGCGAATATCTTTTCAGCTTCACTGCCCATCCCGTAGATCAGCGAACTCACTTGAATCTCGCCGTCATCTTTATTCAGCTTGGTCGCCAGCCGGTAGCGGCAGAAACGCTGTCTCCACTCCGGCCATTCTGCTGGGCTGTCGAATTTGAACTCACTTGGCGGGTTGAACTTTGCCATGACTTCTATCCCGACACAGGAGCACTTCTGACACCATGTAATGTCTGTTCTTGTCTTACAGACATAAAATAGACTGCAGGACACTCTGTAGGTTCAACTCTTGAGACTTTTATTCCTCCGTTGCTCTCTAACATACATTCCAGTTCCAGACGTTCATCAATCACTTCTTCGTGTTCTTTTTCAACTCCGTCCCTTCTTGCTTAACTTACCAGTGGCCTCTACTGGTCACTTCTAACATTACAGTGTCCATCTGGCAGAGCAGATATTGGTGCAATTAGACAGATAGACAGATAGATAGATAGATAGATAGATAGATAGATAGATAGATAGATAGATAGATAGATAGATAGATAGATAGATAGATAGATAGATAGATAGATAGATAGATAGATAGATAGATGTATTAATTGTCCACTGGGGAAAGTTGTTTTCATAGTAAAACATTTCTTCATAAGCTACGGAATTATGGTATTCATGGATATGCCTTTAGTTTGTTTTATTTTTGATAAAACAATTTATGGCGTATGTCTCAACCATTCAGAAAGCAACAAGAAAATACATTTGCGCTGAACAATTTCCCATTTCCATGTCGATTATTACCGACATCTGTAGCTTGTCAGATGCAATTAAATGGATGGAAATAAAATGCCCCATCACAATGCGTAATGACGCACAATGGCTGATCTTGCGCTAGACGTTTTTTTGCCTCGACTTTGATGTCCGACCATTTCTTTTTTATTTCGGCCACGGTCCGAGGTTGTGAGGCTACAGCATTTATGCCGTCTTCCACAGTTTGCCACTCAAGTGCCTTTTTGGCATTAGTAATGCCCACACTGTGCCCTCCAAACAACATTTTTCTCCTCTTTTCCACCTCGACAACGATAACTTCTACTTCACATTGAGTGAAGTTACGTTGTTTTGATTTCCTCTCTCTGTTTGCCATAATTTCGCAATCAATGAATATTAACTTGTGGGCGTTTCACGGACTATTTATGGGCAATTATGGGCGTGTCATGAAGCCGCAAAAGCTGCGCCACATTTAGAATATATTGTGATTTATTGATTGTAATGTTTTGGGCACAGATCACATCTCGCCATAGGCAAGTTACCATTATATCTCTTTGGGCAGGCTTATTGCCAGTCTAGCTAGTGATCGGAGAATATTTAACTTATTGCTCCCCTACCTTACCCACTGTAATGAAGTTGGGGGATTAATTACAATTGCCATACATGTCATGACTAGTGGACTAGGCGGACCCAGATGCTGTAACCCGGAATGATACTCGGCTAGCAAGGAAGGTGAATAGGAATAGATTTAATGTATATAATAGAGTTCCAGATGGGGATGTGGCGAGGATGGTTGGAGGGTCTTGACGGCGAACACAGTGATCCAGTGGAAGTCCAGAGAAGCGGCAGGACGGAACCAGAGAGTAGGTGAGTCTGCAATCCAGAGCGTACAACAAGATGAGGTCGCGATCCTGGGTAGTGAGGAGACAAGGCACAATTAGACGAGGTAACAAGGCGAGAACAAGAACAGTAAACTAGGCCAGAGGAAGCAACGTGGAGTACAATGAACTAGCGTCGAGTACAGGTCCTGGTTCTCCTTATGAGTCCAGCCACTGATGAGGATGAGGAGGCACAGCTGGTGTCTGCAGGTGGACCTGACGAGGAGGAGGAGCCGGCTGGGGGTACCGTGACAATACATCCATTATACATATTTCTTTGCTGATTTAAGCAGAGAGAACATGGTTTCATAAACCGGGCCAGGGTGGCCTATTCCCCCTGCTTAGGTTTACTTAATATTGTATCAATATTGAAATGCTAAAAATGTAGATTTCCTATTATTGTCATTATTATTGCCATCCGCTATATGTGCCTTAGTGCATGCAGCTTACATGTTTGAATTAAATTTCAATAACAATAACAATTAGTTTCTGGTAGGCTGCTAGAAGTTAGAAGCTGGGAAAAGTAAGGGGCACTGGGGTTCTGTCTTCTATTCTCATCCAGTTCTCCTCTCCTCCTCTATTCTTGATCATTTATTTATCATTCAGTTCTCCATGCCTCTGTTTGGTGCAGTGCGATTCATGTGTTGTTGCTCTTTCCCACTCCCCGGTAATTCCAGTTTCCAGTAGGCTCGTTGGTGCTCCTGTCTTGACCATGGACCTTGTTTCTGGCTCGTGCCCCCAGCCCTCCCCTAGTTTTTTCTGGATGAAGCCCATCTGCTACACTATTCAAACATTTAGTTGTAGAGTTAGATAAGCTAAATCTTCTTTTACAGTCCTGGTACATCGCCTGTCAGTCCTGGGAGAGGATCCCTCCTTCTTGTGGACATCCCTCAGGATTCTTCTTTTTCCCCCTGAAATCTGTTTTTTTAGGAGTTTTTTTTCTTACTGAGAAAGAGGGCTCAAGGGCAGGGATGCCCAGTTTAGTTGGTCTGTTTAGTTTAGTTTAATAATCTGCTATTGTATTATATAACCGATTTTATCTTTTATGAGACACCTGTGTAAAACTTAATCGAATTTAAATTAATTTCTGGACATTTTGGGGGGTAAAATTCCAACTTTGATCTATGATGTGTAATGTACACATCATAGATCAATTAATTACCAGACAAAATGATTGTCTGGTAATAGATTTGTTCTGCATTATTACTAGTTTTAGGGAAATATTCAATAAATGTTATTGTTTTATTTTCTGTAGGCCGATTAAAAATGTGCTCTGACATCGGGTTTCTTTGCTCTTATTTCTATAGGTCACCGTGAAGACCAAGGTCTAGACATTTTTGTACGTTGCATAACATAAATGCCAGCTGTCTGACCCTGGATGTTTTTCCTTTGTGACTGGTTATTCATGACTTGCAAATATGATCTCTTCCTACATTCAATAGCTTCAAGGAGGTTTGTTGCTTACCTATCTACAAGAAACAAAGTAAAAGGGAGTAACTGTCTTAGATGATACAGTTTATCTAAGAATGTGGTTAACTTGTGTTTTTCATGATTCCCAGGACTGCATTAAGCATTTCAAACCTGTTTTGTAATTTGAAGGTTGTCCATCTGTAAAAATGTCACAAACTCAACAAAACTATTTTTTTAGGAACATTGAGCACTGCAGCTGCAGGAAAGATGAGCCTCTGTGGAGTTCCTTAGATCAGCACTGCAGTCAAAGATGTTATTGAAATTCCAAGTGGAAGCTGCACAAATAGTATAAAATTAAGAAGTTAAATATTTGGGATTTAATCTATTTTTGTTGCTTCTCTTGTGTTTTCATCTATTTTGATGTCCACTCACCAGGAGCAAAGCACTTTAAGCCAATATTGACAGAGGTGGTTTTGACTGGAGAGCAGCCAGGCAGACAGCCAGGTTCAACAGAGAAGCATGTGGAGTCCTGACCATGGACATTAACCTTCTTCTCCAGCTGGACCGATTTAAACTTCATTCGGCACTCTGCATGAAAAGAAAGCTGATTAATACATGCAGTGCAGTTGGAGAAGAAATGTATACAAAATGTTCACCTTAAAATTAGCTCACCGTTTGATCAGATTTAGCCATCCTTTTTCACATTTATTAATGTAAATCCCAGTGTAAGAATGTACAAGTTAATTTTATTTTATCTAAATGTTAAATCTTAATGCAAAATCACATTTTTAAATATAAACATCATCTACATATTAATACATACATTTGTATTTAATAAAATAAGAGCTAGGTACTTCTATTTTAGTCTCACCAGAGTTGTCTTTGCAGTTTTCTGCTGGTAAGATCCGGGAAAGAGCAAAGCTGACAGAGTTTCTGGCCAAGCGTCCATTGGGTGCACGATAATCTTGTCTGACTTCCACATCAGCATTTCCACAGAGCCCACAGGTCTTGCCTTTCATCCAGTCAGTGATCATAATCTATTTGACCCAAACGGACAACAATATTAGTTAAACTTATCTTATTGTGTAGGGTTGGTCTGTGACCTACACTAACTCATAAACAGAATCTTTATCTGGTCTTTATTTCTTCACTTTTATTTCCTGAAAAAAATTAAGGTGAGCTTACCCTCCATGACGTCTTGTTAACCCTTGTCCTATCTTAGATGACCCTACTCTTACTTTGACGTGTTATTCCTACCATGATAAAGGTGGAAAGATTTCATGTAATCCATGGACACCAGTGAAGATCAAAATTCATTGAAGAAAAAAGGTTCAGAGCACTGTCTAGTGGGTCTAGATGACCCAACTCCCAATGTTAAAATGCCTAGGATAGCACAAGGGTTATCATAGACTTCATGAAGCCCATGGCTGGATGCAAGCACAGAAACTCCCTCCTCGTTTTCTCTGATCTCAATGGAAGCTGTAGAACAAGTTACATGAGCAGTATGTGAGGATAAATGACGACTTGTCATATTTTTCAGGCAGACACACGCAGCAGTGTTTTATAGGTAACTACCCTAGGGCGGTTCAGTCAATTAACTCACCTGCTCAGCATCCTATTTAAGCCCAGGTGCACAGTTGTTCATTCTCTTTCTAACCTTCAGCGCTCATTCTTCGCCATTCTCCGTGCCCGCGGGTCTCCTTCTCTTTCGGCGTCTTGGTGTATTTCCCCCGGATGATCCCCATTTTCTGATGTGGGGTTTTCGTTCCGCTGCTCTCCTTTTGCGGCGATCAGCGGGCGGCTGACGGCGCCCAGCACATTCGTGTCGCCGCGGTCGCATGCATCTGCAGGGGGTGTGTTTTCCGCGGTGTTCGGGTTGTCCCTGGCGCCCGATCGGGAGCTGTCCGGGTCTTCTCGTCTGCCGTGGTCAGCCGAATTTCTACGGTGAGCGGCATGCGGTTCTTTTCCCGTGTTGTTTTTCTAAGGCTTCTTGCTTCCTGTTTACTTCAGTAATCGGTGACGTCACTCCCCTAAGGACCCTAGGAATTGAATTTCTTTGACTCATGGTCCACTTCATGATGCACTTCTGATTCATTTTCTGCTGTTTAGTTCTGCCTCGTCCACTTATTGTTTCAGGGGTTGTGGGGTCTTTTCTGTTTTTGTGAAGGCTGGCGGTCCTCTGGACAGGCATCGTTTTCAAAGCCGCCACTGAGGGAGGCCCCTAGGAAGTGTTCAGGTTGACGTATCTTGATCTGGAACTGTTAGCGCCTCGCAGTTCATCTTTCCGGGCATCAGTGGCCTAGTTCCTCATGCGCCTTCAGGATTAGTATATATTTTGTTCAGCTGCCCATGCCTTCTCCATGATTTCCTCCGAACGCGATATAAGGCTGAGGATGACTGTTATCGCTGATGTTCTTATTGTTCTGCCTCTATGCCTCTCAGTGGCGTCTCTTGGCATTCAGTTGGCGCTCGAAGTGTTTGTTGCTTTACCTTTCAGCTGTCGTGGCAGTCCTCATAATATTGACTTCATTATCAGAAGCCCTGTACTGGATATTTGAAGGCGATGGGTCCCCTTCATTTGCGAGTTATTGATGATTTCTCTGTGGCCAAATCTGAGTTTTGAATCTCTGTGGCAAAAACTTTATTTTCGAATCTGGGTTTCCACGTTGTTTATACTGTATGGTCCTCCACCCGTCCGGATTTATTTTTCTTCTATGGATCTGGATGGTTCATTGATGCTTGCCTCTTCCCATTATGTCATCTCTAGCTTTTGTGCAGCGTGTTGTTCAATCATTCTTTGGTTGAATATGATTTGTCAATGATTGGGCCACCTGAAATTTGCAGAGGCTTTGGTCCTACGGTCATCCGTGCATCTTGTGTTCTTGTTCTGGGTAGCTCGATCATGGGCCCCGTGTTCCTGTTCTGGATTTTCATGTTTTGCGTTTGATCTATCCCACTCTATGCTTGGAGTGGTTTTGTTATGATGACTGTCATGTCTTCAGGCTCCCACCACTTGTTCTTCTGAGGCTGCGCCTTCTGGTTTTGGGGAAAAGGATTTAAGAAGAATGGTTTGTGTTTGTCCGGCCGCCAGAATCCACAGCTCTGATGGTTTTTAAGGGGTCGTGCGGTTATGAGAGATTTCTGCCTTGGAGATTATATTAAGGCTGTTTCAATAGTGAGATGATAGTATTGTGTTGACCTGGTTAATGTTTAAATAACACCATGAGCAATGTCTACCATGACCGTTGCACTCTCAAGCTTAGTTCAAGAGTTAAATCTTGTGTCCACAAGCCAGTCTTCTATCTGCCTTGCTTAAGCAGATGACACTCTGCTAGATGCATCCCCATTTAGGGGCTTGTTATACTCCGCCTCAAAATGCTTAAGGTTCAGTCTAGTAAAAATACTATCAAAACCTATGATCCCTCATGGCTCTCAAGTTCTCTTCTGCAGTATCCAGACGCCCTTGCCTAATTAAAATTTCAGTAGTCTGTACTTTGTTGTCCACCAATTTGAGAACCACTAATATCAAATACAAAGCATCAAATCCAGCTGAGCTGCAATCCTTCCGATGACCTTCTGAAGATGCGTCCCTCTGAAACTGTCAAAGGTTACTTTCTTATCATTGGATTATATAAAAATTGTTGTTAAGATTCTGTGCACGTTCTATATTTCACTATCATTTCACTGTTGGAATTTGTGATTATGGTGGTTTCTATGGTGCGATAAATCCACAATGGGTCTTTACCTTAACTATCTACTAAATTTCACTTTCTCAGATTTGTTCTTTAAAAGCACTATTATTTCATTTATGTCAAGCATTTTGAAACTGATCAGTTTCTGGGTTATTAATATATTCTTTGTCTAGACTAATACTGCTTTGTCTTTATCTATGCATCGCATCCTGAGCCTACGAACCCCTACGCCCCGATCAGCTTCTCCTTTTCCAGAAAATGATGTCACCCCTGCATTCCTTGATCTGGTGCTGCAACGATGACTGCTTGACGTGCCTATTGCTGCACTGAAAGTGAAGGGGCAGTGGACCTCCTGTGCATTCCAATGACACTTCTGACTGAAATTATCAATCAATCAATGTCAACAGCAGAATGAATGTAAATTCTTCGATTATAGATGTTAAAAGAAAATTATTGCCAGGTGGAAGCCTCAAAATTTAGGATGTTCTGAGTTGTATCATAGCATGCGCTGGAGCTCGAATTTGGTTCTTAAGCTCATTTGTTTGTGGTATGCCAATGAAGCGTAGTAATTATGGCCGTTGAGGTCGTTCTTAATATTTAGATGGAATTTCAATTAAATGGATGTTCCTTGAGCGCGTCTAATTGGTATGCCAAATGGAGAAAGTAATGGCCATTAAGCTCGTTCGTAGTACTGTCGTTGGGATCTTCGAAATAATGGATGTTACTTAAGCTCATATAAATAGTTGCCAAAATGGAAGAAATTTATGGCCGTCAAGCTTGTTCTTAGTTTAATGGAAGTTGAATAATGGATGTTACTTAAGCATGTCGTGATACTCCATTGGAAGCATTGGATTGGATGTTAAGACAGTGTCTCATACGGGTTGTTCTTGGCGGTTTAAATTATAGTTCCGCACAGCGTTTTTGCAGACATGGGCTCTACATTCTAAGATCTGGTATGAGTAGTTCTTATGTTGGCTCCCCTTTTATTTCTTTCCCTCTCTCTTTCAGATAGTATGTTCCTCTAGTGGTTTCTGCGAACGGGAGCGGCCCTACGGTCAATGGTGCCGGGTCACACATAGCAGATCCACTAGATAGCATGTCCCCTTCGTGGCGCTGTACTCGAACGGCGGCGGCCCAACGGTCAATGGTGCCAGGTCACGCATAGCAGATCCACTAGATAGCATGTCCCCTTCGTGGCGCTGTACTCGAACGGGGGCGGCCCAACGGTCAATGGTGCCGGGTCAAACATAGCAGATTCACTAGATAGCATGTCCCCTTCGTGGTGCTGTACTCGAACGGCGGCGGCCCAACTGTCAATGGTGCCGGGTCACACATAGCAGATCCACTAGATAGCATGGCCCCTTCGTGGCGCTGTAGTCGAACGGCGGCGGCCCAACGGTCAATAGTGCCGGGTCACACATAGCAGATCCACTAGATAGCATGTCCCCTTCGTGGCGCTGTACTCGAACGGCAGCGGCCCAACGGTCAATGGTGCCGGGTCACACATAGCAGATCCACTAGATAGCATGTCCCCTTCGTGGCGCTGTACTCGAACGGGGGCGGCCCAACGGTCAATGGTGCCAGGTCACACATAGCAGTCATACTGCGAAATGAAATGAAATGAAAATGGAATGCCGCCGAAAACACACCTCATCTTATTACACACTGACTATACATTCACATTTTATTTCTTCTGGATGATTTTGGTGTGGGGGGTTTTGTCACCCGAAAGTTTTATGGAAATTTCTCATGGAATTGAACGGAGCCTTATGCCAAACGAAAAAGATGTGAACTTAAAGAATGTGGAAAATTAAGTATGTCAAATATATATTTATTACTGCAAGAGTTTTCTGACTGAATTTTCATTCATAAAAAACATGTTGTAAGCAACAGTTATCAAAAAAATTACTTTCATTATAGAAAAAACAACCAAAAAGATACAAACTGTGGGGAAACCTGTTGGATGCTGGTATGGCAGGCTGGTAAGGGGTAATACCATTCCATTGATCTTAACATGCACTTCACTCTCATTGGGGTACAGATCCATGTCTCTGCAAGAAAATAGACACAAATCTTTGTCAAATGGACTTTCTGTCTTTCTGGGGTTACTTTGTCAATTAACTCACATGTCAGCAATCTTGACATTAAGGTGTTTCTGTTAGGTGGCGTCTTTCATCTGCAGGACCATGAATTTCAGCTCCTCAGTACAGTCTTGTGCAAGAACCTGGTAGCAAGACTCTGGTATCTTGTCCTTGTACCTCCTGCTGTTAAATGTTCTGAGTGTATTGTTGGACAAGCTGCATTCAGCTGAAAAAAAAACAACTTTATTTATGTATACATTTATTTATAAACAAGTTATTTCTTTTTTTAGGAATCAATCTTAAGTAATGCTTCTATTCAGCAGTCTTTACCTGCAACAGCCTTGGCAAAGACGTAGTGGACTTTATCAATAACCTCCTCAAAGAGGGTAAGGCTTTTGATCTCTTGCAGTGGAAGGGTGATGGGAAGATGTAAAGTCATGTTGTAATAAGTGCGCTGTAGACATAAAAATATCTTATTTAGTTCAAAGGCATTATTTTATTAAAATAAGTCAAATGTGCCAAATAACATCACATACCCTTGGTGTTTTTGCAATAAGCTCAATGAACTTTTCAGATTCTGCAACAACAGTGAAAGAGAGCTGCCTGGTGCTGTTTGCACTCTTTGATTTGATCAAGTCAGCCAGCATTTTGTTGGGCATGTAGTCATAAACCCTGTAATAAAATCCATGTGTGAGATCTGAAATTGAGTATTTCAGTTGTGATGGTAAGAAAGAGTTTTCTTACTTCTCTGCAGAGCGCTTAACATAAGAGGGTAGTTTCTCCCAGGACATTCAGTTTGAAACTGACTATACCAGTTTCACCAGTGATCATGGTGCTGTACTGTTTACATTCAGCTCCCCAAGCAATCTTAGCCTGTAGTAAAAACAGCAGATTTGACAATAATACAATTCTTAATTCTTAATAATACAAGTATTAGTACAATGCTTTTAATTTATGTTGATTTTGATTTTTGATTTGAAACAGTTTATTTCAAGCAATCAAATAGGAATAATACACAAAAAAAATACAATCATCAGTTATACATTCGTACAATAACTAATCAAACTTTGGATAACTAGACATATAAGTAAATATTGCTTGAAAGGGAGTGGGGGGAAGCTAACTTATATAATCCCACCCCTGTTCTACTGTAACCATTTTATAACATGATTTATCAATATCCAGTTCCAAACTTTTATCAGACAGAATTAAGAATCTTGAAATATCAATAAAGCACAATACAAAGATAAATTACTTAAAATATTTTGTAAAAAATAACTTTTAGAAATCAACATGGTAATGAAGTATCCAAAACATATGCTAATTATGTTACTTATAAAAGTCATTGATATGATAAAAAAAAATAATACTATATCAGTAAAATAGACATAACACTTTCAGGAATTTTCATAGCAAAATTTGATAAAGTACCAAAAGTTAAAAATATGTGCAAAATTATGTTACATTAGGAAAAATCATGAATCAATTTATCAATTTTTTGAAACAAGTGAAGTAATATCATTAAAAGTCAATCAATTTAACCATTTTCAATAATTGATTAATCATTTGTTTTATTAGTATTTTTTGTATTTTTATTTATTTATTTCTATGATAAAGTATTGCTGTGAAGTAAAATAGGAAGGGTCCATATTCTGTCGATTGTCCAAGGTTGGCATTTCTTCTGCTGGTTAACAGCTGTTCTTCTTGGTTTTAACAGTTTATAGTTCTCTTCGATGTTGTGTCTGCAGACATTAGATTCTGGTCTATATCCTTCTTCAGCTGATATCAGCGGCGCCTAAGAATTGAGGTCAAGTTGTCTGCAGGTCAGAGCTGTGCTGTTAATTAGGTCACTTAGGAGAAAATGATGAATCTAGGCGTCATATTTCTTGAATGTATTTGGCTTTTTGATTTATTCCTTCATGTTGGTTCAAACGACGGTGATCAAACACTTCTCAAAGTCCTTCATGTTGTTCACAACCTGAACCTTGGAGTGGTTTGACGTAAATCCTGCAGCCTTTAACCCAAGTGTTCTCAATCTGCTTACGCTTCCCGAGAAGCCTGGCATGTTTTGCGATTTCAGCATTCCTTCTGGTCAGATGGTCATTCAGATAAGCAGCCGAACCTTTCAGATTACTCATTTGATTCATCAGAGCTAGCTTGTGTTTTTGATTCACAAACCTGATGAGGATCGCTGGTTTATCCGTCTCATTTCTCCTGGGGAGCGGGTGGCAGGTCTCGATGGTGTTGAGATCCAGGGAAATCCCTTTAGACGTGAGAAATGATTCCACTTGGTGTTCCAGAGTCTCTCCACTGCTTTCCGTTTCAGGACTGCTAGCGCTATTAGCATTAGCAATGCTAACTCCAGCTGCATTTAGCTCTGCCCGAGGTTTGATCGGTACTCCAGTGACAATGACATTATTCATCCTTACTTGTTGTTCCACATCGCCCAGTCTTTTCTCCAGAATGTCGACCCGGTTTTCTCGTTGCTCCCTGCTCTCTGGCTCTGGGGGCCTCGCGGCGGTCCTCCTGGCCCCGGCCTGGGTGGCGGATGTGGTCGCCCGGGGGGCGGTTGTTCCCTGCCTGGTGCCGTGTGGCGTTGGGGGGTTCCGGCTGCCGCTGCTGCTGCGGCGGGGGTCTGGGTGTGGGGGTGGCTGGGCACTCTCCCTCCTTCTTTTCACATTCCACCATCCATTTTAGAAGAACATAAACACTCACCTGAGCACAGGTGTTAGCTCACCTTTGCACTGATAGTTTCCATGATTGAATGAATAAAATATTTCACACTAGTTGGTTTGAAGGCATAGAAAGCGTGGAAGGAAAGGAAGGAGAGTGCCCAGGAGGGGAGCGCCCCGGGGAGAAAGGGGGCCCACCAGGGGTGTTGTAAACTTGGCCCGACCAGGCTCGGCCACAGTTGGAGATTTGGCGGGGCCCAGCACCCAGGGACACGGACAAGAACAAGATGTATTGCAATCTATTTGCAAGAAAGTACTCGTGGAAGTTAGGTAGTTCTAATCCTCCACAGCTTTTTGCAGATTTTAAAGTTTTTAGACTAATTCTTGCAGGTTTATTGTTCCATAAAAAGCTTGATATGGATGAGTCTAATGTTTTGAACCATTTTAGTGGCGGTTGTGTGGGAATCATTGAGAAGAGATAATTAACTTAAGGTAAGATTTTCATTTTAACCGTGGCTACCTTGCCCATAAGGGACAGAGGCAGGTTGGTCCAGCGTGTTAAATCGTCCTGTATGTTTTTCAGTAATGGGGTGTAGTTTAGCTGCACCAGTTCTGATAGTTTGGGGGAAAAATTGATACCTAAATATTTGATATTTCCTGATTTGACTGGTATTGTGAGTCTTTGTTCCGCATTCCTGTTGAGTGGTAATAAAACAGACTTATTCCAATTAATGGAATAGTCTGAAATGGAGGAGAACTCATTAATGATTGTTGCTGTTTTATTTACAGAATGTAAATTACTTAAAAACAGTAATATGTCATCCGCATAGAGACTAATTTTATGATGGCTGTGTTTGGTTTTAATTCCTTTAATGCTCTCATTCTGTCTTATTGCTGCAGCTAAAGGCTCAATAAATATAGCAAAAAGAGAAGGAGAGAGTGGGCAACCCTGTCTGGTTCCTCTTCCAAACCTGTTGGAAGTCTGTTTATTGGTTCTAACTGATGCATTGGGGTTGTGATATAATATTTTGATACATTTGATGAATGATTCTCCAAAGCCAAACTTATGGAGGGTAGCAATAAGGAACTTCCAGTTTACTCTGTCAAAAGCTTTTTCAGCATCCAGCGATAATATAGTCATTTCCTGGTTTTTAATGGTGGCAAAGTCTATTATATTAACAAGTCTTCGGAGATTGTCATCCGAGTGTCTGCCTTTGATGAATCCAGTTTGGTCAAAGTGAATTATGTGAGGAGTGATTTTTTCTATTCTCTGTGCTAGAGCTTTGCAGATAATTTTTACATCTGCATTGATCAGAGAAATGGGGCGATAGCTTGAAGGACTAGTGGGATCTTTGTCTGGTTTTAGAAGAAGGATTATGTTGGCTGAGTTCATGTTAGGTGGTAGTGATTGACTTTCATTGATAGATGTGACCGTTTTATAAAACGTTGGTGCCAGCTGTTCCCAGAATTATTTATAAAACTCAGCAGGAAAGCCGTCAGGCCCTGGTGCTTTAGCATGAGGCATTAGTAACAGAGCTTCATGAAGTTCAGACAGCGAGAGCGGAGAGTCTAAGTTTGTGATTTGATCCTCATTTAACCTGGGTAGGTTTACATTATTAAGAAATGAGTCAATACTTTGCTCTGACGGATTCATCTGTGGTGTGTACAAGTTTTTATAAAAGTTTTCAAATGCTTTATTAATTTTGACCGGGTCGTGAGTGTCATTTTCTGTTTGGTCCATAATAGAAGTGATTGTTGATTTTTCTCTATTAATTTTAAGCTGATTAGCCAGAAATTTGCCAGATTTGTTAGAATTTTCAAATCTTTCAAGTCGTAGCCTTTGTATTTGAAATTGTGTTCGTTTATTGATGATGTCATTTAACTGCAGTTTTAAATTTTTCAGGTCGCCCAGAATGTGTTCCTGTGCAGAAGCAGCATAAGCAGTCTCCAGGGTTTTGATTTTATTTTCTAATTCTAATAAATCTGCTTCCTCTTTGCGTTTTTTATGCGTTGAATAAGAAATGATTTTCCCTTTCATCACTGCCTTTGCTGTTTCCCAAAGAAGGCATGGTGAGATGTCTGGAGTATTGTTGAATTCTAAGAAGGTTGCCCACTCTTTTTTAAAGAATTCAATAATTTCCTGGTCCTTTAACAGAGACGTATTAAACCTCCAGGTTGTACCTGAGGGTGTGGGTATTTCCCTAGAAATATTTACAGAAACTGGTGCATGATCACTGATAATAATCGGATGAATGTTGGAACTTTTAATTTCTTTTAAAAGAGATTTACTAACTAATAAATAGTCTAAATGGGAGTGTGAGTGGTGAACTGGAGAAAAAAAGGTGAACCCTTTATTGCTTGGATGACATGAGCGCCACGTGTCACAGAGACCCAAATCACTCATGTACTGCTTTAGAATACTTGCAGACCGCCATGTGCGCTGGTTTGCTGCTGTGCTGAGTCTGTCAAGTTCAGGGTCCAGAATCAGATTGACGTCTCCTCCTATAAAGATTGTGGAGTCAGAGTGAACCGAGAGTGAGGTGAAGAATCTGTGAAAAAAGCAAGAGTCGTCAACATTCGGGCCAAAGATATTGGCTATGCAATAGTCCTTATTCTGAATGGATATATTAATAATTACAAATCTACCTTCTGGGTCAGTAACTGTATCCTTATGAGTAAATGTAACGTTTTTATTAATTAAAACAGCAACTCCTCTTTGCTTGGAGTTATAACTAGAAGAATACATGACTGGAAATCGTGAGCAGCACCGGAGTTGATGAGATGGGTTACATAAATGGGTCTTCTGCAGTAAGGCTATATCTGCTTCAAGATCATCCAGGTGAGATAACACTTTCAATCTCTTTGGCCCAGAGCCAAGTCCATGCACATTCCAGCTAACGATGTTAAGACTGTTCATAACTGCTCTAACTGGGAGAGAGCAAGGCTAAATAGTGCGTCTGCCAGTCCGTGTGCACGTGCCCGCTGTGCGTGTCTGCTGCACCGAGAAGCGCTGTGCGTTGTGGCTGAATGTTTCCTGTGAGCTGCATGTTGCATGCGTCCTGTGTGAGCCTAAATGAGATTTTTGCAGTTTATCAACGCGTGTGTGCGGGATCGCGTGTGCATGCCCTTGTGCGTGCTAGTATGCGCACGGGCCCATTCCGTGCAAAAAAAAAAACTCACCTTGGTTGCGTTGCCTTTACCTGATTCACATACGAGGAAAGGGGAAGGGGGGGGACAAGAGAAAAGAGAGAGGAAAAGAGAAAGAACAAACAACAAAAACAACGAAACAACAACAGAAACATGACTGTGAGAGGGGAAGAAAAAAATAACAGTTTTCCTGAGAGGTGTGGATTATTGATGATCTGATTATTTCCTATTCAATTAAATAAGTTTGCCAGTTTCTTCTGGGCAGCGCAGATGTCAGTGCGCCTCTGAAAGCCTTCAGCACAGCCAGGGTGTTACCTCGGGGTTCCAGAACAGCTTCCCGTTCACAAAAAGTTTATCCACGTAAACCACGGCCCGGGTTCCAGCAGAGAGATGCTTCCTCCTCAGCGGGAATAGGATTTTCCGACGGCGGAGGATCTTGACCGGGAACTGGTCATTCACGCTAAAGTGTGTTCCTTTCAGTTCCCGGCCTCGGCTCTTTTCCAGGTCCTTTTGTTTATAGTGCTCAAATTTGGCAACAATTGGATGCAGGCGCTGGTTGTCTGGCCTCTTTCCTCCGAGCCGGTGAACCCTGTGAAAGGAGATCTTCTGGACTTCTTCCTTGGGGAGCTTCAGGTGGGCCTCCATGAAGGACTTCACAGCGGTCTCCGGGTCTTCTCCTGCCTCCTCTGGAATCCCAGAGATTACCAGGTTGTCCCTCATGCTCCTCGCCTGAAGATCCAGGAGGGTTTCTTTGATGGATCGGTTTTCCTCAGAAAGACTGGCGGTGTCGTTGCCCAGGATCTTCACGGTCTCTCTGAGGGCCTGATTCTCCACTGCGAGCTCCTGCACCTGCTGCTGGCTGAATTCCAGAGACTCTCGCAGGCCTTGGAATTCCTTATGGAGGATCTCCAGCAAATTTAAATGGCAATCAAGGCTGGAGAGCTTTTTATCGATCGATTCCAGGATATCACTCATGTTGCTGCCTGGAGAGGAGACAACTCCCGGAGAGTCTTCAGGACAGTTGCGTTTGGTGGAAAGAGTGGCGGTGTTGGATTTCCTCATGACGCAGGTATTAAAACACTCGTCGATGTAACTCTCCAGATCCTCCAAGTCCTCCAGGCTGACAAATGCTTGACAAACTTTTTCAGATTTTGTTAGCTTTCTGGATTATTTAAATCTGGCGGTATAATGAAATAAACCAAATTGTTTGTTCAAAATTAACGCGCCGCCAAGTTAACTCAACACACTCTTCTCGCCGGCTCTCGTGATACTACAGCATCACACGCCTCTCTACAGCATCAGCCGCCTCATCACCCGCCTCCTCGATCTAAGTTTTAAATAGAAACATGTGTTTCCATGATACCAGGAAGTTCCACATAAATTCTTATTGTTTCTTAAGTTTGGATTCTGTTTGAAACAATACCTGGACCTGTAAATCTTTGACTTTGACTAGCTGAAACTCAAACTCAAACTCATTGGAGAACTCATACTTGAGAGATCCACGATGACACCCAGCAGAGAGTGGTTTAATGGGGAAATTCTGAATCTCAAGGAAGACCATGGTTTGCCTTTTGTAATAAAAAATCTATGAAAAGTCTAGTTAAAGTATAGTTAAGGCTAATTACACATCTTTAAAATTCTAAGTATGATACATCATACCTGGTTTCTGTTTGAGCAGCTCCGTAACGCTCAGACAAAGGTGAAAACTGGATTAGCTCATTTAAATATACTTCCAGGATCATGATGCCCCTTGGAACTTGCTTCAAGACATAGTTGTATGATGTTGATCCTCTATGGTTCTTAGATTTCTGTCGACAAAAGATGAGGCGAGATTCAACTTTACTGTCATTCTTTAAACCCTTTATATTTAAATTAGAAAATAAAAGTAGCAGTGAAATTCACTTACATATGGTAAGTATAAGATGGATGTAAGGTGGATTCTTGGTCATAATGCACCCAAGCAATGTAGTGGGAAAGTACAGTGAATAATTTAACTCTGTTTGAGTAATGTCTATAATGCCTATTTCTCTGAGTTTAGCAACTACCCTGGAAGGGAATGAATGTGTTAAACACTGAACACTAAAGTGAAAAAATAACAGCATCACTTGTGTATCATTTTTGTGCAGATTTGTAGAAATGCTTTGCAGTGCAGTAGAGACAGTATTCACATAAATCCATCTCTTGCATTCTACAAACTAACAGCTCTTTAGGCCATACAATGTGTTAAGCTAATTTGAGGGGAAATTATTCTGATTAGTTTTCCATGGTCTTAGGCTGTCATCTGGTTGTTTGTTCACCACATTGTTTTCAAGTTGTTTTGATCAGACTCCATATAAAACTCATTGTTTCTCTTTGTGTTTGTTTAGTTAATTTTGGATAAACTGTCTAAGTCCTTGTTCCAAGTACAATTATTGTATCTTGTCCACTTTTCCTTTTTTTGGTATGTTTTTTGCATTTTTGGTGGTTAAAATAAATGCCAATTCTTTTAAACATCCTTGTGTTTGCCTGCCCTCCTGTTGGGTTTTAAAATACAGTAAACCTTTGTTTTTCGCGGGGGGTTACGTTCCAAAAAGAACCCGTGATAGGCAAAATATGTGAAGTAGAAAACTGTTTTGTTTTTTGTTTTTTACAATTAAATACTCTATTATACATGGAAAAGAGAACAAACCAGTTTACAGGCTCAAACATTTGTTTCACAAATAGAAGTAGTTAAGAAATGTTTTTTTCAACAAATAACTTCTGTACTGTACTGTTAATAATCTAAATCATAAATGTGAACAGAAGGCTTCAAATTACAGAGATTAGCCCCACCCAGTAATTAGATTAAACGGGAGAAAATTTAAAATGATTATGAAGAAAAAATACAAAATACAGTCGGGAAAAAAAACGACTCAGGTTTATTTCACTTCTCTTCAGACTGAGCCGCTGCATCCTGACTCCGCTCTGCAGTGTTTTCTTCTTTTGAAGCCCACGGTGCAGGTGTGTTTGTTCGGGAGAAGAATAGTGATAGGCAGTTGTTGTCGCTCTTCTTTGCAAAAAGATCCTTATACACTGACGTGCCACCATCAAAAGAATTTGCACGTATGTAATGTAAATTTGGCAAGCTGTTTTACGTACGTGTACAAAACTACAACGTTACTGATGCACAGGTAGAGAAGAAGCGGAGTGACTTTTTAGCCAATCAGAATGCAGACAATGCACGATGCAAATCCGTGAAATAGCGAAATAGCGTGAAAAGTAAACCGCGTTATAGCAAAGGATGACTGTACTCCCGAATTGGGAGGAAAGTGGAACTTTTGGCTCCAGATATGTTAGTGTAAACATGATTGTCAGATAAATGCATCTAGACATTAAAGAAAAACACAATTATAAACAACAAACCACAACAAGAATCAAGTTTCTCATGCACAAGGGAGAGGAGCAAATGTGTTGGAAAAGGTCCACCACGTTTCTCTTCTCAAAGGTCTGCCACTCCTCGTGCTGCTTTTATTAAGAACACAAGAAGGAGGTAACATTTTCAAGACAAAGAAAAAGTTCATTAGGGGGTGTCGTCAAATGACCCTTTTGGTTGGATTCTAAGTTCAAACAGTATCCCTTATCAGCTGAGGACAGTGTGTCGTAAACCCCTCATCCTGGGTGGGGGATGAGAAGCAGATGACCAAACACACAACTGTTTTCAGAAAAGGTCAATCTGAGTTAACATTTAAAGACACGTTTAAACAAATATATTTAAACAATGATAATAATAAAACAATTTCCTTCACATAGTCCCTCCTTTTTATCATTGATAAATGTTAAAATCTCACATCCAATATCACATCTCTTTTCAGTTTTCTGTGACATCTTCATTTTCATAGAACTTTCAATTTACACTCAGATAAGAAGTTTTTTTTTTTTTTCAAGTCATTTCAATTTCAAAATCATTACAGTCATCTTGTTCTCCCTTTAAAAACAAGTTGTATTCTTGACTCATAAGAACACTTTGTACTCAACCATTCACTGCTCTGGAAATCATAGATTGAATACATGGAAAAATGCACATAGTGAACACACAACATATGATCAGTACCATAAGAATTAGTGTCACTATTTTTAACAAAAGTTGCCACCAGGAACCAAAAGCAAACCAGGAGAAGAAATCCCAAGATTGGGGTTTCCTGTCATCCTGCATTGCCTGCTGAACCTTTTCAAGTTGATGTAATGCTTCAGTGATGCTGTGACCTTCATCGGTGTTGTCAGGAATAAATGTACAACAGGTATCATTTAACATTTTACAAACACCTCCCTCCTGAGCAACCAATAAGTCCAAAACCAATCAGTTCTGTAGAACCCTAAGTCTCATGCTTGACATTTCTTCATTATAGACTTTAAATGCTTTAATTCAGCATTCAAAAATAAACCTAATCTATAATCAATGGTCTCAATTCTGAGAGTGTTTTTAGCATTTCCCACCTACGGAAAAATGCCATAGTTACCTTTTCCCCAGTATTCCAGTGTTTATGGTCTTCAGGAACATCTGATCCCCAAATGGAATCATGTGGCTTGACATCAATAATGTTACGTCTGTGGCGCAGGTGAGGCTCATGGACTGCAGAAACTATGAAAGTGTGACCTGTGACCTTTACAGAAGCACAAATCCCACTCCAGTCTCTAGGCAGACTGAGGTAGAGGGCCTGCCCACATAACCAAAACATTTGATCAACCACATAAGTACCATTGTTACCTGGAATTAAATCTGGATTAGATTCAACACAACGTCCTCTGGGGCAGGGAACTGCATAAGCATGGGAAACTCAGTCATTGATTATCTGGACTGTGAAGGGAACAAGAAGTTCATGACACATCTTTGTCGGCAAAGTTCCTAAAAACTGTGTGCCATTGTTAGTTACGCAATGTGGAAACACAGTTCCTGGTTCCACACTAGCATATGGAGCTAATGATTTTTTCAATTTCAGTTTTTTAAACTGATACAAACTCTTGCAACTCGGTCTTACAAGAGTACCATTTGAAGTGGTGACGGCTCCAGTTCTAATATACCCTCTGGTATTATATTCAATAACACAGTCGCTTTTCCACTCAGAAAATTAGCTTTGCCTGTAAATTAGGATGTAGGGATGAAGCTTCAATTACAGAACAAACATAGCACTCAGATCTATTCTTTTCCTTAGCCAGTAAAATAACATACCTAGACCAAGAATTTGTCATAAACAGGTCAGCTAAGTTCATTTTTGGACTATTCAAAACATCATGTTCATCAATACTCAGCCATCGTCGAGAAATGTTTAGTCTTTCCTCGTTGGTGGTTCTTCTTGCAGGTGGATAACGATTCCAAAAGAACCAAATCCTTGTGTTGGCTCCTGCTGAGAGTAGCAGGAACATTTAGCATCTTAGCACAGTTGGACACGCCATGGTGGATATGTACCTATCTTCGGGAGGGAGAGGTTACTAGCACATCACCTCCTCAAGTCCTCTAACAGTGTAGGATCCGCGTAGTGCAAAAGAGATCTGGTGTGCTTTCTAAGACTAGGTGGATTCCCCTGCTTCGCTGACGTTGAGACAAACAGCTTCTATACAGCTGCCTCCCTTTGTAGTCAGACTTCCCCACCTAGCAGAATTAGCCTCACCCAGATGCTTTTTCTTGCAGTGTGACAGGTGGATCCAAGATGTCCTTTCAGCAATCTTTACAGCTGTTGGTGTAGTCAGCAGGACTTGGAATGGCCCTTCCCCCCGTGGGCTGGACCAACACTTCCTTTTTATGGCCTTCACAAACACCCAGTCACCGACCTGCACTGGTGAAGTGTCCTGTGGAGATAAGAAGGAATCTGGCACTTGATTTGTCCTTTGCACATCTTTAGTGGTAAACATTTTCCTGAAATGTTGTTTCTCTTTCGGCTTTTCCCATCAGGGGTCGCCACAGCGAATGAGTCGCATGGTAAACTTGGCAATGTTTTACGCCGGATGCCCTTCCTGATGCAACCTTCTCGAAGCAACCGGGCTTGGGACTGGCACAGAAGTAGAGAAGGGAACAGGGAGCAGCCCGGAGTTGAACCCAGGTTTCACGGACGGAAGGCGCCACAAACCAGCACGAGCTAAACCGGCTCCCAAACATTTTCCTGAAATAATCCAATAAATTTGCATCATCATCTGGAGATTGTTGCCGTGTAGGATCAAGGTCTGGTAACCTATAAGAATGTCCATTCAACATTTCAAAAGGCGTTAAAGGTTGACCTGCTGTGCGTGTGATACGCATGTTTAGTTGAACTAAGTCTATGCAGTCAGGCCACTGTCTGTTTGTCTCTTCCATGCATTTCTTTAACTTTGATTTGATAGTGCCATTAGTTCTCTAAACTAATCCTGCACTCTGTGGGTGATAACTACAATGTCTCTTTAGATCAATACAAAGATGTTGAGCCATTTTGTCTATCACTTGATTTACAAAATGTGTACCATTATCACTTCTTATCACTTTTGGTATGCCAAAAATTGGGATTATTCTTTTACAAATAGCTTTAGCTACTGTAATAGCATCTTGTGTTGCACATGGAAAAATGTCAACCCATTTGGAAAATGCATCAAAAATCACTAAACAATATTTCAATCCTTTGCTTTTATTCAATTCAATAAAATCCATATGGATTGTATGAAAAGGAAAAGTTGGTTCAGGAAATTTTCCTCTCTTAGGTCTAACATTGCCTTGGGGATTATGACGCATATATGTAACACATCGTTTACAAAAAAATTTTTTTGAATAGAGAATAAATCCATAACTTGTATAATATTTCTCTAATAAGTTCATCATCCCCCCTGTTGAATCATGGCAAGGCCCATGACTCAAAATTGCTGCCCATTTGTACATGGATTTTGGCAAAATGAGTTTTCCTTCTGTGCTGACATAAAGACCTTGCTCTAACTTTGCTCCCTTTTTGAAACACAAATGTTTTTCTTGTTGTAGTGCGCTGTGTTGCATTTCCTTTAAAACATCAGCGGTTGAATCTGCATTCACATCCTCATTTGTGCATATTTCTACATCTTTTGTTGCAGCTTGCTTTTCTGTTGCATCTGCAAAGGCATTTCCTTTAGAAATATGATCTGTTTTTTCGTGTGTGTCCCTCGCATTTACATATTGCCACTTTAGATGGTAACATTACAGCAGTCAATAATTCTTTCAGTAAGTCTACATGCATTACTGATTTTCCTGTTGACGTTTTAAACCCTCCGTTCTTCCACTGTTGACAAAATAAATGCACAGTAGCAAATGCATATTGGCTATCAGTATAGATCGTTACTGGCTTATCTTTAAACAGTTTGCATGCTTCAGTTAAGGCTGTCAACTCTGCTGATTGTGCTGAGTAATTTCCAGGCAGGGGTCCTGCCTTCAGAACCTTATCTTGAGTTACAACAGCAAAACCCACTTTGTTTCTGCCTGTTTCATCTTTCTTTGCTGACCCATCAACAAAAATTACTTCTCTTTCAGTGAGATCTAAAACTTCATCACTAACTGGTTGAATTTCTAGTTCTGATTCATCTTTTATCTTGTCATTTCTTTTACCATCTAATCAATCTGATTTCTTCCTTTCAGGACAATCTCTTTCTCCCAATGATCTCTCTGTCTACAAATCCAACATCCATCATCAACCTGCTCTGACCCTCTGTTGCTACTTCCTCTAAACCTTCTTCTATAATTTCCTTTAAAATTTCCTTTTCCACGACCACGCCCTTGGCCACGTCCATGATTTCTTTCTCTGTTCACATTCCTTCCAAAAAACACATCACTACTTTCCTCCTGCCAAAATGTATGTTCACTTTGATTCCTAAATTTCTTTCTATTCACCATCATTTTTTCTTCATGAACAGCAAAATTAATAAACTATTGCAGTGCTCCTGTAGGCAGATCTATGTAAAGTGTCCTTATCTAGTCTGCAATCTCTGGTCTCATAGCTTGCAGTAAAGCTTGTTTCAGCTGCTGTCTATAGGGATCATCATTATCTCTGAGTCCACTATTAGCTTTAAAAACTTCTTCAAATCTGACTCTAAAATCAGACACTAACTCTCCATCTTTTTGCGTAGTTTGACCAATCTTTCCATAATCAGGTCTCATTGGAAAGGCTTCTCTAATTCTTTGTCCTAAAAGTGTAAGACTTTGAATTAACTCTTAGACCGTTATGCGGAAGAGGTCTGGGTGGATCGTCATCATCCATAGGATTCCCTTTTCCCTTTACTTTTTGCCCAGTCTGCTTTCATAGCAGTCATACATGCTTGCTGACATTTAATGCCATTCAGATAAGCTCTCTGAACTTCCATCATTTGCCCATGAAAATCCTGTGGATTTTCCCTGTGAGAGATAACTCCCCTCACTGCTTTCCTAACATCCTCTAATGTCCAGGTCCTAAACACAAGAAGTATAGGCCTCTGGCCATCTTCTCCAGCTCTGGGATTGGACACTTCAATCATTGGGTTCAGATGACTCTCCAGCTTCTTCCAAACCAACCCCCAAAGTTTTGTTCCATTCAAGTTTTTTCCCTTTTCCTCCTAACATTATTTTTTCCTTTTTCTGGTTTATTTAAATCAGTCACTGGTGGGTAAAAACCCATCAACAGAGGAGCATTTGTCCCCTGGTAGGGAGGAGGTGAGAAATCAGCTGGTTTCTGCTCTCCCCCCCCTTTCATCCTGCCCCTGCTCGGTCTGCAGCCTGCTGTTGCAGGAGTCTGAGTCTCACAACTGAATTATCCTCCTCTTTTTTAGCAATCAGACATGCTTCTCTAGTTTTACTTTTCTGAATGCCATTCTTTATTTTTCGTTGCTTCATTTAAGCACAGTTTTGCACAAATTAATTCTTCACTATTTTTTTTGTTTCTTTTTTATTTTTTATTCTGTTTTTAATTGGTAACTGTTGAACTAATTCAGTACGTTCCCCTTAAAATCGTAGTTTTATCCCATTTTCTCAAGAATGTAGTTGAACCTGGATGAACCTCTTTCCATATGTTTTTAATCTCATGTTAATTCAACTTTTTTATTTGAATTCCCCATTTTTTTTTCTAATTTTTTTATTTACGTTAGTCACAGAGTGTGATCAGAACCAACAGAGAATTTCTCTCAGGACCGAATTTCACTCCCCGTGCAACAAGCTTCTAGGTCAGACCTATTGTCTGATCCGGTCACACGTTTAGGGTCCTCCCAGGAGCAAAACCCGTTTTAGACTCTGGGTCTTTTTCACCTAAAGCTTAATGAGATGAAATCTTGTTCTACTTCAACAAGCAGCCTTGTGTTAACACCGCAAGGTTTCCAGCTGCCCACTGCTTCGAACAAGTTCACTCCTTTCACACAGGCACACACATTCACACCAAAAAAAACTTTTTATTTTTATTTATTTTTAAATTTTAATAGGCCTTTTAGGGACTTGAACCCTCTTACGCGTTTTAGGCTGCAGGACTCGAACCCACACCTTTATACAGAATTCTGGACTTTTCCGGGACTCCAAACCCACATGTGTTTTAGGCAACATGACTTGAACCTGTCCCTGAGATTTCTGGGCCACTTCGGGGACTCGAACCCCTGAAAAAGCGCTTTACTTGCCTTGTCGTTGTGGTCTGACTGGTTAACGAATAACGTCAATCCGGACCCAGGGATCAGACCAGTCGATTGGCCGGCGTAGAATCCACTACGACGGACTTTCCTCCGGAGACCTAGTCTCACGGGCTGTGCACAGACTTCAATCGGCATGGTCCTCCCCCCAAAGACGCAGATATGTTGTCATCCGGCTCGAAGGACCAAAGAATGTCAGATAAATGCATCTAGACATTAAAGAAAAACACAATTATAAACAACAAACCACAACAAGAATCAAGTTTCTCATGCACGAGGGAGAGGAGCAAATGTGTTGGAAAAGGTCCAACACGTTTCTCTTCTCAAAGGTCTGCCTCTCCTCGTGCTGCTTTTATTAAGAACACAAGAAAGAGGTAACATTTTCAAGACAAAGAAAAAGTTCATTAGGGGGTGTCGTCAAATGACCCTTTTGGTTGGATTCTAAGTTCAAACAGTATCCCTTATCAGCTGAGGAGAGTGTGTCGTAAACCCCTCATCCTGGGTGGGGGATGAGAAGCAGATGACCAAACACACAACTGTTTTCAGAAAAGGTCAATCTGAGTTAACATTTAAAGACACGTTTAAACAAATACATTTAAACAATGATAACAATAAAACAATTTCCTTCACAATGATACAATTATTTCCTCTTGTGTGACAGTGTGACTGGTGAAATCTAGGTTAATCGTCTATCGATCCAGTGATTAAACTAACCTGCAACCACAGCAACAGTTGATCAATGTTTTGTTTGCTGTCTTCTACTGGCTATATTTAGTTTTTTCGTATCACTTTGGCATTAGCATCTAGGGATAAATATACTGCACAAATTGCACCAGAACCTGCATTACAGTTTGTGGCATTTAAGCAATTTAAATGGCTAATTGGGAACAAGTAAGAACTGTTAGGAATTATTGTAAGCCAAATGTACATAAATTGTATAGTTGCGTATTTTGCAGGTTGTTATTTCAACAATCATGTATGAAATAAAAATAGGTTTCGTGAGTATGTAGTATATTTGTAATAAAATGAGTTTGAACCTACTTTCTGGCACTAGTCACATTTCTCAGTGTATGCCAAGCCCAATCCTCTATAGATCCTTTTCTGACAGTGGTTCATGTCCCTGGTTTTGGTCAAAAAGATGCGTTCAGCCCTCAGATCTTCGTTGACAGAGTAGAGGGTCCTGCACACACTGTCATGGTCCCCCCGGGAGCTTCCACTGATTGGACCCAGCTGCAGCCATTTCCATCATCAACCCCACAGTATATCATAGGGCCGGTTTCCAGTATTCATCGCCAGATCGTTGCCAACTATGGTGAAGTACCTTGTCTCATGCTCGTCGTGTTCTAGTGAACTTCTGATTACTCCTGAACTTCCTACTCAAGCTATTATGTCTGTCTTTAGGACAAATCTCTGCAACCACCTCCTGCCTGGGTCCAGTTTCCACCTTGTTCATTCCAAGCCATCATCACGCCAAGCCCTCCAGCCTCGCCGTGCCACACGCCACACTCAACCACCGCTCCACCATGTTAGAATAGATTTATACATAAGTTATCCCATATTTACTCTGAACTTTCTAGCTGTAAAAGTGTATTACTTGTCTGAGGGACAGAGCCTGCGGAAGCAGGGCGGATCTTATGTCTGCATTGATCTAGGAAGCAGGAGTCCCCTTCTAACCTTTGACCTACCAGGATTACCCTGAAGCCACAAGCCACAGGAGCTGACAGATGACCCTTGATCTGCAGAAATGACCCTGATCTCCTGGGGTTAACTAAGGAATTTCCTGAGAATGGACGTTTCTTTGTGTTCTCATCATTATGAGCTGTGTGTGTATGTGTGTTTACAACCACCTCCTTGTATGCTGCATGTTAAGTAACGCCCAGATTGTAATAAAAGTGAGGAGGCAGACCTTTGTAAACTCAGAGCACACGGAGAATGGCTTGAGTACGTTCCTGTCTGCTCTCCTCGAGAAAAGATAAAATGAGTCTGTGTCCTTTCTTCCAGCTCAAATATAGTTGAGAAGTGTTGGTTTAGTTTTAGATCCAACATTTAATTGGTCCTTCGAGAGCCGGAGATCAATATACCTGAGATGTCCCGGTGAATCGGTGAAACTCCAGAGATTGTAAAAACCGTGGCCACAGTCAGATCCCATTTTTGGGCTGGTTTTTCTCCGGTTCCCTGGAGCTCGATGGTTGACGATACTCCACAGTTTGGGAGGAAGGACACTGTGACAACGCAGCCTGAGCAGTGAAGGTCCTGCTGAACTGTGAGTAGAAAACGTTTTCTTCGATTGGACGGCGGGGTCCATTAAATCCCGTGATTATTTGGCTTGGACGGCGGGGTCCATTTGAAAAGCCCGTGTTTCCTAAATTTGTTGTATAAACCCTGAGAATTCTAGACTCTATCAGGTACCGTGGTATTTTTCTAGGTGGTTGTGGAAATTTGTCAGATGTGTTCTGGCATTGTTGTGCTTCGCGACCTAAGGATCAATACGCACATGTCAGATGTGGTTTCCTGACTGGTTTCCTTAAAGACCTTCATTTTATTTTTATTTTTATCTCCGGACAAGCGCAAGCGTTGTGTGACTGGTGGATTGTTGTGAATGAAATGCACCGCTGTGAATGTCTGAATGAGAAGCGAATGACTGGCGTTTCTGTTGTTTGAATCATAATCAAGAGTATTTGAAAATTGTTATCATAAATAACTGAAAATGGGAAAAGGACAAAGCAAAGAAGGTGTCAGATCTTATAAAGAGGATGTTAATCAGTTTGTGGAAGATATGGAAAATTTGAGGAGATCATATCACCTAAATGGACAAGGAGGATGATATAGTAAAAAAGAACAGGGAATGAGTTACAGAAAATGGGAAAAGTGTGGTTTTGAGGATGTGGCAATGCAGAGGCAAGAGGGAGACAAGAGATATAAAGTAAAAAGAAGTGAAGAGCTGGTCATTTGATAAACTGTCATTTCTGATAAAATCTAAGTGGGACATCTTACTTCTATCTTGAAGTCACCCTCTTTAATGTCAAGTCTTGCGGAGATTTTGGAGGGCAGAGTTGAGTTAAATTTAGCTCTTGACACAATGATTGCATGGTAGAAAGGATTGTTAATTCCCATCACAGCATAGGTGTCCATAGCAAAACTGTAGGAGGAAGTCAGTTACATGAATGTTTACTCTATTAAGACATGAATGACTAATAAAAATGTTTATAACTAGAGTTCACCTGGGTCTGATTTCAGTCTCAAGCTTGATGTCTGTCTCCAGAAGGCGAGAGAGAGGAAAGTCTTCAGGCAGATGTGGCAACAGAGTTGGTTCGACTAAAGAAACCCAACAAAAATAAATATTAATTACAATTTTCCAAAGAAAATGTTCATTTGAAAGGGCTGTTTTTTAATGAGGCTACATTGACTTGCCCTCGCAAAGTAATTAAGTAAATCTTTTCATAGTCAATCATTTTGGTTGGGTTGGGTTGGGTCAGTATTTATTTTTTACTTACTTTTAACGACAGCTCCAGCCACAGCAGCAGAAAAAAGACTGAGCTGCACTGAAATACCAGTAGCAGTAGGTATTGCGCGTCGCATCTCAGTATACATCACAGGCATTGTATAGTTGAAACTGACACCAGAGAGTAAAAGAGTCTTCAGAGCTTTTACACCAAAAGCCTGAACAGAGGGACCACTGGCTAGCTGTAGAAGATGGAAGCGAATGGAAAGTTGATACACATGTGGTTTGTAAACCTATGTTAGTCATGAACTTTATTGACTAAGCTGTGTCATACCGCAATTGCCTGCTCAACCATGGGTTTATCGATGTTCGCAAAGGCAATCTCTTGTCCAAAAAGCTTGATATAGAAAGAAGCTAAGGGTTTGTTGTTGGGCAAGGACCTCCACTGAGAAAGCTGTGGAAAAGGATATAATGCTTCTAATGTGGGACATTTCACAGAGAATTTGTGCATTAATGACTTTAAACATACGGCCTTGATAACACGTTTCATCTTGGTGATCCTGTCACCACTTTTTAGAACTGAAGGGTTTTTCAGAAGGGTCTCTTGAAGTCCATCAGTTCTTACTCCAATCTAAAAAATCCAATGAGTAAAGTTAGGGTTAGAGTTGGTGTTAGGGTTAACTTTTTTGGTTTTAGCTTTCTTTTACCTCCAGAACATCAGCAGCAGCTCCAACAAAGAAGGCTTTGGTCTTGGCAACAACAGATCTTGGCAGGAATGTAGCAGCATCGTTGATGTAGAAAGCGGTAGCAGCAGCACCAAGCATAAAAGAGCCTGATGAAGTGTATAAAGAGGTTTTGTTAAAATAAAAAGATGGAAAAAATGAATTAGTCTCATCTTTCCATAAAAGCAATCTTACTGCTATAGGCTTCCCCATAGACAGCTTTGCTGTAACGTAAGCTCAGTCTGTCCAGCTTTGGACTCAGGATCTTCATGGCAACATTACAAGCTGCAGCTCTGTTAGAAGAGAGACAACTGATAAACATCGGTCCCAACATGTAAATAGACTTCTAAAAAATCAAGATTAGGAATAGGAATCATGATACTTACACTGATGGATGAATCATGGAAGCGCTCCTGCTCAGGGACTTCATGTGAGAGTATGTGAAGCTGGCAACCTGCAAATTCTCCTCTGACTTAACAGCATTGGCAAGGGTGGAAATCAGCGCCATTGAAGGATTGGTCTCAAACAGCACAATGCATGAAAGCATACGAAGCTCTGGGTCAAGAGCCTTGTCCATGTAGAGCTGAAGAGCCAGTTCCTGAACCTGTTACCAAAAAGAAATGAAACCATGAATTAGCTTTGAGATAAGGGGATGAGGGGGATATTTTAAAATAGTAGGTAATGCCCTTGAATTCACCATTCTTGGTTCTTTCTTTGCAATGTTCCTCAGAGCCATGATGGCTTCAATATGGACTGTGATTGGCAGAGAAGCAGCAGCAGTGCCGTGAATGGGCATAATCTTTGTGATTGACTTGAGGCTACTAGGGTGTCCTGCATTTCCCAAAACCTTCACATACAAAATGATGTCTTCTGTTTCGCCCTTAGAAACTGCCTCTGAGAGACGCTTCTGAATTGGCTGTAAGGGAAAAAGGAAGATAGGGGTTTTTCAGCACACACAAACACATTCATTAATCCTAAATAAAAAAATTGACAATTGAGATTACTTTTATATATTCGACAGGACAGACATCTGACTCTGCACAATATTTGGAAATCATTGTGCCGTATCCGAGGAAGACGATCTCACGTAGAACTGGGTTGGCGTTGAGTTTGCTGTCTTCTGTCAGGGTCTAAACCAGTGCAGATATTAAGTATGTTTCAAAGACTGTTTATACGTGCATATAATCATTTCCTCTATGATGTACAAACCTCAAACAGCTTGATGGATTCAGGGTTTGCTGTAACCATGTGAACAGCTGCAACCAAGGTTCTAACTGCCTCAGTAACACTTAAGTCTTCAGATGTAAATTTCTCCTTGATGAATCTGAGAGCAGCAGACGTTCCTGTGGCTGGAATAGCTTCCAAGAGCCAGAGTCTAAGAAAACATTAAACAATAATTTTTTTTCCATTTTTTATTTTTCTTCTTTGGCTGAGCAAAAATGTTGAACGTTTAATCACTGAAAGTTACCTGTGAGAAGGCGTATCTCTGTACTTGCTCCAGAATGCTTCCAGGTCTTCATAGCGGGCAAGACGTAAAAACTCAACCAATTCCAAATATTTCAGAGGAGCATGATCAGTGACTTTCTCTGCATTATGGGTAACTAGATGATTCAGAAGCTCCTCTGTCTAAGTTTTCAGAGAGAGAAATGCGTGTCGGTGAAAACCAAAAAGTTCCCCATGTCTAAACTTTTTCCTCTTCTTAGTATTTGAAGCATTTTGACTCAGTACCTGTGCCTGTTCATCAGTGACATTGACAAGCTGAAGTGGTGTCCACTCAAAGTCATTAGTGAACTCATACTTGAGAGATCCACGGTGATGATACTCAGCAGAAATTGGTGCAATGGAGGAATCCTGAATCTCTTGGAAGACGAAGGTTTGTCTTCAAGGTTTTGTAAAAAGCAAAAAATATATATCGGTAAATATATCGATAATATGATACAAGTGTATTTTTGATCTGTCTCACTATTTTTTTATTCTATCTTTATTTTGGCGTACTTGGTCTCTGTTTGAGCAGCCCCATAACTCTCAGAGAACGGTGAGAACTGGATAAGCTCATTTACATCTGCCTCCAGGATCATAACACCACTAAGAACTGGTTTCAGGGTGTATCTGTATGATGTTGAACCTCTTAAATTCTTGGATTCCTGCAATCACAAAATTCTTTTTTCCAGATTGCTATTTTGAGGATCTGTTTATGTATTGAAAGGGTTTTGAGCTTACCTGCTGGCACTTGTCGCATTTCTCTGTGTATGCCAAACCCATGTCTCTATAGACCCTTTCCTGACAGTGGTTCATGTCCCTGGTTTTAGTCAGGTGAATGCGTTCAGCCTTTACATCTTCATTAACAGAGTAGAGGGTCTTGCACACGCCTTGAATTCCAGTCTGAGAAACACAATAGCTTTTCAAATGAGAATCAAAATACTTCTTCTCGATGTTTAGAAGAAAATCTTTGGCTTTTTTACAAACCTCCTGGAGATCATAAACGTTGTGTGTCTTCTTGATGTTAAGCTGAATGATGTTAAGGACGGCTCTGTAGAAGTTCAGGACCAAATCTGAGACTCCTTCGGGGGCATAAACTTTTCCTACAACACCATTGCTGTATTCAAACTTGATGGGAATATTGAACTCTGGTGTAAATGCTTTAGGAATATTCCCAATTGATTCTGCATGTTCCTTTGGCCAAAAGCCAGTGAACTCTTGCATCATCACATCCTCAACCTACAATATGAAAAAGAAAACAACTTTTAAACAGGTCGTTTTCATTTGAAAATTAGTGTATTGTTTTTTCACTCCTAGCTATTTACCTTTAACATGTATGTGTTTTTGTCAAATGCACTTATGAGAAATTTGCAGCTGGCGTTCATCTTAGCTCTTGCCAAACCCTCCTCGGGTAGACCGTTAATGACGGACATCTCATACATATACACATACGTTTTGCCAGCAGAAAATTCAGGAAACACAGTTGCACCTAGATGTTGATAAACACATTCAGAAAAACTTAGATTAATTAGAATTTAGTTTGGAATTTTGATGTTGCAAATAGTTTAAAAAGCTTGTAGGAATCTCACCATGGTTGGAAGCTTGTCCAGCTGAATATAAAAAAGGACAATGTTACTCCTTCAGTTTCATGAAACCTTTTGATGTTTTTTTTAAAGATATTTCTTACTAAACCACAAGGCTATAGGTTTCTTTAGAAAATAAAAAGAACCAAGTAATCTTCTAAAAAGAAACACTTCTGATTGTACAGAGAAGTTATTAAAGTTGGAGATTAAGTTAAGAATAGAATTATTACAAGAAAGAAGATAAAAGAAACAAAGGAAATACAAAGAAATTCTTTGAAGAAAATGTGTAAGTTTTTGAGAAGTAAACTGATTCAAAAGCCTGATACATTAAAATGTTACAAAGGTTACATTATTTAAATTTAATCCTTTTAAAACAATTACCAATGAAGTTTTTTAAGTTGACTTCTTGAATAATAAAAACTAATTCATTAGATAAATAAACATGCTACCACATTGTAACAAATTATATCATCATCAGCACCATTAATCCTCATGCATTGTGATGAGTAGCTTAGAGTTGTAAAATCTTTAAAAGTTAATTTTAAATCAAACATGGTTTTAAAATCTAATATGTGCTAAAGTTATTTAGACATTAAAGAAAATGTCATTGACGAAGCATAAAACAAAATCTGAGACTTACCCACTAGGGCTAGAGACAGAGCGAGCACAACTGCTCTCATGGTTAAATGGGGCTGTGCTCACATTTGTGCTGGCCTTTTAAAGGGAAGCTCTGGTCTGAAAAAGGTTCTAGCAGAGCCCAGTTGTAAATCATTGCATAACTGATTGCTGCTTTGACATGACAAATGACCTACAAATTTTTGGAATATTGATGGAGAGGTTAAAAATGCTCCAATACGTTGAAATGTTTCACTAGAATGACAAAAAAGTGTGTTTTTTTCCTAGAAACCAATGACCCCCCCCCACCACACACACACACACATTTCACTGACAGAAAACTTGTTCTCGGTTGAATTTCATCACATTACTTCCAATGTGGGCCTATAATTTTTGACCAAGTTTCATGGTTCCTTCAACTTATCAGAAATTCGATTTCTTTGAATCTTAAGCTTTTGAGTTCTGAGTTTTTATTAAATCATTGAATAATATACAATGACTTGGAAAGTAATTTTCAAGGTCTTCATAAACAATGTGCAAGGGTTGCTTTTTTAAGTTAAGTTTTGCTGGTTTTGTCTTTTAGTTCATTGTCTTTTTAAGTTATACTGACTATTATCAGTTGCTCCATGTCTTGCCCTCTGTTTTGTGACTGGTTTTTCGTCGTAGTGGTTGATAGCTGATGTTTTTTTATGTTTGTAACTTTTGGTCGCATTTAACGTTTTCTCTAAATTTAATTCTTTCTAGTGTATTAACATCAGATATATCTGGCATAAATGAGGCTCCAGAATAGCAAAAGGCTCAGTCTGGCAGAGATATAAAGGCTATAACCTTATGTGTACTGGACTTGTCAAAATTTTTTGATTTTCCCTCTGTACATTGTCAGTCATCCAGGTAGATTCCATCAATTAGTACATAAAAAAGCTGTCGATATAAAGATAAAACTAGTCCTCTTGACTATTTTTCTTCCTCCTGGAAATCTTTTTTTTTTTTCCACCTGATTGTTTCTGAAACCCTCTTACTCATCTTTAGGCCACTGCAGCACTGTCCTTGTGTTCTCGATCTGAAAGTGATTTTCTGAAACATGAAAACGATGAAAACTTTTACTATAAACCTTTGTGAGAATTCACTTCAACTCATGCAGGAGGGCTTTGAATTTCTGTTTTAAATAAAAAATGTAAAGTCTCTGTGCCTATTTTAACCTTATTAGACCAAGGGAGGAGGGCAGGGGACTGCCAATGTTTTGTCTTTTAGCTGCTTAAATGAAAAAGAAAAAAGGAAGCACAGCAGTTTTATTGTATTCACATTTTTAAGTTCATCTTTGTTTCATCTCAGTAAAATGGTGGTTTCACCAAAAAAGAAAAAAGTTGAAGTTTAAAAGCAGGTTTTTTAGTCCACAATGCTTTTGTGTTACAGTATAAAAAAAACAACCATGACTTTCTTCTTAAACGGCTTAGAAAAAACGTCAAAATGGCATGGCAGATGGAATCTCTATTAAAACAAAGTCTCACATTGGTCTTTTGTAGAGCAACAGTCTTGTTCCCACAAGGGGGAAACGTCGACCCACTACACCCAGCGTACTTGAGATCGACCCAAAGCATTGTGTTGAGACAGCCTCAAAAGTGCATGTGGCATTTCATAGTGCCTTCAGCAAAGTGGATTTATAACAAAATTGTTTAAACCCCAACCCTAAGCAATTTTACATTTACAAAAAAATACTATCAAAATATAAATATGAAAAAAAAGCCCAAATTAAAAATAATGAAGTAATCAATAAAAGCCACGTGGAAGATAAGAGTTATATAAGTAAAATGTTTGTTTCCTTATGTTTAAATAAACGTTTAAACGTTTTTATGCCACGTGCATTTGGATAAAGTAA
The DNA here is from genome assembly GCF_053564925.1 of Oryzias latipes. Lineage (NCBI taxonomy): Eukaryota > Metazoa > Chordata > Actinopteri > Beloniformes > Adrianichthyidae > Oryzias > Oryzias latipes. The sequence goes on from NC_136240.1 coordinate 11,572,498, forward strand.
AAATAATGTAGTGGTTTGTCTTTTTTACTCAAAAGAATTGATCTTAGGAATATCTTTTTCACATTATGCAAAGAATTTTACAGTTTCAGTAACAGTTTGATTTTAAAATTGGTTTTATTCCTAACAGGTGATTTTTTTTTTTGTATGTTTGTCTTTTTAAGTGTCCCATATAAAGACACCCTGACATTACCGGTAGTTATTTGCTCTTATTGTTTGTTTTGGTCAGAGTGATTCCTAAGGTCAATACGTTTATGTACAGTGCAACTGAGCAGTCTGACCCTGAATGTTTTTAATTTGTGACAGATTACTCGCAAAGGTTATTCTTTCCAATAATCAATGGTTTTAAAGGCATTTTTTCCAGGTTTTTTCCCCCCATTGATTCATCTTCTAAACCCGTTTTGTCACATTCGGGGTCACGGGGCTGCTGGAACCTATCTCGGCCACTTGTGGCTGAGGCAGGGAACACCCTGTACAGGTCGCCAGTCTGTCGCAGAGCCACAAATCACACACCCATGCACACTCACATTCACACATCGGGACTGCTGCAGATTTCCTACAGAATAATTACACCCATTATAAGGGATGAAGTGCTTCACAACACACATTTTATGTAGAAAGAGGTTCACTAGCTTTCTTATTGACAATGTGTCATTTGTTTTCCAAACCTCCTTTGACCTTTCATTTCTTTTTTATCAAGATTAATATGCAATAACCACAAGAGTTTTGAGTAAGCTACTTGTTTGGTCAGATATTTTTATTATGGCCAAAAAATTGAGAAAATACAAAGTCATTGAACAAAAGAAATGTTTTAAGAACATTGAGAAGTGCAGCTGCAGGCCAGGTGAGCCACTGTTGAGTTCCTCAGGTCAACACTGCTTTCAAAGATGTTACTGGGATCCAAAGTAGAATCTGCACACAGAATATATGGAAGGAAAAGTTAAGAATTTTGGCAGGTTTTGTCTGTTTGTATTACATTCCTTGTTTTCCTCTATTTTGATGTCCACTCACCAGCAGCAAAGCACTTGAAGCCAACATTGACAGAGGTGGTTTTGACTGGAGAGCAGCCAGGCAGACAGCGCAGCACAGGTTCAACAGAGAAGCATGTGGAGTCCTGACCATGGACATTAACCTTCTTCTCCAGCTGGATGGATTCATACTTCATTCGGCACTCTGCATGAAAAGGTAGCTGATTAATGCATGCAGTGCAGCTGGAGAAGAAATGTATATAATGTCAAATGTAAAAGTTCACTTTAAAATTAGCTCACTGATTAGATTTAGCCATACTTTTTCACATTTAGTAATGTAAATCCCAGTGTAAGAATGTACAAGTTAAATTTTATTATCTAAATGTTAAATTTTAAATTTGAATGCAGAATCACCTTTGTAAAACTACACATTATCTACATATTAATCGACATGTATATTTATAAAAAAAACAAGAAAAAAATAGGTACTTCTATTTCTGTCTCACCAGAGTTGTCTTTGCAGTTTTCCGCTGGTAAAATCCAGGAAAGAGCAAAGCTGACAGAGTTTCTGGCCAAGCGTCCATTGGGTGCACGATAATCTTGTTTGACCTCCCCATCAGCATTTCCACAGAGTCCACAGGTCTTGCCTTTCATCCAGTCAGTGATTTTAATCTAGTTTGCCCAATCAGACAACACCTTTAGTGATCATCAAATATACCTTCCACTAATTTATAACCACAATTTGCTCTGCTGCATAATCTCACTTTCCTTTTCTGACATGAAAATTGAGGTGAGCTTACCCTCCATGAGGTCTTGTTAACATAGACTTCATGAAGCCCATGGCTGGATGCAAACACAGAAACTCCCTCCTCATTTTCTCTGATCTCAATGGAAGCTGTAGAACAAGTTACATGAGCAACATTTTAGGATTACATTCATGTTCCAAAAAACAAATGAATTACTTTTTATCATAAAAACTGAGTGGAAACCTGATGGATGCTGGTATGGCAGGCTGGTGAGGGGTATTACCATTCCATTGACCTTAACATGCACCTCACTGTCCTTGGGATACAGATCAATGTCTCTGTAAGAAGAAAGCCACAAATCCTTGTCAAATGGACTTTCTGTCTTTCTGGGGTTGCTTTGTCAATTAACTCACATGTCAGCAATTTTGACATTAAGGTGGTTTTGTTCGGTGGCGTCCTTCATCTGCAGGACCATGAATTTCAGCTCCTCAGTACAGTCTTGTGCAAGAACCTGGTAGCAAGACTCTGGCATCTTGTTCTTGTACCTCCTGTTGTTAAATGTTCTGAGTGTATTGTTGGACAAACTGCATTCAGCTGAAAAAAAACCAACAACTTTATTTATGTATATATTTATTTATAAACAAGTTGTTTCTTTTTTTAGGAATCAATCTTAAGTAATGCTTATATTCAGCAGTCCTCACCTGCAACAGCCTTGGCAAAGACGTAGTGGACTTTATCAGTAACCTCCTCAAAGGGGGTAAGGCTTTTGATCTCTTGCAGTGGAAGGGTGATGGGAAGATGTAAAGTCATGTTGTAATAAGTGCGCTGTAGACATAGAAATATAATATTTAGTTCAAAGGCCTTATTATATTGAAATAAGTCAAATGTGCCAAATAACATCACATACCCTCGGTGTTTTTGCAATAAGCTCAATGGACTTTTCAGATTCTGCAACAACAGTGAAAGAGAGCTGCCTGGTGCTGTTTGCACTCTTTGATTTGATCAAGTCAGCCAGCATTTTGTTGGGCATGTAGTCATAAACCCTGTAATAAAATCCATGTGTGAGATCTGAAATTGAGTATTTCAGTTGTGATGGTAAGAAAGAGTTTTCTTACTTCTCTGCAGAGCGCTTAACGTAAGAGGGTAGTTTCTCCCAGGACATTCTGAGTCGAGCTGCAGGGTTTGAACTGACTAAACCAGTTTCACCAGTGATCATGGTGCTGTACTGTTTACATTCAGCTCCCCAAGCAATTTTAGACTATAATAAAAACAGGAGATTTGACAAAAATACAACTGAGTCTTAGTACAATGCTTTTAATATATGTTCAAAAGATAAATTGTATCTCACCGTGACTTTGTGCTTGCTCAGCAAAACTCCATCAGCACACAACTTCCAGTTGCTTCCAGACAGAGGGAATATGATGATCTGAAGTCTGGCATTTGGTTTGTCAACATAAACAGCAACCTGGTATCCTTGGTCTTCCTTATTGGCTTTTACAGCATGGACAGTGACAACAACAGCAACACTCCTTTCGTCAAGGAGTTCGTTCTATTGGGAAAAGTTCAGGAAGTTGTTTTCAAAACACACATTTGATTAATGAACCGAATTCAACTTGAAACATCTTACTAGTTTTATTTTACTTATTTTATATAAAATCCTTTACCTTTGAGTAAATGACCTCAAAACTGGAGTCGCTGCTTCTGCTTCTAGAACGCTCTTCTGACGCCAAAGTCTGCAGCAATGATATGCTTAGTTTAGGGGACACCAAGGTAAGACAACAAAAAAGCTCCACATGTTTTCTTATTATATGATTTCTGGTTTATGCTTTCAGGATCTACAAAAAATACCTGGTTCTTATGTGCCTTCCTGAATCTGTGAGAATTGACTTTTTGCTGTGAAAAAACAAACGTCAGTTTCAAAATTGGTCAATGGCTATGTCTATGTATAAAGGTTCTTTCTTTGTAATGGAATTGTTTTTAAATTTCTACCATTGAACGACGAGCACTGTCACGAGAAGAACTTGATTCAGCACTAAAGAGTGAAGCAAGGCTTGATGCAGAGCTTGATCTGGATGAATTGCTGAAGGATCTTGAGGAGCTCAATCTGCTACTGCTACTGCTGCTGCTTCTTCTGCTGCTACTGCTGCTGCTGCTTCTGCTACTGCTACTGCTGCTGCTGTTACTACTGCTGCTACTGCCACTGGGGCGAGAGGAAGAGCTAGATGATGAAGATGAGGATTTGGAGGAATGCTTAGAGGAAGAACTGCTGCTGGAACTTGAGGAGGAGGACGAAGTGCGATTCAGATTTGAGGTCAGGATTTTGTTGAGCTTGGACAGCACTGTTCCCGCACTATCCTTCATGTTTATTTGTTTAATGATCTTCTCTGCTGCCTTTGCTCCAACTTTAACTTCCATCTCCAGTCTCTCCACTTCTTCACCTTCAACTAAGCATGAACATATGATCATTAATAGGCTTTTACAGTTACCCCCACACAGTACAAAAACATTTATATTTTCAGCTCTTACTTGGTTTGATAGAAAAAGAAGCATTTTGACTTCCAATTATTCTGTAGAGTGCAGTGTCACGGATGAAAGCAGCGTTTTCAGTGGCAACCTTGAAACAGGCTTTGAGTCCAATGGCACGGTACTTGGCACAGTATCTCTTAGCTAAGAGTGGAACATCTTCTTTGAGATCTTCCTCTTGAATGATTTCAGAGGATATCTATATGAAGGAAATACATTATATACAAAATTACAAGGGACAATTGAGCAGTCAAAACATTTTGTTGAGGGACCAGACTAACTTCTTCAGAGGAAGAGTCCTTGTTAGAAAAAATCTGAATTGGGAAGGTTTTCAAAACTTTGTTTGGCAAGATTGGAGCGATTCTTTCAATTGTTGGGTCCTCTATGTTTCTTGCCACAGTGTAGGTCTCAACACTGTCCAGAAATAAAATTTCATCAACCAGATTCTACTTCTCACTGTAAAAGAAGCAATGTGTTTTTTATAGACAGACGCTTACCTTCCAGCTGTGATGTTTTCAGGAGCAGTAACAGGAAGTACTTCTATCTTAAAGTCACCCTCTTTAATGTTAAGTCTTGCAAAGACTTTGGATGGCAGAGTTGAATTAAATTTTGTTCTTGACACTAAAAATTGCTGGTAAATTGGAGTATTGGTCCCCATCATAGCATAGGTGGCCATAGCATAACTAAAGGGGAAAAAAATACATTTTTCAAATAGTGTTTTTGTTTTGAAAATGAATGAGCTTTTGTTTCAAAAGAATTGATAACTAGAGTTTACCTGGGTCTGATCTCAGTCTCAAGCTTGATGTCTGTCTCCACAAGGCGAGAGAGAGGAAAGTCTTCAGGCAGACGTGGCGACAGAGTTGGTTTAACTAAATAAACAAAACCAAAAGGAATATAACATTTTTCAGAGAAAATTTGGTTTACATAAAATTAGCATTACAAAAATTCATGTGATTTTTTTTCTTTCTTTTCATTTTCAAAATTACCTTTTACAACAGCTGCAGCCACAGCTGCAGAAAAAAGACTTAGTTCGAAAGGAAGACCAGAGGCAGTGGGTAATATGCGTCGCACCTCAGTATACATCACAGGCATTGTATAGTTGAAACTGACACCAGTAAGTAAAAGAGTCTTCAGAGCTTTTATACTATATGTCTGGGCAGAGGATCCACTCGCAAGCTTTAGAAGGTGGAAACACTACACATTAGGGTTTGACAACTTAACTTAGTCATTAGGTTTATAGACTAAGCTGTGTTTTACCGCAATAGCTTGTTCAATCAGGGGTTTATCGATGTTCGCAAAGGCAATCTCTTGTCCAAATAGCTTGATATAGAAAGAAGCTAAGGGTTTGTTGTTGGGCAAGGACCTCCACTGAGAAAGCTGTGGACAAAGATATGATGTTTTTAATGTGAGACATTTCACAGAGAATTTGTGCATTAATGACTTTAAACATACGGCCTTGATAACACGTTTCATCTTGGTGATCCTGTCACCACTTTTTAGAACTGAAGGGTTTTTCAGAAGGGTCTCTTGAAGTCCATCAGTTCTTACTCCAATCTAAAAAAAACAATGAGTAAAATTAGGGTTAGAGTTGGTGTTAGAGGTAAGATCTTAAGCCCGAGCCCGAGTCGTCGGGGACTAAAATGACAATAATTACGTTTGGGTCGGGTCGGGCCGGGCTTCTCTCTCGCTGACTTTTTTAATAAATATATTGTAATGGCTGCAAAGAAGCTCCTCAGGCGGGCGGTTGTCAAACACCGCACGAACCAAAAGGCACAGCCAGCTTCTTCTTAAGGCCCGTACACACCGGGACGAATATTCGCCAGGCGTTATTCGCCAGCGTTTTTCGCCACGTTTTTTGTGTTCACACCCAGGCGATTTTCGCTGACGATGAGTGGAGTGAACATGCAATTTCATTCCCTGACATTAGATGGCGCTTAATGTAAAACAGAAATACTCCTGTACACAAGGTGGCGCTGCGCAACTTTACGCTTCTGAAAGTCGCTTTTCACTCAGAAGAAGAGAGCAAGTATTTACACGCTTGTCAGAATCAAACAAAGAAAACATGAATATTTCAAGCACCAGTAGCTCCAACTGGTGCTCTGGGTCGGGGATATTTTAGAATGTCCGTCATTATTGCTTCGCGGCAGTGTAGACGCTACTTGGCGTCTATCTTCTTCGCTGGTATGTGTGCTCAGCAAGGCAGTTTTGTGTTTGAGCGCCCCCAAGTTGTGTTTTACTGTAACTTCAGAAGCTCCAGACACGTGAGCAAAAGCGCCATTCTCATTGGTCGAGTAGATTTCGACGCGACGCGTCGAAAAAAAAAAACGAACCCGAGGCGTTTTTTTTTTTTGACGCTTTAACGCCTGGCGTTTTTTCGCGTCGGTGTGCACACTCTCATTGGTGCCCTTTGTTTAGTCACGAGGCGTTAAACGTCGGCGAAAATCGCCGGCGAAATTCGTCCCGGTGTGAACAGGCCTTAACTCAGAGAGAGAACGTTTACAGAACGCACACACAGGTAGACCCCGCCCCCTCTACCCAACCAGTCACCAACCCACCGTTGATTGACATACACTGTGGTCCAGCAACTGGCAGAAAGAGGGGGGCGCCGGCCACCCGCAGCTCTGTCCAAACTCTGGGTCGTTACAATATGTTTATGAAAATATATACTAAAACGATGTGTGGATACCAAACTAAGGAAAACTTGTTATAAATAAATAATTTGGTTAAAACAGAGAAAGCGCTGTAAGGTTGTTGCCATATAACTACTAACAGGAAGCGCAGACGCAGAGCCAGGGCATGCTTTGCGCATGTGTCGTGAATGTAATCTTCCCTTCGCAAGTCTGCTTCTATTTTGTTTAGGTATCCCCGATATGGAGCAGCAAGATGTCAAGGATAAACTTAAGACAGGGGAACTGAAAAGGCAAACATGCACCGCAGCGGCTGCAGTATTTCTCCGCGTGATTAAGTGAGTGTGCATCAAGATCTCTCTTTCACTCTCTTTGTCTGGCCTCTTATTCTGTGTTCCAGCATTATTTCGTTGTTCAAATGAATTTATTATGATCATAAAAATATGTAGATTATTTAAACCTTAAAACCCTTTATGGGGCAAGTGACTGTTTTTTGGTAATTTGAGCACATGTTAGTTATCACGCCCATCCCCCGTCTCAGTGAGTTCAAGAATCATGTGATCTTTACCCAGCCAATCAGCAAAGATCATCCTACATTATAGGCTACTCAATTGTGCAACTTTACCAATTAGCAGAGACTAGGGTCACATCAAATTTCCCTTTTTCTTCAAGGTCAGAAAAATGTGCTTTTGCAGCTCTGTTCACTGGACATTTTCAAAGGAATCGTCAAAACTAACCATAGTAAGTTGATGAAACTCATACATTCTATTGTTGAATAGTTGTGTTAAGTGTTGACATATAATTTGTTTGCGGAGAATTTATTGAAATGAGTGAAAATACGGCATGAAAAATGCAGGCACCATATTTGATCATACGCCCTTTTCACTAAAAACAAAATTTTACTTGGTATGTCTGTTTTTGGACATATGCCCTATGCATCTAACAAACCATATTAGTGCATTTTCTTTACAAATAAAGAAATACAACTTAGAATATTATGTTTTAATGTTGCCAAATGTTTTATATCACTATACAGTGATTCAGAGAGAATTTAAACTCTGTTTTTAGTTTATGAATAGTGAAAAAGAGTGATTTTTGTCAGTTTATGATGTTATGACAGTTGTTTAATTGCATGTGTTTAATTTTTAGCTTCCATCAATCTTTTATGGCAAGAGGAGGGAGACTGCTGTTGTGCCAGTCCACCCTGACATTAGTGATGTTGATGAGGATCAAGATGATGATGTGTCAGACCCCGACTTCATCCCACCCACCAACAACCAGAACATTCCCAGACCCTCACACACAGTTGTGTGAGGGTCTATTCAACACTTTTGTTATCAGCACTTTTTGTTATTAGCACTTTTATTTATTTATAGTGATGTTCAAATGTTCAAATACATAATATGTGTTTTTCTTATATTTATATATATATATGTATACTTATTGGAATTTGTTTTCCCACTCACGGGCAAGTGACCAAATATGGTAACTTCATTGGCATTGATTTTCTACATGAAATTAAAAAAAAATTGAAAAATGTCACCAATGATATGAAGTCTTGTTATGTTCTCCAATAACACTCTAAGGTTTAATTTTTGAATTTTAGAGTATGTCATTGAGTGCCCTATAAAGGGTTAAGAAATCTGGCGTTTTTTTCTGCCAAAAATACTATGGGATACATTGAAATTTCGGGTTTGCTCGGGCCTGCAAATCAAGTTAATTGGTCGGGTTCGGCTTTAATGCCCACGGGCCTGGGTCGGGTCGGGCTGGATTTTTTAGGCCCGATCTTACCTCTAGTTGGTGTTAGGGTTAACTTTTTGGGTTTTAGCTTTTTTTTACCTCCAGAACATCAGCAGCAGCTCCAACAAAGAAGGCTTTGGTCTTGGCAACAACAGATCTTGGCAGGAAGGTAGCAGCATCATTGATGTAGAAAGCGGTAGCAGCAGCACCAAGCATAAAAGAGCCTGATGAAGTGTTTTAAACAGGCTTTGATAAAATTAAAAGATGGAAAAATGAATTTATCTTATCTTTCCATGAAAGCAATCTTACTGCTATAGGCTTCCCCATAGACAGCTTTGCTGTAACGTAAGCTCAGTCTGTCCAGCTTTGGACTCAGGATCTTCATGGCAACATTACAAGCTGCAGCTCTGTTAGAAGAGAGACAACTGATAAACATCGGTCCCAACATGTAAATAGACTTCTAAAAAATCAAGATTAGGAATAGGAATCATGATACTTACACTGATGGATGAATCATGGAAGCGCTCCTGCTCAGGGACTTCATGTGAGAGTATGTGAAGCTGGCAACCTGCAAATTCTCCTCTGACTTAACAGCATTGGCAAGGGTGGAAATCAGCGCCATTGAAGGATTGGTCTCAAACAGCACAATGCATGAAAGCATACGAAGCTCTGGGTCAAGAGCCTTGTCCATGTAGAGCTGAAGAGCCAGTTCCTGAACCTGTTACCAAAAAGAAATGAAACCAAGAATTATCTTTGAGATAAGGGGATGAGGGGAATATTTAGAATTAGTAAGTAAAGCTTTAACTCACCATTCTTGGTTCTTTCTTTGCAATGTTCCTCAGAGCCATGATGGCTTCAATATGGACTCTGATTGGCAGAGATGCAGCAGCAGTGCCGTGAATGGGTATAATCTTTGTGATTGACTTGAGGCTACTAGGGTGTCCTGCATTTCCCAAAACCTTCACATACAAGATGATGTCTTCTGTCTCTCCCTTGGAAACTGCCTCTGAGAGACGCTTCTGAATTGGCTGTAGGGGAGAAAGGATCTTTATGTTTCCACGAAAATTAATATTTTAAAAGGTTTTTACCAATGAGGAAAAACAAAAAAACACTATTGTAATTACCTGAACAAACTCGACAGGACAGACATCTGACTCTGCACAATATTTGGAAATCATTGTGCCGTATCCGAGGAAGACGATCTCACGTAGAACTGGGTTGGCGTTGAGTTTGCTGTCTTCTGTCAGGGTCTAAACCAGTGCAGATATTAAGTATGTTTCAAAGACTGTTTATATGTGCATATAATCATTTCCTCTATGATGTACAAACCTCAAACAGCTTGATTGATTCAGGGTTGGCTGTAACCATGTGAACAGCTGCAACCAATGTTCTAACTGCCTCAGTAACACTTAAGTCTTCAGCCTGAAATTTCTCCATGATGAATCTGAGAGCAGCAGACGTTCCTGAGGGTGGAACTGCTTCCAAGAGCCACAGTCTAAGAAAATATTAAACATTAATTCAAAAAAATGGAACAATATCCATTTCTTCAGCAAAATAGTTGGATGTTTAATCACTGAAAGTTACCTGTGAGAAGGCGTATCTCTGTACTTGCTCCAGAGTACTTCTAGGTCTTCATAGCGGGCAAGACGTAAAAACTGAACCAATTCCAAATATTTCAGAGGAGCATGATCAGTGACTTTCTCTGCATTATGGGTAGTTAGATGATCCAGAAGCTCCTGGATCTACATATTAAAGAAGCACATTTTTTTCAAAGCATTCCAAGAAGTTCCACACATGTATGAATTCTTAACTTTTATAGTTTTGGATATAGTTTGAAACAGTACCTGGACCTGTAAATCAGTGACCTTTACAAACTGCAGTGGTGTCCTTTCAGTCTCTTTAGAAAACTCATACTTAAGAGATCCACGGTGATGATACTCAACAGGAATGGATGTAATTGGGTTATTCTGAATCTCAAGGAAGACCAAGGTTTGTCTTTAGGGTTTTGTGAAAATAAAAATAAATAAATGTATATTAAATGCAATAAGAACTGGTACCATGATTTTTAATTCATAAATGTTTTTCACATACTTAATCTTAGTTTGAGCAGCTCCATTATGCTCAGAAAAAGGTGAGAACTGGATTAGCTCATTAACATCCGCCTTCATGATCATGATGCCACTGGGGACTGGTTTTAAGATGTATCTGTATGATGTTGAACCTCTCAGATTCTTAGATACCTGTAAATAAAATACATACTGGTTAGGGCTGCACGATATGCGGAAGACTCGCGATATGCGACATTAGTGATTAATATTGCGATGACGATATAACTTGCGGTATATGAACATATAGCAAATGAACAAAAACATTATTTCCATTTCATTGCAACAGTATAAAAATTACATTCCAAATGACCCACATCTACATAGGAGATGGACATCTAACATAAAAAGGAGTCCATCCGATTGGTCAAATGCATAAATGGATTTAATTTGTTTAATACTTCACGCTGCCATGAGATTTTTTAGCACTTTTAAGGTAGCTGTTTATTGCAATTTTTCCCGTCTTCTGCGATATGCATATTGCACAGCTTGATATCGCGATAACGATAAATTTGCGATTTGTTGTGCAGGCCTAATACTGGTTTGTTTTTGAAAGGGCAAGGGCAGGCATACGTTCATTCGTGAGTCTGTCGTATACTTGCAATAAAATGAGTTTGAACTTACCTTCTGGCACTCATCACATTTCTCTGTGTATGCCAAGCCCATGTCCTTATAGATCCTTTCCTGACAGTGGTTCATGTCCCTGGTTTTAGTCAGGAGGATGCGGTCAGTCTTTACATCTTCATTGACAGAATAGAGGGTATTACACACACCCTCAATTCCAGCCTAAAATGCACAACAATTTTTTAGGCAAATGATTATAAAGCCCTTAATTAGAATTTATAGAAGACAATCTTTTAATATTTTACAAACCTCCTGCAGATCATAGACATTGTGTGTCTTCTTGATGGTAAGGTGAAAGAAGCTCAGGAAGCCTTTGTAGAAGTTCAGTACAAAATCTGAGACTTTTTCAGGAGCATAAACTTTCCCTACAGCTCCGTTGCTGTATTCGAACTTGATGGGAATTCTGGTTTCTGGTTCCATTATCTCAGGAAGCATACTCATTAGATATGGATGATCCTTCAACCAGATGCCACTGAACTCATTTATCTCAATATCCATTACCTACGGTACAAGTTAAGTGTAAAATGCATAACATGTATCTAATATTTCAAAGAGAAAGTTATTTGCTTTCCTTTTTTGCTCTTTACCTTCAACATAAATGTGTTTTGGTCTATGGCGCTGATTAGAAATTTGCAGTTTCCATAGACTCCTGCTTTCCCCAAACCCTCTTCAGGCAGACCGGTCATAAGGGATACCTCGTATTTATACACATATGTTTTGCCAGGAGAAAAATTAGGAGCTGTAAACACAGTTTTGTACATGTCATTTTTCAAAAAAGCATTCTGATCATTTGTGATTAATTTAGAATTCAGTTTAGAGCTTTGATGTTGCAAATGTTTTGAAAAATTGACTGGTAACTTACCAAAGCCAGAGTGTTGTCCAGCTAAAAGAAAAAAGAATTATATTTTAGTTCATTATTATTTGTTATTCTATGTACAAGTAATTTACAAGTTTTCATTGGGGGAAAAAGCTATACGTTTTAAGGCTTTGTGTGAAGTACTAAGAAAAAAATTATTTAAAACATTTAACTTTGAATATAGATTATAGTCATGTTGAATTTAAATAAATAAAATAAATAGCCTAAAGATTACTTGTAAATTCAAAAGTATTTAGAAAAAGTCAAAGAAATGTGCTTCATGTTAGTTTAATGAGTTTTATGATTTATTAAACAATTCCAAATGATCTAGCTGTAAGATCTTTTAAAGTTCATCTAAATGTAAGAAGAATAAAAATTTAATGTCTAAAAAAATGTAAAAAAGAAACACAGGAAGTGGTACATTCAATACCTTTAAAACAGGAAAAAAAAACTCACAATAGCAGCTTGGACTTACCCACTAGGGCCAGAGACAGAGCGAACACAACCGCTCTCATGGCTGAATGAGGCTGGGTTCAAATCTGTGGTGGCCTTTAAAGGGAAGCTCTGGGCGGAAACGCAATGTATCAGATGCCAATTGTAAATCATTGCACAACTAACTGCTGCATTGACTTGAGAAATGACCTATGAATCCGTGAAAATTTCATGAAGTGCCTACGAAACCAATAAATCCTCTTACGCAAGGATTTTGAAATGGTTCATTTAAAATTAGGAAAATAACCTTTACTGCTAACAGAGACAATTTGTTTCATATTTTTCAGATGTGTACTTGGTTAATTATTGGCAAATTCTTTACAAGTGGATTGTTCCAATATTAGAAATTTCTAAGAATTTGTTTAACTTTATCCAAATTCCTTTTATCTAAAGTTAAAAAGCTGTGTGGAGTAAAAAATATACAAAAAATGCAAAATAACAGCCATACTTTATTAGTAAAATAGTACGCAAAAGACTGGCAGAAGGAGAACAATTTTCATAGTCTTCATAGAGCAATATGTGTCGGTTGAGAGTAACATATTATTTAAAGTTTAGACTTATTGACTAATGTTTACTCCACTAACCTAAAGAATAGGCAATTAAGCAAAAAAAAAACATTTTTTTTGAGACCATTGGGTCACTCGTTCATCACAGAAACATAGCCATAACCAGGAAGAAATTTTATCAAATAAACCTAAAAAGCTAATAGGGCAGGGCTCTAAATGCACTTTTTTCGTTACTAGCTTAAGTGTCCGGTAGCATCCGAAGTCTACCAGCCAAATGAGATTTCTACCAATCTAATATTTTACAGGAAAATTAATTTATGTATTTGAAAGAAAAAACATTATTCCCATTATTTAGAAAGTTTCAGTTGAATATTTTCTCACAAAACTAAAAACTAATAATAATTAAAAGTATTGTCTTATTGTCTATTCGCACCTATTTTGAAAAATACGTGCGGCTAGCCCTGAACCTTTTTCTTGACTGCACGGACCCAGAGAAAGGATTAAGGTTAGGACGTATTACTTGTGGCCAACATGAATTTACATCACTTTTTATGCTGGTGGCACATAAAATGTGCAAATAGCATAGGCCTTGCATTATTGTGTTCTTTACAGATCAGGCGGTTGTATTTACGAGTCTTAGTCATATCAAAGAGTTACAATGACATGGAACAACAAATGAGTTTGTGTTTGTGATGGCTGAGGTCAGTATGAGCAGATGCAAATTACCAGTGCACCTGAATCCAGCAATTGTGAGTTCTATTAAAGAAAGCACAGAAGTGCGAGAATGCCATGCAGCCTCTGAATGTTGACCATCAATTCTGCAGAATAAAGTCAGAATTAAATGTTTTTTAACCAATTCTGGGATGGATGTTTGTGGTAGGTAGTAGTGAGCAAGAAGACATTAAAAGTCATAGTTGGTTGGAGCCCCCTGTCGGAGATGATGAACTTTGGCTATGTCCGAATTCTTTCACTGCTCAGTCCATAGAGCACTATTTTGTAGTGCTGTCTGACTCAACAATTTCTAATGCCTTAGAAATTTCCCACTGCTCACTAGATACACAAATATAGACCACAATGCATTGCATTTGAACAATTTTTGCAAAAAGAAAAAAAATAGTGAGCATGGTGTCTGAATTGCTTTTAAAATTCAGTCCTATTCTATATAGTTTTAAGTACCGTAGTTCGGGATTAGGGTGGGAATTTGGACATAGTCAATGTCTCACCTTCCAAAGTGGCTAGTGAAACAGTTTTTCTACCTGCCAAATTGAAGAATTACCTACATTTGGTGGGTGGGCGTGTGTTAATTTAGATCTTTGTAAATGGGAAATAAAACAATAAACAGAAATGGTAGCATGTGCCAGTATTTGGGTCTGATGTTTGTGTAAATCAACAAATGGAAATGTATTTCTTTACCAATTAATGACAGTTTGCTTGTATGAAAATCCCATTTTGGTTAAATTTCTTTGGGCTTTGTTGGTTGTAGTTAATTCTGAATACAATGATACACAATATAGATAAATCTTTATTGTAATTTAAAATAGACATAACTTTAAAAAAAAACATTTTCACATATACAACCTTACTGAGTACAAGAGAAGTAAAAGAGATCAGGCCAAGGCATTAGTTTTTCACATTTGAAAAACAGGTTTACTTTTTCAAAGGTCACATCAAAAAAGGCACCCTGACTGCAGTTGCTTGTTCTTGTTATTTGTTGTGGTCAGTGTGACTTCTAAGGTCAGTACATTTTCTCTGTCCATTGTAACTTTCTTGGAAAATCTACCCGCTTGCCTCCTGGTCCTGAATGTTCCTCATTGGTGACAGGTTGTGCAAACATCATCTCCTCTTATTATTAATAATTTCAATTTTAAAAAACACAAAAAAACTTTTATTTGTTGATATTTGGTATCCAGCAACAAAGCAGATAACATACTGTTGGGAATTGGGTTCAACATTTGATGTTACAAAAAACTGTCTTGGATTTTTAACTTTTGGCTCTCATATTGTCGGGGCGGAGGAGCAATTCTGGAATTCAGGTTGTCTTAATGTTTAGTTAGAGTAACTGTTTTAATGTGTGAGCAAAATGCTGAAGAAAGTCTTTTAACTTCATTGTTATTGCCCTCTTTTTCCTTTGACTTCATCGCTGTTAAGGGTGCAAAGCTTAACAACTCAAACTGCTTTTCAGATAAAGACAAATAAATATTTTTTGGCCTGAATTTAAATGATCAGAGTAGAAGCTTTCAACAGCAGCTTGCAGCAGAAAGACTGTTGCAGGGTTAAACTGCATAAAACTGAAATGCTGCTTCACAGTTTTAACTCTGGACCTTGTGCACCAGAAGCACGCCTCACCCTTAACGGTTCAGCCAGCATTTTTCTTAGGAGAATTTAACACTGTTTGTGCAGATTAGACAGTTTAACTAATCAATATAATTTAATAGTAGCTTTGGAACTATGGCATGAACTATGGAAGACAACAATAATGTACTATTAGTGAGGTTGTATTAAACCTGTTTGTCGACAGTTATATGTCTTGTTTAATTCTGGTCCCCTTTACGACAGTTTCCTGTGTGATTGCAGTGAGCAACACCCTGCCATTATGCCCCCTCAGGAAAAAGGGGCACAGCCCACCCCCCTGAGCCCAGCTATCTCAATTTATTTGCTAAGGGAGCAACCAGGTGAATATTACCTCTCAGGCAGCACCATGTCAAAGCCTGTTATAGCCCCACACTACCCCAAAATCTACTGTCCCCTTTCCACATCACTCTGAACCGACCTACCTGTCTCCGGTTTACCTCTACCCCAACACCTAGCTACACTGCTGGAGGCTGGGTGACCTTGAGGAACCAGTGGTTCGAGGTGGTGCTTGGGGAGGTTCATACCCAACCTCCCCATGCCCACATCACCTTTATCTGTTTTGTATGGTGCTTTTCTTTTATTGGTATAGGTGGAGTTCTTCATTTCTTCCCCTTCATTCTACTCCAGATATGTTCAGAAGACAGATGTATGGTGTTTTTTGTTGCCACCACTTCATCCTCTCCTTCCTTATGTATTTTCTCCTTTAACTGGTGCCAACAAGGTTGGGTACCATTGAAGAAGTTTCCTTGAAGGGTTGGATAAGATGTCTACCGATCTATTTCAGTGGCTGTTTGAGTACATGCACTTGGAGAGTATAACATTTAGTAATTAATTAATGAGAAATGTTCTTTACTCATACTTATACAAACAGTAAGAACTTCAAAATGAAATTGGTTTATTTTTCTCTATGAGCGGTTGACTTTCTGGTTTTCAAAATTCTTAATACGACACGAAATAAGATAGTTTTCAAACCTTGGTCTTTAAAGACCCACTCTGATTAAAATGGTGTTTTTGGTGTTTTTAACATGATCTTGTTTTTTCTGATGCTGGAGGGCCTGTATGAAGAAAATTAAGTATAAAATTCCAATTTAAATGTTTGGGAATCAAGAGCAGAAAAAAAAGCTTTTTGAAAAGGCTTGTAGGTGTAGCTGTTTTACTACCTTCCTCAAATGCCAAAAATGCTTATAAGTCACAGTACGATTTACCCAGTCACACACACTCATGGTTGAATTGGTGACAGAAGTTAGTTTTCTCTTATTGTATTTTATCAAGAAAAAAACATGTCCTCAAAGTTTTTCTTTTTTGAAATTGTGTTGCTCCCTGTAAGGATTCAGTGGTTTGGTTTTCTTTGTCATGTTTTTGGTTTCCTTGTCAGTCACACCTTCAGGTTCATGATCCACAGCTGTCTTCAGTTCAGTTAATTGCCCTCAGCCTATTTAAGTGTCTTGGTTTCTGTACATCCTTGTCAGGTCATCTGCTCTGTTTTTGTCACAGTTTTGTTTCCCCTCATAGTTTTGTTATGTTTCAGTTTGCTAATTAAATGTTTTAGTTCCTGTCACCAAGCTTGGTCTCCTGCATTTGGGTCCTCCACCACCAGTTCGTGACACTCCCTTGGCAACACCAAACCTTAATATGTTGAAAAAGTTATTTTGAGAGTGCAACGTCTAACAGTAGTTTAGCTATAATCTGTGTGTAAGTCTTTGGATTTGGAGCTGACACACACCTAAAAATAAATTAAGCTGATGATTAGCAACAACTGGCTACAGGCTTTGTTGTATAATTTGTTTCAAGTTAAAACTGTCGCAGGACACAAAAGGAATGACTTTTGCACTTGCTTTAATGACATGTAACGCAACATATAATTCACATGCCTTTATATTTTATTTAAGTTTACAACCTTGGTTAAAAAACAGAGTATAACATGATGCAAAGTTATAAAATTATGCACACTGAGCTGTGCAGCGACAAGCAAGATGAGCCTCTGCGGTCTCCCTCAAATCAATGCTCTTCTCAAAGATGCTGTTGAGGCCGTCATTACGATTTAGATTTGTACCTGGAACAAAAAGGATGATACAAGGATTTCAAAAAAAGGAAACTCTTTTTCTTCATCTTTCCTTCCTTAAATATGTTTAGCTGTTAACTTACCAATGGGTAGACAATGGTATCCGACATTGACAGTGGTTTTTCTTGTAGGCATACAGCCGGGAAGACAGCGAAGCACAGGCTCAACAGAGTAGCATTTAGAATCTTCCCCTAAGTGGTTGACCTGCTTCTCCAGCTTCACAGACTCAAGTTTCATGTAGCACTCTGAAAAGGTGTTGAAGTGAGCCATTTAGAACATTTAAGATGAATTCAATTAGTCATATTCAATGTTTTGTGCTGTTCTGTGTTTTGCAATCAGGTAAATGTTATTTTGAAACATGTTAAGAAAGAAACAAGCTAAAAAAAGAAATAGGGTGAGTGTTACCAGAGGTATGGCGGCAGCTCTGTCCCGACAGAACCCAGGAATGAGCAAAGGTGGTTGCATTCTTAGACACTCGCTCGTTGGGTGTGCGATACTCTTCCTTGACTTCACCGTCGGCCTTTCCACATAGTCCACAAGTCTTTCCTCTCATCCAGTCGGCAACTTGAACCTGTGTTACAAGAAGATATCGAAGTGTTCAGACCTTATTGCATGTTACGATAAATGTGAAGCTCTCAAGGTGATCTGATTTTCTTAATCACCTTCACTGTAGTATGGTTGAAGAAGACCTCCTGAAGACCATGGTTAGGTGCATGCAGAGAAACACCCTCAGCCTTCTCTCTGATCTGTATATTGCCTAAAAATGATTAAAAAACGGGTCATTAAAAATGTGATGTTTCGGCCTCAACATTGGAAGATCAACATTTCACTTTAAAAGGAGAAAGCAGAAACCTGTTGAATGCTGATAGGGCATGTTGGCAGAAAGGATTTCCACGCTGTTGACTTTCACCACAGTAGCATTGTCCCTTAAATAAATGTCAATGTCCCTGTTGAAAAACATTTGATATATCATTAAAGATCTATTCTGGCCTTTCATTCTTTGCAGTTGAAATAAAAAAGCAGGCTGCGTTTTACATGTTTTCAATCTTGACATTAATCTCGTTCTGTTCTGCAGTTTGGTCTCGCTTCAGCAGAACCATGAATTTGAGTTCTGATGTGCAATCTTGAGCCAAGACCTGGTAGCAAGAATGGGGCATCTCATTTTTGTATTTTTTGTTGTTGAACGTGATCAAGCTGTCATTGACCAAGATGCACTGAGCTGGAAGCAAAAGAAGAAGAAGAAAAGCAAGTGAACTACTGAAACAATCGTGTAAACTCTTTAAGAACAAATGTGGAATCTATTGAATGTTTTCACCAGCATGGGCTTTGGTGAGCATGTAGGACAGTTTGCCAGGCCAGCTTTCAGGATAGGCCTCCAACTCAGCAGCAGTTTCTCCAAGGGGTAAAGAAATTGGAAGACCCAATCCAAGTTTGTATAGAGTACTCTGAAATGTTTAATAAAAGAAAAAAAAACATTATCTTAATTAAAGTAAGTCATTTCATTTACAAACATGTCCTAGTGTCTTACCTGAGGTGTCTTCAGTGTAACATTTAGGTTTGTCTCATTGACAGCAGCTGTCAGTTGGATCTGTTTTTGGAAGTTTTTGACTTTTGCTTGACTTACTCCATTGCGAACAGCAATTCGGGAAAGATACTCAGAAGCCCTAGGAACACAAACAGGTCAAATAAACACTTTTTTCTGAATGGCTCGTAATTTGGGACAAAAAGTTGAATAACAGAATGTTGTATGTAACAACCAAGTCTGCTGAATCTAAGAAAAACAATTATTTCAGTGCTTTTACCACTTGGCGTATCTTTTCAAGCCCTCAGGGAGTCTTTCCCAGGTCATTTTCAATCGAGCTGCAGGTTCTTTTCCGACCAGACCAGTTTCAGCGATGATTGAAGCGTTGTACTGCTTGCAATCAATGCCCCATGTGACCCTGGTCTGTAAAAAAATAAAATCATCTAAGCCATCAAGTATGATATCATTTAGTCCTCTTCCTTTTTAGATCTGTTGAAGTATTTTACCATGATCTTGTGTTTGCTCAGCATTACACCATCGGCGCAGATTCTCCAGTTGTCATTTTCTGTCAGGTTAGCAAAAATAATTTGCACTCTGGAGTTGTCCTTGTCGTAGTATACGGTAGCCTGGTATCCCTGGTTCTTGTGGTCAGCTCGTTTAGCATGGATCAGAATGGTCACTAAAGAGTCAACTGTATTGGAGAGGTACCTGACCTAGATGTGGGGGAAAAAAATAATTACTTTAATGCAGTGGTTCCCAAACCCTTTCTGCAAGGCCCCCTTTCTGAAGATTAGAATACCGTATTTTCCGGACTATAAGTCGCACCGGAGTATAAGTCGCACCAGCCCAAAAATGCATTATAAAGTAGAAAAAAACACAGATAAGTCGCACTGGACTATAAGTCGCATTTTAACTTTCACAACCTTATATGACACAATCATAGCAGACTGTTTATCTAATAATTTCACAGTAATCTTTTCTCAAACTTATTTATTTATTCTTTTCATGAAGCATCATTGGCTAACTAATACTCTGTTTTCATCCTGTATTTGTAGAAACAGTTTTCATTTTTATTGCATTTCTGAATCTATGAAATCATTGGAAAATAGAATATTATGTTGTTAGCCTTCAAGATCTTACTGTAAAAAAAGTTTGCTGATTCTCTGAGTCACTTAACATACTCTTAACACTTAACATACCTCATACATCAAATTGACCCAGGAACATCATCTCTGTTCCTCACAAATGAACATAACAGGAGGGTTAACAATGTATTTATTTCAATTTAGTTCTAATATAAGTCGCTGCGGAGTATAAGTCGCACCCCTTCCCAAACTATGAAAAAAAGTGCGACTTATAGTCCGGAAAATACGGTATTTTTGAGCCCCCCCACACTGACACAAACATACAAATCCTTTGTTTCTAAACTCCACCGCCCCCCTTACAATACATCCGCGCCCCCCCCCCCCCCCCGCCCCCCACTTTGGGAACCACTGCTTTAATGTTTTTATTACATTATCTTCAATAGGCCTTAAATAAAAAAATAGCAATGCATTCTTATGTTAAAAGGATCACAAGTAGCTTTGCAATGCGTATGTTCTGTTTTGAAATGCTTCTGTACTCTTGGTTCTGAAGATTTCGGTTTCTTTTCACAGTTTTACGTCTGACTTAAAGAAATCTTGATTTGACATCCCACCTTTTTGTAGATCGATTCAAAGCTGTAAGCACTGCTTTTGCTCTTGACACGTTCTGCTGAGATGGAATGCTGTTAAAGAAAGAAGCCATGAATTAAAGACTTTTTTTTTAAATTAACAGAACATGATGACACTTTTATTCTCTATAAACTATACACCTGATGGATGTGGTGCTTGGTGAAGTTCATTTCATACAGCTCTTGCTGAAATTTAAAAACAAGTGAATTAAAATCATTTCAACTTGAATATGTGTCTGCTTTTTCTATGTATTTAATTGTGCCTCACTCTGGACATAGAGCTGGAGCTGGAGGAGCTGGAAGAACTGCTGCTTGACCGAACAGAAGATGAGCTCCTTGAAGGGCGGCTTGATCGGCTGCTGGAGGAGCTGCTTGACTGCCACTTTGATGTCCTGTTGAGGACTTCAGCAAGATCAATTGTCTTGCTCTTGCGGCGAGAGGAAGAACTGGAGGAGGAGCTGGAGGAAGTCTTGGAGGAGGTCCTAGAAGAGGTCTTGGAAGAGCTTCTGGAAGAAGTCTTGGAAGAGCTTCTGGAAGAAGTCTTGGAGGAGGTTCTTGAGGAAGACAGAGATGAGGTTGCAGAGGACAAACTTGAGCGGGAACGTCTGGAGCTAGAGCTGCTTGAACTTGACGAAGTTGTGCTGTTCTTCAGACCAGGAGTCAGGATCTTCTTGAGTTTTAGAAGCACATTCTTATCCTCAAGAATTTCATCTTCTTCACTCATGTTGATAACTTTAATGATCTTATCTGTTGCTCTATCTCCAACTTGAACCTCGATTTCAATCCTTTCAATGGCTGGGCCTGGAGCTGAAATACAAACAAAAGCATAACTTTGCCAATATTGCTACAACTTTTCTTTGTTGGTGAAATCAGCCGATAAATGTAACTTACCTGGGGAAACCTTAAGAGCAAAGGAATGGTTTCCAATTACAGTGTAGATTGGGCTGTTTCTGATAAAGGATGCATTGCGAGACTCCAGTTCTGCACAGGCCTTGATTCCAAAGGTGTAGCTTAAAGCACACAGCTTCCACATGAAGGCTTTGGGAACTTTCAGTTTGCTGGCAACTTGATTAGGGGTTTTGCTAAACAGGATTTCTGATGAAGCGGACTGTAAAAGAACAAACTGTTAACTCAAAAGAAAAAAAGAAAAAGGGAAAAGTTGTAATGGAATTACACTCACCGAACTGTCCTCCACAGAAGAGGCCATCCTGGATCTCAGTGAGGTTGAGTTTTGTTTTGACAAATGTGTTAAATTTACGGCTGGGATCATTGAAGTTACTTTGGCCGCTTCAAGGTCTTCAACATTTCTTGCAACGGCGTACATGTCAAGCCTTTTAGAAAAAAAAAGGATGAACAGAAGAAAAATTTGGTTATTTTTTGAAAATGTTTAAATATGCACTACTTTGTGTTAGAAATTGTGTTCATACCGTGCAGATGCAATGGTATCAACACCCTCAACAGGCAGGATCTGGAAGTTGAAGTTACCCTTAATCATGTCTAATCTTGCTGCAAACTTTGCTGGAGCAATTGAGTGAATTTTGGCTCTTGACACCAAAGAGGCCTGGAGGAAAACTGTGTTCACACCCATGACTGCATATGTGTGCATGGAAAAGCTGTAAGGAGCAGAAGGAAACAACTTGAAGTTGACTTTGATCTCTTTCTTTGACAGCTATTGGGTAACCGTATTTAAGTTTTCTAAACGTGCACAAGTCGGTCACCTTGGAGCAATTGCAGCCTTAAAAGAGATATCAGACTTCAAAAGATGAGCAAAGTTGATGTTTTCAGGCAGAGGTGGGGACACACTAGCTTGCACTAAAAAAAAACGTTGGATTTCCTTGTTAGTATGATTTAAATGTCAATTCTGAATTCTAGTGCACCAGAAATACTTACCTTCCAATGATGCAGCAGCCACAGCAGCGCTATACAAGCTGAGTTCCATTGGGAAACCAACAGACGTGGGGATGATGCGACGAACCTCAGCAACCAGCATTGGTTTGGAGTACTGCTTTGTGTAACCAGCTAACAGAGCGTCCAAAGCCTTTTTGCCATAAGCACGAATATCAATTGCATTTGCAAGCTATAGCAAAAATTGGAGGGAAAACAGGGAAAAACAGGTGGTTAATTTTAAAATCTATAAATTAAAAATCATATGTAAATATGACAAATACCATACCTGAACAATATGTTCCACCATTGGTTTGTCAATGTTAGCAAACGCCATCTCCTGTCCCAGTACTTTCACATATGCGGAGGCCAGAGGCTGGCTCGATGGATAAGCCTTCCAGTCTGAAAGCTATGATAGGTAGAAAATGACAAATTAATATCAGAAAATCTTTGTACAGCGTTTTTGTCAATTTGCACAATTGTTGCTTTTCACTCCAGAGTAATCCTCAAACTTACAGCCTTAATTGCTTCTTTCATTTTAGTTATTCTGTCTGTAGCTGGACTGTCATTAACTTTCAAAAGAGCCTCCTGGATGCCCTCAGTTCTCACTCCAACCTGAAATAAACAAAAAGGTGAAATTCATTGTAAAATGAAAAAAGTTCAGTTTCCTAATCATTTTTTGAAGTAGCTTAAAAAAAGTTGGTAAATACTTTTTTGAAGTTGGAGTTGGAATTAGTAAATACTTTTAGACTTGATGCATATATTTCTATTTTAATCCAAAACAACTGTTCAGCATAGCAGCGAAGACATGGAAGACTCAGACCTTATTCTTATTTTTATGTTCTTACAAAGTAAATTGATATTTTAGGTGTATTTCTTCAGCATGTATAACTGGATATCATACCTCAAAAACATCTACAAGAGCTCCAGCCAGATAAGTACGAGCTTTGGCCATCACTGTTCTTGGCAGTACAGTTGCAGCATCATTGATGTAGAAAGCACTCCCAGCAGCACCCACCATCCAAGGACCTGGAAAGGCAAAAGTAGTATTGTTCAAAACACAAACCACAGTCTGCTTGGAAAAAGAAAAAATAAACACCCCGTTATCCGTTAATCATCTTACTGTAATAGGCATCGTAATGGAATGCTCTGCTGAAGCGATAGCTCAATCTCTCAAACTTGGGGCTCAGGAGCCTTACTGCAACATTGCAGGCAGCAGCACTGGAAAGAAAAAACAATTATAAAGCTGCAAATGCTGAAAAAATAGAGCTAAGATGATTATATGGGCTCTTACACAGAGGAGTAGTCAGGTGAAGTGGTTTTGGTAATGGCCTTCATGTAAGAGTAAATAAAACTGGCAATCTGCAGGTTTGATTCTTTCAAAAGGCTCTGTGCAAGAGTGGTCACCAGGCCAATGGGCAGCTTAGTCTCAAAGAGCACAATGGCAGAAACCATGCGAAGCTCTGAGTGAAGTTCCTTGTTCATGAACAGCTGAACTGCCATGTCCTGGATCTATTTCAGAAAAGTGAAAGCTTGAAGTATGCCACCTCAATCCGGTGTGAAGTGCTTTATCGCTGGGGAGATGGGTTGTCTTACCATCTTGGGCTCCCTCTTTGCAATTCTCCTCAGGGCCAGAATGGCTTCAACGTGAACTCTGTGGGGAAGATTGTTGGCACTGCTGCCAAAGCCAGGCAGAAGCTTCATAAGTGGCTTCAGGCTACCAGGATGTCCTGCATTGCCCAGGACTTTAACAGCACTGATGAGCTCATCGTAGTCGCGTCTTTCAAGAGCACGGATGATAAGTTCGTGGATGGGCTGTGTGTGAAAGAAGTAGTTAGCAGTGAAATAAATAGGTTTCAGTGAGATAAAGCACATTTGCTATACACACCTTCACAAGCTCAACGGGGCAAGAGGGGAATTCAGTACAGTATTTGTAAACCATGCTGCCAAAGCCAAGCATGGATATCTCACGCAAAACTGGGTTTTCTTTAACCTTGGGGGTCATTGCCAGGCCCTGGGGAGTTTCAGAAAGAAATCATTGAAATGAAATCGCTTCACTGTCAGTGTGTCAAACTTCTACTCAAGCACTTACTTCTACAAGTTTAAGACTCTCCAGGTCAGCAGCCACCAAATGCAGAGATGATAAAAGAGCCTCAGCAGCTTCAAATGAGGTCAGATCACCAGAAATGATTTTCTCCTTGATAAATTTCAGAGCAACATGATTGCCAATGGCAGGGATGGAGCTCAACAACCAGGTCCTAGGGAAGGAAAGGTCTCTTGGAGAAATATTCCTTTGTACAAATGCTTTTTCTGAGCCTCCTCTGAATGAAAGTGGTCTTACCTGTAATCACTTCTAGCTTTGTACTGATCCCAGAGGGCTTCAATGCTTTCATATCTGGCCACACGCAGCAACTGGATGAGCTCAATAAACTTCAGAGGGGAATCTTCATGGGCCTTTCCCATATTGAGGGTTACCAGCTTATTCAAAGTCTCAACAATCTGAGAATGAATCACACAAAAATTATGAAGTCTTTTACTGCAATACGTAAATAAAGAAAAGTTTGTTATTTTTAAGTACCTGAGCCTCAGCATTGCTGATCCTCAGGAGCTCAACTGGCGTTTGGAGGAGCTCGCTGCCAAACTCGTATTTCAGTGATCCACGAGGCAAATAGTCAGCACTGATGGGTTCCACTGGAATCTTTTTGATTTCCAGGAAGGTGAGGGTTTGCCTGTGAATAGGACAAATTCTCTAAAGGTTCACCGGTTTAATGGACACAGAGGAGTCCCCTTTGCATCATGCAAAGCAATGGTTTCTAAACATTTTCTTTGACTTTTGTTGTCATACTGCACACCCTCTCACTCATTTGCATTGTACTTTAATTATTAAATAATGCAAGTGAATTGGAACTTTTGGAATTCTTAAGCCAAATGTGTTTTTATTACCTTTCTGCTCTACTCTTTCAAGTTCAAAATTTGACATACAGCAAATTTAATTTGTTGTTTGTCGGCCTTGAGGATTGGATGTTTTTACTTTTACACTTGCTGACTTGTTGGGATGTATCGTCAACAACTTCAGCAAACACCCACCAATTTTTCAAAGTAGATGCTCTAATGAAGGCAGTATTCCATATACCTTAGATAATGTACTGTAGAGGTATGTGAACCCCTGCTGGTGAATCACTAATGAAATGTACGTACTTGGCTTCCATCTGGGCAGCGCCGTTCAGGATGTTGATTGGTGAGTACTGGATGAGCTCTGTAGCTGTTGCCTCTAAGAGTAGGGAACCAGTAGTTGAGGGCTTCATGACATAGTTGATGGCTGCTGCTCCTTTCATTGTCTTTCCACTCTGTGTTAACAAAAACTTTGTATCATCAGACTTCAGAAATTGTGTTTTTTGGCATTATAAAATGAGGGCCCCACTTACAGCCTCGCATTCAGTACAACTTTCAGTGTAACCTGCCAATCCAACATCTTTGTAGATTCTCTCCTGACAGTGGTTCAGGTCTTTGGTCTTGGACAAGTGGATCCTGTCAGCCTTTGAATCCTCGCTGATAACGTAATGAGTCTTGCACACACCCTGAGTTCCAGGCTAGTTTTTTTTTTTTTTTTAGATCAAAATATGCTTTCTTAGTGGATGAAGCAAGAGTAGATGAAAGAACTTGTTCAGAAATGTGGTCATTTGTACCTCTTGTAGCTCATACACGTTCTGAGTTTTCTTTATGTTCAGCTGAAGGATGTTGAGGAGTCCTCTGTAGATGTTTAGAACACTTGTAGAGATGCCAGGGGGGGCAAATACTTTACCCACCACACCGTTGGTATATTCAAACTTAATGGGTGTCAGCAGCTGAGCAGCCAGAGCTGTGGTGAGCTTGCTGGCCGGACGGAAAGTCTCTCTGGGCCAGATGCCACTGTACTCGTACAGTGCAGGCTCCACCAACTGCAGAAAGCATGGCCATTAATAGAAGTTAAGTAACAGCAAAATATCTGGTTGGTCTTGTAATGAAACTCTGTTCACATATGAAAAATCTCCTTACTTTCATGATGAATGTGTCAGGTGCTATTGGGCTGATCCAAACTCTGCTCTCAATTTTCACTCCAGCTCTTGCCAGACCCTCCTCGGGAAGGCCACCCAGAAGATGTGCTTCATATTTGTACTCATAGGTTTTCCCAGGGCTGAATTCTGGGGCTTCAGAAAATAAATCACATTTAAATAGCAGTTGTATGATGAAATAATTGCTCGCTTATCTTTGAATTGGACATCTTGAAGGAAACTTACTGAAGCTCAGTTGGTTGGCAGCTGCAAAAATGAAAAAATAAAATAAAATAAATGCACAGATATTTGAAAACAATCAAAGCAAAACTGTCAGAACACTTTTTATTCTTATTTTTAAGTTATTTTTCCATCTCTGACAGAATATATCCATGAAAGTAATCCCCTCAAACATTTATAACAGTAAATTGAATAAAAATAGGGCATTTTAATGCCTTATTGTCCAAACTTTACATCCATTTGATCTCAGAATAAAAGCAGATCAAGTTTTAAATTCTTTAAAGCATACTCACCCACAAGGGCCAGAGAAAGAGCAAGAATCAGCCCCCTCATGATGAGCTGTGATCGAGTGCAGCATCTGTCTTCCTTTTAACACCACTTTCCTTGGTGACGCCATCGATCAAAATGTATCATTAACCAGATGTTGGCCAGCATTGTCACTGGTGTTATCGTGCCCTGCTCAGTGAGATTAGACTGTGCTGTGTAAACAGTAAAATAAAAATAAACGCTGTCTCAACCTGACTTTATCTAGATGGATGGATGGTTTCCAGATTTGTGTTTCTTTGTATTTCTCTAACATAGAATTATCATTTATGAGCAGAGCCACTTACTTTTTTTTAAAGAATGATGAAATTGTCATCTAAAGAACAACGAAATCAGATGAGCTCTTAGCTTAGAGTTGGTTTAACTTCTAAAATAAATACTTAAAATATTAATTGAAAATTAGCTTGTATATAAAGATTAATTTAAATGATTCAGCACAAAGTCAGAGTGTTCTAATTTTTCTGCCCACCTGTTTGATTAGCCTTATTAGTTCCTAATTATTTCATAGAGAAAAGTCCTCGTTTTGGGGAAACTCTCGCCGTAATAACCTGATTGTTTGCTTCAATAGGTTTTGATCATTTTGGAAGAGGAAATTATGCAGTTAGTCATTTTTGGACACCAAACTTTCATTGTGTGCATAAAGCACAAAGTCCTCTAAACTGCATTCTTAACTCTAAATATGAAAATAAAGACAAATATGAAAGTTTTGATGTTTTCTAGCATTTGTGTAGGGGTGTGTAGGGTTAAGAATACAACTTATCACTCCTGCTTAACTAGAAAACATTTAAGTAGAACCTTCATCACTGTCAGTCATGGGGGATGCCAAAACTGTAAAATCTTAATCAGACTTTTTTTGTATTGATGTTTGATGAAGCTGACACTCTCCTAAAATTTGAACTAAAATCTTTCCCTTTTACCCATATTCTGGGAGGTGAAATGACTTCTACAGGCAAACCTGTGCTTGCGTATGATTCCTTTTTAAATACCCCCAGAATGTCAGGAGGAAATGGGTCAAATTGACCAGTAAATAACACGAAGACCATGCTCATTCAGAGACCTGTAATCAGGTTTGACATGCCCTTTCATTGATATGTGTCAATATTTGAGCAGAGTTTAGTTTATCTTAGCTGGAACTTTCATTCTCTACAAATCTAGACCTTCGGTGTTAATTTAAAGTTTTATGGAAAAGAGGTCATTTTTATGCTAAACAATTGTTATCTTTTCTTTTTTTCTGACCAAAAATTATTTTATAAAATAAAGTGGGTCTTCAGATCTCTGAATCCTTTCTATCCATGAGTATTTCAATGTATTTAAAAGTGTATTAGCCCTGTGACCGACTGGTGACCTGCCCAGGACGTCTCTGCCCTCGCCCACGAGTGGCCGGGATTGACTCCAGCAGCCCCGTGACCCCAAAAGGGACAAAACGGGTTTAGAAGATGAATGAATAAAGTCTGGTTGACAAAAAATATTGAAGAAAAAACACTAAAAAACAAAAGTATACATTGTTTTTGTCTACTTCAGTTCAGATGAATCAGTGGTTTCCACACTTTAAAGATGCCCTCATGAAATTGTTTTTCATCAAAGTATCACACAACCAGAAAAATGGATGCTTTATTTGCACTGTCCAATCTTTTTTCCTAAACCTTTTAGTATTCATAGTTTAATTTGTTTCTATTATATTTTATACCAGGTTCATCCTAAAGTTTTTTTTAAGTATATAAGAAAATATCATGTGTCATGGATTTTTGTTTTCATTCTGGATGGATATCACTGTGAATAAAGAACATTTTTAAAAGGAGTTCGGCTCCACTGTTGGAGTTTTCAAGGTTGCAAAGAAAACTGAATATTAAGTGAGCGCAAAATGTACGTCCATGAACGATAATTATTGTTAAATACAAAGGTGGGTAATAGCCAGAAACATTATGTCACTACATTTTGTAAAAACTACACTCTTAAGAGTAGTTTGAGTACATCATGCTGTGTACTTGATTAGATTATTGACAAAGACACTCTGACTCAGGTAAAATGGTGTGGCGACCTCAGGGTTAGCCCCGCCTTCAGCTCCTAAGACTCATGGGAAGTGGGGAATCTTGGGTGTGCAGTTCCTAACCATGAGTGAGTGAGTGGGCCTGTGAGCAGAAATGACCTCCATGCAGTTTGACTGTTTGTGTGTGTGTTTAAATAAGTGGGCATTGATGGAAAGAAGATGTTGCAATCTGATTCTCTGTCCACGTCTCTCTCCCTGAGACTGTTCGGAGTCGTGCAGTGTGTGCACCGCACAACTCGCAACGCAGCTATTTAACCCTTGTGCTATCTTAGATGACCCCACCCTTACATTGATGTGTTCTCCCTACCATGAAAAAGGTGGATAAAGGTGGAAAGATTTCATGTAATCCATGGACACCAGTGAAGATCACAAATCATTGAAGAAAATGGGTCTAGATGACCCAACTCCCAATGTTAAAGTGCCTAGGATAGCACAAGGGTTACTTAGCAGCTCAGCTGTTGTTTCCCTGCCACAGTGACGTGCCAGCTGAGTCGTTACAATAGACTGTACTCATCTAATATCTCATAGTTTGTTTATAACTTGACAAATAACTATATTGTTGCTGTGCTGCTAAAAGTTTGGCCATGACCACATAACCACAAGAAATGAACTTGTCTGCAACAGTACTTTTCTCACTTTTTTCCCTCTCAGATCTATTCAGAATTTCAGAGGGTGGCAGTTGGTTGATGTTCTAAGCTCTGGAATAAAGGGATTTAATATTTAAAGCTATATTTGACAGTGGATAATTGTACATTGTTGCAAATAATTGCATTTATTTATATATTTCAATATTGTTCTATATAATGTGATTGTTTATGTCTGTCTTCCTGTGATGGATCACCATTTCTATGAAATTGAAGTACAAAGAAAAATACATAGGTGGAGCGTTGGGGGTGCTGCCAGTGATGTGATTTAAAGAGTATAACTGGTAAAAGCAGCGCTAATCCATCAGGATTCCTTCTTGGAAAAAGTGAAAGACTATAAGAAATGTGAATGACACACAAGTATAAACAAAGCTTGTGCCTTGCGTTGATAGATGAGTTTATGACAAAACAAACACCACTTGTGAAATATAACTTTACTTCAATTACTATACTTGTAGGGCAAAAATTTTTTTTTCAATCCGACTAGATTACATAAACTACTAGAAATTAAAAAAAAAGAATAGCCCAATTTTTTTTTTTACTAAGGTATGTTGAATAAAGGTTGCTTCTGGAAGTTTTTTCTTTCCCCATAATTCAAAATGACGTTTACTTCTGAATTGACCGTTCAGTTTGCGATGTGATCGTCCAGTTTGAAAATGGATTATGCAATTCAGAATTCAATATGTATAATTACAATTCAATCTTACATTTTTAAAATAAATAAATAAAAACAAAAATGACAGACTATGAATTGTTTTCAATTCACTTTGAAGCAACTGAATAGCGGTTTGTTTTTTTTTTGGGGGGGGGGGGTTGCATGTTCTCCCCGTGCATGCGTGGGTTCTCTCCGGGGTCTCTGGCTTCCTCCCACCGTCCAAAAACATGCTTCATAGGTCAATTGGTTAATCTAAATTGTCCCTAGGTGTGAGTGTGAGAGTGAAGGGGTGTGTGTTTGTGGACATTCTACCCTGCGACAGACTGGCGACCTGTCCAGGGTGTCCCCTGCCTTCGCACACAAGTGGCCGGGAGGGATAGGCTCCGGCAGCCCCGTGACCCCGAAAGGGAAAAAACGGTTAAGAAAATGAATGAATGAATGAATGAATGAATGAATGCATGAATGAATGAATAGCGTTTTAAAATTGTCAGGTGCAAAATGCATTTTCAAAATTGCAAATGGAATAGTCAGTTGAAGGTCGTTTTAAATTGTGGGTGAAAAAAATAAAATTAAATACATTTGAAGAACCAAATTTCCTGTTTCTGGCGAAGATGAGGAGCAATATTCTTCCTCATTCTCTCAGTCAGGAATGTTGACTTAACCAGAAGTTAAGAATCAAGAACCCGTGTGACCCCACGGCACATCTGCAGTCTTTAGTTTGTGTCATCTTTTAAGGGATTGTGTAAAAATACATTAATATTTTTTTAAAAAGTGTCTGGAACCGAGTCACGAGTTTTCACACTCAGTGCGCGCCCCCGCGGAATCAGGAGCGCTTTTGGTGCAAAATCGCTTTTTGTCACTGCAGCTGTCAATGCGACCTCTGTTGTCCCATCTTACTTTCCGTACAAGAGCTCACATGACTGTCCGGTTTATAGGTGAAACTTCCTTCTCAAATTGTTCAAAGTTTTCTTTTTGTTCGAACAAAAATGCTCCTGGTGTTGTTGGTGCTGTCGCTGGTGGCGGTTCGCGGGTCCAGCAGGTGTCCGTGTGTCCGACCAGAACTCTGCCGGCACATCCAGGAAGAGAGAGACTTCGAGGTGAAGTCAGTCAGCTGATTCTGTTTACCTTCAGGGGAAGAAATGTGGTGGAATGTTTAGGACTTTGCTGTGATGAGTGAAGGGCTGGTTACATTGTTTTGATTTACCTTTGTGATTATTGTATTTTAATAAGACATTAAAACAATATTTGACCATGTTTGCTTAAAGGTTCTGAGATTTTGAATTCACTTCAGTGGAATTAATTATCCACTGTGGAGGTTTTTAAGACAAAAACTTAAACGCATATTTGTAGTAAAGCTTTTACATAGTCTTCACTTGTCCACAAGTTTTCATTTAATTTTATACATCTTATTAACAATTAATTAGATCTGTTTTGATCGTACTGGTGATATGTGTATGTGTTGTTGTTTTGTTTCTTTTACTTTTATTTTATTTTTTTTGACGTGTTTTTATTTGTCTTATTGTATTATTAGTGGTAGTAGTATTTTTTTTAACTGTGTTTACCATTTTAACTACTTTTTTTATCTTACTAATATCTATTTTATTATGGGAAGCACCTTGAGATGCTCTGTAGCAGGAACAGTGCTACACAAATGAAGTTGCAGTTAAAGGACATAAGAGGCATAAAGTCTAAACAAATTCAACATGCTATTCAACCCTGGAGAACCCAACAACAATTTTCTTCAGGGCTTTTAAAGTTCATTGAATTTGGTTTTTATTTGTTCACTTTGGAGAGCAAAAATCAACTAACAGCAGGCAAAAGAATTACAAAAAACAAACGCACCATAGAAAAAAAATGACTAAGAAAACAAAGAGCAAAATTGGACTGTGGGTTCTCCAGGCTTAATAAAAATCAAAATGTTATTTTAAAAAATATAAGAAAGTTAGACAATAATAATTAAAATGCTAAAGAAATATTGCTTGTTTTATACTTTGAATTGTTTTAACCTTTTTTTCCCCATAGATTTTGATATAGTTTGGTGTTTTTAGACATGAAGACTGATGATCTCCTGGGTTTCAGATCCTCTGCTTATTTTTGTATCTCCTCAGAAACATGAACTGAAGCTCCTGCATTTCCTTTTTCTGAGCTATATTGTTTGCAGATTTATTTTCACAGGGTAGTTACAGAAATGAGTTATTTACTGATATGATTTTCAGTAGTACTTCCACTATTTTTGAAATCGTGTTTGTAAGGTTTGGTTGTCTTGCAAATATAGTATTTTATTCATTTATTAAGTGATGTAATAATGGACTCATCTCCAAGGCCGTAAAACTGAATCCAGGACATTCTTGTTAACTAACTCCTGCAGAATCCAGTTCTTGAGAAATAGTCATTCCTATGTAAACCGTTTTTGAGGAACTGAAAAATTGCTGCATCACCTTTTAAACAGGATCTACAGGTGCAAATTATTTATATTCCTGCTGAATGACATAAAATATTCTAATTACTATCAATTGCTCTCTGTGTTTATGAAGAAAATGTGATGTTACAGTGAATTAATAATATATATATATATATATATATATATATATATATATATATATATATATATTAGACACCTATAAATAGATAACCTTGCACTTTTTTACACTAGTGTGTATTTTTCTGTTTTTTTTTTAGGTGTTTGTCTTTGATGTGGGAGGAAAGGCATGGAAATCCTACAACTGGAGCATGGTGACGACCTTGGCGATGTTTGGACCGTATGATGCTGAGCTCATGTGTCATGCGCACTCTAAAGGTGCACGAGTCGTCCTCAAAGGTGAGATTTCCTCAGAGCAAAATCTTTTTTAACATGAAAATTTATTTTAAATGATCTTTTTTTTTTCATTTGATGGCAAAAATAGGGGATGTTCATTTGTCTTCTATTGTGGACAAATCCAACAGAACAACATGGATAACAGATCAGGTCAACCTGGCCAAAAGACAGTTCATGGATGGCATTAACATTGATATTGAGCAAGCAGTGGATGAAGGCTCGCCAGAGTACTACGCCTTGACAAATCTGGTCAAAGAGACCACTGCAGCCTTCCACAAGGAAATCCCAGGTTCCCAGGTGAGGGGAATTTTTTGGTCACATGAAACTGCTGATGTACTCCTAAATCCCTACTAGTCGTCACATTTTTCCGGATTTCTAGGTCTCCTTTGATGTTGCCTGGTCACCCAAATGTATTGACAAGCGTTGCTATGACTACGTGACCATCGCAGAGTCCTGTGACTTGCTTTTTGTGATGTCATACGATGAGCAGAGCCAGATCACCGGGGACTGCATTGGCATGGCAAATGCCCCACTCCTCCAAACACTAGAAGGTTAAATGTTCAGATTATTAATAACAAGAAGAAATCAGTCCTCTGTTGCAAAAATGCTTTTTAACTTTCAGAGATTCTGTTTTCTTTTTTTTCATTTTTTTAGCCTATCAAGAATATATAGACCTGAAGATTGATGCTAAGAAGCTGGTCATGGGAGTACCATGGTATGGCTATGACTATCCCTGTGTCAACCTTTCCCAGGTACAACGATTTTTAAGTAAAATGCAACAGAATAGGAAAGTAACGGACTAGTTTCATAACTGTATTTAAAACAAAATGTATTTAAATGTACCGAAAACTACAATTCCCAGAGCCCCACCCCTTCACATTTGGTGTTATTGAAAAGCTCCAAATGTCCTCTGTAGATAGTAAAGGGAGTTAATCCTGTAGTATGGAGCCGGTGGGAGATTTTCGGGTTTAGATTTTATTTGAAAAATCTGTCCAAAAAGTCAGTAAAGTTGCAACTGCAGCGACTTCAAAAACGAAAAGTCGTTGAGAGGCCGATGCTGGGTCCGGTTATTGAATGAGGCGCTCAAAACCAGGAAGCATAAGGAAGTGCGTATTTTGGAACTCTTTATTACTGAACTCGTGATATCGTGATCCAAAAGAGAAAAAGCAAAGAATCAAGAAAAACCGCAAAAGCGGTCAACAAAAAACCCGGCAACCCAGCTCACCCTCCCCTTCCATCTTACACGGGGAAAAACCACAGGTGAGATGAAATCAATGTCTCCGTCCACAAACATGTGACCCAGTAGGTGATTACCTACTCAATGACCGCCAATGATGGGATTATCAAAACATAAAAAAAAACTATATTCATTCACCCTAATAAAAACCACAGTTAATTCATGGCAGCTACAAAATACACATAAAAAGCAACAAGGAAACAGACAGATGAGATCATGATCATTCAGGCAAGGAAAATAAATAAAAAATACAAATCTAAGTAAATCATTGTCATAATTGTGATTATATAAGTTTGCTTCCTCCCACTCCCTTTCGAGCAATGAAACTCCTGTTGACAAACTTCATATTTAATAGTCTCATGTGTCACATTCTGTATTCATAAGTTTTTGTTTCCATTTATGAGTAATTCATTATTTACATGCATCTTTAGATGTATTTTCCAATCAAGTCACGACTTATTATTCTAAGTTATATATCTGTGCATAAATGCATGTTTCTGCTGTTTGCTTAGTTTAGTTTGATTTTTGTTTTTGTCGCTTAAAATAAACAAATCCAAATTCCAACACACGTTTTAAAAACCTCCCCTAACTTATTTTATTGGTATGTCCCACAAAGAAGGTAACCAAAGATACCAGCTGAACTTTGCTATCCTATTATCTTGTTCTTTTGTCTGAACTTATCACTTTGTTTTGTTAAAATAATGCACTCATTCCCCCCTTTTTGCTGACCATGTCACCAGCAACACAGAAAACAGTCCAAAAGTGAGCCTGTTGCACCTCTGCATTAGTGTTGAGCATGAACCAAAGTCTCAAGCTGGGGAATTAGCGCCTCAAAAACCTCCTTTTTAAGAAGAAAAGAAAAAGAAAATTCCCCACTGAATTTCTGTTTTTACAGCTACAATGTGTCTTTCTATTGCTCAACAACAAAAATGTTATTCCTGCAGATTCTGACGTCTAGAATAAATCTTTTTGTAAAGAAAAAGAATTAACATCCAGTCTGGTTTTGTGGATGTGAATTTTATTAGGTTTAAAAGTTTAAATCTGGGTTAATAATTAGGATACTACAAAAATATGTTATTCTCTGTGTTTAAATACATGCACACATACCCCCTTTCTTTTAATAACCTTTTAATTTTGCCCAATACTTTCAAGCAGCAAACAGCTAATTGAAATATTCAACTATTAAATCAACTTCTATTTGTTTTTTAGGTCTTGACTGATCTGATGAGATGCAGAAAACGGTTTAGCTTGTTATTAAATGTGGAAAAAAGGTTGTATTGTCCCTGCCAAAGCATTTGTCTTCCTTTGCAGAAGGGCGCTTGTTATATAGAGAAAGTTCCTTTCCGCGGCGCTCCCTGTAGCGATGCTGCAGGACGGCAAAAACCATACGAGTGGATCATGAAGCAGCTCAACAGCTCCATGTCAGGAAGACTGTGGGATGACGAGCAGAAAGCTCCCTACTTCTATTACAAGGTGCTTCATTTTACAAATTCCTAATGAAATGTCGATTATGCATTTATTTTAGAAAATGAGCTGAAGCTTTATTGATATTGCATTGGGAGAGTTAACTTGTTGGGTAGTCTCGCATGGGACAATAATTACAAAATACAAATAAATGTGCAAAAAAAAAGAGTAAATGTAGTTTTATTTAGAATGGTTCTAATTGTTTAAAAAAGTCAACAAAAACACACAGGAATATCTCATAAACTAAATTTGAAAAAAAAAAAACCCACAAACATTGTGATCCACTTCTTTACAGCCTTTTCTGTGAGGAAAATGTCTTTATTTTTCTGTTTCCAATCTTTTTAGGACCAGAATGGACAAATTCATCAAGTTTGGTACGATGATCCACAGAGTATTTGTCCCAAAGCAGACCATGCTAAGGCTAAAGGCCTGAGAGGCATTGGCATGTGGAACGGCAACATTCTGGACTACAGCCACGACCCTGTTGCCATGCAGCAGACTGCAATGATGTGGAACGCCTTGTTAGGATGCTAGCTGGGATACGGTGCAGCCAGCTGGAAGAATTTACAAGATCCAGAGAGAACCATTGTTCTATCTGCTGCCAGTCCTTTTGTAGCAGTAATGGGTTGTGGTTTGCCTCCATAAGGCATTTGAACCAGCTCCTGCCTTTAAACGCAGTAGCAAATCAAGTCTTCCAGAAAGATTTATTTCATATGATTTGTTCCTGAAATGTTTCATTTTCCAGAATCACTCATCTAAGAAGTGACACTCCATGTTTTTTGA
This sequence comes from Oryzias latipes, assembly GCF_053564925.1. Taxonomy (NCBI): domain Eukaryota; kingdom Metazoa; phylum Chordata; class Actinopteri; order Beloniformes; family Adrianichthyidae; genus Oryzias; species Oryzias latipes. The sequence goes on from NC_136240.1 coordinate 11,609,453, forward strand.
AATATTTTTATGAAAGATCAAAATGAGGGGAAAAAAAGTCAAGTTATAAAAACAACATGGAGTCTGACAGAAAATCCCAGTTTGGAATTTTGTTCCACATCAGATGCTTTGAACATGCAGCCCAGTCCATGCAGGGTCTCCCTTAAGCTGACTTTTCTTCTGGAGCAGCTCCGCCTTCAGGGCCTTCAGCTCTGCAGCAGCCTGCTTCCTCAACTGCAAATTAGAAGAGAAAACGTCTTTTCACAAGCACATTTAACGATAAATCACCTTTCTAAATTGTCACCCATTTTCAAACGATGGTAAAGGTGTTGAAGAAATAAATGTCTTACTTTGATCTCTGCTACCAGCTTCATCTCTGCATCTTCTACTTTTCTCTTTAGGTTGTCAATCTCGTAAGTTTCCTTCATGATTAGAACGGTGAGCTCATTCTGAAAGAAAGAGATCTTATTTTTTTTACTTTTTGATTAAATCTGTACTAACAAGAACATAATTATTGTTGTTTATTGCAAATTTGATTTTCTGAATATGTTTTAAAAATAAAAAAAGATATTTCAATATGCTGTTTTTGATGGATCATAAAATTAAAGTTTCTAAATAAAATGCTTTTGTTTGTGGTCATTTTCATCTTTTTACTGTCATCTATGGAAGTATTTATCTCAAATAAATGTGAAATTTTCCTCTGATTTGGCAGTAATTTTATCATATTTTTAGCCTCTTAGAAAGATCGTAAAGTAAGTTTTGGCAAAGAAATTTAGTCATGAAAATCTGTTTTTCCTCCTAAAAGACCTAACGTAATTAACCCTTGTGCTATCCTAGGCACATTAACGTTGGGAGTTGGGTCATCTAGACCCACTAGACAGTGCTCTGAACCTTTTTTCTTCAATGATTTGTGATCTTCACTGGTGTCCATGGATTACATGAAATCTTTTCCCCTTTATCCACCTTTGTCATGGTGGGGAGAACATGTCAATGCAAGGGTGGGGTCATCTAACATAGCACAAGGGTTGAAATGACTTGCTCTTATTTCTGAAATCTAAAAAAAAATCAGTTTGATGTTACATATTTCTTTTTGATTTAAAAAAAATCGATTTATAAAGAGGATTTTCTGTACTCTTAATAAGGTTATCTGAAAAGTGTGTATTCATTCATTTTATTACTCTAAAACAGGTTTTTGTTCCCATTCGGGGTCACGGGCTGCTGGAGCCTATCCTGGCCACTTGTGGGCAAAGGCAGGAAACATCCTGGACAGGTTGCCAGTCTGTCGCAGGGTCACAATCACACACCCATTCACTCTCACCCTCACACCTATGGACAATTTAGATTAACCAATTAACCTACGAAGCATGTTTTTGGACAGTGGGAGGAAGCCAAAAAACATGCAAACTCCACACAGAAAGGTCCCCCATTGGTGTTCTGTTTCATGTCCCCCAGCTGGGACTTGAACCGTGCTGCCAGGCCTCAAAATTGTGTATTTGGATGCAAAGACTGTAGTATTTTAGTCAGTAAAAAGTGACTGATCCTGACCTTCAGTGAGGATCTCCCCTGTCGCCTCATTTTCCCTCTGCTCTCTCTGGCCTGAAGCTGAAGCACCAGTTTGTTGTAAAACGTCTCCATCTCCTGCCTTAAGTTCTTCAGCGTCTCCTCCAGAGGACCTGTGGCCTTCTTGGTTTCAAAGAATTTCTTTTTCCAGCAATTTCGTGCTTGATTGTTTGTGAGAAACAAGAGCGCAATGGATTTTTGTAACTCCTGGATCTTAGCTATAGATGTAATTCTGTAGGGCCTCCAACCTTGGTTCCTGCGATGGCTGCTCTGAGCCAACAGGTCCTTCCCTTTCCGTAGCAACTCTTGTTTTGTCCACTCCAGCTGCTTCCTCTTCTCCCTCACTAGTTTGATTTCTTCAATTAGTCCTTCTCCTTGTTAGAAAAAAAAGGTTTTAAAATAAATAAATGAACGTTTAAGTGTAAAAAGTTGATGTGTGTGAAAACTCACTGTCTGTGTGAAAAACTGGACCACATGTTGGAGATTCTTTGCTGCAGGAGGTGGATCCACTGGACTTTTCTGCCTCCTGTAAAGACAGAAATTCAGCAGCAAACTTTATCATGGTGTCTTAATAAATCAAAAAGAAGCCAAATTTTCCACAACAGTCTCCTTCTTTTTATGCTTTACCTCAGATGTTAGTTTGTGTTTTATAGATGTCACGGTGTGGGAGTCTTTGGATTTTCCAACTCTGCAAAAGAGCCATTCATTTTCTTTTTCTTAAGAATGAATATAAGACACGTTCAGGTGTGTGACAGTACCTGTCTGCGAGGGAGGAGCCTGACTCCCTCCACTCTGGAGGTTTAGCTGCTCCGGAGCGTCCTTCCCTTTTGAGTTGCCTCTTCTTCATGCAGCCTTCATCTCCGTCTGCCAAGAGCTTTATCTGGGATGAAGAAACCTCACATCTTTCTACAGCTAAAAATGACATCCAAACAGATTCTTTTAGTTTTCCAAATACTGTAGATTTGATTGACATACTCAGATTTTGTCACCAAGAGGCTCTGTGGTTAATGTTTAATTATTTTTATTTAAATATTTATAATTCTGTTAAAGTACATATTTTATTCTACTATTTTAAAGTAGGGAGAGGTAATAATTTAACTCTGAAAGCTAAAATTCAAAGCCCACATCAAAATAGTGTTATTGAAATTTGACAGTGCACTAAGCTTATTAAAACTGTGTATCCTACCTGGTGATGCACTGATATAAAATCCTGATTTAATACAATAATGTTGACAGTTTCAGTCATTTAGAATAAACTTTGTGTGCTTTAGAAGAATTCTTAGTTTAAATCATGTTTAAGTTCTTTTTTTAAATAAAAAATTGTTTAAACAATATTGGACTAAACTGAATTCTTAGATGGTAAGATGGAGGCATTCAGGTGTAACAGCTATGCAAACATCTAAAAGCATTTTTCTGTCAAAATGGATTTAATTTTTATATACAATGGATAGATATATAAGTGTCTGCTCCTGGGAAAATCCCAGATTACTAGATTTGTAAAATAAGGAACTACAAAACCTAATTTCAGATTTATTAAAAATAAATATTCTTTGAAATTGGACCAAATCTTAGATTATTTGACAGAATTCCAACTAGGATTGATTGAAACCTTCTTTCAGAGAAACCATCTGCAGCTCCCTTTGATTGGGATGTTTCCATGAGTAACTCTCTTCTTCTGCTTTCCCGATGAAGCGCAGAGCTTCCTCCTTAGTCTCTCTTTCTGAGGAACTGCAGCTCTTGTCATCTTCCTCATCCTCCTCTTCTTCAAGTTCCTCAAATCTGGGCAGTGGTTTGTGGAAACAATGGGGGAATTTCACGAGTTCCTTGGGCTCTGTTGGTGGGCTGCAGACCTTGGGAGAGTGGGAATGGTTCTGCTCCTCTGTGGAGCTGCTGCCGGTGTCCAGGCTGAAGGACCGCGAGCAGGAGCTGCCATCTGCCTCCATCGCTGGCAGCAGGTAAAGCTCCGGCTGTGCTGCCTGCCAACAGGTGACAATCATTTGTTATGGAAGCTGAAAAGGTGCAAACAGTGGAAATTTGTGCAGAATGTGAAGCAATGTGATTACATATGGTGGGGCAAATAATTTCACTTTCAGTTCCTTCTCCTGGTTTCTTTTGACCTGTAAAAGACAAGCATTGGGTTTATTGGGAAGGAAGCACAACAATAAAACCTGCAACTCGCCACTTTCCAAACATTCCCTGCCTCCCTCAATGGTCTGTAAAAGAAGAACAGCTCTCAGAAGAAAACATGCACTTTACTGCCAGCTTGCACTCACAAGAGCCAGACTGCGACCCACACATTTCAGGAAGGAGTATTTATTGGTGCTCCTGTCACCACCAAGATGGGTGTCCAGCTCAGTCCTGAGCCGTTTAAGGGTGAGGTCAGGGTAAGCTCTACAAAATCAAGGGTGGAAAATTACAAAACACAAACAAAACCCAGATCTTTCCACTTTGTAACCTTTATGCTATCCTAGGCACTTTAACGTTGGGAGTTGGGTCATCTAGACCCACTAGACAGTGCGCTGAACCTTTTTTCTTCAATGGTTTGTGATCTTCACTGGTGTCCATGGATTACATGAAATCTTTCCACCTTTATCCACCTTTGTCATGGTAGGGAGAACACATCAATGTAAGGGTGGGGTCATCTAAGATAGCACAAGGGTTAAAGACCCATTCTAATACAAATTGTGTTTTTAATTTGTTCTTGTTGCCTTTTTCTGATGACTGAGGACGTATAAAAAAGTATCTTTATTCATATCATGAATCATGAGCAGATGAAAAAATTCCATTTGAAAAGGATTATGTAAATACGGTCCAACAACTCACAGGTGAATTTCTAATGAACTCCTGCTGCTCTGCAGGAACTCTGTCCAAGAAAACCACACAGGTTTTTTTTTTTTTTGTTTTTTTTGCTGAAGACTGCATACTTATAATTAAAAGACCACTGGCAGATGATCAGAGTGAGACTAAAAAAAAGAGATACTACAAAAATAAGTATTTAAAGCTTTTATTTCAATTAAAACTTGCTTTGCTCTGATGACTTGAAGTTGAAACAAATACTTTCATCAGTTTCAGACCATTGTAGCTACTTGGATCAAGCACATTTTGCGTCTTTCCTACTCTCTCCCTGTCCATATGGTCTGTTGAACACACAGGATATCCACCTTTCTTCTTTCCATCATGATGGATGACTCTCTTCTTTTTCCTGTCATTGACTCTACATTTAAAGGTCTCAGTCTAATTAGTCCTGTATTTTCTCCTTACGAACAAGACTTCCTACTCTAGTTAAACTGGACCACGGCCAGTCAGGGACAAAGGTTCTTTCTGTGATAGACATAATTGATTTTTTTTGTACAACAACATAAAAGCCCCTAGCAACACTGCTACATTACAGTTTAGAATAGTAAATTTGAATCAGACATAAAAAAAAAACTGTTTCACCTGATGAAACCAGCAGATATGAAGCTCTCTGAGGTTTCAGCTGGAACTTTATTAAGTTTCACATTCCACTGATCACCTGGCACACACAGCACATGCAGCTCCACAAACTAAACACAAAGACAGCACATTTCACTAAGCCTCATTGCCATGATTTAAGAAAAAAAAGTATTTTTGTTCTTAGCTTATCAGATTTTGTACATGTCTGTATACAAGCGCTTTCTGCTAAAAAAAAAAAACTTCCTTGGCATACCTTGCAACTGGTCGGTCTTCTGTCGTCTTCTGTGTGTGTCATTGATTCATCAAACAGCTCCATCAGTCCTTCCTACAAACAAAAAATAATGATAATAAAATAGCTTTTCTATTTATTTGTCGTGTTGTGGTTTTTCGTGTGCTTCTGAGCCTGCTGGGGAGCAATCTGCAATAAAATCAAACACTCAGTTGCCCAGAGAAGTTCTGTTTTATGAGAGTGCCAGCAGTGGTTGCTCTGGTGCCTGCAGAAGGTCTTATCCATCAATTTTTCTGTAGTGTAAGACATTTTTATATATTTTTTTAAAAATATATATTTTATTTGTTTAAATAAGCTGTCAGAACCAGCACTTTTTTTAAACTTGATGTGAAAAAAAATCCCACCTCCTTTTCACCGCTAGAGGGTGCAATAAATAGTTTTATAGTGATAAAATGTTGCTTTAAGGTACCGTAGGATTTTACGGTTTTCAATTCCAAACTGACACGATTTCATCGCGTACTGGTTTAATTGTGCAACTAATACGTTTACTCCTAAACATAACTCGTCTATTTAAATGTGTTAATAAATTTTACGAACTTAGTAAACAACCAAAAAATTTCAGAAAAAAAGAAAATAATTAACTCCTCAACCAAAAGTCTTATTTTACACTTAAGAAATAAAAATTAATTGCTTTATAGTAAGTGCAATGACAAACAAATACGTTTCATTTCTCATTGGCGCTAAAAACAATTACCAACATTTAAAAAATCGAGAGGTGGTCAAGAAAGCCCAAATTTCCCACTGTTATGTAAAGGTAGCAATAGTTGAGGACGCCTAACCGGAAACTCATTTGTTTAGGAAGTATTTTGCGAACTAGCTCAAATAAGTCTTTCCAATAAGCAATAATGGCTGCCAACATTGTCACAATGAAGAAAATTATCCAACAACTGCGTCTTGAAGCCAGCATAAACAGAGTAAAGGTACAATTTGAAGCCGCTCCGGTTGGTTGTCGTAAATTCTTGGTGTTTGTTTGTGTGTAATAACTCCGCCGTTACTCGGCGTTATGGCGGCTCTGCCTCCTCAGGTGTCCCAGGCCGCAACAGACCTCCAGCAGTTCTGCCTCCAGAATGCCCAGCACGACCCTCTGCTCACCGGCATGTCGTCCAGCAACAACCCGTTCAGACCGCAGAAAGTTTGCTCCTTCCTTTAGTGCCGCCGGGCCGAACCGAACCGAGCCTGTGCTGCCGTGAGTACCAAGAAACGGGTCCGAACTTTAGCAAACAAACAATTAACCTCTTTAGTTTACTGGTAGTGATTTACCGAGTTTAAGGTTGGCAAGAAATGGCAAAGTACAGTCAGTAAAGTGTGAGTCAGTTTTCTGAAATAGAATCTGGAAGGAGATTCATTCCCGTTATAGTTTCTTCTTGTTTCCTGATGATGTCCATCCTTCCTTCTGCAGGCTGAGGAAGCTGCGGTTCTTTGAGGATGGGGCCTCCATCCTGGACTGGAACGGTCTCAGGACTGTTGGCCACATTACTAACTTAAGTCTTTTTATATTTTATTTGTATCATTTGAAACCTTTGTAGATTCATGTGGGGTTTTCAGAAGATCCCGGCTTATTTTAGGACCACTTACTTTGTTCACAGATGTGCCTTTACAACCACACTAGCTCCAGTTAATCAAAGTATTTCCATGTTTTAATTTGATGCTCCTTTGTTTAAAAAAAAAAAAAACAGCATTATTGGCAGTAATTGACTCGATTTACTAAACACCTTGTACACGATGTCTTAATGTTCTGTGTGTTGTTGGCTTATGGTTTAGATTCTTTGCTCTGAAACTTTTAGGTCGTTGTGCCCTTCAAGCCTTTAAGATCATGCAATAAAGTAAGACTTTGATTACCTGTTGTCTGTTTTGTAATTGGCTGAACAGGCTGTCTAAATATGACAGCTATGCTTTTTAGAAAATCCATAAATATGAGGGATGCAATAGTTCTTTCCCAACTAATCAGTTCAGGGTTTTGTTCCGGTTTGATATGAATTGTGTAATGCAAAACTTCCAAATAACTAAACTTTGGGGGTGAAAATCCATTTTAACCCTGGTGCTATCTTAGATGACCCCACCCTTCCATTGACGTGTTCTCCCTACCATGATAAAGGTGGATAAAGGTGGAAAGATTTATGTAATCCATGGACACCAGTGAAGATCACAAGTCATTGAAGAAAAAAGGTTTAGAGCACTGTCTAGTGGGTCTAGATGACCCAACTCCCAATGTTAAAGTGTCTAGGATAGCACAAGGGTTAAATGTGCTAAAAAAAATGACAATTGTTTCACTGTCCTCACAATTTAGTTTTTGATCAAGAATTGTGTCATCCTTTCTACATTGAAAACAATAAAATTATTGTTTTAACTTCTTTTTTTAATCATTTGTGTTGAAGTGAGCGTTGAGGTTCAGCGCTAAAGACATTTTCCTTCCATCAAGAACCCTGCATCTGCATGTACCTTTAAAATATATATATATTTGTGTCCACTGTATTCTGATTAAATATTGTGAAAACTGAGACCACCAACTTAAGCTCAAGCACAGTCATGTTGTAACAAGCAAAGACATTTTATGGACACTTGCTGCAGAGAATCCTGAACAGTCAGAAGACAGACATTTGGAACAGTCTTCTAAAATCTCTAAAGACTGCAGGCCAACTAAAAAAAGAAAAAAATATGCAAGCCAAAAAATAATAGGAGTAAATCAGTTAATGAATGAATAAATCTTTGTCTGGAATAGCAGATTTGGAAATTAAAGCTGAAACTTCCGTCTGCAGGCATCCATCTCATGGCGCTGGAAAACAAGAACATTTGTGTTTGAATCAGGAGAAAATAAAATTAGGTTAAACACAAATAAAATTGAAATTTTTTTGTAAAAACAACTATTGCTAATAAGAAAACCCACAAAGACTAAAGGCTCCTACCTTCAGCACCCATTCATATTCTCCATACTTTGAATCAAAGGTGCCTTTCTGAAGAGATCTCAGCTTGAGAGTGAAGCGAGGCCCCAGCTCCTGAATGCCCACTTTCTTCTCATTCTTGAAGATATACCTGCAAAAACAATAAAAAAGTAGATGTAGATAGGGAGGTAGATTTCATATAAAGCACAAAACAAACCTTTTCCTTTATCCAACTGGAATGAGAATCCAAAATAGAATTTAAAGGAGAAAAAAGATCCTGCTGGATTTTTGTGAGAAACTATAAGAACACAGAAAAAGGAGTTTTGTGCTTCGTTTGGACATGAACTACTACATCTAACTGCTTTGTTTACGACACAACCCCCCCCCCCCCCCCCCCCCCCCCCGGTGTTTTTAAGCTAAACTTAGTTATCAGTTTGGACACCCTATCAAACTACTTAAAGATCCCTAACCACTCTGATCAAAATGATGTTTTAACATGTTCTTCTTGACATTTTCTGATGATGGAGGGCATATATAAAGAAAAATTAAGCTTAAAATTGGATTTCTGAGTGTTTTTTTCATTCAAATCATTGTGAACCAGGAGCAGATGAAAAAAATGCCGTTTGAAAAAGCTTATTTGAGAAAACGACGCAGGTTTTTTGAATTCGGCATAAAACGGCATTATCATTAAAAGATCACTGGGAACGCTTTGAAAATAGATCAAAAGAATATCAGAGCGGGTCTTTAAAATGATTTCAATGTAAATTTCTGAAGTGTCAAGGAAAGCCTGTGTTAAATAAATGCTAAAATCTGTTTAGGGCCATTTCTATTTTCACTAAATGGGCGATACCACACTAAAGATTCAATATTGTCTTTTGCATAAATATTTAATACCAGTTATGATACTAATTACTGATTATTTTCTTTTTATTTTTTTCTCAAGCATATTATTTGTAATCCAAAAAAACAAATACCAAAAAAAATCTGGTGGGAAAACAACTTTAACCCTTGTGCTATCTTAGATGCCCCCCCCCCCCCCCCCCCCCCCCCCCTTACATTGACGTGTTCTCCCTTCCATGACAAAAGTGGATAAAGGTGGAAAGATTTCATGTAATCCATGGACACCAGTGAAGATCACAAATTAGTGAAGATAAAGGTTCAGTGCACTGTCTAGTGGGTCTAGATGACCCAACTCCCAATGTTAAAGTGCCTAGGATAGCACAAGGGTTACATGTGCAAGGTTAAAAATACAGAACCATTCTTTCTGAAATCACCAACTGCTGCCGGGCTGTGTTACTAACGGTAACATGCAAAACTCGGGGCTCCTCTGATTATGTGAGTACTGATCATAAAGCTTTGTACAAAGGTAATGCGTACATTTGCAGTGTACAGACTCTTTACCTGTGGAATCGGAAGAAGATAAAATCTCTCTGGTTGTGGAAAGTCGCAACCTGTCGACCGACAAAGTTTGGGTCTTGAGGAAAAAGGGCAGCGAATAGCCGGGCGATGGTGTGTCCCAAGCGGGTGGAGAAGTTATTGAGGATCACTTCTGGTGAGTGTTCAGTCGGATCTTTACCTCGCCTCTATGGAGAGACGGAAAAATCATACAGGAGGTTTCACGGCGCTCGCTTCATTAAAAGAACATTGCAGAGATTTGGACAGAAGCGTTTTCCTGAAGCAGCTTTAAAACCCGTGTGGCCTCCAATGTGGTTCTACTTGCCTTTATCTCCTTGCGTAGGCGAACACTGCTGACCTTAAAGTGTGCAGTCGGTCCATCTGGAAGATGGCAAAGAACCAATCCGTCTAAACGAAACCGTTAAAGGTCATTTTCACGACAAGGCCGAGTGCTGAAGCTTCAATCTCACTCCAGGTTTCATCAGAAACGGTTGTGAATATAAAAGAAAGTGATTCACTTAAACTACGTTTTGACTTGAATGGGAAGTTGCATGTTGTGAGAAGATAATCAATGAAATCAAGTTTAGAGGCAAAAGCTCCCTAATAGTCTTTAAAATCAACTAAAACTCATACTTCATCCCAGAATTTAACCAAATTTGACATATTCAGACTTTTTTTAATAGTACAAAACAGTAAAGTTTTGCCAGAATCTATTAAATTAGCCTTTCTATTCATTGGAGGCATTCTAATCCTCTGATATTGACACTTGTAAGGATACTGGGCACAAGGCGATCTTCGTTGACGACCATTAGATATGTGAAGTTGCGGGCGACACACTGGGGTATGATCTTTTTCAGGGCCAAACCTCTTCTGTAATAAACATGGGCGTTTGGGATCACTGAAGCCAGCTGCTCACAAAATCTCACAGTTTTCTGGAAGAAACACATTAAAGTGCGCTGAGCCACTACAGGTCAAAGGTCATCAGGACAAGAAAACGATTCACTATAGCTGCATTTACACTGCAGGTTATGATGCCCAAATCCGATTTTCTGACTATATCCGATTTTTTTAACGACCCGCTTACATTATCTTTTAAAAGTGACCCATATCCAATTTTTGCATTTACACTATACAATGCTGACACTACCAAACGTAGACGTTCTGAGGACTACGTAAATGAAGCAGCATTTCCACCTCCCGTGGACCTGAACACTGACCACACAAATTAAAAAAATTATCAGCTAGTAGGCCCTTAATAATAATCACAACAGTAATAAAAGGACATTTAGAAGATGCGTGTTGGTCCAAATGGCGAAACCCTCCCCTTTTTGTTGTGTGTGACTGCGGTTGTCATGGAGGCAACACAGCAACGAAAGGAGGAGCCAGGATGAGGCAGGAGAGGGGATGCGCAGGAGAGGAAAAAGGAGGGCTGCTCGGCCGGCTTATGTGCTCTCTCTTCATGCTTTGATCCAAGCAAAGAAATAAACGGCTTCTTGCCTGTTTCAGAGCAACAGTGTCCCGCTTGATTAGTTACCGTTTGCGTCCCACCCGGGACCGGACCGGAAATAACAGCGGTTTCCGACTACACTCTGAAGCCTGAGGCTGAAAGGTAACACACTGATGGGGCTCCAGTTGTCCTCGAACAGCAAAATCAGCGCACAAAAGCACCTATAATAAGTCATGTGATCTCAGGTGGTGGTGTCCTGAGTTGACGTCACTGACGTACGTCTCGCATTTACTGGGGAACATCCGATTTGTCTGCTTACATGGCACACGCAAATGCACATATCTGATTCGTTTCCAATTTATTTACACATATGAATGAGGCCTGAATTCGATCTGAGAAAAATGGATTCCATGCGGTTTTTCCTTCTTACACGTTCACCGGTCATATCCGATCTGTGCCACATGAGAGGAAAAAATCGGAATGGGGTCACTTGAACCATGCAGTGTAAATGCGGCCTATGAGGAAACACCTGGAAAAATCTGCAAAAATATCAACACAAATGCCTAGTGCTTGTTTTTTAACTGTGTTTTGTTATCTCAGTAATATTAGCAAAAATGCATGAATATAAATAAGAGAAAACAGCATTACATTTCTGAATTTTTGATCCACTCACCCCTCTTGGTCTGTCTGAAGTTGTGATTAGAACTTGTGGATTGGTTAGTCGGTTAAAGTAGGCAGAAAATTCATCGGTTCCTTCATCAAACGCAATCTAGTAATGACAAAAAGAAGATGTTGCTTTGCAGTAACAAAATTATTATTTTTAGCAAAAAAAAAAAAAAAAAAAAGAGTCCACACCTCTTCATCTTCAGGGTCAACTGTTGTCTCATCAAACACTCTCTGGTTTTCTATCGTCTTGGGGACTTCCTTTGGTGGCGCCTGCAACGGGATAAATCAAGAATATTCTTACCAATATTTTTCAATCTTTTTCATGAAAGAAGAAAAGCCACAGAAAAGGCCTCACCTTGTCACCTAAAGCCGCTCTTTCTTTCTTCTTTTTCTTCCTGAGTTGCAGTTTTTGCTGAAAGAGAATCACAAACAACAACATTAGGAGTAAATTCTAAAAACAGTGCAAATCAACAATATTTTAAATTCCTTGCTTTGTACACATTTTGCAGACATTAAACGGGAATTTGTCAGAAAGTAATTTGAAATCGTAAAAAACTGAAATATGTTACAACAGGTAATATGTTCTATACTTTTCTGAAAACCAACTGATTGAGAATAATAAACAGTTTAATGATTCTGCTTGAATTTTTTGTACCGGTACTTGTCTCATACTATTTTTACATGTTTGAGGCCTATGTATCTCAGTGGTCCTGTGGTAGAGTGTCCGTCTTGAGCCTGTAACGTTGTGAGTTCAAATCCACAGTCGAGTGATACCAGAGACTCCGAGTGCCTCACTCAGCACTAAGGGGTTGAATTGGGGGTTAAAGGACTACATGGTGTCTGGAGCTCACTCCTCCCACAGGGGACGGATCAAATGTCACTTGTCCAGATGTGTGAGAAACAATGAAAAGGTAACTTTAATATCTTTTTCAGTGGGCATGAACAGTGCTACCTGACTGAGGCGCTCCATTACTGACCTGATTTGTGATGACAACGGCATGAATAGGTGTTGGCAATCCTTATACTGACCAGCTAATGTGGCGGCAGGAAAGTTTAGCCTGTCTTTAAAGCATACTTTACCCCTCTGTGGGCTTTTCCTCTGTGGTCAGAGAACAACAAATCATTTCTGCTAAAGATTTGCACAGTCTAGTGAGGTCTTGTGAAGGAACCACGCTAGTGGAGCATCTTGTTCCATTTATCTAAATTGTTGTTTTGTTATTTTATATACAAATATTTAAATTAAAATGTTACATAATTAATAATATATATTTAAACTGGATAGCCTTAGAATATGCTAATTTTTAGAGTGATGAAAATGGAATGATTGGGGATTACACATATTGTTTTATGGTGCTTTTATTTTGTAAACTAAAATGCTTAAATCAAACATGAATAAGAAAAATATTTGGCAAAAAAACGCTACAAATATCCGTCTGTGTTAATCTACATGTTACGTTTTTTATTTGTACAGGTGAAACCAGATTACAATAAAAATGTAGATTGAAAAAGTAAAGCAATGTGCATTAGTGTAAATCCTTGGACTCCAGCTGGACTTTCTCTGTCAGATCTATAGGTTCGCTTCACCTTTCTTTTCTCCTGCTTCAGCTTCATGAACATCATATGTCTCCGCTGCTTGTTTTTGATCTCAGAAACGCTGAAGGTTGGAGGAAACGCAGCCGAAGACTCGCCGTTTTCCATGATCTTCTCCTCGCTCTTCTTCTCAACCCCGGCGCTCTCTCCGTTTTCCGCTTCACTCACTCGTTTATTCCCCGCCTTTTTGTTTTTCTTTTTCTTAGATTTTCTTTCACTGGTCACGGGAACTTCATTAAAATCCATCTTAAATCAGCTAACTGTGTTTGGTTTTTTTTCTCACATGTGCAGCTGGGACAGTCGGACTCTTCTTTCACTTCCGGGAAGTCTGTCTATTTACTTCCGGAAACCATGTAAACAAGGTAAGGCCGCTGATATAATTATAGCGCCCTCTACTGGCAAAGAGGTAGAAAGTAAGAACTGTAATACAAACATTAAACATTAAACATGTAATACATACAAACATTGAAAACACAAACATTTTCAAAAATATCTCATACATTGGAAAAACCATGAACTGACTCCTCCCATCACTTAGAAAGAACTTCTAAACTCTATGAACGTATATTTTTTTTAAATAATGGCTTCAAGAAAATACAACAACAGCAGACAATGAATTTGGTTTTAAGAGCAAGTAAAGCACTAATATTCGCATTTAAGCACTTAAAGGGATCAAGAGTCAGTATCACAAAAATAACCACAATGTGTATGTGCTCAACATAATATTAGACCACTAATAGAAATAAAACACAAGAATTCAAATTAGAATTAAGTTTAATGAATGGATGTATGAGTGGATGAACAAGCGCCCCCCCCCCCCCCCCCCCCCAGTCTTTGGTTACAATTCTGCATATCCTTTAGTTGGAACACAAACAAAGACACATCCTGACTGTAAGTAGAAAGGTTAAGGCTTCTTTTAAATGTGAATGCGGATCTGTAAAAAACGCACTTCATTCACACCATTTTCATGATATTGCAGTGTATACAATTTTAAAAGCAAGAGTGTTGACTGCTGCTACTCACAAAATGAGCTAAAACAAATGGCTGAATCAGTTAATCAGCTTTTAAACTACAGGAGGAACCAGGAGATCTGATCTGTGACCAGATCTGAGGGGACTAGACAGCTTCTGGTAAGTGAGCTTCAAACCCAACAACAACAATAATAATAATAATAGTTTACCCGAAACTAAGGGGTAAACTGTACAAGCATAAACATAGAAATACTAAAGAGAAGTGTAAACCAACAGTGTGAATACTTGATTGCATTCACACAGACACAGTTCTGTCAAGCCGTTGACACGTTCAGACATATGTGTACTCTAAGAACAAAGTAAATATTTGTAATTTTGTTGTTAATTCAAGCGAGATTTAGGATTTTTAAAGACCCACTCAAATGGAAATCGTGTTTTTGGTGTTTTTAACATGTTCTTGTGGCATTTCTCCCAATGATGGAGGACAAAAAGAAAATTAAGAATAACACTACATTTCTGAGCATTTATTTATTCAAATGTTGCTCCTGATTTAAATTGAAAAATTGAAAAAAATACTATTTGAAAACAATTGTAAAAAATCATGATAGTTAGCAAGTAAATCAAAACATTTCTATTTGTATAGCATTTTTTTTTGCATAATTAAATCCCAAAGTGGGGTATAAAAATAAAAGACAGCATGAAACTCTTATACTAACATCAACTAAAAGCTTTTCTGAATTAAAATGTCTGTTAATGAAAAAATGTAAAATGGTTTAGGTACCAAGAAAAACGTTGAAAATTGTTTTCCTGTTTTTTAAAAAACAAGAAGAAAGACAATGCCATCACTTTGAGAGAATAAAATCTTCTGACCACAATTCTTTTTAATTCTTTTTTTATTTTATTCTGTTTTTTACTGTGAAGCACTTTATTATTTTTTATTTTGAAAGGAGCTATGTAAATCAAGTTTATTATTATTATTATTATTATTACTATTATTATTATTATTATTATTATTATTATTATTATTATTATTATTATTATCATTATTATTATCAATCTATGAGGTCTTAATTTAGCAAATCAAAAGCACAAACTCCTAATATGAGATGAGCTTTATCTCTTGTGCTTGTCAAACAGGAAGTAGTTCAGCAACTGATGATGATGAAATCCCACTCTATCGTATTTTAAGACATTCTGACAGCTTGATCAAATCTAAAATAGCAAAAAAGGGTTTTCACATCATCTCACAGTTCTCTCTTAGAAGCAGTAGAAAGGGTTTGACAAGGTTCATACGCAGAGATCGTTGACCTGAAAGCCTTCGCCACTTCGTAGCTGTCCATGCACAAGGCGCCCCCACCTCTGCCCATCTGACTCGTCTCCCTGTTCATATCAGCCACACAGGTCCAGTTTTCATCTGAGGTCACGCACCATTTGGAGTGATCAACCGTGTCATTGAAGTCACGCTTCAGTAACTTCACTGTTTTCACGTTGTAGACATGATGAGGGATGCTGGAGCTGCAGTTGGAGGCCAAGGAATCGTGCATCTTCCCCCAACTCTTGACATAGAGATTGGATGGCAGTGTATTGGTTATGAGTCCAGAATAAAGATCTGCAGAATCAAAGGAAAGAAAACAGGAAATGATGTCGGTTTCTGCTTTCACTGTGTCCGACAGGGGGTCTTGAAATGATTCATTTTGACCTATTCAATAGGTAGTCAGTGGTTGGAGTTTAACAGTAAAACAAAATGCAGAATTACATTACAGAAATGCTATTTTGTAAAATTCTTTTTCTGTCAAAAATGTTTAAACCAAGTAAAAAAAACTGAAGAGATTGGTCGGTGTAGTTTTCACAGGAAAAAAATGTTCTCATTGTGTTTCATGTAAGATTTCTCTTTGGGATCTCTGCAGTTTCTTTACCAGTTTCTGAGCGATTTATTAAGTGTGTAACAATACATGAACGAGTTGATTTACATTCATATAATCCAATCAGATCGATCTGTCTGAGGCAAGTTGTTAGTTGAATCAACCTATAACATTTTAAAATGGTTTCAAAAGGAAATAGATTTGCTATTACGGTAATTCTTGTTTACTTGTTTGTTTGTATACCTATTCATTTTACACTTGATAATCTTGCAAGAAATAGAAGGAATCTGGAAAACTTCCCCATAACTGTTCAGTATGTATTTCTCTCTGAAACATTTTGGCTTTGAAGTTTTGGCTAAAGATCTATTTCAGATCAGTGAATCAGATCATTCAGAATGAACCAATATCGACTATGAATCGTCTTGGAAACCACATATTATTATATGAATCGAATGGTTGTTAGAACTAATCTTTACACTCCCATGATTTAAAGATCTTCAGCTCAGGCAGATCTTCATACAGGCAGGCCATCGACCTTTTGGGGATTTTATCATTACCGGATAACAAATGTGGAAAATTCCAAAAGAGAAAAATAAATCTGTTTAGACAGTGATGTTTGGCTTGAAAACTGTATGTCGAAGGCATTTTGGCACATAAATCACAATTTTATATTTATTGAATTAATTTTTAAGGTACAGTTAGCATCAAAATAGTAACATCTTTGGTATCAAACCTTACCATCCTTAAAGCGTGTGTATTTTGCAAAACTGAGGAAGCTGTGACCCCCCATGGATTTTAAGTTTGCTACTTTGAACCAGGGTTCCTTTTTTGGGTAACAACTTCGTTGTGCAACGCATTGCAGCTCCATGTGGAACACTTGTGGCACATGAGAGTCAAAAGAATAAGCATGGATGTACTTCAGCTGCAGCCCTGAAAATACATTCGTGTTTAGTTTTGTTCAAACCTTAAACATGAAACAAGCTGGGGATTCATAGGCTTCACCTACCTATTGCTTCAAACTGAGCGTAGGGGAACGTGATGCACATAAACGCTTGAGCGTTTGCGTTTCCACTTTCTGGCCAGAAATTTTGACTACGATAAGTTGGAAATCTTGGTGTACTGTGTGAGAGCCAAACTCCAGTTTGTCTGTCCAACATCACAACCCCTTCAGGCACAGAAAACAGCTTTTTACATGTTTACTTTTGGAAGATTTCAATCTCATTCAAAAAGGGAGAGGGCACCTTTACTGTGGCCAAATGATTTAGGAGCAACATATGGATTTGGAGGTTGATCGTTGTAGAGCAAGTATCCAAAACCTTCAGTCTGAATAAAAAAAAACAAAGATGAAAAACCCATTGAATGTGTGGCTTTCCCTCTGGTGAGGGACAGACTCTTATATTATACCTGTTTGACATAAAAGTCAAGCAGTGGCTTCAGTGTCCACCCCAAACAGCCAGATCTGCTGTCAATTTTCTGATTGCTGACTGTCCAACCGTTGGTGTTCTCATCCATGTATAAATATGACGAGCCATCCTTTTGTGTATTACGCAGCTTGTATAGGATGTACCTGATGGAGTGAAGAAAACATCATTTTCTGAACTTTTCCATGATGCAACGGGAAACGAAGAAAATTAACTCTACCAACCAGTCAACCTCGACTCCATGGTCATTCCTGCATCTCACATCTGACTGACAGCCATGAAAAAAGATCCCAACACTGACAAGGACTTTTATTAACACCTGGAACACACCAAATAGTGGTTAAGATAGAACAAAAGAATGGGGGGGAAAAAACATGAGGGAGTGGGAGAGTTTTAAAACCACTTCCTGGTCGTGTGAGTCAAACGGGCTCCTGGCAGCGACCATGACAGCCTTCAGTGAGCTGCCATGTTGACAGTATTAGAAAAATCAAAATAAAGAAGAAACTCAAAGAATTTTAGACCATTTTTTAAAACATTTTTTTAGATAAATAAATCGCACATGTTCAACTCAAAGCGTTACAAATTAATAGAGACAGTTGACGGGGGCATGTGATTGTCTTTTGGCTGAGAAATTGAATTTTATAAAGGAAGTGTATGTGAAATTTAAATATTTTGGTTTTTTCGAAGTGTTATGATGAACTGCAGTGAATTTGCAGAGAGGTAGTAATATGAAAACCATCTGATTCCTGCAGCTTCTTCAAGTAACAACACCGTATACAATCACTTTACTCTATGATATTTTGCAAATATGTAAATATGTCACTTACACTTGCAGCCATCCCTTGAGTTCAAAGTCTTGTGTTCTACTGCGTTGGTCGGATCACATCAAGCTGGAAACGAAACTAACAGCTACACCTCCACAGTGCACGTTACAGTTTCGGTTCTTATTTAATTTCCAAATTTTGCTCAGCCTGGTAACACGCCTGCTGTAGCTTGTCTGTCTCTGGTGGAGTTTACTTTTGATTTTGAGGAACAAAGCCTGATCACAAACAGGAAACTTTAAGGTACGGCAATCGATCTAAAAGCAAAGCTGAATGTGAAACTCTTTGAAACGCTGCACCCGTTTGGCATTTCCTCTGTATTGCAGGACAGAAGAGCAGAAGTTCTCTCTGAAATCATCTGAATCAGCCTGCTGAACCTGTTAGGCCTTTTTCTCTGCTGAGCAACAGGATGATTTGGGTGTGTGTGCATAACTCCTGCCAGCATAACTTGGATGTAGGCTAGTAAAAAAAAGAAAAACCTGCTGTTTTTGAGTTCAATCAACTTTTTCTCAAGGATCTAAGATGCTTTTCGCAAACTGTTTGGGTGTGAGGGGCTGTAAGCTAGCAGTAGAGAGTGTAGACAACTCAGAGGCGAATCTCCAATGAACTCCCGCCGCTCTGCAGAAACTATGTCCGAGAAAACGAAACAGGTTTTTTGATTCTGGCTAAAAACGGCATCACCACAATGAAATGGGGACGCTTTTACAAAAAATAAAAAAAGATTTGGAGTGGGACTTAAAGTTATAACTCTCGATGATGAAGCAACACGTATTTAAAATAATTTTAAAAAATTGTTACTCAAAACACTTAATCATTCTTAACTGTATCTCAATTTATTTAAAAAAAAACCTAAAAATGTAAATACCTGTTTAGTATTGTACACTTTTATGTCCACTAGCTTGAGGTTCACACAGATTTAAATACAGAAATCCATGGACACCATAAGCTCTTCAGTTGATCCATTAACTTGTCTAAAAGTTTGTAAAATTTAAAACATGCAGCTGATCTCCACATTGTCAGAAATTATCCAGTAAAAAACAAATACTTGGTAAGGTTTGATACAAAAATGAACTTTTTTACAACTGATAAAAAGTCCCATGAATAGGAATAAGGGCTTTTTAAACCATGAATTATCCGATAATCCAGTGGTTTTGATTATGACAGTTGTTCATGCTTTCAGTTTTACATGATTTAATTGAGTCAACTTAAGGCCGACGGTTCAGTCATTTAATTTCATTGTGCAGCTGATGTACCAATCCACCAGCTGTCTGAAGGCCTTGTAAATCACAGGGTTGTCGGAGCAGATCAGACCGCCGCCACGCCACAGCTGGGCCCTCTCCCTGTTCAGGTCCCCCAGGCAGGTTACTTGGTCCTCGTAAGCTTGCGAAACGCACCACTTTGAGTGGTCATAATAGGATTGGAAACGGACTAAAGTCGGAAGCTGGATCCTCTTGATGTTCATGGCGTGTCTGGGCAGTGAGCAGTTGGAGGGAAGAACGCGTCCTTGTGTCTGCCAAGACTCCACCAGGAGGTCAGTGTCCAGAACCTGAGCCACCCAGCCCGTGTAGATGTCTAATATGAAAAAAAGGACAGGGTGTGAGGTAGTTCAGTCACACTTTGATAAAAAAAATACAAAAAGAAAGCAGATCAGCTCTGAAGAGATAAGCAACTTTATAAAATGTATCTGGAGGTAGTTAAATATTTTGGATTCATGTCTCTTTACTGTTCCAATCATTGTGTTATAGCAATAAGAATTTAAAATGTTTTCAGCTATTTTTAAAGTTTTTTTTAAAGTGTAATTATGCTTATTTGTTATGGTTATTCGCCAACATTTAAAATAAAAAGGTGGTTTTCTAGGACATAGTTTCTGCAGACCAGCAGTAGGTCATTAGAAATTCAACTCTGAGTTGTGGGTAGACCTCCTGTCATTCATCTGTTTACATGCTCTCCCACTAGCTTACACTCCCTCACACCCCCCACTTAACATTACCAGTGCAACAAAAATAACCAGCATTATTGGAGGTATCCAGCCATACAGAATCTTGCTGGGTTTTGATCAGTAATAAACAGGCTTTTTTTTAAAATGCAGAATAGGCAGTGAGGTGGGGATTTCCAAATAATTTAAACAAAAGTGGATCATTACAGCTGAAAGTGAAATCCGGGTTTTTGGTATTTTTGGATTGTTTTTCTGTCTTTGTTTTCTTTTAAATTTTTTTGGAGTGGGAGGTCTTCTGTCTGTCTTTTCTTCCGCCATCTTTGTTTGCAGATTTGTGCCTAATTGTTCAGAGCACCTGATTGGGCGAGAATCTCCTGGACTGAGCATTCTCTGTTAGAACTCCTCCCCAACTGGACGGAACCATGCTGATTTTCTTCTTTGTTTATAGAGGTTTTGGTCCTTGTTATTTGGTTATTTTATATTTAAATAATTGCTCCTTTTAACTCAAAATAAATCCCAGATTACTTTTAATCAGACTCCTTTTGAGAGGTTTTGAGTTGTTAGGGCCTTTCAACTGTTCTGCCCTCCTTCATGCTACATCCTTTTACAATCCCCTAAGCTGGGTTAGTTTAACACAGATCCAGAAATGGTTAGAGCTCTCGCCTCAGAGCTCAAAGGCCCTGGTTAAAATCCTGCCTGGGTCATCTGCATGCTCTACCCGTGCATGTGTGTGTTTTCTCTGGGCATTTCGGCTTCCTCCTACAGTCCAAAAATTTGCATCATAGGCCAACTGGCGACTCTGAATTGTCCGTATGTTGGAATGGGTCTGTGTGTGGTTGTTGGGCTCAGTCGACGGGCTGGCAAATGAATGCATGAATGGAATCAAGCGGCAGATTTGCCTCGAAAAGTGAAGCCATAATACGAGCAGCTATGAGGAAAGTCAGATTTTGTGAGGAACCAAAGAACAGGAAGCTAGATAAATTATAGAACCAAAGCAGGTGTGCCAGCATAAAAACCCCCACAAATATAAAGCTTTGTGTTGTCATATATGTTAAAGAGACATTACAGAGCTCTTCTGCTTCACCTGTGTTCTGTATAATCTATATGAAGTTTTTGGATTTCTCTATTTTCCAGTCGGTTTACTTGCATCTCGTCAATCATCTCTGAGGTTTTCTCCTTGTTCCGTTGCTCCCCATCTGTTTTGTAACTAAATTCCTCTGAGTATTTTCTGTAGTTGTCCTTCCTGTTTTAGTTTAAATAGGTGTTTTCCTTGAATATTTTGCAACATTTTCAACTGAGTTCTGTTTTTGATAGCATCTGCTTCCTTTCGTCAATCATTACCCTCCTTCCTCTCTGGTTAGAGTTTTTGTATGTCCCACTGACTAGTACCTTGTTGTTGTTTCCTGCTTTTTGTATTGTGTTCTTTCTTTTTTTAGGGTTTGGGTGTTGGGGGTGGGGGTGGGGGGGTCATTGCATAAGGAAACATGTTACCATCTACAAAGTGGTCAGATTTGACGAAGCTGATGAACTTTTCCCCACGATTAGAAAAGAGCGGCTGCATGCTCTTGTCAGAGGCCAGCGCTGGTTTGGAGCCCGCACACAACTTTGCGAGTTGGGGCAGGTCAGCCGACAACGCAGCGGGGACGGAGCAGTTGTAGAAACGGGGATAAAGGTACTCCAGCTGCTGCGCTGCAGGACAGCAGAAAGGACAAAATGACGGTTGCAGTCAACAGCTACATTTATGGAAAACTATATTTGCATTCTGAAACACACGGAAAGACCACCGAGTTAATGTTTAATAGAGTACACGCACAACAGTTCCTTCAAAAATGGGGTTTTCTCACCAATTTTGAGGAACTGGGCATACTGGTAAGTCATACAGAGCAAAGTTTGGCCATTTAATTTGCCTGAGGATGGGTACAGGTAGCCCCTTTCAGGGAATGATGGGAAATGAGGGATGCTGTGTGACAGCCAGAACCCTTTAGCGTGGTCAAAGAGCAGAACCCCTGCAGGAGGCACACAAACACAAGACTGTTAAAAGACCACAGGCGGACATGCAAGCCTGCATGCAGACCTGCAAGCATTTACATCAAAGTTGTGTCAGAAGGCTTGATAACTCAAGAGTCAACAGCAGCTATCAGCCTGATGCTCTTTGGACAGTCCACCCCTTATTGATCTATTATTGCAAAACTGTTGCATTATCAGCCGGAAAACACTCATATTCACTGCTGGAAAAAAGACATTTTAAATTTTGGCATCAATGAAACTAATCCCAGGGTTACTCTGCAACATCAGGGTTTTTATTTATACAATAATGTTTTCTGGCAAACGTACCTTTAGTGTGTCCATAGGCTTGAATGTATTTCAGATCTGGCGGCCCGTCATTGTACAGAACGTAGACCGAGCTGTTGGACTGGGAAGAAAAAAATCCAATTGAACACACATCATCAGCATCAATATTTCATATTTGTTTTTTGTTTTTCCTGAGAATTATTATTGTTATTATTTTTAGTTTATTTTATGGAAGCCAAACGAAGTATTACATTTTATTGCATTTTAAATTGAGCCTGATAGAGAATTTCAGGATTCTGTTCCTCAAGGCAAAAAACTCGAATGAGCAGCAAAACGTCTTGTAGATCCACTTTTTAATGTCCGTTTGCCCTAAAGATTAGAATCCATCCAAAAGCTGACCTAATAATGAGAAACCTCATGTGTAAGTCTTTGATTCTTGAAAAAAGAATAAGTGTTAATTTGTGCTCACTCATTGTAAAGATTACATAGAAAAACCCCTTTTTAAGCAATTAAGACAATTTGGTTTTATTGAATATATCTGGATGAAATTTGGTAAAAATTATCTGAAAACAAATTGAATTTTAACGATCAAATCTCTGACAGCTCAGCTAAGGTTATTTATTTAATTTTGCCCTTTGTGTTGCACCCTAAAATGAAATGAAAGCCTTGCAACTCACTCTGAACATTGAAAGCTTGCAAAGTTTGCCAATTTTCTGACGCATCAGCACTTATAAAATAAAAAAAATAGCCTTTAAAGTCTACGTGCTGGCATTTTTACTTCTACAACCAAACTTTTTGGAATTTTTTTTAATTCTTTCCTTCAGCTCTGAAGCCAGATAAACAAAAAAAAAGGGAACAAAGTAAATTTATTAATAGACACAATCTGAAAATGAGAAGTTTTGGACAGTTATCTTAACAATAAACACAAACAGAATTTATCTACTAACAATTATTTATTGATCCTTACTTAAGTTACACCTATTAGTCTGACTGCAGTTCATTTTTGCAGATTTGGGTAATCTCAAACAGGAATAAAGAAAAAGGGGATTTAAAGTTGAGCTAAAACAAGGGCTGCAACCTGAGACTGTGGAGCCACGTGTGGCTCTATGACCTTTCCACTGTGGCTCTGATTGAAGAAAACAAATAGTTTTCAAGTTTCAAAACTGACTTTAAAGTAAGTTTTTGAATGAGGGCTTCATCCACTGTTAAGGTTTTTAGGAATAACTAATCTTTTGAGTATAGCTTATAAGTAGTTGTCCACATGTTTTAATTCAATATTAATAGTAATTAATCTGATTTATTTTGATTGCATTGGTGGGATATGCATGTGTTTTCTTGGGGTTTAATGTATTTTTATTTATTTATTTTTATAATATTAGATATTTTTAACTGCAATTTTTTTACCCTTATATATTTTATCACGTAAAGCACTTTGATATGGTTTTTAGCAGGAAATTTGAATTTGAAAATAAGTAAGTAGTAAAGCTAAGTCAATGCGTCACCCTACAGTAAAGCTCAACCAATCCATCAGGCGCTTTAGTTTAACAAAGTTGGACTAAAACATTTTGAGCACCTTTTAACAAAGAAAATAAATCTAGGGTCATACTAAAGGTGCAGAGGACTTTAAGGCAGATTTTTTATTTTTTTAATAAATAAATGGAGTTTTAAGCGTACACATTGGTTAGAAAATACAGTAAGGGTTTCTTAATTGGCTCTGATTTTATTTTAGTTTGTTAGATTCATGAATTTCTGATTGAGAAGCACCACAAAACATAAGATAAACTTTTTTTTCTTCACTGCTGACATTACAATACCTGCTACCACTTTGTTTTCCTAGGAGAGACAGGATCTATTTTACTTTAAAAGGAAGATATGTGAAGTGATACATTATTTTTTATTTTGAATTTTTTTTCTTCTTCATGTTAATGTTTTATTTATGCCCAAAAACCCAATAGTTCGTGTATATTTATCATAATAGTATCAATAACTTCAATACAAATCTATTTTTCTGAAGGGACTTTGTCAGTGAGAAATCGACTCTAATGGCTCTGTAAGTGTTGAAGGCTGCAGACCCCTGAGTTGAACTAACCCAGTAATTGTAA
This sequence comes from Oryzias latipes, assembly GCF_053564925.1. Taxonomy (NCBI): domain Eukaryota; kingdom Metazoa; phylum Chordata; class Actinopteri; order Beloniformes; family Adrianichthyidae; genus Oryzias; species Oryzias latipes. The sequence goes on from NC_136240.1 coordinate 11,634,098, forward strand.
TAACAAAGCAGAACTGATCCCACACAAACTCACCATGTAGGCTTTTCCCATGTACAGCTGTTTCAGAGTGTTGGCTATGGCTCCTTGGCTGGTGTTGATCATATATTTGCTCATCTGCCATCTCGCTACTGATTCATCCAGGTACATGTACTCCACCCCACTCCCAACCTCACCTACTTTATACTTTGGAAGTTTGTAGATAATAAACCTGAAAAGATTTGAAAAAGAAATGTATTGGTACAAGACAAAAAAACAAACTAATATGCAGTTAATCTATTCATCTGCGGGGGGGAAAGCACCACAACAGAAACACGAGACGTGAATCCATCGTATTAGGAATTCAACTCACCAATCAACTGGATTCCCTTCTTCATTTCTACATGAAATGTCAGCCGCACACACCAAACACGTAAACAATAGGAGAGCAATCTGGCAGCACAGAGTGAAGTGAGTGACCATAATCAGCAGTGGTTGCAGGCGAACGCTCCTGTCAATCAAAAAGAGGAATCTGAAATCTCCTTATAGGGCTGGTGTCTTCCACCCACTAACTTTGAAAGTGAACTCTACAGCTGCTTAGACATGGAAATGGGGAAGTCACTGTTTAGTCATATGACAAGAGGGTTCCTTAAATATTATGCAAACTAAATGGAACTGAAGCTTTTAGCCACAACTTTATCATCATTATTTTTTTCTTTACAGATTGTTCTTTTACTCTATATATGAGCACCGTTTATAGCTGCAGGAAGTGGTGTTGATCACAGAACAGAGCAAAAATCTTCTATATCCAGTTATCAAAACACATTAAGGAAGTATGACAAATTTAAAGTGGTCAAAAACCTACCAGTCACTCTATCAAGAACACTTTGCTCGAACAGGTTGGACCCCTTTTGTCCTTCAGAACTGCATCAATCTTTGGATGTCGTAGAACTACCAAGATACAGGGAACATTACTCAGAGAGTTTGGTCTTTATTGCCATGATAGCATCACGCAGTTGCTGCAAATTTGTCGGCTGAACATCCATGATGCCGATCCCCCGTTCCACCACATCCCAAAGGTGATCTGTTGGGTTAAGATCTGGTGACTGTGGAGACCCTTTGAGTCCAGTGAACTCATTGTCCTGTTGAAGAAACCAGTCTGAGGTGATTCCAGCTTTATGACATGGCATCTTATCCTGCTGGAAGTAGCCATCAGAAGATGGTCATGAAGGGATGGACATGGTCAGCAACAACACTCAGGTAGGCTGTGGCGTTGGAACCATGCTCAGTTGGTACGAAGAGGCCCAAAGTGAGCCAAGAAAATATCCCCCACATCATACCACCACCACCCTGAACTGTTGATCCAAAGCAGAAGGGATCCATGATTTCATGTTGTTGACCCAAAATTCTGTTCCTACCATCTAAATGATGCAGGAGAAATGGAGACTTATAAGACCAGGCAACGGTTTTCCAATCTTTTCCTCAGTTTCCTGTTCTTAGCTGTCAGGACTGGTACCTGGTGTGGTCTTCTGCTGCTGTAGCTCATCTGCCTCAACGTTGGATGTGTTGTGCGTTCAGAGATCCTCTTCTGAAGACCTCGTGGATATTTGAGTTGCTGTTACCTTTCTATCAGCTGGAACCCGTCTGGCCATTCTCCTCTGGCATCAACAAGGCATTTTCATCCACAGAACTGCCGCTCACAGGATATTTTCTCTTTTTCTGACGTTTCTCTGTAAACTAAACCCTAAAGATGGTTGTGGGTGAAAATCCCAGTAGATCAGGAGTTTCTGAAACAACCATTCCGTGTTCAAAGTCACTTCAATCACCTTTCTTCCTCATTCTGATGTTCAGTTTGAACTGCAGAGGATCGTCTAGATCAAGTCTATATACCTAGATGGAATTTTTCTGGCTTAAAAAGTGTGTTTAACTGTTGCAAACTTTAAATTATAATTTATTTTATAGCTCATTAAAAATTAACCGCCTAAAAGTCTATTGATACTAGGAAACAGTAAAAATACCACCAAATGGTAATGATTTCAGTAGCTTTGAGTATCAGAAAGTCTGTATGAATAAAAATATTTTACATTTTGAAAGTGGTAAAGAGAATGTTTCATTAAAAATACTATCCATCCCTGAAATGAATGTAATGTTTCACACATTTATTTTAATTATCATTTGGCTATTAAAAACCCCCCAAAGTTTTTCTTTCTCCCTTTTAAATTTTCCAACTTTTATCTGGGTATAGTCAATGCACACCCAGTGTAAATACCTTAAGGCTCAACTATCATTTTCATTTCATTTATACAAATTAATTTTAAAATTGCCTAAACTACTGGAACAATTTCAAAGTGTTCTGCAGTGAGGAGAAGGGTTTCTGTATGATAAAACACAGGTATGTCAATATAGATTACAAAATAAAACCCAAACAGAGATGAGCCAAGTTAGAAAACGTTGGAATGGTGGGACTTTACCTCATACTTCCAATAGTCTGAGTGGAAAGTTAGAAACACCCTCTGCACAAAAATCCTCCTCCGTTCATGAGAATCGATGTGAGCTGCAGACAGAGCAGGGGGCAGAGGAGGTGTCCCGCACCCAGAAACACTGTACAATGGCGACTGCTGCAAATAAGGTAAAGCAATCACAGATGAGCTGCAAATGATTCAGTATTTTACTCTAACTCATTTTTTGCAATTCCAGCCTAAAATATATAAATTCTGGAGTAAGTGTGGGTTCAATGACCACATGGCTGAAAAATAACCTGCAGGTTATTGAAAAGTGAACAAGTGTTGAGCTACTAGATAGTGAAAAAAAACGTTTTCTCATTTACTGAGACAGTTTTACTTCGATTGAACTTAGACGGGAGAAATGCAATATATTTGGAAGATGCAAAATATTAAAGAATTTAAGGCAAGAAATTTTGGAAATTATGTGCATATACTTGAAACATAAAAAAAAAGGCAAAGCCACAAGGTGATAGCTATATTTATGTTCCGGTGTGTATTCATTGTGTTGATTCCCTGCTTCTGTGATGCAGAATGTGGAGTTTGTACGAACGGGGTATGGCAAGAATATGGTCAAGGTGCTGTTCATCAGGAGACAGGGCAGCCGCCATTCTATCATCGAGCTGAGGGCGGATGTGGAGATCACGCTCAACTCACGCAAGGACTACCTAACCGGAGATAACTCCGACATTATTCCTACTGACACCGTCAAGAACACCGTCCACGCCTTGGCCAAAATCAAAGGGGTAACCACAAAATTTCATGTTTCAAGTCAGCAAGACTGAACCAATTTTACTAGTTTTTATTTTAAAATTATTTATTTTGTGCTTAGATTATGCTTCTAATAGTTTGGGCTCGTTTTGGTTAAGGTACAGACAATTGAGCAGTTTTCCCTGGACATCTGCCATCACTTCCTGACCTCTTTCAACCATGTGCTAAGAGCCAAAGTTTACATGGAGGAGGCTCCATGGAAAAGGCTGGAGAAGGTAAAGCACAGAGTCCAGGGATCAGTCCTTGAACTCTTGTGAGCATTTTTATCTAATGCTTTTAAGAAAAAAAAAACTACAACTAAAAATCAATGTACATGATCTACACTACGTGTTTTTGTTGAAAAGATAAGAATTCAAAATTAATTTTTGGTTACTTGGTAATATTTTTCAGAACGGGGCTGAGCATGCTCACGCATTTATCTACAGCCCAGAAGCCTACCGTTTTTGTGAAGTTGAACAAAACCTCAATGGTAAACAAAACACAGACATACACACAGATTTTCTTATTAAAGCAAAAAGGCTAAATTCAGGTAAAGGGTTGGGTTTAGGAAACATTCATCTTAAACCTTGATACACATCAGTTTAATCTGCAACTGGAGGAATTAGGAATCCTTGGTTGTTGTTTTCTTTCTTCACTGCTACAGTCCCTTAAAGATGGTTATGGTTCAAATCCTAGTAGCAGTACTTGACCTATATCATGATTTTTGTGGTTCCTGATAGCCTTTTCTTTTGTCTCTCTTTCCCTCATCCAGGCCTTCCACTGGTTCACAGTGGGGTGAAGGACATGAAAGTCCTGAAAACCACCCAGTCTGGTTTTGAGGGGTTCTTCCGGGACCGTTTCACTACACTTCAAGACGCCAAGGACCGTTTTTTCTGCAGTTCTGTCTACTCTAGGTGGCGCTACAACAAGTCTCAGGATGTGGACTTTGATGGTGCATGGTAAATGTCTCATTTGGACAACAAAGCAACAATAGAATCAAGGATGAAAGAAGAAGAAAAGAAAAAAAAGGTTTTCTGCTTTTACAGGAAGTGTGTGAAGGAAACAATAATTGAAAAGTTTGCTGGTCCATTCGATCGTGGGGAGTTCTCCCCATCTGTGCAGAAGACTCTTTACGAAACACAGCTTCTTGTTCTGGACAGAATTCCTGAGGTAAACCTTCCAGAAAAATGAACAAACACTTCATAATAAGGAATGAGTCATTTACTTTGTAAATATTGTAAATGTAAAGACTATAAAAGAAAAAAGATGTCATTTAATGCAATTTATACACATTTTCCTTTTGAATTTCATTGGCTACATGTGCAGAACTTTTAGAAACTATTTATTGTTAAGATATAAACTAATTAGAATATACTTTTCAGATTCATTAGAGCGTTAACCTAAAAACCTTCAGTTGTAGGTGGTACAAAATCAGGATAGAAACTGATTCAATATAATTAAAGTTAGGTCTCCAAAATAAATAATTCTTGAACTGTCACACTTTCAAAATAAAAGCATAGACAATTAACATCCAGTTAATCATACTGTAAATATTTTTTGGTTTTAAAAAACATAACTTCTCAACTAATATGAGAGAAAATCATTTTAAAGATAAAAATCATTTCCATTAAATAAATATTTCTGCAGTCTAAAAAGTACTAACAATAACAGTTTAAAACTCATGTACTTTCAATTTAAAAAAGTGATTTTATTCAAACCATTTTTGAGAATGGCCTAAAATGCAAATCTGGATGCTTTTAACGTTTGGAAAAATTAGATTCATACCATCTGTGGGAAAAAAAGCAACTACAGTAACAAAATACAATTATAAGGAAATATTAGCATTTATATTTTGTTTTATTCTGTGATTGTAAAAATAGGACAAGATTTTTTTTCCTTCCAGGTGGAAGAAATAGAGATCGTGATGCCCAACCAGCATTATTTCACCATAGACATGACAAAAATGGGTCTCGTCAACAAAGACGAGGCAAGTCCTTCTGTGACTTTAAATGTTGGCCATAACAGAATGTATTTTTGCGGCTAAAGTGCCATTTTTCTCCTCATTAGGTGTATCTTCCTCTGGATAACCCCTCTGGGAACATCACAGGGACCGTATGCAGGAAACGAGCACGACTTTGAAAGCAGTTGAAGCAACCACCGAAACAAAAAAGTCCTTCTGAAACCATGTGGACAACAAACTTACTGTCAGCTCTCATGATGAGGATCTAATAGTTTAAGCTGATCTTGAATAAGTTTGATGTAAAATGAAAAAAAAAAAAAAAAAGTGCCCGCCAATAAAGATGTTTGCTGAAGTTGTTCTTTGGTGAGAAAAAAAGCACCATTTATTGCAAATCGTAGATTTGAATATTCAAACTCCAGTGTTATGTTGAACATGTACATAGGTCACACGCACTTTAAAACAGTTGTCTGTGCGACAAAGCTGAGAGCACCACAGGTAGGTACATCAGAGTATTTACACATAAATATCTCAATATCAAAAGCCTCAACCTTAAATTAGTTGCTGTGAATAACAAAGAGACTTTTGGTTGGGTGCTTGAGTCGGAGGAAAAAAACCAAAATGTGTTATAACATGCTCTGGACAACTGACACACACAGCTTCAAAACATAAAAACTGAATTTAAGACAAAATTAGACGCATCTGAATTCATTTTTCTGCCGGGTGAGACAGAACTTAAAGTTTGATATATACCATCTTATATACATAAAGGTCTTCTCATCACACTTTAATTTACTTTGAACACACACAAACACGCATCAATCATATCTGCAGAGTATACACCCTAATCGTCTTTCTTTTTAAATAAACAAACAAAACAAAACAAAAAAAACACACTTGCCAAGCAGCAAAAATAAGAATGGTTGAAAGGATCAACAGCATGTGCAGATCATTTTTAGGATCTACAGATATATATATATAAAAAAAAAAAAAAAAAAAAAGAAAAAGCTTACAGCATTCAAATTCTGTTAAGGCGCCACCGCGAACAGACGAGTCTTGGCAGCTAACCTGGGATCTCCTGGCATGATTGTCACTGAGGTGGGTCGTGGGGTGACCTGCAGTGCTATGAGGCGTTAATCTTCAGGTGCTGGGTTTGCAGCGGCTTCACGTGGTACTCGTAGATCTTCAGAGCGGGGCCCAGCTTTATCGACAGCCCCGTCAAGACGTCGTTACGCGTCATCAGCAGCAGGGATTTGCCGTCTATTTCCTGAGGACAAAACAAAAAACAAAAAATGTATCGACTTTGGGCTCTAATTTATAGGATTTCATTTTCTGATGAGGTTGGGGGGGGAAAAAAAGCCAACAAACCTGATCCTGGAAAGCAACAGCCTGCTCCTCAAACCCTGTTGCTTTGAAATAGTTGACAACATCAGCGACTCCCCAGTTGGACGGGTCTGGCAGCTGACCGTTCTCCACCGGGCTGTGGAGAAAGTTACACAACTCATGAGCCTAAAAGCACACAATGTTTTTATTTTATTTTTTCAAATGTATTCCAATAAGCAGTACTTTTTGCTGTCGACTGAGCCATTTGCCTTGTCTTCCATACCGGCTGCAAGAAAAACAAACATACTGATCATAAATTTGTAGGTTTAATTAATATTGCAAAGCAAAACAGTTTAAAAATAATTCAACTGGATCTCATCCCAGAAATCAAGTTACTAGTGTATAAAGGAGCTAATTGTAGCAGAATCGGAAGTGCCTGTAGGGGTTTCAGCAATACAGCATAAATCTGGAACATAAGTAACTTTCAGCCTCCTAATGTAAAGCTAAAACTCGAATTTTAAAGCAGGAAAAAAAAGCATAATTCACTTACATCCTGTAAAGCTGCAGGAATCTTTCATCAGAACTTCAGGAGAACTTACTGTGTGAACAGTTTGAACACCATCACTGCTGATCTGTTAACAGTGTGGAGTTGAGTGTCCGCTGCAAAAAACAGCCACATAATCCAATTGTTAACTATTAATGAAAAAGACTAAACCAATGCTGGTTGTAATCCTTCGACGACACTTGTCAAGAATGGAAATGTCCCACTTAAATTTACGTTTTAAATACATTTAAAAAGGGGGGAAAACTGTATAATATTGTGGTGATAAATTAAAAACTGCGCCGCCACGTCGTTTAGATGCACAAAAATATCCCGAATATATTTTAAAATACAACAAATCCACACGGTTACCTAACCGATGACAGATAGTTCTCGTTCCATCTTCGTGTTTTGTAATAACCCTAACGTTAGGCTAACAGGGATAGTTAGCATCGACTGCTGCTAATAAAAAATTTAACAGTTACCTTATTTTGGGAGATTCCACCTTGACAACAATTGCTCGTCGGGGCTGCACGAATATTTCAACAAAGAAAAGGTTTGTTTACTTATTCAATTATTAACCAATTAATAAACGGCTGTGTTTATTTGATAAAATCAAATTAAAATCAAGTAAAACCAACTAGCTGATTCGCGTTTGCTTCCTTCGCCCACGTCACTAGAGGATCATGGGAAATGTAGTACATATTCATAGGTTTGTGGTCGAAAATTCAAACTAACGCAATGTACGTTTAAAAATAAAGTTTAAATTAACTTCAAACAGTTGTATGTTTAATAAAAAATTTATTACTGTGACATATCCTTTGTTACATAAAAACTGCTACAGCAAAGAAAAAAATCCCCTTGCAAACACAGGTAAATATGGGTGGGAAAAGGTGTCAGCCATTGAAATGATGTGCAAAAAGTGTCACAAACAAAATACAGAAACAGTTCAGATTATTGATCCCATACTGGCACGTGTGGCTAGCTACAATATCTCATAAATTAAGTTTCCATTTTTATTTAGCACTGTAAAGTGGCTCTGGGAAAAGCTTCATCATTTACACCAAAACACACAGATGGGAAGAAGGAAACAGAAACACATTGCCTGTGGCTCTCATTTACTTCTAGCAGGAAAAAGGCATGATGAGTTGCTCTAAATATAATTTAATTTTTGACATTTGACAAAATTGTTTTTAACAATTAAAAAAAAACTTTTTTGATTATGTTGATTTCCAAGGAAAAGAAGAAATTCCCAAATATGTTAAAGTGGAGGCATTAATTCAAATTTAACATACATTTTTTCCTTGATCAATTGGTAAAAAAAAATAAACCCATTTGTTTAGGCTACTGATTCTAAAAAACAAAAACACAAAAAGCAGCTTACTTATAAATTAAACCCAAAAAGTAATGTTTTATTGCAGAAAATTGATAAAACGAGAAATTATTCTGTATACAAAATTAAACTGGGACTAATCAAACAAAATGTACTTTATTCGACCAAAAATATTTACCAATTGAGATAAAGCATTAATAACCCCAAACTCTATTTCAGTATTGATTATGACTGTTGCAAAAATGATTTAAAAAATACTAAAATAATTAATCTATTCCAGCATAACGTCTTCCGAAAAATTTCAAGATTTTAAACTAAAAATTGCTTTAAAACTTCAAATGTAAAAACTGTGAACTTTTGTCGACAAACAGAAACATGGATTTACGAACTTTGCCAACAATTAAAAAAAAAAAAGAGAGAAAAACCATGGAGATGACACTGTGCCCTTATAGGTATGGAAAATCGGAATACATCCTAGAAACGTGTTGATTTGTCATGCTGAAAAAGAGCTTGCAAGAAGCTAAATATTGGAAGCCACAAGAGGGAATGCATCATAAACAAATAGATTGTGAATATTGTTTTATATGTGCTAAATCCCTTCATAAAAACCTTGATTGTTTTTTGAAAAATAATAAATATGCAAAAGCAACAACCAGGAGGAATATTTTACAGAAAATGTCTGATTTGGACCCAAGTCCCTTTGATATAACAAATTCTGTCCATTATGGCTCTTGAAGTTGATAAAATAACATTTACTTTCCCTTTAAATATATATATATATATATATATATATATATATATATATATATATATATATATATATATATATATATATATATATATATATATATATATATATATATATATATTTTTATTTATTTGAAAATACCTTATGCAGCCTGGTAAAGCAGACTGAATAGATATTGTCCTTTCACAGTGCAAGTGATGAGACTACAAGTTATACACAGACTAAGCATATGGATAAAACAAGCGGAACAAGATGAATAAATACGTTATGATATATCCTTTTCTGTTATCCTGACAGTCAAGTGCTTCGCTTTTGCTTCAAGTGGATTATGCCAGGGAGATCAAAACAACGCATCTACTGCTTTAATGTCTCAAGCTGTGACACAAGTTATGTGGAAAAAAAAAAGAAAAAAGAACACAAGAACCAAAAACAACACAAGACATTGTGGTAGCATGACATAACACGACACTGCTGTACAATCATAAAAACGCAAGTTAAAAAATAGGATGAGAACGGCAGATATTTAATGTATGAGGAGTGATCTGCTCAAAGCAGTTAAAAAAAACCACACACACAACCCAAGAGGACAAAGTCTGCCCATAAGAGCAACATAGCTTCACATCCATGACATACCTTGTAAAATGACCTTTCAACTATTGAAAATGTCATCAAGCAAGTTGCAGTCAAACTGTACCGAAACAAAAAGCTACTATGCGCAATAAAATGCTTCATCTTTAGGTCCTTTCTCTGTGAAATCATTTTTGTGCATGGAAAATGTAGAATTCCAATCAAATTATTAAACACACACAAAAAAAATGCTTTGACCAGATTTACTGCTACCCTGGGTTCACACTGCATCCAGTCCGGCTCCGGTCTGGCTTCGGCAGATGAGGCCGGACTGGACTGGATGCCGTTCGAGTGCCTCTTTCACTTTTCAAGCTACGTAAAGTCTTCGGCGGCCGCACCACAGCCGGACCGGATGCAGTGTGAGGCCAGGGTTAGTCCGTCTCCGAGAATTGAATACTGAAGTGGTAAAACAGACAAACGTATCTGCGTTTCTCATTCCACTATAAATGTATTTGTTTGGCCCTACTCTCAAGAAAAAAATTACGTTTTTCCAGTGTATTCGTCTAAGACTGAAGTACAGTGTACATGGTCTATGTCTTTTAAGAATTACCATGAAATGATTACAGTGTTGATTCTGAATTTAAATCTACAAGACACTCTGGCATGTAACGGACAAATATTAATAATAAAAAATAGAAAATAGTCCCTTTCATTCTTGCTTAGCCTAACTATGAGTACCACCAGCTAATATGGTCGCTCTTTGTGCCTCTTAAAAATCATATGAATAGTAGTTTTCCTGTTGCTTTGGACATGGAACTTAAATAAGGAAAGGGAAGACACCCAAAAGTGGCAAACACAGACAGTTAAAGACAAACGATGATAGATAACAAGGTGGTTTGGTACAGAGTGTTGCAGCACAAGGGGTGTCTGCATAATGTGCCTGTGTGTGGATCAGATTTAACTGCACGCAGGACCATGGCAAAAAATACCTCATTCAGCTGTGTGGACGTTTTGTCTGCAATTGTTTTAAGCACGCAATGGCCTCGTTTCCACTTTAACTCTCAACTCAGTCCAGAAACACCAGAGCCCCAATTAGGACTTTCACTAGAAATCAGCAAACTCTTTTCCACACTTTTCTGTTTGCGAGACATGGATGTCTTCCTCTTCGTAGTCATCAAAGTTGCTCGTGTCTCCTGGTCCTCTGCACTTGGGCAAGAAAGGAGCTTCAATCTGGAAATGTAAAGTGACACCATGTCTGGATTAAAACAAACAAACACATAAAAATGGAGTTTATTTGTTTCATAATGAAACACACCTTTCGCTCATAGATTGCAATCCAGTCTGTTGTGGAGAACCACTTGTGGTTTTTGATGTCATTCACACCGTTTTTGAGGTTGCCAAATCTCTTCGTCAGGTCAACCTGTAACAAGTTCCTCAGCAGGTCCTTCAGATCAGAGCTAAAGTGGGAGGGGAATCGAACCTACAACATTCAGAGCAAAGGTTGGAGTGAAAGTTCTGTCCCTTGGTTTTTGTGAGGTATCGTTGGCTGTGTTAACTAAATAATAGAACAAAACTTAGCCTATAAAGCAGTTCATTGTTGTTTAAAAAGGTTCAAACTAAAGAGCTCCGGTCACATGATTGGAAATCGGGCTCGATCAAGCTATTTCAGACTCAATCGAATTCAGAAGTTGCATCCCAATCAGGGATTGGATATTTATTCTATTCTCGTTATTAAAATCATTGCTATACATTTCAAGCTTATTATTACAGATAAATACTCTAATAGAAGTCTGTGTGTCATGTATCGTGTAACATTTTATTGCTGTAAAGTGCAGCAGAATAGGGCATCAGTTTGAGCAGGAAGCACACAAAAATTTTTCAGTAAAGTTAGCATGATAACTTGGACTTCCGGGCTCAATGCATCTTTTAATAAATGTTTAAAACTGACAGCAAGCGTCTATATTGGTTCGTCTTAACGCAAATGTCGACCTACAACAGGATTTCAAAAGAAAAAAAAGAGTTTTTTAAAGAATTGAAGCCAGACATGGCAGTGGGACGGCTGCCAAGGGACCTTCTACAAAGTGCAAGCTCCAGATAAAGGTGATCTAAAACCCCCTCCCCCAAAAATCAATAATGTTAAAAATCAACCAAGACAAATAAGTGTTTACATGGATATGAGCTGGTCGTGAATATTAACCATCATATTTATGCTAAAACAATTTTGGAAGTCATTTTTAATTTTTAATGGAGATATGACTCACATATGATCAAAAGTTTTTAATAGTTCTGAAGATATTAAAGCTACGGACACCAAACCTTCCCATATGAATAATATTCATCTATTTTTATTTGTTAATATTAAACTATTGCACTATTTTTACCTAACTGTTCAGTCTACTTTACAGAAGTGCTCTGGTTAAAGTGTTAAATTATAAAATAAAGTTCATAAAATGTAAAAAAAGGGGTAAAACCTGGATTTGTTTATTTTGTGTTTGTTCAGTATTTTAATGTGATGCTAAAGTATCGGATTGGGACTCAGTATCAGCAGGTACACAAAAAAAAACCCAGATCAAGACATTAGTTCAAACACTCAAACAGGAGCTTTAAATGCGTGCATACTTTGCCGGACACAATCTTTTCATAGATCTGGATGGGCTGGTCTGCAAAAAAAGGGGGGTAGCCAGCAGCCATCTCATAGATGAGAACTCCAAGTGCCCACCAGTCCACAGCCTTGTTGTAGCCCTGGAATAAAAAGGGAAAATAAACCAATCGTTTGGCAGAAATCACTACAGGGAGACAAATCTTCTCAATTCATACATCCATGTGTGGTATGTGAAGCATCTGATTACATGACTGCCAGCAATGCAGTGAAGATATCTACTGAACATGTCACAACTCAACCCCTGGTCTACATGATAATCCCTCCTCCATCTTCATATCAAAGCTGATGTGTTAGTAGTAATTCCAGACATAGTTTGACACCAGCTAAGCTGTTCAGCTCAAAAACAAATGAATAAGAAGTCTGTCCAAGGCAAACACTGAAATTGGAGATCTCTGCCGCAGACTCCCTTGATTAGTTAACCTACAATCCTGAAGCTCCAAAGTTCATGCAAATCAGGAGGAAGGTTTGTATTCAGTCGCCGTAGGTCACTGTGATTGTCTCAGGAAATTTTCTCCTACAGCTTTATTTCTTTTTCCTAATGTGTTTTTTTACACAAGGCTCTTTTAAATTTTATAAAAAAAAAGAAAACATTTTGTTGTGCATCTTTTTCAAAATAGTTTCAGAAGCAGCAGAGCTGCATGCAAAGGGGGCCACCTTGCTGAGGATGATCTCTGGAGCAAGATACTCAGGAGTCCCACACAATGTCCAAGTCCTGCCCTTTACTTTCTTGGCAAAGCCAAAGTCTGTGACCTGAAGGAAAAGGACAGAAACGATTAGGTATTATATTAAGAGCTGCTTAACACCAAATCATTTCATTAAGTTTCTTATTCATAGAACAGCTTTGGTGCTTTTTCTGCCTGTTAGAATAACAAATCTGTTCCCCCAGTAACAGGAAATAAGCATCTGCTCATTAGCTGATGAACTACGTAGAAATAATCAGAGGTGAAACAAAAGTACAAATAGATAGTTGAGAATCACCTGTGCTTTACACAATACTGCTAATTTGGATGGAAGATCACATTTTTTTTTGACCAGAAAAGACAGATCAATATTTTTTCACTTCAGTCCGACCATTTTTTGATCCATTTTAAAAGTGTATATTTGAATTATGTTAAACCGTTTCTGCAGAAGTTCATTAAAAAGGCGCCTCTGAGAAGTGGGTGGGACCTTTGGCGCAGAGCAACCCCAGCCCCCTCCCGTGCCCCGTTGCTGAGACATCTCTGTTTACACCCTCCCCCAGTGTGCCAGCTCAGACGAGGAAAACAAAGACGTTCATGGATTTAGTCGACTATAAGTGGATGCAGGGAGCTTGCGGCCCCCCCAGGCTATTTTCTAGGTCTTTTTCAAACTGCATTTTTTGTGTGATTCAAAACAATTTGAACAAAGAAATACTAAAAAATGCAATATTGAGCCTAATTTTCTTTATATATGTCCTCCATCTTGAGAAAAACATAATTTTAATCAGAGTGGGTCTTTAATTATGAATATTAAATGTAAGCCTGGTGGATTGCATCAAGGATTGTTAGAACACACTATTGCCAAGAAACAACCAGATAAACTGGATACCTGGATATATCCATGTTGATCTATAAGCAAATTTTCGGGCTTCAGGTCTCTATAGATGAGGTCTAAAGAGTGAAGGTACTCAAACGTGAGCACTATCTGAGCTGCATAAAATCTTGCATGGTGTTCACTGTGAAAGAGAAGCCAACCACGTTAGACTGAGTAGAACAGGGACAGAACAGGGCAATATATAAAAGTAAAAACAATGTGCACAACACCTGAACCGCCCAGTGCGCCTGAGATGGGAGAACATCTCTCCGCCGGGCACATATTCCATGACCATGTAGAGGTTTGAGTTGTCCTGCGAAAAAACAAGGATTGTACCATCAACTAGTGTTACACAGCACATTTTAAACCGGTGAGATTATTCCTAAAAAAACACATTTTTCCTTCTTTTGCTAAACGTGGATGGAACAGAGCCTGAATTACATACACTCCACTGATTTGTTTGGAAAGATACCACAAGTCTAACATGCAAAAACTAACACAGACACTGTCAAACAGTTGCAAACGAATTTTTTAGAGTTGCCAGTCAAGTTCTGCGAGTGTTGTACTTTGGCAATATGCAAAAGAAGAAAAGTATCTAAAAAGTTCAGAACAGCGGCATGATGAATGCCAGAGACAGATGTTGCCTAAGGGATGGAGGAAGGGTGTCTACTTTTATCTACCGGACTAACATCTGTACCACAAAATAAAGTCATGTCTTTTGATACCTTAAAAGCATACACCAGTCTGACAAGGAAGGGGAAGGACACAGCTTGAAGTATTCTCTTTTCATTTAGAGTGTGTTCTATTTGCTTTAACTTCACCACCTGAAAAGCAGCACAAGACAAAAAACAAAACAAATGAGAGTTACAGCTTGGACTGTTCTAAGCTTCCTTTTTTTTTTTTTAACCAAAACACAATTACAAATGTTATTTTGAATCTAAAGTTAAAGTAAAATGTTCATTTATTAAATGAATAAGAATTAAAAACTGAGGAAACAAAAGGTTTCTAGTAAGAGAAGTTGAAGTTTGGTGTCTGGTTTGCGAGAAATGAAACTGAAACTTGCAGATCTGACGCCTCAAAAAACGTTTGTTAAGTTCAGCAAAGAGGCTCCATAAGAGCAGTGCAAAAAAAAAAAAAAGACATGCAAGCTTGCATCAACGACTCTTGCATCGACGTTTAAAGATCAGAACTCTCATGAGAAACTTTAATGAGGTTTTTGGTCATATCGTGCGCATGGTAAAGGAAAGGATGCGCTGTATTTCTCTTTATGAAAAAAAAAACGCCTTGCACAATCACATGTAGTGAAGTTGTACTTTTTTGCAGAAGTAACCTATTTTAACTTTTAAAAACCTTATTGAGGTTTTTAAAACTATGGGCTTACCTTTTGTTTGTCCAGGATCTTCATGGCATAGAACTGGTTGGTTGCTTTGTGTTTCACAAGCATTACCCGTCCAAAGGAGCCAGTACCCAGAGTCTTAAACCTCTCAAAATCATCCAGGCTTGTTGTGCACTGAGAAAACAACGAGGCAGCAAAAATGTGAGGAATTTTTAAGGTTTCTTTTTTGGACATACGTTTTGGAAAAGGAAACCTTTCATGCTAATGTCTTAAGAGTACAAGGTACATTATTAACAGTTTTTAAGCCAACACCATGTACAACATTTTAAATTGAAAGGATTGTCCAAAGGGATGCAATAACTCACTTTCTCCACACTTTGGTTCAAACCTCGGATTTTGGTTCATGGTACTGTTTTGGTTCAATGTTTGATTTGTGTATTCCAAAACAACAACTAGAGACAACATTTTTTTTTTAATTTGCTAATAAGTAAATTACAATGAGAACCATTCAGTTGGCTCATACTACGCCTGGTGTAATGCAATAAAACAATACATTCTAAATCCTTCTTAAATTTAGCACAGTTGCTGAAACTTCCAAAATAAATGTCCTTTGTTTGCGGTAGAGATACAACATTTTACTTTCCACGAGATTTAGTTTATTGGTGTTTATTCCGTTTTTGATCAAGAACTGTAGTGTCCCTATTGTCCATAAAACAAAAAACATACAACTTTCCTTTGAAATAAATACATAAAGACCTTGAGGAATTTGAATTCTAAAAAAGCAAAGTTCTCATGGAGAACAACATACCTGAGGAGGACACTCCCATTTTCTTAAAAAATCTTCTTTGGCTTTAGCTAAGAACTCTTTCACTATAAAAAGACAAGGTTACAATTAAACAATTGGAGCTTTGGGACTCACAGACTGTCAGGTACACATGATCAGGAGAAACAAACCAATCCAGGGGAAAACAAATGGGAAAAAAAACAATAAACATACACAATGTCAATCATACTTTTAGGGTAACAAATGCATTTTAAGGGCAAGCAAATACAAATTTGAGGGAAAACAGGTCTATAGAGATGGGAATCAAGAACCTCTGGTAAACTGGTCCAGAATGGTAAAAACAGCAGTACTGACACCTGAGGAAATCTGACAGATGTCTAGTAAAAATATGTATTCTTTTGATGATGAAGCTGCTGGATGTGTGTGTTTCTATCCTTCCCTAAAGGTCGTGTAACACAGCCACTACATAGATTTTGCCCATATTGGACAGATGAAAATTGGTCAAACGTGAATTGTCGTGGTCTTTTGTGAAGTTTCCACAGATGTATCACAGATGAACCATATTAAAACCACAGAAGATGTACTAATAAACCACGCAAAGAACACCTAATTTAACCGAAAACACGAACTGTGTGTGATTATTGCGCTGTTTAGATGCAATTCATTAGTGACTGGTGAGTCACAGTTTCAATGCGATATGTACGCCGTGTACGCAATATAAACGTTATACATCGGTGTGTGCAAAGTCCAATTAGACATACGTGGAACGGTTGTGGAAAGCCACAAATTTGCATAAGCACACAATTGCGAAATATTTACGTAATAATAGCGTAGAATTGGCGCACATCGACGAATGACAAACGCAAGAAACACTAACAAGTTACGTCTACCACGGATGTATCACTGAAGGCCAAACTATCCTAAGTGGTAAATGCACAAAATGTACACAGTGGCTGTTGAGAAACATGCTTGGAAAAAGGATGAAATTGAGGCCACTGCAGCCCCCTGAGAAAGGTATTAAAGGTAAGACATTGAAAGCCCTGTGAACTTTAATACATGTTTGATGAGAGTAGGACAGTTAGACACTGACCATCACTGAATTAAAATATGAAAAGAAAAAAGCCCCAAATTTGTTGTCTATTTTAAACGGTTTACAATTCTTCACTGTAGCAGTCATGCTATCTCATGCTCAGTTGCCAACGGTAAACATTTGCCAATATCTTGGCCTGTTTGTTATCTTGGCAACCAAAAGAAATTTATCATTTGTTCCGTTTACAAGTATTTTCAGCTGGAGGATACTGTGCCTGTGCTGCCTTCTTGCTATTTCTGTTTGGGCCGGGCTTGTCTGTGTGCTGCAGAGACCCATATGCATTTAAAAAGCAGAGTGAGAATTTCTACTTTTGTCAGAAAATTATAGAATTATTACAGATTCAAAGAGTTTTTTTTCAAAGGGGCAGATTTAAAACCAGTCAATAAGTATTTTTGCAATGTGGGTGTGTCTGATGTTCTACAGGAAGTACTGAAAGTATGGAAACAATCTAGGAAGATATCCTGTTTCCAAGTCAAAATAATTACAAATAAAGATTTCCATCCATTTTCTAAACCCGCTATATCCCTTTTGGGGGGACTGGGCTGCCAGAGACTACTGTTGGGCGAGGCGGGGTACACCCTGGACAAGCTGCCAGTCCATTGCAGGGCCACACAATCACTCCCACACACACTCACACCTCCACTTAGGAGTCTTCAACTAAATTTTAAAGAGGTCCATATAGAAAAAATGATGTTGACAAAATTATGTCTTGATATTCAGTGTTATATGTATTTTTAAGTAGCCGAGGATTGGTTGCACATCTGCATTTAATTAATATTCAACTCTCACTTGAAATTATTTCAATGCAACTTTTGGACAGTATTTTATGTCACATAACATAAAACACATGGAACTGTGGACCAGTACTGGTTTGTGGCCTGGGGGTTGGGGGGGACCCCCGATTTAATGGGAAAAAGACAGCCCATCGAAAAACACAGAGTTGGAGCTTCTTGTACATTGCGCGACTCGTACTAAACTCGTTAAAATAGTGGCACCCATCGTATTAGATTTGTGTCAAGTTCGGTCCGAGTCCAGGTCTGGGTTCGCATGACCCAGCTTCCGGGTCCGGATCCGGACCGCTAGTTAGTGAGCCCTGCTTTAGAGCAACCAATTATCTTCTGAAGCACGTTTTTGGACTGTGGGAAGTCCGGAGAGCCTGGGAAGGACATGCAAACTCCACACAGAAGGGTCTCATTCCAGATTCAAAGCTATCTCACTGTGAGGGAACAGCGCTGACCACTGCGCCACCGTGCAGCCTAAATATAGATATCATTTTGGGTAAATAAAGTAATTTTTCCTTTTTTTTTTTTGGTCACTCTCGTTTAATCAGTAAAACTACACCACAATTACTGCCTCATGTTCTATAACTAGATTTTAAACTCAGTATTGATAAATCATGATACCCATCTCTACAGAACTGCATTGATACAACTACTACTTTTTTCTTATGTGAAAGGTGAGACCAGCACCCCATAGAAAACATTCTCAAGCCTTAAATTTCCATTTCCAGAGAGAGTGGGAGAAGTTGGAAAGGCAGAAGGAAAGATGATATGCACAACACTTCTTTGACTACAGGGCAAGCAACAGAGAGACGGTGTGTTTATGAAAGTCACTGCAGACGTGAGGTGTCCAAAGTCATTGAGTCCTTCAAAATAAATAAAAAAGACCGAACTGCTTGTTATCTAAATGCAACACTTAAACTAAAGTCATCTACAATAATCAAAAGCTTTAAATTGAATTGAAAATGGCACCAAAGCAAAAACATTAAAATAAAATAAAAATAAAGTGCTTGCCCCCTTTTTTAATGTATTAATAATATGACATTAAAAAAATCATTTTGAAGTAAAAAGCAAAGCACAAAAGCCATGTGATGCAGAAAAACAAATTAATGGAAAGTTTCTTTGCCTAATAATGAAATAAAAAGTTTGTGTCACCAAAAGAATACAAATATAAAAATGTAAATATGCATACATGATATGCTGCAACTGTGAAGAAATGAGGGCCGACAGACCAAAGCTAAACATAGCATTTATTGAAATGTACTTTTATTGATTGGACTCTAGTAGAATCAATCTTTAGTTTTTACTTTCTTCACACAAATTCTCTAAAACAAAAGAATATTAAGAAAAATATAGGGACAGGAATCTTTACTGATTAAAAGCAAAATTTTAAAAGCAGAACTGGAGGGTTTACTGTCCAAACTAAAAACACTAAATGTTTAAATAAACACTATGTGGTAAAAATAACTGTGAAATCAGGAACCCTTCAGATTAAACTCAGATTCAACTTAAACATGCGTTTTTTCAAATAAAAATGTCAGTTTTTAATCTTTTTTATTTGTTAAATGAAGTCTAAACACAACCAAAAAAACTAAACAAATAAGGAGAAGAAAAAAAAGAAGAGCTTTTTGGATTTTATTTTGAAACCTCTGGATACCATTGCCAATTATAAGTAAGATTTAAATATCTATGTTTCCATGTATTCTAATGATACTTTGCTTCTGTACCACTCCCACTTTTTACTTATAGATCTTTAAAAAAATTATTTTGGGATAAAATAAAGCTTGTTTACTATAAAAATTGACTAAAATGTATAAAAGAAAGGTTCTCTGTGACTTTGGACGTCTCCGTTGAAAAAGTGAGCATACCAAAAATCTCTACAGTTCACCCAGGGTTTGCAGGAACATTTACCCACATGGATGGAAATGATGAAAAAGAGAAAGAGAGGAAGAAACATTTATGAAAAGCTACAAACATTTTAAAACACGCGGCAGAACAACACAAAAGGCAATGCAAGGCAAAACTGCAATCTGATTTTAAACGTAACTGAAGGTTTTATTGCTAAAAATGCATCAAAAAGAATTAGTTTCTATTAAAATCAATACATTTCTATTGAAAATAACTTTTTGCTAATGTAGAATGTACAGCATTAAAAGAAGCGTAAATAATAAGGCTAAACATACAAACAAAATAAAAATGGCTGCCTTTGTATCTCAGTTTTTAACAATGCACTTCACCAAGCCAAACCACAAGAATGACAGATGCCACAGTGCTGGAAGCGCACACGAAAAACACTTTTCAAACAGGAAAAACAGTGCACAAAAGTTTCAGAGAAAAGATATTTATGACGATGCAAAAGCACCACAAATGTTTGGGCTGCACAAACGGGTTCCACCAAAACACATCACACTACCGACTCATCCAGCTCCGGATCTATCAACGTCATAAAAGCTGGAAAGTACTTCTTTTGATGGCTTTTATTTTTTTTGGGGAAACCAAAACAAAAATACAAAAAAATAAAACTCAAACTTGACAAGTTGTCAAACCTGTCATGATTCCATTTGTGGAAACAGATGCCTCGTAAATTTGTGTTTGAAGCAAAGGTGCCTCCCACACTATTTGAAGATTCAGATTTCAGATAAAGACACTTGTAAGAGTAAAGTAAATACGCTGTACTTACTCAGCTTATCCCATGTGATGGTAAACTCAGAGATATATGGTACTTCACTCGCCTGCACTTTGTGCTCCTGTCCACTTTTTAGATATTTGTGGATTAAGCGGCTGGCAAAGGACTGATCCTTTCCTTGGGCCATTTTAAGACAAATGTCTCAGTGTTTGAGAAAGAATGTGCACAGGCAACCGTTTTCAGCCTAGACATCAATGACAGGCACTTCCTGTATGCAGTCAAGTGCTCTGCAATGGTTGGTTAACCACATAAAGTTAAGCTTCCTGTTCATGTACTGTTCCACAGCTTCAGTGGAAAAAAAGAAAAAAAAAAAAGTATGTCCACTTTTTAAAATACAACGTCATTGAAGAGCTCTTCGGCGTGTTTCCCGTGAAAGGAGCCTCTTTGTGTTCAAAACAGCCACACAAATTAAACAGAGGCAAGAAAAAACAAATCCAGCCTTGCAGAGTCAAGTCATAACACAAAACACGGCTATGGAATATTCAGAGTGCTGATATGAGAAGTGTGACACCCACAGACTAACAGAAAGAGGAGGCATCTCCAGACTACTGTGCTCTCTGGTGGTTCTATTTGACATTGCATTCCTTCACTCTTCCTGATTCTGTTATATCACGCCTTTGTGATGCAAAAAATCTTTATATTTCACTAGGGAAATATGCATTTGAAATCTAAACAGAGAACATGGCGGAAATGTCCTGTGTTGTTTTTTTTCACCCCGCACCTCCCTACAGAAAGCACAGGTGGCTTAAGTCACAGGCCTGCAAGACCGTGAGAACTACTGCCAATCAAAAAGCAGGTCAAGATCAGGACTCTGCAGACAAGCCACTAGCTATGGCACAGTTTAATGGATTAGATCAGACAGTACTTACAACTTTAAATAGCCTCAATTTATTTTACCACCAGGGTTAAAAAGTGCTTGGGACTTCAGATTTACCCAACTTCTTACCCCATATCTCTGGGAGTAAAACAACTATTAACATTCATTCATCCATATAAGCTTTTAGAAAAGACATTCCTTAACAAAATAAGGCACACTTTCAAAATAAGTGAATTAATATAGTGTTAAATTTGGAAATTCAATCATTATAGCAGTAAATTTCAAATGAAAACACAATTGATAGACAAACTGGTTTATTATTAGTATTATTATTATTATTATCATTGGTTTGTCAGTTTCCCAAAGGAATTATCAAACAGTCATCATAAAAAAAGCAAACAGCACCCTGTAATGTATCTATTTATGTGATAGCCATGATGAGGCTGTACTATTTGCTAATACTGCACACATGCTAAAGTGATGCCCTTCTTAAATTTAGGAATAAAAAACAAATATTATTTAAAAACAAACAGACTGACATCACGCAAAATGACTGAATATTAGATAATCCCAGATGCTCACCGCTTTCTTGCTCATTGCCTTTCTTGGCAGTTGCTGTGTTCCCCATCGTAGGAAGACTGGGCGATCCACAGCTGGCTAGGACTAGGAGGGATGATGATGGTGGCCGTCAGCTAACAGGGTCCTCCTCCGTTAGCTAGCTACGAAATTTCCGCTTGCTCCTGATGCTTCGCTAAAAACGACATCTATAAATATTCTTTGCAGACAGAAGCTGAACGCGCTCCGCTAATCACCTCGCTAATCTTTATGTATGGAGCTCTTTGTTGCTCATGTATGGCTCCGCTGGAACAACAACATGATCCAGACTTTTCACCTCTGCCTGCTGTCGCTCTGTGATGCGTTCAGGTCATATAGGAATACCCATGGACGCACTTGCTAGGTGAAGGAGCCTTTAAGGTTCACTTGGGAAAAATAAAAAGAAGTAAAATGAGGAAATAAAAATTACTTGTAAAAAATATAGTACATTTTGATTATATCACGCATCATATAAAAACATGAAAACAGTCATGTTCAACACAGTTTTGTCTTTTTAAAATAATCTAAAATGAAATAAAAAAGAGAGAACATGTTTCATTATAATTTAATGATGCTTCATCTTAACACTTTTTTTAAACTACAATGTATTAAGGGTAGTCTTTTTTAAGTATGCCTCCAAATTAAATGTTTTAAACAAAGTAGATCCATTGGTACTTAGCAACACCAAACTTTATCTGGTTTGACTTAAATAGACATTTAGATGACCCAGTGTAGCGTGTACTGATCAATACGATTTTTACACCAACTTATACTGCCTATTCTAGGTGTGTGAAGTAAAGTAACAAAAAAACAACATGTCAAAGTAACCTTTTTCCTTTTTTTTAAGTTGAAAAGATGCAGATGTATTTGCATTTAAAAAAAAAAAACGGTTAGGAACTTTGTTCCAGCTCTTATGAAATCATTTTTATTATTATAGTCAAGCTGTGTGGAGAACAGTTTTCCTTATTGTTAAAATAATTGATAACTGATATTTTGCTAAAACCACTTCATCTGTCAAAACAGGTCCCCTTTTCCTCTCAGGGCAATGTTTCTAGAAGCACCAAACCCAGGTTTGTTATTGTGAGATATGTGCTATGTGGTCTGAGAAAAAAATAAATGCTAAGTTATTGTTACATGAGTTGTTTTCTTTTCTGAACTTTTCTTGTAAATATAATAATCCAACATTATTGTTTTGTCATTTTTATTTCATATTTCCTCTTAGCAAGGTCCTGCTTTACAGTAATTGACCTTAATTGAACTGTTGACTGCTAAACAGGTGCAGAACCTTAAATCTGTCTGTGTTAAGACTGAGATTTACTTACTTTACTTTAAGTGTTAGTGTGTACGCTAATTTGTAATCACTTTTATTCAAAAGATTTGTGCAATGATAAATGCATTTACTTTTATGCATATGGGCTAGACCATTTGAACAATATGTATTGTTGGTTTTGTGTTAATACGATATGTGTTAATAATGACAAAGAAAAACACCAGTCCTCAAAAATCAAATGCAAAAATCTTCAAGGGACTAGTACATTTCCCTGATGATTTAAAAATAGACTTTATTGTACAAGTTTGATAGTAAAAAAAACATGTTTAACGCAAAAAGCCTATTGATAAACTGAACTGCAGCTTTACGACTTCTGAGCAAACGCTCCCAGTAGCGGCAGGTTGTTTTTTAGCACCATGGTCAGCGACACAGTTGCTAGGTTGCTAGCCTATGTTTGTACATCTGCAAGTTGGAGGGGCTGTAGCCAACTCTGATTTGAAGATATTAAATCCGTGTACGCCCAATAACACATTATAGTGGTATAGTATTAATTGACTTTAATGTGCTTGTAGCGAATCAGTTAATATGTAATAAATATATTACGTTCCATCCTATTAACAAGTACCTGATTGCCACCTGAATTTAAGCTTTTGTTCAGCAACCCCCCCCTTTATTTTTTGGGAATGGTTTTGCCCGTGGTCTCGCTCCAGTACTCCCAGCACACAGGGGGGAACTACAATTTTTCCTGCAGATTTTCTTGTCTTTAAATAATTGTCAGATTCCAGCTGTAAAAGCTGTGTACAATAAAAGCACTCAGTAGCCCTCGTGGTACTTCTGGGAGTGGGCTTCTTCTCACAAATAGGCCTCAGAGCCTCTCCGAGCGGCAGCCGTGTCTTCCGAATGAGACCAGCCAGAGAGCTGCTCTGTCAGCGCCTGGAAGAAACAAGGTAACGATAACAGTCGGCTTCTTGCCAGCACATTCTGCTAGGTGTTTAAGCTAGCGATCAAGGGTCATTTGGCTTTCTAGGGATTATTTCAAGAGTTATTTGAAATTATTATTGGTTTAAATAATTATTTGAATTTACCTCTAAACACCCAAATAAACACACGCATTGGTGTTCGCTGTAAGTTTAATTGGTTATCCTCTTTTCTTTGCTTTTTCACCTGACCGTTAGCATCAAATCGTTAGCAAGTGTTTTCTAGCAAATAATTCATGTTTTCTTTAGTTTTGTGTGTGGGTTCACGTAGTTTTACTGTTATGAAATTGTATTTATCAGTAGTGGATTTTATGCGGGTTTTGAAGGCTATTTTAATTTGAAATGGAATGGCCTACTACTATTACCCCCAACGATTTGGAGATACCAAATCTGCTGCTTGGCTGCTGATAGATGTAATTCAGTGAGTGAGTCCAGCACTTTACAGTAGTAATGACCTCGCTCGTGGTTACTTTGAAAGGGCCTCTAATAAAACTCTTCTAGGCCTATTCTTCGTATATAGACATCTGTGATGAATTAGAGTTGCTCAATTACATTTACAAATGGGTGAGTTCATTCACTCTGGCGTGAATGAGAAGACTGACCACCCCCCAACAGACAGAGCAGATGGATTATGTTATAACAGATTATCCAGCCTTTGATCATAACTCGGTAATACGGATTAAGTTGGGTTTGATATGCCTAATCTTTAAATTAATAAAAAAAATCCCAGTTGTTTCTGTTCTCTTGAGTGTCAGTCGTCATACCTGTATTACCTGTAAAAGACACTATCAGCCGCTAACCTGTTCACATTTGATTTATAGTTTCATATGAGCTCATGCTGCAGTGGTTTTATTGGTGGGAATTTCTTCTGCTGCACCATGTACCATTGACTGGGACATGAATCCCATTTTTCATCTTTAGCTTAAATTATGCACCAAAGGATTGTGATGAAGTGGGAGCTCCCCTGCATTCTTGGTAGTGGTGAATGTTTAAAGACCCACTCCAATCAATATAATGATTTTAGGGTTTTTAACATATTCTTGTGGCATTTTCCTCATGATGGAGGACGCATATAAAGAGTATTTCTTTATAACAATTGTTGTGAATCAGGAGTGGAAGAAAAAATGCAGTTTAAAACAGGCTGTAGCAGTGACATATGTGCTACAATTGGGGGCCTACAAGCTTCATGTTCAATTTCATTCTGATGCATCCATTTGCAGACATAGATCCACGTCCGTCTTCATTTTCCTCATCCGAGTTGGCATCTGGCTTAGAACTATCCTGCTGGATAGTGCTTGCCAATTTTTGTTGCACCAACAATTTTAGGTTGTGGGAGTGACGGGCTGTAAACTAGTGGGAATGAGTCGACTCAAAGGGATGCTGGGAAGTCAGGATAGGCTTACTGTGCACCATCAGTCCCACCCACAACTAAAAGGCCAATTTCAGATGAACTACTGCCAGTCTGCAGAAACTATGTCCTAGAAAACACCACTGGTTTTATGATTTTACCAATGCTAAGATCCTTATTAAGACCACTGGGAGAGCTTTTGAATTAAATGGTAAATGGCGTATACTTATATAGCGCTTTTCTATCTACCCCAAAGGAGCGCTTTACAGTCACAGGCCCATTCACCCATTCATGCACACATTCACACACTGATGGCGGCTCCGCTGCCGAACGCTGGAGTCAACCTATAACCACCAGGTTCAGTGTCTTGCCCAAGAGCACTTTCACACGTGGGCGGGAATCAAACCTGCAATATTCCGATCAGAGGTGGACCCCCCTAGCGCTGCATCCCACCATATTTAGATAAAATTTTGATTGGAGTGGGACTTTAAAAATGACATATTTCTTTTAATCTTTGTAAAAATTCTAAAATTGATAATCATTTTGTGTATTCATTAATGTATGTCCTTCATATTCAATTTAGAAATGGGTCAATTCAAGTTAATTTTAGATTTGTTATTAGTTCTAAACTTTTTGTTTTAGATTAGGCAAGACCCAGTTTATAGTCATAAATAGTGCGTTTTGGTCTGACATTTACTAACAATGATTTAATTTTTAGAACATTAAATGCTTTTTTTATGACATCAAATCACTGCACTATAATGTAATTCAGAAGCATTTTAGTTTACACACGAGAGTTGTGTGTCAATTGAAAATGTGGAGCCATTGCTCCTGCAATGAGTTTATTTGCTTTCTTTTATGTTTGCGCCCCCAAAACATTCGGATTTGATCCAAAACATGCATGAAACAACTAAATAATGGCTTAGAGCAATATATTTTTAAGTCAATTAAATAAAACAGTTTGAATTAATTTACCAACTGGTTAGCTTGGGGTTCAAAATCCAAGGCTTGACACTCATCACCAGGTTGCCTATTATTCCCGTAAGTTGCTATGGTTGATAAGAAACTCTTTTACACATCAGTTAACAGATGGCTGTGGATGAACAGAAGACACAGATTGCCCTAAAAAGATTTTGGAAAGCTTTACAAACTTACTTGGAAAATTGTCTTGCTTGTCCTAGTAGCAAAACCTACTCACCTAGGAATCCTTTCATCTTTTCAAATTTGCTTTGGTTAAATTACTGCTGCAAAATTACTTAAATTAAGACCTAGAATAAAATCAATCATCATAGAAAACACAATAAACTTAAAAAGTAAACATCAACAAAGCTGGGATCTGCAGCAGAGCTGGTTCTTCATGACAGCTAATATTTTTAAGTTGGATTTATAAAAAAGACGATATTTTCATATTCATATTTCTTTTTTTTAAATATTGGCTTTACTCTTACATTTCAGTTTTAAGAGTTGATAAATATTTTGAACTTTGTCAGTTTTTTGATTCTATGTTTTTATTTTTAAATTAAAAGTGTTTAAAGTGTGTACTGGTCATAGCAAGTTTGTTAATCTTTTATTTAAAAAAAGTTACTCTCCAATTTATGTTTTCTTCTTTTACCTTTGGCAAGTGTAAACTATTAGATAAACCTCCTTTATTATAAAAAATAAAATGTGAAAATTGTAACATCAAATTTTTAACTTTTAACTTGCCAACAAGTAAAAACACAAAAAACTGAATTATCAGAAACTGTAGTTTCATCTGAATGAAAGCATGGAGAGCTTTTGGGCCAATTTACGTCAGAATTGTTACTGTAGCAATAACATAAATCATTGAATAATTACCTTTTGTTGCATTATATCGACTGACGACCTTCTTTGAGGTGTTTTCTATCTGTTATTCCAACGACGACAGTTTCTCAAGACTTGTGAGCGACATTATTATTTACTGAATTCATTATTTCATATTAAAGACATACTGGAATTGACACAATTTACCAGTAGTTTCTTTTTTGTATGTTTACATGTATTTGTCAGCAATATTGCATTGGAGGAGCATGGGATTATATTTTGTCCATGCCTTCTCTTGCATGTCTGTACAATGTTAATGACGGGAAATGAACCATTTTTTTTAACAGATTTTGCTCATCTGTAGCCAAGCTAATTAGAAACTTTTACTTTATCAATGTTTCATATCAAACACGATACTAAAAAAAAAAACGTTTTTCCCTTGACTTGCTTTTTACAGAACTTCTGGTGTTTTCTTTGTGAATGAAGTTCTTAAAAAATGCGTAGATCTTTGACCATTGCTTCCTAGTTGTCGCAAAGATTTCGGAAGAAATCCTGATTTAAAGTCCCACCCCAATCATCTTTTTATCTATTTCAGAACCTGTTACCAGTGGTCGTTTTATTATGTCATTTTAAGGCAAAAATAATTTTCCTTTTCTAGGACATAGTCTCCACAGTCTGGCAAGAGTTCATCAAAAATTTGCCTTGGAGTTGTGGGTTGGGCCGTTGGCGCAGAGTGAGTCTGCCCTTATTTCCCGTCATCTCTGTGTTTACACTCTCTCTTGCTAGCTTACAGCCCCTCACAGTGCCCTAAGCTAACATTAGCAGTGCAGCAAAAATGGCAAACAATATTGTTTGCCATTTTTGGCAAACAATATTGTTTGCCATTTTTGGCAAACAATATTGTTTTCCAATACTGTACGGCTGGATTGTAGAGCTATCCAGCCGTACAGTATTAATCCAGATGTTAGCTCGGGCGAGGAAAACAAAGATGCTAATGGATCTGTTTCTCTGCATCGGAATGGAGCAGAGCAGGGAGCCTGTGCCCTGCTGAATGGAGTTTGTACATAACAACTACCAGCTTTTTCAAACTGCATTTTTTGCTCCAGATTCACAATGATTTCCATAGAGAAATGCTCAAAAACTGAGTTTTAATCTTTATTTTCCATATATATGTCCTCTATCATGAGAAAAACGCCACAAGAACATGTTAAAAACACCAAAAACACCATTTTCCTTGGCGAGGGTCTTTAAAGACTTATTGAAATCTGCTGGTATACATGTGAGATCAACATTGTATATGGTAACAACTCGTGTGAGGCAGCTATGTTGCAATGGGGTGAACAAACATGCTTCTGTTATTTGCTTAGGCCAATGGAATAAAGAGTGTCACAGATGACGGGTGTGTAGAGCTGACTCCTAACAATGCTTTTTTGTGCTGTGTGGCAAAGGGAGATGAGATGTGATGACATAAACATTCTTAGGAAAGCTGCTCACCCCTCCTATCTTATATAGGTCTTTGGCTCCCTCTCCTGGTGAAAGCTTGTAATGGTTTCAGCTATTGGTTAAGTATGAGGATACAAATTTTCCACCGAAAATGTCATTGTTATGCTGTCCCCTAAAGTAAAGCTAAAATATAGTTACAGACCTCAGGGGATGTCAAGACTGTATGGTTTTGATTTTAATTTGCTAGAAGCAACAAATATTAGAAAAGAGAAATTGAAATAGATTAATTTTAAGTGTACAAAGTTTTTTTTGTAGTAGAATTGTATAGTGAAACAATTTAGTAATATGCAATTGAATGGCTTTTATTTATTCTAAACCTTTTGTCTTATTTTAAAAATAGGGTATTTTAAAGTATGTAGAAAGTGAATAAAATGCTTATAAAATGAGATGTAAGGACTGTATTTTTGACTATAAACTGGTGACATCAGCAGTATTTTTGACCTTGTTCAGAGACATAAATTAGAAAAATGGGGGTGGATTGTGAATAAAAAGATATGTACTTTAAATTGTTTTGAAGTTGGCAAGGCACGTTTTATTTGTTCAGCACATTTCAAACAAATGGGGAATCTCAAGTGCAATTACAAAATAAAAGCCCAAAGACAAAAATTAGGATAAAAAAAAGTTATGAATTAAATATTAGTTAAGAGTGCTAGTTAAAGACTTTCATCGGTCATACAGTGAGCAAAAAATAATAGCTTTGAGTTGGACTTGAACATTGTCATAATAAAAGTTTGTCTAACAACATCAGGAGGACTGCTTTGGGTTTTATCCGTATGAAAACGAAGCGCTGCTTCACTGGGTTTAGTCTCGACTCTGGGCGTCAGCAGAGGGCTTTTCCCTGAGCTTCTCAGAGTCTGAGGTGGTTCATGTGGAACCAACATGTCAGAGATGTACGTTGGTGCTAAGCCATAGAGAGACTTATGCACAAGCGGAGCCGCTTTAAGGTCGACTCTCTGAAGCCAGTGCAAAGACCTGAGGACAGATCAGACTTTGGGATTTGTTTGGGAACACAGGTAGCAGTATTCTGGATGGACTGCAGCCTCTTTACCGAGTCCAGTTAGCAGACTGTTGTAACCTAACCTTCTGAGATAAACAAGTAAATTCATGAGGTCTTTACATTTGATTCTTGCGATGTCTCAAGATGTTAAAATGCTGAAGTAGGAATAGATCTGATGTGACTGTTAAAGTTCAAGTCAGAGTCTATCAATAATGCCTACATTTTTGACTGTTGATGCTTTTTTTAGTTGCTGCTTGCTGAAGAGGATTGTTTCAGTTTGTCTTTAGCTGCTAAAAGTTGACTTGCATACATAGTAATCTGTTGGATCCAGTGACAAAGTGATTTCACTGATCCATATTCACCTTTCGCTGTGAGAGAAATGGAAAAGCCACGGTCATCTTCATATTTGTGTCATATTAAACTTGTCTTGAAGCCAATTAAATCAAAAACAATTTTTTTCAAAGAAAAACAATCCCTTTTTAATGTTGCTAACAGTTCTGTAAACCACATTGGGATTTTTTATGTTAAGAACAAAACAAAGTTTAGTTTTACTAACAGTGAAGTACTTTAAAACTTTGTTTATTTTTGCCAACAACCTTTTATAGTTTTACTTTATTGCTGACATTTTTTAAACAAAGCTTTTAGCCAGAATTGCTAATATTCAGCAAACTCGACATGTTGAATTTATTTACAAAGGAAGGGAGAAATATTTTGAAGCAAGTTTCTATCATCCTCTCTTTCCTTTTTTTTTAAAGACCCAGTCTAAGCTATTTTAAAAGCACTCCAAGTGGTCTTTTAATTACGATCATGTGATTTTTAGCCAAAAAAAAAAAGTCTTTGTGGTTTTCTAGGACGTAGCTTCTGCAGAGCTACAGTAATTTATTTCGAATTTCACCTTTGAGACAGTTGGCGCGCCGCTTGGCCTTCCCATCCATGTTGCTGAAAGCTCAGAGCAGGGAGCATTTGCCCGCACGCCGTATTTTCTGCATCCCAAAAAGTGCTGTTTCAAACACAAGGCTTTCATCTTCTCCTGATTAGCAACAACGGAGAAATACTCAGAAATGAAATCTTAAGCTTAGTTTTCTTAATATAAATCCTCTACTAATAGACAAATACCACAAGAAGATGTTAAAAACACCAAAAACATCAAATGACAACAGTTACATCACTTTTAATCCTGTTTCCTTCAGTTGTGTGTGATTGTTCTGTCAAATGACCTACACCAGAGAATCAATGTGTCAAAGATAAATGTTGGAAGTGTTTTAGTTGCAACACATGTACCCGTCAGATCTGCCCTTGTTCCTGAGGGTTTACATCACACCCAGCAGGGCCAGCGGCCTTACAGAGGCAGTGTTCTGTGACTCCTGCACTGAGTCGCTACAGTATGCCACTGGGAGCTGGGGACGGATTGTCAACAGCACAGCTAAACTCACTTTATCACTTTGACTCTTTGTGGCTGCTCTTCCACTCTCTGCTCATCCCATTTTAGTCAAGATCAATGCCCTGTGCTTAGCGCAGCCAGAGCCAGCCTCGCAGTGAGGACCACTGAGAGATCAAGCGATCAGATTGTTTCTTCATTCTAATTTGCTCAGAGGCCGTCGATAGAATCGATGAGGCTGATTTGCAAGCTAGCATGGGTGCTTATCTTCTTAAGCTCACATGTGCTCGCTGATCCCACAGCAGAGTGAGTGTGTGAAATATAAACGATACAAGTAAAGCAGTGTTTTACCGTACCTTCACCTCTAGAGGGCGCTCTTGATCTTTTTATGTAACTTCTGGGTTAGTAAACTTGAATAAACATAAACAGCACATGCCTCCCCAAAAGCTGTAGTTCTTAGGTAGAAAATGTTTCACTTAAGGAGTATTTTTTATTATTTCCTCCACAAAAAATAAAAAACGGAAAAATGTTGATACTGAGCACTGTGGTAGGAAATTCCTAAATTCACAGGATTTATTAGTATTACAGTGGAAAATCTAAGAATACTCTAAAACAGAAGCAAACTTTTTCAGCACTGATCACATAGCTTGTTGTAGATACATTATTTAATAAGTTGCACGGTAAGTCCAGCGTGAGAGCTGCATGAAACTCTTTAAACTGCTGGATCAGGTATCACATGTGTTAAGCCTGCATTCTGCTGCTGGTGCCCCAATGCTCTCTAGTGGAGTAAGATAATACACACCAAACCACAAAGTGCTCTGCAGTCAATCTTGGTCAATTCGCTACTACTGTTTTGCAGCTGTAAAGTATGTTTTCTTTTCTCCTCCACAGGATTTCCCAGCCCCTATGGCACCCCCCCGCCCCTCCATCTCCTCTTGGGGCTCTAAATAAGCTTGGATTGTACAGCTCCTTCAGGAGTCCTCCCCCTCTAACACCTTCCCACCATCGGCACGTTCTCTAACTCCCCGTTCTCAAAGATTCCTCTGCTAATGCTGCTGAAGGGGGCTGCAGAGATGCTCAGATGATCCATCGGGCTGTTCTGAACCACATTGTCCACACTGCCCTGGACAGAGAAGAGTAATTAGTGTGGGAGACCCCCTAGGAGGGTGCTGTGAGCACCCCGTGCAGCCTGCCCGCCTAGCTTGGCAAAAAGCTTAGCTTACCCCTTCACTCTTGTACTCCCTGAGATGCCCTCCCCTCCAAATGATGGAGGTGAGCAAGAAAATTTCATTCCTCAAAGGGATTTCATGACTTGATTTAGCTGGTTGCTCTGCAACTTTGCATATCTTTCTCACACAGGGTAGCACAGAGACAAAACAGTAACACATTCCCTCATGTATACACTCACACGGACTCACAAGACTTAGGTTAAGGATATTGCTACATGGAAGGAGAAGTGCATACCCTGACTTGAGACTCAGATTTTGGGGTACGGGGGGGGGGTTGACCCATACAGAATGAAGGTGTGTCTTGCGGTTCCCTTGAGGCTGGTCAAGCCACCTCAAGGTATGTCCAGAATATGGAACATCTCATTGTTGTGCGTTTGGTTAGTGTATTGTAAACTAATGTGAGGATTATATAAGTTGGATGCACTTAGGACGTACAGGTGATGCTGT
The DNA here is from genome assembly GCF_053564925.1 of Oryzias latipes. Classification (NCBI taxonomy): domain Eukaryota; kingdom Metazoa; phylum Chordata; class Actinopteri; order Beloniformes; family Adrianichthyidae; genus Oryzias; species Oryzias latipes. The sequence continues at coordinate 11,667,024 of NC_136240.1, forward strand.
GGTACGGTGTCCTTACACCACACTTCCTTACTGACGGCACACAAATGCCGCATCGGATAATCTACCCTAATGCCCATAGGATGTCCACAAAAACTACACACTGCTAAATTTCCTGAATTCTAACAGTCAGGCAGTGCACGAGTAGCCCGCAAGAGTGGCTCACTTATGACTTGAACAGCACTAACAGCCTCCTTCAGCATTGCGCAGGGTTCAGGAGGGTTGAAAAAAATGAAAAATCTGTACGTCGTGCATGCGTAAAGTAGGTGAGACTACTTTATTCTTGCATGTTTTTAAGCGTTTGCTACAACTGGTTGCCTGGAGCATGCCCATAGACAAGAAATGTGCATTAACATCTTCAATCTATGGTTCGTGGAGCAGTCTAAGACTTTGATATCACAGAGTTTATCATTTTTCACCACCAGACCGCCCAGATCTACCCGTAAGGGCAGTTGTGACTAAGGCATAGTAGAATTGGTGAAAAAGAATTGGTGTGTTCTTTTTTTTTTTTTTAGCTCCAGGACATCAGTTTTAGCAAAGGTCTCCACATACAAAACACACCTATTAGTGTTTCCCCACAAGTTCTTTTAACATACTCTAATGAAAAGCTGTGGCAATAAAACATTTGTTTTAACTTTAACCATCACATTTAAGGCTGGCGACTTGACTTAAACTCACATCCAATGACTTGGACTTGCAAAAAAGACTTGTTAGCCTCTCTGCATCGATGTACTGACATTCAATCACCAGGATTTTGATCCACCTGTTTCACAACATTCCTTGCAGAGACACAAAAAAACACTGTTCTGTTGCCATTGTGAAGCACAGCATGGGATTTGCTAGTCTTGTATACTGTCTTCTCCAGAGGATCAAGGAGCATCCCCCGTGAACGTGCCATCTTCAGGTTCCTACCAGAGCAGCGGGAAGAGGAAGATGCATTCAAAAAAGAAGAAAGGCACCATTTCTGCCAACGTCGCTGGCACTAAATATGAGATTGGTATGCCCATAACACTATTTCAGATGCATGACTATGTTTTTAAACATTTATTTATCTATTACACTGCTTAATATATCGGAGATCTAATTTAGATTTATTGACAGCCGAGGATTATTCAAAACACTCAACTGGTTACCGTAATTTCCGGACTACAGAGCGCACCTGATTATAAACCATTTCATTTTCAAAGGATAAACCATTTTGTACATACACAAGCCGCACCTGTCTATAAGCTGCATGTGCCCACATTGAAACGTGTTGTAGAATGAGGATGTGTATGTGCTGAAACCGCGGCGCCGCGTGTGTAAGAAAGAGGGGAGAGCGCATCCAGTGCAAGGAGCGCTCTCACTCACTCTTGCGCTGCAGCACTTCGCTCCTTCCTCTTACACACGCAGCAGCGCGCTGACACACATACACATCCTCGTTCTACAGCACCTATATAGTTAGTTCAATAGTTAGATAGTTAGTAGTTAGATGTTACTGTTATTTGTTAATAAAGAATAGTGCTTTGTAATTATTACTTGCACCGGTATCCATTTGCGACGTGTCGCAACGCCGCAACTCCTGCTGCTTCATCACCGCGGTGATCAAAAAAATCCCACACCGTCACAGCTCTATTCCAAACAGTGCCTGACAGTAACTCGGCAGCAATATGTTAGTAACAGCACTAGAAGGGCTGGTTAAAAAAACATACTGGTAAAAGTCACTGAGAGCAGCCGTAACTTTATGGCTGCACACGCCTCCAGTGCACTGAAACCATGGAAGTCGTCCTCCTCAGTGTGGGATTGGTATAGCGTCAGACATTCTTCGCCAAACACTCTCTCAGTCTCTCCTTTGTTGTCGTTGTCAGTGTCACTCTCTTCCTGAGGCAAATTCACTCCTGAGCTTGCGCTGTCCTCTCCGTTTCGCAGCAGACCGGCTTTTCCAAACCCGCTGGTGACGGTGGATTTTTTTTTGACGGTGGATTTTTTTTCACACTGCTTTAAGCGATTGCTTTTAACTTGAAAGCTGCGTCATCTGCATTTCTTCTTGAATTTTCCATGATGAGGGTCTGTTCATGCTATTCATTCACAAAGTGGGAATTTACATTAAACTTGCGTCTTCCTTGACACATATACCGTATTCCCCCTGTCTCACTCTTACCCTTTCTGCTCGAGCTCCCCTAGCGGCCGTTAGAAAACATGCATAAAAAAAAGAAAATAAACATGCATAAATTAGCCGCATCATTGAATAAGCCGCAAGGTTGAAAGCATGTGACAAAAGTAGCGGTTTATAATCCAGAAATTACGGTAATTTGATTGTTTTAGTGGGATTTAAAGTTTGAGAATAAAAAAAGTGTTGCTGTGGTTAAAATAGAAAAATAGTTTCTGCTACCATTTAAATAAACAGCACCTACATGAATAGGTGGCTCAAGGATCCTGAAGTATCTATTTGTGTATTTTCTATGTTCGCCTCCTTTTTTCACAAAGTAAATATATATTCATCTAAATGTCAGCCAATTTAAGAGATTCATGGCAACACCACAGATAACCTCTTTTTTCTTCATAAAATGATTTTTCAAAAGTAATTTTTGATATTAAAGTTCCTGCATTGAAACTAATTTAAGTTTAGGTAGAACTAAACAGATAATACAGCAACAGTTCAGCTTTTATATAGATATGTTTTTTTTTTTTGTTAAGGCCATCTAACTGCTTTTTGTTGTTGTTGAAAAGCCAAAATAGCATTGTAAGCATTCCTCCCAATGCTCAACATATTGCTTGGCTGCAGAGCTCTCAGGGGTGAACTACAACCCACGAAACAGAGGAGTCAGCAGCAGAAAGTACAAGTTGGAGGCTACCATGATGTCGTAGGAAAATGGAAGTCCAGCTGTGAGTCGGTCAGCTAGCTGTGACGAGACCCTCACAGTGGCCATTCTGAGAGCAGTTCAGGTCCATTTGAGAGAAAATTAACACTAGAGTCCAGATGAATGGCTTGTTTTTCAACCTTATTTTTATTTTGCTTCAAAACTAGGGTATTACAGCTAAAGGTTACAAAGTTAGAAAATTGAAAATGTCCTTAACAGCCAGTCATAAGGGAATGTAAACTCTTGCACTTAGGTTGCCTTTATTGTTAAACGTGATGGAAAGAATCAGTTATACAGTAACTTTGCTATTCTCAAAGACCTTACTGTTAACTACCAACATATGCCTGCTGTGATATAAACACTTACTGTTCCAGTTAGCAAAGCACTGTTAGTCTCTACTGACATTAACAGATGGATGAAGCCACACTGGAATCATCTTTTTCCCATTCAAGAGCCATCATGCAACATTAGGCAACCCTTCTCCAGGTTTGTGGAGGCTTTCAAGAAATTAATTAATACCTTGTTTCGTTAGGGCATATGAATTTTTCATTACTCCCTGAATAATGAATGCTTGTTGGATTAATGTCCAAATGGGCTGCCACCTATCTCTCATACTTCGGGGTTTCCAGTGGGATTTGAATGCATTACAGTCAATTAATTGATCTTTTTCTAGAGAGGCATTACGATTAGTTGCTCCGCAACCATGCAACGAATGGTAAACATCGCTGTGAGAATTTTCAGCTATAAGCATCCACAGTCATACTTTTAATGAATGGAAAGCAACATTTAAACCTGTCAAAATATTTGGATGAAATATTGATTGATGGAAAAAATTGATTTTCTTAATCTGTGTAATATGATACTATTTTGCATCGACAGAATTAAGGTGCCATTGAATTGTGTATGAAATCAATTGTTTAATGTTGACTTTAGGGCCTTTAAATCTTCCTGTGTGCCTTTTTCACAGTTCGCATAGTCATCAATGAGATGGACTTCATCAAGGCACGTGATGATGATGAGACTGCCAACCTCATCTGGAACGACTCAGCGGTGCAGCATGAAAAGATTGCTGAGCTCAGGAACTATCAGGTATGCAACACAAACTGTCATGTGAAATCACTCTGCAATCACATTGGCCTGATTGTTGGCCAAAAAAATTAAGGTACACTCAATACAAGACATGTAACTGCATCTATAAAGGAAGTAAAGGTTTGAGTTTCTTCAGTTGGTGTTCTGCACTCACACGTGAACTCCTGCAATATAGCTCTAAAGATAGAATACAACTTTTTGGAAGGATTTTTTTTTTTTTTATTCATGCATTTTGAAGCAGTGCAACTGATGAAAAGATGTAAAGGATAAAACAAAGATGGCAGTTATTTCAACACTATAGGAGTTTTTTTGTTTGGAAAAATCTTTCTGGAAAATGTTGAACTTATAACTTCACGATGTCTTACTACAGATGATTATAGACTCAATGTACCTAATTACGAAGATTTAAAGCCTTCCATCACCCCTGGTTTAGTTCTTACTCAGGTTTTTTGTCTAAATCTTAAAGAATGAATTACCTTTTAAATGAATACTGTGTTGGAGACCCACTCAAGCCATCTTTTGATATATTTTAAAAGCATTCCAAGTGGTCTTTTAATTAGGATTGTGGTAATTTTAGCCAAAATGTAAAACAAAATCTGTCATGTTTTAGGACATAGTTCCTGCAGTAGTTCATTAAAAATTTCCCTCTGAGTTGTAGACAGGACCATTAGCACAACCCCACCCCCTCTTCCCTTCCCCGTTGCTGAGAGCTTAAAGCCCATTTTCTATTTCACAAATATGATATTTTTTAAACAACATTTTTTCATGTGCTCCTGATTCACAATGATTTAAAACAAGAAATGCAATTTTGAGCTTAATATGTGTCTAAGTATGTGCCTTCCATCATCAGAAAAATACCACAAAGAATATGTTTAAAACAACAAAAACACAATATTCATTGTAGTGGGTCTTTAACATTTAAACCCCCCAAATGGACAACTTAATAGAGTTAATGGTCAAATGAAATGATAACTTAAAGAAATACAAAAATGTGTTTATCTACTTGAAACAGCAGGTTAAAAAAATAAAGCCTAACAAAAGAATGTAAGTATTCGACAAAAGCAAAAGCTTTCAGACTGTCTACCTGCTTTGTTAAGACCCGGGTCAATTATAGGAAGCCTGCAGACAGAAATGATTTGTGGACATAGTGAGAGGCAACAGAGATGGAAAGATTGACAGGCAGGCTGACATGTTGTGAGCAGCAGGGGCTTGTGGGGCAGGTTTCACATGTCACTAGTGATGTTGATAAGATAGACCTAAACAACAGGGTGTCTGCAAAGATTCTCAGTCATCCAAGTCATGTTATCACAGGATTCTGTTCTTCAGGGCAACTGGACTTTAGAGGTGGGTCTAGAAGACGCTTCGCTGCCCATCCCAGCAGCTTCTTTAGTTCTAGTTGCTCATCTGAGATGCTGCTCAGTTGCTCTGACTCACTTGTGCTGGGCTGAGCATGATTTTACCCTAGTTTGACCCCCTATCTTCCAGAATGAACTTGGCTACTCTGAGCTTTAGTTATCTATCTTCTTGAGCTCTTATTTGATTATACTGGACACTAATGATTGATTAAATCTCAGGCTAGTTAGGAGGGCTTGTTAGGAGAGGGGCAGCAAAAGTTCAATTGAGTAAACTGAATTCTACAAATACTGCAACAGCTTAACATCCAGTAATTTTACTAAAGGGTTGAGCTTTTTTTTGTTTTACTTTTTTAGGCTGAGCCTTTATCCTGAGGAGATTTTAAGAAAATATATTTTTCAAAAAATAAGTAGGAAGTCACCCAAATTGGCTTTAATATTCACTCTCAGTCTCCTGGAATTGACTTAATTGTATAAACTCCTTCCAATGCCGCGTTATGTTTGTATCATTTTGGACAACAGTCACACATTTTTTTTCCATCCTACTTTTTTTTCCCCTACATTTTTTTTCACCTAAGTTAGGCAATGTGAGATTTTGCTGTCAAATCTAAGTTCATACAGTCCTAATTAACGCCCCTAATTAACGTTCAGGCTCATTTAGTCAAAGAATACAGAAAAACACAGAGTTTTTCCTTTACATACCCCCTCCTTTTGGTACATTCAAAGCAATTCATTCAACTGTCACCACAGGAGTCTGCGATGCAGAACCAATTACCTTGGCCCCTCTGAGTTGAGATTGATCGTTATTTTTCTCATCTCTTCCCTCCCCAACCTTTAAATGATAAAAAAACCACTGTAAACTAAATATGGGTTGAAAAAGGTCTCAGCGTCACCTTTTTGTTTTGAGTCTGTAATTGGGCATAAATGTCAGAACATTGTAAGCTCACTTCAGGTTGCTGCCTTTAATGTGCTAATTTTTATCAAGGGGTGGGGGTGGAATTGAGTGGCGTAATGGTTCTAACAACATTATTATGTCTGCCTGTCCCTCTGCAGAGAATAAACCATTTCCCTGGCATGGGTGAAATTTGCCGGAAAGACTGCCTCGCAAGAAACATGTCCAAGTAAGTTTTCTGTCCATTTCAACACATAAATGTGTTTGGATCACATTCAGCGGTATAAAAAACAAGATTTTCCAATCCTGCTGATAGTTCTAGAAGTTACAGCTGGGTACTTGTAGCATTGTGCTCTCAAGCCAAATAGGCAGTGGCTTCTCTGAAAGCACGCTTTCATCTTCAGCATAGAACTAAAGAAGTATGACTCTAAAGGTGTTACATTTGTTTAGACAATAGAACACTTACCGTTTCCTTCCTTTTGTGGGCAGAATGATCAAGTGCCAGCCTCAAGAGTACAGCTTCATACCCAAAACCTGGATCTTCCCTGCTGAATACACTCAGCTACAGAATTATGTGAAAGAGCTACGCAGAAAACGCAAGCAAAAGACATTTATAGTCAAGCCTTCCAACGGGGCCATGGGCCACGGGTAAGTATGCCATGTATAGCAAGTGTCCTATAATGGTTTTTACACTCTAAGTGAGAGAAATGAAATATGACAAGGGGCAAAAGTGAAAAGAAAGAGAGAAAAAGGACATGAGGAGAAATGACAAGCACAACAAAAGGAAGGAAATTAGGGGGTTTTGACCCGTTTCCATGCAGGCCAAATACTCAGTGATAATCTGATTTCCTGAGTCTTTTCTCCTACGTTTTTTCAGTGTCCTTTATCCAATAGCAACATATGTTCGTGTCAACACAAAAAGCTGATATTTCCTGACATGTTTTTATGTTTATCTGATTTAGTTAGTAGTTTTACGCATCTGTTCAAATTTAAAAAACAACAAGATGAGGGGCATCATTGTGCATCCATAGCAACCACTATTTTTGCCTTGTGGAGTAAAAATGAATTTTGACAATGATGCACAGATATTAGTTCTGCAACCGGGCTGTACACTGGTGTAGTGGTTAGCACTCTCACCTCACATCGAGTTCAAATCCTGTGAGCATGTTGATTGTGTGACCCTGTGACGGACTGAGAACCTGCTCAGGGTGTGCCCCGCCTTCTACCATTAGTAGCTGGAATAAGCTCCAGTGGCCCCCAAAAAAGGAATTAATTGGGTTTTAAAGATGGATTGATAGATAGATTATCTGCAACCATCTATGCAATGTTTATCAAGAACAACTCCAGATTTAAAATGAACAGAAAGCTTGAAAATTCTATATGAAAATCCATGTAGACACAGGTTTTCGTATAATTGTGTTCGCAAATATCTAATTAGTCCCAGCTATCTGTTTTTTGTGGGCATGTAGACAGGCTCACTGCTGTGGACGTCTGTGGAGAAGGCAGGATTTTTGGCACCAGATTGAGTATGATAGCTGAGAGGGTGTGGTAATTTAATTGTGGGCCTCATTGTCCTCAATGGTCACACTAACCGGTGCCAGTGGACACACACACTCACGCACACATGTGCACACACACATACACGGTCTTTTGCAGTTAGAATAGTTCCTTCCCCGAAGGTCTCTGCATGTGATTATTGGATTCTTTTATGAGGCCCCATCAGGAGAGACCAGTCAGACTATAAAACAGACATAGATGGCTGCTGGAGGGGACTCTGTCTCTCAATTGCATCTCTTTATCAACAGATGAGCTGCCTGTGCTACCTGAATGCATATTTCTAGCAGTTCCACGGGCTGAGAGCAACCGAGGGTCTCTCATAAAGTCAGATTAGATCTGTGATCGTTGGATAACTGGAATGGTTAGTGTTAAGCTAGTCTTTACTTTGTCAAATACTTTTACCTTTTCATAAATTGCGATTCACTCGTTCACAGTCACTAAAAAGGACTGCTGCAGTAAAGTTGCGAGGTTCCATGCTTACTTTTGGTGTTAGTACACCATTACTGCAATGCACTAATGCATTGTCACCCTTTTTGTTTCTTATTAAGAGTAGAGCAGCATGAGTGACTGTTCCATATTACGAATAATCATGTTTTTCTTTCTTATTTTAAAAGATATATATCATTCGATTCTTGGTAAGATGCAAGTTGGAGGAAAGTGTTTAAAAGATGATAAATTCTATTTAGTGACAGAGCAATCCAAAGAGTGTTTCTCCTATGCAGCGTAGTACAGTATGTTAATCAGATATGTGTGCCCACAGAGAGGAAATGCTGAAGAAGCTCCTTTGTGTCGCACACACGTGTTTTAGAGTTGCCAGAGCAGCATGGGGTTAATTTGAAGCACAGCTTTTCAAATGGATTATTATGAATGTTTACATAGTTTAATATTAGGAGCTGAGTCTGTTGGGTTCTGGGTTTGTCTTAGTAAACAGTTTAAGTTTACTTAACAGTGCCAGAAGGCTTTACAGAATTCAGAATCTACAAGCAAATACAACACATTGATCTCTTACACTGAAGTTTTCTTTTTCTTTATTTCAGCCTGATTCCCATTTCATCACTTTTTAATGGTTTGTTCCTTTAACAAACTTTTAAATTATGCTCAGTTGCAGGTATTTCAGTGTGCCCCATTGTCGTGTGTAATCATAATGTGGAGGAAGACCTTTTCAATGCTTGTATTAGAAAAAAAGTGTTTCCTACATTTTTGCAATGTTGTCAGTTTGGCTGAAAACATGTGAATGCACCCAAACACGGAAAATTCTACTGATGAAATTTCATCTTTTCATACATGAAACCCCTAAAGTTTAAGCTGCAATAATGAGCAATTTTTCCTATTTGCTAGACTGATTAAAGAGCCCTCATGTATGTACAGTGCTTTTTTAAAAATCATTTCTACAGGGTAAGTGTTAAGCAGCATCTAGGATGCTGATGATAAAATGGATACAATGTGCGCATACATTTCTGCCTTTATTAAGCTTTTATATGTCAAAGACATAAAAAGACTTATATGTCAAAGAAATATAAAAGGCAGACAAAAGTTAAAACCAAATGCATTTCATTTTGCACTAAAGCTTTAAGTAAAAAAAATTTTCAGGCTGCGAGCAGGAAAGTTTTTTTCCAAGTGATACTAACTTTTTTCTTTGATCATAATGTCGATAAAGACTCTCATTCATCCAGGTTGATTCCATCATAGTATTAAGTTTAGGGGCTGTCATCTGGACTTAGTTTTTAAAGTTGGAAGACGTTTCACCTCTTATCCAAAAGGCTTTTCAATTCTGAATTAGCTGGTAAAAGAGCTGGTATAGGTGCGCTCATGGGGGAGGAGTCAGACCTGAAACTGGATGGTGTTGTCTTAGCCTGTTAGCCTACATGGTTTCTGGTTGTTGAGGGTCCTTTGTCCTCAGCTGGGGTTTGGGGAGCCAGTGACTCCCTCCCCAAACTGGTCATCTCTTTCAGCTGTTAACGACCCAGGTGGAACTGGTTCGGTTTCTTTGGGTTTCAGAACATTGCCGTAAATGGATGGAAGAATAAACCTGAGACCACCATTCTTATTAAGAGAAGGTTTATCCTTCTTGACAAAGATGGCTTCTTTCACTCCTCGGTCAAATCATCCTTTCTCTCTGGCTAGAATTCAGACTTCACTGTCCTCGAACGAGTGGTTTGTGGCCTTCAGGTGAAGGTGCACTGCAGACTCCGGTCCACTTGAGTTGGCTCTGCGATGTTGGTAAAGCCGCTTGTGTGTAAACTCCTCCCCCATGAGCGCATATATACCAGCTATTTTACCAGTTAATTCAGAATCGACAAAGCCTTTTGGATAAGAGGTAAAACGTCTTCTAACTTTAAAAACGAAGTCCAGATGACATCCCCTAAACCTACTACTATGTTTGATCATAATGCTCTATCTCTGTAAAAAGAGACTGTAGAGGAAGTACCAATGCCTACTAGAGAGATACTTCTTTGACTGACATCAAAGGGAAATCCATTCTTTATGGTTACTACATGAGAAAACAAAAATATAAATATATAGGAAATAATCAACAAAAACATTGCTCAAAAACTATTTTCAAACCTTTAGAGAACCTCAGAATATCATTAAACTCATCCTTCTATCATTTTTTTAATTTCAATTTTGCAGCAAAGCTTTTATTTTGTTTGTTATTGCAGAAGTCTAAACATGTTTTAATATTTTGGATCATCCGTATATATGGCAGCAATAGGTGGAGATACTGAAGTGAGAATTTCTCTGTGCGCTTCACCCCTCACTTTAATTCTCTTTGAATTTGTCCTTTCTGGTATAATGTGAGCATTACTTATAAATCCGTGCTGCACTAAGCCCTTATTTATTAAAGAGTAAAGGCTGAATTATTGCAATACATTAAGAATATGAAAGATGATGAGTTTAGCTCGACCACTCAATGGCAGTCAGCTCAGAAGATTAGATTTTTTCTCTTTTTTTTTTTCATACTGTGACGCGGCAGGAAATTAAGTTATATCTTCCCCAGTAATTTATTTTTCCGACAGCCAACTAAATGAAGTTATTGTTTATGTCTGAAGCCCAGCCTGTTATAAGGAAAACAAAATAAAAGCGTGTGCAGAGCTCAAAAAGTCAGGCTCCCCTCAAGTGCCATATTAAATAGGCAGGGGAGAGTGGGCTGTGATTATTTGACACCCCAGCTCATCAATCATGTCATCTTTTCCTCAGATACTTTTACGCGACTAACACTGTTAACCCTATCCCCGCCTGTTATAGAGGCCCTCTCATTTTGTTAGTCAACATGAGGGGCCCTTCCCCCTTATTCTCCCAGCTCTTTTTTAGCAATAAGCAGGTCAGCTAAATGCTTTTCTGTTGTAGTAAAACAGCTTGCAGGATCAAAAGCTGCTGCAAAAGAAGTTTTATTTAATCTTTAGCAAAAGATTTTGAGTTAATAGTTTATTAAGCACTGTATTCAAGACTAACATATTTCTGCTTTTTTTTAAGTTGTCTTTCATTTAATTTTTCCAGAGTTTTAGCTAAGGAGGCAAATTGTTTGGTTAAAAAAACAAAAAAATAAACAGTATAATTCCCAGAGCATCTGATTGTGTTTTCAAGAGTCAGGATAATGTTTTTTCCTTCTGAGACCTGCTGTCAAAATATCTCAGCACCTTCAAATATACATTTAGGGCAAAGTACCATCGGGTCTGTTCTTCTTGGCCCGGTCTGATGATTGTGCATGCCTGCTCGCATGTGTATAATGGATCCCTCCAGGCTGTGCATGTTACTAATTTACCCTAAGTCTGCTTTAACTAGGAGTGATGGTGGTAAAAGTCAGTTCTTTCGCTTTCACCCACTGGAAGATTGACACAGATGTATTCCACACACATGAAGTCAGAGACACATTGCTTTGAAAGGGTTGCCCCTGACCATTGCAAAGCCACATAGATGTCCGCAAACTAACCAAACTCATTTTTTTTAAGTCCAGCTAGCACTGGTCTGGGTATTATAAGGGCTGAGTGCCACTGACGTGGGACCAAAGCAAATGAATTAGAGTGGAGGTTGAGATGAAGCGCAGTGCCTGCTCTTTTTAACCTACCCCAAAGTCTAACGGCCCGACCAGACCATTTGATGCTCAGTGCCAATCAGACAGAGTGGAATTTGGCTTTAAACAAATCACATGTTCTCCAGATGCTGGCAGAGTGTAGCTCCGACAAACTGTCATTTGTAATAAAGTGCTTTGTGTACAAATGTTTTTAAGGTGCCTGGGTTCTCAGAAGATTACTAGACTTACAGACTTCCACGTACTTTGTATATGTTTTTGAATGAAACATCAGAAGCCTGAAGAATTAGGAGAATGTTTGGTTTAAATCTTTTTTTTCCTTTTAATTTCAGTTTTTTTTTACACACTAGAAATATTCTGGCCTAAATGTAAGCTTCATTTGACGTTTTTGTATTTAAGCTGATTTGTTGAATTATTTGTGCCAATTTATATATTTTGAATGTTTCCAGATGTATTTCAGATATCAAGAAATAATATGACCTCATATCTGGATCTTGTTTGTCTCAATTTTTGACTTAAGTGGGAGTTTTGGACAGTTTTCAGTGTCATTAGTCATAGTCTCTGCTATTCTCCCATCTATCATTTTTTTAATTATCTTCTTTTTTGTCTTTACCTTGCCATATTTTACCGTGCCACTATAATTTCCCCTCCTGGAGGATTAATATAGTTTCTGTCGATCCAGGATCTGGCTCATCCGAAACTGTGAGAAGCTTCCTGCCCAAGAGCACTTTATTGTCCAGGAATACCTGGACAAGCCTTTTCTGATGGAGGGCTACAAGTTTGACCTGCGCATCTACATCTTGGTCACTTCCTGCGACCCGCTTCGGATTTTTCTTTACAACGACGGCCTAGTTCGCATGGGCACGGAAAAGTACCACGCGCCCAGCGAGGCCAACCTGGTGAGTCAAAGATATTACAGTTGCTATTAGTAATCAATGGTGAAACATGCTTTCTTAAGATTCTGGGAGGAGGTAGTCTGAAGTATGAACATACACACAAAGTCCTTGACAGGCATGAGGTTTGGAACATTGATTGCTTCAACACTCTATAAAACAATGGCATTAAGTCTCTTAAACATTTTCCCTCAATGTTTGGCTTCCATGAGACGTAAATGAAGGTGAAGGAGGAGCTACAGTACTAAACACATTTGCCATTTTTGGGAGAGTAAACTGTAAATCAAGAGAAGAAATATCAACAAATCATGTTATATTCCTGTAATAATTATTGTTTGTGTGCCAAAATCCTTGTGTTTGTGTAAAACAACCCAGTTGTGGGTGGCAAGCAGCTGGAAATACCATTTGTCTACACATTCTGGTTTATTGAACAGTGGGTGTTATTAGGAAGGCTTACATTTGGGTCGTATTCAGGAGGATTTTATTGCATTCTGCAAGCATAAATGACGCATATTTTCCTTAAACTGAGGTTTATGCCATTGATTGTGAATGAGAACGTGCGTCAGCAAAACACTGCAAGTCATTTTAGGGTCAGAGTTTTCTGCAACATGTATTTTGCAAAAAAAAAATCTACAACAAAAGAACTTTATTGTGTTAAAATGTTTGTGTCAAGTGAAAACATCATTTAAGTGCTTAAACCACATCTTAATACATCCAGACTGAGCGGGAGATTATAATAAATGTACAGAAAGAAAAACATTGAAAGAAAGAAAAGAATGTCCGGAGTGATCAATAATCAATCACCAAAACTTCTGTCTAACGGAACTACCCAGCACCCCCAGATATACAGACAACTGTGGTGTATAGTTGAATTTAAACACACCAGCATGAAATGTGCAGTTACAGTATACACAAAGCTGAGTCTTAAAGTGTGTCTATCAGACTTCTCTCACAATATCAAACCTCCCATATTTGCCTGAAGGGTTTCTGAAACATAGACGGCTGCAGATAAAGGGATGTACACGGCAACACACACAGAGAACCTCCTATCTAGCCTGATTCTTTTCTAAAGCACAAATGCACATCTAGACATCCTGAAACCCCTCTCGGGGCACAAGTTTGTATTGTCTTACTCTATGTGTGACACATGATGGAATGAGCCATGCCATGAAGAAAGATACTGAGTCCCACAGAGAGTGGCTCCCAGACAGGCCGGAGGGCACAGCATTAACTATTTAAGCTGGAGACAGGGATGTATTTTTTTCAGGTGAGAGGATTGGTTTTATTTAAACATGGAAACAACAAGAGTTAGACAACAGACTGCAATAGTTGACCATTCAGTAGCACATCTGTCTAATAACGGCTTTGCCTTTGAACTAAATTTAAGACATTTCTGCTAATGTAAGAATTTACTGAATGCTTTTTGCCTACAGCCGATAAAATCTAAATAAATGACAATTAAATAAAACAAAAAGTCTTATATCATCCTAAACTAGATATTGTATTAGACATATTGGAGTAAAATAAGGTTATTTCCTGTATTAATTTCATTTTCTTACATTGTCATCCTACAAACCACAGTACCTTTACCAAAGTCTGGCATGCCATGCATTTTTGATTTTGTCTTTGCTATTTTGACTTATTGCAAAACGTTATTGTTAATTTCCCTAACATTTTCCAATGCAAAATATGGTAAAAATAAAAAAATCTAACTTAATACACATAAAAAAAAAATACTTGAAAGCAGACTTTGTTGGCCCTGGACTATAGCTGCCAACACTGCAGACATTTTTGCTCCTTTCACAATTTCTAAAAGCAAATGATGTATTATGTATAGTTACACAATTAGCAAAAGACAAAACTAGCAAAATTCTTGTGTTTACATCGTTGGCTCTATATAAATCTTGGTGTAAAAGAGGAATCAGTACTTGATATTTTTATCTTCAGTACACAGGCTCTAGTCAAGTGTGAAGAAACATTATACAGTGATCCCTCGCTATATCACGGTTTACTTTTCACGGTTTCGCTACTTCACGGATTTGGATTGTGCATTGTGTTCTGCATTCTGATTGGCTAAAAAGTCACACAGCGAGTAGCTCAAGAATGGGACCCTTTGATGAGCCGTTCATTACAGTTCTCCAACATAATCGATGGGGGCATGTCGGTGTATAAGGATCTTATAGCAAAGAAGAAAAAAGAGCGACAACAACTGCCTATCACTATGTTCCTCTCCCGAACAAACACACCTGCAGCTGCACCGCGGGCTTCAAAAGGAAAAAACGCTGCAGAGGATGCAGCGGCTCAGTAGGAAGAGCAGTGAAAAAGAAGACCGGAGTCACTATCTGTCCCACTGTACTTTTTTATTTTTTCCATAATCATTTTAAATTTTCTTCCGTTTAATCCACTCGGGTCACGGTGGGCGGGGCTAATCTCCGCAATTTAAAGCCTACTGTTCTTATCGATGATTGAAATTATTATTTGACAGCACACTACAGAAGTTATTTGTTGAAAAAACGTTTCTAAAGTACTTTTATTTGTTAAAAAAACAATTGATTTAGCCTGTTAAATGGTTTGTTCTTTCTTTTCAATGTATAAAAGTGTATTTCATTGTATAATAATTGTAAAAAAAATAAAGGTTTCTACTTCACGGGTTTTGCTTATCACAGGTTCTATTTGGAACGTAACCCCCGCGATAATCAAGGGATCACTGTTTAAAGTCAAATTTTTCAAAAAAAGAAAAGTGCTAAAAGTTACGACAGAGTTTTAGGGCCACCAAAAAAAATGTGTACAAGTACGAGATTTTAAGTCGTAGATTTAAGAGAAAAAAAACTTGTAAATTTACGAGATTAAAGTGGAGGTGAGCATACAGCGCAGCAAGTGAACGGCGCACAGCACGCAGCAAAGCAAAAAACTTGTACATTTACAAGTTTTTTTCTTAAAATCTCGTAATTTAACAGTTATGACTTTCTTTCTCGTAAATTTAGGACTTAAAAGTCGTAATTAAAAAACATTTTTTTTGTAAACTGGCTCTAAAACTCTGTCGTAAAAAGTTTTGCTTTGACAGTTGCTGTATTTTTTGTGATAACCTTTCTTGCAAAGCATAGATTTTCAGCAGTATACTTGCAGAGCTTTGAAAGAAAGCAAGTAGTTTCCAACTTACAAACCAAATAATTCTGCAGATTTAGATCCTTAAGTCACTAAAATTTCAAACAAAACCAGTGATATTGACATTTGAGCTAAATTGGGGGCAAAACAAGCACTTTGAGTACTTTTGCACCAAATAGTTCCTAATGGCCATGGTTGTTTACTTTCATTTCCTCTGCTGCAGAGAAATTATCCTGGCCAATCAATGACCTGCTGGTTTAATGTTATGTGAAATTATCTACTCGAACTAAAAATCAAACTGCATTTGTAGAAAGAAAGTTGCAAATTTATCCCTATTGCCTGTAGTTATCCGTTACTTTATTACCAGCTTTAAAAAAAAACTTTTCTTGGGAGAAGCTTTCAAACTGCAGTAGAAGTAACTTAAACCTTATTGCTGTTCTTCATGTTTGCTATTGCACACGACCTGTAACATAAACTAGCTTTTTATAATCTTCCCTGTGATTTTCCTTTTGTAAAGCCGCGTCCACGCAGCTGTCTGCTTCAGTTAATTACTGTGTTCAAATACATAAAAGATGGAATCATTAGCACATACTTGGTAAATCTAACAAATCATACACCTGCGTCCAGTACTACAAAGCCCCCTTGGTGTAGAAGCTTAATACATCTTTTTTTTTTAATGCCAAGGATACTAATAGCAAAAATGAAAATTTGTTTTTAACTTTTATTTTGTTTGCCCACTTTTTTTCTTGTTAATTGAAGAAAGGAACATTTTGAATTAATTAAATTATTTTAAGATGCAGTCTAAGTACCTTTTTAAAAAAAATCTTTTGTTCTGATTTTATGGGCTTAATATTAAAATATACTCATTATTTTGTGATGACTTAAACATGTAGCAGCTATTGTCAAACACCTACATTTTGAATATACACACTCTTATTTAATTTATTTTAAATACAATAGATTTTCTGTCTGTTGAAATTTACTTTTTTAATAAACTTAGTCATAAGTATTTATCTTTACAATGAAAAAAAGTCACATTTAAATCAAACCATAAGTGATTTTGTATGGAGAGAAATTAGACTCAGTCGGATTTGTGCGTGCGTAATTCTTGATTTGTGAGTCTAATTTCTCTCCATAATTTTGCTATTATAAAGTTATCTTTAGATTCATTTGGAATGCCAGACTACGATGGAGAATTTTTCAAAATTTGATTTTGTTTGCACAAATGCAGATTTCACTGCTGGTACAAAGAAGCGTTCAGTCTATTCCACAATGAGAAGCACATGAAGTGTTTAAGGACAAAAATAAAATGTGCCCCTACTGTCAGAATAAAAGTAAACATGACCAGGCCTCGAATCACATCTGAGTTTAGAATTTTAAATACTGAAATTAATGTATTCGATAGTTAGGGTTTTTTGTTCTTCAGTTTCCATGAACAAAATCAAAAAGAGCCAGCTTGTTTAACCCTTGTGCTATCTTAGATGACCCCACCCTTACACTGACATGTTCTCCCTACCATGACAAAGGTGGATAAAGGTGGAAAGATTTCATGTAATCCATGGACACCAGTGAAGATCACAAATCATTGAAGAAAAAAGGTTCAGAGCACTGTCTAGTGGGTCTAGATGACCCAACTCCCAGTTAAAGTGCCTAGGATAGCACAAGGGTTACCTTTGTTCTTGTGTCTGATTGACAAATTTAAAATGCTTCTATGGTTGTTCTTTGTCTTTGTAGAGCCAGCTCTATATGCACCTTACCAACTATTCAGTCAACAAACATAATGAGAACTTTGAGCGAGATGAGACAGTGGACAAAGGCAGTAAAAGGTCCATCAGCTGGTTTACCCAGTTCCTTCGGTGCAATGACTACGATGTGGCTAAATTCTGGGGGGACATCTCGGTGAGTATGCAGTTCATCAAAACACATGCAAATGCAAAGCCCCTTAAATCCTGTGTGAAATTGTGCTTCCTAAAAGCCAAATATGTGAAAACAGTGACATAAATGTTCCACAGTGAGAGGACAAAGTCTCTCCATGTCTGGGGTTTGTTAATGAGCTCCTTTCCAGGTAGATAAGTTTCTGTTGCGATGCAAAATCTGACTTAAGATAGAGTTGCCACAGGTGCTTGAGAGTGGAAATAAAAGTGTTTCTCTACATTAGATCTATTCCATTAGGAAGCAGTGAGGGGCTTAGTCCCAATTTTTGTTATGTTGATAAGGTTTATATGCACCAAACCTTGATGTTTGAGCAGCAATATTGCGTATTTGTAAATATCACAGAATTGTCTGACTTTAGTTGGCCTGATTAGGGCTGGTCATGTGTTTGTAAATACATACATACATAGAAAATGGTCACAAGATTTTGCAATTAAGACTTTTACCAAAAACTTAAGTATCTTCATTTTTTACATTTTTCCGGAAACTTCTACATATTTCTATGCCTTTTTTTATGGTCAGCACCAAATATGACTTTTTTCGTTCCTTGTTAAAAATAGAACATTTGAAATATAAGATTTATAGATAATTACATTTTTAGCAAGTCAAAGGTAGATATTTGAAAACCAGAGCTTCCCAGACAAAACTATTTAAAGACCCTCTCTGATCGCCTTTCGACTTCCCAGTGGTCCTTTAAATATGATTATGTTTTTTTAACCAAAATTTTAAAAAAAATTGTGGGTGGGGCTGTTGGTGTAGAGCAACCATGGACCCCCTTCCCGTCACCCATAAATGAGCTATCACTTTACACACTTTCTTGGTTGCTGACGGCCCTTCACATCCCTAACCTAACATTACCAGTGCAAGAAAAATGGCGAGCAATATCGGAGCTATCCAGGCGTACAGTTTTGAGCCAGATGCCATCTCAGATGACAAAAACAGAGACCTACATGGATCTACTTGCCTGCTAGTAGATGCATCAGAATGGAGCGGAGCAGGGAGCTCAAGCGGCATTCAAATGGCATTCTTTATCTGCTCCTGATTCACAAAGACTAAAATAAAGTAATACTCAGAAAATCAGTTTTAAGCTTGGTTTTCTGTATGCATGTCCTCCATCATCAGGAAAATGCCACAAAAATGTGTTAAAAACACACACAAAAAAAATGTAATCGGAGTGGGTCTTCAAACTAACTCAAGACAGTAGGTTGTTTAACAGAGGCGCAACTACAAGGAAAATATAGGCTGTGTACGTGTAAAACAAATTTAACAGATTTACTGTCCATTCAACCAACTCTCATATTTGCTTAAAAATAAAACACAACTGTGAAAAGAAGCAGAAATGCAGTCAACACAAACAAGCTGCTACACTGATCACACATAGGGGTGAGACTGTGACCAGGGGCCGCAGGAAAATAAGGAAGGTGATGTGTTCAAGGACAAAAGACACACACACCATCACGCACACTAACACAGCAAATAGTCCTAGGGACTTTGGGGACAAATGTGGATGGGGGACCAGGTGTTTGAGCTGAGCAGCCTGTGGGTCAGATTGGTAGATGGGTTGTCGCCTATGTGTATGAGCAAAACACGGACTGAAAAAAAAGAGGAGGAAGTGTAAGCTTATCAGGCAAGAGCCAGACCACTTTACCCCCCTTTCCTGCACCCAGCAGTCAGACTGGATTGGGCAAAACTTCAGGTCAGTAGCACTGCGGGGAGCTCTTCTGGTAAGGGAAGGCTTTGTCTGTGTGTTGCTTAGGCAAGTAGGTACCATCCAACACACGCAGACACAGATGCAGGTTGAGCACCACTGGCAACACAGATGGATCAGCACTGCCAACGGTGAAAAACCAAAATTCAAAATCTTCTGTGCCAGTAATCATTTCCATTTCTCCCATGCTGTTTACCAGACTCCCACACAATAACTTTAAAACATTCCCTATTTTTGTGTTGGTTGTATCACTACATTTGTGGAGAATGTTTGTTTGTTACAACATAAAATACAGCTGAGGTTCTTCTACAAAATATAGAAAATACATGTATCTAAAAAGGGTTGCAACTTGGAAATGTAAAGAAATCAAAACACCCCATTCTATCAGTTCAGCTATGTAAATATTTTCATGCATGACTCTTGCCAGGAGCTGGTGGTGAAAACTCTGATAGTTGCTGAGCCCCATGTGCTGCACGCCTACCGAATGTGCCGCCCCGGCCAGCCACCAGGGAGTGACAGCGTCTGCTTTGAGGTGCTGGGTTTTGACATCATTCTGGACCACAAACTCAAACCATGGCTATTGGAGGTAAGACTAAAGGTCTTTATTAATATGTAATTTCTTCACTTTAAAAAAACAACAGAAAAAACCCTCCAAAACAACTTACTTTAAAGACAGCTGGGGGTTTATAGCCCTTCCACACACGTATCAGTAGTGAAATTCTGAAAATGTTGATGTTACTTTTAATTAAAGTCTTATTGTTAAACGTCATAACATAAAGATGTTTTTTTAAATGTTTGTCTTATTTATTTGCCACTGCTTAAATGACAGCGGCGCCAGAACTAATGTGGGCAGAACACGAGTGGAAGAAACACAAACTGACAGATAAACACACACTGCTTATACACATCTCCACACAGACACCCACACAGTGTCAAGTATCTATTTATGCACCTTTGAATGCAGGGAGACACATGTAAAATGAAAGCAGTGCACACAACCACAGTCATGCACATGCGATTGCACGCTTAAAACATGCACACGCATAAACACATATACAGGAATATTTTGCACATGTAGATGAATATAAAACAAGACAAAGGTTCACGCACATGCAGGATGGGAAAATATAGGCCAGGATAGGAGGTTGACTAAAAACATTCTAGCTCCTCAGTGCCAGTCTCTAAAAATGTCAATCAGTTTGAAGATGGATTTAAATCCACTCCAGGATTTGTATCTGGCCCTTTCGATGTCTGCCAGTTGCTTTAAGTGTGACCTAAATCCTCTAACCCAAAGTGGCCGCACCCCCAACCTCTTCCTACAAATAGAGCCAAAGATGGGAGAAGCTATAGAAATAACATTCTTTTCTTAATCCAGCACACTGAAAAAACATGTTTTTAGCTTCAGTTTTTATCAAAAAAATTAAATTTTAATTTTCTTTCTTCGTTTCCCAGATTTACTTGCTTATTTACAGAGTCATAACTAGTCTATTTGTCTCGTTTTGTGCTGCTTAGCAGTTGTAATATCAAGCCAAGAGACTTGCAACACAGAATAAAAGGATTGTGTTTCCTTTGACTGCTGGAGTACCGTGACATTATGTGTGTATGACACATAGCAAACAGCCGTGAATGCAGTTGTTCCACTCCAGCAGTAATGATCCCCCCTGTGCTACTAGCAGCTCTCTATAACTCTCATCAATTAACACCCCCTACACACCCACTTGCACAGACACACACACACGGCTTAAGCCTGCTTCTCTTTCACGCAACATTTCCAGTGACAATCATTTATTTCCAAAATTCAGCTGATTAGTTAGGGCATCGTTGGAGCCATAAGGGTTTCCTCTACAAACCATGTGGCATTTACTGTCAGGTCTAAAAAAACTCCATCTTCACTTTTTTGCATGCGAGTACTTATTTTTAAACAGTTAGGATACAGAAAGCAGACAGGGCCCAAAGGGTGGTTGCCACAAACGGGAGCCTGTGGCAGTTCCTCGGGTCGAAATTACATTTTTTAACAGATCATTTTGTTGCAAAATGAATATATTTCCCCCTGTTTCAACATAAAGTTTTTTGTTACCTTCAAGTCTCTAAAAACAGTAAAACTATGTCAGGTTTTTTAACAGTCTAGGCCTCCAGGTTTGTTTTGAATTTGCAGACTCCACCGCTCCAGTTTCCGAACTGGTGTCACACTGAATTACACATGCCACAGCTCGTCAGGGTTTTACCAAGTCTGCTGTTCTGACAACATCCTTTCGTACTCTTCCGGATGTCAAAGTCAGTTGTTTGAATTTTAAGCAAGCAGTCAGGAAATGAAAGTTCAACTACGATAGACTGAAAATCAGTTAGTTGTCTGAAAGCTAGATGGTATTGTATATAAGAAACTGTTCAGTGATAGTAGTTGTGTCCAAAGAGACATGATTACCTTTCACATTTTCCAACTGTACTTTAAAAAAAGTGAGAAAGATTTAAAAATACATGTAAAAAATAACTAATTCCAGACTTCTGTGGCACAGAGCGCATAGTATTTCAATCTTTTACTGTACTGATGTATTATATACTAGTTCTATCTGGAAAAAAAAGCAACAAGAAGTCAGTAACCACAGATATCTGATTCAAATACTTGCATTTAAGAGAAATTGCTTTTTACAGTGGTAAAAACAGGAGACAAGAGCGATAACTTTCGAACCAAACTAAGGGATTAAAAAGAAACATTGTGCTCAAAACACGTATTGAAAGAAAAAGGAGAAGGGAAAACAGACAATCCGCCTTTTGTGCCATCTTTATCTTAATTCAGAAGAGTTTTAACACAGGTTTTACCTCCTATTGACATTCAAAACAGTGGTACCACATAGACAAACGGGCACACACACACGCTTGCTCAAATGGCGTAACCCGAGACGTTCACTTTCATTAAGCAAGGCCAGACAGCATCTGTGTCTCGTATAAGAAAGGCGTTTCATTGAGCTGTGCCGTGATCTGCGCTGTACGCACACATATGTGCACACACGTGGGCTCACACAGACACAAAAAAATCTGCTTTGACTGTTTCTTCTTTGCTCAAAGCCAAGGTGTTTGCTTTATGGGGTGCTTTGACCATGTTTATTATCTACTGAAAGCAAAATGAAAGAAAAAAAAAGAGAATAAAACATAAACCATGCACATTTATTGGCTCAGAAATCACAGATTTCACTTATAAATTCTGCACACTCTTTAAATTAGGATGTGTGGGCAAAAAGAAGACGCCACACGTCTATGTTGCAATGTGAGTCATATTATACAAAAGTATTCACTTAATGGCAAAGCAAAAACATAGTAATGTTGACTACATTTAGCTTTCTTTTTGGTAGCCCAAGTGACCTGAACTGGGATGACAAATTGTGCCATACTTGAATATTAATTGTTTTTTTTTAATTAGTTGAAGTCCAGAGATCTAAAAAATTAGGTGACCAACATACACACATCATTAAAAAGTCTAGCTGGTAAACTCTAAATGTTTTTGTAGAAGGTTTAAAGAATTTCATATGTGTGCAAATCTTTCTCAAGTTTTGGGTTCCTGGCAGCATGGAGGATGGTTGGCGTGCTTGTTGGAGGAAACGATCACAAGAGTGAACATGTGTTAAATGAGTGTATAAATGACTTTGTTTTATTTCTCTATTTTGTCTTTGTGTGTGGGATTGTTTTCTTAAGAAACTTTTGACATTAGGCTTAGAAAGTCTGTTTTTGTGTAAACATGTAGGCTCTCCGTCTGTGTGTCTGTATCTGGAAATCACGTCCTAGTTCTGGGATGAATAGACCTCTTTAATGTGTGTGTGTGTGTGACTGGCCGTCCTCCAGCCCATCTTTTTAACCGCTGAGAGATGAGAAGGCATTCAGCACGAAACACAGAAAAAGAAAGCTCAGGAAGCTGCAATAGAAAGAGAGGAAGAAACCTTTCTTGGTAGCTTTCATGCTTGTTTACTCGTCATTGTTTAGGATATAATCCCACAAAGGCACAAAGATACCTTGATTTATTAATAATAGTAAGTAAACCACCATCACCTTGTTCACCTTTTGTGCTTTTTCTTCCCGCCATGCTGCCTCTTTGGGATGGCTGCGCAGCATGATTGACAGCTAATGAGTTGGGCATGGTGGGGTCAACCGTAGCACAAGTTTGTTTGCGTCTTAGAGTGTTTGTGTTTGAACAGGCGTCATGACAATAGGCTGCAGCTGGACTACTCCCCCAAGAGTGGTGATTCTTCACCCCTTCTCATGACTTTCCCCTCTCCCTGCTCTTTGTCCCCAATTGTTTCAAGATGAGTTTGGATTCGCTTGTCTTTTCAACATAATCCAGACTTCCTTTTCCATCGGGTGGGAGTATGTGTGCTTGTGGTGAGGTATTTCTGGGAAGTAAACTGCATCAACAACTGTGGATAGATCACAACGCAAATGGATATGAATACAAAATCGGTTTCCACTGCTCCCCAATCTTCCAAAAACATATTGGTGATGGCGTTTTACCACTTTTACGAGCTTTCAACTGAATTTCTTTTTTATCTGACGAGACAGATACAATCGAAGTACAAAGAGTGGCAATGTGCAAATATTTGTTTTAGTTTTAGATAGTGGACCTAAAGGTTAGCCTGACTTTAAGATTTCTTTCTTAGAAAGTTGGAAAATTCCATTTATTTTACAAGACAAACGCCATTGAGGTTATAATTGTATATTTGTAATTCCAAAAAATCTTTTTTGGCCTTTCAAGATTTAATTACCTTAGATAAGGAGAAACAGCAGAATAAAAAACAAGTCGAAAACACTAAATAATAGTCCCTTTTAACTTCACCTTGATTTGCATTTTACTAATTTTTGACATTAAATTGAATTTATTTTCATTTTAAAATAATTTGTTTTACCATTTCTACCTCTGGGTGGTTGTCTTTCTGCTTGAGAACTCTAGATGGCAGTAGTGACCTGTAAGCCACTCTCTGGCAAATATGAGCTTTATTAAAGAATAATTAGAATGATGTATGAGACTGTCTGTCTCCATCCACGTTCATTTTCCCCAAACATGACTATTTCATGGAATAAGTATCAAATTAGTAGAGGATCGGCCTTGTATGTGGGGCAGTTGAAAACACACCCCAACATTTAGTCATTCATCATAGGCATGTATGCTGGCAGTGACTGTGTGTGTGAATGCATGTGATTGAGAAGGATGGTATAGACTGCATGCTTACTGAGTGACACATGGACATCTTCCGGGTATGGTTTGTGCTTTGAAAGCCTTGAAACTTGAAACTTGCTTTAGATTTTGGAGTGACAGCTTCGGCCCACAGATATTTGGTTGATAAATTGCGTGTCATGGATGTGTTTACGTTTCTGTGTGGCCATTTTATCATATCAGTTTATACTTTCTGGGGATATCAGAAGCCCCCTGTTCCCTTATTGTATCAGTTTCTACAAAAAGTGGGCTCTCTTGGCGGCCTGCCTTTTTGCCAGTTTGGGCTGGTGGCTATAAGCTAAGTGTCGGCCTGCTCACTGTCTGTCAGGTCCTTTACCAGTGGCCCAACATGTTTAGCTAAAGTTTCCATGTGTCCAAGTGGATCACGTAAAATGGCACACACACAAAAAACCAGAACAGTGATTGATAAGACGACTGAAATAAGAGAGCGACTTAACCGGGCGTCCAGCTGTCTGTCTTTTTGTCGCTCTGCTACTCTTGCTTGTTTTTTCTCTCTCTGCCTCCCTTTCTCATTCCACCATTGTGCGGCAACAAACACTCCATTCTGACAGCGGCTGAACTGTGCCGATACCCTTGAGTGTGCGGGGCAATATGGGAGGCTTGTCAAAGCAGTGGTTGTTTACCCTCTGCCAGGAATAATAAGACGGGGTCGTTTTTCTGTACCGATTAATCTCGAGAAGCCCTTGTGTTTGTTTCAGGGAGAATTCCAGACACAGAATAAATGTCGACGTGGGGAAGCAATTTGTTGTGGAAATAAGGCAGCTGATTGCTGCTGGTCCACTGCTTTCCAGCATTACCAACATTTGTGTGGCACAAAAGAAGTCAAAGGTCCCAACTTTGTGTCTTCCCACCCACCATCTATCCATCATTTTTTGTTATGCATTTTTGTCAATCCTACTGTATTGTTCAAACAAAATAATTTTTTTCATAGCTATATGCATTTTTAGCACTATCAGCTTTCCACAGCAACTGAATTTGTTTATATTTGATGGGTTTCCTGGATGGTTTATTTTACTTTGCTGCTTGCGCCTGCTTTACTCTAGCCGTCCTTGGACAAAAAACATAGTTTCCAAATGCTTTAAGAGCCTTAACATTAGGTGTGTTTCGATTGACTATAAAATTGTGCAAATTGGATTTGCAATATCAAATTTGCTGAATGGAAACACAACAATTTTGAAAAGACTAGCATTTATCGAAAAAAGTTTCTGCGGTCGGAGGAGGTGGTTTTTGAGTCGTTTTGAAATGGACACATTTCTGAAAACTGCAATAGAAACACTTCTTTCAAACTAAATGAGTCACATGACCAACAACCGGATGGCAATGCGCTTCTTGGTAGGATCTGGCTGCCTTGGGCATCGCACAGCGGATCCCACAACAACACAGCTCATCAAAAGTTGGGCGTGTCATGCAGAATTGTTCGATCAACAGCTCCTCTGTAAAATCACCAACCAGGATTTCCCAAAATGGCTTCATTCGTAGCCTCTCTCACGTGTAAGGAGCTTGACACTTCATGGCCTGAATAAGATGCCAGTGTCTCCTGTGATAGATGATGATGAGCGCTAGTGCCTTGGCAGAAATTTGAATGTATCTGCTGTAATCAAAGTATTGTTCACATCCATGTTTTTGAATGATTTATCGCGTGAGTCGGTTTGTGTTTAGTTGCATTTGTGATTTAATGGAAACAGTGTAAAAGCAAAATTCGTTTTTTTTGACATTGCTAGAATTTCTATCAATTTTTGCTCATATGTGTAATGGAAACGCAGCTAATGTTAGACAGCACCTTTGACCAGACTAGAGTTTGAAGAAGATGACGTTTTGCTGTTTAATATAGTAGCTGCATTCCTAAAGTTTTCAAGCAAAAAATAATACATCTTTAAGTTCACTTTTTTTTGTTTAGCGAAATATTTGATGCTAGGTATTTATTCAGATAAACAAATGATAATACACATTTTCAGTAGATAATAAAGTGTTTTATAATAACAAAGCCCTGCACATTCTGCTTTTTGATCACATATTTTATCAAGACTGATGGTGAACCAAATCAAAGAACAAGTAAAAAGAAGGTTCTAATCTTTTCATCTGACTTTTTTATTGAATGCGTCTTGCAGCAACCAAGGGCTCTTTTTAAACCCTGCCAGAGTCACTTAAGGAAATCAGAGTGGGGGTTTGGAAAACTGCAGGGGTTCATTAGGAACAGACTGGTCCAACTTCCTCTGCCAGGGAGGAAAGAGAGAACACAGAAACAGAAATGAAGAGAGGGAACAACCCTGGCAAGACCTGCAAACAGAGATGGTGGAGAGGGGGTTGGAGTAGGGGTCAGCTTTGACCAGTCAGAAAACATTGTTAAAGACAGCGAGAAATAGAGTGGGAATAGAAACGCAACAGCAGAGGAGAAGTGCTGTATATAGGGAATAGAAACAGAGAGACATAAAACTGAACTAGAAGAAGAGAGACAGAAAGTGCTTTGGTGCCAATCTATTCTTTGACAGCTCGACACCCCAAATCAAACTAAGAAATATAGACATGTAACGAGGCAACCGTCACTAGGATCACTGCCAGTCTGCCTGTTACCTGTGGCTGCCACACTCTAAAGCAGCGCTCTTTTCATTGTGGCTGTCACAGTGGGGACTACTCTAAATGAAAACAGACCTGCTCCTTATTTACTTGAAGTGAGGTAAGGTACTGTAGGTCGAAGTGGAGCTCTGTCCTTTTTGACACACAGAGGAATGTATTGTACACATCTTTTTGTCGACTAAACACAAGATCTATTTCTCACTTTAAACTGGAAGACATTCATCCAAATTTAGATAAATGGTTGTTTTGTAGACAAATAAATTATGGTTACAGAAAGCAGGTCTATACCATTCCATCTTTAACTGATGAGGATTTAGTAGCTTGCCCTGTAAATACAAATGGACACGTTTTATTAATAAACGTACATTTTGATGTAGGTGAATGTAGTTCTCAAGTTTTATTTTGTTGTGTGAGAGAAGTGAGTAAAGCTCATTAATAACAAATTTTTTTCTGGTTCCCAATTTTCTTAACATCTGGTCTATTGTCACAACACTCTGCAGCTCAAAATCATTAGCACAAAGTCATACAGTAAATCTGTGATTGGCTCACTGTTCATTGGCTACTCAAACAATTGGTTGCTGTGGAGGTTTGATGTGTTCAACTGTATCCAGCGATTTTCATGGAAGAAAATAAAAAGCAAATGAGACCATTGAAGCATTTTGACCCAATTGCTCTGACTGCAGAGAGGTGTTTTAGTACTTTAGCTTGACTCTGTACAGCACTCCTTATTTATAACTCTTGAAAGAAATACTTGTTACTAATCTAGAGATATAAGGTAAGTGACAATATGACAGTCAAAATTTCTGGGTTACCGGTAACCATTAAATCGAAAAATGTAATAAATTGATACATTTCTTGCGTAACCCTTGTGCTATCCTAGGCACTTTAACATTGGGAGTTGGGTCATCTAGACCCACTAGACAGAGTTCTGAACCTTTTTTCTTCAATGATTTATGATCTTCACTGGTGTCCATGGATTATATGAAATCTTTCCACCTTTATCCAGCGTTGTGATGGTAGGGAGAACACGTCAATGCAAGGGTGGGGGTCATCTAAGATAGCACAAGGGTTAATCTGAATGTACTTTGGACTGCATGCTAGTGTGATGGATAGTAGGAATATGTGGGTTTTCTTTGGGCTTTTTCCCACATTGGCTTTTCAAGGTAAATGAGAGATTAGAGAAGTGAGTGTGTGCCTGTGTGGTTGCCTGTCTCTTTAAGTGGCCCTGGGATGAACTGGTAGCTTTTTCAGGGTGTACCGTGTATTTGACTTAAGACAACTGGAGGTTTGGATAGGCTCTAGCAACCCCTGTGACCCTAATTAGTTTAGATATATATGTGTGCTTATGGATGTATTTATGTTAAATTAGGCCTTGTCCCCTGGGTAGTGGGCGGCTTGTTTTTAACAGGTTGGAGGCTCTCAGTTACAGGCCAGTTGCATAAGAAAAGGCACGTGGTATTAAGCTAACTGCCAAATTATACCAAGTAAAAAAAAACAAAAAGGAAAATTCAGACTTTGGTGGCTTACAGTTGGTGGATTACTAACGTGTGCCTTTAGCATTTACTTAAGCTATTGCCTACTGGGGAAAATAAAACTCCCATTCTAATGTTTTTTAGAATTTAGCTTTCTATGCAAAATTAATTTTCTAGCTAAATAGCTTCAAAATGTTTTAAAAACTTCCACTTTCGGCTTCTCCCATCAGGGGTCGCCACAGCGAACAAGTCGCATGGTAAATTTGGCAATGTTTTACGCCGGATGCCCTTCCTGACGCAACCTTCTCAAACCGGGCTTGGAACCGGCACAGAGGTAGAGAAGGGAACAGGGAGCAGCCCGGAGTCGAACCCTGGTTTCACGGACGGAAGGCGCCGCAAACCAGCACGAGCTAAACCGGCTCCCACAACAAAAAAAAAAAAAAAAAAAAAAAAAATGTTTTAAAAACAAGAAATAAAAAAGTTCATGTTTACCAAAACTTATTTTTCTTTTACACACAAACAATTTCTAGGAATGAGAAATGGAGTTATCGGCTGTTGTAAAGGAGGAAATATGGTTACACTGGTTCCAAGGTTGGCCACTGTAGAAAGTGTGAGGCACCCTGAGCCAAAGTGGCTACCACAAATGGCTACCATTCTGTAGACTCACACAGAGTTCTTTGGATCAGTTGTACAGATATTCATTCAGAAGCAAAATAATGAAATCAAATTTAAATTAAAGCTACACCCAAACTACTCTGGGCTTTTATCCTACTGAATTTTTGCATCAGTCAAAGCCTCAATGTAGTAATGAGGCTAAAAACTTAAGACAGTAGCTTCTCCACGCGCAATGGGAGCGTCTAGTTTATGAACACATTTTTGTACAAGCATTGAGCATTATATTTGTCGCGTGTCAAAAGAGGGACTGAATGCATTTGGTGTGAATGCAGCTTTACGCCAAGGTTGGCGAATATATTCAGAAATGTTGGAATTTTCTCTTAAAAGTGCGACTTCTACTCTGGAGCGACTTATACTCCAGAAAATATGGCAATCATCATTAAAAGACCACTGGGAACGCTTTTACAATAGATCAAAAGAGGATTGGAGTGGGACTTTTAAGTTTTAAATAAATGGAAAAAGCCTTTTTTAACTTTCTATGTACAAGAAATTAGAATATGTAATTGTCATTAAAAATTAGGAAAATATTGGACTTTTGATTAATTTGTATTATTTAAAAATTTTTTAAATTTAAAATAAATGATAGAAACCAAAGTGTTTTTTGTTTTTATGAATTACCTTTTGAATTATTATTTTTTTAAAATTAAGCTAAAGCTATCACTCAACTAACATATAGCGAGAATAAATAAATGTATTGACCACACTTAATAATGTCTTACGAACATTCAGTTTGGTAGCTAAGAAAGTTAAACGTCTAAAAAGAAAAGGAACAAAATGTCTCCTTAGTGTTGATGTACAGAGCTGTAGAGAAGGAAAGCTTGAGCAACTTGCACATTCGAACTGAGTTTTTATTTGTTCTATGTACACATACACAAATAGTTGCAAAACACTGAAAGATAGCATGCCATCTAAAATATAGAGACTTAAAAAACATAAAGCAATTGGTTTGAAATAGAGGGTACAGCTGTCAAATCATGGTAAGTTTAAAAAATGGGTTTGTGCTCACAGAAAGTTAGTGCTTCTCTGCTCATCCTGGCTCATTGACATAGTATTAGATGGAAACTTGTGGGTAATAAGTAATTAGCCGTGTGATAGGCCTCACCAGTGTTCATGATTTATTTATTTCACCAATGTTACGCATGCTCCTGCTAGTAAACTGCAAACATTCATTTTACCTGAAAATGAGCAGTTGTTTTTTGGGTATTTCCTCTCCAGTTTCTCTGCTCAACATATTTTGCAAAACAGTTTTTTATTAATCCAGCAGATAATGTTTGGGCTTTTGGTATAAAAAAATCATTGTAAGCTGACTTTCTTAACAAGATAAAAATGGACCAAGATTCCCTTGCCTTATCTTTTTTTAACGTGCCCACAGCTTGTACCACTAGGAGGGAGAGAGGCAGTACATTCCTAAACTACTATAAGCTGAAGGTTACCTAATAATTTTGATGACTATAAATAACAGATTTTGTGGAAACAACTGGGAAGTTTTGTGGTTTTAAAGTCCCACTATGATCATTTTTTGAGCTATTTTAAAAGTGTTCCCAGTGGTCTTTAATTAGGATTATGCTGTTTTTTGCCAAAATATAAAAACCTGTGTCATTTTCTAGGACGTAGTTTCTGCAGAGCGGCAGCAGTTCATTAGAAATTTGCCTATAAATTGTGAGCGGGACCATTGGCGCGGAGCAACCCCACCCCAATAACCCTGTGGAGTGGAGCAAAGCATGGGGCTTGTGTACTGCTCAGCATAGCTTCTACGTCGCTAATAAGCTCTTGTTTAAATGGAATTTTTTTGTTTACTCCTGATCGACAACAATTCGCATGAAGAAATGCTCAGAAATGCAACATTAAGCTCAATTTTCTCAAGATTTGTCCTTCAACATCAGAGAAATGCCTCAAGAAGATGTTAAATACTGGATTTTCATCAGAGTGGGTCTTTAAGAGATTGCAATTTTTTCAGTGCAATTGTAATATTCTTGGAAATTGGAAACTGGCTCATATTTAGCGTGTACCATAGAAGCTGGTGAAATTCTTTGTACTGAGAGTCCTTCTCAAAAGTCCTTTACATTTTGTCATTTTGTGGAAAAAAAATCCCCAAAAAACATGCATGAATGGCTTGAATACTTACATCCTGAAGGACATTTAGCTAAATATTCAATTAGTTAAAGCTATTGAATTTCTAAAAAACAAAAGGCCCACAAAGTATTGTTCACAAACCTAAAAAACGAGCTTCATTTTGAATGAAACATAGAGACCTGACTTATCTAAAATAAAAAATAAAAAATCAAGGTTTATCATCCCACGCCAGCCTTTCGGAGAGCATCTGTCACATTGTATTTTGAAATCACCTCATAGACGACACCATTCTAATCAGTGTTGCCAGTTCTTTCTTTGATGCTACTTTTGTTGTCTCTTATGAAGCATTTTTCACCATGGGAGGGACACATAAAGAGACCTAACAAAGAGAAAAGAATTGATTTGTTATGACAGGTATAATAACTGATATTTAAACACTATACACTGGTGCTTGAAATTGTTCTATTGAGAAAGGTAAGGTGCTGTTAAACGATTCCCTGGATAAAATCAGCATTTGTTCCTTTCATTCCTTGTTCTTTTGTTGCTTGGTTGAAGTTCTCCGAGCTTTGTTGTGTGGGATTAAAATCAAAAAGTTAGAGTCTGGGAGGATTTTTTTAAATTACTTTTTTTTTTTTTTAGTTATTTAGCAACAAACGAGGGTCACCTAACCAGCACGAGCTGGTTTTGGGCTCACAAGCAGCTCTCTTAGTTAACAAGCATGTACACATCTATGCCAGACAGGATTTGTTTTCCCTAGGACTATACTGAAAGAGCCTCAAAGTGTCTGTCAAAGGAAGAGGGAAAAAACAAACCTCTTCCATCTCCTTCTTCCTGCCACCCCCACCCCTCCAAAATGCCCCACATGCTCTGTAATTATGTGCCATTTCAGTTTTCTGAATTTCAGAAATTAAGCGGAAGTATTCTCAGAAAGAGTCTTTTCTCTTCTCTTCGACAGATCAATCGAGCGCCAAGCTTTGCGACCGATCAGAAGATTGATTACGACGTGAAGAAAGGGGCTCTGCTCAATGCTCTGAAACTCCTGAACATTAGGTAATGTTTTCCACCATGCTCTCACACACATATGCCTGTATGTGCAACTAGCTTGTAATTATCCCAGTATCTTAAGATCATCTGCAGTGCCATGCATGGCTAAAATTTGACTGGCTTTTTTTCTCTCCTCGGGCTCTGAATAATTCAAGATTTTGATCAATTCATGTAAATTTTTACCCCAAAGTAAAAAAAGAGTTAAAACAACGGTTGCACGGCACTATTTAGCTTTCATCTTGTTTCAGTTCCACAATGATGAGACAGTAGTAATAGTGTGAACATGACAGGGGGTTTGAGCTTTGAACACATAAATTACTGTCATTGCAAATGGGTGTGTTGGTGTTTCCTGCTGGATACAAAGACATATAATGGCCAAGACAAAACCAGTGCGTCTCTAGTTTGCTTTGTTTCTTTTCAATCACAATTGGCTCTTCCATGTGCGTTAAAACAGGCTCGCTGTTTAGCTCTGCCTCTTTGCTTTGTGGGTGTAGTTTGCTGTTTTTGCTTATGCTTACTCTTTTCATTGTGTTATGTACTTGTGTACTTGTGTGTGTCTATTTGCCAGCGCGCTTTTTGTCCCCTGTATTCAGGGATTCATTGATTGATCATTGCACACCGGACCTCTGGATCTCTGCTCTCTTTTTTTTTTTTGGTTTCCTCTATTCTTTTTTTCTTTTTACTGCACTAAATATATAGCCTCAACCCAACTAATCACACACACACAATGAAATCGTGTGCACAAAACTAAACATAGGAATGCACATACACAATGAATCAATTACATGCTGCACCATTGAGCTGCTTTGGCCCTAATGTGTTGCACGGCACAGCCAGCCCACATAAAACCAATTCACACATCTGGCTTTATCTGAAACTAAAAAAGAATCTCTTAGAATAATTTGTTGCACGGCTTTTCTTTGCCGTTTAGATTAAAAGGAAGATTTGGTTATTTCGCAGAAAGAAATAGTTGGAGGTCCTGAAAGATGGGAAGGTTTCCTCTGGAAAAATTTCTTTTCTTTCTTTTTTTTTTCTTGCAGTGAATGAGGGATTTGTTGAACTTCACACACTTTCTCTTTTACAGAAATGACTTTGTGTCCCCAAAGGAAGGGTTTTCAGTGTGGAGAAGGAGGGTTCACTTCTGAGCCTGCTCACAACACCAACTGTATC
The DNA here is from genome assembly GCF_053564925.1 of Oryzias latipes. Taxonomy (NCBI): domain Eukaryota; kingdom Metazoa; phylum Chordata; class Actinopteri; order Beloniformes; family Adrianichthyidae; genus Oryzias; species Oryzias latipes. The sequence continues at coordinate 11,700,645 of NC_136240.1, forward strand.
AAATAGGATCAATTCAGACCCACCCAGGCATGGACATTGATAAACCTGAGCCCCCCAAAAGCACTCAATGTCCAATTTAAAGGGCCAGTGATTGACTAAAATGAATTGCCCTTTCTCCTCACCACAGCAGCCAGCTAATTAAGAATAGACCGTCTCGTCTTCATATTAGTTTAGTATTTCAATTTTTTAAAACAAATCATGTGATTATTAGATCCATAAAAGTTTGCGAGCTGGTAAACATATTCACTAACAGCTATGAAATCCCAAACCTTTGGTAGAGGAAAAAATTACACTCATTCTTTGTGTTTCAACTAAACTTATCATACTTGTTTTACTGACCCAGGGCTAGTGATAAGAAACGTAACCTAGCCCAGCAGAAGGCTGAGGCTCAGAGACGGCTCTACGGACACGGCTCTATGAAAAAACTCCCAGCGGCTTCCTCAGACTGGGAGAAACAACGTCACACACTGGAACGAAGAAGAGAAGAGCTGGTAAGGCCTAATTTAACGAAATGCTAAGACTTTACCAAACAAGGACTTTGATTTCACATTTACATGCCGTTTCTCTAAAGATTTTTCAAAGTAAAATGTAGTTTCCTAAACTGCTGACCACAGATAAACTGCAGTGCAGCTTCACTCTTCACTGAGCTCTTATATGGTATTCCTTAACTGTGGTTAAGGGGGTTTAGGGGATTCTCAGCTCATTTGTTTTCCCACCCTGACATTCAAAACCAGCATGGGGATTAAACAATAGCTGTTCAGTCATGACCCATGAGCACAAGTCATGAAATACCTTTAAATCTTGTTATGCCACACAAAAAAAGGGAACTAAAGACATTTCGGCTTGAGAGTTTCCATTCCTAGCATGCATCTAGGTGCAAGTTTAATCATTTCTTTCAAAAAATGTATTGGCCAATATTTTCTGTTCAATACGTCATGAATATATGTTGTGATGCTGGAATTGAGTTCACAAAATTGAGATAAAAAGGAGACAATGTTTATGCCCCTTTAACACCAACTACTATAGTAGTTGTATAGTTAAAATCTACAGTCAGCGGGTCACAAGCTCCCTGCTCCACTCCATTCCGATCCATCCACTTGCAGACAGATAGATCCATGTACGTCTTCATTTTCCTTGTCTGAGCTGGCTTCTGGCTCAAAACTGTACAACTGGATGGCTTAGATATTGCACCTGTAATTTTAGGTTGGGGTTGGGGCTGTAAGGTAGGGGGAGAAAGTGCATGGAAAGTAATCAGTAAATAATCCATTTATAAATACCGGTATTTCCGGGAGTGCTTTAAAAAATAGATCAGAGCATTCAAAAAGAGGATTGGAGTGGGACTTTGTTGTTTGACTTTCCCAAAACGTTTCAATTTTTAACAAAAAAAACATTTTCTATAAAATTAATATATTTTGATTTGAAGAATTACAATTTTGATCTATATGGTAAAAACTGCAATACTGGTGGTTAAATATCTACCGCTTTCTTTGATTAGCCTTTAGATAATCACTGCAGTAATTAGTAGAGAACAAATACTAAGAGCTGCATTTATTTAAGAAAAGGGCAGAAAAGTGAACCACCATCATCACTGAGTGTTGTTTGGCTCAAGTGTGAGATCATGCTAAGGTCTGATGAAGGTACAGATTGTTCATTACTCAATGATTTTGGTGGCTGCTTGCAGGGGTGCCTTCCACTCTCTGCTGTTTGCTAAATTAGCATACTGAAAACCGCAATTACACCTTTTGTTGGAGTGAAAGCAAGACATTTAGACTGGAACTCATTTTCTGCTCTCTTTCTTAAATCTGCAGTCTATTATGCCATACACTGATTCTGTTCTTTACAGACCCCCCCGATATGCTTGTGACAATTTTTTTACTGGTGTTTTTTCTGTAGAAAGAACAACTTGCTCAGGTTCGCAAGCAGTTTTCAAGAGAACAACATGAAAAGCAACATCTGGGGAATTACAGGTAAGAAAAGGTAAACAGTTGGGGAGGAAAGGCTCCAGCAGATCCACTAACTTCCCTTATTTCTATAACCATCTGCAGAATAACAGGCTCTTGTAAAAACAAATATTGATGCTGAGATATCATGAGTAATAGAAGAAAAGAACCAGTGTTTGTTTCAGGGGTTCTCAAATGTCTTTTACCATATTTAGAAACTTTAATTTCTCTTGTAAAATTTGATGGGCAGCTCCAATATACCTTTTATTACTTCTACCTACACTACTTCTTTACTAATCCTTTAAAACTACCTCTTGGATGGTGGAAGACACTGAACGTGTAAATGTTTCACTTTATTGATGATTTGCCTTACAGCAGAACTTTGTAACGCTAAGTTTGGATTTAAAACTAATTGTTTTCACCCTGTCAGCTTCTCTTCCTCTCTTCTCTCTGTATGCAACATTTAGGCGCCTTCTCATTTTCTGGGTTTAAGTTTTTTTTTTTTTGCTGTAAGTCCTTGTTCACACTCACTTAGAAAAGAGATGGAGAAAAACTCCATGTAGACGTACACAACCTGCTCCCACGCATTTGCTTCCTCCCCGAGCATGAGTGACTTCTAGACGTGTCACTTGACTGAATGGCTAGTGAACATGCTGCTCCAGGCCTGCATGAAGTGCTGTCACCTTCTTCCTCTTTCTCGACAGGCTGCCAGACAGTCAATCAGACAGGCTGAGGTTTGTCTGGAAGACACTTAATAAAGACCTCTTAGCATTCAAAGTGTGCCCCGGCACTACACTGAAGTCTGATTAACACACTGCTTCTCATTAGATAAGTACGAGTAATGAACTCGCAAACCTTTGGCTATTAGATGAAATCTGTATCTAATGCAGCTGGATCAAGACCCTTTTAAACACGGAGGATCATTTCTCACTTAATGCGCAAAACTGAATTAGAATTTTGATAAAACAATGTGTGTTCATTTAAAACTGGAGGGAATCCACACAAGTAGTTAATTAAAAATACAAGCTATTCATTAGATTAAAACACAAAGATAAGTTTTAATATAAAAAGTGAATAAAAGCTGAGCTTTTCAGCTTTTGATTTAGCTCATTTACAGAGATGTTTTTCTCTTTTTTTTCAAACAGACAAAACCAGTTTAACTCAGAATTTTAATGCAAGTTGAAAGCAATTTTTGTTTGCAAGAATAAGCAAAAGATTTAACAAGTACATAAACTTTATTTCATAAACAGAACAGTAAGTATTATTTTCTGTTGGGAGACAATGAACAATACAAGTTTGTGAAAAAAAGAGCTCTTTAACGAAAATCCTGAGACACGCTATCACAAATAAACACCTGTGAACTAAATTCACATTAATAATAATAAATACAAGGTTTTACAGTTTTTGGAAGGTAATTTGAAAGTGTAAACCTGCAATACTTACAAAACAAGAAGCATAGTGCAGTGAGAAGGGGAGTGTAATGCAATAACTCACTCCACGCCTAAAAATCATCTACTATGAGTAGAGGCGAACAGATATGGCTGAGGAAGTAAGCCTCTAAATTAACTCAGGCTTTTAAGATAATGGATTTTAGTAAAAGCACAGCAGTTATGAAAAGAATTCCTGTCGGAGGGCCTTAAGGGAAGGCGGTTCAGGGATTTTCTCATCTCACATCCAAAAATTAAGAAGATGTTTGTTTTGAGCTGCAATCAATGGATTTCAGTCAACTTTTGGAATCAGGTCAGAAGTAGAACCCCCCCCCAGCTCTTTATGTTATCTTAAAATACTACTTGAAAGCCATGTTAAAATGATCAGTGGCATGTGACCTGCGGTACAAAGTTTTAATCCTGATTTTGTGACCTCATATTTGAAATGAGATAAGCAGTGAAATCCACAGCTTGTGCTGATGAAAGATCTAAGTAGGATTTTTATTCTTTCTAAAGATAGGTCAATCATACTTCTTTATGTAGCTTTTATCTGTGTTATTTACTCTGATTTCTCTGATTGTTCTGTTTTTAAAGTCAAACTGCATCAAAAGACCAAATGGCTTTGTGTGACTTTAGTATGAAAAGTGCTTTATAAAAAAAAATTTGATTTGGCGGCCAGAGTGATGACATGAGGGAGTTTAGTGCTGTGTTATGGTGATAAACTGTGAGTTTTTAGTCTTTTGTCAATTTTTGGGTCTTAAGTGGAAAATGTGGATTATGTGAATAAGAATATTAGCAAGGAATTTAACACTGTACATCTCAATGAGAGAACATGTGAGCAGAAAGCATCTACACCAATACCATCCACGTATGAGAGATGGACTGAATGAAGTTTGCACTGTTTCCTGACTCAAGTTCTTCCGTAATGCTCGTCTTTTTGTATTTTCTATTTGCTTCCTTCTTTTTTTTATCCCTCTCCATTGATCCTATCACTTGCCCTTTATGTCTATTACTTGAAACCTTTTCACTGAAATATTTCCATCTGTCTCATGCTCTGCTTGGTCTTTTGTCTGCGCACGTATTTCACCTGCATTTCTTTTTAAACCTCTTTATGTTTCTATATGCTCTTCCTTTTTTGTTTTTGTAACCTTCCCCTCTTTCTGATGTTTCAAAATGCTTTGCCAACCTTTTTTTGTTGATTTTTTTTTTTAAAATTCTGGTCATTCTAAACTTTCTACCTCCTTTGTTTAAACCTCAATCTTCCTCTTCTGTCTTCATGGGAAACCCAAACCCTTTGTTTCCCTTTACTTCCATGTATTACCTCATTCTTGTATTTGCTTTCTCCCTACATCGATAACCCTTCGTCTTTTACTCTCCCTTGTCCCTTTTCACTTTCCCTGCCTCTCTCTCACTCTTTCTCCCTGTCTCTGTGGTCTACAGACGTATTTACCCCCCAGACGACAAGCTGCTGTTGGAAAAGTATGAAAGCCTGCTCTCGGCCGCCTTTCAGACCTTCCTCGCTGGGCGAGCAGCCTCACTTCAAAAGGAAATGAATAATCCTCTGAAACGAATGAAGGCACGTACGTCAATGGCAGATTGTCACGGACACACACCCACGCACAGCATAAAACCTGAAGAGACACACACCTGAACATATACACACAGTATGCAGACACTTGCGGACAATATAAAGGAAACACACACGCACACATTTCTATTAAAATTCTGCCCACAGAGACGAATAAGGATGCGCAAATAATGGGGGAAATGTGTTGCAGTCCTTGGTTTTTGTTAGACCATTTGACGATATGTCCTTTTTCTTCTCTTTACGTGCTTTGCCTTTCTGCTGTCATTTGCATTGTCCCTTTCACGAATATTTTTTCCACTGTACAAATTTTAAACAAATATCACATCCCATGCAACTATATTATATACAACATTGTACATTTTTCTATTCCCCATCTCGTCTTATTCTCACCCGGGTAACATACAAGAAATAAATCGATTAATTTAGCCTAATGAGGAGGAGATTGCTACTTATTCCTATTAGTGTTGCGTAGATTGCTTTTGAAACATTCAAATGGTTATTAAAAAAGATAAAGTATAGTGGGCACTTAAAGCAACCACGCTTTCAACCATGTTGTCATTTTATTTATTGAAAAAACACACAAATATAACAGAAAAGCCACAGATCCTTTTTCAGATTCAGGATAAAAAATCAGTAAAAAAGACATTTGGGCAAAAATGAATTTAAGAAAACCAATGCAATGAAGTTTAGAAATACTTTTCCAATGTGAATCACTGATAATTATTTTTAAAGTTATTATATAATTCCTTTTTTTTTCAACCATAGTATGGATAATTTTATATTCCAACAGTCAAAACTTTTGTGTTAACAACTTAGACCCTTTTATCCTTTCACAGCTTTTTAACTCATTACTTTATGCGCTCCTTTAAGATTGTAATGTTTTCTAATAAAACAGCTTAAGATTTTACTTAAAGATTACACCAAAATAAATAAATACAAATTTTAGCCCAGATAGAAGTTTTTTATAAGGTTGAAAGAGAGTCACTCATCTGTTTCACATCAGAGTTTTTGATAGTGAGTGATAGCTTGATAGAATGAGATGCAAAAAGGTTTCTTTATGTCCTTGAGTTTGTTTGAGCAATATTTAAATCAGCTGATGAGACTGATATCCCAGTTACTTAAAGTATATAGAGACCAGTTGCAAACTATTCTGCTTGCAAATTTAGCTTCTCAGTAAATAATTAATCTTTTATAGCTGCAGGTCACTCTCACATGCCAAAACACATTTTTAGTATCATTTAATATTTGCCAACATTTACTATTTAGAAAATTAAACAAACATATGAATTTAGGTTTGATTGAGACCTGTGACCGGTGACCCGACCTGTGCAGCATCGCATGGTTAGTTCCTAATTTAGTACAATGCTAAATATTATTTTCCAGGGAACATCAACACGCCTGTCTGTCAGGTCTGTCACTGTATCAAGAGCACACGTGTTAACGGCCTTTGTGTTCTTCTGAGGTTTCTGAATTGAAAAATGTCACAGCCTGTCACGCTATCAAAGAAGTTGAAGCCTACGTCGAAACTTAAGTGATAACATACTGATTGACTGCAGAACACCCTTCTGATTTCAGCTGCCATGCAGCATATAACTGAGCTGTGGGTTACACTGGTTTCAACAGGGTTTGCATCACCTCTCTCCCAACTTCCATCATAATTATGCTGACAGGAGCACCAGAATGTTGGTTTGTTGCTTTTAGCTTTGTTTTCCCACCCTTTCAGATGCTGTTTTGCTCTTTTTTTTTTTAAATAAATAGAGAAAATAACAAAGCAAAAGGTGATCTGAAAGCTGCAACCCTAACAGGCCAGCTTTGTTCTGCCACCACTAGCCATGACAGCAGTTTCATGGTAACAATGACGGTATATAAATGTGTTAGTATAGATCAACTACATCTCTGAGTAAAACTGAAATGAAGTTTTCTGAGGTTAAACATAAATAATAGTTATGAGACAGTTTTAAATCTGTAGAAACTGAAGAGTGTGCTTCAGTTTTGAAATGCTAACTGTGTGTACCTGACAGAGTTAGTAAATCAGCTCAACTGAAAGGCATTAGCGAAGAAAAAGGAAATATTCTTTGATGTAACTGGAGTACTTAAGCAACATCTATTTAAGTTGTATTTATTTATGACTTGCAAGTAGCCTATTTGTCTAAACTCTTCATAATACCCTTGAGTAAGTAAACATACCAGAACATATGCACAGCCATGAAAGCAAACCAACACAATCAGGAGCCAGAACACAAACATTTTGGATCTGGATTTACAACAAAAGCTCAACCCAGTTATGTTCCAACCATGAAAGAACATTAATGACCTCTGCCTGCATTTCAGCTAATGCCACATGGACAAGGCGTTTGGATTGTGGTGACAGCCATGATGCTGGCTTTTCTCAATTCTATCTCCAACTGCTACCAACAAGCAGAGTGTTCAGCCAGTGGCTTTTTTTTTAAGTCCCCAGAAAAGATACACAATGTTCAGCAATGTTTGTGTAGCTTCTTTTTTGTTTGACCTTGCAGTTTTTTCTTTCTTAAAAAAATAATAATTTTGTTTTATTCTTTTTAGTGTTTACCTAAAGGGACTTCCTGTTAAATCGCATGCATTTGTGTGTCTGTTTATGCATAGGAGGAAGACATACTGGATCTCCTGGAACAATGTGAACTGGATGATGAGAAGCTTATGGGCAAATCCTCCAGGCAAAGAGGCCCAAAGGTGGGTAAGAACAGGTGAAGACAGGAACATGTAGGCACAGTGTGTCTCGTGGGACCTCAGAAAAAGCAATGCCGGTAGAAAAGACGAAGGAAAGAGAAATGCAGAGGGTCAGGGGCCTGAAGCTAACACCCACAGAGAGCTCATTGAAAGTGATTTTAGAAAAATAAAGAGTGCAGTGTAGGTTAGGAAAAAGGGAATCCGAAAGGAGCTCCAAAGAAAAGACCTGGCTCCCAGAGGGGACATTTGTCAAGCTGTCTGTTTCTTGCTCTGCCAGCCGCCCTCACCTTTCTTCCTGTCCATCAGCCTCTTTTTGTCTCTGCCACATCCCAATGTAGGCCCCTTCAATTTACAGCGCATGACTCCTTCCATTTCCCAGATTCCCTCTCGTCCTTTTACCTGTATATCCCTCTCATTACCAGCACATATGCATCAGTCTCCCACTCAGAAAATAAATTGGATGGAACACTCCTACAGTTTCTCAGGACTTTTTTTTTTTCAGTGTCAATGAGAGCTTGTTCCGATGCGATCACTATTGTCAAAATTAATTTAAATCCTGTCAATTGAAATATTTCAGAGTTTTAGGATAGAGACACAAAAAGCACTATAAAAGAAGTTATGCGACCAAAGATTCACTTCTCAGGGTGCAACGCTCACAAATTACAGCAGAGGAAAACTCTAAAGCTACGTTCACATCGAACACAATATGTGGAGCAGGACTCTCCAGTTTCAACGTCAATCAATAGAATCAATCTACAAATGCAATCAAGGGCCATGCGGTACATTTTGAGTTTAAGGGTTGTTGTGGCGGTCTAGGAGCAGCATCTTTTATGCGGCGCAGAGTGATGTTTCCAGAGAATATCTGAACTCTGGCGAAGAATTTCTGTCACGTCACCCAATCAGGAACTCAGCTTTGGCCCATGACATGTGGATGATGTGATCAGTGGATTGAGTCCAAAACCAACATAGAGGAGAATCTGTTCGTGGCTTTATGAACTTTATGATATTTTTTTTATTTGTATCGAGACAATAATAGACAAATCTTCTAATGTGCTGATCCTCTAATGCGTCCAGGTAGCAGTGAGGCTAAAAACCTTTGATAGTAATCTCCCCAAATGTATCAAGAGTGTTACGTTTTTGAACACATTTTTGGACAAACATCTAGCAGCGAATTTGAATGCATCATAAGGCAATGACTCCTCATCTGCCAGAAAAATAAGGCTTTTGCCATGGCCTTTTTTCATCTAATCGCACACAGGTGACACCTATAAACACACTAAAACAAAAGTAATATCAGTAAAACAAACAATGTGAGAAGTGAATTATCTTAGATGTGTTACCTTGTCCATCTCAACAGAGTGACCCAAAGTTTTGAGAACATTTTGTCTGTAGGTTAACGTTGGCATTCGTGACAGTAAGAAGGGGTTTGAGATGGAAAACAGAATTCCGGTAGGAATGGAAGGAAAGACTTTGGTATGTATTAGCACATGAACTGCTTTTGGAGAAATTACGAAAGCAAAAGACATGGAAACACTTTGATCATCCTCCAACGCATCTTATTTCAATATACCACGTCTTTGTGCTCTCCTCTGCATCCACTCTTCTCCTTACCTCACATTACTCTTTTACTCCTTAACCTCGCTCGCATCGCATTTTAAAACATTGTTGTTAATTTATTGTCAGTTTTGCAAGACTTTCACCTCCTCTCAAGCATTTAGAGCCATTTTCTCAGACTCCTCACTTCTGCCTTCTTCAATGTTTTCAGAAACTCTTCCCTGTTGCCATACTAATGTTCACCTTGCCCTCCTCTCTATACCTCCCTCACCTCATCAATCTGATGTTCCCATCTTTCCTTTATTCTCTTCTTGTGTATTTAATCTCTCTCCTTCTCTGTCATCCTCCATCACCCTGCCACACAACTACCCTAGCGGTGACTGTGTAAGCCCTGTGATCACTTCCTACCCATTAATTTGTGTGCCCTGACAAGATTGCCGGAGTCGATGGTTGAATAACAGATGTGCAAATGCTTTATTAATGCAGTCTGTGTCCCTTGTCAGGATGTGAAATAGACTGACGTAATGTACCTAAGGTTTAAACAGAAGTGTGAATTAATGCCTTGGAATTGAGCTCTCCTAAGTAGTTTCACCTTCTTGCTTTATTAGAACGCAACATCAAAATAGTGTTACAGCAGCACTTAATGTTGTCAACAGCTTTTGTGCAAAGCAACAGCAGAAATGTCAAATAAATTGTCTGACAAGAAATAAAGTGTTTCACCTTGACCTAAAGGTTAATGAATCCATGCAGATATATGTTTTCATAATTTTTCAGATATTTATGTAGGTTTTTTCACAGTGACAGAAATAAAAATGATGTTTACTTGGCTGGGTATCAGTTTATTTAAAGTTCTCAATCAAACTTATACATAATGCTTCCTTGTTTTTTCCTCAAGATTTTATATTTTGAATGGTTTATGGAGCAATTTTCAGGTTTGAGTCTATTTATAATAACCTGTTACCATTCCCTGTGTGTGGATGGACTTATATTTTTTCTTTTTTTTGTCATTCTGTTGTGTGGGAGCATAATGAACCTAAGGCCGTATGTTTCTATATTCTCACTAGTCTTTAAGCGCCATGCCAGAATGCAGTCAGACGCCAAGACGCCAACGACCAGACTACCTGGCTGATTTTACCAGCTGCAGCAGTGTCGACAATTCCTGCTCCTCCTCAGATGAAGAGATGGGAGATAGGGGGAAAACAGAAGGAAGTCAGGAGAAAAGAGGGGAGAAGAAGGTTTCTTATGATCTTGGCGAGAGCAAAGAGAAGAACTTTGTCGAGCGTTCAGGTGAAGTATGCTACATTTTCTGGTTAATTTTCCTTTTAACCCTTGTGCTATCCTAGGCACTTTAACATTGGGAGTTGGGTCATCTAGACCCACAAGAACGTTTTTCTTCAATGATTTGCGATCTTCACTGGTGTCCATGGATTACATGAAATCTTTCCACCTTTATCCACCTTTGTCATGGTAGGGAGAACATGTCAATGGTCATCTTGACCAGCACAATGGTTAAAGCAAAGGTTTTCGCCTGCTAACTATTTCAATCTCAAAATTTCTATTGCTTCTCCTCTGAAAAGTTCTTTAGAAAAAAACAGCAAAAAATATGTATTTTAGTTATGAAATATGAGATGATTTTATATTTCAACATAAATGTTTTATTATAACTTTGTAAATAATATTTGATTTTATATCTAAAATATAAACTATGTGCTTTAGGAGAGAAGTATCTAAAAAAAATAGAGTGAAAAAATCTTAAATCTAGCTTAAAGATAACAAACTTTGTTATGTGTTGAGTGTGAAATTTTTTGACTCTTATTTATTTAGGTGCAGAAAATTATATAAAAGTGTTATAATTGTGACTCCAAACAAACTCTGCATATACAGAGTAAAAATAAGCCTCTTAAATCATAAAAGTAGCATTAAACTCAATCCATCCATGCATTTTCTTTTCTTCATTTTCTTAACCCTCTATATCCATTTTGAGGTCACAGGGTCTCGGGAGCCTCTCCGCTACTGTTGGGTGAAGGCAGAGTACACCCTGAACAGGTCGCCAGTCTGTTGCAGGGCACACAATCACTCACACATGCACACCTAGGGACACTTTATAGCAGATGTGTAAGAATCCAGGCCTTGAAGGCTGGTGTCCAACCTGTTTTCCAACCAACCTGCCATTGAAGCTCCTTATTGGCTATACACACCTGATCCAGGTAATTAGCAGCAGATAAGGGAGGATTTCTGGAAAACCACAGCAGGGGGCCGGCCCTCAAGGCCTGGAGTTTGACAGTCCTGCTTTAGAATAACGAATCAACCTATGAGGCAGGTTTTTGGACTGTGGGAGGAAACCGGAGTACCTGGAGAAACCCTACACATGCATGGGGAGAACATGCAAACACCACACAGAGAGATGTCCCAGCTGGGATTTGATAGAAAGCAATAACCACTGCGCCACCATGCAGCCCATTAAGGTTTCTAGTGCACATAGAAGAGCTTGCACATTTCTGCAGAAGACACATTCCTGCAAAGACCCTTGTGAACAGAAGCGAAATCACATATATCCACTGACTTGTTTTAAATCTGTGATAAAATGGAAATTTTGGCTCTATTTTATTAAGTGTAAAAAATACATTCCCTGTAAGTTGAGGGATGAAGAACCTTTTTTGCTAAGTTTGTTGTTAAAGGAATGCCCAAGAACCAAGTGCCTGAGAACCCAAGAAGCTTTTGAGGCAAAAAAAACACTGTAGGAAAGGAAAGAAGAGTCCCTGAACAGCACAGTTAAGTTCAATACAAAGTAAAAATAAAAGCAGCGATGAATAGAAAGAAATTTGATTGAAAGAGAAGCAAAAAGAGCCTTCTTTGTCATTTACCTTGACAAGCACCTTGAATTTAATGTTGGAATGTCCTGTCTTACAGTGACAAGTCTCTAACAGTCCCTCAAATTTACATAAGTCACATACATCAACTCTATTTAGCTGTTAGAAGTGAGAAAGCTCATTAATAAAAGAGTCTATGTACTGGCCTTGAAACAGAAAATGTCTCTGGTTACATTGTGGATCGGATGGTAATGGTAATGGAGAAAACCTTTTCATGAACTCATTCTGTTTGTTACAAAAGACAGAAACACAATTGTGGAAAACCTAACTTTTGGACAAATCATCCGAGTATGTGTCTGTGTGCAAATGGGTGCACACAGACACAGCCACCTTGCCAAACCCTTCTCTATTCTAAGCTACCAAAGAGCAACCACTACTAAGCCTCATAATGCTGTCATTTGGCAATGGCCAAACCTTGGAAGGTTCTGTGGCAGCATGCTCACACATGAACAAACGTGCGCATACTTGATATCAGACACACACTAATACACTGGCTTGTTGAGTGTTGGAGCTGAGTCAACTGTTATGGACTGTCAGTGTGAGTTTCTCCATTATTTTCTTTGTGTATGTTTGTTGATGTGTATGTGGGACAGAAAGCTGCTCTTTAATCTGCTCTCAAGCCCTACAGGATTTATGTTAAGTTTCTTGACTTCTCTGAACATGCTGGAGCAGCTAATGACACACACTAGACCACTGGGCCAGTGTGCTACAGTGCAGCTTTGGGAGTTTGGAGGCCACACTTCATCTCCAAAAGCCCAATGCCAGATGGAAAGCAAAGAGCTTGACAGTGACAGGGACTCAGGGAAAGGCTCTGAAAATACAAGTAATGTGTGACAGTAAGTCATTATACATCATCTTTTTTTCTGTCCCCTTTCTCTACAGGTCGTATGCACTGGAAACCGTCGGTCAAGCCATTCAAAAACAACACTGCTCCATCCGTTTCACCAACGCTTTCTGATCCAATCAGACGCTCCATTTCCTGCCCCCGCTCTATAGCTTCTCTCTCATCTCCCAGTGAGGTGCGAGCTCTGTCCAGCAGGCCCTCTCCCATGGTTCCCATGGCCACGCCCTTCATCCGACCAGGCTCTGCAATGCTGCGTTCTCATTCACTGAGCCGAAGTGGCTATGCCCCTCGGGTACCTCACAGCAACAGCCTGGGGACCATCCACTCCAATATAGTAGGACGCTCAGTAAACACACACAAACACACTTTTTAAAAGCATGGTTTTGTTTTTGATTAGCCTCAGCTTTTATAGTTGTTGTACCCTTGATTTTCACCTCCTCTGGGATTGAGAGCATACTTTAACATTTTTCAAACAGTCAGACCAACATTATGCAGGCTGGTAGAGACCAATAATGTAATATCTAATCTTGGCTGAATAGTTTTGATGTGTTTATGGCCCTCGCTTGTCCCGGCAAACATTAAATTTAAGAATATTTTAAGGGATAAATGAAAGCAAAATATCTAAAATGATATCACCCTTTGAAAGAGAGAGTTTACTTTGTTGTTAACTAAAAAACAATTTTGATGTAAAGTAAGCTGAACAAAAAGGAAAACCCAGATTTTCTCAAAATTTTCACTTTGATATATTCTAAAATGAACTATTCAGCAGATAATATTCCTTCTTTGAAAATCTTATCGCACTTAATCCGTTCAGTGTTAATCCTGCAGAATGACCAATTCAAATGGATTGACGACTATAACCACCTTACATCAGACTGTTTGAACTTTTCTATTGATTGTGGTTTTCATTTTTTCAGTCATTGATATTAGCATTGTTACTAAGGAAATTTGAATTAAAGCCTGTGCTTTTTGTGTTGTTATGAAAATGTTGTTTTACATTTTTTATTGATGGTGAAAAACAGTGGGTTGAGAATAGTTTAGTAAATCTTGTACCTTTTTAATCTTAAGACAATTTATACAATTAGAGAAGAATTTATATACTGTACAAATGTGCATGTATACAGTGCAGTTTCTTAATTGGACTTTTACTCCATTTGTATTTTTAGGGTGATTCTTTAATACACTTAAGGAGTAAGGAACAGGAGGCTGATCTGGTGCATCAGACATTGGCAGCGCTCACCGCCATGCGGATCAGATTTCCAGGGAAAACTGAAGAGGAGGCCGAGGCTGTGCTGGACGAGGTTGGCTGCTGTTTTTATTTAAATGGGATTTTCATTCATATTTTTTATTTATTTGTTACATTTAGTGTGTGTGGGGAGGGAGAGGGGAAGAATGTGAAGGGGGGTGTGTGGAAGAGAATAAAAGGAAGAGAGGTGGAAAAAGTGAGAGACACAAGCACCGATTTTAATAAGTTATTATTTTAAGCTGTGTAGCAAATATACCAGATCTGCTGAGAAGACAAATATTACTTCTTACAGTGAAATTCTGACACGAAGATGACCACAAGATATCTGTCCATCAATACACTGTGGGTTAGGAGTAGGGATGAAGCAGACAGGGAACAGTGTGGTAGTGTGCACGTGCAGGTGGGGGTAGAGATGCAGGCATGCTGCCTAAGTGAACTGTGTGTTCATAAGGGGTACCAGATCCTTCCCAGCCCCACCAGCCAGACCAGGAGAAGGGGGGGGGGGGACCGCCCACCCACCCAGCTAGGCGCAGAGGGGCCCCCCCGGCACCGGTAGGCATAGGTGAACCCGGCGTTTGGGCCTCCAGGCAACAAGAAAAGGCGCATTTCACCGTACCAGGCGGCAGCCAAGGGGGCCACCGGGCGCCGGACACCGAGATGCGGGCAAAGGACGAAGCCAGGGCCCAGAGGACCCATGAGCCGCCCACCACCCAGCCGGCGCCCCGTCTCCGCAAGCCAGCCAGCCCCGGCACCCGACCCAAGCAACCCAGATATCGTCCTGCAACCACAGCTCCATCCCACTCTAGCCTCTACAACCCTCCTCACTCGACACGTTCTCCGACCCCTCCTCCCATAACCCCTCTATTGGGATCCTCTGGGGCTCTCCCTCCCCATCGCAGAGTGGGGAGGGAGAGCCCCAGAGGATCCCGGTGAGCTGGCCCCCAGGTCTGTCCCACCCATGCAGTCTCGCACACACAGTCACAATCTTCTGGTTGCCCCCCAACCGCCGTCGCCACGCAGTGACCCCCGCCGGCCGATCGACCCACCCAGCGCCGTACGCCTGACCACCACTACAGCCGACAGGATACCCACAAGCCTGGCCGCCCTGAGAGGACCAGGCGGGTGAAGACCGGCCGCTCCTCCCCGACCCCACCCATGTATGTTGGTGTGGGTGAACTGTGTGTGTGCTGTCGGTAAAATAGGAGGTTTCCAGTGTGGCGGGCCCCACCGCTGCCAAGCCGCAGAGCCCCCCCACTCCGGGGTCCCCTCTGTGTGTGGTGTGTATTTGCTGTGTTCGTGCTGCGAACATGCAGTGTGTGTGTCTAAACTGCAAGTTAAAATTGTGGGGCGGACCAGTGAAAGATGAGCCCGGATGTTTCGCCGTACCCCCCGTCACCCGACCATCCCCACAAAGCCCTAAATTAATCAAGGTGTCTAATATGCGAGTAAAAGTGGAATGGAGGGCGAGCGCCGACGCGACTCCAGAGAGAAACGCCCCCAGTGAGCCCCGCCAGCATGACCCACCCATCCAGTTCCCGGAGCCCTATGTGCCTGTGTGCAACAATTGTTTGGGTGGGAGCGGGGAGGAGCAGGTGGATGGGCACAACCGGCTCCCCCCGAGCGACCGGCCCCCCAGCCAGCTGCGGTAGGTGCCCCCCCTCCCATGGCGGCCAGGCAGGCAGGAGGTCAGACCCAGCTGCAGACAGAGGCCAGAGCCGCGCTGAGAGACAGTCAGCAATTAGCAATACTAATTTCATTTGATAACTCTACTCAAGATTCTTTAATTTTCTGAATGAATGATTTGCATTGCCGATTGGCAATGGAAAAAGCACGGTCACCCAAGTATTTCTGTCATGACATGAAGCAGAGATTGGTGAGCAGATCTGTTTTTTAAGAATAACCTTTCAAGAATTGAATGATTAAATGAATTAAATGAAGTAAAATAATTTGTATACACTTAAATCAGACTAAAGTTAGAGGTTTTCTTCTATGAGGCTCTTTGAAATTCAAAACTACATGGTTATCGTGGCTCTAATGGTTCCAGTGAGACTGACTATAAAGGTATTGTCAACATTGACAGATAAATGTGGGCATATATGGCTGATTTTAGCTTTGTTACGTGCACTTAAATCCAAGTTTTGATATATCTGTACTGTTAAACTACAGCTGTCTGTTTTTGTACTACACTTATCTTAAGTTTTAATCTGTTCATCTTTAACCAAGGAGGTGAGCTCAAGAAAGAACATTTAGATCCAAGTAATAATAATAATTATCAAGGGTGTGCTGACATCTATTAAAAAGTCAGTTTATACTTGCATTCATAATAGTTATCTACAATAAATTTGTTTAGAGAATTATTATGCATTTGTAATATTTAATTTTACCATTAGAGCAAGCTTCTGGCAGATTACACAGTATTCATCATCATCCTCATCACAAGCAGCACTTTTGTGTTTGCATAACATCTGGGTGTGCTGAGGTTATAAAAGACAATTACCTCAACACCTGTACTGTTAACAAACTCTAATGAGAGCACCATGGAAACAGACTGGTTACTGCACCTGTACTGTCAACTTGTTGCCTTGGGAGAAGAGTGTTTACTTGGCAAAAAGGCAATCTTGTTTCCGGGTAGCTGCTTTCTTTGTGTTTTACTTAAAATCTTCTGTTACGCCCAGTAAAGGGTGAAATGTATCACATGCGCTTTTTTGTTGTTCTTAAATTGACAGTAATTTGTATAAAACACAATGTGACCACTTAGCATGAAGCGTACTTGGCAATTAGCAGGGAGTGTTAGTGATGTGCTGCAGTCAACAATTTATCACTTTTTTTCCTGCAGGTTCCTGTTGAGAACAGAGTAAAATATGGACTAAATGTTTACTGTATACTTTGCTGCTCCATCTGTGCTTGTTGTGATGTTTGTGTGTGTTTAGGGGATTCCTGCGCGTGTGCTTGGGAGGATGGATAAGGATGTTTGTGCTTGTGTACTTGTGGTTCAAACTGCTGCACTGTGAGGACTATTTAGAGGCAAAGCAACATTCTCATGGTTCTAAAACTCAAATCCAACCAAGGACTCTGTTTAAAGTTTGGTTAACAGATTGTCAAGGAAGTAGCTATGACTATAGTAGACATAGAGGAAAATCAAAGTTTGAAATTATGTAAAACCAACTGAATGTACTTTTGTGCATCCTCTGGAGTTTACTCTGGAGCTTCCAGCGAGAGTGCTGTTTGCAAGGGATCTATCCTGGATCGTATCATGCATTTGCACCAGTGGGAAAGTACAGGCTATGTCAACATGACAACAACAACACTGCCTGTAGACACACGGAATTGTTGCAACTGAAAGTAAGTGCATACAAATAGAAAAAGTCATAGACAAAGGGTTTTTTTCAACTGGGATCCGAACATGCTTCTATCTGGAGAGTGTAATCTCCAGTGTGCAGTTATTCTGCCATAAAAACTAACCAAAAAAGCAGTTTAAGTTTTAAGTTAAAAAAAGATTGTTTTTAACCTTACAGAGAATCCAAGCCGGCCATTAGAAATATGAAGTGATCATTTAAATGCTTTGCTTCTCACTAGGTATGGTTTTATGTAAACTGCAAACTAGATAGTTTGTGTGGAAAATAAATGTCTCACCTTGTTGCTTTAGTCATTGCCTACTTAGACTATATGCACTTATCTTTTGGAACTAAGTGCATATAGTCTGTGACACTTTCATAGCAACCAAATCTGCAAAAATTAAGCAAATTTGATAGTCCAACATAATCTGGTATAATAAATATTCAGTTTGCATAGTTCTTATTTGAGCTCTATGAATGATGACAGCCGTGTAAGCACCT
This sequence comes from Oryzias latipes, assembly GCF_053564925.1. Lineage (NCBI taxonomy): Eukaryota > Metazoa > Chordata > Actinopteri > Beloniformes > Adrianichthyidae > Oryzias > Oryzias latipes. The sequence continues at coordinate 11,718,656 of NC_136240.1, forward strand.
TAACCAGAGGGTTTTGTGTAAAAAGTTTTTTTTTTTTAATCCAATAAAAGTGTGTTTTAAAATACAAATAATCCAACCTCTGGTGTGCTAATTTGATACTCTACTGTCAGTATCTCTTTTAGGGGAAGCATATAGGTATTCCACAGGCTATTTCACTTTAAATATATCTTACAATATAAATGTTACAGATCCTCGACAACTGGAAATACCACAAACCAAAGGTGGCTTCTTATTGGCTGGTCAAGCTGGACTCAACCAAACAAAGAAAGGTGAGTCTCACAGTGGAATTCTAACTGCAGTAAATACTATTGTTTTGGCTGGGCTTTTGGAGCTTTGCTTGAGTAGAATGTCAGACCACAGGACACAATGCAGATAAAAAACCTGGAAGTGTAAAGGCTTCTAGTCTTACATCTACCAATAACAACTGATGACATCGGAGAACAGAACTAGCAAAATTATGACCTGGGCGAATGAGACTCTCCACAGACTCAACTATTAACCATTCTCCTTAATGTCTTACAATTTTAATTTTATTGGAGAAATTACTTCAGGCTATTTAAGACATTTAAAAGTGTGTCACTAATTTTAATTTTCCGTGACAGATATCAAGATCTTGCTTTAGGTATCCCAGTCTTATCCTGAAAAAAATAATCATTCTTCCACCATACACAGCACAAAGTAGCCTGAATGACTTCAAATCTGACTGGACTGTTGTCTACGATGACCTGTTTTGTATTTGAGTGTAGTTGGTACATCCTGTGATCTCAAAAGAAACTTACTCTTTACAATTTTAAACATGATTAGCAAGATGCAAAAAAAACATTTGAGGTTTAAGGTGGACTGGGAAAAAGCTTTAAGTGCTTCTATACTTTAAATATAAGTTTGCAGTTGGGACACATTTATATTTTGGCACGGGCATAAGCTGCCTGCTTTTGCTGTCATTGCGTGGCAACTGTCACCCCTTGCAGAATGGGATTTTGTTAAAATGAAAAACATGACAAAATGTTGGTGCTCCTACCTTTTTTCTTTGAAAGCCTTTGAACAACTTTTAAAAAACAAAAATATCACCAAATCAAACTTCAGAGAAAAAAAACAGACATGCATGAAGATCATTACTGTGTCAGAACAGGAGGCAAAGACACCAAATAGGATGTAAACAAAACAGAAGAAGGGTACCAGACGTGAAATGGCATCCAGAAGGCGTGTCAGTAATGATGTGATCTCTCAGCCGCTGCTTTTTGCACCACTGTGCTCAGCTGTGTTGTTGGTGATGGTGGTTTGAGCTGATGTTTATTTGGAGTGAAACAGCCTAATGATCAGCAGGCAGAGGTCAGAGACGCAGCGCCCACCGCTCTGCCTTCTGATTACCATACCAAAACATTTCTGTGCGTGTTTACTCGCTTGTCTGTTTGAGTGCATATGCATGTCTTGCTGGCCCCTATTGCTGTGGGGAAATCTTACTCTTTACATTGCAAACACACACTCACCTACACACAGATGGATGGGCACTTCAGTAATGAGGAGGGAAGAATCAAAGTCAAAGGGGCTCAGCAATGTGCAGGGTGAAAAAAAAGAAGAGGGAGGAAAAGAAGGCAGTGAGATGGGAGGGAAGGGAAAAAGAGAAAGATGGAAGGCTGGCGCAGGTGTCCATAGACAGCCCAGGAACTTCTGACACCTCATCTCCAAGACTGACGTTGGTGGAGCAATTAGTCCTCTCCCAGCCTCTCCACTGTCTGCCCCAACACTTTTCGTCCTGCCTGTACTACAGCCTCACACACACAAATGAGACATACAGCGAGCTTCATGTCTTGAATATATGCTGAGGCACTCATTATACTGTACGTCTGTGATTTAGAAAAAAAAAGTAATTTCAGTGATAATTGTGTCTAAACTCTTTTTCTTGTACACTTTAATGTACTTTTCTTTGTTAATGAGCAAATGCACTAGGCTCCATGATTACTTTTAAAGGTTACATCACCAAAAGAAAAAAAAGGAATGTTTCTAATTCTTATAAATTTAGCATGGGAACATAAATATAAACTTTGTACTTTACATAAATTGTCATACTTGGATTTTGTCTCATTTTTTCATCTCTTACTTTGATTGTCTCTTAGGTTTTGGATATTGTCCGCACCAATGTCCGTTTAGCTCTACAGCGGATCTGGAGGGAGCCTGATGTTGAGAGTCTCCACCTCTACCGACTTTTTAACCGCGTTTTCAACAGGCTGCTGTGGAGTCATGGTCAGGGTCTGTGGAACTGCTTTTCCAACACCGGGTAGGGCTTTCTGAGCCAGACCACAGCTGTGTCGTGGTTCAGTTACTAAGCAAATTTAAAGTGAATTCAATAATTAAAAAGCAAACAAGGTCTGTATGTTTCAATTATCTGGTTTAAATGTAAGAACTGATACGCTTAGTGCCTTAAAACAAAAATCTATTACTCGACACTTTGTGTTCAAACACAAATGCTGCATGTTTTTGTTGTATTGATTATGGGAAAATCAAGCAGCTGCATAAAGATTTTTTTTTTCAGCAAATCCCAAGCTTGACAGACCAGCATGTCTTCTGTAACCCTTGTGCTATCCTAGGCACTTTAACATTGGGAGTTGGATCATCTAGACCCACTAGACAGTGCTCTGAACCTTTTTTTCTTCAATGATTTGTGATCTTCTTTGGTGTCCATGGATTACATGAAATCTTTCCACCTTTATCCACCTTTGTCATGGTAGGGAGAACACATCAATGCAAGGGTGGGGGTCATCTAAAATAGCACAAGGAAGAATGTTATTTTGTCTCTAAAACATTTTTTTCTGGAACTATGAAATAAATGTTTAATACTTTTGTTTTTTAATAAAGCTGGACAAATATATGCAAAATGTTTATTAACATGTGGACTCATTTTAAATACTTATGATCCAATTTCAGAGAGTTAAGAGCTGCATTTAGGTTTTAGAGAGAACTTCAATAGATAAGACTTTAATTCATCCCACGGTGGGGAAATAGCTTTGTTACTATGGCTCAGAAATCTACAGGCACTAAAATAAATAACAGCTAAGAAATAGCACTAAATTACAATAAATAACAACAATAATTGTACTAAAATAAAATGAAGAAATAACGCAATAAAGTGTCAGGGGTGTATTACACAAACATTTTGTGCGGATATATAAAAACATTTGTTCAATGGATTTTTCTGTCACATATTGTGTGTTAAATTAATTGTAAATACAAAAGACAGTTGTAGCGCCTCTAAATAAAAACTGCCTCATCACCTTAGTACAGGTGGGATTTTAAATGATGACTAGGGGGTGGGGGGCAATCATAAGCATCATTCTCTAATGAGTAGAATGTTGTCTCCTAATTCCTTAGAGACAACATGAATAGTAATCACACTTCATGCCTGTGAGCACTGTGTACATTACATAACAGCATGTATTTACGTTCTTTGTTTATCACTATTTGTTTTTTCTGAAAAACAAAAGATGTACAGCACAGTGCTTCATTTCTTACCTATAAACCCTCAAATGTAGAAATCATACCATTCTGCCGACACTTGACTGTACTGTTGCCTTCTTATTTCCTCTGAGATAAAGATATGACCTCCTCTTGTGTCCCCCCCCTCCACATTTTCTTTATAGTTCAGTTGTTCAGTTGCGTGTTTCCCCTGACACAGAGGGCTCAGAGGGAGTAACTCGAGTCGATGCCTCAGCTCTCCATTTTTCTCCCGCCGTACTTCCTTGGGAGTCTTAATTGGAGTCAAGCATGGAAGGGAGTGAGCAGGTGACACAGATGAAGTGGTCGATAAGCAGAGAGAGAGACACATGGTGAGATAGACGTGGTCGCGGAGAGAGAGCGTGGAGAGACTGAAACTGAGACATTGTATGAAATGGCAGACTGGGTGGAGGGGTCCTGGCCAGAGGATTAGCCTGCTAAGCTACCCCATGTTGCGCCCCGTGCAGCCTTTGTCTGATCTCAGCGTGTTCTTCAGCTAGCTTGCTATCCTGTCGTGCTGCCCCCTCCCTTTAAAGCAGGCCGCGACTCAAAACAGATGAAACCGTTAGGGGGCCTTGTATAATGGAGCGACAGAGAGGCGGTGCACCTCAAAATGTATACACCAAACGTGACCTGAACCCCCCCCCCACGCACACACACTGCTCTGTGTCTTCAGTCAAATGGCCTAGCAGCTATCGTGAGTAATGAATTCAACGAGCTTTGAAAACGACTTAGGAGGGAGAGAATAGAAACATGCAGTTTTGAACCCTTTCAGAAGAAGCCTCCCAAGGAGCAAAAAGGGGAAGACATCAAAAGTACCCCCTGGGGTTGTGTGTCTTAGTTGTTAAAGCTCTCTCACAGTCAGGGGTATGTTCAGGATCGGAGAAGGGGTTAACTGTACTTGGATTTGTTTAATCCCTCCTCTGTGTGTCTTCCCGCCTGTCTGTGTTCGCAGGGATGTAGGCAAATACATTTCCCCGAGTGCGGTGAAAGAACTCGCCTCTTCGTGTGCATTCATCACACATAAACAGATCATTGTACATCCCTGTGAAGACATGATATCATCTAAATCTGGTGCCTTTGTTTCGACTTTTGCTCTGCAGTTCATCGTGGGAGACCATCTTTAGCAAGAGCAGTGAGGTGGCATCACCGCAAGAGCTGCAGTGCTGCCGCCGCTTGGTCCAGCTGTGCCGAGACTGCCTGCTGGTCGTCTACAAGTTTGTGTCTGAGTCCCGCGGCTCTTTGAGTGGACTCAGCCCTGAATGGGATGACACCAGGTGAGGCGGAAATCGCCCTTTTGAGTAATTATTCCACCATTTCTGTTGCAATACAGACTTGAAGAAGACTGAAAGACACATTTCAAGAGTCTCTTCAGATTAGGCTCCACTCTGCTTGTCATGCTCATCTTTAGCTCTTTGAAGACTATTTATCTCTGTTAACTGTTTAAAAAAATATATCCTTAAACTTAATTAAATGAAATTAATTCTATTTAACAGAAAAAGCTTTTGCACCACATATATTCAAAAATATACCCTAAATGAATATCACTCATAAATGAAATCGTAAACTCTTAGAGATAGAAACATCTTCCTGCAGAGTTTTTTTTTTTGTATTTTTATTTTAATTGTACAACCTAAAAGGATCTTTGAGCTGTTCACTGGAGATCATCAGGATATCATGACCTCAAGATGTGATAGGCGATCCCCAATTAAGCCTTTATAATGTTAGACAGGTGGTTTCAGTGTTTGGCAATCAGGTGTACTGTTCTTACAGAGTAAAATCATGTTTAATCAAGAGCCAAATACAGGAGCTAAAAATACACAGAGATGAGAGCTACTGTAAATATTAATTTTCATGTCTTCTTCTTATATTTAGGCCCAGGTGTAAAGTTGGTTTCATTCGTCTGAACATAAAAAATGTGAAGAAATAAACTCTTTTTAGGAGGCTACCATGGGCTATGAAGCGGTTATCATCATTAAACCTCTCTTAGGAAACATTTCCCCACCACCACCCTCCATGGTGCCTTGGAGCCATCGTCTTCTTCATGAAACCCTGATAAAACAAACAAGCAAAAATCAGCCTTATTCTATTTTTAACACGGATCCCCATGGGGGACAGCCGCACAAGTTAGGAATGAGTGAACTTTTAAATCACACATGCTCTGGGCGGGCAGACAGGGTGCGATCTGGGTTGGGAGAGAGGGAGAGGGAAAGAGAGAGGGCTGTTAACAGGAAATAATGGCCCACAGATTAGTCCTCAGGTTAGCCTGGGGCCCCTAGAGGCCTTCTTAATTCAATTAGAATCCAGATGAGCCTAAGCGGCAAATGACCTCACGATAGAGAGGCTCTTTTTTTTTTCCTGGGGCCTCACTTTACATGATTCACAACTCTTGCTCATATGTTAACAGACTATAACTTTGTGCCTACTGTATTAGAAACCTCAGCTGTTAAAATATGTATTTTCTGGAGTATCAGTCGCACCGGAGTCTAAATCCCAGCAACCAAAAAATGCGTAATATAGAAGAAAAATCATATATAAGTTGCACTTTCGGGAGAAAAGTGCAATGCCTCTGAACAAATCCGCTAAGCCCGGCGTAATGGTACACGATTCATGCTTTAAATTTGCGTCTGCAGCATTTTTTTTTTACTTCCAGTCTTGCGTTAGTCAAAGGGAAGAAAAAATAAAAACAAGAATAACATTGTGTTGATGCAAATAAGAAAAATATCATAATGTTCAGGAAGAGAACACTCCGGATGTCCACCATGTTTGTTTTGGACGTTGCTTCTTCTTCTGCATTGCTGTCAGTAGCAAATACTGATACACACACCTACAGTGCCCTCTAGGGGTTGTTAGTGGGAAACAACCGCTAAAGGGCAACCGGTTGTTAGTGTGAAATAACAACTATATGACCCAATATATATTTTTAAAATCACTACTAAGTTGCTCATGAGTATAAATTGCACCCTGGACAAACTATGCAAAGAAAAAAAATGACTTATACTCCGAAAAATACGGTAGGTGTTGGGTTACATTATTAACAATTTCACAACTGAATGCGCATTGTTTTTCAGCAGGTATACCTGGGAGTAGCTTTAGGCATGCAGTGGTCTGTCTCTTCTTAATTTCTATGTGTCTGTGTAAAATAAAAGCTTACCATTCGCTGCCGGACCGGCCTCTACCCATGGCTCCACTCCTGCTGCTGCTGCTGCTTCCTCTTCTACCGTCTCTTCGCCCCTCGATGCAGGTCTCTGCTTGGTTTAGTTCTGCTAAACCCCCCCCCCCGCCCCCTGCCCTGCCCATCCTTAAGCACAATCACTACTTATCTTCTGCACTCTGTCACCGCTTTGGGCATAGTGTTGCTCTTAGATGGTTGCTTTGGCTAAGAACCAACAGTCATGCATGTTTGATTCTGTTTCCTTCACCTACATCAAAATGAGCAGGTGATTAATACAAAGCAAAAAAAAAAGTTTGTAAGTGTTTCGAAATACTTGCAGCTACAAAATGTAAACAAGCGCTTTACAAACAGTTTAAAAAGGAGACGGAAGCAGATTCAGACTGTTTGGATAACTTTGTCAATTTTGCAACCATTTAGCCTGCTTGCAGTACATACCCAGCTGCCACTTCTTTCACTCAGTGCTTCAGTCAACAGCTTTGTACAGTTCCACAAGAGTGTTGTCAGCACAAGTGGCCCTAATGGGATCTGAGAGCCTCACCTTCCTCGCTTTAGTGCCATGATCAATCTTCTAACCACGCTCTTCTTGTTACAAGAAGACTGAATAACGAATTGGCTTTACACCATGTGCTTGCACTCCACAACACAAACGACACACGGCTCTACATGAGGCATGTAAAGGGCTGGTGTGACCTAACACCACTTCAGAAAGCAGAGAAGCAATTAGGTTTATTTTCTCATTGATGCATATGCTAAACACAAGAGAATAAATTGTACATGCCCTCATCCCTCCTGCATACAGCCACACTACTTTTGTTAGACTTCAAATATTATTTTCAACCTGTTTTTACTTTCAACACACAACTAACAGATAAACTTTTTGGGGACATATGACAATAAATGAAACAAAAAAAACTTCCCGTCAAAGAAAAATCATATCACTAAAACTACTGGAAGGTGACCAGCTCCTGTTATTTTATGCAAAGCAAATATAATCACCCAGACTTTGTTTTTATAAACTTCTATTTCAAGTAAAAAAAATAAAAACAGTTAATAGAGATGTTGATCTTGGGGTTGTTGCTGGTTTTTCTTTTATAGTTAAACACAAATTGAGGAATTTGATTGGCTAACATCTTGAAAGTATTTTTCTCAAAGCTTAGGTCGAATTTCTTTTCCAATGCACTTCAGAAGGAGTGTAAATTTGTAGACAACAGTAACTGTGTCTTAAAGATCAACGCCGAAGCATACCCCCCTCTTGGCAGCTGTTTTTGTGGCGTGTTCAGACTTTGTCATGATCCATAAATAGTTTTTAATTCACAACGTCTGGTTGCTACTTAAAATCTTACATCCCAGTAAGACGTGAAGACGGCAGCCATTTGTCCACAAATGACAGTTTTAGGAGATGATAGGAGACTGATGATTTTTAAAATTATTTTGTTATTTAGTGTTTCTGTCTATTTGGCATCGCTGTTCCTAAATACTATAGGGCTATTTACTTACAAATTTAGTTGGGCCAAATAATCAAATGCTAATTTTATTCAGGGCCAAACAATCTTAATCACGGGTAAAACAAGGTAGTAAATAATACATTTTAACCGGTTCATTAAGAATAGGTAGAGGGTAATGGGTCATTTGTTTGTTTCTGGAATAGTGGCTCAAAAAGTAGGGATGCAGTTCTTAAATAAGTTCAAACGATGATTGACAGTCGTTAACAACCTCTCAGATATTCATCTGCAGGTACTTTTATGATCATATGATACTGCCAGTATATAGTTTGTGCCATTATAATATAAAAATGAAGACTACAGCTTTGAATTATCAATTTGACAATATCAATTACAGTCAAAGTTTTAACAACCGAAACAATATTTGATTATTTTGACCAATGACATGAGAAATTGACATTTTGCTGAGCTGTGCATTCTCTGGCTACATTCAAGGCGGCCGTGGTGCAGCACTAGGGGGGGCGACCTCAGAAGATTGCAGGTTTGATTTGTCGAAGTGTCCTTGGGCAAGACACTGAGCCCCTCCTTGCCTCTGGTGGAAGGTTGGCGCCAGTGTTCGGCAGCGGAGCTGCCATTAGTGTATGAATGTGTGTGAATGGGTGTCTGGGACTGGGACTGTAAAGCGCTTTAGGCCTTCAAGGAAAGGGTAGGAAAGCACTATACAAGTGTACGCCATTAAAGTCATGCAAGTTATGGCAGGCACAGCTTGGCATAACACGGGCCTGCATTCATGGACTAAACAAAAGTGTAAAATTCTCACATGGAGTGAGAATTGGGTGCACATTGCACACAGTGCACATTGTGAGTTTTTAAAAAGCACATTAAAAAAGTTTTGTCCAAATTTGAGATAGAATTGTGAATCCTCAATTGTATATTGTGCTTTGACTGCACAATATGGAAGGTCTTTAACTCACCAGACATTAATGATCAAGTTGTAGTGATGACAAACTGTATCGACTTGTGAAATTTACAATCTGTGGGTCTTTGCTCAGCTAAATTGGCTCCTGAAAGAAGATTGACTCCTACAATTAACTAAATACTTTATACAATGGGATTCACAAAGAAAAACTTAAATTTTTATCAATTCTAAATTCCATTTAAAAAAGCTGACAGGGGATGGCAGGGGCTAAAAGCAAAGAACAGTGTTCTGCATAAGGGCAAAGAAACACCTTTCTTATTCCCACCAATTACTGATGAAACTTCTCTGGGAAATCAGCTAAATGGCTTCTTCCACAGGTCAACAGCAAAGGACACCGATCTGCTACCAACATGTGAAAGATGCACTGGAAGTACTGTGTCACTTTAGAATTAGCAAACCCCTAAAAAGTTCTGGGCTGGATATCATCCATGGACATGCTTTAAAGAACTGTGCTCAGCAATTTGTTTTTACAGAAATCTTAAATATTTCACTACACCAACACAGCCCTGTCCTTTGGAACACAACCACATTTCTAAAACTTCCAAACCTTCAAATCCAAATGACGTTTGTCCCATTTCACTGACATCCATGGTGATAAAGCGCTTCAATTTTACATTTAAAATAATCATAATTACCTAAATCCAACACCTCTTCAGAGTTCATCAGACAATTTGTCATCTGCATGTAAGACCTGTAGAGGAGTGGAAGATACCATTCTTTTTACTGCATTTATTCCATGCACCTAGAAAAGTTAGAAATGCTTTCTAAGATGTTATTGGTAGATTTTTCATTTAACTATTTAAAATGGGTTTTTGCTAAATTTATAGATAAATAATGCTTAATCTCACACATTTTGGTTTAATGAACCAGGTACTTTCTTTTTAGTGGAGTACAACAAGTAAGGATTGGCAAGTCTTTTTCAAGAGAAAGAATAAACCGCCCCGGTTGCCCTTGGGGATGTGTTTGTTGTCACTTTTACTTATTTAATTCACAACCTCATGCAGATTCACTTTTACCAACAAGCACGTCACTAATCTGATAATTCGCTTTTTAATAAGCCTTTTACACGAGAAAGAAGAGGAACATGGGACAGTGTTACTTCTTCCTCAATTTGTTTAAAACATCAAAGCTAACATTAACCTGAAAACCAAAGAATGGTAATAGACTTAAGGAAGAAGTAAACATCCTCACCCACTTTAATCAATGAAACACAGACAGTCAGTTACAAGTTACAAGTGTCTTAGTTCTTGAATACCAACCTAAAAACTCTTGGGTCAAGTGCAGCCACACCAAAGCACAGCAGAGACGGCCTTTGCTAAGGAAATCTGTGTTTTTTATTGTTCATGATAAAATATTTAGGTACTCTTCAGCTTTATTTGAGAATATTTGAACATTCTCCTTCATTTAGTGGTTTGGAAATGCTACAGATTCTCAAAAAACATCTTAGGGGCAGTGACCACATTTAGAAAACTGATGGGAATTGCCCTACCTGTTATAGAAAAATCACTGAAAGAGCTGGAAGGAAGTCAACAAACACTCAGTCCGTTCCTCCTTCACTCCTCTACTGTCTGGTCACAGATATTGTCCCTCATAGGTGGACGCACAGCAGGTTTTTCCTTTGGTCCTATGGCAGTGAAAATCTAACAGCCACAAAACTGTTTGATACTTATCAGATTCTGACCTATTGCTGCTCAGCTGATTGTTGTGATTGTGCCAACGTGTTTTCGTAAATGTCATGTCATCTGGTAATGCAGCAAACCAGATTTCCTGAGGGGACATCATCCTTTATAATCTTATCGAAAAGTATTGTCTACTGAGTGTAAGTGTGTGTGTGTGTGGTCCCACAAGAGACTGGCGCCCTGTTCAGTGTGTGCCCTGTCTTCGCCCAATAGCAGCTTGGTTGGCTCAGGCAACCCTGTGACCCTGAAAGGGATTCAACAGGTTCTGAAAATGGATGGAGGATTGTCTCCTGTTTTGTTTTTACTTTGCTTTGTTCTTTCACTTTGAGTTGATTCATTGTAATGCTGTTAATAAATGGCACAAGTAGCATAATATGGTTAATTTGGTTTTGATCAGAACCATGAATCAGATTGCTAAACACAGAGCTGGATGTGTAAACCAGCTTGTGGTTGGAGGATTTTATCCTCAATCATGCATTGGAGGGGAAAATCTCTAACCCAATTCAGGCATCCCTTGTGCCAATATAACTTCTTATTTGCATGGTAATAATGTGAGGGTTTTCATCTTCATACAGTGGCATAGAATTTTGCTTCACATGTGTCATAGTACCATTGGATGGATAAACTAAACTGCCACATTTTCACTTTTAACAACGTGGCTGCTGTCATTCAGCTGATTCCTTAGTATCTTGTGGCTTTGTGCATCCGCTCACCTATGCAGCCCCGAAATGCTTGTTTTCCTTTTTTTTTCCTAACTAAGCACTGTTGTGTGAGAATGTGTTGCGTTCAACCTACTCAGGGTACCCATATTTTATTTTTCACCTATAAATTCTAGTGACTGTTGTGAGAGTGTACTCTTATTCACCATGAAGATACACTTTAGACAGGCAGAAAAACAAGACAAAGAAACTATCAGTGTCACTTCAAGAGCATAATTGTTTGTGCATGAAAAAATTAAATGTGATACTTTAAAGCACAGAGTAAATAAAACAATATATATTTCAAAAGTACCTCACATTTGATATTTCTTTAACTTTTTTTCAATTTTATTTAGGTGTTAATTTGTTTTACACTCAGCGTTCCTGAGTAAAATCTTGTATTTGACTTAGAAGTCAACATTCTCATATTGTGCAAATTACTACACATGTGGCTTTTAGCGCAGGTTAAAGTTGGTCTGTTAACTGGATTCCACAGGGTCTCCACTATTGACCACAACTGCCTGCTTCTATTCAAGCACCCTTTCCTGCGTGGAGAGCTCTGATCAAGTGTTTCAACAGCCTCATGGGTTGGAGCAAAGTCATTGTTTCTGTGTGGGCAGATGAGAGGAAGCAGCCAAATAACCCCGCTAATGAGTTTCTTGTTAAGCCAGGAATTACTGTCAAAACTTAAAGACGACTTTCCAATAATGACAAAAGTTTCAGATTCTATTAACTTTCATTTGTCTGAAGAGCATGGCAGTAATTAGGTTTAATTGGGGTTTTGGGCTGAGTTTAGGGCATAGACAGCTTCAAGCCTCTTTGTACCTCTTGGTTTACCATTACATCAGTGATCCTGACAGGCTTTCACTCTCCATCATAAGTCTAGCCTCTTCCTAATACACCATGGCTCTTGCATTTCAATGGACGACTTGGGATCAGCTTTTTCTTTAGAGATAACAGCAGCTGATAGCAGCTTTGGATGTATAGATTTGGATGCAGCATCTGTCCATCACTGCTGATGAATTGAGGCAAAGCCTCCCCCTTGCTTCAAGCACTCACCAAGTTTCCAAGGCCAGTGATCAAAAGAAATACGAACCTGGAAGATGCGGACTGAGGGTCCAATTAAACATAGCCTGTAGAGAGCAGCCGCTTCGATATGAAAAGCCCCACCCCCACCCCCTATTCCATTACTAGCCACTACTAAAGTATTTTTTTTCCTTTTTCCTTTTTTTTATGAACTGAATATTCTCAAAGTGAATAACAGAAAAATGCTGATAGGCTCACTCTACATTTCGTAAATGTTTAATATTCAATTCCCTTTTTTTTCATTTTTTAATACAATTTCCATGACTCTGCTTGGAATATAAAACCTGGAAATAGATGTGTAACATCCAACCACAAACTAATGAAAACAATCACAGCTCTGTCCATTTCAATAATGAGAATGATAGAATATACTATTGGCTGAAAAAAGGATACATGTTGTAATGTATACAACCAACAATCTGACATACCTTTACATCATAATGTGAAATAAAAGAAAGTGCAAAGCTAAGGTTGCCAACCAAAGGGAAATACTGAGGATGAAATAGAAAAATGTGTAACTTTTGGATCAGTCAGTGTAAGTTTCAGTTTTTCATTAAAGACAGGTCTACTAAGAATGTGTAACATCAACAGAATACATTATAGGTGCTTTATTGAGACTGAGAAAAATGAAAATCCAGAACCAAAAGGTTTTCAATTAAAAATAACAGAAATGGTTCAGATTTCACACCATTGTTTGGTTTGGTTTATTTTTACATGAAACAGAACAAGCTGCTTTAAACCTTGCGCTATCTTGTGGGGTCAAAAAGAGCCCACACTTACATTCAGGTGTTCTCCCTACCATGAGAAAGGTGGATAAAGGTGAAGAGGATTTCATGTAATCCATGGACACCAGTGAAGATGACATATCATTGAGGAAAAAAAGGTTCAGCGCACTGTCTTGTGGGGTCCAGATGACCCCACTCCCAACGTTAAAGTGCCTTGCATAGCACAAGGGTTAAAACGTCTCAGTAATGCTGCATTCACACTGGATCCCATCCTCGTGTCTAATTCACGCCAGCTCTCTTTTGACATGCATCATATTAACTGCTTGACGCCTGCCCTTGACACCTTGATGCCCCGGCCGCAGAGCAACAGCCAATGTTTTTCTGGACTTAATTCGTTGCCACATCATGAAAAACTTGGATGATGTTGAGCGAGTAGCTTGGGTTGATAAGTTTTGGAGAGCTCTACAGAGGCGCCAGCAAGCACGTCACTGTGTCTAGATTCACCAGATCATTCAGGGATGCTCACATCATCATTTACTGCAGGAGCTGCTCCTGGATGTGACGGCCATTTTGAATGTTATTTCTTTCTCTCTGTGGTCCAGTTTGAAGAATTTCTGTCCCACACAAACCCTAGAATGAAAACTGGAGGATCTTTTTATTATTGTCTTGATGAAAAGAAGATAAACATCATGAGCCCATGGAGCTGGAGTAATCGCGCCCGCAACGACAGCACTCGCGGCGGCTGTCAGTCTGACGGGCAGCCAACCACCTGCGGGCCAGCATAGCGAGCGCCTTGCTCACTTGCTACGCTGAGTTGCCGGAGATTGTCCCGGTTACTGTTGGGCGAAGGCGGGACACACTCTGGACAGGTCGGCAGCCTGTCACAGACCACAGGTGCTATTGTAGCGGGCGCGATTGCTCCAGCTCCAGGGGCTCTGTGACAGGCTGGCGACTTGTGTATCCTGCCTTTGCTCAACAGTAACCGGGACAGTTTCCAGCAACCCCGCAGCCCCAGCGGGTTAAGAAAATGGATGGAAGTTCAGGACAAAAATTCCTGCATTGATCAGCCATATCAGATTTATTTTTTACCTTGCTATGAAGTCACTGAAAGCATCGCGGCCGACACCCAAAGGACTTCAGATTGCATCTGACTTAGCATTGAATCGCGTCTGGTGTGAATGCAGCATAATAGCTGCTTGTTTGGGAGCCGTTTTTATTTAAAATCAGAAATAAAATAAAAATGACAAAAATATGGCGTATCTTATTAGCCGTATGAATATTATACATATTTTTAAGCCCATGATCTCATTGCTACACCACATTTTCCAACCTTTATGTGATTTCCTTGGACTTGCTCTGTCTGTTGTTTTTCTCTAGAAACCCAGTGGTCACGTCTCTTACCGTCTTTGGTTTACTTGGGCTCACTCTGTCAGGGTGCAGATTACCAAGATTATTTGCTTGAAGGAGACCCACAGCCCCCTTAAAGCTGTTTCAATAAAATCCTGAATCCACCAAATCAGTTTAATTTGAATTCTGTCCAACTCTCTTAGGTCTGAACCTGTGTTAAGACAGATGCTGCTCTGCTCATTTGTTCAAGAATTGTTCAATGAAAACGTGGTATCACCAACAAACCTCAGGGGCCAAAGATTCATTCTCCACGAGGTCACTTTTGATTAGAAGGCTACTTCTTTATAACATTCTCAAGGACTTCAGCATGATCTACTTCGTTTGGCCTCCCTGTGTACCAAAAAAAGTGCCACACATATATAAACGATATGTATTTTGTAACATCTAAAAAGTCTTAAAAGGGAGACAGTTTTAGTTACAGTGCATCTCTGCTGATAAAATCAATAAATTTAATTATGATGGTTTGTACTGATTAGTTGAAAAAGAATATTGTGTGGTTCCCGTCTTGTAAACAGCAGTCTCTGTTAGAGCAGTTTACCCTGCTCAGGATCTGATCATCTCATTTCACATTGCTCTGACACCATGTCTGACTCATTTCCAGTAACAAAGGAAGATTGGAGCAGGGTTGGTTCCCTTGACTCTATTTCAACCTGAACCTGGTCTCATTGTCAGGTACTGGAACGCTGTTAGCAGGAGCTGCCTCACTGCTCTGTCTCGGTGGAAGGTGTCATAGAAAGGTCCTGGAAAGATACTGACGTCTATGCCTCGGAATGATGGGTGAGGATTTTTGTTCATAATAACACACGTATGCAATCTAACAATGGAATAACCTCTGAGGAGTTTGACGGTAACTATACAGAGCTGTTGTGAAGACTTGTTATTGTGATTAAATACAGACTAAGAAGTGGGATTTTTTGGGTTTTTAACGTATTTTGTGGGATTTTTCTGATGATGTATACAAAGAAAATTTAGCCCAAAATTGCATTTCTGAGTGTTTCTTTATTCAAATTATTGTGAACCAAGAGAAGACGAAAAAATTACTTTTAAAAAGAGCATATTTAAAAATACACTGCAGACCCCAGGCTCCCTGCTCCGCTCCATTCTGACGCATATGCTTGTAGACAAACAGATCCATGTACGTCTTTGTTTTCCTCGTAATGTTAGGTTGGGGGTATGAGGTGCTGTAAGCTAATGGGAGAGCATGTAATCAGAGAACTTACAGCAAGGGGGGGGGGGGGGGGGGGGGGGGGGGGGGCAGAACCGAGAGGCAAATTTTTAATAAGTTACTGCTGCTCTACGACATAATCTACGACATAATCGTAAACAAAGCGTTCCACTGGGAAAATGGATCAGAAGATGACTGGAGTGAGTCTTTAAGCTCTTTAAAAAAAATTCAATGAGAAATTGTCACAAGTTCTTTTTTTTTTTAGCATTTTTTCCTGCTTTAAATAAACACAATATTTTCTTGGATTGTATCTTGTTGAGTAACAAAAAAATGTATGTAAAGACAATATATGAAAATAAAGATAGTATTTTGTGTGCAAAATTGCTTTGTAATGCAATTTCTTATCAGTTTCTTTTTTAGATTTAGAAATTTCTTGTTTTCCTTCTTTATTTTATATCTCAAAGGCCAACTGGTGCTAGGATAAATTGTCTTTGGAGCATTGTTAAAATTGACTTGTGTAAACGGTGATTGTCATAAATGATAAACCAGTATGTGAATAGTTGGCAGTGTACCGCCGTGGTGTCAACCAAAGCTCTCTGACCTCAAAGTTGTGACCTTTGCAGAACTAATCCTTTCATTATAAAGATCCTTTTCCCTAATCCCTCCATCTATGGTCCATGTCCGTCTGTCCAGGTACGTGCTGCCAGTGACCTCCCAGTTCATCATGAAATGGCCTCCGTCCAGTTTTGGCCACATCTCTTCAGCCGTGCCATGTTCCCGCAGCCTTTTGGCTGCCAGGACGGACCACTTCTGAGGTCACCATGGCAGACCAACCCTGGCTCCTGACACCTTACCTTTTGACCTCAACCCCCGTGCTCTCTGGCCAACCCAGATTAATAATCCTGCTATGGATCTGAATTTGGTGCAGCTATTGACTCCAGATGGGGTTTCAACCGTGCCCAATCGCCTTTTGGAAGATCAGCAAACCAACTTTGGATAGTTTTTGGTTCTGAAAGGTTGTTTAGTTTAGTTCAGTTTGCAGCATTCAGACCAGCAGACAACAGATATCCTCTAGCCCAAACCGCCCCTTACCTGTAGTTATTTTATATGCTGTGTCATACTTCACTGTACAGCTACAGGTCACGGTACTGTAAAAGAAAAAAATAACAAATGCAAGGGTTATTTATTTATTTATTTCAATACTTCTTTTTTTTTTAACATATTTCATTTATGCACTAAATGCTGGTGTAAAATGCAGACATTGAGTTTTATCAGCAAAGTGGATTTACAAAGATTATTTTTGAAGTCTAAGATATTTTGTGTCTGTACAATAATGTTGATTTCATACTTATATCAAAGGCTTTATGTTGTTAACAGTGACTTTATTCTTGTTTTCACTTCTGAATAATTGTAAAAGAGGGGAACCCCAGGCAACTTGAAATGTTGAACTTTTGAATGCTGAATGCTTTGTTTTTTTTTTAAACTTGTGAGACACTATTAGGTGGACCACTGTTGAGCAACACATTTCTTGAATGTCAGCGTAGTAAAGCCGAGCCTCTTTGCCTCTTTAAGCTTGAGCTGAGTTTAATGCCACAATGTAAAGAGCCAAACCTTTCGCTCGTTTCTGATATGCACTTTGCAGTTCGTTGCAGAAAGAGAACGTGGCTGCACATTAGTAGATTATGCATGCGTAGACTTTAGTTTGTTTAGATGAAGTGCTTAGACAGAGAGTCTGTTTGGAGCATACTTGAAGATTTACGTTTCCAGCGATCATTTTGTTTCTGCAAAGAAGGCTCTTCCATGTTAGATTTGTCTTGTTTAAGGACTGACGTCTTGAGGACTACTGCGATATTTGTCATGATTCAGAGATTGTTTAGCACGCAGGATGATTTGCTCGATGGTCCATAACGCTGTACTTTAACAGCAGTGACTCGCCTGGGATGAGCTGCTGCAGCCTTTTCCCCCCCCACTGCACTGCAGGTTCAAGTGCCAGGGAAATGATTGATGTGCCATTAGTATGCACATCTACTGCTTAGATTCAACTGGTTGTTATTTTTAGGAATTTCATGTCCTGGCTCACTTCACATACTTAAATGATTTATTGTGTGTTGATAGGAAACAAACACAGTGTTGTGTGTTTAGCAGTAACTTTGTGTGTTCAGACTTTGAAAATAACAAAATATGAGATCCTGGATTGAAGAACTAATCGGATTCAAAAGTGAAGCAGCTACACTGTTCTAAAATGTCTAAAGCTGATGTTTCACTATGTTTTTTTTTTTTTTTTCACCATGCCATAAATGTTCTTTTTGCCTAATTTCCCTTATTTAAGAGTAGGACTTCTTCCTTGGTAATGCGGGGATTTTTAATTTTACATAGCAATAAAAAGTTTAACAATTTCCCGTCAATTTCTTTCCTTTTTTTAAAAAAAATCTGATAATTCATTTATTTATTAGGATTGTGAAATGACTGTAGCTGCACATTTAAGGCCTTTGGGAGGACAGTAGGATTCCAGTGGTCACTCATAGTACCCTAAAAGTCAGATTGTCCTCAAATTTCTTGGACTACTGCATGTAGAAAAAACATGCAATTGCCTAAAGACCCGTCTGGGAAACTTCCATGGAATTATCAACAGTGCAGCGTTTGAGTCCTGGTTCATTCGGTGAGGGAGGAGTGGTGCAAAGTAAAATCTGATAACATTGTTTGGGGTTTCCAACTTACTTACTGCACAGTCCAATAAAGTGATTACATTTAGACAACTGACATGTTAAACTAGTGTTTTGATAGTCCTGCACACTTGCAACAACAGCAAAGAGTGTATTTGTTAGCATAGCTAAACTGTTCCTAAAATGTTGGGGTTTAAAAATAAACATGGGGGGCACAAAGGGACAATTAGGTAGGTCGGTTTAGAAATGTATAACCTGACACTTTTACTAAAAAAAAAAAAAAAAAAAAATCAAGCAGAATTAACAAAAACAGTTGAATACCACTAAAGTGTGAACTCCTGTCCCCCAGATATCCATTACTGAGCAGCTCTTTGGATTAACTTCAGAGAGGTATTGCATTTCACAGCAGAGGCTCTGTGGATGGGCGACACTCCTGACCTGTCACTCATCTCAGTAACGAGAGCGTCTTTCGTGTTCCATCTTGACCTGTGAGCCATCTTACCCTGATGTGTGAGGGGAAGGAAAGCAGCCGAGGTTTTATTTGGGTGTGTAATGGCAGCCTGTAGTAAAGTGTCTTTTTTTTGTCCGCTCACCCCCATGTTCTCTTCCTCTGTGTCAGCAGAGCTGTAGGGCCTGACCTTGAGGCCTTCGGCTTGGCCCCTACATTCAGACCAGAGTGGGGGCCAGTGGCCGTCTGGCACCGTGACCCCAGCATACAGTCCAAAAATACCTCAGCAACAAGACTGTACTGCTCAGTTCTGCCCGTTCCCCTTTTCACTCTCCTTCTCCTCTACCTGTGTGTGGTCCAAGCAGCTTTGGAGCCAGCGCCCAGACCTTTTTCTTTGTTTTTATCCCTCCCTTTTTTTTTAGAAACTGACCCAGTTTCAGGGCGCTAAGCCGAACAACCTCCCTGGCTTGGAGAGTAAAAGCAACTGGGAGCTGCTTCAGAAGTGAATGGTTCCGATGAGATAAGGAAGGACATGAGCAAAAAAAAAAAAAAACAGATGGTCTGGCTTCAAATCAGTTCTTAATCCACTGTTTCAAATGACAGCAGGGAAAAAAAGTAGTGCGCTGTAATTACAGCTGAGTGAGGTGTCCAAAAGAATAGCCGCCCTCTTACTTCCACGAAAGCTTTTTAAACTAAAGCCTGCGGTGGCTTGTGTACTTTCAAAGACATATAAAAAGCTGACCTTTCTTATCAGACAAATGTAGCATGTGCATGGCCCATGTACAACATGTGTGTGTGTGGATTAAACGTCCTTTCTACCAACTGTGTCAGCAGCATGCACTGTGCAATACAGTTGGGCCAAAACATTATGACCAACCCTGCCATCTTTGCTGTTGGTGTTTCACTCGCTGCCAAAGCAACTCTGACCCACAAATGCTGCGGCTTCTACAAACCTTCGGAAGGTGCCCCGCGGTATCTGGCACCAAGGCGTTAGCCGCAAATCCTTTAAGTCCTGTCAGGTGTGATGTGGAGCTGCCATAGATGAGTCCTTTTCCGCCACAACCCCTTGTCTGAAGCTCATGTGTGTTCATCCTTGAACCCATTTCTGCCGCCTGTCACTTCTGTGGACCAGAACAACCACACAAGACTTGGAAATGAGTTCCACATCTGTTCACCTTCCCTTCATTCATCACTCCTAGAGAACTACAGTAGTTATTCACTTTATATAACGTAGACATTCAGTGGCAGGGCTGCTGAAATAGAATCAATACTTTTTCCTTCATCTGCGAGTGGTCATATTGTGTTTGCTCACTGGCATATGCCTGCATGGCATGCTTGTATATGTTCGCTGCCATTCGTTAGTATTCCAAGCCACACACCTGCCTTGTTGTCCTGACATTTTGCTTGTGTTTGTTTGTGTGTATTCTCAAAGGGACACATTCAGTGACTCTGGTAGTGTGTCATGTGTGCCTCCACATCTTTGCTCTCAGCAGGGGGTCCTGCTAGTGAACGACACATAAACCAACAGACAAACATGTGCGCATGGAGAAGCCTGTTTGTCTTCTCTCTGATCGTTCCTGTGGTTTGGGCTGTTTGCAAAAAAGTATGTCAGTTTCACTAATATAAAGTGATGATATTTAACAGAAAATTTGCTTAACAAAAGCAAAACATTTTAAATCACCACATCAAGTATTTATGTACACATTCCCTGGAGGCTGGTTCAACACTGGTGACGTTTACCTCCTTTTTTGATCCATTATGACACTGTTGAATAATTAAAAATGATCAGCAGCAGCTAAATTATACGTGAAAGAACAAGCATCTTCTGTACAAAACATTCTCAACAAAGTTGTTGCTGTGACTCAGAAGCAGATGGAAAAAAGCCGTTGGAAAAAGCCTGTCGCAGCAGGCGACTGGGATCCCTGAGGAGAGCTCTGCTCCATTCTGATGCATCCACTTGCAGACAAATAGATCCGTGCACGTCTTTGTTTTCTTCATACGAGCCTAAATCTGGATCAATGCTGTACGGCTGGTAGCTCAGATATTGTTCATCATATTTGTTTCGCCAGTATTGTTAGGTTGGGACTGTAAGGGCATGTAAGCTAATGGGAGAAAGTGTCAACAAATGGATAGTGGGAAATGAGGACAGGCTTACTCTCTGCCAACGGTCCCGCCCACATCAGAGGGAAATCCATAACAAACTTCTGCTTCTCTGCAGAAAATATGATCTAGAACAGGCGTGCTCGTTATGTCGATCGGGATTGACCGGTCCATTGCAAAAGATGGCAGGAATTCAGCGAATCATCAACCTTCTGTGTGAAATACGTAATTTCACACTTTAGATCGGCCAGTCAAACATCCTCTGAAACACACCTCACTGTGTTTAACTACAGTGAGCACACTTTATTTTTCTTTCTCCTCCCGGCGTGCAGCACGACAAGCTGCACCCCGAATCCCTGGCATAGGACCACTCTGAACCGCAGGAGCGTTTTTTAAAGGCCGCTCCGGCCCGTGTGCGTCCTTGATCAGAGGCGAGTCCTGTCCACTCAGGCAGAAGTGTCCACAAGCACGTGCTTCTTACGCCCTGACCAAGGAACAGGCCACTGTCAGTCGTGGTTAAGCCAGCCGCACTTAACCGAATATCATTCACCCCACAACAATTTTCAGCAGAGCAGGAAACATGATCGTCGCTGCTTTCTATTTTCATTAAAAAACGCCTTATCTGTTGTAATTACTACAAAAATAAAATTAATACACATGACAAACCTTTCTCCTCACAAAGATTTGTGTACTCTTACTATGTAGTTTTTGAGTTATTAGTACATACACATATATTAAACTGAAGATAAAGTAGATGTTAACTTTAAAGTTGAATAAAGTGACTGATGAAAATTCCAGGCCATGATTAGTATAGCATTTTTTTCTAAAAGCTACTATATAGGTTGTCAACTTTGAAGTAAAATGACAAGCTTGTGAATTTTGCCTAAAACGGAAGATTCACAAGTAAAGGACCACTTGGAACCCTTTTACAATAGACCTCCTCTTAGTGGCTCCATCAGTCAGACTAATTAAGCCATTTGGTTGAGTGGTGAAGATTTTCAATTCAGTTGCTTTGACTCAACAAGATAAATGAGAACCTTCCCCAGCATTTTGTCCGTTTTGCTCATCAGCCAGGTCATTCTGGCATTACACATCTCAGCAGCTTCAAGTTCTACACTTAGCTCCTATAACATGTTTACTTTGTTTCTTTTCCTGCAAAAGTTAAGCATCTCTAGGTTTAACCCTTTAACACCAGAGCTTCAGCTCCAGTGTTGACAGTCTTTCAACTAACATGACTATTCAACTTTTTTTGCATTGACTACTTGCAGATTCTGAAGCAGAGAAAAGCAGCTTTGCAACACTTTACAGTAGTGAAGTGCCAACGCAAGTTACTTATCGGTGCAAAATCCGTGTGCAAAGCCGCTTTTCGCCATGTCAGAATCAGCTGATTCATGTTGACGGTCAAAGAGTTTATGGAATGTTAAAGAGTGTGGTATGTAGCTGTTGCCGGCAACACATTAGCTTTAAAGGGTCAAAAAGCAATGGCTACAAAAATGCAAATGAAAAAAAAAAACAACCTAAAATGACATACTAATAAAGTTAAAATGTCAAAGTCTCAGTAGTTGACAAGTTCTCTGCATTTGACCCATTCCCTGGAGGGGGGCTGAGCTGAGTGCAATCAGGAAGCATTTGGTGGTTGAGATAATAATAATAAACTAAAGTGCCCGTTTCATAACTGGAAAGAACAGATTCAATTACTAGATCTTACAGAAACTCCTGTTCAGGTGTGCAGTGTTCAGTGCTTTACAAAAACAGCAACTTTAATAAGTAAAACGTGTGAAGAGGGTCTACACTAGGAAAGATACACATGGAGTAAATAACTGAGTTATGTTGGAATTTTAGTGGCAGGTTTGTTGGTGCAGCTCTCCACAGTTTTCTTCTTTGAACTGCCCCTCAAAACTCCTCTTCTTAAATTTAAATTCATTTCTATGATTTATTTATCTTACGAAGATTTAAAATGCTGCAGTGGCTGTTGCTTGTGAGGTGTGATTACATGATTTACTTGTTCACCTTATTTTTTATTTTTTTTTCCAAGACATTCAAAAGATCATGACCAACACTGAAATCAGAGATCCTTTCCCCAGAACCCTACCGTCAAAGCAAGATGGACACACTCAAACGCTGAACTACTGAATTGGACCACTGCACCGGCTCTAAATGTTAACCTTGGCTGCAATACTTGAGTATCATACTGTACTTTGTCTCAGCCGCAGGGGGTTTTAGATAAGCGCACTTCTGCATATGGCCATCATTCACAGCTCCAGGCTCTCCCTGAGTGCGTGTCTTCAGCGTTTGTAACAAATGGAACCAAGCAGTAAAGGTATTAATGTGAGGGAACAAGCCCTGCAGTGAAAGTAGAGCAAGAAGTCGCTTTCTGTCCCATCCGGCCCCTAACAAGATGGAGAGGAGCAGGCATGTGTGACCAGACGGAGATCTACACCTCTGCTGGCTGGATTAGCACTTCTGCTGGGAGAAGAGAGGAGGGCGATCTTAGGCGCCAGCCGTCATTCTCCTCTCCACTTTTCCCGTCCATCCATCTCCTCCCTGGAACATATCTCCGCCTCCCATGTGATCATTGCTCTGTGGCCCTCGCACCGCAGTACGCGTGTGAGAGGAGACTAAAAATGAGAATAAATGAGGTGGTGGAAGGCACTCTGGCAGGATGCCTGTTTGTGTTCTGTGTGTGTGTGTGTGTGTGTCTGTGCAAGCATGTACCTGCCTTCAAGGCTGTTCAGATCTCTTCCTTTGCTGCAACGTCTCACTGTGGAGCGAAAAGACCATCCAGGGACTCCTCATCCACTTGCTGCTGAACGCCCCAGGGGACGGATTGAGCCTTGCAGGCTGGGATATTATCAATACAGCCCCTCCAGGCAGCCTGGCAGACAGGAGACGGAGCCACTGACTCACTCCACTTATTAGTCTGCTGCTGAGCATCAATGTTATGGGGAACAGCTGGTTCTACTGGAGCCTCTGCCAACTCGTCCTTAGTCTCTGTCTTGTCCTTACTTGTTTAAAGTCTTCCTCAAAGGCCAGCTCAGCCTTGCTTCACACTTTGTTTATGTCCCTTTACTTCCACCTCCGTTGTCAATTTCCTGTCCTTCTCGCCGCCTTGCTCCCTTTCTCCCACCTCACATAGCCTTCACACCATTATTCATCTTTTTTCTTGTTCATTCCATTCCCTTTGACAACACCAAGGTACACCTACACTCGCAATGCTCTGCCCACTCCAGCAATTATGCATGCCCTCCCCGCTTTAAGAGCTTTGTCTCTGGGCGAATGTTTTTTTTCTTCTATATTTTCATAGCCTCATGTGAGTGTCACTTCTTTTGTATTTTACATCTCCATTCTCGTTTTATTAGAGAGTTGTTTTATATTATATTTGTGTATTGAGGAGGCTGACCTTGTATTAGCACTTCTGAAAAATATGCAAATAGTTGAAACCATCCAAGCGTTGAATAAATGCCAGACATGAGATTTCAATGGACACTCAGCGTGAATGTGCCACTTCCTCCAAATGCCTCCATCGTAATCTAACGCAGAAGTCACAGTAATTCGATGACAACTCAAACAACATGGGAGGTGAACCAAGATTGGAGGTTATTGAAAGCATCACTCACTATAGTTGCAATCTAATGTTCCACTCTGGCCATTGTGTTTGATCAAATAAAGACATTTATGTTGCTGCCTGCTAGTGAAAAGCCAAATCGTTTCTAATTTTTACCCCTGATGATTACCAGGAATGCATCTTTTACTGATCAGCTAGAGACTCCCTTACAAGAAAAACTGGAGCAACTAGTGATGGAGACAGGTCAGTGGCAGTCTCCTACAAACATTGTGGAGTGTGTAAAAAAACTAAACAAAAGACGAACACAATAGAGATGAGATCATACAAGTTTGCTTCTTCCTACTCCATTTCAAGTGATTAATCAAAATTGATTTGAGAAATAAAATTCTATATGACAATCACCATATTTAAAGACCCATTTTAATCATCTTTTGATCTATTTTCAAAGTGTTCCCAGTGGTCTTTCTATTATGATTATGCCACCTTTAGCCAAAATTGTAAAAAAAAATCTGTCTTTTTCTAGGACATTTTTCTGCAGCGTAACATTAGACAATTCTTAATTTGCTTCTGAATTGTGGGCGGGACTGTTGGTGAGGAGCAACCTCACCCCAACTTCCCATCACCCATCTGTTTACACGTTCTCCCACTAGGCTTCAGTCCCTCACAACCCCAACCTAACATCATGGGTGCAAGAAAATAGCGAGCAATATTAGAGCTATCCAGCTGGAATATTTTAAGCCAGATACCAGCTCAGACTAGAAAAAAAACAAAGACGTACATGGATATATTTATCTCCGACAATTGAACGGAGCAGCAGGGAGCTTGTGGCACGCCCAGTGTGTTTCCTAAATCACAAATACAATCTTTTTCAAATGACATATTTTTTGTCTGCTTCTGATTCATAACGATTTGAATAAAGAAATATGCAGAAACACAATTTTTAGCTCATTTTTCATTATATTTGTCCTCCATGATCAGAAAATGCCACAAGAACAGGTTAAAAACACCAAAACATGATTTTCATTGGAAAGGATCTTTAATGTATTCAATGTATCTAAAAGTGCAAATATGTGTATTTATGATTAGGATTATCTTTCTTTTTAAAATGATGTAATATCAATAAGATACCATCATGTTTTTTTAAGTTTCCAATCAATGTATAAACCTCAAATAGATTTGGTACATCTATGTCATTTTTTTGTCTTTGTCAATTTTTTAATTTTTTGAAATAAACCAATTAATCTTTCTCAGAGGATTTAAACAGCAGTGTTACTCAATGCTGATTTGTGGATAAATGAGTTAAAACAATTTTTTTTAAATGAGTTTCGACTTTAGAACCTTGGAAAACTCAAAAAGCTAAACCTGTTTTTTTCCTCATCACTGCAATTCCTTTATCTTGTCTGACTTCACTTTACATGACAGTGTCTCGGTTAAAGGATTCCAGTTCATGATATTTCCATTATGCTTCACCATCAAGCCAAAGGTCAATGGTGTTCAATGACCTCCCTAATATGAAAGGAAAAGCAAATCTTTTCTTTCAGTTTATAATCTTTAGTCTTTCTTACAGTTCGCTGCTGACAGCTCAATGCTTTCTAAAAATTACTGGTTTCTGGATTTCTTTACTTCCAAATATGTCTGATGTATCAGCGTTAGTGTTGAAGCTTTGAAATAAATCAGTTCCTGAGTTGAAATAAACAAATTTAAATAAACATAACTGCAGAAAGACTTAAACACAAAGTTTCTTTGGCTCTCAGTGCTGAGAAGAGTGTCTTCTCTGAATGTATGACTTGCTATGTGTTTGAGACTGACGTTAATTATCCAAGGTGCTCAATGTGAGCAGATCATTCCAGGGTATCTGCAGCTTTTCACTAACTTAAATGAGCTTAGTTTTGGATAATTAGCCCAGCATTCTCACAGCCCTTGCAAAGTGAAAATAATTGCCTCCTTAAACTGTCTGTGCATCTGCATCTCTACAGCTCCATCCCTAACACCTTGTCTGCGCTGCATCATCCCATAGCACTGTAACACCATCAACACGGAACAGCAAGCATGTCAAAAACGCAGATGAGACATGTTCACCTTGAGAGAACTTCTTTTTTTTGAGTAGACAAGTTTAATTAAAAAAAAAACATTCGAAAGAAATTACTTAAATGTTTTCTTTTTTAATCGTGACAAATTTTAGGGTTTAAATGAGGAAGGTTGTCTGTCGTCTATACAAGATAAACAGCAGAGCTGAGGTGCTAGGTTGCATCAATAAAAATTTTGCCAAATGTCAATATTGTAAGATCTTTTTTGTTTTTTTTTTTGCTATTGACTCTCACCTCTGCATGTTACTCCCCCACTGTGAGGCCAGACCCTTTGACAGCTTTCATCAAGAACTGACTTTTCATGTTTGAGTGAATTCAATCACATTAAGAAAGTTTGTGTTTTAGAAAAATGTTGTGGCAGCAGGTTTTGCTGTAAGCTCCAGTGTCATTGAATTAAAAGCCAGTCTGTGAAATTGAAATTTAAATAAGTAAGTTTACTTTATTTATCCCACAGTGGGGAAATTGTTCCCCGCATTGACCCATCCCCTGGGAGAGCGGTGAGCTGCAGACGAGCCGCGCTCAAGGGACGGCAGCTGGCTGGGAGGAGCGGGGATCGCGCCGCCAACCCTTCGTTTATTGGACGACCTGCTCTACTGCCTGAGCCACTTGCCCCTTTAAGAGCCACTTAACCATTGTGCTATCCTAGGCACTCTAACGTTGGGAGTTGGGTCATCTAGACCCACTAGACAGTGTGCTGAACCTTTTTTCTTCAATGATTTGTGATCTTCACTGGCGTCCATGGATTACATGAAGTCTTTCCACCTTTATCCACCTTTGTCATGGTAGGGAGAACACATCAATATAAGGGTGGGGTCATCTAAGATAGCACAAGGGTTGAAGGGGTAAACACTGCAGTATGAACTTGCCCCTGTCAGAACGTTAGCAGTCTTAAACAGATTTGCAGACTTACAGACAGCAATGAGCTCTCTTTACTGGACAGGTGATTCCTGAGAAATACATGCGTCTGATCATGAATAGTCAATAATGTTTCCAGATCAGAAATCTGTTAAACGGTTTACGTGTTGCTGCACTGATGCCAGCAGCATTTTAACACTGGTATCAAATCCATTTCTCTGACTGAAAAAACATGACTGAAGTGAATGAAACCAACTTCTGTTATTCGTGCACCATGGGCATCCATTTCCACTGTTGAGTCAATGTAAAACGTTTCACCTAGAGGGTCCTGTGGTGCAATTTCAGTTGCCAGCACGTTGCAATTCACGAGTGACAGCAAATATTGAATAGAAATGATAGAACTTTGGCAAATGAGAACATTGCACCAACCAATCAGGGACTCAGCTTTGGTAGAGACATGTTAGGGATGGATGTGGTCATCACAAAGGGGAAGCTCATCATTTTTCTTTGTGCTCATCCTGACCAGAGTTAGGAGCAACGCTGTTTAAGTTACTGCCTTACTAACCGCATTAAAAGTTAAGTGACGGAGTAATTTAACTAATTACTTTTATCCCCACTACAAAGTTGTAATAGTTGCTTAGTATAAATTGTGGTGCATTACTTCACAGTTCATTGATGTGGCTTTATCAGCCTGGAGCGCTTCTTTTTTCCCCCCCTCTAGTGCCTCACAACAAGGCTGTCTTCTGTGTGACGAGGAGGAGGAACTAACCATGCTAGGTCATGATTGGGTAGGGAGTGCATACTGAAACTCTCCAAGATGTGCATTTGCAACCATTGACTGTAAAAAAATAGACAGCTCAACCCCTCCCTTCTCCTATTCCCAAATAGGAATTACCATTGCTTCCTGATACGGGCACCGCCGTGTTGAAACCAGTCGACAGTGATTGGTCCAAGTCGCTCAGAGCGACTTGGACCAATCACTGTCGACTGGTTTCAACAGTCGACTGGTTTAACATGGTGGCACCCGAAATTGGCCTCATTTCTTGAGAGCTGGAGGTAAGGCATTTTCTATTGATGATGTCACACCTCGATTCGTCCATTGTTTCTACAGTCTATGCGTGCAACGCAGTTGGCAGGATAAAAAAAAACAGCAAGTGTCAGCGACAAAGTCAGCACTCTCATGAAGGAAGTATCAACACTATTTTACTTTAATTGAAGCTAAAGGAACAAACTAAAGGAGCAAATTCACATTGTGTCCCAATACAAAGACTTTACCGACATTCGTCTGAAGCCATTCAAATCTAACGAAGCACCAAACACAAGTCACCGAGCATGGGGTGACATAGCAAGCACCACACCATTAAAAACAAGACAGACTGGATTTTACAGCCCAGTAACTTGCACAGAACAGAATTAGTGAAAAGTTATGATGTGGAAATCGTGCTCTTGCTGACTACGTTGAATCAGAGTCATTCAAAGATTCAGCAGAGCTGCACTTTCCCCTCCCTGCTGGAAGACGTTCATAATGTACATAGATGATGAGAACACAAAATTAAATATGCAGCTAATCACGTCATTTCATTGGATACTTGCAATGTTTGTTGATACTAAAAACCTTTGCTTTTACTTTAACGCAAAGTTTAAGGAAAAGCATGTAAATTCAATATTATTTCTATTTTTTGTTGTTGCAGTTTTGTAGTGTGATCATTCTGAATGACAATGTTAAAATTCAGGTTAAGGTGCAATAGAATTGAGAATTACTTAAGTGCAGCAGAGCTATTTTATTATTGCTAATAATTCTTTTTTGATAGTTTTGCATGTTAATTTTCCCCCTGTGTTACTGTTATCAAAACTTTTTTGTTTATTTAAGCAAAAATTAGGATTACTAAAAGATGTTAATGCTTAAATCCATCATACAAGGTTTATGGGAATTTAATCTTAATAATATTTATATTTATACTTGTTGCAGTGTTGTGTGATAATTCTGATAAATTAATATTTACATTTCTACACTTCAATCCTCTCTTTCTATTGTAATTAAACATAATTTCATTGGTAGACCTAGAATTGTCACTTTTATTAAATTATTGCATTTAAATGCTTGGTTATGTTTGCAGGCAGCTAAGGTAAAATACAAAATTTATTGCCAGATTTTAACTGGTAAAACAACTGGAGTAATTACTTTGCTCAGTAACTAATTACTTTTAAGAGGCAATAACTGAGTTACTAACTCAAATACTTTTACGGCACTGTAACTAGTAACTATAGCTGATTACTTTTTTATGTACCATTCCCAACACTGGTCCTGACCTCCATGGTCGGAACCTCGACATGGTTGTGGGTGAACTTTGTGGAGCTCTCCATAACAAACAAACCCAAGTTACTCTCTCA
Source organism: Oryzias latipes (assembly GCF_053564925.1). Taxonomy (NCBI): domain Eukaryota; kingdom Metazoa; phylum Chordata; class Actinopteri; order Beloniformes; family Adrianichthyidae; genus Oryzias; species Oryzias latipes. The sequence goes on from NC_136240.1 coordinate 11,748,610, forward strand.
ACACCATTCATGCCTTCCGTAATGAAGCAAATAGGACACAGAAAAAGGTCTGCAGTAGCTCCTCCCACAACGCAAATTGAGTGTGGTTTGTGAACACACTCAATTTGCAAATCATCCAAATAGGAGTGAAATTGCTTTTCTTCTTTTTCTTTTCCTTTCAGCTTTTCCCTTCAGGGGTCCTTTTGGTGAATCAGCTCCCTCTTTCTAATCCTGTCTTCTGCATCTTTTTCTCTTCGTTCACTGCATCCATAAACCTCCTCTTAGGTCTTCCTCTAGACCTCTTGCCTGGCAGCTCTAGACTTAGCATTCTGTGGAAAATCCACTTTGCGTGAGAAAAAAAAGTTTAACCCCTTCATGTCTGATTTATTTTCAGTTTAAAAATAGAAAAAAAATTTCTCTTAAGGTGATGGTAAATTAAGCGGTGTCTTGGTGGATTAAATAGTAGATTGTGAATTAATGACATATGGCATGAAAGGGTTACAAATGACACTTTTCTAAATATTCTGTCAAATCTCACATAGGGTCAAAGGGAGGAATGTTTAAAACAACCACTGAAGGAGTTTAGCTGGTAAAAAAATAATGTCTTTACAATCAGTTTAATTTACAATCATTTAGTAATCCAGACAGAGAAGTCTGCTTTGCGCTGTCAAAAACTGCTCACCTTGATCGCGTGAGGAGAGACCCCATGGTGTCCAAACCATTTAGTGCATCAGTAAGAGGCAGTACTGCACTGGTTGACATTTTCATTATGGGCCCTGTGGTTAGTCCCACATGAACTGTCCTGCTTTTGCAAAACCTCAGGAGTGCTCCAAATTTACATTAATCTGCAGCAAAAAGTAATCCACACAAAACAGACCCTTTCCTCGCATTCAGCATTTTGTCTCTAAGTTCAGGCCAGCAGCTACTTAGCTCAGAGGTTTTGTTAGCACTGAACATAAGACTTAAAAACACAAGATAAGTCCATTTAAAGATAATCAATGCATTTTACAAAACATAAAATGTTCGTGGTGATTTAGAACGTGTTTTTTGGCAGATTGAATTGAAAAGGAAGGGTTTTATTTCAAGGCAACAGAAGAAGAATAAAAATGATCACTGATGGTCCTTCAGACTGACAACAGCACACAGAATATAGGTTAATAATTTGCGTGCAGGAATGCTAAATGAAAAGCCTGACAGCTGAAGGAATTCAAAACCATTGAGAGATTATTACAAAGTCACAAAAGAAGATTAGAGAGGTGATGGTGTCTACAGACACAGAAAGGCCAGGTATGGATCGTTTTCACTAGGTGGTGTTCCACACTGTGGCTTCAATTTTAATATTTTCTGCTTGCAGTTTTAGCCAAGCCAGGTCAGGATGGATGTGATATAGAGAGGACCAAGAAGAAAAAATCTACAGACTTCTAAATATAGATAAACAGCCATTTCTCAGTCATTATATTTGTCAGAATGACAATTCTTGCTCTGATACCTGTTTTATAACATAGTTCTTGGTAATTCTATTTTTTTTCACAATGTTTTTTATAAGTTATAACCTGGACGCTCAGATGCCTCAATAGAACTTGATGGTCTCATGTTAAACGTTGTCAACGATTCACTGACTGATTCACCTGAGTCCACTTGCAAGTGTGGGTGTGGTCTTCTAACAAGCTGATTTCTTATTGGTGAGAGTGGTTGCCATAGAAACAAAGACTCAGACCAACTTTAACCAATCACTGTTTACGGATCATTTTTGGTTCCAACATAGCAACGTCGCAAAAAAACTGGCGACAGAATCGACTTCATTTCGTTGGAGCCAGAGCCAAGTCATGGGTGACATGACACTTACTTCTCAAATAGAGTCAATGGATGGTACTCTAATGGAAAAATGAGACTGAATCAAGTATCGGCTAGTGGAGGTGACTCATGTTAAAAAGGCTAAGAAAAACGTGGTTTTATATAGAACTTTCCCATCTTCTTTGAGCCCCAAAGCCCTTTACAAATCCCAGTCACAGTAATCCGTTCACAGACATGTTCATACACCTACAATGGCAGCGCTGCCATGCAATGTGTTAACTCTGCCATCAGGAGCAAGTCCAAAGACACATGGGTGTGGAGAACCTGTGGTCCTGCAGTCAACCACTCCACCTTTACCCCACAGTCACCCCAATAGCATGATCATTGACATTTTTTTTAATAATCTCAATCTCTGGATGAGGTAATAGATGTGTGGTTGATGGTAACTTGGTGGTAACTTTCAAGCATTTTACACAATAAATATATCTTTACAAAAAATACAAAGAACACTACCTAGCAGGTTTTTTTTGTTTCTTTTACATTAATACAGAAACCAGATAAATGACTGTACTGTAGAATTATTTTTATTTTACAGTATACAAATTTGCCCATTAACATCACAAACACCTGGAAGCTTGTTGGTTGAATTACATTTGTAGGTTAATTCTGCTGCATCTATGGCTCCAGAATTTCCATTAAAAATTGTCACTATAGAATAAATTGTGTTCTCTTTTGTGACTGCCATGATCCCTTCAACCCTCAGAAATAGAAGAAAGACTTGTTGGGACAGGAAGTAGGCACATGTCCTGTTGATCAAAAGTCAATGGGGGGAAAAAAGGAAGAAATAACAAATTTAAAAATAGGAATTTTACTCAGGGGGTTTTAAAAATGCGGCTATTTCAAAGACTGAATAGATTTGAGGGTAACTGAGCAACTTTTGAGGCACTTTAAACCCCTATGGGGGAAGTTTCAAAGACATTTTGAACTATGCACTACAAATGTATGCAATAATGGATAATTAATCCCAATTCTCTTCTTGCTATCTTTGAGATCAAATGCATTTAGCAGCTTCGCTCCATGCGTAGAAGGAGACAAGGCTTGAAGAAAGACACAGACAAAAACGGTTGGCTTCATCTATCAGACAGAGGGAGGGACAGATGGGGAGAGTTGTTTTTTTTCACGAGTAAACATACTAGTGCCCAAGATTGAAGCAGAACTGGTATCCCAGTTATCAAGCCAGAGCAAAACTGATCATAAAGACCCATCTGATTTTGTATGTTTGTAAATCAAATCATTAAACCAACGTCTGTGTGTGCCACTATCTCTGATTTTTAGAGTCTGAGACAAACAGCACTAAGCTGAGCACCAAACTTTTAAGGACAAAGCAGGACTTGCAGTCATGGCAACAGCTCTCCATGAAGCAGCTGCTTTGTTTAGGATAATAGAATTGACATGTTTGACCAGTTTAAGGGCCACGGCAACATGTCACTTGCTGAGCTTGTACATTCTCAGTTTAACTGAGAATTAGATAACTAAAATGTTTTCTCATGATGGAGCACATTTATAAAATGATCTCAAATTGAAACTAAGTTTCTGAGTTTCTCTTTGTTCAAATCATGGAGCAGATGAAAAAGTTCAAGTTCGTGACACAGCTACTGACATGGCCAAAGTCTCACTATCTATCCTTCTTTGTTTTCCTCATCTGCGCTGGCATCTCGCTCAAAACTGTACGGCTGGTTAGCGCCAATATTTCCTGTCATTTTTGTGTGCTGCTAATGTCATCTTGGGGCTATAAGCTAGCGTGCAAACAGTGCTCTCAGCGACGGGGAGGGGAAGGAGACGGGGTTGCTCCTCGCCAACTGTCCCGCCCTCAAATCAGAGACAAATTCCTAATGAGGTACTGCCTATGTGCAGAAGATATGTCCTAAAAAAAGACCCAGGCTTTAATAATAGTAATTATAATTAAACGGCCACTCGGAACGATTTTATAACAGAAAAAATATATAGTTGAAGTGGGACAGAATTTTTACATACCGGTAATTGAAACTACTTTTTAAAGGTAAATAGCTCCATGGTGAGAAGAATAATACATTTAGTATCCATTTTTCTGTCTGTATCAATATTTTTGACTTTGTTAGGACTGTAATTGGTTAAGAATATTTACCTAGTGGGGTCACTTGACCCATCCGAATGATCCAAATTGCATTTATTAGGCTACTGTTAGCTTTGAACTAATGGAGGTTAGAATCTGGTCTACACCTTGAAAATATCAAACTGTAATGGTTACAGTCTAATTTATGTGCAAGGAAAACAAAAATTCTGATCCTTATATTCATAATATTAAGAAACTCTAATAAAAAAACCAAAACATGCTACATGTTTATGTAACAAAGAAAACCAAGCAGCCAGGTGTTGTTAATTATCAGCCTCTGATTAAATGATTATCTGCAGGTGTGCAGACCTCCATTAAAGCAGACTTCTTGGCAGCTCTACGGTCAGCTGCGCATCAACACAGCGCCAAGAGGAAAAGACACACGTCGCACTGAGAAGCAACAATCTGACTGGTTGTTATTGCTATTTTTAAACAATTTGGAGTTCATTGCTCTGGTTTGGCAAAGAGTATTCACAAAAAAAAGAGCATTCAAGAAAAACTTTCAAAAAGAAACATAAAAATGTACACAACCGTAAACAAAGCCCGTGAAAAATATCAGATGTTAAATTACTCATTATTAGAATAGAAAATTGTTGAGCAATTTCAGTTTGTTTAGACAGACTACCTCAGAAAATGTTTCTAAGAAAACCGGACGTATCATGGGGTGAGTTAAAGTAACATCATTTAGAGGAAAGATTTTAATTATTGAGACTTTGGACAATTTTAAGTCATCATGGATTTCCCTTGGAACTCCCTTGATATACCTTAATGTCACATCACAAAGGCAGCTGTAGTGGGAGGATCAAAAGCCATTGTTGCTGTCTGCACAAGACAAGCAGCATCTTTCAATAACGTAAAACAAAGGCAGTCAAAAAAAAAGAAAAGAAAAAAAACTCCCACAAACAGGGTTCTTCCTGTTTCCTCCTTTCATTTCCATAATTACCAAATCTTTACTTCCTTACTCAAATGATTGAAAATGTGTATTCTGTGGCAGTTAGAGGATGATCTTTGTCATTTATTTACCTCAGTAAATTAAGAGTTAACTGAGGGCTGCAAGTATGATTGGAGTGGGACTTTTACCTAAGTAAAGGATAATACCTGATGGAGTGTCCATTATCAAGAGACAACACCAAAGCCTGAATTATCTGGTGCGAAATGGTGACTAAAGGCACAGATGCAAGTTATGCTTCATTATTTTGTTTATATACCATGGTCCAGGTGAATACTCCATTCTGAAAAAACAAGAAGAAAAAAACACAGTTTTTCAACTGTATTTTGGCTAAAACAAAATGGTTATAATTAGAAGACCACTGGAAATGCTTTAAAATAGCTTAAAATATGATTGGAGTGGGACTTTTGGTGTTGCAAAATGTAGGGACCCACAACTGGATGTGAAATAAAGACTACCTTAGACTTCGATTGCACATTTTTATGGTCGTCATCTCAGAGAATGCAGACAACATTCTTCACTGTTCTTCAGATAGCTTGAAACTGCTGCTCACAAAAGGTGCAAGACTCCAACACAGAGCAAATATAGAACTGCTGCTGTCTTACCTGTAGCTTTGTAGCATGTGTGTGGAGTTTGCATTTACTGTACCTGAATGTGTGTGCCACTGTAAGAGTGTTTCTGTGAAATCAAAGTGCCCTCTACGAAAAAACTGAAAGTGGATGAGCCCGAGGGCCCGCAGGGGTTGGTAAAAATAGCCCCAGGGCTGATTAGGAGTGAGGCGGTAGGGGGGTTTAAAAACCTGCTCATTACCGCACCTGCAAGGCCTCTTTAAGTAGCCCTTTTATAAAGCACAGCTGCTCACATCTACCTAGAGCTGCTTGCATCCTCTAGGGGGGGGACATCACCACTCAAGATGATGACAAAAGTGGGTAAAAACTCTGGCCCCGATACATACCAACACAAAAAAAGTAATTTTACTAAAGTGGCGTGCTGCCTGAATTCTTTATTAACTTTATTTGACTTTTCCTATTCTCCATATGGAATTGTGAAGTTTTTCTTTTCACTGACAAATGAAAAGTTTGTTCAATCAATTTCCAAGTCCTAGTTTCCCTTTTATGTCATGTGGACTCTTGGTAGAAGGTTTCATCGCTAATCTCATGCAACACACTTCCAAATAAAAAAGATGACACAAAATCAGAAAAGGGAAATGGCACAAAACTTCTGAGACATCGTGGAATTAAACTACGCTCGCTTGATACTTATTAGGAGTCAACAAGCTTGTAGAGTTGGGAGCTCAGCGTCAGTAATGAACTTACGATCTGTGGGGGTCAGAAGATGTTCCACTCTGTCAAAAGGGTTACTAAGAAGTCCCCACCTGCATTGACCCCAGCTGACACTCATCGACTTTCCTGCTGGGATGGTAAAACACACTGAACCCCCCATAGAGCTTGATGGAAGCATCTGAGCCTGTCCCTGAATGCATCATGGAGGCAGTGAAAGAAGAAAAGATTTCAAATAAATAAATAAACAGGATTACTCAGAGTACACCAATGACATTTTCAGAGCAGTCACCACTGAAATCCATCAAATTTTGTTCGTTTAAATCACAGAAATATTTATTTTGAATCTATTCCATAGACTTGGAAAAAAACAAACAAAAAAAAAACAGCAGTTAGATTATTTTGGCACCTGTTTGCCCCATTTGTCATAGCAAATAAGCGAGGATGTTGATATTCATGTTTTGACATCCACCAAAATAAATAGGTGGATATTCTGATATTGGCAAACTCTTAACTAACAGCTGGGCTTGGATTAAATTCAGGACGTGGTTGCTTTCTCATCACTGCTGCCAGGTTTCATTTGTGTCTTCTAGCTATTTTAATTTATCTCATCCACACCCAGGAAATGAAGATGCTATTTTTGTACCCTGACGTCCTTTGTTAAAACACAGTTATTACTAATTTTGTCTTTCTTTTTCTTCCTGTGTGCCCTGTTATAAATTTGTTATATCAAAAAAGTCAAAGTAAAATGAAAAAAAGGGCTGTGCTTTACAGTTGTTCAAGGCTAAAAAGTCTTCGGTACGCAGGCCAATGAATGTCTTTATGTATATTTTCTGTGTGGTTTCTCATGTTTGCAAATATCTGTGTTCATCCAGTCAAGGACATCTATGCAAGCTCATTGTCATCCAGTCGGACATGACATCTACTCATCCTCAACTGAAAGCTGCCCAACATAATTACAGTCATCTTCCCTTCCATTCACCCCTCCAAGGTGCACACACATGCCGTTTACACATAAACGGCATGTGTGTGTCAGTGCATTAATCTGCACGTCTTTGCACACTTGTGTCAAACGATCTTTCCATCCTTCAGTGTGACGCCCATTCTTTCATCTGTTCCACCTCCCCATCACACACTTTCTCACAGGCGCGCTGGCTACAGCTGTATGCTTTCGCCTAATCCTGCTGTCCTCTTATGTTATAACAACTCTGAACTCGAGCCCTCAGAGGAGGGGGCTCGCCCTCGCTGTGTTTTCACAGGCCACATCTGGGCACGGCCAAGTCTCTCCTATAAGCATCCAGGCTGGGGTCAGGGACACATTGGGTGATCATAAAACAGTGGTCATATATCATTGCTAAAGACAATAATGGACATGAGAGTGGTGGATTACACTAGCAGGGTTCAAATTTGCGGAATGTAACTTTTTCATTTATTCATGTGTTGTTTGTTATCCTACTACTCTGTAATACCACTTATCATGTTCTTGTGGCATTTTTCTCATGGTGGAGGAGATACATAAAGAAAATTAAGATTCAATTGGCATTTCTGAGTTTTTCTTTTTTCAAGTGAATGTGAATCAGGAGGAGACGAAAAAATACTGTTTGTAAAAGCAGTGACATGGGTGCTACAGTGGTCGGGCCACAAGCTCTCTACTCCACTCCATTCTGATGCATCCTCTGGCAGATAAATAGATTCGTGTATGTCTTTGTTTTCCTCATCTGAGCTGGCATCTGGCTTATAACTGTACAGCTGGAAAGCTCTGATATTGCTCACCATTTATCCCTTGTGTTATCCTAGGCACTTTAACATTGGGAGTGGGGTCATCTAGACCCACTAGATAGTGCTCTGAACCTTTTTTCTTCAATGATTTGTGATCTTCACTGGTGTCCATGGATTACATGAAATCTTTCCACCTTTATCCACCTTTGTCATGGTAGGGAGAACACGTCAATGTAAGGGTGGGGTCATCTAAGATAGCACAAGGGTTAAGTTGCCCTAGTTGGGGGTGTGAGGGGCTGTAAGCTAGCAGGGGCAAGTGTAAACAAAGGGACGATGGGAGGTCAGGAAAGGCTCACTCGGCACCAACAGTCCAGCCCACAACTCAGATGAGAAATTTCTGATGAACCCCTGCCACTGCAGAAACTATCTAGAAAATGAAAGGCTTTTTGAAATTTTGGTTAAAAAAGGCACAATCTTGATTAAAAAAAAGACAACTGGAAACGCTTTTAGAATAGATCAGAAGATGATCGGAGTGGAACTTTAAAAAACTAAACCCTTAAAAAGTGAGAGTTTTCATATTGCAGAAAAAAACCTTGGATTTTGGTGACCTATGCTCTGTTTTGTTTTAACTTCCAGCTGTCTTCACATCCTCGTTTCATGGTCTACTCTTTCTTTGCCTGTCTACTTCTGGATCATAGCCCTCCTGACCTGCTTTTTCCAGGGCACATAAACATATTTTCTGTGATGTCTGCCAGCTGCCTGGCTTAGCATGGCTCAGCTCAGCTCAGGCTCCTTTCTTTCCTCATGAACTGTCTGACTTTTGAAGCAATCAGATGCTCCCCAGCCTTTCTAGGCATTTCTTGGGTCACCTGAGTGACCTGTGGCCAACCCCTCCCTGGCATCCTCACGTTCCCATCCCTTTGCTGAAAGGTCCAGCAAGGGGTCAGGATAGCCTGGTGTGCAAGAAGGAGCCACACTAGGGATATTTATTATTTCATTTAAGTCTTCCCACTGCTCAGAACAGAGGAGAGACCACTGATATCTGGCATGGGTTGAAGTACAGGTCACGAGGTGACCACGTGAACTGTTGAACCAGGAATCAGGGAGGCGTGTGTTTGTCTGTGAAAGTAAATTTAAAAGAGAGGACTTGGAAAAAGCAGCCGTATATAAACACAGCTGGCAGGAGAAGGTGGAGGAGAACCTTTAAGATACTCCATTATGTCTGTCTTGCCTAAAAATAAACTGAATTTAGACAACAGCTATGATAGCAAGAATAGTGTTGTGACTTTTTTTGCACTTCAATATATAATCTGTCCACACTCTTGTGCTTTAGTGATGCATGATAAAATCTATGTTCTGCATTCCTTGTCCGATTTCTGTGGAAATGTAACCACACCACCATTTGTGAACCATCATGCAAAACAGGCATCAGAAATCACAATCATTTTTGGATCATTGACTTTTGTTCTCCCTGGAATACACCTAGCCAAGAATATCAAACTCCGGCTGCACTGAAGTTAACGCAGACAGTGGTAGCCTGCATAATAAGTGTAAAGACTCGTGTGCTACTCGGATGTTAGGTTGCTTTTTATTGAGATCTGTCATTTACTCAAAGTGTAAACTAATGTTGTTAAAATAAGTATTGACTTAGCGTGCAGCTTTTGCAGAAACAAACTCTAACTCAGCCGGTTTGTTTTCCTCATACGCTGTCCAATATGAACCCTGATGGTATGCATCCTTCAGCCACTGTCCAGCTGGATATGTCCAAACTGTGTTCAGCAGATTCCAGCGATTGTTTTTTGTGTTGGCTGTGGGACATTTGAATGGAAAAAGTTGAATCCACTACAGCAGGGTTGTCAAACTAATTTTCACAGAGGGCCACATTGTCCACAAAGGGCCAGATATAACTTATACATGTAACTAAGTGGAATGAAAAATAAACATAACTACTTCTTAATGTTAAATAACTCATTTATTTTTTATTATTATATCCTTTTAAAGTGACAATTACAGTTGCATAGAAAACGTACGTTTGCTTGTTCCTCTAGCATGAATCCTTTTAAATTTGATTCTGTCAGGTTAGGTTTTATGGACAGTGTTTAAGTCCTAATGTCTAGTTGCCCAATCAAATATTTCAAGTCGAATTCCCCCTAGAAATAAATAAATACACATCAATTTTTATTTTTTATTTTAAGAAATTAAAAACTGGAGGGCCACATAAAAAGACATGGCGGGCCACAATTGGCCCGCGGGCCTTGAGTTTGACACGTGCACTACAATTTTAAAAGACGCTTTTCCTAATTTGTATTTCTCAAGTGGAGAAATTGTCTTAAATTTCTCAATTTTTTAGTGACAATCAAGATTGGCAAATTGGAGTCGAATATGTTTGATTTTGTGTGGTGCACAAAAGCAAATTAATAGAAGCAGGAACACAATGTGGATATCAAACACACAGGAGCAATACTTGTGTTAGATTTAAAAAATTCAGAAAAGTTTGTAAATTGTATACAAAAGAAGTCTATTTTAATACAAGCTATATTAGTAATCTATCTTTGTTAAAAAGTAGAATTAACAGATCCTGCTCCCAGCTGGGTTTCTTTGTAAGATAAATGACTTTACAAAGATCAATATCATTTAAAAAATATCATCTAACCACACATACTTTAGTGTTTATCAGATATTTTTTGGTATTCTTTAAATTTTAGTTTTGTAAAATGGGAGCTGGTTTAGCTCGTGCTGGTTTGCGGTGCCTTCCGTCCGTGAAACCAGGGTTCGACTCCGGGCTGCTCCCTGTTCCCTTCTCCAACTCTGTGCCGGTCCCAAACCCGATTGCTTTCAGAGGGTTGCGTCAGGAAGGGCATCCGGCGTAAAACATTGCCAAGTTTACCGTGCGACTTGATCGCTGTGGCAACCCCTGATGGGAAAAGCCGAAAGGGAAGCATTTTAGTTTTGTAAAGTTGGAGGCTAAAAGAAGAACAACAGTTAAAAAAAAAAAAAAAAAAAAATATATATATATATATATATATATATATATATACAAAAGTTTGTTGCTTAAAGTAACCAAACTAAAAAAAAAATAATGATAAAAAGGTTACAAAAAGAACTCCCCAAACAGGCAAGTACAGTCAAATCTGATTGGTCACACATAGCTTTACTACAAACCGAATTTACTGCACTGAGTAACACACTCACCCTGCACTAAACTTGTTTACACCCACTCCACACAAATAAATTGAACTGAAAATGAAATGTAAATTTAAAGAAATGTGATAAAAAAAAAAACTTTTGGACCTACTATCATGGCTCTGGACCACAACATTTTTTGGAGCGGTCAGTGTTCAGCACGAGACAAAATCACAATTACATTCTGGTGCCAGGCAGCGAAGCAAGAGAAGATAAAGTGCACAAAATTGCATTTTCAGACTTTTCATTCAATGTAAAAAAAAAAAAAAGTCAAAAACTACAAACTTGTATTTAATTCAAGAAGAAAAGTATGAACTTTTTCTTATCTATTTTGTCTTGGCAAAAAATTTACACCAAATGATAAATAGTTTAAATAATTAAACACAGTCTGGGGCTAAATCAGAAGGTGTGTTGTCATAGAGATATAACATGAAGTTCTTGAAAAAGAAATGCTGATACAGCTTTGTTTGTTTTTACATGTATTTAAATAATGGTGGGACGGCATGTGCTTGGTCTTTATCTGCAATGAAAACTCGTTTTGATCTGTTTTGGAAGCTCCTTCCCTAAAGCACAATGGAGACTGGTAGGGGAGTCAGCACATGAGAAATTATCTTCATGCAGATGAAGTACCAATGCCAAGTCTTGTGGATTCCATCTACCACAGCCAGTGTGTATTATTGTTTTCTGTTACGTATAGCATCTTGTCTTGTTTTTACCCTACTTCCACGGTAACACGATAGGTATGGTTGCCTGCAAAATCCTCCTTTTTTTAAATCATCTAGAAACAACACTCTTATTTTTGTTACTTCTTGTAGCAAGTGTAAAGCGCAACCTAGGCCAAAATGTTCAAAATAAAGAATGTTTTTTAACAACTGTGCGTGGTTGATAGCTGCTTCCACACAAGGGAGAGTAGATAGAGATATTGCTTTGTGGAACAAGGCATGGATTGAATCCATCTGCAACCAGTTGCTTTGAGGGAGAAAGGAGATTAATGATTTTATGAACATGATGAATGGCTGAGAATGGTGATGACAGGCCATGAGTGACAGTTTACAGGTGTAGACTCTCCCAAATCCCAAATCTCTTAAACCCTACTGCTGCTTTTTTTTAACTTCTGTGGAAACAAGAGCGACAGGCGCTCGTGTGCACCAAACTGGCTTTCCTCTCTGTCGAGCCATGACAAAATACTGACTGAGGTTATTAGGGGATGTGTGACCTCTGACACCGTGTAATAAACACCATTATCCACTTCGATGAAGTCTGGCTTGTTGGTAGTCACGAGCTGAAACCCTGGGACTTTGCTGCTTGTTTGGTGCACTCTGTCTCTGCCAAGCAGAGGAAACAGTTAAGCTGTCACATCAGAGGGGACAAGTAGCAGTGTTTCATACGACACAGTTCCAGTTGGCACAATTGTTGAAAAGAATAAGGAAAATCAAAGAGCCGCAATAACAGCTGTGGATGAGGTTGGGGTTACAAAAGAAAGATGACGAGAACCAGACCACAATGTGATCATTTGTGAGAGAGTGATTGTCAAGGTTTTCTAGCCATTACAGAGTCGTCTGCATCTAAGTTTTGACAAAAGTCACTTCTCGCTAAGTTTTTCCATCAACACTTCCCATGATCTCCTTTCAAAATATAGTAGATGAGGCATCCAAGCAGCTACTAGTTCCACATGTCACTTCAATACATTTCAAACAGATCAAGTTTTTGGCTCATCTCATGTTTAAGTCAAATGTTAATTGGCAGATACTGACAGTAATTGACCACTGTTGCTTTTATACATTTGTTTAAAAGAATCAATAAACGTGCATGTGCATCTTAACATTTATTTTTTGTTGATTATGTTGTTTGGCATCATTCTTTTAACGACAGGCACTGCCGCAACTAAACTAGACTAAAATGTCTGTCTAAAAATCCAAGATAGTTATTAATTACGCAAAACATTTGACCGATATGCAATATTTTTAACTTTTTTTTTCATATTTTCAAATTAATAACAAAAAAAGACAGTTTTTCTTTTAATATCAACACGGTGACCGGAGTTAGGATTGTGTTTTTGTAAAACCCCTGTGACATTTGTTAATATTGTGTGCATGAACAGTGTTAAGTTGTGCAATCATATGTATAGATTGGAGCAGAGGTCCTAGAACACAGCCTCTGGGAGTACCAGAGTTGATGATCACGGTTTGGAAGATTTTTTTGCTCAATTTTTACATTGTGTGGTATGGCAGAAAAAATTCTAAATGACTGAAAGCAGACCCTGTGACAGACTGGAAACCTGTTCACGGTGTACCCTGGGATAGGCTCCAGCAGAAGATGGATGGAAAAAAGGAGAGCAAAGAGCTCAACTTAGGTGCAAATCTGGGACGATCTGCCTGGTAAAGCAGAACCATTGTGATCATCCAGGTTGAGAGGATGTATATGAAAGCAGCTTCAGAAGACTGGACAGGGTTGTGAGTAAACTGAAGAGGGTCTAAAGAACTGTGTAGTGTAAACAGGTAGAGAATTCATCAGCCATTTGAAGCATTTCATCATTTGGCTTACAACCAAAACAGATTGTGTTGAAAATCTTTGGATGCCCAACTGCATGAATTAATCAGTCTTTGACGTTGTTTAACATAACGCTTAACAGTCACAGGCAGTACTCCATGATGCAACAAAGCTCATTAGAATGAACGTGAACAAGTAATCATCCTCCATTTTGACGCAGAACATGACTCCATGTCATGCGGTGAAAGTGCAGCGTGTTCTTTAATTGCTCGTGCAGACATCTGACCTTCTTGGTTTCAAATCTGTATTGGTGCTGTTATCTGTTCCAACAGCACAAACATGGCTGCATGGTCACACCTTCCAAATCCAGGCATCAAAACTAAGTTGGTTCTCAAAAATGATGGAAATTCCTATGTTAAAATGTATTTAGAACAGTGTCGTCATGGCTACACAATGCCACAATGTTTCCTTATATCATGCAGAAAGGGTACAGTGAGACAACACAATCTGGGAACTGGCAAAGAGCTATGAATCCCCAAAAAAAGACACAAAAAAAAACTTCCCGAAAAGGGCGCACTGTTCCCCCTCCACTCTGCTGCCTGCTCTAAATACAGGGATCCCCCCGATGTTTCCTATTCTCTATGGAGGCCCATCTCTATTGTCTGGGTACAGAGAATCTCACTGGGCTCTTTCACCCTCTAAAAACAGTAAAGTAGTATTGTTTCAAAGGGTTTAGGAGAACCACAGAGTCATTTGACCTGGTAAAAGTCTGACAGCCCACCCGTAAAACTCTTGCTCGTTCTTTTTTTTTTTTTTGCACAACTTAGCAGTCTGTGCAGAAACATTTCTGCTGTGTCTTCTGAAGAGGCCAAAGGCAAAAATTGTCTCCATATGGTTCAAGGCTAACTCTTCAGCTGCTTATATTTGTTAAAACAATAGACAAAAATTGTATTTTCCTCAAATGGCTGTCATGCAAACATGAGTGACCCACTTAAGTTCTGAAAAGTCATTGAGTTTTTTTACCTTTATTTTGCAGAAAATACAATTTTGTTTTGGATATACGTGCATTCAAATACTTGTAAAAATGCAATGAAAAAGTACTGGGAGGCATATTGTACATCTAAAGTCTCTACTGTGAAGTGCTGAGCAAGTGACTGCCTCTAATGTTTGATTAATTACAACATTCCTTCTCTAAAGGGGCAGCAGATCGTTTGACAGGCCATTTATAATGTCACCAAATTCACTTATATGTATAAAGAGAGAGCAGAACGAAGGATCTGGACTAAATAGAAGAAGAGATCAAGTGAAAGTATAAAAGCTGCTATTCTCTCTTGAGTTCTGTTCAAATCGTCCCTCTACACATGCTGTATTTTTTCCTGTGATTCTCAGCGAAAGGTAGCAGCAGGGAGCACAGGGGCCCGAATCATGCAGCTCTGTAAACGGACCTGACAGCCTCTGATATTGCATTCTCTTTTTCCTCTGCCGTGAAAGGTCCTGAGTTCCCCCCAGCTTGCTTGCTCTCCGTTCGTTGTTCTTTCTGAAGCCCTGCAGCATGCAGGGGCTGGATGTTACAGCACAGTCTGATATCAGTGGATGCAGGATACATCAAACACACACTCATACTTCCAAGGACACATTGTTAGCACTAAAAGAACAACCTTTCTGAAATTTGCCATAGGTGAGCCAACAAATGTGAAATCTGGTCTTTTCTTTTATATTTTCACTCTTTCGTTTCTCTTCCCCTCCTTTTGCTTTACCAGCAGACAGTTCGAAAATATCACACTCTTGTTCAATTTACCAAAGCAAATAAATAGGAAACAAATTTAGATACCTGCAATGATGCAAATTAGAAAAGCAGCAGTCACTTTACACAAAGAGAGTCTGGAATTGGGATAAAAATCAGAAACGTGTGCACAAAACCCCATAAAAGAACCAAGAAGCACTAAGTGCACTAAGTGCAAGCTAAACATCTCACCATTTTTTGTACGACCACACACACACACACACTCAACTTCAGCAAAGCTTGACGTAGCTCCCGTTTTAATGTCTAGTCTTCCTGCTGTTCAGAGCCCCGGAAATCTACCTGTAGTTGTCAAGCCCCACTTGACAAACACCCTTGACAAAGCAGGTCCTGATCTCTTTGCAGCATGGCACATGGTGACCTTGTCAAACGTTGATACCGGGTATACCTTAGAGGTTATTTGTCATTATGGCTACTGTTTTTTTTCTTTTTTTTTTTCTTTACACCACCCTTAGCTTCCTGTCAATTGAGCAGTACTTGAGTGAGCCAGATGGTGGCGGTGTATGCACTCACATTCTCAACCAATTCGTTTGCTTTCTCTCC
Organism: Oryzias latipes; assembly: GCF_053564925.1. Lineage (NCBI taxonomy): Eukaryota > Metazoa > Chordata > Actinopteri > Beloniformes > Adrianichthyidae > Oryzias > Oryzias latipes. The sequence goes on from NC_136240.1 coordinate 11,764,500, forward strand.
CTCTGCCCTCTCTTCTTGTTATTCATTAAAGCGCCTCAGAATAATAAGTCCCCAAGAAACTAGGAACATGTGATGAAGTCGTAGTTAATAATGTATACACCTCCCCACCCACCCCTCCATCGTTTCTTTCCCCTTCTTTTCCCTCTGCCTCTCTTCGATAACTCTCCCATTCACTCCTCTCCCACCACACAACTGTATGCTCCAGAACACTCATGCACCTTGCCCCTGTGGTGAGGGGGAGGGGAGGGGCAAACATGCATTAACATATTTATACCTTAAGCCTCCTCAACCAGAATAAAGTGATGTAAATAGGCTCATTTGAAAACCTTAAAAAACTTCTCTTTTACATTCGCAGCACACGGATATCGCCTGTGATCATATCGAAAGGGTCACACATACGCTCTGATGCCAACTTGTAGTTCTGAAAAGAGATTTAGGCATCGGGGATCTGATTCCCTGGAGGTTCTCGTCTCATAAAAGTAAATCCTGCGTATGGAAACGTCATTTGAGAAGGAGGGAGATCTGCACAACAAAAAGGTTGATTTTTTTCCCTCCTTACTTATTTAAAGAATTTTTACTCTCTGAATTAAGAAAATCCGAGATTGAATTTTCATTCATGCCTATAACGTCTGTAAGCACAGCAGCCCCACATGATGTCCTTTTCTGAGTCAGAATGATATTTTGCTGATGTCACGGTGAACTCAGTGACTGTGTGTGTGCAGCGCAGGTCGCACGCAGGACTCTTCCCTGCGAGAAAGGCCTCAAGGGGAATAACTTTCAACGGGAGAAATGGGAACAATGCGGACGTCATTGTTCTGCATAGGCGGCTCAATTATTGACGCACAGGAATCAATATCATACCTCCTGAGTATTTTTATAAGAAGCTGAGTAATGCATATTGCGCATGACACTGTCACAGGAAATGGAGGATAATACTCCGTACACCGTGGAAAAAGCAGGCTCAGGAGAATCCAAATCGATTTAATTCAATTTGTGTCAGCCTGTCTTTTTCAAGGTGTTTTTATTTATTTATTTTTTGCCTTTTTTGGGATGGAAATTTGTTGTTACCCCCTCCCCTATTTAAAAGAAGGGACTTTTACGGAAAAACTTAGATTATGTCAAAATAGTGACTGTTTCCTTCACTCCTCCCCCCGTCCCTCTCCCATTAGCTCCAGATGCAAATGCGACTGTGTGTCTTCCCTATAAATAGCAATCGCCAGAGGGTTTCTTCCAGGAGTCAGCCACACTTTCACTAACACACCAAAATAACCAGTGGAGGGGGAGATGGTGCAAGCAACATTAAGGCAATTCAGGCATTCTCACATTCAAGTCAGAATGTTCTCAACATAGATGTAAAAAAAAGAAAAAGGAGGAGAAAAAAATGTGAGTGATTCGTCAGCATCATTTAGAGCAGGATTTTGATTGGAGGCCTGCTTGATGGGGGTTCTCCAGGATTGGTTATTTCAACATGCCCCAGTTTGGTGTGTTTCTTTCGCTGGCAGTTTGTGTTTAATGAAGCTCCTGACTGTACAAAGTGCTAACACTAACAAGTTCACAGTTGGCTTTTAAACAATGTTAGTAGGCCTTAGTACGACTCAGTTAGTTATTGGAATCGTAAAAATGAGTGGACATGTTAATTTAGAAAAATTCCTGCACGATTGCAATTACAATGAAGCTTACATTTTTTTTGCAATTTGCAGAATTGTTTTTTCTTTTTCTTTTTTGACCCAGAAAAAGGAGCTCTTTACAGTTTGATAATTCAGCGTTTTGCATGCTTTTTCATTGTGCATTCACTTCAATTAATAAACTGTGTTGAGATGGTTGTGAGGATGCGGATGATGCTGGGCTGTTACGGTGCAGCTGCAGCTCTAATTCCATGGCTGAACACGCAAAGTCAAGCATAATTTCACGTGAATCACCACCCGTTATGGTCCCTTATGTGGTGGAACTGTTAAAAAATGTATTTCATTTGATTACTACCAAAAGAAATTAACCAAAAAGAAGCAACAATGTTTTTTTAGATCGGGTCAACAAGAAAAATAAGTGTGACATGGGAGAAATTTTGTTTTACTTTTAAAATATAAAACAATGTTTTAAAGTAATTAATAAAAAATAATTAAAAAGGTTAATACTGCTCCAAATTTTTATTCTTAAACTTAGTCTATAGTAAAACCCCTTGAAAGAAGAAACACAAAACATTTATATTTTTTAGTCTGTTAAACCTTAAAATGATTAAAAATACGTCGTGTAAAAAAAGAAAAAAAAATTAAACATGAAGTAGGGGTTTGACTTCTTTGGAAATTTAAAAACATTTTCAGAATATATTCCTGTACTGTGCAAATATTATTTCCATGCCTGAGTGGAGGCACTTGTATTGTTTTGCCACATTTATATTCAGAATAATCACACTTATAATCACCATTCTCTAAATTTAACTTTGGCTGCAATCAAATTTAAATTTGGGTTTTTCCTTTCTTTTTTTTACTTGTTGGTCAACATTTGGACATTTTGATTTGGAATAAAAGATTCCTCCAAAGATCAGACTGAAACCCCCACAGCCCACATGGCTGATCCTTTTCATCTCCACATCAGTGGCACGACTGAATGCAGTCGCACACAAACACGATGCAGAGCTTCTTTCTGCCTCGCTGTCCTCATTAGGGCGGCTGCATTGTTTCACAGCTGATTGTAAGGAGTGAAGAAAATGATCCTGATGAAGTCTTTATTTTCTATCCCAGTTCACTAATCAATGTCATATTCTTTGTTCACCCAGTCCCACCCACCACCCGGTCTCTCCCCACCCCTTATTTTTCTTCTGTGCCTCTTCCTAAAAGGCTTATTCTGAGCCAGTAGTGAGACAAACAACCATAGAAATAATTTCAATGAAAACCAGGATCATACATCAGCAGTGCCATCTTGCAACTGCATCTTTGATCCATGTCATTAACACAAATAAATATTATTCCTGCGTTAATGTTTGTATTACGTCTAAGCTTCGGAAAACAAAGAAAAATATCCTTTTAAGAAGCTATTTGTCAAAATGGCAGTTACAAGCAAACGATCACATGACTTCACCCAAATAGTCAAGTTCAAAAGCAAACAAAGAAGTATTTAGGGCTTTGAACACAGAATACAATTCAATGAAGGTAATTGTAAAACGAAAAAAAAAAAGAAGAGGTTTAGGAAAATAAAAGTGAAAGTGCAGATGAAACCAGAGTGCAGTCATGCACAACTTAAACACTGGCTGTACAGTACAATTTCAATAAATGGCTGGGCCTTGTTACTTCAATGTATTCACTCAAACAACCTGAATTGCATTCCTTTTGAGTGATATCACCGTTGATGAAAATGCATGAATACTCATTCTCAGACCCATCCTCTCAGAGGCTGCAGCTCCTAAAGAGAGCGTGCTCCAGAATTGTGTAAATCTCTCGCGCTCTCGCTGTCGACTGTTCGCACAATATGACAGCGGCATGAGACCCGTGTCGCGGAAGAGTCAAGCCGCTTGAGTCCTCAGACATCGGCCCCCTAATTCACTGGTGTTTTCAAAGCAAGATGAAGGGGCAATGGAGTGCATACAAGTGCAGATTTTAGTGGAGCAGCTAAGCTATGGTAAAATATTTACACCCGGCAAAGCAGGGATTTTTGCGCCTCAGACTGCACGCTCCACTCAACTGGACGCCATTTGTTGGGTGTTTGAATAAATGGATGACATCGAACTTTGTCAGACTGGATTTGAGCTCGTTTTCCATGATTTGTCAGTGGGAGAGGCCGCTCAACTAATATTTTTGGAAATTGTGAAAAAATTAACAAAAAAATGGAAAAAGAAGTACAAGCTACAATGCATGGTTTCAGAAATTTTCACGCTGTACCAATGTACTTGTGATCGTTTCTGAAATGTCTCGCTTGGTTTCTCTCTTTATTCCACAGGGAAAATAAACTAAATTGATATCTAAATCTATTTTACCCAGAGAGGCTGCTGTGTGCCTCCTGTCTGCCATTTGAAGCCCTCTGAAGCTCCATTAGTTGGCTTGGTGAGCTCCAGCTATGATACCTCACGGGACAACAAATAACAGCTCTGCTGAAGGCTCTTTGAGAGTGACCGATTGTGCATTTGTGGAAAAAAAAAAAAAAAAAAGCCTGCAGCTGAGAAAGAATTCCACTGTGAAAGTCCACATTCATTGAAACTGAGGCTTATTCTTCTCTTTTTGACTTCCGTGCCATATTCGCAAGTGATGAAAATGAGATTGTGAACTCCAAAGGATATTTCTGTTTCGGGGCGGATGATATGCATCACTGTGGGTCTGTTTACTTTTTTTTCCCCACTGGGAGGAATATTAACAGGAATCCAGCATTTAGTGCTCTAGTAACTCCAGTGATTAAGACCTGCTGACAGTTGAAGGTAAAGTTTATTGTTACTCTGGGACCCAGGGTGCGCTGCCATATTAAAAACGGACTCTGCATGCAGAGCTAACCGTGAAAGTAGACAAAAGCAACGGGGCGACATCAAAAGGCTGCCTAGTGTGTGTCTCGCTGCTACAGTGATGCGGTTCAGCCTGGGAAATGTGTGTTAATGCGAGTGTGGGTTGTTAAGACTTGAGGGAAATAGCAAATTGAGGAAAAAAAACACATGTATCGCAAATGTTTTAATAAACACAACCCATCATAAAGAAGCAAAAAGACAACAAAAAAATTTAAATACTAAGTTCCCAAGATAATAGAAATTATAAGATATATTTCTAAGGTATTAGATATGAAATAAAGTACAGTAAAATCTTAAATAAATTAAAATAATAGTAAAAAAAAAAGGAAAACCTTTACTTAAAAAAGGTTTGGTAAATGTCTGTCTAAGATAAAATGAATGAACTTTTTTCAAGTGTCATGTAAAAAAATAATGACAAGTTTTTGAATGTTTTTTTTAACAGCAGCATCTTTTTAAAAATGAATACTAAAAACAATTAAAGATGAATAAATAACACTTCTTTGGTGAACAAACAACTTATTCAATCAGTTTGGTTGCAAAGCGTTGAAAAATAAAATCCCCTCCTCGACGTAAGAAAATAGTTTTCGCGTCCACTGTCTCATCAGATGCTCAAGTCTCCAGACAAAAATCCTCTCTACCTGAAGGTAGCTCTGGGCATGTCATTAAGACAGAGAGTCCACAAGAATAAGCCCAGTAAAAGTAAGATATCCTCAGTTTTTCTCCAATTTTTTTTCTCCAAAACTCCAGTTCTGCTGCCGAGGTGGCAACCCTGTGGGATTAGGCCTTTAGGTGTCACTGTACTTTCAAAAATCCCTATTGCCCCCACAGACAGACATCCACACATGCACTCCGAAATGGTGTCACATCGTGGCATCCATTGTTTGGGAATGTTTGGACTGGCCTTTGGGTGCAGTAACACAAGTTCAAAAGATGACAATAAATATCAGTTAAACAAAAAAGTTTTGGAGTTGATTAAACTTTACTGCAATCAGTGTTCCTGGCCAGAGCCACAGAGCTTGCAAAGTGTTTTTTTTTTATTTCATGCAAAAATTTAAACCTGATTTACAGAATTAAAAACAAATAGAGGTAGCCATCAAAAAATGAAAGTGAGTGCACATAAGAAATAATTGTGACAAATTAGGCTGTTTGTTTAAAAGTAAACAATGGAATTGCTGTCCATAACCTTTTTTCTGAAGAACCATGAAAAGTGAGAAAACACAAAGTGTAAACGCTACACTCACAACAGTTTGAGAACAAGTTGCGCGGTAAATACATCCACATGCGTCTGCTTGTGGCTGTGCATATTTCTACTCAAGGAAAAACATGCGGTTTTCTGCTGACAGACTTACTATTCAGATAATAACCTTTGTAGATGAGAAGATTTAAAAGGGTTTTCTCCCCACCCATCCCCCCTCTTCCCTCTCTTTATCCCAGCGTGATTTTGATGCTGCATCACTCCAGATACAGATCTGATCTGCGGTTGACGCTGCATTCAAATATAATCAGCCCCAGCCTTGTTATAAACTGATTATATTCTGACAACCTTTTGCCTAAATAAATAAATAAATAAACAAACAACAGATCAATGAGCAAGAGATGCAAAGAAAAAAGTAAAAAAGTAGAAGCAAAAAAAAAGAAAAATATCCAAAATTACCATCCCATTATTTCGTGAAGTTTTAGGAGCCAACAGATACAAATTAGTGCATTTTTTTTGTTGTCCGCTTGGGGAAGTCACCTCTGGAGGCTGCACTTGTCATGGTCTCCTCACCGTCTTGTTAAAGCGTTTGCGTTGGACTGCAAGCAGAATGTGAAAGTTGTATTTGGGCTGGAGCACCAGAGCATGTCTCACTCCAACGGAAAACATATTGAGAGGTAACCACCAAGGGGAAATGATAGACATGCAGTTTCTCACATGCTTGATAAACAAATCTCCCATGTACTCGGCTAGGTATTCTCAAAATGCAAATTCCATCTTTAAAATAAATAAAAAATAAATGTGCGAATTGCTCAGTCAGAGTTGTCTCCTTATATGCTTTTGGCATCAACATTGAAATGTTTCCTTTATCAAAAGAGAAGTGAATGTTGTTTGGGGATAAACAGCTCTGCCTGCTGAGCTGAATCGAGTAAGGCTGACAAGATGTGGGTAAAGCAAGGACACTGCGCTCTCCAGCCTTTGCTTGAGATTCTATTAGAGCATTTTAAAAGCATTTAATAAAGACAGAAAAATCGACAACCTTTTTATTTTTTTTCTTCACCCTTCAACCTTGTTTTAGTACTTTTTTTTCCTGCTCCTTGTTTCTCTTTTTTTTTTTCTGGAAAATTTGCATTGAGACAAAGAGAGTGCGTGTTGCAACATGGCACGATTACAGTAACCGTATGGCTGGGATTTCCGGTGCACCACCTTCCAGGCATGGCTGCACAGGTAATTAAATCTCTTCCCTATTCTTTCTGCATCCCTGCTCGCAGGGTTGTTTGGGGCAAGACTTCAGGAGACAAAGGTAGCTTGGCACGGTTTGAGAACGCTGCAATAAATCAGCATGCCTGTGTGAGGAAAAAGAGCTAAGAACGTGTGGAGTGTGCATGAAAAGGACACTGAAGAATTTAGGGGGTAATACGTTTGAGGAGAGACAGGCAGCAGCCTGTATAGAAGGCTTTCTGACCTATATTCAGGTGGGACAGAGTTAGAAAAAGAGGAGGGAAGGTTGGAACACCAAGAGAACAGAAGAAGAACAAGCAATTAAATAAAAACCGAGTTGAAAGAGGATGAAAGGAGAACATTCCAAAACAGAGAAAAAAGGAGGTAAGCACAAAAGTGTTGGGTTTCAAATCCTTCATTCCCCAACACTGGTATGCCAGATGACCTTGGGCATGTCACACCGCCATCTGTTCCCTCTGTCTGACCTGTCAACATACCTCTAACTCCAGTTAAAACATGACATTCCAGCTTCCTTACACACTGACGGGCAGCCGTCGTCACCCTAAGAGAGCAGGATGCAGACACACGGAGAGGAGATAGGAGGAGAATCCAGGGAGGAATGGTGAGATGGGAGGAGAGGCTGACTGTGGCTAAGAAAGGAAGTGACCTTTCCTCCAACAGCCCTTCTTTATGAGCCGATATTGTCATCAATGTATGACTCCCTGGATGGCCACTTGAGCTACAATAATGCCATTGAACTGACAGTCCATCATCATTGGACAAAGAGGGGCGCTACCACTGACATCCTATGGGCCACTGGGTTGCAACTGATTGCACTCATAAATGAGCATGGCTCACATAAAATCATGTGGTAACTGCTTAGCAGTGCACAGGGTGAATGCTTTTGTTATCAACAGCAAAAGTGGCGCATGTGCCGCCTGTTTGCTGCCCTGTCCGGTGCTGGCTTTCAGGTTATATAGCTTCATCGAGCTCAATGTTTTATAAGGACAATGTGGTGAAAAATGAAAACAGGTATTACTAACTTAGAATTACTTTTTTTTCCACAGGAAAAACGCATAACGTGCTTGTTTGTCATTGCACTGGCTTTTGAGGATCCAGCTGCCCTTTACGGAGCACTTTTTTCCAAAATATGACGGCTAGAAATATGTGCCTCTGATGGATTTCAATCTTAGCAGGTCAGCGAGCTCCTTAGGCACTGAACCACATAACTATCCCTAGACAAATGTTTATGATTTTTTTTATGTGTTAATAAATACTTATTAATTGTTAATGACTGGCTGGGTGCATGCATGGTGAAACCCTTAGGTCGCTGCCAGAATGTGAACTGCCACGCAGCAAGTTTACTTTACCACTAAATAAATCAAGAAGGACTTCAGGACACTGATGTTCTCTCTTTTAGTAAGTAGTTCAAGTTCCAAAAATACCCATTAACACTAAATGTACTGAGCAAGAAATATACTGAATGTGGTTTCAGCGGAGTTAAACTTTTAATCTAAATTTCAAAATGTTAATTAATTTTTTCCTCTCTATGGATAAAAAAAAAATGCAGACCAAGCCAAATGATGTTCAATATTGTGATAATATTCTCCTGTGGCTTGTTTTGGGAGTGCTGCAGTGCTCAATAAACCGATTTTATTGATTTATTTATTCATAAAATTTAAAATGCACATACGTAATATTTACATTTGACTCGAAAGCCAAACAGAGCAGAAATGACTTCAAGAACAGCAGGTTTAGGTCAAGAAAACACAGATAGAAGATATGAACGACTCAAATTATCTCCTTCTCTGCAAACTGCTTATGTCATTGTGGAGCTCTTTAACTCCGAGCTTAATGCGTTCCCTTTTAGCTCCTGAGCATCTGGGTTCTGCTATTGCTGCCAAGTGAGGTGAGGGGACGCACCACAGTTAAAGAAGACGGTAACTGAAAACATGTGGGACTGCGCCAAAAAACAGAAAAATAATGACACCTGTGTTGAAATTCCCCTCCTATTATGAATGGAATAATTACGTTTAATGTTACAGACTGAGAAGTACAGTCTCTGGTTCAAATTTCCCTCGAATAACCTCATGGCCTGCCAAACAACAGCATACTTTCCATGCAGTCCTGACACCCCTGGGATTATGGGAGGTAATTCTACAAAGACCAGACTCGCGCTCTCCTCCTCATCCTTTAGTGACTGATGTGTAGGGGAAGCGGGACCCTGATGTATTCCTAACTTGGGGAAATTGCTCTGACCTCTCTGCAATGTTGGGAGGAAGCCAGAGCTGGCACATAGGTGAATTGGCAATATGGCAGCGTTTTGTGACCTCGGAGACCTCGGCTGGCCGACCCCATTTGGCCATTTATTCACACACACACACGTAGCTCCTGTTGGAAGGATTGGGTTACCCCCCTTGAAAGCAGTGGGCTGCCTCTGTTTTGCATCCTCTCCCTGTTTCTATCCCGGGAGCTGGGGAGTGCCCCAGTCATTAACACCAGCATCCTGCCTGTACCGTCAGCTAAAAGGTCTGCATTCATGAGGGACATCCTGGAAACCAGATGTGCTTTTGCTGTGAAAGTGGGCGTGCATTTGTGTGTATGTATATGTTCAGCCACTGGAATGAAATTCAAAGCGTTCAGCAGCAGTCGGTCAGGCCATGTGTGAGCCTGAGCCCCCAGGGCCTGACTGGTGCACAGGTCAACCGAGACAGGGTGGAGGTAGGGGGAAATTGCAAACACTTCTATGGACGTTTATCATGATCGTACTTTTTTTTGCCTATTTAATAAAAATTGAATTAATTTCGGTAAATGAAACCTATTTTTTTTTTAAGATATGCAACGTAGACATATTTGTATTATTTTAATTGCAGTTTTCAATATTTAAAAAAATAAATGTTTTATTGTTTAACCAGTATTTGTAGCCTGATAATTTTCTGCAATATCAATTCATTAAATGTATAAAAGGAATCATAAGCAAGGACCTAGTATGGAGTGGCCCATATAAGATATTCCCACATTCAATTTAAGTCATGATTTTACTGGGGATTATTTAATTTGATATATTATTTTCTGTTTACACAAACAATAAATCAACATTTTCAACATTCTAAAAACACAACACCCCAGGTAGAACAACAAAATGGCAAACTGCATACGTTTCAGGGCTGGGTTTTTTTCTTTCCCACCCCATTTCAAACCCTGCTAACGTTGAGCACGACTGTCCCATTTTGAAGTGGCAATCCATTTGTGCTAAGTGATGTCATGCAACCTGTCACGTTAGTCTGCGTGAAGCAGCAGGCATATTCCTCATGTCAGCGCCTGCCTGCTCATGGAGGGGAAAACAACATTTCTCTCTCATTTGGAGAAAAAAAAGCAAAAATAAACCAAGTCCGGTTACTGTGCTGGCAACCAAACAGAAGCTGTGCCCCAGAGCCGCTAGGAACCAAGGACACCAGTCTTTTAACTTTCCATTTTTTATTTATTTTTTTGTTTCTAAGCTAATCTCAGTGAGCCAAATACAAACTCCTTCTGTGGTTATTTGTGTTGCTCTACAGTTTTAGACTATTTGCTGCAAGTGGACGATCACATCAAATGGACTCTCCAAAAATTGCAACAATCAAAATAAAAGGCTTCCAAGGCCATTTTAGTTGGCGCATTCACTCTGACTTTTCTCCATTTTCCCAACCTGCACGGTGAAATCCGTATGCCGGAGACAGCTTCATTAGTGCGCCTTGCACAGAGCTCATTCGCAGGATATTGCAGAGGAGAATATAACAGCTGAGCAATCGGAGTTGGGCAGCTGGGCATGCAGGTATCGTAATTTTAATTCCCATCTCAATTCCCACGTCTGTGTACAGTAGGCTGTTGTTCTTCCCAAATGGCTCAGAGGTGAAATGACTGTGAAAATGCTCCATGTGCTGAAATTAAGCAAGAGACCCTCAAAAAAAGAGGGGTTTTTTATGTATAAAACATGGATGTTGGAAGTTGAAACCCTTCATCTACAGATCGTTTTACACACTTTACAAGATCCCAGCAAGCTCCTTAGCATGTTAAAAATGAGAGAAATAGAAAACAAATATCCACAGGTTCTTCTATTCTTTAAAATGATTTCTAATAGTTACATTGTAAGTGTGAAAACACAGAAAATGCACAAATACCTTTAGCATTTGAACCAAGCTAAGGCATAAACTGTCACCCCCACCCCCCGCACACTAATCTTAAGTACATTTCAAATACGCACAAGCTTCTGCATCCATCACCACTTTGTGGAGCAAAATGCCTCCCTGTTATCCACCATCTAAATGGCCATTAGCTGGACAAACTCAATTAGTGGGGCAAGATCTAACAGAGCCTTCCTTTGTCCTTCCATCACAGGAAACAGTAGAGGTTTGCTGCATTCTGATCAAATGTATGGTGATTAATGACTGTGCTCTCGCTGTGTTGTCAGGCTCTACCAGCTCTGCCCACTACAGGTTTGTCTGTGTAACTGACACTTGAAGGAACGCCATGGAAAATGGCTCAATCATCCACCCCACTACCTTTACCCAGTTTTTAATATTCTAAATGAACAATAAGACCGAGATGCTGTCAAAGTCTAGTTCCCTCTTTGACAATTTACATCTGAGCACTGGGAATAATGACCAGACTGAAAACATTAGAAACGCCGTGGCAAAAAGCTTAAAAAGGTCAATTTCATTATAAGGATGGGCTGTAAAGCAGTCAAGCATGACAGGAAAAAGAAAGAAATGACGTAATGGCCAAATGAGCAGTTTGAAGAAAACTCATCACAAGATTTTAAAAACAAAATGAGATGTGCTCAGGCTCTATACCTGATTTATATCTCATCTGTTTTTGTTAGTCTTTGACAGAAAAAGGCCAGTTCTTACAGAATATGAAACAAGACAGTGGTGGAGAAAAGACAATGCCTCCACACAGGGTAAACTGGTTTTATATATTACCTTCTATACATAAATAATTGTGCAATTACGATGTCGTTTTTTTCTTTTTTTTTGCCATCTAAATTAGGTGAAAGACATGAGACAATAAAGCAGTAACACAGTGAGGCTGAGAGAAACAAACAGAAAGAAACAAACATTCAGGCAGCAACAAGAAGTCATTGTCTGCTTATACGATATATTTAAATGAAGCCCATTAAAAGCCCACTTATCAAGCCATAAATCTCTGGGCAGGAAAATTAAAAAAAGAAAAAAGTAAAATAGAAATAAACACTAAATGTCATGCTGCTTTGAATGTCTGCCGTCTTTCCCCCACACCGCAGGAGTTCAAAAGAATAATAACTTTGCCCTCACTCATCACCGCCCAGAGAAGCGTTAGGGCAGCTCATAAAATTGTTTTTTTTTCTCTTCTTTTTTTAATTAGTTATTCTAATCTGATCAGAGATGGCTGCAAAAATCATCACTGCAGAAGTGCAACTGTGTTTCAGGGTAAAAATACTAAAGTGATGGGATTTTTCTGAAAAGATGCATCTGGCTAATGTCATTTCAGTTCGCAGATGGTCAGAAGGTTTTAATATGGTCACCCTTGGAGGAAAACACGGTAAAAAGTAGAAAAGTGACAAATTGATGTACAAGGCTTTGTCCAAATTCCTTCACGATTCAGTGTACCATATAGTCTGTTCAACATTTTAGAGAGCTATCTAAATGTAGGATTCCAGAAATCAGTGCACTAGAAATTTTCCAGAAATCTCTGCAAAAAACTGCGTGTATTGTTGTTTACTAGACAGGCCTAGACAAAAATAACGACTCAGTTCTAGTCACCAGTTAACTTGTGGTGTATTTTTTGCAGATACTGTCAGGACCATAAATATTGAATATTTATTTACATTACCACAGTGAATTTTAAATAAAAACAACTCAGATGCCATTGAAGTGCAGACTTTCAGCTTTTATTCCATGGGTTGGACAAAAAGATTGCATAAAAATGTGAACAACTAAAGCATTTTTTAAACACAATCCCTTCATTCTATGGGCTTGTAAGTAATTGGACAATTGACTTCAATGCTATTGCATGGGCAGGTGTGGGCAATTCCTTTGTTATGTGATTATGAGTGAAGCAGATAAAAGGCCTGGAGTTGATTAGAGGACTCGTGCTTGCATTTGGAAGATTTTGCTGTGAACAGACAACATGTGGTCAAAGGAGCTCTCCATGCATGTGAAAGGAGCCATCATTAAGCTGAGAACACAGAAAAAAACATGTGAGAAATTGCTACAGTATTAGGAGTGGCAAAATCAACAGTGTGGTACATCCTGAGAAAGAAAGAAAGCACTGGTGAACTCAGCAACGCAAAAAGATCTGGACGTCCACGGAAGACAACAGTGGTGGATGATGGCAGAATCCTTTCCATGGTGAAGAGGAACCCGCTCACAACAGCTAACCAAGTGAACAACACACTCCAGGAGGTAGGCGTATCAATATCCAAGTCTACCATAAAAAGAAGACTGCATGAAAGTAGATCCAGAGGGTACACTGCAAGATGCAAGCCACTCATAAGCCTCAAGAATATGAAAGCTAGATTGGACTTTACTGAAAAGCAGCACAGTTCTGGAAAAAAATTATTTGGACAGATGAACCAAAATCAACCTCTACCAGAATGATGGCAAGAGAAAAGTATGGAGAAGGCGTGGAGAAGCTCATGATCCAAAGCACACTACATCATCAGTAAAACACGGTGGAGGCAGTGTGATGGTCTGGGAGTGCATGGCTGCCAGTGGCACTGAGACACTAGTGTTTATTGATGACGTGACACAGGACAGAAGCAGCCCAATGAATTCTGAGGTGTTCAGAGACAGACTGTCTGCGCAGATCCAGGTGAATGCAGCCAAACTGATTGGGCGGCGTTTCATAATACAGATGGACAACGACCCAAAACATGCAGCCAAAGCAACTCAGGGGTTTATTCAAGCAAAGAAGTGGAATATTCTTGAATGGCCAAGTCAGTCACCTGATCTTAACCCAAATGAGCAGCATTTCACTTGTTGAAGACTAAACTTCAGACAGAAAGGCCCACAAACAAACAACAACTGAAAGCCGCTGCAGTAAAGGCCTGGCAGAGCATTCAGAAGAAGAAAACCCAGCATCTGGTGATGTCCATGAGTTCAAGACCTCAGGCTGTCATTGCCAACAAAGGGTTTTCAACCAAATATTAGTAATGACCATTTTGTTTTCACTTATTTCATTTGTCCAATGACTTATCAGCCCATGAAATAAAGGGATCGTGTTTAAAAAATACTTCAGTTTTTCATGTTTTTATGCCATAGTTTTGTTCAACCCATGGAATAAAAGCTGAAAGTCTGCACTTCAATGGCATCTGAGTTATTTTATTTAAAATTCACTGTGGTAATGTACAGAAACTAAATTAGAAAGAATGTATCTCTGTCCAAATATTTATGTTCATGAATGTATTTTTAAAAATCATATGACTGCTATAAGTGTTGTTAAATTGATAAGTACATATTGATTTTTACTGGTGACAAAAAACTAGGGAAAAAAAATAAAAAAGGCTATAGAAAGGCATCAAATGTGGAAAAAGTCATAGTCAGAATGAAGAATAGAAAAAAATGAACACATTATGGTGTAAGACTAGTGAGAACAGACACAGGGAGCAGAAGGTTGTGGTTAGTTCTATAGAGGGACCAGGCCTCAGCAGTATTAGGTTACCACCAGCGGCGGTTGGGCCAGAGGCAGCAGCGTCCTCCGCTCTCCCTGGCCTCCCACAGTTCCACCGTCCCCAGCCTGAGAATCCCAGCTTGTCTGTTACGCAGCAATCATTGGACAGAAGCGCAAAGAGACTTTTTTTTTGCTCAACATTCCTGCATAAAGAACAGATCCCGTTTGTATGAATGCGACCCTCAAGGATTGACACAGCTGTTCTCATCTTTGACTTTTTCATGCTGGTTAAACTTCAAATTACTGAGCAGAATCATTCCCACAGACATTATATTGGTATTGCAATTGTAAATTTCATTTAATCATTCCATTTTTGTTCTTCTCCCAGCCGTTTTAGAGCTGACCCCCCCCTCCCGAGCAACTTCAATTCAACCATCACTCAACACAGCACAATTTCAGCCAAAGCCTCAGCTGGCTGAATCAAGGTAACTTAAGCTCCTCCAGATTGTAATCAAAGCAAAAAATAATGAGTGCAGGACAATGACCAGGTCTTTTTCTTTAGCTGGCTTTGCATTTCTTTCCTACTTTTGTGGTATTTTTTTTTACCTTCTCTTAGTCATCTATTAATGTCCAGAGAAGAAGACATGTAGAAAAAAGGGGAGGAAAAGCAGGAAGAAGGTCTGGAATTAGACAGAAACGGGGTCAACAGAAAGGCAGAGCAGGGTGTCAGAATGTGCTGTTGGTCACATCAACCCCAGCGACTCTCCTCATCTTCCTTAAACAACTAGAGAGTGAACAAACGCTCTCCAGGGTGCTTGTTGTTGTTGTGCTGTCATTCAGGATGTGCTACCCTTCTGACAGAGACAAGCAGCACGCCGACCAGACAAGACGGCATCTGTTGCAGTGAGGCTGGTGTTCATATTTGACTTTTCTGATTGTTCTTCTGTGGAGAAATAAAGACAACTAAATACTAGGTGACTCCGATTTGCAAAGAAAACATGGCCTCTGCTCCAAGTTAGTTATACTGTTTTTGACTGCCATGTAAATAAATACCGGTACTTAAAGCTTAGGGTTGTGACAAGGACACAGACATCATGAAAAAGAAGGAAAGCAATGCATAAAAGCCACTCTGATAAGTTTGTTTTACACAAATGTTTTTGATGCTTTCTTCTTTCAACTGTGGAGATGTCCCTGATATTAGCAGTGTCTTTGATTGCATTTTTCTTTTCTTTTGTGTTTCTTCAGCATCAAGAGGGATGCAAAACTAACTCAAGACAGCGAAGAATAAAAAACCATTTAACCATCTGTAACTGTTGAAGTTGAAGTCCTATCAGGCATACACACGCAAACAAACAAAAAAAAGGGAAAAAAAATCAATAACCTACCATTTCTTTCATCAATCTGCATTGTCCTATTGTGAACAAAAGCTGTCAAAGCATCAGATCTGAATTCTTCCACTCCATCTTTCCAGAGCTCTAATCTTTTGTAAGAGCTACTGTCTGACAATGCTCTGGTGGGCAAAAAGGCAGCTGCACCGGCAACATATGAATTTCTGTAAATTTCACACTCTGCTGCCTGCCAAAAAACCCTGGGCCCAGATTCTACGATTTGGCCTCTAAAGTGTCATTCCAGCCCCCACCCCCATGACTACCTGCCAACCACCAGCAGAAAACTGCTGCATTCCAGCTTTTGCAGCTCCAACAAAGCATCTTGAGGTCTCAAGCAATGAGGTCATTACAAAAAAATGTTTAAAAAAATGAAAAAGAATCTTATGTTTGCAGAACGGCATGTTTTGTTTCATGCTATGAGCTTCCAAAAACATTTGAAACAGCAGACTTTTATTTAAAAAAAAATGCTAATTCTATTTTTTTTTTATATTTACAATATTTTAGGTGTCATGACTAATTTTCTAAAAAAAGGGAAATTATGATAAAAGGTTTGCTGCCGTTGTTTAGCTCCATGTTGCTGAAGGCTAAAATATATTGTGATTAACATGCAATCATTTTAAGACGCCAGAGTCCAGAGGGGGGAGTTAAAAAAGGAATTATTTGCACTTAAACGTTTCTCCTCCACACTGAGTGCCTGCTCAGTACCTATGAAAACCTACACAAATATATCACCTGTATACAAGTACAAAACACAAATCAGGTTTTTACAGTTAGTAAGTTAAAGAAACAAAATGATAATATTAGAAACAAATATATGATCTAAGAAAATACATACATAGGGATGTTTTTTTAGATTTCTAAGTACGAATCCTCAATTGTTTTGTATGTTTTTTTCTAAGTAATGGTCTCATTTTTTAAGAAACTGCTAAAAAGCATTGTAGAACAAAATAGGTGTACGTGTCATTATAGAACTGAACTATGTAAAAAAAAAAAAACAAATAAATAAAACTTACATTTTCTTCCTGTTACTCGTTTTCAAGCAATAAATATCCTTTTTTTTAAATCCACATTTAATCATTTCAATATCTGATGTAGTGCATGTATAGGTGCAAACGTGTCTGATTAAGAGACATTATACTGTCATTTATATGTGGATGAGGATGAATAAATATGGAAGTGCATCTTCTCTCACTTTTTAATTTCTTATATTCCCCTAAAATCATAACTAATCATCCTAGGTTTGAGACATCTATGTACACATTTCTTTGGTTTGCCTAATTTAGTATTTTTGTGTCATGATTGCTGAAATAAACCAATTCCAATTTCAATCTTTATGTTGTTTTGCAACAAATTCTATAAGTCTGTAAAAACATACCACATCACTGCTGCAAATAAGAGGTCATCTAACAAAAAAGAGAACTCATATATTTGAAAGCATTTTATAGACTTTCATTTTTTTTACCTGCTACAAACGGCCCTGCCTCACAAAACCATTCATTGCATTTGATTGCTCACACACGTCTCTGGTTTCATGTGGATGACAACAGCATGTTGTTAGGGGCAGCCATTGAGTTTCAATCAGGAGCTGGATTTGTCATGCAGCATCCCAGTAATTAACTGATTGATAATTTCTGGGTTGCTTCCCCTTAATTATGGGGCTGATTGTAAATGAAAATGGTGATCTAGTTAATTGGAAGCGACCCACACAGCACAGGACACCTCATCCGGATTTCTGCCATGTCTGGTTCCGCCCATGCTCTGCTGTGTGGCTGATATTGAAATTATACAGACGCACACAAGCAGAAAAAAAAATGTCTTGACCCATTTCTCTTTGTTTGCTATTATCTCAAGGATATGCAAACAATTGTATATAATGTTAACATTTTTAATTTTCTTAACTCACTTTACTAATTTAGGGATTAATTTAAGTTCATGCACAGCATTTAAAGCAGTGCAGGAGATGAACATGGAGGAAAGAATTCCACATCTCCATGCAGTAAATTAAGTGATTTGTGGGAAAAACATCCAGAGGAGTCACCTGTCTGTCACAGCACACAGCCTTAACAAGAAAGCTCACTGTTCGGTGTCATTTTTAAGGTTGGAATTTGGCTACTAGACAAACATAAACAAGTTAACTGTACACATATACGCAGAACTCTTACTTTCAATGCACGTTTTGTGCCTGTCCTAGACCGAGCACCATTACAAAATTACTTATGAATTTCTCTCACACATGCATTTTTGTTAATTCTTATGATTCATTGTAAAAAAGACTAAAAATAAATTCTGTTTGGATTGAAGTATTTCTGCAAATCAAAGACTTACAAAATTCATGCACAAAATAATCACAGAAACAAAGGCCAAATATTAAATCTTGCAACCATCGTTAAATCTGACCTTCTTTAGACTGTTTAAACTGCATTTTGAATAATGTATGTGCTACCGAGATATTTTAATAAAGCCCATCAACTGTCAACTTCTCAAATTTAGCAAATAAATATATTTTTTTACATTATGTATATATTTTATATTGGGTTTACTCTTTAAAATTGTAAAACTTTTTTGCCCAACATCAAAATGCCCTTACTTTATATCTTATTTATACTCTGTATGCAAAGGTAGATTTATTTGAGAAACAAAATGTGTAAAAAAACAGTTTTTTAAATGTCAACCTAAAGAAAAATATGCATTTAGCCACTTCTTTAAAATCAAAACACGCTTTTTATTTAATTTTTTTAAAAATATTAATAAATTAAATTTAGTTTTTGTTTGAAGTCATTCTCATTTCATCTTTTTTCTAACCGGTTAAAGGTTCAGCTTGATGAGCTGAGGCATTGGTGCTTTTGAAAGGCAGAAGTTTCTGCACATATACTAGTAGACATTTTCAAACAGTTGGAATCAAAGCCTTTATTGCAGACAATACTCCCAACTGATGAGGACGACATTTTTCTCTCATTATAGCTGTCTGACGGAGAACAAGGTGAGTCAAACCTCTCGTTATTTATGTCCTGGATTGTGACTCAAACGGCAAAATAAAGTGAGAAGTGAGACAATTTCAAAACTATCATGGAATGCAATCTATGGAGTATTTCTCCTCTTTAAACTGACGAGAAGTTGCACCGTAACACTGTTTAATAGTGCTGTTAATAGAAATATCAGTCCCAGAATTTGTTCATTTCTTGCTTTTTTAATATAAAATGCTTTATAGCGATCTGATCTTTGGTAATGGATTGCTAAGCTTTATTTTGTATAAGGTTCGGAAATCTTCTCATCTTAAGATGCTGCAAAGGTTTACCGAAAAACACTTTTGATTAGTGCTGCAGGGGAAAAAAAGACTTGAACAGTGTACAGCACAAAAAAGATCGCAATTTCATTTTTAAGCCCAGGATGAAGTCACGCCGGAGTTTTGTTTACAGTATCATCAATATGCTTTAGCAATGACTGCACATCGGCAAAATGCTCACATCATGTTAAGCAATGACTGCATTTTTCGCATTTCAAAATTGAAAAATCATCTCCAAGAAATGACGGAACAAGAAAGGTTTATGAATTCTCATTCTGAAATGCTGAGTTGGTAAAGGTGAAGGTGAGAGAAGTGTGCATGTTACAAAGATCAAACTTGAATCCTTGGCCAAGAAATATTTGAATTTTAAGAAAATGTGACATTGAAAAGGCTTAGAGCACTCACAGAAAACCCAGTCTCCTTGAATAACTGCCTTAAAAATATGTATAACAGTGCTGCTGCTGTATTATGAGGAAACAAGGAGCCCTGCACCCCCATTACCCACAACACCATATCCAAACTATTCTCTCTCAACTTTAGGTTTTGGAACATCACAAACATCAATTTCTGCATCGTTCTCCAGAAAATATAGCCGCAGACTTGATGCGTCTTTTGTTTTCAAAATGTCAATACTTGCAGAGTAATCAATGAACCCCACTTTTGTAGCCACATTCAAAACATACCATTATTTACATAGTTCTACATGTTAGAACATTCTCTTTTAAAACATTAATGGAATGCTCTTTGAACGATAGAAGGCAGCTAAAATAAAACAAACAAAATCACTTCAGTTTTTCTATTCCCAGCATGAATCTGCCCTCACATCAGGTCCCAGTCAACACGCTCCTCTTTCAGCATTTGCAGAATCAACAGTAAATTATATATGGGGAAGCAATACTCTACATAAGCTATTAAAACATAAAAACATGCGGTCTAACCTGCAGGTCAGGCTGCAATAACAGAATCCACCATCACAACTCTCCTCATCATGTCAACTGATATAATAAGGGTCTCGGCTGAGGCCATGACACCAACATATTCTGATGGTGTAGCACAACAAAAGCGAGGCCACTGAGCGTCACTGTCAAGTGGCAAAGAATAGAAATACAGTCCTTGAATAGCCATGCAGGCAAATCCAGCAGCACAGTGCCCTCAGACAATAGGTGTGTTGCTAATCCCTCTTCATGGGGTCTGCATCCCCCGTCATGCACAGTGGTGAACCATACTGAGATGCTGTGTTAGCGAGTGACATGTCGACAAAGGCGGCGTCCCAGGACACCGTTGGGCCTGCGTGCTCTGCACTGCTGTGCGTGGAATCTGCATTGGGGGAAATAAAAGAGATGAGCAAAGTGTTAAACAATAAGCTGCCTGGGTGCGGAGACCCCCGTCAAGGCACGGTGTGGCCACCCATCAAAACCCATGAGCCCCGCGTCCAGTGCTGGAAGACAGTTTAACTCGCACCCACCTCCTGCTCCTTCAACGCCCCTATCAGCCTCAACTCTGTCTTCAGCCGGATGGACCTGCTATTCTGTCCTCTGCTTTGCTCCGGTGGATCTGACAGCTGTTACTGAGAAAGGTTATTCACTCAGAGCATCTCCCCATACACGCACCATGACCCGCTAGCCCCGCTTGTCTAGCCAACCAGCTCTTATGCTCCACGACCAACAGACAAGGTGGAGAAAAAGGAACTGACACTGTCACTCGTCCGCCACTTGCATTTCACGCAACATATGCACCTGATGACGCCTCTTTTTCGCCACTGAATAACTGAGCAGATTCAAATACAGTTTGCACTTTTCTTTGTACACCTTCTACAAAAGTGGGTAGAAAATAGGTTAAAATCTATAAACATGGAAAGGCAAACAGATATTACAGATTAAGCAGGATTAGTGCTATAATTATAAAAACAAACAAAAAACTAAGATAGTCATTAAAAGACTCCCCTTTGTTAAGGAGAATCAATATGTTAAATGCAAAAAATCAATTGACAACCTTAATAGACTTCATTAGCAATACAGTTTTAAAAGCTAATTTACCTAGATCACTCATCTCACTGACCTAGATCTCCTCGTATAAATAAGTTAACAAGACCAAACTTCCCACCACAAAAATTAGGGCAAACATTATTTATTTTTCTGCTTATCTTTTTTGCCCAAAATAATGCAAACAGGCTCTTGTTTTTTGTGCATAAGAATTGGTTAACATAAGAACTTAAATCCCTATTCCACTGAAAGGTGTTAGTTTTGGTGTGTTTTTAACATTTTTCTCATAATGGAGGACATATGTAAAGAAAATTAATTAAAAATGGCATTTCTGAGTATTTCTTTGTTCAAATCATTGTGAATAAGGAGGAGACCCAAAAATACCAGCTATTAGCTATTATGGCAAGCTACAAGCTCCCTGCCCCGCACCATTCTGATGCATCCACTTGTAGACAACTAGATCCATGTACGTCTTTGAATTTGTTTGTCTGAACTGGCGTCTGGCTGAAAACTGTACGGTTGCTCCAATATTGCTAGCATGCTATCAGATGGATGATGGGAAAGAGGAGAGCTTACTCTGTGACAACAGTCCCGCCTACAACCCATAGGCTAATTTCAACTGAACTACTGCCGCTCTGCAGAAACTATCTCCTAAAACAAAACGACACAAGTTTTTTAAGTGTAGGCTAAAAACCACATAATCATAATTAAAAGACCACCGGGAACACTTTGAAAATAGATCCAAAGATGATTGGAGTGGGACTTTGATGCCTCGTCCGTGCAAAGTGGATTTCTTCCACACTACCAATGATCTAGCCTTTAAGGGGTTCTAAACTGTCTGGCATTGAGTTTCTTATTTACAGATATGCACTATAGTGTTTCTAACAGAATGAGGTATAGGCTACAGTTTGCTAATTGGAAAATAATGAGTGAAACATTCATTAGAAGTCATCTGTCAAAGTGTTTTTTTAACCTTGAAACTAAATAACAAAGGCAAAAGAGATATTGCAATTTTATTAAATAAAGCACTGCAAGTGAATTACCTGGATTTACCTAAATTCCTTAATGAAGATATAATTGCTTTGAGTGATACCCATCATTGCTTTAAAATGACTGTTAATTATGTTGTGGATCTGTTCACTGAGTGTCAACATCAACACAGATGTTGTGCTTCAGTCTTTTGATTATAAAACTGTGAAAAAAGATCTGGTGATTATATCACGCGCATCCAATCGGGCATTTCTACTGTATCATTTCGCAAGAAATATTAGCCGGTAAAAATCTACTTTTCTCCCATCCATAAGCTCTGTTGGAGAAAAACATGTTTCCTGTGGCATGTGATGTAAGTAATGACCATTTTCCACGTGGTGGTAAATGGTAAATGGCGTATACTTATATAGCGCCTTTCTTCCTACAAGGACAAAGCGCTTTACAGTCACAGACCCATTCACCCAGTCACACACACATTCACTCACACATTCACACACTGATGTGCATGTTTTTCCTCAGTCACTGGAGGTATTGTGTGCTAGCAGGGCATGCACTACAAACATCAAACATGGGCATAACCATATTTGTTCAATGCACTCAAGTCATCCCAACCCATGCATATCCAGTTGCAGCAGTCAACACAAATGTAGAGCTGCTGACTAACTCAAAGTCATCAGTGTTCTGGCTTTTTTTTCCCACAGTCGTCCGTATCATTCTCAGCGCTTTGAACTTCATAATGATGTACTGCAGAAATGCTTCATTTTTAAATTCAGTTGTCTTTGACTCGAGCATCCAGGTGGGTATTGGCGCACCTGAAAGAAGCGACGAATGTCTGTGCACGGCACAGTGCTGGCGACACAAGTACACACATTACCTCTCAGGTGGCAAGCCAGTCGCAAACAGCTAGCTTTTCTTCCATCCCTGATGGCAAACTTGTACTGTCAGTTTACCTTGCCCCAGGACATCTATGAGTTAGCCTATCGGTCTTTTTCCCTCTGTAGCCCTGTAACCCAAAGTCAAGTCGACCTGTTTATCTGCTAATTGACTCTCAAAGGAGTCGAAGATTGACAGTTTCACTTCCGCGTAACTGAAGTTCTTTTTAACCAAGCAAACTCTGTACACCATCACAGCTTAATAATACATTGTAGAGGACTTGCTTTATTAATAAGCACCACTTCACCTTGCTTTTTAGTCAAATAAGCTGAGAGAAGTCTTTGCACATCACATCCTCTTGAGGAGACAACTTTCTCCACTGTCAGTTTTCAGTTCTGCCTCACTCTTAGGATCAAAAGAAGATGGAGTTTTGGACAAGTAGAAAGAAGCGTCCCGTCTTGTCAAAACCGAGCGAGTCGGAGGTTTCATTTGTTTCACTTGCTTCGAGTGGAAACACAATTACACAAGTCCACGCTGCCAACAGCTGACAGGAACTTATATTGTGCATTTAGCTTATTATGCATTGACAGAAGGGAAAACAGAGTGGACTTGCCATAACTTTAAACAGAAAACACGAGATTGATTGAGACTAATTGACAGCATGAGAAAGTGCGTGTGTGGCGCGGAAATCAGAGTGATGCATTTAATTTTTCCTCGCCTGCCATTTACTTGTCATCACCTGACAAGAAGCAGCTTTTTCTCTTGGCAATACATGCTGTGCATCTGACACCTTTCCGAAAGCTCAAGCCGCCTTATGTGACGGCAGCGAATGGGGCGAAAGGGCAGTGGGTGGGCACGCTCACCAAGATGGCCCTCGTCCCGATCTGTCGGAGAGTATCTCGTAGGTCCCAACTGGCATGTTGGCGCTTTGTCAAACACCACTTGCAGTGATGCCACAAAGGCCACCTTTGCGAGACTTTAGCCAGCTGGGTGCCATCACAAAGCCTCACATCTCAACCAAGCAGACTGCGACTTTTTAAAACACCAACAGGGGGAGGGATATTAAAACAGCTGCAAAGCTACACGATCAACAAGGATATTGAAAAATAGTTGCATTAGAGGGTCCGCTGTGAACTGGGTAAACAAATTACCTTAAATTTACCAATAAAACACATGGATGTCAAGATGGGAAAAGAAAGCTGGTTTAATTAAAGTGTTAATGAATTACAAGAGTGAATCCCCTCTCTTTTTAAATACATTTTCCATATCCCTGTAGACGTTACCATTTTCCTAAGTGACCCAGGTTGTTTTCCAAGCTTGCAGCACAACTGACAAGTTTGGTTTGTTCAGTACTTCATCAAAGCCCAAACTCTCTTCTGTCACAACTTTTATTTTCAGTGGAAGATACTCCCACTGAATAAATAAGGCAGCTTGCCTGCTTTTTATGTTGTCCGTTTATTCTCAGAATGTGGTGAACATGGGTCTTCATAACAGGACCCATCAGCTGCATCAGAGTTGTCAATAACGAAGAGACATCTTCCAGGTTTCCAGGAGGCTTTGTTAATGCTCCTGGCCACTTTGATTGAACTCTGTTTTGCTTCAAGCATGCACACTAAAAGAAGACTCACCTGATGAGAAAAAAGGTTGTCTGTGACCCCGAGAATCTGATTTCCACTCTCTTGCATCCGTCTCCTTAAGCCATCACTTATTGAAGGTATCCTTCTTGCTGCCCAAAGCACTTCAGCTCATTATACACTAACGATCTGCTCACTGTTTCAAAGAGTTCTCTTTGATCACATGAGTACTGAGACAAACTTCTTTTCATAGAAGTTGAAGTGAATAAAAATGACTTTAACTGATGTCTAAGAGCCAGTTCTTATTGCCAGAGCAAGGTTTTTTTTTTTAAACAAGATTTTAGACTTCCTCCTAAGTGATATCCTGAGAGATAGCGTAATTTGCTTAATTTATCTCATAAATATCTATTTAAAGCTACAGGTGTCAGCCTGACCTTACCTTTTGTCGCTCGCTCCACTACAGTTAGTTATCACAATGGTGCAAAGAAAAATCTTCTCTTTGCACTTATGCATGCAGCTCTGTGCATCTGCACGAGTGTGCGTGTCAAATGTATGGAGGTGTGAGTGTCTGTTGGTAGGGGAGGGATAATCTCATTCTCCTTTTCAATCTGGTAATTAACTTGACAGCATGACAAATGGACACGATCAGCTGTCTGCCCCCATAAGACACAAATATGCCATATTACATGCTTCAAAGTGGGATCCACTCACGAAAAAACAAAAAACAAAAACACATTAGAGATTAGCTGCTCAAAAATTTAAGTTTAGTTTTGTCGAAGAGCTTTCAGTTTGTTTATAAGGCCAGCACACCAGAGACCCAACAAATGCCGATATCAGTCGCATGTTGATGGATCCAGTTGGTGCTTGTTTATTTGATGGCAATTACCTCTTATTTGTACAGAAAGGCGCTCTCTGCTTGCCTCCTGTTAGGCCTGATTTCAGAGAGGAGACGACACGGCGGAAGAAACCCTGCTGAACACCAGTGTTGTCTTTGCTCATCTGTCCTCCTCTTTGCTCTCTCACACTTACATCCAAAAATTCATGGTTTGGTTGAGAGCTTTCCATGTCCGGACACCAAAATTGCTCATGTGGCTTAAAATACTGCAAACCTCATGGCCTCACATATTACTGAAGTCTGATCTAAACAGCTACCCATGAAAACAAGAGATCTAAAAGCATGGGCTGACCTGAAACAACTTTTCTAAATGAACCGTCATTTCATATCAGGGCATCCAGCAGGTCTCTGGGACTTTTTGTGTCACCAATTTGGGCTTTCACAATAAAGCATGCATGAAACAGCACATAGTCAGGCACACACTATAATATTGCAACAGAGACAGCCTCTTGTGATAATGGAAGGGAGCAGATATTGTCTTAAAATATATACTTTGAGAAGCTTTGGAATAAAATACCCCCCAAAAAATCCCATCCTGGCAAAACAAGCAGTTGCACTCAGTTACTGATATTTACACAGTACAAAATAATAACAATGCTAATGTCAATAGAAACACAATAATGTCTCAATCTGATTACAGAGACTGTGTGTGTATGGCGAGTACAAAATTAAATTTGAAATTTGAGAACTTGCCTCTGTCTGTGATGTATTACAGTGGGGGGCTGGGTGGTGGTGGAGGGGGGGCTGGTGGGGAAGCGGAGGCTGAGCTGGAATCTAATAAACCCGCCAAAAAATTTTAAATGCATATTGGCCAGAGATAAGGTGGAGACTGTCCTTTTTTTTTTTTTTCTAAAGTAATTATGAGATTTTATTCATTTCTGTCATTAGTCAAACTGACAGCTGGTCCCTGCAGGCTGGACTTGTCCCATTCTCCTCCCCTGCTCACCTATCTGGGAAGGAATCCCGTAATGAATGTTTACAACACACAGAGTAACAGAGTAAATATTGGATTCATCAATTACAGGGGGTGAGGGAACTGGCAATCAAATCCCATGATTATTGTTACCTTGGAAAGCAACATGAGCCCTGACAGTGACTGGTCGGCATGCGTGAGGACCGCACACTCATACATGCATGCACGGACGCACACGCAACAACGCGCGCACACCCGCGCCCTCTCACCTTGTCACTATTGTTGCTGTGCCACCTACACTAGATAGCAGAGAAAGGAGCTTGTTACCATTGTGTTGTGGAAAAAATAGAACAAACTGGGAGGAAAATGGGAGGCAGAAAACAAGAGAAAGGGAGGGGGGGGGGAAGGCTTTACATGACACCGTTTTCATTAAGGACAGCTGCTCTCAAAGCAAAGGTCAGGAAAGATTTATAGGATTTAACTTTCCAACAAAAAGTATAAATATTTATGACCTCTCTGCGCCTGCATCAGGCAGTGATTATTTTCAAAATAAATGGCAAGCGGGGGGCTTTGTTCCCCCGTCGATGGCAGTTCACTCCTTTGTTGTAAAACTTAATCAACAAGCAGAAGAAGAAAACAAAAAAACGCCGGTAAGCACGCATCCGCGTTTCCCTGCTACACAATCATCTGAAGATTTCATTTGTGTGGCGCACAACACATGTAGGCACGGTGACTTCCACCCTTTGTCTTTAACTTTGTGCTGATGGCTGCTCCTGCAGTGTTATGACAACACTTCTCTCCAGCTAATCAACATTTTGTACAGCAGGAGCCACGGCTCTGAGACAGTAAAATGACACCATCTCAAAACGCCCTCATTACCGCAAAGGATTGCTGATGGGGCTTTGAAACCAGTCATTTGTTCAGACTAGGTAGTTATTGTTGTACAGGCATACTGCTGTCTCTGTAGCTTTTTCTGCTTGTTCAATTAAAATATTCCAACATGAGCAAAACCTGCAGGTGCTTACCGACTCTGATAGCGGGGCTATTTGTACTTTTATGTTTTGTTTTTGGGTATTTTTCCTGAATCCCTAAATATAATGGATCTGTCTTGCAGATTGCATTTTGCGGGGTGACTGCCCCCCAACACCGTTTTGGCCTCGCCACATAGCTGGAGGGTGGGAGAAAGAACCGGCGACGGCAGTGGGTTTGCCTCGCCGGCGTTCTCCATGGACGCAGCCTTGATCTGCAGCTGCTGCTCCACTCGGCAAACAGCTGAGCAGAGGAAAGGGGGGGTCATTAACATGTAATTACACGCTAACCAAGAAATTCTCACACTTGCAGACACCCTGGTCACATTCAAACTTGTCTTCCATGAGGGACCAATCTACCGACACCTGTTCCCAACTGCACCTGTACTGTGCGGCTAGGGTGAAAAAGAAGAAAATAATCCAATCAAGATTACAACAAAGTTTTAAAAAGGAAAAAATAAAAAATTGTAGGGGCCAAAAACAGAAAAGTTTGCTAATCTAGGAACACACCGTCTCTCCCACACTCGCTCACAGCCATGCTTAGCAAGCTAATAAATTGCAGTAACACACCCTTTGGCAGCGGCACAACCCACCACAACCACATCCCCTCGCCCACAACCAATGTAATTCCTAATTTAGCTAGGCTTAACAGCCAGAACCCCCCACCACTGAATGCACTGTATACTTTCATTGCAGAAAGGAGACTTCCAACATTTTGGAAGAGCCAGATCTGGATTTCATATGAAAGTTTTGCACTTTTGGAAAAGAAGGAAAGAAAGGGGCTTAGGGGTGTCACATGTAGGAACACTCAAGTATCGCCTGTTTCAAGGTAATGGAGCGCACACTTAAGTCTGAACTTTTGAACATTGATGTGCTTGGCTTTCCGGTCTTCCCAAAATGACC
Organism: Oryzias latipes; assembly: GCF_053564925.1. Classification (NCBI taxonomy): domain Eukaryota; kingdom Metazoa; phylum Chordata; class Actinopteri; order Beloniformes; family Adrianichthyidae; genus Oryzias; species Oryzias latipes. The sequence continues at coordinate 11,792,857 of NC_136240.1, forward strand.
ACAGTAAGACCAGACCACAATTACAGCGAATGCATTCACTCCCTGTGTATTTCAGGACTGATCTCACAGTGGGGATAAAATGTTCAACAGGTGTTATAGTTCAATCTTGTTTGTCAAATTTCCTTAAAATATAAATACTTTAGTGGGCCTTGTGGTCCTCTAGCAATGATTTGTAAGGGTTTAATAATGAATAAAAATCCTTTCAGCTTTGTCCCCTATGACTCTGGCAAAGCCACAAGGTTAAAGGAAAATGTTAGAACTTTAAAAAAGCAGACCCGAGAATTCTATCCAAAATGTTGGTTTTCAATGAAGTTTAATTTAATTTAAGTGCTTTGTATTTATAAACTGTTCTTCCCATATTTTTATTTAGCTTGAAACAAAAAAGGTGCGTACATAGATAATATAATAATACTTTTTTATGAAAATTGTACAATATTAAAACACATAATTATTTAAATTTTGTCTTATTTTAAGACTTATTTTGATTAACATGCAGATTTTTTGTGTGTGAAACACATTTAGTCTTGTTTCTAATCTCAATTTTTTTTCCTGTTGATTAATAACAGAACTTTCAGAAGTCAGAGGCTATCTTGCATGGATCAGGACGTAATTAATGACCATCAAGTAAAAAAAAAGAAAGAACGTAATTGAAGCCATAAAAAACAGGAAAACAATAAAAGCCATGTCAATTTAACTAAGCAAATTAAATCTCATAAAGCAAACAATAATGCAGAAAAGAAAGCCTATGTCACAAGTGAAAAAACTCTCCACTCTTGCTCTGATTTGCATCTTCGTACCATGTCTATAGTGTGTTCGTTACAGCATTTCCTGAGATATGCAGATCTGACTAATTGATGTTCATTAATAAACTGAACACTGTGAAACACTCTGCATAAAAACAAGACTGCTTACTTTTTTGTTGCTGAAGAAAAGAGAGTTATGATATTATTTTAGAATTTAAGCTTGAAAAAATGTAATTTCCTTTATTAATATTCGAACATTAGATCGACAGAGAATAAGGAATAAAAGTTTTATAACATAAAATGCAAAAATAAGAGCATTCTTTAGAGGGGGGAGGGCATAACAGTACATAAAAAAATCTCTTATTTGCAATCCTAAAAATAAATAAAAAAATAGAAAAGATAAATAAATATGGCAGAGCTTCATGATGGGAAGGATGACAAAGATTTGTCAGGGAGCGAGCCACAGCTAATAACAAGGTGATATAGTGAAGGAAGCTAATGAGCAACTAGAAACAGCTGCGGTGATTAAAACAGGAAGCAGGTGTGAACAATTAACAGGAGAAACTTCAACACAGAGGGCAGAGCAAAACAGAACACGAGGTCAAGAATCACATGAACTAAATGTGGAAACCTGTTTAAACGTTACAGAAACAAGTCAAATACCAAACTAACACACATTCAAATGGATTTTTTAAAGAAAATATTTAAAAAAAGCTTTATTTAACTGTGTGCAGTTTCATTTACATACATGTTAGAGTCAGCAGTTCCTGGTCGTACTCTCACTTCCAGAGTTTGCACCTTGAGGTAACACATCCGCATTTCAAACGCTTTTTACAATTACACTTTAAAAATTTGGTTTTATTGGTTGTGAAATCCAGCCAATAAAGGTATAATCCAACAAGCTGCTTTTTCTATGTTTTTCAGTCTTTAATTCAACTTGTGAGTATATTTAGATCCACTGATGTCTGTCTAAGACAGCACCAGCAACAAAAACCGTGTACAAGCATGCGGCCATAACTAGCAATAATATTAGAGCAAAAAAAAAACAAGTAAACACATCTGCTTTAGATGCCAAACATGGCAGCCAGTAAATAAGTGTCCTAAAGTCCAAACTTCGTGTTCACATTTTATAATATTTTATTTACCATGGTACACTGCAGTATTTTAGTAGACATACTTGCTCTATTTCTAAATATTATTTAAGATTTTACATATACAACTAAAAATTCCAATATGAAAAGATAACAATCAAAATGTCTTTAAAGAAAGTTTTTAAAATCCCACTCCAATCATCTTTTGATCTATTTTCAGAGCTTCCGTAGTGGTCCTTTATTTATGATTCTGCATTTTTTAGCCAAAATTTGAAAAACACTTGTATCGATTTCCAGGGCCATCGATTCTGCAGATTGGCAGGAGTCCATTAGAACTTTGCCTCGGAGTTGTGGGCGAGACTGTTGCTGTGAAATAATCCTTCCCTCATTTCCCATGATCTCCTTGTTTACACTCTCTCCTGCTATCTTACAGCCCTTTACAACCCCAACCCAACATTGGCGGCGCAACAAAGATGGCGAGCAATATCAAGAGTTCTCCAGCTGTACAGTTTTGAGCCAGATGCCAAATCAGACGAGGAAAACAAAGACGTATATGGATCTAGTCGTCTACAAGTGCATGCAGCAGAATGGAGAAGGAATCTTCTGGCCTACTGACTGTAGCAGCTGTGTCATGGCTACATCCTTTTTGACAGTATTTTTTTGTCTGCTCCTGATTCAACACGATTTGAATAAACAAATACTCAGTAATGCAATTTTAAACTTAATTTTCTTTATGCCCTCCATCATGAGAAAAATGTGACAAGAACATGTAAAAAAAACATCAAAAACATGATTTTTATTGCAGTGGGTGTTTTAAAAATAGATACACTTTTTCTGATCAAACTACAGTTAAATACAAAGCAGAGTTCTGGGCTGACACTGACTGCTCGCGGTATCAATCCCTCAGGTCCAGTGACGTGCTGTGAGGTTAATGGCTGGTGAGGCACTGACGTCATCAGTCAGATTTACAAACATATGAACCATACTGAGTAACTTATTCACCATTTGATTGACAACAGTTAACGTGTTTTGTTTAAAATATCATTTCAACATGTTTTTTTTTCATATGCAAACTGCAGCATAGAAAAAAAGCACAAACCTTATTACCGTCTTACCTTTACTTGTAAATAAAGTCCATACGCCGCTCCTTCTGAAGAAAATGACTTGCCGCTTCCTATCACTTCTTCTAGTATTTTTTAGCGTCATAATCTAAGGGCTCACCGGCACCCCCTAACATGAGGCACTAGAATGTCTGGCCTCACCCGGCGGCGCTAAACCGGTGTTTAGCGCTCAGCACAAGAAACACGTCCCTCACATACAGTTATTTATAAAAACAAACACTGTACATCATATACATCTGCTAAATTATGTAAACTCAGCTCATATAGTACAAGTGATTGAACCGACATACAGAGAGACAGCAGTACCGTCTGACTGCATAGGTATTGCGCAATCCAAGGTGAGGCTCAGCGGGCTGGTGCCTCATCGCACGTCACTTAGTATCTGAACGGCAAATGCGGAAATTCAGCGATTTTGAAAAGAAAAAACACCCAAAAATGGTAAATTTAAATGGAAAATGACTGCAAAGCACAAATTACTGATTAAATATAATAATTAAATTAATTTTTTTGGGCTGCACGGTGGCGCAGTGGTTAGCGCTCTTGCCTCACAGCAAGAAGGCCCTCGGTTCAAGTCCCGGCTGGGGGACATGTAAAAAAAAACACAACATCAATGGGGGACCTTTCTGTGTGGAGTTTGCATGTTCTCCCCGTGCATGCGTGGGTTCTCTCCGGAGTCTCCAGCTTCCTCCCACCGTCCAAAAAAATGCTACATAGGTTGATTGGCAACTCTAAATTGTCCATAGGTGTGAGTGTGAGAGTGAATGGATGTGTGATTGAGGATATTCCACCCTGCGACAGACTGGCAACCAGTCCAGGGTATCCCTTGCCTACGCCCAAGTGGCCGGGATAGGCTCCGGCAACCCCGTGACCCCGAAAGGGAATAAACGGTTAAGAAGATGAATGAATGAATTAATTTTTTCTCTTTTCTTCCCATAATGACCTGCCTCTCCTGACTGCACGTCACTGCTCAGGTTGTAGAACTGGTGAAACTGGTGATGTGCAGGACTTGCGAGAATGCAGGCTGTCTGATTTAGATTAATTTCTTCAGACTCCTCAGAGTCTCCAGTCTCTTACTCGCAGGATGGCTGTACATCTCTGTTTAGCCCACGTTAAGTGATTCTTCTGAAGGGAGCACTGTAACTACATTCCAAATGACATGAGGTGGTGCTGTTGTAATCTGAAAATAAAAGAGATTGGTCTAAATTTTTTGTATGACATTAATTAAGCCATGCCAACTAAAATGACAGAAGATTGATGACTTGTTTTAAGGTTAATTGGATCATATAAAAACTCAATTACAAGGTCAGACTTACACTTGTGTATATACATAATCATTTGGTCACTTCTTAACTCACAGTGGATGCACATGTTATCTGCACACATAGTAAGAAGAGATCCAGACCTCATGGGTACCATCCGGTGTAATTCATTTGTCATTAATTGCAGCCAGTGGGGACATATTTTTATGAATTAATTAGCCAACAGTGTTACAAAAACCAAGGAAAAGAAAGTCATTGGGTAAGGCATTTTTCCAGTTTTTTTGTTGCTGTTGTCATTGACAGGTTCATTATCATCTGCCTTTCAGGTGGTCTCAGATTAAAAGCCTATCTTACAGCACTTCTAGTAATGCAACACAAAAACCTCCCAAAATTTATATCATTGTGAGTTATGTCATAAGAGATGGCAGCATCAAACACAAAAAAGAAAAGAAACAGGGGATACTTTTAATTAGGGGTGTCACCAACGACTATTTTAGTAGTCAATTATTATTTTTTTCGATTAGTTAATTAGTTTGGCTATTGGCTATATTGTTCCTGATCCCTGCCCTAAATCATTGTCCAAACTTCCCAGCAAGCAAAAAATATTTTTATGAACATGGGTTTTACTTTTGCAATTAGTGAACAGTAAATAATCTTTCTTCCATAGGTTTGCAAAAGTGACTAAAAAAGAAAAGGTGGTAGCCAGTGCGCAGCACCCTAATCATCTCTTTAAATCCATCTTCTTCAACCATTGACAGAGGTCTCATTCCTTTTAGAAACACGTTAAGGATACAGCCATGTCTGGTGTGCTCTGGCTCCTCTTCTGTGTGCAGTCAATGGGGCAGACCAGAATTTCAGGCTTCTACGTCCAGAAAGCCTGTGATCGTGCGTCGCTACACAAGTTCTTAAGTCTGGTTGCAAGCTCTACGTACAAATCGGACTTTCAGTCATTGCGCTCTTACATTTCAGCCAGTTGAACATTATCACAGTGAATTGCAGCAACACAGCACTGTTACCCATCAGGGACTCGGATTTAGTAGTAACGTGTGGGAGGCGTCAGCTTCAAAACTCGGATGTACCAGCCGTTGTAAACATAGACACGCTAATAATTGTGGTTTGTGTCCGGTCGGATTAATATGACACTAAGACGGACATTACTAGGAATCACTCCTAATTTCTAACCGTCAGGCTGCATGAGAGGTGACACACCTATCACTTGAACAACACTAATGGGCCCCTTGCAAAGAATTTGGGGGGCTTGGAAAAATGAAATGAAAAATCTGTATGGCAAGCCTGCATCCTACTTTAGACTTACTTAACTTCAATGTTGTTTAAGTTTTCACTATGACATGCTGCCGGCAGCATGGCAGGAGAAAAACATTTGTATGAACATTCTCTCTTCACAGGCTCACCCAGCGATCTACATTCTTGATATTTTGTGCAGGGCAGCTGCGTGTCCTATAAAGGTTTGTCCATTTTTTAGCCTACACACACATAAGGGCAGTTTTGACTAAGATGTAATTTCTAACCATGCATTATGACAGATGTATAGGAAGCAGGAAAGGGAAGTGGCTACTACAAACAAAATTTATGTAGAAAATATTGAGAATTTGTGATGGTGTGCACTGTAAGATAATCAGTCTTATAAAAAGGACAACTTATCAGCAATTTTCATGACTTTCATGTACTTTTGAACCGCCCATGACTTCATGTTTAATTTGTAAAGTGATTTTAGCTAATTGTACTACGCCTTCTCCCAGACTGAATGTCCAAATGAATAAAGTTGTAATAAAATATTTCTGTCCGTCAGTTAAAAGGAACCGCTGCTACTTACAAATGACTTGTAGAGCAATTGAGCGTGCAGAGGTGGGTAGATTAAGTGAACTTGAAGTCTACGCACTGAAACGCTTCTTTTTCTGGCCTTCGTTTTCCATTTGAAATTAATTTGTCTGGGGCTTTTAGTTGGATTTGTAGCCGGCCTTACTCTGTTTTGCTTGGAAATGCAGCAGCTGCTGAATGTTTCCCAAAAGAGTGTCGTGTGACATTTTGTAGAAGTGAGGCTAACCAGAGACTGACTGTATCAAGAAAAATTAACAGCATTAGAGACTGTTTTGGTTAGAATTTGACACAATGTTAAGCACTCAGCATCGCCGTGTGTGGTTGCCTGAACAGAAGAAAAGGCCAAAAGTGGGATCATGTCCAAAGTTGGAGGTTTTTCATTTGTTAAAGCAGCATGCACTTAGCACCGTTGCTAATTTATCTTGTTAGTTTATTCTTTCAAAGAGAAGGCATTTTGAAAAAAAAAATGTTTCAGATGTTGGCCAAATCCCACATATCGCCTGAAGGCGGCCCAGATGAGCTTGGTAGCCTTCAGGTTGCGCAATCTTACATCCTAATCCATCTCTAGCGTGACAGCTTGCTTGATACATCAAATTGGTCAAAGGTTCAAAGACAGAAGTCCATTAACTTTGAGTTGGTGTGCAAAATGTAGGAATTTAAATGTCACTGACATTTTTTAGAAACAGTATTTTTCCAAATGAGCTGGCGGAAACTTAAAGTTTTGTAATTCAGGCATTATGGGAAAGTCATTAATGTGTTTCCTGACTAAAATAGAGCTGCACGATAAAACAAAATCCCAAAAGTTTTCAAAAAGATCAAACTTGAGTAGAAACTTGCAGCTCTGGAGGAGAAAAATAAAACAAAAAGATAGAGAGTCAAGCAAGTCATATGTGAAAGTTTCCATCTTCACCTCCCTTCAGTACAACCACTTGGGGCGATCGCCCGCTGAATTCACGCTCAGTCAACTTTGGATCGGCAGCCACGTCTGTCCTTTAAAAACCAGCATGCCGAACATGGCTATCAGTTTTCCTTCTGCTGCTGTCCATCAATGCCATACCGGATCAACAATGCAGAACCCTCTCCGTCTCTCTCCACGCGTTCTACACACAAGCATCATCAAGGGCAGGTTGTGAACTCAGGTGCAGTGTAGTCGACTTATTTATTTATTTGTGCAACAGACGGACAGATCAATAGGAGTATTCTGCTGCAAAATAAGGGCTGACTGTCAAGAGACACATTAGGGCCGATTCAGCTTGGTGCTTCTCAGCTGCCCCTTCTCACTCGAATTGGTGTAGGTGCACGGTTGATCATGCGAGAACACATTGAAGTCCACCTACAAAGACGTGCGCATATTAGAAGTAAAAAAAAAAAATCAATGTACTGTGCAAATAAAGATGTTTACTTCTATAGATTAGAATATATAACATTCAAAAGGCTGACAGGTTAAACCGTTTCCTCATTTTTTCTGTTGGTTACAGTTTTCAAATCAATTTGCCTTTAAAAAAAAATCAAAAGTTGTAAAAGTCAGTCAAACCTGTTTTATACAGTTAAACACTTATGTTTGAGAAGTTGTGTTTTACAGACCCACTCCAATGAAAATCCTGTTTTGAGTGCTTTTAACATGTTCTTGAAGCATTTTTCTGATCATGTTGGATACATATATAAAGAAAATAAATATTAAAATTGTATTTCTGAGTATTTATTTATTCACATCAGGAGCAGATGAAAAAAATGCAGTTGAAAAAGAGCGTATTTAACGTAGAAAATATACTGGGCATGCCAAAAGCGCCCAGACTGCTACATTCTGATGGATCCACTTGCAGACAAATAGATCAATGTTGATCTTTGTTTTCCTCGTCTGAGATGTATTTGGCTAAAAACTGTTCGGCTGGATAGCTGTCATATTGCACGCCATTTTTATTGTTCCAGTAATGTTAGGTTTGGGGTGTGAGGGGCTAAACGTTATCAGGAAAGCACGTAAACAGAGAGTTCTCAGTAACAGGGAGGGGAAGAAAGGTGAGCTTGCTTCACACCATCAATCAGAGGTGAATTTCTAACGAACTACTGCTGCTCCGCAGAAACTATGTTCTAGAAAATGACACAAGGTTTTTTTCAACCATTACCTAAGAACACTTTTATAATAGCTCCAAAGATCTTTGGATTGGGTCTTTAGCTTTAAAGTAGTTGGCTTATGTGAAACCCAGGCTGCACATCTGCATACTTGATACAGAGTTTTGCTCAAAATTCTTATATGCAGTTAAATTGAATACAATTTAACAGAACTAGCTTATCAAAGCATAACTTTTTTATCTTTTAATCCTCTGTGGTTTTGCACACCCTGAATATAAGCCTAAAAATATTAATTATAAAATCGTATCCCTCTCATTTCCTGTTTGTAGTAATGACACCTAAAATTATCCAACCAAAAATAAAGTATGCCATCATATAACTTTTCCAGCTTCCTTTGAATATTGAATATGTCACTTTAATGTGAGCACAGGTTGATTCAAACATATTGCCCAGCTTTTGTGCTTCTTAAGCATATTTATTGTTCGCTGTAATAATTTAAGGTGCAACACAACAAAGCTCCTTATGTAGCTCCAATTCAAAACAAAAGCCGCTCATTCATTTGGAAGGCAGCCGTGTAAGCAAAAGTAAAACATGCTGAACACAAATTTCTCTACACATGAAAAGACTGTTAACCTATCAAGACCCAAAACGATGTGTTAAGGTTGTACTGAATGTCGAGAGGGGATGAACTTGCAAAGATTTTTTCTTTTTCATTTTATGAGGGCGTCTTTTTTTCCCTTAAATAAAAAAAAAAAACAAAACAAAAAAAACCTTTCTTCTTCAAATATATCTTCCAGCTTTGGTCTTTTCATTCACCAATCTTTTGTTTTCATCATAAAACAATGCAACATTCAGGTACAAAATAATGTACAAAACAGTTTTTATCTTCATGGTGTATGAAACAAAATGCTCACAAGAAAATGAAATGTTGCTAAATTGACTTTGCTGACATCAGTGCATCTATTGAATTATACACAGATCATAACAGTTCAAAGCACTTTCAGGGCTTTCTTTGGTTTACAGACACAACTTCTGTCAAATGAACAAATAAGCTAAAGCCAAAAGGAAAAGTCTGCCATCTTTGGAATTCTTTTTATGAAGCTACAATATCTTAAAAAAAAAAAAAAGAATTCTCTTAATTAGTTATGTTAATTGTGTCAATCAAAAAATAGAAAAAAAAGCATTTAGTTTTACTTACGAGGATAAACATATGAGATTGAAAATACTTTTTACTTAGAAACTTTGTCACAATAAAGCCATGTATGACAGAACACTCAGGAAAAACTCACAGAAAGTTCAACTTGTCTCCTGGCAAAAAGGACCACTGCAGTGACCCCGTGAAGGAACGCCTCTCAGTTTTGCTTGGACCGTGGCTCCTATAAAGCTCTGTCTTCATCATCACCACAGATGACAAGCCAATAAGTTTATTGCCACTCTCACAGGACAGAGGTATTGTGCCTCGACAACCCATAACAATACTCTCCAAAAACAGGGAATTCCGAAGGGACAAACATTTTAGAGGAGTGCTGACTCTCTTCAAAGCTCTTATTGCATTTTTACATTAAATCTCCGCTTGAGTGTCAGATGAGCTTCCAGCCAACTCCTGACACAGCGAGACGGCAAGCGGAGAGGAATGAGAGGGGGTGTGAAAAAGGAACTGCAGAGGTGTCACAACATAATACAAAAAGGTGAAAAGGAAAAAAAAAATGAAATGAGAATCCACTTCCATCTTGAATACCTACTGGTGAACGTCTTCAGTTGGGGTGGTGTGTAGAAGACCTGCCCTTCCATTCGTTTTTGAGGGAAGGCGTTCTGCCAGGACCCCTGCTTAGACAAGAGCAGTGTGTTGTTTTACACATAATTACAACTGTCAGCAACTAAGAGATTTAAAAAAAACAGAAATGTGACATGACTGCCAAATAAATAAAGCTGAAGGACATCTGTGGCCCCCATTAACATAATATATGGTCATCAGTGAACCCAGCCAAGGCCTTGGAGTACAACTGTGGCAGGAAACACCTTTGAAAAATGTGTGTGTGTGTGAGTATATATATATATATATATATATATATATATATATATATATATATATATATATATATATATATATATATCTATATATATATATATATCTATATATATATATATATATATATCTCTATATATATATATAGATATATATCTATATATATATATAGATATATATATATATATATAGATATATATATATATATATAGATATATATATATATCTATATAGATATATATATATATAGATATATATATATATATAGATAGATATATATCTATATATATATAGATATATATCTATATATATATAGATATATATATATATATATATATATATATATATAGATATATATATATATATATATATATATAGATATATATCTATATATATATAGATATATATATATATATGACCTGCACTGGCGAGGCCTGGTGAATGCACAGAACAGCGTGTGCAGTAGTTAATAGTTTGTCACTGAGCAGGAGGAGAGGTCAGACCAAACAACTGCACAAGCAGGCATACTTCACAGCAAACAAACTACCCCCCTCAACAAAGCCCGGTGTTTGTCATCATTTTTAGAAATTCACCGGTGACCAGAATGCCCAAAGAGCAGTCCCTGGTGGAAGAAAAAAAAATGAATTAAAACAAATAAAATAGCATTTAAATCCATAAATAAAAAGTGCTGGCTGGTGTACTTTCTTTCCCGTCATCAGCTGCCGTGTTATGGTCATCATGTCATGGAAAATGAGGAACAGCAGAATAACAAGATGAATGAAGTGTGACCCAACTTATTCCCAACACTACTACATCATTAATGACCAGAAGAGCTGCACACAGAAGGAAACTTTGTTCCAGGATCCACTGAAAGCAACTAAAACTAAAAAGCAAAGATTTGTTAAGTGTGTCAGACTTCCTTCACTCCATGAAAAGCCCAGTTTTTGTTGTCAGAGCTGTTTATGTTATCCGTCATTTTCTTTTTTCTTTTTTTAAGAGAACTGTCAAACACTGTACAGGGAAGCTGTCTCTTTATTTGTCCTGATTTCCCATGTTCCACTGCTCTGATGACTGAAGTTGACAGAGCCACCCCTGTCATGTGGCAAACCAGGGTTGAAATCTTCATCTGACAGCTTCAGCCTTTTAATAATGACTGCCCTTCTGGTAGATTTCACTCATTAGCACTTGTGCTTTCACAGAAACTGAAAGAATGTGACTTGAGATTCCTAAGTCTATATTAGAGTGTGATTTTGAGCTTATCAAAAGAGACAATATCTGAAAAAAAGGATTAAACAGATTTTTTCCCCAAAGAATCCCCCCCCCCCACATTTCAATCCCAACTATTGTGACTTTATTAAAAATATACTTGAAATAATGTAAATTTTTATGTATCATTAAAATAGCTTGAAGAAAAACAGTTATTAGGTGTCAATCTGCTATTATCAAAAAAACTAACAACATTCCCATCGTCTCTTTGTCCTTATTTTTTTCTCAAATTTCAGTCGTCACAAGCCTTCAGTTATAAAATCAAAGAAGACAGTTTCCATTCACTGGTTTGCTGTTCCCCCTTCAAAAAGGAGTGCCTACAGAATAGAGTTGCTATGAAACTGTCCATTGTCATGTTGGGAATGCAGTCAACTGCCAGTAAAAGTAATAAAAAAGCTTTCAGTGTAGTACAGGCTATGTACATCAACTGTACTCCGAAGGAAAATCAAAAAGTGTGGTCATGTTTGCAACGAATGCACAGGAAAGTCTTTGTTCACGGTCAGTCAGTATTTAGTAAGCTGTTCAGCACTTCTGATAGTGAAAAAACGACCTGCAGCCTATGGCTTTGTGCCAAAGTTTGATCCCACAGGGAGCCACCGAGCTAAAAGAGGCCGACCAATATTGGCTTTTTATGGCCTTGATCCCAGTCCTTAGAAAAGTTGGCCTTTCCCACTTCTCACATAGTAACTTGACTCACACGGGGGGGTACTTTGTGTCGTGTTTCTTTTGCTATAAACGTTTCTGTAGCAACAAAGCTTGGGTAGATCTATGCTTAGTAGTCTGAGTATTCTCTCATATCACCCTGTGGTTATCTTTATTTCTCTTTATGATCCAAATATGCCAGTTATCAGTCACAATTTTTTTTTTCTTTTTATGCACTTTACGTTTAACCAGAATGTTATGCAAAAATAAAGGAAGAAATTACTAATAAATCTCAACGCATGAAGGTGAATCAGGATTTTTCTGGTGTCTTGTATGTTTTTTCTTGCAGCGGAGGCCGTCGGCTTCCATAGCAGCAGACGCCCCTTCTGCACTTCATTGCTGAGGCCGACTGACCACGGTTTAAAACCATAAAGATAGGGAGCAGTACGTTTCTTTTTAAATCACGAGGCCCGTGCCCAGTTCATTTTTTAAATAGATAACCAAAACCAAGAAGGATGAATGTAACAACAGTTTAAAGTCAAACAAAATAAAGTTTTATTATTTTGCCCAATACAAAAAAATGTAAATAAGCAATGAGAGAAACTCAAAAAGAGAATAGAATATGTATTTCTAGATTCATAGTACGTTTCTTTTATGAATTAACTCTGCAGGTTTGCTGGCAATGCAGCATGAGGATTTTTTTCAGAAAGAAAAATTGTTGCTCCAAGAGAGACAGGAGTTGGCTTGTAGCACACTCATAAACAGATGTATTTCTCATTGTATGAAGCAGCCACATGCTGATGAGGTCTTGGATTGCATTCTAGTTGAAGTGAACCACAAAAGGTTTCTTTCCTATGTTTTCCAACCTCCCACAGAGAAATGAGAAGTCCAGTGGATGCTTGAAATGAATGGAGGCATTCTGGGAGTGGACGGCATGAAGTAGTTCACAGTAGGAGAGTCGTCCTCTTTGAAAGTACCAGACATATCCAAACAAGCAATAAATAGAACAGTGAAACAATTTATCATCTCACACTGACACTGAACAGATTAAGTGAACATCTAAGCTAACATCCTAATCTTCCTGTGATGCAAAAATTGTCCTAGAAAAAAAATGTCTTGCTCTATTTTTGCTAGTCTCAGTTGTAAAAGGAAAAACTTTGTTAGAATACTTTAGCTCGTATAAAAGTGTGTTGCTTCTCCTTTTTCACACTTAAGATCTGCACCAGAAGTATTTTCAAATGATTCTAAAGATCGAATTTCCTTTTTTTCCTTCCATCAATGTGAATATATATTATTTTAAACAAATAGTTTCTTGTAAAAAATTGTCCTTGTTTAAAATGATGACTTGTTTGAAATATTATAGAGGTTATTTAGTTAAAGGGAAGAAAATGTAAAAAGAAGATAATTTTCTTTTTCGTATGTCTGATTAGCACCACTTGTCTGTTTAAGTTCTATTCAAGGTTGATGTATTGCACAGATGTGCAGAGAACTACTTAAATCTTTTGTCTCTCAAAGGCATATCTTCCCTGGGATTTTAAAGATCTGTTGTTTACACAAAAAAAATTGTGTCTGGATAAATGTATTTCACATTAAAATACAATTACATCTATAGGGAAAAGTGTGCTCCACTTTAGTCAGCAACCATCACTCCTATCACCACTCTCATAAAAGAATATAGCATATTTTACAGCATGCCTGCAGAAGTCATTTCTGACTGTCCTCCCTTCTTTCAGGAAAATCTGTTCTAGGAATTAAGGCGATGCCATATTGAGGCCATTTGAGTTCCTGGTATGTCCGAGTATGTTTGAGTAACAGCTGTTTGGATTAAAAGTAAAGAAAAGCATATACACTGTGTTTCCAAGACCATTCTTTCCTGTCAACATAAGTCTTTTTATGTTTTCCATTATTTTCTCATTGGGCTTGATTTCACATTTTTTCAAAACCACTTACCAGGTCTGGATACCAATAATGCTTTTACGGTGGAGATGTATGGTTGATGCGGGTCCACAGTCACTTACACTGAAGTAACAGAATGGAAGGATGCCATTTTTTACTTACATACTTGATTTCCTGACCCTGTATGTACCAATCAGACCTTTCCGCTCATCTGGATCTGGTCTTTAGGCAATTCCTAGAGTGAAACCAAACATGGAGAAGCTGCATTCAGCTTCTATGCTCCACAGATCTGGAACAGATTTCTGGAAATCCTTAGATCAGCTGAAACACTCAGTTTATTTAAAGATCCACATTTTCTCTGCTGCGATTGATTAGTTTTATTCAAAAATGTACATCTGCACTTTTTTTTAGCTCAATTTAGATTCAGTTCTTTTTAACCTTCTTTAATTTTATTTTATTGATCACACCTTTAATACTTCTTTTAAAGCCTCCTTTTAAAGTTTTATGTAAATTACTTTGAATTGTCTATTACCAAAATAAGCTACACAAATAAACTTGTCTTGCTTTCTGGAAAAATGTAATGTATTTAATTAGAAATGAAGAACCATGATAATTATGTAAAAAGTAAGTAAAATAGTTTAGTAAAACATAATAGGCATCATAATGGAATAATTTACATATGTATTTGATGTATATGCTTTTACTTTTTAAATGATTAATTATCCAAAAGTCATAAATAATCATCCAAAGTTTGATATATCTGCACAGTACATGCATGTAATATCTATTGTTTGTCTTCTTTAGTGTTTTCTGTTTTGATCCATATTCAAATCCAAGATTATCCGATAAAATAGGTCTCACACATTTTTCAGAAAACCATATAGTTTAAAAAAATCTGTTTAAAAACTGAACCATGATACGGTAATATCCTGCCTAATCAACAGCATCTATTTATAAGAGATGATGATAATGTCTGAAGAATTCACATTTTTGCACAGTACAGAAAAACAAACCGTGCATAAGGACCATTGATTTCAAGTCAACATTTTTAATGTATGACTTTAACACATCGCTTACTCAGACCCTTACTGCAAAGATTTCTAAAAAAAGGCTGGTTTTTCCAGTATGTGTGCAATTATATATAACGTTTTAACATAATAGCTGGAGGAATGCAAATTCAACCATATTTGAGACTTATTGCTTTTGAAACACATTTCTGTTGCAGCTGCTAAAAGTTAGGAGCTTTATTGTAAACCCCAACACGATGAAGATTCTCAGAGAGTAGAATGAGAACTCAATTTTTTTTTTTTTTTTTAGTTTAGTTGAATATCTCTGTGACCTACTGCTTACTTACTGAGAAGAAACGTCTTCTGGGAAATACTATGGGGATATGGAAATTAATCTTGCATGGCAACACAAAAACTTTTTGACAAATTACCATTGCCCTGACGTCTTTCAGCAAAAGTTAGACCATTATGTTACAGTAATGAACCTTAAAAAACTGACTACAGTCAGTATCTACCCTATGGCTGCTTACAAGTACAGTCATTTCCCTGAGAGGCATCATTAGAGGTAGTCCGTCGATAAAAGCTATCTGAAATATATCTATATAATTTTTAGAATGACCCCCATACCTTCGTACCAGTTCAAGTGAATATTAATCAATCCGAACTGATGAACAAAAATTGAGCGCGTCTTTGACAAAAAGCTTGCAAAGTAATTTTATTTTTCCCAAGCCAAAATATAACTACATACCCTGAACATAATGCAGCTCTTTTGCACAGTCTCAAACCCCACCATTAAAACCACAAACTAAACATGCATTAAAAATGCTTTCAGAAGAACGATTTGGTTCCCACACATGCTCAATTTGTACAAATGAGGCATTCACAAAGCTTTTGAGGTGGAAAAAGCCACTCAGACAAACAGAGGAAACATTGAGAAACGGTAATAACAAGTAGCAAGTATGTGCTTTGGTCATTGGACCATAAATGCATTTTAGTTGGGAGGGTAGTGTCAAGCTTCAATTGGCTGATTACATAGCTTAATGGTCTTGGGTTCACCTCGTCTTTTACAGGCCCAAGCCCTTCAATGTTCTCCAAAAAAACAATATTTTTTTACTAACTCAAGGAATTTTACATTTCAACACCTAAAATAAAACAAATTAGAAAAACCAAAAAGAAAAAAAAGAAAAAAGGTGTATTTCTTCTTTTCCTTTAGACATGATGTTTAAAGCCCCGTACTGATCATCTTTTGATTCATTTGAACGCGTTCCCAGTGGTCTTTCAACTATGACTTTAGCCAAAATGTAAATAACCTCTCGTTTTTTGGACATATTTTGCAGAGCGGCAGTAGTTTTTTAGAAATTTGTCTCTGAGTTGAGGGCAGAACTGGGCAGATAAATCCTTTACCATCACCTATCTACTGACATGCTCTTCTGCAGCCCCTCACACCCCCCAGCCAAACATTACCGCTGCGATATAGGAGATATCCAGTCATTCCGGTTTAAGCCAGATACTAGCTCTGATGAGGAAAACAGAGACGTAGATGGATTTATTTGTCTACATCTGCATTGGAATGTAGCAGAGGAGGAAGCTTTTGGCGTGCCCAGCGTATTTTCTACGTAATAAATAAGCTCTTTTCCAAATGGCATTTATCGTCTGCTCCTGACTTCTAACAAATTGAATAAAGAAATACTCAGAAATGCAATTTTGAGGTTAATGTGCTCTCCATCATTAGACATATGCCACAAGAACATGTTAAAAACACCAAAAAACCATTTTTCATTGGAATGAGTCTCTATTGACATGCATACCCACCCACCCATATATTCATCCATCCATTAAACATACACTCTCTGGCACGGCTCCTATTTTTAATAAAGTGCAATCATTTGCTAAAAGACATTTCAAGTTCCACAGGTGGTCTGTGTGCAGCAATGAAACAGTGAAAAGGTTAGAGCTGACAGCTCAGCAGAACGCTCATAATGAGAACAATCTCCCTGTCTGAGTTCTGCTCTTATACTAAATGCTATCACGAAATGTAAACACCAGAGGATGCATGACTGACATTGAAGGCGTTATTATTGCTTACATTTTAATTGGCGAATAGTATAGACCTGACCTTGTGAGAAGTTTCTCATAAGGTGCTTATGTGCATACAGTCTCAAGACCTTGCAAGTGGGGGTGGAGATGCTGTCATTTTTTTTTTTAAATGTGCTTCATTTATTATACACCTACTGACAAAGCACAAAGTTAAACAGCAGTGTTCGTGTCAATATTACTTTATAATTGTTTGTTTTATAGAACAGAGTTAAAATAACTTTGCGTTGTAGAACATTACGGAACATAGGCTGGACATTGAAGAAGGGCGGTCTCCTTTGTAATGACTGTTTTTTGTTCTGTCTCCTTGCATGGTTCAAAAATAAATCCCCAACCCAAATGTTGTAACAGTTTATAATACACAAACCTGACCTTTAACCCAGACCCTAAATGAAATATTTTACTGCAGCTCTGATTGAATTGTTCTTTTTAAGTATAGCAGTTTTTTTTGTAGCTTTTTCAAATGAAACATTCTTACGAAAACATAAACTTAATATGAACATTTTCAGTTTTTTGATGAAATTAACATTGTAAGGTTACTATAACCATTGACTTTGTGTGTATATTTATATTGTTGTTTTCGTATTAATATTATTCCATTGGAATTGTATTTAGTTCAATTTTAATCACTTTGATATTTTAATGCTCTGTAATTGGCTGGCCTGCGGATCTCATTCACAAATTTTGTTTCACCCGGTGGTAAAATGACAATAAGGATCCTTGAAATCATGGAATGTTAAAGCATAAGGGTACATATGCATTTGTTAAAAAGGATACAAAAGATCCTGCACATGTAGGATACACTGAAATAAACACAATTTTAGAATTTCGAGATAACAAAGTAAATATTCTGTTAAATTGTAGATTTATTGTGAATCTGCAGAAAAATTTGACTTTGTTGAATTGTTGTTCAGTTTTTGATTTAGTTTGTTTTATAATAATTGGATGCCTTGCAGATTTTGGGCACCGTGGCTACTCAATTGTTTCTATAGTTTTTCTTTTTCTTTTTGCAGTTTTCTCTGTGTTTTTCTTGGTTTCTATAATTTGGTATTTCATTGGATTTTCTGTTGTCTTTTATCTTTATTGTTTGCTAACACCATGTTTTGAAGTTAAGGATCACACCTGCAGAAGGTTTGGCCATTATACCTCAGCGAATCTATTAACACATTCTCTAAGATTTTAATATGATTCTATAAGATTTAGGCTGGGATGTGTATACTTCACATATAAGTTCTGTATTTGGGTCTTCTTCTCAGGCTCAGAGGCGGTCCTGGCTAGTTCGACACCCTGGGCGAAACACTGGACGGCACCCTCACCCCCCTTTCCAGCCCCACTCTAGCCTGGATACATACAAATACAAGAACAAAATATATACCGTAATTTCCGGACTATAAGCCGCTACTTTTTTCCTACGCTTACAGCCGTGCGGCTTATTCAGTGACACGGCTAATTTATGGATTTTGTTGGCGGCCGCCGTGTACGTATTTTTGGACACAGTGAATGGTTTGAATTCTTTATCTAACACCAAGCACAAGGCATTTATTTTTCAACACACCCTTAAGCAGCCAAACAGCATGGACATCACTTCAGGTCTTAGACACTTCAGTCATGGTTCAACAAAACGAAACACGCATGCCCAGCCGCATCCCAGAATCCTTTGGTGCCATTAGACCCAACGTGCACGTGATCGCCGCTACAATATGATGAAGCTTAAAAAAAAATATATATATATATTATGAAGCTTTCAAGTTAAAAGCAATCGTTAAAAGCAGCGTGAAAAAATCCACCATCACCTACGGGTTTGGAAAAGCCGGTCAGCTGCGTGACGGTGAGAACAGCGCATCGAGTGAATTTAGCTCTGAGTCATAGTGACTCGGCTGGCTGCACGTAAATATATGGGAATAATATCAGCCTTTATTTTGTCGGGACACGACTGGAAACACAAATTGACGTGATCGTTTTAACGGTTATTAAGGACTGAGCGGAGTTTTGCATTGAAACGTTCACAGCCTCCGTGTGAGCTGGAGACTGCGTGTCGTCTGAGCTGCGGGGCCGATGGCAGTCTGAAGGCTCCCACACGTAACAACGCATCCGCCCCTCATACACAAAACGTACAGTATTAAGTCCGATTGCTCTGCACAGACACGATTTGCTCCGTTCACCGGCGCAACGGGGACGAAGCGCTCCTCCTTGAAGCCGCCCTGGCCAGAGCTGTCGGAGTAGATAGGAAGGGGAGACAAGGAGCGCGCGGGAGCGCAGAGGCGTCGAGCCATTCTGCAGGCTGCAGCCAGGGCTTACTCGAGGCGTCCGCGGAACAACAGTGTTTGTTGTGGAAGGAAACTTCTGACCCACGCGCCGCGAGGTGGCGCGCGCTTTTCAGTCGTCGCTGCTTTATTTTACTAGCATGTTTTTTAACCAGCCCTGTTACTCCCATAACGCTGCCGCGACACAAGCGGAAGGAGAGCTTTACCCGTTCACCCCTCCGTGCACTGCTGATACTTGCTCATTCTTAAACACGTACAACAGATTGGCGAGCCGGGCGTTGGCCCCGCCTTTAGCCCCTAAGACTCATGGGAAATGGGGGATCGCGGATGTAAATTTCCTCATCATAACTGAGGGATGTAATGTTGATTATATGGTTACTGTTTGTAATTTTATGTATGATACCTAGATTGCCAATAAGTAAAAAAAACAAAAAAAACAAAAAAAAAACATAACTGATGAACTTGTGAACAGAATAGAGGTGCATACTGTTTGGCAGATGTAGATATACTCAAATACATGAGGCTGAGGCAAAACTAACCCCACCTACTGTGTGCTAATAAATCACACTTGCTCTGGGAGTTAGGACGTGATCCGTCAGGATAACAATGTTGGCTAATTCATGCGGCTTGTACTCCGACGCGGCTTATGTATGTATAAAATTAGTTAAACACGTGAAAATAGGTGGGTGCGGCTAGTAATCGGGTGCGCATTGTAATCCGGAATTTACGGTAATTTAATTTCCTTTACTAATAACATAATTAAAATATACTTGTATTGTTAAATTATTATAGAAGTTAGTTTACAATTGACATACATCAGTTTGTGTTTTCTTTTTGAAGGCTAGTTGGTTCTGGTAAAAATGGCCACATTTTTGATTCTTTGTTTTTCATGAGCTGAATACAACCTTGACATGAACTTTTTTTTTGAATGAATTAATTGCAGTCATTTCCTTTGGTTTCATGAATAAACATAAATGGAAAGTAAAGAACTTTGGCACATAAAGATGAACATAAAAATGATTCAGATTGTGTACATTGCATCTGAAGCATTGCTATATGGGAACAGCAGAAGAGCTTAGATAAAATTCACCAATGAGCTAATTAACAAGACCATTCTGATTAATTGCAAACCTTCATCAGCCATGTGGAAAATGTTACTAAAAATTTTACTTCTCAATCAGTAAATTTGGTCGTTTGGTGCCTAGTGAGTGTCAATTTTGGACACAGCCTGCATTCCTTTATTTATCCTTGGAGATTTATTTCCGTCTTCCATACTTTTGTTTCTAAACGGGGCACCTGATCTTTTCTTTGATCTTTCATCCTTTTTCCACAAGCTTGAATAGACTTTTCCATTTCTCAAACACCCAGAGTCAAGATGGGTGAGATGATGGAAACAAATTCACTTTGATGCAGACTATTTTTTTTCTTCTTTCACTTTTCAAAAAATCCAGTAAACCCAATAGACTATATTACATTTATCTGTGTCCAACACAGACAGCGCAAAATATATTATTATAGCAGCAAGTAGACAGAATAGACACAATAGTAGGGGCACCCTAGCACTAATTTCATTAACTTCACATGGAAATGGGTGGTTTTAATCAAGAAAAACTGTGGGGTAAAAAAAGTTGGCAATGTTTTTCTTTCCTTTTTGTGTGGGGGGGCTGCGCCCTGAAATTTCCAATAGGAAAAACCGCCACTGCTCAGGCATTAATTCCATCTATATTTTACCATCAAGATTTGCTTTGGGTCACGTGTCTTTAACACCTGAGATGTTCTTGTGTTTGTTGCATGTACAGTAGTCTATTTGCAGTTCAAGGCTTTTTAAAAGAAACCCTGGCACAAGTGTAGAGTGAGAAATAGTAACACAGGTGGACAAAAACGTTTTGAATATAACCTAATTCAGCTAAAAGCAGTTGTATTTTTTTTAGGATTCTACAATGTTTGTTCATTAAAGAAACAGCATATAGACTACTTCTTGAAGTATTCTAGGAAATGGAATACATCAACTCTAATGAATAATTTTAATAAGTTACCTACCAAAAAAACTACCTTTATTAGTAATGCACTTTTCCCATTACACCATTATTATTGCCTCTTATGTAAAACATGTAAAAAAAAATCTGCTTTTTCCTGTAATTTCTAACATGCTTCTGGTTGTAAAGAGTTCTATTCCCAAAGAAAGATTTATTAAATACTGTATACAATAGACATGATTTAAAATTTCACCAAAAATCAGTTTCTTAGACAAAATATGAATATTTCACTAATTTTAACCAATACCTATCTTTGTTTACATTTTAATCAAGAAACTATAAGTGGCAAAACCATATTTACATGTGAAGCCCATTGGCACAACTATGTTGTAATATTGGGCTATATACTGTAGATAAAATTGAATTGAACAAATAATGATTGCTTTTCCCTTCAATGTTTCTTGTGAATGTAAGTGGACTTCCTTAGGCTTTACGGAGAGGACTCTGTCTCGTAAGTAACGAATAAACTTTCATCAATCAATGCCCACACAAGATAAACAGAGAGGCCTCTTCCTGAAAAAAGTGATTGGGAGACAGCGGTGATGGCCATAAGGTTGGAAGTTCATGCTCTTAAGACACTTAAGCAAGGAGGGGCTGGCTCTAAGAGCTGCTTTGCCCCTTCCACATAGTCAAAAGAACAAATGAAAGGGGCGTGTTTATGGAGCCTGTGATGAACAGGCAGGAGTAGAGTGGGAGTGTAATTTACTTTGCAATAAAATTTTGTTGTGTGTTGCACAGGTCTCTGGGGCTTAACATGCTATTCTTTGGAACGACAATAGGGCTGAATGGAGCATCTGTCTAAATTATCAACCAAGTCATCTTTCAGTCAAGCCAGTTAAAAACTCAGTGACTTGTGCTGGAAACAAGTTGCTATAAAGACAGCATGAAATTTATGTTTAACTAGGTTAAAAACCCACTCCAATGAAAATTGGGTTTTTAGCATGTTCTGGTGGCCTTTTTCTTATGATGGAGGTCATATATAAAGAAAATTAAGATTAAAACTGCGATTCTGAGTATTTCTTTAAAATAAAATAAAATCAGGAGCAGACTGAACATGTTATTGGAAAGAGCTTGTAGCAGTGATTTAGGTACTACAATCTGCAAAATTGGATAGCTCTAATATTACTCGCAATTTTTTGTTGCACCAATGATGTCATATTGGAGTTATCGGGGCTTTAAGCTAGCGTTAGACCGTGTAGACAGATGGATAATGGGAAATGGGGCGTGCTTACTCCGCACCAACTGCTCCACCTACAACTTGGAGGCGAATTTCTGATGATTTCTGATGTCCTAGAAAACAATAAGTGTGTTTTAATTTTGGCTAAAAATCATAAAAAACCACTGAGAACGCTTTAAAGAATAGACCAAGAGATGGTTGGAGTGGGACTCTAATGATAAAACAGGATTTTTTATATGAATCGACATGCTTTAGAAATCGCACGTTAGCTCAAACAACATCCCTGATAGTTTTTAAGCAGCCACATAGAGCTAAAGTTTTTACTCGTTTCATTTAAAAAACAAATAATATTTGTGTTTTTAGTAAAATAAGAAACGATCTGAATTAAAATTCTGGTAAAAACAAGTTTGTCCTAATAAGAAAGAAAACAAGGATTCAATCACTTAGCCTACGACAAATTCATACTGGTGCAGGAAGCAAAGCAACATTCTGGAGAATGGCCAAAGGCAGAGAAGGCAGAAAATGTGCAGACTAATTCAGCTTAAATCTCAGAGAATCAAGACCAATTTTAATGATATGTAATTAAGGTCTAAACAAATTTTCCCCAACGGATACTATTAATGGGGAACTTATTACAGGCTATGGCACCCAAGGGGGTAATACATTCATACTAATCTCATGGCTGTCAGCCTAGGGGCTTCCTTGCAATTGAAATGCCTTCATATTAAGGGCAAGAGTAGACAGGAGGTAAGGATCCCAGGGAGTTAAAATTAGTGGTAAAATAAATTAGCAATGCTGTTGCTTATAATGTCAAAACAGATGACAGTCATGAAAACTGAAAAGAATAGCTGCAAACAGTTTACAGTTGGAAAGGAAAAATCAGGCAAAGATACAATCAGGGTAAGTAATGTTCATGAAAGGTGGCACGGTGGTATACTCATGAAATATAAGAACTGGAATCGAATAAATGCTGCACTTCTTCAGAAAAAAGGTCAACACTCAGAGCGTTGTGTGTTTTATTCAAACTAGTGGAAACGGGAATACCCGGCAAGACCATAAAGGAACCCGAAGACAGACAATATCACATCATCAAACAGGGCTGGGCGTTTTAGGAGTGTTACATTCAATATAATGATTATGTATCACTGGTGTATGACAAATCACCACTTTTGGCATTGTGGTTGCATATATTGCTTGCACACAACCAGCTCCATTACCCCAGCTGAGCGGTTAAAAGCTTGCAAATAAAAAGTGCCTCTCAAATCTTTTAGTCTGCAGACAAACTGGAGACAGTGGCATTGACAAAAAAGTTAATGTCAGAAGGAGGCGGGTGATTGATGACTCCTCACCTGAATGCATCAGCTGGGTCAGTCAAACATGTTTCACACTAAAAACTGAGTGCTCAGTTCATGCTCAAGATGTAAAAACAAAAAATGTTTGACTTTTTCACAAAGTCAGGACTTAGGGGGTGGGGGGTGGGGACCAAAAGTAAGACAACACCACTTTGAATTTAATTACACCATCATGGATGGACTGAGATACTTGTTGTTGATTTCACTTCAAAATTTTACCAGAACTGTGTTAAATTCATATTCAGTCCCCACAGATGGAATTGAACTGTAAAAGGCTCTTCAGTTAAATAGGCTTTAAACATACAAGCTCTCAAATCTCAAGAGTTGTAATTGTGATGAGTTTTTATAAAGCTTCCACAAAGTCATTAATATATATCAAGCACAAGTCTCTTAACCCACTGGTTTCAGATAAACTGCAATGGTTGGGATTTTGGTAAAATTAAGAGAAAACAAGCTGCACAGTAATGACTAATGCTCCTATGAATTAAAGCCTATCAAGTACAGATGCTGAATTTAAATTTTCTGTCTTTAATCAAGAAAAATAACAAGCTTGACTTTATTTTATTTGCTGAATGAAACTGTTATGCTTAAAAAACACAACAGTTATTACAAAGTATTTATTCAATCCATCCTCTAAGTCTACTTAATCCATTGCATGGTCACAGGGTTGCTAGAGCCTATCCCAGCTACTAAGACCCCGGAACACAAGGTTGCTAGAGCCTATCCCAACCACTGTTACCACGGGTGACAGGGTTGCCAGAGCCTATCCCAGCCAATGTTGGGCAAAGGCAAGGTAAACCATGGACAGGTTGCCAGTCTGCCGCAGAGCCACACGGTGAATCACATACACATTCACATCTAAGGACAATTTAGAATCATCAACTAACCTAAGAAGCATGACAGTGAGAAGAAGCTGGAGTGCTGGTGAAAACCCACTTACACTATTTAAACCAGTGTTTTTCAACCAGTGTGCCGCGGCACACTAGTGTGCCGTGGGAGATGGTCAAGTGTGCCGTGGAGAAATTGCCCTCATTAATCATTCACTGATCTAAAAACATTTCCCATCTCCAGGAAATCAGCTCTTTGTTCATCCAAACAGGCCCTGATAAAACACTGAGTAGTTAGGAATATAAAAGATCTTAAAATTACTTTTTCTTTGTGTTTATTTAATTCTATTAAAGAAATTTTGATAAGAATGACGGTACTGCGAGTTAGCTGCAGCTATGACAGTTTGCGGAAAAGTCCCGTCCCTTTAACTGTCTCCACCAATCATTCTTGAAGGCTTAATCACATGTCATCAGTCTGACCAATCAGAAGTGCTTAAAGTCTTCACTTCCTTGTTCTTAATTCTGCTGATAAAGTCGCTCAGTTCTAACATAAATACCAGCTAAAGCTCTTCTTTAGCGGTGTAGCTTTCCACAGAGTCCGGTGTCAGACCGTGAAACAAGTGGACAATACAATGAAGCTCATTGACGCGAGTCTTTCTGCAAGTTTTCGGCAGTTTTCACACTACATCTCCCATGATGCATTGGCTTAAAGGGCCAGTGCACAATGAGTTGTCCTTGCGAAACGCCTTGAAACCCGAACAAACAAACAGTTTCTAAATTTTCTAATTTAACTTTCATTTCATCTCTTAGAAAAAAACAGCCGCAACTTCCTGCTTTTCCGGCCACAATTATCACAAAAATGCACGTGAGATTGCGGGCGGGGCTGTCGATCAATACAGACCATGAATTTCTGTTTTTTTTGTTTTTTTTTGGGATGCTGGTGTGCCGCGGGATTTTTGTCAAGGTTAAAGTGTGCCGTGGCTCAAAAAAGGTTGAAAAACACTGATTTAAACAATTGGGTTATTTCTTTAACCCAAATCTTGGGCTATTCATGTTGGGACATATTTTTGCATTACTTTTTAGACCAAATATAAATTTTTGGGTGTCATAGTGGTTTAATTTTTAACAATTTGATGTTTTTTACCAGAGCTTTTTTTTTGGTCTTCCTAAATTGAAATAACCCAGAATAAGTTAGTCTATTTTTGACCTTAGAGTAGGTTAAAACCAACCCCGCTTGGATTATTTTTAAGTATGGAGTTTTTAGTGTGTATGCACTGGGAGAACATTAAAACTCCATACAGATAGGACCCTGCGGGAATTCAAACCAGGGCCTTCTTGTTGTGAGATGAGTGTGGTAACCACTACACCATTGTGCAACCCAAACCATCAACAGAAACAATATTTACGCCACTTGATGAGCATATTTGAAAATAGAGTGATGTTCAGAACTGATGGTTTGAAGGAAGAGAGAAACTCCTTCATAAAAGTAAATGACTTTAACTAAAAGGAATCTGGAAATGACATCACCTAAATAAATGAGAATTTTTATAAACTTATATATTATAATTTTTTTAAGAAAGGATAGATCTTTTACAAATTTGGGGAAGAAAAAAAGTCAAAGTGTACAATACAATCAAAAAGAGGGTTACTTTCCGTCATTGGAGTTGCACTTTAATAATATTGGTGTCTATAAAGTGATTTATTTCAACTATATAAAAATCTTTTCATGTTCTTCTTCATTTGACATGCCCTGCTTTTATCGCTTTGTTATAGCTTTAGTGTAGCTTTGACCATTTGGTTTGCTTAAAAAACACACATTGTGCTGAAAGTCTTTTTTCGATGGAACAGCGCTCAAGGACTGTTTTGTTGGCCTTTGAAACATAAAACTAACAGAGTAATTGGAAGTCAGATTGACGGGCTACCATTTGGTCGAGGGGGTGTAAAACAAACTAAATAGTTGAAATTATGTGGGAGAAGTTGATTTGATTTTCAAGAGCCACAAGTTCAGAGGTAAACCTGAAGAAGGAAGATGTTCCAATAACAAACTGAGTGATGATTGTATTGCAGACCTGCAATGCAAATTATAATACGAAAAAAGACATAAGACCTCATAACCTCCAGGGTTTTATAAGAATACGTAAATAAAAAGAACAATAACCAAGCAAAATTATCATGGTGGACCTAGAAGAGCTCCATGAGTTGTTTCAAAACAAGATTTCACATTTAGTGAGAAAGCATTTGTGGACAATTTAATATTTAAATGTGATGAATCTAATACTTATATAAAGCAAGGCCTCATTAAGACAGTGGCAACCTCAATCGTCTGCACCAGAAACCTCAAATAGCTTTGTTTTCGGTGATGAGACATGCTGACTTATCCCCCAATTTGTTTTTTGCTGCTTGTGTGACAGACCCAGCATCTGTTTCGGATAATGCCCACACAAGCAAAGCAATAGTGGTGGGTAGCATTGTATTTAAGATGGGAGTTTACTTGCTAAAGCACTTTGCATATTCCCATGATGCCTGCAGAGTGAACCCTGCAGCCGATGCAAGCTCAATCAGAAAACACCTAATAACATTCAGTGACAGTAATCACAAGGATATGTTGCAATCACTGCTGCACAGCAAGTGTCCTGCTTGCAGGAAGCAGCGTGGGGTCTAGCTAGTACACAGCACGACACTCACCCTCCTGTCAAAATCAATGCTTTTTGACTTACTTATTAATAAACATGGCCAATTAAGTTGCAGAAACTATTTGCCAACACTTTGAATCAAGTTCTTTTTTAGCATTTCACTAATACTGCAGTTGCTAAGACACACCCTCAGAAATATTTAGTCCATTTCCACAATCTCTGTAATATTTTACTCCTTAGATCAACAGTGACAATATTGTCCAAAAAAGAAAGGAAACTGCCAATAAATAGATCAACCTTCCCCAACACTAAAAGGTTTTCCTCTAAACATTTTTTCCAAAAATTAAATAACGTCAAAATGAGTCACCTTCGACTTTGCATTGAGATCTATCTAAGTTAGATCTGTTTCCATGGAGGAAAAAAAGAAACATTTGAAAAGTTGAAGCTTTAAAGTCTATATAGAAGACCCCTTTTATCCCTAAAGAATTGGCTGCCACTTATAATATAGCCAGTTGAGGTTAAATAATAAATAAATACAAATTCAAAAAAGAATACTGTGTAAAATTGTAAATCAGTTAGTTGTAATGAAGTCAATAGTTATCTGAATAGTGGAGGAGGTGAGACAGAGTATTCCCTCCCAGAGCTGGGGAATGATAGGCTCAGGGCCTTTTATTTTACTAAAAGAAACACATCCAATTTTGGGTAAAGTTTATTTAGGAAAGTAAAAAAAAGAAAACATATTTGTCCACGAAATAATGACACTTTTTTGATGTATTGTACATTAATTTCACATCTTCATAATTTAACACATTGCTTAACCACATTTTAACCTAATCTATGTATCTAAAAATTTAACTCAGTCCAATGTATTTGTCCACAAAAAACAAAACAAAAAAACCCCACACAAATTTTAAGTAAAATTGTTCATCTTAATAATGTTTTATGTCACATACACTCCTCCACTGCCATAGAGCAAGAATTCTCAGCGTTGTCAAAATGCGAGTGACAAACAACCATTTACTTCTTACTGGCTATTTAATTTGCAAATTATTCATGTTTTTGAATAAATAATAAATGGTTATGGCATCAAGGATTTATTAGATGATTTTCCAAATTGTTACTATAAAAGCAGTTACTTTTTACAGCTTTTACTTTTCGTTTTGTATTTTGATAAAATGCATATTAATGAACTTTTAATTTTCAAAATAAAGGCTAAATTTTTTTTGTTAAAATTTTTGTTCTTTTACTAAATAATTCAGGTAAAGTAACCCTAGTTTCACTTTACTACTCATGTATTGCATTCACATTTGTGGCCTTTTCAGAAGTGCACACCTTTTTTTCATTTTGTTTCTTTTTTGGCATTTTCTTTTGGGTTATCATACCCTTCCAGTTCATTTCAAAATTAAAACCTAACCTCAAATGTATTTAAAAAAAAATTGTAGAAAATATATATATTCTTTTATAATTGTCAAATACGCCAGTATAAATATTTTTTGTTTTTTTTATTGAAGCATTTTTGCGCTAAATAGGTTTTAGAAAAATCGTCTTAATGGATATTCAAGGAAGCAAATTTGCTTCAAAATCTAATAAAAAGATTACTTCAAAGTTTCCTTGCAGTACATCCATCCAAACGTCTAGATTAAAGCTACAAACTTTTCATAAATGTAAAATAACAAATTAATTAAAATAAACATTTAAATTGAGAAAAAATAAACCTAATATTAAATATAAAAAAAACAATAAAATGACCTTAAAACAAACTTTTAATGAAAACCTGTACAGTGTAAAAATTATTACTGTAAATGTCCTGCATTTGTGTGAATCTTCCAAAGTTTAACAAAAAAAGAAAATACACACCTTAGTAGCTAAATCATGTAAATGTACAAGATTAATCCATGTGCAGAGATGTAACATTAACTGGTGGACCGGATAACAAATAGTGCATAAAAACAAACTATTGCAATAAGGCTTTACATTATGTTAAAGGTTTTCTTCTTCCTTCGATGTGGTATTTTGAGAAAGACATCAGTTTAAATGGCAGATTCGTACGGTTGAACTGCCAATCAGCTTGATGTTGCTGCAGCTTAAGTAGAAAGTACGAAGAAACGTTTGCAGTTAAATGGTAAAGATGGCTAAAACAATATTTTCTGATTAGAAAAATACAGGAATCCAAGTAAGAATATTTCCATTCTTTTGTGTTTTGAGACATTATTTATTTAAACAGAGATCCACTGATCTCTTTAAGGGAGCCATGCTCAATAGGCAAAACTCCCCCCCAAAAAAATAAAAAAAAGTTTCATAGATTTAAAATACGTTAAAGAAAACAAAAGATCGAATTTTGTAAAGTTTGGGAATATTTTGATCATTTATCTTTGGCAGAAATGTATTTACTTTTGAAATAATTTTGATTTTAAAGAACATGGACAAAATATTACAAGTTTAGTTAGAGCTTTTACATAATAGACCTTTTTTGGTGTTGTCACTCCTTTATAGTGTTGTCAAAATCTAGTTGTATCATAAAAAAATATTGAAAAAATGTGATACTTTGTGAGAATTGCGCTGACCACTAAGTGACCTGTGCAATAATTTTCTTTGTAGTGGATTTTTTTTCACTCTTTAACAGTCAAAAGGGTGAAAGAAAAAGTATTTTTAAACCTTGTCATTCATCTTCAAGGATACCAAGAGAGACGCAAATGAAACAAAGGCAAGAGAAGGAAATGGCTAGAACGTAAAAATAAGACAGAATCTTTTTTATTTTATTCCGGTCCATTTCACAAACATCCACATTTGACATGTCGGGTGAAGGCAAGAGCTCTGAGTACATTTATCCACAGAGCATTAAGACTGTAGATACATGAGATCATAAAAAGATGGGCAGAGGTGGGTAGAGAAGCCATTGTTGAATTTATGCCAAGTGCTGTTCCATTGTTCAGTGCACAAAAGGGGTGAGGTGGGGGTAATATGTGTGTGTGATGGTTAGAATAGCATTGTATGTGACAAGCAGTTGTTTCGATAAGATGATCTGTCAGGCACCCAGAGAAGGCATGACATCACTTGCCACCATTGCTTCCTTCACCTTTTGTATGGGAAAGTGGTGATACATTTTTAATTCCAGCGGTTGCCATGGAAATGCTGGATTTTTTTTCTTCTCAGGTTCACAATGAAAGGCAAATACATGTCAGGGACCCAAGGTGGCAGTTGAACTGCCTTTACAACAAAAGCAAAGTGATAGCATGTCTGTTCTCATTTTTAAAGGGTTATGCTCATGACAAACAAGGTTCTTAGAGATTTTAATTGGAAAATTAAAATTAATTTGTTCTCTTCTGACCCAAATTGCATTTGTAGTTTTCTTATTTGTTAAAACAATTCAATCTCTTGAATAGGTCAGACTTTTCATGTCTGTCTGTATCAAATCTGGCATTTTCTTTTGCCAAAGCACCATTCTGTTTACGGATTCGGTTCCATTGGTTTTAACAAATCACACCCCTATGACTATGTACAGTGAATAATTACCATGGGTTGGGTTCCATTTGATGACGCATAGGTTTCAAAGGTGTAGACACTTCTCATGCGGAACAAATGTAGGGGACATGGCAGGTCTAGCAGAGAACATAAGTGCATAGAAAAAAAGGCTTTGCCATCTGCAGGAAAGACAAATAAAAACAAAGAGGAATGACATCTTCCTACAGCCTAGAAAACAACAGTTTATTATATGTTTTACCACAAATTGTAGGTAAAAAATTTGCACTTCAATCTTTTGCCTGATTTAATTTCAAACCATTACCATAACAGTGTTAACCTGTGTGACGTGAGGTTTTGTATTTGGTGATGTTCCATAAAGCACACCTAAAAATTTGGCTCACACTAATCGAAGGAGCATCACCACGAAGAACAAAGCATTAGCAAACTACTAAGCCTTAAGGGTCCTCCAGGCCGTATTCTAAGGAGGTAAGAGGGTGAAGATAGCTCTGTACAGTCTATGTGTAACACTTATGTCTTGCAGTGGTTGGAAATGGCTGACTGGATGCTAATAAATTTGCTCTGCCATCCTTAGACTGTCAGACCTGGTGCAACTGCAAGTAAAGATAAAGAGCCAACAGTGGTAATGCCAAATCCCAAAAGTCCTAGATCTCACTTGAGTCTTAGCATATAAATTACAAAACAGTAAGTAATGCAAATTTACTTTCAGAAAACTTTTCTTGTCCTTCTTTTTCCTCTTCTCAGACTGTACAAGAAACTTTCCCCCAAAATTAATTCAATCTACAATCCAAGTTGGTGCTTCTGCCTGGAGATAGCTTTTGTTCATGGCTGGCTGGCCTCACATTTTGTGGTTGGTGATTGGCAGTGTCCAGTGGGCCAGTTCCTTGAAGAGTCCCCCTGTTGTGTCTAGAGGTCCTGTGCTATTGATTTCCTGCTATCGCTCGCTGCTTGACCTGCCAGTCAACGGTCAGAACAGTGGGATGTCATTGGGAGCAAGTTGACGACGTGTGATGTTTTGCAGACGTGTAACTGATGGCACTGAACAAGCACAACATTAGGTAGAGAACAGGAGAAACAGACACCAAAGAGAAAAAGTGGCACACACTTTAAAACACACAACTTCACTGAAAAAGTAAAGTTAATCTTGAATTAAAAAGCAATGAAGTGCGTATATATTTGAAGAGATTCTCTGAAACCTATCTTTTTTGGACAGAAGCACCTCACTTCAGACATTGATTTCAAAATGGTCACATACTCTTCATGTGGTGCAAGCAAGGGAAAATTAGTTTTACTATCAAGTAAAAAAGATTAGCTGTACACTTTTTATTTTAAAATGAATTAATCTAAACTGCCAACAACCAGAAGAGAGAATCACAAATCATCAAAAATCGACTACCAAATACAAAAGATGAAGTCAAGAGGGAGTCTGAATCAAATGGCAATAGGATCTTTTAATGCTTACAGCATGTAGAACATAGACTGTGCACATGTGTGTGACTTCATGTGACATTGCTAAAATGAAATGTATGCAAATATAATCCCTCATGATTTTCCTGAAATTCAGCCAAAGTTTTCCAGTTCTTTGCCTTTTTGTTTTTGTTTACTGGATCAAAAAAGAAAAAAAAAATTCAAATGTAGAGATGACACTTAATACTGTACAACTCCGTGTTGAAATAGGACAAATTGTATAAGCTAAAGCATAAAAAGAACATTTAAAAAAGACCTAAAATAACCTTAATTCCGACATTCTGCATGGCAAATTGTATTAATATATATATATATATATATATATATATATATATATATATATATATATATATATATATATATATATATATATATATATATATATAAAAAATATAAATTATATAAATTATTATTATAAATTATTTTTTACAAACAGAATTATTTTAGAAAAAAAATATTTCTTTTACTTGATGTGGCAAAATCTTTCAGATAAAATTTACTTATTCTTCTTTTACAGCTACTATTACATATTTATTTTCAAAAGTTTAGTTTAATTCAGACTGTAAAGGTTGTCACTAATTACCTTCTGACATAGTTAACAGAGTTAAGCAAGAAAACATTATCTATTATTCATTAGCTTGTTGTTGTAAGAGCTGCTTCTCCCCATTAATGTGTCCTGCTGTAATCCTTATGGACCAGTCAGCATGAAATATATATCCACATGAATACTTTAACGATCTGCTGATGTCTGCTTCACGCCCCACACTTCCATAAACATCACCCTTTAAGGCTATCGAAATGAAGATTTTCATCAACCACCAATTTTTCAACACTCTGTCCAATAGGTTTAATAACTAGATTTAAGCAGATACAGTATTTCTTGACTAGCATGGTGATATTATACTTCTGCTTCTAGTCGTATTTGTGATAGTATATAAATATGAAATTCTAAAACTCTTTTTTCCATAACTTTGCAAGGATGGTCTGACGTTCAAATAATACAATGTTATTTTGTTGTCAAGGATATTGGTGTCAGCAAAATCATACAGCAGTGAAAGCTGCATCAAGTTGTCTGCAAAGGAAACACTTTACCCATAGCTTTTCTGACAGATAGGAAAAACCGCCATTAGTGCATTATGCATAATTGTACATGCACTACTATCAAGTGTCAGTGAAGACATTGGATGGAGCAACTTTCTGTCAGCAATTGCAGATTTGTTTTTGTGAACCATCAGCATTTCTTTATGTAAATGGTATGCTTGCAAAGGGCCATTTTCCAATCTACTGCCATGAAATTACCCTACCTACCCCTGGTAATGACAGGCCTTGGAAAAGGATTTCCACTCAATTTATTTTAGGAAAGACAACGCTTGGTGAAAACAAACCAGATTCTTGACAAAAAGTTTCCTACCTATTTGGAGAGCAATCATTCTATTTCCTTAGATACCAATTTCTATACTTCTGGAACATTACATATAAACATATGTATATTATACAGTGGCGCTAAAAAGTATCAGTCAGTCTGCAAGTCATCCTACTTGAAAAGATGAAAGGTCTGTAATACTCACAGATACACATCAACTGGGAGAGACAGATTGTGAATAAAGACCCCAGGAAATCACTTTTTATTTTAGTAATGATGTAGAAAAGTATTTAGCTCCAACAAACAAGGCAGAATTTTGTCCCTCAAAGACCTGTCTTTTTTTTTAAATCGCATTCTTTATAAAAGACACCTGTATACACCCTGCATCCTCTCCACCATGACCTAGACCAAAGGGCTGTCTGAGGACTACAGGAACAAGATTGTGCCCAATAAGCAATCAGCTTAGTGAGTAGAGATCAATTCCTGGAAAACTTATTAAACATTGAATACATACAAGATTATCTATGCAAGATCTCATATTTCAAATTCAAATTTTTATTTGTCACACACACAATCATACAGCGTACAATGTGCAGTGAAATGCTTAGGCGACCGCCCACGACATATGGTGGGATAATCGTGAAAAATGGTGACGATACAACCCAGAATTACACAGGGAAACTGTACCTTGACAGGAAGAGAGCCATGTAACAAGGGTTGCTATTGGTAATACCCTAAACCATCATGGATTAAAATTCTGTAGTGCTCCAAAGGTCCCCCTGCTTAGACCAGCACAAATCCAGGCCCTTTAAAGTTCTCCAGAATAGATTACTCAAATGAGGATAGATAAAATGTCATTTTGTAAGATGAGATCAACATCTAACTCTTTGGTATAAACAACACTCTGAGTGCGAATTTTTATCCCATGAACAGCATGCTTTGGGGCTACTTTCTCCAAAGGAGATCCTTAATAAGGACATGATGAATGGGGCCATGTTTGGTTGAGATTTGGGGCAAAAACTTCCGTTAAAGAGAGCATTAAGAATGAAGCATGGTTGGATCTCCCAGCATTACAATGGTCAGAAACCCATCAACCGGGAAACAAAGGTGTGGGTTAGGTGAAAAGCATTTCAAAGATCTGGAGTGGCCTGGCCGGCCACGCCAGTCTGGTTCTCATTATAATACAGAATCTGTGGAGGGAGTTAAAAATCTGTGTTAAACCAGCAACGGTCCCAAAACATCACAGTTCTTGAGAAGATCTGCCTGGAATAATGGACCAAAATAACAGCTAGGTGAACACTTACAGGAAACGTTTGACCACTTTCATTGCCTACCAGGGTTACATTACAAAGTATTAAGTGGAACCTTTGTTTTTGACCAAAGACTTGCTTTATTTTACATAAAATTCTTAAATAATAATAATAATCATACAGTATGAGTTCCAGGATTCTTCTCTTTTAATTGGTCTCTCAAAGTTGAAGTGTATCTTAATGAAAATTATGTTATAATGAGTGGTAGGACACCAAAGCAGAATCTGATACCGAGGGCAGGTTAACAGTTTATTCCTCAAAAAACAAGAACAAACTTAGACAGGCAGCCAAATCAGGGAACTAGACTAAGAAACTAGACAGTTACAAGGAGCTATTGAAATGTGATAATCTGGCAGGGGGGCAGTGACAGGCTCAGGCTTTTAAAGACAGTGACGAGATGATGATCAGGTCAGGGAAAAGGTCAGCCACGCCCCCCTGCTCCGCACTGATCGTAACACATAACAGACCTTTTTTTTCAAGAGGGAAAACCTTCGAAATCAGTGACTAACAAATAGTTATTTGCCCCGTTTGTGCTATTTTAAAAAAAGAACAATGTGGGCTTTTAAACAAATGTTTCAGATACATTTCTAACACTCAGTGAATTCAAGTACACATGCAGATACTCAAAAAAATAAAAGTAATGTATGTACAGATGACTCATCGGTTTATCAAGGTCATCTTCATTGAAAAACATCTCAGAGGGATGTGCTTAGTCCATCTCAGTCTTTTTGATCATTTTCCTCTGGTCCTCTTGTTGCTTTGATCAACCTCTTATCATTAGTTATTGGCCATGATGTGCACTTGACAGTCCAGTGTGTGATTAGACAAGAATAGAGAGGCACAGCAAAAGATGGAGCTGGAGGGCTGCAAGGCAACCTTCCCATCGAGACGTGCTCCAATGTAATTAGACATTAGCACCCAGCAGGAAGTCTTCCAACACGAGTTAAACCCCGATTACAATGATCAGAGATAATTTACTTTAATAAGTATATAACAGACCACCGGACTCACTAAAATAAAGATAAAACCGTATGAGTTAGTAATTACAGCTTAATTTCTGCGTGCAGGGTAGCTGATTTTAATGCAGGAGTTTAAAGACTTAAACAACCTTTCTACATAATCAAAAATGTTGAAACTCCCATTAAAATCTCCCTGTCAAGCAGCAAATGTAATTAGCAATTTAAAAAAAAAAAACTTTTTTATTCGCTTACAATTTATTTAATTTTTTTACATATTAAGTGAAAAAAACAATTCAGTGCTAAACAGCTTGGAAACATCTGAAATTATACTTCGCTTGAAGCTAGATGTGGGGGATATAATAAAATTTAGACTAAAGATTGCTCTGAATGGCAAACTGGTGGAGTCTCTTTAATTAAAAGAACCCTCTCTTGAAAAGTCCACCTCAGAAAAGGTGATCGTTATTATCTGTGAAAGTCCAGTGCCGCTTGAAGCTTCCAACATTGAAAATCAAATCCTGTTGTAAACCAGGGCAGATGACTCAAAGTACAATACTCTGCTTTTCTTGTTGATAGTTGCACTTGGATTACAAAGTCAATTGTCTTCTGTTTTAAATACAGTATCTATTTATAAGAAAGAAAAAAAAATCATTCCACTTCAACAGGAGAGAGATCAATCATCAACTAATTTTACTGGGCTGCTCAAGTGAGACACAGCTGGGAATTTAGTCTTATCAGACTGGCTTTAGTCTGCAAAAACCTTCCTGTTTTAAAGCAGACACATTCAACAACAATCATTTATATTTATATTGTTATAATGTAAGTGAGATTGAAGCAAAATAGCTTTTTAAGAGTCAAACTGCATTTGTTTCTGTTATTTAAAAAAAAAGGTTCAATAAAGCTAAAATAAATATGACAGGAAAAAAGAAAACCTTGTTTTACATCTCTTTCTACTGAATCTGACAACGCTTAGCCAAACAACTCAACGTGTTTTTCCTCCAAGGTGATGAAAGCCGTCAGTTTTTTTTTATCTTTGAGTAATATTTTGGTATTCTGTTTATTAAAACTCTGTCATTTCTATCAAATTGTAACAAATTTTTGTACAGGTTTCCAAGCGGGACTCTGTGTTTCAGTGCAACCAAGTTAAACAAGGAACAAAACTTGTTTCTGCAACTTTTGGCTGCATAAGATGTTTGACTGCTTTGTCTTGCTCCGTGTAACAGGGATAAAATGTCTCCAGTCAATTATGCCTGCAGCAGTTTGACACTTTGAGGAAGTTGGTGACGACAATGACATGTAGCTATTCCATGGTGCCTCATGCAACTCCCATTCACACATTCACGCATGCATTGCAGACAACACACACTGTCACACCAGAAAGACTGTTACTCAATCACACAAGTTGACACAAAACTGCATTTAGAAAGCAATCTTGTTGCTACCAATTCAGAAATGCTGCATTGTTTCAATGTTTTACAAGAAACA
Source organism: Oryzias latipes (assembly GCF_053564925.1). Lineage (NCBI taxonomy): Eukaryota > Metazoa > Chordata > Actinopteri > Beloniformes > Adrianichthyidae > Oryzias > Oryzias latipes. The sequence continues at coordinate 11,830,261 of NC_136240.1, forward strand.
TGTTTTCTCACATCTTAGCTTGCATATTTTATTATATTTCATTCTTAGAATGTTCATAAATTCATTCCTAAGCGGCACATTGTTACTTTTAGGCTCACAACAATCTGTGTGTGATACTATATCAGCTTAGATAAACTGTGCATAGTTGATGGTCTTAAATTGGATGGGTAAAATGCCAATATTACAAATGGGTAATGTTTCTAAACACACACAAAAAAACTGTTTTTAAAAGAATTGCAAAATCTTTTTAGGCCTCAGTGTGATAAAAGTATTTATCCCCCAATGGTTAACCCAACCTGTTGAGACAAAAAATTAACTTGTGCATAAACCTGTTTAAAGAAAAAAAGAAACTAAGAGGCATATTCCAAAAAGTCTCAAAAATGTTTTTTTCTGTATTTATTTTCTTTTCCATAAAACAACGAAAACAAAAGGACTTGCACAAGTTTTTTTTTTAAAGATTAGACCTACAGTGGAACAGAAAGAAGGAAACATTTTTCACTTTTAGAGTCTTTGAAGAAAGCGAAAAAAGTGAAAAAAAAATTGAAAAAAAATTATATACTAACATTATATAATTAATATATAGTTAATTTATATGCTTATAAAGTTCTGACAAAATAGCAGATACGTCTGGTTGTGGTTCAAATTAAAGCACTTAGTTTGCAATAACACAAACACTGGCAAGACTGTGTCTTATTTTTAAATATAAGTAGCCTGATAATAGTTCCATTTTTATTTTTACACAAAGCTAAAGTTTGAATTCCAATATTTTTCTAAAACATGTAAACATTAGACTTATATTCATCTTTCAGGAATGCATTGGTGATTTACTAAAGATGAGCCAGTCTTACTCTTGAGAGAAACTTTATAAATATGTTTAATTTGAGTATAACGTTAATCTCTTTCAGGCACATACAGCAAATGAAAGTCTCTGTGGCAAATATGATGGATCAACATCAAACCACCTGAGAATGTTTCTAAAAGTTTTTTTTCCCCTTTTAGAGATAAAAATGAAATTCAGTTCAGTTTAGTTTAGTTTTGGAGAGCAGACGGATTTCTGAAATGTGTCAGGATTTTTAATCATCCAAAGGCTAAAACTTTACAGCACAAAGATGTTATGAATTTTTGATGCAAAGAACGCAATAGTACTTAAAATATGATTTCTACAAATACAGAAAGCCTCAGCTGTCTAAATGAAACTTTTAGTATCCACTGGCCCATCAAAGTGCTGTCACGAGGATTGGGGAGAAAGATGAGCAAAGTCACTTTCAGCACAGAGCGGTTTTTGTTGCCAAATAAGCCGTTTGTGTGATTTAGAAGCTGCTGCTCCCTGGGATTTATGCACATGATCTTTTTTTGTTTGTTTGTTTTTAAAAAAAGACAAATTAAAGTGCAAAAAAGCGGCTGTCCAGTTTCAACATTAGGAGACGTCAGTAAGAAAAGCCATAAGTAAGGGGAAAAAAAAACCCTCATTTATCACATATGTAATACAACCAAATATTTGTAGGTGTTTGAAGCAAACATCATGTACAGACAAATGCTGGAAAAGGTTTTTTGTTTAATGTAGTAATAGTTTCATACTCTCACTATATTGTCTTTCTCTGCAGTTTAACCAAGGCCTAACTCATAAGTGTGGACTGAATCTAACAAGTGTTCTTCAAAGCAGCAAAGAGCTTAAAATGTATGATCAGTGTTTGATGAATCCATAAAGAATGTCTAGCAGAAACAACCTAAGCTGCAAATCAATTATCATCTTGGAATTTATCTTGAAGCTATCACACAAACACAACCATCAAGGTTTTTCTATTCTTTAAGTCAAAATCTGGCTTACAGGCAAATAGCAAGGTGCCAAAAAGGAGAAACGAAACAGGCCTTAATGGAAATGTTGAAGGGATGCAGTTTGAAGTGACAGCAGGTATAAGAGAGGATGAAGCTGACAGATATTACAGTGTCATTTTGCACTTGAGAAAACTTCATGTTCTTCTGCGGGTGATTGGTTTGGGAGAGGAAAAGATAGACAGATACAAAATGAAAAACTGAAATGTGTAATAAAGGCCAACATTTTATGTAATGAAGCCAACACACCAAAACACTCGAAACTCAGCCATCCTTCAGTTTAAATGAAGTCACGCCCCGTGTGACCCATACCTTTTTTACTGAGAGTCAGCAATGATTTCCATAGTTTTTTAATAATCTGATGAGACTTGATAAATAAAATAATTCTATATCCTTCTCTGACTAATTTACGCTTGTGTGGAAAGAGTGTTGATTAGCAGCTGCAGGACAAGTAAGAGAATATTGTCAGTAATGTACCAGAATAAAACTCTAGCCTGAGCCTCATCATGTCATTCTAACTACTAAGTGGTGCAGTTTGATTTCTGGATGTAACTTGGAATTGTTTGCTTCCAGAAGGCTGAGCCAAATGACTGAGTAAATTCAAAAATAAAGGTGTGCAAGGATGCATATCCCTGCAGTTTTAGTCATTGCTTGTGTAATTGTAGAAGAGGAAGTAGCTTTGAGCTATATTTCTGCTTCATTCAACTAATTAATACGTGCCAGTGAGGCCATCATAAATCACAAAGCCTATTCAATAATGTTCAGCCTACACAGCCTACCGCCACCGAACGGTTGAAATCCACAGAAAAATGTTACCATTTGTTGCAAATCTGTAAATCTGTGCCCTTGAAACAAAATTCTAAATTTGAAGTTGCAAAACTTGATCACTATTGCTATATATTGTTATTTTGTTTGGAATATTTTTGAAAACAGGTTGGAATGGAGAAACTACATTTTTTATAAAGTGGAACAATATGAACATTTCAGCAGCCTCGCAACCAAGTTCAAGGCCTAATTGCTTCCCTACACCTCCTGCTCCTCCCTATTGCTCCAGCTGCTGGGGTATTTAGAGCTGTAGTGGTGTCCGAAAGTGTTTCTTTAAGGAGTAGCCGTAGCTATTTAGGGCTGGCTATCCCTCCGCCGGTAGGGTGATCCGCGTTGCGGTGTGATGCGGACGAGAGATGCATTTCTTGACTTGGGTGTGCTCTGATGTTTACACTTGAATGTATTGAGTTTTTGTTTTTGCATGGCTTTTTAAAGTGAAAAAACCGACGTTGCTATTTATTTTCCGAGCACTGTGGTAACATAACTTACAGGGGACTATTGATGATGTCATCAAGCGGTAATAATAACCACGTTTTTTTTTCCAATGTGACAGACTGGCAAACTGTCCAGGATGTCCCCTTCTTCGCCCACAAGTGGCCGGGAAAGGCTATGGCAGGCCTGTGACCCCAAAAGGGAAAAAGGTTTAAAAGATAGAAAAAAACATTCATTCATTTTTTTATATCTCTAAGCTAGGAGAGATAAATGTAAGGGTGGGGAGAAACTGTTGGGCGGCAGGGAAGCAAAAGCATTCGTTATGTTTTTTTAAATATACTGTGAAAAGTTAAAAGTTCTTAAGATATTTTGTTGAACATAATAAGTTGCATGACAGAGCTAGTAAAGAGAGAGAAAGTATTTATATATTTAACATTTATAAATTGAATTTCTCTCCTAAAGTTCAACAAGAATCAAGTGGTTTGACAGTTTCTCCTGTGGACCCTTCTGTCATTTCTGTGTGCTATGCTAAGACAGAGAGCAAATGCAAAGCAAATAAAAATCAGAGTCTTACCATTGATATGCATTGGATGTAACCCAGCTGTTCCGATAGAGATACCTCTCCAAACATTGGTTTCAAGATAACCGGCAGGCCTGACTGCTGAAGTGGTGAAACTCCAGAAAGGAACAGAGGGTCACTGTGTGTTGATAGAGGAGGTGACAAGTCTCCTTCCTGTCATTAAATTCACTACCAAAGACGACACACTAAGAGAAAGGTAGCTCCTGAAAAAAATGGTAGAAAAAAAAAAAAAAGGAAAGTTGGTTTGTGTGTTTGCAGCTGATGGAGTGAGATGTGTATGTGTGCGTGGGTGGGCACATGTGCGCCAGCAGAAAGGATGGGGACTTGGTCCAGGACTGATGAGATGCTTCAGGGATAATGCCAGGCGTGGAGTTGATATGTGATTTGGGAGGAGGTTTTATGCAATTTTTTACTCATTATTCTTAATCACATACTTCAGCATTTTCTTCACACTCCCCTTCCCCTCAACACAGCTGCCCCCCAACCACACTGTTCCCATTGTTTCTGCCTCCTTCTCATATCCTCAGTCTGGAGGCTGACAGTGACAAATAGAGGAACACCACAGCAGTATCTCGACATGACTGGAGGGACAAATTATTACAGGTTACCTTCCCCTTCTTTGCAAAAGCTATGGTTATTCATGGGAGACTGTGGAGTAAAAGAAGCCTCCGTTTGAAATGCTTTGTCAGTTTAAAGACTACACTTTTCTATATCAAACTGTATCTCAACAAATATGTACACCCGCAATCTCAATTTTGTTCGGATATATATATATTTTTTTTCTGCTCTGGCGGATTTATTAGTCTTCCACACATCAGATGTTTAGTTGATTCCTCTTAAGGAGGGCAGGAACAATGAGCTGTTTTAATAGGGACAATTTTCCCCTCCATTAAAAAGGACACTAAAAAACAATAACATGCCGTGTCAGTGGCTTTCCAAACACTACTCTCCATACCAAGAAAATACCATTTTATCAATCATTAAAAATGGGCAGTTTTGCTCTTGTTTGACAACGTATACAGTGGTCCCTCTCTATAAAGCGGTTCACCTGTCAGTGTTGTTGTTTTGCAGAATTTTTCAGTGTAATTTTGCATGCTTTTTTGTTTTTAAACAGCGCACGTGTGTCGTGATTGGCTGGACATCTTGTCAATCAATCTTCGTGCTATTTCTCCTGATCAGAATGCGTTCAGCTTTATTTTTCTGCATAAATGTTTGATCGGGAGCAGATCTTTGATTTCAGTCTAATACAGGACCTGCAGTATTTTTCTTCAAAGGTTTAAAATTTAAGAGAGAGAAAAGTGTTAATATGTTCATGTTTGCCTGAGAAAAGTGAATAAACTGTATAGTAAGGGGTTTTACAGCCTTAAATATCTGTAATCTGCGCAGATTTCACTATCGCAGGTCATTTTCAGAACATAACTTTCACAATAAATGAGAAAAAAAACACTGTACACAGAAAAAAGACTAAAAGAAAATTTAAGGTTAATATTTTATCCGACTTACCCTTTTTGTAAAATTTAATTTTAAACATTTTTATCTAGCTCTTTAGTTGATTGGTTTCTTTTAATATTAAAACATTTTCACGAATGTAATTGTTTTTATTTTATTTTAGTCAGTGGTAAAAAAAAGAAATCCTCATTTTTAGGTCTACTGTAGGCTCCTTTCAGCTCATAAACATGTCATCTCTTCCTCAGGGGAAGCACTGGGTGGCTTAGATGCTATGCTAGACAGGGAGCTAGTGGACTGCATAATTTCCTCTGTTGAAGCTGATGCCGTCTCCATATGTGTAGACACTAGACAAGGCTTAAGTGTGATGGCTATGCATCATTATGCCTTGGAAATGGGGGGGGATACAAAGTGCAGTGGCAGTGACTGGTTTATAGTTGACAGTTGGCCTTGTTCTACATTAGTCACATGGAGTCAAATCCCCTCTCTTGACAGAGCAGGAGATCATATGCCAAAGAGTTCAGTAACCCAAAGAAAATAATTCATGAGTCACACAGCATTCAGATTTAAAAGAAAACTACTTCATAGCTTCTACTGCCTTGTCAAGTCCTATTTTAGGAGAGACTGTAATCATTACTTTGTATCTGTTCTATTTGACCAAAGTCAAGTTTTTTATCAGCACAACATTACAGGGCTTTATCAAGCAATCAGTTTAATGATTTTAGAACTAATAAAGCATTCAGATTCTGCACAAACATAATCTTTGTTAATCTCGAGATAAAAAAAGTATAACAATTAACTGGGAAAAAAAAAGCAACTGTGGTTTTTTGATAATGTTTATCAGGGATTTAACAATTCATTAAATAATTTAATTCATATCATAATTGGTGGTTGCTGATACGATTTATAGTCGTTATTGGTTCATTTTGAATAATCCGATTCACTGACATGAAATGGATCTAGAACACCTTTAGCCAAAAGTTCAACCAGTGTGACTCAAAGATAAATACCTGGGTTCTGAACATTACAAGTAAAGTTTTCCAGATTCCTTGTATTTCTAATTGATTAAGTGTACAAATAAAAAACTAACATCCTTTTTAGAAAAATCCATTCGCATTTTAGTTTTCATAAATTTCAGCCCACTGTTGTTTTTCCACATCAAAAGAATCCAAAGGGAACATTATTAGAAGATTCTATACAAGAATTTTTATACTATATTATTTGATTATATTTATTTATTATACTATACATTCTGTTCGATGATTTTATAATGCTATAGGTCAATTTAATTAACAGCTTGCAGCACACAGATCAGTCTGGTTGGATCGTAGGAATCAAAATCGTTTCATAGATTATTCGATTATTGTTACACCTCTAATGTTTATTTTTTGATCATACACAAGCCTAAACAGAACAGTTTTCATTTATTAATCAATAGTCTAGCTAAGAATAGCGCTTGGCTCCACCATTATTACTCTAAGTCAGGGGTCGGGAACCTATGGCTCGCGAGCCATATATGGCTCTTTTGATGGTCACATGTGGCTCGCAGACAAATCTTTAATTATGCTTTTTTTATCATTAGTCCAGTCCTTCTCGGGCGCGCCAGAGGCGCGCAGTAGTGGCGGTGCTTGGAGAGAAAAATCTGCGCCAGCGCTATAAGTTTACAATTATCTATAATTTCACAGAGTTTGTACCAGCTGGAAACCTGTGAATTGCCGTGCCTAAAAGTGCGCGCTCCCGTCTCTGAGAAAGAGCGCGCAGTTGCGGGGACGGGATGTGTGAGGGAGAAAGCAGAGGGTGGGGCTGAGGTGTTGTGGGGACAGGCAGCAGGTGAACCGCGCAGGGATTGTAAAAACGTAAAACCCGCTGCCTGTCACTCACTGCAGCGTGTGAGTGTGTGTTTGTCTCCACGTCTGCATGTGAGCGTCTGCCTCACATCTAAAGAACAGTCAGACATAAGATCACATTTAAAGTCTCAATGCCTGCATGAAGCAGAAACTCACCACGAATCAACCAGACTAGACCATCAGCAAAACTACCACGAGAAATACTCATCATTTATTAGCAACAGCATAACAATGTTGTTAAAAATAATAATTTAAAAGTGTTGAAATTACATCAAATGCACACTTTCACTTGTATATTTAGTTTCAAACATATCGTTGCGGTCTGAGTTGGACTGGGTGGCTGTTGGGCCGCGTTATAAGTTCTGGAGTTCATGAAACGCATCAAGCAGAGATCTGATTGGCTCTCAGTTCTGTCGCTCAGGCTGTTGTTAGGTAGTTTGGACCTATGGGGTTCAGCTATGGGCCGATTAAGGGAAATGGGAGGGCTGACGCGGCAGTGAGCGAATATAAATTTGGGAGACGCGCTCTCATCTCGGCGGGAGAGATTCAGGAGTTGCTGAATTAATTTTACGGCGTTTGTTGTGGTCTACAGTAACCAGAATAAAGAACCTTAAAAGAGGTTAAGTCTCCGTGCCTCAGTGTGGGATAGGGACGCTACATTATTGTATGGCTCTTTTTAAATTACATTTAAAAATATGTGGCGTTTTATGGCTCTCTTGGCCAAAAAGGTTCCCGACCCCTGCTCTAAGTGAACATGACTGTGCTTATGCTACATTGCCAATGTATTGTGGCTTCATGGTTCTCCTTCACCCTTCTCTGTTCAGCTAAGACATTCACCATAGTAATATTCAAACATAACAAAGTGCTGTCTCATAAACAGAGTGAGTGCATCAAGGTTTCTCCCCAGAAAGGCAGGTAGTCAACCTTCAGTCCTGGATTTTTGGTGGCATTTTGTAATTCAAGTAAATCATACAGTCATTTACACTGACTCTTGTGCCTAATCTGCTGCTGTATCAACAAGAGACAGAGCGTCCTCCAACCCTTTAAGCCTTTCTTACACACCAATGCTTACCCATGCATAACAGAACTGTGACCTCTCTGAGTAAAATGTGTTACAGAAGGAAGAGACTAACCTTGTAGCCTATGGACTACAGGATACATTACTGGAGCATCAAGTACAGAAATAGATAAGATTATAGTATTATATATTGATATATATATCATTAAAATTAATCAAACTAAGCAATATGGTTAATAGAAGTTTCCAAGTAAAAGGAGTAGAAACAGTTAATCACCAGAAGCCAAGCTTTGACATCTGACTGTATTAGTCTACCACTGAAATACACATTTTGATTGTAGTCTTTTTTTAACAAGTGTTTTGGCCAAGGGAACATCTAAACAGAACAGCTGGTTTACTTGGAGGAGACACTTCAAAGTCCCAAAATTTGCAATTGTCCGGTAGTTTTTTGCTTCATCTCTTCTAACACGAAAAATGTTTCAGGCTTACGTTTCAAAGTATTTGAATTTAAAACGATGAAGAATGATTTTAGACAAAAGTTTTAACATGAGAACAATTAATAACATACATTGTTTTACTACCAGTTTTATGAACAGCTCGTATTTTCAAATGAAATTGCAAAAAAAATAATACTGAAAGCTAAATATTGATCAAATCTGGGACCTCCTGAGGGATTCCACTGTGCCTATCCTCCACTTAGTGTAAAGTTATAGTAATGTTTAAAATAAATTGGAGTTGTGCCAGTTCAATGTGCTTGGTAAATTAGCTGAAGGCACTGTGAACAGATTCACCTTCTATCTTCAGTGGAGTGGAACGAGCAGCCTGTTCCGTAATTGGAAACTCCATAGACTTCTGCTGGACCACTCTGATGGACTAAAGTTATCACAATTTTAATGACGACTTCTGGGGCCAGATTGTGGCAAAACGGTGAGTGATAGCACATCGGATACTGAAGCAAAGAAACTGAGTTGGATACAAACTCAAATTTTTGGACAAAATGACCAAAGAACATTTAACTAGAAAAAAAGTTTAAACCCAACTTGACAAGAGATCCTTGTCTTTTGTTTAGGAGAAATTTGTCTTAAGAACTTTATAACTCATACAGTTTTCATTACATGCGTTATACATATTCGTCTGCAGAGGGAAGATTGTTTTATAAACTGGGCCAGGGCGGCCTATTCTGTTTGTTTAGATTAATACTATATTTTATCAATATTGACATGCTAAAAATGTAGATGTTCTATTATTGTCATTATTATTACCATCTGCTATATGTGCCATAGAGCAAGTTGCTAATGGGCTGTTCGAAGTTAGAAGCTGGGAAAGTATCATTTAGTTCTCCTCTCCTCTATTCTTGATCATTTATTTATCATTTTGTTCTCCATGCCTCTGTTTTGTGTAGTGCAATTCTTGTGTCGTCCTCCCCATCCGATTCCAGATTCTAGTTAGCTTGTCCCTGCTACTGTACTTGGCGGTGGACCTCGCCTCTGGCTCATCTGTGCTCCTGTACCTGACCATGTTCTTCGTCTCTGCTCTTGCTCCAACACTTGGCTGTGGATCCTGAATCTGGATCGTCTCGTGGCCCCAGCCGTCCCCCAACTCTATCTGCATGAAGCCCATCTGCTGCACAATTTAAACATGTAGTTGTAGAGTTAGATAAGACAATCCTTGTCTAAGAGTTCACATGGGCAGCTTGTGAGTGTCTGGGAGCAAATGTCGATTTGAATCAGAAATTTAAAATGTATCCAGTCTTCTCAGATTTTTTATCATATTTTATAACACAAAATAAGATGAACAAGAGCCCTAGTGTAAACAAGTTGTGTATTACTTCCATGGGTTCATCCCTTCTTTGGTAGTAAATTTGTACGGAACGTGTACTGTGTTATTAACTATATTAACTGTTTTCTGTACAAATGTACCAATAGAATTCTCAATAAATAAAATCAAATACCTAAATTAAATAATATAGAGTCAAGAGTCATATACCCCACCGTGATTGGTTGATTCGTCAGCTCCTCACACAACACTGAAATACAAAACGATACATACAAAACTGGCGGGACGCACTAACATTAAACTTTCACATTAGGGCAGGGGCTGCAAAATATCATCTTGGGGGCCTCAAATGGCCCGCAGGCCATAGGTTTGAGACCCCTGGGCTATATAAATAAAATTGAATTGAACTAAATTGAATTGAAATGTGTTATGTACTTCTTTAGACCAATTGGTTTATTAAGGCCTATTAAGCTCTTTAATATTTTTGTGTTGACATTCTTTGAAATAACTGTAACTCTTCAACCGTTTACTTAATGTAATACCAACAGAATCTGAAGTGAGGGAAAGCAGCTTTGTACTGAGTCAGGACCATAAATATTTGGACAGAGGCACATTCTTTCTAATTTTGTTTCTGTACATTACCACAGTGAATTTTTAATAAAACAACTTAGATGTCATTGAAATGCAGACTTTCAGCTTTCATTCCATGGGTTGAACAAATAAAAATTGCATTAAAATGTGAAAAACGAAAGTATTTTTTAAACATAATCCCTCCATTTCATAGGCTCGTAAGTAATTGGACAATTGACTTCCATACTGTTGCATGGGCAGATGTGGGCAATTCCCTTGTTATTTCATTATGAGTGAAGCAGATAAAAGGCCTGGTGTTGATTAGAGGACTCGTGCTTGTATTTTGAAGATTTTGCTGTGAACAGACAACATGCAGTGAAAGGAGCTCTCCATGCGCGTGCCGTTTCAGCACATATACATCCTCAATCTACAACACAGTGTGGCGAACTGGGGGTTAGCCCCGCCTTAAGCCCCTAAGACTCATGGGAAGTGAGGAATCGTGGGTGTAAAGTTCCTCACCATGACTGAGGGGACTGTGAGCAGAAGTGACATCCATGCTGTTTGTCTGTTTGTGGGTGTGTTCAAATAAATAAGCTTTAATGCTGTGTTCTACACCCTCTCTGAGGCTGTTACTAGTAGCATAGTGTTTGGTGCAGTATAATCAGGGACTTACTAGAAGAGTCATTACAACTTGCGGCATCCGGCTAGTAGACAGATGTGGCTTGTGTATGTTCAAAATAGCTTATTCTTTATAAATTAGGGGTAGGGGATCAGGAGAAAAATAACACACAGGTTTTGTTGATCCCCCCCCTCTGGACTGATTTTTCAATATAAAAGATAGTTCAGACTAATGGAGTACAGTATTGAATATTTCTTCAGCGGACCGCCCTTCTTCCGTTCATTTTCTTAACCCGTTATATCCCCGCTATAACCTGCCTGCGGCTCTTTCATCCTTGTGCTGCGCTTGCATCGTGTCAACCTGCTGCTGTGATGACCGTATTTTGCGTTCTCTGTGTAATACACTGAGGGGAGTGGGGGAAACTGCTCTCAGCTGCATAGGATGTGAACAGGTAGAGAGGAAAAGCAGGTAGAGAGGCGGGGGTGGGGCTTTAGCTTCAGAGTCTGTCAGAGAGATGGAAACACGGGCGTCAGAATAAGACGCAGCTTTCACTGTCTGCAGGAGTTGAAGCAGAGACTCTCTCTCTGGGATGATTTTATGAACTCAAACATGGAAACATGATTACCAAGTAGAACTTTTCAAAATAATAAACCCGATCTCTCCACATTATCTGTGTCTACCATACATTGATATACACAGACACAGCTCCACGTAGCGATCAGACGATTAATTTAGCTGGTAGCTCCTCCCACACGGGGCCGCGTTATCAAACTTTGAAGAACACAGTTTCTAGGAGGCGGGTTAACAACATCAGGTTAGATGACAGAGCCCATTAAGCCTCTCTACCTGGAGCGTACACGCACCTTCAGTATATAAGACTCCAACAGCCACACGGCCTAACGCAGTCCGCTATTATATATTCATGAGGGCAAAAACCTGCCGAACTGACCCTAAAACCGGCCAAATTATGCATACCTGCCCAAAGCAATTTTTACCCGCAAATTTAGAACCAAAACCGCCCAATCTGGCAACACTGTCTGCACTTCAGTTGTTTTATTTAAAATTCACTGTGGTAATGTGCAGAAACTAAATTAGAAAAAAATGTGTGTCTGTCCAAATATTTCTGGTCCTGACTGTAAACCTTCACAGTATGAAGTGTGTTTTTTGTTGTTGTAACATTATAATAATATCCGATGTATTAGCGGCATCAATTTAGACATTTTTGAATTGATTATTTGCACTTTTTCTGCGGTTGCAGGTTAAAAACAGACATGTATAATCATTTTACTTTTAACTGATTTCTTCCTGTCTTTATTATGCATTACACATTTCATCATGCAAAACGTTCAAGGGAAATTCATTTGTAAAATTGTTGTTTAAATGACCGATAATGCTTTCTTCCCAACAGATTATTACAAATTTTTCGCAATATCTTGTTTTGCTTTATCTAGATTCAGCAAACCTTTACACAACAAATTTTATTGTCTAGCACAGGAAACATCTAACAAAATCTGTTGGCTACTATGTGACACAAAGCCAGAAAGAAAACAGCTTTAACTTCATTAACTATATTTAAATATTCTGGTAAGTCGGCTTTGATGTTCTAATATTGCCATGTTGCTGTGAATTACTTTTAAATATGGGTGTAAGTACACCAGCCACTATGTGGATCAAAGGCTCCTTGATTTTATTTGTTCTTTACTGATGAGTTGATAAAACCGCTCTTCCCACTCTTTATTTATCTGTAAACATTGTGACAAAAGAAGACATTTTTTCATGTACTTATGTAGTTGTAGTTTTTTCCTCTCATCTAAATGCTTAATGTTTACTGAAGGTAAGATGTTTTATTTATTAGGTTTGTCATAAACGTCTGTTTCATAATAATCGGATCACTCAGTCATGGAGTATGTGTGTCAAAATTAACATCTCATTACTTGAAATAATTAGGCCAACAAAGACCAGATGTCGAGTGGGAGATGCAGACATATAGCTCTTCTATTAAAGTGCAATCAATTAATACCTTATAAAGTTTTATTGTTTCTATAAATTGGTGCGTGAGAGAGACGGCACAACAACAGGATTGATGTTGTTGAGCCGTTACAGGGTGGTGTCTACAGGGGTTAAATTATTGCAGAGTTAATAAAGTCTTAGAATCTTGTTGTGTATGTCAGAGAAAAAAAACATCAGTTCAAATTCTTGTTCATGCATCTGGTTTAGAAATGTGAGAACATCATGATGTCCGAACACTCCAAGTAGGGTGATGAGGATTCTAAAATCAGACTTTTTACCACAACTAATTACTGTGATGCATGAGCAGAAACAGTCATGTCGTGTAGTAGTAAAGACAAATGTGTTTTAGTCTTTCCACTGGACCATCAGCTGCTTCTGCCCTACAATCTGGACAGACGTAAATAAACATACCAAGGGCTCCTGCACTTCAATTAATGTTCCAGACTTTAAAAACAGTGACGGCTGGTACTGTCATTTCCCATTACAAACAAAAGGAAAAAAAAGTCAACTTAAATACTTTTTTCTTCTATATGAGTGAATGAATGAATGAATGAATGAATGAATAGAGATTTACTCATAAAGCACTTTACAACACCTTCAGGGTACCAGAGTGCTTCACAATAGAAAAGCATAAAATAACAAAAAGCAGTCAGCAATAAAATACATAAAAACAAATTAAAGAAATTAAAATCCCACCGACTACTGAGCATTAAAAGTCATTCTAAAACAGTGGCAGGCAATTATTTTAACTCGCGGGCCATATTGGGTTCTAAAATTCGATAGAAGGGCCGGACCACAAGCAGATGAGTGGAGTGAGAATGATGTAACATGGAATGTAGATGAAAACATTTATATTGAAAATTATGTTCTAAAACAGAATATCCTAGAGTTTTTATTTTAAAACTTTTGTTCCCATTTTAGATCTCTTTTTTATTGTGAAGCCCTTTGGTACCTTCAATGAGTTGTAAAGTGCAGTATGAATAAAGTTTAATTCATTCATGATTCTTTTATTAAAATAAATAACATTATTTATGAAATAAAACAATGACCAAATGACACAACGATTTTCAAAGACAAAAATCCAGGAAAAATATACTGATGAATAAAAAAAAAAACAATAAATAATCGATTCTCTCCCGTCATAATCCTAATAAAGACTTTGAGGCCTGCAACTCCTCACGTCTCACAGTGTCCTGCACGTCTGTTTCTCATCCAGTAATAATGAAAAGCAAGTTTCTCTGTCTTCTGCTGTGGTTACGCATATATCTGCATTACGCTTTCACCAGCACAGAGTTCCCTCATTTATTGCAGGAGTTAGGTTCTAAAAATAACCGTGATCGGTGAAATCCACAAAGAATGATCACAGACGTTTATGGCAGTAAAACTACTCACTGCCAAAATACACTTTTCTCACACAGACATGAACATTTTCACACTTTTCTCTTGTTTAAATTCTCAAATCTTCATAGAAATTAGGTCCAGGATCTTAGAATGAAAAAGATCTGATCAATTACAGATTTCTGATCTGAAGAGCTCCGCTTTTCTGTACAGGAGACACGGCATGGACTGAGGAGATTGATTGACAGGGTCTCCAGCCAATCAGGACACAGAACAGGGTGCACTGTTTAAAAAAAGCAGCATGATTGCTCTAAAAAAACAATCTAAACCGGGAAAGATGAACTGCGACATAGAAGGGAAGACTGTCTTCTGTTCTGTTTGACAGAGATTTTGGGTCTCTGATATTGTTCAGTGGGCCAGACCAAACATGGAGGCGGGCCGGATCCAGCCGCAGTTTGCCCACCCCTGTTCTAAAAGGTACGTTTTTAACTGACATTTAAAGCCTGTAAGGTCAGAGCAGTTCTACAAGAAAGTTATTCCATAACTGCAAAAAGCATGGTCACCCCAGTGTTTTTGTCATGAACTGGGCACATGAAGCAGATATTGATTAGCAGACCTTAAGACTCTAGAATGGCTGCAGACAGTTAAAATCTCAGTTAAGTAAATTGGTGGCTGCACGGTGGCGTAGTGGTTAGCGTGGGTGTGTGATTGCAGACACTCTAACCTCCAACAGACTGTCCAAGGAGTCCCCTGCCTTTGCCCACAAGTGGCCGGGATAGGCCCCGTGACCCCGAAAGGGAATAAATGGTAGAAGATGAATGACTAAATGAATAAATTGATAAATTGATACCATACCATGAAGAGCTTTAAAAACAAGCAATAATAGTTTGAACTGAATTCTAAAATCAATAGCCAGTGAAGTGAACGGAGTACTGGAGTGATGTGTTCTCGTCTGGATGTTCCAGTTAACAGTCGTGCTGCTGTGTTCTGGACTAACTGGAGATGGTTAAGTGATCAGTGGGAGACACATACCGGTATATACAAAGAGTTGAAATACTCAATGCGAGAGGTTATCATGGCGTGGATGGCTGGTTCTAGATCACTGCAATTCAAGAAAGGTTTAGCTTTAGCTAAAAAGGCACAAGTGATAAAAGATCAGTTTGACAACATTGTCGATCTGTTTGTCAAATTTAAAACAGCTGTCAAAGATGAGCCTTAGATTTCTAACAGCAGTAGAGGTGTCACCAAAAACAACTCTCAGTTTTTGATACGTTCAAATACAGAAAATTCTGTTCCAACCACTGCTTTATGTCATCAATGTTTGTGAGCTCTCTTTTCTCAAACTGAGGGCTAGATATATCTGCAGATCATTGGGGTAACAATGAAAAGAGACATCAAGCTGTGCAATGACAGAACCAGCAGAGCCAACATATATAAAGAAAAAAAAGCAGAACCAAGGATACCCAGGGGTTGACATAGCCCAGAAATTTGCACTGGCCCAAAGGGCCAGTAGTTTTTGAAACTTACTGGCCCTCCCTGAAAGTTACTGGCCCGACACCGCGCATAGCGGGACCCGCAGCTCCGCAGGTGCTTGCAACTTTAGGGGGGTCCGGGGGCATGCCCCCCCGGAAACTTTTAATATGGTGCAATTTGGTGCATTCTGGTGACATCACTTATTTCTACACTTTTCAATGACTGAAAATAGACCATATCAAACTTAAATCTGCTCTAGTCTGTTTCAGATGTTTTAAGAGAGCACTGCAGTGTAGTAGGTAACACTAGTTCAGAAGTTTTCATGGTGCTTCTAACGGCAAATATCGCAATAAATCATAAACCTTAAATGTGTTAAAACAATCTAATGGCAGCTTGAACCATTTAACGAATCAAATAAATCCCTTAATGCATTTGACCAATCGGATGGACGCCTTCACATTGTTGAACAATCAGATGGAGCCCTGTTATGTTAGATGTTTGTAACCTATGTCAACGTGGGTCATTTGGAGTATAATTTTTAAACTGGGAATGGTCATTTGGTTATTTTGCTGTTTGTTTATATACCGCAAATTATATCGTTATCGCAATTTTAATCTCTGATATCGCATATCGCGAGTTTTCCTCATATTGTGCAGGTCTAACTGAGATCATTCAGCTAACTAGAAATACTTACTGCTTACAGTGTTGTAAAGAAAAACTAAATTAAGTAGTTTAACATTCTACTGCATTTGAGTCTGAGATTCAGGTATTTGGAGTTGCCTTTAATTCTTTGACATTCAGCTTAAAGCTTAGTGCATACAGTTTCATCTTCAATGCATTCATTAAATATCTTGCTGTCCATACTACTAATTATACCCACTACTCCATCCAACATATTCCTTTATATTCCTGCCATGTCTTCCACATCTCTGACATGCTTCAGTCTCTCTTCAGTGACGGTGTCGGATTTATAATCAAATGTAATAATAACCCACTGGCTTGTGCCTTCGTTGTTGCTGTTTAACATTGTTTTGTATTGAATTGTTACATTCAATAAAGTTTGAAAAAAAAAAGTAGTGAGCGCGTGCCGCGTGGTGCTCGGCAGTGAAAGCCGCGCGCGCGCAGGCGGGAGAGAAGGAGAAGTGATCAAAAGTTTCCCATAGAAACCCTTGAAGTCTGAACACAGGACTAGCAGAAAAACTAAATTATGAAGACGAGGTAAATCTACACGTTTTCGCAAAATTTACTTTATTGAAAAAGGTGAAGAATGTATAAACCGTTAGATATTTTAGTGGCCCGAGCGGACAAGTGAAAAGTAAAGTCTTGTGGTCCGCACTGCTCGAAAAACAGGACCGGGCCAGCGGACAAATGGCTATGTCGAGCCCTGATACCACAGGACAGAGGAGCCACAGATGGGGAAGCCTCACCAATCCTGACTTGGGTGATTTGACAATTTGAGAAAGAGTTGGAAGAGAAATCAACTCAAATAATTGAACACATCAGAAACAACATATACTATTGACAAGTCTCTTTCACAGGAGGCCGTGGAGGCATATGTGATGGCTGCGGATTTACAAGTTTATTAATTGCAAAAAACAACACTGATTAAACAACTGGTTGGTGGAGATTAAGTCCGCAAAATACTGTGCTTTGGCCTCTTTGACACAGTTCTGATATTCAGTTTGGGGGTCTCGTAAAATCTCAAGCGAGACGTGCGGTTTGTCTTTCTTCCAAGTCCTCGCAGCCTGCCTGCAACTTTGCTAAGTGGTGCGAGTGTTGCTGCTTAACCAGGGATCGACTCTTGGTTTGGACAACCTCTTTTGAGTGGAGCAATAGAGTTCAGGTATTTTAGAGCAGGTGGAGTAAAATGAGGACAGCATGTTATCAGGAGGGAGGAGGAAATTATGCAGTTCAGAGCAAATCACTGAATGGCATGTATTACTATACAGGCTATATATATAACTACATGGAACTATATAAAACACAGAAAAACAGGATCAAGTAGCAAAATCTTTGACATTTAAAGACAAAATTGAATATGCAAATTAATTGATTTACTTTGCATTTGTTTACCTTATTTGATGACCACAGAAGGGACATTTCATCTGTATAGTGATGTATTCTAAAACAAACCAACCATCAGACATCCACACAACATTCAAACTTGAAAAATTGTAATATCTTGAATATTAAGTCATGCACATTTACCATCATCTGATGCTGAAATTGACAGATGAGGATGAGATGAAGTGTGTCAAATGCAGTTACAGTGATGTCATTCAAAGTTTGTTTCCCTAGATAGGGTTTATTTCTGTCACACAGCAAATCTAATTCCTCAGCTTTTCATTTAGTTACGTTGCATCTAATAGCATGTAGGCCTGTTAATGGCAGCAACAATTTTTTAAATAAATGACTTAACTGTCACTTGTTCTAAAATTGACTTACAACCAATAAACTTCAATTAAGCCTTAAAAGCTCATTCATTTTCTTAACCGTTTTTCCCTTTCGGGGTCACGGGGCTGCCAGAGTCTATCCCGGCCACTTGTGGGTGAAGGCAGGGGACACCCTGGACAGGTCGCCAGTCTGTCACAGGGTACAATGTCCACAATCACACACCCATTCACTTTCACACTCACACCTATGGTCAATTTAGAGTTGCCAATCAACCTATGAAGCATGTTTTTGGATGGTGGAGGAAGCCAGAGACCCCGGAGAGAACCCACGCATGCACGGGAAGAACATGCAAACTCCACACAGAAAGGTCCCCCGTTGATGTAGTTTTTCACGTCCCCCAGCCGGGACTTCTTGTTGTGAGGCAAGAGCGCTAACCACTGCGCCACCGTGCAGCCCGCCTTAAAAGCTATTAGATGGAAAAATTTGTTACCTTTCTTGCATCAATTGCCTAATCCGCAAAGCATACTCACATGTAAAAAATACATTAAGGAATCCTACTGCTTTCTCCTTGACTTTCATCATAATCCTCGATGAAGAAAAACATTTTAAAAATCTAAATGTTCCTGGGTACTGTGGGGCAAAGGCGGGTACACTCTAGACAGTCTGTCGCAGGGCCCATGGAGATGGAGCGATCGCGATCACAGTGCCGGCTCCTGGGAGGCGAAGTGGCAGCCAGACAGTGGCCCGCTATGGGGAACCAGCATTCTGAATAATCTCCTGAATTTTATGATATTTTTCTTAATTCCATCGAGGCAATAATAAAAAAAGGTCGGCTGGTTTTTTTCTTGTTTTTATTTTCACAGCAAGCCTTCAAACTTCAAACAAATTAAGTTTAATTTTAAATACTTGTTGCCAAAAGCAAAATCCAGCTTTGGACGCATTTGAAATACATGTGAGCAATGCAGCAATGTGCCATCTTCTGTTTTCCTGCACTCTGGATGGGGCAGGTCAGGGAAGCTCCCAATGTGCATGCGCTCCTGGGCCGATGTGACATCACAACAGCTCCTTAAATATTATATATACATATACATATCAAAAAATCAATGGGCTATGTCTTTTGTGGGATTAAGAACAGTTGGAGAATAATCCAGAATTCAATGATTGTAGCATCAGTTAGTTCTAAGACCCATCCATGTGTACATCATTACACTTTCAAAGAATTATAAAATGACTTCAGGGCCATAAATGTTCAATTATGTATTCTAAATGCAAATTATCGTGTTTAACGTGACAATGCTCTCAGTGTTACGTCCCATTATCACTGTCAGCTGTAAGAGCTGCCTTTATTATCTTGTGTCAGAGGATTATTTGTCACACACCTGTGTTCGTAAGTAGACCAGAAAAGCACATGCCTAGTTGCACAATAAAAAGTGAGATTTAAAGGTCAGTATGTGCATTTCACCTTTTCAAAAAGCCCACATTCAACTCCTGTTATTATGCTCAATTCTTTGCTTTGCGATGGAAATCTTTTCTTCCTCCCAAAAGAAAAACTTTTTTTCTCTTCTGAGGAAAAACATGAATACTGCATGACATACTGGATACATACTGGAATGCCTGTGTTTCAGAATATTTTATAGATATAGTCCACTGAGAGGCCTTCCGTGGACATTGATAGAAAGATAAGCACATTAATTTAAAGAAAACGTCAATTCTCAGAAGGCTCAACGGCATTACTAAGGGACCTTCCAGAATGATTAATACCTAACATTAATAAGATATATTTGTCTCCTGGAAGACGGACACCATTGATTTTTAGAAGATCTAAAAAAGGAACAGAAAAATTGAAACAGAAACATATTCCTCTAAAGTAAAATGTAATAAACTATAGAGGAAAAAAAGACATCATAGAATCAACCTCTAAGTTCATATTCCACTAAAAATCTAGTGGTTTACATCCAGTAACTGCTGCTATTTTACATCTTCCAGCAGAACATTAGAGACTTGGAAACATTAAAGACCAACTCCAACCATCCTCCGATCTATTTTAAAAGGGTTCCCATTGGTAGCTCAATTGTGCTTGTGTAGTTTAGAGATTCACCTCTAAATTGTGGGCGGGGCTATTGGTGCAGAGTAAGCCTACTTTTATTTCCAGACATCCCATTGTTTACACTCTCTCCCGCTAGCTTACAGCCTGTAGCGTGGCAACCAAAATGGCGAGCAATATCAGAGCTTTTCAGCCGTTAATCTACAAGTGGATGCATCAGAATGGAGCGGAGTAGGGATCTGTTTGTAGTTTGTGTGTAACTACTTCAAGCCTTTTCAAACATTTTTTTATTTGCTACTGGTTCATGAAGATTAGAATGATAAATACTCAAACAAAGCTTTAATCTAAATTGTCTTTATACATCTCCTCCATCATGAAAAATGCTAAAAGAAAATGTTATAAACAACAAAAACCCAATTTTCAATGGAATGGGTCTTTAAAATAAGACTGCAGGTCAGTGCTTCAGTGTGGTGGAAACAACAAAACTTGAAAAAAATTAAATAAAAAGGAACTTCTAATTAATCTCATGGGGTCATTGTGCTCTCTCCCCTTCCCCCCGTCTTTCTTGTTATAAAACATGGGTTTGCAGTACAAAAAGGCTTACCAAGGGGCAAATGGGAAATTAATGAACCGTTTTTAGAAAAGGACAGGAAAGGAACTTGTTTCAAGTTGGCTTCAAGCTTCGTCACACAGTTAGAAAGAGAGATACATTTTGGAGATGCATTAAAAGGATAAGTAGCCACTAAACACTCAATTCTTCATAAATGTGAACCTGTTTGTGTACTTCATTTCCTTAAATGTAATTCAATTTCTCTCTCCACTAGAAGAGAGTCAATGTGGCCGCTATTACCAGATTGCCATTTGAAGACCAATTGTAAGCCTCTCAAGAGGAGAAGCCCCAGGAACTGAGCTGCAAGCCTGGGATCATAATGATCAAAGTGAAATGTTTGTCGACTGAAATCAATAGCATCAGGGTGCCTGGAAATTGCTATTAAAGATTTACATCGATTGGGTAGCAGTAGCACAGTGACTGAGCAAGTGGTTTTGCAGACTTGAATCAGAGAATGTTTCCTAAGTCATGCTGTCATCTTTTGAGGGATTAACTTGGCTGAAATTTAATCAAAGGGGTAACCTCCAACCAGCACCACTAAAGCCAGGGCGTAAGCACCAAAACCTGCAGCTCATCAAACTGTCTTTTACAGCAAGTGAAATCACAGGGACTCTTGAAATGCACGTTTATAACAAATAAAAAAAAAGAAGATAGATGGAGCCTAATTGAAAAGGCAGTTTATTAACTTTTCCTATTTGTGTCAAATATACTGGGAGTGAACACTTATGTACTTCACCAGTTGAAACAATAAAAACCCACTGGCGACCTTTTTTCCTGCAGGTCTGAACTTTAAACACTTCAAACTTTACACTGCAAGGCAATATCAACCTAGAGCTAGCATCTTGAGGCGGAATGAATCACTTAGCAACCAGAGCCTCAATAAACGCTCCTGCAGGCCGGAGTGGTCCTCCGCCAGGGACTTGGCGCACAGTGGGGCTGGTAGAGGTTTTCCGATGACAGAATTTGCACTCAGTGTATTTAAACACGCATATAGCAGTGACGCATGTATCAGAGAATGTTGGATTGCCCATTTTGCATGTCAATCAAGTGAGGATGATGATTCGCTGTCAGATTTTTTTAAGAATAAATTTATATTTTTTAGTTACTTATCTTTAATGGCATGCAATCTGTCCACATGTCCTTCGCTATCGACGTAATGAGCATTAAAGACTCATTCCAATGAAAATCATGTTTCTGGTCTTTGTAAAATGTTCTTCTTCCATTTTCCTGATGATGGTCTATATAAAGACATTAAAATGAAAACTGAATTTGTGAGTATTTTTTATATTAAATTGTAATGAATCAGATAAGAAGAAGAAAAACGCCATTTGATAAAGCTTGTAGTTGTTACGTATAAACTACCACCCAGCCAGCAATGTCACGTGGGCCCCAACTGGGAAAGAGGTGGGCTATGTGGGTACTGACTGGGCATGGGTTTATTTTGGGTAAACTTTGAAGGCCCCATTAGGTTTTGCCTACATTGGCCCCACATTGGCCCCCCACATGGGTTACCCGTTAGGGCCCTACAAAGGAACCATGTGGGCTAGAACCCATGTAGGTCAGCCAAGTAAGGCCCATATGGGTTGCATCTGGGCCATAAAGACTTGGGCTGTAATTGGGACACTGTATGTGGGACCCATATGGTTTGGCCTACATGAGTCCAACGTGTGGAGCCCTCATGGGCTAACCATATAGGCCCGCTAAAGGATCTAGGTGGGCAAAGAAAACCTGGTCTGTAACTGGGCCACTGCATGTAAGACCCATGTGGAATAACTTACATGGGTCCCACATGAGGAGCCCTCATGGGCTAACCATATATGCCTGATAAAGAGCCCGGGTGGGCAAAGAAGACCTGGTCTGTAACTGGGACACTGTATGTGGGACCCATATGGTTTGGCCCACATGAGTCCCAGGTGTGGAGCCCTCATGGGCTAACCAAATAGGCCCAATAAAGGGTCTATGTGGGCGAAGAAGACCTACTCTGTAACTGGGCCACTGTATGTAGGGCCCATGTGGTATAAGTTACATGGGTCCTACATGAGGAGCCCTCATGTGCTAACCATATAGGCCTGATAAAGAGCCCGGGTGGGCAAAGAAGACCTGGTCTGTAACTGGGCCACTGTATGTAGGACCCATGTGGAATAAGTTACATGGGTCCCACATGAGGAGCCCTCATGGGCTAACCATATAGGCCTGATAAAGAGCCCGGGTGGGCAAAGAAGACCTGCTCTGTAACTGGGACACTGTATGTGGGACCCATATGGTTTGGCCCACATGAGTCCCAGGTGTGGAGCCCTCATGGGCTAACCATATAGGCCCGCTAAAGGATCTAGGTGGGCAAAGAAGACCTGGTCTGTAACTGGGCCACTGTATGTAGGACCAATGTGGTATAACTTACATGGGTCCCACATGAGGAGCCCTCATGGGCTAACCATATATGCCTGATAAAGAGCCCGGGTGGGCAAAGAAGACCTGCTCTGTAACTGGGACACTGTATGTGGGACCCATATGGTTTGGCCCACATGAGTCCCAGGTGTGGAGCCCTCATGGGCTAACCATATAGGCCCGCTAAAGGATCTAGGTGGGCAAAGAAAACCTGGTCTGTAACTGGGACACAGTATGTGGGACCCATATGGTTTGGCCCACATGAGTCCCACGTGTGGAGCCCTCATGGACTAACCATATAGGCCCGCTAAAGGATCTAGGTGGGCAAAGAAGACCTGCTCTGTAACTGGGACACTGTATGTGGGACCCATATGGTTTTGCCCACATGAGTCCCAGGTGTGGAGCCCTCATGGGCTAACCATATAGGCCCGCTAAAGGATCTAGGTGGGCAAAGAAGACCTGGTCTGTAACTGGGCCACTGTATGTAGGACCAATGTGGTATAACTTACATGGGTCCCACATGAGGAGCCCTCATGGGCTAACCATATATGCCTGATAAAGAGCCCGGGTGGGCAAAGAAGACCTGCTCTGTAACTGGGACACTGTATGTGGGACCCATATGGTTTGGCCCACATGAGTCCCAGGTGTGGAGCCCTCATGGGCTAACCATATAGGCCCGCTAAAGGATCTAGGTGGGCAAAGAAAACCTGGTCTGTAACTGGGACACAGTATGTGGGACCCATATGGTTTGGCCCACATGAGTCCCACGTGTGGAGCCCTCATGGACTAACCATATAGGCCCGCTAAAGGATCTAGGTGGGCAAAGAAGACCTGCTCTGTAACTGGGACACTGTATGTGGGACCCATATGGTTTTGCCCACATGAGTCCCAGGTGTGGAGCCCTCATGGGCTAACCATATAGGCCCGCTAAAGGATCTAGGTGGGCAAAGAAGACCTGGTCTGTAACTGGGCCACTGTATGTAGGACCAATGTGGTATAACTTACATGGGTCCCACATGAGGAGCCCTCATGGGCTAACCATATATGCCTGATAAAGAGCCCGGGTGGGCAAAGAAGACCTGCTCTGTAACTGGGACACTGTATGTGGGACCCATATGGTTTGGCCCACATGAGTCCCAGGTGTGGAGCCCTCATGGGCTAACCATATAGGCCCGCTAAAGGATCTAGGTGGGCAAAGAAAACCTGGTCTGTAACTGGGCCACTGTATGTAGGGCCCATGTGGTATAACTTACATGGGTCCCACATGAGGAGCCCTCATGGGCTAACCAAATAGCCCCAATAAAGGGTCTATGTGGGCGAAGAAGACCTGGTCTGTAACTGGGCCACTGTATGTAGGGCCCATGTGGTATAACTTATATGGGTCCCACATGAGGAGCCCTCATGGGCTAACCATATAGGCCTGATAAAGAGCCCGGGTGGGCAAAGAAGACCTGGTCTGTAACTGGGCCACTGTATGTAGGGTCCATGTGGTATAACTTACATGGGTCCCACATGAGGAGCCCTCATGGGCTAACCATATAGGCTGAATAAAGGATCTAGGTGGGCGAAGAAGACCTGGTCTGTAAGTGGGCCACTGTATGTAGGACTCACATGGTTTGCTACAAATGAGTACCACATTAAGAGTGCTAATGGGTTAACCATATAGGCAGGTATTTTAAAAGTTTGTTTTGTATTCTGTTACTAGACATATGCTTAAAATCCAAGAAGATGAGTAAAATGACAGAACCCCTGAAGACTCTTTCCAAATTGAATATGAATCACAGCTTTTCTAATTCTCATCAGTCCAGCTGTTAACACTGGCTAAATTGATGAACCACAAATAGACATACATTTTAATATTTTACCATGTTTTACCCAGACCAACCTGCATTTGCAATATTGGACAATTATGACATTTATTTTTTCCTGTCCGGAGTTTTGGTAGTTTGTAGAGGAAGTGCTGAGATTTTGAGGATGTAGCAGTAAGCAATTAGATACAAGTAGGGTGACCACTTGTCCCAATTTTGGCACCATACAACCATCTAGTCTTCTGTCTGGCTTTCCTATTTATTAAAAATATTTACTTTTTTCATTGGTGCTCAGTGGATCCAACACAGATTCAAGTTTTTAACGACACAGTTTAAGATGAAGTGGTAACTTTGTTTGAACATAACACATTTGTTGTGTTGCTGTCCTATTCAGAACAAGCCTGGCTTCAAGGTTCAAGGTTTTTTTATTGGCCATGTATGCATATGCAGTCAATGCTTAGGGGTGCAAAGGTCTCAAGGTAACGTTTTGAAAAAGAGGAATCATTGTGCTCCGCTCATGTGTCGAAGTGTCCTTGGGCAAGACACTGAACCCCACCTTAACTCTGTTTTTTAAGGTTGACGCAAGTGTTCGGCAGCGGAGCCACCACCAGTCTGTGAATGTGTGTGTGAAAGGGTGAATGGAATTATGACTGTAAAGCACTTTGGGCCTTCAAGGAAGGTAGAAAAGCTCTGTATCCGTGTACGACATTTACCATTTACCAGTATTGTAATTTGTCCTATCACAATCTGACACGTCACCGGACCAACGGACAGCCATTAAAAAAAATGTGACGTCAGCATTAGTCCCAGGACCCTGAAGGACCTCCAACGGTAATTGCAGGCTGAATAGTTTTGGTACCTACACCTACTATACCCTAACTTAAATTCTAAAACACAGAAAACTAATGCTATATACAGTATGTTTTGTGAAACACAGCAGTTTTTAACCTTTTTCAATCCACCCAGTTTTAGTGCATACAAAATGAACCAAGACTTTTATTCCCTGTAACTTGCAATCAACAAACAACACAGATTTAATCTCAGGGCCCTGCAGAAGGGCACTTGCAACCCATCAGTGGGCTCAGGCCAGCTGAATAAGAATTGCAGGCAATTAGATTGCAGATTACAAGTTATTAGACATTTATTTGGATGGTGGTCTTTGGTTGCATTTCAGTTATTAATTTTTGACATTATTTTAACTGTGGCAGTCTAGCTGTGGGAAAGGTGAATGTGTCGTGATGCTGTCCTCTGCGCTGTGTCTCACGCTTTGCAGTGTTTCTGTTTTAACAGAGTGAGCTGGGTGAGGTGAATATCTAATAATTCCCTTAGTTCATCTAATTTAGTGCATGCAATTTTAATTAATTTTTTTTGGAATTATGTTGGAAGTATTTAAATGTGAAATTGGTTGGAACACAGCAGAATATTCCCCTTCGTAGTAACACCTTTGCACTAATATGGGGCGGCGGTGGTGCAGTGGTAGGGCAGTCGACCCATGATCGTAAGATTGCAGGTATGATTCCCGCCTTGCATGCCCATGTGTCGCAGTGTCCTTGGGCAAGACCCTGAACCCCACCTTGCCTCTGGTGGGAGGTTGGCGCCAGTGTTCGGCAGCGGAGCCGCCATGTGTGTGTGCATGGGTGAATGGACCTGTGACTGTAAAGCGCTTTGGGC
This sequence comes from Oryzias latipes, assembly GCF_053564925.1. Classification (NCBI taxonomy): domain Eukaryota; kingdom Metazoa; phylum Chordata; class Actinopteri; order Beloniformes; family Adrianichthyidae; genus Oryzias; species Oryzias latipes. The sequence goes on from NC_136240.1 coordinate 11,856,940, forward strand.
CTTCGAAAGAAGGTAAAAAGTGCTATATAAGTATACGCCATTTACCATTTAATCACAATGAGCATAAAGAGCAATTTGCTATTTTTTCTTTTACTTGTGTTAGCTTACAAAAATAGTTTAACATCTGTCATGCAAACTTACCTGACACTACTACTGAAATAAAATGTGTTCATATGCTGGATTGGTTTAGTCTAGTTTTTATAGAAAATTTTAATATGTAAATAAAATGACTTTTTTATTGGAGTAGAAACCTGCCTTATTACAAAAACCCATTTTGACTGTTGAAAAGTAAAAAAAAAAATAGAATTAAAGTTTTAATTTTTCTCAAAGGGCAAGCAGGGTGGTTTAAGGAGTTCAAAGTGGTAAGCAGGCGTTGCTGATTGGACGGTTGCTGCGTTTTGAATCTCCCGCTCATTTCCTGATACGGATTCAGTCAGTCGTCCTGGTCCGTCAACGCAAGGAGATTCTGCACTTCTGTCGCACCATTCATCCAGGCCATTTATTGATATCAAGGTAAGATACCTTTATGGTTTTGTGTTTTGTTTACAGCTCTAACTGGCGATGATAAATGTGGTTCATAAAAGCATGCGCAGCTCGGGAGTGTTGTTCTGTCCTGCAGTTGAATCCATCCACGTTACAGCGGCTTTTGCATTTGAAAGAAGCCGGTGTCACAAACGGGCAGACAACTAGTTTCCACGTGCAGAAGGTTTATTTCCAGACATGATGACAAGTATAGGGTCGCGTCACCGATCATCCAGCCAGTGTGTGTCGGCGTTTCACCGAGGCGTCAAACAAGGAAGCGCATCCTAGTAACAGAGTTGCCAGATTCGGCGGGTTTCCGTCCAATTTAGTGGTTTCTATTTGGATCTTGCGGGGATAACTTGTTTTGGCCATATATAATTTGGCCAGGTTTTGTGTGAAATGTTTTTTTAGTTCGTTTTATTATGAGTCTGAATGATCTTATTTTGAAAAATGACCGGAATTTCTCGGTAAAAATGAATGAATACTAATCAGTCCAGCGGCGAGTTTAGATCCATAAAATGCAAAATCTTTTTTGTTTTAGCTTTTTAGTGTATTATAATGTTGATTCCTCACAAAATGACACCTAAGCGGTATTTCGACCCATTCGCGAGTATTCCTCTAAAATCGAGCGGGTTCTTCTCATGAGCTGACGTGAAGAACACATTATTGAGAACGGTCCCGTTCATGAGAGTCTGCGCTGCCGGCACCGCCCTCAGACACACACCCACTTTCTCCGCAGAGCAAAAATGTTTGTCAAAAGCGCTTTATTTTTATATGCACAATATGCACATCCATCTTTGCAGAAGTTTGAATGTTTTTTTGTTTTCCTGGGAGAAACGCAGACACGCTGCCGAGGCCGACTCCATCTGCCGAGATTGACGTCACACACACAGAGCGAAAGCCGGTGACTCAGAGGATGAGTCCTGTTATTTCCAGTTTGGAAAAAAACGCAGGATAATAACCAATATTTAATCAAAAAAATCCTTTTGTGTGTGTGCCAAAGGTAATATTATCATATATATGGATGTTGCTTACTATTAAGGGCTTAGAAATAACAGGGTATAGGCCCCTGTATTGAGTTTCTGGAAGTATTTAATAGTTTTAATTATGCTTAATATATATATATATATATATATATATATATATATATATATATATATATATATATATATATATATATATATATATATATATATAAATAGAGTAAACGTAATTTTATTTATCATCCTAGAGTTACTTTAACACTTGCTTCAGGGAATGGTTATTTCAGAGTTTAGTTGTTTTGTCCCTTGTGTTGGTCAGGTCACCTGCAGCTTCACTCAAGTTGTCGTGACAGACTCGCCGATATAGATTTCATGTCAGCAGTTGTAAGTTTATACTTAAAGTTTTATTTTATTATTTATATATGTAATTAAGCTGTTAACGTTTAACTGCATCTTTCTATCTTGTGATATTTTCTCTATTTAAAAAGGTTGCTGTGGTTGGAGTAATTGGGGACTCTTGGACGATGCAACCAGAAGAATGATGGGCTTCCTCATGTCCAATGAGTTGGCTCTGCAATATAACCTGTTTGGACGTCATGGAGAGAATAAATTCTGCTAACTGCGTCTTTTTGATGTCTTCTATGGTAATTAGAGTTGAATTTATTAATTTATATTCATCACTGACAAATGATTTAGTAAATTTAATCCCAGGCTAAAATGAATACTTTGTTTTTTGTGATTTCTTTTTAGGGGCAGTGAAGAAAAAATGACATCACCCAACCAGTCCCACTAAAGGAAGTGGAGAAGGGCCTCTCCAAATGGTTTGTTGGAGCTCGTGACAGGGGAGGAAACCGAGCTATAAGGACTCAAAGAGAGCTTGAATATCAAGCCGATGGAGCTTGTTCTCAGGAACCGTCAAGGATGCTATGAGTATTTTGTTTTACTGGATTTATTTATTTTTTCGTCACATAATTGGCACACATTAAGGTTGTTCATATTGTACTGTACCAAGTGAAGTAGTTCTTTATTTTATTAAGTAACTGTTGTATGTTAGATCCTGTGTGTTATCTGTTAAACCTTTGGGTGACCTTGCCATGGTCTTGTATCTCGTTTTCACAATGCAGGATCAGGATAATTTATTTTCTTTTATTAAATTGAAACATTTTAAAAGCATTTTGTTGACGTCATTTGGAAAATTATGTTGTGAAACAGTGGGATTTTACAGAATCTTCTCATTTGGGTTTTAGGAAAGCTAGATGGAAAAGAAGACCCTATAATGGTTCACTGGTATATAGCACTGTAGGAAAACACAGGTGGGACCTCAATGGCAACACTGCACAAACCCACTCATGGCCCACATGGTGGCTTATTTAGGTCCCACATTAACCCAATATGCAATACTAATTGATGCTTAAGTGGGGCCAAAATGGGTCATGGATGATTACCTGATTGGGGCCCATCTTTGCCCTGTTTCAATCATACTTCCAGCCCACAGATGAAGAACTACGAGTTATGGTTAACTATGAGTATGGTTCTAATGCTACTTACCCACTAGGGGCCTACAGGAAACCCACTGACCACCCACTTCAAGCCCATGTGGGCACACACAGTTGGGGCCACCATGGAAACTGCGGACAAACCCACTCATAGCCCACATTATAGCCCATTTAGGTCCCACATAAAACCCATATGCAATACTGATAGACATATTAGTGGGGCCAACGTGGGTCTTGTGTACTTTTCCCAGTTGGGACCCATATGGGTCCTGTTTTAATCCCACTTCTAACCCACAGGGGTGAAAATATGGGCCCAATGTCAGTTCTAATGCTACTTACCCACTTGTGACCTACAGGAAATACACTCAGCACCCACTTCAAGCCTATGTGGGCATACACAGTTGGGGCCACCACGGAAACTGCGGACAAACCCACTTATAGCCCACATTATAGCCCATTTAGGTCCCACATAAAACCCATATAAGATACTGATAGACACATTATTGGGGCCAAAGTGGGTCTTGGGTAGTTTACCCAGTTGGGACCCATATAGGCCCTGTTTCAATCCCACTTCCAGCCCACATGGGCAAAAATATGGGCCCTACATGGGTTCTAATATTATTTACCAACTTGGGGCCTATCTGACACCCACTCAGCACCCACTTCAAGCCTACGTGGGCAGACACAGTTGGGGCCACCATGGAAACTGCGGACAAACCCACTTATAGCCCACATTAAAGCCCATTTAGGTCCCACATACAACCCATATGTGATACTGATAGACACATTAGTGGGGCCAAAGTGGGTCTTGGGTAGTTTACCCAGTTGGGACCCACATGGGCCCTGTTTTTATCCCACTTCCAGCCCACATGGGCAAAAATATGGGCCCTACATGGGTTCTAATATTATTTACCAACTTGGGGCCTATCTGACACCCACTCAGCACCCACTTCAAGCCTACGTGGGCAGACACAGTTGGGGCCACCACGGAAACTGCGGACAAACCCACTTATAGCCCACATTAAAGCCCATTTAGGTCCCACATACAACCCATATAGGATACTGATAGACACATTAGTGGGGCCAAAGTGGGTCTTGGGTAGTTTACCCAGTTGGGACCCACATGGGCCCTGTTTTTATCCCACTTCCAGCCCACATGGGCAAATATATGGGCCCTACATGGGTTCTAATATTATTTACCCACTTGGGGCCTAACTGACACCCACTCAGCACCCACTTCAAGCCTATGCGGGCAGACACAGTTGGGGCCACCATGGAAACTGCGGACAAAACCATTTGGGGCCCACATTTTCTGCCCATCTTTAAACCATATGGGGCCCACTTGGCTTTGCTGGCTGGGCATAAGCAGGGTATAAGCCCAGCTCCGATACATCCCCTTGCAGGAAAATAAATCCACATATTTTTTGCTTTCCTGGTCTGAGGTGGCATTTGGCTTATAACTGTACTTGTGGATAGCCCAATCTTACTCACTATTTTAGCTGCACCGCTAATGTTAGGTTGGGTTTGTGAGGTGCTGTAAGCTAGCGTGAAAGAGTGTAAATAAAGGGATGATGGGAACAATCCCATCCACTCACAACTCAGAAGCAAATTTCTGATGAACTACTGCCGCTCTGCAGAACCTGTCATATAAAACGACAAAGAATTTTAGATTTTATCCTTAAAATGCTATGATCATAAATAAAAGACCACTAGGAACGCTTTTACACTAGATTAAAAGATGATCAGAGTAGGATTTGACAATGTATTATAAAACCAACAAGCTTTACGGGATGCCTTTACTCGCAGGAATTCCAATTCATCTTTACAATGTGGACTTGATGACAGACCAGGCAAGAACTGCATTTCTCTTTAGATAGTAAAGCATTGTGAATAAGAATAAAAGTGAATGAAGGAAAAAAATATTCATTTTAAGTATTCTAATTGTAGTTTCTCTTGCAACAACCTTTTAAAACATTCAGGTTAGGAAAAAGGCCAAAAGTTAATCTGGTCAATCAGAATATTTTTTCTGTCAATTTATAGAAGAAAAAAAACTTGACTTAAATTTCTTTCAATACAGTTTTGTCATTGTTTGTTACAATGTAGATTTAGAATCAGTGGCATTCAATCCTAGTTTTTTTCTTAACCATGATCACAATAGTCTTTCAACTATTCTCAACATTCAAAAAAACATGTGCAGTCGTTCTTGTGCCGATCACACACCTATTTGACAACATCTGTATGTCATCATTCAATATCCATTACACTTCCTAATAAACAGCCATTGGCAGCTTCTTTTCCTGGCTGGTGTTTCTTCCGCTTGGCAAAAATGGTCGAGTTGGAAAAACAGTTCTCATCACTGTGGAAACTTTTTCTCAACAGGGTATCACATCTCAGTAAATCCCAAAAGTTAATGACCGTTGTGCCATAGAGAGTTGCTCTGTTTTTTACCAGATGCAAGATTTTTGGAATTCCCCAGATTCTAATGTGCGCGAGAACAGCAGTTTTTCAGCTCAAGTCTCAGGCAGCATGTAGCATCCCATTAGCTTTGGTAACTGATCGGGTGTGACAGACATAAAACCTGACACGAGCTGCAAAAGTCTAAGATGCATAACATGCTGTTTCTTATGATGCTGGAAATATGCAGAAAGTCATTTCTGCATCTCCGAGTATTTATCTCTTACCTGACTTCCACGATTTACCACCATTTAGTTAATTTATAATTTTTTGGTGGAAAGGATGTTGTGATCTCCCACACAGGCAAACTATCTATCTGCCTAACTATCTGTAACCATGAAAATAATTTTATTTATTTTCATTGTTTTCTTTGATGATTGATGCACTTTTAATCCCGAAGCAATTGACAATGATTTTCTGTTTTTATTGACAGAATGATGCACTTTGCATGTATTATTTATCATTCAGTAGTAAATTTTACCATGGAAATGTTTAAATATATTGCGCTGATCAAAGAGCACTTTTAAACATTTTGTTGTACCGGTGACAACAACAAATAAAGTATTATAATATAGTATTGGAAAAAAAACTATGGATAAAAAATAGCACATTATATTTAGGTAAAATGTTTAAATTGTGTGATTTATCAACTTAAAATATTTGAAACAAACACGTAAGGAATAAATAGCCCATGTGAGACATTAACGAAGAGCCTTGCAGAAGTTAAATCATTGCAGGAGAGCATTTAACATGACACTTGTATGCATGAACACACACACAAAGACTAGAATAATAATACACACACTCTACAGCAGACTAGAATACCGCAACCAACTAACCCCTGAGCGTCACCACAAAAGGACCACAGTGTAAGCTCTGCTTTATCTGCTCTTTCCCTTTGCCCCCTTAGCACTGACAGCTGCTTCCTAACGAAGCCCACTCTCATCCAAGCAGACCATGTGATAATGAGGCTCTGCCCAGAACTACAGGCATCCAGGGAGCAGTGTCAACAGCTCAGAGCTGACCTCCTGAACAGGCTTGTTTCTCCTCGTTCACACAGAGCAAAAGCTACACCTCATTGTTTGGGTGGAGAGCAATCCTTGCCTCAGGGGATTGCCCATGTCCAGTACTTACCCTAAGCTGAAACGGCATAGAGGCCTAATGTGCATACATAGAATATGTAGGTATTCATGAATAGGCACTCATCATTGAGATCGCACATGTAGGCGAGGACACAGTACATACACAAACATGATGCAGAAGAGGATTACAAGTGATACACATCCATGCTCAGACTGTTGTGTTAAATCTCAGTTTTTCTGAAAATTTAAACATACTGGGGAATCAGCAGACCTCACTTGTATAATGTTTGGTATCAGCACAGAATAAATCAAAACAGTGTTGGCAAAAAAAATGAACCAACCAGAGGCACAAGTCTTCATGGAGAAAAACTTTCTGCATCGTCTATTCATACTGACTATAAAGCTTAGCTTCTCCTCCATTAACAGCAGACCACTGTGGAGGACTCTTTCCAACGTAACTACATGAATATATTTCACCATTGTTGAAACAAAATATATACTATTCAGCTTCTAATGGGGCATTGTCCTAGTAAGCAGACAATAAAACTTGGGAAAATAGTGGCATTTTCTTCTTCAGGTGAGAAAACTTTGACAAAACCTGAAAAAGATTTATCCAGTGACATATCGCTAATCCATTCATCCTACGAAAAGACCATCTAAAAGCACTAGTTTGTCTTTGCTTTGGTTGGTCCCACAAACCCTACATTAATCACACTGGATAAGCTCTGCTGTTGACAACAGACACCCTTTGTAATGAATGAGTCAACTGATCGGAGCCAGCTTTACAGACGAGAAGCAGAATCAGAGCAGCTGAGGGATAACTGCTCGGAAAATTCAGTAAACAGGAGGTTTTAAAATCATCACTGTGTTTGTTTAACAGGAAATCTCAACAGGCTCTGCCCCACTTAAATTAAATTAATCCACTCAATCAATGAACAATTCAGGAGGAAATCATCTGGAGGGAGCATGTCCCACTAAAGTTTGGTGGCAGTGTGTTAATCACTAAAGGGGATACTCAGCTAGACCCTTAAATACTAACTGGAACACATCTGTCCAGCTTGGAATTTTACTTATAAAACTTATCCCAACTTGGGACTTTTAAGAAAGGAGATCAAAAACCAAACAGAAAAGACGACAGGAAATTTAAGGCATTGGAAAAAAATAGCAAAGGTGGACTAATGCTTCAACCAATCTTAATTTACATAAATCCCTATTCAACACATTGCAAAAACAGCAGACAGCATGCCTTGCATTGCCAAGTGTGATTGTCTTAATAAGTCGTCCGGCATCATTCAACATCTCAGCCAACAAAAATCACCAGAAAATGTGGTAGACCACATGCGCACAGATGTGTTTCATTTTCTGAATTAATTTGAAACACATTACCAGCATCATCAGTGGCAACAAAATAATATGAAAAATTCTCCACTCACCTCTTAGCAGCTGCGGGCAAGCAGTGTGGCTCGAGCCATCAGCACACCTGCTGATGCACTTCTGAAAGCCAGCTGCACGACTCGGGCCCTCAGTGTGAGGCGAGGCTCCTCAAAGTTGGAAAAATATTCACAACTTAAAAAAAAAACAGTCTCTAGAAACTGAATTATTTCCAACATGTCAGGGCCTCTCCTTACACACGTGCACTTCCTGAAACTTTTTCTGGTTGCAGTCTATAAATAAGCAGTTGGTGAGGACCAAAGCCCATGCTGTCAGGACTCCAAAAGAGGAGGCTAAAGACGAGTGGAATAAATAAACAGCAAACTGGCTTTAAAAAATAACTAGAGAACCTAAAAGTGACAAAACCTAAAACACTAAGAAAAAAAGCGACAAGACAGAGAAAATGATAAAGGAATTACACCCACAGGCTGACGTGAAGGGACTAATTAACTAACAACTGTAAATAATTAGTGAGAGCTGCTTCTAACCATGCAGAAACTTTAAACAAGCATACATAAAAACGTACATGAACCAAAACCTGATCTTCACACAAACACACGTAGAGTACTTGACATGTCAGACCAAAATCAAAGCCATGCAGTAGAAGCCAGAACAGGAATGCATCAGGAACTTATAATAAACCTAATAATCAATCAAGATTTTTCCTCAAATTTATTTTTGGGTTTTTAACAGTTAGCTATCTTTGATTTTAGTTTTTTATAGGTTGTTCATTAGTCTACATTTTTTATCATTCTTCAACTGTAAACAGTCAACTGAACTGAAATTTCATTTTCAACAAACTAAAAACCATTTCCAATGACACAAACAATCTCAGGAAATTCTATGGGGAAATTTAACAAAGAAAATAGAAGACATGCAAATCGTCCACATAGGTCACAATGAGAAAGTGCATACAAATACACTGGATGGAAATCATTTATAATTTAAACTGTAAAATAAGTATTTACTAACTTTTTTGTAAGTTTTATAAATAACTGTACAGTAAATTTTATTTAAACCTTTAGTTACTATTTTAAAGTATGGCTTACTGTTGTCCATAGCCCTGATCTATGCATTGTTTTTTCTGTATTTATGGGAACAAAGTAATCTAATTACTGAAAATGTGTGTGAATCAACTGCATTTGTATTGTGCTTTGTCTTTCTTTTTTGGCAACTACTCAAAGAACTTTGACCCATGAACACAGCATTTTTTACATAAACATATTGTATTTTTTTGTATAATTTATGATGATTTTATTTTACTATTTTTTTTAATACAATCATATTTAATGTTTAGGTATGCAGTACTGATAACTACAGTTAAAGATGCATAGAAAGAAACCTGCTCGTCTTAAAATAGTTTCCCTTACTCTAAAAAAATGAACAACTTGCTGGATTATCTGGTTAAAATAAACATACTTAAACACCTTTTGTTTTTTGTCCGTCACTTTTCTTATTTTTTTAGTTTAAGAAATGGTGAAAATGTCTAAATTATTAGTTTAACCTTGTTTGTAGTTTATTTTTTTTTTTATTACATATCTTTGAAATTTGTTTACCTCCAGCCATGTCATTTGTCAATTCCTGAAATTTAGAAATGTCTTTAAAACAAAACCTAATTTTCCAGGTTATTTGTGAAGAGCATCTTGCTTTTATGTTGAAATTTTTAGATTCTTGTGCAGTCATTCATAATAATAAAAAAAACATTAAATGATTTTGTTAAATTTTAACGGATAAAGTTTTAGTCTCATTTTTCGGAGAGGAAGTTTTTGGCGTAAACCTTTTAATTTCTTCATGTTTTTCCAACGGACCCTGATCAAATCCAATTAAGTGCTTTGTATAAACAGTGATCACACACTGCTGGCCATTTCCTCTGTAGAACAACGTTAGGTCTTCTGTGCTGCAGATGGCAACACGTAAGAAGATTAAGGAGGAAGTGCAGCCATCGTGGTTGCAATTTAACAGTTTAACAACCACTTGAATTAGAGATAAAATCCCACTGGGTTGTTCTGCGAACAGATGTGATGACTTGAGTTATTTCCCTCTTTACCATGAAGCTTTGCACAAATCCTGAAGCATATGCAGCGTAATATATCCATCTCTGTCTAGACATGCTACTGGAGGATACACACTTCGATTCTCTTAATTTGACAATAAAAACACAGAATTGTTCTGTTCATACTTATGTCCAGTCATCATAAAGCAAGAAGTCTGCCACGACATTCTAATTTAATTACTGCAATAGAGACCTGTTTAAGGCTGTCAAAAGCCGGAGAGTAATAGACTTACTCAGCCTGATTATCTCCTTTTCTTCCTGCAGCTGTGCTTCATCTTGGAGACTGGGACTCCCAGTCATTTCATTTTGTTCCCCAAATACACTTAAAAATACTTCTAAATATGGCAGATAATTAAATCTGTACCACAGGGAAGTAGCCTCAAGCTATGTATACCTGAGAGAATATAGCATATATGAGAGATCTGGGACACGGCGAGGAGGATGGCAGCAAAGCTGGTCTGAGTATTCCTACATCTGCAGCGCACATTATGGTCATTAATGAAACATGCCACACAGAACAAAAAGTTGACACCGTCTCAGTCCTGCCTCAAAAATGAAACAACTGAAACCAGGTCTGTCTCTGTGTGGTTTTTCCATAACGAAAAAAAACAAAAAAAAATTCCTGATGGTTAAAGCTGATCAGCAGGAACTACAGCAACCACAAAAGCTGGTGGTGGAGCTGCTTTGTTCTAGTTTTAGGTAACATTGGTAACACCCATGAGATATCAATGCAGACAACTTTTTAATGACGAGATTAGGATGTATTGTACTTCATGAGGAAAATACATAAATACCATATGAGGTTCTCTGTTGCATGTGTGCCTTTGGAGGCTGTTCCATTCTGACACCGACAACCTTCTACACAAATTCTTCCAAAAGTATTGCCTTCCATAGCTCAATTCTGGTCCTTGAGATCCTCCAACCTGCCTTGTTTCTATTCTAACAGTTCTTCCTTAACCCCCTGTTGATTTACTGGTTCAGGTGATTTCATGGCTTAATTGATTGAACTCAGCTACTCCAGGTAATCAGCAGCAATTAAAGCCCCAGTCCCACTGAAAAGGGTCTGCACACAGCAGCAGGGTTCCAGCACGCCTTTTGTTGTCCTGCTGGAAGCACTTTTAAGCAGAGCGGCCTTGACCCACTTCTGAGCTTGTGCGATAGCCTTAATCTTGTAGGACAATCTGCGTCTTAAAAAATACGTCAAATGTTCAGAAAGTACAGCACCTGTCTGATGTTTTCCCAGGAAAACCTTCTGCAGCCTGTGTTGTGTGAATTTCACAATGGATAACTATGGGGTTTGTTATGGTAATTTGTACATACTGCATTATTTACAAAGTTGCATTCATGGGAATATTTATAGTAATTGCTTGTCATCTCGGTTTTCACTGTTGCAATGGTAGTTTAAAAACGAATAAACAAGCAATTTTTTTTTTTTGCTTGTTGTTCTTTAAGGCAACTTCATATGTGTACTGGTGCTTTATAAATAAGCTGAATCAAAATGAATTCATATATTTTTCTGTAAATTTACCAAAAAGGCCATACTAAAGTGAAACAGATCTTGCCTCCTTTATGTGATATCCTGAATAAGTTGACATTTCTGGGCTGCAGTGCTCTGGAAACACAGAATCAGTGTAGATTGCTCATCTTGCAGGCGCTGGGAGGTTACTTCTGGACCAAGATGTGGTGCGTTCAGTGGGACAGGTCATATGGATTACAATTTTTTCACAATAAAGCGCCCCCGTTTAGAGTATGTGCTACTTTGCAAATGTAGTAAAAAATGTGTTTTGCACTAGCGCCTTACATGTAAAGTTTTGTATGCTTAACTATAGTGATCACACTTTTAAACATCCACTCCAATAAAAATTGTGTTTTTAAAATATTCTTGTAGCATTTTTAAGCTAGCAGGAGACTGTGCAAACAGATGATGGGAAATGGGGCCAGGCTTACTACGAACCAACAATCCCACCCATAACTCCGAGGGAAATCTTTAGCCTCTGCCGCTCTGCATAAATTATACCTAAAAAAACAACACAGCTTTTTAAATTTTGGCTAAAAACAGCATAATTATAATTAAAAGACCATTGGGGACATTTTGAAAACAGATCCAACGATGATTGGAGTGGGACTCTAAATGCAGGAGTTTTGTTAATCATGAAAAGCCTGGTTCACCATACAATCTCCTTACAACTAATGGTTTGTTATTGAGTTGTTCATAACCGATATCTAATAGTAACCAGACTTTTTCTTTTACAAGTCAGAATAGCCAGTGATGTGACAAAGTCTATCCGATGAGCTACATGAGTCAAAATGACCGCTACAGTCCCAAACAAGTCGGATCCACGCCGCAATCCTCAATGAATAATTTAATCCTTAAAGTATGCATCAAAGCTGCACACCAGGTGTTGAGTCTCCCCAACAGCTGCCTCACAGCTCTGCTGACAGTCAAAGATCAAGCAAAATGATTTTCTCCAAATGTTCAACAAAACTGTGTCTGGATGATAACATTGTGTTGGTTTACAATCATAGCAGCCAACAGGCATTCCTCCTCGCTGTCTTTTCCTGCTCCTCTTTGAAGAAACTACAGTGAAACAGTAGCTTGTTGTGATGAAAGGTAAGGCTAAAATTCAAGGGAAGGTTCCTACATATAAGACCGCTTTATCTTTTCCCAGAAAAATTAAAATCACATTGTGCTTGCTGGTCCTTGTACTGAAACCATCACTAAGACTGACAGAACTTAAAATGACACTAGCAGATGTTGTCGTTAGCTATCTGGCAGTGTTTGTCTGTTTGTTACTATTATCACTTAGGAAAAGCTATCAGTGATTAACAGTAACAAGAAAATATTTTTCCACAAAATGTAACTTTTGACATCAATCAGGATTATTATCAGGATCCAGAAATGTTTAAATTTGGCTGGTTTCCGTGTTGCCTTGGACTGCTCAAATATTTGATTCCACAGAGAAAAGAACTTGTTTTGCTTTAATTCTTTTTACATTTTTATTTTTTTTTATTTGAGAGCCACTAACAACTTTAGTAAAGCAGAAACTGCAAGTGCAGATTTTTCACAAAATCTGTTCACCAAACCTGGCAAAGCCATATCAAAAATCCTTCATAAAGGAATAATCTGTTCTGACAAAAAACAAGTTGTCTTGACAGTCTGCAAAAATGTCTGAAACGTGAAGTAAAATACAGAAAACAGACAGCAAAAGATAAACTTCAAGATACTCCTTAATCTCATGTTTGAGATTATTTGAGATTAAGAGACATATTGAAAGTCGGGGAAGGATGATAAAGAAGCCTATCATTATTTCATCTGAATTAAAATGACGTAACTATGTGTATTTTCCAAAATTCAACAGATATTTTTAAAAGCCTGCCAGTCAGTCTCCTGAAAACATGACACATGCTTTTATATGACATGTTAATTGCAACGTGTCCACTTATTTTCTGTTTTTAAAATGCATTTATCAAAGATTATTGTTTTTATTTGAAATATGCAAAGATTTTTGATCCTAATGAAATAAAGTTGCATTTTCAAAGTGTGCTTGAAACTTGATGGCAATAGAAATTGGTATATGGTGATAAAAAAATGCAAGATAAACCGGTCAAATGAAAACTAAATGAGGGTGAAGTGTTGAAACAAATTCCGAATGCATTCAGGCAATCTTTTATTTTCATTGACTTATTCAACCATGTTACTGTGAGAAGCAAATGATGCAGCTTCCCTGAAACTAACTACATTTTCCAACTTAACAGGAAGGCGAGGGCTCGCCAAACGCTGCGGGATGACCAAACAAATCACAGCAGTGGATCCACAGGCACTTCAGAGTAAATTGTTGTATTACCCAAAGGCAATCCCCCCTCCCTCCTCTATCAGTCAGAAATAAAAAATAAAAAAAACACACATTGCAACAAATTCTAATTGCAGGCCAAACAAGTGACAAGCAACAGAGTTTGATGGGGTTAATTTGGGTAAAAAAAATCTACTGTAAAAACTGTTATGACTCATAATAGTTTTTTAGCCTTTCTCTACATGTTACATTTTGCAAAAAATGAGCAATTGAAGTAAAGGCATTTTTTCATTTAGAGATTCCTCTAAGCTTAAATAGTAAAAACAAAAAAGCTGTTATTACTCTTTTTTTAAACAAAACAAAAACATTTTAAATTTCTTTGTATCTTAATTTTTATGCAGTTTATTGGTTTTAACTTCTTCTTAGGTGTAGTTCATGCTTGATACATTTGTGAAATTTTCACGTAAAGACCACAATTCTTCTCACTTTTTTCACATATAAACACGTGTGACCAATTTTTATCTGAGCAGTACGCGCAAAATGTATGGAGTGACACTCCCTTAAGTTTGTTAACTGTGTACACTTAGAGTAAGGTATCAAATCTAAAATACACTGCAACTTTTAAGACACTCTTGGATAGTCACTTGTTGTGTAGGGTGACGTCTTAAAAAATAAAATGTAAAAGACACTTTATGGACTATATCAGATTAGATTAAGCTCAAATGATACACAATATTGTGTTCTGAAAGTTACAAAGCTCGGCCAGCACCCCAAAGAAATTGCATGTAGTCATTGTCCGTATTCAATTGCGAGCCAACAGGTTAGATAGCAGGCTTTGCTCAATAGACTGAATGCATTTGACTGTGTGGCCTTGGTGGAGACCTGACTAAAATTAAGCTGACTCCATCCATTTAAATTTAATTCAGTCTTAGCTCACCGACACTCTCTTTCACTCTTTATGATATATTAAAAAAACATTTTAAAAGGTGCTTTGCCGAGTTTTGCCTGCTGGCAGAGTGCTGTTGTGGTTAGCACTGTTGTCTCAAAGACATTTCTCAGTAGAGGCCTTTCGTGGAACTTGCTTGTGTGTATTTCCTCAATGGACTATGTTTCCTCCACAACACATGCATGCAACTTCATTATTAAAACAAACATTACTATTAGTGTTTACCATGTTCTGTGCTCTGTGTTTAAAAGGTTGTATGCACAGATGAAAGTATTTGAATGAGTTCAGCATTATTTTATAAAAAGTGCTTCAAAGCTGGTTTCAGTCTTGTTTCATTAGGCTGAAAGGATGCAGTTAAACTTTAAAATCCAGTAAATCATTTCATAATGGGCTTCAGCTCGCAGTTGTCAGCAGTTCTTGCAAACAAATGAGTTTCTTTTATGAACACTTTTTATCATGTTGTCACGGGAACAATCAAACACCCCAGTGGATATTTGCTTGAGATGTTCTTGTAAAAGAAAAAAAAAAAAACCTGCCAAATAAGATAAAGTAAAGTAACAGCAGATATTTTAAATCACAAACCAGTCAGCCTTAGTTGATTTTTTTGTAGACTATTTAAATTGAAAAGCTCTGCTTTTCTTTTTTGCAGTTGAAAATTTGAATAAATTGTATTTCTCTACCACACTCTCAAGGCACCAAGATATTTTTACAATGATAGAATCAAACAACAAATGACAGGAAAACAACAAAAAAAAAAAACAGCAGCATAAGTGGGACAGAAAGAATATAACACTCAATACACTAAGCCAGTGGTCCCCAACCCCCGGGTCGCGGACCAGTCCGTGGGTCATTGGTACCGGGCCGCACAGAAATAACAAACAACTTACTTTACTTCCGGTTTATTTATATCGGAATCTGAAAGATTTTTTTTTTTTTTGAAAAATTGCAGGTACTCTGTCACATCCGTCTATGTCACCATGAACGCAGGCCAAGGCGCTCTTCTCGGTCAAGTGATAGGTTACCACTAAAGTAAAACCCAGGAGCTAGCAAAATGAGTAAAAACAAACGTCTTTGGAAAGTTTCTTTGCCAAGGGGAAAACGCCCAGCCAGGAGACAGAAGAGGAGCCTTCCACTTCCAAAGAAAGAAAGCTACATTTTATAGACAATACTTCCTTTTTGCACCATGAGTGTGGGAAGGGGGGAGCATGGTGACACCTGTGCAGAGTTCTATCCATCTGAGTCAAATTTAAAGCTCTGGGTTTGTGTTGTCACGTATCTGTTCCTCCTTTTGCGTGGCGTTGCTACAGTAATCCTCCGCCAACATCTTAAAGGCTGGTCCGTGAAATAGAAAAATGTGCAACAAAGTTTATTGAAAAAAAATACATAAACCGGTCTGTGAAAACTTTGTGTGACGTCGTACCGGGCCGTGGCGCTAAAAAGGTTGGGGACCACTGCACTAAGCCACCCAAGTCATTCAAAAATTCCAAAAACCTCTGATTTTAAAATAGTCCGATCTGATGTCTTACTTAGGTATGAAGTGAAATAAGCTCTTCTAATCCAATAAATATTTTTATTTTTGGCATAAATTGCACTTCAAGATGTGAAGGAATATTTAAAAATGCTCCTTTGTCTAATATAACACATATTAGAGATATTGTAGTGCCAACAAACATCAACCACTAGTAACAACAACAACAACAACAGAAAACCTGATTTAAAAAAAAAAAAAAGTGAGATGAAGCCCCTGCATAGTTTCAGAAAAAATGAATCAGGTTGCATTATTGCGTTTTTGTTTTTTAGTGCTTTATCCAAATTGTAGTGCTAGACATAAACGCCTCGCTAAAGCAGGCCATAAATCCCGTCTGTGATTTACACACCTGTGGTGTACAATTTTTTTAATTGGCTTAACCTGCTGGAGCCAGCAATGCAGTTTCATCTACTGAAGGCAAACAGCTTGGCATGCAGTACTGTAGTGATTATAGGGAGGAGAATTTGGGCTAAGTAGTGGTTCTCATCCTTTATAGTAGAAAATAGAGTGACACTCCTTCAGTTAATATGATGGAATAAAAAAAACAAGTCCCATTACTTGTCATGTACCCGTGTGTGAAATGTGTTTTACTACATTTGACCCATCCTCTGGGAGAGCGGTGAGCCGCAGACACAGCCACGCTCAGGAACCATTTGGTGGTTTATACCCCTAATCCAACTCCTTTATGCTGAGTGTCACTTTGTCTCATTTTTAATTTTAATTTTAATTAAAATTATACAAAAAAAATTATATAAAATTATACATAAATTGTGCTTTTTCATCTATACCAAAAAGCAAAAAGAAAAATGAGAAGTAAAAAAAGAAAAAAAAAGAAGACAGAAAAAAAAGGGAACACATGGGGTAGACTGTATTAACTATAACTGTCAATATTATAAGCTATATAGTCTAAAAGTTGTGTCAATCCCTGACGGAATGTGCCAAAAGGTGCACAACACATGATACAAAAGTTGATTCTTTTAAAAGTTTTGTTGT
Source organism: Oryzias latipes (assembly GCF_053564925.1). Taxonomy (NCBI): domain Eukaryota; kingdom Metazoa; phylum Chordata; class Actinopteri; order Beloniformes; family Adrianichthyidae; genus Oryzias; species Oryzias latipes. Next base: position 11,874,219 of record NC_136240.1, read on the forward strand.
GTCTCTTTCAAAAGGTTTATTGAAAATAAATGTGCTCTCCTCATATGGCCCTCCTCCTTTTGGAAAGGTCACACAGCCGTTAGTAGCATTTGGTCGTTTACAAGCATCAAAGATGATGCTACAGTGGTTCTTCCCTGTATTGCGGTTCATCTTTTGTAGTTTCGCTGTTTTGTAGGTACATGCATGCATTTCTTATTTTTTTTCTTCTGCATTCTGATTGGCTTTCCACAAATGTGTTTAGTTTGTCACTTTTATATAACTATTCCATTGCTACAGGATCGTTTGTCACATTTATATAACTCTTCTATTTCTATAGGATCGTTGTTTTCATTTTATAATGTTCGACTTATTTTTATTTGAAGGTTTGAACTTAGGGATTTTAAACAAGACACAGAAAGTGTAAGAAAAGTGTTTCAAATGTATATTGAGGTATATATATCTGTAAAACTTGCACAAAACAAAGCTGACAAATTTGCAGATTTTAATATTGTGGTTTATTTTTAGAATGTAATTTCCACGAAAAAAAAAAGGGACCAATATTATTCGGTCATTTTTTTTTTCTTTTCAAATCCATTTTCTAGTTTCATGGTGGACTGCCAGTTGGTCACATGTGCTGATATCTTTGGATCATAATTCTGGGGCTTCCCCTAACTTTTACATTTGAATGTTTTGCTATGCTTTGGGCCAGTTTCCAATCTTTGACATTTTTAACATTCAGTTCAACAAAACACAAAAAAACAACAGATCCTAAATTTTGGAGATGCATAAACCATGGAGGCACTCAGACTCTTGGCACCATTTTGGTTGGAATTGTCAAGTATCGGGAGAGGGTTCAATGGCAGCACAGACCTTAGAACTCCTTTCAAGCTACTAAGGCCATGTAAAGGCAAGCAATTTTTCCAGGTACCTCTTTTTTTTCTGCCTTCATCACTCTTTCGCTACTATTGCTATCGAGAACCTTTCGCTCTTTTATAGACATGATCTGACAGGAAATCTTTGAGAGGCAGAGTTGTGCTAACTGCCCAGAGATTTCGACTGTCTGTTCGTGCTGAAGGAGAAGCTGAACGCTGGCCTCCTATTAGTCTAAACACATGGAGCCCCCCAATCCCCTGTCTGCCGCCTTTCCTCTCTCTTTCTCCTTCCCTCTCTATCAGCTCCTCTTCCTTCATTTTTCTCCCTGCTCATCGCAGGCCTGGCAAGGGGGCTGACAGCTCTCTGCGTCCCAGCCTGTCAAAAAGGGCCTGTTATTCTCCACCCTCCCTCTGGGACAGGAGAAAAAGCACACACACACACAGATCTGCACACCAGCACCCTCACAAAACTGGCTTTCACAAAAGCACACACCCACACACTGTCTTTTCACGCACAAATATTGTTTCACTGTCCAAAAAATACTTGCACATACAAAAACTTTGACTGCTCTTGGGTGATGTTCTGCTTGTTGTCAGCGTTTCTCAAAATGTGCTGACATTTTGCATACACTAATCAGGATCAAATACATCACCCATACAGACACTAATTTACGGCACGTTTGGCTTTGCAAAGCAGCACTGACACAGAATTGTTTTTTTTTTTCTCTTTCTGCTTTTTATTTTATTTAATGGAGTCCTCTTGTCATTTGATTTGACTGGTTGAAACTTACCAATCATCAGCTACATTTTAATAATGCCTCCTAAATCAGAAGAGTTGACAGGTGTCCAATCAGAAGTTCAAAATGAGTCTTTTGAGATGCAGAATGCTGGCTTTCAAATGAACGTGCAGGTGCCTCTGCAGCTGTCCTCCCGAGTCCAACACCAAGGAGCAATGTTAAACAATGGAAATTGAAAATTTTTGTCTGTTTTTTTCTGTATTATAATTCATATTAGGGGTTTTAATTGATTAACAAAATTATCTTTAGAGGATTTTAGTGAACTGAAATTTAAACTTTACGATGTGCTGTCATGTAGAAAATAAATCCTTTTAATCCCAGTCGTTATTTATACATTCCTTTTTAGTCTTCATTTTTCTTTTGAAATAATCAGTTATTACATTTTTTTGGGGGGTATTGTTTCGTAGTTTAGAAGAAACTGGAAAACAGTGTGTTTGACAGAAGGTTCTGTTTCATCCTGGGTGTTGCAAATAGCAAGATAGCTATCTAAACCGCCACTTTTGTGTTTTAAATAATGAAATAATAATACTTTTATTTAAACTTGGAGGCACAATTTTTCTTCAAAAGGGGAAAGTAACAACAACAATAAAAACAATTAATTGTTCAAAAATGGAATGATTATAAGGAAGTTGTGAAAAGTCTTTGTAAAGTAAATTAAAAAATAAGTTAAAATATACAAAGAAAAAATAATTAGTTTGCTTAGATTTTGTTTCATGAAAGATTAGAATATTTATAATACAAAACTAAGTAAAAAAAAAACAACAACATCATCTTCTTTTAGAAATATACTGTAATGAATTCAATTATTCCATGATTTTTGTTGAGAATAAGTAATAAATTATATAAGTTCGCTTCCTTCCATTCCCTTTCAAGCTATCTTTGATTTAATGTCTAATTATCCTAAGTTTGATCCGTCTTTGTATGAATGCATAACTGCTGATTGTGTTGGTTTTTGCATTATTTTTGCTTTGATTGCTTGAAATAAACTATTTAAAATCAAATCAAAATAAATGTTTAATATGTACAAATCTATGCATAAAATATAGTAAGCCTGGGGTGAAATTAATGCAATTTTTCTTTGATCCATTCCTTTTTTTTAACATTTTCTTTCTAGTTTCCTGTTTTTTAAACTATTTTTCATTTTGTTTTTAAAAAGTAAAAGGAAATCAAATATTTTGTGAATTGTTTACTGCTCTGCTTCACTGTAAAGACCTAGGTAAACATTTGCTCTAGTCCCTGAAATTAAAAGTCTGTTTCTGTTGAGAACATACTTATAGTTATTTACATCCTCAGATTTGCAGTTGCGGCTCATTTAAATAAAAAACTACGTTGGCTGATCTCCTGTAGTGCCACCAGAAAGAGAGGAAACTTCCTGCTCAGACTTTAAAGACATAATATAGCAAAGGTTATTTATTTTTAAATTATAACATTATTTCCTTTTGGTTAGGAAATATTACCTGTAAAAATGAAAGACCATCTGTTTTCTTACCAGCTAAAAATTTTGAAAGTGTAATAGAATAAAAACACACGAAAGAAAATGTATTTAAAATGCCAGCCAAGCATTACCATAACTTAATTTCTTCCTATGCGGCCCCTTCAGGAATATTCTTTTGAGTGATCACAGCACAAGTGCCCTTTTAAAAAAAAGAAAAGGGGTTACAATAAAGAAAAAAAGGTTGCTGAACAGGAACCTCTCTTAATTTCTCTTTTTGACACTGGCTTCATTACCTTAAAACATTAATGGTGCACTTTCACCGGCAGGCGCTCAGAACCGGTCACACTGCTTTTCCACTGGGCCTGGTGCCACGCAGTGCAGCGCAGGCCAAGAAGTGCCTGTGGAGCACCGAGACTTGCATCGGCCCTGTGTGATAGTGAGAAACTTTGTGCTCTACATGTGCATGAATATCCTTCATCCGTCCCTAAAGGCTGCTATATCTCACCATTAGTCGCTCTCAAAAGTGTTCTGCGGCACACGGTATTGACTTCGGGAATAATTTCAGGCAATCCCTCATGTGATTTATGATGATGCACATTATCGATCACTTAAGGAGATATTTAGGTATTCTGAATAAAAACTTATGTTCTCATTATGTTGATGGCATGAGGCGCCAGGCCAAAGGGAAAGGAGGGAAGTTACTCTACACTGTACAAGAGAGGTAATTAGCAGGTCTGAGCGACATTAGTGCTCCTACTTTCTGCTTTCCTGCTGCTTAGTTTGGTCCGACTTTCCTTAGTGTTAGCATAAATTGTTTCTGCCGCCCCATAGGTAGGAAACAAGCTCTCATCACCTCATCACCCCAGAGAATTTGAAACACTGCAACATATATTAAACGGGTATCCTTACTGCATTTGCTTTGAGTCTTCATGAGATATTTTACACTCTGTGGAGCCCGTGGGGAACACAGAAGTCCAATATAGTTTCCTTTTAGGGCCATAGCTGAAGCCATGCATACAAACAAGTGGGATTTAGAGCATTTGCTCCGCCAGAGGCAAGAAAAGTGACAAGCCATTGGAGTGGCTTTGCATCAGCAATGGTGATGCCAGGGGCTCTGAGATAATAGAAAATAAAGGAATGCATTTATTGGGAGATTGTGCATCACTGAAGTCGCTGTAATTGCAGAGCAGACTCTGCAGGAAACACAATTCCACAACATTGTTTGTTGTTGTTAATGTTTAAATGACCAAAAACAGAAAACTGTTCTTTTTCATGTCTAACAAAGCATAACGTTAGAAACTGCCAAGAAGTATTCCTTCAACTTTGTAAATGTAGAAAACTTTTCTTCTTTTCCATTCATCCTCATCCTCTCAACAGTTTGGCTTCAAACCAGCCAAGCCATTACCCTTGTTGGGGTTTGCTGATGAGACACCAGACTTTGTTCATGGAGGAGAAAGAAGAAAAAAAAAAAAAATCAAGCAACACTCTCAAAAGCTGTTAATGTTTTATCCCATATTTCACAGGCCCAGGAATTGGGAATATATCTTTGTGGGAAAGCATTGGCTGGACATGGTGGAACCAGCATCATTAGTGCCTGTCTCCCATGGGTGGCATGTGTGGAAATTACTGCACTAATCAATAAGCAAAGTCCAAGTGTTAAAATATTTATCCAGACAGAGCTTCATCCTTGCGGTGGATTGTCTGAGCACTTTTCCTGCACCTTAAAGGGTTATTCTGAAAGCCATATATGGGCAGGAATACACCTTGAAATCAATGGGGTGCCACTCACTGGCTGAGTGCTGAGTGCTACGGGAGTCCATTAATTTATAGTCAATACATGTGGAGGAAACAGCGAAGGAAGCAGAACTCCTCTTGAGGTGTGTTCGAGATGGTGTCACAGTTCCGGCCTTTTTAAATTGATTTGAAAACTGTGGTTTTATACCAACGAGAGAAAAAAGAAAAACAACAAAAAAATACCTTGGTATATTTTATTAATTATAGAACCAATAGGAATGATATTTTAAGGAACGGGATTCAATCAGTATAAATAACAGTTGTGAAATAATAGAATTAGAATTGTTCCTAAATTTGTGAGGCATTTTCTTACAAGTTTAAAAAAAAGTGTACATACGTCTAGTTTTTTTAAATGCGTTATCAAAATACAAGACCATTTGTGGGACTCATAGCACTCATGTAAGCCGTACCACTAGCAAAACTTTTCTTTTTTTAAACAAAAAATTAAAAGAAAATTCCCATTAATGGAAGGTCCAACACATACCTGACATCAGTTTGATGTTCTCTGCATGACTTATTTGAACTCCAACACTTAGCTTGTTATCTCACTTTATCTTCCCGCAGAGCATGTTACGGACGATTAAAAGCTCTATGCGATACTTGGGCTAACATCTCATTATAAGAGAGAGCCCATTTGTATTGCTTTCCTCCATAGTTAGAGTCCACAAAGGATGACAGCCGACTTCCCCTCCACATATGCTCATTATAGAGCCATAAAAATTGCTCTCATTTGTTAATATACTTTTTTGCAGGACTGGCATGAGGCTGTGGACACTGTCTGGCAGCAATAGATGGGGCTCCTTTGAGATCATGCACATTTACAGTAATTTAACCTGTCCTTTTTTTGTGTCTGCGTGTCACCGCAAATTCTAAGGTCCATGTCTCCTTAAATTTTGAGGGAGACAATTAGTTGGATTGTCCTTTCTGAGAGGCATCTCAGGCCCTTGGCCTTTGAAAAAAAGAAAATCGCTGTAAAATGGTATTTTGGGTGATTTTAACATGCAATTTTTGATGATTGAGAACATATATAAATAAATTAAGCTCAAAATAACTTCTTTATACAAGTTGTTATGAATCAGTAGCAGACAAAAAATGAAGTCTGTAAAAGAGCTTATTTGTTTTGTAGAAAATAAGCTGGGCGGAACACAAGCTCTCTCCCCTGAGTTCTCAGCAATGAGGAGGGGAAGGGGGGCGGGGTTGTTGCACCTCTACATTTTCGCCCACAATTTAAAGTTACATTTCTAATGAACGACTGCCACTCTTGCTGAAACTATGTTCCATAAAAGCAACACAGATTTATTTTATTTTGACTAAAAACTGAAAAGACCACAGAACGTTTTGACAATAGATCAAAAAAATTGGAAAGGGTTTTCAAAGTTTATTAACACCCCAAGAAATAATAATATTTATTTATGTACAGTTACATGATTAAAAACTCTCTCTAAATTTGATAAAAATAAGTGGGAAGAGGCCTATGCCCAATAAACAACACTGCATCTACTGTATCTACTAAGTTTCCAATTCATGTTCCTGCATTGTATTTACAAAAGAAACGTTTATAGTTTTTTGTAAATTGGCCTTCATACTTAAGGTTACAGTATTTTTAAGACACAGAATAAAAATAACATACTACTTTCACTCATTTTCCCTGTATGGGAAATTTATTGTCTCCACAAAAGCCCAAAGAATGAAGAATCTGACAGGGTTTGGTGTGAAACTGCAATAGTCGCACACCTTCAGCATTAGTCTCTGATCACATCAGGCCTCTCATTCAGTTGGGAAGCCAAAGAGGAAACCGTAGCAACTCGTGACAACCATAAATCTTAATACCAGTATCTGCGTTAACAGCCGTCAAGGGGATGTAAAATGCTCATAACAGCAGTGGAGGGTTGAGGCAAACACTGCTTTCACCCATGAGGGACTGAAAGGCTCCGTGCCTGCATCCTGCTTTTACTTTTCCCCTTTAACTAAACTAAATTTTATCAGCAGAAGCCTCACAGTGGTATCACACACATTTTCTTTTTTTTTTCTGTCAGCATTGTTACAGTGTTGCAACTGTTAGTTTTCTTTGTCGGTTTAGATTTTCCAGGTCGTCAAGAAACAGTCTCCATGTGCTCCCTGTTAGATGAGCCGCAATCCTTTGAAGAGTTCATCACAGATGAAATGCACAGATAGCCTCCATGCTCTGCTGCTTTGCTGATCAAACAACTGGTCACACAAAAGAATAAATATGCAACAGGAATGTGGAAAAGATTTGAGAGAGTGAAGCTCCCCTATTAGGCTGCGTATTCTAAAGAGAAGCAACACGGCACAAAGCACATGAAAGGGACGTGGGGAGGCACAGGAATGTGCCACACAGAATTTACAAAGAGAGGCGGCATTTGCAAACAATTCTGTCCACCTGTGAAATAAAGCCTGCTGTTCACTAGTGACTGTATTTGCACAATAGAAACTTTAAATTAGGGTGCAACTGTGTGACACCAAAAATACTTGATTTTCAACTTTTTACTGAATATGTGAAATTTGTAGAGCAAAAACATTTTTTTGGCATATTTGGTTGTTGCAGCTGCACAGAAGTAGACTTATTAAAGAGGCCAAGGAGTGTGTGCACATCCACAGTCATACTTTCCTTACTCACGTGCTGGCAAGTGAAGTGCGTATTGTAATCCGTTTGGGAAGGGCGGTTGTATGCGGTTGTGCATGTTGTCCAATGTTCCACAGTCTTCCTTTCATTTCTCTGTGTGGATGCAGTCCAAAGCACCCAGCTGCTTCAAATCAGCGCTCAATCACGGCTCACCTCATTGATGCTTAATTCTATCCGATTCACATCAGTCTGATGCGAGCCCTTCAGTGCATCTCAGCTCAGAGTAACCGTCACCGTCTGGCTCCGCATTCTTTCAAAATGACACAAATGGGTATGGAACATAAACATGCCAAAGTGGATTTAAAATTAAATTGCATGTTACAGGACACTTTCTACAGCCATTTTTGGCTATAGAAAATGCATTTAGCTTTTTTATTTTCTTGATTATAACTGATAAAGAATAGTGTTAGGATAAATCACTTCTTAACCCTTCTTTAAATGACAATTTTCCTGATATTTCTCAGATGTGTGCTAAATGCCTTAGTCACAACTGGCCTTACATGGTGGATCTGTGGATAATTAATGGTCGGACCTGTTTGTGCACATTTCTATGGACTTGGTGTGGGTGGCAAGTCATAGTAAACACTTAAACAACATGGAACAGTAAGTAAAGGTGAAGTAGGTAAGACACAGGCACATCATAAAAAGTTTTTTTTTTTTCTGTCCCCCCAAAAAAGTGACAAGTGTGTACTCCTTGGATGCAGCCTTGCTGTTGGAAATTAGGAAAGTAGACAACCAGAGTATAGTTTATGTTCTCATCCTTTGGCATCTAATGGGTATTGGGTATCACGTGCACACCATGTGCGTGTGGCATTGGCACATGGTCAGTAAGAAGCCAGTACTCGCACCTCACTAATGACTGGAGTGTGGCGTCAGGACATTGTACGACAACATCACCTCACAATTGTTTGTTCTTCCACTCTTTGCTTGAATCACTCATTCAAGTCTTTTTTCTTCCTTTTAGTCTTTCTATTCTTCAGTTTTACAAGACTGACCTTTCCCCAACCCCCCCCACCCATCTCAGAGGGACGTGTACTTGTGGTTGAATTTGTTTCTAACTAAAACTGAAACAATTTTCAGTACCTGATGTAAAGTTGGATTTGCAGAAAAAGACAAATCTACTGATGAGTTGTGGGAAAATTAATTCATAAATGATATTTAAAGATTCTGTTTAACATTTTGGTTTCAGCTAGTACATGAACTCCACTAATGACTAGAGTGCGCCATGAGGCCACCGTAAGACAGAGTCATCCATAAATCATAAGTGCGTGTAACAGACATCATCCTTACAAAAACTTCCCTTAGTCCTAGCCCGACAATGGTACATTCCACTTTTATGACGTCCCTTAAGGTGGCCACATGAGCCTCAAGGAAACTGCAAGACACACCTGTGCACCTCTTGAGATTCAGTTCCTCCGGTCTCTGACTCTCTACGGGCTCAGACAACCCCTAAACCTGTGGTAAAATTATTTTTTTCCTGTAGACCACCACAGTGCTTCTTTAGTCAATTTCCAAACTGGCAGTAGTTTGTTGTAACTAAAATATTAGGCCAGATAAATTAAAAAGCATTGTTAAGACAGGCTACCAGTGTGTGGCACTTTTCATGACAAGATCTTCAGAATTGCAGCAACAAAAATTGAAAGCCTTGTGAAAAGTTGTTTCTAGTCAAACCTCTAAAAATTGAAAACAAAAGGCATGACTCCAAGTTACCACGGTGTCTCTTGCTGTGACATGCCATTGCAACATGAAGGGAGCTCACAAAGTTTACTCCCCTTGTAATAAGTGGTAAACTTTGATAAAGTTATTCCTCCACTCCCTTCCAATTCCAGACTCTGAAATCCCACTGTGAGAGTGTCAGAACCCGCTGCAGATTTAGTCACTGTTGAGCTCCCTTTCTAGCATTCCATCAAAGATATTTGTCTTCACCATCTCCCGTTGTTGTGCAGATGAGAATTTCTTCAGTGGTGCTCAACCTATAGGTAAAAAAAAAAACCCTGACAAACCACCGGGACACCTTTATTCTGCTCCTTATTTCATCATGTTTTTGGTCAATAACAGGATAACCTAGAGTGTGAAAAATGAGATTTTAGAGGAGGCATCACCATGAATTCATAGGTGTTTGTTCAACACTGTGAAAATGATTTCAGATGTTTTCCAGAAACATAGACAGACAGTTTGATCTGAAATTGTCTAGGGACACATCCTTTAATCTTTTTAACTTAACATTATTTTTAATAGTCTACATGTTTTTTCAGGAAAGGAAATATTCTCATTTTAAACCTATACAAAAAAGTGATCTAGCATTCATGTCCTCAGACATCATATCTGCCAAAGGGCGGATGAAAGTACAAAACATGCAGATAAATAAAAACAAAAAAACTTAAGTGTAAAATTCTTTCAATTTGATTTTTTTTAAATATATTGTAAATACATATTTTAAATATTTATTTATTTAGATAAATATATATTTATTTTGAATTTACATATTTTGAATAAAACATGATTTGATTCTATTTAAAGTATAAATTAAAGGAAGAAATAAACATGGCCTTGATTGAAATATTTTTGAATCGGTTTTATTTTCTTTCACAATTAAAGAAGGACAATAAAAGTAACTACAATAGCAATTACATATTCAATTTTTTTTTTTGATGTTCTTAATACAGTGGCGAAGCTGGAGCATTTTATGAAAGGGTAGCCAAAGACTGGAAATGAGAGCAACAAAGTGGAATGCTATTGCAAATACTATGATTAAAAAAACAAGTAATTCAAACTGTTTTTTACTGTTATTAATATTAAAACAGCAGTTCTTTTACCTGAGGTACCATTGCAAATAAACCAGTAGCAAAAATTATTTAAAAAAAATGTGTAGAAATATTTTAAAGATCTTGAAATCTTGAAAGATTTATTTTGCAATGTTTAAAGGACGATGTATCAATAGTTGTGTCAATAGTTTCGTAATCTGTCAACATTGATACTATTAGTGACCCAACATTTTGAGTCAAGAAACTTTCAGATAAATAAACAATGAGAAAATGACCAAAAACTTTAAATCCAATTGGATTTTGTGGAAGTATCAGCATTAACTTTACATCTGTTTACATCTTAATTAAGTAATTGTGTTATTTGTGCCATTTAAAACATTAAAGGACTGTCAGTCGGTGATATAACAGGATTAAACTCATTTTCTAGATTTCAACATAATGTGAGACTTTATTTCCAAGTCTAAAGTTTTCTCAATTTTTGTTTTTCTGTTTATTGACTTTGTGAGTCTAGTAAAGAAAACCTCAGGTGTGCTCCCCTCCACATCCTGCATAATTTAAAAAATAAAAGTTATCATTTTTTAGAAAGAACATTTTAATCTTTGGAAAACTTTAAAGCCATCTCAAAAGACAAAAGCTGTTCTCAGTCCATGGAGTGTGCCGTGCACATACTATACTTCGCAGATTACTTGCTTTTACAATGCAGACAATATATTCATTCCATCTTATCCCTCGGTGCTCTGGTTGGGAGATGCCCACACAGGGATAGGCAAAGCCATTGTATCTAATTGCAGTGCTGAGAATTTTGATTACTCTCTTGCCTTGAAAGCACAACACTGTAAAAGAACAATTGCTCCGAGAACACCAAGCAGCAGGAGGTGCAATTTCAGCCCCTGCTTAATGAGAGAGCATATCAAAAGCTAAAAGGGAAGAATTTATGTGTTAATTCCTTTTCTGAAGTAATAAAATGCTGCCCCTTAATTTATTAGTTTATTAAAGGTAAAACTCATTTTAGGACCATTGTTCTCCTCTTTTGTGTGGTTTTTCACACAGGATCCCTGTATCTGAATAAGTTTTATCTGTATTTTCTTAAATGTAGGCACCTTAATTAAGTTGAGGAATATAATTTGACAGAAAATTGTAAAACTGGAGAAAAAGGAATAAAAAAGAAATTGAGCTACTGAAAAAAATGTAAAGTGTAATTTGTTTTAAAGAAGAAATATAACTTCTGCATCTACTTTGCAACATAATAAAGTAGAAATTGTGTATTTTTTGTTTACTAAGCATAAAAACAAAAACCTTTAAAATGGTATTTGGGACAGATAATGATTTTGGTAGTGTATAAAATTAAACTGTTTGGTTTTAAATATAAAAACAACAGAACCTTATGAAACTTTCCCACTAATTCAATCCTTTTTTTTCTCCATTTTGATTATTTTATTTTTTTAGTTTTACTAGACTGTTGTTTTTGGCTTTACTATTTTTATCTCACAGAGTCATATTTTTTTATGCAACAAAAAAAGATTAAAAATGTTGATGTTAAGTTGGTTTCAAAATGCAGAAATCGAATAATCTACTGATGTAGAAAATGTAGGAAAAAACTAATTCATAAATTACATATAAAGATAGTATTAGTATTGAACATTTTGGTTTCGTCAAAAAACAATGTTCATAGATTTCCAAAATGTTTTTGATTTGGTCGAAACAAAAAAAACTCTCTTCTTCTCAAAGTGAATAGGTTCACTTGTTTCACTAGTTTTTCATGGTCAATTAAAAGAAGACTTCTAAAACTGTTACGAAACAAGATTTCTCAACTGAGATTGTCACTTGACATCTTCTGAGTTTTATATTAGAGCTAATTGCAACAGGTAATTTTGCACAATATTCCTATTATGTTAATCATTGTTTGACCTTGTGTGGGTGGGCTTATTAAAAACGATGAGACTCTTTCTGCTGACACACTCCCCCACCTTTGATTTTACCTTCTCCATCAAAGATTTCGCACAACCGACCTTGTGTGGCACAAAAGCTAGTAAAGTGCAGAATGGGCTTGTATCATCCAGCAAAGAACACCTTTCTTTAGCGGCGCTAAAAGAGAGATGACATTGGCTCCTGTCTGTTCTTGTAATGGAACATCACAGCAAGGCTCTTATAAACAGGCTAACAATAAATCTTTGGTGGAGAATATTTCAAAAAGCTTTCAATTATAAACAAATGTACTGTGCCAGTAAACTTATATTTGCTTATTAAAAAAAGGCATTCAAAAGAATAAAGATCTCACTTATCTTTAAAGCAAAATTGTACATGTACGTCTCTTATCTTGAGAAATCAAACAACTTACTTTGTGAGAAACATACAGGTGTGCTTCACTCTTGAAATACATGGATTATTTCGTCAACACCTTTCATGGGTTATTCATGTTAGAATGTATTTTTGGATTAATTTTTTTGTTACCCCTGCTATGCTGTTTTTATCTTAAATTAAAAAAAAAAATCTGTAGTTTTATAGGACATCGTTTCTGCAGAGCAGCAGTAGTTGTTCAAAAACTGTAGGAAGGACTGTCGTCACAGAGCAACCCCACCCCTCTTCCCCAACCTGTTGCTGAGAGCTCAGAGCAAGGAGCATGTGGCCCGCCCAGTGTATTTTCTACGTCACATATAAGCTCTTTATTGAACAGCAGCTTTTTTTTCCCGTCTGCTCCTGATTCACAACAATTTGAAGAGGGAAATACTCAGAAATGTAATTTTGAGCTTAATTTTCCTTTATGTATGTCCTCCATCATCAGAAGAATGCCACAGGAACAAATTAAAAACACAGTTTAATTAGACTGGGTATTTAAATTTGACCTGGTAAAACTCAAATCATGAAAACATGTTTTGGAGGAAAAAACAAGGAATTGTTGGTTATTAAGTAATTGTGATTTCAAAAGACAATAAAGAAATACCTTGATATGGGATTGGTAAGCATCAAATATAAATTTAATGAAAGAAAACTGCATTTGTAAATCATCATACCTTACCTACAGATAAACTGGATTTCAGATATATATGCAGGCTTTAGCCGTCCAATCTAGGATTACTGAAACCAGATTTTGGAGGATTTACAAAGTTTCCTGTTGATAAGTTTGAGTGATGACGGCTGCATGCAGCATTAACACACAAAACGGGTTCTGGAACCACATCTAAAGTTGTTGGCTTTAACTTAACTCCACACATGAGTAAGTATTGAAGTCAAAGATAAAGACATGGACCTTTTTTATTGTTTTCAGAAGCAGCAAATTAGTGGTTTCTGAATGTGTCTTTTTGTCAAAACCTAAACAATATTTTTTGCGTAAATAACATTTTAGAAATAGACAAGTCAGGCTTTTTAGATGATTTATATTGTTTTCTTCAAGTCAACAGGGTGGGAAAACAACAAACTCAATTCATTGGGGCATACTTGTCTTGATTAATGAGAGGAAATCAGATCCTATGCAGATTAGTGTGGCGGACGACAGCATCCCCTGTGAATATTAATTTCCCTTGAAGAGGTGTTCTCGCCCTCTCTACTCAAACTACCCTCAGTATATTGCAAGAGGTCACTGAAGAAGGTCACCAACAAAGTTGCTAAATTAACACCCTCTTTAATGGACTGAAAAGGTAGCGCATCCAATCAGTCTGTGGTTGCAGTTTCTTTTCCGCTGTCTTTCCTCTTAAGGGAAGCTTTCATGTTTAAGTATTAGACATTTCTGCGCTGTAGTTTCCTTTTTAATTTTTCATTTTTTCCATGTTAGATTGTTTTATGTTCCTGCGTTTTATCATATTCATTTTCCATAGCACTGCTTCCATCCTTAACGTTCATAAGTACATAAAACGGAGAGAGACAAAGACAAACTGCTGTACAGAAAGGCAGTCCTGCTGCACAATACCCGTACTGAACAATGTTGGAGCTGACCTTGACAGACTCTTGTCACACAAACACACATTCATGGTGACTGATCTGAAGAGATACCTGCATATAAGACTTATCCACTCCTTTCACCTGTCACTGTTGGTGAGGAAAAGAGGCCACTTCGGCTTCGGGGGTGTCACTGACATAGTGAGTGTGTTTGAGGAGATCGGTGGAGGAGATTAACAGTTCAGTCCATCTTTGTCACCAAGTAGCGCTGAACCTTGACACAGCTCAGAGCTATTAACAGGTCACTGTAGTAGACAACATGGAGGAATAGATACACAATAGATACAGAGGATGACTTTTAGCGGTCTAAAGGTATTTCTTGGTGAATAAACAAAGTTTCAAAAATTTCAACCTCAAATTATTGGAGATTATTTAATGCCTTTTGTCAGTTTTTCAAAAGTACTACAGAGTATGAGGGCCAACTTGAAAGCAAAAAAATAAATGAATGTATTAAAGTAAAGTCGTAACAGGATGTGAAAAAAGTCAAACATTTCCGAGAATTATCTTGTATAGTTATGAGAAAAGGGTCTGAATTTTACGAGAAGAAAGTTGTAATAATATTTTCTTTAAAATTGAAATTTATAAGATAATCTCATAAAATTATGGGGGAAAACATTACGAGAATAAACTGTTCAAATTAAGAAAAAAAGTCAAAACTTTTTAATAATAAATTGTAACAAAATGTGAAAAAGGTGTAAATTTATGCGAATAATCTCGTAAAAATATGAAAACAAAATCCATGAACATTTAACAGCCTTTTGCCTCATAATTTATAACTCATGAAATTACAACTATATTATCGTATAAATATTGACTTTTTTTACTCATGATTCTATAAGTTTTTAAGTACCTTTCTGTCACACACCTGGGTGTGCGAAATTTGATCTCCGCATTTGACCCATCCCCTGGGGGAGCGGTGAGCTGCAGACGTGCCGCGCTCGGGAGGCGGTAGCGTTAAGGGTCTTTCCTAAGGACCCTCACTGATTGATGTTAATTGCTCGCCATTGATATGGTAATTGCCCCCAGTACCATTGCTCATTCCCCTCCGGGGATCGAACCCTGGATTCCTGCGTGTGTGGTCTCATAAAAGTTTAACTCATAGTTTTACGAGAATAAACTTGTGAAAATTACAACATATCTCATAATTTTACCACTTTATTCTCTTAAATTGACTTTTTTTCTTTTTTGTTGTAAAAGCATTTTCCTGTTATGGCGGCCCTAATACTCCGCCGTACAACAGGGACAACAATTTACCAGAAATTCAGAAATCAGTGTTGGTAAACTCTCCTTTATCCAGTAATGGGTTGAATTAAAAAATAAGAATCAACCTCCCATAACGAAGGACTCCATTTTTTCCTTTTCTTGTTCCATCTAGTTTTAATGTTGCAGGCATACACACACTGCAAGGAACACTTCTAAAAATCAATCTCTCATTCAGGAGCAGCAGAAAAAAAAAAAAAAAGAATTCCTCTAACACAATTCAAGGCCAGCTGGGGATGCTCAGGGTTAGAGAGTAAATATAAGTTTCAGCACCTTTAGAGGAGTCTCATATCCTTTGTGGTGCTGGATTTGGAGAGAATTTCTCGTTAAACTCTGCAGTGGAAGTTGTCTTATGCAGGTTTTGCAGTGCCAGCCTTGCTCAGCTGTCTGGTTAATACTATCATCAAACACTTTTTTCTTCCAAAGACTTGAGTGCACACACACCATGTCTGCTGTGAATCTCTTTGTCTGCTTTGACAGAATGTTGGAGAAGTGAAATCTAACAAAACTAACAAGCAGGTTTTCTCAACCAACAGCCTCCTCCCTGTGCGTCACGGGGGCGGTAGGCTTGCACATTCTTTTGGAACAACACACCTGTGTTTGGGAATCTGCATATTCATCCTCCTAACAAAACGTACTGGGCTGGACGTATTTTTATGCTCAAATGATCCAGTTCTTTCAGCATCCAACGCTGCTTCAATTTCAGCAGCTGAAAAACTAGATTCTCAGCGAGCCCAGCTCAGCAACTTTGAGCAGATCATAAAGCAACTCGGTTGGTGCTCAATAAATCATGCACAATGCAATGTGTTGGGGGGCCATGTGACAGAAGCAGGCAAGTTATGAAAAACTAAAAAATCTTGAGTTGTTGCTTAAATTCACAGCAACAATAAGTGGCACGTGCTGGGATTGTGTTGTTCAATAATCACTGCTGAGGTGGGACTTTCACCTGAGAACAGAGAAGAAAGTGTGGAGAGCAGAAGACGAAGGAATTAACGGATGCAATGAAAGCGTTTGTCTTTACATGCATATTACTTAATCTTTCTTCATTTAACTTGCATTTGCAGAATTCACAGTGAGCTTTAAAACAGTTTTATGATGGTAAAATGAAGAGGATCTGGTAAGAAACTGATATTCCAAATGGTCTTGGATTATACGTGGGTGTTTTTCTGTGTGCGAGTGTGTGAGGAAGAACAATTGAGGGCACGCTAGCTCACTGCTCCAAGGCTCACAGCAGGTGATGATAAGGAACCATGACAAACACACACACTCACCACCATTTAGAGTCTGAATAGTCGTCATATACTGTACATTTCAGCCACCAGCCCAAAGCTTACTCTGGCATCCATCACAAACATAACAGGTGGCCTGGAGCTGACCAAGACAGAGTTATGAATATCAAATTCAAATGTGTCAAAAATGAGAGTTGGATTATACACTTCCCTCTGTCCAAGCTCAAGACTGGTCTACAACAGTTTTTGTGCTGCGAGGCTGAAACTACAATTCAGTTTGATTGCAATAAGAAAAGACTCCCGGAATGACTATTTTGCAATTCTGGAATAACTGCAAAAAGAGAGAAAAAAAAGAAAAAGAAACATCATGCAGCTGTGGAGGATCTCTGTGCTGCTTCTTTCTCTGTGTAGCAGTTGAATATATATTATCGCCATTCTCTACGTCTGCAGTGGGCTAAAAGATAATCTGTTTTTTCCCTTGAGGAAAAATAATTTTGCCTTTTTAAAGAGTTACCATATATATCAACCTAATTTACACCAAAATGTACACCTGTGGCTTTGCAGATGGTGTTTATTAGGAGAAACCAACAGTCTAGTGATGAATCTTCTCATTTCTGTAAATGGAAGGAGGAGTAGGGAAACTCATTGTATACTTTATTCTGGCTCAATAGCCAAATGATATGTAAAGAGCTACTAAAAGGTATTTGATTTTTAAATGTGAAATCTTCTTAACTACCTTGTACTTTTATTTATTTTTTCTGAAAAGCCAAGTATCATAACAGGATTGTCTGATGTCATTAATAAAGTGAATCCATTAAAAGGTAGTAATTGCAAATTTGTGATAATACTTTTGTACTTTTTTGGTGCTAGCTTTAGTCATCTGTTTTTGTAATTTGTAATTCATAATTATCAACTCACACTTTACCATATCCTTTTGAAAATCTAGCAACATTTTGAATGCAATTTTTTTTACCAAACAACATCTGAACTGCATTTTTAACCATTCCAAAAATAATATGTATAGAAGAGACCAGAAATCCTTTAGAAATGTTTAACTTAGGCACCAAGTAAAGCATAGTTTTTGTTGAAGAGTGATGTATGCCCCCAAAATATTCCCACAGACATTTAAAGTTGTCAAGTCCTTTGTTATAATCCATCCTAATGACATTGTTGACAAACTTGAAACAGAGTTCACAGAATGTATTGTTTAGGAACTATCTGGAACAATCTCTTTCTCACTAACTAAGCCCACTATCATTTTAATATTATTTGTGAGTAAGAGTTTGACTATGTGGACAGTGTTATGTGGAAATTAGTCTGGAATGTATTTCTTTGTTTGCTGTGATGGCACATTTTCATAAATGTAACTATACTGTCGGTTGAGTTGTCGAAATATTTTATCAGTCACAATGGTAAACGGAAATTTTGCAATAAAAAAATACAACTTCATACAAAATCAACAAACTGATGCAGAAATGGGACTCGATTGTGCAGACCTTTCTTCCTGTCAGCTCAACCAAACCTCTATAACGCCCCATAGGCAAGGACGATAATTATTGTTGTTATTCATTTTTGTGAGTGTATTTGAAGTGTTATTAATCATTTGTCTGCTGGTAACATGCACTTTCCCGTTTTGTCGGATCAATAAAATTTTATTCTATCCTGTAATAAAAGGTCAGAATTTTTGGGAAGTTGTGTTTTTTTGCATGCAAAGCAAGCAGTGTTTAACATTTGACTTTCTGGTACAATCTTCATCATCTCGGTCAGCAACTAGCATGGATTTCCAGCATTTTAAAGAATCAGAACTTTTTTTTCAACATTTATAATGATAAATTACAATTGTATCTTATATTATTTTATTACAATTACTGTAACAGATAAAATCCCTAACAATATTTTGTTGATTGTGTTACAGCCATCCCTGGTCACCCCTACATAATCATGAACTTTCATAAAATCCTAAACGCAGACCCATAATAGCTTTGGCCTCATAAGAAAAGAGTGCCAGCACTTAAAATAAATAAAGATCTCATGTTTTGGTCTATATCTAATGTGTAAGCATTTTTGAGGAGATTTGTTGAGTCACTGCTCTGTGAAAAATAAAAAATAAAGTCCGGTGATTAAAAACAAGAGTTTGTAAAAAGATGACTCCACAGTTTCGGGGAAGTTCTTTTAGAAGTCATTTAAAATAAAGTGCACCTTGTAATGGAGTTTACTGAGTAATGTGTGAGTCTGTCTATTTGTCTGTTTTTCCCTTTTCTCAGGAGATTTGGCAGACATGTGGTTGGCATATTTGCTATTAAAAAACAGCACCCGGGGACACCAGCCATAGATAGGTAGCAGGAAACAACCCCGAAAAATTCAAAGCATACGAGTTCTGATGCTGTTTCTGATAGGTTTCTACATCCTGAGGTAAATAATTACATGTGATAAGGGAACAATGAAAACTTTATGTCCAGAGGACCAAACGGAACCTATGTTTACTGGTCTTAAGCAACACCACATGATTTATTGTGTCTAAAACTGTGGGTCAGATTTAAAGTTACAACCTCCCATGATAGAAATTAAATATTTATAATGCAGTATCTGTCACATTTACTAATTTAAACAGCAGTCTAATTCAATTGAGATATTCCAAAGAACTTGCTAAATTTAAGCGTGATAAATAAACAAAAAACACATTTTTTTTTTTAAATAGAAGCTGAATTGCAAAACTCTAAATTGACTAAACTCTTACAAATCAACCTAAGGATGTTTAGAATACATTTATATTTCTATTTAATAATGATTGCAATAGGTATTACAAAATAATGATAAACAAAAAAAACTGCTGTTTACACAATTGTTAGAGATATGGACAAACTGGGTAGATTTTTTTCATGAAACACTCCTTTTGTCTGATGAAAAGCACAAACATCTAAATAAAGGACAGTAACAGAATATTTTATTCAGGAGGTGTACACACTTTTTTCACATTTAGCTTTAATAAATGCTGCATTTTCTATATATTACAAGACAGAATGTATTTCACTGATGTGGCAGTAGAGTGACAACCTCTGGTGTTTAATCATCTTAAATTAAACATCCTCTTACATGTGACTGTCAGCTGTGGATTATGACGCTTTTTGTGCAGCCATCAAGTTACGGTTTATTATTAATAGTATTAGCCATTTTGTCACCTCATCCAATAGGTCAGAATTTTCTAAATTGTTCTGCAAATCTTTTAGTACCTAAATTTAGGACTGAAGGTCATAAACACTTCAAACAAATGGGATAAAATCATCTTTCTAAGGTATTTAAACTCCGACCCTCTGTTATGTTTTCAGAAGAGTGAACATATGTTAGCTTTATCTTGAAAAAAATTCATAGTAATTTTCAATCACAGTTTGGCCTCCAAATTTTATAAAAAGCTGATTTCTCCAGATGTCTTACAGAGTTGTATTAAATCTATTCATCTCTATTTGCCTGCTTTAGATCTGTTTCCCATTGTTATGGATAACCTAGTTAGTGTTCCACTATAATATCAAAGTTCGAGAAGATTTAAAATAGTCTGTTAGTTTGTGGGTCAACAAATGTGCTTAACAGAAGAGCTGTGAGCCAACTTTGAGTATTGTCAAATCAAAATATCTTAAACATATATTTCTTTTGGTTCCCAAGATTATTTTATGAGTCACTGGTAAATTAATATTCTTGTCACACCTTTTTTTTCTATTTCCCCTCCACATAGCCAATCAGCAGCCCTCTGATTTAACAAATCTTCTGAATAACAGTAAGAATTAGGGATGAAAATTAATGAACCAGTAATGACTACACGTCACACTTGGCAAAGCTTTGAAAATTACAGAGGTCCTTCTCCCAAGCTTTAAACTCAGACGTTTGTCTTAGTGGGAATGAAAGTTGTTGCTTTTCATGCAGACAATGAATTATGAAGCAGGCTAGACATCAAACTGTTCAGACTATGCAGCCTTCACTAATCTGAGACAGCAAAATGCATTTAATCCTTAAATCTGGAGGATCCTTTAAATTGAGAAAGCATGCAACATTTACTTATTTGATGTGTTTAAATTGCAACAGAAAAAGGAAGAAACACAGAACAAATGATTTTTTTTTGCATTAGTGTGGTTTACATGCACTTGAACATATCTCGTTAAATAATTGAGGGTGTAACGATTGATTTTTTAAACAATTCATATCATAACTGGTTGCTGATATGATTCCGATATTGTTTTATTTTTAATTATCCGATTTACCTGCCTAAAATCTATCCAGGACATCTTTAGCCAAAACTTCAACCAGTGTTACGTTGTGGATAATGGCAGACGAAGTGTGCATCTTCAATGGACTTCTGAACCGTCCGACCTGTAGCAGAGGACAGTTGTTGTAGCGAAGTGCGTTAATTTCTGCTAATGCATACTTTGACGGCCATTCCTGCTGTTACCATGGTCAATTACAAAAAAATATTCAATCCATCTTTAGTACTTTATTAATGTTGTTTTTTTCAATTTACATCGCTTTATGCACACAAAGCAGACTATCTGTTGCGTGGTGCTGCGCGTTGTCGCTATAACATGACAACCTGCTAAGTTGACCTCAACTGCAGCAGCAAAAGAAAGCGATATATGTGCTGATTGTCACGACACGTTAAATAAAACATCAGTTCAGAGAGAAAGTTTACCTCTTACCACTTGTTTTTTTCCTGATGATGAGGCAAAAGGTTGTTTTGAAGAAGCCAGTGCAGTGATATAGAACACTAAAGCTATGTGACCGGAACTTCTTTTTTAGGCGTGAATTATCACTACGGATTATCACTTTTTAATTCACATCCAGCACCCAATCAGAATAGAGTATTCACCTGGACCATGGTATAATCAGAGAAAAATGCCTATGTGCTGAACAGTGCAGGTGAAGGTTTCCAGATTCCGTGCATTTCTTACAAGATAATTAAGTGTAAATAAATTTGTGTAGAAACAAACAAGTAAACAAGAATTGATGGCAAATCCATTTACATTTTGTTTAATAAAGTTCAGCCCACTGTTGTTTTTCTACATCAAAATAATCCAAAGTGAACATTATTAGAACATTAGACCACACCGTATTAGCATGTAGTACATGTCTTTGCTAAATTCTTTCCACACTTTGGACTTTAATGATGGCGTAATCATTTTTTGCTATTGTCCCGTGCGTTGTTTGCTGTGATGGCATATTTTTTGATTATGATTGTAATCAATTTATTTCCTTTTGAAACGATTGTATAATGGTAAACGTTGATTCAATTAACAACTTTCACCATTCAGATTGATCTGGTTGGATCGTAGAAAGTCCATTAATCGATTAGATTGGTTAATCCTTACACCCCTTTAAATAATGTGTATGATATATTTATCCTTCACAACAAACTTGCAAATTAAGGGGAAATAGAAAATATTCATGATTTATTTTTTACTGTACTATAGACTAATGTAAATGAAAAAATACTTTGTTATATCATTTTAAAAAGCTAAATGCCCAAAAAAATACAGATTTCATACATACATTTCGCTTATAATAAATCATGTAAGAATTTGAACAAATTTAAAAACAAGAAATTGGTAAATTTTTTTAACAGAAAAGTGTTTAATCTTTTTATTTTTTCCCCCCAAAATTTTTTTTGTTATTGCCCCCAGATCTATTTTACTATTAAATCATTTAGCTGTTCCACCCTTTGCTGCTGGAAATCATGGTATTGGAGGTGGAGAAACAAAAAAGAAATCTATCATCTCATTGTGACAGCACTTGTCATAATCACATTATAAATGTCTGTATGTTTGAGGTCAGAAGCTGGAAATTCTTGGAATTTCTCAGAGGAGCTTTACATAGAGGTTGACTTTACTGGATGTGATTCAACACTAACAGACTCATCTCCTTCTGATGATTCATTCTTTTGAATCCTAAGTAAGAACAAAGAGAACCACTTAAAAAGTCTGCGCTAAAGCAAAGTCCATATTTTTTTGTTCGTCTCTTTCTGTATTTCATCTCTTTTTTTGCAAAGGTCAGTCTGACTCTCAAAATGGAGTCATATAAACTGAACCATAGCCTTCTGATAATAATAAACAAGCAGAATTGACCTCACAGTAAAAGCATTTGCCTCTGAATGTGTGTTTTTTCTAAAATAAAAACCTTTTTATTTCTTGCATTCTCACTAAAATGCTTGACCAAGTTGTGCGAAGTGTTTCCTCTTCTGTTAATGGCTCAGAAAGAGAGGGTGTGTATGTGCTCTCACACATACACACCCACGTCTGCAAGTTGTAAGAGGAAAAAAAAGGATTTTGGGATGTGCCCTATAATTGCATCTTTACATGGTAAGAAAGTTCTGCAGCTGTCACCATGATATTGTGATTTACAGATTTGCCTGCCAAGACAAAAGTAGTCTGTGTATGACAATTGCCAAATGTGTAGCAAAGAGATGTGGGGCTAAAGCCAAGATTCACCACGCCGAGCGTCTGAGAAAACACTTCCAGGAGACTGTGATCGTTTCTGCCTGTATATCAGCTCTGTTTTACTGCCCTTCTCAGCAAATGGCTATTTGTCATGACAGAGATGGATCTGACAGTCGCTCCTTACCTTTTGGATTTAGCAGCAATCACCTGCTCTGCAAAGGGTAAATTATGCCCTCAGTTCAGATGGAATCAGTTTTATGAGAGGGCATCTATTGGGTGACAGACTGGCCTGCAGGTAGCAAAGCTGTATAACAACTAAAAAAGCTGCTGGCTCAATATGCATCACTGAGAGGTGACTTTATTCCAACAGCAGCGTGACAGATTGTGGGTGGCTACCATTACACGTGTGTTTTCTGTACTGAATTATTATTGGTTAATCTATAACTTACATCTAAGTGCTTCTCTTTTTCTAATATGATAGAAATAGATCAGTGATGAGTGCAAAATATATTTAATATGTTTAGTGGAATGCCAAACATAAGGCAATTTAGTTCCTGCAGTTTTAAATTGTGGTGCTCTGCCAATCTTTATTTGTTAGAGAATGCACCAAACTGAAGCAAATTGAGGAAGGGTTATATTAGTATTTTATTTTTATTTTTGTTAAAAAAGAAAAAAAAAACTGGTGAACAAGTGAAATGTTTTTTTCTCCATTTTCATTGTTTACCTACACAAATGATAAAAGCACCAGACACACTGCTGCACACAGCATTAAGGACAGTCTGATAGAAATGAGTAATTGTGACTGTGAAATGTAAAATTTGTGGGCATTAATTGGCTGTTTTCTCACCAAAAGTCCCCAAAAATATGCATTACTGTGGAGCAAGGACGATAAAAGATTTCACATTTTAAACTTGTGGCCATTGAATGTTTGCATTGACTCTGAAGTTTTAGTGCAGCACAAAAAGCATGTCATATTGTTCTTAAGACACTGATTAAGGAAATGTTTTCTTTTTACCAAAAATAAAAAGGGTTTTTAAATGTCCTGTTTGGGGAATTGTTTTCCCTTAAATAGTGAGTTAAATAAAGAAAATTATACTGTATTCAATTCAATTCAATTCAATTTTATTTATATGGTCCAAATTCAAAACAACAGTCGTCTCAATGGGCTTCATACCGCTAATTGTAAGGTAAACATACAATAGATCATAAATATATAGAATTCAATAGGATAATACTAAAACGTTAACCAAACAGACTAAACTGGGCATCCCTTAGACCCCCCCATCCACCTGTTTTTTTTAAATCTCTGAATAAAAACAATATTTTTTCAAAAGTAACAGATCTGAGCATGCCTACAAATGAGCATTAAGATTAATAGCCCTCTTTGTTAAATTAACTTAACAAAATGTGTTAATTTTGCTTTTGTTCATTTTGTTCATTGTTCATTTTGAAGGGGTAAAATCCTACAAAAGGAAAGTACAAATTTAATTTGTAGTAATGTGTAAATAAATATAGATTTTTTAAATGGAGATTCTTTACAAAAAGTACCTGTTAATAGCTGAACAATTACTAATTTTTCGGGTCTTTCCAATTTAAGATCTGCAGACCCGTCAGTTTGAATGTTTCTTTTAATTATAGATTTGTTTCAGTCCCACTACTTTTGTTCTATTTTAATTCTATTTTTAGTCATCCCTCATGCCCTTCTGATGTTGCCCTGATTATTCTTCCCCTGCTTTTGCATTTTTTAAAATCAACAACAAAGATTGTGAGGCACCTGTGTGTAGTAAAGAAACATGTCGAATAAGGGAATATTAGTGATCCAGAATGTCCTGCAACCTGTGAGTAACAAAGAACTGAGGAAAAAAGGTGGAGAAGCCGAGTTCCACTGACCATCATGGGGAGCTCAAGCAAAGCAGAGGAGACAGGAAGATGCAGGTGTTCGGCTGCTTCCTGTGGAGCAGGTGTGTGCGTTCAAGGCTGCATAAGACAAATATCCCCCAGAACATTACAATAAATACTATTCAGGTAATTGTTTCAAAGAAGGACAAATTAAGACGACTTTACTCGCTTAAAGGAAAAAAAAAAAAAAAAAACACCTGAACACATCTAGACTTGTGAACACAGAAGGAATAGATTTTGTTGCTGTGCAGTCTTTAAACACAAGCAGCCAGCGATGCGTTGATGGCCTCGAGGCAAAAGCTTGACTTGATTTAAATTGGGGCTCATTTGTTCTATTACACTACTGGAAAATGTATACTGACAGTGAATGAACAAAGTCTTTAAAAGTAAGTGAGGCACATTTACATTCATAAAAATGCGGGTTATTTTACCATTAACTGTGTTACGTTTTGACCATTCAGCACCTCCCTGATAATATCCAGTGGAAAACCGGATCGATTCCACATCTTATTTATTAGTGCTATTACTGCTGCCGGTGTAAGTTGGTGTACGTTTATTTCTCATTTGTAACCCTTTTTTTTTTTACTTGTCATATTTTTTAACCAAATTTGAGACACTGTGTTTGGATTCTTAGACATTAAAACAACAAAGGTGAGATAAAAAAATAAAAAGAAACAAGCAAAATAAGGAATAGCTGCCTTTATCTCCATGTGAAATACTAATAAAAAAAAGTTGAAACTGTTTTTCACACAGGCTGTAGTTAGATGCCCTGGGGTGATTTAATTTCACTCAAGGAAGATAGAAGCTTCTAAGGTCTGTCCTGTTGTTTGGCATAACTTTTCTCTGAGAGCAGAAAACTGTTCAGCACATTAATAAAAAGCCCATGAAGGAGCTTCAAAGATCAAGAGTCAGAAAAACTAACAAAAATAACAAAACCAAAAAATAAAAATCAGCAAGTTAAATAAGTCTGAAATGGTGGAACAAAACCAAATGAATAATTTACACTTTTCAAAAGCGAACACATTGATTCAAGGATGAGCACGCTATGTTGTCAGTGTTCGACTCCATAAATGAGCACTTATCCTTGCCGCAGCAGCTGAGCCCATTCGAACATCCTAGATATGTGGCACTCCTGGGAGGGAGAGGTGTCACTGCATCGGGATGGCAGGAATAGTTGTTGGTTTCCATGTAGCCTTCACTCATGTACCCAGCAGTAAACATCTGTGCCATTACGAGCGTGAGCTCTAGAGGATGAGGCCTGGAAAGGATCCCAGCAGGCAATTAGACAACCTTAGGCCAGCTGCTCTGCATCCCGCAGCAGCGGGCCTTCTTCTCTTGAAGCTAATTACATAACAAAGACAGTCTTTAATCAGGTCTTGTCTGTACGCTCCTCTATCCCTGCATCCCCCAGCAACTTCCTTCCCCACCCTTTTCTGTCCTCTATGTCCCTCATCAGCCTGTGGCAGATTGCATTATCATGCAATCTATGAGATGGGGAAAAAGAAGAACAAGAGAGTAAAAAAAAAAAAGGCCTCTGGTTGGTCTGCTGCATATTCTGGTCAGACGGCTGACCCTTCCTCTGTAATGATGGTTAGTAGGACAGAATGCAGACTCGCGGGAGGAAGACATTCAGGTTTAAAAAGCAACAGAAGTTCTATGATACTACAGAGCAAGAAATTCAAGAACAAACTGAGTTCGAGCACAAAACAAAAAGAGTGTCAGCCAAAGAACTGCGCATGGGGAAAAAGGAGAGCAGCCATGGAGGGGCCGATCATTTTCTAGAAGAAAGCAAACAGAAAAACTTTCAGAAAACGAACGTAGCTCGTCATGTGAACAGAGAGGCACACCTTCATGTAAATCCTAAGAAAAAAAGTCTAAAAACACACTTAGTAAAATAAAGAAATATAAAACATAACAAAAAGCAAAATACTAAATTAATAGTAAATGCTCTTTGCTCTTAGATGCAGTAACACTTGTACATATTTGAGTTTGAAAATAACTTGTTAATTAAAGAAAAATAAAGAATTAATAAAATGCTTTTAATTTGTATCTCTTTACTTGTCAAAGACAAATGAAAAAGGTCTTTTACTAAGAAAAAAGGGGACTTTTTTGTGTATAAGTTGCTTGTTTTTTTTAAACTTCTGCTAAATAACGTTTAATAAAAAAACACATCTCTCTTTTTTTTAAACCCTCTTAAAAGTGTGGCAGACAGAAAAGAAAAAAAGAGGAAAAAAGAGGTTCAGTTAGTGTGTTGCAGATTTGTGTAACTGGGAAACAGCTCCCAACAGTTCCAGAAGACCCCATTCATCAGCACTGATCATTGTGAATGCACCAAACTGTGCTGCACCATCCAAGACTGATATGTTTAAATGGATCTTGACTTCCTTTCAGTTTGTCACAACTCCCGGCTGGAGAAGTTCAGCGACTCTGAGTTGGGGATATATGATCCATCACATCCTCAAAAAAAAAATGGGATAACCAAATTTTCACAAACAGACCTGGTGTGCTTTGTTTAATTAGCTGGGTATGTGAGTGGAAGGGGAGGTAAAAAGACTATGAAAACAAAAGAAAGGTAAGTGAGAGAGATGGCTGTGCACATGGTAAATGGCGTATACTTGTACAGTGCTTTCTACCTTCTTTCGAAGGCCCAAAGCGCTTTACAGTCACAGTCCCATTCACCCATGCACACACACATTCACACACACATTCACACACTGATGGCGGCTCCGCTGCCGAACACTGGCGCCAACCTCCCACCAGAGGCAAGGTGGGGTTCAGTGTCTTGCCCAAGAACACTTCGACACATGGGCGTGCAAGGCGGGAATCGAACCTGCAATCTTACGATCATGGGTCGACCGCCCTACTGCTGCACCACATAGTGACAGTCTAAAGACACAAGTAACTAAAAAGACAATTGCACGTAATTAAACAATCTGCACTGGAAGCGCAAAAAATTCTGATGTTTTAAGGAAACCCCTGCAAAGTTACTTATTACTCTAAAACTGCAACACAAAAACATCAGTGGTACCCCAAACAAAAGTGTTTATGACCTACTATTGCAAAATTTATGAAATCTCAAAAATGAACTATTTCATAAATTAACTATACAAATAGCTAGTGCTTTTTGCAATAAGTGTATGCAGGTTTGTCTTTTCTCTACAGAGAGAATATGTTTCTAATTACTCTACAGTTCAGTACATGTCATTAGATGTTAATTGCATATTCATTTTTCACGTAATCTGCCTTGGATTGCATTTCAAATTTGCTTTTGTTTGATAAATTGAGGAAATGAAGTAAGAGATTAGTCATACTTTTAAAGTCAGACACAATTGTATGAAAAAGGTTCAAATTAGCATTGGCCTGCTAATAACCATAATCATTACAATACGCATTTTGTCCTCTCAGAAACAATGTAATAACTAGTGACCTTTGCAGACAAAAAGAACGCGTGTTCATTTGGAAAAACTAATGCAAAGCATTGTTAAACAAAAAAAAACTCCACATTATATTTTTACATTTTTAAATTATGATTTACAATAAAAAAAATGAAAACAACTATTTTTATTTAAAATAGAGAGCATCTGAGACACGGCTTTGCATGTGAATTAAGGGGGCACAGAGGATTATGAATTCTAAATACACTACCTTCCAATAGAAAATCATAATGCCGTTCTAAAAAATGCATCACATAATGCCCTATTAACATAGAAAGGAATTAAAGGGTCTATATTCGGGGTGTCAAACTCAGTTTCACTGAAGGCCACATCAGCATAGATGCTGTCCTCAAAGGGCCAGAAATAACTTCAACATGTAACCAAATATAATGAAAAATAAATGTAACTACTCCTTAATGTTAAATAACACTATAACTTTTTAAAGTGACAATTACAGTTGCATATGTTTGCTTGCTACTCTAGCATAAATCCTTTTAAATTTTGTCCACTTATTAAAACCCACATAACATTAATGAAGGATCAAACTGTCCAAGTGAATAAAGAAAAAAACATAAAACTGAGCTGCAAAGATCGTCTATTACACGTGTATCATTTTACAAAAAAGGCTTCACACAGCCTTGCATCCAACTGATGGTTTGATGACAACAATTTGTCTGCATACACACATAAAGGCCTGTTCACACCGGGACGAATTTCGCCGGCGATTTTCGCCGACGTTTAACGCCTCGTGACTAAACAAAGGGCACCAACGAGAGTGTGCACACCGACGCGAAAAAACGCCAGGCGTTAAAGCGTCAAAAAAAAAAAAAAACGCCTCGGGTTCGTTTTTTTTTTTCGACGCGTCGCGTCGAAATCTACTCGACCAATGAGAATGGCGCTTTTGCTCACGTGTCTGGAGCTTCTGAAGTTACAGTAAAACACCACTTGGGGGCGCTCAAACACAAAACTGCCTTGTTGAGCACACATACCAGCGAAGAAGATAGACGCCAAGTAGCGTCTACACAGCCGCGAAGCAATAATGACGGACATTCTAAAACATCCCCGAACCAAGCACCAGTTGGAGCTACTGGTGCTTGAAATATTCATGTTTTCTTTGTATTATTCTGACAAGCGCGTAAATACTTGCTCTCTTCTTCTGAGTGAAAAGCGACTTTAAGAAGCGTAAAGTTGCGCAGCGCCACCTTGTGTACAGGAGTATTTCTGTTTTACATTAAGCGCCATCTAATGTCAGGGAATGAAATTGTATGTTCACTCCACTCATCGTCAGCGAAAATCGCCTGGGTGTGAACACAAAAAACGTGGCGAAAAACGCTGGCGAATAACGCCTGGCGAATATTCGTCCCGGTGTGTACGGGCCTTAAGACCTGCAAACATTGAATAATTACAACAGCAGCAACACATAAATATGTAATCAAAAAAAAAAAAAATTAAGAAATTAAAAACTTTTAAGCTCTCACATAAAATGACATGTCGGGCCAGATTTGTCCCGCGGGCCTTGAGTTTGACATGCAAAATCAACTTTTTGTGCTTTTAAGTGTGTTGTAATGTTAATTCCTCACAAACAAACAACCCCACAGCGGTATTTTGAGAGCTGCTAAAATTGACTCGATAAAAAAAAAGTGTCACTAAAAATTGTTCTTTAGTTTGCCAAAGGCAATATATTATCATGAACAGTCCACAGTTCACACAGTTCTCAGTTTTGTAATACATTTTCATATATAAGGCGTTTGTGTGTTTCTGTAAAGCCTTTCGGAAAATTGTGTTCCTCAGCTCAAGCTGCAAGTACTGAGGTGATCCGCTCTGCATCCCACACTGCGTCTCATCTATCCGGCTCCCTGAATCCAACCTGCTACAGTGTCAGATGAAACCAATCACATCTCCCACCAGTCAATTGTTCCCAGCAACAGAAACAACATCAAACCCATTGATTTAGAGCATGGCTTCACATAAGGTGATCAACCCCTCACAACTGTTTTCAGCCGCATTGATTTTTTTTGGACACTGCACACTGAGCAGATAAGTAGATATTGTAGACAACACAACTTTAACTTCAGATGTTTTTGATCAAGGTTTTTGAAAACTTGCTGTGAACAGAAGGGTTCTGTGATTTTAGGGAAACTCTAGAGATCAAACACAAAAACATATCAAAGAATAACCTGGATAAGAATAACAAAGAATAACAAAGATGAATAACATTTATTTTAAACCTATTATAAAAACTGGCTTTCTAAAAGGCTCCACATTATCATAGGCAAAAAATTATATTAAATACACGATTTGCTGTGAAGATTTGCTGAGACAATGACACAGCAGTGGATAAGTACACAGTTCAATTTAGTTTAAAAAATATAATTATTCCCAGCAGGGAATTGGCACTTTCACAGTGGAGTTCACAAGTGAAACTTGTCATTTATTAAACTCAGTATTGTTTTATTTTATATCAACAAATGAATACATTCACTCCAATCATCTTTTGATATGTTTTGAAAAACATTCATAGTGTTTTTTTAATCAAAATGATGCAGTTTTTAGCCAAAAACCTGTCCATTTTTCTTTGATATATTTTCTGCAGAGCAGTAGTTCATTAGAAATTTGCCTCCGAGTTGTAGGCAGGACCGTTGGCATGGAATAACCCCTCTCCCCCTTCCCATCACCCATGACTGAGAGCTATATGTTCACATGGTCTCGTGCTTGCTTACAGCCCGTTTTGTAACTGGTGCAACAACCATGGTGACCAATATTGGAGCTATCCATCCGTACAGTTTTGAACCAGATACCAACTCAGACAAGAAAAACAAGGACGTACATAAATCTATTAATCTACAAGATGCATCAGAATGGAGCAGAGGAAGGAGCCGTTGCTCCACGCGGTTTACTTTCTACATAAATATGATCACTGTCGAATGGCATTTTTGTTTTGTCTGCTCCTGATTCTCAACAATTTGTATATATATATATATATATATATATATATATATATATATATATATATATATATATATATATATATATATATATATATATATATATATCCTCAGAAAAACACCACAAAAACATGTTAAAAACACTAAAAACATCATTCTTAATCAAAGTGGGGGTCTAAAAAGTCTGTCTTTAGCAACTTTCAGCTGCATCTCACTATTTTTAAATATTGAAATATGCATGGCCCTGCGACAGACTGGCGAACTGTCCAGGGTGTACCCTGTCTTCGCCCATAAGTGGCCGGGATAGGCTCCGGCAGCCCCATCACCCCGAAAGGGATAAACGGAAGAAGATGAATGAATGAAGGAATTCAACTAGAAGTCAGAGCGTTTAGCCCTTGTGCCATCCTATGACCCCACCCTTACATTGACGTGTTCTCCCCACCATGACAAAGGTGGATAAAGGCAGAAGGTGAATGAATGAATGAATGAAAAATGCATGCTGTGTATGTTTATGGCATAAATATTTAAGAAACACATCAGATTTTTTTTCTATAAAAGTTATGGAAAAAAAAGAAAGAGAATGACTTAAAACATTTAGAATTCATATTTCTTTATCATGCAAACTTTCCAGGTAAGTATGTCAAAGATGCAGTCTCATAAAACAAAACTATTTCGTGCAATTTGCATTAGTGCCTGCAATTAAACATGTACATGATGGAAACATGCCATCACTGAGAGCAGCAGACTCCACAGGAATGTTTTCATTGACAAATTTGATAAACGGCTTTGATTGAAAGTAATTTATTGCTGGTATAGTGTGTCATTAACATTTCCAAATTAAAAAGATTGCCATGGAAAAACAATTGAATCTAATATAAAGAAATTAAATATGAAGAAATGAGCCTGAAGGGAAAATTCTAAACACCTGAAAGTTTAATTTTACCAGCTGAGATAAGCTGAAGTGCAGAAGAAATGGTGGGAGAGATGATGAGCAAAGTAGTAAAAAAAGAAAAAAAAGTGTGTTCTTTTCTGCACTTAATGTGTGAAAAACACTTAGATAAACAACATTATTAGTATCACTCAACTCTACTTTGTATTTTTGCTTTGCAATAATCTGTGAATGGTTTAACAGGGGCATTTTTTCCTTTGTATTCCTCTGTATTAGAATTTCCTACAACCAATAACACTTAATTTCATTGCGTAACGCTGCTGTGCTTTATTCTCTCTGCCTCCAGGAAGGCAGATAATTATATTAACTATGTCTATTGTTACTTTCATATACTTTCAACCTTGTGGTTTAACACAAGCAGTGCGCCATTTCCCTCCTCTCAGAGGTAATATTTAATAATGCACTCTGTGAATAGTCAACCTTGTCACTCAAAACATTGCAGAGACACTTTGCCACAAGGATATGTATTTCTTCCCTCCTTTGTGTCTAACCTTCTGCCCTTGTTGATGCTCAAGGACACATAATACAGTGTGACCGGTGTTGTTAAATAGTTACAAAGACAAACACTAAGAGCTGCAGGCTACAACTGCCCCGAGAAAGTTTTCAATTTTTTATGCAGCATACTTGATGCAACGTCTGAATCACACTGCTTAGCAGCTGTCAATACTTTTACTTTACAGTAAATAGGTTTTGACAGGATTCAACCTAAATTAAAAATGCTTGCACTTATTTTCTAAATTAGGTCCAATCAAACCAATGAGTTTATACAATTAAGAATCAAATTATCATAAAATTAATATTTTTAGTAGTACATTTTTGCAAATAATAAAGGTCTTTTTGGTTCTTTTGTGATGATTCTGCCGTTTTCTTGGACATAGTTTTGGCAGTGCGGCAGTAGTTTATGAGAAATTCTTGTATGTTCTGGGGGGACAGTTGGCACGGAGCAAGTCCACCTGTTTCACACTCTCTTGCTGACTTACATTCCATCACACCTCCAACCTAACAGAACTTGTGCTATACAAATGGCGAACAATATTGTAGCTATCCAGACGTACTTTTTGAGCCCCAGCTCAGACGACGAAAATGAAGAAGTCTGTTTATCTGAATGGAGCGGAGCAGGGAGCTTGAGGCCCGGCCAGCTTTTTTGTGTGTGTTTTTTTTGTCACAAATAAGATCTTTGTTCAACTGCATTTTCATTTACATCGATTTGGACACGATTTTCATTGAATCCGGACTGAAATATGTTTATAATGTAGTAGTAAAATCCTGCCTTATGTGTTTTTACCATAGCTAAGGACTTCCTAAGGAAGTTAAAAGTTTTTCACACGTTCTTCTGACATAGCATCACAGATTTATGATCTTACACCATTTCCCATTACAAACATGTTATCGCATACAGCACTGCTTACTTCCTCATATTAGGAGACCTTATGTTTAGACACACAGACAAGTTTTTGCAGGAGAGAATCAAATGAATCGGCTGCAAAGGGACATTACTTACAAGAATTTGAGAACCAATTAACTCTCTCACCGTGTGGCTGAGTAAATACTGTACAATAAAGAGAGATCTTCCAGACATGGAGGAAACGACATGCTGTGCCTTGAAGACACTGCTGTCCAGACAGTTAAATGAATTAAGCTGAATAAATTAGAATAAATGTTTTAGGAAAAGCAGTCACAGGTCTGAACTCTGAGAGGCTGACAAGACTGACTCCTCTAATTCAAATTTAGTAAATGCAATTAGACTCTTTTCAAAAGGGGTGTGCAAATGTAAATGCAACAAACAGGTCAAAATCGAAAGCTTTTAGTAAAAGGAAGCAGTCAAGACTAAATTCATTAATTTATCAGAAGAAATTTTACAATCGATAACAATAAAAAAATCTACTTTTCACTAATTCTGCTCTGTTGCTGAGAAGATGTTAAGTTAATAGGTTATGTTTAGAATTGTATTTATATTTGGGAAAAGTCATTAAAAACAAATCTTTTTCCAAGTATAAATGGCTTAATAATGATGTCTTAAAAGATAATGAGTGGCAGTGAGGGCAGAGCTGCGGCCAGGTAGATAAGCGTCATTATAGTGAAAATGCACAGCAGTCGTTCAGAATACTTAATACCCTTTTAGTAGATAGAAAATTAAATAAATCATTGACTGAAGAGATAAATGAATTTTGGGGAGAGGGACAATTTATCTTCACCGCTTCACTGCACTTATTTGCCAAATCTTGGCTTTTAGAAAGGCCGGCAATGCTGGCCTTAACCTAGGAAGACATGTCAGTGGGGCTTCTGTGGCAGCTGTGGTCATCATTCATCTCAGCTGAATTCAAATTCCCCAGAGACACCCAAACATCTGAATGGTTTTACGACAGACGCTTATGGTACAATATATCCCAGCAATTCAAGTGAACACGTCTGGTGACTGCATTTATGCCTTCCTAAAACAAAAAAGGTTTTAAAGAAAACTGGAGAACAATAGAAAATATTAGAACAAAATCCAAACATAAAAAATGAATATAAGCACCAATAAAATGTTCATGAACTTCACAATTTAGAGAGAAAAATATGTATTTTACACAATTAAATATAAATAGAAATAGATAATGACTTGCACTTTCCTGAATTGCGTACAAATAAAAACTAAAAACAATTGTAAAAATGTGTCTATTTAAATCAGATGCCAGGTGTTTCTAAATAACGTTTTATTGCTGTGATCTTGTTTTAAAAAGGAATTTTCTCCATAATAATTATGATCATGTCTTAATAGATGCCTACCTTTAAGAACACAGTCCATACTTTTAGGACCAAACAGATCTGGCTTTCCTGTCTGTTGTTTACAAAAAAAATGTCAGATCCCTTGACAACAAATTATCTTTTTCAGTTTTATTTTAGACATAAATTAGAGAGACAATACAAATGGTTCCAAACAACCAAATTAACAGGAACCCTTATAAGAAAAAAAATGTCATTATTCCTTTACTTTTTATTTTTTTATTTTTTGGTAAACAGAACTTTACACAATGTTTTTAACAAACCAAGATCTGTCAGGGCTAAATGGAAAAACTTAATAAACCAATATGTCAGCATTGCTTTAAAATGTTACCAATTTGACAAACTAAGTTGGAAGCCACACATGTGGCGGTTTTTGCGGTTTTTGATATGGGCGATGTGGGCGGTCGCCCAGGGCGGCACTTCACAGGGGGTGGCAATTTGCCATGCCCAATGCGTTACACATTATGTGCAAATATATTCAAAGAAGGAGCTTTTAATTTAAAATTGCTTCAGCTGCCGACACTTAACACTTTTATTTTGACACAACAGACTGTTAAGAATGTCTTTATCCTATTTCCTCTTCACACTTATGGTGCAAAAAAATAAAAAAATAAAGATGAAATAACTCAGAGTGAAACAACGTAAAACAGGCACATGAAAAGGAATTAGGCAGAGCAAACACCCGTTCTCAACCCAATTTCGACAAAAGCAGGCAATGGAGATAATTTCCCACAATTCCTTGCTCCGACACAGCAGACCCGACGCGCACGTGACCACCGCCCTCTGCTGCAAGACGCTTGCGGCCACACCTCTTGCGGTAGTCTTTGGAACATAAGTCAAAAAACTCGAGAGGGGGGCGCAACTCACCGGGTGAATCACACTAACAGGTGATTGGGAGTCTTTTTCTATCTGACGATCAACTCTGGGCCGCAGCTGCGCCTCCCGTCATAGAAACGCAGCCGCGTGTGTCAGAGGGAAGGGGAGGGGTGGTGGGCGCAGACCATTTTTTATGGATTGAGTTTTTTTGGAGGATTTCTAATGTTGGTGTTGCACAAATTTAGGGAAATCCCAAATATTTTTGGAGTAATCCCACTGATGAGTTCTATGATTTAGTCTTTAATGTTTTATAAGACCTAAACATATTAATCACAATAAGGTTTTTTTTTTAGATCTAATCCCTCTGATATGTTTCACAAAGACACACACAGGACGTCACACATTAAGAAATTATTGCTAAAAATGAAGCAGGAGTCCAGCTCTAAAAAAAATGATCTAAAAAGAGCAAAAAAAACGGAATTATTTGATTTGTAATTTCTTATTAATATTTCCAGGCTTTCTTTGTTTTGTTCTGCAGCATGTTCATATTTGTATAATTTTGACAGAATATATTTCTATGGAGAGCAAAATATTACAAGTTATTTAAGGTTTAACTTGAGTTATTCTGTATTAATGTTCCTGTTTTTATTCATATTTATGTTCAAAAAGTTCAGTTTAAAAGGTTTAAAAGTTTAGCTTTAGTGTGTTCAGTAAATGTTTATCTTCTTCGGCCCAAAACCTTAAGCGTGTTTTTAACTTAGGCCCCTGTGTGACTGAGTTTGACCCCCCTGCAACACGAGTCTAGAAAATTCATGCATTTTTTGTGTAAAATGGCTAAATAGAAGATAGGGAACACAACAGGATGTTGTCAAATTTTGTATGTGTGTGTGTGTGTGGGGGGGGGGGGGGGGGGGGGGGGGGGGGCTGGTGGGGTTACTCGCCCAGGGAGTAAGTTAGTGTAGAACCGCCACTGCACATCAGACACATACAAACTAAAGTCTCAAAAAGTATTTCAATCGTAAATAAATCTAAACATATATTACAATACAACAGTAGATATTTTTTGTACTGCTCCTTAATACTACCATCTTTCACCTACTGTATAGAAATTTGGGTGAATAATTATGAGAGTTCACGACATCCTCTCTTTTTCCTTAAAAAACGAGCCGTCAGAATTGTACATAAAGCCGGATATCTTGATCTTACAAACAATTTATTTTATTAATCTAGACTTTTAAAACTGCTTGACCTTGTGGATTTTTACACTGCGCAACTTCTATACAGAGCCAGTGGGAAATCGTTACCATTCAATATCCAAAAACAGTTCTTAGGAAATGAAGGAGGCTACAAACTGAGGGGATGAGGGGAACTTCAGGATCAAACTGATAAGAACCACAAAGAAAAGTTTCTGTGAGTCGGTGTGTAGCACTAAACTTTGGAACGGGTTAAGTAATGAGCTCAAACAATGTTCAAATATTCAAATATTCAAGAAAATGTATAAAGAAACTCTGATTTCAGGATATGAAGATACGAGGAGTTAAGGATCAACAGGTGTTTGAATAATTCCAAATAGATGTGTGAACTTGATTGTGGTGAAATATTCAAAGCTCTTTTAATTAGAACCACTGAGTGTTACATTGTAATGTGCATTAATGATTACTGAAATGTTTAAATTACAATCAATAAGCTATTGATTTGTTTACTTGATCTGCAATGTGTAGCAATAATTACTAGTTTGATGTTATCATGTGTTCTAATGATAATCAATGATTATTACATATCGGTACCGTTACTGTTTACTGAAATCATGAATGAATGTTTTCTGAAGATAATCAATCATCAATAAGCACTGGATTTTGTTACTTGAAGAGAATCTTATTTGATCAGAACCGGATCTCAAAAAATGTAAAACTTTCAAATGAATGAACTCAGTAGGGGTGGGATTATATAAATTTGCTTCTTCCCACTCCTCTTCAAGCAATAAATAAAGCACTACTTAACTTTAGTTAATTATCTCTATATTTAATTAAGAAAATGTGATTTAAGTGACTTTTTTGTTTTGTTTTTATTTATTTATTTTTGTCTTTTTAAACTATGCATTTCAACATTTCTGTAATTAGTTTTATAAATGTGTAATTTCTTTATTGCTTTGACTACAATGCTTGAAATAAATCAATAAATCTAATCAAATCAAATTTGTATTGTTATCACCATAACTTAGAACAAAAAAAGGTTTCTGAGAATTTTTATTATAAAGAAAAAAAATCTGTTGTATGTTAAGAAGAAATATGGTTCTCCATTTTTATTAGTTTTACTAGTAGAATTAGATTTATAATTAAGCTCAGGTAGTCGGAGGAGAATCTCCAGAGCTTCGAGAGCAATCTCTGTGTCCTGAAATAGGAGCAGCGTAGGTCAGCATGGTTTTAGCCTCTCAGAGAATAATCTTCAGTGATTATGTTATTGACCACAGGAGTCTCTTTAATGAACGCGGAATTATCCTTGGAGAAGGTAAGGTGAGTTATTTTCCAAGGAAGCCTCACAGCTGGGAGAGATGGCCTATTTGAACTCAGTCTATTTGCAGACGCAGGTAGTTAGAGGGCAGGTGAGTATTCAACAGATGCATAATTATGGCTGGGGTATCTGATATCAACCTGAAAAATTTAGGTTAAAGTTTCAGAAATCTATAAACTAGAGTGGGGCAGAAATCTAGAAATAGAATACTGTTATAAAAAAACAGTCAAGAGACAAAGAATAAGAGGCATGGGCGTTGAGGACTTGAGCAGACGCTTTAAGAGAGTCCTTGACTAGAAGTGATCTACAACGCAGAGTTAAAACATCTAGTAGAGCAAAAATGTTCATGGGCATTTTTTAGCTTGGGCATGCTGCAAGTGACTGGTAATAGCAAACTCTTAAACAACATGAAAGGGAAGTAAGGGTGAAGTAGGTGTGATGCTGATGATGGCGTGTCCAAAAGAAATTTTATTTTTCAACTACACCCCCAAATCCTGTAGAATACGCAAGGAGCCTATAAGTGCTGTTCAGATGATAATGCGTGCTCCATGCTCACCCCATAAAGGTTTACCCATTTTTTGCCCGCAGACCGTCCTTATCTAATCGTAAAAGCAGTTGTGACTGCTTTACTAATCACTAGAATGTGGCATAAGGTCACAGTACAGCAGTCATACCCGTACGTCATTAGTGTGTGCAACTAACAAATACTTACCACACACACACACACGACAATCGCATGTTCCATTTTTGACAAAGCACAAGGAAACAGCAAGACGCACTGATCCACCCCTTAAAGACCCACTCCAATCTTTTTTTGATTTATTTTCAAGGTATTCTTATGGTCTTTTAATTATGATATCATTTTAGCCAAAGCCACAAATCTGTGTCGTTTTCTAGGACATAGTTCCTGAAGAGTAGCAGTAGTTTATCAGAAATTCCCCAATGAGTAGCAAGCATGACTGTTGACAACAAGTAAGCCTGCCTATATTTCCCATCATCCATCTTGTCATGATTTGAATTTGTTGTCTTGTTTTTGGTCCTTGTTCTGTCTTGTTTCTGTTTCCTGTTTTATTTTGAAAGTCTCCTGTCTTGTCTGTTTTCTTGAGTTTTGCTTCCTTTGGTCCCCATCAGCCCTGATCGTGTCCACCTGTGTCTTGTCTGCCCTGTCTGTATTTAAGTCTTGTCTCTGCCTTCCTCCTGTGTTGGTCCATTAGTTACCCCTGTTATGGTGTTCATGCCATGTTCCTCGTCCATGTTTCATGCCACGCCAAACTCTGATCCTCATGCCTCCGCCTCTGCGTCTGGGTCCAACCGGCTCTCGAGCCATCCTCCACCATGACAGAATGGACCAACCATACTTTCTGGACCCAGCAGAGCGGGACATGAAGCTACTAGAGGCCTACTGCCAGGAAGCCGAGCGTACGAGGTCTTACTGGGTTTTTGACCAGGCCCAGTTTGCCTCGTATGCCTGGAGTGGGAGCCACCTGGACTTCACAGGGAGCCGTCTTGCCCTGAGGGGGGGTCGTCGCCGTCGTCCCCGCCGTCCCCTTCCTGTTCCAGAGGTGGTCCGGCACGCACCACATCGCTTTCCAGTGGTGGTGCCAGATGCACCCCATCCCCGTCATGTTCCGGTGGTGGTCCCGGATGCACCACAACCACGTTCAGTGGTGGTCCCGGACGCACCCCGACCCATCCCAGCTCCCAGGGGGGTGCCGCCTGCGCCCCGACCCGTTCCTGCTCCCAGGGGGGTGCCGCCTGCGCCCCGACCCGTTCCTGCTCCCAGGGGGGTGCCGCCTGCGCCCCGACCCGTCCCGGCTCCCAGGGGGGTGCCGCCTGCGCCCCGACGGTTCCCCGGTTCCACTGCCACGCCTGACCCGCCTGAGCTCGGCTCCACGCCTGACCCGCCTGAGCTCGGCTCCACGCCTGACCCGCCTGAGCTCGGCTCCACGCCTGACCCGCCTGAGCTCGGCTCCACGCCTGACCCGCCTGAGCTCGGCTCCACGCCTGACCCGCCTGAGCTCGGCTCCACGCCTGACCCGCCAGAGCCTGACTGCTGGCCCGACCCGCCAGAGCCTGACTGCTGGCCCGACCCGCCAGAGCCTGACTGCTGGCCCGACCCGCCAGAGCCTGACTGCTGGCCCGACCCGCCAGAGCCTGACTGCTGGCCCGACCCGCCAGAGCCTGACTGCTGGCCCGACCCGCCAGAGCCTGACTGCTGGCCCGACGACGACTCCACGCCTGACGACTCCACGCCTGACGACTCCACGCCTGACGACTCCACGCCTGACGACTCCACGCCTGACGACTCCACGCCTGACGACGCCTCCACGCCTGACGACGCCTCCACGCCTGACGACGCCTCCACGCCTGACGACGCCTCCACGCCTGACGACGCCTCCACGCCTGACGACGCCTCCACGCCTGACGACGCCTCCACGCCTGACGACGCCTCCACGCCTGACGACGCCTCCACGCCTGACGACGCCTCCACGCCTGACGACGCCTCCAAGCCTGACGACGCCTCCAAGCCTGACGACGCCTCCAAGCCTGACGACGCCTCCAAGCCTGACGACGCCTCCAAGCCTGACGACGCCTCCAAGCCTGACGACGCCTCCAAGCCTGACGACGCCTCCAAGCCTGACGACGCCTCCAAGCCTGACGACGCCTCCAAGCCTGACGACGCCTCCAAGCCTGACGACGCCTCCAAGCCTGACGACGCCTCCAAGCCTGACGACGCCTCCAAGCCTGACGACGCCTCCAAGCCTCTCATGCCGGACCTGCCTCGCCGGACCGCTCGGCCCCCCGGCCGTCCTCCGGACCTGCCTCGCCGGACGGCGCGGCCCCCCGGCCGTCCTCCGGACCTGCCTCGCCGGACCGCTCGGCCCCCCGGCCGTCCTCCGGACCTGCCTCGCCGGACCGCTCGGCCCCCCGGCCGTCCTCCGGACCTGCCTCGCCGGACCGCTCGGCCCCCCGGCCGTCCTCCGGACCTTCCTCGCCGGACCGCTCGGACCCCCGGCCGTCCTCTGGACTCTTGTGCCCGTCGAGGTTTGTCCTCCGGGGCCCCCCCCTCATGTGACTTTTGGAACCTCGGAGCGGTTCCTTGAGGGGGGGGTACTGTCATGATTTGAATTTGTTGTCTTGTTTTTGGTCCTTGTTCTGTCTTGTTTCTGTTTCCTGTTTTATTTTGAAAGTCTCCTGTCTTGTCTGTTTTCTTGAGTTTTGCTTCCTTTGGTCCCCATCAGCCCTGATCGTGTCCACCTGTGTCTTGTCTGCCCTGTCTGTATTTAAGTCTTGTCTCTGCCTTCCTCCTGTGTTGGTCCATTAGTTACCCCTGTTATGGTGTTCATGCCATGTTCCTCGTCCATGTTTCATGCCACGCCAAACTCTGATCCTCATGCCTCCGCCTCTGCGTCTGGGTCCAACCGGCTCTCGAGCCATCCTCCACCATGACACATCTGTTTACATTCTCTCCCGCTGGCTTACAGCCCCTCACACCCCCTCTTGTTGCTTGAACACACAGAAAATCCACTTCTCTTCTTTCCACAACTCTAGTTAGTCCCTACATTCAAAGTTCCTACTCCGACTCCTGCACCCCTGCTCTTTCTTTTCTCTCTATGCCTCCACATATGCCGTCCTCCTCTCCTTCAACCTACAGCAGTTCTATTTCAATTTACCATATTGAAAATGTAGAAAAGATTTTGCCAAAGAAGCCCTCAAAAAACATGAAACTCTCGCAGATCATTTGAAACTGATTCAAGAAAAAATTATAGGAAAAATCGTTTTGCATTTAACGACAACTTTGGTCAATTTTCAGTGTTTTTCATGTTAAACTTGTCAGAAAAGGGCATTTTTTCGGATTAAATGTTAACTTCTTAATTGCTTGGGTCAACCTAAACACCTGTGAAATGCCATTGATTCCCTTTTCATTATTTCCTCTAAGGGGCAACCATAATTCTAAAAGCTAGTTTCTTTCTGTGCATCCATTTCTAAGAAAAGAGAAAATGAAAATAGGTGCACCATACTCTCTAAAATGGGATTTGCCACTTCCTTGAGTTTATGCTGCTATTTTG
This sequence comes from Oryzias latipes, assembly GCF_053564925.1. Lineage (NCBI taxonomy): Eukaryota > Metazoa > Chordata > Actinopteri > Beloniformes > Adrianichthyidae > Oryzias > Oryzias latipes. The sequence goes on from NC_136240.1 coordinate 11,916,733, forward strand.
CCAAAAGATTTCCAGGTAGTCTGAGGATTCTTTTAGTTCTATAAGTGCTTCTTCGCTTGTGCTTTCTGTAAAGAGTGATGGAAAAAATGAAGGCAACTGTGTGAGAACTACTATTCCTCTAATTGCTGAGCTGCTGGACCATCACTGTCCATCCATAAGTGTTAAAGCAGGGGGATCCAGAATGTAACCACAGCAGCTGTAGATGGGTGGGCTGCAGCCTCATTCATCACAACGGACCAAAAGATCAGACCGTTTCTGCCTGAATGAAGCCTACTACCACAAACCACAGCTAACCAAGATATTTAGATCGGTGGGATGGTTCCTCTTATCTTTTTTATAGCCCAATACCTGCAAGCTCTTGCACTATGAACCACAATTCAGGCTGCACGGTGGAGTAGTGGTTAGCTCTCTTGCCTCACAGCAAGAAGGCCCCCGGCCCATGTGCATGTGATTGTGGTCCTGCGACAGACTGGCGACCTTCGGCAAGTGGCAGGTAGGCTCCGGCAGCCCCGTGGACCCGGAAGGAAAGAAGCGGATTAGATTAAACTACAGTTTCAAATAATTCATTTTCAAATAACACAAACTTTATAAAAACACATTTGGCATATTTTGGCAGATGTGCACATCTTTTAGTAAATTAATCCTATGGGGAAGCTTATGCTACGTTTCGATGATTCATAATTTTACATTTTTTAATTTGCACTTTTTTGTGTTTTCTTTGCATAAACAAAAGCACTGTTATAGATCCTAATCACGTTTCCATTTCTAATTGTCCCACTTTATTTTGACAAAATAAAAATAATGTGGGTAAAAAAGTAAAGGGAGGTCATCAGGATTTCCAAAAAGTCTTAGCATTGTAAAGAAGTGGCAGAATAGCATCTCAAAACTGCTGTCATCATAATTTTCTTGATTTTTTTAGGATCAATTTTGGACACGGGTGGTTTAGCCCAACAAATATCACACTAAGCATAAATGGTTCTTTAAAAATATGGTTAAAAAAATTATTCCTGTAATGCAAAACACCTTACATGGAATTTTATAAATACAGTAATTATACATGTGCCATTTGGTCTTCACTTCAGTTCACTCTCATCTGGACAAAGTAGATTAAAGTGAATCCCAGCATTAATCTTAATGAACATCTGCAATGAGAGGCACGCCAACACTGTCTGGTCAGAGGGCAACATTAGATGCTCATTTCTGTGGGATCAGTGAAGCATTTTGTCCAGCTTGATTGAAAGGGCAGGTTGTGGCGCAGATCACCATGTGGTCTCTGAGGCACACATACATTTAACTCATATTTGTTTTCATTCTCGTTTGTATGTTTTCTACTTTTATTTATTTATTTATTTATTTTAAGAGTATGAACCACTAATTGTCACATGGTGCCAAAGTGGGTTTCAGTTAAAATACACAGACACACATGTTCAAACGCTCAACCAAAACAGTTCCCGGTCCAACCATGAATTCATTTTTGAGACAGTATCTGTGAAAAGCAGATAAAGTTTGGACTTGTCACTGCCGGACTACATTGTAATTAAGCACAGATTACTAGGCTGGAGCCAAGAGCCGATCACTGAAGGGGATATTCTGCCACTGATGAATATCTATCAAGATAGGGAAGGAAAACAACATGCCTCTGTTGATCATTCTGAAACTTTTGGCAGAACTTGAAAGTCTTAGTGAAAACTGCAGCTTGCTCTTAATCACTGTGTGGTTTACTCAGGGATACCAATGTTTACAGAGAGGAGCCTGATGAAAAACCTTTGATTGCACAAAGAGCATCCACATACTCCTTATTTCAGCGTTTTGGAGCTTCACATTCAATACAGCAAGTTCAACGTCGTCAACTGCTCGGCCCGAGTGAATATCATAAACCACCAGAGATCCCAAACTAGATTTGTTGTCAAAAAACTTTGAAAACTCAAAACAAACAGAACCCTTATGATGTTAAAATTACAATAAACAGTAAACAAATTGAACTTTTTTCAGGCTGTGTGGTACCCTACAGCAATCAATTTAGGTTTTGTTTTGTTTATTGTACCATTATGTAGAGTATCACTATGAGCAGAGTTTATGTTTTTAGGAATACAAAAAGTAGAGTGCAAAACATTTCATGAGGATGCGGAAAAAAAAGACAAAATGTAATTTGTATCTGATGGATAGTTTGAATTGAATCATACAAATCACAGTACTTCAGCCACGTTTGATGTTTGTAATTCTATGTGTAGAACTTTGAACCTTTGCTCTTATCTGGCACTTTTACGATAAACTATGATGAATACACTTGACTGTAAGAGAAACAAAGCAAGTGTGTACTTTCTAAAAGCTGAAAGTTTTCGGAATGACGCTGCTTAATATGACCAATTAAAAATGGCAGAATTAAAATCACAGCTGTGCCTTGAGCTAGAATTGTTCAACTGTTTTGAAGTCTGTTTGGCTTAAACTCAGGGGAAGTGGACGTATGTATGGACTTAACTGACATGATTTGGATTTGGGAAATGGTTTCTTTCAAGCAATTAAAGCGAAAATAATACAAAACAGGACAAATAACAGATATATTTATCTATTGAGAGATATCTCAATCACAGGATCATAAAAAATTATGGTAAAAAGTCATAGATTTTATTAGAAGATATGCATACGTCCACATTCACTTGTAAATACACTGACCAAAAACATAAACGCAACACTTTTGTTATTGCTCCCATTTTTTTGGGTATGAACTCAAAGATGTGAAACATTTTCCACATACACAAAATAACCAGTTCTCTGAAATATTGTTCACAAATCTGTCTAAATCTGTGATAGTGAGCACTTCTCCTTTGCCAAGACAATCCATCTCACCTCGCAGGTGTGCCATATCAAGATGCTGATTAGACAGCATGATTATTGCACAGGTGTGCCTTAGTTATTTTGAATACAGCACATGAGAATTTTTTATAACCTATTAAACCCATTACATATTGTCCAAAGCAGTTCATTAGATTTAACTTTTAATCAGTGGCAAGTTTTGTTTTTGGTTTAATGGGCAGCTGTTTGCAGTAAATCCTGATTCACATAAGACACGTGATTATTACACTTGAAACACGATAAAGAACCAACTAGGCAGTGTTTGTTAGTACTTGTACAGGTTTCAGTATCACTAAGAATGACAGTGATAGTGTCTGTTTGGATTTTTAACATTTAAGGGTGTGACAAGATAAAAAAATAAATAAAACAGAAAAAAACTTAAATTGTGTGAAATAGGTTGTGAAATTGTTTCTAATTTTCAATTTAGACAGTTGCACTTTTAATACTTTAATGCATCAGTGCTCTTATTCACCAAATGGAATATAAAGTGGTTCTGACTCCTGAGAAGACCATTTGCTGACAGTCAACAGTAACGCCTACAAAGACATTTCTGGGTCACCTCCTTATTAGCCTTCATCGTCATAAATGATTTCTTCAACTGGAATATCATTTCAAGACTTTGACAGTGACTAAGATGGTTTTCAACCTGTTATTAGGCAGACTGTTCAGACAGAAACTTTCTACTTTTTTTCAAGTTTCTCCAAAGCAAATAGCTGTGAAAGTAATTTTTAAGGCCAAAATAACTGGGTGAGAAAAAAGGGACTGCAGGAGTCATTATTGTAAAGAGGCTGGAATGGAATAGAGGTCCCTGACAAGAGATTAAGACAAAACCCATCAAGCTTTTGTCATCATTTCACAACTTTTAAAAAATTCTGTTCTCCGTTGAGTGATGACTAACTTTAGCTGTCAGAATGGGCCACACTGCAAACCAGCATGACAAACACCTCCCTGCTTTAGATGCTGCAGGCAGCAATTTGCCAGACCAACATGAGTTTTTTTTCTCGCAGATTACGTGATCTGACAACTGCACATTCCTAATGCACAGCGCTGAGCCAAAAGGGTGACAATTGTTAACCGGTCCTCGCAGCATTTCCCGCTTTTAAAAATCTTGCAGTGTTTAAAACTCCCCCCTCTTATAGCCACATATGTATTTTACTGTGATGGGGGCCATTTGCTGTGATGGCCTAAAGGCTCTTTGAAGAATGCAGCATGGCTAGCTTTAACCCGTGCAGTAGACAAGGCTGGGTTGGATCTGGTAATGATTGGCCCACTTTGCAGAGAAAATGTGAAATTGACCCACAGCTGCCCTCACGCCCTGCTGTTTGACTTTTTTTTAATACATCCATCTGGCTGAAAAACTTGTAACAGGCATGTTGTAAGTTTTTAGGGGAGATGTTACCTAGTCCTTTTAGTTTCCTTAATGAAATATATAGTTTTTCCATTGAAAAGTATCAATACTATATGTTCATACAAAACCTTGAAATAATAAATCTATGCCAAAATTGGTTCTGACATACTTAAACTGAGTGTATTACAAAAATATGAAAGTATTTCAGTGTAAAACTATTAAAAAAAAGGTTTTATTGTAAATGTTTTGTGTCATTGGTCCCTAAAAACTTGAAATATGTTTAGTTTTAAGAAAAATGTAAAATGATATTTACTGGTTAATCTAAAATCTAAAAAGAATGCTCCAACAAAAATGTGTTTCAAATGTCATAGTGTGCAAATAAATCATTATTTGTGAGATAAAATGCTTTTAAACTGGTGCCTAGTTATTCAAAAAAATGTTTAAAGTATCCCTTTCTAAATTAATTTAATGAGAAAACACATTTTTTAAATATATAAATTCCTCTAGATTTCTTGAAGTTGCAAAAGCAGTTACACTTAAATATCGAAACTGAGCATTAATCTTTCAGGCATTTAAATGTTTTTACCTCCAAGACTTTTTATAACAAAATTCTGTCATTCTGAAGGATCCCACTTTGAAAAAACTCAGGATTCTGTAGCTTTTTCCACATTTCACTCTAAATTACATACATTTCATGCACGCACTTCAGGTGTTTAATGTCTGCGATCCAAGTTTTTGGACATCAGAGTTGTAAATCCATTGCTCGTCTTTCTCTTTTCGTATGATGGACAATGTTTACCATGGCCATGATAAACTATTTCCTCATAAACGATTTTGTCGCGCCTTTCTGCTGGCTGTCATGTGGGATTCCGCCTGCAGACTAAAACAACCATAATTCACAGGGTGTATTTACCTCCTCAGAGGACAGAAGCTTGACAGATGATAAATTGCCAGTACTGACAATCATCAACACATACCGCCCTGTGTTTGCCTTGAGTATAAGTGGCGCCAGGACATGGAAATAGGACTTTGACATATTACATATGTGGAGAAAGATAGATAGAGAAGTACAGAAAGGGAGAACAAAGAAAAAGACTTTGAAAGGCACAGTGCTATAAGCAACTGGTTGAAATCTTTGATATGTATATCAAGCATGTTTGTTTCTTTGCCTTCATGTGAGTCAACTGCATAATATTTTCCTACTGTGAACAGATTGATACCGTATATGCTATCCCAGCAGGATAGAAACAGCTGAAAGCTGTTTTTTTCCTCTCCTTTTTTGCTTATATACGACACGCTTACAACATTTATAACTTAAAAGACAACACAGTCAGAGTGATAAATGTCTGTGTCCTTACAGCGTATTATTGTATAATAACATTTCCAACAAACCTAATGACATGTGAAAAGTCACCTGCTTTGCACAGACTCTGCAATTTTGCTTGTACTTTTGCAGCACACGAAATAGGGAAAAGCTGACCTTCCTGGACCTGAGAGCTCTCTAAAGGGAGCAGTAAACAAATAGCATCTTCTCATTCTTGACTACATGCTTTACTGGTTTAAAAACTCCATCTTCTTACATTTAAGTCCAGCAAACAAAAACACAAATGACTTCTATATTACAAGTCCATGCCCCAAATTTAACTGTGGATATCCCCGAGCTTTTACATGATCAAAATTATATTGTGCTTTTAACCCTTTAACACATGAGCTTTAGTTCAAGTGTTCCTATTCTTAAGACCGCCGCAGTTCTTTAAGCGTTTATGCATTTAGTGTAATTCCAGTGGATTCTGAAGCAGAGAAAAGCAGCCTTGCGCTGATATGCAACACTTTACATGTAAACTTTATGTAAATCAGCCAATTTTGTCATGAAGAAAAGGACCTTTACGCATTTTGGTGAAAAGTCGATATGCAAAAAATGCTATTCTCCTCATCAGAATCAGCTGATTCCCATTGTTTTTGTAAAACTGTCAAAGTGTGAGCATTATGAAAGGCCGCGTCATGTAGCCACTACGTACATTTTGCACATTTTCGACGTAAAAAAATTTTGGTCTTTCGTGATACATGCATGATATGCGTAATTCAAGTGTTTCTTGCGTTTCTCATTCGTCGATGTACGCAGATGTCTGTAGGGGGTCTCTGACGAGGCGTCTTTACGTGAATTCAGTTTTGAGCTTTCCAAAATTTTTGGTTGTTTGAGAAATACACAGTTTATGCAGATCTTACGTAGTTTATACGCAATTATTACATAAATCTTATGCAATTGTGCATGATTCTTGCGAGATGCACCTGCAAATTTGTGGCTTTCATGACTGTTCCACGTATGTCCACGCATGTCTAACGGAATTTTCACACATGTACCCCTGATGTATAACTTTGAAATCATGTATACAGTGCACATATCACAATAAAACTACGTAGTTGAGGCACCAGTCACTAATGAATTGCATATAAACAGTGCAAAAATCACACATGGGTCATGTTCTACGTTTATTTAACGTGTTCTTTGTGTGGTTTATTCGTACTTCTGTGTTTTTAATTTAAAAATTTTCGCACTTTTTTCACGTGTATTCGCCATATGACCATTTTTTAATCCGTGCAATATGCGAAAAATGTACGTAGTGGCTGTGTGACACAGCTTTTAGGTGTCACTAACGACAGCTCTAGGTTTAAAAGTACACAGTTCTGAACATTTAGTAAAGGCCACTTTTCAAATATGATTAGTGCTATGGTACAAGCCAACAAAATGTTTAGAAGATCAAAATATGTAAATTATGTTATTGTTTTGACCATTAAGGAGGCAGGTTATAAAAGAGTACAAGTAAAGTTCATGTGAAAACGTTCCCCTTTTTTACTATAAACTAAAACCATTTAAAAAAAAAAACAGTACACCTAAACACAGCAATAACATGAAACTGCCTTCTTCGCCATTAAGTCTTTTATTGAGTGATGAGGAAATTTGGCACACTTCTATTCTCTCTCCTGCTTTAGTTTATTTAGGTTTGCTTGTGGGTTTTTAGTGTTTCCAGAGGCCTCACTATGCCCCCCCATCATTCTAATAATGTTGCTTCTTTAAATTTCTTCTGTCCACAAACTCCCAATGCCAGACATGTAGCTTTACCAAAATAAATATCTATGTAAGGTATAAATGTTGTGAAGTTTATTCATGAGGATGCATGTTAGCAGGAAAGCAAAAAAAAAAAAAAAATTATTAGAAGTCACTGGAATCGCATCATCCACATGTATAGGGAAAACTACAACCGGAGATACAACAGACAAGAGGAAAAATGTCACCACTTGGGAAACATACCACCACTGCTCCACACTCTCAGCTTTACAAGCTGGAAACCCTCAGTTAATGGTGCAAATAAACAGAGCTTGTTGCTGTGGTTGAACAATGTAACAGCACACTGGAAATCAAAGACTTGGTGCAACAACCTAGAAATACTATACAAAAATAGGTAATAAAATAGTACACCCATATGTGCTTATTTAGTGTACTGGTCACATAGAAGGATGTGGGTTCCTAAGCAATTTGGAGAAATGAAAAAAAAAAAAAACAGTGCATAAAAAGAAATCCATCCAAACTTCTGACTATGAAGATTTTTCCCTCCACATACACATTGATACCAAGCACCTGTGCTTGAGACAATCTACTCCAGGCAACACACACAGACAAAGGTCGACTATAAAGACAGGTAAATCTCAGTTTTATTAAAACAGGCCAGGTCAGATTAGGAACCATGAGGTCTGCTCATAAAGCAGAACCTTCGCAAAATCCAACTGTAGGGTAAGCTTATAAGACAGCTGTAAGTCAACACAGTGGGAAAAGAAGGGAGAATAAAAACAATAAAAGCCAAGGCAAACCCTGGCCAGAAAAAGAAGCAGCATTCTTTTTGCGTCGTGCACCAGAGTGAGAGCAAAGGGTTAGCCGTGGACAAATTGTGCAGGAACAGTAGGCATCAATTCAAGCACAAAGTCATTATGAAAGAAGGAAAGGCACATTAAGACAGAAAGATTTACATATGTATATGTATGCATTTCCATACCACTCGGGTAACTCCTCTCAACAGCAAAATAGGAGTGAGCATCAAGATTAGCGGAAAGGCAAAACACACTTCAAGCCAACATGCACTATTAAATAAATCTACACACAACAATCCAAAATCAGATTGAGCCCATGAAGATTGTTTTCAAAAAACATAAAGGCATGTACTGCAAACATTCTAGAGCAGCTGTTGAGAGTGAAATGCACAAAAATCATACAAAGACAAAGACTAGAAGATTCCAAAAATACACAGCTGTGATCTCATCGTGCTTTTAAACAAAAACACAAGATCAGTTAATGATTTGGCATCAATTTGTACATTTCCCAAAATACATGTCTGTTTTGCTGCCTTAATTTATGCAAATCTGTCCTTGGATCTTGAACTTTAACCTGTTTTTACACTTGTTTCATTTTGGAACATTCCCGTATCCTTTTGCTTCCTGTTTTAAACTGATTTTTTGTTGTTCGTTTTCTTATAAAAGCATTTGGGGTGAACTTTAGCTGTTGGTTGATTCTTGAATGACGTGGATGAAATCAAGGTTCTCTCAATGATTCAATGAAGGTCCAACCCTAAAAGAAAAAGATTTATAACTTCACCCATATTCTGCACTTTTGGCATGTTCCGTTTGCCTTGGTGTTTTTTATTTATTTTTTATTAGATGTGACATAGGGCATTTATATAAATTCTATTTTTGTTCCACCTGTTCAAAGGATATTTTCCCTTCGTCTGTAGTTACACTGTGCCATGTTACTTTTAGGGAGAGCCCTTTGCTGAGGATCCATACTGGGTTACTTTGCTTTTTAAGTGTGTGACCACTAGCATTTTAAATGGTAAACAAAAGTAGAGCCCGAGATCAGTAATGCAATTTCCTTTAGCATTGTAAAGCCTGATCTCTTGGTGAACTTGCTGAGATGTCCTGTTCTAATAAGAATGTATTTTTTCTTGAATGTTTTTCCTTTGTAAAGATTCTTTGAAGTCTAGAAAGATCCAGACCCTTTGAACCTCTCTACATTCACTTGAACAACTTCTCTAAAGCCGGTTTTCCCCTTGACCACATGCCTTTATCTTTAAGGTGCTTACACTTACAAAATCTGGACTTGTTTACCTGATGACCAAATTCTTAATGCAGGCAATTCATCGCGTTATTATTTTCCTTTAGGCCTTTGGGGATTAATAATGATGCACTCCTTTTGTTACAATATTTTTTAACATTATAACTGACAATTGTCATTCATTTGTTTGTTTTGGAGTAATTTTAACATTTTTGAATTTCTGATAGGTTGTTTGTGTCCTTATGTCCTCTTAAAACAGTATTCTTTAACATGGTGGGAAAAAATTCTGGAAAACAGGTCAGAAGCTCTGGGAAGCAAATATAACGCTTTTTTTTTTAAGTTGGTAAATCACAGCTTCTTGTCACTTACAAGATGTGTAGCATTGGAGAGCTTTTGCCCTGTTATAAACATTGTTTACATCCTAAGCCAATTGATAACATTTGTCTCAGCAATCCATATTAAGAAACAATTTTCTGCAAATACAATACAACATTTGCAACTAAACCAGTTGTATGTCGGCCTTAAAAAAATGACGTAATCATTGATCAGTATCTTGGTCAGTAATCTATAGTTCAATCAACCTTACAATCTACTGCTTCTTTGGTCTGATACAATAAACTTGTAATTTAAAGAAAATTTTGAATTCCCAGTTTTGTTTGGTTAAAAATGAAAATCCTTGATGTTTATTGTCCTATTTCATTACAATCTAAATAAAGACATTTTTTAAAGTGTTACTTAAAAAGCTCAGATGTCTTGCAGTTAATTTTCAGACTGATCACCCCAACATTTCTTACATTGAATTGTTCTGCTCACCTTTCAGCGAGGAATCACTTCCCCTTAAGAAGCCCTTGGATAAATCTGTGTTAAAGGTGGATTGAAGATTGCAGAAAACTGGTGGACTCATCCGTTGAATGCTGTGGGACCAGTTCAATCGTCTGTAACATACAGAAGACAAAGAGGATCATTCTGAGTTTGTCGAAATGTAGGAAAGAGTTGGAAAAAGTGCTTGTGATGGTGAAAGAATAAAATGTATCAGTGTTCATGACCTGGATAACAGGCCGGACTGAAAATATTGCACTGATGTAGGTTACAAAAAGGATTTCCTCAGGAAATCCTTTCAATCCAGAAAAGTCTGATGTAGATAGTGACATTTTTTTATGCCCCTATAGACATATAGCAGATCTCCTCAACTTTATTTTGGTGACAGGCATGTTAAAATGCAATTCACTGGAGAGTACTTTTACAATTAGGTGTTGCTCCAAAGGTGAAGCAATATGCCTGTCCCTTGTGTTTTAACTAATTGTTTTTTTGCCTACTTGATGAAACTATGTCTGCTTGATCCTATTTGCAGCAAAATAAACAGAACATCTGTTCTTAGTGCAGCTTCTCAAAACAGTGCATGTCTGGCGAAACTGTATATATTGACAAGAGTGAGTTCTGTTCACTCCACGACCATATACCTTTGCTTTTGTCCTGTGTCCTTGGGCTCGACAAGTCATTTGCTAGGAAAGTAGCTCTAGAATCAACATAACTATAGTGCTGCATTCACACCGAACGTGATTGCTGCATCAGAGGCGTCCAGTTCTAATGTTAGGTCAGCGTACAGACGTGATCGGAAGTGACGTGGTGGTCTTGCAGCACCACATTCTCGGTATCAGCGCAATTTGGCAGTCACAGCACATTGAGACTTCAAAAATTGGAACTTAGGCGAAGAAGACTCAGCTTTGCCTTTGATGTGTTGACGACGTGATCAACGAATAGATTCCAAAACCAACATGGATCAGTTGTTCTCATCATTCTCCTCCTGAATTGTATCATATTTTTCTCATTTGCATGGAGACAATAAAAAAAAGTCCTTTAATTTGATTCTTATTTTCCTTCATGTGACTAAAAGAGGAACAGCGAGTCATTAAACTGGGTCACAGAGACATGGAAGTACCACTGAAAACAACCTCCATTTAGACGCAGCTCCTGCAGATGGTGAAACCTCACAGTACTGTTAAAGTCTCTGTATTACCCCATGTCTCCCATATATTCTAGATGAGACATACAGTCAATGTGTCCATGTAGAGATGAATCAAAAAACTTTAGATAGTGGCTCCTCCAACACACAACTGTATTGTGAAGTTTGTCAACCCGTATTTGGACAAGCAACTATCAGCGCTTGTCCAAAAGTGAATTTGATATGCAAATCAATTTCGGTGTGAACACAGCAAGAGACAGATTCGCTTTGTGATGGGAAAAGTCACAAACCTCCTCCTTCCACTCAAATAGGCAGCAAAACATGATCTTGACCCTCCTCATCCCATAAATATAAGAAACTGTCATACTTTTTAGATTTGACTGTTTGAGTTTTTCTAAAAACATTTTTTGTTGACAAATGTATTGAGTTTGCACAGAGACTGGGTATATTGCAAAACACGTAGCTGCTGCCTGGTGCGTCAAGATAGTCTGGGGGAGGGGGGGGGGGGGGGGTTAAATCACATATTTGACAGTCACCGTGTGTCTTTGGGCAAGAAACTTAGCCCTAAATTGTCTTCAATGGTTAAAAGAAATACTAAACTGAAGAGCTACTTTGGACAAAAGCATCTGCAAAATAACTAAATTTACATGTAGAATACTCGTTTGCCTTCTGGAAATAATTACGTTTTTTTTTATTTCAATTGTAATTGGTCTATTTCCTCTCAGAGATTATTCTAAGAATTGCTGTTTCAACTGAGAAAATAATCAGAAAATTAATTGCAATGATCATAATTTGCAAAACGACATGCTCAGCTCCACCTCATTTAACTACCACAGAGAAATTCTGTTTTATGACATTTCTATTATAATGCAAGATGGACTGTAAGTACAATGGTGCAAAAGTACCAGGGCAGAAAAATCTTTCATCAACTTCAACAAGTGGATTTCTTTAGAAATCACCACCTTTAACAGGGATCCTGACTTCATGACTAAATAAAAAATATATATTTAGACAGGTTTTGTCTTTGTCTTCTTTCACAGGGCCACTGTCTCTAAACCAACAACTTTCCTTCCACTCTTGCTGACACCCTATTTTTACGCATCACACCCGAATCCTTCCTCCACCCAATCCAACCTGCTTGCACACGCCTCTTCATCTCTTTCCCACACAACCAGTAAACTGTTCTATACCAGCGGTTTCCAAACTTTTTGCATGAGGGCCAGATTTGGTGAGGTAGAAATAAATGTGAGCCAACCATTTGGCCTGACACTATTGACTATTTTAATAACATTGTTTGTAAATGACCTATTTAGTGAACATTTTATTTCAATGGTATACTTATAATTTCTTCACATAGAACAGATACATTTAAATGTGTTTTTACCAAAGTCCCTGTCAATTTGTCATTGTTTCCCCACTGTTCATTTCCAGTTAGCTTGTCGTAGATAGCATTTCTCATCTGGTAGTGCCTCTTCATGGTGAACAGGAAAACAATTTAGCCAACCACAATCAAGAAATCATAGAGACAGTTTTAAGAAGCTGCCTGGGGGCCGCTTATCATTAGATTCATGAAAGGAACCTGTGGGCCGTTGGATATTTGAATGCAGGCCACATTTGGCCCACATATGGGCTGGATTTCAGATATGCCTGCTCTAGACTAATGACCCTAAGAATTTAAAGTTTTCCACCTTCTTCAGTTAAGCTCCATGTAATCTTATCGTTCCACTTGAGTACCTCTCATTTATCCAGTTACTCTGTAGCAAACGTCCACTTCTCTAGATATTCCTCCACCTACTTCCTGCTCTTACTATAGACCAAGTGGTCTTCTGCAAACATCATGGTCCAAAGAGATTCCAATCTAACCTCATCTGCCAGTCTATCCATCACCACAGCAAGCAAGATGAGGCTTTCGGCTGATCCTTGCTACAGTCCTACCTTCAACCTCGAACACCTCTGCCACACCAACAGGACATCCCACCATCATCATGCAGCACTCATACATGTCCTGCACAACTTTAATGTTGGTGTCTTCCGTCTCTGCTCCCTCTCTCATAGACTTTCTCTTGATCTAAAAACAGAATACAGCTCCTTCTGACCTTCATTCACTGTTCTTCTCAAGTTAACCCTTGTGCTATCCTAGGCACTTTGACATTGGGAGTGAGGTCATCCAGACCCCACAAGACAGAGTGCTGAACTTTTCTCTTTAATTATTTGTGATCTTCAGTGGTTTCCATGGATTACATGAAATCCTCTCCACCTTTATCATGGTAAGAATAACACGTCAATGGTCATCTTGACCCCATAGGATAGCACAAGGTGCAGACAAGAAAGAAAAACGTTTTTAGTATCAAAATGGGTCAAAACCCTATACATATATATATATATATATATATATATATATATATGTGTGTGTGTGTGTGTGTGTGTGTGCATGTATGTATATATGTATATATATATAGAGAGAGAGTATATCTCAGATTGGAATGTGTGGAGGATTCAAGCAAAACAAACCAAATGCTACTTGTGACAAGGGGATGCTGCTGTTTCAACTTACTGCACATAAAAAATCTGTCAGGATCATGAATACAGACACATAAATTGTAAATACATGTTTTTTTCATGTTTATATTGCTTCACTCTTACCTTTTTGTGTAAATGTTTGCACTTGTTTGTAATGCTGCATTTCTTTCCAGCATCAAAATTCTGACAATTCCAGCACAATATCACCAAAGCCAAAGACACCTTGAGCATATCTCAGAAAAGCAACCAGCTTTTGTGACGGGAAAGGCCGTATTTGATGTCCTTGGAATGGAGATGGGTTAACAGTAAAGCTAATGAAATGCCTTTGCAACTACCATCCCTATTTTGCTGCATATTATCTATTTGTCGAAGAATTAAGAGATTAGTCCTGTCAGACCTTGCTTCCTTTGTGGGTTATTTTGTGAATTACACTCTGTGAAGGACATTTCTGCCAGCCAGTGACAAAAGGATTCATCTTGTTTGCATTTTTTCCTGCATACATTGATATCCTTCTTGCTGCTGTTCCTACATCTAAGGTCTGCCAACAATCAGTACAGCTGTTTACAACTTGAACTAATGCACTCAACATTAAATTTGAGAAATGCAGAAGCATTCAATAGGTGTGACTTCAACATCAAGGGAACATGTGACACGTCCACAAAGCTGAACTTTTCAACCAAACTCAATCTCTCTCATCACAAGTGTACAAGGTTACAAGTGAAGGGACTTCTGAAGAAAAATGGTGATGCATCCTTTATCCAAATAGTTTGAAAAGTGCTCTGTGGATTTAGATGTCTGGGTGCAGATATAGAGTATTTGATTTGTTCAATTTCATTCCCGTGAAAATCCGAAGAACATAACATTTTCAGAATGTCAATTTTGTGTATCGTAGACATCATAATGCTCACATATCCCCTTCAACACTCTAAGGTCTCCTCTGAATCCCACGAACATGCTAAAAAAAGATGATTCTAAGATATATCCAGGGATATAGGATTTACTCTGCAGATGAGGTTATTTATGACCAATAATTCAATATATATTTTTTTGTGTTTGTACTTAAAAGACGGTTCTCGTATCTTAAGAAGAAAGTACACCAAAGTTCTGCTGACATAACGCTTTCTCCATCTATATACAAAGATTAATTAGAAGTAATTTGTTAAATAATTTCCATAAGACATGGTCAGATCAGGACTGGGTGATCATTGGGGACAAATTTAAGGCTGATATCAGATTTCTACTTAAACTCAGCGGCAATATTTTAGATAATGTTAATTGAGATTATGAGATTTAATTCTTAAGCAAGTTATCAGCTAGAAAACACTATCCCAAGCCCAGAATTACACCCCAAAATTAAATCTAGTCATTCAGATGGATGCTTAGATTTCACTAAGCTTTTTTAATACAATTGAACAACAAAAACAAAAAAATTAGGATGAAAATAAAAATAGCTGCTTTCAGATATGTCAATAAAATGAAAACATTTCCTTATCCATCTTTTCTGACAGCAGTCTGTTTTCAGGGAACATATCTCCTTTTCACAAGGCATTTTTCCTCAGACTGATATAAATAGGAAAAGACAGGCAGATGCAGACATTCTCGACTACTCTGTGTCATTCTTTGTTTTTCCATGACTTGAGACACAACTGATCTTATTACTCCATAAATTATATTTGCTCAAAATCAGATGTTTGCCCTCTGGATTTTTTTTTTATTGTAAAACCTACAATGAACTCACACAGTCCTGGTTCATTCTACTTAAATGTCCTAGATACTTTGGAACTGATGTCAAAGAATTAATGTCATGATACTGTTAAGGTTAGTCATAGAAATATATTTTGTTCAGGTGATGAGCAACAGGAGCACTGGAAGAAACCCTTTTTTCCCTTCCTGCCAGCAGACAGACACATCATAGACTGTTCTTGTCTTGCTGAATGAAGTGTGTGTGTTTTCTGAAAATTGGCAAGATTTGACTCACTAGAGGCCCACTATGCTGTTGTCAATAACAACGACTGCCTGTGGCTTTTTTTTCTTATCAGCCATAATCAGTCTGTGTTGACAGTGACATCTGTGCTCAGCACTATCCAAATGCTCCCAGTAAGGATTTTTGCACATATTTGAATTGTTTCAGGTCAGATGGCTGTGTTGTAAATTGGACAGTTGTATTTGAAGACACAGTTGACCATCTCTTGGCACATATGTGTAGCACATTTTAGTTTGTAAAGATCTGATTTGAGCCAAGAAGATACTACAGGGTGATCAAAGTAACCCTCTAAGAACAACACAGTGTAAAAACATACAGAAAAAAAGCATAATTGAATCTTGAAGGAGGACTTTGACTGAAACAAAGACCCAAAGAGTATAATATCCTGTAAAACAGTGAAAGATAAAAAGCTTTTCACTCTGGACTTAGATTTGACAAATGACTGAAAGTTCAACAGCAAGACTGTGGCCTTTTGCCCTCCAGTCTCTAACTGAACAGATAGCTAGTGGTTCTGGACAGCTGCATGATTGACTGCATCTCCACTGAGGAGCACATTTTTTTCACTTTTCTGCCCAGCTCAACTGCTGGGTATGCCGAGAGGCGTTCGCTTGTCTTGAAAAGCGACGCCGGCCACGCGGGCAAATCTCGGTGTGTATGTGTGCGTGTCCACGTACTGTTCTGTGTGTTTTACCATCCAAGCCTACCTCTTTCACTTGCTGAAACATATCCGTCCAAATTTGACAGCACGGGGGCAGACAGCCATGCTGCAGAATTCTGATCATTTAAATGCTCAGAGGCCTGCTTGAATAGCAGAGGTGTTAAAAAAATAAAAAATAAAACAGAGAAGCGAAGAGACAACGATTGAGAGCAACCCTTCACATGCCTTAGTATCACATGAGGGACTGCCTGCCACTTTCCTCTGAAAAATAATGCTCACTTGTCAGTCTTCTAAAAGCTAGTCAGATAGCCGCAATTCCCCTGGAGACCTATTGAGGTGTATGCTTTGTTTCATCTGGGGCACGCCCCAGAGGAGATTGGGACTGTTGTATCTACGAATTGCTTCTAAAATATAGGGTGAGAAAGGAGAAAAGGAACATTTGAAACAACCCTTGAGCTGTTGAGCTTTTGTGCAAGCGTTTACAAAGTAATCGCACAAGTCATTTTTCTTTTTTCTCTTTTAATAGACAGCAGTACTGCACCAAAAACTACACTAAACTATAAAATGGCATTTATGGCCTTTAAATTTGGCTGTGTGTTGTATTAAAACAACTGTTTAAAGCACAACTAAAAGCACAATTATCCATGTTTTATTAAGCAAGATGTTTCACTGCCCTAATTATGGAAATGACTGTGTGATGATAAATCAACATGCACGTGGTTACATACACAGAGGCACTGGACTCCTCCAGAAAAAGCAAATCTCTGTAGTCTGCAGCACAAATTATAAAGGTGTCAAATGATTTATCTGTGCAGAATTGCAGCTCAAGAAGAAAAAAAATGTTTCAAGAAGGTCAAGGCTGAGGATTACATGACCAAAAAATTCTGAACTCTTTATTGCCCTCAACTCTAAGTACACACAGTAGTAAAAAGCAAAGAAAAATTCTTCCTCATATAAAGAAGAGACATTTTACTTATTTTCTTTTTTTTTATTTTATTTATGAAAGTTGGCGATTAATGACATAGCCTCTTACAAGTCTTAGGCAGCCAACCACGTCTGCAGCCGGCTACATCTTCTTTGCGGAAAAGATGTAGTCCTCAGCTTTGCATCCCAGGGGCCACCTTAAATGAGGAGGCTTATATCAGAGTATCTTGTAGGGAGACCAAATGTTTTCAAATTATGCAAAGCGATTATAAATCACAATGGTGTCATGTTTCCAGTGATGGGAAGGAACGCTTTTTCCTTTCTTAACACAGATGACATGCAAAAACAACAGCTGCAGCAATAAAAGGCTTTGCCATTAAAAAGGAATGAATAAATGCAGAAAATGCAAAACCCAGTGCTCACTAATAAATATGTCTACAGTATGTCATCATCAGGAAAGTGCTTGTTTCTTGTTTTAACATATTAAAGTCTAATGTAACCTTTGAATTCTAAACCGAGTCATTTTGAATGACATTTCTGTTTGAGAGTGTCACATTTTTTAAGTTTGCAGTTCAGTTGGAGGGGTAATTGAATAGGTGATGGTTTTTGGCACGTTTTTTATATACTTTAACCTAAAAATGTCATCACATAACAACAAATAAAACTGTGTCAAAATAAATCGAGACTATGGGTTTACATAAATAAAGTCCTTGAGTGTCGAGCGGACGTCTATTTTGCTGCTGTTATTACATTAAACTGTGTAACAAGCTTGGTCACTCAGCCTTTAAATGTTTGCTGAACTGCTTGACAGGACAAGTGCTTCACTTTAATTAAAAAAAATAAAAATAAATAAATAAATAAAAATAAATAAATAAATAAATATATATATATATATATATATATATATATATATATATATATATATATATATATATATATATATATATATATATATATATATATATATATATATATATGTAATTAGCTAAATGTACAACATAAAACAAATGCATAACAATTGGTTCCTAAGATGTCTCTAACAAAACAAAGAAGGGAACTGAGACAGAAAAATGCTTTTAGAGTCACAAAGACAGGAAAATTACTATCCTTACAAGGGTTTCATGAAATGAGAAAATCTGACTCGTTTTCTACGAAAATGATCCAAATTCCACACAAATAAATATTTTAGTACAGCTAGTGCATTGTTACTTTGTCCCTTGAGGATAAATCGGAACATAAATCAATGTTTTCTTGGCTGTTTTCCAATGAAAATACTGTAACAGCCAATAAAAGACTGATGGGGATTGACATTCTGTAGCAGTTATTCCCTCATCTGTTTCAACTCCTCCTCATTTTACTGCACTTTGTCATAATGCACAGTAGCAGTTAAGGTGGTTAACTACACTGAGGTTGGGTAAGAGCATGTGGCGACTCCGGCTAATGAAGGTGAAACACACCGACACTCTGTTTCCACATTAGTCGTCCCCTTTCCCCTTTTCATTATCCTCTGTTGGTTTACTGTGACTTGATCCATCCTGTGCATCTGTGACTTCTTCAAACACAAAATCCCACAAATGCACTCTTTTTTTGTTTTACATTTCTGAGGACCGGCTAGACTTTTTTTTTTTAATAAACTTAAATTCAAAAAATATTTTTATGTCAAAGAAAATACACAAAAACGTATTACTTTTGAAAAGCAGCGAGAAAAAACACTCATAAAAGCAGCACACAGTTTTAGTTTGGAATACTATTAAGCAGTGTAAAAAAAAAGTCTCCGTAATCCCTGTTTTCTCCAACTTTTTGTCTTGTTTTGGTGTAGATTTTGCTTCTCTGCTGTGTAAGGAGAGCTTTAACAATGTATTTCAGCAGAAGTTGTTTTGAGCCACAGTATCACAGCAGGCATCCAGCAATGCTTGATCTCTCAGACAGCGATTTAAAGACAGAAGAGAATATAAAACATTTACACAGAGGGCAAAGGTGAACAGCTCAAAGGAACAAACTGGAGCTGCAAGTGCCAAAACCAAGGGATGCTGCAGAAGTTTTCCACTGACCTGTCAACTGGTTTATTTTAAAATGTTTTCCTCTTTTTTCTTTTTATCTGGAGCAGAACTGCTGACATACTGTACTGTAAAGATTACATTTGTCCAATACTGAAAACTTGTAAATGCTTACACCTAAAATCCACACTTTGGATGTAGATTTTCAGAGTTAAGACTTTAACATTTTACAGTTAAATTAGAAAGAACAAGTCAAAGCTTTTTGTACATTGAGCTTCAACTGTGCAAGAGCCTGTCTGCTTATACCTTACACATTAATGTTTTGTCTTTATTATTGCTAATCCACATGGAGGGAAGTAGAAAATACTAAGCACCAAAATCCCAATCTAAAAAACTGGATGTTAATATACAAAAAACATGTTTTAATCTCCATTATTTTGCACTAAAATTGAAGACAGAAAACGCCACTGAGCCTGGAAGCACTGAGATAAGCCTAAACTTTAATTTTCTTGAAATGCCTTTCATCACGCAGGTTATGTTTTTCTCGTGGCAGTTACTGATAACCAGTATCGCAACTATAAACCTAAATTTTTAAATTTCTGTTTTTTAATGAGGATGCAATGAAAAGTGTGTGTATGTGAATTGGACTGAGTGAATGTGACGTCACCCATGGAAAACGGTTTACTTCCAGCTGCAACTAAATAAATTCATTCGCTGTTATTTAACGATTGGACTCCATCATTTTGAACCCAGATGTTGTCAGTAAGTATTGGTCCGAATTG
This sequence comes from Oryzias latipes, assembly GCF_053564925.1. Taxonomy (NCBI): domain Eukaryota; kingdom Metazoa; phylum Chordata; class Actinopteri; order Beloniformes; family Adrianichthyidae; genus Oryzias; species Oryzias latipes. Next base: position 11,936,863 of record NC_136240.1, read on the forward strand.
GTACCATTCATTGTTTCTTTGGCAACCTCTCTTGCCAATCAGGAGTCCACTTCTTGGAAATTCACACCCCTTCCACTTGAAATTGGGCCAGTTGGAATCTGTCAAGTGTTTCGAAATACCATTTTGATTTACGTACGGTAGGTTTATTTTACTATCACGTCAAAACAACCAGTGCCATCACAGCCAGGAACTCACGTGATGACAGCAAAAAATGATGAAGCCATTCCAGTCCAATGTGTGGAAACCCTTTGAATTTAGCAAAGACATGTGTACAGTGTGGTAGAATGTATGAATGTTGGATTATTTGTATGTGGAAAAACAACAGTCGGCTGGAATTTAGAAAACTAAAATGTAAATGGATTTGCCATTACTTCTTGTTTACTTGTTTGTTTGTACACATTGTACGCCAAAGATGTTCTGGATTGATTATCCATGATTGATTGATTGATTATCATTACAATTTCCGGTGCGAAGCCCATTGAGATGATTGTTGTTGTGAATTTGGGCTATACAAATAAAATGGAATAAAATTGAATTGAAGTATAGGTCAGAGAATCTGATCTTTTAAAAGGAACAAATATCGATTACGAATATAATCCAGTCATCACAGATTATAATATGAATCAAATTGTTGTTGTTATGAATCGTTACAGTCCTAGTGAACCAGCAGTGGGTTTTAAAGTAGAACTTTATTTTAACCCAGTGTGAGACGTTTAAAAATTCCAACATCGACACAAGAAACTCATTTGAGTTCTCAGTCACCTGTTTTTACTGTTACAAGTCTAACCTGTTTTTACTGTTACAAGTCTAACCTCCTAATCCTCACCCACTTTTTATAAACTTTTCCTTTTAAAACAGACAAGTAGTTTACCCACCCCATGACAGTTTAAATTAATTGAATGCCTTCAACTTTCCTCCAAGTGACTGTCTGAATTCTTCACTCCGACTGTGCGCTAACTCTCGATGCCACATGCATGATATAGTAAACGATGGGGAAATGGGTATTAAATATGTGACCCCAATTAGCACTTATCCTATGGGTGCTGCAATCCAGTGAGGCGGATTTAAAATGATTATCTTCAGTCAGTCCAACTTTAGAAAATGACACCGTCTCCCTCTGATCAGTCGGTCAGTTTTCCCCTCTAAAGATTAACCTCATTTCTTTTTCTTCTTCTTCAAAATAAAAAAGGTTTGCAGGCAAGTGGAACAAACACATCTGCTGATGCATATACATCAAGGGACGCCTTTGAACACGTGGTCAGTGATGTCCAGGGATGTCCCTGGGATCACTGCAGGTTTTGGATATTTCAGCATCATGCACCCCCCTCCAGGTGACCCAGCCGAGGTTGATCAGACTTCCAGATGGTTAGCTGCCATAACTCCATGCAAACCTTCTACTAAGCAGGGTCACATTGATAGATTGAGGGCCCTGGGGGTAGTTTTTGTTTCAAGAACCATGAAAGTAACAATTGAATTCCAGTAAATGTGTTGAGAGTAACAAAACTCTTTTTTTATGCACAATCTGATTTTTAAATTATGGGCTAAAGCATAGCTCTGCTAAATTTTTTTTATTGTGGAACAAAACCTTTTACTTTTTATTTTGAGAAACCGAGAAATAAAGAAAGGTTAATTGGCAGTTTTTTTATCTAAAAGTTTATTAAAAAAATTACTTATAAAAGGTGAATAATCAACTTAAACATGATGACATGTTGCATGGTGGCGCAGTGGTTAGTGCTCTTGCCCCCGGTTCAAGTCCTGAAACACAACAACTGACTCTTCATCTGTGGAGTTTTCAAGTTTAGGATGCAAACGAAATTGTCCAAGGCAGATTGACGATCTGTCCAGGATGTCCCCTGCCTTCGCCCACGAGTGGCCGGGATAGGCTCTGGCAGCCCCGTGACCCCAAAAGGGACAAAACGGGTTTGGAAGATTAGATTGACCTGAAAAACGTCCATGGATGACCTAACAATGATCACCCATGTTTATGGACAACTTGCTAAAGCAGCTTGGAACTTCTTCTTGACCACTCCCATTGCTGGCTCCTTACTTCTCTGTCAACTTATGAATTTTCATTTATTTTTAGGACCCCAAATTCTCACTTTAGTTTTCTCTCAAAAAGATAATTGTCCATTGACTTTCTTGTAACTTTCAAGAACGGTAACCTAAAGTAGGTAAATAGAGGCCTATCGATGTCATTCACATCAATAGATTTCTTACTTCGTGTACAATTCTCTTCCTCTATCCCCTAACCGCAGACACACACAACAATCCTTAATGACAAACTCACAAAGCTGATTTTTTTTTTTTTTTTCCCCCAAATGCTCATGGGTTTCAGCCCCGGTAAGCCCTATTGATAATGAGGGCTGGCTCCTGAGCCACTGACGTATTAAGACTCCTTTCTGCTGCTTTGATACTCTGAATAGCTCTCCTTTTACTCTACCCAAAATTCTTAGGCCACAGAGTGAGCCACAAAACCTCAGCACCCCACCTCCACTGTTAGGTCCAGCCTGTTGACCGTCAGTGACCTGTCCAGTCTGCTTTAAAAAGCTCCTGTCAAAGGTTAATGCCAGTCACTTTTTCCAAAAGACTGTCTGCTCCAGCAGCACAGCCTGGGTTGTGCTGATGACACAAACACAATGTCTGGACACAGTGTGGTAGCAGCAGCGTCATCTGGAAAATCCAGCTCAGGTCAACCATTCCCTGCAGTTGTCAGGATGCATGCAGATGTTTTTTTTTTCGGTGCAGGGGTTGCCTGCTCTCTGGTTCTGACAGGCAATCATTTTATTATAAGGAAGGTTATGCTAAGCATGTTTTAGTCCTAAGCAGTGGTCTTAGGGAACCAGGTCATGCCTTCATTGGTATCGTCCCTCCTCAAGTCCCACTAGCTACTGAGAATGTGTGCAAGGGTTCCTCATTAGAATATATGTAGGTTGGTTGAGTTCAGGATCATAAACTGCCTGAATATAAAACGAGATCCAATGAGGCTCATCCTAGCAGATTTAAGACTAGGTTCCCTTTATCTCTACCCTACTTCCTCCCAATTAGCACATGCTCCCTGTTGTTTCAAGATCTCAACTCCTCCACTGCTGTTCTGACCTCTCTTGCACAAGACACCTGGTTTCCCGCTGGTGCCTGTTTTTGATTTGATTTGATTTGAAATGGTTTATTTCAAGCAATCAAATAGGAATAATACACAAAAACAACACAATCATCAGTTATACATTCATACAATAACTAATCAAATTTAGAATAAGACAGAAAATTAAATATTGCTTGAAAGGGTGGAAAGAAGCAAAGTTATATAATCCCACCCCTTTTTTACTGTAACCATTTTATTACATGATTTATCATTATCCAGTTCCTAGCTTTTATCAGACAGAGTTAAGAATCTTGAAGTATCAATAAAGCACATGACAAAGATGAATTACTTAAATTATTGTGTAAAAAATAACTTTTAGAAATCAACATGGCAATGAAGTATCCAAAATATATGCAGATTATGTTACTTATAAAAGTCATTGAACTTGTTTCATAAAGGCATACAACGTAGCTTGGATATCATCAAGAGCCTTTTTAAGGTCTTCGTATCCTGGTTTTTCCTAGGGGCCATGGTCAGCTCTCTTTTTTGGAGAAAATCAACTTTTTATGTCGTTTGAAGATAGTTGTATAGCCGCCGTGAGCCCACACGCGTCCGTGTTGTAACCCGGAACCGGAAGTTAAATGGATAAGGATCCTAGGCCCGCCTATTCTAGTGTGACCCCTCCCACTAGACTCTTGTGACAATGCTTTGCATCAGCCTCTTGGACTGTGTTAGAGTTCTAATGCAGCTGAACACACAAAGTCACAGAGTTCTTGTACAAAGTGCACCATCAACACATGCATCTGTGTCTTTCAGTCAGACATCATTTGTAAAATAATAATGAATCCATTAAAATCTTCAAAGAACTGGGTTGATATGACATTTTAAAAACTTGTAGATGCAATCTGTGTCCCTGAGAAAGTTATTACAGAACACCAATGCATGACCACCAAATACACTTTTTTTAATATGCCCCATACACAGCTGGAAGTCTACATACACCAACTCAGATATTTTTGGTCATCATATTCTTAATATTTTGAGCCAAACATTTGACCTTTAACAAGTATTTAACTTGTAAATAACTTGTAAATAAACCACTCTTTGTGCAGCCTAATGGAGTATGAACATTTTTTCTAATTTTGGCTCAGAGACAAAGTTTTTGTTTTTTTTTAACTTGTATTTGAATCCTGAAAATGACTGCATTCCAGTAACAGCGCCCTTTGCTCTCAACTTCCTGATGGTCTCTTTTTGGATTCCGGTCTTGGCTACCATTGGATTGCACCAATATTCTTGCTCATGTCATTTTGAACTAATCTTCTAAAGATTTAAACTGCAGTTGCACCAATGCTCCGCTCAAGCTTTGTGGTAGATCTCGCTGCCTCTGAACCCTGACGCCTCCTGATCATCGTCTCCAAGACCTCAACTGTTGAGATAGAGATACTTGGAAAGTATAAATCAGCGTTTTCTTTTTCTGAGCAGTGGTTTGATAATTCTGAGAAGCATGTGGAGGTGTTGATTAGATCTAAAGGTGTAAATCTAAGATGCTTGAAACTCAACAAACCAATATATATTCATGAGGTTAATTACAAGACGTGCTAAAATGATACATTTTTATTATCATGTCCATTGTCAGCCAGCATCTTGCACCAAGGGGTGTCACATTACAAATCAGTGCAGATTATATAGACGTGAAAAGTCAATACTTTTCTCAGTTTAGCTGGTTTGGGATGTTGTTAAACCGTTGTGCTTTACAATTACAGCAAATTGATTTGAATCCTGCTGCTTATTCCCTCAGTGCTGCTTTCACTAGAACTAGCTCATATCAAGTACTGAATGAACAGTAGAAATTTATTTTAGGAACATTGTTCAGCTTTTAATCTTTGCAAAATCTTTCAAAACAGACACCTGATTTATTTCAGACCAACAGAAAAAAAAAGCCAAAAAGAAGAAAAAAAACATGAAGCAAGGAAAATCATCCACTGCATAACCAGGATGTCTTTAAAATTGCATGTTTCTCAATCTGAAGGTATCCTCCATTGTGGGATAAGGGGAAAATTCAAGCAAAAAGAACACTTCTCACTGATTTGCTATTGTGTTTGACAATTGGTGTTGTTATATCATATGCAACCAACAAGTGGCTTGTAAACCAGTTCATGCCTGGTATCAAGAACAAGAGCAGTATTGTGTTGCTGTATAATCACCTCACTTATTATTCAGTGTGGTGTGCCTACTGTTGATTAATGCCTCTGGGCAAATATGTACAGAAGTCCTTCCTAATCCTTGGTGTTGTTTTAATCAAGTGGACTTTTTTTAGTCCAGGATGCATTTTTTCCATAACTACTGTCCTTTGCTTATTCTATGTTGAATCGAGACCAAAAAAAAAGTTCAGGAGTCACGAAATGTACCCAACTGCCATTTTGCTTTGCAGCATCACCTATTACTTTGCTTTTTTACCCATTTCTTAGTGTTTCTTCCTCCAGGAAAACTGTGTAACTGGGAATCCTGGGAGCATTCCATCACGGACTGGTGACAGTGGGCACCACTGTCTGCCGTGACCTCCTGCCACAATCGACCAAGTGACCCAGTGTACTGTTAAGGGGAAAACAACATTTCATGCTACTGCTGCGAGGTCCCTGAGCAACAAGAGGCGAACCAGCAGTGTGACTGATGCCGGGTGACAAACACTTTGAACTTAGACAACAGGAAATGACTGCAGATAGTGCAGCTCAAGGCGCTGCACATCACATGTGGCACACTAAAATTGACTCGTCTATCTGGATGACACGTGTTGATATCGAGGCTCTGACTTCTTTTTGTTAGGTTTTTTTTTTTTTTTCAGTGGCCCCGGAAATCACATCAATACATCACTTAATGCAAAAGCATGTTAAAGATCACAATTAAAAAAGCAAAACAAATAATGATAAAAAACACAATAAATAAATTTGAGAAATCATAACAAAATTCCAGAATTTCCAGAAAACAAAATGAAATGTAGAAAAAATGAAACAAAATAAGAAACCAGAGAACGGTATGTACTATGGGACACCACTGATTGGATGATGATGTTTAAGTTTGCAAGAAGAAGGAACGCAGAAGGATGTTTTGGTCAAACTGTTGTATGGAGTTGCTTGGGAAATCACCAAACTTTTGCAGAGGCTGTGGCTTACGATTGGCTACTCAGCTTTGCTTGAGTCACTAATTATCATGTTTTTGGATTAAGGCACTTCATGCCAAATAACTTCCAGTTGAAATGGTGAACAAATGTCATCATCCAACCAGTGATGTCCCGTAACACCCACTTTCCTGGTTTCTTGCTTTATTTCATTTTTCACAATTTCATTTACATTTCTCGAAATTAATTTTGATATGATTTCTGTAATGTAATAATTTTTATTGTTGCTTTTTTAATAGTAGTTGATTGTACTTTTGTATTCCCGAATTTGTTGATGTGATTTGCACTTCTGGGCCACTGTAGTTTTTGCACATTGTTGTCTTCAAAGGTTCCTGTACCAAATGATGTCTCATTTGGACATATTTTTATACATTGACCCTGCAGTCAATGTATCTTTGTATTTAATCAGAGATATCAAGTTGTAAACACAACCATAAACTTTATAATAAATTTTTTCTTGTAGGTTTTATGACAAAATTACCATCTTTCAATCAGAAATGCAAGGATTGCATTGAGTCTGTGTAGGGAGCAGGGCTATGCAAAGACCTCTTAAACAGCAGGTGCTACAAAAAAGGCACCTATCATGGTGATACCAGTGTTAGACTATTCACAGTACAAACCATTGCAGTTTCTGTGTGAACTGCAAACATGTAAAACAGTTTGACTTACTTTACTCTACTTAAAAATAAATAAATAAATAAATAAATAAATAAATAAATAAAAAACAAGAACAAAAAGCTCCAGCAACTAATTTTGCTACCTGGGTTCTATGGTTATCTATGCTCAAAGAGCAGGTCAAATAATTTCCTGGTCCATCCAGAACACCACAGAAGCAGCAAACACTGACATGCAATGCAGGAATTAAAACAGATACATAAAGTGGCGATTCTACCTTGGTGCTACGTATCCCCTTTTAAATTCTGATCTAAGTTTGATTTGAATTTCTTTTTTTGTTTAGTGAAACTATAGCAATGCATCTCACCCCAGTTCTTGTTTGTTATTCTGGTCCTCAGATTGTCCCGCCTGCTCCAATTCCCACCTGCTGCTCATCAGTCTGTGAGTAGTTCAAAGGTGCTCGGAATTCTCGGTTGTTACTTCATAGTTAAAAAGAGCTACAAAAAGCAACAAGGCACAAATCATTACATGCATGCATGGCAAGAATTAATATCTGTATTCTTGTTTTTTAATTGCAAAATGAGAAAGCTTTTATTTTCTGTTGTTTTAATCAGATTTAATTTAACAGAAAATTTCCTACTGTCAAACACCTGAAAAATATATCAAATGGACTCATGTCTTTATCCATGTGTCATTTCCCTGTGAATAACATCATCATGTGGTAAAAAATGAGGCATGGATTTTATGATACTATCTGACAAAATTAAGACAAGTGCAGGTTAATGAAGCTCACTATGTCATTAGTTCTGTTGACATTTAAAAGATGATTATAGAAAAGATTGGCTTGCATCACTGTTTTGGAAAAAAGCTCTTCTTCCACTGGAACACCAGTTTAGCCTTTAAAACTTTATTAGCTTGCTATTATGTGATCAGAAGGCCAAAAAAAGCGCAAAAAAACCCCAAACCATTTTTCCCCAGTGTGACTCCACTCTCTCCTTCTGGCAAATGTGTTTCTGGCTACCTCGATGTAACCTCTTTGAAATTGGTTAAACCATCGGCATAAACATTTGTTTTCAAACTAGCTTGCCTCCAAGCTGCACTGAAACCAACAAAATTTGAGGCATGAAAAAAACTGTTGCTTGTGCCAGTGTCAGCTGGAGATCTAATTTCGCTCATCTGCCACTCACAGCTGTAAGCGACAATATCCAAGTGAGCCATAATACGGTTGCAAGTTGATATCACCTTCAAGCTGAAAAGACCTGATGTGCTCGAAAACAAAACAACCATTCTGCATCTGTTAGAATCCCCCGGCTCTAACGATGTTTTAAGTCCCCACAAGACAGGCAGCAAGATGAACATTGGTTTTAATGATTGCTCCACACTGTAAGCTTCTGATTTGAGCAGCAAAGTCAAGGCACATAGCCTGTGATTAAATTGATATTCCTCTCAGGACACATGCATCTACAGCCAGACTTCCCAGAAAGGGTTAAATTAATCAATGAGGTGGCAGTGCCAGTGTGTTCTCATGCAATCAACGTTGCTGAAATAAATTTAAATTAAAAGCCCATTTCCACAGCTTCTGCTCGAACAGTAATAGGCGCCATTCACAGAGCTGAGTGAGGATTGTACGATCATCACAAATAAGCTTAAGGCAATCTATCTTTCTGTATTAACAGAGAAATTATTCAGAAGGTGGAAGCATGCCAGTACTGGATCATCTGATCATTGAAATCTATTTTTGATTGTTGGAGATTTGAAACCCTAGCTCGGATGTCATTAATTGCTTGTCTTCCCTTTTTCAGTCAACATAATGCTTTTTCCCTTTCCTGTCTGCAACGTGATCCATTGTATCTGAGACGTAATTTTCTTGATTGACAAGACATCTTATTGTCATTGGTAAACCATCAGAAGTCATGCAGAAGTTTAAATAGGGAGCTATAAAGGACAATCAGGTCATTTTAAGCTTTTAAGCTGGTTTTGTAGCTTAAGCTACCAAAACCATAAAGTGAAAAGTTTTCAAGCCTCGCTTTAGGCATAAAACAAAATGTCTGCTCAATCATTACATTTTCAACCAGGGAGAAAAAACCAAGCAGGATACAAATATATGGATCCTGCAAGTCTTTTTTTTTTCGTTTTGTTTTGTTTTTTTGATGCAGCATAACTTTTCTATGAGTTGTACCTGATAAAAACTTGAGCTAAAGACTCACTCCAATGACAACTGGAAATTTGGTGTTTTTGTCGAATTGTTCTCATGATGGAGGACACATATGACTAAATTAAGCTGGAGTTAATCAGGAGTAGACTACACAATTACACTTGAAAAAGCTAATAGTTGTAAAATTGCTTGTTTTTTACTTTACCTGTAATGTTAGATCTGAGTTGTTAGGGGCTGTAAGGTAGCAGGACAGCGAGCGTGTAAACCTACAACTAAATGGTAAATTCCTAATGAACTCCTGTCACTCTGCAGATATTTTCTCATAGAAAACATTTTTTGATTTAGATTATACAATTTGAATAAAAAAGAACTCAAAACATTATCTAAAAGGACTTAAAAGAAATGTATCATTTACAAAAAAAGGAAAGTTTCACAATATTTTGCTGAATTAAAAGTACAATAACTTATTCCTATGCTGTATATTAGTATATTGTTTCATATCAGATTGGTTATTCTAATAACTTTCATGTCTGTATTTGCAAATTAATAAAATATACAATGTTTATTGCAAAGTTTAACACATTGGAAAGTATTTTTTTTTACCGTTTTTGAACTGTTTAGTACTATTTTGAAGTGCACATGTGAGACATTTTACTGTTCCCCTTTAAAAGAGAGAAATAGAGCACGTTTTGCATTTCAGTGTCTTTTATTGGACAAAGACAAACTACTATACAAATAGGACAATGACAACACAAAGGCAACGGAGGGGATATGACAGAGATCAGACACAAAAAATGTTCTTGGAGATACACCGCATGCTCTCACACAGTTACCAGGACCCTGTGGGACCACTTGCCCAGGATTAGCATGACAAGGTTCATCTGCAAAAAGCCCTTCTGAATCTTAATGAGAAACTACAATCCAAAGGAGACATTCATAATATATTTTTTATCTTCTTTTTATGGTCCACCCGCACATTTGCCACTAGCAAGGAAACTCGGAATCAATATTCAGTTCCAATGCACACTGATATTCAAGGTTATTACTGCAGCCCCTCTATTTATCAATGATGAAGACAGCACCAGGCTCAGAAAATGCACAACATATTTTGAATATAGATTTCAAAGGCAACACCTGTTTACAAATTTTTTACTATGTTGCTTGTTTTCATCATCTTTTTGTCATAACACCATGCTTCTGCTAATAAGTAATTTATGGAAATGGGCTTTTGCTTGTATTTTTTTCACCAGGTCTGGCATTTTATTGACCATCTTTACATGTGTCTCAGTGAAAAACGAGGCGTTCTGCAGAGAATGGGGAAATACTGAGATGCCTTGTCTGATGCTTTGGACATAAAAAGTGACCTTTTAATGCAGACGTTTTCATTCAGAGACTGAAGGTGGGTTTTTGTGTTGGCAAGTGTTGCAGTGCGGTTGCTGTAGTCAAAAAGACTCTCTTATGATGTGAGTCATATTCATTTTTGATGAAGACTTCAGGCATTTCTTTTCTAAAGTGGAGGGGTCTTCCAGTATACCACTTCTCTGAATGGAGATGAAAGTCTTCAGATAAAAAAGTGATCCTACAGCTATCATAAAAACACCAAACGCACAAAACACAGAGAACAGCTGATTTAAATAAAATAAAATTAAATTAAAATAGGGACTTCAATGTTTTTTTTTAGCTTAGTGAACTCAGTAAGCCTTTAATATTTTTATGCACTTACTAATGTCCTTAAAATTGCTAGCATTAGCAGCACATAATATGTTACCAGGGGAAGTAGGATGATGATTTAGGTAAACAAGACCCTAACAGAGAACTTAGATCTGCCAAACTCCTTTTTTTTCCTTTGTCATATTTGGAGGTAAAATATCATAGTTTATTCAAAATATTATACATTTATTTGTGAAAAGACTAGATTTAAAAGAAAACATAAAAAGAAAAAAAAATCACAAAAAATGTGCCTGCTCGTTTTAATGGTTGGTGTAAAAAAGGGTTCATTTGAAAAACAATAATAGAAACTGACTTATGATCTGGGTTTTAAACGTTATGGCAAAAGGTTGCATGTCTATCGCCTCTGACCTCTGATACTGTGTACAAACTGGGCATTTGACATGCGTTCAAGAATTTCTTGCTCCAGAATTTTCTGTAATTGCGATGTATGAAAGACTTTGTGCCATATAATTTACGGTAGGGCACAAACTGCAATTATTAATTTATCCATCATGATGCATTTTCAAACGGCTGGCACTTCCAGGAATTAAAAAAAAAACAGTACCTATACATCACTACCAAATCAGGTCAAAGTTCAACTGGTTTAACTTTTAATGCACGTTCAATAATCTCACGTTATTTATGTATAGTCTGAAAAGAAACACAAAAACCTGCGTAGCGATGCGTGAACATAGGAACATAAGTCAAACATATATGAGCATTTACATAGACTTTTCAATGAAAGTGGTCGCTTGAATGGGTGTTGCCGGGGATGGTGTGAACTTAGAAGAAGTGAACGTTACATGAAAATGTTGCCCTTCTTGCAATTTATTGGCAAATGTAGTACAGTGTCAACCATTCAAAAAAACGTGGCACACTAACCTTTTCAACATTTTTAAAATTTTCTATTGTTTTTAATGAAAATGTATTTAAGAATGATATTAAGTAAACCATACATGTCTTGTTTTTTTAAATCATGACTAGAAATGTTGATGCTGACAGAATACAGAGTGCAGCAGATGGTTTTTACAAGAGACTCTGCCTGCATACGTAATGCAGGTACATATGTTGGCCTGTAAAAGCCTGTTCACAACAAGAGCTCCTGCCGTTGCTGCTGGAGGTGTCCCCTTCACCGAGCGTCGATAAGAATTGCTGATGAGATGGAGTCTGTAAAGGCCCTAAGTGAAAGAAGATGAGGATGGATGGTCACTAATCGCTAAAAAACAGTGCTGTAAGTCACACCATGATATAGGAAAGTGTTGTTATTTAACCATGGCAGCCAGATGATTTTATATTCCTAAGCATTATGCTTGACAATCTACGTTAATAATGAATGTGACATTGCGATTTTAGTATGATGCTAGCTAAATAAGTCAGTAAGTCAGACCTGTTCCCGGTCCACGTTGGACTCCGGCAGGGCTGCCCTTTATCACCGGTTCTGTTCATAGTTTTTATGGACAGAATTTCTAGGCGCAGCCAGGGGCCGGAGGGGATCTGGTTTGGGGACCACAGGATTTCCTCTCTGCTTTTTGCAGATGATGTTGTCCTGTTGGCTTCATCGAGCCAGGACCTCCAGTGTGCATTGGGGCGGTTTGCGGCCGAGTGTGAAGCGGCTGGGATGAGGGTCAGCGCCGCTAAATCCGAGGCCATGGTTCTTGACCGGAGAAATGTAGCTTGCCATCTCTCGGTGGGTGGAGTATCCTTACCACAGGTGGAGGACTTTAAATATCTGGGGGTCTTGTTCACGAGTGCGGGAAGACCGGAGCGTGAGATTGACAGGTGGATCGGAGCGGCGTCCGTAGTTATGCGGTCGCTGTATCGGTCCGTTGTGGTGAGCCAAAAAGCAAAGCTCTCAATTTACCGGTCGATCTTCGTTCCAATACTCACCTATGGTCATGAGCTATGGGTCATGACCGAAAGAACGAGGTCCCGAATACAAGCGGCTGAAATGAGCTTCCTCCGTAGGGTGGCGGGGCGCTCCCTTAGAGATAGGGTGAGAAGCTCAGCCACCTGCGGAGAGCTCGGAGTAGAACCGCTTCTCCCCCCACATTGAAAGGAGCCAGTTGAGGTGGCTCGGGCATCTAGTCCGGATGCTTCCTAGAAGCCTCCCTGGAGAGGTGTTTCGGGCATGTCCCACTGGGCGGAGGCCCCAGGGAAGACCCAGGACACGCTGGAGAGACTACGTCTCTCGGCTGGCCTGGGAACGCCTCGGGGTTCCCCCAGAGGAGCTAGAGGAAATGGCTGGGGCAAAGGAAGTCTGGGCATCTCTGCTTAGACTGCTGCCCCCGTGACCCGGTCCCGGATAAACGGAGGAAGATGGATGGATGGATGCTAGCTAAATATTTACAGGGGTAGTACTTGTTATAGTAATATTTTTTACATAATAATAAAGTAATTCATCTTTGTCATGTGCTTTATTGATACTTTACGATTCTTAATTCTGTCCGATAAAAGCTAGGAATCGGATATTGATAAATCATGTAATAAAATGGTTACAGTATAACGGGGTGGGATTATATAAGTTCGCTTCCTTCCACTCCCTTTCAAGCAATATTTATTAATATGTCTATTTATCCTAAGTTTGATTAGTTACTGTATGAATGTATAACTGATGATTGTATTGCTTTTTTGTATTATTTCTATTTCTATTTAATTGCTTGAAATAAACCATTTCAAATAAAAAAAATATAACTTTTGTCATCACTTGTTTCACCATTTCCTCGTGGTTTCTTTCCCTTTTTAGCCCTTTACTTTTCATTGTGGTGTTTTGTCTGATGTGCGATTTGGTCAAAGGGTGGTACATATAAAGTTGAATTCCTGCTTTTTTGACCTTTAGTTTCAAACTGTCTTTTTATTATGGCACTCATGCAAAACATTGCGATCACTCAGAACTTAAAGGTTATGGCACACTGCCGCTTCGCACACTTTGCGCATTTTCCAAAAGTGTTTCTTGCGTTCGTTATTTGTCAGTGTGCGCGGATGTCCGTCGAGGGTTTCGGCCGATGGGTCTTCTCATGAATTTGGTTTTTAGCTGTTCAAAATTTTCAGTCAGTTGAGAATTATGCAGTTTATGTTTATATTATGTAGTTTAAATGAAATTATTACATAAATCATATGCAATTGTACGTGATTTTTGCGAAATGCTTATGCAAATGTTTGGCTTTCCACGACCGCTTTATACATTTCTACCAGACTTGACACACAAATCACTGATAAATTGCATTTAAACAGCGCAAAAATCACACATGGTTCATGACCTACGTTGCTCTACATGTTCTTTGCGCGATGCATCTGTAAAGATTTCAGATAAAGACCACAACTCTTCTCACTTTTCCCACTTAAAACCCTTGTGCTATCTTAGATGACCCCACCCTTACATTGACGTGTTCTCCCTACCATGACAAAGGTGGATAAAGGTGGAAAGAATTCATGTAATCCATGGACACCAGTGAAGATCACAAATCATTGAAGAAAAAAGGTTCGTTGCACTGTCTAGTGGGTCTAGATGACCCAACTCCCAATGTTAAAGTGCCTAGGATAGCACAAGGGTTACACGTATAACCAATTTTCATCTATGCAATTTGCGCAAAATGTATGTTGTGGCTGTGTCACATTGTCCTAATGTGACGATTGTTCAGAAAAAGTAGGGATGTGCATGACACAAGTGCAGTTTTAACAGCTTAAAAACAAATTTTGTCCAAAAAATGATTTGATCTGTACTGTCAAAAGTGATATGAGTAGTGGATGTGAAACACCTTTTTCTTTTTTTTTTAAAAAAACCTCTCACAATAAAATAACTAACTTATAATTATTAAAGAAAAACATTAAATTTCCAGTTTTACTTGCAACTAAAGAGGAAAAAACATGTGATATATCATGGACGCCGTGTAGACCAAAAAACAATACTTTTTGATGCACCTTTATTCATAGGTGAAAGGACTACTAAGCATAATAAATGGCTTCAATAGCATAAATGCATGAAACATGAGCGTCCATATCGATTAACCTTGGTGGGTAGATTAAGATCCAGCCCCTCCCCACAAGTGTTTTTGGCTTGTTTTATCCTGATTACAAAGGTTTCTGATAGGCCTCAACTTCAAACTTCCCCATCTGAATTGGCTGTTCCTTCTGGAGGTGAATGGGAACTGTATCCTGGCAAGGACTGGTTTATTTCACCTTTTTTCTTCCTGCGCCAGTCACTCTCATCATTTTTTTAATTTAAAACCCTGCATCTAGTAATTTCATAATTATGGGAGGGGATTATAATGAAGGCAGCTGCGCTGCAGGTTAATTGGATTTTTCACCTCAACCGGACCAGATCTAAGTTTCCCATGGGCCACAAATTTGTATATTTGAAGTTGGGGACAGGACAAAAGAGGCAGGAGGAGGAGAAGAGTGAGCGGTAAAAAAGGTCCCCTTTAACTTCAAAAGCTGGAAAGTTACTTTTGTGCTGCCAGTTACTGTTTGTGGTCTTTGAGGGTTTTCTTTTGCCGGTGCAAAATCACTTTCATTCATGTTGAAGGATCTATAATTCTATGATCGCCAATGCTTTCTGCTCACGGTTTTCCTTCTGCAAAAGCTAATGATAAATGCAGCGAATTCTGAAAGATTGGAAAGGAAAATTCTTTAACTGAACATGAAAAAAAGATGAAAGTGGACCTAAAAAGACAGTTTTCTTGAAGAAATACGGAGGATTTTCTTTTCTTACTGATTTTTTTTTTCTTGTAGAGATGCATAATTAAATTTTTAGTGAAGCTGTGACTTTTGGGAAGGAAAAAGAAAGAGCACAATTATTGTTTAATTTGACAAGCATGAATAAATCAAACAAATCTTTTTGTGGCAAAACTACAATCAAATTAGCAAAAGTACTCTTTGTTGTAGACATTTAATAAATTTATCATTTAATTGTTCTGTTAATTAAAATTTCATAAATAGCAGGTTTTTCTCACTGTGTGGACAAAAAGAAATATTTCTAGAATTTCAGGAGTTTTTGTCTTTATCTCCCCATGTTTAGTCTGTAATTAGTCTCATACTTGTGTTTGGTCAGGAGTGCATCGGTCTTAATCAGTTTCCCCGTTCTGCTGACGGCGCTTTCTTCCTTGTTTTCAGGGCCGAGCAGCTCTGTGGGAAGAACCAAGCTCTCTGCCCCTCATCTACAATCCTACATCTTAATCAATGTTTAACGAGGGGCTATCCTCTCCCTCAGCAAAACACAGAGGATATAAGGGGAGCACGTGCTCGTGATGAGGCCACACGCAAAGTCTGAAGGTGCTGAGGCCGAACTCCGTCTCGCAGATGAATAGTCACAGATCATATTTCCCTGCCCCCAAAATGAAAATAAACCTGCTTACCCGCAAAGTTTACCAGTGTCTAAGGTCAGAGTGTGAAGATAAACAAAGACTGAGGAGGTGAGGTAAGAGGGGAAATTACTTTTTGGTTTTTTTGCAGATTGAAAACAAGAGTGTGCAACTCTAATTGTGGGCTTTCTTGTTTGCTGTTTTTGGAAATTTCTGTGCTGAAGAGCTTTTTTTTCACTTTCAGGAGAACCAAACAAGCTGCTTCTGAGTAAGTCATGCAAAAAAAACAAAGTTGTTGAAAGCAAGGCCACGTTTTTGTTATGTGCTAAAGAGAAACACCAAATCGATCTTTTTTTTTCCTGAGGAAAGCCTTTTTAACCGGAAAACTTGATTATGAAAAAATAAAGCAAAACAATCGAATACTTCTGTCTCAAATTCTTCATCACCTATTAGTATTTTTAATTTATATTGTAAATGTTAATCTTTATGTCTCAGGGAAAATAACTACTCTTTATAAAAATAGATCGTGGTTTACTTTGCAAGACGATTTTTTTTTCTCTTCTCATTGTCATGCACGTCCTTATCTGTGCCATTTCAACTGGCAAAAATAAAATAAAATAAACAAAAACCCAAATGCTCTAAACTGACATTCAAGGTCTCTGTATGGGAAAAAAAAGATCACAAAAATAGAAGTGATCCATTTGACAATTTGAAGATAATTGCACAAAATGCCACATAATTGTTGCAAAAGTTAAACAACACACTGCACTATGTGCTCTAACATAAAGTGCATTCCTGCCACATTCTGAGTCATTTCCTTCAATGCCAAATGATAAACAGTGCAATTTCTACTCACCCTGCTGTGAGCTGTCAGTCTGCCTCGACTGCCGTTATGTCAAAATGCTTTGTAAATTAGCATAACCTGAGGCGTAAAGCACACAGGAACTGAGTGTGGGCTTGAGCAGCAGCAGACATTAATTAGAGCAAATATGTGTCATAGCCAGGAATATTATGTATTATATCTTCCTACAACTGCAGCCATGTGTAACATTGACCACTTGTTAGGCCCCAGACTGTTCTCCACTCCCACGCAGCATTGCAGCCAATATCTCACTGCAGGATTTCCACTGTGTCAGGCCCTTTAATTGTTCCCAATCTAGTGCTCACTCAATAATGTACTAAGTGGACAATTCTTTCAACCAGTGTCATTTTTGAGCCTTTATTAGTGTAACAACCACACAGAGGAACATTTACAATGCAACTCTCCTACCTGAGTTTGTCATCTTTGAATCACATGGACATGATTTGGCTTCTCTAACACACGGTGGCATGAGCTCACTCTACTCTGCAGCGATTGAAGAAAACAAAAAATAAAGCAAATAAATCCTCCAGGAACATAATCAACTGACCTTTCAAGGTGCTCGGGGCGTACTTGTAACCTGAGTCGAAAGTGTCATTTTTTTGTCCATAGCAAAATAATCAAACCTCATTTTCTAAAATTGTAGCAAAAACACAAACCATTAAAAAGCAACTGGCATTTGACAAAAAATCTCACATTTATTGTATTTGTTAAACAAGTGTTGAACTTTACATCAGTCTTAAGTGATGAGCCCCTTATGTTTACATAGAAAACATGAGCTACAGTACAGCATGTTTACCAGTGCTGGAAAATATTCACACATTTCCCATTGATTTCTGGGAAAGATTTTTAATAAATAAAATATCCAAACCCGAGCGGAAGAACAACAGTTATGATAAAAACTTTATCCTCAAAACTCTCGCCCAACACTACGTATGACTTTTAAAAATATCTGTTTGGATTAGGATTACACAAAAAAACTGTGCAATGCATAAAATGATCTTAATTGGGTTTTGTTTTAATCCCACTCTACTAAAGTAATGCCACTTTGGCAAAGTAATACAAACATTACAATGAGCAATATCAACCAAACTCATGAAGCAAAAAACACTGTTCACAAGTGGAAAATGTGAAGATGATTCCTTGTTGTTGGCTGACTCCTCTCTTTTAAAAGCCTTTATGTTCAAACGTACAACCATGAATGAAGTGTTGGAATCATAAACACACTGTATAGCATATGTGCAACTTCTACACAATAGGCTCTGAAATGTTAAAATTTTGCAATTAAAAGGTTTCTTTATATTTATGGTTTGCCATGGATTTTTATTTTACACTAGCAATACAACAAAATATATATTTGAGCAGTTTTCCTTGACAACAGTTCAAGTTACAGCTGAGAAAATATAAGGCCAGGGGCTTGATTGCTAGTGGTTTTACAATCCAAACTTCATCGTAATGGGGAGTGGCCACAAACTCATACTCATTTTCCAACTGTTTGATCCGGAGCATTTCACAAACATGTCCGTGCTCTGGTCCAGGGATGGAGGTTCATCTACAGTAAAAAAAAACATGTTGGGGAATGTATGTACAACCTTTTGACAGGAAAACTGCTGATAGGATGTAGCTAGAAATGTTGCTCTTTTACTTCTCCTCTTTTTTTTATTCTTTTTTATTTTTTAGATATTTTTTGTTATTTTTTTCCATTTTCTTATCTTAAAAGTTTTCTCAATTCTTCAACAGCAGCAGCACATTTAAATACATTGTTGGCTTGTCTCTTAAAATTGAAATCTGACTCTGCATTTTATGTACAGTCTCTTTAAAACTTTGCACCGTCATTGCTGTGCTCCGAGTCTATGGGATTGTTGGGAAGAGAGAAAGACTGGAGTGATTTAGTGGAGAAAGAAGGTTGCGGATGGAAGGGTGGGGAGGGAGTTTGCCAATGGAGAGCGTGCGTGACGGGGCTTCTAAGTTCTCCTTAAAATAAAAACAAACACCTCCCCTTTTCCCTTCACAAGTTTCTCCTCCAGGATCCAGGTCTGTGTGAAGGGTGGGGTGGTTTGGGGATGATTACAATACGTTTAAAGGCTGGTCACTAATTGCATCTGTCCTTCCCGTACGTCACCTTCTGTGATGCAGTCTTCTTTTGTGACGGGGATAATGTAGCCATCATGGTTCTCCTGTCCTATTTGATAATAGGCTTGGAGTTGGTGGCCAGCCCCTAAGTTCGGCATGCTCTTATAATAAACGTCCTCACTCTCGCTCTCCTTTGTGGGGGACAAATCCTCCACAACATCGGGGCTGCTCTCTGGACACGGAGAGTCTCTCAGATTAGGCATACTAGTATACAAGGAGTCTCTGTTTGGGGACTCCAGATTATCATCAGGGTTGGTGGGCGTCAGCTGGCTGACGAAGGTGTCCACTTCCCCGTCGGTCTTCACTTTCTTCTGGGGTGCGTACAGAAGCGAGTGAGTCCGCTGGGGGATGAGAGGCGCCTCCAGGTCCTGCTGGTTGTGCAGCTCCAGGCCCACTGCGTCACTCACGTGCACCAAAGACGAAGCGTCAGCCACAATGGAGGGGCCTTCACTGCCGCGGCCACCTACCACCGTCACCTTGGGTGGAGCCCGCTCCGTGTGGTGGTGATGGTGGTACTGCGGAGGCTGCTGGTGGCGGAGGGGGTGACGTAAACTGGAGGGCTGTTGCTGACTTTTGTTACAGGCACGCAGGTTGTTGTGCACAAGCTCAGATATGATCATTTTCTCAAAGGCAGCATCATCCAGACTGAGGCCGCAGTCCACCACCTGCACACTCTCATCAAAGTCCCCATTACGAAGTGAGTAGCTATTGTTAAAGTTACCATTTAGCGGTAGTGTATCCATTGCACTTGTATCCCTCACTGCGTTGTTCATTGAGTGTCCTGGAGAGAAAAGGAAAATGTGAGGTGATTTTAGTCAACAAACTTAAAAAAAATAAAGAAAACACGATTTTAATGCTGTTTAGGATGCAGTTTCATATGGAAAACTAAAAAGTGAATAAAGCCATGCCACAAATCTGTTAGTTGGGCATAATCGTCAACATACACTGGCATATGCATGCATTATTAGCCAAAGGAAATCATTTTACTTTCTCAAATTTTAACCTTCTTGCTCATAAACTGTTGTGAAAAAAGCAAGACATTATGCAATTAGGTCTGCCACGAAAGTGACAAAGCACCTAAAAGGATCCCAAACAACATTAAGAAACAAATCAAAACAGTAATCACAACACACCGGGCAACGGGAGATGTCCACAATTACACAGCCACAACACTTACAGGTTTCTAGCTACTATTAAGTTGGATGTGCTGAAGTGTAGGAAGATGAGGAAATAAAAAAAAAAGTAGACAGAGAAGGGAAAGTAGATTTCTATTAGCACGGGTCAGCCATCTTTGTTTTTACTACAAGGGGAGCCCACAAGCAGCACTTCATCATCATCATCATCATCATACACAGCAGATGAAAAGAGTCACTTTAGACAACTCACATCATGTTTGTCTGCTCAGGCTATCTGGTCTAAGAGCAGCTGATGTACAAAAGAAAGTAAAATGATTTATTGTAACATGAAAAATCACTCCAAAACAAAGAAAAATGTAAAGAAAAAGTCGTCACTGCAACGTTTAAGAGCAAGGGTTCAGCAAATGAAACAAACAAGCATTAAACCGCTTTTACTTTCATGAATGAAATGTCAACAGTTATTTTTGTGGGTTCTCTCCTCTCTTTTTTTGCTTTTTCTTTTTGGAGTTGACTTTGTGTCAGTACACTTGCTGTCCATTAGTTGGCAGCTTGTGTACCCAAAGCTAGCAAAGGTCAGAGCTTGCCCACAGCCCGGCACTTGGCATCCATCACAGTAACAGTTCCCAGTGAGACTCCGGTCACTAGCAGAACAGCTCAAGAAAACACAGCCGCTGCAGAGGTCAGGTGCAGTCATGTTAGGAATTTCTCAAAGCATGGAGGTCATGGAAGGAAACAGCAAGATATACTTTCCTTTTTTTTTTTTTTCTAAAGCTAAGAGAAGAAATAAAAGCACAATAAATGAGCCATTTTACAGAACCTATAAGAAAAGAAGAAAAGTTTAGGGGAAAATAAGTGAGAAAAATTGAGCAGCTGCTGCCACGACTTCCATTTGTTAATGCTTCCCAAGAGCAATTGAGCGTTCAGACAAATGTTGTCTGGGAGGATGTGACAGAAATACCACTGGACACAGAGACTGCTGAGTGCCTAATGCGGACAGATGTTACGAGACAAGCACAAAAAAAAGATGAATGCTGCTTTCTAACAGATTCAGAGCCAATAAACAAATTAGAAAAAAAACAACAACAACAAAAAGCAGAGCAGAGGTCTTTTGTTATAATCAATTCACCAATCAAATATATTGTTTTGCTTCGGATTAAAGTTTCATTCTCGTGAATCAATTTGTGAACCACTTGCTCACTGAGTGTGTGTTAATGGCCTAAAGTAAACCAGGTGACAGTGCCAGGGATTGGGTTTTTTAAATAAGCATGCTGAAAAAAATTTACATTTGATAGGCAAAGTTAAGTTTTACTCCCATACTTGTCTCTCTGTAGGTCACTAGAGGAAAGCACAAGGGAAAAGCACAAAACACAGAAAAGATGCTAATTCAGTTTCAAACAACAGACAAATGCAACCACAGTGTGACCTCAACAAATGCTTAAATGTCATTTGTGAACACAATACTGTTATATAAAAGATAAAATATAATAGAAAATTATTTATCTGCATTTGAACAATTTAAATCAACTTAGAAATGTTTTTTTTAAAGACCCACTCTGATAATAATTGTGCTTTTGGGGCTTTTAACATTTTCTGGACATTTTTTGTGATGATTGAGGGTATAAATTATGAAGCTTAGGCTTAAAATCGCATTTCTGAGTTGAACTTTATTCAAATCGTTGTGAACACGGAGCGGACGATGAAATATGTTAAAAAAAAATCTGATTTATGACAAAGAAAATAAGCTGGGCGTATGTGGAGCCTCCTGCTCTGCCAACGGCCCCGCCCACAACTCAGAGGCGAACTTCTAATAAACTACTTTTTTTAAATTTATTTTTAAATTAGACCTAAGATGATCTGAGTGGGTCTTTCACACGTTAAAGAAAAATGCTTCCAATAAAAGCCAAAATATTTTTTATATTTTTTAATAAGTCTAAAAGAAATACATCTTCATGATTGTAGAGTTTATACTACAGCGTTGAGTCTCCACCACTCTTTACATTAGGACACTTTCTATCTCTTTGCCATCGTTAAAATAATGGTCCATCAAGACAAATATGTGAATACAGAGTCTGTTTTGAGGTGAACCACATAATCTCTCCTGAAAAATGTGTGTGAGAACACACACATTTTGCAGTGCACACGGTCTTTAAGGAGCACACGCTAAGTGCTGCAGCAGGGGGAGGGTAATTCAAATGGAAAGGTGACGGTGCAGATCTTCGTGCATTTCATTTGGCCTGCTGAAAACTTGAATGAAGAAGGGACAGGGAGAAACAAAAAGTGAAGAAAAGACATACAACAGGTGAAAGAAATAAACAAGCACACCTGGAGAGTTAAACACTGGAGCTGTGGGGGTGTTACACACGACTGTCTCAGCCAGTAAGGTGTTATAAGGGTTGTTAGTGCCTTGTGGTCGCAGAAGAGGATTTGTTAGTAGGTAATTCCCCGTCATTCCTGGAGTGGTAAGACAGAGGATAATCAGTTAATTTTGGCAGTTGACTAAAAATTGTATTAAGAAATTAAATAAAAGTATTTAGAAACTTTTAAGGTTTTAAGTATATAAAAAAAACAATAAAAAAGCAACTACAGAGAAGCAGGAGAGATTTTTTTGCACAAAGCCTGATCTGTATCATTTTTCTCTTTTTTCTCTCACAGTGTGTTTTAAGGATCTAAAGTATTTCCACTGCCATTTATCACCTGTGTTAAATGCCATCTGTCATATTGAGAAGTCTCCAGGGATGTTTTTAATGACATGGAAGTGCTTCAAGGAGATAGAGCCTTCCTTCAGTGCACTAACTCTCCAGGGTAACTACTGCACCCTGGAGTGATCAATATCCAACCTTTGCATTAACATCCCTAAGAGAAGGTGTTTCAGGATAAAAACCTAGGTCGTAGCTGATGTTCAAAAAGGAAAAATGTACTTCAAAAGGCCTTGATGTAAGGTTCTGTCAGTAAGAGGAGACACATCGCCGTGGAGACAAAAGTCAGAGGAGGCGAGGTTAAGCTACCTTGGTGGAAACCCACTTTCCCCTCTCATGCTTGGAAAGCCATTTCAGAAGCAACTGAGAGCCTAACATCTCACTAAGCACTCCGGGTCAGCCAGAGTTGAACATCATCTTCTCATCATCATATTTGTGCTCAAACTAAATAATAAATGACTCCCCCCCCCATCTATCCTGCAGAAATCCTCCTGAAGAGGTCAACAAATATGCCAACTAATAAATGGTCTTTTGCTGGATGATAGGAAATTACTTTCCTTGTTTTAGTTTTGTTTGGGTGTCCCCCCGAGTCTTGGTTTGGACTTTAGGTTGCTAGCACTTTCAAAAAAAGCGGGGAGGACACCAGACAGGGAACAACTTGGTTCCAATTTTAAACTGATGTTAGCAGCCAGACTGACTGCACCATGTCTGAGTAAGGACTTCTGCAACTCAGAGCAGACAGAACACACTAAAGGCCTCAGTCATCTCTGTTTATTTTTTTTATCAACCACTGTCTTCTGCCCTTCTGAGATGAAGGCATTTATTACTAGTGATCGGACCATGTATGGTGGTGAGATCATTCAAGCTTGAAGGTGGCATTTCTAGCTAGATGGTGACATGTGTGTACAGGTGTGCAGGATAATGAGGTGTGAACTGACCTTGGTTAAGGGTGGAGGTGCTGTTGATGTCACCTGAGATAAAGGAGGACTCAGACTGCTTTCTTACGGTGTCATTCCACATTCTCCTGATACGACTCTGTCAGGTCAACAAGGGACAGCCGTTAGGACTTTGAACAAGCCCGTGCACCTTACAGATCAACTTTCACTGAATTCATCTAAAAATCTGCCTCACCTAACTATAAATGTTTAGCAAGGATGGGGCAATCCTAATTTTAACATTCCCTGATTATATATACAGTATATATATATATATATATATATATATATACAGTATATATATATATATATATATATATATATATATATATATATATATCACTGGCCTTTACCTCCACCTTTTTGGACAAAGCTAAAGCTTAAAGGGATGTATTTCTAAAATCACTGCACATTCAATTAGAAATATTAGCCTATAATAAGAAAAGATTAATGCAAATGTACATTTTTGCAACTGAGGCTTTTTCTGCAGTAATCTCCTGCAATGCTCTTAAAATAGTCCAATACTGTGTCCTGTGCACATGGTGTTAGTGAAAAAAAAAGGATAAGAGGGAGTGCTAAAAAGGGTAGAACAGAAAAAAGGGATTCATGCAGCAGGAGCTGGTTGTTAAATATGGAACTATCTTGTTGGGTTTGTGATGCCTAATGCAGCTTTTTTTGTACAGTAATGTACAGTACATATTTAAAAAAATATCTTATATCATTAAAAAAAATCAGACGCTCCTAAGTTTTTCACTCTTTATAACAGAATCACCTCAAATGAACTGAAATGTTTTTTCCACTAAAGCAAAAAACAGGTATTGCAAATAAATATACTGTTGGACTTTTCATTCAATTTTCTGTCAAAGGCCTTTTGGCAACAATTGAAGCCTCGAATCCTCTCCAGAGATTCTTCCTCAAGCTTGGCTCACCTGTTCTTTGAAACTGTCACTCATTCTTCGCAGCAAACAGGGAAGCCAAAATTAGATGAGAAGCATCTAATCTGCCAGCTGCAGCTCTGCAGAGATCATTTATTGTTCCGGTTGAGTCATTTGAATTTATTAAGTTCTGCTGTGGACAATCCTAATTTTTCATTTACTCAGCATTTTCCAACATCTGCTTTTTTTTCGATCATCATAAGTCATCTCTTAGCCACTGTCAACTGAAATCATTCCCTTGACATGATCTCACTGTTACCGGGTTTGAACCGCTTTAACCAGTTAATGTTTACTGTCGGGTTTCCTCCTTTCCTCTCCTTGTTTCTGCGTGAAATTGCTGCACTGATTTTTGCACCTCTGTTATGTTCGTCCATCTGAAAAAACGCAGCCGTGGACCTCATTTATCATGGCCACTGGTCTGGTCACTTTTTTGACCGAGGTCTTTTGTCCAACATAACTCAATTTGGCTGAATGGCCAGATCCTGGAACTCTGACTTTTTGTTTAAGAATGATGTTGTGTTTTTGGTTTCTTTAATTGCTGAAAAAAACAGCTATCATTATTCTTTAAAGCCTTCCTTGAATCTGGACAAAGTTCCCTAAAATCCAATGTTACCTCTCCACCTTTGGCTGTTTATATACTGCAAACAGTCTTATTAGGCATATTTGTCAAATTTTAAGTCAAATTTTTAAAGTGATATAATTTGCATTAAATGCCACATTTTAATGACATTGAATGATATATTTTTAATTAATATTATTAAATTAATAAATAATCAATTTTTAACTTTATATCCAAATAAAACAAATGCTTATTTTTAATTATCGGTACAAATGAGGCTGCATTTAGATTTTTTTGTACTTTTGGATGGTATTTTCTGTTATATTTTTTATTTTCTGTTGTTTTGGGCTGTGTTTCTTTTTCTATGCCATTTTTTTCCAGATCTGTGCCTAATTGTCCGGAGCACCTGATTGGGCGAGAATCTCCAGGGCAGCATTTAAATACTGAGCATCTTCTGTTGGAACACCCTGACCCCAGCTGGCAGCAACAGAGCTGATGTTTTCTCTGTTTACACAAGCTTTGGGCCTAAAAAAATGTGGCTTTTTTGTGTAAATAGTTGCTTTTTTGCCCCTCTACATTCATTCCTGGGGTCTTTGTGAGAGTTTTTGAGTCGTTACAGCACTTAAATCGTTTTTCCTGCCTTTATGAGGCAAATCAAGACAAATCAACTTTCCTTAGAAACCAGTAGACATTTTGCCACATTTAGGATTTTACTAAGCATTGCCATTTATCCAAAACTTTAAAGTAGCACACTTTTAATAGTCAAGTTATAGATAAATCCTGTGTGACAAACTGAGAAAAATTACTTTTAATTTGGGAAATCTGTTGAAAGGTGTAAACTTGAGCGGGTCTGAACATTTTTCATCAATGGAGTTTATTTTTTACTATCCAAATCATCAAAATGTAGAGGGTCATAGAGGTTGAAATGATCTTCTTTCAACATATCTGTATTGTTTGAGCGAATGTAGGTCTGCAGCTGCTGTACTACCTGTGTACCAGAAGAGTAGCGTGCACTGGTCCGCGTGGCTGAAGTCTTAGCGGAGCCATGCGAGCTCTCTGTGGCAGTCAGCCCGCCACAGCAGTACGTGTGGCGGAAGCTCTTACTGTACTCTTTGCGAACCTGCAAGGACACAGACACAGGCTGTTTCATTCAAAAGCAGTAGTCTTTGATCATCCATATAGTGACGTGTGGAGAAAATCAGAAAGCCAGATTATTGAATTCCTTTAGTGTAATCATCAAGGGAACTCTGGGAAGGCCAAGTTTGACCAATGAAGACTAAAACATGCTTACTTTTTTCTGGAGAAGGCAGTGGAAAATAAAGATAAACATCCCTTGGAAGGTGTTGAATATGGTGAAGAGGTATGCCATGACTATGGAGGCCTCACTGATGAAGAAGAGACCAAAGGACCACGTGAGACCCAGCAGGCACAGCAGGGCAAAAGCCCCCATGACCCAGGACCTGCAAGAAAGAAAATACAAAGAAAAACAAAAGCTTCAGTAGACAATCTTTAACATTAAACTCAAATACGACTCCAATTTTAGTTCTAGGTGAACAAAAGTGAGAACTAAAATATGTTATCACACTAACAATCAGTTAAAAAATCCCCCTCATTTCTTGCACAGTTTAGGCCAACAAAGTGTTTGCCTTTGGACGGATAGGAAGAAAACAAAACTTAAATTGTTTTAATTTTCTTTGCAGTAATGTACACATTCCTATGTTAAAGTGTAGTGCGCAGAAAAATTAGCACAGAATAATAAAAGAATCCAACTTTAAAAGGAGTTCACATTGACCCCCATTGTGTGCCTTTGTGTCAAAACAAAAACAAAAAAATTGCAGATGTAAAAATGTGAAGGAAATACTGTCTAAAAGTCCCATGGAACCATAACAAACCAACAGCGGTCAAATCTCAGTGCACAAGTGCACAAAAACACAACTAGAACCACAACACAGCACTAATTACAATAGTGAAAGTGACCAGCCACAAGGACAGAGCACGAAAAGCTTTGAAGCAGCATTTTGTGAGAGGATGAACGAGCAAAAGAAAGAAAAGGACAGAAAGATTTCAAAAGAAAAAAAGGAGAGTGGGGAGAGTCAGCTGAAGAGAAACTCTAGGCGAAATGTTCTTACTTGATAAACCGTTTATTATCTTCATAACTAGAAAGCATGACAAGCAGGAAAAAGAAACACAATTAGATCAGAGGGAAGGACAGCGTGTGTTAGTTGGCACTTAAGACTGAATTGATTCAAGGGAAATGATGTGTTTCGCTGTTAATGATTCATAAACATGAAGCAAAACATTTAGTAAAAGAACCTCATCTGTGGTTGATCTAGCATTTTTTTGGTGCTGTTGTGTGGGTAAATTTATTTGAGGTGCATGATAAAAGCTTACCCAGGCAAATCTGTGTTATAGTAGCCATCACAAACGCGATAATTACTGGTGTGGATTGCAGAACAGAGAGAGACGGAGGACGAGGATGAGAGGAGAAAAGAGAGGAGAGGGTGCGCGTTAGCTTTGCCTTCACATGCAGCATGCAATGACCGTTGCGCTCCGCTGAGTGAACCCAGGCACAAAACCACACAAAGAAAATGAGCACAAAAAGACCTGCTTTTTATACACGGTGGGGTTTGTCAGTATAAACAAACTTAAATTAAACAATTTATAACACCCAAGTAGAAAATGTAAACCAATGCCAAAGCCACTTAATGTGGTCTGCTGTGGTTTCTGTAAAAGTGCTCCAACACAAACAAGGCATCTAAATAAGTCATTGATTCTTTTGCATGTTTCCTGTCTTACCATAGTGTATTATTGCACATTAAAAAAAAAATGATATAAACTAATGTTTGTGCAAAAAACAATGACCTTTATCCTCAAAAATATATTTAAAAATTCCTGCAGAAAATTAAATTGGGCATTTTTACAGAAAGACTGAAGAAAAAAACAGAAGAAGACTTTTTCTTATGATGAGTTAATTATAATAATGCCGTTTTTAGGCGAAATCATAAAACCTGTGTGGTTTTCTAGGGCATAATTTCTGCAGAGGGGCAGGATTTCATCAGATACTTGCCATTGAGTTGTGAGCGGGACTGTTGGAGGGAGTAAGCCTGCCCTCATTTCCCATTAACCCTTTGTTTACACTCTCTCCTGTTAGCTTAAACCCCCTCGCAATCCCAACCTAACATTACAGTGGCAGGGCTATTAAGCAGGTCGGCCAATGATCAACGGGTCGGCGGTTTCAATCCCCGCTCCCCCAGCCAACCGTTGTTGTGTCCTTGGACAAGACACTTTTGCCTCCCTGCCTCCAGCGTTTCTCTGGTACTTTTTACAAACTGCATTTTTTTGTCTACTTCTGGTTCACAACAACTTGTATACAGAAATACTCGGAAATGCCGAATATTGATGAATGAATATTAATTTTCTTTATATAATGTCCACTATCATGAGAAAAATGCTACAAGAGCATGTCAAAAACACATTTTTCATTGGAGTGGGTCTTTAAAAAATGGCAAAAAGTTTTCACTTCAGAAGTAAGGTCAGTTCAGGAGAGAGGTGTTATCTTCCATAATAAATAATTCCTGTTTATTTTCTATCTTCTTTCTGAATTACAAGCAGTGATGTATTAAAAATCTGTCTGCCACATCCCTGAAGTAAACAGGTGTGATAGCAGTCCAGCTGTACGCTTTCCTACTATAACATTGTTTTCAAGCTGAAGTTTGGAGAATAACAATGTCACAAAGGTTATTTTTGAAAAGAACAATAACACAAAAATGCCTTCAAGCAACATTGTGACTCAAAATCTGCAAATAGTTAAAACTATACATTTGTACATATGTATTTCCTTAAAGGTTGGGAAGTCAAAAACCAAACCCAGAGGAGTAAAATAAATGTTTATGCATTATCAAAGTGGCAGAATAAAAGGTTTGTAATGCCTCACTTACTTAATATTCTCCAGTCGGCTAGAGTCTGGTTTCAGGGTGGTAGAGTGCTTCACCATTTTGTACATTGTGATCACCAGGAAGATGAGATTGAGCTGTCAAAACAGAGTAATGGCAGCATTAATTCATGAAGATGTAAGGCTTGAGATATAACAGAAAGAAAGAAAAAACTGTTAATTTGTCTGTAAGTATTAAAAGCGGAGAGCCTTCAACTCTCTGCGTGTCCGCAGACTAATCCAATAAACATCTATCGTCCCTGCTAGAATCAGACAGGCCGACTGGCGCCAAATTTAGTGTCATTCTATATCAATAAGAGCATGGAAATGCATTAAAATCCATCACTGTGGAGAAAAAAAAGAGCTCACAGCAGCAGCAGTCGAGCAACGTCAGTGGGGGGAAGGAAAGTAGCAGAAAAAGAAACAAGAGAGGCTCTTGTTGTACAAAACAAATGCATATCATTTTGTGCACGTAGTGAAATATTATAAGGCGGAACCAGCAGCAAAAAGCTGGAGGGAACCTGGCATGTTTTGTTCGACTCTCCTGTGTGTGCTGATGAAAAGAGTGAGACAGAAAAGGAGAAAGGCCGCGCTTTCTTGCTTGTTTTAAAGTATTAAATCTTAAGGGAGAGGGCGGCACATATCAGGCTGAGACAAGGATACGATGTGCAGCGTCTCTGAGAACATTTCTTTGGTACCTTGAAAATCAATAGTTTGATTTAGAGACACAAAAGGCGAGATGGTCCAGCAAGGGGCCCCTTCGAATAATTTACTTCAAAAACATTTATTCTAGGGCAAAGTAGTCCTCCACACAGCATGTACAAGCACTCGTGGCAGATGCAACAAACTGTGTTTGTCCTGCCACCCAGCCATGTATAAATAATGCCAAGGAATGTCTGAGCAAATAATTGAGACGTGTGTCTCCAATGGAGCGTATCAAAGAACCAAATAAAAGAGTGGAGCACCAGACACAACATACGAATAAACACATTTGCAAGGAAAAAAAGCCTCGTCTCTTTTTGGTCGAAGTGGTGAGTTTCGATGCCATTGTATTATTTTTAGAAGATCAGAAAAAGGGGAAAAAAAATGGCGATGAATTGGCGATATGAGGGACCTTTGTGAGCTGGACACAGTCATTCACTCTTGAGCAGAAATGTCTCGGTGTTTGGGTACACGGAGTTATCAAAAGACCGCCTGTGATCAATACATCACCCCTCCACATGCAATCAACTCATGGAGCCGTACACAATAAGTCAAGCTCTGAAAGAAAGGGGGGGGGGGGGTAACTGCAGGGGAAGAAAGAAAGAAAGAAAGAAAAAAAAGGTGAGAGGTTGGGGGAACAAAAAATAAAGTAAAAAAAATAAAACAGATGCCTTTTTTTGTATCATATAAACCATGTTTTATTTCACAGCTATCAGCTATTATTTCTTTCAGCCGTCTGCATGAGTCAGACTGTGCTGGTGATTGCAGGGAGGGGGGGGTGGGGGGTGGGGCAAGGACTTTTGAAGACCCCTTTCACACATGGAGTGCTGACATAGATCCAATGAGACAGAGGAGAGGGACACAGTACTTTAAAGTAATCCAACAGCATGGCACATGTTCCCACCCCCACTGACATGCTTTCGCGGGCCTTCCCGGGGGATCCCTCTTGCTGGAGCAGAGCTGCCTTGCTTCCATACTTCACTCTGTCTCTGAATCATCACTGCAAGCCATGCAGAAGCACCTCGCCTCACTGGGACTGAGGAGAAAGCTTTTTCTGAAGTGGACTGTGTGTGTACACACTGAACTCCAAATGAACTGAGGGGGATAAAATATTAAAGGTGCAGATGGAGCTGTCCAGATGACAAGAACTGCTCGCGATGTGTCATGATCCAAAAGGCCTTGTGTTGAAGCTATCTCAAGCATACTAATGTCTCCCCTCACCACTCATTACTTCCGTGTTCCCCTTTCATGGAGCTAATACCTCCTGTGCCCAGAGACATGCAACTCTGCCTTAGAACATGGATCCAAATGCCTGTAGTGCTGCTGTTTTGAGGCTTTGAAGCAATAAAAACACGAATGGCCTTGAAAAAAAAAACACTCTTACTTGATTTAGATGCGTTTTAGCTTCCAAACAGCCAAAACTTCACACTTGTCTCATATTTGTTTGCACTTTCTTGCTTGTGTGCCTTGTCTCATTGACAAGGACAAAGCCAATTTGTCGAGAAACCAGGGTCATGGATGTTGTAGACAAACCTTGCTCCAGCACGCTCCCCTGAGATGCCCCTTTCTACAGTGCTTTGTCTTTTTGAGACAGTTGTTGCACAGAACCAGAGGAGCAATGGCCTATGCCTGAGCTGGAGCAACAAAACCTCATTCCTGTCACACATTAGCTCTGTAACAATACATTAGCTCCTC
The DNA here is from genome assembly GCF_053564925.1 of Oryzias latipes. Taxonomy (NCBI): domain Eukaryota; kingdom Metazoa; phylum Chordata; class Actinopteri; order Beloniformes; family Adrianichthyidae; genus Oryzias; species Oryzias latipes. The sequence goes on from NC_136240.1 coordinate 11,968,475, forward strand.
ACAGGGTCATGATTCTATCTCTCCGGTCATCACCGCTGGGATCCCGATCATCATTTCCACAGCAAACATATTTTTCATGCAAATTACAATGCGAGTAACACTCGATTGGAAAACAATGAGGGCCCAATTTAGGAAAAGGAAACATATTCCTGTGTGGCTGACAGAGCATTTGCTGAGACAGGAAGAAATGTATGTTTTGCTTTAATGCAATGCTGGCCTTTCTTCAATTATAACCTCTTGCATTCAAAGCGGTGGAGGGAGGGGAAAAAAGGAAGGAAACAACAAAGGCGCCTTTCAGCCTTTGCTCAAAGATATTTCAGTCCAATGTAGACCTTTGACAGGTCTTCTGTGCGCATCCTTATCCATCTTTAAAAACTACTTGGAGAGGCTTGTTTTGCTTTGAGGAAACTGTGAAATGCAGTTCAGTGAGAGGATTCCTCTTTTATTTATTTGACCGTCGCACAAAGAGCTGCTCTGTGCTGAAAGCTCTGACCAGTCCTCCCATGTGCAGGCACTTGGTTGAATTTAGCACGACTGCCACCGTCTCCTTAGCATGTTATTCGGTGTTCAACACAGGTCACTTCGTCTGTAGATACTGTACAAGCCATTAGACTGGATAACCAACACGGGGCTGAACAAATGCCACCCAACCTCTCTGCATGGAAGCAAGAACCTCCCCATCCATCCATTTTCACCGGAGCAAACAGTGTGATCGTCTGTCAGGATACATATGACAGATGCCATGTGCTATTTCCTTTTTTCTCGTGCAAAGTCGAACTCCCCAAGGTCTCATTCTTCTGAGCCTTGCTGATGGAATAGGAGATAATAATGTCATGACCACTAAATAATTGCATGCCTTTATAGGACGTATGTCAATATGATATGCTATAGTCCTTCACCTTAGACAGCCCTTGACTAAACATAGAGGTGCATTTGCTTTTGCTCTCCCTGACAATCCCATCTGCTATTTACAAAAAGCAGAAAAACGATCAGGCAAAAAGATGCAGAGGAAGGTGAAAGGAGTAATAAACCTCGACATTGTAAGTCCGCTTCCAAAAACACACACTGGCCCAGTTTGGAATTTTCTTTTTTTTTTTCCCTGTCCTGGAAAAAACATAAGAGTAAATTCTATTTTTTAAATTTTTTCGTATTTGTGAAATGCAAATTTTTTTTATCAAATATTAGTATATGATGTCTTCAAATTTGTTTTACGTGGAAACTGGATGTGTTCATTCTGAATAATAAATCCTGCTAACTTTTCTATGTACAGTGTTTACCTTCTAAAATTAACCTGCAATAGGTGAAATCTACATAATAGGATTACAGATTTTTAGGCTGTAAAATCCCTTTCTACACCCGTTAAGCACTTTCCTCTCTTGTTTCATTTTGAAAAAGGAAAACAAGGATCTGATTGTGTTTAAAGATGTATGTAAATTTGGCAAACTGAACAGATTCCTGGGCACGGAGGACATTGGTTGATAAGGTTAAGGTGACCACAATTTAGCGAAGGGCCACTGTATTAGTATTATTGTGTGTACTTATTTTTTATCTTCCTGCATCTCTTTTAAAAATGTCATCCAAACTTCTATGCACTCTGTCAGTCTCAATATTGAAAGCAGAAACAAAACTTACCATGATTATAAAGGTGACGGGTCCGATAAAACTCCATATGAAATGATTGTCCACTCTTAGCCAGCAGCTACAAAGAGAAGAGAAATGTGAGCTTTCAACAAAGCTTAAAACAAAGTCACATTTATACTAATATTTCTGCTCATAATTATAGAAATACCTCTGCTTACTGATGATATCTAGTGTGTGGCTGATTACTTTTGAGTCTAACCTGGAAGGTTTTTTATCTTGGCTAAACATTAATTCATCTTCACAAAAACGGAGGAAAGGTCTGAAGCAGTCTCTCATAATAAACAAGTCTTAAATGTGATTTGACCATTAATCTGTGTGAAAGGCTTTTTTCTGCACAGTGCACTTCTCTTTAAGAGAGCATTTACAAACAAGAGGTCACAGGAGGGTCCTTCAGCAGACAGGCATTAATGTAGCTGCGCCCTCCGGTGAAGCCACAGTATTGAGGCTGTCAGCCTCTTTCATTGACATAAAAAATTGAACAGCTGCCCATCCCTGGCAAAAATCGCTCAAATGTTTTGGTGTGGGTCTCCTGGGACCAGCATAGGGTGCAGGAAGAGATGATGAGTTGATTGCATCTCAAAGTCAGCCACACATAGACACAGCAGGTAAGCCGGCGCAGCGTTTCGCTCAGCATGTCAGCCAGGCATTTTGGAGAAGAGAGCTTTATTTACGCTTTCTCGGTCCCGTAGCTCCTATAGTCTATAGCTGCAGAGACGCCAACCACGATGGCAGGGAAGAGGTAGCCCGACACATAGTAGTACTTTTTCCGTGAGTATTCGCTCTCAAACACTTCCACAAGCATGAGGTACAGCTGGACTCCTTCAAGACACATCCAGGAGAAGGAAGCCAGGAAAAAGAAATGGAGGATCCCTGCTATAATGGCGCATCCGATCTGTGACAAAATAGACATTGATTTCAGCAAAATGAAGCTAGGAATCATACAAATAGCATTTACTGAAACATGACAGCATATCGAACAAAGACTTTTTTTTATAGTGCACACAAAATATATAGTAATTTTTTTCTATAATCCAGTAAAAAGATGACATTCTCCATTTTTGCTTCTCCCATTCAACAGAATGTATATCAAAGAGAGTGATAAAAACCCCAATGAATATTCATTCTCCACATGGGTTCTGACTTAGCACGCATCTACTTTTTCCATTAGAACAGCAGAAATTAAAATGTCATGTGTAATGTGAGGTTAGAGGAAGCCGATGCAAACACAGAGCTCTGCTCTGAAAGGTTTGAATCCAGGCTGACTGTGGAAAAAAAAAGGTTTTGTATTTTTCTAAAATTGAAGGAAAAATATGGATAAAAAAAGAGGTTTTAAAACGGTATGTTCGCCATGGCAACGGAGACTTTAAGTGAAAGAGAAAAAAAAGGCCTGTCAAATGCTAGACATGTCTCCTTAGTAATCTGCAATAATGGCGCTGTCCCGCACATGTCATGTCAGGGACAAGCAGGGAAGGTTACAAACAAACAACTCTTAAAGCGTATCCATTTTTCACTGAAAGGCACTTTTGTTTTGCTTAGAGAGCTGACAGAGTGTGGAAAGAATGCATCAAAATCAAATCTATAAACTAAAATCCGTCCTGCTTACCCTGTGTTCCGTCATATCGATCCCAATTAGGAATATTAACTCTGCAATGAAGAGATTTAAGCACAGGTTCTTGTGGATGGTGTTGCGGTCGCTCTGCAGGCCCCGAAAGAAGCAGAAGGTGAAGATGCAGATGCTGAGGCAGACGAGGGACACCACGATGCCGACGCGAGTGATGACTGACAGGAGAAGCTCGTGATGCTCCCTAATGTTGGCCTGGAACAAAAACAAAAACTTGCATTAAAAAGTGTTACTTTAGCGCTTTTACACTGCAAACTATTTGATACTTGCAAAACCTTGCTTTTAGACATTCCAAATATTTTACCAGGTTTTAAGATGTTTTAACTTATTTTTGTCCCACAGCTGTCCAAACAAAATCCTTTTGCCCCATTCTCTTGACAAAAGAAAAACTTGACCTAAAACTTGAGTTTAGACTAAAATTGCAATAGATTTTTGGTTCAATTTTAAGGATAAATAAACTACAATCAGGTACTCTGTATAAAAACTAAAAAATTACAAACCTTGTGGTTAGAACCAGCAAACAAATACGTTTATTGGTTTTATTGGTTGTACAACATTCACGATTAAGACATTCTATTTAACATGCTTGTGTGGAAGTTCCACGTTTTCAGATTCTGATATCTTAAGATTTGTTGTTTAGTAGAAATGACTTGCTGTGTGGACACATAATTTTACAACTTTCTAACGATTTTCTTTTTAAGATGAGTGTTCTTTTCCTTATTTTTAGGCTACCTGTTTTTGCACAAATTTGGCTAACACTAAATTACACAGAATGATTTACCTGATGCGTGAATTTAATATCAGATGAGATAGCAAAACGCCTCATTCCCACAGCAACATATGTCATAAATTTGGAGAAAACAAAAGTATACTCTTAAGTGTCACTCTGTCTTTAGTACTTCACCCACTAACTCCGTGTCTCTTTCTTCTAGAGGTTGAGTAATTTTAAAATGAAATTCTTTGCATCAGTGTTCTCTCCTGCCAACATTTTGACTGTAATTGCCACTGACTTAAAAAAAAAGCAGGAAAACTATAAAGGGAGATGAATTTATGGATTTGATAAATCAATTTTGCATTTCTTAGGTACAGATTAATTTTGTATTGATCAATCCCTTTTTAAAGCCCAGCCTTAATCACTGCTATTCAGAAAAAACTATGATATCTGAACCCAAAACGATCTAGAAAAGATGGGACATACTGAGATTTCACGGTGTGCCATGAGGACGGCGAAGTTGGTGAGGTGACTGCAGGAGCAGGTGGTGTGCGTTTTGTTGTAGTTCAGGAGTTTGCAGCCTTGGGTGGACCAGTAGCCTGTCATACTCCTTTCGGAGTAATTCCAAAAAGAGCAATTGGCATTGAAGTAGTGCTCCATCTGCAGATAACAAGAGATATGGTTAAGTGTCCAAATAATTGACTTCCTGAAATTGAAGCACATGTAGAACATGAGGCCATTTACCCCCTACTCATACAAAGCACTTTTCTACACTGATATGGATGAGGATTTTTCACTTCACAGCTCTCATGAAGCAATTCATATGTTGTATCTCATTTGGCACGTGCTTGCCAAATCTAGCGAAGCATAGTTGAGTATATGAGGCCTTAATAACAGAGAAGCGTAATTGTTTGATGGCATGTCTGTGGAACGGCACAATTCCTCTGATAAAGAACGGAGTCATCCACAGTCCTCTGGGAACTCCAGTGACAACTTTAAAAGACAGAAGATAATTGGTGCTCCAGCAATTTCTTCCTAGATTGTGAGGCTAATCTAGGAGTTAATATCCCCACTATGAAAGAAAATGTGTTTCATTTGTATTCCAGTGTTGATTAAAGAATTAGTTTTCATTAAGAATTCACTTAAGTCCTAAAGACTTATTTAATTTGATGTTCAGTGACTTAAATAAACTGCTGACTGACCTAGCCAGACATTTACTTTTCAGAGCTGTGGATCTCTGTCTCTCCAGGTTCCCTCCCACATATTTTCTTTTTTTTTCTCTTTTACATGACCCTTCCTGTGGGGAGACTCACGTCAATGTGCTCCAAGGTGAAAATCACCGGCTCGTTAATGAATACACGGCTCGACTCTTTGTTGATCGAAGCTGCAATGATGTCAGAGTTGACAGCCACAGACACGTTGCGACCATACGCCTCATTTGCCATCTTGATGGTGGCGTTTTCCGTACTGAGGAACTGGCTTAGGTTTTTGTAAAGCACAAAAACCAACTTGGCAATCCCTGCAAAGTGGAAGACGGCATCAGAATGAGGCAGAATGCATGTCTCTTTTCAGGATTTACTTTCACTTCTTTTTTAACTTACCATTTCGGCTGTTGAGCTTAACAGTGTTGGCAGAGAGCTGGATTGAGATTCCATTCTTGCTTGATTGTGGAAATTTAAAGTCCTGGACTGGACCATCCGTGCTGAGAACGTACACATCCAGGACTGCCGTGAGGACGGGAGCAGATAACGGTTTGAGAAAAAAGAAACACATATGACAAAAAGCAGAAAAAGGACAATGTTACATTTTTGCAGGAAATAGGAAAATATTTTCTGAGTTTCAGAAAAAATTAATAAAGATATGCCAATCATGAAATAGTTTCTTTTGTTCAATGTAAATCGCTAAACTGCAAAGATGAAACAAAAGGAAAACTGTTGTGTATCAATTAAAGACCCATAAAGAGAGTAAAAGATTGAATAAACAGTTTTTTTGACTCCACAGCAGGCTAATGTTCACATTAATGTATAGAGTTACAAGGTCTAGATGCATACATTAATAAAGTAAGCATGCACAATCAGAGAATCCAGTCTATTTAATTGTCCCATATTCATCACTTTGTCAGTAAGTGACTCGTTAAACCTAATGCGTGTTGTTTTTCTTTTCCCTCGGGGTCTAAACGTTTATGATGAAAACAGCATTGGTTTTTCACGAAGCGGCCTTGCTTTCCTATCACAGAAATGACTCTTTCAATGAACGGAAAGTAATCAAATTAACTGAGCTTGCATTGATCTCAAAGTCTTGTCATTTCCTCTTTCTGACTCAGCTTTACTTACTTATATTATCTGCAGGGACCTTGACAATGGCGGGTTCCATGAGGTTGTCAGCGAGGACAAAGGCCCCTTCCTCCAGTGTATCCAGTAACATGGTGGCAGCGTGAGTCTGCTCAGTGCTGTTCATGTCCTGCCAGGACTTTAGGGCCTCCGGTCGCAAAAGGTTGTCCACCGTGTCCACAATGGCCTGCATCAAAAACCCAAGACAGACGAACCAACAACAGCAACAAAAGAGATGGAAGATTACACAATAATATTTATGATAACGGTTAGATCCCAGATATACAGATCATGCAGACAGTCAATGAATGAAAACTGGTGTTGAAGCTTACGTCTAGGGGATTTAAACAAAAGGTGATGGGTTATTTTTATTTAATTTTTTATAAAGTACCAGACGTAAACTGTACATGAATGTTTTCTATATGCTGTGGACCTTGAAGGTAGACCCGACGAGTGGGGAAGAAAGTGAACATTAGCAGCGACGGGGATTCAGTTTCTTTTTCAAGGACGTTGCATCGAGGCAGACACTTTGCTGTGCATTGAGCCCATCAGGCCTGTCTGATAACAGGATATTAAGAGATGTCCTGATGAAAGAACCAAAGGCTGTTCTCAATTAACATTCTCTAATTGCACCACTCAATGTACAACTCTATGACCAGTTTTACAGCCCCCCCCCCAAAAAATAAAGCTTTAAAAATGTCAGGGAAATTTGAATAATATATTACACCATAGCCTTTCTAGCAAACATTAAAACGAGCCAAAGCCCCCAGAGCATGACTTTGGGGGTCGGGTACATTCGGGGATAATGTCAGGAAATAATGTGTCTAATCAACCAGTCAATGCTGGTGACTTTTGGTGGAAGGCATGAGGGGGAGTGCAGCTAATGTGAGGTTGTGTCAAGCACGGCAGATGTCAGATACTGCTGACTCACCAAACCCTGCCCTCGTGCTGTCATTAGCTCAATAAATGTTGTGATTTACATTGATGCAGCTTCACTGCACATCATTACAATCAAAAATAAGGGAAGGCATGGACGCTCATAGTTGTTAGATAATTTGTTACTTATTTGTTTCATTCTCCTGCTTTGTTTAGAAGAACGCATTTTTGGACGGGCTAATTAACTCGATCCATTTTAACACCCTCCCAAAGGAGAGATTTAGGTTGTGTGGGATGCACTGGGAACAGGTGAAGGACGGTGATGTCCCCGACACAAGAGGGAGATTTGAGGACAAAATACTCTATTGTGTGAAGCTCCGCCCACAATAAGATAGGAAGGAAAAAAAGCACTTTTTTTTCCATTGCCACTCATTCAGTTTTTCAAACGCAGCTTTAGATTCAAAGACAACTGTGTTCTTTTTTTTCCTTGCATGCAGTAAAGGATCAAGTGTGTTCCCTTAATAAGAACAATGTCCTAATGAAACACATCTGAGCTTGTGCAATTGAAAGGCGTCTGATGTTGTGCTGAGCAAAAGCAAAACCTTTGCAACAAAGCAGCAAATCCCAGATCAAACGAATAATGAGAGGGATGTAAGAACAGGATGTTTGCTCGAGTTGTGTTGTTAGGCATCCAGGCGTGCACTCTTGAGCAAACACAATAAACACACAACAGGAAATGCAGAACAAATGACAAAATGAACCATAATGCGCCTGTGATTGCACAGAAAAAACAACTGAGATATGAAAAAGAAAAAAAAAAGAAAAAGCTCCCCTCACTAATCGGAGGTGACTTCTCTTTGACTTGGAGAGCAAACGGGTATGGCTGTGTGTCAAAAAGCTGCTCAGAAAAAAATAAAAATAAAATAACACAGGAAGCACAAGGAGGAAAGAATACATGACAGTGCATTAGATACATGCTGCTGGGGTGTAGCTGGGCACATACAACTGTGTAAGGATAGAGGGGACAGCAGCAAGCAGAGCGGGCAGAAGCATTGCTTCAGTACCTTCATGTATGCTCTGCATGTCCTTTCTCTCTTTTGAAGCTTTTTATCAGAAAAGGAGGAGAAAACAAAACAGAGACAAGTAATTTGCACATGTTTGTAAGTGTGCATGAAAACATGCACATCCAGGACTGCTGTGAGCAGTTTTATAAACGATCCGATCCCCAAATATATTTTGCTGCTGATCTGCTTCAGTAGAAGTCTCAGAATAGAGTCATTAAAAACAAAAATTAAAGGCACAGTCCAATCATCTTATGATCAATTTTAAAAGCTTTTCCAGTGGTATTTTAAACATAATGTTGGAATTTGTAACCGAAATAACAAAACCTGTGTCGGTTTCTAGGACAGAGCTTTTACAGAGCGGCAAGAGTTTATCAGAAATTTGCCAGCGAGTTGTGTTGGCGCAAAGTAAGCACCAACTGTGCTCATCGCTTTGATTATACTCTGTCCCGCTAGCTTACGAAGCCCTAAAAAACCAGACCTAACATTACAGGTGCAACAAAATGATGAGCTTGGACCTGCCGATTGTGTTTTCTACGTCACATATACGATTATTTTCAAACTGCATTTTTTTGTTTGTTATTGATTCACCAGGAGTTGAATAAAGAAATACTACAAAACACAGATTTAATTTTAATTTTCTTGATATAGTTCCTCCATTATGAAAAAAATGCCAAAAGAACATGTTAAAAACACCAACAACACAATGTCCATTGGAGTGGGTCTTTAATACATTTTATATTATTTTCTATTTAATGAGTCATAGTATGAGCTCACCAATCTCTTGGTCACTGACTTCATGTAAAAATAATGTCAAAAAGACACCAGTTGAAAGTCTCAAGATGAAAAAAAAGCAGCTTCCCTTAAACTAACTTATTGGATTCATTTTTTATCAAAGGTTTTCTGTATAGGTACACTTTTAATAATTTTCCCTTCAAATGCTTTCTGGCATTTGCAATTACCTTGTTGAAGCTCCGTCCAGCAGAATCCTTCTCGCTGGGTCTGAGCTCCTGCAGCTGGGCATCCAGGATGTCTACCAGCTGCTCCATCAGACGCACCGAAGAGCTGACGTCGCCAGCATAAATGGGCCCTTTGGTGTGCTTGGCTAACTCGTTGGCTAAGTTCGCAGCATTTTCTCCATTGCGGATCTGATTAAGGACATTTAAGAGAACCTTTATTGATCACATGACAGGGAAATTATTGAATGATAAGATAGTAAAAAAATAGAAAAGAGACACACTTTAAAAAAGGTGTCATATCTATTTTCTGATGTCTACCGGTCACGCTGCATCAGCCTCTGTTCAATCCACTGCCCTCTGGCAAACATTACTGGTTCTTCATGACAAAAACCACTAGACTGAGAAAAAGCTTTTTCGCACAAGCAGTTGCTTTATTGAACGCCCACTTTGACACCATAGCCAAACGGAAATTTGACTCCTCCTTTTTTTCATATTTATTTTTATATGTTTGCTCATAGTCTTTTAATTTTTATTTTTATGTTGCATCTTTGCACACTAATCTCTTTTTTTCCCTTGTACCTCCCAGTCTGAAGCTGCTCTAATTGTGTAGCAATTCACTACTGTAATGACAATAAAAATGATTCTGATTCTTCCGATTCTTTAACAAAATACAACAAACTAATAAAGGAAGACAAACGTGAATGTTACTTTTTTTGCCCGCTCCTGATTCACCACAATTTGCATAAAGAAATACTAAAATATGCAGTCTTAATCTAAATTTTCATTAAACATGTCCTTCATTATAAAAAAAGTGCTTCAAGAACAAGGTAAAACCACCAAAAACCAGATTTTCATAGGAGTGGAATTAATTTTAGAGCTGACACTTTTTGTGTCCCTCCCATAAGTTTAAATCTAAGGTGTTCCACTTCTATGATGTGAAAGTAAGCAATGTTCAAATGCAACAAACCTTCTGGGCCACTTGGTTGACCCAGTGAGAGGTACAGTTGCTGAGATCAGGGCCCTTTGGGTGCCAATCCCCCGTAGAAAGGACACATAAATAAGAAGCTGTGCCTAAAACAGAGAAAAATGAAAACTTAGATTTGATTCTTTCAAATCTGTCTTTTTTTTTGTCTCACTCATAAAATCATTTATAAGACAGGAAAAGACAAGACCAAACTAAAGTGTAGGCAAGCAATAAACAACATGCAAATTCATCAAAATGTGATACGTGGAAAATCAAAACCGTGTGAATAGAAATATCAGCCAAAACAGATCTTCTTTTGTTTCTTCAGTCTGACCGTTGCCCGCAATTTACCTTAAAATTGCTGAATTCTGTTAACACCAATCAGGTTAATTTAGATGGCGTTGCTTATGGAAATATATTTTTGACACCGTGTGCCTGCTTTTGCGGTTAAGACGCAACAGGTTTTTTTTCCCTCTTCTCTCAATAAGCTCAGTGTCTGATGAAGTTTGATCACGGTAAGGGTGCACTCGTAAATGTCCGCATCCCTAACTCGCATCATTATCAAAAATGACATTGCTAAAATCAGCGACATCATAAATTGTCTTCATTGATTGTTTGATATAAGTGCTTTTTGCTGATGATAAAAATAAATAAGTGTCAATCAGATCAAACAAATGAAGGCATTGTGTCTTTAGATGCTTCAGCTCACATTAAGCAGGGGAAGTACCCCACCCCAACCTCCCACCCTCTGAGCTGAGGGGAAGTCTTGTTTACCCCGTGTTCCCTTAGGACAAGGTCGCTCCACAAGCATGCCCCTTTGGGTCTGAGGCCACATTATTTCTCGTTTCTCTGTTGCCTTGCAGAAGCGCTCCGGTAAAGGGAAGGACTCCGGCACAGGAGGCGAAGTCGTTTGTGGAATCAAGGGAGGCGGCCTCTGCGCTCCCCTGCTGCCCTCTTTCAGCACTGTTGTGGTGGTTGTGTTGGCCACACCCCAGTGCGGTGTGGTTGTTGTAGAGGTGGTTGTTGTTCTCTGCGACTGAAGAGATGTGGTTACTTCTGACAGCGGCGGTGCTGCGTAGACAAAAAAAGGTTAAGAGGCGTCATTGTTTAGTGGAGCAGCTTGGGGTGGAGAAGTTCAGTGTTGCCATGATTCCTGTGAAAATGCAAAGGAAAAACACCAACCAGAAAGTTCTTTGACCTGTGGTTTTACAGGGAGGTCAGCTCATTAGTGTCCCACTCAATCGTGTATATAATGTTTAATTCTCGTTCGGAATACTTTAACAGCGTTTGGAAGTTTGATCCTCTGATAGTTGGATGCCGTGTACCACTGACCCCTTACAATCTTTCGTAACACTAAGATACTTATTTCAAAGAGCCCGGTTGGCTAAATTGCTGTTAAGTGCTTGTGCAACAAGCATATTTACTTTCTCTTTGACTAAAGATTATCCAAGCCACTCAGTCTGAAGCGAACAACACAATAATTACACTAACATCCTCATGTCTGGCAATCATTCTTGCCTGGGAGATTCTGTGGCATGGCTGATTAAATTCCACTGGAGCAACAGCAGACCTGTATGGATAGCCATGGTGCCTGCACATTTATTCAACGGTTGTTTCTCCCAACAACTCATACCCTGATAAAACAGGTATGCTGTAACTCATGCAACGCCCGGGGTAAAAACAATATGTCTCGGTCTCAAGAAAAAGGAGAAAAAGTGCACTCCTTACATTTAACATGAGCCACTAAGGAAAAGCTAGAGGACCATGTTTTATGAGATACATGAGAGGAGTGTGAGTAATACTGTTATTACATTTTAGAAAGTCAAACATAAGGGAGTTTCAGAGAAAAAAATCATGATAAATGCAAACTTTTCTTTTTAAATAAATCCACTCCACACCAGCAAATGTTAAAAAGTAACTCACCCTGGGAAAAAAAGAGAGGAAAACTGTGAGGTGAATTTAACAGGATAAGCTACATCAATCAAAGTAGCTCTGATTGGAATGTGATGTGCATACTGAATCTAATCGTGTTTGAGTACTCTGATTTCCTCCATTAGGCTGCCTGTAGAGCATGCAGAGAATGTGAAGAGGTGCCGTTACACTGCTTGAGTAAAACACAGTTATTCTCAGCAGTACAGCCTGCGGGAAGAAGAAAAAGACACAGAGTGCTACAGAGGTAGAACGACAAGCGGGACTCAGAGATAGATGCAGGACAAAGCACATGCGGGAGGTGGTGAAAAATCGGAAAGACGATGACAAGGAGACTTAAAAACAGCGGGACCCATCTGAAGAGTGAGAGGACAGTTTCTGTCTTCAGGTGGACTGGAAGAGATGCAGACAGACCCCAGGCAACAACGCCTCCATCTCTGTTTCCTCCATTGGATAATAGGTCTGGCTGATAGCAAACCCACAACCCTCCCCAACACACCCGCACAACTGTTACTATCAGTGTAGGCCCCACGGTGTGGATGAAAGGCTTCAGCACAGTTGAGCTAAAGAGAAATCGCCTTTGAGGCTGGCTGCTACCTGTGGCGAATTAGGCTCTATTGACCAGAGGAGATGACTCTGTGTGCTCCCTCCTGTTGTGGGCAAAAAGAATTACACACACACACACACACACATACAACATGACAGTGTACACAGCTGACTGTCTGTTGTGACAATGGGCTGAAGGCAGATTTGGCTGGCTGGCTGCATCCTTCTTTCCTGTCATCTCTACCCTACTTGCTTCTTTAAACGTAACAGTTTTCTTCAGCAGCAGCCCGTCACGGCAGCCGAGACCCAACCTCTGCTCGTTCAGCTGCTTGGGTGAAATGCCTATCCCGCAATAATAGCCTTCTAATCCTTCATCTTGTTTAACTAACTGAGGAGATTCCAAAAGGTTGAAGACAGATCATTTAAGTCAGCTCCCTTACCACGATTCAAAGGTCAGTGTTAAGTGCCTTCATTAAAAAAAAAGAGAAGAAAAATAGCTGTGAAGAATGTCAGGTACATGGAGAAAGCTGGAAATAGGCGAAAAAGCAGCCAAATTCCACTGAAAGCTTGGCAAAGTGCGTTCAAGCGACCACTTTCCATAGATAGTCTATTCAAACACTAAAATATGCACATTTCAGGCTTCTGCGTCCAAATATTCAAACATCGCTACGCAAGTTTCTACGACCTTTTCTGGACTATATATACAAAACATATGGCCATTGGAGTTCGGCCAATCAGGGACTTGTATCTGGTAGTGGCATCCCTTTTCATTTACAAAACTGCCAACTGTTTGAAAATTGTTCATGGAGGAGAAATGAATTATTACCATTTGTGGCGATGGAATTATGAGAACAAGTCTTTCATAAATCGGAATAGAGCTCTGAAAGAAAAAGCCTGGAGCAAGATTTGCGAGATTTACACCGCTTGCTGGATGGGCACATTCTTTTAGGGAACTCATGTTCCCATGTGCGCTTTTAGCATATATTTGACAGCACATCACAATTAAGAATTAAGATTCTAATACAATTAAGAGCTCAAAAAAGTTGATTTTGCATGATAAAGGCCCTTTAAATGATCTGTTGCAAATTAGCACATGTGGCATGAAGGGGTTAAAGTATTGAGAATGATAGTTTATGTCCTCTCGGCAGGATTCCCAAACTACTGTGGGACCTTTTACACGTCTCCTAAGTGTGAAGGATAAGATTGCAGGCTCCACAGAGGTGGTGTCGAGGGGTTGAGGGTTAGAATTCAGACAGAGGTAAAATGAAAACAAATTGCTGTTCAGCAACATGATTTAAGATAAAGCGCTCACAACTACAGCCAATAAATCAGAGGCATGTGCTATGAAAAAGGACATTCCTTTGGCATTTCAGCTAACAACTGCATCTTTTTCCCACCTTCATTCAACAGGGCTTCAGTCACGCCTGGCTGATATGATGAGTTTAGTGTTCTGTTTGCAACAGGAACAGTCTGGGAAAACACAAAGCTGTGCTAGCAGTGACACAAATTCCTCGTCTGGACCTGAATGCAGACTGGACCAATGCAGCTGTACCTGAAATAGCCCAATTAATGAGATCAGACCACATTAAATAAAAAGGGATAAAATAATCCTGTTGGGGGCTTCAATGACATGTTTATGATGCAAAGTAATCCTCTTTTCTGTGTGAAAAAGAGGCTAATGTGAATGTAGGCTACAGTTCTCAATTGAAATGTGCTCATAAACAAAGCTGCCTCTCTGACCGCTGCTGTTCTTATGTGGAATGTCAATCCATAATCCTGCCACCAACAAAATAATACGATTACCTTTATGCAACAGCTTGTTTTGATTTAATCCAACGAAAGCTGGGCAGAATTGACTTGTGAGTATTAAAGTGAAGACTCCCCTCAGGTTGTTCTTTCTTCACATAAAAGTCTAGATGGATTCTTCCAAGCAGAGGGGCATTGATTTGCTGTTACTGACCAATTTTCACTTTTAATTTCTGCTTTAAGAACAACATATTTGTTTCAGCAAAATTAGGGAACTTGTGTGACACTATCAAATACTTCTCTTTGTTAACTTGCCTTTGATTGATAAAAGGAGTAAGATCCACGTTTGGATTGTGCTGCAGGAAGCAGAACACGAGACTTGATTATAATATCTTTGGCGTACTCAGCCCAAGGGGAAACTTCAATTATCTGTCACAGAGTGTGAGTGCAAAGACCGATATTCTCCACAGCGTTGGTGATAGACAGGACAGACTTATTCATATAACCTCCATGTGTGATTCAACACCCACTCTCTGTTGCGTTTCTCAGTTTTTTTAACCACGGGAATTTTAGGTTTGGGATCCTTGACAAGCACATGGGGGACAAGAAGCAAGGCTCATCAGGTGTAGGGAAGGCACATGCAGATGTGTACAGGAGCAAACCAGGAACACATAAACCCAACAAACATCCTCACATGAAGTCAAGATGAGACTGCACCAGGACTGAGTCTTCGTGTCAGGGTGACAAATGGAAACCGACAGCAAGCGTCTCTGTTATATTATGCTTAATGGCTTCACTTTCGGTAGACATTGCACGGCTGTTCATCGGGATAATGTTTCACACACATTATAAGGTGCTGTTTATTTTGCGATGGAGGAGGAAATGATGGTGGGGGACACACACATTTGGGATTTGCTTCAGACAATTTAACGCATAAAAAGTTAAAAGAATCATTTGATTTCCCACATGCCCTCCTCTCTCCTCGGCTCTTTCGTGGAATAATCTCATGATGATGATGTGAGACGAGGCTTCTTCTGAGATTTACCTCTTTGTTCACATCTCTGTGGGAGAATTACTTTGTGCAAAGGTAACGACTAGTGTCTTTTGTACCCCGAAATGTGGCCTCTTAGTGGTAATCACATGATAATGAAGGAGGAATAGCAAAAGTTAACGAGCCAAGGTCTGTTTCTGCCTTACAAAGGTGTTTGGCCTTTTGTAGGAAGACCTCGAGAAATCCCGTGAAGTGAAAATAAATGAGTAGACAATCGCTTTCTAGGCATTTGATATAGATCATGGGTTAATTGAGTTAAGGTGTTGAACTGCTGGAAAAAGAGAATTATTCTCTCTGCTAATGCTACTGAATTACTTATGTGTCATGCAAAGATCTACTGTAATTCTATCCTTTCCAGATGCAGCCTTGTATCTAAGTTCATATGGAAATTGAGCTGTTTTTGAATATGCAGTCTTGTGATGATTCAATACATTTGTGATACATTTCAATATCCACCAATTATGACAATGACACAAAGGAAATTGGATTATACGTCTTTCACTCTGTGCTGCCTTTTGCAGGGAACACAATGTATGATTGCTTGCGTGCCAGCAATAAATGCGAAGAAAGCTGAGTGAAAAGTCTTATAATTTCCCATGAGCCACATGCTTTTGAAGTGCATTCAGTGTACACCTTTATGTTAGGAAACAAAACCTAATAGCTGGATTATGTTATTTACTGCTGTCTCCAGTATTTCGCTCCCTTGCCATACAAATGCATGGATTCACATGGACTGGGAAAGGCAGGTGACACAACCACAGGTGTAAGTATAAACACATGTACACATTTATGTACAACTCTACGTGCAAAAGGATCCTTGAGCACAGGAAACAGCAACAGCAGCTGCCACCCTACTGCCCGCTTTATTTTCTTTTTCCTACTTGCAGCTTTTTTTATGCTGTACGTGCCTCAAATTTCAAGTGTTAACTCCAAGCGTGCCAGGCAGACTGAAATGTCGTGCTGTGCAGACATGAGGGTAGTCACTCACAGCTCATGTTTGAGAGTTCTCAAATGTATGAAATGTACATGCATACTCAATTTACACACAAAAGTGCAACTAAGTAGCATAAACACTCACCCACGTGTGCACGGAGGAACACAGACACTCAGAGACTCAATAATTAAGATCAGTGAAATAAATTTCGCTGAAAGGCTTGAAGAAGGCTTTTGTGATGCTGGACTAACAATTCTTTTAATTTAACTTATTTCACAGTCTGGTTGTTATCAAACAAGAGAACTCTGGACCTGCTGGCTCCAAGTCTGAATATATTCAAACCTTTTGTTTTATGCAAGCAAACTCTAAATGACATTTTTTTTAATCCTAACATCAGGTTTTCTGCTGCCAACATGCTTCGATGTACTCAGTGGAGATTATTTAGCCACAGTCAATACAGTAGTGTAATTGAAGCTTTCAGGCATTCCAATAAAAATGATAACTGTCTTGGGATCATGAGAAAACATTGTGTGAATTGGTCTTTCCTATCTGGTTCTGACAACTGGCTGCAATGTCTTACACTGAGAGAACAGCAAAGATCACGGTCAGATTTCACAAGAAACATGGGACCAGCTGACCTCATTCACTGAATAACCTTTGGTTGCTCAAGAACTGGATGCTAGGGATTCATGCTAGAACTTGATCATAAACACTTTGAGACAAAGTCTCTTTTTATCTTTTATGAACCCTGGTAAATTCCTCTTTTATATCATCACAGAGAATCAGACCAGAAGGATCTTGATAGTGATTTCAGAATGTGGGAGTATAGTACATAGAAACTGGCAAACAGAGTGGTCTTACTTCCCATAACATCCTACCAAAGCAAAAAATGTCTCCAAGCTTAAACTAAATGGCTCCTGGAGGATATTTATAAATAGTATAACAGCAAATTTTACTTTTGATAAGATAAATCTTTTCCAATTTTTTGAATATTTAAAAATTGTTTTTTTTTCTACTTATGTCAGTAAGTGATAAGCCAGTAAAAAGATGTAAATAAATTTCCCATCTAAATGTTTCAGAGCAAATTCAAACTCCAAGATGAAAAGTTGAAATGGGAAAAAGTTTTAATTCTTACAAACAAAAAAAGGGGTTTTCTGAGGGTAAGAAAAAAATGTTATCAGCAGAACAGTTCCAGCCCTTTTTTTGGAAGTTACAACTAAGCAGAGCGATTATGAAGTTTCATGTCCGTGATGACCATCCAAGTCCAAATGTGTTTTTAGTTTCCCACGAGGCAAAGCTCAAAATTTAATTAAATCTAGTCATTTAGAGTGCAATGCTCCCACCAGGCATTATTTAAGCAGTCTAGCCTTGGCTTTAGCATGAATCCAGGACAGGAAATTAAGGGAGCATTTATTAATAAATAACTTCTTAAATAGAAAATCCAAAAAAAAAAAAAACAGGGTATAAAGATATTTAAATACAACATACAGCAGTATGTTGCAGGTATAGAGTTAAAAAGATGTCCATTACCAGGTTTTACAGTTTGAAGTTCTACATTTTTAGCACCATCTGTGTTCTTGTACCAAGGCTGAGGTCATAATTCATTTGATGATCTGTGTATGCATGCACACATAAAAAATGTGCTTTATCAAAGTCTACCTGTTTTATGGAATCAGGTTAGCAGTAGTGTGTAGAGTAAAAGCAGTGTTTTAAGCACGAACACAGCAATGCACAACGATCTGAAACTCAGAAGGTTTTGCCATGGCAAAAATAAGTTGTTTTCATCAGCTACCTCCTAGTGTGACTGCAAGCATTATCTGGCTGTAATGTTGGCAAAAATGGTAAAATCTGCATTTTCCTTTAATGTTTTTATTATTATTTATTCGGTAGATGATTTCCAGCCAAATCAACTTATAAAAGGCAAACATTACAAAAAAAATCAGTTTTTAAGTAAAGTAGTGCCAAAATATTTTCTGCCTAAAAAAAAAAAGTCAAAAGTTGATTGTTATCTTCACTTTAAATGCATTACAAGATAAATAACTGGTCCGCTTTTAGCATTTCTTGTGTATTGATAGTGAAGCATGTATTCTTGTAAAACAAAACTTCAGATAAATATAAGGTCTCCTAAAAAAAGATTGACATGGGTTTAAAAAAAAAATACTCTGACGCCAATTTTAAATCACTTTAAAGCCAAACGTATCACTGTTATTTCTAAATATTAAAATAAAAGAATGCTTTATATATTTTGTTAAAGCATGTATTTGGAACTGTTAAAGCAAAAAGAAATGTGAAATGATCTCATGGTCAATCAAAAATTTACAATAATTTTAATAAGCTTTTACTAAAATTGTTATAGAGCAAATAAAAGTGGAGAATCTTGCCATTATTTATTTCTGAAGGAGTTTTGTGGTCGTTGATTTTGTTTCTTTTACCTTTGTCTCAATGTTTTTTAACGTTTTAAAGAAGTTGCAGTATTATTTTTGAGGCTGTAGTATTTTCTGTGTTTTGCTGGTTTGTTTTAAAGCACAAAAAACAAGATCATGAATGCAAATATTTAGAGGAGACATTTCGCCTAAAGTTCATATGATGGGCTGTTCTTACGCTGTATATGCTGTAAAATATCAGATTCTTTAGCCAACATGGTCACTAATATAAGCTGTTATTAATGCATTTTAAAAAATCAGGCTTTCTTGGTAAAATTTGGATTTATATGGATTATAACAGTCATAAATAACCAAGTTTGATGTGGAGGCTTTTTGTGAGAGGTCCCTTTGTGATGGACTTATAATGGACAGAGTCGTAGCTTAAGTCAACCACCAAGTAAGTGTTAGAAGAGTCAGGTATGAATCATTTTGGTGCTTATTAGCGAACTGTATATTCATAAGACTGTAAGAGATAGAGCCCTCTTGAGTTGCTGCTTATGCATATGAGTCGCATGCAACTGTAGGAGCCGAACATTTTTGCATTGCAAAGCACTTTCAGAAAATACAAACTATGGGGTGTTTGACCACATGCAGAGTTTTGTAAGCTAATTGGCGGATCATGTTAGACAACTGTAGCTCATAATTTTTTACAAATTGACTCGTTTTCTGTGTTGTATACCCATTGGCAAATTTGTTTGTTCTTCCTGATTGAAATTTGAGCAATACAAAGACGCTCTTGATTTGTGTGGTTGTTAACTCAGGTTGTGCAGCACCGACAGCTTTGGTCCAAAGGGCTGTTTTGTAAATAAATAAAATGCATACAAGGTTCATATTGTCTTATTAAGGTAGCCTCAGAGACTTTTTGTGCATGGTTTTGGTCAAAAATAAATTTTGGTGATGCTTACTAAGTGATTTGAGGGTGAAAGAATTGTCTAGAAGTGGGCCCTTGGTGAGATTCGTCTGGAAATACCTAATTTAAGTCACTCTATTCGTTTTCCCAACAACATGCAACAAAAAAATGTGTCTTTTTATGAGCTCTTGTATGGCAAAAGGAAAACACGCACAAAGCCATGGTTAAATGAGTGGATTATGGGGCTGCTAGTCAAAGCCAACAGAAGGGACTTAGTGACCCATTTAATGCCCACTTTCAAAGGAGCTGCAGTGCTGGATGCAGCCCATCCACTCTTGTATAATCCTACATGAGATGATCTTGCCTCTACATGAGAAATGTTATTGGAGTTGACGGGAACCCAACTGTCTGTCAGACACTCTTTTGACTTCACTTTGATGTTTTTTTTTACATTTAATGTTGAAACAAATCAAGTAATTTACAGTACTTGTCTGGGCACTTAGGAAAAACAGAGGAGCAAAAGCGGCTCTGTGCATTGGAAATACGTACATCAATGTCTCTCTCAACAATTACACTGCTTACTCATTCTGTGCAGGCTTTCAAATGTACTTGGGGAAAATGTGAAAGAAAAACAGCTTCTTTCAGGAAAAGTAATGAATGAACCGTGAACAATCCTCCATAACAAGTGATGTGATCTTTGAAAGGTTTCATTAGTTGGGCCTTGGTAATGAAAGCAGTGTTTAACCTTAAAAACCACAAGACGTTTAGGAAACAATCGTTGCAAAGTTTGATGATTTTTGATAGATTTTTCTTAAACTAAGCCATGCTTTATTTGCTCTTGGTTATTTTAATATTTCCTGCTACTTTCTTCAAATCTGCTGCTTTGTGTTAAATATTTACCCCGAGTATATTTAAGAGCTTGGCTTTCAGCTCATCACTGCCAGATCCTCTAGTCTTCACACCCTTATGTTCTGGTTTCATTTTTACATTTAGGCGTACGGTTTGTTCTTTGTCATGCATAGATTCTTTCTCAAACTAAGTTCCCATCACATGTCTGCTGTATTTGGGTCCTCAAACTACAAATTATGGACAAATGTTAAGGTCATTATTTTACAATTAAAGGTATTTCATGGTGTTGTTGCAAATACTTAAAGACCCACTCTGATTGTCTTTTCATTAACTGTAAAAGTGTTCTTTTAAATATAATTATGATTTTTAAGCCAAATAAAAAAACCTGTGTCGTTTTCTAGAACATAATTTCTGCAGGGTGGCAGGAGTTCATTAGAAATATGCCTGTGTTGTGGCCGGGACTGTTGGCTTAGAGCAATTCTGCCCTCGTACTGACAGGTCTCTGTTCACATGCTTACGGCCCTTCACACTCCAAGTCATTAAGGGTGCAACAAAAATGGGAAGCAATATCGGAGCTATCCAGACGCATAGTTTTAAACCAGATGCCAGCTCAGACGAGGAAAACAAAGACAAACATGGATCTCCTTGTCTGCATGTGGATGCATCAGAATGGAGCAGAGCAGGGAGCTCGCGGCCCACCCAGCATATTTTCTATGTAACAAATAGTCTCTTGTAACCCTTGTGCTATCCTAGGCACTTTGACATTGGGAGTTGGGTCATCTAGACCCACTAGACAGTGGGCTAAACCTTTTTTCTTCAATGATTTGTGAACCTCACTGGTGTCCATGGATGAACATGAAATCTTTCCACCTTTATCCACCTTTGTCATGGTAGGGAGAACACGTCAATGTGAGGGTGGGGTCATCTAAGATAGCACAAGGGTTAAACGGTTGGGGTTAGGATTTTCCGTCTGCTTCGGATTCCTGATTTAAACAAAGAAATACAGAAATGCAAGTTTGAGCCTAACTTTCTTGATATGTGTCCTACATCATCAGTAAAATGCCACAAAAACATGTTAGAAACGTAATTTATATTGGAGTGGATCTTTAAAACCTGTTTTGTTATTAAAAAAAGCAGCTTTAATTTAAATACATGCAATTATGGCTGTATATTTAAACTTGTTTACTTGAAAAGTCTAAAAGGGACATCAATAACGCTCTTTGTGCACACTGAGTGTTTCTAAATGTGTGACCTTAGCCTTTGCCTTTAGTTTGTAAGACTAAAATGTTTTTCCTTTTTTATCATCACTCCAAAACCATTCAGCTTTTACCAAAAGAGAAGGCATGTTGATAGTTTGTTTCAGTGCTCGGTGAAGCATCTAAAGAAACTGGCATCAAGATATCAGAGAGAGGGCGTTCTGTGACAGCCGAAAAAACTGCCATCATTTATGTGTCAACATCAGCCAAGTGGGAGGACAAGTTTATTGACATCCTGATGATCATCCTGGACCATTTTCCCTTTCTCTCATCGACTTAAGCTCCACATACATTAGTCAGCAGCAGGGCCAGACTCTTGTCTCATTTGTCAAGAAAAGAGAAGAGATTTCTTGTTGACGTTAAAATAAGTGTTTGCTCCAAAGACCAAATTCAGTATGTCAGGTAGTTTGTGATTGAAAACAAATAGGAAAGGAAGTTGAATGCTGGTATTTACTTACTGAGCAGAAAATATTCTATGTTCTTGAGCACAATGTTCACAAATAATTAGATTATAGAGCTTTTTCAATGGAAATCCTTCAAACTTATCGGACTTTGCTATCTATGATCAGTGCCCTTTAAAAAAAACGAACAAGTCAATTAAGTGTAATTGCTTGTACATGGAAGAATCCATATTTCCAGAGTTAAAAAATAGAGCTGTCTTAGTTCTATTATGATCTATTTGGAATAAGGGAAAAATGTCAAACATTGCTTTTCTCTATCTTTTATTTTGAAAATAAACAGCTTGATTTTTACTATCTCTATGCTCGTCTGTTAACATTGAAAGTACTAATAACTTAGATGTTGCACTAAGTCTAATAAATTTTACTTCTGCTTAGAAACCTGGATATTTTCATCACAACAACTAGCCTTTTTCTGCTCATACTAATGCAATTCCAGTAGCTGAACCCAATTTAGATGCCTTAGCCCATGTATTATCGATACCAAAGCGAACAATCCAACACATTAATAACTATTGAGCTCCAGGATAATCTGTGGAAAAGTTGCTTGACCTCTGTGGCTCATCCCTGACTGTGCTGAGAATTAGTTAGGACTTAGAACTCTTGGTGTAGAGAGGGATTAGAATAATTAGAGTTATTATATTCTCAGTGCAAGGGCTATTGCAGGTCTAGGCCAGGCTCTGCGTTACCTCTTGAGTGTTAAATTAAAAAAATGCAGCTGACATGACCCCGAATGATTGATCTTCCTACCATTTGTATGTGGTACCTTTTTCTGAGTGAAAACCTAGAATCCTCTGGTTTTAGCAGATGAAGTTTAGAGTTGGAGCATCAGTCGGGGGATGATTAAACTTCACCCCAGGTCAAACTTTGCACCTATCCAAGAATGTATGTTTCCAGACACAAGATTATATTTGTCTGTCTCCCTGTCTTCCCACACTAGAAAAAAAGACAGTGGCCCCCTGGAGCCTCTGTGCAAGGTACTGAGAGAAAGCAAAAATGGTAAACCTCCTCAAATCCCCTAGTTACTGATCCCTTCTGTTGCAGCAAATGGCTTTGAAGTGTTGTTTACCAAAGAGCCTGTGCTTACTTCACCCCACAAGATGCTTTCCAGCACTCAAAAACTTCCCATAACATATCTACCACATATTAGATTCTAAATTAAAAATCACTCAGCTGTGACACCTGACACAAAGATGGAGAATACCAAAGGAATAGCAAAGTGAACTTGACAGCAACTAAAATTACCTTTTGGGCAAAGAAGAAAAAAAGTGAGAATATTGTCTGCATGGGAATTGCATGTCCAATCTTACCATGAGCTGGATCTGGTGGGCCAAACTCCAAGTTGTATCTCAGAATGTAGAAGTTATTCCAAACATAGAGCTGGTTATCTCTGGGATTATAATCCACAGCTGCAATGTACTGGTACTGGTTGGGAAAGTGGATATCAACATATTCCCCGTGGTTTTGTTTGGTGTTGTAAATATAATCGATCAGGCTCTTGCTGACCTCGCTTTCATTGTCTTCATAGGTGGAGCGGACCACATAGAGTACTCCACAAACCATGAAGGCATTGGAGGCTGAGCGTTTGTCATAGGTGGTCTCCCATGTGGCTTCAAATCGGAGTGTGTAGGGGTTCAGTTGGCTGATCACCATCATGCCGTTGTTCTGCTCTGTGGCGTAGATCACCCAAAGCCCATTCTCATCCACTGCCAGGTCAATGTCTGTTTTACCTCCCCACTTGTACGGTGAAGTGTCATGATAGTTGGCATTATTGATGATCGCTTCACCGCTTTTAATTCGAGTTCGGAGGTCAAACTTCACAATGTTGCGGGTGCGCTCCTTGTTGAAAAACACAGCACCGTCATAGACTACAAATCCCGTCCCATCCACACGGTGTGGTAGTTTATAGGTGATCGTTTGTCGAGAATTCTGGAAATCATCCAGGGAGGAATACTCAATTAGAGTGTCTGTTCTGTAAGGAGTCCAAGGCATGAAGTAGATCTTGTCGCCAGCTTGCAATGGGTCTTTACACCAGGCCCCAGCTTGTTGCTCCGCTTCAAACAGAAAGGAAGGATCACCGACAGCTTTCAGAGTCCCGGGACAAAGAAAAACTAGTAATGGGAGAAGAGTAGAATGAGAAACAGACAAGATTAAAATGTGATGTATGAAACATAAAAAAAATGTATTACAGATAAAATCCCTAGCGTCTTCATTTTGTTTTATAGGTTGTCCAATAAAAGTGAGGACAAACACATATTACTGAGTGGCCAAAACACAACTTTCAAATACAGCCAATATTTACAAGCTGAGTAAGAATTTTGTTTTGTGCATAGAAAGATAATGAATCAATCAAGTATGTGACGTAGACTGAAAAAAAGAAAAGGAAATTGGTACCTCAGACATAAACTGTTGAATAGAAAACAAAGGAAGGATAACATAATAAAAAACAAAACTTATAGTATTGGTCCTGTAAACAAATGAAAATAAACAAATAAATAATAATGCAGCCAACTAAAGTCACTTGGCAACAGACGGGAGAGGTTATGAGAGAGGAGTCAGAGAAATCGGCAAAATGTGTCTCGGTTGTGTTAGATGTGTCTCGGTTACAGCACCGTTCTAGAGTTTTATACCAGAGGAACTTGTCATTATGGAGGGGTGCAAATGTTACAACCATTAGCATTTAAGAGTTCTTTCTTGAGGTGTTTTGGTTGTTGCTTTGAGGTATAGGAGGCATAAGAACCAACACAGACAAGAGAAGCAAGTGGTCAGATGAGAATAATGGAAAGAAGAGGGGTGGAGATAGTGATAGTAGAAAAGACAGTTGAAAGAAATAGCTTGAAACGAGGGCCAAGAAACATTGTTACCATGGCATGCTATGGGAAAGGGTTTGAAAGCCAGGCAATATGAGATTCTGCTGAGTAGCAAAAGCATCAAGGGAGAATGAGAAGAGGATGTCCCTATGGACTGCAGCCAATACACCCCCATTTAGATCGTTTGGCTGCTTGTGCTGTCTTTTTTATGGCCAGTCTTGCTTCCCTTGTAGATCTGGCTGCTAATGTGACATTTGGGGTGTTCGGAAAGGAAACGTCTGCAATGTGTTTGTAGAGGCCACCATGGGAAAATAGGTAATTTACAACCAGATGCCACAAAACAAGGAGCTAGGGTTTGGATCGTGTCTGTTATTTACCTTTTTGCTCCACTTCTATTTTAAGCGTTGGACGAGAGAATGAAAGGGGGTCCAAGGGAAAAAAAAGAGATTAATATGAATTAACTGTCATCGCTATGATCACAAATGCAGCAACATGTTATGAAACATGAAAAAAGACGGGTACACCTAATAAAGCAAGAAAGTCGGGAGAAAGATGACAGAACTGTTAAGGTCCTGTAGTTGAAAAGTGGTTAGATAGCACATGAAACATGGTCTGCTCACAATCATGGTGATGATTATTCGTAGAAATCTGACTGTCAACATTGGTTTGTATCACAGTGATGGATGGATTTTGTTCTCTAACAACACATTAATGTGCAAACTTATTGATTGAATTTGTTTTTTTGTTAAACTTCTTCAAATAAAATACATTTTTAATGATATATGCCAGCAATTTAGGTAGAACACAGCAATTCATCCTATAAAAATCTAACATAAAGATATATTTTAAAGGCTGCTGGTTAATTGCTTGTTTTTCTGGGTTTCAAAGTCTTCATAGCCCATAACTATGATTACCATACCACTAATTTCGAATTTACAAATTTTTCATTTTAGAAACCCAGAGTAATTTAGAACCTTTTAGTAGCTTTTTATGATCCATCCACCACCACAAACCAGAAAAAAAACATTTTTATTCTTTCTTTTTAAAATAAAGTAGGATAAAGACAGGTGACAAATCAAAGAGAAAACAAATTACTAACAAAAAAGATCAAAACAGGTGTGCCACATGCGGCAGATTAGTAATTAAGATTTAATAACACTATAAGGTATTTCTGGAAGATGTTGAGCGGTCTGCTGATGCTAAATACATGTTAAAATGATAGGAAAAAACATCTACAATATGTGGCCTGAAGTTATTTTCATTAATCACAATGATTGTTCCCTCAGAAGATTGACTATCATATTTATCTGCATTTAGATTAATTTATATAAGCGGCGTCTTATTGGGAATTTGTCTTTAGCAAATATCTAAAGCTGGAGCACAAGAAACCATCTACAAACAGGTATGCACTGGGGAGGTGCCTAAGACTACACAGGCAGTTCAATGTCAATAAATTCTGGACGTTTTAATCAGTTATCTACTTTTTTTTCTTCGAATGCCCATTAGCAATTACCCACTAGGTAGCCCCCCACACACGGGGCCCCCCTAGCGCCTTTACTGCACAGCTGTTTATAAATCTAATGTACTTCGGCTGCATTTTTAGTTACAAAAACAAATATGGGAATGCAGTGCCAGTTTCAAAAAGAGCAAAAAAAAAACTCCCTTTGTGTAAATATGTCGAATTTAAACTGTTGCTTAAGCAGCATTTGGCAAACCGACCGACAACGTTTGCCCACAGACACTGTGATCTTTTAATCTTATTGATTCATTTGTGCTGACACAATTGCTCTTTTGTGCAAGTGTCCAAACTTCTTTTTGTCTTTTAACATACTCCAGGAACATTGATAAGAATTTTTTATTTGTAATCAATTTAATGAAATGTTTCCCTTTTGTTTTTTTATTAAGAGGAAATGCATGCCTGAATAATTGACCCCCTATATGGAAGGTCATCCATTTAGGAGGATGACAAACTGTTCATAATAAGTTCCACAGTAGAAATAAATAACATAGATTTATACTGAGCGCATTTGTTTCATTCATTATGGTTATTGTGTTCTGCAGAGACAAACTCTGTGGTGCACACTGGCACATTAGGTGTAATTGCCTAATAGATTTATGTTGTTGGAATTCTATGACTGACCAGCTGGCCTTTTGTCCCTGGTCAAAATGCACTGATTTCATTTTTTTTTCTGTGCATGTCCTCACACATTTGTGTAATGATGTCGACAGTAAATCTCACCAAATTAAGTGCTAATCTCGTATTACTGTACAATTTATGTAAGGTTATTCTACAAATTAAAAAAACAAACAGATTAAAAAAATGTCCTTGATTTGAGCTCATATGGGAAACAGCAGAAACCTAATCCTACCACCTCTGTGAAAAGTGAACAGTTCGGCTTATTTCATAGCTGCTAACATCGCACCCTTCATTGTGAATCACATGTTGCAGCTCATGAGATTTCAGCCTAAAACTGATTTAGAAGGTGTGCTTTAAGCATTTTATCCTTCCTATTAGACATACATGTTAACCTTTGCAGACTGTGAAGTGTTTGAACACAAGACCAATGATTACTTTTGCCTTGAAGGAATGTAAAAAATGCCAAAAAGATTTCAACTTTTTCAGGAGGTGAACAGCAGAACAGAAATACTACATAAAAGTCCAGCCCCCTAAGAAGCAGTGATTAAAAAAAGTATTACTGGACTCTTTGTTTAGAATTCTGTCACCAGTCCAACATCTTGGTTGTTTTTTTCCTTTAATTTGACACCTGTCTTTTTTCTGTCTATCACTTTCTGACAACAGCACAAACAAAAATATCTTCTATAATGATGTAACCCATTAAAAAGACAAAAAAAAAGAAAGTTAAAAGGTTATTGGAAGGTGCATGAATGAAACTTTTGTTGACAGATACCCAAACTCTCTGTGGTAGCCATAGATAAATCACATGACTTTAAATCATTTCTTGAGTTCTTTCAGCAGGCTTCCATTACAAGTCTGCTGGAAAGTAACCAGAATAAACAGCATCAATTTGACCATTGCCCTTAAATTTCCAAGAATATTTTGTTTGCCTTTTTGTCAATGGCATATCTGAGAAAAATCAGACATGCGGGTCTGGTCTGGTCATGTTACGGTCAATTTTGGTCTGTACAAACAGACTACACTGCTACACTGTTTACCAAAAGAGCTAAGATGTACTGGAACACAATGTACACTTAAATATTTGAAGGTTTCAAACCAAAGGTACTATTGGCCAATGGTTGAAACAAGTTTAAAAATAGCAACAAAGAAAACTAGTTTTGGATTAGAACTGCATGACAAAAGTCAACAAAACCAAAAAATAAATTCATTTCAAACAATATGACTTTTCAATACGACTTAAAATGCACACAAATGCAAGAATTAGCTACAACATTTGCTGAACTGATGATCAGTGTTTTTGCTTTGGACACTAACCATTCTGCAGCAGCAAACTTTGGCTCTACTCCCAATTTAAACCTTTCAACAATACAACCCCTCCCCAGCCCTGATGCAGTAGAAGCCTCTCCCATAATACAACTCATTCCAATCGCGAAAGCTACTTTGGAATAATTTGGGATAATCAGAGAGCCCTAAATTGATCAGGCTGCTGACTTCTGAAGATTCTGGGCAACTGGGGATCAAGTCTGATCCACTAACACAACATCCCAATCTAATGAGCAACTACAAACTAACCTAATTCCCCAAATTTAATGTAAAAATTTGTGTTTGATGTTGTAGCTAATTGGTGCATATATACGTTTAAAGGTCAGTTTGAAGCCCAGGTTAGACATTAATCAGATTAAGACAATTTAATAGGAGCCTTTTTGGCAGCTGAGCAGCACATTTGATAATATGACCCTGCAAAAGTCAAAGGAACATTAACCTCAAATTGTGCATATTATATTTTCACTTGATTAAAACAGAGTTGGGATAAGAAAAAAATATTAATCATAATCAAACCAACCTTTACTAAGTAATTTCTTGTATTTTCTCTAGACTAAAAAATACTTTCAGTTCATTTTTAAAGTATGAATTTAAAATGACATTAGAGAAAGTTTCACCCTTGTTCAGGTTATTCTGATCCCAGAGGGAGAAACGTGAAATACAACTAGTCTGCATGTATGACTATGGTTCAGGTTTATTCAAATCTACAATAACGCTTTATTGGTTGGCTCCATGTATGAACACGTTTAAAGCCTCTGACGAACAGATACGTTTGGATTACTTTAGAGGAGCCTAAACATAGACAAGACAGGCCTGAGCAAAGAGACATGAACCTGAGTATGTTTTAAAGAAAAATTTGAGACCAACCACTTTTTTTTTAGAATGTTTTTTGGAAATTTCTTTGATGAGTTTGATTACAAAGGCATGCTTGCAACAATTATTTTTACAGTTAAAAATATTAAAGTACAAAAGGCAATGTCACACAGCAACTACATACATTTTGTGCATATTGCACAGATGAAAATTGGTCATACATTAATGTACGTGGAAAAAGTAAAAAAAGTTGTGGCCTTTATGGGAAGTTTTCACAGCTGTTTTATGAATGAACCACGTTAAAACCACAGAAGAAGTACAAATAAACCACGCAAAGTACACGTAAATCAATATAGAACATGAATTGCGTGGTTATTGCAGTGTTTATAGGAAATTTATAGGTCATTTTAACATGATATGTGCACCGTATACGCAAAATAAGGTATACATCGTGGTACATGTCAGTTAAATTTAAGTGAACACATGTGGAACGGTCGTGGAAAGCCACAAATCTGCATATGCATCTTGCAGAAATCACAAACAATTAAGTAAGATTTACATTATAATATAAACTACGGTACATAAAATGTGCATAGACTGCCTAATTCTCTACTGATCAAACATTTTTAACAGCTCAAAACCGAATTCACGTAATGACACATGAGCCAAAACCCTCCACAGACATCTGCGCACGTTGAAGAATAAAAAACATAAGAAGCACATATGAGTTACGGGTGCAAAATATATGTAGCGGCTGTGTGACAGCCTTTTACTATAGAAATAATTATAAATGTTGAATAAAGAATGTTTGCTGCATTAACGGTTTTTCTCTGTTAAAAGCTCTGCAGCTGCAGTTGTTCATCAACTCGCAGTGTCGCTATGTCCGAATTCCCACCCTAATTCCCAACTAAATAAAAAACTGTAGTGTGATGGACCATCTAGTGCCCTGGATTTTAAAGCAATTTGCTCACTGCTTTTGTTATTTAAATATGACATCATAGAGTGTGAGTGTTTTACAATGACTATTTATGAATCCACTGTGTTCTGATTATAAAAGTGTTGATGGTTTTATTAAAAAAATTCATTTAAATGCATTTTTTTTTGCCAATCTAGTGAGCATCGATGCACACTGGTTTTTTGCAGAGACTTCTGGGTGATTTCTAGGGCACTTGATTTTGGAATTGTAGACTCGAACAGCCCTGCAAAATGGCAAATGCACTATATAGTGCACTATGTAGTGAGTAGTGAGGAGGCATTTGGACATAGCCACAATTTAACCTGCAAAAGCAAAAAATTGTTGCCATTGTCCAGTATTTAAGTTGATACATGAAAATGAGATAAAGTTAACAGTTCTCGTTTTAAATGGAAAAAAAATAAATCATCTAATTAAACTACATCATGTTGTACTAATGGAATAGAAAAGGAGTAGATTCAGTATTTAGGCAGTGATACTGGGCCCTAATTTTAAAATGAGTAAACAAATCTGAAGGCATTAAAAGAACAAATAATACCTTTTTTAATTTAATTAAATCCTTAAAATTTACGGTAGTCAGAATAACGTCATTTGAGTTATATGATTTCAGCTGTGTAGCACTTGATTACAAATGAAAATGGCAATCTCATAGCTCAGACTATATGCACAATTTTAGATCTCTTCAGAGTTTTCTCTGATTTCTATCAGCCAATCTATAGGGTCAGAATAAAACCACAGGATAAGCAATTCTCCGGCTCACAGTAGAAAAAAATAATTAATTTCTGACAGAACTACAGTCTGATCAAGGCTTCAGTGAGGAAAAAAAATAGGAGTACAAAATAATTCATGGCAATCCATGGATTAATAAACCTGCAGTCTGAAGAGGAAATTCAAATGTGCTGGACCTAACTAAAAGATCAAACGTAAGTAGGAAACAAAAAAAGTTTATATAAAGTTCTCAGAAGCTCCCTCAACCAGATAAAACAGGAATACAATGAAACATGGAGTGAGGAAAATCTGGAAAGAAAATGAGAACACAGAGGAGAACCTGATGGTGGTAGAAATGCATAGCAATCAGTGTGATCAGAAATCAGTCATTGAATGAAGAGAGTGAGTCAGATACCCAAGGAAAGTTCCTGCAGATTGCACAAGAGGAAGGGAAGACAGTTGGTTAGTTTTTTAATACATCAATAATAATGAATAAAGAAAGAAATGAATCCACTCCACATTAACCCACAGATGTTAAACTATGAGCAACCAAAGGTAAAGACATTTTATCCAGTATTCACAATTAAATTCCTTCAAAAATCGATTTGAAAAATCTAATGTTGGATCTTAGATGCATTATTGCTAACAAAGGGAGACTGAGACAAGCATTTATTAAAAAATAGAATTAAAGCAAATAGATATAGGAGGAAGAAAATAAGAATAAACTCAACACACGGGGAGAACCAAACGCTAATGATAGAGACAATTTCCATAATCTGGCCATCGCTATACTCACATGATTAAAATGAAAGCATCAGCAATAAGGACATTATGTTCTCTGGAATGACTCTATGGTGGTTGAAATAAAAAAACAGAATAAGTTTTCCTCCTTGGTTTAAAATAGCATAGAGAGAGCAATCTTAATAAAGAAACATCTCCACGTTTTACATTGACTGATTCAAGCAATTACTAGAGCCAATTCAAAGGGTGACTTAGTGCCAACTAAAGGCCCAAATTTACATCCTTGGCTCAAGAGTGAAGATAATGCTGCTAATGAGGGCAGTTCATGACAAGAACTAAATTATAAACCCAAAGGGAAGAAATTGGTTGAAACGCAGGCAATTTGTAGCAAAGGCTTTTTTTTGAACATACGAAAAAATATAAAAAATCCAAACTGCTTGGAGAAAAATATAAAGAGTTTAGATAGTAGAATTAATCAGTGAATAAATTAATTATAGGAGCAATACACAAACAAAAAAGCTGCTGGTTGGATATCTTTGGGATGGAAAGGTTTTGAGGAGAAGTAGTTATTGGTCAAAATGAGGACACAGTCTGTGCTCCGTTTGCTGATCAGCTTAATGAGGATTTTATGCGTTGTCTTGCAAAACATCCTCTCAAGTCTTGTGTCGCAGCAAATCCAGGGGATCCTAAGCCCCTGGACCACTGAAACGCTTTAATCACAAATCTTACTATTTGGCAAATGATTTCCTGCATTCAAATACATGAAAACTGGAGAAATCTAAAACGTCATAAGAAAACTGTAGTAATAGTTTGTTCTGCTGTGGAAAAGTTAATATTTCTTGATGGTTTCTCCTCTCTGCATTCCCCTACAAATCAATGATTAGTTTTTAGATTACATTTTGGGTGCAAGGAGTAAGGATTGGCAAGAGGAAAGCAGCAAAGGGGATCTGGCAGGTAAATAAAAGCAAATACTTTAATGGTTCACGATAGGGCTTGAGTAGGAAAGGGTGGACTGGGCTGGTGTGGACTGAACCAGACTGGGAGAACACCAAGCACTTACCAGGGCAGTTGCGATAGGACAGATTCTGTGATCTTGGTCCTAATCTGGTAGGGCAAGGACCTTAAGAAGCAAAAAGATCACGCTACAGACATGTGTAAAACTAATTCGAATGAAATGAAGACCCAACTGCATGAACGTCTTTAGAAACACCTAATAAGAAGGAGCCCTTAGGGGTTCATTTAGTTTTCGCACCACTACAATAACCATTTGCACGATCCACGATAGATGCAAACAACTATCATAGGTGTAGTTAGACTTGAGTGCAGCCTGAAGCTAATCTCTCTAACAAGGTTGGGAATAACAACATGTGATCAATATTTAAATTAATGATAAAGCAACAAAAAATAGCAATAAAAAAAAGAAAAATAAGAAGCAGTTTAGAGTGGAAATTTTGGGGTGGAGGATTTGTCTTCATTCAATATTTTGAACTCAGATGGCCAATTTTACTTATTCCATCTTTAATTACATGTCCTCAAAGCCTTAGAGAGGTTAACCTTTAAGTTCTAATGAGTTTTGACATCTAATGATCTTCATTGTACGAGTCAACACTAAGGAGAGCAGCTCGTCAGGTATAGTTGTAATGAAAAATGCTAAGTTTAGAGAGTTTTGCAGAATAAATGTTCATACTTTTGGCTAATTATCTTCTTTCAGCAGCCTAAACGCAAACACGTAAAAGGACATCACTGCACAAAGCCCTCATACGGATTGCTGCAAAACACTATGACCCTACCTCTCCAACACTAATTATTTCAGTTCCACCTGATTAGTGATTCTGGCAATTCATCTAACTCTTTGTCATTAATCAATATGTAAAGGTTACAAGGGGAATTTCCAGCACAAATTGCAAATGAACATGACAGTTTAAAAGACAATGGGGAATATTTAATATAAAGGGCAACTTGAAGATTATTTGGGAGCTGAATGGCGATGAATATTTTAGAACAGACAAAAAGCCAACACTATATCTTTAGATGAAATATGGCCTTGTTGACTCATGAGAGACGCCGTTCTGTTCCGTCACATAATGGAACATCTGCAAACATATTTCAACACCTGCTGCACGGTTGTATATTAAGCCATCAAGGTGAGCTCCTCTTTCAGAGACTTCTCTGCACGAGGCAAGAGGAATTAAGTCCTGCTTGCTATCACAGAGAGTCAGCATGACTTCATCTGCCCTTCCTCTTTTCTGCTACCTCATAACCAGGCTTGCCCATCCACTGGAAACACGTTGAGCACATCAATAATGAGGGGAGTGCAGAGGAAGACCAAAGGCTTTTACAGGTCATATTTCATAGAAAGTTCACTGCTTGACATATATTGAAGAAGAGACAGAGGAACGGGGTGCTGGGAGGTGTTGCAGACAAAAAGAGCACGATGTCTGGATGAGGCAGAAGAGAAATGGGACAGGATATGATATAGCAGAGAATAGACAGACTAGAGAGGAAGAGAAAAACTAAGAATTGGACAGTGGAGGAAAAGGCAGAAGAGGGGCTTTCATTTCATGACAGAAGGATCATACTTACTGTAGGGCACACACTCATACTGGACCTCCAGGTACTTGTACGTCCCTGGGCAGGGGTCAGGGAAGACGTCTGAACCCGTGATTACGATGCACTGGGTCCTATTGTTGCATCTGAAAAAGATCGAGGAAAAAAAGCAAAGAAGTTGTCATTGAAAAACTCTTTTGAACAAAAAAAGGAACAAATTGAAAGCCTAAAAGAATGAATCACCATTAACATCCTTGCAGTAAAGACATCAAACTAATGTTGTAATTTTTCAACAAAGACATCATTGTCCAGAAAAAATAAATAAATTGTGACCTGCATTTATGTGGAAAAGCTCTTTCATCTGTTAATAGCAAACCTCAGTGCTTTCATTTACGACTTTCTGTTGGATCTCCACTGTGTGTAATGTTTTAGAGCCCCCCCCCATTGCGTTCAATCTTTCTTGAATGGGAGCTTGTACATTTTGAGTCTGAATATCTTCAGATTGACATTGGTCAACACTGTACTGGGAAAATACACTTGCACAATACATCTGTATGTTACTAGACTTCAGCACTTCACATTGGTATTTTTAACAGTTAGAGTGACTTTCTGTAAGTTTCACACATGACAATTGTGTTTTTGGTGTTTTTAACATGTTCTTGTGGCATTTTTCTCATAATGGAGGATATATTGTTGTATAATTGTATATTGTTGTATAATTGTATAATTGTTGTGAGTCAAAAGCAGAAGATGTAAAAAATACACTGGGCGGGCGACAAGTTCTCTGTTTCGAGCAATCAGCAACAGGGAGGGGAAGTGGCAATGATCTTAGTGCGTCTTAGGTTTCATTTGAAGCAAATTTCAAATGAACAATGTAAAAGAAAACAACAAAAGTGTTCTGATTTTGGCTGAAAATATCATAATTATAATTGAAAGATCACTGGGAACACTTTCAGAATAAATCAAAAGATGATCTGTGTGCGTGATTAAGGTTAACCCTGTTCTAAATTTTGTTTTTTTGAAGTAGCCTTTTTAAGTTTATTCTTAAAAGGCCTCCAATGATCTTAAGCTATGTCAAGTGGCCACTTTCAAGGAAAAGTTTATTCAAATATGCGTTTTATGCGTTAAATGTGCGTTTGGGCTTCCGCGTTCAAAACCCTCGCATTCACAAGTAGCTACGCACATTTGTTTGGCCTCTACGTGCAAAACATCAGGTAGCGATGTATGCATGACATCCCCTTTTATTTCATGAAGTACCAACTGTTTAAAAATTGATCATTAAGGAGAAAATAATTTCAGTTTGTGCCCAGACAGAATTACATGACACCTAGTCTTTCAAATATCAGAAAAGAGCTCATAAATAAAAAAGCCTGAAGCAAGACTCACAAGATTTGAACCGCTTTGTTATTCTGCACCAAGCCTCTTCCAGCTGCAGGTGGTGGACATAGGCTAGTAAACAGTAGCAATGGACCCTCCTTGCTTGTCCAGTGTGAACACCATGCGCTACACGTGTGTTCAAGAGTGCGTGTTTGCCGCATTCAAGAACACGTGTCACATGCCTGATTTGAACGTAGCTTTAGACAATCGAGAGATGTTGAAGGACACTTTTGGGCTGCACCAAAATCATGATAATTACATCAACACCCCAAAGCTCCTTTTTTTATCAAGGGAAATTATTTTTCTAATGGCACTGACAGAAGCCAGATCAATAACTTTGTTCTGCTGATTTAGTTGAGCCCAATTGGGACATATCTTGTAGAAAAAAAAAAAAAAAAAGAAGAAAAAAAAAAAAAACAACAAACAAAATATTGCCAAGATTTTGTATAACATTAACAATGTATCACTGGATAGACACACGTTTGTGTTCAGAGAGTATCTTAAGTGGGGCGTGTCACTCCTTTAATGACCTCCATGTGTGATAACAGATGAAAACATCCATATTCTGGAGTTGTTCTGGTGGAGGTGAATTACTATTCAGAAATTAAAACACATGCTTCATGCTGGGATCATAATGTGGCGCCTGTTTTGTGACTCATATTTCATGAATCTGCAGCACTTTCCACATATTAAATGGTCACTTTGATGGCTCTTTCTGCTGTGCTCAGGCATAAGCATATCATAAGGGAGCAATATAAATTATATCGCTTTATCTACCAAATTCCACTGAGACCAGGAAATGAATCCTTAGTTTTTTGTCAGGCATATAAAAAAGAATAATACCGAAAAATAAAATTAGTGACACTAATGAGACACAGACCTGCCATCATTATTCTGGCAAATGCATCAAAAACAGAACAAAGCAAAAAATAGCTCATATTTCTTTTGAAACATTGTTGACATAAGTGTTGATAGCTCTGCATGATATATTGCCCTAATTTTAGAGCAGAAAAATATGGGTGCCCTGATCTGTGCGAGTGTGTTACTCTGATTTCTGTCTCATCTGTGAAATCTCAGGCACCTCCTGAGACCAATTGAAAAACCCCTAATGACTTTTCCTAGCCGTCATTTTAGGAAGAAAGCGTGTAATTGAAATTCTACCCATAAAAAGTTCGGCATCTGCCTTGCTAAGGCATAGGTCTCAAAGTGCACACTAATTAAATACATTTAAAATATGATATCTCTGATTTCCTTTTGATAGTCTGAGGCTATATAGTAATTAATCATCTACATAATGAATATTAAGTCAAAGGAAGCTTTTTTTTCACTTTTTTTCATCTTGACAGAATGAGACAATCAACGTCTATAAAAACTGCAACAGTCCAATGGGAGTAGGCGAAGACGGGAGAAGCAAAAATATACATATTTTGTCTCGAAATGCAAGTGAGAGAATAATAAACCTTTGGGGAAAAGTAACTTAAGGGTTTTTTTTACGGTGGCCTTGAGGTGCAAGACACGCTTACATTTAAGATACAGCAACAGCAAATGCCAGTACAAATGAACAAATCACGAAACACAACAGCAAATCATGAAACGCAACAGCAAATACTGAAACACAACAGCAAATACTGAAACACAACAGCAAATACTGAAACACAACAGCAAATCACGAAACACAACTGCAAATCACGCAACACAACTGCAAATCACGCAACACAACAGCAAATACTGAAACACAACTGCAAATCACGAAACACAACAGCAAATACTGAAACACAACAGCAAATCACGAAACACACCAGCAAATCACGAAACACAACAGCAAATCACGAAACACAACAGCAAACCACAGAACAAATGACAGAGTCCTGGAACACA
This sequence comes from Oryzias latipes, assembly GCF_053564925.1. Classification (NCBI taxonomy): domain Eukaryota; kingdom Metazoa; phylum Chordata; class Actinopteri; order Beloniformes; family Adrianichthyidae; genus Oryzias; species Oryzias latipes. The sequence goes on from NC_136240.1 coordinate 12,005,988, forward strand.
AAAGCAATTTTGGGTGAAAACTAAGAAATACTGAATTACAAAAACAATCTCGATACAAATGAACAAATCCAGAAACACAACAAGGAAAGCGGAGAAACAGCGTCTAACTGAAACGGAACGTCCTGAATCCCGGAAGTGACGTAATATAAAACTAATTGTGTATTATTTTTTACATTTCCTTATTACTGTCTTTTTTATGTGGACATTTTCAATAAATGAAACAGTCCAAAAGCATTTCTTCAATTGTATTACTACAATAAAAATTACAACAACGTTTAACAAGGTAAAGTTTTTGCTTTTCTGGTATTAAGAGTATTCCCTCTCCGTTAAGACCACTCTAGCAAGAATGCTTCAGGACTGTTCATGTATTTAAAATGTCCACATAAAGAAAACAGTAATAACATTTAAAAAATCATACACAATTAGTTTTATATAACGTCCATTTCTGTTAGAAGCCATGTCTCCGCTTTCATTGTTGTGTTTCTGGTTTTGGTCATTTGTAACGGGGTTATCTTTTAGTAATTCGGTAATTGTTTTAGGACTGTAATTTTCATGATTTGCTGTTGTGTTTCAGTATTTGCTGTTGTGTTTCGTGATTTGCTGTTGTGTTTCAGTATTTGCTGTTGTGTTTCAGTATTTGCTGTTGTGTTTCATGATTTGTTGTTGTGTTTCAGTATTTGCTGTTGTGTTTCGTGTTTGCTGTTGTGTTTCATGATTTGCTGTTGTGTTTCCGTATTTGCTGTTGTGTTTCAGTATTTGCTGTTGTGTTTCATGATTTGCTGTTGTGTTTCAGTATTTGCTGTTGTGTTTCGTGTTTGCTGTTGTGTTTCATGATTTGCTGTTGTGTTTCCGTATTTGCTGTTGTGTTTCAGTATTTGCTGTTGTGTTTCGGGATTTGCTGTTGTGTTTCGTGATTTGCTGTTGTGTTTCAGTATTTGCTGTTGTGTTTCCGTATTTGCTGTTGTGTTTCCGTATTTGCTGTTGTGTTTCCGTATTTGCTGTTGTGTTTCCGTATTTGCTGTTGTTTTTCCGTATTTGCTGTTGTGTTTCAGTATTTGCTGTTGTGTTTCGTGATTTGCTGTTGTGTTTCATGATTTGCTGTTGTGTTTCATGATTTGCTGTTGTGTTTCAGTATTTGCTGTTGTGTTTCATGATTTGCTGTTGTGTTTCAGTATTTGCTGTTGTGTTTCGTGATTTGCTGTTGTGTTTCAGTATTTGCTGTTGTTTTTCGTGATTTGTTCATTTGTACTGGGATTTGCTGTTGCTGAATCTTAAATGTAAGCGTGTCTTGCACCTCTCGGCCACCGTAGTTTTTTGAGGCACCATATAGGAGATTTTTAGCAGAGGCATCATCTGTTTGATGTTACTGTTTTAACTTGTATTAAAGGGTTTAAACACAGATGTCCATGCAAAAAGAATTGAACTCACATTGAAGTAAACAACAATTTCACATGAAGCTGCAAAATAAAATGGAGAAAGAATTGTTTCCTAAAAAGATAAGAAACCTACTAAGGAAGTAAGCTAAAATAACAGCCCCCCCCCCCTCGGTCATGTTAATCACACTGAAGTATTGTAAACGTAATCACATCACTTCTCTGACCTTTTGGAAAAAGCAGACATTGGTACAATTAGAGTATTGGAGACAATGCTGTCGAGATTTGATGCAAATCTTTTTTTAAATAAGTACCCCTGTCTAACAGTGGGATGGGCTGTAATAGGTTGCCAATAAGGTAAACTGATAGCAAACCAAATATTTACATGCAATTTAACCTTTTTTTCACTGCCATGATTAACAGCTTCAATAGAACTTTATTGGAAATGTGTTAATAAAAAAATAAAACAACAGAACGTGTGTAAATACTATTTTGAATGCAAGCCATAGTAAACTAGGTTTATTTTCCACCACTTTTAGTAACCAATAAATATATTAGCAGAAGTGATCTGAATTTTCTTTTTCTAAAACACACATACTTCAATGTTATAATATTATACCCGTGTCTTATTTTGTTTAGTCCTTGCAGTGTTTTTGTACTGGTGTTGCACTTTGGTTATTTATTGATTGTGTATTTGTTTGATAAATGGGAGCTTTTCACACTTAGTAAAAAAACTAAGGTAATTGTTGATGCTCTAAATGGAATTTCGTTGCTCATAAATGACAATGATAAATAAAAAAATCTTGAATCATGGAATAAAAAAACAGGTTTTATGAAAATCCATAAGACCTATCATGTTGTTCGAAGTATAGGCCGTGTTTTCTTTTTCATAGTTTGGCCAGGGGTGCGACTTGTACTCAGAAGTGACTTATTAGTAATTTCTTTTTAAAATGTTGGATCATATATTAATTATTTTCCCAATAACAACCAATTGCCCCTAAGCATTTTTCCACTAACAACCACTAAATGACACTGTGGGTGTGTGAATCTGTATTTGCTGACAGCAAATCAGAAGAAATGCCTCCCAAAACAAACATGGAGGAAAATATGATCATTCTCCACATAAACTATTTTTTAACTGTCTTCCATGTATTAAAAATGAGGTATGCAGTCAATGCTTCCATGTGCGATGAGGCTAAAAACTTGATGTTAGCTTCTCCCACACACTATGGGAGTGTCTAGTTTATGAACAAATCTTTGGATAAGCAGATGTGAATTATATACATGAATTAGTGTAAACGGAGGATTACGCCAGACAAGGTGGATGTGTTCAGTAGCAATGCACTTTTCTCCAAAAAGTATGACATATATTCCAGAGCGACTTATATGCGGGTTTTTTTCTTCCTTATTACGCATTTTTGGCTCCAGCAACTTATACTCCAGAAAATACAGTACTCTGCATGTTTGGTCACAATCATTTGAAATTAAAACAGTAATTGTTGAGAAGTGAATATTTTTTACATTATTTTATTTATTTATTTTATACTTTATTTCATTATTTAATTTAATTATTTAATTTAATGTGTTAAAATGTCTCTGTCTAATAGGTAATGGCTGTTTTTGTATTTTGTTCCAAAGTCGTTTTTTTGGGAAAAAAGGTTTACCTTTTTGCCATGTTTTCATTTAGTTCCATGTCAGGAAGAGCATGTGAAGTAAGGTGATTGCTTTTCATTTTTTATTTTATACACTTTTTAAGCACTGTGCAGTAATAAAGGAGCTTTACATAAGAATTTGTAAATAGTGTTTTCTGAGATTGTTTGTGTGTAATTCGACAGATGCATTTATTTTAAAGAACCTGCAGTTTTTAAACAGGTATTAAAAATTTTACTATTTTTGCAGGAAGGATAAACTTTGGAGGAACATGAAATTGGAACTCAGCATGTTGAGCAGTTTAAAAATAGATGTAGACAGATGGTCTTTAAGAAGTACAAGGAAAAGGAGTTATTTTTATAACTGGTTAAAAAAACAAATAATAAAGAATGAAGATAGATAAGAAGCAATATTTACATAGACAGTGTGAATATAAAATTTATTATTATGCTGCAATTATCAAAGAACAGGAAAAAAAGGGCAGTAAAAAATAGGAATTGTTCTCTCCATTGTGTCTTCTCAAAAACAAGTCTTTTTTTATTTGTAATTGAAAAGGTTTTTTTCTTTTTCATATTTTTTGTCACTTTTTAATGCAATCAAATCAAATTGTCATTGTATTTGATCATTTGTCTGATTAAAAAAATAAGAAAAAAATCAAATGGCTAGCTATGAATAAAGTTCGTAGTATTTAATAGGTTTTAGCAACAATGATTAGTATTTGCAATACATTGCATTTAAGTAAGAAAAAATAAAAATAAAGTGGTTTTAATATTTAAAATCTGAGCTATAATTTAAATGTGATATAGAAGAAAAATGTGAATCTGAGGATAAAATGTATCTTCAAAAATGTTGTTTTTTGGTTCAAAAAGCCTGAACTTTTATAACTAAGGAAAATACATAATACACAATCAACATTTTGTAATTTATATACTGGCTGAACCGTCTAATTTATGAGTGGAATGTATTTTAAAAAACTGAACTTTCTCTGCGACCATCACAAAGTACAGGGCAACATTTCAGAAAATAAAACAAAGCAAAAAAGTAATTAGAAAAAAAAACAATGGAAAAGCAAAAGTAGTGTCTGCAAGGATGAAGCGAAAAAGAGACATGAGTGAGGGGAAAGCATTACAGAAAAAGGCACAGTCTACTTCCTGGTGCTCTCAGTTTGAATTTCAATCAAATTAGCGTCTCTTAAACTCAAAGTGACCCGTCTAGCCCCATTTCATCTGAAATGCTGATGAGGTTCAATGCACAATTAGCAAGGCAGACATCTCTCTCAAGAGACAAGCCTGTTGATAAAAATTGAAAAATTAAATCATTTTCAGGGACACAGAATGGCAGCAAGAGAAACACTCTGATGTGAGTAGGGCGCACGGCACACAGCCTCACACTCGCACTTTAATATGCCCTATGCTCATTCTATAAGTATAATCACCTCCAGTATCAGTATATTTAGACCATTATCTAAGGGGGTGGCCCAATAATGTTTCAGGAAATAGGTCATTAGAAATTAACCATTAGCATCCTGCTTTCGACTCCAAGTCTGACCTAATATCCGGGCAAAGTCATGGCTGAAATGTGTAATTACTGTCATATGGTTGTATTTATCCTATATTTATTTGAGCTGCCAATAGTGCTTAAATAGGGGGAATCCAGTCTCTTAAAGAGTCAGGCCGAAGGTTGGCTGACTCACATCCGTCCACCTCAGCTATTGATTTTTTAACCAGAAGAAGTATATCGTCATGCCACTGAGGTCAATGGAAATGTTATTGTGACAGTCTTGCCAGCTGAAATGTGACCTTTACTAGACAACATAATACAAAGCCAAAGTGCCCACGTATAAAGACAAGGACAAAGCAGACGCCAGTAGCAATGTCCCGCAGTGGCCAAGACTGACGCCACATCTCAATATAAAGTCAAAATTCAAATTGATTTGGACCTAATGTTAGACATTCAAAGATACATATTTTTAAATGCAGCAGCACAGGAGACAGGAAAGGTCATTTTGTCAAACTACAGTGAACGTATAGACTAACATTTTTAGATTTACTTCACTGGTTATTGTCCTGAAGCTATGCCATTGCATTAGAACTCAATATCCTCCCTTCTTGAAAAGTTTCGCCACTCAACCAAGTGGCGTCATCAGGCTGATGAAGAGCTTTTTTGCTTTTATAGTCAATATACATGTGATTTATGTTGATTTTGTCCCACAAAAAGTACCAAGCTATTCCTTTCAGTTCACCAAATTACACTGAATGCATAGGTGCTGCATTTATTTCACTTTTAATTAACATTAATGTCTTTTCGGTCAGCAGAACCCCCCTCTGACGCTTGATACTCCTTTAATACTGACTGGGGGAAGAGCAGTTTTCTGCTCGGTGAACTTTTGCTCATCCCGTTGAAATGCCCAGGCTGAATTGTGTCTTTATAAAATCTTAATCTTACTTTCTTTAAATACACACTAACAGTTGTACAGATGTACAGAGAGCAGTGAGAGGCAGAGTGCTGTCAGGCAGTAAAAAATTGAACTCCTTGGAGATCCTTGCAAGCGGTACTGTCACTGATATAAATAGTGTGAGTGCAGTTCTTTTATCTCCAGAACAGCCCGGCGTGTGGTGGCATGGGCCTCCAAAACAATGATCCCAAATAATATACAATTAAATGAAACTTAACAACATTGGTAAAACTGTGGCTTCTGGAAGTCAGGTTTGTCACTTACTAGAAAAAAAATGTACAACTCAACCTGACTTCTAGGCATATGTTTAGAAATTAATCTTTTGTTTTAGAGCGCTATTGCCATTGATTGTTTTTGTCAATGATATGCTCCCCTGGAAAAAAAATGTGGTTCATAGGAATACCAAGGACCATGTTATGTTACAGCAATCAATAGTTTTTGTTATCAAATACTCACAATGAAGCTCATTAGTCAAAGAAAAATCAATAGTTGTAAGCCACTTTTCATATTGTATATCTTAATATGTCCTTCTTGGTGAAAATCATTTATCAAGATGCGTCACTCATCTCCACAGCTCCAACTAAAATTAAAAAAAAAAGGCCATGTGGTCAAATTTAAATGACTCACAAACAAGCACCAGATGCTTGCACAACTGAATGTGTTCAAAAAGCAATATGTAAATGCATTAAAATCACAGTTTTGTTGGAGAATATGATATATGTGTTTTGAGAATGTGTTTGCAGTCATTAGCATAAGTGCAATGATGAAATGCAATCGTTATAACTGAAAATCCTCGAAAGAAAGAAAAATCACAGCGCTGACTATTATGGTCAATTCATTAATTCTTTCAAACTGTAGTGCCATGCAGTTTCACATCTGCAAGGGAGGTGTCCGCATTAAAAATTCCTGTACAGATTATGAACCACTTGAGTCGACTAATTGCTTGCAGCTGAATGTTCTAATTGAGCCACAACAGTCCTAAGGTTATTTTCATAAAATCATTGTGCTCATGAATATAATATGCTATTCAGATAGAAAAACAAGATGGAGTGCCAACAGAATCAATCAAACTCGGCAAAACCGTAATCCCATTCTCCACACTTTAGGGCTATGGGCATTTTAGAATGTTTCAAAGTGAACTCTGTTCACAACACAAGTAGAAGTGGAATTTGGGTCTTTCGTTTAGTCCCAAAAATGAGTACATCAAAGGACTTGTTGCAACAAAAATCATTGTCCTTGCAATTTTTAGACACAAGTTTAAAGTGAAGTGCTAAAATGTTACAATAAACACCCAGATTTTTGAAAAAGAATAACTATAAAAAAAACAGGGAAAAAGAGAAATAACAGCATAAATTTGAAAAAAATTTAACAAATTGGAATTGGCAGGCTTTTACCCACTACACACTTGATTTGAATGATTAACAAAGCATAATTGAAATCTATAGCATCTTACTTCATTCATATGCAATTTTGTTTTACAAAAATCTCCTTTATGACATTGGAAAAAAAGAAAAAAAAGTAACTAACTTTTTTTGGGGGAAAATAAATATAAACCACATTTTGAAGATTTTATTCTGTTTGTTTTTAATTTTCGCTTCCTTTATTCAGACTGCACAAACAGAGCTTGAACACCTAACAGAGGGATCTTATCACAGGCTTTTCCCTATAAATATTCCTACTTCTCTCTTATCTTAAATTACACTAGAACTACACAGAAATCTAACATTTTGAACTGCTAGGTGTCTGAATTAGTGAACTGAATTAGTCCTCTGCAGACAAGCTTTTGAAAGACACCGGATTGGAGTCAGTGTTTGTGATTCTGAGGGACATTTTTTGCATGAACAAGGCTAAGCGCAGTATAATACTGTGGGCCAAAAGCACAGCATGGCTGCGCAGTAGCCTTTCAAGGCAGACAATGTGCGTCAGCTATCTGACTTCATCAAATAGGACTTGACAATGGCCCCACTGAATACAAGGGATGTACTCTTTTTATTCCTTTTTTTCCCAAGGTGGCCTGCAAGAGTAGCTGATGGTCTCACACCAGCCAATATCTCTCTCTGTGGCAGTCATATGTCATTCCTTCTTTCGCACTTTGGCTCAGATGGCATCCTTGGGTGACAACTGGTCTCATATATTAAGTCTCACATAGCATGTAGTGTTATTGGTGGAACCCTGCTACGTTTCAATGAGCGGGGACAAATCCATGCACGTCTTTGGCTCGTCTTTATTGCTAAAACATACTTGTGTGAATGTTAGAAAATTTTAAGGTCAGAAATTAGTTACTGGTCAAAAGTTTATAGTTTACAGGACCTTTTTTTTACTAAGTAAGAAAAAATTACAAAACCTTTACCTAAACACGGAGAGAAGATAAAAAACCTTTTTGACTAAAAAAACTCTTACTAAAAACTCTTGACTAAAAAAAATTTTTTTAGTATAAAGTTATATTGTGGAACCAAAGAATTGTCAAAATCTGGCAATGATGTATTCTAATCCCTTTGTCAGGATTTATGGTCAATCAATAAGCTTTAGGCTCATGGTAGAGCTACAGAGTCCTGAAGCAAATTAAAACAAGAACAAAATTTAGGCTTTAAACTCCTTTTGGTCAAATAAAGAAACTATAACGTTAAAATTCATTTACATTGTGTTTAAGTCAGTTTTACCTTCTAAGTTACTTCTTGTGCATACACGTAAATAATAGTTTAAAAATAATTGAAAGGGATCATTGACAGTATATGAGAATTGGACTGAATGAGTGCGATGTCACCCACTTGGCTCCAAAAAAAATAAAGTCGCCATTCTTTTTTTGGAGCCAGACAACGTCAATAAGCAGTGATTGGTCCGAGTCGCTCTGAGTCATTGATATGACAACCAATCTCACCAATCAGGAGAGATTGTTGGAAGTCCACATCCCTACCACTTGAAAGCAGGTCTTGAAGTAATATGTCTATCAAATGCTTCAAGGTGGGGGAAAGCAGGTGCCACCCACTTGTTTTGAGTGATCTGATTTGCCTTTGTATAACTTTGTATAATCATGAAAAAAATTTAGGATTAGCATGCAGCAGAGCAAGAATGGTTATTCTGGCAATTATAATGACCATTTATTTCTCAATAGAAGTCTATGGGATTTTGGCGGGTACTTCCTCTTTGGAACGCCAGGGGGGAGGGATCACTCAATCCAGTTCTTATATAGAGTCAGTGGAATGAACAAATAAATAAACCTCAAAAATTGAAAAGTTTGCATTGAATCTTACATGTTCTCTAATAGTGGGAAGCATAGTTTTAAAATGTAATGATGAATAAAACACCGAATACATGCCCCAAAATGAATTTAGCTTTGCATTTCATTACTTAATCATGGTAATACCTACTCATTGAACTGCAATCACTAAATGTCGTATGAATGTGTTGATCCCATGCTGCTTGTTAAACCGACCTGATCTGGTGATTTCTTCTTTTCAGTCTGGCTGATAGTTTAATCATATAGTCTCTCTTTATAAGCAAAAGGTTACCATTTGTCTTTGAGGAGCAATGCCTATAAGGTTACATTAACATAAAAAGTTCAGTTTCTTTAGAGAAAACGAAACAAATATGGATAAATATTCACTTTTCTTTATGTCTTAATAACTCAACTTTTCAGGAGGGAAAGGAAAACCACACAAAGCTTGAAGTAACACTGAGTTTTCAGGCACTTATCACACTCACCTTGATGTTTAAAAATCCCAACTGATTTAAGCAAACAATGAAACAAAAATAAATAAATCCTTTACTTAAACAACGCATTTGTGGTCCACATATTGTCTATATAAACTGTAACTACATCTGATAACTTTAATTTTTTTAAATACATTTTTGTTTTTCTGTATATCTATATGTATTCCAATACTCTTCAAATGTATATTCAAGTGCTACAATTCAATATACTGATTTGTAAAAAAAATAAATAAATAAAAAAGGTCATCTAATGGGAACAGCAGCCCATCTTACATTTTCTCTCTTCTTTTATTCATGTATGCAGACAGATTGACTTTCCAGCAGATTTTGCTGAAAGCAAGTAGTTTCATTTCACTAATACATGCAAACTATAAAGCAAACAGTGATAGACTAATGTAAGCACTCTGAATGCAGATTGTACATTTGTAAGGCTTTTCAGAAAGCCTGAAAAATAACAATAGACAAAGGAATTACCTTTGCAAGCCAGATCAGATCAGCATTATGCCAATCCTCTCATGAGTGTAACTTTGTTTTTGGGGGGAAAAAGAAAGCCCATTTGTGTTGTGATCATACTTAAAATATCTTAACAAACTTGCAGTGTTTTTTAATGTTTAATATCTACTATCAGTATACAAGATCTTGAAATTAAGATGCTGTTTTTTAGTATCAGATGAATCATTGTTAATAATTAACATTTTTGGAGGGATTTTAGTGCTGAGAAGTTACTGCTGTGCTTTTCATTTCACACATACCTTTGCTACGTTGGACTGAAAACTTTGAAAACGTTTGTTGCAAAAAATCTCATTTGATTTTCTTTTACAAATGTTTATCAACCAGAGAAAAGGATGATCATCAGCAAAACGTGCCCTGGTTACTTTCAAGTGGTGGTGATTGGTTAGACAACTTACAGGCATGTGTGCAAATTTACCTTTGTGACATGATTTTATAAGCATCTGGAAGATAGCAGTTGATGTTCTCCATCTGGAAAGGGTCTGCATCACAGATCTTATCGTCTGTTCGGCCGTAGTTTGCACTTTCGATCATAATGACATCACTTCCTGGACACCGCAGATCGATGGGGTAACCCTCACAGGACAGTTCTCTCCGCACTAAGCCGAATGGCAGGGCAGCTCGACTGAACCCTAAGAGAAGAGAAGGAGAAAAAAGTTGTATCAGTTAGAGCTGAATGGAGATGTGATGCTGCAATGACTCAAAGTGGAAAGCAGTGAAAAGTGGAGGACAGAAACTGTGGGAACTGAATTTAGAAAAGGGATTAAAATTCCATTTGTGTTCTCTCTCATTTTGTCTTAAAAATGAACAAATAAAAATAAAACAATCTTCATTTGTCACTAAAAAATGAAACCCTGGTTAGGACTGCTTTTCAGATATACTCATAGACACTAAATATGTCACATCTAAACCGCACCAGGGGGCTAATGGTGTTACTATGTCATCCTTGTGCCTTAACTGCTCCTGAAAAAAATCAATATTTGTCATTAAAGGCTGTTTGTTGGCCTAAATGTCTGGAGCCTTGAACCATCTGTAAAAGGACACTGACATGGGTTGGAAAATAAAAAAAACGAACCTTCAACATTGCAGCACAGAAATCTATACCTCATTCAAGGCTTTTGTCAAAAATACTCTTTTTACTGTTACCCAGTTTTATGTTTGATTTCAATATGAAAATGCAGAGTGTACCGCTAGAGATTTATGGTTTTCCTGCATTGCCCATTTTTCTGTACAAAAATAAAAAAAAGATCAACAAACATGACAACACAAGTGTAATTTAATCCACTTTGCAGGGTTGACAATTGCAGGTTGGACTAAGCGATGCTTACACAGTTTGTGTGTTTTTCAGTGTGTGTGTCATTGGCGTAGAAATGAGATCGATACTGTGCCTCTACAAAGATTAACAATGCCAAAGTCATTTCAAACTAAAAGAAACTACATGGATAACACCGATTTGATTTCAACTGTGTCCTTTGTCAAAAGGAGCTCTCCTCAACCACGTGTCAAATATTAAAGAAGTGTGGCAGGGAGCTAAAAAAAAAATCAAAACACTTCCAGCTGCTCCTCCATCCTCTTCTTTGTCTAATAACTACTGTCTCCCTGCATGACTTTGTCATCTCTTTGAACCCCTATATAACAACGTTGCTACCTATAACTTGGTTGATGGCTGTTGTTTCCTAGGGCTCTGTCTCTATTAATGAGCCTTAGTTCATTTACGAGAAGAGAAAAACACCATCACTGCATGTCAGTCTCTAATTTGTTTGCTTCTTGGACAAGCTGGCGTGATCCATATGTGCAGTTGCTTAAAATCACAGAGCCCTTTGTCTCTCCCTCTTTTCATAAGTCATTCTTTGTTCTTAGTGTAGCAGCGGTTTACTTACAGAAACTGACTAAATTGACCAAGAAAGGCTGAGTTCATTTCACCCCATTGAATGCTTCATCAATTTACTACCAATACAATTATCTTTGTCTGATTAAATGCTAAGCTACAGTGGCAGGGGATTGGCATTCTGCATTGTGCTTCCTTCCAAGCAATGCTGCTGTGGTATTTTACAAAGGGAGATAAATGTCAGTTAGTATTGCTTGATGCGTCATCTTTGCACCAATCAGGTAAAGCCCAACTTCTAAGTGGCTCGGTGAGGAGCTCAGCGCAAACAAAGGATCTGTCTATTTGGAGCAGGACACCTGCTCTGGTGTGCCTACCCTCTATTGTTGGTGAGAAGATGATCATCAAGGTACTTTCTACTTGACAGGAAAGTTTCTCATGTGACCAACTGACATAAAAGTAGAGCCTTTCAAGTATGATGTATTTCCCTTTTTTTAAAACCCTGCTCTCTATGGAATCAAATAGACAGGTGATCAAGAATTTATCAGCGTTTGGGGGGGAGAAATAAAGTGAATGAAAACAAGACTTAAATCAATTAATAAATGTATTTTAACAGCAATCTTGTTTGTCCAAAGATGAAAGAAACTCAGATATGTAATGGAGGAAGATTTGTGGGTTTTCTCGCACCAATCCTGTTGTTAAAAGAAATATCAAACATTAGAAATTACAAACCTCATGCTGTTTGACCTAAAATGTGCAATACTCATTCAAATTAGTGAACATTTAAAAGTTAAATCATTAAACACAATCTTATTGTCTGCTAAATGGGTAAGAAGGAACTTGATCCAGGTTGGCCTTGCTAAAGAGGTCAAACAGAAAAGACTTAGACGGATCATCTGGTTAGCAGTTACTAGCTGAAAGAGATTAACTTGAAGGGCCATAGTTTGTGGCTGGAAGTGATCTGTTTTTCTGGCTGTACCTTAAGACCACTGAGCCTGATCTCAGAGTCCACAGCCAAACCCACTGATGCTCTGTTTCCCAGGAACACTGTAAAAACACCTAAATCACTCAGTGGAGTCTCTCTAGTTTTTGCTTTTGGTTCTTTGATTTAAAGCTGTCTCTGTACTTAAAGAGAAAAACAGACACTGCAGGAATGATGATCTAAATGCACTCTTAAAAATAAGAGGAAATCTTAGCTGAAATAAACTAGTCACCTCTCAAAACATGGTAATTAAGGGCCCTGTAAAATGGGACATTTTTACAATCAATGTTTTTGACCACAAGTACAATTTTCCCTTCTCCAAAAGCACTTTATTATCAGCCAGATGGCTACGTGCATCAGCCACCAAAAGCATGGTTGTAAACAATTTGTGAAAGGCTAGCCACATTGATTAGACCCAGAGCTGAACTAGTTTCTCACAGTAATGTCAGGTGTTATTTCTGCTCCAGGGAGATGAGCGAAACAAATTAGTGTGAGAGCATCCAGTTGAAAAGTTTCCTTTGAATAACTTTTGTTTTTAATGATTTTAACTACAGAATATTTTTTTTAAACTCATTTTTTAGTTAATGTCTGAGCTAAAAGTAATCACATAAATGCTTTTTGTGATATGAATTCCCACATATACCTTTGCCAAATCCATTTAAAAAAAAATCCTTGTGTCACTATTTTAAATTAATCTGTTATTCAACACTGATAATGTGACGTAACTAAATTGACATCAATCCTTCATTGCAGCAACAACACAATAGAGTAATCACACTTAATCGGACATAAACAAATCCAATGCTACTGTCCCACTTAACTGAATAATTTTATTATTCAAATGAGCCAGAAAAGTAATCATTACTTTGTTCATGATATCATTAGTGTAATTGTTCAGCGACTGAATGACATGAAATTTATTTACTTCCCATACGGTGCCTGTAAAGCAGGTCAGGAATATAAATGTTGAAACACTGACAAAGTAAAGCTCTAAACACTGCTTCACAGATTGATGCAGGTGAGATTATTCCTTCAAACGTTTATCATGAGGGTGTTACGTCTCAGCCATTTTGACCTACTTTTAAAACGTGTGTACATTTTAGATACACTTTTACCATTCACATTTAAAATATTAAAAAAAAAATGTTTTTAGGGAGTTTCTTTTTATCTGCAGTGTACCAAAAATGTTTGAACATTTATGGGAATTCATCTGTTTGTATTTTAATGAATACTTGTAACCCTTGTGCTATCTTAGGCACTTTAACATTGGGAGTTGGGTCATTTAGACCCACTAGACAGTGCGCTGAACCTTTTTTCTTCAATGATTTGTGAACCTCACTGGTGTCCATGGTTTACATGAAATCTTTCCACCTTTATCCCCCTTTGTCATGGTAGGGAGAACACGTCAATGTGAAGGTGGGGTCATCTAAGATAGCACAAGGGTTAAGAAGCTGAACACAATCTTCAAAACACATCTTTGCATTAAAACTCTGCAGTAATATATCCAAATTTCTTTTGAAGTAATAAAACAGGCATCTTTCCAAACATTTAAACATCATTGCGAAATACTTTATTTAAAAGGTAGGAAGCAAAGTATGGACTATAGACATGACGAAAATACATATAACCTTCATGTTAAATATAATGACGATTTCTAGTCAGGTCACTTTTATGGTTTGGATAAAACTATTTTCAGTCAATCCATTTGGTAATGTCAGTCAAATCCATGTCAGCCAAAATTACAGCTGCAACACAGTATTATCTGGGTTCATTTGGTAAACAGTAAATAAACTAAACATTTTTTTCTTTTATTGGATTGCAAACCTTAAAAAAATTAGACTTTAAAAAACAACATTAAAAAGTGAGGTTTGCTTTTTAAGCCAACCATGAACAGCTTAGGGTTTCACTAGAATAATTGGAAAGTGTTCAAATATTTTGTTTAGTATTGTTTGATGTGTTTTTCAATGAAACTCTATATGCAACGGTTCCCATGTTGGTACCTGTTGCTTGGTGAATTTTATTCTTAATTGCAGCAGTTCATAAACCATTTGAAGATTAACAACTGTGAGATCCCCCCCAACACACATCATGCACATATTGTAAGGTGGACCCATTATGCACTGTCTCTTTGGTGCTGTAATGATTTAATTCATTTTTATTCCCACAGATGAGCCAAATCAATTGGAAAGTGACCATCTGGTAGGATATGAATGTCACTGAAGCAGAGGTAATGAGCAACATGCCTTTCTATTTCACAGAAATGAGGAGTCATTAGAATGGTATTCGTTCTGTCATGTAGCCAGACATTACATGGTCAAACCTACAGGGACATACATGCAGATACTAAGGAGATGAAGAATATCTACGTAATGCATGCACAATTAGTAAAACAGCTGTACGTTTAATCATAACACCAATTTTTGTCTGCCAAATGAAACCGCTCTGGTCCTTCTTTAGACTCTTGCAGCTTAAACATCAGGAGGACTGCTTTTCTTTTAACCCAATTTTGCATCCTGTAAATGGTTTTCATATTAAAATGACCCTTTGTAATCAGAGTTACAAATGCTTCCACAGTCCATCCAGGGGCAAAGCAGAGGGCGATCAAAAGGCCTATTCAGGCACTAACGCTGCCATCATTGTGCCCAAAGCACAAAAGAGGTCTCTAGATTATTTTGATGTGAAACCAGATAATTTCTGTGGAGAGCCAAAGAGAGGTGTGACAGGGACGCTCCCGATGCTTGTCGTCTACCGTTAACACAGCCCTTTGATTTTCTGCACTGAACTAAACAGCTGATTGTAAATGAGCAAGCATCTCTGCTGGCCTACCATTATTTTGCACTTCTGGGATGACAAGCTAGCTTTCTGGGGGGACAGTGGTTGAATAAAAAGTGTGGCCTATAGCATTAGCTTTGAGCAAGAAGGGGACACAGCTTGAGTTTTTCCAGGTTTGTCACCCCCTACTACATCACAAATGTAAATCTATGTTAAAAGCAAAGTACGTTTGAAAGGAGAAAAATCTTTAATTTGAGACCCTTCCCACAGAGCTGATTCCATAATCCACAGATATCCTTTACAACAGCACGCATTCTTAGGAAGTCAGTTCTTTGCAGGGGAGCAGACGAAAGAAAATATTGCACATATCCAGCAAGCAGCGGGGTATGAGCTGCACTGCAAGAACTGTAAAAAAAGAATTATACTGTGGCTTTTCAGATATTAACAAGGTTTTAAATGTGCGCACATTGACTTTAACCCAAGACTGTGTTCCAGTTTTTCCGCTTTGCATGCTAAAATCAAACTCAGCATGCTGGACACAACTGCAAGCATACAGCAACTCTACAATATAAGCAGCTTTTCTTCTTTTTATTTTGAAAAACTGAAAGGAAATAGAAAAATGATGGGACACGTTCCCTAAAAAACATGTTTTAATCCTTTTTTCTGGAGCTAAAGCTCCAGCGTTGAACAGCGCTACAACTACTGTAACTCTTTAACCTTCAATGCAAATTCCAGCGGATTCTGAGGCAGAAAAAAGCATCCTTGTGGTGATATGCAACACTTTACAGTAGTTACATGCTTGCACAATTGAGGTAAATCAGATGATTCTGTTGCAGAGAAAAGCAGCTTTATGCTGTTATGCAACACTTTACGTTTGTAATGTGTTGTATATCGGTGCAAAGCTGATATGAAAAGCAGCTTGTCTCTAAGTCTGAATCAGTGGATTCACTTTGATCAAAGAAAATGTCAAAGAGTTATACTTCGTTCAACCCGGGAATGTGTTGCACGTTTGAGAAGGCCTTGTACACACTTTTAGCATATGGTGTTCACACTGGGCTACTGATACAAGCACATACTCACATTTAGGAGAGGCTTGATGCTAAATGTCAAAGTGGTGCAAATCTTGCTCCAGGCTTCATCTTTCACCGCTCTATTCTGATATATGAAAGACTTGATGTCATAAAATTCCAGTCCGGCACAAACATTTATTTATTTATTTCTCCTCGTGATCAATTTTCAAATAGTTGGCACTTCTGTGATTAAAAAAGGACGCTTCACCTACATCACTACCAAATCTGATCCTCAGATTGGTCAACGTTTGACCAGTTTAACTTTCAATGCGAAATCAACGGCCGTGTATTTTATTTATAGACCCCGGATATAGACTTAAAAACATGTAGCAACGCATGAAGGCAAGTTTTGAACGTGGTGGCCGGAAATGTGCATCTATGCACGATTAATTAGGCGTTTCATTGGACGTGGGCGCTTTAACACTTGTTGCCGAGGCCGGTATGAACGTAGCAGTGGGATTTGTCAAAAGGCATGTGTTACTCAGTGTCCTTGGCCACATCTCTAGTGTTAAAGGGTTAACTCATTTTCATCCAATAATTAAAAAATTCAAGGAGTAAAATTGACAAAATGGAAAAAAAAAAAGTTTTATTATTATTTATACACATTAGACTAACGTGTATTGGTAACTAACTAGAGTAAAGCTGAACAAAGTTGCCTTTTGCTATTATGATCAAAATATTTGAATTCATAAGTCATTCTATGTGGTGACAAAAACACGTAAAACACTTTCTTTAACCAGACTGAGGCAGATGACAAAACAGAAATTGGAAGAAGAGGCAAAGAGCAGAGAGGGAATGAGCATTCCAGTCTCATTTGTATTCTCCACCATTCAGTTCACTCCAGTTCATTTACATCTCTGCTACTTCCATAGCAACAGCAGGGGGGCTATCAAGAGCATCTTTGATATAGGTACATGACTCTGAAAAAGATCTTGTCATTTCATTTGGAGTAG
This sequence comes from Oryzias latipes, assembly GCF_053564925.1. Taxonomy (NCBI): domain Eukaryota; kingdom Metazoa; phylum Chordata; class Actinopteri; order Beloniformes; family Adrianichthyidae; genus Oryzias; species Oryzias latipes. The sequence continues at coordinate 12,023,289 of NC_136240.1, forward strand.
ATGCCATTTTTGTTACGGTGGGCCCCTTTAAACAGAAATTTTATCCTGTCAAACAAATTTACCATGCCACCAACTTTCTTTTTGCTTCCTCATCTACCAGTCCGCGCAGACACATGAGCCTGCACAGCAAATGTCATAAATGTAAAGTAATGAAATATGAACCCTTAGGACTTAATTTAACTATGTGAGCCCGTAAAGAGTCAAGGTGGGAAGTGTTCCTACCAGGCCAAATGAAAGAGTAGTGCACAGCCTCATCAAATTCCACGTGCACTTGTATGTAAATCAACCTTTCGGCCTAATTAAGCGCTGTGGGGCTCATCAAGGTCATAAATCCGCTTCTTTCATAATACATTATTGACTTCACATCATCTGCACATGTTTGGCTGACTGCACTCAAACAAGCACACAGTGTCATCTCACCCTCTAATATCGAATAGCCCTGAGGCCAAGCGTCATTGGTGGGGGAGGTAGAAATAAAGAGGGAGAGCTTTTTAGGTCACAATAAAGCAAAAAAAATGTCTGGTTGTCTGGTTGATGTAATGGGTCCAGTGACCGACCAGCAGTTACTGAAGCTTCATGGTCACAGATTTTGAACTTCCCATGTTAAAGTTCCCATGGCAAGGTCAGCCTCCTTTTACTATGACATTGTCAAAGTTGGATTAGTTTGCTTTGAAAAATGAAAAAAACATCTTTAGGATTCATCTAAATTCAGGAGAAATTCAAACTCTGAGGATACAGTCTGCTCCAATGTTACCGCGTACTTCAGACAGTGCAATATAAAAGTGAGCTGACAGTGCGATAAATCTGCAGACGGATCCCATGAGCCTTTGCAGTGAGAAATGATACAGGACAGTCCCTGATATGAATCACAATGCCTCATAGCAACAGCAGTGTCTTCTAACTTCACTAAACAGTCTTATTAGCTGAATCTCACACTTTATAAATAGATCAGAAGTGCAAACTTAAAACGAAGTTTGAGGGTTGCTCCTCAGAGGACCTCTCCATTCTACTTATTTTGTGTTTCTCAGCTCTGGTGTATATCACTTTCACACATGCTGTTAAAGATAATGAAAACAATGAGCTGAGATTCATCGTGTAGCCTCAACTTCCTTCTATGCTCCAGCGAAGCATTTGATATTCCTCAATTCAATAAAGAAGAATTCCCCCAGTGGGTCACCAACGGCAGCACACACACAAATGAGAAGTGTCCATCTGCTTGGTTTGCATTCACAGAGTGCACTTCCTCAAGTAGCTCACAGCAGTGGCTCCCTCTTTCCAAGCCTTTGCTCTCATGTGTATGCATTTGTGCCGCATTATTCAGCGAGTGCTTCCACTGACCCACACCTGGCATTTAAATTCCCTGACCAACAGGGTAGTCATGCCCTGATGACATGACTGCTGCTGCTACAGCTGAATTCTTTATGCAGCTCTTATTCAGCTTCAACCACACACTTGTCGCCTTCCAGGATGGGCAGGTTGTCATTTGACACAATGCTGTTGCAGCTAAACACACAGAAAAAAGCATTCAAAGTTATCTGTGCCTTCAGGTACAAGTCCCATTCCCATCATCTTTTAATCTGTTGTAAAAGCGTTCCCAGTGGTCTTTTATTTATGCTGTATTTAGCCAAAATCCAAACACCTGTGTTGTTCTCTAGGAAATTGGATGTCTGAATTCCTTCACTAAAGACTACTTGGTGCACTATATAGTGAGTTTTCTATTTTGTGGCGCTGTCCGAATCTTCAATTCCAAAATCAAGTGTCCTAAAAAATTCTCTGAAACCTCTGCGATAAAACAGTTTGTATCGATGCTCACTAGATTGGCGAAAATTGTGTTTAAACAATTTTTGCCAACAAAAAAGTGTGTTTAAATTTGTTTTTTTTAAACCATCATCATCAAAACACAGTGGATTCACAAATAGTTATTGTAAAATGCTCTTTGATTAGATTGTCACTTTGTGAAATTGGTCATATTTGCAGTTTCAAAAAAGAAAAAGAAAAAAAGTAGTGTGCATGGTGTCCAAATAGTTTTTGAAATCCAGGGGGCTTATTGATCCCGCACTATAAAGTTCTTAGTAATTAGGGAGTAGGGAGGGAATTCAGACACTGCCATAGTTTCTGCAGAGCAGCTGTAATTCTTTAGATATTCTCCTCTAAGTTGTTGATGTGGCGAGCTAGTCGTCATTTCCCATCATCCATTTCTTTGCAATCTCTCCAACTTACAGACCCTCACAACCCCAACTTAGAATTTGGGGTGCAACTAAAATGGCGAGCAGTTTTGGAGCTATCCAGACCTACAGTTTTAAGCTAGACGACAGCTCAGATGAGGAAAACGAAGAAGAACGTGGATCTATCCATCTGCAAGTGCATGTATCAGAATGGAGCAGAGCAGGGAGCTTGTGGCCTGACAATTGTAGCTTATACGTAACAACTACAAGCTTGCTTTAAATTCACAACAAATTGAATAAAGAAATACTCAGTTTTAATCATAATTTACTTTATATAAGTTCTCCATCATGAGAACAATGCTACAAGAACATGTTAAAAAAAAACAAAAAACACAATTTTCATTGGAATGGAGGTATAAATCATAATCCGAAGAGTCCATTATGATTTTCTTTAACAAACATGAGAGCCTGTCCCACACCACCTTTTTCCCCAAAAGTTTCAGATTTCTCATTCAACGATTTGAAAAATGCCTCCTAATGTTTTCACTCCACCATCTGTCTGGTACGCTCACATGTCACGGCTGCAGCACTTTGTGGTTCTCGCTTCAGGATTTCTCAGATGTTTTTCAAGCTTATCTGGATTAAATATTATTACTGTAATAATATTCTGAATATATTTTAAAGAGGACGTGGGGGGGGGGGTGTAAAAGTGTCTAGTGTCTATGTGTGTTGGAAATCACTGAACAAGAAGTGACTTGGTAGAGCAGCTCAGATGAACCGTACCAATGTAATACAAGACACACTGAAGTATTAAAGGAAGCTCATTTGAAATGACTTTTTAAAACTGATATTGATTAGTCCTATTTTGTCCCATCGTTTACTGAAGAATAGCCCTTAAAAGCAGAAGCTTGAGGCCTTGACATACAAAAGCACTCAGGGGTCATTATGACTCACAAGGTCAACAGCTTAGCCACATGGGGTCAAGTCGTAGTGCCAAAGCACAAATAGCTTGAGATAGCATATGTTAACTTTAAAGGCAAGTGAACCAACATGTCAGGACTCTTTATTGAGAAAAGCCAAAAATGTGCATTTAGCAGAAATGACCAACATATTTTTGTAGCTTCTGCAGGAGTGAATTATAGCGGAGGCTCTCTTTTAAATGGAGAAACCTAAAACATCTAGAAAAAAAAACATTAAATGCACCAGTTAAACTCTGCAAGTTAACAAGCTTCATAAAATTAGAATTTAGAGTTCCCTGAAAGGGTCCCGGTTTTAAAGTCTTTGTATTTATGAGTGTAGTTTCACCGGCCCTCATTTAAAGGATTCCTCTGAGGATTTATGGTTTCTCTGGATCAGGAGTGAAAGTAAGAGGACAAAAAGGATTCCACTAAGGGCAAGAAAAAAAAACGTAATGTCTGTCTCTTGACAGTGAAGTGTAAAATCAGGGAAATCATAAGCCTTTGAGTAAATCATGCTTACTTAACTCTATCATTACATGTCCTGCAGTCAGTTTTCTTTGCATGTGATCCAAACCATGGTCACGCTTCCGTCTGAGCAAGGCGTCCTCACAATGGAAACCTGATTATAAGCCCGTCGAAACACCTGCAGATTGTTGTTGTTTACATGAGATCTTTTGGCTGTTATGAAAAAAGGGGGCGTCTCATAAATCACAGTTCCAATTTGCTTCGGTGTATACATAATCGCCCACTTTCCAAATCAGAAGATACCTTTTTGATTAAATTTTATTTATAAATATTAAATCTAAATTCCCTTTCAGGCAGTGGCTATTAGTCTCCTTGCTAAAGAAACCAGAGAACATATCATTTTCGAGCTGTTGGCATCTTTGCGACCTAAACGCTTTATGTATTTTTCCCTTCAAAATCAGATATTACAGAATCAAAGCTTTAATTGCCCTTTGACCGGCCGAGATGCTTCATTTATCAGGCGTGATGTGTCCAAACTGTTTGCTGTTTGAAATACCATATAGACTGGATAATCAAAAGCATTCTCCTCATCTGCCACTTCCAGACAACACTTAATCAGTAGGCTTCTCGTAACGTCTGTCTGCAGTCCTTGATCTCCACCACACAGGCTCTACCAGCAGGAAAATAAAAAAGAACTACGGAGACTGCACCCTTTCTCTTGTGGTGTCATGCGTTTCGCTTTAGGTCTCCACAAAATGTGCCCGCTTGTATTCTGTACATATACCAGAGTATTTAACATCAGATCCGGCAGTAAACAAGAAAAATGGCACCAAAAACTTTTGAAAGGGAAGCCATGTTTGTGACAGACTGTGTATGCATTAATGTTCACATGCTGCTAGTCACATCAGTCTTGGACAGATCAGGGACAGTCAACAAAAAGACAAAAAGAAATCCCCCCCTGGATAACAAGATCTTTGGTTTTAGATCACTACACCAGGAACTGATAAGGCATTTTTATCTTCTCAGACTTGGGATTCAAAAGAGATATGTGATGGACTGTCAAAGCATGCTTGTAGATTGTTGGGATACATTTGTTCAGGCCCAGATGAGTCTACTAGAGCGAAAACAAAGTGAGACAAAGCTTGACGGCAAGTTATGACAGAGATATGGGTATATGACTAATCTCGGGAACCTTATCTAACCCAAAAAAGTTGTTGTTGGACCTGCATGGACTACCCACCATGATGAGCCGTGAAAATGGTGTGGGAAAGTGGTGCAATATTAACCCTTCAACACCAGAGCTTTAGCTTCATCGTTGACGTCCGTTGAACTTCCGTAACTCTTCAACTATTTTTCTCAATTAACATAAACTAGCTTATTCAGCTGTGCGATAATATGCATCACTTTAAAGTAGTAATATAAAAAGCAGTAGTTGCACATTAACACAAAGCAGCTTTTTTTTCTCTACTTCAGAATTCAATAGAATTACATAATAGAATAAACGGTCAATGAATTAGCGTAGTTCGAAGAGTGTTTGTTATTGCGTGCTGCTGGCGACAGCCCCACTATTATGGGGTCAAAGATCGTGTTTTTGGTGTTTTTAACATGTTCTTGTGGCATTTTTCCGATGATGGAGGACATCTATGAAGATAATTGAGCTCCTGGTTCCATTTCTGAGTATTCCTTTAGTAAAGCCATTGTGACTCAGGAGCAGACCAAAAAATGCCATTGGAAAAATCTTATAGCTGTGACGTAGAAGGTACAATCACTCCCCTCCATTCTGATGCATCCATTTGCAGACAAATACATTTATGTTAGTCTCTGTTTTCCTCGCCTGAGCTGGCATCTGGCTCAAAGCTGTACGTCTGGATGGCTCTAATATTTCCCACCATTTTTGTAGCGCTGGCAATCTTTTGGTTGGGGGTTGTACACTAATGGGAGAGACGGATGGATGATGGGAGATGAGGTATGCTTACTTGGCCTAAAACAACATAATCACAATTAAAAGACCACTTTTGAAACAGCTGAAAACATTTTTGGAGTGGGAATTTTTAGTCTCTGTGACGCTGAACTACTTTGTCAACAAACAAATCGCCAAACTAAATTAAAGATAATGTTCAAGTTTTGGCCTATGTGGGGCAGTAAGGTAATCACAAAAACACTTTTGAAAAGTCCCAGAATTAACTTGCAGAGAGCTAAATTCTTGTCAAGAACAAACATTTTGCATCAGCCTTAAGTGACCCATTAAATCAGAAGCATTTAAACAAGACAATGTATGTTCTGTTTGAACAACTGAGAAAGTCTCATGATCAAGAGCCTAGTGCGGCTTACGGATAGAAACTGCAAACAACTTAAATGCATCTCAAGGTTAAATCTGCATAAATAATCATTAGAAAGAACGCTGATGCAGCAAGGCAAACCCAGACACCTAACATAGGCCGCTAAAAGGCTGGTAAAAACCTATGATTAAGGCTGTGAATTCATGATTAGAAGGTCTAAACATTTTGGGTTACTAAAACAAGCAGCAGCCAGGTTAAGACAGTTTCTGTTTGGGTGGGAGGAGGAAGGTGGCAAGATGTCAGAGCTCCGCTATGCTCTTGCATGACAAACACCAACCTGGAGCCAGCTGTGACAAAGCCCTAATCCAGAAAATCCCTCCTTCCTTTGCAGAAAATCCTAATGAGGATTTGAAGTACTCGGCAGGGAGGAGACCCGGGGGTTGTGGTTACACCTTGCCACTGCTTGCTCTCCCAGTCATTGTCTCCTTATCTCCTTATTGGCCAAGCCTGGCTGGCGATGAAAGAGACATGACAGCATGGTGGGCCTGCGTACACAGACCCTGCGCCTGCCTGGCTCCACGGGGAATCTAGATTGTGCAGTCTGCCACAAACAACCAGAACAAGATCAAGCAAGGAGGTAGAAAGACAAAACTAAGTGAAGTTGTTTAAGTCACGCAAGACTAAACAAAAACCCCTGAGCCAAAGAGTTTTACTGATGCTCTGAATAAACAAGATATTTTAAAGTCAGATAGGCTGTCCTGTAAAATAATTATCCAAGAAACTACCTATATCCAATAACACATTAGCAAAACACAAGAGTTTTAAGTATTATAAATACTAAATGATGTGATCAAGCTAAGAAAGGTGATTAGAACTTTATTAAACGTACACAGACAAAATCTTGACATAAATAAGGACATAAAGGAATAAAATAGAGCAGTAAAAGCATTAATTACTTTTTATATGCAAAGGTTATCCAGTTAATCAAAATCTTGTTATCGGTGACATATACGGCATCTTTACCTCCAAAGAGTCAGCTTGTAGTATTTCTAATTGAATTTTCCTGTTAGATAATGGCTTTGTCGCCAGTCTATACTGCTATGACTATGCAACAGTGGGAAAAAGGGAGGGTAAAGCCATTCTAAAATGAAAAAGAAAAGTAGCTGCACATCTTCCTAACCCCATCTTGGTGTGCAGAGACAGCCTCAAACTTAACTCGAGCATCAGAGGGAGGAGCTGGATCCCATTCTTGCAGCTTCTGGCTCACCTTAAGCTGTGGATTTTTTAAAACCTGTAATTTTATTTCAGAACACCTTGATTTTCAGTTTTACTTCTTTGACTTTGAGATGAAGGTTTAAACCTTGTGCCTTTCCCTTTTGCACGATACATTGAGAGAACTTGCAAAGGTGCCCTTTCCTGGTGCCTTTGAGAAAACTCAAGTAGTTCAAACATTTCAAGCTATGAGGGGAAACAATAGTTTCAGGGTATGTGCAAAGTCTGTGTCTCTGACTTGTTCATACAGGTTTTGTACTAGAAGGTAACTTTTACATGATAGCACAGCTTCTACATAGGTTTTAAAGAAACAAATGTTGGACGTTTCTTTTATTTAACTTACAGAGATAGCTTGTTTTAAATTTGCAGACATTTACTAATTGAGTTTTTTTTGCCTTTACAGATTTTAAATTTTATATTTTAGTGTTAAACAAATTTTCAACAATTACATTTTAATGTAACATTTCATTTTAGGTCATACCTTTATTCTATTCTGTACACCACAAAAGTTGTGGTGATGCTACATTTGCTAAAAAAAGGTTTGGGTGTTTAATTGATAGAAATAAAGTGGGATGAAGCTAACTTAAGTGAATACATTCATGCCTGAATTGATTTCCAATTATTTAAAATAATATTCTTCAGCGTTCAAGGAGATGCTAGATTTAGTGGAGTCCTGGATTAGATGATACATTACAAATTTGCGGTGTACGGAGTGAAGAGGTTAATCACAATTAACTGGTTTAATTGTATCACACCAGATCTTTTGCATTTCCTTCTACAATATAAATAATATGCCTAATTGAATAAATGGTTCTTATTACTGTCATGTCAGTTTACTTTAATATTCCAAATGTTAAATGTTGCCTGATTGTTTAGTTGCTGCTTAATTTCTTCAATTTTGGCTTATTCTTAGTTGAAAAAACTTTATTATTGAAGTGAAATGTTGATGGACTACCTACTTTGTATAGGAATAAAGGCATTTTTGCACTAAGGCTCCTGACACAGAGTCCTTGCTCTGCTCTCACTCTGTCTGCCAGAAATTCCAACAATCTTTGGGGAAGCTTTTGAAGAGAGCGCACGGCTAACCTAGATTTGAATTGTTATTCTATCGTTGATACATGCAAATCCCTGAAATCCCACCAGACTAGACTAAATTATTTCGGTAGACATGCAAGCTGATTTAATCATGTCTTGTAAATCATCACTTCTTTTCTTTTTTTTTTTTTGTACATAAATACAGTTCTTGTAAAATCACACTTCCACCTTATTTCTGGAGGGTTACTATGGTGACGTCCAGAGGGGCATTACTTGGAAAAAAATAAAACAAAATCCTGACGATAATCACAGCTAATATAGTAAAGAATCGTAGATGCATAAATAGCAAATAAGTCAGTAGACAGACATCTGGACCTTTTCCAGTTAGCTCTAACTATTGAGGTGTTCCGTAGTTGGATAATTTAAATCAAAAGTGCTCCATTGACTGTCATGAATCATTTTTCACAATGTATTCTTATTTATTATCATTTGTATTATCAATTTAGGATTGATAACTTGACTTTTTATTAAAACACTCAACAACAAACAACATTATTAAAAGAGTCTGTCAAAGAGTTCACTGAAAATGTAGATTGTTTTTTGTGAAAAGCGATAGAAAGAAAGACTTGGTCCTCTTTTATGTTACAGATTTTAAAAATGCTTTAAAATGAAATAATATTCCAAACTTTCTCCTTCTTTTAAACATCACTTTGTAAACATTAATGGGATTTTTCTTGGCTAATGGTAAAACTCTGAAGGGGAAGATCAGAAGGCTCTTGCAGTCTTTGTCAGTTTATGTGACAGAATACATAGAATTTGGGGGTTTTCCCTGACCCTTTTTTATTGTTCTTCTTGTAAATTGGGTACAACTCCTGTGATAGACATCCCAGAGTTTAGGTCATCCTTGATCTACAGTTTGAGAAATGTGGGTTTAATAGTGTTCAAATACTTGCATTACATGACACAACATGGACTGATTACCAGCTAAGCATGCAACAAGAAGTATGAGCTTGACACAAGGATAAATAAGAACCAGGCCAAGTGGGTGTCTAGTATAAATCCAACTTAAATGGCACTGCAATAGTCGACTACTTCCTTTGTATATTTAAGTGACTCCACGGTAAAAGTTTGAAAAAATGTATCCATGGATCATCACAAAAAATATTAATGTGCTATAAATTGTCTCTGTTTTTCTGGATTTGTCTTTATCGAAAAATGAGATAAAAACCACTGGACTAAACAGGTTGAATACTTTTTTCTGTATATTGACTAAAAAGGAAGAATTAAGGAATGCTATCGTATTGGAATTTGAGACAAGCAAAGTTTTAATCATAAATTAATGAGATGCTTACTCATTTTTAAACATTTGAATTTGAATTTTAGTTTTAATACTTCGAAATCTATCATCCATTTTTTATTAGGTTCTTTTGTTTTACCATCCATTTTTTGTTCTCTCACTTTCCTTAATCTTCATTTACAATTTCTAATAATAACATATCTTTAAAACCATTTTTTGTGGCAATGCTTACTATCTATCTTTTTGATGCAATACCATTTTTTTCTTTACCAATATTTTTCATTGTTATGAAAGTCAATTCCGAGTAATAATCTTTGTTATTTTAACAGTTTTTCTGTTTTTTTTAAACAAAGGTAAGACATGTAGAGACAAAATAAATATGTATACATCCAAAAAGAAAGCAAAGACGGGGTCAAAATGATGTAATAGAACTTCTAAAAAAACAAAAAAACAGCCAAAGTTCCACTAAACTGTGCAATGTTCCAAAGGGTTAAAGGAGTAATACAATAATGTGTCACACCTCTTGCTGTTGTAAAAATGTCTAAGCAAAATTTATATTTAAAACCTTCATGTAAAGTTTGAATAAAAATTACAGTAATAGTAGGGTTTAGTGTCATTTATACCTTATTGGAAACAGGGATGTCATTGACAAACTGTCAGGTGAGTTCAGAAACTACTTAGGCTTAATGACTTACCATTTTTACTTCTTGCAAATAAATAAAGGATACAACGTCTATCCAGCTTAAGAAAGGTTATTGGATTAGCGTTTAAGGCATTTTAAAAGTTATATCCATATAAATCTTTCACTTGGGTCTTGTACCGAATCGGACAACAGTGTAGCCTTCTCCAGTAAATCCTTTAGGCTCTCAGTGTGGTTAAGGACTGGACAGTGTGGCGGCCAGACCTTGTGTGAAAATGATGTCTCATGCTCCCTGAACCACTCTTTCACAATTTGAGTTCAATGAATCCTGGCACTGTCATTTTGATGTATGGCCATGCCATCAGGGGAGAAAAAAATCTATTGATGTAAGAAGCTGGTCAGTCTGTATATTCAGGCAGTCAACTGACCTAACTTGTTGGAGGCTCAAACATATTAATCACTGCAGCTCTTGTCTGAAGGGAAGTTCTCTCCTGTTTTTTTTCCAGGTAGAAAAAGTTCCTTTTTGTCCCTAAGGCGATAGTTGTGCTTACGTGGTCGATAACAAGAGTATTTCTGTTCATGGTGTAATTTGGGCGATGTGCTTTTCAGCTCAGTCATTCCACACTAAACCATTAAACCGATGGTCCCAATTTTCCTAATAGGATCATAACTAGGGCTGTAATGAGTATCCGAAATTCAGGATATTTGCAATCTGTTCCCAAAAAAAGGAGTACAAATATTTGCATTGTCTGAGATTGCTGATTCGTGATCTTTCTGAATCTAATGGAGTGTAGTAAAGAGACACTTCAGCCTATGTAATTATTGCTCTAAAATGGAGAATAATGTTTCATTTTAAGTACATAAACTAAACAAACTACTGTTACCGGCAGTATATAATCCTTCAAAGTAAAGTTCTCATTTAAAGGAATCGAGTGCTTTTTGTAGATTAAAAAAAAGAAAAGAAAAAGTTCAGTTAACAAAAGCAAGTTCTGAAATAAACAAAAACAAATTTGTTTTATATATACATAAAAAACTTAACAAATAGATAGGGATAAAAAATGCTGTCAACTTTTCGGCATATCCCGTCAGGGGTCGCCACACCGAATCAGTTTTCACTGATCCCCACATTTAGTCTGGCAGGGAGTTTTTTATGCTGGATGCCCTTATTGACTCAACCCTGTGTTTTATCCAGGCTGGGGACCAGCACAAGGAGACTCAGACTCGGGGCCCCACTGTGGCTTCATAGTTAGGCAGTAGCGTAAAGGGTCTTGCCTAAGGACCCACACTGGATGAAGCTCATCGCGGCCCCTGGGGAACAAACCTTGGTTTCTCATCAAATGCACATTGAGTAGGGTTGGGCGATGTCCCTTAAATTGGCAGTTGACGATGTTTACAGTAAAACAGCAGGATGGAGAATGATATCGTCCGGGGGGGGGGGTATTTTTAATTTTTCATTATCATATAATTATTATTCGTTATTTTACTTTATTACTTTATTTATTTTATTTCCCAACTAATGAATTATCCACGATGAAAAATAATCTCCAGTATAAACTGAGGGAAGGGAATTTAACAAAAACAAAAAACAAAAAAAAAAGAAAAGAAGTAGTCCGCTCCTGCACTTGATTAGTCAAGTGGACCGAGCGACTGTGTCTCTGAGCAGAGCAGCCGGACTTATATCTTTGTGTTTGAGGGAAGGGGGGATGCTTTGTTAACGTGTGCGCTATCGCTGTGTGCGATCCGTCCCGCAGCTCTAGGTGAACGAGCTACCGAAAACTCAGGAGAACCGGCTTTCCTGGTAAAAGTTTGTGTCCGGGCAGAGCTCAGACCGCCAGCTCACACAGCGGCTGCAGTGTGTGAGCTTTTCAAAGCAGAAATGTCACTCAGTCCTTAGAAACCGTTCAAACAATCACGTGGATTTGTGTTTCCAGTCGTGTCCCGACTGATGTTATTGATGTTATTCCCACATATTAACTTGCAGCCAAGCTGCAGATTGCAGCATTTTCCGCATGGATTTTATGTTCATCAAAGGCTAAATGTTGTTGTTAGCCTCTCCTAACCCTGGCTTCTTCCGGCTCCGTTCTTCCACAAAAAAACACTGACAACACAGATTAAAATTAAAATGTTTAGCGAACCGGCGCTTCATAATAACCGTAACAATAATAAAAGCACATTTAGAAGATCATCTCGTATATTACCGAGCTGCCAGATATCTATGTATGTTGCAGCTCGGCTTGTTTACAGCAGGACTAATTTCCTCTACTGGTATTTCAAACACTACTGCGCATGTGCAAATGATTTATTCCGACCGAAAGTGTGACCCATGTGAACTTTTGTTATAATCGGGAAAAGTTTTCAGGGCCCATGTACACGGTTGAATTCTAATCCGACCATTGATCCGATCAAGATATTTTGCACATGAAACCACGGCTTATGGTGTCGACTCGCAGCGTGGTGGGGGCGTGGCATCACGATGGTTTCTCTCCATCGTGATGGCTGACTAACATCACGATGGACGATGATATCATCAAACCAAAAAAATATGATGAATATTAATTTACGACTATTTAGAAAATCTTCTGATCAATTTCTCTATAGATTAAAAATTAATTATATAAAAATAGGAAGGCTGTGTCTGTATTTACTATCTTCTTGTACTAAAGTAAAACTACGAGGAAAGTGTTAAGAATATTTTCAGAGTTTGTTGTAAGATGATACAAAGCAACAGTGATCTTTATGTTTCGTTTACTGCTGAAGTGGAGTTGACAGAAAAACCAGTTTGACATTGTTTAAAAGGACAAATATCACTATTTCTTTCAAAATCTGTTTATCTGTTATGAGTTGTTGATTCTGGTCTATTTTTCTAAATAAAAATATAAATGATGGTGATTAAATACATGTTAGTTTAATGTTTATTCATCCAGTAAAAAGACCCACATATAACAACAATTTATATACATATTTAGATTAAGCAGTAAGAGTTGTGGTTTAATCGGTGATACATTGATCTCGATTGGTGAAGTGATGTCACTACCTAAGTAAAGATCCAAACCCCTTATCATAACTAAACCATCTGCATCTTTCATGTGCTTATAAAATAATTTGAGGAAAACAAATGCTGTCAACTTACTGCTATGACATGTATTCTTTATAATACTGACAGACACATAATAGTAGGGTATAACTTGGTTAATTCCGCATCATTAGTTTTAAAAGCTCTCTGCCTCAGGGTAACTTTGGAGTCAACAACACCATGCTCTATAAATATAGCATAATTAAAATAATAACCCAAATCGATTTCAGGAACTAATGCTACTGACTGCTTGAATTACTGATGCAAACAAGCAATTTTCCAGAGTTAAGAAAAACAAACCAAAAAAAAGAGATGAAAGCCTTGGAAATGCGGGGATCACTGCTGCGCAAATAAAGTGACACAGATGTGGATCTAAGTCATGTGAGTACAGTCAAATGTGGAGGCTGCAGGGAGAAAAACAAAAATGGGGCACACTCCAACGGTAGGCATCACTTCTTTTAGATGCAAAAAGGAAAGCAAAACAAAGAATTTTCAACTATTTTAAGCATTTTCCCAAACCCATTTAATTCAATTATAAAAATGCATTAAAAAGATATTAGGGCTAGCTGCAGTTTAATGAAGCATGTTTACTTGGGGATATTGTTTGTAATGAACTGTTTCTGGGCTGATCTGTTTGGCTAACAGGAAAAAAAAAAAGAAATGTAAAGTCAAGAGTCTAATAACACTAACTAACAAGAGAAAAGGTGAATAACCAATGTCATAACAGTAAGTTTGCTCATATTTTTGCTGTGCTTTTTCTGTGCTTTGCCTGATTTGCATCAGGACTTTCCTGCTGTACAGTCAGGGTAGCTAGCAGACTTTACGGGGGGTGCCAAAAGGTCTTAGCAGGATGGTGTGAGCAGATGGCTCATATGCAGATGGATTTAACAAAGGAAGCAAAAGTTTTATCATTTTTTTGTAATGTCTCATCTGTAAAAACACATTTTTGAAATATTTTTAATTATGCACAGCATCAACAGAACTCGAGCAGTTCTGCAGGCTCAATCTTTCTTCAAAGTATAAAATTCGAAATGCAGTGCAGTAAAAGTAGATAAGCTCGCAAGATCGTCTGTGTAAAGAGCTAAAGGCGACAGTGATTGTAACTTTGCAGCAAAAAACGTTCACACAAATGTGGTGCTTAACTGTTTTTTGTGGTAAAAATCATGAAAAGTCAGGGCTTTACATTAAGGGGAATGTTGGCACCCCTATAGCTCCACCCCTGCTACTGTACTATGCTGGTTACTCTCTGTTTGCCCAAGGGCAGTCTAGCTACATGTGAATAATCTCTGAACTGCATGGACACTCATTACACACAACCCCTTAGGTAGATGTACTTTAGACATCAACTTGGGGTATGCAGTGTGTTCACTTGCATTGCACCTTGCAAACACAGTTAGCTGAATTCAGTGTCAGGTAAACACCAGAGGCAATGCTACATGGAATTGGAACCCTCTGAGGTGGATTCTATCTTTCACACTCCCGTAATAAATGTATTTCTACATAGGCGAGTCATATATACATCTTTATAAATCATCTGAAACCTGTAAAATACTAATAGCATTTTTTAACAAAAGATCTATGGTTCAATTCTGTATTAATGAGCTTGAAAAGTGAACCTAGCTGAGGGTCAAAGGTTTTAGGAAAAAGTTATATTATATAGACCAAGTTCTAAGCCCATTTTAAATACAATCATCAAACCCTCTAATCTGGCAACTCAACACAAATTTACATGGAATGCAGTTTATGCAACGTGAAATGAAAACATCAATCTGAAGGCATTAAAAAAGCAAAAAATGATTTGATCAAAAATAAATGAAGCGTGATTAAAATACATTCAAGCTCTGCATATTTCAAAGTCTAAAATCTGTGTGTGCCCACTCTGACATACAACATTTAAAGTGGGGAATTTGCAAACCGATCCAGCCCCAATACCACCGGGAACGACTAAAGCTTTCAAGCAGAAAATCTCACAAATCACAATTTACCAACTAATGAAACCTCTCAAGATTATCCTCTATCCGCCTGTGCCCACTGTCCCCAAAACTGCTCTGCTTTTATGAGCAGTGCCTACACACAAAGGAGCAGATTTGGTTTGGGCAACAATATTCCTGCTAATGCTGTATTTGTGAAGGGAAAAAAAAGACATGAAAAAGTAAGATTTTCTGTTTTAAGTGAGTCTATTCAGAAAAGGAAGCAAACGCACATAATTTCAGGTTCATGCTTACCTTGTGTGGAGTGTACTTGAGCCAGAGTGATGAGAAACCAGCAGAAGGTGTGTAGTTTCCACAGGGAGCATGCCATGGTGCCTGCTATTGATGAGTAGTGACAGGTTTGTGTTGTGACTAACAGGTTCTGATTAGAAAAGTCCAACCCAACTGGTCTCAGAGGCGCTCATCATTGATCCCTTCACCTGTGAAGCAGACCAAAAAAAAAAAGGTTTACTTCAGCTTGTAGTGTGTTATTTCATAGAGCAAATCACCTCGTAACACCTCAGTCAAAAGGCGCTTGATGCTGCATATACATTCCACTGCAAAGACGTGACAAAGCTTAAGCTGCGAAATGCTGCAAAACCACAGAAGCCACTAAAATAAACCCTGAGGGTCAATAATCCTGAAGAGGGAAATCCCTTAATGGCAGATAAATGCTAACCATTTCAATGCTATTTTAAAACAGATGTGGCCCATCCTGTCCATCTACTCGTTAGCCTTAGATGAGTAATGCTGCTAATGCGGTTCTGCTTTCTCCTCTTGTTATAAAGAGAATGTTTATACCTCATTAAATAGATGCAGTGGGCTTTTATTTTTTTATTTACCCATTTAACTAAATAATATCAAAGCAGTGGCTTTAAAATAATGGCGATCAATTGGTCTTAAAAAGGTTGAGACAGGTCATTTAGAACCATGCTATTTTAACAAAACATGCTAAATTAATTCTCTGCTGACTGACCAACTTAATGTCAACAACAAATGATGCATAAACAGTGTCGTCAACGTCTCTATAAGGAAAGTCCTTACTGGACGTCCAACTTCACAAATAATGAACCTTGAATGAGAACTTTCATCAACATAAGTTGGTATTAATGTTTTCAAAAAATTTGAGGTAAAAAAAACAGCTCGATAAAAAAATAAAAGTACAACAAAATGTTTTCGTTTTTAGAATAATATTGTTGCTTTCAGCATAGTTTTTTATAATCCTAAAGAATAAATGTTGTTTTTTTTTCTGCAAATTGGGGATCTCTGTCTAACATTTATGCATTTGAATGTTTGTAAGTTTGAGGCAAATCTACTATCAGACTTGGAAAATACCATTTGGACTGAGGTACGACGAGTTATAAGAAAAAATGTGGGTTGAACTTTAGGAAACTAAAAAAACAGGGAATGGATTTGCCATTGATTATTGTTTCCTTCTTTATTTGTATACATATGTATTTGCACTTGAATCTGTAAAACATAATACCTAATATCCAACCTCCCAAATATCTCTCTCTGAGTCACACTGGTTGAAGTTTTGGCTAAAGATGTCCAGGATCTATTTTAGGTCAGAGAATAGGATCTTTCAAAATGATCCAAAATCCACTCTGAATCATATCGACAACCAAAGGTTATGATATGAATCAAACTGTACTTGTTACTGCTCTATTACAAACTCACAGAAACAAAAGTTTATGTTGGAGACGAAGATGAGGGACACATTTAAATGCAGCATGCATTTCATCAGAGGCCTTTTGAGCTTTTCATTTTAAAAAGTAAAAATGGTAAATCCTTTAAGTCACATTCCCCAAGTCTCCTAAATACTAAAGGACACCAGATTTTTTTTAAGTGCCACGTTTTTATTATACAAATATTTAAATTATCGATTTTTTGTGTCAAATCTCATCAATCAGACACAATGATTATTAAGTTGTTCAATTAACAGCTCCTTATTTACTTTAGATCAAAATATGTTTTTCATTTCAATATGTCCCAACACACTGAGCTAATATTTAAATTTAATATAGTGATGGGATTATCTTCAGAGTTTTACGGGTGTAAAGCGACAGTGCTTGATTTTGATTGATACCCTGTGTCATTTCACCTCCCCCATGCCCAAACCAAACAAATAAACTGCCAAACAAATGGTCAGTTGTCTATGTTGTGACAAACCACAAACTACCTTATCTCTGCAGCGTCTTTCCTCTGCCCTCCCCCTTTTACACGTCTCCAGATTCCTCCTTCTCCACCTCATCCATACCCGTCTTTGTAGCACTAGTTTGTTTTGCTCTCTTTTGCTACAAAAGCAAATGCCCCCCGACTCACCCACCCCCCGCACATCATGGCTACAGTGGTGGAGCTGTGTAGGGTGAAACCTAATGCCTACCTGCGCGCCCAGGCATGCGTTTCACTCTTCTAACGGCTCCCTTTTGTCTGTGTGTTTACACTGCTGGGTTGAGCTCAGTCCTCTCACTCCCATGAACCATTAGCACATTCACCATGGGATATGGCATCACTCCGGCAACAAGGCACACAGGACCCCATTAGAAACTGTTTTCTTTGTTCTTTTTTAGCACATTCAAAAACAACATTCCAGTTTTTTTTTCTTTTTTTGTGTCTGCAGCCTGCAATTGTTAGTTAAGATTCAGTCCAGTGAATGTTATCCATCATAGTGGGAGCTAACAAGAAAACTCAACTGAGGAGACGGTGAAAAAGGATTGTTTGTCGCATACAGTCAAACCGCACAAATCAGACTCAGCTGTCTGCTCCAAGTGGTAGGTCAACCAGCGCCCAGAAGGTCTTTGATCTGTTCTGGGTTTTTAGACAATGCCATAATTCATCCCGAGAAATAACGTGCAGGGTGCACACATTAGCCGACAAAGTTTTAATTAAACCCACCATAATCAGCTCATCTAGTATGACATTACTCCTCACCTGAGACCTCCAATTTTAGAGCCATTTAGGAGAGGTTAACAGGAGCAGAACACACACAGGCCCGCTGTATTTAGTTCCAATGAAGTAAAATGCAGCTGTGGGGGCTTAACGAGAGAAAGTCCACCGCAGAGACAAAACATTTTGGATTCTGTGGAGATGTGGAACAAAACGGGTTCTGATCAGTCGACACTTTTGTATTTGATACCAAAAAATAAAATGCCCAAACAGGCTTTTTCTCTGAAGAGAACTGGGGAAAACAAACGTTTAACCCAAAACTAAAAAAAAAAAAAACGCTACGATCACTTTTTTTTCTTATTTTTCTATAGTTTTCTTCTTTTCTGCCTTTCTTTATACAGCTCTAACATTATTAAAAAAATAATTTTTCTTCATACCATATAGAAGTTATGTTGGTCAAGGAAACCAAATATAAAATCAGCCGGCTCTTGCTGCACAAAATCCTCCATGTGTTTTTTTATTTTTTTGTGCCCATTTTTTCAATTGCCCATACTTTTATCAGTTCAACTAAAAATCACCAGAGGCAGGTTAAATAAGAAAACTATTTCATGATGACTCCGATGTTAAATAATCTAATTTACCAACAAAACGAACCAGCAATCAGGAATATTGGTTCATTTATGACAACTATTGTTTTTGTATGTATCTCTGATGGGGGTGTGTTGCCATGGATGACGCCAAGAGAGCTTTAGATTTTACCATGAGCCTCACAATTGCTGTTTTCAGTAGTTGCAAAAGAGGGCGGAGTAAACTTTGGTCAAACTGCCCATCCCACCTCATATTTGCTCTACAGATTCCAAGGGATGACATCAGACATCATCAATCCTTCCAAGATTTCAGGATGTTATGGTTGGGCCAATAAAACCAATTCCCACACATTTTTCCTAAACTGGAACTTTGTCCTGTCACTGCAACTTTGCCTCAACTTTGGCCAATTGCTCTCAATTTAACAAATTACACCAGTCAAACTTTTCTTGCCATCAGGTTTACAGTAGAGACTCAAACACACATTGTCCATCTAACTAATCTAACATATTGCCACATAACAATCTTACTTTTCCTTCTTCCTTGTGACGGTGATGCAAGCAAAAAAAAAAAAAGGTACAGCGACTAAGCAGTATGCAAATATTCTTCATTAAAGTGCAAGTAAACAGTTTTTTTTTTCCTTGCAACGTTGTGTGCGAGCACAAACCAAATTTAGCGATTAATGCGCACCTTTAAACCGTGAAACACACGCGTAGAATGGCAGAAACTTGTGCACAAGTATGCAGTTGGGCTGAATTTACCCTAAGTGTCAAGGTTCTATAAGATGAAGTATGAGCTTGTTGAATATTATCAGATATAAAGGACAAGGTTTTTTACTGCCACACCGAGTCAACTTGACAGAAGACCTAATGATCTGTTGATAAAGACATGAAAACAAAAGCACTAAATACACAATTTATACAATTATAATGTATTGGAAAATATTGATTAACTGAAATGGATACATATGTTTAGACCAAGTGATCTTTCTGTCTGAAAAAACTGTTTCTAAATAATGACAAATTCAAATTCAGACCTCTAATACTTTAGAAGAAATACAAGTTATGATTAAATATTTGTAGTAACTACAATAAATAAACAAAATTAATACCCATGACTAAAAACTACATTTCACTAAAAATTAAACTAAAATATACTTTTTAAACTAGGTTAATTTTAAAGTTTTTCTTTTAAATGACATTAAACATATAAGAAAAACAAATTACAATTTAAGGTAACACCTTTAGCTTCTCAAACTAAAATTTGACTTTCAACATGAATACAATGTTGGTCATTTTTGAATCAAATTTACTAAGAATTTTGCAATCATAACGTTGTAGTTTTAGAGTTGCCCTTGCATAAACACCTGTATGGAAAAAAACAACATTGCTTTGTTCTATAATATAACATTTTCAATAAGGATTTTAGTCAATGCCTTCTTTTGGTGTTCCATAGAGTTGCACTTCAACATAATGGCAATAAAATAATAATGTGTATGCAGCCTTTAATTGAAGATATTAAAATAAAATCACAACTTTTTTCTGTAGAAAAATTGCAGCAACTTTAGCCGTTTTGTGCCTTAAGAATCATAAAAAATGCCCACAATATCCCGAAGGGACTGGATTATGCATCCAGTATAGGTCTAATTTATATATATATATATATATATATATATATATATATATATATATATATATATATATATATATATATATATATATATATATATATATATATAATTTGATTAATTTTTTTTCAAGCAGTAATTTTAGCAAATACAATAAAAATTTCACACAGATTTATCAAACTCATTACAGAAATGATGAAATGAATAAAAACATACAAAAAAAGACACACTTAAGTCACATTTGCTTAATTAAATATAGTGATCAAAACTAAAGTCAAGTAGAGCTTTATTTATACATATATATATATATATATATACATATATATATATATATATACATACATATATATATATATATATATACATACATATATATATATACATACATATATATATATATATATATATTCATACAGACCGTTAAAGTATTCAAAGGAACATTTATTTCACAATTTGCTTTGAAGAGGATTTTCTTTTTATCAATAGCTCTGCATCTTTTTTTTAAAGAATGCTCCACTTTGCAGCTGCTTCACTCTTCTGCGCTTTCATAGATTTAAAACTGATACTATTGGATGGATGTGCCAGGTGCAGTTTTAGAAACCCTATGTTTGCAACCTTGACACAAGTAAACAAAACTAGATTTGGTCTTCAAAATTTTGTAATTAGTCCATGGTCTCACTTTGGTTGTAGCTGAATTATTGAAGTGCTCACAAGCAAAGTGAGTGAGTTTGCCCACCTTAATGTGATCGCATCTCTTCAGTTATTTCTTAAGGTTAATCTTCAGAGTGAAAACCTGCCTAATCAACACTACAAATATATATATATATATATATATATATATATATATATATATATACTTTTTTTTTGGGGGGGGGGGGGGAGGATACATGCCTGCTATGATGAATTAACATGATTAATGATTAGTCTTCCTCCTTTGTCATTAATACACAATACAGAGGCAGGGCCAATCTGTGTTTCATGTGTCAGAATGTGCAGAAAAAAAGACTAGATTCCCTTTAGTTTTGTAGTTTTGCTTGAAGGCAGCAGGGACCCCCTGCCACGTGA
Organism: Oryzias latipes; assembly: GCF_053564925.1. NCBI lineage: Eukaryota > Metazoa > Chordata > Actinopteri > Beloniformes > Adrianichthyidae > Oryzias > Oryzias latipes. The sequence continues at coordinate 12,044,610 of NC_136240.1, forward strand.
AACACGCTGGATGCAGATTCCTCGTACATGTTGATGGGTGTTCTGTAAATCGATGATAACAGGCCTATACTTTAATATATTTTGTTTCATGCTGTGAGTGTTTAACATGCTGAGACACCAAAGGCTCAGACTGGAGGAAGACTGCCTTTCTCCTCATTAAACGAGCTGAGGTCTCCCCTCGCAGTTGGGGGTTTCTCTTTTGTCTCTCTGTCTTTTAACGGAAACTGCCAGCAACACCACCTTTGCTGTTTTCTTGCACAGTCTTAGGCTTGGGTGCATTGAGTGCCTCCAATGCACATGTTGCTGTGTCTGGCATTAAAGTGTACGGCCTAAAAGTATTATTGCCAAAACAGGTGCGCACGGTTTAATGAACAAAACGGTGTCAGCGTTTTAGGATTTTTAAAAGCACAGGTTGATAAAATGTCAGCTTACATCCCACCGCTATGGCTAAATATGAAGTCACTGCAGACAGATGTTTAAGTACTCTGAGAAATGGGGAAGCCACAGGGGCGTAGGCCCACAGGCTTTAAACATATGTGCACTCCGTGTACTCAGTATGCTTTATATTCAACAACTGGGTGTCATAATTGAGAATGAGGGAGCAGTTGGTCTTCTTCTGGAAAAGAAAAGGCTTAGTAACTTGCAGGAAGGCGGTTATTAGAGGGGAGGGGAAGGGGAGGAGGGTCGATTCAGGACAGTTTGAAATTTAAATGCTGTGGTAGTCTGAAAACAAGAGGCAGATGTGAAAAGAATGTCAAGTTTCTTAGACAGAGCTCCCGGTTGTCCCCCTCTTTGCAGTTTGAGGAGCCACAAGAGAATAAGAGAAGAGTTGAGCTTTTCTATGAAACAAGGTCTGAGACAATAGAGGAGAGGAAAGAATAAAAGACTTAAGTAGGGGGAAGGGGGTTCAATCTTCAATAAAAGACTGACAGCTTGCAAGTCTTGCTTGACCCCTGAATTAGCCCCCAAGCTTTCAACAAACCAAAAACGGAGTTGGGATGTTAATTTTCACAGAACATCACAAGGATGCAAAAGAAAGGAGGTATATTCACTGAAATGTAAATCAGAGCCAACACAGGTGGAATAGAGAAACTCATTTACATTTTACATGCATCTGTTGGACTTTCCAAGCTGCTGTCTCATACATGAAGTTATAGAAAGGGTCTGTTATTTCTGATTCTTATTTCTCTTTAAAAAAAAAAAAACTTGGGGCAATGGACTTCGCCATAAAATAGTCAGTCTCAACTGTGAATAAAATATATTTTCAAACTCAATTGGGTTCCTGCTTTGACAATGTTGAAAATGTACAATTTGCAAGGGCAAATGAAAAAACTCAAACTCTACTGTGGCAAGAGCAGGTCAGTGATCATCTGAGCCCAGAGCCCCACAGAGTCACATATATGCGGGGCAGAAAGGAATCAGATGCTGACTCCTCTGCTGAGGGATTGATTGAAGCAGCACAGGGCCAGCGGATATGAGTGACAAGCACCCAAACTCTGTGTGACTGCTGGTGCCCAAAACACAGGCCTGACCCTGACGGGAGCCGGGCCAGTAAAATACCAGGTCAAACATGTTCACTGTGCAACATGGCTGCTCAGTGGGGGGCAGAGCTGATGCACGAGGTCACCAAGGGACAATGGCTGGAGCCCTATTGACAAAGCAAAAGAGGGCCAACTGTAAAAATATGCTTTGTTGTTTTTGTTTTAATTAATTAAAAATCTTAAAATTAATATCAAAGTACTATTATTATAATCTCTTTTTTTTATATAAATTAAAAGCGTTCCCAGTAGTCTATATTATGGTTATGCCATTTATAGCTAAATCAGAAACCTGTTGTTTTCTAGGACACAGTTTCTGCAGAGCGGCAGGAGTTCATTAAAAATTCATTCAGGTATGGGTGGAACTTCCCCTCCTCATTACTGAGGGCTCTCTGTTTACAGCTCTCCCACTGGCTTATAGGCCCTCCCACCCCCAACCTAACATTACAGGTGCAACAAAAATAGCGAGTAATATTGGAGCAGTTTTGAGCAACTCGGATGAGGTAAATGAAGACTACATGGATCTTGTCATCTACAGGAGGATTCATCAGAATGAAGCGAACCAGGAAGCATGTGGCTCGTCCAGTGTACGTCACCAATATGATCTTTTTTTTTTTGCGACTGCATTTTTTTGTCTGCTCCTGATTCACAATGATTTGAATAAAGAAATACTAACTACCAATACTAATTAATTATAAGATTAATTTTCTTTATTTAGGTTCTCCATCCTCAGAAAAATGTCACAAGAACATGTTAAAAACACCAAAAACACGAAAAAAAAATATAAAAATAATACACTTCTGAGTTGGCAAATCCCAATGTATGGATTTAATAAATGACTTTTCTGATTTCTTTGAACGAAAAGGCACCGGTCAAAGCATGTGACATAAGCGTGGTGGTTGTCATCCTCATCGCTCTTAGTGTTTCCTCAATTCATCATTTTTATGAGCCACTCAATTAATCGATCAGAGTACTCCCTACTGGTCAGAAAGTATGGATACAGAACAAAGCAATCACAAGCTAAAACACTCCACCACATCAATACATCCACAGGAACAAAACTGCACGCCCTACCATGAACAATATTTGTTAAAAGACACAAGACAGTATGGTTTTTTTTTAAAAAAAGTCCCACTTATCATTGAGTATTCTCTCAAATATTTGTCAAGTTTGTCCAGATTCAGGCTATTCTTCTGGACACAGCAATCACCCAAACCTCCACAACATATTTAATTGGCAGAAATTCTATTAGAGGTGAAAAATACACCTGTCCGTCTGCGTCAATTATAGCCAGAAGATTTTTTTTCACAGTAACAAAGTTTTAATACATACACTTTTCTGTTCTAATGTTGATGTTTAACCAACAAGTGAAGTGGATTATCTCAAATGAAATTTGAAAATGCCATTTCCACTTGCCGATAACACAAAACTATCCCTTTCAGGACAGCTGCGATAAGAAAAATTCAGCCAAGAGTGTTTAACGGTGTCGTCTCCAAATGTTCCTCCGCTTAGGAATTAATAGGCTGACATTAATACAGCAAGATAAATGGGCAGGTCAGAAATGGGAACCCTGCCATTATATGGGCATCTCATGGTGATAGTACCTGCCAATCAAGTCCAATAAGTCCTTGCCACACCATGATTCACCTTGAAACACTTGAAGCAAATGTAATATGTTGTGCATTACTTTCTGTTCAGAAACTAAATCCAATTATTGTGGACCTAAAAATACTTTGAAGAAATGATACGCATAAAACACATTGGGAGACTACAAAAGGTGCGTTTGTTGTGTGATCCAGATAGCTGTGGCGATATTATTATAAACAAACCATGGATTAAAACCCGACTGAGCTCGACATTTTGCCAAGTCGTTTTTCCAAACTCATCTTGTCAATTTCAGCTCATGTCCATCACTGCTTTGTTGCTGCAGAATTATAAAAAAAAAAAAAAAAAAACTGCAACACAACTGCCTTAGGATGAGGGAGGCTGCGTCCAGCCATGATGTCGTGCCTGGAAAAGCTTAAGCAGTAAAAAATAAATAAACAAACAGAAGCAGAAAACTCGGCCATCAGGGTCACAACGACTTAAAAAGAAGATTTATGTGACTCATGTGTGTCACAGTGTATCTACTTTCTATAAACATATTTATAACTTTGCTGATTTTGAAGCACGCTAACAATCTGCTGCGTTTTAACCAGATCTCCACCAACAATCTGACTTTCTTCTCTTTAAAAATGAGCAGCTGAGTGGTTAAAAATCCAGCTCCATCCTCTCTATTAGGGACTTTGCCATCAATAATGCACTGTGATCATAAGGCGTTATTAAACAGGATGATTAATTTTTCAGGTGGTGGGAAGCAACACAAAACATATCGAAGGTAATGGAGACGATGACTTGTCAGCGTTATACTGAAAAGGAAGGGAAAGACACTCATCTATCGTTTACTTTAGCGAATAAAGTTTTTTGAGACAAACACTTTATTAACGCATCAAAAAAAAACTTTGGCAAGTTAAATCTACAAAATATTGTGTCACAGCTTTGTTTTATTCAGAAACTTTTTTTTCCAAACTGCTTCCTTCCATTCATGGAGTTATAAAAAAAATTTTTTTCAGTACATGTCTTCGTATTTTTGATGCTTCATGATAGGTTGAAATGAAAAAGACAGAAAGAACTCTCCTCTTTTGAATAACACGCCTTTCATAGTTGTTATTTGTTTCCTAATCTTTCTTATCTTTGCAACAAGCAAACACTTATTCTTTTATGCAAAACAGAAACATTTCAGTGAGTGCGTTCTAAAATTTCGAAACTGGTGCTAATTCAGATTAGAGGTGCTTCCTGTAAAAATATCAACCTTGTCCCAATGTCTTATTGAGGCTTTCATCCTTTGTGTCGCCCAAGGGAAGGACAAGCACCGCCAAAATAAAAGAGAAAGAGCGTTTGCAGAAGTCACTAAAGCAAAAAGCGGCACAAGGACCTTGACCTTACTGCTAAAGCCATCCTGTACAAATAATTTCAGACCCGGTACTCTACTTTCACTTATCTATCCCAGCGCTGCTGTATCTATTTTCAATCTAAAAGATGGCAAGAATGCCTTTGTCAGACAGGGGAAGCAGCGTGTGTCAAGCTAAAACAAGGTATAGCACTGTGTCTTGTCAGGAAGCACAGACAAAAGAAGGTGGGTGTAGTCTTTCCTGAATGCAATCACTTGTCAGCCCTAAACCTTCCCTCAGTATAGCCTTGACAGGTAATGGTGCCGGTTAAATCCGATGAAGGTATAGTTGGCCTTTTTTCTTCCCCAAAGACACAGAAAATGCATAAAGTGCAGTTTGCTCCAGCTCAGGAATGAATGCTTTGCGTTCTTTGCTGCACAATAACTGGGAATATCTTTTCAACAAAAATGAAAAGAGTGGGAAGAACGGAAAACAGCTAATACTGCTTGTATGCACAGCGGTAACACAAGAGTGAGTAATTGAAGTTGCTCTGAAAATTCAGGCTTCTTCATTAGATTTCCTTGTGCAGTCCTGGTGTCACCACTCCCCGCCCGATCCCCACCCTCAGCTGTGACAGAGACAGGACAGTTTTGGGGGGCTGAGCCCTCTCCACAGCACTCATTTGCATAAGATCAGCACTCTGAGGGGGATTGTGATGCAAACAAGCTGAGATTGGTTCATTCCAAGCCCCAATTTTAATAACCGAGGTGCAATAGGCGCTCACTGCTCTGTGCTCACTGCTCAAAGGATCAGCCCACTTTGGGACCGAGAGGGAGAGCAGAATCGACAAATATGGGATAAAAATCAAATGATCTGGGATGAGACTTTCTATAAAAATGCTTTACATTCTGTAGTTAAGGCTAGCCCTGCTTTATTTTTCCTAAATTTAAACACACAACAGAACAGAAGACAGATAATAAAATGGAAAATGTTCTTTATTTGTAAAAAATATCTTTTTACTAAGAGTGTCTCAACACTCCCGGATGACCGTGATTCTGGCTTTACTTGGGTGAAAAAAATATGTAAATGTAGCCGTGGCTTATGTTATCGTCCCCTGCCACCCACAGTAGGACAGGCAGATACAACAATCACAGCGTCCGCACCTTGTGTATGTAGAATATGTGTTTGCTCTTTTGTGATAACGGAAAAAGAAGGAAGAAAACAAACAGGCCATTCTTTTGTTGTTGTTGGTTTTTTTTTTTGAATAACTGGACCAAAGTCCGGAAATCTAAAGACACAAGGAGAGAAAGCAGGCAGACTTTCAAGCGAACGGTGATAAAACATTCACCAGGAAATTATCTCTGTCATAAGACCCTCCTGTTTTGAATACCAAACGGATTCATATTCCCAAACATATTCTAAGAGGCTGACCAATTTTGTGCTCGGCTCAACAATAGCCGACTGCGGCTTAGCTTGCACCTTTGAACCACTGAGCTTGGAAGTAGCATGAAGAAGATCTTAATCTGGTAATCTACTACAGTGTAATTGCTCCAGTTTAAATTACACAAAATAACAACAAGGGGATGAGACTTGATGCGAGTATGAAGTGAGCTAGGAGTACAAAGTCTCGTACTAGAAAAGAGGGTAAAGCTTTGACAAGTCCCCTTGCTGGAGAGAAAATTATTCTCCACAGAGCAACAACAACAAGCATTAACAGATGTTGTTCCTCAACACGAATCACCATTTAGAAGAGAAATTACCTGAGCTGTGTGGAATTGGCTGTTAGATTATATCATAAAGTAAGTTTCCAGTGAAGCAATCAGCAGCGATTGTCTCTGTGAATGATGCTCAGAGAAAACCAGGCAAATTTAGAAAACCGCCGTGCATTCGCACAAACTGCAGGCCTCTTTTAAAGTACACCACAAGCCTAAAGTGAAACACTTCACAAGACATGGAATTTGCAACATCGCCCTCTGCAGAACAGGCAATTAAACATGAAGAAAAAGAAAAAAGGAAGTGTGGCACTAAAAACAAGAAACAGAGGCAGCTAGTTAAGCGTGACGTGACAGGGCAGGTGCAGCAGAACTTTTCTCACTGGGGACGCCATTAATGTGGATCTCGGCACTGTGAAAATAAAATGGACTTAGTGAGCACATAATGATTTAAAAGGTGAAAAAGAAATATATAAATATTTAAACAACCCCGTCTCGGATCGCACTTTACTAGAACACAACTGAGCCCAGAAATAAAAAAGTGTGACTTAAATCCCCCAGTTAAAAGCAGCTACATGCCCTGACTTCAAAGGCAATTGATGTATGTTACTGATAAATATTCAATAAAGCTCTGTGAATGTTTTTCCTCCTATCCTTCTACGCTTTACATCTTAAATATATCTACATCTTTGGAGTTTTTACTGCACGGTCAGCTTGTAGGAACCGTGTTATGAAGGCTCAATTCTGTCTTGGTGGGAAATGTTACTTTTTAGGAAGCAAGCACGGCATTGTGGGTAGGACTTGAGAAAGATGTAGTGGACCTGAGTCCTGACTGCCCACCCTCACTTTGCTGCACTGTGGACTGGACTTCATTATACACAAGAGCTCACAAGCCTTTTCAGGTGAGGGAATAAAGGGCCCCTTTTTTTTTGGCCCTTTGTGGTAAAGAGTAAACTGAGTAGGTGTTGCAGCTGTTAGCGACAGTCACTGCCTCACGCTGATTAGCATGGCAGCTAAGACTCCGCGATGTCGTCGGGTAGATGCTCGAGAGGCAAATATGTAAGTAAAATGAGCATTGTCAGGGAAGGGCTGCAGGTGATCACAGAGGAGAAACTTTTCCATCCTCTAGGCCTGTTTCTGCCTCTCAGAGTTGCAGGTCCGTGCTCACCCCCCGGGCCGGGCTGATGGTAATGGCTGCACGGTTCACATCCTGTCAGATCACTCCAGATTCATTTGTAATCAGCCCCGCCAGACGAATGATGGAGACTCTGCATTTTCAAAGGACAAAGCCTGTTTATGCCCCCCCACATTTAACTGTCCACTTCACACTTGTTCAGCTCTGCATAGATATTATCACTACAATGTTCATTTGGAAGCGTATGCCTCACCTTGTCTCCTGCTGTGTAACCTGAGAGCAAAAAGTAAACATTAAAAGCACAATTTGTGAAATTTCACTGCATTGGTTTTAGGTAAAGGCAAATAATTTATAATGAAGGGTTTTTATAATAAATTAAAGCTTTTTATATTTTTATACAATACTTTAATTCCATGTTATACATTTTTTTTTTACTTTTATTGACACATTTTGCTTATACTAATGCATTTATTGAATCTGAAAGAAAACAGATGGAAGCTAAAAATAATTGAGTCTGTCCAAAATTGTAATATTTTATCAAACACACAATTTCTAAAATGCATTTAAATTATTTTTTCTGTTTAAAAATTTTATATTATACTTTAAATCTCAGGATTTTCTTTTGTCAGTTTTTTTGTTTTGTTTTGGTTTTGCAGAAAAATGCTTTCATCCCAACAAAAAATATTTAAAAAATAACTTTCTTAGCTTTGATTTTTATTTTTTTATTTTTTTTTTTTTGCTTTAATGCTTTGCAATTTCATAGGATCTTCATCCGGATAAAGATTATTTTCTGCTTTGAAAACATTAAAATTTAAGCTTAAATTTTCAGAATTGACCTTTTCCGACACATCCAGGAAGAGTGGAATTTACCTTCTTTGATTTTTAATGCAAAAAAATACCCAAAGCTTTTTTCCTGAAATTATTCCTAAATATTCAAGTCATGATGCCATGAATATCAAATATATCTCGCGGCTATTTGTTTCTCCACATTTTGCTCACAGCAATAACACATCAGATGTGAAGTAGAAGCTGCAGCTCTCACACTCGTCTCAATTACTCGAACTGTTTTTTTCAGGGCTGACTTGCCGAATCAGACAAGCAGGACGATCTAATTGATAAAGCAGAGTATGTGTGATTTACAGCAGAATTCACACCAGCAGAGCTGCCTCACACCTTGTATAGAAAGAGCCATGAGGAAATATTATGGAAGCCTGTGTGTGTATTTTTCCTTAGCTGTTGTCAAGGAGGTGCACAGCACTGTCAATATTAAATATCCCTTGTGTTTTTTTTTTAAAATATGTTAATAATTTGATGTCTCCATCCAAAAGCAGATGAACACATACCAAGGACCAACTTAACTGCAGTATTTTAGGATTTTCCTCACCCTTTCCCCACGGCGGATGAGGAGGCGTTGGATCCAGCAGGCAGAAGTGAATGCCAGCCTTGGCACAGCTGTACAAGCCAAGCTGTAAAAGGAAGTCACCAGCCACTGTCGCTCAATCTGTGTTAATCCCACTCTATCTGCAAGCACGTCAGCCCCACTTCTCATGTCCCTGCATCTTTTTTTCACACTCCTATGTTCAATTTGGCAGGGAAGTGGACTTGTTGCATCACATCTTCTGGCTTAAAAATTCCTTCAACCCATTTTCCCTCAGATAAATCTTTATTATTTCATTTTTTTTAGCTTGTCCATGCGATATTGAAACAATAGTTGACATGTTTTATGCTTTAAATTCTCTTTCCATCAATTAATGAGTGGGAAAAACAAGGTTTACTTTTTTGTTGACCCCAAATGTATGAGACTGGGAAGCTTTTAATACTCCAGAATCTCTTCTTAGCTGATCAGATCTTCTTTTGAATGGCCTCAATACAAACCAGGACTTTGCGTTAAGGAAAAAAAGAGTAAGCTGCAATTTTCTTGTGTTCGTTCATTAGTCCAAAAAAAAAAAAGACAGAAAGTAATCAGACAGAAAAAAGGTGGACAAATGTTGTGTTTTAGTGAGCCAATACTCTTTAGCCCAATAGGTTGTGAGGGCAGGGCCTCAAAGAAAACCAAATCCAGGCCCCTTGGGGCAGAATTTTTATTCCTCACATCCAATCTTGTTCTCCGCTTTCAAATGTTTTCCCAAAGAAGCTTCACTTCGGTTGACCCAAGCAGAGGGGGGAGTGGGGCCGCTCTGTGGGCGACAGAGAGGGAGGCTCTGTACTAAGACAGTAGCAGGTGCAGCTGTGACAGTTGCCGTGTTGTTGCTAGCCCCACGCTGTAGTCAAGATGAGGTTCACAGATGTAGCCACTCACTGCAGCAGTATATTGGCTGCCTGGAACAATGCATCTCTGTCAAGAACAACCCTTCCTGAGGCCATTTTAGTCTGAGAGTTCTCTGCATGAAACGAGGCGTAGAAAAAGTTCATCCTGACACGCAAGGTCAACTCCGTTCCACAGAAACACAACTCTTCGTCCTTTGTAAAACACACAACCCTAACGGACGTTGTTTTACTACGGGATATTTGCAACAAAAGCAACGTGTGAATATTATCAACATTAATTTCATGTTTTGTTGCTATTTGTGGCTTTTTGGGTTTTGGTAGAGAAAAGCAACTAAATGTTTTCCATTCACTCAGAATTAAAGTAGGCAACAAAGTCCAATCCAACATTTTGTTTAGTTGAATGTCGGAATAGTGGAGAACTGAGATAGCATCACTATTGTTTTCCAGTAAAGCACACAGCCTCTGCTTGTTCAATTACTGGAAGGAGCCTCAATGAGGTCGGTTAAATCATTTGCAGAGACATTATCTACACAGAGAGAAAAGACTGAGAAGGAGGAGGCGGCGTTGGGGGGTGGAACTTTAGTTTGGAGAGGGTATAAAAGTATTGTTGTGGACCACACATGAAGGATACTGAGAGGACGAAAGCAGAAGGATTCATAATTCCCTACAGGAAATTTATAGCCGTTAACTCGGTTTCAATGCTAAAAATCACATAATAGTTTTTTTCCACTTATGCAGGTGATGATGGATTTATATGTAAATATCTTGAAATCACACATAATTTATAAGTAAACATTCCGCAGGCTTTCCGTTTCCTGACATATAGCAACCACCCAAAACACGAAACCTCCTTACAATCCCTCATCTGTCAGCAGGAGCAACCATTAAAATATAATTTCATTATCTTTTTTTTCCCCTCAACCTCAGCTTTGTTTGATGTCTCCTGGCATGGTAGCAATTGAGCAGACAATTATTTTGTTGATCAGCTTAGTTTTTAGCAACTTACCATGCCTGTGATATTCCTCTGAAATTCCCAGACCAGACGCTTCACTCCATCTGACTTGGCAACTACATAACGAGAACAAAGCTTTCACTCTCCCTAACTAAATACTGTACAGTAAAATATCATTTTCTGAAGCCCAAGACCTGCAAAGCAACCAAAGACGAAAGAAAAGGCCAATAAAGTGGTGCAAATATGTCTAAATTTAGAAAGTATTTGTTGCCTGAAAAATGAAATTTGTACACTTACTGGTCACACTTTTTTGCTGGCTTTATTGTTTGGTGCTTTTATTCAGTTAAATCAATGTTATACTTTAAAATGAAATCAAATTTTATGCTAAACACAGAGATATCATTTTTTATTGTATATAAATTTTAAATGAACATCAAATTAACGCGTTTAGCCGAGAAAAAATAGAAAAACCATCAATCTTTTGAGGCTTTCTGTCATTCATTTCTAACATTTATAGAACATGCAGTTGTTTTACTTTAAAAGTAATGTCTTAACTGCTCACAAAAAATAATTAGAAAATAATGTTTAATCAATTTAAAAAAAAGAGCAATTTAAAGCAATTTTTACCTTATTCAGACTCGTACATCTGGAAAAAAGTCAAAAAGCCAGACTAAAAATATTGATTAATGTCCACATCCTGATATGGAAAACCAAAAAGATAATAATAAAAAAAAAAACTTTTCCAAGTCCAACAGAGTCACAATTGTCAAAAAAAACACCAGCTTACATGGGAGAGATATATTAGTCTGCCATGTTTACTTGCGCACCATCCCGAAATAACAGTCCTGTCTTGCTGGAAAAGGGGTTTTTAAGTGTGAATGTGCCTCGCTCTCCTATAATCCAGCCGAGACATTACTGCTTCCCCTGGCAGACGTCCGCAGATCCCCCCTGTCTCCCAGCCAGGCCTTGCTCTCTGCTGCTATGGCAGAGCTGCAATAACTGCTGTTTGCTCAGAGCCTTGCCTCCCAGGTTCTCCTCTGTCATGCAGAAACGCAATATTTTCCCAAATAGCGTTGCAGCTGTGCACAGATAAGTACGAGTCCTGTTCAGATGGCACTAAGAATGGTGCAGTGAGTGTGTGTGTTCATGTTTTTTTTTTCTTAGTGTGGGTGTGTGTGTGATTTTCCCTAAAGTGAATTATAATATGAATGAAAAAAATAAAAATCAAGTGAGTGTGGAAAAAAAAGCGACAGTGTAAACAAATTAAATTATATATTTTGTTTTACAAATTATCTCAAAAAATCTTTGATTGATTGTGACGAAAACTCATTAAATTGCAAAAAAATGCAATAACATTTTTTTCTATGAATAATTAAGAAAAGAAAAAAAAACGTGATTTTTTTTCCCCACTAAACTTCACAGACCTGAACACACACTGCTGAACCAACACAGCAAAGCCCAAGTGTTTTCAACGCAAAATTAAAAAAAAGTGTGCAGCAATAATAAACCAGGTCAAAACGTTACACTCTTATATACTTTAAGAGCTGAGGTCAGAAGAATTTTATGACCCACTTTTCACCTTGTGCTTTCTTTTTTTGTTCCATGTGCCTTTTCAAAAAAAAACACAGGATGAGTGAAGCACTCAGAAAGCCATGCCAGATAAGCTCAGAAAGACTGCCACTTAACCAGTGCTCAGAAACCCCACATGCCAGCTACCGGCTAATAGCCGTGTTGTTTCTTGTCACCACAGTTTGAATTGAGCCTTGCTTTGCAGCGCCATGTCCTTGCAGAGTAATGTTCTGCGAGGAAATTATTTAGGCAAGCAGAAAGTTTCACCTGCCATTTCAGGGGGCACCGGCTCTCCCGTTGCACCAAAGGCCTTTGGCAAGTGGAAACAAATGTTTCACAAAATGGCAGGGAGGGGGACACACGGGCGCACAGCGTTTTACTGATTGCCAATCGTAAAATAAAATCAGCCATGAAAGGGGAAGGTATTCCGGCCCACCAAAGGCCAGCGCTTTGCATCACATTTGCCAATGGTTTCTTTTACAGCCATGTTTATTTCCTTTAATGGTAAGCAGTTATGCGCACAGTATGGCGCCATGTAGCTGGTTTCACAACAAAAAAAGACTGCATCTGCAAACACGAACGCACCATTTACGTACCCAAAAAGCACTGGGGTGTAAATTTAAATGCTTTAAGACCCCACAATCTTCCACTGCTGGAACATTCAAAACATCTATCATTTCTAAGATATTTTTTTTTTCACTAACTGAAACACCCTTTGACAGATTGCAACCAGAAAATAGTTCCGTGCATACCGCCTGCTGACACTGGGGTGCTCACATTTGACAAAAGCATGATTTTGGAGTTTAGAAAAATGCACACCAGTCATTTAGTGACACTATGCCAAAAAACAAAATCCATTCAGAGCAAATCCTTGAAATTATCCACATTGACTTACACAAACAGGAGGATTGAATGCACGCGTGCAAAAAAGAGGAAGTGACACAAAAAATGAAGTGAGCAAATCTTGCATCTGGTCAGTATGTTTGAGCTCATGTTGAATTTAATCAATAACAAATTACCTTAATAAAGCCGGCCTGAGCTGCCTGGCTTGTTGTTATAATTAATCTGGAAAGACCATGACAATCGGCTTCATGCACGAGTCAAATATTCACAGGCCGAGTGAAATCTCAGCTGCTTTTGTGAGCAGAGAATGAGGTAAAAGTCTGTCATCTCAAAACATTTCTGTGCGTTTCTACCTACTGACCCAATCACATTAACTGGATTTGTAGTCTCAAGTTCTGCACGGGTGCAATATATAAAAAGTTGAGAAGAGGGCAATATAAAGCGCTGTCCGTCTCAAGCCCATACGGACGTGCAACTGGGCTCTATCGATTTGCAAACAGAGATGTGGGAGAACCAGGGAAGCATCTGGTTCTCTGGAAGATCAAGAGCAGCTGCAGTTTTTCGAAACCAGACGCAACTCTGTGAAAACAGGACTGGACACTGAGAAAAAGAGTCTCTTCTACCCAGAAGACTTAATAAAGGCGAGTTTAAGATATCAGGCAGTAACACATGCATGGAGACTGTTCGCGCCTTTCAACTGCTATATTGGCTGAAAATAGGGTGCTGTGCCAGATGCTAACAAATGAAGCAAAATCAAAGTTTGGCTTCTGTTTTCATAAAAACGCACATTTATTCAAATTTGATGTACTTGTCCTTGCTGCCAATGTTTTTGGCTTTTATTGTAATAATTTTCAAAAGAGTGTACCGCTATTTGCTGCGAGAAAGTTTGACAAACAAATGCAACCATTAAAGATGTCCTATGGACCTATTAGAAATTAGGACAGTAAGGAGGAGGGGGGGGGGGGGGTCACTCTCAGCAGCCAACTCAATCAATCTGAAGTCTCTCAGCCAAAACCAGTTCTAAAAAATACCACTTCCCCTTTTGTGTACAGATTCAGGCACTCACTTTGATATGTTAATACATCTCCTCCTAACAGCTGGAATATACACTCAGATTAATACAAATCTTTTCTTTTTTTTTTTTTTGGGGGGGGGGGCATACACATGAAAATTGAGTTCCGTAATAAATGAAAAGCAAAGCTTCCGCATCCTGATACATTCTGATAAGAAACCCAGTTCAACTAAAACCAAGTGGCTCATCTTTGTGTGGAACTGAACCATCAAACATTTGATTTGTGTGATGGGAGATCTAAACCAGTATATAATAAGACTACCAGCTGTTTGGTGGGTTTTTGAGCATAACCATGCATACCCAGGTCCTTTTCAAATGTGTTTGGAGCAGGAAAAGCTACAACTAAAAGTCGGAGCTTACGCTGAGATTGTAACCCTGCCTTTAAAAGTTAATAAACCAGTTTTCCGGCGCTTTGAAAAGGCGCACCCATCAGTGCAGGATCCACTGCGCCTCTGTGAGATCAGAAAACACAGAAGTGGAGGAAAACGGGAGGCTTTTGAGGTCTGGAGCTAAATTTATCCCAATTCACAGATCGATCACTAATGATTGCTGCTCTGCTCCGGGCTCCCATGCATCACTGGCTGGCAAGAAGGCACGCACCGCACCGCATGTGCGCGCTTGCTGCCTATTCTTATCGCACGCTGGACAAGAATCGACATAAATAATAAATCTAAAAATTCATTTTACTATGTTTGCCTCGAGCGGAAGTTTATTTGATTTCTTTTTTCTTTTTGTCAGAATTTTTTTCATAGATATTTACGTCACTTTACCACGCGTGCGTCCAGCTGCATCACGGGCAATCTGCAAGTAAAACTAATTAGAAGCGGGGTTTCAATGATTCCTTTTTTTTCTTTTTCTCTTTCTTCTGCTCAAATAGCCTAACCCCAATTATAATGGATTAGCCTGCGAAGGCTCTGAAGAATCACGCCGGCGTCGCGTCTCAGGTCACAGCTTCCCTGCATCGCTAAATCCCCTTTCAAACCAACAGCCATCAGTGGATTTAAACCCCTTCGGTGACCAGCACCGCCGTCCAAACTCCTCCTCAACTTTGGAGGTATAAATTCCAATTAAACGGTGCTTTCCATGTTTTGGTTCACCTTTGAGCGCACTGCGCCCCCACTTTGAGATACTTTCCTTTCAGACTGCTCGGCAGCTGAACAAATCAATCCACATCTGGTTACGTTTTGATTAACCTCCTTTCAGTGGAGCACGGCAGCTGCGCGCCCACAGATTTAAATCACAAGTTGTTGTTTAGTTTATTTCCCCTCTTTGGATGATTCAATCAACGTCATTATAATCTGTTTGAATTTGAAAGAAAAGTTGCAAACAAAAGTTGATTTAAAATATATATAAGTATGATATTTGAAATAAAAATCCCTGTTTAAACTTAAAGTAAACACTTTTAGACAACAGACGGGTGATGGAAAGAAGGAGCCAACCCTTACCTTTCTTGAAAATCAGTTGAGGTGGAGAAGAAAAAAAAAAGAAGTCAAAAATGAAAAGTAAAAATGACAGTCGGATGGGGACTCCTCTGCAGAGCTCCTGCAGGTCTGAGGCATGCTCCCCTTGTGTGGGACCGAAAGAGCTTCTCAGGCGGCAGATCCCCCTCTCAGCCCGAGCGTCCCCCCGCGCCGGACACACACTTCCATGGCACGCAGCAAGGTGTTGCTCTGCGCTCAGTACGCACTCATCAGCAGCTCGTGCGCCTCTGCGGAGCTCATCTGCTCTCGGCGCTCCCGTGCTGTCAATCCAGGTGCATACAAGCAAACAAACAGCTCGGGGAGCAGAAGAAATTTTTACCAAAAAAAAAAAAAAAATTGGAAGAAATACAATGAGTGGCTGAGAGGGACAACAGTCTGTACTGAATGGAGGTGCGGAACACTTGAAGACGCTGCTCCTCTAAATCAGACTGTGGAGAGTGGGCAAGTTTCAGCGGCTCGCCTCTGGAAGAGATCCCGCACACAGTGATGAGAGTCTTGGTGGACGCAGCGCGGAGCGGGCTTCCAGCGAACAGCGCTGGTGCGGCGCAGAGGAGAGCGGGCTGTCGTCTGCTTGAGCAGTCTGCGCGCGGGCCTCCACCAAAACCCGACACGGATCTCCAAATCCACTGACTCGGAGTCGGGACTCACTATTCACATCAACTTGTTATCGTGTCTCAAAGCTCAGCTGAGCTCCCACTTTAAAGATCATCCACGCCATGTGTACATATAGAAAGTATGGCATCAATATTTACCCTCTTATTTTGGCCTTTTTTGCTGCTTTGAAATGCAGTACTGCTCTCCCTTTAGGGTTGAGAGGCTGACACTCTGTCACAGCCAACAAGCGCAGTCCATTCAGCCACTGACATAGGTCTCATTCTACTGTAATACAAGCTTCAAAGGCACCATGGCAGTAAAGACCAGTCATCCTTTTTTCTTCTTCTTCCCATCCTCTCTCAAAGTGGCTCTGCGGCTTATAAGACCGGTCAGTGTGAAAGCTGCTACTGATGTCTCAAGCCGAGCAGTTATTTTAACCCAGAAAGTCTTCTGATTTGTGAACGTATTTTCCCTTCAAGGTCCTTTTGCTATTTCTTTTTAATCATGTTTCTTTTGAGCATCAAGGGCGTTTTGTCAGGTCGCAGAGACTTTGACCTGTGTCCTCCTCATTGTCTCCATGTTATTTAAGATATGTATTCACTGTATACATAATGCACATTCATCTCCTTCTAATGGACCTTCCTTTTCAAATAAGAGTTTCTGTGATGGTTTTATTTTTTTATTAAGGCCTCAAAAATTCATCCATCCTGCTCATACAACCTCCGTCATGCCCAGTCGGGGCTAAGAGGGAGGAGCTGGAACCCAATCAGGTCACCAGTCTCTCATTGACCTCAGGAATTATTTTTTATTTTCCTTTCATATCAAAGCCTCCGTCTTATTATCAGAATATTCAGATATGTCCAAAACACGAAGGCCACAAATGCGGCATGTTTGCCTCTTCCCTTTGCAAACAGTTGGAACATGTTATGATTAAGTCAAGAAATTCTCTCCAAGCAGGATGTGGCTACACACATGGCTTCAATAGAAACTGTCTTTCAACCTCGGCGGGGAAAACGGGAGGTTGAGTCATGCTTGCCAGGTGAAGGTGAACACAGGAGAGAGGCAGTTTTGTGTTTTCATAAGCATAATTTTAAATAATAATATAGCCCCTTTTGCAAGGGACAAAAGAAGAGAAAACAGATGTAATAAAAGGTCACCCAGTGACAGGCATCCATATCTGGAGGAATGTTTATTTATAAGGCGAGACTCAAAACACATGTAGTTCCACAGCTGCAGGAGCCTCTGCAGCCTTTTAGGACAGATTCATTTGCATATGTTTCCTGAGATTGACATTAAGTGAAGACAGAGATCGTCTTAATTAGATGTGTTTACTTATTTGTCCGATTCAAAGTGCAGGACTCAAACTGTTGCTGCATATTCTTATTTTCCATACATTTATATACCAGCCTTATATCTCATGCAGCTTCCATCCACCCACTTAACCTTTGATTGTTCTCCTAACAACACTGCTGGGTTGTCTGCTAAAATATTTGCACATGATTGACATCTCAGGCACACATGACCAGTCACAAGGCTGCGACTGACCCAGACAAATCTGTGCCTTTTCTTCACAACAAACAAAGAATTGGCCAGGTTATGCTTCAGAGCACAAATAAGAAAGCAACATTCAGGCTCAGTCGCTCCTTTGTGTCAGAAAGTCTGTTGGACCGTCTTAATTATTTTGTGTTTTGTTTTGCAGAGGTTGACATGTCCCACAGTAAAAAAAAAAAAAAAAAAATTAAAAAGTTGTCTTTTTCTCTTTTACCTGATCAGGCCATGTCATCACAAAAAAACTGATTGAACTCTTAAAGTGTGACTCCAGTGATCTTTTGATATTTTAAAAGTGTTCCTAGTGGTCTTTTGATTATGATTGTTGTTGTTAAGGACAGAGTTTCTGCAGAGAGGCAGTAGTTACCCCCCCCCCCCCCCCCCCCCCCCCCCGAGTTGTGGGCATGTAAACCTCCCAACACTCTCCATCATCCCTTTGTTTACTCACTCTCTGTTTACAGTCCCTCACAACCCAAAGTTGTCCAGCCGTACAGTTTTGAGCCACATTCCAGCCCGGACGTGGAAAACAAAGAAGTACATGGATCTTTTTGTCTGCAAGTGGATGCATTAGAATGGAGCAGAGCAAGGAGACTATAGTCTGCCAATAGTGGATTTTACGTCACATCTACAAGCTTTTTCAAACTGAATTTTTTTTGTCTGCTTCTGATTCACAACAATTTGAATAAAGAAACATTCAGAAACACAACATTAAGCTTATAGTCTCTATATGTCCTCCTTCATAAGAAAAATGCCACAAGAACATGTTAAAACACCAAAAACGTGATTTACATTGGAGTGGCTCTTGAAGTCCTCAGAGAGCTACCAGAACACCGCTAAGTGAATACTTTGATTCTATTGGAATACCAGTCAATAGCTGACTCAAAATTAATACTTATGACAGACCCTTATTTTCCTGACATGACCAAATTATTAATTTTTTCTACTGTGAACCTACAGACCCTAGATTTTATTCAGAGTGGAGATAAAGGAGATAAAGATAAGTCTGATCCCCTTTCTATTTACTTGTCACATTTCCTCCATCCATAAAAAGTTCAAAGTGAAACTTAATCATGTGGAATATGATGTGTCCCTTTCAGTTCATTTGCATGAACCAGTCCCAAATCAAGTGAGAGTCCTCCCAGCTCTCAGTATTTTTCCATCAACTTTGTGGAGCCAGCTATCATGGTCTCCTTGGATATGGAGCTCTTGGAGCGGCCTCGTAATCAAAGAGGGCTTTCCTGCACAGTGGAGGCTTGCTTAATATTTATATAGCCATGGGCAACCATGCAGCTAGAAGTTTTGGCTTCACTATTGCAGCACTTCATGGAGCTGCCTAGTTTCTGCAACCGTTAAACAAGACACTGATTATTTATGTCCCATGGAAAGCAACTTTACATTCTGTAATTGATCAGGATTTAAGTGTTTGGGTACATATTGAATTAGTATTAGATCAGCAACCAATTCAATGAGGAAATGACCGACATGCGTCGACATGTTTGTGATGAAACCTAGCAACAGAAATATGATGAAGTTCCACCGGAGAATCCCATCATTCCGCTCAAATTTCAGATTCTGAATCCCTCTGTCTGTTCTGCAAGGACTGCTATGGTTGGTCCCCCTTAACGAGCCGAAGTTATAATTGAGCGAGCAGACAGGAAGCAATTAAAAAGAAGTCAAACACATGAGGGGCTTTGAGTTAAAAGGGAGGTCCAGTGTGGACATACCGAGGTCTGGTTTGCACAACTGTCAAATAAGTTGACTTTTAAGGGGCCACACTACATAAACAAATCATTTCAAAACAAACCGTGTCATGTTGCAAATATTAAAGAATTTTAGCACCCCTTCAATGTTTTCTTTGATCAGAAATATTCCTTCATGTACAAAATAGCTCCGACTCTTTTTGAGGTTTGATGTATGAGTTACATGTTGGTTTAAATAAGCACAGGGGAGCAACATATATAGGTGAACAATTTCTATTCAAATGTTTTATACGGAGACTTGGCCAAGTGGAAACAGATGTGCGTCACTTGTGACCTATAAAAAATGATATATGGTCACGAGTAATACGGTTCAGCGGAGTTCCAGCACTTCCAATTTGCTTCACTTCGCCGTGCGGTACTTTCTGTGTTGTGCAAATGTGGACATATTTTTTAAACAAAAGCTTTGGTATTTTGCACCGTGAACCCCGTGTGTGCTCAGTAAACTTTCAAATGACTCAGACGACAGGAAAACACATTATTCCTGAATGTTACACATCTGAAAGCCAACACGTCTAACAATTAGAGGCTTCAAACTGATTTAGTGTGATTTATTAGGGGAAATGTCTGTATTTTTCTAAAACAAATTTTATTTTGTTTTAAATAGAGTTTTATTTATGTAAGAAATTACTAAATGGATTCTTCCGTTTGACAATATTTGGTTCCCTTAAATCTTGCTGTTGCTGTGCACACCTGATTTGCCAGCTTAAAACTTCACAATATTCAGGGAGGAAACCCTAGATAATGAAGAGAAAGTCAGCCTTAGAAAAGACAGTGCTATACGTGAAAAAGACCATAATAAAAATAAACTTTATTAACTCTGCACAGGATAATCTGTTGGCCGTAATGCCCTCCAGCATGAGCAGAAAATGCGTACAATTGTTCTCGTTAATGAAGATGAATACTGCGCCACAAAGACAGAAGAAAACATGTGACCTCATCAGTCCCTTCAGAGGTCAATAATCTTTTATAATAATTGGTTGAAATTTTAATTGAAGCAAAATATTACTTAGGCATTCATCATTGTAGACAGACATACCTCTCTTCAATTCAGATTAATTCTGCTAATTTAAAAGTAACTGCTTTGTGCTCATATAAAGGAACACAATTATAAGTTTTAAGCACATATAGCTTATTTCCATAAAACATTACAGTTCTAAATACAGAGGGTGCTCACCAAAGCATTAAAAAAGGCCAAATTTATGCTGGCTCTGTCTGTAGATGCTTAAACTTATTACCAAGTCAACAACTATTACAGAAGGTTTTTTTTGTTTGACAAAACTTGCCTATATTACCAACTAAATTGCTCTTGAAAGCTGATTGCTTTCTGGAGGTGTGTTTCAAGCTACACACTTCAGGAAACACAGACATTTTGCAAATGTGCAAGGTTGTATGTAAATCCAGCCAGAAACAAAAGCACTTCCTTTAATGCAAATTCTTTGATAAGTCTGGGGCGACACCCATTCACAATAATTTGACATGGCTGCCTATTAAGCCAAATTAGTCCAAATGAAATCCTAGCAAGCCAGTCAAATAGTTGGCTTGATTAGTGGTTTGTTCTTCGTGAATCCAATGGGTGAAAAGACAAGGGAAAGGAGGGGAAACTCTCATTTCTGAGGACAATGAGCTAAATTGTTCTGTCCCAGATTTTCAAGAGACACTTTGAAATCATGGTTAATTTCTCCTGCATGGTACATGTAAGGAGCAGTAATTGTTGTTTAACGTTTTCTTTCAAATTTGCAAAATAAAAAGCTCTTTGTGGAAATAGCTAAAACTTTAATTCTTGCATTCACGTGAAGTCTGCCAAAAATGAACAACTAATTTAAACTTTAAATTGGGATTTTATAAATTAGAAGGCACACAAGAAAAACTTTGAATTTGTGTGAACCAGAACGCAACAAAAAAAACTGTAATAAAAAGTTAAAAAAGAAAAAAAAAAGACCCGTGCATTTGTATTTTTAGCCTTTTGTGTCAAACTTCCAGGATCTCCTGGAGTTTTCCTGGAATTTCACTAATGTTTAAGCCACTCACTTTGACAGTCATTAAATGTTGCCCAAATGTTTGCTTAAGTGCTTTTAAAATAGTAAAGTTTACTGCTTTAACACAAAATTGTAGTATAAAAAAGTAACTTTGAATGAAGAAAAGAACGATAACTTTGCATATAAAGAGGGGGAAAAGGAGTCTGATAACAGCAGCTGATCAGAATTTGTATCTGTAAATAAATGTCTTTGAGGGAATAGAAAGAGAAAAGGGTCTTCTGATATCTAAAAGTAATCTAGAACTGCCACATTGACACACATTTAAAGACCAATTTTCCTCCCATTTATATCTAAAAAAATAGATGCACACTTATCCCTATAGAAAACACCTTTGCTGAAAGGAGACCAAAATAGTAGAAGGGAATTGGCTTTATTTTGTTTCCTCAAAAATCAGGCCCGTAGAAAAAAAAAAAAATTTCTTTAAGTTTGCAAATGAAATGGCTGAGTGCAGAGGAGGAAGAGTTTTCTCTTTAAGGGTCAGGGTGGAAGCGTTTGAAAGCGGAAACAGACAACCTCAGCTTTGTCTACATTAAATGACTGGCTTTTCCTAAAGATCCTTCAGGAGCCAACTCTTTTTTGCAGTGAAAAAAAAAATCAGTTTGCATGTTCTCTTTAAAAATATAGCCAGGGTTTTTGAACAACGCCAGACATTATGCACAAATGGGTATGCACTCCTATAATCGATAACTACATACTATATTAAGATTAAAGAAAACAGAACAAATTTGGACATTGCATTCATGATTTTTTCAACAAGCAAAGAGTAAATAAGCATTCCCCAATGTGTGTGTGTCCAATGTGTGTGAATAGAGCAGAACAAACAGGGGTCAACATGACAAGAGCAGCAAATATTCCACTGGCAAAAGGCAATAGAAAAATTGAAATGTGCAGTGAATCCCATCTATATTTCAAATGATGGGATAGTCTCGCTGCATGTTTAACCTAACACTGGGATGTCTGATTAACTGTGTTAATCATTTCCCATCTGCAATGGGCCCCTATCTCTGCCTTTTTGATTAAATTCTGACTAGTCTTGCATTGTTCATTATGTATACTTGTCAAATAATTGACTGCTTGCAGGCAAAAATGAATGTATGCCTTTCAATCTTGATGAGGAAGTGCTTTAATATCATGTCATTCACTTTGCACAGCATGTCCAAGAGACAAGCAGGAGGCGAGAGAAGGAAAAAACTCCTCAAAAGAACCTCAGGGGCGAAAGGTTATCATCAATTTGGCTCATTTGGTTTTCAACAAGCCCCTTTTCCCGGTGGTTCATGTCCAGGGTCAAACGGCGTGACTTTTGCTCCAACTAATTCAAAGAGTGTATGGACGACACATGACCGGAATTACTTAGCAGAGGGAGTTCTGATGATGACTGTATAAAACAAAAGGAGCAAAAAAGGACTTTTAATGCTGCTTTTACAGCATGCAAGCAATTAAAGCATCTCTGATTAATAAACGTACAAGATTTGAAGCTGCATCTTTCACGAAGGCAGTTCCTTAAAAAAAAACAGGGAACCTATTTCTGTCATGTACTTTTTTATATTCAAGCCTTCTCCTTTTTAATTACTTAACAACACAGGTAAATCAAATCATAGAGCTGACAGCTTTCACTAAGAACGCAGGCATGCCGTGATAATTGTACCTGACTCAAATAACAGCTTCATGCTGTGTGATTCCCGAGGTTAAGGGTGTGTGACTCCAGGTTCTTTAGCATCATCTGCACTCCTGACTCTTAATAAAGTCTTGTTTTTGTAGTCCCAAAGAAAATAGCAAACCACTTTGTATGCATATGCAGCAAGCTGACAGGCCCTCCTTTTCTCCTCAAGGATAAACTTCTACCAACCACCCGTCACGATTAGCCCCGTAACGCAACTGCCGAAGTCAAAATGCTGAATAAAAGACAGTAAGAAGGGTTTATAGTCGTGTAAGGCTGAGTTACAATCCTGTTATGAGCCTACATCGCCACATGGCCATGAATTCATTAAAAAAAAAAAAAAAAAACAAGCAAAAGCTCGTTTCCAGCAGTTTGAGTCAAATCGCTTCACTGTGAAAATAAAATGAATTTACTCACGTGGCTGCACAAGAAGTGTCTCATCACAGACTTTCACTACCATGACCCCCTATTGTTGTAACTGTGTTCATCCAAATCTACAAAAGAAGCTGAATTTAATTAAAAAAGTACTTGTGTATTTCATCTCAATAGCTATGGCAACATCCCAGTGTCCCTTGCCAGGCTGCAGAGTTGCACCACATTACATCTGATCTGGTGGATTTGCAGTTTTGTGCATTGAAAAGCCACAAAGTTCAGAAAACTTTAAACAACACTCCGGTGCTTTTGGCTCAACACTGAGCCACACATCACCGAGTCTATGAGTGTGTTTCTGCTGAAGAAACACGAAAGGAATAAACCTTGATATTTGATTTCACACTTGATACTTAATTCAGCATCAAGTCCCACTCCAATGAAAACTGTGTTTTTGGGGTTTTTAACATGTTCTTGTAGCATCTTTCTAATGATGGAGGACATTTACAAAGAAACTAAAAGGCCTATATCATGAAAAGTCATTCTTTTGAGCTTTTAAGTGTATTTTAATGTTATTGCCTGACGAAGAACAATCCCAAAGCAGTATTTTGCTCCATTCATGCATTTCTGAGCATTTCTCTAAAACACTGCTCTCTGAGCACCAATCCACAAAAACAGCTGGCTCCTCACATTGTGACATAACAATGTGGAAGAGTCAGCGCTGCCAGCACCGCCCTCAGGCTAACACAAACACCCACTTTCTCCGTGGAGCTAGCGGTGATCGGCAAAAACACTTTGATTTTATATGCACAAGATGCATTTCCATCTTTGGAAAAATTTGGATGAAATGGGCGGCACCCACAAGGAGCGAAAAGCGGTGCCTCAGAGATCGAGTCATCTTCCTTCCAAGTAGGAAAATGTGTATATGTATATATATATATATATATATATATATATATATATATATATATATATATATGTATGTATGTATGAAGAACTGGACAGCACTGGGCCCTGACATGATACATGGCTACTGGCTAAATAAATTCACCGCACTCCACGAGCGCCTGGCAGCACAAATGAACCAGCTGCTAAGAGATGGGACTCACCCTGAATGGCTAACGGAAGGGCGAACGATCCTGATCCAGAAGGATCCCTCAAAAGGTGCAGTCCCATCCAACTACCGGCCAATAACCTGTCTCTCCACAACATGGAAGTTCATGTCAGGCATTATTGCAACAAAGATAAATAGGCACATGGATCAATCCATGAGCAACACACAGATGGGCATTGGTAGAGACTCCAGAGGAGCCAAACACCAACTCCTGGTTGACAGAGCAGTCGCTCAAGACTGCAAGTCACGAAACACCAACCTGTGCACAGCCTGGATTGATTACAAGAAAGCCTATGACTCAATGCCACACACGTGGATCATTGAATGCTTGGAGCTGTACAACATCAACAGGACTCTAAGGCCGCATTTACACTGCATTGTTCAAGTGACCCAATTCCGATTTTTTCCTCTCATGTGGCACAGATCGGATATGACCGGTAAGTGTAAGCAGGAAAAAAGCGCACGGATTCCGATTTTCTCAGATCGGATACAGGCCTCATTCATATGTGGAAATAAATTGGATATGAATCAGATACGTGCATTTGCGTGTGCCATGTAAGCAGACAAATCGGATGTTCCCCAGTAAATGCGAGTCGTACGTCAGTGACGTCAACTCAGGACACCACCAACTGAGATCACATGACTTATTAAGGTGCTTTTGTGCGCTGATTTTGCTGTTCGAGGACAGCTGGAGCCCCATCAGTGTGTTACCTTTCAGCCTCGGGCTTCAGACTGTAGTCGGAAACCGCTGTTATTTCCGGTCCGGTCCTGGTCGGGACGCAAACAGTAACTAATCAAGCGGGACACCGTTGCTCTGAAACAGGCTAGAAGCCATTTATTACTTTGCTTGGATCAAACTGTTAGTACAGCACAACATCTACAAACACTTCCTCATTCAAAACTCAGAGAGAGCACATAAGCCGGCCGAGCAGCCCTCCTTTTTCCTCTCCCGCGCATCCCCTCTCCTGCCTCATCCAGGAGCACTCAAGGCAACGCCTCCTTCCGTCGCTGCGTTGCCTCCATGACAACCACAGTCACACAAAAGAAACAGAACACAAAGGGGAGGGTTTCGCCATGCTAAATGTTTGCCGTTTGGACCAACACGCATCTTCTACATGTTCTTTTATTACTGTTATGATTATTATTAAGGAAGGGGCCTGCTCGCACATCATTTTTTAAATCCGTGCGGTCAGTGCTCAGGTCCGCGGAAGGCGGAAATGCTGCTACGTTACGTAGTCCTCAGAACGTCTACGTTTGATAGTTTTAGCATTGTATAGTGTAAATGCAAAGATCGGATACGGGTCACTTTTAAAAGATGATGTAAGCGGGTCGTCAAAAAAATCGGATATAGTCAGAAAATCGGTTTTGAGCATCAAGACCTTCAGTGTAAATGCAGCCTAAGAGCCTTCATAGGAAATTTGATGAAGCTGTGGAAAACCACCCTTGAAGCCAATGGGAAGCCACTTGCACAAGTGTCCATCAAATGTGGGATATACCAAGTTGATGCTCTGTCCCCACTGCTGTTCTGCATAGGTCTGAACCCCCTCAGCCAAATAATCAACAAGACTGGCTATGGATACCGACTCAGAAATGGGGCCAACATCAGTCACTTCCTCTACATGGATGACATCAAGCTATATGCCAAGAGCGAGCGTGACATTGACTCCCTGATCCACACCACCAGGATCTACAGTGCTGACATTGGGATGTCATTCCGGCTCGAGAAATAAAGCCGGATGGTGACAAAGAGAGGCAAGGTAATCCACACAGGAGGGGTCTCAGTCCCATAAGGAACAATAGCAGACATTGAGGACAGTTACAAGTACCTTGGAATTCCGCAGGCAAATGGCAACCTGGAGCAGGCAACAAGGAAAGCTGCAACAGCTAAAAACCTCCAACGAGTAAGGCAAGTCCTGAGAAGCCAGCTAAATGACAAGAATAGGACCCGGGCAATAAACAGCTACGCACTGCCAGTTATCAGATACCCTGCAGGAATAATAAGATGGCCAAAGGAAGAGATACAGACCACGGATGTTAAGACATGAAAGCTCCTCACCATGCATAGAAGGTTCTATCCCAAATCCAGCACCCTGGGACTGTATGCTAGCCGCTAGAAAGGAAGCCGAGGCCTAGTGAGCGTGGAAGCCACTAGCCAGGATGAAACCTCCAAGATGCATGAGTACATCAAGCTCAAGGCCCCAACTGACAGTGTGCTCAGTGAATGTCTCAGGCAATGGAGAGCAGAGGATACAGTGCTGGAGGACAGATCGTCATGGGGGGACAAACCCATGCATGGGATGTACCACCGGACCATAACTGAAGTGGCTGATATCAAGAAGTCCTACCAATGGCTAGAAAGGGCTGGCCTATAGGACAGCACTGAAGCACTCATCCTGGCAGCTCAGGAACAAGCCCTGAGCACCAGAGCCATAGAGGCTCAGATCTACCACACCAGACAAGACCCAAGGTGTAGGCTGTGCAAAGATGTGCCTGAAACAATCCAGCACATAACTGCAGGGTGTAAGATGCTGGCATGTAGAGCATACATAGAACACCATAATCAAGTGGCTGGACTAATATACAGGAACATGTGTGCAGAATATGAACTGGAAACCCCAAGGTCAAAATGGGAAAAACCTGCGAAGGTGGTAGAGAATGAGAGGGCAAAGATCCTGTGGAACTTCCAGATCCAGACTGATAGGATGGTAATGGCGAACCAACCAGACATTGTAGTGGTGGACAAAGAACAGAGAAAAGCCTCAAAAGTAATGGCTGATTTTGATCATTTAATTTTCAATCAATTTTAATTTATTGTTACTTTTGAACGTTTCAAGTCATTTCACTGAGCATTGTGGACTTTCTTTCTTTCACTGAAGGGTACCAACAATTTTGTCCACCACTGTGAGTAAAGTAATCATTTACTTTTTTGAAGTAATTTACCCAGCACTGGCTGTGGGAGACTGTAAGCTAGAGGGAGAGAGTGCAAACAAAGTGATGACTGGACATGTTGGTAGGCCTACAGTTCCGTCCAGAACTCAGAGGTGAATTTCTATTGAACTACTGTCACTGTGCAGAAACTATGTCCTAAAACGACACAGGTTTATTTCATATAGGCTAAAAGCGGCATAATCATAATAAAAGACCACTGGGAATGCATTGAAAATAGATCAAAAGATGATTGGAGTGGGACTTTTTGGAGGTAAAACTGAGCTGAAATGAAAAAAAAAAATCTACATAAATTAATCTCATTGTGTGAGTTTTTTTTTTTTCTTGTGGGCAGTTCCTCCAAAATTACAGGGTGAACCTGGGGGTCACTGGTTTGTCTCTGTAAAAGTAAGCTGTTGGAATTGGTTTTAGGAGCTTTCCCACAATCTCTGTGAGGCAGCTAAAGCACAGCCACTGCTGCATTCTTGTGTGTCTTACCATTAAGACCCACTGAATACCTTGGCGACAATGGTCATGTGGTCAATAAGGAGGAAGCCGTGGAAGCAGCTCAGACTTGAGCAAAGGGTGAACACTGGAATGGTCTCATTAAGTCCCAGCTGTTGTGTTTGGAACAATGAGAGCAGCACTCGTCTCAAACATTCCCAGCACCCCAGCATTAGAGCCTCCGTTAAGGCTGTGTAATAGAGTGAGGGGGCGGGTGGGGCCATTCGTGCTTTACACTAGGCTAAGAATTAAACAAACTTTTAAGTTTTCTTGTCTCTGTGTCTAAACAAACAGGAGATATAATCTATAGGTCCAGATTATTGGGACTTGCCTTTGAGGAAAATACTTTAGTTTCATTGAGTCAGTATGTTTATACTAAAGGTTCAAGAGTGCAAATGATGATTGTTTTTAGTTCCTCACACCATTTGCTCAATCTAGTTATATGAAAAAGGTTCAAAATGCCACGCATGTCATCACAGTAAGAGGAAACCAGAAAAGCAAAGCAAGTGACCCTTGTCTGGTATGGAGGTCCTAAAATGATAACCATCCCTTTCCCAACAAAAAAGTCCCCTACTGCTGCAGCTTTGGTACTGTAATGCCTACACTATTGCAATTGATTGGATTAGAGAGACATCTTACTGTGAGATGGAGCCCAGGCTCACCACCAGTCCCATTTTTCATGTAAATGGCTCAACAGGTCATGGTGCCTGACACAATAGAGTGGATAGTACACTGTTGGAAGCTTCCTTTGTCTGTAAAATTAGAGTCTGTGACATCAGTTGGTGAGGATTTTTTTCCCTCTACTCTTTCTAACTTTTGTAAAAAAAAAAAAAAATCATTGAGAGCATGGGAAATAAGTCTCTGATTCATGCCATTCTATATTACACCGCCAGTGGTTTTTTTTGGACAAGCGATGCAGGGATATATTCTTTGTTTCGTTATTCCTTTCCGACCTGAGGTTGGCAGTGTTTGCTTTGGAGCTGCCAGTTGATGTTTTAGGATTTCAGAATCCGGCCCACCAGTAATCCAGGAAATTTTAACCTGAAGCAACAAAGTAGCTGCTTTTAGACTTCTGGCAACAATAACAGCTGAAAACACACATCTAAGTCAAAGCATAAGGTTAATGTACTGCAAATCTCATCTGTGTATATTGCAAAAAGATGAGACACGGGATGAAAACACTGCAAAAGAGGCTAGACAAACATGGAAAGTGAAGCACAGGAAGGGCCAGGGGGCTTAAGAGCAGGTCATAACATCTGAGAATTCACACCTTCTCACCTCTGAGGCCATGGACAATAAAACTGAGTTTCCATATGACAGAGGATCTGAAGTCCACTTAAATATTTATATGTGTTTACTGTAGGTGTCTGCAAGTACCTCGGGTTTCTTTTTTTTAAGCCAAGGTTTGTGAGATCAGACTGCACATCTTCACATGACCTCTTGTCACTCAAAGACCTCCTTCATAATAAAGTCCATCTGGATCATATCCCCACAAGTCAAAATAGTTTGTTGAAAATGTCATTAAACGCTGTTGTTTCATACGTAATTATCGCAGCAGAGCCCGGGCCTTGTGTGTCTGACTGCTTCAGTAAATCCTTGTTTGTGTTTATCTCTTTGAATTAGCTGGAACTTACTTTAAAAATTAAGTTGGATCTCTAAGGGTCCATTTTTTTAATCGTCCTAAATCCTCTCTAAAACAGGCCTTCATGCTTCGTCACATGCTGAAGCTTTTCTAAATCCTCACAAACTTGTAGTTTATGCAAAGTGAGGGACAATATGATAAGGCATCTCCTGAGAGGTGAGATTCAGCTGCCGTTTCTGTTAAGTGCAGTGGTGTGTATTGTTTAAGCTGATATTGGACCATCTCAAATTTGCCTCTTGGTGTCTGATAAGCCCGTGCTCCCTTCTGCAGACTCTCTAGACTCCTCTCACAAACTCGAATAACACACACACACAAACACACACGCACACACACAGGCATGCAGTTAAACACTCGCAAACAGCTGTTTGCCTCTTCTGGGAGACTGTGCATGCCAACTGTGCAGCCACTGAAATGAGCTGCTAATCCCTGTACAGGCTCCCAAGCATATTTCAATCCTCCAAGCCATCACCACTGGCTGAGTGTGTGCTATTAGTCTGTATTCATGTGTACATCGAAGTATGTGTCAATCTGTTTGAGGGCCAGCTGCATAAAGCTTTGTGTATGGAAATGTCAAAGTGAGAAATATTGTTGTTTCTGTCCTGCTTGACCTCAATGATAGTCATACATCCCCTCCTTGCTTTGCACACGGGGGCACAACCTCTGCAGAAAAGAATTTTTCCAAAACTGTTTCCACCTACTGTTGCTCCCTTTCAAAGGATCAAACTCATTATTTGTACTTAAGAAAGTCAAATAGCTGAGAGGGTTGGGGTTTGGCGGTAAGGTTATGGCCTCATAGCCTCTGTGGAGCGAATATGCAAAAAAACTCATCTTTAAGTAGTGATGGAAGATGTCTCCTCTTCACCATTTGTCTTTTAGCTTTCAAGGCAACGTTTAGTCATCAAGTTGGATAGATAAATAAAAAGTTTTGATACAGTGCTTTGCATGTACTTCTCTTGATTGATGTTGCATCCTGGTAAAAAGTGACCTTTTTTAAGTATTGTTTTTAGTGGTCTTATCCACCACTCATCATGCCTTAGATGTTTCCTTTTAGTCTTTTTTTCTGGAGAAAATGAGGTTAAAGTACACTTTAGCTTAGTTTTAATTACAGCTTAACAAAGATAGGAAATGGTTAATTTTGACTGCAACATAGATATTAACAGTAGTTAAACCCAGAGAATCAAATGCCATCCTTTGACAAGTTTAACTTGGCAGTGGTCAGTAAAACAACTATTTTCTATGTACATCATTGTAATTGTCTTCTCATTTGCAAAAGTTCTTAAAAAAAGAACAGAATTTCCTAGAAATAAAGTTCGTATCAAATGGGACTTACAAGGACTTATTTTGATTTTGATATGCAAAGCTGTTAAGACTGGAATACATTACATTTTATTGTGTGTCAGTTTGCCTAAGTACAGTGGCCTCGAAGTGCAAATCACTTCAACACATCACTAAATGCAAAAACATATGAAAGATCACAATGATCATTTAAATAACAAAAAAATAAATAACAAAAACTACATTTTAAAAAGCAAAATTTTAGTTACCAAAACATTAAAAAAAAATACAGAAAGCAAAATAATTCCCAGAACTAAAAAAAATGTAACAAAATGAAACAAAGTAAGAAACCAACAAAAAGAAAGGCAAACATCAAACACAAAACATCACTGACTGGATGATGACATTTGAGTTTTGAAGAAGGGAAAGGCAGAAGGATGTTTTACCCAAACTATAGTAAAGAGTCATTAGAGCAGTGAATAAAATTCCTCCATCATTCCTACTTCTACTGCTTAAAAAGGCAGAAAACATGTTAAATATGAACATTGTGTTTGTAGTGTACTTAAAACATACAGCTTACCTAAGGAGCAGAAGAAAAAAATGCTGTTTGAAAAAGAGTCTATTTGTAAAAAAAAGGAAATACACTAGGCGAGCCACAGGCTCCCTGCTTGGAACTCTTAGCAACGGGGAGGGGAAGAGGGGCGTGGTTGCTACGTGCCAACAGACCCACCCACAACTCTGAGACGCTCTCTAATGAACTCCTGACGCTCTGCAGAAACCAAGTCCTGGAAAGAGACACAGGTTGTTGTTGTTATTGGCTAAAAACAGCATCATCATAATTGAAAGACCACTGTGAATGCTTTTAGAATAGATCAAAGGATGATCAGAGTGGGTCTTTAAGATTCTTCTAGAGCTATTATAATTATACTTTATGTTCTTTGAGTGTGTCTGAAGGAATTGATGTGTGAATTTGTAAAAAAAAATGTTTTTTAACATTCTATCTGCTCTTTTACATGGTTAAATAGTACACACTTTTATCTGCATTATTTGTAACCCTTATCAACTAATGTGACATATTCTTTAAGTTTTTCTGAAGGTTTTTCGTCCCAACCCTCAAAAAATTGAACACGATTGACAATGAAACTCCCGATGCTATTTTAATTATTCTTGAATCTCCTTTTAGTTTTTGTGCATCACATGTTCAAAGGAAACCCAATTCTCGGGGTAAATAGGTTTAGTAGCAAAACATTGCATTTGTCAACATACAGCTGCTAAAAGTTTTTATATTTTCTTTAATAAATCAAAGCAAAACCTTAAAATGTGTAGATTCTTTTGTTATCTCCACCAAGGAGATAAAAAACTGTCAGAAAAGCTTTCAATTAATTTTTCCATTTTGAATTTCTGAGATGTCAGATTGTCTTCAGGCATAATAAGAGCAATTTTTCATAGCTACCTGTTCGTGGCACATTGTCCACCTATTCATCAGCAGGGGCCTCATTTATTAAACTTTGCGTAGGATTTGCGTCAGAAGTGGCGTACGGATGAAACATAGGACGTGCGTACGCACAGAAATATTCGGATTTATAAAACCGTGCGCACGCACATCCTACGGATTTTTGCCTTAATAAATCACAATCGATCCTAAATGTAGCGCAGCTTTTGCGACTTCGTGACACGCCCGTGGTTGCCCACGGTGGTTGCCCACGGTAGTAGTCCGTGAAACACCCAGAAGTTAATATTCATTGATTGCGAAATCATCGCAAACACAGAGAGGAAATCAAAAAAACGTAACTTCACTCAATGTGAAGTAGAAGTTATCGTTGGCGAGGTGGAAAAGAGGAGAAAAATTTTGTTTGGAGGGCACAGTGTGGGACTTGAAGTGGGACTGGCACGGCGTGGTTCCTCCGAGTGCTCCTCTGTAACGCCGGGCCCAAAAGCCCGCAGAGGTACAAGAGGACGGCTCGAGGAAGTCGGAACCGGCTCATAAGCCACTCGTCCTCGTTTGCCAGCAAGTCTTCTTGCTGTCTAAAGATGCGTTCACTCTGAATTTTCCATTTGCCACATCTTCTAAGAGCGCAAGATCAGCCATTGTGCGTCATTACGCATTGTGATGGGGCATTTTATTTCCATCCATTTAATTGCATCTGACAAGCTACAGATGTCGGGAATAACCGACGTGGAAATGGGAAATTGTTCAGCGCAAATCTAATTTCCTGTTGCTTTCTGAATGGTTGAGACATACGCCATACATTGTTTTATCAAAATTATAAATATACATGAATACCATAATTCCGTAGCTTATGAAGAAATGTTGAAAACAACTTTCCCCAGTGGACAATTGATCCATCCATCCATCCATCCATCCATCCATCCATCCATCCATCCATCTATCTATCTATCTATCTATCTATCTATCTATCTATCTATCTATCTATCTATCTATCTATCTATCTATCTATCTATCTATCTATCTATCTATCTATCTATCTATCTATCTATCTATCTATCTATCTATCTATCTATCTATCTATCCATCTATCCATCCATCCATCCATCCATTTGCACCTGTATCTGCTCCGCCAGACGGACACATTAACGAGAATATCAGTTTTGTACATTATTTCGTTCTGTTAACTATATTATTTATGAGGATGAATTGCACAACATGCCAATATTGCAGAACATATTTTCCTTTTCTTTCTGCAAATAAGTGTTCATTTGAATTTCTGTTGTAATTTTCGTTTGATTTTTTTTGTTTGTCTCACTGCTGATCGATTAAACGGGTGTTCGTGTAGGCTGTTAATTGTAAGACTTGCTTTGTGAAGTCTTTATGTTATTTCTGAGAGGCAGTATTGTCATTTTCACTTTCACGTGTTTCTTCCATCTGCCGACGGTGTCGCCGTTTCTCATTTCACCTGTTTTTGTGCGTACGCCTGGGTCAGAGCTTGCGTGAAGGACCGCACATTTTCCTGTCAAGTTTGCGTTTTATAAATATCAATTATTGCGTAGAGAGTGGCGTACGCCTTTCTTTTGTGCGTACGCAACGTTTATAAATGAGGCCCCAGGTCTCCAAATAAAATCCTTCCCTGTGATTTTTCATCTTTTTCATGTGTGTCCAGCCGGCCAGAGCACACACAGACCTTGCATTTTAAGTAAAAGAAGTGGTGTAATTATTTTTAATTCTTAGGGTCAAAGTAAAACATGGTTTTGTGTTTATAAAAACAAAATTATTTTTAACAAAAGACACAATTTGCTGGAGAATAAAGAAGTCAAGAGTGATCTCTTCATTCAGAGCAACCCTCATGAAAGCTGTTTGCAGACTGATGCATGACTAGCAATAGTGTGGAAAATTGTGTATTTAATCAGCAATTACCCTAATAACTGTGCTGACGTGCATTGTGATACAGAGTTTGACAGCTTGTGTAACAGGTAGAGGGACCTGAGGAGTACGAAGGTTTGCTGAAAGCCTGGCCAATGTCTGTGAGTCATGGCTTGTCAACAAACCCCTCTTGTTTCAGACATAACCAAGGTTCAGGTGGCTCCAATAACTCTTGTGCTATCTTAGGCACTTTAACATTGGGAGTTGGGTCATCTAGACCCCACTAGACAGTGCGCTGAATCTTTTTTCTTCAATGATTTGTGATCTTCACTGGTGTCCATGGATTACATGAAATCCTCTCCACCTTTAGCCACCATTGTCATGGTAGGGAAAACACGTCAATGGTCATCTGGACCCCATAGGATAGAACAAGGGATAAGTATTTTTTCCTTTAGTGAGTGTATCTCAGGTCACTCCCACCGACAGCTCATGTACTTCCTCTTTCACATATTTTCTGAAGCCTCCTAATCTGCTCATGACATCATCTAATTTGAAGACATTTGTTTCTGTGGCGCATGCTTAAGTACATATCAAACAGAAATAGTCTCAACCTCTGTTAACTGGAGTTTTCCTTGCCTTATAAGGAGAAGTAAAAGGCAGCGTGTTATTTAGAGTAGAGTATGGATGTTTACCAGCTTTAGACAGCTTGGCATTAACTCTCATGCGACTCCATGCTTGCACAACTCAACCGGTTGTCAAAACAAAGAACAAAAGCAACTCACCTACAGCACACATAGCAGCAGAGTAACTCCCTTCTAAGTTGGCGGTTGCCATTCAAGCTCCGATCTCCTAACAGAACTCTGGGAGTTTGAGGGTTCTGCCGCCTATCTGAGCTGCTTCTACATTTGCACTATCATGAAGACGTTTTTCTTCTGAGCCATTCTCACACTTATTTATTTATTTGCTAATTTTGGTAGCTTGGGGGATGGGATGCACCAAATTACCACTAGCATCACCATGTCCTTCAATTTCACATCTTCACTCGCTAAATTTTAGTTTTTTGAGGCATCACTGTCTTTTTTTGATTCTTGATGGTGCCCGGGATGATGACACCACTTCACTCTCTTGTTGTACTAGTTTGGATTTGGACATTCATTGTTCTCCACCTGCAGCATTGCATTGTTTTACTATGTCATTGCTATGATTAACGGTGAAAAAACCCCAATAAACAGATTATTTATAGGGGAAACCAGAGTAACCAGCCCATATGTGATTCCATTAAAATCATGTTGCTGTGAGGCGTTAATGTAAACCCAGTTTTAATACTCAAAAGAACAGATGCTGAAAGGCTATTTTTGGTTTTGTTTATAATTTATTATTTTAGTGACAGAGTCTTCTAAGATCAAATTGATTGAAAATGACTGACTTGCTTAGCTTATATAATTATAAGACATGGGCAAGACCAATTGTGGTTATGTCTGACTGTGTAGCCACAAGGGGGCCCAAGTCTGGGTTTCTCTGTCCAGGTCCCCAGCCTGGATAAAATAGAGTGCTGTGTCAGGAAGGCATCTGGTGTAAACATCAATATCAAATCACCTGTGCGAATCAGTGAATGCTAGTTTGCTGTGGAAGGAAATGCCGAAAGGTGAAAAACAAAATACTTTATGTAAACATATTTTAAAAATACATTTAATTATTTGATTCTACAAACACTTAGCTCAGTAATTGTAGTAAAAATACAATAGGAGCAGAAAATAGATTTCGTTTGAGGCGTTTTGTGCAGTGCCTTGTGTTCTTGCAACTTTGAAGAAAACTGCCATGGACAAAAACTCTGTTGTAATAAAAAAAGTCACTGCCACTTGCACTGTGCAAAAATGAAAAACAAAATCAGTAATACATAACTTTCATAATGGATACTTTACAATATTATTGATTATTCAAGAAATTTGACTGAAGATTTCTCGTCCAAATCTTTCTATACAAAAAAATCCAGCAGAATAAATAAATTCCAACTGTTTTTTATTTAACATTAAACGACTAAAAGCAAAATAATACAAAATGTTTTACATTTCCTTGACACATGAATGCAACAGCTTTAGTTTGACAGATTTTATTCATTAAATTGTATTTACTATCTATTTGTCTAAAAAGTCAAGGCCAACAAAATGGTCATAACAATAGGGGATATGTACATATTATTGTTTAAAACGCAAGAAAAAAACCATTTGAGATCAATGCTAAAGTGTTATGGGAAAGACACGTTTGCATTTATTGCTTGAAGGGCAGATGAATACAGAAACCATAAAGCATAGACTTTTTCTGTCATTATAAATTTATTAATTTACATTTATTACATTACATAATTTACATTACGAGTGTTTACCATTGTTTTGAGCTTCAAACCTGTTTTGCTTAGTGTGCCGATGCTTTGTAGAGCTATTTTTTTTTCTAGTAGTTTCATCTTCTATTGCATCTGATATTTACACTACAGGCTGGCAGGGACTAAAGTTTCAAAAGTAACGTCATCACATTCCTAATGTTTTTCTACTCTTTTGCTGATGGCTCATCTCATTTATGAAACTTAGACTACCAACTTGGGAGTCAATGTGGCATTTTTGCAATCTAGTCTGATCGAGTCCCAACATTTAAATAAGATCATGTCATGTTTACTTTCTTAAAGTGCTCAAGTTTGCAACGCCATTAAACCTGCTGTTTTTGACACAATTAATCTGTTGCTGGGGGTTTCCATGTTGTAAAAAAAGTCTGCGAGGAGTGAAAATTAGAGTTTGTTCTGCTTTGTGGAACAGTAGATTTCCAGTAGTCATACAATTTGAGTTGTTCATTCTTCAAACGAAACATCCGCCAGTTGGATTTGAATAATAATAATAATAATAATAAACTTTATTTGTATAGCACCTTTCCAGATAAAAATCACAAAGTGAACTGATCACATTGCTTACAACTCTCATGGTCTCCTTTCTTTTAAAGTTCTAGACACTCTTTCAGGATTCAAATAAAGAATATCATTAAATGGTAGCTTTTAGGTATGTCTTTGTTCTAGGCAAAGGTAATGTCCTTTTATGCTATGTGAGCTGCAGGCAAGGCTTAGCATGAAATGTGAATAAATATATAAAAACCTGTCAGATAAATTATTATGGTAATGAGAACCGTAATCCAAAATAATGGATGCGGTTTTATCAGCACATATACAACGTTTTTTTAAGGTCAATGCTTCCTTGCTGCAGTTTAGTTCCCCAAATACTTTAGAAAATATTATTTCAAATGTCTGCCTTAGACATTGGTTTTCAGAGAAATAAAATACAGTAAAAGTTTTGTTTTAGTTTGTGACTGTATGCTTCTTGTTCTGCTTGGAGAACTAACTTCTTTTGATAAAAAACTAAATTTTTAATATAAATGTTCAGTGAATGACTCAGTTGTGTCCTAGGCTGAAAACCAAAAGGAGTTTCAGAAAAGGAGGTGTTCATCATATTCTGCAGGACAGTGACTTTAAATTATATTCCACACAGCAGTGGCTGGAATGTGTTTACCAACTCACAAAAATGCATTTGAATGTCAAACAAAGAAATCCCTGACTCTTGGTTTCTAAGATGCAATGTGTTTTGCTTAAAATACAAGCAATCTTTTCAGTTGTGTGTTGCTGCTCACTGTGTACGTCTTCACATCTTTTTGGAAAGTAAAAATATGTTGGATGTTGTGTACATTGCTTAATGCTCATTGAATTTCTGTATTGAGTTCAGCCTGCTGAGTTGGACTCTATTCAGAAGTTGAAGCTGAAAAAACCAATACTGAACCAAGCTAATGTGTATTTCTATTGGTAAACCAATGCTTTGTGAAAGCCTTTGACTTGATTACATCATTCTTTATTCGGCATTTCATAAAAGGGGTCTGGATGCCTCCAGATGCCAAATCCCAAAACCCAATATGTTTGAGTTTCAGGCAGGCACAACCAAGAATAAAAGAATGAAGATTGGTCATTTATTTCAGAATGATTTCCTCAATAAATAAAATTGTTTGGAATAAAACAAACACGCCATGGCACGTTGATTCCTGTTACTGTCAGTTCTTGTGACTCATGTGCATGTACCTATGTGGGACGGAAGCTGTTGACCTCTGACTGGGCTTTAACAAACAAATGCAAATGACCTAATAATGACTGTTTGACTCTAAGTACTGATGGCTTCCACTCAATGACAGAATGATTGACAGCCTCTGCAGTGTTAAGAGTTAATTTGACATTGCCTCAAAAAGAGCTTGTTTTTATTGATTTTGATCTACAACTCAGGAAGTAGGTCATTACAATTCCGTCAAAAGCTGCTTCCAAGCCATTTTTGCAAGTCTCACTAACTTAAATTTATTCCAGTGAAGTTCATTCCAATAAAACCGTCAAGTCTGGAAATCATGATTGTTCCTCTTGTTCTGTCTGTTAATGGGGTACCAATCAATCGTTAATACCATGAATTTAAAAGACGGACTCTAGATAAAGTCAAAAAAGAGATAAAGCTTTCTTTCTTGGAAGTGTCTCTTTTATTTTATTTTTTATTTTTTATTTCAAAACACTCTAGAGTTTATTGATAACTAATCTGGATCTTGACAGATTTATTTACATCTTAGACTTGAATGAAATTGGTAAGACTTCTAAGCCTTCTGTGGCTAATGGTGTAGTAGTGCCCACAAAACTATTTAGGGGTGACAGATCAGAATTTAATAACTATGACAAAAAAGGAGCCTTATTAAATTAAATTATGATAATACACGTTTGAGATTTAAAAAAAAATATTTAGATTGTTTACAGTAACTTTGTTGCTAAAATTAAGTTTGACGAGGTAGTATTTGTTTGTCCTTGCTCTAGTTCAGGTAATGTCTGACCAATTTTCATTGGTCATTTTGGGATAACACAGACACTCACTAGCCACTTAATCAGGCTCACCAGTCTAAAGGCCCGTACACACCGGGACGAATATTCGCCAGGCGTTATTCGCCAGCGTTTTTCGCCACGTTTTTTGTGTTCACACCCAGGCGATTTTCGCTGACGGTGAGCCGAGCGAACATGCAATTTCATTCCCTGACATTAGATGGCGCTTAATGTAAACAGAAATACTCCTGTACACAAGGTGGCGCTGCGCAACTTTACGATTCTTAAAGTCGCTTTTCACTCAGAAGAAGAGAGCAAATATTTACGCGCTTGTCAGAATAATACAAAGAAAACATGAATATTTCAAGCATCAGTAGCTCCAACTGGTACTTGGTAAGGGGATATTTTAGAATGTCCGTCATTATTTCTTTGAGGCAGTGTAGACGCTACTTGGCGTCTATCTTCTTCGCTGGTATGTGTGCTCAGCAAGGCAGTTTTGTGTTTGAGCGCCCCCAAGTTGTGTTTTACTGTAACTTCAGAAGTTCCAGACACGTGTGCAAAAGCGCCATTCTCATTGGTCGAATAAATTTCGACGCGACGCGTCGAAAAAAAAAAACGAACCCGAGGCGTTGTTTTTTTTTGACGCTTTGGCGCGTGGCGTTTTTTCGCGTCGGTGTGCACACTCTCATTGGTGCCCTTTGTTTAGTCACGAGGTGTTAAATTCGTCCCGGTGTGAACAGGCCTTAACTGCTCGTTAACGCAATTTTCTTATTAGCCAATTACATGGCAGCACTTCAACAGATTTACGCATGTACACATGGTCAAAACGATCTGCTGCAGTTCAAACCGAACATCACAATGGAGAAAAAAAGGGGATTAAAGGGACTGTGAACATGGCATGGTTGTTGGTGCCAGATGGGCTGGTCTGAGTATTTCAGAAACTCCTGATCTACGAGGACTTTCACCCATAACCATCTCTAGGGTATACAAAGAATGGTCAGAAAAAGATAAAATATCCATTGAACAATTTGCACCATTGCACCGGAAATGGACAGTGGAAGATTGGAGAAATGTTGCCTGGTCTGATAAGTCTCCACATCTGCTGCAACATTCAGATGGTAGGGTCAGAATTTGGCATCAAAATTTAAAAGCATGAATCCATCTTATCTTGTATCAACGGTTCAGACTGGTGGTGATGGTGTAACGGTGTGGGGGATGTCTTCTTGGCACACTTTTGGCCCATACCAATTGAGCATGGTAACAAAACTACAGCCTACTTGAGTATTGTTGTTGACCAGGTCCATCCCTTTATGACCACATATTACCCACCTTCTGACAGCTACTTCCAGCAAGAAACATGCCGTGTCATAAAACTGAAATAATCTCAGACTGGTTTCTTGAATATAACAATGAGCTCACTGTACTCAAGAGGCATCCACAGTCACCAAGTCTCAACCCAATAGATCACCTTTGGGATGTGGTGGAACGGGAAATTAGCATCATGGATGTGCAGCCGACAAATCTGCTACAAGGCTATCAATATGAACCAAATTCTCTGACAAATGTTTCCAGTATCTTATTGAATCTACACCACCAAGGATTAAGTCCGTTTTGAAGGCAAAAAGGGGTCCAACCTGGTAATAGCAAGGTGTGCCTGATAAAATGGCTGGTGAGTGTACAAATAGTTGGTTTTATTTTATTTTTTCATTGTTTTTTAAGCCTTTCTATAAATAAAAGTACGTCTTTAGTCTATAGTATAAACCAAGTCAAAAAGCTTGTTTACATGCAGACCAAATATCCAATCAAATCTGTTTACTTGAATCACTAGATTTTAGAAGTGACATGTTTACAAGATAATATGTGGTCTTTTATCTGATAACAACAGTTATATGATGAGGTATCTGGCCAGTAAATACAGTTTTTCACTGAAAATCCATACATCCACTTTTATTGAATAACTTGCATAGTTTTATATCTTTGTATGTGTTGACAAAATAAAATAGACAAAAGTTACCAAGCTGAATTAGGAGACTCAGCAGCATGATTTCTCCAAGGCGGCAACAATTTCTTACTTATGAACAAATAAGAAAAACAGCAACATGACATTGTCTATTTTGTAGACATACATCATTTTCCATTTAGTAAAGCTAATTGTATGACCATCTGTGCAGTCACGTTTACAAGGAACAGGCTAACGGAGATTTTCAAGGAACGTGAGGTTAAAAATGCATGTGCCTGCCAGGGCACTTATGTCAATGTAGATGGAGTGGGACCATCGGGTGAACGAGGAGCTATGGCAGCAATAAGCCCAGCAAACAGAATGGAAGAGCTGGCAGAGCTAGTGAAAACCTTTGTCCAGTCTCAAGCAGCCAGGGACAAGAAGCTGGAAAAGGAATTCTCCTGCCAGGAACAAAGATGGAGAGGCATGCATGACCAATTCCAGCAGATCCAGCAACAGGTGACTGCAATGCAGGAGGAGGGGCGTGGTCCACATGAAGATCATGGCAGCAGAGCGTATGTGGAAGGTGACGACCATGATGCAGGTGGCCAGATTTTTAGGCATGTGAAAGAGCCTAAACTTCACCCATTAACATCGGATGATGATATTGAACACTTTCGCACCACATTTGAGAAAATGGTTCAAGTATGCCGGTGGTCCAGAGAAGAGTGGGCTCAGCAAAATATATCATCACACTCGACCTGAGCAAAGGATACTGGCAAGTGGCCTTGGCTCCAGAGACCAAGGAGTTAACTGCATTCAGGACACCATTTGGTATGTACCAATTTAGGGTGTTGCCCTTCGGCCTTCAAGGGGCACCACCAACCTTTCAGCGGCTCATGTATCCCACCTTAAGGATGTTTTGCAGTGCATCCGAGCTGCTGGATTAACCATCAACCCGAATAAGTTCGCTTTGGCTCATCGGGAAGTGGAGTATCTGGGGTTAGTCCTTGGGTTTGGACAATTAAAGCCTCAGGTGGATAAGATGGAAGCCATTCGTTCCTTCCCAATTCCCGCAACAAAGAAGAAAGTGAGAAGCTTCATTGGGTTGGCGGGCTGGTATCGGAAGTTTATCCCCCGTTTCTCGGAGAGGTTAGTGGTGTTGCATAATCTAATAAAGAAATCGGCCCCTAACAAGGTCTGTTGGACAGATGACTGCAACAATGCCTTCTGCGACCTCAAGGAAGCCATTTGCACACAGCCGGTCCTTCATACACCAGACTTCAGCAAGCCATTCATCTTACAGACTGATGCCTCAGGAGTAAGTCTTGGAGCAGTTCTTCTTCAAGAGGTCGATGAGGACAGAAGACCTGTGGCGTTCTTGAGTCGTAAATTGCTGGACAGAGAACTAAAATATTCCACTGTGGAGAAGGAATGTCTAGCCATGAAGTGGGCCATTGAGTCTTTCCGATATTATCTGCTTGGGCGCCACTTCATCCTGGAGACAGATCATCGTCCCCTGCAATGGCTGAACCGCATGAGAAATGCCAACACATGCCTTGCTGGGTGGTACCTTTCCTTGCAACCTTATAATTTTACAGTGCATTATCGACCTGGCCGTTGTAATGTTGTTGCAGATTGTTTGTCGAGGAAAATGGAGATTTGAACTGCTGTGTCTAGTTCAGGGGGGGAGGAGTGTAACAAAGTGGCATTTGTTACTTGTGTGTGTCAACTTGTGTCCACCTGATTTTACCTGTTTTTCTGCTCACCTGCCTCCTCACTAGGGCATGTTTGGACAAATCTTTGCCTGCTTGGCAGCCATTTTGAATGTTCAGCTGAAACCATTTTGAAAGGGGTGTTTAGCTGTTAACCCCGCATCCATTCGGTAATGGTTTGAACCAATCGGAGCGAGGCTATATAAGCAGTGTTTGCTCAGTAGGGGGGAGTTGTAATTGAGAACACGTTGGACTGTGAAAAATAAAACTATTGACTCCAAACAAACCAAGACCCAGTCTGGTCACTTCAGCACAGCCACTTATGCTATTCTGTCACAGAGTCCCTATGTCTGTGTGCCATTGGGAAGGAAATCAACCCTGAGTTTAAATTGGGGGGTTGAGTCTGTATGAGGGTAACTAATAAGAAATTTATGGCCATAAATTAAAAGTGCTATAGGGACTAGAGGGCTGCATTGGGATTGGGTCCCGCAGGACCCGGCGGGACCCAAGCCAAATCTCGCGGGATTGGGCGGTTTGAATTGTGCTGTGGGCGGGAGCGGGCGGCAAAAAAAAAAACCCAGCGGGATCAGTGCTGCCATGAATATCTCATGAATATATATAAGCGGACTACATTAGGCTGAGCGGCTGTTGGATTCTTATGTACTGAAGCTCCGTGAAGGCACCAGGTAGAGACGCCCAATGGCCTCTGTCATCTAACCTGTTGTTGGGGGTGTGCAACGCCCCGCCCCGCCTCTTACTAAGAGCGCACTTCAGGCCGTCTGTCTGCGCGCGCACACACGCAGACTTTTAACCGAACAGGATTTGTGAAAATATATTTAATAATTAAGTTGCAAATTCCACAAAAGAAGAATGCATGAAAAGATGAGGCTGGAGGAGGGATATGAATGTCTTTAATAATATCAATAAAAATACGTGTTTTTTTCCTGCGGGACGGGAGACGATACAAAATCAATGCATCTCTATTACTGTGCGGGACTAAATTCTATGAGTTTTGCGGGTGCGGGCGGGAGTGGACATACATATTGCGGGTGCGGGCGGGAGTGTAACGCATACGTTGCGGGAGCGGGCGGGATTGGTCAGAAATTCAGCGGGCGGGAGCGGGATGAAGAAAATAGTCCCGCGCAGGGCTCTAATAGGGACTAAAAAGGCAGTGTGTGTAAATGTGGCTTATACCATGGTCCGGGTGAATACTGTATTTTGGTTGGCTGCTGGGTGTGGATTAAAAAATA
This sequence comes from Oryzias latipes, assembly GCF_053564925.1. NCBI lineage: Eukaryota > Metazoa > Chordata > Actinopteri > Beloniformes > Adrianichthyidae > Oryzias > Oryzias latipes. Next base: position 12,088,630 of record NC_136240.1, read on the forward strand.
ATAATCTACAGTAATAATGCACGTCTAAAAAAGAAGTTCCGACCACATAGCTTAAATGTTCTATATCACTGCTCTGGTTTCTTTAAAACAAACTTTTGCTTCATCATCTGGATAAAAGCAAGCGGTAAGAGGTGAAATTTCTCTCTGAACTGACACTTTGTTTAACCCTTGTGCTATCCTAGGCACTTTGACATTGGGAGCGAGGTCATCTAGACCCCACAAGACAGTGCGCTGAATTTTTTTCTTCAATGACTTGTGATCTTCACTGGTTTCCATGGATTACGTGAAATCCTCTCCACCTTTATTCACCATTGTCATGGTAGGGAGAACACGTCAAAGGTCATCTTGACCCCATAGGATAGCACAAGGGTTAACCAAGCTTGACAATCAGCAAAATATCGCTTTCATTTGCCACTGCAGTTGATATCGGTGCCGGCTAAGTGGCGCGTTGTCACGATAACATGACTATGTGCCGCTCAACATTACAAATAGTAAAATTTTTGTGAAAAAGGCAATCTAAATCGAAAAAAAATACAAGAACAAATTACTAAAAACTGATTGAATATTCATTTATTTTGTAAGACCATGGCGAGGCAGGACAATGGCCTTTAAATTGTAAATTATCAGAAAGTAATGCACGCTGTGGAAGCCTTTTACCGTCTGATGCGAAGTGGAAGATGTTTTTTTTCCCCGAAGTGGCCATTATCCCTTACTTATAGCGAAAAAAGAGTTTTGGCTGGTCAATTAGACAAGTAAAGTGTTGCATAACTATAGCTTCTTTTGATACCACAAGAGACAAAACTAAAAAGAAAAAATATACATATGTATCAAGAGGCAAAGATAAGACAACACAATCACTCACAGACAAGCAAACAAACAACAAAGTAATCATTCATGTGAAGAGAGCTCACCAAAGGTGAGGATGAGGAAATGAAAGTACAGTTAAAAATAAATCTTGAGGAGCAAGTCACAGCAAAACATCCCAGCATGAAAGACTATAACTACTATATCGCATGCCTGATAAAACAGCAGAAGCTTATCAGCCAATGGGTAATTTCAATTAAAAGGGGTTTTGCAAGACAAGTGGTTTAATACCTCTGAGGAAACCTGTCACCACGGGAGAGGTGGCAGCCTGCCTCCACGAGACAGAGACAGGAAGAAGAACCGTGTGCTGCATGAATGGCTGGACTTGGCCCCAGAAGCAGCACATGATGAGCGTTATTGTATTAGTTCCTCGCCAATCACATAATGAACTCTCTGTCAGACGAGACAAAAGTCTGACCACACCCCTGCAGCATGGTAAAAAGCTAGAAGAATGTGATCGGTGGGATTAAACAACGAAGGAGCCCTGAAGGGAGGCAATGGAAGGCCCTTTGCCAGGGAGAGATAGCAAGTTTCAGAAGCTTAGTGTTGTCAAATGTTTTATTCAGCCATGACTGTGAGTGCTGCCAAACAGATTAGCCTGTTTACCAAAGGTTCTCATTTAGGAGATAAATCTTTAAATGTTGGCTATGAAGGGGCAAGATGAGGAGAGGACACATTCATGTCAAACAAAGAAGGTGGCATAACTCATCCAATGCAACGACATAGAAACTCAAAGGGGAAAAAAAAAAAAAAAAACTCTTTACCTTGCTGCAAAATGTCAGTTACTGACAAATGCAAGCAGACTTTAGTCAAAATGCTTTAGAATATCTCATTCCCAGCGTGAGGTGAGAATCGAGCTTTCTTCACACCAAACAGGTTAAGCCATTACTGTACACTAAGATGAGGTTGGGGCGGTGGGGGTTGAAGATCTGAATCCATTCTTTGTTGTAGTTCAGAGGAATTCTTGCCTCTCGCTACTCCCATAGTCCTTTTGTTCTAGTCTGTTGCAGTGGGGGTGATGAGGCTCCCATGGGGATGTCCAGCTGCAGAAGTCCAATCTGACTGGATCTTTATCTTCAACTATATTAGCAGCAATACTCTCTCTCTCTCTCTTCTCAGAAGAAGAAAAGATGTAGAATGGACTTTGGTTGTGTCATCATTTCTTCACTACTCACTACATAGTGCCTGGTCAGCCCTATGACCTGGATTCGGTCATAGGGCTGACCGAATCCACAATTCAAAAATCGAGTGCCCTAGAAATTTCCCAGAAATCTAAAAACCAGTGTGTACCAATGCTCACTAGATTGGCTAATGTGGACCACAATGTCTAGCACTGAAATATTTTTCATGTGATATAAAAGTATTTTAAATGTATTTTTATAAACCATCCAGGTTTCATCGTCGAAACACAGTAGATTTGTAGTTTTCGTGAAATGCTCATATTTTTTACTTCTGGAAAATGGTAACGGGCCACCATAGAAGTAAAAAATGAATATATTTACAAGAATAAAGTTGCACATTTATGAGAAAAAAGTCATTTTATAAATCATTTTATAAACCAAAGAGTCAAATATAAATTCAAGAAATATGGCACCTGGATTCATCGCTTTCTCCAAGTCTGAAGTGACCCTGATTTTCAGCAGAGAGTTCTGACCTGCAGACAACTTGCCCTCAACTTGCAGCACTGCTGATAACAGTCGAAGAAGAAAAAGGACCTTAATCTAATGTCTGCAGACACAACAGTGAAAAGAACTGTAAACTCTGTTAAAACCCAGAAGAATGGCTGTTAATCAGCAGAAGGAATACCAACCTTGGTCATTCCACACATTATGGACCCTTTTTTTTTTTATTTCACAGCATTACCTTATGATAATAATAAAAAAGTGCTTAATCAATTATTGAAGATGGTTAAATTAATAGATTTCTAATGATATTACTCCCCTTGCTCCAAAAATGTATTCATAATTTTTCCTAATGAAAACATAATTTGCACATATTTTTAACTTTTGATACTTGATCAATTTTTGCTATGAAGAATTTTTGAAAGTGTTATGTCTATTTTACTGATATTGTATTATTTTTTTAATCATATAGATTAATTTTTTAATTTACATAATTTGCATTTATTTTAGATACCTGATCTTCATTTTCCATGTTGATTTCTAAAATAGTTATTTTTTACATAATAATTAAGTAATTCATCTTTGTCATATTATTTATTGATACTTCAGGATTCTTAATTATGTATAGATAATAAAATGGTTACGGTAGAACAGGGGTGGAATTATGTAAGTTCGCTCCCTTCCACTCCCTTTGAAGCAATATTTCTTTTAATGTTTAATTATCCTCAATTTGATATGTCATTGTATGAATGTATAACTGATTATTGTAATATTTTTATGTATTATTCTTTCTTGATTGCTTTAAATAAACCATTTCAAATCAAATCAAAAATGTTATGAAAATCCAGTCACATTTTTATGAGATAAAAAGTTGTCATTTTACATGGAAAAAGTCCCGCTTTGTTGAAAATATAGTTGGTTGTGTTTGCCTCCATTCACATAACATGGTGGCTAAATCCACCAACACACCCATTTATGGTGATACCATAAGGCTTTGGTTTATCATAGGAATCGATGTGCCATAATGCACTTGGACCTCTGCACCTACCGTATACTGTTAAGAGTGTAAACGGCATGCTTGTTGACCCACTCCTTCTGGGTCAAGAATCTTCTTTTGAAGAGGCACAGTTTCCTACAAATTCTTTTCAATGTCCTTGACCAATGATGACTCTACGTCTCTCTTACTGAAACATGACATTGGTTCTTTCTTTTTGCTGTCTCGTTTTTCTTAGTAAACAGACTTTTGCCTCATATACGCATGCCTTTTATTACATAAATTCTCAATAAATAATGAAATTCTAACTTGATTGTGTGAAATATTGACTCTTACTCCCCAACCTTCTACAAGTTTAGTCTTGCATTTCTGACTTTTTTTCTTATGAATTTATAAATTTATTCTTGTAAAACTACAACTTTTTTATAATTTTACGACTTTATTCTCGCTAATCTATTTATTTATTTATGTATTTATTTTTTCATAGTGACTAAAATACTCTGTTGTATATTTGTTTAAAACAAAATAGAAAAAATGTATTGAGCATGGTGTCTAAATCCCTTTTAAAATCCAGGGCACTCAATAGTCCCACATTATATAGTATAATAGTAGTTAGGAAGTAAAGGCCCGTACACACCGGGACGAATTTCGCGCGCGATATTCGCCGACGTTTAACGCCTTGTGACTAAACAAAAGGCACCAATGTGAGTGTGCACACCGACGCGAAAAACGCCACGCGTAAAAGCGTCATTTTTAAAAAAACGTCTCGGGTTCGTTTTTTTGGTTTGACGCGCCGCGTCAAAAACTATACAACCAATGAGAATGGCGCTTTTGCACACGTGTCTGGAGCTTCTGAAGTTACAGTAAAACACAACTTGGGGCGCTCAAACACAAAACTGCCTTTCTGAGCACACATACCAGCGAAGAAGATAGACGCCAAGTAGCGTCTACACTGCCGCAAAGAAATAATGATGGACATTCTAAAATATCCCCGAAAACGCTCATGATACATTTTCATTGTTCTTGTACCAGTCGATAAATCTCCCCATGTTCTTCTCTTCTCGTAACTATGGGATGTACCCAAAATCGACGTCTTTTCCGGCCTCTTTCATCATTCAACAGAACAATAATTTCTTCATCTCTGGAACTGGAGCTGGAGCTACTGGTGCTTGAAATATTCATTTTTGCTTTGTATGATTCTGACAATCGCGTAAATACTTGCTCTCTTCTTCTGAGTGAAAAGCGACTTTAAGAAGCGTAAAGTTGCGCAGCGCCACCTTGTGTACAGGAGTATTTCTGTTTTACATTCAGCGCCATCTAATGTCAGGGAATGAAATTGCATGTTCACTCGGCTCATCGTCAGCGAAAATCGCCTGGGTGTGAACACAAAAAACGTGTCGAAAAACGCTGGTGAATAACGGCTGGCGAATATTCGTCCCGGTGTGTACGGGCCTTTAGGAGGTGATTTGGGCATAGCTTTTGTATCAAACTTCCCAAAATTAAAATAATTACTGTTCTTGGACAAGGCACAATCGCATGATATTTGCTTTCTTCCCTGCTGTTTCTACATTAAACACACACACAGTTTTGCCTGTAATAACCTTAGTTTTCAGTCAACTTGTTAGAAAAAAAACATACCAAGCATTCCACACCATTTCCAATTAATGATGCTGCTCTTGGCAGGAAAGTAGTAAATGACTACCAGGAGGGCTATTTTGTATCCCATGATAAAGTATATACAGTTTCCGTTTCTTACTCAAGAATTGATAACTACAAGACCTTATATGACCCACTTTCTTGCTAATGAGAGGTCATCACACGCTGGGTATATCAGGGGGGAAAACGCTGTCATTTCTTCTGGGCCATTGTGTAGTGCTTTATTGACCTTAAGGGACAGCCCACATATTCCTGGCACGTGGCAGGTGTATGAGTATGGGACAAAACAGACAAACTACTGTAGGGCAGCTTTTAATGGAACCAGTGGGACCATGTCAGAATGCTCTATCCTTGCACGTGTGCCCCCTCCCCCCAACACACGGCAGTGTAACAGCGATAAAAAAAAATGCCACTGAGGCAACAAGCTGATGATAATGACATGACAAAGAATGATTGACAGAGAGCTGAGAGCTCCGTGCCCAAATGAACACTACATTTTAGGAATATTTAGGACAAAACTTTCATTTCTCCACCGACACTGAGTTGGAACCCAGTATAAACAAAACAAGCAAAATCCCATGTGCCAGCTGCCTGGCTTACTGAAATCAATAACTTTTCAAGATCAGAATTGTATAGTGAGTATTTCTCCAAAATGATAACATATGTCATTTAAAGACAAATAGATAACTTGCTTAGACATGCAACAAACCACTTATAAAATCAGATTTGAAGCAGTACAACTAATTGACTGCATTATTCAGGTTGATAAGTTGAAAAAGAAGAGAAAAATATGGAAAAACAACAAAATAAACATCGGTTTTTGACACGAATTAGCAGAAAGCTGAGTTAGAGAATCATCAATATTTATTTCTGTTTCCAAGTTTTAAAAGAGTAGAGGAAGCACAGATTTAGGCAAAAATCTAATTTACTGCATATTTACACCATAAAAAGTAGTATAATTTTATTCAACTTTTACAATTTTACTGCAATATCCAGTTTGTTCAATAAGTAATAAAGTTTGTTATAAACGTACAGAATAAGCTTTTTCAAATCCGGAAAAAAGCTTATCCTTATTCATAAAACACTGAGCCACACAAAGTAGACCTCCATCAGAGATCCCTTCAAGACAAAGTGTGAACACCCTTCCTCTGAATCATGAAGCAACATACTGAAGTACACAAATGAAAAGTGTTTCATTCTTCCTAGACCATAAGTTAATAAAAAATCCACTCTGTTGGCACCAGACTGTCTGACACAAACTCAAATTGATTCATAATTTAGTTTGTATAGATTTTTATCCAGCTTTTGCTGGTTACATTAAGGCTTGACTAGTCTCATTTTGCAGTGAAGTGTAGAGCAAATGCAACCCGTGCTCCAGCCTCACTGAACATCTTGCATTGCAATAGGTTGCTTAAATAATAACAAGCCTTAAAAATTTAGTTTTTTTTTAATTCTTATTAGTAAACAATTGCAAAAGGATATATTTGTTACATTCACAAACATTAACTTCTCATTTTTTCCAATTTTTATACAAAATCCAAAAAAGTTTTCTTCATTCCAAATGCAGATATTCCTGAGATTAAAACTATGATATTCTATCAAATCTGTGCTTTAAACAAATATTAACGGTCAATGTGGACTTTCAATATAAAGGTGCCAAACACATTTTTTTCACTTCTTAAAAAAGGTTCTTGTTATAATTTCCTGTAAAATATGCTTATCTTGGATCACAAGACCCAAGTCCAACTAAGCTAGAGCTCACTAACACAATCACTGCAGTGATGACTCATTAACCCCCGTCCCAATTCCCTTTTTTCTTCTTTCCACAACTTGTCACCAAGTGCAATAGTTCAAACCTTGGAACAGCCAGATTTCAGGTTCACCACAGGGAGGGTATAAAACCTCATCATTTTCCATGTAATTAACTTAGCGAAGGCAACAAGCAAAAACATTTGATTAGGAGCCAAAAGATGAACACCAAAACAGCATCTTTGCTGTTACCCCAATAGTCTCATCAGTGCCTGGTAATTTGAACTGTCCCAGAGTGGCATAATATTTCTTTCCACCTCTGTAACCTCCTCCTGAGATAGTAACCAAGGTTAAAAAAAAAAAAAGAAAACACCATAAATATATGAGCTAGGATGGTAAAACACATCAATGCGGCAGCTGTCAGGTAATGCATGCGGTGTTCTCAATTCCCTGTTTTTAAAATATAGATTAAAAATACCCTTTTTATTGTTTGAATCACCAAAACTGAACTCTCCCTCTCTCTTTCTTGTCCTCTCTTTCTCTCTCTGCTGATCTTTTTTTCTTTTCTTTGGGTGTTGTTTGGGGGTTTGGGGGAACAGTTTGCTTTGTTTTGTTTCTTTTACGGCCCCAAGTACGAGTTTAGGAAAAAGAGCATGTACACACATGAATTTCCTCTCAGCTGAAGCCAAGCTGGCTGATCCAGAGGACCGGGTTGATGACGTTTTACTTCTTTTCAAAAGGCATTTGGCAGGTTAGTTGGGGATAAAGTTCAGTTTTTACAAACTTATTAATACAGTTGATGATTTAAATAAAATTGTTTTATGTTCTGTCAGTGGAGATGCTTTGGTCCTGAATTTCTGATAGTTTGATTGGTGTCTGTTTCTTTCTTTCCAAACTCCTTCCTCCATCCATGTAAATTTTAATTTGTAAAGTGCCACTTGACTCAAACTCTCTCTCTCTCTCTCTCCCTCTATCTATCTATATATGTATACAAATAAATTTATTTGTACAAACTATAAACTAGGTCTGTGGAAACAACTGTAGATAAGTGAAATACGCAAAAATGTTCTATGATCAAGAATCCAACCAATTGTTGAAAAAAGTCAGTTTAATGTCTACAAACAAAACCACTATTTCTTAATCTACCACATATGTAGCCATAGGTAAAGTGTGGAAGTCCCTTCAACTTTCACAGTTGGCGTTGTTGGCATCTCTTGATGTGTGTGCTTTGTAATTAAGAAGCAGGCAGGTCATTCATCAGACAGTGCTGTCCATTCAGTCCTCAGTGGGGTCTGTCATATAAGTCTTAATGCAGTTCTGATCCATGGTCAGTCTTCAGTCAGACACCCATCTCCTACCATGATGAAAAAATGACTAAGTTTAGGATTTATGGACAATCTACAACAGACCCGAACGCCTCCGCAGGGAGGGCATAAAACACTGAAGAAAACACAGTGTGAGGAGAAACACATGCATTTGTCTTTTATAGCTCTGTGTACTGATAATGATGTTTGATTTTCCATTATGTTCAAATGAAAGGTGAAAAGAACTCAAGGCTGGGAATTCAATGTCTTGACCCACTGCGGAAAATGCCCCCATTTCTAATGTAAACTTATAAGCGGTTTTATCCCATATTTCTAATAGGATGAGATGCCGTGAAAAAAAGCCAGGTCTCTAAGGTTCTCATTAAGTCAGCAAACAATATTACTGTTTTCTACAATGGCCAAGATCTACTTAATGTGGTCTTACAGTTGAACTATAGGCTACTTGTTCATTTTTATTTATATTTAGCAGTATAATAAAACATATGGCCCAATGCATCTTCAGCTGTAAAAGGTAATTGAGCTGCCATCTTTTGCACATCCTTCTTCTAAAATGACTTTGAAGAATCATGTGCATATTTAAATAAGGGTGTGTGTGATATGCATTGACGGTGCTTCATTAAAATACTAAATTATTCCCATTTCATTTGGTGGAATCCTTGGAGCTGTATTTATTGGTTGTGCCTGGCAGTTCAGAAGAACATTAATAAAGCACACCAATATCACTCAGCTTGAGGGATAATTAGGTAGCCCTTCCTTAAGTAAATGGTATATACGACATACATTACTTTGATAAGCTAAATATGGCTTTAAAATGTGAACTCCTTAACTTTACATGTGTCGAGAGAAAACAAAAAAATAATTAAAATGATTAAAATGAAAATGCCTATAGATATGAACGCAAGTCATTTTCCTGCAATTTGTTAAAACTTGTTTATAAGCAACTAAAATGAAGAGAAATAAACTGCATCAAAACATGAACGTTTAAGACGTTTTTAACGAGAGACAAGCATAGGTCAAAAGCTATTTAGAACTTATCAGTTCCCATTGAAAATGAACATGGTGCCTTTTGAGTCAAATATCACAGAAAAGACTGAAATAATACTGTACAGATAAACATTTAAAAAAAGGTTAATTTTATTACTTTTTGCTTAAATGACTTTTAAATTGTCTTACAAGGTTAGTAGAATTTATTGTAAATGAAAAAATATTAATAAAGATATTTAATGAACCAAAAATATAGATCTTCAATACATAACTGAAGATATTGATTGAACAGATTTATTTCCCAACATACCCTGTTTATGCTATGGTTCGCCCCTAGTGTACATTTACTTATATACACTTTCCATAGGTAAATGTGTTCACCATTGATTTTTATTTAACATTTGTTTATCCAGGCAAGACAGATTTAGATTTAGATTTTTAAACTCTGGCCTGTGATCCTCTGACCCCTACCCCATCTCTGGTGGGGGGACCGAGCTTTCCAGTGGTGGTTTGGTCTCTTGGGCATTTGCTTCCTAGATCTGGCGGTATCCCTGATCCATAAGACCTCTGGCTATGCTACTTGCCAGGGACCACATTACATCTGAGCTGGGGTGTACCCATGTCCCTGTGGGGCTGGTCCTGGTCTCCTCCCATGTGTGCTGGGTCTCTCCACCTCCTCCAACGTTGCTGTACATGAGACTTGGTTGGTCTCTGGCTGGGCTTAGGCTTGTGCTCTCCATTCTCCTGTGCCGCTCTGCTCTTTAGGGCTCTGACTCTGGTCCGGGCGGCTGGTGTTGGGTGACCCAGTGCATTGATCTTTAAAAAAAATCTTCAGCTATGTAATGATGACAGGAAGAAATCCAGTCTGGAGTAAATGAATGGTGTCACCCAAATAATAAAAAAGCTTAAAATGGATTTAACAAAATGAGGAATTCTGTATTATGAAATTTTAATAATAAGCTATATGCTAAATATGAAAAAGAAACAGAGCAAAGAGCTTAATATGGAAATTAGGCAAGATCCACTGAACATCTACAGAGTCACGGACATGGAGAGAAACATCCCCTGAAATTAGTTGTTGACACTAAAGATGTTAAGTTATTAGTTGAACAAATATAAACTAATGGAGAGGGTTTTAAAGTTTTATTTAAAAGTTGTAATATGTACAACTTGTTTATTTGGTGCTTTATTCTCTCCGTTTCTGCCTGGAAGGCAGTAACAATAATTGTTGAATGCGTGCAATTTGTTCACCACCTATGACCCATCCACTGAGGGATCGGCAGTCACAGCCCAATTCAAGCCTTTATGATGAATGTCAGAAAGGCTATGGGTGTGTTTTGAGTTTTTGGTATGACATAAATTGTCAGGTTGGGGGGACTGGTGAGCAGGAAGGACCCAAAATGCAGAAACGGGGGCAAGGGGTTTATTAACTACAAAAAAGCGCAGAAAAAAAGGTGCAGAGCAGAAAACCAAAACTAATCTCACTGCGGGCAAAACTTGAAGAAATGGCAAAAGACAGACATGGACATGACAGCCAGGGAAGAGACGTTGAAGACATTAGAGACGTTACATGATAGACATTAATGGACCAGCACAAAAGGAAGGCAGAGACAAGACTTAAATACAGACAGGACTGACAAGACACAGGTGAACATGATCAGGGCAGATTGGGACCAAGGACGTAAAACTCAATAACATGACAAAACAGGAAACCTTTCAAAATAAAACAGGAAACAGAACTCAAACATGACTGAAACAAGACGGAAAGCAAAAACCAATAGAAAGAAACCCAAACCATGACATAAATGTAGATTCAAACCCCACAATCTGGCTTCCTGTGCAGAAGTAAAGCTGTGCAGCGCTGAGCCACTTCTGATGAATGAAACTTAACCATGCAAGGCAAACATTGAGGCAAAACACAAACCTTTTTGTATTTTACTTCATTTTATTTTTTATATTTTGCTGATAAACCATGATTGCTGTGTGAAAGCGACTTAGTAATAGAGTCCCAGATAAAGTCTGGCTGACGGAACACATTTGGTGTGAAATCTTAAAGGAGGTACAGTTTCAATAAAATGTGCAAGTCTTAACAGAAGTAAGATCAGAGACAGCTGGCCTGGTAGGGGTACAGTAAACCAACAGTTGGTATCGTTAAATTGTGTCTTTCTAAAAATAACACACACACACACAGTGCTTTACATTTGTGCTTTTCTTTAAACAGTTGAAACAAAATGTGAAACAACACTTTGCTGAGTTTTAGAAGTTTGTAAGGTTGGAAAAAACTAAACGTGTTACTAGTTGTGCTAAAAAAGGATGTTAAAATCTTTTTACACTAATATTTAAAGGAAATGTGTTTGTAGGGAACACTATTGATTAAGAGCCAAATCACGAGCATAACTTTATGGAAGACAACCCCTTGATTGAAGTTGAAGCATGATCTTTAGCTTGTGAAGAATATAAGTCAAATACACTGAAAAAACAAAATGGTTGATCCAACTTAACTAATTTACTTCAATTAGTAACACGAAATTGAATTAAGTTTTTCAACCTTATTTCTCATGTCTATCCAAAACAATTCATTATATAGATCTAACTTTATTTCTTTTGATTATACAACTCAAATTGACGTATTTATCTACATAAATTGCATATATTTATCTAACTTGATTTAATGTTTATCCTACTTAATTCAATGTACATATTGAACTTACATATGACAAAATCTAGGCCTCCAGTTAATTTTTATATTAATGAAATGAATGACCCAGCAAAGATTTGAACTCGGGCTGAAATTTAGTTAACATGACCAACATTATTATTCACAAGGGGGTTGGTCATTGTACTCTCTCTCCCTCTCACTCATGGTGCAGAAAGAAATAAACATAACAGGATAAAATAACCAAAGGCATAACAGAGTAAAACAGCTATACAACAAAACACATACACAAAAAACCCACACTTAAATCCCAATCCGTCCAGACACGCAAAAGGAATGGTCTCCCGCAATTTCTTGCGCAGCCGGATACAACAGCAGGCCCAATCATATAAATATATTTCATTTATTCAAAGAGCAAAATTCAGGAAAAAAAAAGGAACTCAAAGGAATCTGTGTTTTAAATTTTTTCATCAAAACTATTATAATTGTAACTCGCAGTTGATGCTAATGTCCTTGATCGATACTCCTGATAGCAGCAGGAGTCTTGGGAGTCTGCAGTCACTAATGTGCAGCGCACCCTTTCCAAGTACGTCCTTACGTTATGACGTCATGACACATTGATGGCTTTGCACCGAAGACACACCAACTTAATTACATTAATTATAAAATAAGTAAAAATAACTATGTCGGATGATGTTGTTGATTGAACTGAAAAAAAAAAGACTTATCATCACCAAAGCAAATAATTAAGTTAGATCAATGTAAAAAAGTTTGTCTTTACAACTACAGCTTAAATACTCTTTTTACCACTGGAGTGTCCAATGGTAACCTGTTAAACTCACATTATTACATGTAAAAAATAATAATCCACCTTTCTAAGTGTTTTCTTAGCAGCAGCATTAACTAAATAATATCTAGTTAAAATGTATCATGCGATAATATCCAAAGTCGTATCATGACACCATTGGTCAGACTGTGTATTTATTTGGAAATTGAAAGAAAAAAAAACATGTGAACAACACAATATTTGTGTTTGCAACATGCTGAGATCTTTTAATAAATCCAGAAATAGATCTCTAATGGGAAGGCAGTATTTTGGTTCCACGGGTGATTTTAGGTTGGGGGTGTGAGGGTGATTAAGTTGGCGACAGAGCAAGTAAGCAGAGAGCCCTCAGCCATCGTGAAGGGGAAGAGGGGGTGGGGTTACTATGCGTCAATGGTTCTGCCCACCACTCACAGGTGAATTTCTAATTAACTATTGCCGCAGAAACAATGTTGAACCCCCAAAAATGTTCAGTTTTTAGCTAAAAACCGTTAAATAATACTCAAAAAACCACTGGGAACACTTTTAAAATAGATCAAAAGATGAGCAGAACTAACAAGGAGTGTGACATAAAAAGATCAGAAAAGGACAAAACAAATGAAACATGGGTGAAACAACCTACAAGCAATTCTAAGACAACAAAGTTGTTTAAGTAATTTTTGCTTAGTTTAGTTTTTCTCTTCTGCCTACTGTTCATCTTTTTTTTTTAAATATAATTGATTACGCTTTTATGAACACTAAAAAATTGTATACATTTCTGAAGACTTCTAAAAAGCAAAGACCCCCCTACATCAGTAACACTTTTAGCTCAGATTCTCTCTCATCTTTTTACTTTCATTCTCTTCGAGGTGTGGAAGCGGTTCTTCTCTTCACTGCAACTCAAATAAATGGGCATTGGCAGCAAATGTCTCATCCCTGTAATCAAAAGCATCTACACAGATAATGGCATCGGTTTGTGTATATGTAAGACTGTGATCACAAAACTGTGCGGTTAGGTTTGATTAGAATCAGTATGACGTCTTTGTAAACATGCAAACATTGTGTGACGTCCTCGCAAAAAAAACAAATGTTCCAAAGGTTGACACAAAACAGACAGTGAGAAGAAAAATAACCTTTGTAGAGATCTGTAGCTTTTAATTTCTCTCCAAATGTGTTGGCTATAAAAAACAGACACCACATAAGATAAAAAAAAACAAAAGCAGTTTTGAATCGGAAATACAAAAACCTTCCATATAAGAAGAAGAAAAGAAGTAAATGAAAACAAAAAGAAACAATGGTGACAGGCTTCAGCCATATCCCCTTAAAGATGACAGTTAACTATAAAAAAAGATTTTGGTACAGCAGTAAGGCACCGCTTTTTCTTCTGAATGGATATGCTCCGCATGATTGCCCTGCTGTGTGTGGACTCAGTAAAATACATTACATCTGTACATATGTTGCTCTTCAAAACACTTTTTTTAAGTGTCTAGGTAATTAAAAAGGATCTAACACAAGGATTTGTAAGTAGGCAAATATGTTTAGGCTATTTTTTACCCTTTAAGTGATATTCTTGTGCATTTATCCGTGTTACTTAGACCTGAAAATACTGCTACAAGAATTTTGGTGAGATTGTAACAACCATTGCTACTCATGCATCCTAATGTCATACATGTGTGTACAATATACGCTCCCTTTGATATACCACTTCTATTCATCCATCTATCTGTCCATTTTCATCCACTTATCAGGAAATGGATCACATGGCATTGAGCTGAGCAGAGATCCTAGACTTCTTTCTCCACAATCATCTTCTCCAGCTCATCAATGGGGATACTGAGACATTCCCAGCACAGCCAAGAGATATTATTTTTCCATTAAGTCCCCGGAGTCCCTGGTCTTTCTTGGAACCCTTTGTAGAAAATCTCTAACATACCTCTACTATCAGGAGTCTGGAAGACATCCTGACCTGATGCCCAAACCACCTGAACAGGTTCATTTTGGTGTTGGGGAGAAGCAGCTTAATGACGACATCCTCTGGGAAAAGAGACTTCCTTGCCTCGTTCCTAAGGGTGGCCAGGCATCCTTTAAGAGAAGGTCAACATACTTGTATAAGCAGTGTTATTCTTTTGGTAGTTAAGCTGAACTCAGGACCAAAGCTTTAAACTATAGATGAGGGAGAATGAAGACTAGACTGCCAAGTTATTTGCATTTTTGGGAGTGGCCCCCCTCCTATGGTTGCCGTATGGAGTGGGCCCCCCCTCTTTCGGTTTTATTTGCACCTTAGACACGTAGGGTCCTTGGTAGGGGGGGTGCTTGGACATCACTGCCAGCAAGCAGCAGATGTCCTCCTGGCACCCTACCCGCCAATTTTAACCGCACCTTAGACATTTAGGGCCCCTTGGTGTGGAGGGTGAGGGGACATCACTGTGAGTAATCAGGAGATGTCCCCTTAGTGCCCTACTCGCCAATTTTAACTGCACCCCCCTTAGTACACACACCCCTCCCCCTTCAATATCTACATTCAAACATAAACACACACACATGCACACAAACACCCTCTCAAACACCCATACACGCACACACATTTTACAAGGAAGGTGGGACCTGGGTCCATCTGTCCCCTACCCCGTCCCTGGTGGGGGGTGTGGGCCCCTTGGCGATGGCGGCCGTGTCCCTTGGGTGCCGGCTCCCTGGGCCCGGCGGTGCTCTCTCCGCACGGTGGGGGGGTTCATATTACACCTGAGCCGGGGGTGTTCGTGTCCCTGGGGGGTGGGTCCTGGTCCTTGCCCCTGGGCGCTGGGCCCCGCCAAACTTCCAACATGGCCGAGCCTGGTCGGGCCATATTTATAACATCCCTTATGGGCCGCCCTTTTTTCCCCGGGGTTCCCCCCTCCTGGGCGGGGGCGGCGGGCCCCTGCCTTGCTCCTACCTGGACCAACCGTGGGCCGGGTGGGTGGCTGCCTGGAGTGCGGAGCGGGTCTCCCTTGGGGGGTCCTGGCTCGTACCTGGGGTCGGGGCGGGGGGATGCCCGGAACTCCTGGGTGGTGGTGGGGTGCTCGTCTGGGGCTGTGGGCGTCCCTCTCCGGTGGGGCCCTGCGTTGGGCTCTTCCGGCGCGGCGGGGGGCTGCTTTCCTGGCTGGGCTGGGGCGGCGCTCTCTTTCCCTCTGCGCCTCCCTGCTCTCTGGCTCTGGGGGCCTCGCGGCGGTCCTGCTGGCCCTGGCCTGGGTGGCGGTCTTGGTCGCCCGGGGGGCGGTTGTTCCCTGCCTGTTCCCGTGTGGCGCTGGGGGAATTCCGGCTGCCGCTGCTGCTGCGGCGGGGGTATGGGTGTGGGGGTGGCTTGGCGCTCCTCCTCCTTCTTTTCACATTCCACCATCCATTTTAGAAGAACATAAACACTCACCTGAGCACAGGTGTTAGCTCACCTTTGCACTAATAGTTTGCATGATTGAATGAATGAAAGATTTCACACTAGTTGGTTTAAAGGCATAAGTATGCGTTCGTGAACACTATCTGTTTTGTGTGCATGTTGACATGTGGACATTTCTGCGGCTAGCAGGTGTGTTGATAATATTTGAGTGTGTGTGAACAGGCCCCGCCCTTTTTGTACTACATTTGAACCGTACCGTAACGATAAACAACCAGTAAACCTGCCTGCTCTATGCTGCTTCATGGTCTTACCCCCCTTCCCCTCCTATTATCACCCTCCTACCCCCCCCTCTCTCTAACGTCCCTCTCTCTTGTTCCCCTCTTTCCTTTTCCGTCCGGTCCAACACCAAAGATTTTCAAACATGATTGAAATTAATAAAGTTTGGCCTCAATTACAAAAGGGGTTTATTCAGACATACCTTTGGTTTGTCTGAAGATGAATAACCCCTCTTGTTAGAATAAAATATGTCCAACACAAGAGGCCCTCAGCTCTCATCTGTTTGCCTAGCTGTTGGACAGGACAAGTTGGAAAAAAAAAAAAAAAAAAAAAAAAAAAAAAAAAAAAAAAAAAAAGAGAAGGTCAACATACTTGTATAAGCAGTGTTATTCTTTTGGTAGTTAAGCTGAACTCAGGACCAAAGCTTTAAACTATAGATGAGGGAGAATGAAGACTAGACTGCCAAGTTATTTGCAAAATATTAATACGATATTAAAAGTGATGAATTGATCAAATGTTACGCAATGAAAACCAGATTATTTCCTTAAAATCTACGAATCGTATCTGACTGGACTCCTTGCAGTAGTATTTTTGTAAATGTAATTGTTAGGAGGGGGAACATATTGCATATTTATGAATAATAAAACAAATGTAATTATGCAATATCATAGCCTGAAGCTAATTTCTATCTGCAGTCACCTGGCAGACTGATGTTTAAAAAATAAAATAAAAAAACAGTCAACTATTCAGAAAGTATATGTATAAAACAAACAATAAACAATCTAATATGGGGATATAGCATGGATAAATGCATATGAGCATAAGATCAATGTCTATCAATAACATGTGTTACTGCATATTTAAGTACCTTGTAGACACAGTTGCAAAAATTTCTCAAAGGTGGCGACATTTATGAGAAATACGCCATTCTGGAATTTTAAACCCTGAAATGACTACATTTTGAGATAAGACATTCAACTAAATTGGACCTCACAGTCACCTCTAACAGTTGCTCAACTTATTTTGGAATGGCCCCTGACTTGTTTCTGTTTAATACACTCTTTCAGGTTAGACCACGAATGACTTTATAGATCATACACAGATTTAGGTTGTTTAAAGCTTAAATAGCTATGAGAACTGCCTTTTATCCAGGATTTTTAGTGTTTTTTTAATAGCACGATACAACTGACTAGGCAGCAAACTGGTGATGTAATATCACATATAATATCATAGAATGTGAAAATGGATTTGCTATTTTATCTGTCAAAGACTACTCACAGTATGTTTAAAATTGTGCAAGTAAAAATCTATAGCTTTAACATTATTTATCATCTGAATGTTAATCATGAATCCACTAAAACCCAGTGATATTTAAATTATTCAACATTACATAATTCCTCTCCTTTTAAGTAAACCCAAATTGAAGCCAGGCTTAACATGGTCATAGAGAAGACCATGCACACATTTTTTTTAGGTTCAAACATAGATAACACGAGTAGGAACTTTCTCTGAAGGTCATCTGAGTAATTGAAAGTCATTGAACTGCTTCATTACAGCTTATGGAGTGAAGGAAAATTATGGTGTCATCAGCATACATAATGATCTCTTCATTTTTACATAGACTTTGTAAGTCATTAACAGAACAAAATCAGTAGTGGACCCAAGATTGACCCTTGAGAGACCCCTTCTGGAAACTGAGACAAGGTGACTTACTCCTCTCTCCAGACTTTGAGAATAAGAATCTCCTCAGGGCTTTCTGAGACAGCTTGTTTTCTTCATGTTATGTCATTTAAATAACTACTTAAAAAGTAAAGTTGATCCTGGCATGGTACAAGGTTGAATTGTTAACTTTTGTATCTGGTTAACCACTAAAGGTTTTGCAGTTTTCTTAGGCCTTCAGACAGGGTTCACAATTTTTTTTTTCTTTTTGTAGCTATGTAACTCTAAAGAAATTTGAAAAATATATGTATAAGTGGTATTGACTTTTTTCCCGATGTTCTTGACTCCTTTTTGTAACATACTGCAATAATAACTCGGCAGAAGGGTTAGAGTCTTTTTTTCTCTTTTCGCAGTGCTACTGCGTTTGACGGACTGGGCTTCTTTTTGCAAAATATTAAATTTAGGAAAGGACAGAATAACTCTCCACCTTCATTAACCTCACTCAGGGAATAATGTTGTGCATTCCCCTCAAAGCAAATCTCTATGTGATCACCTAAATGTTGGAACAGGCTATTTGTTTTCAGTTTAGGGGTACTGTTCCTGACATCTGTCTTGCAGCCCATAAACCAGACTTGTCAACCAAAGCAGTCTAGCAGTATTCATGGCCTAAAAATGAAGTGATATCAGGAATGCCTTTACCTGCAGAGCATTTAGATACCGACAGAAAAAATGAAACCACCCCTTTTGTCTCACTAATGAAGGTGTCTTTGTTGGATTCGCAAAAATAAACACTTACATCTTTAATTCTTGCTATCAGATTTGCACATATAAAAAGACCAGACCTGTGTGCACACATTTTGATACAGATTTGGGATAAAGAAAACCTTTTGTTCATTGGAGCTAAACAGAACCAACTGGATGTTAATCCAGACAAACACAGATGAATGCTCTTTTTTTAAATACAATCTTTTTAAAATAAACTGATTTATCTAACTTAATTTTATTTTATGTATAACATTGTTTTTCTGTCTTAGCCATTGTTTTAATATGAAAGGTTCTCTTGCTTTTGGTTTGTGTAGAACTTTATTTCTTCCATTTTGCAATTGAATAGAGTTGCAACATTGAAATCATTTTCCTAAAATGGTCAAGACTAAAAATAATAGAAAGTTACACGGGGAAACATTATTACATACTTCTTGCAATTGTTTTGAAAAAAAAGACACACAAAAAAAAAAAAAACTAGATCCATCAAAAGTATGAAGCAACTGCTAAGTGACATGTGAAGCCGCCCAATTTCACAACATTTTTTTATGAATCTCAACTGATTTTTTTTTTCAAAATTAAAACAACAAAAGTTTACTCATATGAAGGCGTGGCTTTTTGATTGATAATACCCAGCTGAACAGTAAGCTTTAGAGCAGGCTTATAGAGTATATTTCAATAATCGGCGTGCATTCTTTTCCTGCCTATTTGAATTTCAGTTAGAAATATATTAACCACAATGGTGATGACATACTCTGCCTTCAAATAAACTAATCACAAAGCAATGGGTCATGTGGCATCAGGGTTTATCCTTTTCTTATAGAACAAAAGACATCAGCAGTATTGCTGTTTGCTCACACATGTCTGTTTCTGCTTCACTACAGGGCACAGAAATATGTCAGTTAGAAAGAAACATTGAGCCATTCTAAGAAAAACACAGCAGAGCGGAAAAAAGGGGTTAGACAGGCTGTGTGAAAGAGGTTTTATTATTATTTACTCCTTCATTCACCTAATGCTCAGCTTGGTTGCCTTTTGTCAGTTATTTTCTTCTGTTCCCCCAGTTTCAAATCTGTTTACTTTGTGAAGCGGCCGCTGCCTCCGTCCGCAGTCCTGCACTCTGCTCCTTCATTAACGCCATTAATCTCGACAGAAAAAACAAAACTGCCTGAACGATCGGGTCTATATGCAGCTGCATAACTTTGCATTATTTGGCAGCTAGTTACCAGTATATGCAAACAAATTATACAGTGATAGTGTGCATGTCCAAAATGTCTTTTTTGTCTCATCGGAGCCCATTAACAAGGCTCCCTCTAAAAAAAATACTTTTTAGTTTATAAAAAGGCAAGTGTCCCCATCTCTTTCTTTATAATTAATTGTTGATATATGTATGAATAGCTTTATTGCTTCTGCAAGACCTTTAAGACATTTTTAGGTGGCGACTGACTATTGGCTGCTGAGCCACAAAAGAAGGAGAAGAGGTGTCAAAAGATCTCTGAGCTGACACTGAAGCTTAACATAACAGAAGGAAATTTCCAAAACTCATAATAAAAAGGGCTAAAATAGACTGCTCTGTCTTGTTATCATATAAAACAAACACATAATATGGTTAATTTATCAATTAGGAAGTTTTATAATTATGTAAATATTGTGCACAGTTTAGTGCTTTTTTTAAGATCAAAGTTAGATGGGAAAGTCATTGCAGAATAACTACGGTGGCCTTGAAGTGCAAACCACATAAACAAATCATTCAACAAGGATGACAACAATTAAAAAAAGCAAAACAAATAAAAATTAAAAACAACTTAACATTTAAAAAAATATAAATATAATTCCAGAAACCAAATTGTAAAAAAACAACAACACATTTTTGAAAGTATAAAAAAGAAACAAAATAACAAACTAGAAAAGGTAGGTATGATGGGGCATCACTAATTTAAGAAGAGGGAAAGCAGAAGGATGTTTTGCCTGAAACATGTAAGGAGTCGATTGAGCAATCACCAAACCAGCCAGAGGCTCAAAGAAAATGTTTTCTGTTGCAAGATGTTGTCATGCCAAATAACTTCCTGTTGAATGGGTGAACAAAGGTCATCATCCAATCAGTGATGTCCGATAATACCAAGCTGTATTTTGTTTCACTTTTTAACAGTTCATTTTGATTTCTAGAAATAACTTTTGTTTTCAGAAGCAATCACTTTTTATTTTGTTTCTTTTTTTCATAACTGTCTTTTGTTTATTATTTCTTTTTTTTTTTTTTTTTTTGGAATTCAGTTTTAATCTCTAAAATGTCATGTTTTTTGTTAGTTTGGCTTTTCTAATAGTCCTGGAATGACAAAGCTGTCAGGAAATTAGAGAACACGAGTGTTTAACTATCTAAATGGTGTTAAGAAGGCAAAACACAAACATACTCATCAAGTTTCCATTCATTAATCCAAATGTTTTAGACAAACATGAAATTTCAAATTTGTCACCAGCAAAAAAAAAAAAAAGCACATTAAATTCAGTTTGTGCATTCATTTCCAAAATCTCTACTATATTCACAGCTATAGATTTAAAACTGCATTTGACTATTTTTACAGGTGTGAATGAGAAAAATCTTCTGGGCCCTTTTTTATGTTTTTCCCCATCTCTTTGGCAGCAGCAGCACCATCACTGTCATTTACAGCGCTCTGCTCGGTGACCTAGAAATCGTACACAGAAAATGTGGTGTAGTTCACAAAGGGCAGCTGCATGACTAGCCCTCTAGCACCAAATCTCTCCCACCGCTCTGATGATAATTACATCAAATAGCAGGACACTGGATGGAACTTAAAGAGAGAAGGAGAAGCTGAGAAACAGCAAGAAGGTGGTAAAGTGGAGTCAGGGCAGACGATGACTTACAGCAAAGTTGAAAAAGTTGTTTTTCAACAATAAATGCACAACTCTGTTTTCAATACCAGCATTAAAAAATAATGTGCATTTTTTGGAGAAATCCTATTCATGATAAGTACAGAATCATCAGATGCAGTGTTTGGTCAAGAAAGACTAATGATTTATTTCTAAAATTTCCACCATCCAGCTTGTTTCTTCCACAAACATGGGATGATTATATTGCCTGGATCTAAGTGGGGTGCATCTCATATTTTATGTTGTCTTGCTTTGTTCCGGCTCGCCCTACAACTATTTGCAGAGAAGCTGTGGTTGCACGGACTGGCACATTTATCTTTGAGACAGCTTTCTAAACTTCATTGTTTCCTAGGCCAATAATCCCAGAGTCCTCTGTGTAAACAAATCCAGACCAGTCATTGGAGGAAGATGCTTCTGCGCCATTTGAGGCTGCCCACTAACGCTTGGACTGGGGGCACACTTTCTAAAAACAGAGGAAATTCCTCTGTGCCACACTGACAATTTTTAAACAAAATACTGATTTGGCTATAGACATTTCAGATATTCTTGATTCATTCATCTTCTAAACCCGTTTTTTCCCTTTCGGGGTCACAGGGCTGCCGGAGCCTATCCCACCTATCCACTCGCGGATGAAGGCAGGGAGATCCTGGAGAGGTCGCAGGGTCACACAAATCACACACATATACATATACACTCATATCCACACTTTTAGTAAATTTTTGGCGTAACCAAGTAACCCATGAAGCTCCGGAGTCCCCGGAGAAAACCCACGCATGCACTGGGAGAACATGCAAACTCCACACAAAAAGGTCCCTCATTGAACTTTTTTGAATTAAAACACATTTCTAACTAATTAGTAGTAGTATGAAATGAATTATGTATTTGGGGATCTTGCCTTTATTTTAAAAGGGACAACAATAAAACTCTAGCTAAGACTGATATATATATATATATATATATATATATATATATATATATATATATATATATATATATATATATATATATATATATATATATATATATATATATATATATATATAAATATATATAAATATATATAAAGTCCAAGAAAAGGTTGGTGGATGTAATAGTTGTGGCACCGTGAGATCATTTGTTCTTCACTTCCCAAGAATGATGAAAGATCTTGTTGCCTTGGAATTAAAGACTAAGCTAATTTAATTTGCCAACGCTAACAGCCTGAACTGTTTTGTTCGGAGGGATATTTTTACAGTTTTAACTTTGAAAGTGATACTGAATGGAACATTCATAACCTAACCAGAGGCCAGATCACCTTTTTTTCCCGTTTTAATCTCCTTTTACACATTCATTACTTTTTTCTAATCTGCTGGTACTTAACATGCTGCTTTTATTCTTAAACAAGCATTCCAGTCACTCTTTTGCAAGGAAGGCTTTATCAAAGCGGGCTTAGTTATAATTTCGTATTACTTTCAGCTCACCTTATAATTGGTGATTGACTTATGGTTGTGCTTTAGAGGAATCAGAGAATAACGTTGTCCAACCTATTTCTCTCTCACCATTAATGAATGAACATCAAAACTTCATGTGTTCTACATAATTTGATCTTTTTTGAGTTCAGAGGAAATACCATTTTGTGTTGATGGGAAAAAAAATGGTGTAAGCAAGACATGAATGAAGGTTATCACAGCATCTGACTACAACTAGAATACAATTTCATGATACAAAACAACAAAATGACAACATGTGTAAAGCAAAACTCAGAACATATGTTAGACAGGCAATCCTTTGTAGTTGATCATGAATAACTGGAATCTTATGCCTCAGTCACAACTGCCCTTCCAGGTGGATATGGGCTGTCTGTGGGTGAAAATTGGCAAACTTGTAAGGGGGAACGCAGGCGGCCCACATGAAATTTTACGATCGTAGCCCTCATGGAGAACGAAAATGTTCGTGCACATGTTTATTCTACGGGCATGCTGACGGGTCGTTGCGAAGTTTCAACACCATGTAAGGGTAACTAAGGCTGAAGTAGGTGAGACGCAGGCATGTCAAACAGATTTTTCTTTTTTTTAAACCCCCAATGCCTGCGCAAGGAGCCTGATAGTGCTGTTCAAGTCATGTTCACCTCTTGCTTGCAGTCTGACTATTAAAGATGAGGAAATAAGACAATCTGAGCTGAGTTTGTGTGGGCGCCCAAAGGGCGTCCTCTGGGCAATGGTCAGTAAGGAGCCAGTAAGCTCATCTCGCTAATGAATGGCAGAGGGGCATCGTACGATAGCATCACCTGTACGTCATAAGTGTGTGTAACTTACATTAGCCTTACGAATAACTCGCATTACACTTACACTCTCTAAAGGTGGCTGCGAAACACACCAGCGCTCCCTTTAAACTGTTCCTCTCTACAATTGTCCAAAGAGTTGTTAACTCAAAGTTCATAGTGTTTTGTATAATTAACTGACTTCTCGGTTCGTCCTGACGACTCTGACGAAGACGGAAGACGTCCATCAAAACATCTCAGGTATGTGAAAAAAACACAACGGTGTCTGATAACAGAAGAACCAAGAAGTCAAGAGTTGTTAACAATTATGCAGATTTTATTTTAGCAAACATCAAATGTACATTGAGCTTTTTCCTCTCAGATTAACTGCCCTGCAGATAAAAAAGATCCCTGTCACCGACTTCCTACTGAAATACTTCAGATTACTGCTTAAAGGTAATTTACACCCTCCGAGTTATTTTTAATCAATCTAAGTCACTAAGATACTGTGTGGAATAACATGCTCTTTAAGCGATTTGAAAATGAATGCAAAGAAGTTTATCTTAAACACATTCGGTTATTGTCTTCACATCAGCCCTCCTTCAGGCAGCCTAACGGGTCACTATCTGCAGCGGAGGATCCACTTAAACACAACCAGAGCCAAGAAACAGATCTTCTGCGAGAAGAATGCCTGGCTGTCTTCCCATGTCATGCCGGGGTGCTGATGGCCTGATAAAGGCCTTGCCAATGTGATCCTTCCCTTCCTGTGACAAATGGTGATCAGTCGGAAGTTAGGGAGACAGAGTTTTCTTTTTCCCCCTGTTTTTGTTTTTAGCTTGGGATGTAAGAGGACATCAAGGATAATTGTGACAAGTTGCAAAGCCCATGCACAGGTCAAATTTCAGAAGGGGGCAGGGGGTACTTCCTGGCAACAAACAATCCATGCAGTGAAGAATTTAAATCCATTTCGGCATCCCTACACTATCAAGCAGCTTTTTCCCTCGAGACGTCTGCACCTCTCTGTCTCCTCCTGTGAGCTGCTATACCAAGCTGTGTCACTTTGGCGTTTGTTTTCTTATCAAACAAGCTCAAAAGACTCAAAAAGGTTAAAGAAAACAAAATTACTCCAAAATCAGGGCACAATGTTTTATGTCTATTTCAACAGAAGATTCTGATTAATAGATTTTAATACAAAAAAATAACTTTTATATGCTAGTCAATATTAACAGCCATTAGTCAGCTTGACAGCAGATAAGTCTATGACAACTCACATCCAAGCAGTGTTTTCCTAAAACCATGTGGTCAACAAATGCATTTCAGCTGCTAGTCATACATGAACATTTACATTTGAAGACACTCTCCACTTGATAATGGTCTTTTTGGTGTTTTTAACATATTCTTGTGGCATTGTTCTCGTGATGGAGAAAAAACTGCATTTCTGAGTATGTCTTTAGCCCAATCGTTGTGAATCAGGATCAGATTAACAAATGCAGTTTGAAAAAGATTGTATTTGTTACGTAGAAGCTAGAATTGGCGGCCCGCGAGCTGTATGCTCGACTCCATTCTGATGACTAGATCCATGACTAGATCCTGGCACCTGGCTCTAAACTGTACAGCTGGATAGCTTAAATATTGCTCACCATTAATGTTGCATCGGTAGTGATCAAAATATGATTGGAGTGAATTTTGAATCACTTCTGTACTTTTGATGAAAGATTTAATTTGTGTAGACTTTGTTTAAAATGTCAACAAGAAAAGTCAATGCATAGCAACACACACATGCAGGATCAGTCCAATGCTTGTGTCTAAAAATAACAATGTTTTTCTGATTTACTGTCTTTTAATTACAATTTGTCTTCGAAAATCTGCGCTTACAAAAAATGTAGCTTTCCTGCATTAATTTGTTAACTACCACAGTTTATAAGTTTATTTGAAGCAAAATACTCTCAGAGCGGAACTACAATAATGACCTGGCCTGCGGCCCAAGACAGAAGAGGTGAAAGCAATTTTACACTTCCCCCACAGAGACTCTGAATGTAATTTGAATATTCCTGTGTGTCTGTTTTTTTTCTTTTTCTTTTGTATCCTCTGGCCTATTTATAAAAGTATAAAAGGCAAATGGAGATTTGTGAGTGTCAGAGGACAAATGAAAGCGTTATGTAGATCTTGATCAAATTGAAAGTGTGGCTCTTTTTTCTGATTTTTTTTTTAATATAAAAACCTTGATGGAGGTGAAATGAATAACATTTTTTTTAAATAAAAAAATAAAATCCAGATACATTTTAAAAACATGTAAAGAATTACAGTTTTCCACGTGGAGAATAAATTCTTAACCTTATATTTTCAAAAGTCGCACAGATTTGACAGTTTGGACATTTTCTTTTTCGCTGCTATTATGCTTCCTTAAAAGAACATGATAATGTGAGTGAAGCTGAGCTTCAAAAAGAAAATGCTAAATGCTTGACCTTTAAACAGAGCTTTTCAACCTCATGCAGGTAATTCCAGTGCATATTCCTCCAGTGGTGAGTCAATCTCTCAGCAAAAATGCATCTCCGGCTCCACAAGTTAATTCTAAAAGCCATAATTTCGACAAGTAGGCAAACCTCTAAACTCCGTCAAATTTGTATCCCCAACATAAATTTACTTAAATTAATCTGTAAAGTTACTGAATATACTTTTTGTGTAAACAATTTCACCAATTCCATTTTCAGTTTGTTCAGTTATTCTCTGTTATTCTCTTCATTTATACATTTTTCATGACGATGGTCTGACTGACTGGCTAGGAACAAAATTTAACAGACAGCATGGAATTAAAGTAAAAAGAATAAACATAAAGCTATATCTTTAACCCTTTACCATTGAAGCTTTAACTCCAGTGTTTGTTTAACCGGACATGTATGCATAATTCCAGCAAATTCTGAAGCGGATTTGCAGCACTTTAGAGAAGTGCTTACGCAATCTAAAGAAACCAGCTGATTCTGCCATGGAGAAAAAGTAGCTTTGCGTCGTCGTGCAGCATCTTACGTTACAACATGCACATTGGTACAAAGCCGCTTTTTCTGTGTCCGAATCATTTGTATTCATCGCTTAAACGGTTAAAGAGTTAAAAGTCCCACTATGATTAACTTTTGATCTGATGCCGTTTTTAGGCAAAAATAATAAACCTTTCTTTTTTGTAGTTTAAGTTTTTCGCAAAGTGGCAGGACCAGGAATGAGCCTAGTCTAATTTCCCATCATACCTTAGTTTACAGTCGCTAGCTACAGTTTTGTGCCAGATGCCTGCTCGAATGAGGAAAACAAAGATGGATCAAGTCGTCTGCAAGTGCTTGCATCAGAATGGAGCGGAGCAGGGAGCTTGTTGCTTGCCGTAGTAAGTCCTACATCACATCTATAAGCCTTTTGCCAACAACCTTTTTTTATCTGCTGCTTTAATTTTTAACGATTTGAATAAAACAATAAAAAAGAAGTGCAATCTTAATTTTCTTTTCTTTATATATGTTCTTCATCATGATAAAGAACATGTTAAAAACATGATTTTCATTAGTCACGCCTTAAAAGGTTGACAGCTACATTTTAATGTACAATATGACCAAATGAAAGTCAAGAGGAACTTATTTGTTCCTTTTTTATTCATTTTTTCTTTCTTAGTCTTGTTTTAAAATTCTATATCTATGCATATTTAAGGATGTACGTATGTATGCACATATGTTTTTATGTTTCGAATTATGAACTGATGTTAATGGAGTGGGATAAGGGGATGAAAACATGAGTGAAATGTGTTACAAACATTAAGCCGATAGGCTGATTGAAGTGTGTGGATTTGTGGATTGATCCAGGGGGTAGATCATAATGTAGGACTACGTGATCCCAGTTTTTCGTAGTTAAAAAGTTTTCAATCAACAAGAAGTCAAAGCACGACCAGATCAAAAGTAACTGCAAAGAACCAGGAAATGTTGAACCAATTTACATGAGTTAAAAAACAAATGAAACAGAGCACTATTTAAAAGAACAACATATGACGTTACATAAGGAATGAATCAAAAATGATCCGTCTAGAGAGCTGAAGAGTTGTTGTTCAGTTATGAAGTATTATGAGCAACCGGATGGCCTCATTCCTGGAGTGTCTGCAGAGCTGGTAAGGCGGGGACACAACCACACCTATAATCATGTCTGCCACCTCAGGTCAACATATTTGGAGAATAACATTTTCCCAACAACTATTCTGAATCAGTTTGCCTTTTTTAACTCCTGCACTTACTATTCACCAAGTACAATGAGACTTAGGTTGAAAACAAACAAAGAAAAAGTTGTTTACAACATTTGGAATACAGATAAACAGAAGGTTTCAAAACGGATGTCTGTAAGCTTTATGCATGCTTGTGAGCATGATGCAGTTAGTCATTTGTTGATGCGAGATGTCAAGTATTTGTCTCACATTTGTTTTTTCAAATTCTCTATGTTTTTTTGTTTAGGGAATAAAACTACAAACATACCAAAAGATTTGCTATTTTTTTATGTAAAAAAATCTGAATTGCAATAAACAAAGCTTTTAAATGTGAAACAGGAAATGCTCCTTTCTTCAGCTGGGGCTACATTTGACTAAGAGAATGGACCTATGCAGTAAACACTATTATTTTCAAAACCATACATAATAAAAGCACTGCCAGAAAATGAAAATATCTGATTGATTTATATTTGATTTACTACATATTCCAATGTGAACAGACCCTCAAAGCTGGATTTTAGTTTAAACTACTGAAACTGGTGAAAAAGCCCTTCCCTTTTACTTAAACCTATTAATCTAAAAGATTAACATCATAAATACTCTATAAAAATTAAAAGACGGTAAAAAAAATCTAGTTCAACCTCTAACAAAGAAATAAGAGTATCTTAAAACATCAGAAATTATCATCAGCTTTAATCATCTGTAAATGATCACTTTAATTTCTATAAACTAATGAAATGCTTTCACACTGGACCCAAGACAACAGTTAGTTTAAGCAGGTTTTTATTTTTAAAAAAAAACCTGGTTAAAAGCAGAGGTCAGAGAGAGTAAGAGGAAAATCTTAAGCGCTGTAACCTCCATTTTCTGTGTGGGTGGGCTCTGTGTGGTCTTTGGAGAAGATAAAAAAAAAAAAGAGTCATTGTTCAGGAGAAAGCTTTGCAGCTGGACATAAATGTTAGAGAATGGCAGGACCTTCATCAATTTGTTCTGGTAAAAATAACGGGAGTAATGAACGCCTGAAAAGTGTTGAATATTTAACATCAGTTAAGCAGCAAATCTATCTGTGATTCGCAATCCAGATCACAAACTGCTTTTGTTTTAAGTCAAGATTACGTTTACAAACCAGACAAAGGCATGTGGTTTTTTTTTAATAATCCGGTCCAAGTACAGATCAGCAAGTATGAGGAAAAAAAGAAAAAAAACACTGACAATATCAAATTATAGGACAGTTTCAGCTAAGATTAAAATAAAACGCATAAAAATCAGGATTTGCTCATTTGAGTTTAGCAGTAATGATGGTTTTGATGAAGATTAAATGAGCACATTTTTTGTAGACAGCTCCAGAAAATAAATAAAATAAAAGGCCGGAATAAGCCTCAGCTCTTTTCCATTCCATGCTAACTTGCTGACATTAAAATATTATGTCCATGAAAATTCTTGTCAGAGCAAAAGAAAATGTTTCTTTGCTCCTATAAATTATTTTAAGCAAAACAGATGGGACGGAATGCACAGGTCATGTTGTCATGACACAAATGGACTTATGGTGCAGCCGTGTGCTGAGCTCTTCAGAGATTATAAACCATGTTGTCTGTGGTGGAAAATGAATGTTAGCTTTTCTTGTAATCTGAAGTTCTCAACGTCTTCTGGAAGTATTATAAACAGACTGACAATAAGCACAAGTGCTAAACCCAACTTTGAAACCTGTGAAAATGCTGATCTGTCAAACAGTGTAAGATTTATTGACTTTTTATTACATTAAAATGTGACTGTGTACATTTTTTCAAAGAAAAATGTCAACAACTGACAATTCTGGTAATTATTTCAGAATAGGCCAATGTCACTGTAAGAAAAAGCTTGTAACACAACAAAATGTGTAGTATTTTTTAAAAAAACATTGAAATTACTATTTGTTTTTATTTCATTTGCATGTAGAAAACAATGTTGTTTGTTTTATTTTATAAATGTTATTATATGTTCTTGTTGCACATTGAAAAAAAGTATGACTTAGCCTTCACTCTGTCTAAATTTTAAACCTGACAGTTAAATGTAAACACCATCTTTCTGCCCAACTGTGGTTCAGGATTTAATCTTAGTCTACACATATTCTAAAGCTCTTTTAGAGGATTACTTTGTAATCTGGCGAAGACAAGGAAAAGTCTGCTACAGAATGAATTCAGAAGTAATCCAAACATATTGTGTTGAACTATGACTAAGTGTTAAGCCATACAATCAATTAAACTGCAAAAAATAAAAGATTTTTAGGTTTGTCATATAGTCTAAATAAATTCTCAATATTAATTGTTTTTGGCAAATATTTTCTAATATGTCACGGGGAGGAGCTTTAATCTTTTTCTATTTTTTATTTTTATTCTGGCTTTTTTTTTTGTTTTTAATAAATAGTGTGAAAGCAAAAACAGTTTTTTTTCCCATGTTAACTTGGTGCTTCCATATCTGTTGAACAGACACAAAGCTCCACAAAGCTGTATGGAGATGCTGCTATAAAAGAAGTACATTAGTTTTGGTTGCAGTGGGGATAGGTGATACCGACACTTTCAAGCAAAGAATGATCACGTGTTTTACTGAGATTTCATTTCTTTTCCCCAGTTTTTCCCAACAGTCCAAAACCCAGCAGCCTGCGCCGACTGGAAGAACTAAACTGTCTGCAAACGTGAACATATCCTCCCTCTGGGTTGGTCCTTTGATAAACATTGGATTTTTTCCCCCCCTTATCTTTTTCCAGCACCACAACATGAAATTATAAAAAAACATGTGAAATGGGTGTACATTTTCCTTTTCATGGCTGCCATTTGGCCTTTTATTTTGGAATTTTTGGTAATTTGGAGGCAAAATTGATAGCTTGAACTACATTTTCAAAACAACAGCAAGAAAAAAAATTAACAATAGTTTCTTTTTTTCATAAATGACTAAGATGTTTTTTAATGGTTATTGATTTATTGATCTAAATGAAAATGTAATTTTTAAAATACATTTTGGTTTTTATAATGAACAAATTTCTGTTTGCAAGTTAAATCTCTTACAAATACAAACAACTAAATTGAGAAAACATAGCTTTTATGGCATTCAATTTTATGCCAAAAATTATGCAAGCAAAACTAGGCTCCTCCGCTGGAGCAGAACTGTCATCGTCCACATAAAATCCTGCACAAAAAGTGCTCTGCAGCATGAGAGCAGACGCATAAAAATGAAAACACACCTCAGTGCTCTACGCCCGTCCCGACCTTGTCTGCTCCAGACAGTTTATTTTACACAAGCAGTTTTCAAAGGGTGTTTTTGACAAGGAGGAGCTGGAAAGTAAATTCTTATCGTGATTGGCTGATTATGATTTCAGTCTCATAGCCATTTAATTTGTTTTTGAGAAATGTTTTAAGCCATGACTATGTCTTTGTCTAACTTTTAGATCACAAATGTATAGGTAGAAACTATGGAAATAAGTTGGACAAATATATTTACATCTATGGAAGAGCTGAGGAGCTTCTGTAAAGCTACATGCATGGAGAGGGCTCAAAATCTTGGCCTAAAAATTACCAGTAAAAAGAAAATAAATCAGGGTGCTTCCTTAATCAAGCAGATTTTCCTTTTGTGATTGGCTTGGTAATGTCTACTGTCTAAAAAAAAAAAATGTATTGGAAAAAAAATCGGAAAACTTCTTTAGTTTCATTTAAGTTATACACTTTAAATATATACTGTGCAAACATTCTTAAATCTATTTATACTGAATACTGAACAGGACAAAAACAAACTTCACAATGTCTTTTTTAATCAGTGATTAATGTATGGAATTACGCTCTTTGTGTCAAACTTGTTTGTCCCCTCCCCCCCCCTGTTAGAGGCAATCATAGGAAAAAAACGCAGATGTAACGTGGATTAAAACATTAACGAACGACCCAAAACTAAGGTAAGAAAGTGCAGCTGGTTTATTTGTGCTGTAAGTTTTTCTCATGTGAAATTCACTGCATTTGTTATCGTTTTAATGCTTTTAATCCTCGTTACAGCCACCGTTCCTTTTCTATTTAAGCCCCAAAATGAAAGTCCCGCCCCCCTGCTTGGCATGCAAATTTCAGCCAATCAGATCAACCAGAAATGTTCCTGCCCCTAAGTGACAAACACACCCCTGAATACCGGCCCCAAGTGACAAAAACGCCCCCTTAACACTGAGCGTAAATCCAGGTGAGGGCGCAAAAGAGAACTGACCGAGAAGGATCACTGCTCAGTTAGGATTTCAGCCGTTCAGTTGTAAAATACGGGGTCGCTTGGTTAGAATTGCGCCATCACAGTTTTAAGGTTCACTCACTCAGTTTCGAAATACGCCCGCTTAGTTGTCTTTACGCCCTTTCAATTTTTGGCATTTATGTAATTCGATAATTAATGTGCAACAAAACCAATTTTCTACCTACTTTACTGACAGACAATGTTAGGAGTAATGCACAACAAAATCAATCCATCAAATATACCTAATACTCTTTAGAGTAACAACCTAAAAAAGAAAAGTATGTAAATATAATATATTTTGTTTTTTAGTAACTTGTAGTGTCCAACATATTTGCAGCCCAAAAAACTGTTCAAACCAGAAAGTGGATGAGGTGATAGTGGTAAAAGAAATGTCACTACAAAAGAAGAATATATGATCTGGGATTCACTTTATTTAATTTTTCTGTATTAAAAAAGTATGTGTCCTGTTCCTTCCTTTTTTCTTGAATCTGATGGTTGTCTTCTGTTTTCATGGGCTGCAGCAAATGAAGTAATTTTAACCTCATTTGAAACATTTGTTTTAGTTTTTTTAGGCCTCCGTCTCTTTATTTTTTCAAAGTAGATATTCATGTTTGGTAGCAGGAACCTTTATTTAACGAGGCAAAAAAAGCATTAAGATCATAATCTCTTCTGCAAGGGTGACATGGCCAAGAGTTCAGCAGCACACCTCACTAAACATGATAACAAAATTAAATTAAACAATAAGATTGGAGTCATTACAGTTTAAGATTAAGGTGTCGCAAAGTAACGTAATATTATAAATTGAAATATGCAAAACAGTCAGACAAGCGTTAAATAATTGTTCAACAATGTTAAAATGCAAATGATGCTAGGTGCAATAGTTGAAAATAGGCGCTGACGAATGGACTCTCTTTCTCTACTGCACAGAGAAGAACAAAAAGATCTATGTAAAACAAGCTCAGACAATTTTAGTTTGGTTGAAGAGTTTTCCAAGCGGGGGGCGGCAGAAATACTGAAGGCTTGTTTCCCAATTTCAGTCCAAACATAAACACATTTAATTTTCCTGCCAAGTATAAAGTTGATAGTTTGTCCTACACCTTTATCCCCACTGCTTGCTTTGTTTCATAGAAATTTACACAACAATTGCACCAGGTAAAGTTATGAAAATCTTGCATTTTCTTACATAAAGTTTCGTCTATTTTAATATAATAGATGGCTGATTTTCTAGATATTAGTAAATAATCCCTTTACAACTACCATACATTGACCAACTTACATAGTTTAGGATTCTGTTCTTTTTCTTACATTATCTTCCCCAACCAAACCAAAATATATACGTTGGCCATCATTTTATCAGATGGCCACCCATTTAAATTCAAAATTGTTATATTAACATTTAATACCTTTGCAAGTATAATGATAAAATTAGCCTAAAAATAAGACATAAATCAAGTCCTAACAAAAGATTGTGTATGTAACAGTACCATGTTATATGGAGTAAATAATAATAATAATAATAATGGATTGGATTTATCTGCGCTTTTTCAAGACACCCAAAGCGCTTACAGTGTGTCCATTATTCATTCACTCCTCATTCATACTTGGTGATGGTAAGCTATGGTTGTAGCCACAGCTGCCCTGGGGCAGACTGACAGAGGCGTGGCTGCCATTTCGCGCCTACGGCCCCTCTGACCATCACCGGGATCATTCATGCGCATTCACACACCAGTGGAGCCACACTGGAGGCAAGGAGGGTGAAGTGTCTTGCCCAAGGACACAACGACATTTTTGGCTGGTGGGAGCGGGGATCGAACCGCCAACCCTTCGATCATTGGACGACCCGCTCAACCACCTGAGCCACTGTCGCCCCTTAAATCTACATAAACACTGTTCAGTTTTTTTTTTTTAATTTGCCATTTTTGAGACTTTTTGGTGCATGTTTTTAGCTTTTGGCATGCAAAGAGTTATTTCAGTACACTGAAGCTAAGAAGTAATTTGTACAACACTGCAAACATCCACAGTCAAGCATGTAAGTCATAATAGCACATTAAAAAACTGCCTACGTTATTTATTTTTTCCTCATGATACACATTTAACAGATGGACATTTCATTATTAATGCATTATTAACCACCATAGTCGACCTCTGATCGAAACATTGCAGAATCGATTCCCGCCTTGCCCGCCCATGTGTTGAAGTGTCCTTGGGCAACACACCGAACCCCACCTTGCCTCTGGTGGAAGGTTGGCGCCAGTGTTTGGCAGTGTGTGTGAATGGTACTGTGATGAAAACCGCTTTGGGCTTTCGAGGAAGGTTAGAAAGGTGCACACAAGTATATACCATTAAACATTTGTTTCTTTTTGGGCAAAACAAACAAAAGAATAGTTCAGTAAAAACAATTTTTAATGGTAATAACTTTGATTAAAGCAACAGACTTGGAGAGCAAAGAAACTAAGCTCAGCATTGGCCAATCAGAGGAAGCAGTGATTCCTCCAACCAGCCAATTTTGCGAGAAAAAAAAAAGAAAAAACATGTATAGGACAAAGTGCTTCATGAATAAATATAATAAATTCTTGCAGAAATCAAAAGTGAAAAATTGGTAATAAAATAGACATTTTGAGTTGCTCTGTACGTTTTGCAATACTTCTTAATTGTTGATATTATGAATTGCACTGTTTTATGACTTTTGAAGCATGTGATTCTGAATATTTGGTCTTGTAATTTATGTTGATAAACAGTTTTCTTAGTAATTAAGCTGAAGTAATTACCGAATAAATCTAGTGTGTTTAATTCAAGTCTAAATTTGCTGACAAATCTGACACTCAGAATGAAAAAAAAACAACACACACAAAGAAAACAAATTTAATGTTAAATATCACCAAATCCATTGCATGTGAATGACGCCTAGAGGACAGAAGAAAGCGCCAGAAGCCAAGAAGGATTTTTGTTTTTTTAAGAAAAGCATTACTGTGCTCTGGAAAAACGGGCTTAGGAGACATGGAAAGCCGAATTCATCCTTTCAAAAAGTTTGGAAAACATGGAGACAAAGAGTACAGACTTCCACAATGTAATTTCTTTGTTAATTATTAACTCAGGTCATCGAGTTATTACTTCTCAAGATGTTGACAAAACCTGCTTCTCGCAGCTTCGCCCCCTTTAACCCAACAAACCTAAATTGGAAAACTGCTAAACAAACTTTTTCCCATAATCATACACATATTTTATTCATGTAATGATATGCAGTAATAGCTGAATCCTTTCGTGCCAATATTTCCCTTCATTTGTGGCCCAAACATCCTGAATAGATAAACAGTGTTTGGTAAAAAATACCAGTTTGACAAAAACAGGGATCCTCAGAAAGGCAAACTGTTTTTTCTTTTTCTTTTTTTTGTCTAAATTCAGTCACACCTCACGTTGGGGTCTTGCTTCTATCCACAGATTTGTGGGCAGCTTAATGCTCGGAAAAGATATATGGTAAACTCTCAATTAACTCCCAACAACTTAACCCGTTTTAAAGGGAATAGTCTGCTAAGCCGCCCCGCAAAGCTGTCAAGTCTAAATTATGTGTTGAAGAAAGAGCTGAAAACTAAATCCTACAACACGTAAAAAAATCTTCTATCCACTGTATCATATTTTTAATAAACCACATTCCCCAACAGTGAGAGGATTATGAGCGTCCATTTGTCTTGGATGGGCCACCACTGCTGGGGAGAGACTCTCTCTGTGTCTGAACCATGCATACTTAAAGTCGATGCTGGTGACTACCGCAAGTCATTTGTCTCTGGTTAAACTGGTTCACAGCAAGCATGGACCTCAGCTTTAGAGGATGATGTGTTATTACCATGACTTGTCCTATTTTAATTACATCTATGCATGGGGTCCGGTGTCATATCCTTCAAAGCATATCCATCATTGAAAACTTTAACCAAAGTCTGCATTTTTGTCATTTAATCCCACATTTGACAGAGTGCGAGAAAAGGATATTTCAGCAATAACTTAAGAAGCAGTTTGGTATCTTGACAGCTAATCCATTAATACGGTTTATCGCACCCACAAAATGAATTCTATGGCTTTTTTTGTTTTTTCCTGGGCTGCAAATGAATAATGAGCAGCACATGTAGGCATACCCTCAAAAGGCTTTAAAAAACACTGTTATTTACATCACACATCATTTAATTACCTTAGAAAGGCTTTACATTAAATAACCCATACAGAACATAATAAGATGCATCAAACCAAACCCGAAGGGTAACTTCTATATATTTAAAAACAAATAGTAAACTGAGTGAATCAGTGGGAATAATATATATATAATAATAATATAATATATAATATAATAATATAGACCATTTATAACTAAGCCTTGATACATTTTAACAATGATTCAATTCATGTCATAATTTGTGGTTGCCGATACGATTCATAGTTGATTGATTGTTCCTTTAAAAAGGATCTGAATCATCAACCTAAAATTGATCCAGGACATCTTTAGCCAAAAATTCCACCAGTGTGACTCAGAGATAAATACCTGGATAAACAGTACAGGTGAAGTTTTCTAGATTCCTAGTGTTTCTTGCAAGAAAATCAAATGTAAATTAAATATGTGTACAAACAAACAAGATAACAATAATTACTGGTAAATCCATTTATATTTTTGTTTCATAAAATTCAGCCCACTTTTCCTCTTTAAAATAATCCAAAGGGGAACATTATTATAACATTCTAGCACACTGTATGGTCACATGTCTTTGCTATGTTCAAAGGGTTTCCACATTTTGGACCGGAATGAAAGTTTGGTCATTTTTCCTGTCATCAGAATGGACTTTTTCTTTTTAGAGATGCAACAATTTACTTTCCCCACATCTCCAATTTGTGTACTACGAAACAACAAAAAAATGAAAATGTCTACAAATACTTTTGCAAGTAAGCACAAAACAGTTTCAGTTGGCTTATACTAATCCTGGTGTAATGTCATAAGACAATTAATGATAAATTCTTCCTAAAGTTAGCATGTGACGGTGTGGCACCGTCAGATGACGAGGGGGACCACATTGTGTTTTATTGTTTGTGCATTTATGTATTTTATGTTTAAAATTATTACCTGTGGTGCCACCTGGGTGAGGATTAAGAGCCACGCCCCATGGGAGGGGCTCCTCATTTAAAAGGAGCATCACAGGTTAGAGAGAAGAGGAGTAATGACAGAGTGTGCTGTGTGCTGCATGGCCCTGCGTGCAGCAACTGTGTCGGCAATAAAGACCAATCCTCCTCACCTTGGCTCCTCTGCATCTTTTCTCGGCGGGACCCCGTCACATATGGTGTCAGAAGTGGGATCGCAGAGGGGCCACAAAAAGGTGAGGACGCAGCGGCGTGGTGGGGACGACGATTCCCCAGAAGCCCTAACTCTTCTCCAAGCAGTCCATCCTCTGAGGAAGAGGGGGTGGATCCGGGTCGCCTCGTCGGAGCGTCAGGCCTGGCCAGGGGCCCGGAAAGAAACACTACGGCGTCCAACTCGGCGCCCATGGCGAGCGGCGGACCACGCGGACAGCAGGGGCGGACCGCCGGAGCACAGAGACGGCCGAAGGCGGGACGGGCACGCCGCCGGTTCCACTGCCGCGGATGCGGGCGTTGGAGGCCTGCGCGGAGCTGGACAGGGGGCGGACCGGCGTCTACCGGGCCGTCAGTGGAGTGCTCCGGGAGTGGCGTTACAACTCGCCTGTAACCTGCTGTCGGCGGCTCTGATCGGCTAGGGTGCCATCTGGAAGGAGACCAGCGGGGGCGTGTGGCCGATGGAAGGGCCTTTGCCGGGGCTGGGAACGACCAGAGCGGGCACCGAGGAGCGGATCGGAGGGGTCGCCGTCGTGGAGCCGCTGCAGCCTATGCATCCCACCGACGCGACACGAGGACGTGTTTCTGGCGGATCGGCGTGGAGAATGCGCGGCGGCGGACTTCTGAGTGGATTGCCGCACATCGTCACTCCCTCAGAGGAGGGGGATGGTGTGACGGTGTGGCACCGTCAGATGACGAGGGGGACCACACTGTGTTTTATTGTTTGTGCATTTATGTATTTTATGTTTAAAATTATTACCTGTGGTGCCACCTGGGTGAGGATTAAGAGCCACGCCCCATGGGAGGGGCTCCTCATTTAAAAGGAGCATCACAGGTTAGAGAGAAGAGGAGTAATGACAGAGTGTGCTGTGTGCTGCATGGCCCTGCGTGCAGCAACTGTGTCGGCAATAAAGACCAATCCTCCTCACCTTGGCTCCTCTGCATCTTTTCTCGGCGGGACCCCGTCACATAGCACCACATGTGTTGACACATTTAATAGAAATATACTGTAATTTCTGGACTATAGAGCGCACCTGATTATAAGCCGCATTAATTATATTTTAAAAGGATAAACCATTTTGTACATACAGTACACAAGCCGCACCTGTCTATAAGCTGCACGTGCCCACATTGAAACATGTGTTGTCGAATGAGGATGTGTATGTGCTGAAACCGCGCACGTGTGAAAAAAGAGGGGAGAGCGCATGCAGA
Source organism: Oryzias latipes (assembly GCF_053564925.1). Classification (NCBI taxonomy): domain Eukaryota; kingdom Metazoa; phylum Chordata; class Actinopteri; order Beloniformes; family Adrianichthyidae; genus Oryzias; species Oryzias latipes. The sequence goes on from NC_136240.1 coordinate 12,127,460, forward strand.
GCAAGAAGGAGTGAGCAGCGGAAGTGTGTTGGGGGTGTGCATTCATGTTTGATATACAGAGTGAAAGAGAACTGTAATAATATAAAGTTTCCCCCAGAAGAAGATGAATGATTCTTTATTAACCCGCTCTGGAGGCTCTGAGGGTCTGAACGGGGAAGTGAACCCCGAAGGAAGATCCTCATTCAGAGGAGAGGATCTCCCCTGCATTTTCCGACCACTGTATATAGAATAAAGTAATCGCAGGAAAGGTTCAACACATGATATATTTACAAAGAAAGACGGTACACAAAAAAGAGTTTTCGAAGTCCCTTTGACGCAGCAGTAACACGGCAGCAATATGGTAGTACGAGCACTAACAGGGCTGGTTAAAAAATATTCCATTAAAAGTCACTGAGAGAGAGAGAAAGGAAAAAAAAGTAACTGAGAGCAGCAGTAACTTAGTGGCACGCGCCTTAGCGCAGCAGGCGCCTATGCGTAGGACGCGCCTATGCGCACTACTCGCCTATGCGCAACGGCGCCTTCTGCGCATAGGCGCTTGCCGTGTAGACGCAAGAGTTGTGCAGCACGTGCGCCGGAAGTTTCCTTCCACAACAGTGACACACTGTAACACAGGGCTGTTTTAAAAAGTATAAACATAAAAGAGCTTTCTTCATCTTCCTCCTGTGCACTGAAAGCATGGAAGTCTTCCTCCTCAGTGTGAGATTGGTATAGCGTCAGACATTCTTCGCCATACACTCTCTCAGTTTCTCCTTTGTTGTCGTTGTCAGTGTCACTCTCATCCTGAGGTAAATGGTAAATGGCATATACTTATATAGCGCCTTTCTTCCTACAAGGACAAAGCACTTTACAGTCACAGACCCATTCACTCAGTCACACACACATTCACTCACACATTCACACACTGTGAAAATTGTGTAAATTGTGTAAATTCACTCCTGAGCTTGCGCTGTCCTCTCCGTCAAGCAGCAGACCGGCTTTTCCAAACCAATTGGTGATGGCTTTCTTCACACTGCTTTAAACGATTGCTTTTAGCTTGTAAGCTGCGTCATCTGCATTTCTTCTTGAATTTTCCATGATGAGGGTCTATTCATGCTATTCATTCACAAAGCGGGAATTTCCATTAAACTTGCGTCTTCCTCGACACATATACCATATTCCCCCTGTCTCACTCTTACCCTTTCTGCTCGAGTGCCCCTAGCGGCCGTTAGAAAACATGCATCATCATTGAATAAGCTGCAGGGTTGAAAGCATGTGACAAAAGTAGCAGTTTATAATCCAGAAATCTGGTACTGTATGCAGTTGGGTGCAACGATTCACTTTCCGTGATTTAAAACACACTTTGGTTTTAAACCATCAAGTGTGGCATCTGTAATAGTGCATTATTTACATGAGGCTGAAAATTATTGGATTTGATTTACCTTTCAAAGGTAAGTTGGATAGAAAAAAAAAGTATTTTTTTAAGATGCATTCTGGGAGCTCTCCAAATAACCATACATATATTATATATTTGTTTTTGATTTATTTATTTATATGTTAAATCTGATTATTTTGTTATTCTTCTTGAATATACTTTTGCACAACGTGATCCATAAACACACGGTGGGGAGTGTTTCCTTAGATATTTAAGCGATGAAGCACTTGTGCTAATTCTGCCCCCCGCAGCCAATCAAAAGACAGATAAACAAACTATGAGCTCTGCTTGAAGGCTGATAAATGTAGCAAATCTCAGCGCCACGCATCAACTTAATGGACAGCTGACAGCATTCACACTTAAGACATATCTGCTGTGACTTATGGTGGTCTTCCATAACTGCGGCTGCAAAGGCTCCACTGTGATGTTTCCCCTCACGAATAACAACAGATCACTAAAGTAAATCAAGTATTTGTCTGACATGGCAGGACTCAGGGGAACAGTTGGTGTGTGACTGTGGTTTACATAATGAAAGACTAAACAATCAAAACAATTGGGTCTGTTAGCACAGTGCTTGGATATGTTGGGAGAGATGTCCTGCAACTGTCGCCTCCTATTTGCATTGGTAGTTTCTTCTTTTTTGCTTTTCCAGGCATTCCACATGCATAAGATCCTTGTGTATTCATGAAAGAAAGCACTTCTACACCAAATTCAAGTCTTAAGTCTTGTGTTTTCCTTTCTTGCTGCGGTTGATAAGTTGAATAAGAAAATCCCTCTGTGATTCTCACAGGAGGATATTTCTGTGAGTGGAAAAAAAAGAAAGAAAGAAAAGAATGAAAAGTAAACCGACTCAATCTTGGCTGTGATACTCTTCAGCTTTATTTTCTGCCTGAGAGTGAAAAAAAGCAACATTTTGAGTTTGCCACCTAACTTGATCATTCGGCGGATGACTAATGTGTTGCCAGGACAAAAGCACTGCAATGTGTGCTGAGATCTCCCAAGGCCTTTGTGGCTCTCAGATGCTGGACATCCCCATTGAGACAGTAAAGAATAGGTGGTCACTAGGTTTGGACACAATGAAACAGAACTCAGCAACTACAACAATTGCTCGAGCTGTCAGACGGTGACAGAAACTGTAATTAATGATATTTTCTATTTTCACAGAGGAGAATGAGCAAGTGACAGAAGCATTATTAATGAGCGCAGCCTTGTTGAAGGGAATAATGGCAGTTTATTAGCAGCAAGACAGATTTAACAGGGCTCTCTCAAACAAAGGCTTTAGACACGTTGAAAAATGGAGGCAATCTGCCTTTAAGATCTGATGGGAGAGAAAAGTCATTGTAACAAAAATGTCTGTATTGTGATCATATTCTTTTCTCCTAATAAACCATCTGCTAGGTGAGTCAATAATGCAGCGAATATTCCTCTCAAAATCTTATCTAGCATCTTGCTATAGATTTGGTGATTAAGCTCCAAAATTGTGCAACAAAGTCTGATATTATCGTCTTCAAAAATAGACTATAGAGTGAACATTTTTATACCCACAGTAGACAGTGTTGGTTTATAATTGCGAACATATAAAATTGTGTTGTAGCGTATTTATATTCCTAGGAAAACACACCTGAAGGAGCAGGAGACAAGCATAACACTCACTCAGCATTGACTCATTTGTACTGGGAAAATACAATTCCTTTGAGATGATCACATTTTTACACATCATAGCTTTTGGATTCAGGCAGGAAATAACTATTTTTAAGTAATGCAGATAACAGCAATGTTACCACTGGCTGCAATTGATTTGTGAAGCCCATTCTGGAAGGGATTCAACAGCTTCTCCACTGCCTCATTCATCGCACTACACGGAAATATGGCTTCAATGCAATACTACAGGCTTAAGCCACTGAGCAGATGTATTAGATGATTTCCAGAAATGAGATGCTGAGATACCCCCCTCCCCCAACCTATTTTCAGCTCATGTAATTGATTCTCATCCAGCAAGTTTGACTGTATTATGTTTGTTTGAAAAGTTAAAAGAATTCAGCTAATTTCTCCCCAACCAGGCAATACTTAACCAGATTAAAGTGGCCACTTCAAGCTTTGTTGATGCATCCAACTAAGGCAGGGCAGCCCAGCTGCAAAAGCTGATCAAAAGAGAGAGGGGGAATGTGATATTAGCATCAAGTGCTCCAATGAGTGACTCAGACAAAAACATTAAAAAAAACATCATTATTAGACAACTTCCTTTACCCATGTTTGGGAGTGAATATGTCTGTTTGTCAAGCAGCTGCGTGCATCCATACATGCCATTGATTCACACTTTATCCAGCATTATAAGGCAATTTCTTTTTCCCCGTTTTGCACTCCCTTATTGGTGAAATGCTAATGACATCCGATGTCATTAGTGATTTTCTTTTAATCTTTATTCCACGGTGGCCTGAGCAATCAGAGAGGTAGATGAAGATTTAGAGCACACTAAGCTTCTCACTGCTTTTTCCGATGTGATTTATTTGAATAATAACTAAAAATGTTAATTAGAAGGCCGCTTTGGTGAAGCGCTGTGTATTTGTGTACTTCTAGCATGACTCGCCTGTTTGAACTTTTTTTTTCAGAGAAGGAAGATACCAGGTTACTTACGTTACTTAAGGTAGTATTTACTTTCTCATACACCCTGTTAAGCCCACTACAACAAATGATTGACAGAATTTTTTTCTTTTATAATTAAGATGTTTTTTTAAAGCCCTTTGATGAAATTATCAAAAAAATAATAATGGAAAATCAGTTTTTATGTGATATAGATCAGATTAATTATGATACGTTGGTTGATTTGGCAAGTTTTTGTTCACAACAATGTTACCTTACAATGCAAAAATATTTATATGAGTGTTCGGGGGAAAAAGTACCTAATATACCCACCTCATCAAATTTAAAACATACATTTTTAATATGAAATTGCACTTTTAACCAATTTTGCATTCTTTTAATGCAGCAAATAATAATTTAAACAGATGAATAACGAATAGATTCATTTTTCTCACCATAAAGTCTTAAAATTAGCAAAACTTTTCTAGCCAAAAGTGTTTTTGAGATTTTATTAATTTAATTAAATGACTGGGAAAAGCCGCTCCATTGCCTCCAGCGGAATAATAATCCACTACAGGGCAGAAAAAATAGACCAAGTTATGAAAGTTTGGATCATGCGAATGAAATAGGTAGTCTCAGAAATACAATATTTGCATAAAATATTATACAAATGTTAAAATGGGTTTAATAAGGTACATCAGTCCTTTTTTGCAAGCCTTGAGACGCTTTCTTTGCCAATTCAGTACAAAACAAACGACAATCTTTAGTGATAATTTTTGAAAACTTCCAAAAAGCAAATTAAAAACTCTGCCATACCAAAACTGTGGATCAGTGGAACCTTATTCGCCGTGACGACCCCTGAGGGGATGTGCCCAAAAGTGAACAATAATGAGCGAGTTACAAAGTTTATTTATTACAAATCTTTATTAAATTCTCTAATAATTTGTCTGTAATTGATAGAAAGTCACGTTTTAGCACATTGTACTAAAGCTCTTGATAAGAACACATATTAAAGAGTACTACTCTAAACCCCAGGGGGTGTCAGTCAGTCCAGATAACTGTGTAGTCTCACACTGTGTGAAAACAGTGAAGCCCAGGATGCAGAAAAAATGGATTATTTGATTCCTTTTGTGTTAACATCTTACATTCAAAGGCTACCAAGAGCTTACACAAACTGCACTGACAGAAAGTCAGTTTCAATTTATGCTTTGTGGACATTTGGCGAGACATCATTAAGGTGTGTACCCCCCTGTGCCTAATACTGAAAGAAATCTGTCCTTTGTTCAAACAGTTGAAATACTCTCAGAACTAGATGTTGAAATTTGCTTCTCAGACACTGTCTTTAAATTAAAGCACTATAGGATGCAGGGGGTGGACCGAGTTTGCATTTAAGTGGTCCTGAAGAATCCCCTAATTGGCTGCCATCTCATTTGGTTGTGATACAATACGTGCAATCTCCAGAATGAGCAGCACAGGCCATTGTCTGGAGAGGAATTATAGATAATTCACAAGACAAAGGCAATGACAACAATCCTGGAAGGGAAAAATCTATCAAGACACTATGAAATACCATCAAAGTATCAGAGTACATATATGGACACTTTTTTTTCTTCTTTTTTCTAACTTGTCCTGTGGAACCGCTGAGCAAACAGATGAAAGCTGAAAGCTTCTAGTGTTGGACATATTTTACTGTTACAACAGGCGTTATGAATCTTTTGCTAATAAAGCTTAACTTTATTCATGTTATTTATATTTGTTACAGTTTTTTGTTGGACCAGACGGAAAAGAAAAGGAGGGAAGAAGAGAGAGGGATGTTGGGGGGGTATATGGAACAGTTGACATAACTTGTAGTGTTTAATTAAACTGATGAGGAACTTTTTTTCTATCAAATGCTAATGTGATTTAAAGCTTTGGACACAAAGACCCAAGTATCTTTTAAAGAAAAGCTGTGTTCTAGCAACATCTGGGTGAGATGAGTTGGCACGCTCCTTTACTGTCTTGTGTCCCCTATTTTACATAAATGTGAAGAGAAATTACAGCCACATGAGATCTGATAATGGCATAGGGGCAATATTTTCATTCTTATTTTATTATTAGTTATCAACTAACTACATCATTATTAGTTTACTTATCCATCTGTTTTTGTCAACAAAAGACAAGCAATAATATTCTCATATTGTGACTTTTAGTATCACTTTGACTTTAAGTGATTTTACTGGCTTGTAACTGTAGCCCTGTAAAACTAAACACGACTTCCCCATCAATGAATTCTTCCTGATTCCATCCTTCCAGTAAACCTATCCGCATGATTTTTCTGGAGCTGCTAATCAATAGTGGAGCATGAGCCCCAGTGAAATGGGTCTATGAATGCTGTTGGGTGTAACTTTGTTGAAGAAATCTCACACAATCTGTTGGTGAGTCAAAACTCTTCTGAGGGTTGAAAAATGGATTTAGTTAAGTGCAGGAAGTATTATGCTTAGCTCAGGGCATGGAACTTGTGTTGAGTTATAGCAGCCGATTACCCACAGCTCTGGTCCGGGGACTACATGGGGTATTTGTTTACACCAAAGGAAATGAAACTATTTCCATTTAACTGCCCTGATTATTGGCCTGCTATGCTTCATTCTTCAATACACGTGAAACGTTTCATTTTGTTAAAATGGATAACATTGCTTTGACCACAGCAGATGGAGGGGGGTGAAAAAAGGCCGTCCCTTAAGCAAGAAAATAAAAAGGTGTGTATTACATGGAGCGTTGAGGAGGAATCCTGTTTTCCATTATGTCTTCATAACTGACTGACTTTCTATGCAGAGGTGCTGATGCAATTTACCGTTCTCCCACTCAGTGTGCAGCAGATTGTGCTTGAGTTTCAAAGAGCCAAAGACACACTATCGCTCCCCAATTTCGGGGGACCTGTGCTTAATTTTGCCTCCTTTATCTAATAACGTTTTTCTTTTTCAAATGCCATGTGGTTTGCTGTTGGTTATATCCAAATAAAACACCACAGTGCTTGGGCATCCAGGGGCCAAGAGACTAAAGCTTTATCTACGATACCACCACATTTTATCTCAAACATTAACAGGTTTATCCCTTAGAATCTTCACTGCTGCAGAGGCTATTATCTATAGTTCTTTTGTAAATATAGAGTATCTGTGCTGACAACAGAGCCAGAACTATCGGAATAAAATAGTGGCCCTTCATTTTGGAAAAAGCCATCAGGCGGAACATTAAAAATGAACACTGAAAACAAATATTGCACCTACATTCGTTTGCAACACTTAACAGAACTGACAAATAGTTTATATCTTGATTTCCAGCAGACATATACTTGTTCTTCTACAATGTCAGCATAATCCCTTCCAAGAGTGAGTGCTGCATAGCACTGCAGAACGGCTGCAGCACACAGAGAGAGGGCGGAGGATGTAAATGGTGGAAAGACCGATGAGGTTGATCCCCAGTAAGCTAGACCTTTGGCCCCAACTCTAAAACATTTATATGAGCAGCAATGTGTCGGAATCACTCACAAAATCGGGCTGATGAAGAAACACCCCAGCTGTCCCTGATTCTGCCATCCTCTTGAGGAAAATAATTGACAGGCAAAGGTAATAAATGCATCCGTATGCATCACTGGATTCTATTTTCAAGGTGGTTATAGATATCAGTCATTTTTATGAGCCTCTCAAAGGGCAGATCTGCTTCATGTGTGATAAACTTCACAGTAAGATCTTTTTGTGATACACATAAATATGTAAGCATTGGCTTTTCTGAGACAATAGTATTTATGATTTACTCCCACTGCAAACTTAGAAGAATCATTCCTAAAACAATCCTAAAGATAGTTGTTGTCAACTTTTTCCATGATTGAGTGTGTTGGAAATAAATCCACAAAGCAAATCTACAACCTACTGTCTCTACAATATTAGATTGTTCCCCACCCATTAAGCTAAGCACAGATGCCTTATCCAATAGGCAGCTGGTGTGCGGTATATTTCCGTTAATAATTCACATTAGCCTGTAGCCCTACATAATATCAGATAATTGCTCGGCTGTTATGCTATATGATGAGAAGTGTTCGGGGCCGCTAATGTGAGACGTCTCTGTTTACCACTTTGATGGATGGCCTCCGTGATGGGACCTGAGCTACGTTCAGGGGTGTCACAGGAAAAAGATGACAGATGGGCCCAGCTGTTAAAGATATCGACACTTTGACCAGACCATGAAGACATTAATCACAGCATGGCTAACCAGCGCTGAGGGAGAACGGGTGACTTCTCTTGTTAGGAGACAACGTACAATGTGGAATACACTGAACAATAGGCGGCCGTTAGCTGATCAGAACTTATGAGAATTACGCCGCAACGCAAAACAACATGACACTGTAAACTGTGAAGAACTGAGGCAACCCAGGGAACTTGTATCATGATTAGCTGTCACAAGAGATTAGAGGGCAGTAATAAAGATAAACGGGGGGTTGGTGATGCTGTAATACAATATCAAGTGGCAGATATCCAAAAGTCAGTGTCAGGACAAAGAAGAGGACACTAATGGCTCTTTGGGATCCTTGGTCTCAGTTGCAACATGTTGTCATGCTGATAAGACACAACTGTTACTTGCAGCCTAAGAACACTGTCATCTTCTTTAGAACCATCGTCTCTTGATAGAAACAGGATTTAATCCCTTGTTTTTTGTTTTAATATAATGTCACTGAAAATTATTATCATTTTTTATAATTTGACTTATCCTTGCTACTGTTTTTATTTCAAAGCATGTAATTAGCTTACAGCACACAATTTACCACAAATATAGTGTGTGTTTTGCTTTTTTGGGGGGAAAATTCTGCATGAGAGTCTCCTCCCACAGACGATTGAAGCATCTCCGCTTTCTCAGGCTACTGACCAAACCCAGCTGCCTGCTTCTGCTCAAAGAGAACATATTAATATTCATGTTGGGCGGAAGAGGTAGATGATGTGTGTGTCCCCATAAATCAAAATAAAACGGAGATGTCGTCAGAGCAGATTAAAAGGTTTACCTCAGAAGAGCTGACCTACACTGAACTACCATCCATTACAAATCTAGAATAAAAGGCATTGAAATGTTTTAAGACTTTAAAAAACAAACCAAACCAGGTTTTTATTGAAATACTAAAAACTTGACCTATCTGTGGATGCACAGAAATTATAACTTTGCCCAAATTTTTGTAATAGAGAACAAAAATTGCATTTAAAAAAGATTCTTGTCATATAACGGAGGATGTGACACCTAAAGATAAAAACTATGCAATCACTGCTTTACACATAAACAGAAACACACAAATGTGAGTCCATGAGAAGAACATGCATAAAACAGGAATGTTTGACTATTATAGAATGAAAATAAAGGGCCTTTTTCAAATTTTACAGCAAGCTGACAGTTCACGGATTCTTCATCTATATAGAAAATTGATAGAATTTTGCCACTAAAGCTGAGCAATGAGTCTCCAAATCGGTCATTAACATAAGATCTGGAAGTTCATCAATCACCCGCTTTTTAACTATTCATGATTCTCCTCTGAGTTGAAGAGCATTATTCTCATACTGGGAGTAAAAGCCGGCTGGCAGAAAAAAGGGGAAAAAAAAAAGAAAATAAAGGATGTGAGAAAAAGAAGAGGTAAAAACAAAGAAAAAATGAGGAGAAAGAGATCGCATCAAACACAAGATCATTATTTTAGCACTGTAGGGGAGACAGTTAAACCTTTTTCCGTTCAATCTGACTCTGTTCAGCAAAACGTGCAACAAGGGGAGTAAACCAGCCTATATTTTATTTCAAACATTTTCATGCATCTCATTAAGATGACTTTTTGACTACCCACAGAGGTGCATATTTACTGCACAGTTTGTAATTTGACAGAAAAACCTCAATGTCGTTAACTTTGGCTATTGTTTACAAAAATAAGGTTTTTACAGTTTTTCTTTTAGACTTAGTGAAAGTTGTTTGAATAAAGATAAACAAAGATATATTCAGAATGGCAAGTGACCAGACGGCCTTTGCACAAAGACACTTTGTGGTATGGATCACAAATACAAGGCAATTTCTCACAAACACAAAATTTATCTTGCAGCTTCTGGGCTTAGGGACACCAAAATATGTAAAGAATAGAAATATTTCATTTTTGACAGCCATTTCTCTAAACTTCCTGATGCTAACCTTTTAAACTGGACCAAATTGCCCCCATTTTTCATGTTTCAATGAATTAAAAAAAAGTTATTGTTTCTTAAATCCTAAAACACAAAATGAAAATGGGGCTTTTTACACTTATATTGTCATTTTATTTCAATGGACGCCTTCATAATGATACATTTTGCACACCTGTTGTTTTTTTAAAGGTTTTTCTCTATCCTATGGGATGAATCTGTTCACTATTATTTATGGCAAAATAGAAATAAAGCTAAAATCATTTTTGTATTTTACTTTTCCTCGTAATTTACGAAACTACAAAATGTTCTGACAGCTTTCAAACAATCCGTTTTGTGAAAAGTACAATAACATTTAAACAGTAAAGCCATTATCTGATCATTTATAAGAGAGTTGTTTAGATGATGTCAGTACCAGGGAGTTGCTTTTACACTCTCCTCCTTTGTTTCACTTTGGTTTCTACCTAAAGCCCGTGTGAGGCGAGTCAATTCCCTTTAGAATGAAAAGTTGAAGACAGACCTCGCAATATTGTCAAGCAAGATGCGGAATCACATTTTTCTCGTCTGACTGACTATTTGATACATATCTGCATAAGTTTGGAAAAAAAGTGTCCCTCTGCAATCTAAAAAATGTCCTCATTCTGTGAGCCAGATAAAAGCCAGTCTGACTTCAAAACAGTCCATTCTAATTAAAGCTGTGGTCCAAGGCAAAGCTACATTCCACAGGCTGCAATCTGATGGGGTGTACGGATTCACATGAAGCAGGCAGGGTTTCAGCACACTTTGATCACCAAGGTATTTAACAGAGGGCAGTCATTCAGCATTCTACTGTTTTTTTTTGTTATTTTTACTTCTTTTTATTTATTTTAATTGCACATATTCATAAATTGTGCGTGTTTTTTCACCACCACATACCAGTTGATTCAGAAAACTGCTTAGTGTGAATTCACCAGGGTAATGATCGGTAATAAGATTTTTTACATATGGTTACAAAATATAAACAATAAATTATTTTTCTTATTAAATGGAAAACAATTAAAAAAAATCCCATGAAGAAGTTTTATCCAATGCACATCTTAGTAAAAAAAAAAAAAAAACTCCGGCCAAGCTAAAGCAATACAATTTTAATTCATTTAGCTGCGTAGTTAAAAAGTAATTGTGGAAATTTGCTTTCTTCTTTTATCACACTGGGGAATGGTTTATGCTATGTTCACACCAGGCTTGAAACATGTGTACAATAGAACACCTCCTATGAAAAGTTGATGTAAACGTATTGCTCTTGTGTTCAAAACGCTCACTTTCAAGCAAGTTTTTAAGTCAGTTTTCGAGTTCTATGTACAAAATGTTTGAACATGCATCAAGACTTAAACCACTTTGACCAATCGGCACTTAGATTTGGTAGTGATGTATGGGTAGTGTCATTTTCAATACCCAAAAGTGCAAACAGTTTGAAAATCGATCATGAAGAAAAAATCAACAATTGTGGTTTGTGTCCAACCGGAATTGTATGACACCACTTCTTTCATATAACGGGATAGAGCTGTGAAAGAAAAAGCCTGGAGCAAGATTCACGAGATCTCCACCGCTATGACCTTTCGCACCAAGCCTCTTCTAACAATGAGTCTATGTGCTAGTGACAGTCCATCGTGAACACCGTATGCCGTAAGCATGTTCAGGAACCTGCGTTCAGCCTGTTTTATGAACGCGCATCAAACACCCGGTGTGTACCTAGCATTACAGTTGCTTTGGTGCAGATAAAAAGCTCACATTCAAAACTGTAATTTTTGCTCACTTCACCCATAAAAACAAATTATTTTTGGAAATTCCTCCACATACTCAACCCGTTCATCTTCACAATAGCTAATACAAATTGCTTAAGAATTGTGTAAAGTTCTTTAACAGCTTCACAGTCCACATTAGGATGCTTGTCACACGTTGTGTATAGTGTGGCATTTGAAGACAGAGTACAGCCAAATTCTAGTCTTTCTCACTTCTCTCCCACTTCCTAGGAGGTGTACTCTTGAAAAAAACAAAAAAAAAAACAGTGGTGAAATCCTGAATAAGAAACTTGCAAGCTATTATAAAACAAAGGGTGATAATATAGTTGCTATGACCATACCAACACAAACACAATGATCCTCTGATGACTAACTTGTGTGTGTGTGTGTGTGTGTGTAGTCTCCAACTTTGAACAATGAACTTCTGAAATGTACTATGTTGATTTTTAATTCATCAACCACCCATGCCTTTGTGCCAAACCTTCCCAGATGTCAGAAACGGTTACAATGTGGGCAATACTTCATCGCACTGTTATTAGCTCATGCATCAACGTTTACAGCACAACACATCGATTGTTCTTGGTGGACAGAAAGATTTTAACTGACCAAGGCAGGCACTAGATATCCCGTAATGATCTCTATTATGAATTATCTTCATTTCTGTGTTAGTTTACCTCTAATTAGCCTTATTATTTCTCCAGTCGTGACTAAGTCATTATTTTTCAATCCCACTGTTGTGTTTATGAGTAATTGTGCAAAATCGGCTTTGAAGGGGCTTGGCTTTCCTGTCAACATGGGAGTGCTTTGAACGGAACAGAACACGAAAACTATCTTGCAGCTATTCCCCCTAATCCAAATATAAAACATTTACTAAAACACATGGTGATGGTTCCTGCCTTCATCTGGAAACCAGGTAGTAGGGATTCTAGCTGATTCCAGGAAGAAGCAGGTTTATAGAAGAATGTAAAGATGATAGAACACGCAGCTCGAACCTCAAAACCCTCTAAAGTACAACATTTAGGCAAAGGCTTCAGCTTAAACATTTTGATGCCACAATGTTACGTGGAATTTGTTGCTGCTAGTCAGATATTATTTTGTAACCATGAAGAATGCACTGTGCCAAATTCAGAGACTTTTTAAAATGTATATTTATGGTCTGTAGCAGTCCTGGACTGCAGGGACCATATTGTTTATGCAATTCTTCTTTTTTATTGCATATTTAAGCAAGGATTTTGTCTCTACCACGTATTCCAAAAAATCGGGCTTTAAAAACAAAAATCTAAAATCCACTACTGTGTCGCAGATATCCATAGGAAGTTCTGAAATTATGGGATGCCCACAGGACCTACAGCTTGTTGGCCATTTTGTGGCAAAGTAGGAAATTTGGTCATTTTCTCATTTTCTCACAAAATGGGAAAAAGAAAACTTGAGTTTAAGTGATCTTCACAAAATTTCACATACGTTACCAGGTAGGACTGCAACCACGACCACAGTTTGTTGACCTTTGACCCTGGGAAGGGACCGCCATTTTGAATAAAAAAAAAATCCCCCCTGGTATCTTTTACAGTTTAAACTCCTCCTAGGACTGCTGATCTATCTTCTACAAAACCCTCAAGCATAATTCGAAAGCTAGTTGGGGGGATCATTTCAAAGTTCTAGATTTTTTAGCGTTAGCGTTTAATGTTAGCGTGGCAAGTTTGCAAAAGTGTGTTTCCATGTTGCTTGCACATTTTTTACAGGAATATTGTGAAGATGTCATAAGGGAAGTTTTGGCTCAAGCTGAATGAAACAATATAATATAAGAGCATGGTATGAATGTTGTTGCACAGGGTTAATTGTTGTTAAAATGAGTAGTTATTACCAATGTAAAGTAAGCAAATGTCCAATAAGACAAAATTGAGGCTTAAAATGCAAAAATCACACTTAATGAACTTATATAGAATAATGTGGGTTGATGAAAAAGTTTTAGCCTAAAATAAAACAGAGGTAAAGCACTCAGCAGTTCAGATAAAGTCACATTATCATTGACCTTTTTTATGTACTTTTACTTTTTTACAATCCATCAGCATCAAACACTTCTGAGTTCCAACAAAGTTCCAACAAAACAAAAGTGAAATACTGCAGCAGTTGTGATACGATGATGTTGTTTGCTATAAACAACATTTTGAGGAAAATCTGATCAAACGCAGGGAGAGTACATATTTCATGCCAATATTTATTGACAACAAAAACTTGCTTCAATTATGAAGCGTAATCCAATAATAATTAGACATCTTCTTGAATACATTTGTAAATGCAAATTAGTTACACAAAATGTTGCTTCAGAAAGCAAGGTGGGTATTAACTACATAAACATGATGGCCATATGCCAAAGAACACACTGTGTGACAAACCGGTGAAATACCTGATAATTTACCACATTTTATCGACCTATCATATCTTATATTGTGAAACTCAATGATAAAAAAAATAAAGAACCTTGACCACAACCAAATCTATGCAATTTTTTTTTTCTTAAACACCCTGCCAAAGCACACAGCTGATTTATGCTCCACTTGCAAAGCCAAAGTACATTTTTGGATGGTAGCTTATAAGGACAACCTCCACATCCACTCACACATCTTACTGAAAAAAACTGATGACTAAGACTTTCCTTAGACACCACTCCAGAAGTGCACAAGTTCAACAATAGTTCAGAGGTGCAGGTAGCTGCTTACCTGTTTTCTCTGTGCTGCTATGTTGCTCATTATATGTTTGTTGCCAATGCAAAGCAGGATGCCAAACCCCCATTCATTCTGTCACTTTGATGAACTAGAAATAATGCAAATATATTGTTCCTGGAAAGGGCCATAATATCAAAAAGTAATAGATTACTGCTACAGCAGCCCACACGAGTCATTATATTTAATTAGACCCACCTTTTCAGCCCATTAGCAGCAGCTGTATTTGAGTCGGCACTATTTGTCAATCCCTACTGCTGATTAACATTAGCATCCTCAAACTGAAGGCCATTAGATTTTGCAGCATTTTCCAATTCATCTGCACAGAAGTGTCAGCCCCCACCACCACATCCAGTTGAATGGGTTGCCAGTACGTTGAGGGGCTAATAGAGAGACTTCACCTGAATCTATGCAGCCAAAAAAAAAATGACATCACCCATGCAACTCACACAGAGAACATCTAACTGCAGCTGGGAAATAAATTAATTATCATGAGAAGGCAGCTCACGGCTGTATAGTGCTTCAAATTTGTGTTGGCCCAAAGTTTAAACTGATGTTTTGCAAAGAAAAATAAAGTCAAGTAGAACCTTTGTATCTTCTGATGGGCTACATTTGAACCAACAACTAAAGGTGGAGCAATCGGGGGGGCAATATTAGTATATTTGTAGACAAAGGTTTTTAAAAAATTCATCAAAACAAGCTTTTTTAAGCTTTATTAAAAGCACCTCAGCCAAAAGCTACTTATTAATGGCCGTCCACCCTGCTGTTCCCATTTGCGACTCTACCAAAGACGTCTGCCCTTATAAAATGTTGTAGCTCCACCACTGCCATCATCTAATAGATCTTTTGCTCCAACATGGAGAACTACATTCATCACTGCTCACGACCAAATCGCAGCAAAAATGCTAAAAGACTGCGACTTAAAGTCCCTCTCAAGTCATCTGTTGATCTATGGTAAAAGTGTTCCCAGTAGTCTTGTAATTATAATTATGCTGTTTTTTTAGCCACAATCAAAAAACCTGTCGCTTTTTTGGACGTGGTTTCTTAAGAAGGCAGGAGTGTTTTGGAAATTTCACTCTGAGTTGTAGCGGGGACTGTTGGTGTGGAGTAAGCCTACCCTGACTTCACATCATATCTACTTCACATGTACTTCACATCTACACATTCTCTGGCTTGCTTACGGCCCCTTTACAACCCCAACTCAATATTGCAGGTGAAACAAAATTGTCAAAAAATATCTGAGCTGTCCAGCCATACAGTTTTGAGCCAGATGCCAGCTCAGACAAGGAAAAGAAACACATTAAAGGATCCATTTGTCTGAAAGTAGATGTATCAGAATAGAGCGGAGCAGAGATCTTTTGGTCGTCTTACTGTAACACCTACGATTGTAGCGTCTACATCACTCCCACAGGCTTTTTCAAGCTGCATTTTTTTTGTCTGCTCCTGATTCAAATGATTTGAATAAAAAATACAGAAAAATGCAATTTTAAGCTCAATTTTCTTGATATGTCCTCTATTATGAGAAAAATGACACAAGAACATGTTAAGCGCGATTTTCACTGTAGTGGGTCTGTAAGAAGCAACACCAGTGATAATAAGAGCAGAAGGGAGCTGAACCCTAACGCTGAACCTGTATTGTTGAAAAAAAACATTTTAGCAACACATTATGATCAAAATAAGTGGGCAAGAACTTGGTAATGGATTTATCAATTTCCTCTAAGTTGCTTCAATTTGTTATAACCAAATGGTGAGAGTGCAGCTGTGGCAGGGCTCCAGACTTTAGACCAGTACAACAATTAGCCTCAACCCTGAAAAAGACCTGTCATCAGATGAGTCTGTGCAGCAGTGAGAAGGACTGATGATCTCAGATCAGTTGCGATACAAGTATCCAGTTGATAGCAGGTTGCTGTCCTCTTCAAGAGGACAGGCTTATGTAGTGCCAACAAGAGTGTTTTAGCCATAGCTGCTGTTGGGCAGCTTATTGATCAGCGTTTGTTTAAAATCAAAGAAATGTCAACGTATAATCTATATATTCTTTTATTGTTATGTTTACAACATAATGATGACATAGATTAAGCTTTTTATGAGGCCCTATGAAGTTAAACATCTGTTTGTGTGTTTTGTCATCTTCAGAATGTCCTCCAGGGAGTTTCCTTTCAACCGCTTACATTTCTTTCCTCTCATGGATGAAGAATCTGCCTGCACACAGACCAGATTACTCATAACTGGATTTCTTTTCCTTTAAATGGTAGATAAAGCAAAGATATATATTCTTATGAGGATGATAAATTGGGAAAGATGTTGTTGCTCATACCTGCCCAACTGTGGCTAATTTTTCTCCGTGAAACTTTAAGGCTAATTTAATAACCTAAAACTCATTCAGTCAACTATGACCCTACTGTGCACCCTAATGGACAAAAATATGCGTAAACACCTGCACTAATTACCTTCTCGGGCAGATTATTTATGAAAAACATTATTGCATGTGCAAAACGATTCATTGGTCAGAATTCTGACCAATTTTTCATGCAACCATCCACATATTTCCCAGCTCTTGGGGAGGCAAAGCATGTTTTCAGTGAAACCAGCACCATTATCTCCATGTGACAGTTCATTTTCAGGACTGTTTGTTGCAAGGAAACCAAACAAGATAATCAAACAGGCAAAGATTAGCATTGCTGTGTGCTCTTAATCAGACCGCACTGATTGTTTATGTTGGATTTTATCTGATTAAAGTGTTTGTCGTCTCATGGAGCTTTCAATTCTTTCCTTCTGAATTCTCCTTGAACAAGTCATGGCAGACGCCTTCTGCTGGAATTTGTTGCTCTGGTGAATAACTTATGCTAAGATCTGCCTTCTAAATAGTTTCCTTTTATAAAGTTTGTGATAGAGTCTATTGACTGCACTGCAGGTGCCGAGTAGAGGACAAAATTAGCACGGCACTGAGCCTTGAGTGTTCAGGAGGGCTAATTGAGCCAAAACTTCTCAGAGATAGACATCTCTGATTACATTACATCAGTGAAATATTCTCGCCTCACAAGTGAGCTGATACTGAGGCGATATCAAGAAGCCAAACTTCCACTGTGATTAACACAGGGAAATGATTTTTAATAACTGCTAATTATCTGTGTTTTTGTTATCTGGTGCAAGACGTTACTGGGAAGCAGCCAAATTGATTCTGAAAATTTTGATTTATTTTCCACCATAATGATGAATGAACCTAATTTGAGGAGTCAATTCAAATTTACAGATATCAGTTCCATAAAAATTTTGACTGATTATAGATTTTAAAACCTCTGCATTCAATTTTGAAATCACTTAATCACACAATTAAGTTGTGTTGGCAGCAGACATCTTTTTGACAACCAGAGCCTGACGTCGGTTTTTCCTGTTTCCCATCAAAATAATTGTTGTGTTAAAATTAAATAAATTGAGGTATTTACATGATCAAAAATGTTTAATTTTTTAACTGTTAATCAACACAACCATGTCATAAACATTGCTTGGATGGGATCCTGTTCACTGGCTATGCAAACCTACATTTCCATAAAGCAATGTTTCCAATCAGAACTACACTGTAAAAACAGGGTTCATAGAAAAAAGTAAAAGATTTTTAAAATAATAAAATAATAAAATAAAAAAAGAGTTAAAAGTAGTTCTGCAAAAGTAAGCACAAAAAAGTCTACTAGTGGGGTAAAGAAAATGTCTTACCAAGAATTTTTAATTCAAGATAAAAAACTTTAACATGTTTTCTGAAATTAACCCAGGAAAGCACTAGATCAAATAATTGACTGATGGGGGCATTTATTAAACCCTCAAATTAAATCCACAGCTAGCATCTATGTATGATGAATTGGGTGAATTGGTTAAGTTTTTGGTCACAAAAATATTAGTTTGATGCAAAAAAGTTGACATGAATGTTCAGAAAAAAAGTACCGTACCTATCCATTGTTTCAAATTTGATCCACAAATTTTAAATATGGTGGAACTGTATTGGAAAGAATTAATTATCAACAATTATTTTTATTATTTCAATACAGCAAGTAGTCGTTTAAAAAAAAATAAAGTATAACAAACGATGAGGTATTCTCACTATATTGTATAGAACAATAGCACAACTTTTCTCGCATGGACCGTTATACAATGGGTTTTTGAGAAAAATGTTATTAATGCTATTGAGATAGGGGTCCCAGAAATGTGTGTTCCAAACAACATAATTGCTTATTAGGGTTTAGATTATTTTGCTATTGAAAACCTTTATTGATATATTTTCCTTATAAGACAGAAAATAAGACATATTTTCATTAAAACAAGGGTCTTTTTACTTTCATAAGATTCCATTTTTGCAGTTTAAATACTGAAAAGTGCAGCAACAGTTCAAATCTCAACACATACTTCAATCAGAACAACAAACATGCTTAAAAATGATGAGGAGCATTTTGGGTAATAATTTTGATACAATCTTTTGTGTACTTTGCTGCATCACAGACTGACAACAAGTTGATATTCCAAAAAACTCTGACATAAAAGGACCACTTTGAAGCTCTCACAGAAATAACTAAATAGCTGTTCTATTTTTGATGTCTGTCTACTTCAGGTTAAGTAGGTTCTAAAGTGGGTAGGAAAGAGGAAAAATAATGTTTTAGAGATGGGTCAGCTTTAGCATTGACAGTTGTTCAATACTAATGAACTCTGATCGGGACTGAGACTGAAAAAGAAATCTCAAAGGATAGGTAGTGGGGGATCCTTAGAATCAATTTTAAATTCAAAAGCCATTCCGAAATGGATGCAAGCACCAATTATGCACTATCTGAATGTTGCAGGATCTGTAAGTCACATTTCCTGCTAAGAGCAGCAGTTGCTGAACCGCAAATCACAAAAATGAGCTTGCTTTGACTCTGCAATTATTGGCTGGGTGTAGCCATTCTCCAGCAGGTGACAGCCAGTCAAATGTGACTGAGTGCAATATTATCCCACAGACACACTCTCCCCAATTTCAGGCAGAGGATGATGTGTTTGAATTATTGATACATTTTCAAGGTTGAGTGCATCACGCTTTTTAAGGGACTCTGAATGCAAAGAAAAGGAGTGATAAAAAAGGAAGAGCAGTCACACATACACACACCCCTCCATTGCACTGCCACAAACCTCCTGTCAATCATCTGCGTCTTCTACCCTGGCTAGTAAACAAGACCCCGACATGCTTTCCCTCCTTTACTTGAGGGAGTAACTCGTGATGCATACGCGCTAACAATGTTCTGGTCAGCCGTAAAAGTGTTAAATTAGCAGTTGATCTTCATCCATCCGTCTTCTGTGGTCAGGAGCTCAGGGTGCTGACCATGAGAAGGAAACTGAGTTCAAGTGGCTGGAATGAGCAACTGGGCTCTGCCTTGAAGAGGTGAAACGAAATCTGGGAGGAGCTTGGAGTAGAAGTGCTCCTTCAATCTGAACGCTGGGAGTTGCAGCCTGATGATCACATCCAGTTCAGAGCCTTCCTGGAGATCCTTCCCTTATTCCACATTTATCATTTTGAAGCCTGTAGATCCACTGCAAATAGCGCACATTGCCTTTATGCTGTATGGCCTATTTGAAGGCTTTTTTTTATACATAGAAGTGAAAGTAAAAATGAAAACCACTGCAGCAAAACAGAAAAACAATAAAAAAAACACCAAAAAATGTGTTGATTTTTTTTTTTTTTTTTTTAGCAGAAACATTTAGTTTTGTGGACAACTCTTAAAAAAAACACAAAATTTTTCCAAAGTTGTGTTGTTTCTTTTGGTCGATAGTTCACACTTTATTATATTTAGCAGTTGTGACCCAATCATCTGCCCTCATTCACATGGTCTGTAGACTAGCCTGTGGGCAAGAAACCTTTGGAAACACAAAAAAAAAAATAAAAAAAAAAATCATTTGATAATTGTGAACTTATCCTTGAAAGTGACTCTCCATACAAGCTTGCAACAACTCAGAGTTGCAAGCATAATGTGTCTGTGTTGTCAGCCATATTAACAAAGTGAACACATCATTAAACAATGTCATTAGCCAGCGACTCATGCTAATGTCTTCGTTTAACTATCAATGACGCCTAGCTTACTGGTCTGAAAGGGAAATCTGTTTTCTGGATTATTAGGCCAAAATAGAAATTCAGTAAGCACTTTGAATGTTGTTGTGCTGCTCGGAAGGGTGGGACACTGCAGTTAAATTGAATTGAAATAATTCAAATGGCAAGGATGGGCAGAGCAGAACTACTTTTAACTCTTTTTTTATTGACTTATTTGTAATGGCTTGGTGCTCAGTCAGTACAAAATAAAAATAAATAAATAAAAGGTCTTGCGTTTATATTCTAACTCGTGCAGAATGGGATTCTGCACGCCCATCTAAATGCTAATAGGAGAAAAAAAACTGTTGAGATTCCCTCTGTATAACAATTGTAACAATTTGCTCATTGCTAACCCATCGTTTGCCAACTCCCATAATTTTGTATCGTTCTAGATTAAACTTAATTTTGGGCCATGCCACTCATTTTAAGATGTTTTAAGTGTTTATCCACGGCTTTTGCTATATTATTCACAAAAAAATAATATTTTGCTATCTACCTTTTTATTATGCCAACCTAAGTGAACTCCAGAGTTGAGTTAAAGCTTGTGGATTCCTCCCTAAGAGAATTTCAATGACCATTGCCACAACTCAGACTGAATGAGAACCTAGATATCAACACAAGTGGGAGCTGAAATTATCTTTGCACCTTGTCTGTGCTAGCAAGTACACCACCACACAGGTTTAAATCAGACTTTAAATCATTCAACGCATAAATACCGTTGGCTTCCGCTGTTTGAGGTTTTTATTTTATTTTGTGATTTTCATTTTCAGCGATAATATTATTCCGTCTTGGCCTGCACACCCTAACAGATGGCTTTGATAGCTTGCTTGAAGCAGTCCAAAATTCCACACATAGCGCTACAGTAAACTAAGCATCAATCTTTGCCTCCACTTGTTCCATTCCCCATGCAAAGTCATTACACACATGGCTTCAGGGAGAGATTCCCTGTCACACAGCCTTTGCCTTTCAAGGATTTGGATCCTTGTCATCTGTATTTTGTAAACGAGTCAAGTGACACTAATATTAAGGGAGTGTAACGGCTTTCAACCACCTTGAACAATCTGACATTTCAGCAGACATTTTTTTTTATCTGTTCAAAATTGTTTTCAATAAGTAAACAGTTTACAAGTCTTGTGAATCAGTCCTGAACAGCCGGAGTGTGTGATCTGTGGCATTCCCTTTACAGACTGCACTTTGGCGTCACAATCATGCTGGTAGAACAAGGTTTCCGTTACTGCATGGTGCACGTTAACCAATTACCGAAAATTATAAACGAAAAAACATCAAATGTTTAAAAAAAATATGAACATTTTTGTGTTATTTCACAACCCAACAAGGCTCTGTGAGCTTTTTAAAATCATTTACTATATTTTATTTCTCTTTGTATCTTTTTATTCCAACAAAACACTGAGTAACAAAGATGCTTGTCAAAAAGAAGTTCAAAATAAGCCTGACTAAAGAATTGTAGAGTGTGAAAGGTCCATAAACAAAGGTTCAGGGTGGGAAAAGAAACTTTATAAGAATGAGAACTGATTGCTAAACAACAGACTGTACAAAATCAATAAGCAATGTGTCACTTAACTGTCACTGTGTACATTTACTGACATGAAGTAGTACTCTGAGCATTGTCACTTTTTTGACAAAAGAAAAAACGAAAATATAAAAGCTGTCTGAAAGCAGGAGAGTTTTGGATTTGATTGCATTTAATGTTCCCAGTAAAGAGGTGGGAGATTGTTGAAGAATGTCTCAAAAAACACTGTTAAAATTTACAAGGACAATTAAATTAACAACACATCTCTTTGATTTCTGACATGCATAACTCAACAGGGAGATGAATGTTTTTTTGTTGTTGTTTTATGAATAAAAGACAGGCATTATTAATTCTGTTTTGCCATTTTCTAACAACATCAAATGCCTTTTCTCTGCTTATTTTTACACCGTTAGCACCCTACCTTAGCAACATTTATGTGTTCAAATGTTTTTCTGTGCATGAATTCATTATTTTTTATGGCAAACTGTGCCATTTTTTTGAAAGTATTGAGGCATTTGGGAAAATATGTATTTCGCTCCAAAGACATTGACATTATTTCCCCAACCTAGCTGTTCGTAACTATTACGATCACAAATTGGACACAGCTTTATGAAATTCCGGAAACTGGGCAAAGAGAGACTGGTGGGCAGATGGGCAGTGGATAAAGTCTTTTATTTTCTCCACTGAGCAGCTCCACACCTTGGATAATAGGAGCCAATTCAGTTCAGCCCATAAAGAGGTTTATCAGTTCCTGTCAGCATGCCCTGCAGGGGTGAGACGACAAATAACAGGGTAGTGAAAAAGAAAAGTAATAGGAGCCCAGCTCCCTAACCTGTCCTCCGTCCGCCAATAGCCATCTGCGTTTTCAAAAAACACTCATTTCCGCACACGACTCGAGACACAAGATTAGAGAGTTAAACGTTGGGTCTGTGCAGCGTTAGAAGGAGATACAGAGGACACGTGATTCCAGGCGTTGTAATGGGTGGATTTCTGAAACGTCACAAATGTCACTACAAGAGTTAGCAGTAGTCTAACTATATGTGGGTTTAACAAGCCAAAAGAATACAGTTTTCTTATCTAAAACTATGTTAATTACAAATATTAAAAAAGTCAAACAACAACAAAATATTTGTACATTTAGATGCTATAAAAGTCAAGTAAAGATTTGGTTTACTAACATTTACCGTGTTTGGATTTTAGTTTTAGCAATTTTTTTTTTTTTTTAGAAGTACAACATGATGAATCATGCAAAATTGATGTATGATAAATTTCAATTTCTTCCTCGTCTTACAACCAAAACAATCCCAAAACATAAGAAAATTCAAACACTTCTATGCATATTATCAAGCATCATAGCTAGAGTCAAAATTATACCCAAAAATAGTATTTTATTTTGAAAGGATTCCTCAACTGAATTTTCTGAATTGACATTAATTTAAAAGAATTGGAGTTTAACAAATTGTTTTTTTTTTTCTTTAATTTGGTCACTAATAAATATTTTATTTTGTTTTATTAATTTAATATTATCATTTCCACAAATCAAGAATGTCCAAAATCCAAATTCTATTTCTGTGGATTTCCCTAAATTTTTTCTCATTTTGAAAAGTGATGAAGCCACAGAGTCTTGAGACTCCTCCACTGCGTTTGCCTCATGCTTGCTGGAATAAATTGGTACCATATGGCATGATGACAGGATCACTCAATCTTCTGTGTACCTGAACACCACATTAATCATTTTTGGGGGATATTCTTTCCCTTTCATCACACAGGAATTTCCAAATATCCCCTGCCTTTATTTCTCTCACACATGTAGTGAATTTACATACACAGACTGCACTCTGCTCTTCTTAGAAGCCAGACCATCTGACTGGGTTAAAGCAAAACAAAAAGTTAAGGTTATGTGTCAGGTGAGACTTTTTTTTTTCTTTTCTCGTTAGCATACTGAATCACTTGTTTTTTGCTATTATGTTTGAAAAAAAGATTTCTTTAAACTTTTTTGCCTACATTTAAAAAATCTGAAAATAAATGTTAATTTGACAACATAACTGTCGATATTAAAATTATATCAATACCTAAAAAAAAATTGACCCTATTAAAGTACCATATTATAAAGAGACAGGGCCGTACGTATAAAACAACTAAAATTAAAAAGTACGGAGAATAAATCAGACATAACTTTTATGTTTAATGATTATATTTGCACCTACCTCAATCGAGTGCCTATGAGGAAATTCCATGAGTATATGCGTGAGCATAAAGCTCCTTCCACTAATTCAGACTAAGAGTTTTTCGACACAGAAAGGTGAAGAGAGCAAAAAGGAGTGAAGTGGCCCAGAGGTGAGTAAGAGTTGGGAGAGAAGGAAAAAAAATGAGAGAGAGGGGGAGAAATGGAACACAAAAAAAAGAAAGAGTGGTCTTTATAGGAATGGCCGCTTGATGAATCAGACATGTCTTATTTGTGGGCTGCACTGTCAGAGAATTTGCATTGATTATTTTCCCCTCAACAGATACATTTAAATCAATGTGGCAAAGCGCAGCCAGAAAAGTGTGAGAAAATGTGCGTGGCACACACTGAAGCCTGAAGCTGTAACCTTGGTCGGACAGGAGGAGCCACAGCTCCCCCTTCATGCCAGACAGATGAGATCAGGAGCAAAAGCTGCTCAAAGAACAGAAAAGCTCTCATCTCTCTGTAAAAAGAAAAGAAAAGAAAAAAAAACAATCCTTCTCCAATCTACTCAGTTATTTATTTGCATAGGGCTTAATTAGCTGCCATTTTCAGCTTCAAAAGTTTTACCACAGTTCTACAGATTTTCTTTTTTAATTTTAAGTATTTTTTTAGTAAGAATTTTTTCTTTTTTTAATGTGTTATACATTTTCCTACACTGCAGATACAGGTGGTTACTGGAGCAAAGCAAAATCTTTCTTTATCCTCCTGAAAGCCTCACTGTCAATTTGAAAAAGTCTGAATTTCTCTTTCAGCAAGTGTTGCTTACATTTTTATTATTATCATTTCCCTGTTCTAAAGTAAGTGACCATAATAAATGTATAAATACACGTCTAAATGTAACTTTTCCCCCCACAAATTGCTGTGTTGGAAATGGAAAAATAAGATGAAAAAATTGTAATGAAAATAAAATAAAATATGTATATTTTTTAAGTATAAGAAATATGAAAAATAATTTTTGTTTATGCAAATTCATTAATATATGAAGTGTTGAAATCTGTTGTATTTTTATGAAGTTCAGTCTTGTTCCAACAAACTCTTGAATTTGCCTTCATAAAACTGAGCTAGCATACAATTTAAGAGTACCATACACAAAAATTACCTAAACTCTCCTTTTGTTATTTCATAGCTGCTAAACAATACATTTTAAGTTCTAATAATCAACAGACGTAGTACGGCGCACCATCAAACCCCCTTCTATCCAGTGTGTTTTCTGTCCTCCCTTGTGCCCCATCTCACTGATAATTTCTCCTGGAGTTTCAAGCCCGTACAGTGAGATCAAAGTGTCTGTCACACCCTGCCAGGGAGGAAGGCTCTGCAGCATATCCCTTCAATATATTATTCCCATAGATGAGTAAAGGCTGTGTGCAGACAGAGGAAGTCCTGTGTTATGAGGCAAATACAGCTTGGAACAACTCTTTTGTGGGCTTACACATGGATTGTGGGTTTTAAAATGAATAACGGTCTCACAGAAGAATTCATTTTGTTGACACTTTATTAAAATCTTTAAAGAAAAGGTGTTCTAGGAGGACTCTCATTCTGACAACTAATAGTTTTTGAAATCCTAGCTACAAATTATGCAAAGTTGTGCACTATTCTGTTTTCATGCTGTTGTATTTTCAGAGTACAAAAAATAAAAGTTAATAGAGGCTTTCCGATATCTCCTTGCAGTTTCCCTTTTCTCTGAAAGGCACATCTTAAGTCAGACTAAAGCATACACTCGTCTCTCCCCTAGGGTGCAGTGGCAGTGGTGCAGAAAAAGTGAACTGCCGAGGACCCCACTGTTTAGCAAACACTCCTACTGAGGGGAGGAATTAATTATTCAGAGCCAAGGACCAAGGCAGCCCCATTTGATTGCACCACAAAAGAAAGGTCAGAGCTTTTCATATGAGGAACCTCCTGGTTCTGCATCCTGTCAGCTGAGGAGACTGGTATAGTATATACGGCTGAAAGGCACTCCAACTAACAGCTCAATTAAAGGGACAGGGGTGCCGAGGTGAGGATGCATGTGAGAGACATGCAACAAACAGCGCACTCTGTCACAGGAGAAAACTCCACCAGGTCTAGAGGACACGATTAATGCAGGAAAAGAACATTTGTTAGCAGTTCCAACCAAGTACAAAGGATGTGAAACAGATGTTCTGAAACGGATACAGGAAAAGGATTGTGTTGGTCAAACGTGGCTCCTGGAAGCAGCTGTTATTCTCTTCTGAGCAAATCATTTCATTTTTCTCCCTTTGCAAGTTAGCAAATGATCCATTACTATATTTTAATAGTTAATGGCTTATAATGGTCTTAAAATCAAATTAAGGACATATTATTTAATCCAGGGCAAAACTGCCTTCCAAAGAGTGAAGTATCGCTGTTCAGAGTCTACACATAAAACATTTACTCAATTAATAGAGTCTAAGAATGTTTGGCCGCACAATTTCCAAACTGTGATCAATTATGATTTTTTTTTTCAATCAAAGTGGAGTAGGGTAACGCCTTTTTTCACAATAGGCAGCATAAATATACAGCAGCAGTGCAACCAAATACTGCGACTGGATCCTCGGGGTTAACGAAGTAAATCTGCCACAAAAGCAGAATACTACTGAGGCCCTCTTGGCATTTCAGTCCGTCACTGTAAATTATATTCTCCAAAAAAAAAAGTCTGGGCTGGTGAGCCCCAGCAGGGCTGAGGATGGAGCCAGGAGAGCAAATTCTACAACTGTGCAACAGGGGGTGTCTCCTCCTTATTGGTGCGCATGGTGCCCCAAACATAAAGCCTAGCGTTTCTATTGGTTTGGTTCTGCACCCTGTCAGCCAATCGTCAATGGTTAAGCTCCTCCATTCCATAGAAACCAGACTTGCACCAGTGATGACATCAACTCCAGTGAGCTTCCATCTTCTCCCAGTTACTCAGTTAAAATGGTGCACCACATATTTTCCAAAGGTCAGAAAGTAGAAACACAGAAACTGTACGTATTCTGTAGGGTGGGGTCTACTGAATCAGCGTAGAGTGGAACATTTCTATATCATTTTTTATGTCAGTGAGCTCATTTATAAATTACAAGAAAGAAATATCAATAGACTTTAAGCATAATCACGAGTAATCAATCATAAGCTGTGTTTGCTGTGATATCGTTAAGGTGAAGACACCACAGTTAGCTTAACAGTATGAATTAGCTTGTTGATTTATGCTTCTGGTGCATTATGGCTGAACACACAGATTTAAATTGGAAAGACATCTTTCCTAGGATGATTTCTTGCAGATGGTTCAGCCATTATATCTTAGTCTCTGAGATCATTAATTTCCTAGGTAATAAATCCCCGTGTTGTTAAAGGGCCCCCTTTATTTTGCATGCAGTACGATGCAGCTGGCTGTGCAGGAGGTTGAGTGCAGTTGCCAAATCGAGATGACAGTTTGCTCCATTGTTCATCAGTGAAACCACGGAGCCATGCTGAGTCTATAGCACATGGGTGAAAAATTAAACGCATCACCCAAAAAATTAACATGGTGCAATACAGTATGTTTGTACTCCCACAGAGACGACCATCAGCGATTTGTGTCTGGAATAAATGTGTCTTTAAAGGCTTGTCAGAATTTATCCTTAGCAAAATTCTGCAGTATTGTTCAGGGCAGACGCATAGGATAGTCCCCGTTGGATACTTTGATCAACCATTATATTTAAATACAGGAAATTATTCACTATATGCTCAAAAAGCTTTAAATTTAAAATGAAAGTTGTTTTTTATTTATTTATAGATGCTTAAAATTAAGTTGAACATGCTTCGCTTAGAGGTTATTGTGGATACTCAAAAAAAAGACATTTTTAAAAATAAATTTTTTTACTCATTGTAACTGATTCATATCTAACTATGTGTAAGCTTGTAATAATAAAAGAAAAGGACATAAAAAATGTCTTTATGTATGTCCAAAAAAAAACAACTATACCCCTTTGTAATTTTTAGGGACTATAGAATAAAAAAAAAAGAAAATTAAAAATCAGCCTGTAAGGAAATCTGACAGGCAGGTTAACTGCAGATAACCCCCCAACAAACAGGTAAACAAGGTAGGTCATCATAGAATCCACTGGGTGTTAGAATTCCAGGCTATTTTCTTTCTTAACACGGATTCAGTTCATATCTTTTTTAACTTGCAGGATTCAAAGGTACAGCCAAAGGGGAACGGTCAGCTGGGACAGAATTTTTTTTTTTTTTTCCAGATGATTTGGTCTTGATACCTTCATGAATCAAAGACCTCCAGCAGGATTATGGAGAGGTTTGTAACTTGAGTGAAAAGGAGTCGGTTGAAAACAGGTTTCAGCATTAAGATGAGTAACAGCCTCAAGTTAAAAAGTTTAAATATGTTGGGGTCGTGTTCACAAGTGGGTTGGAGGTGGGGTGGGGAGTTTGTAGGATGTAGACTGAGATTGACAGGAGGCTTGGGGCAGCATCGACAGTGATGTCGGCTCTGTATCAGTCTGTCACGGTGAAGAGCGAGCTGAACCGAAGGGCAAAGCTGCTAATGTGCCGGTTGATCTAAATTTCAGTCCTCACATATGGTTTTGGTAGTGACAGAAAGGATGAGATAGTGAATTCAAGCAGCCAAAATGAGTTTCCTCCAAAGCTGTTGCTGGGCTCATCCTGAGGGAGAGGGTGAGCTCAGTTATCTGGGAAGAACTAGGACTAGATGTGCTGCTTCTTCACATTGAAAGGAGCTATTTAAGGTGGTATGGGCATCTTTTTATTTGCCCCCCAGTAGCCCCCTAGTCGCAATGTTTCAAACATGCCCCATGGGGAGAAAGAATCCGTGCAGACAAAAGAAGTGTTAAGAAGGAGGTCTAAGGGGCTCTGGTTAGACTACTGTCCCCTGAACCTGGTCCCGGATCAGCTGTAAAAAGTGAACGGATGAATGAATAAACGAATGGATTGTTATGCACACAAGTACTTAAGAATATAATATTTTACATAAAATGATTCTTGCAGTTTTTTCTAGTTTTTGCTAATTACTTGATAAAAAATAAATACACTAATTATCAGTTGAACACGTAGGAGGTCATTTTTAAC
This sequence comes from Oryzias latipes, assembly GCF_053564925.1. Classification (NCBI taxonomy): domain Eukaryota; kingdom Metazoa; phylum Chordata; class Actinopteri; order Beloniformes; family Adrianichthyidae; genus Oryzias; species Oryzias latipes. The sequence continues at coordinate 12,157,026 of NC_136240.1, forward strand.
CAGACATTTACATAACTCATTCAATGAACATATTTATTTGGCTTTTAAGTATTTTATGACTTTTATGGTTTATTTTTACGTTTTCATTCTTTTTATCTTTTAATTTATGAAGTGCCTACTCAAAGTAACAATGTTTTCTTCCATTTCTCTGTTTGTCTTTTGACTGTTGATTATGTCCTTCGACATCCCCTCCGCACTCCCTAACTACTAAATACCTTTAAAGCGCGGGACTATCTACTGCCCTGAATTTTAAAAGCAATTCAGACATCATGCTCACTAATTTTATTAATATGTCACAGCGTCACTAAAGTAAAAACCTAATAAATGTAAACTTTTACAAAAAAACATTTATGGATCCACTGAATTCTAATGATGAAAACTTGGACAATTTAAAAAGAAATAATGAAAATACTTTTATTTACATGAAAAATCATTCAAAAGCAAGGCATTGTGATCTATATTCGCCAGACTAGTGAAACTTCTGGGAAATTTCTAGGGGCATTCGATTTTGGAATTGTTTATTCAGACATCTTTACGAAATGGTAAACACTATATGGAGCTTCCAAAGTGAATAATGAAGGAATTTGGACACAGCCGTTGCTTTTAATCTATTCCATTGTATGACTTTTTTTTATTGCTTCAACCTATTTTTATATGTTTTATGTCAAGCACCTTGTGTTCTACTCATTTTAATGAAATATGCAGTTCAAATGAAGTGATTGAATAAATATTACTTTTCAATAAAATCTATATGGCAAATTCATGTGAATACATATATGTAGACCAGCTGAAACCATAGAATTATTTTAACTTTTTCGGACAACTTTATAAATTGTGATTTCATCTTTAAAATTTGTTGATATTTTAAAGGATTGGGAAAAATGTGTTACTTTATTAGAGAGAACTTGCAGTAAACAACACAAAGCTTTTAGCTTGGGTTGGAAAGAGAGCAGGAAACGGCATCAGGCCCCAGGGCAGCATTATTATAGATGACTGTTTGGTTTTGGAGAACTTCTCTTCATAGAAAGGATGCATGTGGAAGGAGAAGTTCTCACACATTGTGGTTGAGCTGTATTCACAATGCAGGTGCTGACAGCAAAGGCGAGAGAACAAATTAAATTTCTAAAACTGTTAATAGTTAAAAAAAATAAAAATCGTAATTTTTTATCTATTCTTTTTTTCAAATGGCCATAATGCATATTATTATTATTCTTTATAGTTAATCTACTATCTTTTGCCGCCTTTAGCAGGCCTTTTTTAATTTACCAAATGACTCTTTAGTAGTCATTTGTTGTTATTAACTTTTGTAATAAGGAATTTATTTGAAACTAAGTTTGAAAGAGGAATTGCTGTTGGAATAAAAAATGTAAACACTTTACTGTAGGTGTTGACAACTTTACTCATATTTCAAGAATTTTAACATGCATGAATAAATGCATTTTTAACTTGGGGCAATGTGTGAGACTATGCTGCTTTAGTTGACAAAAATAAACTTGCTGCAAACACACAATATGAGCAGGAAAAAAAAAAGATATCCTTCGCCTCGAGGCTTGTTTGTGCTCTGGTGGTATGAGAAGAATGTCCAAGGTGTTGAAAATGTGTTGTTTTTTAATGTTTCAGGCAAAAATGGGAATAGACTAAGTTAGTAGATGTTAAACCGGTCTCTCCACCGATATGTCTCTGTGCCTTTCATATGCCAATGAAAAGGTACCTGCAGAACAAAAATTGTGATTGAAAAGTATCCTTTTCTATTTTTTCTAAGGCTCAACTGATCCAGTTCAAATTCTCTTCTGACAGACATAATGCAGAAAAGAGGCAAAATAGAGAATTTATTCAAGGTAGCCAAGGTATTATCTGCAGCAGCAACTGAGTGTATTTCTTATCAACTTTGAAGTCAAGAAAATATGAAAGCTCTTCTTCCCGTAGAGTTGGCATTTTATCCCATTTCACACCAGAATCTGCTGTTCTGATGGCTCCCCACATTATTTGGCAATCCAGAGGCTATCCACTGAGCTCAAAAAGGCAAAAAGGAAAGGGGGCGGGGATCTAACCTTGATTGTCAAACACTTCAGTTCCAAAGCAGCCTCATGAAGTTCCACGAGGCAAAACAGCAAAACAATCTTTTCACTCATAACACAAGCGAGGATCTCTGGAGCAATAAACTGATTCTGAGAGCTGTCATCAATCTTTAATCCCTCCCCAGGCTCTGTGGGGCCACAGTGAATAAAAAACCTCTCCACAAAACCAGAACCAGGCTGGATTCCAGCACATTCAAGGTTCAAACTATGGCCTAAAAGACTTGATGATTGGGCTGAATCACCCAAACAGAACTTCTAATCCTTTCTAATGGAAACAAATGTCAATAAGTATCCAGTATCTTTAGAAATGTTCTGCAGACTTTTATGGTAGATCATAGAAACAATAAACATTACTCAACGACAACAGTGTACTCATGCTGGATCAGTTTTATAATGAAAAGAACATAATGCATAAATAAAAGGAACCCCTTGTTTTTGCAGTGGTCACTTTCTTTAAAAAAAAAAAGCAATGAGTGAAATCCGAGAAGTAGAAATAAAGATTTTTTTAAGGCTGTAAAACCCCTCACTTCATACCCTTTTTCTCAGACAGACATGGACATTTTCACAATTTTCTCTTTTACTTTTACTCTCAAACTTTAAACATTCATAGAAAAAGAAGTCTAGAATGAAAAAGATCTACTCGCAATCGTAGATTCAAGTAGATTTGGCAAACTGAAACCAATCTGCACAGAAGTCGCAGCCCAGCCAATCAGGATGCAGAAACCTGTATGCTGTTAAAATAAAGAAAAGAAAACGGTGAAGCACAATAGAGCAAGGGACCACTGTTATTCAAAATTTGGTTGTGACAGTAAGAAAAAAGAATACATTTGAAGACGACAGGCACAATGATTCCAGCTGGTTGCCATTATTACTCATAGTCAAAGACCCTTTGCGGTACTGCCTAACTATGTAGCCATAAAGGGGCCCAAGTCTGGGTTCCCTTGTAACCGGTCCCCAGCCCGGATAAACTACAGGATCGTGTCAAGACGGGCATCTGGCATATCTCTGCCAAACCACCTGTATGAATCAGTGGAAGCTGATTTGCTGTGGCAACCCTTGAAGGGATATGCCTAAAGGTGAACAACATGTGTTGTTTGTTGTGATGGTACTTAGTTGTTTTTACGGTTCTGTCAAATAAACCTGCTGTACCTCAATCCAAATATCAATACAATTAATTTATTTCTTTTTGAAACAATGACATGATGGTATAGGCCAATTAGATTAATAACTTACCCTAGATCAATCTGGTTGGTAAATAGAAATATAAATCAATTCATCAATTAATCGTTACACCCCTACATCCAGTCCTAAAAATGATCCTCACTTTTCCTTCATTAGTAAACTTTTTTTTTTTTTTTTTTTGTGGGAAACTTTGTATTTTATTGTCCTTCAAGGAAAACCGAGAGTTGGCAGAAAAGAGTTAAGAATTAGTTGGAAGGATTTTTAAAACTAAAGCTACCTGGTGTTGTGTGGGCTTTGGCACTTTTCCCCTGCCCCCAAAAGTCAAGGACACATCCTAAGCTGATCCAATAGAGGACAATCTAAATAACTATTTGTGTCATCATACCAATGCCTCAAACATAGCAGCTGCGTGTAGCCTGTGAGTTGTTGCCAAATGGATGTGACAGTTTGCTCCACTGTAGATCAGTGAAACCATGGAGCCTTGCTGAGTCTTCGAGCACAATGATGAAAAATTAATTCAGACACGCACACATACGTGGACACACACACACACAAAATAAGTGCCTCGGGAAGAGTGTGTAGTCTCTCCCCAGAGATTGTCCCATGCTTAAATGTGTCTATTCTGAGTGGTACTGGGCGGCTTGTAATGCGACCTAAGTAACTGTCTGCTGACTGAGAGGTTGAGCTTTGGTCCCACCATATGTTGTCTCCCAAGCACAACACGCTGCTCCATGCATCCAAGTAAACAGTTGCATTCCAAACAAAGACCGTGGTGCACAGATTCATTTGTTTCAGTGGAATGCTAAAACAGATTATGTCTTATTAAAGTAGCATGAAAGATAAAAAAAAATAAAAGTAAAAAAAGGAGCTGGCACAATTCTGTTTTAAGACTTGTCTTGGTTTTGGCACTACCACTCATATGACAAAGACGAAAAACAAACAAATCTTTTCACCTGTACCATCAAACCGAAGACGTTTTAACACCAAGCAGACAGATTTAAAATGGTGACACCAGATAAACTTGTTCTGTTTTATCCTTGTCCTCTATAGATATTGGAAGTTGGACAGCGGAGGCAGCAGTGGGAGGGAGTTTGCACGAGTTCACCCACAACAGAAGCAAAGCAGGTGGTCAAGTTGATGACAATGAACAGACAGCACTGGTGGCCTAATTTCTTCATGTCAAACAACACCATATGGCTTTTCTGCTATGTTCTACCAGTTTAGAAGCAGGATGCACATATGTATGCAAGCTGCATAGTTCTCACACCTAATTAAAAGGGGAGGAGATGTGATACACTTCATCCTATATACTGTAAAACATGGGCTATGCAGTGGGAAGGTGAAAAACTACAACATATTCCCTCTGTAGTTCTTGCAATGCACGTCCTTGAAGTCATTGGGGTATTAAAATAGAAGGGGAAAAAACTGCTTCTGTCAGAATACTTCCACATAAAAGTGGATTACACTGAGCTTGTGTTATCTTTCAAACTCCACTAGATTATTACTCAGTTTTAACCCCCAGTTTTAGCCTATTTCTGAACCGTTAATGCTATCAGGGGGTGAAAGAGGTTTATGTGAGTCCAGCCAGCTTCCTAATCTGGTTAGTTGTTTCTGATGCCTAAATGAAACCATTTCTGATGCAACACAATCACTTAAAACCAGGCAAATGCACAGGTAGAACATGCACACTGCATAAAGGATGGTCTTACCTGAAATTTTAAGTACCTCTTTGTTGTAAGCTAACAGTGAAAACCTGCACCCACGCTACCATGCAGCCTCAACTTGACACCACGGGCAGTTCATCTTTAGTAATGACTCATATAATGGTATTTAAGTTAAGGACTCTGAAGCAGTGGCCACCAACCTTTTTCTAAGTCCACAGACTGGTTTAATGTCTGACAATATTTTTACAGACCAGCCTAGACGAGGCTGCAGTGGGCGATTCATTTTATTTATTTTTGCTTCCAGAATCGCCTAACTTTTGAGAGTAAAGTTTATTTTCATCCTCTGTAAAATATCGGCATCAGGTGTAAACTTTATCACTAGATTACACCATTAATCTAACCCTTGTGCTATCTTAGATGACCCCACCCTTACATTGACGTGTTCTCCCTACCATGACAAAGGTGGATAAAAGTGGAAAGATTTCATGTATTCCATGGACACCAGTGAAGATCACAAATCATTGAAGAAAAAAGGTTCAGAGCACTGTCTAGTGGGTGTAGATGACCCAACTCCCAATGGTAAAGTGCCTAGGATAGCACAAGGGTTTCAATGTGACAAAGATCTTTCCTATATCTTGTTTAAAAGGAAGCTTCACTATTGCACACCAACTTCAACCTCATCTGACTTTTTAGGTTCAAGGAAAATACCAAAAAAACGCCTCTAAAACTGGTATTTTATAAGTATAATCATAAATGTAAATCCAGAATTGTATTATCAGCATCCTCGAAACATTGGACACCTGGATGGTGAATATTGTCCTTTAGTGGGAACATCTGTCGCATTAAAGCCATGTTGGGAATAAAGACTCCTGTTTTTTGTCTTAATTTCGGCTTTCTTTTAATTTTAATTTGAAGGCACCTCATTGGCTCTATCCAAATGTGTTTGTTTTTGCTAACCTTGCTAGCTTGGGGATTTTAATTTAGTGGTCAGAGGAACCGCTATGAAGAAAAAAGTAGCTTTTTTGACACGTGACCAAAAGATTTGACATAAATGTTAAAAATGAGTCAGATGTGGTGGATGTGGTGAAGGCTGTGCTTTTTTTTCTCTGCGGCCCAGTACAAAATGTACTATGGACTGGTACCGCTCCAAGGCCCGCTGCTCTAATGTACTTTTTTTACACAAAGCAGCATAGAAAAGAAGTTGTTTGAGACAATAAGATGCAAGTTCATTTACAGCATTATGCGATTACAAATTACAAAAAACATCTTTGCAAGTAACTTTGTCTTAAAACGGTTTTGGGACAACCATTTGTGCACTCCATCCTTGAAAATAAGGGGATCAAAGCAATGCGAGTTTAGTTTATTTATAACCAAGAGAGTGGAGACACTGACTGCAGACATGAAGTGTCTCAAAGCTGAGGTGGTGACAGGTTACCCCCCCCAAAAAAACTAAAAAAACAGCACACTTTTTTATGTAGAGACAAGCCAGAAGTATGTGGAACTCAGTCGTTCATATGTTACCAAAATAACTAAAAAGCAGGGCAAACTAACAGTAATTTTCAGCCTTTTCTTGTTTCTTGGGTCCCAAATTGATATTTCTGTCAAGAAGTAATTCTGTATTCTTTGAGCACAAAACAGAAAAATACTTAACTCTGACACAATTTCCTGCCTTTGCACTATCCAAATGGATAAAAACTGGATAGAGGAACATGACTGAAACACACCTATTGGTGTAATTTTACGTGCTATACTTAAAACATTTGATTAACTCAATTGTTATTTCACTTTGTAAAACTCCGCCAGGGATAATTTTCAGGTGTTATCTTAATGCAGAAATAAGTCTGCAGACTGCAGCAAAAGTTTTCAGTAATAAAATAGTGTAGGGTTTCTGCCCCCCCTGTGGACTCTCAGGCAAATCATTCAGCTGGGGAGGAATAAAGCAGAAAATGGGCTTGTGCGGCAAACAATAACACATAGATAACAAGGACAAGTGTTGAAAATGTCCTAAAGGGACAAGTTTGCAAAAACGCCATAGTTCTGTCAAACTGGCAAACGCCTGGTTCTTAATGGCACACCAGCAGGGGTCACCATTAAGTGACAAAACAATATCAGTGGGAAAACATTTGCATCACCATGTACAAATATGCAAGTTGTCAGCCATAGAAAGCCTGGCCTTTTCAAGGTGACAGCAATCCCTTTAGGTGTGAGGAGAGTGCAGTTCAGTGGTGCAAGGAATGCCGAGAGATTTTGTGTGGGGAAACCGGTGGGACTGCGGAAGTTGCATGCAGTGAGGTGTGTGTCAGGGCACCAGAGACAAAGCAATGATTACAAACAATGAGTGGAGCAGAGTGCAGCTGACACTACTGCAGTCTAGTGGGAGACACGAGACGGAACACTTGTGACAACTGTGAGAGGGCGTGACACCTTTGACAGACAGAACTATGGGTACTAAATAGACCAAATGTCATTTTTTCACACTTGTATTTTTTTTTTCAAAGCAGAGAATTAGACTAATACATTGCAGATATAATTAATCACAAGCTGGAACATTAAGAGGCCGAACTCAAACAGTATTGTAATAACCTAAAACAACAAGTTTTGATGAACTGCTGGAAAATGAACTGGGGTCAAGTTTAACAAAAAACAACATTTATTTAATCAGTTAGCTCGTTAAGTTTAGGGTACAATTAAAGCATTTAAAAGCTATTGTATTAAGGCAAGCTTTTTTAAATTAACATTTTTAAAAATTTGAACAGGTTTTCAAAATATGAATTTGATTTCAAATACGTATTTGCCTAAACAAATGAATTCATCACATAAATTGACCAATTTTCCTTTCGAGGTATACTACATAATCATTTATTAACAAAAGAAAATGCTTGAATTTGTACACTTCAAATAAAAGTTTCATTTGTTTATATTTTTATTAATTATGTGAAGTATCTTTTATAGCCAAATAATATAGTTTTTAATGTTATTTTGAAAAGTAAATTGATATTTATTTAAAGTGACTTTTGAATAGAATTTTATTTTTCTAAATAAGCACTAGAACTATACACTTTTTATCCATAACGCAATCCACTCTGTTATATTATTGGCAGTTTTTATATCTTTTGTTATTCTGACCAGAATGAAAAAGGTAATAATATGTATATATATAATTTTTTTTAAATGGTCTGATTTCAACTGTTCTAACAGATTACATGTGATTAGTTTGTTTTATTTATCTAGCGGTTTGGCCAAAACTACTTTAAAACAAGCTACATTACAAGCAAAATAAAATAACCTGTAATTATTCAACAGCAGATAATGAGGAAAGTTCCCCTTCCCCTGGCTTTGTCAGACATGCAGCATACGTGATTCTGATAACCAAAAATAATACTTTTGTCACACAGCTCTCCAAGATCTGTCAAGCCAATTCCAACTAGCCTAAAGCATGGCAAGCGTTGCTCAAACGACATGTGTCATAGGGCTTTTTATGATTTCTAATTAAATCCAACAGAAAAAAATGAGACAATCTTGTCTCCTTTAGAATATGCAAAAGGGGAATTTCTTCTAAAACTTTAAAATATTCTTATGTCACAATTTATGATGGCAAACTGGAAGAAAACTAAATTCCACTAACTCGCTCACATTGAGGTTAACTTAAGAAATTGTACAGATGTAAACATACACGTTTCTTTCTCTTTGCCTCTATTGCTCTCTAGTCATTGAGAAAGAGACGATAAAAATATGATAAAGCTGAAGTGCAAAAACATACAAGTTAACGTGTCAAACTCTGTATGACTTAAGTGAAAGGACTTCCTGGATGGATTTAGCGTGTTGAACAGGTGGACCACAGAAACTGCTGAAGAAAAAAATCACAACCAAAAGATGCCTGAACTTTGTACTTATTCATAAAACTAATTACTGACTGCAACAACTGAACTTCCACCGTATTCTGTATATGGTGTCTAGTCTTCTGGAATGTTGAGGCTTAATAGCACAACAAACCTTGTAAATTATTAAAAAATAGAGTAATGGCAGAGAGTGCACAGAAGGTTTTGTTTTCAGTTCTAATTATCTAAATCATCGAAGATTCAATTTCAAATACCCAGTTGCCCACACTATAAAACAATTTCTGTTTTATTGGTGTCAAAATTTGGAATTTGCAACAGAATAATTAGAAAAGATGTACACTTTTACGGTTAAAAAATATACATGGACAGACCAGATTGAGGAGTTATAATAAAGCCTAAAGCATGGCATGTTATCTTTTTCCCCCTTTCTTTGTTTTCTCCTTTATTGTGTGGGTTGTAAATATATACATGTATGTATGTATATAACTTTATTTATACATACATGTATAGTTATATACAATACATACACACAGACGCGGAAACATATAAGTGTCCGCGTTTGTGTGTGTATATATATATATATATATATATATATATATATACACATATATATGTATAGTAGATATTGTATAGTCTGTGCCTATGGTAATTGGAGCACTCGGGGTAGTAACCCCCAAGCTGATCCCTAGAAAGACGTCAAACCTCTCAGTCCAGCTGAGCGCTATATATATATATATATAAGTAAAACATATGCTGTTTCATGCAGATCATATTTGTTACTTAGAAAATATGCTCATGTTGACCACAGGCTCCCTGCCTTGCTTCACATCACAATGGGGAGGGTTGCTCTTTGCCAATGTTCCCTCCCACAACTCAGAGGTGAATCTCTTATTCACCACTGCCATTTTGCAGAAACTATGTCGTAAATTATGATTTTGGCTAAAAACGACATAATCATGATTAAAAAAACCACTGGGAACACTTGAAATGGTATAATAGATGATTGGACTGGGTCTTTAATATTAATGCTAACCTTTAAACAAGCAATATGTAATTACTGTTTATGAACACTGCTTAATACAATATTCAGAATTTATGGATTGAGCTCTATTTCCACTCCATAGCTTTAAGCAACATCATCCCTCCTCAAATAAAGTGCTGGTATTGAAGTTTATACATTGTTTCCTGCATTCCTGGAGGAAAGCTTAATATATTTACGAATACTGTTACACAGAAACCCCAAAGGCAGCATTGTCACTGTGAGTGTGGGAAATTACCACGGAAATGACAGAGAATTCGCATCAAAACATAATCATATTCTTTGTTTTAAAGACATCCAAAGTTTTAAGAAAGGCCTCTCCTGAATGCCAGTCAAGGTGTCACCATAAGCTTTACTCTCTTATGACTCCTGACTGGGAGACGCTTTTGGGAAAATCAACACTGGAGAACTCTTCATCTTCTTGTCAGGCAGGTCTCCTCACAAATTACCTTTTCCCCTCCATCCGTCACACAGGAGAGTTCAGCTGCATATGTAGCACGGTGCTCTGCTGCTCACTTTTCTAACATCCCACCTCTCTACAGCTCATCTCATAAAAACACGGCTTTATTATGTCTTAAAAATGTCACAAATGCAGTACATCTTAAAATAATATGCAGAAATGTGACACAAATGCAAGTATAAAAAAAATAGAAAAAGAAAAACTCCACCGTCACCCGGGAGACAGTCAGGTTTGCTTACTAGCTTGAGACTTAATATAATGACCACTGAGAAATAGCTGCACATGATCTGAAAAGTTTCCTGATTATCTCTCCAAAGCAGTGACCTACTAAATGTTATTAAGACTAGTTTTGATAGCTACTCAAAGCAGCTGCTGAAGTTGCCACAGGTTACCATCCTTTGGTTTCATTTGCACTTGAAAGGAGGCCTGTGTCAGCCTTCTGCCAGGTTGCTCTGCACTTCATTCACGTACAGCATCCAATGATTAAGCCGATGTGAAACACTAACAAGCAGCAAGTATAACCCAGTGGACTCGCCTAATTGGGTCAATCAAAGACAATCTACAGAGACTCACAGCAGGAAAAGTGTAAGAGCTTTCTCTGAGATGCAGCTTTTGCGAATCTCTTCACAGACCCCTGCAAATGAACATGCAGAGTCTGGTAGACATTGTGATGTGGGTCTCTAATTAAAGAAATGAGCCTCCTGGCAGTGACACTTCATATTTTATGGCCTTCCTTTGGATATGACATCTATTTACGCAATTTGCCTTTTTACTTTTACTCCGAGAAAAGGGATGGTGTTGTTAACAAGTGAGTCAGCCACATGTAAGCCATCAAGCCAGCTGTGAAGGAGTTGTGATTTCAGAGATTATTGGCCAGTGGTACACTCACTGACCTAGTGTGAAAGTGTTCAGCTACCAGGATGGCGAAGAGTCATTCAGCTGTTCGTTACTATGTGGCTTTTTAATGCAAATTCTGAGAAAATAAATAAATAAACAGACTTGTATTTTTAAATGTAAGAGTGTTAATATTCATGAATCTATCAAAAGCTAAAAAAATATGCACAATAAATATAAGATGACTAAAATCTCAGTTTGGAGATTCAAATGTCTAAACCTTATCTACATTAAGTTTAATTGCAAAGGGTTAATTTTAACCCTGTGCAAAAAGCTGGCAGCGTCAGAGATTAAAACTCAATTAATGCATATTCTGAGAGAGCGCACACATCCATGTTCTACAGAAAGTGTTTGATCTCAAACTTTTGAGTCACAGAAGATCTAATCTTTGTCAGTGAAATACCGATAAACAGAGAGAAACAAACTGATCTAAAATAAGTAAAAACATCTAATGCTCTGAGGCAGTGCTTAACTCAAGCATATTTGGAAGGGATTGCAGGCTTGACTCAATGTGTTTGGTCTTCCTATCTCACCCAGCGAGAAAACAATTGCTGCCTCAAATTATATGAGAACCTTTGGTACGATAACATTACCATGTCATTAGAATTCCACAGAGTTAAAACTTTCTCTTTGAAATGCATGTGTTCTTTTTGTTACGTTCACACCCGGCGCAAAAAACGTTGCTTCACTTCGCTTGCAAGGTGGAGGACTGCTTGTGGTTCCTAGAATTTGCAAAAGCACAGTTGGAGGTAGACCCTTTAGCCACCAAGCCCGTTTTATGAAATAAGCTCCCAGCTCATGTAAGAGAGGCCGACACAGTTTCCACATTCAAAGTTAGGCTTCAAACATTCCTCTTTAGACAGGCTTATTTTCAGACTAGCTAGTAATCAGAGAATATTTAACTTACTGTTAATGTGTTTAAATTTAACTTAACAATAACAATAAAGTTGTTAGTAGGCTGCTAGAAGTTTGAAGCTGGAGAATCTATGGTGCACTGGGGTTCTGTACTCTATTCCCGTCTAGCTGTGAAGGAGCTAGACGAGTCTACTTCAACCCTCCTTCTCTCCTCTATTCTTGATCATTATTCATCATGTAGTTCTCTATGCCTCTGTCTGGTGCAGTGCAATTCATGTGTTGTCCCTCTTCCCCTCTCCCCTCCGGGGGAGCGGGAGTGCTTCCAGATTCTAGTTGGCTCAATCATGCACCTGCACTTGGCTGTGGTCCCCACCTCTGGCTCATCTGTGCTCCTGTACCTGACCAAGTACCTCGTCACTGGCTTGCCTCTACTACTGCTCCAACACTTGGCTGTGGATTGTGTCTCCCGCTTGTCTTGTTGCCCCTCGTCCCCCCACTTCATCTGGATGGAGCTCATCTGCTCGACTTTAAATATGTAGTTGTGGAGTTAGATAAGTTAATTCTTCTCTATGAGTTCTGGTACATCGCCTGTCCGTCCTGGGGGAGGATCCCTCCTTCATGTGGACATCCCTAAGGTTTCTTCATTTTTTCTGGAATCCTGTTTTTAGGAGTTTTTCCTTACCTCGAAGGAGGGTCTATAGGCAGGGATGCCCAGTTTAGTTTAGTCTATTTAGTTAAAGTTTAGTATTCTCCTATTGAATTCTTTGCATTTATGATCCTTTTGATTGTATGTTCACTTTACAATTCCCGGTACGAAGCCCATTGAGATGGCTATACAAATAAAATTGAATTGAATTGAAAAAACGCGCATTCAAAAGATAAATTTCAATAAAAAGTCTACGCAAATGTATGTATATGCTTGTTTTGAACTTCAGCGCTCAAAACTCTTGCGTTCACACAAAAAAAAAAAAACAAGTTACTGTCTATTTTTTGGCTCTACATACAAAACGGTACTTAATGTGCATTAAAAATCAAACCAGTTGAACTTTTGCCAATCTGTGACTAGGATTTAGTAGGGATGTATGGATGGTGACCTTTTCAATACATGGAAGTGCCAACTATTTGAAAATGTATCATAAAGAAGAAATGGATAATTGCAGTTTGTGTCCTGCTTCATTTAAATGACACCAAGTCTTTCATACATCGGAATAGAGCTGTGAAGGAACAAAACCTGGAGCAAGATTTGCACCGCTTCGACATTTTGCATCAAGCCTGTTCCAACAATGCATGCACTAGTATCGAGTGGCAACAGTCCAGTGTCAGATGTACGTTCAAGAATATGCCAAAAACAATTTCAAGAATACTAGTTTAGTGCTTCTTGAACATCATATCACGTCTGGTATATACGTACTGTAGGTTCCTATTGTAGTAGCGGAAGTTGGAGCATTTTTCCACGATTTTTCTATGGTTCGATAATCAAACTGTAAAAAAAAAATGCTAACAAATGAATACAAGTTACATAAAGTTTCAAACTGCTTCTTCCAAAGGGTGAAAGGGTAAGCTACAGTTAAACAGCACTCTTAACCAACCCTTGTAGACTAGAGCATCACCAAAGGTTTTGTGTACCTTGCTGGTGTGACACATTCAGGTCCAAATGAATACACATCACATTCTGGTCCTGCACATAAGTGGGGAAATATTTTCGGAAACCATTTCTGAACATCTTGGCATTAGGCATTCCACAGTAAGGAAGATCATACTCATCATCAGAACATTCAAGGCAGCTGTCAATCTTCCCAAGAGGTTCCATTTTAGCGACTTTGCCTCAAGGTCAGACCACGTGAAGCTTGAAAAAAATGATCAGAACTCAAGAAAAATAGTAATCAAAGAAACTTGGATTGGATAGGTTGGAGCTACCAGGAAGGAAGCCTGGAGGACCAAAAAGATTTATAGATTCAGTGAAGGACATGATAGTGGTGTGAGTGACGAGAATGCTGAAGATAGATGATTGGATGTAGAGACTCCTAAAGGGAGCAACTGAAAAGATCTTGCACAGCAGTGGAAGGGTGAAGACATGAGCTTATTTCAGTGGTTAAACTTTGTACTGAATAGAATAGAATTGGTCTTTAATAATCCCTGAGGAAATTTAAAAATGACCATCTGCTGACACTCATAAAACACACACATATTAAAAACAATAAAAATAGTAAAAACAGCACTAGATAAAAACATTAATAGATCAAAATATATGTAAATAAGTAAAAAAAAATACATATTACTGCAGACTATTAAAAATGTGCAACAACTCTGTAAGATAAAATGAGACTACAGTACAAGGAAGTGAATATACTAATCAATCTAAGAAAAACTGTATTTACATCCCATTATAGCAAATATACTTATGGTCATACAGGGAATTATTGCAAATGAGTAAGGATGGATTGATAAACTAGGAGAAAAAAAGAAGAAAATATTTAGAACATTATGATTAGCTAAATGTTTAATAAATTTAGATAAGAGTCAACACAGACACACCTCAACATTACAATTCCTCAAAACCACTTAGTGTTACCCATTTATGTATATAGCATTGTCCACATCTTTCTTTTCCTCTGGCTTAATTTGTTTTTTAAGAAAAAATTGCAAAATTGGCAAAGTGTTTGCTATCCTTAGTATCAGGACCCCGAATCACCTCCACATTTTCCGAACTACAAGCAAAACAGTACAGAGGTGCTACTAACAACTGTCACATATTACCATGTATAAATCATGTCCATTCCTCCCATTCTGGCCATTTATTAATTTTTCAAAATAGTGACTGCATAATCCTCAGACTTTAAGACACATCTGTCACATCTCATATCTGCCTCTCCAAAGATACAGAGCAAAATCCCCCAGTGGAGCCTCATGTTTTGCAAAGGTCTACAATAAAAACATGTCTGGTGTGGGGCAGGGTTGGACCAGACAAGGAAAAAAAGAAAAAAAAAAATGGTGTTGTCTTCTAAAAAAAAAGAAGACACAATTGGGTTTAGACTGAGTCAGGATTATAGAGATTTTTGCAATTGAAGCATTGGTGTCATCAGTTAAAAAAGGGGGGAAAATGACGGCGCAGATGGTCCTTCTGTTCACAGGGGAAACATCATGCAGACTGTGCTGGATTTAAATTTAGCATAGATGATTATAAAAGAAAGTAGGAAACAATTAATTAATCCACTTAGAAACACGAGAAGCCCTTTTCATTTCTTACAGCACGGCAGATCGAAGGATTTTAATTGTTTGTGTTCTTCTAGAGTGAGTTTTAAAAGAGATATCTGCAGTCATCTTTGGCCCTAAGACCAATCTGTGAGATGTGCATTGTGCCCGACTTCCCCCTGGGTCTACAGTTACAAAAACTTAAAAAACTTGGTACAATTTTACATTTTCATTTCATTAAGGCAACCTCCTCTTCTTAAAATGTACCTGACATTTAAAAACTTTTTTAGCACCTGATGTATACATTTTCTTAATTTTGTAGGAATATGGTAAGAATTTAAATTAAAATTAGAAAAAAACTTTTGCACTGAATCAGCCTCACCAAGTGGCACTATATGAACTCCGTTAAAGTTTTGATGTTTTCTAATTATTATGAAGAAACTACCTAAAGAAATATCTATTTGTCATTTTACAATGCTGACATCAAGAATTGACAGATCATCTTCATCACCTAAGTTGATTCTAATTAGCTCCTTTCTGTCTTACAGCAAACACTTGATAATGGGGTTCTCAAATCCAAATGGAGGAAAAGGTGCAACGAAAGAGTTCTACTACAGGTGGGTTAGGGTTACAGATGGTCCTTTCATCTAGAGCAGGGGTCGGGAACCTATGGCTCGCGAGCCATATATGGCTCTTTTGATGGTCACATGTGGCTCGCAGACAAATCTTTAATTATAGTTTTTTTTTTTTCATTAGACCAGTCCTTCTCGGGCGCGATGCGATGCCAGAGGCGCGCAGTAGTAGCAGTGCTTAGAGAGAGAAATCTGCGCCAGCGCTATCAGTTTACAATTATCTATTATTTCACAGAGTTTGTACCAGCTGGAAACCTGTGAATTGACGCGCCTAAAACTACGCGCTCTCGTCTCTGAGAAAGAGCGCGCAGATGCGGGGACGGGATGTGTGAGGGAGAAATCAGAGGGTGGGGCTGAGGGGTTGTGGGGACAGCAGGTGAATCGCGCAGGGATTGTAAAAACGTAAACCCGCTGCCCGTCACTCACTGCAGCGTGTGAGTGTGTGTTTGGCTCCCCGTCTGCATGTGATCAGTCTGTCTCACATCTACAGAACATTCAGACCTACGATCACGTTTTAAGTCTCAACGCCTGAACGAAGCAGAAACTCACCACGGATCAACCAGACTAGACCATCAGCAAAACTACCACGAGAAATACTCATCATTTATTAGCAACAGAATAACAATGTTATTAAAAAGAATCCACAGACTTATTGTACTTTAAAAATGTTGAAATTAAATCAAATGCACACATTCATTTGTATATTTAGTTTTAAACAAATTGTCGCGGACTGAGTTGGATGGCTGTTGGGCCGCGTTAAAAGTTCTGGAGTTCATTGAACGCGTCAAGCAGAGATCTGATTGGCTCTCAGTTCTGTTGCTCAGCCTGTTGTTAGGTAGTTTGGACCAATGGAGTTCAGCTATGGGCCGAATAAGGGAAATGGGAGGGCTGCAGCGGGAGGGGGGAATATAAAGTTGGGAGAAGCGCTCTCGTGTCGGCGGGAGAGATTCAGGAGTTGCTGAATTAATTGTACGGCGTTTGTTGCGGTCTGCAGTAATCGGAATAAAGAACTTTAAAAGAGGTTAAGTCTCCGTGCCTCAGTGTGGGGAAGGGACACTACATTATTGTATGGCTCTTTCGAAATTACATTTCAAAATATGTGGCATTTATGGCTCTCTTGGCGAAAAAGGTTCCCGACCCCTGATCTAGAGTTAAAGGATTTGGAATTAGACCCAGGAAGTATTCCGTTACTGTTACGGCGGTGGGTTGGGGGAGCACCGGGGTGCAGTGAGGAGGAGGGGGGAGGAGGTTGCAGGATCACAAGTGTTTATTAACTAAAAAGTCCAAAACCAAACAAAACTCCAATGCAGCATGCAGGTAAACTCGAGACTCGAAAAAACACTTAACACTCAGGAACTCGGAACCATCAACCTAACATTAGACTATGGGTCAGCACAGGAGGAAGGGAAGACAGGACTTAAATACATACAGAATCAGAATCCTTTTATTGTCATATGCACAGCTTTTACACTGACATGAGAAATTTGTTACATACAGGACTGACGAGACACAGGTGGAAACAATTAGGGCAGATGGAGACCAAAGTAAAACTACAAAAAACAACATAACAGGAAAACCTACAAAATAAAACTGGAAACTGAACTCAAAAAATGACAGAAACAAAAGACAACTAGAACACAAAAGTAAAGAAACTAAAACCTTGACAGTTACAGATGGTTCTTCTATTCAGATTTAAACCTTTTTGAATTAGAATTAAGAAGCCAATTTGGGTGTTTTTAAGTTGCTTTGTCAACCAGTCAGCAGTTTTGGGGAAGGTACCTGACTTGGATAAGACATGTATGGAGTGTGGTGAGGCTACACAGAAAATAAGCTGTCCTGAAGGGCTTAGAGAATAAGATGTGGTGCTAAAGGCATAATTGAACATGTTAGTCCAACTCCCTGTCCTCATTTCTGCACTCTGAAGCTCCGTCCACATTGCCCTCGGCAACGCACGTTAAAGCAATAAATTCTAATGAAAAGTCGTGTTTGTGCGTGTGTGCGAATTATGGGCTTCCGGGATCAAAACTCTCGTGTTCACGTGTCGTTATGCAAGTTTTTAAGACCGTTTTCAGGCTTTACCTGCAAAATACACAGCCACATTGAAAGTGAAAGCAGTTGAACTTTAACCAATCAGGGACTCCGATTTCGTAGTGACGTATTGATGGTTTCCCTTTTTTATTCACAGTGCCATTCGTTTGAAAGTTGATCATGGAAGAGAAGTTAAATAATTGTGGCTTGTACCCATACAGAATTGTGTGACACAAAGTCTTTGACATATCAGAAAAGAGCTGTGAAAAAAAAGAAAAAGCCTGGAGCAAGATTTACACTGCCTCGACATTTTGCACCAAACCTCTTCCAAATAGGTACATGCGCTAGTATCGGGTAGCCACAGAAGTGTGTGAATAAAATATGCCAGAAGGGCGTACAAAAACCCATATGCAGTGTATTCTTGAACATGTGACACATGCCTGGTGTCCATGCTGAATAACAAATGGTTCTCCGAACTACACTTAATTTTTTTGGAATTACAGTTGGATTTTCTATTCAGATTTAAACTCTTTTGAATTAGAATGAAGAAGTCAATTTGAGTCTTTTTAAGTTGCTTTGTCAACCATTCAACAGATTTGGGGAAGGTAACCGACTAGGATACGACATGTAGGGAATGTGGTTAGGCAGGGGATACAGAAAAAGCTGGCCTGAAAGCTTTAGAGCAGGGGTGCCCACTCTTTTTTGGCTTGTGAGCTACTTTTGAGATGAGAGTCTCAAAGATCTACCTATATGTATATCTTTGAGATATACATCTATACATGTGTATATATATATATATATATATATATATATATAATATTATTATGAACCATTAGTATACAAAATTGTATATATAAATTTACCGTATTTTCCGGACTATAAGTCGCCTTTTTTTTCATAGTTTGGCAAGGGGTGCGACTTATACTCCGCAGCGACTTATATTAGAAATAAATTGAAATAAATACATTGTTAAACCTCCTGTTATGTTCATTTGTGAGGAACAGAGATGATGTTCCTGGCTAAATTTGATGTATGAGGTATGTTAAGTATTAAGAGTATGTTATGTGACTCAGAGAATCAGCAAACTTTTTTTACAGTAAGATCTTGAAGGCTAACAACATAATATTCTATTTTCCAATGATTTCATAAATGAAAGAAATGCAATAAAAATGACAACTGTTTCTATAAATACAGGGTGAAAACAGAGTATTAGTTGGCCAATGATGCTTCATGAAATGAATAAATAATAAGTATGAGAAAGAATTACTGTGAAATTATGAGATAAACAGTCTGCTTTGATTGTATCATATGAGTTTGTGCAAGTTATTAGTTCTTGGTCTCAGATTTTGTCAAATAAATTTCCCGTCAAAATGCGACTTATAGTCCAGTGCGACTTATCTGTGTTTTATTCTACTTTATAATGCATTTTTGGGCTGATTCGACTTATACTCCGGAACGACTTATAGTCCGGAAAATACGGTATATATATATATATATATATATATATATATATATATATGTATGTATACAAATTGTATATTGTACAGTAAGACTACACGAAGATATGTGAGTAGATATTTCAGTAATATCAGATGACGCGATTTATTACAAAATCAGAAAGCAGTGACTATCATATTTCATGCTAAACCGTTCAATGGGGGCAGCATGAAAGCGCTGCTTCCGTGCGCAGCGCTTGAGAAGTGCGTTCTACAGTTGTCATGGTTTGGGTTTCTTTTGTCTTGGTTTTTGCTTTATTTCTTGTTCTGTCATGTTTGGTTCTGTTTCCTGTTTTATTTTGAAAGGTGTTCTGTTTTGTCATGTTCCTGAGTTTTACTTCCTTGTCCCTATCTGTCCTGATCTTGTTCACCTGCGTCTTGTCTGCCCTGTCTGTATTTTAGTCTCGTCTCTCCCTTCCTCTTGTGCTGGTCCATTAGCGTCTTACGTCTCTTATGTCTTCATGCCTCTTCGTCCCGGCCTGTCATGTCCATGTTTCATGCCACGCCACAGTAAGTTTAGTTTTGTTTGGTTATCCTGCTCTGCAGCGCCTTTTGTTTGCAATTAAACCCTCTTGCCTTGGAACCATGTCCCTCCTGCCTTCTGCGTCTGGGTCCTACCTGCTCTCCAGCCCCCCTCACCCTGACAGAATGGACCAGCCAGACTTTTTTCTGGACCCAGCAGAGCGGGACATGCGGCTTTTGGAGGCCTACTGCCTCGAAGCAGAGAGGACCAGGTCCTATTGGGACATTGACATGCTCCAGTTTTGCACTTCTGTTACGGAGGGGAGCCATCTTGACTGGAGAGGGAGCCGTCTTGCCATGAGGGGGGGTCGTCGTCGTCGCCGCCGTCCCCTTCAACATCCCCTTCGTGTTCCGGAGGTGGTCCCAGACGCACCACAACCCTTTCCAGTGGTGGTCATGGACGCACCCCTACCCATCCCTGCTCCCAGGAGGGTGCCGGCTGCACCCCAACCCGATCCTGTTCCGGAGGTGGTCTCGGACGCACCACAACCCGCTCCAGTGGTGGTCATGGACGCACCCCGACCCGTCCCGGTTCCCAGAAGGGTGCTGCCTGCACCCCGACCCGTCCCTGCTCCCAGGGGGGTGCCGGCTGCACCCCGACCCATCTCTGCTTCCATGGGGGTGCCGGACGCACCCCGACTTACCCGTTTCCAACGGGCTGCCGGACCCACTCTGGCCCCAGCTCGACTGCTGGCTCGACCCGCCGGCCGACTGCTGGCCCGACCCGCCGGCCGACTGCTGGCCCGACCCTCCGGCTGACTCCCCGCCTGACCCTCCGGCTGACTCCACGCCTGACCCTCCGGTCGACTCCACGCCTGACCCTCCGGTCGACTCCACGCCTGACCCTCCGGCCGACTGCTGGCCTGACCCGACGGGCTGTCATGTCCATGTTTCATGCCACGCCACAGTAAGTTTAGTTTTGTTTGGTTATCCTGCTCTGCAGCGCCTTTTGTTTGCAATTAAACCCTCTTGCCTTGGAACCGTGTGCCTCCTGCCTTCTGCGTGTGGGTCCTACCTGCTCTCCAGCCCCCCTCACCCTGACAACAGTAAAACACTGCTCCCTCATTGAGTTTGGATCCATCTGGCCGGAACCGTGGAGGCACGCGGAGCGATCCGGGCCTCAATAAACATCCCAAATGTGCCGGAGTGGTCTTCTCCTGGGGACTTGATGGGCCTTGAGGCAAGTAACAACTTTCTGATGACAGACAGAATTTGCGCTCAGTGTATTTCAACACGCATGTGCAGTGACTTACGTATCAGAGGATGTTCGATTGGCCTTGCTGCATGTCAATCAAGTCATGTAGTTCTCAGTGAGGATTCTGATTCGCTGATGGATTTTTAAGATGTACATTTTTATTTTTTTGGTTATTTATCTCTGTTGGCATGCGATCTACCCTCATGTCTTTGAAGATCGACCGGTCGATCGCGACCGACGTAATGAGCACCCCTGTTTTAGAGAATAAGAGGTGGTGCTGAAGGCAAAATTTAGTCTGTTATTCCAACTCCCCGTCTTCATTTATGCACCCTTACACTCTGTGATTTACCTTTCTTCCCGTCGTGTAGCAGATGGTCCTACAACTTCTTCTTCAACCAGCTTTTTTCCGTCTCAACATTCTTTAGACAAGTTTTGAAGGATTGTTCTTTTTTTTTCCTCTTCCTATCATCTCATACTAACTCGGATAATATTTACATCCCTGTTACCCTCATTACTCACATTGTGAAAAGTTGCCTGATTTTCTGAAGTTTTGCAGTTGACATATGCTACATTCAAAACTGATATATGACAAAATGTGACACGTTTGCAGACATGTGACTCCCACAGCTCAAAATGTCTTTCAGAATGATCAAGCTTGATGGTAGCACTCATGGTGTTTACTTAAACCTCTGCAGTGCCTTACTTTGTTTACGGCATTTTGTGCTCATGATGCATTGAAAACATTAGGAGCAAAAATCATATATCTAGAATAATTCAGCAGTTGTTGTTACAACAGAAAGGTTCATAAAAAAATACAAATAAAAAAACAACAGAAAAACAGACACTGGAGTCAGAGGTTGGGAAAGTATTAGGGATTACACAAAGAAGAGAACATTTGTTCCCAATTATGCAGAGAACATTCTTACATATTTCTTAAAATCTATTCAGATCTATTTTTTAATGTGAAAAAGTACTGACAAATTTATGAATTCAAAAGAACAAAATCATTTTGTGGAAGATAAATCAACTTTTTCTAATAGAATTTTAAATATTTAAAATACATATTTACTATTATTATGACATGTTATGGTCATGTTACTTAGCAAAAACTGCAGAAATCAATTTCAATTTTGGCACAAAGACAACATGATCTAAGAGCATTAAACAAATATGGTTCCTCTCTTTTATCTAGTTTGTTTTAGCAGGTTATGTTTTAGTTATAACGTGATGATCGTGTCTGAAAGAATTAAACATCTGTTCTGAAAGTAAACATACAAATATTTTAGCTTCTTTTTTTGCCGTATGGGTATGCAGCAATGACGTGAACTTTACCTTCCAAGTCAACAATGCTGATTATTTGCAAAACTCATGTGATGCTGCAGAGCTGCTGCATGAGCAGTCTGCACAGGAGTGACTGAACCGTCTTGACATCTGATTGCCACTGTCAGCGACAAGGCTTATAAATATTTTAACCAAGCCTTTTGTACTCCAGAGCAGTAAAAAATTAATCAGAGCTCGACATAAGAACGTTACTCTGCTCGCTTTTCATTTTTTTTTCTTGCTTTGGCTGTAGCCATTACATTGTATTGGAGTCACTGCTGCCCGGACAGCGTGTAATTCCTTCTGACTTTCCTTTCCATTTGCCTGGAGGATAAAGCAGTTTAAAAACATTTCTGCACACAGAAGCGTGGCTAACAGGTAATCTATCTAATTATGGCATGGGAGGGGTTCCCCTGTAAAATATTGAAGAGCCTCCATAACCTTCATTTCACCCTTACTGTATACAACCTTTTGAAACAGACACAATGTCTTGGTAGCACTATTTCATCATGACTACAAGTGCAGACGACTGCTGCTAACTCAGTGATGTAGGATGGATGACTAAGCCAGGGCCAATCACTGACTTTTGTATCAGTTACGTTGGATAATGGAATTACAGAAAAAAGAGACATGTTTTTTGGCCTCTCTACTTTTTGGGAGTCTGTATTTTATTCAATAATACACATATTGGCAAGTATAATATTGAAATAAATAGGATATTTGTTTGTAATTTGCCCTAAAAAAACTTAAAATCTTTAGAAAGGGATTGTCACTAGAACTTTTTTTCACTACAAGTGAGGACCTGTTGAGCTTGAATAGTAATGTCGTTAGGCAGTAAAATTCACCGTAACCGGATGCTACATGCACAAGGTGGGCAGGTGATACGTTAGGGTCTGTAGGACACTCGTAGGATGCCCATACAAACTACGGTCTGGTTGTCTAATTTCTGACATTAAGGCTAGACACACATATCCAATGCACAGCCCTTAGAACCGCTTGCCCAATCATCAGGATTTTTATTTATTTTTTGTTTGGGGGGGGGGGGGGGGGGGGGTCTGTACGCTTCAATAAGTTTCTGCAACATCAAAGTTATTGAAGCAATTCACTGTAGACTGGCAAACAAGGGTGGTTGTTCCAACTTCAAAAGGGGAACCAATGGATGTGTTCCAACAATAGGGGGAGGACACAGACTCCTTGGTAAGGTGGAGTACTAGAGCAGTTGATTGAAAATCTGGCAAGAATGCCATCTTAACGCAGCGGTAAAGTTTTAATGTCATGTCTTACTGGAAGGTCACTGTGACGGACCTAGCTCAAGAAAATGTTGCTCCTGGTTGGTGTATAAAAAGCTCCACTGTCCTTCTGGATAAGCTGAAACAGGTTGACAGACAAATGATTGATAGATGAATCTCACTTTTACAGTTTTTTTAGATGTGTTTTGTAAGAAAAACAAAAAGAAACTTTCTCTGGAATTTTTTTTTTAGGGTTAAGCAGCAGATGAGGTTCAAATGGTTGTCTTTTCTTTTGTCTATTTTGTTTTTTTCAAAAAAAGCAAAACAAAATTGCTAAATCAAATCTTCTTTCGGTCCCTTTACTAAACTCACTTCTATTGGATTCAGTCCCGGATGTGAGTGACTGTTATGCTACGTTCACACCAGCCTCGGCAGCGAGTGACCGAGCGACCATTTCCAATGAAAAGTCTATGTAAAAGTCGATGTATGTATGTGCATTTTGGGCTTCTGCGTTCAAAACTCAAGATCACGCATCGCTATGCAAATTTATAAATCTTTTTTCGGGTTCTACATACAAAATGTGCAGCCATTCAACATCCGTTAAAAATCAACCCAGTTGAACTTTGACCAATCAGTCATGTTCTGGAAGTCCCAATAGGTTAAAAAGTAGATCATAAAGGAGAAATTATTAATTGCGGTTTGAATTATGACACCAAGTCTTTCATATACTGGAAGACCTGTGAAAGCAAAAGCCTGGAGCAAGATTTGCACCAACTTAACATTTTGCACCAAGCCGCTTCCAACTGTGAAAAGCACATTCTTGAAGACTCATCACATGTCATTGTTTACGTACATAGGATTAGGAATGGTCCATCTTTATACCTATTCTTATTATTATATTATTATTATTATTATATCTAAGACTTTGGATTGAAGTCAGGAAAAAGAAAATGGAAATCACCAAACACATCACCACTTTTTATTGTGACTGAATAAAATAAAACTTAATCACTGATGAACACCCCCCCCCCCATACTTGCAAACTGTAATCAATTTTTGATGCTTTTCTACACCTTCAAGATAAATTAAACTGCAAAACTCAAAGCCAAGAAAGCCTTGGCATTTAGAAATGTAAACACGTTTAGTCAACATTGCAGCTATGTGTTAATATTTTCTTAAAAAAATAAATAAAATCACTGGGGAAATTGTGTGTGTTTTTCCTTCAAGTAGAAGCCTGGGTATTTACTTAGACAAACACAAGTAGACTGTGTACCCTATACATGCGCACATAGAGGTCTCGTTAGGATAGTATAATTTATTACTCTGAAAATGCCATGTGAATGTAATTTCATTGTGGTGTAATGGTATTCAACACAAGCTCTTAATAGGCTTATTAACAACATGTTACAATAGCAAACCAGCTGTTTTTACAGTGTTAACACTACATATTATCAGCCGTGGCATTAACAGTGATCTCTTTGTAGTGAAGTGATTTTCAGGGAAGTTTTAAGGTGTTGCAGGGTTCAGGGGGATCAAGGTCCTTTTTCTAGAGATAAATGGATTTCAGCAGGTCATGGAAATAAGCAGTCATGATTAATGCCTTTAAAAGGAGAATCACCAAAAGGGTACTTAAAGCCTTGCTGTAATGTAATGAATGCTTAATTTAACTGTACGTCCACGTGCTAAATCCTTTGGCAGATGGCTGAATTCCTGCTTGACTAATTGCCTTAGCATATACATATATATATTTGAACTGTTGTGTTTTGATTGATTATTTTTCATATCTAAAATACAATGTAAATGGATGTTGTGCATATTTGAGCTTTGGTTTTATTATTTTAAACTGCATTGGCATTTCATATCCATTACAAAGGCCAGATTACAGATTTCTGAAACTCCTTTGAGATTTGCAGAATCCAACTTTTATGACACTATGAAGCTCAAAGAGGTCCACGCAAGTCTGGCAATCTGATGTCTTCTTTTTCCAGTTGTAACAGCACTACATTTATTCTGGGCCCAAATCATTCCTGGGGCTCAGCGCAGCATGATGTAAACACATTCATCACACAGAGCTCAGCCTCTCTAAACACTTCTTTGCTGTTGCAACTTTTTGTTTTTTTAATGAGAATAACCTCAAGTGCTCAATGCAATGTTCCTGTAGTGGTTAAATTAGATTAGAGGGGGAGATTTTTCTGCCTTTCTGTTGACTGATCATCTGCTGATACGCAACAGGAGTCAATTGGTTGGAGGATTCATTAGGCTTTTCTGTGTGTGGTGAACCCCCCCCCCCCCTTTAGAACCAGTCGTTATGCTGCCCTTAGTTCAATATATATATATTTTTTTATTCAGAGTACGTTATTTTGATCAGATGAAATTTTGTAAGTGCAAAGCCAAGCTTTACACAGTTGATGTATTCAGCGAATAAAACAAAGCAACACACCAATTCACCTGCCAAGATGCTTGGAATTACTCCTGTGGTAACCGGTGAAGACCTCAAAACAGAAAATCAATTGGACTGCACCCTGGGATGTGAGAGCAAGAGACTGACAAAATGATAAAAATGAGAAACAAAGATTAAACAAACAAGCAGCATTTCTAAGGTTACGCAGTCTTAGACTGCAACGATAACAATGTCAGAGGTTTTAAATTGTACTCTCACAACTGTGTTTAGTTTGTTTACCATGAACTTTTCCACATAAAACTTGACGTGTTGCACTTTCTGAAGCTCTGCAATTCTCTAAACTCTATTTTGCGATCTTTATTGCTTTTATAGTTGAAAGAGAGATTTGATGATGACAAAAACGCAACAACAGAGTGTTTCCCTTTCGGCTTTTCCCATCAGGGGTCGCCACAGCGAACGAGTCGCATGGTAAACTTGGCAATGTTTTACGCCGTATGCCCTTCCTGACGCAACCCTCTCAAAGCAACCGGGCTTGGGACCGGCACAGAAGTAGAGAGGGGAACAGGGAGCAGCCCGGATTCGAACCTGGGTTTCACGGACGGAAGGCGCTGCAAACCAGCACGAGCTAAATCGGCTCCAAAAACGCAACAACAGAAAGTTGCTTTTATACACACACACACACACTATAAAAACTCCATAAAGATTGATTGTATGAGAGAATTGGAATGAGTGAGTGTGACGTCACCCAATGGTTTACTTCCGGTTCCAACCAAAGAAATGCAGTTCAGTTGCCTTTTTCTCGCAATACGGATGCCACCATTTCAAGCCAGATGTCGTCAGCAAGCAGTGATTGGTCCGAGTCTCACTGAGTCAACGTTTGTAAGACAACTACTCTCACCAATCAGGACTGAGCTTGTTGGAAATCCACACATCTTAAGTTGAAACTGGGCTCTGGAGAATCTGTCAAATGTTACAAACGTTCGTGGTGGGGGCCAGCGGACACCACTTGCTTTCACCGAGAAATCAGATCCGCCATTTTATAACTTTAATAACTTACGATAAAGACATATCAACAGAAATTAGAATTAGCAAAAACATGTTAAAAAAGGTAGCAGAGCAAGAATGTTATTCTGAAAAATTAAATGACTGAATAATATCTGTTTATTTCTCTATAGAAATCTACGGGATTTTGGCTTTTTGAAGCCAGGGAGTACTTCCTGTTTGGAACGTGATGGGGAAGGGATCACTCAGTTCAGATCTCTTATACAGTCAATTGTTAAAAATAATCCAAATTGGGATGTTTTAAATCCAACTCCAAGGTTAAAAAGGGACTAAGTTGTTTTTCTGGGTAATTTTAACTCAGAAAAAAAAAATGGAGTTAGTGTTCTGTGTCCCGATTGGCTGTAGACCTGGTCAATCCCCTCCGTGCTGTACATCCCATTGTCAGAGTTACATAAATCTTCAATAGCAAGAAGATCTTTGTTTTCATTCTGTAATACCCGACTTATTTTTCTATGAAGGTTTGAACTTTGAGAGTTTAAACAAGAGTAAAAGACATGTCTGTCTGAGAAAAGTATATTAAGTTTGTGGTGAGGGGTTTTACAGCCTTAGAACATCTACAATTCTACTTCCTGGATTTCAACTATCACAGCCTATTTTTTACAACACAACTCCTGCGATAAATGTGGGAACGCTCCAATTATGTTTGTTTAATTAAAACTTTTTCCTATATCTTACAACAAAATGCATCATAACAGCAAACAGCCTTTATGTCAAAAGTAAAATGCAGTAATCAAATTGAAAGGATAGTTTAGAAAGAGGGATTCAGATCTCAAAACTCCCTGCCTCGCACTGGTTGTGAAGGCCAAAACTCTTTGACCATCTCCATGACTGCAATTCCTCCCACACACAAGAGAATGGCATGACATTTACCAGAGCTGGAAGGCGGCAATACATTTTTTTTTGTTTGTTTTTTTGTGTGAAATGGCAACGCTAGAATATGCAAGACTGAAAGGACCCATGCTGGGCCCCACTGGGACTCCTTCACACTAGCCCACTAAGCTCATTCAGATGGGGGCAATAATTACAAGCATGGAGGCAAAGCTGAACAAATTCATACAAGGTGTAAAGCTCTGGCAGACCGAATTTTTAGTGAGATTACCGCCGGCAGACCCTTTTTTGTTTAAGTGAGGTCATTATGACTGTGAACTTTTGCACCAACTTGTCGCATAATCTGAAAGTGAAAAATCTTCAAATTTTTACATGACCTGTGAGAATTTTATTTTATTGTAGAAATTTGGTTTGACGCAGAGGAAGAAAGTTGCATAAAAATAAAGAATCCTAGTTTTATTTGTCTTCTTTTCTTCCTTAAAGAGGTTCCTTTCAGTGTTCCTTGGTCACTAAAAAAGTAAGGTAAAAGAGGTCCCTCAATTTAAAATTTCAAATGGTTTTGACTTTCAGAAGAACTTAAAAAAGAAAACAAACAAACACCTCATCAGCAAAGCCAGCGGTGACCGGGAAATCTATTGTTTCTGTTTGACCCCCTCCAGGAAAAGGAACTCGTCCTTCAAATCAAAGAGTTATACATTTTTACAAAAAATGCTCAGTTATGCAGTGTTTTCTCTTGTTTTGCATGTAAAATGACTAATTTCTATATTTACAAACTGATCAAGAAAGGTAATGCATATTTTAATTTAATTTAATAATCTTACACGTGCCGCTGTTATCTAAAATCAAGATCGATAAGATTTTACAGCTAGTTTTAATAATCTTAGGTAGATTGACAAAATTTGCAGTGTAGGGAACAACTTTTAGTCACATTTCATTTTCATATACATACATATATATTTACAGTATATATATATATTTACAGTATATATTTACAGTATATATATATATATATTTACAGTATATATTTACAGTATATATATATATATATTTACAGTATATATTTACAGTATATATATATATATATATATATATATATATATATATATATATATATATATATATATATATTTACATTTAAAGCTCAAAGCCACATTAAATTGGTAGTCTAAGCTGCCATGGCAACCGTCTCTCCCTAATGTTGTTGGCTTCTGTTATTTCAAACCACCAGTCAGTTCAGCAACCAACACCCTGACCGTTATTTGGTGGTTCGTGCACCAGCAGTGAAATATATTTATTTCCAACAACAGACATTTGTCCATGAAAATATTGTTAGTGGGACACCATTGGGAGCAGTAACCTCCAGCTCTAAGGCCATATTTTCTGATTTTAATTGGATGTCTTCACAGTGGCATTGAACAAAGTCTCTGTTGCATTACAAAGGCAGAAGCTGAAAGCACCCGTACCCTTTCATTATTCCCATAAACACTACAATTGCTCTACAATGACATTATAAGTTATGCAAAGTAAGAATATGATACAAGCACTTTTTCACCAGGGTTACACTTAACACAGGTAATTTACCACCCTTTTTGCCGCTTGCCTGCTCTCTTCTGTGTCACTCTTTGGGTTAGCTCACACTATAAAAGCACTTTCAAAGATCAAGAGTTAAAAACTCATTGGTTAAGATGGGACTGAAAAGGTACCATCAGAATCAGCTTCCAGGTTCTTTGATATGAAAGACCCCTTAGTATATGTAGCCTTTAGATATCAACACTGTGTTGCTTTACAAAAGTGAAATGGGTTCCTGCTATTTCTCAAATGGACTGTGGAACCTTTAAAACAGTAAACATTTCCCCTTGATCAGCTGTAATCAGGATTTCTTTTTTTTTTAACCATAGTGTTATTCACTCTGAAATGGGCCTTTCTCTCTAATTATTACAACGAAAATGAAACTTTTTGTGCTTAAGAGAATTTAAGCTGCCTTTTGAAGTTTCTACCAGCTTCAAACTGACTGTTTTTGCCTTAAGTTTAGAACTAAAAGAGCTGATGCTCTGACAGTATTTTCTATAATGATCTTTAGAGCCCCACAGGACCAGGCCATAATGTGTTTAAGTGAAGTCTGGTCCAAAATATGCCACAGTTGGGTAAAAGCAGGCAAGTTTCTTATGTTTTGAAAAGGCCTTCATCCATTCAACCACTTCTGATGTTTGATACATTATGAATGTGCCAGTAAACAACAACACATCTTTAAAAAAAAGTGTTATAGCTGGAAATGACTAACTCTTTCTTTTACGTGGTGGTAGAGTTTTCCGACATTCAAATATACAGCTGTTGGCTAAAATAAAGTCTGTAAATTACCTATGAGAAACTTTTTTTTTGCACGTTTTTTTTTACATGTCTACAATTAATAATGCAATATGAAAACGGATCTGAGCTGAATGGTTCCAGGCTAAGGTCGTTTAAATCCCAAAAAATACTTTGGGATTTAAATGTTACAAATACAGTCAATGCAGTTTGTTACATTTTTATGTATTTTGAAACAAATCCTTAATATTTTTTTAAACATTTAGACT
The DNA here is from genome assembly GCF_053564925.1 of Oryzias latipes. NCBI lineage: Eukaryota > Metazoa > Chordata > Actinopteri > Beloniformes > Adrianichthyidae > Oryzias > Oryzias latipes. The sequence continues at coordinate 12,187,515 of NC_136240.1, forward strand.
AATTTTTATTATTTTTTTATTTGCTTCTGTAATAAAAAAAAAGGTGATGACTTCCCATTAAACCTCCTTTTAATAATTTCAGTTATTTGTTTTCTGATCCGAAACCAGCTGAAACTCTAGTGTAGTTGGGACTTCTTGTTACTTCACAAATTTTAGGGCACAATATGCCAGCATGCAACTATTCTCAAACACACTACACAAACAGTTCAGATCAATTGAAATCCAGTCATTTTGGACAAACAAATTGCATTGATACAGTTTGATACAGGCAAAGTGTGTACGCAAAGCAAACAACAATCTGTTAGCATTAGTTTTAATATAAACTTCTATCCATTCATTTTCCATACTCGTTTAAGGGTCACTGGGATGCCGGAGCCTATCCCAGCTGCTACGGTGAAGGTGGGGTTCACCCTGAACAATTACACAGTCCATCACAGGGTTACCCAGAGACACATTCACACCTAAGGGACTATTTAGACAGAGTCACCAATTAGCCTATGAAGCATTCTGGACTGTGCAGTTTCCACAGAAAACCCTGACCAGCACATGGAGAACATGCAAACTCCACACAGACAGGACCCAGCTATGAATTGAACCAAGGCTTCTCCCGTGAGGCAAGAGTGCTAACCACTACCCCATTATACAGTCCACACAAATTTCTAACGGTTGAAAAAATAAACAAATTAACTTGCAAAGATATACACTTTTTGTTTTTAACCACATAATCTATCTTACCTAAAGAAATGGCTGGTTTTCTAAAGTATGTATGATCTGCATTCTTTGTGGTTCAAAATGTTTCTACCTGTGAATCCTAGACATTCTGATGTAAGTTCAAGGACAGAGATGGAGGTTAAAATTTAAGAAATTAGCTGAACTTCAACAAGCGGTGCATTCGTACTACAAAAAAGAAAATGTGCTCATCAATGTGTGGTGTGGATTTATGGAGCAGATTGGATGAAGGTTTAAAACATTTTACATATATTCAAAAAACATACAAAATATCACTGATGAAACCTTGAAACTGTGACTTCTGCATAGGTGCTATACAGAAGGTAATTTGAATGGTGTTTTTACCTTGCTCTTGTGGCATTTTCCCCTTGATGAAGGGTATTTCTCCATCCAAATTGTTCTAAACAGGGGCAGTTGAAATAAATGCAGTTTAAAAAAGAAAATATGTTGGGGGGAGGGGGGCACAAGTTCCCTTCTCCGCTCCATTCTGATACATCCACTCGCAGATAAATCGATCCATTAATGTCCGTTTTCCTCATCTGAGCTGGTATCTGGCTCAAAACTTTTCAGCTGGATAACTCCAATATTGCTCGCTCTTTTTGTTGCACCAGTTCTTTTTGAGAAGCTGTAAGCTGGCGGGAAAGCGTGTGAACAGAGAGCTCTCAGAAATGGGGACGGGAAAATGCTCCCTGCCAGCAGTCCCACCCACAACTCAGATGCAAATTTTTAACTAACTACTGCCACTCTGTAGGACTTATGTCCTAGAAAATGACACAGATTTTGATGTTGGCCAAAAACAGCATAGTCATAACTAAAAGCCCACTGGACACTGAAACTAGATCAAAAGAGGATCGGAGTGGGTCTTTCAGAGATATAAAATAAAGGTTTACCAATCTAGAAATCCTCACTAAAATCTAACTTATGATAGTTTTCAAGTTTTTATAGAAAAGATTAAAACTTTAATGTACAAAGTAGAATATATCCATATCCAAGGCAGATTTCCATCCTTTACTGGAAAAATATATTTTCCGCGAAGTTCATTTAGGAAAGTGTTGTCCAAGGTTAGTTATTCACTTAATGGCCATGGTGTAGGGTTTCAGGTTTCTGTGGTTGCAGAGGTTGGAGACCCTTAAAAGCCACCGGGAGCTAGTTATTCAGCACCAACCTCCTTCCTGTCTGCAATGAATCTTTCCGTGGGGGTTCTCTCTAAGTTAATTAAAAAGCAGAAACATCTAAGAGACGAAGGACAAAAATAATCTTAGACTGCATAAGAATAGTTTGTCAGACTGAAATTTCTGGAGATTTAATTGATATAAAACTAATAAGTGAATTTAAAACTTATTGCTGGGTAGACTGACTAATACTGTTTGGCAAACTGATCAAAGTGCTAAAAAGCTAGGAGTCCATGACACAGAATTCTCTAAACGACACGACCACATTCAGGAGCGCGCATGTAGGAGTCCATTCAGATGTTGCATGATATAGTGACGGACAGAATCAAATATAAAAAGCTGTAAAAAATTTTATTCTGTCAGGAAAATCCCAACATTAAGACTTGGACTGGAGCATAAGATCCTTCATAAAGAAACACATGAAATGTTAAAAGACTTTAATGATTGATGCAGAGATAATTGGAATGTCAGAAATGAAGGAGTGTGGAAGAACAGAGGTGTTTGGAAGTGTAATAGTGGAGCTGGTGGCAGAAGTTCAATGAAATTACAGCCATTTTAAACATGATTCATAAATGACTCCTCATGATAACACAGAATGATGAAAACTAGAGAAATCAAACTGAGACTGAATTTTTTTTCTCACCCTGAAGGAATTACATAAAAAGTGAAAGATTGATGGATGAAGCTACAGTATCTCAATGTGTTGTAAAGGCCATAAGAAGTGAGTGCTGGCCATTTTCAGATGGGTTCAGAACTGTTGGGAACTTAAAGGAAGTTCATTTCACTCTTTGAAATGAGGCAGTCCTCAGTGAAGCGAGCAGAGGTTCAAATAAATGCAGTCTAAATTCAAGAAGATTCCAGATAATCAAAGTACTTACAGAGATAATGACGGATCAAGAATATCACTATATGTTTTTTTAGAGATCTGAATTATCAATGCACAGTAAGGAAATGTTCTTCTTGGGTAGTACACAGGTTTGTGAGAGGTTACAAAAAAAGAAAGTCTGCACGACGTGCCTAGGTCGCATCTAACTCACCAGTGCACACCCTTACATGGTGTTTAAGAGTTTGCTACAACCTGTGGAAAAAACAGTGCATAAGCATTTTCTCTATATTGGCTCACAAAGTGGTCCATGATCTTAAAATTCCGTGAGTGCCACTTGCGTACCAGTACAGGTTTGCTCTTTTTTTTTTTTTTGCACACTGCACAAATCAACCCTTATCCACTTGTAAGGTCATTCATCCATTCACAGTCACGGGGCTGCCGGAGCCTTTCCCGGCCACTCGTGGGTGAAGGAAGGATACACTGTGGACAGGTCGCCAGCCTGTCACAAGAAAGCACTCACCCAAGCACACTCACACCTAGGGACAATTTAGAGTAAAATAGGTGATTTTTGGATGGTGGGAGGAAGCCGGAGTACTTGGAGAAAACCCACAGGGAGAACATGCAAACATGGAACTTGCATGTTGCATGTGCAGAAAGGTCCCCCATTGGTGTTCTGTTTCAGGTCCCCCAGCTGGGACATGAACCGGGTGCCTTCTTGCAGCGCTAACCACTGTGCCATCGTACAACAACTTCCAAGGACTCAAGGCTCAAGATGTTTTATTGTAGGTAATGTCCAGAGTGGTATAAGGACACGGACATCAGTCACTGCAGGCCTGTTGAAGTGAGCGGGTGAGCTTTTGTTAATCATCTTTGTCAACTGGTTCTACAAATTCCATAAAGAAATGAGAACATAGAATAGAATTTGGGGTAGGAATCATTGAAGGACAATATTTTCACAAAGATGATCTGTTTACCATTACCTATTTGTCTTTAATGTAAACAGCAATGCTGCTGCATGTGAACATGTAAGTCATGTCATGCATGTACAATGAACTGCCAAGACTGTCCATGTCCATGCCTTCCAGCTGTCCCAGGTTTTAATGAGGGTTCAGCTGAAAACGCCAACCTGCTTAGTGACAGTATTAGCTAAAAAGAAACAACTGTGACCTTTGAGATTTTGTTGGAAAAGTTTAAGCAGCAAAACTTTATATAATATGTTCCTGTACAAGAAGAAAATCGATGGGTGTCTTCATCCTTGAGTCGCAAGCTCCGATTACACCTTCAGGAATTCATGGTTCATGAAATAAAATACAAAAAAGTGTCTCTTTTCCAGACATTTATGACACCAGTTAAGAGATTGTTTTGACATTCGGCATATATCTCTGCCAAGATAAATACTTTTAATTTCATATTGTGTTTTATTGTTACTAAGTTACTCTTGTGGCTTGCAGACTTATGCAATAAATGTTTTATCACTGCAGGGCTGTGTCAAGATTGAAAGATGCTGCACATTTCCTTCACATTCAAAACAAAGTAAGTACAACATCCATTTACATATTCTTTCTTTTTTAAGTATTTTATATTTTGTATACCTTATTTTATGACAATATATAATTTAGTAATTAGTGAAACTTTTTTTAATGAAATGTTACGGCTTTTTCATGTTTTCATGTTTCAGTTTTCTTTAAATTGAGCATTTGAAAAACAGATATTAATCTACAAGGTGCTTTAAAAATCAAATTCAGTTATGAGCCTATCAATTTGGAGAGAATAATTCCAGAATTTCTAAATTATTTAATTGTTATCGGTTTACCATCAATCACCTAAAGGCATACATTTAGACTGCTGGAAATAGCCCTTTTAAACCACCTTCACCACTGCAGGTGAAGCTTCATTTATTAAAAATCATCCTCAATTGACTTCTCAAAAACAAGTCTTTATTAAATATGTTACATTTTTCTCTTTTGCTGATTTTTTTTAACTTATTCAGGAAATGTTGTCCTTCAGTTTAGTTAACTATCTGGTATTTTAAAGATGGTCTTATATTAGTGATAAAATAAGACGCAAAAATTTGGCAAATAGATAAACATTTTGGATTTACAAAATGTAACCGAATTATTAAAGAAGACAGTCATTATTACAATTACACCAATGAGAAAAAAAGAAATGCAAAATAACTGCATGTCTAAATTAAAAAAAACAAAAACAATTAAAGAATAGTAATTTAAAATTATCATTTTTTAAATATAGTTTTTTGTAACTGCCTGTATAAAACTAAAGGAATTGTAGGATAAATATGTACAACTGTAATCCTATAATTGTTTTCTATTAGTTTGGCTTTGAGAAAAATCTTTTAGTTAAAGAAAAAAAGCACATTCCACCTATGCTTAAAAAGAGAAAAAGAAAAAAAACTAATTACTCTTCTTCTACTGCTGTGCTTCACAGTTGTACTCCTTTGTGTACTAACAGGGTGAAAAAATAAACAGGTAACCTTAGCTTCCTTTTTTTTCACCATTTTATTCACTTTTCTTTGGATTTAATCTAAGCACCATGACTTATGTAGTAGAGATATCAGGCTCCACAATTTCACCTGCATTGTCCCATAAGTGCAGAGGGATATAATGTTACAATATAATGAGTGCTGCACTGCAGGTTTGTTATTCACATACCACATGCCTTCATATCCCAGGGGTGGGCATTAGGCTTTACTGATAGCAGGCTGATAGGTCGGTCTAAAAGGTTTCTCTTGGTATTGTTACTTGGCTGCGTGTCGATGACTCCTGTTTTTCTGATTCGCAAAAGTCAAGAAAAAATAAAACATTTGATTTATGAATATGGATGTAAAGGTTTGCTTTGTATGTTCACCCGAACAATTTCTAGACTGCAGAGAGACGATACTCATTTGCTTTGTGTTTCACACTGACAGCACAGACTTCAATGAAAAATATTTATTTAAATATTTTTGGGTCAATTTTGTACCTTTACTGGACTTGCTGTATTGAGGAGAGAGAGAGGATTGGACGCAGACTCACAACAGTTTAAGTTGTTAGCAACGATATCATCCGACACCAGCATTGAATACAAACCCGACTAAAGGTGACACTTGCTGAAAGGCTGCTGAAAAAAACATAAGGCAGGGACTTTAACTGAAACTGTGTATTAAGGCTTCAAAATGTAGTAATTGTGCTGCCAGTTCAAGGGCTCAGACAGTCCGATCAGTGCTGCTTGCTGAGCAGTACTTTCACAACCCCCCAAAAACTATTACAACTATTAGGGATTCTGCTGCAGCCCAATCTTCAGTCTATCCTCAGGGTGATCATTTGGGAATTGCAGGCACACACTGAAGCTACACATATTTGCTTAGACCCACCGTATATTCCAAGTTGAATTGCTCTGTAGAAGAGTTTCCACCTATAATAACAATTAGTTTTTACAGTTGAGCTGTTCAGAGATTTGTTGTTATGTTTTCTTGACAGTTTTAACGTCTTTTCTTGATGTTACTGCGCAGTTTTAGACACATTTCATTGAGGGACGTTATGCTCCACCACGCAAACAATTATTTAAATTCAATTAGATCTTGCATATAAGGACACTTGAAACCAGTACTTTAAAAGATTTGTTTCTGGGCAGCTCTAAACGACGACTAAACCCGACTCCGTATACGCCACACAAAGCAGATAACAACAGATAAACTTTTCAGTGAATAAAATGCAGTTATTAGCACAGAGTTGTGCATAATATGAAAAAAGAAATAAATAAAAAAAAACAATGAGATTGACCTACTGTGCATTTCCCCATCAGAGAATTATACAATTAGCATCTGGTGGTCACTGAATTACAGTGGGGCGGCTCAAAGCTGTCTGCACTCACTAACCTATCCGGAGGCACCGCAAAACAAAATCCCCAACTGGATTCAGACAAGATTGATGTTTTCACACAACGGTCTGCGATGGCAGATTAGGCATGATTATGAGTGGGCTCATTTATTTTCAACATATCATTATCTTCTACAACATTGAATAAGCAAATGACCAGTGTGCACAACTGTTCCATGGTGATCAGGGTTTTCTGATCATTAATATCGCCCGTTATTTATTCCATCTCTCCCACATATCAAAAAAAAAAAAAGTATTAATCAACATATACATGTAGCACAAATACAGAAAATATAAACAGAAAGAAAAGAGATAATTTGGAAGTAAATAAATGTGCAGATTTTCTTTTAATAATTTTTAAAACATTTGGAAATTGATTTTAAAGGAAACCGTTATCTGCATAAAACACTTGTTTTTTTTAAGTTTGTAATATAACATGTTTTTTTTTTTATATTTGGGTTTTTTTTATCAAAAGATGCAAAATAATGATAATAGATACAATTGTAAATTAATTTAACCAAAAACCAAAAGTAGCCCTACAGTTAATTTAATGATTTTTTTTTTTGCTTTTTCATGTATTCTTCCACAATGTTGTTGCAAAAGAACAGCTTTTAACCTCCATTGATGAAATGATTTATTTAAAAAAGTTTATAATCCGTTTTTTGCCTTAATTTTGAGTAAATGTGTTTTTCATTTCCTAAATGTTTCCCTTCCAAAATGTAAAACATAAGCAGACTAAAAATTGAAAAGTCATTTTTAACGGATTGCACATCAACACAAATTCTATAAATCCTATGGTTGAAAACAGCAAATAAATAACCACAAAGTGGATGTTTTTTTGTTGTTTTTTAAAAAATAAAAAAAAAGCGGCTGGAGAATGTCGGCCAGATACCATCATGATATTCAAGCCTCTTAAAGCACGAAGAGTAAAAGCAGCGAGGAAACCTTCAGGTCAAGGCCCACAAATAGTTATCTCCAGCAAACACAAAGCTTCACTGTGTTCCTGACATTTCTTTTTGGTAAATACGGCAACATATTTGTAGCGTTTTTGTTGTTTTTTTTAAAGCTCTCCTCCTAAAGCTCCAGTGAGCATCTCATTGGCAACAATTGAAGAGCCAGAAAAAATGAGTTCTCAGCTCCAATGAGTGTCAGTCACGTCACAAAAGCATTAGCTTCTCCCAAGCTGCAGTGCTGCACTGGTCTTTCATGTCCTACTTCTTGAAGTATAGAATTGTACATCGCAAAATCAAAAGAAAAAAAAAAAGGTAAAAATGATTTCTCTTGAATTTGGATGGGATAATACCCCCCCCCCCCCCCCCCCCATTTCTTCAGTTATACACTTATTCACGGGTGAGGATTGCAAACGGGGCTGCGTTCAATCTCACATTTTACATGACGATGAGCTGGTGCCACCTACTGTTAATAAAGAGTTTCCTCTGCCCTGCTTTTACTGTACACCTTTGAAATATTATTTAGGACATGGAATTAGAGACAAAAAAAAAAAAAGAACATAGTCAGGGTTTGCTTTGGTGAACACAAGTGATATTACCGTTATTTTTGTGCTGATTTTTATATTTATTTATAGTAATGCATTTTTGTCTAAATGCAATATTTCAAAACAATCTTATATTAAAAACATAAATCTAATCAAATCAAACATGTTTGATGAAACAAAACTACAAACATGGGCTAAATACTACAGTGCATTTTTTCCCAATCAGCATCTCTAAGAATGCATTACTCATATTTTCTGAAAAGCAAAACATGTAAACCACCAATTTATTGATAATAACAGTTGAGACAATTCCTCCTCCGAATATCAACACACCACCTTCGTCAATAAGTGTGTGCTGCCAGAGCGAAGGTATTCATTAGCATATCAGTGACACAGATTAGCATATATTACCATAAATTATGGATGAATTAATCATAGCATGTAGTAGAACTTGGAGAAGCATCTGAAAACAGTCTGCTCTGAAGTCAATTCAGGCAAGGAAGGAAACAGATCCAGCATAGTAATCTGCTGCAGCTAAAACTAAACCTTTACAGTGATATTCTGTGATATAGCGCCTATCAGTCATTCCTATATCCCACATACATGTATGCAATTCTTGTAGCTCCATTTCTAATAAAGAGGGATTTGGTTGTAATATTGATTTTCATTTTTTAAGAAGTTTCTGAAGCATGTATGGCATTTTTTAATGGAAACAAAATGGAATTAAATTTAAAACATCTTTATTTAGTACATTTTTTTGCTTTTTGCTTAATTTCCAGTAGTCAACATTTCCTGCAATCCTAAAAATCTTTTTTAAATCCACATGCGGGCTAGTTTTAACTTCTATTAATCGTATATATAGATAACTCTTTGTTCTGTTGGATATACTGCAAATACGTTTTTCAGACTGTAAAAGGGTCATCTGAAAAGGAAGAAAAAATGTGGCTTCCTCCTATCAAACTCTTCATCATCTGAAATACCAAGCAAAATATCGTTGCCTTGAACAAGAAGACGGACACTACAGTCCTGGCATTTTTCCACGGATGACACATCAGCTGACCACAAGTCCACATGCAGCCACATATCTGAGGCACTCAGTCCAGGTAGAGCAAATCCACAAAATGAATTGATAAAGCAAGAGACTTTCAAAGTGAGGGATTAAAAACTACATCAAATGTCAATGATTTCTCTATCAGGACTCTAGTCAGAGCCACTTTAGAGGTGCGCTATCTCGCTGAAGCACACAGTTGGGGTCCTATCAGAGCATGGGCTCACATTCAGCCTTGGGCCCAGGCAGCACATATTGTGGCAGCATCCTTGAAGATGAACTCTAAGCAGATATTGGCATTCATTCCAATGCTCATTATTAAGTCTCGACTGCCAGGCATATTGTTATAGTCCTTACAGATGCATGGCCATATCATTGGAGGTATGACTCAGGTCCTGACAGTCTGTTCCACTCAGTTAAGAGTAGTTTGAATAGTTTCCATTTAAACACTACTTTAACAGCCCTCAAAGTGCTCTTAAAGTAATGTAATGACAGCGTCATGCATGGAACTGGAAAGCAAGTGCCTGAGTGGCTCATATTACTTGTAAAGGGCTTTTTAAAAGAAAGCTGCAGCACCTGAAGGACAGCTTCTTCTCTATGTTTCAACATGGAAAGTGGCTGACAACTTGAATTATATGGTTATTACACCAGTCCAGTCTGGCTGTATGGGCCTGCTGACACCTTCACAATAAACATTACCCATCAACACACCAGGCTTTTAAAGGTCCACAGACCCAAGACGAAAAGAGACTTAGTTAATATTATTTTCTTTTAGGATAAACAACCACATTCTGTGGGTTTTTTGTTAATTTGTGTTACTTTAAGTTTGTCACATCAACCAAAGAAATTATCAGCAAAGAAAAACAAAACAACAAAAGCAAATTATATATTATTGCTATGTTATTGTAGAATCATTTTGAAATATGCAAAACAGAGAAAAGTTAATTTCTTTTTACAAATTTTGTTTTGCTTGTTTGTTGTTTTACTTCTCCATATTTTTGCTGTTTGTTGGTTTAATCCCTGAAAAAAAAGCTTGTTGTTAAAAATAGAAAAGTGGTAACTGGTGGAACAGTAATTATTTTGCTAAGTTACTCGGCTGAGAAATCAAATTATATGTTATTAGTTGGAGCTGCATCTTTGGCTTATTTTATTAAAGAAAATGCAAACAAAACTGTTTATTTCCAGATAAAATAATCTCCCGTAAGGTCAATAAAACAATTTGCAATATCATGCATTTTTAGTCCAAAACCTTGTTCTAAAGTTTTGACATTAAAGAAAAAATAATTGAAGTTAAATAAGTTTAAGAGAGAAAAAAACTCACTTAAAGCTTTTAAGTATAAACTTTAAGTGGTTGTGGTTAACAAATGTGACATAAACTTTACCATACCAAGAAGAGAAGCACATGTAAACAAGATTCTGACACATTTTAGACAGAAAAACATATTTATCTCAATTGACCTTCATTCAAAATAAAAACCAAACAAAGCAGAAAACTGCCCTTAGTACTGAGAAAAAAGACTGATTATACAAGAAAGATATCAATTAAGGGACACATACGTTAGGATTTGGCAGGAAATAAAAGGGGCGGCTTCTCATATTAGTGTAATAATACATGAACACATCAGTGAGGCTAGATATAATAGAAAAGTCTTTGAGTTTTAAAAAACAGCACAGCTTTGTGGGAAGCAATTCTGAGAGCTGATGTGATTTTTTTCACGTTTTTTTTATTCCAGCAGTCTGAAGTTGCCATCTGTTGTAAATATATGGAATATAATGAAACAAAAAAAAAAATCTTTAGAGAAAAAAAAAAAATAGCTGAAATCACTTTTATCCCCATAACAACCCGTTTCCCAGAGTTCCCAAACACTAACAGTGTTGATCCTTAAAAAGTCGTGCCGCTAAACAGTGGTAAATTTAACCTCAAACTACAGTGAAAATGTCTCTTTTATTTACATTTTTCCACTGGATCCCGTCTCACAAACGAGTCACACGATTCCACGAATCGCAGCTCATGCAGTGAACAGACAAGACCGTCACAAAGATGAGATGCGTTTTTTTGTTTTAAACTTTTAAGTCAAGTTTTAGCTCAAACTTTCTTGCTCTGACTTTCCCCCATTTGATGGATGTTTGTTTTGAACTTTAAAGCTGGAATAGAAGAATTAACTTTGAAAAAAAAGGAAAAAGTCAAGCACCTAAAGACACAGGAAGGACAAGGGAGGACGGTGTGGCTTTAATCCCTCTGCTTCCTAAATAATTCATGAGTCATCCAAGTGTAACAGCAGTTTTGGAAAATCATTCATTTATAGTAATTGATGACAAGAAGGGCCAGGTCTCATATTATTAGCTGGCTTAAATTAAACACCTTTGCTACCTGTAGTGTAGTGTAGCGTTAAAGGCCATATTTCTTTTCTTCTTTTTTACCAGAACCTACAGACGGACTTTTGCTCCGAGAATGTGTCAGTGGTTCTTTTAACTTTGTACTGAACTTTGGAAGTAAATGACACATTTTCACGTCATAAACTGACAGCTGCTGTGTACTTTTCAGCGATAATCTATGATGCTCAACCATTCGAATCTATAAGAGCATAGACATTGCAGTTCATGACTAAGATGACCTCACTGCAGGCTATGTTTTCGATTGGAAGCTTTCACTTCATGTGTCTTTCTGCCCTGAACAGCTTATTACATTTGTACAACAATTTAAACCAGCTGTAGTTTGAATTGAATGCAATTTCCTTCAGGCACCTCAGAGTCCTGACTGGAGTGCTAAACCTAACCAGAACATGTTCTGACAAACCCATAAAGGATTGCTCAGGATGGCATCAACGGCGTAAAGTCTTCAAATTGATTATTAAAGATCATCGTTTGCCATTGATCATTGTATACCTTCGTTAAATTATATTTCATTATATTCCATCGTTCAATAACTGCAGCACATATGAAACCAGCGGATACATGCTGGAAAAATGTTACACTTTGGAGAGCTTTACCGTCACTGCTGATATTAGGGACTTTAACTATAGTTACTCAGACCAGTGTGCATCTAAACACAGCTCAGAAAATCCTGGTATCGCTTGACATGTTTATGTCGTGCTTTGAGTTCATTCGCTTCTTCTGGAAATATGGAAACCACAAATAAAGCATAAAATTGCACTGCCTTCATTATGTGGTACATTTGACATTTTAACAAGACTTAAGTTTTGTCTGTTTCTATCATTACCTCAAAGGGAAGTAAAGTGAAGACAAAAATGGTTCAGTCTGCTAATATATTTTTTCAGGTGGTTTTCTTAAGATAATGACATTTCATTGTAAGATATAGGCAACTTTTATTTTCAAATTCCTGAGAAAACAAATAGTTTAGTCTACGTGAGCTCTCGTGACAAAACAAAATACAATTTTCAAGATCAGTGGATAAAAACACAACTTGTAGGAAATGTAAGCAGAAATAGCAAAACACACGATCATCACTAAACGATCACCTTATTGATTCCTTTAGTCTTGGTTTAATTCAGACGTAAGTTTGAGTATCTGAAACAACTTTCAAATTAGCCAATGTCATTTAAGAGAAAGACGAGAAATGTTCAGTCATTTCTGATGAAAATTTCATTTTTTTCTGTTTTTTCGAGATGACGAACCGTCATTTTTGGGGGTGCAATGACTTTCCCCACGATTTGGTCCGTACCTGGATTTTTGGGCATGGTTTTGTTTCGGTTCAACAGATGATTTGTGTATTACGAAACAACAAAAACCTATAAATTCAGGAAAAAAAAGTAGTTTACTAATGAGCAAGTAACAATAGAAAAAAACTTTCAGTTAGCTCAAAATAAATCTTAATAGAATAAAACATTAAATCCTTCTTAAATGTGGCACACAATCAGTGTTTGAGACTTTCAATGGAAACATACATGCACATTCAGTGATTTTGTTCACAGTATATCGTAAAGTTTGGTTTCAAACGGAGAAATATAGCATCCCTAATCATTTTATTCTGTTATCTGAAAAAAAAGTTGTTATCTCATAGTAAAGAGTTATAAGAGTTATCTCAAGAAAATGAACCAAAAGAAAAAGATCAGACATGGCCAGTTTTGACAAAAGATCTGAATAATTTATTTCTGAAGACTTTTCAATCAAACACATTGTCTGTCTAGATTTTCATTCATCCGTGATGATTACATCAAAGTTAAAAAAGAAGTGGTCAACTGAGCTTGGTCTTTTATTATTGATGACATTTAACCCCTTCAATTCTGAAACACATTGGTAGGGCATAAACCTTCTCTTTTACCACTGAATTTCATTTTTGAGAAAGCCTTTTGCAGATGAGGTGAAACATCTTCAATAATAAAAGATAAACCAAGTCCTGTTTTTTTTAACCATTTTGAATCAAAGTTGATATTTATTGAGAGTTAAAAGGGTCCTTGCAGAATTCCCACCTAACCTGTCATCAATGTAGCCAGGAAGGGTCTGTGAACAACCTTTCAGCGTCTAAAAGCCAAAGCAAGGAGAAAGCCGAGGGTGCACACCGACTGAAATTACATGCAGGGCCACCATTCTAGAGCATTTAACAAAAGGACCACTCAGCTGGAATAGCATGACATCAAAATGACAGTCCTGCCCTCGCATTGTTTAGCAGGACACAAGATGGCACACTGTGTCTTCTAAGCTTCTGGAGGTCACAGAGGATGGATGCACCACTAATCTCTGACACTCGCTCCGGGTTGGCAGGGGAATTTGGTGCACGCTGGCTCTTTAGATAACTTTACTATCCACCAGTGACCTCAAATGCTTCTACGTCTTTGACTGTGCTCTGCTCTGTCGACCAAATCCGTCTTACTGCTTGGTGGCTTCAGACAAGGAGATGTTGCCAGCTCCCACGAGGGGCAAATCCCAACCAAGAACAGACCATATATTAATCTGATATTGTTTCTTTATTGTTTGGGGAACAATAACAGGAGACAGCAGTGGCTCGTCAGAGGGCTTGAGAGACTTTAATATTGTCAGATTGGTTTGAAATGTGCGCACATTTCTCCGGGGGGGGGGGGGGGGGGGGTCTGGGATCTGACAAAACCACACTGTTATTGACATTTAGCAAAAAAATAAAATAAAATCCCAAAGCTTTGGCTTATTTAAATTTTAGCCACAACAACGGGCTCGCCTCCAACATAAAGCACCATGAGTAATTTTTACCACCATGTTTAAAAACTAAATGAAAGAAAATCTCCAGTAATTTTGAGAAACACGCTCATTTTTAGTATAAACTGAATGCGAGGAGGCATCCTAAAACCAAGCTCACAATTGACTCCAGTGTGAGGCTTGAAGGGGGGTTAAATACTGCCCCGACTGCATTTGCCTTTGTGCCCCAGTGGGGAATATTATCAGGGAGGTTTGTGGTTTCATTGATTTCAAGACTGCAATCATGCCCATCTGATGTAGCAGGCTACGAGGGGATGAGTGGAGCAGCAGAGTGTACCAGCTCTGTTTGTCAGACAAGTTCGAGATGATTCCTGTGATAATAGACGGCAATGTGGAGTTGAACAGTTGATTTACTGCAAACCAAGCAGAAGATTTTTCTAGCGCTTTGAGATTTTTCCTCAAAATGTAAAGCGCATTCTAAATAAAATGTATTTTTATTATTAGTTTTGTTTACACCAAATCCATAAGTTAATTTCTTTTTTTGACTTATCAAATATTACTATTACTATTAATAATATATTATTATAATCGGTTTATGTGTCTTATCTATAACTATAGCGTTCAAGGTTTTGAATCTGTTTAAGGATTCCATAAATTATCTCTTAACTTTTTTAACTTCACAGCTTTTACTGTGATGATTTAAAAAAAAAAGTGATATCTGTAGAGCTCTTTGAAATTTTCTTTTACTATGCAGGAATTATGGTTCAAAAGGGGCAATCAGATAAAAAAAATTCCCACAAGAAGTTCATAAACTATCATTTTTAATTTAGGAATTTAATTCAACTGTTTGGTCTAATAGAATTAGCTTCACAATATACAAGAGCTCCCATATTTTATGCTAGAATTTATTGTAGAAACTTCTAGTTTTTTCCTGTGTGCAAAGCATTTTGTTAAAACCAAATACTTCTTTGTTGTCTTACCAATAATATTGCAAAATTATGTAAAGGCAATATTTAATTAAAAAAGGACTCATACCGAACCACACTGCAAAAACTGAATCTCAAGAAAGTAAAAAGACCCTCATTTCAAGAACAATTGTCTTATTTTCTGTCTTGCAAAAAAAATAATCTCCTCAAGAAAGTTTTTCCAAAGCAAATAATCTTAGTTTGAGAAAACATGTCTTAGTAATGAGAATTTTATTCTTGCCATTTTTTTTCCTACATTGGCATATTTTCTGTTAATTTAAGAAAATCAGCCATGCAGTGGAGTATGAATATTGACCTATTTCTGAGGGTTCTGTTTTTGCAGTGCAGCAACAACTTGATCTACAAACATGTGGATAAAGGAGAGATTATTTTAATTTGTATCATTTGGTTGCAACAAAGTTGCAAATCTGTTTGCTTTTTACTCAAAGAAGAAGTGGGGAAAAAAAGGCAAACGGTTACAAAATAAAATTAGGAATTAGGGTGCTTAAAAAAAAAAAGAACTTTTGATAAACTGTTTTTGTTGTTGACTACATAAAAACTACCATCACAGCAAATGGATGCATATTCATAAATTATCTGTAAATAATTATAAAGCTTTCAACTTTACATTCCTTTCCTTAAAAGTAAAAACTTTTCTGAATATAGACAGTAAAATTGTTAAAAACATAAAATAAAAATGTTTTTTTTTTTAAACTCCGACTTCATAAAGTCCAACAATAAATAAAATCAAACAGCATCGAACACAAGCAACCAATCACACGCGTAGCAATTAACACTGACAGGAATTGCTTTCAGTCTATCTTTGTAAAATCGGCAGGGATTTGATAGCCTTACCTGCAGTGGAGTGCTTTCCTCATGCAGTGTTGAAGCTGTAAGTGTCTTGTGCTTTGGGACGGGGGGAGATCTCTGGTTCACTTGTTGTTTGTCGGGAATGGGGTAGTTTGCTGTGTGGCTGGAAGCGACACTCCTGAGGGCCCACTGTGAATAGAGATCAGGATAATAGACACAGTCACACAACAAAGACTGATAATCCTGTCTCGCCCCGCAGCTCCCGTGTTGCAATCAGACATTTTAAGGGCAGTTAAGTTGCAGCAAGGGGCGGCTGAATGAACTGCGGTCAGGAAAGACTCCCAAGCTCCCATTATGGACAGTAACCGGTGTCAATTCACAGCAATTAGACCACTCAGATGTGTCAGTAGACAGGCCTCAAATTAATAAATAAATAAAGTCAACTGGAAGTGCGCGCTGGTGGAGCCCTCTGAGTCATCTGAGTCTCCCTGTGGTCTATTTCAGAGCAGAATGCTTTGTCCTTCAAAAAGTGACGAGGTGCGTGCTTCTCTTCTCCTCGCCATCCTCTGTGACCTTTTTCGGGGGAAAATTGTCCTTAGCAAGCAAGTTGTTCACATTTGCTTCCCTGTGACATAAAATTGTGTGGATCTTTACAAGGGGGTTCATGATCAGTTCAAACAAATGTTAGAGCGCTGCTGCTTCACCCCTCCTTCATTCACCGGCAGCCACAGATGGCCCATCGCCAATAGGGACCGTCTCAAATGAACCCACAAAAAAAAGTCATTAGATATCAGAAACTGGTCAGATATTCAGTCAGAGCAAGTTGAAAACGTAAAAATTGCAGACTTAAACACCCACTTCAATGAAAATCGTCTTTTTATCATGTTCTTGTGGCATTTTTATGACGATGGAGGACATATTTTAAGGAAAATCAAGCTCAAAATTGGATTTCTGAGTATTTCTTTTCCCAAATCGTTGTGAATCGTGAGCAGATGAAAAACTGGAGTTTGAAAAAAATCCTATATACATAGATAAACGGATTTCTATATGACATAGAAAGAGCCCTAAGCGCCCAGCAACGAGGATGGGAAGGTGGGCGGAGTTGTGCCACACAAACGGTCTCTCCCACAACTCAGAGGCAAAATTCAAATGAACTATTGCCACTCTGCCTCCTATAAAATGACCTTTTTTATGTATTTATTTTGATTTAAAATGGCATAATCATAAATAAAATAACACTGGGAATGCTTTTAAAATAGATACAAAGATGACCGGAGTGGGTCTGTGAGGCTCACTTCTGTATTGCAGTCTGGGAGAATTATCCTGATAGTAACTTTTTGATTTGTTGTTGTTGAAGGAGTTCTGTGAAATACAGACATCAAGAAAGTTATTCTGTATGTAAAAATCTAGTTAAATTGAACAAAAAGTGTCACATCTCTAACAATGTAGCACATGGCCTCCACAGCTATGGTCACATCACTTGATCATCAAGGCAAATGCCAACTTACACAACTAAAAAAACTAAAAAAAAAAAATTTGGGGGGGACATTTTTTAGCTGCAGAGAAAAACCTGGAAGCAATACTTTCTCCATTTCACAGAGTTTTCAATCAAGAGTAAGTCATTACTTTCAGAATCAGGCGTAGCTTCACTTTGCCGCCCAACTTCAACTGAATGCCTCACCTTTCACCAACGCATAAATAATGTGCCAACTGCCTTTGATCTGCTGGAAGTGATAACTTCACTAGCATGGACACCTTCCACTGATGGAAGCGACTCAGCCCCGTCCAAATAAGTGCCAACGAGCATCACTCACACAATGAATCTGTTTGTTTTGGTTTCACAGAAATGAATTTTATATTGATTTTACCATCTCAATGTTGAAAACATTTTCATTTAGCATGGTTTTATGGAATCATTTTATAGCAGTTATAGTTTAAATTAATCTGCGTAGATTTGCACTCTTAAAGCTTCCCTTCTGTCTTCACTGGTCAATTAGGAACAAACTCTATATCTACCCAATTATCTTAATATAATTTAACTTGATAAAGCCTACACTGGGCCAGGTGGCGTCTGATTACTGAAAGGGAATATCATAACATTCATTTTTTAATAAAATAACTGGTAAAGTCTGCTATTTTCTGGAAAATCCCATCAATGACAGCTGTCAGCAGCTTTTCAGAGTCCACACTGAATACTTGAGATTGTAATTCCCACAAAAATCACAGAGGCCCGTAAAAGCTCTCTCCTGTGTCAGCAGGGCAGATTGGGTGACTGTTCCTGGACAGTCTGAAACCCTGATACAGCTGAAGCAGGGGGAAAAAAAATAACATGGCAAAGTGAGCACACAAAGCTCTTTTCTGAGAGGTCAAAGCGAACACAAGTCCTCCTTTCAGACTGAAAGAAAAATAAAAGCCTGTGTGACTTTCACCACACCTGCTTTGACCAAAGTGCCCAAGCCGCGTGAAACGAAGGGTCACAATGTAACAATAGTGACATTAAAATTTGTTATAATTGCTTCTCATTTCCATATTCCATTGAACCAGCAAAAATATGCTAAGCAATGGTCTGAACCTCACCGAGGCCATTTATTTTGCCCTCATTCATTTAAAGTGCTAATGGAAATGAGCACAGATTCAGCACAAAGCAATATTCCACTATGTTTTCACTTCATTTTTTTCACATTTAATGACACGGATATTTAATTTTTAAAGTTCACCCCTAAAAAAAAAAGAAGAGCTCCACTTTTAGAAGTACAAAACATCTGCAAGAGCAAATGAATCTTTAGTTTAGTTAATGTAGATGGAAATTAGGCTGAAAACAGGTTTGGGTTAGCGCTGGGAACTTATTAGCAAAGCCTCCCTGGTGGCTGAACTTCCAGAGTAAAAAGAAGAAAAATTCCTTCTCTCAGAAATTGGCTGCAACACCATGAGCGTCTTTTGCTGGTAAAGAAACACTTCAAACACCCAACCCTTAATGAAACCCACCAGAGAAGCCCCGTACCAATTAATGTACAACTCACATGAATAACCCATGTGACAGAACCCATATGCCCTCTTTGCATTCTACACAGCCCACCAAGCATAAAGACCGGTTTATATAGTAATCGGCCTTCGCATCAATCGAATCGTGCCCCTACCACAATCGTGCAGTGTGGTTCATACTAAGATTGGCCGGTCACGGTTGCGTCTGTCCGTGATAACCGCAACAAACTTCTGAGTGGCTTTGATGCTTTTCAACCGGATGATGTGATCGTCTCCAGTGTATCTGTGCTTTGGCATTTTATTTATAGTGATATTTAGGGATTTTTGAGATTTACTTTTTTATTTTTTATAAAGCTTGTTTTTTTTCTGTCTGTTGCAAAGGTTTTCTAAAAAGAAAAGATTACTTCAACTTAAAAAGTTTGCTGTTAATTAATGGTGCAGACATGAAAAGTAGGTGGTACCTCAGTTTTCTTTTTTTTGTGCATTTTAAAAGCCTAAGCATACTAATAACTTTCCTTTTTTTAAATAAATTACATTTAAAATAATTTGCCACTTTGCCACTTTAGGCAAAGTTATTACTGCATTAGAATTAAATATACAGGGAAAATTTGTGTTTTTTTCCATTTTGAAATCATGTGAAATCATGTCTGACTTCTCTTGGATTTACAATGGAGTACTATAGCAACCTTGTCTTTGAAATCCTGGGATGTGGAAACAGTCATTTTCTGGATTGTGTTTGCTCCACCATTGTGTCTTCTAATCACCCAAGTTAGGTTCAGATTAAAATTCCAATCGCGGGGAATGCCATCAACTTGTGTCACATTTCGCAATGATTGTGGTGATTCCCTCCCAATGGCCTAGCGACCTATGAAAAATAAACCGCGCCTCTGACATCTATAATACAAACAGAATGTTCAACAGCACTATTAATCATGTTTTATGCTGATGATACCTTTCTGTTGTTTACAGATGTTTATTTATTTTGTTTAACACATTTGTAAAATAACTCTTTAAAAAGGCTCCTATAGTTTGATGAGGAGTGATTAGGATTTGTAGACAACATAAATGTAAAAAATCTGCAGATTTTCCACATTACCACCTGCTGTTGTTTTATTACTCTCAGATCTTCTCTGTCAAGAAATATAGATATTTGTAAAAGCACTGACAGGATTAGGCAGGGTTTTCTACCTCCTGCGGCATGCGGCCTGGGTCATGCTGAGAGCACCAGGAGTTCTGTGGATGCCTGTTAAGGATGGAGAGGATTTGGCCAGCTCACTGCATTGTTCTGACTTGATCCAAACAAAGCCAACAGCATGACACCAACCTAGGGGGTCCACTCTGTTTCTGTCACTTGGCCTCCCTCTTTTTAATAGTGTAATATTATCTTTATATAATTCTCCATGTGACAGACAAAAGTAAAAAACTGAAGTGACAATTAGTGGAAACAAATTCCATTGTTTATTGTTTTCCCATCACTTTTAATAGCAAAATATGTTTTAGAGAAAATTTATTAAAAATATTTTTGTGGTTTAAAAGATGAAAAAATTGGCTTTCATTGAGTTTTTATTAAATACTTTTTTATATTATATTTTAAATTAGTATTTAATAATTGATTCTGCTCTGCAGTTTCAGAAAATACAGTTTGAACTCTATGTAGAAAACTGCTGATGCAAAAAAAGTTATCTTCAGTTATCTAAAGAAAAGGTTTTTACGTTCTACTTAACTACATATAAACAAAAACTCAGGACATTTTTGCAAATTCACAAACCACATGTCATTTTCTTTAATACATTATATTGTTTATAATCCAAGAAAAAAAAAATCAAAATCAAGCTCAAGTAGCTCAATTCTCACTCAGTAAATGCAAACAATCCAAGAATTACTGACATCTAGAGACTAAACGTGAGATTACAATCACATTAAATGTAAGAATATACAAAAATGAAGAGTGTTTGTTTTGTAGAGCTTCAAACTAAAAAAATAAATAGATTTGCTGCTGCAAACCATGAAATACAGCTTGTTATTTATATAAGCAGTAGAAAAGGGTTCAGTTGTAGCCAGTATTAATTTCCTCCATTGATTGTGCTGACGTTCACACAACAAACACAAACATGAGGCAACCTGTGAGAGATGCCACTTGAACGTCACACGTGACTTTGTGGCATTAAACAAAAAACTTACACAAACTTAAGTTTTGAAAACCAAAAAGTTTGGAAAAAAATTAGCATTTTTAATTATCTTAAAATGGAAAATTTGCAAAGTCGCGTTTTTTGTTCTTGGCCTTTACTAGGCCAAGAACAGATTATTTATCAAATCCATGAGGATTTATAACTTCAAATAAAGATAAAGTGCTTCATGTCATCAGAAAAATATTTTTACAACATTCAGAATTTAATTGTACTTATTGCAGTATCAATAATAATAATGAACAAGCAGTGTTAGCACGAAAGGTTTGCACCAAAAGAAAACTTTCTGAAATATGGTTTTTAGAGTTGAATTCAGCACCAAAATATCACATAAAAGCAATTTAGCTAAACAGTTCGGAAACTGTGCACCAGCACCTCAAAATCACTAACAGTTTTAGGGACCCGGTGGGAGAGAAAAGATGATCCAATCAATGAGAGTGGAGCTGCCGGCCTCCCTGAAGTGTGCAAATTGTCAGCATAAAGAGAGCGTATGTGTTCACCCACTCCTTTCTGATTATCGGTTCTTTAAAAAACCAAAACAGTCTGTTGATATAAATGCATAAGAAATTCTAATGTCAATGCCTAAAACATGCCAACATGATCAGTGAGGTTTTGTTTTTCTTCACTGCACACAGACGGGACAGGACAGGCAGCAGGATTTGATGTGTGGAAAACGTTGCATCCAATAAGAAATGCATCATGCAGCTGCAATAGCCATCTTGCCTATTAGTTATGCCACTGATTAATCTAATATTTACACAAAATTTCATCTCATCATTGCTTTGGAGATTTAACATACTAAGTGAGGAAATTTTTTCAAAGCAATCATGAAACTAAAAAAATAAATATTAAAAATCCCTGTTTATTAAACCAACATAAGACTTGAAATACAATAATTCATAAGAACTATAATCATTTGGAGGCTGAATCTGCAGACCTAATAATAGATTCATGTTCCATAACCACACTTTTGTAAAGGGACTAACCTCTGCTGTGGATTGTTTCGGCTGTCTTCAGGCGTACCGGCAGCTCATTCATTCATTCATTCATCTTCTTGACCGTTTATTCCCTTTCGGGGTCACGGGGTTGCCGGAGCCTATCCCGGCCACCTGGGCGTAGGCAAGGGATGCCCTGGACTGGTCGCCAGTCTGTCGCAGGGTAGAATACCTTCAACCACACATCCATTCACTCTCACACTCACAGCTACGGACAATTTAGAGTTGCCAATTAACCTATGAAGCATGTTTTTGGACAGTGGGAGGAAGCCGGAGATCCCGGAGAAAACCCACGCATTCACGGGGAGAACATGCAAACTCCACACAGAAAGGTCTCCCGTTGATGTAGTTTATCATGTCCCCCAGCCGGGACTTGAACTGGGGGCCTTCTTGCTGTGAGGCAAGAGCGCTAACCACTGCGCCACCGTGCAGCTGCGTACCGGCAGCTGCACATCTCAAAGACAACACGCACAAAGCACAAACTCCAAACTCACAGTCCATCATACATAATGGAACACCTAAATCATTTAAATCGAGAGATAACTAAACATCTCATGAGCCGGGATTCAAAAAGCTGTTTTTTTTTTTTTAATAATGCATACTATTTAATTGAAGACTAGAAATTTTGACAGATGTGACAACTTCCATTTGAAACTAAAAAAAAACTAAGAAAAGCCCCCCCCCCTCCCAGTTTTTAGCGCATTTCTTTTATATGCAATTAAAGAAAAATGGACTTAAACTTCCTAAATATTTGCCTTACACAATGTTACACAGGTTTTTAACAATCAATTATCTATTTACAGCTGCTATTGATCTTCCTTGTTTGAGGGTTCAGATTTAAATCTTCCCCATGCTCCGTCTTTGATATGTGCACATTTGATTTTTAGTGGGCCCCTCTTTTTTTTGTTCCAGGCATCACAGAGGTTGAGCTCCGTTGGATCACCACTCTCCTTCTCATCCTCGACGTAAACCCCCATTTTGTTCAGCACAGACACAGCATCCATCAGCATGATCAATGCTTTTGTCCTCCACTCTGGGAGCGCTTTCCACTGAGCGCGATATGGAAACTTTAACTTGAAATTCTTCTCATTACACTTCTTTTTTTTTCCTTTTTGTTTCCTCTGCATTGCACTTTTCAAGTCTTGTTAAAATAAATGTGCTTTTTTTTAACCTTTTTACATATGTAGGCTCTGCTCCTTGTGATTTCTATTTAGCAAACTTAAAAAAAACATCTTCATAAGAATGTACTATAGAAAATGCATATAGCAAATGGCAGTCTAATGTCATTTCAGCGCATTCCCTGAAGGTCAGCTTTCTCTAGGCGAAGGATTCTCCATCAACCAGGTGTGTTACTTTTGCACTTCCAAAAATGTTTTTGGTAGAGCATCCCCTTCATAGCCTGCAGAGGAAGGCCAGTTCACACAGATCAGGGTGCGAGAACAGCAAATTAATCTCTCACACAAAAAAACAAAACAAGGGGTGGGTCTCTAAGGGCGGGAGCTTAGTGGGTCTGCAATGAAAATGCTGAGCCATGGCACATAAATAGAAAAAAGTGAGGTCATGGTGGACAAGATGAAGCAGTTTTTACACCAAATCTGACTAGGAAGCTCTTTCCTGCAGGGGTTTTGAGGTTTTTGAAACTCTCAGCAGCTTTCAATGTGGGGCAGTCTGTGCAGAATGCCAAAGCTTTAAGTCCTATAGAACATATCCAAAAGAACTAAAAAAATAAATTTAATGCCTTTTTAACATCTCAGCAAAACTTTAGTTAAGGCTTACAGTTAAATGCTAGTTATGTATACATGTGGATTTGCTAGAAAGTGACGAGAAATATGCAAATGAAAAGCTGCACTCTGATGTATAATATGTATTTCAACACCAATATTTGATGAATTTGACTTTGCTCCATGTTTGTCCAGGGGCACAGCTATGGGGGGAGGTACCTGCTTTTGGATTCAATATTAGTATCAATAATTTTGCCTAAGATTAAGGAATCCATACAAGCTTCTTTAAGAAAAAATAAAAATAAACAATAATTTAATATGAAATCTTGAGACCTCAAATTGCGTATTTTATGAGATTTTTTTACATATACTTTTTTTGATCATTTGATTTGTAAGGGCCTTCCGCTCTGACGTTCTCATTTTCCACCCTTCCAAAGGCTTCTGCCCCCCTCCAAAGAAAAATGTTCTGTGTCTGTCCTTCACCACCTGTGCAAAATGTGGCGACATTTCGCTTTGGTTTGGTAAAATTTCAATAACAAATTAAAAGTTAATAACCAGATAATGAAAGCAAAAACAGATAGTTAAGTAAAGCATAACTGGGGTAGGATTATACAAATGTACGTCCTCCAAGGACTTTTTAAGTCTTTTTGACAAATTTCAAATTTAATGGATTCATTGTGTATAAGTATAAATATATGCATTTCTGATTAAGAGTAATAAAATGGCATCATTTACATGTGTGTGTCAATAAATGTAAATAGAAGTATACATTTTTTACTCACCAAATGTTATTTTTCCAATTGTCATCCAATGTTATGATCTATCCGTCTATCCATCTGTATTTCTTTTGTCTTATTTAGTGATAGATTGTTTTGATTGCTTAAAATAAACCAATTCCAATGTTGCAAATGTGGCAGTCCAATCAAGTAGCTTTTGAAAAAAAAACAACTGCACTGTCCCATGAAGTCACTGGCTGCTGTGCGATTGGTTGGGGTTCCAGTAATCGTAGACGGTGGGTTTTTGTCAGATAAATGAGTGGAGCTTTGGTTTGTCCTCCACAGGAAATGTAACCCCCCCCCCACACACACACAGACACACACACACACCCACACCCACACCCACTCCCCTCTCCGACATTAATGCATCCACACCTCGTTCGAGCGATCTGATCAGTAAATCTTTAAATCAAATGGGTTTCATTGAAATCCCACAAGCAACAAAGCCCGACCCGCTCATTCGGTCTCCCCTCTGGAAGTCGAATCCCACCATCAGAAGGACAAAGACCTTTTAAATTGCAATGTTTATGTGCTCTCAGTACAACATCATTGGCACTACATGGGCTGATACTTACCACAAAAGGGCCATTAATTTAACTGAGAGCAATATTTCAAAAAATGTGCAACAATCCTCTGAACAGCCTTTTCTAAAAGCTATTAGTTCACACTGCTGATGTACACCAGCAGCTATTAACGCTCTGAGAGATTTTCCTAAGTTAATTCCTAATGAAAAATAAATTGAGTTGGTCCCTACACTTTCATAACATTTCCTCGTCACAATAAATGGGCTCCTTTATGAGGAAAGACACGCTGTTGTTAATGATTTTATAAGCAGGGAGCCCACCTGACATCCTGTTTTCTATTACTGTTCTTTATTGAATTTGCTAGGCGCGCTGTAGGTGACCTAACCTATAAAAGGGCACTCCATATTAAATTATCAGAGCTCCTTGAAATTTTATAAATTCAGAGTTGGCTTCACAGAGGGATCTCAGAGCAGAAACTAATGGCTTCACCTTTTGCTTTGAATAAATCAATTGAACCAAAGGTTAGAACACATCATGCCAGGACATATCAATGCAGTTTTTAACATCATAACATGCAGTAATTCTTGAGCTTTGATTGGCAGTTGAGACAGGGTTTTTGGTGAGAACGTCTGTTTGTAAAGCTTAACTTAAAGCAGAGATATTAAATTATACATCCTGTGTTTCATTTTAGGTTGCATGCCATCTTATTTATGGATGCAAAACTGTGCTTTGGAAAAGTTTATTTTTTTAAATGCTCTTTGTAACCAAATGATGCTTCATCTGTTGTGTCAAAAACATTTTTATGTATGTATTTCCAACATGAAAAGGACAAAAAAATAATAAATAAATAAAATTTAATAGTCTAAACAACAACAACAACAAGCAAAAATAATTATAATAATTTCTAACAAAGCTGTATTGGTGTGTTGGAACAGTTTAGATATTTAAACTGCTAAATACATTAAAAACATTTTTAACCAAATTAGATAAACTAATATTTTAACAGAAACTACTGTCATTATATTAATTGCTCACTGCTATTTTCCCATTATTCCTATTTTTTTTGTATATTATAATTACTTTGATATAACAAACTTTTTCTGAACAGATTTTTATAAATATATAAAAAAAATTGAATATGATTTTTGTATGAAAAGAGCTTTGAAATATGATCCTTTTATCCTTGACAGAGCACAAGCTTCTGCCGGTGTCACTTTGTTCCAGTTTGTAACCTAACAAGAGGTTGGTGGCACATAAATAAAAGGGCCAATCAGAAACATTTGTTGCAGCTGGAAACATGGAAATATGAGGCTCCTCCATTTGAGGAAATGGAAGACGTTGTCTCGTAACAAAGTCGGGAATATGGATAGGATCATTCAAGTGTGCTCCATCTGAGTCAGGACAAATGCTTTTAAGAAACAGTCAAGCGTGAAGGAAATTCAATTGCATATTGAAGACAAAATTTTTCTTTTGCCATAGTCGGGTTTGGACGCAAAATTCAGACAGAAAACATACTTATTCAAAGGTTTTTAGTTGGGCCGGATTTGCTTTTCACAATAGAGAAATTAACACAAAATGTACCTGTTTTTATACTCGATGATATTTATGCTTTTATAAGTCTGCAGATTTTAATGCACAAGTTTCGAAGAGTAAAAAAAACGTTTACCAATTTGAATTCTTTGAGTAAATTAACAGCTCAGTGGCCTTGTGGTCAGAGTGTCTGGAAGGTCATGAGTTCAAATCCAGGCTGAGTCATGCCAAAGACTTTAAAAATGGGACCCATTTTGGGACCCATCCCTGCTTGACAGTCAGCATTTAGGGATTGGGGGGTTAATCATGCAGGGGATGGGTCAAATGCAGAGAACAACTTTCACACACCTAGGTGTGTGACAGATAGTGGGACTTTAACTTAAATATGAAAGTGAAAGTGCATCTGTATAGGTTGTTTAGAAGGACAACTTGAACACTTTTCCATGCAAGACGGGACAAATAAAAGCAAGGCTATACTTTTGGGCAGAATATTTCATTAAATCATATATTTTTCCTTTTCTGCGACTCAATCTAATTATCATATTCTTTTTTTAATTTTATTTACCTATGGTTTGTCTTCCTTTTTGAGTGAAGACTCTCATGGTGAACTTTTAATTTTAATAAATGTTCTTTACCTACAACCCATTTCACCTGTGAAAAGTTTTATAACAAAACATCTTTTCTCTGGTGAAAAGAAAAAAAAAGGAATTATTGCAATTATTGCAATTAAATTACTAAAACTTTTCTTTAAAATGATCTTCATCCCCTTATCTCAAGTATGAGGTTGCTGGGTTTTTTTTTCAAGTTCTCTTAACACAACACCACTCTAAATATGTCCTTCACACCTGTGCACAAACAATCTGAACTTGTGATGCAGCTGCTTGTACAAAAATGCCAAGTGGCTTTAAGAGTGTTTTTAAAATCCGGGGTCTGTGTTTCAGGCCAGGGACACCTGCTTCAACTCCACAAACTGTTTGTCAAACAGTCCCTCAAATGGCCATGAAGTTACTTTATTCAACAGTGGAGCAAAGAAAAATATAGAAATGCAAGTATGACATGACTTTGGGGTCCATCTACCTAATGAATTCAGAAAAGGTTTTGCAGAAGGAAAGGTGACAGATTCGCCTCCACTTCGAACATGAAACCTTATTTCACACATAGAATAAAGCAGATTTTTTAGAAGAACCTCAGAGCAGATTTTAAGACATTAAACAAAAAGTAAACTTAACGATGCAGATACATTTGAATATTTTTCAGTCTTTGAAGTCTCACCAATTGTGCTTACATTCCATTAATCAATTAGTTCTGCACTTTTACAAGTTTCCACTAATAAACTGTTTACAGTTTATGGTTAAGGATAAGTATAGGATTAGGGTTAGGATTTAAGTTAAGTTTGCATTTAGGGCAGGCATGTCCAAAGTCCAGCCAGTGGGCCAAATGTGGGCTGCATTACATTTTCTCCTGTCATAGAATTAATAATATGTACCCCCCAGCATATTCTAAAAGCTGCGTGTGTGATTTCTTGATTGTGAATGGCTAAATTCCGTTATGAACCGATGTAAACTTATGGAAACACTGTCCCATAACCCTTTCCACCACCACGACTAGTGGGGAAAAAAGAAAAAAGAAGGCAACTGTGTCCATCCATGCCAAGAGACTGTGGCTGTTTTTAAGGAGTTCAATATGAAGACAAGACAAAACATGCCATCTATTAACTTGGAATGAACGGTGCGAAAAATTCACAGTAATTTTGGCAAAAACACGTATAGATGCATTTGTTTTCTATGTGAATAAATGAAAAGTATGCCATTGCAATAAAAAATATTATTTAAATAGATCATTTGCATTTAATGTTATTAAATTATTTTAATCCAGGCCACTTACGGGAGAAGGCAGGGGACACCCAGGACAGGTTGCCAGACTGTCGCAGGACCACAATCACACGCCCATGCCCACTCAAATTCACACCTGGGGATAATTTAGAGTAACCAAATAACCTAGGCCATATGTGATGAGGTGAAAATGTTTGAGGGCCAACCATTTTGCCTGACATTTGTAAAACTAATTTCATTCAGTCATTCATCGTCTAAACCTGTTTTTGTCCCTTTCTGGGTCACAGGGCTGCTGGAGCCTATCCTGGCCACTCGTGAGCAATGGCAGGGTACATCCTGGACAGGTCACCAGTCTGTCGCAGAGCCACAAATCACACACCCATGCACACTCACATTCACACCTAGGGACAATTTATAATAACCAATTGACCGATGAAGCATGTTTTTGGACGGTGGGAGGAAGCCGGAGTTCCTGGAGAAAACTTAAGCATGCACAGAGAGAACATGCAAACTCCACACAGAAAGGTCCCCTATTGGTGACTCTGTTTCAGGTCATCTAGCCAGGACTTGAACCGGGGCCTTCTTGCGAGGCAAAAAGCACCAACCACTGCGCCACCATGCAGCAAAACCACAAAAAACAAAAACTTCTAAACTGCATAAATATTGTTCTTGATCAAGTTTTTACCTAAGTAGGTCTTTGCAATACAATATTCTCTTTTGCAAATGTAATGTCATGCCATCAGAAACCATTTATAAATAATTTATTTTAATTGTTATATCTTTATACAAATTTTTATTATAAGTCAATGCCATGAATTGATTTATTCTGGAACTGTTCTCTGTGGATCTCTGCAGGTTTGCTGATTCGTGTTTGCTGTGGATTGGACGAAGGCCCAGGATAGCGACTTTAAATCTCAGCCTCCCCCGTCTCCCCCAGGCTTTTTGGCTGAACTCAGTTCATGGTTTGCTTCCCCCGATAGCAACAGAGAGCGGTGCTGCGATCTCCTGATCTGCCCAGATCTTCAGCCGTTTTATCACTGGGTTTGGTCTTAGTTTACAGGTGAAGTGCTATTTTCCAGAGCCATGTTTATTTCCTGTTTTTAGGGAGTTAAGAGCGTGCCTTTTATGTTTCTGTTCTATATCATAGCAGGGTCATAAACACAGACGAAAAAATAGTTTGAGTTTGCTTTTTGGGGCAATTGTTCAGTCAGATGCCTTAATATTCCATTTTACTTTGTTGGATTGATATACTTTTTAAATAAATTATTTTATTATACAAGTAGATCTTTGCATAGCATATATGCTTTGCCTAATTGTGCTACCCAAGTCCTCTATTACTTTGAAGTTACTCTCTGTTACCACTTAAGTTGTCAATATATTCAATAAAAATAAAAATGAAGGTTTTCTTTTTTTTTTTTTGAAGAAAACAAA
This sequence comes from Oryzias latipes, assembly GCF_053564925.1. NCBI lineage: Eukaryota > Metazoa > Chordata > Actinopteri > Beloniformes > Adrianichthyidae > Oryzias > Oryzias latipes. Next base: position 12,217,542 of record NC_136240.1, read on the forward strand.
AGACAACTTGAGGTTTATGCGCCTAAGAAATTTGGGTGCCAAAAAAGGCAGCTTCCAAATTAAAAGTGGCTTCAAATGACTGCATCTGGTTTACAAGAGAGGCAAAATAAAAATGTGAGTTTAAAGTCTTAGGGTCTCTAATGGCTTACAAAAAATGTTGATGATTAGGGCCAAATAAGTATAACAAAAAGGCTCAAAGGAGCTGACTAAAAGCAAAAATAAGATTTTGGCATATTTTAATCCTTAGATTTTAACCCCTATGAGGTCTAGTCTCCGTGAACAATTAAGTCTGTAATGCAAAACTTGCTGGGCACATGATGAGTTATGCAAATTATTTAAAGTTCTTTAAAGATACTTTGCTAAATATTGTTACAGCTAAGAGTAATGTTACTGTAATAAATTACTTTTCTGAATAGTTTATTCCAACACTCCCAGACTGCTCTGCGTCCTGAAACTCCTAAATAAAGAGTGTCGCAACAACATTTCAAGAAATGAGCACTAATGGCATGTTGCATCAAATTCTAAATATAATTCCAGTTTCTACAAGTAAAGGATACATTTACAACAGAACATGACAATTTAATCTGGGAAATAATTGTATCTTCTGGAACAAAATGCTGTCACAAGGTTTGAGAATCTGAATTTGATCATTTGAGCAGCAACAATATTCTCGATGGTACTGAGATAAGTTAAGATTAGAAATGCATAAATAAAGTGGAAGTAGATTTCAACTGTGGACGTCATTTGCCACCAAATTTCTGCTGTGTCTAAAATATATTCATGTGACAGAGCAGGGCCTGTTATGCCAGACAGGAACTCAAACCACATCAGGATAGAGACACATAAGCTGCACATCACACATACCGTCCTACATTTCCATTTTCCTCCACTAAAAACTATGAAGTATCCAATACTCACCCATTCTCTTAACTTTCAGTAGAGCAGCTTGCACACCTGGCTGCTACCCACTTCTCCCTCATACATTCCACTTTGAGGTCCTGCAGGGTCAAGGCTGCAGAGCATCCCTACTTTCGCTAACAGAAGTGGATGGGCAAATCAGAGCAGCTCTAACAACAGAGCTGATATACATAGAAGGTAATTAGACACCAGAGCTGAAAGTCATCAGTAGATTGATTACACCTCTGATATCTTGGTACAGCCCAGTGTGTTTATCTTAGAAAAAGTTTACATTTTGTGGGACATTTTGTTATTGTTTGTGTAAATAGATTAATGTGTATACAGAATGCAACATAGAATGGAATGTATAAGTGACTTGTAATGATTTTAGGGTTTCCAGTTTTTATTGCTGTAAATTAAAGAACACCTTCCAAACGTTTTTTCTGAGTCATCTGGGGTTTCATGGATCTCACTATATGATACATTTTCTCACACAAACGAAGTTTATGGGAAGGATTTATTTTGGGTGAGAATATTCAGAGGAAAAGCAAAGACAAGGGAAGTAACAGAGATACATCGAGGAGAAAATGGAAGGGAGGGAAATTATGGTATAGATGGAGACCAGTGAGCGATAATCCATCACTAACTTGCTTGTCAACCGCAAATTAAACCCCAGACGAAGAAGAAGTGCTGAGTAGAGAGTGCAGTAGAGTTTGTGTGAAGAGGGATCTGAAAATAAGTTAAAGAACTAAGAACCAGAGTGAAAAAACCAAGAACAAATGGGAGGATGAGACATTGGCAGTTGAAAAACCCCAAAGGAAACCAGTCTGTGCTGTTTGGAGCCGGAGGAAACCAGGAATCCATTTCTTTATACTTTTTTTTACTTTGTCACTTCTGTAGGTATTTCAACTGGGAGGCAGGTAATAAAAGACACTGATTTGAATTCTCACATGAGAAAGAAGAAGTGAAGTCCTATTTTTCATAATGTTTTTGTTTGATTGAGTGTTCTCTTTAAGCCCCTTAATGTGTTGTTCCTGCAGCATCCAAAAGTGGAATGTGAATCCTCCTTTACTGTTTATTCACCTTTCATCCAGTCAGATGCCATCAGAGCAAACTAGTTTTTCACTTATTTGTACAGGTGGTTTTGACCCAGGAGGGCAGTAGTGCACAGGGGTCTTGCCCAAGAACCCACATTGGATAAGGCTCATTGCACCCCCTAGGATTGAACCCTGATTTCACTTGTGCCAACTGAGCTATCCAACGGACACCAAAATAATATCTAAAACTTCCCTTTGGTTAAGCCTGCAGCAGCTAACCAGCAAAGTAGAACCAGAGAGCAGCTTTTTCCTCTATAGTTAAAATCATTCATCCATCCATTCAGCTGTACTTGCTTTACATCTTGGGCTGTGGGGTTCCTGGAGCCCAGCCCATCTACAGTGAGGGTGGGGTTCACCCTGGACAGTTTACCAATCCATTGCAGAGACAGAAAGCCACCCTCACATCTGAAGGACAATTTAGTTGCCAATCTCAGCATGTTTTTAGAATGTAGAGAGAAACCAGAGCACCCAAAGAAAACCCATGAGGGGAACACGAAAACTCCAGACAGAAAGAAAAGAGCGCTAACCACTACATCACCATGTATGGTTATAGACCCATAGACGCTTTTTTGGTGTTTTTCACATGTTCTTGAGGCACTTTTCTGAAATTGGAAGGCACACACACACACACAGCTAAGGTCCTTTTTCAGAGGCCTGGGAGCTTAAGGGTCCCGCATCTTAACTGGTCCTAGCACTGCGCTTTTCTAGACTAAATCTTAAAACTGCATTTGTGAGTAATTTTCCATTCAAATCATTGTGAATCTGGGGCAGGTGAAAAACCTGCAGTTGGAAAAAGCTTGCAGCACTGATGTCCCACCCACAACTCAGAGGTGAATTTCTGATGAACTAGTTTGAAAAACAACTTGTGACATAGAAAATACACTGGGTCTGCCACATGCTCCCTGCCTTGAGCTCTCATTAAGTGGTAAATGGTAAATGGCGTATACTTAGATAGTGCTTTTCTACCTACAAGGCCCAAAGCGCTTTACAGGCACAGTCCCATTCACCCATTCACACACACATTCACACACTGGTGGCGGCTCCGCTGCCGAACACTGGCGCCAACTGAACGTAAGATTGCAGGTTCGGTTCCCGCCTTGCACGCCCATGTGTCGAGGTGTCCTTGGGCAAGACACTAAACCCCCCCTTGCCTCTGGTGGCGGTTTGGCGCCAGTTTTCGGCAGCGGAGCCGCCATCAGTGTGTGAATGTGTGTGTACATGGGGGAATGGGACTGTGACTGTAAAGCGCTTTGGGCCTTTGAAAGAAGGTAGAAAAGCGCTATATAAGTATACGCCATTTACCATTTACTGCTGCTCTGCAGAAACTATGCCCCAGAAAATGACACATTTTTTATTTGGCCTAAAAACAGCATAAACATAATTAACAGACTACTGGGAATCCTTGTAAAACAGATGGTTGGGACTGGGTCTTTATGATCAAAGTAAATACATTGTCAGTAGTAGTCTGCAACTATAGAGATGACACAGTTCATTATTGTCTTTTAAAGTTTTACTTGCATCGTTTTTCAGCTTTTTTCAACGATTGCTCAAGACTTGCCTTACCTGTATACAGAAAGGCACCATAGTGCTATGTCATAACAAAGAGCTACTTTACGTAAAGCATCATTATTCATTATTTAAGAACTCACAAAAACCACTTGAAAAGTGGTCATTTATGCCCTTTCTTTACACACATGTATGTTCTGGATTCTGTTTCCGAAGCATAAAATACAAAATTCCCCAAAACAGGTTTCATTTTAAAGGTCAGCTGTTTAGTTTGGAGAAGAAGTCTGGAGTTGTGGTGGATTTTTGACCTTTTAAGAGGATCTTCTTGATCCTCTTATCTTCCTGACCAAGAGCTGACAAATAACCCCCCCCCCCCCCCCTCAAAAAAAAAATAAAAATAAAAATCTCAATTTCAACCTAAGTTCAAGTCACTCCCAGTTACCCTTGTAATGCCTGTCTGCTGTTCTATCTGCAGAATGGGTATTCTCTGTTAAGTAGGTGCAAGGTTTTTATTTTATTTTTTTATTTTAAGCACGACCCAGCTGGAGTGTAAACGCAGAGGGTCGTCCACACACACACAAACACACACACACACCAGCTGGTGTCTGTGAACCTAATCAGAAAAAAAATCATGCCTGAAATATTTAAGACTTGGTATTTTTTGAAACAGTGGCAGCCATCTGTGCCCTGATGTTCCGTCTTCCTATCATGGCTGAGAATGAAGCCCAAACCAAAACAGATACGTGTGAAATGCAGCACTCTGTGTTGCAACTCTCAATCCTGCCTGAATAGCAGCACATTGCTAAAACATACAAAAACACATGGAAAAGTCTGCACCTGTAAAATCAACATTTCCATATTTCTAATGGAGGCAAAGAGGAAACATTGATACAAGACTTCTGATGAACGTTTGCAGCAATCTTAGGTGTCTTACAATGTTATTGTAGGAAAGCCAGCCTGCCGTGAGCTTTAAAACGCTTGCGCTAAACGAGAGATTTCCTGAGACCAAAAAGCAGAAGAGGAAGAGTGCAATCAGTCCAGGTTTGTTCCAAGCAGCATCACTTCCTTCCTTACCGTCAGGAGAGTGTCAGAGAGAGACATTCAAATGGGGTTTTCACCCTGCATTTTCCCAGGACAGTAATGCAGAGCATTTCTAATGCTGTCATTCAAACCAGCTGCCTCTCTCAGCAATAAACTGAACGCCTTGCCTAAGCAATTCAACCCGCCTCCACAGATTGCAATACAGTCAACAAAGAACTTATCTGTCAATGTGAAACTATTCATCAATGAATGTGTTTGTGTGCCAAAGGGTAAAAAGGCAGTTTGAAAAGACCTGAGTTGCTCCTGAATGGCTACTTTCCCCATTTGACTGTTTTCAGTGTTTCACGTTTAGTGAATTCACCTGTTTTGTGTCTGTTGTAGCAGTTAAATGTCACATTAAAACAGCAATTTGAAATGTTGATGGGCGCATCGAAAAAGCAAAACTGTAAACGTCTGCTTTTGAAATGAGAAACAGAGGCTTTCAGGGAGAAGGAAAAAGTTTGTTTTGTCTGGGTCAGAAGCCCACCAACACTAGATAACAGCCAGTGCCGCTCATTTTCCTCCCGGAGAATGGGGTCATTAGTCCATGACAGATGTCAAAGAATCTGAAGCAGAAAGTGTTGCTTTATCACTTATCTTCAAAGGCACACTCCAAATGTGACTCCAGCACAAAAGCCCTCAAAACTCTGTTTATATTCCCATTTTATACAATAGCAGAATTACTCTGGCCATGCTCATTGAAAGAAAGTGTTTTAAGGCAACATATAAAGAAATCTGAACAATAGCAAACACGGCAGTATTTTTTAACAACTTTACAGAGGGAAAATTGTATCTTCAATAGATCAGTTTTTTTTTCTTTTTAGGAAATTTCGAAAGACCAAAACGATGAAAAGAAAGACCAAATCTTTGAATATAAATTAAAATTCGGCCACTTGTAAGAGTAGACTTGCAGCAATCAATATTGTCTCTGACGTGTTTTTTTTTTCCCATTAACCCAGCAACAGTAGTTCTAAAGAAATCTGGAATTCAAAGGCTTGTTTGAGTTGGTGGACGGCGTTTAAGTTGTAGATGGTCAGAGCAAGACAACTAGCACGCCGTATTGTGCATTTGTGTGGCGTTCTTTGCGGAAGGGAGGAGTTTGTCCTTCAGTGAACTCAGTCTATCTTGTTTTGGACTCTTGTTTACATAGCTGCCTTTATGTGTTCTAGCAAGAACAATACCATGGAGTGGACCAAAATGGCAACCCATCAGAGGTCACCAACTCCACTAAAAAGTAATTTACCGCTCCAAAACCCTGTTCTGTATGTGTCTTGACATGTGGCTGTGTGAGAAGAGTGCGTGCTGCTGGTAGGGGGGGTTGAAAAAGAAGGCCCGGCTGCCCATTTCTGAAAACTGATTAAAGATCAGGACAGGAAGGGCCAGGTTTAGGGAAACAGGAAAACTGATGCAAGGAAGTGGACTGCGTCAGCAGCCAGCCCACTACACTCTGCTTCTAAAGTATTATCCAGAGCTGCCGGAGAAAGGAGTATTTTTTCAAGTCACAGATGAAACTTCTGCTTTTCACAGGTACGTGAGCTTAACTGTTACACATACTTACACTATGGCGTTGGGTACTGTCAGACACGGGCAGTTTACTGATATTTCTATTCAAAAAATCTCCGCTAGTTTTGAACGGATGTATTCCTGAATGCATTCCTGAATATGTGACGTTCATTTTTGAAGCACTTTCATTCCCATAGGAAAAATCTGTTGCTCATATGTTGCTTGATCTCGTCTCTTGAGATCAGTTTGAGCGTCTCATATTCGTATCATTCTGTGATCATTTGCTTCTTAACTCTTGCTCCTAAGGGTCCCTTAGGAGCAAGAGTTAAGCTATAATGAGAAAAGACATCACTGAGACAAATGAGGTTGAGTTGAGACAACTGTTAGAGCAATAATTAAGAAGTGGGAGAGACGAACCTAAGACGCTCATGAGACAAATCTGAGAAGAATGAGTCCTAAAAGAGATCTTATCGTTGTCTGTCTGATGTCTCTTTCATGTCTTAATCATTTCTCTTGAATGTCTTACCAAAGCCGTTAATGAGAATGATATTTGAGATGTATTTGAGAAAGAAAAGATCATTTATTTTTATAGCAGTGGTCGCCAATCCTGGTCCTCAAGGGCCACCATCCTGTAGGGTTTAGATGTTTCTTTGCTCCCCAGATGTGAATCAACAGGTGATTAACCACCTCCTGCAGAACTTGAGGAGGCAATTCAACCACTGCAGCAGATCTGTTGGAGCAGGAAAACAGCTAAAACATCCATAACAGTGACCTTCAAGGACCAGGATGGGAGACCACTGATATAAAGTAACAGTAAAAACAATACTAGAAATGTAAATGCTTTACACTTTATTTGGGCAGCACCATCATCAGTACAGCATTTTAATTGTGGTAGCAGTATTAGACAGTTTTTAAAATATTAAATGCATTAAGTACATGAACCGTGGCGTACTCAATCTGGTTGACATGCTGGTCATGAATACTTCCAGATTTTAAACAAGACACTGAAAAAAAAAATTATAAAAACATAAACATAAAAACATTCTCTGAAACTTGCAGACTATCAAATCCATGAACCAATTTGAGAACCAAATTAGGATTAAAAATAAGAAAAAAGATGGAAGAGAAACCAGTCCGCATACTGTAGATCATAGCAGTGGCCTTAGAACGTGTTCTGCCCTACATTTGCTGACAAAGGCTTTCTTGAGCTTGGCCTCTTCAATTTGTTCCCAACCAGGTAGAGTGGCACATCTTAGGACATAAGCTGTAAGACAAGAACATTAAAATCTGGCATGAGTAAATTGATAATAGACAGCACATAGCAGAGATAACACTTCAAGCTAGAAGCAAACTGTAGTTTTATAAAAGCAGCTGCATAATGCTACCATAAGATTACGTTTCTGTCATCCCTTAAAGCAGCCACACGTCGCTAGAGAGGACATCTGTTTCAGTTAAAAGAATTGAAATGCAGCATACTATGGGCATTAACTATTTAACAAATAAGGTTCAAATCTGTTTCATTTAGTTTTTCATGATACAGTCCAGATCAAACATTTAAGAAATGATCAAGTCACATTTTGCATGGTTGGCTCTTAACAAGGGAAAAATAATACCCATGTCTTCATTGGGACGCTGAGGGCTGATCGTGTCAGACAGCAAACTGTGGAATAAGATATTTCAACGAATATATATTATGCTATGATTAAGAATTTTGTGGTCAATATTTTTTGGATTGTTCAGAATATTTCCATTAGTTTTTTAAATTAGAGCACTTTGGCTTACCTCTTTGTTCTGTTTGAGACTGAAGAATTATCCCTTAGTGGTACAAAAGTAAAGATTGGAAAAAAGTCTGTTATACTTAGAAAACTTCATAAAGCCACCCTTTAAATTGTATTTTATTTCTTTTAATGTGACACAATCTTGCTATTTAAATCAAATTACCCCAAAATAAGGATTTTCAAAGCTAAATTTTAGGTTAGCCAGGGCTGCTCATTCCTGGTCCTTGGGATCCATCACCCTGACTGTTTTCCAGATCTCCAAGCCCTGCTAGCTGTTGATCAGTTCAACCAGATGTCTCCACATTCTGACTGAATGAACACACCTGGTCCAGGTAATCAGCAGCAAGCAATTCAGGGAGAGTTGGAAAACAGGCAGGCTGGTAGATCTCAAAGACCAGGGATGAGCAGCCCAGAGTTAGATTAATTAGAATAATTAACTGCAGGTCATGATTAACTAACACACCCAAAAATGAATCGCATGACAGCACTCATAAATATGTACCTTTGCAGAAACTCCAGGGTTGAAGCCAGCTCAGTTGGATAATGACTGTTAAAGCAGAAGTAGCTTTTGAACATCAGGCACAGTGCTGCAATGTTGTTGTGTACGATGGAGCGGTCCCAACTCAGCATGAGCCTCCTTGGGGAAAAGCAAGACTGTCCTAAAGACAGAACAATGGATAAAGTAAACATGTCACTCATGTACAGTGTACAAAGACAAAACCTTTAGAATAATTTAACATTTGAAACTTTACTTACCACATACAATAACAGTTGGAGTCAACGGCACCTGCTGCAGCTGGACCTCGTCTGCATCTTCTACAAGGACATGGCATCCTCCTCATTAAAGTAGCAGAGCAGAAGAAAGAGCATCTCTTTAACATCTCATCTCTTCTGAGCAGCCACTCTGCTCTCCCCGCATCATCTGCAGCCTTTTAGAGTTTGGAAAAACGTCTTGCTTTCATCATTTCTGCAACAGGAGTGCAAACCATTTCCTTCCTTGTCTTGGGCCAGGTCTCTTTCCAAAGACTCTCCAAAGACTGCACAAATTCCTCAGAAAACTTACTCCATGGAATTTCAAAGCTGTCCTCCCAGTCAATGTATGTACAGTCCTTGGCTTCTGGAAGATGTGGATGACAAACTTCTCGGTGACTATAACAAAAGTGATGATGATTGTGTTGGTGAGGTCTCAACAGATGACGATGTGCTGTTCTCTGGCGTTTGGTCTGCAACAAAAAACAAACAAACAGTATAAGTGTATTAAGTTTACACTGTACTGTCAGTGTGTTACCCATTCATATTCATATCCACTTCCGTGCATTACAAAAACTCATTTGTAATGTTTGAGACTCACATTTCAATTTCCAGAGAGCAAGACGTTTCCGGGCTTGAACAGGTCTCAAAGCTGGCAGCAAGTCAGCCTCTTCTATGAATCGTAGATCCTCATACAACTCCATTTATTCCAATGGACTGCAAGTGTTCTTCCAGGATGTCTTTTGTGGCTCTGGTAGGACCTCCATAATGGCAGTGTGGAGGAACATGGGTTCTGATTCACTCATTTTCACGTGTAGAATTTAGATCACCTTGAATCAGAGAGGGGGAAAAAAAACATGATGTACACACATTTTATACAGCACAAAGTAAGATCTGGAAAGGTTTTTAAATATGATTTATGATTCACTAAAATCCTCCTACATATCAACGTTGACATTGTTGGCTTAGCTACATCTGTCTCTAAACATCTCCACCACTGACAGAGGGCTGAGAACATGTTTCCCTAATATGCATACTTACATTTTCAGATTATGCTTTCTAGACATGTGAGCAGTTAATGATGACTTTACTTTAAACACATGTCCATAACCAGTTTCAAAAGATGACATGACAGGCCAAACGTCTGCAAGATGATCTTTTAAACAAGATAAAAGCTTTTTACAGTGTAAAAATTGAACATACAGTGAAACTGCACATTTTGAAGTTAGCAATAATGGAAATGGTCTCTGTGGTGTCGTCACACTGTGAATGGGACGAACCCTGCAGACCCTTAACTGAAGAGCAAAATGTCTTCCAACAGTTACTAGCACTCACGCGTTTGGAAAAATATCGAGGCTCATTCTGTAAACTCTGCACTGCAAATAACTCTTCAATGTCTCTATTTTTTATTACAAAAAGAACAAGTTAACCTTTGTAAAATGTAATAATTACTTATACAGCCAAAGCCACTGCGAGTAGCCCAGACGTCTGCATTACTGGCAGAGCTAGCTTAAACACCTTTAGCATTCAACTGAGTTCAGAGTTGGAGGAAAGAAATCGCAAACTTACCGTGCAAACTTCAAACATTATACTTGAATATTTTCCAGACAAGCAAAAAAAATGTTGGAGATTCATCCCACGGATTGTTAAAACGCAGAAAAAATACGACAAGCGCTCGTCAAAAGTCTCTCGTTCTCTGCACTTCTCCCGCTTGCAGATTCCGGCCCGTTGGTGACGTCAACCACAGAGTTTTCCCTCCCACTGTGATCAACCAATCAGAAATCTGTGTCAAGTGAGGCTGTGATACAGTTTAAAATTCAAATCGGGTTACTCCAGGCTTCTGTTTGTTCAATATGATGCAGACTAAAATCAAGAAAACAGAAAATATTTTCAGCTTGTAAGGCTGCATGAAGGGGGATTTTTAAAGACAAAGATAAAGTAACTCAAACTGAACCCATAAATCTGTACCGTCCTAAAGTTGATTTATTTATTTGATTATTTTTATTTGTGTATTTTATTTGTTTCAAATGTAAGATCTATTTTTTGTTCACTTTAAGGTGATCCAAATATGATCCTAAATGTCCTTTATTTAGTTCAGACATCAATGTGTTAAATGTTTTATACCTACCAACATATAAGTGTGCGTATATGCACTTGTGCGTGTATGCATGTGTGCCAGTGCATGCGTGTGTTTGTGTTTAACTAAACCTAGCATCATTAACCCAACATACATTCTTGTTCATTTATGTTTATCTAAGCAGTCACAAAAAAAGTTTATTAAATCGACACTGCAACGTTGTCTTGAAATTTCATGTTTTTTAAAAAGTTTCAAAAATATGTCTTTTGAGGACATGACCGTCTTAATGATTCAACTTTTTTTTCTTGAAATTGTAATTAAGTTATATAAATATGTAAGCAATAAAAAACTTTTTTAAGTTGAACATAAATAAAATAAAAAATATTATTTTCTCGAGATGAACTGTAATGGTGTCATCATGAGACTCATTTTAGGGCTTGTACTACTCTCATTTTTCTTTTTGCTGAGACAATAAAAAAATAGGCTAAAACAAGATCTCAATTATTGAGCAACGAGAGACAGAACCATTGATGTCTTTCACTGAGACGTAAATGAGATAGGAATTGGAAGTAAGGATATCAAATTGAGACATACTTGAGCGCAACATAATATGGCTCATTTTTCTCTCAATTGAGATCTGGAGAAGAGACAGTTGTGAGAGAATTTTGAGATCTCAAACAGTGCTCACTGTGAGACTTATTTCTCAGGAGAAATGTTTGAGAAGAATGAGAAAAGCAATTTAGTCTCAAACAGTTCTCATTTATGTCTAGGAGACGTAAATGTGACAGAAACGAGATCTCATCTTCAGTTTTGCTTTGCTATGGGTTTTTAAAGATATAAACAAATGCTTGTTTTGATTTGTTTCCTATTAATTAAGGAGTTTAGGAGACGCGAAAAACATATTTATGTCCCTCTTTAAAACAATAAAACATGAACATTCACAAACACTTTGCTTATTAACTAACACGAACTGAAACCTGCTTCTCATTTCATCTGTCCAGCATGGATCACAAGTTTGATGGACATTTACTGCCTCTCTGACATTTGTGGCTCCTGCCACAAATATGCCACGTGTAAGACCATGAACGGATCACAGAAGGCCTGCTTCTGTAACCTGGGTTTTACGGGGGATGGAACAGGCTTTTGCGAAGGTGAGTACAGATGAAGAAATTTACAACAAAGGTTGGTTTATACAATGGCTCTTCAAGTGAATCCATTCAATTTCTCCCAAGTTTATATCAAAATGTGAGTTTTTATTTTCAATTTTAAGCAACAAAGTTCTAACAAAGGCTGCCTAAAAACCCAGAAATCTTAAGAAAAATGAAGTTTGGTGAAAAGTAAACTGTATTCAGGTCATCTGATCTTTAAGATGTGCTGTAATTTGGAGAGTTCCAAAAATAAGCTCTGACCAGGTGGCGAATTCAAGCATTTTGTTTCACTTTAACACCAGGATGGTGGTGTCGAGTGAAATGAAAAAAGTGTTTTTTCCAAACAAATGGTGTTTCTAAAATTGAGTTTGGCCATTGCTTTTGGCATTTTTAAGAACTGCGCGAGTTAGTTGAAGTGAAAAGAATCAAAGTTAGTTAAAACAGCAATCTAAGGCCACTTTGTATCAGCGCATATCACAAGCTGATTCAAAAAGCAGTCACCTTTTTGCTGCTTAGTGTGTAGGGTTGCGATGGCCAATGTTGCATGTCATTTAGCATTGTGAGCCCTGCTGCTGTCCCTGGTCTGTTTAAAATTCCTGGAACCCTTCTTGTTTCCTGAACAAATAAAAGCACAATCCTCTGCACAGCTTCCATATTTCAAGAGCCAAAATGGGATAAAAACACGCTCAGTTAAACAGCCATTGTGGTGCAAACGTTTGCAACAGGAAGAAGCGGTTCAGGAATAGGTTCCTCTCAGAAAAAAAAAAAAAAACATTTGAAACAAGAATGAAGTTTGTAAGAACACATTTTTAGAACATCTCCCAATATAAAAAAAATAAAAGTTATGGATGAGGCCAGAAATGATCAGTTGCTAAAAACTTGGAAGTCCTTATAAAAGTGTTGCATAAAGGAGTTGGATCAGGACAGCTAAACGTAAAAGAGAAAACAGACAGATCCTTCCTGACTGTTTACAGAATTTTAATCTGGTTTGAAAGTGGACTGTGAAGAAAAAAAATGTATGTTTTTTTTTGTATCAATATTAAACCAAAAATGAAGTCTGAAAGAGCAAATAGGATGCCTTAAACTCTGCATATTATCCAGGGACTTCCACAAAAACCGTGTTCTGTACAGATTACAGAGGAATGCCTGAGGAAGAGGGGAGAAGGTTAACAGAGCCATCTGCCTGGAGTTCTGATCCGTCTCTTTTAGAGACTGAGGAAAAAATAAAAATCCCACAACAATAACCTCCAGCAGCTTTAGTCATAAAGACATGTTTTAGATGTATAATAATAATGCAACAAAATATTTATGGCTGGGTGCGTTTCTTTAAGGTGGGAAATGTTATAAAATAGCAAAAAGCTGTCTAACTTTCACAGTTGTGCATTCATGTTTATGTGATAAAGGCATTTCCTGCTTGAATGATGCCCCAGCACATCAGAGCAGAGGATTTCCTTTACTGCACAGCTTTCGTGCAAAAGAAAAAAAAAAAAAAAGAAAAACATAAAGGAGAATAGAAGAAGAATGTCCATCACACTAAGATATAAAAAGAAATACACAATAATGCGGTAGCTTAAAAACAGGAAAAGAACAGTAATCTTAATAAAAAAAATCACTAGATAATAATAAAATTAATAGCAAGTAAGTTTTACTTAACAAGATCTCATAGATATCAACATCGAGCAATAGAGTTCCACACAAGCATTCAAAAAGTGATAAATAAACAATCCGATGGATAAAATTACTTCAATTTGAATGTTAGTCGGCCCAAAAATGAGTATTGTTTGCTAATTCTACGCAAATGGTGTGAGTTTTTATGAACCTAATTGAAATTTTGATTACAGCCAGACCTTCTTTAAACTGCAGTTCTTTGTTTCTGTTCAGGGTTCTACTGGGGTAACTGGGTCGGTGCGGTGTGGGTGGGGGGTTGAGGGAGGGGTCCCATCTTTGTGTGATTGTCCTTTGTTTGCTGTTTTTAACAATTTTCAGTTTTTATGACTGTTTTATCTGCTTTTATGTTAAGCGCTTTGTGTTTTGAACTGAAATGAAGGCGCTATATAGATAAATAAAGTTTGAGTTTGAGTGACAAGAAACTTGTGCAATGATAAGCTGAAATGACTCATTTTAGAACTAAATTTGGACAAAATGAAGATACAATCATAGTACAAGTTGGCCCATCTTATCAAATAGTGTACTTATCAGAGAGGGAACAGGGCTATAATAGATAGTTGGTGCACTGGGTCTGTTAATAAATTCCGTCTGGGCATGATCACTTACTGATATTTCTTGTTTGTTTCTTTTTTTTTTAATCTTGTCCTATTGTTTCCTTTAAAACAAATTTCCAAAGGAAAATATTAACTTATCAATATCCAAAAATAGCACTTATTCTTAGAAGACAAATGTAAGATTTTGCATCCAAAATATTGACAATGAATGGCAGTCTAACACGTCAGCATTTATTGAACTTTAAAACAATAGCCTTAAATTTGAATCATATTTCCAATGCTATCTGCATATTTTTGAGTCTTAAATCAAGAGTGTGGAGAGAAAGAATTTCCACAAAATCCTTTTTTGTCTCTTAATGAGATACAAGTTTTTCAACTGTGCTAATTGTGAGAAAAGTTTAGAAAGGTGTAGAGCAAAGAGGAATTAAAACAACTAAGAACCAGGTAACATATCTTGAAAGTCTAAAAGTAAGGTTTTAAATCTTTGTAAGTATAAATTACTTTGTAGTATATTAACTGTGGAATCAGAAGTGACATGTTTTGTCATGAGTAGATCTAATTAATCAAATGGATAATTATGAGCTTAAACAACAGCAAAAACACATGATCAGATTTAAAGACGATATCACAAAAAAGGAAAATTGAAACTGAGTCAAAGACAGAAAAAGTTTCCCTCCAGATCAGATAAAGCTTTTCAGAGATTCATGCATCAACATATCTGATTTAATTGTACTTTATGGCACAGAATCAGGGTCAGATCGTGAATGTCTACATTTATAAATGGAGATAATCCAAGAAACTCACTTTCTCAAAAACAGAAAAGACGAGGTTGTCGGAGTGACACAAAAGATTGTCAAAGATGCAAAGGAAATTTGATGTTTTTTCACAATCTTTCCTAACTGGATTATCTTGTCTCAGAAACTAAATCTGAATGTCTCTGAGGTTTAAACACCAACGTCGGTTTCTGTGGCCAGTATTTATATCATATTGTATGATGGTCATTTTCCACTCGACAAGGGGCTCCAAATTTAAAAATTAAATTTGGATTTAAAATGTATAGGTTGTGTTTAAAAAAAAATTGATTTTTTGAGACTCTTCTTTAACAGGTGGGAGCATTTTAAATAGCTTTTCTCCATTCTTGTTTTCTCGACTCACCCTTCTCTTTGCTCACATTCCTCTGACAGATGACGACGAGTGCCAGAATGCCACTAACATCTGTGGGGACAGGAGCCAGTGTTATAACATGGTGGGCAGCTTCTACTGCATATGTGACTCTGGATACAGATCCACAGGACTCCCTAAGTTCCAGCCAAACGATGGCACCGAATGCACAGGTAACGTCTGACTGGAAACCAAAATAAACAGACTTTCATATAGAGGATACAAAAACTTCAGCTCTCAGTGGACTTTAAGTATCAGGAATGAGTGTGTGTAAACACAACCACAGCGCAGCTGTGAGGGCACGGGGTCTCAGGATGTGCAAACTGTTTTCCTTCGCGCCACACAGAGGAGGATAAATATGTTGGAGGTGGTTTTGTCTCTAAATTTTTACTTCCTTCCCATCTGCTGCTCGGAGAAATCACCAGACATGGTTTGTTGATTCTTGCACAACAATAACCGCACCTTTATCCAAAAATTGGGGGCTCAAATATTACAGCAAATATAGTAACCAGACTGTCGGAAGTTAGGAGTACTTGAATGTGTGATACGCATGCCAGAATGTGACGTCTTGACCTTTCTTAGCCAAACTTAAGATGAGCAAACTGTGTTTGTTTAATTGGTGCTGACCTCTTTATCTACATTGTTTAGATATTGATGAGTGCAAGTCTGGACAGATCTGTGGACCAAACTCACACTGCCATAATAAAAATGGATCTTTCTACTGCTCCTGTCAGCGTGATTATACTCCAACTTCAGGCACTAAGCACTTTCATCCAGACAAAGGTGCAAGTTGTAAAGGTCGGTATGAGAATTGAAGTGCACACGTCTCTCTTAAACACACACAGACACACAAAACACAACACAAGCACTCAGGTACTCATATTCAAGGACAAACATCCTCTTTTATGCTTTTGTTTATCCTCCCTCGCACAACACACAGAGCACTGTCTCACACACAGCAGGATCTCTTGTGCAATATGTCAATGAATGGTGCAATTTCTTGTATAATGTGTGAAATGCATGAAGTTGTGTAGACATTTTCAAAAATTGTGAACATTTTGGAAACTCTCATTCTGATTTCTTTGTTTGCTTGTTTACTTCAAGAAAATCCACAGAAATTCTGCCACAACAACATGAGATGCATGACGCAGGCTGTCAATAAAACACTAGAAAATGTAAGTACCTCCCCGCTCAAAACACGAAAATACATATGATGAGGCTGCCTCCTATTGGAGAGACAGAATACAAACATGAGATGGAAACTGAGTGAAAATGAGGCAGAAATGAGCTCAAGCACCGTTCGTGTAAATGACAAATGCACCTCAGGGTTACAGCATGAGTTTTAGATTGTTATTTTGGTGTAAACACATAGCAAAGTTTTTTAAATGAAAACATCACTGTGCAATTTTTCAAAGAGCTTTAAAGGACATTCACACAATAAAAGCTGCAAAACCCTTTCCAAATGTGATGCAGCAAATTGATTGGAATTGTCAACATTGTTTAGAATTCACACCAATTTTACAGAAAGCTGCCAAAATACTGTCTTTTTCTATTTTCATTTTCAACATTTTCTTTTTGCATTACTTTAAAAAAGGCATAGGTTAATTTAATGTTAAATTTAAAGTTCAAAAGTTTGAACCATAGCCCTGGGCTGTTAAAACTTTTTGCAAAGAGGACCAGATTTGGTGAGGGGAAAATGTGTCAGGGTCAACCAATCAGGCTGCATTCTTTGAACGCTTTTAACATTCAATTCTGAGGAAATATTAAAACGTTAAAAATGGTATGAAATGTTATGGCACTTTTAATTTCTTCCCAAAGAATTGAAAAATGGCTAAATACATTTTTAACAAAATGTAATTTTTAAAGGCCAGTCTTCACTGTCAACTTTCTTTTTCTTTTTTATTTACAATCAACATTTCAAAAACAAGCTACATGGGGTCACAAAACCTGATTTAGCCAATCACAAGCAAGAAATGGTACACACATTGTTTTTAGAAGGTACTGGGCGCCGCTTATTATTGAATGATGACAGGAGCTTGCAGGCCGAAGCAAATTTGAACGGGCCAGACTTTGTATATGCCTCGTCAAGCCTAATATTGTTAAAAAGCTTCATTTTTGGTCATATTTGTACAGGATTGGATATAGAAACTTATATTTTATCTATTTTTAAATACCATGTTTTAGTCTTAAATATTTAGAAGACATTTGTCATCTTGAATGAATCCTAGAAAAGTAAAATGATTAATTTTTTAATCTTATTGGTTTATTGATTTATTTCAAGCATTAAAAATAATGGAATAGTACAATGGAAAATGACAAAACACAGATACATAAGTCAAAACCATCTGTTTAATTCTGCTTTTTCACTCACTCTTTAGTCAGGTGGTATTTGTTGTGCTTTTAATGCGTAGTTTTCAAGATTTTATTGGATTTTGCTTTTCTGAACAGTGCCCTAGAGTTTTTTGACAACTGCTTTAAATAAAATGGATTATTATTGTCATATACAAACTCAGCGGCTTGATGGCTGGATGTTTGGCGTAGGACTGGTGCACAAGAAACCAGGATTTGATTCCCAGGGGGTCCGATGAGCTTCATCCAGACCCTTTGCGCTACTGATAAACTATGTAGCAATGGGCGGGAACCAAGTCTGGCCCCCCCTGTGCCGGTCCCCAGCCTGGAGAAAGTACAGGATTGTGTCAGGAAAGGCATTTGGTATAATAAGCTCTGCCAAAAGACCTGGACAAATCAGAGAAAGAGAAATGATTCGCTGTGGCGATCCACGAAGAGATAAGCCAAAAGGTGAACAACAACGTCATTTTTTGAACAAAATTAAGGCTTCATCGTCCGGAAAATGTTGTATTTTCACTTTTGCTCCAAAGAAATAAATCTAGTTGGGGGTTCTCTTCTCACTACCTGCACGAAGCCAAACACTGATGACCTTCTACTGACCTTTTATCTAGCCTCGGTGCTCGCTTACAGCAGACCTGCTTTTTGGATTTTAAAGGCCTCTGGCAGATTTAACTAAACCGACCACACAAACCAGCTAAAATGTAATTAAATAAAAACTATTTCCTAATGCACAGCACTTAACAGCTTAACATAATGGACATAAGATGAGATGAAATAACAGACAGTGAAAAATGAGTCCTTTATTTGTTTTTTAACCTATAGACAGACTGAAGAAAAAAAACATTAAACTTTCTTTCAGAGTTAGATGAAGACAGCAGAGAAATTCTTCCTGGTCCTGACAGCCGACAACAAAGAAAGTTCAATGACTTCCACTGGTGAAAACATGTAGATTAAAACCACTATAAATAGATTTTCTTCCTGAATAACTAAACTGCACTCATCAACCTTCGACTCACGCTTTCAGTGTTAACTGAAAAAGACATAAACGGTGTGCTGGGAACCACAAAAATGAACATTTATGACCATTGTTTAGTAAGACATGATGAACAAGATGCCATTCGTTACTCTGACATAAACACTTCTTTTCCCTCTAGATGAGCAATTTCACCGAGCCGCAGAGTCTCCTGAAAGAGATTGCCAAGCAGACGTCTGGCGAACTTACCTCAGTGGAAGTAATTGCGTATGTTGAGGCCTTGAGTCGATCCGCTTCAACACTGGCTGCTGGAAAGAAGGATTTCACTGTCAAACCATCTGCCATCAACTCTACCCTTTCAGTAGGTTTTTGTTGTTTCTTATTCAGGAGGTTGGAGGCTTGCCTGAACTACAGCTATGCTTAAAGAAAACAAGTGGTGCTGCACAGAGTCAAGCCCCCTTAAACATGCAGGCTGCTGTTGTTCTCTGCCAGTACATAAAATCACTAAATATGACATCCGTAGAAAATCTAACTTCTAACTTGCCTGGAAGCTTCATTACTTCCAGTAATTACAGGAAAGCCAAAACAGATGCCCTTCAAATTCATAATATACTTGATGAAAAACATACTACAGTCCAGCCGCACATTACATGCAATGTTATTCCCCACATGTCACAGTGAAGTAAAACTCTTGTCAAACAGAAATTAGTTCAAGCGGTAAACAACTTAGTGGAGAAGGATGAGCTGGTGGCTTGGAGCAGAATGAAAGAGGAGCGTCGGGAGCACACCATCACCAAGCTGCTGCACGTTGTGGAAGAAGGGGCTCTGTCTCTGGGGAGCAACTGCAGAACCTCAACTGAGATTGATGTCAGAGCAACTGAAATGGGTAACTTCAGCTTCGTCAAGCTTTGGTTCATTTTTGGAGTCCGAGGTAATCTTTGAAGTCTTTGACCTTTTTATGCCACCCTCCCAAACAGAACTGAAACTCTTCACCTTTGATGTTCAACAAACAAAAGCCAAACTTTCGGCTTCAATGGGGGGAGATCGGATAAGTCTCACGCCAAAGCTGACGCCAAAGGATGGCAGAAATGGTAAAGACTTTCTAAAGTTGTCCAAGTATTTCCATTTTTATAGACAGTTCAACATACAAAAAGAAATTGGCTGTGTCCAAATTCCTCACTACTGTTTCCACCACTAAAAGACTACAAAGTTTGGGACTATCTAGTAACCTGGATTTGGATACCAGTCAAACAAATGCTTACTATTTTTCTTTTCTTTTCTTTTTTTAAATGCCAAAGATGACGTCACTCATTTGTCAAAAAAAAAAAAAAAAAAACGTATGAGTACAGAGACTATTTATGAATCCACTGCGTTCTAATGACGACAACTTGGAGGTTTTTTTTCTTTTATGACATGCCTTTCAAACAAAATGCACTGTAGCCCTATATTTTCCAAATGAGTAATCATGATACACACTCGTTTTTCGCAGACACGTCTGAGAATTTCTAGGGTACTCGATTTTTGCAATTCCGTAACTACTCCCTAACAGACTAAAAGACTACATAGTGCAGGACTATAAAATACCCTGGATTTATGATTTGCTCACTACTTTTTCTTTTAAACGCCACGTATGACCTCACCCATTGACCAAAGTAAAAACATGAGTATGAGCATTATCCAAGACCAAATATGAATCCTCTGTGTTCTGATAATGAAAATGATGATGACATTTTGTATTAGTTATTCTATATATACAGTACACATATTTGTATATATATATATACAGTACATATATATATATACAGCACATATATATATATATATATATATATATATATATATATATATTTATATATATATGTATATATATATATATATATATACATATATATACACATATATATATATATATATATATATATATATATATATATATATATATATATATATATATATATATATATATATATATATATATATATATATATATACACACACACATTTTTTCAAATTACATGCTTTCAAACGTAATGCATGGTGGTCTAAATTCACCAAACAAAAAACACTACCTCTTTGCAGAGACTTCTGGGAGAATTTCAAGGCACTGATTTCTTTAATGCTTTCGCCAAATTAAATCGTAGATTTGGACACCCCGAAAAAAATAGTGAATGCCGTTTAGAGTGCACTAAGTAGTGAGTGAACTTATACAAAGCCATGTGTGACCTGAGTCACTTCCAAACACGCAAACTGTGTGTGTTTGTTGGCTGCTAACCTGGAAGTTCGATGAGCAATGCAGTGGGTTCGACTTCCTCTTTGTTGTACTTGTTTTGTCCATCAGGAAGTGTGTCGGTGGTGTTTGTGCGATATGACAGCATCAGTGACATCCTGAAGCCGAGCAGCGACCCAGGTGTCACCGACTATTCGCGCTATGCTGGAACGGGGGAAATCAATGTCAACTCCCAAGTCATAGCAGCGGCTGTCAAACCTGCTGACGTTTACCAACTTGACCATGTCACCTTCACTCTAAGGCACAAAGAGGTAAAGGCTTCACAGGGTGCTGATGCTGGCTATATCATTTTCACTTTTGTGCTTATTCTGCAACCAAGTTTTTGTATTTTTGCTACCTCAAACAAATTTAGTAGTTTCCTGCTTCTTTTTTCATTAGTTTAAAAATGATGCCATAAAGTATAATTTTAAATATTTTAACCTATTTTTTTTTCAAAATAAAGAAAACACGGGCAGACTAAACAGAATTTAAAAAAGGGTTAACATACCACTACATGCTTTTGTCTTGAGTTGCAGAAACACCTGAACGTCACTCATGTGCTTCTTTGAAGACGCAGTTAAACTTCCATTTTTGATTTGTTCAATTGCTTGAAAGACAAAACGCTTTATGGAAGTAAAGGAATTCCTCAAAAATTTTCCCAGATTTTTGGGACATAAATTCAAACAGCAATGTCAGGATTCCCATGCATGCCACAAAGATTTTAGAATATGTGCAAATATGTTAGAGAATACAATTACATCATTTTCTTTAAGGATTTAAAATTACCTTCAAATTGTACTTTGTTTTATTTATTGATTCTTCTGTAATTCCACGTAATGTTAAATTCTTGATTTTTTTTATGAACAATTTTGGATACATGCTACTTTTATTCCCAAATCAAGGTTCAAGATTCAGTTTTTATCATCATATGCATCCGAGAGACCAAGTTCTCAATCCATTATAATTAAACTTATGGTAGTTTTCAGTAATCCCAACACACATGGGAGAAACATTTGTTTTTTTTTTCCTTAAATATTTTGGTTAAGTGCTTTAACTTTTTTTCTGTTTCTATTTCTATGTAAAACATAAAGACACATTGTTTGAAAGCTGGCAAGGAGATACATGAAAGTATTTCAAAAAAACAGATTATAATAAATTCATTTACATTGATGGTTTTTGTATTTTTTTTCTTGATAAACTAAGTAAAGGCAAAATTGTTTCAAATAAACAAAAACTAACAACAAATACTGAGAATTTCTAAACGATTTATCACACATTCAAATGGTGAAAACATGTATTTCCAATCAATCAACCAGAAAACTTGTGGCTAAACATAATTTGCAGTTGCATATTATTTAAGGTAAAGGTCATAAGCATTATTCCTTTTTTATCAAAGTCATACTGATTACCATAACTGCTATTGATGTTTAAAAAAGCATAATCTAAGACAAAAAAAAGGGAGGTTGTTGCAGCACTCCAATAATTTGGAATTTCATTTTTATTATGCCCTTTCATCTTCTCACCCTTTTGATGGACTATAACTTATCCTCCCTGCTGTTTTGATGAGTCCTGCACTATCAGTTATTACCTCCTATTAAAGTATTATTATGAAGCTTTGCAGCGCTAAAACTAATAAAAAAGCATCCCACCTCGATTCATAACAGCCACTTTGGCTCTTTTCTGTCCCTTGAAGCCTATTGACACTACAGCTGATGTGACAAAGTGTGCCTTCTGGGAGTACGAGGCGGACAGCCTGCAAGGCCGCTGGGCCACACACGGCTGCAAGACTGTAAGCGTGTCCAGCAATGCAACCACCTGCACCTGCAACCACCTCACGCACTTCGCAATCCTCATGTCATCCGGCCGGGCGAACGTGAGTGCTCTTCTCTGTTTTTATCTAATGTTTGAATATTTTTTTACTATCAAAGCCAACCATCTTTTTCTAAAAATTTGTCTTGGAATTCCTTGAGAAACTATAAAAGCCTGGACATGAATAAATTAATAAAAAACAAAGTTTTAAGGAAAAAAACACTGACCTACAACAATTTGTGATTATCATGTTTTTAGTTCTTTTGCATGTTTTAAATCATAGAATAGAAAGACTTTACCAAAAGTTAATTTCTTATTTCAGTTTTAATAATAGAATGTTTAAATAAAAAAATAAAAAACATTAACACATGTTGGATGACAGGTGATTAAAAGTTAGACCATTGTGTGTGTGTGTGTGTGTGTGTGTGTGTGTGTGTGTGTGCGTGTGTGTGTGTGTGTGTGGTCACAAAGAAATAATTTATCAGAACATATGCCATTATTACATTTTAGTACCAGTGTGGTACAAGAGGGTGTTTGCAAGGCAGAAGCCTCAACATATATGTTGTATGAAGTGATTTCAAGCAGAAAATACAACAAATCTGACCTCCAGCGTACCTCCAAACTGTGAATGAAACACCTCTCTTTCCATTTGCTTCTCAGTTGGTGGCCCACCATACCATCCTGACCCGGATCACCCAACTGGGGATGATCATCTCTCTCATCTGTTTGTTCCTGTGCATCTTCACCTTCTGGTTCTTCAGCGAGATCCAGAGCACCAGAACCACCATCCACAAGAACCTGTGCTGCAGCCTCTTTATGGCTGAGTTTATCTTCCTGGTTGGAATCAACATGAACACTCATAAGGTGTGGCAACAAATTCACATTTATGCCCATTTTTTTGTAAGAAAACTAGAACACTGCAATATTATTCTAAATATGTATTGGGAAAATGAAGTAAAAGGTTTGTTTGTGGCATCTTCTCTCTTGTCTTTTGGTAGCTTTTCTGCTCCGTGATCGCAGGGTTGCTGCATTATTTCTTCCTGGCAGCCTTTGCCTGGATGTGCATTGAAGGAATCCATCTGTACTTGATAGTTGTGGGTGTGATCTATAACAAAGGCTTTCTACACCGGAACTTCTACATCTTTGGCTATGGAAGTCCAGCAGTGGTGGTGGCCATCTCAGCGACACTGGGTTCCAAGTATTACGGCACAGATAGAGTGTGAGCGCAGAATAATTCTGGTGTTTTTGTATTATACCAAAAGACCCATGCTTTGATTTTTTTTTTTTTTGTGTCAAACTCACGTCTCAGAAAGCAAGATAAACATATTAATTATAAGTACAAAGGGAAGAGGGATTGAATTTGGCCTGAAGGGACACAATGGAAGCTGAAATTGCTCAAAGTGTCTAGCAGAAAGTGATTTAATTACAGAGTTTAAAAAGGGCTGAAACGTTTGGCTATAGAGACCCTGAATACAAATCTCTATAAAAGCAATGTCCATTTTTTAAAACTGTTAAACAATGTTTGTCTTGTGCTAAAATCCAAATAAGATGAAAGAAAATGTTAATTGAAGAGCATGATGTTTTGTAGGTGTTGGCTGAGCACGGAAAATCACTTTATCTGGAGCTTCATCGGACCGGCATGCCTGATCATCCTGGTGAGACGCTGAGGAAAAATATTTATTCGGCAAACAAGCACTGCTGTAGCATAAATAGTCATTCCATTTTTTTGTGCATGTTCTATGCTCTGCTTGGTTTCTGCTAAAGGTTAATCTCTTGGCCTTTGGAGTAATCATCTACAAGGTGTACCGGCACACCGCTGTGAAAAAGCCTGAAATCAGCCACTATGAAAATATCAGGTAGGATTAGCTCTGCTCCTCTTGGGTGCTTCAAAAACATTAAAAGCCAACTTGTGAGTTTCTTATCTTCTAGGTTAAGATATTATGCGGTTTTCCTGGCAGAACTAAATTACAAATTGGGTCTAAAAGGAGGTTTGCTGCACTGTGCAGGGTAGTTAAGTCAGTGACCCCCCACCCCCACCCCATCTCCACAGGTCATGTGCCCGCGGCGCCTTTGCTCTACTGTTTGTGCTCGGCGCCACCTGGACCTTCGGAGTGCTGCATATTCTCCACGAGACGACGCTCACCGCCTATCTGTTCACGATCACAAACGCCTTTCAAGGAATGTTCATCTTCATCTTCCTCTGCGTGCTCTCCAGAAAGGTAAGACTCTCAAATTCTCTCCTCATCCTCCAGTCTGTCTTCTGTAATCATTTGAAAACATTTGAATGACAGACAATTCTTTTGTATTTCAGATTCAGGAGGAATACTACAGGCTTTTCAAGAATGTGCCATGTTGTTTTGAATGTCTAAGATGAACATATTGACCGTCTGCTCGTCCACAAGAATAGTTGGCAATGTTGCTTTGCAAAATGTCATTATTCACAGTTTAAATTTCTAAAAAAGTCTGGTGGAAGAATTGTTAGGTAGAGATATCTAATAAATATGACCATTATACCGTCTTAAAAAATAATTTTCTATTCAAAACATTGGATTAATATGTTTCGCTTTTTAGTTTCATTTCTTTATAATTACTTTCTTACAATAAAGCCTCACCAGTGTATTGACTTTTTTGCGAGACGATTCTTTTTAGAGAACAATGAAAGTTGTTTTTTTTCTCTTCCAGTTTAATTTAATACCTTAGCAGTTATCAGCCAAATGCCTGAAATCTTCTTTAAAGCCTCAGTCTTTGTTGTTTCTTTTCATTTTAAATTGATCTGCAAATTATTCAAATGAATGTGGGAGACTTCGACAAATCTCTCCACTGACTTCTTTCATTTGTAAAAATCAATGTCTGTGTGTAACACAGACTTCAACGTCTCTTTTTACGCAACATGCAGTAAAGTGTGCAATCAATACAAATTCAATGTGGTGTTTGGACAGACAAATAGCTCCATCTACTGGACAGGATGAGGGATGATCACTGTAAAAAAACAATCTGCATTTCTGACAGTCTGGTAAAATCTTTTGTCTCTTCTTTGCAAACTAAAGTAAAGTTAAAATAAAAGTGTATATATTTTCTGTACGATGTTAGCAGTGTGTCCTGAGCTTCAGGTCCCTGTATCTACGTTGGTTAATAAATGACACGTCTTACTCCTCTTACATTTCTAGTCTCCTCTCATTTTCCAATGGCTAATGACATGACCATGTTTCAGAAATCCTTTCCTGACTCTCCTTTCTCTTTTTATAGTTCAAATCAAACTTTTCAATTCAAATAATTGAATTAGAATCCTAAACTTTTATTTGGCCCTTGAACCAAAATATAACAGTACCACTCACCCAACCATTTTCAGAACCTGCTTTGGGATCCTCTGGAGTCAACCCAGCTTCTATTGGGTGAAGGCGTGGTACATCCTAGACAGCTCACCAGACTACTGCAGGGTCACACACACACACAATTAAGCTATGAAGCAAAGGCAGATGGATGGCTCCGTTGGTTCAGTGCAGGACTGGCGCACATAATTCCTAGGGGGTGCAATGAGACTCTTTGCACTACTGCCTAACTCTGTATCCACACGGGGGCCCTGAGTCTGTGCCGGTCTCTGGCCTGGAGAAAATACAGGGTTGTGTCATAAAAATCATGTCCGAATGAGTTCAAACTGATTTGCTGTGGCGACCCCTGAAGGAATATGCCGAAAGGTGAACAACGAAAACAGTGTTGCATGTTTTTGAAATTTGTGAGCTGGGTATCTCCAAAAAAACCTGTGCTTGCACGAGGAGGACATGCAAACTCCAACACAGAAAGGACCCAACTGGGCTTTGAACCAGCGCCTTCTCACTGTGAGCCAAGAGCACCAACCATTGCCCCACTGTGCAGCCTAATATAGTACTGAATCAATACAAATATAAAAATAATAATTACATTAATTTGTAATATTTTTCCTGTTTTTTATATATACACTAGGCATCCGACAAAATTTAGAAAACACCAAGAAGCAAAAGGACTTGTATAACATAAATAACAGTGTGTAAATGTGTGTGTGCGCATGAGGGAATCAGACTGAGACTGTAAAACGCTTTGAGCCCTAACGAATGTGGGAAAGCATCATGTAAGTACATCCCATTTACCGTTTATCATGAACATCGTCATGGTAATCAAACAGCAGTGATAGGTTTGCTCAGAAACAGTTTGATGATTTACCACCGTCACCAAAAACAAAAAAACAGGATAATCTAATGCTGAGCAGGAAGTCTTTGTATGACTGGGCAGGGAATCAAACCATGTCGTCAGGACAAACACTCAACCACAATGCCATCAAGAGAGTTGATTTTTAGTGTGACGTTTTGCATTACGTTATACTCTGGATGGGAACATTAGCCAAGAATCTTACCGGAACTGTCACCACAACATGCAGTCACCATGTAGCTGGACAGTCCCCTGTATTTACACTTCCCTTGTGTCAAATTAAACAATGTCTACAATTCTATCTCTGTTTCTATTGCCTCACAAAAAATATATATGTTTTTGCTTTTTGGGAGTCGGCCTATATTTTCTTGAGAACAATAGCTGATCTGTGCCTGACCGAAACACATGCTGCTTCTGCCCTCTGCTGGTTATTGCTGAAACCAAATCTGAGGGGGGAGAAATACATGCATTTGCTTTCAAGAAGTGTCTTTTCTTACTGACTTTTTCAATGAGAAATGGATGAAGAGAGATGAAAGCTCACCTCTGACTAAACCTGAAGAAAGAAAAGAATAAACACAGAGAGAACATTCCCAAACTCTGATTGTAAAAACAACTCAGCTGTTAGAAAGTATGAACATAATGCGTGAAAATTGGCCAGAATAGAAATGTTCAATGATTGCTGCTTGATGTCATAATCCTAATATTACTTATGTTTCTGGATTTCTCGAAGGTTCAAGCAGACTTTAGAAGAATGAGGATTTCACTCTTTCAGGGCTGAATCCAGATGGGAACTTCTGGGATGCCAGAGGACAGCTTCCTTCAAAATAAAGAAATAAATGAAATAGAAAAATCCCCTTCAGACCAAAGGCTCAGTACTGTGGCCTCAAAGGGCAAAACACACACAAAAGGAATGACATCTCACTTTCCAAAACATACAGGGCTGCCTGAAATAATAAATGCTCTCTAAAAAGTTTGACTTTCAGTTAGTGTCACCCTACCACCAAGCTTTGCCTTGATTGAAAATAACAAAGGCATTGACCTGGAAGTTAACAGAAAAACATTCAAGAGGAAGAAGAAAAACAAAAAAACAAATTTTACTTGCACTGAAACAGAAACAGATGTCCAAACGTTGTCATGGTTATGACAAATACAGTTTAGTACAAATGTTCAAAATAATAAAATGTGTAAAGAATTTTTTTAAATTAAATAACACTTGTTGTTTTGTGCTCTTAATCAGAATATAAGCCATTAAAGGATACATAAACTGTAATAATACTATCAGTAACTTATGTTTGATCAGTACTTCACTTTGACAAGCACTTTTGAAGATTATACTGTACATTTTTACCTTTAGATGCAGAATCTTGGTTTTACACATTTTTGGATTTCCTTTGTTACTATCTAAGTGAGGATCTTAGTGCTCCATCCATTGCAGACAATTTTTAATCAATATGTTATAAATTTGTGCTCAGTCACATGAGGTATATTCAAAAGATGCTAAAGGTTTTTGTCGTCCCAGAGTTTGCATGTTTTCCCTGGGAATGCCTGGGTTTACTCCGGGAACTCCAGCGTCCTCCGACCATCCAAAAACATGCTTCATAGGTTGATTGGTTACTCTAAATTGTCCCTAGGTGTGAATGTGAGTGTGCATGGATGTGTGACCCTGCGACATACTGGCGACTTGTCCAGGATGTCCCCTGCCTTCACCTACGAGTGGCCAGGATAGGCTCTGGGGACCCCGTGGCCCCGAAAGAGACAAAATGGGTTTAGAACATAAATGAATTAAATCATCCCAACATAACAACTTCACCATATTTGAAGATCGATCAGTGTTGTAAGACGTTAAGCAAATATATAAAAAATAGCACTGGATTATTATTTTTTTATGTGTTTTGCCTGACTACAGAAAAAGTTCTCTGCACCAAATTTGTTGCATGCAATTTGACTACATTTCTGATTGTCATAGGCTTTTTCTAAGCTCTCAGAATGATACGATCATCCAAACTAAAAAGTATTTCTCGTTGGGGATGGTTTGGTCGTGTATCACTGTTGTCAAAGTGAATCATTTTTGACAGGAGGCAATTTCCAAAGTGACACAACCGAAGAATGAATGGCCCCAATAGGCTGTGCACCCTGTAATCTGCTGGTAGATTTGTTTCTGTATGTACGTACCAGAGAAATGAAACTGCAGGGTCTGTTTGTGTTCATTCCCAAAGCTCGTCTTTCCTCTCATACAATCATGTTTTCCTCCATAGTTTTGATTCACACGATCAACAACAGTTCACCACAGAATTAGATATCATCACTGCGAGATATAAATTGTTTATTTGGTCTGAGGTGGGGTCATCCTGATGGTTCAGCATTGCTATGGTGCCCAGTGAAACACAGGTTTGAAGGTTTAGTTCATCTCAAACGTAAAATATTTCAGTCTAAAATACCTATTAAATCAAATCTAACATAATGTTTGGATTTACATTAGGTAGATTTGGTTACACAGACCCCATTTTAGGATTAGTTTCAATTTCAAAAGAAAAACTTTTACAGGAATTTCTAGTTGAAAGACAGCAACTTGGTAATCCCCTGACTAAAAAGTAAAATATCAAGTATTTGCACAAATTTTCACTATTCATTAGGTCTTCTTTAAAATTGATAGCGTCAGAGATTGTACAATTGGTTAAATTATGTTATTTTTAACTATATTTAATTATATATATATATATATATATATATATATATATATATATATATATATATATATATATATATATATATATATATATATGTATGTATGTATTAAACTATACTTGTATTGTAATTTGACTTTTCATTTGTGTGTCTCAGAAGTACTAAGAAAAAGAAAAAACAAAAATTGACAATGAAATATATAAAAAAAAAAAGTAGTCAGATAAAAAGCAAAACAAACATCGAAAAATACAATTTTCAAGTGAAAATGAGAATAAACCATGTGTATTTGTAAGCATCTTTTTCAAATTAGCATGTAATGTAGTTAGTATCATATCTCATTCACTTATAAACACACTTCTTGGCTTCTCTGTGTTTTACTAATTAAAGGTAGTACCCATAGGTTTAGAAAAATTAATGTAATTCATAAGTCAAAAATCTCTTTCTTCTTTGTTTTGTTAGAATACATGAAACACCAAAGTAATCGAAGCTTTTCTTGCTTAATTTAAAAAGTTCAATGGTAGAATTTGGGCTTTTTATTTATCTTGTTTAAATTACTACCGGTAAATTAGAACAAACTTTTGAAGCCTAAACAACAAATTAATATTTGTACCTTTAAGTTCAACACTTGTTTATGCAAGAAACAAATTAAAATAAAAAATGAGAAGTATTCTGCGACAGTTGTGACCTTTTCCCTTGTTGATTGGGTCAGCCTGACAATGTCACATGTCAGCATACCTTTACTTCAGACAGCACATATTGACTTTGACATCTTTTCGTATTTGAAGTCCAACCAGCTTTCAAGGCTACATGACAAGTGAAAACCTATAAACGGGCAAATTTAGAAAGAGTCTGAACTCCTGTTTAAACATGAGGGGTCTCCTGCTGTGCTGCTTTGTGGCTCTGGCCAGTAAGTTTGAATCAGTTGCTTCTTGTTTTTCATCTCCCCCTGTTCAACCGAACTCCGAAATTTCTAAGCAGCATAGATGGTTCATTTGTTTAGAAATGTTGATTGAAAACTTGGTTGTAAAAAAACAAACCTAATATAGCTTTTTCAGGGAGAAGACATAGTTAGAAAGTGGACAATTACATGAGAGTTTGTGGAAACTGTTGCTTCAGTCACAGCAGAAAATGATTTAATCATTGATTTTTCAAAAGGTTCTGACTTAATGTGTTACGTTTGACTTTCAATTTCAGCATGCCAAAGTCTTCGATATGGTGAGTAATTTTTAATTTGCAAAGGTAAAAAAAATTAAGCTGAAACAAGGCTTTACAGAGGAGAAGAAGAAGCTGTTTAAACATTTTTTTTCAGATGTCAGCCTGAATCCAAAGAAATCCTACGAATACAGGTATGAAGGAATGGTGAATTTTGGACTCGGAAAGCAAAACCTTGCAGAATCTGGTGTAAAAATAACCTGCAAGGTCAAGATTACTGGTGCATCAGAGCAAACCTATGTCCTTCAGGTGAGTTACAAAAAACATGCATCAACGCTTCTGTTATTTTTTTTATTTATTCCTAAAACGCCCTTAGCCATGTTTACTAGGAAATTATTAAATTTTTAAAAACTATTAGGTATTCAGATTCAGTTTTGTACAAAAATGTTGCAAATAGACAAAAGAAACCTAAAATTAATATTTTATAGACACTTCTGTGCAGTTTCTGCTAAACAACATTACTGATAACATAGAAAGGTTTTTGCATCACTATAAAATTTGCACATTTTTAGAATTACTTACATTCTTTTGACTAAACAAATGTATATCAATCTCCATTGTTTTTAAAACCTGTTTTTATAATGTACTTTGTAAAAGATAGAAAAATGTTTGTGTGGGTGGGGGGGGGGTGTCTTTGTTTGAGGGCGAAGTTATTAGCTTAAATGTGCAAGAAAGAAATGATAAAAACAGCGCAGGCAATGGTCCAATGCTGTCCCTGCATATACATTGACATTCCATATATTTGACATTTAAGTGTAAATACGTGTCTGGTACAATCCCTGCAAACGCCTCCTTCGTTTCTCTGTCTCTGATCTAAAGGTGTCTGATTTGGCTTTTGCTGAATACAATGGCTTCCCGGGTAAAAATGGTTACGACGCCTCACCGGAACTCACCAGCCGCATTGCTGCTCAGCTCGTGAAGCCCTTCATGTTTGAATATGCAAACGGCCATGTTGGCGACATCAGGGCCTCTCCTGAGGTCTCCACCACTATTGTTAATATTGTGAGAGGGATCCTTGATTTCTTCCAAGTAACTGTAAAGACCACACAAAGGGTTTATGACCTTGAGGAGGTTAGTCCTATCTGGAATAGTTTCATATTGGCGTATCAAATATAATAATGACCTTTTGCTTTGTTTGTAGGTTGGAATCCATGGCAAGTGTCAGAGCTATTACACCATTGAAGAGAACATGGAAGCAAAGAACGTCACCATCAGTCAGGTTGTGGATGTTACAAAGTGCAGGGAGAAGGCAGAAAAGTACAAAGGGATGGCGACTGCTGTGGTGGACAAACTTTCCAAACAGGTTGTGCTTTTGTCACATGCAACAAATTTAGAAAATCAACGTTATGCAGAGTTGTTTTGACCCTCCTCCTGTTTTTTTCTTTTTGCTACCAAGAGAGGGGAGTCGGTTTATTCAACTGTGAGAAATGTTTATACCATCAAACCGACGACTGAGGGAGGTCTCCTCACCAAAGCAGAGGGTCGGGAACGACAGCACTTCACACCATTTAATGTCAAGGGGGGGGCTTTTAAGATGCAAGCGACGTAAGAGCACAGCAGCAAACGTGCCTTCCCCGGTCTGCAGCAGTGACCAGAAGCATCAAACATGTTTTCTCCTGCAGGAAAGAGTTGGTTCTGCTTGGTGTGTCCGACACTGCATCAACCCCCACGTTTGGACCAATGGAAAGCAAAGGCGATATCATTTTCAAGTTTGCAAACATAAACTACAATTTCCCAATTCTCATGCAGAACCTCGAGGACCCCATTCCAAAGGTAGCAATAGAGACTGAAGGATTTGATGAACCTTTTTATTGTGTTTTTGTGTTCGATTTGTCTTGTGCAACCTCTCATTCCAGATTACTAAACTCATCAAGAGACTGGCTGCAGCAAACAGTTACCAGGTCGACAGTGCATCAACCGAAGATTGCATGAAGTTGTATCAGCTTATGAAAGTTGTGCCATTTGAGGGATTGACTGTTCTGTGGAAAGAATTTGAGGGAAATCCAGAGCAGAGGTGAGTCTAAGGGAGAGAAAAAAAACATTTAAAAAGAAACACAGCAAGATAAAAGAAATATTTTAGCTAGTTACAGAAATTAAGGACACGTTTAAGCAGATTTTGCACATGTATTCACTTCTTTCCATTTAGATCTTTTTTCCAACAATTTCAAAGAATAATTAGATATCATTTTTAATTAATGCTCTAAAATCTGTGCATTTCTAATAATAAATGGATCCTAGGTTCCACTTCCCTGCTCCCCTAACTCTGAAGGTGTTAGATATTTTGCTGACCATTCTGCACCAGCAGCAGCTTTGATCTGTTCCAGAATATTTAATCTCCCATGACCTAGATATTGAAGATATCTGCGCCTTAACATTTTGTGAAAGCCCTCACAATACTTTATGAAGTATTGAAAGGGCTGAATAAAGTGCCAGAATACATGCAAGATATTCACATGTGTTGTTTTGTTTTAGTCTGTGGCTAGTTCTTTCATTCTAGCTTTTTGGGTGAAATAGTTCCCCAAAGTTCAGACACAATCAAACTGCCAGAAAGCCAATCTTACCTCAAAAACCTGGAGCTCTAATTTCTCTCTGAAACCTTTTTTTGTTAATTTCACTTCAAAAGGCTGTTTTTACTCAAGAATTTAACATTCATTCTTTTTCGATCTACTTTTTATAGAAAATTCTAGTTATGCATTCAGTTTGAACAGTTCCCAAAGGAAAATAGAATACATCTTGGAAATACACTATTTGATTTTATGCTATGCTGCGTCATTCACGATCAATCAACAAAAAAAGGCATTTGTCATTTGAATAAGAAAACAAAGTATTTCATTTTCATTATCCCATGTGATTGTTATCTTATTTCTTTATACTTTATGGCTTTTAAAGGTTATTGTTAATGTTTAACATTGTTCCAACTGGCAAACCATCCACACTGCAGAAAGTCTTAAACAGTAAAAAACATTTCTTTTTAAATGTCTTGTTTTCTGTCTTGCAAGAAAAACAGTCTTATCGAGATTCTATTTTTAATAGCAAAATCATTTTAGCTTGAGAAAACATTTCTTACTAATTAAATCTTTTTCTTAAAATAGGATTTCTTGGTTAGACCATTTCTCTTACCCCATTGGCAGAGAGAAAATCTGCCTATGGGGTAAGAATTTTTTATTTTTTATTTTTAAAAAGTTCTGTTTATCCCATGTAATTGTTATCTTATTTCTTGTCATCTGTTTTTGCTTTGCTTTGCTTACAGTAGCAGAGATAGCCTTCAGCATTCTGCAGCAGGTTTGGAAAATGAATGGATGAATTCCAAACTCTCACTTTTTCTTTGTCAGGCGCTGGTTTTTGGATGTGACTGTAGAAATTGGTGATGCCAGAACTTTCAACTTCCTGAAAAGTAGGTTCCAGGCAAGAGATTTGACTCCAACTGAGGCTTGGCAAACATATCTGATGGCTGTTGAACATCTTGAGGCAACTCTGGAGCTGGTTGAAATCTCAAAAGTGAGTTAGTCGGGAAGATATGGAGATACTTGTTACTAAATCCATACATATGGAGATACTTTTAGAAAGCAACTCCTTTTGAGGATTTTGACATCTCTGACCTTTTCAACTCTTATTTCTGCAGGAGTTTCTGAGAATACCATACAGCAAATCTGACATAAACTTGTGGCACACTGTGGTGCTTTCCTATGGCTCTGTGGTGTACAAGCACTGTGCATATCACACACCTTGTCCAGTTTCTACAGTTCAGGTATAGCAAGACAGTTGTTTCACAAATAACACCTAAACAGAAACATTCTTCAGTGCTTATACTTAAGAGTAATTTTTTTTACTGGAATCCAATGTAATAACTCTTTTCCATTCACATCAGCCTCTGCTGGACATGGCCACAGAGGCTCTGAGGGACAACGACAAGGAAGACATGATCCTGGTTCTGAAGGCTCTGGGGAACGCAGGTCATCCTGGCAGCATTAAAACCATCATGCGTTTCCTCCCTGGAGTGGCCGCCACCCCGAAGGATCTGCCCCCTGCAGTTCAAAGTGCAGCCGTGCAGGCTATGAGACTCATAGCTGCCAGGGACCCTCACAGTGTAAGAGTGTGAAATAACATGCAGGCGTTTGTTTTTGATGAAATTAGACTCATAGTTAAACACAAAGCTTCATGTTTTTGAAAGGATTAGAATAAAAAGGGCATTTACTGCAGAAACCAATACAATCCTGTGAAATGGCTTCCTAGCTTCTTTTTTTAAGCATAAAATGTTTCAAGTTTGTCATGTTTTGCGAAATGATGTAAATATGTTTCTCTCTTCTCACTTTCTTGTGTTTAGAATGATCTAAATGTTTGAGATACAAATGCGTAATCTCAGATTTCTGCTTCTCTGTCCTCGTTATTGCTTCTGTCTTCAGGTACAAGACATCACCATGAGTCTTATCCTGCAAAAGGACCTTCCTAGTGAGATTCGCATGCTGGCTTTGGTTATCCTCTTTGATGCCAAGCCATCGATGGCGGCAGTGTCAACAGTAACCGAACATCTCCTGGATGAGGAAGACCTTCATGTTGCCAGCTTTGCATACTCATACCTGGAAGGTTTTGCCAGATCCACTACTCCAGACAACCACTTCCTGTGAGTTTCAGAAAATGTAAAGAGACATGGGTGTGAACATTGCATCAAAACTTGTTTTTCTATGTTATGTGGCAAGAATCCATAATCACTTGTTGTTTGTGACGGACTGAGAGCATGTACCAGTATATCGTCCAGTGACACTTGTGTTATCCATGTTATTCCAGATAGATGTGATATAGGAAAGTACCTAATTGATGTTTTTTCTCACAGCTCCACTGCCGCGAATGTAGCCGTGAAAATTCTGGCTCCTAAGTTTGGCCGTCTCAGCTACTATTACAGCAAAGCAAAGCACATGGACTGGTTTGATGGTAAGTTTCAATCCAGCTTTGAGAAAGTATTCCTTTAAAAAAAATGTAAAAAAACATACAAAGACTTGTAAAAATCTGTACTTTTTCCGCAAAACAGATGACTTCCTTATTGGTACAGCCACTGAAATGTACATGATAAGAAATGCAGCATACATGTTCCCCTCTGAGGTCATGATGAGTGGGAAGCTACATGTAATTGGTAGAATTGTGAAGCTCCTGGATGTATGTATGATCTTTTACGAACAAGATTTGAACTGGACTGTTCTGAGAACGACAGAGAAGTAAATCTTTTTTCTTTGCCATCCTAAAGCTGGGTATGCGTCTAGAGGGACTTAAAGAGCTGTTTGGTGCTGGCATCCCAGGATTTAAAGGGGATTATAGTTTCAGCGACTTTGAGGCTATCCTCAGAGTGGTGAGTCAAACTTTTGGAAAGCAAAAATGTTACCATTGACTGTTTTTTGAGTAATCAGATTACATAGATCTGTAAAGGGAAATCGCAGCAGCCCTCAAAAGCTTTTGTGTGATTTTTCAGCTTGACAGCTGGGAGGACTTGCCAAACAACGAGCCCCTCTTTACAGCCTATTCTCGTGCTTCTGGACAAGAGTGGTTCTATGCTGACGTCAGTAAAGATTTATTAAGGAGTATTATCACGGTGAGGGAAAAAAACAAAACTTTACCATATCTCAAATGAAGCGGCATTGGCAAAAAAAAATTACCTATCATGCTGTTTTTTACTTGCAGGCTCTGAATCCGTCTGCATGGAAAGGAAGTCCCCTGTGGGCTGCCATCGAGTCTTTAAAAAGTGGAGCATCGTGGCACTACTCGCGAGCTTTCTTGATCATAGAAGCTAGTTACTTTCTGCCATCCACTCTTGGTCTTCCCGTGGAGATTAGCAAATACTATAATTCTATCACTGTGATGACTGTCAACGGTGAGGAGTTTAAATATTGTCCCCTTCCCAACAAAGATATATGTTGACTAATGGTACTGATTGTTTCTTTGGGTCCTTTGTTGTTGTAGCTAAAGCTGTTGCGAAGCCACCACCAACGCAACATCTGCACCAGCTTTTGAATTCTGAAATTGAACTGGAGACAGACGGTTTTGCTGGGTAATTCATTGTTTACCATGACGATTCACAGTAGCTGTATTTTGAAGCTACCAAATATGATCCTGTAGTTTTAATTTGTCTTTATATTCTCTTTAACTTTATTTGACCACTTATTTCTGATCTTATCTGCTAAAAAGTGGAAGCAGGCCTTGGTTCCATTGATACTCCTGCCATTGCTTTAAAATGATCTTATTTACTTTTCAACAAAAATGTTTTCTGGAGTTTTAATACTTCTAAATTGTAAATTTTTTGATAATTAAATAGTTGTGAGGAGTTCAAATGCACAGTCAAAGAGTCAGCAGGGTAATATACTTTGCTCAAACTGCACTTAAACATCAACAAAAATAAATAAATACATTAAAAAAAACAGTAATTATTAAAGAATCTATTTAAGAGACTCAGTGCTTAAAAAAATATGCTGGAAACTCCAACAAAAATGATTCCTTATTGTGTTGTGTTTCAATTTTTTAGTGTCACAAAGGACTTTTGGGTTTTCTACGGAGTCAACACAGAGCTGTTCCAAAGTGGATCTGAATTCCACAACAAAGTTCCCATCGGTCTACCATGGAAGTTCACAACCAAAGTCAACATTCCAGAAAAGAAATTTGAATTGGAGTTCCCTCCTTGTACAAAAGAGATTCCACTTATTTCAATGAGGTATTTGAGACATTCAAAAATATTTAAACGATAGCATTGAATGCATTTTTGGACTGAAGTGAAAATGCACTTTCTGAATGGCATAGCCAATCCTTAATGTATCCCACTGTTTAACCACTGTGTGACTCATTTCTGCACGATTGACTCCAGATTGCTTAGTAGTGATCTCCAAGCCTTTGCAGATTGTTGAGCAACAAATTGCTCCTTTACTCTCACTGCTGACAACTTTCTCCTTAACTGCCATGTTTACATACAAAGTCATATTAACTGGCTTTGTCCTTTTGGATGAACAGAGCTGATGTGTATGCCATCTCAAGAAACATTGCAGAACCAGATATGCATAAGAGGACACCGATCATGCCAAATCCTACTGAATCAAATGCTGAGTCTCAAAAGGTACAGGAAGAACCAATCACACAGGGATTTTTCCATTACTCGCAACAACAACAAAAAAAAGTTTATTTTTCATTTTTA
The DNA here is from genome assembly GCF_053564925.1 of Oryzias latipes. Classification (NCBI taxonomy): domain Eukaryota; kingdom Metazoa; phylum Chordata; class Actinopteri; order Beloniformes; family Adrianichthyidae; genus Oryzias; species Oryzias latipes. The sequence goes on from NC_136240.1 coordinate 12,255,405, forward strand.
AATTAACATTTTACGTTTCTGTTCTCAGCCATTTTGGAACCCTAACTATTGGCATCCATCCTACAACATGTGTGCTGAGAGCGACATCTATGGTGTTGGCATGTGCATGGAATACGATCTGAGGAGGCAGTATTATCATGAGGAGTTCCCATTGTACTATTTCTTAGGATACAGCCACATGGAACTCAAAATTGTGCCAGGTTTGCAGTAACAAACACATACATGACAGAGAATTCATTTTAAGAAAACACAAAGGAAGTGCTTTAATATAAATCCTATGTCATTCCAAGGATATTGAGCTGAATTCCATCTTACAACAGTTTGTTCTATTTTCTCCAAGTCGGTCACAGAAGAGAAATTAATTAATAGATTTTTCTTTGGAGAACCTTTGATAAATGCTTAAAATGTCATACAGGGAGAAATATATCTGAGTTGAGAAAATCTACAAATCAATTTGAATTTGGTATTGTTAACTTTTACTTACCACTGCTCTTTCACTTTTGTCAGTTAACACGACCAAAACTGTTGAAAAAATCTACTTTGAGGTAAATGCTGGCACCTTCAAACACCCAATAAATGCACAACTGCTCCAGAGTTTGGCACAGCTTTCTAAGGTATTTCAGACTCATTTATTGTTAATATTGTCCAATGTGCAATCAAGTTACCTCTACCTAATTTCTGCTATTAATAAGCACCACAGCAAGTGATTCAGATTCTTCATCAGTTGAAAGAGAATCTTACTCCCATCAGCTTGAATTATAGTCTTAAGCAGATGAGGGAGCACATTAAAAATCCAAGCTTTTCCTTTAATCAACCAAAACTGTCTACAGTTGTACTGCTGCACATCTAATCATGTGACATGGTAGCCTCAAAAATGATGAAAACATCAGCATTCTTCTCATAACTTGATGCAATGGGTTGTTTTCTGTCTCATTCCTCAGGGACGGAGCTCAACACCTGAAGCTCTGTTTAATTTCAAAGCCTTGGCAATGGCTGGGAACCAGAAGCATGAGGGTTATGATGCTGCAGTGTACTATACACCCGAGGCAAATGCACACAGTACCCAGCTAATTGTGTCCCAAGTTGGAGCAAACACCAACTGGAAGATGTGCGTTGACACTAGTGTGGATGCTCGTCCTGAGGCAAAGGTACATGTGAAATGTGCAGGAATGACAGTTACTTTTAAAAAAATATATCTGGACCTTCTGAAACCAGTATGATCAGAATGTGTAAAGTTACTCAGTAAAGTCTTATTTAGACGTTGAGTGTGGAAACCAAAGGTCTTACTCACAATCCACATTTCTGTTCATCCCATTTGTGTTTGACTGTCTTAAATTCAGCCACGCCTTTATGGATTGAGGTTGACTCAGTAAGAAAAGATGGCACTGCATGGAATCAAAAAGTGTCCAAATGTCCTAACTACCCAAAAGTCTTCCAAAATCAAACCTCCTCATCTGAGACAGATGATTTGTCACAGTTTGAACTTTGTCCAAAATATCTTTCGAAGCCATTGTCTTTACACCTTTCCACTGGATCGCTGACTGTAAACTTGATTATAAAAGGTTTGCATGGCACTACAGCTCAGATAGGACAGTTCCTAACTTTACATCAATGCCACGGACAGTTTGGAATTCCTGTTACCCTCGTGCTATCCTGTGCACTTTAACATTGGGAGTTGGGTCATCTAGACCCACTAGACAGTGCTCTGAACCTTTTTTCTTCAATGATTTGTGATCTTCACTGGTGTCCATGGATTACATGAAATCTTTCCACCTTTATCCACCTTTGTCATGGTAGGGAGAACACGTCAATGGAAGGGTGGGGTCATCTAAGAGCACAAGGGGTAAAAAAAATGTATCAGAGAATCTTATTTCTTGTTTTTCACATCTCTTCCTGCCTGTATAGACTTCCTCTTCCCAAAAAGAGTAGAGTTGGGTCTTTTCCACACTTTCAGTTTCTAGTAATACCTAAAATAGTTAAATATGAAGAATCACAGATCTTGTTTTCATGCAAACCAAATATCTGATGATAATCTGATTTCTTGACTTATCAGATATTTCAAAGGTGACCATGAGAACGAGCTAAACTTACTTACTGTCCTTTATCATATACTGGCAGTTGCACAATTGTCAGATAATAAATTAACGTGCAGATTTCTCCCTAAAGCGGATTTTTTTACCAGCATATATCTTTGTTTACCCAATTAATAGTAGGTTTTTTACACATTTTTACAATAAAATGAAGGAAGTTGGAGTTGTGCAAGACGTTAGACCCAGTGTTTTGCATTCAAGGCAACCACTATTTTCTGCAAAGTATAAACAGAGGACCAGAGCACTGACAAATTAGTCCCCAAATTAGCATTGCTAATATTACAACTGTTTGACAAAATGAGACCCTTGGAAGTTTAGAAAGTAACAGGACGCTTGTAAGACATGTCATTACGAATGTACATCTGATCACGATTAGATAATATACTAAAGCTAAGGCCTACCCTTTGTTTTTAAGTTTTTTATTCGATCATGGAAAAACCATATGTTGCAGTTCTTCCAAAGACCACTGCGGCAAAATACAGATGTTTCTTATGGATTTCTATGTCAAAAGGTCTGATTCGACACCAAAAACAGAAAGATTTTGCTGTATTTAATGTGAGGAATAAGAGATTATCCATGTAGTTTATGAATGCCAAAGACTAAAACACAGAACAGGATTTTTTGGTCATTGTGTTATCAAATTCTATTAGATCATTCCCAGTGATCTGATTTTTGTAGGCTTTTTAATGGGCTTTTTGTTGCACAGTCATATAATTACTAGTTTTAACAATTAATATTTAAGGCAAAGCCAAAGATTCGGTGGTTTGGCTGTAAAGTTTGTTTTGTTTTGTTTGTCACAGACACATCTTCGATGGGGAGCTGAGTGCCAGTCCTATGAAATGTCCATGACAGCTGGTGCTTTACATATGAACAGTTCCAAACCAACATTAATGTCTAAAGTACAATTCGTCCGCATCCCAGAGTACATGGAAGAGATGGGCAAAAGGTACATCTCTGTGGAAATCTGTAACATATCCTGACTTCCAAAGGAACTGATTTACTTAAGGTAGTGCTGCCATATTTTTCCAGAGTGGAACGCTACATTCCTGGAATGGGTTTACTTCTCGGATTCTACCAGGAAAATGAAAGAAATGCCAACCAGGAGGTGTCTGCGTCCATTACTGCTGTCTCAGAAGACAGCATTGATGTGAATATTCAATTCCCAGAGGTATCAGAGGAGACCTGTTTTGCTGTTAAACATGCAATTAGTTGTGCAACAAATGGTTTACGTGTTTTTCTTTCTCTTCTCTCAAAAGTACACTGTGTACCGCAAGGCTGTGCCACTTTCAGTTGGTTTCCAGCACAACATGACAACACCACAATAGACAGCTTTGGATGAGCATGACGTTGTGTAAGTAATCCTAATATGTTTAATTAAGCATGGGCCTTTGTTAATTCAGCCAAATTCTCGCTCAGGATGGCTTTGAACTGGTTTGAAAGGATTCTGGAAAAAATCAGATGATAGGGCATAAGCCTAAGAATGTATGAAAATTTAGATGCCTTTATTAAATATGTTTTTTTTTGTTTTTCAGAAAGTCAACAAAGCCCAGATGGAAGCAAGATGTCTGATTCATTATCACAGACTTCAACTCACATCTCTCCACTGAGCTAAACATCAGGAACTTAAAATAAACTTTACAACCAGAAATGAAAAAGTAATCTTTGCTATTGCCTGTATTACAATGATCTGTATATGGTTAGAATGTAGTGGTTTGAAATGATGTTCATACACTAACATGAACCTTTAACCATGAACATGTAAAGTGTTTATAACTGTTTGTCGATTCGTAGTTTTCTTTTACTGCGTTTACCACAACTCTTGATTAAAGAAATGCAGAGAAATCTGTCTCTCTGTTTCCTTATTTACTGCAGCACTTGACATGATATTAGCTGAACAGAACAGGCAGATTATTTACAACTTCTTGATCAAATTGAGGAGAAATCAGAATTGTGTTTCTCAAATACCCGTTTTTGCAGCAAAAGAAAAAATCTGAGCTCATTAATGAATATCTCACAGCAATATTAGGTAAGGCAAAGAACAGCTGGGGTGATGAAATCACCCGAAATCCTACATGTTCATTTATGAAAGCAAAATGTCACACAAATCAGATTAGATTCTTCTAACAATATTTGATGACAGATATATTACATCCTCTGAGTTGCTTTCTTTTGTCTAAATTCAATTTTCTGCCTTTTTTTATGTGAGTTTGAGGGTGAACACAGTACTGTATTAGTATGATTTTTCTATAATAGTTTACAGAACCAAGAAGTTTTTGCTATTAAAATAGTAGTTAGAAATGCAAATCAATACTAACATAATTAACAGAGAAGTGTTTTCAAAAAATAGTTTTTTTAACACTTAGCTCAATAAGAATTGTCTTCATCCTGGAGTCAATAATACATTTAAGACTCAAAACTCAAATATCTGCCCCATCTTTTAATAATCAACAGATTTTAAATGATTCTTTTGTCACGCCCCATATTTCGGACTCACAAACTGAAGTGAAAATGCAAATTTAGGCGATTTGGAAGAGACATGTTTGCAGGTCTGCATGACCTGATCTGTATATTTGTTCAACTGTCCCAACAGGATTGTTTGTAGATATGAGTACACACTGCCATTACAAATGTTCTTAAAGTTCACCGCCTCTGTTTCATGCAGTGTCCTTTGGCAAAAACGAAAAAATACCTTCACAGGTACCACCCATACTTTTGCACTTCTTCTTTGATATCTACAAGTGGCAGCGTTTCCCTGAATGGCTGAGGTTAACTGAGACATGAAAAAAGTAATAATGGCATCATAACCAAGGAACAGTTGTTCTAACAATGTCAAACTCCTGCGTGAACTGATTTAGGCAGATGGTGTTGAATTGTTAGTAAAAACACGACGCCATCAAAGAGAGCACGGTTGAGACTAATTATGACTGCAAGATTATGCTTCATCTTCATCTTCAGCCTATACTCTGTCTTGCCAAAGCTAACACCCCCCTTATCAGAGAGGATGTGCCGGGGGATCAAGGTAAACCTGACCTCATGTCGGCATGACTTCAGAAGGTGACATCAGCCGTGCAGAAAACGTTCCACTCTGACTGCTCTGCTCATTTGCAGGAGAAGGGATTGGCCGTCTACTCCTTTTTACACCCCGCTCACTCTATAATTGCGCCGTGCCTCATTAGGCACAAAAGCCATCTGAGAATGGCTGATAGTAAAACCATGGCAACAGGCATTTTTGTCCAATTGTGTGAGCTGACACAATAAGATTGGTGCAGAAACAAAAGCACAATAGAACATTTTATGATAAAAATCACAGTAACACCTGATCACAAAAGTTTTTAGCAGAGAGGATACATTATTTAAAAAAAGGATCATTTTTCTTAATCTCCTTTTGTTTTGAGTCTCTCCAAAGCTGAGAGCACAGATGTGAGTTCTGCATCTTTGTTTAAGCCCGTGAGCAGGAGAGGGCAGTGTTTACCAGATCTCCCCACCAGCGGCACTGATGAAAGACTGGAACCATTCAGCATTTGCTCTCCTCACAGAAGGGCCGTGTAGTGGATGCTGACATTTTGAGGATAGATAAATATGTGACTTGGCACATTCAACGCGCTCTCACATCTCTGCGGTTTGCAAACAGAGGACGTATTTTTTCGAATGCACACAAAAACTGCGACTTCTAGTATTGCAATGTGCAGCTGAAACCCCCCCACTACTCCTGCTTTTATATAGTTGAAGCATGACTTTTATTTTGGGGATAAACAGATGGCGCTCATGGGATTTGCACCTAACTTGGGGCTTTGTCATATCTTGTTCAACCATACAGAACTCTTTCTTAACGCAGGAAGCTGTTTCCATCACAGCAAAGGAAAACATGACTAAATGATTGATCAGGTAATTTGCAAGAGCAATAAAGCGGATTGCTATTCCAGGACACAAAACAATTGAGCAAATTGTCTCGCTATTCAGCTTCAAATGTACAAAACCCAACTGTGCAAGGGGAGAAAATTAAAAGTAGATGGGCCGCTTTCATCACTGACTTTTTAAGTCGCAGACATTCTAAGGGACACTTTAAAACCACAAGGCATCCCTTCTCAATCACACACTTATTGCAACGTTCCTTAATAGAGAGGCAATGGAAACCTACTTTTAAGAATTTAATGGAAATTCACGTTGAGATGAAAACCTGAACACAGCTCAGCCCCCCCCCACAGAAAACACTTATTTTGGGAACATGTTCAAATTGCTCCATCAGCAGTATAACTTACTGGGCTGTCTAACACAGTGTTATTGCTTTTAATTGAGGTTGCATCATCTTTTGAGCTTCATGGCTGAACAGAGAGGAGAGGTAGGGTTAATGTGAGGTCTAATACAAATGATAGCAGCAGCAGGAACAGGAGCTTTATCTCAACCAAAGATGTCGAGTTTTTTTTTTCCTTTACCAAGCAAGCACAGACTGATAATACGAAAGTATTCTGTAGTCTACAGAAACCTCATTTGAATATCATGTGAATTCCTGATGATAGACTTAAATTCCTGCATCAGCCTGCAGTCCCTACATGCCCATGCAACACAAATTCTCTTAATTGCTTTGGTTTATCTTTTAACACATCACCCTGTCTGCAACCATCTACTTCAGTGAGAAAAATAGTGCGCATCAGTAAACTTTTTTCTCTTTGCAAATTCACTTACCGTACTAAACAAAGAGCAAACTTTTATTTGACTTAAAGTTGCATAAGTTGTCACGCATCTCAGTGCATGGGATTTGTTCTTCACGTTTGACCTATCCCCTGGGGATGTGATGAGCTGCAGAAACCACTCCCCCCAGAACCATTTGGTGGTTTAACCCCCCAATCTTGTCAAGCAGGGAAGTGGTGTGTCTCATTGTTAGTCTGTGATGTGACTCGGCCGTGAACGTTCCAGTCTCAAGGGGGACACTCACACTGAGATGGTGTGACAAAGAGATTGGTTGACCCAAAACCGACTGTCAGACTTTTTGTTTTAAGAGATTTTGTTCGACTTTAGCCACTAGATTTCATACAAACAGTAATACAAAAAGTTCATAAACACATATGGACATGTGTGTAGGTTGGGTGTTCCTACAAATTTCAATTTTTTATTATTATTTTATTTTTCAAGGACAGTGCACATTAAAAGCATCACTGAGTCCGAAGTAACCCAGCAACTGTTTCTCATCTGTTGTCCCTGGACAGATGTTGAAAGTGTCTGCCCAAGAAGCTGAAAATAACCATTTCATATATCAATAAAAAGGATATAGCTTTGAACATCCTGCTGACCTTTAATATAAAATCTCACAACTTAATCCATAAAACGTGGCTGGTTTGATGCAAAAGCAAACAACAAGCCAACAATTTCAAATGTCTCTGACTGTGAGGTTTGTGCCCTTTGGTTTGGTTTGTTTGATCTCAGTCTTCTTGATTCGTGTCGTATTTCGAAGGCTTAGTTTTCCCTCAGTCATCTGGTTTTATTTGCCCACAGCTATGTTAAGATAAGACAACCATCCTCTGTGTATTTAACCCTTGTACTATCCCAGGCACTTTAACGTTAGGAGTTGGGTCATCTAGACCCACTAGACAGTGCTCTGAACCTTTTTTCTTCAATGATTTGTGATCTTCACTGGTGTCCATGGATTACATGAAATCTTTCCACCTTTATCCACCTTTGTCATGGTAGGGAGAACACGTCAATGTAAGGGTGGGATCATCTAAGATAGCACAAGGGTTAAGTGTTTGGTTTTCAATTTTGTGTTCTCAGATCACCTGCATTATCACTCTTTTTGGTTTTCCCTTTTGCTCAGGTTTTTTTATTTTTCCATATTTTGAGTTTTGTCATTAAAGTATTCGCACCACAAACCCAGCCTTCTGCAGTTTTGGTTTTACCACAGGTTCTTGGACAATTAACCCAGATGACTGAAGTTTTTTTCAGTTTTAGATCCAGGGTAAACCCCCTAAGCATAGATAGGGCTCCGAGTTGGCTTGTGGGTCAAGGATCGTTGGTGTCAGAAAGCGTCTCCGCTTGCGGTGGAGCTACTCCAGTTCTTATAACGGTTGGGGTGCAGAGCCGGCTTCCCTCCTGCTCACCTCCATTTTCTGTGGTGGGGGGCGCATAGGTTCAACTCTTTCTTGGTTGCCAATGACAGCTGGAACAGTGCGTCGGCGACAAAGCATGTGATGCTGTGCGTCCTCCCACGGCGTCCTTCTGTGTGGTCCAGGCCTCTGCTTCAATGAAGCCAGACATAACATATCTAGAATGTAGCTCTGTCTTCAACAGTACTAAGCACCTCTCACTGAAATCTGGGACTGACAGGCCAATAGTAATAAATCAAGGAAGCCTTCCTCGGAAAACATATTTTTTAGATTGTGTTTCTTTTCAAAGACAAAACAAAAAGCTCGGATTAAAAGCAGGCCCTTTTTTGCACTTCATTCAGGACAACCTTTTAACTCAGCTAATGCATTTACAGATGTTCTAACACAATGATATGCTTGGATCTCTAAAATATTTTATTTATCTAGACAAATATAAAATATGGACTGTCACCCAGGATGGAGCTCTCTCAAAAGGGGTCAGCTAGTTCTGCAGAGAAAAATGTCCCAGCTTGTCCATCTGTGACCTCTGCCTACAGCAGCACACAGAGAAACTGGTCTGAGCAGAGAGAGGCTTGAGGCTTCAACACAGCAGTATAGGATACAACATTAGAGAAGGAAGTTCTCTGCTAGACTTAGTAGAACTTTTAAATACTCATTAAAAAAAACTCAGATTTGAGATGTCTTTACCTCCTAAACAACTAACACGAGCTGTTTCTCTGGTGGATTCACTTCTGATCCATCCTGGTCGCTCCCAAAGAGAACCTCATCATCATCTTCATCACTGCTACCTCCAGCTCTGCCTCCTTCCTTTTTCTCAGAATATTTAACCCAACAACATGGTAGCTTTCACCACAGTCTGCTACACGTTTCCTGTGATACTCGCTGACAGTCTTTTGCCACATTTTACTGACCAAAGGACATGCAAACCTGTAACTGACCAGAAGGGGGCAGTAATGGTCCAATCAGTGGTGCAAAAATCTTTGGATGGAGGCCCCCCATTCTATTTTTACTTGTGAGAATTTGATGTGTTCCTGTGCAGATCAGTGACATTCTTCTGTTCGAAACATTTAACCCAGAAATACAGACATGAGCAATGAAATCACATCATTCAGTATGATCTGACCCAAATAGCAGAGACTAATTTGGATTAGTACTTTACAAACTTTTCTCTTTACAAGTAATAAAGTTAATCTTCACTTGACTTAATAGACTCTTATTGCACTTGGTTGTAACAGTCTAAAAGGAGAAAAACTACTTGTTTTGAAATTAAAAATAGCCTGGTAAGGCATTTTGCCTAAAACAGGGATCCTGCTGAATGATGCTCCATAACTGAGCAGCAGAAGTAGGAAAAGTGCAGAAGAGTGCTGGTGAAGTAGCTTTAAGCATTCAGCAGCTAAGAATACAGCGATCCTTCATGTGCAGTCTCATAGGCTCTGTATCTATGGCAAAAGAAGGCCACTGATCCCTGTCTGCGGAGAGCAGTTGCCATGGAAACCTCACAGTTTATCAAGGTTCCAGGCTGAAGAGTCTACTGATGTTTCTCCCTCGCACTTCCTCAGAGTCTCTCTCTCTCTCTCACACACACAAGCACACACATACCCAATATGCGAACCACAATGAGTAACACATGTCCAGATGCAATTTCAGAGAGAAACATTGCAAAATGAAATGAATGCCCCCCACCTCTCTAAACAGCACATGAGGTGTTAGAGGAAAACATGACCATATGCTCAAAGTGGTGTCAGAATTTTGGTCCGGCAGTTTATATGCTTGATGCTAAACATTTACATACAGTGAGCAGGTGGCGAAGCGTTGGGGTGATTACAGATTAGCCATAAGTAGAAACTTGGCTGTTTGATCCCTCAATGACCAGAATTTACTCAAACTGGGGACACTGCTGTGTTTAATTCTACAAGAACACGGCTCAGTTAACATTTTCCCACAATGCCGGGCCAAAAAGCTTTTATGTGAGAGTTACAGGCAACCGAGAACGAAAACTTTATCTGTGAGCCCAACTCGGGAGGTATTAATGGGACTGGTGGTTCTACCCAGATATATGTACTTTCAATGCAAGCAAACTCATTGACTCAAATGATGCAATACTGACGTCCATAGGGAATTTTTTTTCTGTTAAAAACTGGATGACAAGATCCGCACCTCTTCTCTGACAGGGTTTCAAAATAGGAACTCAAATGTTAGTGAAGACAGACAGACATTGTTAACCTGGCTCTGACACATGCTTTCATATCAGACTCTCCAGAAGACTTGTATGTAATTCTACTTCATCTGTGAGCTTAAAGACCTCAAACACAAAGTATTCTGAGTTGTGATTCTCCTACAACGTCTAGAAGCTATTTTTAATGTAAACTATGCTTTAACTAGCGTGACTGTAGTTTGTCATTCCTGCCTGTCCTCAGAAAAAGAAAATAATCAGCTTAAGCATGACAAGCCTAACGGGTACACTCAGTGTGACACCTGAGTTCATCTTGCAGGAATTGAGCAGCTCAGTTTACAGTTAATGGAGGGAGATTGAAGCTCAGAGAACACTTTTTAGCGTGCATTTTGAAACCTGAGAATTATCACCCTTAATTCTGAAATGTTTTCAAAATAAATGACAAATTCCTGTCCTGTATTTCCTTTGCATTGCAAAGGAAATGAGTTAATGAGACATGCTGGAGTATCGCCTCCCCTCATCCAAGCAATGGAACGTTCGTTTTGACAAACCAGCTAGAAATGACGACATTTCTTGCCTAAACACATGAAAATGTTGTATTTATGGCTTTTTTTCTTGCTGTCTTTTCTGTTAATATCTTTGTGAAAGGTAAAACAGGTGTCAGCTTTTCTGCTTAGTAACATTAAGCAGCTGCAGGTTGCATATCACATTTTATAGCTTTGCTAAATGCTTCAAACGTAAATTGACGGGACAAGCATGATACAGTATTCTCTCTCATTTTCAAACTGCCACTAAGAGGACACAGTGTTTCGACGAAGCCGCAAACATGCTCCACACGTCAGTTTCATTTGGCACACCGTTAATGAAAAACAGCACAATAAATGATTGTGTCACCATGTAAAAATAAACGAGAGAATTTCAATTTTGAAGCACCAAATGCTTCTAGACACCTTGAAAGATGGGTCTAATCTCCAGTGGGGCCTGGCATCTCAGAGCAGCTCTGCTGTCTGGCCTTCTCCCAGCGATGCAACTTGATTAAAGCAGGAGCAAAGTAACACTAAAGACAACAAACTGACAAGTTGACTGTGAATGCACTGCTGTAGACAAAAATAGGTCTCGCATGTAAAAACACACAGCGGGATAAATATTAAAAAAGAAGATAAAACAGACACAAAAAAGGCATCACCTCACTTAAAGTCCCACTCTGATTATCGTTTGATCTACTATTAAAGCATTCCCAGTGGTCTTTTTAGCCAAAATCCAAAAACCTGTGTCGTTTTTTGGGACATAGTTTCTGCAGAGCAGCAGGAGTTTATTTGAAAATCACCTCTGATATTGTTCAAAAAAATTGGAGCTATCCAGCCGTACAGTTTTGAGGCAGACGCTATGTCAAACAAGGACTATGAAGACGTGTTTGTATTTGTCTGAGGATGCACCAAAATGGAGCGGAGCAGGGAGCTTGTGGCCCGCTCTGCGTGCTTTCTAAGTCACTAATGTGCTGATTTGCAAAAATTTGAACAAAGAAATACTTAAAAATGCAGTTTTAAGCTTAATTTACTTTACATTTGTTCTCCATCATCAGAAAAATACCATGTTAAAACACCAAAAACATTATTTTCATCGCATTTGGTGTTTAAATAGTGGGCTTGAAGGATTTTGTGTCACATATAAACTGAGTCTATGCAGCAGAAGTTTTGTTGTTGTTGTTGTGACATGGTGAGCGCTGGCTGATTGTCTTCCACAGTAAATCAAGTATTGCATTCCAGTTTTTATCCCTGGAGCGATGAAGCCAAGCAGACTGCTCCAATAAGAAATGTACATTAATATTCTATTATAGATTGAATATGCTGTGACGTCCCCTACATCAGATTGTTTAAAAACCTGCAAGTCTTGAAGTTTCACTGTCAACATGTCAAATGAAAAAGGGCCTAGAGACCAAATTTTCAGCCTCATTATGCATCTTTTCTGTCAGCTTTCACACTTGTAGATTTTCCCCTCAGACACCTCCATAACACGCAGAATACAGCAGTAGAAAATGTACACAAAATACATGTGAGCCCAGGGAAGAAATATTATTAGAGGCTTCTTAGGTGTGGCTTTTTTATTCTACACTAAGGGGAAGAAAAAAAGTGCCTGCATGACCAAACTGTCCCAAAGTTTTTCAGATGCACACAAAGTGATGACATCCCTTTAATCCTCCATGATCCTCCACACGTAAGGCTCATTTTTACTCAGCTTTGTCTAGAATCTGTGAAACCCAGACTCTGCATCTATGTGAGTCATTTCACAAACACAGGTGGATGCCTCCACAACTGCATGTATTATTGAGAACCTGACAGATAAATCACAGTTTGTGCGACTCAAGAGTTGTCAGCAGCACAGCAGCATCGCGGGGGACCGGACTCGCGCTGGTTTTCTTCACCCCGTTCACCTCAGAATCCTAACACAACCATGCCAGCAGAAATTAGGGCCCGAAACCCAGAGACAAATGTGTCAGTGCTGTGGAGACTGGAATGAAAAAATATTGATCACTCAGTGGCACGGTGCAGGAACAATCTACTTCTTTTGGACATGATCAAGACGAAGGAGCTGAAGCGTTGTGAGGTAACAGATTACCTGGGAGCTCATCTGGAAAACAGAGCAAACTGGAGGATGTTCAGAAAGTGAAAAGCAGACGGTGACCCTTGAAGAACCTGAGGTCTAATGGAGTTTGCAGCAGAAGATTTAGGTTTTATAAGCAAAATTCTTGGAAAAGTGGCATCAAAGCTTGTAACTAAAAGACACAAAACGAGCAGGTGAAGAATTGTGCTGCTGATGGCTTTTGAAGCTCATAACTGCTGTGTAAATAGCTTCATGGAAAATTGCACTTGGCATTGCTTCAAAAAGAACGTTGCCAGGAGAGGACAGTAACTAGTTAGAATTTTCGTGTGGATGATCTTTAGAAAGTTTGATAAAAGATGTTTAGTATTTTCCTATTGAACTCTTTGTATTCGTGATCCTTTTGAGTTCATGTTTTACTTCGAAGCCCATCGAGACGACTGTTGTTGTGATTTCGGGCTATACAAATAAAATTGAATTGAATTGAATTGAATTGAATTGAATTGAATTGAATTGAATTGAATTGAATTGAATTGAATTGAAAATGCTGTGAATGCCTCGCGAAAGATTCTCAACAACCTATGGGAATACAGTCAGGAAATTTAACCAAATACTCAATACTTAATATTGTATTATTTGCCAATTAATTGAAATCAATGTGAAGTTGGTGCTTAAAATGCAAATACATTTTCATTTGGAGGTGATTGTAACCGAAAACCTAATTACTGAATGGTTAGCTTGAAATGTCATGATGGGCATCCGTTTTCATCAGAAAAACTCTTTATTCCACAGCACCAGATGATTACAGTAATTATAAAATTTAATTCCATGAGAAAAATTTGTGTTTTTCTGATAGAATTGAATAATGGGACAAAGAATTTCTTGTGTTTTACTGTTTCGAACGAAATGCGACTGTGGTTTTGCAGCAAGGATCTTAATTCTTCTTGTTACTAAACAACTGCATCTGAAAAAGATCCTTCGTTTATAGCATTGTGGAAAACAGCCCCCCTCACACACACACACACACACACACACACACACACACACTTAAAGAGAGCATGTGTGTGCTTTAAAATATGGCCTTCTGGGCGGTTTTGTGAGGAATTCACATGTATGGAAGAGTTGCTATTAGAACAATGCCACACTTTCAAGTTGTGTCAAAATGCATCTCAGTACTTTGCCAAACACGTAAACACACAAACAAACCCAGTTGGTCAGATTGCAAAGGATTTATTTGTTGGCATTGAGCGGCAGAAAAATACTCCAGGAAAACAAAATTTAGTTTCAGACTTCGGAGGAAAAAACATCAAAGTCCCACCTGACTAAGAAACATCACTTTTAAAATTACTACAATTACCTACTGTAAAGGTTCGTAACCTTTTTAAAAAATGGTTAATAATTACTTAATTGTCGGAGTTCTGTTTGGTGTTCGATAAGTGCCGCCTATAAAAACACACACATGACAATAACTGAATAGCAATTTTCAAAGAATCTTCTGATTTTCAATCCCTTTTTAATGTCCAAAGAATCAGCTAAAGTGTCATTTTGTCCTCCCAGGGTAACGTACTTTTATTTATGAACATTTTTGGTTGATTTTGTTTTATAAAAAAGAACGTAAAAAGTACACAACAATGACTTGACCAAGTACCACTAAGTATTATTTTTAAGGTTTGTAATTCTAAACTGATTACTGCATATTTAGCTTCTAATCCAAACTTGTCACGTTTACTGTCAAAGCACTAAAAATGTTGGTATAACGACAGATGTCGGTGTGTCATCATCTCGGACTACTTTATATCTGCATACTGTACAGATGTGATGCAGAAGGATATGTGTTCTCATTTTTACATTATTGCAGTAGTTTCCCATCCTGCTGCAGAAGAAATGTGTTGGAAAATCTGGAAACAAAGTAAATTGTCCAACAAGCTACACGATGGGTAATTGCAGCGAGTTAAAACAGTTGTAGTACAAGGGTTAAAAGATAATCAAAATCCTCATGAATGTGCATTTTTCAGTGAAAAGTGAACTCGTGTGTATGTGACTGTCGTCTAAAAAAAGCTGCATCATCCCATGGATTACACTAAAAGTCCTTGGAAGTTTTATTAATTTATTTTTGGCTAATTTTCTTGATGCCTTTTGATTTTTCTGCCATGTTTATGACATTTGCGTCTTCAGATCCTTACATTTACAGCCCCATGCTGCAAACTAGACTAAACAGAATTTCTGTTTTAAAGTCAAAGGTGAGGAAAACTTAATCTGTCTTTCATTCTAATAAATTTATGTAATAACCCCCACAAGCAGAGAAGCACAAATAATGGCATTTAGGCGAGTGGAGTGTTTGTAACAATCCAAACACATGAATGTTGAGTTACTGTTTTAGTTCATTCTGGTATTAGTATCACAGAGCTCAGGAGCTCAGCACCAACAGCCTAACATTTTTCAGTCAGGTGTAATTATTGCCTTGTACCTATTTATAGATTGTTCAAGAGGTTTTAATTCTGTTGATCACATTTTTCTTTGACAGCACAGACACTGTGATCACTTCCTGATGACAGAATAACTTTGATGTTTTCTCTGTGAAAAAGTTTATTTTTCTTCAAAAGAGCTCTGCAACTTTGAGTCACAATTACTTCATGTGACTGCTTAGATCAGAGGTGGGCACTGAGGGCCGCATTCCTGCATGTTTTCCAGCATACCCTGCTCTGGCATGTTCTAATTGGCTGGACACACCTGAACCAGGTAATCAGTCATGAGTAGGGAAAGGCTATCTTGAAATCATGCAGACACACCGGCCCTCGAGGCCTGGAATTGCCCACCCCTGGCTTAGATTGTTAATCCAAGTCCTTGGAGTTTGTGTCAAATGTTAATCTTGACAATAGAATGCGATGCAACTATTTGTTATTCTTTTTTTTAATGATGTTGATGCTTAGTTCTCTCTAAGCAGCACTCTTTCAGTTTAGACTTCACTGAACTGCAGATCAAGCTAATTGTTTTGCTGGTATTCTGTGGAAAACATAAAAAGGTTTAGTTCCAGCTGATGCTTTTCTTCTGTCAAATGACACAGTTTGCATTTCAATCCTATGAAAAATTGTTTTATAAAAAAAAAAAAAAAACCTAAAAAAAACCTTAGAGTTACTGTATGGCAGGTCTTTAGTTCAACCTTACTCACCAATAGTGTGAGTTTTGTTAGGGCTGTGTACCTTTTGCCTATGCACTTCCTAAAACTGAACAAAAGGTGTTTCAGACTTATTGTACACATATTCTTAATCATACCTCAATATTCCCTAAGTGATCTTTTTTAAAGATATGAGTTGACTCGTACCGATCATTGTTTCCATTCTCAGTCTTTTTTTTTTTGGAGTGTCCATCATTAATTCAGCAAAACCTTAGTCACACGCACATGTATGGGGGTTGACGTGTATGAGTCTTGCAGGGTTTTTTTGGCTCAGTAAGGGTCGCAGAGAGGGTAATGCAGTTGTGTCTTGTAGTTCCCTGAGGTTCGTACCGCCACCTCAAGGGAGGTAATGAAAATGGAATGAACCACTGTCTTACATGTAAGTTTATCATCAAGTTTGTAAAGATCATGTCAGTTGCACGCACTTATGAGGTACAGGTGATGCTGCATTGTAGTCCTTCGTAGTTGTTACTGGTGGCTGTGGAGCAGAGGCAGAGCGGCTGATCACTGATTGCAAGTTTGGTTCCCTCCTTGCTCGACCATGTGTAAAAGTGTCATTGGGCAAGACACAGAACCCCACATTGCTCTGGTGGATAAACGTTGGCGGTCAAGTGTTTGGCAGCACCAGCTTGTGAATGTGTGTACAGGGGTGAATGGGACTGTGACTGAAGTGCTTTGGGCCTGAAAGCAAGGTAGTAAAGCGCTAAATAAGTACATGCCATTAGTAATGTCCACGTATGCATGCAGCATTACTGTACCTGAATGCTGCATGCACAGGGTGCGCAGGTGGCAAGCAAGTGCCTATAGGATGCCCACACAATCTATGCTCTAATTATCTGATTTCTTCATTTCTAACATGCCGGGATATGTGCAAGGAGCACACACTTATCATTTGATCAGCACTGACAGGCTCTTTGGCAGTGTGTAGCTTTGGGGGGGGGGGTTGAAAAAACAAAAGAAAACTCTGTGCGACACGCCTGCGTCTCACCTACTTCACCCTTACTTAGCCTCATGTGTTTTATAAGTGTACACCTCAACCTATGGACCGCAGCTTGCCCCTAGTAAAAAAATGTGCATGAACATTTTTGCTCTACAAGCAGGGGTCCCCAAATCCAGGCCTCGAGGGTTGGTGTCCTGCTGGTTTTCCAGAAACCTTACCTTATTTGCTGCTGATTACCTTGATTGGTGTGTTTAATAATAATAAGGAGCTTCCATGGCAGGTTGGATGGAAAACATGTAGGACACCGGCCCTCGAGGCCTGGATTTTAGGGAGCCTTGCTTTACAGGCTCACCGAGTGGCCACCTTTGTGTCCCGTGTCCAGTTTTCACCTGCACACAGCCTGCATGTCCTCGTAAGGGCAATTCTGACTAAGCCTTCACAATGTTCCCATTTAATTCATCATTAGGTACTAGCATTTTATCATCTACACATGCACAAGACCTTTAAAAGTGCTGCTTTAAAGTTGTTGTTTTTAGTTTACCACTATGTAGTCCAGTCAGAGTGGTTATTTTCCTGAACTGAGTTTTTGTCTCTGACCACTTGATATATCTGGTAGTGTTATAGTATAATAGGTAAACACAATAGCTTCAACAGCAGATCATTTTTCCCTTCTCTTTAAAGAGATTTTTCTATGTTATTTTAGCTAATGTGCATCCACCCTGGTAAATAGACAGTTAATGAGACAGACAGACAATTAGGCAAACAAAGCAGCTGCTTAGTTAAATGGCCCACAATTGTCGTTGTTGTTTTTAGTACTAATGAATCCTAAAATCCATACGGTGCAATCTTTAGTCCAAATGTACTTTGTACAGTTCAATAACCTGATAAAACTTGATTCATAGTGATACTACTCTGTTTTCTTAAGGGAACATGATAAGACTCTTCATAATCAATTACCTGAAGGGTTGCTCATTGGGACCAGATTCTTCATGAAGGAATATATAAATTACATTTTAAGTTGAAGGAAAGTTTTCAACAAAACATCTAGTTATTCTAAAAATAAAAATAGAAAGATATTGTTTGTTCAATGGCCATTTTTCCAGAAAATGAAAAGACAGTGATATAAATAAAAAACCTGATTTAATTTAACTGATATACGAGTATAAATTATAGTTTTTGTCTCTCAGAACACAAATGTGGGCATAGAAATCAACAAGCCCCACTCTGTACGTCTTTCTTGTTGAACTGCATGACACTGCTTTGTTCTGTGTGGATGAATCCCTGCTCCTCTGTAACAGTTCTACTGAGACAGTTTTTAAGGATTCTTTGCTTTCATCTCATGTTTTCATTATGATGCAACATGGAAATTTCTGTGCAATCTCCAAGATCTGAACAGATTTCTGAGAACAGTCAGCCAGGAGGGGAAAAAATATTTAGATGATCTTTTTCCAACTTGACAGAGATTCTGTGCCACAGAAAGAAAAAAAAAGATCATTTTCTTTTGAATATCTGTATTCGTTTTTAAGTGCAAAATTTTACAAAAAAGTAAATACGGTACTAAGATAGGTCTAATGGTTAACAAAAATGAAAAAGAATTTTGTAAATGATCCTACTGCAGTGTTTATTATTCCAGTCCATATATATATCACTGTGCATCCTGTTGAAATGTGATCCACCTGAAACCAAACCAATAAGAGAGTATTTGGATGTTTTATGGGTTTATCTCATGACCGGGTTTCGTTTAGGCCTGTTAGGTTTTGGGTTAATCAAGCTCCTACTTGCTTTTTTTCAGTAATTAAAACTCTTGAAGCTTATTCTTCTCATAAGTTGTTCTTGTCATTTGAATGTTAGGTTGATGTCTTTGATTTTTAACTTATAGTAGGAATATGCCCATAAAACAATCACTTTATTCACCAGAACTTTTCTTTTCTTTCAAATATTGACTGAACAAATGACTTTATTTATATGGCACTTTATATTGTTATCAGTGCACCAAAGTGCTCAACAATAAGTAGAAAAAAACGATTAAAAGTTTAGAGATAATTAAGTAATGAATGGTGATAATTTACATGAAAGGCTGATATAAATTAAATAAAACAAGCAAATACACCTGTATTTCCCATTGGTTCTCTTTATTAACCTTCTTTAAAATTACAGAAATAAATTGAACTTACTGTCCTTCTGTTCTTCAATGAGTGCCCTTGAATCTGGAGGTTTAGAGGAAAACAGAGTGATGATCACAGGTTAACTATCACAGTTCTTTTCTGCATTAAAAAGAAAAGCTAAACAGGCATTCTTAAACGCGCTTTTAGCATATGGTGTTCACACTGGATTGTTGCTACCTAATACTAGCATGTGTACTTACAGTTGGAAGAGGCTTGTGGCAAAATGTCAAAGTGGTGCAACTCTTGCGCATCTTGCTACAGGTTCAATGGCCGCACGTTTTGTACATAGACGCGGAAACAAACGTAAAAACTTGTGCAGTGACGCGTTACCGCGAGAGTTTCGCATATACACGTGTTAACACAGACTTTTCATTGGAGATGGTTGCTTGAACACACGTTGACAAGGCCAGAGTAAATGTAGCATGAGGGCTACAAGATTCACCTGCACTTCTATCTCTGTTTCCTTCAGTCACACAGCATCTTTTTAAGCCCACATGACACAGGGGTGAGTTAGAAATACACCGCTTGAAATGGATGCTTAGAAATTCTGGGAGTAAAACAATGCGGCAGCCACTGGTTCTTTCCAGAAAGCACGAGGTTAAAGTGGTTTGACAAGTACTTGAAGGCCCATGATATGTGTGTGCGAGTATATTAGATGCTACATGAGAGGCGCCACAGGGTTTGGTATTTCTTTGACAGTAAGCTCTCCACTAGAGAAGACATTGTTGCAAAGCATTGTCCTCTAACCTCTGAGAGGCAGGTTCACACAGAGCTTACTTTAACTGAAATAACATAATTCAATCTTCATGTTTCTCTGCCTCTGCAGCAGTTTTCAGCATGTCTCTCAGGTGAGCAAAACACACTGAGTGACAGCCAAATGTTGTTGCACCTGCGTCTCACAGTCCTACTGAGCTGAATTGTGAGGTGATGAGACTAGTGTCATCAGAATCCAGCATGTCATAGCTTCTGAATGCTCTGCAGCCCCATGAAAACTCAGCCGTTGCTTTGTAGGCCACTGCATTTCACAGTAGTAAAGTCATTATAGAAGCGCTAACAGTCATTTTATCCTATGACTTGTCCAGCCACTGTACTAAATGA
Organism: Oryzias latipes; assembly: GCF_053564925.1. Lineage (NCBI taxonomy): Eukaryota > Metazoa > Chordata > Actinopteri > Beloniformes > Adrianichthyidae > Oryzias > Oryzias latipes. The sequence continues at coordinate 12,275,742 of NC_136240.1, forward strand.
AGTTTTTTTGTGAAGGCTCTTCAATGTACCACACAGAACATGTTTTTATAGACTCAAGTAGCAATGCCTTTACTTTGACCCAGGAGTATGATTTGTGCTTTCTGCCAGAATTTCATGTCAAGAGAGTAAGGTCATCTCTGAAATCTGATTAAATCTGTTAACCTTTGCCTTTGTTTTCCTTCATATTATTAAAACCACCAAATCAGTCAAACTAAATATTGAGTTTAAATGTTTCTGAGTGATTATTATTCAGCTTTAAAAAATGTGTTTTTATCTGTGAAGGACATCTGTTGTCATGGTCAGACTGCTGCCATCTATGAAGTTATTGCACCAGATTTTTTCTAAGATAATGTATTTGCATTCTACTTGTTTTCTCCCTGTCTAGTATTTGAATGTATTAAAAAAAAAGTAAAAATAAAAGTAACAAGGAATAATCAGACAGTGCTGTACAGTGGCCCCCTCGCTATGTAGCAGTTCACTGCTGTTTTGCAGATTTTTCAGTGCAATTTTGCATGATTTTTATTTTTTTCCAGAGCAAATTGTTCTGCATCTTGATTAGCTTTATATTTCTAAGGAATTAAGAGATGCCTTTCCAAATCCTACTCTACTCTGTAGAGGACATCCTGGGCTTTCCAGTGATGTGTCATGTGATGAGTTTGCATGCTGGGAACTTTACGTTTTACCTCTCCCAAGATGGCTGCCATACCATTTACCTCATTTTATGAAAAGGTGAAAGGCAAGTCAAATATTCTGTATCCATTCCTTTTTTTACCATGATAATTATATATATTCTTGGTCATAAACATGTTAGGAACAATATTTTTAGATCTGAAAAAATATTCATGTTCTCTGTTTTAAAACAGCAGGCGTTTAATGAATGTCAACTGTAGTGAACACCAGGACCATTTTAATGTATTTAATGGCACATTATTTTAGGAGAAAAAAGTGAAGCAGAGAGGATTCTATACCAGATAGTTGAGGGAGATTCAGATTTGGAGCTTTCGGATGATAAAAAGGATGAGGATGAGATCCAGGGAAAAATAACTTTTGTTTTTTTAATCAACTTGATTTTTTTTGTGTTTTTTAAACATCCATCATAACAGGTTTACACCTGTGCTCCCAGGACGCCCTGCCTATCAAGATGACGCCAAAGTTTGTGAATACCGGAGTCCAATCTCGTACTTTTCACAGTACATTGATAACATTTTCGAGGATCTGTTTTGATTTAGTTGTGTTCCAACTACCGGAGAATCACACTCCTCAGCCTCCCTGGGAAAGTCTAGGCCACAGTACTGGAGAAGACACTCCGTCCGATAGTAGAACCTCGGCTCCAGGAACAACAATTCGGTTTCCGTCCTGGGAAACAGTATAACAGCTCTACACCATCTTTAGGGTGCTGGAGTTTGCTCATCCAGTCCAGATGTGTTTTGTGGATTTGGAGAAGGCGTTGGACCGCGTCCCACATGGTATCCTGTGGAGTGTGCTATGGGAGTACGGGGTCCGGGGAGCCTTTCAGAGGGCTGTCTAGTCTCTGTATGACCGGAGTAAGAGTTTAGTTCGCATAGCCGGCAGTAAGTCAAACCTGTTCCCGGTGCATGTTGGACTCCGGCAGAGATGCTCTTTATCACCGGTTCTGTTCATAGTTTTTATGGACAGAATTTCTAGGGCACAGGCAGTGGCCGGAGGGGGTCTGGTTTTGGGACCACAGGGTTTCATCTCTGCTCTTTGCAGATGACTTTGTCCTGTTGGCTTCATCAAGCTGGGACCTCCAGCATGCATTAGCGACATGGTTTGTGGCCGAGTGAGTGTAAAGCGGCTGCTGAGGGTCAGCACCTCCAAATCTGAGGCTATGCTTCTCGACCGAGGAAAGGTGGTTTGCCCTCTCCTGGTGGGTGGACTGTCCCTGCCCCAGGTGGAGAATTTTAAATATCTTGGAGTCTTGTCCAGGGAAGACAGGAGCATGAGATTGACAGGCGGATCGGAGCAGCGTCCATAGTTATGCGGTTGACGTACCGGACGTTGCGGTGAGGAGAGAGCTGAGCCAATAAGCAAAGCTCTCAATTTACTGGTCGATCTTCCTCTGTAGTAGATAGTCCAACAAGTAGCAAAAGAGTGAAGCAGAATTTTACTTTTTTAGAACAAAATTTAAGGTTTTTTGGGTGAATATAACTCTAAAGATTTTATCTGCTCCTTTTTTCTGATTTTCCAAATTGACTTCTATTTTCACAGAAATATCTTCCTGTTGTCCTCTACACTGGACGTGTTGGGTAATAAAAAAAATAACATTTTTAAAAAAATTAAAATTGTAAGGTGTTTATTTAGGCCCAAATAGATGGGAAATCACACAAAAAAATAAATTGTAAGACACTTTTTTTCCTCGGTTCTCAGGAGGATAATGTAAAAACGGCCAAGTGCCATCACAGCGGCCAACACACGTGATGAGAGCAAAATATGTAATGCACTGAGAAGATGTCCCCTCAGTGCCCTACCCGCCAATTTTAACTGCACCCCCTTTGTACACACACCCTTCACTCCCCAATATATACATTCCAACATAAAAAACACACACATGCACACACACACCCTCACTAACACACACGTATTTCACAAGGAAGGTGGGACCTAGGACCATCTGTCCCTTACCTCATCCCTGGTAGGGGGTACTGGGCCCTTGGCAACGGCAGCCATGTTCCCTGGGTGGTGGCTTTCTAGGCCCGGCGGTCCTTTCTCCATGCAGGGAGAGGGATCCCTGAGCTTTTTGGCAAGACCAAGAGCCGGGGATCACATCACACCTGAGCCGGGGGGTGTCCGTGTCTCTGTGGTGTGGGTTCTGGTCCTTGCCCCTGAGTGCTGGCCCTCGCCAAATTTCCAACTGTGGGTGAGCCTGGTCGGGCCATGTTTACAACACTTCTTGTGGACCCCCTCTTCTCCTGGGTGCCCTCCTCCTGGGCGGGGGCGGCTAGCCCCTGCCTTGCTCCTTCCTGGACCAACCGTGGGCCGGGTGGGTGGCTGCCTGGAGCGCGTGGCGGGTCTCCCTTGGGGGGTCCTGGCTCGTACCTGGGGTTGGGGCAGGGGGATGCCCAGAACTCCTGGGTGGTGATGAGGTGCTCGTCTGGGGCTGTGGGCACTCTTCTGGGGCGGGGCCCCGGCGTGGCGAGGGGGCTGCTCTCCTGTTTGGGGTGGAGCTGGACTCTCTGTCCCCCCCATGCCTCCCTGATCTCTGGATTTGGTGGCCCCGCGGCGAACCTGCTGCCCCTGGCCTGTGTGGTGGATGTGATCGCCCGGGGGGTGGTTGTTCTCTGCTGCTGTGTGGCGTTGGGGGTTCTGGCTGCCGCGGCTGCTGCGGCGAGGGTCTTGATGTGGGGATGACCGGACACTCTCCCTCCTTCTTTTGACATTCCATCATCCATTTTAGAAGAACATAAACACTCACCTGGGCACAGCTGTTAGCTCACCTTCGCACAAATAGTTTGCGTGATTGAATGAAATGTTTCACACTAGTTGGTTTGAATGTATAGGTATGCGTGTGTGAACATTTTATGTATTGTGTACATGTTGACATGTGGACATTTTTGGAGCCAACAGGTATGTTTATAACATTTGAGTGTGTGGGTGGACAGGCCCCGCCCCTTCTAGATTTGTATTACATCTGAACCTGACCGTAATGATAAACATCCAGCAATTTGTTGCTTCATGCTGCTTTGTGGTTTTACCCCCCCCCCCTTCTATACTCATCTTCCTTTCCCCCCCTCTCTCTAACATCCCTCTCTCTTCTTCCCTCCTTTTCTTTTTCCGTCCGGTCCAACACAAAAGATTTTGATTAAAATTAATAAAGTTTGGCCTCGATTACAAAAGGGGTTTATTCAGACATACCTCTGATTTGTCAGAAGATTCATAACCCATGTTGTTAAAGTAAAATATATCCAACACAAGAGGCTTTCAGCTCTCATCTGTTTGCCCAGCTGTTGGACAGGACAAGTTAAAAAAAAAAAAAAAAGATGAGAGCAAGATATGATCAGTCCATCATTCCTCTCCAATGTGTGGAAACACGGAATATAGCAAATGTGACCATACAGTGTACTAGAATGTTCTCATAATGTTCCCTTTTGATTATGTTGATGTGAAGTCAGATCAAATTTGATTGTTCAAAATGAACCAATATTGACTATGAATCGTATCGTCAACCACAAATTATGATACTAATCAAAACATTGGAAAAAAGGAATAATTTCACCCCTAATAATCCACATCGCTGTTTTCTACTATGCTCCAAAATCACTATAGTTTCTTAAAAAATAAATTACCTCTAATTACACAATCCATTTAAAGATCGGTGGGATCAGTGTATACTGTGAGTTACTGAAAAGAAGACCAAGTCTTTTAAGAATAGGTCCTTCTGCAATATAGATGAAATAAAGAAAGCAAAGTTGCTTCTAGAGCATTGGTGTGAGATTCATATTGTAACATATCACAGTTGTAGTAAACAATTGGTTGACAGAGTGTAAGCCACACAAATGTGTACAATGACACAAAAATCTTTGGGTGTGTGGTAATCTTTAGGAGGGTCTGCTCAAGCACTAACAACAAAAACAAGCAGTCTGTTCTGTGCTGACACCATAGCAGGGAAATGTATGGTAAACAGTGTACTACAACAGATTTAATAACAAATAAAAAAGATTATGCCATGTTTAGAAAGATCAACAAAATATGCTTATATTTTTCTGTTCATTTGTAGATTCAACACCCTACACAATTTTTTAGAGACCAACTCTAATCACCTTTTAGGATATTGTAAAAACATTCCCAGTGGTCTTGTAATTATAAATACGTGTTTTTTTTACCCGCGGTCACGCTTTTAGGTTCTTTGCTTTTGTGGTCTAGTTTTTTGTTCCGTGGCGTTTTGAGTTTTATTTTTTATGTCTTCCTGTTGTGTTGTTGTTTCGAGTTTTACTTTGGTCCCCATCTGTCCTGATTGTGTTCACCTGTGTCTCGTCAGTCCTGTGTGTATTTGAGTCTTGTCATTCCCTTCCTACTGTGCTGGTCCATATTATCTTCTTCCCCTGTTTAGTGCAGTTCGCGTTTTCTGTCATTGTTCTGTCATTAGTTCTCCAGCAGCACGGCCTTGTCCTTTGCAGGGCTGCCTGCAGTCCTGCATCAAAGGGGCAAAAGGTCAGAATGTAACTTTTGAAAGGCAGACTGCACTGTGCCTGTGGTGATGCCCAACACCATTACACCCAAACAGATGCTTATTTCACAGCCATTTTCAACTGTGGGGAGATTAAACTTTTCCCTTTAAGTGTTAATAACCAATCATACACAAGAAAAAACTGTTTATTTGCAATGCGATGTGTGGGAGGAACCCATGAATTAAAAAGAACAAAAGATAAACTAGTGGGAGAATACCTTTCACGGCACACCAGAACTGGCTGAAGAATAACTCCAAAGAACCTTCCTGACCTCAAAAATAAATTTCTACAATCTTTCCTCACTGTGAAACGAAATCTCCCACTTTTGGGGGAGTCTTAAAATAGAGCCTCTAGGCAGTCTTTGTCGATTGAGCAGTTTAAGTGTTACCAGCGCTGCAGGCAGAAATCAACTCTGGCGCATTCTGAGCCCACCTTAGCTCCCCATGACTGCCTATCACACACATGGATCACCTTCGCTTTACAAAAACAAAGACAAAGACCTTGCAGGTTGGTCTAACCAATAGAAGAAAAAAAAAAAGGAAGAACTAAAAATGTGGAAGTTTTATTGAATGCTACAAATGTCTATAAGATTGAACGGTTCATTTAGCTGTGATCGTAGTTGAATATTTTCTGGAAAAAAAGGCTCTTTTCCAATTTACCGACAGCACCATGCTAAAACCTTGTCTCGGATTTGCAGCCTTTACGTGCAGACAGAAAAAAACACGTAGAACTGTGCCATTTGTCAACAAAACCCCCAAATTGTCCATGCTTCTGTCCCAGCATACACCAATACACACGCTGCCAGTCCAAATAAAAAAATAAAAATAAAAACAAGGCAACACCTTTATCCTTTATTTAACAAGGAAGATGGGTAAGAGCTTCCCTCTGGAGTGATGCTGCAGAGACGATCTCATTCATCAAGAAACCATGTGAGAGGATATTTTTTCCGGTCTCTAAGTGTATGTATTATTTTAAGAAGGTTCACTTTATCAATCATTTTTGTCGACTAAGAAAGAGAAATTTTTTCCAATATTTATACAACAGTTAGTTTTGTGGGGCTCGCACCTTCTTTTCCACATTCAGCAACATCATGGTACATTTTAGTAAGGTATGCAGACATATAAACATTTATATTAGTATAACTTTATAAAGTTATATCCGAAAACAAAAAGTTAGAATAAAATTCTTCCAAAATATTTTTTTTTCTGTATATTACTGTATACACCACTATACTTTGGTTTCAAATGAGTATGAACTGCTGTATCTTTACCCTCCCTCACCCCTTCTTCTGTTTTCAAGGTTTAGGTAAGTCATTTCTGTCATACCCTTAGCAAAAAGGGTCTATTTAAGTGTTCTACAAGTATACTTAGTCTATACTAAAAGAGAGGCAGTATACTTGAAGTCTCCTTTTTATATACTATCTATATATTGCAAACTTAAAACGTTCCAATATAGTCTGAAAAAGTATTCAATTACAGTAGTATACTTATATTTAAGTATACTTAACAAAATAAACTTCAAGTGTATTAACTTTTGCTAAGGGTATTTTCTTTAAGTTTTGGTTCTGCCACATTTCCTTACAATATGCAATACCTATTTAATGTCAGTAAAGTGGGTTTAAATATTTATATATATATAAAAGACAGATTCTTTAAAAAAGAAAGGTTCAATGAGCTCTGAAACACAAGTGGCATAAATTATTTCTCTTTTGATTGTTAAATGAGAACAAAAATCAAACTACTATTTTGAATAAGGTGGATTACTTCATTTAAATTCTTTTCAGATAAAGTGTTATGAATTAGATTAGAGTTTGGCATTTTGAGGCACAAAAAGACACCCACATTGCCCTTTGGATTTGCTGGACTTTATTCTGACCTTTTGCAAGTTTAGATCCATGGTTTTCTTTCTGCTCAAGGGAAAAGGATGTGATCATCCTCGAATGTGTAATGATTTTCAGTTTTGGCAGTTGCAGAAGTCTCCTGAATAAAACGACATGAAGACTTTTCTGCTCTATAGTTGTACTTGGACCAGTGCAATAAAAACAGCATATTGCTTTCTAAGTCTGACTCAACACTAGTTGCAAACAAAATATTTTCTTCAGAAAACAACCACATGGCAACATAAGAAATGCATCAGATATTTAAACTAATCTTTTTAGATGTATTATTTATTGTAACAAAAGTACAAAAACATTAAGATATGCAGAAATATCTCATCCATTTGGGCATAAAAAAATACAACAACAATTATGCAAACTAAAACCGGTGATCAATGAAATTACAAAATGATCAACTCAAAATAGAACTGATGGTCTTTTCTTTTAGTGAATTGTGTGGGTTTTTTTTTTCGTTTTTTTTTTCAATTCTTGGTTTAGAGAACACTACACTTTGTTTTAGTGTGTTCGGTTCCAACATGTCCTGTGATCTTAAAGAAACTAGTGGAAGAGAAATCTTGGAAGCACTCACATTGTCTGGCATCGAGCCACCATGACCTGTTGTAAGTTTTTTTTTTTCCAATTAATCTAGCATGTTGGCAAATTGGTCTCATTTTTCTGTTGCTGTTCATTGTCAGAGTTAGTTACCTTGGAAACCTGGGTTAGTATGAGCAGTAACCAACTAATAGTTATAGTACTTATTATTGGTATCTTACTGGTGATGGTGCTCATGGTGTCAATATCCTACAGTCATTTGGTAACGGATTTGTGAATCATTGTGACTGAAATAAGGGACTCTGTAAATGTGATCACATGACAATTATAGAATAGTAGTAAGTAGTACCAAAACTTTGCTGGATTTTTTCAATATTTTTATTATCCTTTTTATGTCTATTTCTAATGCCAGTATACAGGCCAAAGGTCAAAGCCATCAGACCAGCTGAAAAAGGTGGTTTGGGTGGGGCCTGAGGGATCTACTGAGGCTCTACGGGACTGCTTTGTCACCACTGACTGGAGTATATTCAAACAAGCAGCCACCTATAATGACATCACTGATGTCCAGGAGAACACAGAGACTGTCACATCCTACATGAGAAAGTGCATGAACGATGTCACAGTCGCCAAAACCATCACCCTTCGAGCCAACCAAAAGCCGTGGCTGACAGGAGACCTCCACAGACTCTGGAGGGAACGGAACGCTGCCTTCAGAGCTGGGAATGAAGCTGGTCTAAGAACAGCCAGGGCCAACCTGTCATGAGGCATCAGGGTGGCCAAGAGGGAGCACTCCAGGAGGATGGCTGACCGCTTCAGAGACAGCAGTGACACCAGGAACCTGTGGCGGGGCATTCACACCATCACAGATCACAAGCCCGCCCCACAGGCCTGCGACAACTTAACCCCTCTGCTGGACCAGCTAAACACCTTCTTTGCCCACTTTGAAGGACAACAGTATCCCAGCACCAGTGACCTGGTGCTGATGCTATCAGGTGAGAGCGTGAGGCGCTCACTAGGAAGGATAAAACCACATAGAGCCCCAGGACCTGAAAACATTCCTGGCTGTGTCCTGAGGAACTGTGCTGATGAGCTCACAGATGTCATCATCGACATCTTTAACCTCTCACTGAGCTAGGCTGTTGTCCCCGCATGCTTCAAAGCCACCACCATCATCCCCGTTCCAAAGAAGTCATCTCCCTCCTGCTACAACGACTACCGCCCGATCGCTCTCACCCCCATTCTCATGATGTGCTTTGAGCTGCTAGTCATGCATCACATCAAGTCTACCCCCCCCCCCCCCCACACACACACACACACACACACACACACACTCTGGACCCCTATCAGATCAACCGATGATACCATCTCCACAGCCCTCCATTAAGCCCTCTCCCACCTGGAGACAAAAGACTTGCATGTCAGAATGCTGTTCATTGACTTCATCTCCGCCTTCAATACCGTCATCCCCCGCAGCTCATCCACAAGCTGGACCATTTTGGGCTCAACACCTCCCTGTGCAATTGCCTGCTGGACTTTCTGACAGGGAGACCACAGGCAGTTTGTGTCAAAATAATAATAATAATGTATTGGATTTATCTGCGCTTTTCAAGTCACTCAAAGCGCTTACATTGTGTCTATTATTCATTCACTCCTCATTCATACTTGGTGATGGTAAGTTACTATTGTAGCCACACCTGCCCAGGGGCAGACTGACAGAGGCATGGCTGCCAGTTCGCGCCTACGGCCCCTCTGACCATCACCGGGATTATTCATACACATGCACACACCAGTGGAGCCACACTGGAGGCAAGGAGGGTGAAGTGTCTTGCCCAAGTACACAACGACAGTTGGCTGGGAGGAGTGGGGATTGAACCGCCAACCCTTTGATCATTGGACGACCCGCTCAACCGCCTGAGCCACTGCTGCCCAACACCTCCAGCACAATCACAATGAACACAGGGGTCCCCCAAGAATGTGTGCTGAGCCCCTTTCTCTTCACTCTGCGCCCCACTCTGCGCCAGGGGCGATCGTCTCGCGCCCCCGGCCGTCCGCCCAACACCATCTGGATGAAGCTCATCTGCTGGACTTTATGTAGTTGTTTAAATATGTAGTTGTAGGTTAGAGAAGTTCATTCTTTTCTGAGTCCTGGTAAATCGCATGTCCGTCCTGGGGGAGGATCCCTCCTTCATGTGGACACCCCCAGAGGTTTCTTCGTTTTTTCCAGAATCCGTTTTGTTAAGGAGTTTTTCCTTACCGCGAAGGGCGGTCGAAGGACAGGGATGCTTAATTTAGTTTAGTCTGTTTAGTAAGTTCAATTTAGTATTTTCTTATTGAATTCTATTTATTCATGATCCTTTTGATTTTATGTCTTACTTTTTCAATTACCGTTACAAAGCCCCATCGAGACGACTGTTGTTGGGAATTGGGCTATACAAATAAAATTGAAATTGAAACAGTTGTTGTAGAGATGTGTCTGCTGCTACAACTCTGTGTGCCATTGACCTGCTCTCTAATCTGAGCTGCTGTTAACCTGCGATTTCTGAGGCTGGTGACTCAGATGAACTTATCCTCCGCAGCAGAGGTGACTCTTGGTCTTCCTTTCCTGGGGCTGGCTGCATGTGAGCCAGTTTCTTAGTAGCGCTTGATGGTTTTTGTGACTGCACTTGGGGACACTTTCAAAGTTTTCCTAGTTTTTCGGACTGACTGACCATCATTTCTTAAAGTAATGATGGCTACTCATTCTAACATTCCATTCAGTAGGACTATCAGCTGTGTATCCACCTTACTTCTGCACAACACAACTGATGGTCCCAACCCCATTTATAAGCCAATAAATCACACTTATTAAACCTGACAGGGCACACCTGTGAAGTGAAAACTATTTCAGGTGACTACCTCTTGAAGCTCATCAAGAGAATGCCAAGAATGTGCAAAGCAGTAATCAAAGCAAAAGGTGACTACTATGCAGAACCTACAATATGACATATTTTCAGTTGTTTCACACTTGTTTGTTATGTATACAATTCCACATGTGTTAATTCATAGTTTTGATGCCTTCAGTGTGACTCTACAATTTTCATATTCATGAAAATAAATAAAACTCTGAATAAGAAGGTGTGTCCAAACCTTTATATATATAAATATAATATTAGCATTATATCAATTCAGATTGAAGACGGTGCGTGAATATTAGGTTCAATTGATACTGCAAAAAAGGTGAGTGGGAAATCCGTTCTTTGGTTTAGCAACTTTTATGAAGTTCCTTCCATTAATCCAGCATTTGTCTATTTTTGAACTTTGTTTATAATGGTGTTTTAAGTGCTATTTTACTGACTAAATTAACCTGTAAACTCATCAACTTAGTTACCCACATCTCTTTGTTTTCTTTTCTAAAGGAAAAATTATCATCCACATCTCTGTGACACTATAAATAAACATACGATTCGTTTTACTGACCTTAACCTTTTTTACAAACAAAAGCAAAAGCACTGTGTCTGATATTCTTGTCAAGGTAAGCCTTTTAACCACCAACACACATTTTCACAGTAAATTAAAAATATCCACACCACAGATGAAGTCTGTGGATTCTAAGCAGATACTTTTAGTTTTTGGGAAGAATTCAGCCTTTATAATGCTGCCCTGAGAAAAAAGTTTTCCTTTAACTATAGTCTTAAATTTTGATGTTTTAGCTCTTGTTCCCTGTTTGCCAGGAGCAGGATTTGTTTTGAAATATTAGGTCAAACTGGGAGCAGCTTTTATGTTTAACCAAGGGACCCTTTTTGGATCAAAATACAAGCTTGCGCAAATTATCTGTAGGAACAGCATAAAGTGCTCTGCACAAACACAGGCCTATGTCAGCCATTTTTACTGCCCCAATCTTGCCTTTGTCAGCCTTGACACAGTTTGATTAAACTTGTCAACACCCCTCATTTCCTCATCTTCCGACTGCTGCTGAAAGCCGTCGACCCCGGATGCAACTTTGGCTGCTGATTCCTGGCATTCACCTCAGGGTCATGCTCACAGCACTCTGCTTTGTTCCTCTGCTGCCATACAGCTAACCTCAGCAGCACTGGAAATACAGCATTATCATATTATTTATGAGGGCTGGCCTTCAGGGATGCATCTCAAGCCAGAATACCAATTGAGCTCCTGCCATCTTGCTCTCAGGCCTGCCTCCTGGGTTGGTCGCTTACACTTCTCCTCCCTGTGCAGTGTGATCCTAGAGCCGAGGTTCAGCAGGTGTTATTTGTTTACCATTTAAGCAGCCTGAGCATACACTTCACTGCAGGTACCGTCTCAGCGTCCTTCATTAGAAAACTCCAGAGGGAACAACAAACTATAAACATGACGTCCATGTTTGATCCTGTGCCCAGCTACTCGGCTTCCTGGTACAACACAGAATGAGTAAAATGTACGCGGGATCTGCTGGGGCTCCCTGTCTGCCTATGCCTGAATGCTCACAAGTATTTAAAAGGAAGTTTCCCTTTTCCCAATGTTTGGAATCATTTTCTCATTTCCAAAATACGCACTTATCTGCCACGCTTTGTGATCTCAAGACCACAACAGCCATCAGACTTGGAAGAAATCATGCATGTCTTTGTTCAGAAAGACATGCATGTCACATTCAGCTCTAGTAGTTTTTAATATCTGCTCGCTTTTGTTGGAAGACTGTGACGGTTTTGATGCTTTAACACGTGAATGTCAGGCAGTACAAGAGTTCTCTAAAATCCTTAAATTCCATGTGTGAGAGAGCTACTCCAGCCATTAGAACAAAAATGAAAGAAAAGCTACTTTTCCCTTATGCTCACCTAGAAAGTATTCCAAATACACTCACTTTGAAATTCCGTCTGAGACAGAGGGAATTTCAACGTGAGTCCAAAGTGAGTGCAAAAAGACGACAATATTTATTCAAAAATATTAAGACTGAATTAAGAGTTATGATACAATATATTTAATGACTACTGACTAATTATTTGGAATAAATTTTGACTACAAAATCAGACAGTACGGAGCCCTTGTCCTGACATAAAGATATTAAAACATATCTTGTTCCCACAGATTAATATCTTGTTCCTTCAGAATAATATCTCGTTCGTACGAAATACTATTCCGTTCCCACAAGATACTAATGCGTTACCTCGAAATACTATTCCCTTCCCTCGAAATGATTAACTCGTGTGAACGCAATAATTATGTTGTTCGAACGCAATAATTAATCCGTTCGAACGCAATAATTATTCACGTCATAGGTCATTCACGCGGATATGCTCTCTGTATGCCGGCAAAAGCCGCTTTCAGCGGTAACTTCCGTGTCTCTGTGACCCATATTCGTTCAAAAAAGGAACATGAAAAACAAAAATGATCACTTTACTACTGTCTCAATGAATATAAGAAAAATATCAAAAGATTTATGATAACTAGGCTGCTTTGTCATACGATAGCTCCTGCTAGGCTACTACTAGCTCCGCCGCAGAGCTCTTTGATGTATGCCGGCATTTGGGCAACTGGCTGGTCGGTTGACAGACAGACAGCGGATATTGTAGTTTAGGGTCGAATAGGAATAATAATATTCAGGACTTGTATTTTATTTATTTAGCAGGAGCTATCGTATGACAAAGCAGCCTAGTTATCATAAATCTTTTGATATTTTTCTTATCTTCATTGAGACAGTAATAAAGTGATCATTTTTGTTTTTCATGTTCCTTTTTTGAACGAATGTGGATCACAGACACACGGAAGTTACCGCTGAAAGCGGCTTTTGCCGGCGTACAGAGAGCATATCCGCGTGAATGACTTATGCCGTGAATAATTATTGCGTTCGCACAAGTTAATCATTTCGAGGGAATGGGATAGTATTTTGAGGGAACGGAATACTATTTCGAGGGAACGCAATAGTATCTTGTGAGAACGGAATAGTATTTCGTATAAAAGAGATATTAATCTGAGGGAACAAGATATATTTTAATATCTTTATGTCAGGACAAGGGCTCCGTAGAATTGCCACCAACAACGATAACTCTGAGTGACTACAGACGCTCTTTGAGAAGAAAAAAAATGTGTTTGTTCTTTTACATGACAAACAATTGGCTCAATATAAAAAGATTTACATGGCCCAACAAAAAGACTCCCTTCATGGGAGTTAAATCTGTGATTTTTTTTCACCAGAGGACTAGAAAGCATGGCTTTCAGAGCTATTTTGCCAAATTGACTTTGTTGCCACAATGACTCAAGCATTTGAATGCTATAATAATCTAACAAATACTTCAGTGACCCCCCCCCCCACGCCCCATAGTAACAAGCACATGCCATAAGTGGGCTGTATGTCAGCTACCCATGACGTATAAATGTGTTGCAGGCACGTTGCAGAAATTGCCTCATCCTCCTCTTAGCATTTTTCCAACTTTCTTCAATGGCATTAAAACGGTTGGATGGTGGGGGGTAGTATTTTGAGAGCACATTGGCCCCAGCAGCATGTCTTCCTCATATCCCTCATCCATTCACTTTATCACCCACTTAGATGAATGTGAAGGCGTGCGGCAGAAGCCTTGTCACCCAGAGACAAAAAGGGAGGAACTGTACTTTATCTTCCCCGACCCTGGCTCAGCTTGCCCCCTCAACCTGCAATCTTTATGCATGGGAAACATTTCTCTGGGGGAGAACAAGCTGACACTTTATCGTGGGACATGCAGTACAAATGGTTTTAGACCCATAGATTTGGGACTGAGAGAAAAAAAAGGAAATTTGTATGAAATAAACACTTTATTTTGTTTTAAAGCAGTGAATTCTTACATAGACAGTAAACATTGAACACATTATCACATCACAAAGCAAACTGTAATTAAGTTTTATGTTTTTCACCAATTGGGAATGTAAATGTTTAATAAAACACACACTGCGTACCAGTTTTGCTGCTGTTTTCTAGTTTTTTTTCCCTTACATTACCCATATAATTGCTTCCGATTTGCTTTGAGGAGTAAACTGTAATTGTTAAGTGTAAATTTGCATATAATTTGGTTCTGGCTGTACACGTGTCCCAAACCCCTAAAGAAAATAGCAGCAGATTGTGAAGAGGGCATATGGCCACCGCTGCCCCGGATACATAACCCAGATAGAGCCAAGCCTTCACACAAACACCAACAAAACAGTAAAAAAGAAAAAAAAAAAAGGGTGCAGTTCTTTGTTTATTTTAGGTGGTGTAACTCAAAAAAAGAATGTAAAAAGTTGGGAGGGCGAAAACCTTTTGATTAAATGCATCAGAACGTCACAGTGCAGAATGTGCAGGGCTTTTTCCTTCTTTTGTCCGTGTCTCACACGGTTTTCAGAGCCACAAATGTTGGGGCTTTTAGAAGCTTTATCATCATGCTTAATCTTTTTATTGATTTTCTAAGGCTTCATACTTTAAACTTTCTCCTCTTTAAATTGTCTTCATATTATTGGTTTTACAGCCTGAGCACAAGGCTTTCCACATGTTTTTTCTAGATACTTCTTTTTTTCTATGGTATTTTTTTGAAAAAGGAGGGGAAAAAAGTAAACATTTTTTAAAGATTGATGCAGATGTTAGATGTTCAGAAATAAGATTTTGAAAAAAAAAAAGCCTCACATTTTAAATGTTAAAATGCATTACATTTGTTATTTACAAAGTTTCTATATTTCAGTGACAATTCCTCAACTAGATAATGCTGGAGGGGTCAAAATGGTTAAATACTGGTATCAAAAAATAAAAGCCTTAGATGCTTTGTTCTGTCATTTGGATATTGGTTTCTACTGCACAGAAATTACATTGCAACATTGTTTAAAACTACAGTTTAAAATTTCTAAAAGCATTACTGGATTGGACAAGTCAACCAATTTTTGAAAAAAAGTATTGATTGATTGATTTCCTTTATTTCTAAACACAAAAAATATATGTATCTGGATAAACATGATAAACCAAAAGGGAGTGTTCAGAAAAGGAGTGCGTAAGAAAAATTGTATTACTGGGGGTGGGGGCCTGGGCTTGCTCCGGGGGGGGGCGACGCTTTCTGGCTCCTCTCTCTCTGTGTGGGGTGGGTGGTGCCGGGCCTGGGGTGTCGGCGCCTCCGGGGGTAGGCCCCTGGGCTGGGTGGCCCTGGCCCCTTTGCTGGGGGTGGGCTGGGGGACGGCTGTTTGACCACCGGGGGACAGTCTACCAGCTGTCCCCAACTTACCCCCTTCCTTATATAACCTCATATTAGGGTGAGGGGGTGGGGGGTCTAGCCTGCGATGCGCCTTGGGGGGGGGCTACTTGGGAGTGGCCCCCCTCCTATGGTTGCCGTATGGAGTGGGCCCCCCCTCTTTCGGTTTTATTTGCACCTTAGACATGTAGGGTCCTTGGTAGGGAGGGTGCTTGGACATCACTGCAAGCAAGCAGCAGATGTCCTCCTGGCACCCTACCCGCCAATTTTAACCGCACCTTAGACATTTAGGGCCCCTTGGTGTGGAGGGTGAGGGGACATCACTGTGAGTAATCAGGAGATGTCCCCTTAGGGCCCTACTCGCCGATTTTAACTGCACCCCCCTTAGTACACACACCCCTCCCCCTTCAATATATACATTCAAACATAAACACACACACATGCACACAAACACCCTCTCAAACACCCATACACTCACACACATTTTACAAGGAAGGTGGGACCTGGGTCCATCTGTCCCCTACCCCTTCCCTGGTGGGGGGTGCGGGCCCCTTGGCGATGGCGGCCGTGTCCCTTGGGTGCCGGCTCCCTGGGCCCGGCGGTGCTCTCTCCGCGCGGTGGGGGGGTTCATATTACACCTGAGCCGGGGGTGTTCGTGTTCCTGGGGGGTGGGTCCTGGTCCTTGCCCCTGGGCGCTGGGCCCCGCCAAACTTCCAACATGGCCGAGCCTGGTCTGGCCATATTTATAACATCCCTTGTGGGCCGCCCTTTTTTCCCCTGGGTTCCCCCCTCCTGGGCGGGGGCGGCGGGCCCCTGCCTTGCTCCTACCTGGACCAACCGTGGGCCGGGTGGGTGGCTGCCTGGAGTGCGGAGCGGGTCTCCCTTGGGGGGTCCTGGCTCGTACCTGGGGTCGGGGCGGGGGGATGCCCGGAACTCCTGGGTGGTGGTGGGGTGCTCGTCTGGGGCTGTGGGCGTCCCTCTCCGTAGGGGCCCTGCGTTGGGCTCTTCCGGCGCGGCGGGGGGCTGCTTTCCTGGCTGGGCTGGGGCGGCGCTCTCTTTCCCTCTGCGCCTCCCTGCTCTCTGGCTCTGGGGGCCTCGCGGCGGTCCTGCTGGCCCTGGCCTGGGTGGCGGTCTTGGTCGCCCGGGGGGCGTTTGTTCCCTGCCTGTTCCCGTGTGGCGTTGGGGGAATTCTGGCTGCCGCTGCTGCTGCGGCGGGGGAATGGGTGTGGGGGTGGCTGGGCGCTCCTCCTCCTTCTTTTCACATTCCACCATCCATTTTAGAAGAACATAAACACTCACCTGAGCACAGGTGTTAGCTCACCTTTGCACTAATAGTTTGCATGATTGAATGAATGAAAGATTTCACACTAGTTGGTTTAAAGGCATAGGTATGCGTTCGTGAACACTATCTGTTTTGTGTGCATGTTGACATGTGGACATTTTTGCGGCTAGCAGGTGTGTTGATAATATTTGAGTGTGTGTGAACAGGCCCCGCCCTTTTTGTACTACATTTGAACCGTACCGTAACGATAAACAACCAGTAAACCTGTCTGCTCTATGCTGCTTCATGGTCTTACCCCCCTTCCCCTCCTATTATCACCCTCCTACCCCCCCCCCCCCCTCTCTCTAACGTCCCTCTCTCTTCTTCCCCTCTTTCCTTTTCCGTCCGGTCCAACACCAAAGATTTTCAAACATGATTGAAATTAATAAAGTTTGGCCTCAATTACAAAAGGGGTTTATTCAGACATACCTTTGGTTTGTCTGAAGATGAATAACCCCTCTTGTTAAAATAAAATATGTCCAACACAAGAGGCCCTCAGCTCTCATCTGTTTGCCTAGCTGTTGGACAGGACAAGTTAAAAAAGAAAAAAAAAAAAAAAAAAAAAAAGAAAAATTGTATTAATTCCCATCGCCAATCTTACGATATTTTACAATTTAATGACATTTTTGATAATTATCGGATAGACACATAAGAATTACAGAAAAACGTATGAGGGTACCAAAACATCATCATGAAGTCATGATTGTCTGTACATTTTCCCATTGGGTTTCCTATTTTCATAGAACTTTGGTTGTACCACAAGTTAATTTATCCCAAGAAATTTGCAAGTGCCACTTTGTGTTGGACTTTTTATAAAACTTCCGTTTTTACTGTTTCTGCCCAAAGTTGAGTTCACTGGAAGGAACTATTGGCCTTCCTGAATCTGAAAAAAAAGCAAATAAAGCATCATCGAGCTTGGCATAGTGAGCTGAAACATTGACGTCAGTTCCAGAAGTTAAACCTGTCCAATGTAAGCTGCAACATATTGGACATGTAATAAGCCTATTAGTGCTTGTTTTGTTTACCTCTGAAGTTGTTTAGTCTCATAAAAAGTTATTTTGAGAGCATAAAGTAGGTGTGTAACAAATGATAAATTGATGAATCGATTTCTATTCCTACGATCTGACCGGATCGATCTGTCTGAGGCAAGTTGTTAATCAAATTGGATCAAAGTGACATAAATGATTAAAAAGTTATTTCAAAATTAAATTAATCGATAATCGATAGTGGAAAATAACATTTTGAATTAGGCATGGTAAGTTTAAATTTACCATCACCTAAAAACGACCAAGTGCCATCAGAGGCAGAAAACACTCATGTGATGACAGCAACAGATGATCAAGCCATCATTCCAGTCCAGTGTGTGGAAACACTTTGAATTTAGCAACGACTAATGACCATACAGGGTAGTAGAATGTTCTGATAATGTTCTCTTTGGATTATTTTGATTTGCATGGATTTGCTATTAATTCTTGTTTACTTGTTTGTACACATATTTCAACTTCACCTCCACTGTTCAGTACAGGTATTTATCTCTGAGTCACACTGATTGAAGGTTTGGCTAAAGATGTTCTGGATCCATTATAGGTCAGTGAATCTGAACATTCAAAATGAACCAAAATCGACCATGAATCGTGTAAACCACAAATTATTATATGAATCGAAACCTTATTAATCATTGTTGTCATCGTTGTTAAAATGAATCGTTACAGCCCTATAAAGGCAAGTTACATGACAAATGTTTTAGGCAAGTAGGTTTGGTAAATAAAAAGCAGGGTTTGCCGGTAAATAAGGCCTGTTGCTGAGTGTGACTTTCCATAAATGGTCTGTTTCCTGGCTAAATGTTCATACTAACAAAGGCTGTGATATGAATTTGTGACACATTTTTAGTTTGATTCAAGCACCTCTTATAATTAGGGTTGAACTGTTTTTAGTTTGTTGTCTGTGTCGTTATGGCAGTAGAGGAGCTACCGGGTCTAAAAACAAAACCCCTGTCCCAATGGCAACAGATGTGTTTGACTGAGATAGTGTAAAAACAAAGAAGTTCTTAATGAAGATATGCGATGGAAAAATTGTTTTCTGCTGTGGTGTAGAAGCTAGTTAACATTTATCAGCCTTAATTTGAAACTTTAAAATAATCAGACCTCCTTTCAGTCAGAAATAACTGTGCTTTTAAGCTACATTAACTCTGCCTATTAACGCCACAGTCAGAACTGATCATGTTTTTGCTGTTTGCCTCCGTATAATTTGTATATTATTTTTCATTAGTCATAGCTGAAAGCTGCTACATTAATGATAGCTTGTCAGAGAGTTAATGTGGTTTTCGGTTTGCTGCTAATAGTTAATTGGCTAAGATTAACATGTGCAGACCAAGTAAAAAATAATGGCATAATATGTTATTATGCCATTATTTATACTGACTTAATAAGTCAGTGGTGGATATGTTACTGATGTGCTGGATTTTATTACACTGACCAAAAATATAAACGCAACACTTTTGTTATTGTTCCCATTTTTTATAGTATGAACTCAAAGATGTGAAACATTTTCCACATACACAAAATAACCAGTTCTCTGAAATATTGTTCACAAATCTGTCTAAATCTGTGATAGTGAGCACTTCTCCTTTGCCAAGACAATCCATTCCACCTCGCAGGTGTGCCATATCAAGATGCTGCTTAGACAGCATGATTATTGCACAGGTGTGCCTTAGACTGGCCACAAGAAAAGGCCACTCTGAAATCTTCAGTTGTATCACACAGCACAATGCCACAGATGTCGCAAGTTTTGAGGGAGCGTGCAATTGGCATGCTGATAGCAGGAATGTCCACCAGAGCTGTAGCTAAGGAATTGAATGTCTATTTCTCCACCATAAGCCGTCTCCAAAGGTGTTTCCGAGAATTTGGCAGCACATCCAACCGGCCTCACAACCGCAGACCACGTGTAACCACACCAGCCCAAGACCTCCACATCCAGCATGTCCACCTCCAAGATTGTCTGAGACCAGCCACTCGGACAGCTGCTGAAACAATCGGTTTGCATAACCACAGAAATTCTGCACAAACTGTCAGAAACCGTCTCAGGGAAGCTCATCTGCATGCTCATCGTCCTCATCGAAGTCTCGACCTCACTCCAGTTCGTCGTCGTAACCGACTTGAGTGGGCAAAAGCTCACATGCGATGGCGTCTGGAGAGGTGTTCTCTTCACGGATGAATCCCGGTTTACACTGTTCAGGGCAGATGGCAGACAGCGTGTGTGGCGTCGTGTGGGTGAGCGGTTTTCTGATGTCAATGTTGTGGATCGAGTAGCCCATGGTGGTGGTGGGGTTATGGTATGGGCAGGCATATGTTATGGGCGAAGAACACAGGTGCATTTTATTGATGGCATTTTGAATGCACAGAGATACCGTGACGAGATCCTGGGGCCCGTTGTTGTGCCGTACATCCAACAACATCACCTCATGTTGCAGCATGATAATGCACGGCCCCATGTTGCAAGGATCTGTACACAATTCTTGGAAGCTGAAAATATCCCAGTTCTTGCATGGCCAGCATATTCACCGGACATGTCACCCATTGAGCATGTTTGGGATGCTCTGGATCGGCGTATACGACAGCGTGTTCCAGTTCCTGCCAATATCCAGCAACATCGCACAGCCATTGAAGAAGAGTGGACCAACATTACACAGGCCACAATAGACAACCTGATCAACTCTGTACGAAGGAGATGTGTCGTACTTCAAGAGGCAAATGGTGGTCACACCAGATACTGACTGGTTGTTTGAGTCCCCTGACCCCCTAAATAAAACAAAACTGAAGATTTCAGAGTGGCCTTTTCTTGTGGCCAGTCTAAGGCACACCTGTGCAATAATTATGCTGTCTGATCAGCATCTTGATATGGCACACCTGTGAGGTGGGATGGATTGTCTTGGCAAAGGAGAAGTGCTCACTATCACAGATTTAGACAGATTTGTGAACAATATTTCAGAGAACTGGTTATTTTGTGTATGTGGAAAATGTTTCACATCTTTGAGTTCATACCATAAAAAAATGGGAGCAATATCAAAAGTGTTGCGTTTATATTTTTGGTCAGTGTATAAAGATCATGGAATTGAAAATCTACTCAGCCAAGGTTGCAGTGTTTTTACAAGGAATAATGAAAGTGGCAAAATAAAATAATAGTAATATATTTTATCAGGAGTCAGCTTCTCTGTATGGAGCCTGTGTCCTGACATTAAAAAAACTAAAATATATCTCGTTCCCACAGATTAATATCTTGTTCCCACAAATTAATATCTCGTTCTTGCTGAATGCGGCTTTTGCGGCGGACGGGGAGCATATCCGTGTTTATGAATGACTTATGACGTGAATAATTATTTCGAGGGAACGAAATAAAATTTGAGGGACCGGAATATTATCTTGTGGGAACGAAATATTAATTTGTGGTAACAAGATATTAATCTGTGGGAACAAGAAATATTTTAGTTTTTTAATGTCAGGACACGGGCTCCGTATGTCTGGCACTTATTCTGAGGTAAATGCTTTGAGAATTGTTTAATGAAATTCTAAATAAGGAGAATTCCCTTTTTGCTGTTTTTGGAAAAAGTTTTAGGAATATTTTTGAAAATGTTTGGACATTTTCTTGAAATGTATTTAATATTACTACTTCTCTATACTTAACTGAGTGATACATTTTTCAAGAGCCAACAGCCATTCAAAGCCATAAACTTTATGAAGCAAAAAGTTATGGTTCAAAAATGTTTCACTCTTTCACAAACTCATCAATTTTTTTTGCTAATTGTCAAACAAGAAATGACCCCTATTTTAACATTTAAATTATTTATTTTTCCTTTTTTTGGCCTGTGAATGTTTGTGTGTCTGTGGGTCTGTGTGCATAGTTTTTTTAATTTTTTTTATTTCTTTGTTTGCTATAACCAGATACAATTGGACTTTTTTTAACCGCGGGACATAAGTCTAGTTGATGCTCATCCAAGTTTTTAAGCTCTTGCTTATCTTTTTGAACAAGGAAGACTACGTATAACCCTTGTGCTATCTTAGATGACCCCACCCTTATATTGTTGTGTTCTCCCTACCATGACAAAGGTGGATAAAGGTGGAAAGATTTCATGTAATCCATGGACACCAGTGAAGATCACAAATCATTGAAGAAAAAAGGTTCAGCGCACTGTCTAGTGGGTCTAGATGACCCAACTCCCAATGTCAAAGTGCCTAGGATAGCACAAGGGATAATCAAGAATCAAATCGAGGTTCTGAGAAAAAGAAGGTGTTTGTGTAAAGTTTTTGTATCATCAGTCAATAATTTATAATTAGTATGCTCAATTAATTCACAGATCTAAAAAAGTCCATTAATATCTGTAAAATATGCATTTCTTAAAGGTTGTTTTTTTCAATGCATTCACACCGGATGCAATTTGCACACTGATTGCAGCAAGTTTCAATGTTAACTCAATGTACAGACTGCTGAGCGATTTGGGCGCTGGGTGTGGCGCAATTTGGGTGGCAGATGCGACAAGCCGCGTCAACCAATCAGGGAATAAGTTTTGGGCACATGATGTTTTCAGTGACTCAAGCGGGTTGAAAAAAAAATTCAATATGGCTGCTTGATGCAAGGATTTTAATCCTGAACTTCTATACATTTTTTTAACCCGCTTGGGCCGCTGGATTGCCAGAGACTGTCCTGGTTACCGTTGGGCCGAAGGCGGGATACACCCTGGAAAGGTTGCCAGCCTCTTAAAGAGTCCATGCAGCTGGAGCAGCTGGCACACACTATGCTGGCCTATGCTGGCATAGCAGAACTAGTGAGCGGCGCTCCATAGCTCTGCCAGACCGTGGTGGGCGGGGCTTGCTACGCTGTCCACCAGGCAGCTGGCTAGTGTAGCGGGCTCGATCGCTCCAGCTGCATGTGCTCTTTGACAGGCTGCTGACCTCTCGGTGTATCCAGCTTTCCCTCAAAGGTAATGGGGACAGTCTCCAGCAACTCAGTGTGGCAGAGCTTTGCCAGATCCTGGGTTGGCAGCCTGGCAGACGGAGAGCCGCCGCGGGTGCTGTCGGAGCCGGCACAATTGCTCCATCTCCGTGGGCTTATAGTGTTAATCTTATTTTTATTGAGACAATAATGAAAAGACCCTCCAGTTTATTTTTATTTTATAGTCGTGGGTTGATGCTGGAAAGAAACTCTTCAAACTGGGGCACAGACAAATGGAAGAAACGTTTAAAACAGCCATCACATCTTGGCGCACCTTCTGCAGTAAATGGTAAAACGTCTCTGAAGGATCTGGTGAACCCAGACATGGCGACGTGCTTGCCGCCACCTCTGTAGAGCTACAAAACATTTAAACCCAAGCTACTCGCTCAACATAATCCATGTTGTCCATGATGTGGAAACAAATGAAGTCTAGAAAAGTGGCATGGGCAGGCGTCAAGCAGTAAATTTGACATGCGTCAAAAGAGAGGCGGCAGACGCAAATTTCACGTACGGTGTGAATGCAGCATTAGAATGTTCAAAATACTTGAACTTTAAATTTTTCATTTAACAAATAATGTTACAAGATAAGAGAATGTGTCCCATTCTTTTTTAACTGTTCAATGAAACCAAACTTTCTTGGACTTGAAAAGAGTCATACTGTAAAGAGAGAAAATAATGGAAGTAATTGCTTTGTACAGCGTGAAAATTCAGATAAGAAAACTCTATTTTGGAATCAAGGTTTGTGGTCAAACAGCAAAAGTCTAACTGTTCCCTTAAAGCAGAAAATTATAGCTCATGATTGCTCTTTATAATGTGAAAAACCAAAATGTGATTTGAATTAAAGAGGCACCTTCTAAAAACAGCAATTACTACCAACATAAATGTATTTTTAAAAAAACAAAGGCTGACCAATAAACATTTGTAGAACTATTTAAATTTTTGCTGTAATAGATGTGCTGGTCTCTTTGTTGAAGGATGGGCTGTGAATACTGATTGCACCTAAGCCAAGTAATTACAAAATTAGGGTGATAGTCACAAAATTCCATCATCATTACCACCCAGTAGGTCTTCCAATCATCTTAATTTAGGTAATGACTCCGGTCTCGTTACTTGATGCATTTAAAACATTTGAAACGAAAAAGGGCATCACCATTTTTTAAATGAAAAAGGCAATTTCCTCTCAGGTCTACCCTTTAACACCAGGCTGCTTCAAACATGCCAACATGTTTTTTTTTCCTGAGTCAAGGTGATTTTTCAGTGAAAAAACTGCTAGTGCTTTTGAAAAAAGACCAGCTAAAATTAATCCAGTTTTTACGAACTCATCTAATGACTTTTTTTCTTGCCCACATCATTTTATTGCAGTGTTTTTGATCAACACAACTTTACATTTTGACATCAGACGTGGCATCTTTTTTTTATTCAGCAACATTATATGTTGCAAAAAAAAAACAAAAAACAAAGAAAAGTAAAGATAATAGCAGCCTCTTCATTCCGGAAGAAGAATTTCAATTTAACGGAAGATGATTAGGGCCATGGGGAAAGGAAAAAAAAGGTCATAGAAAATTCTGACTTTAATCTCAGAATTCTTTATTTTAAAGTTAGAATTCTGAGATTGAAGTCAGAATTTTCTATGACTTTTTTTTTCTTTCTCCATGGCCCTAATCCTCTTCCGTACAACTATATTTTGCAAAGGCAAGTAAATTAGTTTTTTTTTCTTCTGACAGTTGAGGGCTTTTCTGAATTTATGCAAATGGGTTAGCATTATCAGGAAATTGTAACAGAATCTTGTGTTGAGCTTTAATTTCATTTTGGTAACACATAAGTTTGAAAAAAAACACATGGTTTTAAAACTACACTTTTTATTGAAAAGGGTTTTGCAAGAACTAAGAATTTGTGTTAAGTATTTATTAGTTCCTTTTTGTCCTATATTTGTGTTTTTGACTGGAATATTTTTAATTCCTTAGTCAAACTTTATTTTTTAGATTGTAGATGTTGGCTAGTAAAGCTTTTTTCTTGGGGACATTTATCTTTTCCCTAGGACTGACATCACAAATTCAATCATCAGTCATAACAAACTGCATCAGCATTTGCAGACAGAATGTTGAAATGTTAAGGCTAAAACTTGCTTGTGTCTGCATGAACATCACAGATTCAAAGCTTAAGTTGAAGTGTCAGGCAGCAGGAACTTTCCCTCTTGAGCAATAATGAGATATTATTGATGTATTTTATCTATAGCATGGTCACACCTACCTAATGGTGAAAAAAGTGACACGTCATATCCTGCAAACACTAGATGGTGGTAAAGTACAGCTCCCATCATGACATTTGTCATTAGCAAAGCACATCTTTTTCTATTTTGCCCGGATCCGAAGAATTTCAGATTGGCAGCCTGTTTTTCCTCAGCAAGGATAATAACTTGGATGAATTTTAGTATGTAATGTTCTCCCAGGAAGAGGTGCTCGTTATGTAATATTTAGGTCAGATTTATATACAAATAAGCAAAAAAGTATTCTTCCTTCGTAGAGTTATCAAATTACTGGCTCATTGTGTAAATAGCTCATTCCAACAACTAAAACAATTAGCTTCCCTAAATTATTCAGATGAAAACCTAAGTCAGCTTGATGGAGTTGAAAAAATGAATTCATATCGCAAGCTATCATTGAAATCATTATTTTAGCAATCATTTGTAGATCCTTTTACTTTGAATGTTACAGGGTTCCAATTTCTGTGGCCATTTGTCAAACTGTACACAGGTAAAACAAAACAAAACAATAGATGATATTATTTAAATAGGGACTTTAGTTGGTTCAGTTTTTATGCACATGACGTTTCATGACAAGGCAATCTTTGCATGAAATAAAGGACCTGTTGTTTCAGAGATTAATTGAATAAATAAATTAAATTAGGCAAAGAAAATGTGCTCCAGTGAAGGAGCAATGAAAGAATGGCAAGCTTAATAGGTATAATAACATGATAGCAACTGTTCTTCATGTGGTATTCCATACTCTACAGGAACACATAAAACAATCATAATCTAAAATGATTACTTTATGAATCTAAACACTGGGTGGAAATTTAATGAAATAAATGGTCTTCACAACTGATTTCGATTCTGAAACAATCTCCTTTTCCACAATTTCCACCTGGAGTTTAACATTTAAAAGAATTTACTGATTTTTTATTATTTTATTGTCTCCCTGCAGTGTTCTTGTACTTAGGATCTAATTTGCACTTCAGTTTTAGAAATGCTCAGTTAACCTCATCCATGTGGTATTTTCCTTGCTGAACTAAAGGGGTTCCACCTCAAAGTCAAGCATTCATGTTTTCGCCTCACAAAATTGTGTTCTCCGAAAGGTTTTTTCCCCATGAACCGCGAGCCACATAAAGCAAGGACCTTCCTGAGGAGATAGAGAGCATTTCATTTCACACTGACACATTCACCTCTACCCTCACCATCCTGCTGAGGGCTGCTGGGGTTGTCAGCCATCGGGGGAATAAAAGAGGAACTCAAGCTTTTGTTGGAGTCAAAACAACGTGAAATACATTTTTTTGGACCACCAAGCAAGGGTGGTAACAAATTGCCTCCGTCTCTCCAGTTAGAGAAGTTATACGCCTCGTTTTCGAAGCTTCTTTTCTATCTGTTTCTCCGTTTAGCTTCAAAATAGAGTGAGTGTACACAAAGGTTATAAAAACATAAGTGTGGCTGTAAAGCAGGCATAAAACTGTAATGACTTGTTTCATTCCCTTCATATTTAGATGAAAAGGGTGAACAATATACTCCACTGTGGCTTTGTTTGTCTTTGGTAAAGTAAGGGTCAGCCGTCCAATAAAGCACATGCGGGGGCTGGCAGCAGTCAGATAAATTGGATTTTTTATGCTTGTCGTGAATGTAAGGCTCATCCAATCTGGAAGCTGCTCTACACTTTTTAAAGCATTCCTGAAAGCCTCAGGCTTTTCATCACCAGCAACACTTAGGCATATCACTTCTCATTATGTCTTGCAGAATCTTTCAACCTAGCCAATTCGAAGAAAAACACAACACAACCGTTGTTCCCCTGAGGATTGATTGTAAGTTATACTGAGCATGGAAAAAAGCAATTGGTATTGTTTTCTATGGTATCCCTTCTCATAATTTGTTTTTCTTTCATTATTCATTTTACCTTCTCTTAGTATGCAGGCTGACTAGTCATTTCAGATTTACAAAATGATTGTTACATACAGATACTTTATCTTCAGAAAAGTTTTTTCAGCAATAATCTAAGAAAATTGGGGAGAAAGTGTTTTTTTTTCATTCCTTGGAAGGAAGATTTGGGAAACCTGGAGGCATATCTGAGCTTATTTGATTTAAAAGTGATCAAAAGACGCACAAATCCAAAAGTTTTTTTCAAGTGCTTTTGAAGAAAACTACTGACTTTTGAATGCAGTGGTTCACTTATGTACGTCAGTGGACACTCCTTTGAAGACAGAAAAGAGCACATGATGGACAGAGAGGAGAAATAATGTGAAAGAAGAGTCAAGGAAGCCATTTAGGTCAAAACCCAGGAACCACCTCTCAACAGAGGTGATGAGCAAAGACATTTTCTGTCTCTCATGTACAATCCTGTTTTGACATCTTTGCCCAGGAGACTAAGGTCCCATTCACACCCACCATACTTCAGCAATAAACTACTAACAAGTGCTCCCACCTCTGAGCCACACCAAGACCTCCACCAAGTCATTGTACAATAGCTGAGCATCCCTATTATTAATGGATCATTGACATTGGCACATGCTCACATAACATCAAGTTATTTAAATGGCTTATATCATGAGATTCTCAAGCCTTCCAGAGTACACCATATCCATGTTCTCCACATTTTTACATCACAATATGAGAACCCACTCATTTTCGTGGATTGGGAGGGGCTGGTGCTAAGAGCGCAGGGTTTTAGAGGAATGCTCAGAGATGTGTGAATGGAGCAAAATACTGCTTTGGGTACTTTTTTTGTGAGGAATGAACATTACAGTACATTTAAACGCTCAAAAAGTTGATTTTGCATGATGTAGGCCTTTTAACTTTTTGTCACACCTCTGAATTTCCTGTCAGCAGTTGAAACTTAAGATCAAATCAAATCAAACTTTATTTATAAAGCACTTTTCATATAAAAATATAACACAAAGTGCTTTACATTAAAGCACAACAAAATATAAAAACAAGCGTTGACGATTTAAAAATCAATAAATAAAAATAAATAAATAAATAGGGCCCCCCTCCCCGTACCTAGCCCCCCACTCCTTTCACACCTCCCACCCCCTAACTGATGGCAATGGACAATGAGAAGTAGGCTGAGCACAAAAAAGATGCTACTCAGATGGACAGCAAAATGTCTTCTAGACCAAGCCTTTAAAATTCAGTTGACCAGAAGAACAGAATCATGTCAGACCTAAATCTTGAACTATTCATGTAAAATAAAAACCCAAACTGATGATGAGAAAGAATCCAGGCTGATGTGCCTTTTGGTATGCATATGACGAAGCAGGCAGTGAGAAAAGAGGCTCTGAAGATGTAGTGCTGTGTCATTTATTTCTCTGTGCCAGAAGGTCAGACAGATAAAATTTTGCAATGAAGATGCCAGTTTCCTATGACAGCTGTCTGCTGGAGTCGCACAGTTTCAGACTGCAAAGGGAACTTTCAGTCTTCTGGCACAAACGTCAGACTTTTGCACTGAAATGAATAGTTGCTCGAAACAACTTTAGTGTGACCAATGCATTTTGTGAGGTCTACATTCAAAGGGTTGAGACTAAAGCCAAAGGCTTCACTGTGCAAACAGCAATCACACATTTATGTGATTGAAATTCTACTTTTTTTGGAATATAACTAAGAAGACACATAAGACAAAGTTCAAATGAGACACAGTTCAAGATGCTGTGGAATATATTGTTCTGGCTATCAGATTAAATCTTTTTAAGAATTTAAAGTATGTTCAGAACATGCTGATCTGCCATGTCAGCCTTGAGCTCCATTAAAAAAAAGACCCCCCCCCCCCCCCTTCCCCTTGTTTCTGTATTTGACCCTTTGGAGTTAGTGATTTTTTTTCCTCCTTATTTCATTATCTCCATCAGTTCCACTTCAATTTAGACCTTTCACTGGGTATTCTAAAAAAGAAAATACAACTTTTTTTTATTTAGGTCATGTTTTGTGTTCATATTACATTAATAAATGGGTTACATTGCTACCTTATTCTTTTATTTGCTCTCTGGTTGTGTAATTATTCATTGTGGCATTTCATCCTCCTCCTTTCCTGCTTACAGTTGTTGACATCTCTAGTTGGTTTTCATCACACAACTTGTTACCTGTCCATCACAGAGCCAAAGACCCTCACATGTAATCTTTAGGGTGATTTAGAATCTCCAATTGACCTTTAAAGCATGTTTTATTTAACTGTGGAAGAAAGCCAAAATGCCCACAGAAAACTGGAATCTCAAACCACCATACATTTACGCTCATTTAATAAAAAAGATGAATTGATTATCAAATTGATCCTAACTTTAAAAAAGTCAATGAATCGAATCTAAAAATCTGTTTTGTTTAAAATTTAAAACTTTTCATTCCTAAATGTATTCATAAAATTTCCATCTTTGCTGAATTCATATCTTTAGTGTTCTGAAGTGTCAATTAGAACCCAATCAATATTTTTGAAATAAAATTATATAAAAATAAACATTTATTGAATTGAATTTGTAACTGATTAAATGAACTTGTGAATCAAATTAAAATCAATCTAGTATATTAAAGGGATACTTGGCTGTAGTTTTCTGACACGCATGGACACCAATATTTCAATTGTATCTTGGTTTAACTTACCGTATATGATCTAGAATTACTTTTTTTATTGACTTTTTGATTAAAATATAAAGAAGACATCTGTTCAGAGGAAAATGTGCTGTACAATTATCTAATCTTTCACTAATGGTGCATTATTTCAATACAATGCATTTAAAAAGAAGTTATTTAAAACAAAACTTTATTCAGAACATGCAATTTTTCAGAATACAGTGTACAAAGAAACATCCTGAAGTCCTCTGATCTATTTTGGTTACCAACTACGTTTAGATTTGTATATAAGTAAAAATGTCTAAAGAATCCTGGATAAATTATTCTATTCTAGGATCATCACCTATTCAATAAAGTTTACTCTTTTCTCAAATTAATCTTCCTTATGTGTGTGTCTGTATATGAGTCATACCGGGTGTAACAAAACTGGAAAGCTTCCCTTTGTCAAAATAATATTTCTGAGTATAGATTTATGCTGAATGTATGATATCCTCATTTCACTTTGTCAATGTGTCGAAGACTTAGGTGAGTCTTCAAAGATTTATTAAGTGCTATCAAGACAGAAATATAGATAATAAGTCTACCCAGATGAAAACTCCCTCCATGAAAGAATAAACCCCTTTTTGAGCTGCTTTTTGCAATATGAATGCTGCCTTGAGGCTCAACATGCTCTAAACAAAGAAAACTTTACTGGAACAGAAAATGACTAAGATGTTACCAAGTATTCAAGCATAAAAAGCTGCCCAGCTCCCTTCCGCATGGGCACTTTTTCTCTATTTACAACATTGGAACCATTTTAATTGGCATCCAGGTAGAAATAAAACATTTAGAGTATAGTCACATTGACCAAACAATTCACAACCTTCTAAACCCTCTCAAGCTGTCCAGCTGTTGCAGAAGTATAAGTTTTATTCCGTATTACTATTTGTGAAAAGAAAGAATTTGAAATAGATGTAATTAAAAGTGATACATTAACATTTTGGGATGTAAGACTTTTGCCTGCAATAGCAAGTTATTTTCTGTTGCTAAAAATATCACTTTACGGTTTTGACAGTTAATTTCACCGCTTCATCTGTTTAAATTTCAATATTTTGTTGCCCACAGCATAACTGATTCATCAAATACCCTTTTGCTTTCACTCAACTAGGCATTCAGCTAATCCAGACAGCTGCTATGCGTTTTTAGGAGATGAACATAAATGTTCTGAACAATGTCTTATCAAGAGATGTATCGAAAACTGAACACAGGGTAATTTGTATCGTAGTGCAGCATTTCTGTAGCAGAATTAAAAATAAAACTCAACCAACAGCTGTTTTGCTCAGCTGTTGGACAGAACAAGTTAAAAAAAAAAAAAAAAAAAAAAACTCAAAACCAGAAATGCTTTTTCATTTTCAAAATGAAGCTGCATTTTTTGACTAAAAATTAAAATGAAAAAGCAATCCACCAAAATGCTTTTTCATTTTCTTCTTCAACACTGCTTATTCTGTCACATAATTAAAATGACAATGAAAATGGTATTTGACATTTCATTTTCAAAAAAGTTCTCTGGTAAATGTGTAGCAAAATTCATTTAGAAATGTCTAATTTGACAATAAAATGGATTAACAAAAATGCTTTTTCATTTTCAAAATGTAACTGCATCAATTGACTCAAAATTAAAATGAAAAAGCAATTCTTCAAAATGCTTTTTCATTTCTACTTAAAAAAACGCTTCTTCTGTGTCATAATTAAAACGAAGATGCAAAGAGGGGATTGCATTTTCATTTTAACATCCACCCTGCGAACATTGTCGCATTATTCAATTCGAATTAGCATTTCAAGCGGGGAGGCGGGGCGATGACGTCAGTGCTTTCGCTGCTAAGAGACACAGACACACCTGGATCAGTGTAGCTTTGTGTTAGCGGCAGAGAGGAGGGCTTTGTGATGGTTGTGAACTTCTGATGATTTTACACAGCTTCTCAGGACAACGTAGCAGCATTTCCGCCTTCTGCGGATGCACCGCGGTTTGTTGAACCCCCCCCGGACAAGCTTTTTTTCTTCGGACCGGCAGCTGCCTTTGCATAGAGGAGCGCGAATCCCCGCAATCCGAAGCACCCCATTGCCAAAGGCGGAAGTGCTGCTACGATCTGAGAAACCACCATATGAATTTGTGTTTCCAGTGGTGTCCAGAACAAAATAAAGGATTATGTAATTCCCACATATTTACATCCAAGATGCTCATTGCTCGTTCAGAGTTTTAAGTGCCTCAAAATGGGCAATTAAGTTTTCAGTAGTGATCACATCACTCCTGTGTTAGATTCGCTCCATTGGCTTCCAGTTGATTCCAGAATCAAGTTCAAGATCCTCCTGTTAACCTATAAGGCCTTACATGGTATGGCCCGTCCTACATTAAGGACCTCATAGACCCTTACCACCCAAACAGGACACTTTGCTCGCAAAATGCAGGACTGCTTGTGGTTCCTAGAATTAGTAAAAGTACGGTTGGAGGTAGAGCGTTTAGCCACCAAGCCCCTGTTTTATGGAATAAACTCCCAGCTCATGTAAGAGAGGCAGATTCAGTTTCTACATTCAAAGCTAGACTGAAAACATTCCTCTTTGGACAGGCTTATTGTCAGACTAGTTAGTATTCAGAGATCATTTAACTTAATGTTAATGTGTTTAAACTAAACTTAATAACAATAACTATTTGTTTTAAAAGGCTGCTAGAAGTTGAAGCTGGGGTAACTATGGTGCACTGGGGTTCTATCCTCTTTTCTCATCTACTTCTCCCCTCCTTTTCTTCTCTATTCTTGATTATTATTCATCATTTAGTTCCCTCTGTTTTTTTGCAGTGTAATTCATGTATTGTCCCTCTTTCCCTCTCCCCTCCGGGGAGTTGGAGTGCTTCCAGATTCCAGTTGGCTCATCCGTGCTCCTGTGCCTGACTGTGTACCTTGTCCCTGGCTCGCCTCTACTACTGCTCCTACACCTGGCTGTGGATCTTGCCTCTGGCTTGTCTCTGTACCTGGCCGTGTACCTCGTCTCTGCTCCTGCTCCTACACCTGGCTGTGGATCCTGTCTACGGCTCGACTCCGCGCCTCCGGCTGTCCCCCAAACTTTGGCTGGATGAAGCTCATCTGCTAGACTTTAAATGTGTAGTTGTAGAGATAGATAAGTTATTTCTTCTTTATGAGTTCTGGTAAATCGCCTGTCCGTCCTGGGGGAGGATCCCTCCTTCATGTGGGCACCCCTGAGGTTTCTTCGTTTTTTCCAGAATCCGTCTTTTTAAGGAGTTTTTCCTTACCGCGAAGGGGGGTCTAAGGGCAGGGATGTCCAGTTTGGCTAAGTCACTTTGTTAGTTGAATTTAATATTTTCCTATTGAATTCTATGTATTCATGATCCTTTTCATTTTATGTTTAACTTTTTCAATTACCTATACGAAAGCCCATCGAGACGACTGTTGTTGTGAATTGGGCTATACAAATAAAATAAAATTGAATTGTACCTCCACGGCTAATGTTTTAAGCACATATTAGCCTAATGCTTACCCGTCTTTCGCGTCCTCCTTGCAGCGAAGAAAAAAGCACTGACCATACGGATTTAAAAAAAATATGAGCGAGCAGGCCCTTAACAATAATCACAACAGTAATAAAGCACATTTAGAAGATAGTCTCCTGCAGCGTCCCGCTGAATTTGCTGTTCGATGACAGCTGGAGCCCCATCAACAGCTATAGCAGATTTCGCCATGCTAAACCTTTGTTGGTTGGACCAACACGCACTCAGCGAAAAGATGGAGGAGACTATCTTCTAAATGTGCATAGAAGTGGCTAACATAAGTTTCTTGGTGGCGCTTCCTTAGGGTGAAGAGCTCGGTTTCTCAGGAGGAGCTTGGATGAGCATCTCTTTCAGATGATTCCTAGATAACTCCCTGGAAAAGTCCCTGGGGAATACTCAAGATGTGTTGGAGGAAATGTGTCTCACAGCTTGACTGCGAGTGCCTTGAAGTTCCCCTGGCAGAACTGGAGAGGGTTTCTGGGAAAGAGGGGAGTCAATGCATCTGTACTTAAGCTCCTGTCTTGTGGCTTGGTTGAGGGTTAGCAAAAGAATAATGATATATGGATGGCAGATGGACTTCACTTGGGTGCTCAGCTCATTCTGAAGACAGTTCAGACTGAACCACACTCTTGGGATCGTTTTCTAGCTATATCTAATAACTCATAACATTTTTTAACAACTAACCATAAATGAAGTGTCATCAACGGTGTTTGAAAGTACATTTCCGTTCTGACACGAGTGCACTGGCTTCTGAAGCATGTGAAAAGGGAAAACAAAAAAGGTAAATCTTAAAATAAATCACTTGACTTGAGGAGGACATATGTCATCAAAATTCACTCAAAATGTCTTCTTCTCTAAATCCTCATTAAAGAATAATACAGCAAGCGATAATAAATAAATGTATAGATTAGATACTCTGAGTTGATGTACAGTGCAAACCTTGTATATGCTCACAAATGAATACATGGATTTCTATTTTAAGTTAGTAACAAAATACAAGATCAATTATTCTTGCAATGTAAGTCTCATTGTTTCTTATACTTGTTACACTTATACTATTTTTATCCTTAAGTCCTTAGGTTTTGTATATTTTGTGGCAAATGGACCTTGAGTCTGTAATAAAGCTTATTATTATTATTATTATTATTATCATGCACAACTACAGTACATATAGAACAGCTGCACACATCAATTTCTGCTTGAATCGATTGGCACACTTTCCTGCTCCATGCTATCTATTATCATAATAACAAGCCAGGTAACTAATTTGTAAAAAGGTTAATGTGCCTGACAAATTCAAGATAAAATTGGCTGTCAATAGGCTTCAGACCTCAAGGTATCTAAATAGGAAATCACAGCGATAACAATAAGAGGCATTTTTACACATGTGAACACGTGTTTAGGTTCAACTGTATACTTTGATTTAACAGAATAATCAAATCTTTAAATGTTAGGTCCCGAAACAAAACAATTGCATCATTCTATAAACTAGAGCTGTTGCAGACGACAGGAAATTACATATGCTCCTTAAACTACCTTAACTCTTCAACCGTTAACACAATTAACATAATTCACTGCTGCCGCTTGGCCAGGACTCCCTTGAAAAAGAGGTTTTTAATCTCAACGGGACTTTCCTGGTAAATAAAGGTTAAATAAAAACAATTAAAAAATTCCAAAGAATTCTGAAGCTGATAAAACAGCTTTGTGTCAATAACCATACTAGTGCAAATAATCAGATTCTGCGTCCGAATACATTTGATTTATGATGATTGCGTAAACACATTCCTACTGTAAAGCAGCTTTTTCTTAGCTACAGAATCTGTTGCACAAACGGTCTATGAGTTATAATAATTTTAAAGTGCATCAACACCAGAGCTAAAACTCCGGTGTTAAAGGGTAAAGGTCATGAGAGGTGATTTAATTGTATGTTGGTAATCCCTTGAAAACAATGAGTTTTAGTGTTCATTTCTGTAAAGCATACTCCACATCATACACGCATGGACCTTACCTGTTGTTCATGTGTGTTATGTGATTCTCATTAAAGCAAACTGTGTGCACTGAGCAGTCTGCAGGTTTGGGAGATCAAGTAGCAACTAAAACCTAAAGAAAGCATCTGAGGTATACATTACTCAAAACAACTCTGACATAGGGACAGCAGCTCAGATCCCTTTCATCTTGTTCAAAATTCTTGAGGTTATTATGTGTTGAATATTATGGTCTGCCTAAATGGAGTCTTTGTAATTATAGCTTTCATGCATGGAAAGGTACATTTTCTGAGGTAATTTAAAGGTTCATAGAAATGACAGGGAAAAAAAAAGATGACTGACAAGCTAAAAATGGAAAATATCTTCCGTCTGAGCCGAAGAATATTTCCAATACACAACTAGTGTGTAGCTGATTCTACTGATTACATGATCTAAGCTATTAACAGAAGAGCTTCAGTTATGCAAATTACAAGTGTTAGTGACAAAATGAACTTTTGACTCTCTTTTAATGCTGCTCTTACAAAATAGTAGTTGTTGACTCATTTCCACTATATGCTAAAATGTCCCATGTAGTGTCTAAAGCGTGTACCCTGTAATTAGAGTAGCATCTTCAATTTGACGTTTTTTAACTGCAAAACAAGTCCCCTTGAAAGCCGTCTATGGCATTGGTGTAACTCTTTTTCTCTTTAGCGCTGTGATATTCTGACTACTGCAACCACTATTACACTCAGTACTGTCTTTTCAGTACTCACTGGAGTCCTACACATTTTTTCTTACTTAAAATGGGTAAACAATTGGCAAAGTTGGGAGGCTATTTTGCTATTTAAAGCCATGCTTTCCCACAAGGACAGTTCAGTGAACTTAGTTTGAATGGGCAGGTGTTGCTGAAAATTTGATTTTGTTTGCTGTTCGCTGCACTCATAAGTGGGGAACAAACCACCTGGAAATGCCACGCCATTAAAACGACTGCTATTTTGGGCGCCATTTTTGCCCAAAACAAACACAGCCAAGAGAAGAAAAAAGCCATTAGTATTTTGTAAGAAATAGCTTTTGTGCAACTCTGAGGATTTCAGTAACATTTT
This sequence comes from Oryzias latipes, assembly GCF_053564925.1. Classification (NCBI taxonomy): domain Eukaryota; kingdom Metazoa; phylum Chordata; class Actinopteri; order Beloniformes; family Adrianichthyidae; genus Oryzias; species Oryzias latipes. The sequence continues at coordinate 12,312,231 of NC_136240.1, forward strand.
ATTCATCATTAAACTTTCTACTGATATCTATGGTAATATTTATAAAATGGGAAGAATTCATAAAACTAACAGTTTAACATAATTCTGAAAATGCAAAATAAAATAAAAAAATAGTAATAGATGCACAGATTAAAAAAAACAAAAAACAAAAAAACAATAGGGATTAGGCTGTGGATTATGGTCTGTTACTTGAGGATTTTCCATAAATCAGAACATCCCCGACGAAGGAAAGATTTTTAAACTGAGTGATGTGCATTCTCTTTTAGACGCTCATTTGTTGTGACTGCTTGATTTAGTGTCTTCTCTACTGCCATACTAAAATACCTATATGCCGATCATAACACATTAGACGTCATCTGCTGCAACTCAGGGGCAGCATGGAAGCATGTCACCTCAGAGAAATGTATGTCATTCCCATGGTTACGGCTGTACAGTCTGTTAAGTATTATGTAGGCTAAGTCAAAAGGCTTACAGCAATACATAATGTGAGGGTCTAAAACAAACTTTACCAAAAAAAGTGACATTTTTCTGAGAGCAGTGTTTTTTGGGGGGGTCTTAGTTTGGCCAATACTATATGGGTTGGAAAATCTTAATTTTAGTGGATTTTAAATCACAGATATTTCATAAAGTCACATATTTTCCTAAAGTGTGACATTTTGAAAGCTTTTCAAGACTTTTCCCGAGGGATCCACTTGCGTCATTGACACCGAGCTCCATTTCCAGCAAACGCTCGGCTGTTCATTTGGTTAAGGGAGAATAAATAGGGGGTGGTTCTCCAGTCGATGCCTTTAATTGCTCCTGGGCTGTATCAATACCTACCGGTTTTACTGCTCCATCACGAGCCACTGGGAACGGGTTGCCCGGGAAACGGCCGCATGGCAACAGGATCAGAGCCTGGGGGTTGTCTGCTTGTAGGTCTGCTCTCATTTTAAATCGCATTTCCTCACTAGATGGTGTGCAAGTCACTGGAGAGAAGACTTCCTCGCGCGGTGAAGCCTCCATCCGAACAGACCTGGGAAAACTACAGGACGGAACACTTCCTGAGCGGACTCCGAGGTGGAAAAGTGTGGGGATAACTAAAGCTCGATTCTCCGGCAGATTTTGTGTAAGGCTGACGCTCGCTTTTGGCATCCAGAAGACTTGGGAGAACTAGCGACAGCAGAATCCAGCTGTGATGGACATAATGATTGCGGTGCAGGATGCCTGCGTGTCTGGTCAGTGGCTTACCGCGTTCATTCTTAGCCTGTGCTGCTTTCTGCCGTCCTGTTTGCCCGCTGGACAAACTGTGGACTATTCGTCGATTGAAAGTGTGGTCAGCAGACAAGGCGACACGGCTCTTTTGAGGTAAAACAAGCTAACAGTACACAACTTCACTTTCTCCTCACCACACCGCCCTATTTACTCACAAGAAGTGAGAGCCCCCTCCGTGCCCGCACTTTAGCCGCAGCTCGGGGGGGTTTCGGTGCACTTTGTTTGACTCGGTTGTCATTTTAGCGCCTGCGTGATACACAACAATAGGTCGTTTTCCCTCCAACCCCGTGTTTTCCCCTGACGGGGGGTGGTGGCAAGTGCCGCGAGCTCACAGGACGCTGCTCTGGAGACAAATGCAGCCCAGCTGCCTCTTAAAGTTCTTTTCGCCACTTTCCTTTACATTTAGCCCTAAATACAAGCAAAGTGCTTCGTGTGGTAACGTCTCGCTTAATTGTGCTGCGCATCACTTATGTAATTGAGTCCCCACCGTTTCTTAAAAAAAAAAGAGATCATTGCCAGACGTGGCCATGTTGGGGGTGTTTTTGAGGGTATGTCGCAGCTTCAAAGGCACGCGGAGGAGCGCCGCGCGCGCGCGCCGATCTGAGCCGAGTTATGGCAGTGACGCTGTGTCTTCATCACGCGCCCCCCTCCACCCGTCCATCCATCACGTAGGCTCCGGTGCCAGCTGCACAGGTACACACTCATTAGGGATTAAATTAAGTGGTATTTTGCTTCAGCGAGCAAAGAAGGGTGTGATTACAAAATCTGGGATTAAACTCAGAAGCCAGAAACACAATCCAACTGCCGAAAAGTAACTTCAATATTCACATTATAAAAGATCATTTACACATCTTTCTTAAGTGTTGATCTATAATCGGAAACACATCCTGGTGCAATTTCTGTCTAAGATAAGTCAACATGTTACTTTAAAAGGTGGATCTTTGAGGGATTGTGATGATAAATGACTGCCAGTATCAAATATCTGCTTTGATGCTTCAGAGGAATTGCTGAAGAGGGATTTCTGCCCCATTTCAGTATGATTTCTGTAAACGTTGGCTCTTAGGTTCAAGGTGTGGACATGCATATGAAGCTGCTATGTCTGCTTGGCTTTTAGTCACTGGTTTTCACTGCTTTGCCTCTTCAATTTCGGTGGACATGCATGCCACAATAAATTACAATATGACTAATTTACATTATTAACATGATCATTTCATGTTTTCCGGATATTCAAAAGTCATCCTGGCAAAGGGGCTTTGTAAAGGGTATCTGACATCTGAGTTGTTTTAGCTTTTGGTAGCTTATTGCTCGCAAATATATCAGTTCTTTAAAGACGAACATCTCCAATTTCTGGGAAAGAAGTCACTGTCAAGCTAGTCTAAAAAACATTAAGAAACGGAAGTTAGAAACTCATTTGAGGGTTCTTACAGTTGTATTGTTCCTTTCTCACATGTATGTGTTTGTCTGCATGCCAAAGGTGATCTGGTTGCATCGGTTTCATGTTTCTTAAGAGTGATGAGATGTTCTGCTCTGTAGCTGAACCGACATTATGTAAACTCACATTAGATGACATAGTTCTGAAATGTTTCCATCTATTTTTTATCAATGGTCTTGATAGTCAGACATCAATGCATGAATGAACCGTCTTTTGTCTAGGATCGGCTGAAAACAGGCCCTGTTTGTTGAGCCTCTCCATTGTGGAGACCCCTGACTAGTCAAGGGCAATTTTGCTGCGCCCCAGAGCTGATTGCTGGCTAAGAATGAGAGCATTCTCAAATACGACAAACCCAGAAGCATGCAATTAGTCACTGCCTCTGGATTATGGAGTGGCTCCCAAGAGGTTCCTCTGCTACAGTATGCCAATTTTCACTATCTTGAGGGTTTGGGATAGAATTCTTCTCATCCAATTGACGTTGGACAGTGGTTTCAGATCAATAACATCATCTGGGCTTTTTAAATATAGGATGGTCCACAAATGTTTAATGGCCCTTTAAATCTTTTCTGTAACCCTTTAGGCTTAGGTGTTTGTCAGTGTTGTGCTGCTTTCACAGCATCATCCACATACTTTTAATTTAGGTGTCATTTTATGTTGATTTTTGATGTTTTTTTTGTGTATGGATACTATACGTTTCCCAGTGAACTGGAGAAGCATTCCTCTCTTTTCCATCCACTGGATTCACCTGAAAAAATTTTCATTCTCCTCAGTAAATTAGTCATCTGGCACTACAGTTAAAGCCATTGAAAGCAGGGAGCAGGATAAAAAGAGTTTCTTTCCTGCGCTGCCAGGAGACACACATGGGCCACAGCTACCTCTTCCACATGGATAACCAGCTGTAAACAACAGCAAAGAGCCATTGTTTAAGCATGTAGTTCAAGATGGCTGACACGTTAAAACACGCTATTACAATTAACGAACGTTGGCATGAAACATTGTTAAACTTGCTTTTATGAATGTAGTGAGTACAGAATTATACATATACACAGGGCTCCAGACTGCGACCATTTGGTCGCATTTTGCGTCCAAAATTTGAGAGTGTGCGACTGAATTTTACATCCAGTCGCACATGTGCGACCAGTAAATTTGCCTCCCCCACCCTACGTATTTTTTTATACATTAAATGTGGAAGGGGCACGTCAATGGTCAATGAAATTATCAATGAGACGCGAGCGCACACACACGCAGGCAGACACACACTCGCGCACATTTTCATGAAACGCAAGCACAGACACTCGCGTGATGCCCGTCTGTGAGGCGGCCACTGCGCGTGAGATTAATAAGTCACTGTAAGTGGCTAAAATATGTGGAGGGGGCGGGGCCTAGAGATATTCGCGCGCGCGTAAACATCTGTGGGAAGGAAACAGAGACAAATATCACAACCTCATATTGCGTCTGAGCTATAAGTAAGTGAACTATTGATTCGTTCTTCCGACCTGCGGCTAGTGTACCAGTGCCAGAGTGTACAGCAGGGGTCTCAAACTCGCGGCCCGCGGGCGATTTGCGGCCCCCAAGATGATATTTTGCGGCCCCCGCCTCAATATGAAGGTTTAATGATACTGCAGCCCGCCAGTTTTAATGAATGACACTTTCTCATTGTCGTGCACGGAGATGACCAACCAATCACAGTGGGGGCGGGACAATGACAGGGCCTGAAAGCAGGACACCTGACAGCCCCCCTCTCTCCCCAGACCACATGAAGGAGTTCCTTACTTTCCTGTATCTCTTCGCTCGTAATTTTCTAAATACATGCAGTCCGTGCTGAACTTTTCTCTGGGTCACACAGACCCGGAGGAAGGTTAAGTTTTGGTTACGATTACGGCGGCGCATCAAACGGTTTATGAACGGCTGATACAGCAGCACACCGCCCCCGCGGGAGATGGTCAGCTGAGGAGAATAAATGTCCCACACCTACATGCGTGACAGCTAACGGGGCTTGAACTTTAAACACGCTCGAGCAAAAACAACATTAGTTTCAGACACACTGAAAATACGTGGGGAAAATGCAACGATAGACGTGTTTGAGATGAACCGGCACCTCGCCTGGGTCGTTGGGGAGACCAGGCCGGGGGGGGGGGGGTTGTGAGATGAAGGCGAATCTGCAGCAAGACTGAAGGAGAACAGGATGTTGGAGTTGTCCTTAACATTCAATTTAGTTTCAATATTCTTCTCCCCCTCAGTATGATCTGTGTTATTATATATTTATTTTATGATTATTTTAATGTTTTGTAATGCATGTAGCCTTTTTAAATGAATTGGTATTTTAAATTATTTTAATTAATCACTCAACTACATAGACCATCAGGACACATGTCCCATAATGCATTGTTTTGTAGTCTGTAGGGCAGCTTTCAGTCAGTTCAGTTTTCAGCTGTGTCTGGGTAGGTTTGCCCCTTGCTCCCACCCCTTTCTCGCGATATTTTTGTGATGATTGACAGTTGATGTTGGAGCAAAACCAAAAATATATGTCTCACCAGGTGATCTGCGCAGCTTTGAGTTCACCTGGGTGATCTCAAACACGCTTATTGTGCATCTTGGCTGCACCTATTTGGTGTCACAAAGATAAATTTCCATCCGTTTTCTTTACTTATTTGTACTGTCATGACAGCGATGGTGCTGTCAGTTTACCTGTTGTTGCATTTTCAAAAGTGAAGAATAAAATGCGACACTGAATTAGAAACAGCACATTGTAATTTCTGCATCTATTATTAAAGTATTTATTAGTAATACAGTGGAAATTAGTACATTTGGTTAGCATGTTGATTTACGGTATGCGCCCCTAAATTTTCTGGTTGTGCCCCTAAAATTTTCAGTTAGGGGCCACTGTGCTCCTAGTGAAAAAAGTTAGTCTGGAGCCCTGATACAGTATTCATGTTTCGCAATTTTTAGGTTGTGTCCAGGGACTACAGATGAAAAATAGCCTTTGGGCTAATTCTGGCGCATTGCAGCCATGCCTTTAATGTACATTGTCCCTGTTAAACAAATGAATAAATAAATAAAAGGCAAAAAAAAAAAGTACTCATCAGATTTAGCAAGTTGTCCCTCTTTAAAAGATTTAAGCTCTGCAATGACATCATAGGAACACTTCAGCTGGAAGAGATTGAATGTAAAACAAAACAAAGAAATCATATTGTAGGATTTTTAAAGAATTTATTTGGTGTATAAAAAAATAATGTAAAACTTTGTATGTAACCCTGGTTGGTAATGACATAAGTCAAACATTTCCTGGGTTCCTCACACTGTTGTTGCTATTTTGGTCCATTCTTCCATGCAGATCTTCTCAAGCGTTTGCATGTGTAGGGCTGCTGGGGGGCAACACTTTCATCGTCCTCTACAGATCTCTATTGTATGGAGGTCCGGACTTGGCTGGCTAGGCTCCAGAATCTTGAAATGCTTTTACGTAACTACTCCTTCACTGCCTGGGTGGTGTGTTTGTGATTATTGTCATGCTGGAAGATCCAGCCAGATTTTATCCTCAATGCCTACCGCTCAAAATCTCAGCATACATGGGCCCATTCATCTTTTCCTTAATATGGATCAGTGATCCTGTATAGCCTGCGCATGTACTGCCTTAAGCAGGGAGACATTTCGAGCACTGCAGGATTTTAATCTATGACATGTACTATGTGATATAGGGCTGGGTATCAATATTTCCAGAATCGATTCGATTCACCAGAGCCTTGAACGATTCAATGCACGATCCACTTGATTCGATTCATTTTTTTATAAATGCAAAAGAGGTATATAGATATTAATCTGATACAGTTCACACACTGTGAAATGTAATTGTCAAATAATAAACCAATGAGACTGTTAACACCATACAGTGTCACATGGTTTCTCAAAAGGAGAGGCTCCAACAAAAATGTGCAGATCATTATGTTCTTCCTCTCTTGAAGGACGTTTCAGTTTGGCCACTAGGTGGAGCTTGCGCTGTAGCTTCACACTTTATTCCAGAAGATTAGAGCAAAAAAAAAAAACGGTGCAAATGGTTACTTTTAAAAAGTTTCCTTAAAAGAGTTTGGACAATTCATGCCCATGAGTATATAAAGGTGTTCATTTAGTCAGCAATGTATGTTTAGTTTGAACGATCGTTAGCATCAGTCATCCTATGGGAAATTAAATTACACGTTAGCATCAAGCTAGCAGACTTAGGTTTTACTGCTGTTATGTTAGGTAAAAAGGAAAGGCATAAAAGATCTATCTCTACTTTTATGAATCGATTATTGATCTTCTTAAGCTAATATTCACCTTTTTTCGGTCTCGCTGTTTTGCAGATTTTTTTTCAGTGCAGTTGGCAACGCTGGTCTGCTGTGCAGAATTCGGTCAGCCTGCCAGAGTTCTATAAATCTTTGACTGCGAGCAGATTTTTGTTTGAATTCTATAATACTGGACTTGGTTTGTGTTTTATCCATGCATGTCTGAATTGCAGTTTAGTTTAAAGTACACACACATGGGGTATTCATCTGGAGTGATATAATGATCTTGCTCTATTACACTTCATCTGACATTGTATGGAGGCAGACAGCAGCAGCACGGCCAGTGAAGTGGGGGCAACTCTGTACACACCAACAGACAATGATCTCAGCTTATTTTTTGTTATTTAGTTTGACAGTCTGCTCTCAGCAACAAATAAGGCCTGTACCACAAAGCCTTTGTCTCCGTAATGGTGCAAAATTGACTTGTCACGAGTTTGAAAGTCTGGTATTCCTATAAATCTAAAATCATTACTTCATGTCAGCAGACTGGTTGATAAAAATCTTTTCTGGCTGTTCATGATTGAAGTGGAGCTGTGTTTTATAGCCCTATCTAGGACAAAAATGGTGCCATGCATCATTTTCTTTGTCTACATCATTATTATGGTTCTGAAAGGTCTTGACATTTACCATAAGTACTTGTGCCAGTGACAACATCTAGTTTAAATGAGTTAAAGCCCCACCTTAAGCATATTCTTGCAAAATAGAAGAGAATAATATTAAGTGATTGCTCAAGCTCTGAGGGAGACACTTTGAAAAAGACCAGAGAGATCAAAAATGTGACATAAGAGTGGCCTTACTACTTGAAATATTCCAGAATTCTTCTTCAGCAAACAGCTTTTCTGCAATATAAGTACAAAAAAAAGCTCCTAATTTTTAGCACATTGTTTTAGGATTGCAAATATTTTCTGCACTCAACAAAACAGCTGCACGGACAATTTTCTGAATACCGGTGTCAAATATATGTATTAACCTGAAACAACCAGGAAATTCCTGCTTGTAGGTGTTTTAGGATCTAAAAACAACTAAAAACAGAAGGTTGGGGGATTGATCAATAACTTCATTAGTGTTTTAATTAAAGCTGAGTATCATCAATTATTTCCAGAATCAATTTGACTTGATTCACAAATTTACACAGTTTTTACATTTACACATATTTGTATAGAAATACATTCATAATCTATACATGTTTTGAAGATATTCATATTAATCTGATATAGTTCACATACTGTAACATTTATTTGAGAAATACTAAACCAATGAGACTGTTAACACCATACAGTGTTAAATGGTTTCCGAAATGGAGAAGCTCCAACAAAAAATGTGCAGATCATTAACATTGTAACGGCTCTAAATAGGATCATATTACAAATGTAAATGTTCTGCTTGTCCTGGAGGGCGTTTCAGTTTGGCCACCAGGTGGAGCTCGTGTTATAGCATCGCACTTTATTCCAAAAGATTTGAGCAAAAATGTGGTGCAAATGACCACAAATGTTTAGTTTAACCCTTGTGCTATCTTAGATGACCCCACCCTTACTTTGACGTGTTCTCCCTACCATGACAAAGGTGGATAAAGGTGGAAAGATTTATGTAATCCATGGACACCAGTGAAGATCACAAATCATTGAAGAAAAAAGGTTCAGAGCACTGTCTAGTGGGTCTAGATGACCCATCTCCCAAGTGCCTAGGATAGCGAAAGGGTTACAAAAACGTTTCGTTTAAAGAGTTTGGAAAATAAATCACGCCTGTGAGTATAAAAAGCTGTTCATTTAGTCAGCAATGCATGTATAGGGCGACCAAGCATTAGCATTAGCCATCCTATGGAAAACTGCATTATACGATAGCATTAAGCTAGCGGACTGATGCTTTACTGCTGTTATTGTTAAAATCACACTGCAATGTTCCGTGAACCTTCCGATTGTATTTTGGAAACTGTCTATCAGTTTAACAGTTTTGATTGATTGTTTCATAGCTTGACCTCACCAAATGTCGCAAAATCTCATGAAAGTAGAGAGAGCCAAGAAAAGGCATAAAAGATCAATCTCTATCCATATGTATAAGAAAACTGTGACAAACAAGTACTAGTAGCACTGCAAAGTAGTCTGCAGCTTGTGACATTATTGAGCAAAGGATGTCCCTTCATAGAAATCATAAACAGGGCTCAGTAATGGAAAGCCACCTCCAAAAATTAATTACCAAAGCAATTTTACAAAGGTTTGTGTAGGGCTACACAATCACACGCACATTCACAGTCACACCTAGGGATCTTAGGTACTAATACATACATAAACTAAAATGGATGGTTACTAAATTAATTAATGCAGTTTGTTTCCCACATTATTTCCTGTCCCATAAACTCTAGTGTATCTGTAAGCCTCTACTATAAATAAATTTGCTGAGATACAGCAAATAAATAAAACTGAATTCATCACCAAAAGTGTTGGTTGAGATTGATAAAGCAAAAACTCAGTGGTCATGGTTACACTGTTGGAATAGCCAGAATGTCAGTTATTAGTCAATACTATGCTCTTGTTTACATCTAGCAATTTATTTTTTTGTGGGGTTTTTCAGTGTTGTGCCCCATTCTGTTCATTCACAGATGTTCCATTTTTAGTCTCACTTGTGAATGGGAGTTTTTTTGTGTGAAGTTAGTTATTCTGTCAAACCCATGGGACAAAAACTGTATGTTCACTGTGCAAACATACCTAATCTGAAGATAATAGGCGAGCAGCTCACTTTTTTTTTTTTTTGTTTTGCTTCCGACCTCATTTAGTCCATCTTCATACCATACTTTATAAATCATACATTTTTAACCACAGACGACAACAATGTCGTGGGTTAACATGCATTTAAAACCTCAATGTAAACAGCAAACACTTTTAAATGAATTGCATTTGTGGCCTTCATTTGTCAGACAAGTCAATCCTTTGAGCTTTTAAAAAATTAAGCATTTCTCTTTTCTAATGTATTTCAATTAGCACTAAAGTGATTGAGTGCCTGCTGAATTCTAGTCTAAATGGAAATGCTTTCTCAAGGTAATTCTTTTTTGGAGAAATGGATGCCATGCTAGACTTTAAAGCATATTTCTAATAATTCTTTTATAATCACCACAATTATAGGGAAAAGGGACATTTATTTGGGTTAAAAATGGAGTCCCCACCATTTTTTGGCTCTGCATGATAGAAGTTCACACAGAAAATCTTATGGTAGCATTTTTAGCCAAATGAAAGAAACTTTAACCAGCATATAACCGCTAAATGAACTTCAGTTTGTACTGTTTAATCCGTTTTAACTAATAATCCTCAGAAAATACTGAAGATTTTACCAAGTAAGCATTCTATAAATGCAAATGTAGCTTGATTGTGGTTTCTACAGTTCCTACAGTTTTAGTAAATAGTTGTCATATGCACAGAAGTCATTTTTTTTTATCATGTTTTTTTTCTGGATGCCACTTTTCTGTTTATGTTGCAGATTTTGTTTCTGTTAGAGTTTCTGCAGAGTCAAGTCAATTTTACAAGCTCTTTGTTGAATGCTGCACTGCCTTCTCACTTGCAATGCCAAGTCTTCTATACTTTCATCACTGAGAGAACCATCCCTTAGAGCCCCTTCAATTAAAATCCTTAATCAATCAGTTAGCATCTCCTTGTGTTTTATGATAATTAGTTGTGCTACTCTGACAACACTGCATAATCTCTTCTGTGCCTTCTCAGTTGAGCTTTTATACCAGCAAGTCTTGGCATGCTGCACATGTCAGCTGTTTAGAAACAAAATCTGCTTACATCATGTTTTAAAGCCTGCCATTGTAATGCAGAAAAAGGACAATAAAACGGTGCATGTCTGTTGGATTGGGCTGGTGACTCGAAAGATCTATCAAATCTCAATCAGCTTCTGGTGATCAGGGCATTTTCTTTATGCGGGTCTTTGAATCCTGCTCTGCATGACAAAATCTTATTTGTGATCTAAAGCCATATTATTTGGGAATGTGAAACTCAATAATTAGCAGGAGACATGGTCCCTTAATAGTGTCACTAATGATGTGACCTTCAAAGTGGAAGGGAGCCACTCAGGGAACAGCATTTAAAAGTAATTTAGCTGGAATATCTAAACAGGTGTTGATACTCGAATATCTGTAGTTTCTGTTACTGATTTAAAGAAAGATAAGGCAGTTTTAGGTTCTTTGAGTTCACATTTAATTCAGCTTATTTTGTAGAGCCAATTTAAAAACAAGGCTGCCTTGAGGCCCTACACAATAAAAGCAAGAAACATCAAAGTATAAAACAACTCATTAATTATTTAAGTCCAAATATATATATATATATATAAACAGTGATCAGTGTAAGGATTTTTTTTAGTCTTTTGGCTTGTACCCATTGTAAGGGGGGTTGGCTAAAATGAATTGACTTGCATGGGGATTTGGCTGAGGTTGAATGCCTCAGGTGCAAATCTGGTACTATTCCCACCGTTGGTGGTAGTGCTTCCAGCAGTTTACTAACCTGTATGAGAAAACAACTAGTTCTGGTAAAATTAAGCCCATTCTACTTTAGTAAAAACTCTGTTCAGATGGACTGATGAAGTAAATCTTATTTTGCTAGAAAAGAAAAAACAGCTGATATAAGTTAAGTCATTCCGGCTGCAGCCTACACTCTTGAGTTCATCCACAGGTTTTGGTTAGAATCTGGAGTTTGGCGTGTCTTTTTCTTGACCCTCTCTTTTGTTAGCATGACTGTGTTTAATTTCTTGTCACAGTTGAGTTCGTATCCATTAGCTTTTCATGATTTTAGAATATTTTTATTAATTTTGTGTGTTTTTTATTTTTATTTGTAGCTTTCATATAGTTGGATTTCAGTGAGGGTTTTTAGGTCTGTAATCTTGTTTTTGCGGTCCTACAACATGGTTTTTGCAATGGTTGTCTGTCTGGAATCAAAGTATTGTTATAATCCAGATTATGCTGAAAAAACACTGTTGTTTTGCTTAGATTGATATAGTTCAACACTTTGGGTAAAAATGTAGGCTCTGTTCCTTTTATATAGCTTCTAAATGACACAAAGCATTTTTATTACAATGCTGTAATTTGCTGGTTGATAACTGAGAATTGTGATGACTGTCCCTTTTGAATTACTGCTTAATTACAGATTCATGACAGTATATTAAGGCTTTTCAATTTTTACAAAGATGGCACAGTGGTTTGTTGCTGTAGAATAATCCAATTAAAAAGGCCAAACATTGGCGCAGCTCAAGTGGAATTGAAAACCGTCCCTTTTGCATTTGTTGAGTTATTCTGGCAACAGAAGAATACATTTACTGAAAGGGTTAATGATGGGTTATTAAGAAAGCTTAGGATTTTTTTCTTTAATTTAGCTATTTACTATACCAGTAGCTTGTTGTTAGGATCTGATTTATAAATTAGTATCTGATTCTTCTTATGTTCCTTCTGCCTTTCTTTAATTTCCATTGCCTTAAATGCATCTGTAAGTGAACTTGAGAGCCAATTGCAATCATGATGACTTTGTAATGGATGATCTTTCTGATGTTCTCTGGAAGGCAACACATTTTTCTTGATGATTTTTTTTATAGAAAGAATTTATATCCTGTTATTTTCTGTCATTCCCAGCTGTTGAAAGAAGGGCATCATTTTTCAGTCAATAAAACCCCTGAGTAATATTATTTGCTCTTTTATCAGTCAAGAGATGCTGCATTTTTATTTGAACTGATACTGAAGCAGCAGATAGGGGCATGGCAGCACAGGCAGGGATTGGGATGTTACTTGCCTTATGGGAATCTAGCTGTGTTGCAAGATAGTGAGAATGCAACATCTGTCCAAAAAATGTGTTTGGAGGATCTCAAATCAGACAGTGCACTAACACATCATACAGAAATGCAGGAGTCAAATTTAAAGTTAATCAGATTCTGTGGAAAAAAAAAGAAGAGAAAAGTCAAACATAGAAATACATCTGTGAATCTAAAAGTGGTTTTGTGATAAGATAGTTGTTTTTCAAGCCTAATGGTGATAACTTTACTCTGCAGAGATTTTATTTTGAATAACTTTATACGTTTATATTTTAATGAGCTTCAGTCTTTTTACTCTGTTCCTTAGAAGATTCATAAATATTAAAAGTTATTCAGCATAAATGTACCACTAGAGAGAGTCTTGTCGGAGGAGAAGGAGCACCATTTTTTTCCATTTCATTCCTAAGATTTTGAGACGTAATTTTGATAATTTATGGAGCATGGTAAATTTGTATTTGCATTTTTCCAGGTACTATGTAGGGGTTGGAAACCTAAGTCACCTCACATTTCAGTTCAATTTTGGTTTAAGAGGATACAATTCAATTATGAAAGGATTATTAATTCATCCTGGAAAACCTTTTAGGAAATGTTTTCACCACAACACACCGTACCACCAATAGAGTCCCCCCACCAAAATGAACAACCTAAAATAACATAATTTTACTTTTTATGAACAGATCAGCTTTGACAGCATGCTCTTTAGCTCAAGCCAAACCAGATAACAAGTGCTTTGCTAGCTGTTGAACATAATTGCCACAAGAACAGGCAGACGGCTGGATCCAAATGCAGCAGGTTTGTTAGCTCCGCTAAAAGTCCACAAAGCTAAACCAGGGTCAGGTCACCGGGGGACAGTCTACCAGCTGTCCCCAACTTACCCCCTTCCTCATATAACCTCATATTAGGGTGAGGGGGTGGGGGGTCTAGCCTGCGATGCGCCTTGGGGGGGGGCTACTTGGCAGTGGCCCCCCTCCTATGGTTGCCGTATGGAGTGGGCCCCCCCTCTTTCGGTTTTATTTGCACCTTAGACATGTAGGGTCCTTGGTAGGGGGGGTGCTTGGACATCACTGCCAGCAAGCAGCAGATGTCCTCCTGGCACCCTACCCGCCAATTTTAACCGCACCTTAGACATTTAGGGCCCCTTGGTGGGGAGGGTGAGGGGACATCACTGTGAGTAATCAGGAGATGTCCCCTTAGTCCCTACTCGCCAATTTTAACTGCACCCCCCTTAGTACACACACCCCTCCCCCTTCAATATATACATTCCAACATAAACACACACACATGCACACACACACCCTTTCAAACACACATACACGCACACACATTTTGCAAGGAAGGTGGGACCTGGGTCCATCTGTCCCCTACCCCTTCCCTGGTGGGGGGTGCGGGCCCCTTGGCGATGGCGGCCGTGTCCCTTGGGTGCTGGCTCCCTGGGCCCGGCGGTGCTCTCTCCGCACGGTGGGGGGGTTCATATTACACCTGAGGCAGGGGTGTTCGTGTCCCTGTGGGGTGGGTCCTGGTCCTTGCCCCTGAGCGCTGGGCCCCGCCAAACTTCCAACATGGCCGAGCCTGGTCGGGCCATATTTATAACACCCCTTGTGGGCCCTCTTTTTTCCCCGGGGTTCCCCCCTCCTGGGGGGGGGGGGGGGGGGGGGGGGGGCGGGCCCCTGCCTTGCTCCTCCCTGGACCAACCGTGGGCCGGGCGGATGGCTGCCTGGAGTGCGGAGTGTGTCTCCCTTGGGGGGTCCTGGCTCGTACCTGGGGTAGGGGCGGGGGGATGCCCGGAACTCCTGGGTGGTGGTGGGGTGCTCGTCTGGGGCTGTGGGCGTCCTTCTCCGGTGGGGCCCTGCGTTGGGCGCTCCCGGTGCGGCGGGGGGGCTGCTCTCCTGGTTGGGCTGGGGCGGCGCTCTCTTTCCCTCCGTGCCTCCCTGCTCTCTGGCTCTTGGGGCCTTGCGGCGGTCCTGCTGGCCCTGGCCTGGGTGGCGGGCTTGGTCGCCCGGGCGGCGGTTGTTCCCTGCCGGTTCCCGTGTGGCGTTGGGGGGATTTCGGCTGCCGCTGCTGCTGCGGTGGGGGTCTTGGGGTGGGGATGGCTGGGCACTCTCCCTCCTTCTTGTCACGTTCCACCATCCATTTTAGCAGAATATAAACACTCACCTGAGCACAGGTGTTAGCTCACCTTTGCACTAACAGTTTGCATGATTGAATGACTGAAATATTTCACACTAGTTGGTTTTAAGGCATAAGTATGCGTGTGAACACTATCTGTTTTGTGTACATGTCGACAGGTGGACATTTTTGCAGCTAGCAGGTGTGTTTATAACATTTGAGTGTGTGTGTGGATAGGCCCCGCCCTTTTTGTACTACATTTGAACCTTACCATAATTATTAACAACCAGTAAACTTGTTGCTTTATGCTGCTTCATGGTCTTCCCCCCCTTCCCCTCCTATTATCACCCTCCTACCCCCCCCCCCCCTCTCTAACGTCCCTCTCTCTTCTTCCCCTCTTTCCTTTTCCGTCCGGTCCAACACCAAAGATTTTCAAACATGATTGAAATTAATAAAGTTTGGCCTCAATTACAAAAGGGGTTTATTCAGACATACCTTAGGTTTGTCTGAAGATTAATAACCCTTATTGTTATAGTAAAATATGTCCAACCCAAGAGGCCCTCAGCTCTCATCTGTCTGCCTAGCTGTTGGACAGGACAAGTAAAAAAAAATAAAATAAAAAAAATAAACCAGGGTCAGGCAGGGAGGGGTCGATAACTGGCATGAGATCATCAGAGGAGAGACAGGGTAGTCAGGATCCAGATGAGAGTCAGGTCAGGCAACAGGCTAACAGGGTCAGGAGACAGAAGATCAGGTCCAAATACAACACTTTGGCTTTGTTGTCAGCATCAATGAAGGGAAAAGACAATTGGATGCTTTGTGTCGACATTGTTACACGGAGAAAAGCTTATGCCAAAGGTAACACAACTAATTCGATAACGACGTCTACAAGAAAAAAATGTGCAAGTTGAAATGTTTGTTTTTCAGGCCAGTGTTAATTATCCAAAGTTTTTGGCTCCTGACAGCTAATAGTTGTATTTTTTGACATAGCAGATCACCTACATAGGTCAGTTTTATTTATTGTTATATAAAACCAATAAATCTGTTTTGTAAGTCATTTTTTTCTGCCTTTTTGTAGTGAAAAAATACCGAACCGAGCCTTATGAAATTATTATTATTATTGTTCTTTTTACACTTGTCCTGTCCAACAGCTGGGCAAACAGATGAGAACTGAAGGCCTCTTTTGTTGGACATACAGTCAGGACCATAAATATTTGGACAGAGACACATTTTTCCCTAATTTATTTTCTGTACATTACCACAGTGAATTTTAAATAAAACAACTCAGATGCCACTGAAGTGCAGACTTTCAGCTTTCATTCCATGGGTTGAACAAAATGATTGCATAAAAATGTGAAAAACTAAAGTATTTTTTAAACACAATCCCTTCATTTCATGTGCTCATAAGTAATTGAAATAACTGAAAACAAAATGGTCATTACTAATATTTGGTTGAAAACCCTTTGTTGGCAATGACAGCCTCAAGTCTTGAACTCATGGACATCACCAGATGCTGGGTTTTCTTCTTCTGAATGCTCTGCCAGGCCTTTACTGCAGCGGATTTCAGTTGTTGTTTGTTTGTGGGCCTTTCTGTCTGAAGTTTAGTCTTCAACAAGTGAAATGCATGCTCAATTGGGTTAAGAGCAGGTGACTGACTTGGCCATTCAAGAATATTCCACTTCTTTAATAAACTCCTGAGTTGCTTTGGCTGTATTTTTTGGGTCGTTGTCCATCTGTATTATGAAACGCCGCCCAATCAGTTTGGCTGCATTCACCTGGATCTGCGCAGACAGTATGTCTCTGAACACCTCAGAATTCCTTGGGCTGCTTCTGTCCTGTGTCACGTCATCAATAAACACTAGTGTCTCAGTGCCACTAGCAGCCAGCACATCCAGACCATCACACTGCCTCCACCGTGTTTTACTGATGATGTAGTGTACTTTGGATCATGAGCTTCTCCACGCCTTCTCCATACTTTTCTCTTGCCATCATTCTGGTAGAGGTTGATTTTGGTTTCATCTGTCCAAAGAATTTTTTCCAGAACTGTGCTGGCTTTTTTAGATGCTTTTTAGCAAAGTCCAATCTAGCTTTCCTATTCTTGAGGCTTATGAGTGGCTTGCATCTTGCAGTGTACCCTCTGTATCTACTTTCATGCAGTCTTCTTTTTATGGTAGACTTGGATATTGATATGCCTACCTCCTGGAGAGTGTTGTTCACTTGGTTGGCTGTTGTGAACGGGTTCCTCTTCATCATGGAAATGATTCTGCCATCATTCACCACTGTTGTCTTCCGTGGACGTCCAGATCTTTTTGCGTTGCTGAGTTCACCACTGCTTTCTTTCTTTCTCAGGATGACCCACACTGTTGATTTTGCCACTCCTAATACTGTAGCAATTTCTCGCATGGTTTTTGTTTTCTTGGCTTAATGATGGCTCCTTCCACCTGCATGGAGAGCTCCTTTGACCACATGTTGTCTGTTCACAGCAAAATCTTCCAAATACAAGCACGAGTCCTCTAATCAACTCCAGGCCTTTTATCTGCTTCACTCATAATGACATAACAAAGGAATTGCCCACACCTGCCCATGCAATAGCATGGAAGTCAATTGTCCAATTACTTACGAGCCCATGATTTGAAGGAATTGTGTTTAAAAAAAATGCTTCAGTTTTTCACATTATTATGCAATCTTTTTGTTCAACCCATATAATAAATGCTGAAAGTCTGCACTTCAATGGCATCTGAGTTGTTTTATTTAAAATTCACTGTGGTAATGTACAGAAACAAAATTAGGAAAAAATGTGTCTCTGTCCAACTATTTATGGTCATGACTGTATTTTACTTTAACAACAGGGAGTTATGAATCTTATGACAAACCAGAGGTCTGTCTGAATAAACCCCATTTGTAATATAGGCCAAACTTTATTAATTTTAATCATACATGAAAATCTTTTGTGTTAGACCGGACGGAAAAGGAAAGGAGGGAAGAGCAGAGAGGGAGCTTAGAGAGGGGGGGTTAGGAGGGTGATTATGGGGGGGGGGGGGGGGGGGGGGTAAAACCATGTAGCAGCATAAATCAAGTTGCTGGATGGTTATAATCATTACAGTGAGGTTCAAATGTAATACAAGGGCGGGGTCTGTCCACACACACACACTCAAATGTCACAAACATACCAAAAATGTTCACATGTCAACATTTACACAATACAGCCTATGAAATTCTGTATCGCACCGAACTGAAGTTTTAGTGTAGGGTTAGGGTTAGGGTTAGGGTTAGGGTTACACCCCTAGTAATTAATTATTTTATTTACTGGATGAACAAAGGAATATAAACATATGGATAATGGGATGAGGAGGCAGGCTTGCTCTGAACCAAATGTCTTGCCCACAGCTCGAATTTCTAATGAACTACTGCCACTCTGCAGAAACTATGTCCCAGAAGATGAGTTTTTTTCATTTTGGCTAAAAACAGCTTAATGCGAATGCTTTTAAAAGAGATCAAAAGATCATCAAACTTTATAAAAGAAAATCTTAAAAACAAAATATATTGCATTTTGAAAGATTAAAGGAAAACCAACAAGCCCAACATATGATTACAAATGATGCCTTTGAGTCAAAAATGTCAATACATTGGTTTATATAGAGGACGCAGGCCCTTGAGGCCTGGATTTGGGGACCCCTGGATGTAGATTGCTCTTTTTACTTTTAAGTTACAGTTTAGAGATTATCTATTTCTTACATCTGCATAAACCAGGCTGTTGTAAGTGAGTTTAAGCAAGAGGGCAAAATCAGACATAGAGAAGAAAAAAGAATGTTTAAAACATTTAATCTTTGGGTAATCGTGGGCTCCATCAAGCCACTGAGTTACAGAATGAATAATCTGGAAATTTAAGGTACATTACAGCATTAGTTTTGTATGTCAAAGAAGCATACCAATGAAACAAAACAAATAGCAAAAACCATTACATAAAATTTCAGAAGTTTATAAAAAATGAAGTATGCCTTTTTTAAAGATTATTCATGCAAACTTGTTCCACATATAGTGTAAAAAATAGACAGATTTCTGTAAAAAATAGTAAGGACAATCCCTAATTTTAAATACATCATTAGTTGTGTCATGCATCTGTAGCATGGTATTCACATGTGAGATAAAGAGTAACAGATCTGTATGAAGATTTATTTTCAATTTATGAAGCAACCAAAATCCCATGGAAGTCATTGGAGTCTTTTGGCTTCTGAGGTCAAGCACAGCACTACAGAACTATGGAGATAACTGCACAGCAGAAGAGGAACAACGAGCTGTGGGTGGTAAGATGTCCAGACGTGAAAAAAGAAAAGAAAAAAATCACTGAAACTGCAGCACTCTCAAAACTGGATTTAAGTTCAAAGCACATGGAAACGGAAGAAATAGTGCAAGGGATTTGAAAGAGTCTCTTTCACAGCAGGCCTACATGATCACAGACTATAGCATTCTTTGGTCCCAACCAAGAAAGTCATAAATATGTTGAAATGTCACCTTTTATGAAGCAATTTCCCTTGACTTGTTCCCAAATGATCTAGGAAAAATAACTTTGAAACATAATGGTATTTTCTATCAAATTCATTCCACCCTCAAGGGATAGAGTATTGTATCTTTTAAGAAACCACGGACGTGTTTTACACCTATATTTAAAAAAAATAACAACTTTTTTTGGATAAGAATTGCATACAAACAAAAATCTTAAAAAAATAATAATACTGGATCAGATATATGTGCCCTTTTCCAGACACTCAAAGCACTTACAACGTGTCCATTATTTTTTCACTGGACATTCATGCACATTCACACACCAGTGGAGCCACACTGGAGACGGGGGGGGTGAAGTGTCTTGCCCAAGGACACAACGGCAGTTGACTGGGGGAGCGGGGATCGAACCGCCAACCCTTCAGTCATTAGACGACCTGCCTGAGCCACTATTGACAATGTGAAAAGTATAATAAAAAAGTTTTATAAAATTGTCCTGTAATATCATTTTGGGCTATTTTTATATTTTCTTTTAGGTTCTGCTTAATTAAAAGTACTTTCTTAGTCCTCTGTGTGTCTTTTGAAGTTTCCTTCTGAATGAAGTCCTCTTCTTTCAACACAAATTTTATGTCTTAATAAACTTCTGTCTTTATTGAAAAATCTCAACAAAATTGCTGCTCTCTTAACCATAATGGAAAGTTGTCTGGTGAATAGTAAGCTTCTCCCAGCTAATTAACATTGGTTTCTTGATGCTTTGAAAGTTAACATAGTTTATGTAGCCATCGTATTGGCCAATGGTTGGTTGAAACACATGCACTGTTTCATCTGACAGTGCTTTGAGAAATAAGGTTGTGTTCCACAATAGAAATGTCCTGAGGCATGCAATCAGTTCTCAGGCTTTTACAGTTCATTCTGGAATCTCTCAAGCAGTCGGTTGTCTTCTTCAGAAGTGTGGAGGCCCCGTCTTTCTGCTGCAAACCTCAATCCAGGCGATGCCTTTGATTCCAACAAAAGCCCCTGCTGCTTTCTTTTTTGCACTGCATGACTTGTCACTTTCATTTTAGAAATTCACCCTAGTTTATGCTTGTGCAGTTACTAATGGGAACGTTTTTTTTATTTTCAAAGCTTGGGGAGGATAATCCTGTCAACTTTGTTTCACGGCCACCTCAGGGCTATTCAGCAGGTTTAAAAGGAGGAAAAAAAGTGCTCTTCAGTGTTTGTGGTTTGTTGTTACATTAAGCAATTGTATAGAATGACATTGTGGTATTGACAAGCACAATATCAGTTTTTCCTTAAAGGCATGTTTGATCATGTAGATACTAAAATGACATTTTTGTTTCTTTCCGTATTCAGATAATTTTCTGTTTTGCTATCAAAAACACTAACAGAAGGCAGCATTTCTCCAGGCAATGTGGGAAAACAGCCCTTTATACATTCATTTGATAAAGAAACATTTTAATCATTTGCACTATAGACTCAGGAACTGGAAAGTTTGAAATGAAAACTTTGCCCCCTATGCTTAAATTGCACAAGAATACAGATGTTGATTCAATTGAATCTCAAACTTAATAATGCCAATTTTTTGTGGTATTAAAAACAGACTGTTCTGAATTTTAACACTTGTGCCTGAGTATCTTTTCATTTCAACATTTTCTTTTTTTTTTTTTAACTTGTTCTGTCCAACAGCTGAGCAAATAGATTAGAGCTGAAGGCTTTTTGTGTTGGACAGGTTTTACTATCACAAAAAGAGGTTATATAGCTTCAAGAAACTAGAGTGTAGATTTGTATAAACCCCTTTTTGTCGTATTATTTTTTATTTATTTGTTACATTTAGTGTGCACTGATTTGAATAAGTTATTATTTTAAGCTGTAACAATTATACCAGATCTGCTGGAAAGACGAATGTTACATAAAAGGTGAAAATCTGACACTAAGATGAGCGGAAAAAAAATCTGTCCATCAATACACTGTAGGTAAGGAGGAGGGATGAAGTAGACAGGGAGCAGTTTCATTTCAACATTTTCTAATAAATCAAACTGGTTGAGAGAATGAAGGCACCCTTCTTTTAATTGTAATGCATCACAATCATGAATGAGAATGGCACATACGGGTTTTTACACCTAATATGCGTTTTTAATGTGCATTGGACAATATTAGGCATTATGAACACTATAATTTACTGATTGAATGGCTGCTTCTTTCACAAGTAAAATGATACAATTTAGATTTAAAAAAAAAGAAACGAACACAAAACTGGTTGTCTAATTAACAAAATAAACTTTGTAAGTGTAATGACACAGTAGTCTACATCAAAAATGGTCAGGAATGTACAAGGGGTGTAGCGATTCATTTAACAACAATTTGATTTATAGCATAATTTGTGGTTGATGATACGATTCATAGTTTGTATTGGTTCATTTTGAATGGTCCGATTCACTGACCAGGACATCTTTAGTTAATACTTCAACCAGAGATAAGCACCTGGAACTGAACAGTGCAGGTGAAACTTTCCAGATTCCTTGTATTTCTTGCAAGATATTCCAGTGTAAATGAAATATGTAAGCAAACAAGTTAACAAAAATTAACTGCAAATCCATTCACATTTTAGTTTAATAAATGTTGTTGTTTTTCCACATAAAATAATCCAAGACAGAACATTATTAGAACATTCTACCACACAGTATGGTCACATGTCTTTCTGTGAACTGGACTAATGGTTTGACCCTTTTTTGCTGTCATCTTGTGTGTGTTGTTTGCTGTGATGCACTTGGTCTTTTTTAAGTTATTTTAAAATAAACCTACTATGCCACAATTCAAATGGTATTTTCCAACAGCAATATAATTGAAAGAATTTCATAATGGTGTAAGTTGTTTGGATTGGATTGACAACTTGCCTCAGACAGATCAACCTGGTTGGACAGATTGATTGCCGTAATCAGTCAATCAATTATTCGGTTATGTTTTGTATTGTTCTGTAATGTTTTCGGGAGCTACTCAGTGGTGTAGTGGTTAGCAGTCTCACCTCACAGTGAGAAGGCCCTCCAAATCACAGCTGGGTCTTTTCTGTATATGTTGTCCCTATACATATGGGGTTTTCTCCGGGCACTCCTGCTTCCTCCCTCGATCTAGAAATGTGCTTCATAGGTTAATTGGTTGTTCTAAATTCTCCCAAAGGTGTGAGTGTGTGTGGTTGTGTCTTTGTGTGACCCTGTGTTGGACTGGCAAACCGCCCAGGGTGCACCCGGCCTTCACCCCTCAGTAGCTGTGACCCCAAACAGGAATGAAGCAGGTTTAGTGAATGGATGAAAGATGTTGATTTTTTAATGTTCAGGCTTGGACTGTGGAATTTGTAATTCTTGCAAAAATATGTGAAAAATGACAATTCCATCCTAATTATGTTTTATTATTCCCAATAAACTTAATAAGTGATTGCACAATCTGAGAAGTTTCATTTAGGCTTTATCAGTGCTAACAAGATATTTGCTGTTTACTTGGGAAGTATTAGTTTTACTTGTACTACCAAATGGATTCCTGCTGTTGAGGTACTGCAGAAAAACCAAACATTAGAAAAACATAAAGTGCCAAAAATACTATATCATCCATCTTTACCAGCTTATTTCTGTGTGGGGTCATGGGGATGCTGGAGCTTATCCTGCTAATGAGGGGTGAAGGTTGGGTACACCCTGGATAGTTTGCTAGTCCATTTTAGTGCCACAAAAAGACAGCAACACACTCACATTCACACCTAAGGGACAATCTATCTGGGATTTGAACCTGGGCCATCTGGCTGTGAGGTGACTCTTCTACACATCCATGCAAACTAGTTATTTTATATTGTATTTAAATATATTCATGATAAATCATTTGTGTCTATTTAAATTCAGAGCACTTAGTAACTTTAAGATGGCTTTACAGTACTTTGTTAAGTTTGCATTTTTTTTTGTTCTAAATGCCAAACATTTGTGGCCACTTCTGTTTATTAAAATAAACAGAACATAATCTGTATGACATGAATGTGCTTTCGAAAGGCTGACGTGTTACAAACATTTTATTGACTTTGATGTGAACATTTAATGTTTCCTTATAGTTCCTGCACAAAATTCTGTTCCCGATATGTTAATTTTTCTCACTTAAGGTCCAAATCCTTTCATCTTTTGAGCTATTCTAAAAGCGTTAATTATGATTATGCTGTTTTTGACCAATATATTTAAAAAGAAAACTGTCTTGTTTTCTAGGACATAGTTTCTGCAGCATGGCAGAAGTTCATTAGAAATATTCCTCTTGAGTTGTGGGCATGACTGTTGGTATGGAGCAACCCCGCCCCTACTTCCCATCATCCATCTGTTTACACTCTCTTCCGCAAGCTTACAGCCCCTAGAGCAACAAAAATGCCGAGCAACGTAGGAGCTATCTAGCCGTCCAATTTTGAGCCAGATGCTAGCTCAGACGAGGAAAACAAAGACGCACACGGATCGAATATGCTCTTTTGCAAACCTCATTTTTGTGTCTGCTTCTGATTCACAGCAATTTAAATGAAGAGATACTCAGGAATTTTAATTATTTTTTAAATACATGTCCTTCATCATGAGAAAAATATTTAACACAAAAACATTTTATAAAAACACACAGAAAAAAATTTCACTAGAGTGGATCTTTAACATACTGCATACTGACTCATTTGTAATTCATGCAAACATTTTTTTTTTGGTTGAGCTTTAGGAGGGCATCCAAATGTTCATTTTCAAAGCTTATGCAAGTAGTTTCAGTAACAGCTAATCAACTAGCAATCACTTTGCAGTTCAGAGATGTCCTTAAAACTACCTGATTAGACCTAGAAGAGTCAGCCAGAGAGTAAATTCAAAAAGCTTGACTGCATATGAGCTTCCCCTCCTCCTCGATTTGAATTCTTGTAATTTATTTTAGATGACACTCGAGCTTCGACCGGTTTACTCTGGTACAGAGGAAGAGACGGTCCTAATAATAGGGCCTAGAGATCCAGCGATACTTGAACAGTAACAATTACAGTATGTAGGGGATAGAAGCAGGATATGAAGAGACAAGTATAATGAGAGGGGGAATACCAGAACGGGAGAAAATGAACCAGAAAAATTACACTAGAAAAACTATTTTATAGGGTTTTCCTGCCATTTTCTGGCAAAATCAAAAAATGTGTACATCTTGTACGTATACCCAGAAGTTCTCCAATATTTTTATTTTCTTTCAACTGTTCCTTTTTTTCCGCAAATTTGGTCAAAGTTGGTGGCTATTTGCAAAGACTAGTCACGCCTCAGAAGACAGTAGGTATTTTTCAACCCACAAGCTAAATGTCCTTCATTAAAAAACTCAAGAACACACAACATACTGTTATTACATGTCTTTCCAGCCATATGGTTTGCATTGAAAATGATTGCTTTTTGTCTAAAATACACACCATTTGTGTGAATTCATGATCTAAACATGCCGTGTTGTTTAACAAACAGCCCTAAAGGACAATGGCCTTCTGTTTATACTGCTTGCTGCACTGTAAACCTTTTGGCTCTGAATGGATTAATGATCCTGAGGTTGTCAGTTCCAACACAAGCATAGTGGCTGCTGCTGGTGTGTCCTTGGGTGAGGCACTTACCGTTAATCTAAACTGTGTCAGTTAATATCCATCTCCATAAAGGCTTTCTACACATATTATAGGTTATGCAAGTCACCCTTGATGGAGTCAGGAGGACAACACAAGCCTAATTTTGCACCTTGCCTCACAACATAGTGGTGTGGATTGTCAAGCTGCTGTGGTCTGGATTGTATTGCTTTATCAATGTTTGATATCTTAATGCATTATGTAAGCACAAAGAGGGAATTTTGGCCATCTATATGCATTTTCATATCTATTATTATAGCTTCTTATCTGAACTTTCCCTGATTTACCGTAAACACACAATCCACAGTAAACAGGAAAACCTTTTTTTTAGGGAGATCAGTAAAGTTTAGACTCCTTGCTGAGTGGGTGGTTGGCTTAGACCAGAAGCTCACATGCACAGGGAGGAGAGTTTGCAGGGTTGCCCAATTAGTGTTGAAAAGTGTAGCAGTGTGAAAGTGCGTCAGCAGGGAAGTGTACACCGGAGGAGGTGTGTCATCAATCATCACTTCAGCTCCAGGCTTGTTCCAACCCTTTTCCTTATCTGGCAGCAGAAGAAGGAAGGGGAGGAGAGAATACCAACAGCCAGACACTTCCAACAATATCAACAGCTTGCTCTGGAATTGACAATAGCAAAGTGTAGCTCTTGAGGTCAAAAAGCACATTTTACTTTTCTGATACATTTTGAGCACTGGAATAATTCCCCTTTTAGCAATGGCTCCGCTGCTCTACCTAGTGTATTATTTGGCTTGGCAGGTTGTTATTTCTTCTAATCACAAGACTTAGAGCTCGTGCAAACTAATCTCAATTATTGGAGCTCAAAATCCAATGCAAGCTATATAGATAGTGCAGATTCTCCTCAAATAAAGACAAGGCTTTTGTTAGAAAACTTTTTAAAACAGAAATAGAAACAGAATCTTGATTTGACTAGTTTTGACTAAAATCTTAGCCAATACAGGACACGTTGATTGGCTCCACTCTGATGCATCCACTTGTAGTCAACTAGATCTATTTATATCTTCCTTTTCTTTGTCTGAGCTGGCATCTGGCTTAAAACTGGATGTTTGGATTGCTTCACTTTTGCTCACCATTTTCGTTACACCGGTAATTGTTAGGTTCAGGGGTGAGGGGCTGTAAGCTAAACAGAGAGCTCTCAGCAATAGGGAGAGGAAGAGGGGCATTGTTGCTCTGCTCCAACGGTCCTGCCCACAATTCAGAGGCAAATTTCTAACGAACCACTTATGCTCTTCAGTAACTCTGGCCTGGAAACCGACACAATTGTTATGATTTGGGTGAAACCCCAAAATCACAATTTAAACACCACTGGGAACACCTTTAGAATTTCTTAAAGATGATCAGAGTCTGTCTATAAAGTCCCCCTATGATATTTCTTTTGTCTAAAAACGTTCCCAGTGGTGTTTTAAATATGATTTTGAAGTTTT
Source organism: Oryzias latipes (assembly GCF_053564925.1). Classification (NCBI taxonomy): domain Eukaryota; kingdom Metazoa; phylum Chordata; class Actinopteri; order Beloniformes; family Adrianichthyidae; genus Oryzias; species Oryzias latipes. Next base: position 12,338,691 of record NC_136240.1, read on the forward strand.
TAACCAAAATCCCATAACCTACATGTCTTACAATGCCATAGTTCATGTTTATCTGAAGCCTCTGTTTCTAAAATTTCCTCTACATGGGTGTGGTCGTTGGTGCTGAGCTGAGTAGCCCCGCCCTTGATCCACCCTTTCTGCAGGCTGCATCTTGCAAGAGTGAAGCGCTTGACACAAGGGGGGGCACAAACAACACCGACTGACTGTCTCTAGTCTCTAAAAGTTTATCTTTAGCAATAAAGAAACTGGGAAATATGTCATGTTTTTGGCTCCAAATCGACACTTTTTGAATTATGTGCGTAATGACAAAACAAATGTGTGTACCAGACCCTTCTGTTTAATAAAATTACACATGGAAAAGTTTCACAAGCCCATGAAAAATGCTTTGGATTACATTGTAATTTAGGCTGCACGGTGGTGCAGTGGTTAGCACTCTTGCCTCACAGCAAGAAGGCCCCTATGTTTCAAGTCCCGATTGGGGGACGTCAAACAGAACATGCAAACTCCACCAATCTGTGTGACCTGTCCAGGGTGTTCCCCTGCCCTTGAACGCAAGTGGCCGGGATAGGCTCCAGCAGCCCCGTGACCCAGAAGGGAACAAACTGATTAGAAGATGAATAAATGAGCAATATAATTTAAGTTACATTGCAGCAGCAAGCAGCACTGGCTGTGGCTCAGAACTGATTTGATGCTAGCACATGCAGATTGTTGAATTCACTTACATGACAAATAAAATGAAATGCCAGACAGAAAGTGAATATTCACACGTAATTTTCCAAATATGTGCAGCCAGTACAGAACCCTTTTTCTTGGCTGCACAGATCCAAAGGAAGGGTTAAGTTTAGGATTACGGATTACGCTTAAAATGCGTGGTTGTGTCTGTCTCTCTAAATACTTTCTTTCACTTAATAATAGAATAAATGCAATCTATTCAAAACATGCAGTAAGGCTTATGAGGTAGTGTCACTTTTGCCTTTTTGATTAGCAGCTTTTATCAACAAGAATTGGAAAATACTCATTTTGCAATTTGTGTCATAATTGATTGCCTTCAGCAAACAGTGTTAGTATGCAACATCATGTGCCATGACCTCTGACAAATGTTATAAATTCCACCTGTCAAATGTTTACACGCAGCTTCCAATCCCTTGTGGGTTTTTCGTCTATAGCCAACTGTTCGTCAGACTTAAACACTAATGCTCTGTGTAACACTGGCTCAGAGATTTGCAGTGTTTCCAGAAATGGGTTCTTGGCTCTTCATGGAGGGTATAATGATAATGAAATGTCAATCATCCTAAAAAATGTCTCTCATTTAGGAGGGCCCCTTGCTGCCTTGTTGCAGTCTTTACAATGTCAGTACTTTTAATGAAGGCTTAGAAATATATTCAGGACCTTATCTTTGGAATATAGTTGATGCAGAATCTTCTAAGGCTTTAGGCATTACATTTGCTGTTACAAGTGTTTTTGCTATTTTTATGCTCTCCACTCCACAGCAGTTAACTGCCCATGTAGGAAATATTTAAAGGAAATCTTTCCTATGGGACACATAATAATATGTTGCAGATGCTGCCCTGTAACTTTAATAACAAATGTCTGAAAGCTCCAGTTCATAGAATGCTTAACCGGTTTTGACAATTTTTTTTGACATTTTTATTCCTTATTTCTGGCAATTTTTCTTTACTACATCAACTTTATGGTAATTTCAATGCCTGGTTTGGGTCTGTCCCACATGTGTACCCCTCTTAGTGATAAGGCCAGCCAGATTTTCATACTTTTGAAGTCACAAGGTTCATTGTTGTCAACAGTACTTAGTGGACTTAGATGTCTTGAAACCACAGTAACATGAGCTTCACATAAAGTTTCTCTCAGAGAGGAAATAGTGGCTTTTTAATAAGAAGCACCAGTGGGAGTGAAGAACTATCAGACTGTGACAGAGTAATTTTAAGTTTGACAGATTTCCAGGATGACCTGAAAAATTAGGATCTTCTTCCTTTTTCTTTTGTAAAACAGTAAAAGTATTAGTTAGTAGAATTGTACTAACTTTACACAGGAACATCATCAATAGAATTAAAATATGTAGACAATTTATTCTTCCTTTTAACTTTGAATTTTCCTTATTTTTTAAGATGCCAATTTCTCTAATGTTATACAATTCATTTCTACATCTTTTGATTTATGTAATTTGCTTTGGAAGAAGAAAACAAAGAACTAATCCAAATGAATTGGAAGTTGTCAGTTCAACGCTTGAAGAAAACTAGCTTTAATGTATGGCTGTAGATTTTCTTCACTCCCCTCTTGCACAAGTACTGATTAGCATGAATCCGGTAGCATCTAAACTTGCTTCCTTGCATCATGGTTTATGCTTTTTGTATGCCAAAAAAGGTTTTCATGTAAATCTTAAGACACACACAGTGAGCATTTAGTGCTTAGTATGTTGTTGTGTAGATGACTAACCGTTGTCTTTTTTGTAAATCAGAAAAGTACCCAAGCACAGAGTAGAAACTAGCCTACTTAACCCTTTAATACCAGAGATGTCACCAGCAACACCATTTGCACAATTTCCATAATTCCAACATATTCTAAAGCAAAGAAAAACAATTTTGTGCCGATATGCAACACTTTGCGATACTACAGTGCAACATCTTTCACGCCGACATGCAGTAGTGAAACTGCTTTTCTCTGCAAAGCTGTGACTGCATTGTAATCTTTTAAAATTACAAACATGCCTTAAACGGTTGAAGACTTACACTTATTCAAAGGACATCAACATTACGGCTGAAGCTCCTGTATTAAAGGGTTATCCTCAGATCGGATGACCGTGGTTTGGCCTCATGCAAGGACAGCGATCTCAGGTGGGTTTAAACCATTCTGACCTATTTTTTGTGATAAGATAATAAGGATTATTTGGGTAGCTGATGTTTTATACATTTTCAAAGTGCTCATCCTCTCTAGCTTCTCCAAAGTGGTGACAAGGCAGCAGAAGAGGCTTTGACAGTCACCAGCATGACTGACAAGGACATGGCTATGTGTTGACTTAGGTAGAAGAAAGGGTAACGCTTTCTTTTACAGTACAGTACTTACAGTGTAAAGTACCATGTAAACACACTGTAAGTACCCAGTAAATTCCATAAAAAGTACCATGTAAGAACCCTGAAAGTACCCAGTAGTTACACAATAAGTACCATGTAAATACCACGTAAGTACACTGTAAGTACTGTACTGTAAAAGAAAGCGTTACTGAAGAAAGTTGGTGATCAACTTTTTTTTTTCTGTCTACATTGCGGCAGCGTGTTGTCATATTATCTACAAGTATCATACTGACTACCAACAAGCCCACTTTCGGCCATGCTGCAGCTTCTCGTCTGATGTTGGAGGCAAAGCCGGGTTGTACCTGGCAAGTCCTTGGCTGGCAGAACACCTTGAAATACCAGGTTTTGTAACCTTAATTCATTTTTTTTTCTTGTTGGAAATGATGAAAGACCAACATCTCGGCAATACCTTGCCGATGAGCTCACGGTGTGACGTCTTGCCCATTATTTTGTTAAATACCTGGCTAACCTTGGTTTGATACATGTGTGCTGTTTCAATAATGACCCATAAGTATTACTTGTTGATGAAGTGAATTGCATGAATCAAAAAAATGAAACCATAGAAAACTGACTATAATAATAAAAACAATGTCAATTACCTGCAGAAGAAGGGCTTTTTTTTTTTTTTTTTTTGCTTTTTGTAAATTATTCTTTGCTCAACTTATATTGAATATAATACTGGATTCTTGTGTGCTTGATTTGACATTTTTTTGACATGACTACTTGAGATCTACTAACAGAGTTTTTTTTTTTATTCTTTATATGTTACAACTATGGCATGAGGAAGAGTTTGCTCATAAAATAAAATGCTTTCTAATTAGTTTTTACTCCATCGCGACAACACTTTGTATAATATAATGACATTAAAAAAAATCCATTGAGTAAGTTGAAATATTTATGAATGTGATGTTTTAAGCAACCAGCCCATTAATGTTTCATACAAACACCCCTCCGTTTGTATGCTCATATGAATGCAGTAGCATGAGTACCAAGTTGTTGGAGAAAAGTAACCCTGACAACTTAATTATATCTCTCTTGGTTTATTGCACGTGTAACCTCTCTTCACGCACTCTCCAAGCTCATAAATATTGTGTGTGCAGCATCAATCTTTTCACCACTCTTTAAAGGGATTTTTGAATGTAGTCGTGAGCAACAAGAACTGAACAGAGACCAGTGTCTGAATGACAGAACAGATTGATGAATCCAATAATTATACATACCTTAAGTGTAAAATAATGAGAAAGAAGCTCAGATGCCTTGTTTATGAACTGTTTTTCTTTTTATACTAGAGTTATAGCAAAATACAAGAGACCACAATGTCTTGTTTGTACAAACATGAGCCAGTATATGTTTTTTTCCACTGATGTGTTGAATTTGATAAGTATAAAACAGATGGAGAAATCAAAAACTATGAGAACAACACAGATGAGGTATTAAGAAAAATCCCTAAGAGAAAAGGTCAACTGTATTTAGATCATATATGTCTGTGCACATTAATGATCTAATAATGTGTTTGAGAGCTTGTGGGTGTAACTGTTTGAATGAAATAGTATCTTTGCGTTGTCTGTAAGTGTGTGAGTAATAACCAGGGCACCGGCTGGTGGCCCTATCTCCCACAACACTTCAAAGCGCCATTCATCAATAAGCACTGACAAAAAGCGACATTACTCTGTATCCTTTTAGAAGCAGTAAGACCAGAATGCTGGCTATCCTTGTACCTACATTGTAGGTAGGGAGGGACAGTGAATCTCAGCTTTCTGATCTGTGTTTGGTTCAGTGCTAGAGTGATGAATGACATAGTTACTGGTATCTCGCCTTCATAATGGGAGGATGTCCTATCATGCTGTCAAAGGTCGGTTGCTGTCAGCTTTTTACCAGTGTCGAATGAGTGAGCTCACCAAAACAACACATTTTTAGTGCCTGCAAAAAAGCCAAGCAGTTTGATTGTCTGATCCTTCTTTTAAAAGAAATGCGTGGATTCCCTCTCATCACATCCACATAAACCCATGAATAGAACTGTTTGCAATTAAGCATCATCCTACTCAATACCCACTGCTACAGTGTAGGTCAGTCAATATTATTTAGCCATTCATTGTAGCCTAATTACGTCTTTTATGAACAACTGAAGACCGAGTTATAGGGTATATAATACAAACACAATTAGAGGACCACTTCAAATGTTGCGATATCTCTACATGCATGATAGACTTCCCATTTGAAAATCGAATTTGAAACAAGTCATTGCTCTTTCTACCTATAATGAAGTTGTGAGGATAGGTTCATTTTCTGTCTATTTTTGTTGTTTTATGTTTTTTTTTTTTACGTTACTGTCTATTTCCAGGTTTTCTGTCTTTCTCAGTCACACTCACACCTGTTTTTAGTTTCACTCATCCCTAGCTGTTTCTGTTAGGGCTAATTACCCTTCCTTTGAATTAAAGCCCAAGGTTGGTCGCTGTCAGGCCTTTTGTGTTACCATCGTTTTGTCTCCATCATTTTTCCCCCTAATGTTTAAGTTCAGTGGTGTGTATATCATGCCTGAGATTGTTCATGAAAAGTTTATCAGTGGTTTGACGAGGCTCTCAGCCAGATATGCTTGAAAATACGTTTATTTCTTCAAACCTCCAATAAACACCCAAGAGCCAACTGGTCTCTGAAAATTTACAGGATAGTGTTTGAATGAAGGCAAATCCTTAGTGTAAACAAAACACGCTGGATGCTGGATCTATTTTGAATTTTATTTTTATCTGCAAATGCAAAAAATGGCTTAAATTTGTTGATATGTTTAATCTAATCTAACACCAAAAGTTGTTATATTTGTGTCTCATTTGTGTGTAACAAGAATTTATGTTAAAAATAATTTTGATTTAAAACTTTCTTTCACAGCTGCTTTTTTTTTTTTCAAAGGCAGCTACACCCGACCCATTTAAGCCCACTTCTACAGATTGTTGTATAATCAAAACATACCATCAAAAATGAACCATGTGTCAGCAGAAAGGGCAGGCAAGACTTGAAAGGTTATCAGTGACATGCTATTTTATGCCTTTATATAATTTGTAACATCACTATTAAAGTATTATACCTTCTGCCAATAAGCCACTTTTGGGTCACATTTGGGTCCTCCAAACCACTATTCCTGACAAAAGTGCAGATTTTAATGACCACTTGGATAAAAAATCATCATTATCATCATCACATCATTTTTTTTTATAAAACACCTTCTACCACCAGCCAAGGAGGCCCAAAGTGCTTTACACATGGTGAGCAAAACAAACAAGAATTAAAAACCAAATTAAGCGTTGTATAGACATAAATAGAATAAAATAAAAAGCATAAAAGGAAATTAAAACATTTTAAAGACAAAAATAGAAAGTAATAAAAAGCATAAAACTAGGGCTCCACAGTATGAGGAAAACTCACGATATGTGAAATTGGTGATTCATTTTGCGATAACAATATAATTTGCGGTATATGAACAAAGAGCAAAACAACCAAAAAAATCATTCCCATTTCATTGCAACAGTTTAAAGATTATACTAAAATCACCCTCGTCGACATAGGAGGCGAACATCTAACATTATAGGTCTCCATTTCATTGGTCAGCAACGTGAAGGGGTCCATCCGATTGGTCAAATGCATAAAGGGATTCATTTGATTCATTAAATGCTTCAAGTTGCCATAAGATTGTTTTAGCACATTTAGGGTAACCATTTATTGCATATTTCGCTGTCTTTTGCGACACACAGCTTGATATTGCGATAACGATAATTTTGCGGTATATTGTGCAGGTACATAAAAGAGATTAAAACCAGGGCTAGGCTGATGCTAAAACGCTAAAATGGAGGAACAATTCTTTTTTTAAACTCTTCAGGAATGTGACCTCTCTAATTGCCAGTGGCAACTGATTCCACAGTTTAGGAGGCAACACGGCAAACGCATGGTCCCCCCGAAACATACGTTTGGTTCTGGGAACCATTAATACAAGTTGGTCGGTGGAACGTAAAGACTTTGGGGGGAATATCTTAAAAGCAGACTGGAGAGGGAAGAAGGTACTGTACCTGCCAGGGACTTAAAGGTAAGGATCAGAATTTTAATAAAAAAACAAATATTGCATTGGCAGAATAACTTATAGATAAAAAAAAATAGACTATAATAGACTAGCTAAAAGTTAGGGGGGAAAATACTATGCCTGAAAAATAGATAAAAAAGGAAAGTTTAGATTGAGAAAAATACGGGTCAGTTTTAGCTGTAGAATGTGATAACATTTCTAAGATTAATGGCCAGAAATTAAACAAGAAAAAACTGAGCAACGGACCAGCACACAACAAAAGCTACTCTTCAAATGTCTGGATGATTGTGAACTCATTCACATGTTGCTTAACAACCATAGGATGATGTCAAGTCATTTACAAAAATGGCAATTCACAACTGGGGTGAGGAGAATGATGATACAAATGTCTTAGGGGCAGAACTAAAGTCATGAAGCCAAAAAAAAAAAAAAAGCCTTTCATCTACAAGAAGTAAAGATAAGCCAAAGCTGCAGTTCAGTTCGGAAAAGAAAGAAACATTTCTCATCCTCCTACAGTCAGACTGAAGCTTTTTCCAAACAAATTCTTAATGGTTACATGGAAAGCTAAAGAAGTTCGTAAGCCACAATCTTCTGTCCTTCATGAGCATCTTCCAATTCAAAGCATTCACGTTCTTTTGTTTTAAACCGACGTAGTTGTTTTCATTTTAATTTGATTTTGATCATCTATTGTTTGCCAGTAAATGATTTTACAGGATCAATTTTGACTTCAAGAAGCAGAAGTACTTTGCACTCTGACAGCACTGTAAGAAGGTTCTGGTTCAAGGATTCTGTGGATTCTGTGTGTGGAGTTTTTATGTTCTGCTTGTGCATATGTGGGTTTTCTCTGAACACCCCAGCTTCCTCCCACAGTCGAAAAAAAAAAAAAAAAAAAACATGCTTCAAGGTTAATTGGTGGTTCTGAATTGGAGGTGTGAATGTGGGTGTGTGTTTGTCTGTCTTGGTGTGGCCCTGCGATAAACTGGGGAACTGTTTGGGATGTTCCCCCGTTCCCCCTACAGTGGATAGGATATAGGCTCCAGCATCCCTGTGACCATGTCCAGGATTAAGAAGGTATATAGAGGATATAGAGTTACATTTTAAATTTACATTTTGGATTAATATTCCATGTGGTTTATAGAATAGAACAAATTAAAACCCCTTTATTTAAAAACAAACCTGTTAACGAAAGAGACAGTAATTATTTTGTAGTGGCTGTCTAATACTTTCTAGAGCTATGAATTTCTACACTTATTTAAGCATCTAATTAAAAGCTTATCTGACATTGCTTGCTTAAACTATTTTAATGTGGCTCACTCTTGGAGCACTCCTGAAAATGCCTTTGTTTTATTTGAACCTATGTACGGTGATTCAGTTTAGCACTTGCTGAAAAGTAATGAGTCAAAATAACAAAGTCAGTTTAGTGTTGATTTTCGCCGTCAGTGTTGTGATGCGGTAAGTTTGCTGTATTAAGTGCAAAATCCTCTCCATCCCCCCAAACCCCAGAGAGTATGTGTTTGTGTGTGTGCTCACTTGCCATCGGTTTATGTGAATGTGTGCATGTTGGTAATGAGCAGCAAGAGCTGGTAGGGCAGAATAACGCCCAAGGAAGGGATGAGATGGATTCTCAGCTGGGTGTTTTTAGTTATGCCATTATTTTAACGTCCTGAAAAATGCAGAATTTACACAAGCTTAATGAACCTGTTCACTTAGACATGCATCTTCCTGCTGGCCTCGATTACTGCAGGCACATTGTTGGTTTAAAAAAAAAAAATCCATAAAACTATCATTTAATGAGCTTAGATATCATTATGAAACTGTTTCATCCCTTTCGGGGTCACGGGGCTGCCGGAGCCTATCCCGGCCACTTGTGGGCGAAGGCAGAGGACACCCTGGACAGGTTTCCAGTCTGTCACAGGGTCGTAACATGTTTATTTATTGAATATTCTTTAGCTTTTTTGGCTTTTGTTTGTTTCAATCAGGTGTTGATTAAAAAGGTTGTTCTACTGCCTTTTCTTTTTTATTGCTCAATCAAATTGATTGGACAGGGTTTGCAAAACAAATAGTTTGATTTGTCTTTTTTATCTTTTAAAAAGGTGAAGATGAACACTGTAGTAGTAATCAGGAGATACTGCATTAGCTTGTGAGATGTGATTTTGTGGCTACTGATGGAAATCCTTACTTTTGAATGATTTTAATTCCGGCATATTTTTCTAAAATGTTTCTACTAAACTGTTTTTCTCTCACTACTTAGCTTGGCAGTAACTTGAAAAGTTAAGATATTAAAATAGTTCTTAATGCCAATGATTTAAAAATAATATTTGTGAGATATTAATATCGTTTACATTTTATTGTTAAATCATTTAAAATATGGAGTTCTTTTGCTAGCTATTTGTTATTCGCGCATTAAGAATGGAGCAAAAGCCTTAAATTATTTTAACTACTTACGTAATGAAAAGCTTACGTAATTCCAAAAGCGTTCTTTGCGCTGATATGCAACACTTTACAGTGTTAAGTTCCTATGCAGTTTAACGTAAACCAACTGGTTCTGACATGGAGCAAAGCAGCTCTTCGCAGATATGCGACACTTCACAGTAGTAAAATGAAATCCGTTGGAAGTATGGAAATTGCATAAACGATCAAAGTTAAGGTTGTTCGAAGAGCATGGTTGTGTCCGAATTCCTTCACTATGCACTATATAGTGCGTTTCTCCATTTTGTAGTGCTGTCCGAATCTACAATTCCTAAACCGAGTCGCCTAGAAACCTCCCAGAAGTCTCTGCCAAAAACCAGTTTGCGTTGGTGCACACTAGATTGACTTATATAGACCACAATGCATTTCGTCAAAACAATTTTTGCCAAAAAAATGTATTGAAATGTATTTTTTTTAATAAACATTCAACGTTTTTATCTTCAGAAGTCAGCGGACTCATAAATGATTGTCACAAAACGCTCATATGAATGCGATTTTAACTTTGTGAAATCAATGGCGTCATATCTGCAGGTTAATTAAAAAAAAAACAAGTAGTGAGCATGGTGTCCGAATTGCTTTTAAAATCCAGGGCACTACATAGTACCACACTGTATAGGTTTTTAGTAGATAGGGATTAGGGTGGGAATTCGGACATAGCCCATGTGTTACTTTGTGTTCCCAGCAACAGGGTTTAACCTCTCCCCATTGACACTTTGGTTTACTGTTAGCATGAAGTTTTTTTTACTTTTAGTTGTCTGTTTTAGCACTCCATGATGTACATCTGGCTTATTTTTAGACGTCTAAGAAGTATAGAGATGTCTACTTGATGTATGTTTGTAATACAGTAAGGCAGTCTGGAAAAGACCAGTCCCAAAAGTAGCAGGCAGGCACAAATAGGCCCTGTAAAATATGACTATACCCAGAGGGAGCTCTCCTTTGCTCAGTGTATTTATTACAATATTTGCAGATGAGTGAAACCATTTAAGTGCAGCGGCAATTGCTTATTTCCCTATGTCACAATGATAAATGTGGTTTCACCTATCAGAACTATGCAGGACTTCCAATTTCTGCAGACATTAAAGGATTGTCCATTAGTGCTATGGACAGAGTACATCAAAAAAGAGTGAATTGAGTCCTTTAGTAAAGCAGTAACAAACAACCCATTATAAGTGCTATTGTTTATAACAACGTGAATTTAAAGAATTTACCAAGTCAAGTGGAAAAATATGATCTGGTTTCATATGACATTTGCTCTTGGCAACATTTTTTTTTTTTACTTTAGATCTCTACATCAATTCAAAAAGACTACCCGTATTTATTTATCTGAATAATTCTTAAATGTACAATCTTTGGTGAAGTTTTGATGAAGTTGCAAAAAACAAAAATGTTTCCAGACCACAAACTCAATTCAGTTCACCGCCTTCACTATCAGGAGGCATCAGTAATGCCTCCAACCTGCTAACATTCCCAAATGATTAAGCTGTTTGTGAACCACACCTAAGAAAATAGCATTGAACTTGTTAATTTTAAAAAGTGGTGATTGATGTCCTCTGATCATCCTCTATACCAGTGTTTTTCAACCTTTTTTGAGGCACGGCACACTTTAACCTTGACAAAAATCCCGCGGCACACCAGCATCCAAACAAAAAAAAACAGAAACTCATGGTCTGTTTTGATCTACAGCCCCCCCACCCCGCAATCTCACGTGCATTTTTGTGATAATTGTGGCAGAAAAAGCAGGAAGTTGCAGCTGATTTTTCTAAAAGATGACATAAAAGTTAAGTTAGACAATTTACAAACTGTGTGTTCATTGTGGTTTCAAGACGTTTAACAAGGACGCTGAGGCTCTGTCACTTTAACCCAATGCATCATGGGAGATGTAGTGTGAAAACTGCCGCAAAAGGGCAGAAAGAGGGCAGCGTCTCTGAGCTTCATTGTTTTGTTCACTAATTCCACGGTCTGATACCGGATTCTGTGGAAAGCTACACCGCTAAAGACGAGCTTTGGCTGGTATTTTTTTTAGAACTGAGCGACTTTTTGACCTAAGTTGGAACAAGGAAGTTAAGACTTTAAACACTTCTGATTGGTCAGACTGATGACATGTGATTAAGCCTTCAAGAATGATTGGCGGAGACAGTTAAAGGGGCAGGACTTTTCCGCAAACAGCTTTAGTTGCAGCTAACTCGCGGTACCGTCATTCTTATCAAAATGTCTTTAATAGAATCAAATAAACGCAAAGAAAAAATAATTTTATGATCTTTTATATTCCTAACTCCTCAGTGTTTTATCAGGGCCTGTTTGGATGAACAAAGAGCTGATTTCCTGGAAATGGGAAATGTTTTTAGATCAGTTAGAGGGCAATTTCTCCACGGCACACTTGACCATCTCCCACAGCACACTAGTGTGCCACGGCACACTGGTTGAAAAACACTGCTCTATACAATGGGATAAACCAATATTTGCAGTAATTGATTTGCAAGTTTCCTGCTTTAAAAGAGGAGTTTTCTAATGTTCATGTACAGTTTAACTGTGAGAGACACGATGTGGGGAAAATATCTAGTAAATAATTAATTTTTGGTAAAAGGTAAATGGCGTATTGTTATATAGCACTTTTCTACCTTCTAAGGCCCAAAGCGCTTTACAGTCGCAGTCTCATTCATCCATGCACACACACATTCACACAGCAAGAATTTATAAACAGTGGTGCAGAAAATAAGTATTTAGCTCTGACAAACAAGCAGAAATTAAGTCTCTCAAGACCTGTTGACTACTTCTTAAATAATGTATTTTGTCCTCCAATAGTTCCTGTTATGCTACGTTCACGCTAATATACGTATGTAAACATACGTATATTAGCGTTTCTGGCTTCCACTTTTTGCTTTTGTCACTACACAAGTTATGAGGTCAATTTTATGGCTCACCATTCAAAACAACATTAAAAGTCAAACCAGTTAAACTTTGAATAATCAGGTGCTCAGATTTAGTAGTCTGTTTTAATTCATGGAAGTGAAAATTGACCATGATAAAGAATTTAACAAAAGTCTTTCATGTATCGGAATAGAGCTGCGAAAGAAACAGCCTAGAAAAATACTCACAAGATTTGCTTCAACATTTTGCACCAAGCCTGATGTAAGTACATGTGCTATTATCGGGTAGCCACAGGGTAGTGTGAACACTTTATACTAAATGGATGTTCAAAAACCAGCGTTTAACGCGTTTTTAAATGCATGACACATGCCCGGTGTGAACGTAGGATTAGAACTGCTTATCTGCATGGAAGACCCTGTTCACACCCTTAAATAGTCAGACTGCAACCTTTCCACAATGGCCGAGACCAAAGAGTTGTTTAGGAACACCAGGGACAAGATGGAACACCTGAACAACACTCGCGTGAGTCAATCTGCAATGAGCTCTACCCCCAGGCGACAAACCAGTGCTGGTATGTGGATCGAATGGTGCTGGGCTGCACAAGAAATTATTCATTTTCTGTTTTGTTTTTTTATTATTTGAGTCCTAACAATCTTTATTTTAAGTATTATTTAATTTATAAATATTACAATAGTCTTTTAGTTACACCTTGGTCCTTTAAGGGCCCAGGTTTTAGGAAAGAAGTTAGCAAAAGGACAAAGAAACAGACAGGTCTTTGGACAGTTTATTTAGGCACGGGAAAAGGCCCAGTGAGTACACAGAAAAACCTAAAACTTTCAAGAAAAAAGCTTTTAGCAGGTAATACCTGGAGACTTCCTCAAAATGTGGTTTTATGGAGACAGGTGATTCCCACACACCAAGACCTTTCTGCATAATACTCAGGAAGTGCTCCTCTAATTAGTCTGTGAAGCCTTCAAAACTGCTATGCCTCTTGAAAACCAAGCATGCTACTGGAGCAAGCAGAAAGACAAGCGGAAAAAAATTACTGTGAGCCACTCCTAAATAAATGTGAATGCACTGAGAGCATCATAATAGGTGGCTAATTGTATTGCCAAGGCTAGAAAGCCTTTAACTGTTGGTGACGAATTGGTCTTGGCCTCCGCAAAAGACATTTGCCAAATACTTCTATGAGAGGCTGTTTTTAAAAGATGGTTCAGGTCTCTCTGTTGGCTAACATGGAGATTTGGCGTATTAAGGATGAAGCCAAAGACATTGAGACAACTGACGTTTCTGCTGTCATTATCTGCTATTATTACCCTCAGATGAGACTGTCTCTTTGCAGAGAAACAAGCTCAGTTCTATCATTGATTTAGGGTTATGGTTAGTTAAAATTTTCATGCACTTAATTTTTGTGGGGCATCTTTATCTTTTTTAAGGCATGTTTTAAATGTTACCATGGCGACCCAAGTCGGAGAGTGTAAGGCAGGGGTCGGGAACCTTTTTGGCCAAGAGAGCCATAAACGCCACATATTTTGAAATGTAATTTCGAAAGAGCCATACAATAATGTAGTGTCCCGTTCCCACACTGAGGCACGGAGACTTAACCTCTTTTAAGGTTCTTTATTCGGGTTACTGCAGACCGCAACAAACGCCGAACAATTAATTCAGCAACTCCTGAATCTCTCTCGCCGAGACGAGAGCGCTTCTCCCAACTTTATATTCACCTGCTCCCGCTGCAGCCCTCCCCTTTCCCTTATTCGGCCCATAGCTGAACCCCATTGGTCCAAACTACCTAACAACAGGCTGAGCGACAGAACTGAGGGCCAATCAGATCTCTGCTTGATCGATGCGTTCCATGAACTCCAGAACTTTTAACGCGGCCCAACAGCCATCCAACTCAGTCCGCGACAATATGTTTAAAACTAAAATACAAGTGAATGTGTGCATTTGATGTAATTTCAACATTTTTAAAGTACAATAAGTCTGTGGATTCTTTTTAATAACATTGTTATGCTGTTTCTAATAAATGATGTGTATTTCTCGTGGTAGTTTTGCTGATGGTCTAGTCTGGTTTACTTGGTGAGTTTCTGCTTCATGCAGGCGTTGAGACTTTAAACGTGATCTTAGGTTGGTATGAATGTTTTGTAGATGTGAGACAGACTGCTCACATGCGGACCTGGAGCCAAACACACACTCACACGCTGCAGTGAGTGACGGGCAGCGGGTTTTACGTTTTTACCATCCCTGCGCGATTCACCTGCTGCCTGTCCCCACAACACCTCAGCCCCACCCTCTGCTTTCTCCCTCACACATCCCGTCCCCGCATCTGCGCGCTCTTTCTCAGAGACGGGAGCGCGCAGTTTTAGGCACGGCAATTCACAGGTTTCCGGGTGGTACAAACTCTGTGAATTAATAGACAATTTTAAACTTATACTAGTGCTGGCGCAGATTTGTCTCTCTAAGCACCGCTACTACTGCGCGCCTCTGCCATCGCATCGCGCACGAGAAGGACTGGTCTAATGAAGATAAAAAAATTTGAATTAAAGATTTGTCTGCGAGCCACATGTGACCATCAAAAGAGCCATATATGGCTCGCGAGCCATAGGTTCCCGACCCCTGGTGTAAGGGCTCTGTTTTTCCAGCAGAGGGAAATTGGGGAGAAGAGAGGAGAGCTTGTGGCTCTTAATGGGTACACAAAGAGAAACAAAGAGGTGTACAGAATTTACAAAGAACAAAAAAAAAGGCTTACAGACAGCAAAGAGGTCTACCAGGAAATTAAACTAAACACAAATTTGAATACTTTTAGCTCAGGACATAGCTCAGCATTCTTTTTTTCTGTCCTCAACCACACAGATTCTTACAGCACAGCTCGCCTGTCATTCCCTATCTTCTATATCAGTCATGGATGTTGATACAGTTGAATCCTCATCTCCCCTGCAACTCTCATCTGTCACCAGAAATCAGATGAAGCAGCAGCTGAGGAGACTTAACTGAAAAGGTGGATGCAGGCCAGGTGTAGTTTGCTCACTGCTGAGGTGCTGGAGATGAAGATGTCATCACCACCACTCTTCTGAGAGTCTACTTTCATCTGAATGAAGCACTGTAAAGATTATGTTCTTTGATTTCTCCAGTGCTTTGAACCTCTTCCAGACTTTTCTGCTGTTCAAGAAGCTCCAGCAAATGCAGGTGGATGCCTCCACATCTGACTGGATTATTGACAACCTGACAGAACACAACTCGTAGAATTGAAAGGCTGCGTGTTTGTAAGAACAGTCAAAATCAAAGGAGCAGCTCAGTTTACCACACTCTCCGATTTCTTCTACTTTTTTACATCCGTGACTAAGTGCAGCTTGTATTCATACTAGGAAACACTCAAACGGTCAGGACTGGATGCATCGATGCTTGGACAAACAGAATCTGTGGACCACTTTTGTACAAGTCTTGTCGATTATTTCTCCTCAAACTTAATGTTTCAAATATATATGAGATGATAAAAATGTGTGCCAACTTATTTTAAATCGTGTTTGTTAAATTGGAAAAACAATTCAAATGTGCTGTAAAGGCATTTCTGGCAGAAACTGCAAAAAAGTAGATGCAAGTACATTAAATATTCAACTATTTAATGACTTTAAAGCAAGACTGGGGCAGCTGTTTTGTCTGTATGTTGCACATCTGAATGACAGGTGCAAGCTTGCACAACTTTACGCACAAACGGCTGCTGTCATTGTTTCACAGATGCCATAAAAAGTGGAGAGCACTCACCTTTTCTGCTTTGTTGGTCACCTGCAAATTCTAATCAGAGCACATGCAATTTTTTACATTTTGCAGACTTTATTAAAAATCTGACTTAATCAGGCCCCTAGGAGGAATATAATGGAGGCCAATTCCTATGTAGCACTTTCTTGTAAGATATGGTCAACATGACCTGAAGATATCTTTCTTCTTTTCCATTTGAATGACATAATTATAGTTGTGGCAAAGCTCACGCCAAAATCTGGTGGCTACTGAGTAAATAGAATCACTAATTGACATGTTGGCTTTGATTGTGCATATAAAAAAATAATTCCCAAAGTAAATGTGCTCTTAATGAAATTATTTTCTATTTCATTGCCAGCCAAAAAGCATACTGCACCATTAAGTACAATCATAAAGTCCATTAACTGAAGCATTTAGTGATGGTCAAATCGCATAAATGCATGGTCGAAATCTGTTTATGGAAACCATCTTTTAATGGAAACCATCTGGTGTCCATTGAAATGCCAGCTAACAATTTATTTGAAAAGGCTTTTATAAAAATAATAAAGAGAAAGCAGGGAAATCAATAGAATGGAACTTTGCTTATCCGATCATTTCTCATCATACCTTTTATGTCCTCGACGAAGAATCCCTATAGGAGTTGTGCTTAGTAAAAATTCATTTCAGAAAACTCTTGCAATCTTCACAAAAAATTTTTTGCGAACTTTAGCTAGGATGTATGCTTATACCCTGTTATTGGGCACCATATAACCATTTGTAAACCCCAGTGGTTGCAGCCTAAGGAGCAGTCGGGAGCTTTACACCCCATTTCCAGCCTTGACCTATCTCTCTGACTCCTCTTTCTCTGATCTCTTTGGCACATTGCCTGGCCTGGCCTGTCACTTGGGCAGTGAGTGTGTGGTTGAACGTTAGCAGAATACCCAATGACGCACAAATGGATAATAGGAACCACTTTCGTACACAGGCTCATAAGTGCTGACAAACATCAGTGGGAACAGTTCATAAAAACAAGACTTACAGCTGTGTTTCTCTGTTTCAGCTGCTGGAGTCTATTCGCTATTAAGGAACATGCTTTTGTCAAGTTAGGAAAAGGCACATACATTTCCTGTAATATATTTAGCTGGTATTACCATCAAAGCATTATAAAGTACAGTTGAGATGTCTAATTAACATCTTCAGGTTGTTGCTATCAATGCACGCCATTGAAGTACTTCTGATTCTGATTCCAATTCATCCGTTTTTGATATCAAACATTAACAACTGTAATTGTTGGTTTAATCTAACAGGAGCATCTCTGAAAAGCTCAACAAGTCATAAAATAAACCAGTTAATCTTATTAATAAACACGAATACTGTTTTTAGAATAGTGCAAAATCTACTCATGGAAAAAATATATACTGATTTGTTTTACCAAGTGTGAAAAACCATAAAACATCTTACATTCCATTGTACATGGATCTGTGTTTGTTACCTGTTCCACTGACAAGTGACAAAAAGGAAAAGGATTTGGTAATTTTTTTATTTTATTTGGTCCTAGTGAATTTAGCAGTCATGATTGGCTGAGTTAAGCTGAATGGTTTCATTTGGTTTTCAAAAGAGCAAACATCTTTTTTGGAGGAGCAACAGTATCATTATACTTTTTATTTTATTTAAACAATCGTTTAAGGAGTTTAATGTTATAATAACATTTGAAAAACTCAACTTATCACATGTCTTGTGGGCCTGTTAGTATTATGACCCCAGATAACTCACAGTAATGTGTCTGGCATTAGACCACAATGGCAAGCAACACAAATAAACAATTAGCAATTTTAGTTTTAGTTTTATTATACTATGTTAAGTATTAGGATTGACATAATTCCTGTTATTGTTAATCCCTTCTTTAATCATTATCAAAATAATTTCCAATTAGTAATGAGATGGAACAACTGATATTTGGGGAAACTCAGCTTTTTAAGATCATTTCTATGGGTCCATGTCAGTGGGTGCCAAACCATAAATAAAGTTCAGCGCAATATATATGTTTTAGTTAGATTTCTCTTATTCTGGCTAAAGCCTAATACTTCAGTTTTTTTTTTTTTTTCTACACTATCAATGATCTTTTCCTACAAAAACTTTGTAAGATTCTTTTTGGACTTTTTCTTTCTATTTGAAAATGTGGACGTCTAAAAGGGGGAGGGGGATTTCTACGTAACACATGTTTAAGCTTTGCTTCATTTTCGATTCCTCCACTTTTGTCTTTAATTTTTGCTGCCACTGTAGATCTGCAAATATGCCAACGTTTGACAGAGTAAACACAAAGCGAGATAACAAGAGTTAAGAAAGGAGGGAAAGGGAGGTTGACAGAGAGAAGGGATTAGGAAGATGTAGGCACAGATGGCTCTGGGAAGCAGATGTCCCTGCTGAGCTGTTCAGGGTACCCCCTGGCAGCCCAGACACAGTGACAGAAGAACATAGAAGACATAGTCTACCTCAGAATACGAGTAGATTTGAGGAAGCAGATGCCAAAAAAAAAACACCTTCCTTTTTCCCAAAAGTAATCCTAACAAAACACAGTGAACCAATACGGGTCTTTGACATCTTTTAAAGTTTCAACTTCCCACATGGTCACAGAAAGGCTTTTTAAAAGTGTATTTGGTGGGTCACATTCTACTAAAATGTCACTGTTTGCTTTTAAACCCCAAACCCACTTAGTACTTCTTGTACTTTAGTGCCAATATTAAATCCAAATTAGATGCTAAAAGTAATATATCATGTCATTCGAGGCTAAATGTGACTGTCACGTAATGCTTTTCTACCAAATAATAAAAGATAATGTTATGAGTGTTATGGCAAAATGTTCTGAAATTATTAATTATTATTATTAAAACAATGTATTGCTTTAGTCAATGAGGGAAAATTGTTCCTGTTATTCCTGTTGTGCTGTTTTTTCTTTCTTTTTCTTATTTTCTTTGTTTTGTTTTTGTGCTTTTGATTAAAAATGTAATGAATAAAAATTATAGCCTTCAAAGGCCAAAATCGAATGTAATCATAGACGGATAGACTTACTGTCTGGGGTTTGTTAACCACAAAACCCAGTTTAGTCTTTGGAGCTTCAATGCTTATTGAAAAGAATTTATCCATTATATTAACATACTTTTCTTCTACACGTATACTGCACGCAATCCCCCCCCCCCCCCCCCCCCCCCCCCATCCTGCTTTGAACAGAAAGGACATAGACGCTTATTCATGGTAAATGACAAATTCCAGTTACTCAACCCAAGCTCATAAGTGATGCATTCATCAGAGAGTGCAAACACTTGCAGGGGAAGTCTGTTTCTGTGGTGATCTGCCCGCCTCTTCGTGCGACGGCATTAATAACATTCTTGAATAGTATGTGCTGGAATCGCAAGACACAAGAAGTGCTCATTGTGGGTTTGAGGTACAGTCTAATAAGGAGATGAAGTTCATTCATTCATTGCTTAGGGGGGTACTAAAAAGGAGAAACTGAATAAAATCATAGATGAGTGTTAGAAAACAACACAATGTACTCATTGACAGGAAAAGGCATCCTTTGGAAAAAAAAAAAAAAAGAAAGAACCACTCAAGGAATGACGACAACAATCATTGTGGGTCGTATTTGGGCTCCTTTGAATCTAACAGTTGAGTTTGCTATATTTGTGAAGGACATTCCTGAACTCCTAACTTTGTCTGCTTATACCTGTCAATCATTTTCCAACAGGAAGTGACCGGGAGGCAATATTCAAGAGAACGATTCCAAGTTGTTGTATCATTTTATCTGTGGTTTTACTGACAATCCTTTTCCTTTAAGAGCTATAAAAGACAACAATCATTAAAAATGTATGAAACTAAAAGCTAGATTTGACTGTAAAGCATGATTTAGGAGAAACAAAACTACTTAATTCAAAGGTTTAGCATGTTGAAAACCCTGCTCAGGGTTTCAAATACATGATGAAGTGAAGCATTTACAGTTTTTTATTTTGGCACAGTCTATTATAAATCTCAAGTAGATTTAAAGCTATTTTGCTTTTTTACATGTCCACTCTATGGATTTTAAAGAGATGAGTGGATGAGATGAATGCATTTATATTATTTAAAGCTAGTCCTTTCCTGACATGTGCTACTCTCTTCTTACCCCTTACTCTTCCTTCACACATTACACAGCTGTAATCAGTGTTTTGGATTATTTTTGTGTCATATGATCATATTTTATGATGTTGCACTTCCGGTATGTTAAACAATTTTCGTTTTTTTCGGTTTTTCTGGTTTGTTTTTTTCCAATGTTCAATGTTATTGAAGTTTAAAGATCTATCAATATCAGGTTTGTAGTTCAAACGGAGGTAATAAAGTTCAGAAGCATAGACTGTAGCTGTATTGTTCACAGTTTACACCTGCAGAGCCATTACCTTCTCCTCATCTTCTTCCTGCCGCCTCACCTGAGCCCCGCTGCCATATTATTTTCCCCATGACAAAAGCATCATCCGCCCACAGCTGAGCTGACACTGTTCCGTCAGCGACAGTTCGACTGTGTAACCTGTCGACTGTGCTCTTTGTCTATTTTCAAGCTGCAGTGAAGTCATACAAAACACACACCTATCAGGTCTTCTAACTCAGTGTCTCTGTGAGTGGTGTGACAAAAATGTTTAAACACTTCAAACGAAGAGGATTTCTTCACCAAACTGAGTTTTAAAAGGAGACCCCATGTCATTTTCCAGTTAGGGCAGCACCTTTTTTTTTACTAAAATATGAATCATGATATTTCTGCTAAGAATTTCAAGATGTTGTTCTTTAATATTTGAAACAAACCAAGCCTAAAGGTAGAATTTTATGCACCAGAACAAGCTGCTAACCTTTCACTTTGTGGTGGTATTTGAGGCAGATGGAGCAGCTGTTGGGGGTGTTAGTCTAACGATTCACTTTTTGTTCACACTTTATCTTTTTTTTCTTTTAGATTTCAAAGTGGAAAAAATCCATATCTGGGAATGTTAAATCATTGCACCTCTGAGATTTTATGCATGGCCATTCTTTAGTTTTCTGTTTCATTACTCTCCAAAAGCCTCTCCAATTCCACTGAGTGAACAGGCTGCTGTGTTTAGAACTGTGCTGCTTCTGCGTGCTTGTTGTGTGTCATTTTAGTGACAACTGTGGGCTGTATATGAGGGACAAAGATGAGAAAGGTGATCACATATTCTGGCTAAATTATTCAGTAACTTCTGATTGAACTAAATGAATTTTTCCTTAAAAAAATGTGTAACATATACATTTGTTCCAAATCATACTGACTCTTACCTACTACACCAATGGGTAATTCTACTTTGCAGATTTCCCCTATCACAGGTTATTTTTGGAAGGGTCCCCCTACGGTAAACAAGGGAACACTTTGTACAGTAATCTCTCTGTGATTTCATTGTTTTGTGGATTTTCTTTTTTGTTTTCAGTTGATTGTGTTCTGTGTCCTGATTGGCTGTAGACCATTGTCAGTCAACCTCCTCTGTGCTGTCTCCTGCACAGAATGAGTTCCGTTTGCTAATAAATATTCAATCGCAAGCAGATCTTTGGTTTTATTCTTTAATACTGGACTAATTGTTCTATGAATGTTTGAACGTTGAGAGTTAAACTGAAGGGAAACAT
Source organism: Oryzias latipes (assembly GCF_053564925.1). Classification (NCBI taxonomy): domain Eukaryota; kingdom Metazoa; phylum Chordata; class Actinopteri; order Beloniformes; family Adrianichthyidae; genus Oryzias; species Oryzias latipes. The sequence goes on from NC_136240.1 coordinate 12,360,567, forward strand.
GTTAAAAAAAGTGTGTAGTGAGGGCGTTTTTAGCTCATAAACATCTCTAATAATTGTAAAAAATAAGGATGACTGCTTCATGGATTTCACCTATCGCCGGTCATGTTTAGAGTAGAACTTCCGCGATAAACAAGGGACCCCTACATACAGTTTTTGCAAGTTTAACAGAAGTATTGACTTAATTGGTCCCTCCCCATCAATGACCTATGATTCAGATAGTTACAGTAAATAAGACTGTGTGGAAACAAAGACGTGAGCTGGTGAATGAAGTGATCTGAATGCAGTGGAGTGGAGATATGCAAGCGAGACGCTCTGTCTGCTTCCTTTTTTTACTGACGGGGCTCAGAATGTCTGCATTCCAGGTGGTAAATAGTATTTTGCTTTTAGAAAACACCAACATGCATTTGAAAGGGAGAGTAGAAGCAAATTGAATAGTGTTGGTAAATGACAGTCACAGCAGTGAGAGCTGCAGTTTCCCTGCGACTGTGAAATGACAGAGCACGGGCATTGACAGGCCAAACTCCAAACCTAGCTAAGGTCGGACTAACGTTGGGCGTGTGCGGGGAAGCGGCGTCCCTCGTCTAGCTGCTCATTCATGCCGATGTTGTTGCTAAAACCACAAACTGAAGCGATTGAAATTCTGCCCTCAGAATGCTATTTGTTCAGTTTCACAAAAGAAACAGTCTCATTAATTGTATTTTCAGGACACTGAGTCATTGCACGCAGAGCTTTAAATGAGATACAGTTATCAGGGAAATCCATCTTCTGAGCTTCTGTGCAGCTAATAGCTTAATATGAAAAAAAGCTTACACTGCATGGAGAAGTCCTGACCTCTCAGTATTCTAGTGATCTGTACCGCTGTGATTCACTTCTGACGTCGTCTTTTAATTGTGCGTTCACTGACAGCCGTGCTTTCGACAGTGTGGTATTAAATAACTGCGTTGGATTCTGGATTATAAATTTTGCGACGCTGTACTATTTGTTTAACAAAGGGTGGTGTGGCGCGGCGGTTAAATCATGTTTGTCAAATTGGGTTTTTAATGTGACATTTAAGAATGCCGGCAGTGGACGGCGTTTTGATACGGACGCATTATGCAGCACATATTCACACATGAATAACGAGGAATTCACTCGGGTGCAGAATGCTCATCCATTAAGTCTGTTCCATCCTTTCAGAGTTCTACCTCTCTGCTTTTACGTGCCCAGTTATTTGTAAGCCGTTTTCATTTGTATTCCTTTGAGTGTTCATCTCAACAATGAATGAAAAAAAAAAAAAAAGGAAATCAATAAAAAGAATTAAAACTGAGATCATCCAGTTAAAAAAAATTCTGTACTTGAATTACTAGTCGTTCTGTTGAAAAGACTTGAGACTGACATGAAGAGTCTTTTCCATTGTCTGTGTAATGTGGAAAGAACTGTGGTATTACTTTCAAAGAGGAAACATTCAATATTTCAACATCAACTTTTAATAAATATGCTCACAGCATTAAAGAACAAGCATTGATGATGGGTGACTAGATTTGCAAAATATGTAGATTATTATAATATTTGTGTTTAACTTAATTTTTAGCACCTTGTTTTCGTTTTAATTTGGTTTATGGAGCTTTAGGAATGAAACTGGCCTGATTTGACAGTGATCAGAAGTTTCAGCATATGTGGCCCTCTTTCTTTTTCTTCTGTCCTCTCCATGTTTGCTATGGTAGTTGAGTTTCATCATTGAGTCTGCTTGAAAACTTCAGATTTGTCCTGCTGTCCTCCACGGCCAAACGGATTATAAACAGGATCAAAGGGACATTTGTTTGATTTCTTTTCTTTTCAACGAGAAGTGCAGACCAGTAGTGAGTCTTACCTGTCACTGCTCTTAAACGAAAGGCTTAGAACATCTTCTCAGCTCTGCTGTAGATCATGGAATGTGTTGGACGTGCAGAGGAAGGTTTTTTTACAAAGTAAAAACGAAAAAGGTCCACAGTGTAGCATTTGTTTTTTTCTCTGCTTTGAATCTTTTCAAGGGGAAAGATTTTCATTATTCAGTTTCACTTTGTTCCTGTCAACAAAATGCACAAAGGTTATAATCATTATCCACTGAGGGCAGATAAAAAGCCTTTTCCTAAAACACTGATTTATTAGACTTTACATAGTAAAAATGTTTCCAATGTTTAGACCCTGATAAAGTAATGAATGTAAAGTAAAGACTCCTTAAAATCTGAGTTAAAAAACAAAACAAAAAAAAAAATCAGCCTGTAACTCATAATTCAGTGGCTGCTTCCTCTCAAACAGAAACACCTTTTTTTCCCCCCAAACCTTTCCTTTTTTTTTTCTAAATCAGAAACAATTCCCAGTGTAGATGAACGTACAAGATTTCTGCAACTTTGGAGAAAGACATTTGTCAAAGATGTCAGCAAGAATCATTGTATCTGCAGAGACGGTCTTTGTTGCACTGGTTTCTTCTGGACTTGATGTGTCACAGAAGGCTGTTGCTGTGGAGGCTTTTTCGGAAAGGCGTTTAAGATCATCATCCAAGAAAATCTCTATTGCTGACACAGCGTCACATCCGAGCCAGACTGACATTTTTGAAGCGCGTTATGGATGTTTTCGGTATTTTCTGATGAAACTTGAGCTGTTTGAGCTTAAAGATGCTGCTTTGGTTTAGTTTGGTTTGTGATGATAATGACAAGCCTTCAAGCTTGTTGCCAGGTTGTCTCAAGATGCTCAATTAAAGAAAATAAACATTAAAGGCATTCATCATTAGGATTATAATCTAATCCAGTCCAGATTATTTGGCAAAAGCAAAACAAAACATGAATCTTAATCGCTCTAAAAAGAGTAGTTGGAAAGATAATTTTTTTTACATTGATTTAACTTAATTATTTAGTTTGGTGAAAAAACAACAACGTTTTTTTTAGTTCATTAAATTTAAGAATAACACATAGTTGTCTGACATACTTATTTTACTTTCACTCAACTTAATTTAATGAAGTTGGTGTAACTTTGGTGTGAAGCTGTCAAATGTGTCATGACGTGATAACGTAAGGCAGAGGAAGGAATTGTGGGATACCATTTTCTTTGCCTTTCTGGGCAGATTGGGGTTTAAGTGTGAGTTTTTGTCCATGTGTTTTGTTGAGCTGTTTTACTCTGTTTTAACTAGTAATTTAAACTGTTAGCTTTATTTCTTTCTGCACCATGAGTTAGAGTGTGGGAGAGGATGATGACCAACCCCCTTGTGCAGAGAGACACCTTATGTCCTAATATTAAAGACAGAGTTCACGACACGTGAGCTCCTGCCTTGTAGTGCGAGACATTGCTGTATGTAAAATGTATGTAAGATTGATAAAATCATAGTGAAAAAAATATATATAAATAAGGTCCAAAGGCAGAAGTACATTATATTGAGTAGGATAAATGTATTATATTAAGTTAGATAAATGTGTTCATTTAAGTTGTATAAACAAAAAAAATAAAATACAAAATTTAGTTAGATCAGATATTAAATTGAGTTGGATGGACATAAAAATTAAGTTGAATAAACTTAATTCAATGACATGTTATCAATTGAAGTGATTCAATTAAGTTGGATCGACTTTCTTTTTAGAGTGTACCCTATAAAAGTAATCAACAGTTTGATTTGGACGGTTTTTGGTGTAATGATGAAGCAAAAGGCAACAGTGGAGAGAAAAAAAACGTTGTCAATGGAAGAATCAGTAGAAACCTTCAGCAGACTGGATGAGGGCGACCATCTGCCATGACCAGTTGGAAACTGAAAGAACAGAAAAGGGAACAAAGACAGAAATACGGGAACATCTGTTATCATATAAAAAAGAATCGCAGAATTCTGATTACAGAGAAAGAAAAAAACCACAAAATGTCACGTTGGAAAAAAACAAAACAAAAAACATTCTAGGAACGGCAATAAGGAGAGAACAGAAGGAAGGCCGACCAACTCAAAATGTCATCATTGGTTATAGGGCAGAAAAGAAGTTGCTTTTGGCAGCTGTGAGAGAATAAAGCAGTTCAGCATAAAATCAGCGGGAGATTTATTTAATAGGACAGAGAAAATATGTAAGTCCAGCAACGACAGACAAATAGAGCTGTGACCCTTCATTTTGACGATGATTTGATTCCTATCATCATTCGTGGTATTCGTGATACAATTCCGAGTCTTTTGATTCATTTTGAACAATCGATTCGATCAGTTTTACTGACCTAAAATTAAGGGACAAAACTTCAACCAGTGTGACTCAGAGATAAAAACCTGATACTGAACAGTGCAGGGGAAGATTTCTTGTATTTCCTGCAAGATAATCAATTGTAAAATAATATGTGTATAAACAAACAAATAAACAACAATTAATGTATTCACATTTTAGTTTGTCAAAATAAAAAGATACAGAGATACAAAAGATACTGCAACCATGAGGAAAAGCAGAAGATGACCAAAACACACTGGAACATTCATTCATTCATCTTCTAAATCCGTTTTGTCCCTTTCGGGGTCACGGGGCCGCCAGAGCCAATCCCAGCTACTTGTAGGCGAAGACGGGGGACATCCTGGACAGGTCGCCAGTCTGTTGCAGGGCCACTGGAACATCATTTATCAAAAAATAAAAGATGCATGGTCGGCACTGCATTAATGCTTTTTGCATTTATGAGTGCAGACTCTGGAAAGAAAGATGTACAGTAAAGACAAGGAGGGAAATGCCCACTTCACCCTAAGTTTACAGATGTTATGAGAGGTTTTACAATATTTGGAGAAGGTCGGGTAGGAAGAAGAAGAGGGAGGAAATGGGATATGTGCATACCTCTAAAACCACAACAACTCTGCCAAGATTAGGCATAACTTCTTTCCCCTCACCCTCTTCTCTCAACACTAAACTTGATGGATGGTAATGTTTTAAAGCCTGTCCACGTGTCTCCTAAAATGACCCTTGGCACTCTCAGCTTCTAGCAGCTAAACAGAACATTTGGCTCGGGGCCACCCATGCTATCCTTCACCTTAAGCTTTATCGAAAAGGAAAGTTTGGTGCTTTCTGAACAGAAGCTAAAACCTCTACCACCCATTGTAGGATAAAAACAATTCTAGGAACAACCGCTGACCCTGCTGTGAGATTCATCATTTTCTAGGAAAAAATGAAGGGCATCAGATTTAAAGTTGATTCAAGCTGATCACTCAACATTCCAGGAAATGTATTTTATATTTGAGACCTATCTACATTTTTTGGATGTTATTGACGCGGGAGAATGACGTTTTTTGCATGTTTAACCCTTTCATAAGTAAAAGACTGTTATAAATGAATAATTGTGGACCATCACATCAGAGAAACTTTGATTCCCTTCCCTTAAAAGCATAAAATATTATTTTTTAATGATTATAAAGCTGCTTGCACAGATGCAGGAGATTATTAAAACCACTAGAACTTAATGCCAACCTATGGACTGTATTTAACAATGTTTTGTTCTTCAAGATGAAGTAATGCTTTAATAAAAGCATTAAAGAAGGAGAAATAAAAAGCTATTTGTTGGTAATACTGGTTCATGGGTGGTCAGTAGGATAATTGACATGTTTGTACCGGTTTTCCATATAACCTGAATTTTCTCTTGTGGCTTTTTTGTGTTTAATCACCATCAAGCCTGCATTGTCTGACACTTATTTAACATAATTCTTTGAGAAAAGCGATGTGGGGCACGTCTAGAATGGCATTGTTCTCCGTCTGCCTTCCTGACAGACACTTTCTTGGCAAAGGCGATAAAGAGCTTTGCGGCTCCCGCCAAGCTGATTTCTTTGGTGGCTCTACTGCCGGTGTTGGCAGGACGCACGGCATGCTGACAACAGCTAAAGAGTCAAACTTGATCGCCTGTTTTCCTACTCATTATTACAGTACTTGTCACAGAATGTGATGCGATTTCTTTGGTCTGGATGCATTTACATTTTCCACAAATATGATTTGATTTCAATACAAATGAAAGTGTTGATCCATTTTTGTCCCTATCATTTTCCAAAGGGATTAGTACAATCAAAAATGAATGGCCTTTATTTTTTATAGTCATTTTTAGAGTTACTTAGACTTTATTATGGGGGATTTATTAATCTAGGCAGAAAAGTATAGTTTTTAGGGTGTTGCTGCTTTACCAACAGATCATCAGTCAGGTCAAATACATTTTTAAGTTTACTGGTGAGCATGAAGGAAACTAAACACAGTAGTATTGTATATATTAGCAATGGATATTCATAATGGGACTATAAATACCCTCTAGAGTCCATTGGCAAGAGCTTAGTGCGATTACTCCGGAGGGAGACATTTACTCAAGCTCAGACTGCATCTGTTTAAGAAACTTAACTTTACTCAACTAATGAGCAAAAATGTCTCCTTGTGAGTGCATTTGGATGAGCGACATGACTCTTTCTTTTCATCAAAGCACCAAGAACAGCACATTTGGTAGTCTTTTACCTGTTCTGCTTTCATATTTTAGAAAATGTTTGTCAAAGCGAATGAATTATTGATGGATTGAGTAAAGAAATAACTCCACTTGTTGATTAAAAAAGTGTTCAAGGCTTTGAAGGGAGTGTTTCTTGTCATGCAGGTGCTATCTGTTGGATGGGATCTCTAAAGGAGCCTGGCTGAACCGCTCCAGCATCATCTTCGCAGGGAGCGACAAGTGGTCCGTGGACCCCCGGGTGTCCATAGTATCCAGCGTGCGAGACAAACACGAGTACAGCCTTCAGATACAAAAAGTGGATGTATTCGATGACGGAGTGTACACTTGCTCCATTCAGAGTGAGCGGAACCCACGGCCAAAGCTCCTCAACCTCATTGTAAAAGGTGCGTAGAGGTTCTACATTATTGTCCTTTTTTGGGAGGGTTTAAACATTTTTGCTTACTTTTTGCCTTCTTGTTCTTACTTTCTAAAGTCACGGTTAGGCCTGCACAATATACCGCAAATTTATCGTTATCGCGACATTAAGCTGTGCAATGTGCATACCGCAAAAGACGGCGAAAATTTGCAATAAATGGTTACCTTGACCCTTGTGCTATCCTAGGCACTTTAACATTGGGAGTGGGGTCATCTAGACCCACTAGACAGTGCTCTGAACCTTTTTTCTTCAATGATTTGTGATCTTCACTGGTGTCCACGGATTACATGAAATCTTTCCACCTTTATCCACCTTTGTCATGGGAGAACACGTCAAAGTAAGGGGGGGTCATCTAAGAGCACAAGGGTTAAATGTGCTAAAACAAACTCATGGCAGGTTGAAATATTGAATAAATGAAATAAATCCCTTTATGCATTTTACCAATCGGAAGGACCCGTTTACGTTGTTGATCAATCAGATGAGCCCTTTGATGTTTGCCTCCTATGTCGACAAGGGTCATTTGGAGCATAATTTTTATACTGTTGCATTGAAATGGAAATTATGTTTTTGGTTGGTTTGATATTTGTTTATATACCGCAAATTATATCGTTATCGCAATATTAATCACCAATATCGCATATCGCGAGTTTTCCTCATATCGTGCAGCCCTAATCACGGTATTCTTTTATCTGTCCGTATTGCGCCATATGTTGCTTGACTATTCTATAAAGGTGTGTTTGTTTGATTTTTATTGAAGGTTGTGACGTTTGTGTGACCCAAAGTCACATTTGTCGTTTACAAGGTAAGAAGCAGAAGAAGGCAAATATACATTGTGCCTTTAGGCAGTGCTACATAAAGTAGAAGCCTGTTGGTTTAACTGACTGCAGGCAGACCGGCTTTAATCAGAACTCCCTCAGTTTGGTCACAGCAGGTGCTACAGAAAGATGGAAAGTCTTTTGAGTCTAAACCTTTCTTCTTTTTTACAGTTATTTGAATGCAACATACAGTGTTGGAACCACAATTGTGTTGATGTGTCTCACTGAAACTGCTGTGAGCTGTGCCTCATTTTGTCTGTTCAATAGGGCCTTTTCCAAATGATGATTTACGACAGTCTTTCTAATAAAAGCACCGTTTTTTTTTTTTTTGTTCTGTTTAACAGCGTCTTGTAATGGCCTACATTCTCTGCTCTCAATCTTCTTGTAGCCTCAAGCAGAAATCCGATTAACTCAAAGTTCATAACATATTATACTGTTTAACAAAGTTAAAGTTAGCATTCATTTCAGTTGCAACATTTCACTAGAGGTAAGGGTCAGTCAAGTCATTCATTTCGTTTGTCAGAGAATGCTGAGCAACAGATTTTGTACAAAGAGAATGTTCTAAAGAAAAGCTGAAACATTAAATTGTCTGATTGAAAAAAATGACATCCACAGATTCATCTGCTCTGACATTAAGTTTTAAATTAAATCATAATCATTTTGATTAAGTAGCATTAGGCCTTTTGTCTTTTTTTGCTTCTTAGCCAGGGGTCAAACCTGCTTATCTAAAATGAAAAATGTTTGCACTTTACAACTCTAATGTCAAATGTTTCGTTGAGATATCCTCATTACTAATACAGAAATGAGTAGAGGGAAGAAAGGTCTGATCTGATGCTACTCTAAAACCAAACACTTGATAGGTTAGCGTTGATTGAAGAGCAGGTACCTTTACCATTTCATTGAAATGATATCTGACTCACTAAAAGTCTACATCCAAAACAGCGGTTTGAAAATACAGTGTTCCCTCATTGATTGCATTCTAAAAATAACCTGTGAAATATGAAATCTGTTAAGTAGGAATATAGATGTTTTTAAGGCTTTAAAACCAGTCAATACCTCATTTGTACACTTACTTCTCTCTTGTTCAAACCTCCATAGAAAAATAAGTTTGGTTTTATAGAATGAAAACAAAGATCTGGACGCGTTAGAAGATTTATGTAAATGTGTAAAATTGAATGCATTCTGTAGAAGAGGTCGTGGAGATTAATTGACAAGGTTAACAGCCAATCAGGATACAGAAAAAAAAATAAAAAAAAATAAATCCTGGGAACAGTAAGACTGCCATATAGCGAGGGACCACTTTTTTTTTCATGAAGCAGATGACGCCAGCTTTAAAATTCAATAAGAATGATATGGTTTGCTAAGGAAGGCCTGTAAGATAATCATGTTTGTTAACTACTGTGTGGCTGAATCAGCTGTAACCCTTGTGCTATACTAGGCACTTAAACGTTGGGAGTTGGGTCATCTAGACCCACTAGACAGTGCTCTGAACCCTTTTTTCTTCAATGATTTGTGATCTTCACTGGTGTCCATGGATTACATGAAATCTTTCCACCTTTATCCACCTTTGTCATGGTAGGGAGAACACATCAATGCAAGGGTGGGGTCATCTAAGATAGCACAAGGGTTAATAGGTGACAGAGGTATACTTTCTGCCTCTTACTTTACAGTACAACTTGCTAAACCTTTCTTCAAGTAAACAGCCTTTTTCCTCCTTCCAAAAACCAGAAAACAAAACAAACCCAGAATTTATTAAGAGCAGTCTGTTAAACAAAAGCCTGCTCTCTCTGTTTTTTTTTCAATGGCTTACTTTAGTCTCGGAAATTCAAAGCTGTTTAATTTTTTTCTCTGTGATCTATAAAACAGTGAAGCTAATTAAAAAACCCTCATGAAAAAGTTAGCATTTGGCTGTGCTTCTGTGCCGCATGCATCCAAATGTGTCGTGATAAACAGTCATCATCCACTTGGCAGGTAGCAATGGTCACTACAGGACTATCATGTTTTTGTAGGCGCTGTCCTTTTGAAGGAAGCGCAGTAATTTGAATCCAACCAGAGGTATTTGAGGTCATGGCATCTGCTCACCACTGGCCATATGGCCACAATCAAAGCAAAGCTAATGTGCCAGCTGCCAGCTGGACGAAATGTTTGCAGTGGCAATCTTCCTGATGGTTGTGACCTAGATGGTAAATTGTTGCAATAGTTTGGACCGAAGGTGCTAATTGTTGTTCACAGCTCTATTTTCATTCACTGCAACGGATATGTTGGATTTTCTTCTAAGAAACATGATAAGTGGCAGTAAGACAGTAAGAGTGCAAACATGGTTATTGACTAATTTCAGTTAATTTTGTAAAGTACCAGTTCACCACTGAGGCCCTCTCAAAGCACCACAAAAAGAGCAAAAATCCTTAATATCAAGGTTTAAAAAACTGAAATAGCTAGAATCTAATTTGGTTTCAGGAAAGCCAGACTCTCTGGATTGCGTGACAACAGCCTAAATAAGTGACCAGGTGCTAAAAAGCTGTGAAAAAGCCCAGGTTTTATTTGATGGTCAATTCAGGAACTTAAAATCATATTTTCTAAGCTCCACCACATATATTACAATATTTTGAACGTGTATCTATAATATTGCCTATAGATTATGTTAAACATTTTGATTTGATTTGATTTGAAATGGTTTATTTCAAGCAATCAAATAGAAATAATACACAAAAACAATATAATCATCAGTTATACATTCATACGGTAACTAATCAAACTTAGGATAATTAGACATAATTAATAAATATTGCTTGAAAGGGAGTGGGAGGAAGCGAACTTATATAATCCCACCCCGTTATACTATAACCATTTTATTACATGATTTATCAATATCCGGTTCCTAGGTTTTATCAGACAGAATTAATAATCATAAGGTATCAATAAAGCACATGCCAAAGATGAATTACTTAAGTACTACGTCAAAAATAACTATTTTAGAAATCAACATGGCAAATGGAGCATCTGAAATATATGCAAATTATGTTAAAACATAATACTATATCAGTAAAATAGACACAACACTGTTTCAGGAATTTTCATAGCAAAAATTTCATCAAGTATCAAAAGTTAAAAACATGTGCAAAGTTATGCTACATTAGGAAAGATTTTTGAATCAATTTATCAATTTTAGGAGCTAGTGAAGTACTATCATCAAAAGTCAATCAATTTAACAATTTTCAAAGGTGATTAATCATTTGTTTTACTCTTTTTGTATTTTTTTTTTTTATTATATTATATTATTTCTAAAATAATATAGAAACATCATTGCAGATCAACCAAAGAAATGATAGTTTTGGCACAAATGCCAAGTTTCTAAATACTGCGTTTATTTCTATGTACTAAGTACTTGGTTGGGCTTCCTTTTGCATGACTGACTGCACCAATGAACATGGAGGCAATCAGCCTTTGGGACAAATGTTTGAGAACGTGTGAGCAGAGAGGTTTTACTGTAAATGTAGGAAAATGTGTCATGGTTTTCTGACATCATGTGAAGAATTCTCCCCAGCAGAAATGAAGCCTGAAGTGGGTCAGGATTGCTGACTTTGGTTTAATCCATCAATCTCAACAACGATCCAAAAAAGGCCAATGTGGGTTTACCTACCTCCCAATAAAAAATGAATAAAAACAAAAGAAAAAAGTACCTATACGTTTTTATCACCTGTTCATACATTTAAAGTAATATTACACAATTTAACATACAAGTCGATATGACATTGCATTTCTTTTGCAAATTGCTTCCAGTTGTCTTTTGAGGAGCTCCATGTTTGGGTCCCATTTGTTGATTGGCTTGGTTTTAACTCATTTCAGGTGCATGGTAGCATTCTAAAGCAGCTGAGCAGTGATCCTTATCTAAATGACAACTCTGTGTGGCTTTCTTGGAGCATTGTGTCATAGAAGTATCTATTTTAGGGTGTGGAAATGAAAATATCAATACCTTGTATTCAAGACAAAGAAAGAGAGGGAGCATTGTGGCGGCGAGGCAATAAACAATGGTTGTGTTAGATTTCAATTTAATGAAGTGGAAATGAGGACAGATGATCATGTAGTTTTTGCTTTCCCAGCAGCTCATCAGTCAGGTCAAATACATTTGGAAGTTTACTGGTGAGCATGAAGGAAACTGAAACAGTGTAGTGAACAGCCAAAGGAGCTGTTGCATCATGGTTAGTGCAGTGGCTTTGAGATGCGTTTTCAGTGGGATGTAAATGAGGTTAGAGGAGCAAGAGGAGAACCAGTGACTGCTACACCTGCTCCTCCTTGCTTTCCTCTTTAGCACTTGCACTTCTTTTGTTTTTACATCCTCTTGCTATTTTACCTTCCTGTGCTTTTGTTCTAGTTAGTACCTGGCTTTTGCTGTATTGCTTTTATGGATGGAATGCTAAAATGCAACTTTAGGTTTGTTTATGTGAAAAACTTAGACTTTTGTATGTATTAGTGTGGTGGGAAGCATTTCAACATAAAAGTATATGATCTTTAGTAAAGACTATTATTTAAAGAAAACATTCAGGTTTCTTTCAAAAGACACAATAACTAACAAGCTTAGGAGTTGAACCCATAACCAATATGTTGGCTGAGCCCACAGTGGCACCGCCAACCCTAAGCAGAAATCCGAAAAAGTCGACAGTATCACAAATTTGTGAATACTTGCACTAATCATTTGGAAAACTTTAATAGAGTTCTGCGATTTACTTACATTTGATTTTATCGAACCCCAGTTCACAAATAATTGAAATGAAGCATGAAATTTGTCAGATTTCCATTCTAAAGTACATTGTGTTTAATCATGAGAGAACAGTCCTTCATAGCCAGTTACCTGAGCTAATAAAGATGTGACTTTCATTGGGGAAATTGTAAAATCTTACATTGAAAAGTAGTTGCTATACTGTAGAATTAACCGTAGAGACAGTAGTCACCAGAGACCAATGAAACGACTGTTCCAGGAAACATGTACTATTTTTTTCAACTTAGTTTTGGTTATATGCCTATTAAGCACCAACATTCAAATATTCTTACATCATTGAGAGCTAGTGCGTAGTAGGTTACCTCTTTTTCATGACATATCTCAGAAGGTGGGGCACTTAAGACAGAGAATGTTTTGTCGGGAGGAAGGGAAAATAGGTTGCTTTGTTAATTTGAAGGAAAAAGGCAAAAGAGGCAACTTAAGGAGCTTGATGAGAGCATATTGTGATAGTTAGACAACTTGTTCCATGTTTCTCCAAAACCCTTTTATGGGACTTTTCTTGGTCTGCAGTGGTTATATCAAATATAGGTGTCCCAACAAAAATAGTGATGATCTGAGAAAAAGAAAAACAATATTTATTGATGCAGTTTAAGTGACTCTAGCCCATGTTCCAATCCATTTGATGGGTCAGCGAGGCTAAAGCAGTTATTACTGCATCTGAATTAAAAGTAATTTGGGAAAAAAGGACCTCACTTTACTTTTCCTTTTGCAAATCCTTAAGATTCAATTTGCCCATTTTGATCCCACCTCATTGCTAAACTCACAAACACTGAACATGTGAGAATCTGAACACCAATAAAAGGAAGTGGCAGAGTCTTAACAAATCTTGGTTTTCTCTTGTACAGCAAGAATACTACTACTGGGAAGAATTCCTACCTACTGGGACAGGTAGGAAAAATAGGTTGAGGCAGTGAGATGCTTTGATTAACGTTCTGACTATCCCTGTAAAATGTTAATTTGATACTTACCAACTACCCAAGCTTCTTTGCAGCCCACATGCTCCCTTTCATGGCTGTGCGCTCTTTCAGATGGATAATTTGCACAGAAACAAAAAAAAAAAAGTTCAGGAAAAGCACAACCAAGAGGGGTTTGAGGTGTTGACCTGACCTCCAAATTCCCCAGATCTCAATCTAATCTGGTATCTGGTGGGTGTGATGAACAAACAAGTTTCATCCATGGAAGTCCCAGTTGGCAATTTACTGGACTTAAAGGATCTGCTGCAAACATCAAGATGCCAGCTTCAACCTTCCACATCACGCCTTCTATAGGAGTCCAAACCTCCACTGATCACACTGTTTTGGTGATCAACAGAACATTAGGCAGGTGTTCACAATGTCACGTCTGATCTGATATGAGCTCAGTTGTTTTCATTTGCTAACTGCGTGTTAACAGCTGCTCTTCCTTCGGAAACACTCATCTGTGCTTTTCCTGACCCATTTCCAGTCCACCCTGAGCGTTATCCAACACAGGATAGAGAAGAACGAGAGATTAGTATCAGACTCAGCCCTTCCATACATCACATGACTGTCTTCCCCCTCAGCTGCTACCCCCCCCCCCCCCTCCTCCCCTCCATCTTGGTTAATTAGGATTGAAGATGTGATAAAGCATTAAATATGCACAGCACCTCTCATCTAAGAATATCTTGTCCCAACAAGGAAGGGTAAAGAGGCATGATTCCCCTCCCTGGTTACAGCTCACATGAGTGTTAGTAATGCATTTCAGGCTGTCATCCCTGGAAATGACATTCTGTAGAGCAAAGAGTTGATCTTACAAATTAATTAGGCAATATCTTACATACATAGCATTGATTGACTCAGCTCTCTGCTAAATACACACGTGCAGCACCCACTGTATGTCTCCTAACTATTTCTCAGGTATCCGCTTTAAGACTAAGAGCCTCAACAGTACACCTTAAATTATAAGGACCTTACAGGAAATTGTATTCCTCATCAAAATGTATAGATTCATAATTTTCAAAACTTGTAAAAACCATTTTCTATGACTTTAATAAGGTCTTGGATATGAAATTTTCTCAATGAAATGAGGATTAAAGATCCAGGTTCCAGCTGCTTTCTTTGAGGTGAGGCCAGAAATAAAGTTGAGTGCCAGACGTATCAAAGAATAAAAATATCATCCTTCATAATATTTCATATTGACTTGTTGTTGAGCTCAAGAGAGCATTTGAGCAAATATTGTGGCAATATTTTGGTTATTAATGTGGTTTAGCATTAACTAATAGTAAAATTCTGGCCTAAATCGTGTCCTAAATGAACAAATATGAAATATTTATTCTGGTACTTTTCTGAATCAAATGTATGTCTGCAGTGGACTTGGTCATTTTAAAAATGCTATTCAAGCAAGAATATTTTATATAAAGAGCACATTTCACATAAATGCAATTCTATTTGCTTTACAATGATGTAAAAATATTAAAGATTACAGCGAAATTGAATGGAAAGAATACAAAAAAAAAACAAATAAAATTATGTATAAGGATACATTAAGACAGCTGTTCAAACTGAGGCACTCCACATGACATGGAGACTTTTTTGATGTTTGGTAACCAATGGAAACACCCCCCCCCCCCCCCCCCACCCACCCACCCACACACACAAGATGTGTGTCTGTTCCGGCAGTGATGGTTAGGACTGTACTTATAGTAATTAGGACAGTACTGAACATTGTCCAAGAGGTTGTTTGTGTTTAGAAAGTTGTTCAGCTGGATCAAAACTGTTTTTTCATCATTGTTTTTTCATAAATGTTTATTTAGAAATTACCATATTCAGTAAAAGGTGTAATATAGGGGGATCCAGCCTACTTTTCTTCAGAAGATGTTTAAAAAGAGTTTGGAGTGAGTGTGAAAAGTGTCTGAGCAGGAGGGTTTTTGATTTTCAGACCATGTTTTTAATAACGCTGAAAAAAGATTTTTCAAGAATTTGGTTGGCAAAGTGTCCAAATAGCTGGTTGATGACTTATAGCTGAAACCATTTAGCTTTTGATGAGTTCTGATATTTGGATCAGAATAATCCTGCCAGACTGCAGCTGAGGTCGGGCTCCCTTGTTTTCTTGTGATGGATGGTTGTATCAACATTGTGATATTTTGTGTTTTTCTGTTGAAAAAGTATTCAAACTTGTTGCTTTATGGTTAGAAACCAGCTGCTGAACTGGAGCATTAGTTAGCCAGTCAAAAGTAGCAAAACAAACATAGAAAGGACTGAAGTACTGAATTATTGAAGTTTATTTAAAAAAGTATGTAGTACTATTTGTAAAATACTACTTCTCTAGCTTTTTTTATATTCAACGTTGTCATACTGAAGACCCCTTATTGTCTTTTACAATCAATGAGAGGATTGCTTTCACAATATTTGCAGTCAAATGTTCTACTTTCTCTTATGTTGGCATACAACCAAAGTCTTCCTCCTCTGAGCTTTTAATCTGACCTTCTCATGTGATTTGTGTCATAAAGCTGTAGAGTCCTGAAGTTAAAGTCTTCATAAAGCAAAGCAACAGTCTGATGTTAATGTGGATGGTACCGAAGCTTGATAAAACACGGGAGCAGGAAATTGCAAAGCAAAAGACTAGAAAGAAAATGTAAATGCAGTTCAAACCACAACAGAGCAAGCGTTTGGGCTTCTTTGGCTTTTTGAACATTGAAATTGATCGTCTGTGTGCCTCTGTCTCTTTGGTTTGACGTTTGGTTTTGTCAATCTCCTTTTGGATGGAAAAGCAACAAAGTTCCAGAATAAGATAAGCCACTGATTGTGTGGTTGATGCAACTTTTGGAATTCCTGCAAGTTCCCAATTTTAAACAAAAATAAATGTTTTCATGTTTCACTCAGGTCTGTCAAAGCTACAGCAGTGTTTGTTTGCATGAGCATGAATGAACCCAGTGTGTATGTAAAGAAGGAACTCCATGTGTTTGTGAGAAAACTTAAAAAAAGACTACCGGTATTAAAACATTGGAATTTGCTGCATTTTTAACAATCCAGCCCTATTGCAGGTGATTAGTTCTGCTATGTTTTTTGAGCATTAAGCATCTTAACAATAAAAACAAAACAAAGCACATAGAGTAGATCAGGGGTGCTCATTACGTCGATCGCGATCGACCGGTTGATCGTCATGGACATGAGGGTAGATCGCGGGACAGAGAAGATTAAAAAAAAGTACTTCTTAAAAATCCACCAGCCAATCAAAATCCTCACCGAGAAGTACGGGACTTGATTGACATGCAGAACGGCCAATGTTTAAATTCACTGAGCGCAAACTCTGTCATCAGAAAGTTGCTCTCTGCCCCGCGTCACGTCAAGTTCCCGGTAGAAGACCGGTGTTTATTGAAGCCGCCCCGCGTGTCTCCTCCTGCTATCAGCTCTGCAGTTCTCGCCTGATAAATACGAGCTCATAAGGAAGTTGTTAATCCGAGGCACGCGCTTCGTACGGAGTCATCAGCGCCTTTGAAACGCCATGATGCTCCGCCCATTGCACGGTTTACGACAGAGCATGACATATGATGGTTGCTGCTTTCTGTCTTTGCGCCTCATCTGTTAATACAAAAGTATCTTTGTGTAATCTCACTGTGTAGTTTTTAATCATCAGTACATAAACAATAATGTTACTAATAAACATAACTAACAAACATTTACTAATAGTATTTTATATATATATATATTAGGCCTGCACAATATACCGCAAATTTATCGTTATCGCAATATCAAGCTGTGCAATATGCATATCGCAAAAGACAGCAAATTTGGAATAAATGGTTACCTTAGATGTGGCCAAACAATCTTATGGCAGCTTGAAGTGTTTAATGGATTGAAAGAATCCCTTTCTGCATTTGACCAATCAGATGGACCCCTTCACGTTGTTAACTAATCGGATGGCGTCCTATTATGTTGCATGTTCGCCTCCTATGTGAACAAGGGTCATTTGTAGTATAATTTTTAAGCTGTTGTAATGGAATGGGAATAATATATATATATTTTTTTGCTAATTGTTTATATACCGCAAATTATATCGTTATCGCAATATTAATTACTAATATCGCATATCGCGAGTTTTCTTCATATCGTGCAGCCCTAATATATATATATATATATATACCGTAATTTCCGGACTACAAGCCGCTACTTTTTTCCTGCGCTTACAGCCCTGCGGCTTATTCAGTGACGCGGCTAATTTATGGATTTAATTAGCGGCAGCCATGTACGTACTTTCGAACTCAGTGAAAAGTTTGAATTCTTTGCAGGGGTTGACATAGCCCAGAAATTTGCACTGGCCCACAGGGCCAGTAGTTTTTGAAACTTACTGGCCCTGCCTGAAAGTTACTGGCCCGACACCGCGCATAGCGGGACCCGCCGCTCCGCAGGTGCTTGCAACTTTAGGGGGGTCCGGGGGCCTGCCCCCCCGGAAACTTTTAATATGGTGCAATTTGGTGCATTCTGGTGACATCACTTATTTCTACACTTTTCAATGACTGAAAATAGACCATATCAAACTTAAATCTGCTCTAGTCTGTTTCAGATGTTTTGAAGAGAGCACTGCAGTGTAGTAGGTAACACTAGTTAAGAAGTTTTCATGGTGCTTTTAACTGCAAATATCGCAATAAATCATAAACCTTAAATGTGTTAAAACAATCTAATGGCAGCTTGAACCATTTAACGAATCAAATAAATCCCTTAATGCATTTGACCAATCAGATGGAGCCCTGTTATGTTAGATGTTTGTAACCTATGTCAACGTGGGTCATTTGGAGTATAATTTTTAAACTGGGAATGGTTATTTGGTTATTTTGCTGTTTGTTTATATACCGCAAATTATATCGTTATCGCAATTTTAATCTCTGATATCGCATATCGCGAGTTTTCCTCATATTGTGCAGGTCTAACTGAGATCATTCAGCTAACTAGAAATACTTACTGCTTACAGTGTTGTAAAGAAAAACAAAATTAAGTAGTTTAACATTCTACTGCATTTGAGTCTGAGATTCAGGTATTTGGAGTTGCCTTTGATTCTTTGACATTCATCTTAAAGCTTATTGCATACAGTTTCATCTTCAATGCATTCATTAAATATCTTGCTGTCCATACTACTAATTATACCCACTACTCCATCCAACATATTCCTATCTATTCCTGCCATGTCTTCCACATCTCTGACATGCTTCAGTCTCTCTTCAGTGACGGTGTCGGATTTATAATAAAAGGTAATAATAACCCACTGGCTTGTGCCTTCGTTGTTGCTGTTTAACATTGTTTTGTATTGAATTGTTACATTCAATAAAGTTTGAAAAAAAAAAGTAGTGAGCGCGTGCCGCGTGGTGCTCGGCAGTGAATGCCGCGCGCGAGCAGGCGGGAGAGAAGGAGAAGTGATCAAAGGTTTCCCATAGAAACCCTTGAAGTCTGAACACAGGACTAGCAGAAAAACTAAATTATGAAGATGAGGTAAATCTACACGTTTTCGCAAAATTTACTTTATTGAAAAAGGTGAAGAATATATAAACCGTTAGATATTTTAGTGGCCCGAGCGGACAAGTGAAAAGTAAAGTCTTGTGGTCCGCACTGCTCGAAAAACAGGACCGGGCCAGCGGACAAATGGCTATGTCGAGCCCTGCTTTGTCTAACACCAAGCACAAGGCATTTATTTTTCAACACACCTCTAAGCAGCCAAACAGCATGGACTTGACTTCAGGTCTTAGACACTTCAGTCATGGTTCAACAAAATGAAACACGCATGCCCCGCCGCATCCCAGAATCCTTTGGTGCCATTAGACCCAACGTGCACCAGATCGCCGCTACATTATGATGAAGCTTTCAACTTAAAAGCAATCGTTAAAAGCAGCGTAAAAAAGTCCACCGTCACCAACGGGTTTGGAAAAGCCGGTTTGCTGCGTGACGGAGAGAACAGCGCATGGAGTGAATTTACACTCCATTTACGGTTTCTAAGGAAACCGTAAAAGCGGAATTTTGCTTTGAAAAACTCACAGCCTCCGTGTGAGCTGGAGACATCTTCTCCTGCTGATTGAGCTGCGGGGCCGATGGCAGTCTGAAGGCTCCCACACGTAACAACGCATCCGCCCCTCATACACAAAACGTACAGTATTAAGTCCGATTGCTTTGCACAGAAACGATTTGCTCCATCCACCGGCGCAACGGGGACGAAGTGCTCCTCCTTGAAGCCGCCCTGGCCAGAGGTGTCGGAGTAGATAGGAAGGGGAGACAAGGAGCGCGCGGGGCGGGAGCGGAGCGCGGAGGCGTCTGCGGAGTGCAGAGGCTTCTGAATTCTGCGGCGCATCGCGTATCGCGCTGAGGCGCGCGCTATGCTGTATTTTACCGGTGTGTTTTTTAACCAGCCCTGTTACTCCCATAACGCTGCCGCGACACAAGCGGAAGGAGAGCTTTACCCGTTCACCCCTCCATGCACGTAAACACGTACAACAGAATGGCGAGCCGGGCGTTGGCCCCGCCTTTAGCCCCTAAGACTCATGGGAAATGTGGAATCGCGGATGTAAATTTCCTCATCATAACTGAGGGATGTAATGTTGATTATATGGTTACTGTTTGTAATTTTATGTATGATACCTAGATTGTCAATAAGTAAAAAAAAAATGAAATAAAAACACCATAACTGAGGAACTTGTGAACAGAATAGAGGTCCATGCTGTTTGGCAGATGTCGATACACTTAAATACTTGAGCCAGAGGCAAAGCTGGCACCACCCACAATGTGCTAATGAATTGCACTCACTCTGGGATGCTGGCCGTGATCTGTCAGGATGGCAATATCGCCTAACATATGCGCGGCTTGTACTCTGACGCGGCTTGTGTATGTATAAAACTAATTAAACACGTGAAAATGGGTGGGTGCGGCTTGTAATCGGGTGCGCTTTGTAGTCCGGAATTTACGGTATATATATATTTCATAGGTAGATCTTCAAGACATTGTCGATTCAAGAGTAGCTCACACGCCAAAAAAGTGTGAGCACCCCTGGAGTAGATTTAAAAACGAGTGATATAACAGTTGGAAGAGTTCCAGATAGACGTCTAGAACTGAATCTGAAGATCTTTCAGTCTTGAGTGACAGGAAAAAGTACTTCATTAGAAAAGGAGAGATGGCCTTAGATTTCTGAACTGTCCTGTAAACCCACAGATGGGTTTACAATATATTTTAGAATTCTAAATTCACGCTTAAATTAGAGCAGATTCAGTGCCAGTCATGGGACTAAAATTATACTGAATGGATTAAAGGCTGTGGGCTTGAAAGGAAGCTATGAAATCTGGACCCAGTGGACCTCTTCATATTTACATCTGCCCAGAAAAAGAACACAGAAAAAAGTGAGAAAGAAAAGCCTGAAAGCCTAATCGTTCATGGATCAGTTGGACTTCAATTTAGGTTTGGACTTGTTACCTCCTTCAAATGTAGCTTTCTTTTCTTTTATAGGTTTTTGAGATTGGTTATCATCATGATTGTGATTTTGTTTTGTTCCTCTTTCCTCTGTTGCTTATTTTCCCTTGCACTTATTGTTATTTTAGGTATCCTGTACTCAAGGTGAAAACTCTCCAAACAGGTTGTGAGTTAGCCTTATGATTGGTTTGTGCACCAAAATAAATCAAGATTCCTCACTTCACACATATTCCTTCAAGGACTTCTGCACTTCAGAAGTTTGCTCATCCACTTTTTCTTTTTTTCTTTTTTCCTTTCGAGCCCAGAGACTTTTATCAGTTACTCCTGGCATTTAAAAAAATGTTAAATTTTCCATGAACGGAGTCCAAAAACCAGCCCTGTCAAGTACCTTTAAAGCAACGCTCTGAGTTGATCCACTGAACAAACACCTTCAAGTTGACATTTCCATTTTGCTTACTGCTTACTGAGCTTCTCTGGAGGATTAGAAACATCTAAAGTTAAACTATAATTGGAACCTATCTGTATTTTGCTTTTTAATGCATTTTTTAAATCAATTGTACTTTGTGAGGACATTAATTAAAAACACTTTTCGATCTAAATGTTGCGTCGAGGAGCTCAGGAAACTTAACATTGTGTTTTCTCCATGACATTGAAAGTAATAAATAACATGACATTTAGTCAATATAATCACTATAGGTTAAAGAGAGGGCTGGTATTTGATCACCCTTAATGGTTAAAGCTTCATTTAGTTGGAAAAGGACCAGCTTAAAGGAAAACCAAGTCCTTCATGACTAAAAATGTTTACCTGCCATTCTACCCTTCATTTATTTTGATATGGAAGACCTACAATCTGCATCTGTGTGGATTTCTGACATTTTTTGGGGGTAAATGAATGTATCCTAGCTAGTTTAAAAACATTACTTGAAATATAAATGCTTTTGATACACAAAAATGGTAGTGTTACTGCTTGAACCTCTGTGATTGGTCTGAAAAATTGAGATTTTATTTTATTTTCTCGTTGTGACAGCATCAAAGTTGAGTGGACTGTTGCATGCTTTTTTTTCTTCTTTTCATGTTTTTGTGCTCAGTGTTTGTGTGCTGTGAGAAGAGCTGAAATAATTATGTCTCAGATGAATAATTACACATTAATACAATGTGGTCTGCCACTGATATTGCAGAGAAAAGTGTGGAGAGAATATGAGTGCATCCAGAGGAACAGATTTGCCCTTATGGTCCCTGACATTTAGTTAGCCACTAATCATTGTCATTTGTGTTGGTGTGAGTGTGTGTGTGTGTGTGTTGGTGAATCCTAATCATTGCCTCTGTAAAGCAGTTGCACATGCCTGCATCACTGAATGTGTCTCTTAATGGTGGTGTGTAGATGTCTATGTGTTTGTGTGCAGAAATGTTGGTCCTCATCATAGAAATGGCTGATATTAGTTGTGTTTAATTAAAATGAGAAAGGGCACGGGGGTCAGCCTCTCAGCTCTCATGTCTCTGTTTAAAAAGGAAACTGATAAAGCTTGAGGAGATATGAACTTTAACATTTTTATTTGGGCCTCTCTGAGCTTTTGAAGTAAAAAGAAATGACTGGCTGAATCTATTCTGACACATGAGCTTTTATTCCCAAGATTTGTGTTGTTTGCAGATTCCAGTGAGAATAGCTGGGTGTGTGGGATGGTGGTGGTTAGATGAGGGGGTCAAACTGAAAAATAGCAGTTCCTGCATCAGAATTGGAGATTTTTATCACATATGTTTGTCCCCAAAATGCTTTAAATATCCAACTAAAAAGTAGTTAAGATCAGCTTAGGAATACCCATTACCCAAGCACAAGAGAATAATGAGAAAATATCAGTATGGAATGAAATGGTATTCAGTTGTCCTTTACTATATCGTGATTTACCTTTTGCAGTTTTGCATGTTTTATTTTACTACTTGTGTTCTGTGTCCTGATTTTCTGTGGACCATTGTCATTTTCTCTCCTGTTCAGAATGCGTTTAGTTTTATCAAATCTATATAAACCTTTGAATGTGAGCAGATCTTTGTTTTCAATCTATAATTGATTTATTTCCAATGATATTGACTGATTTACAAATATTTGAACTTTGAGAGTTTAAGCAAAAGAGAAAAGCGTGAAAATGTTCGTGCAAGTTTGAGAAAAATGTATAAAGTTTGTAGTAAGGAGTTTTACAGCCTTTAGACTTGTAAAAAATAAAGGACTGCTTCGCATTTTCAACTATAGTGGATTATTTTGAACGTAACTCCAGCGATATGCGAGGGACCACTGTATTAAAGAAGTTAAGGGGTTAATACAGAAAAAGAACAAGTATATGAACAAGTATACCGCTATTAAGTGGACAGTTGATTGTTTGACGGTAAACACAAAATAGTTTTATATGATTCAGCTTGTGTTAAGATTTAAACATTTAAAGAAAGTAGTATATGTTTCAGTTTACTAAAGCCTGGAATGTACTGAGCGGTATTGTATGATACAATCCAGTCCAGTGCTGTATTTTGAGCGTTTCCATTATAAAATGGACCCACTAAGATGGACCGGACTGTGCCATTTTTGGGCCCCCCTTGGTTGTAAGTCCATAGAAAAACGGAAGGAACCGGTTAGGGCGGAGCTAATATTGAAACTTGTTAATTGGCTGAAGGTCATTACCACAAAAGAAAGCTCCAGCTATTTTCTTCTTCGCCGCCCGCGATCTTCTCTCAAACAACATTAAATGCTTTGTATATACGAAGTACGACAAGCCAGAAAAAAAAGAGCTACTGGATGACCTCCATTGTTGTTGGTAGCTTCACCTTGCATGACAGACTAACTGTAAGGGGAAATGCTCTAGAATTGCCTAGACCAGTACTGTACCCCTCCATTCCATTCCTATTTATTTTGTTGATAGAAAAGGGCAATAGTTAAAAAAAGAAAAACGTAGGGCACTCCTTCTTGACCATTGTTTTTGTAAAACTGAAAGTTTTTCTGTAGGAGTGTTGGGAAGGCTTTTATTACAAGTACAAAACAATGGTCAAGAAGGATCATTGGATTTAATCCAAAGCAAAAATATACTTGTAGGCTTGGGAGTCTAGTTTGTATAGTTAGTAAAAAAAAAAAAGAAATAAAAAAGGGCTTTTGATGCTAGCTGTGCAGTAAACCACAAATCCATTATGCATAACTACTGTTGAAACGTTCTACAACACCTCGAAAACACCTTTACAGTTGAAAGAGACAAAGTATTGAAGTCATTCTGATTCTCTGACATTAGCAGTTTCTATTAGAAGCATTGAAAAGAAATGCTGCATATTTGGCATTGAAACTATGTTTTGTCTCTTTATATTTAGGTATATGTAACAAACTGAAGTAAAGACATCCTCATTCTAAGCCCAACGGTTTTTTCTTTTAGAAAGAGACATTTTAACAATTTCTCTGCTCTGTTATAAAAGGTGAAATCCTTTCTCAATGACTTCTAAGTATCGACACTAAACTTTGTGTACTGACTTAATACATCTATCTGGGGAGTGCTTCCACCAGCAAAGACCGCATTTTTGTTTATTTTTTTCAGCCCTGCTTTTAACAATGACGTTGCCATGGTGACGGTGCCCTGTTGAACTGCCTGGCTGCCTCATCACAGCTTTCAGCTGTTTCTTGCTACGGCTTGCCTTTATCTCAGCAGCACCTGTTGTTATGCTAAATTAATTTGAAAGTGCATTTTCACATTATTACCATAATATTCATGCTTACTAAGCAGTTGTGATAAAGTGTGTGACAGTGGTGCTGCTGCCATGGCATCTTAATCTCTCTAATTCTCCTCAGTGTAAATTGTTTATTCAGGGTGGAGGCTGGGAAAAGCCAACCCAATTTAGAAAACACTGAGACTTTAAAATAGTCATTTTAAATGCTAATCTTTTGTATGTTAATGAAAAATTGTTTATAATTTAAATCATCAGATCATGATGTCAGTAAACACGATGACTGAGTCTGGTCATTTCATGAGACGTGTCAGTGTGGATTAGTGTGGGAAAAGTCTATATTTACATTTTCTTTCCAATCAGCTAAGGGTGCGAGTTCTCGGCTTTTGTTGGTTCTCAGAGGTGTGAACTACAATTGAAACGTGGGATCTCTGGCTTTGCTTTCTGTGAATCAAGAAAAACCGCACGCCTTGCAGGCAGCTTTTTTCGAACCGTGCGCTTCTCAACAGAGATTTCCTGGAGGTGAGACACAGGAAGCCATCTCCGAAATACACCAGCCCTAATTGGGCAAATAAATATCGCAAGCTGCGTCCCACAGCCCCCACAGCCCTGCTGCAGCCATCCCTCACTGAAAGCACACCGACCGCCAGCAAAGGGGGGGTTACTGACCTGTCTCATTCTTAAAAAGGATCTGTTAGTCAGTGACCTCTTTCACTGGACTTTAGGGGATTTCTCTCCTGCTCTGCTTCATTGACTTGTAGTTTAAATAAAATGTGGTTGCAAAATCCCCTTGGAGTCTAGGAGGCTGCCACTATAGAGTCAAAATGTAATGGTAAAGTGACAAATTATAAAAAACAATTCAGAATCTGATATATTACACGTCATTTTTACACTGATTAGAGTAGCTGACCGTAGTTGGTGCATCATCTGTGCCTGACTGCAGTAAGATGACAAACACATTTTATGAGATCAGTATTTATAGCTTTAACAAATATTGAATATTTATGACTCAATAACTACATGCTAGACTGTGAGGACAGCTGTGAGGATACAGGACACCAATTTAGGAATGAATGTAGCACCTGTCATTTACTGAACTTCAAATCAACATTCTTATGATAAATGCACCTGTATGTAGTCATATGTGTGCTCCTATAAGAACAGACAATGATTTGTTTTTGGGGCAGTGTGGTTTTCTGATGCAAGCAGTACTAGTGGCTCTAAAATTGGAGAGGCAGATCTTGATCAAGTTGGAAAAAAAAAACTTTGATTTTCATCTGCAAGCACCTTTATGATCATATTAATTACTTAGACGTACGTACGAGATATTTTGTTGTAATCTGAAAATAATAAGTGAACCTTTGGTGGACTCACATACCATTAAAGAAAGACTATTTGATTGTTTTGACCGATAAAAACACAACACAGAACCAAAATAAACATCTGATTACATACGACAAACCTTCCTAAAAACTGGATGATGCTACTTTATAATTCTCGTCTACTCAATTTGGATATTTCTTTTAGACTTTTGAAATCAACATTACTGTTAAGATGATTCCCAATTGTGAAATATTATGATAATTATCTCTGGTTTGGGACAAAACACGAGTTTCTTGTGTGACATGATGCCACATTAATGGCCACCAAATTTTGTAGTGAACTAGTTGAAAGGAAGAGGATTAAAATGTAGTTTTTCACAAAGATTAAGTGAAGAGGTACAACGAAAATGTGATTTTTTTTCTTTTCTTCTTTTCGTTCCCCCTTTTCAATTGTGTTCTGCAGTTTGTGGTAAATTATTATTATTATTTGTAAATATGTGCTATTAGTGTAGCTTTGGAAGTTCAGTAGAATGCTTATTGTGTGGAAGCATGTACTGCCATGAAAGGAGAAAAAATCAAATCAAACATTTATATATTAAGATGGAAATATAGACCAATCCAGCGTACATTATGTAAGGGTTAATGGCCGACGACGCACGCCGTGGAAGCCTGAACCGTCCAACGCGATGATGAACGATGAAGCAAAAGGTTGTTTTAAAGAAGCCGGCGCAGCGATACAAAACATTTAAGCTAGGTGACCGGAACTTATTTTTTTACCGTGCGGTTATCACTGTGGTTTATCACTTTTTAATGTACACCCAGCAGCCAATCAGAATGGAGTATTCACCCGGACCATGGGATAAGCTGTTCTAATACATTAAAGTCAGAGGTTTAGGAAATGTGCCTCTGCTTAAGTCATACAAATCACAGTTGACAGGTAAATGCATAATATTACACTGGATTCTGGGTTAGTGTTCTTAGTGTGAGGATGTTTTGTTTACCGACAAATGTTGTGCTTCAGAGCTGATAGGAATGCTCGTGGTGAAGGGCCAAAGTGCTTTGGCTCTGTCCTGGGTAAATTGAGAAAAGCTTAATGAACACACCGTCTGCTCTGGTTCAAATAGAGTAGCTTGTTTGTTTTTTAAGTACATCTGCAGGAAAGAACCTTCAGTTACCCAGTATGTTCCTTTTTCGGAGTAAAAGCCGGTGGAAAATTCTGCACAGATTTAAATAATTTATTCATGCTTTGCAAATATTTGTTTTCAATTTTTACAGTCGTTATCCTATGGGCCAATCAGACGTTGCTGGATGAAGCTTGCAGGTTGCCAATTTAATACCCCTGATTTATTGGGCATACATTGCAGATTCAAACAAAACAGGAACATTCTTTTACCTTTGTGTTATCTCATCTGCATTGATGTTTGTCGACATGACAGCTTTACAATATTATAAGTTAATATTAATATTTTCCAGTGTAAAAACAATGCTTATTGCTTCAATACACAATGACTTTTTCCCCAAATCCCCTCTTCTGTGCTCTAATATATTTGCAATTTGAAGAATGTTCAATCTAAATCAAAGTCAATTAAAGGACTGTTTTACTCTGTTGTCATGATCCGGAATTGTGTTCAACAACAACAATGCACGGGTCCCCAAAGGCTTTTGTCTGCTCTGACACAGTCCTTCTTTAGAGTATGACAAAGTGATGAGAAAAAGGCCAGTAAAGACGCGATCCAAACACCTGCAGAGAGCCGATCTCCTCTCCTGTGACTGACTGAAGTCTGTGTGGCTGCCAACTGCTTTCTCCTCATTAATCACGACCCAGGTTCCAAAGTTTGAACTTTGACTTTTACCGCTAAGTCAAGGCCCAGTGACAGATGGAGGCAAAGCTCTGTGTCCTGACATCAAATCATCCAGCTCACATACCCCGCCTCACACACACATACACACACACTGTCCCCCAAAGCAGGGGTTATTAGGTCACATGCTGATATTTTGCAGTTGGAAGGCAGCACACATTACGTTATTGTGGGAATATTTACTAATGACTTATTTGAAATCATCTGTAATGTGACTGCACCTATCAAACGGCCCCTTATGAAAAAGCAACCACTTCACTGTGAGTGACCACAGAGCTCTCCCAATGTAGAGGAATTTTGTTTATAAGCAAGATATAGCAGCATAAATGAGATATCTTATCTTTGAATTACATGCCCAGTGCAGCATCCTTATTGAAGATTAATTGCCTTTCAGAAGGTATTGTGAAAAGTTCATTTTCATCAATGGATTTTCTCTACTTCCTGAATTCCCACAGAAGAGCATGGAATTGGTAACAAGCGCTCCATAATCATGCTTTGTGCATCATTAACTTCACTGGTAATTACTTATCGCACATAACTCCTGTGACATTTGCAGATGCATGGTATTTTTGCACCATTAGGGTCTTCATAAACAGATGTTTATTTTAGGCTAAACCGTTTTCTCATCCAAAGTTTCTCCAGGAGCGTTTCTTTAAATGAATTCTTGTATTTCGTTTTATACCGTTTTAGCAAATGTTGCTGCCAACATTTATTTTAATCATATTTGTGGCTTTTGGCTTATTATTATTTGATTCCCTTCTCTAAGTAAAGCTGTTATCATCTGACTGCAGTGCTGGAGTCTTTTCAGCGTCAGGCTGAGACGGGAGTCCTCCCTCGAAGCCTGAAAGTGGGGCAGTGCAATAAATTTAGATTAAAAATATAGAGTCAGGTACCGAGTGTGGATTTTAATGCTGGAACATATGTCAGGTGTTGTTACAGTGTTACTGCGAGGTGAGATCCAGCAACAAAACACAACTAGGTCAAAGCTACACACAGAAACACACAACATACAGCACCACTGTGGCGAGGGATAACCGTTTGATTAGTATTTTTTGTATCGAAGACATCGGTGACTTCACAAAAACACACATGCAGCTGCATATCAATACACTGTTTCCCGTTTTGCCAGCAGCACACACTGGTTGGATGCTCAGGCAAACTCCTGCTGTACATTAATAGGGTAAATCAGGGAATTCATCATACGTAATGACACCATTATGCAATGATGTTCATCAGCTAATGTGCGCTTGCCAGGAATCTATTTGTGTCTTTACCCATTTGCTGCCTGCTCCAGCTCCTCACATCTCCATCCTTTAGCCTAACCAACGTGTTAGACACAAGGAGATCATTCAGTATAGGAGATGCCAAAATAAGACAAGTAATAGGAGCTGATGAGATTTTATATTTGCTGTGCTTTTCCAGCACTTAGTCGTTCTACTCTGTTGCTTCTGGGCTCACATAAAAAGAGGGGAAAACATATTTCCTCTTTTATTGTGTTTTTTTTTTTTTTTTTGTGGTGTGTTTGTGTGTTCAAAGGGAGATTGATTTGTTTAATAACACTATAAGAGGCACAGATGGAAATATTAGACACACAAAAAGCTAAGCTCTCATTCAAAGTCTTGGAGCTCTGTGTAATGCCAGGGTTTGTCATTTGTGTGTGGAAAAAAACAACAACAAAAACGTTCAAGTGTATAAGCATGCAGACGTGAAAGTGTAGACCAACCTTTTTAGTTGCTGCTGTTCCTCTCTGCTTTTAAAACGTTGGTCTTTTTTCATAAACAGTGTAATCTTTCCAATTAAACTTGAAAAATCGTGTAACGTACAAAATAAGCATCTGAACAGGAACCCAAGTAAATTTGAAAATTTCCTCCAACTCTACAACTTAACTGTGCCAGTTTTCTGACACAGCAAATGAAGTTAAGCCTTTTAATATAATCTGTTCCTGTTTGTTTATTTTTGAGTCTGACACCTAATTAGGAGGCTTGAAGTTAGCTCTTTTCTGCTCCTTACCATGAGGAGAGGGAATTAAAAACCTTTTGAAATAGCTGTGTGTGAACTGTCTCATTACGGAGCTGAATATTACACCCCACAAACACAGGTTCATTTTACGGGGATTTCCTAATCCATCTGCTTTAGTGCCATCTCAACAACCTGCAGCATGTGAGAACTTTGGAAAATGTAATTTTTTGAAAATTAACAAGCTATTCCGAACCCCCCCCCCCCCCCCCCCATATTTCTTCACTGCATCCAGCACAGACGGATAATAAACTTTAATCTGACTGTGATTTGATTCCGAAAAGCCTCACAGTTTTGATTAAAGAATATGTGTCTCCAGGTCAGTAAACATCTGTGTTTTAAAAAAGGTCAATTTATCAAACATTGTTGAAAAAGGAAACGTGCTGAGGGCTCCGACAGTACCCATGTCCATTTAAATGTGTGAGTGGTTTGAAATGAAACAGGACATTTGTACTTTGGCCTACTTTTTCCGTAGCATCCTCTCATCCCTCAGATTGACATTCTCGAAGCCCTGCCTTTAGCAGAAAGCGTGACGCCAGGATCGGCAAATGCAGTTGCGACGTCATCCCACGGAGGACTGTCAGGATTCAGAGAAGAGTCCGGTTGGCGAGATTCCACTCTGCAACACAAGAAGGAACCCTTCTCTGCAACAGAGCATCTATTTCAACATGTGTCACCAATAATGGCTTATTTAGCTGAGCGTTCCTCTAGGATGGAAACGTGTCACTCCTATCAGCAACGGCAGTTCCATCCCGCTGTGCGAGTCAAGACAAATGTGAGAAGGAGTTATCAAACGTGATGATCAGAGCACTGTTGGTGACAAAGTATGGAAAGCATGTGGCAAGTTGTGTGGACGTATTTTGGGGAAGATGTCCCACATAACTTATCTGTTTCATGATGGATCACAAGAGCCAACCCTAAACGAGAAAATAACCACGACTCAGAAAGTCATAAT
Organism: Oryzias latipes; assembly: GCF_053564925.1. Taxonomy (NCBI): domain Eukaryota; kingdom Metazoa; phylum Chordata; class Actinopteri; order Beloniformes; family Adrianichthyidae; genus Oryzias; species Oryzias latipes. Next base: position 12,391,244 of record NC_136240.1, read on the forward strand.
GGACAGACGCTAAAGATAATGTTAAATCAATAATTTTCCTCTGAGGATGGAGGTAATACAATCAAGCACTTTTCACGCCTATTTTCGTCTATAATAGCTAGGCTGCAGCAAATTTAGGATGACATACGTTGTATTGAAAGCATGTTTACCCATCCAGCAAATGTTTCAAATTTGGTAATTCATAAGTAATAATTTTTTCCCCACAAATATATTATTCCCAAATTTAAAATAAAAAAAATCTGTCAGCTCATAAGCCTAAAAATATGTATTTTTTGCAAGTATGCAAACAAATAAATAAAAATAAAAAGACTCCAGATGCAGAATGTCTGTCCTATTTAGAAGTGTCTTACTTTCCTGTCTTCTTCAAATAAATCAGCTGAGAAATATTCATACGGGTTGAATGTGTTAAACTTGTCCTCCTTACTTCCGGTTCCGGGTTATACAGCAGGACGCGTGGCGTGCCTCTCTGCGAATACAACTATCTTCAAATTACTTAAAAAGTTGATTTTTCTCCAAAAAAGAGAGCTGACCATGCCCCCGAAGAAACCCCAGGAATATGAAGATCTCAAAAAGACTCTTGACATTATTCAAGAAACGCTGAAAAGTTTTATGGAACAAGTGTCGGCTAAGCTAACGCCCCTTTGGGATATGATGGAAGAGTTCCGAAGATTTCGGGCTCAAAACGAGCAGCGAGAAAACCAGGTCGAGATTCTGGAGAAAAGACTGGACGATGTGGAACAGCAAGTAAGGATGAATAATGTCATTCTCACTGGAGTACCAATCAAGCCTCGAGCTAGCACTGCTAATGTTAGCGCTAGCGTAGCTAGCAGTGCCAATACGGAGATCGGTGCTGTGTCTCTGGATCAGCAAATACATTCATTTCTCACATCTAAAGGGATTTCCCTGGATCTCAATACCATCGAGACCTGCCACCTGCTCCCCAGGAGAAAGGAGACGGATAAACCAGCGATCCTCATTAGGTTTGTGAATCTCAAACACAAGCTAGCTCTGATGAATCAACGCAAAAATCTCAGAGGGTCTGCTGTTAATCTGAACGACCATCTGACCAGAAGGAATGCTGAAATCTCAAAACATGCACGGCTTCTCAGGAAGCGTAAGCAGATTGAGAACACTTGGGTTAAAGGCTGCAGGATTTATGTCAAACCACTCGGTCCAGAGGACCGGTCAAAGGTTGTGGTTGTGAACACCATGAAAGACTTTGAAAAGTGTTTGATCACGGTCGTCTGAAACAACGTGGAGTAATAAACCGAAGAGCCAAATAATTTCAAGAAATATGACACGTGGATTCATCACTTTACGTAACCTGAATAACAGCAGAGTTCTGACCTGCAGACAACTTGACCTCAACTTTCACCGTCGCTGATATCAGCTGAAGAAGGATATGGACCTGAATCTAATGTCTGCAGACATAACATCGAAGAGAACTATAAACTCTATTTTGAACCCAGGAGATCAGCTGTTATCAGTAAAAGAAGAAATACCAACCTTGGACAATCGACAGTTATGGACCCTTTTTACTCTTCCCCTACAGCATTTCTTTATTATAAAAAAAAAAAAAAAATACAAAAAAATATTTAAAAAAAAGTAAAACAAATGATTAATCACTTATTGAAAATTGTTAAATTGATTGACTTTTAATGATATTACTACACTTTCTCCAAAACTTGATAAATTGATTCAAAAATCTTTCCTAATGTAGCATAATTTTGCACATGTTTTTAACTTTTGATACTTGATGAAATTTTTGCTATGAAAATTCCTGAAGTAGTGTTGTCTGCTTTAATAATATAGTATTATGTTTTATTCATATGAATGGCTTTTATAAGTAACATAAGCTGCATATATTTCAGATGACTGATCTGCATTTGCCATGTTGATTCCTAAAATAGTTATTTTTGACGTAATACTTAAGTAATTTATCTTTGTCATGTGCTTTATCGATATCTTATGATTTTTAATTCTGTCTGATAAAAACTGGGAACCGGATATTGATAAATCATGTAATAAAATGGTTACAGTATAACGGGGTGGGATTTTATAAGTTCGCTTCCTCCCACTCCCTTTCAAGCAATATTTATTAATATGTCTAATTATCCTAAGTTTGATTAGTTACTGTATGAATGTATAACTGATGTTTATATTGCTGTTGTGTATTATTTCTACTTAATTTGCTTGAAATAAACCATTTCAAAATCAAAAAAACCATTTCGAAATAAAAAATAAACATGTTCAAAACAGCATTTTCACTGCTAGATATTTACCAGGATACTAAAAATTCAAGCTCCTCTGCATTAAAGCAGATATGACCTTTAACCTTTTTTACTGGTCAAAAAGCAGCAGACTAACTAGTGCAAAAGAGAAGAAAAGATGGACCTAATTCAAGGGGAAAGGAGAGTGTATCAGCTGTAATTGGAAAGTGCAACATGACACACAGAAAGTGAGTGTACCAAGTGTTTAACTGAAAACACAAATACAAAGACGTTACAAAGTCAACAATTATCAGACCAGTTTAAATAAAGTGAAACTAAATGAGATGTTTTTGCGTTTCTGTTCACATTGCAACTGCATCTTTTGAAATCTTACGGCAGTGGGGAGGACTGACCCGGAATGGAGCTTCTCAGCCCTCCACCTTGTAGCTCAGGGAGGTGGAAGATGTTCATGATGGGCATCATCCTTCTGTTTGGCTCCGTGATGGAGCCCGGGACAGAACTTCTTCTTTTCATCAAGTTGTTGTCTGTCCATGTCTGTGCTGCCTCCTGCCCAGCACACAGCAGTGTGGAAGACCACTCAGGCCACCGCAAAGCTGCAGAAAGACCTGAAAAGGGCTTTGCACACACACCAAGTGACCTCCACGGATGGAGGTGGTCTGACCCTTCTTGTGAGCTTGAAAGCGTCTATGTTCTCAGTTCTTCAATTTTAATTCTATCATGTTATAGCGTTCTATTAAAAAACTTTATTCTAATGTACTTATTTCATCTTTAAATTTGTGATGTGATGTGCTGTGAGGCTGCTAGTAAATAAGAGAAACATTATTAAGCAGAGATCCATTGGAAAGACTTTTCATCCAAACATTTGGAAAAAAAAGCCTCAGACCAATGCCAGAGGTAGATAGGATCAGAGGACAACTCCAATCTTTTCAATTCTGTGCTATCAGACACTGAGATGATGTGTCAACACTAGGCTCCTACAGCAAGTAAACAGAGGACAAGTAATAACCTCGATTCAGCATCACCTCCACTGCTCTCCCTCTGAAGGTCATCCGTGTTCAGTTCATTTAGATCTAGAAGTGTTGATCCAAAAGGACTTTTAACCCCTCCGCCTGGCAAAAAAACAACATAAATCCTTTCCGTAGTTTGTCCCTGGTGTCACCGAGGCTTGTGCCTGTAGGAGAATCCATCAGCTGGTTAGGTTTTACCTTTTCTGTTTCTGTTGTTTTTTTATACATCTGTTACTGCTTATAGTAATTTTTATTCTCTCATTTTTTTACTGTCAGTTCATACCATAGATAATCAATGTACAGTTTTGTAACAATTTAAAATGCATTAAAGAATTTTAAATCAAGACTCAGTCTTTGAAATGTAATCTCATTGAAGTATGAGGCATTCTCTGCACAACCATCCTTTTCACCAAATCCTTTGTGCTGCTGCTGCCCACAAAGCAGCAAAGAGAAGCAAAAGAGCAGTGGGATTCAGTGAAAACGTAGAGTTCAGTGGCAACGAGGACTACAGTCATGACCATAAATATTTGGACAGAGATACATTCTTTCTAATTTAGTTTCTGTACATTACCACAGTGAATTTTAAATAAAACAACTCAGATGCCATTGAAGTGCAGACTTTCAGCTTCTATTCCATGGGTTGAACAAAAACATTGCAGAAAATGTGAAAAACTAAAGCCTTTTTTAAACACAATCCCTTCATTTTATGGGTTCGTAAGTAATTGGACAGTTGACTTCCATGCTATTGCATGGGCAGGTGTGGGCAATTCCTTTGTTATGTCATTATGAGTGAAGCAGATAAAAGGCCTGGAGTTGATTAGAGGACTCGTGCTTGCATTTTGAAGATTTTGCTGTGAACAGACAACATGTGGTCAAAGGAGCTCTCCATGCAGGTGAAAGGAGCCATCATTAAGCTGAGAACACAGAAAAAAAACATGTGAGAAATTGCTACAGTATTAGGAGTGGCAAAATCAACAGTGTGGGTCATCCTGAGAAAGAAAGAAAGCACTGGTGAACTCAGCAACGCAAAAAGATCTGGACGTCCACGGAAGACAACAGTGGTGGATGATGGCAGAATCATTTCCATGGTGAAGAGGAACCCGCTCACAACAGCTAACCAAGTGAACAACACACTCCAGGAGGTAGGCGTATCAATATCCAAGTCTACCATAAAAAGAAGACTGCATGAAAGTAGATACAGAGGGTACACTGCAAGATGCAAGCCACTCATAAGCCTCAAGAATAGGAAAGCTAGATTGGACTTTCCTGAAAAGCATCTAAAATAGCCAGCACAGTTCTGGAAAACTGGCCTGGGCGTGCATGGCTGCTAGTGGCACTGAGACACTAGTGTTTATTGATGACGTGACACAGGACAGAAGCAGCCCAAGGAATTCTGAGGTGTTCAGAGACATACTGTCTGCGCAGATCCAGGTGAATGCAGCCAAACTGATTGGGCGGCGTTTCATAATACAGATGGACAACGACCCAAAACATGCAGCCAAAGCAACTCAGGGGTTTATTCAAGCAAAGAAGTGGAATATTCTTGAATGGCCAAGTCAGTCACCTGATCTTAACCCAATTGAGCATGCATTTCACTTGTTGAAGACTAAACTTCAGACAGAAAGGCCCACAATCAAACAGCAACTGAAAGCCGCTGCAGTAAAGGCCTGGCAGAGCATTCAGAAGGAGAAAACCCAGCATCTGGTGATGTCCATGAGTTCAAGACTTGAGGCTGTCATTGCCAACAAAGGGTTTTCAACCAAATATTAGTAATGACCATTTTGTTTTCAGTTATTTCAATTACTTATGAGCCCATGAAATGAAGGGATTGGGTTTAAAAAATGCTTTAGTTTTTCACATTTTTCTGCAATCTTTTTGTTCAACCCATGGAATAAAAGCTGAAAATCTGCACTTCAATGGCATCTGAGTTGGTTTATTTAAAATTCACTGTGGTAATGTACAGAAACTAAATAAGGAAAAAAGTGTCTCTGTCCAAATATTTATGGTCCTGACTGTAGGTAGATCGAATAAATGGTGGTGGTACCAAAGAGCAACTTTGGAATTTGTTCAATCAACTTTGCTTTTGTTGCATCTTTAGCAGCCATCGGGCGGGATCTTTGGAGAATAGTTGGGCCCATATGACCGAGAATCTATTACTGCATGGCACAGTTCACTGCAGAAAGGCTCCCTCTGAGATTCAGATCTCGCAGATTAAAATAGTGGCTCGTGAAATTCCAGAATGTGTGTGTGACTGTGCACATGGCGCCGCATGTGTGTGTCCAGTGAAATGTGTTTAAATGTCTTTGTGGGTGGCTGCATGTGCCTCGATGTTTTCAGATGCATAAATACAGAAGCTTTTAACATCAAAGCTCCACGATGATTTAAGTGCACTAAAAGTGGTCGGTTATACTTTAAAGTGATGTCCAGCAGGGACTGCTGATGAGCTGCTCTAGATAGGAAAAAGGAACATTTCACTTTTTTTTCCCCCAATGGGCTTTTCTAGATGAGTCAGAGTCGATGGCCTCCAGAGCCCTCAAAGCGTAGCCTGGATTTAAATGTATGAATCACTGATGCGCTTGTGAGTGAGACAAAGAGATCAGTTTTACAGTGTCACTTAAACTCTTAAACTCTTCTTTAGTGACAAAGCTTTGCTCACAAATCCTACAATTAGCATAATAATGTCTGAGTTTCATTGCAAATGCTCCTAATGTAGACTTGCTTTTGTATTAAAGATGCTGGTTGTTATTTGTGTTTGGTCTTGTGCATCTTTGGCTCATATTATAATGATGGATAAACTTATATTTAATGGTTAAATATGCAGCAGCAGGTTTACATTAAGCAGTTTTGAAGCCATTTATGTTGCTGCTCATACTAGTCTTCACTTTGCACAACAACAGATCTTTTCTGTAAAATCCCACTGTCTTGAGACAAGTACTTAACCATCTAATACTAGAACTATCGCCAGCGGCAGCGAAATAACACACTCTTTGAACTACCAGATCCATTGACTGTATAAGAGAACTGGAATGAGTGACCCCTTCCACCTCGCCTTTCCAAAAAGAAGTATCCGTGGCTCCAAGACACCAAAAATCCCATAGACTTCTATTGAGAAATAAACAGCTATTACTCAGTCAATGTATTTGTCAAAACAACTATTCTTTCTTTGCTTTGCTTTTTTTGGTAGTGCACATTATTCAAGTTATGAACTGGCCAGATATCGCAATAAAAGTAAGAGGTGCCTGTTGGACCCCACGTCAAACTTTTGATTTGAAAGGTTTCGTTCAAAAGATTTCCCCAAGCACGCTTTTAAGTGGGAAAGGTTGTGGGCTTCACTCCTGATTGGGTAGTGGGTTGCCATGAAAACAATAGCCGCGGTTACATGGGCAGAATATATTGATCGGATCAATGGTCGGGTTAAAATTCACCCGTGCACATGGGCACAGAAAACCTTTTTCCGATTAGAACAAACGTTCCCATGGCTCACACTCTCGTTCGGAATGAATCATTTGGGCATGCGCAGTAGTGTAAAAATCACCCGGATGCGGATATAGGTCCCGTTGTAAACAAACCGCTTCCACAGACATTTATGCAGCAGCTCGGTAACATACGAGACGATCTTCCAAACGTGCTTTTATTAATGTCATGAATATTATGAATTGCCTGTTCGCTCATCGTTATATTTAATCTGTGTGGTCAGTGCTTTTTTTGTGGAAGAATTAAGCTGGACGAAAGCTTAGGACAGACTAACACGGGCTAACATCATTAGCCTGATGGATGGACACAAAATCCAGGACCGTGCGAGAAACGCAGCAATCTGCAGCTTTCTAAGGACTGAGCGACATTTATTTCTGCTCTGAAAGTTCACACAGACCGCCCCAAAGCCACTCTGTGAGCTAGCGGCCCGAGTTCTGTTCGAACACGGTTCCTCCTGAGTCCTGCAGCCGCTAACCCAGAGCGGCGGGACGGCTCGCAGTCTGAATTCTCCCACACATAAGAAAACAACAAAACGCACACGTAAAAAAGCCCCCCCCCCCCCCCCCCCCCCCCCCCCCCCCCGACACAAAATTATTAATCCAGCTGCTCTGCTCACTCGGGTGCCAGTGGACCGAGTGAGCGTCAGGGGGCACGAAGCGGTCCTCCTCCGAATCTCCCCCGTGAGGGGTGTAAGAGAGGGGAGAGCCAGCGGGGCGAGAGCGGAGCGGCGCTTTTCACGGGGCGTCCGCAGAGCAGCTGGTCGGTCCCGTATGCGCTCCAAAGCTTTCTCACAGCGAAACACCTTCTATGCATGACGTAAACCAGAGCAGCAGTGACACACGATCGGAATGACCGTTTACATGCTCCACGATCGGATAAACGATCGGTATAACCCACCTATCTCGATCGGAAAGAAATTCTGATCCGAATGAGTCTGATCGGGGCAGAGTATTCCGAACGGCGCGTTTACATGACGCATTTTCTTTCCGATCAGGCGTTCATTCCGATTACTTTTGCCCATGTAAACGCGGCTAATGACTCAAACCGACTTGGGCCAATCATTGCTTACTGACGTCATCTGGCTCCAACATGGCACTGTCTGTATTGTAAGAAAAATGGCAGTTGTATTGACTAAATTTCATTGGAGTGGGAAGTAAGTCCAGTTTTCTTATAGAGTCAATGACTGTAACTCCTCAACCCTTTCTGCAATTAATAGAATTCCGACGGATTCTGAAAAAAGCAGCTTTGCCCATAACAACACAAAGCCAGCTGGCTTAAGTTGACTCTTTAAACATTTTACTACTGTAATGTGTACCATATTAACTGCTTCTCTCCCCTTTAGATTCTGTTGGATTTGCAACAGAATCGTCATTTTTGTAAACTCTTGAAGGGTTACAGTAGTTCAGAGAACGTCTACATTGGGGCTAAAAGACGTTGAAAGTTTATAGCTTTTGTTACTTGGGCCTACTGTGTGTGCTATTTTTCTATGCATTCAAAAAGAATGACCACTGCTAAGCCCAAAAAGCCTGGGTGCCTAAAATCTTTGACCATGTATCATAGTTTAAACAGATCTACCTTAATGTCTTTGTGTGTGTTTGTTTATTTATTGTTTCTGTTCTAGTATCTCTATTTGTGCTTCTGATACTAACAAGACTTCCCTGTCCTGCGACCACATGACAGAAGCACAACACAAATCTGTCCACTTTTGCTTATTATTTTTTATTCTGATTTTAGCTGGATGCATTACCAATTATCACTGTGGGAGCTAAAGAATATATTTAATTAAGTCCCTAATCAGCTTTTGAGCCAATAGGTTTTACTCAGTTATTTGTCTTTGGTTAATTAAAAACAGGTCCCTTAGTTGTTTGTATTCAAGCAAATAATGAAACTCTTTGAGGTTTCCTGATAGACAAAAGGCTTTCATTTAAATTTATTCTATTTTGTTTTTACAGGCACCTTACTGTGACTGACTTTTGTTAGCTCGCCACTACCTTAACTCCAGTTCTTTTCATTTTTGAAGGGAATACGAGTGAATAAAAGAGAGATAATCCCATTCTTCCTTAAATGTATTATTTAACATTATGAGCCTGAAATATGAAAACTTACCAAGGTGGGCGTGTGTGTTATTCACAGTGAAGTGTCGGAGCATTTGCTATTTTTATATTTTTAGATTGAACTATGGGTCATTTTTGACAGTAAACAAATTAGCTGGAGCTTCATTGTCTCTAAAGCAAACTGGTATACAAACAAATGGAGAGCTGTGGTCAAAAATAATAATAATAATCTGTTTTTGTGTTTCCTTTCTTTTGGCTGCTGTAGTTCCTCCCAAGATATATGACATTTCCTCTGACATCACAGTTAACGAGGGCAGCAACGTGTCTCTCATCTGCACAGCCAGCGGGAAGCCTCAGCCAGCCATTTCCTGGAGACACATAACCCCGTCAGGTGAGTTCACAGACGCTGATAGGAGGAGGGATGGGGATGTGTGTGAATGGAGAATGGAGAAAGAAGAGGCATCAGTGGCATTAAAAAGCAATTGTTTGAGAAGTAAAGGGTACTTCCTGTTGTATTGGATTAAAGGACCTGGAAAGAAGACAGACAACATGTTTATCAGTGATGACATTTGTAGCTAAAATTACAAACGTGCAGTTTCTTTGGGACTTGATTTGATTTTTAAATGATGTTCTTATTTAGTTTATTAGCTTAATATCTGATCCCACATTCACAGTGGGCTCAGAAATGAGTGTTCTAGTGACCACTTCTAATGAAACGTTTATATAAACGCACGTTTCAGGGTTTCGCGTTCAAGACTTGTGTTCATGTGGTTTTAAGTCAGTTTGGGGGCTCCATGTACAAAACGCGCAACCATTGAACATCCGTTAAAAGTTAAACCAGGTCAAACTTTGACCAATGAAGGACTTGGTTTGGTAGTGACATGTTTACAGTCCTTTTCCAAATATGGAACCACAAACCGTTTGAAAAGTTATCATAAAAGAGAAATGAATAATTGTGGTTTGTGACTGGCCGGAAAAACGTGACACCAAGTCAGTTATGTATCGGAATAAAAATGTAAAAGGAAAATCCTGGACTAAGATTCGCAAGATTTGACATTTTGGTGTGTTAATATCATCAACGTTTCTACAATGATTTTACCCGAAGGAGCTTATTTTTTCTGCTTTTTGTCCAAGACTTTAAATCTCACACTAACTGCTGTGGGGATGTTAAACAACGGGAGCCAACGTCCCTTAGGTTTACTTTGACAAATTGCAACCTATCATTTGGGGTGCATTACAAATTATGTCTTTTATTATTATCATTATCAGTGGGCACACACACCTAATTAAATTCCTTAAACCCCAAATATTTCCCTTGAAAAATCATTCTGGACCATTTATCTATTACTCCAAAACCCCAACCCAGCCACTCGTAGTCCTCTCTCATTTTCACATTAATGGATTAGAGCACGTGCTGCTTATCTGATAGCTATAAGGATGGCTGCATTTATCTTATGGCTGTTAACCCCCCCCATCCCTTACACGTTCACACTGATTGCATTAGGGGGGAGTTTTCAGCAGATGATCAAAAGAGCTATCCTCCGAGTCCGAGTGGCAGTCACTCCTTCTACTTTGAAGTGTCCACACTTCAAAGGAAATGATATGCTGGTCAAATGAAAGGGCCTGGACTTAATGTAATCACAGACTCCGTTTCCCAGGACAGCAGAAAAGAAAGAAAGGGCTTTCTTTGAGTCAGCTGTCGCACACACCGTTTGTCTAAGATATCCGGCGAAGGTAGAAGGTCGGAATGGGCTAATTACATACCGATGACAAACATCCATTACCTTTTGGTTATTTTGAGGTTCAGAAAACAGCAGACTAAAACAGCTTTAATCATAAGCTATTTAATTATCTGTTGATCTTATTAATTATTCAGAAAGTTTGGGTTTAAAGTGTGGATGCCATGCTTTGAACAACTTTGTCAAATAAAAAAGCCCTTTAAACGCTGATTCTATTGATACCAATAGTTCGCGTCGAAAAAAATCCGAAGCATATGAATAATAGACATCTTTCGAAGGAATCAGAGATTTGGATCTGCCGCTAGAGCGCAGGCTGGAAGTGAACCCGATATGACCTGTGACGTCATGAAAGGCGTTGATTTTCGCAGTTCCGCTTCGGACAGCATGTAAACAAAACCGGTAGTCTTCGTTTCTCTCGTGTTTAAATCTGTTAATCATCAACATGCCAAGTCGTTGTGTGGCAGCTGGATGTAGCAATACATCTACTGAAAGTGTATCTGTGTATAAAATTCCCAAACAAGAAACGCTGCTGAAAAGGGGAAAGTTCAAGAAGGTGGACGGCGAAGGATTTTTCCCTCCAGATCTGCAGGAGAGAAGTCTGCGTTTTCGAAGGGACAAAAACCGGGACACAAACGAAGAATTTTGAACGGAGAGTTGGGAGGAGGATCTTGGCTTCTGAGTCGAGGAAAGGCGGGTGAGCTGGAAGCGAGCGAGCCGTTTTCTGGGTCGGAGAGGACGGCGCTGGAGTCGGGAGCGGAGGCTGCTAAGCTAGTGTGCATCACGATGGATCACATTGAGGCGAAGTAGTCGTGTTTTCTGTTGTCCTTGGATCCAACTGGAGTATTTCAACGCACTCAATGTTTTGCAAGAGAAGCAACAGGCCTGCAACGTTTTTTTTTCTTTTGCTTTTGAGGTGCCGGTACCGTGAGTAAACTGAACTGTGTGTGTGTGAGCGCGCGCGCGCGCACGAGAAAAGGTTTCAAACGGGTTCAAACGGGTAAAACTGTTAATGTTCCACAGTTGTTAATGGTATACAGTGACTTTGTTAACTAAAGAGTAGTACCATCTGGGAAACTTTTATTTTGTGACATTTATTTTGTAAATTGGGTTGAAAACCAGTGTTTACCTTTGTTTAGATTAGGCCAAAAGGGGACATTTTGAGTATATTTTAGGGTAAGTGGAGTAATTTAATTTTATACATTTTTTAGACTTACTGGAGTCTAGCCGAATCTTCATGCTGGCTATCGTCATGATCGGCATGATCACTAGACCTACTACTTTCTGCTATATCCTCCTCACTTTCGCAAAAGGGTTCGAATCGATACGGTTGCAAAAGTGACTCATCATCATGATAATCTCCGCAACTTTCCTCTTCATCTTTCTGTTCATCTGATGATAAATCGCTAATAGAGACGGTAGCATCACTCTGTGCTTCGCTATCGGTGCTAGCCATGTTGTCTGCCTTGTCTTCCTTTCGTTACGTCACAAACAGGGCGGCGCGAATTCGGCGGAATGCGTGAAGCCGGCGGCCGTCCTCGTTGTTTATATTGCGTTTTTCGCTATTTATTCTTTTTCGAAAAATATTAAAAACAATCGCAACATGAAATAGAAACTATTTACTATATTTTGGCTTATTAAAATAGGCCATGTCACCCACACTTTAAAGTCCCACTGAAATCATCTTTTGATCTATTGTAAGTGTTTCCAGTGGTATTTTAATCATGATTATGGTGTTTTAGGCACAAAAAAGACATTTGCAGGGCAGCAGCTCGACCTCAGATCGCGTCTGTACCATTTTGCCGCGCGATTTGAGTTCGATGTCACCCTAACCCGTAATCCTAAACCTAACCCTTCCTCTGGGTCTGTGCGGCCAAGAAAAAGGTTCAACACTGGCTGCACTTATTTGGAAATTTACGTGCGTATATTCATTTTCTTTGTGCCATTTCATATTATCTGCTTATTCAACAAGCTCTTTTTTGTGTGTAATTTTATTAAACAGCAGGGTCTGGTCCACACTGTCATCCTGTCATTCCACACAATGTTCAAAAAGTGTGGTTTGGGAACTAAAAAGATGTTACTTTTCACCATGTCTTTATTGCTGAAGAGAAACTTATGAGAAACGTATGAGAATAGCTGCTGTCTATAAGTGTCATTATCCGATTTTTTTATGATATTGGACTTTTCAAGTAACCATCAAAACAGCATTATTTGGTGTCTTTTATCTTATAACACTAGTTATGGTCTAGAATGATCTTTAATGCGGCTGGTTCCGTTCTCTCCTGGTTCTCCCAGCTGCTAGGGACCTTACCTTACCCAAATTATTTCATCTTCGTATGTGAACAGAATGCAGAACACTACAGTGGTACAACCGAGGCGGGATGACCACGGTAGTGTTTATCGCAGTTGTATCCACGACAACCACCATTTTATCCTATTGAAGTACAAAGGGAGGACCAACAGCAACCTGGTCTCTGTTGCAGACATACATTTATTGTCATAATAGCAAAGCTAATGCTATGACTGTCAGCACTATGTTTACCAGGAACACTCTGCAGATAAAACCGAAAGAAAGAGCCTATTTTAAAAGCAAGGCAATGAAAAGAAACAAGTTTTAAGATTGAAATTAAATATCGGTTCAGTTTGGGAATTATCAGAATAAATAATCGAATTCAATTTTTTTCAATGTTGAAGATAAAAGTAGCTTTTCCCTTTTGGCCGACTCTGCGTTCTATCAGCTTCCTGCTGTGTTGTTGCTCCACAAGTGAATCTAATATGGTTTTTAGACCCTGCTTTTAAAAAAAAGAAAGCAAATATTTAGCAATGTAGCATACTTATCTAAAGGAGGAACAAAGGGATGCACCATAAAGTTCAGATATTATCGCCGTCAGCAGATAATTACTTAAAGCTGTATATATCTCTTTGGCCCAACGTGAACATTCTAGGCGGTTGTGCTTTGACCATAATGACCATGAATGCATCAGCACATCTGCAACAATGTGGACCAATGTTGTAACTACCTGTAAGTTTCTTAGCCTCTTTCGCTAGTTTTGATCTGCACTCAAAGCTTACCTGTAGCTCTGAGATTTGCTGGAAGTTCCTGGAAAACAGCTGCTGGGTATGGGCTTTGTGCGTCGGCGCTTAAACCTAACCTCATAAAGTCATTAATGTCCCACTGTGTGAACACAAAAAGATTCTCAATTGAAAAACACTTTTGGACATCAACTTTGTCACCTCCATTCTGTGGTGCAAACGTTTGATCACAGTTTTTGTCATTCCGCTGCGTTTCGCAGGTCTGTTCAGTGGTTTGAGCACAGGTTTAAAGTCAAAACATAAGAGATGCATCTTATGAGGAACATTGTGCTTTCACAACAGTTAACAAGCACCGAAAAAAGCTCAGCAACAAAAAAGGAAGTCCTTTGCTTGATTGGCCTCAAAAGTCTTAACATTTGATTATTGGAGAATTTGTATTAGCTTTGTCAAATATTTTTGAAAGTATAAGCATATTTAGTATCAGCAAAAATCCAATATGGTGTATCCCTGGTTTACACTCAATGAAATATTTTTATCTCCAGTTCTTTGTTGCCTGCCATGTGTGAGGTCAAGCTGTTTCAATGGCTGGAAGGTGGCAAAAATACCTAGGTGGCAGTTTGGATTTGATTTGGCTTCACTCTCTTCATCATTTTGGCATTTTTGAGTGAGGTCGGGGATTTTTTTTTGCACTAGATAGCTGTGCTACAGCAGCCAGTAAAGTTTGACAGAATGATAAATTGCACTGACTTGCTGTCACATTTCTGCACTCATACTTACTGGATCGTGTATGCTTTTTTACCTCTTCGCTTTCCAGTCAGCCAGAAAACTACAGCTGAAAATAAACTGTTTTTCACAAAGGTTCACCATAAATGGTTTGTGAACCCATGATTCAGTTTATTATCTGTTCATCAATATCTTGACATGTTTATTTTTCAATTTACTTTAGACTTCTATTTCAATTTGCAAATGGAAATCAAACATTTTTTATGTTAAAGTTAATTACGCCACATTTGTTATTGTGGACCTGACTGCTTCTTCAGTTCTCCTTCAGGTCAGTGAAAAGGAAAAGATGACCAGTTTAGTCCCTTTTCACTAATAATCCCTTTTCACTATTGACCCTGTTTTTGATTTAAAGGTTTTGACTTTTAAGCCTCTTTTTCACTGAGTGGTACGGTCCAGTCCTGCCCGGTATTTTGAGCATTTCCAATTATAAAGTAAACCCATTAAGCCGGAACCAAACCATAACATTTTTGGGCCCCTGTTGGTTGTAGGTCAATAGAAAAATGTAAGGGATCGGTTAGGGCGGAGCTACTGTCATCACACAATGAAGCCCATTGATCTGCAGAAGGTCATTACGTCACAAGTAAGCACCAGACGAGAGCCGGCGTATTCTTCTCCGCCGCCTGCAATCTTCTCTCAAAACAAATATAAATGAGGTGGCTTTAAGTGCCAAAAGCCAAGCAGAAAAATAAAATAGCTGCTGGATGACAGTGGAAACGAAGCTATAGAGAAACCCCCCAAATACCTTTGACAGGTATTTGTTTGTCACGAGAACATTAATAGAGAGAAACATAAGCTTGTCACATTTGAATATAAGGCTATGAAGTACTTTTTTGTTTAAGTACAAGTTTTCATAAAAGTAATACAATGTCTTGAAATGTAAAGATCTTTAATCCTTAAGATACAAAGTTTTAGACAATTCGTAGTGTAAGAAGCCTTTCAATACTTTGGCAGAAAATGTTATTCCTACAAAATTATTTGTTTATTCTTTTTCATGTTTCCTGAGCTTCCTTCTCACTCCACGGGCTCCTAATGCATTCTGGACCGTCCAACGTACAACTGACAGTTCTTTAAGCGGTGCAGCATCTATCCTCAGCTCATTTGCTCAAATATGTTTGCCCAGAAAGTAACAGGGAGGTGGTCATACGTGTTGTGGAGGCCAAACACATGCAGTCAATCAGACATGACTTGAGGCTTTTTTTTTTTTTGGCTGAGTTTTACTCTTTAAATTTTAGAGAGCTCAGATGGGAAGCAGGGGAGCAAAGTAGAGTTTATATATGAAGGCTGACTAATAGTGTATTTCATAGACAGGCTCTCCACAGAATGCGATTCTACCCCTACATCTAGCCCACACCTTGATTTGGGGCCAGAAGGCAGCAGTGGCCAGTGCAATGGTGAGGGTGGTTCTCCATTTTCAAGAGTTAAATGGATAAATTGATGTAGAAAAGGCTTCCGTACGCTATAATGGATTCTTCAGTGATGCCTGCCCTATCTGTATATTACAGCCCTGAAGGCAGGGTATGCTCGGCTCCTGTACACAACGTGGGAAATTGCTTACTGCAACAGCACTTAGCCAGGCATTGGCACTGCATACTGAGTTGACTTAGCTATGATTTCTTTAATTTTCTGGAAGTGACATCTCCCTCAGGTGAGGAGGGCTTCAGTGGGGCTCAAATATCCCTCTTCAATATCTTCTCACATTCATCTTCCCATTGAATTCCTTACACTGGAGATAGTGTTCTACGTTCTCTCATTTTCCTAAGGAGAGGATATTGTGTGGGTTTTCTTTACTGTGATTTTTTCCCCCCATTTTTCATCTAAAGCTTTCTGTACATAAAGGAATGAGACTCCCGTTTATTGGCCTCGTTGACCTTTGCACAGCACATATTCTGCTGTGATCAATAGGACCGCTAAATGCAGCACCAGCCAAATGATGCAACAAGATCCCCCACCGAAATCATATATTGGCTTTTTTATTTTATTTAAAAAGACACTAGCTTCATGTGTTTCCCTTTAAAACAAATAAATATAAAGAATTCTTCAAAATATACTTAAAGCTGTTTTAAAACAATAATGTGTTTTGTTATTTATGTCATGTTATGACAATCAGACCAAAGTAAGTTTGACTCATTGATAAAATTTACTGATTGCAGAATGGAAAGAAATTTACCTTAAAAAAAAGACCTCAAAACTGTGCGTGCACAAAAATAGATGACTAGCACGTTGGGTCAAGTACAAATTATCATTTTTTTTCAGCTTTACATTTTATACATCTCTTTGCTTGTGCTTCATTAATCTACAGTATTTGTATTTACTCCTCCCACTTTTTGGGTGCATTTTGACACAAACCCTAATATTGCATATGGATCAAAGGCTAATGTCATGTGCTCAGTTAACAGACTCAATCAAGTAAATATACTTTAACATGTTTTTGCTCGACTGCAGAGGTTTTTACACGCATAAAACTTTCGAAAACCAGATGTATTTCTGACAAACTCACATGGTCAGATGCAGCCAAGGCAGTGAGGTTATGGTGTTTCAACAGGACCTCTCCTTTAAGGCAAACTCACATTGTTTTGCACTGAAGATTTAACATTTAGTCTAATACCCGTAGCTTTTTAAGAGTCCATGATCAGTGATATACTCATGACATTTTAAAAAATAACCATAGAATAGCATTTACACTTGCAAAGGTCTCTGACGTTTGGACTTTACATGGTATCCTCTTTTTACCTGTAATTTAATGAAGATGGAGTTAGGCCCTGCTCCTTGATTAGATGTATTTACCACTCCAAGGCTGCTACAATTCCGTTGTATTACTATATACAATGACAACAAAGGCTTCTGATTCGGATAACTCTAGTCCAAACTGTAGTACACTAATTAAAGTTCTTTAAAACAGCAATACAGGACCAAGGGGTCGTGAAGAAAAAACGACATTGCATAAGCGTGTCTATGGCTGAATTCCAATAGCTTCCCCACCCTTATGTCTAGCCCCCATCCCTACATTTATCCCTCCAAGCTGAGAACCCCCAAATTCGGACGTTACTACCTCTTGATGATGTCATCAGTAGTCCCCGGTCATCTACGTTAGTGCATAGCTGCCAGGGCTTGGAAAATGCACAATATTGGTTTTATCATTTAAAAAATTCATGCAAAAGCAAAAACTCAGAACTTACTTTTAAATGTAAATTTCTGTGCTTCAGAGCACACACACATGACAAAATGTGTTTCTCCTCCGTGCCACAGCGCGAAATGGATCATCCTACCAGCGTAGGGATGGCTAGCCTTAAGTCGCTATGGCTTCGTTTTAAAAAACACTTACGGACACCACTACACCTTCAAATGCCCCTACAATTGGAGCCATTGGAAGGGGCCAGAGAGGTAAGGGAGCAATTTAGGTTCAGATTGTTTAAGGTTTAAAAATAGCAACAATAGTTTTGATCTAGATTTATAATCACTTTTACAGACACTGAGGAGAGGCTGATCAGCTGTCCTAAGTAAATAAGAAGGGGTGTTAGGTCAGGGTGTAACAACGAGAAGACGTATTTAGATTAGCAAAAATAAATTAGGTGGTTTTTAAAATGATGGTAAAATGTACAGGCAACCGGTGGGGTAAAATGAGCAAGAAGGGAAGGTTGATATCTGAATCATTTTAGCAAAGGTTATGATTTTTTGTGCAGATTACCCTGAGACATGGAGTTTGCACAAAGTGTGCAGGTTTTTTTGGGTTTCTTTTTGCAAGTAAAGGTGTTCAGCCAACCTTTGTCTTGTTTACTCTGTTGCACCCTTTTGCTATGCTATCTGAACATCTTCCAGAGCCTCTTTTCATATTAATGTTTTTTTCTCTCTAATTGCTCTAATCTTTCACAAGCAGACTTCTTCCTTTGCCAAATGAGTTCTAAGCAACACAACAAAATAAGTCCTCATGCCTCCTGGTGAAAAACAGCAGTTGAAATGGGCGTTTTGCAAATTGCAGACGCACCAAGAACCTGGTTTCACAGTTTTCTTTTGATGTCACAGAAAGACTGAAGTGTGCTCAATGGATTTCTATGTGTGCGATGCTGTTGTGAAACACTGTGTAGCTCCAGATCAAAGCCAGTTGTTTAAATCATCAGTGTTGCGCAATAATATAGTGTATTTTGTGGTAGGGGCGGGTGGGTGGCAGACTCTAATGGACGGTACTAATAAGTGAAAGCGTTGCCTGGGATAAGTAGGCGTTCAGTAAAATGAATCTCTGATTTATGCTACTTTTGGGCAAGATCAGAGCAGCCCTGTATGTTTTACATTTCACCAAGTCATTGACCCAATGAACAACAGAGAATAAATGTTACGTTTTAGGGTTACATTTTATAAATAATTGTTTCAGAAACGGTGATGCAGTACCATGGTTTACATGGTGTTACAGAAACAGCACAACCAGTCCAAACCCTTTCTCCCGTGTAACATCTTCAGTGGAAGGAGGAGGCAGGTTTCAGAGTTTGGTTGCTGGTGTACCATGAGACCTACTTGCTCAGTGAAACAGATAATGGCCTTCCCTCTGCATCTGCCATCCTTTTACTTAAACTTCTTCTTCACAGCTTAAGCGGGAGCTGACTCTTCCGCTGCTGTAAAACTTCCACACAGTCCTGAAACGGCATCCTCTCACTGTCACTCCAAGATGCTTTTTTATTGTTTTCGTTTTCAGAGGAATCTGACTCTAAATAAACTCTCAGCTAAATCTTTTTTCCTTTTTTCAGCTTTAGTTATTTCCCAAATCATAAATGCCCTTCATTGCACCTCTCCCAAATCCCTGAGGATATAATGTGAATAAAAACTGAAAGGCTTTAATTGCTGAAAATGTTTCCAAATGAACAGAACAGAGACTCTCCTGGCTTGTTTAGAGGTTTGCTTTTAGGCACATCCTGTCTTTGCTTTGGAATTTCTTGTTTTCCTCCACTTTCTGTCTTTACTGCTGTTTACGTTGGCACCGATATGTCTACAAAGGCTCTTGGACTTCATTGTTGCAGCCACAGTGAGAGAAGAGACAGAGAAGCTCATTACCGGCAGGGCCTTTAGTTTCAAGTTTCCACTTTTTTTCTTTTTCTTTTTTTTCTTCGTCAGTGGATAAAAAGCAAGCAGTGTTTCAGAATAAGGCTATGCCTTCATTTAGGAATTCAACTCACTTGCGTAGAAACTGTCTCCACCGAGTGAAGGTTTCTCCACTCTCAAAGCATTTATTGTTTTGGTTCCGGCTCCTCTTTAATGAGATATTGCTGAGTCAGTGTCAAGCCCTGGTGTTTCTGAATAGTGTTTGGATCTCAGCTGCCTGATTGCGCGCTCTGTTTGTTCCTCCACGCCTCTTTAAATATGAGTGTGCATCGTCTATCGTAAACCAATCTCCACTACTGTGAAATGTAGTGTGAATTTTCCAGTGAGAGTCACCGGGTCACAAAGACAAACGACTGCATCCACACAGCCTGCTGTGGTCAAAAAGCACTTTATTCAACACAGAAACACTGGAAAAAGATTTGTCTAAATGTGAAAGTCATTGTGTTATATTAATCCCATATATCTCTTCTGCATATGTTTATTCATTGCAATTTGTTATTATTTTTCTTGGATTGGGGGACCTATTTTCTTTTCTATTTTGTCATCCTGAACACATTTCTAATAGACTAAAATGAGCTTTAAGTCAAAACTATTTTCAAGATTGATTAATTATTGATTATCTGCCTTAAACTGAAAAATGCACTCAGTTTTGCACAGCCCAAGGTGATGGATTAGTGCACGTATGACAAGCATTGTAGACTTCATAGACAGTTGCCGGCTCAGATTCAGCCTGAGAATACAGTGAAACTGGGACCTTGGAGTTCATGATGAATGAGCAACGAGATTAATGGAATCCTAAAATAGCTGCCAGCTTAATTTTTTAGCCATCAATAAATCAGCATCTTCATTGGAGCTGTAAAGCCAAAGGAGACAATAAGCGGCATGCACTCAACTCTGATAGAAGCCGACTTTCGTTGTTGATGAAACCGAGTCAAAGCCTTTGTTTTCTTTCCAGCTTTTGCTGCTCTGGTTTTGAACTTGCAAATGAAAAAAGCCTCTTTGGCAAGTTCAAGTGTGTGCACAAATAAATACCTGGAAAGCACACTCAGCTGGAGTGCGCGCATAAGGATCTTTTTAAGAGCCTCCTGTTTTCTCATGCATTTTCTGAGTGTTTAAAGTGAATTAGTTATAAGACTGTTAGTAAATAAGAATTTTGTGTTTGGTGGAGCACTGAATGGACAGGAATGCAGATGTTTGTGGCTTTAATCCAGTAAAGGCACAGAAAGCTGTTAAAAGACATTTTCAGGAAAAAGCCTTTCTGCACACTTTGGAGATGAAAAACGAATAGTTTTCTATTATCCAAGGAACTACAAACCCATTTAATTCACATTGTTAACGTTTTTCTTTAACGCCACAGAGCCACAATGGAGAGTTTAAAAGAGACACGTGTCTCTGTAGCCACATGTTGCAGACTCCTGTACCATGAACTGAAGCATCCCATTGCATTGTTTTAGGAGTTTGACAAGCTTCTGTTCAGGTTGTACAGAGAAATCTGTCTCCCACAATTTGCAGTTTTCCACGCTCAACAATGATACAACTAAAGCGTGGTGCTGCTTTGTATCCCCGTTAGACCCTTTTTCCTTTAAATATTTTTGCTTCATTTTTTATTTTTATTTTTTTTTTTAGGGAAGAAATACGAGAGCGGCGAATATCTCAACATTACTGGCATCACACGAGACCAAGGTGGGAACTACGAGTGCAGCGCTTTAAATGATATTGCCTCTCCGGATACCAAAACAGTAAAAGTCACAGTCAACTGTAAGTATGTCTTTTATTTTTATTCTATTCTGCTTTCATGCATTAACACCTTATAGACAAATAAAAAAGGGAAACTCCATAGTGGAATGTTCTTTGTAGTTAATGTAAGAATCCCTGTTTTGTCTGTGCATGTAGGTCATTTATTCTCACAATGCAAAGGTCTGACTGTTCTAAGCACCATTCCATTATGCAGGTAATGAGTCTTTCCAAAGTGTGGGGAGACGGTAATTAGGAGCTCAGGCATTAGTGAATGATGGCGGGCTTTAGCTGTTGTGATCACATGAAACTTAACCGTCTGTGAAAAGACAACTGAGAACTGTTGCCATTTGGTCTCTTTCTTTACGTAGTATTTTACTCAAATGATTTTTTGTTTTGTTTTTTGTGTCGATGCGTTTCCATCTTCTTTTCGACAACCAGTTCCTTCCAGAGATG
Source organism: Oryzias latipes (assembly GCF_053564925.1). NCBI lineage: Eukaryota > Metazoa > Chordata > Actinopteri > Beloniformes > Adrianichthyidae > Oryzias > Oryzias latipes. The sequence continues at coordinate 12,412,840 of NC_136240.1, forward strand.
AGCGGAATAAGGCTCCATGTTGGGCTTATGCTTTATGTTTCTATTCAATTGTACCGTCTCTGTAGTCATTGTCTGTCTCTATTGAGCCACACCTCGGTGTAGATTTGAGGACCAGTTATTCAGAGCTCTATGTAGACATGGATTCCATGGTGATGGTTGTTTAGACAACTAGCAGGTACTTTATGCTGAAATCAAAAACGAGGTTCTCATAGGTCACACACAGAAAAGCTCAGTCAGAGTTTCATTCAAACTAAAACATATATAGATTTTCATTTGGCGCTGATTTGCTGAATAATTTCAACTTTACATGGTTCATAACAGTGTAACTGATTAATCATTAACCCTAAAACGTACTACTAAGTGCACAGCCTTATCAACACTTTGCAGAATGATTGTAGAGTTAACTTTTCATTAGGATTTTAAGAGTCCGTGTCTTATCTCCAAAGTGTTTGTTTTGGGGATTCAGTGACGGCCTTTTTATGCTCAATGATCATTGAAATGGCCCAAACTCTGCAAAGATTCCTCTGAAACTGAGATAAAAAGTAGCTGCTCCATTCCCTGCAGCAAGATTTTTATTTTTTTTTATCAGGCGTTATTATCATTAAAGGTGGAGACACTGTTCATGTTCGAGGGTGATAAGTGATGAGTATCTCAAAATGTAATATCTCTTGACGTGAGATATCAGACAGTTGAGCCAGTTCCAGTGCAAATAAGCTGCATTTTAATTTCAAATGTGTGAATAATGTTTGGTCTCCTTGATGGTTGTGTCTGCTCACTCTTGAGCTGCTTTAATTCCCTCTTTGTTGCTTATCTGCTGCTTGATTTATGGTTAACACAGACTTCCAGATGAAGAGCTGTTCTTGCTTCACAAAGACTTTTTCTTTTTTCTGTCAAATTGCTATACAACCAATAAACATTTGAAAATGAACAACATACGTTCCAATAAGGTTTGAACAAGGAAAACTAGCAACATTTCTATTAATTTTTCTCTTTTACAATGTGCACCTTTTTTTTTGTTTTGTTTTTTTAAATCTCAACCATTTATTTGCATTTTCTTTTGATACTTTCACCTTTCCAGCAGCTTTTCTTTTAATAATGAAAAAGTTACCTTTGATCTGTAACGATTACTGTGATGATCAAATGTAATCACATTACCCTCAAACGTACCTGAGTTCTTTATGAATGATTAGGGCTGAAAATCTTTGCAAAACTACTGAATCAAATCCAAACCAAACTAATGCAAAACTGCTCTATTTGGTTTAGTTCATGCATTTTCCGCTAGCAAAACAAAGGAAATTAATCAATTAAAAAATAAAAATACAGAGATATATCAAGTTAAGATATTATTTATGAATTGTTTTAAAAATGAAAGATGATGCTATTTTACATACAGAACACACATGATACACCAAATCCAATGGGCATAAGATTTTTTCAAATAGTTTAATTAGTTTCTTGAAAAGAAGTGGGAAGCAGGAAATGTATACAATACCATCCATATTATGTTTTAATTTATTTAAATTTCCTTCTACACACAATTTTGTTTGGTTGAGAAAATTTAACAAATAAGGTAGTGTCCTTCATAAGGAAAAACGGTTTGATCAACTGATGTTTCATTTTCATCCATTTAATTTCGCTTTTTATTTTTAATATTGTCCTCCTAATATGTAAAATAAGTTTTGAGTTTACTGTATCTAAGAGACAGTGCAATATAGTTTTGTTAGCTGCTTTTACCTATTGCCTTTTTTCTTACACATTTTTACTTTTCTTAAAAAAATGACTAATAAGTGCTGCTAAAAAAGAGCCAGCAGGCATTCACTCTTCACTTCCTCCTCTCCACCTTGCTGCACTTCTTCTTATGTGCAGGAAGATGAGAAGCATAATGAGAAGATCATATCATAACCTGTTGTACATCATTCATGCTCCACTGTCCCACATTAGAACATATTCATCTGGTAGCGTGAGGCATTAATGAGCCTTAAGAGCGCCGTATTCTCAGCAAAGATATAGATGTTCATGAAAAGTAGGAAGAAAAGAGGATCATTACATAACAGGAAAAATGACATGATTGGGTTTGAAAATCATAGACTGTATGGGAGCACATTCATTTTGGTTTACTGCTTTACTCCTATTCTGTCAATGTTTCCTTTTGGAATTTTGCAATAGGAAAGAGGATGGGCTTACTCTGCACTACAAGCCCCATCCACAACTCAGAGATGAATTTCTGATGAACTCCTGCCGCTCTGCAGAAGCTTCGTCCTAGATAAAACCTCAGGTTTTTCATTTTGGCTAAAAACGGCATCATCATATTCTAAAGACTATACTGGGAACGCTTTTAGCTCAAAAGATGATCGGAGTGGGTCTTTAATCAACAGTGTGCTTTGGTTTTTTATTCATAGAAGTTCAAATAAGAGGGATTCATTAGAGGAATTCATGTTTTTTTATTCTTATGCTGACTCAACATGTCCCTGGATTTTGTAGTCAACTCTTGGAAGAATGCATTTACATGACCTGAGTAAAGCCTTAACAATGATAGGGCTTTTTGTCATTAATAGCAGTTCAGTTCAGTGAAATGAAGTCAAATATTCATTAGTCCTGTCTCTTGTTTTCTTTTTTTCTGACTCTAAGAAGACAGCTTATGGATGAGTGACACTGACATTTCATGGGTTAACAGTTTAATTAACGCGCTCTTTCAAAACAATCACTTTTTATAGTTACTAGTACACTTGATCTGTGGGCTAATTGCAGATTAGGGCCGCTAATTAAAATAAGCAAACTCAAGTTAATGGAAATAAAATTAAGCTCCTTCATATGTGCAGTTTTAATAACAGCCGAGCATTATTCCAGAAATGTTGCCTACATTGATATAAGTTTGAGACGGCCGGTTGGAGTCTCAGCTCTTCTAACCTCAGCTTTGATTTCTCCAACGCTCTAAAGACAACTTTGATTAAATTACCGCTCTGAGTGGCCTCCTTGCTTTTATACTTCCGGTGATAAATGAAGGCCGACTTTTATCAGTTGAACCTTGAAGGATGGCAGTCATCCAGTAGGTTGCACTATAATCTGATTGGCTGTGGGGCCTCCTTGGCGAAAGGATCTTTCAGCTGTGATTTAACCCAATGAAATGTTATCTCTGACCCGCTACTCAGATCTGCATATTCATCTTCCCTGCAGGTGGGTGCAGTTATTGGCTGGAATTCTCTCTGCACAGTGGGACTCAAAAGCATAAATATCGCATTTAGAGTTAGAAGGATGAATGGGAAAGAAACCACTGTGGAAAACCACCGTCTGAGATAAAAAAAAAGAAAAGAAAAACCCAATGTTTGATGAATTAATGAAGGGTTCTAGTCTAAGAGTGAAGGCAGGATGAAGGGATCCTTCACTAGTATTACAGATAAATTAATAACTACAACCTGTTCCTGTATCAAGATAGGAAATGTTTGACCGCGCTTTGTTGTTTCTAAAGCTGTTTCCCTCCAAACACACTTATCTGCTGTTCACTTTGTAGCTGCGAGATATGATTTGACAGTCTGTACTAACTTTAGATGGGCGCAAAAGAAAAGCAGACAGCCGACTGGCTTTTGATGTATTTTATATTTCAGATGAAGTTGTTTGAAAACCACGCCAGATGTTCCTGATTTTCTATTTAGGTTTGTATTTTCACACATAAAGTCAGTTTTCAGAGGAAAAATAGCAAAAAGAAGAAGTTATAGTGCCTAAAATATTGATGTGGGTTACAAGGAACCTTTCTTTCATGGCACGTCTTCTTCTTTTCCTATATAGCTGATTCAAATGTTCTCATCTTAAAACAGCTGCATTTTCTTTAGGTTAGGAGATTCGTAGGACTTTTTTGAAATGCCAAGCTGTCCAAACAGTTGGATGAAATATTTGCTTGGCAACATGGAAGAATTGGTCTTTTTTTCCTTGTTATATCTATGCATACTTATTTTTGATCCACGGTAAAAGAGTGTAGGGTTTCGTCCCTGTCTTTTGCTGTTTCGTTAGATGCTTCTTTTTCTTCATTGCTGTGTTGTAGTTGCTTTGTGGAGAGTGCCCTGTGTGCTTCGGTGTGTGCCAGCCATTTTCACGCCCTCTTCCTCTTCCAGCACCCTGCAGCTGTGAATTCTGCTTCCATATGCACCGTGACTGTGTTTCTTAAAACCAAAAACACCTATTTTTTGTTTCTTCCTCTTCGGCTAACAATTGCTGAATAACACAATATAAAAATAAAACATAAAAATTGAAAGATAGAAAGTCATTGGGAAGCTACCAGAAAAAAAAAAAAAAATCTGCCAAGTCTGTAGTAATGCTGCATCGAATTCATGCATTAAATTCACGTACACTACATCTTTTCTTTTATTTTCACGTATCAAATTTGTTGCTTAATGCTTGTCTAAAAATGTGTTCACCAAACTTGTCGCTCCTGTCGCGTGTGGAAGAAGCTACATGAGAAGTTTTCAACCTCATCGCTGCATGGAGGCATCGATTGTATATTTTATTCACAATACATGGAAAACACGGATGATATTTAGGGATTATATATTTATTTTGAAGAGCCCTACAAAAGCATCGGTAATCACATCTCCATGTCTGGATTCATGAGATCGTTTTTTTTTTTTTTTTTTTTTTTTTTGTGGTGATCTATTCTCTTGTAGTGTAGGAGCTGTGGTTGAGTGACAGGGATTTAGGTGGTACTCCCAGTTTGATGACTTGCTGTCCCGCATTAGTCAGAGGAAGACAAAAATATAAACCAAAATACTAATGTCTCGATGCAATTTAGAAAAATGTCCTGATGTTCAGAAGCAGAATGTACAGAACGATTCCCTCTTTGTTTTGCTTGATTGTTTTGCTTCTTCTGTGTTACTCTTGGTAGCAAATACTGAAACATACACCTACAGGGCCCTCTAGTGGTTGTTAGCGGGAAACAACAGCTAAAGGGCAACCGGTTGTTTGTGGAATATAAATGAGCCTATTTATATTGCTCTATTAATTTTTCTCTTTTACAATGTGCTTTTCTTTTGTTTTGTTTTTTTAAATCTCAACCGTTTATTTGCATTTTCTTTTGATACTTTCACCTTTCCAGCAGCTTTTCTTTTAATAAGGAAAAGGTTACCTTTGATCTGTAACGATTACTGTGATGATCAAATGTAATCACATTACCCTCAAACGTACCTGAGTTCTTTATGAATGATTAGGGCTGAAAATCTTTGCAAAACCACTGAATCAAATCCAAACCGAACTAATACAAAACTGCTCTATTTGGTTTAGTTCATGCATTTTCCGCTAGCAAAACAAAGCAACGTAATCAATAAAAAAAAACAAATACAGACATACATCAAATTAAGATATTATTCATATATTGACTTAAAAAAGAAATATGATGCTAGTTTCCGGACATTATATAATTGCTGCTGCACTTATACATACAGAACACACATGAAAATCCAATGGGCATAAGATTTTTTCAAATAGTTTAATTAGTTTCTTGAAAAGAAGTGGGAAGCAGGAAATGTATACAATACCATCCATATTATGTTTTACTTTATTTAAATTTCCTTCTACACACAATTTTGTTTGGTTGAGAAAATTTAACAAATAAGGTAGTGTCCTTCATAAGGAAAAACGGTTTGATAAAGTGATGTTTCATTTTCATCCATTTAATTTCGCTTTTTTTTTTAATATTGTCCTCCTAATATGTAAAATAAGTTTTGAGTTTACTGTATCTAAGAGACAGTGCAATAGAGTTTTGTTAGCTGCTTTTACCTATTGCCTTTTGTTAATCCGATACAATTCGCTTCTGAGGATAAGTCGCACCCTTGGCAAAGCTATTAAAAATGAATATGACATAGACTCCGAAAAATACCATAAACGCTATATACATTAGTTTTGCTCAGTCACCCGAGAGACGTTTGAAGTTCATGCCCTCTCTCAGTGACATCCACATCATCATCAACATCTGACAGTTGTTTTTTGGAGTTATAACTATCACAAAAAAAAGGTACAAGACACAAGAATCCTATATTGCATTGTCAAGTAATGATGACAAAATGTCCAATTACTGCTGGAGTGTGGGCCTGTCTTCGCAGTATTGCACAGACAGTCAATATATTCCCTACTGGCTGCATAGGTGTTCATTTAAATTTGACAACATAGATTTTTGACATGCTGTGTATGTGAGTGCAGGACTGAGCTCAATGGCAGGTTCCAAAACAGCTCTAACATTAACAGAAACGCTCATTTGACATCTTAATGAAAGCTTTCATTTTCTGTGTTTTAAAATGGGGTACAAAGTCTCGCTTTGCACCAAAGTGAAATACTCTGCCTTAGCAAATCAAAAGAGATGGCTTCCTAGAATTGAAGTCTGATCCAATCCTAAGTAGAGTAAAAAGCAAGTGCCCTCAAGCTGTTTAGATGTAAATCTATCCCTCTACATCTCTCCAAAGCTCTCATCTTGATTGCTATTTGGATGTCTCCATGCATAAGGGGTTTGAATAAATGAGTGGAATCTTCATCTCCTGCAAAACGAATGTTCTGGTTAGTAAGATTTCAGAATACATTGGCACACAGAAACTTCATTCTTATTCATGGTCTGCAGCTTCATTGGCTTAAATTTCAACCTACATTTATTCAAAATGCTAATATGTGTAGTAAGACACAGCCGGCTGCTTATAGCATTAAATGTGGGTTTACACAAGTAGAGATGAACTTCTGTAGGGAACCAGATTGGTAGCGTTTTCATATATCCTGCCGGTACGACTGTCTTACACCAGAAATGTCTGACTGGCTCTTGTTGATTCAAGGAAATTTGTAGGGATTTATGAACCTTGAACCATTTAGTGTTAAACACAGACAATAGATTGGATCCCTGCTGTCATCCCACACGGTCCTGAACCACAAAGGTGGTTATTTATATTCCCTGCATTGTTTAAAAAGAAGGAACACAATGTTCTCTCTGTTTTGAATTGAATTGTTAATGAATTAATAAATGTTGGCAGTAAAACCCTTTCTAAAAGCAGGACAATGAAGCCCACAGATGGCAGTGTGGAACAGTGCATGTGTGTGTTAGCTGACAAGTCATGCACTGATGAGTCCATTTTTTTAATTGCAGTGAAAACTCATTTCAAATCTGGCTGAAGGAGGTAGGGTTATGAATTGATCTTTTAATTAAAAAGCTGGCAGAACCAGGGTTCTCCTAGCAAACAAAAGTTTGCTAAATAAATCATATTTACTCTTTAAAGACAATCAGTCATCAATAGTCACCCAAATATTGCTCAAAACATCTAGTGAAATGTAGACCTTCATTTCACTAGTGATTCCTGATGAAAATTCAACATTTTTTCAAGGTCGAATTGACCAAAATGTTTGCTTTTTTTTTTGACTAATCAGTATCTGTCAACATTACAAAGACGTGTGGAACATTGTTCTTTTGACAAGCTGAGGATAACACCAATGCAAAAGAATTTAGCTTGCAATGAACCTGCAACTGCCCATTTGTCAACCTCCATAGCCTTATAGGGCTCATTTTTCTGCCATGCCTGTGCTATTCCTGGACCTAACCCCTCAACCCCATCTGTTGGAGTCACTGCGGCTTCAAGCGTGATTTACAACATGGCTACATCATTCTCTAGACACTAAATTGCCTGGATTATTGGGGCTTCATGATTTTTTTAGTGCACTACTTTGCATTCCCTTCAAATCATGCGGCTGTATTGTGCACCATATGATGATATAGGACATGCCAGCAAGTACAAATTTTAATTATTGGTTTTGACTGGGTGATTTGTCTTAACAGATTCCACTGCCAAAATCCAAATTGGAATTATTTGAAATTATTGATCTGCATAAAAAACTATTGCATTCTGGACCTCCTTCAGCGCCTTTGAAGGATATTTTTTCCTCTTTTTTTACTAGTAAAGCTTCATTTGATTGACTGCTTTTTCAAGCAGTTCCAAGTAGATTTTCAACCTTAAAAAAGGACATAAGGAGAAATATTTCTCAATAATTATCAGCTGTTACCCAACCAAAAATGCAATAAAAAATGAATTTCTTTACTTTAAGAGTGTTTTCAGACTGGACACATTTGGTCCGCTTAAAGTAAACCGGAGTTTGTTTCCCCCTAATAATCCAGAATAAGTTTTCAGTCTGAATGCACCCAAAAGGACCCTGGTGCGGGACCAGGAACTGATCTAGGACCAACCTGTGGAAGTGATCTGAGTTCGTTTCCAATCACACTCAGATCTCGGTTTGATCTGCGATTCCTCAATCTGAAAACAATCCGTCCTCGGAGCAGAACAACTGCACCAAAATGGCTGTAAACAGAGTAGGAATGTAGCAACAGATGAGCCGCGGACAAATGTAAAGCAACGATTGTCGTGTTATCAAACAGAAAAAAGGGTCCTACTGTTTACTTGTTAAAACGTTAATGAAAACGCTTCTTGCATGCTTTTCTGTGTCTTGTTAAGCAGCACGCACCCGACAGGCGCCGCTGTGATGTCATCCTAAAAGCTACCTTGTAGTTTCTTATCAGGATATAACGGCAAAACACCCCAATGATGAGACACAGTCACTCATTGAAATGGGATTGGATGAATTCAGATTCATCAAAACAACTTTTAATGTGATACAAATTGCTTCTCACTGTTTTCCCGACAATCTATATCAAACATTTATTAGTGTGGCTTTTTAGGTGTGTTCTTGTCAGTAACCGCCCTGCAGCGTGCCGGCACCGTACTGACAAAGTGAATTAAAAAAAAAAACCTGACGTTGATACAGACGTTCAAAACCTGTGTGAAAAATATAAAGTTTGAATGAACTAAAAGTGCAGGACTTTTAGTTTGAAATATAAATTTTGGATAAGTGAATTATCCCAACAAGGAATGCAAAGCGTAGAACTTCCATAATTCAGCCTCTAGTTGCTTTGCTCCACCCTCGTAAATTCTGCCTAATGAGTGAAGAGATGTTTAGTTACAGGGTTTGTTTAGTCTGAATACAGACTAAACACAAGGTTGAGGACTCAATCCGGACCAAATTAAGCGGACTGGATCCGGACCAACGGATTTTTCCAGTCTGAATACACCCTTAGTCATTTATATCGCTTGAATGTCATTTGAATAATTATTGAATAAATTGAGTATTAAAGAGCATTAAATATATGAATAACATAGACATGAGTTTAAATGAATAAACTGGAAAATCAAAATTAAAAAGAGATAACATATGTGTGTGTGTTTGTGTGGAGGTACTGAGTGTTCGGTCTGTAAAATCAATGATGTTACATAATGAGAAGAAGATGATTCTGCAGAGAGGAAGTGGATTTTTTGCAATTTTTCAAAGCAAAGGGGAAAGGTAAGCCATTACCTCACATCGGTAATTTCAAAGTTAATCTTTAATCTGTCCGCCAAGCAGGGACTGCACGAGCGAAGGGCTGAAGACAGCTGGCCTGATTTAACCCATCGAGAATGAGAGGAAGGTCCTATTAACAGCGATCTGGTCGGAAAAGTAGTGTTCTCGCCTTGCACTGCATTCTTCAGCTAGGTGGAGGAAAGTTTTTGGTCTCCACCAAAAAGACTGTAAGGCTCGCTCGGTTAAGGTCACTTGGCTTCTAGGGTGGTTGAATGACTTCTTTAAATCAGCTTGTGGGAAATTTGTGACCAAAAATCCCAAGCTCCTGTGCTAGCCAGGTAAGAAAACTTACTCAGTTGTTACAAAATCAAAACTCAAATTTTCAAAAAAAGAAATTGAAAGTACAAAAGCCTTTGAGCCTTTCTTTAAAAATGTCTGGAGACTGTGTGCATAAAGTTATAATAAAGAATCAAAGTTTGACATATTTTAACAATTTGTTATTACTGTTGCTGTAAATGTTTTGCATATTGGACTTCAAAGTGTGCTTTTCATGGTATTGAAGTAGCTTGGTAAACTGTTCCGACAAGTGTTAGTTTTTATGTTCAACAGAGAAGAGCAACAACTTCATGAACATCTTTTAACCTTCACAATGTTTGTTGGAGATTCCTAGCATTCATCTAAAGTTCACCAATAACTGTCCACTAGAGTTGGGCGATGTCCCAGAATTGGCAGTTAACGATGTCTACTGAAAAACATCGGGATAGACGATGATATCATCGAGGGGGGGAGGGGGGGATAATTTTTCGTTATTATATAACTATTATTCGTTATTTTACTTTATTACTTTATTTATTTTATTTCCCAACTAATGACTCATCCGGGATGAAAAAATGAGGATAAGTAACTTTAACAAAAAAAATAACAAACAAAATAGAAAAGAAGTAGTCTGCTCCTGCAGCTTTGTGTTTGACGGGGAAGGGAGGATGCTTTGTTACGTGTGGGAGACCTCACACCGCGATCCGTCCCGCAGCTCTTGGTGAACGAGCTACCAAACTCAGGAGAACTGGGTCTCCCGGTAAAAGTGTGTGTCCGGGCAGAGCTCGGACCGCCAGCTCCCACAGCGTCTTTAGGGACTGTCGCTCAGTCCATAAAAACCGTTCAAACAATCACGTGGATTTGTGTTTCCAGTCGTGTCCCGACTGATGTTATTGATGTTATTCCCACATATTAACTTGCAGCCAAGCTGCAGATTGCAGCATTTTCCGCGTGGATTTTATGTTCATCAAAGGCTAAATGTTGTTCGCCCATGTTAGCCTCTCCTAACCCTGGCTTCTTCTGGCTCCATTCTTCCACAAAAAAACACTGACCACACAGATTAAAATTAAAATGATTAGCGAACAGGCGCTTCATAATATCCGTAACAATAATAAAAGCAGATTTAGAAAATTATCTTGTATATTACCGAGCTGCCAGATATCTATTTATGTTGCAGCTCGGGTTGTTTACAGCGGGACTAATTTCCTCTACCGGTATTTCAAACACTACTGCGCATGTGCAAATGATTTATTCCGACTGAAAGTGTGACCTATGTGAACGTATGTTATAATCGGAAAAAGGTTTTCTGGGCCCATGTACACGGTTGAATTCTAATCCGACCATTGATCCGATCAAGATATTTTGCACATGAAACCACGGCTTATGGTGTCGACTCGCAGCGTGGCGGGGGCGTGACATCACAATGGTGTATCTCCATCGTGATGTCAGTCAGCCATCACGATGGACAACCCTACTGTCCACCTCATTTAATCTACTCTGTGGTCGGGTCTATGATTTTACACAACTTTTACCTGTCAAAATATTGTCCTACGGACTCAAAACATTTATGGAAAAGCTCTGCCCTGCAAAAGGAGCACAGATATTGAGAAAATTCCCCTTGGATTTCAATCTTGTAACAGAGACGCTTGACCCTGTGTATGGGGTTTCATGTATTGACACACCTGCCTGGGCCACTGTGTCCGCTGTCTGGATAACAGTACAGAGCGGCAGCAGGTCACCCTGATACTTTCACAGACTTCAGATAATCAATGGGTCAACGCAATGACACCAATAGGGGATTACAACCACTCAATTACCCGCTGCCAGTTTCATTTTGATTTTTTTTTTTAAAGACATTTAAAACAGGTCTTGGTTTATTGTGTCTTTTTTTAAGTAGAAGTACTTGAAACCTTTGCCAATTTCAGAAATGCCAATATTTTAAAACAGGTGTTGGTAGCTGGAATAAGCTCCACCAACCCTGTGATCACGATAGGGATTAAGTGGGTTTAGAAGATGGATTGTTTTATGAAAGAAAAAAAAAATCTACGAAAAAACAAAGCAAGAAGGCAGTTTTTAACAAATTATATTTAATTTCAATTACATTGAAAGTTAAAGTTAATGTCATTCGGAATAAAATCTAAAAAATGTTATGTTCATCAGAGTTTTAATTTCCTATGAACTAATCTATCAAAAATAGAATTCAGTCAAGGTGCTTGCCAAGTGTTGCGAAAGGCCAGTAAAGGTGGGGAGGTTTAGATACCTTCATTGATTTTGTTTAAATTCCATTGGGCTGTGTTCAGAAGTCTACTGTTAGTCGTGTTTTTAACAGTGGTTCCCTCCTTGTAATTTTTTTTTTTTTTAAAGCTACAAATAACTGTTAAGGAATCTTAAAAAGGCAAACTTGCAGCGATGTTTAAAAATAGTGGATGACATTAATTAGAGGGTGCACCATAATGATACAAACTGACAGGGTGTCCCAACACAGGCAATGTGTTAAAAGTATAGGGTCACCATGATAATCAAAGCAGAACTATATAAGCAAGAGTTGGAAAAACATGGGCCAGTACTAAAAACGTGCTGATAATATTGTGCAGATCTTCTTTCATTAGCATTGTTGTCTATGTAGGATTGCAGTCATCCCACGGATCAAAATCGCTTTCCAGTTCTTCTAGGATGTAAAATGATTTGTGAAGTCTTTGAAGTAACAAATTGTTCACACACTAGATAAACATTTTTTATCAAAATGTACAGCCGTGTTATTCTGGACATACCCAGGACTGTCCAGTGTTTTCTTGTGCGTGTCCCAAGTCCTGGTCAGTACAGAGGGTCGGGCCAGAAAGGGCATCCAACCGTAACGATGAAGCCAGATAACATGTGCTTATCATTAACGAATTTACTGCGGCAACCCATAAAGGGAGTAGTCAAAAGGAAGAATAAGCATGTTTCCAAAAAAACTACCACCCATGCATGCATGGCATGGGCAGCATGACCGTCCATCAGTATGGTATGTACCTTCCGAAGCTTAAACAAATGATCAGAGAAAGCTCAAGAATAACCCATGGTTTTATATTTACTTCATCTCCAGGTTATTCTTTTTATTTCTTTTTAGCTGAGTCAGAGAAGAGAAAATTAACTGTAATTGCTGCAAATGTACAAGAACATAAAACCCACATGGTCTCCACATATGAATGTGCTTATCAGAATGCAAAGGAAGGTTTGCCAAAGGGCATCTATCATCTCAAAGCACAGTCACCTCACTGTGTCTGTGTTACATAATCGTGCATGACATGCACAGAGACTACATGTTTCTTTCATTCTGTGCAGATCTGTTATGCACCAGCCCATCCATCTGTGCTGATTTTCAGTTTGGCAGAAAAGCTATCGCAAACCAGGCTGACTCTGCATTCACTTAATTAAAACAAAGCTCTTCACCTAAAAGTGCTTACCCTGGCCTGATTGGCAACATGATGTTATCTCCATACCCTAAGAACTATATAAAATAAAGAGTTGTAGCTATAACTAAGTATTATCTTTACAAAAGCAAAAGAAATGATTTAAACCTTAAAAACTGTGTCAAATTCCAATATCTATCTCCTATAGACAGGAAATGTGTGCTATTATCTAAATAGAAATAAAAAAAAAATTATACAGTAAGCAATACAAATTAGTGAACTTAAACATTTTAAACGTTGAGAGAGGAAATAAAACAAAAGTAAAAAAAAGAAGGAAGTAATCCAGTTGTTTTATTTATTTATTTATTTATTTTTCCTAACATACCTAAAAGTTACCACTTTGAGGTTCAGTGGAGCAAATTTTACCTCGTAATTATTTTTTTCTACAAAACACATTACTGTCATTAATGTTTTTTTTTTCTTGTTACCAAATGGTTCCTGTACTTAATTTAAATATTTTTCTTTGCTTTGTTTACATATAAATACTTATATATCAATAAAGTTTGGTTTTATATGATGGGAAAACCTTTTTAGGTTTTAGACATTTTTCTGAAGTACTTGTATTCAAGAGTATAAATAGTCGCCTTGGGGGGGGGGCTACTTGGGAGTGGCCCCCCTCCTATGGTTGCCGTATGGAGTGGGCCCCCCCTCTTTCGGTTTTATTTGCACCTTAGACATGTAGGGTCCTTGGTAGGGGGGGTGCTTGGACATCACTGCAAGCAAGCAGCAGATGTCCTCCTGGCACCCTACCCGCCAATTTTAACCGCACCTTAGACATTTAGGGCCCCTTGGTGTGGAGGGTGAGGGGACATCACTGTGAGTAATCAGGAGATGTCCCCTTAGTGCCCTACTCGCCAATTTTAACTGCACCCCCCTTAGTACACACACCCCTCCCCCTTCAATATATACATTCAAACATAAACACACACACATGCACACAAACACCCTCTCAAACACCCATACACGCACACACATTTTACAAGGAAGGTGGGACCTGGGTCCATCTGTCCCCTACCCCTTCCCTGGTGGGGGGTGCGGGCCCCTTGGCGATGGCGGCCGTGTCCCTTGGGTGCCGGCTCCCTGGGCCCGGCGGTGCTCTCTCCGCACGGTGGGGGGGTTCATATTACACCTGAGCCGGGGGTGTTCGTGTCCCTGGGGGGTGGGTCCTGGTCCTTGCCCCTGGACGCTGGGCCCCGCCAAACTTCCAACATGGCCGAGCCTGGTCGGGCCATATTTATAACATCCCTTGTGGGCCGCCCTTTTTTCCCCGGGGTTCCCCCCTCCTGGGCGGGGGCGGCGGGCCCCTGCCTTGCTCCTACCTGGACCAACCGTGGGCCGGGTGGGTGGCTGCCTGGAGTGCGGAGCGGGTCTCCCTTGGGGGGTCCTGGCTCGTACCTGGGGTCGGGGCGGGGGGATGCCCGGAACTCCTGGGTGGTGGTGGGGTGCTCGTCTGGGGCTGTGGGCGTCCCTCTCCGGTGGGGCCCTGCGTTGGGCTCTTCCGGCGCGGCGGGGGGCTGCTTTCCTGGCTGGGCTGGGGCGGCGCTCTCTTTCCCTCTGCGCCTCCCTGCTCTCTGGCTCTGGGGGCCTCGCGGCGGTCCTGCTGGCCCTGGCCTGGGTGGCGGTCTTGGTCGCCCGGGGGGCGGTTGTTCCCTGCCTGTTCCCGTGTGGCGTTGGGGGGGCTCCGGCTGCCGCTGCTGCTGCGGCGGGGGTATGGGTGTGGGGGTGGCTGGGCGCTCCTCCTCCTTCTTTTCACATTCCACCATCCATTTTAGAAGAACATAAACACTCACCTGAGCACAGGTGTTAGCTCACCTTTGCACTAATAGTTTGCATGATTGAATGAATGAAAGATTTCACACTAGTTGGTTTAAAGGCATAGGTATGCGTTCGTGAACACTATCTGTTTTGTGTGCATGTTGACATGTGGACATTTTTGCGGCTAGCAGGTGTGTTGATAATATTTGAGTGTGTGTGAACAGGCCCCGCCCTTTTTGTACTACATTTGAACCGTACCGTAACGATAAACAACCAGTAAACCTGCCTGCTCTATGCTGCTTCATGGTCTTACCCCCCTTCCCCTCCTATTATCACCCTCCTACCTCCCCCTCTCTCTAACGTCCCTCTCTCTTCTTCCCCTCTTTCCTTTTCCGTCCGGTCCAACACCAAAGATTTTCAAACATGATTGAAATTAATAAAGTTTGGCCTCAATTACAAAAGGGGTTTATTCAGACATACCTTTGGTTTGTCTGAAGATGAATAACCCCTCTTGTTAAAATAAAATATGTCCAACACAAGAGGCCCTCAGCTCTCATCTGTTTGCCTAGCTGTTGGACAGGACAAGTTAAAAAAAAAAAAAAGGAAATAAAACAAAAGTAAAAAAAAGAAGGAAGTAATCCAGTTGTTTTATTTATTTATTTATTTATTTTTCCTAACATACCTAAAAGTTACCACTTTGAGGTTCAGTGGAGCAAATTTTACCTCGTAATTATTTTTTTCTACAAAACACATTACTGTCATTAATGTTTTTTTTTTCTTGTTACCAAATGGTTCCTGTACTTAATTTAAATATTTTTCTTTGCTTTGTTTACATATAAATACTTATATATCAATAAAGTTTGGTTTTATATGATGGGAAAACCTTTTTAGGTTTTAGACATTTTTCTGAAGTACTTGTATTCAAGAGTATAAATAGTCACCAGTTTTACTTTCAAATGTGTTCAGGCAATTTACTGCTGGAGGCAGGAATGACCTCCATTTAAGATTCTGAACTTTCCCTTGCATCATATCATTTTAATCAGAACTAGTGTGAATGATGCAAAGCCATTATGCATGCATTGTGGGTCAGATTCTCGTGTGTTCCGAAGACATTTGGTGTTTGTCAGGATTTGACAAGCCAAATTTTCACCACACTGACAGATTGAGCCATGTGTGTCAAAATGATTGGTTTTTCTGTTTTCGTGCCTCTGTTATTATTATGAATACGAAGAAAATTATTCATAATATGAGCACAGTTCTGCAGGGAATCAGAGCTTTTTAAAGCGGAGGGCTCTTTTGCACCAAAGTAATAAGCTGAACAGTTGGACACTTGCTGTGTCTGCTCACATTACCAGCATCTGGCTAAAATAGCTTTTGTTAAAAGAAAAAAACAAACACTAAGAGAACATTGCCAAATTTATCACATCTGTAAAAGATGACAACACAAGATAACAAAGGCAGTATGTACAAATCAACATGTGTAATGTCATGCTAATTTACAGCCGAAATTATCATAAAAATTGGGGTAGTGCAGATAATTAAAATTACATGACATGGCAGTAAAGTATTAGCATCACAGGAAAAGTAAACCACTGAAACAAATCCAGGTTCTGGTCAAAGGTCCCTTGCTATATTCACCTTTCACTTGCCGCATTTCCATAACGCGTATGCACATTCGGTTACACATATCGAAATTCTAGAAATGTCAAAAAAACACAATTTCGCAATTAAACTGTTTCCGTTAAATCGTAATAATGTTAATAAACAAAAGTGATGAGTCATTCAAAAACATAGCGATGAATGTAAACAACACTTTGATTTACAAAAGTTCAGTTCCACTTCCTGCCACAGCACTAGCGCTCATCATCATCTATCAAAGGAGATGTTGGTGGCGTATTCTGGCCATTGAGTGGCAAACTTTTTACACATGGGAGCGTTTTTTTAGGCAAATTTATTATCGCAAATCCAAATTGCACAATTTCAAATTCCATGGGAACGAATGGAAACACAGCTACTGTATTGAAATGGATTTTTGTTGGAGTATAATGTTGAATGGTTTTATTTTATTTCAAGTTAGAACTTTGTCAATCAATCTCCCATGTGCCACGTTTCCTGTACAGAATACGTTCAGTTTACCTAATTTACACATTCGTGATCACAAGCAGATCTTTGGTTTTATTTCTATGATTCTGGATTTTTTTTTAATGAAAGATTGAACTTAAAGAGTTTAAACAAGAGAAAAATGTCTGCAAATATGAATCTCTGTCTGAGAAAAGTGAAGGGTTTAACAGTCTTAAAGAATCTATAAAACAGTAGTAGTAAAAGATAAAGCTGACTTTTTCGCAAACATTACACAACTCCCACGATAAAGGAGAGAACACATCTGGAAACTCTTGTGACCTCAAGTACAATATCTGTCAGATGAGAAGGACTTGGTCTTTCAATAACATCAGTATTATTGATTTGAACAAAAAAGTATGTGATTTTTAGGATATTTTCCACCAGCCATACATTACATGGAGCATTTTACAAAATGACTTTTAGTACATGACTAAAGGAAAGTAAATGCACCGAGAGACCCTGTTACTTTGGAAGCTGTCCAAGCTCAAAGCTTCCTTCATAACTCTGCCAAAGAGATTTGCACCACGTTTCAGCACATAAAGGAGCCCTCATTTTGCATCACAGAACCTGCTCCTACCAGTCAGACTTTGAACTTCCATTAAGCTATTTATCACAGTTCTGTGCTATTCATTTCTTTCTCCTAGCACCAAGCATGGGTGCCTTTTCTCCATTCCCAGCTCAACCTCAGGGTTCAGTCTTTAATGTGTGGAATGACTGAAATGTCAAGTTCAACCCTTTTATCACCGCCAGATGTAAAGATGCAGATTTAAAAAAAAAAAAAAGAAAGAAATACATTTCCCTTCAAAGATATGTGTCTTTAAGGTATCCTGTGTTTTTTTTTTGTTTTTCCTCAGTTGCCCCATCAATCCACGAAATGAAAAGTCACGGCGTCGGTTTGGGGCGCACAGCTCTGATGCGGTGCGAGGCTGCTGCCGTGCCGTCTCCAACGTTTGAATGGTACAAGGGAGAAAAAAGGTGAGTGTTGTCTGATGGCTAGTTAGGATATTTGTATTCAATTATGTAATTGAAGGGGCCTGGGCTTGCTCCGGGGGGGGCGGCGCTTTCTGGCTCCCCTCTCTCTGTGTGGGGGTGGTGGTGCTGGGCCTGGGGTGTCTGCGCCTCCGGGGGTGGGGCCCCGGGGCTGGGTGGGCCTGGCCCCCTTGCTGGGGGGGGGGGGGCGGGGGACGGCTGTTTGACCACCGGGGGACAGTCTATCATCTGTCCCCAACTTACCCCCTTCCTCATATAACCTCATAATAGGGTGAGGGGGTGGGGGGCTTAGCCTGCGATGAGCCTTGGGGGGGGGGGTTTACTAGGCAGTGACCCCCCTCCTGTGGTTGCCGTATGGAGTGGGCCCCCCCTCTTTCGGTTTTATTTGCACCTTAGACATGTAGGGCCCTTGGTAGGGGGGGTGCTTGGACATCACTGCCAGCAAGCAGCGGACGTCCTCCTAGCACCCTACCCGCCAATTTTAACCGCACCTTAGACATTTAGGGCCCCTTGGTGGGGAGGGTGAGGGGACGTCACTGTGAGTAATCAGGAGACGTCCCCTTAGTGCCCTACCCGCCAATTTTAACCGCACCCCCCTTAGTACACACACCCCTCCCCCCTCAATATATACATCCCAACATAAACACACACACATGCACACACACACTCTCTCAAACACACATACACGCACACACATTTTGCAAGGAAGGTGGGACCTAGGACCATCTGTCCCCTGCCTCTTCCCTGGTGGGGGGTACGGGCCCCTTTGCAACGGCGGCTGTGTCCCCGGGGTGCTGGCTTCCTGGGCCCGGCGGTGCTCTCTCCGCGCGGTGGGGGGGTTCACATTACATCTGAGCCGGGGGTGTTCGTGTCCCTGGGGGGTGGGTTCTGGTCCTTGCTCCTGAGTGCTGGGCCCCGCCAAATTTCCAACTGTGGCCGAGCCTGGTCGGGCCATATTTACAACACCCCTTGTGGGCCCTCTTTTTTCCCCGGGGTTCCCCCCTCCTGGGCGGGGGCGGCGGGCCCCTGCCTCGCTCCTCCCTGGACCAACCGTGGGCCGGGCGGATGGCTGCCTGGAGTGCGGAGTGGGTCTCCCTTGGGGGGTCCTGGCCCGTACCTGGGGTTGGGGCGGGGGGATGCCCGGAACTCCTGGGTGGTGGTGGGGTGCTCGTCTGGGGCTGTGGGCGTCCTTCTCCGGTGGGGCCCTGCGTTGGGTTCTCCCGGCGCGGCGGGGGGGCTGCTCTCCTGGTTGGGCTGGGGCGGCGCCCTCTTTCCCTCCGTGCCTCCCTGCTCTCTGGCTCTGGGGGCCTTGCGGCGGCCCTGCTGGCCCTGGCCTGGGTGGCGGGCTTGGTCGCCCGGGCGGCGGTTGTTCCCTGCCGGTTCCCGTGTGGTGTTGGGGGGAATCCGGCTGCCGCTGCTGGTGCGGTGGGGGTCTTGGGGTGGGGATGGCTGGGCACTCTCCCTCCTTCTTTTCACGTTCCACCATCCATTTTAGAAGAACATAAACACTCACCTGAGCACAGGTGTTAGCTCAACAGACTGAATGACTGAAATATTTCACACTAGTTGGTTTTAAGGCATAAGTATGCGTGTGAACACTATCTGTTTTGTGTACATGTCGACAGGTGGACATTTTTGCAACTAACAGGTGTGTTTATAACATTTGAGTGTGTGTGTGGACAGGCTCCGCCCTTTTTTTTTTGTTTTTTTTTTTACATTTGAACCTTACCATAATGATTAACAACCAGTAAACTTGTTGCTTTATGCTGCTTCATGGTCTTATCCCCCTTCCCCTCCTATTATCACCCCCTACCCCCCCTCTCTCTAACGTCCCTCTTTCTTCTTCCCCTCTTTCCTTTTCCGTCCGGTCCAACACCAAAGATTTTCAGACATGTTTGAAATTAATAAAGTTTGGCCTCAATTACAAAAGGGGTTTATTCAGACATACCTTTGGTTTGTCTGAAGATTAATAACCCCTCTTGTTAAAGTAAAATATGTCCAACCCAAGAGGCCCTCAGCTCTCATCTGTCTGCCTAGCTGTTGGACAGGACAAGTTAAAAAAAAAAAAAAAAAAAAATTATGTAATTGAATATTTATTCTAGGTTTATGTTATTAAAATACATATATTCTTGAGTAAATACCTATGTAATAGATTTATGCACAGTTTTTAGGGGAAATATTTAGCCTTGTTGCTGGGATTGTGCATTGTGTTCTGCATTCTGATTGGCTAAAAAGTCACTCTGCTTCTTCTCTACCTGTGCATCAATAACGTTGCAGTTTAATATGTAAAACAGCTTGCCAAATTCAAATTACATACGTGCAAATTCTCTAGCAATTTTGAGTTTCTTTAAAACCCATAGAAAAAGAGCGACAACAACTGCCTATCACTATGTTCTTCACCCGAACAAACACAGCTGCACCGCGGGCTTCAGAAGAAGAAAACACTGCAGAGTGGAGTCAGGATGCAGCGGCTCAGTCTGAAGAGCAGTGAAATACACCTGAGTCACTATTTGTCCGACTGTACTTTGTATTTTTTTCATAATCATTTTAAATTTTCTCCCGTTTAATCCAATTACTCGGGTCGCGGTGGGCGGGGATAATCTCCGCAATTTGAAGCTTTCGGTTCACAATGATGATTAAAATTATTATTAGACAGTGCAGTACAGAAGTTATTTGTTGAAGAAAACGTTTCTAAAGCACTTTTATTTGCGAAACAAATGCTTGAGCCTGTAAAATGGTTTGTTCTTTCTTTTCAATGTATAACAGAGTAATTAATTGGATAATAATTGTTAAAAAAAAAAAAAAAAGAATTCTACTTCACGGATTTTGCCTATCACGGGTTCCTTTAGGAACGTAACCCCCGCGAAAAACAAGGGTTTACTGTACCTATGTAGCGCTTTACTACCTTCTTAAAAAGGCCCAAAGTGCTTTAGAGTCACAGTCCCTTCACCCATGCACACACACATTCACAGTGCCTTGACTAACACTTGTGGCAACATAGACCCACCAAGAGCAATGCAGTGTTAAGTGTGTTGCCCAAGGACAAATAGGCAGGCAGGGCGGGAACCAAACCTCCTATTTTCTGATTAGAGGTCGACCGTTCTACGTCTGCACCACAGCCACCCCAAAATACTCCCATACAATCTTATAGTAAAAAGAAAAACATTTAGAAGAAAGTTGCTTCACTTTATGGGTAAAGCAGAGACATTTGATCAAACAGACGTTATCTTTAAAATCATTTCATTTGACATTTGACAATAGCAACATCTAGTAACATCTTCCATTTATATTAAAGCACTGTTTGGTTGTCCTGTTGGTTGTTTTCTCTTTCCTCCAGAGACTTGGAAAGTGTTCGAGCCAGACTCATGTGTGCCTGAACCTCACCTTGCATTCAAATGAAACGTTTGCCAGAAACTGGCTTAAGTCATCTGCCACACATATATCAATTAGTCTGGTTTTCAAGTGTCAGTTCCTGAATTTAAAAGCCAAATTAGAGCTAGTACCCATCATTTACCTACTCCTGGTGAGCACAATTTCAATCATCTGCTCACACTGTGCTAATTGTAATTACAGGGTGATTCAATTCAATTTATTCAAATTGCTAAGGAGGCAAGTTGGCATGATTCTAGTCTTCGCTTAATTCAAGGACTGGATTCGTCTATACCTTCTTAGATGGCTAAATTATGATATTTTTTTTTTCAATCTACTTATGAACAGAACACCTGAGAGAGGACTTGAGCACAAAACATGTTCCACTTTTTATAACCTGAACATTTCTTCTCTACCTTTTCTGTACATGGGCTGAAGAATCCTGCTTTAAGCTCTGTGCTAATATAAGCATAACACCAATCCAGCTCTTTTCAGATACACTTTGACAATTTTGACAAGTAAATTTTGATTTGATGTGTTATAAAAAGAACACCTTGAAGAGCTTTCTGCTACTGACTGGTCTGATGTTGAACCAATGATGGGGACACACATATGGAGACACTATCAGTTATTTTTAAGCTAGCTCTGAGAGTCACAGCAGGACAGGGAACAACAGATTTGTGGATATTTGGTGGACATGAGGTCACACATAGTGTATCTTGAGCATCTTGAACTCAGCGAGAGATTATGAGTGAGGCACAACAAGACCAACACCAACATGCCTTCTTAATGGAGGGTTTTGTTGTTTGCAATGCCAAAACTGGGACTTCCCAGCAGCCACTGAGATGAAAATAAACAGCCTTCACAGCCACCCGACTGTCAGGATGCATAGCATATTTCTAGACAAAATAAATGTTATCCTTTTAGGCTTTCAAAAGTCACAACACCAACTAATCTAACAAAACATTGTTCGGACAAGATGTCGGCACCAGACAGTTGTCGACTTTTCTTCTAATCCTCACACCTCAAACTAAAGGACGAACAGCATGACGTGGGACGCCCTGCTGCTTCACCCTGCAGTCATTTTTCTCTTGTCTTAGTCCTTCACAGCATCTCCCTAAAGCCGACTCAAAAGACCCAGAAATGATTTTATATAATGCATGTATAACCAAGCAAGACAGATCAAGAACATGTTCTGATTCACAACTTGGGCTTGGTCTTTTAAGGAAAAAAAAACAGGACTGAAAATGTGCAAACAGGACACACAGCCACAGTTAAATACAAACAAAACATTACAAGCCTTCAATCAAGACCAATGACTCACGGATCAAACTCGTTCTTACTAGTTAATATATTAGATTTGAATGGTTTCTATGTTTTTCCACTGCATGTATGAAAATAAAAAATAGTATGTTTTTAGTTACCATCATTTATACATTTATTTAGAACAGAAAGTCAGAATCAACTAAACAGAAAAACACAGATTTAGAAGGAAAGAAATGTCATTAAACACTTTAAACAATGTCACACACAAAGGTTTTCAGCCACCTTCCTGATTGACTTCAGCCGTCAACAAAACAGAAACGTCATTGTTGCTTTGGATCATTTAACAACCAATCCTGAAAATGTTCTCCACAGTTTTTCCATCCTCCAAGTTTTACTGACCACAACTACAGTAGAGAGATGACAAGAGGATAGTAAGGGAAGAAACAGCAACACCTCAATAAACTAGAAAACACTCACAGTCCTTTCATCAAAACTGAACTTCAGTCTCATTTTTTCATCTACAAAAGAAAAACGTACGGTAATAGTTTTATTTTGAAAATGAGAACCTTTAAGACCTTTTAATTTGAAGGGTTATTTACCATTACTGACATTCAGTTTGTGGTTTATATACATAAAATCCAATATTATTCTGTAATTTTATATAAAAAAGTACATTGCCTAAAGAGTATTTTTCCTATATTCTACTACATTAGTTTGTGAATCAGCGATCTCAGATGTCACAAATATATTTCCTTTTTTTTTCAGGAACAGATTGTGAACATCCGAGCAGTCAGTTTATTGTTACAGCCCTGTACTAGATACAACTAATGATACACAAAATGACAACAAAAGTAAATACACTAGTTGATATGTGGCACCAACATTTTCTTTTGAAAGAACAGTAAGAAGAGCTTTACAATCTTCCTCAAAGATAAAAGTGTCAAACTTGAAAAAAACTTCAAGCAAAAAGGAATTAAATTTAAGGACTGTAGACATAATTATGTTGGAAGAGGAGCTATTGTGTAAACGCTGGCTTAGATAAGGATGTGTAGTGTTTTGTCAACTCACATTATGCACAAGGTTTTTTAATTTTTCTTTTTGGTGGGGGGTGTTTGAATAACAATGTCCCGTTTACCAAAGGAAGAGAGAGTGCGGTGTTGAGATTTGCTGAAAAGTCTTCAAAACTATTATGCCATTGCAGATCCACTTACAAATATTTCTTTTCTTACCAACCCTGGTTCATGCAATGTCTTTGCTCTTTTTCAATTTCATGGAAAAATCTAAAACCTCATTTGTTCCTCTTTTGTTCTTATCAGGATTATCAAGGAACAGGGGATTGACATCAAGAGCCTCAGCTCCAGATCAGTCCTCACTGTGACCAACGTGACAGAAGATCGTTACGGGAACTACACATGTGTCGCCACCAACAAGCTAGGAAAGGCCAATGCCAGTGTGCCTCTTATTCGTAAGTTGTCATTCCGCCTTCTTGTGGCTAAGTGGAGTGCTTAAATGACTGGCGGCTAAGAGAGTGCTCTAGGTGTCAGTGAGAGGTGTGTGTCCTTAAGTGTTGTGCTGGAGTAGCCTCAATTAAGGGTCATTTGGTGAATACGAAATTAAGGAAACCACGGTAAACTCAATGCTATTACTGGAAGTCCACATTTAAGCACTGGAAGTGTTTTTTATTTTTGTATTTTAGCTATGATATGATGTTTTGTGGTCGCAATCTGTGTGAGAACGAGTGTCTGATTTAAAATTTAAATTGTAGTCAAGCTTTAACTGAAACAGGTTAATAAAAGGTTCAGTTTTTTCAGATCTAAAAAGCATGTATTCTATGAGTCTGTGTGTTGTTATAGAACAACAGGGACAAAAGCAAATATTCTTTATTAAATGATGTCACTGATTGATCCAAAGGTCTAAAAAACAACAGCAGACATCAGATGCAAAGTATGAGAGCTTACTATACAGCAAGACACATACACATTGCAGCTTTATTTTGAATTTTATTTTTGGTGGAAATTAAAGATAAAATAATATTTTCTTAAAAAAACAAACAAATGTTTAAGTGACCGAAGATGTTGCTAGAGAAAACCTTTATTTGTTTGCTTGCTCACTCACATTTGTAAGCCCATACATTAATGACTAGCCACATTTGTTCAATGTTAATCACATAACAGCATGTATCATTGATTACCATTTCTCCTCTATTCAAACTAAGTTAAAAAAAATGACTGATTTATAATTAAAATGATTTGGTTTAGACACATGAAAGAATTTCAAAAAGCTGCCAACAATACATAATAACAAAAATAGTCAACCCTTAAAAAGCCTGGGGAGCTAGATGGGCTTTTTAGGTTATGAGGCAACCTGCTTTAGGCTATAGTAAGAAAAGAAAAACAAAATTGCAGGAGATGATTGAGCCTGTTATCACACCCCTGTCCACATTAATGACTCTGAGGTGGAAAGGCAGCCATGGACTGAGCATCCATCCAGGAAGCATTCTGTTTTTGGCCTGATGATGTTTGGGAAAAGCTCAGTATATCACCGATCAGCAGTGATTCCTGCAGTCTGTTGTAAAAGTCTACAAAATTGCTATGCTAAATTAAAATGTTTATCAGTATTGTTGTTGATCACAAACTCAGTTCAGGCGGTATAACTCCAGTAATAGTCAGGCACTGTGTCCAACTCCCACAGTACTTAAGCATCCATTTACTGAAAATAATCTCAAAATCATCTGTAAAATAAATCAAAACATACTTCAATGATTCAAATATTCCTCTTTTCAGTTGCTATCTGATAAGAAAACACAGAGAAGCCCACAGTTCTTCCTTGTTTTTTTACATCTGAGAGTTTAGCTGTTAAAGGCCGTGTCACACAGGAACTACATACATTTTCCACATATGACATTTTGGTCTTTGATGATACGTACGTGAGATACATAATTCATTAGTGTTTCTTGTGTTCATAATTCGTCGATGTGCGCTGACGTCGGTATAGGGGTTGAGCTGATGGGTGAATTCGGTTTTGAGCTGTTCAAAATTTTTGATTAGTCGAGAATGTGCAAGCTTAATGCATCTTTTACGTAGGTTGTACACGATTAATCTTGCGCAACTGTGCATGATTTTTTGCTATATGCATATGAATATTTGTAGCTTTCCTTTTCCAATGTGTTTTTTATAAAAATGTATAACTGTTATATCACATATAAGATGCACATATCATGTTAAAATTATGTATTTAGGAGAGAGAATAAAGAAGAATGAATAAATAGAATAAAATTATATAACTGAATCTTGATATAGGTGTTCTTTGCGTGGTTTATTTGTACTTCTGGGATTTTAACTTTAACAAAAGACCACAACTTTTCTCACTTTATCTACATATAGTCACAAATGACACATTTACATTGGTGCAATAAGCGCAAAATATACATTGTTGCTGTGTGACACAGCCTTAAGGTTGAAGTCTTATTTAGCTTCACTCCATTAGGAGTTTCTTTCTCCCAGGTAATGCTGCATAAAGCTGAGTTTGTTCTCTCAGTTGCTTTTGGGTTTTTGTTTATCAAAACTGATGGCAGACTGAGTCGGCTAATGTATTTATCTTTGTGTTTCAGAGCAGAGCTGGGTGGAAAAACCCACTTTGATGCACTCAGTGCTAAAATATGAACAGGTAGATTAAATTATTCACTCGTTTGCTTGGCGCTCTCTGATGATAACATTGTCCCTACCAGGGCAGAGACTCCGAATATCAGAGAGATATTTCTGTAGAGTTGGCAATTGTCAAAGGAGCCCTCCATTCCCCTGTTTGTGTATGCACAAAGAACATCAAAGGCTTGTCTCAGATACTGAAATGGATGATCTTAATGTGACACCAAGAAGGCCTCAAAGGGAGAGCAGCAAAGAATAGACAGAGAAAGCAGCCAACCCCAACTTCTCTCCCTCCTCCTTTCTGTCTTTATCTCTGTCTGTCTCTCTCTTTATCATGGCTTTTTTTTAACTCAGATTCCATAATCTTTTCATTACATTCTCTTACTGTATCTCATCTCTTTCTAACTTTTCACATATTGCCTCCTCGCCGGTTCTACTGTACATTCAAACATATAACAACCCGATTCATCCGTTCCTGTTTCTCTTGTAAATTAGACTAATAGGAAAGGTCAGTTCCACGATAAAAATACAAGTTTTGTCTCCAGCACACGTCACCGGCAAAAAACTAAGGGTGGTTTTAAATCACATTGATCAAGATGTCCAGGTAGAAAGAGATGAGAAAGTTTGGTGCACGATAATGAGGTTTTTCTGTGATTGTTTTTTTTTCCTCCTCTGTGCTAGTATTATCCAAGCTTGATCATAATGAAACATTTGTAAAACTCTTATTAAGATTGTTTTTTACATTAGTCCAATAAGGCTTCATGAGTGAAAAAGATTGTTGCTTTAGAACACTAGCAAAAATAACGTCAGTTTGTTAGATTTTTCATTATTCAAACATATTAAAACAACAGTCAGGCAACGACAGATTTAAAAATAGGTAGACGAACAAAGTTAAGACTGAGTTCAAATATAATCTCTTTTTGGTTAGTTTCAATGCAATATTTCAAAAGTGTCCTAAATAAAAGCTCCACTAGTTGAGTACTTCACAAAATCACTTAAAATTGCTTTGGAATGGAGATTTAGGATCTGCACAATAAGGAACAGAATATAATTGAACTGTAAACTTTTGAATCAAAATGGAATTGATTTAATGGTTTGGCAACGAACGGTACACAGAGAGTCAGAGATTAGCCACAGCTGAAAAACCTTCAAGATCCTCGCCAGAGACGGTGTCCTAGCAACTTAACCCCAGGAGCAGCATCCCTTTATAATCCAAATTTATGCATAAATTAGAAAATAGAGTTTAATAAAACAATGTTGATGGAGAACAGGAATGGGAAATCATCAGTTATTTGTTAGTTTATCCAGTCAAAGACCTAGTTAGAATCTGTGACATTCTATATCTCATAATAGATACCTTTCATTTATTAGGTCTTTAGTTTCTATTGAATTCTGTTTTCTTAGAACTTTTTGGTGTTTATTTGATGCTGTTAAAATTTCTCCCAGGGACTGTGAACTCTTTCAGCAAAGTGGCACTTTTGTTGAAATGTGTGGAAAAACACACCAACTTTGAAGAGGAGTACAATCACACAGCCTCTGGTACAACTTGTTAGAGTACCGTATGCCGTGCATATGCGAGTGTGCAAGAGTGCATATATCTTTTTATACACTTTGAATAACAAAGCCCCCTGGGTCATCTGTAAATGAACAAACACCAAAGTGGAGAAGCACTTGTCACAATTGTCAGTACTTTTGAACAACAGCTCCGTGAAGAGGGAGCAGTGAATGGAGCTAAATGGTGCATGGAAGCAAATGAAGCGGATGTAAAAATGTTTTGAAATGAAGATGTGTTTTATATTCAGTAAAACTACATCAAAGCAGGCACATGTAGAGCTTCTGTCATGACTTATTGGGCCCTCACACACTTCCTTTTATTCCCATATCTGTATTTGAATGAGGTAGAATGTGTATGCAGGGTTGTTTGAATAAATTATAGTTCATGTTCGAATGGAATTGTAATATTTTATATCGTCACTTAAGTGAATTGAAACCAACCTGAGGTTTTAGTCACAACTGCCCTTACGGGTGGAAACAGGCTGTTGAAAAATGGGCAAACCTGTAGACGCACAGAGGTGGCCTGCTTGAAATACGTGAAAATCACTCTGTGACCCTGTAGGGCAAAAATGTTCATGTCCTTTTTGCTACGGGCATGATGCTGGCGGAGGGGCATAGCGAACACTTATACCGCATGCAAGGGTAAGGGTGAAGATGCAGGCGCGTGGAAAGGAATTGTCTTTTTTTTTTCCCTTCAAATCTTGCAGAGTGTGCAAGGGGCTCGTGAGTTTGGTTTACGTGGTAAGTCCGGCCCTTTGCGTCCAGCCTGACTTAGGAAATGAGGAAATCAGAGTGTAGTTTGTGAGGGCCTCTGACAGGCACTCACGTATCATGCGCACAACTCGTGATTGCGGCATTCGCACACCACGAACAGTGAGGGGCCAGTACTCGCACTTTACTTAAGACTAGTGTGCGGCGTAACGGCACCATACAACAGCATTACCCGTATGTCATATGTGCACGCAACTTGCATTAGCCTTCCGAATACTTCACGATAAACTTACCACACACACGGAAATTCTGCGTTCCATTTTCAATGGCGTCCATTGAGGGGGTCGTACTAGCCTCAAGGGAACTGCGAGACACACAGGCGCTCGCCTAAGGAATTCCCGCTCCTGTCTATGACCCTCCATGGGCTCGGACGACCCAAAAACCTGCAACACATATACAGGTGCATGTGACTAAGACTTTAAGTAAATTGCCATTAATTTCAACCATACCTTTTTCCCAAAATATAAATAAGGCAGTTTATTTGAAAACACATCAGAATGAAATGCCACATATATAACACTCCATTTCTTTTCCATGGGTTTCTCAGGTTTTAACACTGCTTAGTGAAAAGTTACTAAGGGTTTCTTTTTTATGTGTAAGGTTGTGTCATTTATTTTTTTTTTTTCAAACTTTCACTGCTGCTGCCCCTTTTATGCTCCGTCCGTGGTCTGTCAGCATGTTGTATGCGGTAGCCGCAGAGGCCTTCAGTGGCTGTGTCCTGTTTTGCCAATGGGAGCCTTTGGTGTTTGTGTCCTAGTTTACGCTCCTGTGATGTCGCTTCACAGTTTATAACAAGCATGATTCACTGGCATTTATGGCACCCTCATGTTTTCAGGTGATGTGCTGCCGCCTGCTCAGTTTGTGGCTGTGCTGCAGAAATTGCTGGTTTGTTTATTTATTTATTTTGTGTACACTCATTTGCATTATTGCTTTTCAAAATAAGATACCCCTGCACCAATTAAGTTATTTTCATACGGTGATGTTTAGCAAAATTCCCCTTCAGTAAAGCTCATTTAGGAGAAAAATGTTTTTGTGAAGAGACATAATAACACAATGGCCCCTTGAATTTGCTCAGTTTGTTTTTGATAATGTAGGTTTTTTTTGTTGTTTTTTTAGCAACTGTAATTTAAAACCACATTTGTTTGCTGAAATGTTTTCTTATTTTGAATTAGGAATAAAGGTTGAGCCTTCACCTCTGAAACAAATCAAAAATTATCAATGCTTGTAGTCCCCTAAGTGACCACTGGCAGTTGGTTTCAATTTGGCATGGACTCCCTTGCTAAAAAGTAAAATTTAAAACTAACCAATTTTTGAGCCACAGAGTTGGAGGCATGACATTCCAGTCAGTGGAGCTGCACCATTTAGGCCTTATTTTGTCTGTCTGTTCAGAATCCTGTGGGTGACATCAGAGATTGCTGGTCATGGCTTTGATTATATAGCAGAAATTTTGGAGTTGTTGTGGCAAAATGTATCAATAAAACATATTCAAAATGCCAAAATGAGTAAAATTGTGAGGTATTGCAATGAACAGGTTGGCGTCCTTGTTTTAATTGTGGCAGATGGAAGTGAACTTTGGTGAAAAGGGCTGGGCGGCTCAAACCTAAAATTTCTGAGGATTTGTCCCCCTTAAGTGGTGAAGCTCTCATCCCCCAGCCCACTTCAGCTTAGCCCATAAGGAGATTTTCTTTATCTATTATTTCTTCATTCCTGAAAAGACCGGTGTGGAGGAAAAGGAGTGACTCCCTCTTTTATGTCACTGAGGCAGGAGAGACGCTGCTGGCTTGTAGGTTAATGAACATTTTATTCATTTGTCATGCTCATCAGTCACTGCATGTGTAGGTGTGATTTTGACACATCTCTTCATCTGCCTTTGTTGTTGATGATGTTGTTTATTCCCACACCGTGGAATTTTTTCCTGAGTCACAGATCCATCATAATGGAAGCTAAAGGTGAAATCCAAAATGTAGGTGTGTGATAAAAGCCTGGAATGGTGGTGAATCACACCATGAGCTTTGTGGATGTTAATCAGCTGGTTCTAATTTTTGGGTTTCATTCACATTTTCTTTTCTTTTTTTGTTTTTAGTCTTAGTTTAAACATTAAATATAAATGTTTTCAGCCTTTTTATGTTCACTTTATTTTACACCAAATGACACTTCCCTTCAATACAAATCATTTTAATGTGTTTTATTTTTTTCCAGATTTGGTTGACAGACAAGCCATTAGCACTTTTTTTCTGTGTCCCAGCAATAAGAAAATGTAAATGCATGACATTTGACTGCACCCACACCACACCCACCCTTGCCAAGTTGTGCTAGAACCATCCACTGTTCCACTCTGGACGAGTCATGCCAGTGTGCGCCCACACGATGAGACATTCTCTGGCCAACCTTCCCTATCACATAAAAAGAAGAAGTAGCTTGATGGCTCACAGATAAAGTCAACCTTTAACTGTAACTGTTCCATCATCAAGGAGGAACGACTTAAGTGAAGGTTTAAACTGATAGAATGATCAAACTGAGTGCTAGAATTATTTCTTTCCATGGCTTACATGTCTTTCAGTTCAATTATAGATTCTGTTTTGAGAAGATTCCCAACAGGTGGAATTTGTGAAGTTTAGAAATAAACCTTCAAGAAGGTCTGTGGATGTCAATCCTAAACACTGACTCCCTCCTGCATTCAGCTATATTTATCTAGATATCCAGATATATATGAGCTGTCCGTAAGTTGAGTTCTTTGTCAAACCTCTTGGGTGGAACCTAAAGCTAGAGCTTCCAAAATGCTCCTCAATCTTGCCATTAGTTCATCTCCTCGCCCCCCTGTTTTATTTTAATCGTTTCCTCCTAAAGAAAGCAGCTTAAACCCTTGAATGAAGGCATTAGTCCTGGATTCCCTGAAACTTTTTTGATTTTTTTCAAAAAAGCAATGGTCTTTGCCGTATGCGAACACATTTGGCTGCTTTGTTTGCGTGTTTAAAGATCGTAATTGATCGATTTTGGCACAACTCCTGATCTGAGTAGCTTTTGCAAGTTTTAGCCAATAGAGCTAGCCTGGGCTGAAGATTTAATAGTATTTTGATCCATTTCAAAAGGAAACTCACTTATATGCATGAAATGACCGACTGTACATCCTGAGCAGAGCCACACATGAACTTTGGTCTCCTCAAATCATGTCAGATAAATCTCCTGAATTGTCCCATTGACAAAGAACAAAAAGAAAAGCAATCCAGGCAATGAAATAGCTGTGAAGACTAATGTATTTTATCTTGCAAGCGGGCTGGCTGTGTATATGAGAATGGATGGCATATACACTACGTGAAATGATGTGTAGCCCGGCTGAATGGAAGAGAATAGAAGTCAGTGTGGAGCTACGGAGGAGGGATTGCATGTCAAAAGATATGTTCCACAGTAATGGAGGAGTGTCGGGAGCTCATGAAGTGATTCACTGGTGAATTCATGCTCAAGAATTAATCAGATTTCACCCGGCTGCCTTTTTAAGAAAGAACTGAAAAGACACGCTCTTTATATGTTCGCTCCCCCTGAAATGCTCAAAGGAGCTAGATTTGTGGAAGAAAAGATAAATTTTGCCGTCCCCTCACTAGTTTACCAAAAAGGGCAGTCGTATAATTCCAAGTGTGAATATTGATTCCAGTAATATTTCCCCTGTCATATAGTGGGATGAAAGCAAATGTTTTACTGTTGTGGGGATGATGGCACTCTGTTAAAAAGCAACATCATAATTGCACATTTGTTAGAAGATCACAGCCAGGCAGTAGACAGAGTGAGTGCTGCGTGGATCACACTGTACCTTATTTGCCCTGCAATCAAAAGCAGCCACATTGAGTTCCAAAGTAAATGGATTATAATGAAAAGTCTGGGCATGCATTTGCATTATGGCCTGGCCTACATACAGCAGCTTCAGCGTGCAACTCTTATTTTGAAATGGAAATATGTGAAGTGTAATCATGACTTGTGATATATAAGCTTCACTATGAAGTATCTATGAAGAGTTGAGCTTACGTAATAACTTTATTAAAAGTATAAATAGCTATACCAGGAATGTCACAATGAAATTATGCAGAAAAACAAAGACTAAATGATTTTTGATAACTTTATCTCAGATTTAGCATCTTGCTGCGCAGTTCTTGGCATAAAAACTTAAATAAAAACCTTTCATTTGTTTACTATTAGTGTTCAGTCCTAATATCTTAGTCACAACTGCCCTTATAGGCCATCCTTGCACAAAAAATAGGCAAACCTGTAAGGGGCACAACATATCAAGGCCGTAGACCACTTGCTGAGCCTGTAGAGGGAACATAATGCACATATTTATTTATGGGTACGCAAGGGGTGATGATGTGCACCCCTTGCGTACCTCTTGCATGCTCCTTGTGCAATCAGAGCCCAATTTTTGTGTGCTTTCTTAGGACGTCTTATGGGCACTCATGTATAACCTGCACATCCCAAGGGGTCAGTATACCCATCATACAAACGACTAGATTGTGGCATAAGGGCACCGTACAAGAGGATCAATCGTATGTCATAAGGGCGACCAACTTACATTTGCCTTATGATACACAAACCACACGCACAACGATAGGATGTTCCATTTTCATGATGTCCCTTAAAGTGGCCGTACTATCCTCAAGGGAACATGCATTTTTAAAAAGAAAAACAGTCTTACAGCCTGAGTTGTTACAAAGTGAAAATAAAACTATGTCAGTGTCACACTGTTTTATCTACAGGATACCGAGGGATCAGACTGAAATGAGTTCATAAGATAATCGGAATGAGCTTAGTTTCCTATTCTGAGGGATCAAACAGCGACTTTCAGAGTTTCCCTCGCCCCCCTGCCATTTAAATCAGTTTATGCATGACAAAAAAAAAAAAAACAGAGAAGACAGAGCTTCAACCATCAGAGACAAAGGACAGATTAAAGTTGTACAACTTAGTACATTTCCAGAAGGTGCTGTTGAAACTGTTGGTAGAACAGAGCATGATGTGATACGGCATCAAAGCAAGAAAAGGCGAGTTGTACCACATGCCAGAATAGAGATTTCACCCGGCCACAAATCCCCCTCGGATGTTTAAGCAGCAACAGCTCCTGGTCTCATCTCACTTTTTTTTTTTTTTTTTGTCTTAGTTGTAACTCATGCAAATCTGAGACAGCTGGGGGAATAAAACATGTTTGTGAGCATGTGACAGCTGCATCCTCGCACAGAGACATCAGTCCTTAATGCATGAAAAGGATTTGCCTCCCTTCCCTGTCCTTTTTGTCCTTGCATGCATTTCTTTTTTCCTTTTGTTTTACGTCTCCATTCTGTTAATAATACATGAATGTCCTCTTTCCCTCCCCCTTCCCTTATCCCCCCCCCCTTTCCTCCCCTGTAGCAATTATTGAACCCACCTCAACTAGTGCTGTCCCAAGCCCAGGTCAGTATATGTTACTATGCTGTACACCAAGTCAGTAAAGAGGTCCACTGCCTCATACTAACCTGAGCTGGAGTCCCCTCCCTACCATCTTGATTTTTTTGATTCCTTGGCTGGAATGCCTGCTGGGTGTATAGCTTCATTATATGTCCTTTTTGCATTGCCTATTTTTTGTCTTTTTGTATCAATTCAATATCTTACGTGTAACCTTGAGCTGGCTTCTACATTGCAGCGCCCTCCCCCTTGTTTCTTTTATCACAACCCTTACCACCATGCGCGATTAAAGCAAACAGTGGCATCATCAAGTGGCTGTTCCATATACTTTTTGGGTTTGGTGCTTTTCATGTTGCTTAATCCCTTTTTGGCTTTGTATTAAAAGACCCTTCTCTACTAGTGTAGATGAAAGAAAGGACATTATTGGTGGCAAAGGGCTTTGGTTTGCTGTTTTGTCAGATGAAATCGCTGCTGTCCTTGTGCTTTATCTGCTTTTTGTCTACTCTTCTCTGAGACTTCACGTATCTTCTTCTTTTTTTTTCCTCTTGTTACTTTCTCTGACTTTCCTCTGAGTTGCTTCTCTGCAAATCTGTGCAACCTCCCAGTGCTGCTGTTGTTGGTGCTGCACAGTCAATGTCACCCTTGTTTCCCCTCGTCTCTGCGTCCTCCTGCTTCCACGTTCCAGCACAGAGTAATCCTCTCTGGCTAAACCCCTCCCTCTCTTTCTAATGGTTTTAAGCAAGTCTCATAATTTAATCTCCCCTGCTAGTTACATTATTTTCCACAAATAATTTATAGACTCAGCAACTGAAGTTCCACTCATCTATTCCTCCATCACCTCATGTGTGCAATTCATACTGCATGATTCGTTTGTAGAGTGTTTTTAGGAGCTTTGCATCCTGATCTGTGGATAGAAGCCTTTTCCTAGCCTGTCTGACTGTCTGTCTGCCTGCCTGTCTGTGTGTCTTCTGACTGTCTGTCTGTCTGTCTGCCTGCCTGCCTGCCTGCCTGGCTGGCTGCCTGCCTGTCTGTCTGTCTGTGTGTCTTCTGACTGTCTGTCTGTCTGTTTGTCTGCCTGCCTGTCTGTCTGTGTGTCTTCTGACTGTCTGTCTGTCTGTCTGTCTGTCTGTCTGTCTGTCTGCCTGCCTGCCTGCCTGCCTGCCTGCCTGCCTGCCTGTCTGTCTGTCTGTCTGTGTGTCTTCTGACTTTCTGTCTGTCTGTCTGTCTGTCTGTGTGTCTGTCTGTCTGTCTGTCTGTCTGTCTGTCTGCCTGCCTGCCTGCCTGCCTGCCTGCCTGCCTGCCTGCCTGCCTGCCTGCCTGCCTGTCTGTCTGTCTGTCTGTCTGTCTGCCTGCCTGCCTGCGTGCCTGCCTGACTGTCTGTCTGTCTGTCTGCCTGCCTGCCTGTCTGTCTGTGTGTCTTCTGACTGTCTGTCTGTCTGTCTGTCTGCCTGCCTGCCTGCCTGCCTGCCTGCCTGTCTGTCTGTCTGTGTGTCTTCTGACTGTCTGTCTGTCTGTCTGTCTGCCTGCCTGCCTGCCTGCCTGTCTGCCTGCCTGCCTGTCTGTCTGTCTGTCTGTCTGCCTGCCTGCCTGCCTGCCTGCCTGTCTGTCTGTCTGTCTGTCTGTCTGTCTGTACTGAACATTTTCATCCTTGGAGATTAAGTCAAATAGTAGGTGGAAAAAAATCAGTAACAACAAACAATCGGGGCATGGCCTTGAACTCTCATTTGATTGAATGCTTGCAGAACAAATGACAATTTCATGGTTCACAGGAACACCACTGGTTTCAGACCCAGATAAAGTCTCTGAGCGAGCCACCGTTCTTGTTTTGTTCCAAGTTGTGTTAGAAGTTTTTTTTTTTTTGATGGAACTTTCTGTAAGTGGCTTCCTAAGGGGATTTTTTTTGCCCAGATACCAGTAAATGCCTTCTTGTCCCAAAAAGTTTGTAATTAATTTTGATAATTAACTCGAGCAGTTTATTATCTGCTTGTATTTCCCCTGTGAAAGGTTTCAGAAAAAATGTGGTATTCAGTTTAAAACTTGACCTTTATATTTGAAACACAGATGTCCGTGGAGCGAAGTCTAAAGAAATCCCATCCTATGACAGAAAAAAGTCTTATATTTTCCATAAAACTGCAGGTTTTACAAACAGCATTTAACAGCTGAAGCTACAAGTCAGGGTAGACTCACATTAACAAATTTAGAAACATACTTTCACCCTCAGAACCTCAGTTGTTCTCTCTCATTCTCCATTTACAGATGGACATAAAATTATCTGGGCAGGTCTGGCAACATTAGTCCCATCAGGAAGGAGGCATTGCCCAATGCTTTAGGGATTTAAAGATGCTGCACAACAAACTGTTTTGCAAACTGTAATTTTTTCTGTAGAGGCCATTTGTGTAATGCTACGTTCCCACCAGGCTCGGAATTGCAGTTTCAAGCAGCCTATTCCAATGAAGTCTTTGTACACGCATTCGCATTTTGAGCTTGTGTGTTCAAAACTCTTGCATTTACGCATCGCTACACACGTTTTTAAGTGTCAGTTTTTGGGCTCTGTGTAGAAAATGCAAGGGCATTGAACGTGTTGAAAGTTAAGTTGGACTTTGACCAATCAGAGACTCCGATCTGGTAGTGACGCATGGGCAGTGTCCTTTTTTTAAAAACACGGAATAGCCAACCGTTTGAAAAGTGATCAGGGGGAAAATAATAATTGTGGTTTGTGCGCAACTGAAATTGCATCACACCAAGTCTTTCATATATCGGAATAGAGCTGTGAAAGAAAAAGCCTGGACCAAGATTTAAAAGATTAGCACCGCTTTGACATTTGACACCAAGCCTCTTTTAACTGTCGGTGACGGATATGTGCTAGAATGTTGCGCCAGTCTACTGTGAACACCATATGCTAAAAGCACCTTGAAGAATGCCTGTTTAGCATAATCTGAACTCATATCACATGCTCAGTGTGTACGTAGCGAAGATGCAACACTGTTAAAGCAGAGCGGTATCTATTAAACCAGGACATACAAAGAAAAATGTAGTTCCTAATTGCTTTTATCGTACTAAACCTCAGCAACACTATCAGCTACTGGCTTTTGCTCTGAAAGACAAAGGTAGATCCATAGAGCTGTTCATTTGCAGAAGCTGTGAGTATTCAGAGAGCCAGCTGCATCCCCTCGCCTTTATCTGACTGTCTCAAACCGCTTTCAGACAGTCGGCCTTCGCTGTTGCTGCATTTCTACCTAAAACAAGCTGTGCAGTGACAGATGATGCTGCACAAATAATCTGTTACAAAAGGCATTAGTGCAATCATCACAGACAGTTGTTGGCCCAATTTTCGAGGGGGACCTGGTTGGAGACGAGATGGCACCCAGGCATCAATAGCCGTAAAAGAAATTCTACAAGCTTGCAGAATTCTAGCACCTTTTAGCAAAGCTTTTTCATCTGCATAAACGGTTCAGTGTCCAACATGAGCTTAAAACGGGGCAAAAGCGGTAATTGTTTTATTCCTTTTTAAAAAGGATATAAACAAAAGGCTCTGAAGTATTGCTTACCGGCTTTGCGCCGGTAAGGTAAGGTGTTTCGGTCAGGGCAATGCAGGCTTTGACAGAGTTTGGAGTAACAGTTTTGACGCCTAAAACGGAAAAACACATAGCTATTAGGGTCGCCAGTTAAATTAGGGGTTTGGACCCAAAAAAAAGAGTATTTTCCGACCAAAATGGCGAGGCGGGAAAATGTAAATTTCCAGTTACTAATGATGGACTGGACTAATGATGTCGGAGCGCCACGTTGTTGTCTGCAACCAGGTCCTCTTGCAATTTCCTACTTAATTACTTTATTACTGTGTATAGATCTACAGGAAACCAGATTTTACAAAAAAGATCTAATGAGTATTTTGTGTATTAATTTCACACACAGCTCATAAACAATTAAAATATTTGAAACACCTAACAATTTGTTTTTTGTCTGTAGTCTTAAGTGAATATGCTCTGCTGATATGATTATATTTGCTGCCCCATTGTGTGTTCAGTATGATTATTGTGCGTTTTATATTGATTTTTACTTATAAAAGTGTTTTATTTTAACGACTGCGAGTCTCACGTCAGTGGTTTGTAGTGCTTCTACGGTGTAATGGGGGTATATATGATCTTTTAAGAGCCAAATCTACTGGGGTGGGAGTGGCCACATGTACCTTATCTGGTCTAGACTGGAGCAGGTTAACAACCATCTGAGCAATACTGCTCACAGTAAAGTCCTGCCTCCTAGCCTGACCCAAGGGCATCCGTATTTTATGCGTGTTTTTATTTAACTTGCCCCCTCCCTGGTCTCTTAACCAGGACCAATTTGCTATTGAAGACCCCGCCCAAGGGTTAACTGGCCTGGTCAACAGCTTTCAGGACCAATGGGACATTCAATCCCTTCTACCTCCATGAGGTGTCAATTAGTTTGGAAATTGGTAAGGGTTGCTATAGAAACCAATCAAAAGGACCACACATAGTTAAATGTCAAGCAATTACAAAGCATGAACTGTGCTGTGACTGTGTCAGAAAGTTATACTACACAGGGGCGATTCTAGCAATGGATCATTCATTAACAACATATGTTTTATAAAAATAATAAATATTTGTGGTTTTTTAAGATCACTCAAAGGTTAAAAGCTTTCACGGAAATAGACCAAAAAAGAAAAGGTCACGTGTCTTTTACATTGTTGCAAACTGTGGTTTCATTATGTTGTATTTTTATTCACTCTGAAGGTGTTAAGCTCGTTTCATCTTAAGCATATGGATTTGTGTGCTTTTACCAAAACATAAACCACAGATCCAATACTCTAAAGCATCTGGCTCTGTGCCATCCTGTCATCCTAATGAAATGTAGATCTGCGATAATAGCATATGCTCCCACAGGCTGCCAGGTCTGTTTATTTTTTTCAAATCTCTTGACAGTAGAAAAGCAGTAAATTTATCACTGTGCTTAGCCACAAAACTCTTTGTGTGGTTCATCCTTCAGCACCACCGAGGGAACAAAATATATTATGTACCTAAAGCAAAAACCAGCAACCTAAAGGTTGAAAGTATCAAAATAAAAACACAAAGGATTATTATTAATAATAATAATAGATTTTGTTAAAAAAAGTGAATTTGTATAAATAAAACACAGTAGTAACAACAAAATAAAATTAATCAGATATAATGGAGACAAAGATGAGTATTATATGATGATTTTGAGTCGTGATTTGAAAATGGATAAAATGAACATTTTTCTGCTTCTAATACAAACATACGGAATAAAGTATACCAGGATAAATTGTGGAGAAAGTAAAGCTACATTTTGGAGGCCTGCTCTCTTTTTATAGTTGCTGCTTCATCAAGCTCATGCTCTAAATGATTGAGACTGAAAGTGGATTTTACATCTTTCTTTTTTCAAGGTCCAGAGCAAAACATCAAAGACATGATCTACCTATTGAAGTATTTTGCTGAGATCTTCCCAAATGAAAGTCAGTCACCAACTCCCCAAGGCAAAAAAGGCTTTGCTAATCAGATCACTGCAACATTTTTTCAACATTTGAAGCTCCTTTAATCAAAAAATATATAATTTTAACTCTGAGGTAATGTTGTTTTTAGAGAATGGCATTAAAGAAGAAGGTTTTGATGTTACCACAGGGTAGATTTAAAGTCACTTTAAGTGCATTTACCACTTTTAGCTTTTTTCTTTCAGAAATTTCTTAGACTAAAGACTTCTGACTACATTTGCATAAAACTTTTTACTTATTTTCCACTGTGTATTTATTTATATGTCCTATAATCATATGAATCGGAGAAACAGAAATAAGAAATACTGTGATTCAAAACTATCATGCTGCTCCTTGGTCAGTTTCCTTTAAAGAGACCTCAATAAAGCTCCAGGAAACTGTTGCACAGTCAAACCTGCAGTTATTCATACGCCCAGCAAATTCTAACTTCAAATTGCTTTTGTTCAACCAGCAAGTTTCTTCTTGACACAGACATCTCCCAAAAACGTTTTACATTTTAACCAAAAGGAATATATATAATAAATAATGTCAGGCTTGACTGTGGGTCTTTAGTTTTTTTGTCTTTGGTATTATAGAAAAGAAGAACGGTATACAAGTTTTCACTTCCACTATTTACTTGAGGCTCTTCCTGCCCAAAAGAGCCAAACTTAAAAGCAAAAATGAATCATTTAAATAGTATGGTGATGTGGCACAACCCAAAGCAGTAACTATTTAAAGCAAGATTTACATTAAAAGTTTGGGACTTGCATTTGTTTTCCTTTTCTGTGCACATTTTAGATCTTCACAAAATCTACTCTGCATCCCCAAATTTGGTTCATTCATAAATTCTGTTTGTTGTTTTGGATGTTTAAGTTATTTGTGTTTGAAATGATAAAGTATCAAGCAAAAACAGACAAACAATTGGCTGCAAATCACAGACAAACCAAGGACGTGCAGATTAGCAATTAACACTTAGTGGCCTTCATGTAATTCTTATTCCATCATTATTTTGCATCTTCCATTTACAGTGGGAACAGACGCGAACGCCGCTGCATGTGAGCATGTCTCTCCAAGTCATATTGTGCATGTATAATGAGTGAACACTGTCCTCACCGTCTCTGCAGCTGCACACGCTCTTAATGAGGCTCATTCATTTTCTGAATGTGTTTGACCTGCAGAACATGGACTCTTCTAATTGACAGTTTTAACTAAAACAGGCACGGCCAGCTAGCTGTTTGGAACACATTTCATTCGAAATCCAATATTTTTTCCTAAAAATAAGTTTAAGATCTATGAATATTTCAGTTTTTGCCTTGATGTTTTCTTTTTTTTTTTGCTCTTTTATAACACAATTAATCAGAATATAAATTTTAGCCAACTACTAATGAACTAAACTATCAAATGTTTGTGAGGATTTACTAATATGACATAATTAACTAAACCTTAAAAAACCATGTTGAGTATATATGGAAAATAATTTAATAAAACATTAACAGTGCACTTCTTCTACACATAACTTGTGTAAATATTTACATACACTACTCAGTATTGCGAAAAAAATCCCCCAAAAAGCACTTCACTTCTTATTACGCTGCCGTTCTGAATTCGTGGTTTTGTTTGTAACTTTAAAATAAATCCAGAACATCTAGTCTCCTCCTGATGAAAATAAACTTCACTAGGCCCTCACAGGTTACAATGTTTTTGGATTTAAGACACAATTTACATTAGAACAACAATATTTTAATGTTATTGTCCCATAAATTCCAGTATAATTCTTATAGATGATAATGTTTTTTTTTGTTTGTTTTTTTAATGAATGAGCTCCATATAACGTAATAATACAGCATCAAAGTCGATTACAGAATTCTTGTTCTAATACCATAGTGTTACACTTGTGATGACAGAAAGTTAAATGGCAGCAAATAGTTGGCGTTAGAGCTGTGACGGTGTAGGATTTTTGATCACCACGGTGATGAACCAGCAGGGGGCGCAGTGTTAAAAGTTAAAAAATATTCAAGATTTTCTTTGTTTTAAACAGTAATTTTCCAAGTGGGAAATATTAGTTCATTCAACAGATGTTCAGATTTTTACCTTTCTGTCCATTGCAGATAGCCAAAAATGCTGAAGGGGAGTTTTGTCAAGCAGCATTTCTCAGTCTCTTTTGAGACATTTTTAATGTATTTTACTAAATATTCAGCAGAGTATCTCAAACTCACAAACCTTTGGGGGGGTCTTGCATGAGTGGACAGACTCGAACAGTTTCAGTCCTCGAGCACTGAACTTGTTGACACTAGTGTGTTAAATCGCTTGTGGAGCCTCTACAGTAAACAGCCTCCACTTTACCCAGCATGCCTGGTGTCAGATACACTGAGCTGCCCACAGATAATCCTTTTTGGCTGTGCATTTTTTACCAGCTTATCAGTTTCATGGTTATAAGATCACGAACCATAGCGCGTCCCCCCCCCCCCCCCCCCCCCTCGGCATTCTGCTGCATGGCTGCCACAGCTCTTGCCCCTCATGCATTTCATTTTTTTTAAGGTGATATGCTGACCTTCATTTTTACCGGGTGCTAACTCTGCAATCACCTCTGGAAGGGCCTGATAAGCAGATGGCTTGTCGTCCATCAAACTTGACCTATTGATCCTTGGACAGTGTAAATAGATGATGGATTTTGTCCTTTACCTGGAAACATGCGACCCCCCCCCCCCCCCCCCTACAAACAAAAGCCTGATACAATGGCTTCATGAGAAAATGCACATGCTGATGAAGAAAAACCTTCATTCATAAAAACATTGTACTGTTGAAAAGCAGGCAGGAGGGTAAAAGTCTCCACTAACTGCATATTAAAAAGTATTGTTCCCTACATTACTGCAGACATGGTAAGACTAAAGGTGTTGCTCCACGGCTTTGTAGCTCAACACTGTGAATTATCAAAGCTTGCCAGAGCTAATTTGACTGATCAACAGCTCCCATTCCCACTCAAACACTTGTTTTGTCATGCCATGTTGAAAGTCGGTGCTTTCATCAAAGAAACCCGCGTTAAGCCACATATGATCTCCTTTTGTATCTTTTAAATCCTTGATAAAGGATAATTTGATCAAATTATTGTTCTTTTATTCATGTCATGTAAGACATTCCTTCAAATTCCCTTTCATTGAGGTTGGTTGAGTTGCAATTAAATGCATTTTAGTTCCTTAAGTGTACTTACTGTGCCAATGTATTATTTAAGCACTTTAATGGTTTATTTATTATTTTTTCTAATTCATGTTTAAACAATGTATAATTAGTTTGGATCAGACAAATGTTAGCAAATTTAAGAAATACGTTTGTTATAATTATGCAGCACAGCAAATACTCCAAAAAGGCTTAAATAGGAGAAATTACTTCATTAGCAATTGTAATATGAACAATAATTCTTATGTTTACAATATTAGTATATTAGAATTACATAATTTAGTAACAAATTAATTCAGTTTTTTAATGACAAACCCGAGCAGAGCAGAATTTTCCAGCCATTCTATCTTTATCGCCTTCTATGACCTCTGTGTTACGCACCTGCAGTTTGAAAGTTCACTTGAACGTAATAAAGAAGAGATTTACTAACACACTGCTTGTGCTTGCTCCAATATTTTATATCACTGTGACTAAATCAAATCTAATTTTAAATTACACGTCTTTTTCTTTTTTTCTCCAGTAATGGAAGTTTCCAGTTCCTACTTTTATGTACTCTGAGTGAAACTTCCCACTCTTTGGCTGCCAGAACACATAAAAACACGCCTCCTATTAGTATTAACATCAGCCTCTCAAAGTAAAACATGTTGGTATTCAACAGTAGAAAAGCAGTTTTAGCCTCATTTGCCACAGAAAAAAGCTTGTTTGTTAAAGTCCATCAATTGCTATTCTATCAGTCCTGCCAACTCTGTTATTCTATCAATCTCAGCTGATGACTTGTAAAAAGACTTTTTGTGAAGTAGAAACTTATTCCAGCTAGTTTTTTTCATTTGAGTGGCTTGATTTTAATTTACTCATCAGTTTTGTGCAGTAGCATCGCAGTTTGTTTGTTTTTTTCAATTATACCGTTTCAGGATTCAAAGGGTTTGTTGTCATAGGCACAGTAGGAAACGGGTTTCCCTGCACAATGAAATTCTTACTTTGCTGTCTGCTCCGAATGCCAAGGTTAAGTTAAATAAAAACAAAAAAATGGTACCATTGTTGTACCATTTTAAGGGATTTTTCAGACGTCTCAATGAAGTTAAAGTCCTATTAGTTGTCAGATATGCAAATGTGTCCTCTGCATTTGACCCATCCCATTGGGGGAGCGGTGAGCTGCAGTCACACCACGGGAACCATTTGGTGGTTTAACCCAAATCCCCCCCACTCAAACCAATCCAACCCCTTCATGCTGACTAAGGGAGACATTTGGTTCCATTTTTAGAGCCTTTGGTGTGACTCGACTGTGGATTGAAGTCACCAACTTCCAGTCTTAAGTTATGGACACACAAGGCAAGTGACCCATGTTAAGAAAGTGCTAAACAGTGTTCTTGAATGTGCATTTAACCCATGGTGTTCACACTGAACAAGGGGTTTTTTCTGCTTATTTTTCTTTTTCTACTGTTTGCAAGCGCATATCCACCGCCTACAGTTAAAATGGACTTGATGCAAAATGTCAAAGTGGTGCAATTCTGGAAATCTTGCTCCAGGCGTTTTCTTTCACAGCTCATTCTCAGCTGATTCTGATTAGAATTCCCGCCAGGCACAAAGTGCAATTTTTCATTTGTCCTCCATGATCACTTTTCAAACAGTTGGAACTTCCAGGAAATAAAAGCGACGCCATCCATACATGACTACCAAATCCAAGTCCCTGATTGGTCAAACTTTCAATTACCACGTGTTTCTTACATGAAGCTCAAAAACGGTTTTAACATGCGTAGCTACGCATTAGAGTTTCTTTAACGCAAAAGCCAGAAAGGTGCATTTACACAGACTTTTCATTGGAAAATTTGGCTTAAAGGGTGTTGCCAAGAACGCAGTGACATAGCTTTAGGCTGGACACTCTTCCACTAGACCACTGAGTTGTGCTAAGTGGATGAAGTCCAGGGATCAGCCCAGGCTTTATACAGGCGTAGTTACTTTATTAAAAAGAAAAAAAGTTACAGGTTTTTTGCTCATTTTTTAACAAAGTATCTCTAAAAATTGTTATTACTTTAGCTTCTCTAACCAAGTATAATAATTATTCATTTAGTGAAAAAAAGAAA
Organism: Oryzias latipes; assembly: GCF_053564925.1. Lineage (NCBI taxonomy): Eukaryota > Metazoa > Chordata > Actinopteri > Beloniformes > Adrianichthyidae > Oryzias > Oryzias latipes. Next base: position 12,457,598 of record NC_136240.1, read on the forward strand.
CAGAATGTAGAAACTAAATTGGTATTTAGTACGTTGAGCTTGCTGAGCACACTGTAGATAATAGATGACCTCAAAAAGAAAAAAAACAACAATCCCATTTTGCAATGTGAGGGAGTCAAAAATAAGTTCCAAATTTTAGCTGCAAAGAAATCTTGCTAGAAATGGACTCTTGACTGGACATTTAAAAAAATCATTTTAAAGGGAAACTGATTATTCGACTACAAGTTAAAAAAAGAAGCAAAGTAGTTACCAGCCCATTAAACCTGATATGTCTTACCCCGCAAAGGGGGTTTGTGGCTTCCCAGGTCCATTTGAGAGCCTAAAGCAGATTGATGAGCTGCACATTTAATTAGGATATCGGAAAAATCTGCGAAAAGCAAGTGCGTGTTAGCATTAAAACTCTATAGTCTGACATTTTCCAGACTCATAAAGTATTCAAGACACATTTAACCCTCTCTCAAAGGCCCACTTACCTACCTCTCATCCCTCCAGTGTTAACTACATAAATAGATTATTATCCGTATTTCATTGGACTTAACCTTCACTGTTCCTCTCTGCTCCCTGAAAAGGCTCACATTCACCGCTGCCTTTCACCTGTTTGTCAGTCTTTATTATAAATGCTTAGCCCCCAGTCTGTCAGCAGATTATTGTATTTACCTCACATCTGTGTCAGTTTCTCTGTCTCTGCCTGTCTTTTTCCAGCCCTGTTGTTCTGTTGCTCCCTTCTTGCCCCTCTACCTCTGATTATCTCCTCCATCGTATTTCTCCAGGAGTAATAAATCTATACGTGGTCTTGCTGTCAGCTCCTTTCTCTGAGAGATGAGACTTGCATGTGAATATTAGAACCAAAAATGTCCTCAAAGGAACAAAAACATTTTTTTCAAGACTTTGCCTTTTTTATTTGTAAGTTATTATGAGTTTATTTCAGCCTAAAATTGTCATTATTTCCGTCTTAAGTTATATCTCTTCTGGGTTTGCTAAACGACAGATCCAACATATTGTGAGCTGTGTAAATAAAAAATAAAGCACGTTTTTTTTTGTATTTTTTTAGGTTAGTTCTTTGTGAGTTATGATGTTGTTTTCACAGCTACAAAAAAAAAAGATTAACTGAGCCCGCTTTTCTACGGTTTTGCAAATGAGAAATAATGGCCACATAGGAGAAGCTAAAGTAACGGGGCAGAGAAAAAGAAAATGCTAATCTTTTCCCAGCTTTAATTAGCACCTCACCACAGCAGTCAGGGTGAATAATAAGACAATTCAGCTGGAAAGATGGGTTTTAGTTCCCCAAAAAACAACCAGGCCTGTGTGGTGGCTGTGTGAGAGCTGGAGCAGAAAATGGATACTCCTTCACTTCTATATGGGCTGCCATAAAAAGTCATTTTTGGTATAGAATTGCGACATGTAGGTATATTCTTCTTTTTGGACAGTGGGTAATGGTTACTGGATTAGCAGTAATGGGAGGGTGATTGAACAAAGTAAACAGTAGAGGCTACAGTATACCAAAAAAGATGGCTTTTGGGCCAGATTCTGCCTTGCAGTGGGTTCACCCTGTGCTTTTGGTTCTTCTCTGGTTCTTATCTCTGTTAGGAACAGTCCACTGAGAAGTTAAATAAGAATATTATCAGTCATAGGGCGAGCGGATTACATGTGTTGCCATCGTCCTTGACAAATTAAAAAAACAGCTTTGTTATGTCTTAATTAATTGTAAAGAAGCTTTTCTTCAAATCATCGTGTGTTTTGGACACCACCTAAGGTGTTTAAGCTTCAATAACATAGACTACCAAAGGGTTTAAACCTACTTTTATATCAAGGCTAACATAGTCCAAAATATCCCAGATTTGGTCCAGAGGGTGTTATGACACTGATGAATTCCCTCTGTTAGTGTGCTTTGATTTGAACTCACCCATGCAAACACGTCAGCCTTGGTTTGACTTGGCAAAGGAACTCTGGTGTGGTTTACAGACAGTGGTAATGCTAACAAACTGTCGAGAGCACAAGAGAGCAAAAGGAACAAAAAGAAGGGGAAAAATGTGCATTTGGTTAAAAGTAAATAAAAAGAACAGTAAATGAGGTGAGAAAAATGCTCTTACCGAGAATTTTTTAAGAAATAAATTCTGTCACTAAGACACTGAGATTATTTCTTTCTTGATACGATTACTTTTCTCGCTAGGCAATTGTTAGACCTAAGAGACTTTTTCAGGGAATTTAGTTTGGTTATGTGAAAATGCAAAGAAAACCAAGTTAAGGTAGAACTTTTTACCATTCTTCACTTAGTTGAACCAGGTCAATAGGAATAACTTAATGTAAAAGAAATGGAAATAAGCAGCTAAAATGTGACTTAAACTATTCTACTTCCTTTGGGTTACATTAGTACTTGGGTACAAAAAAATGAAACGAAAGTTTCCTAGAATTTAGTGATAACTCTAGTCAAAATTGTCGTTGTTTTTTTTATTAATTAATAATTTTTTGTATTCTAAAGCAAATTGCTACAACTCATTGAGATATTTGTTCCAATCTCGTCTGTTTTTTTTGTACTACTGTGGTCACGCTTCTATAGTCATATAAGGTATGTTTCCGGTGTCCAGAGGACAAAAAGGCAGCCAAAGGCAGAATAATCTATGCTGCACAGCAGTTTACTAAGTTGTAAGCATAATTTCTGGAACACAAACAAAACCATTTGGCTTGGCCATACGTGAGTGATTTTATCTCAAGGGCATCTTGTTTTCTTCTTTAAACGCCGGCTAGTATAGCTTGTGATTTTTATCTACAAGAGGAAACCACTGCAAATTGATGCGAAAAAAATGTTCACCAAAAAATAAAAGAGTGGAAGTAATAAATACTGTGGCCATTGCGTGCACTCTGCCGAGATACGGTCCATTTAGCACATGGCCGTGGTAAAAGAACTTGCCAGCCTTCCGCTGTGCTCTCAGCTGCTAGACAAACACTTTTGAGAACCTCCAGACAGCGAGAGCTTCTTCTAATGTTTCCTATTTTTGAGATCAGGAAATCTGTAACTTTACACTCTAGTCCAGCAAGGCAATATCAATGACATGAGCCTTCTTTTTCGACAGGAGGAGATGGAAGTAGATGTGTTCGTAGTGGTAAAACCCTGGTAGAAGATAATTGGATAGTCTGGTAGCACTCTCACTCATGCTGGAGCTAATGTAAGTTGAGGACTACAGCTGCAGAGTGGTGTTCCAGGAAGATCTAGACTATTAGAATGAGTATGAATGTTCCCTGAAGCCTTTCAGCAATAGGATTTTCAGGAATAATATCTGCACTCTTTAAACTGCCATACCATTATACTAGTAGCAAAACTCTATATAAACAAGATAAATGCAAAACTAGGTGTAATATTACACATACTCTGCACTAAAGTTAGGTTGTTTTGAATCTACCTTATCAGAACCAAAGCAACTATCTTTTTAAATAATATGGACAAAAACTAACTTGTTTAAACAATCTGTGGATTGCAGTGAGTTTCATATAATCCTTTAGGTGTAAAAACAAAAATAAACAGAACTTTAGACTCTTCTCATCTCTAAAGTGTCACATTCTGTGAGAGTATGCTATACTGGAACTGCTAAGAGTTTAAAACAAAAACAATGTTTTCAGCTTGAAATAAAAATCATGTGTTTCATATTCTTCCTAAAACAACAAAAAAAAGCTCATTATTTATTTGTGGCCATCAGATAAACTTAGATCGCCGTCCCTTACTGAAATAAATCTGATGCTACAGATGTTGATGGGGAATAAAACTTTTTTTTTTTTTTTTTTTTATTCATGTGTCTTAAAAGGAAACTCTCTTTTTTTAATAAAAGGGAAAAAAAACGTTTGTGGTATAGCTCCAGATTACATGTTCAAAAAAATCACACAAAATGAAATTGGTCGGTAAAAATGCCTCTTTTAAAATAAACTGTAATTTGCTAAATGAACAAGGTAAAAAAAACAACAACATATTTTTAAGTTCTACCCAGGTGGCCCATGAACACATGATGGCAATTGAACTTTTTAGTATGTTTGTAATAGTTTGGAATGATACCCAAAATGTATAGAAAAAAACATGTAATATTTACCTTGCAACCAATTTCAATGCAAATAAACAGAACAAAAGTAAGCTAAGAGACATTTTTAAAGCATGGAACCCTCCTGTGTGGCTCCTCTGATCACTGACACCACACTGCAACATGACTGAGTCACAATAACAAGACGTCATAGGCTTGTTTGGAGCGACCTCACTTTAACTTCTGTGTTCTATCCCTACTTCAGCAATTGACCGCGCACTACAGTACTTGTATATGAAAGTGCCTTTCAGTCATCACAGCCGTGAATAGTTTTCTTGTTGATTTGCATTTCCAACCTTGACTTTAGCAGAATTCAAGTTTCCTCTAAGCATAACAGCCCAGAAACCAAATGCATTTGGCCTCCACTGTGGAAGCACAGTCAGAGCAGAGGACATGACATAGATGGGTAAAATTGGCTTTCTGACAAGGGTTTTCCACCTTTCGTCATGTGTTTTTATAGTTATTTAGTTCTTCCCCTTTTAATTCTGTGGTCAGGATGGAGGTCTTCAGTGTTGAAGCGCTCTTTAGGCCAACCTGCAGCAAAGTGTTGCTTTTCTTTGGCAGACATTTACCTCTGAAGGGCTCGAACAAAAAGACCTGCTCCTTTAAACAACTTCACTGTCAATCACCGGGACATTTTCTGTTGGATTAGACGCAATTTGTGTTCATACACAGAGGTGTCCCTGACGTTCTTTATTACTTCTATTGAACCCATCTGTGCCTGCTGATGAATTCAATACTTACACACAAACACACTTGCATAGAGGAGAGAAAAGTGCTTAGGGTTAAGGAAAACACTCTTATTCAGCCCCAAAAAACACTTCACCGCAGATACATTAGAGTAAAGCTTCTGTTGCTTGTTTAGGGCTTGTCGACAGTCTTCAGGTTAGTTTTATTGACAAACCAAACCCTAATGACCTTGGAGTTTTTAAAACCCAGTTAGAAAAAGGTCATGACATTCAGAAAGGGCATTCTCTTTGGGGAAATGGTTCAGGTCTCTGTCCGTTAAATAAGGTTAGTTTTATCTGCTCGATTTCAAAGCCTCTTGGCTCTGTTGGCGTCTCTAAAGAGAGGCTTCCCTTTTCAAATGGGGAAAAAAGACGCCATGTCACTCATATTTAATGCACATTTTAGAGTGTAGAGAAGGCTATCGCGCACATGCAAGCACTCGCAAAGTATAAGGATGCTCCTGTTTCATGTGTGTTTGGACAGATGCATTAGTTGAATGACTGGGAGGGTTGATACTGACAGTAAATGATACACTACTTTGCATCTAAGTATTCGCACACACAAACAAAATGCCAGCACACATAAACACTTTTTACGCGGAGTGCTGTGTTCATTGCTATCTCAGCTCCACACTCCTTTCCTCGGTCCTCCTCACGCAACAGAGAAACTGAAATGCAAGTACTTTAAAAGAAAGCCTTAGAGGCCCTCACAGCAGACATTAACCGTTTAGGATTTCCTCAGGCTTTCAGGTGATACGCTCTTCCAGGGTTTGTCCACAAATGATGAATAAAGGTCAACAAGCGTTCTGAGAGCCGCCTTTACTGCCATCCTTTTCACATTTAATGCACCAAAACTGTAACGTCCTCTGAAGGGTTGAACGTTGCTTCTTTTCCTGCATGTTTAAAACGATCAATGAGCCACTCGAAGCCGGGGTCGCGTCACCAGTGACATGGCTAATTAGCACTTAAGAATGCCAGATGCTTCAGTCAGAGCAGATTTGAAAGGGAACAAGCAGTTTAGACCTCTTTGCTCTATATTTGTTATTCCTAATGCCATCTTCCATGCAGAGATCATAGTAATGGTGGGTGGTTCCCAGTGGGCCGTTGGCTACAGATCTGCATCCCAACAAGCTTAGGCAGAAAATGACTGGAAACAGACCCTTGACCGTCTTGCAACACGCCAAAATGAGCTCTTTTTTTTCCCTTTTACTGGCTTTTTATTTTGGACATTTGGATGATTGATGTGGACTTTGAGCTGACTGGCAGATCCTTTCTTTTTCTGCAAATCAGTAGAAATCTTAATTACTTGTGGAGCAGAGCTGAGACAGAGCAATAAATTACCCAAGATAGTTTTCAGACGGCATTCTAGTGCATGCTAAACATCAGCAGAGATTCTTTCTTTTTCAACCAAAAATACTTCAGCAACTTCTGCAATACAGGATAATCACTGGTCGATTTGATTTGATTCTGCCTCAGACAGATCGATTGAGAAGACTTCTTCTAAGTCTCTTTGGAACACCTGAGCTTTAATCCCAGTGTTGACATTCATTCGACTACCAACTAACTCTGTAGCGAAGAAAAGCGGCTTTGCGCCGTCATACAACATTTTACACAGTGCAAAGCCAAAATGTAGAGCAGCTTTTCTCTGCTTCAAAAAGAGTGGATTCACCTAGATTGTGTAAATGATCAAGCAGTTACTGTATGTCGACGAGTGTGTGTTATTTAGGTGTTGCCAGCAACATCTTCAGTGTTAAAGGGTTACAAATAGATTTAAAAAAAAAAGAATAAATAGATTTTTTTTAAAAAGAATTTATGCCCGAAGGTCAGAAGTTTTCTTTCAGATAAGGTGGTGTAGCTCTAACAGCTGACATTGTCTGTATTTCCAAAGGGAAATGGGCATTTTGAGGCTTTTTCTTGGATTTGTTTGAAACACCAAACTGATTGGGACAGAAGTTAGAACTTCTGGTACTACTTCTTTTACTATCATAGCTAGTTATTATATCTGGGTCCAGCACGTTTCTATGACTTTACTGAAATGGGACATGTGTACAGGAAATACTGCCTTGAGTGTCTTATGGAGGTTCATTTCATTTTTTGTTTTTTTCACACATTACTCCAAGACAAATTAGCATTTAGACCAAAGACAGACCTGTTTATTGGATTGCGGGTTACACAAATCAATAAAACATTTTCAAACAGCTGAAAAAACCTTAAATCATTACTTTCTGGACATGTGTGGCTTTAAGGATTTCTGTAGGGATATTTTCCAGCCCATGTAAATGCTTCTGCAACTATCTTATCATGAATCTATTATAACTGAAGCAATATTTCCTATGCTCACCCTTAACCTTTCAATGAAAAACTGGACCATTTTGAGGATGAATACGAATGAATCTGCCATCCTAATGACACAGATATGTTTATGTATTGTAAAGGCTGCATTGAGATTTGTTGCTCCTTGAATCTGGCTGAAGTTGAACCAAAGGTCAGTTCACTGGTCCAATTTGTCAGTAAATGCAGACTCGCTTCCTTTAGAGAATCAAGTCGATAATGTTTGACCTCGTGAGAAAATCAGGAACACAGAGGCAGAGAGTTGTACAAGGGATGCAAAACCACCAAGTGTGTATTTCATCAAAGGCAATAAATACAGAAATAGACGTATCACCATTACTTATTTTGAGACAACATATTGATAGTGTTGCATCAGAGGGAGAAGAAACCTGCTTATAATAGACATAAGTAGATTTGGGTAGATGATGGATGTGGACGGGTAGATAAATGGTAAAGATTTCTTAGGGATAATTGGAACTTTGTGTTTCCTTTTTTTTTGTCAAATATTGATTGGAGAAACCTAAAAGTAAACAGATCTGAAATGCGGAGATTAAAACCTTACCTGATATTTTCCAAATGAAATCAACAAAACTGTTGGCAGGCGACACAGAGATAAGTTTCCAATGTTACAGCATTGTTAGAAACAATTTGCTTTAATGTTGCAGCTTCTGCTGAGTTTTAACAGCTCCTTTTCATCACTCTAATGCTTAAAACAGAATAAAGCCAGTCATCAAACAAGACCATCCCCCATGATGCATTTCTCACTGAGGAGTTAATGCTAACATTCATTACAGATGTTTTACTATTTGACTCAAAGCAATTCATGTTTTCGTTGAACATCTTGTTCTTTTAAAGGCAGAATATTCTTTTTAAAAATGTTTTTATCTGAAAAATGAAAATAAAGGTTAAAGTAACCACTGCCTAAGTGTAAAGTATCAACAATGTATTGTTTCTAGAGGCACTTCAAGCATGTTTTAGTGTCTGCACTGACATTCTGGATGAAATGTGCTTTAGGTTTAAAGGTCATATGGATATTTTACTTTAAATTCATGTCTAAATACTGATTTCTGCATTGGCTGAGATTCAGTAATCAATAGTTGCACTGCTAAAAGTTTACAGAGAAAGTTTTTTTACTCTGACAAGAGACACTTATATATATATATATATATTCACTTTATCCAACTTGTCTTTTCACTGTTATAGTGCAACTGTTGCTTTTCAACCAAGAGGCATCAAAGAGCTCTGTGGACATGAGTCATTTTCACTGGAAATTTTCTGAGAGGAAGTTTCATTTGCTGTTTAGAAACACAACGTTTTAGTATAAAGTGCAGGCCTCCATTCAAGCTGCACTTTCACAAACACCTGCAGTTTTAGTGCAGTTTATTTAAAGACCCACTCTAATGAAAATTGTTTTTTGGGTGTTTTTAAGATGTTCTTGTGGCATTTTTCGGATCATGGAGGACGTATAAAAAGAAAATTTGGCTTAATATCGTTGTGAATCCTAAGTTGACAAAAAAGCTGTTTGTAAAATCTTGTAGCAGTGAAAATCGGCGGGCCGTGAGCTCCCTGCTCCATTCTGATGCATCCACTTGCAGTAAATAGATCCATGGACGTCTTCATTTTCCTCGTCTGAGCTGGCATCTGGCTCAAAACTGCACGGCCAGATTTCTCGCCATTTTTGATGCATCTCTAATGTTAGGTTAGCTAAGCTAAGTTGGTAAGCTAGCGAGAAAAAGTGTAACCAAATAGATGATGGGAAATGGGGAAGGGCTTACTCCAGGGGTGGGCAATTCCAGGCCTCGAGGGCCGGTGTGTCTGCATGATTTCCAGATAGTCTTGCCCTACTCATGGCTGATTACCTGGTTCAGGTGTGTCCAGCCAATTAGAACATGCCAGAGCAGGGTATGCTGGAAAACGTGCAGGAATGCGGCCCTCAGTGCCCACCTCTGGCTTACTCCATGCTCACAATTCCCCCCACAACTCAGAGGCAAAGTTGTACTGCTGCAGAAACTATGTCCTAGAAAAACGATTTCTATTTTGGCTAAAAACAACATAATCATAGTTAAAAGACCACTAGGAACGCTTTCACATAAGATGATTGGAGTGGGGCTTTAAACTACTTACTATTTTTTCAAAATATCTTTTTTGCACCAATTTTGCCCACTGTGAATGATTCTGAGTAAAAACAGTGAGGTTATTGTAGAGAGCTTAAATGGTTCCAGTTGTTTCTCATTCACAGACAGAGGTAACAGAGCGTTAATAACAGAGAACACATTTCTGAACCTGTAGCACAGGCTGCATGTCGTAATTATCTGTTAAAGCCATGTTTCATTCTGCCCGACTACAGTAATGGCACTGGGATGTCAGAGATGTCAAATCCCCTCTTTATTTGTGCCTTAAATACAGTCACCAGATTAACTGCTGCTGACATCAGTGGCTTAGTTTCCAGCCATTTTGGTGCATCTCGTTTCCAGGACGACAGATGGAGGCTATCAGAATTAATCACCAGCTCTACTGTTAGTTTGCTAGTTTTATTGTGAAATTGATTCTTTTTTTTTTACTATCATTACTAAATAAAATGAAGTTAGTTTGAAATATATTTTTTTAACTTTGTTGCATTACTTTTGTTACTTCATTTTATTTTTTGTGCGCTAGATTTGTGAGAACTTATGTTAAATCACTAAACTACTTAACCAGTACTTTGTGCTGTGAATTACAAAAGTAGTTTTCACTCAAAGACCAAGTTATATGTGTACTTAATTTTTTTTAGAACCTCTAAAAAAAATAAACCGTATATCCGATGCAACCATTTACACGCAATCTAGCTTTTATTTGAAGTGCGAGGCGGAGAAAGCCGGCGTTGCGTTCACTGCCTAAGGTTGCGTTTTTCTAAATTAAAGGAATAGTTCAAGTGTGGCACTCCAACAGCTTCTGGGCGTGCATTTTCTGTTAGCAATAATTAATGTAAGCATATGGCAGGAGCTTTCCCTGAATTGTGTCTCTCGTCCCCCTCTGCCTAAAGTCAAGTGCGCCGCCTCGCTTCCAGTGATCCACTTCACCTGCTAATCACTTGCCGATTGATTCGTTCTTCATTGGTCCAATGATATCTGTAAACCGTTGCATTGATCTGGGAGGAATCGATCGGCAGCTCGGTGTGTGTAAATATGAACAAAAACCATGGATTGCTCTGCATACGTCTGAGCAAACTCTGGCTGCAGCCGGTGTGTTTGTGCAGACACGCTCTGCATGAGCAAATTCTCATCGGCTTTGACTTGCCCCAGGTGAAATGTGATTAAAAAATACAGTCTGCGGTGATATTGTTATCACATATCCATCAAAAAGAAAATGCACTTTTACCCTCTGCAATTCCGCCCTGCTGTGGGATCAGCAGTCTAATGGAAAACAGTGGAGGGCTCTTGTCTTATTGTAATCCCACTTGCATGACTGTGGGGGGGGTTGCTGTAGGAGGTGGCAGAAAGTGAAAGAAATGGGGGCAACAGAGCTGTCTTTAAGAGAGAAGGTTGCCTCTCAGATGTTATCAGGCTTCACTGATGCAGCAGCAGCTTCTGGAGATGAAAGTCTCCTCCAAAACATGCCTCATAACTTTGCCAGATTGTCGCTGTCGTCTGAGGGAGGTATGAGAGCGAGGGAGTGCTTGACTCAGCAAAAATCCTTGGGGCCTGGAGCAGGACTCGCACAGAAATAAACCTCTGATAAGCATTAAAAGAGTTAGGAAAAACGGGACCATGGGGAATTATTAGAGAGTGAGTGCGAGGGACCCGAATATGAAGGGGAGATTATTACAGAGACAGTGCGAAAGCGAGCGGCTGGATGAACTTACAACATGCTGACGCCATTTGTTTGTCTCCCCGTGCATTTTATTAAGCCGCTAACATAAAAGAGATTTAGAGGGAGCAGCCGAAGTCGCAGCGTAATTACGCTTTTTGTAAATGCTGCTATTAAAAATGCTCTCAATCCACTCAGCACTGGATTCTTTTGTTTATCCTCAAACAAGCTGATATGAATTTACCCTCTAGCTTTGACGGAAAATTTCACAAGAAAGCACTTTAAAAATTGAGTTTTACCCATCAGGCATGCATGCGAAGCACATCATTTTCAAGTTCATTGATTTCTTGCTTTAAGCGTGTCCTTTGATTGATAGGAGTAATAAACTGGGGTTGAGGTCTCCGTGCATTTAGGATTTTCTTGAACACCTGGCTGCATTTCAGATAAAAAAGGAAAAGAGCAGAAGGGAAGAGAAAGTGCAGTGTGCAGCGGAGAAAGCGATCAATACAAGAAAGGGGAACAGTAATTGCAGGTGGAATGCCGGAAATGTCCTTTCAGCTGGGATTCCTTCCTGCTCTAACCGTGCAGAGGGCTCTCTTAAGTGTCCAGATACCCCACACGCGGGCTGATTAAGTCAAGCTGAAGGCCGAAGCCTGCCTTCAGTCAGGAGCCCCCCAGCTCACACGGGGAGCTGTCTGGTGACCTGTCTCATGCTCACTGACTCCCCGCTCAGACACTGATGCTGAGAGGAGCTGTTGGATGCGTCCCGCCCTGTGTGGATATCCGGCAGGTAGCAGGGCGTGTTGAAATGGGAGGGAAAATATGGCAGCACTGGGAGGTGGAGCAGAGTAAATGATCTCTGAAGGCCATCTTATTAATGGAGGCTATTCATTTACTAGCACTAATGCAAATGATTGGTGGGGCTAATGAGCTCGAAGGTGCCGGTAAAGGAGAGCTCTGCGGAGCGGCGCTGCGTGAGGATGGTAGCGGCAGACAGGTGATGAGTTTGAACACCGTATCTGATGGTGATGAACACTTTGCTTGTACAAGGACAGAAGGAATGGAAACGGGAAATGGATGAATGAGCCTGTAGGTCGGCAAGTCAATTGTGCTCCAGCTCAATATGGCAGCGCGCTACAGGCAAGAGACGGCCAGATAAATGTTGATGGGGGTGAGTGTGTTTCACTTAAGGAAGCCTCAATTCTCAGTTTAAAACCGAACGTTACACCACTGAACCGAATTGTGGGGAGGGTGAATTGTTGCATTCCCACTCCACGTGTTTGCACTGAAACACTAGATATATTTGTTATTTATTGTTATATCACATTACATTATGAGCCAATTGAAAGGCTTCCCTCCATTGTTCCTTACCTAATAAAAATAATAAAAAAGGCTTTTTTCTGATTGTTTTGCTGTTTTGTTATACACAATTCATATATACAACCACAGCAAAAATTGAGGTTTAAACCAAATTGTGGGGAACGTGAATTGTTGCATCCCTAGTTTTAAACAGCACTTTTGTGCTTAAAGTCCCTCTCTGATCATTTTTTGATCTATTCTCAAAGCGTTCCCAGTGGTCTTTTAAGTAGCCCCAATCAAAGAACCTGTGTCGTTTTCTTGGACATAGTGCATGCAGAGCGGCAGTAGTTCATCAGAAATGAACCTCTGAGTTGTGGGTGCAACTGTAAGCCTGCCTCCATTTCCCATCATCCCTCTATTGACACGCTCTCTGGCTTACAGCCCCTCACATTCCCAACTTAGCATCACCTGTGCAACAGAAATGGTGAGCTATATAGAGCTATCCAGCTGTACAGTTTTGAGCCAGATGTCAGCTCAGACGAGGAAAACCAAGGATGTATTTGTCTGAAAGTGGATGTATTAGGATGGAGCGAAGCAGGAGCTTTTAGCTTGCCGTTGTAACTCCTACGTCACTGCTGCAAACTTTTTCCAACGGCATTTTTTTGTCTGCTCCTGATCCGTAATGATTTTAATAAAGAAAGTCTCTCATTTTATCAATAAATGTCCTCCATTATCAGAAAAATTCCACAAGAGTATGTTAAAAACACCAATTTTCATTGGAGTGGGTCTTCAAATACCGTGATAATGAATGCTCCCTTCACAGTACTCACCAAACCTGTGGGCCGCTTGGAAAAGTGCTTTTAACGTTTGCTTCACTGTTGCAGACGGTGCTGGCAGCTTCTGTGAACCTTTTCTTGTAGAGGGATTTAGCTCGATTTACAGCATGGTGTGTACAGGATCAGTCCTGGCTCTAGAGTGTCTCATGTGGGCTCTCTCTGGGGAGCAGTGAGTGGAGGACCAGAGGCCACTGATTGATGGTCAAGGACACTGAACTCCTCCTCCTCCTCCCACAGCTCACAGGAACCCTCTCTGAAGCCGGCTCCATAGGGGACTGGAATCAGGCCTGGCTGCCTGCCGCCTGGATGCCGTTAGTGACAGGCCGCAGCAAAGCAAAGCCACGGATCAGCTTCCACACAACTAATTCATTAACTTCCTTGACTGTGCAGCGGTTTAAACGCCCTTCTGCAGGCAGGACATGATTTTACTCAAATAAAAGTGCAAATGCTTCAAAAAATAAACACCTATAAATTATCCAATCTTAAAAAAAGGAAGTAGATTTCGATTTTTGCCCCTAAATGACAATAATGCTTCCTGGAAAAAAGGAAATTAGAGTATTATTTGTTGATTTTTAGGTTTATTTAAATGCAGATTGTGTTGGTAAATCACTGTCTGAGAGGCTTAAGGAGAAACAAGGAGGAACAGAAATCTGCACAAATCATTTCATGAGAAACAATTATATGTTGCTCCATGACAGTCCAGCTTGACACCTTCTGTGTCACAGATGCACATTTCACTTATATTTCCTCAGTTTGTCAACAGCGGCCGAGGATCAGCGCCGCCGCTTTTGATTCAGGAGGAGGTGGCGTTCCTGGGGATTTGAAGGAGTGAAAAGATGGAAACAGCGATGAGAAAACGAGGGAGTCTTTCATCAGAGAAAGCGCTATTTAAAGCCAGTGGCTCCGGTCCAGCATCAGAGAAAACCAGGCGGTTTTCTTTTTATTTCATTTTGCTAGGAGTCTGGTCACTGCTGGGGAGGTTTCTGGTTTTGAATTCGGCTGTAAACATCCCCGTTTATCTCCTCTCTCTTTGCAGTGCTGAATGTCTTTGTGCGTTTTGGCACAGTTGCTTCTCTGTGATATATTGTCAGGACTGCAGTTTGTCATGGAAGCTTGTCGCTGACGTACGTTGCAATTAAATTGGATCCTCGAAAGAGTAAAAACTCCAGCAGAGCCCCCCTCCCAGCCCTCCTCTCAACTCTTCCAGGTCCACTTTCAGCTGAAGTCTCTCAGCCTTTCATTTCTTCTTCAGCCTCCTTTCTCTGCTTTGATGCCGTCTTGTCTGTGTACCTGTCTCTCCTTCGTACCTGTCTTAATTCCCTTTGCGTTAATCACAAGAGTGACGGCGCTGCAGCCGCTTCTTGGTTGGAGAGTTAATTAAAACAGAAAGTTACAGCCCACACAGTCAAAACAGCAGAAGCCCCTGTTTTCCCGCTTACACGGGGAGACATTAAACAAGGATCAGCTCAAGCGCTGCGAGCTGACTCCATCCTCACTTATCGCTTCTTTTCCCAAAGCATCAAGGGCTTTATTGTTGCTCTCCAGGTCAGGCAGCACTAACTAGTCGTTTCTTTGTGTGGAACAACAGCGTGAACAATCAGCTGTGAGCGCGGCGTGAGCGCGGCGTGAGCGCGATCACCGCAGCCTTTACCGAGCCACCGACTGTACAGCACTAATCCCAAAGAGGAGCCGAAGAATGTAAACAGCGACATCCGTCCGTTTGTGAGCATCCTCTGTGCTGGCACAATGAGGCGCACTCAAGCTCAGGCAACAGTGGAGCGGTTGAGCAGGACAGGAGCTGTTGCTATGGTTACCGTTTCTCTGCTGGCTCTGGCAGCCCAGGAAAACTGTGTCATTATCCTGTACTCTGGACAGAAGGAGAGTGGAGGGAAGCGGAGAGGTGGAAGGAGAAGATGAAAAGGCAGAAACAACAAGGAAGAGGACGGCGGTGCAGTTGGTTCCATGCGTCCAACTGCGTCATTAAAATCTACACCAGCACATTAGTCACAACACCTGTCCCGTCTCCATCTACCTGGTGGTGAATTTCACTCTTAACACTTTAACTAAAGGTGTGACTTTTCTGAAGCTCCTTTATTTTTTCTGTAAACAAACTAAAAGCTACCACTAATTCTGGTGCGTAGCCGTCTGCCCACTCCGTGTTTGTGTGGTCATTTTGCTGTGTGTGCAGCACGGGTACATCAGAGGAGCTACTGTACATTGTGAACTAATTACATGACCGTGTAAATAGAGGCACCTTGCTGATATGGGCTGTGCGCCGCATGATTTCCCCTGGCGGACCAGAGTCTGTTTGCGCCGCCTCGTGTGCAGGCATGCATGTGACCCGTACACGGGGCTATATGTGCGCCCTGATAGAGTGTCTGCTTTGTAACCTGCCAGGCCAGTTTTTATTGAGCTACAGGAGAAAAGATTTCATCTCTGACGGGGAGGCAGAGTGTGAAAGGCTGCTCTCCTCCTCTGACGCAGCAGTCGCTGAGACATTATCACGTTATTGTGGCTGTCTGACCATCAAGAAAACATTAAAAACAAGATTCCTCCTTCAAATATGTGTTGAAAAAAATAGCATGTGTAGCCTGGAGTTATCTTCCTCACCACTGATAGCTTTTTTTCTTTTGGCCAGCTGATAAAAAGGAAAGAGAGAAATAGAAAATGGGAAGAGGCAGAAAGCTGAAATAGCTCCTTCCTGGTCTAAAACCCCAACGCATTTAAGAAGCACTCTCTTACTCTGTACAGTTTTTCTTCAGTCTGTACTGGACCTTCTTTTATTTCTTCTATCATAAGCACAATCACACAGATGAAAGCACCAGGAGCAACGTGCTATTGCGTATTTCGCCCAAGGACACGTTATTACAGCAACACAATAGCTCAAGCTCTTCTTCTTTTTTGCTCTTCTTCATCCCTCCGCCTTAAGCCTTCCTTTAGAAAAGTTGTTAAAAACAATAACAGTAAGAAAATGTTGCAAAGAAACTCCAGTGCCAATGAATTACCCAACAAAGAGGAAAAGACCTAAGCAATGTGTGGTTTCTGTTTTTGTGTGAGTGTGTAGAACATGAAAAGATAAGACAGAAGCTTCATGTTTTTAACAAAAGACTGTGTTCTAATACTACCTACACACCAAATGCGATGTGTGTGGTAGATTTGGGTCCACCGCTATGGGTTCAAATCAAAATCAGATTAAAGCGAATGAAAAACCAAACCATCATATTTGCAATTTTCAATTTCCATTCATTTCACGCTGATCCTGATTTGGCCCCATACATCACCTCTGTTGTGATGCGCAGTCCAAAATGCGTTCATAAACTTGACTTGCTGTCCCACAAAATACAGATCAAATTTGAGGACCTTTTTATTATTTTCTCCAGATCATGGATCAGGGATCGGATTCTCCTCCATGATGGTTTTGGGCTCCACTTGCTGTTTATGTCATCAACCCGTCACAGGCCAAAGCGGGATCCTGATTAACTGACACCATGCAAATTCTTCACCAAAGTTCTGATCGTTTGAATTATGGAAACATTGCTCAGAATTTCTACCACACCGCCCAAAAAGCACTGTTGCTAGAGCGCTGCGCTTGGCGCTTCCAAACGCTCTGCCGGAACCTCTGGTGGCGTCTGGACATTGACGCAAATCTCGTTTGGTGTCTTTTTCCAACTGTTGTTTGTTGCTTTTTTGCATTTAACTGACTTTTAAATGTCAAGGACAGATTTGTTTTATGCTTCGTAAAAATAGTTAACGCATATTGAAAGTAATTAGCAAATTGGAACCATCTGCCTTCTTGGCTGTTTTATTCCATTGCTTTTTAACCCTTCGTTGTCCCTTCACTCACTGTTGTATGTGCCCAATCACAGTTGTTTATTATGGCTTTAGAAATGACCCCACCATTAGTGAAAATTTGATTCGAAATTTAACACAAAGGCTTTGAGAGTTTTGGCATAAAACAAGCATAACAATAGTTATGACACATGATTGGAACCTCCCTTAGAATAGATTCTATACAGTTTTGTGAAGCTTTTGCCTGTTTTATTTTTTACTTTTTTTTACATTGTTTTGTATTTGCTTTCTTTTATGATTTACACATTTTTATTTTGTCTCTACATGTTTTATGTTTTTTAATATAATTTAAAAACTGTTTAATCTATTATTTTTTGTTTTGGAGGTAAAAAAAACAATTTACCACAGAATTGAGTTTTTTGAACAGGTTCATTGTGGAATGATTGTGTTTATAATGAAACTTATATATCAAAAATTAGAAGCTATGGTTGTACTAAAAAATGGATATCGAGCAAAAACTGTTTAGTAATAAATGAATGGATCACATTTTAAAGTAGAAATAAAAGTTCAAACAGGGAGCTTCTACTAAGAGTTAATATATTTCATTTGGTTCAATCTTGTTATCTTTTCCAGATCTTCTTTTAATTTAGCATCATCTTAAAAAGAGAAAACACTGTGCATTATTATATATGTTTTATATAATTAGAAACAAATTCCGAAATGAAGGGCTTTAAGGAAAAACTTTTCTTTTCCAACATTGTTAATAAAACAAACTCTTAACAATCTACCTTTATTAGATGACATCAAACTCTGCAAAGTTTCTGCTGTTGTGTGTAACAGAAACACTTTGTCACAGACTCATTTTGCAGGCGTCCCACCAAGCTGACTGTGCGTTTTGGAGATGGTGAGTGGCGCCCAATGAAAGTGCAATCACCACTAATCAGAGCTTTTCTTGTCTGCTGCCCACAGCGCCCAACACTGCACCCTATGGGAGCACAGGAAGTGCGCACATCCCACAGGCCTGCCGGTACCTGATCCTGGCCTTCTCCTCCCTCATCAGCGTGTACTAGCAGAGGCCAACCCAGACACAATGACTGTCAACAGCATTTATGAATCCTTTTTGACATTGCTGATGGCTGGATCTGGTACAGTTTGTCGGAAAGCGGAAGTGGGAAAAATAATCAGCTTCACTTTGTGTGGGATTTTTTTTTTCTTTCTGAAATCAATGTCATGTAAATACTACGATGTGTTATTTTATTTTTTTAATTGGTTTTATTTCCTTTGTCATTTCCTTCCCTTCTGGTTGACTGACCGCCTCGTGAATCACTGCTTACCGTTTCCGATCATATCGAAAGGCTCCGAGGCTTCAAACGAGTTACTTTCATGCATCTTTTCCCCGTCCGGCCAATCGTGAGAAAATCCCATTCATTTTTGTACATGGCTTAAAAAAAACAACAACAATTGTGCCAATTCTCCCAAATTATCATGACAATGTTGTACTGTATGCATTATGGGATGTTGAAGAAAGAAAGACATTTAGATTCCTAACAATATACACTTTGATTAAGGGGTGTGCTTAAAATATGTATAAAAGAAAAAAAAGAATAAAAAAAAAAGATAAAACTAAAAAATAGGCAGGGCATTTTCAGGACCTGTGTTGTCATGACTACTCAGTAGGTGGATGAACAGTGTTGAAGGTGTGCTTTGTTGTATTCTGAAATGGGTCCTTCATTTATTCAACCTGCCGAACAGCTTTGATCAAGCAGCCATCAAAGTAGCAAAAGAAACTGTATTGTAACTTTATATTTTATATAGTGTAGGCCTTTGTTGGAAAGTGGGACCAGTTTTTTCTCATCCGAAGGACACAAACAGAAACCATTACTTTGTACAGGAAGAGCGTTGATCTCTTGCGTTTACATTTTCTCCTAAAAAAGACCACAGTACATCATCACCCATGCTCCTTTCTGAGGACAGAAAGTCAATGTCACTACAAGTTTTATTTTTAAAAACAAGTGAAGCCTAAGTTTAAATTTGGCTTATATTGGATGGTTTTGTCTCCAAATTTGGCTTAGTTTAAATTAAGACCCTGCAGGTGCAAAACGGGATCTTTAGCTACAACTTTAGGCAGAAAAACTTGTTTAGCTAACTCTGTTTAAACTCCTTTTTACAACAAATAGTCTCCTGAGTTCCTTTAGTATTCACCGACACACCGGGAGAAAGCTCATCTCCACAAACATGAGTTAAACCTTCAAAGTCAGCTTCTAACGGAGCAAAGGAAATCATGACATAAGCGACAGAAAGTACTGTAACACGGCAACCAGATGAAGGCCTGGAAATCTGCGTTACTGCAAGAGTTTTGTAGTCTCCACATGAATCTGTCATTCATCCTCCAGTATCCTCGAACTGCGGTTGAAACAGAGGTACTGCACTGTAATGCCTTAATAGTACCATAAATATGGATTTCCCTTCAATCAAAGCGACTCTCTCTCTCTGAAGCAGCTCATCCGTCCGACACACTGATAAGTGAATGTTCATAAACCATAAGCTGACTTGTCTTTGGAATGAGGCATTATATCAACAAGCTGAAGGCTCCTGCAGGTACTTTTAAACATGTCAGATCATCAGTATCTGTGGTGCCGGTTAACATGTCCGCCGGTTGTGTTTGGGTTAAGACTGTGTTCTCATTTACCCCACGAGGAAGGGGCTCAATGCTCAAGTTTATGAAGGATTTTCCCCACATGAACTTGTGTCTGCAGATCTGTCGAACAATAGCTAACACAGCTGAAAGACTTAAAGCACAAACACTGTCATTCGACTTGTGGTTGTTTGTTTTTGAACCTTTCTTTTCTTCTGGGCTTGTTTTACAAAATTATAAAAAATACTGCACCAGATGATCTTGTTTAAATGTTAAGATATATTGCAAATGGGTTTATTTATTCTCCTCCTTTATGAAAAACAATGCATTTGAAATATGTAAAAGTGTATTTGAAAAAGGCACAGTATGGCATAGTTTATAATGTTGTTGGGTTCTTTTAGATTCCATAACTGTTGTTGATTAAGGTACGCCGAAGGAACAAGGTGTGCAATCAGATGACCTACTTTTCTGGACCAGAGGGGGTGTGAACCAGTATAAACAGTATTATAGAGCATAATCAATGTGTGTATATTTGGAGAAAATAGGTACCTTTTGATCTGTAGAGCCAGTGTGTAGTCCTAGTTTTCACACACTTGCGTGTTCGATGATGTGCAGAGAGTATGGTTGTACTGCATGTCAAAGTTAACCTGTGTTTTTAAGGTGGACATTTAACAGATCTTCAGGCTTTTTATTGAATGGAAGCATTTCCTTTTGTTTTTCCAAAGGTTTTGGTTCATGAACCTGGTCTGAAAAATACATACCTTCTACAGATCACCAGGCTGTGTTTGTATGTGATTTCTTTCCATTTGCTGATGAACTGAAACAAATGCTCTTTGGTTTCAAATCATTATAACTATTGTGGCATACTGGTAATAGTTTGGAGTTTTGCTGGTTGCTTGTCTAAACCCTTGAGGCCATGCTATTATTCCATATGAAATGTACTGGGTATTGATTCTTTTGAATATGGTATTAACAAGTCCTTTTTATCAAACCATATTATTTGCAATAAAATTCTTCATGTTACAATTTAAACTCACATCTGAGTTAATGAGCACACAAAGGGGTTTGTCATTATTACTGTAAGAGCCATACTAATGAGACAACATCCTCCTCTGGACATTTCTGCAGGTAATTGTTCCCCACTAGACCAAAACCCTCAAGTTTGTTTTTTTTATATGTATATTTTTCCATCAGTTTTGGGTGTGGATTACCTCTTAAGACCATGTCACACAGCCACTACATACATTTGGCTCATTTACCATGTAAGGAGTTTCAGTCTTTCGTGATATGTGCATGAAAGACGTAATTCACGAGTGTACTGCGCACTTATCGCGTTATAATTACGTAATTGACGCACAAATAACTAAGGAATTGCACATAAACAGTGCAATAACCACACACGGTTCATGTTCTACGTTGATTTACGTGTTCTTTGCGTGGGTTATTTGTACTTATACCATGGTCCGGGTGAATACTCGATTCTGATTGGCTGCTGGGTGTGCGTTAAAAAGTGATATACCACAGGATAACCGCGTGGTGAAAAAAGAAGTTCCAGTCACCTACCTTAAATGCTCTGTATCACTGCGCCCGCTTCTTTAAAACAACCTTTTGCTTCATCATTTGGACAAAAACAAGCAGTAAGAGGTGAACTTTCTCTCTGAAATGATGCTTTATTCAACCCATCGGAAAGATCAGCATATATATAATCGCATATATATAATCGCTTTATATCGCAGAGTCTTGACTGCAGCGGTGGTGCGGCGCGACGCGGACTATTTTTTTACGTGGTGCCACACATTGCACTTTTTGTGAGAAAAGTGATCCAAGTTGGGAAAAAAAATACAAGAAATAAGGACTAAAAACTAGTTACTATTTATTTCTTTTGTAAGTGACCATGGTATGAGCGGGTTAATAGCCTTCGAAGTATGTGCATTTTCACTTTTTAACGCACTTCGCTGACGACCGTCCAGGACAGTTCAGGCTTCCACGGCATGCGTTAAAAAGTGATAATGCATACTTCATCGGCCATTAACCCTTACTACTTCCATGTTTTTCACGTGGTTAGTTTGTGATTCATCTGTGATTCATCTGTGAAAAATTTCATGTGAAGAACACCACTTTTCTCACTTTTTGCACATATATTCATGTGTGATCAATTTTCATCAGTGCAATACGCGCAAAATGTACGCAGTGGCTGTGTGACATCGCCTTGACATACATGCCAGACTGAGGTTTTTGATCATCTAATCCAGAAAAATGAAACTCTTCCAGGTGACGAAGGAAAACAGTGCCTTCCAGAATTAATATAAAAAATAAAGAAAAATCAAATTTGGGTTTCTCCACCTCAGCTGGAGGTAGTGAAGAGGTGACGAAGGTCAGGGGCTGATCATAGGGACATCTCGCTTGGATTGTTTCTGCCATCTCAGAAGGGTTTTTACTAATTGTACACTTAAGGGTTAAATCTTTTGTGTGATAACTAGAAAGGCTCCACTGCCGTGCGTCTTCACCTGAGAAGTCCAGTATTTGGCTTTCTTGGGGAAATAACTGAAAGATGTTCTTTTCAGGTTTTTGTTCCGTCTCAAAAATAGATTTTTTGACCCTCTGTAGTAAATGTGCTTTAAAAACTTTTTTAATCACAAACTGTGGGAACATGGAGAACCATCTCAACTCCATTTGAGGGTTCCTCACAAAATTAGTTTTTCAGCCTCATCCTGGTGACACGTGTGAAATTAGCCTGACCTTTGGAAACACGCATCATGCGGTAAAGGCACGTAATGTGTTAAAATGACATGTCACTATGACAGAGACCAACAAGTTTCTTCTCCAACGGCTCGGTTGCCGGGGCGACGAGTCCCACACCAAAGTACTGTCTGTAAAAAGGTCAGACATTTAGCATCCACTTGATACACAGGAGAGCAAATAGACATGACGACTTAGGATTTTTTTTGCTGTTGATATTTTAGGAAACTTCCAGCTTCTTTCTTAAGCTTATTTCAATGTTTTTGTAAAAAAGAAAGAAAAGAAAAACAATATTCAAACAGCCTCAACCTTTATGCAGGAACTCATCCGTGTGTTTAATGTGGGCACACGATTTGAGAAATATTCAAAAAGCTGTAATTTATCGTGGAATATTTCTAAGAGTTAAAAAAATGTTTTTCATATAAAATACTCTAAAACATGTAAAACATCATCTAAATGTGTGTGGCACTGAAAAATCCCATTTCAGTCATCTTTGCTCTATTTTCAAAGTGTTCCCAGTGGTCTTTTAATTATGATTATGCCGTTTTTAGCCAAATCCAAAAACCAGTGTCATTTTCTAGGCCATGGTTTCTGCAAAGCGGCAGAAGGTTATTTAAAATTTGCCTTTGAGTTGCGAGTGGGAGGGTTGGAATGGAGCAGCCCCGCCCCCTTTTACCCTCCCGTTACTGAAAGCTCTCTGTTTTATGCGCTCTCCCACAACCCCTCACACCACCAACCTAACATTATTAGGACAACAAAACATGGCCAGCAGTATTGGAGCTATCCAGCCATACAGTTTTGATCCAGATTCCTGCTCAGACAAGGAAAACCAAGACTTACATGCATCTATTTGTCTGCAAGTGGATGCATCCGTATGGAGCGTTTCAGGGAGCTTAAGGTCCGTGTATTTTCTACATAATAAAGAAGCTCTTTTATCAAAAGAATTTGTTCGTCTGCTTCTGAGTCACAACAATTTGAATAAAGAAATAATCAAAAATGCAATTTTAAGCTTAATTTTCCTTATACATGTCCTCAATTTTTAGAAAAATTCTATAAGAACGTGTTAAAAGCACCAAAAACAACATTTTCTTTGGAGTGGGTCTTTCGACATATTTCTTTTAACTGTGAAAAATATAGAATAATTTCATTATAAGTGATTCTAGTGGTTGGACTTTTGACCTTAAATCCTTTTTGTGACAAAAGACCACTTGTCTCACAACACTTTGAAATGCACTCAGCATAGATGCCTGACATGAATCCTCGCGTAAATCCTCCTGATTTCACTGCATCTTCCGCCGCACAATACACCTACCCAGGACCAGACACTTCTCCAATTTTTCCTCGACTGCCTCTTGACTTAAGCCTCTCCTGGTGTGGCATTCCTCAGAAAAGTCGAGATAAAAAGGAAACGTTGATGTAAAATACAAAACGAGGTCATGCCACCCACCCTCAGCTAGCGCCGCCTCACCTGCCTGACAGGAGAGACAGAAATCTCCCCACTTTTAAATTTAAGATAAGAGGATTTTAAATATTCATGCTTGTGCGTATTCTTATGGCCTCACATTCCCTCCCCCTGAATTTTTTAACTTCCCATTTCGAAGCCCTTCCATTCACCCCTGCGGTTCAGAATTGCCCTGTTCTGTTGAAGCCTTCTGTACTGCAGCCGTGTCATCTCAGCCTGTTCAGAATGAGCCTTTAAAGTATTTTATGGATGAGTTAAATGTGTTTTTGTTCCTTGAATCCCAACAAATCTTTGCACAGACTAATTACAAAACTTTTGAGCTATATCTCCAACTTTAAAGCTTGCTTATGCAAGCTCTTCTACAGCTGCCATGCTCTACTTGATGCCAAAAACAACAACAACAAAAATTATCTAAAAACAGGCAGACTTAATTTGTGGACCAGCGTTGTGTGACGGTGGATGCCAGTTTGAGAGAAACATGACGAGCTGATCCTGCTGCAGCTCTGCTCTGCGACGCCATACAACAGTTTGTTTTCTTCTTGCATGAAGAGGTTGTTTATTTTTATATTTTTTAGACCATCAATTGACAGATTTCTGCAGGTCTTCCTCTAAGATTCACATATTCATGCTCTTATGAGATGATTAACTCTGTAGTTTCTCTAAAGAGAGAAAAAGAATTCCGCCTGACCTTGTGGTTAATGAAACTCTTCCTTTTCCAGTTTAAAATGGGGGGGTTCTATAATGCTAAACACCAGGGGCTGCCTGGCTCCTGCAGTCACGATCCCACGTTCCTGAGCAGCATACTGAGCTGTCAGGATAAAGAAAAAAAGAGTGGGTTCAGCTTGGTAGATATGCTTGTTGTTTTGCTTGCAGAAGCCATCCTTCCTGTCAAAGCCAGGAAGAATAATAACAAATAACTAGAAAAATTCACCATATCCTATCTGTGCAAAAGTCTTACTTTAAAGTTTAAGGAGAATAAAGACACAAAAAATAAAATCTATAGGCCTCTTTTATTCTAAATTTCTCACATCATCCAGTATGAACACAAGGAGTAAATGATGGCGACGCTCCCAGTTCTTCACTATCTAAAAACAAAAGCTGCTAAAGTGTAAGGCAGGGGCACGCCATTCAGAAAAGCGGGTGCATCAAGCATTTGTCAACCTGTCTCTCATTATTTCCAGTCAGCTGGAAAATAAGTTGCCAGCCAGCGATGCAGAGCCTGAGATAATGCTTGTGTTTGAAAGCTCGCTATCTGAAGCGCCTCTCTCTGTGACGCTGACGACTGAATCAAGACCTGAGGAGCGTCTTCCAACCAAAGCCTGGACGCAACCTCCTCCTACGATCAACACCAAGACAACATCCTCTCCTCAGAGGTTCAACTTTTCCTGGCTTCCTTTTCATTTTTACAATTCTTTTAAAAATATTTTTAATGGTTAAAGGTAAATTAGAAACTTGAATTATTTAAGTTTTTAATCATTTATTTGTTATTTCTGAAAGATTTTATGTACAGAAAAGGACCCTTAATATATATATATATATATATATATATATATATATATATATATATATATATATATATATATATATATATTTATTTATTTATTTTTTAATTGAGTTGAATTCTCTTCAAGTTCCCACTCCGATCATCTTTTGATCTATTTTGAAAGTGTTCAAGTGGTCTTTTAATTATAAAAATGTTGTTTTTAGACCAAATCAAAGGGCCTGTGGTTTTCTAGGACATAGTTTCTGCAGAGTGGCAAGAGGTTTATCAGAAACACATCTCTGAGTTGTGGCTGGAACTGTTGACTAGGAATTAGCCTCTGCTTTTTTCCCATGATCCCTTGTTTACACTCGCGCCAGCTTAGAGCCCCTCACAACAGTAAGCTAACGTTAAAAAGATATGGCTAGCAATATTGGATCCAACCATACAGTTTTTAGCCCGATGCCTGCTTGGACGAGGAAAACGAAAGTGTTAATCGATCAATTTGTCTGCAAGTCGATCAGAATGGAGCTCGCCCAGTCTATTTTCTACATAACAAATGCAATCTTTTTTTAATTGCATTTGTTAGTCTGCTCCAAATGTACAACCATCTGAATAAAGAAGTACTAAGAAATTCAATTTTAAGCTTAATTTTCCAAATATATGTCCTCTATCATGAAGAAAGGCCACAAGATTCCAGCTCAGACGAGGAAAACAAAGATTTACATGGATCTAGTGGTCTGGATCGGAATGGAGCAGAGTGGTTCTTGTGGCCAACGGCTGTAGCTTCTGCATTACAGCTACAAGTTTTTTCTGGAACATTCTTCTGTTCCAGAAGAATTGTCTGGACCGGCCCTGCAGTGAGGATGGATCCCAGTTCTGTATTCATGAATGTGACAGTCTAAAAGTTTTCCAGTCAATTATGTGATGAGGAGATGCTGGAGATCTTCCGCGTGGTGGTGCCCAGAAGCAACACCCTTTTTCTGCAGCACAGAGGTGAGCAGACGATTGGCACTTTGCCGTGGAGATGATGATGAACTCCTCTGTAGACCAGAGCTTTCCAGAGGCAAAAGTGAAGCCATCCTTCTGACAGCTGACAGCTTAGTTAAAATCAGGTCATGCACCGAGACAATGATATGGGGCACAGCACCGAAGAAGAGAAAAACGAAAGAATTGAGGCTATGACCTATTTAAAGTCCAGACTGTACTGCACCTAAAATACAGTTACTGGACCTCAAAAAAGTTCCTATATTCCAACACAAACTAACACTTTTCAACCAAAACATTTTCTTTTTAATCCCAACATTTGATAATAACTTACAAATTTTTTTTCTACTTCCATTTGTTTGCCTTTTCCTCTTTCTTTCCTTCAGCAGTGAGAAGCCTAAATCCTTGTTAGGTGAAGTTTTGTGAGAATTCTGCACTTGGATTTTCGTGATGTTTCCTTAGTTTTCATCATCTTCTGTTGTCAGTCAGACCACAGCTATCCTGATGTGTGTTAATGACCCCCCAGGGTTTTTAACTGTCTGGTTTTCAGGTCTTCGTGATCAGGTCGTCTGTTTTGTCCCCTTGGTTTTGTCACGTTCCAAATTTTTTATTTTTTTTTTATAAATGTTTAGGTTTCTGACACCGAGCTTGGTCTCCTGCATTTTGGGTCCTACACTACCAGTTCCTGACAGTATGACATGACCACCCAGGAGCCATCAGGAAAGTTTTTGGTAAGGTTTTTGCCTCTTAGTTCCACATCATCCCATGCCATGCCACATCAAATGAGTTACGCCACATCCATGCTTCTGTTCTGGAGGGAAACACATAGGAGCCCATCGTTTACCTTCTTGAGGAGGTTTGCCAGGACCACTCCGGCTCGACTCCCGCCTTTGACTGTCCCCACAACCACGGCTGGATGAAGCTCGTCTGCTGGACTTTTATATATGTAGTTGTAGATTTAGATAAGTAAATTCTTCTCTTTGAGTTCTGGTAAATCGCCTGTCCGTCCTGAGGGAGGATCCCTCCTTCATGTGGGCACCCCTGAGGTTTCTTCGTTTTTCCCGAATCCGTTTTTTTGGGAGTTTTTCCTTACCGCGAAGGGGGGTCTGAGGGCAGGGATGCCAGTATAGCTTAGTCAGTTTGTTAGTTCATTTTAGTATTTTCCTATTGCACTCTTTGTTTTCACGATCCTTTTGAGTTCATGTTTCACTTCGAAGCCCATCGAGACGACTGTTGTTGTGATTTTGGGCTATACAAATAAAATTGGATTGAATTGAATTGAATTGAACCACTCTTCATCACACATCCTGTTCCCATGGTTGGTTGCTGGTCCTCCCCTTATTCATGTTTCCTATCTTGAGGAGGATTGCAGGGACTGCTCCCTTCATGTTTTTATGTCCTTTGAGAGTCGTTGGTACGTCGTTGATCCTCCTTCTGCCTGTTTCTAGGGAGGGGTTCTCCATAGTGTCCCTTATTTCCATTTAGCTGCAGGAACCCCAGTGTATTTAAGTATTTGGCTTTCAGCTCTCCCTAAACATATATTAGGATACAACAGTAGATATTTTTTTGTACTGCTCCTTAATATTACCATATTTCACCTACTGTATAGAAATTTGGGGGAATAATTACAAGAGCTCACTACATCCTCTCTTTCTACTTCAAAAACGAGCCGTCAGAATTGTACATAAAGCCGGATAGCTTGATAATACAAACAATTTATTTTATTAATCTAGACTTTTAAAACTGCATGACCTTGTGGATTTTTTACACTGCGCAACTTTTATACAGTTGAATCGTTACTGAATCGTTACCATTCAATATCCAAAAACAGTTCCTAGAAAATGAAGGAGGCTACAGACTTAGTGGATGTAGGAAGTTCAAGATCAAATTGATAAGAACCACAAAGAAAAGTTTCTGTGAGTCGGTGTGTGGCACTAAACTTTGGAACGGGTTAAGTAATGAGCTCAAAAAATGTTCAAATATTCAAATATTCAAGAAAATGTATAAAGAAACTCTGATTTCAGGATATGAAGATAAGAGGAGTTAAGGATCAACAGGTGTTTGAATAATTCCAAATACATGTGTGAACTTGATTGTGGTGAAATAATCAAAGCTCTTTTAATTACAACCACTGACTATTACATTGTAATGTGCAATAAGGATTACTGAAAGGTTTTAATTACAATCAATAAGCTATTGATTTTGTTAACTTGATCTGCAATGTGTAGCAATAATTACTAGTTTGATGTTATCATGTGTTCTAATGATAATCAATGATTATTACATATCGGTACCGTTACTGTTTACTGAAATCATGAATGAATGTTTTGTGAAGATCATCAATCATTTCTAGGCACTGGATTTTGTTTCTTGAAGAGAATCTATCTGATCAGAACCGGATTTAAAACACTGTAAAACTATCAAATGAATGAACTCATTAGGGGTGGGATTATATAAGCTTGCTTCTTCCCACTTCTTTTCAAGCAATAAATCAAACTCTACTTATACTTAGTTAATGATCACTGTATTTAATTAAGAAAATGTGATTCAAGTGAGGTTTTTGTTTTGTTTTATTTTCTGTCTTTTTAATCTACGCATTTCATCATTTCTGTAATGAGTTTGATAAATATGTGTAAATTCTTTATTGCTTTGACTACAATGCTTGAAATGAATCAATAAAGTCAAAAATCAAAATCAAATGAGCATAGATTGCGGGCCAGAAAAGATTTTTTTTTAAAAAGTACTTCTTTCTTTCAATCGTCGTGTTTATTAGTTACATGTTTATTTGAACATTATTGTTTATGTAATGATGATTAAAAACTACACAGTAAGATTACTCAAAGATACTTTTGTATTAACAGATGAGTCGTTTTATTACAAAGACAGAAAGCAGCAACCATCGTATGTGATGCTCTGCTGTAAACGGTGCAATGCGGGGAGCGTGGCATATAATGAGGCATTTGGCGCTGCTGGCTCCGTACGAAGCGCGCAGCTTCCTCAACAAGCTCGCATTTATCGGCCGAGAACTGCAGAGCTGATAGCAGGAGGAGAAATGCGGGGCGGCTTTAATAAACACTCCGGTTGTCAGGAGTGGTCTTCTGCCGGGGACATGATGTGCAGCGGGGCAGAAAGAGACTTTCTGATGACAGAGAGTTTGCGCTCAGTGAATTTAAAAAAGCGTCTGCAGTGACGTATGTGTCAAAGGATGTGCGATTGGTCATTCTACATGTCAATCAAGTCACGTACTTTTCGGTGAGGATTTTGATTGGCTGGTGGACTTTTAAGAAGTACTTTTTTTTTTCTTTTTTTTTTTAATCTTCTCTGTCCCGCGATCTACCCTTATGTCCTTGAAGATCAACCGGTCGATCGTGATCGACGTAATGAGCACCCCTGCTCTGAAACATACATCAATGCACATGCGTGTTTAAAAACACTAAGTTCAAACGCTCTGTCATCAGAAAGTTGCTCTCTGCCCCGCCGCGCGTCAAGTTCCCGGCAGATGACCACTCCGGACAAGCGGAGTGTTTATTGAAGCCGCCCCGCGTGTGTCCTCCTGCTATCAGCTCTGCAGTTCTCGCCGGATAAATACGAGCTCATTATTAAGCTGTTTTTTACGTGGCACGCGCTTCGTATGGAGCCAGCAGCGCCTTTGAAATGCCATGAAAAATGAACAAACTAAAATAAAATTTAATTTTTATAAAATACTCTTTATTTTCCAAAGTCACAGGGAGCCACAACAGAAGGATGAAAGAGCCACCTGTGGCTCCGGAGCCATGGGTTGCCGACCCCTGTTCTAAACAATCCACCAGCCAATCAAAATCCTCACAGAGAAGTACGGGACTAGATTGACATGCAGAACGGCCAATCAGACATCTTCTACGTCACTGCACAGGCGTGTTTAAATTCACTGAGCGCAAATTCTGTCTGTCATCAGAAAGTCGCTTTCTGACTGCAGCGCTTCAAGTCCCTGGGATAAAACCACTCCGGACAAGCGGAGTGTTTATTGAAGCCGCCCCGTGTGTCCTTCTGCTACCAGCTTTGCGGTTCTCGCCCGATAAATACGAGCTCATTATGGAAGCGGGGTTTTTCCCGTGGCAGGCGCTTTGTACGGAGCCAGCAGCGCTTGGAAATGCCACGCTCCCTGCATTGCACCGTTTACAGCAGAGCATGACATACGATAGTCGCTGCTTTCTGTCTTTGTAATAAAACGCCTCATATATGTTAATACTAAAGTATTTTTGTGTGATCTTACTGTGTAGTTTTTAATCATCACTAAACAACAATGTACAAAAACATGTAACTAATAAACAAACATTTCTTAATAGTATATTATATATATATATATATATATATATATATATATATATATATATATATATATATATATATATATATATATATATATATATATATATATATATATATATATATATATATAAGAGCCTTATATATATATATATATATCTAAGAGCCTTCATAGGAAACTCAAAGAAAGCTGTGGAAAACCACCCTTGAAGCCAATGGGAAGCCACTTGCACAAGTGTCCATCAAATGTGGGATGTACCAAGGTGATGCTCTGTCCCCACTGCTGTTCTGCATAGGTCTCAACCCCCTCAGTCAAATAATCACCAAGACTGGCTATGGATACCGACTCAGAAATGGGGCCAACATCAGTCACCTCCTCTAAATGGATGACATCAAGCTATATGCTAAGAGCGAGTGTGACATTGACTCCCTGATCCACACTACCAGGATCTACAGTACTGACATTGGGATGTCATTCGGGCTCGAGAAATGCAGCCGGATGGTGACAAAGAGAGGCAAGGTAGTCCACACAGGGGGGGTCTCACTCCCAGAAGGAACAATAGCAGACATTGAGGACAGTTACAAGTACCTTGGAATTCCGCAGGCAAATGGCAACCTGGAGCAGGCAACAAGGAAAGCTGCAACAGCTAAATACCTCCAACGAGTAAGGCAAGTCCTGAGAAGCCAGCTCAATGGCAAAAATAAGACCCGGGCAATAAACAGCTACGCACTGCCAGTTATCAGATACCCTGCAGGAATAATAAGATGGCCAAAGGAAGAAATACAGACCACGGATGTTAAAACACGAAAGTTCCTCACCATGCATGGAGGGTTCCATCCCAAATCCAGCACCCTGAGATTGTATGCTAGCCGCAAGGAAGGAGGCAGAGGACTAGTGAGCGTAGAAGCCACTATCCAGGATGAAACATCCAAGATCCATGAATACATCAAGCTCAAGGCCCCAACTGACAGTGTGCTCAATGAATGTCTCAGGCAATGGAGAACAGAGGATACAGTGCTGGAGGACAGATCCTCATGGGGGGAGAAACCCATGCATGGGATGTACCACAGGACCATAACTGAAGTGGCTGATATCAAGAAGTCCTACCAATGGCTAGAAAGGGCTGGCCTACAGGACAGCACCGAAGCACTCATCATGGCACCTCAGGAACAAGCCCTGAGCACCAGAGCGATAGAGGCTTAGATCTACCACACCAGACAAGACCCAAGGTGTAGGCTGTGCAAAGAAGCGCCTGAAACAATCCAGCACATAACTGCAGGGTGTAAGATGCTGGCAGGGAAAGCATACATGGAACGCCACAATCAAGTGGCTGGACTAATATACAGGAACATGTGTGCAGAATATGGACTGGAAACCCCAAGGTCAAAATGGGAAACACCTCCGAAGGTGGTAGAGAATGAGAAGGCAAAGATCCTGTGGGACTTCCAGATCCAGACTGATAGGATGGTAATGGCGAACCAACCAGACATTGTAGTGGTGGATAAAGAACAGAGGAAAGCTGTTGAGGTGGATGTGGCAGTGCCAAGCGATGGGAACATCAGGAAGATGGAACATGAGAAACTGGAGAAATACCAGGGACTCAGAGAGAAGAACTGTAGAAAGCCTGGAAAGGTGAAGGTGACAGTGGTGCCTGTGGTAATTGGAGCACTTGGGGCAGTAACCCCCAAGCTGGAGGAGTGGCTACAACAGATACCTGGAAAGACCTCAGACCTCTCAGTCCAGAAAAGCGCAGTGCTAAGACAGCTAAGATACTGCGTAGGAGAAACCACCCACGGAGGGTGAGAGGGGCGATTTTTTTTTTTTTTTTTTTTTACACACATATATATATATATATATATATATATATATATATATATATATATATGTGTGTATATAATATTGATCCTCCATCATCCTAGTAATGCTACAATAATCATCTGCCTATATTTGAAAGACCGGTCCGTGAAAGTTTGTGTGACGTCATACCGGTCCGGTCCGAAAAAGGTTGGGGAACACTGATCTAATGCACAATTTCTGAGCAATTTCAGGTTTTTAGGATCACTCCAAAACCTCCACTGTGAAACTAGTTTGAAGTAAATCTTAGTCATCCTTTGTTACCATCTAGTTTTACCTTATTTTGCCGCAAAGCAGCCCCACAGCATGATTCTTCCACCTCTGTGCTTTATAGTAACCATGGCTTTCTGGGGTTTTGTTCTTCCTTTTCTTTTCTCCAGACTTTAAAATAGTTGTTTAATTGCATGACAAAAGCGTGTTTCCAAAATAAAGAGTTTAACATGTGCAGCTGCAAACTGAAATCTGCTTTTTTCACAATGGCTTTCTCCTCCCAGTGTGGAGTTGGTCACACTCTCCTCTCAGACAACACTTCCTCTGTAGTTCAGGTGTTCATTTGCACATTTAACAAAATTTTTGTCTGGGACGCAGATCACACTGTTGCTTCCTTAGGATTGTGATTTGTGGGTTTCAATTTAAGTTGGTGATTTCATGCAGGTGGAATCACACTAAAAATAAGGGGAACATTTTTTTCTCTTAACTGAATTTAAACTCGTGGTTGCAGCTTTTCATCCATTATTAGACAAGAACGATGTCAGCTGAAATCTGTTTTTATCATAATCATCATCATGTATGATTATGTGATTTAGAGTTCTAAGCTTTATCGATACTCGGACTTCTCAAACGATGTTCAGACAAGCAGCTCTCATTGCCTCTAAAAAGCTTCTGCCGAGCTGTCGATTCATTTGAATAATTCATATCTACAAAAGCCACAGGAGGAAAATCTGAGAGTCGCTAAAGAACTGTAATAAAGAGAAAAATTTTGAGGTCAAAGTGAGTTCTGTCAAAGAAAAAACTATAAAATAAAATTTGCTTCCATTTTATTTTTTGTGAATTTAATTGGTTTCTGAATCCTAAAATGACAAAAACTGACAACAATGATGCATGAAAATGTCATTTAAAAGAACAGATTTCTAGATTTAATTTAATAGTCTTGCTCATCTTTTTTGATTAATAATTGTGTTTGTTTTTAAAACACCAAATGTAATTAGTACATCTTATCTCCTGAACATAATTACTTAAAATAAGTTTTAAAAGCGGAATTTGAGCAAGGTTTTTTTTTTTTTTTTTAACTTGTTCTGTCCAACAGATGAGAGCTGAAAGCCTCTTGTGTTGGAAATATTTTACTTTAACAACAGGGGTTATGAATCTTCTGACAAACCAGAGGTCTGTCTGAATAAACCCCATTTGTGTTGGACTGGACTGAAAAGGAAAGGAGGTAAGAAGAGGGAGAGATGTAAGAGAGGAAGGGGTAGGAGGGTGATTATGGGGGGGGGGGGGGGTAACACCATGAAGCAGCATAAAGCAACAAGTTGCTGGATGGTTATAATAATTACAGTGAGGTTCAGATGTACAAGTCTATTAGGGGGGGGCCTGTCCACACACACACCCAAATGCCACAAACATGTTGGTTCCAAAAATCTTCACATGTCAACAAAACTAATTATGATAGAATACATTCCAAATCACTGACAATCTACCTCCAGATGGTGCTTCATGCCAGATCCCCCCTGGTACGGGAGAAATGATCTTGAGAACAGTGAGGATACAACCCAGAACTACGTGGGGTAACTAGAGTCAATGAACTGAAGAGAGCTGGGTATTACTGTATCTACATGCATCACTACATAGTTTTAAATCCCGCAGTGCTTCAAAAGTCCCCCTGCTTCTACCAGCTATAAGTCTAGACCCGTTTGTAGTTCTCCATCTGAAGGATCCAAAGGAGGATTACAAGAATGTCATGGTCAGACGAAATTAAAATTGAACTTCTTGGTCTAAACACCACTTGCCATGTTTGAAGGGGGAAAAAGGATGAGTCACATCTTATTTCCTATCATGCCCACTGTGAAGCATTGGGGTAGAAAGATCATGGTTTGAGGCAGCATTTCTACAAAAATGACAGGACGACTGATCTGCATGGAGGAAAGGATGAATTGTGAGATTTTTGGCAAAGAGAGAGTATTTAGGATGAAACTTGGCCAGATCCTCCAGTAGGACAATGATCTCAAACACATCACCTGGGCAGCTAAGGAGTCCTTGTGAAAAAGCATTTCAAAGTTTTACGGTGGCTTAGTGAATCTCCAAACCTCAAATCAATAGAGAATCTGTTGAACAGTTGAAAGTCTGGGTTGCCCAGCAACAGCTCTGAAACATCACAGCTCTTGAGAAGAGCTGCATGGAGGAATGGACCAAAATAGCAGATACACTGTAAACCTGCTGTGGATCCAACAGGAAACATTTGACATCTGTCATTACCAACCAGGGTTACATTACAAAGTAATGAAGTGAACTTTTGTTATTAACCAAATACTTATTTCCTGCAACATTATACAAATAAATTCTTTAAAAAACATACAATGAGATTTTGTGGATTCTTGTTTTATGTTCTGTCTCTCGAAGGTGTATGAACATTACAGACCTCTGCTGTCTTTGTAAGAGGGGCAACTTGCAGAATTGATGACTGTCAAATAACCCCACAGCATTAATGAACTTTCATTTTATGTTTTAAAGGAACGGCTTTGAGTACTTTCACTGGCAGATATTTTCTCTCATATATTTTTAGTTTCACTTGAAGTGATGCTTTCTATGTCACAAACATTTAGAATCCAAACAAAAATTTGTCAGCAACAGACTAGAGAATAGATGGGAATGAGTTATGAGAATTATAGATTTAAGTGAAATATGTGAGTGAAAAAAAAAACCTGTGTACATTTTGTTGTTAGCTGAACACTTATTTTGTTGTCCCAGAGATTCACACACTCCACTGTAACTGAAGCTCAAGGAGGCGGGATATGAGGTTATCCCTTACATCTCTGATTAATCTGAGCCCTTTAATCCTCAAAAGCCCTGGTATGTGTCCTGGAATGAGTGCTGGTGTGAGCTGAGCGCTGCTGCGTTTTAGAGAGCACTGCCATGCTGCTTTTATGGTTTAGCAATACAGAGAATTGTTTTTTTTTTTTCAAACCTGTGAACAGTGATGTATGCAGCTTTAAGTGTACGAAACAATCATCTGGACGTGGGTAGGTCAACGAGGAGGTAAATTACAAAGTTTTTGCTTTCTCTTTGTGCTCCGGTTAAAATGAAACTGGATTTGCACTTTACACTAAAGTTTTATATAAATAAAGAATCCTTAGAGGCATAGAAAAACATAAAGGGGGTAAATATATAGGAGAAGGGTTTCATCTGGAATGCTGACAAGACAGCATCAGTGTGTGGGCTCCCATAAGAAATAATGAATGTTTGAAATGTTGCCCTTGATAATTCTCCAGTGGAAAGTGGATTTAGTGAGCTCTGTTAGTGAATTACAGCAACTGTAAGCACTTTCACACGTTGGTCAGAGGGGTTCCTCTAACCTGAAACCAGGAGGATCATGGGTATCAGTGACTCTGAGCCAGATCAGACATGATCTGATCTTACAAGTGATCTGGCACCTTCTCAAGAATATTAATTCTAGTGTTTGTTATTACGGTGGGATAGAAACCTAAAAAAGCCAAAGGCACACTTTTCAAACCTAAACTCCAATTTGCTAAATCAAACAAAAACTATTTTCTGAAGCCATTGTGAGTAAAATAAATTTTAAAAAAAAACCTAGAGAGAGGCATCTTTTCAGCATTCTGTCCATTGTTTATGGAACAGTCTGCCATAGGACGTGAAGACCATAGAGACTAAGTTAAGAAAAGGTTTAACTGTCTTTTCAACTGGGATTTTAGCTTATTTCATTATTTTTATTTCCCTTTTTTTAATGTCTAATTAGTCATTGCTTGTATTACTATTTGTACTTTAAGGATCATTTTATTTCCAGTGCTTCCTCAGTTGGAGCCTGTCCCTCTGGGTCTCCAGGGGGTGGGGGTGGGGTGGTCTGGGCAAAGGGGTGGTTCTATTTTTTTATTCATTTACTTGTTTTATATTTTTATCTTGGTGTGTAGCACTTTGCATTACCAAGTATGAAAATTGTTAAATAAAGATTGATTGATTGATTGATTCCCTATTTGGTGGTTTAACCCCCTCACTTGAACCTCTTAATGCTGACTGTCAAGCAGGGAGGCTTTGGGTCCCATTTTTAAAGTCTTCGCTTTTACTCGACTGTCGATTTGAGTTCATGTCCTTCTAGTCTCAGGGCGGACACTCTACCACGAGGCCACGAAGTTGGTATTGTTTAACCATGGCTGTAAGACAAAATGATTCCACAATAATAGTGTTTGAGCTGGTTGTAGCATTCAGTCGTCTTTCCCCGTCAGCCCCTCAAAGAATCAGTCAGTTCCAAAGGGGAGTCTGATATGATGACATACAGTTCAATCCAGCAGCTGGATTATTGACTGGAACCGAATGTGAGGACAAAACCCCTGTGGGAAGATAGAGGAGTGAGAAGCTGCTCTCCACTCTAATTGCCCCCCCCCCACACACACACCTGCCAACTCCTTTTTCGTCTTGGCAGCGCTGTGTTTAGTGTTACAGAGCGCTGATGAACTCCACAACACACTTTAAAGAGTTCCAATAATTAAAGCCCAAAGAGAATGCGGAGGAAAGGCACGGCGCAGCAATTTGCTGTTTAAATTGAAGAGACTTGAACAATGTGAACGGTCACATTGTCTCATCTCAGAGTCTGTGCAGGTCCTCTGCCTGATAACTTCTTTTTTCTTCTTCCTCTTCTCTATGATAACCCCTCCTCCACCTGAGGAGACAACTGAGGCCAGTGCAGGTTCTGTGACTCTGGAGGGGAATATGTTAATGTGAGGAGATGAAGTTTATCATCCAGAACTCCTCTGCTCAGAGATGGAACATATAAGTGACAGAAGCTGAAGTCTGGGAAGAATTTGCAGAATATTTGTGAAATAAAAGTCAGAATAATGAGACCTGTGGCTCAGACGGATCTCTGCGCTGTCACAGCAATTAGGCCAGCTGTGACGAGCTGGACGGAAAAGTGGCTGTTGTTTTTCTTCTGGTTTCAACTAAGAAGAATGAAAAAAAAAGACAAGAATCCAAACTTTGTTTTGACACATTTTTTCCTGATCCTTTTAAAAATGGATACACAAACAGCCCTTTAACCCTTGTGCTATCCTAGGCACTTTAACATTGTGAGTTGGGTCATCTAGACCCACTAGACAGTGCTCTGAACCTTTTTTCTTCAATGATTTGTGATCTTCACTGGTGTCCATGGATTACATGAAATCTTTCCACCTTTATCCACCTTTGTCATGGTAGGAAGAACTAGTCAATGTAAGGGTGAGGTCATCTAAGATACCACAAGGATTAAAAAGGTCGACTTTTTAGAAATGAATAGAAATCTGCGATGATTTTTTTTGACAAGTCATACTAATAAATAGATTCAAAATCATGATATATAAATGACCTCAGTCTAAGCTAATCCGCTGTTTGATGAAGCATGTTCATCAGCATAGTATTCTCCTTTAATTCTGTAAAAGGCAACAAAAGAGATGACACTCATTAGAAGTTTTTTTTTTTAACATATTTTGGAACCCTGTCTTTATTTTATTTTATTTAACCTTTTGACATTCGAGCAGACAGCAAAGTAAGCATCTCATTGTACAGGGAAACCCTTTTCATTACTGTGCATATGAGAGTAAACCCCTTCGATTTCTTGAATCCTATTTCTAAAGAATAACCCTTTAATTCAGTTATTTAAAAAAAAAGTATATTTAAACATAACTGTGATGAATGTAATATTAGGAATTAAATGCTCATTTTGCTTTTTTCAGTTCAAACTGCTTTGAAACTACATCAATGACCCAAGGTGTTTATTGAACATGTAACAAATGGAACCATACTTACAGTTAAACATTCAAATCTACTTTTGTATACATTTAGCATGTGTGCATACTCTGAGAATTTTTGAGGATAGATTTTTGTCAAAAGCCTTTTTGTTTTTATTCCCGCAGCTGCAGCAGCTCCTCTAATTCTCCAAAAGCAACACTCTGTTCTGACCCTGCAATGAACATGCATGCAGCGCACGTTTTACAGTTACACTGAGCTGTGCTAATGCTCAAACTCTCAGAGTCAGGGAGCCTTACATAACCAAAAAGCGAGCCTGGCGGGTGCTGTCATGAAGACTGTGCCCACAGCAGCCTTCCTGAGATGAAAAACAAATGAAACCTTTGAGGCTAAGCTGATCCCCTCCCGCTCTGCAACTCCATCTGTCACTTCCTGCGACTTATTCTGAGCAAGAGTGCTTTCCTGCGTGACCTCCATCATGGGGTGCAAGATGAACGAGGTGGCTCTGGTCTCTGTCCTCTGTCTTCTCTTTGCCAAGGCAGCAGGAGCACTGAAGCATCTAGAACACCTGCAAACCGAGAGTAATGAGGCAGCGGGCCACACGGTCCACCCCTCCTTTCCCGCACTAATCAATCCTTAGGGCTAATAGGGCAAAAAAGAAGAAGAAAAGATAACTGCAACTTCATTCTTACATTTATAATCTGGCTTTTTAAGAGTGCTTCTCAAACTTTCTTAGAACTTTGGATTCATTAAAACCTAAAAGTTAGATTACTAATGTTGGAGAAAGGAAATGGGCAAATAGAATTCAAACCATGAGCTTTCTACCACCATGCTTGACTATTGGTCTGAAATGTTTTTGCTCACTTCTTGCACCTGTACTGTGCTTTAACATGTCATCTCTATTTCTAAAAAAAAGTGACTGATATTTTCAAATCCAGTCTACGTTTTCCTTGTTTGGTGGGTTCCTCTCTTGAGTTTGCAGTCTCTCGGCATTGGACAGCTCAGTATCATGAGATCTCAAGTTACTTAATGGACAAAAAGACTGACTTGATTATCCTAAGTGTTTAATTTACATTGACTTGTAACAGTAAGTTTAAGTCTAACAAAATGATCCGAGTCTGTCATTCTAAGGTGGAGAGAGCAGCTTTACAGACAGGTTGGACAGAACCATCAGAAATAACGGAACCATATCAGAAAAACAGAAACCAGTCCATGTGATCAGACTCTGGATGACCTCGTTTAAAGGACTGGATGATGAAAAGGGACCCTTTTGAATATACAGTACAGACCAAAAGTTTGGACACACCTTCCCATTTATTTGAATGAGAAGGTGTGTCCAAACTTTTGGTCTGTACTGTACATTGGAGCAGAAAGGGTGTCGGGAGGATTTTGGAAACCATCTGAAAGTTAGGATGAGTAAAATAACCCGGAGAGTCGTGGTTAGGTGTGTAACTAAGTCACCTTTGATCTCAATTGAGTAAATTCTACACTAAAGCAAAGACGTGATGCTTTTGCTTTAGCATAGGATACAATAGGTCATCCAGAGAGGAAATAACTCAACATCCCAACCCTGTAATTACAACTGTAATAACCTAGTTTGCAGTCACAGCTAAGTTATTGGTGATCTTAAGGAGTTGAATTCGGTTTTGAGCACTTCAAAAATTCTGCTTGGTTCAGAGCTATGCAGTTTATCCATAGTAAACGTAGTTTATATGCAATTATTATATAAATCTTTCACGATCATTCGTGATGTTTACGAGATGCATACACAAATTTGTGGCTTACAATAACTGTTCCACATGTGTCCACATATGTCTAACGGACTTTTCCCACATGTACCGCCGATGTATAACCTTTATATCTGGGATTTGGCACACATATATCACATAAACATTTTGCAATTGATGCACAAATCCTTAATGAATTGAAAGTAAACAGTGCAATAATCATGCACAGTTCATGGTCCATACTGATTTACATGTTTTTTTTTCATGGTTTATTCGTATCCCTTCTGTGGTTTTAATGTGATTAATTTGTGATACATCTGTGACAATTTCACATAAAGACCACAACTTTTCTAACTTTATTTCCGCCTATATGCAGGCATGACCAATTTTCATCCATAACATGCAGGCAGTGACTATATGACATGACCTTTAACCCTTGTGCTATCCTAGGCACTTTAACATTGGGAGTTGGGTCATCTAGACCCACTAGACAGTGCACTGAACCTTTTTTCTTCAATGATTTGTGATCTTCACTGGTGTCCATGGATTACATGAAATCTTTCCACCTTTATCCACCTTTGTCATGGAAGGAAGAACTAGTCAATGTAAGGGTGGGGTCATCTAAGATTCAAGATTCAAGATTCAAGAAGAACTTTATTAATCCCCGAAGGGAAATTTAGTTGCAGTAGCAGCACTAAGGAAAAGGGGAAAAGGGGGGGGGGGGGGTAAAGACAAACACAGACACAAAAAATACAGAGAGTAGAACAGGACAAAAATTGGGTAAAATACAATTTGAAAAGTGTAGTCTGTGACTAGAATTTTCATGTACATCCGAGTCTGCCAGATGAGTTGTGGAGTCTAATGGCTGATGGCAGGAATGACTTCCTGTATCGTTCTCTGGCACAGCGAGGGTGTATGATCCTGCCACTGAAACTGCTTCTCAGGTTGTCCACCTCCCTGAAGAGGGGATGGGAGGGATTGTCCATGATGGTCCCCAGTTTGGCCAGTAGTCTGTCCCCAACCACCTCTTCCAGCTTGGCAGGCTTGAGGCCAATGACAGACCCTGCTTTCCTAATGAGTTTGTTCAAATCCATCCATCCATCTTTCACACACCCGACTACAGCTGTGTCATCAGAGTACTTCTGGAGGTGGCAGAGCTCAGAGTGGTACTGGAAGTCAGCTGTGTATGTGGTGAATAGGAAGGGGGACAGCACGGTTCCCTGAGGGGCTCCAGTGTTGCTTGTCAGGGTTTCAGACACACAGCTCTGCAGTCTCACAAACTGAGGTCGGCCTGTCAGGTAGTCCTCAATCCATGAGACCAGGGGGGCATCCACCTGCATCTTCTCTAACTTCTCCCTCATCAGTCTCGGCTGGATGGTATTGAAGGCTGAAGAAAAATCAAAGAACATGATCCTCACTGTGGTGTTAGGCTTTTCCAGGGAGGAGTATGCTCTCTGCAGCAGGTATAGCAGTGCATCCTCCACTCCCGCCTTGGGTTGGTATGCAAACTGCAGTGGGTCTTGGAAAGGGCTCACCAGGGGTCTGAGATGTGACAGCACCAGCCGCTCCATGACCTTCATAACATGGGAGGTCAGTGCTATAGGCCTGTAGTCACTAGGCGACTCTGGATGGTTTTTCTTTGGCACAGGGACGAGGCAGGAAGTCTTCCACAGCACTGGGATCCTCTGAAGGTTAAGGCTCAGGTTGTACAGATGCTGAAGTACACCACATAGCTGGCTGGAACAGTTTTTGAGTACCCGGGGACTGATGCCATCAGGTCCAGCAGCCTTACGCTGGTTGAGCCTCTCCAGCTCCCTCCTCACCTGAGTGGATGTGATGAGAAGGCCATTTTGGGAGGAGGGGGTGGTGGAGCCTGTTTTTGGGTCTGTGAAGGATGTCAGCTGTGGGGAGGGGGGTGGGGATTTCAGAGGTGCTAATGATGATGATGATGATGGCCCTGGAAGATGAGTGGAAGGTGTCCAGTGGTCGTTCAGAGGATAAATGGGTGGATTGATGAGGGAGGGGGAGCTGGTGTCAGACCTGTTTAAAAACTGGTTTGAATGCCGTGCAGGGCAGCTGGGGGAGGGAGGTGGGGGAAGCTGATGTGTTAATGGCCCTGGAAGGTGGGAGGAAGACCGTTGATCACTCAGCAGAGGAGTAAGGGGACAGCTGGGGGAGGGGGAGCTGGAATCAAACCTATTGAAGAAATTGTTCAGCTCGTTGGCTCGATCCACATTTCCTTCGGCTGCAGGTTTTCCCTTCCTCTGAAGGCCGGTGATTGCTCTCATCCCACTCCACACATCCCTGGTCTGGTTTCTCTGTAGTCTCTCCTCCAGCTTCCTTCCGTAGGCGTCTTTACACTCCTTCAGGCTGCGTTTCAGCTCCTTCTGAACTCTAGTGAGCTCCACGCGGTCCCCAGCCATGAAGGCCCTTTTCTTTTCATTTAGAAGGGCCTTCAGTTCACGTGTAACCCAGGGTTTGTTGTTCGGGTAACATCGCACCCTCTTGGACGGGATGAAGTTTTCCGTGCAGAATTTGATGTAGTCCGAGACACAGTCTGTTAGTCCATCCAGATCGTCACCATGACTTTCATACAGAACAGACCAGTCTGTGGTTTCCAGGGCATCCTGCAGGCTTTCCGTGGCACCGTCAGACCACTTTGTAATATTCCTCACAGTGACTTGTTTCTGTTTGACCACCGGTATGTATGATGGGGAGAGCAGGACCAGGTTGTGGTCAGACTTGCCCAGTGGGGGAAGTGCAGTGGATGTGTATGCGTTGGTGACATTAGCATACAGTAAGTCCAAAGTCTTTTTGTCCCTTGTTGTGCACTGGATGTATTGATGGAATGTGGGAAGAGTGGAGGAGAGGCAGGCATGGTTAAAATCCCCTGTGATGAAGAAGAAGGCACCAGGGTGTTTAGTATGCAGGTTGGCAGTGACTGAGTGGATGACGTCACAGGCCGCGTCTGCTTTGCCGGTCGGAGGAATATAGACGTTGATGGCGATCACGTTTGTAAATTCCCTTGGCAAGTAGTATGGGCGAAGTCCGATGGCAAGGAGCTCCACATCGGGATTGCACACACGTTCCTTGACATGGATGTGCTCCGGTTTGCACCACCTTTTGTTTACGAGTAAAGCAAGCCCCCCTCCTTTCTTCTTGCCGCTCGCGGTGGTGTCTCGGTCCGCTCGCACTGTATGGAAGCCCGTGATCGTCACGTTTGCGTCCGGTGTCAGTTCATGAAGCCACGTTTCAGTGAAACACATGACACTGGCCTCTCGATACTCCCGCTGGGTCCGTACGAGAGCCCCCAGTTCATCCATCTTATTAGGCAGGGATCTGACGTTCCCGGTGATGATCGCGGGGACGCAGGGTTTAAATCGCCTCCTCTTCATCCGTCGTTTAGCTCCTGCTTTGCACCCTCGTCGTCTCCTCCTCAGTTCCTCCCAAGATAGCACAAGGGTTAAAAAAAGCAGTTCACTTGAGGCTCTTAATATCTTGCAGTTTCATATGATATGTCAGCGTCTCACCTGTTTCACCTTAACTTGTCTTTACTTTTTACATAGGTTTTCGTTACACCCTCTTGCCCACAGCAGGCCCAAAGGAAAAGACTACAGACTTACTTAGCCCTTTGTGCTCTTAAAATTTCGTCAGGGCCACCTCCATGTCCCGCATGTCTTTGTTCATTTTTCGCCCACAGACAGCCTGTTTCCACCCGTTAGGGTAGTTTTGATGAAAGCTTAAGCAACTGAAAATGTCCCAAACATAAAATAAAAGAGGATAAAAAGGGAAATGTGAAAACGTCTGCGGTTAAAAATGTTTTCATGTGTTTAAAAAAATAAAAAACACACAGTTAACCCCATCTTCAAAGCTGCCTGAGCTTCTGGATCACAGGATTATGTTCACATTCATTTTGGACACGTTTGATATGGACATCTAACACTAACGTTCTCTACATGACAGAAAATTGGAAAGAGGAATAAGTCTGCTTTAATCTTCATCTTGCAGTGTGCTTGCCATTAGTTCTTGCATACGTCCTCAAAGATAATCTCTGAGCACCCTGAAGCGCTGGTTCTCGTCCTAATGCGCAAATTCCAAATAAATGTTTTCGTTTGAGCCGAAGCGTTCTTCTGTTCCAGCCCTTGAATCCTGCACACTGTCCTTCCTCCTTTGCATTCTTATCCTGCCAGCCTCCAAGACGGAGGAGCTAAAAATGTGACGGTAGAAAGACGTGCTGTGACAAGGTGCCCCCCCCACACACACACAAACACAAACCATCGCCACCCTCCAGGAAGACAAAAAATAAAATAAAAAACGCGCTGCCACGCCATTACCCAACCTACAATCTATGAGAGCAAACACATCCAGAGA
Organism: Oryzias latipes; assembly: GCF_053564925.1. Classification (NCBI taxonomy): domain Eukaryota; kingdom Metazoa; phylum Chordata; class Actinopteri; order Beloniformes; family Adrianichthyidae; genus Oryzias; species Oryzias latipes. The sequence continues at coordinate 12,501,938 of NC_136240.1, forward strand.
GAATTTATCAGGGGCTCCCTCCCCAGCACAACCAGTAAGCATGCCTAATGGAAATTTAATCAGCAACAAGAGAGGACAGCAGGCATAATGCAACACATGATAAATAGTAGAAAGATGCAAATGGTATTTATTTTAGACAGGCCGTGCTGACAAGCCTGATAATGCCTCCTCATGCAGTTTCACCCCGGAGCCTGGTTTTGATGGCTCCGGTGCGCCATATTTCACGGTGTATCATTTATGGAATAAATTGTGTTATTGGTAGAAATGTTTTCCATTTTTTTCTCCCGAACGTCTCCTGTCAGTGGTGACTGAGCACTGGGACAGGAGCCTGACATGAAGTTATTAAAGGAAATCGCTGCAGTCATTAAAAACTAGCAAAGCTTTGGAAAATGGAAACATGCAAGATTCACAAAATTCATCTTGTGTCTGCTCACCAAGCGCAGTCTTTTGTAAGTTTCTATATTTACCAAGTTTACAGGCTGAACATCTGAATGCTTTGATGCCTGAGCTCTTCAAAGACCTATCATTTCCCTTAAACCTTTCGATGACACACCTAACAGCATGAATCATGCCTTTGCTACCCACACATGACGTGGATTCTGTATTATCTCAGCATGATCTCGGTCTGGATTTAAGCAGCTGCACAAAAGTATTTCCATAAATCTATCAGGGAAGGTCTGTTCAAAGCTCTCTTTTTCTCCATCTGTGATGTTTTAAGTTTAATTATATACATTTACCTTTGATATTCACCTGCTTTAAACTGCGTCTTGCCGTTTTTGAGTGTTGTTTCATTCAAATATGGCGGCTGTATATGAATATTTGATTGAGGAAGACAAAGTTTTTATGTTGTTGACCCATGATTGTAAACATTGCTGATGGTAGAAAGAGCAGTTGATGAAATAATCTTCCTCATCAGCAGGAGGAATTAATCTATTTGTGGTGATTGTGGTTTCTGAATTTTTTACTTTACACGCACCTCAATCCCTTTATCTTCTTTCGTCTTGCAAATTTACATTGCATTGAATTTTATGCACAGAAAAACAAACAAAAACAAAAAAAACAAAAGTAGCTCAAATTCTCACAAATAGATCTTTATTAAAGACTCTCCCTGATTATCTTTTGATCTACTTCAAAGAGTACCCGGTGGTCTTCATATGATAATTATGCCATTTTTAGCCAAAATATAAACGTGTGTTGTTTTCTAGGTCATGGTTTCTGCAGAGCAACAGGAGTTCTTTAGAAATTCATTTCTGACCTGTGGGTAGGACCACTACCTTCCCCTCCCCATTGCTAAGACTCTTCCTTTCCACTCTCTCCCACTAGCTTACAGCCCCTCACACCTCCAACGTAACACTATGGTTGCAACAAAAATGGAAAGCAAAAATAAAACTATCCAGCCATGCCGTTTTTGATTTAGGTGCCAGTTTAGACGAGGAAAACAAAGATATAGGTGGATCTAATCGTCTATTAGTGGATGCATCAGAGTGAAGCGAAACAGGGATCTTGTGACCCACCCAGCATATTTGCTACATAACAACTACAATGTTTTTCACATTGTACTTTTAAAATTTTCACTTTGTTTTTTCCACAGCTCTAAGTACATATTGCCTGTATTTTATAGTGTATTTGAGTTTTATTGGTTTTACTGATGATTGTTTGTCTCTACCGGCAAAGAAGGTCCACCTGGAAAACTAAATTCATTTTGATTTGGTTGATTTGATTCACAGCTATTTGAATAAGGAAATACCCTGAAATGCAGTTTAAGCTTGATTTCCTTTTTATCTGTCCTCCATCGTAAAAAAAAAATCCTCAAGAACATGTTTAAAACACCAGAAACATGATTTTCATTGGTGTGGATCTATAAAAGCATCCCAATTACGTTCATCTTAAACTTCATGGTGTTTACTGTACAGCTGAGGTTGTTGGCCCCATCCTGACAGTGAATGTTCTCAGTGAGGGGCAGAACAAAAATACAGCTTTGTTTGTAGAACTATTTCCATGCTTCTTCACCACAATCAGTGTCTCCTATCCAGGAATCATTGCCGCAGAGAATGCTGTGTTTCTCCCAACTTGCAAAATGGTGTGAAATCAAAGGCAAAAATGCCACATGCAAGACATCAACAAAGAATTTACAATGAAAACGGCACATTGGGAAATTGGAAAATAGGGTAGAAAAGGCTGCCAATGTTTAGTCTCTCCCCAGAAGCTTAGACTGTGTTTCTGAAATGGTGTTAGAAGAGAGAGGCTGAACAAGCTGCCTTCATTCTGCCTCCCTTCTGAAGCCTCTTATGGAAAGTCTTTTAAAATGTAGGTGGCAGCTGCTTCCTGTATGAAAGCATTATGCAAGGATTCTTAAAGATCATCTTGGCTTCAGCCCAGATTAAAAATGTATTGCTTTGTTTGGATGAGTAACCTTAACACATGTGGAGTACTTCCTATTGGTTCATTATACCTGATGTGAACAACAACCAGAATAATTTCAATGTCTTTAGATTTTATTTTTACATGCACAATTTTAAAGCATTTGAGAAATATAGCATTAACTTCAGCAGCTATGTTTTCTCCTTATGTTCCTATAAAAAGGAAAAAACCTGCTTTAAATTTAACCAATGCAATTTGCTTTGCTCCATCCTGCGGGGTGCCACAGGGTTCTATTCTCTGCCCCTGTCTCTTAGGGCTGTACTCTGATTTTGATCAATTTTTAATATTATATTTTTATTGTCATGTAGATGACATGCTTCTATTTGATTTATTTATACTATAAATGAAGCCCTTCAACTTTGACTTTTCACCAATGCTTTCTTAAAATTTGCAGATTTTCTTAAAACCAGATTTAAAAACACTGATTTTTAAACAAAAACTGTTCAAATTCCCCTGCTGGCTAAAGTCAAGCTTTTTTCTTGGATTTTCCCAATTTTAAAAACGCGGATTGATAATCTCATTACTTTATAAGGTTAATACAAAGCACTCCATAGTGCTGTCAACCAACCAGTGCTTCCATTTCTTTTTTCTATGACTTCAAAAAGCTGCATTTTATGTGTTAAAAATAAAAACAAGTGAGATTCGTGTTGTTTAGAAAAATATACATAAGAAGAATTTCAAAAGCAATTGTCTAGAGTCAATGTAAAAAGTAATTGCTCAAAAGTGAAATAATGAATGTGTAAAACTTGTTTAATTAGGAAAACTAAGAATGGAAATGAAAGTAGAAATTCAGCGAATTCCAGACACTGAAACAAATTTAATTGGCTGATCATAAAATAACATGCTGCTTTTATGCTTTTTGACATTAACATGTCTTTAATCACGTACTGAATCAATCAGAAAGACAATCCTCAATTTTGACAAAATACTGATATTTTCAAGCATATGTTAACAAATATTCAATCCCTTTTTCAAAGAAATACCACCCAATATTTTTAATTTATTTATTAGCCTCCTGTTTTTTTTTCTTTTTGTTGTCAAAGTTATTAAAACAGCTAGACAAATGGGTAGAAATCTGAGAAAAAAGTAAAGATTTTAAGCAGTATTTTAAAGTAAATTGTTGTACATCCCTCAAATCTTACAAATCTTACAAAACATGTATGCAAGAACTAATGGCAATCTAACAAAACAAAAAAAGCCAATTAAAGCTGTACTTTAAGTACTGACTGTTTTAAGTAAAATGATTCAAGCAAAAGTCATGTTCAGTAAATCTGTGAGTAAAACTTTAGCAAACGAAAGTCCTAAGTTAAATGTAACTGAGATGGTGTATAGTCTTACTTCAAACCGTTCTGTTTGGATGCTAAGGAAATTAAAATATCTTTGATATATGTATGATGTTGGAATTAAAGCCACTAAAGACACATTTAGAGTTAGGGATTTTTTTTAATGGTTTTGTAGAGGTTATAAGTTTTTCTGCTTCTGCCTCTTTTCACACCAGATTTAAATTTACAATCAACTCAGCTGCTTTGTTAGTAATTTAATCTCAGGGTATTTAGGAGCTTAGCTTTAGTTTGTTATCACCAGCTCATGTTGTCATGTTTAAAAGTGATTTTTGCGTGCATTCGTGCATGTGTGGGGTCACAATCAAATTCAAATTATGCTTTTTGATATAAAGTTGATATTCAAAAGTCAATATTAAAAAATATATTCCAAGCAAAAATAGTTAAATTTGTCTCTTTAAATGTATGTGCAGGTGTTTTTTTCATTTTTAATTATTAGATTATGGGTGTTTAATGGGCTGTGCTGATCAGTTCTGTCCTTGTTTGCATGAAGAAAAGCTAAAAAGGTTGTCCATATTGCTGTAAATCATATCTGATGTCAATGGTGAACATTTGTAATGACAAAACATAAATGGGAAGACTCAAATGGTTGATGGGTAAGGTGGTTTTGCTGGAAAAACTGGTTAAAAGTTACAACTTTTACAGAGTTGGGTCTCCTGGAAAAGGAAAATCTTTCGTTTTCCTCACATTGTAGTCTTTGAGCAACTTAACTTTGAATCCCATTGGAAAACTAGAACAATGTCTAATCTAAACAAGACCTGTGGAAAGCTGCCATTGCTGTGCAGACGCACGGTAAAACCCTGGTGCGCTCAGTAAATATTGTCTCAAACAGGACAGCTTCCTGCTCTTCTGGGACTGGATTGAGAGACATGGTGCAACAAGTCTGGAATTGTGCTAATTCAAGTGGAAAAGATGAAGTGGCAGAGAGACAGAGCTGAGGTTCACAGGGAGCGCTGCGTGACAGCAAGCTTTGTGTCAACACATGTAGGGGCAGTGGATGCGTGGTTGGAGGTGATGCTGCCGGGGGGAGGCCTTCGAGTAAGAAGCAGAGGTGTTTCGGTGAGACTCACAGCCCCCTCCCGAGTGAGGACAGAGTGGTTTTTGTTATCGGAGTCAGATTCCACCTGCCAGACTGCATAAGTTTAAGGAGACATGGAGTGGAGGGGTGTTCAGTTTCAGTCTTTAGGGGGTGTGACAGTGAGGACAGCAGTGCTCTTTCACTTATCACATAAAAACATTTAAAAATATGTTTTTTCAGGAAAATTCTTGGGAGCTGGCATGGCTTTGACCAATGAGAGAGTCTCCCAGTCAATGCCAGTCAAGTTTTATCAATGCTGCTGCGTGGAACAGGCCTTTCGGTTCAAAGAATTGCAAAAGTCAAGGTCCATTTGAAACTCTCACACAGAAAAAGGTCTGACTACAATATTAAAGAGTCGTTTGGTGCTCTTTGTTATTTCCTCTTCCTTTTGTTCTGTGTTTTAAAAGGTTCAATTTCTGTCCTAGTGAAACTTTAGTGTGAATTTCGCGTTGGACGTGGTTGATATTCTGTCTGCACATCAAAAATCCATTTTTTCAAATGAACCTTTTCAAAAGAAGCAAGACTTTCGCAAAGCAAGAAATGTATTTAGTCATTTTAATAAATATATAATTGTGTGAGAATACAGAGAGATGTGGACTTATTTCACATGTTAGGCATTTTACTTTACAGAATAGTTTCAGTGGCTCCAGATGTCAATATGCAGGATAAGAGGCATTCTGTAGAACCGACTGCATCTTCAATTCCTTCAAAGGAGCAACAAAGCTGTTATTTCTTAAAAAGAATTTAGTTTCAGTTTTCACAAAAGTGTTCTGAACTGAATTCAATGGCATATTAGGACGCCTTTACATGTGCCTGTTTGATTCACAGTTATATATTTTCCTGAAAGGTTCACCTCTTTAGCAGCTGAAAGTTCTCCTGAACCTAACAAAGACTGAATTATGTTTTCAAATTGTGCATTATGTTTTACTTTGTTGGACAGTGTTGTAGAATTTCTCAGACGGCTTGAGGGTTTTGAAAGGTTTTGAAAAGTTGTACCAGCAACTTACATAATTAAATTAAATTAAATTACATACAGGCTGTTCCACAGGCGAGGCCGAAATTAGGCCTCGCTGTGTTTTTCTTTCCTGACTTTTGCAACCACCACTAAACCTGCACCGACAGACCCTCTGTGAGGGGCCAGTTCCATTTAAACTTTTTATAAACTGATGAAAGAAAATTGGAATTGATCCTGAAGCTGACTGGGAGCCAAAGCAAAGATTTCAAAATTGGAGTAATGTGCTCCTTTCTGGTTCTAGTTAAAAGGCGTTCATACGAGTTTTAAACAAGTTGCAGCCGATTGATAGTATTTTTCTTAATACTAGAAAGAAGACCCTTAAAATAATCTCCTTTCAGAGTTGGATCAAGATTTTTCTTGTTCTCTGATTCAATACAAAACAATCTAAAGATTGTTTTGTAAAAACAAAGATCTTAGACCATAAGCCTCTGCAGGTAATGATAATGAGCAGTTTCATTCCTATTTTGAACACTGAAAATGCTTTTTCTGTGAAGCTTCATTCAGTTTGGCTTAATTTTTTTTAAGTGGATAAGTAGTCCAATTTCCCTCTCCTGCAGTTTCAGCGGAAAATACTTAAATTCTGTTTCTTTTTATTCTTTTACAAAAAAATGTAAACAAAGAAACAACTTTCTTTTGCATGTTGAAACAATTGTATTCTGAAAGGAGTATAGTCATTTACATAGTTACATTACACACTCACCATACACTTTAATAGAAACGCAGAGCTAGTTCTGGGTTGGACACCTTTTTGCCTTCAGTACTGCCTTAATCCTTCATGGCATAGATTCAACAAGGCACTGGAAACATTCATCAGAGAGTTTCGTCCATATTAACATGATAGCACCGCCCAGTTGAAGAAGATTTGTCGGCTTTGTCATGGTATCTCCAGGAAGTTCTCTTTTTCCCTCCTCCCTTTTCTGTTTTTCCTCCCCAGATTGGACCCAGCTGTTGGCACTCTCCTCCTCACCTCTCCAGACTTCTTAAGTGGTACCTTCTCCAGTATTAATATGCAGTTCATTTGCCCTCAATGGTTCAGTTTATGTTCTCTTGCTACGTACTTATGTTATGCCTTGCTCCACGTCCTCTCATATAGTTACGTCTGCCTCCTTGTCAACAGGATCAAACACTACGAGCGCCGACCTGGGTCCAGCCATCTACTGACAGACTAGTTACGCCTGGGCCCTCGACCCCCAGCCATGCCACGACTCCACGCAATCGCCTCCTCCACCCTCCGAGACAAGCTCCCTCGGTTCACCATGCGTAAACCATGCATCGCTACGGAAACAGATTGCTTACTTACCGTCTTGGACCTCGTCCAGTTGCCACTCCCTCATCCACTGGGACTCAGGCTCTTCCATCATCCCAAGAGATCTTCGCAGATCCCTCTATCTGCCACAGATCACCTTCCAGAGTGACTGTCTCTTCTCCTGGACAATAAATGTATGACTACATCTATCCTTGTGTCAGTGGTCTTTCCGGGTTCCAGCAACTGGGTCTGTTTTTGTTCCTCGTAAACATGACAGGCTGAACATCAATGATGCCAATCCCCCGTTCCACCGCATCCCAAAGATGATCTATTGGGTTCAGATCTGGTGACTGTGTAAACCATTTGAGTCCAATGAATCATCATGCTCAAGAAACCAGTCCCAGCAGAAATGGAGACTCATCAGATCCAACAATGTTTTTCCAATCCTCTATTGTCCAGTTTTGGTAAACCTGTGTGAATTTGAGCCTTAGTTTCCTGTTCTTAGCTGACAGGAATGGCACCTAGTGTGGTCTTCTGCTGCTGTGGCCCATCTGCCTCAAGGTTGGACGTGTGGTGCGTTCAGAGATGCTGTTCTGTAGACCTCTGTAGGAACCAGATGTTTACAGAACAGAGGGTTTCTGTTGCTTTTCTATCAGCCGGAACCCGTCCGGCCATTCTCCTCTGATCTCTGGCATCAACAAAGCATTTCTGCCAACAGAACTGCCGCTCACTGGATATTTTCTCTTTTTCTGATCATTCTTTGTAAACCCTAAAATTAGTTATTGACTGATTAGAAATTTGCAACACTAGGCCATTGGACAAGATGTTCCTGATAAAGTAGTTTGGTCTTTTTAATTGATTTCCTGTGTTTTCAATTTACATTTATTAAAAATTTTGATCCTAGAAAGTTTTGTAATTTTCTTTTTCCTGCCTGCATTTTTGTACATTTTTTATGTAAAAACACCGTTCTGTGTTCCTTAGCCTCCGTCACACCGGGTGGATATGGGCGGTGTGGGAGAAAAATGGGCAAAGTTGTACGGGGTAAGCAGGTGGCTTACAGGAAAAAGGCAAGATCATTGAACATTTGGTGATCAAAAATGTTATGTATCACTTGCACACCCCATAAATGTAGCATTTGCATGTCTGCCCTCAGTTATATCACCCCGGTTATCTACCAGCTGCACTGGCTTCCCATAACCTCCAGAATCAAATTCAAACTCCTGCTGTTTACCTTAAAGGCCCTCCATGATCTGGCTCCTCCTTATCTTTCCAACCAACTCCTTATTAGAACCCCCTCTCGTTCTCTTCCGTCCTCTGCCTCTGTTCAGCTCTCTGTTCCTCCAGCCCGACTCGTTACCATGAGGAAGCAGAGCTTTCAGCTGCTCGGCTCCCAAACTATGGAATTCCTTCCCTCCTGATCTCTGTAACATAGACTCTTTACAAATGTTCAAATCAAAACTCAAAACTCATTCGTTTAATTCTGCCTTCTCATTTTGATTCACTTTTGATTTTCTGTCAATTTCTATTTATATTTGTGACCTTTGTTTTGTACAGTGTCCTTGGGTTCCTTGAAAGGCACTTTTAAATGAAATGGATTATTATTATTATCAGAAAGGAGCCAGGGCACGCACCTTACTATTAAATAAATGTCATAAGGACACCGTACGACAGCATTACTCATAAGTCGTTATTCTTACAAATACTTCACGACACACTTATCACACACACCACATTGGTACGTTCCATTTTCACTACGTCTCTTGCGGTGGCCGCATGAGCTTCAAAGGAAAAGCAAGACACACCTCCTCTTACAGGGCCTATACCATGCCATCCTCAAGCTTTTTATAGTAAACAATATCCAGGAAAATCATAACATATTACTTGTGGCACTCAAAAGAACATATTTTTTTCAATTAAATATGAGTTTCTTTCCAATAAGACAACTCGATCTCTAAGGCAACGGCTTTCGCACCATGTGGATGCCGCCCATTTCATGACGCGGCCAGGGCAGCATATCTGCATTTCACTCACAACAAAAACAAAACATCTGAACTTTTGCAAAGATGGATGTGCATATAAAATGAAAGTGGGTGTGCGGTGCTGGCCACTTGGGGGCTGTTCTCACTCGACTATGTCAGCTCGTGAGAACCTCCTCATTTTCATGGGTTGGGAGGGGCGGGTGCTCAGAGTGCAGGTTTTTAGTGGAATACTCAGAAATGCGTGAACGGATTAAAATAAAAAAACAAAAAATTGGTTTTGCATGGTATAGTCCTTTAAAATTCAGATGCTACCGTACAGGTCAATCTCCCCCCCTCGTACAAGTGCATGTCACTAAAGCCTTAATCTGTTTACTCCTTTTTATGATCAGTCCAGTTTGAGTGTGTGGGAATGTCTTTTGGGTAAAAAAAAGATATGGACAACCAGCTCTGATAAATTCAGTGTGAGCAAAGCGGGGAGGGGGTTTTGGGGGGTGTTTTTTCTGAGCATAAACTTTGACAGTGAGAGCCTTCTTTATAATATCTTTTGCTCTCTCTATAATTTTAGGGTCCAAAAAGCTCTATTCTTGTTGGTTTTTTTTTGTTTTGTTTTGGGCTCAGCCCTGCCTGACTCTAATGTCAGCACAACACAACAGCATCCCTGCAGAGGCATCACTAATCAAGTGTTGTGCTGGTCTTCCAAAACCAGCAGTTGGACTTTGCTGAAGCTTCAGAACTGTCAGTGCTGTCACAATCCTATCTGAGCTGGAATCTCATGAGAGGAAGTCATTACAGGGCATTGTGACAGAGCACACGCACAGATTTTGTGCCTCACAAAGCATCACTGTACGCTTGATAGGATCTCTAGAATATATTGTTTAAAATCTGCCGCACACCTTCTCTATGTGACCCGGTAAGAGTATCTTAAGTAGATGGAGTCATTCATTTGCCAGCTGTCTGGAGCTGCTGAACATGCTGCTGATGATTTCTTTAACAATGATTCATCATCGCTCATAAACACCTGGCTCGGAGTCATGCTGTATCTTTAGCATCCAGATTTTCAGACGACGATGAACTGAGTAAAATACGGTGAGCAAGTTTGTTTGCATGATGTCCTGCTGAGCTAACATATTTCCCTGCCATGGTTTCTTCTTTCTTTCCATCATTTTGTGGAAATTTGTATCAAAATGTGCTGTGACACATCCTTAGAGCTCTATATCCTTTGTATGTTGAACCTCTGCAAGAACTTTGAGGCTGCTGAATTCAAATAATGAGAACCAGCCCAAGTCCACAGGGAACAAAACCTTAATTGGGTTTTGTTTCTGATGATTAAGAGGATATTTCAGAGAACAACATGTGCCTTTTGTGCTTTAGTAGCTTCCTTTTGATTAGAAATTCATCCATTTTAATGGTCTTTCTTCTCTGTTTGTTAACAAGGCACCTCTCCCTGCAAGAAAATGGAGCCCAAATGAACGGCATGCCATTAAAGGGGAAATAATACCTCAAAGAGGCAAAACAAAGGCAAAGCGACAAAACATGGGAGCAAATAAATGCTTAAGACACGGAGCCTTGCAATCTTCTCAGCATGCCACTGCCCGTGTTTTCTAAAACGAGGAACAAATAGTGATGCATTTGCTAAAAGTTGTTTTCATCTTTGATGACTATTATGCTATGCGAAACAAGAGAGCTTTAATGGTGAGGCATTCAAATGCTCTTTAGTGTTTGTGCTGCACTGTGTTTATTTGCCATTGAGTGTAAGAGACACCTGAAGTATCATTCAAAGACATAAAAAATGCTAACATTACATCAAATATATAGTTTCCTTCAAAAATGCAGTTAAAAAACATAACTTTGCAGCATAAATTACCATATTTCAATAAGTAGAGATACAGTATTAGGACTGTGAGTAAAGATTTATGTGTATAAAAGAAAAATGTGCTCCAGATATGTCTATAATCTTTGACAGTTTTTCAAAGTTGACATCTTGCTTGGGTTGAACTTGGACCATAGATGAATAAATCCCAGACCCTAGACCAGCGGTCTGAAACCTTTGGCGCTAAAAGAGCTATTTATATATTTCTTGATTGACTAAAGAGAGCATCAAAGTCCCACTTTACTGCTTGGACAAATATGTGTGTCCTTTAAGCCTTTTATTTATAAAATTCAGGCTCCGCACGATGGGAGACAGAGCATTTTGTTCTGCTGCCCCAAGGATTTGGAACTCCTTTCCTGTTCATCTCAAAACATCACAGACCCTGGACTCTTTCAAAGCGCTTTTAAAGACATTTCTATTTAAAAAAGCCTATGACTGCTGAAAGCTTTATTTTTTTGCTTGTTAAGTGCTACTTTTATAGTTTTAAGTTAGTTTTGTATTAAAATGTGCACATTCTTTTTAATTAAGTTTTATTCATATCTTGTAGCACTTTGAGGTTTCATTTAATGAAAAGTGCATTATAAATAAAATGTATTATTATTATTATATTTGTACAGTTATAATTGAATTATTACTGTGTTGTGGGATCAATAAATTTTTATAAAATGTTATTCGTTTTAGAAAACAGCACATACAAGTTCCTTTCAAAACAAAATACATCATGTGTATAACGAATTAATCAATTATTTCTCAAAGTATTTGCTTTTTATCTCAAAACCTATATCCCACAAGGGAAAAAGAGAGAGGATGCAAATCATATATGGTGGTTAAAGGCCAAAACATTTCAAAGTATAGCTCTAGTTGGAGAAAGGAGTGAAATAGGGCTGGTGAACAGTCTAGAATGCAGAGAGAGACCACCATTTGTGAATTTAAAGGCAAAAATAAGATTGTGATTGGCTAAGAAGAAGGCAAGCAATTTACCTATTGGTTCAAAGTAAAGGCCGGTAGATGAAATTGCATCACAGCTTCACTTGTTTGGCTCCAAAACCTTTTTTCAGTATCTCTAACAATAGGATTGATGGTAATTTTGTATCAAACCTCTCACCAACCTCTTCTTTTTTAGACATTTGCCAGTCTGGTTGTGTTCCAACAACTCTGTCATTTGTCTTGTGTAAGTGATATGTGACAATCACAATAATCATGAAATGCCAACAGCTTACAGGTTTTGGTTTGAATTTAGGAATTCTGACTTGTTGCAGATTTGTATCAAACTAAATTGTAAAAGAGGTTCATTCATGGGGATTCTGCTTACCTTTCTCTACAGTACAATAGAAAATGCATTTAATGCAGGTTAAATAGCTCATTGCAACCCAAAATAAATGTGTGCATAATAATAGTGGCAGCATACAGAAACATATTTCATCAGTGACTCAGACAGTAACACTTTGCAGTGGTTTATGAGTCATTCTCAGTTTATTTATTTATTTTTTTCTCAATTGCCATCTGCATTGAACAAAGGTGCTCCAGGCCAAATTCCAAACATTGGAAAGCATTGATTTCTCTCCCTGAGACTCAAAGCACATGTGGGCTGCAGCCAGAGTAAGCCAACATCAGTCTGTGTAATGTTACACAGCAATATTTCTCACATAAAGACTCACACTTCAACCCAAATCACTCTAACAAGCAAAGAACATTGGAGGTTTTATTGAAATTTTCCTTCTGGAAAAAAACAAATATGCAATTTTATGGCTGTAATAAATACATAATAAAATGTAGTCCACAAATTTCCACTTCTTATACATCTATTCATAGGTTATATATTTCAACAGAAATATCCAGCAAGCCAGACATATTACTGCATCTTCATCATATACATGTACTGCTTTTAGATATCAGTGTTGGTGTCTACTATAATTTCTGTTGTTTAAAAAATAAACGAAACATTTATTTCACTGTTGGAAAGAACTTGTTAAAGGTAATGATAGGAAATAGTTGCTCTGAAAGTAATTAGTTTGTAGTGGGTGCTTGATGTTGGCTTTAATGTTAAAGCAGAAATGACAGAGTTCTGAGTTTTATCTGATAATATTTGGGTTGGATGAAAAGAGTAATACATTTTTGTTTCTGCACCACCATTGGGTTGTTTTCTATTCTCTTATCTGGGATCTATTCTAAGCAAACAACAATAGTGAATAATACGCTTTTTAAACGTTATGATACATTGTGAGAATCTGAGATATTTTTTGTATTTAATTCATGTTTTGTTTGAGTTGTTCAGGTTGTTCTGCTGAATTATTTGACTTTTGTTTATGCTGCTTTAAATCTAACAACAATTTGGACCTCAAAGGGTTTAACATGAAACTTGGGTGTATGTAGACTGACAAAACCATTTGTTAGGACAGAGTCTGCCTAATTTAGTCCGGATCGAGCTCTGAACCTTGTGTTTCATCTGTGTTCAGACTGCCGGCAAGTGTACTTTCATGTTCCAGACCAAAGCTTGTGAACAAAACCATGTGAATAAAGATCTCTTAACTCATTGGCCAGAAATCATGAAGGTGGAGCAAAGCAACTAGAGGCAGAAATTACGGAAGTTCTACGCTTTGTAATACTTATTGGGATAGTTGACTTATACAAACTTTATATTCCACTGACCAATTTTGAACGTCTGTATCAACATCAAGCTCAACACTTTTTACTTGCTACTTTGGACTGCTGGAGACATGCTACAAGGTGGTCACTGGCAAGACAATGTCTAAGAAAGTACACTGATAAGTGTTTATGACATAGATTCTCTGGAAAACAGTGAAAGGAATGTGTATCACGTTAAAAGTCGTTTTAATAAGCCTGCATTTACATTTCATTAAGTTGCTGTGTCTCCTCCTTATAGTGTTATGACATTGTTTTTAAGATTTTATTTCAGGGTGAATTCACAGCAGCACCGGGCGCATGCCGTGTAACAAGACACAGAAAAGCGTTTTCAGCTGCGTTAAAATAAATGTAACAAGTAAGCATTTTTTTCTGTTTGATAACACGACAATCGGTGCTGTACATTTGTCCTTGGCTCATCTGTTGCGTCATTTCTAATCTGTTGACATTACCTGACGACCTGCTACGGTGGCCGTCTTGGTTCAATTGTTCCGCTCTGAGGATGGATTGTATTCAGACTGAGGAATCTCAGAGCAAACGGAAGCTCAGTACGATTGGAAACTAACCGAGACCACCTCAAAAGATTGGTCCGAGAGAAGTTCCTGGTCCCATTACCAGGGTTTGCTTGGATGTATTCATACTGAAAATTTGCTCTGGATTATCCAGGAAAACTAACTCTGGTTCACTTTAAACCACATGTGTCCAGTCTAAATACATTTAAAGTTCTGTTCAGATGTTATAAAATTGGCTGAGCTGGACGAAGTAAAGCTTTGTCCCCATCAGAGGACAGCCAGTCTGAGCCTCAGCTGTAGTGAAAATCAAAGTACTGATGGTTGACTAATGGTTTTGCAGATATCAGCCAAAGGCATCTGTTTAAATGGGAATTACCCTGACAGCATGAGAGAGTGGACATGACAAAGAGGACAGATCTGCAGTGTAAATTCACCCCGCAGAAACTGAGCGAAAGAAGGAAGCACTCTAACTGAACTTTTCTTAGCGAACTTACAGTTTAAATGTTCAAAACTCTTAAGGTTAAGGCCATCCTAATTGAATCTGTCAGGAAAGAAATATGTGATCTGGTCCCTGTAGTGGAGCACAAGAAACAGTTTTGAAGAGAAAGACACAATTCTTTATTGCTGAAGTTTATTTGCTAAAAAAGAAAATTGTTGACTCCAGACACAACATATTTCCTTCTTATATTTTACTCAAAAAAAAGACGAACATGACAAAAAAGAAAAAGAAAAAAAACACAGGGAAAACAAACTGTATTTCTTGGTACAACCATTGAATGTATAATACAACTGCTACCACACGATGGAGAAACCTCGACAGAATCTTCAAGATTGGCTGCCGCTGCCCAATTTTTGGGGAATATTGTGGTGGTCATGAATGTCGACGGTAGCCATCAGACGTCAGTCAGTCAGGTGAGGATGATGCCATTACAAAATTGGGCAGCAGCTGGGGGCCACAGGGCTGTGGCAGCCAAATCGCCGTCCAGCATCAGCTCTGATTGGACGATGTGTAAATGTCTCCAGACGGCGGCCATCCATATCAAGTCTTACCGGCCGCCAGCCACTCGGTAGCCTGGGGCTATTATATACAGTAAAAAGTAGGCCATTCTGCACCACTGGTCATTTGCAAATCAGATTTAGAGCACAAATTATTTATTATTACACATTTGCAAATTTAAACATTTTTAGACACCATGCCCATCAAAACACCTAGCAAGGGCAAAGCACTAGAAAACAAAGGTCCTAGCGGTCAAACCTCAGCAGAAGTCTACATTAGGTGTAGCAAATGTGCCACCAAATGTGCCCAGGCCGCCATTGACCAATGTCAAAAAAAATTGTCCGGTCGCTGTAAAATTTGAACTTTTTTTTTAAAACTCTGCATTGGGGCGCGGCATGTGAAAGTGCAACTGCTGGCTCCCAATTACAAATGCGGTTACAATATTTGAAAAGAACCCTCCACGAAAGTTTTGGTATTATGAAATAAACCCCTTGGATTATTGAATTAAACCACAAATGAATAAAACAATGAGACACAGAGACCTCAGAAGAAAAAAACCAAAATAGATACATATGCAGTTTTTCACAGATTCATATTTAGCATAAAAATTTCTCAAATATGTTTTGTGAGCCAAAAATACTGTATAATCTGAATGTTTTTCCACACATCTTTTTTTCACGAAGAATGATGGACTGGAAAGGAACAGAAAATGGCCCTTCTCAGATGGATGAGCAGCTACCACTGCTTATCCACAATTGTTATCTCTGCATGACACTGTGTCAATAAACATTAGCAAACACTCTAGACCTGCTTCTATAGAAGTGCCCACACTTACTGATGATCAAATAATACAGTGTCTTTCATGAGGAGACCTTGGTGGCTCTTTCTAGCCTTTAATGCCATGGAAGGTTAGGTTCTTTAGTTATTTTTGAAGGAGTTATGAAATGCTGTAATGCTGCTGTGGTTAGCACTCTCGCCTGATTTGAATCCTGGCTGGGAACTTTCTCAGTAGAGTTTGAATGATCTTGTGTGGGTCTTCTCAATTTTTCTTCCAAAGTCCAAGACATGCTTTATAGGTTAAATGATTAATCTAAATTGCACCAAGGCATCCAAATACAGTGGTGGACAAAATTGTTGGTACCCCTCAGTTAAAGAAAGAAAGTCCACAACGCTCACTGAAATGACCTGAAATGTTCAAAAGCAACAATAAATTAAAATGTATTGAAAATTAAATAAATAAAATCAGCCATTACTTTTGAGTTTTTAATTAGCAGAATTATTAAAAAAAAAACAAAAAAACAAATGAAATAGGGCTGGACAAAAAAGATGGTACCTCCATAAAAGACTGAAAACTAATTGCCCAGGGGGGTCATGATGAACTCAGGTATGTCCTTTAATTGACATCACAGCTGTTTTCAAACTGGTCAGAAAACCTGCCTTCACCTGACAGTATCTGGGATAGGCTCCAGCAACCCTGTGACCCTAAAAAGGGATTAAGCCGGTGGATGGATGGATTTTATCAAAAGAGAAAAGTGTAAAAAATGTTCTTGTCTGTCAGAGAAAAGTATATAAAGTTGGAAGTGAGGAGTTTATAACCTTAAAACATCAATTTTTAATTGAGAAAAATAAAGATGATTACTTTTTGGACTTTGCCTTTCATGGAGTATTTTTAGAACGTGACTTTAGGATTAACAAGGGAACCCTTTTGTACTGATAATAATATAACGTATGTGGTTATCTTTTAATCTTTTTGAATAAAAAATAACTTTTTCTACTTCACAAAACCTAAAAATTGTTTTCTTTTCTTATCGGCCATCAAGCCAGTTCTAGATTGGAATTTCTTAATTTGATATGTGAGAACGATACAAACTGAAAACTTCAGAGATCCCCTTTTCTGTGGGGGGCGAGAGTCATGTTTGAATAATTTTAGCAGCATGATGTCAAACTGCAACCTGCCCCTCCAAAACTTAAAAAAATACTTACTAAAGAAGAGAGAATGTAGATGTTTTTGTCTTCTTTCTCATATAGATGAAAATAATAAGCCCAGTTTCAAACTAAGAAAAAACCAACAACAAAAAGAAAAGCCACCACATATATAACTTCTAGAAAAATTAATTAAGAAAAAGTTGAAAACCATTGAACAGTTTATTTTTGTTGTTTTGGTAATATGTCCAAAACGTAAAATCTGTTCCTTCCGCAGCATCAAAGATCAAAAGCCTTTTCAGCAGAAAACATATATCTGTTTATTTTGAAGAAATTAAGACTTCGTACATACATGCATCATTTGCAAAGATCGTTCTGCTTTGCTTGTCTATCAGTAGTATTTAGTTAATATCTTTGTTAGGGTCTTTCATAAAGTTCTGAAGCTTTTATTGCACAAAAAGAAAAGAGAAACTATCAAATAAAAAGGACAAGTAGACCTTGAAACTCTAATGTATTTGTGTGTGCGCGTGCGTGTGTGCGTGTGTGCGCGTGCGTGTGTGCGTGTGTGCGCGTGCGTGTGTGTGTTTACATTCTGTAAAAGAAATTATGGATGTGATTTGGTTGTAAAAAACTAAAAAAACATACCATTCTTTCATAAACTTGTATAAATACATCTTGATGCTGCAGATCATCTTAGCCTTTATAGGCCTCACTGAAAGCGAGTAAAGGTCACACATATAGATATAAATATAAATGTTACTGTCTATCTATTATACCGTAAGACCCAATTACAAAGCAAACTAAATGAAAAGGCATGTCGTGGTTTTTTTTGCACAAAACTGGTAATTAAAATTAATTTCTGTGTGGTCCCCATACAATATTTAAATTGTAAATGTATGTAGTAGGGCTGCACGGTGGCGCAGTGGTTAGCGCTCTTGCCTCACAGCAAGAAGGCCCCCGGTTCAAGTCCCGGCTGGGGGACATGAAAAACACAACATCAATGGGGGACCTTTCTGTGTGGAGTTTGCATGTTCTCCCCGTGCATGCGTGGGTTTTCTCCGGGATCTCCGGCTTCCTCCCACCGTCCAAAAACATGCTTCATAGGTTAATTGGCAACTCTAAATTGTCCATAGGTGTGAGTGTGAGAGTGAATGGGTGTGTGATTGAGGATATTCTACCCTGCGACAGACTGGCGACCAGTCCAGGGTATCCCTTGCCTACGCCCAAGTGGCCGGGATAGGCTCCGGCAACCCCGTGACCCCAAAAGGGAATAAACGGTCAAGAAGATGAATGAAATGTATGTAGTGAGGGTTCAAGCTTTAATGCACACTTGGAAAGCCACTTCTACATGGTGATTTTCTTAAATCCTTTTCTTTGTTAGTTACAAGAAATATTTCCTTTGTTGGGAAAAAAAGCTTCACAGAAAACCTTTGAGGAAACAAAAGTTAGCTTGCGCTTCATTAAGTCCTTTGAAAATGAGCTGAATTATGTTTAAAAAAAACTAAAAACCTGAAACAGAGCAATTTGTCAAAAGTAATATATCACAGATATACAAACTTAAAAAAAAAACAAGCTTTCGAAGTGAAGAGAGTGAAGAAAGTGACCAGCCCCGCCCCCCTTTGAATGATTCTGAGTCAGAATAACTGAACGCTCCAAACCGTGACATTTTATAAAAATGGAAAAGTCGGAAGTCTGCTGTTTCTGTTACGATAAGAAAGTTTTTCCTTTTACATTGTCACTCTCTCCAGGGTTAGCTCTAAGCTCTGTTTAGGCAAGAAGAGGAAATTAACTGGTCAGCCAGATATTTCTTATTATACCTTTTTAATGCAACTTGTAACCAGAGTGAAAAAAAACTTGCTTTAGTAGTTGAAATACATGCTTGCAAGTATTGGATCAGAACTTTTGCTTTGTTTAATAGAAAACAGGATTTTTTCTGCAAGACATCTGACTTAATTTGACTTCCTGTAAAAAAACAACAACAATTGAAAGGAATTTGACAATGAGAAATAATATGAAAACAAGAGAGCACATAATAATGATAATAATGATTAAAAATATTATCAACCACAGAGTAAAACCATGACTTTTTTGTATTTTCTTGCAGAATTATTACTGTAAATATGATTCAGCAGTATTTTTGCATTACAGTATTTTTTTTTTAACTTAATGGCTTTTGGTTAGCAGCATAGCTGCCATTCATTTACTCAGTTTTTCAAAATAATTTTTGGTTGCAATTTAAAAGTGATGTAGAAATCATCAAAAGGCTTGTTAAATTCAGTAAAACATTCATTTGAATATGTGAGATATTTTTCTGAATTTGCTTCTACAATTTTATAAGTCCTCCATTACATTCCTGCAAATGATGCTCTTATGTATAGTGAGGGTGACAAGCAGCTGCAGGTGCATGAAGATTCTGAGGAGGTTTTGGAAAGTCCCAGTAATGAGACTGTAAGAAAGGAGACAGTTAGAGAATATTCTGATGTTCAGCATCGAGGTGATAGTTGGCTCATGAACCACTTTAGCTGTTTGAAAAGCAGTCAACATACCACACATCATCTGAACATCCCCCTTATGATCATCTGCACACAAAGCTGACCCAGGCTCCAGACTGTGCTCATTAGCTGCAGATAAAACGGAGATGGCTGCTCGTCCAGCTGTAGCCTGAGCACCATTACTGCACTGCTGCAGCCTTTGGTCCTTGTTTATAAGAGGGGCATTTCTCTTTTGCCTCTGCAGGGATTTTGCTCTGAGCTCAGGAAAATTTATTGTTTCAATTCTTTTTTTCATTTGTCACTTTTTATGGCAATTTAAGAGGTAAAAGTGGTAGTAAAAGTAGCATTACTTTACTGATACATTTCATGGTTTCACTTGTGCCTGTGCTCAGTTTTTATAGCCGTTCAAGGTCATTGGACTTATTAAGATGCTCAAAATGTGTTTTTTTTAGGATGTGAAGGTGTCATTTTATGTTCCCAGGGATTATTTATGTCAAGCAGCAGTGAATGCAGTTTTCATTTTATTTTTTTCGGTACAGAGATGCAGATGTGAAGATTTTGTTTGTGATGTTTCATGGAAAACAACTATGTATAAAATTTGAATAAAAAAAAAAAACAAACTAATCGGGTAGTTTTAAAAATGGCTAGGAATATGAAGATAGGAAATCTTTCTGAGTAAGATAAGTTGGTATCATGTGACCAAAGATAATTCGAGATAAATTCAAGAGGACCTGGTTGCAGATATCAACGTGGCGCGTCATTAGCTGGAACTGGAAGTCCGGAACTGAACGTTCATGTGCTACCCCCATTTTGGTCGAAAAATGCTCTTTTTTTGGTCCAAAATCACTCATTTAACTGGTGTCCCTAACAGCTGTGTTTATTTTATTTTTTTCAGTTTTAAGTGTTAAATTTTTAACACAGGACCCGTCTCTGACAAAGCCTGCTTTGCTCTGACAGTGACTCATTACGCAATCAACACGAATCAGCTGATTGGCAGAAAAAAGCTGCTTTGCACCTGTAAGGAACACTATAACCCTTGTGCTATCTTAGATGACCCCACCCTTACTTTGACGTGTTATTCCTACCATGACAAAGGTGGATAAAGGTGGAAAGATTTCATGTAATCCATGGACACCAGTGAAGATCACAAATCATTGAAGAAAAAAGGTTCAGAGCACTGTCTAGTGGGTCTAGATGACCCAACTCCCAACATTAAAGTGTCTAGGATAGCACAAGGGTTAAACCAGATTTTCACCGATATGCAACACAAAGTATTAAATACCGGCATAATTCACGTCGATCGCACTAAGGGTTGGAAAGCTACAGTTTTTGTAACAGTTTTGCAAATCTGAAGACTTTTTAATATCCTTTTTGAAAGGAATAAAACGATTACCATTTTAACCTCATGTTGCACAATTTATTTACATGAAAAAGTTTAATAAAAGGTCCTACAATTCTAAAATCAGCTGAGGATGTTTGGATCTTGTCTGCAACAAAGTCCCCCTCGATAAATTGACAGGGATGTGTAAAAGAAGCCATGGTTATTTATCTTAAAAGCTACTGAGAAGGGTAGATTTGATAGATTTTTTTGTTTGTAATGCTAACAGAAGGCTAACAGATTTGGATTCTTTTTGAGAAATTTGCATGGTCTTCACTTGGCCAATATCCAGATCATATCATCTAAAGCTATCAAAGTCTCAGGCTTTTTATCAGCTTACATATCTCCCCTACATGTTTGTGTTTCTGTCAATCGAGATTACTGTTGCTCCACTTATGGCCCGAAAGCCAGTTAAAAACAAACAGTGAGTAGTCTGGCTTTTGTTTTATGCTTTGGGTTAAACTAATCAGAGCAGACCTGGATATATGCTGTGCATCACTTGACTGAAGTGGGATCAGTTCACGAGCTTGTTGATGCAGATGGTATGGCCTCCTTATGTTGAACTAACTTGGAAGCTTTGGTAAAAGGATTTTTGATGGAATTTGTTGTTGCATTTTAGGAAACTTTCCTTGTCCTGGCAGGTTTGTGTTTCATTGACAGTTTAAGGGCAGCATTGAAGCATTTATTTGCTGAAAGTAGCTGCATGAGGAACATTAGGACTTCCTTTCTTTCAAGGAGTTCAGTGTTTGAACGGGGAGACCCCGCACGATCACAGGTGCGTGTGTCTCATTGTTAAAAAGCCCAATGCCTTCGTCTGCATTCTAACTGGCATTTTCTGGGCAGCTTTTGCTCCCATGGAATCAGGTGGAGCCAAAAGGTGGCCTGTTACCTTCACAGAGACGCATGACAAAAAAATCCCACGTGGGAATAAGCGTGTCCTCCGACTCTGTCAGCTGCATCGCAGCGCTCTCCCCTAGGAAAAACTTCAACAGAAAAACAAGATGATTAAAGAAGCGGGCAGCATGACCAAATGACTTACTGTGCAATTTACCTCCAGACGTGAGCTTTCATAGCAGCTGTTACTCTCCAGTGTCTACAACACGTACATTTGCTTATTTTGTCACACAACTTGACATTTCCAAGTAATTACAGGTGTTTCTCATTATTGGGTTCCTGAATTGAAGGTGTGTTCTCACAACACAGGCAATAACAATAAAAAAATGAAAATTTCTATTGCTTTCATAAGACAGACATGGATATAACTATGATCTGAGGCTGCTCTGCAACATATCAATGTCTGTACAGTTTTAATCTGTCATGCACTTCTTGCCTGTTAATGATTAGCGATGGTGAATTGCAAAACTACTTATCCTGGCTCTGATCTCAGCCAACTGTCTCATTTTTTATATCAATCATCTTAAGATCAACGGATATGGCAGAGAATTATGAGGCTCTAACAGAGGATGTAAGGATCACTAGCACATCGAGAGCCTTTGCAGAAATATCAAAGATGTGACAGGTGATAATTTGCAGTGGCAGCTTCTGGAGAGAAAAAAAACTCAGGTCCAATCTCCATTATTCTGCATATATGCTCATCTCTTTATGGCAGAGACAATTGTGCCTTTAGTGATCTCTCAGTGCGTGGTGCACATTCCATCCACGCCTGACAGCGTACTATGATCTCTTTTAAAAAAAAACACATCATTGACGAGTGTTTTAAGCCCCGTGTGTCTCCTTGAACAGGGGATAAATGAATATCTGCTTTAAAAGCTTACCATATAAATGATTAATTCCAGCTAAAAAAGTGCTCTAAGCAATTCACCACATGCTGCACATACACAGCCTTAGCTGACATTCAATGCATAAATGTCTCAGCTAATGCTGAGACATTGTGAGGAGTCTGTGCGCACGCACCTGCTTTTTGTGTAGATGAGCAGCCCTCCGCGGCGTAATGGCTCTGCATTTTAGGCCTGCTGTCAAATCCTATAACACAAACCCTACTTGAAATCTGTGTTGTACAAATGAGGATTTGCATAAAGAAATTGTTCAAGTAGAAATGTTCAAGTCGGTAGAACAGCAATGTAGTGCAAAAAAAACAAAATACAAAAAAAAAAAAAAAAAAAAACAGAGCTATAAATATTATGTCAGCTGTAGAATGAAAAAAAAAGTCTTTTTTTTTCAGCAGTTAGGCTGAAAAGTGAGAAGTGCCGACAAGCTGAAGCTACATATTTAGCAAAAATAACTCATTAACACCCAAAAGCTGCTGCATTCTGCTTTTATTTGTGAACAAAATGCCATTTTAAGGTCAACTCTATTAGCCTACATCCTTTTCTCAATTTGAAAGCCTATTTGTATTGGCTTTTCAATCCTCTGAAATCATTAAACTGTGTAAAATTTGTAATTTGCTAGTTTGTGGCAGAGCCTGGGTATTTCCAAACTACTGCATAATTGATGGCTAACGTTGCATCGCAGGCAGTAGAGCTGTTGTTAGTGCATGAAAAGCAGAGGTGAAACTGTGATGACTGACTGTGCTTTAGCAGGTAAAGTTATTATTTCATTAGACCTTGAAGTGCGTGCGGCGCCCCGATCTAGGCTCACATCCTTCAAAACCACACAGATTATGTTTACATGGTAATCTACATTCAGGTTGCATGGGTCCTGATCAGGAGAATTAATTTGATTACCATTATCATTATTTATTATTTGACAAATCGCCTGTCTTCACAAATGCGTCTAGAGGATGCAAATGTGGAACAAAGCCTGGATGTGAGGAATGGTCTGCTGGAGTGAGCAAATTTAAAGTGTTGGTCTATGAAGTCATTACAAGCACAAAGTTAGTTTGAGCATGTGCCAAAAAAGGAATTTGCCCCACAAGGGGTGACTTTTGCTATGATATTTCAAATCATGTAATTGCAGGAAAAGAGGTGACGATGGAAGACAGATGAAACTTTTATTTTGTGATTTTTGCCAATTCAGATGCAGTTAAACCAACGTGTGTCTCTGAAAAAAAGGAAACATTCACAGCAAAATTAGTCAGCTGTCATTATGACAGTGTCTTCTAATCAAATGACAGAAACAGCTAAAATTCACAATTTTACCTCACTTAAATTTAGAATAATGTTTAAGTCATTATTTTGTCTCCAAGTGTTTGTAGCTCTGTTTTTGCACTTCTTTAGCATATTTGACTTTTTAAGTTTTACGCTTTTTTTAAACTATTTTATGTTTTCAGACAATTAAAACACTAAGCATTTAGCTGTATTTTCATTATATTAATGGCTACAAAGCAATGAGTATTCACAGTTCAGACCTGAGAAGTGGGTTTTTTTTCTGATCATCTTAAGCTTAATAGAAAATTTCTTTTGTTATTATTTCCTTTTCTTTCACAAAGTTCCCTTTTTTTGTGCTATGTTTTTATCAGGCTGTAAGTTATTATTTTATTTTACCAAAGCATCTCTGTGAAGTGTTTCGTTAGGTGGCCAGATGGGTTCAAAGGCACTGATATTCACTTTCTGAACTCGAGCTGACAAATTAAAAGTAAAATGTGTTAAAAGCAACAGTTCTGCTTCACAAAGAAGTCTGCAGCATGACTTTGACCCACAAGTTCAACAAATTATTAGTATTTTTTACTTTTATTTTAACTAAATTTCCCTCATGCCTTAGTCACAACTACCCTTCTGGGTGGGCTGTCTGCAGGCAAAAAAGGGGGA
This sequence comes from Oryzias latipes, assembly GCF_053564925.1. Classification (NCBI taxonomy): domain Eukaryota; kingdom Metazoa; phylum Chordata; class Actinopteri; order Beloniformes; family Adrianichthyidae; genus Oryzias; species Oryzias latipes. The sequence goes on from NC_136240.1 coordinate 12,526,539, forward strand.
AACCTGTAGGAGGCACGCAGGTATCAAAGCATCAGATTGCTAGGTGGTTGAGAACATTTTTTCTGCTGGCATGCTGTGGACAACAGGTCTTAGTGAACACTCCTACAACACACAAGGGTAGGTAAGGGTGAAATAAGTGAGACAAGGCACATTGTATGTATTTTTAATTTTTCCACCCTCCCCCAAATTCTGCTGACTGTGCAGGAAGCCCCTTATTGCTGTTAGGTGCGCACTCCTTGCGCATCCTTTGCACGCAGCCTGAGGAAATTAGAGCATTTGTAAGGGAATCCTACAGGCATCCAACTCACACTTACATATCACCTGCACACCCGAGCATGTATTATTTGCGTGCAGTCAGTAAGGGGCCAGTGAGCACACATTACTAATGACTGGAGTGCGGCACGAGGGCACCTTATGGCAGCATCACCCATACGTCATAAGTGCATTCAGCTTACACTTTCGTTTTAATTACTTCACAATAAACTTACTAGATGCATGACAATAGTATATTCCACTGTCAAGAAATCCCTTGAGGTGGCTGCATGAGCTTCAAAAGAACTGCAAGACAGAGCTGCAAGATTGACTGTATACAGAGAACTGAAGGGAGTGACCCCTAACGTACCAAATAGGAAGTACCCGTTAGACCCAAAAAAGGTTTCTGTTGAAAGATTAACATGGAATTATTCATTGTATTTTTCAGAATAAGTATTCTCGCTGTGCTACATCTTTTTGACAGGTTCTTGATAATCCCCCAATAAAAATAGGTGGCCTTGCAGCCAACGTTTGAAACGATTGATTGACAGATTCTCCTTAGCCCGCTGTTAGTGGAAGGGGTGTGGCCTTTTAACATGCTCACTGCTGATTGGAGAGACTGGTTGCCATTGAGATATAGACTAAGACCGATACTGACCAATCATGGCTTACTGAGGACGATTGGTTCCAACATGGCAACTGACATTTAGCAGAAAAATGGCGACTAAATTGACTTCATTTGGTTGGAACCGGAAGTGAGTTTTTTTCTATGGGTGAAGTATCGCTTGCTCAGTCCAGTTCTCTATTTACGGTCAATGAAGGCAGCCCCTCCTTTCTAGAACCCTCTGCAGGGCCGGACAACGTAAACCTGTCAACCCCCAACTTGGTCTGTAACTTCTCTAATTCTCCTTATAGAGATGTAATTTTTTTTTTGGTCTGAAACGATCTTTTTAAAGGAGGTGGTGGTTGTTAATTGAGTAATGCCCGGTGTAATATCCATAACTAATTCCACAAAGACTTACAGATAAGTGTAAAGCCTATCATCATCACCACAGTGCTAACAAATTTACCTGACTGATGAGGCAAGAAATTCCAGGATGGCGTTGTGTGTTTTTTCTTCATTACAGAGGGCGGCGTGTCAGGCTGAAGCAGAGAAAATAATGAACCATTTTCCGGCAGATTTGGAGGCTGAGTGTGACATGACATTAACCGTAGATGTTTACAGGTTATTTAGGTCGGATGGGAGCATTTACAAGGGACTTCTCAGAAATAACAAGCTTCCTATAATAAGAAAATTACACACAAAACAAGAGCCAATCCTGAGACAGATTTGAGTTTTACGGAGCCATAATGAACCCTCTGATAAGTGCGCAATTACCTTTAAGATTGTTGTTGCTCTTGCTATTAAATGCACTCTGTTTACTTGTGGTATGGTATTTTTCTGCCTGCAGAGTCAAGGGCCTGTTAATGATTTCAGGGCAAGTGTTTAAAATAAATGGTGACCCCCTGGCCTCACCTCAGCTTTTTCATAGTTGCTTGACATAATAAGCAGTTAGCGGCACCTCAGCAGCTCTCCTCTGTTGGATTTCAACCAGAGGATTGGCTGACCTGTGGCACCTGGTAAAAAGCTGCTGACTGACAGCTTGATTCATAGGTTTCCATAATCATTAGTTTGACTGTGGCTAGTGTGCGAGAGGGTACAAAAGACGATTTTTGGAACAATGGTCATTCACACATAAATGGTGGGGACTGTGGGACATTCAGCTCCATCATCCAATACAACTATCTGGATCAAAATTCCAAGACATTTTTAGGAGAAACCCACATTTATGCACCCAAAATGGTGTGCACACCAAGAAAAGGAGATTAAATAAATGACCTCTCCTATATACTAGAATTGAGCTGTGTGGTTTGGCCTCTTGTATCTTCATCCTTATTCATTTCAGCAATTCATCAGAACTCCCCTTCTGTTTCTGGACTCGATGCCAACCTTTGTAATTTTAATTCGGCCCTTCTTGACACAACCTCCTGCACTTAGCCAGACTTGGCACATAAAAGCTCTGGAATGTTCCCCCTTGTGATGGCATTCACATAATCTAAATTGTTACATGAGCAATAAAGATGTGTACTGAATAACCATGGGCATTTGGGCTGTGAGCTGAACAAATACTCTGTGAGATCTCCTGTGGAAACCTGAATAAAGAAAATGAAGCAAAAAGCAGATCAAGCTAAATGAGTTTGGTCAATAGCATTCCAAAACAGTTGTTTGAGTGGTACAGGGTAGAAGAAAAGTTCAAGAAGGAAAGTGTGGGAAAGAGGTGAAGAACTTTGTTGGAAGAAGGTCTCAGTTGTGATGTGTGAATAAAGAGTGTCAGAAAGAGTGAATGGAAAGGTGTAAAAGGCCGTGGTGAAGGCAACCATGTTGTTGGTCAAAGCCTTAGTCACATGCTCTGGTACAGGAGGTTGACCTGTATGGGTGTTGTGGATTTTTGGGTTGTCATAGATGGTCATAGACAGGTGCGGCTGCATCTTAAAGGGAGCAAACGTGTGTCTTGTAGTTCCCTTGAGACTTGTCCTGCCTCCTTAAGGGACGTCATGAAAATGAAACCTGTGTGTGATAAGTGTATTGTAAAGTATTGGTAAGGCTAATGTAAGTTACAGACACTTAAGACATACGGGTAATGTTGACGTATGGTGTCCACACTCTAGCCATTAGTAAGGTGCATGCACTGGCTTACTGACTGCGAGCAAATGCTTTAAGTATGGGTGGGATGTGTACACAAGTACCGTATTTTCACGACCATAGGGCGAAGTCTCGGTTATGAGTGATTTTTCAGTATTTGACACAAACAAAAGAGGTGTTAGGGTGCGGGCATGTATGCAAACATAGGTGGAAGGTGGATCTTCCTTCGGGGTTCACTTCCCTGTTCGGACTCTCAGAGCCTCCAAAGCGGGTTAATGAGAGAACCAATCTCCGATCTTATAGAAAAAAATCTTTTTTCTTACCGTTCTCCGTGATTGACTAACACAAACTGAATATGCGCTCGCGCTGAGCACTCTGCCCCCCCCCCTTACTGCACACGCACGAGCGCAGAGACACACCGGCTTTGGCACACACACACACTCAATCCACAGCCCAAGTGTGTGTTTAAAAAAGGCAGCGGGAGCAAAACAGAGTTGGTTGTACTTTTTTTTTCAGTCATAAAACAGCATCCTAAAATCCATCAAAGTCCTCATCTGTGGTATCAGAAATGAACAGCAGGGCTAAAATGTTGTCAAACACGGAAGATTACTTTTATCATTGTCAGAGTCCGTCTCGCTGCCGTGCGGCTCCTCATCAATGATGCCGGCTTTTGCAAAAGCTCGAACAACAGTGGAAGCAGACATGTTAGCCCAAGCTTCAACAGTCCATCCACAAATTGTGGCGTAACTCGCCCGCCACTGCCTCCCAGTCTTAGTAAAACCGTGTTCGCAGTCCATCGTCTATTGCTCCCATGGCATTCGCAACCTCACTTTGAACGCCCTGTTTACGCCAATGTCCAGCGATTGGAGTTCCTTTGTCAAGCCTCCCAGGTTTACGGCAAGCTCCGAGTTCATTTGCTTTACCTTTACAGCGTCTGTGAGATGTGCGCACATGGAGTCACAGATTAAAAGAGACTGTGACGCATGGAAAAAACCATCTCTCTTTATGCACACCTCACTCAGCAACTCTTTCATTTTCTCCTCATCCATCCAGCCCTTTTCATTGGCCTTTACAATGACTCCTGCTGAAAAGCTATCTTTCGGTAGAGTATTCCTCTTAAAAATCACCATAGGTGGCAGTTTCTGTCCGTGGGCATGCAGCCAAACACAACAGTAAAAGCCGACTTTTCCTGCCCCGTTGTGCATATTGCTATCGTGATGGTCCCCTTCTTTTTGACAGTGTGACTCACTGGGATGTCAAAAGTGAGTGGCACCTCGTCCATGTTGGTGATGTGGCAGGGCTGGATAAGTTTGTCTGCGATCTTTTTGCTGCAGTCTAAACGGAAGATGGACAGCTTTTCCTTGTAATCCGCTGGAAGTTGCTGCGCAACTGTAGTTCTAGCCCGGATGGAAAGATGCTGGTGTTTCATAAATCGAAATCACCAAGACGGCCCTCCTTGAAATTTTCTATTTTTGTTTCCTCTGCAAGCGTTACTGCCTTTAGTCGAATGGTGACCGTATAGACGCTTCTCCCAGCTGTTCTCTGAATATTACTAAGTCACTTGAGTCAGTCTTCCAACTCGAGCCACTTCGCCTTTTTTCCGCGGAAACTGAGCTGCTTCTTCTTCACCTGTCGGAGTTCATTTTCCAGCTTCCTCCACTTGCAAACCATGGATTAATTAATATTGATTTCTCTGGCAGCTGCTCGATTCCCTTGTTCCTCTGCGTGGGTGATAGCTTGCAGTTAAAACTGCGCTTCATACGCATATTTCTTTGCAGACGGCATTTTAAGGCTTGGAAAAACGACGTTGTTCCGCTGAATGCACATCTGAATGCACATAAAATCTGTAGAACACATCTGTGTCTCACCTACTTCCCCTTGGCTTATCCTTGAGTGTTGCTTAAGTGTTCACTACAACCGGACATACCCATAAAAAAAAAAATAAAAAAAAACGTGCATGAACATTTTTGCCTTACCAAATGGTTTACAATCTTAAAATTCCCTGCGGACCTACTAAATGATCTGCACAGATATGCCTATTTTCCACCCGCAGTTATCTACCCAGAAGAGCAGTTGTGACTAAGGCCTTATAGACAGTGACCCTAGAAAAGCGACAAGAGGCAGAGCTGAAGATGTTGAGATTTTTTTTGGGAGTGATGAGGATGGATAAGATCAGGAATAAATCCATCAGGGGAACAGCTAATGAACGTGTTAAGAGAGACAGTGAAAGATGCTGACGTAGGAGCTACCAGGAAAGAAGAAGACCAAAGAAGAGGTCATGGATGTAGTTAAAGAGGGCATGAGGGTGGTTGGTGTGAGTGAAGAGAAAGCAGATAATTAAATTAGATGGAGGTGGATGATTTGCTGTGTCAGCTCCAGAAATAGAATAGCCAACAAAGTCAAAAAGATGAACAGAGCTTCCATACTGGATGTAGTGAAGAAGGACATGAGTATGGTTGGTGTCAGTGAGGAGGATCCCGCAGGTAGGGTTATGGAGTTAGAGGATTGGCTGTGGCAACCTCAAGAGAAAACATATTTGGTATGTGACAATGCGCAGTCAGTGTGCTTTTAAATCCTTTGCAAAAAGACACAAAGGAATTACAAACGCTCACCTGCCGTGACCCTTGTTCTTTGTTCAAAGTGATTCCTCAGATGATAATGATAATACGAGTTACAGGTGATGATCTGCTCTGCAGATGCTAATACAAGTGGAAAACCAAAGCAGTGCAGCCTAATGAAGGTGACATGTGCAACAAAAGCAGTTTGCCATAAAAAGAAAAACCTTAGTGAGAACACAATTGTTCATTTGTGCCTGAAAATGGTATGTGACACTCTATTTTCTGTGCATGTGATATGCATTGAATTAATATGCCATGCAAATAGTATGCACATTATACACCATTTCAATACAGGCACAATGTTTCTGCTTTATTACTAGTCAGGCTCCGAGTGCCTCTGTACGCACAGTAAACTAGTTTAAAGAATGGATCGCGTGTGCCCTTCACAAAATTACGAATGCATTTTTTCTCTCTGCTGCGTTTGAATTTTGCTTTAACAGAGATAAATAAACACAGATGGTCTGCGTGTCTGGAAAAAGATCAAGTACTGTAAGAGTTTTAATATTTTTTTTTGTATGGGTGTTCAATATCAAAACATAACAATGTGTTATATAAGGAGGTCTAGTTTACAAAAATCCTCAAGGGATTTTAGAAAGTTGCATACGTATTTTATGGACTTGCAGAACTCATTCAATCATGCACCCCAATGGGTTTTGTGGTGATTCCCTGGGGGGAAGAAATGGAAGATTGTTTTGCGTAGCTACAATAAAGCAGTCTATTAACATGGGTGGTTAGAACATTTGTCTAAAGATTGTAGATGTCCTGCATCCTTTGTTTGGACCTTCCCTACGAGAGAGCTCATTCAGCTGCTTGTAGCAGGACCAGGTTCTTTCGGTCATGACCTATGACCATAGGTGAGTACTGGAACAAAGATTGGCTGGTAAATTGAGAGCTTCGCTTTCTGGCTCAGCTCTCTCTTCACCAGAATGAAGCGGTACAGTGACCGCATAACAGTGGACAATGTACCAATGCATCTGTCAATCTAATGCTCCGATCTTTGTTCACTCGTGAACAAGATACTGAGATATTTCTACTCCTCCACCTGGGGAAGGAGCACTCCATCCAGCCAGAGAGGAGAAACTACCTTTCTTCGGTCAAGAACCATGGCCTTAGGCTTAGCGGTGCTGACCCTCATCCCAGCCGCTGCACACTCGGCCACAAACCCCTACTATGCATATTGGAGGTCTGTGATTGATGAAGCCTGCATGAAGCCTGCAGAAGTGTAACCACCACCTACTGTGCCAGCAAACATAAAAGTTTGCTCAGGCACAAATGGTGAAGGAGTATTTGGAGCGCAGGAAAGGATGGTGAGAAATCAAACCCCCAATCATGCTTTTGACATAGTTTGGTACAGATGGTGTTCTGTGAGTGGGCTGTGGCTAAGCTTATTTTGGGTGGGCCTGGCCAGTTCTCCAGAGAGCTCAAGAGCTAAGCTGTGGTAAACATTTGAGCTTCCCTCGTTTCCAGCCACATGCCATTTCCTAAGGTGCCTTCTGTTTTCTGTTGCTCAGTTTGAAACAACCAGCATGAAACAGTTTCACCCCTTCATGCCTCTTCTACAGATTTAGCAAAGTACTATAATGTATGAGTTTAGAACTTTACCTAATGAAAGATCATTGTTTGTATTTAAACCCTGGTGTTTTTATTTTTTTCAAGTTTTGACAAACCAGTTTGTGTCATCTGAACCACAAGTAGATTAGAATTGAAATGGATTAATTTTAAGATATCAACACAAACAAAGAAGATAAACAATAGTGATATATATCTAAACTTGAAATGATTTGCCATAATTAGATTGGAAACAAAAAAAGGTATTTAAAGTACATATTCAATCATACATGTATAAAATGATGCCATGATTAATCTGAAGCATAAATTTACATTTTCACTTATACATTCAATTCATGACACAATTAATTCATTAAATGTTAAGTCTGTCAAAAACTGCTTATATAATTGCTTGAAAAAGGGTGAAAGGAAGCAAATGTAAACATTTGCACCCCTATTGTGCTCATGGTATTGATTAGTATGGATGAATGGAACCATTTCATTAAGTTTCCTTGGTTTTAGTCTTTATATTATTGAAGTCATTATTACTCTTTTGGTTTTGTATTAGCTTGTTTTTTTTGTACACCAAGTTTAACTGGTAATTTGTTTATGTGTCATGTTCTTAGGCCAGTGTTTTTTCTAACTCCATGTCTTAATTAAATAGTTTCAGTGTCTATAATTTCTCTATTTTATTCAGTTTTTTTAGTCTTGTCACATTTATTTTCTAATCTTAGTTTTATTACCTCGCATTTGTTTCATTTTTTTTTGCTTGTTTCGTATTTTTAAAGAAATTATTAAAGTTTTTATCCTTCATTCTTTGGGTCTTTAGATTCGCAGTATCACTCAAATTTTTCCTGATATAAAATTTAGGCTACCAAAATAAAAAAAGTTATCAGCCTTTGTTGTGTTTTTATGAATTAACTATTACAATTAAAAATATTTGTATTTTGGATCAATTAAGACTTTATTATTGATGGTTAAACACAGTCATATAAACTTCATTTTCAGTGTTTTTAAATAAAGTTAATGTTGTTGCTAATAATCACCTTTTGGAACTGTAGCAATATATTTTTTCAATAAATTCACCTTTATGTATAAATGATATATTTTTGGATATTTACATTGAACATATTCAAAAAAAGATCATGGAAAAATGTGTATTTTTTTCATTGACAAAGCTTTGTCCATTGCATGATAATATAAAATTATAGATTATTTAGTTTGAAAATTTTTTGCTTAAATGTTACAACACAATTATATATTTTTATATAAATGATAATGCCATAAACTGGAGGACAATATGTCACTTACAAACACCTCTGACCTCCACCTTTTCTTTTCCTGACTTGTGAGACAGAAGGGGAAGAAAAAGAAGCTAAGCCTCCACACCATCCCAAAAGTCCTGTGTGAATAAATGCAGAGGGCAGATACCTCTGTCATCAAGATTGCTGTAATCAGGGTATTCATAAACTCACAATGGAGCAACAATGGAGGCAGCCATGTGTGGCAGAATATGTAGGAGAAGTTGAGTTCTTTAATTTAGGAGGACAAAGCAGCCATTTATTCCTTGTTCCAGAGACTGTGAATTTGACTTCACAACGTCACCTTAACTGAATTCAATTTTTGGATATTGTCGTTCGAGTGAAGATATGGTGAGCTGAACTAATGTAGAACCACAGCCAATGGTCCAATTTCGTACTGCTTATTGTACGCCGCCAAAGTACATTAAGCCAGTTCAAGTCACAAGAGAAAAATGATGCTGAGGATGTAAGGAATCTTCTGCTACCTCCTTCTAATTAACTGACAGAGGCAGCAGGAGGGACGGAAGGAGGGGAGGTTTGCTTTCTTTCTGACAAGGCACCGAGAGTGGAGAAAATGGGGGGGGGTCTGGGTTTGGTGACAGCTCTGGCTTTTGATGAGGAGATCTCCGTGTGACATGTCATGGCCAGCAGATGATGTGGGACTGGAGTGGCAGGAGGAGATCCACGCTTGCATAAACAGCAGGGAAAGGCATTGTCACATCTGTTAACCACACAAATCCTCCCATCAGGATGTACACTTGCTGAACACTGGAGCATGAAAACACTGTAAACACAGCATCGTGGGTGAAGTTTATTTTTTGTTTTTTTTAGCTATATGGTAGAAACTATTGTGAGTGATGCTGTGTCATTTACACCAAAAATAAATGCATCCGCTGCATCAGCTTATGCAAACGTGTTTTTCTGTAACAGAAATATTTGGCTGACAATATTTTTTCTTCAGATCTGAGAAGTCAGAGCGACGTTCACTTGTCAAACAGTCTGTTTGTGTTGAGTGTGCTTTCGCTGCTTTTTGTGTTTCACCCTGAGTGTGACTGCGGCACACTGACTGTAACACTTCATGACAGGCTGGACAAACAGCCACTTCAGCTGGCAGCCGGGCAGGGTGTCGACTCTTTTCCCGCCGCATGATTGTTAATCAACACAAATAAAACACAGGAGGGTTTGTTAGAGTTGTTACAACAACAAAAAAACACCTTCAGCTTCAGCTGAGAAGTAAAGACACTCTCTGTCTTTTTCTATACTGTGTGCTTAGGATACACACCAAAAAAGTGAGAGCTTACCAAGAAAACAGAGCTGCAGCAAGTGTGTAAATCAAACAAAGATGTTGGTAAATATCTCATGATTAGTTATCCAAAACATGAACAAAAATAGGGAATCTTCCAATAAATATATAGTAATTTGAGATTTTTTTTAAAAGAATGGACTAGGACAGATGTGGGAATACTACGGTCTGGAGGCTATATGAGTCCCTTTAAGCTATTTAATCTGGTAGCGATAAAGCGGCACACCACAAACACATTAACTTTTGTTAAGATGCTAAAGATTATTCTACATTTATGTGGTGTTACGAGGCAGCTGGATGTCTCAGTTGGCTGCATGAAGGCCTGGCTCATGAGAAAACAGTGTTCGTTTCCCAGGGGGCGCGATGAGCTTCATCCAGTGTGGTTTTTTGGGCAAGACCCTTCACGCTACAGCCTAAATATGCAGCCACAAGGGAGCCCAAGTCTGGGTCCCCCTGTGCCAGTCCCCTGCCCGTATAAACACAGGGGTATTTCAGGAAGGCCATCCAGCATAAAAATCTCTGCCAAACCACACGTGCAAACCAGTGAAAGTTCATGTAGAGTGGCGACCCCTGGAGAGATATGCCGAAAGGTGAAGGGTGTGTTGTTGGAAGATTTGTTTTTCCAATGTTCACGTGTGTTTTCTGAGTTGGGCAGTCATTTTTCTAGCCATTTCAATACCACACAAAGTCAGCATTTTTCCAAGTTTGTATTTTTCCATGTAGAGACATCACCCCTATAGCACTAGGGCAGTCGACCACTGATAGGAAGATTGGGGGTTCGATTCCCTTGCACACCCGTAGAAGTGTCTTTGGGCAAGAGACTGAACCCCACCGTTGTCTCTGGTGGGAGGTTGGTGCCAGTGTTCTGCAGCAGAGACACCATTAGTGTGTGAATATTTGAATGTGTGTGAATGGGTGTGTGAATAGGGGAATGTCTAGGATCAGAAATATACTATCAAAGAGTGATGCTGAAAAACTAATCCATGCATTTATTACATCTAGGCTGGATTACTGTAACTCTTTGCTAGCCGCGTGTCTTCAGGCTGTTCAAAATGCAGCTGTTTATTTTGTACAGGTGACTTTAACAGTTACTATTTATTAACATTTTTAAGCTTTAATATTAATAAGTGTTACAAAATTTTGAAACGTTGTTGCAGTTCACCTTTCGGCGTAGCCTTTTGGGGGTCACCACTGCGAATCAGCTTACACTGAACCATAGAGGTGATTTAGCAGTGATTTTAAAGCCGGATGCCCTTCCTGACACAATCCTGTATTCTATCCAGGCTGGAGAAACAATTCTGAAACTTTTTAAATATCATTTTTGAAAGGGTTAAAGTTAATACTTTTGTAATTTAGTCTTTATTAATAGTGTTAAAATTCTGTAAATAATGGATCTGCGTTTAAAGAAGCATAAACATGATCAACTTACACTTTGAACCTACAAACTAAATACAGTGCTAATGACGAAAAGGAGACTATATGACCCACTTTTGGTTTAACAAATTGTAAAATTCTGGGGAAAAATTATAAAGCTTGACCGTTTTTTTATTTTTTTTGCTGCAAACACTGTTTTTTATTAAGTGCATTCTAAAAAAAAAAAAAAAAAAAAAGAATGTGTTTGATATTTATTGATTGCCTTATTCTTCATTTCCGATTATAATAAATCTTAGCCTGCTCCTCCTGAACCATCCCAGTTCAGAGAGATCAATTTCTGAAACATACCAATCATCTGCTCCTGGTCCAGCCCTTCTTTATAGTTTTAGAACCCTTTGTCAAAAAGTCAAAATAATTACCCACCCATGGACTAGGAGATCTTTTCTTAAATACTTTTTTATTTTCCTCTGTGCCAACAAATGTGCAAAAAGTGTTATAAAACATTTGTTTTTTCAATTCAATTCTTCTACAACAGAAAATAAAAAAAATAAAAAATAAAAATATCTTCCTATTAAATTCTAAATTTAAGTCAACCACAGACAGGAAAACCTTAAATCTATAAACTCTTTTTAAATTCAGAAGTAGCTGGTTTGATAGAGCAATGCGTTTAGGAGTCAGGTCAGTGACTGAACAAAACAACAAAGATTGGCATTCCAGCTGAGAAATGCATCACAGATCAATCTCAAAATGGATAGTTACTTTTACTTAAAAATAGCTGGAAATATCTTTGGAAGGTCCATCAACCCCCACAGCTTCACCTCACAACTCCTCTCCCTTCTGGAGGACCAAAGCACATTAAGTAATTCTGTTAATTAAGCTGTGAGCAGGTGTGCAGTTCCTGATGCTTCGCAGCACAGTAAAGTGGAAACAGTAAGATCACTGAGAAGTAGGTGGGGGTTATGTCCTTGGTGAAGGCAGCTGCTGATTTGATCAGCCAGCTAACCTATGCCAGGGGGATATAAAAAAACACTTGTTTAGCTCTCTTAGCACTTCTTGGCCAGAGATCTATTAGATTTTTGTCTCTAGTGACTCTTTATTTGTGGTTTGTTGGTCACCCACATGAAGAGTAGAGCCGTCAAAACAGCTTTGTCTGTGTGTTACTTTGTGTGCAACCTTGACTTCATTTGTCAAAAGATTGTCCATCGCTTTTTGATCCCCCAAATTTGGTGCAAGTCATCCAACACAAACATGCACATTTAAACGCTAAGCAAAAAGATTTGAGTCTGTAACAGAGAAGGAACAAATCACAGAATCCAGAACCACTCTGGGCACTTTAATGGATTTAGAACATTGTTGAATCTCTCTGAAAAAAAAATTATCAGCACCATTAAAAATATTAAAAAACATTGCATGGTGTAAACAATAAACAATTAGCTATACTTCACTCTGCCTGCATTACCGAGCATCATAGCTAGACCTGATCTTCTGTTTCCTGCTGCTGTTTCTGACTCTGTTTGCCTGCCGCCTGCCCTGAATATTGCCTGGATTCTGACTACCCTGTAACTTCTCTAATGCTCTCATGCTCATTATTGACCCTTGCCTGCCTGACCCTTATTTAGTTTTGTGGAGTTTTAGCTGAGCTAATAAACCTGCTGCACTTGGATCCAGCTGTCTGCCTGTTCTTGTGACATTGACAATACCACCCTAACATTACAGTGCGACAAAAATAGCAACCTATGTACAGTTTTGAGCCAGATGCCAACTCAGACGAGGAAAACGTCATCAACAAGTGGATGCTTCAGAATGAAGCGGAGCAGGGAGCTTGTGTCCTACCCAGCATATTTATTATTTCACAAATACAATCTTTCAAACAGTATTTTCTTGATTCTTAGCAACTTGAATAAATAATTTCCCAGAAATGCTTCATTTCGTTATTTCAGAAAAATGCCACAAGACCACCAAATAAGAAAATAAAAAAACAGAAAACACGATTGTAATTTCAGTGGGTCTTTAATTCCTTTCAGGGTCGTGGCGTTGCTAGAGCCTATCCCAGCTACTGTTGGATGAAAGCGAGGTACATCTTAAACATTTCGCCAATCTGTTGCAGGGTCATTACAAATATAAATGTATAAAACATGAATGCAACATACATGTTTAAACATGAAATATAGTGCATAGTAAAATGAGACTTACTAAAGCGAGATAAAGTTCAGCTACTTCCTGTCCATTTTGCAAACACGTTTTTTTTTTTATTTAAGAACCTCACTGTTGCAATTAAAAGTAGGCAGTTAAGGTCTAGAAATGCAAACATCAGCTGATAGTTCATTCAGTGGGTTGTCAGAGTGCTAATGATCCGCAGAGCCAGCAAGATGATGCTTGGGTTGGTGGGTGGGGAATCTCTCTTTTCCCTTTTTGTCTTCTGCTGGCTTCCCTTTTGCAAGGTTTTCTTCTTCATTAGTGCTATCTGGGATCATCTGTGTGAACCTTCACACATTAAGTTTCTGTGTCTAACCAATTCACAAAAAAGCTGCAGCAGCATGTTTTGCTCTGTTTGGAGATATGTTTCTGAGTTTTAAATTTAGCACTTCGCACAATGGTTTTTTGATATAACCAAAACATTTTTAAAATTTGTCAAATTTTGTAGACTTATTGAAAAAAATAAGATTTAATTTACTTACTAAGGAGATCCAATTGATAAGGAGCAACTACATCACAGAGGTGGAGGGGTGTCTGCAGTCCAGCGAGGGTCTGGACCGAAGACTCTCCGAGTTGGAGGGAGTCTGTGGACGCTTGGACTCCTTCTCCGACAGTCTAGAAAGGATCAAGGACGGCCTGAACAGACACGTGACTGGCCTATGGAGCTGCGTTGATGGACTCAAAGTCACAGTGACGTCTCACGGAGTTATGATTGACAATATACAGAACGTCCAACTGGAGAATGTCCAATCCAAGATACACAGTCTGAACTCCTCTGTGTTGGATTTGGGAAGACAGTTCCGCGTTTTCACAGCACAGGATTTTACGGGTGAGTTATAGATGGCAGGATCATGGGAATTATCGCGTGTGAAGGAAATGAACTCTCTCAAAAGATAATAACACACTTGGCTGAAAGTGAAAACAGGCCAAAGGAAAGAATTTTAATCTGTGTTAAGGTTACATTCTAGTAAACATTAGGACAGAAAGCTTAATTCAAGTCTGAGCTGGAAACATTGCATTTTTGTTTTTCTAAATTAAAACTAGGATTGTTTAACTAAAGTGATATGTTTTTAAGCCTTGCTTTATAACTGTTAATGTTGGTTTCTTCCAGGTCCACGTGGTCCACCTGGGCTACTGGAGAGGAAGGTGACCGTGGCCCTCAAGGGCGTATTGGACCCCCGGGAGTAGTAGGACTTCCAGGTTCAAGAGGCCCACAAGGACCGCCAGGTAAAAACAAACAGATGGTTAAGATGAGATCAGATTTGTAACTTTTTAAATGTAAATAAAGAAGATTTTAATTTTTGGTTGACAGTCTCATCAGTGTTTTCGGTTTTCTTTGGTCCCATTATTTAGGCCTCAGAGGAGAACAGGGTAGGTTGTTCTTGCTAACAAATCAAAGCACCCGAGCATCTTTGATCTGTAATTCACACTGAATCCTCCTCTTTGTGTTTTTTGGTCTTTGAATAGGTCCTGCAGGGTCTGAGGCCCATGTGCCACGCCTTTCTATCTCTGCCGCACTGACTCGCCCCATGAGAGCTTCAGGGACCATCAAGTTCAACGATGTCTTTGTAAACGAGAAACAGTCCTACAATCCCCAAACAGGTGAGTTTTAAGACCCAGTGGAACTGTGGTGTTGGTCAAAACCTCTCGCTCTATATATTTAGAAAGAATCATTTAAGAGACATTGAAAATTATAAGGATTTAGTTTGAATAAAGTTTGGTCCAGGAGCTCTGAAAAAGGGCTCTAGACCAATTTGATATTGCAAAAGGGACGGGGCACCTTTGTGCTCCTTAGAGCTTTTTTTTAGGCCACATGCTTTCAAACCTTAGTAAAATCATTTGGTTGACTTGAACCACATTACTGTACAAGCTTGCCATTATAACAGTACAACTTTAAATTTTTCAAAACCGTAAGCTGCTTTGCTAATTTGGCGTCTTTATTAGCATTTTTGAAACATTGTTTTGTTAACTTCTGAGATTCTACAAATTATTTAGCTGACTTGGCGCTAGTTTTTGGATTAGTATTATTTTGATTTCAATTAACCTGATTTTGGTTTCCCTACAGTTTGTTCAACTTTGTTAGCATTGAGCTTTTAAGTTCGGATATGATTATTCATTTAGTTCTACTCACAATGCACTTTATGCAGCTCTTCACTTAAAGTCAAAACAAGTACAGTGCAACAACAGGTCTTGATGAATAAGTGTATGCACTGTGCAGATTTATCCTTACCACAAATATCTCCAAGCTTTGCTGAGTAGATGTCAGAACTGAAACTAGTTGTGTTTGAGTTCGTGTTTCATAAAATTAAGCTTGACTGTAGCAAAGTTGGCTTTTTTTCAGGAGGAAATAGATTCATAACTCGAATGCTTTAATATTGGCTGCTTCTGATTAGACAATCATCAGAGAAGATCACAAAAGATTAAACTTCAGAGACTTTTCAGCACCAAAGCCTCCTTCTCAGTGTGTGGGAAGTAAATTGATGCTTTGTGATGGGTAATTTTTGGCCTTTGTTGTTTGGCATTTAACAGCTCAAGTGGTACCCTAAAGTCTAGATGAAGCTGTTTCGGAGATAAAGTTTTTCAGTGCAATTAATTTAGCCACACAAGAGGTTAATAATACTGATAAAAGAATGTGTCATTTCTTTTTTGGACCTGTTGCTCTTGCTTGAGAAATTCTAAGATCTACCATGTCTTATGTTGCAATGAGTTTGAACCATACAGATATTATATGTGCGCCATAAACACAATATAAAAGAATGAAACACATGAAAACTGCGTTAACATACGCGGACAGTACATTGGACACACCTTCTCATTCAAAGAGTTTTCTTTATTTTCGTTTTGCGTTTAGTTGGACCAAATCAGGACAATGACCCCAAACACAACTCCAGGCTGTGTAAGGGCTATTTGACCAAGAAGGAGAGTGATGGGGTGCTGCGCCACCTGGACTCCACAGTCACCAGACCTGAACCCAATCGAGATGGTTTGGGGTGAGCTGGACCGCAGAGTGAAGGCAAAAGGGCCAGCAAGTGCTAAGCATCTCTGGGAACTCCTTCAAGACTGTTGGAAGACCATTTCAGGTGACTACCTCTGGAAGCTCATCAAGAGAATGTTAAGAGTGTGCAAAGCAGTAATAAAAGCAAAAGGTGGTTACTTTGAAGAAGCTACAATATGACATATTTTCAGTTGTTGCACACTTTTTTGTTATGTATATAATTCCACATGTGTTAATTCATAGTTAGATTGCCTTCAGTGTGTCTCTACAATTTTCATAGTCAAGAAAAAATAGAGAAAACTCTTTGAATGAGAGGGTGTGTCCAAACTTTTGGTCTATACTGTACTTGGAACGGTCGTGGACAGCCACAAATTTGCTCTAATAAAGCTAAAAATGTCATTGCAACATTACACCTGATACCAAATATATTAAATGAAAATCTTCACAGATAAGGGAAAGACAGGGCAAAAATATATATTTAATAAAACACAATATTTACCTACTATTTCATTATAAATGTGGCTGTTGAAAACCTCAAACATCTTTTAAAATAAAATAAAAATGTGTATTTGCATTTCTTAGGTATCTAAACTAATAGAAATGTGTGATTGGAATTAAGACCATGCAATAATGTGTATAATCTTGTAACTCATGTTATTAAAATGAAAGAAATAGGCATATTGCTTTTCTTTCTCTACAGAACCACCACTTCAACCAGTTATTGTTTCATCAAGGTTCAGGAAATCTGCATTTGTGTAGACATTCTCATAATTAAATGAATTTCAACACAAGTTGAGGATTTTTTGTTCCTCCAACTCTTTGTACCCTTCTTTCAAGACAAATCAGAATTTTAATTAGCATATTGCTACTAAAACATCCCAGCATTGTCTTGCACAGTTTTGAAAGCAAAATCTGTCAGGTAGGGAGGGGCAGGTGAGCACGGAGGACCCAAAATGCAGAGACGGAGGCACACGGTTCCAAGGCAAGGGATTTAACTAACAAAAGGCGCTGCAGAGCAGGGTAACAAAACTAAAACTAAATTTACTGTGGCATAGCATGAAAACATGGCATGAAGGGAGTCAGGGACGTTAAAGACATTACATGAGAGACATTAATCCAGCACAAGAGGAAGGCAGAGACAAGACTTATTTACAGACAGGACTGACAAGACACAGGTGATCATGATCAGAGCAGATTGGGACCAAGGACGTAAAACTCAATAACATAACAAAACAGGAAACCTTTCAAACTAAAACAGGAAACAGAACTCAACCATGACAGAACAAGACAGAAAGCAAAAACCAATACAAAGAAACCCAAACCATGACAAAATCTTTTTTCTGTGACTTTTCAGGGTTTATAGAAGCTCACTTCCTTGAAAAGTGAAGGTATAATCCGTATAACTAAAATGCTAAATAAACATAGAATTTTTAAACTCTATGTTATCAAGTCTATCAATATGAAGTAGCTGCAAAACCTCCAAAAAGAAAACAAAACTGAGACAAGTGGAATAACTTTATGAAAATGGAGTAAATCATCAAAATACATCACAACTCGGTCAAACAGTATAGAAGAAAGTTAAAAGTATAACTGTTAAGAATGTTATATTGCTTTTCTGTCTTCTTAACAGAAAAACAGTGTATTTTATGAATAAAAGAGGGCAAATAGACTTGTGACGGCACATGAATGGACACTTGCCTCTGGCTTCCACTTAAAGAAACGTTTAGACGGAGAACACACAGCTGCAGCGAGACTGTTGAACAGAGCTTTTTCTTGGTATTGTTTGAGATCTTTTTCCCTAGTTGGGGCTTAAATCACTCTCATGAATAATCAGTGAATCCCAAGTGGATGAAAAAAGAGACATAAACTATGACAAAGTTCCTTCTCTTGTTTGCTTTTTTTGAGGCTGCAGCCTATTAGTACGTTGTATAAGAAAGTTGTTTTTTTTGCAGCTGTTTAATGAATCTTATTTAGTATATATGAAAAATTTTACAAATGGTTAATTGCCTTTAAAAAAAATTAGAAGTACTGTATTATTCAGACATATGTGCTTGTTTTCATATTTAGAAGAAAAGTCTGACTTTTTGCAGAAAAATAGAAGGGCAAAAGACAAAAAAAAATCTTTTTCACACTAGAGATGTTTAGAAGGGATTTGCTTTTGCAGATTTATGCCATTTGACTGCTTAGGTTTGAGCTGCTTTCAATCCAAAACATAATGTCAATGTTAAGACAGTGAAAAATCAAAGTATAGCTTGACAAATGTTGTCAGGTAAAGCATCCTCATGAATAGACAACGCACAAAAAAACGGCAAAGAAAAAGATCCTGAATGAAAGAAACACATTAAAAACAGTATTGTCTGGTATGACAGGATAAAGAATGATCCTCTCCCACTGGCATGGTAATCCTCGGGCGGATAATTAAAAAGTGTGCGCCACTGTCGAAAAGGAAAAAGAATGATTAAAATAAATAAATAAGTGAGAAGAAGGGAAGAGGCTACGCTCACATCCCGGGGGGATCCATTAAAGAATGTTTTCTTGAATTGAGGTTAGGTGCATTGATCTCTGTCGAAGCTGGCAGAGCTGAGAGTTAACACTCCCTGCCTGCGAGTCTGACTCATTTTATACATTATTCCAATTAAATCACCGCACACTGGCTGGCTGCCTGACTTTCAGTTTTCTTGGAAAAAAGGAACTGCTTCTCTTAATCCATTGTCATCTAATGCGACTAAAAAAATACAAGTCTGTCCAAGTAAGAAGACTTAAAGAAGAACTGATGAAGGGAAGCTTGGTTTTAGAAGCTGCGGAAGCGACTGAAAGCATGACATGATGTATTATACACACGAGGAAGGTGCCAATGGGTGTAGTGTCCTGTACAGGAGACCTATGGATGATATATTGACTGTTGGCAGTGAGAAGACATCTTTTGTATCTGAACAGAATAGAAACTCATTGCATTAAGAGACAACATCTGAAATAAAGATTGTGTCCTTTAGTTTGTTTTCAGTTATATTTTCTTGTCACTTTCTTTCTTTCTCTCAGGTTTTTTCCCCGTCACAGTCACACCAAGTGCTAATTATCCACAGCTGTCTTCCTTTAGGTTAATGGTCCTCAGTCTATTTAAGGGTCTGGTTTGCAGGTTGTCTGCTTTGTCATCTCTTTGTATTTTTTTCTTTTTCATAGTTTTGTTGTGCTTTAAATTGGTGTATCTGTTTACCGTCACCAGTTCTTGTGCAAAAACAGAGGTCAGGCTTCTCAAAATTAGGAAAAAAAAATTCAAAAAGCAAACAACTCTGCCATTGGGATATGATAAATGATCTCACCAAGAATTCCTATTTAAAAGAATATCTCAGACATGTTTTCTCAAACTAAGATTGTTCTTCTGTTGATACTTTCTAGATGAGATTATTTTTCTTGCAGGACAATTTTTCTTGAAACAAATGTTTTTTTTTTAACCTAAGATTCTGTTTTTTCAATATAGTGATGGGCAGATGAAGTTTGTGAAGCACTGTAGCCTTTCACCCAATTGACTCCCTTCAGTGCAAAGCTTCTTGAAGCTTCATTTGTTCTAGTAGGACATCTATTGGGTGCAAACATGTCAGATAGTATGAATTGGAAGAGTGGCGTTCTGCATAATAAAACCGAGCAAAATAAAGACTTTTGCAAAACATGCAAACCTGTACGGGTATGTTGCAGTCAGTGGGACCGCACTATATTGTAGTTTACATCTCACATTTTTTTCCATTGCAATTTTGCATTACTTATTTTTTTTATTTTTTTTAGATCTTGTCATTCTCCTCCCTGTTGTTTCTGCTGCACAGAATACATTCAGTCTTCAAAATTGACATAAATCTTCAATTGCAAACAGATATTTTTTTTCATTCTATAATACTGGACCTATTTTTGTTTTATGAAGGTTTGAACTTAAATGTCTGAGAAGTGTAAAGTTTTTGGTGAGGGGTGTACTGCCTTGAAACATCTATTATCCTACTTTGTGAATTTCACCTATCGCGAGTTATTTTTATAATGAAACTTCTACAACAAACAAAGGAACGCAGTGATTAGTATACATGTGCTTTTGTAATGTTGATGTAAGTTAGTAGGATTTAGGGGACACATAATTGGTTTTTATTTAAAAACAGCTTCTACATTTTCAAACTCTCTCCAAACTTCTCTACCTCTACCCAAACTATCTTTGCACTTTCACTGACTGTAACTCCTCAAACACCCACACATATTTCTGTCAAAACTTGTGGCAAAAACCCAAACAACTTCCTGAATCCGTCAAGCCATACAGCCCGGCAACGAGGCTTTGGACATCCTCTTTTTCAGCTCCTCCCCTGAATGAGTCAAACCTTGATACGCGTATTACGGGAACACCCCCCTCCACTACTCAGCACAGGCTTTAAAGCCACGATACTAAATGTCACATCATCACCAGTTCCCGACAGATGATGCTTGATGCAACCAGTCATCCAAAAATGTTTAAATAAAATCACATTTTGGCAAAAATAAATAAATAAAAAGGGCTTCATGTCGGAAAAACACTCTTCTAAGCACAAGACTTGCCCTCCGTTCACCGTGTTATATTTGTCCAACTCTGGGTTTCATAAAGAGAAGACTTGAACTGTTGTGAAACACGAACAAATCAAACACCTGCGATGATCTCTGCGGGGTTTCTGAAGTATCCCACAATTATGTACACAAAGAGAAACATTACTAAACAACTGCAAAGTGTGATGAATCAGCTTCCTCTTCTTTTAGCTTGGCTTTGTGAAACAAAAAAAACATATAAAATAAAAATTTTACATTTAAGGAAGTGTTTGTATGAAGGAATAAATAAACAGATCATTTATGTTTCATGATCGTTTCACAAACTGCTGCAAGAATTCTGAACTATAACATAAAAGGACATTATTTCTTTGTACACATAGATGGTGCAGAGCCAGACATGAAGCAGGAGTGAAAGTTTGCTTTTCTGCAGCTCAGGGACTTACAGGCAGACTGACTTCAATGGGTCTCTGAATCCTGTCATCTTCTATTCTGAAAGCTTCAGCTCTCTCATGATCTTAGTTATGTCCAAAGTTGAACTTGAGCCCTCAAAAGGGCAGCCCATAAATCAATAGGTCTGTAAGAGAAACTGAGTAGGCATGCTTTTGCACAAACAAGGAAAAGTTGCATCTCTTCTGCTGAGATTTGTACTACTACTAATAGTAAATTCCTAATAAATGCTTGTGTTACTAAAGCCATAGCCACAACTGCCCTTGGGGGTAGATATGAGCTGTCTGCAGGCAAACCTGTACCAAGCACGGGGGTGACTCACAAAATTGTAGGATCTTAGACCGCTTTGTGAGCCCAAAGAGTAAAAACGTTCATGCACATTTTTTTTCTACAGTCATGCTGCAGGCGACAACTTGTAAGAAAGATTTAAACAACACGTAGGGATAAAGTAGGTGAGACACAGGCGGATTGTATAGATTTGTCCTTTTTCCACCCCCCCACTATCCTGCACACCAACTGGGGCCCGTTAGGCCTAGTGCTGTTCACTTGATAAGTGTGCGCTCCTTGCATGCAGCCTGACTGTTAGAAATGAGATAATAAGAGTTTATGTGAGAATTCTATGAGCGTCTCTGGGCACTTACACATCACCTGCACACCCCATTTGTGCGCGATCAGTAAGGAGCCAGTACGTAAACTTTACTAATGACTGGAGTGTGCCATTAGGTACAGCATCACCGTTACATCAGAAGTGGATGCAACTGACATGATCATACAATTGTACGTTCCATTTTCATGACGTCCCCTAACCTTTTAACACCAAATAATTCACGCTCTTTGACACACCATACATTTTCAACCATTTACAATCAACATAAATCCACTAATTCTGACGTGGAGAAAATGAGCTTTTCATATCTGCTTTGCGCCATTATCCAACACGTTGCGTTAGCAGCACAATCAGATTTCCTGTCGACAGAATCAGCTGATTAGGATTGATTGAGTAAGCACTTTTGCCGCTTTCACGTGTTGCATATCTGCGCACGGCTAATATGAAGACAGTTGTGGATCTATTTGTCCGCAGTTGGATGTATCAGAATGGATTGGAGCAGGGAGCTTGTGGCATTGTAGTTTGTACGCTATAACTACAAGCTTTTTCAAAAAGCATTGATTTGTCTGCTTCTGATTCACCACAATTTGAAAATACTGATGCACTCACATAGAAATTTGGGGGAATAATTACAAGAGCTCACTACATTCTCTCTTTTTACTTCAAAAACGAGCCGTCAGAATTGTACATAAAGCCGGATATCTTGATCATACAAGCAATTTATTTTATCAATCAAGACTTTTAAAACTGCATGACCTTGTGGATTTTTACACTGCGCAACTTTTATACAGAGCCAGTTGGAAATCGTTACCATTCAATATCCAAAAACAGTTCTTAGAAAATGAAGCAGGCTACAAACTGAGGGGATGTAGGAAGTTCAAGATCAAATTGATAAGAACCACAAAGAAAAGTTTCTGTGTGTCGTGTGTAGCACTAAACTTTGGAACGAGTTAAGTAATGAGCTCAAGAAAAGTTCAAATATTCAAGAAAATGTATAAAGAAACTCTTATTTCAGGATATGAAGATAAGAGGATTTAAGGATCAACAGGTGTTTGAATAATTCCAAAAACATGTGTGAACTTGATTGTGGTGAAATAATCAAAGCTCTTTTAATTACAACCACTGAGTATTACATTGTAATGTGCAATAATGATTACTGAAATGTTTAAATTACAATCAATAAGCTATTGATTTTGTTAACTTGATCTGCAATGTGTAGCAATAATTTCTGGTTTATTGTGATCATGTGTTCTAATGATAATCGATGATTATTACATATCGGTACCGTTATTGTTTACTGAAATCATGAATGAATGTTTTCTGAAGATCATCAATCATTTCTAGGCACTGGATTTTATTATTTCAAGACAATCTATCTGATCAGAACCGGATTTAAAACACTGTAAAACTATCAAATGAATGAACTCAGTAGGGGTGGGATTATATAAGCTTGCTTCTTCCCACTCCTTTTCAAGGAATAAATCAAACTCTACTTATACTTTAGTTAATGATCACTGTATTTAATTAAGCAAATGTGATTCAAGTGAGGTTTTGTTTTGTTTTATCTTCTGTCTTTTTAATCTATGCATTTCATCATTTCTGTAATGAGTTTGATAAATATGTGTAAATTCTTTATTGCTTTGACTACAATGGCTGAAATAAATCAATAAAATCAAATTAAAATCAAATTTAAATTCGCAGAAATGCACATTTAATCTTAATTTTCCTTAAATACGTCCTCCATTATCAGACAAAATACTACAAGAACATATTTTGAATGAAGTGGGTTTTTAAGATGCACCCACTCTTCTCTGCAACCTCCACAGAACCAGCAACCCAAAACCTACAGCACCCATATGGGTGAACCACCCCGTATGGATACATGTGACTAAGGCTAAAAGAGTTTAAATCTCTTTCTTATCTTATTGTCTTACTTTCATTAAACCATTTCATGTTTGTCTTTTCTGTTAATGTATTCACTTAATTTATGCACTTACAAATTAGTGAATAAAATTTGTTGTAGACTGGATTTAGTAGATTTTTTCTTTCTAAAATCCAAGAAAATTTTAAAAGAATGTACCGATGGTCTACTGACGGCTTTTTTTGCAATAATCTGCACCCTAATGACCCTCCATTGCATACGGCTATAAAGCACGGTAGGTTATGACAAAAAATAAAGATTTAAGCCCAGAATTTGAGCAATGTTGGTTCTCAGATTTGAAAAAATTATTTTGGATCAGCAGCCTGCTGTGAGATGAGAAACACAAATTTCTGCATCAAATTGGCAGAAAAATGGAAGCATCACCACTGCTGCTCAATAAAACACAGAGCAAATTGTTTTAGTCCATTCTCACAGGAGCAGCATGCAACAACAAACTGACAAAGGGACTGAACTGGTCCTTTTGGGATTGTTTTTGTTTTTTACCTCATTGTGTATCAAAAAAAGAACATGCTACAGCTGAAAATTGCAATTACAGAGCTCCATGATTTCAGGCAGAAAATGTGTTTTCATGTTTTCTGTCAGCCTGTTGGAAGATATAAGGTAGTAGTGTGTGAGCAAGTTCTGATGCAACCTCAAGTCACAAAACCACAGTTTTTCATCCAATAGACTTTACTTTAAAGGTGGTAAAACCGTTTTTTTACAGAAATATCTTTAGTTGTGAAGACTTACTGGACACAACACCCACGTTAAAACTCTCCATTTCTTGGCGAAGAGATTAAAGGAAAACAGTTGAAGGGCAATGTGTTTGAAAGCACCTTGCCACAAGGAATATGAGTCAAACTTGTACTGAGAGAGCCCTTACATCAAGACATGTCTTTGTGGAGACGCCTCGCAGTTATCTGTAATTTATGTTCTTTTTCCTCTCTATATAAAAAGAAACATTGATTTGGCATGCCGAAATTAATGCTAGACAGGACGAGACAGTAACAAGACCAAACTGAACAGCAGAGTGAAATATTTCACTAACAAGCAGAATGCACTTTGCTGTGGTCTCAGAAGAAATACAGCATGATCTGGTCCCTTATTGATCCTCTTCGGCTGATGAGTGAGTCAAAGGGAGCTCCAGATAAGAGAGCATCAAGCGACTGATGCATGTTAAAGACGCTTGTGCTTTTGGCAACTCCATTTATGCAGCAAACTCTAGATTGGGGGACGTGATATACTGTATGCTAAATTCTGGCAATAATGAGTGTGAACACACATACACACACACGCACACACACACACACACAAATACATGCTACTGCAGCACTGAGGGAGAAGACAGCACAGCTCATCATTGTCTCCTAATGGGAGTAGGTTGCAGTGCCTCCCCAGAGCTGCACAAGGACTCGCTCTTCCCTGTGACAGAACAGCAGCGAAGGGAGAGTTAACAGTCATTAATGGAAGGGTGGGGCATACTTAGTTGCAGCATGTAATTTGCATGTTTCTATTTATGGACTAGTAAGCTCAGCCCCAATTAATGTATGAACAATATTCTTTGTGTCATAAATATGCAAAACCTCTACTGTTTTGATACCTCCTATTTTTATCACTGCACTGGCTTTTAAAGCAGAAGCAAAACATTAACGTCTCACAGCTTCTGTGACAGAAATGTGATGATATAATTTTTCTTTTATGGACGCCTATTCTCCATTGACTAAAGTGTAATCACATTACAGGCAATCTAGTGAGTCATTTGACCTTCTCTCTATCCACTATAGGCACCCAGCTGTAATCAAATGTTATGTAATCTAATGTCTGATATAATTACATCTATTACTCACTCCAGACAACACAAGACCTAAAAGGATCATATCTCTTAATAAAGACTCAGCACATGAAAAATTCCTTACAGTATTGAGAGTATTTTTTTCCTTTGCGTGAAGCAAACAAAAACAAAAAATCAAATCAAATTACACTGTCAAGATAAACAGCTTAGCCTGCTTTTCTTTTCTTATGTTCTATGCTCCCCAGCCAGTATTTTGAATATTCATAAGAATAGAGAATAAACTAATCCAAGATTTTTCTCGCACCCACTACTTTAAAGTCCACATCTGCAAACTTCTTCCTCGTGACGACTAATGGGAAATGCATGCCAAGGCGCCAATCCATTTTAATCCTGGAGGCAATTACAACGCAGGGTTTCAGGGTCAGTGCTGTTGTTGATTGATGGGAGAAAAAAGTCACTTTAACAAAGTGTTGTGAACTTTAACCACCTGGCTGCAGCACAAAAGGCTGATGCTTGTTTCACCTAAACGGTTCTAAAGCTTTAACTCATTCAATTAAAGGATACAAAATGGGGAATTAACGATTGCTGAAAATTAATGATAGACTTTATATGTCAACATCACTGATGACTTTTAAGTTCTAATTCCTTGATTTCTCTGGATCATTTGCTCTTCTAACTGCAGATGAATTTGGGAATGTCACCTCCACTTGTAACACAGGATGAGGCGAAGACTCGATGGTGTCACTGGACAGTGACATATTTGTAATGGCTGAGCAGCCTGGTTTGTTTGCTAGCAAAATCACCCGCTTCACTGTTTTCTTCAAGCTCCCTTTTAAGAACCACGATCTGTATCCTAGCAACAGGACCCCCACCACCACCCCTTCACCGCCCCTCTGCAGAGTCGCCTGCAGAAAGACACAAAGAGCACAGAGCCCCTACTGACTAAAACACAGTGGTCGGGATCTGCTTTGGACCATGGTGACAAAATTTACCTAATGGCAAGTCATTACCCTTTTCTGACAAGAATTGGTAAAAGTGACAACCATCTTCTGAGTCTTGTTAAACTTTGACTGATCAGTTAGGTAATAATGTGTAAAGTTTAAGGACATTTTTATGTGAATAACATCTTATAAAGGTCATTTTACTGGAACAAGTATTAAGTCACAATTTGCTTTCCTCTTTTTACTGTCAATTCAACCAATTCTAAAAAAAAGTTTATTTCTGTTACTCTTTTCTTTCCCCGCACAAGTGCAGATAGTTTTTTATAACAGACTTTACCTGAAAAACAAAATCTTTGCTATAAACTCCACAGTGTGGATCCTTGGGCAAGACTTCTTTTGGCGCTACTGCCTAACTAAGTAGTCACAAGGTGTCCCAAAATCTGGGTCTCTCTGTTCCGGTCCCCAGGTGGATAAAACACAGAGTGTGTCAGGAAGGGCATCCGGCGTGAAACTCTGCCATACCAGCTCTGCAAATCAGGGATAGCTGTGGCGATCTCTGAAGGGATATGCCAAAAGGTGAACAAGACTTTATAAACTGTAGACTCACTAAGCTATATCGATTTTGTTGCTGCCCAGAAATTAAGGCCATAAAACATTTTAATTTTGGAATTATCCAGTAGAAGAGTTTAAACAATTTTCCTCTTATGTGCCCTATTTGGGTAACTTCACATGTGATCTTTTCTTTGTTCTATCTTCATTTGCTTGTGAGTGCCAGGACGTGATCAGCCTGTACGTAAAAAGAGCTCAATGTTTAGGGTTTTTATTCACAATTGCTTTTTTTTGGTATTTTATTTTATCTAAACTTTTTTTTTACGTTTGACTTCATTCAAACTTAACTATTTCAATTTTTAAATGTTTAGAACTTTCCATCCGTTCAGTTTCAAAACCTTATAAATCCCTTTTAGGGTAACAGGGCTGCTGGAGCCTATCCCAACTACTGTTGGAAGAAGGAAGGCTCACTAGCGTGTTGCCCATGCACACCTAAGGACAATTTAGAAATGCAGATTAACCTATGAAGCATGTTTTTGGGCTGTGGAAGGAAGCCGCAGGTTTTTGCATTCGACTGGAGTAGGGAATCTGCAGCTATCCCAATAAGAAACTGGGATGGTGCTACTAGCCTCATATTGTACAACTAAAACGTCAAGAAACTTAAAAAAAGTAAATATTTCATATAAGCAAAGTCTGAGATTTGCTCTATTAGTGTTTGTGGCTTGATCCACATAGTAAACATGTTAACCGCTGCATGTGTACTAAAACTAGAAAGATGGATGATCAGAAGCTGAAGAACAAAGTAACCCACAGTTTGATCCTTACCCTCATCATGGCCCCCACACATAGGAAACTGGTCTTTTGATCAGTTCACTTCCTTGCTCCACCTCCAGTCCCAACGCTCATGAACATAATCAGATAAAGAGGAGCGGTGGGACTTCAGCTTGCCAAACTTTTGCACGGAGACGGTGTGAATTTTGAGGATGTTTACAAAGCACTGCAGGTGATTCAAAAACGCAACAACCTCAAAGCTCTGACACAGAGTTAAAAGTGTAATTTACAAAATAATCAAATTTGTTACAAGAAAGATTCAGTGCGCAGAGCAAATGGAAAAGTGTACAATTCCGAAGGTTTTTATGCCAGCTCAGTATGATGTGGACGAGGTATTAACAAGGTTCCTCTGGTGACCCAGTAAATAAATGGACCTTCCAAGAAATGGGTTTCATTAGGCCATGATGACTCTCATCAGGCTCCTCCTGGTGAGAGTCATCAGCTGAGGTGTTGATTTGCCCTTGTTTTCTTCAGCCTGAGCATCCAGTGACCAGGCTCCAGCTCCGGCTGACGAAGCAAATGAGGCACTCCCAGGAAAAACAGAAATGAGACACACGGGGGAAAAGATGGGAACTGAAGTTCCAACAAAGGAAGCCAAAATATCCTAGTTTTCTTCATGATTTTAGATCAGATTCTTCAAAATGAAAAATAAATTGTGTAAGCAATTGCTCTCACTGGATTTGGTTTTGATTCAACAATGCTACGTTGACATTAACATTTTGGTAACACATTCTGCATGAAAGATGTCACGATTCCAAAATCCAGATATGAGCCGTTTGTTTGCTCCCGGTGAATGTCGTGGTACTATCTCGCGGATGTCACATGGGGTTGGTGGGTCGGCCAAAGTGTGCTATTTTTCTAACTTTCCTGACGTGCAATGACAGTGTTATTGTGAGCGCGTCCCACTGCCGTGTTACCAAGCAGAACCCTATTGATTTTTCACCAGCAGGTTTGTCTGGAGGAAAATAACAAGTGTCCAGGTAAATCAAGCATGTTGCTACAACCCGGGCAACAAAAAAAAAATGACTGCACTGTTGACCAACATAAACCAACTCAGTGCCAGTCAAAGACACCAACAGTGCTCCTCTACTTCTATTTTCTCCCATTCCTTTACTTCCCTTACTCTAACATCCCTCTTTCTCTTCTTCCTTTTCTGCCGGTCCAAAAAACAGTATACAAACATAAGCAATAAAAATAAAGTTTAGCCACAAATGGGGAAAGAGTTTATACAAATGTACACCGAGTGTGTCAGCAGATTCATAACCCTGCCTATTGGAACAGTAAAATCTGTCCAAAACAAGAGCCATTCAGCTCACATCTGTTGGCTCAGCGTTTGGACAGGACAAGTTAAAAATCAAAACAAAAGTTTGCCTCTGAGTTTAGGCCGTCCCATTTCCATGGAGCAACCCCACCCCCTATTTTCATCACACATAACGGAGCTGTTTATGAGCTCTCCCGTTAGTTTATAGTTCCTCACACCCCCACCCCAACATTACCGGTTCAATAAAAATGGTGAGGCTTACTGAAGCTATCCAGCTGTACAGTTTTTGAGCCAGATGCCAGCTCAGACGAGGAAAACGCAGACGTTAATGGATCTAGTCGTCCACAAGTGAATCCATCAGAATGGAGTAGAGCAAGGAGCTTTAGGCCCACCCATATTTTCCTCTTTTTCAAACGGCATTTTTTCGTCTTCTCCTGATTCAGGATTTGAAAAAAGAAATGCTCAGAAGTGCAGTCTTAAGCTGAATTTTGTTTAATATATACTCTTCATCATCAGAAAAATGCCACAAGTACATGTCGAAACCACAATTTTCATTGGGGTGGGACTTTGAAGGGTAGAAAACAGACAAGGAGGTCCAGACTAGAGCCCTGCGCGGGACTATTTTCTTCATCCCGCTCCCGCCCGCGCCCGCTGAATTTTTGACCAATCCCGCCCGCTCCCGCAACGTATGCGTTACACTCCCGCCCGCTCCCGCAATATGTATGTCCACTCCCGCCCGCACCCGCAAAACTCAGAGAATTTAGTCCCGCACAGTAATAGAGATGCATTGATTTTGTATCGTCCCCCGTCCCGCAGGAAAAAAACACGTATTTGTATTGATATTATTACTAAAGAGATTCATGTCCTCCTCCAGCCTCATCTTTTGATGCATACCTCTTGTGTAATGTGCAATTTAAATATTAAATATATTTTCACAAATCCTGTTCTGTTAAAAGTGTGCGTGTGTGCGCGCGCAGACAGACGGCCTGAAGCGCGCTCTTAGTAAGAGGCGGGGCGGGGCGCACCCTCAACATCAGGTTAGATGACAGAGGCCATTGGGCGTCTCTACCTGGTGCCTTCACGGAGCTTCAGTACATAAGAATCCAACAGCCGCACAGCCTAACGTAGTCCGCTAATATATATTCATGAGATATTCATGGCAGCACTGATCCCGCGGGTTTTTTTTTTTGCCGCCCGCTCCCGCCCGCAGCACAATCCAAACCGCCCAATCCCGCGAGATTTGGGTTGGGTCCCGCGGGACCCGGCGGGACCCGATCCCAATGCAGCCCTCTAGTCCAGACCACCTTCTTCCACCCCCCCGACTACATTATCCAGGCAGACAATGGGATTTCCCCCTGTTTGGTCCCATCTGAGTGACCTGCTTCTGTCACAGGGCCTCGTCTAGCAGGGAACACATCAGTGTAAAAGAACCACATTCGTATTATTTTACATTGACCTTACTTTAGCAGACTGAAATCTGGCTGCATTCAAGGAGAAGGGAAGCATTAAGTCTCATTTTCACAGCTCAGAACCCAAAATGTCACATGAGCATTAAAATGGAAAGGGCAACTGCAGAGGGTAAATCGTTTAAAAAAAAAAAAAGTCCAAGATGCAAAATAAGGAAATGAGGAAATAAAAAAGGGATATTTAGAGTAATTTTTATTTTTTTTATTTTACAACTGCTTCTTTTTTGTCTTTTTATCTTTTAACGTTTTATCTGGAATAATTTGTTCATTTTCCAATTCTTTCTTTAATGTTCCTTTATGTTCCTCACTTAAATACCCAATTACTGAATGCTTATTTAAACAATTCAGTTTGTGTACGTTTCTTTCTTTAGCAATTAAATAAGCAGCACACATTCTCATGCTGACAATTTGATTTATAATCAGAATTAGCCTGTTTATTTGTTTATTGTTAACACACCCCTCAATACATGTCAATATTAATTTGTTCTTCTGATTGTTTCATAGCTCATTGAGGACAAAATTTAAATCTGAGTCCACTGAGATTGGTTTAGTCTAAACAGAAGCTAAACAAACCATTTTCAAGTTATTTTTGATGGATTTGATATTACTGAAACCTATCCATCACGTTCTTGATGTATTTTTAAAGGACTTTCTGTTTGAAGCATTTGACAGACATCCTTTCATGTTAGTAAATATTGCCCTTTATGTGCATGATATCATGCATTGCACTCCCATGCATGTGACTAAAGTCTCTCCAAAAGATTTCCACTCATGTAGCAATAAAAATTAAATAGAATAGAGAAGTCTGGCTCTTGATCTCTGGATTGTCTTCCTTTTAAAATTTAAATGTTCTCAGTGAAACATCTTTGTGCACCCGACAGAAATTCCTGTTTTGGTCTAAAAGAAATGCTTGTTTGAATCTCTGTTCTCAGCTCACAAGATGAGTTACAACCATGTGGACTGATAGAACAGTCATGCTTTTATTAGAATGGCAAGTGACGAAGATGAGAACCATAACAAAGGTCCTCACCAAGAGGAGAATGTGCAGCTTCATGATTTAAACATTTAAAAAAAAATAATTACTTCACACAATCATGTCACCACATTTGGTCTTTGAAGGTAATTTCTGCTGGTCTCTGTGAGGTTAAAATACTTTTTAAATTATTTTTTACTCTTTAATCCACTTTTACCCAAAAAAATCAGTGATCAAAGTTACAATGAGGTTTATTTTACTACTTCAGATATTAAACTGCATAAAATCATATTTAAAGAGCATTATTAAAAGTTTTTACGAATTTTTTTATAATGTATCAAAAATTTGGTTTGTTTCTAATATGAAGGTCACACGACATAGTTGTCATTCATCCTGTGGTTTATTTTGATTAGACTTTAAAATGACTTAACAGTAAAAGGATTTTTGTCCTCAACGTAAACAACTTTAAAAATTAACAAATGAACAAGAATTAGGAAATAGCCCACTTTCAAGCTTATAAAATGTGTAGATTTTCCTTTTCTCTTTATTCTGATCCCGTTTTTCCGATTCAAATCTATGAATGAGACTTGCTAGATTTTTGTTTTCAGATTTTTCTGTTGATTTGTCAGGTTTGGTCATCTGTATCATAGAGAGGGCGGACTGCATATGTTTTTAAAAGAATTGATCATTTTGGAATGGGGATTCAGATGTCTGCTTTAGCTACAATCATTAAGATGGCAAAGTTCAGGTCCAACATCATACCTGACTTACAAACATTCAATAAAATGTCATTTTGATTTGCAGTTATAAATCTTGCACCGTAAAATAGACTGTATCTTCTTTTCTCTAAAGACAGAAAAATCCTTGGTTTTTGAAGAAAACCAAAACGAAGGCTTTTTGGTTTGCCTCAAAAACAGTTTTGGCAATCACTAAGAGGGCTTAGGGTAAAGCAAAAGGTTATGAAGATGGAAAGCAGTTGGTATTGACTGGAAACCTATTTAGGGCATTATTTTTAAGCTTCATTCCTTTATCGAACCAGTTTCTTCCTTCAAGCGTTCTGCTACAAAATAAAGCCTCATAGATGTAGCAGTAAGAAGGTGCAGGCAGGTTGAAGCCTGACTGCAACATTCTTTAAACAATAACGTTTCTTGGAAGCACAACGTGCATTTAAGCTCAAAATAAAAGCAACTAACATTAAAAAAATATATAGCAAGGCTCAAAGCATTTCTCTTCTGTATGAATATTCTATTGTTTCAGCTCCCAGTCTGCTTGCTCAAATGGTTTTCCTTCAGTGGCTTTGATGGCACTGAAAAAGCCCCCACACAACAAAGGACCGGCAATTGTTTCCATTTTCTGCCGTAATCCATGCGTACGCCACACTGTCTTTACAGCAGATTTAAATTGTGTTTCAAAAGTATTCAGGCCGGCTAATTTATTCTCCCAAGAACGCCATGACCATGCTGCTGCCTGCTTAACTGACATCTTTTAGTACCTTGAAGAAACCACGCTGAACCTTAACGACAAGTGCAGTAAAAATATCCTGAAATATGCACAAGAAAGTTGTTTAATTGCATTGTGTGACCTACTCTATTTTCCGCTCGCGATTATCAAGTGTAAATTCAGAAGATAAAGAGGACTGGGTGGGGGAATATTTTAAGTCAGTAAAGTCTTAAGGTTTTGGCCTAGGGGGAAGCTTCTCTGATACTCAAACAATGTTTTCAGATGACCCAGAAACTGCCTACATGAGAAGGTTTGCAGGGAAGAGCAGCTGCTAGAAATTATGGGCTTTTGGGCTGAGAATAAACACAATGAAAAATAGAATTTAAGTCATGAAGTTTCCTTTTTTTTAATGTCTCAAAATTATCATTTCTTAAATTCAATATTAAATCCAAGAACGACACATTAAAAAGTATTTTTTCAATTAGGTTGCAGCAAAAATTGCCAGCTTTAGTGGGAGTTTCCAAGGATCCTACACATGCTAAATGCCTCATCATCACCAGACCTGTTTTTATCAATGCCTACAATAAAGTGCTTTGCTGTGAGCTGCATTGTGACCTTTCTCCTTAAAGCTGTCCATGCATTGCAGAATCGGTGCAGAACACTGAGACTCATGGAGGGGGGGGGGAGCCTCTTTGATTGCAGGTCTGATGAAAATCTTTGGCGACTAAAAAAAGCAGCCAACAGTTCAGAAATAATGGTGTTGGTTAATGTTGACGCTTCTGAGCTTCTCACATACCGTATCATTGCAGAAAAGTTTGACACATTCTCTGTGCTCACACTCAGGCATTATGGGTAAAAAAACAGAAGTAATATATTCACTGTTCTAGTGAATATAACCTGGAGGCCAAAAATCTTATTAGTGAATTTAATACAGCTGTTCTGCAGGAAACCCAAGTGAGTTTTCCTAAAAGCTTTTTTTTGGTATTAGACTTCAGTTTCACCTTACACAAATTAATTCTGTTTAAACAAAACTATCAGAGCTCAGCTAAGGACCATCCTCACAGAGACACCTGTATATCGGCACTCATCTATCTGCCTTGTTAACCCTTTAACAACAGCCTTGGGCTGAAGTGCAATCAATGTACATAAACTGAGAAAAGTGGCTTTGCACCATTATATAAGCCACGTTATGGTATTAAAAGACACTTTTATCCGCGTCAGAATAAGCTGATTCACATTGATCACAGAAACAGCCAAGAGATACGGTCAAAAACGTTTGTTACTTAGATGTTGCCGTCCACACCTCCTATGTTAAAGTCCAGCTCCGATCATCCTTTGATCTATTGTAAAAGCATTCAAAGTAGTCTTTTGATTAAGATTATGCCATTTTTAGCCAAAATCAAAAATCTCCTGCTAGCTTACAGCCACCCATAACCCCAACCTAAAATTACCGCAACAAAAATGGCGAGCAATTTTGGAGCTATCCAGCCGTACAGTTTGGTGCCAGGTGCAGCTCAAATGATTCAAACAAAGACGTACATGGATCCATTTGTCTGCCAGTGGATAAAACGGGGAGCTTGTGGCGTGTCCATTGTAACCCCTACATCACAGCTAAGCCGTTTCCAACTAAGTTTTTCCATCTGGTCCTGATTCACAATGATTTGAATACAGAAATATTCAGATTTGAAACTTTAAGCTTAATTTTCTTTATGTATATGTCCTCCATTATGAGGAAATGTCACAAGAACATATTAAAAACACTGAAAACATGGTTCTCATTAGAGTGAGTCTTCAAAGGGTTAAGACTGTTGATTCTTTTGTTTAACACAAACCAAATAAATTGACTCAAAAATAGGATTTCATGCCTTCATCATAGTTTACCTTGAGACCAAACTGAGTGACCATAAGTGTCAGAATATTTTTGATGTAGATTAGTCATTCGTTTCAAAAGACACCACTTTACTCTGAACCAAGGCTGCTGCAAAGTGGTGTTCAAAAATGTTCAGTGACCCTTTGGCTCTGGAAAAAGGATGGCCTTTCATCTTTTTGTTGGAAAGAATCTAGAAGCAAAATGCTCTTTAGCTGCTTCTTTTTTTACATCTGCATTCTAAACATTTAGAGCACCGAACAAGGTGGTCAGTTTAGTGCGATGGAACGATTTTATAGCTGCTTTTAGTGTGACCAACATGAAGATTATATTTTTCTCCATTTGTTGAAAACATAGCAGCTGTTTCCTTTTCATGTCTTCAGTAAACACTGAAGGGAAAAAAATACCCAGTCAGGCAAAGAGCTTTACACCAGAGAAGTGATTTACCCAGCAGCTGAAGCGATGCAATGTGTTTGACTTCCTCAACGGAGCACATTCAGCCCTGCATTGGAAGACAAAAGGCTTGGCCCATATTGATCCAGAAATTCGGCTTTGGATAGCCAGCCGACTCTTAAATATTTAGTTTTAATTACTGCCACAACCTTTACTCTAGCAGGTTACAGTAGAAGTGTAATCCCCAAAGGACTGGAGAGTGAGAACATCGCATGGAGGAAATGACAGCCATGTCCCTACCCGGGCATTTTTATTTGAAAATGGGACACAGCCACAGCAGATTTTATGGGCTACCACTGACAAAGAGCAGTGGAGAATCATGAGATGAGAGACACTCCATAACCCCTAATTATATAGCAGCTAAGTTTGACGGAGGAGCACAGCTTATCTCTCTGGTGGGGTTGGTGGATTTTGAACTTCTCATTTGATTACTTGCCCTGTTCACCTGTCTGCCTCGACAACCCACAGCCACGCTAATGAATACGTGCACCGTTCCTCTCACACACCTAAAGAGGATTCTCTAATTTCCCCTCCCATCGTCCAACGCAAAAAAAAGTGCAGAAAAGAAAGTCCCTCCACAAATTAGTCGCCTGAGGGGAACATCTGCCCGTATGTGGAGTCCAATTCCTTCTGTTCACGTTGGCATTAATTATCCATTACTGCTGGTGAGGTAAAAAGAAAAAAAAACGAGTACCATTTTGGATTTATTTAGTACATTCTGCTCAGAGGACTTTTTCCATCAGCTTCATTATCCCTTGATGCAAAAAATGTTTTTCAATGAAAACTTTTCGTTAACATTCACTTTTTGGGGAAAAATGTAAGTGGGACAAAAGCTGTGAGTGTTTTTTAAAAAAAAAAGCTATTAGAGCACTTTATATTATTTTGCCTTTAAGTTCAAGACAGTGCTGTTGTTCCCGAGTCCAAATAACCATAGGAAGGTGAGAAAGGACAAAGCGGGTTTTAAACACCGGCCCTTATTCCCAACAGTCGAGAAATTCGTATCGATCATCTGTATCCTCTGATGTACATCTGTCTGAGCAAACACCGGCTGCCTGTACCCCCACAGCCTGAGCAGAGACAAAAACCTCTGATGGAAACAAAGCCCCTGTTTTTACTACCTCTCTCCAAAAGCAATGTGCACCACTCACAACCACATTGATCCTCACAAATCACTCTTCAAGGTAAGCCTTGAGTATGGGTAGCCAGTTTGATAAAGGGGTAAATATCATCCATACCTGTGATCCTATCACTTTATGATTAAAAATGTCAGTAAGGCCCTGGAGGTGACATATTGCAGGGTTGCTAGCATCCCTGGATATTTTTGGTGCAGGGACAGGTGCAGTATGCCTCAGAGACTTGGAGCGAGAGAGTGGGAAAGGGAAAGAAAGGGAAGGGGAAGCTGGAGCAGCACGTTGATGGCCTGTGGCTAGCTTACATCACACACTACTTAGGCCAAGCTCCAGCTCCTCTGTGTTGGGCAGAGAGGCTGCAAGCACTCAGCATGACTGTAAAAGGCCCATCGCAACCAGGTTTGAAAGAGGTAGCAAACACCAATGATTCAAGCTGTATTAGTAAAGGTCAGCCATTAACCACTGCCGAGAGTCACTTGGATTTATGACTACTGGAGCTCTTAATCTACATGGACCCAAACCAGACAAATTCCTCATCACTTAACGACGTGAGGCAGAGTAACTCCAATAAAGTTTATCAGGTTTCCTTCAACGACTGATGTATCTGGTCCCACTGGTGACTGAACTAAAACCTTAGTCACATGCATCCTCACAGAGGGGTTGACTCGTACAGGTGCTGCAGATTTTTGGGTTGTCTGATTACCGGGCGGATCGTAGACAGGAGGAGCTGCATCTTAAGGGGAGCGCAAGTGTGTCTTACCCTTGAGGCTCGTACCGCTACCTCATGGGACATCATGAAAATGGACTGTGCCATTGTTGTTATAAGTGTATTGTGAAGTATTTATAAGACAAATGTAAGTCACACACACTTATTATGTACAAGCGATCCTGTCGTATTGTGCCCTTACACCACACTCTAGTCATTAGTAAGGTGTGCGTACTGGCTCCTTATTGGCTGTACACAAAAACTGCCTGTATGAGGTGTGTTTTTGATAAATAAGTGCCCACAGGACTGCAAAATTTCCTAAATTCTAACAGACTGCACTGCAAAGATTGCGATCGGTATCAAGCAGTCCAGGGAGCTGAGAAAGTGGTGGGGTTGTGGCTCTTGAGGACCAGGGTTGGCAAGCCCTGGTCTATGACCTTGCTTTTTCCTGCAGGCCACCTGTGTGCCGAGTTCAAAAGTTTAACACGTCTGTGGATCTATAAACCAGAGGGTTAGTCTGGTATATGATTGAAATGATCAGAATTGACAAACCAGTTTTGTCTTTTCTAAAAGCAGGGCTATTCAAGATTTACTGATATCTTTGAATCAAAGTGCGTTGCCATGGGACCAAGATCCAAAGAGCATCATGAGGTTTTCAGCATGTCAATGAATATTGAATCAAAGACTTCTTGAATTAATGCACTCTGATGAACCAAAGACAGAGTTGCTTGTCCAAAGATGAATTTGGTGGTAAATTTGATCACCTTAGAAGATCAATAGTTGAAATGTTATTTTGAGTAATTCAAACACTGGATACATTTTGAACTGTGCTGCATATCATGAACCCTATTGTGCATGTGTCGATGCATTTTTCAGTGAACAGTATATTTATTTCACCTCATGCAATATCATCCCACAGGGATGTAGAAAAGCTTTACCAATCACTGATTTCGTTTGGCAACATGAATCAGTTCCATATGGCCAAGCTGTCACAAAAACATTTGTAAAGCCTTCAGCTTATCTGAAGTGGTGCAGGGTTATGGGAAGAATTGGCTGGAGACGTCTTGTTTTTCAAATTGATGGTTTTTCTTAATTTGCTTCGTGTTTAATTCAGAGTAGAACGGAAAATAGTTGTCATTGTAGTCATTAATTGTTTATCAAGCTGCTTTAAGTGCGTCATACTAATCACAGGAAGCAGGCTTTCTTATGTTTCCCAGAGTTTATTCTCCTGTAGGAGCAGTGCACAGTTTGATGTTGGTAAGCCGGGAATCCTTCACTGTTTGATGTTTTGGCTCAAACTTTTTTTATTGTTTTTAAAAAAATGTTTTGTTTCAGGTTTCTTCAAACTTGATTTTTTTTAAGAATCAGGAGCAAGAATTTAAGTGAGAAATTGAACCAGGTGAGTCATTCACACATAAAACTGCAGTTTATTGATGGTGTTTTTGATCAGTTTTTATTAAAAAGTGGTCCAAGAAGGAAAAAGGATGATCTGACGGTGGGATCAAGTCATCCAAGATGCATTAATGCAAGAGATTTGTAAAGGCTGACTTGTGTGGTCATGTTACCAAAGCGGTTAAAGCTGGTTCTGGGAGGATGGATATCAAATTTCAACGTTTGTTAGAGTTGGATATAAGTGGAGCTGCAGACCAGTCGGGTCACTCATGCCGATATTTTCTATTTCCAAAAGGGCCGTCCTGTTTTGATCTTGGTGCCAAATAATTCAGCACCTTTAACAGGTCTTGTTAAGTCAAATGACTGTTTTTGACAGCCAAACCACAATGCTAGGCAGGTGATGACATTTTTACGCATGAGTGAGGCATGTATATGCCATTTGTTATCGTGTTAAACTTTGTGTTTGTTTGTGTCCTCGGCCCCCCCAACACGAGCCAGATGGTCATCCTTCATTAGTCTGGTTCTGCAGGAGAACTCATCCAGTTAAAAGGCAATTTTCCTCTCCACTGTTGCCCACAGCCCTTATATGCTTGAAGGGGAAGTGAACAGAAGTGAAGATTTAATGCAATCTGTTGAGTTTTTTTTCTTTTCTCTGGAAGCTACATTTTTCTTTATAAACGGGTAACTGCATGAAAACAGATACCAATAAATATATTGAAATATAGGACTAAAATGTAATTGCTGGAGATAAGTTAGCTTTATTGTATTTGAATTTGACTTATTTTCTATCCGTATCACATTTTCTGATCAGATTTAATCTTGATTTGGTTTATATATTTATAAACTAAGTTATCTAAATTGATGTGTTAGAGGATTTGGGTCTTTGAGACCTCCGGGTAATCTGAACTTCCCCTTTTCAACCTTGCCTGAGGTAGCAGGGGGAGCTGGCTGGTAATGTTTGGTCAGGCGTAGTGTCTCAGAAAGACTGGAATTTTCTTCTTTTCTTTTAAATTTTATAATTAAGACTGAGCACATTTTCTGTAGACATTTCTCTGGGGTGTCACACATAATGATATACCATGGAAAATGGAACAGTGCCACTGCCCATTGCCTCTGGTCATGAAAAAAGAGCAAACTCGTCAGGGTCCACTCTGGCATCCACTAGTCATTTGAGATCTCATCCTCACATATGGATAAAAATGGCAACACAGATGACAGCAGGCTGTGCTGTCTGATGCCATGTGGCTGCTGACGTCTTGGGGAAATCCACTTCAGAGATACGGAGGGATAACCACTGTAACTGGATAATCCACCACTGTCTCCACAGAGAAAGCTTGGGCTCAGCGGACTCAGAGTGACCTTCTTCTCAACATTAAAACCCACAAAATAGATCAGTGAAATACCGGTTACCAGGAGCGGAGCTACAGGGGAAGCAAAGGAGGCAGCTGCCCCCCAAACAAAAAGCTTTGCCCCACACGTCCCCTCCTAATTTTTGAGTCAACATTATATCATTATTGACAAATATTAAGAAATCATCTATACTAGCTTCTTTAAGCATTGCAAAAATAGCAAAAGCAATATTAAATGAAAATAAAACAATAATAATAATAATATTTAATTGATAAAATTGTTAGGAAATACATATTTTTGATCCTTATACAATCTGGTGCCACCCTTCTAAAGTCTTCTGCCACCCCACCCCCCCCCCCATATAAAATGTTCTAGCTCCGCCCCTGGAGGTTAGATACTAAGAGGTGTTATGTGAACCATTTAGAAATTAAAATGTTTACCTTGTTTTCTTGTACTGCTGAGAGGAGAGGAGAGGAGAGGAGAGGAGAGGAGAGGAGAGGAGAGGAGAGGAGAGGAGAGGAGAGGAGAGGAGAGGAGAGGAGAGGAGAGGAGAGGAGAGGAGAGGAGAGGAGAGGAGAGGAGATTATTAATACAGACTCAAGGTCCAAATATCAATTCAATTTATTTTAATTCAATTTTATTTGTATAGCCCAAAATCACAACAACAGTTGTCTCGATGGGCTTCGAAGTGAAACATGAACTCAAAGGGATCATGAATACATAGAGTTCAATAGGAAAATACTAAAATGAACTAACAAACTGACTAAGCTATACTGGCATCCCTGCCCTTAGACCCCCTTTGCGGTAAGGAAAAACTCATAAAAAACGGATTCCGGAAAAAAACGAAGAAACCTCAGGGGTGCCCACATGAAGGAGGGATCCTCCCCCAGGACGGACAGGCGATTTACCAGAACTCTTAGAGAAGAATTAACTTATCTAACTCTACAACTACATATATAAAGTCCAGCAGACGAGCTTCATCCAGCCGTGGTTGTGGGGACAGTCAAAGGCGCGAGTCGCGCCTGAGACAGGAACCACAGCCAGGTGTAGGAGCAAGAGCAGAGACGAGGTACTCGGCCAGGTACAGAGCAGAGATGAGCCAGAGGCAGGATCCACAGCCAGGTGTAGGAGCGGGAGCAAAGGCGAGGTACACGGTCAGGAACAGGAGCACGGATGAGCCAACTGGAGTCTGGAAGCACTCCCACTCCCCAGGAGGGGAGAGGAAAAGAGGGACAATACATGAATCGCACTGCACCAAACAGAGGCATGGAGAACTAAATGATGAATAATAATCAAGAATAGAGGAGAGGAAGCGTAGAAGTAGATGAGAAAGGAGGACAGAACCCCAGTGTACCATAGTTACCCCAGCTTCAACTTCTAGCAGCCTTTTGAAACAAATAGTTATTGTTATTAAGTTTAATTTAAACACATTAACATTAAGTTAAATAATCTCTGAATACTAACTAGTCTGACAATAAGCCTGTCCAAAGAGGAATGTTTTCAGTCTAACTTTGAATGTAGAAACTGAGTCGGCCTCTCTTACATGAGCTGGGAGCTTATTCCATAAGACAGGGGCTTGGTGGCTAAACACTCTACCTCCAACCGTACTTTTACTAATTCTAGGAACCACAAGCAGTCCTGCATTTTGCGAGCGAAGTTTTCTGATTGGATGGTAAGGGACTATGAGGTCCTTAATATAGGACGGGGCCATGAGGCCTTATAGGTTAACAGGAGGATCTTGAACATGATTCTAGAATCAACTGGGAGCCAATGGAGCGAAACCAACACAGGAGTGATGTGATCTCTTCTGCTATAGTTCCTGCTAACAACACAAAAAACAAAACATAAGTCATACTGCAGAATTAAAACACAAGTAGGACAAAATCATAAACTTAAAGCCTTAAAAAGGCGTCCAGTAACAGTAACTCCAAATTGGGGACTGGTAACGAAGAAAGCTGCACCTTAAGTTGAGAATTATTTCATTCGCCAAAGCACAAACACAGTATAAAACAATTTCATATTTATTTTTTGTTTGTATTTAATTAAATTCAGAACTAAAAATTTTGATTGGAGTGTTGGAAAAGATACTTCTTTTCATAGATCTGTTTTTGGTCTGATGCAGGCAACTTGTTTACGTAAAAAAAAAGTAAATACTTTTTTCAAAAGACAGAAGTACAAATATTCCATTAAGACAGTGTCAAACACCGGCAGAAAGAATAGGGTTGATAAAAGATTGGCCTTAAAGAAGCTGCAGGGACAGAAACTAAATTATTGACAAGTCAGAGACTGATTAGCTCATAACAAAGAGTGAATCTGGTTTGGCTGTTCTGTCACGCAGAGCTGTCAGTCTATGACAAGGCTACTCCATATCTGAGGCATCATTCCAGAGGGCTCACAGGCTTTTCCCGCTGTCAGCAAAACCCCACACAAGCAGACACATGCCTTTCAAGCTTATTTGCAAGGCCGGATATCAGCAACGCATCAAACATTTTGCAGTGACACAGAAAATCAAGGGAAACCATTTTTTCTAGGTTTTTACTGTGACTGGGCCTGAGCCAAAATGAAATCAGACTTAATTGGATAAGTGCTCATGAAAATGAAAGTGTACCAGGACTGCCGTGGAGGATTGTCCCAACAGCTGTGAATGTCTGAAAGTAACTTACTGGATGAGAGCCTGGTTGACAGCCATAATGGTTTCCACATACACACACATTCTTGTCTTTCTATCTCATTGGGATTGTTATTACCAATGGATATCTTAGCTTCTGATTCTAACCCAAACTAAACCAACTTATCACAACCTTTATCCCTGATAACCTTTTTCTCATCCGAATCCTGATTTAGGTTTTGAGCCTCAGAAACGACTCGTGTTGATCATCCCTCATGCCTTCATATTATAATGGAGTCACAACTACAAAGACCCAAATACAGACCTATACCAGTCGTCACACAAAGATAAAACAAAAGGCTATAGAGTAGCTTACACAGTGCCAAAACTGAGTGTTTCATTTGTGTATGAACACAAAAGAAAATGAAATACGATCTTATAAAATATGCATGTTATAGTTTTCAAAGAGCTAGCGTGAACAGGATTTAAAATTCTCTTTCAGTCATCAGTGTCAGGTGTTGAATTGGAAAATATTTCTGAGTCCTGTAGAACAATAAACTCTAATGTGAGTTTGATTTTATCACCAAAAATGTGCAACCTAAGGCTTTCTGAATCTATGGATTCAGTTAATTCTCTACCAATGACTTAGGCAAAAACGTTTTCAAAGATTTAATTTTCATTTCTTTTTACTTAAGTTTTTACAATTTCCTATTCAACATGTCACTAAACCTCAGAGCACACATCTTTAAGTATGCATTTTTTTCAGAAAGTAAAGAACCTCTCTGATCTGTTGTGAGTGAATAAGTGAGATTTGGGATTTCCATTTTAACAGGATCAATCTTCTCTTCAGTCGAGGAGTAAAGGTTATCGTATCTTTGCTGGATTTTGAGATGTCAGCAATAAAAGAAGAAACCCCAAATAAAGCGGTCATTGCATTTAGCTGAATGTCTGACCCTAAAACTCTTGACAGTTTTTCAGAAATGTCAAACCAGTAGGTGTAATGTTGTACGGAGCCAAAACATGTGAATGTAATTGCAGAGTTCTGACAACATTGTTGCAGGCCGTAGACAGGTTTCCAAACAATTTTGCAAGCCGAGCTTCACTGGATTGGGATTAAAAATTAAAGAAATGCATGTTTTGCACAAAACAAGTGCACCCCCTATTAAAATCGCCTCCCAAGTTTGATCTGGTGACACTTTCGTGCTATGAATGAATGAATGAATATATGAAAGTAGATAGCAGAGATGGGTCCTTGAAGCTAGATTCACATCACCCTTAGGAATGCGTAGTCTATTTAACCCTTGTGCTATCCTAGGCACTTTAACATTGGGAGTTGGGTCATTTAGACCCACTAAACAGTGCGCTGAACCTTTTTTCTTCAATGATTTGTGATCTTCACTGGTGTCCATGGATTACAT
The DNA here is from genome assembly GCF_053564925.1 of Oryzias latipes. Taxonomy (NCBI): domain Eukaryota; kingdom Metazoa; phylum Chordata; class Actinopteri; order Beloniformes; family Adrianichthyidae; genus Oryzias; species Oryzias latipes. The sequence goes on from NC_136240.1 coordinate 12,570,512, forward strand.
GAAATCTTTCCACCTTTATCCACCTTTGTCATGGTAGGGAGAACACGTCAATGTAAGGGTGGGGTCATCTAAGATAGCACAAGGGTTAAACGTGGTGTAACATTTACAGGTTGCACAAAAGACCACGGGAGCTCAGCAGGGAAGAAAAGTCAAGGTGGCAGCAAAAAAAAAACAACTTCATGAATAAGCAGATTCTGGGGCTCCAACAGTGTCCGTTGCTTTATTAATAATGACCATCACCCTCTAAAGCCTGGTAGGTTAGCTACTGTCTCAAAATATTCATAAAAAAACAGGAGCTGCACAATCCGAGTGTCACAATTACCAAAAAAAGTAGGTACAGCAGAAGCAAACTGAGTGCACGCTTCAGTGCCGTGAAGCAAACTGATGACCTCATCACTAAAGGACACCTAAAGAGGTACTCCGCCCCCTTGACCGTTACAGCGCAAAAATGCACATTCACACCTGGTGTGATCATAGCTTTAGTTGAAGAGTGCTCCAAAAAGAAGTCCAAATCATAAATATTCGGGAGACCACAAAAACCTGGTATTGAGTTACAAACATCCGGTATAATTTTTAAATATGTAAATAAATTGCTTTGCATTGTAAAAATTTGACAACTATTTGTCCTATAAGATGCAAAATTCCATCCTAAATATTCCTTTCAGTATTGTCAGTAGAGAGGATGTTATCTTTGAAAAAAAAAGGCATTTAATACAAGCTTGCTCTTCTTCTTTCTCTTTCGGCTTTTCCCATCAGGGGTCGCCACAGCGAATCATCCTTTTCCACCTCACTCTATCATGGACATCTTCTACCCTAACATTAGCCAACTTCATGTCCTCTGTTAAGACATCCATGTATCTCCTCTTTGGCCGTCCTCTTGCCCTCCTGCCAGGCAGCTCCATCTCCAACATCCTTCTACCAATATATCCACTATCCCTCCTCTGAACATGTCCAAACCATCTCAGTCTGGCTTCTCTGACTTTGTCGCTAACACAGGCAACATGAGCCGTCCCTCTGATGTACTCGTTCCTTATCCTGTCTAACCTGGTCACTCCTAAGGAGAACCTCAACATCTTCATCTCCGCTACCTCCAAATCATCTTCTTGTCTCTGTCTCACTGCTACCGTCTCTAACCCATAGAGCAGAGCTGGTCTCACCACTGTCTTGTACACCTTTCCTTTGAGTCTTGCTGGCACTCTTCTGTCACACAACACTCCTGACACTTTCCTCCACCCGCTCCAACCTGCCTGCACTCGCCTCTTCACCTCTTTTCCACACCCCCCATCACACTGAACTGTTGACCCCAAGTACTTAAACTCCTGCACCTTCTTCACCTCAGCCCCCTGTAACCTAACGCTTCTACCTTGATCCCTCTCGTTCAGACACATGTATTCTGTCTTACTACGACTGACCTTCATGCCTCTTCTTTCCAGAGCAAACCTCCACCTCTCTAGGTGTTCCTCCACCTGCTCTCTACTCTCACTGCAGATTACAATGTCATCCGCAAACATCATTGTCCAGGGAGATTCCTGTCTTACCTCGTCTGTCAGCCTGTCCATCAGCATAGCAAACAAAAAAGGACTCAAAGCTGATCCTTGGTGTAGTCCCACCTCCACCTTGAACTCCTCTGTCTGACCTACAGCACATCTCACCACCGTCATACTTCTCTCATACATGTCCTGAACTACTCTGACATACTTCTCTGCCACTCCAGACGACCTCATACAGTACCACAGCTCCTCCCTCGGCACCCTGTCATACGCCTTCTCTAAATCTACGAACACACAATGCAGCTCCTTCTGACCTTCTCTGTACTTTTCCAACAACATTCTCAAAGCAAAAATGGCATCAGTGGTGCTCTTACGGGGCATGAAACCATACTGCTGCTCACAAATCTCCACCTTCTTCCTAAGCCTGGCTTCCACTACTCTTTCCCACAGCTTCATTGTGTGGCTCATCAACTTTATTCCTCTATAGTTGCTGCAGTTCTGCGTGTCACCCTTGTTCTTAAAGATCGGAACCAGAACGCTTCTCCTCCATTCCTCAGGCATCTTCTCACTCTCTAAAATCCTATTGAACAACCTTGTTAGAAATTCCACTGCTGTCTCTCCTAGGCACTTCCATACCTCCACAGGTACGTCAAGCTTGCTCTGATGAATCTAAATAAATATGGAAATCTTTATATGTGTTGTTTATTATACTTGAACCAGGGGAAACCCTGCTTTCAGTGTGTAGTTGTAAAATAGGCTGGAAGGAGGATTTTTGCCTAAGTTTGTGTTCCAACAGCTGGCTGGTATCATCTCCTTGCTTGTAGAATTTAACCTTATAAAAGCACCAACAGTGTCTTGTTCTGTCAGCAGATCATTATCAGCTTGAAGAGACATGTGTTTCTTACAGATATCTGATGACCTCCAACAGTCAAGATAAACATATAAAACAGACACGTGTTCGGCTAAATGAGACTTTTTTCTTTTGTTTCTTTTATGAGCTGCATAAGAAATGACCTCAAATAACAGATTTTTTGGGTTTCTTTTAATAGAAAAATTGTCTATCTTCCTATCTGTTACTGAATATGAACTTTCTTAATTTGCTTGTAACACCTTATAATGACATAATTTCACTTGCAACAATGGTGGTCTTTGTGAGTATTGCTCCTTAATTGCAAGTACGTACTTTTTCTATTAAGTAGCCTTAAAAGAATCTACTATTGTTGAACAGACTTTTTTTTTTAATCTCATATGTTTTCTTAAATTTTATAAGCTCGAAAATATCAAATCAGCCTTTTTCATTTTTTGGTGCAAAGACTTACATTCAAACAAGGTTCCTTAAAGCCCCAGCAGCACCACTGCTCCATGGCTTCATCAGAACAAAGACAGTTAAGAATCTGAACCCCATCATTCACATGTTCAACATCTCCCGTCTTTTCTCAGAGAAGCCATTTAGCCTGAAGGAGAAAATCAAGCTAAAGCTAGAAATCTTGGGATCTGCTTGAATCAAACGTTCTTGTAGAAAGTTCAGCAAGACTTTCACGTCTAAGATTTTTATTCCTGCACAGTATTTTCTAACACGGCAAGTCCAGAAGACTTCAGTTCAAATAATTGTTGATTACTAAATGTTCCTCTACGAAATTTTTGGTAACAGAAAGGTGTGTTTTTAACAAACGCCTTGGTCTTCAGGTTAAGACACGCAAAGCTTGCTAAAAACCGTAAAGCTTCTCTTAGGAGGAACAGCTTTATTCCATTTACACGTCTGAATGATGACTTTATATTTAAAGGCATAATGTCAAATTGCAAAAAAATTAAGTGAATGGATTTTCTTTGAATAATGTTAAAATTCACATTTTTTTGCTAAACCACAATTTTATAAAATGAAATACATTTTATTAATTTCTTAAATAGAACTTTTTAAGACAGAGAGGAGGACATTTTTTATTCAATGTTTATGTATTTGACATAACTTCAACTATACCTCGCCTCACAGCATCATAGGACCATCTTTATCAACAACAACCTAAAAAGATCTGTGTTGTATGAATTTTGAAAGCTTAAAAATAGTCCAGATCTATCTTAATGTGAAACTTCTGTGTGCCAGCAGCATGATGGATACAAGTACATGTTCACAGACGTATCACCTCTAAACTGACACATGCAGGTCAGCAAGCAATCATGAAAACCTGTTTTGGAATAACAAGAAAGGATGCTTTGAACACAAGTGAGAAGTGGATGGCACACACGTAAAACCATATTCTGAGGTTAGAAAATACCCTTCGTACAATCAGGGCTTCAGTGGAAACAGCAGTTGGTGTCGTTTTAAAGCTGATTACAAAAATTCTATTAATAAAACTAAAACAGAATGAGTTCATGAAACAAAAGATTGAAGGATCTGTCAACTTGTGTGCATCACTGTTCCATTTTACAATTACATTTATAAAAAATGACTAAGAGTTAACAGGATTTGATCAAGCAAATGTCTTCTGTTGATGTAACAGCTTCTTTGAAAATATGATTCACATTAAATTTTAAAGAAGTTAATCAAATTTAAAAGCCTTACACATAAACATGAACTACTGTTGCGTACATTTTTTTTAAAAAGGGCAAAAATTGAAGCTTGACAACTAAAAAGTGTTTTGTAATTGTAATTAGAGAAGACTGTAAACGATATAAATGAGGACTACAGTAGAGATGCTTTGTCCCAGGTGGATGTGGACATCCATGACAATGTGAATTTTCTCATTACAGACTTTCCTTAAAGGTTTAAATTCCCTCTCAACTCTTCTTTTGATTTATTGTAAAAGTATTCCCAGGGGTCTTATAATTATGGCCATGCCTTTTTTTCAACCAAAATCAAAAATCTGTGTATTTTTTAGGACATAGTTTCTGCAGAGCAGTAGGAATTCTTAAGAAATGTGTGACCAGGACTGGCTTATACCCTTTCTTCCTCTCATGTACAGCCCCTCACACCTACAATCTCGCATTACTGGTACAAAAAAAATGGCAAGCAATATTGGAGCAGCTATTTGGCCATATAGCTCTGACCCAGCTTGGACAAGAAAAACAAAGACGTACATGGATCTATTTGTCTGCAAGTGGATGCATCAGAATGGAGCAGAGCAGGGAGCTTGTGGCTTGCCGATTGTAAGTTGTAAAAACTACATTTTTTTTTTGAAACTGCATTTTTTTTTTGAAACTGCAAAAACTGCATTTTTTGGTCTGTTTCCTGGTTTGAACAAAGAAAACTCAGAAATGCCATTTTCAGCTGAATTTTCTTTACATATGTCCTCCCTAATGAGAAAAATGCTACAAGAGCATATTAAAAACACCAAAAAAAACAAAAAAACACACTGGAATCTGCCGTTTAGGATGTTTTTTTTTCTTTTAGTTGTAAGATTTCTGGTTGAAATGACAGTGAGAGTCACTTCTGTGTCGTTGAAATACATCATAGCTGAGGGTTTGTCCACGTAATTCGGCTGCTTCATCCAGTTCAGTGGAGATTTTTCATGCTACATGAATTTGTGAACATGTTGATTGTCACTCTAGTTTACTCACTAGCCTCTCATCTTTACATAAAACAATGCTTCTTAATTAAACAGCAAGAGTCTAATGATCACCTTTCAGAGATCTAACAATCATTAATTAGCCAATCAGAGCTATTGTTGTGAAAAACGCCCTGAATCAAGATGTTGCTGAGCGTTGATCAGCTTTGTACTGCTGCAGGGAGAGCCAAGCTTTATCATCAGAAAATGCGAGGCAGTTGCCTCGGGCCCCAAGCTACAACATAACCTAATAACCAGTAAGCTCCAAGAGAGATTCTCAGAGCCTGAAATTCTGCTTAGGATTGTGGGTATTGTGCATCTTGCCACGGTCTCCTGCAAATATGTAACTCATGAAGCAAGAAATTCCTTCACGAATTGCTAGCAGTGCCATTTGGTAACATTTCAACACTCTGTAGAGAGCCTGAATCGCCTTTTCTGCTGCACCTCTTTGTTAACAGACAGGTTTTATTGTTGTCAGCTTAACCCTTGTGCTATCCTAGGCACTTTAACATTGGGAGTTGGGTCATCTGGACCCACTAGACAGTGCACTGAACCTTTTTTCTTCAATGATTTGTGATCTTCACTGGTGTCCATGGATTACATGAAATCTTTCCACCTTTGTCATGGTAGAGAGAACACGTCAATGTAAGGGTGGGGTCTTCTAAGAGCACAAGGGTTACAGGGCCGAAACTGTTGAAAGATGTGTGAAGATGCAGCCACGTCTTTATGAGCTGCCTTTTAATTAATTCAAGTTTTCACTACATGCAACCATAGTTTTGCTGTAATTGGCTAAATATTTTGGTGGACTATGGTAACACTGTATTGGTTTTCCTCACTATGGTAAACATTGAATCAATATATGAGAAGAGGAAATACATTTTTTTTGCACCCATTTCTTCCTGTTCAAGGTCGTGGGGGTCACAGCTGTCTTCTGGTGAAACCAGGTTATGCCCCATGCAGACGGATCTGCAGTCCATTACAGGGTCAGATGTTGACAGTTGACCACACAGGCTCACTCAGGGCAATTCATAATTTTCCATCAACCTATCACAAATCCTTTTAAACGCACAGAGGAAGCTAAATTATGTGGGCCAGCTGTGATTTGAAACAGGTCCCCTTAGCTGTGAAATCCTGCAACCACCATGTAAAAACATACATTTACCAAAGAAATGAAAATCTTATTTTCTTTGAAAAATGACAAGTAACTTGATTGTTTATTAATGGCATCAGCTGTGTTGGTTTGCATTCATACATTTTACAAATGTAATTTTTTTTAAAAGAGATGATTTTGATATGTTTCAGCTCTGATACAATTGAACTCTGCTTATGCCCTGCTGATCAATCTGGATTATTTCAAGAGGTTAAAGTCGAGAAAATCTGGAGGTGAGTGAACCTGAACATAAAAAGAGGAACCTAAGCCTGTTTTGAATAAAAGACTGGAAAAAAATTCAGAAATGTGATCAAACTGACTTCACGTCTGTTTGCCGTGTGCAACATTGGGAAAGGTTTCATTTACTTTTCTTTTTCTGCTTTTTTCTTCTTGATGGTGTCTTTATTGTATTGTCATAGTGTGAATAGACTCACGTGTCTGTTATTTTCTGTTTAAAATTTTAGATTATTATGATGGTGTCCATTAACCTTGTAAAAAGTCAATACAAATAAATAATATGTGCAGCCCTAACTAGGTTTCTTTTACAAAAAAAAAAGAAAAAAAAAGCACAGTTGTTTTTTTAATCCTCAGCATTTGTTGCTCGCACAGACTGTGTACCTACAGCTGGAAGAGGCTTTGTGCAAAATGTCAAAGCGTTGCACGTCTTTTAAAATATTTTTAAATAATACATCGTCTTTAGACTAGAATATCTAATAACTCATTGAGGTTACGTTTAACAGTTAAGAACAATCCCTCATTTATTTGCAAGTTCTGGCAGCCCACTCAAAACTTCATAAACTCTTTTTTGCTGAATTTAGAAGAAGAAATAAAGAAAAAGTGTCCAAACAAATACATTTCAGAGCCACTTAATGGAACTGCTGAGGAGAAAAACATTGTATTAAATCCTCAGATTTACAAAGCCACCCTTTAAACTTCAGCTCCTGGGATTTTTATGAAAGTGTGACAAATTAATTCTTCAACTTTAAGATATAAAAACATAACAAACGCCCTCCAGAAGAAAAGCAATCTAAAAGATGGTAGCCTCCAGTTTTTGCTCTAGAGACCATTTGTTGCTAACAAAAATGCATATAACTTTGACTGCTTGTTAATGGAAATGATGAAAATGTTTGTTTGCAGCACAACAATGTTCGCTCAGTGATTAAGCACCTGGGTCTGTGATTCTCTACACCCAAAAGCTGAGCCTTGATCTGTATCAACGTGGCAGGAAGTCATTTGGGAATCGGCAGAAAGTATCTGTGAGCTCAGGTTGCCTTGTGGGAAGTTCTGGTGATAACTATCTACTCCCTTTTCTTCTGTGTCATTTTCTTTGTATCCTTATCATTAGAACGCATACTGTTGATCGTTTGCTATCTTACAACCCAAAATTCTCATTTTACTTGTGGACAATTACAGCAAGTCATACACTGTGACAGGTCCTCGCTGTGTGTGCACATGCACTCAGAGTAAGAAAAAATACTTTCACCTATTTAAATACTCAATTGATGAAAACACACTTCTGATCTTAAATGCAGTGGCAAATTGAAGTGGCTTGAAATTCTAAAAAAAAAAAAAAAAAAAAAAGGCTAGGGCATCAATATCAATGAAAGCATCTCCTAAGCTCTACATCAACAGTGTCCTCTTGTGGTGGCACAGATTTGCAGGATGCCCCCGTTCGCTTACTGAGTCCAACTGTCCCAGATTCCTGTAGCTCTGCCAGGATGCCTCGACACATGACGGACACAAGTGAGTCCAGCAGCCTTGAAAGGTGCCAGAAACGAGGCCTGACTCGTGAAAAATTCAAGGTTCTGCTGGAAGACATTTCTGCTAATTGAGGACTTCACCATCAGCTCTTATTTATTCTTCTATCCACTGGGGAGGTGGAAACAAAAGTTCTTTGGATAGACTCTTCCAACTTTTATATGGCATAATTAATAAATCAGTTATGATCCTCATTAGACATGAGTTTGCATTAATTCTGTGATTTAGTTCTTACGTTTTGGAGTAAAGAACTGAGCATTCAATTCACAGTGCTTTCATGAAGTATTTAGCACAATTTAATAGAAATAAAAGGATTTATTATTTAAACATTAGACTTTTCAGTACTGACCTTAGACATGTTTCTGAATTGTATGTGAGTGGATGTGCATTTGTGCATGGGCTGGTACCCCAGTCATCCCAAATGACCTTGCCTCCTCATTATTCTTTGCAGCCAGGCACTTCAAAGCCAGGCAGTGGGACGGCAGAGCTGAAAATGACGAAGTGGCGTCTGATCTCCCACCGATTCCTGCTCAGACTGAACCGTACAAGCATGCTGCTTGTTTGTGCTACTGTAGTCAAAATTATTATGAAGATGGGAGGAAGGGAGCCTTTAAAGTCATCTTCTAAAGAGGATGCTGTGTTTCCAGTGATGTAAATAATTCAGAACATCTTGCAGCACATTTGCTAATGTCACTCAGAAGCTATTCAGCTGGTTTCCCAGTGTTTTCTCTCACCATGTTTCAAGCAGGCTCTTGAAAAGTAAGAACAAGTATGATGCTGCATGAAAGGCCTGCTTGTCTATTCGAATCAAAGGAGTTATAAATGTTGGATGGGGCTCAGGGCTGAATTCAGTAAAAAGATTAATGGCTTAGAGGTTGCTTCTGGTCATGATTGGTGTAAAAGACGCAGGCACAATCCTCATTTAGCAGATAGTCATTTGCGACTCTTAATACCGCCTCTTTGGCATTTCCCCTGGCACCCAGTCGAGCAGATTTTATGAGGTGAGATTTTTAATTCAGCAGCGACACCAGAGATAAAAGTTGCGGTGCACTCCCACATTTTCCTTCACGTGTTTCTTTTGCTCGGTCGGTCTGCCTCCCAGTTCCCTCCTCTCTCATTTCGACAGACCTGACACGTAAGCCTTATAAGCCCCACTTCTGTGCACATGCTGGTTGTGGGTTGTGCCGCTGAGTGCCTGGCACATTGCAGCACCTCTGCCTCAGGAGATAACGCCATTTGAATTGTATACCTCGGCCCTCAGAGAGCTGTGCTGGATATTATCATCAAATGGGGCAGGAGTCTTGCTTTTTTGCACTGGATTTGTGCGATGGATGAGTCTTTGTGGGTTCAGAAAGGCCACTGGAGCAGCCACTGAGCTCCTGAAGTTATGTTTGACCGTGCAGCAAAGCCAGAGAGCAACATTTAAGACAAAAAGAATGGACAGATGTTTGGCTTTTTTTAGTGCATTTTCTTATCAGAAAATGACTGACTCACCTATGAAATAGCAGCATAATGCTGAGATAGTGGTGATGCTGCAAAGGCGACGTAGGTCATCTGGTAATTATGACTCCTTCCTTCTGCTTTTATTGTCCCTCCATGATCATTTCCATCAGATCTGAAATAATTGATTCCCCGTTTATGCTAATGGTATGGATCTGGAGCAGAGAGGAGCAAATACTCAGTCATGTTGTCTTTGGAGCCTGACATTTAGAAAGCAATGAAGGGAGTTCTGGGTTCCAGTCAAACAGCAGGACGTTTTTACTCTGGCCTTTTTGACGGTCTTGAATTAAAGCACCAGGCTGCATTTGCTTTAACAGGACCAGACGCCGAACAGGAACAAAACCCACAAATGTGTTTCATCAATACCTGTTTAGCCACATATACCATTGTGCATCAAGTGATGGGGTAAATTAGATCACACTCAGGCATGCAGAGGCTTACCAATTAATCCCACCGCCAACCAGGCCGCGTGAGGCTTCAAACTCAAAACAGAAAAAACAGATTGGATAAAGCTCTCCAGCTCACCCACAGAGACACACATATAGGAAGATTTGGAAGGGGAGCACAGTTACATACACACCTACAATCCAAAGAACAGGCATGCCAAAAAAAGCTTTGTCTTACTAAGCATTAAGGCCCGTACACACCGGGACGAATATTCGCCAGGCGTTATTCGCCAGCGTTTTTCGCCACGTTTTTTGCGTTCACACCCAGGCGATTTTCGCTGACGATGAGCCGAGCGAACATGCAATTTCATTCCCTGACATTAGATGGCGCTTAATGTAAAACAGAAATACTCCTGTAGACAAGGTGGCGCTGCGCAACTTTACGCTTCTTAAAGTCGCTTATAAGAAGAAGAGAGCAAGTATTTACACGCTTGTCAGAATCATACAAAGAAAACATGATTATTTCAAGCACCAGTAGCTCCAACTGGTGCTTGGTTCGGGGATATTTGAGAATGTCCGTCATTATTGCTTCGCGGCTGTGTAGACGCTACTTGGCGTCTATCTTCTTCGCTGGTATGTGTGCTCAGCAACGCAGTTTTGTGTTTGAGCGCCCCCAAGTTGTGTTTTACTGTAACTTCAGAAGCTCCAGACACGTGTGCAAAAGCGCCATCGTCATTGGTCGTTTAGTTTTCGGCGCGGCGCGTCAAACCAAAAAAACGAACCCGAGGCGTTTTTTAAAAAGTGACGCTTTGAAGCGTGGCGTTTTTTCGCGTCGGTGTGCACGCTCATATTGGTGCCCTTTGTTTAGTCAAAAGGCGTTGAACGTCGGCAAATATCGCGGGCGAAATTCGTCCTGGTGTGTACGGGCCTTTATGCAGTCTTTGCACAAGAATTTTTTACAACTTAATCAGGAGGAAGTTGATTAGTTAATACGAATGTGTCCTTTCAAAAATACATTATTTTTTGTCATTCTAAGGTTTGGATATACCTTTGGAGGCAGTACTGTCTCTTCTCAGAATTTCTTTAATAATTGTTTCGATTGGTCTTTTTGATGTTTAGATAAAAATAAAAAAAACAGGCTACACTTTCTCTCTTTTTCAGTGGTGATGCATTGTAAAAACATATCAGATTACTGACTCAGAACTGCCTTTGTACTTTGATGTCAGTCACCTGTCAGGCTGGAGCTGATGAGTTGCCAGCCACCCAACAGGCTGCCTGTAGCAAAGGTAAGAAAAAGAGAAAAAGGGGGAAGCATAGCACTGAGGTTTAAATTTTCTTTTCAGCATTTATGACTCAAATGACTCGTACATCCCCCCAAAAAGGGACTATTGTCAATAGACAATTAAAAAAACATTTTTTATCATTTTAAACTCACGTTCTGCTCCTTTTTTGAGGTATTTCCAAAGTGTTCTCAGTGGTCTTTTATCTCTAATCATGCTGGTTTTAGCCAAAGTCAAAGAATCTGTCTTTTTTAGTGTTGGGTAAATTACGTTTAAAGAGTAATTGATTACTTTACTTTAGTTACTGGATGAAATTTTAATTAAATTATTTTACTCATGACCTAATTTAAAAAGTAATTCACTACTTGTTACTTTACTTTTTTTCCACTTGCATATTCTCAAGGGAATAAAGCTAACACAAACAAGATATCCTTGTAAAATCAAGAAATAGAATCAGTCTTCACAAGGGCAATTAGGTTTTTTAGCAACACCTCATTAAATTCACCATATGAACATTAGAAAATGTACATTATATAGTAGCCAACACAGCGTATAGACAGGTTGTTCATTGACCCAAGGGGAGTAGAAAGTAGTGCATCTCCAGGACACAACTTGCACTTGACTTCAATGTTTTTGCCTTAGTTTTCTGGAAATACTTCAAACACCCAGCTGCCAAATGACCCTACAAATTTGTCCAGATCCATATTTCCACTCTCTTCATCTTACTTTGACCTGTCTCCAACTCAGCTTTAGGGCGCATACGGGCATGCACACTTCAGTAACTGTGTTTTTGTGTGTGTGTGTTTTTTTATTAGTATCTATTTTGATTCATTTAACCAAGACACAATGTCAGAGCCAACTGTTTACACAAATTAATTTGTTTTATTAGTCACCTATGATTTCACGCCGTAAAATCACAATAATGAAGTAATGAGTGTCTCTGTAGTCTAGTAATTGTATTTTAATTACCAAAAGGTGAACTGTAATTCATTACATTGCTCTGTTACTAACAAAACTTTGTAATCCATTACCCCCAACACTGGTCATTTTCTAGGACATAGTTCCTGCAGAGCAGCAGGAGGTTATCAGAAATTTGCCTCTGAGTTGTTGGCTGGACCTTTGGCATGGAGTCAGCCCGGCCCCATTTCCCATCATCCATCTGTTAACATTCTCTCCTGCTTGCTTGAAGCTCTTCACACTCACAGCATTACTGGTGCAACAAAAATAGCGAGCAATATGCTACAAGAATGTGTAAAAAATACAAAAACACAAATTTCATTGGAGTGGGTCTTTACATTTTTAAACACTGCAGATTTTTTTTAATTTATGTATTGTTTTGCTAAAAGAGTCCAGTTTACAAAGCCTGTACACCTATAAAGTCTGTTGCCCGTTCTAGCATTTCCCCTAGAGGAATTCCCTCAAATAAAAGGGAACACAGAGCAAAGGACCATGATGTCTCTATCTCATTCTTTCTGCCACTCACGGGACACACATCAATCATCAGTCTTTTGGCCCCAGTTCCAGTCAGCTCTTTGGATGCAATTTGTCACAGGTCCTTAGGCACTGACATGCCTCTGAAAGGCTCGACTAATCTGCCTAAGATAGCAGTCATGGGTTTACTTGGTTGGGTGTTAATCAGAACGATCTGCTCTCTGTCTACAAAATAAGCGCTGGTCACTCGAAGGATGAGAGAACATAATTAAGCACACTGTAAGGTTAATGTTGGAAAATGAGCTAAATTATTGCCTAATCAAAACATTGACTGTTATAATTGACAGGTTTGATCACGAACCATTTAGTTTTTATGTTAGTTTTAGTTTCAATGTTTTTTTTGTTGAAGTTCCAGCTCACAATGTCAAAAATGGAGACATTTTCCTTTTGATTTGTAGTTTTTGACATTTGAGCCCAAACATTTTTTTCTTGAACTTGGCTTTAGCTCGAATGGTTAAGTCCATAACACACGAATAAGAGCATGCATTATTCAATGGTGAGCGTTCTGTTCACCGACCGAACGCTTCAGCCTGGATGATGAAAGGATACTCCAGCACGGAGGATACATGCCCCTCTTTCAAAAGCAATTGCGATTCTCAGTGAGCCATCCATGGGAGCAAGCTGCTGAGAAGAGGGTGTGATGGGCCCAATTTAATGCTCCATTATGCAAATTGATCATCTCAATTGACCATCGCTTGGGTAATGGGATGGGTTTGCTGGGTGCTTCGAAAGGTGGTGATGGGGGGGGGGGGGGGTCTTCTTAAATCCTTAGAAAAACATTGCAGTAAAGTCCCAGGTGCTGAGCAGAAGACGTGAGAGTAAAAATGTGAAGGCCTGCTTTGCTGACGCCACCAAAATCAAAACAAACTTTATTTTTAAGAAAGTGCATTTCACGCTTTAAGGAGTTTGAAGCACTTTACAGTTAAAAACAAGCAAATATATATATACACACACTGGGACAGCGCCCACTCAGGGTCCGTTCCACAGCTGTCAGGCAGCAATGCTGAACCCCAGCCACCTGAGGAATCACGGCAACAAAACTGGGGCTACAATCATAATAAGAAGAAAGTTATAATTACAAGCATAAAGTTTATTGAAGAATATAAAATACAAAGTAAATAAATAAATAAAAAAACTCATTATAACAACTGATGCCTATTTAAAGACCCACTCCGATCAAAATCGTGTTGTTTTCTTTACCATTTTTCACATGAGGGAGGACATTTGTAAAGAAAATTCGACTTAAAACTGCATGTCTGAGTATTTCCTTTTTCAAATTGTTGTGAATCAGGAGCAGAAATTCTACAATTGGTGAGCCACAAGCTCCCTGTTCCGGTCTATTTCAGTGCATTCATTAGTGAATGACTAGTTCCATACGCGTCTTTGTGGAGGAACTCTGTGTTAAGCCAAAGCGTAAAGATGACAGAACATCCGAAATAAAGCTCACAAACAGATTTTTACCCCTAACACAATGTGATGTTAAAGAACAAAGTGAAATTGGACCACAGAATAGGAGTCATAATGTTGGAAACAAAGCACAGGCAGAAAGAAAATCTGTGCCAAACCTCAAGGTCAGAGATACGCTGCTGCTTGGAGATGGCGCTATCAGTGGAGTCAGCCACAGAAGAATGCAAACTTTATGTTGCCCAAGTTCTACTGTTCCAGTGATTACAGGACTCTTATCTAAAGTCTTGTACCAAGGAGTCAAACGAATAATCATCCATGTAGGTGCTGTCGATATCAAAAAAGAACAATCTGAACGTTTGAAAAAAGATTTCATCAAGTTATTTGAAGAGATTGACAAAGTAGAGGTTGAAGCCTTCATCAGTGGACCTCTTCCTAACATCGATGGGGTGTCACTCAAGTTCAGCCGTCTGTTTCAGCTGAACAATTGGCTCTCCAGAGAGTGTGCTTCCAGAGGATTCTATTACATTGAGAACTTCAATACGTTCTGGAAACGAAAGGACCTATTCATGGGAAGAGGCCCACACCTGAACAGAGGTGGAGCAAGAGAGTTAGTAAAGAACCTACTCCACGCTCTGGGGCATAGAGGCCAAGGCCCTGAAAAGGCAGTAAGGAAGGACCGAGCCAGTGTCCCAGGAACCACAGCACAACGGCAACAACAACAACAACTACCTCCACCACCACCATCGGTCAAAGACTTGGATCCGGCAGCACCAGCACCACAACCACCTCCATCTAAGGACTCAGCTGCACCAGCATCACAACAACCACCGCCAGCTAAGGACCCAACCGCAGAACCACAACAACAACCACCAGATTTGGCCCCAGAAATACCACCGTCTGACCAGCTGTGGGCGCCCCCTGCTACATCTACTCCCAGTGAAGACTCACTTTCCTTTTCGTCCCCCCCACTTTCACCCATGGCCCTACCTAGCCATTTTGATAGCCCCATTAAGTCAGGAATTAAGATGGCTCCCCTAACACCTGTGAGCCTCACACCACACAGGAGCTCTCCTACCCCTCCAGCACTCCCTCCTTATCCTTCACCCAAAGTCCCTCCAACACATTCTTCATCCAAAGCCCCTCCAACGCGCCCCCTCCGTCGTTCACCCAAATCCCGTCCAGCTCCCGCTCCTCCTGGTCCAACACCCAAACTACCCTCAACTCGACCTCCCCTGCGCGCCTCTAGACGTGCTATCCCCCAGAGCTAGGATGAAACGGGCCCCCAGTGTCCTAGGAAAGGTTATGTCAAACTGGGGCCCTGTGATGAACAGCTTCCTTCTGGTGCTATACCTGTAGTTGCACCACGTAGAATGCAAAAAAGGGCAGTTAGACTGTCCAATCAAAGAAATCTAGTTCATATCCCCAGCAAGAAGGTTTCGACCAGTCCCAAGGAAACTAATCTCAAACTTGCTGCACTCAATGTCAGATCTTTATGCAACAAATCATTTTTAATCAATAATCTTATCTCTTCTTTTAATCTTGATTTTATGTTTTTAACTGAAACATGGCTTGACAAAAACACAGGAAACATAGTTCTAGTCGAATCAACTCCCCCCAACTACAAACATGTATCAGAAATACGAGAAAATAAAAAGGGTGGTGGCGTTTCTGCACTGTTTAGAGATAATATTGCAACCCGCAGACTATCATTTGGTGTGTTTTCATCATTTGAGTATGTGTCCTTTAAGATTGAGTTAAAACAAACTCCTCCCTTACTCTGCATAGTCATGTACAAACCTCCTCAGCACAGCCAAAGTTTCATTGATGATTTCACTGAAATGCTCTCAGTTGTGTGCACAGACTTTGATGGTCTAGTCATTACAGGTGATTTTAATGTTCATGTTGATAATGTCAATGACAGAAATGCAAAAGAGCTCAATGCTGTCTTTGAAACCTTTGATCTAATTCAGCATGTAAGTTGCCCCACCCACAGCAGAGGGCACACTCTGGACCTGCTCATCACAAAGGGGGTTAATATTTACAATCTCAGTGTGGTTGATGTCGCCCTCTCTGATCATTTCTGTGTATTCTTTGACCTGTCTGTTACTCCCAAACCACCGCCTGGCCCTGCAGTTGTCCAAAGGAGACAAATAAATGAGAGCACTAGGGCACAGTTTGTAGAAATGATAAACCCTGAAAACGCCTCTGGTGCCAATGTTGATGAAATGCTGAATTCTGTTACTTCTAGCATCTTGAATGTTCTGGATGCCATTGCCCCTATGAAGGTTAAATTGAGAAAACATAGACAGAAATCTCCCTGGAGGAACGATGATCTAGTCAGGGCACAGAAACAACAGTGCCGCAGAGCTGAGCGAAAGTGGCGCAAGTCAAAACTCCAGGTTCATTATGAAATGTATAAGGGGGAGTTGTACGCTTACAACCAGATCTTATGCAGAACAAGAGAAAGGTACTTCTCTGAAATCATTGGAAGTTGCAGCAACAACTCTCGTGTCCTGTTCACAACAGTAAACAGATTAACTAACCCTCCAACCCAGCTACCAATAGAACTGGTTTGCACACCTAAATGTAATGAGTTTGCTGTATTTTTTAATGACAAGGTTCAGGGCATTAAAAAAGGCATCAACTCCACAACACATATAACTATCGAACGGCCACCTACTCACTCTAAGCTGACTCACTTTGTACCTGTCACTGACCAAACTGTCCAAGAGACCATCACCCGTCTGAGCTCGTCTACATGCTGCCTTGATGTGTTACCCACTAGATTTCTAAAGTCTGTCCTGAACAGTGTGTTGCCATCAATTACTCAAATAGTTAGCATGTCTCTTCAATCTGGAATATTTCCAGAGGCCTTAAAAACTGCAGTCATTAAACCTCTCCTGAAGAAAAACGGTCTTGATCCCACTGTACTGAATAATTACAGACCTATCTCTAATCTGCCATTTTTAGGAAAAGTCCTTGAAAAAGTTGTCTACCAACAGCTCACTGATTTTCTCTTATTAAACAATTCATTTGATGTTTTCCAGTCAGGTTTTAGACCCCATCATAGCACAGAAACTGCTCTTATCAAGGTAACCAACGACATCCGCCTGAACACTGATGATGGCAAAGTCACTGTCTTAATCCTGCTAGACCTGAGTGCTGCCTTTGATACTGTTGATCATGGGATCCTTTTGCACAGACTCCAAGACTGGGTTGGCATCTCTGGATCTGCCCTAAGTTGGCTCAAGTCTTATCTAGAAGACAGGAAATATTTTGTTGAAATTGGGAGTTGTGTCTCAGACTACATGGCCTTGACTTGTGGTGTGCCCCAGGGATCGATCCTGGGACCCCTTCTGTTCAACCTCTACATGCTGCCACTAGGGCAGTTAATACGCAGTAATAACATATCTTATCACAACTATGCAGATGATACTCAGATCTATGTGTCACTGACAACAGGTGAATATGGGCCGGTGGATTCACTCAGCCACTGCCTCCAACAGATCAGTGCGTGGATGCAGAACAACTTTCTCCAGCTAAACTCAAACAAGACCGAAGTTATTATTTTTGGCCCACAGAAACAAAGAGAAAGTCTCAGCAGCTACCTTCATTCTCTGTCTCTTAAACCCTCAAATCAAGTCAGAAATCTAGGGGTAATCATGGACTCTGACCTGAACTTTAACAGCCATATCAAGTCAGTAACATCAGCGGCATTTTACCATCTGAAAAACATTGCCAAAATCAAAAACATAGTGTCAAAGCCAGACCTGGAGATACTTATTCATGCATTTGTCTCCAGCAGGTTAGACTACTGTAACGGCCTGCTCACCGGCCTCTCCAAACGAGCTGTAAAACAGCTTCAGTACATCCAGAATGCTGCTGCTCGAGTCCTGACCAGAACCAGGAAGTATGATCACATTAGTCCTGTGCTCAGGTCTCTGCACTGGCTCCCTGTACCTCAAAGAATAGACTTCAAAGCAGCTCTGCTTGTGTACAAGTCTCTCCATGGCCACGCACCAAAGTACATCTCTGACATGTTAGTGCCATATGAACCATCTCGTACTCTGAGGACCTCAGGGGCCGGCCTCCTATTGATTCCCAGAGTCAGAACTAAACAAGGGGAATCAGCGTTTCAATATTCTGCAGCTAAAATCTGGAACAGCCTCCCTGAATTCGTAAGACAGGCCTCTTCTGTGTTCATGTTCAAATCTAGACTTAAAACATTTCTGTTTAGCCGTGTATATGACTGAAAGGTCCTATCTGCACTTTTCTTTCCTTTCCTTCCTTTATTTTTAAATCAGTTTTCAATATTTTTTTTTTCTTTTCTTTTAAAGTAAATTTTATGTTGATTATTTCTATGATGTATTGTGATTTTAATGCATTCTTCTGTTTTGTGAAGCACCTTGAATTACTTTGTGTATGAATTGTGCTATACAAATAAACTTGCCTTGCCTTGCCTTGCCTTGCCTATTCCTCGTCTGAGCTGGCATGTTTGGCATGCTGGTAATGTTTGGTTGGCGGTGTGAGAGACTGTAAGCTAGCAGGAGAGAGTCTAAACAAAAGGAAGTCGGGAAGTAAGGCTGGACTTACTCCGTGTCACAACTAAGAAGCAAATTTCAAACTCATCCAGCTCTACAGAAGCTATGTCCTTACAAAATATTTTTCTTAATTTGGCTAGAAAAGGCATAATCATTATCAAAATAACCAGTTAACATCATCTAAAAGCCAAGGTAAAAAAAAATGGGCCCTAACCCTTTTCTTAAAAACTTTTACAGTCTCAGTGGCGGAGCTTCTACTAAAAACCCTTAGCTTTTTTATTTTTTTTACATTTTTTATCAGGTCATGCTTTGGATTTTTTAAGATCTCAACATATTTCACAGAGTTTCCTTCAAAATGGACAAAGCGGAAAAAAAAAAAGTCAGTTTAATTGCATTTATTGGCCGTGCCTGCCACCTCCCAATCCCGGATTATGATGTTTCATTAACAGCTGCGACTTGCTGTTTACAAAGAATTCATTAACTGGTGTCAACTGAACAACACAAATTCCACCTACAACATTAATCACTGCACTGCCAGGAGTGTGTCATTTCCTGGACTACAGCGAGACGATGCAAAGGCCGAGGCTGCTTCCTGTTTTATTTTTTGCATTATCTATTTTTACACAGTAATCAGATTACTTCACAGCCCAGCAGCTCCACGCTGACACGAGACTTTCAAAGAATAAAGGGCAAAGGATCGGGGGGGGGGGGGGGGGGTGCAGATCATGGGAGCAAAATAGTGGGATCAAATGTATGGTTCAGTGCGTCAGACACAAAAGCTATTTTCATCATATACTGCTTCTAATAGAAGTCAGGTCAATTAATTACAATACGAGTATTATATATTTTGAGCCGTCATCTTTGTTTATTCTATCCCACAGATTCCACACATGCAGTACAATTCCCTTTTTCATTGTTAGTCTGTTATCCCTCGATAAAGACGAAAATACGGCACTTACAAAATACTGTGAATGTGATGCTTCATAAAAGGTCTTATCCACTCTTAGACACTGTTCTGTTTTTTAAAAAGACAATAGGCGGCTTCAGACTGAAATAACAGCACATTTCAGTATTTCCTACTATCAAAGATTATAGCAGCAGGACTGAGCATCATTTGGGTTTTCTTTCCTTTTTCTTTTTTGTTTTCTAAGTGGTCCCAAAAGTGATGTGCAAAAGCGTAACGAGAGTCTGTGTGACAGACCTGACAAAACAATTTGAGAAATGACAGGGGAGAATGTCCCTCTGGCCTTGCTTAAATAGAGGCAGGGGTTTAGAAATTGCATTTTGTTCAGTCACACAAGAATCATCAAGAGAGATCGCCTCGCGCCCTGAAAGCACTTTATCTGTGGGATTCACTGATTCCATTTGAAGAGCAGAGTTTGGGCTCAGACACTGCGCTCAAATCCCTTGTCTAGTTGTGTAGCTTGTCATAACCCGCAAGTCCAGATGCAAAGATTATGTCTGAGGAATCCTGAAAATCTGTAATTAACAACTTATTTAACCTTCAGCTTTCCCAAAGTACAATTCAATTAAAATGATCATAAAGGGAACAAAAATGTGGTTGAAAAAAATGAATATTCTCTTGGTTTATGAGGGTTCAAACTACAGTTTCCTTTTTTTCTTTTGTTTTTTTTGGTATGCATTTTGCTTGAACTACTTAAAGGCTGTAAGTGTGTCAACTGCAGTAGATGACAATAAAAGTGGTCTATAATCAAGGCCATCAACTCACGTCCTGCCACTTGTACTTATTCTAACCCATTTTGCTCCACTTTCAGACTGCACTGCTGTCAATTCAATCATGTAACGACTTCGGACTTTCTGACAAGCAGTCCTGCAGTTCTGGCACAGTCACATTAAACCCAGTGTGACCACAGGGCTAACAAAAATAACTGTTGTCAGGGTTTGGTCTCATGAAACAATGCCTAGCATTGGTTAAAAATCAACATTTCATTTTTTTGTAAAGCCTAAATTCTTGCTAGGATTTTTTTTGTACGAATGTACATCGACTGGTTTGCTTCCAATGACAGCTGACCAGAAAATTCCCTTTAGTTTGACTTTCCTTGTTTGATTTCAGCTCTTTCTTCAGATGTCATGTTCTGATTTAATTTGATCATTCATTCAGTCATTCACAACTTTCTATGGTTAAGTCAATCCTCCTCTGTATATTTAAGAGTCTGTATTTTTTCAACATTTTTTGTTTGTTCAACGGGTAGCAGGTTTGTCGTATACCGGTAATTATTTTTCATGTGTTTTAGGGTCATAAAAACTTTGACATTCTGCCTAAAGTCCTGCATTTATCCAAATGATTTCCAAGGTACCAAAACCACTTCACAAGCCATGATTGTCCACACACTTTCCCATCAGGCATCTTCAGATTGTATGCTTTTTAAATCATGTAACATTTTTACTCATTTTGATGCTTTCCTCCCTGTTATTCCACAACTTCATCCCACAGACAGAAATGTACATACTTTTTTGGGTTGTCCTTGCACAAAGTAGTTTGATGTCATTTTTCTTTCTTAGTAAGTATTCTTCTTATCAAGTTATCTAGACAACTTGAAGATTCCATGTCACCATGACAAGAAAGACTCCACACGAAAAGACAGAAAAGACAGAAACTAGCAGCAAAGGGAAGGGTTGGGTTCCAAGCTTTGGCATGACTGGATGAAGAGAACACTATTTGCATATTCACGCTCTGTAAAACTAATTTGATACTCAAAAGGTTGTTCACTCTCAGTAAGCTGATTACATATTTTTTGATTGCAATCTTTTCAATCAAATTGAATCTTTGTACAAGTAAAAAAAAATTGGTCTGTTAAAGCAGAGTCCAACAGGGTTGTTTGTCTTTTGTCTTACTGGACCATCATAAATGAGAAGTCCTTTTCCTATCTTTCCTAACATTGTAATCACTGTGTGATGCAAAACTGATGCTCTGTAAACATTAAACCTGTAAGTTACAACGCATCTGATTGGAACAAGCTGCTAAAAAAAGGCGATTTATATAGTTAAACATCTGTTTTCAAATGATGCAAGGGCATATTGTCCAGTTTCTATTTTTCTGTTCAGGTTCAGTGATTTCATGCTTTGGTTTCCAGAACATTTTACGTCCCATCCGAATTACTTTAAAAATTCACAAACAAAATACAAAAACCAAGCAGTTTCTGACTGAATGTACTTGTCTTAAAACCTATAAAGTGTATTTTTTCTACTATTATTTTTTCAAAGTATTTAAAATAAATATTAGCCATGGAACGTGTGTCCCTCAACATGCAGCACCCTGTTACCATAGCCTTTTTAGCATGGTAGAAGAAGGATTTAGCAGAGAATCACATGATATGCTGGACTTTAGATTATCCAACAGTTTTCCAAAAGAATACAGTTGCAAGGGACTTGGTGTGAAATGTTGAAGCAATGCAAATCCCACAAATCTTGCTCCAGCCATTTTCTTTCAGATATGTTCTCATGTAATTCTGTTTAGGCATAATTGTTAATTTTTCCTACAAGATCAATTTTTATACAGTTGGCTTAGTAGGTGAATGCAAATGGATACCATCCATTCGTCACTACGAAAACCAAGTCTGTGATTGGTCCAGTTTAAGGTTCAACTTTGTTCGTAGAGTCTGAAAATGGTCTTTAAAACACATTTAAGCTAAGCGGACTTGTGAGAGTTTTGGATGTGTAATCCCGAAATGCACATTTACATTGACTGTTTATTGAAAGTGGTCGCTTGAATGTGCATTGCTGACAGCACTGTGAACATAGCTTTACAAGTTTTCTTACTTTCCGGGAGTCTTTACTTAGATTACAGAAGTTCAATACTCTTAAACCTCTGGTTTTTCTATTCAAATGTGTGAAAACATGTGGCTGATCTTCCTGCTGCATTTGATGCTCTCAGATTTTTGTTTTTTTAAACTGACATATAGTAGTTTTTGCATTAATGCAATTGAGACTAGAAAAAGTTTCACAGTTGATGTTTGTTTTTAATTTGGCACAACCCCCCTCACCCCCATTATGAAGCTGATTCACCATAGTGGGATCAGGTACACTTGTGCTCCAACTTTTTCCCCTTCTCCTTTCCATGTCTGTGGAAGAGCTACAAGCCATCTGCCATTGCTGGAAAGAAACAGTGGCAAGTTTTTCCAGGCCTTTCGCTGTCAGAGTCATCTGAGCCTGAACCTCTCAGCTGTAACTGGCCACGGGGCTAGAACACACTGCCAAAGCCTCATTGACACCCATAAAAAAAGCCTCTCTCAGTAATCCTGCTGACCAATGATACAATCTCATGGTGGGCTGTACTTGGCCCCAAAGGGAAAGTTTACAAAAGTATGGCACCACTTCTACACAACTGACTGTTGTTTAATTTGGGTTTTTTACATAAAACTCTGTGCCTACAATGAACACAGCACAGCATTGATATTCTCTGCTTGTTTGCCACTTATTGATTCATTTGCTTCATTCCCCCCACATTTATGTGGTTAAAGCTGCCTAAAAGCACAATCGAGGCAGTTCTTTCTATTTTCTTTTGGTGGGAGGTAGTAAGAACGCTATTCTATTCTATTGTCAGTTATACTGATGAGAGTCCAAGAATCATTTCCTGTAGCAGCAAGAGGCTAAATCAAAAAACACGCCTCACTCTCCTTTGGAGGCTTATCTTTGCTGTCTGTTAGTTCTCATAAACCTTGTGTGGGACTCATAATTCAAGCTTGCCTGCCTAACAAATACACATTGACTGAAACAACATGTGATTGAAGATCTTGTTCAGTTCCTTTCCAAAGGTTTAATTAAATAAGCCTGTTTTGTTCAAGATTGTAGGGCGATCCTCCCTTAGTATTATCATGTCATCCTTCTTTGAAAATGAACACAAAAAAAACCCTCTGAGCTTAGGATAAGAAGGTATAGGTCCTGCAAAAACAGAAATGCGGCCGGTTTCTTTTGGGGTCATGGACCAGCTGTGGCAACAGCCGACAGGGGTTTTTGATCTTGGCCAAGCAGGTGGACAAGAATGGTTTTAGAGCAGCTCGAGATCTAAACTATGACAGCTAGACAAGAAGTGAGAACAAGTGTTGGCCCTTTTCTCTCATTGAAGCATTTTATCCATCAGTAAAATTCAGTCTAGAACTAGATACTAAATTTTTAAAACTCAGTCTAACCTTTTATTGTATATTTTGTGTCACTGTTAGAGATATTATGATAGAGTATTCAAAGAATCATTTAAAGAACCAAAATCAAGTAGCTATTTTATACTCTAATGAAAACATTAAAGACCCAGTCCAATGAAAATTGTCTTTGCTGTTTTTAACATGATCTTGCCTTTTTTTTTGTCACGATGAAGGATATATATAAAAAGAAATTAAGCACAAACTTGCATTTCTGAGTATTTATTTACTCAAATCACTAGAGCTGGGTAGGTAGGGAGCCGGTTTAGCTTGTGCTGGTTTGCGGTGCCTTCCGTCCGTGAAACCAGGGTTCGAATCCGGGCTGCTCCCTGTTCCCTTCTCTACCTCTGTGCCGGTCCCAAGCCCAGTTGCTTTGAGAAGGTTGCGTCAGGAAGGGCATCTGGCGTAAAACATTGCCAAGTTTACCATGCGACTTGTTCGCTGTGGCGACCCCTGATGGGAAAAGCCGAAAGGAGAAGAAGAAGACTAGAGCTGGGTAGGTCAAATCGATTAATCGATCTGAATCGAGCCAAGCTTGATAAATCAATAACTGATCCTCAAAAGTACAGATAGATCTTTTATACCTTTCTTTTATTCCAAAGGCTACTATCTTGATGCTAATGCATAATGGAAATTCCCAAAGCATGGCTACTGCTAACGCTCATTGGACCTAAACACATATCCCTGACTGAATAAACAGCTTTATATACTCACAGGCAGGATTTTTCCAAACTCTTTTAAGGAAACATTTTTTTTCTCCATTTGAGAAACCATTTAACACTATATGGTGTAAACAATCTCATTGGGTTATTGTTGGTTAATTATTTAAATATTCAACTTTACAGCTTGTGAATTGTATCAGATTGATATGGTTATATGAAATACTTATATAGATGATTAATCTATTTCTTTACAAATATGTCTAAATGTGTACACCATATAAATTCAAAATTGAACCGAATTGAATCGAGTGGATCGAAAGAATAGAAAAAAATCGTGAATCGCATCAATTTAGGCTCTGGTGGATCGAATTGAATTGATTCTGCAAATTATTGGTGATACCCAGCCCTGCAAATCTCCGTGAATCAGGTGCAGACGAAAAGAAAGGCTGTTTGGAAAAGACTGTCTTTGTGGGCGGGCCTTAAACTCCCTGCTCCGCAAGAGGGATGATGGGAAATGGGGGTGTGGTTGCTCTGCACCCACAGTTCGGCCCACGACCCAGAAGTGAATTTCTAATGAACTACTACTGCTCTGCAGAAACTATGTTCTAGAAAACGACTGTTTTTTTGTTTGTTTGTTTGAAGATTGCGGAAAAACGCTTTTTAAGTAGGTCAAAAAATTAGCAGAGTTGGTCTTTTAAGATTACCTTATGTTAACTTCACTTCCTTGTAATTTGAATGCCAATCATTTTCTTGGATTAAAGCTTTTGGACATCATTGTTGTTCCAGTGTCCATAGCAATCTTATAAGCCAATTTCAAGTCAAAGATGGTTTCTGGCAATAGTTTTATAGTGAACCAACACATGTTAATGAACTCTGATTGACAAGCTACTTCTCCAAAAAGAAAAAAAATTTCATCTAGGATTGTCAAATACTGTTCCTTGCTATCTTGGTATTACGCTTATATTAGGTACAAATGGGTAAAATTTGACAATCATTCCTTATTTTTTGTTTTTTTTTAATATAATTATTAAAATATGTTGACTAAATTATTTGTTAATCTATTTTAGTGGCAGGGTTTAGTAATCCAAGCAGTTTCAAGCTGCACTTAAATCTAAAATAAGGGGAGACAGGTTACTGCATTGCTGTCTAAGAAAACATTTTGTTAAAAAAAAAAGACCCATTAGTTGTCACACACCCGAATGTTCAAAATTTTTTCTGCACTCTTGACCCATCCGCAGAGGGAAAGATGAGCTGCAGTTACACCTGCTCTCTGGAACCAATTTAACCTACAATACAATCCCCGATGCTGAGTGTCATATAGAGAGGCATATGGAGCCATTTATATAACCTTTGTTTTGACCCAACTGTAGATTTAAACCCACAATCTTTTAGACCCAGAGCAGAAACTCAACCACTTGGCTGTCGAGCAATATTTTCCTGTATGCTAAAAACACAGATCATCAAATTATTGTTTTATTAATAAAAGCACATTTAACCCATGGCTTTTTTTTCACCATATCGTTTAAGTTTGAGCAAAATGCATTGTTAAAATATGCATCATTGTCAGCATTTACTTTTTCAGGGTTAATGTCAGAGGTCATAGCTCTGTCTCCTTCTCTGGTCATGGGTGGGAAATGTCTCCAGAGTTCTTAATGCACTACATCTTCCAGCAACCAGAGTGAACAGTTCCTGGATGCCACACACCAGACTCTTGTTTCAATCCCTCACAATATAATGCGCTCACTCAGTATGAAGTATTGTTTGTGCCACTCTGCCTGCATTTCCAAGCATTATATCCTGACCTGATCCTCTGTTTTCCTGACCCTGTTTTGTCTCTGACTCTGTTAGCCTGCCGCCTGCCTCAAATCTCGCCTGGATCCTGACTACTCCTGTTTCTTCTCTGATGCTCCCATTCTCGTTATTGACCCCTGCCTGCCTCACCCTGATTTAGCTTTCTGGACTTTTAGCTAAGCTAATATACCTGCTGCACTTGGATCCAGCCGCCTACCCATTTTTGACAGTTAATGATTACAGTGAATTTGAATC
The DNA here is from genome assembly GCF_053564925.1 of Oryzias latipes. Taxonomy (NCBI): domain Eukaryota; kingdom Metazoa; phylum Chordata; class Actinopteri; order Beloniformes; family Adrianichthyidae; genus Oryzias; species Oryzias latipes. Next base: position 12,596,921 of record NC_136240.1, read on the forward strand.
GCATGCATTACATTCTTTATTTTGTGAAATATGCAGGTGTGAAAGTGTGGAGGATGTGTTTTTAAGTTGGAACATAATCAGATCCTTGGAGTCTTAACTGAGTTATCTCCAGCAACAAACAATCTATAAGATTTTTCTTTTTGTCTATAAGCGTAACTCCTGGATGTTGATCCAAAGCAGCAGGTATTCCAAACATAAGTGCTTTTCTAAATGTTGATTTCTTATTTATCTCCATGGTGAATGTTTTCTTCCATTTTGTCTTTTGATGTTGCTTTTAATCTAATGTGTTTTATGACTTTTTATATTTAGCTAATGTTTGTCTTTTTTGCTAAGCACCTTTTGTTTGACAGCACGTTGAGGAAAAGTGCACTATAAAGTGTTGATTGAAATACGGGGGGAAATGGTCTCCAGTCCCTTGAACTCACCTGTAAAAAACTCAATCTACACCGCCCGCTAAATGAGGAACACTTTGGTACAGACACATTGATTTGATTGATAAAAGTCACATACATATGTACTAATCTGGTTTTAAGCAAACAGTAACAACCACTCTACCACTCACAAGACCTTAATACTGACAGGTGGTCTCAACATGGATCCCAGATCTTTTTGATCAACGATGCCAAACTACGCTGAGACACCACAATGTTGCTAGTCATAAACTGATGGCAAAGGCCAGAAAACCACAGGGTGTTGACCCAGACACCTGACTCCACAGATCCCTGTCCAATGAAGCAGTCACAAGGCGTCCTTAGCCCAACTGGAGCCCTTAAAGCTAAAGGATATACTGCCAGCGTTTGAGTGCCAGACATCACAGGACACGTTAGAGGATCACTTGGTTGGACCAGAGAGGATTTTGCTGAACAAATGTCCCAAATTAATAGGAGAACATTTGAAAAAGAACTCTGAATTCCAACAAGTATGTACAGGTGAAACTAACAATCATGATGTTACTTTTTCTCGCAATTTGATTCGATATATCAACAAGCACACAAGTCGCTTTCACACAAGCAGAAAAAGACCTGGTAAATCAATGTGCGAGAGAAAATCAAAAATAAAAAGTGTGCGTTGACTGCCATCTAGTGTGGAGTCTATATGTTGAAAATCAAATCCCAAAAGGCTGCATCCATCCATCCATCCATCCATCAATTCTCCTTGTGGGAGCCTATTCCAGCCACTGTTGGGCAAATGTGGGGTACACCCTGGACCAGTCCATCCCAGTGGAAAGCTGTTTCCACATTTCAAAAGGATGGATTTTTTTATTTAAAAAAAAGAAAAAAAATGAGTCTGCATTTCTTATTTCTCAGAAGGCTTATTATCCACACTCACACACAGTCTCTCTCCCAATAACCTCTCTCTCCTAAAGGAATACAAATTTCTAATTTGTGTTAATTCTGGTGCATGTGCACTTCAGTTATAGCACAACATGTGATCACCTTGAAACCCTAAGCTATTTAAAGTAACATAACCAATAAGGTGTGTTTCTTGTGTTATAGTTGGTCGTTCTAAAATTTTTAACTTTGTTACTTGACAACATATACAATAAAACTGCTGATAATTAGAAGCATTTCTTCGTTGCTGAATAGTAAACTTTCCCACCCGCTGAAATGCACGTGAAGGCAGCAGAAGAGGGAGGCGTCGGCTCGACATTCGGCAGCTGCTTCATGAACACCGACGGAGATCCTGAGCACGCTGTCCTGGCGCAAAAAGGCACAAATATGTCAGGGAAGAGCTTTCGAGTTAGCGATGGGGACTGGATTTGTCCTGATAAAAAGTAAGGGCAAATGCAATTTTTTTTTTCACCGTAGAGCCTATTTTAAGCCGTCGGCGTCTGCCTAATTTGCAAGTCGTGCTAACTGGCTGACCTCACTTAGCTTAGGCCTTTAGCATGTAGCTAATGCTAGCACAGACTAGCTTAATAAAAATCACGATTCAGGATGTTTTTTAGACATTCGTAGTCTCTCTTAGTCTGAATATTTTATTAGGCACATTTAACACTTACATGTTAGCTATGTTTTATATATGTCAATGGTTACTGATGTCTAAATTTCTTTAGATTTTTATAGATAGCAATGCAGCTAGCATTAGCTTAAATTGTAGCTTGTGTCTTTTTTTCTCGGATCTGTTGTGTTGTTTAAGTGCCATTAACAGTCTACTGTGTTTATGCATACATTTTTTGCATTGGATTGTGATTATTTAGGTCATATACAGGCATTTGCAGCCTCAGTGATCTACATTAAGACCATTGATAGGCCACTTTTGAAGCACATGATCATGGACAGACAATCAAGCTGCTAAATTTGGACTCCCTGTGTAAATGCTCTTCCTGTGCCGTTTCAGGTGTGGAAATGTGAACTTTGCGAGAAGAACAAGTTGCAACAGATGTGGTAGAGGTACATTTTAGTGCACTGTTTATAATTACTTATAAATACTTGGTTTATTATTAAGCAGCCTGTTTGTCTGCAAGTATTTCGGTCTGGGATCCAAGTTTGTCATTTCTTTTTCTACAGAAAAAACAACAGAGGCTAAAATGATGAAAGCCGGAGGGACAGAAATCGGGAAAACACTTGCTGAGAAGAGCAGAGGTCTCTTCAGTGCAAATGACTGGCAGTGCAAGACGTATGCTATCAATATTTTCTTTCATTATATTCAATGATTACATTTCTAAGATAAAGAATAATAATATACACTATCATTGTACGAAGCTGTGGCAATGTGAATTGGGCCAGACGATCCGAATGCAACATGTGTAACACTCCAAAATATGCCAAGCTTGAAGAACGAACAGGTACGACAAATTTTTAATACAAACGTTCAAGTTTTTAAAGACCTGTTATAGAGAAAATTTGTCCTTTGCATATTTTTCCAAGGTTATGGTGGAGGTTTCAATGAAAGGGAGAATGTGGAATACATTGAAAGGGAGGAATCTGATGGTGAATATGATGAGGTGAGTAACACTAAGCATTCAGTTACCCAAAAAGTTTTGAAAGTAAAAAAATAGATACCTTCCTAAAATGGTCAAATGACATATTGTTGAGATTTTTTTTTTTTTTTTTTTTTTTTTTTTTTTTTGCCAGTTTGGAAGGAAAAAGAAAAAGTATCGTGGAAAGAGCAGCACACAGTCTTCGTCAAAACAAAGTGAAAAGAAAGAAGAGCCTAAAGTCCAAGAAGAGGAACCAGACGATGAGGAAGAAGATGATGAGGATGGTGATCTGTCCAAATACAAGTTAGATGTAAGATCATTGGTTTGACTTAAGAATTTAGAGTTGTCTGTTGCTGACATAATTTAAAAAAAAATATATATATATATATATATATATATATATATATATATATATATATATATATATATATATATATATGTATATATATATATATATATATATATATATATATATATATGTATGTATGTATCAAAATACCTTAATGTGATGAAAAATAACTTTTCTTCAGGATGAGGATGATGATGAGGACGATGGTGACTTGTCCAAGTATGACCTGGTTGCCAGCGATGAAGATGAACAGCCAGCTAAGAAAAAAGGCAGCCGCTCTGGATCATCCCGCTCATCTTCACGCTCCTCCAGTTCCAGCTCTCGGTCGAGGTCCAGGTAAAAGGGTACAGGTCACGGGTAACTCCAGGCAAAATGTCAGTATCAGCTCAATTTTTCTTCTGAATCAATGAGTATTTATTTCTTTGTATGATTTTTTTCCCCCCCATTTATTGTATTGCCATTTTTTTTAAACCCTCCTGATTTTATTATGAGAAACTCGAGTAGATCTAGTTATGTCTCTAACTTAATTTTAAATAGATGACTGCTATTTTGAGATTTCTAGTGAGACTTTTATAGTTTTGTTTTTTGTCATTTCTGTGCACTGACCATAAGCATCACATCAGGCCTTTATTTAGGATTTTTGTGTGTGTGGTTGGGCACAGTTTGTTTCTCAAGGGCATGTTTGTCATACGGGAGATTTTTTTCTTTTTTTTTTTCTAAATCTTATACACATTTATGAAATATGTGGTTCTACATGTTAATGCCTTTGTCTTGGTTCATTTTTTATCCATTTATCTGGAAAAATATTGGAAAGGGTTTGTTTCTGCTTCTGTATTTCAGGTCTCGGTCTAGAAGCTCTTCGAGTTCCAGATCTGGATCTCACTCGAGGTCTCGCTCCAGGTGAATGAGGTGACATGCACTCTCCCCGCGGAGAGTGTATGTGAGGGGCATTAAGCTCCACAGCATCACTGAGTTCCAAATGTAGCAGTTGGCTTCTCCACTTGATTCAGCTCTATTTGAACAAAGACCTAGTTTAATTATTTTAAATTCTAAATAGTATCAGGGTTTTTTTTGTGTTGCAGTTCAAATGTCCAGGTACATGTTTGGGGTATTTATCATGCCTCTCTTAGGGGGGGAGGGGGGGGATCCCTGGTTAGTCCATGAGGATATTAATATTAAAATAAAATAGTTTTACCGTGTTTTCGGACCATAAGTCGCTCGCAGCCGCCAAAAATGCAAAACAAAGAAGAAAGGAAAGTCACATTGGAGTATAAGTTGCATTTATGGGAGAAAAGTTGTGTATTTTCTGAACAACTCCACCAAGCCCAGCGTGATGCTGCGTTCACACTTCACACGTCAAATTAACGTCCATCGTCCTTTCAGATTTGCTGGTGCCCAGAAATGTTTTCATGGATTTGACGCCTCATTGCTACATGAAAGCATTGGCTGTTTATCTCATTTACAATGAATGGAAGACACAGATGGTATTGAGAGATCAGGTTTATTTATTTTTAAGATGTCTAGAATAACATCTGTAAACACACCTCCTAAGGTCATTCAGTCTTTTAAATTTTTTTTAGGATGGTGAGTTTTACCTTCTACTGCAGGAGCTGCAGGGTTTTTTTTCCACGAGGGAAAAAATTACAATAATATCTTGACACAAATTAGAAAAATATAAATTTCAGAACTATCAGATTCTCCTCAGTTTGTTTTGGACAACACTTCTTCTGCTTTGCTCTGAGTATCATAGGCTACGTTCACATTGTAGGGCTTAATGCTCAATTCCGATTTTTGGAAAAAATCAAAAAGAAAATTGCTAGGCCGTTCACATTTCCGCGTTTGTGTGTAGGAGAGAGCTCTTTCCTCTCTGAGGGGCAGTGGGGGGGCGCATTTGTTGTGTGTTACGGAGGAAGGAGAACAGTAATAAAAAAAAAGGCTTCCCCCAGCAGACCTGCCATTGACTCTTTATTAACCCGCTCTGGAGAATCTGAGGGTCCGAACAGGGAAGTGAAACCCGAAGGAGGATCCGCCTTCAGTCCCCCGCGTCTGACCACGGTCGGAGGGGGGGGGTTCTGCCATTTTGCTGGAAATATTTCCTAAAACCGCCCGGTTGCGATAAGAGCCCTGGAGTTTGGCCTGAATAGACCTGTCACCCCAAATATTAATCAAATCGGTGACCGCTTCCCTTCCACTGACTGGTCTCAGCAGCATCAACCGCCATGGTTAATGTTTATGTTCTCGTTCCCGTCTACTTCAACGCAGAATCATGACGTTTGTAGCATATCATTGACGTAAGGGTCGTATTCATGTGTCCTGGCTGTTCAGACGGAGGTCGCATTTCAAAAGATCGGATACGTATCAGATTCAGGGCCACATACCCAAGTGGCCTGGGTCGCGTTTGAAATGATCGGATTAGATAAAAGGTGCATTGGGGCAAAAACAAACAGAATTGGGTCGTTTCAGCCTGCAATGTGAACGTAGACAAATACGGATATACACACACCTACAGTGCCCTCTAGTGGCTGTTAATGGGAAAATAACATGAGCCTTTGTATGTTTAAAAAAAATCTTTTAAGTTACTCCTAAGTATAAGTCGCACTCCCTGCCAAAGTATGCAAGACAAAGCGTGACATAAAAATTTCGGTAGATTAAAACCAGGTTTGAGGCCACTCATGAAATACACTTGGCATCTTTAGTTTGCATCTGTCTTGATAACTAGAGAAGCGTGACAAATACCCGCTATAGGGAGACGACCATTAACTTTACTGACTCAAGTGCTTGGTTTATTCCTCCAAAAGATCCAGCTCCGGGTCTGGCAAGGGCTCCTCTCCACGGAAGAGGTCCCGATCGGCTTCCTCCTCACCCGAGGGGGGACAGAAGCGCAGCCGCTCCAGGTCCTCATCTGGCGGGAGAAAAAGGAGGCGCTCTAGATCCCATTCGTCCGAAAGGTTTGGGTTTCTGTGGAATACCACAATGGCACTGATAGTTATCAGCCATTTGTTGGCTTTCTTTTTGGGAGTTATGTAAAAGGAATTAAATGCAATTTGAAGTTTTGCCTTTTGATTGCCCTGGTGACCTTACTTCATGGATACATGTCTGTTTGCAGTAAAGCCCGCTGACCTTGTTGTTCTTCCCATGATGCTTGTGTGATTGCAGGCACAGCGGCCATTCATCCGGATCCTCCCATTCTGGCTCCAGTTCAAAAAAGAAATGAGTTTCTTTAGAACCAAAAAAGGAATCTTGGTGGAAGTGCATGTTGTGTTGCAGAAATCCTCTATAAAGTCTTACCGCCCTCCAGAAACAGAGGCAACTTGATTTTTCTCCCCCATCGTTATCCGCATTTCTCCCAATTCAGATCACACATCACAAGTGTTTGTGTCAAAGGGTGTCAAATAAACATGTCTGTTTCTTAAAAAGATGAACTAAAAAAAAGTCAAATATACTGTGTGCACTCACTCCTGCTAGAATACTTCTGCAGGGCTGTGTATTCAGATTACTTTTTTAAAAGAAAAATTTAAACAGCTGAAATATCAATTTAGAATAGGAATATGTTTTGACCTTTTTATATTGTTTTTTTTTCTTCAAGGTAAGTATTTTAATTTTGAATAACTTAATAGCACAAGGTTCTTTACTTTACCTTCTTCATACTCAAGTGTACTTTATTTCTAAATTTGTGGCCTATATTAACACTTCTTAAAGTTTTTGTCACTTGGAAAAAAGTTTTTTTTTTTAGTTGCTAAAGATCAGGAGTAAGAAAATTGACACCTATGTTAGAAATGTGACACTGCAATTCATCAAATGGCTAAAATGTACCCATGTAAATAAACTGTCAGTGTTGCTTCGTGTGATGGCTGTGAATTCTGTTTCCATGATGGAAGGCTATTCTAAATATTTACAGGTGTGTTCTGACAAAACACCTTTGTTAGAAGTAGAATCGCCGCTTCATGATCAAGTTTGCCAAGTTCTGTCGAAACTGGATCAAGGAGCACAATGGGGTTCTAGGTTTGCAAAATGGCAGCAACCTCGTTTTTAAATGTGGAGGTAATGTTACACTATGAAACAATCGTGAGTTTTATTGAATAAAATTACCTTTTCAATATTTTTTCTTTGTTTCCTACATTTACAAAAACATGTCAAATGATTTGCTCATTTTGAAATATTTACAGAAAGAATTTGTGTCAATCAAAATGTTTCAACCATTTAAAATGTGCGAGTTGAAGCATTTCATGACTTAAAGGTGATTTAAAAGTAGTATCTGAGGTTTCACAGTCTCTGCAGTTCTTTGGTAGACGAGGGAAGCGTCCCAAGCATTGGGTTAAGGATTGTTAGGCTACTTTGTGTTTGCGACGGCTCTCCATGTAAAATATTTCAAGAAGAAAGAAATCTCAAGCGTGAAGATAAACCAAGGTAAACTGGAATGAGGACAGCCACTAATGTGATGACGTAGAGCAAACTAAAATGGGGATTTTCCCTTAGAGCTTAATTGTTTTTTTAAGGGTTAATAAGATGGACGATAAGAGTTAAGTCAGGTTTTTCCTGTTCCTGCCAAGAACAATGGTGCTATCTATATAGCGCCATTGTTGTTGATTGACAGATCATACGGTTAGTAAGACATGCTTTTAACTAGGCCTGCACACTCTACTGCAAATTTATCATTATCGCAACATTAAGCTGTGCAAAATGCATACCGCACAAGATGGCGAAAATTGCAATAAATGGTTACCTTAAATGTGCTGAAACAAACTCATGGCAGACAAATGAAATGAATCCCTTTATGCATTTAACCAATCGGAAGGACCCGTTTACGTTGTTGATCAATTAGATGAGCCCTTTTATGTTTCATGTTTGCCTCCTACGTCAACAAGGGTCATTTGGAGTATAATTTTTAAACTATTGAAGTGAAATGTAAATTATGTTTTTGGTTGTTTTGCTATTTGTTTATAAACAGCAAATTATATCGTTATCGCAATATTAATCACCAATATCGCATATCGCGAGTTTTCCTCATATCGTGCAGCCCTACTTTTAACCCTTGTGCTATCTCAGGTAACCCCACCCTTACTTAGACGTGTTATTCCTACCATGACAAAGGTGGAAAGATTTCATGTAATCCATGGACACCAGTGAAGATCACAAATCATTGATGAAAAAAGGTTCAGCGCACTGTCTAGTGGGGTCTAGATGACCCAACTCCCAATGTTAAAGTGCCTAGGATAGCACAAGGGTTAAAGAAGTAGAAAATGAGTCAAGGATTCATAAAATGATATAATTATAAAAGAATTTCATTTCACAATCTGATGTTTTAATTTAGGCTTTTAAAGCATCAAAAATTATCATCATAATGGCAATAAACCTTCTAAAAAGTTTTTAAAAACATGCATTGATCCCTGCATTTTTCTAAATTATTACAAGGATTTTCTTTTAAAAGCCAAATATAGTTGGGTTTGTTTAAGGGTTGTTTGAGCTGTTCTCAAACAGGTACAGTGGCATATTTTAAAACGTCAAAATTGCACATGACATGCGTTTAAATGTAAATTAGGAGGAAAAGGTGATGTCTTGCCAGTATGATTGACAACACCCCCCCCCTCCCCAAAAAAAAGAATGTTTTTTTAGTCCAAAATTGAGTTGTGATGATTAAAATGGATGTGTCTGTTACTACACATGCTTTAACAGAGAAAAAAAGAGCAGAGGAGAATTCCACTTTGCTTATTCAAATGAGCAACAGCCACAATAGTATTTTGATGCAATTGAAATGACTGTGGAACATATTAGAGACAAGTGGTGTGATTATCAAATAACAGTTATTTTGTGATCATCTAGAGAAAGTCAATGGCTTTGTAAAAGCTTTATTGTGCCTTGACAAAACGTAAGTTCCAAGTGTAAAATTTTGTGTTGTGAGTCAGTATCAAAATAATATTATTTATTCATCTTCTAATCCATTTGTTCCCTTTCTGAGTCAGGGGGGCGGCTGAAGCCTATCCCGGGCACTTTTTGGCAGAGGGAGGGGACACTGGACAGGTCGCCAGTCTGTTGCAACGTCACCATCACACACCCAGGCACACCTTTGGACAATTTAGAGTAACCAATTAACCTATAAAGCATGTTTATGGACGGCAGGACGAAGCCAGAGTCCCTGGAGAAAACCCACGCATGCAGAAGTCCCCCACTGGTGTTCTGTTTCAAGTTTAGGGGTTTGAACTGGGGGTCTTCTTGCTGTGAGGCCAGAGCGCTAACCACTACTTCACTGTGCAGCCAAAAAACACAATTAAATATTATTAGTATTATAATAATACTTTTATGGAGGACATGTCTTGTTTTTTGCCCTATAAAAATGTGACACTTTCAGAAACTTTGAATCCTCTGCTCATATTATGTCTTTCTTGTCTTTTTTTTAAATATTTAATGGTTTTCTGTTTTTTTCTTTAGTTTCAAAAAGTTGGTTTAAGTGAGACATTTTTTACTCTGACTTTACTTTCAAAGGGGAATGGCAATAGGATGTTTTGCATTTGTGCAATTCATAGCAACACCGCAATCATGTCTGCTAAACGAATCTTTTTTAGATAGGCATGTTTATGGCCTTTTTTTGTTTTGTTTTTTACAGAAATGGGCAAAAACTAGAACACCTAACAAAATGAAAGGTTGTAAAATTAAAGTAAATGAACCAACCAGGAAAGACTTGCCAATAAAAACTTTCTGAAAGCATAAAAAAATAGTTCAAAGATCAAAGATATGTTTGCCAATTAAAACTATTTAATCATTAGTAGTTGTGAGTCACTGTGTCTGCTGTGGACAGCAGAAAAATGCTAAGAGGTCTGCACAAATGAAGTTTTTCTTTTCTTGAGTGTTCAATCAAACTTTAAGGCCCTAATCAAATATTTCAATGCAGACTTTTAATGAAAACATATTAACACTAGTTTACAATTATAGAGATTAATTATTTGTCTTTGCTTAAGTATCTTTTAATTGTATTTTTTTATTTTAGAATTGACATAATATAATGTTTAGTTGATTTAAAAATGTCTACGAATAAATTTATTGAATAAAGTTTTAATTTAATAATTGTTAATGATAGACTTTTGCACTTTTTAATAGGACTACATTTTTAAGGAAGTGTTTTCTGTGTTTGTCCAGTAATCACCGAAGTTGCCATGTTGTTAGTCAGGTTCAATCCTCCAGGTCGCGTCCTCTATGTATTTACACGGTGAGGCGGAGGGATGACTTTTGTCGTGACGTCAGGAGCCGATGTTCGCTGAGCTGCGGCACAAAGAAAACCGCAGGCGCGTTTCCTCCTTCACTTCTGCTGCATCTGTTTCCCAGCAGGTCAACGAATGATCATCGAGAAGAAGCAGCCATGATTGGGTAAGTCTTCGTTTAAAAATGCTTTTAGTGATTAGGTTTTATTTAAGGCGAGTGTAAATGAGCACGGCGGTTTCTCTTATGTTTATCTAGACTTTAATAGCATTTTTTTTAACATGACAAGGTTGTTTTAATAGCAGTAAAATTGATTTTTTTTTTCAAAAACCGGAAATAATCTAATGTAAGTAATTGCACCATAAGTTTTCTTCTGAATATATATATATATACATATATATATGTATATATATTTCTAAATATAGTATATAATCAGCTTAAAAAGTGGCCAGTAAAATAAAACTAGAAAGAAATTATGAAGAAATACACTTCCTGTGGCACCTGATACTTTCATTTTATAGTTTGAATTCTAAAAATCTGTTACAAATCTATCTTAAATATTTAACACTTAAACCTAGTTTGGCATTCAGAATCAGAATCCAGATAGCTTTATTTTTCAATATTTTTATGTATACCATTCAGAAAACCAGGCAGTTTTTTCATCCTTTCCTTATATTGTCAGTCTAAACCAGTAAGTTATGTCGCTAGAGGAGACACGCCCGCTTGGGAAGCCTGGCCGACGGTGGCGGAGCGCGACGCCGTCTGGGTGAGGTCGACGACGCCCACATGACAATGATTTCTATAGCCTTTGGTGGCATCTGAGTAGCTTTTATATAATTTATATATGTATACATATATATGTAAATATATAATATATATGTTTATCATTTATATATATACATCATTTGCTGTTGTTAAATAAGAGAAACAGGCAGCCTTAAAAGCTCAAACTTGAATGAAAAATGCATAGTTGCAGGACTTCTTACAAAAAAAACAACTGTTACAAATAATTTTTAAAAATAATTTTTAAACATGTAGAAGTTTTAGACCTCTTTTAAATGTAATTTAAATTATTTAGAAAAGCCCAACAATTAGTCGATAGGAAGTCAATAATAATAATAAATAATAACAATATGTACATTATAAGTCAATAATTATATAATAATAATAAATAATAATAATACGAAATCAATAGTAATTCAATAATAATAATAAATCAAGTCAACAATAAGTCCAAAAGTCAATAACAGATTTACCCTTTGAAAAAATAAGAAAAATAAAGAAAAACAATAGATTTACTAATTCATGTAAGTGATCAATTTGGTGTTACACAGAATGGTATTGTGTTGGGTTTCAGCGAACAGTCTGGCCAGTCTTATCAAAATCTGTTTCCACAAAATGTTTTGAACATAGCCAGACTGCATTACTAGTTGGTAACCACAGGGATCCATCTGGGTCAGCTCTTTTTATTGTTAAGGCCCACTTTTTCCTTAGGTCTGAATCCATTGGAAACCTGCAAGAAAAGTTCAGTCACTGAGTCAGAAATGTATAAATCTATATTACTATAATAGTCTAGTCCTAGTATACTGTATATAGATTTAACAAAATAAAATGTACATTTATGTCAACAGCAAATTATACGGACATCATCCTTACATGTTGATAATAGCCCTGCAGCATCATGCATGTCAACATGTATAGTATTAATGATGCCCCTGCAGCATTAAAAGAAAAAAATTATAATACTTACCTGTGAAATGTGATGCCTTCCTCCTTCGTGGACAAATTTCTTCGATTTTGGCAGTTGAAACCCGCACAATGAACAGGCATTTTATTGCAAAAAATGTGTTCACATGCATCCACTGCAGCAGTGACTTGACCTCACCAAGACGGCGGTGCTCTAGCAATATAACTCATTGGTCTAAACGTTGTATCCGAAACAACCAAACCAGGTTTTTCTCATGCTGTATCACTATAGTAGTTTATTTAGAGTTGAGTTTTAGAGTAAAAACATGTCTGGTCTTGGTAGTTAGCGCTCACTACCTCACAAAACTCAAAAGTCTTTTGTGTCAATTCTTGTGTACAGCTGGTAACTGAAAACAATTTAAGATTTTTGATTAAAAAACTTTTTCCAATACGTGAAATCGTTTTTGACATTGGGGCAGTTGGTGAAAAGTTAGAAATTTGCTCTTTAAAATGTGTAAGAAAAGCTGCCATGGCAACAAGGTTAAAGTGTAAGCGAGTGGATATAAACCAAAACAGACAGGAATGCAGGCAGACGGGGTCCTGACCATGAACATCACAAAGAAGGTTGTCAGAGAGATGGCATGCTACTCTACTGCTTTATATTAGGCTGTTATGGTTGACTGAATCCTCTGGCATTGTCCAAATCCGCTGTGAAAACAGACAAAAAGGAAAACGCCTACTTAAGACTACAAATGACACAAGTTTCCATTTGACATCAAGGAACATGAATGATAAAATTCACAAAAAAATAAAGAGAAACTGTATTAAAAAGTAAAGTAAGCAAACTCACACCATTTAGACAAATTTAAAAGGTGACATTATTTTCCAGAGGTGTGGACTTCTGTCATATGGCTTGAATCAAGAATTTGAAAAACTTAAGACTCGACTTGACAAAATTAAAAAGACTTAGAACTCGACTTGGACTTTAGAGAACCACTGTGATGACAATTGTCTTTTTGATGTTTTTAACCTGTTCTTGTGGCATTTTTCTGATGATGAAGGACCTGTATTAAGAAAATCAAGCTCAAAGTTCCCTTTATTTTATCAAATCCCTGTGAATCAGGACCAGACGAAAAAATGCCATTGGAAAAAGGTTGTGTCTAGAACATAAAAGCTACAATAGGCAGGCAATGTTTTACCTGCTCCACTTCATTCTGATGCATCAACTTGCAGTCAAATGGATTCATGTACGTCGTTTCCTCGTCTGAGCTGATATCTGACTCAGAACTGTACAGCATGATAGCTCCGATAGTGCTCTCCATTTTGTTGTACTGGTAGTGTTAAATTGGGGATGTGAGGAGCTGTAAACAGAGAGCTCTCAGCAAAGAGGAGAGGAACTGGGTGTGGGGTCTCTCTGTGGCAAGATTCCCTCCTACAACTCAGAGCTGAATTTCTAATGAACTACTGCCGGTCTGCAGAAGCTATGTCTTCGAAAAAAGTTGGGTTTTTAACATTTGGGCTAAAAAACGGCATAATCATTATGAAAAAGACCACTGGGAGTACTTATAATAGATCAAAAGAGGATTGAAATGGGTCTTTCATGGCAGTAATTGTGAATTCACTTTGTCTTTAGCATTTTGATGGAAAAAGACTTACTACTTTTCCAAAAACACAGAAATCTAAAAGTATGTTGATCAGTCTCCCCCTTTTTGTGTATGTGTGCATCATCCTCACAACATCCAATCAAATGAGGTTCACTTTGTTTTGATTGCATTTGAGTTTAAAAATTATGAAGTTGTCAACCAAAAACAACAGTTTGTAGAATATGTGGCTCAAAGATAACGAACATAGTCTTAACAGCGTTCAACTTTGTCCAACACTTGAGGTAAGTTTTGAATAAAGGCAGACACTTGCTTAACGGCTAAGTAACTGCTAGCTATAGTTAAATCAATGAGACCATTAACTCACTGTTAGTGTTACATTTTTAACAGGGCATACTGGGTGTTGTTGTAGAGAGACAATTTGGGATTCTTGAAGTGGGGTAGGATGAGCTCAAGGGCAGTTTTAGCTATAGGCAATGTGCGCCTATAGCTACACACACACACAGAGGAAAAGTCTTTCAAAAGCTTTTTTTTAAATAAATACATTGCAATATAGAAATCATGGTCTGTGTGAATATTATTTCTCTGTTGTCGAAAGGTCTTGAAACGACTGGACTTGACTTGTAGGGCTTGGTCTTGTCTAGAGACTTGCCTACTTTGACTCAAGACTTGACTTAGGGCTTGAGGACAAAGACTTGAGACTTACTTATGACTTGCAAAACAATGACTTGGTCCCATTTCTGTTATTTACTGATAAATTCATTTGGACACACCAGTGTTTCACTATGATGTTAACTATTTTTTTTGGTTTGTGAATTTTAATTGCAGGATTACAAAGAAAGGAAGCACCATACCAAAGGCTGTCCTGCTGCTGCTAACTGTCTTGTCCATTGTTTACGTTATTACATTTGGTGAGATCACAACCAATTCTTTTTCAAAACCTGAATTCACTGAAAAGTCTCAGTTGAGGACAACAAAACCAATCCTCACTACAACCCCTCCCATGCAAAAATGTGAAAAAAACCCGTCTGTTGCCGATCTCCCGGGTTTCGACGTTCTCCCTGACATCTACAAAACCTTTCTCCACTATCGTCACTGTCGCCACTTCCCCATGCTGCTGGACAATCCTGACAAATGCGGTGAAATAAGCGGTGACACAGAGCCATTTCTTTTGCTGGTCATTAAAAGCTCGCCACAGAACTACGAACGCAGAGAAGTGCTGCGTAAAACTTGGGCGCAAGAGAGGATGTACAAGGGAGCATGGATTCGAAGGGTCTTCATTTCTGGAACTTCAGGTGCTGGTTTTGAGAAACAAAAACTCAACAAGTTGCTAAAAATGGAAAATGAAGAAAACAAGGATATTCTCCAGTGGGACTTTGCTGACTCGTTTTACAACTTGACGCTAAAGCAGACCCTCCTCCTGGAATGGCTGGTAAAAAAATGCCCAAAAGCTCGCTTTCTTTTTAACGGTGATGATGATGTTTTTGCAAACACAGACAACATGATTGAGTATCTACAAAGCATCAATAACAGTTATGGACTGAAACACCTTTTTACTGGCCATTTGCTCACAACTGAGAAGCCTGTTAGATGGACTGGGAGCAAGTATTATGTCCCAGTCCTGATACAAGAGTCCAATAAGTATGAACCTTACTGCGGAGGTGGGGGCTTCCTACTGTCCGCCTACACAGCATCAGTGATTTACAAAACATCTCAGACAATACCTCTTCATCCAATCGATGATGCTTACATGGGAATGTGTTTGTTCAAAGCAGGTCTTAAACCTTCTTCTCATCTCGGGGTAAAAACTTTGGGAATAAATTTGCCCATGAATACACCAGAGAACAGTGGACCTTGCTACATGAGAGACCTACTTCTTCTACACAGATTTCTTCCTTATCAGATGTATATTATGTGGAAAGAAGTAAATGACCCAAACCTTATCTGCTGAAGCTGGGTAAAGAGTACCAAACTCACAAAGTACTGTATGTAAAAAGATAACGGGCTTGGGGACTTCTCCTGTTTAGTTGATGTTGGGTTGGAACAAAGCTTTCTTTGTACAAAGTTGTATAAAGGGTGGACAAGGAACTATTGAACATTCTGTTACTTCCAAAGCGAAAGAGCTCTAAACATCCACTGGAGATATTGGAAAACTTAAGTGAGAGCATCATTGAATGGACTGCTGAGCCGCTGCTATGACCATCCCCAAGAACGTTGCAGTGCAATGCTGGAGTGGACCATCACTGGACAATGATGGAACCGTGGTCTGTAGAGTGCTACCTTGCTCTTCATTGTGAGTCAGATCGATGCCTCTTCTATTTGCACTGTGCAAACTGTGAATTCTTCTTGAAGGAAAATCATATGAACTGTTTGTCTCAGAAAAGTTGATTGAAATCTAAATAGCTTATGGTAACAGTTCAAACAATGCTCTTCGTCAAACTTGATGGGAGCTGCTTATGAAAGGACCTAAATGGTCTAAGTGTAAAATGCAAGGACAGGATTGAGGAGGAAATTGACTAATCTAGATGAAGGATTTGACTCTGACTCAAACAAAGTCTTTATGAAGAACTGACAAGTAGATTGCCAGACCGTTAAACCTAACATCATCATCTCACCCCTTAAATTATAACAGAATTATGGAAACACCTTCCTGCAAATGAGTGTCAGACTTTCACGAAATATTTTTTTAAGCCAGAAATTAAAATCTATGTGTTTAATTGTGATATCATTGTTATTATCAGATACCCCACTCATTATTTGGCTTTAAACATCACTTATTTAGCCGAAATATAAAATGTTCTGATTGTATTTCCGTAATTGTAAAAATCTTTTACATTGAGAGCTCAATGTATTGTTAGAAATTGTCATATTAAAGACTTTATTTACCTGACATCATTGTTGTTGTGGATGTGCAAAGTCAGAAACAAAGAAAAAAAAAATATTAGTGCCTTAAAGAGGAATTTTGTTAAACAATGTTTTGAAAAAACGTAGTCGACAATAAACTGCATTCATTATTTTTTTTTCTCTATGTGTAGATTTTTTTCTTTTTACATTACAAACTACTACACTTTTTTTTAAAAAACAAGAATAGTATTTTGACAGTTATTTGCATATAAGTCAACAGAGTGGAAAGTAAGCTGGTGGAAAATCCACCTGGTGAAGCCAAATCATGTTTGTGGATCCTTTATGTAAGTCAGCCTTGCGAAAGTCCACATACTCAGGAAGAAATATATCTCCTTTTCTTAAAGCTACAAGAAAAAGAAAAAAAAACTGCAAGAAAAAAAAACAGGTTTCTGCTGCATTTTATTTCAAAGCAACTTTAAACAAATACTTTTGAGTAACCCAAACGAAAAACGCGTGCTTGTCCGAGAATACTGCTGTGTAGAAATATGGCGCAGTAGATCTGCTTTTGTTTTCAGGAAGTGTCAGGACGCAAAACCATAACGTTAAAAGGTTTGCTGTTGCAGGTACAAGTTCTCTTCTGGTCATTAACACAGATAAATAACCACAAATAATTAATAAATTATTCAGTGGAAACAGACAATTCAAAGTAAACTAACTTCTTGTTTACATAACATTGTTATCCGACACCCGTGTCGGATAACAATAGGGAACCTTATTTCACTAATTCATAGTAAAGTTTGAAGTGTCGTATAAATGTGTTCAAATAATATATATTATATGAATATTGCAGCATTGCAAGTTTGCGATTATTTGAATAAAGACGTCTCCTAACCCATTGTTCTTCATGTTTACCAAACAGGGATAGGCACTTTATGTTTTATACCGCAACCTTTTCTGATGCCTCACGCCAGAAATATGACGTCATCTCTTGTACAAACAACTTGCTTTTTATACTTCTGTATTTTATTGTTTCTCCTCTATGGGTATGCGAGCCTGCATGGATCTGCTGCTGCTCTTTTACTGGGATTTTAATTTGAAGGGTGTAAATGTTGATCAAACATGAGGTTAAGTCATGTTGGGTTGCATTTCTTGTGTATTTTTCTCACCTTTGTAACGAGCAGTCCTCAAGTTCTTCTTTTTTGTGAAGCTGGAAGAGAACTGAAAGTTTGGATGCATGCTCCCCCCCTCCTCCCATTCATTTGTTCCTATTACTTGATCCTCCTGTTGGTTACGTGCACCCTCTATATTTTCACAATAAACAAAAAAATTCACAGAAATTGTACGTGTTAGTTAGTTACTCATGTTGTTTTGTGTGACTTTAAGTCTGCTCCATGAGATTGGAAAGCAATCATGAGATCATCAGTCACAGGAAGTTAGTGCTGGGTTCCACTGCAGAACTAAAGAGTGTGGGTTTGTGCCAAGATAGTTTCACATTTATCTCTGAGCAGTTTCCTACAAAATAACTTTCAAAGAAATAGCAATATTAGAAATAGAAATATTCTCAGCATAAATATTTTGAAGTACACTATGCCACAATGTTGGGTCACCCAGAACTTCATAACAGTTTTCAAACTGAGATTAGTTTAAACATAAGTTTAAAAACCAAAGTTGCCTAACTTCCTGGTTTCAGAGCAGCAGTTTTGTGGTGAGTTCATCTCAGGTCCCCTCCTTTGAAAAGTGGAACAAGCTGTAGCAGAGAAACTGCGAGGATCAAATAACCTTAAGGACATTTTCTGCTCGATTCTCATTTACATTTGATCAGAGTTGCATATGCCTGGTGCAGTTGTCTGATCTGAGCTAAACTTAGCCACAGCACATTTACTCTTTCTGTGTGATTGGTGCCTTTTTGAATTTTCTTTTTTGGGTTTTGTTTTCCTTTCTGTTCAGCTAATGTTCTTCTACCAGACACAGACTCAGGGAGGCAATAAATGTATTTTTTTAATCACAGATTCTGCAAAAAGATTTTCACTTTGGTCCCACCTCACCACATGACAGTCTCCCAGGCCTCCTCTGAATCATCCAGATGGTTTTGGAGAACTTTCCATGGGCTTGGACATGTGCTGCCTTAAGCGGGGGGATATCATTGACCAGTTTCCTTGTGTATTTCTAGTCTGTTTTTTCATTGTTCCAAAATTATTTAAACCCCAAAAGAAGAGATCCTTAGGCAGAGGGAGATTTTCTGGAATGTTGGATGTCTTGTTTTTGGCAAAAACTTGTTCAAACAGGTCTGCAACATCATAAGTTCTTTAGAAATCAGTCATTGTGAGTTTCTGAATGCTGTTGGACCTCTTGTGACGCCCACTGTGTAGTGCCAAAGGCAGCCAGTTCCTACTAAGAAGTGCATCCCCATCGCTATCTGACTCATTTAATATTTTAAAAAGTGTTTCCACTGCAGTATTGTGAAATGTGTCCATTTCTGCATGCCTCAAAAACCCCTTCCCCCAAGCGCAAATATTTTATTTTATTTGATCAATGCAAGTTTTTTCAAAATTGTCGTTGTCCCATTAGGCAACTTTTTATTGCAAATCCGATTTCCGCAAATTCATAGTCAATGGAAACGCAGCTCATGATGAATAGTACAAACCTCTCATCTGTGTAACCCTTGTGCTATCCTAGGCACTTTAACATTGGGAGTTGGGTCATCTAGACCCACTAGACAGTGCTCTGAACCTTTTTTCTTCATTGATTTGTGAACCTCACTGGTGTCCATGGATTACATGAAATCTTTCCACCTTTATCCACCTTTGTCATGGTAGGAATAACACGTCAATGTAAGGGTGGGGTCATAGGATAGCACAAGGGTTAAGTGGAACAACTTTGTAATTGTCAACTATTTTTATGCCCCTCTAACCATGTTGTTCCTTAAAGTTGTTGAATTTTCCTGTTGTTGGAAAGGAACATATTTACAGAATAATGCAAAATATTATTTCCAAAATGTCAATTTTATTGTTACATATTTTCAAAAATGAGAAAAAAGGCTTTGTTTGTCAAACCTGAAATACAAGGAAATTGGAAAGTGGCTAAAAGTCAGATTTTTATTTCATTCTGTGAAAAAGTTTTTCTCTTAGTTTAATATTTTTTGTTTTTACTTATGACCAAAGGTTATATTTTAAGGTTTTCTCTTCATTTGAATTAAATTCAATTCCATTTTAATTATATAGCCCAAAATCACAACAATAGTCGTCTCAACGGGCTTCATACCGGTAATTGTGTAATAAACATGAAATCAAAAGGATCATGTAGACATAGAATTCAACAGGAAAGTTCTAAACTTAACTAACTAAACAGACTAAATTCAACAGGGCATCCCCTCCCTTAGACCCTCCTTCGCGGTAGGGAAAAACCAAAAAAATTGATTCAAGCAAAAAATAAAAAAACCTCAGAGGTGTCCACATGAAGGAGGGATCTTCCACCAGGAAGGACAGCAGATATACCAGAATTCCTAGAGAAGAATTAGCTTATCTAACTCTAAAACTACATGTTTACATAGTGCAGCAGATGGGCTTCATCCATTTGGAGTTGGGGGACGGCTGGGGCCACAAGACGAGCCAGAGGCGAGGTCCACAGCCAAGTACAGGAGCACGGACGAGCCAAATGAAATCTGGAAGCCCGGAGGGGAGTGGGAAAGAGGGACAACATATGAAAACAGAGAGCTAAATGATGGATAAATGATAGAGGACAGAATACGGCACCACGCTCTCCCCAGCTTCTAATTTCTAGCGGGCCTGCTAACACCTAATTGTTAATTTTATAAATGTAACCGGCAGGTCGGCCTGTGACAGGTGCATGCCTGCTTGATTGGGGATGTAGTTCAGCTGTGTCTGCCCCTTTATAAGGAACAGGGAGTGAGTTGACAGACAGTGGCTGAAGTGCCTCTTGTTGGAGAATGTAGAACACCTTTTACTCATTTTTGTTCTGCTCTTTTAACTAGATGCTGTAAGCGGCTGGATGTGTTGCTGATGTCATGAGCCACTGCGTGTTCTTTACCCACCCTTTTTATACATTTTAATGTGTTTTAAAGTGGTGCTGTATTTATTGTGTGGTTGACTCTGATTTCTTTTTGTTGAGTCGGGCGCCGGTGTGTGTGGTGTTGGTGAGGGGGGGGCCCCTTGTGGCAGCGTCTTCCTCACGCCAGTTCCCTCACTGTATTTGTTTCCCTTTTAGTGTGTAGTGGAAAGTTTCTTTTGCACGTTTTTCTTATAGTGTGTGTGTGTGTGTGTGTGTGTGTGTGTGTGTGTGTGTGTGTGTGTGTGTGTGTGTGTGTGTGTGTGTGTGTGTGTGTGTGTGTGTGTGTGTGTGTGTGTGTGTGTGTGTGTGTGTGTGTGTGTGTGTGTGTGTGTGTGTGTGTGTGTGTGTGTGTGTGTGTGTGTGTGTGTGTGTGTGTGTGTGTGTGTGTGTGTGTGTGTGTGTGTGTGTGTGTGTGTGTGTGTGTGTGTGTGTGTGTGTGTGTGTGTGTGTGTGTGTGTGTGTGTGTGTGTGTGTGTGTGTGTGTGTGTGTGTGTGTGTGTGTGTGTGTGTGTGTGTGTGTGTGTGTGTGTGTGTGTGTGTGTGTGTGTGTGTGTGTGTGTGTGTGTGTGTGTGTGTGTGTGTGTGTGTGTGTGTGTGTGTGTGTGTGTTCTCAGCACGGAGTGGAGTGAGGTGCGCTGCTGCGTACTGGCTTAGTCCACGGCCTCTCCCCTCCCCTCCTGCACGGGCGGTCGGCTCTGCCTTCCTGTTTTTATTCCTGCCTCTCCCTTTTATTTATCTGTGTACTGATAATCGGAGTAAAACTGCACTTTTAGATTTTAAATTGTTCATTAAAATTAAATTTTTATAAGCTTTTATTGTCTCAGCCATTTTTGTTTTGGTGGCTCCACTCTGCACTGGCGGTACCTTGGTCACATAGTTTAATTCAAACATGTAAACAGTAAGTTAAATATTCTCTGATTACTAGCTAGTCTGACAATAAGCCTGTCCAAAGAGGAATGTTTGAAGCCTAACTTTGAATGTAGAAACTGTTGGCCTCTCTTACATGAGCTGGGAGCTTTTTTCCATAAGTACTGTAATTTTAGAAATAATAGGAACCACATGCAGTCCTGCATTTTGGGAGCGAAGTGTTCTGTTTGGGTGGTTAGGCTCTATGAGATCTTTAATACAGGATGGGGTCATACCTTATAGGTTAGCAGGAGGATTTTGAACTTAATTCTACATTCCATGAGGTGAAGCTAACACATGAGTAGTGTGTTCAGACTGCTCAAAGCTGGTGCAGCACCATTTTCTTTCCAACTTACAGGTTACTTGTTTAAGAGAACATGTTTTAGCATTAAACCACAGTGCTACTCAGTTTTGTCTAAGAAGCTAAGGTTTCAAAGGGGCAACAACATTGAGTGTTCTCCAGAAGACTTGCAAGGCATCATTAACAAACTGGTCGTTTAAACTGCGACTGAAGCTTTGGGAGCTGTTCTCAAAGTATTTGCTCAGCATGTTACTAAGTATTGGCCTTAGGAACATGCTCAGGGGCAGGCGTGGTGCAGCGGTAGGGCAGTCAACCCATGATCGTAATATTGCAGGTTCAATTCCCGCCTTGCACACAGTCGATGCGCAGTCAACGTGTCCTTTGGCAAGACACTGAGCCCCACCTTGCCTCTGGTGGTAGGCGTGCCTTTGTTTGGCAGCGGAGCCACCAGTGTGTGAATGGGTCTGTGACTGTAAAGCCCTTTGGGCCTTGCAGGTAGAAAAGCACTATATAAGTATACACCATTACCATTTTATTGGTTTAACTGTGAATTTAAACTCAAACGGTCAGATAAGGTCCTTCTAAACTGTTTTTTCTTTCACTTGGGCAGTTGCATGTTCAAATGTAAACTGGAAGGTAATTAGAAAGTGATCTGAAAAGATGGGGTTATGAGGAAGGACACTCAGATGACTAATCTCTATACCATAAGTTAAATTTTTTTTACTAAGGTCTCATCCTTTTCCCTTTTATAGAGGCTAAAAGTATGAAATGATCTGTATTAAACCTTATTGTGCAACCACAAGACATAGCATATCTAACTTTGGAATTTGATTATAAATAAGATTATAAAAACAATTGCAATATTTCTGATTAAAACATGGACAAACTAGTGTTTTAAAAAGTCCTAAATACAGTTACGCAATGAAAAGATCTCAACAGGTTTGGCAAACAAAATTCCCATGACATACTCATGTTTCAAACATCGCTCTTGGTGTTTAATCAAAGTACCAACTGTCAAATACAGTACAGACCAAAAGTTTGGACACACCTTCCCGTTCATTTGAATGAGAAGGTGTGTCCAAACTTTTGGTCAGTACTGCATGTCTTAATGAAATTCATACAACACAGATCTTTGTAACATTAAGGAGGGCATCAACTATCTAGGCTACAGTTTCTTCCATTTTTTTCTGTAAAAGACATAAAAAAAAACTAATAACAAGCATGTATGCTCCTATTAAATAGTGCCATTCATTGATCCCAGCTCCTTCCCTCTAGCCAGCATTTGTTTTTCAGTTTTCTGAAAACAGGAAAAATGAGCTGCCAACAAAGAGAAACAAACATGACTTATATCATGTTGCTGCCTTGAAGGCCAGAACATGACCACACTGAACTGATGATGATCCTCTCCTCGCTGGAAAATGTATCTCAGTGATAACTCCAAAGGGTAATTCTGAATTTTGATGCCTTCACTGCAGAGCAAAGACCCTGCAGGTTATAGGAAGATTCATCAACAACCAAACAGATGCAACTAACTGACGATAAAATGACAACATCTTCACAAGTTAAACATTGTTTAAACCCTGAATTTATGTATAAAAAAATCACTCGTGTTTTTGTACTTTTTTGTGTAGATGCTAAGTTAAACTAATTCAGTGGTTTGATGGATATTTGCATCAATAGACGTAAAGGGGTTAAGTCAGTTAAAACCCTTGTGCTATCTTAGATGACCCCACCCTTACATTGACGTGTTCTCGTGTGTAATCCATGGACACCAGTGAAGATCACAAATCATTGAAGAAAAAAGGTTCAGAGCACTGTCTTGTGGGTCTAGATGACCCAACTCCCAATGTTAAAGTGCCTAGGATAGCACAAGGGTTACATTATGGTACACTTTGTACTGTTCCCTCACCCTTCCATATATGATGTAGTGTGTTGAGGTCTGGGGAAACACAAAACAACAGCAAACTCTGTCACTAACTCACTGTTAAACAAATGAAAATAACGTTTTGTTGATTTCAAAATAATTAAAATTATGGTCAAAAAACAAACAAAGCGCATCCAAAAACTCTTCCATTGGAAGACCCAATGACCCAGTTTTTTCCAATGTTTGTAGCTGTGATGTAGGTACTACAATCAGCAGGCCACAAGCTCCCTGCTCCGCTCCATTCTGCAGCTCAACAGTTTTGTTGCACCCACAATGTTATGTTTGGAATGTGAGGGGCTGTAAGCTAGAGAGCATGTAAACAGAAGGATGATGGGAAATGGGGGTGGGCTTACAGTGCCACCCACAACTCAGGGGTGAATTCCTAATGAACTCCTACCGCTCTGCAGAAACTATGTCCTCGAAAACAACACCAATTTTTTTTTTTTTTTTTTTTTTTGGGCTAAAAACTGCATCATCATAATGACAAAACAACCGGGAATGCTTTTAAAATAGATCAACAGATAATCGGAATGAGGCTTTAAGAGATCATAAAGTCTGAAATCTATTTATGAAACCAGTTGGAAGAACAGCTGCTTACATTCAGGAGGGGTTCAGATATGAAATAACTGCATGGAAGCCATTAACTTGTGTTATCCTAGGCACTTTACCATTGGGAGTTGGGTCATCTAGACCCACTAGACAGTGCGCTAAACCTTTTTTCTTCAATGATTTGTGAATCTCACTGGTGTCCATGGATTACATGAAATCTTTCCACCTTTATCCACCTTTGTCATGGTAGGAATAACACGTCAATGTCAGGGTGGGGTCATTTAAGACAGCACAATGGTTACAAATTGTCAATCTATATAAAAATTAAAAGCAAATTTAAGTGTGATATAATAAATAGTTACAAGGGTTAACAAGATTCAGTGATATGTACTTTTTTCCCTAAAAACTTTAGATCATAATTGATTGTTTTCAGTGCATGGGTTAAATTCTTGTAAAAAAAAAAAAAAATACTGTTTGTATAAGTTTAAGTTTGGATTGAATTGATAAAATGGTCTAGAACCTGATACATTTTTCATTTTCATCCAGAGTTTCTATTGAACTTTGAATATTGTGATTTATTGTTGTACTTCTGTTTATGATGCTTTTTTATTTATTTAATCACTTTGAAATTAATTAAATAAACAAAGCAAAAACAAACAAAAAAGTACCAGCCTGAAATGACGCCCACTTTCTTGTAGTGACACTATATTTGTAGAGAGCACAGTGGAAAGGTTAAGTGCCTAAAAAACACCTTTATGTTCGGATTGTTCCGTGTTACTCTGAGACCCAAAATTTGTTAAACTAAATGGAGCTTCTTGTGCTACAACAATTGCAAAGCAAACTTAAAAGGTCCCAGCTCATCCAGGTTCAGCAGAGTCATAGTGCTTCATGACAGGGACAGGCTGTTGAATTAAGCTGCATTTGTAATAGAACACCTTTGAATTTTCCTGCAACCCTCACATTTGCCTGCTCTGTATTAACCCTGAGAAGAGTGAAAGATAAGACGCGGTCCAGCAGGTTTTTTTGGTTTCGTGATTTCATACGGTTCAGGGAGTAGGTTTGTTCCTTCAGGCTTTTCCAGCTGCTCCACCGTCTGCAATTTTTTGAAATAAAATCAGTGTTGCGTGGAATTTCTGTACATTTATTCCTTTGACTTCCTTCTATCACTTGTGTTGCGACCTATCACATTTATTTGTGTGTGCTGCAGATGGTAGATGCAGCTTTTTTGTTTTGTTTATTTGCTTGATGTTATTGAATTTATTGCTCAAATATTATGTCACATGGCAAACCTGAGATATATCTATGTTTCTCGGTTTAGATTCCAACAAATTAATGAGGCAAGTAGTTCCTGTACCATCCCTTTCGTTGAAACCAG
The DNA here is from genome assembly GCF_053564925.1 of Oryzias latipes. NCBI lineage: Eukaryota > Metazoa > Chordata > Actinopteri > Beloniformes > Adrianichthyidae > Oryzias > Oryzias latipes. The sequence continues at coordinate 12,622,638 of NC_136240.1, forward strand.
CAAGAAGAATTTGTCAGTGTTTCTTTTTGAAAACATACCTGGAAACAACTTTTTAAAAAGATTTTTTTTAGCATTTGTTTAATAGGAACATGGCTAAAATGTGAGTATGTCAGTGTCAGATTGAAACAAGACTGAACAGCTTCATTTGATTTGATGAAATGTATTTAAAAATCCCATGTGAACACAAATTATTCTTTTATTTTTTGAAAAAACTGAAATAACGTATCTTAACCTTGTCTTGTCTTAATTAGATCTTTTCCTGCGTCTGCTCAGCAGCAGAATCTTGAGATTGTCAAGAAAAAGGGTTATTTAAGAAAAACTAGTATACTATGAATAAAGCATTATAAATATAAAGCATTTAAAACTAGACTGTGCATTAATAAATTGGACTTTTTTAGCATTAGAGTCAAAAGGAAATTGCTTACCTATGCCCTAAAACCCCATTTGGTGATTTGAGGAAGTGCAACCTCTGCTACTTCATTGTTGGCTTTGAATATGGGGATGGAAGGTTGTGCAGTTCCTTGTTCCTCTATGTCAGCTCTTTTATTTTTATATCTGTTTAATTTTGATCCCTTATTTCCACATATGATAATTGTGGCACGTGCTTATGTCTTTATGTATTGTATTTTTTTGGTACTATATCTATCTTGACTGAGCATCTTCTGAGTCCTCGGCTGTTTTAAGTCCATCAGATCCATTCATTCAGAGAGATTCCTCTATGTTTATCATACGTTTTGTGGGTGTGTATTTCAGGTACAGCAGAGGATGAATGAAATGTTGACTGTGAATTTCTGTTTGTTTGACTTCTCAGTCACGAACTTCAGCCAAAGCTCTTATGCAAATTTAGATTTTTTATTTACAGCTTCATTACATTGGTAGGTTTTTGTTAATCAAATAATTTATAGGTTTTACATTTTCACGCATTTTGCATTTTTGTGCTGTTCTGCCTGAAAGATGCAGTCAGTCAAGTTTTTGGTTCATGGTTCATCTCAGTCCTTTTTCAGAGAATTCAAAGATTTTAAAACATTGTTTTGCCCTCAGCTGATATTTATATTTAAACTTCATCTGCTTTTTCACATCATGAATGGGAAAAAAAGGTAGAAAAATGTCGACTCCTGCTTCCTGCAGTTAAAATTTTCAACTATAACACAAAATGTAATGTATGCATTTAAAATTAAGAGATATAATACCAACGTAATGAGAGCTGTGGTCCACCAATCGGATGTTTAGACTGAAAGATCAGCTTGCACCCTGTGAGAACAGACCAGGTAAATAGAGAAATGTTTGACCTTGCAGCTGGCTGCACTGATTTTTTGCAAGGGGAAAAATCAAATCTAATGTCAGCTGCCTCAACTCGATGAGTATAACACATACTGGAGGAGTTTGACAAAGACAGACAGGATTGGGGCCTAGTAAGCCTTAACCCTTGTGCTATCTTAGATGACCCCACCCTTACATTGACGTGTTCTCCCTACCATGACAAAGGTGGATAAATGTGGAAAGATTTCATGTAATCCATGGACACCAGTGAAGATCACAAATCAGTGAAGAAAAAAGGTTCAGAGCTCTGTCCAGTGGGTCTAGATGACCCAACTCCCAATGTTAAAGTGCCTAGGATAGCACAAGGGTTATAGCTGTGCAAACCTTTTACGGTAATGAGTATTTGACTTTTTCTGGTTTTGCTGCATCTTATGCTTTGGTTTAACTTAGTAGTTGGAAATCTGAGAATGTTGAATTCTAAATTATTTGTTTAAGCTTGGCTGTCTCTTCCTTGTTGACGTCACAGCTGCTGTGTCAAATCTTCTGTCAGAGATGGCAAACCTAAACCAGGTTGGAAGAGTTTCATCTTTCCTTGGTCGTTTCGGCCTGCTTGCTATTTAGTTTTTTTTCCTGCTTTGGTTGTTCCTTTCACATGTGCACCACTCTGCTTGGTGGTTGGGGGTAACAAGCTGTTGATGGAGCGTAAAGTGACAGCTCGTTACTGGCTGACAGGCCGCTTTTGTCGATAGAGCCTGAGGTGTGGGAGTTGGCAAACAGTTCCAGTGAGTATCGGAGGTAAAATGCAGTTTTTCTTTGAGGTTGACAAGTTCCAATCGCATTTGAAGTATATGCATGGGTTCCCTTAAAACAGTGTTTGTTTTGTGTAATCCATGTGCTTAAATGCACATCGCTGCAGTGCTCACACAGGTTTTAACCCCAATCCTAACCGTAACTCTAACCCCACCCTAATTACTACCAAACAGCCACTTCCTTATGTTTTTGACACATTCCCTTGTATTTCTTGTAATATTAACGATAAATGATAGTCATAATTTGCTGGGATAAAGTTATCTCCTGTGAGTTGATTCCAAGAAGCGAACTAGAGAGAAATTTAGCTTTACATTTTTTAAACAAAAAATAAATAAATAAAAAATTTCAAATGTTTCACTTGTACATCATATTAGGATTGGGGTTTCAAGTTTTAATTTTTAAATCAGGTTTCTGTCCACCTAGTTTTCCACTTGGACCCTTCCCAGACCTCCACCAGGGATGGTTTTGTTTTTACAAAAATCAGTAACGCGTTTTTCTTCTCCTATTTTATTCCTTTAATAAGGGAGTTCAAAGTTTAAGCAAATAGTTGATTGTAGTATTCTACAAATATGTTTTGCAAAGATAGTACACAAGCAACCAGCAAAAATATAAAAACCCATTGAGAAAAGAAATAGCCATCCTAATTTAAGGGTTTTGGGAACTTTTGCATACCCTGTGAAAAGAAAGAAATTTAAAAAAATTAAAAAGCATCAACATTAATTTGTTATATTTAGCAAAAAATGTAAATAAATATGTTTATTGACTATGAAAAACAGTAGAAGAAACAAAACACTAAAGAAGGCTTTAGAAATGGAAGTTCTATTTCCATTTTCATGTGATGTAATATTAAAAAAAACAACAAAAATATTTTTTTTATAGTCATCTCAAATTATAATAAGATAATTTTGGAGCTGATGCAGATTTTTGCAGAGTAGGCATCAAGGTGTTCGAGGTATTTTCAAACATTTTTAGTTTTTCAATCAATTTTTCTGGTCTTTGATGTAAATATGTAAAATAAACACTTTTATACTACTAAAAAATACTGATGATAATGTATCTGGTAACAAGCGCTAGTCTAAGAAATGAAAACTTACATACAAAAATAAAAGTATATCAAACCTGCACTGCATAGCAATTGCAAACTTAGAAAAACTTAAAGATTTCAGTCAATTGTCAAAAAATATATTTCTGACTAAATGATAAAAAAAAAAACTTGTCTTCTGCTTTAGTGGCTGATGTACACCAAACATGCATATCCAGTGTTCATGTGGACACAAAACGGTGAAACTTCTGCTTCTTTTCTGTAAGGAAACAGCTTCTCAGCCTTTAAGGTTTTCTCTTTCATCCTGCATGATGCTCTCAATCTGGCTTCCCAGGCTGGAGAAACACGGACGCTCATCAAAGCCGTACAACCAGCACTGATGCATCAAGCTGTGGACCTGTAGTCAGAATGCATAAAATTAAAAAAAGAAAGTCCTCAAAAGTCAAAGGGTTATGCAGAGTGGAATTACCTTGGGTGGGCAGTTTGGAGGAGCTGGCAGCCTCCAGTTATTTTTCAAAATATTTGCCAAATGCATTGAAATGGATGCACCTTGCATGTTGTGTCCAATTTCCTGCATGTAGAGCTAAACAAACAATCATTATGGACAATCTGGAAATGAGTTTAACAAGGTATTTACAATAATATTTGACTTTCTTACTCTTTTTGGGTTGCAGTTTGGGTCACAGTAGGAGAAGATCTCGTGGAGAACAATTCCAAAGCTCCACACATCCGATTTGTGTGAGAACCTGCACTCATTGATGGACTCTGGGGCGTACCTGCATTAAATGACAGGAGCATCACTATTATGGGTCCAAAGGCACAGAAGCAGAGGTTCAATTGCAAAAAATTAAAAGACCCACTCTAATGAAAATTATATTTTTGGTGTTTTTAACGTGTTCTTGTGGCATTTTTCTGATGATGGTGGACATTTATGAAGAAAATTAAGCTTAAAATTGCATTTCTGAATATGTCTTTGTTCAAATCGTTGTGAATAAGGAGCAGAAAAAAATTCTGTTTCAAAAAGGTTGTGTTTGTTATGTAGAAAATACGAAAGGCGGGCCACAAGCTCCCTGCTGAATAGATTCATGTACGTCTTCTTTTTCCTTGTCTGAGCTGGTATCTGGCTCTAAACTGTGCAGATGGATGGCTTCAGTATTGCTCACCCTTTTTGTTGCACCAGTAATATTAGGTTGGTGTTTGAATATGTCCTCCAGAAAAATCAAAGACTGTCAAAGATGATTTCTTCTTACAAATATTTTACTAAAGGTGGAATATAAATACCAGAAGATGGGGCTTTCTCCGGGCTGTGACACTCGATAGTACTCCTTGTCAGAGGGAATAACCTTTGTCAGTCCAAAATCTGCTATTTTCACCAGAGAATCACTTGCAACAAGGACGTTTCTGGCTGCAAGATCTCGGTGGACATAACGCTGACTCTGCAGGTACTCCATCCCCTAAGAAAATTTTAGATAAAAGAAAAACCAAAAAAAATGTCAACTTCATTTAGAGTACAAAAGTGCTGTTGGAAAATAAGCTGTTGAGAATTTATTTTGAAACCTAACCTAACCACGTTCTATTCACTAGAGTCGAAACTCTTCATTTAAAGATTGTAACTCCGACCCTCACCTGACAGATCTGAGAAGCAAAAAGCAGCATCCGCCTGGTCGTGATGTTGTGTTGGTTCCTCTCCAAGTAACCAATCAGACTGCCATATGGTAGGTACTCCATCACTAAACTCATACTGCGGCGTCCTGCAAAGCAAAAGTCCAATGCAAACAAAGTTCTAAGTCTGGGTAAATGTTATCTCTGCTGAAAAAAGAACAAAGATTGTCTTACCCATGCTGTAGCAGATTCCTTTGTATTTGACAATGTAGTCAAAGTGTAAAGCACTAAGCATTTTAATCTCCCTTTGGAAGTCCTCCAGGCTCGACTGCTTGTTGGTTTGCAGCTTCTTCACAGCAACCAGCTCGCCGGTGTTATCACAAAGAGGGTCGTAACGACAAAGTTCAACACTGCCAAAGTTTCCCTGGACAAGTCACACAATTAGGTCAGGAACAAAAGAGCAAACAGATTTGTATGACGCTTCTTTACCTTTCCCAGGTGGGAGATGTAGCATAGATGTCTCTCCTCAAACAGAGGGTGCTCGAGCTCATCAGGACTGAGATTTCTGAACATTGGACTCTGCGTTACCGGCTCAGTGGAATGAAGTATCTCATAGTCTGTCGTGAAACACAGTGACGTGTTGCTTAGCTGCATGAAATGACTCCAAGACAGTTAACTTTTGGTTCTTAGAAATTCTCTCTTTATTTTTACTTACTATGATAAATGGTGAATGCACAGTTACCTGATGTGATGAGACTGTTGAGCTGACGGATGATACTGCGACAGGAAGGTCTGAACGCTGCCTCGTAGTCCATACACTGATCTATGAGATCTGCCAGCTCTGTCCACTGGGAGGGGGGCAGATGGTGCCTTTTCTCATAAAACTTCTGCTTCTGTACAAACAAATAGCAGATGATATGCAACAACCAAGCTTGTCTTCAGGCTCTTTATTAAAGCTTGATTTATCCATATTTGTTTCATTGCAATATTGTTTTGGTAAGTACTTTTCCAAATACTTTTTTCATAAAATGTCTGTTTTGCAATAATGCTTTACGTCTACAACCAAATATTATTTTCCAAAAAAATAGGAAAAATCTAAAGTCGTTCTAAAGCTCAATCAAAACCTTGGAGAACTATTGTTCTGACATAGAATATGATTAAACTGAGACTTCAATAGATCTTTTTCAAAATAACATTCAACCGTTTTTGTGATGGAACTGCACTTTTCTCTGCAGCCACTGAGTGGCAGCGACAAACATGAATAATCTGAGTGTAACCCTTGTGCTATCCTAGGCACTTTACCATTGGGAGTTGGGTCATCTAGACCCACTAGACAGTGCGCTGAACCTTTTTTCTTCATTGATTTGTGATCCTCACTGGTGTCCATGGATTACATGAAATCTTTCCACCTTTATCCACCTTTGTTATGGTAGGGAGAACACGTCAATGTAAGGGTGGGGTCATCTAAGATAGCACTTAAACGCTCTCACTTCTTGTTGAATTCATTCATTCATTCATCCTCTTCCGTTTATCCCTTTCGGGGTCACGGGGCTGCTGGAGCCAATCCTGGCCACTCATGAGCGAAGGCAGGGGACATCCTGGACAGGTCGCCAATCTGTCACAGGGTCACACATATCACACACCCATGCACACTCACATTCACACCTATGGACAATTTTGAGTAACCAATTAACCTAGGATCTTGTTGAATTGTTTTCCAAAACACTCTTTAAACAATTGCCAAAGATTTTCTAAACGATCGAATGATAATCCACACCATCAGAAAGCTCAAACAATGACGTCATTTTTGACCTCAACAGATCTCATGTCCTCTCACTGTTTAGACGTGCATTTTACCTGAAAAATTAGAAATAGGTCAACTCAGTAAAACACACAGTCAGTTGAGTCCTCCCTCCAGTAATGGTTTTACCTTTTCTAGGTTCCAGCCTTGCAGCAGGGAGTTTCCGTTGTTAAATATTTCCCACACAGTGGCACCAAAGCTCCACTTATCAGACTCCAGGATCAGGTTTTCTGGGGCCTCAAGCACCTCCGGTGCCACCCAAGGAATCCGGTCCAAGATAACTGAAGAAAAGGTGTTGGAGAGAAGAGAGTATTACAGTCCCCCACGACATTTTTTAGTTTTAGTTTTAGTTTTTTAACCAAACCTAACTAACAACCTAAATGTCTTACACAACCATATTTCAAGTTTATCTGAGGCCACTGTTTCCAAAATCTTCTCTACATGGGGGTGACCGTTGGTGCTGAGCTGGGGGGGGGGGGGGGGGCAGGGTTAGGGGCACTGACTGACAGTCTCTGTTCTCAAAAGTTTATCTGTAGCAATAAAGAGACACTCTCTGAACAATGTGTGGAATGACAAAACAAATGTGTGTACCAGACCCTGCCGTTTGATAAAATGACACACAAATCAGAAATTTGACAAAAATGCCTTGAATTCCATTATAGTTAAGGCTACACTAGTGATGCCAACGTAGCGTATTTAAATACGTGCAGCCCAACAACAAAATCCCGCCTTGGACGCAATTAGAATACATGCGGCCAACGCAGCAGCAATGTGCCATCTTCTCTTCTCTCGCATCTGAGCAGATCAGGGAGCCCCTGGGCCGTTGTGACATCATAACATCTCATTAATTTTAACAAAGCATCTTTGCGACACTTTGATTGACAGCATTTTAAAAGATGAAATACTCAGAAATGCAAAATTTTTTGGTTCTCTTTCACAATAAAAATGCCACATGTACATGTTGAAAACTCAAAAAACATGATTTTCATCCGAGGGGGACTTTAATCATTTGTTTGTTGTTGTTTGGAACCCCGTTAACCCTTGCGCTATCTTAGATGACCCCACCCTTACATTGACGTGTTCTCCCAACCATGACAAAGGTGGATAAAGGTGGAAAGATTTCATGTAATCCATGGACACCAGTGAAGATCACAAATCATTGAAGAAAAAAAGTTCTGTCTAGTGGGTCTAGATGACCCAACTCCCAATGGTAAAGTGCCTAGGATAGCACTAGGGTTAAATACAACAAACATTTACAGCTATTTTAAAAAGCAAGACATTAGAAATACATAAACAACTACATATCTTTTTGTTCGTGCATGAGCACTTATTTTGACAGAAGCACCCATGTTTCTTGACAGTTGATGCAGAAAAGCAAGCTTCAGAATAAATAACTTCTAGAAGCACAGAAGACAAATGTCTTCTGTGTCTTCTCACGGCTTTTTACCTTTTAGTTAACATTTATTAAATAGAGTAAATCTTCAAAGTAGGAGTGGTTGTGTAATCAAAAATGCTAAAAGATTAAATAAAAAATCTGGAATCTGTAGTAGAAAATGTACCTTTTTACTCTGTTTGGTTTCATTGGAAAACACTTAAATAAATCACTTGAAACAGTTACAAATTGAAACAAATTGGGTTTGATTTGACAATCAGCTGTACTCATATAAATGTTTTGTAATGATAAACCTCAACTCTTAGGAACATTTTCCTCACATTTCACAACAGAGTCCCAATTTTGTTTATTAATTTATTTATTTATTTTTAAGGTTTTTAGAGATATTTTGGGTCTAAAGAAAAAATCTTTATTTGATTGTAACATAATTGTATTTTAATGGTACATCATGTTTATTGATATTTGTAATTGTTGTTTTTAGCTTTTTAGGCAAAGAATTTTAACACCTGTTCAGGAACAACATGAAAAATAGCTGCTGTGCTAATTCTGGCTCATTGCAGTGATAGAAAACATAATAAATAAATAAAACAAATGTAATTAAACATAAATGTGGGCTTTACCATCCTTGTCCAGCATGGCCACACTAATGCCGGGATCGCTCAGCTTGATGAAGGGAGAGCTGCCCTTGTCACCTTCTCTCGCCAGCAGCAGATTTTTTGCACAAATGTTTCCGTGAACAATGTTGTGTTCCTCCTGCAACAACATCGAATGTCACCTTGGACTTCTGTTGCTTTTTAAAACATTCTTGCCTCTATTTCACAGTTTACAACATTAAAAAACAAATCTCCCCACAAACTTGAGATGTTTTTCTTACCAGAAAGCTGAGGGCGCACGCAAGCTGCTTGGCCACATTGAGTTTCCAGCTCACTGACACAGATCTCGCCCTTTTCAAATAAAGGTCAAGGGCCCCATGCTTGACAAACTCCTGCACTATGATGTCTGAAAGACACAGCAAGATCTGTTTCCACAGCTGTACTTCCAACAGAGGGTCTTAAACGGTCACTCATGAGAACAGAGAGTCAGCTGGATGTGTGTCCCCATTTTAACTTTATATCATTTCCATGAAACAGTTCATCCGCACTAACTTGGCTTGTTCAGTTTAGTGGTTTACAGTTACTCAAACGAAGGAGTAGACTTTGTTTGAATTACACAAAAAACATCTAGTATTTATCATTTGAACGCATTAGTAATTATTTAGTTTAGAAAAATCTAACAGCATGGGATGAAATGTTTCTTTGCGGCCCTCAAATGAACCAACAGAAAACGTTATATTGCAACTTACTCTTTACTCCATGAACACTAACACCGTACACAAAGAGGAGGTGTTTGTGTGAAATCTGAGTCATCAAACTTGCGGCCTCGAAGAACGACTGGAAGAAAGAGGACGTTCATAAAACATCATGCAGTAGGTGTGTTCCTCTACAACTAATCCATTTATTATCCACATTCTTTTGAAACTAACCTCCCAGTAGTTTTTGTGAGCAGCATCAAGTTCTTTCAAGAGAACTTCTGTCTGGTGTTTCTCCCCGTCAAGTGTGTAGGTTTTGTAACCTTTAAAAATTCGTGTGAAGGATCCCTGTCCAAGGCTTTCAACCTAAAAGAGAAAATCTGATCAAAAAAATGGCTTTCGAGTTGCCTATTGCATAAATAAAAACAGCCTGTCGTCAGTGCAATATTAGAATCTGAAGGTCAAAATTCAGGATTGAACTATTTCTGAGTGAGACTTTGTGAGAGCTTTTCCTTCCCCCAAAATGGCCTCGTTTCATTTGTGTTTTCCACATCCTGGTTTTGGGAAATCTTGGACTCAAAGGAGCCAAGCGGGTTGCAGGGTTTTCCTCTTTTTCTCTACCACTGGGGATCCCAGGTCAAGGTCTGTTGAGAGATTCTGGATTTTGGTTTCCTTAGGGTGTGGCAGATCCAACCCCATCTTCTCCTTCTGATCTCTTCTTCCACTGGTTTGTTCTTTGTTGCTGATGGTTCCCAGCCAGTGGATCTTAGGGATTCTTTTTCGACAGGAATTGATAAAAGTCTGCATTCTCTTGATAGTTATTTTTGTCTCAGTTCTGTACATAAGAACAGACTTGATGTTAAGGCCGTGTCACGCACCCAATATGTACATTTTGCGCATTTTCCACGCATGGAATTTCTGTTTGTCTTGATACATGAGTGATATCCATAATTCACAAGTGTTTCTTGTGTATGTCATTCATTGCTGTGTGCATGTATGATATCCGTTGATGGGTCTTTAGCTGAATTCGGTCTTAAGCTGTTCAAAATTTTTGTTTGGTTGAGAATTATGCAGTTTATTGGCATTTCATGTAGCTTATACACAATTATTACGTAAATCTTATGCAGTTGTGCAGGATTTTTGTGAGATGCATACGTAAATTGTGGCTTTCCATGACCGTTCCACGCATGTACTAATGATGTACAATTTTTATGTTGCGTATGGTAAGATACATGAAGGTCTCCAACTTTTCCAAATTTTTGTCACAGAGCTTCACTGACTGTCCTGGGAGAGCTGATCTTTAGGATCTTGGTCTTCTGGGGTTGGAGTTGTTTTGACAAAATAGTTTAGCTGTTTTCGCAGCAGGCAGGACTGAGGCAGTTTATCCTTAGAGGACAGAAATGAGGAATCAGGAAGTGTTGTTATTAATCAGGAGTCTGCAGAAAATAACACTTAATGTAATCAAAGTATGATGTATGGGGAAAGAAAAGGGGTACACCCCTTCATGTTTTAACATTAATATTTTACTATTATCAAGACTAAAGAGGAATAAAAAAAAGGTTGGCTGGTAAATGTTCGTGAAGTTGGAGAACAATTCCTAAATCCAAATTCTGACTGTTTGAAACTCTCCCTGCTTTTTATGTGAGTTCCCTGCCAAAGGCATCCCTTAATTCTGGTCTTGTGTGTTTAAATGTCGGAATGAATTGACCATGGGGCCGTATTGACACACTCACCCATTTCAGGTCTTCATATTTGATCATCTGGAACTGGATGTGGCTGAACTTGTTCCTGTCTGGTATCGGCGACCCCTGAACCTCAACAGCGCTGCTGTTGCGTATGATGATCAGGTTGGTGAGCTCTTTAAAAGCAAAAACAGGCAAGACGTATTTTTTTAAGATATAAAAAACAATTCAAAAATACTCAATTCAGAGGAAAAAAAACATTAGCTGATTCTTCATTATAAATAATTCACCGTGAATTAGGCTGTAGTGGTCGGTACGTTTACTCTGCATGTTGAAAACTTAAGGTAAAATAGTATTTGATGGGTAAAAATGACAAGACTTCTGAAAAATGATAGAAAACAGCCTGTTGATGTGGGAGTGGAGCAATACCTTTGGGCCGAGGTGGGCAGCAGCGAGCTAACTTGACAGGTATCTCAGCCAACAGCAGCATGTTCATTTGATAATAGCTGGTGAGCTCCTTTAAGCTGGAAAAGAACTTCTGGACACCAGGGAGGGTGTAGTGCTCATTTTTAATGATTAGACAGTCTTTGTAATCTAAGCCGAGCTCGGTCTGCAATAACAAACAAAGAAAACAATCAAGTTTTAGAAATATGTATTCAGTTGAAACTTCAGTCCCTTAACTTGATGGGATTTGGTTATAGAAGCTAAAAAAAGGTGTTATAAAGTATGATTGCATTAAAATGAGGATAGTCCATGGACCCTTTTCAAATGTTCATCATAATTACTTCTTTGTGTGTTTTTATTCTTTATTTTTTGCCTTAACACACAGCACGCTCAGTTGTCAACCAAAGACCAAAGATAACAAAACTGCTTGAAAAGATCCTGCGGTTCCAAATTCTGCTCACTTGGGGCGGGATGGGTAACTAGTTTAATAAACTGGCTGGTCCTGCTATCCTCTGATTCCTCACCACATCACCTTCACCTTGAAAGTTTTCTTCCAACCCTTGCTCTCAAGCAGACCAAGGTTTGCCGGTTTGCAGGACGCTCATACAAGCTTAGCTGAGCTTTCAGACATGCCAAACAAACTGGACTATCCAAGAAATAAACGATATCTGGTGCAAATGAAATATGATTTCACCTTTTAAAGTATGATCATGCATTCCTACCTGAACACAGACTGTGAGGAAGTATTTGCCATAGTTTTTGGGACTCTGTCGAAGAAGAAAGGTGCCACCTCTGCACCCTGACTTTTTCAGCTTGTTCACTGCAAACTCTGAACTGATGTGGAAGACATTTTATGGTTAAAAATATGACAACTATTTCACATAAACACTCGTGTTCAAATGACTTACGTGATTGGGCCGTGGCAGTCATTTTTGTTTCTGTATAGAATACTCGGAGGTGCAATGTCTTGGCAGAAAAAGTTGTTTGAGTCTGTGGTCAGTCTGAAGTAGCCATCCACAAGAGACACAAAGGAAAAGGCCTCCTTGAGACTCTTAAAGTTTACTTCCTGTTGAAAAAAAGTCACATTCATCCAAAATCAGTGAGGAAAAACTGGGCAGGAATCAGGCAGGAATCTTAGTAATTCTTCATTCGTTCAGACTTTTACCAAACATCTGTCGTCCTTGTGAGTTATTGTGACCATTCTGCTGTCTTGAGAAGCTTGGTCCTGGCAAACCCTCTTTATACTGATGTCAATAATTTCCCCAAAATCACAGAAGGTCTCCCATTTCTGAGGTCAGAAGAAGTTAAAAAGATTTAGGGTTCATTTTTAAGCAAATAATTTCCTTATTTATTCTGCATCTGAGACTCTGTATAAAAGATGTTTATAGTTTATGTGACGTACAATTTTAAAAACCCTCTCCGATCATCTTTTGAGACAAATGTTCCCAGTGGTCTTTTAACTGTGTTCATGTTGTTTTTAGTCAAAAAACTCCTTCCCTCTCGCTGAGAGCTTGTGGCAGGAAGCTTGTAGTTTAGTATCTACGTCACAAATACGATATTTTTCAAACTGCCTTTTATTTGTCGGATTTGCAATCATTTGAATAAATAAATACTCTAAAAAGCAACATTAATCTTAATTATTTTTAATATGTGTCCTCTATTGTCAGAAAAATGCATCAAGAACATGTTAAAAACACCAGAAACATATTTTCCACTGGAGTGGGTCTCAGATGCCTTATATTTCATATATATATTTCATAATTGGTCATTAAAGACAAAGCTGGAGTGTATCAATGTCATCCATTCAGTACGAAGTAGTTCCTGCAGTTTTAAAAAGACAGGTCCATTTTTCAATGGCCTACTGTTTCACCAATCCGTGGACCAATTTCATAAAATGAAAAAAGGACATGTATTCATAAATTCATAGAAGAAAGTTTCTGATGTTTTTTCCCACCTAAACACAGAAGACAAAAAACTCACGGCTTTTTACCTTTTAGTTAACATTTATTAAATTGAGTAAATCTTCAAAGTAGAAGTGGTTGTGCAATCAAAAATGCTAAAAGATTTAAGAAAAAATCTGGAATCTGCAGTAGAAAATGTACCTTTTTACTCTGTTTGGTTTCATTGGAAAACACTTAAATAAATCACTTGAAACAGTTACAAATTGAAACAAATTGGGTTTGATTTGACAATCAGCTGTACTCATATAAATGTTTTGTAATGATAAACATCAACTCTTAGGAAAATTTTCCTCACATTTCACAACAGAGTTCCAATTTTGTTTATTAGTTTATTTATTTATTTTTAAGGTTTTTAGAGATATTTTGGGTCTAAATTTTTGCATAATTCTAGAGTTAGTACATTTTTGTTATTGTGCTTTTCTCCACCCATCTACAACATTTTGTCTTACCGGGGGGCCGTCAGAATCATCATCTCCACTGGTTTGAATTCCTGTGTCTCCTGTGACCCGCACAAGTTTGAATGGCGCCTTTGATTGAGAAGAAAAATGGCTCACATGGAAGGTCTCACTTCCCATCGAAGGCTCAATGCCAGCCAGTTCCATCAGGTATTTGATTTTTAAACTGCACTCATCCACTGAACAGTTTCCAAGTTTCTTTAAGAAGCGCTTGAGCGTGTTCCTGATTCTGTAACGGTCCAGGCGGTTTCGTTTCTGGATGTCATGGCGATGTGACTTGGGAAGACAAGATTTATAGCTGAAGAAGAGTATTTGATTAGAAATAATGTCCACAATCTGGCAAAAGTCTTGTTTTTACTTGGTTATTTAACTTCTGTAGTTTACTGGATGTTACTAAATGTTATTCTTCTGTGATCTAAAGACAAACTAAAGCAAAAATATATATATAAAAAAATATATATATATATATATATATATATATATATATATATATATATATATATATATATATATATATATATATATATATATATATATATATATATATATATATATATATATATATATATATATATGATTTATTCCTTAAGCTCCTGTTCCTGACTCACCTGACAGTTTTGCAGAGCTCTCTTATGCTCTGGTGGCGTTCTTTTGCCATTCTCCATAGGTCCAACACAGCAAGGCCCAGACATTCTTCTTGGACACTCAAAGGTGGCTCCACTCCACATCTGCTGGAGATGAAATCGCTGCGCATCTAAGTGAAACAAATACACAATGATGAGTGTCACATTTACCCCCAACCAGATTTGTTATGCCCTTTTTCATGACATCAGAGGTGAATTCCTAAAACTAAAAAAGAAAAGATTAACCATTTTGTGTTGGATTGTGGAAATAATAAGTAATAATAATAATAAGTTTTTCTATAAGTTTATATAGCTACACCTTTTGTTAACTTTTTTGTTTTTCTTTGACGGTTGTTATGGCATTTGTGCTAATCTGTTCACTTTTTAGCCTACTTTACATTAAAAAACATTCAAGAATGTTTTTATGGCATCTGATTGAACACATAGATATCAAATAATGCATTGATTAGAATATAAAGAAAAATGAAAAAAGATGTTAGATAAAGGCCCGTACACACCAGGACGAGTATTCGCCAGGCGTTATTATTCGCCAGCGTTTTTCGCCACGTCTTTTGTGTTCACACCCAGGCGATTTTCGCTGCCGATGAGGCGAGCGAACATGCAATTTCCTTCCCTGACATTAGATGGCGCTTAATGTAAACAGAAATACTCCTGTACACAAGGTGGCGCTGCGCAACTTTACGATTCTTAAAGTCGCTTTTCACTCAGAAGAAGAGAGCAAGTATTTACGCGCTTGTCAGAATCATACAAAGAAAACATGAATATTTCAAGCATCAGTAGCTCCAACTGGTGCTTGGTTCGGGGATATTTAAGAATGTCCGTCATTATTTCTTCGCGGCAGTGTAGACGCTACTTGGCGTCTAACTTCTTCGCTGGTATGTGTGCTCAGCAAGGCAGTTTTGTGTTTGAGCGCCCCCAAGTTGTGTTTTACTGTAACTTCAGAAGCTCCAGACACGTTGGCAAAAGCGCCATTCTCATTGGTCGAATAGATTTCGACGCGACGCGTCGGGAAAAAAAAACGAACCCGAGGCGTTTTTTTTTTTTGACGCTTTGGCGCTTGCCGTTTTTTCGCGTCGGTGTGCACACTCACATTGGTGCCCTTTGTTTAGTCACGAGGCGTTAAACGTCGGCGAAAATCGCCGGCGAAATTCGTCCCGGTGTGAACAGGCCTTAATGATGTTATATCTTTTTAAAAATATATTTTTGCCTAAATTACAAAAGGGCTTAATTCAAATATACACCTAGTGTGCCAAAAGATTCACAACCCTTATTGTAACATTAAAATATGTCCAACACAGGAGTCTTTCAGCTCTCATCTGTTTGCTTAGCTGTTGGACAGGACAAGTAAAAATATAATAATAATAACAATAATTATATATATATATATATATATATATATATATATATATATATATATATATATATAATTTTTTTTTTGCACAGCTGCCATTATGCGGTTCTTATTAGATCACGTGCAGATTATTTATCAAGTAACTGAATGGAGTGCCATTGATAATGCTCAGAAAATATATTTTTAAAAAACATTTAAAGGAATGACACATTCTTGTAACAGATCTGTCCTACTTATTGATTATCATCAAGACATATTGTCATGTAAAACCAATAATCGTTGCTACACATCAAGTCAGAAAGATTTTAAAGTATAGGCATAACTCCTTGTATACAGTTTTCCAACCAGTTTCAAATAGTCTAAACTGAATGTAAGACATCTTACTATGATTTCTTTTTTAATAAATTTTTTTGACAATGAACAAACTTAATTTCTTGACAAACAGGGTCAATCAGATATATGACTTTGTACTTTACCTGAGCAAAAAGATAATCAATGACGTTGTAGTCGAGCACTGGACTGATTCTGTCTCTTGTTAGACTGTAGCGGCATGATGCTCTTGATCCTTGACCTAACCAGTTTCTAAAGAAAAACCTGGACAAGAAAGACAATAACTCTTACTCTTGATTAAGAGCTGCAAATTTTCTGTTACGTAAATCCATTTAGTCTCCTGATGTGTTGTCTTTCACTGCAGGCGAGTACTAGGGAGCAACTTGATATTTTCCTGCTGAATCTAAATAAAGACAAAAATGACAAAAAAGTTGCTTCCAAGATAGAAACTAATGATGAATTGTAAAAACAGAATACAAGTACCTTAAGTATAATTTATTGGAAGTAATCATTTTTAAATTGTATTTAAACCTGATTATTGTTTTCCATGGAGGCTGGAGAACGGCCATGCATTCACATGAGCAAATGCAAACGCACTGGACCCAAACAGAGTTTCCTGGTTTTGAGGCATCAGTGCTGAGACGACTGTTTTTTCTTTCTTTCAGATACTCTCTTCAGAGGTCACCACTGCAAATCCTCTCCATCTAACCTTCCCCACTCATATCAATTACCCTCAAGTCCTCCTTCACTGCATCCTTGAACCTCCTCTTTGGTTTTCCTCTTGCTCTTAGTACTTAAAGTCCTCTTTCTTCCCCTCTGCTCCCTTTAATCTCCCCGCTCCACTTCAGTCTGTTTCATGCACACAAAGATAATCTGTTTTTCTGTAACTGACTTTAATTTCTCTTATTTCCAGAACAAACCTCCTCCTCTGTAGATGTTCCTGCTTTCACTATAGATCACAGTGTCATCTGCAAACATCATGGTTAGGGTCAGAGCTGAAGCTAAATCAAATATGTGTCTGGGTCAAGTCTAATATCTAAAGTGCAACTGAACCAGAGCACCATTAACTAAAGCAAGAGTTTGGTGAATGTTCGGATTACAATTGATAGTCCCGGGAGATGTTGTACGTCTAGAAATGTTATCTTAAAAGCTGAAAATGTTTATTTGCTTTATATATTTTTTACTCAACCAAGATAACAAATATACCACACATCATATTGTGCTCTGGCTTTGATATTAGAGTAATTTACCTGACTCTAAAGTGGACTTCTAAATTTTCATCTGAGTCAAACATGTGCGATGGAGGATACCAAAATGACATATCTGCAGATGTCAATCCAAAGAGGTCAATGTACACAGGTAAGATTCCTGGGGGGGAAACAAAGGTATAATGAAACAGCATTTAGTCATTGACGATGATGGTTATCAGAAGCTTTGAACCAGCCTCTTTTTATTTTATTTATTTTCTTCAATCTCACCGCATATCTCTCCTGCTTTGATGCAGACATTTTCAGCAGAAATCTGTTTGGAGGAAATGTGTATTGTCGTTCCAGCCTTTGTGTCAGGAAAGTAGTAGAGGTGCACTTGTAAACCGGGGGTCACACTGGAACTGGACGTCTGACTCCCTCCCCGGTCTCTGATCACCAAAGGGGTAGAGTCCTCCTCCCTCTTATTCAAAGGCATTTTCCACGACAGCTCTAATCAACAGACCATAAAGTTCATAAAGTATTACAATGAGGTGTGTGACGAAAGCTCCATTTACATCAATTGAACCAGTTTAGGTTGAGTCAGCACCGAGTGGGCTTTAAGCAGTACTATGAATCTGGAGTATATATAATGGAAATAGTTCTAACTAATTTTCAGTTCAAATTTAATGACAAAAGCAGTAAAAATGATTTTTTTTTATTGGAATGTCCAATGTAACTCATTCGTAGGCAGTTTAAATGCAGGGGACGGAGCCATTTTCCAGCCTCTTGATCTTTTGTCTAAACGATTCACAAGTATAGACCATTTAGAGTCTAAAAAAGGGATTTGAAGCAATTAGCTAGAAACAAGGCTCCATTCAAAAGCCTTTCTGACACAGCGGTACTCTGCAACAGCAGGTAGTATTGGGTCACTGCTGCATGTAAGACATTTAATCTCTTCTTACAACCTGATCTGGCTGCCCACAAACTTAGGCTTGTTCTTTTCAGACTCAGAAAACCAGAGATCCACATTCGGAGAATATCAGGGGGATGATTTGTCTTGTCCGCAACCTTTCATTTTTTTTGACATTCTGTCATTTCATCAACTTGGATAGGTTAAAACAACACATAAAGTGTATTACTTTAATGCTTAGCAAAAGTTTAATTTTTTCTTGGTCAGATCCCCCAAAATTGTTAAATAAAAATCCCAATTTTTTTTGTTTTTTTCTTAACTTGTCCTGTCCAACAACCGAGCAAACAGATCAGAGCTAAAGGCCTTTTGTTTTGGACAGATTTTACTATTACAATATGGGGTTATAGATCTTGGTAATCAAGGTGTATTTATATTATAAGCCCCTTTTGTTTTAGTTTTATTATAATTTTTATTTATTAATCACATTGTTTAACACATTATATATTAGGTACTTGTGTGTGTATATATATAAAGGACCCGAGCTTGTGTGAGAAACCACCTGCAGAGGGTTGAGAGGGGCGTTAAGTTTATATATATATATATATAGAGAGAGAGAGAGAGAGAGAGAGAGAGAGAGAGAGAGAGAGAGAGAGATATAGATATATATATATATATATATATAGAGAGAGAGAGAGAGATATAGATATAGATATAGATATAGATATATAGATATATATATGTGTGTGTTCTTTTTTTTTACAGTGGTGCAGCAGTAGGTTGGTTGACATCTGATTAGAAGATTGCAGGTGAGATTATAAACTGTGTGTCAGTGGGTTAGGAGGGAGGGATAAAGCCGACAGGTAGCAGTGTGACAGTGTGCACGTGTGGGTGGAGATGCAAGCATGCTGCCAAAGTGAACCATGTGTCCATTTGGGGGACAAGATCCTCCCAAGCCTGACCGGCCAGACCAGGAGAGAGGGGGCAGGAGACCCCAGATCTTGGAGCAATGAGCAAGGGAGGCTGCCCACCCACCCGTCCAGGTGCAGAGGAGGCCCCCCCTACGGGGATCCCACCAGCATAGCGGAGCAGGGCAAGCTCACTCAGTCGGACCCGACGGCAGCCATTGGGGTCACCAGTCGCTGGATGCAGACACGCGGGCAAAAGACGGAGTCAGGACCCAGAGACCCAGGGGCCGCCCACCACCCAGTTGGAGTCTCATCACCACAGGCCAGAGCAGGCCCAGGCGCCCGATACAGGCGGCCCAAAGACGACGCAATCGAAGCTCCACCCCTGCCCCCCCAGACACTACACTATCCTCTACAACACCCCTCACCCTACACCTTCCTCAACTTCTCCTCCCGTATCCGCCCCTGGTGCCCTCCCCACCCTGCAGAGGGGAGGCAGAGCCCAAACAGGCCCCCGCAAGGTAGCCACCGGCCCTGTCCCACCCATGCACTCTCACACACATATATTCTTCTGGTTGCCCCCCTCGTCACCACACAGTAACCCCCGCCGGCTGACCGACCCCCCAGCGCAGCATGCCCGGCCACTGCCCCGGCCAACATGATCCCCACAAGCCAGACTGCCTTGAGAGGACCCAGGCGGGTGAAAACCAGCCGCTCCTCCCTATCCCACCTATGCATTGTGGTGTGGGTGTGAAGTGTGTGCGCTGCAGGTAAATTAGGTCTCCAGTGGGGTGGCAGGCCCCACTGCTGCCAAACAGCAGAGCCTTCCCACTCTGGGGTCCCTCTGTGTGGTGTGTATTTGTTGTGTGTGTGATGCCAACATACAGTGTGTGGTGTCTAAAGTGAAAATTAAAATTGTGGGGCGGACCAGTGAGAGACGGGTCCGGGTTTTTCACCATGCCCTCCTCCACCAGCCCACCCCCGCAAGGCCCTAGATGAATGAAGGTGTCTAATATGCAAGTAAAAGTGGAATGGAGGGCGGATGCCGATGAGGCCCCAAAGAAAGCCGCCCCCGGTAAACCCCGCCGGCATGACCCACCCATCCAACTCCCAGAGCCCTAGGTGTGTGTGTGCATAATTTGTTAGGGTGGGAGCAGGAAGGAGTAGGCGGATGGGAACAACCTAGGAGAGAGGGCTTCCCCTGGGCAACTGGCCCCCTAGCCAGCCGCAGTTGGTGTCTCCACTTCCCAGGGCGACCGTGCAGCCAGGAGGTGACCAGCCAGCCGCTTACAGAGGCCAAGCCAGTGCCAGTGCAGAGAGACAGTCACCAAGGGAGGGACCCAGTGCTGCATCCAAAGGACAGGAGGTCCAGCACCACAACTCATGCCCCTGACATAACTGAGGGACCAGCACAATGCCCCCATCCCAGGGCGCCCCCACCCCCCAAATAAAAAAATAAAAAAGACCTTCACACCAAGAGCCAAATAAATAAATATAGCAAAATGAAATATATGAAACCCTTTACCTCTTGGTTGTGGATGCATCACTGACCCCCGGGGCGCCAGGCCAAGGCGGTGGCAAGGACCGCGCAGGACCCAGCAGGGCACGGGCAAAACACTGGCCAAGGTAGCTGGCCCCCAGGACCCTAAGCCCCCCCCCAACTCACGCCAAACACCCAACACGGCCCCTGGCCACCAATCCCAAACTTTTTAAAACTGTTTTTCTGAGATACATATTTACACTTATGGACAAGTTGTGGAAATCACTAAGAAATACCCTACATCAAGGGCAAGTGGGTGGTAGAAGCGTAAGTTTGATAAGTGGCGTATACTCATAGGGTGCTTTTAAACCTTCTACAAAGCCCAAAGTTCTTAAAAGTGCTATAAACTCACAGCTGCACACATCAATACACCAATGGTGTCCGCCGTCACTGCAGGGATGCTGACAAAAACGAAGGGATTGACTTAAATTATCTAATTTTTTATTTTATTTTAGATAACATCAAAAATTAATGTAGTTTTTTTTGCGTGCAGTAATTTCCACTGAAGAATTGTGGGAATTTCCTCTGCAACTCATAAAACTACCTTGTCCGAATCGAGAACAGTCTAAAGACATATGTATTCACTATGTCATTACATCCTGTATTGTTCTACACACAGGATTAGGGTTCCTGGTAAAAACACATTGTTTACCAAAGGTAAGGGAAGTGTAAAAATAAATGAGGTAAATGTGTAGGCTGTCTATATTCTTTAATAGCTGAACATTTCTAGTCCTCTTATAAGAGAACAAGCATTTAACCTAAGTTATTGCAGTCTAGTGCGACTCAGAAAAGCGAACTCTGATGAAAAATAAGAATAAACAGCTTTTATACTCACAACTTCAGAGTGTCCTGTGATTTTCCAGGCTGTTTTCTTTAGCTGGTCTCTTTAAATATAGGTAAATAATGTTATTCTTTGCGAGTTTGTCTCTCTAGAGCAGGTCTTCCTCTTTAACTAGTGTGCTTTCAGTTGTTCTGTTGTGGGGGCGCGTGAGTTGACAGGAAGTTCATATGATTTCCTGATTTTGACATGGCGTTTGACAGGCGCTTCTAGTCAACTGTTTTTTTCACCTCTGACATCAGACTGAACTACAAAATGTTAAATAGTTTGTATTTTGTATTTCTCCCCGGAAGTTACCAATATGTGCCTTGTTTTACAATTTAGTCAAAGATCCAGTATTTTTAAATGTAACTTTAGCAATTCAATAACTGTTTTTGAATCAGCTTCTTTCTCTCTTGTCAATGTAGGGTTAGAGTAAGCAGGTTTTACAGTTTTACTTGTGTTTCATTTAAAAAATAATAATAATCTCAGCGGCACAAAAGCTTTAGTGACAATAAAGCAATACAAATAGGAAAAAGAATGCAAAGTATAAAAAACATAAACAACAATAAAAAATAAAATACTATAATACAAAGCATAAGTATCAAAGTTTAAGTAAGATGCAGAGGAAGGGCAGAATGACGCCACATGTGAATACAGCCACCAGAGTAGAATTTTGAGTTTGAATTTTAATATGGAGAAACTTGTTGTTGGTCTAAATGATTTGCTTCTCAACCTGTACAGGAAGTCCAAAAATTGAACACTGAGGTACTCCGCATGACACAGTGACGTACAATAACCAATGAAAATGCATGGTCCCTGCTTTCAAATACATTTTGACCCAAACGTATTGTTTTCTGCTTTGCCTTTTTTTGCGCAAAGTTCAATGACCTTTCTAGATAAAAGTATTGAACTGTTTAAACATCAGCATTTTATTGCAATAATTAGAATATATCAATTCATCAGAGACAAGAAAAAAGAGCTAGTTGAATTCTGTGGTTTCACTTTTTAGCAGCAGTTTCCTGTTGCAGTTTTTACTCAACCACCTTTTTTTAAACTGTGCTCATGTTTCTGCCTTGGTACAACCTGCTCTACAACCACCACTGCTGTTTTTTGTGTGCTTCATATTAAAGCCAGCTTTCATTAGGACTTCCAGGACCCACAGTGCTTTTCATTTTCTGTGTTTATGTGAATAAACTTCATCAGCTTGTTGCCTCCTGTGCGCTGCATGTGGATCCAGCACAAGTGTTTTTTGTCTCCAAAATTTAAAAAAATAGATTTTTTTTAATATGCATTCTATTATGATCTGTTCATCATTGTACTGCATGCGACCTAAATCTGTTTTTCAACAGATTTGAAATCCAGCTGGAGCCTCAAGGGCTGGACTCCTTCTGGATTTTCTTCCTGGATCATGCCTTATCTGCTGCTGATTACCTGGATCAGCTGTATTCAGCCAGTAACGAGCTTCAATGGCAGGTTGGTTGGAAAACATGTAGGACACCGGCCCCTTAAGGCCTGGAGTTTGACATCCCTGCTTGGTCACATGCAACTGTATAAGGCATTGACCTGTTTGGTTGCTGAAGGTTCTGGGTTGTCCGGAACCCCGTTGAAGGTCGTAGAGAGGAGCGGCCGCATCTCAATTGGTGTGCAGGTGTGTCATACTCTTCCCCCGAGACTTGTGCGGCCACCTCAAAGGTTGTCATGAAAATGGAACGTATGAATGTTGTGTGTGTGATATGTGTACCAGTAAGTTTTTGGAATAATAATGCAACTTGCATGTATAGATAATGTCCGATGGATGAGTCTGGGTTTGGAGGTGGCCAGGAGAATGGTACATTCCGGACCGAATTGTGCTGTGTGTGAAATTTGGTGGAGGAGGAATTATTGTGTGGGGTTGTTCTTCAGGACTTGGGCTTGGCCCTTTAGTGCCGGTCAAAGGAACTCTGAATGCTTCAGGGTACCAAAACATTTTGGACAATTCTGTGATCCCAACCTTGTGGGAAAAGTTGTCTCTCCGCGCCAACATTACTATGCACCTGTGCACAAAGCAAAGTCCATAAAGACATGGATGACAGAGTCTGGTATGGATGAACTTGACTGGCCTGCAGAGCCCTGACCTGAACCTGACAGACCTGATAACACCTTTGGGATGAATTAGAGCTGAGACTGAGAGCCAGGCCTTCTCCACCAACTTTTGGAAGACTGGTCAAAAATTCCAATGAACACACTTTTCAACCGTGTGGACAGCCTTCCCAGAAGAGTTGAAGCTGTAGTAGCTGCAATGGAAGGATCTGCATCATATTGAACTCAATGGGTTAGGAATGGGATGGCACTTTAGTTCATATGTGAGTCAAGGCAGGTGAGCAAAAACGTTTGGTAATTCAAGTGTTTTCTTTCTGCGAGGTCCACCATCAAAGACTAAATATAGCTGAGGTTTTACTGGCACAGCTCGCTATCTTTCTTTTAAAAGCAAATACAGGTCAATAAACTACAAATCTGCTTTTACTTTAGTACGTTATCTCAGTGCTATACAGTATCTTGTGTTGTGTAAACCGGCTGTTCTATTCTGCTGCAGGTTGCTGCTGCCCCACTTCTTCTGCTTATCTACTTTCTGCAGAGTCCCATTGTACATTTACACCAACCCTTTCAGCTTCCACACCTAAGAGCCAGGCTGCAAGGAATTTATTATAATGTGCTGTGGCGTCACAAAGACACACGTGCAACGGAGAGGGTGTATGGATGTGAAGCATCTGTTGGGGACTGAAGAGGTTTGTCAGCGCATTCTTTCTCCAACTGGAAGGACCTGAAGTAACCTGTGAAGCTGCGGTAAGTTTGACTAGATGTTTAAAGCTTTTCATTTGTCGTCTTAAGGCTGAATTTGGGGCTAATCTGAAACTAAGGCAATTACAAAAGCAATTAAAAAAACATATTGGTGTAAAAAGAAGACTCGGTGCATTAGATCATTTTTTTTTTATTTCATACATAGCTTTAAAAAAAACACAACATATGTTGATGTCATAAACAAACTCTAACCAGCCTTTGTTTTAAAAAAAGAAAGGGTATGTTCTCTTAACCAGTTTTTCCTAAAAGGCAGACTCTCAACCTTTATAGCATTTTCTTCTTGTCCTTAACTTTAAAGTGAAATGCAAAACATGCATCTAAACTTGGAATACGCTTTGGTTGTTTTACTGAGGATATGAATATTAAAAAATACATTATATTTGTTGTAATCTCTGACATCTAAACTATAAATGTCGTTTCTTATTGTCTTTTAGATTTTTTTGGAACCAGATTAATTAGATTTACAATATCGTGTTCTTTCGTTCATCCATCCATCCATCCATCCATGCCCTGTTTCTGTTTTGATCTGTGCAGGGTTTGGTGGCACCTGTCCCTGTATACTTCAAGGCAAAGGCAAGGGGCACCCTGGACTGCTTGCCAGTCAAATGTGTGTTATTTTCTCCTACTAATAGTATAAATATTACTAGTAGTTTATTTTTCAATATATAATATATAATATATTTAAAATCAAAGTATATCTTTGACAATGACAGAGAATTTTAAAGCAAAAAAAGTCTGTGTTGGTGTTTTTTCTTAGTTAAAAATCCACTCCGATCATCTTTTAATCTATTTTTTGCACTTGGACATAGTTTTTGCAAAGAAGCAGCAGTTCAACTCGGCCCCCTTTCCGTCATCCATAACTGAGAGCTCTATGTTTACATGCTAGCCCCTCACACCCCTTACCTAACATCACCGGTGCAACTAAAATAGTGGGTCATATTGGAGTCATATAGTTTTGAGCCTTTTGTCAGCACAGACGAGGAAGACGTACATGGATCTCGTCGTCTACAAGTGGATGAATCAGAACGGAGTGGAGCAGGGAGTTTGTAGCTGGCCCGTTGTATTTACAAAATACCAAAAACGATCGTTTTCAAACTGAATTTTTTGCATCTGCTCCTGATTCACAACACATTTAAATAAAGATATACTCAGAAATTCAATTTTAATCATAATTTTTTGTATTTTGCATGAGAAAATGCCACAAGAAAATGTTAAAAACACGATTTTCATCAGAGCGGGTCTTAAGGTATATTACAAATGCTCAGAGCATTCAGTTGATTGCCATCTAACTGTTGCTTTCTCTGACAGATCTAAACACACAAACTAAACCACAAGGACGGAGAACATCAAAGTCAAACAATGGAGGATCAATCTTCCAATAAGTCAACTAGTCAGGGTTTTGTCCTTTTGGACTACGTTGTTTTTGTAGCAATGCTACTGATTTCTATGGCTATAGGACTTTTCCAGGCTCTGAAAAAGAAATCAGCTGATGCCAGCGCCAGGGATTTCTTCACCGGAGGTCAAAGTATGCCTGCTTTGCCTGTCGGACTGTCGCTTTGTGCCAGCTTCATGTCAGCGGTCCAGGTTCTGGGTGTTCCGTCTGAAGGCTTACGCTACGGTTTTAAATTCCTCTATATGTGCCTGGGACAAACCATCAACTCCCTGCTGACAGCCTACCTGTTCCTGCCGGTTTTCTTTCGCCTGGGCATCACCAGCACGAATCAGGTCACAAATGAGGTTCCACTTTGTTGCCCTAAGTAATTTATAAATCGTTCATAAATTTACTCCATTATGAAGATCGAGTAGAAGTTACCTCAGGTTAAGAAAAATAAAATAAAATGTGTTTTTGTGTTTTTCCACAATCAAACTATTTCCTCTTCGTGAAGTAAAAAACAAATGAATTAAAACTGCCAACTTTCCTACTATTTATTTTGATTAAATGAAGCCCTTTTATGATATTATAAGTGATGAGTTTAATTTACAATGTGTGGGCTAACCCCGTAGATAATTTTACTTTAATGTGAAAAATAGTTTATTTCTTTGCTTTCATTTGGTTTGAAAGATCAAATTGCTGAATGTATTACTTTACAAAGAGGAACAAAGAATTTCAAACAATTCTGTAGTGTTAGGTGAAGGTAAATTACATGTAAATAGGCTGTGTATCAACTGATAACTAAAGTAAAGGAACAACACTCAACATTTTGAATCTATGCTATCTGCTAGGTAACACACAACATGAAAAACGGTCAAAGTAAAAAGCTAAATTAAAGGCTGAGACTATGTCAGAGTTCCCTCCCTACTCCCTTACTACTAAAAAGGGATAAAGTGTGGAACAATGAAGTGCCCTGGATTTTAAAACCAATTCAGACCCAATGCTTAATGCTCTTTTTTTCTTTCTTTTAAACTGCAAATATGACATAACCGATTTCACAAAGTGAAAATCTAATTAATACAAGCATTTTACGACGACTATTTATGAATCTGCTGTGTTCTAATGATAAAACCATGGATGGTTTATTAACATACATTTAAACACTTTAAAAAATGTTTAATATGCATTATGCATTGTGGTCTATATTTGCCAATCTAATGAGCATTGATGCAAACTGGTCTTTAGCAGAGACTTCTGGGAAATTTCTAAGGCACTGGATTTTGGAATTTTAGGTTGTGTCCTAATTCCCACCCTATCCCCTAACTACTAAAAAACTATATAGTACCATGGAATGCTGTATATTTTAAAAGCAATTAGGACACCAACCTTACAACTTTTTTCTTTTCTTTTTTAACAGGGGATATGACATCATCACTTTCACAAAGTTAAAATCGAATTCAAATGAGCATTTTGCGATGATTATTTATGAGTCCACTGTCTTCTGAAGATAAAAACGTTGATGGTTTACAAAAAAAATACATTTAAATACATTTTTTTGGTAAATAATGTCCTGACGCAATGTATTGTGGTCTATTTTTGCCAACTAGTTCAATGACTATTATGCCACTGAAACTGCTGTTGTTTTTATTTTTAATTTATATTGGACTTAAAGGAATTTATACAGTATTTTAAACCAGGCTGACAACTGTGTGTTTGTCTTTATGTTGTATTCCTGCTCCATGAACCCATAAAGACATGAAGATTTCAGTTTGTACAAGACTGTAATTAAAAAATCCACCTGTGGGGCAAAAAAAAGGAAGTGAAGAGGGATGAGAGATATGTGCTCAGAAAGTCTATGATGTTATGACACCAACCATCTGCTTGTCACAGTATCTGGAGATGAGATTTGGCAGAGGGATGCAGCTGCTGGGAAGTTTCCAGTTTCTGGTAGCAACGGTGAGGCTGGGATTTTGTTTTCCTTTCTGAGTCAAAGATTAAAATGCAGTTGAAGGTAAAACTAAAAGTTTTGCACAAGATTCTGGAGCAAAGAGGTCTTTTTCTGTTTCCTAGTTTTGTTTTTCTTCTATTTTCCGGACGTGAATTTGTTTGCACTTGTTTGTTCTCAGCTGCTTTACACAGGGATTGTCATCTATGCACCTGCTTTGATATTGAACCAAGGTAGGAAACTGCAGAATGAACTGCTTTATTGAAAGATTTGCGCAATATCAAAATTAAAGTACCATTTGTAGTTTTCTTATATAAAAAATATATTTATATTTTACATTGTTTATTTATTAAATACTTTTGCAACTCGTCTGTGTATTAAATCCTGGCTTTTGTTAAAATGCAGCTGTTGGTATGTCATTTGAACAAATCAAAATGATATAACGCTGAAAACATTTTGTCTTAAGTGAATTTATTTGAATATAAATGATGAAAAAATAATTTTGTGCGTGCTCTACTATGTGACTTCTTTATTTTATACTATAAACATCTGCTTTAGTACATTATTTTTGTTGGGCATGTCAGCAAATCCATATTGTCCATAAGTTGATGTTTGATACTTAGAATGTTATTAATAGAGCTAAAAAATGTTTTAAAAAATCCTGCTGCAGGTCACACTATTCACCTCTATGTGCATCATATAGGGTATTATGGGTCTAAAAAAGTTGTTTTTGGAACATGTCGTTGAGCCCAAGAAAAGCTCATTAACAGAGGTGCTTAACATGAAAGTACAGTCTGTGAGTTTCGCAATGAACCATTGTTCTGTTTTTAATAGAAAAAAATTAGCACTTCACTCTGAACTCTTTCTTTTGCAGCCACGGGGCTTAACATGTGGGTGTCTCTGTTTTCCACTGGTATAATCTGCACGTTGTACACCACACTGGTAAGAACTTTGACATGTCCATGAAGACACCTTGACCTATTAGACTGATTAGTGGGAATAAAATGACATTCTAAAAGTATGAAAAGAGATTTTCCATTAAACTCTTTTTTCCTCATCTCCCTGTGAAGGGTGGCATGAGGGCTGTGATCTGGACTGACGTCTTCCAGGTCATGGTGATGTTGTTGGGTTTTGTTGCAATTTACATCCGTGGCACAATTCTGGTTGGTGGACCTGCACGAGTTCTGGAGATTGCCAATAATGGATCACGTATAAATTTCAATGAGTAAATACTTTTCGTAAACATCATTGTATTCATTTTTGAAAAGTTTTAGTGATTCTTTTTTCCATCTTTGTACTTTCAATGAAACAGTGGGAGAAGTTTAAAGGACGCCGTTTTAAATCATTTTGTGCAAACAGTTCTTGCTGTTCTTTTCCAGTTTTGATGTTGACCCACGAAAGCGCTACACCTTCTGGAGCCTCACTGTCGGGGGTGCGATGGTTTGGTTGTCAATGTACGGGGTCAACCAAGCTCAAGTCCAGCGGTACATCTCCTGCCGGACGGAGCGGGATGCCCAACTGTGAGTGGAAACTTGCTTGTTATGGCCCACAGCGGTCCTGGACTGCAAGAACAACACTGTTTTTGCGGTTCTTCTTTCTTAATGGTCCTCTGAGTAGAAACACCACCGTCTCAAAATCTCACCAACATTTGTATGCACCTTGAACTTGCTGAAAATTAATTTTTGACATGGTGAATGATGTCCCCCCCCCCCCCCCCCCCAAAAAAAAAAAAATTAGAATATAAAAAAATTACAGCAGAAGAATTTCAGTAGAAATTTCACACAGCTGAAGTCTATAACCACAGCCTAAGTTTAAGTGACCTTTGACCTCTGGAAGAGGCCAACATCTTGAAAATTTAATGAAAATAAGGCTTATCTACAAATTTAAAGTAAAAAAAAAAAAATTAAAATTGGAAGTCCACGTAGGCATTTTCCTCTATCTTCTCATTACTTCTCGAGCATCGTTGGGAACCTGCTTGGGAAAAAAAATTGAAAACCATAAGTTGTTTTTAATGGCGTTAGCGTGTTGAGCACGTAAAAGTGGCGTTTCCCTGTTGCTTAAATATCTTTTGACGGAGTATTGTGAAAATTTAATTCATAAATTGTTGGATCAAGTAGAACAAAACTATATGATATATGATAGGATGTCCAGGGTGTTGCCTCTATTGCCAAGGAAATGCAAAAAATTACTTCAGCTGATTCTTCTAAAAAATACCTAGACCTGATCGTTACCACCTGGCGACTAAAAAATAAAATGGTTGCTATGGAGCTAAAACCAACAAAAACTTGTTAAGTGCTGCCCTGACCAGGATGGCTGAGGCAAAGGGGTAGAGTGAGGGGTGTGTAGCCGCCGCTCAGCCAGAGAGGCGAGTCAGGGGAGAGCCGTGAGGGAAGGTAGAGCCTGCAGGCTGTACAATGCCGCTCACAGATTTCATTTATATTGACATCCTCAGCACATTAACACTTTCTGTTCTGACCTTTTTGCTGAAGTTGAACAGGTCCTGTGATAAGGTTTGAAAACTTAAGGTGCTTGAGGATGTAAAAAACAAACACCCTGCAAGTTTTCCTCTACAAAACACTACAAAAACTGAGATTTGCTCCCGCTGTGCTGGGGGCTGAGAAAACTCACAGTCCCACCTGCTGTTCCATGTGAACTCTGCACATCATGTTATGTCACTTCATTTTAATTTTGTACCAATTCCTGCTGTGAAAAATGTGTGCAGTGACCCAGATGTCCTCAAACAATGATGTCATTATAAGATTTGATTGTGAAATACATGAGACTGCTAATTCAATGTTAAACCCCTTCTGCTTTTGCCCTCCAGGATGGAAAAAAATGTGTTAATCTTTTGTTTGATTGTTTTTTGTTAGAATGATGTAACGTTCTTATAGTAACTGGTGGAATGTTATTCAGTTAAGTCAAGTAACATCAGATTTTTTTTATGTCAAGAAATGTTTTCATGAAAAAAGTTTGCTTATTTCCTATTTCATTTCTTTTTCAAATTTGACATAACAAAGACATATTGTAGGTCATGTATTGAGGCTTGAAGTCACTTAAAAAGTCTTAGATGTTTCTGGACATCTATCTGTATTTGTAGGAGAAATTATTTTCTTTTTGCGGGTTTTAAAATGGAGAAAAATGTTGACTTTTGTTGCCAGTCCAGCGTCTTTCAGTTAATGAAGGAAGTGAGTGTGAAGCCATTTCTACCACAGCAGCTCTTTGAGACACTAATCTATGACTTCATTTCATCTCATCTGGATTACCGTAACTCAACAGAGCTGGGTGATATAGCCAAAAAATAAAATCTACAATTTTTTCATTCCAAATTTGATTTTCGGTTTTAATCAATTTCTTTTTCCCTCCTTTTACTTTAACAAAAAATCCAAATTTTATCTTATTATTTATCTCTTTAATCTTGGTTCTTTGCTTTTGGTGTTTTCACACTTTTTATTAAATGTTTTATTTTCAATCACAAATGAATTGTTTTAGTTTTCTTGCTGAAAAAACGCACCCATGAGAAGAGGAGTTTCAGCCAGTCACCTGTAGTCTGCACAGAAAAAGCACTTTTTTCCTAATTTTGCCTCCAGTTGATTCATTTTTACATGAAATCATAACAAAAACAGCCTAAAAGCTTGGTAGTGTTTTGGATTCTCTCCATTGATAGTAACCGCTGTAAAGTTAGAAAGGCGCTAATAACAAAGTTCCATACAAAGTGGATTCATGCCTGTTAATATATTTATAAAATACAGTTTTTGTAAATGTTCTATGAATTAATATTGTTGCATTTATTCGCCATGTCTTAAAGTCCGCTCTGTGAAAATATAGTCTGACTTTAAACCGGTCCGTGATTACATGTAGGTGACACACGGAATAGATCGTTAGCACCCAAAACAGGACACAGAGGCAATTAGCAGAAGTTACGGGGGTCAGGGGCGCATCACGCGGAACGCGATTTGTCTTTTTATTCTCAGCCTTGCAGAAGTAGCTCCTCTTTGCTTGCTGCTGTTTTCACATCTCTGCTTTGCGAAAACGGAAGCGCAGGAAAGCAGAGAGCTGGGAAAATAAAATCTCCATTTTCCCAAAAGCAAATCGTCTTAAACAACAATTTTGAATTAATCAATTAATCGCCCTGCCCTACAAGAAACCGTCTTACACCGGTCCTGCCTCTGGCTTTGAACTGTTCTGTCATGTATCTACCTTTTTTCTTTACTGTGGATTCATTTTAAATTTTGACTGTTCAATTTCTTGTTTCATTTCTGGCTGGGTTGAGGTGCATCCATTCATCCGTCTATATTCTGAACCTGCTGAATCACTTTTGGGGTTGTGGGATAGCTAGAGGCTTTCCCACCTACTGTTGAGCAAAGGCAGGGTACACCCTGGACAGGTTGCCAGTTCATCGCAATGCCACAAAATCCCTCACATGCACATCTAAAGGCATTGGAGAACCATGAATCTACTGATGAATTCTCGTTCTGGACTGTGGGAGGAAGTCGGAGAAAACCTACGCATGCATGAGCACAATATGCAAAGTCCATACAGAAAGGTCCCAGCTAGGATTTGAACCAGGGCCTTGTCACTGTGTGCTAACCACTAAACCTCCGTGCAGCCCTTGCTGAGGTGCTTTTGCAAACTGTGTAATTTTGCTTGCTGGCACAGATAAGTTCTACACTCTGCTTTTAAACAGTCCAGCATTTTTCTGTTGCTTTTTGACCACTTAATTTGCACAACTTCCACACAACCATCACTTAGCACACCTGAGATTAACAACTTGCCAAAAATATGTGGCAAGAATTAAGAGTTCTGCCCACAACAATCGTTTAAGACATTAAAAAGTGTTCGAATTCACATCAGCCTCTTGGTTATGTTTGAGACGAAGGAAGTTTCCTCACAGATCTGTTGGTTTACTGTTCTCATCAGGAGGGAATAAACCAAATGTGACTCTGCAGTAACGTGTGGTTTGATTGCAGGGCCCTGCTTGTGAACCAGGTTGGTTTGTGTCTCATAGTGAGCAGTGCAGCGACCTGCGGCATTGTCATGTTTGCTTACTATAACAACTGTGACCCACTGAAATCTGGGAAGATTTCGGCTCCTGATCTGGTAATCATATTATTCTGTTGAAAAGAAAAAAAACATGACTCTCACTCTGAACGCTGATGCAAGAAAATTGCCAGAATAGCTTTTTTTTAATATAGATATTACAAGAATGGTCTTATTACCACTGCTTCGCTTTCATTTTTTTAGTCTTTTATTTTAAATGAACATGTTATGTTAAGTTTAAGTCCTACAAGAAATTAAACTTGTTTTTCTCTTGTCACGTAAATGATGAAGTACATGCCATACTTTGTCCTGGAGATATTTCAAAATCATCCAGGATTTCCAGGGCTTTTCCTTGCCTGTGCATACAGCGGGACTCTGAGGTATGTTAAGCTTTTCAAAGGAAAGATTCTGTACTCTGTCTTGTGAAATTAGTTTTATCATTCATTCATTTATCCTCTAAGCCCGTTTTTGTCCCTTTCGGGGTCACGGGGCTGCCGGAGCCTATCCCTGCCACTCGAGGGCGAGGGCAGGGGACATCCTGGACAGGTCGCCATTCTGTCACAGGGCCGCATATCACACACTCATGCACACTCACATTCACACCTAGAGACCATTTAGAGTAACCAATTAACCTGTTGTTGCACCGAGCAAAGAAGGATAATTAGCGTGAAGCAGGTTAAAGTTTTTATTAATACAGAGGCACCATCATTTGTAGTTTAACAGCCTGACACCGTACCGATAACACCACAGCAAACGTGCAGAAAAAACAAAAATCACAATCAATGCACACCAATAACAAAATCCAAACATGCAAGATAACTGTGAGGCACAGCAAACTCAGTCAGAGAAGTAGAGAGAGTTCAGAGAAGTAGTCCACTCCTGCACTTGATTAATCAATCATGCTGAGAGAGCCCTGTGAGGAGTGGACGAACAAAGCATAAACTTAAACAGGACACCAGGGCACAGTGCTCCAACACTAAAAACAGAAGACACACCATATTGAAACATTTCAGATAAAAATGCTTTAACCATTGTTTAAAATATACCTCTGCCGTCATAGATAAGAGCGTATATACCTGGTGCGTCGCAAAACCTCACGCCCAGTCCATAAAACCCCCGGTAAAACAGGATCTGCCGTGAACCTGTCATAAAATTAAAATAAAAACATCAACCACTGCTTAAAACATTAGCCACAGGTAAAGATAAAAACACTCTTACCGCACTTAAGCCTCAAGCCAATTGAAGCAGCTCTGTGAGCTAACCAGTTCCCTCACAGGAAACCATGGCAACCACACATCAACTTACTATTATACCCTCTGCACCATGGGCACAGCGACACCCTCAGGTGCCTCCCATTACACTATGAAGCATGTTTTTGGACAGTGGGAGGAAGCCGGAGTCCAGAAAACTCAAACATGCACGGGGAGAACATGCAAACTCCACACAGAAAGGTCCCCTATTGGGGATTCTGTTTCAGGTCCCCCTGGTCTGGGGGACTCAGAGCATCTTAGAAGATGAATGAGTACAACACAGGAATCCGTTTGTGTAATTGTGTGTAACAAGTTCCAGCTGCTCCAGCCATTGGTGACAAAGTCTGCTTCCCCACAGCACAGCTTCCACAAGCATAAACGCCATGGCTGCAGTGACCATGGAGGACCTGCTGCATCCGCATCTGCTCCAAACCTCACAGAGGAAACTTGTTCTTGTTTCCAAAGGACTGTGTAGGTTGATTCTCATTTAATATTGAAGTTTCAAATTGCTTTATTGTTTTTCTATAAAGACAACCTGGCCCCACATTGTAAAGCATTTTACTAGTAAAATAGATGCCTGCTTTAAATGGTTTCTAAGTGGTGTTGGGACTAAATTCTATTCCACATCTTTTTCAAATCCTACTGTTGTGATGTCCATCCCCTCTAATGGTCTTATACTTAAAACGTCCTCTGTCTATTTTTCTCCTAGCATTACTATATGGAGCTGGCTGCATCACCGTGGCGTCTCTCTGTTCTTTTTTGGACTGGGGGGTTCTGCAGGTATGATATCTTATCAGAGTCCATCTGTTTTCTAAAACCCCTACTCCCTTTCATAAAGTTGCTGGAGCCTATCACACCCACTGTCAGCTGAAGGTGGGGTACATCCTGGATAGTTTTCTGATAAGTGGAACATGTAAAATATATATATATATTTTTTAAGTAGTTGGTGTAATTGAAAAGAAAACTGTACAATCAATGGACTAGATATTTTCACTCATTATAATTTACAAGATACACTTTAAACAAATAAAAACGTGTTTTTATGCTAAAGTTTGAACAGTTGAAGTGTGAAATTTACTATTTAAAAACAGCCATGCTTTTTTCTTGGTTTTTGCACATATGATAATCAGTCTAAACTAAATTACATCACAGTATGTTTTCATGTTGGCAAATATATAGTTGATTGCATAAAGCACTGTTTGTTTTCTCTCTTTTCAGGGCTCCTTTACTGTCATGGGTGTAGTCAGTGGTCCAGTCCTGGGTGTATTCATCCTGGGAATGTTTGTCCCGGCTTCTAACAAGCTGGTGGGAACATTTTGTATAATTACTAGTATTTTACTGTCAGGGGAAAAAGCACAGTACTAAAGTAACAAACAAACTAAGTTTCTATTTAGATTTTCTCTTCATTCTCCTGACAAATCTTTAGGGTCCCTCATTTTGGAGGGGGCGAGAATAGATTAAAATAAACGAAAACATGCAAAGCAAGAATGACCAAGTATTGTTTTGTTTGTCATACAAACAGTTTTTAAATTAAAGTTTCAGTTATTATTAGTTTTTCATTTTGACTGATGAGATAAGCCTTTTGTTTTCACTTCCACCAAATGCTATTATTATTATTAAATGCTATTATTTGTCACATATTTGTGCAGGTTCTTCTTGATATATTGTTTTGGTTTGTTTTAAATATTTAACACATTCTTAAAAATATGCTGAATTCAATTCAATAAATGCAACCTTGTGAAGAGAACAGACAGTCAGCTTTGTTTCTTATGCAAAGAGCAGGCTGGAGCTTGTTGCACCAATGAACATTTAGTCAGGGATTGGGACTCAGATTGCTGAACAAGTCTTGATCATTCCTGCAGGGAGCGTTCTCTGGGATAGCGGTGGGATTCTGCGTTTCATTGTGGCTGGCTGTGGGTTCAACTCTTTACCCACCTACTGAGGAAACAATGGGTGTCCTTCCAAGCTTCTCTGGAGGCTGTGAGCCCAGTAACATCACCCTGAGCAGCATTTCCAACCAAGACCAGCTCTCCATCTCCACTGCACTTCATCCCAAAGAGGAAGGGTCAGTGACGTTAATTTTCTAATAAAATCTTGAAGCAAACCTAAGTGTACATAAAAAAAATCAAAAGCAGTCATAAAAACTTAACCTGTTGTTTATTTTTTTCCTTTTTACAAACCCAGGGGCATTAAGAACTTCTACTCCATATCTTACCTCTACTTTGGAGCCATGGCCACCAGTTCAGTTATAATTGTTGGTTTAATAATAAGCTATGCAACAGGTAAAAAAAAAAAGTAAACATCTCGATTTTTAGTAATTGCTAAATGTCACTATAATGCAGTGCTTTTCAAATAGGGGGCACGCAGTAGTGGCGGTTTTAGGCAAAGGTAATATGGGCAATTGGGGGGGTGCAAATTTAACGGGGGGCGGTGGTGACAGCAGCTCAGTGCTTGGAAAAAATCTGCGACACTGCTGGTTTCCCTATTATCTGTTATATGACAGAGTTTGTAACAGCCTGTAACTGTGAACTGCCATCCCTGCAGCTGCTCCTGTCTCCTGTCACACACAAGAAGGAAAGGGGAGGGGTAGTGGGCTCAGGCTGTAAACTGGGCAGCGGAGAGCTGCAAGCGCAGCCTGGATTGCGCAACACCAGGAGCGTGCCTTTAGATTCCTAAGCTCATGCTAATAATGTCATTCTTTATGAACTATTGTAGTTATTTTGATGACGTGTCTTTATCTTCCATAAATGTATTCTTTGTCTGCCTGTCGTTTAGTTGGTGTCAGTATCTGACATAAAGACAGCAGGTAATGCAGGAAAACAGCTGCACTTTATGAGATCATGGGTGAACAATCCATCATTTAGAAAACAAATCAGCACAACGTCTTTTACCTATTTCTTCAGACTAAAAACGTTAAGTACATGTATATTGGTGCTGCTCTGTTACTGTTTCAGATCAATTTACATTTAATATTATTTATTGATTTAATTATTTTTCTCAGCATCAGTGCGTACGACAATCAGAACATAGTTTGTGTGGACATCCTGCCTGATTTCCAGCTCTCCCTGGAATCCTAAATTCTGACTACCTGAACATTGGAATCACTTGAGTCAGCTAATCAGCGGAAAGTTGGTCATGGAGAGCTGGAAAGCAGGCAGGATTGTGGCTTTTGAGGAGCAGGGTTGGCCAGCCCTGTCCTGCAGGCATCCTACGATTATTTATATACACATCACCTGAACATCCTGCGTGCAGCTTTTGCATGTGGTCAGTAAGAAGCCACCTTACTTATGACTAGAATGTGGCATCAGGACACCATAGGACAGCATCACCCCTAAAGTATAAGTGCATGCAACTCACATTATTCCTTCCTACAAGTTCCTACAAATACTTCACATACCAAACTCTCAACAATCATTCCATTGTCATGACATCTCTTAAGGTGCTCACACCAGCCACAAGGGAACTTTAAAACACACCTCCATTTCCCTTAAGATGTGGCCGCAACTGTCCATGACCTAAACGGGCCGGACAGCCCAAACACCTGCAGCACCTGTACGTGGCATATAGTGATTGAACATGATCGTGTTGCTCTTAAAGCTTATGGCCTCACATTATTTTATCAATGTTATAAAACCACAGCAACTGATGGTTTCTTTGTGTTCACACAGGGCCAACCAAGAGGAGTCTAATTAAAGAAGGTTTGCTGTGGTGGGATCTGAACAAAAACAAAGAAAATATCCCATCTGAGCGCAGGGTTAGTAATTCATCAGTGTGGATGTAACACCATCAAAGAGCAATGGCATTCTATCTATATGTGTGCTTTCTATTCTTGTCAGAAGACTGAAACAATGTCCAAAGCCTTACCTTGCCTTCAACAAAATGCATGCTGGGAAACAGAGCAGGCACCTTCCAGCCCAATGTACAATAACCAGGTAAAGAAAAAGCACATTTTTCGATGATTGTGAAAGATTGATCAATTTTTCAGAGATTGGAACTGAATCGGGTCATGTGCTGGAAAAGTTTGTTTGAAAAGCAAAACTGTGCTCTTTCTTGCAGAGTCACAGGGGGTCAGAGAATCTACAGGTGGTGTCTCTTATAAACCTGCACAAAGACAATGTCCTGTGAGCAAAGTTAAAGAATATCACAAAATAAACTTAAATGGCATTAATTTTCTGAGGTATTGAAACATTTGGGCCTTTCTGCCTTGTGCTGTAGCTGAGCTTTTATTTAAGTGGTTTCAGTCACTGCTTTTTTCACAGAACTCTTCCGTAGCCTCCAATGCACTTTAAAAATCTTTCTAACATCTGATGAAGTAAAATATATACCTTAAATTCTGTTTGTCCCTGCATTGTACCTCCTCCTGGATGATGAAGAAGGTCATGTTTAAAGAGCCGGAAGGTTTTTTTTTTCCAGTCTTTCATACTTTTATCTTAAAAGTCAAGCAACTCAGAGCTTTTTATTTTGCAGCAGGAAATGTGAAGCCGTAGGAAACTTTGTACAACCACAACAGGTTTAGACATGCAGTTAGAAATGGCTCAAGTGAATCGACGCCCAGGAAGGAAGTCACTCAAAATACATTGACATCAAAAATTGGCAGCATTTTTTAGAAAGAAACCTATTTTTAGCCTGATTATAAACTATATGGTCATTAACTTGTTTTTTATGATTTCAAGTGACTTTTGAGGATTTTTTTGTAACAATTGTCATGTTCTGTAATGGCATGGGACAAACTTTTGCAACAGTGATGAATAAATTATATTCCACAACAGCTCTCTGGCAGCATTTTTAACTTTTGTTTATTTACCAACCAGGAGTATGACAGAATGTACAGAAATCCAACCAGTTTTTCCCCACATGAATTTGTACAGTTTTTGTGGGGGAAAAGAAAGAAATTACTCATGTTTGCCCCATCCTGAAGAAAAAGTTATTTAGTTGCCCCACACTGACACCTGCTGGTGGACCTGGAACTGCATCCATCATGGCTGCTGAAAGGAGTGACTTCAAAAGCATTTCAGATCACATAAAGATCATTTATTGAATTTTATGAACCAGTCACAGATGTTTGACTAAGCAGAAGTAAACAGAATGTCGTCAAAACTCTTTGAAGATCAAAATCGATGAGAAAATTAGCAGATATTGTGCTTCCTGAACGGCTCGGCCGCCTCCTCCACGTCGCTGCCTGCAGCTACTGTTCCTCCGGCCGACCCTTCACCACTCCTCCGCGGCCCTGTTTGAGTCCTCGTCGGCCACGGCGCAGTCAAGCCGCTGGACACTGGGGAGCGCCAGATCCCTCTCGTTTAACTTTTCCAGAAACGAGGCGAGCAGCCGTTTGTTTAAGTGGTCCGTCAGCGTCCTTTCTTGCTCGAGCCGCTCCTTGGACACGTCGGTCTCCGGCTCCCCTTCCTCCATCTCGGCGTCCGCGCTGGGCTTCAGAGCGGCCCGCTGCTGGTTCAAGGGCAGGCCGTTCGACTGTTCACCTTCCCCGGCGTGCTGCTCCGACCAGCTCCCGGCGTCCGCCCCAGATTCGGTCTCCATCTGCGTTATTAAAGTCGTCTGCAGAGCGGCATTTTCCAGCTCTTTTAGCCGTTTACTTTGGAGCCCGTGGGCGGAAGACTCGTTATCGGCCGGCCTGTCGTTGTGTGGGGGCTCGCCAGTTTGCTCCATCATGCTCTGCGTCAGGAAATCAGACCAGAGACTCACGCCGACGCCGAAAAGGGGGAAGTGTCGCCCTCTTGTGGCCATCAACCATATCGTCTGCCTTACGTTTATTGAACTGCGGACAAATTTAAATAACGTTTTTATTTATTTATCCAAAAATGTCACTTTTGTTATTGAACTTCTTATTATTTTTGGGGAAATTCCACGTTCATTGGTGTGAATGATCCAATTCATTACCCTATGCAATAAAAGACTTGCAAAATATGAAGCTACAAGAACATTTAATCTTTTAAAGGAACTGCCCTTATTTTCTTCTGTTCTTTGCACAGATAATGGAAAACTCTGCAGTGTAAACGTTGATTGTTGATGTGCATATTGCACTGTCCTTGTAGTATTTTCTTAATCTATTGTCTTGTGTCTAGTTCGTAAAAACCATCAATTAATCCATCCATCCTTTTCGTTAACCCGCTGCATTCCTTTTGGGGTCGCAAAGCTGCCACCGTTTAACCTGGCTACAGTCTGAACAGGTCGCTGACCTGTCTCAGGGCGGATTGAGTGAGTGACAAAGTTTGTGAATAAATGGAAAGTTTAGAAGAATTTCACCCAAGACCAAAATGTTTCTGCAATATCAGTTTTTGTTCTTTCATTGTTACCAAACAGAACAACAATTTGGTGTCCTTATGTTATTAACAATTATTAAATTTATTTTTCCATAAAGCCATTTAAAAATAGGGAAATGGGAGTCTAAAACCCATTTTCATGTTTTAAAAAAATTGGAGAAAAAAATAAAACAACAACAACAATTCATAGTTGGCCCCAAGCTGATCACCAGTGCCCGAAAGAAACTCCACTGATCTTTATGAACATCCCGGAATGTGGGGATTTGGAATCAGTTGCTGAATCTCAGCATCTTTCTGCGTTGAGTTTTGTCATTAATAATGAGAAGTACTCACTAGGCTATAGTTATGAGGGGCCGTATAAGACATTATTTATTCTGAACCATTCACATTCATAGTAGTTTGTGTCTTCTTCCCACTTTGACCCTGCAATCCAATTGCTGCAGGCAAAACATGAACCCTCTATTAGAAATATAGCACTTTTTTAATATGTGGGACCACCAGAAAACAATATTTATTTTTTAGAAAATTCTCTGTATGGCATCAGTAGTGACGACTTCTCAAAGTTTTATGAGCGAAACCAACGTCCTCAACTTTGCCTTTCAATATCGCTTAACCAGTGTTTTGGTCCCTTTGGCTCTCCGTAGTCCAAATTTTGTTTCCGTAGAGACGGTTTTAGAGGCAGAGACGGTCAAATTGAGGATAACGGTTCGCCGTAGGTCCGTTCAGATTT
The DNA here is from genome assembly GCF_053564925.1 of Oryzias latipes. Taxonomy (NCBI): domain Eukaryota; kingdom Metazoa; phylum Chordata; class Actinopteri; order Beloniformes; family Adrianichthyidae; genus Oryzias; species Oryzias latipes. Next base: position 12,663,513 of record NC_136240.1, read on the forward strand.
ACCTAACTGGAAATTTAAAAGGTAAGATTGCGAGTTAACTTACAACAAGTAGCCACTGATTGTTGATAGTTAGCTTTTAGCTGACGCTCAGACTGCGGAATCACAGTTATGCTAATCGCTAGCTAGATGATGATCGATGTTTGGACAGGTCAGATGACTATATTCTAAACAAAAACACAGTTTCTAACACCGCATGTTAGACTGCATTTTAACGTTGTATTAACATTTCGGTCCTTGATATTATTCTCATATTAAACCTATACTTGTTGATTGTTTTTTTTAACATAATATTTTAGGTACAAACAAACAAGGCAAAAGGACAACACGGATCTTCTTTTTTTTAAACCCAAAAATGTCCTTCAGAGACTTAAGAAGTAAGCTTTGCTTTGTGTCATCTTAACATTTCATATATATAACTGCCGTCTCTGAACTATAAGTGAAGTTTTTTTTATTTTTTATTTTTTTATACTATAAGTGAAGTTGATTATAATGTCTGACAGATTTCATCGAAACGCTGACGGCTTTAGGCTACCCGCGCCGGATATCCACGGAGAATTTCAGAACGCCTAACTTTCCTCTCGTGGCCGAAATCCTGATTTGGCTCGTGAAGAGGTAGGCATGATGAACTTTCAGAATGGATCGGAACCAGGTTGAAATACACCTTCAAACGGTTAACCTGCCTCTCAACTATCATGAGTGGACTGAATTGGCACTTTAGTGTCTTTGCATTGATTTAGTCTTTTTTATTTTCTTGTTCTCTTCCTTTCTCTCATCAGATATGAACCTCACAATGAAATCCCCACAGACGTGGACACAGAAGCAGACAGGATTTTCTTTATAAAGACTGTAGCTCAGTTTATGGTAACACCATTTCTCCCAGTCTAGGCTGAGAACTGGATTACCCACTCTTGATGGCTGCTGCTATCCATCCTTTCATTGTGTTGTAGGCTGCAAAGGCTCACATCAAGCTTAACACCAAGCGCCTCTATCAGGCAGATGGCTACGCAGTCAAGGAAATGCTGAAGATCTCCTCAGTTCTCCACAGTGCAATGAAAACGAAGGAGATGGCACTGGAAGACCGAGCAGAGGATGACAACAAGTTCAGATCGGACATTGGCTCACGGGTGAATTCATTTTTTTTTTTAGATTTAAAACTACATTTGTTTTACTTCCTCTTTAGAAACCACAATTATCATGTAAGTGTGCAGTTTAAACCCACCGTGGATTAGGTTTGGATCATTTAGTAATGCGAGAAGGTGTTCTGTTGAAATCCACACACATTTCTGGTGTCTGGGCATTTTTAGTGTCTAATAATTTAAATTTCTTTGATTCAAAGCTATTATTATTGATCCTTGAAAGTCATGGGACGAGATGACAGTGAAAGTTTATTGACGCAACACTACAGGGGCGGGGCTAGGACATTAGAAATGGGTGGTGGGAGGTGGGCAGAAAACTTGGAAAGCTGGCAAATCACCACAGTGGAAGGCCAATACAAATGAAAGGATCAATCTTTCTAACAGTTTTATTAATATTATTGTTTTTATTTCATTTAAAAATTGCTTTTCCAATGCCTAAAGAAACTTGTATTGATAAGTTCTTAATCGTCGATAATGACAACAAAAGATTTGGGGAGAGCAAGCGTGGGGCAAAGCTTTTTGCTGGGGGGAGGCTGCCCCCCTTTCCCCTGTAGCTCCGCCCCTTTAACACTAACTTAATAAATGCATCAGAAATTAAACCTGACATCCATGAAAGTTCTTGGTTTCAATTTTGGTTTTAGTTGATGCAGTGATGTGAAAGGTTCTTACTTTTGGTTTCTTATGTCTGTCTGAATCAGTTTCAATCATATTGGTGTCATCGATTTTTATTTAATTTGTTTTGTAGCAGGCAGTGTTTACATTTTGTCCTCATTCTGTTAATCATAGAATCTCATTTTTGATTTTGCTTTAGATTTCAGATCTTAAAGCAGCACGTCAGCTGGCATCTGAGGTCACAACCACGGGAGCTTCTCTGTATGATTTACTAGGAAAAGAGGTGGACTTAAGGGTGAGAAAAGCACAATATGTGTTTTTTAATATCATTCACTTGTCTGTTATTGTTGCCTATGTTACTTAAAGAAGCCATGTAACACAAATATTTGATGATGGCATGATGTGTCTTTGTTTTCATAAACAGCTTTCAAAAACAATTGCAATCCTTCTTTCTGACAAATATATCAACACCAGTAACGATTAAGATCATTTGTGCTTCTTTCTCACAGGAAAGGAGAACTGTCGCCATCGCGCGACCCCTCGACATAAATGAAACCGAAAAGGCCCTGAGAGCTGCCACCAAGGACGTTTTGGTTAGTGGACGTATTTTCTGAAACAAATTTTCTTTTTCCTCGTCCGCTTACACTATTTAAAACAAAAGCATTTCATCAGCTGTGTTCACTTTTTCAGTTTTTTTTCTTCTGTTTTCTAGGAAAATGTGGCTAAAACAAAAGACATGTTGAACAATGTTGTGTCTGATGAAGCCAGTTTAGATGCCAAGATAGAAAGGAAGAAACAGGATCTGGAGAGGCATCAAAAGAGGCTCCAGACCCTGCAGAGTGTCAGGTCTGCGGTGTGATGAAGAGCACAGATACTAGAAGAGAAATGACAGATTCTTTTATTTACCAAATGCAGCCTGTTTTATAGAAGGATAATTGTTCTTCCTTTTCTCCTTCAGGCCAGCATTCATGGATGAATATGAGAAGATAGAAGAGGAGCTGAAGAAGCAATATGACCTTTACGAGAAGAAATTCCGAAACCTCAGCTTTCTGGAGTCTCAGCTGGAGGAACACCACAGACTAGAAAAGGAAAGGTTTGAGGTACGGATATAGAAGCACTGAGGGCTTCTCATTAGTTTCTTTTAAATTGAGTTTTTGATTAATAATAAACATTTCAAATATGTTTGCCTCAGTCAAATGTGACACTGTCTCTTTAATGCTAGAAAACCAGAATATATTTTTTTCTTCCATTACTTTTTTAGACAAAGATAATAAAAGCAAAAGATAACTGTTCTTTGAGTGCAGAAGGATCTGTTTTTTTCTGCAGAAAATGATTAAAAGTGCTTCACTTTCCATGGTCTGTGTCGCCTCTTTTGTAGGAAGCTGAAAACACTCTGAGGATAATGCAGCACAAACTGAGAGAGGAGAAACTTGACCTGATGAGGGGCTCCTGTGAGATCAAACACACACTTTAAGCAAAGTCCCATGTCCCAAATATCTTTAGCTCAAAGCAGTTTCTTGATTATTTCTTCTGAAGTGACAAATGAAGACTCTGACTTGGGCGTCATTGAGGATGAAGGTTCCGACAGCGACCTTGAAGAATCTCGGCCTTCAAAGCCGCGGCCCATGAGAAACGGCCTCATGACTGGTAAGCAGACAGCTTGAAGAAGAACATAATCTCTCAACGTGTACATAGTAAACCAACCTTAAAAAAGGAGAAAAAAGCGTTCATTTAGGTTTTCTCAAAGGAAAACTTGGATTCTAAAACTTGGTTGAACTGCTAAATGTCAAAGAGACTGTACCCCATGATCCCAGCTCCCACAGTGCAAAAAGTATACACCAACCACCAAAAGAGTACAGGTTGTCTGTTAATAACAAAGCCATTCGCACTCTATTGCCTTATATTTTATAGTTTTAACCTTTGATTGAGCTTAAGCGTAATTGAGCTTTGAAGCAGGAGAAGTGGAGCCTTTCAATTGCAGAAAAAAACTTTATGAAAACTAAGATGATGACATATATAAAGAGACCTTAGAACTGTGAGCAGAAAGGAAATTTTCTCTATTATTTTAAGCATTAAAAAAATCTCTGTTTAAAGTGTTCCTCTGTGCTTTACACAGAATGTGTTTAGAGATAGTTTTGACCATCTTTACCATTATCAGTTCACTTTTAAGTTGTGTCTGAATTCCTTCACTACTCACTATTTATTGCACTAAAGAGTGCGATAAATCACCATTTTGTGAGCTGTCCGAAAACAATTCCAAAATTCAGTGCCCTTTGGAAGTCTCTGCAAAAAACTAGTGTGCATCAATGCTCACTAGATTGGCAAATGTAGACCACAATGCATTGCATTTGAATGTTTTTTTTCATGTGAAAAAACATATTCAAATTCATTTTTTATAAATCATTCAAGTCTTTTTTAGCAGAACCCAGTGGATTCATAAATAGTATTTGTAAAGAAGAATTTCTGGAAATTGATGATGTCACATTTGCCGTTTAAAAGAAACACATGAGGATGATGTCCGAACTGTTTTTAAAATCCAGTCCCACACTATATGGATGCTATGGAGTAGTGAGGGAATTTGGACCTTGTCTTAAAGTTATTTAATCCCAAAATTTAAAGCTAAAACGTAAAAAAAAAAATCCAGAAAATCCATGAAACTCTGGTTCTCAAAAATGCTTTTTTTTTCTTTTCCAACAAGGGAGAGGAGGACTTTTTATTGGTAACATGCAGGGTGGTGACAGCGATGAGGTTAGTGATGTTCTTACTCACATTGCTTCCTTCATATTCATTCCATGGGCTGAGACTTCCAACATTCAAAGGATTTATCGCTTTTTGCCTTTTGCAACTTTTGATGGTAATTCAACTTTACCTGATGTCCAGTTATCCTGTGTTTTCTGCTGACCTCACCACTTAGTCTTTTTTCATTAATGTTTACTCATATCTCATAAGGTATTTTTACCAGTGTCCAAAACATCAGTCCCTCAGTTCAAAAAACACCCGAAAGGAAAGGTTTGTGCAAGACAAACGCCCACTTTATGTTTTTTTTCCAGCTCCTTGTGTATTTGAAGGAAAAATCAATCCTCAAAGTAAATGTTGGGAAATATTTATACTACTTACAGAAGTTAAAAATGTCAGTAATATTCATTGAACATGCTTTGCAGACAAGAGCTTGAATAAGAGAAAAGGTGCTGTCGCATTTTTTCCATAAAACATCAGAGTATCATCAGAACGAGCTGCACCAACACTTCTCACTTTTGAGCTAAAGGTGGATTTTTCCTTTAAATGACTTGAGTTTTCTGTTCACGCTAAAAGGCTAGTGTGTCCTGTCTAAAGTAGTGGAAACATTTGACCTGGTTATGTGTTTAGCTAAATAATCAAAGCATAGATTCCCATGTGATTCTACAGCCTGTGTGCAGAACCCGTCGAGTTTCTCCTGTTAGATTTGACTGCTCAGAACAGACTATTGCTCATGACTTTATCCCTGTTAATCTAGACTGATGACAGTGAAATCGATGTGGACGACGACGATGATGAGGAAGATGAGGAAAGAGAGGAGGAGAGCAAGGATTTGGAGGATGATAGTTTCGAAGGTCCCATGTCTAGAAACAACCGTCCTTCAATTGGAGCAGTGAGGCCTGCTCTGCTGGATGAAAGTGATAATGACTTTTAAGAAAAGAGCTCACCAAATTCTATAATTTGTCTGTTTCTAACTTGTATTTTAAGTTGGACCATGATATCAGCTTATCTCAAACGTATAAACATTGTTATTTACAGCATATATGTGGAGTGAAAATAGCCTCAACGGATTTGAGACTATTTTCTCTTCACTTTATGATGTAGCTCTTGTTTTTGACTGTATGAACTATCAAAATCCCTAACTGCATAGTAGTTTTGTTGTCTGTTTGTAATTCTTAAATTATTTTAAAGCCTTTTAATACATAAAAAAATAAAGAAATGGTTGATGTTTCCTTTTATGATGGAAAAGTAAAAAGCCTTTATCTAATTATTTGTTGTACTTATTATAGACATTGTCTATTTTTTTGTTTTGTGCCCACTACAATAGACACAGAAAGACTTAATTATTAATATTTCCAAAACGTTTTGACTTAAATCAGTGTGAATACAGTTTTTTTTTTTTTACAAATTTATTACCGATAAGTATAAACGCAATTACAAAACATGAATGAGTGCAAGTTTTTTTTTTCCCCAGATGCTTATTGTAAATATCAGGTAAAGTCCAAAGATATCAATATACATTGTACATTAATGCAAACTTATAAATAAAGAATGACATAAAATGAAATGCCAGTAAGAATAAATAAAAGTACAGAATGAGTGTGTAAAACAATGTTTGACATAACATTACAATTTTTTTTAAAACAATTTTATTTTGTAAAATAAAGGACGTTTTAAAACTTTTTGAAAAAGTAATTTATTTAGCAAAAATGTATTTAAAAAAAATAATTGAGATTTAGTTGGAAAATGTACATTTATACATGTAAAAATTAGAGTGGAAAAATTTGATTAAAACTTAACTCCTGTTGATGGAAACCAAACAATATACGTTTTAAGCAAAGAAAAGGGGACCATACATTTCTTTGTAACTAAAGATAATATCACAGAAAATTTGCCAAAAAGATTTTAGTGGGTTTAATTATACGTTTTTTGCAGGATAACATCGATTGCAGAAAAATATTTTTTTTGTTTGTTTTTTCTTTTTTTTGTCAGGAAGTACTTTAAAAATGTATTAAAAATTTGTAGAATACAGTAAAAAAAATTATAACAATACATTATAAGAATAGATTGCTTAAAATGTCCACTAAAAACGACCTAGCTTCGTGACGTCATCATCGTGCGCGACGATCGCAGGGAGGAGGTAGCGGATGCCTCTTCGAAACAAAACATTCGCAAACTCACGAGTTGCTTTTCCTCTCTTTCTGGTAAGTGACAGTGTCTGTATTAGTGCATTATTTATATCACGTTAACCTGCAAATGGAAGGATTTACTCCTTAAACAAACCAGTGCTGTTTAGCTAGCCATATTCATAGAAGCTAAACAGTGCTAGTTAGCATTTCTGATTAGCACTCCTGACATTTGGAGTAGGAGTTACTTTCTATTTTATCATCTCCGTAGTTGTAGATTAATCTTTACATATAGTCGTTATTTTTAGTTGGTACAGATTTTAAGTTTTTTTTTTCTTATCTTAACTTTTTCTTATCTTAGCATCTCTACTACGATGTTACAGATACTAGCTGCTGTTGCTTGCAAAGTTCTGGTTATTATTACCTTCATCAATTCGTATTAAACTCCCTTCTGTCATAGAATATGGCATTAAACATATTACACAATGACTACAAGGTCAAACAATGTTGAGAAGGAGGATGTTGTGTGGGTTTCAAACTGTCCCTATGCCTATGTGCATCATCTTCTCTTTCATCTAAGCAGCAGTTAAGATGCCAAAGAAGTTCCTAGGAGAAAATTCTAAGGCGGTTACAGCCAGAGCCCGCAAGGCTGAGGCCAAGGCGGTTGCAGATGCCCGCAAGAAGCAGGAAGAAGACGATGCCCGTTGGCAGGAAACTGACAAACATGTTCTCAAAAAAGAACAGAGAAAGGTGAGCCGACCTTTACGACCAAGAGCCAGGTATACATGTGGGACCGTACCAACAAGATTTCTTATTGTTCCATTAGAACACAAGTTTTGGAGGTTATCAATATATAGTCAACTTATAGTGAATGACAGCTGCCATGTCCTTAAAGGAATTTAGATGTGTGGGAGAATTCAACTGTGCTTATGTGTTATTATATTTCTGTTTCATAGGAATGTCAACAAAGCTTTGGCTATATGTTTGTATGCATGTTCATTTTTTAACATTTTTCTACAAAAAGGAAATATTTAGGTTTTTAACAAGCTGCAGTTTAAAAAAAAAAGTATTGTAAATGTAATGTAAATAAAACATTCTAAAATTCACCACGATATAGAGATCAAGTAATTTCTTTTTGAGAAAATGTTCTTTTTTTCATAAATTCAAATTTTTTAACCTTCTAAATTGTACAACTTTTAAGAAAATTATTCCATGTTTTTGTACAATAAAGATGTATTGTTTTGGTGTAGCTGTAGCACTGAAAGATGACGGGATTTCTGGCACAATTTGGGAACCATTTATTGTGGCTGCAGGATGACAAAGAGAAAAGGAGGCTGGAACTTCTCGAGAGGAAAAAGGAAAACCAGCGACTACTAGAGGAGGAAAGCTCTAAAATCAGAGGCAAATCTCAGAAAGAGAATGGATCTGGTGGAAAAGTGACACGTGCCCAAATTGAGGAGACGCTTCAGAACGAGCGGGGGGTGGAAGAGCCGATTAAGTCCAGAGGTAAGGTTCAGATTGTTAGGCCACATCCAAATTGCTTTCCTACGGCTTCTCCCTATCCCTACGTTTATCCCTCCAAAGAAAGAGATATGGGGAAAAAATGTTCGATGACATCATCTATAGTCGCAGGCTATCTATGTCAGCGCTTGGAAAATACCGGTACCTAACATCGGTTTCACCCACGTGAAGAGAAGCGTTTCTCCTCCTTGTCGCGGATCATCTTTCCAGGGGAGGGATAGCCAGTCATAAGTCGCTCCTCCTTAAAAAAAAAAAAAAAACTCTTTTGGACATAACTGAAGCTTCAAATGCCCCTACAGGAGGAGCCAGAGGGATAGGGGAGCATTTCGAATTCGGCCTTAGTTTACTTAAGACTGAAAATCTGTCACGAAATGTCTGGTATATTCAAACTGGGACTTTCTTCCTTCTTTGACATTGTTTGCTGTTTTAAATTATATAAAAACAATTCTTCCACAGAAAAAAGCCACTTGGAAACTCCATTGGAAGAGAACATTAACAGAATTGTCCCTGAAGAAGGAACTGTTGAAGCCAGATCAATAGAGGATGCCATTGCTGTGCTCAGGTACCAGTCACATGAACAATCCTCCTTTGGATTTGGCATTCATTTATAACTGGTCTTTCTTTTGTTTTTTTCTCAGCACGGGGCCTGAGGATCTTGACCGCCATCCAGAGCGCAGGATGAAATCAGCATTTGCAGCCTACGAGGAAGAAAACATGCCACGTCTAAAACAAGAAAATCCCAACATGAGGCTGTCGCAGCTGAAGCAACAGTTGAAGAAGGAGTGGGCCAAATCACCAGAGAACCCCCTGAACCAGCGTTTTACCTCCTACAATTCAAAGTGAAGTCAATCTTCCCCACATAACTCTGCTAGAAACCTGCTTTCCTATGGACACTGGGGACTTCCCATTGGATAAAGTAATAATATGGAAAAGCGATTATCACTCATGAGACCTTCAGTGTTAAGAATCCATAAACAATTTCTGTGCCAGAAGACTCAAATCATTTGTTCCACAATTAAGGAGAGGCTTTTCTCATAATAAAATTAACTAATCATCCTGTTTGTGCACGTGACCTGCAGTCAAGCACATTAGAACCTCATTCATTAAAACTGTTTTTTAGCACTTGTGAGGAGATGAGAGGTCTGATGTTTTGAAAGGAACTTATTAAACATCATCATTCATCTGCATCTTGTGTTGCCTTTAACTGTGTACGATGGTCATCAAATGCATGTGAAGCTACGTTCACATCGCCCTCGGCAACGCGCGTTTAAGCGGCCACTCTAAACGGGCTTCCGCGTTCAAAACGTTCACATGCTGGTACGCAAGTTTCTACAAACGTTTTTGGGTACCACATACAAAACGTGACCATTGAACGCGTGTTGAAAGTTAAACCAGGTTGATCTTTGACAAATCAGTGACTCGCATTTGGTGGTGATGTTTGGATGGCGTCCCTTTTAATTGCGGATGTGCCAACCGTTTGAAAATTGATCGTGGAGGAGAAATTAACGATAGCGGTTTATGCCTGGCCGTAATTATACGACACCATGTCTTTCTTGTATGGGAACAGAAGTGTGAAACACAAAAGCCTGGAAATTACTAGATTTGCACCGCTTCAACATTTCTCACCAAGACAGACGTGCAAGCAAACAGTAGAAAAAGAGGAAGCCCCTCCCTGTTTGTCCAGTGTGAACACCATCACCATGCACATTAAACATGCATCACGTGTGTACGTAGCTTTCAGACGCACCGGCTTCACTCTTTCCGGCGCTTAGAAAACCTTTTATTCGGGTAAAAAAAAATTCATGTAAAACATCAACTTCTGAAATGTTAGTGATGGTCTTTTTCCTCATGTGAGTCAACAGATGTTTTTCCTGAAGAATTTCTTTTCAGAAATTTTAAAACAAGCTGTCTCAGCCAATCCACTGACTTTGAAAATTTATAAATTAAACATTTAAGATAGAGCTTAAAAAACACACAAAATAACGTACATTAATGGGCAATCCTTAGTAAACAGCAAATTAATAGGATTTAGTTTTCACATCTTTATAGTGTGCTAATGTTGTTGCAGTTTCTTTACTCATTTACTTTAAGAATTTAAACTCCTCCAGTTGCTAGATGGTTTAAAATTGCGCCTTTGATGAATTCTTTGAGTCGAAAGGGGATTATTAAATCCGATCAAGTTCAGTTACTCTGTTTTAGTGCTGTCAGATAACACTGAGCAGTTCAGCTCCTGATGAAAAGCGTTCCCTGTCCAGCATGTTCTGCGCTGCTGAGGCAGCAGGCCTCCCTGGTTTATCTGATGCAGCAGAGCAAACAGGGTCAAGAGTGCATGAAAACGTGTCAGACGGGGTCGATACAAGCCGGCATTTTTGGGGGAGGATTTACAGCAATTGCAACCTTTTTTTTGTTTAAATGAGTAGTGGATTCGTTTTATTTGTTTTGGAAGTCAAATCAGCGAAATCCATAGAAATTCTTTCCACTGGGTTGATAATTTTAGCTTTTCTTTATGCATTTCATCACATCACCTTGTAGCACGATGGCCCTTTGCAGTTGCGTTTGTTAGATCTTGTAGGATGCAGCTGACGTGCCCCGCCATTCACAGGCTTGAGTCATCAGATCAAGGTTTTTTATTTTCATTTTTTCAAAATGGACACTTTTGTCCCACTGGGTCTTGTGGCGGCCGAGATAAGAGCATGTGCAAAGGCCTTTGAACCACAAAGCTTTCATGGCAAGTTCAACTGGCCTTCTGCTTTCCATTTTGAAATGAAAGCTAGCCATTTGGTTACCTTTCTAACCGACACACGCTGTCCCAGTTTATAGCTGTGCCTTTGAGCTCTTTGTGATGGTGGTCGGCTCAAACGCAGGTCTGATGTTGCAGGTTGTTTAGGGTTTGTTTTTTTTATATCTGCAACCCCTACCCACCTTTCCCTTCCATTTGCATGGTGACACTTCGCCAGCCAGCTGCTGCCGCCTGGCCCTTCCTTCATGTTGAATTCTAATCATTACTTTCAAAGGAAAGCGTCACCTAAGCTCCTTTATCAAGTGTTTGATAAAGGCTGGGAGGAGGCAAGCCGCTGTCCAACACCCACTCAGACTCTCCTCTTCTTAAGACGTGCTCAGGAAACAGGGAGCTCCTTCTGTTTGTAGCCCACTTCTTTGAGTCTGGACAAAACAGGACATGGAGGAAGAAGGTAAGCATCACCTGGTGGCAATTTGTTCCTTTTCTTAGTCAGGTGCAATGGTGAGAACCTTAAGACAAGAAAACCATTTATTTGTCCCTCAGTTAAGCCCCAAAATATGTGTAAGTATGAAAACCTACATACTAAACATTTTAGTATTTTCAGTAGTTAATTGTTGATTTTTTTGCTAAATCTTTTTAGTTGTTGCATAACTATTTTCAATGTAAATTCAGATTAATTTAAAACGTTTAAAGTTTTCTCCTTTACTCTAAAATTCTGGGCCGAAAACCAAAGCAAATTTTAAAAATAGCTTTTGCTGCTGGACACTAACGTGGCAGCAAATTATCGTCACATTGTTCCAAATGAAAACTATAAGGATTTTTCCTCTTCTTGATTGAGATAATCAGTTTTTCTCTGAGGTTTTGTGGTCACTTGGTAAATGAACAGGGGGGGCACATCTGCTTTTGACAGAGAGCTTTCCATTGACAGCCTCCTGAAAATGCAGTCTGAAATCAAACAAATCTTTGTTTTACCTTAAAAAAACAAAGAGGATGCTTTAGGACATTAGATATATAATTTATAATGAGATATATTGGCTCATAAAAGACGTTTTAATGCAAATTAACGGGTTACATGTTGTTTTCTGTCTCCTGCATGTGTTTGTCAGTGTTACTAGAGAAATGTTAATCTGCCGAGGTTCTCTTTTTGTTTTGGAGCAAGTATTTTTGTTTACACAAAGACAAATACTTATTTTTATGATAAGGTAAAAAATGTGTAGACATTTTATATTTTTACATTTTTTATAGTTTATATGACTTTAAAACTGCAAACATAAACTGTATTGCAGTAATACTTTGAAAGTGGAACTGTTTTTTTATTTTTTATTTTTTTATTATTCTGTGCATTTAGCTTTAAAATAAAGGTTCGATTCACAGTCTCCACTTGAACCTAGGGCTTTTTTTGTTCTGTTTTCTTACTTATTTGTTAAATAGCTTGAATTTTCATCTGGAATTTCTGTTCTTTATAATTTTCGTGTTTGTTGATTTTGCAGCACAGTTCATCATTCATTTACTTCTTATTGTTTTTTATTTTGAATTTTTTTTTAACGTTTAAATTTTGCAGTGATGCCATGAGGCTTATTCTAGTCAAACCCAGTAATGCAACACGACGAACTGAGTCAACGGGCGAGGTTTTTCATGATGGAGACCACGAACAATGTGTGTCTGGAGGTCCTGAGGACAAGCAGGACTCCTGCCCAGAAACCTCAGGGGACCGGTCTTCATCCCCGCAGGAGAAGAGTCAGTGCTGTGCTGAACGACTGAATGGCATCAGTCGCCCAAGAGGTCCGGTCCAGAGGTCCCCACTGAAAACTCAGAGCCTCACCTTATCTCAGCTGAGTGATCAGGATTGGCTGCTCCTCTGCAGCCAGGTTGGCGGAGTGGGAAATGATCTGCCGTCAGTGGAAATAACAGGGTCTGTTGTGGGGAAAAACTACGACAGATGTAGCTGTGCTTGTCCCGATGTTCCCCAAGATTCGGTCTCTCCCGGTTTTCAGCGTCAGTCTAAGCAGGGCACAGACTGTGACGGCATTGCAAGGTTCACAAAAAAAAGAAATCATTCATCGAGTCACTCCCAGTTTGTAGACACACGCCTTTTAACTACTCACAGGGTTTTAACACCAGAGCGTTGCAAGCCTGCAACAAACTGTCCACAAGATACAAGCCGACCTGATCAATTCAGCCCAAAAAAGCAGCCCTGCAGCAGCCAAACAACTCGCTCAAATTTGTTTAACATTCCTATGAACTCCACTGACTATTCCAGCACCAATGCAAAGCTGCATAAGCAGCCTGCGGTCAGCGCTCACATTAACTGGAGAGAACTGTTTGGAAAAGAACCACTGGTAATCCAGGAACCTCTAAGGAAAAAAGCCCACTGCTCAGTACCAGATGACCAAATCAAATCACCAGGAGATCCAACCTTTGTGCTTAAGAGCCGCCATCTTCCATACAGCCGTCAGAGCAGCTGTCAGTGGGGGAAGAGGTCAACGACGCCGGTCAGTCAGAAAAGCATCAAGTCTTTCTCAGTCAGCCATTGTAGCTCTTTTGAGACCCAGGAGTTGTTGGAGGAAAAAACAAGACAAATTCAGGTACATTTTTCTCCACTTCAATGAAAATTGTGTTTTGGGTGCTTTTAACATGTTCTCGTGGCATTTTTCTGATGATGGAGGACATGTATAAAGAAAATTAAGCTTAAAATTATATTTCTGAGTATTTCTTTATTCAAATCTTTGTGAATCAGGAGCTGTTAGGGGGGGGGGGGGGGGGGATCAAATTTCTTATGTAGAAAATGTGCTGTGCAGGTCACAAGCTCCCTGCTTCATTCTGTTGCATCCACTTGCAGATAAGTAGACCCATCTACGTCTTTGTTTTCCACGTGCCTGAATGGCTCCATTATTGCTCGCCATTTTTGTTGCACCGGTAATTTTAGGCTGAGGGTGTGAGAGGCTGTAAGCCAGCAGGAGAGAGCTTAAACAGCTTTCAGTTATGGGTGATGGGAATAGGGGCTGGGTTACTCTGTGCCAACAGTTCTGCCTTCAACTCCGGGGTGAATTCCTAATGAACTACAGCAGAAATGATGCCCTAGAAAACAACACAGGGTTCTTGATTTTGGCTAAAAGCTTCACAATCCTAATCAAAATACCACTGGGAACACTTTAAAACAGCTCAAAAGATGGTCTGAGTAGGTCTTTAAATGGGCTTTTTTCTAGAATCAGAACTTGGTTGTAGTTCTCATGGCATAACTAGGACAATGTGTACAATTCAGAAGTAGACTGAAACTATTGTACTGAAAGATTTGGGACACTGTAACTCATTGATAGCATCTCAAAGACATCCAATATGTTTCCAGTAAGGTAAATGCACTACAAGGTAGGCACACCAACAACTAAAAAGGAAAAAAAACAAAATCTTAAGTCTTTATTAGCATTATTCTGTTATTCTTCTGGAAGAATCTTAAATTAAAATCAAATAAATGCAAAGAAAAAAAGCCTTTTATGATCTTTTCTGCTCAGTTAGTGTGAAACCTAAGCTTGTTTGGATGAACATAGCACAGATATCCTGACATTAATAAATGTTTTTTGGCCAATTAGATAAAATTGATTTATTTCCCATGGCACACTGACCAAGTCTCACAGAACACTTCTGTAAGCTTCCAGATTCCCCTCTTCCCCATCGTTTGGCATGATTACAGTTTTACCTTCTCTTTCAGACAAATCCTCATCACCTCAGTGAATCTAAACTGACCCCCCCTACACACTCCCCTCTACTTCCTGACACCTCAGAAACTGTCAGCTCGATAAACGGAGACGTGGTGCGACCGTTCAGCAGCCACAGCACTTTGAGATCGAGCCTGTTGGATCTTCAGGCAGGCCAACAGCTTCTCCACAGTGCCATCCTAGAGGACGCCTTCTCCAAAGTTATCAGGGAAGACTCCAGGAAGGCCAACAGCAGGAACCAGGTCAGACCGGAAGGCAGCGTCCCACAGAAGAAGACAAAGGACATAAGCTACCGGCTGGGTCTAAGGAGAGCTCTCTTTGGGAAGCGAAAACAGCTGAGCGATTACGCCTTGGTCTGTGGGATGTTTGGAATAATCATCATGGTTGTTGAAACTGAGCTCTCCAGAGCCTTTTATAGCAAGGTATTTTGCCATAGTGTATCTATTTGGGTGTCTACAACACAATGCACTCACAATATTCACATTTCTGCTTCCATTGTACACAGGAATCCACGTATTCTTACACACTGAAAAGCCTAATCAGTGTTTCTACGGCCTTTCTGCTTGGACTCATTTTGATGTACCATGCAAGGGAAATTCAGGTAAAATACACAACTTTATTTATGGCATTTTTGTTGTTTGGGTAAGAATAAAAACGAAATAAAATTAAAAATATACAAAAAAAAAATGACCAAAACAATAAATTAGATGACAGAAAATTATATTGGGAACTTTAAGTCTTTTCCATAACAATGTAAGATCATTTCTATTTCATGACTAATAAACATTTTGTTTATTAGGAAAAACGGCATTTATTTTCCATGTGTGTTTCAGCTTTTCATGGTGGATAATGGTGCGGATGATTGGAGGATAGCCATGACCTTGGAGCGGATCCTCTTCATTGCGTTGGAGCTCGTTGTCTGTGCCATTCATCCCATTCCAGGCCAGTACGTGTTTTCATGGACAGCTCGACTGGCCTTCAACTACACCTCATCCCCGTCTGATGATGATTTTGACATCATCCTCTCTGTGCCAATGTTCCTGCGCCTGTACCTGATTGGCCGGGTGATGCTGCTCCACAGCAAGCTTTTCACAGATGCTTCTTCACGCAGCATTGGGGCGCTGAACAAGATCAACTTTAACACTCGTTTCGTCATGAAGACCCTAATGACCATTTGCCCCGGCACAGTGCTGCTAGTCTTCAGTGTAACCTGTTGGATTATTGCAGCTTGGATTGTGCGCATATGTGAGAGGTATGACAAAAAATCTCTTAACTATTTAGTTTGAACATTAAATATCATGTCTTTTTTTTGGCAGATTAACATGTTTTTAAAGAAAGTGACATTAGTAGTCATTTTTTATCAGAGCATTTTTCTCTTCTCAGTCTATCTGTATCTCATAAAACAGTGGCTGCCTGCAGCCAGGTGTCATATCTCAACAGGTATCACGACACACAGGAAGTAACCAGCACCTTCTTGGGAGCAATGTGGCTGGTCTCCATCACCTTCCTGTCTATTGGATATGGAGACATGGTCCCACACACCTACTGTGGAAAAGGTGTTTGCTTGTTGACAGGAATTATGGTGAGATTTCAGTGTTTACACTTCAGGCTTTTGGATTCATTTTCCTTCAAGGAAGATAGCAAAGCGCTATTTAATTATACGCCATGTACCATTTATGTCACCCACATCCCTCTGTTGTAAAAAAAAGCAATTTCTTATTTGTCATCTTAATTTGTCACCACACAACACACTTTTTGTGGTGATTCTTTGTGTCTCAACAATGTTCTCTGGTTGGGACTTTCAACACTGAGATGTCTGCAGGCTTCTTGAACCCCATTTGCAACGTGCCAATGTTGTCATTTTATGTTCCGGCTGATGCTCTAATGCAATGTTTTTCAACCAGTGTGCCGCGGCACACTAGTGTGCCGTGGGAGATGGTCAAGTGTGCCGTGGAAAATTGCCCTCATTAACTGATCTAAAAGCAATTATTACAATCTCCAGGAAATCAGCTCTTTGTTCATCCAAACAGGCCCTGATAAAACACTGAGAAGTTAAGAATATGAAATATCATAAAATTAGTTTTTCTTTGTGTTTATATGATTCTATTAAAGACATTTTGATAAGAATAATGGGATACCGCGATTTAGCTGCAGCTATAACTGTGTAAGCAAAAGTCCCGCCCCTTTAACTGTCTCCACCAATCATTCTTGAAGGCTTAATCACATGTCATCAGTCTGACCAATCAGAAGAGAGGATGGAAGCAAGGAAGTATTCACTTCCTTGTTTCGATTTAGCGCAAAAAAGTCTCTCTGTTCTAACAAAAATACCAGCTAAAGCTCGTCTTTAGCGGTGTAGCTTTCCACATAATCTGGTTTCAGACTGGAACAAGTGAACAGAATCATGAAGCTCAAAGACGCTGGTCTTTCCGCGGTCGGCGGATTACGGGCACTACATCTCCCATGATGCAGTAAAGTGACTGTCTTAGCGCACAATGAGTCTCTCCTCTTAACGTCTTAAAACAACGAACACACATCAAACAGTTTTTGAATCTTTTGACTTAATTTTTAATACATCTTTTAGAAAAAACAGCTGCAGCTTCCAGCGTTTTCTGCAACAATTATCACAAAAATGCATGTGAGATTGCAGAGCGGCTGTAGATCAATAAAGACTGAGCTTTTTCTTTTTTTTTATTTATCTATTTTTTTGGATGCTGGTGTGCCGCGGGATTTTTGTCAAGGTTAAAGTGTGCCGTGGCTCAAAAAAGGTTGAAAAACACTGCTCTAATGGTCTGTTTGCAGTTTCTGTTTACTTTCTTGTTTGTATTGTGGGCTCCCATATTGGATTTGTTTTATATCCCAAATACAAAGAATTTGTCAAATTTTTCGTACAACTATGCATGTAACTGCATCACTTGTCAGCCACATTTTTTGATGTTTCATTTAGTGCAATTTTGTTGAGTTTGTTCCATTAACATCAATTTACAACAGAAATCATCTGAAGGCAGCGCACAAAAATCCAACCTTACATATTTCAAAGCTGAGTGTAGCTCAAATTTTTATAATTCAGTATAATTAAAGCCAAATTTGACAACTGCTTCTCCTACACTCATATCTGTATATTGGAGATTCCTCATGGATAAACTTGTTTGTTTTTTTCTGTAATGAAAGTATGAAGGTTTAAACTGTAATCTTAGTTTGGTCTTCCTCTGCAGATGTTGCCTTGGAACATACAGGAAACTTCCCTTCACTGCCTCCTACAGTGACTGTCCTTTTTCTCCCCAGGGGGCGGGCTGTACAGCCTTAGTGGTGGCTGTAGTTGCCAGGAAGTCTGAGCTCACCAGGGCTGAAAAACACGTCCATAATTTTATGATGGACACTCAGCTCTTAAAAAAGGTTGGTTTCCACACACAAATACCATTGTAGTATGTAGTCACGTTCATATTGTACTGGTACTAACTTGAGTTGTGTAAACACACTGGTTAAAGGTTAGCTTAATTCGAAATATTTTTGTTCCCTTAACAACCCTTTCTTTTAGATAAAAAATACAGCAGCAAATGTACTGCAGGAGACGTGGCTAATCTACAAAAACACCAAGCTGGTTAAAAAGATTGACCACGCCACTGTACGCCACCACCAGCGGAAATTCCTGCAGGCCATCCACCAGTAGGTGCCAATAAGCAGCATGTATAGCACATCAGAGTCTCCAGTTATCCTCTGTAGGTTATCTTTAATAAAAGTGATCCTGGTGTTCACCTTAAGGCTGCGAAGAGTCAAAATGGAGCAAAGAAAGCTGACTGACCAGGCCAATACAGTTGCTGACGTTGCCAAGGTTTGTAAAAGCAAATTTCTTTCGTAAATCAAACATTTGTATTTTCCTAATTTGTTAAAAACAATCAATTTTAATTGCTGTTGTAATTATTATATTCTTGATTTCATTATTTACATGTACGCTTCAAAACAATAGAACTTTATATTGTTTTATGAATACATAAATTTGTATTTTAAACTATTACTGCAACCTAACTGTCATTAGTACTAATAGTTGTTGTAGTATTGATTTGACTTTCTACTCAAAGAATTTACACCAATTCACAAGATTGAAACCAGCTATGTTTTTTTGTCTGACTCTTGATGCTGAACTCATCATGAGTGCACGGTCTCTTTTTCTCCCCCCAGACTCAAAACATGATGTATGATCTGGTGTCGGATTTGCAGCATCGAAGCAGCGAGCTGGACAGGAGGGTCGTGGTTTTAGAAGAAAAACTGGACTCCCTCCTTCTTGACATGCAGTCACTGCCTGTGGTTCTTTCCCAAGAAATAACAAAGCTGCATAAAGATTTCTTGGATGATTTAGCAGGCCGCGTTCACTTCCTCTCATCCTCCTATAGCACTGAGTGTTGCTCAGCGCCTGCTAAACAGCTCTGTCCAGAGTTCACCCCCATAGACACAACATACAGCTGACAGGCCTCACGGGTTCTTTTTAGGGTGGGATATTTCCTCTCCCTGAGCTGAATTTTCCAAACAGCTCCCCTTCTAAAGTGGGAAAAAAAGTTATTTAATCACAAAATGTCTGAAAGGCAATACTTTACTACTAATTTGTGATGCAGAAAGTTGTTTTATTTCTAATTTAAAGTCCTATTCCAATCATCTTTTGATTTATTTTCAAATTGTTCCCAGTTGTCTTTTAGTTACGAAAATGCCATTTTCATCTGAACTCAGAAATCCTGTGTTGTTTTCTAGTACATAGTTCCTGCAGAGCGGCAGTAGTTCAATAGAAATTCATATATGAGTTGTGGGCAGAACTGTTGGTGCGCAGTGAGTCTGTCTTCGACTTCCCATCATCCATTTGTTTATACTCTCCCCCGCTGGCTTAAAGTCCTTTACAATCCCAACATAAAAATACCTGTGTAACAAATATTGTAATAAACAAATATTGGAACAATACAAGCTGTAAAGTTTTCGGCCAGCTCAGACGAGGAAAACAAAGATGTGCATGGATTTATTTGTTTGCAGGTGGATGCATCAGAATAGAAGCAGAGAGCTTGTGCCCCGCCGATTATGGTTTGTACCAAACAACTACAAGTGTTTTCCAACAGCATTTCTTCATCTGCTCCTGATTGTCAACTGCGTAATAAGTTTATTTCAGATCAAATCAACATTTACCTGAAAAAAAAAAATAAGTCAACACACAACTTGGAAAATAGGATTTGAAAGGGGAATGGAATGGAGTCGCCACGATTTGAATAAAGAAATACTCAGAAATGCAGTTTTAATCTTAATTTTTTTTTTATATATATATTCCACATCATGAGAAAAATGCTACAAAACATTTTATGGTCTGTAAGGTTTTTTTATTATTATGTTTAAATACACACATCTTTAAAGTAATTCACATAACAGTCAAAAAATCTTTTTTGTTCTGTTCATAGTTTATTTTAATGCAGCAACAATTCATTAATACGATGGCCGAGAGGTGCAAGACACATTTACATTTAAGATACAACCAACAAAAAATCCTGGTACAAACAAACAAAAAAAAAACAATCTCAGAACAAATAAACAAATACTAACACAAAAGCAAATAACGGAACAAATTACAAAGTCCTAAAACACAAAAGCAAATCCGGGTGAAAAGTACCAAATACAGAATCACAAAAACAATCTCGGTACAAATTAGCAAATCTAGAAACACAACAACGAAAGCTGAGAAACGGCTTCTAACAGAAAGGGAACGTCCTAAGTCTCGGAAGTGACATAATATAAATTTGTTTTTGGTTTTTTTACATTAATTAATTACAGTTTTTATGTGGACATTTAAAATACATGAGACAGTCCAAAAGCATTTTTTTTATTGTATTACTACTATAAAAATTACAGTAATGTTTAGCAAGGTAAAGTTATTGCATCACTTCCGGTATTAAGGGTATTGCCTTTCCGTTTGCAAAACACGACAGCAGAATATAGAGAGAAAAATTAAAGAAAGCGAGCAGCTGCTATCGGATGTGAACACTTTACCTTGCTAAACATTGTTGTAATTTATTGTAGTAATACAATTAAAAAAATGCTTTTAGACTGTTTCATGCATTTAAAATGTCCACAGAAAGAAAACACTAATAAATAACTTTAAAAAATCATACACAATTGGTTTTGTATTACGTCCCTTTCTGTTAGTAGCCGTGCCTCCGTTGTTGTTGTGTTTCTGGTTTTGGGCATTTGTGACGGGGTTGTTGTTTCTTTTTTGGTAATTTGCACCTGGATTTGCTTTTGTGTCTCAAGAGAACTCTGTAATTTCTTTCGTGATTTGCTGTTGGGTTTCATGATTTGTTGTTGTGTTTCATGATTTGCTGTTGGGTTTCATGATTTGTTGTTGTGTTTCATGATTTGCTGTTGTGTTTTCATGATTTGCTGTTGTGTTTCATGATTTGCTTTTGTGTTTCATGATTTGTTGTTGTGTTTCATGATTTTCTTTTGTGTTTCATGATTTGCTTTTGTGTTTCATGATTTGCTGTTGTGTTTCATGATTTGCTTTTGTGTTTCATGATTTACTGTGGTGTTTTTCAGTATTTGATTTGTTGTTGTTGTATCTTATATGTAAGCGTGTCTTGCACCTCTCGGCCACCATAATGAACCATGTTTATGACCACCAGGGACCGCATGCCAGCAGAGTTCCCCCCTGGGCCTCCCTGGCCCAGGCAGGAGTGATTTTGTGTCTTTTTGCGGGGTCGGCCTCGACCAGGGTTCATGGGAAGAGCCCCGGCCACCAAGCCCTCATTTGCGAGCCTAAGCTCCAGGCTTGGCCTGACTGCAATCTGTGTGTTGCAACTGGACCTTGTTCTTTCTGACTCAGTTTAGGGATGCTGAACCGCTCTTAGTCTGACTCGTCAACTAGAGCCTGTCTGTTGAGGGACACCGTGCCATTAGCATTAGCCCTGGACAGATTAGCTTCTAGGATCACTCGAGTGCGCAAACCCCTCCACCACGTTAAGGTGGCGGTTCACGGAGGGGATAAATTTAGTATGTTGCAATTCTTTCTTTTCAACTTTTTTCATGTTTTATTATTATTATTATTTTTAGAAATTAAATTAATTATAATAAAAATAAATGATCAACTTATTAAAAAATTTACAGGAACTGTATTATGTTGGGGCGGGGGGGACTGAAGTACTCAGAGAAAACCCACACAAACACACTTATTAGTGTGTCGCCCTTTTTTTTATTTTAAGTCCGACCAGATTTTAAATAACTAATAAATCAATTCTATTTTTTTACTGTCTTTTTTTCTTGTGTTCAATCAGCAGAAGGAATTCCAACAGTTTTCTTTTCTTCAATTCACAAATTTTAACTAATAATACTCTGAAAAGACACTACATTCTGGTTGGGTGGGGGGAACTGAAGTACTCAGAGAAAACCCACACAAACACACATATTAGTGTGTCGCCCTTTTTTTATTTTAAGTACGGCCAGATTTGAAATAACTAAGAACCGTCTCTTTCACTAGATCAGCCCCGTGGTACACAGAGGAACTGCGAATTCTTAAAAGACTTGGACGAACCATGGAACGAAGACTCATAAAAAACAACCTGACAGTACACAAACAGGCCTATCGAGACCATCAAAAACTCTACTGTAGAGCCCTTAAAATAGCCAGGCAAAAGTTCTATTCCCACAAGATCAATAGCAACACTGGAAATTCAAAACAGCTGTTTTCCACCATACACTCTCTGCTTAAGCCCCCCACACTTACCCATAGTGACGCTAGTGTCAGCAGCTGTGATAGATTCAAGGATTTTTTCACCAACAAAATATCTTCCATAAAATCTAACTTCCTGCCCACTACTACTATTCCCACCTCATCTGAAAACACGACTGTACCAACAGCTCCAAGGCCCCTTTCTGAATTCACACCCACTACACAGAAAGAAGTTGAGGCCATCTTAAGGACTATGAAATCCTCAACCTGC
Organism: Oryzias latipes; assembly: GCF_053564925.1. NCBI lineage: Eukaryota > Metazoa > Chordata > Actinopteri > Beloniformes > Adrianichthyidae > Oryzias > Oryzias latipes. The sequence continues at coordinate 12,686,058 of NC_136240.1, forward strand.
TCACTTGACCCCCTCCCAACAGCCCTGATCAAAGACAACATTTCAATTATCAGTCCAATTATCGCAACTATAATTAACCAATCACTACAAGCCGGTCATGTTCCCCTTGCTCTCAAAACCGCCATCATTAGACCACACTTAAAAAAACCGGCACTGGACCCTGATAACTTGGCAAACTATAGACCCATTTCCAACCTACCATTCCTGTCCAAGGTTCTTGAAAAAGTTGTCGCCGCTCAACTCCACCATCATCTCTCAACGCACAGCTTGTATGAAAAATTTCAGTCTGGCTTCCGGCCAGCTCACAGTACAGAGACAGCCCTGGTCCGAGTCATGAATGACCTACTCATGGCTGCGGACCAGGGCTCCCCATCTCTACTCATCCTTCTTGACCTATCAGCTGCATTTGACACTGTGGATCACGGCATTCTCCTTAACCGTCTTCATACTACTGTTGGACTCTCTGGGAACATACTCAACTGGTTTAAATCATATCTCACAAACAGGACAGAATATGTGGCTCTGGGAAATGCTAAATCCCACACACACACAGTCACCTGGGGAGTTCCTCAAGGCTCTGTTCTTGGACCTTCACTCTTTACCATCTACATATCTCCACTTGGACAAATCATTCGTAAACACAACATTTCATTCCACTGTTACGCCGACGACACACAATTATATGTAAAAATGAATTCCACTCCCACCATAACTTCTTCTGCCCTCCAGGCATGTCTCGAGGAGATAGAAGCATGGATGGCTGAAAACTCTCTCCAGTTCAACAGCAACAAGACTGAAGCCATATTAATCGGTACCCCTCACCAGATCAAAACATCCTCCACCAAAAGCATTCTGGTCTCTGGTCACAACATTCCACTTTCTTCACCTGTGATAAATCTTGGTGTCAAAATCGATTCTACTCTAACATTTGATCATCATATACGTCACCTCTCCAAAGTCTCTTTTTTCCATCTGAAAAACATTGCAAAGCTCCGCCCCTCACTAACCCAGTCTGATGCAGAAAAACTAATCCATGCTTTTGTCTCCTCCAGACTAGATTACTGCAATGCTCTCCTTGTTGGGATTCCTGGCAGGAGCCTGGAAAAGCTCCAGCACATCCAAAACTGCGCTGCTAGGGTCCTGACAAGGAGACGCAAATTTGACCACATCACTCCTGTCCTTCAGTCACTTCACTGGTTACCCATTCGTTCCAGAATTCAATACAAACTCTGTCTCCTCACCTACCAATGCGTCCATGGAACTGCCCCTGCCTACCTCAGTGAGCTCCTTTCCCTGCACGCCACTTCACGACTCCTCCGTTCCAATTTCACACACTGCCTTCATCAGCCAAGGACCAGGCTAACCACTATGGGAGACAGAGCCTTTCAGGCTGCTGCCCCTCGACTCTGGAACAATCTTCCACAATCCCTCAGAGCCCCACAAAGCCTTGGCACATTCAAAAAAGGCTTAAAAACTTTTCTTTTTAATAATGCTTTTTAGTACTTTCATTGTTGTTTTATTTTTGTCTTACCTTGTTCTTATTGTAAATCATTTTTATTTCTGCCTCCATTGTAGCGCTTTGGGATTTTATCTAAAATGTAAAGCACATTCTAAATAAAATTTATTATTATTATTATTATTATTATAATAAATCAATTCAAATTTTTTTATTGTCTGTGTTTCTTATGTTCAATCAGCAAAAAGAATTGCAACATTTTTTATTCTTCAATTCACAAATTTTAACTAATAATACTCCGAAAAGACAATACATTCTGGTTGGGTGGGGGGAACTGAAGTACTCAGAGAAAACCCACACAAACACACTTATTAGTGTGTCGCCCTTTTTTTTATTTTAAGTACGGCCAGATTTTAAATAACTAATAAATCAATTCAAAATGTTTTATTGTCTGTGTTTCTTATGTTCAATCAGCAGAAAGAATTGCAACATTTTTTTTTCTTCAATTGACAAATTTTAACTAATAATACTCCGAAAAGACACTACATTCTGGTCGGGTGGGGGGAACTGAAGTACTCAGAGAAAACCCACACAAACACACTTATTAGTGCGTCTGCCTTTTTTTTAAACGCCGGAATGGATTTTGACAAATTAATTAACCTTTTTTTTATGCCGGGACATGGTGTGTGTTGTGTTTGCACTTGTCCAGTAAGGGGGAGGCAGGCATTTTAAAAATGTGCATCCCCCTCAGGTCCCCCTTCTAACAAGTGACATTGCTTGTTAGGGAGGCGACTTAATGGGGGTACTCTATGTTAACCCCCCTCCCTCCATCAAACACATGCACACAACACACATATTTATACACCATATCCCAACACAAGGATTATGAAACCAATGAAAAAAGTGTTTTCCCTTTTTATTACATTATTTTTTAGCCCGTTTTTAATTTTTATTTTTTATATTTCTGCCCTTTTGTGTCCTACTATGTACTAAAATAAGCTTTTCCCAATTTTCACCCCGTTTCTGTTTTTATCTTCCCTTTGACCTTATTCTAAACATTAGTTTCTGCCTTTCTGTGTCCTAAAATGTACTAAAAATAAAGGCTTTCCACCATTTTGACCCCATGTCAGTTTTTTTCCCCTATGTCCCTATTCTAAATGTCGTCTTTTTTTTTGGCTTTCTCCTGATCAAAGTTGGAGAGAAACTCTGGATTTCGCTCAGGTTTAGGTAAGATCTGAAACCTTGCTTTCCAGTTTTCAAGTCTTCCAGGTTAAATCTTTCACTTTTTTGGTCAGGCAGAATTCATTTATTGTCTCTTCTTCCTGACGTTGATCCAAGTTCTTGCTGGAAAACTTATTTTTGCCACTTCAAAATCAGAATCTGATCATCCAGGATTTGGATGTTCTTTTGAAGAAGCAGAGATTTTTCTACCCTGGTCAGATCCTCCTCCTTCACAGAGCTTTGTTTTGGTGCTGTTTGGAGTTCTAAGTCCTTCTCTTCCTGAACCAGCAGGTCTTCAGTGGTGTTCCTCCTTTGCTTTTGAAACATTTTCCTCCACATCATCCAAATTAAAAACCTTGTTCCGCAGACCAGAAACCTCAGTTTGAAGGCCAAAGATTTCATCCTCCACAACGTCTGTTGCTGCTGTTATCTCATGGTGTTCAGTCTCCAATGTTTGACGGTGTTTCAGAAGGTCAGTCAGCATGCTTTTTTCATCTTTGAGGTTCTTTGTTTCTTCTCGAAGAGGTCCCAGTTTGCTCAGTGCCTGATTGTATTGCACAGCCAGTTCACAAAGTTCCTTTTGCTGCTGTTTTAGTTCTGAAACTTCATCCTGAAGCTGCTTCTTTTTGTCTTCAAGTTGGGACTTTTCTTCAGAAAATCTGTTGAATTCAGCTCTGAGCTCTTTTAGTTCCTGGTCTTTCCTCTGGAGATCTTGGATTTCTTTCTCTAGAGCAGCAGTGCTCCCTTTATGAGCCATGATCTGAACTTGAATGTCTTGGAGTCCCTTATAGAGAAGGTCGTATTTTTCTTCTGCCCTCAATTTTTCCTCCTTTGCTTTTAAAATTCTTTTCTCCACATCTTCTAACTCTGACAGCTTCCCCTTCAGAAAATCCACCTCCTCGAGAGCTTGACAGTTGTAAGCTTCCGCCTCTCGAGTTTCTGCTTTTATCTCATTGTATTCAGTCTCCAATGTTTGACGGTGTTTCAGAAGGTCAGTCAGCGTGGTTTTTTCATCTTTGAGGTTCTTTGTTTTCACTCGAAGAGGTCGTAGTTCATCCAGTGCCTGGTTGTATTGCACAGCCAGTTCACAAAGTTCCTTTTGCTGCTGTTTTAGTTCTGATACTTCATCCTGAAGCTGCTTCTTTTTGTCTTCAAGTTGGGACTTTTCTTCAGAAAATCTGTTGAATTCAGCTCTGAGCTCTTTTAGTTCCTGGTCTTTCCTCTGGAGATCTTGGATTTCTTTCTCTAGAGCAGCAGTGCTCCCTTTATGAGCCATGATCTGAACTTGAATGTCTTGGAGTCCCTTATAGAGAAGGTCGTATTTTTCTTCTGCCCTCAATTTTTCCTCCTTTGCTTTTAAAATTCTTTTCTCCACATCTTCTAACTCTGACAGCTTCCCCTTCAGAAAATCCACCTCCTCGAGAGCTTGACAGTTGTAAGCTTCCGCCTCTCGAGTTTCTGCTTTTATCTCATTGTATTCAGTCTCCAATGTTTGACGGTGTTTCAGAAGGTCAGTCAGCGTGGTTTTTTCATCTTTGAGGTTCTTTTTTTTCACTCGAAGAGGTCGTAGTTCATCCAGTGCCTGGTTGTATTGCACAGCCAGTTCACAAAGTTCCTTTTGCTGCTGTTTTAGTTCTGAAACTTCATCCTGAAGCTGCTTCTTTTTGTCTTCAAGTTGGGACTTTTCTTCAGAAAATCTGTTGAATTCAGCTCTGAGCTCTTTTAGTTCCTGGTCTTTCCTCTGGAGATCTTGGATTTCTTTCTCTAGAGCAGCAGTGCTCCCTTTATGAGCCATGATCTGAACTTGAATGCCTTGGAGTTCCTTATAGAGAAGGTCGTATTTTTCTTCTGCCCTTAATTTTTCCTCCTTTGCTTTTAAAATTCTTTTCTCCACATCTTCTAACTCTGACAGCTTCCCCTTCAGAAAATCTACCTCCTCGAGAGCTTGACAGTTGTAAGCTTCCGCCTCTCGAATTTCTGCTTTTATCTCATTGTATTCAGTCTCCAATGTTTGACGGTGTTTCAGAAGGTCAGTCAGCATGGTTTTTTCATCTTTGAGGTTCTTTGTTTTCACTCGAAGAGATCCTAGTTCATCCAGTGCCTGATTGTATTGCACAGCCAGTTCACAGAGTTCCTTTTGCTGCTGTTTTAGTTCTGAAACCTCATTCTTTGCTTTTAAATTTTCCTCCTTTTCAACATTTAGCTTTTCCTGCACCTCATCCATGTTTGAAACCTGGTTCTGCAGCTCGGCAACTTCTATGTTAAGGGTGAAGAATGTTGTCACCAAGTCATTAGTTTGTGCTTGCATCTCCTTATATTCAGACTCCAACGCTTCACGGTGTTGCAGTTTATCTGCCAGTGCATGTGTTTCCTCCTGCTGCTGTCTCTGATCAGAAATCTCTCTTTCCAGTTGAGCCCTCAGATCTGTGAGACGTCGCCTATCTTCTATCATGCTAGGATAGTTGTCTGCCATCGTCTTTTGTTCCTCATTTCGTTCTTGCAACTCCTGAAGGTTTTGCCTCAGTTCTTCAGTTTGTTGTTTTAAAGCCTGGAATTCATCAAATTCATTTCTCAAATCCAGTTCCAAGTGTGCTTTGTGGTCAGTCTTCTTCTGGAGTTTCTTCAGTTGGGATTGCAGATCTCTCTTCTCCCGTTCCAAAAGTTTACGTTCAGCTTTCACGCCAGAAATTTCTTGATCCATTTCTTGCAGCTGCTGAAGTCTGGTCTGAAGAGAGGCTATTAATGTTTTCAGGTCTTGGTTACTTTCCAAGGCCTGAGATCTTCTTTTCCTCTCTTTTTCACACACATTTTCCACGTGGATCTGCTTTTCCACGTCCACTCTTAGACTCTCCAGCTGCTTCACCAGTTTTCTGTTTTCCTCGATAGCAGCTTTCCGTGTCTTTTTCAATTCTTTGCATGAAGCGTCCAAATCTTTCCTTTTCCGCAAACTCTCGCAAATGTTCTCCAGATGTTTGCTCAAAGTGTCATTTTGCTGCAGAATGTTCTCTGTGACGTTATTTAATTCTTCAATGGAAACGGCCATCTGCTGAAATTCCTCGCCGTGTGACATTTTGAATGAACTGGTCAATAAATCTCAAAAAGTGGACTCAAACTCAGTTCTTGTTTTCCAAAGATGTGAAACCTTCCTGTTTCTCTTTCTCTTGCGTGTCTTTGCCCACGAACTCTAAAATCCTTTTGCTCTGAAAATGCCTCGTACTTGAGGATGAAATGCAGGAGGCTGATGATGTCAAATGATGTCAAATGATGCCTCTGAAGATTAAAATGGGAAGCGACATAATCCATCTGCTGATGTCAAATGATGTCATCACTTTAAAGGAATGAGCTTTACTGATGATGTCACTGTAAAAAAATTTTTTTTGACCTTTTTTAAAAAAAAAAATTGTTTTGCTGTCCAGCAGCTGAAACAGTGAAACAGACATTAAATGAGGAGTCTACTGTTTCAAACAGGATTTCCCTTCTGCACCATTTTCAACAGTCACTAAAAATATTGAACACATTTTTTACTACTTGTTTGTACAGATATCAATCATTTTTCCTGTTTTACTGATCTTATTACCAATCTATAGCATTTTTTAACATGTATATGCTACCATTGGAGAATGCCATCAGACGTCATTACTTCAGCTTCCATAGCTATGCTGATTATACCCAGCTGTACATAGTTACATCTTCTGTTGACACAAGATCGACAGAAACACGTTTTGACTGTATTTAAGATGTGACATCATAGATGGCAAATCATTTTTTGCAGCTCAACCAGGAAAGAACTAAAATTTTAGTCGTTAGTCCTAAAGCCAAAAGAGATAAACAGCCATTGAAGCTAAGATAACTTTCATTAAGTTACTCAGAAACAGTTAGAAACCTGGGCATCATTTTTGACTCTAAACTAACTTTGAGTCTGCATATTAAGCAGGACATTAAAATTGTTTTTTATTGTCTTATAAATTTGGCTAGGGCCGCCCACTACTCTCTCTTGCTAATATGGAGGTTCTAACGCATGCTTTCATCATCAGTATAATTGATTATTGTAACGTCCTCTTTGCTGGTCTTCCAAAAACTAACAACTAACTTGTGTTATCTTAGATGACCCCACCCTTGCATTGACGTGTTATTCCTACTATGACAAAGGTAGATAAAGGTGGAAAGATTTCATGTAATCCATGGACACCAGTGAAGATCACAAATCATTGAAGAAAAAAGGTTCAGAGCTCTGTCTAGTGGTTCTAGATGACCCAACTCCTAACGTTAAAGTGCCTAGGATAGTACAAGGGTTACGAACCTTCAGCTTCTCCAGAACTCTGCTACATGAGTTCTTCTCACCAAGATCAGAAGGTGGGCTCACATCACCCCGATTTTGAAATCCCTGCACTGGCTCCCCATATGCTTCAAGATTGATTTTAAGATCTTTTTGATAGATTTTAAATATTAACGGTCCTGAGCCTTCTTATCTGTCAGATCTTTTGGTGAAATATGAACCCAGATTTCTGGTCAGGGTCTTTTTATTAGCCACAGTAAATACTTCTTGAAAAGCCACTTGTTGTTAAAACTACATTTTCCAGCATTTCGTAGCATTTGACAATCTATGTCTGATAGCAAGTTGAAAGTGCCATGCATGCTGAACTGTTGAAAACTTGATTTATGGCTATGTAAATTCCCATCATTAATAGTTAGATGTTGAAATTCTGCCACTATTTAAATTCAAATTTCATGTGAAACTATTTGTTTTTCAATGTTTTTACCTCCAAAATATTAGAATTTTTAAAATTTCATGTCTTTGCCAAACTTAACAGAAAATTGCATTTTCAATTTCCAAAACGTTCCCAGGTGACCGTACAAACCCTGTCGCATGCACCAGTAGTTCATAATTCTGAAAAAAAAGTCTGAAGTTTTAGATTAAAGTCAGAATTTCCCTTTTTTCTTTCTCCATAGCCCTAGAAAAGAAAGTTAATTTTGTTCCCATGTCCAGGAAGTACATTTTAGATGCATTTTTGTTTAAAAAAAATATATATATAGCCGTATTACATTTCAGAAAACAAAAATAAAAAAACAAAATTTTAGAAACCAAACAAAAAAAAAAAAACATTTCAGAAAACAAAATTAATTTCTAGAAACTAAATGAAAAATTAAAGGAGGAAAAATTTTCAGCAAACAAAATTAAATATTAAAAATGAAAACATTTCAGAAAATAAAATGTATTTCCAGAAAACAAAATAAAATTTTCAAAAGTAAAAAACATTTCCGAAACCGAAAGAGGTAGGTACTATGGGACAACGCTGATTGGATGAGAACGTTTGTCCATCATTTGAACTTAAAGTTATTTTAAATGAAGCGATGCTGGATTTTATCGTCCAAGCAACAATGTCCCATAATAATCCACGTATTTTCCATTCAAATATTAAATCAAAAATGGAGCAAACTGTTAACGAAAGTTTAAATTCTTTCTTTTTTATATATATATTTCGCCTGACACACAAGAGTCACCCGGAAGTATAGTTTTTGTGGATTTTTGCTATGAACGCTGTGCGCAAATTTATTTATTTTTATTGAAAAAACACTTGAGATTTACAGTTATATGGCAGGTGCAGAAAGTATCCAACAAGTTACAATTACAACAGGTATAGAAAAATGTAAACAACATTAGGGAAAGTTAAATACAAAAATATACAACGATACAGAAAAATACAAACTTAAATAAAACAGATTAAAATAAAATAAAATAAAGGGGTTACATGGGCATTGTAATGATAACATTTCTGCTGCTGCAATCAAAAGAAGGGGTGAAATGTGGCAACCTTGTTTTATACCTTTGTTGATATTAACCCTTGTGCTATCTTATGACCCCACCCTTACATTGACGTGTTCTCCCTACCATGACAAAGGTGGATAAAGGTGGAAAGATTTCATGTAATCCATGGACACCAGTGAGGTTCACAAAACATTGAAGAAAAAAGGTTCAGAGCACTGTCTAGTGCAGGGGTCGGGAACCTATGGCTCGCGAGCCATATATGGCTCTTTTGATGGTCACATGTGGCTCGCAGACAAATCTTTAATTATAGTTTTTTTTTTTTCATTAGACCAGTCCTTCTCGGGCGCGATGCGATGCCAGAGGCGTGCAGTAGTAGCAGTGCTTAGAGAGAAATCTGCGCCAGCGCTATCAGTTACTATTATCTATTATTTCACAGAGTTTGTACCAGCTGGAAACCTGTGAATTGACGTGCCTAAAACTGCGCGCTCCCGTCTCTGAGAGAGAGCGCGCAGATATGGCAGGCCATTTTAACATCAAAAGGCTAAGTTTGACTATCCGGAATGAACATTGTAGATATCAGCAACGTATTTCTGACTAGTCGTAATTACATTTTGGATAGTTGGAATTGTAATTCAAGATATCTGTAACGTAATTGTGACTAGTCGAAACGACCGATAGAGATATCTGTAATTCAGTTTTGCCTAGTCAAAACTGAATTACAGATATCTGCAATGACGTCATTGAAAACGACATTCAACTCGTCACACATCTTAAATGACAATTGTAGATATCTGTAATTCAGTTTTGCCTAGGCAGAATGACAGTTAAAGATATCTCAAACGTCATCATCACTGGCTCCTCCTGTCTTGCATGGGCTGCAGCATTAAAAAGACGTTTAAAAATCGCTTCGCCCGCTGGCTGCTCTACGACGGAGATTTAGGGCCACCAAAAACAGTAAAATTAAAAGATTTTAAGTCCTAAATTAAATTTACGATATTAAGTGGAAGTGAGCATGATGAGCAGCAGGTGAACGCCACACAGCAGCAGCAGACCGACTAAACTTTGTTGAAGAGGTGAGCTGAATGTTTATTGATAACGTTATAAATGTTTGGAAATTCGTTAGTTTGATTTATGATTTATTCATGTTTTATTCATTGATGGGTGGTTTGCAGGATCTCTGCAGCCCGAAGCCGTCAGTGTCCCTGCAGATGTCCACCTGAATCCTTTCTTTCTCCATTAACCCTTCCGCTCGCTTAGGTTGGCATGTGCTTTGGGGTCTGCATGACCCCGCTCCAAAAAAAATATAACTCCCTCCGCTGTTTTACAGGGCATAAGTGACCCCACGAGGCATTTCTCGGTGGCCAGCACGAAACCCATTCCCTCCGCTGTTTTACAGGGCATAAGTGACCCCACGAGACAATACTTTATTTTTTTTTCTCTCCATTCCCTCCGCTGTTTTACAGGGCAGAAGTGACCCCACGAGACAATACTTTATTTTTTTTTTCTCTCTCCATCCTCTCTTCATTTTCCTTACACCCCAAGACCACCAGAGGGTGGAGAGGGAAGGAGGGGGGGTATAATTTTTTTTTAAAATTTATTTTCATACCCCTCGCGCTGTGCTTTCGCTTGCATTCGACCCCGTATTATTAAAAAAAAAAAACCATTCACTCCGCTGTTTTACGGAGCTCAAATGACCCCAAGAGACAATACTTTTTTTTTTCTCCAGAAAAAAGCGTTCACTCCGCTGTTTTACGGAGTGCAAATGACCCCACGAGACAATGCTTTTTTTTTCATACACTCTTCATTTTCCTTACAGCGCACGACCACCAGGGGGAGGGGAAGGGGGGGGGGCATCAATTCATTTATTTATTTACATACCCCTCGCGCTGTGCTTTCGCGTGCATTCGACCCCTGTATTATTTAAAAAAAAGCGTTCACTCCGCTGTTTTATGGAGCTCAAATGACCCCAAGAGACAATACTTTATTTATTTTTCTCCAAAAACAAAAGCGTTCACTCCGCTGTTTTACGGAGCTAAAATGACCCCAAGAGACAATACTTTATTTTTATTTTTCTCCAAAAACAAAAGCGTTCACTCCGCTGTTTTACGGAGTGCAAATGACCCCAAGAGACAATACAGTATTTTTATTTTTCTCCAAAAACAAAAGCGTTCACTCCGCTGTTTTACGGAGCTAAAATGACCCCAAGAGACTATACAGTATTTTATTTTTTTCTCCAAAAACAAAAGCGTTCACTACGCTGTTTTACGGAGCTCAAATGACCCCAAGAGACAATACTTTATTATTTTTTACTCCAAAAACAAAAGCGTTCACTCCGCTGTTTTACGGAGTGCAAATGACCCCACTAGACTATGCTTTTTTATTTTCCTATCTTCATTTTCCTTACACCGCACGACCACCAGGGGGAAGGGGGGGGTATATTTTTTTTAAAATTTTTTGTCATACCCCTCGCGCTGTAGTTTGGGGTGCATTTGACCCCCGTATTTAAAAAAAAAAAAAAAAATCCCATCCGCTGTTTTTCGGAGCACCTGTGACCCCACGAGGCATTTTTTTGTTTATGGCATTTGGCAATTCCCTCGCGCTGTAGTTTGGGGTGCATTTGACCCCCGTATTTTAAAAAAAAAAAAAAAAAAATTCCAACCGCTGTTTTTCGGAGCACGTGTGACCCCACGAGGCGTTTTTTTTTTTTTTTTTTTTGGTGGATGGCATTTGGCAATTCCCTCACGCTGTAGTTTGGGGTGCATTTGACCTCCGTATTTATATAACCCTCCCACTCGCTCAGGTGGGCATGTGCTTTGGGGTCTGCATGACCCCCCAAAAAATCCGCTGTTTTACGGAGCTAAAAAACATTCAGTCCGCTGTTTTACGGATCGTAAACGACCCCACGAGAAATTTCTCTGTGGCCGGCATAAAAAACATTCAGTCCGCTGTTTTACGGATCGTAAACGACACCGCGAGACAATACTTTTTTTTATCATCCTCTCTTCATTGTCCTTACACCCCACGACCACCAGGGGGTGGAGGGGGAGGAGGGGGGCATCAATTTATTTATTTATTTTCATACCTCTCGCGCTGTGCTTTGGCGTGCATTTGACCCCATATTTTTTTCATCTCTTCATTGTCCTTACACCCCACGACCACCAGGGGGTGGAGGGGGAGGAGGGGATGAGGGGGGGCATCAATCTATTTATTTATTTTCATACCTCTCGCGCTGTGCTTTGGCGTGCATTTGACCCCATATTTTTTTCATCTCTTCATTGTCCTTACACCCCACGACCACCAGGGGGTGGAGGGGGAGGAGGGGATGAGGGGGGGCATCAATCTATTTATTTATTTTCATACCCCTCGCGCTGTCTTTTGGGTGCATTTGACCCCGTATTTAAAAAAAAAAAAAAACATTCACTCCGCTGGTTTACGGAACATAAAGGACCCCATCCTCTCTTCATTGTACTTACACCCCACGACCACCAGGGGGTGGAGGGGATGAGGGGGGGCATCAATCTATTTATTTATTTTCATACCCCTCGCGCTGTCTTTTGGGTGCATTTGACCCCGTATTTTTTTTTCTTCATTGTCCTTACACCCCACGACCACCAGGGGGTGGAAAGGGGGAGAAGGGGGGCATCAATTTATTTATTTATTTTCATACCTCTCGCGCTGTACTTTAGGGTGCATTTGACCCCGTACTTTTTTAAAAAAAAAAACTTTCACTCCACTGTTTTACAGAGTATAAATGACCCCACGAGACATTACTTGGTGGCCGGCATTTGGCAATTCCCTCGCGCTGTACTTTAGGGTGCATTTGACCCCTGTGTTTTTTTTTTATCCATCCACTGTTTTACTGTGAGTGACCAACGAGACATTCTTTTTTTTTTTTCTCTCTCTTCATTTCCTTACCCCTCGCACTTGCTTAGGTTGGCGTGTGCTTTAGAAAAATCCCTTCCCCAGACACAGGGACACAGACACAGAAAGCTGTAGAACGAGCTCAGAGAACACGCGCGAGACAGATAGAGGGGGGAGGGAGGCATGCGGAGACCTCCGCTCTGTGAGGCCGACCGAGGCACGTTAGAGAAATCCCCTCCGCTGTCAAGCCAAGAGAACAGCCTGCATCGCTGTTTTTTTTTTTACATGGAAGGGAAACATAAATGACTCTCAACAAACAGAAACTTGGATGAGAGAGAAACAGAGAAAAGAAAAAAGAAAAAGACAAAAGAAAACCAAAAACAACAACCAAATCCTCTCTTCGAAGGAGTTCTATTCGCGTAGAGCGAAGAGAAGACAGCCGCTGAAATCTCACATCCAAAGCTCACACCAAATACGTGTGCAGAGCTCAGGTTTTGGGGCCAAGACAAAGGGAGCTACGGACACGGCTCATGAAAAGCTGCTCCAGTGGCCAGAAGGGAGGAGGGTGCGTGATGGTGCACTCAGGGGCTGCGGGCTTCTGGGACAGCAACAGACTCCACCTTACAGCCGCGAGGCTGTGTAATTGTTGGCTCATTCGTAAAGCTCTGAGGCTGTGTGGCTCTGTTTGCGAAAGGCTTCAGCCTGCCCCCACACAGGGCTCCTGCGAGACAGAGAACGCACTCTGCACACACTCACGAGCAGGCGAGAGAAACAGCAGGCCAGACGCAGAGGAGGGACCGTGCTGCCTGCAGCTGCGAGCAAAGACCAGAGTTTTTTTTTTTTTTTTTTTGAGGAAGCAAGGGAACTCGGCCGATCAGCAGCTTTCTTCTGTGTTTCAAAGCAGGGAGGTTCTCAGCTCAGGGAGCGGGCAGGGCCCTGCAAGAAAAGCAGCGTCTCGCAGCTATGCCGAGCAGGATTTTCAATGTCACTAATCACAAAGAGAAAATAAAAAGGATGCTCGTTGGAGCATCGCTGGTTTTACACGCCTGAGTGTCTGCAAGTCACGTCCAAAGCCGCTCGGCTTCGGCTCATTCGCAGAGCTCTGTGAGCCTGCCCCCACAGAGGGCCCCTGAGGAAACAGCGGCAGGGAGGCCAGAGTGGAATTTCCCTCTCTGAAGACGACGTGTTTGCATTTTTACACACACCAAATACGTGTCCACAGCTCAGCTTTTTGTGGGGCCAGATCAGAGATGAGGGCAGTGGGCAGACACAGAAAGCTTTCCGAAGGGGCTCAGAGAACGCGCGCGACAGAGAAACAGAGAGACAGAGAGAAAGGGAAGAAGGAGGAAGAGGAGGAGGAGAGAAGGAATGTGAGGCAGAGACTGGGGAGAGGGGGTTGGAGACAGAGATGATTTGGCCTCGGCTCTTGGAGAATGACTGACTCGGACCGCCCCAGAGCCACACAGCCTCGGCGCTCTGTTTGCATTTTTACACACACCAAATACGTGTCCACAGCTCAGGAGAGAAGGAGTGTGTGTGACTGAAAGGGGCAGAGACTGGGGAGAGAGGGGGGGAGACAGAGATGATTTGGCCTCGGCTCTTGGAGGCTGACTGACTCGGACCGCCCCAGAGCCACACAGCCTCGGCGCTCTGCTCTTTCTCGAGAGGCCAGCTCAGGGAGGAAGAATGCAGCCTTACTCTCAGACGAGTCACACAGCCTCTGAGCTCTGCTAAGACAGGGGTCAGCCCAGGGGCAGGCCGCAGCCTTTCTTGGTGGGGGAAGAATGCAGCCTGTCGAACCAGAGCCAGCCGCACAGCCTCTGAGCTCTGCGAAGACAGGGGCCACGGCTCAGGGGGGAAGAATGCAGCCTTACTCTCAGACGAGTCACACAGCCTCTGAGCTCTGCGAAGACAGGGGTCAGCCCAGGGGCAGGCCGCAGCCTTTCTTGGTGGGGGAAGAATGCAGCCTGTCAAAGCAGAGCCGCACAGCCTCTGAGCTCTGCGAAGACAGGGGCCACGGCTCAGGGGGGAAGAATGCAGCCTTACTCTCAGACGAGTCACACAGCCTCTGAGCTCTGCGAAGACAGGGGTCAGCCCAGGGGCAGGCCGCAGCCTTTCTTGGTGGGGGAAGAATGCAATCTGTCGAACCAGAGCCAGCCGCACAGCCTCTGACCCCTGTCTTCGCAGAGCTCAGAGGCTGTGTGACTCGTCTGAGAGTAAGGCTGCATTCTTCCCCCATGAGCCGTGGCCCCTGTCTTCGCAGAGCCAGATCAGAGATGAGGGCAGTGGGCAGACACAGAAAGCTTTCCGAAGGGGCTCAGAGAACGCGCGCGACAGAGAAACAGAGAGAAAGGGAAGAAGGAGGAGGAGGAGGAGGAGAGAAGGAATGTGAGGCAGAGACTGGGGAGAGGGGGTTGGAGACAGAGATAATTTGGCCTCGGCTCTTGGAGGCTGACTGACTCGGACCGCCCAGTGGAGCCTCGCTCACGAGCGGGCGGGAGAAACAGCAAGGCAGACCCAGAGGAGGAAACGTGGTGCCTGCAGCTGCTAGCAGGGAGTTTTGAGGAAGGAGGGGCAGGGAATTCTGCCGATCAGCAGTTTTCTTCTGTGTTTCAAAGCAGGGAGTTTCTCAGCTCAGGCAAAGACCAGAGTGTGTCACGTCCAAAGCCGCTTGGCTTCGGCTCATTCGCAGAGCTCTGAGAGCCTGCCCCCACAGAGGGCCCCTGAGGAAGCAGCGGCAGGGAGGCCAGAGTGGAATTTCCCTCTCTGAAGACGACGTGTTTGCATTTTTACACACACCAAATACGTGTCCACAGCTCAGCTTTTTGTGGGGCCAGATCAGAGATGAGGGCAGTGGGCAGACACAGAAAGCTTTCCGAAGGGGCTCAGAGAACGCGCGCGACAGAGAAACAGAGCGAAAGGGAGAGAGGAGGAGGAGGAGGAGGAGAGAAGGAGTGTGTGTGACTGCAAGAGGCACAGACTGGGGAGAGAGGGGGGAGAGAAACAGAGATGATTTGGCCTAGGCTCTTGGAGGCTGACTGACTCGGACCGCCCCAGAGCCACACAGCCTCGTCGCTCTGTTTGCATTTTTACACACACCAAATACGTGTCCACAGCTCAGCTTTTTGTGGGGCCAGATTAGGGATGAGGGCAGCGGGCAGACACAGAAAGCTTTCCGAAGGGGCTCAGAGAACGCGCGCGACAGAGAAACAGAGAGAAATGGAAGAAGGAGGAGGAGGAAGAGAACAGAAGGAATGTGTGTGACTGCAAGAGGCACAGACTGGGGAGAGAGGGGGGAGAGAGACAGAGATGATTTGGCCTAGGCTCTTGGAGGCTGACTGACTTGTGGGGCCAGATCAGGGCTCGAGAGGCCAGCTCAGGGGGGAAAAAATGTAGCCTTACTCTCAGACGAGTCACACCACAGCTCAGCTTTTTGTGGGGCCAGATCAGGGATGAGGGCAGTGGGCAGACACAGAAAGCTTTCCGAAGGGGCTCAGAGAACGCGCGCGACAGAGAAACAGAGAGAAATGGAAGAAGGAGGAGGAGGAGGAGGAGGACAGAAGGAATGTGTGTGACTGCAAGAGGCACAGACTGGGGAGAGAGGGGGGAGAGAGACAGAAATGATTTGGCCTAGGCTCTTGGAGGCTGACTGACTTGTGGGGCCAGATCAGGGCTCGAGAGGCCAGCTCAGGGGGGAAAAAATGTAGCCTTACTCTCAGACGAGTCACACCACAGCTCAGACGAGTCACACCACAGCTCACCAGAGCCACACAGCCTCGGGGCTCTGTTTGCATTTTTACACACACCAAATACGTGTCCACAGCTCAGCTTTTTGTAGGGCCAGATCAGGGATGACGGCAGCGGGCAGACACAGAAAGCTTTCCGAAGGGGCTCAGAGAACGCGCGCGACAGAGAAACAGAGAGAAATGGAAGAAGGAGGAGGAGGAGGAGGAGGACAGAAGGAATGTGTGTGACTGCAAGAGGCACAGACTGGGGAGAAAGGGGGGAGAGAGACAGAGATGATTTGGCCTAGGCTCTTGGAGGCTGACTGACTTGTGGGGCCAGATCAGGGCTCGAGAGGCCAGCTCAGGGGGGAAAAAATGTAGCCTTACTCTCAGACGAGTCACACCACAGCTCAGACAAGTCACACCACAGCTCACCAGAGCCACACAGCCTCGGCGCTCTGTTTGCATTTTTACACACACCAAATACGTGTCCACAGCTCAGCTTTTTGTGGGGCCAGATCAGGGATGAGGGCAGCGGGCAGACACAGAAAGCTTTCCGAAGGGGCTCAGAGAACGCGCGCGACAGAGAAACAGAGAGAAATGGAAGAAGGAGGAGGAGGAGGAGGACAGAAGGAATGTGTGTGACTGCAAGAGGCACAGACTGGGGAGAGAGGGGGGAGAGAGACAGAGATGATTTGGCCTAGGCTCTTGGAGGCTGACTGACTTGTGGGGCCAGATCAGGGCTCGAGAGGTCAGCTCAGGGGGGAAAAAATGTAGCCTTACTCTCAGACGAGTCACACCACAGCTCAGACGAGTCACACCACAGCTCACTAGAGCCACACAGCCTCGGCGCTCTGTTTGCATTTTTACACACACCAAATACGTGTCCACAGCTCAGCTTTTTGTGGGGCCAGATTAGGGATGAGGGCAGCGGGCAGACACAGAAAGCTTTCCGAAGGGGCTCAGAGAACGCGCGCGACAGAGAAACAGAGAGAAATGGAAGAAGGAGGAGGAGGAAGAGAACAAAAGGAATGTGTGTGACTGCAAGAGGCACAGACTGGGGAGAGAGGGGGGAGAGAGACAGAGATGATTTGGCCTAGGCTCTTGGAGGCTGACTGACTTGTGGGGCCAGATCAGGGCTCGAGAGGCCAGCTCAGGGGGGAAAAAATGTAGCCTTACTCTCAGACGAGTCACACCACAGCTCAGCTTTTTGTGGGGCCAGATCAGGGATGAGGGCAGTGGGCAGACACAGAAAGCTTTCCGAAGGGGCTCAGAGAACGCGCGCGACAGAGAAACAGAGAGAAATGGAAGAAGGAGGAGGAGGAGGACAGAAGGAATGTGTGTGACTGCAAGAGGCACAGACTGGGGAGAGAGGGGGGAGAGAGACAGAAATGATTTGGCCTAGGCTCTTGGAGGCTGACTGACTTGTGGGGCCAGATCAGGGCTCGAGAGGCCAGCTCAGGGGGGAAAAAATGTAGCCTTACTCTCAGACGAGTCACACCACAGCTCAGACGAGTCACACCACAGCTCACCAGAGCCACACAGCCTCGGGGCTCTGTTTGCATTTTTACACACACCAAATACGTGTCCACAGCTCAGCTTTTTGTAGGGCCAGATCAGGGATGACGGCAGCGGGCAGACACAGAAAGCTTTCCGAAGGGGCTCAGAGAACGCGCGCGACAGAGAAACAGAGAGAAATGGAAGAAGGAGGAGGAGGAGGAGGAGGACAGAAGGAATGTGTGTGACTGCAAGAGGCACAGACTGGGGAGAGAGGGGGGAGAGAGACAGAAATGATTTGGCCTAGGCTCTTGGAGGCTGACTGACTTGTGGGGCCAGATCAGGGCTCGAGAGGCCAGCTCAGGGGGGAAAAAATGTAGCCTTACTCTCAGACGAGTCACACCACAGCTCAGACGAGTCACACCACAGCTCACCAGAGCCACACAGCCTCGGGGCTCTGTTTGCATTTTTACACACACCAAATACGTGTCCACAGCTCAGCTTTTTGTAGGGCCAGATCAGGGATGACGGCAGCGGGCAGACACAGAAAGCTTTCCGAAGGGGCTCAGAGAACGCGCGCGACAGAGAAACAGAGAGAAATGGAAGAAGGAGGAGGAGGAGGAGGAGGACAGAAGGAATGTGTGTGACTGCAAGAGGCACAGACTGGGGAGAAAGGGGGGAGAGAGACAGAGATGATTTGGCCTAGGCTCTTGGAGGCTGACTGACTTGTGGGGCCAGATCAGGGCTCGAGAGGCCAGCTCAGGGGGGAAAAAATGTAGCCTTACTCTCAGACGAGTCACACCACAGCTCAGACAAGTCACACCACAGCTCACCAGAGCCACACAGCCTCGGCGCTCTGTTTGCATTTTTACACACACCAAATACGTGTCCACAGCTCAGCTTTTTGTGGGGCCAGATCAGGGATGAGGGCAGCGGGCAGACACAGAAAGCTTTCCGAAGGGGCTCAGAGAACGCGCGCGACAGAGAAACAGAGAGAAATGGAAGAAGGAGGAGGAGGAGGAGGACAGAAGGAATGTGTGTGACTGCAAGAGGCACAGACTGGGGAGAGAGGGGGGAGAGAGACAGAGATGATTTGGCCTAGGCTCTTGGAGGCTGACTGACTTGTGGGGCCAGATCAGGGCTCGAGAGGTCAGCTCAGGGGGGAAAAAATGTAGCCTTACTCTCAGACGAGTCACACCACAGCTCAGACGAGTCACACCACAGCTCACTAGAGCCACACAGCCTCGGCGCTCTGTTTGCATTTTTACACACACCAAATACGTGTCCACAGCTCAGCTTTTTGTGGGGCCAGATTAGGGATGAGGGCAGCGGGCAGACACAGAAAGCTTTCCGAAGGGGCTCAGAGAACGCGCGCGACAGAGAAACAGAGAGAAATGGAAGAAGGAGGAGGAGGAAGAGAACAAAAGGAATGTGTGTGACTGCAAGAGGCACAGACTGGGGAGAGAGGGGGGAGAGAGACAGAGATGATTTGGCCTAGGCTCTTGGAGGCTGACTGACTTGTGGGGCCAGATCAGGGCTCGAGAGGCCAGCTCAGGGGGGAAAAAATGTAGCCTTACTCTCAGACGAGTCACACCACAGCTCAGCTTTTTGTGGGGCCAGATCAGGGATGAGGGCAGTGGGCAGACACAGAAAGCTTTCCGAAGGGGCTCAGAGAACGCGCGCGACAGAGAAACAGAGAGAAATGGAAGAAGGAGGAGGAGGAGGACAGAAGGAATGTGTGTGACTGCAAGAGGCACAGACTGGGGAGAGAGGGGGGAGAGAGACAGAAATGATTTGGCCTAGGCTCTTGGAGGCTGACTGACTTGTGGGGCCAGATCAGGGCTCGAGAGGCCAGCTCAGGGGGGAAAAAATGTAGCCTTACTCTCAGACGAGTCACACCACAGCTCAGACGAGTCACACCACAGCTCACCAGAGCCACACAGCCTCGGGGCTCTGTTTGCATTTTTACACACACCAAATACGTGTCCACAGCTCAGCTTTTTGTAGGGCCAGATCAGGGATGACGGCAGCGGGCAGACACAGAAAGCTTTCCGAAGGGGCTCAGAGAACGCGCGCGACAGAGAAACAGAGAGAAATGGAAGAAGGAGGAGGAGGAGGAGGAGGACAGAAGGAATGTGTGTGACTGCAAGAGGCACAGACTGGGGAGAAAGGGGGGAGAGAGACAGAGATGATTTGGCCTAGGCTCTTGGAGGCTGACTGACTTGTGGGGCCAGATCAGGGCTCGAGAGGCCAGCTCAGGGGGGAAAAAATGTAGCCTTACTCTCAGACGAGTCACACCACAGCTCAGACGAGTCACACCACAGCTCACCAGAGCCACACAGCCTCGGCGCTCTGTTTGCATTTTTACACACACCAAATACGTGTCCACAGCTCAGCTTTTTGTGGGGCCAGATCAGGGATGAGGGCAGCGGGCAGACACAGAAAGCTTTCCGAAGGGGCTCAGAGAACGCGCGCGACAGAGAAACAGAGAGAAATGGAAGAAGGAGGAGGAGGAGGAGGACAGAAGGAATGTGTGTGACTGCAAGAGGCACAGACTGGGGAGAGAGGGGGGAGAGAGACAGAGATGATTTGGCCTAGGCTCTTGGAGGCTGACTGACTTGTGGGGCCAGATCAGGGCTCGAGAGGTCAGCTCAGGGGGGAAAAAATGTAGCCTTACTCTCAGACGAGTCACACCACAGCTCAGACGAGTCACACCACAGCTCACTAGAGCCACACAGCCTCGGCGCTCTGTTTGCATTTTTACACACACCAAATACGTGTCCACAGCTCAGCTTTTTGTGGGGCCAGATTAGGGATGAGGGCAGCGGGCAGACACAGAAAGCTTTCCGAAGGGGCTCAGAGAACGCGCGCGACAGAGAAACAGAGAGAAATGGAAGAAGGAGGAGGAGGAAGAGAACAGAAGGAATGTGTGTGACTGCAAGAGGCACAGACTGGGGAGAGAGGGGGGAGAGAGACAGAGATGATTTGGCCTAGGCTCTTGGAGGCTGACTGACTTGTGGGGCCAGATCAGGGCTCGAGAGGCCAGCTCAGGGGGGAAAAAATGTAGCCTTACTCTCAGACGAGTCACACCACAGCTCAGCTTTTTGTGGGGCCAGATCAGGGATGAGGGCAGTGGGCAGACACAGAAAGCTTTCCGAAGGGGCTCAGAGAACGCGCGCGACAGAGAAACAGAGAGAAATGGAAGAAGGAGGAGGAGGAGGAGGACAGAAGGAATGTGTGTGACTGCAAGAGGCACAGACTGGGGAGAGAGGGGGGAGAGAGACAGAAATGATTTGGCCTAGGCTCTTGGAGGCTGACTGACTTGTGGGGCCAGATCAGGGCTCGAGAGGCCAGCTCAGGGGGGAAAAAATGTAGCCTTACTCTCAGACGAGTCACACCACAGCTCAGCTTTTTGTGGGGCCAGATCAGGGATGAGGGCAGTGGGCAGACACAGAAAGCTTTCCGAAGGGGCTCAGAGAACGCGCGCGACAGAGAAACAGAGAGAAATGGAAGAAGGAGGAGGAGGAGGAGGACAGAAGGAATGTGTGTGACTGCAAGAGGCACAGACTGGGGAGAGAGGGGGGAGAGAGACAGAAATGATTTGGCCTAGGCTCTTGGAGGCTGACTGACTTGTGGGGCCAGATCAGGGCTCGAGAGGCCAGCTCAGGGGGGAAAAAATGTAGCCTTACTCTCAGACGAGTCACACCACAGCTCAGACGAGTCACACCACAGCTCACCAGAGCCACACAGCCTCGGCGCTCTGTTTGCATTTTTACACACACCAAATACGTGTCCACAGCTCAGCTTTTTGTAGGGCCAGATCAGGGATGACGGCAGCGGGCAGACACAGAAAGCTTTCTGAAGGGGCTCAGAGAACGCGCGCGACAGAGAAACAGAGAGAAATGGAAGAAGGAGGAGGAGGAGGAGGAGGACAGAAGGAATGTGTGTGACTGCAAGAGGCACAGACTGGGGAGAAAGGGGGGAGAGAGACAGAGATGATTTGGCCTAGGCTCTTGGAGGCTGACTGACTTGTGGGGCCAGATCAGGGCTCGAGAGGCCAGCTCAGGGGGGAAAAAATGTAGCCTTACTCTCAGACGAGTCACACCACAGCTCAGCTTTTTGTGGGGCCAGATCAGGGATGAGGGCAGCGGGCAGACACAGAAAGCTTTCCGAAGGGGCTCAGAGAACGCGCGCGACAGAGAAACAGAGAGAAATGGAAGAAGGAGGAGGAGGAGGAGGACAGAAGGAATGTGTGTGACTGCAAGAGGCACAGACTGGGGAGAGAGGGGGGAGAGAGACAGAAATGATTTGGCCTAGGCTCTTGGAGGCTGACTGACTTGTGGGGCCAGATCAGGGCTCGAGAGGCCAGCTCAGGGGGGAAAAAATGTAGCCTTACTCTCAGACGAGTCACACCACAGCTCAGACGAGTCACACCACAGCTCACCAGAGCCACACAGCCTCGGCGCTCTGTTTGCATTTTTACACACACCAAATACGTGTCCACAGCTCAGCTTTTTGTGGGGCCAGATCAGGGATGACGGCAGCGGGCAGACACAGAAAGCTTTCCGAAGGGGCTCAGAGAACGCGCGCGACAGAGAAACAGAGAGAAATGGAAGAAAGAGGAGGAGGAGGAGGAGGACAGAAGGAATGTGTGTGACTGCAAGAGGCACAGACTGGGGAGAAAGGGGGGAGAGAGACAGAGATGATTTGGCCTAGGCTCTTGGAGGCTGACTGACTTGTGGGGCCAGATCAGGGCTTGAGAGGCCAGCTCAGGGGGGAAAAAATGTAGCCTTACTCTCAGACGAGTCACACCACAGCTCAGACGAGTCACACCACAGCTCACCAGAGCCACACAGCCTCGGCGCTCTGTTTGCATTTTTACACACACCAAATACGTGTCCACAGCTCAGCATTTTGTGGGGCCAGATCAGGGATGAGGGCAGCGGGCAGACACAGAAAGCTTTCCGAAGGGGCTCAGAGAACGCGCGCGACAGAGAAACAGAGAGAAATGGAAGAAGGAGGAGGAGGAGGAGGACAGAAGGAATGTGTGTGACTGCAAGAGGCACAGACTGGGGAGAGAGGGGGGAGAGAGACAGAGATGATTTGGCCTAGGCTCTTGGAGGCTGACTGACTTGTGGGGCCAGATCAGGGCTCGAGAGGCCAGCTCAGGGGGGAAAAAATGTAGCCTTACTCTCAGACGAGTCACACCACAGCTCAGCTTTTTGTGGGGCCAGATCAGGGATGAGGGCAGCGGGCAGACACAGAAAGCTTTCCGAAGGGGCTCAGAGAACGCGCGCGACAGAGAAACAGAGAGAAATGGAAGAAGGAGGAGGAGGAGGAGGACAGAAGGAATGTGTGTGACTGCAAGAGGCACAGACTGGGGAGAAAGGGGGGAGAGAGACAGAGATGATTTGGCCTAGGCTCTTGGAGGCTGACTGACTTGTGGGGCCAGATCAGGGCTCGAGAGGCCAGCTCAGGGGGGAAAAAATGTAGCCTTACTCTCAGACGAGTCACACCACAGCTCAGACGAGTCACACCACAGCTCACCAGAGCCACACAGCCTCGGCGCTCTGTTTGCATTTTTACACACACCAAATACGTGTCCACAGCTCAGCTTTTTGTGGGGCCAGATCAGGGATGAGGGCAGCGGGCAGACACAGAAAGCTTTCCGAAGGGGCTCAGAGAACGCGCGCGACAGAGAAACAGAGAGAAATGGAAGAAGGAGGAGGAGGAGGAGGACAGAAGGAATGTGTGTGACTGCAAGAGGCACAGACTGGGGAGAGAGGGGGGAGAGAGACAGAGATGATTTGGCCTAGGCTCTTGGAGGCTGACTGACTTGTGGGGCCAGATCAGGGCTCGAGAGGTCAGCTCAGGGGGGAAAAAATGTAGCCTTACTCTCAGACGAGTCACACCACAGCTCAGACGAGTCACACCACAGCTCACTAGAGCCACACAGCCTCGGCGCTCTGTTTGCATTTTTACACACACCAAATACGTGTCCACAGCTCAGCTTTTTGTGGGGCCAGATTAGGGATGAGGGCAGCGGGCAGACACAGAAAGCTTTCCGAAGGGGCTCAGAGAACGCGCGCGACAGAGAAACAGAGAGAAATGGAAGAAGGAGGAGGAGGAAGAGAACAGAAGGAATGTGTGTGACTGCAAGAGGCACAGACTGGGGAGAGAGGGGGGAGAGAGACAGAGATGATTTGGCCTAGGCTCTTGGAGGCTGACTGACTTGTGGGGCCAGATCAGGGCTCGAGAGGCCAGCTCAGGGGGGAAAAAATGTAGCCTTACTCTCAGACGAGTCACACCACAGCTCAGCTTTTTGTGGGGCCAGATCAGGGATGAGGGCAGTGGGCAGACACAGAAAGCTTTCCAAAGGGGCTCAGAGAACGCGCGCGACAGAGAAACAGAGAGAAATGGAAGAAGGAGGAGGAGGAGGACAGAAGGAATGTGTGTGACTGCAAGAGGCACAGACTGGGGAGAGAGGGGGGAGAGAGACAGAAATGATTTGGCCTAGGCTCTTGGAGGCTGACTGACTTGTGGGGCCAGATCAGGGCTCGAGAGGCCAGCTCAGGGGGGAAAAAATGTAGCCTTACTCTCAGACGAGTCACACCACAGCTCAGACGAGTCACACCACAGCTCACTAGAGCCACACAGCCTCGGCGCTCTGTTTGCATTTTTACACACACCAAATACGTGTCCACAGCTCAGCTTTTTGTGGGGCCAGATCAGGGATCAGGGCAGCGGGCAGACACAGAAAGCTTTCCGAAGGGGCTCAGAGAACGCGCGCGACAGAGAAACAGAGAGAAATGGAAGAAGGAGGAGGAGGAGGAGGACAGAAGGAATGTGTGTGACTGCAAGAGGCACAGACTGGGGAGAGAGGGGGGAGAGAGACAGAGATGATTTGGCCTAGGCTCTTGGAGGCTGACTGACTTGTGGGGCCAGATCAGGGCTCGAGAGGCCAGCTCAGGGGGGAAAAAATGTAGCCTTACTCTCAGACGAGTCACACCACAGCTCAGCTTTTTGTGGGGCCAGATCAGGGATGAGGGCAGTGGGCAGACACAGAAAGCTTTCCGAAGGGGCTCAGAGAACGCGCGCGACAGAGAAACAGAGAGAAATGGAAGAAGGAGGAGGAGGAGGAGGAGGACAGAAGGAATGTGTGTGACTGCAAGAGGCACAGACTGGGGAGAGAGGGGGGAGAGAGACAGAAATGATTTGGCCTAGGCTCTTGGAGGCTGACTGACTCGGACCGCACCAGAGCCACACAGCCTCGGCGCTCTGCTCTTACTCGAGAGGCCACGGCTCAGGGGGGGGAAGAATGCAAAGCAGGGAGTTTCTCAGCTCAGGCAAAGACCAGAGTGTTTTTTTTTTGAGGAAGCAAGGGAACTCGGCCGATCAGCAGCTTTCTTCTGTGTTTCAAAGCAGGGAGTTTCTCAGCTCAGGCAAAGACCAGAGTGTTACTTGTTTGTTTATATCTTTCTTTATTTTCCTTTACATATGTAAAATACATTTAAAAAATAAAAAAAAATACAGATTGCGAGAGGAGCAGGAGGGATAGACCAGCATTTGATGTATGTATGTATGAATGTATGTGTGTGTGTGTGTGTGTGTGTGTGTGTGTGTGTGTGTGTGTGTGTGTGTGTTGAAGGACGATAATCATTTTATTCCCATTTAGCTTATAATCTTGTTTATATTTACGCTGAACACTTTTATTGAAACTGCTGAAACTTTTATATAACTTTTGCATTATCTTAAACTAGATGTGGATTTTACTTAAATTTGTATGCTCATATTAGATCTGTTTTTATTAGTCACGTAGTGTATCGCTGAGTTTAATGTAGCATAACCCAAATGTGCACAATGAGAGCACGCAGGATGGAGCTGACAGGCTTCGATGAGCCAACTAGCGGAGACGGTGGCATGCTTCGGCTGAAACCTGGCCATCGGAGCATTTCAACAGTTTGATTTCTGCCTGAGGCCTCCAGCACAAGCCTTGTCTACAGAATCAATGTCTTTTCTCTTTCTTTTATCGCGAAGCCCTTTTCGCACCTTAAAAGAGTTGTAAAGTGCTATATGTATGAACAAAGTGTCATTCGTTCAGGTTCCCTTCAATGAAATAACAATATTTATTAAAATATAACTGCCTCATCCAGGCCTGTGTTTGTTGAGAGTAATTTCTGTTTCCCTTCATCTGCCGTATGAAAAACAGCGATGCAGGACAGCCTCCGGGCTACATGCTGAATTTGACCAACATGATTCCAGCTGGAGCTCCAGACTCTCCTCCTCCTCCAACATACTCCAGTTATGTTTTTCTAGTAACCGTAACGGCGATGCTGCTCTTGGTTATTTTCATCCTCACCTTGTACCCCCTTTACGGTCCAAAATGCAACACAGAACCAACGATAATGTAAAGATTTGTCTGAAATGTTCACTGATTTGTGCGTGCGTGTGGAGTGAGGAATTTGGAAAACAAATCTTCAGGCTTTGAAGCGAGCCGGACTTTCCTGGAGAGTTCTGTTGGTGGAGCAACACCAAGGTTCTGTCTGTCCTCATGCTGTTTTTATTAAGAACACAAGAATAAGGTAAAAATTTCAAAACACAGAAAAAAGTTCATTGTGGGTGTCGTATAATGACCCATTTGGTGCATTCTAACTTCAACCAGTCCTTATCAGCTAAGGACAGTGTGTCGTCAAACCCCCTCAGCCGTGCTGGGATGAGAAGCAGATGAACACACAAATCTTTCTAAAAAGGTAAAAAGGTCAATCTGAGTTAACATTTAAGCATACACATTTAAACCAATGATAATACTAAAACAATTTCCTTTACATAATCCAACACACACACTTATCTTGCATGTCAGAACGAATGGGGGGAATGGCTGTAAAGAGTCCAGCCTGGTCTCATTAAAAAATAAAATAAAAAAAAATAATGAAAAATTAAGCAAGGCATCGTTCTGAGCTGACGGTCCTAGTACTACCGAGAAGGTCTCTCTGCAGTTTTAGTCAGGCGCAGTAAGAGCGACCGTCTGAGAAAGCGGGCTGCGCGGAGGCCGGGCCGGACGTCCGGTCCTGGACGGCCTCCGGGCGAAGGTTGTCCCACGTGGCTGAATCCCCGGCGTCAGAGCTCCACTCGAAAGACCAACCGTCTGAGATAGCTGGCTGCGCGGAGGCTGACATGTACCCCTGTTGTAGGAGCAGTGCATCCAGCCCCTCAACGTAGCTTATGGCGTTGAGGAGAATGTCCATATTGGTCGGCTTCTTGGGGGGGTCTAACGCAGTGCACCGCCTCAGCTTTTCTAAGGTGTCCCTGAACCGTGCTCTCTTACAACGTTCAGCCCATCGTCTTCCACCTTGGGGCTTTTGCTCCTCGTCGTCCTCGGTTTTCAGCCGCTGGGGCGGACGCGAGACGGATGAGAAAGCCGAGGAGGACGGCGAAATCTCGACTGAGCCCCTGGCATCAGAGCTCCGAGCAAAAGAACGACCGTCTAAGAAAGCAGTCTGAGCCCGCGTCCCTCCTTCCTCCCGTGATGGCTGAGATGACAGAGAGGACTTGAACCCCTGCTGCAGCTGCTGCGCCTCCACGTAGCGTATGGCCTTGAGGAGGATGTCCATCTGGGTGGGCCTCTGGTGGGGGTCGAACGCAGTGCACCGCCTAAGCTTTTCTAAGGTGTCCTTGAACTGTGCTCTCTGCCGGCGTTAATAAGTAGACGTTTTATTTTCTTTTTGACTAGGCTACTGTCAACTCGACGTTTTTTATATCTGGGCTTTTAGGGGTGAGGGTCAATCGGTGACCAATCGGTGACCAGCTGCAGGGGGTGTGCACGCTTTTGGGTGTGTGCGAGCGGGCGTTATGACTGTAAGTCAGAAGGGGATGCTCCACCAACAGAACTTTCCAGGAAAGTCCGGCTGCTGTTAGGCACTGCGTGCCGCAGCCCGCCTCAGCCTGCCTCGTTCTCCGCGTTGGCCTCTCGAACTGTGGTGGTAGGACGCAGTGTCTAGCGGGAGCGTTTCGTGTCCGGGGAGAAAATACGCCTAAGAGCTCTGACGCTTGGTTCCCTGACCATCGCTTCAAAGCCTGAAGATTTGTTTTCCAAATTCCTCACTCCACACGCACGCACAAATCAGTGAACATTTCAGACAAATCTTTACATTATCGTTGGTTCTGTGTTGCATTTTGGACCGTAAAGGGGGTACAAGGTGAGGATGAAAATAACCAAGAGCAGCATCGCCGTTACGGTTACTAGAAAAACATAACTGGAGTATGTTGGAGGAGGAGGAGAGTCTGGAGCTCCAGCTGGAATCATGTTGGTCAAATTCAGCATGTAGCCCGGAGGCTGTCCTGCATCGCTGTTTTTCATACGGCAGATGAAGGGAAACAGAAATTACTCTCAACAAACACAGGCCTGGATGAGGCAGTTATATTTTAATAAATATTGTTATTTCATTGAAGGGAACCTGAACGAATGACACTTTGTTCATACATATAGCACTTTACAACTCTTTTAAGGTGCGAAAAGGGCTTCACGATAAAAGAAAGAGAAAAGACATTGATTCTGTAGACAAGGCTTGTGCTGGAGGCCTCAGGCAGAAATCAAACTGTTGAAATGCTCCGATGGCCAGGTTTCAGCCGAAGCATGCCACCGTCTCCGCTAGTTGGCTCATCGAAGCCTGTCAGCTCCATCCTGCGTGCTCTCATTGTGCACATTTGGGTTATGCTACATTAAACTCAGCGATACACTACGTGACTAATAAAAACAGATCTAATATGAGCATACAAATTTAAGTAAAATCCACATCTAGTTTAAGATAATGCAAAAGTTATATAAAAGTTTCAGCAGTTTCAATAAAAGTGTTCAGCGTAAATATAAACAAGATTATAAGCTAAATGGGAATAAAATGATTATCGTCCTTCAACACACACACACACACACACACACACACACACACACACACACACACACACACATACATTCATACATACATACATCAAATGCTGGTCTATCCCTCCTGCTCCTCTCGCAATCTGTATTTTTTTTTATTTTTTAAATGTATTTTACATATGTAAAGGAAAATAAAGAAAGATATAAACAAACAAGTAACACTCTGGTCTTTGCCTGAGCTGAGAAACTCCCTGCTTTGAAACACAGAAGAAAGCTGCTGATCGGCCGAGTTCCCTTGCTTCCTCAAAAAAAAAACACTCTGGTCTTTGCCTGAGCTGAGAAACTCCCTGCTTTGCATTCTTCCCCCCCCTGAGCCGTGGCCTCTCGAGTAAGAGCAGAGCGCCGAGGCTGTGTGGCTCTGGTGCGGTCCGAGTCAGTCAGCCTCCAAGAGCCTAGGCCAAATCATTTCTGTCTCTCTCCCCCCTCTCTCCCCAGTCTGTGCCTCTTGCAGTCACACACATTCCTTCTGTCCTCCTCCTCCTCCTCCTCCTTCTTCCATTTCTCTCTGTTTCTCTGTCGCGCGCGTTCTCTGAGCCCCTTCGGAAAGCTTTCTGTGTCTGCCCACTGCCCTCATCCCTGATCTGGCCCCACAAAAAGCTGAGCTGTGGTGTGACTCGTCTGAGAGTAAGGCTACATTTTTTCCCCCCTGAGCTGGCCTCTCGAGCCCTGATCTGGCCCCACAAGTCAGTCAGCCTCCAAGAGCCTAGGCCAAATCATCTCTGTCTCTCTCCCCCCTCTCTCCCCAGTCTGTGCCTCTTGCAGTCACACACATTCCTTCTGTCCTCCTCCTCCTCCTCCTTCTTCCATTTCTCTCTGTTTCTCTGTCGCGCGCGTTCTCTGAGCCCCTTCGGAAAGCTTTCTGTGTCTGCCCGCTGCCCTGATCCCTGATCTGGCCCCACAAAAAGCTGAGCTGTGGACACGTATTTGGTGTGTGTAAAAATGCAAACAGAGCGCCGAGGCTGTGTGGCTCTAGTGAGCTGTGGTGTGACTCGTCTGAGCTGTGGTGTGACTCGTCTGAGAGTAAGGCTACATTTTTTCCCCCCTGAGCTGGCCTCTCGAGCCCTGATCTGGCCCCACAAGTCAGTCAGCCTCCAAGAGCCTAGGCCAAATCATTTCTGTCTCTCTCCCCCCTCTCTCCCCAGTCTGTGCCTCTTGCAGTCACACACATTCCTTCTGTCCTCCTCCTCCTCCTTCTTCCATTTCTCTCTGTTTCTCTGTCGCGCGCGTTCTCTGAGCCCCTTTGGAAAGCTTTCTGTGTCTGCCCACTGCCCTCATCCCTGATCTGGCCCCACAAAAAGCTGAGCTGTGGTGTGACTCGTCTGAGAGTAAGGCTACATTTTTTCCCCCCTGAGCTGGCCTCTCGAGCCCTGATCTGGCCCCACAAGTCAGTCAGCCTCCAAGAGCCTAGGCCAAATCATCTCTGTCTCTCTCCCCCCTCTCTCCCCAGTCTGTGCCTCTTGCAGTCACACACATTCCTTCTGTTCTCTTCCTCCTCCTCCTTCTTCCATTTCTCTCTGTTTCTCTGTCGCGCGCGTTCTCTGAGCCCCTTCGGAAAGCTTTCTGTGTCTGCCCGCTGCCCTCATCCCTAATCTGGCCC
The DNA here is from genome assembly GCF_053564925.1 of Oryzias latipes. NCBI lineage: Eukaryota > Metazoa > Chordata > Actinopteri > Beloniformes > Adrianichthyidae > Oryzias > Oryzias latipes. The sequence continues at coordinate 12,716,121 of NC_136240.1, forward strand.
CACAAAAAGCTGAGCTGTGGACACGTATTTGGTGTGTGTAAAAATGCAAACAGAGCGCCGAGGCTGTGTGGCTCTAGTGAGCTGTGGTGTGACTCGTCTGAGCTGTGGTGTGACTCGTCTGAGAGTAAGGCTACATTTTTTCCCCCCTGAGCTGACCTCTCGAGCCCTGATCTGGCCCCACAAGTCAGTCAGCCTCCAAGAGCCTAGGCCAAATCATCTCTGTCTCTCTCCCCCCTCTCTCCCCAGTCTGTGCCTCTTGCAGTCACACACATTCCTTCTGTCCTCCTCCTCCTCCTCCTTCTTCCATTTCTCTCTGTTTCTCTGTCGCGCGCGTTCTCTGAGCCCCTTCGGAAAGCTTTCTGTGTCTGCCCGCTGCCCTCATCCCTGATCTGGCCCCACAAAAAGCTGAGCTGTGGACACGTATTTGGTGTGTGTAAAAATGCAAACAGAGCGCCGAGGCTGTGTGGCTCTGGTGAGCTGTGGTGTGACTCGTCTGAGCTGTGGTGTGACTCGTCTGAGAGTAAGGCTACATTTTTTCCCCCCTGAGCTGGCCTCTCGAGCCCTGATCTGGCCCCACAAGTCAGTCAGCCTCCAAGAGCCTAGGCCAAATCATCTCTGTCTCTCTCCCCCCTTTCTCCCCAGTCTGTGCCTCTTGCAGTCACACACATTCCTTCTGTCCTCCTCCTCCTCCTCCTTCTTCCATTTCTCTCTGTTTCTCTGTCGCGCGCGTTCTCTGAGCCCCTTCGGAAAGCTTTCTGTGTCTGCCCGCTGCCCTCATCCCTGATCTGGCCCCACAAAAAGCTGAGCTGTGGTGTGACTCGTCTGAGAGTAAGGCTACATTTTTTCCCCCCTGAGCTGGCCTCTCGAGCCCTGATCTGGCCCCACAAGTCAGTCAGCCTCCAAGAGCCTAGGCCAAATCATCTCTGTCTCTCTCCCCCCTCTCTCCCCAGTCTGTGCCTCTTGCAGTCACACACATTCCTTCTGTCCTCCTCCTCCTCCTCCTTCTTCCATTTCTCTCTGTTTCTCTGTCGCGCGCGTTCTCTGAGCCCCTTCGGAAAGCTTTCTGTGTCTGCCCGCTGCCCTCATCCCTGATCTGGCCCCACAAAATGCTGAGCTGTGGACACGTATTTGGTGTGTGTAAAAATGCAAACAGAGCGCCGAGGCTGTGTGGCTCTGGTGAGCTGTGGTGTGACTCGTCTGAGCTGTGGTGTGACTCGTCTGAGAGTAAGGCTACATTTTTTCCCCCCTGAGCTGGCCTCTCAAGCCCTGATCTGGCCCCACAAGTCAGTCAGCCTCCAAGAGCCTAGGCCAAATCATCTCTGTCTCTCTCCCCCCTTTCTCCCCAGTCTGTGCCTCTTGCAGTCACACACATTCCTTCTGTCCTCCTCCTCCTCCTCCTCTTTCTTCCATTTCTCTCTGTTTCTCTGTCGCGCGCGTTCTCTGAGCCCCTTCGGAAAGCTTTCTGTGTCTGCCCGCTGCCCTCATCCCTAATCTGGCCCCACAAAAAGCTGAGCTGTGGACACGTATTTGGTGTGTGTAAAAATGCAAACAGAGCGCCGAGGCTGTGTGGCTCTAGTGAGCTGTGGTGTGACTCGTCTGAGCTGTGGTGTGACTCGTCTGAGAGTAAGGCTACATTTTTTCCCCCCTGAGCTGACCTCTCGAGCCCTGATCTGGCCCCACAAGTCAGTCAGCCTCCAAGAGCCTAGGCCAAATCATCTCTGTCTCTCTCCCCCCTCTCTCCCCAGTCTGTGCCTCTTGCAGTCACACACATTCCTTCTGTCCTCCTCCTCCTCCTCCTTCTTCCATTTCTCTCTGTTTCTCTGTCGCGCGCGTTCTCTGAGCCCCTTCGGAAAGCTTTCTGTGTCTGCCCGCTGCCCTCATCCCTGATCTGGCCCCACAAAAAGCTGAGCTGTGGACACGTATTTGGTGTGTGTAAAAATGCAAACAGAGCGCCGAGGCTGTGTGGCTCTGGTGAGCTGTGGTGTGACTCGTCTGAGCTGTGGTGTGACTCGTCTGAGAGTAAGGCTACATTTTTTCCCCCCTGAGCTGGCCTCTCGAGCCCTGATCTGGCCCCACAAGTCAGTCAGCCTCCAAGAGCCTAGGCCAAATCATCTCTGTCTCTCTCCCCCCTTTCTCCCCAGTCTGTGCCTCTTGCAGTCACACACATTCCTTCTGTCCTCCTCCTCCTCCTCCTTCTTCCATTTCTCTCTGTTTCTCTGTCGCGCGCGTTCTCTGAGCCCCTTCGGAAAGCTTTCTGTGTCTGCCCGCTGCCCTCATCCCTGATCTGGCCCCACAAAAAGCTGAGCTGTGGACACGTATTTGGTGTGTGTAAAAATGCAAACAGAGCGCCGAGGCTGTGTGGCTCTGGTGAGCTGTGGTGTGACTCGTCTGAGCTGTGGTGTGACTCGTCTGAGAGTAAGGCTACATTTTTTCCCCCCTGAGCTGGCCTCTCGAGCCCTGATCTGGCCCCACAAGTCAGTCAGCCTCCAAGAGCCTAGGCCAAATCATCTCTGTCTCTCTCCCCCCTTTCTCCCCAGTCTGTGCCTCTTGCAGTCACACACATTCCTTCTGTCCTCCTCCTCCTCCTCCTCCTTCTTCCATTTCTCTCTGTTTCTCTGTCGCGCGCGTTCTCTGAGCCCCTTCGGAAAGCTTTCTGTGTCTGCCCGCTGCCGTCATCCCTGATCTGGCCCTACAAAAAGCTGAGCTGTGGACACGTATTTGGTGTGTGTAAAAATGCAAACAGAGCCCCGAGGCTGTGTGGCTCTGGTGAGCTGTGGTGTGACTCGTCTGAGCTGTGGTGTGACTCGTCTGAGAGTAAGGCTACATTTTTTCCCCCCTGAGCTGGCCTCTCGAGCCCTGATCTGGCCCCACAAGTCAGTCAGCCTCCAAGAGCCTAGGCCAAATCATTTCTGTCTCTCTCCCCCCTCTCTCCCCAGTCTGTGCCTCTTGCAGTCACACACATTCCTTCTGTCCTCCTCCTCCTCCTTCTTCCATTTCTCTCTGTTTCTCTGTCGCGCGCGTTCTCTGAGCCCCTTCGGAAAGCTTTCTGTGTCTGCCCACTGCCCTCATCCCTGATCTGGCCCCACAAAAAGCTGAGCTGTGGTGTGACTCGTCTGAGAGTAAGGCTACATTTTTTCCCCCCTGAGCTGGCCTCTCGAGCCCTGATCTGGCCCCACAAGTCAGTCAGCCTCCAAGAGCCTAGGCCAAATCATCTCTGTCTCTCTCCCCCCTCTCTCCCCAGTCTGTGCCTCTTGCAGTCACACACATTCCTTTTGTTCTCTTCCTCCTCCTCCTTCTTCCATTTCTCTCTGTTTCTCTGTCGCGCGCGTTCTCTGAGCCCCTTCGGAAAGCTTTCTGTGTCTGCCCGCTGCCCTCATCCCTAATCTGGCCCCACAAAAAGCTGAGCTGTGGACACGTATTTGGTGTGTGTAAAAATGCAAACAGAGCGCCGAGGCTGTGTGGCTCTAGTGAGCTGTGGTGTGACTCGTCTGAGCTGTGGTGTGACTCGTCTGAGAGTAAGGCTACATTTTTTCCCCCCTGAGCTGACCTCTCGAGCCCTGATCTGGCCCCACAAGTCAGTCAGCCTCCAAGAGCCTAGGCCAAATCATCTCTGTCTCTCTCCCCCCTCTCTCCCCAGTCTGTGCCTCTTGCAGTCACACACATTCCTTCTGTCCTCCTCCTCCTCCTCCTTCTTCCATTTCTCTCTGTTTCTCTGTCGCGCGCGTTCTCTGAGCCCCTTCGGAAAGCTTTCTGTGTCTGCCCGCTGCCCTCATCCCTGATCTGGCCCCACAAAAAGCTGAGCTGTGGACACGTATTTGGTGTGTGTAAAAATGCAAACAGAGCGCCGAGGCTGTGTGGCTCTGGTGAGCTGTGGTGTGACTTGTCTGAGCTGTGGTGTGACTCGTCTGAGAGTAAGGCTACATTTTTTCCCCCCTGAGCTGGCCTCTCGAGCCCTGATCTGGCCCCACAAGTCAGTCAGCCTCCAAGAGCCTAGGCCAAATCATCTCTGTCTCTCTCCCCCCTTTCTCCCCAGTCTGTGCCTCTTGCAGTCACACACATTCCTTCTGTCCTCCTCCTCCTCCTCCTCCTTCTTCCATTTCTCTCTGTTTCTCTGTCGCGCGCGTTCTCTGAGCCCCTTCGGAAAGCTTTCTGTGTCTGCCCGCTGCCGTCATCCCTGATCTGGCCCTACAAAAAGCTGAGCTGTGGACACGTATTTGGTGTGTGTAAAAATGCAAACAGAGCCCCGAGGCTGTGTGGCTCTGGTGAGCTGTGGTGTGACTCGTCTGAGCTGTGGTGTGACTCGTCTGAGAGTAAGGCTACATTTTTTCCCCCCTGAGCTGGCCTCTCGAGCCCTGATCTGGCCCCACAAGTCAGTCAGCCTCCAAGAGCCTAGGCCAAATCATTTCTGTCTCTCTCCCCCCTCTCTCCCCAGTCTGTGCCTCTTGCAGTCACACACATTCCTTCTGTCCTCCTCCTCCTCCTCCTCCTTCTTCCATTTCTCTCTGTTTCTCTGTCGCGCGCGTTCTCTGAGCCCCTTCGGAAAGCTTTCTGTGTCTGCCCACTGCCCTCATCCCTGATCTGGCCCCACAAAAAGCTGAGCTGTGGTGTGACTCGTCTGAGAGTAAGGCTACATTTTTTCCCCCCTGAGCTGGCCTCTCGAGCCCTGATCTGGCCCCACAAGTCAGTCAGCCTCCAAGAGCCTAGGCCAAATCATCTCTGTCTCTCTCCCCCCTCTCTCCCCAGTCTGTGCCTCTTGCAGTCACACACATTCCTTCTGTTCTCTTCCTCCTCCTCCTTCTTCCATTTCTCTCTGTTTCTCTGTCGCGCGCGTTCTCTGAGCCCCTTCGGAAAGCTTTCTGTGTCTGCCCGCTGCCCTCATCCCTAATCTGGCCCCACAAAAAGCTGAGCTGTGGACACGTATTTGGTGTGTGTAAAAATGCAAACAGAGCGACGAGGCTGTGTGGCTCTGGGGCGGTCCGAGTCAGTCAGCCTCCAAGAGCCTAGGCCAAATCATCTCTGTTTCTCTCCCCCCTCTCTCCCCAGTCTGTGCCTCTTGCAGTCACACACACTCCTTCTCTCCTCCTCCTCCTCCTCCTCTCTCCCTTTCGCTCTGTTTCTCTGTCGCGCGCGTTCTCTGAGCCCCTTCGGAAAGCTTTCTGTGTCTGCCCACTGCCCTCATCTCTGATCTGGCCCCACAAAAAGCTGAGCTGTGGACACGTATTTGGTGTGTGTAAAAATGCAAACACGTCGTCTTCAGAGAGGGAAATTCCACTCTGGCCTCCCTGCCGCTGCTTCCTCAGGGGCCCTCTGTGGGGGCAGGCTCTCAGAGCTCTGCGAATGAGCCGAAGCCAAGCGGCTTTGGACGTGACACACTCTGGTCTTTGCCTGAGCTGAGAAACTCCCTGCTTTGAAACACAGAAGAAAACTGCTGATCGGCAGAATTCCCTGCCCCTCCTTCCTCAAAACTCCCTGCTAGCAGCTGCAGGCACCACGTTTCCTCCTCTGGGTCTGCCTTGCTGTTTCTCCCGCCCGCTCGTGAGCGAGGCTCCACTGGGCGGTCCGAGTCAGTCAGCCTCCAAGAGCCGAGGCCAAATTATCTCTGTCTCCAACCCCCTCTCCCCAGTCTCTGCCTCACATTCCTTCTCTCCTCCTCCTCCTCCTCCTTCTTCCCTTTCTCTCTGTTTCTCTGTCGCGCGCGTTCTCTGAGCCCCTTCGGAAAGCTTTCTGTGTCTGCCCACTGCCCTCATCTCTGATCTGGCTCTGCGAAGACAGGGGCCACGGCTCATGGGGGAAGAATGCAGCCTTACTCTCAGACGAGTCACACAGCCTCTGAGCTCTGCGAAGACAGGGGTCAGAGGCTGTGCGGCTGGCTCTGGTTCGACAGATTGCATTCTTCCCCCACCAAGAAAGGCTGCGGCCTGCCCCTGGGCTGACCCCTGTCTTCGCAGAGCTCAGAGGCTGTGTGACTCGTCTGAGAGTAAGGCTGCATTCTTCCCCCCTGAGCCGTGGCCCCTGTCTTCGCAGAGCTCAGAGGCTGTGCGGCTCTGCTTTGACAGGCTGCATTCTTCCCCCACCAAGAAAGGCTGCGGCCTGCCCCTGGGCTGACCCCTGTCTTCGCAGAGCTCAGAGGCTGTGTGACTCGTCTGAGAGTAAGGCTGCATTCTTCCCCCCTGAGCCGTGGCCCCTGTCTTCGCAGAGCTCAGAGGCTGTGCGGCTGGCTCTGGTTCGACAGGCTGCATTCTTCCCCCACCAAGAAAGGCTGCGGCCTGCCCCTGGGCTGACCCCTGTCTTAGCAGAGCTCAGAGGCTGTGTGACTCGTCTGAGAGTAAGGCTGCATTCTTCCTCCCTGAGCTGGCCTCTCGAGAAAGAGCAGAGCGCCGAGGCTGTGTGGCTCTGGGGCGGTCCGAGTCAGTCAGCCTCCAAGAGCCGAGGCCAAATCATCTCTGTCTCCCCCCCTCTCTCCCCAGTCTCTGCCCCTTTCAGTCACACACACTCCTTCTCTCCTGAGCTGTGGACACGTATTTGGTGTGTGTAAAAATGCAAACAGAGCGCCGAGGCTGTGTGGCTCTGGGGCGGTCCGAGTCAGTCATTCTCCAAGAGCCGAGGCCAAATCATCTCTGTCTCCAACCCCCTCTCCCCAGTCTCTGCCTCACATTCCTTCTCTCCTCCTCCTCTTCCTCCTTCTTCCCTTTCTCTCTGTCTCTCTGTTTCTCTGTCGCGCGCGTTCTCTGAGCCCCTTCGGAAAGCTTTCTGTGTCTGCCCACTGCCCTCATCTCTGATCTGGCCCCACAAAAAGCTGAGCTGTGGACACGTATTTGGTGTGTGTAAAAATGCAAACACGTCGTCTTCAGAGAGGGAAATTCCACTCTGGCCTCCCTGCCGCTGTTTCCTCAGGGGCCCTCTGTGGGGGCAGGCTCACAGAGCTCTGCGAATGAGCCGAAGCCGAGCGGCTTTGGACGTGACTTGCAGACACTCAGGCGTGTAAAACCAGCGATGCTCCAACGAGCATCCTTTTTATTTTCTCTTTGTGATTAGTGACATTGAAAATCCTGCTCGGCATAGCTGCGAGACGCTGCTTTTCTTGCAGGGCCCTGCCCGCTCCCTGAGCTGAGAACCTCCCTGCTTTGAAACACAGAAGAAAGCTGCTGATCGGCCGAGTTCCCTTGCTTCCTCAAAAAAAAAAAAAAAAAAAACTCTGGTCTTTGCTCGCAGCTGCAGGCAGCACGGTCCCTCCTCTGCGTCTGGCCTGCTGTTTCTCTCGCCTGCTCGTGAGTGTGTGCAGAGTGCGTTCTCTGTCTCGCAGGAGCCCTGTGTGGGGGCAGGCTGAAGCCTTTCGCAAACAGAGCCACACAGCCTCAGAGCTTTACGAATGAGCCAACAATTACACAGCCTCGCGGCTGTAAGGTGGAGTCTGTTGCTGTCCCAGAAGCCCGCAGCCCCTGAGTGCACCATCACGCACCCTCCTCCCTTCTGGCCACTGGAGCAGCTTTTCATGAGCCGTGTCCGTAGCTCCCTTTGTCTTGGCCCCAAAACCTGAGCTCTGCACACGTATTTGGTGTGAGCTTTGGATGTGAGATTTCAGCGGCTGTCTTCTCTTCGCTCTACGCGAATAGAACTCCTTCGAAGAGAGGATTTGGTTGTTGTTTTTGGTTTTCTTTTGTCTTTTTCTTTTTTCTTTTCTCTGTTTCTCTCTCATCCAAGTTTCTGTTTGTTGAGAGTCATTTATGTTTCCCTTCCATGTAAAAAAAAAAACAGCGATGCAGGCTGTTCTCTTGGCTTGACAGCGGAGGGGATTTCTCTAACGTGCCTCGGTCGGCCTCACAGAGCGGAGGTCTCCGCATGCCTCCCTCCCCCCTCTATCTGTCTCGCGCGTGTTCTCTGAGCTCGTTCTACAGCTTTCTGTGTCTGTGTCCCTGTGTCTGGGGAAGGGATTTTTCTAAAGCACACGCCAACCTAAGCAAGTGCGAGGGGTAAGGAAATGAAGAGAGAGAAAAAAAAAAAAGAATGTCTCGTTGGTCACTCACAGTAAAACAGTGGATGGATAAAAAAAAAACACAGGGGTCAAATGCACCCTAAAGTACAGCGCGAGGGAATTGCCAAATGCCGGCCACCAAGTAATGTCTCGTGGGGTCATTTATACTCTGTAAAACAGTGGAGTGAAAGTTTTTTTTTTTAAAAAAGTACGGGGTCAAATGCACCCTAAAGTACAGCGCGAGAGGTATGAAAATAAATAAATAAATTGATGCCCCCCTTCTCCCCCTTTCCACCCCCTGGTGGTCGTGGGGTGTAAGGACAATGAAGAAAAAAAAATACGGGGTCAAATGCACCCAAAAGACAGCGCGAGGGGTATGAAAATAAATAAATAGATTGATGCCCCCCCTCATCCCCTCCACCCCCTGGTGGTCGTGGGGTGTAAGTACAATGAAGAGAGGATGGGGTCCTTTATGTTCCGTAAACCAGCGGAGTGAATGTTTTTTTTTTTTTTTTAAATACGGGGTCAAATGCACCCAAAAGACAGCGCGAGGGGTATGAAAATAAATAAATAGATTGATGCCCCCCCTCATCCCCTCCTCCCCCTCCACCCCCTGGTGGTCGTGGGGTGTAAGGACAATGAAGAGATGAAAAAAATATGGGGTCAAATGCACGCCAAAGCACAGCGCGAGAGGTATGAAAATAAATAAATAGATTGATGCCCCCCCTCATCCCCTCCTCCCCCTCCACCCCCTGGTGGTCGTGGGGTGTAAGGACAATGAAGAGATGAAAAAAATATGGGGTCAAATGCACGCCAAAGCACAGCGCGAGAGGTATGAAAATAAATAAATAAATTGATGCCCCCCTCCTCCCCCTCCACCCCCTGGTGGTCGTGGGGTGTAAGGACAATGAAGAGAGGATGATAAAAAAAAGTATTGTCTCGCGGTGTCGTTTACGATCCGTAAAACAGCGGACTGAATGTTTTTTATGCCGGCCACAGAGAAATTTCTCGTGGGGTCGTTTACGATCCGTAAAACAGCGGACTGAATGTTTTTTAGCTCCGTAAAACAGCGGATTTTTTGGGGGGTCATGCAGACCCCAAAGCACATGCCCACCTGAGCGAGTGGGAGGGTTATATAAATACGGAGGTCAAATGCACCCCAAACTACAGCGTGAGGGAATTGCCAAATGCCATCCACCAAAAAAAAAAAAAAAAAAAACGCCTCGTGGGGTCACACGTGCTCCGAAAAACAGCGGTTGGAATTTTTTTTTTTTTTTTTTTAAAATACGGGGGTCAAATGCACCCCAAACTACAGCGCGAGGGAATTGCCAAATGCCATAAACAAAAAAATGCCTCGTGGGGTCACAGGTGCTCCGAAAAACAGCGGATGGGATTTTTTTTTTTTTTTTTAAATACGGGGGTCAAATGCACCCCAAACTACAGCGCGAGGGGTATGACAAAAAATTTTAAAAAAAATATACCCCCCCCTTCCCCCTGGTGGTCGTGCGGTGTAAGGAAAATGAAGATAGGAAAATAAAAAAGCATAGTCTAGTGGGGTCATTTGCACTCCGTAAAACAGCGGAGTGAACGCTTTTGTTTTTGGAGTAAAAAATAATAAAGTATTGTCTCTTGGGGTCATTTGAGCTCCGTAAAACAGCGTAGTGAACGCTTTTGTTTTTGGAGAAAAAAATAAAATACTGTATAGTCTCTTGGGGTCATTTTAGCTCCGTAAAACAGCGGAGTGAACGCTTTTGTTTTTGGAGAAAAATAAAAATACTGTATTGTCTCTTGGGGTCATTTGCACTCCGTAAAACAGCGGAGTGAACGCTTTTGTTTTTGGAGAAAAATAAAAATAAAGTATTGTCTCTTGGGGTCATTTTAGCTCCGTAAAACAGCGGAGTGAACGCTTTTGTTTTTGGAGAAAAATAAATAAAGTATTGTCTCTTGGGGTCATTTGAGCTCCATAAAACAGCGGAGTGAACGCTTTTTTTTAAATAATACAGGGGTCGAATGCACGCGAAAGCACAGCGCGAGGGGTATGTAAATAAATAAATGAATTGATGCCCCCCCCCCTTCCCCTCCCCCTGGTGGTCGTGCGCTGTAAGGAAAATGAAGAGTGTATGAAAAAAAAAGCATTGTCTCGTGGGGTCATTTGCACTCCGTAAAACAGCGGAGTGAACGCTTTTTTCTGGAGAAAAAAAAAAGTATTGTCTCTTGGGGTCATTTGAGCTCCGTAAAACAGCGGAGTGAATGGTTTTTTTTTTTTAATAATACGGGGTCGAATGCAAGCGAAAGCACAGCGCGAGGGGTATGAAAATAAATTTTAAAAAAAAATTATACCCCCCCTCCTTCCCTCTCCACCCTCTGGTGGTCTTGGGGTGTAAGGAAAATGAAGAGAGGATGGAGAGAGAAAAAAAAAATAAAGTATTGTCTCGTGGGGTCACTTCTGCCCTGTAAAACAGCGGAGGGAATGGAGAGAAAAAAAAATAAAGTATTGTCTCGTGGGGTCACTTATGCCCTGTAAAACAGCGGAGGGAATGGGTTTCGTGCTGGCCACCGAGAAATGCCTCGTGGGGTCACTTATGCCCTGTAAAACAGCGGAGGGAGTTATATTTTTTTTGGAGCGGGGTCATGCAGACCCCAAAGCACATGCCAACCTAAGCGAGCGGAAGGGTTATATTGACAAACCAATACCTTTTTACATGCTTATCACAGGTAAGATTGATAACCCTTGTGCTGTCTTAGGGGGAAAGAAAAGCATGGATTAAAAAAAAAGTAAGGAGGGGGGGTCATTTTAAAAACGCATACCCCCCTTTGGTATTGACCCCAGACAGGTACACCCCGGTCTGGCCTCCAGCAATCGAAGAGGGTCAAGTTCCTGAATTTATTTTCACTGTGGATTTACTCAGTCAAATTCAGTGGGGAAATCCAGCTTCTTTCAGTCAAAGCAGCTGGTTAAAGTCAAATTGTTTTTATCAATAAAGCACTTTGACACAGTAATCCGCGCCTTTATTTCTATTCGACTGGATCAGTGTAACTCTCTTTCCATCTCTCACTCGTCCTTATCCTGTCTCAAACTGGCAAAGATCGCTGCTGTATGTTTGTTAACTGGCATGTGGAACAGAGAGCATATTACTCAAGTTCTGACTTCTCTACACTGGCTGACTGTTCATTTTAAAATTCTTTTATTTGTTTCTAAATCTTTAAACAGTCTGGCTCTGCCCTGTCTCTCTGAGCTGCTACAGCTGCATTCCTCTTAGATCAGCTGACCAGCTGCTGCTGGATGTGCCAAGGACACAGGGAAAACTCAGAGTGTATGGGGCATTTTCCTTTGCTGGCCTCAGCTTGTGGGATGCACTGCTCATGCAGGTTAGGCAGGTCAATTCTTCGAATGATTTTAAATCCAAGTTGAAAACTCAGTTTTTCTCACTGGCTTTTAACTTAGTTTGAGTTGGTGATTGTACTGATTTTTATTACTTTTGTATTATGTTGTTCATTTTGGATCGTTGTCTTGTTTTATCTTTCATCATTAAGCACTTTGGTCAGCCTCTGCTGTCACAAAAGCGCTTTATAAATAAAGTTTACTTGACTCATGCCTTGCTGGAGTGAAAACATAGTTGAAAGAAAGAAACAAAAACAACAAACAAAACACATCAACCCCGTCATTGTTTTTATTGAGTTTCACAGGCAAGTTTACTGTAGCACAAGCAACAGTAAAAAAAAAGCAAAAGCATTTTTAAAACTAAAAAAAAAAAACTATATTTCACACACTCAAAGCGTCTGCCAGCACAGAGTCCTTTCACTGCTAGCGCATTTCACAGGAACAGGCTGGACTGTGAATAGTAGTCGCCATCCCCGTATGTTTTGGCAGCATTTAGACCGTCTCGATGAGCGTTGTGCGACATGAAGGCGTCTGTATTTCTCCCGTCGCCTTGCCTCTCTTTGAGCACTGTGGAGGTGAGCACCATGGTGATCACGTACATGGCGTATATGAGAATGTTGAACACTGCTATGGCGCACTCCACGTTGTGCATCCTGTGTTCGTCACGAATCAGCGGCCTGTACAAGAGCTCCATGCAACCAGAGACGACTGCCATGAACAGCTCCAGATTCATCATGATCAGACAGGCCAGCACCGTCCGGGTGCCTTTGTTGAGCCTCCTGGTTCCGTCCTCGGCGTCGTCCATCTTGCGCTTGCTCTTGGCCGCGAAAAAGCTCAGCACCACGCTCACGACCATCGCCAGACAGCCCATGGTTATCACAGCTATGCCGCCGTGTATGTAAGCGTGATCGTAGCTACTCCTCTCCTGAGCCGTAGAGGAGCCGAAGGAGACGTCCCGAGCGCTCCCCCTCACGGCGTGACTGCTATCTATCAGGTAGAGGATGTTGTTGGGCAAGGCGAGGAACCCGACAATGAGAGAGGTGATGACCGCGATGGCGGCCCCCAACTTTCCCCTGAACCTGGCAACGCTCAGTACGGGGTTGGACTTCCTCCCCATCAACATCTCTTTTCCGGACGAAATCAAAGAATCGAAGCCTCCGACGAGGCCGGACCTGGTCCGCTGCATCCCGCCCAGCAGAGGTGGGCAGACGGGGTCGCGTCCTGCGCACGAGAGGGCCGAGTCAGCATAGGTTACCAACCCCCCTTTAACGGTTACTGCCGCACAGCGTCTTGGTCCACCCCGAGACATTTAATACGATGAAGCTCGGGAGGCCCGTGATCGAGTTCAGAGGGTCGAGAAGAGACCTCCAGGCAAAGGCTGTGACGCAGGACTGGTGGTACGCGGCATCACGAGGACCTTGGATTCGATCGCGCGCCGCAGGAGAGGCGTCCGATCTCACAACATGATATGTGTGGACCTATACGCTAGGTTCCTTAGCCACCTCGTCCGTGACCGACGAAACCCGCTCGGCTGGTTGTCTCATCACTTGGCCATCCTGAACGCGCCTGAGGACCCAGCCCGTAAGTTTGAGGGCGAGTTGAGACGCCTGCTGGCACACGGCTCTCTCAACTTTGAGTCGTGCAGGCGCGCCTGGGACAGGAGCCGCATGTCCAGGGGCATAGGAAACGCAGTAGACGCTCAGTGCAAGGACGTGTTCAACGGAAAGAAGGCTGCTTCAGAGACCGGGCCCGTGTCTCGCCTCCTGCTCGCCCAGCTCGAGGCCCTGCGCCTCAAGCCGATCTGCGCGGGCCTCAAAGTGGCCGGCGTGCCCACGCCCGACCGAGGCGGCAGCACGTACCACAACGGCTGCACCCGGGGCTGCGGGCCACTGCCTGGACGGAACACCTTCTACACGGAAGTGGACCTGCTGGCTCACGATGCAACGACCGACACTGTGGCCCTCCTAGAGCTCAAGACCCGAAACAGCGACGTTTTGGATGCCCCTACCCTGTGGCGGTACAACGCCCAGCTGTGGCTGACCTGGACGATGTTCTCGCTCACGTACCCGAGCGTGGCGGAGCGCTCAAACGCTTACCTGGTGATCGTGAGGCCAGGCACGAACACGGTCACCATAAGGAGCTGTCTGAGGCCCTCCGTGACCAAGACGCTGCGAACCAAGTTCCCCTGGATAAAGTGCCTTTGTCCGCAGGTGCTCAACTGCCTCACGCCGACCTGTGTCAACGTGAGAGTGCAGGCCCGTCCGAAGCCAGGCTCTGGCGGCGGGGCGAGCCTCGACCCGAAGGACCTCTGTTACAGGAACGTCATGTTCAACCGAGAAAAGGCCAGAGTGCGGCAGAAACGTTACCCCGATCAGGGATCGCAAGGCCGTCCACCGCACCCAACGCCCTCCTCCTCCGAGACGAGCGGGGCCCCCAGGGGTCCTGGGTCCGCATCACGTCGGAGCCAAACACGGCTCCCGCGCAGGCATGACACTCGGTGAAAAGCCCCGCGTGTTCGAGCGCTGGATGGAAACTGACGGACAACTAGAACTGACATGGGTCTGAGGCACCAAGCGCTCCACGGCATGCTGGCCAACCCAGACGTGTCCCCTTTCGAAGTAATCGAGAAACCCAGCGAACAGCAGGACTGGATCCTGATAGACCATCTCATGGTCATACACACAGTCAGAGAAAGCGATTACAGGGAGAGCGAACCAGAGATGTCGGTCGCGAGGATGGCGAGCTATTTCGCATCCTGGTACGTCAGAGAGAGGGCCCACGGCCGATGCGTCGTGCTCGTAAAAGACGGTCCGGGGGCGCAGAAGCCTAGCGTGAGGGAAGAAAGGGCCAACAGGACGGTCCCTGGTCACTTGAAGTTCTGTAAGGCTCACCTGGCCGAGATAGAGTACGGCACGATGAAACTGTTGGCCGACGTGGGCATGAGAGACAGCTTTTTCTTAGTCACGGGGGCGGTAGGCGAGTCGCGCTGGGCCGAGACCACCGGCGAGCGCGCCAGCAACCTGGTCTCGTTCCACAACGAGCGCGGGGGAGAGGGGGCCAGTCCACTCACGGAGCCAGACCACTTCAAAATCGAGACCCTCCATTTTTCCGTCGTGGATCTGAGCTACTGCGACGGCAAGACCTACAGGCCTGAGGGGACGCCTGGAGTTTTCTTGACAGCTTTCGGGAGCCCGGAAGACGAGCGGCTCCAGGGCTTGCTAAAGGCTTGCGCAGAGTGTCGAGAAACGGAGGCCGACACGCTGATGGTGGAGTTGGCCAACGCCCTGACGGGCTCAGTGACAGTGTGCACAGGGGACACAGATCTGATAGCCGTGCTCGCTGCGAGCGGACGGCCCGGCCTGACACTGAGGTTGGACAACAAAAGCTACACTGAGGACAGAGCCATGCACGAATCGCCCTTCGGCGAGCTCCTTGTCGAGCCAGCGGTCCGACGGACCGCCAACAGAGCGCCGGGTGCCACAGACGACTGGCTGAGCGCACTGTGCGACCTGGGCTCCGCAGAGCACCACCTGTTGCCCAACGGCGCGGCGGAAAGACACGCCGATCTGGGTCGCCTTCTGGAGAGCCACGGGGGCGAGGCGTTCAAACTCTCAGTGTACGAGTTCTTGTACCGGGGCGGTGTTCGAGGCTCGGTTTACGTCGCTTTCCTGAGCGCGTTCTTCGAGTCTGACGCGAGGAGCAAACTGAGTGAACTGGCACTGGAGAGCCAGAAAACGTACCCCCCCGGCACACGCAGCGCAAACACGTTACGCTTCGCCTTCACGGTCCTGTGCGGCGCGGATGACCCGAAAGTCTTAGGCGCGGGGAACGCGCCCTCGTCGCAACTTTTCGGTAACGCAGCACGCTCGGTCGAGCGGGGATCTAAGCGCCCCCGCGAGCCAGAGGTCGACCGCGAGGGCGAAGCAGAACCAGAGATCGGATCCGACCCCCAGAAGACCAAGGTAAAGATCACGGCTGGGCTCAAGCGCACGGCCAAAGCCTACGCGGACGGAGCAATCCCGGAGTCCACTCACGCCCGTTACCTCAGACTGGCTCGCTCCGGAAGGCACCTGTTCCTGAGAGCCAAAGCCAGAGCGCAGGAGGACCAGAGCGTCCGATCCAAACACTTGCTGTTCATGGCCCTCTGCGGAACAGACTACAGCTTCACTCCAGTGGGGCTGGGAATCAAAAGGTTGCTGAGTGGCGCGATACGCAACCGAGAGAAGTTCAGCTCTTGGTGCGCCAAGCTCGTGACCGCGCTGTGGTCCCGGGACGGAGAGGATGGCGGAGGGAGCGAAAGGTCCCTTGAGTTTCGCGCCATGGGCGAACAGTTGGCCAGCCTCACAGGAGTCCCCAAGTCTACGAGCTCAAAGCATTGGACTGGAAAAAAGTTTGAAATCATGTGCAGGACGCTCAAATACGTGTGCGACCTGTGGACCCTGAAGGGTCCCCGGATCGGTCCCCATTATGGGTTTCATGTGCACGACGGAGTCGTGCGTTTCATAGAAGAGGAAGACCCAGAGTCTGTGTCTTGAGAGTTGATACAGGGGCGAGATGTATTTCATTTCATTTTCTGTGTAAAAAATGAAGAAGAAAAAAAAACGAGCGAACAAACACAATAAGAGGATGACCCAGAGTCTGTGTCTTGAAAGTTGATACAGGGGCGAGATGTATTTCATTTCAATTCCAATTTCTGTGTAAAAAATGAAGAAGAAAAAAAATAAGCGAACAAACACGATGGAAACAATAAAAGTAAATTCAAACACACCAGTGCAGTTTTCAGAGTTTTATTTCATTCGGGCACGTCTGTATTTACACCACACAATGTCGATTTCAACTCTCGAAGCCATCTCTAAATTACCGCTGGAGTTCGTCGTGTGTCAACCTAAAGGATGATTGGCGTACTCGAGCTTGCTCCTCCATGTACATTAAGGTCATAGGCGGCGCTAAGGATGAACAAAGGCCGCAAAAGAACACTAAGAAGCAGGTCGAGGCCCCTGGCCCACAAGCGGGGAACAAGAGCGGTCGAGCCAGAGCATCCTCGGCCCGACTCGCAAGGGCAGCGCGGGGGGCCGAAGCCGGGCCGCTACGAACCCTACGACTGGGATTCGGACTCAGACGGGGGACACGGAGACGGAGGGGGTCACGGTCGAGTCGGCCGCAAAACTCGCGCGGGCCGGCGATCCCATCCGCCGGGGGACAAAGCCCGTGAACCTGATGCGGCAGCGGTGGAGCCCGTGGGTCCTCGGCACGACTCGGAAGGGCAGCGCGGGGCCCCGAAGCCGGGCCGCTATGAACCCTACGACTGGGATTCGGACTCAGACGGGGGAGACGGAGGGGGCCACGGTCCGCCGCGGGACGAAGCCCTCGAGCCTGATGCGGCAGCGGTCGAGCCCGAGGGTCCTCGGCACGACTCGGAAGGGCAGGGCGGGGGAGACGGAGACAGAGGGGGCCACGGTCAGGTCGGCCGTGAAACTCTCGAGGACAGGCGATCCGATCCGCCGCGGGACGAAGCCCTCGAGCCTGATGCGGCAGCGGTCGAGCCCGGGGGTCCTCAGCATGAATTGGAAGGGCAGGGCAGAGGCGACGAACCCTCCGATTGGGATTTGTACGAGTGTGAAACGGACGTGGACGAGCTCGATGGTTCTCAAAGTGAAACGGAAGAACAGCACCGGGGCCCCAGGTCATCGGGCGAGGAAGACGTCGAGGAAGCCGTTGAGGAAGACGCCGAGGAAGACATAGAGGAAGAACCAGCCGCAGAGAGCGCGAGCGTGTACCCGGATACATTTTCCTCCAAGAACGGTGAAATAAAGTGGTCAGCGAACGAGCGTGATCGGTCGAGCGTCCGGGCGTCCCCTCCTCACCAGGCCTCAGGGCCTACCACTGAGGCGAGGGAGGGGGCTCAAGACATCCTGTCTTCTTTTCTTTTGTTTTTCACTCCGAATGTAGAAAGACTGATTTTGATAGCTACCAACCGCCATAGCGCCGATAAGGCCCACGCCTTAAAGACTCCGAAACCCATGGACGAGATTGAACTGAGAGCCTACGTGGGACTGCTGATCTTGGCCGGGGTGTACAGGTCTCGAGGCGAAGCGTTGGTGAGCCTGTGGGAGCCCGAGTGCGGACGACCGATCTTCGGGGCAACCATGTCCCTTAGAAGCTTTTACCAGCGCTCTGCGACGCTCAGGTTCGACGATCGAAGCACGAGAGCCTCTAGGAGCGCTTCGGACAGATTGGCCGCAGTCAGAGAGGTGTGGGAAGAGTGGTGCGATCGGCTGCCCAGGCTTTACGACATCGGACCCGAGGTGACTGTGGACGAACGAATGGTTCCTTTCAAAGGTGCGGTTTCAGCCTCCCTTTTTACTGTTCTCAGGGTATCCTTGACGTATTCGCGTCTGTCTTAACTCTTCCTTTTTGTTTTTCTTTCTCTACGCAGGACGTTGTTCTTTCAGACAGTACATTCCCAGCAAGCCTACCAAGTACGGCCTCAAACTATGGGTCGCTTGCGACGCAAGGACGAGCTACGCTTGGAGGGTCCAACCGTACATGGGCAAGCTGGCTTCGGGTGCTCGAGAGACAAACCTTGCGTCCCGAGTGGTTTCGGATCTCACCCGGGGACTGGAGCACCGTAACGTCACGTGCGACAATTTCTTCACTTCGTACGCGCTCGCCACCGAGCTCCTGAAACGGAACATCACCCTGCTCGGTACGATCAAAAGCAACAAACCCGAACTGCCTCCGGAGCTCGCGTCGGCCCGCGGACGAGAAGCACTCTCCTCCAGGTTCGCCTTTACGGACTGCGCCGCGGCCCTTTCCTACGTGCCCAAAAAGAACAAAAACGTCCTGCTCCTTAGCACGAAGCATTCGAGGGTCGAAATATGCCACGAACGCAGGGACAAAAAACCAGAGATGATCTTGGATTACAATAGAACCAAGGGCGGCGTGGACAACCTGGACAAACTGCTGGCCACGTACAGCTGCAGGAGAATGACCAAGCGCTGGCCCTTGGCTATGTTCCACAACATGATAGACATGTCGGCGTACAACGCGTACGTGATATGGAGGGAAATGCACCCGGACTGGATGCCGTGGAACCGCAACCGAAGGAGAATCTTCCTCGAGCAGCTGGGCAAAGATCTCGTCAGACCGCTCGTACTTCGCAGGAAGCGTGTTCCTCGCGCAAGGCCGGCCTACGATCTAATGGTCAGCATGCAAGAAGCCGGCGGGACGAGCGCGCGCAGCGAGGGCAAAAGAAAACGATGTCAGATATGCCCGCGCTCCAAGGACACAAAGACGCTGATCTCCTGCAAGAGCTGCGGAAAGAGCATCTGCAGAGGCTGCACTGTCCCCTTTTGCCCCCTTTGCTCCGAGCGCCAGGGAAGGGACGGCGACACAGACGCGTCCCAGTGAAAGGGATCGAGCTGTCTGGTAGCGCGACCTGATGCCTCGTTTCCCACTCGAGTAACTGAAAATCTGTTCTGTTTTGATATCAGCGAGTCTGTCCTCTGTGCCGCCCTGTATGTCCTCTGAAAATAAAACTGAGAACTGCTGTCGTACAAAGGTGTCTGTGTGCGCGTGTGTCTGTGTGAACATTCGAGAAGCAAAACTGTTGAAAGGGTTTGAGGGGTCTACGCGAAGGTACGGATATTTCGATCCAACGTGTTCGATTCACAAAGAAAGGCCTACAAACAGGGCTGGTTTGAGCTCGCAAAGCCTCTCAGCGCCCACAGGCCAACTCTGTCCTCGTTCGAGTGGATAAACAGAGTCAGCAGGGATTCTAAGCTTTACGGGGAGAGAATTGGCCTGCAAGCTCTGAGGCTTGGCGTTCTGGAGGTATCTTCACATTCAGAATGCTTGAGTCCGGAAAGATTTTTTTTTTTCTTCCCACTCGAGCTGTCAGAATTACATGTGGAGCCAGTTTGGGGAGGGAACCGCAACAGCCGAGAGCTCAGCGGAAGGGGAAAAAAATGAGTTGGCCTTGTAGCACCAAATCTCTTATGAATCCTATGAGCTCTCCACCTAAACCTACTGTGAATGTTGTGTGAGATTTTCACTGGGTGTAAAATAAAATAAAAACAGAACAAATAATCGAAAAGAACCCAAACATTATAGTTTTTTTTTTGTGTGATTCGGGGATGTCTTCTGATGCAAAAGGCTCGTAGCGCTGGCCAGCCTTCGCGATCTGGTCTGCGCCCTGGAAACGAGCAGCGTGGGTTTGCGAGGGTAGCCGAGCTGCCACACGGCTGCTCGTTCTGGGATAGGATTGGCCTGCGAGCTCCTCTCATCAACGACACGCTTCAGTTTGCCTCTGATTCGGCTTCCCTGACACAGCGCGCTGTGATGTGACTCGCAGAGCCACACATCAAACCCTTCCCATAGAGCTTCATGTGCTGTCAGAGTGGAGGCGATCGGCCTGCTCTGGGGCTGGGCTCCCCTTGGGGTTGCTTCACATTTGGAACATTTGGAGATACAAGCGGAGCCAGCCCGGAGAGGGAACAGAAACGGACCACAGCTCAACGGAAAGGAGAGAATGTTGGTCTTTGAGCACTCCGCCTGAAGCTATCGCGAATATTCCGTGAGGTTTTCACTGTCTGTAAAATAAAAATAAAAAACAGGACAGAAAATCCAAACGAACACAGAAATTGTTTTTATTTTGTAAGACTTTTTTATTACAACATGACCTGGGTATCCAACCCAGGGTGGAACCGAAACGGTCAGAGCTCAGCGGAATGGAGAAAGTCGGCCCTCCCTGACACAGAGCGCTGCGGTGTGACTCGTGGCATCCAGCCTGTCTCTCAGTCAGCTCACTCTCAGGCGCAGGCTGCGTGTGTTTTTCAGACGCGAAAGGCCCCAGCCTGTCTCTGAGGATGCCCCCCTGCCCCCCGACACAGAGCTCTGTGGTGTGTGGATTGTGTTCTGAAAGGGTTTTCTCACTCGAGCGGTCAGAATTACATCCTGAGCCACGCAGAGCCGCTCGTGCGGTTCCCTTCACCCGACCTGAGCCTCTCTACGGAGCTTCATGTGCTGTCAGAGGGGAGAGGGTCTGCGTGCGGGCTGCTCTCAGCCAATGCACGATCTAGCCTGCCCCTGCGCGGTCCAGCCTTCCTCTCATTCTCCTCCCCTGCAGGCGCGGGCTGCGTGTGTGCCTCAGACAGGAAAGGCTCCAGCCATCCTCTGCCTCGGCCCCCCTTGAAACAGCGCTCAGTGGCTTTACTTCACGCAGAGCCGCTCAGGATTTTTCCCTACACACACCCCAAGCCTTTCCGTTGAGCTTCATGTGCTGTCAGAGGGGACAGGCTCTGACTGCGGGCTGCGCTGCGGCTCGGCTTCCTTGAGGTTGCTTCAAAGTTAGAACGCTTGTGTTTGGAAAGGGTTTTCTCACTCCGGCTGTCAGAATTACATCCTGAGCCACCCTGGAGAGGGAACAGAAATGGCCCAGAGCTGAACAGACTGAAGAGAATGTCCTTCTTAGAGCTCTACGCCTGAATCTATCGCAAATGTTCCGTGAGGGTTTCACTGGCTGTAAAATAAAAATTAGAAAAAAACAGGACAGAAAATCCAAACGAATTTCCCCCCGGGAGGGGCTGCGTGTGTTTCTCAGACGCGAAAGGCTCCGGCCTGCCTCTGAGAGTGCACCCTGAGCCTCTGTAGAGAGCCTCCGTAGAGAGCCTGCCTGCGAGTGGGGACTTCCCGACAGAAGCGGAGCCCTGTGCCTTGTGACATCTGTTTCGAAAGACCGCAGCCTGCTTCTGCTTCTGCAGCTTGCTTGACACGGATTTCTGCAGAGCGTGGCTAGTGTTGGGAAAGACTTGTATTCTCACTCGAGCGATCAGAATTAAGTGCAGGGCCAGCTCTGGGAGTGAACCGAAAGGGCCCGGAACTAAGCGGGGTGAAGAGAAAGTTTGCCACTCAGCTCTTTGCCCGAAGCTGTCTAGAGTGTTCTGTGAGGATTTTGCTGGCTGTGAAATAAAAATAAAAACGAAATAAAAACGGGACAGAAAACCCAAAAGAACACAGAAAATTTCTTTTGTGTGATGACTTTTTTTATTACAACACGACCTGGGTATCGAACCCAGGGGTGGAACAGAAACGGTCCGCAGTTCAGCCAAACGGAGAAAAAGTTGGCCTTCCAGGACCACATCTTCAGCTATCGCAGCCTGCTTAGGAGTGTGCACCTCTCAAACAGACAAGGAGCCCTGTGGAGCGTGGTTCGCGTTGGGAACGCAGCAGCCTGCTTCTGAACCGCCCCCGGCTGATATAGAGCCCTGTGGAGCGTGGCTCGCGTTGCGAAAGGCTCCGGTCTGACTATGAGTCTGTCAGCGGAATTCCCCTTCCAGCAGCACATCTGAATGCCCTCTCAGCCTGCTTATGAATCGGCCCTGCCTGACACACCGCTCTGCCGTGTGACTCGTGGCATCCTGCCTGTCTCTCGGTCCGCTCACTCGCGGGCGGGGGCTGCCTTTGTTTCTCAGACGCGAAAGGCTCGGCATGCCTCTGAGGGTGCGGCCTGAGCCTCTGTAGAGATCCTCCGTATAGAGGCTCGAGCTGCAGCCTTCCAGCGAGTGGGGACTTCCCTACAGAAGCGGAGCCCTGTGCTTTGTGACTCGTGGTGCGAAAGACCGCAGCCTTCTTCTGAGCCGACCCTGCCTGACACAGGTTTCTGCGGAGCGTGGCTGGTGTTGGGAAAGATTTGTTTTCTCACTCGAGCGGTCAGAATTAAGTGCAGGGCCAGCTCTGGGAGTGAACCGAAAGGGCCCGGAGCTCAGCGGAGTGAAGAGAAAGTTTGCCACCGAGCTCTTTGCCCGAAGCTGTCTAGAGTGTTCTGTGAGGATTTTGCTGGCTGTGAAATAAAAATAAAAACGAAATAAAAACGGGACAGAAAACCCAAAAGAACACAGAAATTTTCTTTTGTGTGATGACTTTTTTTATTACAACACGAGCTGGGTATCGAACCCAGGGGTGGAACAGAAACGGTCCGCAGCTCCGCCAACCCTGCCTGACACACAGCTCTGCCGTGTGACTCGTGGCATCCAGCCTGTCTCTCGCTTGGCTCACTCGCGGAGGGGGCTGCCTGTGTTTCTCAGACGCGAAAGGCTCCGGCCTGCCTCTGAGAGTGCACCCTGAGCCTCTGCAGAGAGCCTCCGTAGAGAGCCTGCCTGCGAGTGGGGACTTCCCGACAGAAGCGGAGCCCTGTGCCTTGTGACATCTGTTTCGAAAGACCGCAGCCTGCTTCTGCTTCTGCAGCTTGCTTGACACGGATTTCTGCGGAGCGTGGCTGGTGTTGGGAAAGATTTGTTTTCTCACTCGAGCGGTCAGAATTAAGTGCAGGGCCAGCTCTGGGAGTGAACCGAACGGGCCCGGAGCTCAGCGGAGTGAAGAGAAAGTTTGCCACCGAGCTCTTTGCCCGTAGCTGTCTAGAGTGTTCTGTGAGGTTTTTGCTGGCTGTGAAATAAAAATGAAAACGAAGTAAAAACGGGACAGAAAACCCAAAAGAACACAGAAAATTTCTTTTGTGTGATGACTTTTTTTATTACAACACGAGCTGGGTATCGAACCCAGGGGTGGAACAGAAACGGTCCGCAGCTCAGCCAACCCTGCCTGACACACAGCTCTGCCGTGTGACTCGTGGCATCCAGCCTGTCTCTCGCTCGGCTCACTCGCGGGCGGGGGCTACCTGTGTTTCTCAGACGCGAAAGGCTCCGGCCTGCCTCTGAGGGTGCTGCCTGAGGAAAGGTTTTTTTTTTTTTTTTCCCTCTCGAGCTTTCAGAATTACATGTGGAGCCAGCTTGGGGAGGGAACCGCGACAGCCAAAAGCTCAGCGGAATGGAGAAAGAGTTGGCCTTCTAGCACTAAATCTCTTATTGTTTTTGCAAATGAACTGTCCACCTCATGCTACTGTGAATGTCGTGTGAGGTTTTCACTAGATGTAAAATAAAAAACAGAGCAAAAAATCCAAAAGAACCCAAAAATTATTGTAATTGTTTTATTTTTTTATTTTTTGCATGATGATTTTCTTTGTTGTGACTCGGGGATGCCTCCTGATGCAAAAGGCTCATCGCGTTGGCCAGAAAGAGTTGCATTCAGAAAGAGTTTTTCTCACTCGAGCTGTCAGAGATACAAGCGGAGCCAGCCCGAAGAGGGAACAGAAACGGGCCACAGCTCAACGGTCTGCCTGCGGGCCGCTCTCAGACAAAGCAAGATCCAGCCTGCCTTCAGTCGCTCCCCTGCACGATCCAGCTTGCCTCTCATTCCCTCCCCTGCAGGCTCGTGTGCCTCAGACGCAAAAGGCTCCAGCCTTCCTCTGCGTTGGCCCCCCCTTGACACGAGCCTCCGTGTCTCTACTCCACACAGAGCCTGCCTGCGGGCCGCTCTCAGACAAAGCACGATCCAGCCTGCCTTCAGTCGCTCCCCTGCACGATCCAGCCTGCCTCTCATTCCCTCCCCTGCAGGCTCGTGTGCCTCAGACGCAAAAGGCTCCACCCTTCCTCTGCGTTGGCCCCCCCTTGACACGAGCCTCCGTGTCTCTACTCCTCACAGAGCCTGCCTGCGGGCCGCTCTCAGACAAAGCACGATCCAGCCTGCCTTCAGTCGCTCCCCTGCACGATCCAGCCTGCCTCTCATTCCCTCCCCTGCAGGCTCCCCCCTTGACACGAGCCTCCGTGTCTCTACTCCTCACAGAGCCTGCCTGCGGGCCGCTCTCAGACAAAGCACGATCCAGCCTGCCTTCAGTCGCTCCCCTGCACGATCCAGCCTGCCTCTCATTCCCTCCCCTGCAGGCTCGTGTGCCTCAGACGCAAAAGGCTCCAGCCTTCCTCTGCGTTGGCCCCCCCTTGACACGAGCCTCCGTGTCTCTACTCCACACAGAGCCTGCCTGCGGGCCGCTCTCAGACAAAGCACGATCCAGCCTGCCTTCAGTCTCTCCCCCCTGCACGATCCAGCCTGCCTCTCATTCCCTCCCCTGCAGGCTCCCCCCTTGACACGAGCCTCCGTGTCTCTACTCCACACAGAGCCTGCCTGCGGGCCGCTCTCAGACAAAGCAAGATCCAGCCTGCCTTCAGTCGCTCCCCTGCACGATCCAGCCTGCCTCTCATTCCCTCCCCTGCAGGCTCGTGTGCCTCAGACGCAAAAGGCTCCAGCCTTCCTCTGCGTTGGCCCCCCCTTGACACGAGCCTCCGTGTCTCTACTCCACACAGAGCCTGCCTGCGGGCCGCTCTCAGACAAAGCACGATCCAGCCTGCCTTCAGTCGCTCCCCTGTACGATCCAGCCTGCCTCTCATTCCCTCCCCTGCAGGCTCGTGTGCCTCAGAGGCAAAAGGCTCCAGCCTTCCTCTGCGTTGGCCCCCCCTTGACACGAGCCTCCGTGTCTCTACTCCACACAGAGCCTGCCTGCGGGCCGCTCTCAGACAAAGCAAGATCCAGCCTGCCTTCAGTCGCTCCCCTGCACGATCCAGCCTGCCTCTCATTCCCTCCCCTGCAGGCTCGTGTGCCTCAGACGCAAAAGGCTCCAGCCTTCCTCTGCGTTGGCCCCCCCTTGACACGAGCCTCCGTGTCTCTACTCCACACAGAGCCTGCCTGCGGGCCGCTCTCAGACAAAGCACGATCCAGCCTGCCTTCAGTCGCTCCCCTGCACGATCCAGCCTGCCTCTCATTCCCTCCCCTGCAGGCTCGTGTGCCTCAGACGCAAAAGGCTCCAGCCTTCCTCTGCGTTGGCCCCCCCTTGACACGAGCCTCCGTGTCTCTACTCCACACAGAGCCTGCCTGCGGGCCGCTCTCAGACAAAGCACGATCCAGCCTGCCTTCAGTCGCTCCCCTGCACGATCCAGCCTGCCTCTCATTCCCTCCCCTGCAGGCTCGTGTGCCTCAGACGCAAAAGGCTCCAGCCTTCCTCTGCGTTGGCCCCCCCTTGACACGAGCCTCCGTGTCTCTACTCCACACAGAGCCTGCCTGCGGGCCGCTCTCAGACAAAGCACGATCCAGCCTGCCTTCAGTCGCTCCCCTGCACGATCCAGCCTGCCTCTCATTCCCTCCCCTGCAGGCTCGTGTGCCTCAGACGCAAAAGGCTCCAGCCTTCCTCTGCGTTGGCCCCCCCTTGACACGAGCCTCCGTGTCTCTACTCCACACAGAGCCTGCCTGCGGGCCGCTCTCAGACAAAGCACGATCCAGCCTGCCTTCAGTCGCTCCCCCCTGCACGATCCAGCCTGCCTCTCATTCCCTCCCCTGCAGGCTCGTGTGCCTCAGACGCAAAAGGCTCCAGCCTTCCTCTGCGTTGGCCCCCCCTTGACACGAGCCTCCGTGTCTCTACTCCACACAGAGCCTGCCTGCGGGCCGCTCTCAGACAAAGCACGATCCAGCCTGCCTTCAGTCGCTCCCCTGCACGATCCAGCCTGCCTCTCATTCCCTCCCCTGCAAGCTCGTGTGCCTCAGACGCAAAAGGCTCCAGCCTTCCTCTGCGTTGGCCCCCCCTTGACACGAGCCTCCGTGTCTTTACTCCACACAGAGCCTGCCTGCGGGCCGCTCTCAGACAAAGCACGATCCAGCCTGCCTTCTGTCGCTCCCCTGCACGATCCAGCCTGCCTCTCATTCCCTCCCCTGCAGGCTCGTGTGCCTCAGACGCAAAAGGCTCCAGCCTTCCTCTGCGTTGGCCCCCCCTTGACACGAGCCTCCGTGTCTCTACTCCACACAGAGCCTGCCTGCGGGCCGCTCTCAGACAAAGCAAGATCCAGCCTGCCTTCAGTCGCTCCCCTGCACGATCCAGCCTGCCTCTCATTCCCTCCCCTGCAGGCGCGTGTGCCTCAGACGCAAAAGGCTCCAGCCTTCCTCTGCGTTGGCCCCCCCTTGACACGAGCCTCCGTGTCTCTACTCCACACAGAGCCTGCCTGCGGGCCGCTCTCAGACAAAGCACGATCCAGCCTGCCTTCAGTCGCTCCCCTGCACGATCCAGCCTGCCTCTCATTCCCTCCCCTGCAGGCTCGTGTGCCTCAGACGCAAAAGGCTCCAGCCTTCCTCTGCGTTGGCCCCCCCTTGACACGAGCCTCCGTGTCTCTACTCCACACAGAGCCTGCCTGCGGGCCGCTCTCAGACAAAGCACGATCCAGCCTGCCTTCAGTCGCTCCCCTGCACGATCCAGCCTGCCTCTCATTCCCTCCCCTGCAGGCGCGTGTGCCTCAGACGCAAAAGGCTCCAGCCTTCCTCTGCGTTGTGTTCGGAAAGGGTTTTCTCAATCCGGCTGTCAGAATTACATCCCGAGGCAGCCCGGAGAGGGAACAGAAATGGCCCAGAGCTCAGCAGACTGAATAGAATGTCGGTCTTAGAGCTCTCCGCCTGAAGCTATTGGGAATGTTCTTTGAGGTTTTCAATGAGTGTGAAATAAAAAAATAAAAAAAAACAAACAGGACAGAAAATCCAAATGAAAACAGAAATTGTTTGTTTTTGTATGACTTCTCCAGCCTGCCTCCTGCCTCTGAGTCGCCCCTCCCTGACACAGAGCTCTGTGGCGTGTGACTCGTCTGAGAGGAAGTCTCCCGCCTGCCTCCTGAGCGGGCTTCTCCTGACAGAAGAAGAGCTCCGAGGCTGTGCGGCTCTGGTTGCTAAAGGCTCCAGCCCGCCTCTGAGCGGGCTCCCCTCGACAGGACGCACAGCTCCGTGGCGTGTGACTCGTCTCGACCAAAGGTTGCAGCCTGCCCCTGAGTCTGCCTCTCCTGACAGACGCAGGGCTGCCTGGCGTATGGGTCGTTTTTGGAAAGGTTTTTTCTCTCTCGAGCGGCCAGAATTACATGCGGGGCCAGATCGGGGAGTGAACCGAAACGGCCCAGAGCTCAGCAGAACGAAGAGAAAGAGTTGGCCTTCAAGCAACAAATTTAAAGCTATTCTGAATGTTCTGTGAGGTTTGCGATGGGTGTGAAATAAAAGAAAAAAAAATCAAACGGGACAGAAAATCCAAACGAACACAGAAATTGTTTGTTTTGGTATGACTTTTTTATTTCAACCCAGGGATAGCTCAGCGAAATGGAGAAAGAGTTGGCTTTCCAGCCCCACACCTGAAGCAATTGCAGCCCGCAGAGCTCAGTGGAGTGTGACTCTTCTGAGAAGAACCCAGATTTTTGTTTTGTTCTTGTGGGCATACAACGGGGAACAGAGATGCTTCAGAGCAGGCTCAGAGACCCCGCCGAGCTTTGGAGAGTGATAAAAAGAAATGAAAAGCAAAAGAAGCTGTGCTTTTTTTTGAAAAAAAAAAACGGTGCTTAGAAAGGCGACTGGTAGTCGTGCGAAACACTTTCGGTGCTGCTGTTAGATACCGCACTCTTCATTCTGTTTCAGAGTCTGCCCATCGGAGTCCTCGCTGTCCCCAGCCACGCATTTGAGAGGGAAATACCGCCGCCCCTCACTACGGCACGCTGCCCCACGAGTAAATCCCACGCTCGAACAGTCAGGGGAAGAGCCTCGGGATTTACATTTAGGGCTGACCCAGGCTGGAAACCAAAAGGGCCCAGAACTCCGTCACGAGAGGAGAGGGTTGGCGTTCGAGGAATAGGTTCAGAAGCTATTGCAAACATTGTGTGTGGTTTTCACTGGCTGTGGAATAAAACAATAACAAAACGAATAAAAAAGCCACAAAGACACCCAGAATTGGTTTTGCGTGGTGATTTTTTTTTTTATTACAGCATGACTTGGAGACGCTCTCATAGACAATAAAATGGAAAAATACAAAAGATTTGTCCAGCGAATCGCTCAGATGTTCCTAGTCAACGTCTCCGTCGCTTGTCAAGGCTCTCAGAGCAGATTGACCTGGAGGTCAGCCGTTTGCGCGAACGGCCCATCCCTCCCAGTCCAGAAGTCCTCACTTCGTGCCGAGTTTCACCTGCGCGAGACTGGGTCGAAGGCCACGTTCTCATCTCCAGAGCGGCGCGACCGTCGGCCTTGCGCAAGACGCTCACCGCGCGGGCCAACCTTCGCGATCTCATAGGCGCCCTGGACGCGTCCTCCCCCTTGACCACAGTCATGGCCACGGCGTAGTCCCGTTTCAGGCTTTCGACGGTGAACGCATCATGACCGTGCAGTCTGTTGAACACCTCGCAGGCTTCCAGCCACTCCCAATCCGGTTCCAGCTCGACGACGGGCCGGCGGGTGCCGTCTTCCTCCCTCAGCAGAATTCGCTCCTGGTGGTACACGGTTCGCGTGGCGCAGAAGGAGCTCACGTTTTTCACCGGCAGGCCCGAGTACTCCGGCGAGTAGACGCTCAAGCGAGGCCCGTGAAAAGTGTCCGCCGGGCCTCTCTCGGACTCCTTCTCGTGCAGAGGGTCCAG
The DNA here is from genome assembly GCF_053564925.1 of Oryzias latipes. Lineage (NCBI taxonomy): Eukaryota > Metazoa > Chordata > Actinopteri > Beloniformes > Adrianichthyidae > Oryzias > Oryzias latipes. Next base: position 12,744,778 of record NC_136240.1, read on the forward strand.
AGATCCCCGCGGCGGGTCGTCTCCCCTGAGCCTGAAGGCTCTCGCCACCAGCCCTCCGTAGTACAAGGGCGCAGTGCAGCGAAAGAGCTGTCCCCCGATGGCGCATTTGTTGAACGAGAGCTCGTTCAGAGGATCCACTCCCGCCGTCGCCTCGAGTATCAGGGAGCGAACCGGGTCGTCGCCGAAGTCCAGGGAAAACACCAGTCTAGCGCTCCGATCCATCTCCTCGTCCCCGTCGGCCTGTGCGGTCCCGAACGCGTTGGTCTTTTCGACCGTTTCGTTGTCATAGGCGTCCATCATCGCTTCGCCCAGCTGGTCCCAGAAGCCCCGGTGCGCCTCGGGCGCGTACAGAGCCAGCATGTCGTAGACCGCTTCGAGAGAAAGGGTGACGGAGCTCACCTTTTTGGGCCGAGCGTGTCCACGCCTGCCCTGCTGCGTGTTCTGAGAGGGGGCGCATTTGTACGAGCAGAGCCTGCGGCTCCTGGGACCCGTCCCGCCACGTTCGGGAAACGTGCAGTTCGAGCAAAGCTGGAGCATTTCGTGAGCGGCGTCGTTGCCGCCTCTAAATTCGGGGCCCGAAAAACTCAAAGAATCGACGCCCGAAATGCACATCTGACCGTCCTTGACGGCGGTCTTCAGGCCCTTTTCCCGCACCTGACAAAGAAGGCGGCCCAGCGCCTTGCACGCGAAGCGTCCCTGCGCGTCCAGCACGCGGGGGCAAATGTCCGGCAGGCAGGCGGCCGCGCAGAGCTTGAACGCCGCGTTGGTCTCCAGGCAGATCTGTCCGAAAGACAGCCTGTCCAGGGCCCTCAGTCTGTTCCTGTTCAGCTGCGTCCAGAAGCCGCGGAGGTCCGGGAAGCTCCCCTCGTCTGGCACCTCCGTCCACGGAGGGACCCACACGTCGAACACAAAGTGGCAGGCCAGTTTCATGGCCTCGGCGAAGACCAGCTGGTTTATGCAGAAGGACACCCGTCTGCTCAAGGCTCCCGCGCACACGACGTGACTGGCGTACATGGCCTCGACGCAGGCGTCTCTGGCCGCGTCGAACCTCCTGTCGAACTGCATGATCTCGGACTCGGCGATCATGGTGGCCGACTGCACCAGGTTCTGCCTGTACAGGCAGACGGCAGCCACCTTGTCCATGGATCGCTTCTCCACTGTGTCCTGCAGCTGTTTCGAGCTGCGCGTCCGAGTCACGTGCGCCGAGAACTCGGATTCCATGATCACGCAGCGGTCGGCCCAGGCGTCGCTCACGAACCCCAGGGTGTTGGTGTTCCACACGAACCCGCAGTTGTGCACCGCGTGATACCTCACGGTGTCCACCTTTCCGCTGCACGCGTCCTTGCCCACCACGTCGCTCTCCAAGACGCTGGTGTCCAGCAGGTTCTTGAACGTGTTGGGTATCACGCTGGACTCCTTGTCCAGGGCCTTTAGGTTTTTCTCGTGGGTGATGTGAGCGTCGTCTATCATCACCACGCAAGCTTTCCTCTGTTGCTTGTACTTGAAAGCTTGCGGGGTGAAGGACGTGAGCGTCTCTATGCAGCCCTTCACCTGCCTGAACTGGCAGTTCAGCACGTTGTTGGCGTAGCTCTTGCCCTCCCCGGGCCCGGTGACGTTGAACAGCATGATCCGTTCGATCGTGTACCTGGGCGCGGTGTTGGTCACCACGTAGTTGAAGGTGGTGGAGGCCTGAAATAGCCTGCCCACCTGGAAGCTGTCAGAAAACATGTAGCGCACCAGCGCGTGGTCGTAGACCTTCACCGGGTTCAGCGAGCGCGGGTCCTCGGCGTAGTCGTCGTAGTAGTCCTCAGCCGGGAACTCCAGGCACAGCTCCTCGTGTATGTCGGGGAGAGCGCGGCCGAGAGACAGGCGCGAGTTGAGCATCCCTTCTCCCATCAGGTCCCGGAGCCCTGCGTACAGCGCGTCGGCGTGCGAGGAACGGCGCTTCGCGAGGATGTCGAAGACCATGTTGGCTATGCTCTCGAAGTGCCTGTGTCCTCCGTATTTCGTCTTCATGTCCTTGCTCAGGCGTTCGAGTTTTCCCAGGTGAGGGTACAGGTGCGCAAAGTAATGGTTGTAGTCGCACCTGCTCACGGAGAAGGGGTGCTGCTCGCACACGTTGTAGAAGCACGCGTACGCAGTCTGACAGTCTTCCCGGCACCTCCTCCCTCGACGATCCTGGTCGACGGCCGGGCCGGGCCGGGGGCAGGGGCAGTGGCAGCGGCCGCCCGTCAACAGCCGAGCGAGGTGCCGGGTCCTGCGGTTGGCCCTGATCTCTCGCAGCGCTCTCGAGATGCGAGGCTTCGTCACCGGCATGTGCCTGTGGAGCATGGAGTTCAGGAAGGCGTCGGGTTTGTCCCTGTCTATAAGCCTTTCGATCGAGTACCTAAACACCAGGAGCCTACCCACGCAGACTTGGGGCGCTGTCCCGCCCGCGAGGGCTCGCGTGAAGGCTCTCACCTCCTCCAAGAATCTTGCGTCGTTTGGGATGCTCGAGCTGTACCTCTGCACCACTTTGTGCCTTCTCCAGTTGTCCTCTGCGAGCCTCGAGACCAGGCGCTCGAAGAGTTCCTTGCCTTGGTCCCGACTCTCGGTGTCCGTGATCCTCCCTATCGCCTCGGCCAGGGACTTCAGCGTCAGACCGGTGATCGCCTCGGGCAGCGCGGTCGTCTGCTTTCCGCCCTGGCAGGCGGGCACGTACATCGAGCCCTGCAGTTCCTTGACCTTTTTCCGATCTATCTTGTCGGGGTTCAGCGTATCGCTGCGAATGTCTAACCACTCGAACGCAGGGTTCAGTTCTCCCTTGGGGTCTCTCATGACGATCATAGCGTTGTTCAGCGACACAGCTTTCTGCCTGACGAGCTGAAGTCTCATGAAGGCGTTGTAGGCCTCCTCTCCAAGCTCGTAGTCGATGGCGGTCCAGTCGTGTGGCTCCTCGTCGCCGTCATCGCCATCGTCAGGCTCGCTGTCCACACTGGTGTCGGAAGGCTCGTCTCCGCTCGCCCCGGGACTGCGGAACACGCTCGCGTCCGCCTCCACGAAACGCAGTAGACCACCGCCGTAAACGCACTCGGCCGGGTCGCCGTCCTCGCGACCGTGACGTTTACCCGACTCGCGTCCAGCGGCCACAAAGCTAGAAATTCCGGGAGAGTCGCCCCCGTTCATGTCCAACACGAAACAGAAAAGCCTTCCGTGCGCAAAGTCCTCCCTGACGGGGGCCGACATGCTCGAAAAGTCCGGGTCCTCCAAGGTCAACTGGAGGACTTGTCCTTTGCAGCAATAGGTGAGGTAGAGGAGCAGCTGCACCAAAGACCTTTCGCAGGGCGGCAGAGCCCGAAAAGCCAGCTCGACCGTCTCGTCGTCGTGCAGCATTTCGGTGTCCAACGCGAGGAACAGAGCTCTCCTGTCGGTGGGGAGTTCCACCATTCGCACCACGGCGGTGTTAGATTCCCTGTGGGGCAACGCCGCTCGCTCCTTCTGCGGGGCCTTTTTGTCAGACTCCATGCTCGTGGTGTGCGCGAACCTGCTGCCAACACTACATCTGGATCTGCGTGTGGCTCACTCACTCACGAGCTCATCGGTAGGCTGGCCAAGTGAGCAGTCTGACTTCAACTGAGGCGGTGGGAAACGCTCCGAGTCTGGAGGCAGGGCATCCCCGTCAGTTTTTTGCTGTGGGTTGGACACTTTCAGAGGCGGCCTCTGGCTCACTCACTCACGAGCTCATCGGTAGGCTGGCCAAGTGAGCAGTCTGACTTCAACTGAGGCGGTGGGAAACGCTCCGAGTCTGGAGGCAGGGCATCCCCGTCAGTTTTTTGCTGTGGGTTGGACACTTTCAGAGGCGGCCTCTGGCTCACTCACTCACGAGCTCATCGGTAGGCTGGCCAAGTGAACAGTCTGACTTCAACTGAGGCGGTGGGAAACGCTCAGAGTCTGGAGGCAGGGCATCCCCGTCAGTTTTTTGCTGTGGGTTGGACACTTTCAGAGGCGCCCACAGCCGGCCTCTTTTCGATCAGATTTTGCTGTGGGTTGGACACTTTCAGAGGCGGCCTCTGGCTCACTCACTCACGAGCTCATCGGTAGGCTGGCCAAGTGAACAGTCTGACTTCAACTGAGGCGGTGGGAAACGCTCAGAGTCTGGAGGCAGGGCATCCCCGTCAGTTTTTTGCTGTGGGTTGGACACTTTCAGAGGCGCCCACAGCCGGCCTCTTTTCGATCAGATTTTGCTGTGGGTTGGACACTTTCAGAGGCGGCCTCTGGCTCACTCACTCACGAGCTCATCGGTAGGCTGGCCAAGTGAGCAGTCTGACTTCAACTGAGGCGGTGGGAAACGCTCAGAGTCTGGAGGCAGGGCATCCCCGTCAGTTTTTTGTGGGTTGGACACTTTCAGAGGCTGCCTCTTTTCGATCGGATCGTTTTGCTGGCGGTCGGGGCTGGTCTTTGCTACGTCGGAGATTTTAGATCGTGGCCGGACCCTTTCAGCGGCGGTCGGAGTCCTTTTGTGTAGCAAGGGGAACCTGTGTTGAGAAGAAGAAAGAAAAGAGGTGAATAAGAAAGAAGAAGAAGAAAATAGAAGAGAAAAGGAATTTAAAAATAAATAAAATAAAATAAAAATAAACCAAACACCTTGTGTCCAGTCTAAGTTCACTGTACCCCCCATTTTTTTTTTCTGAGGAGAACGATGGATAGGCCCATTCCTTTCGTGAATTTGTTCCCCGACATCTTTCCGAAACGTAGAGCAGTATCGCCCTCGGAAAGAGGTTTGATCGGGCTCATGGTCAAGTCTGTGATGTTTCACAGGTTGGAGGAGGCACTCTTGTGCAGGGGCTTGGTGCTGCAGGCTCACAACGGCACCACGGTGTACACCACAGTGTGTTTCAAAGTGGTGGGCATAATGCCCGTGGTGGGCTATGACTTGGAATTGGACTCTGACCAGGGCGACGCCTGTGAGAGCTGGGAGCGGGTGAGTCGAGAGTGGCGCAGACACTTTGCTGCGGAACCGGCTCACGTGAGAGTGGTGCACGACGACGTGAAAAGGGAAGTGAAGGCCGCTGCGTTCCCGCTGGGGAGCATAGCGCTGGCCAAAAAATATATGGAGACCGTAAAAGGAGCTCTCACGTTTGGGGATTTCCACCCAGAGAGCGGCTACTACGTTGCACGGGACGGCAACACGCCGGCCCTGTGCTGCGATGTCATGTACGGACGAGTGTATTTCTTGCCCGAGGAAAAGTGTGGCGGGACCCTGGTCCCAAGCGAGCTCGTGTACGACCACGAGAGGTCCGAAGAGGAGGCCAAGCTGTTTGACACCGTGCACGCGCCGCACGTCTACAGGGCCGCCTGTCTTGACATCGAGACCGTGGTGGACGAGGCCTTCCGCGATCGCTCCCTGAGGTGCGAGTTTTTCGCCCACAGGTTCCCCTACTGCACGGAGCGCACGGTTTCCGATTTGACGGCGTACAGGAGCAAACTGGTCAAGATCCTGAGCGACTTGAAGAAAGGCCCGCTCAGAGGGGCTTGTCGGGTGTCCATACCGGCCCTGGCCAGTGACATGCCGGGACAGGAGCACGAGATCACATGCGTGTCCTTGGTGCTGATGAACTCGCACCTCCCAAAGCCCGAGCCGGGGAGTCACAGGAAACAACTGATAGTGGTCTACAACAAACTGAAGGTAAAGGGCCAGGGACGCCCGAAACCAGATGGCGCGCTCGTGGAGGCCGTGGGACTGGAGTCTGCGTCCAGGATCCTTTTCTACCCCTGCGCCGGAGAGCTCGCGCTCCTAGAGCAGACCCTGCGGCTGCTCGAACGCCACGGCGTGGAGCTCCTGTATGTGTACAATGCGGAATTCGACCTGAGAGTCATCGACCAGCGCGTGCATTTCTACGCGGACTCCAACTACGCAGAGCGATCGGACGAGGATACCCGCAGAAGGTGCGCTGAAATCCTCCGGTCCTGGCACGGGCTCTTTGTCACCAGGCACCTCTCGGAAGACCTGCCTCCCGTTTTCCGTTTCGAGTCGGTGCGCCACTTGGAAATCTACAAGGAGATGCTGACCGCCGTGGGCTCGAGCCTGACCGGAGGCAAGCTCACCGAGCGCGAGGTCGAAGCGGCGTGTCGACACGTGGACAAGTTCAACAAGGACAAGGGCAAGCTGGGCCACTTTAAGATGATCGGCTGCGGCATGACAGTCGTGGACCTGTACAGGATGGCGGGCACCAGGGAGATCAGATTCGCCTGCACGAGCATGAAGCTGAACGACGTGGCGCCCTTCGTGATTTCCAGAGACCGAGAGCTGCGCGGACTGCCTCCCAAAGACCCACGTAAGCTGCGGAAGCTGACCGACGTGCCCTACTCGATGATGGACGGCATGATCCACCGCGGCGGGACCGAACTGTTCGCCGTGCTGCTGTACAACTTGGTGGACTCGCAGCTGTGTTCGAGGATGGCCAAGGCGCTCAAGCCCGCGTCCGCGCTGTTCCACAGGTGCAGGATCACGCTCAACATAGACGTGGTGGTGCACGGGCGGGGAGACAACTTTGGCGGTTTCGTGCAGAGCATCCACTCGGTCCAGATGCCCCAGCTCAAGTACGTGCTCGACACTCTGAGGGTCAGGGCGGGACCCTCGGGCAGAGAGCTGAGCAGCCGCGAGCCCTGGGACGCCTCACCGCCGGGGCTCGACGGAGCGGGCGAGGACACGTGGAAGGGAGGGTCCGTGTGCGAACCCCTCTCGGGCCTCCACTACTCTGGGCCCGGCATGGGCTTGGAGCTGGCCTTCGATTTCGCCAGCATGTACCCGTCCATCATGTGCGCGCTCAACATTTCTCCAGAGACCACCGTGCCCTGGCCCCCGCGCTCCTTCCCCCACGATCTCTCCGGATGGGTCGTGTACAAGTGGGAGGCCGAAGGCTTCGAGTACGCGACGCTGATCCTCCGGTACGACGCGGACCGAGCCGTCTTCGAGCGGGCGCCGGCCGTCTTCTCCTCCTCCGTGGAGCATTACCTCAACAGGCGGGACGAGTTCAAGGCCAAGCTTAAGGACCCGGCCCTCTGCGACGCAGAGCGAGCGTACTACAAGGTGCAGGAGGCAGAGTGCAAAGTCATGGCCAATTCGTTTTACGGGACCGCTCCCCCACCCTGCGGGTCCCTCATATCGGGACACGGCAGGAGACAGATATCGGTGGTGAACGACTGCGTGTCGACTTTTTACAAAAACCGCTGCCCGGTCATGTACGGGGACACGGACAGCGTGATGGTGTCCGCGGGGTACGGGCCGGACGACCTGCCCGAGAGCGACGTGTCGGACGAACAGCCGGGCGACGGGGAGTCCCCGGAGCTCGAGACCGAGCGGCTTCGGAACTTCGCGGCGGCCTCCCTGGCGGCCTTGGGGGCGAAATTCGAACGCGCTGCCTCCGAGGTACCGGGTTTCCTCCGATACGTGCACCTGGCGCTGGTGGAGGACACTCTGAAGAGGATGTACACCATAGAGAGGGGCAACGAGCCGGTGGCGGTGATCAGAGACCCCGAGGGCGCCTTCACGGAGGAGGGCTACCCCGTGTACGTGGCGCAAACTCCGGACTCCCGGAGCCTCCTGGACGTGACGAGGCCCTTCGTGAAGGACCGGCGGGTGAAGCTGGAATACGAGTACAGCAGCTCGGTGTACTGCCACGTGGCGAAGAAGAGCTACGTGTCTCTCACTCACAACCTTGATGGGAGGGGCCGCATGTCCTCCTCGACGGTCAAGATCAGAGGACTCTCCGCTGTAAAAAGCCTGCGCTCGCCCTGCGATTCCGCCGTCGCGGACACTTTCGTGGCCTGCGTCATGAGGGGAGACTGCGTCAAGCTGGAGCCCCACGGACTCTCCTGCTTCTCCACCCTACCGTGGCATCGGCTATCGGAGGGGGACCTCGTGCTGTACCCGGAGAGCGAGCTCACCGTGGACGGCCGCGGGCGGTGGGAGCAGCTGGATCGAGCGCAAGCCCTCCTCGTAGGCCACAGGGTGCTGCGCGTAACGGAGCTGGAACTGGACGGCGGATTTTCGGCCGTCTCCGTCGCGTTGGCGAGGCCGGGTTCCGGCGTCGTCACGGCGAGAGCCCTGTACAAGGACGGAGCGTACTGCATGAACCACCTGTTCTCGAGCAGACACGGAGTGCTCAGGGACCTGCTCGCGTGCCGAGCCTCCGAGTTCATCGCGTCCAAGATGGGAGCGGGCTTCTTTCCCTGGAGCGCCCTCGTCAAATCGGCGAAAAACAAGCACTTCAGCCAACAGACTCTGGAACGTTTCAAAGCGAGCAAGTCCGGCGTGAAGACGACGTACGTGGAGATCGTCCGCACGTGGCTGCAGAGGATAACCGGGCTCTCTGTGAAACCCGTGGAGTGCGAGGAGTTCTACAAGTGCAGCCCCATCGAAGCCACCTTCTACAGGTACCCGCTCAACCTGCAGGCCACCTCGGGGTGCACGACCGCGATGTTCGGAGGGTCCCTCGCCTGCCTCTCGGACAAACACGCCCGAGGCGGCGACGGCGAAGCCGGCGCCCGGAGCGCCTCGGCGGGCCGTTTGGTCCCTCACCCCTGTCAGCCTCAGAGCCAGTGCTTCGCCGACGCCAGGGTCTTGACGGCGCACAAGGCAGACCGCGAGCTCGTCGGCCGATCCGGGAAGCTGGTGGCCCACTGCATCGTGGACTACTGCCTTCCGCGACGCATGTACGGGAGCGGCGCGGACGAGCTCGAGATCCTGGCAGACTGCAGGAGGCACCTGATCCTGTCATTCTCCGCCGTCCGAGAGCGCCTGAGCAGAGCTACGGCCGCGTTCAACGCGCTGATGAACGTCTGTCCGGAACACATGGAGCCGGCGTGCGGCCTCCGCGAGCTCGAGCGCCTGAGGGCTCTCCGTCGGGCTGCGCCTCGCCTCACGGGGGACAAACTGGAAGCCTGTCGCAGGGTCCTGGAGGACGATCTCGCGCTGGTGCCCCGCGAGGTGTACGCCGGCCTGATCGGAGAGCTCGGCCGCTCGCTGGCCTTGCTGACTCGCGAAGGCGTCGTGCGCGTGGGAACCTCGGACGAAGGCGAGGGGCTCTCGGGCGAGCGCATAGCCCTCCGCCTGCCGACGTGCCTGTTGGTCGACGCGGGCCTCGCCGGCTCGGAGGGATCGCTGTCCATCTCGAAGAGCGAAGCCTCGGAGAGGGCCCTGGTGGACCTCGCGGGGCTTCTCTACCAGACGTTGCTCGCGCTGCACGTGAGATCGCCCGACGCGTTTTCCTCTGTCGTCGCCAGGGAGCCCGATTCGACGCTGCGCATCATGCCGTACACGACAGAAGACCCCGATGCCCTGAGAGCCTGGATAGAGGACTTCAAGAGCAAAAAGTGGCTCGTGCGTCCAGCGCCGCCAACGGGACAGAAAAGGACGGCCCGCGACAGGGCCTCTCTCGGAGGGACCGCGGGAGTCACGTATCACTGCGCCGGTTGCAAAGACTTTTTCAGAGACCTGTGCGCAAACAAGGTGTCGGGCCGGACGCTCCTGCGCAGTGTGTACGGAGACAATGGTAAGAGGAAGCTGGGGCGTTGCGTCAACGAAGCCTGGTGGCTCCGTTGAGAAAGGGGACGGCGCCCGAGCGGCAAACGGGTCGCGGTCCGGGGACGTGAACTGGGCAGACTAACTGAACCGAGGTGCGGAGGACCCCGAGCGAGCGAGCGACCAGGAGCGGACGAGATGGCCTTCAGTCAGAAGACCTACGTCTTTTGTCACGACGTGGCTAAGGACAGCGTGTCGAAACAGCCCCTCCTGTTCGCCGTCGACCTGCGGGATCTCATCTCGCCTTTCGAAGGATGCAGCCCCATGTTTGTGATCGAACAGATGAGCTTGCGGGCGTACAAGAGAGACACCTTCGAAAGGATACCGGCAAAGTTTGCGGTGCTCAACTACGCCAAGAGCAGGGTGGTCACCAACGACCCCTCGAGACTCTCGTCCGCGTGGGAAGTGGAGTTGAACGGAAAGGATGTCCGGATCAGGGCGGCGGGGACAGACACTGATCCTTTTTGCCGCACGCCGTCCACGCACGACGACGACAACAGACAGGCTCTCTTGAACGTTCTGGCCTTCATGATGTCGGGCGGGGTGCGAGCCTCGGATGGGGCGAGGCGCTCCCTCGACGCCATGAAAGGCTGTTTGTCCTCGGAACACTTCACCTACGCCTGCGAGCTGTGCAAAGGACAATGTGAGGCGACGGTCATCGTGACCCAGCCCGGCTACCCGTCCCTGTCGTTGCCCTTGTGCGTCGATTGCTACGTGTGCGTGCCCGAGCGGTCGGGCTCGACGAGTCCGAAGTCTCAAACGTACAGGAGTGTGATTTCGCTCCTCAGGACTGCGTACGAAGACAACACGAGCCTCGTGGACCGAGCGATCCAGGCCGCGTTTGCGAACTCGGGGGTCGGGCGTTATTTGAAACGGGGCAACAGAGAAGTGGAACTGTTTCCCAACCCGCTGATAAACTTTGTCGTTTCCCTGTATGACACGTTGAGCGACCAGGCCGGCAATTTCGTGGCGGTCGACAAACACGAGCCCGGTCTGAAGGTGCTGGTCGAGAGCCCCGCGGAGAAGGTGGGACACGTGACGGGATCCCTCACTCTCACACTGCTGTACGGTCAGAGCGTGCTGGACGTGTACAGCAACGTGAAGGCACGGCACCGAGGCACCGACTGCCCACAGGACCTGCTGGACATGCACACGGCCGTGACTCGGCTCGGCTGCGACGCCTTGCTCAGACGATTCCCCTTGGACTTCTGCTCTAAGAAAGGCCACCTCACCACAGTGGATTTGTGCAATTTTGACAACGACTAAGTGTGTCCCGTGGTTTATTTGAGGGTTATGCTTTATTGTGTGTTACCGGTTGCACTGTGCTCTAAACGCCAAGGTGACAATAAAAATCAAAGACAGAAAGAATATGTTTGGTCTCAGGCACTCATTTATTTTGTGCACACAACCACATGGACAGAGAAAAGAAAACGAGAAAAAAAAAATAACGCAGCCTCTCGCGCTGGGCAGAGCTGACCCACGGAGGCATCTAAAGGTGAAGGTGACAGCACAATTGCCTAATATCATGTGCAGACATTCACTTGGAAAGAAAAATCAGCCTTTTTAGCCGGCTGAGCCCGTACACCAGGGCCTCCATGTCCATGTGATAAGCGAGGCACTTTTTGTCCCTCGGTCCGCACACCACGGTAAACCCACGGATGCCGAACACGACCTTGCACTTGTTGATGAGCAGTCCGTAGCCCCCGTTTCGTTTGCTCAAGTACATGATTTCGAACAAGTACCCGGGACCCCTTTCTTCCTTCACGTCCGTCAGCGCGATCATGGCGCTCGGCCTCCTCTGTCGCTGCAGAGCCGTGAGGGGATACGTCAGCTTTGGCACTTGGGCCAAGTTGGTGTACGTACCCCACCAAACCTTGCCCATGGGGCCTCGTATCAGCCTGTGCAGCCGCTCTGGTATCCTCGCGTCGGCGAAAAAGCTCCGTTGCGAGGACGTCACGTTGGAGGGCTTGCGAGCCACCGTTCGCTCGCATCCCAGTAGCAGCACGATGTCCCTCGGGTCATCGTAGTAGCCCTTGAGCTCCTTGCACACGTAAAGTCCCCTTTCCATCGCGATCTCCGTCGTCAGCACTGCGTCCGAACTGCCCTGCTTCGTCACGGAGCACAGCGCTCCGATCTTCGGCTCCAGGGGCTCCGAGACCACGACGGCGCATCGCCCCTTCTCGCTCCTCAAGAACGTAGCTATGTCATCTCGAGACACGGAGCCCCACCAGCGATCGTCCAGCCAGTTCAGGAAACCCTTCCAAGAACGCATGACGCTCAACCAGTTCTGGACGAGCGTGTCAGAGTCAGAGTAGAGCTCTTCCATGTTCACTTCAACTGCTCTCCTCGAGAACATGGTGCTAGGTACGAGCAGCTGGGAGCCATCCTCCCCGTTGATGATACACTCTTCTTCTTTATCCATTTCTACATCTTCATATTCTTCCTCTTCTTTTTCTTTCCTCCCTTCCCCTACTTTCTCTTCGTCCGCCTCTCCGGGTTTCTGAGACGTGGCGAACTTTGAATCCCGGAGCCCTCTCGCGATGCAGCGGAGCGGCTCTGAGACTGCCTGACGGCACTCGCCGACAAAGGTGTGGCGGCAGAACCCGTAGCAACCCGAGCCGCTCGGGTCCTTCACGCACACGATGGGTTCGTAGTGGCCCAACTGGTTCTGCACGTATATCCCGGGCAGCTCGTTCGACCGAGGCCTGCCGTCCGGACTGTAGACTACCCACCCTCCGTGGTTGTGCGTGTACACGTTCACGTCCCAGCCGTTGGCCAGCGCTGCGATTTCCACCTCGGTGGCCCAGACACCCCGATCCTTCGGCCTCCTTTCGAGAATGTACTGCTCCACGCTCGAGTACTGCGAGCGCAGCAAATCTCTGTATTTTTCTTTATTCGAACTCATTTCCCTGACGCACCAGCTTCTGATCTTGTAGTGGTAGTCGTCCCTGCCGCAGACCAAGTAGCTGACGGCCCTGAAGAAACAGTTGCCGTCTCCCATCACCGGCACCGTCGCGCAGGGCCGTCCCAGAGGCACGGGTGAAAAATTCGGCCCGCGGCACAGAGCTCTCGGCTTCTCAGGAGCTGCCACAACGTACGCAGCCAGGTCGAGCAGCGTCGCTCCCCTCACCGGATCGAAGGTCATTTTGTTCCCCGGGGCAGATTCGATGTACATGACATCCGAGTCCGAGTCGCTCCCAGCGCTCCCTCCAGATACCGGGGTGATGTCCATTCTAACGAAGAGAGTGTTTCGGTCTGGAAACTCGAGAGAAGCAAATGAGGAAAACGAAACAAAAAACAAAACAAAACAAAAAGAATACTACTTAGAAACTTTCCAAGCGACAGAGATACAAGGTACAACAGAGACAGTGCAACAGGTTTGCTCTCATCTGCAGAGCCTGTCAAGTGCCTGCCCCTGAAAGGGTGTGGGTGGGGGAAGAGGTTTCTTAGGAAAGGTGTGCCTGTTAAATATTTAAGCGGAGGAGCTGGCTTCTCTCCTCCTATCGTCTTGCAAACAGCCAGGAATTCAGAGACATGCAGTGTTAGGAATAATTAGAAACAGAATAGTTAGAAACTCAATCTTTACTTTTATTACATTCACTTTTACCTTTTACTACACAAATGGTTTAAACTTGATTCAGTATTATCATCTCAAAATTATATTACATCCTAAGACAGCACAGCAGAGATATTGTTGTCACAGTTTCTCCTCATCCTCCCTTTTTCACTTTTTTGTGTGTCCTGGTGTTTGTGCTCTGGCAAATGTCTATGAGAACATCAGAGAGATCTGGCACTTGAAGCTTTATGACCTTCGAGTGTCTAGCCTGCAACAGCATGTGGGTGGGTTTTTCACACCATAGACCCTCGGACCATCTTCTGAATAAGTAAATGCTAGGTATATAAACCGAACCTTTTTATGAGTGTCTTTGTTCAGACTTTGAGATCATGTTCCTCTGTCTGTAACCCTGCGTACAAATCTGTGCTGTTTTGTGCGGGGTAAATCTTCACTGTAGCTATGTATTGTCTCTGAGTCTTATTCATTCATTTCTGTGTGCAGGAAACTGAAGGGAACGAACCAACCGAACGTTTTTATTAAAACAGTCCTTTCTAGGGGCACCCGTGCGAACAGAGCTCCCGAGGTGCTGTGGTGCCTGGAGTCCGACACTCAGGCGGACGTGTTCAGCTGGTACTGCATGATCTGGGAGCTGTACAGCGGCGCGCCCCTGATCGGCCACAGGGCGTCCGGTCAGCGGGAAGGTTTTTGCAGCAGGACCTACGCGCGGAATTTGTCCGAGCTGCTAGGCACGTACGAGCCTACCTCGGAAGCCGCCTTCGATTCGTATTACATGAAGAGCTTGGACGCCATGGAGCTGCGGCGGCAATTCCGCTCGAGGCCGCGGACTAGAGACGTCGCGAAGAAGCTGGAAGCCGCGGCCGCGAGGGCGTCCGGTCGAGCGGGCCCAGATCCGGAGTTCGTCGCCATCGGGGCGGCGTGCGTCACGTTGTTCCCCCAGGAAAGGTGGTCGGCATCTGAGCTGCTCGAACTCCCGAGGTATCGGGACCTGGGCGCGGATGCCGTCTCGGTTCCGGCGAGGGAGATCCCGACGAACATCGGCGCCGGCTGCTACAGAGCCTGTGACGCGGTGGCTTGCGAGGACTGCGAACCCCCCGCCTTCCGGGTGCCAGACACCTCTTCTCTCGCTACCACATTCCGATCCGAGAGTAAGATCTTCTACGGGGTCGACGTGATAAGACTGGCTCCGGGTTACATACAGCCTTACGTGTGGTACTCGAGAAAGGCCAGCGCTTCATCCCAGGTCGCCAAGGAAGACTCGGGCCGTGTCGGGCGGTCTCCGGAGAGACTCACCTTCGCGCGGATGCGGATCGGGTCTCCAGAGCCAGACCCGTGCTCCGCTTCGGCCAGCTCGCCCGCGGGAGGTCCCCGGGTCATCGTGAAAGGCAAAAGCGGATGCTGCGAGGGAGAGGTCGACACAAAGATGGCCATCCTCACCCAGGCATCTCCGGAGGACGCCGAGAGGTTCAGAGAGCACGTCGTCGAGCTCTCGATTGCTGTCACGGAGCAGCGACCGGACTTGTTCGCGGGCCCGATCCGAGGCCTGTGCAGGAGCTCGGAGAGCTGCGACGGCGTTGTGGTGTTCCAGTACGCTCCCATGTTCGCTGACTGCAAGAAAGCATCCGAGTGGACTCTCGAGAACGCGCCTTTCTCCACTGACGCCTTCGCCGCTCAGGTGCTCCTGACACTTCACCAGGCCTTGGAGGCAGAGAAGCTCCCAACGCGCGCGTTAAATCTGGACGACTTGCTGATCTGCCGAGGCTGCGCGCTGATCGACCCGGTGGCTTACCTCGCCAAGCACTTTGGTCGCGGTGGTCCTTTTTTCGGGGTGGGAAACGAGGGCCTGCTCACGTTCTGTATCGAGGTTTTGGGCAGATGCGGCTTTCGCGAGGCGGATTCCATAAGCCTCCTCTCCTCAAGGGACCCCGTCGGGATCCTCGGCGGGGCCCTGGGGATCCTGAGTGAGAGAGCGGGCCGGGGGAGAGCCGTCGTACCCAGCAGGCTCACCCTGGACAGCGCCTACTTCGCGTTCGAGGAGTACACGGCCGAGAGGTCCACTTGGCGGGCCGAGCCGAGCCTCACGGGGACGAAATACGAGTCGGGCCGCGGGCTCGGCCTGCTGGTGTTCGGCAACCCTCCGCCGCGAAGGGGAAAACAGACGTTGCCGGGGCCTCCATCTGATTCCAAGTCGCTTTCTTCCCTGATACGAAACCTGACGCTGAGACTGAAGGTCAGAGTGTTCGAGAGCCACAAGGTCGAAGTGGTCGCGTTCAACTGCACGAGAGCCCCGCTGACCGTGGACCTCAGCAGGGCCGGGCTGCGTGACGTCGCGGGGGTCGACCTACTGAGCCCCGACAGAGTGCAGCTGTCCCGAGACGGCAGGTGCTACACTCACGACGCAGACCCTCGGGTCGCCTTGGGTCTATTGAAATGGGCCCCCGTCGTAATGATCTCCAAACACGCAGCACGGAGCCCCGTGCCCGAACTCACCAAAGTGTATTACAGGATCGTCATCGCGCTCGTACGCCTGTGCGGTAACGGCGCCTCCGAGAGCTCGCTGGTCGACCTCTTTGCCAGACTTTCGCCCCTCATCGTCTCCACTCACCTGCGGTGCTAGTGAGGAGCCCTTCGATCAGAGGCCCAGCGTACATGCTCATGTATGTGTGTCGATGAATGTCCCAGAGACACGGCTACGCTACACTGAGATCTGCTTCGGCTGGCTTTGTTTCTGTACTTTTACTTGACTTTTTCACGTTTGTTTGATTGTTTTCAGGTGTCCTTCGAGGGACCTACACATTGTTTTTTTTTGTTGTATCGTCGAGTGAAAATAAAATGTATTGTGTTCAGGTGTCTGGTTCTCCTTTATTTTCAGAGGTGAGATAAACTGTGCGCTCGCTCCACCGGGGGTACGGGGTACGGTAGTGTAACCGTCCGTTGGCTCCAGTGGTACTAGGGCCCGCCAGTTCTTATTAAAATCTCGCGTTCCCTTTCGGACTGCTGACAGATACTTTCGTGTATCCCGTCAGAATAAACCATGAGAGGTCTCCCATTCGGACCGTGGCTACTTCTGACTCTCACATGGACCTTGAGCGCAGCGGGTGAGTCCTCTGTAGGCTTGCTGATACTGTTCCTAGCACGAGTACGATCGATGAGCCTGTGTTTTGAGAGGCAGGCCGTGACTATTCGATGAGTCTGTGTAGTCAGGTTACAAAGTCGCAGAAGGACTCGGGAGGGTTGCCGGCTAAATTTTTTTTATGCTTTCTTTTTTTGTGTCGCTGTCACGTTGTTACAGACACCAACATCACCTGTCTCATCATGGAAACCTGCATCTTACCCTGCAGTTTTCAGAGAGGAGACGGTCCGATAGTGCACTGGATTAAGGATAACGAGGGCAACCCCTTTCTTTCATATTACAAAGCGAACCCTCAGTTCAGGAATGTCAAGGGCAGAGGTTCCTTGTTCTCGGATCAGGTCTCTAAAGGTAATGCCTCACTACGGTTGTCCTGGGTGCAGCTTCACGATCAGGGAAGATACACCTGCTACGTTACAACCCGTAAGAATGAGCGATACACTTATGTCAACGTCAACGTGCAAGGTAGGAGCGGTGAGTGACTTATGTGACCGTTTAGCGAAAATGCGGCTCTAAATTCTAGTTTGTCTCGCAGCGGCTCCGGTCCTCGACAGTTCGGAGGGGATCAGCCGGGAACGCGAACCGGTTCGGTCGACGGAGCCCACTACGGCCAGCAGGACTTTGAACGCCGCGACCACCCCCCGGTGGTCCACGCAGCCGTTTCACAACAAGGGCGGCTACCACGGTCCAACAACAGAGAACGTCGGCGCGGACCGTGACCGCACAGCGGCGACTCGCGAACGAGACGATGGGGCGACGAAAGAGGCTGAAGGTGAGAGGGGCCGACGGTCACTGTCGAGAGGGAACGCTTGGCCCGCCAAGCAAACAGGTTGCGCTGAGCTCAGGATTCGTTTCTCGCAGCGGCTCAGGTCCTCGAAGTCCGCATGGAGGAGGTGGACGACACTGTCGTCTGCTGCTCGAAAGGGATCTACCCGAAACCCGAGCTACCCTGGTCCACCGAGCCTCCGTCCGGTGGGGCTCTGAACGCCACGACCGCCGTCTGGCGGACCTCGCTGCTGCTCTACGACATCCGCAGCTCCCTGTTACTGTCGCACGAGGACGCTGTCATGGTTTACAGCTGCGTCGTAACCTCTGGCAAGCACAGCAAGAAAGCAACTTTGATGGTGGAAGGTGTGCGAAGCAAGTGGTTCATTTGTTTAGTTTCTTTTTTTTTTGCACCTACTGTTGGACTTCAGATTATGCACGAACGGCAGAGGCGTCACTATCCTCAATCTGTTCTCGCTTTCACGGCTTATTTCTTTTCGTTTTCCTCAGGCAGACTCCAAAAGCTTCTGACGATCTATGTCCTGATCCCCGTCGGTGTCGCGGCTCTCGCAATTTGCCTGGCTCTCGGGATATGGAGCATGCTAGGGAGAACCAGGAGATGCGCTCCTGCCTGACCGTGGGACTCTCGGCGACGGACCTTTCCAATCTGCCTGCTCATGCATTGTTCCAACCTCACAGGCTTACTTTTGCTACGTGAACCCTTGTGTGTGTTCGTTTGATTGCCGTAACAATAAAGACCCTAGAGTCCACCTCTGAAAGATGTCTCTGTTTTGTTTTCGTTATTATCCTTTTCAGTGCTGAAAAAGTGTGGTTAGGACAAAAACTATATAAAGGACAAGAAAATGCTATGAGGCACTTTGCACAATGTGGCTACGCCTAGCAGGGCCCCAGAGATTCTGCTTGAGGTCACTCGGGTCCTCCGAGCGCGAACCTGACGCGCCAATCGCTTCAGACGGTGCAGACAAGGAAAAGAGACACAGGGCAAACGTCTGACATGATTTTATTTTGTATCTCATCACACGTGATCACACTGAGATGCTGCATCGGGCATTACAGCCGTCGAAGCGGAGCACAGGTCAGAGTCTGTGCTCTCGTCAACCGAGGGAGTGTGGAAGCGTAAGCACAAGCTTTCGGTCTTCGTCCGCTTCGCCCCGTCGTCAGCACGCCCACGATGCGAGTAGACGCTCACAAGCCTGACGTCTCGGTTTCCACTCGATGAGGAGGCCTCCCCCGAGCGAGGCACTTCAACGTGGTCGGCCAGCTCTTCCAAATAGGTCATCATGCGAGAGCTCTGTGCGCCGTGCGAGCGGAGAGTCTTCGAGGGCCCTGGTCGCCGGGACTCCATAGGCCCTGCCTGAAGGGAGATAGAAGACAGAGGAGTGCAACGGAAAGGTTAAAGGGGTTGAGTCTTCTTCGTCTGCCTCCAACGGTGTGAGCTTGTCGCCCCTCTGCCATTTATAAAAGACACCGGGTAACCCGACTTTGCGACCTGCCTTCGGGGAATTCTGCGTGACGTGTCGGAACGGTCTTCGGGTGTGATCGAGTGGTGCAAAGTGGAATAGTGTTTGCCTCAATCAACGAACGTCTGCTGCTGCTTCACCGGGCTCTGCGAGCGTCCCTTCGGACGAAAGTGAAGCAGACGGCGAACGACAACGGTCGAAAGGTCCTTCTGCGTCTCCCGCAGCAGACTCCGCGACCCCAACCCTACTCGATCGGGCCTCGGCCATCTGAGCAGCTAAACCATGACAGGGCTCCCATTCTTACCGTGGCTACTTCTGACTGTCGCGCGGACCCAGAGCGTGGCGGGTGAGTGCTCTGTAAGCTTGCTGACATTGTTCCGAGTACGAGCGCGATCGTCATAACCCAAAGAGTCAGCGCAACGCGGCTGGAGCAAAGCGAAAACAGGGGATGGCGAATTCCACACTACGGGTTGAGATGCAGTATCGTGACGTTGACTAAAAGTTCTTTTTTTTTTTGTTCACCGCTCACACAAAAAGTCAACGAGGAGGTGGTGTACTACGACATCTATTACGACCCAGACTACGCCTTCAATTACAGTTATGAGGGGATCAATCCGGAACCCGATCTGACCCGGCCAACGGAGCGTCCTCCATCCAGCTGGACATTGGACGACACCCAGGCCACTCACGAAAGAGACAATGATGCGACGAGGGATGCTGAAGGTGAGAGGGGCCGGCGGTCCCTTTCGAGGGGGCCGCTTGGGCCTCGAAGAAAACAGGTTGAGCTGAGCTCTGTCTTCGTTTCAAAGCAGCTCCGGTCACCGAAGTCCTCCTGGAGCAGGTGGGCGACACCGCCGTGTGCAGTTCGGTGGGGATCTACCCGGAACCCGAGCTGACCTGGTCCACCGAGCCTCCGTCGGGCAGGACTCTGAGCGCCACGACCGCCGTCTGGCGGACCTCGCAGCTGCTCTACGACATCCGCAGCTCCTTGTTACTGTCGCCCGAGGACGCAGGCTTGGTTTACGTCTGCACCGTAGTCTCTGGCAAAGGCAGCAAGAAAGCGACCGTGAAAGTTAAGCGAGGCGAGTGGTGTTTTTTTTTTAAAAAAAAAAAACAACAATATTTTAATTTGGTTTTTGGACCCATTTGTTGACTGTTTCTATCCCCCGCTCTCTTTCAGTCTTCTCAGGAGGACTGTTTGTCATGATATCCATCGGTGTCGCGGCTCTGACTGTTTGCACGGCTCTCTGGATCTGGAGAACGCGAGGTGGAAACAGGAGACAAGCTCCAGCCTGGGCGTAGTCTTATTCGCGATGTGTCTTTCTGCCAGTGCGCCATAGGGCGATGCAAACCCATGACTGTGTTCATTTGATCATTGTGACAATAAAGACCCTCGTGTAGACTCTGAATGATGTCTGTATTTTGTTTGCTTCATTTTTTTTTAATTTTCATTTTCTGTGCTAAGAAGAGTTAGATCAGAAAAGGTTATGTTTAGAAAAAATAAATGTAAAAGCGGAGAGGTATACTCTGGTAGCCCTCCAGGCGCTTTCCGCGTTGCTGCAACGCAGTGTGACGTTCTACGCTTATCGGAGCTGCAGAGTTTTACCGTGAGACCGCACAAGAAAAAAAAAAGAAAGAACACTCAAAGCAAAGCGTCTTACTTTGATTTTTATTTCATCACACATAATTACACAGATCCCACGGATGTAGAAGCGGTGCACCAGACAGTCTGCGGTCGCATCGAACTAATGTCCCAAACGAGAGCCCTAGTTTTGTCCACCGTGACTCCAATGCGTTCTGTCCGAAGGTTGGCTGAAGACAGGAGTGCAACGGAGAGGTCGAAGAGGTCGAGTCGGGTTCGTCTTCTTCGTCCGCCCCCACCGCTCGAGCTAGCCACTCCTCGACCTTTTCTACATCCACACCGTGTACGCGGCGCTTCCCTCTCCATCGCTTTCGTCTTGCGAGAGCCGCCGCTGAGACGCCTTGCGCTCGTCCTTGCCATCGGTGCAGAGGCGACCGGGTCCCTCTCCGAACCCTCCTGCGAGCAAATCTGCTCCAGGCTCTCTGTTCTCTGCGGGTTCTGGGTCCTCTGTGAGCTGCGGGTGCTCGGCGTGAGACCCCGCGCGCTCCGCGCTCCTCTTTCTCTGCGGGTCGCTCGCTTCCGAGCTGCCCGGCGAACAGCTCAGTTTAACCGGCGTGATCGGCTTTGGTTTTGCCGGCGACGTCACAATTCGACCGTCGGTCTCTCGCCTTTCGCCGCGAGACCTCACGGTTTGGCACCGCCTGCCCAGGTCCGTCGACTTCAGAGAGCTCCTGGCCTCGCGCTCCCTGCGCGAACTGAGGCCTGCGGTCGATTTGTCCGAAAGGTCGGCCCCTTCGGATTCCCAACCGCTGCCTTCAGACGCGGACCCTCGACTCTCCGAACTGGAGGAGCGCGAACGAGCGATCCGAGCGCCGGACCTTTTCGAACCTCGACCGTCGACCTCTCTGCCTTTCTCGCCAGAGAAACGCAGCGGTTTCCCGGAGGCTGATTTTTGCAGCCCTCCCTCTGGGCGTCTTACGTCTTTGCGGCCGCTGGAGTAAGTCTTGGAGTGGTCTTCGGTGTCTTTGCGTTGTCGCTGCGTGAGCGCGGTTTCGAGCCCCAGCCTCTTTTCCCGCTCGACCGAGGGTCTCGACTTCGACCCTCTGCCTTTCGGCCTCGTGGAGACTCGCATCGCCCATGGGCCTTCCGTCTCCGAGCTGTCCGAGCTGAGTGCGCGCTTGTAGCCCCGCCGGTCGCTTTTGCACGAGGGCGAGGACGGCTGCGACCCGCAATACGGACGGCCGACCCCGTCCTCGTTCCTCCTGGCCTTGGAGCCCGCTTCCTCGCCAGCTCTTTGTCTGTACGCGCTACTGGGCGAGGGCGAGGAAGGTCGCGACACGCAGTACGGACGGTCAACTCCGTCCTCGCGTCTCTTGGCCCTGGCGACGTTGTCCTCTCCCGCCTCGATGTCTTCTTCGCTGGACGACGATGCGTCGTCTATGAAACTGTCGCTGCGATCGTAGTCGTCTGAGCTTTTGTCGCAATCCGAAGAGCTCTCCGTGTCCCTGTCGCTCAAATACTCCGGCTCTTCCTCGCTTTCGGAGCTGAGAGGTTCCAGGCCGTTGTCTTCCTCGGCTTCGCTCAGTAAAAAACTGTTTCTCTGGCGGCGCCCGACCTTTCTCCTCTTGGTCGCCGGAGACCGCGAGGCTCGGACGCTCTCGGCCCAGGGGGACAACCGACGTCGAGCTCTGCCGACGGTCTGGCGGCAGCTCCTCTCGGGCTTCTTGACTGGCGGCGGCGGGGAGAGGTGCCTTCGGGGAACCCGCCTGGACGCCGCCTTGCGCTGGAGTGCCGCGAAGGACCGGGCCACCTTGTCGCTCCACCTCTGCGTGGATTGGGACTCCAAGCATTGGATCAACGCTCGGCTCAGGCGATCCTTGATGCCGCGCCTGCGGAGCTCGTTGACCGTGCCCTGGTTGTACGCCACCCATTCTCTCAAGAGTTCCCTGTTCGCCTCGCCGAGGAGAGCGCTGTCCAGGTTCAGGAGCTTGCACACGGCCTCTCTCTGGTACCCCAAGGAGTCGTGCAACCAAGGGTAGCTCAGGAGCAACACGGACAAGTTTTTCATCCATGTCGAAACCGGGACGGGCTCTGGGATGGGGTTGAAAAGCTCCGAGCGGTCGTTCGGGGGCTGTCTACATCCCTCGCCTGGCTCGACCGGCTCTCCGCAAGCGGGATTTCTGCCGCCCATGTCACCGTCAAAGCGGGCTGCGTTGATCCCCAGTTTCTTGAGCTTGTTGCAGTAAACTTTGAGCTTCAGGAACGCCACTTTGGCGGCCGCGTTCACCTCCTTGGCGTGGGCTTGCGCTTCCTTGTCTTCCTTGTTGCACTGGTCGCGTTTGCACATGGTGTACCAGTCTTTCTGGATCTTGTTCACTTCCCAGGGCTCTCTGTCCACCATTTCGGCGCAGGCTTTCGCTCGGCGGGCCGTCTCGGGATCGGCGTCTTTCCGGTTTTGGCTGTAACAGCGCAACTGCCGAGCGAGCGAACTGCACTCCTTCCTGATCAGCTCCATGACCGAGGCAGCGAACCTATCCCGCTCGCTTTTTCTGAACGTAGCGTCCGAGGCGTACCTGCTAAGGAACTCGCAGTACCTCTGCAGCTTCCCAAGTGGACTGTGCAGCAGCTCGGCCACGGCGAATGCGCCGGGGATCTTGGCGTTCATGAACGTGATGGCGAGTTCAGCGATTTCGATCATCCTGGAGTCCGCCAACTTGCTCTCCACGTGTCTGGGTATGCGGTCGCACCACCCGTTCGGATCGACGCGCTTGGTGAACGCAGACAGCGCCCATTGGTTGATTTCTTGGAACGTGAGCTGCCCCGACAGATACGTCTCCCGGGCCATCTCCTGGAGCGTCTCGTTCCAGCAGCTCGCGAGCTCTCCGTTGCCTTTCACGCAGCTGCGTTTCAAGAGCCTGTAGAACCGAAGCGTGGTGGACACGTACAGCGTGGGCAAGTGTCTCTGCTCCGCTCTCACGGCCACCGTCGGCACCAGGTTGCTTCGCCTCCCATCTGACGCTTTCCCTCCTGACCTGAAGTACACCATGCGGGGTTCGCTGGCTTTGTACGTGAAACGACTCAGGTCGCATTTCACTGCGTCCTCCCCGAAACAGTCAACGCCGGTGTCCCCCTCGTTCTTCCTGTCGCTCGAGGACTCCCATGCGTGGCTAACCTCTGGCGCGCAGCACATCGGCTCCACATCTTCCAGGTGAGAGGCCAACGCAGCCTGGCTGCTCTGATCCCTGCCGGGGGACCCGGGTGTGTTCGATATCAGCAGTTGACAAGGCTGAATCTGCTGGAAGGACGGACAGAGCGCCTCCACGTGCGTGGGCATCTCCAGCGACATGTCCCAAAAGTCGAACGCGTGGCCCGCGACCTTCCTCAGCAGCTTCAGGCTGTCCAGGGTCGGGGCGAACAGGACCTCTTGCACGAAGTAAGACCCCTTGCTTTCGCCGTCGTTTCCGGGGATGTCTGTCATGTAGGTCCCGACCATGGACCTCGCGGGGTCGTAACGCAGCAGGTTCTCCTTCGTCGAGTGCTGCGTCACCACGGGCACCACCGTCCGATCCTTTCCCCTCAGCTCCTCGGCGGGGAGGTAGTACGCCGTGTAATTTCCGCACGTCAGCAACACTTGCTTGAGGCCGGCTCTGTCCGAGGTGACGATGGATCCGAAGTCGCTGCCTCCCAGAAGGTCCACCAGGTCCATAAGGGCGAGCAGGAGAGATCGAGAGGGACGCTGGGGTATCCTACCAGAGTCCGCTATGACCGCGTCTCTGATCATCTTGTTCAGAACCCTCGGCCTGTAACGCAGGTGCTCTTCGTTGCTCAGGCGCCGTTCCTTTTGGGTCATCATGCTTACCACTGCATCGAAAACGCCACGTGGGTGCGAGCACGTGAAGACCTCGTCGTGGTCCACAGTATCGAAGTACCACGGAGGGCTGCTGGAAACGACGAAGGTTTGATTTGTAGACGCGGCCGCCTCAGTCGCCGATACCGTAGCCATTTCGAAAGCAAGACCTGTTGAATGCGCGTACGGACAAAGTGGAAACAGCAGCAACAGCTCTCCTAATCCACTCTGGTGAATTCAGCCTAAGTCCTGCGAGATCCTTGCGCTCTCTCTAGCTCTTAGAGGGGATGTTCGAAGGCCACTTATATCCTCCCAGTTGGGGTTTCCCACCTCCTCGATGCTTTGAACAGCCCAACCCTGATCCTTGCGCTCTCTCTAGCTCTTAGAGGGGAGGTTCGAAGGCCACTTATATCCTCCCAGTTGGGGTTTCCCACCTCCTCGATGCTTTGAACAGCCCAACCCTGAGGCTCGGAGGGATAGGGCGGAGAAATCTGCTCACCACCACTGCACACAGGCCCAACCCTGAGGCTCGGAGGGATAGGGCGGAGAAATCTGCTCACCACCACTGCACACAGGCCCAACCCTTAGGCTAGGAGGGATAGGGTGGAGAAATCTGCTCACCACCACTGCACACACACTCGCAAGCAACTTGCACGGAGGCCAGTCATGAGACAAACAATCCGACTGCTCTTTGCAGTGTCCGCCGGCCTTTCACAGTGTCCGACCGTCGCGCAGGGAGTCCGACCGCTGCTCAGAACATCCGACCGCCGCTCAGTGACTCTGACCGCCGTTCAGTGACTCCGACCGTCGCTCAGTGACTCCGACCGATAGTCAGAGTACGACCGCCGATCCCTGTGTACACTGAATTCGGGGAGTCCCAGTGACACGGAGCCTACAGAGAGAGCCTTTGTGCACGGACAGTGATGAAAATGAAATATCACAGTCACCTAGGTTGAATTCAAAGTCACCTAGGCTTGCTTGTAGCTTTGTTGTTTGTTTGGTTTTCTCCTCATACAGCTTTTTATTTACCCCCCTCTGTGCTCAAAGAGAAAATCGTCGGGCTTTGCGATTTGAGGAGCAGAGCTCAGCATGGATGAGGAAATTAGAATTTTGATCAAAGGTGTTCTGGGGCACTTCGTTGGACGACGCCAAGACTTTGAAGTCGAAAGGCCGCGTTGTCGGGAAGCTGTAAATGCTATGACGAGAGCTGTGTGTGAAGTGCTGGAGGTTCACAGACCGAAATACACAGGTGAGCAGCACAAACAGATCTGTTTTTTCAGAGTTATCTGTACGCTCAGCGTGATCTCTCGTTGTCCGGTGTCCCACTTTAGAGATGGTTTCAGATCTAGGTGATTCATTTCCCGATGCCGCGATGGTCAACGTCGCGAAAAGCCTTTTCGAGGACGGGATCATCAACTGGGGCCGTGTGGTCAGTCTGATATGTTTGGGGGCCGCGGTGTGCCAACGTCAGGACAGGTTCAGTGGCAGCCCTGGCTCCCTCCTGGCTGACGCAGTGTCAGAAGCGATCGCCTCGTACTTGCTCACAGAGCACAGAGGCTGGCTGGAAGAGATGTGTTGGGTGAGTGGCCTGTACTCTAGGGGGTTGAACTTCACGCTATCGCTGTTATGAAACAATTTGTCTTCATGTTTTGCTTTTTTTTTTTTCTGTTCCTCTTTCTGTTCTTTTTTTAACGCTTTCTTCATGACCAGGATGACTTCGCTGACTTTTTCCCTTCACCTGAAGCCACGAAGTGCCATGACCTTGTAGGACCGGCACTTGGACTCTTTGTTTTTGCGGTCGGAACTGCACTCTTGTGCACGTACCTTGGGATGTGACCCGGTGGTTTTTTTTGACAGCCTCCAGAGGCTTTGCCCTCAGAGTGCTTTCAAGTCTGGAGGACAAGTGTCAGACACTGAAACAACCGGTGTGGACGAGAGGACACTTCTTAGACACGCACTTTAAGGCATTGGGAACGAGGAGACGTTCCTCAGAAGCCCGTTTGATCCTTTTATTGTTTTTCTTTTGCTTCCGCATGGAGAAGTACTACAAAGACCCAGTGCGACCAGTGATCGGGCAAGGTACCTACGGAGTTGTCTACAGGGTGCGAGATGTGAGAAACGGCCAAGAATATGCCCTCAAATGTCACAAGCAGGCAGACGTTATAGAGGACGCGACTGTGAGAGAGTTGTCCTGCCTGACAGCGCTGAAAGGTCATCCCAACATAATACAGCTCCTGGACTGTTTCATGGACGAGGATCGGGTGGCGATGCTCATGCCTCACGTGCCCTTCGAGCTGACCAAAGCTATTCACCGCCAGCCACCGGCTCCGCTCAGCTTCGTGGCCAGCTTCTCGCTTCAGACGGCGAATGCCCTGGAGCACATGCACGGACTGAACATCTTACACAGGGACCTGGTTCCGAGTAACGTGCTTCTCGAGGAAGATCTGACGGTGAAGGTGGGCGACATGGGCCTAGCCAGACAGTACTCCAGACGCATGAGCCTTTGCGTGGTGACGGAGCCCTACAGGGCTCCGGAGTTGTTTGTCCGCGGGAACGCCGCGGAGTACACGTGCGCCATAGACATGTGGAGTTTGGGAGCTATGATACTGGACGCAAAGGAAGGCGCCGTGGTGTTCGCTGCAACGCCTGGGTCCAGCACTCTGAGAAAAGTCATGGCACTGGCGGCCTCGGATCCCGACGGGGGAGCGGAGGAATCGACGCCCGCCAGGCAGGAACTGATACCCAACACTATGAAGTGTGAGCACACCAAACGCATCGCCTTCCGCCTAATCGCTCTCAGGCACGACAAGAGGCTTACGGCTCGCCAGCTGTTGGACGATGAGGAATGGAAGCGTTTGTCCCACATGACAGACGGAGAAAAGGCTGAGGTCTTGCAACAATGCGTCACGGGTGTCATGTAAAAATACACAGTTCAAGAGGCTTTGCAATGTCTGAGTTTATCAATTTTCAATAAAAAAAATGAGCCAATGACCACAGACTCTATGTATCGTACAGGTGTAAATTTTGTTTATTATTTTGAATACGTTTGACCATAATAGCAGATGTATCATTCAGCACCACTGGCCCGCTCTGGGAGCACGCTTACACGTTTGTAGCGATGGAGATGAAAAGGGATGTAGCACTCAACGTGGAACACCACTTGGCGTAGTTTGTTTCGTAACTGCGCGAGGGCCCTCGGGTCTTTTGAGGGCTTCGGGCTCAACTCAGCTTCCGCTCTTCTTCTCAGAGCGCGGCGAAAACAACAGTGGCAACCGCTGCGACGAGAGACAGGGCTAGAGGTTTGGCTCCATTTCTCTGACTAGGCCATCTATCCAGTTCCTCCTGAGCCTTTCTCACGGTTTCCTTCAACTTGCTGAGCACTGCAAACAGAAGACAGCGAACACTGGTTGGGAGAGAAGCGCTTTGCGATAGGCGGGTAGCTAAAATGCACACATACATACATACAGTCTGTCGTGTTGTGGAGTTTTCCGAAAGTCATCACGGGCTCCATTGGAACCAGGTCAGGCATGAGAATCTCAGGCCGACGAACGCCGTCCGAGCAAGAAGGCTCGTTGCTGTGATGTAAAACACAAGAGTCCACTGATGTCAACAGCACGAACACGAACAGGGTCAGATGCAGCATCGAAGTGGTAGTCATTGTGTCTTCAAGAGAAAAAAAAAACCCACAAAGAACAGTTTTCTTACTGCAGTGCGCAAACACAACTCACGCCTGAAGAGGTTGCCTCTGTCAGCTCTCCACTCTTGCCTTTTATACTTGCAGAAGAAAACACTCGCTGTGCAGATTCTAATCCCCCCTGCCCAAAAAAAAAAAAAAAAAAGTCCCTGGCCAAATCCCAACCACAAGCCCGAAAGAGAGGCCGCGACCGGTCAGCTCGCGTAAACCCAGCACGCCCCTCGCTCACAGGCAGGAGAGATCACGTAACAGGGTGATTCAGGGGAGAGGAACGCAGAGCATGGCGTCAGAGTCTGCCTGCCTCGGTCGGCCTCTCATGGCGGAGGACGGATTCTCAGAGTGGAAATCGGTGTGAGAGAGCTGAGGTCGGAGCCAGCGTTTCTCAGTCCCTCCCCTACATCTCGGTTTGGTAGCGTAAGATGCCATCTGACTCAGTGATGTGTGGTCGGACTCCCTAAGGGTCGGTCGGACAGAGTGAATGACTGTCGGACTCACTGAGCGCCGGTCGGACAGAGTCAATTGCGGTCAGACAGAGTGAATAGAAAAGGTCGGGCTGTCTGGACGCTGACCTGGCGAGGTGAAAAGCTGGCCCCATCTCTCGTCTGCAGCTTTGGAACTAGGAAATTTTAGCGGCTGTGTTCTCTGTGTTCTATGACACAGCTCCTACGTAGAAAGGATTTAGTTGGGGATTTTTTATTCTTTTTTTTTTCTTTCCTTCATATCCAACATCGACATCACAGCCCTTACCAACAAAATGGTTGGATTTATCTACAATTCCAATAAGCTGCTCCCCGCTCTGGCCCCATCAGAGCCCCGAGCCGCTCTGAACACCCAACAGCTCTCACAGAGCCGGACATCCTCTCGCTTCATCAACCATCACGGATCCCCCACGTCTGCCCTTACCAACAAAATGAGCAAATCGGGCTGCTACAGAGACAGCGGCATGCCGCAGCAGAAACCTGACTGTCTGAACATTTCCGCCAATTACAAGACTAAATTGTGCTGGTTCTTCGCGAAGAACGGCGTCTGCAAGTACGGAGGGAAATGTCGGTACGCCCATGGCTACGGAGACCTGCGGAGCCTGCAGCTCAAAATGAACCTTTGCCACCATTTCTATAAGGGGCGCCCATGCCTCCACGGCGGAAGTTGTGGATTTATTCACAATTCCCATCAGCTGCTCCCCGCTCAGCCCACATCAGAGCCCCGAGCCGCTCTGAACAAGGACGGCTACCGACAGATGGACGTTTCCCCACCCCAGCAGCTCTCACAGAGCCTGACATCCTCTGGCTTCTTCAACCATCACGGACCCTCCACAGTCATTGCCGGCGCCATCACCTGCTGCATCCCCAGCGTCCCCGCCGTCGTCTTCTCGAAAGTCCCAAATCCCTGTAACCCCTGCCTCGGCCTTATCCCCACCGTCCCCGCCGTCGTCTTCTCGACAGTCCCAAATCCCTGTAACCTCTGCCCCGGCCTTCTTCTGCTTCACTAGCAAAGAGGGGCTTTGTCCAAAATTTGTGACGCGCTGGCCTGAACGGTCTACCCGGGTTCTCTCGGGGCCCTGTGGTCATGCGCAACCTGGCTTATGGCATCGAGGTCTTTATTTGTTTTTTTGTGGTGTTTGTTTAAAATAAAAAATAAAACAAGACAAGAACAACGTGTTTTTACTACATTGTATCTGATAAGAGTCAAAGTGTGTTTTCCGTGTTGTTTCGCTGACCCTGATATCGTTGAGCTTCTTAAGCAAATAAAAAGACTCAGACACATTCACTTTTTCTGCTCTTTATTCGTTTGCCGTGGACATTCACAGAGTTGTCTTGGCGTCGCAGTATTCTGTCTGAAAATCTTTGGTGCAGACTTTCGCACTTTCCAGCCGTGCTCACTTGCGTTTTACGCAACGTATCTCCTCCAAAGAAACAGGCCGTATTCTCGTGCCCCAGTGCTTGTCCCTGTCAGGGGGGACGTGCAGCAAAGTCCAGGTGGGTGTTTGTTCGGCAATGCCCTCCAAGAGTCTTCTTTCACAGCAGCGGATGACGCCGTGCATTCCGTTGGCAAGTATTGTCCCTTCGCCGGAGTAATTCGTGCAGAGCCACGCCACCCCCGTGCGCCGCAAATCCGGGTCTCCGTTCTTCTCTGTTGCAATCGCGTACTCCACGAACAAGTGAGTCTTTCCCACGCGCCTCACCCGTACGGGCAACGCTGCGATGCCGGCCGCGATCAAAGCATTCGCTCCGCTCAGAGCATCAACGTCAGAGTCCCAACCGGCGAAATCTTCGTCTGGACAAGCGCAGCGGCCAAGGGGGTAGCGACCATCTTCCGTTCTACCACCCATTCCTTCGAGCTCTGCGTAAGTCGTCTCCTCGGATGAGGTTCTGACGATGAGCGTTCTGCGACCGTTGGTTTCACCCAACCGGAGCTTGTGCATTTTGAGGGTCTCCGTGAGTCTCCTTGATCTCAGAACGGTCAGGTTGCCTTTCTTCTTCTCGGCCCCTTGGGTCGTCCTCCCGTTGCCGCAGCCTCATTAGTATGTCAAAGGAAAAGGGCCCTGACGGGAGAGCTTTCCGTCTGATCAAAAAGTGAATTTCATGATCGCATCTGGAGCAAACTCGAAATGCAAGGGCACGCAATAAAGGCACAGAACCGCTTGACACAAGGACGTTGGTATGAGATCGATTTAAACACCACACAGACTACAGCATTTTATCTTTTTATTTGACTTCAACCATCCAAAACATGTTCCAAAAATAAAAGGATACAGAAGCAGCACACAATGAACCTAATGGCAAACATGATGTCTCAGGGCGGCAGCCCCACATCCTTCTCTACCAAACAGGCGTTCCCGAGCCCAGGCTCCTATGCTCTGAACTGGTCCCCTCATGTGACAGCGGCTCAATTTCCGATCAGGGTGATTTCCGAAACCTCCACCACGGGCGCCCTGCCGCTAGCGTCGCTCGCCTTATCTACGTGATCCCAATGCGGCGGATCTGAACAGTTGACCGCGGCGGGTTGTGCAGATTTGACCTTTGTCAGCTTCGCCAAATTGTACAAGTACGGCTCGTCTGGGTTTGCGCCTCCCTCACGCGTCGCTACCATGTAGCACCTCGTCTCGCGGGCCGGATCGGGGTCTTTACTCAGCACGATGGCGTACAGGTGCTCCGTGGACGCCCCGTGGATCTCGTATCCTTCGCAAGGCGACCAGATAGCGACCAACTTGCAGCTGAGAAGTTGCGATAGCTGTAGGAACGCTTTCGAGCACCGTAGATCCACGGCGATGCATTCCCTGGCGACATCATCTGTGGTCTGGAGCACCCCGCAAAGGGTCTTCGGAGCGCTTTCGCTCTCACCCAAGTGTATGAGCCTCACGTCTTGATGGGTGTAATGCCGCACAATGTTTGGCAGCGATACGGAGGCCGAGCTCTCCCCGAGTCGCACGCAGTGGACACGTAGGTGCTCCGATCTTTCTGACTTGGACTCCGTTTTCAAAAAATCAGGGCGCTTGGAAGAAGCGCAGTTTGATCGGAACGCGTCTCCGCCTGACGAGGCGGCCCTGTGTACTTTCGTCGGCGTGGACGCACCGGTTTTCGAGCCTTCGTCCACCTCCGTCAATTCGCTTGTGGGGCTGACCTGCCGGGAGCCCAGGTTCAGCTTTCGCTTGGCCACCCTTCTCCAGGTGTCGCTGCAGGACGCTTCTGTGTGCTCCATCGGAGTTTGCTCCGTACACAGAGATGACACGGTTGTCCTTATGTAATTTTCATAGTCCTGGAACAGCGAGCCTCCGGGGGATCCCATCGCTTCATCTTCGCTGCGGTCGAGTCCTTTTAGCCTTCTGACGCAGTCGTGCCGGAGCAGCCGTGACACTCTCTTCGCAGAGCACAGCGCGGCACACCGGATTCTTTCGATCAGCTCCGTCTCCACTGCGCTTTTCTCCACGCCTATCAGTTGGCACACAACGGCCACGATACCTTTCAGAATCTCCGTTTCGTACGTGAGCTTTTCCGTGAGGCACTTTTGTCCGGCTATCGTCTCATCGGCCCGTTTCAGACGTGTCAGGAGGGCCTTGGTCTGGCTCTGACTTTCGTCTGTCGCGGCTGCGTTCTCGGCGGCCAGCTCTCGACTCCGCTTCAGTTCGGCCTCCAGCTCGTTGACGCGTTTCGACCGGGACTCGTTTTCGGCCTCCGCTTGCTTCTCTCGGTCCTGCAGCTTGGCGATGAGCTTTGATGCGCGCTCCTCCTCCACCTTGCTTCGATCTAAGTGTTCTGCGGCCAGCTCTCGGCTCTGCTTCAGATGGGCCTCCAGCTCAATTACGCGCTTTGACAGGGACTTCTTCTCGGCCTCATTTCGCTTCATTTCGGCATCCGATTTCTTCGAGAGCATCAAGGCTGTCTCCTTTTCGGCTTTCATTTCCTTCACTTCGTTCTGCAGCTTCTCCAGGACTCGCCCCTTCTCGCTTAAGTCCTTCTTCGATGAGGCTATGACATTTTCAGCGAAACTTAACTCTTGCCGCAGCTCAGCCAAGTCCAAGTTTGCTTTTCTAACTTTGGCTTCCATCTCCATGTGCTCTTTTGCGAGGTCTATTTTCATCTGCTGATGGGCTGATTTGTCCGTGGTGTACTTCAGGCTAACCTGCCCCAGTTGATCGCTCAGCTCAGCCAAGCGGGACTCGTATGTTTTCTGGTCGCGAGCCTCTCTTGACGCGACTTGGAGACGCTCCGCTAAACTCTGGACTTTGTCATGCAGGACCCAGCCAACACTTACCACACTTCTCCAACAGGCGCGAACGTGTGAGGGACTGAGGCGGCCCTGTGGCTCAGCTTGAGGCCAGTGAAATGTACCACAGCCCGGGGACGCGGACTCAAGTGATTCCAGGGCACGCATCAGGGCCCGCTGCCCACGTTCGGCCTCCGCTTCATTTCCCCCGGCGAGTATCTCGGACACGACTCCCAGGGTTTCGTCCGCGAGTGCCAGTCCCCCAGGTTCCCTCACGAATGTCCGGTCGCGGAACATCTCCTGCACGGCTCCCGTCAACCGGTGAAGCGCCGCGTCGTAGCTGACGCAGAGTTCGGATGTCAGCTCGAATCCCAGCACCGCCTCTTGGCCCTCGGCGTAGGCCAGATTCTTGTGGAACCATTTGGCCAGGGCGTCGAATTGCCTATGGAACGCATGGGCTTCGTCAAGGGCTTCGTCCAAATAGCTGTTCCTCGTCGACGGGCGGTCTGCTGAGACGGCGGGATCGGTCCTCGATGTCGAGCAGGTCGCAGTAGAGCCCGAACGGACAAGTCCCGATATGATACCCAAGAACTCCGCAAGACTGTCCTTTCCAATAGTCTGACGAGAGAGAAGGCCCCCCGAGCTGCGCTCGGAGCTCGTCGGCCCTCCCGTTCGAGTAGTAGCTGCTCCACAACCTGAGGTAGGAGGGATCGTCTCCAACTGAGCGTCCGAGCACCTTCTCCCTGAGTTCGAGTCGAGCCCGTTTCTGCCAGATCCACCAGCCAGCGTCCGGCTCCTCCTCGGCCTCCGCGTGACGGTGAAGCTCTTTGGCTTCGCTTCTCGGCTCATCCCCCTTGCTGCCTTCCAGCCCGCCGCCGTGCCTCCCGCCTTCCCTCAGCTCTTCCGCACTGACTCCAAATGTCCTACGGTGATTCAGGCAGAGCCTCCCGCCTTGCGCCGGCACCGTTGCGCACAGGGTCGTGCAGATTTTTCCCAAGAGCAGGCCGTCGATCTGAGACACAGCCAGAATCCTTAGGGCCGCTGGCTCGCAGGCCGAGGGGCAGACGCCGTTCGTGAAACCGCACCGTTGGCAGATTCGCCCCCAGGAAATCCCAGCGCTCCGCAGCTCTCGCGAGAGCAGGTCCAGTTCGCGAGACCAACGCGAAAGCGCTCCGCAGCACAGTGCGGTCAACACCACGGCCCAGTACGGCGCGCGGACCTGGCGGTCCGCTGAAATGACGTCTGGGCCTTCGGGCTCGACCACCTCGATCCCCGAGCGAGTGAGATGCGCTAGCAGCCACACGCCGGAGCTCGGTGGTGAAGGAGGCCTCAGGGGACTGTTGACCACCCAGCGGGACAGGGCTCCGGGGTCTGCGTCACCCTCTCGTCGCCACAGCACACTGGTGCCCCAGACGGCTTGCGTGGGGTCGGGGAGCCAGCTCGAGTCTGACGCTCTGCCGTCAGTACGAAGCGCAGCGCGGGCCACGGTCAGCCGACTTTGTTCGTGCAAGATTTTAAACGCGAGCGGGGCTCCCAGCGTGGCCAGCGTCGCGACCGTGACCTCTCGCGCAACTCTCTCCCTTTCAGACAGGTCCCCGTCGCGAGACGCCGCGACCGTGTAGTAGGAGAAGCGGTTCAAGCTGGTATATATCGAGGACACTAGCTTCTCAGCCTTATCCGTTCCATGTCCGCAGGCCAGACTCGCTCCAGGTTCTGCTGTGTCGTAGTGCTCGGAGTGGCGCAGCTCAACCCAGGCCAGGGGTGCGCTGGCCAAAACGGAGATCCTTTTCACCGGGTAGCCCTTGGCATGTCGCTTCGCGGCTCTGAAATGCCTGTCCGTCACCAGACCATAACTCTCACTCCCCTGCGAGTACACCACCCTCAGGACCATGCAGCGCGCGCCTCGCAGAGCGCCGGGCCCGACTGGGATGAAGACGGGACCTCCTAGTTTCGGGCCGGTGAGCGTCACGCTCGAAGGCAACCTTTTCTCTATTTCGTAAAGCTGCACCCACGTGTACTCCAGAAGGACCGGAGCATCGGATCCCTCCAGCTCCACAACCAGTTGAGGCTCGGAAGGCCCCGTCGCGCACATGCCGTCTAAACCCGGATCAACTTGAGAGCTTAAGTTCAATTTAAACACCACACCAACCTTTTTTTTTTTGTTCATTTATTTGTCTCATACCATCAAAAACATGTGCCAAAGAAAAAAAAAAAAAAGTTACACGAGCAGCACACACGAACATAATGGCACCGCCACACCGTTATAGCAGGGTGGCCTCCCGATGTCCTTCTCCCCCCCCCCCCCCCCCCCCCTGAAATCCTCCCTCGTATGCGGAGTGCCGAGCTCACGTTCCTCTCCTCTGCGGAGTGCCGAGCTCACGTTCCTCTCCTCGGACTCGGCTGTCTCGCACGACCCCCGAAATTCGGGCTGTTCTTTGTGTGGGAGCCATTCTTCTGTAGATCAGTGGTCTACGACGCCGAGTTCTTTGGCTCGCTCTATCCGGAGGGTTCGGAGAGGAGGTTGCGAAGACATCTCAGATGCCGATTCGTTTCCATGAACAGAACACGCAGCGTGTGTAGAGCGTGTCTAGGTCCACTAGTGAATGGTCTATTTGCAAGCGGGGCAGACGGTGTACGGTTTCGGGTCCGGGAAGGTCAGCGTACTAAGTGGCACGTATTTTACCTAAAAAGGGGCCTAACGCGGCGTGGTGACCTCACTCTGTGCGAGGAAACCTGCCACTTTGAATGGCTGAGTTTATGAGAGCCCCTGGAGCATACTCGAAACGCACTGAACTATACTGAAGTGAACTACACACAGACTGTAATGTTGTGTCTTTTATTTGACTCGAACCATCAAAAGCGTGTTCCAAAACCAACCAAAAATTACACAAGCAGCACACAGAAACACAATGAAACCAACGCGGCGTCGTGATATCGCAGGGCGTCAGCCTGACGTCTTTCTCCCCCTGAGATCGGGAGTCCCGAGCCCAGGCTCTCATGCCTCACACCCTCCCGGGCGGTCCTCCTCCCAACGCTCCCCTCCGATTTCCGCGTAGAAGCTGAGAGTGGTGTTGCTCGCCACGCCGTCCAAGTACTGCGAATCGTGCAGAGGATCGACGAGAGCAACGGGCGCTCCTGCCGAGGACGCCTCCTCCGGGATCTTGCCTTCGTTCGGAGCTGGGTCCTCTTCGACGACCGCCAAGCTCTTGTGAGCTCGGACTATCTCCTCGATCACGCGCTCCCTCCTTCCCAGCACATACACGGTGTCCAGGTACGCGGACAGGTTGTCGTACTTGCCCGTCTTCAGAGCGGGCCCTCCGCGAGGTCTTTGAGAAGAGGCGAAGCGGGCCTCGCTCCCGTAGTGTCTGTCCATTATGTCCCGAAACGTCGGGTCGGGCAGCTCGCAGACGCTTCGAAACACTGACGCCTCTGTCCCCGGTTCCCGGTCCATCTGGAGGGTCAAGGAGGGAGGGACAGGAGGACTCGAGGGGATCTCAGGTGCCGATTCGGTTTGATGCGCAAAACACGCAGCGCGTGTGGAGCGTTTCCAAGTCCACTAGTACTTCGGAGAAAATGGTCTGTTTGCAAGCGGGGCACACGGTGTACATCTGCTTCAGGTCGGTGAAGGTGCACGTGTTCACGGTCGACGTGCTGAGCGGCACGTTCGCCACCGGGGCCGCGCAGCAGGACGAGACGAATTTCATTTGTTCGAAATCGAACGCCACGTCGATGTTCCTGGGGTTGCCTTTCACTTCGGACGATCGGAACGTCTGGTTCTTCAGACACCTGACGCACCTCAGGTCTCCCTCCGCGGCCCGAGCCCGGTCCCGGCCCGGAAGCCCCACGGGTGCCAGCAGTATCTGTTTGTGGTTGTAGTCTATCCAGTTTATGTGACAGCTCAACACGGCGTACAGCAGCATCCGTCGTTCGGGGCTCTGGCTTCGCAGCTGCCCGAACTGCTCCCTGCTGACCATGTCCGCTGCTTCCCTGAGCTGCGGGATGCACGCCGCGGCCATCTCGAGCGGCCGGTCCGTCGTGTAAGCGGCGGCCAGCCTGTAATAGCAGCTCAAGGGCCACTCCGAATTTAGCGCGAGCATCGAGTGGCCCGAGGCCTTCACGCACTGAAATGCTCTGACGAGTTTGCAGTGGTACGACCGTCTCCTGGGGGCAAAGCAGAAGCGAGACCACTTCACGGGGTCTCCGCTCGACCCGTCGCCTTCCGGGCGGCTGCTCAATGGAGCAGAGGTCGTCCGGAGGGTGGCGAAAGGAGACACTGAGCGCAGTACACGTGTCACCCGTCTCCCGCATTCGTTCGCTCCGAGAGCCGCTCGGCTCCGCCGCGACTTGGCCTGGGGGCCCGCTCCGCCGTCGAGAGGCGCTCCCGATTTCTCCCGAGAGGGAGGTCGGACGACGGAGCTGCCCTCTGCCCGCTGGTCCGAGATGAGCCTAAAAGCCTCCAGTCTGAGGGCCAGGGCC
This sequence comes from Oryzias latipes, assembly GCF_053564925.1. Taxonomy (NCBI): domain Eukaryota; kingdom Metazoa; phylum Chordata; class Actinopteri; order Beloniformes; family Adrianichthyidae; genus Oryzias; species Oryzias latipes. The sequence continues at coordinate 12,781,593 of NC_136240.1, forward strand.
TTGTGCGAAGAGTGCGACTCGTCAAAAAACAGATCTTCTGCTTGGAACCTGTAGAAGTCAGCAAGCAGGGCCACCCTGAGCATTGCCTCGCGCCCCCTCAGCTTGGACAGCTCGTCGCGGTCGGGCACAGTCCCCTCTCCAAACAGACCGTCTGAGCCGACCAGCACGGGGCGCAGAGTCGAATCCCAAAGGTTAGAGCACAGCGAGTAGGCTTCGCCGTAATCCTCGACCGGAGCTTTGGCCTTGCTCGTCAGCAGCCTGACCAGCTGAGCTCGAACGCTCGAACTGTCCCGAGAACCCTGTCTAATTTTGTTATGGCACACGGCGTGGTTGTGGAGGCACTCAAGGTAAGCCTGGACGAGGGCTGCTTTTGCGTGGCAACCGGACCGCACGACTCCGCCGTCGCTTACCCGTGCCCCGTGGAAGCTTTCGCGCCCGTGCTCCTCGGATCGCCCGTCACGCTGCATGTCTACTGCCCGGCCCTGTTCCCCGACAGGGTGTTGAGAGTGCACGCCGAACACCTGGGTCACTTCACCGGGATGAGGAACGTGCCTCGCGTGGACCCCCAGCAGGAACGAGCGCTCTTCTCAGGTCTGTGTGGACTGTTCGGCACAGAGCGAGTCCTCGGCCTTTACCGGGAGGCCCTGAACGTCGGAGACGGCGGCGAGGGAGCCCCGAGCCAGGACGGCGGAGCAATCGAAAAGCCGCCGATGAGCGACGGGGAGCTCTGCCCCTCCGTGTTCGTCAAGTTTCGCAGAGAAAACACGCGGGAGGCCAGGCGGATCGCATCTCTGGCTAGCCAACTGACGGGGTTGTTCGACGTGGAGGATCTCAGAGAGAAAGCGATCCCCCACGTCAAGGGAGAGGAGCCGGCTCACATGTTGTTTCTGTTTCTCGTCCAGCTTACGGCCGTGTTCCTCAGCTCCTGCCTGGACGAAGCTAGCCTCGCCACGCTCATGAGCGTGGCTCTCTCCCCGTTCCTGGAGGGCAACTTCTGCGACCCCCTGTGCGCCGCCACCCTGCTGAAGCCCATGTTCATCCCGTGGTTCGAAGCGTTCCCCAGGAAGGCGGACGGCCCGGAGGCGAAAGCAGACCCCGAAGCCAAGCTGAAGTACTACAGGCTGTACAAGGGCTACGAGATCACGAACGATGGCGCGGACGTCTCTTCCGTGCTGGAGGACGACCTCACGTGGACCAGCGCCAGCTTGCAGCTGCGCACTCTGGGCTACAAGATCGAGGAGAGCCTTAGCAAAACGCTCTGGTTCGTGGCCCCCCAGTTCGGAGACAGGCTGCGCATGACTCGCGACTCTTGCATCGGGAAAATGGCCGTGTCCCCGGGCGAGCACGTCAACCTCATCCGCTCCTGCCTGCTCTGCGACAACGTGATGGCCTACGTGCAGTGCGCGCTCTTCGGCACGATCCGCAACATGCTGCCCTGCCACGCCAACAGCGAGTTCTGTGAGACCGTGATGGCGGCCCTGAACGGCTCCATGAGGAGGTTTGCGGCCGAGGCGCGTCACCAGAGCAGAGAGCTGTTCTCTCGCCTGGAAGGGTGGAGCGGCCCCTGCGCCGGCAACTGCCTGTACACGTCCGGCGTCAGTTTCGCTGGTCAGTCCGAGGGCAGGAGCCTGTTCTTCGGCAAGATCTTCACCGGCCCCGAGGACAGGAAGCCTCCGGGCAAGTACAAGACGGCATTTGGAGACTTTTCCAGCGTCACTCTGGGCCTTTCGCTCAAGACGGGCTTGCTGGAGGCGCTCAGGGTCGCGCTGGAACGGGACGAGGCGCCCAAGGCGGGCTGCGGATTGAGGCGCGAAGCCGGCGGCCGCATGCAAAAGATGCTCTCCACGGCCCAGGAACCCGTGTGCGCGGAGAGGGTGGTGACCGAGGTCGCTTTCTTCGCTCGCTATCACCACAGGTTCAACTCCGGAGAGTTCACCGAGGTGGGTTGCGTGAAAGCCATGAGCGAGCCCGGCTTCAACGAGCAGATACACAAGGACGTGCTGGACGACAAGAGCGAGTACCGCCTGTCCCTCGCCCACGGCGCACTGCCGATGTGCGCGCTCACGCTTTCCATGACCATGAGACAGGCCGTCATGATGACTTTGGGGTTCTTCTGCGTGGAGCTCGCGCACGGAGCTTACGCCGGGGCCAAACTCAACTACAGTACGCTGTGCTCCCGCTTGGTCTCCCTCTCCACCGTGGCCAAATTCAGGCACGGGAAAGACAGCGACAACACGAACGTCTTCCAGGCGTTGTACGGCAACTGCCTGAAGCTGACGTGCGCCATGTTCAGCAAACCGAATCCGCACGCACCGATAAACTATCACGATCTAGATCTAGTCGAGTGGCTGCACCCCGACAACCCTCGCCTCCCCTGCTACCTGCGCAAATCGCTGGCCATGATAGGAGGCACCAAGGCTCGAGTTAGAGACATAATGCGGCAGCACGGACTCTGCTACAACAGAGTTATGTTCAGCGATGGCCAGCGCCGGTTGCTGTTCTCCCACGCTTTCGCCAACGCGGACTGCCTGATCCACGCACCGGTTACGATCTGCTCCAGCCTCAGGCTGTTTTCGAACACCCAGAAGTCGTTCGGGTCGCTCAAGGCCTGCAGGTGGGGCTGCTACTACCGAGTGACGATCATGAGCAACGGCTGCGTGAACACGGCCCTGTATACGAACCGCGGATACGGGGGCTTTGACGGCATCGCCTCTCAAGGCAGCGCCACCGGGGACGAGGTGTTGGAGAAGATCAAGCGAGAGGTGTCTCGCGTGTTGCCCAGGATCGACGTGGGCCGTATCAGGATGATGGCCCCGGAGATGAAGGAGACGGAGTTTGCAGCCCTGGTGTCCGCGGTGAAAGACAGCAACATCGAGGTCACCGGGCAAATGGACGGCGACGCTGAGCTTGAGCCGTGGCAGGAGGATGGCGCGGGGGAAGAAAATGCGAAACGCCCCTTGGACCACTCTGTCGGCGCCGACGACACCAAGAGAGGTCGCTGGGATGCCTGTGAGACTGGTCGGGTGTCCGAGGACGAAGAATTTTTCTTTTTGGAGTGAGTCGATGGTGGGGTGTGTGGGCTGTGATAGATGGAAAGGAAGAAAAAAAAAAAACAACAACTTTGCACTTGGAATGTGGTTGAAAGCAAACATGTGCGAATAAAAATGTTGTGAGAGAACAAACACAGAGTCGTCTGGTCATTTTCTTGTCTCCAGCCTTCACAAACTTACGAAATGAAACGCGTTTGGCCGCGACGGCTCTACCTCAGCCGCGACACCGAGCTCAAGTGACAACCAGAGGCCCAGTGCTGAGGAGAGGGCCGACGGCGAGAGGTGTCGCTCGGGCTGCCTCAGAGTACAGAGACTTTTTTTTTTTTCATTTAGAGAGTGACACAGAGTGTGTACAAACCGACGGCGAGCGGCCGGGGAGGAGAGAGCAGGGGAAGAGGCTGGGGCGTCGCGAAAGCATGCCGCAGACCGCTCCGTCGTCCGTTTAGATGATTTTGCGAAAGAGGAGACAACACTTGTGTGCGGTTGGAAAGTGATTGAAAGCAAGCCTACGAATAAAGAATAAAGTGACATGACAAACACAGCCGTTTTCATTGTTTTATTGTTTCGCTGCCTCGAGTCTTCACGAGTGTAAGAAATGAAGTATGTTCAGGTGTAACAGCTCCACCGTGAGCATCAGCTGCCGGTAGGCGCAGCCCAGAGCGTGCAGATCCAGTCGCACGCAGAAAGCGAATCGGGACTCCATGCTCCCGATGGTGTTTCCCAAGCGGCCCTCCTGCGTCGTCCCGACGGGCCTCGTTTTGCGACGGGCCTCCAGTCTGCGCAGGGATTCCTCGGCCCTGCTGTAATCGAGCTCCCCGCAGCGGGTCAGCTGCAGCTCTCCGGGCTGCACGCGCGCGCTCACCAGAGGGCTGAGGGCCCCGCAGACCGACACGAGCATTTCCGAGTTTGCCGTCCGCTCGCGGGCCACGGGACACGCGAGGTTGGTGAACTTGCACCTAGGCGTTTCTTCCCTGCCGTGGTGTCGATCGCGCGGGTCGCGGGGCTCTTCGAAGGAGCACAGCCCGTACATGTTCATGAACTGGTACGAGGTCGAGGCCGTGCTTTGCCTTTCCACGTGCTCGCGCACCATGTCTTTTATGTCAGAGAGGGCTTTGGCCCTCAGTTCGCCGTACAGCCTCCTGTATTCCGCGTCGATAGGACTCTCTCCTTGGTCGTCGTCCTCCTCCCTGATTCTCTTGGGCGCAGGAGGCTCATCGTTCGGCTCGCCTTCGCCCTCCCAGTTCGGGAGCGAGCCGTAGCATGCTTTGACGGCGCTCGCCACGAAAAAAAGTTCGGGGATGTCCGCGGGACGCGAACCTCCCGTTTGCGTGGACATAACCGACTGCGCCCACTTGATCCGATACCTGGTCGACGAACTCGGAAGCGCCTCGCTCGCCGACGTGCCTTTAGTAGAGTGCCTGGTCAAGCATCTGGAGCTGGTCTCCGGCCCTGACGTTTGGTCTCCTAGGGCACGCGCCTACGTCGGCTACGACCCTCAGGTCCACGGCTCTTTCGGGCGGTTGAGGCCCGGACCGGCCGGCCGCGTGCGGTTCCTGCGGAAGCTGGTGCCCGTTTACTGCAGGCTGTGCTTCCTCTGCGACTGTCACGGCAGGGCTCTGGATGCCGCGAGGACGCTGCGGTCTAGACTGGCGGCGGCCGCCGAGTCCGGGGGATCGGCGGCGCCCCCGAGCCTCGCGTACGAGACCAGGGCCTTGGAGTACCTGACGGAAAACCTCTCCTCCGCTCCACCTCCCGAGTGGGACTGCGTGCGCCGTTCCCCTGACGTTTCGGCCGAAGTGAAAATCGCGAGCGAGCTGCTCTGGTCCCACTTGGTGCTGGTTTACGCCGGCAACCGCAGGCTGCTGCTCTTCAACGCGGAGCTGTTTTTCTCGAGGCCGCTACAGTCGACGGCCCTCTGCTCCAGCGAGCTCAGGGAGGCGCTGTTTTTGCACGGCAAGCATGGACCCTTCTCCCAGCGCAAAGGCCGCCTTCAGGCGCGAGGAGCGAGTATCGGCTCTGCGTGGCAGGGGCGAGACTGCCCCGTTCTTCCACCAGACCCGCGTGCACAGCGAGGGCCTAGATCCGACGGGGGGAGAGGAATGTTGCGAGAGACCCGAGTGTCTCGACTGTGCTGGCTCGCGGTTTTGTGGCTCCTGGACCAGCACCGATGCCACAGCGAACTTGGTTGGCTCAGTAGGCCCGTACCGTGCCGTCCCTAGCCCCGACGTGCTCGGGCGGGGCGGGGAGCCAGAGCCCCGGCGCCCTTCTCCGCAGGAGACGAACGACACCCTCAGGGCCGCCGGCAGCTGCGTGGTGGACCTGAACGGCTCCGTGCTCCTCCACGTGCTTCACGTGAACACGGTGGGCAACCGCAAGTTCAGCGCCGTGGTGTACTCGGAGAGCCTCAGGCGCTACGCCCTTCAGCAGTCCAACACAACAAAAACCAAGCTCGTGAGCAGGCTCCGCTTCGTCTCGGACAAGAAGAAGCTCAGCTCCCGACACGGCTACAAGAACACCCGCATCGAGTTCTCGTCCAACCCCAGCCGCAGCGCGAACTACACGTCCAACGCGAAGCACGCGCTGCAGCCCTACTTCAGGGGGCTGTTCGAGACCGTGTCCATGGCCCAGGGCACCTGCGTGGTCTCCGCTAAGCCCTTCGAGGTGAACAACGAAAACCTCACGAGCTACATGTACGGCGTGGCGAACCCCGCGAGCGTGGTGATTCGCATGAAAGACACCAAGAAGGACTTTCACACTCCCTTCTTCTTCTCCTCGGTAAACGTGACGGGCGAGGAGAACAGGCACCAACTTTTCTCCTCCATGTCCATCAATTCGCAGAGGGTGAAGAGCGCGGCCGAAGAACTCCCCCGGGCCCTGGCCTCCGTGGCCTCGCTCGTGGAGCTCCACGGCCACTTCAACAGACTTTGCTGCGAGCTGGCGCACGAGCGAGGTGGCACTCTCACGACCAGGGAAAAGGTCTGCCTGGTGTACCTCACGGAGATGTACTTTTTGCGAGTCAGGGACCGGAACAACCCCACGCGCTGGCCCGGCTACAGGGAGGCGCTGAGGGGCTCATTCGCGGGCCGCTACGGGAGCCGGCTGACGGCATTTCAGGACAGAGTCCTCTCCAACTACTACCAGAAAAACCCAGAGTTCGTCCACCTGGTCCCGTGGCTCCTGGACAACCCGAGCGTGCGGCACCGCGAGATGCTCTCGGCCCACGAAGCCTACCTGAGAGAGGAGGGAAAAGAGGCCGCTCGAGCAGAGCTGATAGCGGCCGTGGTCTGCCACTGCGAAAACGACCTGACCCGCCGCCCCCCGGAGGGCTTCCCTGACCTGCGGGACGTCGACTTCTCGCGACTCGGCTACAGTGAACTCACGCTGAGGCACGCGCTGGACAGGTCCACCAAGGCCAGCGACGACGCTCGCCCAGGCGGTCGGGCTAAATGACCGGCGCGGTCCCCACGATAGCGAGCCCCCCCTACCATGACGACCGAAGTGAGCGGTGGCACCGAACTCGGGAGCCTCCCTCGAGCTTCCATCCTCAGGGTCTGGGAGATAGTGAACCGGCACTACGAATCCACCTTGAGCTCGCTCGAACGAGAGGACACCTCTCGTAGAGCCGCGGCTCGGGTCAGCTCGCTGGCGAAGGAGCTGCATGACCTGACCGCAGCCTGCACGGAGAGGCTCGAACGCGTGGAAGCTCGCGTCAAGGAACTCAAGGCCCTCGAGTTCGGCGGAGTTCGCAACGAGCGGCCCGACGGAGCGCGGGCCGGTGAGGCTCTCGGCGGAGAGTGGCACTTTGTCTACACGCGCCGAGGAGATGTGTTCGCATACATGAGGCTGATCCCCGAAACGCTCTCGCGGCTCCCCTCGGACGCGGACGACACGAGCCTCTGCGGCGGGCAGAGGGCCGAGTTCACGCTGCCGACACAGGTGGCGGCGGAGGCCCGTCGTGTCCCCACGGGCCGGTCCGGGAGCGCCCGAGGACGAGCGGAGTGCCCCCGCTGCGGCGAGTCTCTGGATCTCTCGGAGTTCTGGAGGCACGCGGTGTATGAGATCGCAGAGAGGGGAGCCAGGGTTCCTGCGCGCCGCCCCCCCGTTCGTTCAGACGGTCCGCGACCGAGGTGGACCTTGGAAGAGGGCGAAGGTTGGGACGAGCCCATTTACAGGCCCAGAGACCTGACGAGCACGTGCGAAATCGGCGAGTGCTTCTCCCAGCTGAACTTGAAACACTTTCTCTCGGACGATGACTTCTCCGGGGCCCTGGACCGCGCTTTCGAACTCTTGGCTCTGAGGTTGAGATCTTAACGGAGACCACAAAGACGACACGGCTGTTGGCAAAAAAAAAAATGGTTGAAAGATTAAGAGAAGAATCGAAAGGAAGAAAAAAAAAAAAGAAAAAGAAACGGTTGTGTGCACGCAGAAAGTTGTTGACAGCGGACACATCTGAATAAAAATGAAAGTTGTGAGATAACAAACACAGTGCTGTTTCATTGTTTTATTGCGTCAAGGTTTCATAAGCATACACAATGAAGTATGTTCAGGTGTTACAGTTCCACTGTGACCGTGAGGGCTTTGGGTTGCTCAAGGCCGGTTGATGTTCACGAAGCAGGTGCTCAACGGTCAATCGTGCCTGGTACGCGAACAGGATGGGTTCGACTGTCAAAGCAGAGCCACCGGGGACAAAGGGTCGGAGAGGGGAAGCTTGGACGAAACATTTTGTATTTTCGAAAAAGGAAGACTTTTTCTGTCGGGAAATCTCAGAGTGGGGCAATGAGCTGTGAAAGAACAAAAACAAATAGTGGTTGAAAGCAGACGTGTGCAAACGAAAAGCAACGAGAGAACAAAACTGAAAGTTGTTTCATTGCCTCAATGTCTCAAGCCTTCAAAATAAAGTACGTTCAGGTGTGACAAAGACTTTTTTTTGTCCTTTTATTTGTTCGGAGATTTCCGAGGTACTTTTCGCGAAGAAAGTGGTCAAAGGCAAACGCTTGCGAATAAAATTGTACGAGAGCTGTTTCATTTGTTTTCTATCGTCTCGAATTTCTGCGAAATGATATTCCGGCACAACAGTTTGACCGTGACCGTCGTCAGCCAGTAGGTGCAGCCCAGAGCGTGCAGATCCCGGCGCACGCAGAGAGCGAATCGAGATTCCGGACTCCCGAGGACGCTCCGATTTTGACCCGCTTATTTACAAGCCCAGAGACCTGTTGATTACCCGCGAAATCGACGAGAGCCGCTTCCACCGGCCACCATGTTCTCATACTCCTACAAGCCGAGCGCAGCCTTCGCCTCGGCTCCGCTCGGAGCCCGTCCCTCCGCCGCAACGCCCACAGTCAGCGGTGTGGCGAGACAGGCCGAGAAAGATCTCCGCTCGGAGAACGAGGGGGTCGGGCCTTCTCGGGCGGCTCCTGGGATCTACGAGACCCTCGCGAGCGATGAAGTGGTCACGCTCGACTGCCTGACTGGGGTGGTGCGATCTGAGCGGGGCTGCACGTTCGTGCAGTACACCCCGACGGAGGAGCACAAGCTGCGCGCCGGGCGGAAGAGCGTCCCAGTGGAACAGATCAACAGGTTCCTTAGGTCGTTAGGGGACAGCGGCGTGTCAGCTGAAACCTCCTTGATTTCGCTCTGCCCGCTGGAGCCGGGCCGCCGGAAGACCCTGTGGATAAGGGTAGCGCTGGAGGAAGTGCAAGAACTCAGCCTGGAAGCCCTGTGGATGCTCAAGGGCGAAGCCCGGCTTCACGCGGAGAGGACCAGCCTCGTCGTGTGGCTGGAGTCGAGCGCGCTGGGTTCCAGCTCGCTGAGCCCGACGGCCGAACGAACCCTGTGCCCCGCATCCGAAAGGGACGCGGAACGTCTCGCCGCTCTCGCCGAAGAGGGCCTCCTGAGCCCCTCTGAGAGAGGAGAACGGCGCGAAGAGGGCTCGAGTCGAGAGGCCGCCCGCGTCTCGACACAACGAGACGAGTCGGGGCCTGAACAGTCCGGTCTGAAGCGCGTGAGGGTCAGAACGGGAGAGGTTGGCGACTGCCCAACACACAGCCTACCCGAGAACTCGAGAGACGGCCAGCCGTGCAGGAGATCGAAAAGACAAATACGACGGCGGGTGCAGTCCTCCGGGGTAGGTTTCATCAGAAAAAGAATCAAAGCTACAAAGGCAGCCGAGAAAAGGGTCGAAGCGGAGTCGACATTTGCTCGATTCGGACGGGAGAACTCCACGATCTCTCCTGAAGAGACTTCATCGCTTCCTCCTCCTCCTCCGCCTCAGCCTCCCGTTCGTCCTCACGATCCTGTTCCCCGTCACGGCACCGTCAAGGCCCCCACGCGCAAAGCGCAGGATCGGGCCGAAAGAGGGCTCGGGGCTTTGTCCCTCTCGTCTCGGCGAGTAGAAAGGCAGCCCCGGGCGCTTGGCGGAGAGTCTCCACCATGTTCGGTTCCCAGCTTCGGAGAGGCCCGAGAGACCAGTCTGTCGCCTTCCGGGGAGAGAGTCCGTGTCTCGTCGTCTCATCAACGCCCGGTGCCCACTGTGGTTTCGGCCGAAGCTTCTCGGGGCTGCGGGCTGATGTAGAGCGCGGACGGGTCGTGCGGAGCACCCGGGACCCGCTCTTCCGTCGTGACCTCTTCGCAGCTTTTCACGTCAGAGGGCCTGAGGCCGAGTTTGTTCGCCAACAGCAGGCCGTAGGCAGGCGGGTGCAGGGAATCCTTTGTGAGCATGATATCGCTCACGGAGAGGGACCCGTCTGGCTTTCTCCCCGACAGGCTGTCGGCGAACGTGGCACCGGACGTGTTGAGGAGAGCGACCAGGGCGCTGTGGAAGATGTGCACGGGGGATCCGGACTCCAGTTCTCTCACGCCGTCCCTGTGGTTGTACTGTATGGTGTTGTGTCTCCTGTTGAAGTGGCTGAATCCCGACAAGGCGCTACGCCAAAAATTTGTCCAAATGCTCAGAGTTTCCTCCAGGTGAGCAACGCTGACAGAGGACGGGTAGCTGCACACCAGCCTCACGTCCGAGCCGAGCTCGGTCACGGGATCCCGGTCTCCTTCGGCCCCGTCCTCCCGCTCGGCGAGTCGACGTTCCAGACGCCTGGACACGTTCTCTGCCATCCTCAGCAGCCCGGGATCCTCGCACTCGGACCTGAGCTTTTCCAGAGCCGCGCGAGGACGAGAGGTGACCTCGGTCAGAAATCCGCGCACCAGCAGGACCTCTTTGCCTTCGGATATCATGGAGGCCATCATCTTGCTGAGGCTGTGGGACACGCTGGCGGACTTGTGCTTGGACACCGAGGCGCACGCGCCCGACTGCAGCAAGGAGTCGGGCAGCTCGGCGTCGTTCAGCAGTCCCAGCATGTCCATCTGTTGGTTGCAGGCGAGGGCTCGCGACAGGTTGTCCAACAAAGGTCTGTCGGTCGCGTTGCCTACCACCGAGATGCCAGCGTCCCGCTGCTCGGCCCTCGAGGAGAGCATCACGTCTGCCACGCGCGCCAGCGACGACCGATCGGCCCCCGCGCTGGTGTACACGTGCCTCGCCGCGGCCTCGTTCAGACCCCTGGTTATCCTGGCGAAAAGCGTCCTCCAGTTCTTGACGGTGTCGTGAGCCCTCTCCGCCAAGGAGGAAAAGGAAGGACCCGAAGCCGACCAGCTGCTGTCCCACACCGACGCTCGTCTGTAGAGGACCCCGTCCACCACCGTGGTGACGAGAGCGGTGCGCTTGTCGTAGAAGGCCAAGCACGAGGAGGCTCTGCACTCGGGCACCACCGGGCACCGTCCGTGTTCGAAGGTCTTCATCACACCCCATAGAGTCACCACAGACATCTTCAGCTCTGTCTCCTTCACGGGGTTCCGAACGAAAGCCTCGCGCTCTCCCCTCACCCAGTCCGCGACTATCTTACACACCACGGCCGCCGGCGCGCAGGGCACCGACGCCATCATCAGCAACTTGGCTGTCTCCGCCAGACTGTCCAAGGGAACTTCGAGCACGCGAGGAAGTGCCTCGTCGTGAGCCTACTTCTCTTGGATCGCTTCAGCCGCGGCCCCGGGAGGGCTGAGGCCGTCCGGCGACACCACAAACAGGCGTCCGGCACTACGGGGCGGGGCCGCTTCGACATCTTTCCTGCATCGCTTGCTAGGGCGCGCGTCCGGCCCGCCGGAGCCCGAAACCATGTTGATCACGGCAGCTTTACCAGACAGGCCGAGGCCGAGGGATCTGATTTTCTTCCACGGCAGGAAAAGGCAAGGCACGAAGCCCGCTAGCACGGTCCAGCGGATCATGTTTCTCAGGGTGCTTTTGATGTGCCCGCAGCAGGGGCGGTTGGCCACGTAGTGCCCGACGAGATAGCGGACCAGGCACGCGGCGCTCTCGCTGTTGCTGCCCAGCACGTTGCACAGCATCAACTCCACTGACAGGGCCGGGCTGAAAGTGTTCACGATCTCCTCTATCACCACGGCCAGCTGCGGATCCTCGCTCACAAAAGCCCAAGACGCGACGTCCCTGTGTAGCGGCAACAGGTCGTAGCACTGCTCGTAGCAGTCCCAGCGCGCCTCTCCGCGGGGGCGATTACGGTTGCGTGCACGATGAGCGCAACGGCCGTTCCTGAAGTCCTCTAGAACCCTCGCGTCCCCTCTGTCCGCCAAGGCGCACTCGGCCACGGCCGCCTCCCGGACGTCGAGCGGTTCTTCGTCTGCCTTCATCGTCACAATTCTGTTCGACTCGACTTTCGGACGGTAACCGGGAGGGGTTAATGAGAATCCGCTCCTCAGCTCCTCACCCGTACTCAGCTGCTCCCGCCGCGTCTTCGACCCCTCTCGTCGGCCATGTTCTGCGTACTGTTCAAGGCGCTCTGCTGCCTTTGCGGCAACGGGCGGACGGCGCGCGGCCCTAGCGGGTACCGTTATGAGGTCCTCGGAGACAGCGGCGACGAGTACGGCGTCGAGGAAGGCGACGAGGCGGACGAAGCCGAACCTCGCCTCAGGGACTTCGCGCTGATGCGCAAGAGAGCTATCGGCCTGACCAGGTTGAAACTGAAAGATATCAACTCCGCCTCGGACGTGTCCGTGGCGGAGAGGCTCTTGGAACGCCACGGTCAAAATGACCCAAGCTTACTAACTTACGAGGGCAGGTGCCGCGAGGAAATGCTGGCGGCTTTGAGCAAGCTCCCACCTTACGCGCACGGGACCCAGATCGACAGACCTTACAGGATAACGCCAGCCTTGCGCATCGGAAGCGAACGCAACGGAGCGATCGTGTGAGCGCAAGGGTCCCTTTCGCCGAAGAGGGGGGGGGGTGAAAAGGAAAAAAGAAAAAGAAAGAAAAAATAAATAAATCACCATGAGCATGGTCAAGACTGACCCCAGCGTTTACTCGCTGAGATCTCTGGAGGCTGCCAAACGACTGGTCAAAGCGCCTGGGTTTCTGGCCGACTCGACCGGGGCGTTCTCCGAGCTCGTGGCGGAGAAGGTGATCAGGGCGTCTGCGGCCAACACCTCGGTGTCGGCGGACGCGGTCGTGATGATACTACAGGCCCACATGGGAGTGTCTCTCTTCAAGCAGCAGAAGGACACGAGCCGTTTGCTGGCGGGCTTCGTGTACAAGATGTTGATCCCGGACAAGTCCGTGCCCACGGGCACGCGGTTCACGAGGCGTTACAAGATCACGGATCAGCGAGAGGCCCAGAGAGGTACCTACGACACGGTGGGAAACGGGGTTCGGACCAGGGAGTACAGCCAGGTGTTTCAGCACACGTCCAAAGTGGTGACCATGCAGTTTGGATTTCTGCTCGGCATCACGGTGCCTTCCGTGGCGGAGGAGCTGATACGCAGGGAGCTGGAGCAGGCCAGGACTTCGTGGGAGCTCACCAAGACCATAGAGGTCCTGGAGTACTGCGCGGCTCAGCCCACGCTCACGGACAGGATCTGCCAGAAACTCTCATCCCTCCCCAGAGCGGAGAAGCTGGACTCTGTGCTGACGATGGCCGAGCTCATGTGCGGCACCGTGAACACGCATCCGGATTCTTTCGTGTGCGTGGTGGAGAACGCTCGCAGGGTCCTCTGCAGCGACAGGCCAGAGGTCCTCGTCATGGGAGACACCCTTTTCAGGGTGGTGTCCCAAGACTCCAGCGCCGTCAGGACGCGCATCGCTTGCGAAAACGTGAAGCTCGCGCCCGAGTTCTGCGTCTACACCGCCGCCGACGAGAAGTCGCGGGGCGACGGGGTCCACGAGTTCACCATGGAGTTGGTCAACAAACGCGAGCTGGGCGACGGGGACCTGGCTTTCGCGGACGACTCCAGCTTCAGGGACCAGGTCACGGAGATGCCGGTGAACCACATTCTGATCGGCGGCGGGCGTTCGGTCGGCATTCCCATCGCGCTGGTGGACGGCGTGCAGATGGAACACGGATGCGGGAGGGAGACGTCCACGGAGCACAAAGCTTTCAGCAACACCCAGGGTTTCAAGTGGGAGTACTTCACGGTGGGCTGCACGGCTCCGGCGCTCGGCCAGATATCGCCGTCCAAAGTGCTCTCTGCCACTGACTCCGAAGAGGTCGGCTACAAGCAGCTGGCCCAGCGATCGCCCTCGGTATCGTACCTGCACCAGTACGACGGCGCCGTGGTCTGCGTGACGCTGAGGGAGCTGCACCGCCTCGGCAGTCCTCGAGCTCTCTTCGGCAGGGAGCGCAGGGACAAGCTGCAGGGGGACTTGAACGCCTTCATGAGGAACGGACCCAGAGGGATCGCCGTGGGACGCATGGCGCAGTTGGCGCACAGCGATGACTGGTACCAGAAGATCAAGAACCCCGCGTCGCTGCTGGAGTTCGACGTTCGAAACATGGTTGTGCCCGAAGCCCCGGACGACGCCTCTCACGGATCGGCCGCCGTCGAGCCCGTGCGCTGGGTCGTCAGGCCCAGGGTGGCCCTGTTCAACACCTCCGCCATGAACAGCCTCTCCAACGAGATCGCGCAGATCGGAAGCGAGCTCCTCGCCCGCTTCGGAGACAGCGAGCACGCCAAGACCGTGACCCTCAACCTCACCTTTCTCAGCAAAGCCCTGGATTACCGCGGTGGTGCGCAGCGCATGCTGGAGATGAGAGGCAAGATTCTCGCGAACCAGCCCATCCGTGACTTAGAAGTGGATGGGTGGACGAGGGGCCGCCTGTTCTGGTCCTGGATGGCGGACCCCATATGCGCCGTGTACATGCGAAAGGCGCTCGGGGCCAAGGAGATCGGCGCCAATGCGCCTGATTTCACCGTGGAGGAACGGGAGGTCCTGGTGCAGCTCGAGGGGTTGATAACCGGAGTGCTGGCACTGTTTAGAAACGTGGTGGGGGACAGGGCGAACTCTGTCGTGGCCTCCATGCCCTGCTGCTTCAGCCACCGGCGCTACGCGGCCATGGATGGGTCCCAGGCCACGGTCAACGAACGCGGATATCCCGTCTGGTTCACCTTGGACGACATGGACTACTGCAACCTGATGTATTGGATCATCCTACCGAGCCTGGGGGCGAGGGTGTATCGCCGGCAACCCGTCGTCGAAAACGAAGCCCACGCGGTGCGCGACCCGCTGAGGTACAGGGATGGGGAGCCGAACCTCTCTCGCGAGCTGGGGCTCGAAGGCGACCTAGGATTGACCGTCGCCCGTCTGACCGGGGAATGCGTCTTCTCCAGGGTGGCGCCCGAGGCCTTCGCCGAAGACGCCAGCGAACAGTTCGAGCCCACTGCCTCTCGCCACGTCGACTGCACGGACCAGGGATTCCACAGGAACTCCGTGGTCACGTACATGTGGTCCATAAGACTGGGGAAGATCTCCGGCATCGGAAACGACCTGGCCAAAGCGCTGCTCGGCATGCACTACAGCACCCTGCTCACTCACGACGTGGTCAGGGACCACTACGACACCGTCTACTACTCCGGCTTGTCCTATCTGATGTTCAGGGGAGTGAGGTTCACGGGCTGCGGAGTTTCCCTGATGCAGCAAAAGTCAGCTCTGTACGCGCTGGGCACGCAGGTCCTGTGCAACCCAACGGCGAACAACACTCACCAGGTGTGCACCGTGAACCAGTACTGCGAGTCTGTGGTCATACCGGACACCCTGGAGTCGCCCGGGCTATACATCCCCAACCTGTACATGAAGGACGTGCGAGGGGGAGACGTGCACCTGGAGGGGCGCGGAGGGCCGTACGACATGGTGATCGCGGACGCCTTCAACGGCTTCTGCCCGGAGTCAGACAGCGCGTGCGGCTACCGCAGGCCGTACATCTTCACAACCGGCCGGTCCCAGAGCCTGCTGGGTCTGACGGGCGAGGTGCCCTTGGATCCGCTCATGCGCTCAGAGGCCTACACCTGCATGCCCACTCTGCTCAGGCCCTTCAGCTCTGCGCTAAGGCCGCGAGGCAGACGCAGAAACGACGGCGGAGAGGATAGCAACCACAGAGTCTTCTGCGAAGCCCTGCACGCGGCAGAGTTCGAAAAGAGCGTGCTGGATCATGTGGGGGACCTCTTCAAGGACACCACGGAGAGAGCCAACGGTAACAAGCGGGCCACGGACATCATGCAGCCCTCGCTCGGGGTGGCTTTCTGCGGTACTTACAGCATCGGGAAGACCTCGGACAGGAAGCTCATGAGCGCCTGCGCCGCGACGGGCGGCGAGCCCCTCGTCGACAGGCTCGCGCCCAGAATCAGCGGCACGGGCCTGTTCGCTTGCAACCCCATGCAGACCACCGCTCGGTTGATAGCTCCCATATTCAGCAGGATATTCGAGAGCCCCAACCATGGTCGCAGGCTGTTCTTGTGAGGGAGGAAACGGAACGTAAAACGGGCGAAGCGCGCGGGAGAAAGGAGAGAGAAGAGAAAGCAGGGAGGAAGGATGCCTCGGGTCAGGGGGCCCGGCTTAGCGCGCAAGGTGGCCCGCGGACTCTGGGCCTTTGCTGAATTGGTGCTTTTGTGCGGGGTCAATTTCTTCGTGACCCTGTACATGCACCCAGTTGACCGCGAGCGCGCCATCGCCTTGATTAGGAAGAGGGAGGAGGCCGAAGTGGACGCCGCCATCAACACAGTGGCCAGGTCCATCACGGGCCTGGACGCGAACATAGAAATGATCAAGGGGATCATCGGCTCCGAGTCATGTGACAGGGCCGTGACCGCCGAGTACGTGAACGAGCTGCGCTCGGCCGAGACTCAGAGGGACCAGCTCCGCTACATGCTCATGGCGCTCAGGGGCCGGATCGATGCTGTCAGGCTGGTGGGCGCGGTGGACACTCTGTCAGACAGCGTGGGGCTTCAACTCAACGCTTCGGCCAAGATAAACAGGACGGTGCTCGCCTTGAACGTCCACAGGGACCTCGACGACATGAGGGAACCGGTGTCTAAAATGACGGTGGAAGATGCCAGCGGGGCTTACGAAGACGGCCATCTTACTCAGAGGCACCCTCACTGGCTCGTGTGACCGCCCTTAAACTGGGTAGTCCCGCTACGGTTCTCTGATGGGGAACGCATATAAATTCCTACCGGAAGGTCTGGGTTGTTGGGGTTTCAGGGCTTTTCTTTTCTTTTCTTTCTTAGTGTACCTGCCCTTTGTATAAAGTGTGTCTCTTTTGCTGTGCTGCCTTTTTTGTTTTGTTTTCAAATGCAACAGTGTTTGACTGTCTGTGTGTGTTGATCTTGTAACAAATTCTGAATAAAATAATTTCTGAAAACACAACTGCTTGGCTTGTTTCCATATTCTGTTTGCCAAGAAATGTAGAGAGAAGATGTGAGACTACAGTAGGCGTACTTCAATCAACAGCAATATGATTTTATTCAAAGTACAAAAGGAAAATAAGTCTTACATTTCAAGAGGGTACAGTTCATGTGATTGGATTGCATGCTGAGGGTACAGTTCATGTGATTGGATTGCATGCTATGAAAAAGAAATGCACGAGGTAGAAAGACAACTACGCAAGCCTTCGCTGTTTCAATGGCAGTCACAAGGAATAACATCTGCTTGTCGAAAGAAACCTCTGAGATAACTGTGGTAAAGAAAACAAATTGTAAAAGAGTAAAAGCAAAACACTTCGATGACAATTCCTATGCAATCATGTTCCACACACCTGTTTTTTTTTTTAAAAAATATAATACAAAAAAATGATGATGAAATAATGTGAACATTGTGAGCAAAAATGTTCATACGTAGACATTTTTGTCACCTTCGTAGCAAATGGGTCGGGTCAGCGTATTTCCAGTCTCCGAGTTACGGTGGCAGTCGCTGAACTCCTCTGCCACGTTCATGTAAAGCGTCTGGGATTGGCAGCAAGACAGCGGCCTGTAGTCGAACAGAGCGGCCGCAGCTGCGTTTTTAGCCGAAAACACATCTGCGTCCAAGGTGAAGGGTCGTACCCTTTTGTGTACGTAGCTGGGATCCGCTTTCTCCATTCCGCTTCGGGCGGCAAGCTCAGCGATGGCTTGAACGATGGTGGGTCCATCGAGCGGCTTGCAGTCCAAGACCACGTGGATGTCCCTTTCAACGCGCCCGCCGCCTTCCCTTGAGCGGTACTGCACGGTGAACCACGTGCGCAGGAGGAAAATCATCCTCTTGAACTTGACCTCGGACACTGTCTCCCTCAAAGAACTGTCGATC
Organism: Oryzias latipes; assembly: GCF_053564925.1. Taxonomy (NCBI): domain Eukaryota; kingdom Metazoa; phylum Chordata; class Actinopteri; order Beloniformes; family Adrianichthyidae; genus Oryzias; species Oryzias latipes. The sequence goes on from NC_136240.1 coordinate 12,799,251, forward strand.
AGTGGGAGGACTCTCATGCTCCCACCCTGGCACACTCTGGTGGTGCACCACGCTGCCAAGACGATCTGTTCCTTGAACACGAAACAGCACCAGTGAAAGTAATGCGTGCCCATGTCCACGTCGAACAGCCGCGGCAGGTGCACGTCGGGCCCGATGGCCGCCTGGGTGCTCTCGGGGCACCATTTCCCCACTAGCACGCGGTCCCCAAAACCCCGGGGTGTGAGGCATGCAAACGTATCTGTAGGCATCATACTCAGGCAAGAGCTTATTTTCCCAGTAGGTGAAAGACATGTCGTTTGCTGGATTCTTTATCAGGGTCTGGAACGCTGCGTAAAAAAAAAAAAAAGAGAGAGAGAAATCAGAGAGAGGAAAGTCAGACTCTTGAAGCTGTGCAAGGTCGAGGTGCTAGAGGGTGTGCCTCTTACCTCGCTGAAGTTCCTCGTCACTTGGCGACCCTTCGGCCAACATCCTTTCAACGCATTCCTCTTTTTCGATCCTCGTCATGAAGCGGTCGCTACCTTCTCGCTCCAGTTCCCAAGCTCCTACAGCCTCCATCTCCGGCATGTCAGCCAGCGCGTTTGCCGTGGCGTTCACCATTCCGTTCTCGGAGACGACCCAGTGCTTTCGGCAGCCTCCCTGCGCTCTGATGCACAGCGTGCACAGGACGCATCCGCAGAGGCACTGCACGGGTCGATTGAGTTGCAGGAGATACCCGCAGCACACCGGCGCACGGTTGAAAACCCGTCTGCATGATGGGCAAGTGATGAGATCTTCGAGCGTGGATAGGGAGACGCCGGGGATGCCGTCCCAAGGGCGCGGCCCCGCGCTGCCCTCTGCGCTCCAGCACGCAAGCTCCTCTTCTGCGGGCGTCCTGGGCTCGCGTCGGTTGGACTCCACGGAGAGACAGAGCCCTGGAGACTCACTCTGCAGCGCTGCGCCGGGCTCGTCTTTCGGCGGCTCGACGTCAGGCTGCGAGCTCGGGCGTCCGTCCCCTCCATGGTCGAGATCTTCGTCACCCGTCTCGGGTGGCGGAAGTAGAGAGCCTGGAAGCTCAATCGTCTCCACGCAAGTCGAAGCGACCCGAGGAGGAACTTGGTAACCGTTTGGGGGTTCCGCCGCGCGCGGCTCGATGCAATCGGGGTACGTGATCAAGTTGATGTCGTCGTACGCTTTCGTGATGACGCTCTCGCACAGCATGGCGCTGGCTTCTTCCTCCAGCGTACCGTACTCCTCGTCCTCAGTCGAAGTCAAATAATATCTGGAGGGGTTTCTGTAACGCACCCACAGTGACACAAAAGACAACTTGTGAATATCACCTTCAAACCATGCCTCCCAGGATCGACGGGGATACCCACGGCTGGCCGCTGATGCTCCAGATGGCAGTGTGCAGCTCTTCGTCCATTCGCTTCGCGACCTCGACGCCTTCCTCGGACTCCGGGACGTCGATCTCCCCCGGGCGGAGCGAGCGTTCGCTCTCCGCGCCTCGGTCTTGCTCCGTGGCGTCCACTGGGCTAGGCGGAGGCGCCGGAGTGGGCTCGACGTGGTTTGCTTTCCGCAGGGCTTCGAGTCCAACGCAGATTGCGCCTCCCGGTACCGGCTGTCGCCCTCCATCCGCGAGGGCCTCGCGACACCCCGCGCTTTCAGCACCAGGACACAGAGGCTCGCCGCGAGCCTCTTCCGCCTCGTCTTCGGTTTCCTCCGGAGAGGCCGCCTCGTTTTCTACGCGCCCCCGACTCTTGTCGTCTTCGTCCGAGGAGGAGGCGCTGACATCAGATTGACTGCACGCGCGCTCTTTGGCCTCGTACTCGGCCGTGCGAATTTCGCCCTTCTCTTCTTCGCCCTCGCTGTACTCGCCTTCGCTGGAGCTGTCTTCCTTTGTCGAACAACACCCTAGTCTCCAGGGCCTGGTCGCGGTGTCTCGCTCCGTGCGACGGCCTCTCCGCGAGGACGACGATTGGGGGTTCGCGCTGTCAAAATTGCAACCGGCGTGAGGCACAGCCCAGCGAACTGCCTTTCGCCTGCCGTCGTGAGCTTCGCCGACATCCACGCCAAAGTGCGACGGTTCTTCACCAGTGGGCCCCTCTGGCTCGGTCCTCCTTTTCACGAGCCGAATCTCGGATTTAGTCCTGCGAGGGCTGAGGCTCGGGTCCCGCTTGCGCTTGATCCTCTCGCTCCGGTGATATTTGCCGTCTCCTTTTCGCACGCAACCGCCCGCAGGGTTTGCCCTTCTGCGACGAGGTGCAAATTCAGGGTCGAGCTCCTTTCCAACCTGCCTCTTGAGTGTCGGGTAGAGGGGAGGTTCGCGGTCGAGACGGACGCATCCGAGGGCCCGCTCGCGTCCGCTTCCTCGGTAACGATCGCGGACTCCATCCCTCTGGTCGCGGCGGGAGATCTCGCCCTCGGCCCACTCGGGCGTCCAGTCGAAGCGCTTTCTTTCTCTCCTTCTCTTCTCCGTTTCGTGCCTTCTCCTTTGCTGCAGGTTGCGCAGGGGAGAAGGCGTAGTGTATCTGCGTTGGCCCCCGCCGATCCTTCTTTGTTCGGGCCTGGCCTTCCTCTGCATCTTTTCGTTCTCGTATCCAGCCGAAATCACCCTCATTGCACCGCGGGCTTCGTTAGAACAGAGAGCCGAGTTCCACCCAGATGCCGAGGGGCGAATCTCTAGTGTTCCTGTACGAACGAACGCTGGGGTGTGAGCTCAGTCCTCTGTGAGCAAACTTGGCAGCACTTATATAGCCCCTCCTCGACAGTCTCGAAATCTCTGCAACAGAAGAAACTCTCACCTTCCTCACTTTCATGCCAAAACAAAACTCATCACTATCAGTGAGTCTGACCTTCCCCCAGAGTGCAAGAACTCCGCTCGCAGCAAGACGTCTCTGGGTTGGACGAGATCCGTCAGAGTCAGGCCGATGTTTACAGCGTCTGACCGATGTGAACAGCGTCCGTCCGACAGCCACTCGCCTCCTCCGACCAGGCTTAAAAACGGCCGAGTGCAGTTCATAGAATACGACCGATGCTCGCAGTCACTGTCCTCCCTCCTCGACCTTCCCGCGAAGCTCAAAAAGTCAGACCGGCATCTCGCACGCCAAGCATCCACGGTGGCATCAATCCGCTGTTAATCGGAGCAGCCCAGACATTCGAAACACAAAAAGTTCTGGGCTCAGAAAAGAAAACTGGTAGGCTCAGGGGAAGGTAGAGAATGTTTGGGAGCAATAGGAAAACAGGAGAGGCAGGGAGTAAGACATGAAGGTGGAGACTTGGGAGGAGCAGTGCTCAGGGGAAGGTGGAGAATGTTTGGGACCAATAGGAAAAAAGGAGAGGCAGGGAGTAAAAGATGAAGGTGGAGACTTGGGAGGAGCAGTGGAAGCCCATGCTCTATGAAGGTGGGGGGAGAAAAGAGAGCAGAGTGGTGTTGGTTACCATAAAATTACTTCTGATCAGCGCAACTGCTTGTGCACGCAGATGTTTTTTTTTTGTTTTGTTTTGTTTGTTTTGTTTTGTCAATTCACGCTTGCAGAAGCCAGGCTTACAAACCTCTCTCTTTCCCACTCCGGAGATCGGCAGGAATAAAGCACAGGGTGCACTGCCGTGAACGTGTGAACACATTTTTTGGGTTTTTTTTTTTGACAAAGAAAATGTGTAGTGTATTTTCCCAGAGATGAAGCGCAAGCTGTGTTCGGTGGCAAAACACTTCAAAGCAACGAGAGCATTTTTGAACGAGCTCCTTTATTTCGCACTCAAACGCACAGTGTCCATCTCAGAGCGCACCGAGCTTTTCAAACAGTTTCACGACAAGATACATCTGCTTATATCCAAAGGATGGTGCACATGCAACACAGACAAAATGAAATACACATGAAAACCCACTACGCAAACTACATTTCTCTTTCCCACTCCGGAGATCGGCAGGAATAAAGCACAGGGTGCACTGCCGTGAACGTGTGAACACGTTTTTTGGGTTTTTTTTTTTGACAAAGAAAATGTGTAGTGTATTTTCCCAGAGATGAAGCGCAAGCTGTGTTCGGTGGCAAAACACTTCAAAGCAACGAGAGCATTTTTGAACGAGCTCCTTTATTTCGCACTCAAACGCACAGTGTCCATCTCAGAGAGCACCGAGCTTTTCAAACAGTTTCACGACAAGATACATCTGCTTCTATCCAAAGGATGGTGCACATGCAACACAGACAAAATGAAAAAAAAAATACACATTCGATCCAACTACACAAACTACATTTCTCTTTCCCACTCCGGAGATCGGCAGGAATAAAGCACAGGGTGCACTGCCGTGAACGTGTGAACACATTTTTTGGTTTTTTTTTTTTTGACAAAGAAAATGTGTAGTGTATTTTCCCAGAGATGAAGCGCAAGCTGTGTTCGGTGGCAAAACACTTCAAAGCAACGAGAGCATTTTTGAACGAGCTCCTTTATTTCGCACTCAAACGCACAGTGTCCATCTCAGAGAGCACCGAGCTTTTCAAACAGTTTCACGACAAGATACATCTGCTTCTATCCAAAGGATGGTGCACATGCAACACAGACAAAATGAAAAAAAAAATACACATTCGATCCAACTACACAAACTACAGCATCTTAGTCCTCCTCAGCTTTGCGGATCTGGGGATCGCAGGCCCTGCTCCGCCTCCCCCTCCGCAGTACACCAAGTAGATGATCCCAGCAGAAAGCGCTCCGCACCAGGTCGTGAGAAGGCCCATCGAAATCCACAAAGCCGAGCTGCTGGCGAACCCCGATAGCCAGCCTCCCAAAGAGACTCTCCCTGCCACGATCTCGTTGTACTTTGCGTCAAAATCAGTCAGGTCTCTGGTGATGTTGTTCAGGTTTTGACGCACGGACAACAGGTTCGACGTCGTGTTCACGGCTTGCAGCAGCTCCATTTCAGGAGTCCCGGGCAGACTGTCTTTCAGCAGGTCCGCGAACGACACCGGCCCGTCCGATATGTGCGGCCTGGAGAAAGGCTTCAGCGGGGGGGATTCGATCTCGACCGTGACCGACCCCTCCATCCAAGTTACCTTCTTGTCGCGGTAGCAGATGTTTCTGTGGCACTCTCCGCACACGGTCTTGCATTCCGAGGGGTCCTCGACGCACCTCCTGTACCTTTCGTGAAGCTCGGGCCTCCTGCAGTACTTTCCGTGGCAATCGGAGGGCTCGTAGAACCGTCCGTCTATGAGCCAAACATCGTAGTCTGGCCAACAGGGAACGCCATCGGTGCTGATTTTGGGCATTGGTATGATCCCTCGGACCACGGCGCGCTCCACGGCGTTCGGCAACGAGTGCACGATGAACAGCTTTCGATTTCTGTACAGGGCCGCGCCCACGGTCGGGAACTCGGACAGACCCGGGTGATCGCGCATCACGGTCATGCCACTGGGGCAGCTCCCCGAGCGCTTGGAGGCGATTTGCCTCAGACAGTTTTCCACCCCCCTGGCCATGAACTTGGTGTGCATGGCAGCCTGCGTCATCTGATGGGTCACGCTTTGCATCTGAGCGTACCACATCTGGTAGCTGGCCATCACGGAGAACTTGACGTTGGTGTCTCGCAGGGCTGCCTCGGTGTTGCGCTTCATCGCGTCCCTGAGGAGTCCAAAGTTCTTGTTGGCGATCTCGGTGTTGCGCTTCATCTTCCTCTCCTGTTCGTCTATCCTCCCGTCTATCAGCGCCACGTTGGCGTCGAGCCGGTTGCTCACCTCCACCAGTTGCCCAGCGACATTCGTGAACGCGTTCTTCACGGAGTCCATCTGGACCTCCAAGCGATCCACTCTCTGAGACACGTGCAATGCCAGACCCAGGGCAGCGCCTCCGAGCAACGAGCCCAGGAACCTCTTGTGCCTCGTGCGGCGTCGCTCGGGCCCGTCGAGTGCCGGGAAGGGTGCATTGTCGGGCAGGGCGTACGCAGAGGCCTTGCGCTCCTGCGCGGCCAACTCCTCCAGACCCTCTCTCATCAGGTCTCCGGCCCTGCGGGCATCGTCTGTGATCTCGTGCGCTGAATCGCACAGCTTGCCGTAGTCTCTCCGGCAGCCGTCATCACCTCCGCAGACCGAGATCAGGCAGGGCTTGAGGGCGCTCACGTCATAGTTGACGCAGCTCACGTTCAGGTTGATGTAGTCCAGGCCCGAGGTGAAGTTGGACACGAAGTGAATGGCTTCCGCCGGTTTCACGATCACCCCGCGATCGTGCTCCACCACCGGCCTGTCCAACGCGTAGCTTTCGTCCACGGAGACTAGATTCAGGCCCTGGCTGCTCTCTCCCGTGTTGTGCGCGGTGCACACCCTGCTCACGGGCGGAGCGTACTCGACGAACCTTTTCGCGTCCAGGATCCCCACAGTGTAGTGATTGGGATCGGTCGTGGGCACCATGGTGTTGATGTTTATCGCTACCTGCGGAGGCCTGCCCGACGACTCGACCCGCTTGTCCTGTTCCCCGGGGGTGCACGACTCCATGGCGTACAAGTTCCCCACGTAGATCCTGTCGTAGCTGGTCGAGTACATCTCCCTGTGGGGCTCCTTGAACACCCCGAGCGCTCCGTGGACGGCCACGAGGCCGGGGCACACCAGAGTGTGGCTCAGACCCACGTTGTACCGAGGATCCAGGGAGCTCTTGGAACCCGACGCCGGATCTTTGTACGCGCTCTCCGGGACGGTGATCACGATGTCGCCCAGCTCGTCGAGCTCGGGCAGTCTTTTGTTCGTAGAGGGCAGCGGCGGCGGCGTGCGGAGCTCGGCGGACCTCGCGAACCTGGAGGGCTTCCAGCCGGACGCAGGCGTCGCGGCTCCGGCCTTCGCGGTGGATATGCCCGCCGCCATCTGCTGCCTCTTCCAGTCCCTCAGCCTGTGCACGGCCGAGGCGATTCCCAGTATTGCGGGCATGTCAGAACGCACGCCACGCTTGAAGTCAGAGTCCACGGGGGCTATCAAGAACTGGTTCACGCCGAAGGCCACGGCCACGAGTTCGGGAAACCGCTTCAGGGTCTCGAAAGACGTCGAAGACACGGTCACGTTCACCATCACTCCCCTGGCCCAGACCGTGGTGCTGGAGCCCGAGCAGCACTTGGTGTTGAGGTCTTCTTCGCACCTGAGCGCTGTGTTGGTCTCCAGGTCCGCTAAAGGCAGACCGCCCTCCACCTCCCACCTGCCCGCGCCCTCAGGAGCGCTGAGCTTCAGTCCTCCGGTGAGGGATAAGGTGAAGACGATCTTGTTTGCTCGGACTCCTGTCCTGAGCAGAGTCATGAGGTAGGGGACGACGGCGTAGCGCTCGTCGTCGCCGCCGTCAGTCCTCTGTCCGCTCGGGCTCACCCACGCGTTCTGGCAGTGCCTGGGATCCTTCGCGTCCGCGCGGCCCCGCGGCGTCACGAACGCTTCGAACTCGGTCAGGTCCAAGAAGTCAGTGCTCGCCAGCAGCCCGCGAGAAGGAGGCAGTCCGAGGAACAACTTGCGGACGCCTCGTCTGTGCAGGGCGGACGCGGCAAGCTTCGCAACTCTGCCGAACTGACGCCTTTCCCAGTTCGACTTGGAGCAGTTCGTCAGCCCCCACCGGCTGGCGTCCAAGAGCAAAGCCGTGGACGAGACCGAGGCGCTGACCCTCGCCAGGGTTTCGGCCACGGACTCCAGGACCGCGGGGAACTCTTTTCGGTCCGGGGACACGGGGACCACGCACTCGTCAAACGGGACCTTTGCCACGACGTGGCCGGCTTGCGCCACCGTGGCGAACAGGGCCGCGTCTAGAGCTACGGCTAAGTAGCCTCCGGCCGAAGAGTACAGAGCGCGCTCCACCGAGATGACAGTTGCGTCACACATGGAGGGGGCGACAAAGTCTCTGATCTCCTCGGGCGTCGGCGAGTAATCCGGGCCGCGGGCGGCCAAGTCGTCGACGCCGGAGATCTCGCACATGGCCAACGGAGCGGAGGCCAGGCCGTCCCAGTTGGTCAGACCCGGCCTCGCGTGCTCCGAGCTGCTCACGCAGAACGTGTTGCCGTTGGATTCGAAACAGTTGTCTCCCAGCTGCTGGTGGCAGGCGCCCATCGCCTCCGCGTCCCCCAGGCCGACGTACACCAGCACGCAGGCGTAGGCCGAGTTGCGGATGGCCAGGACGTCGTCCGAGTCAGGCCACCGCCTGCTGGCCTCGGGCGCGCGCAGCGTTCTCTTCATGAGCTTGTAGGCCGCGCACTGAGCTCCCGGGTCGCATTCGTCCGACGAGTTCGCCCCGAAGTAATAGTCTCTGTTGCGAGGGCTGGCGTGCAGCATCGCCGATATCCTGTTCAGCGGCGCGTGCGCGACCACCCGCTCGGAGCACCCGAACCCCCCCGGGACCGGGACGCACGAGGACCTGTCGAGCTTCTTCACGTAGGCTCCCAGCATCACGCCTTCCGTCTGGTACCTGGTCAAGTCGGGAGAGCGTCCGCGCGTGTCTCTCCACAGGGCGCCGATACTTCCCGGGCAATAATGCGTGCACTGGTCCCGTTCACCCTCCTGGGAGCCGATCCTGCGCAAGGCGAAGCCTCCCTGGCTGGTGCCCATGCACCAGCCGGTGTGAGCGCCACATTTCGTCACGGAGATCCACGCGTAAGGAGCATACCCGTAAGGTTCGTAGTCCGCGGGCGCTTGGGTTCGGGCTCGGCAAAGAAGCCAGACGGCAAGCGTGGCGACGAGCGCGAGCATGTCACCACCCTTCCGAGGCGGTCGATCGTCGACCGGCTCGAGAAGGTGCGCGCTAATACTCGACGCCTCCCCCCCCCCCCTGGTAGGAGTCGGGAAGCCCGGCCTCGCTCTTCACAGGAGAGGGTGAGAGGGGTCGCCGTTACCCTTGTCCGCATCTGTCTGCTTGCGCTTCATGAGCGACTGACACGTGGCGGCCAAGCCTATGAACTGCTTCACCGCGTCGTTGTGAACCTTGGCCACGGCCTGGTCAGGGACCAGGAAAAGTCTACCCATGTGGGTGCGCACGCGGTTCATGACGCGAACGGACGCCTGGCTCGCCAGGGAGTACGAGCCCGAGATCAGGTCCAGGGTCATGCTGCGCAGCACCCCGGCGACGTTCTCGTCGTCTCTCGCGCAGTGGGCCAAGTGAAGGTTGATCTGCTTCCTTGTGAAAGCGTGATGGCATGACTTCAAGTAGGGAGCCACCTCCTGCGGTTCGAGCACTCCGATGGAGTCGAGGGTGTTTCTGTCCAACCTCTCGCACAGGAGGCACTTGGAGCGCTCCTTTTCGTAACAGAGACTCCTGATCGAGGGATGCTCCCCACCGCTTATGTTCATGTGAAGCATGGGATACTGTTTTCTGAGAAACTGATCCGCTTCGCTGACGCTGCGCATCTCGCCCTCCGTCAATTCAGAGGCCCCGGCCTCGGGAAACATCTGAAAGATGGCCTCGGAGGCCATGCTCGACAAGTAGCCCGGCGAGTCGTGGGACGCTTCGTTCTCGGCGCTCGACGACGACGACGGCGGGCCGTCCGGGTACCGCCCGAGTCTGCCAGCGGCCTCGCGGCCTCGATTACTAACCGCGGAGGCCCTCCGTCCCCCGAGCGGTACCCTGGTCTTTTCCCCCTCGCCTTCCGCTCCGCGACGCGTCGACCGGCATGGACGGCCCGAGGCTTCACCGCGTGAAGACGGGCGGGGCCCGAGCTCAGAGTCCATCGTTCGCGAGCCGTGAGGAGCCCGGTGCTCCATCCAGAGGAGTCTGGGGGGTGATGGAGAGCGACAGGTCGACCGTGCGTGGGGCGCTCTTTTCCTCCACGAACCCGTGGTTCTGGGGTATCCCGGCGCACAGGCGATGCGTGTTCCGCACAAGCTCGGAGCGCTCGATAGCCGTGATAGAACGCGCGAGGTGTAAATGGTGCAAACCGTCCCGCGGGGAGGTGCCGCGTTTCGACCAGGACGAGTTCGAGCGGATCAGGACGAGGTCTTACTTGCGCGGGACGTTCGGCTTGTCGCCAGCCGAAGCCGGTCGTCTTTCGGAGCTGCTGGCGGAGCTTGCACTTTCGGCCGAGGGGAAGGGCGCCTGTCCGTTCGCGGGCACCCCGCCTTACTGCACCGTCGAGAACGTGGTTCACATCTCGGGGCCGGCGCTGGAGAGACTCATGGAGTTCGACGACGAGTTCGTCTGGGGAGACAATCTGATCTTCCACGCGGGAGCCCATCCACGCTCGTGCCACACTTAGCCACTCGAAGCGTGAGCCCACCTATATACGGCGGCGGGTTACGTCTCTCGAGGAGATGGGCGCCTCGAGATCGGGGAGAGGAGAGATGCCGAGCGGGGACTGTCGAGGATCCCCCTACGTCCCCCGGACGGGACCACTGTTCTGCCTTAAGGGCCAGAGCGTGTACGTGAAGATGACCGAGGCGGACGAGAAGAGGGCCGTGCTGAGCGAGAGCGACATGACGCTGGCGGGCTACGCCGATAGCGGCGAGTGCGAGGGCGAGGAGCTGCGCTCTGACCCGTCCGTCTTCGTGCCGATCTTCTGCAGAGAGTGCTACGGGACAGGGACACGGGATTACGAGGAGGCTCTGCGGGACATTCTCGCTCGCGGGACAGACTCGTTCATCGTGGGCGTCTGCAGCGTGTATGGCGCGGCCCCCGACGAGATTTACCCCGAATCGAGGGCCGAGTTCTCGGTGGGGAACGCGTTGTCATTCTCGGGGGCCTGCCACCCGCAGCCCGGCAAGGCCGTGTTCCTGCACGACGCGGAAAGAGACATCGGCCGTGTAAAGTGCTACTGGCACGTTCACAGCAGGTCAGCGGACAAGACCTTCCTGTTTTGCTGCGTGGCCTGCGACGGCACAGAGTACACCGCCAGGTTGCTCTCGGAGCTAAGGAAAAACGAGACGCTGAGCACGGCCTTCAGCTTGGGAACAGTGGGAGACAACTCCGTCGGGCCCGTCGTCGAGGAGTGCAGCCTGGTCTCGGTGCCCATGCGACCAGCCTGCTTCTGCGTGGCGCTCACGGACAAGGACCTCGTGTCTCGGACCATGACGAGGATGGGCTTTTGCTCGGTGAAGGACAAAGCCCTCGAAGCCGGGCTGCGCCCGGACGAGGGGGGCAGCCCGCGGGAGCCGGAGGGGACCGGACACCCCGGACTCCGGGAGGGCGAGAGCTCGGAAGACGGGATCGAGGCCGTGAGGCGGCTCGCGATCAAGCAGGCGGACGAGTTGCGAGCGCTCGAGGACGTCCTGAAAGCGATCAAGGTACAGAACGGGGTTCTCGCGCAAAGGTTGAAATGGCCCCAGGACCCCGACACTCTGTTCACGATGCGAGGGGCGAAGGACTTCACGGAGCGCACCGGGGTGAGCAACAGACTGTGTGCGGGCGAGGAAGCTCGTACTAACGCCGCGAGACCGGACCGAGGGGGTCGGGGGTCCGAAAAGGACATGGAGGCCCGCGAGGATCAATCGCAACAAGCTTTGTCGAGGTACGAACTGGAAGAAGTAAGGCGACTACTCTCCGCTTCGAGACGAGCCGGGGAGGAAGTGGGCCAGCGCCTGCCGCAATACGGAGTCCGTGGGGGAGATGCTCTGGCGGCACTGGGGGGGTCGACCCGGCGAGCCCCGCACTACAGCTACTGCGAGGACGACGACTACCACTGCAACGAAGTCGCGTCAGGTCGTCCCCGGACGCGATCTCAGAGTGGGAAGACAAAGCCCTCACCGGTCGACCGCCTGACGGAGCAACAGAGGAGAGAGGTAGCGCTGGAGTACAACAGACAAGAGTCCGAGAGAGAGGAGGCCTCGCGGAAAAAGAGGGAGACCATGATCGAAATGATCAAAGTGAGCATGGGCGACTTGATCAAGAGCGGCATCAAGGATGCGATGCACCAAGAGCGCGGGTTCCAGGCGACCGCTGAAGAGGTCGGGGCACCCCAGTCAGCTTTGCCCAGCGCCGAGTTGCAGACCCTAGCGAGAGACACTCCGTACAACAGGCAGCCTAGGAACTTGGACGGGCGGCGGCCTTTGCCCGAGAGCCTGTCCGTGGACGTCCCAGCGCTGCTGAAAGAACTGGAAGAGCTGCGACAGCGATCGTTCGCGAGGAGCTCCGGAAAGAGCGGGGACAGCGAAGGATCGCTGCCCATGGACACGGACGACGACGCTCCCACCGGCGGAGGCGCGGAGGCCACTAGCTCCTTGCGCAGCAACGGCACAGACACGACGGCGGCGAAAAACAAGCAGCAGGCGGGCTACACTCTGACGTGACCAACTCGACCGTTCGACACTCGGCTGGGCGAGAACGCGGGTGCCTCTCTGGGTCTGATTTGGGCGTCGAGCGAAGACGAGCTCTTCGATCACTTTCGCAACGCGAGATGCTGCCACTACGTCCACCTGGGGACAGAGTCCGGGAACGCGTTCAGGTGCAACGGGTACTGCGCGTGGCGCACCCACGACCGGGAGGTTTTCGAACGGATGAGCGAGCTCGGTGCAGAAGTTGCGTCGATGCCCTGCGTGCAGGATTCGCACCTGGCCGGAAACACGGCCGACGCGGTGAGAGCAGCGTGCCAGCTGTGAGGCGAAGGCTGACGGCCTCCGGTCCCTCGAGCTTGGGGTTTCAGACGGCGCATCTGACCGACTAACGATCGTAACGCCGCGGACGATGGTGGGGGGGGGGGGGGGGCGACTCGAGAACAGCAGCTGGAGAATGCTGCCGAGGACTTTCGTGCCCGATTGTGACCTGATCGCGTCGGCCGCACTGAACAGAGGAGCGGTCGTGACCTCCGGCGTCCACCCGCTATATCTATCCCCCGTGGTGTGCTGGCTCAATCGCACGCGTGAGCGATCGCGTCGGGCCAAGCGCTCTGCAGTCTGCGCGCTGAAAGGAGCGTCAAACGCGGCGAGCATGCTAGCCATCTTCTCCCACTCCGTGAAGCTCTGGGATTACCCGACCTTGGACGCGACCGCGGCAGGTTGGTCCCTGACAGTCTGCGCGGCTCTGATCGCAGGCCTAGCCGTGGCCGCTAGCAGTTCCAGAGCATTGGCCTCTCGAGCGGACCCCAAAGTCATTGCTCAACCGCTGCGGGTCATTCCCCTCTGGGTCAAATGCCTTCTGTCCGCACTTTTGTTCTCTGCCTACACGTACACCTGGATGTACTGCGCGGACCCGTCTCGTTCTGGCTGCTGGGAAGAGGGCCGTAGAGCCTGGCCGCCGCTCTGGTCTTGCACGGTCGGCTTGTTCCTGTGGATTAATGCGGTCGGTTTGCTGGGACTGCTCGGGCAGACCCGTTTGTGCTAAGCGAGAATGGGATTGTGCGCAATCGGGGCGAGGTTTGGGCTTTCTTTTTTCATCTTTTGTTCACTGATCATCCGCAACCCTCTGGAACGGGGTTTCCAGTGGATCGTAGGATACGAGACCCTACTTGCGGTGGCGGCCGTAACATCGGTAGCGTCCTGTGTGTGCACGAAGTTCGCCTGCCTGATCGAAACGCACAGACGCATGCAACACCTGGCCCTCTCAATCACGAGCAAAGGGGAAACTGTGGCAGTGTACAGGGAGAAGAAGCTGTCGACGGTCTCCCCTCAGGACGACGACGCGGCTCGCTACGGGAAGCGAGCCTTCGGGCAGCTCCAGGACACACCCTTCCACCCTCGCGACAGATACGACGCGCCAAACTCTTTCTGGTGCGCGCTGACGACTGTCGCGCTCGCCTACAACACGGCTCACATCGCGCTGACCGACGCCTCGGATCCCGAGCCCCTCGCCTGTGGCGCTCCGGCACTGGCGCTTTACTGGTGCGTGACCAGAAGCGCGCAGCTGGCGCTCTCTTGACAGCGTTGGCGCAGCTCGCACTCTGACCGTGATGGTATTTACAAACGGGACAAGGGAGAAGAGGATGATGCACCCGAGGACTCCAGTGCGCTCCGAGAGCTGTCTGGAGGTGCTCCTGGAGGTCTTTCTATCCGCATTGGTGATCGCCAACATCGTGCTGTGGTTGCAGAGGTTGTTCTTCCAGATACACCAAAGACTGGAATAAGGGAGAGGATGGGTACCGCGGGGAGTTCGGGAAGCGCCTGGTGGACGAAACTCGCCTCTCCGAAAGACGACGGGGCTCTGCGGAAGCGCCTCGGGTTCTCGAGCCCCGAGGCTGACCCGGCATCCCTCCGATGGTGGTCCGATCTCGCTCGCGGAGGAGCATCGGAGCAGCAGCGGGACCTCGGCCACCAAAGCGTAGAGGACGGGGTCGACCTGGGTTCGAAGCAGAAGCTCCAGCCCCAGATCTCCTCGAATCTGTCAGCAAGGAAATCTACCAGCAAAACAATGAGCACGGACGACTTTTGGAGATTGAAGGTGGCAAAAGTCCAGGGTGGCCAAACCCTTCACCGCAGTTATGACAGAAAACAGCGAAAGAAGGAAAAGAGTCAGCCAGAGTTGGAGAAACTGTTGTGACCGCGTTTGACAAATGCAACATGTTTGCGAGCTCACACGAGCGTGTGCAGGTGATTGTAATGAAACGAGAATAAACCAATCATTCGCTGAAACCAAAGTCTTTTTGTTGTCTTTTATTCGCATTGGTACACAGTACAATGTCACACAAGAGAGAGCATTCTTTTATTTGTTTTTTTTTTTTAAAAAAAAAAAAAGAAAACACCACCACCAAAGAGACCACCACTCCCAAGGCCACCCTTCACCACACACACCCACACCCCTACACACCATCCACCTCCCGGCAAAGCCGACCCACTCGGAGTTTAAACTAAAAAGACAGAGGGAAACGGAGAAGTTCGACACCGTTGCGACCCGCAGACCGATCAACAAGCAAACGGGCATGCTCCGCAAATATTCGCAGAGAAGTCTTCTGGCCATCTGGGCTCCTCGATCGGCTCCGCCGTCGCCAGCCGTTCGAGAAAGCGAAATGATCGATCGGGCTGCGCTTTCTTCTCGGACGCAGCCGAGCCAGTCTCCAGAATGCTCGCCCTCGCTGCTGCAAGGTGTCGTCCTTCTCCCCTTCTGCAAAAAAGTGGAAGCGGGAATTCAGAAAACTACTACTGAGACAGACCTCGAGCAGGGATCCGATCTGGACATGACCCCAGAGCTGGACCTATCTCAGCACAATCTTCCGAGCACTTACAAAAATACGAGCGAGAGCCACAAAGTGCAGGGGGGTTATCTCCCTCACCTCCAGGAAAAGGCTGAGAAGAAGATAAAGAAAACCACCCGCGAGAGCCAAAACTCGCAGACCTCTTCTACCGAGCCGTGCGGCCTTCGGAGCCGAGAACCGGACGAAGTGGAAGCTCTTATCTCGGGGCCTCTCGTAAAAGCGGTGAAGATAGTCGTGTTCCATTTCCTCACCACCTGTTTGAGCAAGGTCCGTAAAGAAGAGTGCTACGGCTGTCAGGTCGACCACCCCAGTCAGATGCAGCACCCCTGTCTGTTCGTAATCGAAGAGGGCTTTGTTTACTCCAACTTTTCTGCTCTGGTTAAGAAACTGCTGACTCCTGGATATCTTCCAGCCGTCAAAACGTTCCTGTCCATGCGCAACATCATAGAGAAGGACGAGAGGATCCGAGCAGTGACCGACGCTCTGCTTTACGAACTGAGACACAGCGCTTTGAACTCACACGGTGATCTCGTGTCGACTGTGTACGAAGGACTGACAGAGGCCGAGGAGATTGATTTCGAACAGCTGGAAGTTGTGTCTAAGGTTTGGGAAGGTGATCTTTCCGCCTGTCCCAATTGTTTAATTTGAAGAAGAGATGCGAAAAACACTGTGATGGCTTTCACAGTAAAAGTTTGTGTGTAACCTGTGGGGGGGAAAAAAAAAAAAACATCTCTCACAAGATGAAATGTGAAAACAAAGAAATGAAATTCTGTCTTGAAAGAAGTGTGTGCTTCATCGTTCATCAAGTCAGACAAACCATTAGCCGTCAGACCTATATCTGGAGCCAGACAATTCTGCGAACCGGCTGCAAGAATTACATCTGAAGCCAGTCCTCGCAACTAAAAAAAAAAAAAAAAACATTCCTCGTACTAGCAAGGCCAGAAGCCTTCGCTTGAAAAGGACAGGGTTCAGACTGCGTTCAGAGTTTCATTACCCGGTCCAACCAGGCCGCACGGTGGAATACGGTCAAGACGAATGTGGTGTGATTATCTATGCCAACGTTTAAAACAGTCACGTACCAGAATGCCTATGTTTAAAACAGTCACGTACCAGAATAGGATCGTTGTGGAACGAGAATAAATCAGTGACTCAAACCAAGGTGTGTTGTCTTTTATTCACATCAGCACAATTTCATACACGAGAGAACATCTGTTCCACAAGCAATTTCAACAAGCAAACTGCATGATTGTGCACAAGCAAAGCTGTCTTTCTGGGTCCGAGGTAACAGTCGTCCTCCCCTCTTCGTGCGGGACTCCTTCCGTCTCTGCTGCTACAACAGCCACCTATGCATGTCGAGTTGAGCCACGAACCTATCCCCAGTCCGGATCGAGCTGGCGATGTGCCCTTTCCGAGCTCGTAACACCTGTCCTCCCGCGAAACCCTGCACACTTTCCACGACGGTCATCGCGTGGCCGATCACAGTCTTGAGGAATCGCTTCGCCTCTTGGTCCTGCACTAGCCGAGCTGCCAGGTTCGAGTCGAATCTGTCGTTCACCAAAGACGCGGCCGCGTTTCGTGTGACAATGTCCACTCGATGGTAGTCTGCTCCGTTGGCCAGGAGGGTCATTATGGCCAGCACGCTCTGGGGGTGGTAAGGGGAGACCAGCTGGAACACGTCGAAGTCACCGTCATGCTTGAGCGCCTGCACGACCTCCTCCACGGGATCTCCTCCGCAATCGCAATTTACGCGTCTGGTCGCGAGCAGACCGCCCCAGATGCCCTTGTTGACGTTGAGATCGTAGCCCGGGTCCCCCTCGACTCCGAGCTGCGCCGCCACGTCTTTTCTGTCCGGGAGCTGAACAGAGAACCTGTCGCCCTGTTTCAACGTTTCGTGGCCCGTGTTGATCAGCTCCACTTCGTACAAGTGGGGAGCGTTCAGGAACGGTCTGTCCACGATGGAGCTGCTCGCGCAGCACACGGCCACCTCCTTGAGGCGGCCAACGGATTCGAGGCTGAGGCCGTGTAGAGTGGGAACGTAGCGGTTGCTGTCTTTGACAAAGTGGAACAGGCCCGGAGGGAGGTAGTTTTTCGAGGAGTCGTACTTGTAAGCTCCGTAGGGGACAGACTGGCTGCGAGGCTTGCTCTCGCTCAAGCCGTGTGTGTAAGCGCGGATCGGCTCGTGTATCCTGGTCGACGACATCTGCGTTTGCGGCTGAAAACGAAAAAAAAAAAAAAAAAAAAACAAGCAACGACAACAACTAGTCCGCGTTCGGGCGACAGAGAAACTCGAGCGCTCGCAAAGGCTCTCTGCAGGTGGGCGCGTGCGGGGCGTTGGGCGCTTTCAGGACGATCAGAGCCGCGGCGAGCACCTCCAGTAGCACAGGACCCTCTTCTACGTGAACTCTGAGCAGCCTAACCGTAAGCATGTTGAGATTCTCCTCCGAGAGCTCCCCGAATGTCCGCGAGAACCACGGGCACCACTTGGTCACGATGTAAGATCTCAAATCACACCGGGACTCCGCTCGAGGGGGCTCCGGCTTCTCCACCGAGCCGTCCTCTCCTCTCGTTCGGGGGTTCGTCGCGCGAGCCGCGACCCGGCTCGGCCCTCGAGCGGCGGACTTTGGCGAAGCGAGGAGTATCAGCTCTTCCAGCGTGAGTTCGTGCCACATGGTTCGAGCGAAAGGTCGGTCGCGACGACCGTAAAGAAGAGGAGATTTCTGGCTAGGCCGAGGGCTCAGGCCGAGTAGTTCATCTCCACGCGTTTGCGGTAGGCCACTAGCCTCTCGTCGTAGAAACCCACCCGACCGACAGACTCTACAAAGTTGCAGTTTGTCATCTGCAGCTTTTCTCTCCGAGTGACTCTGCTGAGCGCCACGTACACCGATGGTTTTATAGGGGACATGGAAAAGTTTCGCGGCGGGTGGTACAGCACCTCTCCGCTTATCGTACAGCCCTGACAGTCGTAGGTGTTCATGGCCAGCATGCAGGCCAACGGGTGCGTGGTCACCGTCCAGTTTTCGCAGTGCCACTTGGAAGGTCCCACTTTGTAAAGACGACCGGTCCTGTCTCCTCTCACGTAGAACTCGTAAGCCTGGGTCTCTTTCCGGAACGCCATCCCGCTGATCAGGCCTTCCACTTCGAGCGGCGAAACCGGGTCCCCGGCGAGGTTGGCCGCCGGCGAAAGGGCTTTACGAGGCACCGGTCCGTCCTCTACGGGCTGTATGCCGTTGTGGTCCATGTGCCAAAGCATCCTGACCTTGCAACCGACCCAGAGCTCGGGGTTCCTGAGGTAGTCCCTTTCGCGTGGGCGCTGGCCGCCCTTGAAAAACACCCTGGGCATCGCAAAGAGTTTGGGTAAAGCCTGAGTCGCCTGCTGAAGGACGTTGTACCACTGGGCGGGTCCCTTGCTCGATGATCCGTGCTTGGTCACGCTCAGGAACACCTCCGCCTTTCGTGTTGCCCTGGCGGCGTAAGCCTTTGTGTAGGCAGCGAGCTGTTGGTCCTGGTGGAAGATGCGAGTCTTGTGAGGCTCGTGCTCGGGGTCCATCGCCTGTCTCTCGCTGACGAGCAGCTGACTCCTGAAAATGGTCCGGGACTGCTGCGTCACCGTGTTGAACTGGAGGTAGGAGAGTGTCTCGGCGTAGCCTGGGTCGTCGAACTGCCGCCTGTTGACAAAGAGCGGGGTGGAGCAGCACAGCAGCGTTTCCATGCGACCGGTCTCCCAGAGGAGCGGGCCCGAACCGGCTGGCTGCAACTGGGACACGCTGCCCGCCAGGATTATCAGAGGACCCGCGTCCGGACCGTAGAACAGGGCGAGTATTCTGAGCATCCTCTCCAGAAGCCTGGCCGTCATGAGCCCGTACTCGTCCACGACCAGCACGTTCGTGCCCAAGAACGGAGGCGCGTCCGCCAAGGCGCTGCGGCCTCTCAGCCGAGCGAAGATCCTGCTGCAGGCGGAGCAGCTCTCTGGCCTCGGCAGCTCGCAGGAGTGTTTGTCGACGGCCCGGTCGACCTTCGACCGGCGGAACGCCCGGAAGGCGAGGATCGCACCCAGGTAGCATCTCCTGTAGCGCTCGACAAAGGCGTCCGCTTCGAGCGAATCGTCCAGCAGATCCTTTTTGAGACCCATCATCTTGTGAAACGTTTGCACCTTGTCCAGATGACCGGACTCCATCAGCGTTCCTGCCGCCTTGTTGGTCATGGCGCTCACTGCGACGCTGATCCTGAGGGCTTTCAGCTTTTTCTCCAGCAGACCGATCGCGTACGATTTCCCGCAGCCCGCGTCTCCGCTCAGCAAAGCCACTTTCAGGCGATCGCCTCGAAACATGTGCAACTTCACCATGCGTCGAACCCACTCCTCCTGGCAGTATCCCGAAAGAGAGAGCAAAGCCCGAGCCGCGGGGTCCTCGTCGGCGACGCGCGGTTCCTCTCTGGCGCGCTTGCGGGCACCGGGCCCGCCAAATCCCTCGGCCGGAGAGACGTCGACCCCCGGCTCGTCCATCTGTCTGTGCGGGGGCTGCGCAGTGTGACCGTCAGAGAAACGGCTCGATCTGCACCCGCTTCGCGAGGAGCGAGCTTCGCTCTGGGCGGTGCGGAGCGGCAACCCGAAGCTGCTCGGCTCGATCGAACCTCGAGGTCCTCGAGCCTCCGTTCCCGCCACTTAGTTCTCCTGGGTCTCTCTGTCTGCGTTTGATGAAGGCAGACAGAGAACGGTCAATGTTCAAGGAGTCTCGAGCGCCGAGGGATCCGTCCTCCTCCCGTTGCTTTGGAGAAAAGCTCGCGAAACGGGGGCTTTCTATGCCTTCCAGGACGGACCTGAGTACGCCGTTCCTCGCGCGGTTCGAACCCCTGTGGCGATCGCTGTGTTCCTCAGGCAGCCCCGCGTCGACCGGGACCGTGACGGCGCCCAGAGACTCGCGAGCCTGCGCGGCTCTGCCGCGAACACAGAGAAAAGACTCGGATGCCCTGGCGACCGTTTCTCTGAACAGCGTCACGCTCGAGGAGTACAGGATCTGGCTCAGTTTCACGGCCACGGCGGTGACGCCGCCCTTCCCCGTGCTGTTGAGCACGGTCAACAGCCCGGCCAGCAGCTCGACGAAGGGAGCCTGCGCCCCGTACTCGAACAGGAGCCAGGCGAAGTCTTCCGTGTCCACCTTGTCCGTGCACCTGTAGCCGTTGGCGTAGACGCGGGGCCTCGTGAAGCCAAAGTGTTTCGCGTACCACTCCGGCTCTTTCTGAGAGAGCGCGATGTTGACGTTTTCCAGCAGTATGCTGAACCCCGCCGATCGCCTCTCGCCCATCCTCATCTCGAACAGTTTCTGCAACACCCCGACCGGCGTCACGGACTCCCCGGGTCTGAACATGCGATCTTCGGGCAGAGACACCGCCAAGAAATGCCTGCCGACCCAGTCCAGGTGAGGATGAGAGCGAGGCGATTCGCTTTTACCCGCCTCGCCTTCCGCGCTCCGGGCGGCTTTCTCCCTCAGCTCGATCTCGAGGGCTTTGCGGTCTTCCAAAGCGCGGTGCAGAGCTTGTTTGGCCTCCTCGAGATCCCTCCTGCAAACCTCCAGCTCGTAGGCCATGCGGACGACAGCCTCCTCGCCCGAGCGCCCCGCTCGCGCGAGGTTTCCGCTCGACTCTCGAACGCCTGACCGCAGGTCGACACGTTCATGGAGCGCTCCTCTATCCCGCTCCCTTTCCGTTCTGTCCAGAGCGCCCTTCAGCTCTGCGATCTCGCGTCTCATCGAAGCGATCATGTTCATGTGAGAACACCGGTATTCGCAAGCGTCCTCATCTTCGGATTCTTCTCTACCCTGCTCTCCCTCGCCGCGATCTCTCTTCCGCCTGCGCGAGACCGTTGATCGTGTGAGCATGGCGATTCCTTTTGCGAGTGCGATTTTGGATTCCGAAGGATCGACCGGGGTGAAGTGTCTTGCTGTGTTATGTCAAAAGTCTGTTTGTATACTGTGCTATGACCAAAAACTGCTCTGATGCTAGTGGGGCCCGCGACAGAGACGCTGACCTGCGCAACGTTTTTCATTCCGTTGTGTCCGTTTGATGAAAAATAAAGTCGATCGCGACCGCTGCCGCCCTGTTGGACAGCTTCTCTGTGTGAAACAAACCAGTTTGCTCGAAAGGCCTGGGCGCTGCCAAAGACCCCTCTAACCTTCTCGCGGTCGCACATCTGACTGTAACAAGGCAGGCTCGCACACAAACACGCACACCAGATCGGCTCCCCTCGTGAACACACGGCTCGCGTCCAGGGCGCTGACGGGACGGCGATGGCCATGAAGCAAAAGGAACCCCCGGGTCGTGTGATGACAAAAAAAAAATCACAGTGTAAAATCAAGGTGGATTTTCTGTCCCATTTTTTTTTTAACTTTTATTTTACAGCCAGTTAAAACCTCACAGAACATTTGTGATAGCTTCAGGTGTGGTACTGGAAGGCCAACTCTTTCTCAATTCCGCTGCGCTCTGGGCAGTTTCGGTTCCATCTCTGGGTTGGATCCCTAGGACATGTTGTAATAAAAAAGTCATACAAAAAACAATTCCTGTGTTCGTTTGGATTTTCTGTCCTGTTTTTTTATTTTTTATTTTATTTTTTATTTTAAAGCCAGTGAAAATCTCACAGAACATTCGCAATTGCTTCACGCCAAGAGCTAAATGACCGACTTTCTCTCTCCTTGCTGTTGAGCTGTGGGCCGTTTCAGTTCCCTCTCCGGGCTGGCTCCGCTTTTATGCCTGACAGCTCGATTGAGAAAACCTTTCCAAATGCAACGTTCCAAATGTAAAGCAACCCCAAGAGAGCCCAGCCCAAGAGCGTTCCGATCACCTCCCCTCTGACAGCACATGAAGCTCCGTGGAGAGGCTCAGGTTTGGGTGAAGGGAACCGCACGAGCGGCTCTGCGTGTAGTCACACAACAGAGCTCTGTGTCATGGGGGGGCCGACGGAGAGGAAGGCTGGAGCCTTTCGCTGAGACGAGTCACACTCCACGGAGCTCTGCGCCCTGTCGAAAGGGGCAGACTCAGAGGCGGGCTGCAATAGCTTCAGATGTGGGGCTGGAAAGCCAACTCTTTGTTCATTCCGCTGAGCAGTGGACCTTTTCGGTTCCATCCCCGGGTTGGGTCCCTTTACTCCAGTAGCTTTGGACTGGGGGAACTGACAGGCATAAGGCTGATGCGGCCCTGTTGAGAGGGTGGAGGTTGAAGGGTGGTCAAGATATTTGGAGGTGACATTACAAGAGGTAAAGTGGTTAAAGATTATCTGAAATGAATGGAGGGTGGGGATAGTGAGAGGGAGCAGCAGAAACATAATCCTGGTAAAAGGGGGGACAGGGGTGGTCATCATTTTGGGACAAACATAGGCGTGTGTGATCCTGAGTAAAGGGACCTGGGTGTGAAAAATCCTGACTGAACCTATGTGGGTGAACCGGATCTGGGGAATAGCTTGAACCTGTGGCCTGGCCTGGGTGAGGTGGCGACTGGTACAAGCTTGAACCTGTGGCCTGGCCTGGGTGAACCGGATCTGGGAAATAGCTTGAACCTGTGGCCTGGCCTGGGTAAGGTGGTGGCTGGTACGAGCTGGAACCTGTGGCCTGGTCTGGGTAAGGTGGTGGCTGGTACAAGCTTGAACCTGTGGCCTGGCCTGGGTGAACCGGATCTGGGAAATAGCTTGAACCTGTGGCCTGGCCTGGGTGAACCGGATCTGGGAAATAGCTTGAACCTGTGGCCTGGCCTGGGTAAGGTGGTGGCTGGTACGAGCTTGAACCTGTGGCCTGGTCTGGGTGAGGTGGTGGCTGGTACGAGCTTGAACCTGTGGCCTGGTCTGGGTCAGGTGGTGGCTGGTACGAGCTTGAACCTGTGGCCTGGTCTGGGTCAGGTGGTGGCTGGTACGAGCTTGAACCTGTGGCCTGGTCTGGGTCAGGTGGTGGCTGGTACGAGCTTGAACCTGTGGCCTGGTCTGGGTCAGGTGGTGGCTGGTACGAGCTTGAACCTGTGGCCTGGTCTGGGTGAGGTGGTGGCTGGTACGAGCTTGAACCTGTGGCCTGGTCTGGGTCAGGTGGTGGCTGATACGATTGTCTTCTTGCAAGAAATTGTGTGACCATTGTCATCATCTTCATTTCGTGGGCGTGCTGGGCCGCTTGCAATTTCAGCTGTAGCTCTGTGTCATCTGCCTGAGACAGGGCTTCTTTGATTGTCCTAGAAAAAACATCCATTGTGGATTCTAGCTTGTTTTTGGGCGTTTGACGGGTGGTAGGTGCACCTGTAAAATGACAAATGTTTTACATAATGAGCTATTTCTTTGTTGAGTGCTTTATCAATTACTACATTATGAGTATTGCCCAATAACATTATAGCTGTATTGCTGTAATATTGATTTTTATGTAAATAAAAAAAAAGTACTTAACACTGTGAATGCAAATGAAATGACCTACTTGTAAAAGACAAAAATGAGTATGACTAACTGTGATCACGTTTGTCATGAGTCTATGATAATAAACATAGAAATGCAATATATAAAATGGAAGTAATAGCCTATAGTGTATTATATAATATTGAAGCATTGTTTGAACTATAAATACCTGTTAGCTATCAATCATACTTTGTTATGAATGATGGTAGTTGTAATATTTTAATTGCTTACATATTTTTCTAATCTGTCGAATACTAAGACAACTTTTAAATTGCTATACTATTATAAATACAATAAAATAACATTAACAACATAAACGAAGATTTAAAATAAATTCCGTTTGCCCTTACCTGTACTGTTACTGTTCTCAAACTCCGGCTCTTCACTGTCCACCGATGATGGCACATCATCAACTCTGGTGGTATCCAGTAATTCCGGTGGTCGGAAACTTGGCCTGTCACCCAAAATGCCTTCCATTTTATCATAGAATAGGAATGTTTCACAGCTGTTTCCACTCTTATTATTGTGGTCTTTTACCGATCTGTATTTGTATTTCAAGTTTTTGATCTTTTGCCGGCAATTTAGCCACGAGCGCTTAAAACCTTGCCTCCCCATATTTGTTGAAATGTCTTCAAACAAGAATTTGTTATGAAAATGATCCTGCAATTCCGTCTGCATTGTCTCGTCGCCCCACAGACTTAAGAGGCATTTAACCTCATCATCGCTCCACCTTGTGGACTTTCCGACCTCCATCACTCTTGTGGCACACGCAAATGCACACAGTCGATTCGTTCCTGATTTATTTCCACATATGAGAGAGGCCTGTATCCGACCAGCCTGCCTCCTGAGCGTGCCTCTGTCGATTCGTTTCTGATTTATTTCCACATATGAGAGAGGCCTGTATCCGACCAGCCTGCCTCCTGAGCGTGCCTCTCGCGACAGACGTGGAGCTCCGAGGCTGTGTGGCTCTGGTTGCGAAAGGCTCCAGCCTGCCCCCACCGAGAGGAAGTCTCCAGCCTGCCACTGAGTTGGCCTCTCCTGACAGACTCAGCTGTGTGGCTCGCGTTGCGTAAGGCTGCAGCCTGCCTTTGACTTGGTCCCCCCTGACACAGCACTCCACGCAGAGCCGCTCGTGCTTTTTACTTTGACAAACCCCGCCTTTCCGTCGAGCTTCTCGTTCCGTCCGACGGGAGCGGATCGGCCTGCGGGCCGCTCTCAGACGATGTAGGATCCAGCCTGCCTCTCGGTCTGCTCCCCCGCAGGCACGGGCCGCGTGTGTGCCTCAGACGCGAAAGGCTCCAGCCTTCCTCTGCTTCGGCCCCCCATGACACAGAGCTCTGTGGTGTGACTCGCCGCAGAGCTGCTTGTGCTTTTCCGCTTAGGCCCGCTCAGGAGGCAGGCTGGAGACTTCCTCTCGGTGGGGGCAGGCTGGAGCCTTTCGCTGGCACGACTCACACTCCACGGAGCACTGCGTCTGTCACGAGAGGCCCGCTCAGGGGCAGGCTGGAGACTTCCTCTCAGACAAGGAACACTCCACGGAGCTCTGCGTCCTGTCAGGAGGGGCAGACTCAGAGGCGGGTTGCAATTGCTTCAGATGTTTATTTTTATTTTTTATTTTTATTTTTGTTTTACAGCTAGAGAAAAACCTTTCCCAAAACGAGACAAAGCTCGGCGGGGTCTCTGAGCCTGCTCTGAAGCATCTCTGTTCCCCGTTGTACGCCCACAAAAACAAAACACAAATCTGGGTTTGATATTGTTTCGCTTATTCGTGTCTTTATTTTGTATATTTTACAGCCTGTGACAACTACAAAGAATAATTGCAAAAGTTTCAGGTGTTCGACCCACTCTTGGTGCTCGTAGACCCAATTCTTCTGACCGACGGGGGGGTCCTCATGGACAGATACAGGGCTGGGGTGGTGATGCATTGCATGTTCCTTGCGGCCAAGCTCACGTTGGTCACCAGGAATAATTTCAGCTGATTGTGTACCAGGGTTTTAGTGAGAGAGTAGTAAATGCTGACAGCGATCCAGGGAGTCCAGCAGCAAACAAAAACTATGACAGTGAGCAATGAAAGGATGTAGGATTTTGCAAGGGGAAGCTGTTCTCTCTTTAAGTGAGCCGACCCCCTTCTAACATGTCTTCGCACAGTGAAGAAGATTGCGCCGTAACAAGCAGCCAGAATGATGCAGGGTGCGATAAAACAGATGGTCATCCTGATCCACGTGATGACGAACCTTTCGCTCGGGGAATAGGTGTCAGCGCACAGCGTAATCAGACCGACTTTGAAGGTTTCGTGATTGGATATGTTCACCAGAGCTGACACGGAGGGAGGAATGGCACACACCAGGGACAGGAAAGCTCTCCTCGCCCACTCTCCTTTCACCCTCTTAAGAGAGGAGAAGGCAGCTTTTCTGAGGACCACCCTGTTGTATCTCTCTATACTGATGCAGACCATCATGAGTACCCCGTATTGCAGGCAGAACTGTGGAGGAAACAAACACGCAAACAAAAAAAAAAAAAACAAAACAGGTAATGAGGAGGGATTGAAGAAAGCAGAGGTTTTTCATTTGTCCGGATAGAGAAAAGAACAGGAAAAAGCAAAGGCGACTCACAGTTATCACCCCCTTCGTGGCTTTGCAGACGACATATCCGAAGATCCATTCTTTGGCCATGTTCTGCATGACCCACAGCGGCGTCGCGGACAATGTGCCTATGTCGCAGAGCCCGACGACCACGAAAAAGTAATCGCAGCGCGAACGAGCCTTCGGAGGTCTGCACAGCCGTAATCCCAGGTTTATCATGCAAACGTTTACGATCAAGCCCAGCACCATCACCGCAAAGTGAAGCATGGGTACCACACTGAACGCGATCGAAGAGTGAATCTCAGAGGACGCGTTGGTTGGTGACGGGCCGGTAGCATTGTACGTTGTCCTTTTGCCAAACATCGTCGCAGCTGACCTGAGGGACAGTGAACACTAGCACAGACAGAGAGACGTACGCTTGTGGTGCTGAAATAAGCTCCTCTCTCCCTAGCTCCAAGCCCCCGACTTAGACTGCCTTGCTGTATGGACATCCAACGGCGAGCCACACTCCCCCCACCTCACTCAGTCTCCGAACGGAGCAAACGGAGTACGGCCGACTCAGCTCGGAGTCGGACCTCAGCGTGTGGAGCCAACTAGTTGGCTAACTCTAGTTCCATAGCTGCTCAAAGTCTTGCGCTCTTGTCTAGGCGATTTGTGTGCCTCTTGCCTCAGTCGAGACAAGCGAAATCTCGATAACCTATTGTGCGAGCGCTGGCTGTGGCCCTTAGAAACCTGGAACTCGATCTTGAGCACACTTTACACTCATCATGGAAGTTACTCAGCAGACGTACGTGTCGTGTCCCGCATTGGACTTTGGTTTGGCAGCGACAGACACGAAAGACCTCAGAAAAGGCTTGGAGGATCAGCTTCGCCTTCTCGACCTGTTCGACTCAAGCGCAGGACTTGACCGCTTTCTGTTGTCATCTTCCGGCTTGTTTTGGGAGTACCGAAATCGCAGGTCAGAGGCTGCTGGCTGGTTCGCGGACAGTATGAGGCGACTGAACGTCGACACCTCAGACGTTCGTTCACTGTTTTTGGGCTCGTTGAACGTCATGGACAGATACGTCGCCACGCGTGACACTGAGTCCGAGCTCGTGGAGCTTTTGACGAACTCGGAAAATGTCCGAGCGGCCTGCTTCTCGCTCTCTGCGAAGATGCACGCCACGTGCTCTCAAATCGATCTGGACGACATCTGCGTCCGCAATCGCGTCTGGGCCAACTCCACCGTCAAATCCCAGCCGGGGCCGAACCTGACGGTCGCCGACGCATCCTCTACTGGTGAGGGGATACTGAGAGCGGAGAAGGACGTATTGATCGCTCTCGGAGGAGCTGCGTTCCCTGTGAGGGAAGAGGACATTGTGCGTCTCTTGGTGAGGTTTCTTGCGCTGAAGCGTTCTAAGCGCGTTGCATTCCGAGAGCCGCTGAGCGCGCTCCGAGAGCCACTAAGTGAGCTCCGACCAACTGACGTCGAGCCGCTTGCAGCGCCGATCTCTCGAGCCGTAGATTTGCTAACCAGGGCGGCTTTGGACATTGAGCTTAAGACGCGAGTGAGCACCTGGCAGCTCGCGGCCGTGTGCTCTTTAATTGGGTTCCTGGATGTCAGCGGAGCTTCGCCGGACGAGCGAGAGCTCGGCGAGGGTGGGCTGATGGCGCTGTTCGATAGCCTGCGGCCGGGATCATTGACGCAATCCATCATCCGCGAGATCGAGGCTTCATTGAACTCACGCTGTTTGGTGTGTGGATCGGGGGACCTCCATCCGCTCGTGGCTAGGAGCCTGCTGAGCATCTCGAAAAAGACTTGTTCGAGGTGCCGGAAGGGTAAAGCGCGAGGTAAAACTCCCCATGCCCGTGGACACAAAGTCCTCGGAGAGACATCTACTACTCATCATTCGACCTACTCCCCTAGGGCTGCGTTGCTCACGTGCCACGAGACGATGATGGGCTCCCAGTGAAAATGCGCTCGTGGACTTTGGTGGAGCTTGGACACCGAGTCCTTTTTTTTTGCACTGTATTTTTGTGTGTGTGTGTGTGTGTGTGTCTGTCTGTTGTGTACCTGAGCAACAGATGTAGAAAAAAAAAACAACGTGTCCCTGCTTCACAGAGACTCTCTTCCAATGCGAAACCTGCCTCTTCACCGTAACCGTCATCGATGCTCCGTCCGACGAGTAGGCAGTATAAAATAAAAGTGACCCAGAGAATGGAATGGATACTGAGGAGGAACCGCGTCGTGTCTCAGTTTCTGTAGAGAAGATGGCAGGAAAGGAGGAAAATTGGGTGGACAGACTTCAATCCTTCGCAGATCAGCGAAATTTAACAGTCGTGTACGACACTATAATTTCAAGAGACGACTTCTTCGAGATGTACAAATGTAGTGCGCGGCTTTTCGCTGAGGGCAGCGTCAAGGAAGATTCCCTCGCCCTAGGCATCGGACCTCAAAAGAGGTTGGCAAAATTAGCCGCAGCCAAAGCTTTGCTATTGGGGGTGCTGAAAGAATCCGCTGCAGACAACGCCAAGCTCCCGTCACTGGAGGCTACGAAAGATGAATGGGAATCGAAGCTTGTCGCTAAGTTCGCAAGTTTGCCCACTGCGGAGAACTACGTCGGCCGACTGCAAGTGGGTATCCTATTCACGTGACCCAATGCCGCTGTTTGTGCATGAGAAAAAAAAAAAAGCTCTCTTTGCGTTCACAGGAATTATGCCAGAGGTACAACTGGCCTTTTCCCACCTACAACTTCGAGGAACTCACACAAGACCAGTGGGTTGCGTCCGGCAGATTTCGTTGCTTCTGCTCAGCGTTTGCGATCTTTTTAGACGGAGCGACCAAGGTGGATGTGCAAGCGACAGGTAACAGCGATGTGACACTGTGATTTGTTTCCCTCAAGTTTTTGGGTTTCAACTAGGGCCGTTGTCTCACACAGGGACCGGTGAGACCAAGAAGGCAGCTAAGGCCGCGTCGGCAATGGGTGCGCTGGACGTCGTGAGACTTCTCGTCCCACTGGTTGAGAAAACCTAGAGGGGAGGTTCGCCCCAATGTATTCAGAGTCTTCCCCGCATCACAACTCAACTCTGTCTCATCCGCCGCTCGTGGACCGGCCTTGCACTCGGAGTCTGGTCTTCATGGCTGCCTGCTCTGCTCATCGTAGTGGCATACCTTTTGTGTGTTTTCTGCCCCTATGGCAAGAAGCGCAGACGATACGGCAAGGTGTCGTCTGTTGCCTTGTAATTGTTGCAGGGATATAGATGAAGTTGCTTGTCCAGAATAAAACATCACTCGAGCATAATTTGGATCTGTGCATTTTTTATTGTGTCGACAGCTTGACATTGTGAACACACTAGTTACAATGAAAAAAAAAAGAAAAAAGAAAGAAGAACTGTCTGCAGCAGGATCTCAACAACTTGACATTGTGAACACGCTAGTTACGATTAAAGAAAAACAATGAAGAACTGTCCACAGCAGGATCTCAGCAAATTGGCCTCGTTGTCTTCTGGGCTGCTCCTCCTGCTATCACTGCAGACCTGCGTAAACTAGGAGAGATAAAAGGGTACAAGTTTCAGCTGTGTGCAGCTTTCTTTTTTTTTATTTAACAAAGCAGACAAACAGAAGAAAGAAGGAAAAAAAAATTCTCGCACCCCTTTAGCTCTGCCTCACAGAACCGAGGGGTATTTCTCATCGATCGGGACCTCCAGAACTTGGTCTGAGCGACTCAGGGCTGCGGGCTCCGGGCTCTCTGCCACTTTTCGCTCTGCACCCCGGCAGTTGCAGGTCTCGACGGTCTCACGCCAATTCGACAAGGTGGACGGTTGACGTTCGGTCGTGGGCTGGTACACAGCACCGACCCGTTGAGCGTTGGGCTTGTAGATGTTCCCAGCGGGCCTTTTGCAGAACCTGTGCATGATGAGCACCAAGCCCAGCACCATCAAAGGCGCTGCGACCATGGTGTATGCCGCCCACTCGTTCCGTTCGTACCACCACCAGAAACTGTAATTTTCATTCACCATCGTCTCATTGTCCAGCGAGTGGACACGGGGCAATTAGTATACCTCGGCTCAGTCTGGGTTCGCGTCACGGAAACTACGATCGCAACAAAATACCTCTGACGGCTTGCGAGTGAGAGCCGCGAGCCCAGAGCCTAACCCGGTCGCCGATCGAAACGCGTCGTCGTTCCGGCTGCGGCGCTAGGTTGGATCCGACCGCTGCCCCAAGTATCACCCCCTCCGAGTCATGTTTGAAAGCGGCAGTTACCCGGGCTCAACAGAGTTTCGCCTTGTCCTCCAGACCTCATCAGAACCTCGCGCTCAGCCACCCGGATAGAGGGGAGCAACGATGACGGACGACTCAAATCGCGAGCTACCTCCGGAGAAGTCTCCGGTCATCTCCGCAGCCGCGACCGAAGTTGACCGCGAGAGCCTCGAGGCCGTCGGCACCCGAAGCGGGACGGGATCCGGAGTGAACGACCTGACCTGCTCGACTGCCAGAATTTCTGCAGATGAGAATACGACTCCCCTTCGCCCTTTGCGTGGAAGGACGGTGCAACGCTCGCATGCGCCGAGGGAACACGAGGGCGAGCGAATGGGCGGCAGTCAGAGGGAACCTTCGCCTCGGAGATTCCCGCCCTCCTCTTTTCGTACCCCTGTGGAGCAGCCCATCCCGAGGCACGGAGTTCCTGCGTTGAAAACGAAGATTCCCCACAGCAGAAGGCGGACGAAATCTTCTGACTGCATCAAGAAAAAACTTTTCAGTCAGCGTAACGCACACCCCGTCCGGGTGTGATCACGGCGCTTGTCTTGATTTATCCCCTAACACAATTGTTCTCTCTAGCGTTGTACGCTCACTGTTGTGAATTAAACAGCATTGAAAACCTCAGCTTGTCCTGTGTCTGTCATTTGTATCGCATTGGGGTTTTGTGCCTTTATCATATATGCGAGGGGCGCTTAGGAACACACGTAGGCCAAAGCGGGGAGGAAAAGTCAGAGTCTCTAGTCCCTTAGACCGAGAGAGAAGTGAAAACAGACAAAGACGCACCCAAGTGAGCTGAGAGACCACATGATTTTATTCAAGGGAGCACGTTCAACAACACACGCTCATGTAGCTACATGTTCAGCACACAAGCCCAACAACTTGAGTGTGTCACGGTGACAAGTGCATTTTTCGCGAGCTGTCAGGTTGACACGTTACACAGAGGGTGAAAGCGAGGCAAGACCACATTTTGGAGTTGACCGGTACTTTATTGATTTTTTTACATCATCATTTTTCTCTCGCTTCATTTCATTGAGAAGAACACATACCGTGAAAAGTGTGGACCTTTCAAAAATGTATAACAAGCAGTAAGTGCACAAGGCCGGGCTCGTAGGGGATGAAGTCGTTAGGTTTGAGGATGGGCGATGCTGCATCAGCAAAATTTTGTTTCCGCTCAAGTCAAAGCAGTATCAGGATACCCAGGGAGGACAATGTCAACAGAGTGAGGGACGAGACAGAGGGCTTCGTCGAGCCCCCCTTGGCCCAAACTGAGGGACTGGGAGGTTTGACGATCAACGTCACGGAGCAGTTTGAAACAGAGAAACTGTACTGCTCGTTGCGATGGCCCACGTTCGCCCAGCGGCTACATTCGTACGAGCCCTCGTATCCTGTTGAAATTGGCGAGATGAGTAGAGTTGAGTTCGAGCCCAGGAACTTGTGAGTGGCGCTGATGCTCTCCTCGAGCTCGTACTCCAAGGCAGTTCCGTTGTCCTGGATGTAAAAGAGTCCGCGCTTGGTCCCACGTACAACCTGGTACCAGGAGAAGGCCATGAACCTTTCGGGATTCTCACGCGGACAAGTCAGTGCGACCGCACACTCTCCCCCATCCGCGCTGACACGGGTGCCGTGAGCCTCGACCGCTTCTCTCACCTCGTGGCACGAGCGGAACGGGACCAGGGCGGTGCACGCCAACACCGTCAGAAACAGCATATTCGCGAAAGGCCCGGAGCTTCTCTACCCGCGTGTCTTTAGCAGAGCAGACCGCGTTGGTCGAGAGGAGAAGTGTGGTGCGGATCTTCTGATCGACGGTCTTATACCGTCCGGGCTCGAGCCTTCGAGCGTCGGCCTCCCGCTGCCGACAGTCTCCTCTATGGGGAATTCCGAGATGGGAAAAATGCCTCTCAACCTCATCGGACCCTGTGCCCAAACCTTGAGCCTCTCTCTCTCGAGCGCCCACCCGACAGCACGAAGGTGATTGCGTTCGGCTTGGTCGAGGGCAACAGGGCTCCGCTCCTCTGTGCGTTTGTCCTCGTCCTATATGTCTGCACGCAAGCACAACTTGATTTTTTTTTTACCCTTTGGAATAAACGCAACCGTCTGTGGTATCTGACTTGTGTGAGCGTGTGTGTTTTGGTCCCACGTTTGCTGTTTGCAAGCTGTTAGGTTGACAAATACACAGAGGTCGAAAGCAAGGCAAACCACATTTCTGAGTTGACAGGTCTTTTATTTCATTTTTTTTTACACCTTCATTTTTTCTCTCTGACATTTCACAGAAAACGACATAAGCCATGAAACTTTAAACTCTTGGGCTGTTTGCGGCGAGCGGCAGGTGTCTGAAACGTCAGCCGGATCCTCACGGGTCTTCGAAGTATGTGGAGAGGTCTGTTTCCGAGTATCTGTCGCCCTCAAGCGGCCTGTGGTCGCAGCAGCTTGTCATGGACACTCGCGCCCAAGGGCAGGATTCTCCGGTTATGGTGAACACAGAGGCCCTGAAGGCTTCGAGGGCGGTGTAGTCAGCGTCCGTTATGTACTCCTGGAGCGCGTCCAGCACCATCCGAGCCAGGTCTTTGTTTTGCGGATGAGGAAACCTCTCCTTGCTGAACATCCCCAACCAGGCCTTCACGTGCGGGGGCTTCACTCTTTCGAAGACGCAGGCCAGACCGTCCACCACGGCCTCCACCACATACACGTCTGGCATCCTCTTGTCGCTGTTGGTGTAGTGCTCAGGGTGATGCTGGTTGTTTTCGTAGTGGTGCCTGAAGCCGATGTTGGCCATCGGAGCGGTCATGGTGGCGTGGTCCTTGTAGGAGTCGTCTGTCTTGCTCCCCGTCGGGCTGCCGCTCAGTCTGCATCTGCGCTTGAAGCTTTCCTCCAGGAGAGCCCTTGTCATGTTCACGGCCATGATGCCGGAGTACGCCACGTCTTCCACCTCGCTGGTCTTGGAGCAGTCGTGGCAGGCGATGTTTCTCACATAGTGTCGGTCGGCCAAGAGGTCCAGGGTGAGACCCCGCAGTTCGGACTCGTCGGCTCCATCACCCAGCCTCTTTGTCGCCCCGCTCCTGGTCGCCTGCTCGAGAGCCCTGGCGACCACAGCTCCGATCATGGTCACGACCATGTTGTGAGTGAGGAAGGCGACGTGGTGTTCTCTCACCGGAAGGTAGTTCGCCAAGGCATTTTCGAACTCCCTGTTCCAGGATTCGTCCGCACGAAGCACCTTCTGCTCCCTCAAAAGGGCTGCGTTGGCCATCACGTGCACCAGTTTGCATACCCCTTCCTGATCTTGAGCGGGCATAGTTTCGCAGATGCTCCGTCTGGCAGCTCTCGGGAGAATTCCTTCGAGCAAGCTGTGAGCTGCCCTACTTGAGGGGCTGGTCTTGTGCGAGTACCGGTTGCGTTTGGGTATCAGGGGCTCGGGTCTTTCCTCGTCATCGTTCTTGCTCGACCTCGAAGAGCGGGGTTTGGGTGTGGAGGGTTTTGAGCTGGCCATGGTTTAGCTTCTTCCCTGGAGTTCAGCGGCTGCAATGAAGGCGGCGGTGATGTCAAATGCGGTGGTGGCAGTAGCAGGGATAAGTGTCAGTGGTTTCAATTCGTGTGGCGAAGACCCAGGGAGGACACTGTCAACAGAGCGAGGGACCTTAAGAGCAGGGATTGCTGAAGATCGAAGTTACGGTGCAGTTTGAAACCAAGAAAGTGTACTGCTCGCTTTGATGGCCCGCGATCGCCCAGCGGAAACAGCCGTAGGAGCCCTCGTATCCTCTCGTAAACGGCATGATGAGCAGATTTGAGCCGAGCAGAAAGTGACTGGCGCCGACGCTGGCCTTGTGGTCGTAGTTCGTGGTAATCCCGTTCTCGATGCGAAAGAGCCCGTGCTTGGTCCCTTGTACATCCACGAACCAGGCGAAGCCCTTGAACTGTCCTGGATTCGGTTGTGGACAAGTCAGTGCCACCTCACACCCTTTCACATACTTCTTGTCACTGATGCCTTTAGCCTTGTCCGCTTCTTTCGCCTCGCTGCATGGGTAGAACGTGACCAGGCCACTGTAGGCTAACACCGTCAGAAACAGCATCTTTCCGAAAGACCAGGAGCTTCTGGGCGCGTGTGTCTCTCGTAAAGCTGACCGCGTTGGTCGAGAGGACGAGTGTGCCGCGGATCTTCTGGACGACGGTCCTATGGCGTCTGGGCTCGAGCCTTCAAGCGCCGGCCTCCCACTGCCGACAGCCTCCTCTTCGGGGTGTTCCGGGATGGGGGGAAGCATCCCATCAGCACTTCATCTTCACGATCACCAATACCAGCACGGGGCAGGTCACGGTGGACAAAAAGAGAGCCACCGAGGCTGCAGCGGTTCCGCGGACAGCCGCCTTCTCGCACTGCCGCTCCCTCAGTGAACGCTCGTCCGCCTTGGACTCCAGTCTCTTGGCGTAACCCTTGAAGGTGGCGTTCAGCGTCTCGACGGCTCGAGTCACGGACACCCCTCGGTTGAGGAGATCGAGGACTGCGTTGGCTCGGGCTCGCATCTCGAGGACAGTCGCTCTTTCGTCCTCACCTCTCGCGAGGTGTGCTCCTGAGAGGGTCTGGGGTTCGCCTGCCACCAGTATCTCTCCCGACCTGCCCCTCCAGCTCTCTGCCTCGACCCCCTTCGTCAGGGTGTACGAGTTGAAATGGCTGTCGTAGCAGAGCGGCCCGAAGCACGCAGACCCGCACACCAATGGACAATCTTGGCTTATGTCGCTGCCACGCTTCACTTGGCACGCGGATAGCGTGTCTCCGTCGACCCGTAGCGAGTCGCACAGGCCTCTCCGGTCGCATCTGGGTTCCCTGTAGCTGGAGCGCGAGTCGTTCACCATGCCCCTGTCCAGCCAGCACGTCCGATTTCCCGAGGACGAGTCCACAAAGGCCATGTACCAGCGGGACAGCAGCACGGGTTCCCACTTTTTTCTCTCGACGTCCAGCGCCAGCCCACCGTGGGTCGAACGAGAGAGGATTGGACGAGCGGCTGTGGGAACGTCCGTGTGAAACTCTGAGGGCGATCCGGGCGCGCAGCCCGTCATGTCGGCCCTCATCAGGCCCTGCGCGCAAACCGCCAGTCTCTCTCGAGCCCCGACCAACGCAAAGGTGACGGCGTTCAGCTGCGCCGAGAGCAGCAGGGCTCCGCTCCTCCACGCGTTCATCCTCGCAGCGAAGGCGCTACCGCTCGGCTGAGAATCGTCGTCGTTCTCGTAGTCTCCCTCGCGCTTTTTCTGAAATTTTTCCTCTGTGGCCTTGGCTGCCGCCCTGGCCTCTTCTATCAAAGACCTGTGGTAGCCCATCACGTCCACCGTCGCCGACGGCTGACTTCCCGAGTCGAGGTCCGAGCCCAGGTGCGCGTCGGCCAGAGCCTCGAGGTCCTTGAAGGCAGCCTGCAGCTCACTCGCTGTCCGATAGTGGCTGCGGACGGATGTGGACAAGGCGACGTCCGCGTCCCGCCAGCTACCAGAGCCGCAGAGGACGTCGCAGCCCAGCCGCTCGCCGTCGTCGGGCAGGCCTCGGCAGGAGACTTTGGCGCACTCCGGATAGTCCGAGGGAACGAAGAAAGTCAGATTTGAATTGAGGTAGAACTGGTACGATAGGAACGTCTGACTGTCTCCCGGTCGCAGTATCTTCCACCTCCCGGGTCTGAGTATGACCCTGGGATCTCGAGGCGCAGAGGGTCCGCTTTCCTCCGAGCGAGTCGCCTTGGGACCCAGAGTCACGCGAAACAGAGTCAGGGCGACCGTAGAGAGAAGGCACGCAGCCCTTGTCTGTCGTTTCATTTCAGTTTCCTGTACCTGGGAGTCCGAGACCGAGAGCAGACTGCGCAAAGGGCCCCCATCGCGGCGGCATTGATTAATACGGAGACAGCCACCGCAGTCAAGCACAACGCGGAGGAGCGCTCCATTGCCAGGGCTCGGCGCTCGGACACAACGCTTTCCAGTGCGTCGTTCTTTCGAGCCCGCCTCTCGACCAGCGAAGCTTCGGAGCCCAGGCTCGCCAGACTTTGGTTGGCTTGTCGAAGGCAGTCCAGGAGCTGGGAGAGAGGGGAGCTCGCCTCGCCGCAGTGGCGCAGCGCGAGCGACTCGTAGGCCAGCAGGGCGAGAGCTCGGGCTTCCTGGGCGTAGTCCCTCGACGCGGAGCGGACCCGCTCTCCGGGCCTCGTGAAAAACCCGGGGAAGCTCTGCGGGCCGTCCCCGGGCCCCTCTGAGCCGAAGGAGAAGGGCCGCAAATTGCAAGGAACTGCGGCACGCACGGCTCCGTTGTCCGCTCGTAACAGGATCCTGAGCAGGATGTCGTCTCCGTAGTCGACCGCGATCCGCGCCGCCACGGGGTACCCCGTCGCTCCCTCTGGCCAGTCTCCTTCCGCAGAGTCGGCCAGTTCCAGGCACGAACCGCTTTGCTCGCCAAAGCACTCGAGTAGCAGACTCAGCTGGTCGCGTGCCCTCCAGGGCCAGGAGACGGCTGGTCGTGTCCTTTCCGAAGCCCCATCGCCCGACAGCCACTCTTCCTCTCGCCTCGTGAGAACCGGTGGAGGTAACCACCGCGTAGAGTCCATCAGTTTTCGGAGACGGGCCTTGGTCACTGGCTTTGTTGCCGAGGGCACGGACAGTTCCAATTTCACTCTCGTTCGAGCCTCGCGTACTCGTCGGGAGCAGCATTCAAGCTCGCCGTGGTCGCCCTGCGGTCTTCGATGGCAAAGCGGGCTCTCCATGCTCCGCGCTCTCGAGACCTGCGTCCGGAGTCTGGCGTGCCCCTGCCGTTTGGCCTCGTGAACGTAGATCCTGTCCGCCTCGACGAACGCCACGAGTTTCCCTCCCGAGGTCAGTTTCACAACCTGCGCCCCGACAGGCACGGACTCTGCGATCTCTGCCTGCTCTCGCAGCAGCTGGGCGCCGCCACCCTTCAGAGGATCACCGATGTTCATGCGAGAGGATAGGCCCAGTCTCAAGCCGGGAACACCCGGGATCGTCACGAAGCCTTTGGCCAGCGGAGCGTTCTCTGCAGCTCGCTGAAAAAATATCCCGCTCTGTAGCTTGTATAGGCCGTCGACCTCGACGTGGGACGAGCCCCCGTCGTCGAACGAGGAGCTCCTCGTGTACCTGTAGTGCAGGGTGCCGGAGCGTCGGGTGGCGGAGTCGATCGCTGTGCTGAGCTCTGCAAACAGCGAACTTCCCTCCGGACGCCCGAACGTGTGGTCCAGGTATCCCAGGGAGTACCGGCTCACCCCCCACCTCGCCATGTCCGAGACGATGTCCCGCAGCTCACCCGCCGAATACATACGATCGGTTGAGCTCTTTTTTCCCATGTGTCTGTTGCGCATCCTCATTGCTGAGCATTTTTCGTCCGGCTCGTAGCGGGCCGTCGGCAGCGTCACGGCGATCCCCGCTCGGTTGTTTGACCTGCGGCTGAGCTCCAGGAAAACGGACGGCCCCGTCAGGCCAAGCGGCGCTTCGCCAGCGATCGACTCGACCGAGTTGTGCTTCTCCGGGGGCCAGCGCCCGGGTTCAGTCCACTTGCAGGGGCCCTCCAGTTTTTCCATCCAGGAATCCAGGTCCAGCAAGGCGCCATGCTGAGCCGCCACCTCCCCGGCTTCCCGCAAGGCCGCTTCGGCCTCCTCGGCCCGACTCGTTTCGAGCCACAGGGCCGGCTTCCCGGGGGTCCGGGATCCTTTCTCTGCGACCTCCGCGGGCCTCAGACCCGTGGGGCACAACGCGTACACGGTGCCTCGCTCTTGACACATGGTGCAGTTCCGCCCGTGGGGCGCCGTGCGCCCACACTCGAGCAGAGGCCGTCTCCCGTGCCTTCGGTGCAGCATCCTCCCGTCCTCCCCGTACAGCGTCCCGATCTCAGAGCACTCGGAGTAAGTTTTGGTGCAAGCGTAGCGCGTCGCGTTATCGTTCTTCGCCGACATGAGGCGCGCGATGGTCTTCCCGGACATTGAGGGCATGACGTCCACGCGTGACCCGTACATGTCGCGCACGACTCCGAAGTAGGCCGTCAAACACGGCGCTTGTGGCCTGGCAGAGGCGCTCGGTCTTGCGCGTTGTCGTCCCCCACAGCGTCCTACCCTGTGCTGCGCCGATGGCGAACTGCCGGCCGGACACCTCGAGCGTCCAGTCGTTGCCTCCGAGTCCGTGGTAAGCGTGCCTGAGGCCGATCAGGGCGCACTCGGGCGAGCAGGGGCCCGCGGGGGAGCTGTACCGCAGGAGGTCCTTCGTGCAGTTGCAGCCGGGGCTCTGCTGCTGCTGCGGGTTCGCGACGGTACGCCACTCCAAGAGGGCCACCGCTAAGAGCAGCCGCACTTGCCAACTGGGAAACATGGCCCCCTGTTGTTTTTATTTTTTTTTTTAGTTTTCAATGGTTCGCTTTACATGGCCCCCTGTTGTTTTTATTTTATTTTTTTTTAGTTTTCAATGGTTCGCTTTCCGTCGCCGAGGTCGGAGTTCCTCTCGACTAACGGGGGATAAGTTAATTCACCTAACGAGCTCGCAGGCTCGCGGAGCCATGGCGCTGGACCAGGGATTTCCGTCGTCGCGACGCTGTGTGTCGAAACCCAAGACGCTCCTGAGTTTGTTCGACGGGACCGGCAGCATATGCAGGCCTTTCGTTGCCGCCGGGTGGACGGTGCGTAGGCTCGACATGGACGGGAGACACGGGGCCGATATAGTGACGGACGTAAGGCAGTGGGACCCGAGCAGGGACTGGCAGGGGCCCGCGCCCGACGTTGTTTTCGCTGGGCCTCCGTGCGAAA
The DNA here is from genome assembly GCF_053564925.1 of Oryzias latipes. NCBI lineage: Eukaryota > Metazoa > Chordata > Actinopteri > Beloniformes > Adrianichthyidae > Oryzias > Oryzias latipes. The sequence goes on from NC_136240.1 coordinate 12,838,270, forward strand.
ACTACAGCTTGGCCCGGACCAGAGCCTGCACGCCCAGGGACCTGAGACTCGCTGACTCGCTGGTGACCAAGACGCTGGAAATCATAGAACACTTTCATGGACAAAACCCTCGCATGCTGTACTTTGTCGAGAACCCGGATTCCAGCATGCTATGGAAGCGCTGGGTTTCTCACCGGCTGTACGAGGACCCCGGCAAGCACTTTCTCAGCTCCTTTGTCGAGTACATGGACGCGAAAAGGGGCGCCAAGAGCTACAAGTACCTGACTTGGGCCAAGCGCAAAAGCTTCACCTCGGGCTGCAGAGACAGTCGCGTCGTCAGGCTGGACTACTGCATGTACGGCACCAATTACCGAAAGAGGACGAGGCTGATGACCAACAGCCCCTTCGAGGCCTCGCTGTGCAAAAAGAACTGCTCGGGTTTCAGAGAGCGCAAGCACGTGGAAGCGGCTCAGCGGGGACCCTACGACAGGGGCGCTAAGCGCGAGGGGCACTCCCTGGACGAGCTTCACGCCTATCCCGCCCGACTGGCGGACGCGATATTCACACACGTCAGCCGGGCCGAGTGGCGCGTACGACAGGGACTGAGCCCGTCGATTGCCGAGCCCGTCTTGAGACCGGTGAAGCGCCAGAAGAATGTGTGATGTGAATGAGTGGATGAGATATGCTGACATGGTGTATCTTGGGGGCCCATACTGACCGTGCGATCGTGGGTCATTTCAAAAGCTCCAACTAAAAACCAACAGGCTCTGCGTCTCCTGTCTTGATATGTCTGGGCGATTGTACACATACACTCTTTTGCTTGCTGCTTCAGTTTCTGCTGAGCGTTCCAAATAAAGCTCTGACTAGAAAACAGCACCCTCTGTGATTCTTGTCTAACTTCGTCTGTTTTTATTTTTTTTTTAAATTTTTTGCTCACAGGGTCAATGCATTTGCATCCAAAGTGCAAACCTAGGCGAAATAAAATGTTGACACTCGCAAAACAAGCAAAAAAGAAAAAGCAACACATATAAGACTCAAATGGGGTTTGGTGAAAACTTTATTATTTCACACATATGTATTGATCCATTTGTAAGACACTGATTTTCAAAGCAGAGAAACAGAACAGAAAAGGAAAAAAAAAAAAACGGAAAAAAAAAAAACAGCGGATGTCAAACAACCCCAGTTTCCCCCAATAAGTCCCTTAAGAGCATCAGTTACAAGCAGGTCTGACCCGTCTTCCTTCCTCAAGCCACAAAACATTTGGCTTTGGTGTGTGAGTCAAAGACCAGGGCGCAAAGCTTGGTCCTGGAATGTACCCTTCCGTGAATGGGGCACGGGTAAGTCTCAGACTTTTCGTCGGCTTGCACGTACACCAGCCCCGATCCGGTCGTCCTCAGCGTCACCGGCACGCCCCACTGATCGGACAGTCTCCGAGCCTCGCTTTCTGCCACCGCTCGATCCGGGGCCCCTGGTCGCTCCATTTCGGGACCAGGCCAGATTCTCTCCGCCCCGACTGCGCACTCAAAGCGTGCGCCGAGCGACGTCACGTCGGGAGCGATGGGGTTAGAGGAGAGGCCCACGGAGAGAGCGCAGGGGTCCTCGAAGCGAGGATCCTCTAAGTCTTCTCGAGCGTTGAAGGTGTCCACGTACTCGAAAGCGAAGCCGTCCTTGCTGCAGTTTGGAAGTCTCACGCACTTTCTGCAAGAATACGGAGCTTTGTCGATCGCCGAGCGCCTGCGCGAGCCGGCGTTCGGGTCCTCGGTCCTCAGCCATCCCGACCCGGACACCCTCCGCTCACCGACCGCTCTTCTGAGATCGCACAGCCCGCACTGAGACTGGTCGTCCGGGTATGAGAGCACAGAGTAGCGCAGGGACCTTCTCTCCATCTCTCTCAGCAGCCGCCCGTAAACTTCGATCCCATCGAAGCTGCACAGTTCGACGGGCAGGTACCACAGGATCCTCATGCTGAGCTTAGCCTTGGCCGTGGACACCCTCTGGTACGCTGCGAACTTGCCCAGCGATCGGCACAGTTCCCCCGAAAGCTCGCGGTTTCCCTCGACCTCCGCGCGCTTCACTCCGGCCAGCCCGAGCACAGATTCAGCGGCGACGAGGACGAGGCTCGAGACTACGTTCTGACACAGGCGAGCCTTGGTGGCTTGGTCGGTCCTGTTCGAAAACTTCTCGCTGCATCCCCGGCAGCACTTGAGGTCCAGGTCCAAGTTCAGCCTGCTGACGGGTCTGCCCGGCAGGAAGACCTCGTTGTAACAAGGGGGCGGTCGGTCGCAAGGCGACGAGGAGGATGATCTTGCGATCAGGGTGCTTAGGTGGCCTCTGGAGGTTACGGTGTACCTGCGCGAAACCTTCCCCGTGTCGCGATCAACCGGGTCCTCCATGAGGAGCACAGGGTTTATCGATCCCCAGTGACAGCGCGCGGGCAAGGGACCCAGGGGTCCCGAGGCTCGTTTCAGGCAGTAGTCGACCAGGTCGTTGAAGCGTAGCTCCGCGCCCGTGAACACAGTGAACGCGTAAGGAAAGCCCTTCGGGCCGTCCGTCAGCGTTCCTGACAGATTGTTGAAGGCGGCATAGATCTCCCCGACCCCGTGAGCGATTCCCGGATCGACTGCGGCCACGTCTTCGTCCTCGCTGCTCGCGAGGTCCTCGCCATCATTGCCGCCGACCTCCTCTTCGCGGGAGCTCCCGTTTCCTCCGCTAATAGGGGTCTCCCCCTCAGCCTCTGCGCTCCCGGGCTCTTCGACGTCGAGTTTGTCACCTTCTGTCTCGTCGACAGAGCCGTCCCGAGCCTCGCCCTCTCGGTGGTCCTCCGCAGGGTCCTCGTCTTCTTCGTAGTACCTCCATCGAGAAAACGAAAAGCGGTCCGAACCCACCAGTGGTACACCGTGCAGAGTGACGTGCTCCTCCGCACTACGGTCGAGCAGCCCCCCTGGCGCCACCATGTCCTCCACCTCGGGCGGCCCGGACCGGACCTCGGACGTGTAGTGCAGGCTCAAAGCTCGACGGAACAGGGGGTAATGGTGCGTCACGTCGTACTGCCTGCGGAGCATCTCCTTCACGGAGCGCGCAAACAAGACCTGAAGCCGGGCTCCGAGCCTTGAGTCCTCGCCCTTCTCGTCCTCGGGCTTCTGCGCGTAGCAATTCAGGAAGAGAGAACAGTCCACTCCTTTGGACAGGCACAGTCTCGTGAGCTCGTCCTGGCGCGCCGCGCACTGAAGGACGCCGCGTGCGTCTGTGTGAAAGCGCACATCTCGATCGAGGGCGCAGGCTCTGCCAGAGCACCCGAGCAGGACGAGGTCTACGAGTGCTTGCACGACAATGCTCGCGCAGCTCTCAAAGTTTCGATCCAATATCCTCGCCGAGCATTTGTCTCCGGGGCGCAGGTTCACAGCTTCGGACGACGCGTTCCACACGTTCCACTCATTCTCCTCAGATCCTCTTGTCAGGTAGCAGACGGGTTTGTACACGCGGTCAGGCGAGGGCCTCTGAGTTCCTCCCAGAGGACCAGAGCGCTGCTGCTGCTGCTGCTCTGCCGTGTTCACCCTTCTTTTCGCACGCTTCATCGTGTGACTGACGTTCTGCAAGAGGGTGCGATGTTGCTGATATTCTTTTCCTACTTTTTTTTTTCCTTCTCTTTCGGTAACAATCCACAAAGTGAAATTCGTCTCAGATTCTCGGGCCCGACGGGGACGAGGCGCAGGGCGAGGCTCGCTCGCGCCTAGAGAACTCGCCTCCGAAGCTCGGTGACCCGTCACAGAACCGAATTTAGGAGGGTGTCTTGTAGAGCGACCGCCAGCAGTCTTATTTTGTGATAACAGCGAGGCCCGTGCTCCCCTGGGCAGCGGCCGCACATGTAGCACCACAGTTTCTCGGACAACATTACGTATAACCCGTGGGTGAGATGAACTTTCAGAGAAATGTCCGTCCCGGCCGGCACCCACACAGCCTGAGGGTGAGCGATTAGGCCTCTAGTGAACCTGGCTTGGCCCAACTCAATGGCGATGCGCTCAGGTGTGTAGTTTGAAGTCAGGACGGGGCAAGCGCCTCCCGAGACGAAAGCGTGCTGGTTCAGATAGGTCTCGCCTGGCGCCGCAACGACCACGTCCATGCCGCAGGAGAAACATCGACTGTGCCCCGTGGGCTCGGCGGGAGCACGGCCTTGGGCGGCCTGCGAAATACCCGTTTCATCGTTCTCTCTGGGCATTCCCAGCCGTACCATTTCTTGCGCAAAATACGAATTGTCGTCCGGGTGGACGTCTCGGCCTCCATTTGTGCTGTTCAACCACTCGAGCCTGCGCGACATGGAGACGTCAAAGTACGGGTCTAGGCCGATCGGCACGTACACGCCGTCCCTGCGGACGATGTTGCTGTAGACCGTAGGTTCGTCTCCCTGTCGTCGCTCCATCCCCTGGACTAGTTTGACACCTGATGCGAGCCTGGCTGCAAAATGTTTGTGAAACAGAATCCTCGAGCCTTATAAAGAGTCACTTACCTGGCACAGATGTCTGAAGTTGGTGTTACGAAATAAAATGAAAGGAGAGAGAGAGAAAGAAAAAAGCAAAGACAGCAAGAAGAAGGAGCGAGGTGACGGAGAATGAGATAGATAGGGACGGACGAGGAGGACTAGTAAAAGAGTGCCCACTCACGTCGTTGCTGCTGGACAGAAAGTGAGCGAAGGACGAGCCCTTGTACCCGGGATCGAATCTGTACACCCGGTTTTCGGGGCTTCCGTGAACGCTCACGGTCCTCTCGGTCTGAAGGAAGGATGGGAGTCTCTGGAGTTCCTCCATGGCGGCTTCCACCCCTAGCCTCAGTGTGGTGCACATGTGTTTGTTCTGAGCCTGCACCATGACGTTGATGTCCAAGTGCAAGAGCACCGCCGCCAGTATCAGCCTCATCGCCAGGCTCTTGCCGCACTGCCTCTGGGCGAGGCACAGGGTGTACGGGTTGGCGTATCGAGCAAACTCCTTTTCCACTTCGTGCAGGTGGCTGCGCGCCGGGTCCTGGTAATCGTAGCTCTCGGAACCCAGAGGCGCGAGGTTCAGCGTGCTCAGCAGGGCGTGCTTGTGCCTGAAGAGCTCGTCTCCGAACTGTGCCTCGGTGACGCCCAGCACGACTCCTCTCAAGAGCTCCATCTGAAAGGGCTCCATGCGCATGCCGTTCGTTTGGAAATATTCAAACACCCGTTCTACCATGCGCCGAAATCGATACATGAGGCGATCGGAGGCGTCCCCTTCTAGATTTCCAGAGGCCCGTATCTCGCGCACCCTCGCCTTCGCGCCTTCCAAACCCAGCTCGCGAATCAAGACGGCTTGCGCCACTCGGTCTGTCATCAGCCGGTTGTATTCCGAGACCCTCTCCCGTTCCGAGCGCCTGCTCTCCTCCTCGACCTGATCCTTGTAGAGCCTGAGCCGTACGCAGTCCACAGCCACAGCCAAAGGCACCGGCGGCCTGGAGCCAGGCACGGGATCGCGCACGATTTCTCTTCGCAACCAAAGGATGTCATCAGGGTCTGGTGACAGAGCTCTCCACGGGGCTCTCGACAGGCCAGGGCGCGCTAGGCGCAATGGCCCAGGTCCACGCGTGAGCTCGCTGCTCGAGGAGAGGGCAGCGGGTGAGGCGCTGTGTCCGGCGGAGCTCATCGCGCACAGTGCCTGGGCTCGCCGAACCCGCGACGCAGAAAGACGTCCCTGCAAGGCCGCCGTGAGCGAGTTTGTGCTGCCGCTCAAAATCCACTTCAGGTACTGCTGGCTCTTCTCCGGGATTCCCGTCAGCGATGCGGCGCGACCGAGAGACGCGTGCCTGCCGGGAGTTTTAACAGATCTCGAAAGAGTTCGCTTCAACCGCGTAATGATGTCGGGAGACGGCGATCCCGAATTCTGCTGCGAGGGAAGGCTCTCGGACGTCTTCGGGATGAAATCTTTCTGGCTCACCACCGACGGAAGGTTGGTCGTCGTCGACTCGCCTTTCGAAGACGCCAAGTTGTCTCTGCTGAGGCACCGAAATCTCACGGACGCCCTGGCTCTCTGGGAAGTGCAGCCCGAGCTGTGCTCCCGGCTCACCGAGGACTCGAGCGCTGCGCACTCAGCCTTGATCGGGCTTTGCGGGGACGCGTGCCGCCTGAGCCGAGGCCGCTTCTACAACCTGTATGCCAGGTACCCTTTGCCCGTGGAGAAGCAAAGCGGCGGCCTCGCTTCCGCACCTCCCCAGAATCGTAAGGCCCCCGTCGAGGAATGCGACGTCTCCGCTCGAGAGATACGTTCTGGTCAGGAGTTGCTCTCGATCCTCGCACCTCTCTACGCCACGTATTTCGCCTTGGTGGAGGGGGACCCGGCTCTGGATGAGCTCTGGCGCAGAGTGGATCTCCTCGGGGCGAGGTGGCTGGTTCGAGAAGAGTTTTCGGAGCTGAGCCTCTCCGTCAGGCTGCGCGACAGTCGGTTCGCGAGATTGGCGTTCGCCTGCGCTTTCTTTCTCTCCGACTGTTGAGCATGGCAGGTCTTTTGGGCGCAGAAACCGCCGCTCATTAACCCTGGACGCTGACCCGCGAAGGCCGCCGTGATCAGCTCTCGCTCCACCGAAGACATGGACCCTCCCAAGTTCGAAGACAAGGAAGAAACGATTAGGTCCATGCTCAGCACCCGCTTTGGCAGCTACCGCGTGGTCTTCAAGCAAGCTGCGTGCGACGTGTGGGTGCGAGGCAGAGATTGCACGGTCCAGTACCAGGTGCGCAAGCGCCCGGACGGGGCCGGGTGGTACGCCTACTCGAAATCCGAGTCCAGAATATTGGGGGAGTCGGCGGAAGACGTGATAAAGCTGTGCGTGAAGGACACGATTTCCGAACAGGACGAACGGGAGGACGAGGTGGTGGGGAAGGAGGACAACGAGGATGAGAACGAGGCGTCGCGGCACGACTACGAAGTGATACGCAAGCTCTTGGAGCGCGAGAAAGACAGCCGGCCCCAGGGAGAGACGATCCCGGACGTCGGGGACTATCGAAGGGCCGGGGGGTGGTTGAACTCGGGGCGGAGATGCGAGGATGGCGACCGATCGACCGAGGACGACGAGAGTGGCGATGAGCGAGACCGCTTGCGGGAAAGCTTTGGCAACCTCAGGCTCGGGGCAACGGATCGTGTGAAAGTCCAGCACCGCCATGCCGCTCGCCCCGTCAGCCCGAGTCTGGCTAACTGGGACCTCGACCCATCCGAAAGACGCTGGCCTGGCTTCCCCCCTCCAGTCCGTCGAGACCTGAAACCCGTGGAGCGCCTCTTCGCCAGGGGAATCCGTTCGATCTATTGTGGTGACGAGGAAGTCACGGATTCGAAAGGTCCATCGGAGTACGACAGCGAAGAGGATGGATACGCGTGGGGCTGCCGAGATAACAAGTCCTGAGCGTCGCAGCAAGCACCCGTACAAGCGCAAGGCAACGGGGCTGAATTTAGAAATTTAGAGTGTGTGTAATAATTTTTTTTTAATTTTATTTCATTTTCTACCCATTTTCATCGGAACCACTTTACACCTCAGAGCTCCGGTCTATGTTCCGTGGAGATGAACGAGGTCGGACGAGCCTTTCCCGTCTACTTGAGCCCATAAGCAGCATAAGAGCGAAGAGACGAAGCCTCGGTCTTGTCTACTTGTCTGTTTCTGGAGCGTACACTCACACGAAAGCAGTCTGATACAACAAGCCCATCCGCCACTGCAGCAATGTCAACCACTCCAGAACAAGACTTGTACTCCTCGGATGTGACGCGCACCAGGGCATCGTCCTTCACGGTCACAACGGACACTGAATCGTTCACCACGGCCCGCAGTCCCGAAGGAGACGGTGTTGTTCCCGTATTCTCGCCCAGAGAGATGGCCCGCTCGGAGCAGGACGGCGATTCGGGCCTTGAGGAGACCGAGGCCAAACCGGACAGCGTCCTTTACCTCCAGCTCTCGTCGAACCCTGGGATCGCAGAGCCGCGGATCGATTTCGAGCCCCCGTCCGATTCATCGGGAAGCGAGATCTACAGCTCCTCCGATGACGATGAGGAAGACAGCAGCATAGAAAATTATGATCGCTACGACCCAGCACTCCGGTGGCACCACCCAGACGTTGTAGACCACATGCGAGGACTGGGCCTGGCCATCGACGAAGAAGGATACTGGTTCGATCCGGGTTCCTTCCCCCTCTTCTCTGAGCCTAAAGGCGTCGTGTTTGAAGACGACGATTGAAGTTCTGCTTGCTGTGTGTGTGTCTGTTCACATTTTCGCTACCATCTTTATCTTATGAGACTCAATAAAGGTTCTGCTATCTGATAACCAGTGTGCTTGGGTTTGTCGAGAGCTCCCGACGCTCGTGCAGTGAAAGGTTTAGGGGGAGCATGGGTTCGAAACCCTAACGCCGGGAGTTTGAAATGGGGGACATAAAATGAAATAAAGAAACGTGACCACCGGCAACAGCAAGCGTTTGAGCCTTTTCCCTTTTCATTTTATTGAGGTGAAACAAAACAAAACACAGCTGCATTTCACGTACAATGAACCTCTCCGCATATTCTCACGGAGCTCTCTCCCCCGTGAATCTCGTCTCTTGTGTGGCAAAGGAGCAGAAACGCGGAGAGCACGTCGTCCCTGGTGTATTCGCCCCCCTTGGACTTTTTGCCTCCGGTGACCACGGTCCCCCCGCCGCCCTTGGCTGACTCCTTGATCGAGACGGCAGCCATTTCCTCCCTCAGTTTGCCCAAGAGCCGCTTCCCGTGCTCTGCGTGCAACCTGTCGGCCAACCTGCTGTCGGGTAGGGAGATGGTGTCTCGGATCTCCAGAGCTCGAGCGGTCGCGTCCGTGGCCAAATTGATACCGCTCCTCGACCTCCTGTACATGTGCACGGTCATGGAGGAGCCGGTTCTCGTGCTGGAGCCGGCGCCCCGAGAGACGCCCAGGGTGGCTTCCACGGCTCTGCCCTTCCCCACAGCCTCGGCCAGCACGGCCCAGCCGAGGGACATGACGCACTCACAGTAGCCCAGATCGTCCCTCTCTATGGCGGACACGGTGCTGAGCACCATGGCCAGTTTGGTCTTGGCACTGACGTGTTTCCCCAGCATGTACCTGGAGTTGACCTGGGACCACTTGCTGTAAAAGAGCACCCTGAAGCCAGCGCGTGCCAGAGCGTGTTCGAGCAGCTCCTTCAGGTCGGCCAGCGCATTCACGTAGGTGTTTTGCTCAAACACCACAACCACCGGCACCTCTTTCCAGTGCGCTGAGGGCAAAAGGACTTTGAGCAGCCTGACGTGAGCGCTCAATAGGGCCGCGTACACCCTGGTGACTTGATCTAGGTCACGTATCTCCAGCTCGTCCAGTGACATGATCTGCAAAGAGACGGGGGAGAAAGCGGGTTTAGGTACTTTGTGGCGAGAAACGAATTGCACATAGGAAACCGCTGGGCGCTCAACACGATCACATTCAGCTTCTTAATCATCATCATCATCATCATCATCATTATCATCATCATCATCACTTGTTGCAATATCACCCTTCGAGTAAGACTAAGGTTACGCTTTGTCAACATGTCTTTCTGCCCCGCGTGCCGCAGGGCTCGAAGACAACTCTTGAGCCTGATGAGCATGCCGTGGGAGCTGCTACTCTCCCGGTACGAGTTCATGGTAGCCCTCGCTTCGTTCCGCCGCAACATGGACCTGTTCGTCGAGATGGACATCGGGCAACTGAGGACGGCGTACAGTCAGGTGGTGTCGTTCTCGCCCGCGAGGATACTGGTGACAGACTCGCTCGTCTCTCATTACGTGCTGAGTTCGAGGAACGAGCACTCGGGACGAGAAGCTCTGGCTTCGGCCCCGCGCGTCCCCGTGGAGCTTTCGGAGGCAGTGACCCTTGCCCTCGGAAACAGCGTGCCGAGACGTTTTGTGCACGATTGCATGAGCCAGCATGAGTGGCGTGGGCACGAGGAGATGGTTCTCTCTGCCTTCGCCTCTGCAGAGTCTGTGCGCGGCGGGCCCCTAAAGTACCTGGCCCTGGTAAAGGCCAGCTCCCGGAACGTGGCCTCTCTGCACACGGTGGTGGCGCTCGCAATTACGGGCTGGCTGATGGAGCTGTCGGGGCATAGCGTGGGGAGTTGCGAGTGCGGGGTCTGGGAACAGGCCCTGGAGCTCATCTCGTGCTCCGTGCCAGACGCGGAGACCTCCCTCAGCGTGCAGGACGAGAACCGCGTGAGCGCGTACATCTGCACCCTGATGGACGTGAAGCCCGGGCCCCAGGAGCGAGCTCTTCCCGGGCCGGCTCCCGATTACGGGTACGTTTTTAGAGATCTTCTGGTGTCCGGTTTAGGGGGGACAGAGGAGGAAGGCGCCGATCGTGGGCGGGAGACCTACCACTAGCTTGCCTCCAGCGATCTCCACGGCGCAACACACTCCGGCGCAGGACCTGGAACCTCCCCCGAAGGTTGGGTCCAGACACAAGTAAGCCTTGGTCACGATCGATCGGGCCACGTCTTCCAGGGCCCAACAGTTGTTGGACAGGAACCTGTTGATGACGGAAGCCTCGAACGGGACTGTGGTGTCGGTCTTGATGTCCTCGGACGAAGTGCTGCTGCTGCCTGTGACCTCGCTCTCGAAACCCTTGGGTGAGACCATGTTCATGAGCTCCTTGAGCTGCCCGTCCACCGAAATGTGTTGCGGGCAGTAGACGCCGAGGCAGCAGCAGGTGAGCCCCGGATCCCTTTCGTGGTATGCGCATTTGAAACTCTGAGACACCACGTGGTAAGCGGGGCCTCCCCGGTCGTCGCGGATGTCCGCGACCTTGTTCAGCCAAGGCGTGTTGTTGACGTGGCTGGTGATGTGAACCTGTTTCCGTCCTCTGAACGCGATGTTGGGCAGGACGGCCAGAAGCACCTTGGAATTCACGAAGCCTACTTCGTCCACCAGGATGAGGTCGGCGCTCTGTCCCCTGCTCGCCTGTGAAGAGAGGCAATAAAAATTGATAAGGAACAAAGAAAAGGGAAAGGAGAAGAACACAGAGAAAGGAAATACGAAGGGAGAGGAGGAGAATCGAGAGACGCTAAGGGAAATACGAAGCGAGAGGAGGAGAATCGAGAGACGCTAAGGGAAGCGCCGATGGACCGCTGGCCTTCAGAATTAATAGACGATCCGCAGTGGGTGAGCCACTGCGTGGAGGAGGAATGCGCTTTTGACGACCGATACATCCCGGGCTGTTACGTATGCTCAGCGCACCTCAGCAAGCACTCGTGCTCGGGATTCGACTGCGCCCTCGTGCGGGCTATGGCCGCCCGAGTTTCTTACGCCTCGGCGTCGGGGGAATTTTCCTGCCCCGTGGTGGGGCTAGCCGCATTTCGCAGGGAGGACCCTGACTTCAGGGGGCCCTGGTACTCTGGGACGGAGGCGACGGTGGGCTACGGAGCATTGGAAGTTGACCCGCGGACGGGCGGACCTCGCGGAGGTCCGTGGGTCGAAGACCAGTGCGGCGTATCGGCGCGGGTGCTGAAATCCTGCCTGCCGGCCATGATTGCACTTTTCTCCACCATCCTCACGCGGGAATTTGCAGACGAGTACCGGACCGTTGAGCGCGGAGAGGGTCAAGTCCCGTCGCAGCGCTGCCGATGGACCTCTCGAGTGTTCAGGCTCGCGGGCTGTATCGAGTTCCGGACCGTCGGCGAGCGGGTCCGAGCGGACCTAGGAGATCTGGGAACCGTGAGGGACGCCGCTCTCAAAAGCGCAGCCGCCGTGTCCACCCTTTTCTGCTCACCCGAAGCTAGGATCAAGCGCTTCGTGAAGAAAATGGTGAACAAGCAAAGCGACAAGCACTCGAGGAGAGACGGCTTTTACACTCTGGTGATCATGGCCTCTCTTTGCTTCTTCCCTTACTTAAAACTCGCCGTGCTGAGCGAAATGTTCGACAACAGGACCCTGGTGCTCATGTTTTTCGACAAGACCCTCGCCAGGCACAACCAGTGGTCCATGCTCTCTACCAACGTCCACCTGCACGTGAAACGGCCTCAGTTTCAGAGAGCGCTCGCCGACGCCGACCCGGGTAGACTCCTGCCACTGGTCGTGAGGGCCGCCTTGGACGACTACGTTTCTCTATCGGGTCAGAGCAGCGAGCTGAAATGCCTCCCGGCCACAGTAAGGGCCGCGAGCCAGTCCGAGCCTCGCTCGGAGAAAATGGAAACGCGCTCCGATGCCGCTCCCGAGGCAAAAGGGGGATGCCCTCTCCGGCGGGCTTTTACGAGGTCCACAGAGGCAGGGTCGAGGAGAAGAGAATCCGCGTGAGCGACGAGTCGCCCTCGTCGCAGCGATCCAGACAAATCCGCGTGGGATGACGACATGCTACCTTTCGTCCGATGTCTTCGCATCTCACGCTGAACATTGTACCTCGTGGCTGTTGTTTCTCTGCTGTGTTGTACCTACGCTACCTTCAATAAAATCTCCAACGAAAATGTGTCTGATGTGTTGGTTTGCATGCCTTGCCATCTTTTCTACCCCTTCATCCCCCCTTAAGAAAAGAACGGAAAAAAAACAAAACAGCGCTTGTTCAAATTCAGGTTTGGTGTATCGGCTTTATTTTCCCAACCATGTCACCCCAATGATACAAAGAAACGATGAAACGAAAGACAACGAAACAAAAAACAAAACAAAACAACAAACATAGAACCAGCAACTCGCACACGTTCCACAGCAGCACAAAGACACAGGAGGGCCTTAGACATCCCCATATCTCTTCTCTTTCAGTTTCCTCCCTTTCTTTCGCTTGGAGCACAGAGGTCTCTTCCATTCCACCCCTTTGCGCCTCGCGCGTTTCGCCTCTCTCGTCTCCACGTGGCCGGACGCGTCCTGCTCCCGTAGGGCCGCGCTCTCCAGAGGCAGCTCTAAGAATCGCAGAGCACGATCCGATTTGAGCTTCTGCAGCGCCTCCCTCTTCCACTGGAGGTTGACCAGGGCGGTCAACGGCGCGTGTCCGAATCGCACCAAAGCGTCGTACGAGCTTTCTGGGTTGGCCCTCGCCAGCCTATCGGCGAAAAATCTCACAAACGCGATCTCGCATCGCAAGCAGTTCCGCGATGCGCTCGAAGGGCACGTGGGCTGAGGCCACGGGTTGGGCCGAGTCCGATCCTCTTTGTCCTCTCGCAGACAGCCTGAATCCAACGTGGTCGTCATCAAACACGTAGATCCCGTCCCGAGACAGTTCCTCGGGCGAGTCTCCCATGAGCACGTATCCATGAGGAAGCTTGCGCAGTGTGCAGTACGATGTGATGTGAGCGAACAGCCAGACCAGAGAAGCGATCTTTCTGTTATAGGGCGTGGGTCTTGTCGTGTGTTTTAGCTGTCTGTCCACTCCCTCGCTCAAAGTCGCTCCGATCAGCGGAACCTTCGCTACCCGAGACACGCTCCTCACCAGGCTCCACGAGGTCTCCACCGACAGCCCCGACGCCACCAGGTGCTTGAACAGAACGATCCTCTCGGCCGTCCCGTTGTACCTGTCCGTGTATCTGCGGACAGGGTCCAGCGAGGCCATGCACACGTATGAGAGCAGTTTGTCATTGGTACCCGTTGAGGCAACGGAGGCCAAAGACAGCTTGAGCTGCTCCACCTCGAGGCCCGCTCGCGTGCGATAGTCCTCCCTCGCCGGGTCGGGGCAACGCGTCGCCAGGAGCCTGGCCCTTTCTCGGCTCCTGTTCAGCGAACCGTAAAAGCGGTGCAGCCAGCGCACGGGATGGGTGCTCAGGTACCTCGGGGCTTCCAGCTCCTCCAGCGTGCGCACGTACGATCGGAGCTGATGAACCACTTCTTTCCCTAGGGCTATCTGTTTGTCCATCTCGTCCCGCCGCTTGATCGACTCCAGCTGCTCGAGGAACCTCACGGACCTCGGGCCACCACCCGTACCTTCCGCGGGCCGCTCCGTCCCGGGAAACGCGCCTCCGCTCGGCCTGGCCCCGGCCACCTCCCCGAAGCCTTCGCTGTTGCCCAAGTCCAGCGCGGCCGACGCGGCAGAGTCCGGGTCGACGGGGGGCTCCGCGCCCTCGTGCCTCAGCGTGAAGTGGCAGCAGGAAAACATTCTCCTGGTTTCTTCCCAAGTGTCCAGGGTAATGTCGGTTTCGAAATAGCACTCAGGGCACTCCTTGGTGTCTGCGACCAGCCTCGGAATCATTGGGTAGCGCAGCACCAACGCGAAAAAGTCCCTGAGAGAGTCCAGCGCGAGCAACGACTCTTCGGTCGAGATTGTGCCGAACTCCCTGCTCAGCCTCGCGTACACCTCCAGGGCTTCGGAGAACGTGAGGGGTTGGCCCGGCCGCCTGGCGATGGCTTCTCCTTCTTCTATGCCTCGCACCGCGAGCCACAGGGTGAACTCGTTCACTCGCTCTCCGCCCGGGTCCGCTGGGGTCGAGGCGGCCGTGCGGGGCTCGGAGAAAGTCCTCGCGAATTCTAGCAGCGTTGCGTCCGCGTGGCCCAGCAGGCGCGCCGCACAGGCTCTGTCGTACAGCTCGGCCACGGACCTCCGAGCTGTCACGGCTCTCGCTTCATCTCTGGAGCCATCAGGGCTTCCAGGGCGCCCGGAACCAGCGCGTTCGCGACGAGACGGTGACCTTGCCACTCGGCCAGACAAACCATGAGTCCTATCCATCGCGGGTCCCCCGAACACGACGGGTGCTTCACGTCTGACCTGAGCCCCGCCTGAGGCCAGAGGGTTGTTAGTTGAGCGAACGTGGCCGCTCCGCTCTCTGAGAGGAACCGCCTGGGTTCGCCGTAGACGGGTCGCGCCCCGTAGCTCGACGAGGACGGCGATGCGGCCAACTCGCGGTCCAATCTCTCGGGCAGTTCTTCGAACTCGTAGGCCCCTGCCTTCGTCACGATCACGCAACGGGAGAGCTCTCGGGCGCGCTTCAGCATCTCCCCTCTGCCTCCGCGCACCACCAGCGTGACACCGAACCGTCCCGGGGGCGCGTCCGTCGATAGCACGTTGCCCAGCGCCAGAGCGCAAAGGACCAGGTCCAAGATCTTATCCCCCGCCGGGTCTGCCGATCCGTGCTCAAACACTGGCCTGAGGCCGCAGCCGAACGTCAAAACGGTGTGAACGTGATACGTCAGGGGTGAAAACGAACAGGGTCTGTAATAGCGTATGAGCTTGCCTCTTTCCGTCAGATCGAAATGCCTTTTCCAGGCCGGGTTGGGAGCGGGTGCTAAAAAAACGTGGCCCTCCACGGCAGGGACGTCTGGAACCAATTCGATTTCCAGTCGAGAGTTCAACGTGAGGATACTCGAAAGGCCTCTCTCTCGAAAGTCGCACTTTACTCTCAGGGGCGCGGGCGTTGGTACCGCAGGGTCTCCTTCTTCTCCTTCATCCACAGCTACCCCTTCTAGATCTTGGTCTTCTTCTTCTTCTTCTTCATCCTCCTCCTCTTCTACCCGTTCGTCTTCATCGTTTTCAGCTCTCTCGGTCTGCACCTGTGCATTTCCCGCCTCTGCATTGAGCGTCAGGGAGGCAGCTCGGCGCCTCATCTCGACGAGCGACGCCTTTGTGTCCACCGAATGCCAAAACCTGTCTCGCTTGAGCACGAGTCGACCGTCTGGGCTCCTCTGCCATCTCGGAGGGCTCGAACGTAGACGGGGAAGCCATTCGCAAGGTCCTCGAGCTGGCGCTTCAAGTGGCGCTTCGGTTCCCGACTCCCACCTGAACTTCAGCTCGGCCACCTTTGAGCAAAACGATCCTGGCTGTCTCTTTGACCACGGCGAGGGGTCCTTCCAGGTCTCGGGGCCTCGTATCCCCCCAGGCACTCCGTTCATTTCGCAGAAGGCCATGAGCGAATCTTTGTTGCGCATTCGCAGAGTCTCCTGCTGCTCCTCCGATGGTTCGGCGTCCTCGGGTGCGCTGACGAGCACGTGCAGGCCGGGATCGCCCCGTATCGCTGCGGCCCTTAGGGTCCTGGGCTCGGAATGCAGCACCAAGTTGCCAGAGTGTCTCACCGGTATGACCCCTTTGGACCTTTCGACCAGAAGCGCGATAGCATCGTCCTCCCGCGGGCCGTCCGGACGTGACACCAGGTACCCCGTCCTTCTGCTCCTCAGCACGTCCAAGTCCCTCGGCAGCGCGTGGGTCCAGCGACAGGCGAAAGTCTGCGAGTCTGCCTCCGGGGTGTACACAGTTACGGCGCGACTCCTGAAGGGGCCCGTGGCTCCCGCGAACCAAGCCACCGCGCGCTGCAGGTAACCGTACAGACCGCGTCTCGAGCATCTGATCTCCAGCTCTGCGTGAGTGTTCCCCGAGAGCATGGCTCTCGCGAGCGAGTCGGCGAACTCTCCGGCCGAGCTCACCTCGGCCCGAAAGCTCCAGCTCTCGAGCTCCTCTTCGCCGTCGGCCTCCGGCTCGCGGCCGTCGTCCTCGGGAACCGGCTTCGCGTACCACCTTCCGGGCTCCGCTATTTCGATCAGGCTGGAGATGGGCATGCGAGATTCGCGCTGAAACCGACTGGTGCCTCTATTCGTGACGACGCAGAGGCCTCTGGTCCACCTTCTTTCCGAGGGGCACGTCAAAACGCGCGATCGCAGCACGTCGAACCCTCTCCACTCTATTGGGTTCAGGGCCCTGGCGTGCCCGTCTGCCATCTCCACACGCCCGAGGCCCTCGCCGGGGCGGCCGTGGTGCGTGAACTCCTCCGGCGGAGCCCCGCAGAGCCATCTGACGATCTCGACCCCTGCGCCCTCCGGGCCCGCGGACCTGGAGCTCCGGGACACCGGGTAGTCTCGCTCCCAGTCGCTCGGGCGCGAGGTCTCGGCCGGGACTTTGGCAAAAGTCCACAGAGCGTCCTTCAGTCTTTCCCAGGAGCTCTCGCCCGTGGCGTAGCCCTCCAACGGATCCCTGCGCCCCCGACGCATGAACATCTTGTCGATGGCGGACGCTTTGTCCAGGCACTTGATGCGTGCCCTGGCCTCGAGCGGCTCGGGAGCAGGCCACGCGGGGTCTTCGTTCGTCAGCGCGTCGGTCCGGAACAGCGAACAGTTCTCCGCGACCACGGCCACGGACTCCAGCCTCTGAACCAATGGGCCTTTGCCCCTCAGGTAGAACAGGGGAGACTCAGAAGCGAACGCCACCGTGTGCCCGTCTATCACGGACATGCCGGGGCGTCTGGCGGACGCCGTCGACTCGGGTCTCGAGGCCCCTTCGCTCGCCAGCCTAAGAAAGCTCCAGTCCCCCAGGCTCGTTGAAACTCTGCCCGGGAAGGTCTCGACCCTCTCGAACACCAGCGCGGGTCCCAGCGTCTCAGAGTACGCCCTCAGGAGGAGGTCTTCCTCATCCCCCCGAGGCAGCAGCTCGCTCCCGGGGCAGAGCTCGGAAGCGCTCAGGGGTCTGGGCTCGCAGCACCTGGCCAGGAGCGGAGCCAGCCTGTGGTCCTGGGAGCAGAGGAAGGCTCCGATTGTGTTGACCCTGAGGCTGCGCGAGTGGCGGACCTCTGCGTCCGTTCCCCTGGTCCAGGCAGACGCACCCCTGTGCCTGCTCAGCGTGAACAGCTTGCAGGCCGGGTGGCAGGTCAGTCTGCAGCTCTCGGCCAGGTGGCCCAGGAGAGCGTGCGCCGGGGGCAGAAGGCCCCGTCCGTGCAGGACGAACTCGTAGTCGAGCATCACGTCACCCCGGCTCATCTCTGGCACGCAAGGGTGCACGGCTCTGTAGAAGCGAGTCAGGCAGGCGCTCACGTCAAAGTCCTTCTCTGCCCCCCTCGTCGCCAGGACTCTCGCGCAGTGGCCCAGCATCACAGCCTCATCCAGGCAGGCTTCGTACGCAGAGCCGCACTCTCCGGGGCACCTGTCGGCCCTGTCCAGCGCGAAGCGCTTAGGGCGCGCGTTCGCCGCCAGGTTCAGGTTGTATTCACGCAGGGGATGGGAGAGGGCGTCCTCCGAGACGCTCCCGCTCGACTCCTTCTCGGTCCTCGCCACCTCGACCGTGGGGAAGAACTCTCCGTCCCCGATGGCGCTGTGGCACTGTCGGTCCGCCGCCGGCGACCTGAGCCACGAACGCGTGTGTGGGGGCTCTCCTCCACACGGGCCTCGAGCGAAAGGCTCGTCTACGGCCAGCTCCAGCTCGCAACGCCCGGCCGTCCGGCGGGAAGATCTGAAAATGCGCGACAGCCTGCGCTCCTCGTAACCCCTGGCCTGATCGCTGCGCACGGCCCGTTCCAGGCTGGACGCGGCGTCTGCTGTGAGCGGGAAGCGCTCCAGTTCGTGGCCGGAGCGGCTCCAGATACGTTCCCTCCCTGTCTCCGGGGCGTAATTCAGCTGAAAGTAGCAGTCGGGCGGCGGGATAGTCGAGGAGGCGGCGATCTCGCGCAAGTCCTCGGTGAGCCTCGTGCAACGGGCGCCACCTGATGCGCGGGAGCCCGGGCGCACGCCCTGCGTGTCGGGAATCTTCAGGAGGGCCCTGTGACGGCCGCGTCTCGAGTGAAACACCCCGCAGACCCTCAGTATGTTCAAGTCGGCGGGCCCCAGCGTGCGTATGCCTATCGTGACCCACTTGAAACGAGAGCTCGGCCCGAGCCCCCTCCCGAAAAGGACGATGTGGCCCGTGGTCCTCTCGCAGATCGACGGAGAATCCACGCGGGCCGGCGGACCTGCCTCTTTGATGCCCCTGGCGTCCGAGAGCGGCGCCCTGCTCGGGGTGCCCCGCAGCAGAGCCAGGTCCCCCTCCAAATCCTCGTGCATCGGGCGCTCGGGCGACTCGGACGGCCCAAGACTCGCTAGGCGAGGACAGGTGCCAGGTACGTGCTCTGACACGATCTGCCTGAGCTTCGACAGAATGGAGCAGTCGCTCGCCTCGAAGCGAATGCTGCTTTCCCTGGAACCTCGTTCGAAGCCCGCGTTTTCCATGCGCAGGTAAGAAAGGACCAGTGCCCGCGCCTCTGTCCACTCCAAGGGCCCCGAGAACCATAGGCTCGTCGGTACGTCTGGGCCCGCCAGCCTCGCGAAGACTTCCAGCGCGTACAGCACTGCCGCGCAGCTCGCGCCGTCGAGCTGAGGAGGAGCGATCACGTCCATGCCCCCGGGGATCAGACACACGGCCCGATCGAAGAGGTACGCCTCTGACCTGAAGCCCTGCGGCATGACACCGCTGTACCGAGGGGTCCTGTAGACACGCAACGTGGGCGTCCTGCTTGCAGACGGTGATCTAGAGTTCCCTCGGACGACCTTCGGCGAGGATATCAGCAGGCGGGGCGCCCCTGGCGCGCCTGTCTCGATCTCCAGCACAGAGTGCCCGCTGGGAAACCATTCGGTGAGCCGTCCGCTCGGGCCTTCCGCAGCTGTCCTCGTCCTCAATCTGCTCTCGCTTTTGCTTTCGGCCTCCCGGGTTTCCCGTGCTGTCGTCTTCCCGCCTCTGCTCACACCTGCAGTGTCCTGGCGGCCCGTGCCCCTTCTGGCGTTCGGACTCGACTTGGGCACGATCACCAGAGCATCCCTGAGAAGGTGCCTCAGCACGGCGACGTGGTCGTTCTCGGCGAGCACCGAGAACGCCAGTGGCGTGGAGATCACCTCCCTCAGAGCCGCAAGGCCGGAGAATGCGCCGTGGCGACTTTCCGCCGTTCCGTCCAGTTCCCGTAGAAATCCCTGCCTCCCGCTGGCGCCGGGGCCTAGCGCGGGCCCCGGGAACCAAGGATCTTTAGGCTCCAGTTCCCTCAGGTCGAACGCGCGGTCGCCTTCTCCGGGTAGCACGCACCGCAGGGCGAACCGCGTCCCCAGCCCGCAGTCGCCCAAGGCAAGGGCGCAGAGCGTGCGGACAACCTCCTCGCGGCAGTCGGGCGAGAAGACGAGGCAAACGCGAGCCTTCCAAGAAGACACCACCTGGTAGAGCGACAGGCCATCTGAAGCGTAGATGATACCCGGGACGACCTCGGCTCCGCTCACGTCCCTCTCCTCGACCTCGTAGCCCACGCTCGTTTCTGGCCACCAGTGGGAAGAGCCGCCCGATTCGATCTCTGAGCGCTTCGAGATCACCAAAGCGGGCTCGGCCCCACCGCCTGCGAGCGCCCTGAAGGCCACGTCCGAGAACACAGACAGGGTCTCCCTGAACACGGCGAATGCGCTGTCTGCGGGCCGCAGCCTCCTGGGAGGACGGGGCTCCGCGAATCGCTGGATGCTCAGCAGTCTTCCATCCTCGTCGGCGGTGATCAGCGCACCGTCACCCAGCCGCGTCGCATAAAGCGTCGACGAGGAGCTCAGGGGGCTCTGGCGCAGGCGCCGCCGACGTTCCTGCTCGTATGCGTGGCGGCACCTCAAACGGTAGCCTTCGAGCCACTGCGGATGAAGGCGGGCTCGCAGGTTTCGACCCCGTGTCCCGAACAGGTAGGCCAGCTCGTCGTCCGAGAGTTCCGCTTTGCCGGCGCAGAGGCACGCGTAGATGTAGCAGATGTACTTATCACACATGCGGACGATTGGCCCCGAACGGCCCCCTCCCAAACGTTTCGGAGGCAAACGGGCTTCGAGGGAGCTGCTCCCGAAGGCTTCTACCCCATGGACATGACCGCGACTTTCTGCTCCGCGTGGAGCCGGGCCGCCGGACATGCCAGCGGATCGCAGCAGGCAACGCTGGTCCAGGCTGTGGAGTCTGCGTTTCGGAGGTATGAGGAAAGGGCTCGGAGGGAGAGCGTGGAACGCAGGGAGCGTGAGACGAGCGGAGGGGAGCGCGGCGAGCGCAGAGCCGGAAGGTTCCCACAAGACGACGTAGAAATGTACACAGAAGGCGAGTCGCTCGATCTGGACTCTCCATCCGAGAGGTCCTTAGTGAACCTGAGGCGCAGCGAAAGCGAAGAGAGCATGTCTGTGCACTCTCAAGGCAGCGAAGGCGAACCTGAGGGCGAACCCGCGGACAAACGCGAGTACAGCATTTCCTGGGTACCCGTGAGACGGGAAAGACGCCGGCGCGAAGACTCTCTGAGCGACGGAGGCCTCGGTCCGGGAGATCCACCACAAGGGCCTGCCCGGTGCCTCAAGTGCGAAGCCTACGACGCCCACTGCAAGTCCGCTGCCGAGAGCTACAGACGGACCTTGGGCTGCTACACGAAAACGGTGTCCGAGCTCATGTTGGGCTTTAGAACCGTGCTGGAGAGGTATCCCGAGCTGAGGGTCGACACGGGCGACGAACGCCTGCACTTCATGGTTCAAGCTGCTCTGGGCCGTAACAACCTGGTCCGAGAAATGGTCCGCCTTTCCGCGAGGAGGACTCACGATCGCACGCGTGGGGAGTCCGGGCAGGGAGAGTCCTGTCGAGAGTCTGCGTCGGCGGCGGCGACCGTGTGCGAAGCGCTGAACTCCTGCTACACGGACGGCGAGGCGCTGCGGATGATCCTGGAGCGCTACACCGACCTGTACGTGAGATACATGGAGGTGTGGAGGGGGATGTGCGCAAAGATTTCCAGGGATGTTACGCCGCTGGAATTTGTGGAAATCGTGCGGGACAGACCCGGGGTGAGCCACGGCGAGCCGTGGAGCGAGGCAAGAGCGTACGTGGGTCGCTTGCTTGTCAAGGCGTCTTTGCTGGTGCCCAGGCGCGTCGGGGACGATTGCGCCCGGACGCTCAGGATGCTGGACGTCGAACTTTCCCGAGCCAGACCTCGAAGCTCAGAAGGTCGGGACAGGGTCCTCGTAGGGCACGTGGAAGACGTGCGCGATCTTCTCGACGAGGCAGGCTCCGGCATGTGGAGCTGGGATTTTCACTTGAACGACGCCTACTTTGACATCAGGAGCGACCTGGCGGTTCTCGAGAGCCTAATCGGAATCGGCGACATCTCCGTCAAGAGCCTGCTTTACGAGAGATCCCTACTGATCTCTCAGTTGAGAAAGGTCGTGAGGAACGAAGGCTCTCTGGAGCTCAGCCTGAGCAAGGCACGCGGTGAGCTCACGGAGGCCCAAGCATCGAGGCGCCGGCTTGAGGCCGCCGGCTCCTTCTTCGCGTTCTGAAGGTGTGCCTATGGGGGTGGGACGGGACACGGTAAGATACTTAACGCGGCCGGCAGCGGGCCCAACTCGACCACCCCCCTTACCATGGACGTCGACTGCGATTACTTGACGGTCGGCGGTGTCGACGCTGAACCTGACGGCCGGAATGACCCCTGTCCGCATTGCTCCTCCGCGCGCTCCCTGCGCAGGGCCCTGGTGTACAAGCCAGTGCACCAGGAATCTGATGGGGTCTCGGCATCCATTTCGGTCAGGCCGGTCACCTTCGAGGAGGCTTCGTCCGGCCGAATGGTCCCCTACGTGCTGTCGCACGAGACAAGGTACGGTCGCGGCATCAACCCGGAGGACGGGGACGAGACCGCGCATTACTACACGGTGCGGAACTGCCTCGCCTCGATCCGTGGCAGCGTCCACCTGAGAGACGCGGCGGAATACGGAACCTGGCTGTCAGAGGTGGACCAGTGTGCGGCGGCACTCGGCCGGTTGCGAAGCGCATCTCACGTCTGCTCTCACCTGCCCGACCTGAAACGATTTGTGCTCGAGCAGAAAAATGACGATGGCCTGCTGCACCTTGCCAGCAAGTGGCTCAGGCGGGGCGAACACGCAACCGTCGGGATCGAGATGTTCGGGCCCTTTTTCGTCGATGTGGCTTTCGCGCCGGTTCTTCACAAGATCTTGAGATCTGACTGGCTCGTTATGCGCAAACGGAACTGTGGCACCTGCAACGAACTGAAACCGGGCTGGGCTCAGGAGTTCTACGACGCTCGCGAGGTCCCGCGCTCGCCAGACAGTGAGATGAGGTTCGTGGGCCACCCGACTTGTCCTTGTTGCAAGCCGGGGGAGGCGAAGGACCTTGGCGTCGTGGCTCGGGCCATTGTGAGGGAGATGAGGCTCTGCGGATACACCCCTTGGTCCGCTGTGCAGGCGGTGCGGCGCTGCGAAAGCTCCATGCTGGAGCTGTCGTGCTCCGAGTGCCGTCGGGTGATTTTTACCCATTGCGCATTTCTCATGGAGTGCGCTGCGGTCGAGGCTTCTCGGGAACGCGACTGGCTGGTCCGCAACGAGGCCGTGATTCAACTGTGCTGGGTCGTTCATTCCCTCCTTCCGCTCGAGAAGCAAGCCGCGTTTCCTGCGACGGACCTTTCGGGCGCCTGCTGCGTATCGGAAAACTTTGCAGAATCAGAAGATGGGGGTGGAGGAGAAGGAGAAATCCCCAGACGAGGAGAAGAAGGAGGGAACGGGGAAGGAGAAGAGGATTTGCCGGCCTGCGAGACGCGCCAGCACGGAGGGGCTGCTGCGATGTACGCTTGGGCTTTTTCGGTGGCCGCGCACTGCGTCGCGTTTCAAACCTACGAGCGAAACGGCTCGCTGGATTTGGAAAAGATCGTGGTGCTGTACGCAAACGATCATCTCCCCATGCTCCTCGACGATCAGGACGCCCGGGGAGAAGGCATCCTGACGACGAGCGTGTCGCCGGACCCCAGACTGTTTGAGACGGCAGCGCTGAACACTGGCTTTGTCTCTCCTGGGCTCGACCCGAGGGATCGCCTCGAGGAGCGGGACATGCGGGTCCCCCCCGCCGGAGAAGTGCTGTACGAGCTCCCTGCGCCGAGGACATTCCGTCGCTCGGGTTCCGGGACCCCGGTCGCCCTGGCGGAGATCCCCAGTCACACCGAGGCCCGGGCTCAGGATCCCGAAGCGATAGCGGCCGCCATAGCGCTTCACTTTCCCAAAGTGTCGCCGTGCGCTCTCGACCGTCTGAGCCTAAAAGTGCCTCGACCCAGCTCTCTCAGGGCTGACGCCAGCTTGTTCTGGCCTGTGTTTGTCAACCCCACAAGGTCCTGCCACAAGCTGTTCAAGGCCCTGGCTCTGCCCGCGTCTCCGAGTCCCGCTTACGCGCTAGAAACGTTGGCGCGAGGATGGCGACGGGTGAAGGACCTCGTGCGACCAGACTCGCCTCTGCCCACCGCCTCCGGAGGGTGGGTCGCTGTGGAGCGCGAGCATTACGAACGTTATTTCGAGGACCCCCTGGACCTCTTGACGCGCGCAGGGTTGACGAGTGAGAGCGAAAAGGAGGCGATGCAAGAGGCTTTGGCGAGAGGCGTTTTGCCGTGCTTCGCGGCCGAAGGGGAAAGCTTACCCGACGCGCTTGTGAATTCCACCCTGGCGCTATCGTTCGCGGCCAGCGGGTTGAGACTCTCTGCGCCTCGTCACCTTGGAGGAGTAGAGCGGGGTCGGCGAGGAGTAGAGGCGGACGGCCGGTCCGCGGTGAGAGTCACCGTGGCGGGTCTGTTGTACTTTGCGGCGTGGTACGTGCTGGTGTACGGTAACGCTCTGCACTCTCGTCCCAGCGCTCTCGAGGTTCTGGCTCGCAACCCGGGAGGAACGGACGCAGACAGGCACTTGCGTGCGGCCATGGAACTGAAGATCGACCGACGCGCCACGACAGGAGACTGGGGAGAGGACGACGTCGGCCCAGACCCGTCTTGCCGCTACTCTGTCCGCGGGTACAACGACCGCAGCATCGTGAGAGCCATGCTGATCGTGTTTGAGGGATTGCTCGATGCTCGAACCGTGCTGCGCGCGGCACAGCTGTACGTGCCAGAGCTCACGGCTCAGCTGCCTTTCTTCATGGCCCTAAACGTCGTTCCCTGTACGGTGAAGAGTGCGATCGAGGCACGCGACTCGTGGTTCGCTGCCCGCCTAGGCAACGCGGAGTCGTCTCCGGACGACCCGCCTTACGCCTACCTGGGCGACATTGCCCACGGGATTCGCAGCAGTATGAGAGGCGCCTTAGATCGCGGCGACGAGCGGCCCGTCGCGGCTCCTCCAGCGAGCCTCGACGCTCGAGCCTCAGACCCCTGGCACGGCTGCCTCCTGTCTCTGAGCGAGAGCGACGACGACTGGGGTTCTATCCTCAGTTGCGCGACGCGCGACCTGGAGAGCATGTCTGTTCAGAGCGACCCAGATTGCTGGGAAAACGAGGTGGAACCAGGGAACCAGTACGTCGATTCGACCGCTCGCCATCCAGGCACTGCAGACGGGACGGAACGAGTAGCGACCTGCTCTGAGAGCGCCCCTCGAGACCCCCCGGTCGCCTCCGGAGATCAAGACGTTCCGAGCGCGGCACTCGCGCAGCGTGACTGCCCTCGGTCGACGCTGGAAACGCTGCTGGTGGTGGACTCTCCAGATAGTCTCGGCTTTGCGCACCAAAAGGTTTTTCCCAGCGAAACCGCGGACGCGAACGAATGGCCGGGCTTTGTTGGGGTGAGCTCGGTTCCGAGTCTGAGAAAGCCTTGCCTGACGAACGTGTGGAATACGACTTTCGCCAAGACGCGCAGGGACGCCGTGCCGAGCTCAGAACCTGCCGTATGCAGCTCGGCGTCGCGCCCGTGCAAAACCCTGGCGGAAGCGCTCTGGCTGATGTTCGTCGGCGCGTACGGACGCCGAGAGTCGGACTCGGCTGCCCTGACGGTGGAAGCCCTCGCGGTTGTTGTACACTTGGCCTCGAAAATCATCGATAGAAATTCTACCTCAGGCCTAGGGCCCTGCAAAGACATAAAGGCCCTGTGCGGCGACTTGTACGCAGCGCCTGAACAGTTTCTGCCCGTCGTCTCCATAGCGGCAGGTTTGTTCGGGCGCAACGTCACGGTCTGCTCGCAGGGGACCTTCTTTCACATTTGCAACAGCCATCACGGGAACTCGTGGGTGCAGGGCTTTCTGGAATGCGACGGATCATCGTGGCAGATGAGGGGCCTGCCGCCGCACACGACTCCAATCGAACTTCTGTTCGAGAGTGGACCGAATCACAGAGCGGGCTCGCTCCGCGCCTACGCGAGGCTACACGACCTCGATGTGATCGAGGTTCCTTCGGACGGTTACTGCGGATTCCACAGCGTAGCCCAGCTCCTGTTCAATGACACGGCCAGAGGGGAAACCCGCGCGTCCCTGGTGACGAGGACGGCCGAGTTTGTGTTTCTCAACGCGGAAAGGGCAGACGTCAGAGAGACGTACCTGACAGTCAACGGACCCAAAAACGTCTCTGAGCTGAAGCGACTCTTGTCTGAGGAGAAGAGGTGGCTCAGTGTACAGGAGGTAAAATACATGCTAGAAGCTCACGGCAAACGCTTGGGACTCCTCACGGAGACGTCGTACCCGATCTACGATAGGGCTTGCGCTCACATCGTGTGGACCCGAAACCATTACGAGCCCTTGAAACCCAAAGTGTTACGATGCTGAGCTATGCTGTTTTCTGTCAGATGTTTTTTTTTATTTTTCCTTGTTGTTTCGATGAGGTGATGGAAATAAAAATCAAAGACATACCAAATTCTGTGGTGCACGACTGAATTCTTTATTTTGTGAAAAAGGAATACACTGGAAATACTGTACATGAACACAAGTACATGAACACAACCGCAATGCAGTCAGAGGGTGAGTTTCTTTGCTTCATGCGAGATAAAGTAAACTGCAAAAATGGTACATGGCGACTGCTCTCGGTAGAAGCGACACGGGTCACTACACAGTCAGAAGGAACATTCGGTACACTGCCCCGTTGCCGAGTGAGAGACGGTGCGTGCGCTACAAATTGAAGCAAATTGAAGTGGATGAAACCTAATAGTACATGCTGCTTTGAGTGTCCTCTTCCCGCTGAGGGAGCCCTAGAGAGCTTTCCCCCGCCCCGTCACCGTGCGTGTGCTCAGACCCTCTCGAGGTCCACCCGTCTCCAGCCACTCCTTCCCCGTCGAGTTCTTCGTTCTGATTGGCAAAGGCGGCGGCGAGCGCTCTGGTGACCAGGTCGTACCTCTCCAACGGGTTGAGCTGAGCGAGGGTCACGGGCCCGGCGACAGCGGGCTCGACCACAATCACCCGATTCCACTTGATGACTTGATTTTGTATCCGTACGACAAACGGGCCGTAGGGTTGCACCTCGAAGCCTTGTTCCGTGGGCAGAGAAAGCATTTCGTATCGTCCGTCTCTACCCAGCACGTCCTCCAGCGGGCTTCGCGGTCCCGTGGCTCTTTCGGAAAAGCCGCACAGCCCGTACACTTGGTGGATGAGCTCCTCGTCCTCGGGCAAAGTCCACTCTCTGAAGTAGTTTCTCATATCCCCGGCCTGGAGCCACGACACGCAGCTGCGCTCCTTACTGCGGCCGCCCTTTGAGCACATCGGAGAGCCGTAGGCTGAGTGCGGGCACGCTCCGAAAACGGCGATGTACGCCCGCTTCAGCTTGTCAGCTGCCGCGTCGGGCACGTATTGTCGCAGGTTTAGCTGGGAGAGGGTTTCCCACACGGCGGCCAGACCTTCCAAAGCACCCCATGCGGGCCCGTTCCCGTCCCAGACGTACAGCGTGTCGACAAGGCACGCCAGCAGGTCGACCCTAAATCCCGTCTTGACCCTCCAAATGCGAGCCGGCTGTATGCGCTTCATGGTGAAGCCGAGAACCCTCAGGGAAAGGATCTGAACTCTGAGGAGGCACTGTAGCACGTGGTAGGCCAGCAGTACCTTGTCGTCGTAGAACCACGACACGAGCGACCCCTTGGAGCACCCGAGGTTCACAGACCCGGGGCTCTCGCCCACAAACACCCCGAGCGCCATTTCCTCCGTGTCTTTGGTCACGCAGTGTAGGGCGAAGGTGCGTGCAGCAAAGGAGTGGACTTGCAGGCGCGTGTGCATGTCCAGCAGATTCACCAGAGACTCGTAGGCCATGTGAATCCTGTGTATGATCAAGCCCTGGACGTCCTGGACGGTGCACACGGCACCCAGGTAGTTGGTCTTTTTCCCGAGCACTCGAAGGAGATGTGGCGTGTCCTCCTTGCACAAGCTCGGCAAACTGTCCACGAGAATCTCCGTGAGCCTGAAACCCCGGTCCGGCGGAGCGGAGAGGTCCACGGTGAAGTACCACTGCTCCGAGAGCTCGCAGTTGAGCACGGTGCGCTCCACCGCCGGCACGTAGGCAAACCCTGTGGGCCATGAGAGCTTCGTGCACCGGGCGTGCCCCCGTCTCGTCATATCCCCGTCCCTGTGCGAGTACTCTCTGCCCATCCTCCACAGAAACCTTTGGCAAGTGATTGATCCGCGTACCAGGTCCAACACAGCTGGCCCCCGCTGCATTTGCTTGTCCTTTGCGCCCTGGCCCCACGCGTCCCATCGCTCCGGCTTGTTGAGTCCGTGGCACGGCCTGCTGACGCAGTCCTCCTCTGAGTGACGTTTCACGGTGAGGTTGCTGATCAAATCGGTTATGTCCCTCGAAACCAGGTAAGTGACGGGGTGAAAGCGGGCGCAGTCGGACAGTTGCCTCTCCCGCCGCGAGAGCCCTCTGGACCTCCATCTCATGCAATTAGCCTTATGCACCCGCTCGCGTTTGGCCGAGCTGAGACTGTCCTCCTCGCCGCGACTGTCCTCCATTCGGATGGGGCCGTGAAGCAACTGCCTATCTGCGCTTCCCGAGGGGTTGAGTCCTCCCGAAGCGACGAGCGCCTCTTCTCCGTCGCACCGGGTCGTCTCCAGCAAGGGGTCCTCCGATTTTAGGCTAAGAAGGGTTAGAGTCGTGTCCGCACTCGTGCTCTGCTCGGGGTAAAAGGACTCTTGTAAGACTCTGTACACCATGTCGGTGCTCTGGAAATTGTCGATGTCAGTTCTGGCGAAGAAGAGATTCGTAGTGTTGTCTGTCACAATGCAGTCCAGGGAGCCTGCCGTGTGGAGGGAGCCTGCCGTGTGGAGGGAGCCGGTCGAGCGAAGGGAGCTCGCCTCGTCCTCGCCGCAAAGTCCGAAGTCCTGCAGCTCGGCGAGGGCGTCCCGCTTTTCGACCTTGGCACTGGGCGAACTGTGGCAGCCTCTGTCACAGTCTGTCAATCTCTCCCATTCCGCAGAGAGGAGGCCCTCGTTCACGGGGTTCACGTCCGCGTCTAGGTAGGTCACGGTCCGCGGCTTGCTCGAAGGTTCGCTCGACGACCCGCGAGAGAGAGCCAGTTCCCTTGTCAGATCGCTGCTCATCTTCAGAATGTGCTCCAGGCCGCAGCATTCTTCCAGCGTCTGCTGGCTCGCGGACTGGGATGCCTCTGGAAAAAGCGGCTGACAGGGATCCATCGTCATGCTTTTTGTGACGTGCGGATTGCTCAGCGTGTTACTCTTGCGCTTCCTCCTGCCGGTCTTGGTTCGGGCTGGACTGGTGGCACGGGCGCGTCCCGAAGCCTGGCAAGATAGAATTTCCGCGAGGGTCTTACAGCGCTCCGGTGTCCTCCTCGCTGGCCCCAGCGAGGACAACTCGTCCTCCTTCAGGACCTCTATCATGCAGGCGAGCCCGGGCGCCGCTGCGGCCCCGTCGCACCGCGTCAACCAGTCGAACCGCTCTCTCAAAGAGCTGCGATCCCTGGACCCAGGCCCCAGCCACGCGGTTCGCGGCCAGCGGCCCGTCTCTTCGGACCGCGGCGGTCTCCCGAGGCAATCCAGCACCGTGGACCAGAGGTGAGCGTCCGCCATGCCCGTCCTGCAAAACTCAGAGATGGCGGCCTCCGTTGTCGAGCCATCGTCCGGGAGCGCTCCGGCGCGCAGCACGCTCAGCGCCAAGTTGGAGCACGCGGCACGAAAACTGTCTTCGTCGTCGGTCAGCGCAGAGGCCCTGTAAAGCCCGGGCATGGAAACTAAGGGGAGCAGCGACATTGTCTCCCCTGTGTGTCGGTGGATGACGAAGGCGCATGAGAGCTTGGAGGTGCGGCTGTGAGAGTCGTCATCCTTTGCGTTCTGGTACAGAACTCTGCAAGGATGGCGATCGGTGGAGCGGAGGTCTCTCAGGGAGTCCAACACGCAGACCAGCGCTCTGCGGACCACGACGTCGCGGACCTGCTTTCCTCGGGTCTCCCTCAGCCAGCTGTGGAGCGGCAGCCACCCGGCCCCCGACGTTGTCACCACGTGCATGACAGTCGACGGCGCTCCTCCCGCTTGCTCCAGCGCGATGCAATCGAGCTGAGGGTAGTGCTGCCCGACCCCCGGTGAAAAGACCTGTCCTTCGTCTTTCAGCCTGACCCTCCGCCTCGCTCTGCATTGGTTCTCGTAAGCCCTCGCGGCTTCGTGCAAGGTTTGCTCCAGGTGTTTGTTGGAAACCAACACACTCAGGACGACGGAGACGTCCCCGTGGAGCGAGGTGCGCACCTCGCGCACCCTCACCAGCGGCTTACTCTGTGTCCTTTGGCTCGTCATTTCGGGTCCGGGCGCGGCCCTCAGCTCGTGAAACAGGCAATGGTTCCTCACGAAGCCGTAGAGGGGTTCGGGCATCCTCAGCTCGAAGCGGTCGGTCGACGGGGTCCACGACCAGCTCTCCAGCTCCGAGCCCAGGTTGAAGTAGTAGGGAATCGAAACGCCTAGCCTGGTGCTCTGCTTGTCCTGATATCTCCACCAGAGCTTGAGGATGCTGGCATGAAGGTGAAGCTCCTCTTCTGGGTCGTGAGGCGAGCGCCGGGATGCGTCGGGACCTAGCGCTAGAAGTAGGTGCCTGGCGACGTCCCTCAACTCGCCGGGGGATCTGTAAAACGTGTAGCGCCTCCTTTTGGCCAGGCTGACGAAGAGCATTACGAAGTACGGAGTGTGGAGGGTGGCCAAGTGTTCCAACCGCCGCAGGTTCAGCCCCACTTCTTGCGGTGCGCGGTTATCGCAGCGATCTTCCACCTCCAGCACGTGGCGACACAACGATGGTTCGAAACGTATTTTCACCCCTCTGCACAGCTGACAATATTTGCACTGGCCTGAGACGAAAAACGAACTTAGTCCGATCGAGCCCCTTAGGTCTTGCGGGTGGTAGAAGTAATCTCTGCGCTCTGCTGCGAGGCGGTCCCGCTCCCCCGGTGGAATCTCCCACGTAGCCCGATTGCAGAGGTAACAGATGGCCTCTTCGACGCAGTCGAAGCAGTCTCGGTCGACGTGGAGTTCCAGAGCACCTGCGTGCAGTGCTGCGGCTGCCACCAGCCACTTGGAGACGCCGTCCTTTGGATCCATGGGCTCAGCTGCGCAACTGACAAAAAAAACATAACACAGAGGAATGGTTGGGCAGGGGTGAGAGACAGAGGAAAGGACTCAGATGATGATGATGATGATGATAATGATTATGATTTGTCACAGACGCGGTTAGTTTTTTTTTTTCACTGCGTTTTTATAACTTTGCCTCGTCCTTTTCACTGGATCGCTTCGCGCTTCGAAGAAAATTCTGAAAAGTCTGTTAATATCCCTCACGTGACGCCCGCCATGTAAGCATCACGAGCGCCCCCCTGTCATCTTGACTCGGCGTCACAGTTTGTAAATGTTCAGCGAGGTGTCGCCGTCCAACACTGTGTGCGTTACCATCAGTCTGTACTCTCTGTCTCTCGCGTGGTAGTACAGGGTGTGTTGCACGGCTATGGCGAGGCAGCAAGCCCCGTCCGTCTTCCCGAGAGCCCAGGTCCTGAACTGGTCCCGAAAGCCTTGCGGCTCACACACACGGCGAGACCTGGAGCCGCTGCTGAAAGGCGTGGGCTTCAGGGTGCCCAGGGATGCCGGCAGCTCGTACCAGAAAGCGGGAGATCCTGCCCGCGGGGAGCCCATCCTGCTCGAGGCCTCTGGGAGCTCACCGATGGCCGCCGCGGCGAGCCCGACATCTCCCTCGAAGTACGTGTGCGCGAAGCAGGAGGCTTCACCCTCGGGTGGCTCGGGCAGAGTCCCCGAAAAACCATCCACGTCTACGATGATGTAGCGCACGCCGAGACTCTCGTTTTTGTAGTCTACGCTGCGGACGGCCGCGGGCAGCACGGTGACGTACCCGAAGAGCCAGGCCAGCACATCGGACTCGATCTTCACAGGGTCGGGCACGTGGTTGGACCAGACCACCGCCTGCATTCCCCTGATCTTCGGAACCGCCTTCATGCAAGCGCTCATCACGTCGAAGGAGTTCCAGCGGAGGTCTATCACGCAGGCTTGCTCCGTTCTCATGCCGATCAGGTGGTGCTTGCAGGCGACGGCTTTCTCGCATGACTCCGGAGACACCAGGTCGAGCGCCAGGGCTTCTCCGAAAAGCCTGTTTCCGTATTCGGGCGTGGGTGCCGTGATGGCGCGCCCTATCACGTACAGGGCGCTGAAGTTGTCGCGGCCCGGGAAGAGCTCCAGGGTTATCTCCTTGGGCAGCGCACTCTCGAAGCAATGCGGCTCTTCCTCCACCGAAACCGGTCCCCGTCTCTGGACACGAAAATTAAACTGGTCCACCACACAGAGGGGTCTCTCTGCGGTGCATCCGAAGTGGGATGGGCGTGATTTGTACACGTACAGTCCCGGAGGCAGGGTCCTGGAACGGTCTACCTGGTAGACCAACACAGAGTCGCAGCATTTGGGGTATCTCGCGCTCCGGTTGCACATCAGCCACCTGTACGCCGCTGCCACCGGCTCCATTTCGTACGCCCACAGGACTTGGGACTGGGCTCTGGCGATTTCGCGGGAGGAGCCCTGCCCGCCCGGTTTGGTGGCGCACCGTCGGCGGCGTTCGGGGTTCGGAACATCTGCGCCGTCCCCCCCTCTGTAGCGCTGTTCCGCGGACGCGCTAATCCGTTGCACGCAAGTGCAGGGCCCTTCTTTCGTGCCATGTCGCAGCAACGCGTCCACTGCATGCCTAAAGTTGAACCTGTGGTGGGAGCAGTTGGTCGTGCCCTCTCCGAGAGACCTCAGGCTCACGCCTTCAGTTCCGGGGGCGTACAGCACGCCGCCGATCACTGGCACGGGGTCTAGCGCCAAGGCCCTGTACAGGGAGCAGCACAGCTCCCGCTTCGCTTCCATCGTGGACTGAGCTTCCTCGGACGGCGGAGGGGGCCACGGGTGTTATGTCGACGATGTCGCGAGGAGAGGGGGAAGCTCCTCGAGAGGGCCCTCACGACGCCTTTGCAGGGAGGGTACCCGTCGAACTGTTGATGGAGTGTAAAAGAAAGCGTCAGAAGGCCTCAGTGGAGGCCGCTCTCAAGTCTACGAATCT
Organism: Oryzias latipes; assembly: GCF_053564925.1. NCBI lineage: Eukaryota > Metazoa > Chordata > Actinopteri > Beloniformes > Adrianichthyidae > Oryzias > Oryzias latipes. The sequence continues at coordinate 12,871,177 of NC_136240.1, forward strand.
ATACAGGAGAGTTTCCACGATCAGCTACGTCGGCGGAGCGTCCAAGGTCGGCAGAGCGAGGGTCGACAAGCGGTCGGGGTGCGCAAAGTGCCTGTCGTGTCTGGTGACCTTGGTCAAAGGCAGCAAGCAAAGGAGCAGAGCCGGCGTCAAGCTCCGATGTCCTTGCGAAGCCAGGGTGTGCGAGACCTGTTTCGTGAATGACCCACACTGGTACCTGACGGAGCCTCACTTCAGCAGCTGCCCGTCCCTCCGCGGGTTCATCTGTTCCACGTGCGCCTGTTTTGCAGGACTCGTCGAGAAACCATGTTGCCTCTGGATGTGCCCGGGCTGTTCGGACGGGGTCCGAGAGAAGGGCGTCTCCTGCTCGCTGTGCTCAAAACCCGTGCCTCGCGGGAAGCCATCCGCGCGTCGCTCCCTCTGGTGCGAAGCGGCGGATCCGGGTCGACGGGCTGCGGAGCCTCCCTCGGACGCCCCATGTTTGGACGAGGGCAAAGTCTCAGACGGCAGGGAGCTGATCAAGGCTCGCGTCTTGGAGCGTGCGGCAGAGAGAAGACACCTGTCGTCTGCCGACCTCGCCGTCCTCTTCCCGGAGTGCGAGCCTCGGCCGGGCAGATGCTCGTGCGAGGCAAACGGCGACCCCAATCCCATGTGCCCACGCTGCACCCCCGTGCTGGCCGTGTTGGAGCTGCTGGCCAGGAACCCGAAACCGCTCATGGCATCTTTCGCGGAGCGCGCGGTGCCGGGACGAGCCCTGGCCCGTAACACGTACGACAGGGCCCTGCTCACGGAGATGCTGAATGACAGAGGGCTCCCTAGGTGCGCTAATCGCAACTCCTGCAAAGGAATGCTGGTCAACGTGCGGACGGGCCCCTTGACGACTCTGATGTCCCCAGAGGCTTACAAGCAATATGTTCTGGAACGAGATAAGGTGCAGCGCTCGGGCGACGGCGAGCCGAACATCGTGCCGCAGCCTTCCTGCTGCGTCCTGTGCCTGCTGTTTAATCAGTCCGCCGCGGTCGCGCAGATGTGCGGTTCGCAGGGCCTCCGGCTCGAAACCCCCCGCACGGACCCCGTGTACTACTTCAACGTGAAGTTCGCACCAGACGTGGGCCTGCCTGAGGTATCGGTGAGAGACTACCAAGGGTTCCTTGTCAACTTTCAAGGTTCCGTGGGAAGCTACAAGCCCGCGTTCTACTACAACTGGAGACACATGCTGGAAATGTTACACAGAGACGCCTCTGGAGCAGTGACCCTCATTCACCCCGGACAAAGGCAGCTTTAGACTCTTCGAGGTACGATAAGCTGTGCTCGAAAAGGGCGACTGTTTTGTAAAAGAAAAAAAAAAAAAGAGAAAAGCCAACCGTTGATCAATTAGGATTTAAAGTATGAACTCACTTACGTGGTCCTGAGCTCTAAGCTGTGCGATCCAGGTTCAGCAACACGAAGCCTTGTGAGATTCTGCAAAGTGGAAAAAGAGGGGAGTATGCAAAGGAAAGATTGCCCTCCTCTGTGTTGCTCTTTGCAGCGTGACAACTGGCTTTGCACGGGCCCTTGGTAGAAATCTGCCACGCTGCACTGAGTCTTAATCTCTGTGGTTGGACCTCACTGTCCTCTTTGCCCCTCCCTCTTTCCCTGCAGCGGGTGTGGGGGGGCTTACAATCAGCCTCCTCCTCCTTCAGAATGAAGGCCCCACCTTCTAACGTTTCCTCTTTTTCTTCCAGTGTCCTCCTTCTCCCTCTCTGTCTGACTCTGCCTCGCTGAAGTCTGACGGGAGTGTGGCGGACCGGAAACGGAAACTAGACCAGAAGATTTGGATCACAGGCCCTTTAAAACTTGTTCCGTGCAAACCAAGAGAGGTCATAGTAACCTTACGCGAGTTTAACAAAGATTGGAGGGAAGTTGCTCCGTGAAGAGCGCGACAGTGAAGGTTCGAGAGAGAGAAAAAGAAAAATCAATCCTTCTGCCATGGAAAAGTACTGGAAGACCAGCTTTTGCCTGGGCAAGGGGGGCTTCGGCAAAGTGTTTCTGGGAAAGAGGCGAAGCGACGGGATTTCCGTGGCCCTGAAGATTATCCCGCTCTCGCGTACGAGATGCTGCGAGGTTGATGGGACCAGTAAGCCATTCGAAGCTGTCGCCTTGGAAATGGTCTCCAAAGACCCTCCGTTTCCTGGGATCATCCGCATGCTGGACTTTTACAAGACCCCGTATAATTGGGTGATAGTCACGGAGAAGCCAGAGAACACGCAAGATCTGTACGAATACATCACGATCAGTAAGCGTCTGCGCGAGGACACGGCCAGAGAATTTTTAGGTCAGGTCATCCAGGCCTTGCTCCACTGTCACAGCCGCGGTGTTGTGCACATGGACGTAAAAGACGAAAACCTGCTGGTGGACCTGACGACGCTCGAGCTGAAACTCATCGACTTTGGCTCCGCCGAATTTCTTGAACCCGACAAAGTGTACGACATGTTCCACGGGACTGCGGCATATGGGCCCCCCGAACGGCTCACACAAGGATGCTACAAAGCTCTTCCATCTGAGGTTTGGTCGTTGGGGATTCTTTTGTACGACATGGTGCACGGGGACATACCATTTGGAAACGACAGGGAGCTCCTACTGGGCGAGCTTAGATTCGAAAAAGACCTCTCTGAGGACTGCGTGGCCCTGATAAAATGGTGTTTGAGCAGGACGCCCGAAGAGAGACCGATGCTGAAAGACATACTGGCCCACCCTTGGATGCTGAAGCGAGGCTCGGAGGCGCACGAAGGCGACGCCACGGCTGGAGCCCCGAAGCCCACGCGAGGGGATCTCCAGCAATCGGAGCCCGGCTCTGCTCTGGCGGCCCGAGCCCACGATGTCGACACGCCGACCCGTCGAGGGTCCGTCTCGTCCGTGGGAAACGAAAAGCAGCTTCGTCCGGCGATGGCGACGCTCTGCTCCGAGGGCTTCGAATCAATCTGGAGGAGATTGCCGTCCTTCGACCGACTTCCCAGTCGTCAGGGGAGTATCGCCGCAGAGACAGGACTTACCGAGGCTCGTTGCCACTCAGAGGTCTCGCAGAGCGGAGCGCATCGTCCGGGTCAGGGAGAGCTCCCAAAAACGGAGTAGGATGTAGGATGTTGAACAAAATGGCTAACTGCTCATGTTGTATAGATGCCAGTTCCATGATAACTCAATAGAGCTTGTTCCCTGATGCCTACTGTACAGTTTTTTTTTGCCTTGTTCGAATAAAAGTCAAACTGGAACCTCAACGTTGCATATTCGCTTTCTTTTTTGCTCATGGGTTTTGTCCCAACATGACTATTTGAAGAGATATTTTTCTAATTATTGGATACATCACACAATCTCGGTTTTTAAAGATTGAAAAATTAAAAAAAAAAATACATTGGTGTGTACATTTTTAATCGTATAATGGTCAGTATATACACGTTAGATAAAGTGATTACCACACACAAAGGTTACATGATTTTGGTCAGCATATACACAGGTTAAATGAAGTGATTACCATATACAAGGAATGGCAGCCAGAGCTGTCTGCTGTGACGTTACTTTGATGACCCAGACCTCCCGCTCGCCGTAGCACCAACAGAGTGGGGTGGAAATGAAACGGTCCAAAGAACCTTCATGCAGCTCTACTCAAAAAGAAAAACAAAAACAAAACAAGAGTGTGTTGGAAAAGTCAGCAGAAGTCGATGGTATTTACTTACCAAATACCAAAAGAAACAAAATTAGTTGTAGCGTTAGATACAAGGGGGCTTACAAAGAGGCTCCGGCCCAAGTTTAGGGACACTGACCTGAGTTCTGAGACTCAGACCATCAGAGGAAGCTTTGGACCCTAATCTCTCACAAAAAGAGTCTCAGTGAAAATCTGCTAAAAATGTATACTAAAAAAAAAAAAATAGTTCCACACGCTCTCTTGTAGGTCCGTTCGACCCCAACACTAACTAAAACTAAACAGTAGCTCCGCGCACTGTCTCGCGGGGTCCGTGAGACCCAACGCCGACTGGAACCAAACAGTGGGTCCGCGCGCTGTCTCGCGGGGTCCGTTAGACCCCGAACAGAATTGGAACGAAACACAGGCTCCGCGCGCTGTCTCGCGGGGTCCGTGAAACCCCGTACAGAATTGGAACGAAACACAGGCTCCGCGCGCTGTTTGCACGGTCCGTTAAACCCCGAACAGAAGTGGAACGAAACACAGGCTCCGCGTGCTGTCTCGCGGGGTCCGTGAGACCCCGTACAGAATTGGAGCGAAACACAGGCACCTCGCGCTGTCTCGCATGGTCCCAGCGACCCCGTCTCGATTTGGAACCAAACAGTGGCACCTCGCGCTGTCTCGCGTGGTCCGTGAGACCCCGTACAGAATTGGAACCAAACAGTGGCACCTCGCGCTGTCTCGCGGGGTCCGTGAGACCCCGTAGAGAGTTGGAACGAAACACAGGCTCCGCGCGCTGTCTCGCGGGGTCCGTGAGACCCCGTACAGAGTTGGAACGAAACACAGGCTCCGAGCGCTGTCTCCCGGGGTCCGTGAGACCCCGTACAGAATTGGAAGGAAACACAGGCTCCGCGCGCTGTCTTGCACGGTCCGTGAGACCCCGAACAGAATTGGAACCAAACTGTGGCTCCGAGCGCTGTCTCGCGGGGTCCGTGAGACCCCGTACAGAGTTGGAACGAAACACAGGCTCCGCGCGCTGTCTCGCGGGGTCCGTGAGACCCCGTACAGAGTTGGAACGAAACACAGGCTCCGCGCGCTGTCTGGCGGGGTCCGTGAGACCCCGTACAGAGTTGGAACGAAACACAGGCTCCGCGCGCTGTCTCGCGGGGTCCGTGAGACCCCGTACAGAGTTGGAACGAAACACAGGCTCTGACCGCTGTCTCCCGGGGTCCGTGAGACCCCGTACAGAATTGGAACGAAACACAGGCTCCGCGCGCTGTTTGCACGGTCCGTTAGACCCCGAACAGAAGTGGAACGAAACACAGGCTCCGCGCGCTGTCTCGCGGGGTCCGTGAGACACCGTACAGAATTGGAGCGAAACACAGGCACCTCGCGCTGTCTTGCACGGTCCCAGCGACCCCGTCTCGATTTGGAACCAAACAGTTGCACCTCGCGCTGTCTCGCGTGGTCCGTGAGACCCCGTACAGAATTGGAACCAAACAGTGGCACCTCGCGCTGTCTCGCGGGGTCCGTGAGACCCCGTACAGATATGGAACGAAACACAGGCTCCGCGCGCTGTCTCGCGGGGTCCGTGAGACCCCGTACAGAGTTGGAACGAAACACAGGCTCCGCGCGCTGTCTCGCGGGGTCCGTGAGACCCCGTACAGAGTTGGAACGAAACACAGGCTCCGAGCGCTGTCTCCCGGGGTCCGTGAGACCCCGTAGAGAGTTGGAACGAAACACAGGCTCCGCGAGCTGTCTCGCGGGGTCCGTGAGACCCCGTACAGAGTTGGAACGAAACACAGGCTCCGAGCGCTGTCTCCCGGGGTCCGTGAGACCCCGTACAGAGTTGGAAGGAAACACAGGCTCCGAGCGCTGTCTCGCGGGGTCCGTGAAACCCCGTACAGAATTGGAACGAAACACAGGCTCCGCGCGCTGTCTAACACGGTCCGTGAGACCCCGAACATAAGTGGAACGAAACACAGGCTCCGCGCGCTGTCTCGCGGGGTCCGTGAGACCCCGTACAGAGTTGGAACGAAACACAGGCTCCGAGCGCTGTCTCCCGGGGTCCGTGAGACCCCGTACAGAATTGGAAGGAAACACAGGCTCCGCGCGCTGTCTTGCACGGTCCGTGAGACCCCGAACAGAATTGGAACCAAACTGTGGCTCCGAGCGCTGTCTCGCGGGGTCCGTGAGACCCCGTACAGAGTTGGAACGAAACACAGGCTCCGCGCGCTGTCTCGCGGGGTCCGTGAGACCCCGTACAGAGTTGGAACGAAACACAGGCTCCGCGCGCTGTCTGGCGGGGTCCGTGAGACCCCGTACAGAGTTGGAACGAAACACAGGCTCCGCGCGCTGTCTCGCGGGGTCCGTGAGACCCCGTACAGAGTTGGAACGAAACACAGGCTCTGACCGCTGTCTCCCGGGGTCCGTGAGACCCCGTACAGAATTGGAACGAAACACAGGCTCCGCGCGCTGTTTGCACGGTCCGTTAGACCCCGAACAGAAGTGGAACGAAACACAGGCTCCGCGCGCTGTCTCGCGGGGTCCGTGAGACACCGTACAGAATTGGAGCGAAACACAGGCACCTCGCGCTGTCTTGCACGGTCCCAGCGACCCCGTCTCGATTTGGAACCAAACAGTTGCACCTCGCGCTGTCTCGCGTGGTCCGTGAGACCCCGTACAGAATTGGAACCAAACAGTGGCACCTCGCGCTGTCTCGCGGGGTCCGTGAGACCCCGTACAGATATGGAACGAAACACAGGCTCCGCGCGCTGTCTCGCGGGGTCCGTGAGACCCCGTACAGAGTTGGAACGAAACACAGGCTCCGCGCGCTGTCTCGCGGGGTCCGTGAGACCCCGTACAGAGTTGGAACGAAACACAGGCTCCGAGCGCTGTCTCCCGGGGTCCGTGAGACCCCGTAGAGAGTTGGAACGAAACACAGGCTCCGCGAGCTGTCTCGCGGGGTCCGTGAGACCCCGTACAGAGTTGGAACGAAACACAGGCTCCGAGCGCTGTCTCCCGGGGTCCGTGAGACCCCGTACAGAGTTGGAAGGAAACACAGGCTCCGAGCGCTGTCTCGCGGGGTCCGTGAAACCCCGTACAGAATTGGAACGAAACACAGGCTCCGCGCGCTGTCTAACACGGTCCGTGAGACCCCGAACATAAGTGGAACGAAACACAGGCTCCGCGCGCTGTCTCGCGGGGTCCGTGAGACCCCGTACAGAGTTGGAACGAAACACAGGCTCCGAGCGCTGTCTCCCGGGGTCCGTGAGACCCCGTACAGAATTGGAAGGAAACACAGGCTCCGCGCGCTGTCTTGCACGGTCCGTGAGACCCCGAACAGAATTGGAACCAAACTGTGGCTCCGAGCGCTGTCTCGCGGGGTCCGTGAGACCCCGTACAGAGTTGGAACGAAACACAGGCTCCGCGCGCTGTCTCGCGGGGTCCGTGAGACCCCGTACAGAGTTGGAACGAAACACAGGCTCCGAGCGCTGTCTCCCGGGGTCCGTGAGACCCCGTACAGAATTGGAACGAAACACAGGCTCCGCGCGCTGTTTGCACGGTCCGTTAGACCCCGAACAGAAGTGGAACGAAACACAGGCTCCGCGCGCTGTCTCGCGGGGTCCGTGAGACCCCGTACAGAATTGGAGCGAAACACAGGCACCTCGCGCTGTCTCGCACGGTCCCAGCGACCCCGTCTCGGTTTGGAACCAAACAGTTGCACCTCGCGCTGTCTCGCGTGGTCCGTGAGACCCCGTACAGAATTGGAACCAAACAGTGGCACCTCGCGCTGTCTCGCGGGGTCCGTGAGACCCCGTACAGATATGGAACGAAACACAGGCTCCGCGCGCTGTCTGGCGGGGTCCGTGAGACCCCGTACAGAGTTGGAACGAAACACAGGCTCCGCGCGCTGTCTCGCGGGGTCCGTGAGACCCCGTACAGAGTTGGAACGAAACACAGGCTCTGACCGCTGTCTCCCGGGGTCCGTGAGACCCCGTACAGAATTGGAACGAAACACAGGCTCCGCGCGCTGTTTGCACGGTCCGTTAGACCCCGAACAGAAGTGGAACGAAACACAGGCTCCGCGCGCTGTCTCGCGGGGTCCGTGAGACACCGTACAGAATTGGAGCGAAACACAGGCACCTCGCGCTGTCTTGCACGGTCCCAGCGACCCCGTCTCGATTTGGAACCAAACAGTTGCACCTCGCGCTGTCTCGCGTGGTCCGTGAGACCCCGTACAGAATTGGAACCAAACAGTGGCACCTCGCGCTGTCTCGCGGGGTCCGTGAGACCCCGTACAGATATGGAACGAAACACAGGCTCCGCGCGCTGTCTCGCGGGGTCCGTGAGACCCCGTACAGAGTTGGAACGAAACACAGGCTCCGCGCGCTGTCTCGCGGGGTCCGTGAGACCCCGTACAGAGTTGGAACGAAACACAGGCTCCGAGCGCTGTCTCCCGGGGTCCGTGAGACCCCGTAGAGAGTTGGAACGAAACACAGGCTCCGCGAGCTGTCTCGCGGGGTCCGTGAAACCCCGTACAGAATTGGAACGAAACACAGGCTCCGCGCGCTGTCTAACACGGTCCGTGAGACCCCGAACATAAGTGGAACGAAACACAGGCTCCGCGCGCTGTCTAGCGGGGTCCGTGAGACCCCGTACAGAATTGGAACGAAACACAGGCTCCGCGCGCTGTCTCGTGGGGTCCGTGAAACCCCGTACAGAATTGGAACGAAACACAGGCTCCGCGCACTGTGGCTCCGAGCGCTGTCTCGCACGGTCCGTGAGACCCCGAACAGAATTGGAACGAAACACAGGCTCCGCGCGCTGTTTAGCGGGGTCTGTGAGACCCCGTACAGAATTGTAACCAAACAGTGGCACCTCGCGCTGTCTCGCGGGGTCCGTGAGACCCCGTACAGAATTGGAATGAAACACAGGCTCCGCGCGCTGTCTCGCGGAGTCCGTGAGACCCCGTACAGAATTGGAACGAAACACAGGCTCCGAGCGCTGTCTCCCGGGGTCCGTGAGACCCCGTACAGAATTGGAACGAAACACAGGCTCCGCGCGCTGTCTCGCACGGTCCCAGCGACCCCATCTCGATTTGGACCCAAACCGTGGCACCTCGCGCTGTCTCGCAGGGTCCGTGAAACCCGTACAGAGTTGGAACGAAACACAGGCTCCGCGCGCTGTCTCGTACGGTCCGTGAGACCCCGAACAGAGTTGGAACCAAACTGTGGCTCCGCGCGCTGTCTCGCGGGGTCCGTGAGACCCCGTACAGAATTGGAACGAAACACAGGCTCCGCGCGCTGTCTCGGGGGTCCGTGAGACCCCGTACAGAATTGGAACGAAACACAGGCTCCGCGCGCTGTCTCGCACGGTCCCAGCGACCCCGTACCGATTTGGAACCAAACAGTGGCACCTCGCGCTGTCTCGCGGGGTCCGTGAGACCCCGTACAGAGTTGGAACCATCAGTTTCTCTTTGAAAGCTCAAACACGAACCTGTTTCTGTAGATCCATGACATGTGGGTTACAGTGGGCCACAGGCTGGTTTACCTTCTCCCTTTGCTGCGGATCAGCAGCACCAGTGTTGCTGGCTTGTGACTGTGGGGCAAGTAAGATTAACTGAATATCAAAAAAAATAAGTTGTTTCAAAGAAGTTGGATTTGACGAACATCCCACGTTGACCAACCTCAGAGTTCTTCATTGTTTCGGTCCTCGCCTCGTAGTTTAGCATGTCAAACGGGTCGAGCCACTCACCGTTGACTGTCTGTCCGGAATTGGACAGAACCAGACTGCAGGACAGCAAAAACAACCAGAGCATCTTCTCTGGAGACCAAATTGGTTTGAACTAACTAGCTAGTAACGGAAGAAGAAAACTATGGAAGCTGAAATTGCTTCCGGTTATTTTTTTTTTTTAAAAAAAGCAGCAGAAAACCATTTAGGTTTGTTCATTTGTTTCTCTTGACCTTTCTTGATCACATAAAAAAAAAAAGAAACGTAAACACAAACAGTACACTTCGAAAAGCCTCAAGGGTGATGTAGAAAAGTGAATGCTAAAGAAAAAAAAAATACTTGGGGTCAATCGCACCCCATGAGCCAGCGGGTGGAAGGGAACCGGAAAGCGAGACCCCCGGTGGTGGGCCATGAGAGAAGAGTGAATGCTAAAGAAAAAAAAAAATACTTGGGGTCAATCGCACCCCATGAGCCAGCGGGTGGAAGGGAACCGGAAAAGCGAGAGCCCCGGTGGTGGGCCATGAGAGAAGAGTGAATGCTAAAGAAAAAAAAAAAAATACTTGGGGTCAATCGCACCCCATGAGCCAGCGGGTGGAAGGGAACCGGAAAAACGAGACCCCCGGTGGTGGGCCATGAGAGAAGAGTGAATGCTAAAGAAAAAAAAAAAAAATACTTGGGGTCAATCGCACCCCATGAGCCAGCGGGTGGAAGGGAACCGGAAAAACGAGACCCCCGGTGGTGGGCCATGAGAGAAGAGTGAATGCTACAGAAAAAAAAAAAAATACTTGGGGTCAATCGCACCCCATGAGCCAGCGGGTGAAAGGGAACCGGTAAAGCGAGACCCCAGGTGGTGGGCCATGAGAGAAGAGTGAATGCTAAAGAAAAAAAAAAAAAAACTTGGGGTCAATCGCACCCCATGAGCCAGCGCCAATCCCCTCAGTGGCCACACAAAAAAAAAAAAAAAACTTGGGGTCAATCGAACCCCACGAACCAGCGGGAGGAAGGTGATTGCTAAAAAAGTGGCGCCCCTGGTGGCTGAGGGCAATAAAAGAGAATGGGGTATTAGTGACCCCTAGAGGCAGGGTATAGAAATGAACGGTGGAAAACAAGACCCCTGGTGGTCGGGGGGTATAACTAAAATGGAGAAATGGCGGCCTCTGCTGGACGGGGACAAAAAAGAAAAGGGGGGTTTGGCGCCCTCTACCAGTCGGGGATATAGAGGGTGCCTGAAACGTACAAAAAATTTTTTCAGGAACTCGACCCTCTTCGATTGCGGGAGGGTGTACCGGGGTGTACCTGTCTGGGGTCAATACCAAAGGGGGGTATGCGTTTTTAAAATGACCCCCCCTCCTTACTTTTTTTTTAATCCATGCTTTTCTTTCCCCCTAAGACAGCACAAGGGTTATAGACAAGATCTCTACGTTTCTGTGACGCTTCCGTCTATGGAGGAGCACTTTTGGCATTTTCCACGTTGTAATGCTAACATAACAGACTATTTTCATTCCTCTTTATTGTTTTATGTTGGATCGGGACGTTTCATCTGGAGGAGAGGTGTATGTAACACTGTTTACTTCTGCATTGGTGTTCGGATGACAGGTTCATGACATAAGGTGACAGATGAACTTCAGGATATGTGAATGAAAAGGAGAATAAAGGCTGCAGCGGTTCTCTGCACCCACACGTGTCTCTGAGCTCCTTATTAAACACATAAAACTCCGCTTTACCGACACCGAACCCCGGAAAGCCGGCTCCACTAATAATCTGATTTTGAGTCGCCAAAAGGTTCAGAATCACTTCGGTTAAAGCTATCCGGAAATAAAGCTAGGCTCCGATAAACAGAAGACTTGGTGTTTTTCTCTTTTCTTTTCTCTCTTTCCGACCGCTGTCAGAAGCGCAGGGGAGATTTCCTCCGCCGAAGGCGATTCTTCCTCGGGGTTCACTTTCCTGATCGGAACCCTAAACCTCCAGTGCGGATTAAGAACGACTCCAAAACAGTTATTCTGGGGGGGGGGGGGGGGAGACACACCTTCTCTTTATTACGGTGCTCCGTCCTCCGAACACACAGTATCAACGCACACACCTCCGCTCCGTACTCACCCCCATCTCAGCACACACACACGCACGCATGCGCGCGCGCACACACACACACACACACACACACTCCACAACACTTTTATCTCCTAAATTTACGAGATAAAAGTTGTAATTAAAGAAAACAAAACGTTTTTTGTAAACTAGTCCTAAAACCCCGTCGTACTGCTGCAACATGGTGCTAATCAGTGCTAATTACAAGTTAGCAGGTGCAATTTAAATGATTACAACACGCTCTGCTCCTCCCCTAAAGTGCGATGCGGACCTAATTTGCATACAGATATCTGTGACGTAATTTCGCCTAGTCGAAACTCTAATTCAAGATATCTGTAATTACATTTTGACTATCCTGAATGAACATTACAGATATCTCAAGTTTCAGATATCTCTATTCAAATTTCATTTCAAGATATCTGTAACTTGATTATAGATATCTACAATTAAATTATGACTATCCCTAACTCCAGTTTGAGATATCTACAACGTCATTTTGACTAGTCACAATTCCAGTTACAGATATCTACAACGTCATTTCGCCTAGTCAAAACTTAATTTAAGATATCTGAAAAGGAACATGTAGATATCTTAAATTGACTTGAATTAAAGATATCTTTAACTTGAGTTTTGACTAGTAAGAATGAAATTGTAGATATCTGAAACTTGAATTACAGATATCTACAATTCAGTTACAGATATCCGTAATTCATGAAGTGGATATCTGCAACTGAATTGTAGATATCTGTAATTGTAAACCCCATACAAATGAATGGCGAAAGTGATGTCATTTGTCCTAGGAATAATATCTTTGAGGATATCTAAAATTACGATTACGGATAGGAAGAATGTAGTTGCGGATATCTGAAATGTTCTTTTTGACTAGGCAAAACTCAAATAAAGATATCTGCAACACACATCCAGTCTAGCCTTTTAATGTTAAAATGGCCTGCCATACGCAGATGCGGGGACGGGATGTGTGAGGGAGAAAGCAGAGGGTGGGGGTGAGGTGTTGTGGGGACAGGCAGCAGGTGAATCGCGCAGGGATTGTAAAAACGTAAAACCCGCTGCCTGTCACTCACTGCAGCGTGTGAGTGTATGTTTGGCTCCCCGTCTGCATGTGAGCAGTCTTTGTCACATCTACAGAACATTCAGGCCTACGATGACGTTTAAAGTCTCAACGCCTGCACGAAGCAGAAACTCACCACGTATCAACCAGACTAGACCATCAGCAAAACTACCACGAGAAATACTCATCATTTATTAGCAACAGCATAACTATGTTATTAAAAAGAATCCACAGACTTATTGTACTTTAAAAATGTTGAAATTAAATCAAATGCACACATTCATTTGTATATTTAGTTTTAAACAAATTGTCGCGGACTGAGTTGGATGGCTGTTGGGCCGCGTTAAAAGTTCTGGAGTTCAATGAACGCGTCAAGCAGAGATCTGATTGGCTCTCAGTTCTGTCGCTCAGCCTGTTGTTAGGTAGTTTGGACCAATGGGGTTCAGCTATGGGCCGAATAAGGGAAATGGGAGGGCTGCAGCGGGAGCAGGGGAATATAAAGTTGGGAGAAGCGCTCTCGTGTCGGCGGGAGAGATTCAGGAGTTGCTGAATTAATTGAACGGCGTTTGTTGCGGTCTGCAGTAATCGGAATAAAGAACTTTAAAAGAGGTTAAGTCTCCGTGCCTCAGTGTGGGGAAGGGACACTACATTATTGTATGGCTCTTTCGAAATTACATTTCAAAATATGTGGCATTTATGGCTCTCTTGGCCAAAAAGGTTCCCGACCCCTGGTCTAGTGGGAAAAAAAAAAAAAAAAAAAAAAAACCCTGGTCTAGTGGGTCTAGATGACCCAACTCCCAATGTTAAAGTGCCTAGGATAGCACAAGGGTTAAGCGTCAGGCTGATGATCTGGAAACCACATCTGTGAGGAATCGCATCAAACACTTGAACAACTCCAATCAACTTATTGTTCATTTAATCAAAACTGCAGTTTAAAACGTTCATATTAGAATTGCTTCATTTACGAGTTGTTCCATGTTTACCATTGTAGGTTTTAAAGGTTTAATAACAAAGTTGATGTTTGATTTTCAAAGCTGTTGTTTAGAAATGTTTCTTTGGCGGTGAAAAACACAATTCTGACATGAGCATTATAATAATAGATGTGAAAATAAACAAAATTGATACATTGCAATGCAGTGTATTTATTACAAACCTAACATGAACATGTTTTTCAATGACAAACAGTTGTGGATTTTACTCTTTGGGCTTCTTCATACATTCAATCAAATGTTACATTTAGAATTAGCATTTACTCAGCATATCTGTCAGTCGCAATTACTCGATGAGCAATGCCTCTGGGAAAAGTCTGTTTGTGGTTAAAAACTTTTTCAAAAAGAGTCACGTCAGGGAAGTTCTGTCTACATCGCTGCTCAGCATCCCATCTGTTGAGTTTGTTGGGACAGATCCCCTCCAGAGGAAGATACCCGGGTAAGGGACCCCAGTTTCTGCTCATACATACTTGCAGCTTCAGCACTGGACTCCAGCTCCACTGAAACCCCTGACAGAAAAATTAAATAAAAATCCCTGACAGAAAACCATCAGCTGCTGTACATCTTTCATTCAGGAAAAAGTCGAGTTCATCAAAATGGGGAGAAAAAAAGGTTATACCAGAAAATCATTTGGGAGGAGTCAAAACACATAACTCAGATTAGAATAAATTCTTTCAATCTTATAAAAATACATTCTATTACACTTTCCTCTGCCTGAAAATCCAAAATGTTTTTTTGTACTTTGTGACTCTTTGACATGCTGCAGACACAACAGACTTTCCTACCATTAGTGACACATCTAGACACGTCTGCTGATGTGCACATCCAGTCATTTACAGTCATGTATCTGTGCACTGACACACTCTAAAGTCACAGATCTTAATAAGTGCTAAACTGCTGCAGTTTACCTGACAGCATAGCTGGTTATGCTGCTGGTACACCTGTCTGAGTACCCCCCCCCCCAAACTCCAACTGATGACAGGTAACCTGTCATTAACTCATGACTAAAGGATCTTGGATTTGTCTGTAAACACCCAACAAGAAATCATGTTTAACACTGCATAACTGCTTTATTAGATCAAACAAATGTGCCTCTATACCTTATGTGTGGACGACAGGACTGCATTTCCTGATGTGCGTGTTTAACTTAACACACGTTTCTTAACAGCTGCTGCTTCAGAGTCAGACAGAATCTTCTCACAGACACAGTTGGTGTTGATATTTCTGTGTGCGCTCTGTCACTACATCTGCTAAATATTCTGAGATGAAAATTTTAAGTTAACATTTATCCTTTTGTTATTTGCTTTCATTGTTTATATGCAGAACGGACATCAACCACACAAACTACTTCCTGGTCGCCCTTCTGCTTCAGACGAAGTCTTAAAAAAAAGAACTTAAACGTTCATTAACACTTTGCTCCATTTTTGATTTAATATGTAAATGGGAAATACGTGGATTATTATGGGACATTGTTGTTTGGACGATGAAATCCAGCATCGCTTCATTTAAAATAACTTTCAGTTCAAATGTCCTCATCCAGTCAGCGTTGTCCCATAGAACCTACGTCTTCTAGTTTCAGAAATGTTTTTCATTTTTGAACATTTTATTTTGTTTTCTTAAATGTTTTCCTTTTGTAATTTTTCATTTTGTTTTCTAGAAATTCGTTTTCTTTTCTGTGATGTTTTCTGAAATTTTGTTTTCTAAAATGTAATACTGCTTACTTACATTTTTTTGTCGTTGTGATCTTAATAAGGGACTTATTTTTGTGTCTATGATTAATTTAAATAAAAATACATATAGGTTTGGTTGTTTTAAATAAAACTTGACTGATGATTCCTTACCTCATGTTAAATGCCTAATAAAGACAAACTCTTTTAAAGGTGTGTGTTTGTTTTGAACACAGTAAAAAAAACGGAGTGGTAAAAAAAACGGAGTGTAATTTTCCTTTGTATTAAGATCACTTGAAACAGCAATTGATTTCTTTTTAAACAACATAATCTCCTTGTTCCCTTCTTATTTTAATAATTATAGTTTTAATAATATTATGGCTTTAATATAAGCTCATTTGTTAAAGTAAATTGTACGAAAACCAACTAGTAAGGCAGAAACTTTCTCAGTCGTCCTGAATTGCTCCACCCATGAGGTTGTTTACCAAAGTCGCCATCTGTGTGTCTCTCCCTCGCTCGCTCGCTATTTCTTAAGAGCGCTCAATAATCTCGCGAGATCTTCAAGGACGCAACTTACACTTACGAGAATGTAGTTTCGCGCGCTGCTTCTAAGCTCCAGCCACTAACTTGATTGACAGCTCTATTACCCAATTAAACTAGAGCAGTAGGAGGAAACCAACCAATAGATACGACGATCTTTTTTTTAGCGGGCGGGATATCAAAGTCTTGAAGAATAAGTCATTGATCAGTTTCCAACAAGGCATAGAGTTGGTCGTACCAACCTGTCTTTGATTTGATTAAGGACAAACTTGCACGTTCGTCCTCAAGATTCAGTTTATTTTTTCTTTGAAGGTCAAAACAGGTAAACGATTTAAATATGCTATTTTAACTTCCAAGTGTTGGCAGTACCTGGCTGCTAGCTTACTACGACTGTGAGTTAGCTCACTTAAAAAGTCATTCCTCCTTGTTCTTTCTTTTAGGCTTTTCGAAAAACTTTATTTAGAATAAACTTTCAGCGTTTTGGTGGCTTTGCTATTTTCTGTACATTTACTTCGCTTTCTTTTCCGGAAATGTGATCGTTAAATAAGCTCTAACAATAAAATAACGTGGTTTGCTGTTGTGCCCTATGAGTTGACGTTGTACTTGAGTGCAAGCTGTTGTCTTGACTCTAACGGCACAACTGTCCAGTTCACAATACATTTTGAACTCCTGTGTCCCCTTTGTTTAAAACACAAGTATCTTCACTGAAGATAATTATTTTTCCGTTATCTTGCTTTGTGAACGGTTGAGAAAGGATAAAAGCAGAAAGAAATACGGTCTGGCTAAATGGTGCACCTTGAATAGTAAAGAATGCGTCGGTTTTAATGCATTAAAAATAGATTCTTGTTCTTTTCGAACCAGAACAGGAACGCCTACGCTGAAAATGGCAAAAGTGAAAGCCAATGAGCGGCGGAGCAGCTTTTCCGGTTAACTCTAGACGAGCCCAACACGAATGCTTCACAAAACTTTAGCGTTCAAGTATCTGATCTGGACGAACACACGGGATCTCAACGAGCTGTATTTTTCTTTAATTGTTGTGAAGCCACATTGTTTGCTAGCGCTCCCTCGCGTCCGGATGTGAGTTGAAAAGAACTGGGAGGGGCCTGGAGCTCATTTTCCCGCACTGTATTCAAATCAGTCTGTTCCCTCCCTTTCTCATACACTGAGGAAAGTACAGCGCACCGACATAAGAGGAGTCAGAACAACAGCACACACAAGGAGATCAGCTTTCCACCTTTTAGCAAAGCAGGATAGTGAAGTGTTGGAGTTAGATCATCATGCACTTTGTTGGTTATCATTTGTTTGAAAGAGAATTCACTGTTTCCAGGTTACACTGTTGTTGGATTATTTACTTTCATTCATTTTTTAGGAGTGATCGATTCATATAATAATTTGTGGTTGCTGATGTGATTCCTATTGGATATTGGAACGATCCGATTCACTCACCTATAACTGGACATCTTTAGCCAAAACTTCAACCATTGTGACTCACCTGGGTACTGTACAGTACAGGTGGAGCTTTTTAGATTCCTTGCAAGATAAGAAAGTATAACTGAAATATGCGTACAAACAAGAATTAATGTCGAATCCATTCACGTTTTAGTTTAATCAAGTGAAGCCCATTGCTGTTTGTCCTCATAAAAATAAAATTTCAAATTCCAAATTATTTTTAAATATCAATTACAAGTGGTGTATTTCATTTTGAAACAATTTTAAAACAGAATAGCTTGATTCAATTAGCATCTTGCCTCAGGCAGATCCATCTGGTTAGATCATATTAATAAAAATTGATTAATCAATTAAGTTGAATAATCGCTAAACCACTATTTATTTTAGTCATCAGCAACATTTTCTACAGTAAATCCCAACTTATAGAGTTAAAATGTTGACTTTACTTTTTGAATTGCGAAATTAATGCGCACAGAAATCATTGTGCTAGAACTGGAATACTAAAAAAAAGCCTTTTTTTGTTGTTAATTTCTCCAATGCACAGTTACTGCTGTAGCCCACAATTAGTGTCATAAAGAAATGATAAAAAGCCAAACTTTTAGTTTTAGTGTATATTAATTTTGACAATGTTGATTTTTCAGTCTGTTGTCGTGTTAATCAGAAAAATGACCAAAAAAATGTATTGACCATTGAACGACTACTCTAAAAAGATCCGGAACGAAGAAAATAAGCGCAATAAAAAGCAAAAACAGGATATATTATTTTATATATTGCCCTATACTAGAGCTGCACCATGTGAGGAAAAGTCGTGACATGCGATATTGGTAAGCAATATTGTGATGTAACTTGCGGTACACGAACAAATAGCAAAGCAACCAAAAACATCTTTTCCATTTCCCAGTTTAAAAAAGTTTGAAAATTATTCTCCAAATGACCATCGTCTACACAGGAGCCGAACTAACATGAGAGAGCTCCATTCGATTGGTCAAATGCATAAATAGATGTTTTGATTTGTTGAATACTTCAAACTGCCTGCCATAAGATTGTTTTAGCGCATTTAAGGTCATCATTTATGGCAGTTTTCGCCGTCTTTGGCGACATGCGAATTGCACAGCGTGATAATGTGATAACGACGAATACGTGATTTATTGTGCAGGCTTACCCTATATTACTTTGCTGTTGCTCTTTCTGGCAATGTTTTGAATGCTTATAAAATAGGTGGGGTTTTTTTTAATAAAAATTTCAAATTGCACCTCTTTAAATATTTCCTTGGTGCAGAACCTGATGACATTCTTTACGGTTTGTCGTAAATGTAACACGCGTGTTATGTGGGTGTTAACAGAGGGCAGCTGCAATGTGGATTCAAGTGCGCACAATGGATGGGAAGGAAACCCACCGGGTGGACTCCTTGTCTAAACTCACCAAAGTGGATGAACTGCGTCTGAAGATCATGGAGCTCTTCAATGTGGAGCCAGAGAGACAGAGGCTTTTCTATCGTGGAAAGCAGGTGATGCAGTGATGTCGAGATTTTACAAACTTCCACGTTTAAGCGAGCTAAAAAACAAAAAAAAACAGAAGTATCGATTTGATCATTTTTTTTTTCTTTTGTGGTCATTTTTATGTTTTCAAAATCAGATGGAAGACGGTCACACCATATTTGACTACAACGTGGGCTTAAATGACATAGTGCAGCTGCTGGTTAGACAGAAGATGCCGTCTGCAGAGGGTGTAAAAACTAAGGACAAGGAAGCTGAGCTGTCAGACTCCGATTCTGGCTGTGGCTCAACCCAGAGCGAGTCTGACAAGAACTCCACCCATGGCGAAGTGGAAGCACAACCTGCTGGAACGTCGGCTCAGACCAGCAGCCCCGAGCTCATCGATCCAGGATTTGGCTTTTACAAAGTATGTTTTCAAGATTGGAAGTTGTTTTTCCATCTAATTGTCATGCATAGATATTGCTCACATCCTATCGGACATTTATTTTATCTTTTAGGAAAATTGTGGCTTTTGTTTTGGAATTTGGTCATTGGTTTAGTTACTAATGTGGTGCATTTTATTGCAAAAAAAACATGTATTAGATTTCGGTCCATGCTTTGAATTTTGTGCTCTAATTTTTCGGCTTCTATGAAAATATTGTGTAAAAAAAAAAAAGCTTAATTGTATCCTTTGTTTTATGGTAACATCTTTACTGAAGTTTTGGCTCAGTGAGAGTTTGTCTGGCTATCTATTACAATCTGGCACGTTGACTGTTATGGAATGTAACAAAAATTTAACGACTCTTTTTCTTTTTGCTTCTTCAGATTAACGAACTAGTGGATGCAAAAGACCTGAACATGGGCGCGTGGTTTGAGGCCCAGATCGTAAATGTCACAAAGACGGGGAAGACGTCTGAAGGCGCAGCTGCAGACCCAAAGCCAGCTGAGGAGGACATCCTTTACCATGTCAAATATGAAGAGTAGGAAGCTGTTTTCTCTCAAATTAAATGAAATCGAACCTTTTTTCACTGTTTGCTCACTGACTTTAATTAAAAGGTTTTTATGGAAAAAATACAGAATTATGTTAAGTGGGAGTCATTGAATCAAAATCCCATTTTGTAAAAAGAAAATGCTCAGAAAAATCTCTATGGAACTATGTCTGTACCAACATTTTCTGGGGGAAAATGAATCTTGTGTGCAGATTTGAAACTATTCAAAGGGGTGATTTCTGATTGGACAAAAAAGATGTACTCTATTTTTTCCAGTGTTTTTTCTCTTTTTGTCACCGTTGCGTTCTGTGAAAAGTGCTCCTGAGAAAACATTGATTGGAGTTGTTGGCCTGTCCAGACATTCCAACTTTATCAAGTAGATAAAATCTGTTTTTTGTAACAGTGCTCAGATTTGAAGTGGCTTTAGTCGTAATGCCACGTCTTTAAAATTACCGTCATTACTGTGAAAGTTTATTTTCAGAATTTGGAAAAAATGAAGACCTAAAATCCCCGTTCATTTAGCTTTCAATTTTGGATCAGCTTATATACTTTGTACTCTAACGTTGGGCTTCTTGTTTATTTCTTTACACCAACGACTATGATTGGATTTTCTATTGCACCCGTTTATATTTTTCATTCCATATATGACCATGTAATGTGAAAAGACAATACGTTGTCTCCTTTTACCATCTCAGCTATCCAGAGAACGGCGTGATTCAGCTGCTGGCCAAGGACGTCCGCCCACGTGCCCGAACGGTGTACCAGTGGCACCAGATAGAGCCGGGGATGGTCGTTATGGTCAATTACAACCCAGATGATCCCAAGGAACGTGGATACTGGTATGATGCGGAGATCCAGAGGAAGCGGGAGACTCGAACCATACGGGAAGTTTACGCCAAGATCATCCTTGGGTGAGGATGCTGATTTATTAATGAGACCGAAAAAATACGTTTTTATTTTCCTGAAGTTTCATGCTCTCCATCTGATGACGCTAACAAAAAGTCCCTGCTCCTTGATTTCTTGGTTTGCTGGGTTTGTAATGTTGTTAGTGGTTGGTTATCGGCGTATTTCTAGATGTGTTATCCGTCTGTATCAGAATTTCAGGTCTCGTTTCCTTGTTCCTTGCAGTGATGCTGGTGACTCTCTCAATGATTGCCAAATCAAGTTCCTGACGGAGATCTACAAAATTGAGGAACCTGGTTGTCTTAGCGACACCCCGGCTGGATCTGAGAGCCCATTAAAAAGTAGGTTGCAGAGAAAACTTTATATTTAAAACTGTGTGGGAGCTACTTTTGACTAGGAAGTTTTATCCCAGCGCTCTGTGAGAAAATACAGTACATATTGAAACGGTTGTATTTGTTAGGATCTAACGGACCCGAGTGCAAGCACTGCAAGGATGACCTCAGCAAAAACTGTCGCTGGTGTAACTGCCACATCTGCGGCATCAAGCAGGATCCTGACAAACAGTTGCTGTGTGACGAATGTGACATGGCTTATCACATCTACTGTCTGGATCCTCCACTGACTTCCATCCCTGAAGACGAGGACTGGTCAGTATATTCTCAATATGCAACGAGATCAGATTAGCCGTCATTTGAATGTTAGATGAGAACATCACATATCAATCAGTGGTAAAAATTTAAGACTTAATTCAAATGTGTCAAACAGGAAAACTTCCTTGACTGTCAACAGTGTTTGATAACAGGTTTTTCACACTGCATGTGTTATTTCAGGTATTGTCCAGGTTGTCGTAATGATGCCAGTGAAGTTGTTCTGGCCGGAGAGAAGCTGAAGGAGAGCAAGAAGAAAGCCAAGATGGCCTCAGCTAGTTCATCTAGCCAAAGAGACTGGGGAAAGGTGAAAGTTTTTCTTCTTTTTAGAAAAAACACAGTTTATCCATATAAGCAGACTTCATAAAGACCGACTCCGATAAAGATTGTGGTTTTAGTGTTTTGAACATATTCCAGATGCCAGATGACTCTAACCTTAATCCAACCCAAAGGTATTGAGAATTGTATAAAATAAATTCTAATAAATAATTAATAAATAAAACTGGAAGAACTGTGACTGTTGAGGTCGCCAGTTAAGACACAAACAAAGTTGCCCCCCGCCCCCCCAGAAATATGGTGGGACTGTTTTGGATGTTAAATCTGCAGTCAGTTCCTCTTGTTTCAGTTAGTTAAGATGTGTTCATTCTGTTTTAATTCTCATAGTTCCATTGCACGCTCAGATTTTTTTGTGTAAAGCGTACCTGTTGCTAACCTTCCTGGTATTTTTATAATTTTTTTTTTAGGGAATGGCATGTGTGGGTCGGACAAAGCAGTGCACCATTGTACCATCCAATCACTACGGTCCGATCCCAGGAGTTCCTGTTGGCTCCCTCTGGAAATTCAGAGTGCAGGTCGGACTCATTCTGTTGCATAAAACAAATATTTTGAATTAACCTCAAAATGACTTTTTGTTGAGTTAAAAAGAATTCATGCACAAAAGTAATAATCATTAAACCTGCGGTCCCACAGGTCAGTGAGGCGGGTGTTCACAGGCCTCATGTGGCTGGAATTCATGGAAGGAGCAATGATGGCGCCTATTCTTTGGTTCTGGCAGGAGGCTATGAAGATGATGTGGTATGCAGCTTTCTGTGGTTGACCTGTTACAATAACATCACACACTGGTGTTGTGAATCGACATTTTGTACTGTAATGCATGCATGTAAAAAATGTTTTTCACTGTAGGACGATGGAAATGAATTCACTTACACTGGCTCTGGAGGGCGCGACCTTTCTGGAAACAAGAGAACAGCTGAACAGTCGTGTGATCAAACACTCACCCACATGAACCGGTAAGGAGGAAAATACCATTAGTTTGTGAAATTACAAATTATTTTGATGAATAAATTAAAATGTGTTTGTTTGCTTTGGGCTGTATCAGAGCTCTGGCCCTGAACTGTAACGTCCCCGTTAATGACAAACGGGGGGCCGAGTCCAAGAACTGGAAAGAAGGCAAGCCGGTCCGAGTTGTACGGAGCTGCAAAGGACGCAAGCACAGCAAATACTGCCCTGAGGAGGGAAACCGTTATGATGGCATCTACAAGGTATGGCAGGCAGATGAAGCGGCTGCATGCGTTGCTTTTCTGTGCTTCTATTGAAAAAGAGGGAGATTTGAAAGTCGGTTTCTCAGTAGTTTTGTCACTTCTGCTTAGGTGGTCAAGTACTGGCCAGACAAGGGCAAGTCTGGCTTTTTGGTGTGGCGGTACCTGCTGAAGCGCGATGATGATGAGCCCGCCCCTTGGACCAGAGACGGCAAGGAGCGCATCAAGAAGCTTGGTCTGGTCATGCAGGTCAGACCATTCAAATGCCTTTAGCATTTTTAGTGTGCAGAGTTTTGCTTTTATGGTTAAACTGTGAACTTTTAAATTGGTTGGCTCACATTTTAAAGGGTTTGTGGATTTTTGTGTTACAGTATCCTGCTGGTTATCAGAAGGAAAAGGAGAACAAGAACGAAGTAGAGGAGGAACCAACCCCCACCAAGACGAAGAGAAAGAGAAAATCTCAGGGCAGCGGTATGTCCATGTAGAAAATGTTTTCCTCTGTATTCAACCTGCATGCATGCATCCATGCAGGTTGTGCTTTCAAAAACATGTTCTGTCAGAGAACGGATCCCATTTAGGAAGTGATTATAATCTCCAGGTGCAGGCGGCAGATAACAGTTTGTGGTCTGACTATGTTCCCCACGACAAAAAATATACATTTGCTTTGTTTGCTTCAGAATCTGCAAAATCCTCACCAGCAAAGTCACCTAAAAAGATCAAGGTGGAAGTCTACAAGCTTTCCCAAGAGCAAAAAAGTCTCATCAAGAACGACAAGCAAAACAAGAAGTTGTGGGACGAAGCCATGGAGTCACTTTCCCTTGGACCGGTGAGGACGTCTGTTTATTTGGAGCTGAAAGCAGAAAGGCTTTAAAAACGACTTCAACTCAACAATAAATGAAAATCACTAATCCATTTGACTAAACATTTCCGAAAGTTTCATCCCAGTCCAACCTTGCATTAACCCATAAGAACCCATTTTTTCCCTACAAACCAAGGGACCACAGAAGCTATTTTTGGTATTTTTCTGTTACGCTGATGTTTCCATGGGTTCTTATGGGTTAAGCCAATTTTAGACAAAAACTGTTTATATTTCTCAATTTTTTCCATTAATTAACAAAGAGGCAGACCACCATTGAATTTATTTTTAGATTTATTTGAAGATCTAAGTTTCTAGTCAGACATGCCAGCTGCATGAAACGGTTATTTTGGTGATAAAAATCTTGTTCCCTCAACTTCCCTTTTTAAGGCTACAGGAGTTGCAACATTTCTTAGTGGTCCATTTATAATAAATTTAGTTTAAAAAATATGTCACTTAAAAGAATCCCCTGCTTTTATGGTCTTTTTAACTGAATGGAATGGGTAGATTTTAAAAAAAATATCTAAAGATGTAAACTATGCATGTGTCTATGTTCACCTCCTGACTACCAGCAATACACATTTATCTTCTGTAGAGATCATTTCTAAACCTGAATATCTTCCAACCACTGCATATTACCTCCTTACCTCCTTTTGGTGTCCCTTTTTTCAGTCTTGTATCTTAATTTTTTTTCAGTTTTGTTTTTATGAAAAACATAAAGACTTGTTAATATTGGCGAGATTTTAATGTCTTCACTTGTTTTCTCTCTGCCAGAAATTCTTGAGCAAAGTTGAAGAAGTTTTTCTCTGCATTTGCTGCCAGGAAGTGGTTTTCCAGCCAATCACCACAGAGTGCCAACACAATGTTTGTAAGGTAAGGAACTTAGTTTTCTAATTTGTTGATGAAGTTTTTTTATTTTTTTAGCCTATTAGTCACAACTGTGTGTTAGTAAGACTTGCTTTCTCATAAATGCATTGCAGTAAACTCACATAAAACAAACAAACATGTTATCACCGTGTTCTGTTTTGCTAGGAGACATTTGTATTTTCACAGTAGTCCAAAATACATTATCAGATTCAATCAACAAGTTTGAAGATTATTTCAGTTTTGTAGATTATGACTAATTGTGTTAAAGTGCTGCAATTACAAAAGTACAAAGTATTTCTGTTAGTATCATTTATTATTTGATTTTATAAATGCTTGTAGGACAAAATACTGCCTTGCAGACAAAAAAAATGGTCTAATTGTAAATAGAACGAAGCCTGTGGATGTGAGCTAAAACCTTTCTGAACCATCCCAACTCTAAACTGAACATAAAATAAATTCAGCCATAATGTTCTAAAAAACCATCTGATGTCTCTTTCAGACAACATCCTGTAGGCTGGATTTTACTTCAAAGATGCAAAATTGATCCAAAAAATGTATACAGTGATCCCTCCCTACAACGCGGTTTACTTTTCACGGTTTCGCTACTTCACGGATTTGCATCGTGTATTGTGTTCTGCATTCTGATTGGCTAAAAAGTCACTCTGCTTCTTCTCCACCTGTGCGTCAATAATGTTGCAGTTTAATAAGTACACGTACGTAAAACAGCTTGCCAAATTAACAGCACGTACGTGCACATAGAAAAAAGAGCGACAACAACTGTCTATCACTATGCTCTTCTCCCGAACAAATACAGCTGCACCGCGGGCTTCAGAAGAAGAAAACACTGCAGAGTGGAGTCAGGATGCAGCGGCTCAGTCTGAAGAGCAGTGAAATACACCTGAGTCACTATTTGTCCGACTGTACTTTGTATTTTTTTCATAATTGTTTTTTAAATTTTCTCCAGTTTAATCGAATTACTCTGGTCGCGGTGGGCGGGGCTAATCTCCGCGATTTGAAGCCTTCTGACTGTTCACATTGATGATTAAAATTATTATTTGACAGTACAGTACAGAAGTTATTTGTTGAAAAAAAAAACGTTTTTAAAGTACTTTGATTTGTGAAACAAATGCTTGAGCCTGTAAAATGGTTTGTTCTTTCTTTTCAATGTATAATAGAGTATTTAATTGTATAATAATTGAAAAAAAAAATACAGGTTTCTACTTCACGGATTTTGCCTATCACGGGGTCTTTTTGGAACGTAACCCCCGCGAAAAACAAGGGATTACTGTACTTCTTTATTTTTTTTTACAAGAACAATATTCCTATTGGTTTTTTAATGAAAAATAATGTTTAGTGCTTAATATGGGGATTTTGTTTATCAGTTTAGGGAGAGTGCTGCACCACGTAACAAATAGTCCACTTTTTGTGAAAAAGCGATCCAAACCGAAAAAATAACAAGAATAAAGTACTAAAAACTGATTGAATATTTATTTCTTTTGTAAACGACCATTGTATAAGCAGGTAGATGGCCAAAGAAGGGTGCATTATCAGACATTAATGTTTGTTAGCGGAGGATGGTTCCTTACACGAACAAAGTTTTGACAAGAAACCTAATTGACCAATAATTGACTCAATAGTCCTTGAAGAATTTGTCAAACTACAGGAATTATTACATCACATTGTTTAAGCTTTTGTGTCGTTTTTTTGCCACTTTAGGAATGTCTTCAAAGATCCTTCAAGGCAGAGGTTTATACCTGCCCGGCCTGCAGACATGATCTGGGCAAAAACTACTCCATGACTGTCAACAAATGTCTGCAAGACGTTCTAAGTCAGTTTTTCCCAGGATACAACAACGGGCGATGATTGTTGATTCTTCATTCTCGGCCCTTAAAGAAACGTGATGACAAGCGCATGGACCATCTTCAATAGAAGCAATAAAGAATCACTTTTTCTTAATATATTTTCTATGATTATAAAACTACAATGTTTGTGAACGTAAATGATGCCAGTTTTGCCATGTCTTACTTTCACTGATAAATTAAAATTCCAGTTGGGTCTGTGCCATAGTCTCTTTAGGCCATTTTTGTTTTGTCCTATTTACTAAAATTCTCTCCTTTTTAGCACATTTATTTGAACTATAACCCCCTCCCCCCACTGCGCTTTATAAAGATGCAGTTTTGTATCAAGTTCTGGTTTCAAGTTCTGTCCATTTTCCGTTTGACCAAAATGCATTTTATAAGCGTCATGGGTCTAGACAGGATTCCCGGTCCAAAGTTGCACTATTGTAAGTTTTCCATTAAATCAGAGTTGCACCAAACCTGCGATTGCAGACGAAACGGACCAGCTCTCGCTTTTGCTGGATTGACAGATCTGAGAGGCAGTGTCTTATTTGGTAGCAGTGTCATCAGTTTTTGTGTCATTTGACTTTTCCATTCTTGCATTTGGGGGTTCTAAATGATCCATTAATTTTGAATTCTTGATGAATTTCAAACAAAACCAACTAAATGGTATTGGAAAAAGTTAGCTTTGTGGTCCAAAGAAAATGCTTTACAATGTAAACAGACCTCACCTAATTGTAATTTTTCTGTCTTTTAACAAAAGATTTGATCTACTTTGAAAGAAATTGTTTTGTTTTTGCATTTTTTTCCTTAAAATTTCATTTTCCTGTGCATTTCTAAATACTTTAGCTTCTAACTGCATTTGTCCTTGAAACATTTGTCTTGGTTTGCTTGATTATGACATAAAAAAACAAGACGTTTCACCACAATGTTCCTAAAATGTTGTTTCTGCTGAGTTTATATATTGCCTATTGCCAGTACATTTGCTTTTTGTTGAACTTCACCAGCAGTGTTTGTCCCTGTGTAAGCAATTTTTGTATAGTGATGCCAACAACTGTTAGCATAGACTGGAAAATTTATATTTACTAAACATTTTCTTTTTTTAAAATTTTTAGGCTTTTTAGATTCATAGGTGGAGAACTCCTTGCTTGTTTGGTGAAGCTTTTTATCAATTTTTCAGTGTTATTCAATAAAAAATAAAAAGTTGACTAAATATCTGCTCATCTTGTGGTGTTAGCTGTTTTCTGCCGTTTTGACCTACATTTTTCCTCAGCTCGGTGCAGAACAAAACTATGGACCTAATTTAGACTTTAAAAAAAAAACCTTTCAGTTTGTTAAATAAAACTTGCAAAATGATTGTGCGTAACGAGGGATACTAATTTTATCTTTACAAAGTAATAAAATTCCCAAACCCCACACTTGTGTACATGCGTGACGTGCTGTTTTAGAGCCCGGCCAGTCATTGGTTGATAAGCATCCTTAAATATTTTCCCTTGGTTTCTAGGATTTTCATTGGAGGATTTTCATGTCTATAACCCAGAGCCAATCAGATTGCTGGATTTCCTTCTTGGGGAAACCTGCAAGTCAACCAATTGCAAGGCCCCATTTTCAAGTGGGCGTAAAACCTCGTAGCAGAAGGAAGCTAACGCAAGAAGAAAATCGTTTAGAAGCTAAACAGAACGAAACCAACCTGAAAAGTAAACAAGGACACCATAAATCTGCAGGAGGTAATAGTTTTGTAGATTATAATTTTGTGTCAGCGCAATAGTGACCGAACGTTTTTGTATAGTCTTTGGTTTTTTAACCACCGCTGCGGTGTTGTGTTATTTAAATGCAAATAAAGTAGCAGTTAGCACAATGCTAGCAAATAAAATACGGTGAACATATTTTATTGTTTTGTGCCAGAAATGGAATGGATCGATTTTCATAGGTTTATAAAATACATGTCGTATTGGTTATGGAAGTCATTTGAGCATTTTTAGGCTGTGATACTACAGGCGTTTTGCTACATTTAATCATGAGTAAAATGGTAGCAGCTAGCTACTGTCTATGTCAGCTGTGCAAAGCTAACGTCCCCTTCTAGGGTAGTAATTCACACCGACTGTCGTTGGGGTGTTCCAAGTACACGAAGGCAAACGTACCAGACGAAGTCCTTAAAGTGTAGTTGTTTACCATCTTTATATCGAGTTCTTTTGTACACGTTTCTTGTAACACTGAAATGAGTAAAGGCCCAGAGTTAAAGGGTGCACGCGCAGGCTCCCTTTTTTTGTAATGTTTTTATAGACAGCTGGAGGGTCATGTGGCCCTCCCTTTCGATGATAAAGCCTAAAGAGCTAAAAACGTGAGACTCGGAGTAACTCGTCTCAAAATGGCTGTAATGTGTGTTTTAGCAGCTAGTTATTATCATTAAAGCCTTTCATTTGAATACTTTGCAACCTGGCTGTCCATTGAAGCCAAATGGTGATACCTGCTCTGAAGGTGTATTAATTCAACCACATTCTTCACTCGAGTTTTGACGTTGTCATTTTAGATTTCCTCACTTAGCTGTAATCTTTGGCTTTTTAGTCATGCATAGAACACATTTACAATGCTTCATAACGCTTTCAAGGTTTGTATTATAGGGTTTTTAGTTCTCTGTTCAAGAAAATAAGATTTTTCAGCAAATTGTGAGCATTTGTTCTTGTTGAAAGTGTAGAACATATGAATAATCCTTCTGTGGGATAAGGAAGCTGTCAATAAGAAACGTCTTTATAAAAACAAAGTGGTACACAAATGAATAAATTGTGCACAACTTTGCAAAAATATGAACACAACATTTAGTTTTACTTTTGAAATTGTCTGTTTTGAATACGACTCTTGCAAGGCTTGAATACAAAATTTCTTCTACTAACAAACTGTCATCATAGGGTCACAGGCATATACAATCTGAGTTCTGAAAAATCAATTCTACTGAGTGTGCATGTGCTTTTAGCCTCATTTACTACGATAGAATTGAACTTTTTAGAATGTTATTAATCCCCTGGCAGGAAAATTTTCTTGATTCCATAGCTCTGCTAATACATAAATCAAAGTTATTAACATGGGATGTGTCCAAATTCGAGGGCTGTGTTCTTCCTGGGCTGCATTTGTAGGGTGCTTGAGTCACAGCGCAGCGACAATTGCTGTCCAAATTCAACGACTCCTTCAAATGCGGCCAACGAATACAGCCTTCTTTTTCCCAATTTCAAGGATTGGTCTGGTGTAGCTTTCTATGCTCTCCAAATCCCAAGATGCATTGCGGTCCAACCCAGAGATTTTCTGACAACAATAACGGACTGTGAAGTGGGACCCGGATTTGAAGATAATTACACCTTTTATTTACTTTTTATTATTACACCCCCAAGATTTAAAGTTGGATCAAATAAGCCAGGAATATTTTAAACTCCATGCCAGGTTCACTTCACGTCTCTTTTCGGGACTCATGGTTGCTAGGAGACAGGAAATACGCAAATGTTACGGCTGGAATTATCTAAAGACTGTCCTCGTCCAAATTCACAGCAGTTAACATTTGGCCTACCCGCTCGACAAAGAACCCGGCCGCGCCCATTGAAGGATGCAACCCTAGAATTCGGACACACCCAACGATGTCCTGTCGCATTTTTTTGTTGTCTGGCAACAACAGCTGATCGTATAAACAATGCACCGGATCTGTAAGTGGTGGGGAGAAAGAGCAGCAGATATCCCTCGTTCATCATAAAAAATATGATAGTAAGAGAATGATCAAACAAAGTAACAAAAAACCCCAAGCAGGCAGCAGAGGGATCCCCTCTTAACCTGCGGTGGGATCCCTGTTATGCTGGCCAGTTTATTCCCGGTACAGGTGGGCGCGCTCACTCATTCGCTCCAGCCCCTGGACATGTCCAGATGTACCCTGCCGTAGCCCAATAGTAGCCAGGACAGGCTCCAGCAGCACTCTGACACCTGAAAGGGATTTAGAGGGTTAAAAAAAACGGAAAAGAAAAAAAACAAAAAAACAGAAAGCTAACCCGGAGCTAAAGTAGGTTAACTGGCAGCAGACCATAGCGATGGTTAAAAAGAAAGAAAAAGCAGAAAAAGAAAGTTGGGTATTCTGATCCCCCCTTTTTTTATTTATTTTTTTACTGCCGCAACAATCAGCTGCCAGTTAGCCTACTTTAGCTCCGACTTAGCTTAGCTGTTTTTGTTTTGTTAGCCTCTTATCAGCCAATTTGACAGGCTCCTTGTTTATTTTATGAGTAATTGATAATGGGAAAACATGTTATCTGATATAGTGTGGGGAGGGGCATTGTAACTTTATTATAAGGAGTTATCACATAGAAAATCAGTGTTTTAACCCAAACAATGACATAATTCTCCTGCACAGCACTATTTTAGGCTCCTTTAACCCGTGGAAGCACGGTGGAAGAATCCAAATCTTTTCACCAAATTTAAAGGTTATTTCTGGCCATTTAAAGATGAGCTCACTGTCCATTTCAGTTGATTTTTTTAAAAGTGGGGGTTTAAATTAAATACCACTTGTGGTTTTACTTATGTTTTACCACCAAGTCACTTAGGTATTCTTTTTCCATTAATTGACATTAATTTATTCGTTGTCGTTTGTGCGTATAATAGCAGAATTTGTGAGATAAGCAATATGGATAAGATAGTGGTAGTAGTCTTACAAGAGGCGATATCAGATGTTTTTCGTGTTTAGAGAGAATTTGTGTGAAACGGGCATTGCTAAGCAGACCTTTTAGTAGAAATAGTGTGTCAGCTTTGCGGTGTGGACAAGAGAGGTGTTCCTCAGAGCAGAAGGGCTGGACACATTCCTGTGCCCATTGTGACAGATGCTGACAAGAACTCCAACAAAGTCAGACTGAAATCAGGAAGTACACAAAACAGCTGGAAGTGTCACGCCTGTAATTTGGCCGCAGCAGGACAAAAATTGCTTTTTGGAATGGCACAAATCATTTGTGTGGAATCCCATTGTGAATATAAATGGTAGTTTTTAAAAATGGCTGAAACAGTGCTTCTATTTAATGTAAAAAGTGGTGTTTAGCTATGTTGTTGGCCAATATTTGAATATTCTTGTGATGTCGACATGTGTGTTCAACTGAAACTGAACCGTCTGCTGATTTGCTGATTTGAATATAAAAGGTTGCATTTACATTATTGGAATACTTTCTAAATTTTTTTTTTTTTTTTTTTGAACTCACACATTTGGATCTTAAGTTATTAAAAGGTTTTTTAAACATGATAAAAAATGCCAAATAAAATGTAACATTACAAAGATAAGGTTGTGCTGAAAGAATTGATACATAGTAAGGTAAAAATAAATAGACATGCTCAAAAGTAAATAGACGGCCAAGGCTAGTCTGGGCTCCTAAAAAGGAATTTCAAAGTTTCATTTCGTGTAACTTGCAGCCTCCGCATGCTTGACTAGCCAGTTCACAAATAAACCCTAAAAAGGAATGCAAAAGTTTAATGAATAAAGATTTTCAAGTAGCTTTGTGGCTAAAAAAATTTTTCCTGTGAAATTCCTTTCAAAGCCTAGATTCAAAGATAACATGAAGGAATCTAAATGAACCACACCAATGGATTACAAAATCTCAAAGCATTTTTTATACCTGTTAATAGCATTTTTTCTGGTTTGTATAATACAATTAATAGATTTTCTATCGCAGCAGGTATGTTACATGGACAGTTTTCCAATTTTTTATTTGAAGTACCATTACTGTTTCCAGAGAGGCTGGTTGTCACCTACAAATCATAAACCTGTTATAAAGGTACTAAAGTTACGAGTAAGGGTGTAACAATCGGTTTAAAAACTCAGTTCATATCAGAATTTGTGGTTTGTTTATACCATTCATGATTGATTTTTGTTCATTTTGAACGAGCTGATTCTCTGACCTAAAATCCATCCTGGAAATCTTTAGCCAAAACTTCAACCAGTGTGACTGAGAAATAAATACCAGGTTGCAGGCGACGTTTTCCAGTTTCCTTGTATTTCTCAATGATCGAGTGTAAATTAAATATGTGTACAAACAAACAAGTAAGCAAGAATTAATGGCAAATCCATTCACATTTTAGTTTGATAAAGTCCAGCCCACTGTTGTTTTTCCAAATCAAAATAAAGCAAATGGAAGTTTATTAGAACATTCTGCCACACTGTATGGTCACGTCTTTGCAAAATCCAAAGTGTTTCCACATATTGGATTGTAATAATGGTTTGATCATCTTTGCTGCCATCACGTGTTGTCTGCTGTGATGCACTTGCTCGTTTTTAAATTATACTAAAATAAACCTACCTTGTCTCAATTGAAATGGTATTTTGATCAATTATTGAATCATTTAATTTTGAAACAGCTTCGTTAATGGTATAGTTTGATTAGAATGAGGGTCTAAGGGCAGAGATGCTCAGTTGAGTTTAGTCAGTTTAGTTTAGATTAGTTTAGCAATCAGCTATTTAATTCTATGACTTTATGTTCATTATGACTCAAGTTTATGACACAATTACCGGTATGAAGCCCATTGAGATGACTATTGTTGTAAATATTGGGCTATATAAATAAAATTGAACTGAATTGAATTAGATTAACAATTTTCCTCAGACAGATTGATCTAGTTGGATGATTTTTTTGGATTGATCTAGATGGGAATACAAAATCGACTCACTGATTATTGTTACTGTTAGGAGTGTATCTAGGCAGGTCATAGTTTTGATGTCCTGCAGATGTGTGATCTATGCAATATAGCTTTTGCAGACGTCCTCTACAAGGATTTAGCTGCTTCTAGATTAAGCTGTTGGTGTTGGGATCTGAGGAACTCAGTCAATTGAGGCATAAATAAATAATTTGCCAACTGAAAACTTTCGAGATCCATCTTTCTATGTCAACACAGGATTGTGTTCTTCAGGGCAACTCTACATTAACAGGTTTACCTAGAAGAGTAGCTTCTTCTGTTCTTGGCTGAGCTGTAAAACCTCTTTTAGATCCATTTTCCAGTTGCCTTGAAGAGCAGAATTCCATTTTGTGACCTGGATAACTGGAAATCCTCAGCCGTACTGTCCATGTGAAAGTATACAATTTAAACTTGATTGCAACAAACTGAAATAAATGTAAATTCTAAAGACATGCAGCTAGAATGATCCTATCTCACAAATGTCACTGATAGATTACAGGTTAGGTGGTTAAGTGGAAGGTAAAGGTTGACCATGTAGACCTGCATTCTTCTCCTGAAGATCTAGCCTTTTTATTATTGTCATTTACTTTCACTAAAACACAGTTCCATTCTACATCAGCTTCACTGACAAGTCTGGCAAGGTAGTAGCTTTGTAATCTACATTCCTGGTTTTTCGGGAACACCAAGATGTGCTGGAAGGACACTTTAACATTTGCTACAAGTGTCCTCAGAAACTATTTAACAAAGTTTACTAAGTGGCTACACACATTGCAAGTACAGACATGGACCTGGTGTCACCATTCTGAATATATTTAGGAAAAAACTTCATGACATTCTGTCAATCACATTTTTTCAGAGTAGTGATTGTATTCATTAGGAAGAAATGTAAAAAATCTATTTGATAGCTGTGCTGCTGCAACTCTGACTGCTTAGACGGTTTCAGTTTGCTGCTTCAACAGTGGAAGTTGTTTTACCAGTGGTTAGCGGAGTGTGACTTACCCAATCTGTTTCTTCTTGCACTACAGCTTCTAAGGGATCCCAACAAAAAAGCAATGTATCCTTGCAAAACGCTTGGGTGTTGTTGTTTAATATTTTTTGTACATGGACTGCAATGGCTCCTTGCTCTAGTCTTTTGGTCATTTAAGCCCATGTATGGAGCAAGTTTATTGCAGAAACCGATAATTTACCTCCCAGTAGTTCAAACCAAAGTAGATTTGATTATTAGTGTCTGCCATCTTTCTCTTGGAATCTGCAAAAATAATTAATGACACTTGTACTTTAACAGGCTTGAGTTTGGTTTTAGTTCCAAGGCATTGACTTTTCCTACAAACTAAGCTAATTTGCAGATACTCTTTTGGGCAGTTGAAAAAAAAGAGCCAAAATAACAGCATTCACTGGATCTTTGTGTCCCAAACAAGCAACTAAGGAAATTCAGAACAATTTGACTTTTGGTATAGATCTTTTCCAATATAAGAATTGTTGCTGGTACAATAAATCTTGTTCAAAAATTATCAATTAGGTTTGGACATGTTGTTCTTTTGCGCACTTCCATGATAAACCTCTATTTCTGTAATACTGTCAAAACTGAGGCAAGAAAATGTTTGACGGTTCCATTTTGAATAGGCCTGCAGAATAAACCGCAAATGTATCGTTATCGCGACATCAAGATGTGCAATATGCATACCGCAAAAGACAGAGAAAATCGCAATAAATGGTTACCTTAAATGTGCTAAAGCAAACTCATGGCAGCTTGAAATATTGTACAAATGAAATAAATCCCTTTATACATTAAACCAATCGGAAAAACCCGTTTACGTTGTTGATCAATCAGATGAGCCCTTTTATGTTTGATGTTTGCCTCCTACGTCGACAAGGGTCATTTGGAGTATAATTTTTTAAACTGTTGCAGCGAAATTGTAACGATGTTTTTGGTTGTTTTGCTATTTGTTTATATACCGCAAATTATATCGTTATCACAATATTAATCACCAATATCGCATATTGCAAGTTTTCCTCATATCGTGCAGCCCTAATTTTGAACAAGTAAACACTGATCAAAAGAGTTGTTCTGTTGCTGTCTGAACCTTATTGTTCTGTATAGCTGTGTAGGAAGACGTTGACAAGAGTTTTTAACACCTGTGTCCAAGAAAGTAATCCGCATTAGTGTTTTCAGACTGTTTTAGCCCCTGATCTCTCGTCTATGTTCACCTACAATTATCATGTCCATTTATTCCTTTTTTAAATTCGTGTCAGAATATTTTCCTCATCCAGACAGAGGTCTAGCTCAGCCTTCAAGCTGAAGGTTGTCTATTTTACTCATCTTTGTGCTGTACATTTTATTTCTATACCTTTTACTTTGTTTACTTTGGTAGAGAGTTGCATCGAATTCATACTTTTGTCTGTGAACAACAGATTCAATGACTCAAAACCCAATGTCATTTTGAAAAGTGCCCTGTGGTAGAGCCCTGCGCGGGACTATTTTCTTTATCCCTCTCCCGCCCGCGCCCGCTGAATTTTTGACCAATCCCGCCCGCTCCCGCAACGTATGCGTTACACTCCCGCCCGCTCCCGCAATATGTATGTCCACTCCCGCCCGCACCCGCAAAACTCATAGAATTTAGTCCCGCACAGTAATAGAGATGCATTGATTTTGTATCGTCTCCCGTCCCGCAGGAAAAAAACACGTATTTGTATTGATATTATTACTAAAGAGATTCATGTCCCTCCTCCAGCCTCATCTTTTGATGCATTCCTCTTTTGTGTAATGTGCAACTTAATTATTAAATATATTTTCACAAATCCTGTTCGGTTAAAAGTGTGCGTGTGTGCGCGCGCAGACAGACGGCCTGAAGCGCGCTCTTAGTAAGAGGCGGGGCGGGGCGCACCCCCAACAACAGGTTAGATGACAGAGGCCATTGGGCGTCTCTACCTGATGCCTTCACGGAGCTTCAGTACCTAAGAATCCAACAGCCGCTCAGCCTAACGTAGTCCGCTAATATATATTCATGAGATATTCATGGCAGCACTGATCCCGCGGGGTTTATTTTTTGCCGCCCGCTCCCGCCCGCAGCACAATTCAAACCGCCCAATCCCGCGAGATTTGGGTTGGGTCCCGCGGGACCCGGCGGGACCCAATCCCAATGCAGCCCTCTACCCTGTGGCTTTAGGTATGTTTATTTAGTTTGAATGTGTTAAATGTGAAAAAGTGGAATATTTTCTGATTGACTATATCTTGTCCACTGTAGGCTTACCTGCAATCTGTCAAATGCTCAATGGCGACCGACATGCCCATGGATATGATGTCGCCCCCTGACCCTCTCCCAGCCCAACCCCCTCCTCCTGCATTTGGTGCAGTTTTAGCTCAAGACCATGTTCCTGTTCAGCAACCAGCAGGTGCTCAAACCCCCGATACCACAAAGACCTCAAAGGACAACGTACAGCCTCCCCTGGCTCAGTCTGCAGACCCAGCGATACCTCCAGAACCGGTTTCTATGTCTGAGACCCCCACACCCCCTTTGTTGGCACCTACACAGCAGCCCCAGCCAGCCTTCACTGCCAAGAACCCCAGCTGTAAAATCATGACTTTCCGGCCCACAATGGAAGAGTTTAAAGACTTTGCCAAATATATTGTCTACATGGAGAGTCAAGGAGCTCATCGTGCTGGCCTGGCAAAAGTAAGGAGAAAACCACAACATATAATGATGTACCTGTAATGTAAAACTCCATTGATCAATAATCCCAATCACATGCACTCAAAAAAGATTCTGATATTTTTATTTTACGTCTCCTTTGGTTGACTCCAGGTGATTCCTCCAGAAGGCTGGAAGCCAAGAAAGTCTTATGACACCATTGAAGACATGGTGATACCAGCCCCCATCATGCAGGTTGTGACTGGTCAATCAGGCCTGTTCACTCAGTACAACATTCAGAAGAAATCCATGTCTGTTGGAGAATTCCGCAAGCTGGCCAACAGCAAGAAGTAAGATACTCCTAACTCTGTTGCTCCATTGATCAACGATTGCTTTCGTTTATTGTCTATGTATTCATTATTCATTCAAAGGTAACAGAGACCACTAAAGCCCTCAAAAGATATCTGATCAATTTAATCTCTACCTTCATGTTAAAGACTTGCTGGTCTAAAGCAAAAATCTTTTGCCTTTAATGATTTTATTAGAAATCTGTCAACCTTTAATTTTGTTACACTTTGCATATTCCACACAATGAACTTCATAAACTCTTCAAAACGGGAACAAAAAATTAAAGGGAAGCGAGAACAATGGAAGCTTTATTACATTATGAGAGAACACAACATCACATTTTATAAAATGAATTTGTGGATTAAGGAAGATTGATCCTAATTTGCTTTTCAGTTTAATTTCAAAGCAATAATGCAATCTCAGATTTAGTTTAACTTGTAGATCTTTATTGAAAACGTATTTCTGCCATCTAGTGGCTACACGTATTTTCAATAATATTGAACAAAAAATGGGAGTAACTTAACCTTTATTTTACATTTTTTGATGGACATTTGATAGTAATTTACAATCAGAATTCATTTAATGAAGAATTACCTAAATAACCATTGTGAAGTTTCCTTGAGTAAATGAGACATTTGTTGTGAAAATACCTTTATACATTTTCAAAAGAGACTATTATATTTCTGGTTAAAGTGCTGGTTTCTGAGTAGCTGTCTCAATAATTGGCCTTGTTTGTTTAGGTATTGCACGCCACGTCACAAAGACTTCGATGACCTGGAGAGGAAGTACTGGAAGAACCTGACATTCGTGTCGCCCATATATGGCGCGGATGTTGGTGGATCCATATATGATGAGGTGAGAATTGCAGGAGTAAACATGAATCATTTTAATTTTTCCATGCTAACTTAAAGATTATCTGATTTTTTAATTTTTCAATGATGGGATTTTATGGTGCTGCAAACTGTTTAAACTAAGTTAAAGGTAGAATGAGGTCATTTTACTCTTTGAATTACCATTGTAACTTCAGCTTGTATTTTTTCCAACATACTTCTGTTATATTTGTTTTATTGGAGTATGATTCGATCGTAAATATACTATACAGCATATTAAAACCTTAGACCCTCATTTTATAATTAGACTTTCAAGCTTTCATCAAAAATATTTCATCTGTACTTGGTAACATTTTCACTAATCTGATGCAAAAAAAAAAAAAGGAGTAATGTAATAATACAAGTACGTTGAGTGGATTTTTATTCATGTCAATAACATATTTCAGGACATCCAAGAGTGGAATATTGGCCACCTCAACACTCTGCTGGATATGGTGGAGCAGGAGTGTGGCATCGTCATCGAGGGGGTCAATACCCCATATTTGTATTTTGGCATGTGGAAAACCACCTTTGCATGGCACACTGAGGACATGGACCTCTACAGTATCAACTATCTGCACTTTGGACAACCAAAGTCCTGGTGAGTCACTTATTTTGTGTTTTGTTTACTTATTACAATATGCGGTCCCTTTTTATATAATTGCACTGAGATGGAACACAAAAGGTATATTTCTTACATCAGTCAAGGGCGATTAAGATTATTGCAATCATTGCAATGATGAGGCAGCACGTGTTCATCTGAGCTGCTCATGGAAGAGCATTTTTGGAGCCATACTACAAAATAAGAGCAGGTTTTTTGAACATTTGTATGTTGATGGCAGTTTGAGGTTTGAGCCACATCAGGACGTTAACAGGACAGACTAGTGATACTGTGAAAATAAAAGAAACACGGAAGAGAACCTCCAAAACAACCAAACACGCACATCTGGACTTAAAGGTGGAAATCGCGGAACTGGATCAGCTCTACTGGCCACCTGCAGTGCAAAGGATTGAAAACAGCATGGAGAAGGAGAGGGCGAGGGAAGATTGTAGGGAGCACACATAAATACAAAATGAAAATGCGGACAGTTGCATTTCAAATTTCCCTATCATTTTTCTCCAGAAATGGAGAATTGTAGTAACGTGAGATGGAGAAACCGATGCTCTTACAGAGTAAAGAAAAACATTTTTACTACGCAAGCCTGCTTTTTAAAATGCATGTAAACGTGTCACTGCAAATATTGTTGTGTTATATACTCTCCCCCTTTGGGAGCCCCCCCCCGTCCTTTTTGTCTATTTTACTTGTTTTTTATTATTATTCTTAAACTTTTGTGGGATGAGATAATTACAGGCTCTTAAACGGGCCATACTCCTTTAAAACACACACTCTCTTGTTTCACTCGTAGTGCAACGGTTTGTGAAATTAGGTCTATTCCCAAAGCAACTCTGCCTCCATCAAAGTCAGTTCCCATCATAGCCAGACATTTCCCCCCACACACTCACTTTGGTGGATGTGCAGAGAATAGCAGCTTTGGTTTGCTGTATTTCCCCTTCTTTACCCCTCTGTCAGTCTTTCACATTCCCAATCACGCTTACCCCCAACACAACATTAGATCTGCTGTCACATGAAGGATGAACTCTGAGCATGCGAGTGCAAGGTAGGGATAAGGGGAGTGTAAGAGAATTGAAAAGGATGTTTTGAACAGTCGCCCAGCTGTGCTTTCATGGCAGAGGAGGGTATTATAGATCCATCAGTTCACAACAACCTTTGTAGTCCAGCGGTTTTGAACCGTTCTCCTTTGACAGTTCCCAGAGGGTGGGAAGGACAGCAGGAGCATCTGCATATTAATTGTATTTTTGTACTACAGATTGGTTTCTGGGTGAGGTGTTGTGGGCTTTGACAAAATATTGATAATGAGTGAAAGTGCCTTCAGAGCTCCCGTAGATTTTTTTCTTGTTTTAAACCAAATTCTAGCCTCAAATGTGTAGTTTCTGCTGTTTGATAGAAATGGAAAATACAATCTTTATTTCCTCTGCAGATTTGATCTTAGAATATGTTTTTAATGTTTTATCTCTTTTTTTAGCTGATGTTACAGCTTTGTTGGGGTTGAATCTAAATAGGAGCTTTTTGGAATCTTGTCCCATCCCAACTAAATCCCGCACCTCTCCAGAGATGAGTAAAAGCTGAAGTCGTCGGTGTGTTGTGTTTGTGAGGCGCTCAGTATGCTGCCAGATTGACTTGCGTGTGGCTGCCATGGTAACAGTTGTTTTAGGAAGAGAAAAACAGGAGTGCTCATGGTGAATGGCAGATAATGTTTAGTTTGTTTAGTTTCGATGGAACAGAGCACCAAATGGATGCTCCCTGAAGTGCGGTTCTCTGAAATTTGTGCACCTTCAGTGGTTACACAATGGTTAGGAGTCTCGTTATTCATTTGGAGAACTTTATTTTCTACTTAATTAATCAAGGCTGATTCAGAAAGTTCAAGGTTGCTGTTTTGATTGAACAAGGAGACTTTACCTAAACTCTGGTTTATCTGATGTGGCTGCTGCAGATATGAGCTTTATGTAACATATGTGCGTTGTGTCGCATTGATATTAAACTAAAACAAGCTTCTCGTTATAATGGTAGGCTGTTAAGTGTCCACAACATATAATCTATTACAGAAGAGAGTTACTCCATCATCGATAACAGCCCAGCGCTAAATCTTAGCTTGCAGGAGAAACGGGTCCCTTTGTATGCTTTGATGGATAAAAAAAGGAAATTAGGCAGGGCTTAGGTCTAAGTGTTTTATGTGGGCACATTGGCACTACTTGATTATGCCTGTTGGGTAAATGCAACGAGTGGCTGATAATGAAAAAGCATCGCCCAAGGCCGAGTTATATTTGAAATAAATGCAAAGTTTCCAGTTAAGTCTGACGGATAATGGGATCTCCCGGCAGTCGTAGGTTATTACTTTTCATAGCCTTTTGTCCTGCAGCCACAGAGCAAGTGATGATTCTGATCCTATCGTTTTGTCTGATTTTTGTCTTACTCATTACCTGGTGTGCACAGGTAGGCAGAAATCAAATGTTTTCACACAAAGAAGGCAAAATGCAACTGCTTTCTTCAGGCTGGTTGCAACACTTGATAGGTTCATCTCAAAGGATTCTGTCAAATCCAGTTTTCGCACCGAAGATGCAGAGACATTAAGCTGATGGCTGGAAAGTCTGGAAATGTAATTAAACCTGTGAGCAGAGTGGCACTCTGAAGGTCTAAGCTTTAGCCTACAGGAGGCAGTGTGGCTCCATGGATTCTTTTCCCAAGTTTGATCAAAAACGGACTTCTACTTTAATTCTTTTCCCCCTCGGTCCCTGTCATATCTCATTCCCTCATTTTCTCCTCAGTTTGTTTCACAAGCTCGTGTGGATCAGCAGGAAGTGAGAGATGCGGGGTTT
The DNA here is from genome assembly GCF_053564925.1 of Oryzias latipes. Taxonomy (NCBI): domain Eukaryota; kingdom Metazoa; phylum Chordata; class Actinopteri; order Beloniformes; family Adrianichthyidae; genus Oryzias; species Oryzias latipes. The sequence goes on from NC_136240.1 coordinate 12,912,433, forward strand.
GTTCTGACCATAGATCATTGCCTAAAGTCTCTGTTGGGCTACACAACCCAGACGAAATCATTTCAGTAATAAGAAATATGTTAATATCTTCACATTTGAAACAGTTTGAGTGCAGCTTACTGACAGTCTGCTACTTAGTTTTCTAAATTAAATGCCCTGTAAGCGTACCATCTTACATTTTGGAAAATGCTTTTTGCTTTACTCCATCTACCTTGTTTAAAACTAGTGGAACAAGATTGTCAGAGAGGACAGGGAGCAAGAAGAAGAATAGATAAATTCATCTTAATATATATTTTTTCTATTGACCTTTTACAGAAAAATAAAATGTTATGAGAATTTAGTATATCATGTTAAGATTAGCAAGCCTTGTGTTACCATTCTTCACATATTGACAGGAATATCATCTTTCAGACAGCAAACATGAGTACAAGCATTTTTTTTTATAGTGGGGGAGTTTGATGGCTACATCACAGATAATTTCCTTTTCTAAACCAGTAAGTGCTGAGGACTGAGAAACAGCCCAGCACTCCCAGAAGAGTCATTTCTCCTGCTGCTGCCCTTCAGTCTTCTTGTCTGCTACATCGCTCTCTCCTCTCCTTTCCCTTCTCCTTAAAAACAAACCGTTACTTGTTTGAAGTATTTCACTAATAGACTCATTAAGCACACCAAGAGATGGATGAAGTCAGGTCCTCATGAAATGATTGTCCTCTTGTTTTCCTTTTTTTTTTGTGTGTGCAAACAAGAAACAGCACTGTTAGTGTTAAAGTCTCCCTCCGAAAATCTGTTGAGCTATTTTAAAAACATTCCCAGTGCTCTTTTAAGTATGATTTTAGCTCAAATTAAAAAATAACTGTCATTTTCTAGGGCACCATTTTTACAGAGCAGCAGTAGTTCATTAGAAATTCACCTCTGAATTGTGGGTACAACTGTGGGTGCGTAGTAAGCCCGCCTCCTCTTCGTCTCACCCATAACTTGGCAATCTGTTCACACGCTAGCCCGCTAGCTTATAGCCCTTCACACCACCAACCTAACAAAAATGATGGGCAATACTGGATCTATCCAGCGGTACAGTTTGGAGCCGGATGCCAGCTTAGACAAGGAAAAAGGAAGGCGTACATGGATCTATTTGTCTGCAAGTGGACGCATCAGAATGGAGCAGAGCAGGGAGCTTGTGGTCCGCTCTTGGATTTTCTACATCACCGATAATCACCGTTACCATCTGCTCCTGATTCACAATAAAAAAATACTCAGGAATTCAAGCTTACTATCATTTATATATATTTTCTCAATCTAGAGAAAATTGCCAAATTTGAGATAGAAACACTGACGAAAATGGAACGGATGCCTTAAAATCCCCAGTTTTTTTTTCAAAGCAGTGGATGATCTTTTCATCTTGTTTCTACAGGTACACCGTCCCTCCAGAGCACGGCAAAAGGTTGGAGAGATTGGCACAAGGTGAGTTTTTGCTTTGTTTTTGCTCTTGCAACAATTAGTGTTCAGTGAAAAGGTTAACTATTTCATTAGGCACACACTTTTTGTCATTTCGTAGTAGATTAGTCAAACAGAATAACTTGCCTCACCATTGTGAATAAATGAAGCAGCCGAGCATAAAGTGTTGTGGTGTCCTACATTCTTCAAACGTTTTCCAACTGCAGACACGCATGCGACAAGTTTGTGTAGGGGGGGATACCTTAAAGAAGTCCATGTGTGCTGTCATGTGTGCTGAGCAGATCAGGAAGGTTGAGGATGATGAATTTGAAGGACAGGCAGATTGAAGTGGGGCCAGCAGCATCAACAGTCTGTTCTGCAGAAGGCGAGGGGGGGGGGGGGGGGGGGGGAGCCGTCATGGTGAAGCTCAATGCAGCTAGACTCTGCAATGATGAATGCCTGTGCTGAATGCTCTGCTCTGCCTATAGGTGCTGAATTAATGCATGCTAGCTTGAATATTTCAGGATAGATGGATGACAAAGCTCGATGCATATGAGCTAGCGCCTTCTTGCATTTGTTCATGTGGTTCCATGAGGGGTGTTTTCATTGTCTGAGGAATAAAAATAAGATGTAAAGAAGTGATGCCTATCCATCATGCGTCTCCTTGTTCATTGGTGAACTCTTGCTTTCCTGCCCTTCGCTCTGTTGATCGATGGGGAATTAACTTCAGTGATATGTTGCTCAGACTGTGGTAGAGGATCAGAGCAAAGATGGAGAGCTGTCTAATTCAAAGAACAATTTCGATATAACCATATAGGAACCAACTAGCCGTTCCTCTGTGAGGTTCCACCTTTTAAAGGGCTGGCAGATCCATCCAGGTATGCAGATATTTCAATACACGATTGAAATGTGTTGCTGTGGTCTGCTCTTTTAGAATTTTAGCACAGTGAATCTCTATTAATATCAAATTAAATCCAGGTTTGGTCATCAAACAAAAGAAGCATCTGCTGATAAAAAACACTGTTTTTCATTTCGATAGCTTGCTAAAATAATTCTTCAACCTTTTTGAATCTTTTGACAGCACATAATAGTATTGCCCCCACCTGCCTGGAGGTCATCATGTTTTTCACTTGTATGTGCATCCATCACTCTGGAGCAAGCAGGGTCTGTTTACATCAGTTCACTTGACTTTTGTATGTTACTCCATAGTTTAATCTTTTTGCTCCCTATTAAAATGGAAAACTGTTTTTTAGTTGTTAGTTTCTGTGGGTCTGCACCTTTTAGCTCCTGTGATTGCAAAACTTGAAAAAAACTCAATGCCTTGAGTTACGCTGTTGATTTTTTATTTATTTTTTTTAGTCTCTCTCACTACCATATTTTAATGTTTGTTTGATGCACCCTAAAGAAAAATATCCTTCTGTTTTAATAATTTATTTAAAAAGAATAAAGTCCTATTTGAACTTTATAGTCTAAAATAGTCCATATTTTAAAAACTGTTTTTTGTTAAAGAAAAAAACTTTTCAATTTATGGGCCACAAAAGGTAAAATTCAATAGAAGGGCTGGACCAGAAGTGTTTCAGTAATCCACCTTACAAACAAATGACAGAACATGGAAACTGGACAAAAACATGCTTGAATTTTGGTTGAAAACTAATATACAGATTTTAAAACAGAACATTTTTGTTCGTATTTTCACTATTTGATGTACCCCGCGTTAGGCACAAACTTAGAAAAATGCTGCATTCATGTGGTGTTTGAATGAACGGAAAACTGAAAAACAACAAATTTGACATGACAATCCAACACCACATGGATGCCCAGTAACTTTCTGCATCTAAACAACGGTCAATTTATTTGTAGTGCACCCTCTATGAGAATACTTTAGAATTACAGGGGGAAAAAACCAATGGATTATTAATATAATTTAATGAATAAAATTGTGTTTTCATTCATTCATTCATAATATTTTAATAAAATAAACAATACTCTTTATGGAATAGAAAAACACCAAAAAGTCTTTGTGATCTTAAAAGAAATAAGTCAGGACAAAGTAGGCTACATTTAAAACATCATGTCTTAGTCTCTTTGAGACTTTGGAGGGCTGCAGCTCCTCGCACATCTCACAGTTTGCACTTAACTTCAGCTGAGCAGCTGCGCTGTGTCCTGCACAACTGTGAAGTCAAATATTTATGCATTATTTCATCAGTACAGTGGTCACTCGTTTTTGCCTCAGTAACGATCTAAAAAGAACCAGTGAAGATGAAATCCGTGAACTTCTCAAACTTTCTACACTTTTCTTAGACAGACATGAACATTTTCAGACTTTTCTCTGTTTAAGAGATAGAAAAATAGAAAATAATCCAGGATCTGTACAGGAGACGCAGCACAGCACGGAGGGGGTTGGTGAACAAGGTTGCCAGCCAATCAGGACACAGAACAGGGTGCACTGTTTGAAAGAAAAAAAGGTTGAGAATAATCAATAATCAGAGACTGAAAGATGAACAGCGATGTAGAAAGAGAACACTGTATTCTGTTTTATCTGACAGGGCTTTTAAGGGAACTTTAGATTGGGGCACAGACTATAGGATGGCGGTATATGATGTCTTATACCATGGTCCGGGTGAATACTCGATTTTGATTGGCTCCTGGGTGTGCATTAAAAAGTGATATACCACAAGATAACCGCACGGTGAAAAAAGAAGTTCCAGTCACCTAGCTTAAATGTTCTGTATCACTGCGCCGGCTTCAATAAAAAAAAACTTTTGCTTCATCATTTGGACAAAAACAAGTGGTAAGAGGTGAACTTTCTCTCTGAATTGATGCTTTATTCAACCAATTGGAAAGATCAGCATATATATAGCGCTTTATATCGCCAAGTGTTGACTTCAGCGGTGGTGCGGCGCGACGCACCACCGCTTTTTGTGAGAAAAGCGATCCAAATTGGAAAAAAAACAAGAATTAAGGACTAAAAACGGGTTACTATTTATTTCCTCTGTAAGTGACCATGGTATAAGCGGGTTAATGTCCTTCGAAGTATGCATTATCACTTTTTAACGCACTTCGTGGAAGCAACCGTTCAGGCTTCCACGCCGTGCGTTAAAAAGTGATAATGCAGACTTTGTTGGCCATTAACCCTTACACGTTCTATGCAGGTCTTGATCGCGTGGTCAGATTAAAAGAAAAAATAAATCGTGCGTCTCTGATATTGTTTAGCAGGCCGGATCCAGCCCGCGGGTCGTAATTTGCCCACCCCTGAACTCAGAACCTCAAATAACTGGTTCAAATGGGAAAAAATAAATAAGAGAACAACTAATTTATTGTTCTATAAAGAAACATACGTATACTATTCTTCCTCTTTCTTTCCTGATTAGCTACCCAGCATTTATTGATCTGAACCAAATAAACTACGACAATGTGTAGGGATGTGTAGTTTACAGAATTTAAATACTCTTTAAATAAGATAGTGAGCTTCATGTCTTCTTTTAGTCGCAGCTGGCAGTTGAAGCAGAAAAGTGCCAGCATAGTTTAACAGGTGCCCACTGAACTATCAAAGCCACCGCCTGCACCCTCTGCCAAAAGTTTATGACCTCCTAAAGTAACTGTTATGTGTGTAGCAGGAATAACAAATTGGACTGAAACAATGACGATCTGGTTTAACACAGCAGCCTCGTCATTTGTCATCAGTGCATTATTTCAGCTGCAGTGTTGGCGGCAGCAACCTAATTCACCACCCTTAAAAAGACAGAATGAAGCCTTTAAGTTAATATTACCCCACGGAGAGCTCAGAGAGCCAGCTGCATTTTAATGGGGATTAATACCCAGACTCTGTCGGCACATTATTCGCCTTTATCAGCTCCAACAAGCAGGCAGACAATGAGAGTGTATGGGTCGCTCTGTCTCATCCTTTGCTTTGTAGGGTGGAACAGAGGCTGAAACAATGTCGTGAAAATGAAGGATGAAATTGGTGCCGATTATACTGTCAGTCACATTAAAGTTTAACTGGGATGAGGCTCAGATGAACTTTGTAGCTCTGCTGGGTACAGTCAGCAAAGAGTGGGAGAAATACTTTCTTTGGATTATGCAGTGGCATCTCCAAGAGCACAAATGAGCCTTTGTTAAGAAAGCAAAGTTAGGACTCAAAGGTCCAAAAATCCATTTGCATTCTAATTAAATTATTATTTTCTTAGCAGAGTCAACTTTTTTATTTTTTATTTTTTTGCTTCTCCTCTCGAGTTTGTGTAAATTTACTGAACTGATTTTAAATGCAGACCCACTCCAGTCATCTTTTGGTGTATTTTAAAAGTGTTCTCAGTGATCTTTTAGGCTGAATCCAAATTCATTTTCTACCCCTACGGCTTCTCCTTTCACAAAGCTGAGAGTTATGGAAAAATTGTCTTCAAATCTTCCAATCGATGACATCATCAATAGTCGCCGTCATCTACGTTAGTGCGTAGCTGCCAGCGCTTGGAAAATGCATAACAACATCCCTTTTATAACTGTAAAAGTCATGCAAAAACAAAAAGTCAATACTTGCATTTAAATGTAAACTTCTGTGCTTCAGAGCACACCCACGTGAAGAAATGCGTTTTTCTTCCACGTCGATCTGGCAGAGGGATATCCTATAAAGTTCAGAAACCACTACAGCTCCAAATGCCCCTGCAATTTGAGCAATGAGGAGGAGGCAGAGGGCTAGAGAATGAATTTGGAATTGGCCTTAGTCATGATTATGCTGATTTTAGTCTAAATCCAAAAAGTTGTTGTCTACGACATAGTTTTTGCAGAGGTAGTTCATTAGAAACTCACCTCTGTTGTCGGCAAAACCAAGCTAATTCACAACAATTTCAATCAAGAAATACTCAGAATGCCTTTTTGAGCGTAATTTTCTTTTTTAAATGTCCTCCATCATCAGAAAATAGCCATAAGAACCTGTAAAATAACACTATTTTCATCAGATTGGCTCTTGAGGGAGACCAAATTTGCTTGTTGGTTAGTTAATATCTGTACTGAATTTCTTTGTGATCCCTTGTGTTTTTAGTGTTACATTTTACTCCTGTCAATCCTTTTAAAAGCTCGTTTTAAACAAGAAAATCAGATCTTCATACACATATTTTCTCTGGTTTCTCTGAATAGAATGGGTTTTTCTTATGACAGCACACAGTTTCAACTTCTAGCTGCAGTAAGCCTTTGTACTGTTGAGGTCCATCAGATTTACTCTGAAATCCAATCTGCAGGTGCACTATCAATGCACATACATGCACTGCAGTGATGGGATTATGCCACACTTAAGGCTCTAAATGAATTTATTTCTGTGTCAAGGGGAAGCAGGGTTTCTTTTTCCAGGTTATGGAATTAACAGTAATCTGATAAACACACATATGTCAGCTGGAAAAAGTGGCCTAATTGACGGTTTGGAAATGCATTTCTAACATAGAAAAGCTGTTAACAATCCAATTTAAGCAACAAAGCTGTTTTCTCCAATGATTTCTTTAGTATCCCCATTTTTTTTTCACTGTTTAATTTCTAAGCTCTGTCTTGTCATTTCTCAGACAATGTCTGAAAATTACTTATGGTCTCATCATTTATCTTTTACTTAAAACGTTTTATAATAGCACATTTTTGTCTCTTCCTGCAGGCTTTTTCCCTGGCAGCTCACAAGGCTGCGACGCCTTCCTGCGCCACAAGATGACACTGATCTCTCCATCTATCCTGAAAAAATACAGCATTCCTTTTGACAGGGTGAGTGACTTATAATCCATCCCTTCATAGCCCATTCAATAGCTGATTATGTCCACCAACCATAGAAAGATGAGTTATTAAACTCATCTGTAGCCTTCTTTCACTCCTAAGTTTAGGCAATTAAAAAATGCAATAATATAATCTAATGCAAAAATATTAATGATAATAATAATCACAATGCTCCTGGCAAGGACACTGACAGGATTAAAGTTGCTATGGGATATTATTTATACAGGTAAAGTCGTTATTTTGTATCCTTTTATTTAAATAGGAGAATGACAAATTTGATGTCACTTGTATCAGTTCCTCAAAGCTAATTGGCATCGCCTCACTTTTTTGAGCTGCTCAGCTTGTAGTTCAAACCTCTGCCTTGGAAAAATGCAATGAAAAGTAGGAGGTAAGGGGTAGAAATCTCAAGTTCCTCACAGCTAGGCCCTCCACCCAACTCAGCACCCCCCCCCCCCCCCTTCAGGACATCATTAAAATAGCGACGTGTTATGTGTAACACACCCACAGTTTTTCCTGACTCATGTACAAAAATATATCTGTCTTGTGTTTTTGAACATAGCAAAGAGGGGGATGTTTGATATCTGACTCAATGCTCTTTGAGGAAGGAGCTGATCGGGTCTCCGCTCAGCTTGATGTGTCTCTTGATTGAAGGAATCCAGGCGTCGCATAGAAATTGAAATCCACAACCACTTATACTTAGTGCTTAGGTTTTAAAGGAGACACTGTGAGTAGAAAAAAAAATGTTCTCAAATGTCCCAACATTCTCTGAATAATACTGAGCTTGTGGTAAGATGCTGGGAGCTGCAAATTCTTTTTGATCATCCAAAATTCCCACAAAATCTCTGATGGCAACAAAATACATTGAAGAATGTCGAGAATTCATTTCCCCCCTTTTTCTCCATATTTAAACAGATAACCCAGAATGAAGGGGAGTTTATGATCACTTTTCCTTATGGCTACCACGCTGGGTTCAACCATGGCTTTAACTGTGCAGAATCCACCAACTTTGCCACTCTGCGCTGGGTGGACTATGGCAAAAATGCTACACTGGTAAGTGTTACATCGGTCTTGTTGTAGTGAGGATAGGAGATGTTTCAACGTCTGGGTAAAAGAGCCTTAAAAGAGAAATTAACTGAGCTCTCGAAACTCTAGCAGTGATCCAAAAGTGAAAGTTTTCGTCTGAGTGTGTGCCTCAAGTTTAAAACTGACCTTATACTTTTGTGCTATTTAAAGCAGTATAACAAAAAATACATTTACAATATCCTGCTTGTGGGGTTTTAACCTTCAGGTGCACGACTGACTTTAACCTACACTTTTCCATAAGTGGATCTTTAATTACCTCACCTATTTGGACTTATTTATGCACCTAAAGGTAACTTTAAGGGGGAAAAACTGCAGTATAATGTTTTCAACCAAGGTAAGTACTTGGAATGTGAGAAAAAAAAATCACAGTTTATGTTTTCTGCCATTAATTCCTCTAATAGTTCCTGTGCTGGTGACCTCAAGTGACCTAAATTTTGCAGCTGTATTTAGTACAACTGCTATGTAGGAATCTGGTGTCTTTTTTGTACTAATAGTGAAAATGTAGTAAGCAAACAAATCTTACTTTATAGTCAACATGAAGCTTTGCATTTGTAATTCTTTTTATTTCAGTCTCTACACCCAAACCTATGATCTGGAACAACAGCGATACTTGATTTACACTAAGACTATACTGCTGTTGCATAAATAAAATTAATAAATTAATAAATAAATTGTCCCATAACTTGATTTGATTAAAATGAAAATGCCGACGGCAGCTGCAGTCCAGCCAGCATTTTCCTGTGTGACGCTGCAACAGGTTTTAATACAGTTTCTGGGATCTTTTCTTTTTGCATTTTTAATTTGATCTAAGCCGGAGATATTGCAGCTCTCTAAAGAAGATGAAAACATATACTTTAAACTGAACTGGCTGGGGTTTTTTTTTTTCATACAAAGGAAGACTTGGATGACATCAAATGTAAAAGCATCCACCAGTCTGCTGCACACCATCTGTTACCAACACCAACTGTACCCTCACACCTTTGCACTGAAGCAAACAGCCCCCTCGCCTCTGGGCTGTTGAGCATGAAATTGACAAGGCATGGATTGGTTATGGACGAGAGCCCGACTACAGTGTCCTCTGGAAGACCCCCCCCCCCCCCCCCCCCTTTACACCCCACTTAATTTTCCTGTTCCATCATCTTTACTCTCTTTACATGTGTCCCCACTCTCTCTGCTTCGTCTATACTCGACTGCTTGTCAGATTTATGAGGTGCCCGTTTGCAGAAGTACATCTTCCGCCTTCCCCCGCGTTCTCTCTTTAGTGTTTCCCACAATACCAGTGGCCTCTTGTAATTTAAGAACCGGTAGAGCAGGCCCCAAAACTCGGGGGGAGCATCTCCAGCACGCTTTGCCTCCTTTTGATAAAGAAAAGTCTTGTCTGCATACCAACGTAGGTCTGTAAATCAACACACATGGAGATGCAGAGCCCATAAACAGGTCGTTGTGGATCCTTCTTGCTTTTCTTCTCTTTGGACAGGAATCTCCCCATTGTTTTAAGGGCATGTTTGTGCTTTAGAGCTGAATGGTAAATGGCACATACTTATATAGTACCTTTTTAGCTTCTCAGAAGGTTTTAAGTGCTTTATAAGCTTTTGGTAGTTAGGGAATAATTAGTGAATTTGGACATGGCGACTAACTCTTCGTTATTTTTTTACATTTTGTTAAATGAATGCTTGTAACCCAACTCTGCTGTCTAGTTTGTCCATAAAAGTCTTTCTTTTTGCTTCCTAATCTTTCTCTGTCAGCATTTGGCTGGAGCAGTCATCTCTGAACTCATTTGGCGCTTTCTTCTCTCTCTGCCGCCACTGCCGACCAAGCTTCATTCTGTCAGCACCAAAGTGGACAGTGAACGATGGGGCTCAGTATAGAATTTGTCACCGTTTTGGGGCTGCAAGCAGATCACACAGAGGAGGAAAAATGGAGCTTGACCATGTTTTGCAGCATCCTCTCCACCCTGTTCTGGACAAACAGCGGAGCTCCTTCTCCAGGAGGCTCAGACTGCTCCGCTCCAAAACTAACAGACACCGGAAATCCTTCCTACCAAACACAATAACACTTTACCATAACTCACATTTTTGCACATATTTACCTGTATTGTCTGGAAACAGCTTTTTAAATTTTCCCACCTTATTTGTTTACATTTAAAATGTAAACGAACAAATTTCCCACGTGTGGGATCAATAAAGTAATTCTGATTCTGATTATCGTGGACAGCTAGGAAGAAAAATATCTATCAGTGATCGAAGGAAATTCTTATGTGCGTCTCTAAAAACAAAGTCCCTGGAGTGGAAATGGTTTGGCTTAAGAATCTGCAGGATTATTAGTGAAAGTCTGTTTCTGTTTGCTGCTATTCCTCCTGGATTTCACTGGGATTTTTTTCTCTGAGAGCAGCTGAAATTCTCCTCACTTTTCCATAAGAAAATGCACCTTTTTTTCTACTCTATATCTTTAATATAGATCCACCTTCCATTTTTTTAGTTTGCTCACTTGTTTTGTGTTGAACATCATTTTTGTTAAATAATCTTTATCATGCTGGCCAAACTTGCAGCAAATGCTGTTTATACACCAGTTAATAGACATGGAAGACGTCAAATTAGCAAACTTGTTTTAGTTTTCTATTGGTTTCATCATGGGAGGAGAGATAAAAGGTGTGACGAACACATCAACACTCTTAGTGCGCATGAAATCCCAATGAGCCACAAGGAGAGTGAAAGAACGTTCAAATCACTGTCTGATGCAACTTGAGCTTTAAATACTGAGTTAAATGCAACTTTGAGCGAAAGTGAATATCATTTGATCCACACATTTAGTAAATGTAACCCTTTTTCATGTACCTGCCAATGTCTTTTGTGCCACATGTGTGTTGTCCACTGGGTTGCCACTTGGTGCTATTTCCGTTATAGCAAATATAATTCCTTTATCCAATTTATAATTTTTTTGATTTTCTTGAAACAGACAAACCCACATAATCTAAATCATTCAGATTGGGATTAATCAAGATGGATCAGATTCAAACCTGGATTTGACCTTTATTCTGTATGATTACACAGAACATTTTAGCTTAAGGGAAATGTCCAGTCTTTTGTTTCACCACAATGGAAAACGCATCAAAGTCTCATGCTGGGGACAGTGTTTGACTCGACCCCACCCCCAGTGTGCGCTCCAGCGCAATCCACCCCACACCGCATTTTAATGTCTCCGCCTGTCAAGTGCCAGGATGAGTTGAAGGCTGGATATTGTTTTGGTCTGAAGGTTTGAGCTGTTGTGTTTCTTGTAATTGAACATAAGGTTCTGAGTACAGCTCAGAGTGGGATTGGGCCAGAATGTAATACAGCAAGCCAGGCATAAAAGAAAACATTTCCATCTTTCCTGTGCTCCCTCCGTTTCTGTAATGTGCATTTCTCTCATTACTGTACTGCTTTTTGTCGGGGCTTTTATTTTTCTGCTCGCTTGAATTCTGTTCTCTTGGTCCCTCATACAGCTTCTAGTGTATTTAAGCAGCAGTTTGGTCATTGTGGCTTAAAGTCATTAAGGCTTGTAGAAAACACATTTTGCAGCGTAAAGGGTCACCAGATGAAGCTGTCCCTCTCATTCTCTCCCTTTGTATTTGTCTAACTTAGTGGTCTGCACAGAAAGACTGGCTGTTAAGGCTGGTTTCTACAGAAGCTGGAGTCTCTGCCTGTGTTTCATTATTTGTTTGGGACATGAAAACACTATAAATGGTGTCAATTCCAATAAAATTGAGTTTTGGTTTGATGAAGTTTAAGGCAGTCTTTGTGTACAATACTGTGTTTTTCGGAGTATAGGCCACTTTTTTGGCCTAGTTTGGCCGGTGGTGTGATGTCATGATTTTTTTTTTTAACCCTTGTGTTATCTTAGATGACCCCACCCTTACATTGACGTGTTCTCCCTACCATGACAAAGGTGGATAAAGGTGGAAAGATTTCATGTAATCCATGGACACCAGTGAAGATCACAAATCATTGAAGAAAAAAGGTTCAGCGCACTGTCTAGTGGGTCTAGATGACCCAACTCCCAACGTTAAAGTGCCTAGGATAGCACAAGGGTTAATTAATAGCCTTGTGTGTTTGTTATTTTCCCACCAACAACAGCTAGGGGGCACTGTAGATAAGTGTATCAGTATTTGCTACTGAGCACTGCAAAAGTAGTTCTGGCCTCGGCTGAGTTGTTTAAAAGTCACACAGACAATGAAGAATTCAACGGATTTAGTGGTTTAAAGTGGTAAGACGAGTTTAGTTGACTTGTTAGCATGTTCCTTATGCTATGGTTTCTGAATAATTGTTCATATCTTGCGCTGATATACTGGACACTTACTCGATTCCTCCTGTGTTTCATGAAGCTAAATATGGTTACGGTAATGAAGTGTGTATATGTTTTTTGTGGTCATGATTTGCCTTTCAAGATGAAATGTATGTTTTTGGTCCTGCAATTTTTTTAAATAGGTGTCTCCTAAAAGTTTGTCTTATACTCCAGTGCGACTCATATGTGCTTTTTATTCTTCTTCATGATGCTTTTTTTTGCGTCTACAACTTGTACTCCGGAGCAACTGATTGTCCAAAAAATGATAAAGTCAAAAGGGATTTTTTTTTGTTGTTGTATGAATGAATTGTCTTTCTTTAGAAAGCATGAGCTTTGTATACATTTAGATGACGAAAATCCAAAGTTGTAATAAACTTTTAGCCAGCAGGTTTTTCTTCAGTCTGACCCATTGACTGTATAATGTAGAACTGGACAAATCGCGTTTGGCGTCACCAATGAAAAATGCCTCACTTCCTGTTCCAACCAAATCAAGTCTATTCAGTCGCCATTTTTCCACAATATGTCTGTCGCCATGTTGGAACCAGACTTCCTCAGTTAGCTGTGATTGGTCCATCTACATTTCTATGGCAACCACTCTCTCCATTCAGGAGTGAGCATGTTGGAAGGCCACGCCCCTTCCACTGAAGGCGGACTCGGGGGAATACTTCAAACGTTAGACGTGAGGTCACCTGCTTTTATCGAGCCATCTGATTGGTCAGTTTATAACCTGAATAACTTGCTCTAAAGCAAAAACATAACGAAAAAAGTTAGGATTAGCAAGAACAAAAGGTAGTAGAGCCAGAATGGTTATTCTGACGAACATAATGACTGAGTAATAGCTGTGTATTTCTCTATAGAAGTCTATGAGAACTTGGCTTTTTGGGACCAGCGGGTATTTGGATTGCAAGCGGGGAGGTTTTGTTCAGTCCAGTTATCATTTACTGTCAGTCGTCTGACCTCGTCTTTCCTCTTTTTGTTATTTTACAGTGTTCCTGTCGTAAGGACATGGTGAAGATCTCCATGGATGTGTTTGTCCGCCGCCTGCAGCCGGATCGCTATGAGCTGTGGAAGCAGGGCAAAGACATGACGGTGCTGGACCACTTGAAGCCCACCGAGCTGGACAGTCCTGAGCTGGAGCGCTGGAGGCAGCATCGAGTTACTTTCCGCATGAACCTCCTGCGCAGGTAAGAGGAGTCAAACTCCATTAACTTAGGTGGACAGGTTGTGTTTTTCTGATAATGTATTTGCGACTGAACTTATTCATACTTGCACATCAACTTTGCTGCTCGAAGAGCAGCAGAATATGCGCCAGGAATGGAGAGAGATTGTTAACTGGGTATAATCTCTGTTGCTCTCCTCGTAAAGGTATCTTAGTCCGTTTGTCTTTCTTTCTTTTTTGAGTTGTTAGGATGTTGGAGGTTGTTTTAACCCAACACCTGAAGTGCGAATCACGTCCGGTGGGAATGCAGCATTAGATTAGTGTTCTAAAAGGCTCTTGTGTGTGATGTTGAGTTTTCTTTGACCGTCTCTCTCGGCGCCTCCCCAGAGCCATGCAAAAGATGAAAATGTTACGTCGTCTGAAGCTGGAGGAGGTGAAGGTCCTGGCAGAGGAGGGAATTTCTCTGAATGCTGCAGAGTATCAGCGCCAGGTGGAGGAACGTGAAGCTCAGCGCAAAAAGGAAAGGGAGGAGCGTTTAGCTCGAGAGGCCCTGATGACTCTGGAGGCCATGGAGCGGGAGGAGCAGGAGGCTGCTGCTAAAGCTGCAGAGACTCCAGCTGCTGACAGTGACAACAATATTAACCGTAGGAGACTGTAGTTATTATATTTTTGTTCAGACTATATAGTTAAGAAATCCTCCGTAATGACTTCAAATTCTTGTTTTAAAGCCCAAGGACAAGAAGTCCAACTACAGATCGGAACAGATGATGTTGACAAAAAGAAGCACAAAAAGCAGAAGAGGACTTCTAATGCTTTGTCTGGATTTGAAGAAGTCTTTGAGGAGTTCGCCAAATCGACCATGAAGAATTCAGCCAACATGATCAATGATTTCCCAGCAGACAATAAAGTGGATGTGACTCAGGTGAGACTCCAGAGATGAGTTATACTTTAATGTTTTTGGCTTGCAAGGGAAAACGCAACAGCTTTTTTATTTTAAAACCAATTCAAACACATAAAAATAACAATTCAGTTGGATCTTGTAATTTTTTGGATACAAATACTTGAAACTTTTCTGAATAAGATAGATAGATGGCTTGAATGCATGTTTGCACAGCTTTTACACTGACATAGGATATTAATTCCAGTGCAACTCGAATGAGATCAGACATAAAAGAAATACAGATGTACAGTTCAGAGTTGACTGAGGCTGCAGCAGTAAATTTGCTGCCTTGCTTAGGATGGGTGTGGATAGGTTGCAAATGGGGGGGGGGGGTATAGGGGCAATGGTGACAAAAAAAAGTCACATCTAAACACTGTGATACAATGCGTAGATACAAGACAAAAACTGCAGCGATTGAACACAAAAGCACATATTCACACGGTACACAAGGTTCAGTGGGTGGGAGGGTGGGTGTCCCCCTGTGTTACAATCCGAGCGCAGCTGCAAAAGAGCGCGCTAGTCATAGGAATGCCGAGGTCAAGAGGGGGGAACAGTAGCATCGGCCTTTAACATTTTCACACTCTGGAAGAGAATATCTTTTTGTTGAAGACAAGGAGTCCTCAGCTCAGGGGGGGGGGGGGGGCTGATTAGATTACATTTCCCGGTCTAGCAGGTTGTTTGCTCTGCCGGCTTTGTCCTTGACTGGTCTTGCTGTTCAACATGCTGCTTCAAGTTAAATTTGTATAAAGTAAAAGGTGTTTCATAAAACCAAAGAATAACAGGAAATGACCTCTTTTATCAGACGAGCTTCTCTAAGATGAAAATGCCAACAGAGGTGAAGAAGAGTCGGCGCCACCCGCTGAGCAAGCCTCCCACTCGAACACCTCCATCTGTCGTGAAGCAGGACCCGGCCAGTGAGAAAGGTATCCCCCTTTATGTGACGTTTACAACATTTTTGTGACATTACTAGTTTTTGGTTGTAAAATAAAAAAAAAATTGGAATTGAAAGTTTTTATTTCCATTTGTCCTGTTTATCATTTTACTATAATAAGACATGTTCTATGCTGTCCTTTGAATGAATAATATGGAGGGAAAAAACAAACAGGTGATTCGACCATCACAGTGTAGAGGGTGAAATCAAGATGATGTCTCTCCCCGCTGTGTTTTTCGTTTTTTGTTTTCTGACTGACACTTATTGATCTGGAGATCATGACTTCCAATTACCTGCTTTCAAAGTCACTTTATGTTGGCAGCCGGGGACCAGACTCGGCCTGTCCTTCAGAAGGATGGATGGGGGAGAGGGGGAAGGCTGGTGGAGGAAAAACACGCTCCACTTTTTAAGGGGAAGCTTGTGAAAAAATATCCCTGACTTTAGTGAAGCAGTGTTTCAGTGACTTGAAGGCTTCACTGCCATGTCGATGTACCTGAAACAAACTATTGATTCTCTTCTGGTTCTTCATCCAATTATGTCAGAAGTGATGGTGTTACTTTCCCGGAGCGGTGCATTTTGTCACTATTTCTAGACAGGGCTCCTCTGGAGATTCGAAGCATAGATGTGTTTCAAAGGCCACATGGATTCCTGAAATTAAGATTTTGAATGACTCCAAATTGTAGATATGGGGCTTAACTGGCGTATTGTTTTGTCCACAGAGCTTTCTTCTCAAATTCGCCTTGATAGTGACATGAAGAAGCAGGAGCACCTATGGCAGAATCACTCTCCCAACTTCTTGGCAGAGAAGGCCTTCAATGCTGCTGTGGCTGCACTCCAACCTCACTGTGCCGTCTGTTCCCTCTTCTGTCCTTACGCAAAGGTAGAAACCGCAGATCTTGCAGCAGTTTCCCATTTGTCTTAAGTTCCGCCCTGTTGAGGCCTTTTCTTGTCGTTCTCCGTGACCACTCAAGCCGCAGAAAGACGGCTCAGTTGCGAATGAGGCCGCAAACGCCCCCTTCCCCCGTCACGGCAGCTGGACTCGTCCTCTGGTGCCAGAGATGTGCTTCAGTGTCGGAGCAGGAAACCCGGAGCCGCCCCCCACCAACCACCACATCAGGGAGGATGGCACCAGTCTACTGCTGCGCTGTACCTCCTGTGAAATGCAGGTTCATGCCAGTAAGTATTAGCTGCAGCAGGAAAGCTATGGAAGGCACATATACAAAAAAAGTAAGCTAAAAATTGCATTTCTAAGTATTTCTTTATTCAAACTGTTGTGCACCAGTAGCAGACAAAAAAAATGCAAAAGAAAAAGATTATATTTGTTCCGTAGAAAAATACAGTGAGCAGGGCCACAAGCTCCCTGCTCCGCTCCGTTCTGATACATCGTCTTGCAGAAGATTTGATCCATGTACGTCGTCGTTTTCTTCATCCAAGTTGGCATCTGGCTTAAAACTGTACAGATGGATAGCTCCGATTTTTTTTTCTTCAAGGCAAATTTTTAATGAACTCCTGCCACTTTGCTGAAACTGTTCTAGAAAACGACATTGTTTTTATTTTATTTTGGCTAAAAATTATATAAGCACCTTTAAATAGTTCAAAAGATGATCGAAGTGGGACTTTAAGACTGTCCATTTAAATTCACATATAGTTTAGTTTAGATTCTTTTTTTATTCGGTTTAAAAATCACTTTTTATTTAAATTGTCTTAAAATAAGCCAACACTATCTTCTATATTATTTTCTCTATTTAATATTTTATTTACAAATATCGACAGAAGATATCCATTAGATTGGATATCTTTAATTTATTTTAGTGCGTTTTAATGCTGCAAATAAAATGAAGCTAACAAAACCAATTTAATTCACAGGAAGCCGATCTGTAAAACCCACTCTAAAAACCAACTCTTCCCAAATCCGTTTGTTTGTGTGTACATGTCTAAACATGCAAAAATCTCCATAAAGGTCCAGACATTTGGACACATATGTAGAAGACAGAACATGCATCAACCCTCCTGGGTTCTTATTAGCCCCAAAGCCGGAATGCACCTTTCAGGTCGGAGAGGAGCTTGATTCAGCTGCTGAAACGACACTGCCATTCGTGAGCTGATGTGAAGCATCCAGTCTGTCCACTTAGATGGTTGTGCTCAATTGTTTAGGAATGTTCCACAAAGCTCTAAGCTTCTGGTCTCAATGTTCTTATTAAAAGAAGATATTAAAAATAAACCTGTGATGCGAAGTATATTTTAGGTTATTTAATGGAAGAAATCTATTCATGGGTTACTTAAAGTATGTGTTTCTTCTTCTGTCTTCCAGGTTGTTATGGTGTGAAACCAGACTCTGTCAGCAGTTCATGGAGGTGCTCCAGATGCACAGCAGGAGCCTGGACAGTGGTGAGTGACAGCTCTAACAGAACAAACTGACCAGGCAAGAAGTTCTCAGGCTGTGTAGTGTTTGAACTTAAACCACAACAGAGATTTAGGTTTGTGGCTCCAGACCTCATGTTCAGCTGGAATGGTTTGTTTTTCCATGTTCTCTTCCCTTATCTTCTCGCTTTTTAGTTATTCTGATTAAAAAGGTCAAAACATTCAAGATTGATAGGAAAAACGTATTAAAGAAACAACAGAATACATGAATAAAAACACAATTGATTTTTCTAATCTATAGATGCATTTCAGTTTGTTTTTACTGTTAAAATAAACCAGTTAATGACCAAATGAAAATGTTATGAAGTACAAACTTCATGTTTGTCTTTTTCTAAAATAGAAAAACTTGCTCCTATGATAGCTCTGTGTCTTTATTGCTGCCCGAAAACCTTTTTTTATCATTTTCTAAATAAACCAAAAATATGACAGTAGTGTGTGTGTGGGTGCATTTTTATTATAATTTTTTTCCATCATACTTTTTGTTTGTTATGTAACTTGTGGTGTTATATTGATTCACATCTTGCACTGTTGTGAAATGCTCCTTTATTTTTGTGCCCCACCTAAAAAAAAAAGAAAATAAAAAAGTAAAACTTGAGCCACATAGTAAAAAATAATGTGTTAGAGTATTGACAATCCCTACATTTTTTATTCAATAGTTTTACGGATTTCTCAAACCAAAGATTCTAAAGATTTTGCTTTTTTGGACAGAAAATGTTATGCTCTATGGAGAATAAATGACCTAAACAGGATTCCTAGATAACACACATTTTACAATCTAAGTCATGATTGAAGGAGAGAAATTTATAAAAAAATAATAGTTTTGTGTACTTGAGCTAACTTGAGCTTCCTTATTTTTTTAGGAGTGCTGTCTCTGTAACCTGCGAGGTGGAGCTTTGAAGACTACCATTGACGGCAGGTTGGTCATTAAGATTTACAGAAAAACCTACTTCAGAGTAATATAGAGCGTAAATATTGTTATGACAGCTCAAAGACAAAGCAGGTTTTTTATTTTATATTTGGTTCATTTGAATTTATGACACATTTTTGGGTGTAATTATTAGGTGGGTCCATGTCATCTGCGCCATCGCCGTGGCAGAAGCTCGCTTCATCAACGCCATCGACCGAGAGCCCGTGGATGTCAGCGCTGTTCCTGAAACCCGCAAAAATCTGGTCGGTTTACCCGACTTTAAATGCAAAAACACTACAATGTTAAACAGAAAACCCATTTGCTTTTTACATTCAGTCTCTTTCAGTGTCTGCAATCGTTCTTGTGTTAATCTAGAGAGTTTAAGTGTGAAGGGGGGTAAACTGACCTGTTGACAGGGCGGCCATACTTTACTGCACCAAATAGCCTGTATAGATTCTGTGAGATGGGGGCATTTTATTGCAGCACTCTTTGCTGTTACATTATCACAACCCCTCAATAAACAGCACCCCCTTTTTCCACCGGTGCTCTGACAAAGTCTTGGAGACTTTTGCATCCAGAGCGCTGCTAAGGCAGATTTCTATGTATATCAAATATTTGCATATTTATATTGGTCGTTAATTTTATAAAATTAGAAATGTCTGCATAAATTCTGTTGAAGTTGGAATCAGTGATGCTAAAAAACAAACAATAAATGTGAATATTTTTAAACAATTTTACTAGTTAATTGGAGTTTCATTTCTATTTTTTTATGTCGTTTGGTTTGAAACACAAATGAAGCAAATGAATGTGTGGCTCAGCTTGTTTTCTTCAACATATGATGTGTTTTGAACTTGTTTTCTCCTGAAGTTAATTGGTTAAAACCTGTGCAAACTGAAGCTGGTTTGTTGTAATCGCCTTTAACAAGTCTTTGTTTTCTGTTGCAGAGATGTGTTTTCTGCCACAGCAAGAGTTCGAATCAAAACCGCGGCGCCTGCATCCAGTGCACATACGAGAACTGCGCCACCTCCTTCCATGTCACCTGCGCTCAGATCGCCGGAGTATTGATGAAGCCCGCCGACTGGCCCTACGTGGTCTCGGTCATCTGCCAGAAGCACAAAAAGGCTCCTCCTAAAGTAAATCCATTTTTGAACTAAACCCGTTAAAGTGTTTTATTGAACAGTTTTTATCAAACCAAATTTAGGAAGACAAAATCCCTGTTTTGGGTAGATTACAACGTCTTTGTTGTCAGACGTCACTCTCACAGCAGAGAGCGTCAGGCTTTCTCCTGATCATGTGACAGGAAAGGATTTACAAACCGTTGCAGAAAGAGGTCAGTCTTTTTTTATTAATGGCGCTGTACCCGGCGCCTCATCGAAAAACCCAGAGAAGCAGGTAGCCTGACACGCTGCCTGTCTGCTTTACTAGATATTTAATTCGACTTCTAAAACGCTGAACCAGCAGGGAGACGATATCTGTTCTAGAATCAGAGAAAAATCTCAAACGGGAATGTGATGAGTGAACTGCACTTTAAATGAATTTTTTTTACATGTGTTTTCTTGAAAAAAAAAAACAACCAATGAGGTTCTTTTGTTCCCCTCAGACCAAAACAGCAACCAAAACCTCTCAGGGCCCCTTTCTGGGCCAAACGGTGATTGGTCGAAACAGGGATAGCTGGTATTACCACTGCACCATCATTGGCATGGCAACACAGACCTTCTACGAGGTCAACTTCGATGATGGCTCCTACTGTGACAACGTGTATCCTGAAAACATAGTGGTAAGAGCTCTTCACAGCTAAACAAGAAATTTAAAAAGAGAAACAATTGTCAGCTAAAAATTAGGGTTCAGTGTCTGCATCTAAATGTAAATATGTAATTATTTTAAAAGGTTGTTGTCTCAAGTATTACATTCTCTGATATGCATCTAAAAGTGATTAGAATTTTGAAGATATTTTATGTAGAACGCCTTAAGTGTGCAATGTATAATATAATATATATATTTAATATATATTTTTTGCCAGTCATGTTTCAGTAATCTCATATATCTCCTTTCTGCCCCACCCAGAGTCACGACTGCCTGCACAATGGCCCTCCTGAAGCGGGGGAGCTTATTACTGTTGCTACACCCGAAGGTCAGATCCTCAGAGCTTCCTTTGTCAAGCAGCACAGTCACAAACTGTACCAGGTGAGAGCAGCACGTCACTGTTTTAACTAGTAGATACGATTTGGAATTATTGATCTCATCTGGAATTCATTTTAAATAAACCGAAAAAAATATTTACTTTCTTGAAAACGAAGAAAGTTTAAAGTAGTTTAAAGTTAAATACATTTGTATTTAAGTTTCTCCTTTGTAACCATACATAAAAGCAATTATTATATTCATTGCTTAAACTATAGATATAAACTAAAACGCCTCATCCCAGCCCCATTTAAAGGGCCTGTGGATTGTTAATTAGGTGGCGAATCGCATCATAATTCAAGCAAAACGAGTCACAGATTAAACCACAATTCTTACTTTTTAAAGTTTGCACAGTTAGTATATGCATGTCTTCTACTGGATGTATGAAAATTAAATTTATGTGTACTAAATCACTATCATTCATACCCTTTATTTAGAACTCGTGATCAGAATGAACAAAACTGATCAAATCACAAAGATTTAAATAGAAAGAATTGGTTTGTTGAGCGGAGCCTATCCCGGCCACTCGTGGGTGAAGGCAGAGGACATCCTGGACAGGTCGCCAGTCTGTCACAGGGCACTAACAGAAACAACATCACTGTCGTTTTAGATCATTTAATAGCAAATCCACAGTTTTTCAGCAACACAAAAACCTTGCATAATGCAAAGCCGGTATGAAAAGTCGCTTTTCTCCGAATCAGCCGATCGGCTGTGATGACGTAATCACTTCACCACTGCGTAGTGCTGCATATCAGCACAAGGCGGCTTTTCTCCGCTTCAGGATCTGTTACTACGTTAATTACGTCAACTGTTGAAGAGTCATTGTCATCAAAAGAATATTAATGGAGCTAAAGCTCCGGTGTTAAAGTGAACTCGTTTTTTCAGAACTTATGTCTGTCAACGGAACTTCAGTCTCCTTTTCAAAAAAGCAAAAAAAAACCGTAAAAGTTTTACTTTGAAAATGGGAAAATCACCGACTTTATTTTGATCTGATTTTATTTTTATCACACTATAGTATATTTATAAAGACTCTAAAGATACAAAAATCTTGGACATTGCAAATATTTGTACTTCAATCTTGGGAGCAGATCACAAGTATCCAAGTACTCAGATACTAGTTACAGCCCAACATTTAAGCATGTTTTTGGGTTCATATCAGCCATTTTTTAAAAACTCCACGATAAAGAATTTGTTTATATTTTTATTTGTGTTTTCCATTGTTTACTGCAGTAACAAAATCCTCTTCTTTTTGTCTGGTCCAGGTTGAGTTTGGTAACCAAAGCCAGCTGATGCTCAAACACTCGGAGGTGTTCCAGCTGGACCATGAATTACCCAAAAGAGTCAAAGCTCGGCTGGTGAGTGTCCCTTTTTTCAGGTTGTTCTTTCATACAAGAAACTATTTTCTTAAATGGACTTTTTGGGGCTTATGTCTTTGGAAAAAAGAACTTCTTCCTGAAAATTGAGACTCTGAATCTGTATTTTTTTTTTGAGGAAGCTTTTATCATCAAACTAACAAAAAAGACTAAGTAATAGACAAATTGTTGTCCTACTGAATCTTAGATTTGATCAAATTTTGCTTATTCACCTGGAAAACCTCATGGAATGAACCAACATGAAGCCGTCTCAGAGTGAGAAAACCAACTTGTTGCCAGCAGCACCCAAAATACATCTTTGTCTTTTGTTTTTAAAGAAAATGGTTTCAAGTTTTTATTAAATAGTTTTAAAGATTTAGAAATAAAATATTGGAGATTTTTTATACACATGGCATCACACACTGTCAAAGCGGGAAAAACTAACAATCCATTTAGTGTTAAAACAGTCAATGAATCTTTCAAGGACAGCGGTAAAAAGCTTCTTTAAAAGACCTCACAGAGCGTCATTTAGCCGCTCGATTATGCGGAATGATTGCTGTGTGGGATCTACGTTTGCCTCTTGTCACCTGTCGTTTTTGCATAAAAAAGTCTGAAAAGCAAACGCTTGTTACCTTGGTGTTTGTTACCTTGGAACTGAGTGTTAAACGTCAAGAAATAGAAAATATAGAAATTTTAAAGCTTCTTTATAACATTTCCGATCACTTGGTTAGTAAATTAGACGAAAAACAAACAAAAACATTTTGAATTCTTTCTCTGTAGAATCAATGAAAAGGCCAGAAAAAGACATTAAAATGATTTATCATATTTCATTAAATTAGTACTGCTGAAATAAGTAACTTGAGTAAGTAAAAGGCTACATACACAAATTTGAGTCTTTGATTGGTCAGAGTTTGGCCTGGTTTCACTGGCAATGCACGTTTCCACGTCCACACGTTTGTACGTAGAGCCTGAAAACAGTCGTGAAGACTTGCAAAGCTACTCGTGAACACGAGATGTGAACATAGAAGCCCGAATATTTACGCGCGTTTACATAGAATTTTTATTGGATGTGGCTGCTTAAAAGGGTGTTGCTGAGGGCGGCGTAAATAGTTTAAGACGTACTTTATTTTTGTAGATCTGCACCTATGTAGGTTTTTCTGAATGGTATTTCTGTTCTTTCAGAGTATACCTGCAATGAAGGAGGAGGTCTCCTCTGCAGACGAAGCACAAGCAGCTAAACGTCCCTGCCTGCCGTCTAGTTCAGCTCCTCCTGCTGAAAGCATGATGGCGCCGCCCGCGCCGTCATCTACTCTCGTCGCAGCACAAGAGCATCCCGGTCTTGGCCCGCTGCCAACACCAGAGCTGTTGTCCCAGCCCACAACAGCCCCACAGGAAGGCCCCGCCCCAACCAGTGGCAATCAGATGGACGCTGAAACCCCAATGGATACCAGCAGCCCCCTTGCCGCCGCTCTCTCAGAGTCGTTCCTGGGCTCGGACCCCACCCTGACACCTCAATCCACCCCTTTTCAGGCTACTTTGAACTCTGACCCCCTTCTCTCCGCCCAGTCCCCGCCGCATCCCCAGCACCACATGTCCGAGGGCTACACGCCCAGCAGCGGCTATGTTTCCTACATGGAGACACTC
Source organism: Oryzias latipes (assembly GCF_053564925.1). Lineage (NCBI taxonomy): Eukaryota > Metazoa > Chordata > Actinopteri > Beloniformes > Adrianichthyidae > Oryzias > Oryzias latipes. The sequence goes on from NC_136240.1 coordinate 12,936,541, forward strand.
CTCCATTCGCATTTTCCTCAGGACGATGGCAGCAGCTCCCTGTATTAAAAACCAACGTTATTACTTGGCCAGCGATGGCCGAGCCAACAGGCAGTAAGCTAATGCAAGTGGACTCTGAGTGCTGTATTAAAATGAACAATCGCGAGCACTCTTTTAATGCATGTTACTTTTCTATGTTTGCGTTAATGTATTGATTCTTTAGCTTGCACTGAAATAAGCAGCTGAAGATTTTCTTTTTTTCAATGTTAAGATTATTATTATTTTCTAGGTTGTATTGCTTTTGGTTTTCCATCAGCTGCTGAGCTTTCTTTCTCCTTAATATCAACGTGTCTCCAGGCGACATCAACCTCATACCTCGTTGCATTAATTCACTAACAAAACATTTCCATCGTCTTTCTACAGGAAGCTGAACAGATCCTGGTTTTTGTGAAAACTGACTCTGCTTTTCTTTCTCTCAAAGAAGTAACCAGCAACAAGATCTATATTTTCAGCCAACTATGGATTTTAACTTCTTTTTGGGATTGAAGTGTCACAGTTTTCATCTATAGGAATGTTTCAATGTTTTTGTCGGACTGCAAAAGGAAAAATGGGAAATGTGGTGTAAAAATATGGAGGAAAAAAAAAGAGACTTGTAGAGGAATGGCAGTATTTCAGCATCATACTTATATACTGACATAAATAAGTGTACTAGAGGAAACCCCTTTGATTGTCTGAAGAATGCATTGAATCGTTGTGAAGATGTGAGTAACAGGTAACACTTTTTATGTATTAACATCATGTAGACGGCTCCTGATTTGACACCCAAAACACCTTATCGTGTGGAAAACAGGATGGGGCTACAGTCTGAGGACGTGGGGGACGACTGGAAGTCTCATCAGGAATAATTGGCACTTGAAAATCTGTTACGCTCATCGTAGCAGCTTTTGTCGTCCTCTTACTGTATTGAGCTTAATGTTTTGATAAATAAGTAGGAACCACAAAAGGTACATTATGATTTAAATAGTGAGTGCAAATCAATATTGTAATTTCCTACATTTTGTTTTCTATGATTGTACCCTTTCTATGTCTATTTTCTTCTATGAATTCACAAACTTGGCCTAGCTTAAATATTGACCCTATATTGTTTAAGCAGGTTTTGCAGGAATATTTCTTGGTTTGTAATACTATTGACATTTTAGTCTCATGTTTTCCCTGCACATGGCCAATCTGTGCTTTATCGGTGCTGAAAATACACTAAACTACTGATTCAGTTGTTCAGCTCTCCCATGTACATACCACAGGCCTCGTGTTGTGAATCACACATGTAAATGTCATGCTTCTACTCACATGTTCTCATTCTATTCAAAGGAAAAAGTTTGTTGGGATTAAAGTGAACTGTTAGTCACCAGCTCTTCTGTGTGTGTTCAGTGGCAGAGCCTGTTTGCCTGATGAAAAGTTGCGAACTCATCACTGCGTTGTTTAACTGAAGACCCTCTCATGTCATATTTTGGTCTCATGGTCTCAAAAGCCCCCCCCCCAGCGGTCTTTTAATTACTATTATGCCATTTTTAGCCAAAATAAAAGAAATAATCTGCATCATTTTCTAGGACATGGTTTCAGTAGAGCAGCAGAAGTTTATTAGACTTTTGCCCCTGAGTTGTGGGCAAGACTGTGGGTATATAGTAGGCCTACCCCCTTCTTACCATCCATCTGGGCTGTCCCCCTCAAACCCTTAACCTAACAGCTTGGACTATGAAACAGAAGACGTACATGGATCTACAGTGTTGTCCTGCTTGTTTGCGTTTTACTATTCGCGGTTCCACGTAATTGCAGATTTATTTATTTTTTTTCAGTCACATGACTCTTCCGGTTTATTACAAAGACTCAGCTCAAGCCGCTTGTTGTATGAGACTTTTGCGTTCGAAGGAGGTGCTACGGGGGGAGGAAGGGAGCGGAGATGAAGAGTACGCTATAGTATTGCTTAGTAACATTTGACAGCTATTTCCACCGGTTCCTGAATTGCTATAACCGAAGTTTGTGCCCCTGCACGAAGAAATGGCATTCGCTGACTCAGAAGCGGCTGAAAAATATCCTGAAACGCAGAGGAAGATGATAGTGGAGAATAATTATCGTCCACAGCAGGTGTTTAATACGGATGAAACCGGCCTTTTCTGGAAGAAGATGCCCTCCCTCACTTAACTGATGAAGGAGGAAGCACGGGCTCCTGGTTTTAAGGCACAGAGAGACACTCCTAATGTGAGTCACCTTACAGCTAAATGCTCTGACTTTAAGAAAAAACAATTTGAATAAAGAAATAATCAGAAATACAATTTTACGCTTAATTTCTTTTAACTGATGTCCTCCATCATCAGAAAAATGCCACAAGTTATAAACACAATTTTCTTTGAAATGGGTTTTTAACTATAGGTGATTCCTTTATGTAAAGTCCACTTAAACTGGTAAAAAAAATCATTGGGAAAATCCCAATAATTCTACTAATTTGTATGTGCAAAGAAAAACTTGCATCTAACAAGCTGCTCAAAACTTTTGCTCTAAAATGATGCCAAAATTAGCAGATCTTTTGCTGAAATTACAGCTGCAGACACCATAATGCATTAATTTAATCTAAAATCAGTGGGTTTGGGTTTCACCTGATTCATTCTGTATGGAAGTGCTTTTATTTATTATACACAGAATACATTGGAAATGACTTTTTTCAGGGTTTGTTTGTAAATCAGTTTGCAAGGAAGGTTTTCTAAAAATAAATGTGACAGAGTTACAGATAGGAACAGCTCCAGTGTTGCTTGAAGCTTTCATGTGTTTGTAAGAGAATTAAGTCATAACAAATAAGAAACATGGCAGCTGGAATGTTGCTCCTCTGATCATTACATTCATTGATTTGATGGATGTGACAGTTTCTCTGTGAACAGATCTGTCACCGAGGCAGAATAAATATAGTAAGTTATTTGTTTGTTTGTTTGTTTGAGCAGAACTAAAGAAAACCTGAATTTATACAAAAATATCCCTTTTCATATAAAACAGTGTTTTTGATATAAAATGTCAGTGTTGGTGGTTTAGATTTTATAAGTAGAATTTGTATTCCTTCAAGTTCTGAGTGGCAGTTTTAAGTTCTACCTGTTCGCATCAAGAGCTTGTACATTTAAAAGGAGGCTAATGACAGGATTCCATTAAAGAGAAAAGGAAATAATAGAAACAAAGAAACGTTTTTTCTTTTAAGTCTGTGAGTTGGTCATCAGTTTTGTGTTTCTCATACTCTTTTTTTGCCACGCTTGAGCCAGGTTTGTATTGCCCTCAGAGCATCGGGGTGGCCATTAATATTCTGAAGTGCCTGTGTCTCTGCAGAGGAACTGGGGACGTGCCAGCTTGGCAATTACTTCAACAACTGAAGAGTTGGATTTCTTTATTCGGCCGAACTGAACCGAGAAGAAACACGAGGAAGGAGGACGCTAAAGGACAAAAGCTAGTGATCTTTCTGTAGTGAAAGGAAACAAGGTGGCAAGAAACTTGAGTCTGTAAAGCAAATGCAGCTTTTGAAAAGCGACCCTGCTGCAGAAACCATGCATACTTTTTTAGGCTTTGTGTGCAGATGTGTGACCATCAGATGTCCTTCAAAATGACATTAAAACCTATAACCTGATGGTTGACTATCAAGACAGCTGAGTGGTTCATATGGAAATGGAAATCACTAAATGCAGTGCGGGATCTAATTGCAGATGAAAGTGGCAATTATGTTGACAAGCTGGTTGATATGACAGGCTCCATTATAGCCTTAAGCTTTTATTACATTTCTGCCTAGTAAATCACGCCACTGAGGGAGTATTACCATAATGACTTAGTCGAGCTCAATCTGTCAGCATTGTCTTTCATTTAAAGCAGAGATATTGGAGGTGCCTCATCTTTATGAACTTGTCCAGGTATCAAAGACTAAGCGGTGACATGACCACAGAGACCTTTCAAACAACATTTGTGAAAAAGTAACACCTTTGTTTGACCTTTTTGAGCCTTATCTGACATAGAACTAGTATAAACAGGATGGAGCTGACAGCATTTCCCTGCAATCTGTCTACAAGCTATGTGGTTTACACTCTGTTGCATCATTTTAGCATCATCTTAATGACTATCAGTCACGGAGGCCTGGACTGAAATCTAAAAGAGAAATTCAACATCCTAATATGGTCGTCTCATCAGCTATACCTTAGCCTGGTTTGCTGTTATTTATTTAGGGCCATGTTCACACAGCCACTTCGTACATGTTGCGCATTTTCCACATATGATATTTTGGTCTTACGTGAGACCAGCGTGATTTTTGTAATTCACAAGTGTTTTTTTTGCCGTCACCAGTTTTTCTGCCAACGTGTCTTTGAATGAATTCAGTTTTGAGCTGTTTAAAATTTTTGGTCGTTTTTAGATTTGCACAGTTTACTCATATCTTAAATAGCTTATTCACATTTATTACGTAAATCTCATGCAATGGTGCGTAATTTTTGCGAGGTGCATACGCAAATTTGTGGCTTTCCACGATAATCCACGAATATCTAATGAACTTTTCAAGCATGTACCAACTTGAACTTTTGGTACATGTATACGACGCACATATCACACTCAATTTGACGCACTGAGGAATATAAATAGCACAATTATCACACACGGTTCATGTTTACGTTGATTTATGTGTTCTTTGCGTGGTTTATTCGTACTTCTTCCATGGTTTTAATGTGGTTCAATCGTAATACATCTGTGCAAATTTCACATAAAGGCCACAAGGTTTCTCATTTTTTCCCCACGTATATTAATTTATGTAGTGTCTATGTGACACGGCCTTTAGATTGAGTTTAGAGATAATCTGGGATAGCTGGAACATGGGTAATGTCAGCCGAACATGCATGTTGGTGTAACACATTTACACCGCCCTCAACATCGCGTCTTCAAGCGGCCACTTTCTCTTAAGAGCTAAGTAAACTCATTTAAATGCGTATTTTGGGCTTAACGATTTAAAACTCTTGCATTCACAACACAAATTTCTACGATCGTTCTCAGGCTGTTTGTATGACACACACGGCCATTGAATGGGTGTTGAAAGTTAAACCAGTTGAACTCTGACCAATCAGGGGACTCGAATTTGGTAGTGACATATGGAGGGTGTCCCTTTTACTTCATGGAAGAGCCAACTGTTGGAAAATTGATTCCTGAGGGAGAAATTAATAATTGTGATCCGTGCCTAACTGGAATTCTTTTACGCTGAGTCTGTCAAATACTGGAATAGAGCTGTGAAAGAAAAAGCCTGAAGGATGATTCACAAGATTTGCACCGCTTTGAGATTTCACACGATGCCTCTTCTGACTGTAGGTGGTGCATATATGCTAGTAAACAATAGAAAAAGAAAAAGAAGTCCCTCCCTGCTCATATAGTGTGTGAACACCTTAGGCTAAATGCGTGTTCAAGAATGCGTGCTTAGCGCTTCATTGCCTGCATATGATAACTGGACTGAGTGACCCCTCCTCTCTTGCACTCCAAACAGGAAGTGTTGACTCCAACCGACTCGGACCAAATCACTACTTACTGATGTCGTCTGACTCCAACATGGCAGCATCTGTACCATGAATAAATGGTAACAAATTAATTTAGTTGGGGACAGAAAGAAGCCATTTCTATGGGTGATGTCACACTCTCTCGGTCCAGTTCTCATATACAGTCAATGGTTAGTCTCCTTCGCTAAAGTATAGTCATAGGTTTTTCCAAAAACAAGAAAAATTAAAGCCGCAAGCGGCGTTGTATGGCCCGCAGACGCAACCCGCCTTCTACGCCCAACTCTACGCACGACCGCCGCCCTCACCGCCCTCACCGCCCACAAATTAACAGCTAGTCAAGGCTGATTTTGCTAATTATGCTAACTATGCTAATTTGGCTAAAAGTGCTAGCATAGCGATCAGCATCATCAACTCTCTCAGAAAAACACATTACCTAAAATGCTAATTATGCTATGCTAGCTAGGCTAATGTGGCTAACAGTGCTAGCATAGCGATCAGCATCATCAACGGACTCAGAAAAACACATTACCTAAAATTCTAATTATGCTAACTATGCTAGCTATGCTAATGTGGCTAAAAGTGCTAGCATAGCGATCAGCATCATCAACTGACTCAGAAAAACACATTACCTAAAATGTTAATTATGCTAACTATGCCAGCTATGCTAATGTGGCTAAAAGTGCTTTTTTTTTTTTTTAAACAACTTTATTGAACAAAGCATAAGCATACAAAATCCAGCATCAAAGACTCAGAAAGAGCATCAGCAGTGATAGTCAATGTCATCAATCCAAACTTATTGAATCATTTCAAGAAGAAAAAAATAATAATAATAAAATAATCAGAAATATATCCAAAATAGAATATGCTGATAGAAAAATAAATTATCTTAAAATATATAAAAGGGGATTACAAAATAATGATAATAATAATATTTATAATACAAAGTTTTCTTAGAGGAGGGGATTACCTATCAAACCAAAAAAGCACAAATTATTTCAGTGTTACTTGCTTTGGGTGTATTAATTTTTTTTATATATTCATAAAACTGGAGCATCTCGAACTTAAATATGGTGAAGTTGGGAGTTGTTTTTTTTATTCTGCACTTATGAATGTAAAATTTGGAAAGGAGAAGTAACAAATTAATACTTTTTTCTACTTTTTTATCATCCGAATTAAAATATGCAACTATTTGTTTCAAATTTAAAGCAACGTTACAGTTAAATTTACTGTTTACAAAGCATTCTAATTGGTTCCAAAATTCAAGGGAAAGTTTACAAAAGTAGAAAAGATGAAGAACTGATTCAGGGAAATCAATACAAAAACTACAATTATTTTCTATATTTGAGAATTTGGATATAAACATATTTGTGGGGTAAATGTTATGTAGAATTTTTTTGTGTATTTCTTTAACTTTGTTATTTATACAAAATGTATCTGGCAATAACCAAGCTTTTTTCCAATTTATATCATTTAAAAGGTTGTTCCAAAATATTTCTCCTTTTGGTGTGATATGTCTTTTTTCACTTAAGGTATTCCGAATATATTTATTGTTGCATTTTTTATTGAGAATATCAATGCCATTAATCATTAAAGGAGAGTCAATTTTAGAGGCGTCTTGATATTTAAGGTGAGACGTCATCAGCTGAATTAATCCTAAAGGGAGAGCTTTCATTACACCATTAAATTCTTTGCTGGTTACTGGAAAACACATTTTATTTAGAAATCTGCCATAATCCAAAATCGTACCATTCTCGTCAAAAAGATCCGAAACATAAATTATTTTTTTGTCAATCCAGTTTTGTTTAAACAAAGATTTATTTTGTATTGTTATGTCTTCATTGTTCCAAATTATACTTTTGTGTGGTGAGAAATTGTGATTATAACATAACTTCCAAGCAAGAAGAGCCTGCTGATAAAAATTTGAGAGATTGACGGGAATCTTTTTGATATTATAGTTACATTTTAATAGAAATTGAAGGCCACCAATTTTATTAAAAATATTGAAGGGGATGAAATACCAAATTGAATTTGAGTGTTGAAGGCATTTTTTAATCCAGTTAATTTTAAATGTATAATTCAAATCAGAAAAATTTATGAGTTCAAACCCTCCTTTACATGAGGGGGCATAAAGTTGTTCTTTCTGGAGATAGTGACGTCTATTTTTCCATGTAAAGTTAACTAAGAGGTTATTTATTTCTTTGGAAGTTGAATCAGGAACAAATAAAGATAAGGCAGGATAAACTACTCTTGAGATCCCTTCTGCTTTAGTCAAGAGGATCCTGCCAAAAATAGATAGATCTCGTTGAAGCCACATATTCATAACATCCTGCATTTTTTTAATTCTCAAGGAGAAGTTTTGCTTTTGTCTAGATTTAATGTCTTTAGTTATACTAATACCTATATATGTAACTACATCTTTAATTGGGATACTATGAATTTTTTCATATTTTACGTTTTTAATACTTAATATTTCACATTTTCCTAAATTAAGGTGTAATCCGGAAGCATTTGAAAAGGAGTTAATTGTGCTTATAGCAAGGTCAACTTGGTTTCTGTCTTTTAAGAATAATGCAGTATCATCTGCTAGTTGTGTTATTTTGATTTCTTTCTGAAATATAGATAAACCTAATAAGTTTGGACAATTTTTAATTCTTAATGAAAGTAGTTCTGCAACAATTAAAAAGAAAAATGGAGAAATTGGACATCCTTGGCGTACTGATCTATTTATGGAGAATCTTTGGGATGTATTAGGATAAAGAAGAATAGAGCTGCTAATGTCTTTATAAAACATTTTAGCAATAGAAATGAAATTTTCCCCAAAGCCAAATAATTTCAGTGCATTATAGAGAAAGGGATGTTCTACAGTGTCGAAAGCTTTGTAAAAGTCTAAAAAAAGAATGAGTGCTTCAGAATCAATGTGTTCTGAATAGTCTAATAAATCCAAAATTAACCTTATATTATTGCTAATATGTCGATTTTTCATAAAACCAGATTGAGTCTCGCTAATAATTTCGTGTAGATTTTCAATCGTTGGGCATAAACAAGAGCTAATATTTTATAATCCACATTCAAAAGAGTTATTGGTCTCCAATTTTCTATCATAACAGGGTCTTTATTTGGTTTGGGTATTAAAGTAATTAAACCCTGTTTCATTGTAGATGTCATTTCTTGTTGTACAATGCACTCTTTGTACATCTCCATAAGATGAGGATTGATAACATCCCAAAAGTGAAAATAAAATTCTTTAGAAAGACCATCATTTCCTGGAGATTTCCCATTGTTCATCTTTTTTAAAGCATTAAGGGCTAAAAGTGCTAGCATAGCGAGCAGCATCATCAACTGACTCAGAAAAACCCATTACTCCATTGGTGAGAGCTATACATAATAAGTTAGTAAATTCAAAATGGCGGCTTTTCTTGTTATTTTATCTCCATAGCAACCAGTTTATGTTTTGGTCCCCTCGGGAGGACGAACAGATTGACGTCAGTTTCGGGCAAATCGGTAAAAGTAAACTTTTGTCGTCCTTAGCAAAAGTGGTTTTATGCTAACCACGCCCACATTCCTTATATGTCCATATCCAGTGTTTTTCAATGTATGCAGTTTCAGGCATTATTGCATGCATTCAAATTTCACAGTAGTCCTTTGAAAAACATAGGAGTTGTAACAGTGCGCCACTTTGCTAGCTCGCCACGCGCACGCCGTTCAAATTCTCCAACTTCTAATTCCAACATTTTGTCCAGAGTAGCTGGCCGTTGATGCCCGAAAAGTTACGAGACGATTGATGAAAATTCCAACGACGAGTTTTCGTTTGTATCTGGTGCTAAAGGTGCTTTTTTGAGAAAATTACAGATGGCGGCCTTTTCCCAAGGTCAAAGGTCAACGACACTCCTGTGGTGTTTGTAGACTGGAGCTGGCAGCAAGTGTGTGCAATTGCGTGAAAATCGCTCAAACAAAAGTGTCGATTCCCCATATCGTGAGAAAACACGAAAATCGCCAATTCTCAGAGTTCGCCACAAAATGGCCGCCAAGCCGTAGGTCGTGTGGCCGCGCCGTAATGATTTCAAAACTTCTTTGGGATAGCCCCGACACGTGTGTTTTGGTTTCGCGACTGTATTTTGAAGTACATTTTGTTGGGCCCCATACGCGATTTTCGGCCCATTCATTTTTTTGACGGGATCGCTGGCCGTGATGTCATCGTCTTCGGGGGGGTGACGTTGACTTTGTGGAAAATTCCTTTGCAATTTATCCCAGGTGTGTGCACGTTTTGGTGACTTTTCGAGCATGCGGCGGGGGTCACATTCTCGCTGAAAGGCGGCGAAGTCGTCGTTCCAACTGCGAAAACAATATGGTCCTTGCAGTCAGTGACTGCTGCTGCGGGCCATAATAAAATTCAAGTGACATTAAGTTTCTGTTTAGGATTTACCAGCCCAATTAGCTCCTCACAGTCACTGTTCTTTCCCCCCCATACTGTAAAAATGCTATGAATCACACATTCCTAAAAAAGAGAGAAAAGAGAGGTCCAGTGTAACACCACCGCCAGTGTTTTCTTTTTTTTTATTCAAATGATATGTCAAGCTGTTTTTTATTAACTAAATGTGCAGTTTCCTCTGGTTTTTTTTACTCTGAGCTCCTGAACTTGTAATACATGTGGTTTTGCTCATAAACAAACAAAAAAAAAAGAATATCTTTAGGAGTTTAGAAGAGAGAAAGAAACCATAACAACATTGTTTGTTAATGTCAGGCAATATTAATAAAGTGAATCCTTATACACTCCACACACCAAATAAATGGCTACCCCCTTGGAGCTCTTTATTGGTCCATTAGTCTTTAAGCGACAACAGCTTCTTCCTGTCTCCCCTCTTTGGAGGCTCATTCCTTTCAGAGCTTACCACATCCATCCATCACCTTGTGTCTGCATGGTGACCACACAGCTGACAAAGCTGTTGATGCTACATCATATTTACTTTCTAGCTAAAGCAATAAACATTCTACCATTTCACTAATTTCTTTATTCTTGGGGATTGAGTATATTTATTCCACAACTCCACTTATGCATGTTTTAGTGCTTTTTTTTCGTCTTTAACTTCCTTTTTTTTTGCACATAGACATAATGTTCCTTCTGGTACTTTGATTTACTGACGTATGGGCTCAGTCATGCATAGGCAGCTCTGCAGAGTGCTTCAAAAATGAACATGCAAAATTCAGGCGAGACGAGATCCTTTTAGTCAGCCCAATTAATCACCTGACAGCATCCTGTGAGGCCTTAAGAGCTGCACAAACACAAAGTCAGACTCCTGGACATCTGACATCCTTATCAGTGTGTGACCTGCTCCTAATTTTTCCCCATTTTCTTTCCATTTCTCAGCTTCTGCTGGCTGCCCCCTGTGCTGATTGAAATGCTTAAAACCTCATTTAAGACACAATTAGCCTTTAGCCCATCCAAGTGTAGTCACCAGCAGGGTTTTTTTTTTCCTTTCCTCTTTTGTGAACTTTTTCTTATTCATTCGCTGATAAAAATCATTACGGAGGCAACTGACAGGGGAGTTTTGATCATTTACACAAGAAAACAGCTTTTAGCAGGCCCATTATTAAACTGTTAAAACTCTACCTTGATGCTACTGCGGGATTATCACCAGGCCTACGTTTTTTTTTAATGCATTCTTTGAAGGGAGTTTTTTTTTTTAATTACGCTTCAGTGAAGTGACGTTCGCTGCAGGAAAAAAAAATCATCTTTCTGAGGTTATTTGTGTGAAGAAAATGAGGATTCTCAATCGTTTCACTTTGCATGCGAGTCACAACATCATACTGCGTCTGCAGCTGCCTCCAAATGCATTTTTGGGTAAATCTCCTTCAGCTAAGGGAACAAAGTGCAAGCCAGAATGTGTGAAAATGTCATTTTTTTTCAGAAGAATTTCATTTACCTGCCAGATTATATATTTTTTGTCATCAGTTTAACAAGATTGTAGCTTGTTACAGGCTGCCTGAGAGTCTAAATTTAATGCAGTTAATATTCTTATCATGGTTTTAGCTTCTGTTGCTAAGAACCTGTTACACTTTGGAAAACAAAATATGTTTAAGAGACCATGAAATCTCCAAAGCTTTAGAAATAAATGCCTGTTATAATATGAATAGCTGTGGCAGTTAAATTGGGTTTTAACTTTTGTTAACAAATTTGCATAGAGAATTTATTCTGGATTTCCCAATTAGCTGGATTACCGGGAAGTGAGGTTTGTTTGAGGAGCTTTAAAAGGGTGGCAAATACATTCTCCAAATTATCTTCAAGTGAAGAATTCAAAATGATCACAGAAACCTTTTTCTAAAAAAGTTCTTAATTATGCAATGATATGTGAGCTTTTAACCCATCCTCTTATCTGTTATAATTCAACGTTAAAAAACCATGTAAAATTTTTAAATATGTATGTTTTTTTTAGTAAAATACTTGGCAGTTTGACAAGCCCCAGTAGAAATTTGCAAATGCCTCCAGAACCTCCCAGACTGTGAACAGACAACATTTTGTGTGCCGGTCAGCGTCACGTAGAGCTCTGCAGGGAGCTGCTCTGAATGCTCCTCTTTGCTTTGGCACTCATCGGTCTTCATATGCTGCAGCATATTTACGTCCTCTGCAGAGCTACTCACAATATTGTGCAACTTCTAAACGAATCTGTGTTGAATAAATAGCTAAGAAGAAAACTGGTGGTCAATTTTTGGTATGAGATCAAACTCTTCATCTGTGCCAAAAAAAAGAAAGAAAAAATATTTGAATGGACTTGCAACAGTCAGATCTTGTACTGATCTGCAGCCCTGACATCTAGGTTTGGTGTTTTATTTTGAAATGTTGTTTCCTATGCGGTTCCAGTCAGCTAGGATTGATTGATTACATTCACCTGTGTTTTGTCTCCTGCTTCCATACTTGTTTGTTTCTCCTGTTTAGCTTTTGTGTCTAGAAAGTGAGGTTGCGATCTTAAACTCTAAAACTATGAGTCTGAGACATTGTAATTTAAATCCTATCATGTCAAGAACTTTGTACCACGGAGCCACATTTTGATCTGGAATCGTGACTCTTGTCGTGTCTGTGGTCTCTTGATTCTTGATTCTACACTGTCGTGTGGAGCTGTACTAAAGAACCAGGACTGGATTTCAAGACTTTCTTCAACTGCATTTATCCTCACTGGCTCTTCTGGAGTTTGCCCACCTGGGGCCGACTGATTGGTCAATCTTCACCTAGATTTCTCCTCAGCTCTACTTGGTTCTCGTCGTGTTTCTCCTTTCTTCTCCATGCCTCTCCTGGCTCAAGCGTTTGTCCTTGACATCTTCCTCTCCTTCACCTGGTCACAGTGTTTGCAGTATGTATGACTTTTCGTATTGAACATTTCTTGTGTTGTCCATGTTTCATATTGTTGCATGATTGTTTCACGACGAGGTGCTGCGCCGCTGCATCGTCTCAACAATCAAGTTTTAATTGGTTCAAATAAATCTGTTTGTACGAAAACTGTAGTTCTGTCCATCCATTGGCTTTATGTATGACAGGTCAGTACAGGTTGTTGTTCAAGAGGCAAAACATTTTGAGGCGTTTTCGAAGTTTGTTCTATTTCCATAAGGTAGTTCTATTTTGTATTGTTTTCATCAACACCATATTTTGGTTCTGATGCACAAAGAATGAATCTTTTACAACTTATTCTATCAGCAGCAAAACAATGCATAATCTGAAGTTTTTATTATTTTATTTGCTATTCTATTACTGTTGAAATTGTTGAAATATTTCTGTTTTTCTAACCCATGAGAACCCAGACCCATTTTTCCTTAAAATGAAAACTATGTGGGATAATCCACAGACCAGTGGAACCATACAACATATTTCATCACACTGAGCTCCCTATGGGTTATTTTACATATTGATATTTAATTTTCCTTTAGAAAATGGAGAGTTGGTTGAAGACTGCACACAGATTAGTTCAAATCTTAAATAGCAATCCTTAAAGTCCCCCTCCAATCATCCTTTGATCTGCTTTTAAAGCATTTCAAATGGAATTTTAATTATCACTGTGCTGTTTTTAGCCAACATAAAAAACTGTCAGGACATACTTCCTGAAGTTTTCATCAGAAATTCGGCTCTGATTCAGTGGAGTAACCCCGCCCCCCTTCAGATCATCCATCCAGTCGTCCATCAGAATGGAGTGGACCTGCTGATTGTAGCTTCAATGTCACAGCCACAAGCTTCCAACAGCCTTTTTTTGTCTGCTCCTGATTCACTGCGATTTGAATAAAGCAATACTTAGAAATGCAATTTTAAGACAAATTTTCTTTATATATGTCCTCTATTTTGAGAAAAAAGCCACAATAACATGTTAAAAACACAATTTTCAAGTGGGTGTTTAATGAACATTCAAGAATCCATCTCTCACAAATAAATGACACTGGTTTTACTCCAATCGCTTTTCTTTTTTTTTACAGTTTCCAAACTGCCACAGTTTGTGTTCCTGTCACAAATCTGTATGGGGTCATCCACCAGTTGGCTGCCTGTGGTCAAAGCTTCCTTTTTCTGTGGACCCTACCTCGAGGCTCGTTCGCCTATTCGACCCATCACGATTCCTCCCCGATTCTCCAATCTAAAAATGCTCTGACTGCTGTCAGCTGCTGGTAAGCATCACTCATGAGTGCGTGACACAACACCATTAAAAAAGATTCTAAGAGATATATAGCAAGCTGCCAAAACAGCGGACAGATTGAACTCTGCAGCTCCTCATTATGTGTTCCTATACCTCCTCCACCTGTCTAATGACTTCTATTTCCTGTTGCTGAGCAAGATGTGATTATTCTGTGCACACTAGGAAGTGGAGAGCTGCATTAGGGCAAAACTGCATTTGATTGTGCTTGGAAGGATCAGCTTCTGTAAGGTATAGGTACCGGCCTGCCACCACAGAAGAAGACGGTAAAATTGGAAGGGATTTGGAGGGCTGAGTAGGAGCTCACCGAAAAGAGAGGAAGAGCTTTGCCTCCCCCTGTTTCTGGGATGTTCCACAGATCAGACAAAAGAAAAGTCAGGTGTCTCTTGTAAAAGTTTTATTCTAGTAAAAATGGAAGATAAAAGTTGATCGTCTTGCCCGAATGTTTTAGACTATAAAAAGAACCTAAGATATTAAAAAAAAAAAAGTTTTAAAGCCCCAATAGAAGGCAATTTTACTCATATTTTAAATAAATTTGGAGCACTTCTATGTACAGTGGTCAGCGCGCTCGCCTCACTGTCAATACAAATTCTGGATGGAACATTTCCGGGTTGAAGTTTACATGTGTGGGTTTTCTCTGGGCACTACGGCTTCCTCCCGCTAGATGTGCATGTGAGTGTGTGGCTCCACAACAGACTGGCAACCAGTCCACGGTCGTACCCTGATGTCGCCCAACAGCTGTGATGGGCTCCGGTAGCCCCGAGACCCTAAAAGGCTTTCAGCTGCTTCTGAAAATAGAAGGATGCTATTTGATAACTAAAAATATTCGACTGAGCGCAAACTAAAATTTTCCTGAGGTGATCACCATGAGGTAAGTGGAGTGAAGAATTCAGCTCAGGTAACCATTGCAGCCTTGAACTCAGCTGGAGATTAAATCCCTCAGGCTACTTGAACCTTTTCTGGTGCAACATGAGCAATCCTTTAACCTAAACTGTTGTCTACCCCACTGCACTATGGATAAAAGCACTTGTTAAACATTGTATTTTATTTTTTTAATATTGCTTGAATATCGTTTTCCTTGTTTGGAAGATTGAAAGGACTCCTGCTCCAAAATCGTCAAAGAGCAATCACTGTGTATTTTCCTTCAGGTGCAAGTCTGACTGTATAGAAATGATGAATGGGGAAAAAAAATTAGCTTGGAGACATGAAGCCAATGAAGAAACTTCTTAAGGTGCAATGCAGCTGACAACATGTAAAGGCTGATTCCAGTTTTCTCATGAACAATGGGAGTAGTGGTGCCATCAGCTAAAATCCCTTCTTTTGATCTTCAGGTTTTTACTTTGGAAAATAATTGCACAAATTGAACAGACACTGAGAATATCAAAAGCTAAATTCTGTCCAACTCACCTTTCAAACTGAGAGTATTTTTAATTCTGACAGGACAAAAGACAAAATCCGAGCTTCAAAGCATCAGTTCACAAATCAATGAGGGGCAACCTACAGACTACCAATGAGGTGACATCGGGACATCTGTCAAATGGCTAGTAGCAAATGTCATTTGACGTCTGACATTTGACAGATCATTTTTCAGAGAGAAACATCTAATCCATACTGAAATCGATACTCCATGTGAGTGCAGCTATTGTTGTTGGAGCTGTCCTGCTCATCTTGGTTTTCGGAGCTCTGAATCATCCGCTGCTCGCTTGCAGACGACAAGCCTGTGGCAAGGAAACTGAAAATGAAAACATCATCTGAAACATAGGGCTCAAGTGCTCTTGGGGAGAAGCCAGTTTATACTCACCTGTGTGTCTCACCTATCTGCTACCACCCTCCCTTCCAATCACAGCCTCCAATTCATCCAACCCCACAACCTTGGTAAGTGAAACGAGAACATCTTCTCATCTCTGCTGCAAGTTTGACTTTTATACTTTTTAGTGCGGAGTTTTTAAACACCTCATACTGAACACAAGCTTGTTTGTGTCCATTTAGGAAGTGAGATGAAAAAGTGCAGCTTTTTTTCAATCATAAGATAATTTATATGATCAGTCTTTATCTTCATTCCAAAACAGTTCTGTAAAAGTTTTATGTTAAATACTCAAAATGTTGTAATTTGAGTAATTACCATTTGTCCTATTTTCACTTGCTTATCAAAGACACATTCACTGGAAAAATCTACCTTCATAGCTAAAATGTTGTTCAATGTATTGCTTCACTGTTTCTGTGAGTCAAAAATATTGTTTCTGACTTTTAGCGTCTATACGAGCACCACTGCACATCTATTTACTAACACAATCACCCCACGACTGATGGACTGTACAAAAAGGACAAAAGACGAGTTTGTTTAAGCAAAACAAATTGATTTGTTGCACTGTACTCCCTGGATACAAGTATTTAGTTTGCCCATGATTTGGTTTATACTTTTTGTTTTTACATCATGGTCAGTGTGGGTTTTGTGCATGAGAAAAACATTGAAAGAATATTCTTTTTTAGCTAAATAGTAACTAAAAACACACTTACTTATCCTGGTGAGGTATAGTAAAAAAAAAAAATCCTCAAATAACTTCAACTTTTCTTCAACTGATTGGATTGGATTGGATTCTGTAGAATAACATGATTTCTTTTAGTTCCCCTGCCAAAATATGTAGAGTACTTGTATTTTTTCTTTTTTAAATTGAGAACTTGTTGCTTATAGGAGTTTTAAGCACTGTGGTATTTAGCTTCCAAATTTCAAAGGTAACACAGTTGCATGTGATTTTGATTTGTTTGTAGTCAATTACAGGTTTTGTGCTGTGGTCTATTTGCTGTAAGGAGGGTGCAAGCAGGACAGCAGAGTTTAACGTAGATCTGTTGTGATTAGATGTTGATACGGCTTCAAATCTTTCACAAGGAAGACTCTGGCCATCTGCGTTATTTTCCTGTGCTTCCTTTGAACTTTTTCCTTTGGATCCAGTTTTTCTTGTTAGTTGACCTGCTCTGCCAAAAATTTCAAACTCAGTTCCAATCACAAATGTGTTACATGAGACTGATCTAGTGAGAATAAATGGATGATTGAAGCAATTAGTGGTAAAGACGGCTAAACCCATTACTGTGCTTTTTTAAGATATTCTCCCACTTCATTCTGACTGAGTTGAGATAAGAAGTGAGACTTTAGTCCAATAAGGCACACTGAGGTGCGTGACTGAACACGTAACATTAAATAACCAAAATCATTTCATTCATTCATCTTCTTCCGTTTTGTCCCTTTCGGGGTCCCGGGGCTGCTGGAGCCTATCCCGGCCACTCGTGGGCGAAGGCAGGGACACCCTAGAGAGGTCGCCAGTCTGTTGCAGGGCCACAATCACACACCCAGTAACCAATTCACATATGAAGCATGTTCCCCCTTGAAAAAAACCCACAAATGCACGGGGAGAGCATGCCAGGACTTTAACCGGGGGCCTTCTTTCTGTGAGGTAAGAACACTGCGCCACCAAAATCACAATTGATGAAAACTCAAAATGTTAAAACTCCATAAACTTTCAGGTTTTTGTTTTGAATAAAAAAAAAAGTCAAAGTAAACATCGGTGTGTTACATGACAGACATTTTCAGGTGAGAGGTTCACCTGTTAAGCAAAAAGCACAAGTGTCATCATCTCATCATAACGGCTCTTATCTTCCCACTTCAAAACAAACATCCTCTTGAGTCGCCTGATTCAGCGGGGGAACGTCCTCTCTGTGACAATCCTTTTGTCACGCTGATAAAATCACACCTGTTAATGTCAGGAAATCCAGCTCTTCCTCGTTGATCTTTCTTCATCTTTTTCTGTGCGAAGCAGCAAACGCGCTTTAGATCTTCCTCGCAGGGAGCTGCTGCTGCTGCCTGGAAGCTCTGCCTTGTATTCTTTTCTTATTAAAACCAAATTCATTACTGCAGCAAAAGGCCGCCGCCTGTTTTCCCTCTGTGTCTCTCCCCACAGTGGTGGCTGCAGCTGCGTGTCACCAAATACTTACTTTATAAATGGAGGCAGACATTCACATAATTAAAACCAAGATGCTTGGACATAATTCTTAATTAAGCACTAATGTGATAAAGTGTGATGGCAGGACAAAACTCTACTTTAAGGGAACAGAGGCCTTTGTAATGGGGTGATTAATGGACTTAAGAGAGGAAGAAGATGTAATTGGCTGGTCGTTCCTCCCAGCTGAAATGCTGAAAAGAGCCTGCCATCTGCTGCAGAAGGCTCCTTGCAGAACCCAGTTATGCTGCCTGGCTGTACAAACCATGGTGTATTTCAATGAGACTGGTTTGCAAGAAGACATATCTAAAATCTAACCAGATTGGCAATTCTTTAACACATTTTCCTGAACAGAGAAATTAGAGTGGTGATAATGAAAAAAACCCCACCACTACTCAGGAGTTCTCAGCCCCCCTGAGAACAGCAGGAAGGCTGTTCTCTGGCTGGGACTCCCAGCACCAGAGAGCCGGGGGGCGCTGGGGCACGGGGGGCGCTGGGGCACGGAGAGCTCCGTGCCCCAGCGCCCCCCGGCTCTCTGGTGCTGGGAGTCCCGGTCTTTCCGGCCCTGGTCTGGCTGGCTGAAGTTGGGTTTCCCGGTGGGCGGATTCCCTCGATCTGCCGTCCCGCTCGGGTGTCTGGGGTGCCCTAGCTACCACTGCTGCCTCACCTATGGTGGGGATCTTGGTGTGGGGGAGCCATTCCCCCTCTTTATCATCCACCACACCTTCGCACAAATAGTATGTGTGACGGAATGATATGCTTGACAAGTGTTTGTTTGTATGCATAGTGTCCGTTAGCTGTGCTTGACATGTTTGTGTGTGAAGGTTTTTATTTTTTCTTGAGCCAACAGGTACGTTAGTAACATTTAAGTGTGTGGACAGGCCCCGCCCTTTTGACTATCATCCACACCTGACACTAAAAATGACCCCCACTAATCCTACCCCCCCCCCACTCCTACTTCTTTAATCATCCTCCAACTTCTTCAACCCCCCTTTTCTCCATTTTCTTCTATACCCCTGTCTTCCATCTCTAGCATCCCACTCTATCTTTCTCTATTTTTTTCCCATCCTGTCCACTAAAGAAACACATACAAACATAATTAAAATAAAGTTTAGCCTCACTTTACAATTATACTTAATCAGTATATAAATGTATAAAACTTTTACAAAACTTTTCTGGAACTGACAGAGTAAGATGTTTGTTTTTAATCATAACCCATAGAAACTCATGGTGACATCAGTGTTGTGCTCTGGTCTGTGGTTTATTCCAGACAAGTGATGCTGGTACAGATGTATTTAGGATTAGGATGGCATCATCTTCGAAAAATATGGTGGTTTATTTTCTCTTTTTAAAAAAAGCAAACTAGAGCTTTTTTATGCTGAATTCCAGAGGTCTCTGTCATGGAGTTTAAAAAGAAATTGACTAAGTCCCAAAAAAGATGTTTATCCTCACGTGAATCACTTTAAGCAACCTTAAATTATTTTTTTGTTTTTGGAAATATCAAACAATCACAGACAGGAGTTTTTCAGTCTGTTCACAAGTGGCTGTCTTAGTATTTGTCCTCTTTGCTCTAATGAAAAAGTCCTTTATCGTCTCACTAAAAGGAGTTTTCATGAAATATGCAGCCCTCACCCTCTCAAATCCAGTCTTAGGGAAGAACAAAGCAGCCTGATGTTGCTGCTGTTTCTTCCCAAATATTCTAGTTTAGAAGGGAAAGAACTAAAGTAGCAATAAGCTAGAGGATCTGCTGAATTTTGCTCTCTGCCAGACTTGCTTTGATAGTTAGATTTTGAAAGAAATCTCATCTGTGAGGTCTTTGTGCCACAGCAACAAAGGTTAGAACTTGTTTTGCCCGACTTTCTGCTTCAGATCATATAAGTGTGCTGCTTTTTCCAGCAGTTCTGCTTGTTGTTCAAAACATTTCTTGCAAGCCATTTCTCTGGAATTAAAGAATCGGTCCTCTGAGGTAATGTCCCACTTAAAAAGCTGTCATCTGGTGAAGAAGATGCTGTTGAGGAAGAAACGTAATTGAAATGCCTGGGGAATTTATTTTTTTCAGACATGAAGCAAAGATAATTTTATCCAGAAAAGCCAGATTGAATTTCAATTGTATTTATCTGAAAGTCAGTTTTTTTATTTAATGCCTCGACTAAGCAAATATATTAAATTACCAAAGTATCTTGAAAGATTAACTTGTTTTTAACTTTTGTCATAGCCAAAGGATATATGTGGTTGAATAATTTAGAGGAAAACAAATTGACCATAAAGCTTTTTCTTTTTTTTTTAAATTTTATTCTTCCAGACTCAGTCAGGACCCATAAAACATACTAACATAAAATAACTATTAAGTCCTTCTCATTGTTTTTTTGGATGGTGTTTTTGAAATTTCTTGCACTTACTGATAAATCCTAAGGCTTGGTTGTTACAAAAAATGTAAAATTAATAAAAAGATGTTAAAAAAAGCTGTGTTTTTGAACCATTTTTAATCAGAAGTAAATAGTGTTTTATTAATTAATAGAACTCAAGAAGTTGGATCAGGGATAGGGACAGTATAATTATGTTACCTGATGTTTGTTTTTAAGTTTTTACAAATCAAACAGCATAGAAATAATTCAAGCAATTTACATATCAGCATGTCACAGGATTTACTTCAAGGAGGATGGGGTGTTTAGGTCCTTGCCTGCTTGGCTTAAACACCATGTAGCCCATATTTGGTTTTGTTTTTGTTTTCAACCACTGCTGAGCCCAGTGAGCGTATTGCATGGGATTCTTTTTGATATCATTTATGTTCCTCCACATCAAACCAGGCTGCAAGCACGTCTCCGTCCCAAGCAATGCAACGAGGTTCCAAAAACTCACATCAGTCAAGTGGACACTCTGCTGTGTAATTGCTGCAGACTCTCCAATTTGCATAAAGATGAGTTCAGCTCCTCTTTTGGCACCTCGCCTCCTTGCTTGGAATTTTTTGACTTACCGTTCACCTTCCTATAAAAACTCCTCGAAATGTCTGCTCTTGTGCGGTAAATGTCTGGGAACGGGGCTACTCGGTGGATCTCACCCGGAGCTATGCGTGAAGGAGCCAGTCATCTGTGTGTTTGGTTTAGTATTAACATTTAGAGCCCTGCTCTGTTTATGTTTCTGTGTTTGCCACGTTCTCACAGTTAAGGGTCAGTAGTTGTGTTTATTAATCCCTTCAGACTATATGTATGATATTTTTAAAGATAACTGAGAGGTCTACTTGTAACTAAAAGAAATCAATGTCCTTGCAGACACATAAAGATGCACTCTTCTGGCTGCACGTCGCCACCAGGGGGCACTAATGTTCCATATGTTCACACATGATGGCAGCAATCTCCTAACCTCAGTAGCTCACACAAATATGCACACAAATAAAACAAAAAACGCAGAGGCAGATATTTGTTTTTATTTTTTATTAACAAAACATAAAATCTAAAAGTCGTTTTTTATGTTTCATTGTCTGGTGTTGGTTGACATTGATTTGCATTGTACTTCGAATCCTGAACAACAACCTGTTCTGAAATGAGTGATGGTTACTTCCTCTTCCTTGAAGCAAATTTTGGTTTAAATTTGTCTCAGAGTTTGGGGATGAAGTTATTGTGTTTCAATGTTTCCTGTCTTTCCATGTCAAATGGAAAAAAGGTCAGCAAAACACTTTTTTCCCCTTTTGAACCTCCTTTTAGTTTTGGTTTTGAAAACCAAAAATAAAAAGAAACTAAACAAAAAAAAAGGCCAGTTGAAGTTGGTAATTCAAGATGGTGTTTTATTTTAATAAGCTTAAATAACACAAGTTATTATTTTATCATTATTGTATTTCTTGCATGTGACTTGTGTTTAAAGTTGTAAATGATGTTACATCACTTCTCCTACAGAAAAGTGTTCCACTTTGCTCTGAGCAGACACTTGGGACATGAAGATCCACATTTTAGAATAACTGGTTAAACTCTTATAGATTTTCTGTCTTTTGCACAATCAGGGTATTTGTACAAAGGGATCAGTAAATGGAACCATCTTCCAGACAGTCTAAAGTTGACTACAGAGTTTGACAACTTCTCCTGAAATGTAAAAACAGAAAGACAACCAACTTGTTCAGCGTTAAATGCACTTTCCATAGACGAGGCTATATCAGCCAGACAAAAGATGGAAGCCCTTTTTACAAGCGTGAAATGACGAGATGCACTAAAAGCAACTGGAGCCAGACAAGAGGCCGAAACGTTGACATCAATATCAAAGACAGCATGCAACTAAAGTGTTAGCAGGAGTAGATGAAGATTTTGTGGGATGATTTGATGTGCTTTAGGTCCTGTCTGTATATTTGCACTTATGCATCTTGATTGATGTTTGATGTTAATTTACAGGTGTGTGGCTAATGATATTTTTCCAGATGTTATTTGTTTAACTCGATGTTAAAGTTTTTATTCTTCACCAATTTAATGAAAAATACCCCCAAAGAAATATATTTTAGAAGTTTATTCACACTAAGTAGCATAAAACAAATGTTCTAGGTTGTAAACAATCTTACTGAGACACAATTTATTATGTATAAATTGTATTAAATGAAAATGCATTTTTTATTTCTACCTGCTTAACCCTGGAGAACCCACAGGGTCACTTGTTTTTTTTTTTCTGGGGTATTTTTTCAATGTAAATTTCTTTCTATTTTTATACTTTGCGTGTTTTCATTTTTTTTGTTTGGCTGCTGCTTGCTAATTCCTTTAATTTGTGTAATTATTTTTAAAAGCCCTGAAGAAAATTGTTGTTGGATTCTCCAGGGTTAATGCTGAATTTGATCAAAAACTGAGACGTAAAAATGCACATTTGGACGCTGCAGAGATGAGGGACTCCAGTATGAAAGTAAAAATGTGTCTAAAAGAACGCACTTGTAGATTTGATGTGAGAACTTGTAATATAGAATGTGAAAACTTGTGCATCAAAAATCTGCATCTGTGTGTAAAAATCTTCTGCTGTGAACTGACAAATTTCCATTTGCATGTGTTCATTTAGTTACAACTTCAAATCTGTGATTACAAATGCTCAAATGTGCTTCTGCGTGTGTTTGAATCTGCTGGCGCAAATCACAAGTGTGCTACAACTGCGCTCTGAATTCTGACAAATTCCGTGCGAAAAACTTGTGTCAAAACTGATCTGTGTCCGAAAATGGAACGGGGGGGGGTTAGAGGAGGCGGGTCAACCAATCAGAGTGCATGATTCAGAGAACTTGGTGACTTGAAAGATCTTCACAGATTCGGACTTCCTGCTTCAATAACTCTTCGGATAAACGTTCAAATGTGACAGCAAGTATCTCAGTCATTTTGTATTAACAAGGAGAGAGAACTACAAATGCATTTCTAAAGAAAAAAGTCAGTTTTTTCCTGCATTTTAATGAGAAATTATCTCTTCGTGCTTAAATGCAGAAATGCAGCTAGATGGCTGCCAACAGGAAAATCATCTTGGTTATAGCAGGACAATAAGGCCAGGGCTATTGAGCAGCTTTATCATAAATCATATGGATTAACATTTGAAAAAATATATTAGAAACCATACCGGGTCAGCGGCCAGCCGTTGAGCTCCGCCGAGGAAGGAGATGCGAGGACCCGCTGACCGACGGCAGAGCACAGCTGTCGCGCAGACTCATCCGTCATCACGGCGTAGAGCGGTTCCGCCTACCCAGGCGCCTGGATTCCTTCATTTGGCGCCCAAGTCTCCTCAAAGATTTTGGATCTGCAATCGTAATCCTTGACAGACTTATGCTAGCAAAGGTCGACTGCGGTGAGGCTCACAGGGAACAAAACTGCTTCTTAGCTAGACGGATAGCTGTTAGGTTTCGCTTGTAGCACTTGCGAAGATATGCTGTTTCACCTGTTTTGCTTTTCCTTTTCGCCCCCTAGTGGCGGAATTGCGTATTTCGGTTATTTTAAAAAAAAATCATAACTACCACAGGAATGGACTAGAAATGTGCTTGTTTTTTTAAACATCATTATAATTTTTACTCTTCATGACTGGGCCTGATTGAACCATCTGGCTAGCCGGATACAGTCTGCAGGCCACATGTGTGACACCCCATTTTACATAATTGTCAAAGCATCTATTGTAGAACAATTTGTAACCTATTTTTTTGAGTGTTTAGATTACCCATATTGATTTAGTGCACTGTACCCTTGCTATATCATAGTTCACCTTTTGTGGTTTTGCTGTTTCGCAGATTTTTCAGTTCAATCTTGCATGTTCTATGAAGCTTTGAATTTTAAGTGTTTAAAATAAAGTGCGAAAATGTTCACGTTTGCCTGAGAAAAGTGTGTAGTGCGGGATTTCACAGCCTCAAAACGTCTATAACTCTACTATGGAGATTTCCACTATCGCGGGTTATCATTGTGTACACATTGTTTTCAGGTAAATTGCAATTTTTTAATCTTTACTTATACTCTATTCAGATTCCATATTTACTCAAAAAGTAAAAGGTTTACTCGCGTTGTCATCCTAGTTTCATTAGTTTTATTTTCTTAGTTTCTCTATTGTCAGGAAATGAATCAGTGGTTTTTATTGTCATCAGCTTGTATCCACATTTCTGCCATTTGTGGTCTAAATATGACCTCAATGAAGGCATCAATGTACCAGCAACAAAGGTTTGCTGTTTGTGTTTAAAAAGCAAGTGATAGAGGAGGAGGAGGAGGGGGTTATAGTAAATATATTTAAGACATGTAATTCTTAAATCACTAAAAACATTGTCCAGACTTGGTTTTACATCGTTTCATACCAGTGTTTATGCCGGTGATTATTGGTATCGAACATTTTTTTTCAATATCAGCAAATAGTGAAACATTGCCGTTCATTCATCAGGGTGTTTTGTGAGGGTCAGGGTTGATGAACTTCGTTAATATTAAGGATTTCCAGGCAGAGATCCAATCAAAATCCTCTAAAGCCGTTTTCACTTATTCCCTGCCACGTAATGTTGAAGGATAAGGCCTGTTGAACCAGCGGCTGTTGAACTAGCGGTAATCAGCTTAGCTTAGCCCCACTGTAAATATGCAAATAGTTTTTGATGATTAATTGACCCTAGTTTGGAGTGCAGCCAGCAGATTGCAAGAGAGAGAGAGTAGAGTGTTTGAGCAAGGAAAAAGTGTAGAATAAGAGTTTAATGAAATGACATCTGAAAAAAATAGATTTTTTGTTGTCAATCTGACTCCAGAATAATAAAAACATTCTTGGAATTAGAACAAGTATTTTGATAGTATGCGGAGAGGGAGAGCAATAAATAATTCTTCACTAAAGGAATATGAACTATAATTACAATTTGCTGCTCTATAGCACTCATTCTGACTCGATGCCCACATTTAAACATTTTCAGCTTTCAAAAATGTCTCCACTGTTGTGCTATGCAATTGCTGTTTTCTACCTGAGTAGCTCGAAATTAAAAATAGGGACATCACTTTTTCACGCCACAACTACCCAGCATGCAATGAGCCGGGTTCAATGCAGCAGAACAGGTAGTTCTTAAGTTGTCTTGCACAAATACTGACTCCTCATCAACAAGCTCCTTGAACGGAGGGTTTTAAAACAGTCAGCTGGCCTTCTGCACTTTTGTCTACATGAAGCCCAGTGACAGGGACATTTTTTAAAAAAAGGCTGTATTTATTATTTTTTATTTATTTTTTGCACAATAGAGATAGGTTTGAAAATTAATAAGACAAATGGTATTGTGAATTAATGATTAAATGGTTGTCTTCACTACTATTACATAAAATACTAAGATGATAGAATATTTGACAAACATACATAAACTGTTTTTGTTTCTGTTTATTGAGGCTGTATACAATTGTTTTCCATTTGTCAACCTAATTACACACGCTGTAATCAGATAACACAAATGAATCAGATTACTAAAAACCTAAAGTATAATCAGATTGCTTGCCTTTTTTAAACCTGTTTAATATTTTTGCATGATTTTTTTTTTAATGTACAGTAAACCCTTGTTTTTCGCGGGGGTTACGTTCCATAAATAACCCGTGATAGGCAAAATCCGTGAAGTAGGAACCTCTATTTTTTTTTCAATTATTATACAATTAAATACTCTATTATACATTGAAAAGAAAGAACAAACCATTTTACAGGCTCAAACATTTGTTTCACAAATAAAAGTACTTTAGAAACGGTTTTTTTTCAACAAATAACTCTGTACTGTACTGTCAAATAATAATTTTAATCATCAATGTGAACAGTCAGAAGGCTTCAAATCGCGGAGTTTAGCCCCGCCCACCGCGACCCGAGTAATTGGATTAAACTGGAGAAAATATAAAGAACAATTATGAAAAAAATACAAAGTACAGTGGGACAAATAGTGACTCAGGTGTATTACACTGCTCTTCAGACTGAGCCGCTGCATCCTGACTCAGCTCTGCAGTGTTTTCTTCTTCTGAAGCCCGCGGTGCAGGTGTGTTTGTTCGGGTGAAGAACATAGTGATAGACAGTTGTTGCTCTTTTTTCTATGGGTGTTAGAGAAACTCGAAATTGCAAGAGAATTTGCACGTATGTGCTGTTAATTTGGCAAGCTGTTTTACGTACGTGAACATATTCAACTGCAACGTTATTGACGAACAGGTAGAGAAGAAGCGGAGTGACTTTTTAGCCAATCAGAATGCAGAACACAATGCACGATGCAAATCCGTGAAGTAGCGAAACCGTGAAAAGTAAACCGCGTTGTAGCAAGGGATCACAGTATCTGTAAAGCACTTTGAATTCTATTTGTACAAAAAATGGGCTATGCTAAAAAATTGGGTTGCATGGTTGTGTAGTGGTTAGTCTACGAATGTGACAGCGAGAAGGCTGTGGTTGAAATCCCGGCTGGGACCTTTCTGTGTGGAGTTTGCGTGTTTCCATGAGCACATGTGGGTTTTCTCCGGGCACTCCGGCCTCATTTGACAGTCCGAAAACATGCTTCATAGGTTAATTGATCAGAATCAGAATCTGCTTTATTGGCCAAGTACAGTGAATATATGAGGAATTTGGCTTCAGTGTCTAATGCTCTCATGTGCAAACAAGGAAAAGTATGAAATGGGTCTAAAAAAGTCAAACAAAATAAAAAATTTGAAGGAAAAGATAAATACAACAGTTGTGCCAGTTTAACAGTTCTTGTGTCTGTGGTTCCATACTCTGTGACTGGTCAGGGGTTCATTAGAGCGACGGTTCGGGGGAAGAAGCTATCTTTGTGGCGATTCGCTTTGGCGTACATATCTGAAATGCTGCACTGAGGGGAGAACACTGAAAAGACTGTTTCCAAGGTCTGTTGAGATTTTACCAGCCTGCTTCCTGACCTCTGCTGGGCTTTCTTCCAAAGTTGGTCGCTGTGGGAGGTCCATTCAAGGTCCCGTGAGATGGTGGACCCTAGGACCCTGTGCAAGTCTGTTTCTGTTGAAGGGACCATTCTATTGAAAATTGTGAGTGGAGGGGGGATTCTTCCTGAGGGCCACTGGATTAATTCCTTTCAGGATTTACCCCTACCTTCAACCAAAAATAGCTGGGATAGGCTCCAGCAACACTGTGATCCCAAAAGGGATTACGCAGGTTTAGATGATGGATGGCCGGAGTCAGAATTCAAAACTGAATAATGTTTGACAAACATTTATTTTGCATGTTGTGTTCAAGTGAGTTAAAAAGTAATCCAGAAAATGATGTTTTATTCATTAATGTGCTTATTAAAAAACAGAAAACAAACCAGAAGTTATGGTGTCTTTGACACAATTTAAAAAAGTAACTTCTGTACACAATTGACTGGATTTAGTTTAAAACTAGTCATTTCTACTGATATAAAGAATCCACTTACAGCTTTTTGATGGGACTAAACAAAGCAACAGATGCCCAATAAAGGGCATGATGGTGTATCTGAAATCATTCTGAGTGAACAAGAAAGACACAGAAGAAAGATCTCTGTAGCTTTCCCTCTCTCTGTTTGCTTGTTCTCACTAACACACACACACAGTCGCACACAAATGCAGACAGTGCTCCCACCCCTATGGCTCAAATGTCAACAAGGAAAATTGGAAATGAGTAATTCCTTCAAAGTGTGAAATAGATTGCTTCTCATATATGTACGTCTCTGAATATGACAAATTGATTCTTGGGGAAAGGCGAGTGGCAAATTTGCCAGACAACTTTTATTGTTTTTTTTTTTGTTTTGAATTATGATTATGATTATTTATTTATATCGTTTTTACCAAACACAGCTCTCTGTTGTAATTGAAGTCGCCTCGCCCTTAGGGAAGTGTTCCTTTTTCCACCCTCTAATTTGTTCTTTTAGCAGTCTTGATTCTCATCCCGTCAATAAATCGGCAAGTCAGAGAGAGAAAAGACGCAGTGATTATTCAATATTAACATGCTGGAGCCGTCTGAGATGTTTCCTTCAGTTACAGTATCCATAATGTATCCTACTGTCATTCTTGTGCGTGTGAATGTGTGTGCACACCCGGCCTCAGCTGAGAACGAGTGGAATCAAATTGATTAGATGTCTGAACTACCCTCTGAAATTGTCTGCATTCTGTTTGTGTGTGTTTGATTGTCCAATTTTCCACCTTCTCATTTTCTGGTGTTTCCAACTTTCCATATATCCAATCCCCTGCTGAACACTCGATCAATTCTTTCTGCTCCCCGTTCCACCTTTACACAGCACTTCGACTTTGTGTGTATATGTGTGTGTGTCTACAGGAGATTAATGTTTTATGAAGTTGCAAGTTTGTTGTTGTCTAAATGGGTAAAATCAGTTACTAAAAATAACTGTAAATTGCTAATGTGTTGGCTTTACAAGCACAGCTTCTACTTTTATAGACTTTACTTTCAGTGTTTGTTGCCATGGGCTACGAGTTATGATCAAAGTAGAGGCTCAGACTCCTCCTGCCGTCCTCACCTTTTCTTTAAACATAGAAAATGGAATCACATAGGTCATTTATAAATAGTTGTATATTTTTTTTTACTGGACTGCATGGTGGCGAATTGGTTAGTGCTCTCACCTCACAGCAAGAAGGCCCTGATTGGGATCCCGGCTGGGTCCGTTCTCTATGGAGTTTGCATGTTCTCCTCATGCGTGTTTGAGTTTTTTCCAGGCACTTGCTCCAAAATTATCCTTCTTAGGTTAATTGGAGTCTTTAAATTGCCCTTAGGTGTGCATGCAAGTGTGTGGCTCTTAACCCTTGTGCTATCCTAGGCACTTTAACATTGGGAGTTGGGTCATCTAGACCCCACAAGACAGTGCGCTGAACTTTTTTCTTCAATGACTTGTGATCTTCACTGGTTTCCATGGATTACATGAAATCCTCTCCACCTTTATCATGGTAGGGATGACACGTCAATGGTCATCTTGACCCCATAGGTTAGCACAAGGGTTATCCAGACTGGCGACCTGTTCAGGGTAATCCCCACCTTTGCCCAGCAGTAGCTGGTTCAGGTCCAGCAGCCATGTGACCCCAAAAGGGACTCAGTGAGTTCTGAAAATAGTTGGATGGGTAGACAGACTTTTCGATCTATGATGCTATATTATTTTTGTTCCACATGACCATTAAATATAAACCTTAGGTAAATGCATGTAGTTTGATTTAAAAAGAAAACTTGTTTAACTTGTTTCTGTTGTAATTGAACATTTCTTTGTGTTTTTAATATACAGTACAGACCAAAAGTTTGGACACACCTTCCCATTCATTTGAATGAGAAGGTGTGTCCTAACTTTTGGTCTGTACTGTACAATCATTCAAATATAAGTTAATTAAACCAAAGTATTCATACATGTCTAAAGTTAGCTCCAGAGAGAATCATCATGACAATTTTTTGGTGATATTTTGCTAGTTCTTATTATTCAGCTATGAACTTCACTTTCTTTTTGACAGCAAAATGTTACACATGTATTTATAAGTTTATGGGCTCTATTTCATAAAATCTAAGGAGTAAAGATGTATATCCAAAGAGCTTGTATTTTTGAAGGGTTCCTTCAAACGAGCTTTGTGCAATGAATGTAAACATCCAGATTTGATGCTCAGCAACAGAAGTAAAGTCCCACGCCAGTCATCTTTGATCAAGTTTAAAGGCTTTCCCAGTGGTATTTTTATTAGGATTAAGCCATCTTTTGGCTAAATCAAAAAACCTGTGTGGTTTACTGGGACATACTTTCTGCAGAGTGTCAGGAGTTGATCAGAAATTGACCTCTGAGTTGTGGGAGGTACTGTTGGCCGAGAGTGAGCTTGGTCTAATTTCCCATTATCCCTTTGCTTTACACTCTCTCCCACTAACTGACAGACCCTCACAACCTAACATTACCGGTGCAACAAAAATGGCGACTAATATTGAAGCTATCCAGCCGTATACAGTTTTGAGCTCAGACGAGGAAAACAAAAGACGTTCTATGGATGTAGAGTGGAGCCGAGCAGGGAGCTTCTGGTCTGCCAATTGTAGTTTGCATGCAACAACTAGAAGCTTTTTCAAACCGCATTTTTTTCACCACGATTTGAATCAAATAATACTCAGATACACAACGTTAATATTAAGTTTCTTCAAATATGTCCTCTACCATGAGAAAAATATAACGAGAACATGTTAAAAACACACACACACAAAAAACATCTGAGTGGGACTTTAATGTCATACCATCCATACCAAGTAAGTTGGCACTTTGTCCTCGGCTGCCACCTGACAGTGTTGGATCAGGAAAAAAACACGTCACTTCCAACAATGTACAATTCGGAACCACTGCAGTAACGCTGTAGGACAGCTCAGCAGATTTAATGTGGCTTCTGATCAACTATTTATGGAGCTCTGACAGACTGCACTATTAAATAAATATTAGGCGGTATCTATCCACGCTTTCCTGGTCCACGGTTTTACCTCTCCACCAGCTGCAGTGGAAAGTCAGTTTTTCCCTAACATCTGGACAAAGTGAAAGAAAGAACGGGCTGCACTTCCATCTGAGTTTTTTGCTCTGTTTATCAAGAAGAAGCACCTGTTAGTTTAGATTAACTATATACCTAATTTTGCTGCTATTTTAGAAAAACTTGGAACTTCAGAAGAACTCAAGAGACTTTGGCAACTTGTTTTATTGTCACAGGGAAGAGTATAGGGCACAGTTTTTTTCAGTAGAAACAATAATTTTCACAGTAGAGCAATTAAATAAATATTAAACTGCCAAAACACCCCAAAATCCAACTTTAATTAGCTTAACATGCTGCATGTAGCTGCTTCAATCCACCATGGCTTTTTTCCTAGCATACCAACAAGACATGCATCTGGAAGACCTGATGTAGACGTTTGTCACCTTTCAGTGCCTGTATATCAAAGGAAATAACAATTCAAAGTAATATATGGATGAAAGGACACAACGCTTCATAGAGCTTCATAAAGCCACTATTTTGTCTAAAAAAGGCAGCAGAATACAACAGAATACAAAACACTGTTTTCAGAGAAAAGGTTAAGGGTTCAATAAAATGAATAATGCTCAACATTTACAGTGCAGTAAACCAGATAAAAATGTTACCAAACACATCAAAAAAGCTTATGTGTAATGTAACATAAATGGATTATATGTTTGTGTATCAGGAACATGACACAGTGACCAGACCAAACATTAAAAAAACAAAACAAATGGTCCCTCCAGTTGCATTTTAAAAATAACCCGCAATAGAGGTACTCTGCAAAGTAGTCAATTTTTACAATTCTTATTGATAATTTTAGGCTGTAAATTGCCTCACTACCTTATATTATTTTCTCAGACAACTCTGAACATTTTCAGACTTTTCTGCGTTGTTTTAAACTTTTTGTAGAAAAAATTAAGTCCAGTATTAAAGAATGAAAACAAAGGCTTGCTCACATCTGACGATTTATGTAGGTCTGGCAAACTGAACACATTTTGTTCAGGAGAAACGGCACAAAGGAGATTGACAAAAAACATGTAAAATTTCATTAAAAATCTGCAAAACGGTGGGACCACGAAAGGTGAATTGCAATATTGGGAGGGACCACTGTACTTTATTTACACAAAAATCATTTCACAAAAATCTATGCTTAATGTAAAATATGAGTAATTATGTTAATTTATCATTTTGACAATCTTTTAAACATTTGTCCCAGAAATAAATATGTTGGTTTTCTGCACTTGTTGTGAACATCCATCTGATCTCCAAAAATTCTTGAAAAAACAATTTGTTTCACTTGTGCAGCTGAAGCACTGGTCATAACATGTCCGTTATTTTTTGAGAGCGGAGACCCAATATCAAAATGAACTTTTCTTCACTCTCATTGCTTTACTTGCTCACAGTCAGTTCTTCAGAGCTAATGGAGGAACCAGAGATTTGTGTCGCAGCTGCGGGCCTGGGTTTCTGACTGAACCCGGCTAATGAAAGCTTTGAAATGGAAAATCAGCAGCATGGGACAAAGGACAACAGCACAATGAGTGTTTTTGGAACATGATGTCCAACTGTGCTGGCGACAGCAGGTGCAGCGAAAACAAAATGTGGCAAGCATGTTGTATTGTTGCTGTCTGGTTATCTAAGTGTGCACAAGCCTGCTGGTGATATTTACTGCAGCTGACTGGAAATACAGGAATACTCTAAATGATATCAAACTGATAGTACTCAAATGTTTTCCACAGGGAAATGAACTGTTCAAATCATTTAGAACCAGAAATAAATCCAAACTTTCATGATTCAATGTTTTTTTTTTTTTTTTTAACATTTCACAACACTGACTGACAAAGAAGCAGCATCCAACAAAAGCTCGGCTACACACAAGTGTTTTACAAACACACAAAAATTCATAAAAGTCTGTGTCTTGCTCCTCACTCCCTCCATAAACCCTCTTTTCAGGGTTCCAGATGGTGACAGGGTCTCACTTGAAGCTAAAATATTATCTTTCTGCTCATTAACCTTCGACAAGGTTTCCATTCCGCCCGGTTGATTTCCCCCTCCTCAGCCACCTCTGTCTTCACCTTCATCTCGTTATTCTCTCCCTTATTTGTCGAAGCACTCACCCGTATAAGATTGGAGCCTTTTAACGTGTCTTGTGATGCTTCACAGTACCTCTCCTGGCGCAAGGAATTGACTTATCTGGACAATTTGTCCCACAAGTTGGTAAGACACTAATGAGATCATACCCAGCAAAGTTTTATAGAGCTAAAGTTAAGATAAGGTATGCTTCTACTGTTTTACTGCTTCTGCTGATCCTCAGAACTTGAAACAATGTGCAACCTTTGTGAACACTCTTTAGTATTTAATAATGACAGCTGTTAAACAGTTTAAAAATGAAACGCAGAGAAAGAACTCACAAATAACTTAGTTCACGTAGTGGATATAAAAGTTGTTACCAATCTAACATGTTTCATTGGTGCACATTGGCATTTGAGCGAGTTGATGCTAATATCGTGTTCAGCCAAGAAAATAAAACAGGTTCAT
The DNA here is from genome assembly GCF_053564925.1 of Oryzias latipes. Taxonomy (NCBI): domain Eukaryota; kingdom Metazoa; phylum Chordata; class Actinopteri; order Beloniformes; family Adrianichthyidae; genus Oryzias; species Oryzias latipes. The sequence continues at coordinate 12,970,158 of NC_136240.1, forward strand.
ATTCTTGATACAAATGATAAGGTGCATCCTACAAACCTACATCCTGCTCAAGACTGGGGTGAGCTTGAGTGTTTGCATTCCTGGATAAGTATATTTTATGGCATGGTTTGACCCATTGACTGCATATGAGAACTGGACTGAGTGACCCCTCCCCCATAGCGTTCCAAATAGGGATTACCCGCCAACTCCTAGATTCACCATGTTTTTGCTAATCCTAATTTTCTGCAGTGCAAGTTGTTCAAGTTATAAACTGGCCGATCAGATTTCTAAATTAAAAAGTACATGGTGCCCGCTGGCCCCCACGCTGAATGTTTGGTTGACAGTTGCTTTCAACTGGTGGCGTCTCCATTGCAAAAAACAAAAAAAAAAACACGACTAAATTGACTTAGTTTTGGTGAGGCTGGAAGTAAGACGTTTTTTCTCAGTGACATTTTACTTTCAGTAAAACGGAGCCAGTTTAGCTCGTGCTGGTTTGCGGCGCCTTCCATCCATGAAACCAGGGTTCGACTCCGGGCTGCTCCCTGTTCCCTTCTCTACCTCTGTGCCGGTCCCAAGTCCAGTTTGAGAAGGTTGCGCCAGGAAAGGGCATCCGGCGTAAAACATTGCCAAGTTTACCATGCGACTTGTTCGCTGTGGCGACCCCTGATGGGAAAAGCCGAAAGGAGAAGAAGATTTTACTTTCAGTAAAACGTCTCCCAGTTCTCTTTTATGGTCAATGCTTAAGTCTGACACATGGTTTCGATGACTGCGAGATGGTTGCGCTGGCGAGACTTGCCAGCGCAACAAAAAAAAGCAACTGTGCTACAAAAAAAGAAATACAAAAAGGAGAAGAAAAACATTTTAGATAAAAAATCCAACATAATATTCATTCAAATACACACCCATTGGAATATTGTTAACATGATTATTACTGATATAAACAAAAACAAGGACTATAATGATCTGGAGGAAATATTTAGCTGTTTGTTGTTTCCACTCGGATGTATTTCTGTTCCAGGCTTTCAGTAGCTGTTACATGTTGAAGAAAAGCTACAGAACTCCATTCTCTACTAATTTCTGTTTGCCAAAGCTAACCGGAATCTTCCAGTTTACCTTCAAACCTGGGGCTTGTTGGAAATAATCTGTCGCTTTGAGATTACTTTCCTTGCGTGTTCAAAAAAGTCGAGAAGAAGAAAACCACTGGATTCGGCCGGATTAAGATTAACAAATTTATTTCTCTGATAATATTTCTAAAACATAGTAAAACAAAAATCATAACGAACGTCCGGGTCCTCAGAGTTTCCAGAGCTGGCAAAGCACCTAGTTACTGGCGACTAACCTTGCCAGCCTGTTGAGAGAGACAAAGGACTCCCTTCCGTCCAGGGGTTTTGACCTGTGGATTCAGCCCCCTCCTCCGGAAGGAACATGGCCACCACAACTCCTCCTCTGGACGCTCGGATTGGCCGGCCGAAAGGTCTGCCCACTTCCTTCAGTCCATATTTGGAATCACAGCATCCTATTCCTGCTTCAGACGTCCAGTGGGTTACTTCACAGACGGACATCTGTCCGGCCACCAAGTGAATCTCCATGAGGTCCGCCACAGGTGGCAGGAACTGTCACCGCAGGAAGTCGATCCTAGAGCTTTGTTCTCCACACGTGAACGGACGCCTGAAGTGGTTCCCATAGCTACAATCAGTCCCAGAGATAGTTAATAAATGGCCCATGTCAGACCTACAACCAAATGGCCTCTGAATATCAAAAGTTCTGTTTCCCCTGAAGGGGGATGAGCTTACATATGCAAACTGCAGGATGTCCCTTCAAGGATCAAAGAACGTTAAAACACACACAAAACCTTAATAAAATGAAATGAAAATATAAATTCCTTCAGGCTACATGGCCTAACTATATGATACAATAAAAAGTACACATAGTGGCTTGAACACTAAAATCTTTACTTACTTTCTTGCTTGTTTTTCCAATTTGTTCTGTTTTTTTTTCCCTTTTCTTCTTACAGTGGTGCTTTGGCAAAAACAATCCCCAATATCCCACTTCTTTTGTGGCTTTTTTTAATTGCATTGGGTTTTTTTGGGTCAATTTTCAACAGCATTTATTTTATATTTGTAGCATTTTTTTTATTTGCAACATAATTTATTACTTTCAGCTAGGGACGGCCTGTTTTGACACGGACGCTCCGGCGCTTGTTTCAGCTTTGTGAAGCAGAGTGGTTAAGCACAATGTTTCCAGCACAATGTTTCCAGATCAAGTGGTTGATGATGTATGAAGCGCAAAATGCATTGCTTGGTTGAACCAGGGTTCAGATGTCACTTGTGTTTGAACAGTTGGGCGCGCTATTCTCTATAAAAACAAATGAATCCTGAACGTTTCCCAACCACCAGTTCTATTGTTTCTCCTCTTCTCAGCATCAGTTCATTGCACTTTACCATGGGTCCTGGGAAAAAACGTACTGTGGCTCAGGATTGTTCCAACTCGGTTTCTCCTAATAAGAGAATACACTATGAACGTTATGTATAAAAAAATACTTCTATGAATCTATGATGGCACGATGTAATGGTAGAGGTAGCTCAGTGGAAAAGTAATTGGTGTCTGCTCCTGAAGATCTTGGGTTCAAGCCCAATGTTTTACAAGTTTTTTGCTTTGCATTTATTTTCTTCATGTGATGTGTTTTGCTGTGTCAAGCACTTCTCACAGAAAATGTCACACGTTATGTTGTTTTACGTTGTTTTTTTTAATCATCATTAACAACATTGCTTTGTTTATGTTTTTTCATCATCCTTTCCACATTGAAGTGTTACACGGGGCTTAGTTGAAGCACATGTCAATATGCGTTCAGTCCGCCACCAGATGCCGCTGTTCTGTGTGGTTTCAAAGCCCTGAGTGGTTGGTTCATTTTTCCGGCACAATTACATGAACCCCAAGGGAAGCTTCATGGGGCTTTTATTCTCATCCCTACTTTCAGCAGTGTTTTTTTTTATTTGCTACAGCATTTCTTTTTTATTAGCACAGTTACTTTCTTTATTTGGACAGTTTAAAAAAAATCTTTGCAGCGATGGCTGTTCTCTGCCACTGTAGACGAATGAGTTTCACTGCCTGGTTATCTCCTTTGTACCTGTGCTGCATGCACTTCTAAACACACGTCACACCACTGTTGGGCAGTTTATAACATGCAAGAGTTTTGTCAGGATTTTTCTCAAAACGTGTGCAATAGACCATTCATGCACCCAATAAAGCCTAAAAACTATCTGATTACTCAAGTTACCTAGTTAACAAGCAGAGATATGAGCAACGAGTTAAAAGCAAACACCTTAAAAGCATTCCTCACTTTTGTGGCAACATATCAGGGAGTCATCCTCATTTAACCTTTTCGTATACTGTTGTCAGCACAGGTTTATTTTCATCTTTGCCTTGTGGAAGTGGCACAGCGGCAGACACCAGCTCTCTTAGCCTCTGAGAACATCTTTGTGCTAAGAGCATCATTTATGCTCCACTGGTTTCCATAAGCACCGGAGGGTGATCTAATGGAGTATGTTAGGTCAAACTCACTGTGCTGTAAACAAAGGTTTCCTAAAGGCATGGGGGGCTTTATTTGGATAATGAAAACTTGATTTCTTGGTGGCAGAAATCTGCCAGTAGGTTCAGGTACTTGACTATTTTGGGAAAATTCGTAGAGACGATGTAAATGAATAAATACCATAACAATTAATCAACAAAATCCAGAATCATAGACTTAACTCAAATCTGGAACTAACTACTTATATGTAACATTTTGTTTATACAAACAGGCTGATTACTGAAATAGTGTATTCCTTCAAGCGGTAACAAACAGGTTTTACTTGTTTTCCTGGAGGTGTAAGGTGTTACAGAAGAGGAACATATTGACAGGCGGGGAGATACGGTATTGATGTGTGATCACTCTCACTTAGAGGGGGGGGGCACTAAAGTGTGACAGTGAATAATCAGTTTTAGCACTGCATCACCACAACACCTTCCACCCCTGGGGCTTTCGCACAGCCGCAAGAATTGTTTTAAGTGGACAGAGAGCACTTTTGTATCCTCCACAAGCCACAGTAAGTGGTCAGATTAAAGCTAAATAGAACAGAAGTGAGGAGAAACAACCATTTAAAAGCTGAGTTTGACAGCGCTACATATTTAAAGAGTCACTGGATGTCTTCTTTGTTAAAATTCTAAACAGAGAAAAGCTAAAAAAGAGGATCTGTAACATTTATACTGAATAAATGTTTTCTTTTCTAGAACTTTAACACCTGAGTAGTTTTACTGCAACATATAACTTAAGTAGTTGTTTACAAAGGTCTGCATTTGAAAATCATTTTTTTTTGCGCTGGATGGGCTGCCCATTTACACCCGGGGCTGGGATCACTCCTTCCCTGGCTCTGTGACGGGGCAGGGCAACCCTCTTGGGGCCCGAGGTCGCTCTGGGTGACACCCGCCCGGGCTGCGGGGTCTGGGGGGGTGCGGGGTTGGGCTGGCTGGCCCTATCCTGTTGGGGGGGGCTTCCTGGGTACGGGACTTTGGAGGCTTGACTGGTCGGGGTCTCCGCTGAGGCCATCGGCGGTTGGCTGCCTCGGTCCCATCGAGGCTTGACCAGAGCTCTCCCCGGGGTAGCGCCTGGGGGCAGGGGCCTGGGCTAGCTCCGGGGGGCGCTTTCTGGCTCCTCTCTCTCTCTGTGTTGGGTAGGTGGGTTTGGGGCCTGGGGTGTCGGCGCCTCGGGGATGGGAAATCTGGGGGGGGCTGGGGGGGGCTGGGGGGCGGCTGTTTGACCACCGGGGGACAGTCTACCAGCTTTCCCCGATTTACCCCCTTCCTCATATAATCTCATATTAGCTTGAGGGGGTGGGGGGTTTAGCTACTTCGGAGTGGTCCACCTCCCATGGCAGTGCTAGCAGTGGTCCTCCCACTGCTAGCAAGCAGCAGATGTCCTCTTAGCACCCTACCTGCCAATTTTAACCGCACCTTCGACATTTAGGGCCCCTTGGTTGGGAGGGTGAGGGGACATCACTGTGAGTAATCAGCAGATGTCCCCTCAGTGCCCTACCCACCAATTTTAACTGCACCCCCTTAGTACACACACCCTTTACTCCTCCAAATATACATTCCAACATATACACACATACATGCACACACACACCCTCACAAACACACGCATTTCGCAAGGAAGGTGGGACCTTGTACCATCTGTCCCCTACCCCATCCCTGGTAGGGGGAACTGGGCCCTTGGCAACGGTGGCCGCGTCCCCTGGGTGCTGGTTTTCTGGGCTCTCTCCACGCAGTGAGAGGGATCCCTGAGCTCTCTGGCACGCCAAGAGCCGGGGATCACATCACACCTGAGCCGGGGGTGTCCGTGTCCCTGTGGTGTGGGTTCTGGTCCTCGTCAAATTTCCAACTGTGGATGAGCCTGGTCGGGCCATGTTTACAACATCTCCTCTGGACCCCCTCTTCTCCTGTGTGCCCTCCTCCTGAGTGTGTATGTGGACAGGCCCCACCCCTTCTAGATTTGTATTACATCTGAACCTGACCGTATTGACGAACATCCAGCAACTTGTTGCTTTATGGTGCTTCATGGTTTTACCCCCCCCCCCCCTCTATAATCACCCTTCTACCCCCCCCCCCCCCCCCCCCTCTAACATCTCTCTCTCGTCTTCCCTCCTTTCCTTTTCCGTCCGGTCCAACACAAAAAATCTTCATATACGATTAAAATTAATAAAGTTTGGCCTCGATTACAAAAGGGGTTTATTCAGACATACCTCTGGTTTGTCAAAAAATTCAGAACCCCTGTTGTTAAAGTAAAATATGTCCAACACAAGAGGCCTTCAGCTCTCATCTGTTTGCCCAGCTGTTGGACAGGACAAGTTAAAAGAAAAAGAAAAAAATAAATAAATAAAAAAGGACAATCTTTTTTTGTAAATATAAAACATTTGTTTCTGGGCCACTGTATTTTTCTGAAGATGTACAACATTTTGGCAAGTTATCGCTATAGATTACAGGATAAAACGACATTACTGGCATTGGGTATGGGCATTTTTCCTTCATGACTTTTCAAATTGCTGAAGAAACCATTTGGCAAGGGCAGCGTACACCCTGAACAGGTTTCCAGCGGTGTAGTATTGAACACCCTGGCCTCACGGTGTGAAAGCTTTGGTTCAAATCTCATCTAGGACATTTCTCTTCTGATTTTGCATGCACAGGTTTTCTCCAGGCACTCCGGGTCTTTCTCACAGTCCAAAAGAACATGCTTTGGTGAATTATACGATTCTAATGTGCCCATAGGTGTAAATGTTGAGGGTGTTTGGTTGTATGACCTTGTGTGGTCCTGCAAACTATCCAGGTTATACCCCACTTTCAACCAACAGTGGCTGGAATGAGCTCCAGCCATTTTATGATGCCAAAAGAGATTGAGTAGGTTAGGGAAGTGGATACATTAGAATTTGCACCCTCATTTTTGTTCCATGTTCCTCTTTTTAACTTAGGTTTTTGATGATAAATGTGATATTACTCTTAAGTAATATTATTTCAAGAGAGTAAAGTTTATGCTGGAAACGATGCTCTTGCACAGTTTTTGTGAAAAAAAGTTATTTGGTGTCACAACTCTAAATTTTAATGTATATCTAAAAATATTTATGTTGGTTTTTGGCTGGGCGTTTTGGATCTGATGCTATAAGTGTAATATGTAAGGATTTTTTTGTTGTTCTTTTTCATTTTTAATATACCACCTGACTGAGTCACATTCTTTGGCATGGGCTGAATTGCAGAGACAAGCTTCTTCATCTTTCATCGTGCCTTTTATTCATTTTTCACTCCCTTCCAGGCATCTGATCGAAATATGGTTCTGAGAAACTGCACTCTGGAAATTGTTGCTGAACTTTTATTAGTGGGAAATGAGTTCTGTCAATTTTCTGCTATTAAGGTCGTGTTAAAACACAAGTCAAGAAATGAATTGAAGTAATTTCTTTTTACCATTTTTGCTGCTTTTTAGCTCATTTACTCCAGATCTTAGTTGTCACAGTAACATTTTTGTGAACAATTTAAAAAAAACAATATTGATGGAGTAGCAAATGCTTTTCCCCCCATATTTTTAGCCCGATTGATTTTTTTTTTTTTTAATACATTTTTTTAAGCTCAGGTTTGCTTGTTGTTACCATGTCACATTTAATGAGACGATTGCGAGACTCGATAAAATATTGAATCTTGTAACTCAGACATAATTGCTGCTGGCTAAATAAAGAGAACGCCGCGGGAGTCGACTCAAATTCCAGGCTTTTTTTTATCCTGTTGTGAGGTGAGGGCTTTGATGGAATGCAAGAGCTTCATCAGCACATACTTGTGATAATGAGTAGTAATTCTCCTCTCAGTGGGGATCTCACTTTTCTTTTTGCATCGTTATTTTCTTCATAATTATTTTCATTATGTTCAGCTCCATGATCGTTGTTCTTGGTTTCAGATGTTAAGTGACGGTTTGCTCAGCGGTTGCGCATGCAGGAAAATATTTTCACATGTTTCCACAAAGCATAGATGGAGTTTAGAAATAATAGCTGCTGAGAAACTGTTACTCTTTGGAGCTGAAATTGTCCTGATGATTCTCTCTTCTAAAGAAATCCTTACTAGACTGTTACACTAAGAAGGTTTATCCTAATGATAGTGCAGACTTTGTTTTGTTATGGAAATATATATATATATAAACGCCCCTCTCACCCTCCGCGGGTGGTTTCTCCTCCAAGCTCGGGTCCTCTACCAGTGGCCTGGGAGCTTGAGGGTCCTGCGCAGTATCTTAGCTGTTCCTAGCACTGCGCTTTTCTGGACTGAGAGGTCTGAGGTCTTTCCAGGTATCTGTTGTAGCCACTCCTCCAGCTTGGGGGTTACTGCCCCGAGTGCTCCAATTACCACAGGCACCACTGTCACCTTCACTTTCCATGCTTTCTCCAGTTCTTCTCTGAGTCCCTGCTATTTCTCCAGTTTCTCATGTTCCATCTTCCTGATGTTCCCATGGCTTGGCACTGCCACATCCACCACAACGGCTTTCCTCTGTTCTTTATCCACCACTACAATGTCTGGTTGGTTCGCCATTACCATCCTATCAGTCTGGATCTGGAAGTCCCACAGGATCTTTGCCCTCTCATTCTCTACCACCATTTTGACTCTGGGGTGTCCAGTTCATATTCTGCACACATGTTCCTGTATATTATTCCAGCCACTTGATTGTGGCGCTCCATGTATGCTTTCCCTGCCAGCATCTTACACCCTGCAGTTATGTGCTGGATTGTTTCAGGCGCCTCTTTGCACAGCCTACACCTTGGGTCTTGTCTGGTGTGGTAGATCTGAGCCTCTATTGCTCTGGTGCTCAGGGCTTGTTCCTGGGCTGCCATGATGAGCGCTTCGGTGCTGTCGTGTAGGCTAGCCCTTTCTAGCCATTGGTAGGACTTCTTGATATCAGCCACTTCAGTTATGGTTCGGTGGTACATCCCATGCAGGGGTTTGTCTTCCCATGAGGATCTGTCCTCCAGCACTGTATCCTCTGCTCTCCATTGCCTGAGACATTCCCTGAGTTCACTGTCATTTGGGGCCTTGAGCTTGATGTACTCATGGATCTTGGATGTTTCATCCTGGATAGTGGCTTCTACACTCACTAGTCCTCAGCCTCCTTCCTTGCGGCTAGCATACAGTCTCAGGGTGCTGGATTTGGGATGGAACCCTCCATGCATTGTGAGTATCTTTCGTGTTTTAACATCCGTGGTCTGTATCTCTTCCTTTGGCCATCTTATTATTCCTGCAGGGTATCTGATAACTGGCAGTGCGTAGCTGTTTGTTGCCCGGGTCTTATTTTTGCCATTGAGCTGGCCTCTCAGGACTTGCCTTACTCGTTGGAGGTATTTAGCTGTTGCAGCTTTCCTTGTTGCCTGCTCCAGGTTGCTATTTGCCTGTGGAATTCCAAGGTACTTGTAACTTCTTCGATGTCTGCTATTGTTCCTTCTGGGAGTGAAACCCCTCCTGTGTGGACTACATTGTCTCTCTTTGTCACCATCTGGCTGCATTTCTCGAGCCCGAATGACATCCCAATGTCAGTACTGTAGATCCTGGTGGTGTGGATCAGGGAGTCAATGTCACGCTCGCTCTTAGCATATAGCTTGATGTCATCCATGTAGAGGAGGTGACTGATGTTGGCCCCATTTCTGATTCGGTATCCATAGCCAGTCTTGTTGATTATTTGGCTGAGGGGGTTCAGACCTATGCAGAACAGCAGTGGGGACAGAGCATCACCTTGGTATATCCCACATTTGATGGACACTTGTGCAAGTGGCTTCCCATTGGCTTCAAAGGTGGTTTTCCACAGCTTCATTGAGTTTCCTATGAAGGCTCTTAGAGTCCTGTTGATGTTGTACAGCTCCAAGCATTCAGTGATCCATGTGTGTGGCATTGAGTCATAGGCCTTCTTGTAATCAATCCAGGCTGTGCACAGGTTGGTGTGTCGTGACTTGCAGTCTTGGGCGACTGTTCTGTCGACCAGGAGTTGGTGTTTGGCTCCTCTGGAGTCTCTACCAATGCCCTTCTGAGTTTTACTCATGAATTGATCCATGTGCCTATTTATCTTGGTTGCAATGATGCCTGACATGAGCTTCCATGTTGTGGAGAGACAGGTTTTTGGCCGGTAGTTGGATGGGATTGCACCCTTTGAGGGATCCTTCTGGATCAGGATCGTTCGCCCTTCCGTTAGCCATTCGGGGTGAGTCCCATCTCTTAACAGCTGGTTCATTTGTGCTGCCAGGCGCTCGTGGAGTGCGGTAAGCTTCTTTAGCCAGTAGGCATGTATCATGTCAGGGCCCGGTGCTGTCCAGTTCTTCATACCTGAGACTCTTTCTTGGATGTATAGCACTGTGATGGTTACTGGATTTTGTTCAGGGAGGTTGCTATGTTCTTTTCTCAGAGAGACCAGCCACTGGGCATTGCTGTTATGTGCTGTCTCTTAGTCCCATTTACTTTTCCAGTACTGTTCAGTTTCTAGCCTTGTTGGGTCTGCTCGGCTGTTTTGACCCTGCCACTGAGCGTACACTTTTGCAGGTTGAGTTGCGAAGAGCCTGTTTATTCATCTGGCTTCATTGTCTCTTGTGTACCTCTTTAGGCGGCTGCTCAAGGCTAGGAGTCTTTGTTTGGCAGTTTCCAGTGCTTCATGTATGGACATCTGGCTGTATCTCTTAGGTACTTGCTTTCTCATTGTACCTCTTTGAGCCTCTGTCAGCTTACTCACATCCTTCCGAGTTGCCTTGATTTTTGCCTCTAACCGTTGCTTCCATGGTGGGTACTGTTTTCTTCCATGGTTGCTCTTATAGCCAAGCATCTCAAGGATCACTGCTGCTGAAGTGTAAACCAGTTCATTGGTTTCTGTGATGGTTGTGGTAGGAATTGCCCTCAATGCTTCATTCACAGTTTCCAGTAGACTTTCAGGCGGTACATCACTTAACCGTTTTAGCTGGTGTCGGGGTTGCCTAGTGTTCATTGTAGACATGATCTTGTCTTTCAGGTCAGTTGCTGCCTTGCTCAGCGTAATTGTGGTTGTTGGGGCTGTGTACCCAATCTCAGGGTGGGAGTGTGGTATAAGCTCCTCTCTGACCTGTTGTTCTGGCTCTCCCGTGGCATCGTATTGTATTGCTTCAATCTCAAGTTGTGATAGGAGTTGCCGTTTGTGGATGTTAGAGCACTGGGCTACCAGTTGTTTGGCAGTTAGCCCTGATTGTGGGTTTCGAAGCATCCATTCATTCCACAATCTCTGCATGTAACCCCTCTGGGTGGGATTACTTGAGTAGTAGCATCCTAACAGAACCTTGTTCTCACATCTAGTCCATTTCCGTCTTGTTCCAGTTGCCCACTTTCCATCAGGGTGCTCTGGTCCCTCAGCACCTGACGCAGACCTTGTTTGGCCGGGCGACGTCTGAGCCGGCATGACATGTGGTTCATTGTCTCTCATGTTGTGAGGTAGGCAGTAGCGTTGAGGGTCTTGCCCAAGGACCCTCACTGGGTGATGTTAATTGCCCGTCATTGTTATGGTAATTGCCCCATTTCCATTGTCATGGTAATTGCCCCATTTTCCATTGCCATTAATTGTTCATTCCTGGGAATCGAACCCGGGTTTCCTGCATGACAGTCCTGCACCTTTGAAGCCAGACCAATAAACAGGCTCTTCGCAACTCAACCTGCAAAAGTGTACGCTCAGTGGCAGGGTCAAAAAAGCCGAGCAGACCCACCAAGGCTCGAAACTGAACAGTACTGGAAAAGTAAATGGGAGAAAGGAACAGCACATAACAGCAATGCCCAGTGGCTGGTCTCTCTGAGAAAAGAACATAGCAACCTCCCTGAACAAAATCCAGTAACCATCACAGTGCTAGACATCCAAGAAAGAGTCTCAGGTATGAAGAACTGGACAGCACCGGGCCCTGACATGATACATGCCTACTGGGTAAAGAAGCTTAACGCACTCCACGAGCGCCTGGCAGCACAAATGAACCAGCTGCTAAGAGATGGGACTCACCCCGAATGGCTAACGGAAGGGCGAACGATCCTGATCCAGAAGGATCCCTCAAAGGGTGGAGTCCCATCCAACTACCGGCCAATAACCTGTCTCTCCACAACATGGAAGCTCATGTCAGGCATCATTGCAACCAAGATAAATAGGCACATGGATCAATTCATGAGTAAAACACAGAAGGGCATTGGTAGAGACTCCAGAGGAGCCAAACACCAACTCCTGGTCGACAGAACAGTCGCTCAAGACTGCAAGTCACGACACACCAACCTGTGCACAGCCTGGATTGATTACAAGAAGACCTATAACTCAATGCCACACACATGGATCACTGAATACTTGGAGCTGTACAACATCAACAGGACTCTAAGAGCCTTCATAGGAAACTCAATGAAGCTGTGGAAAACCACCCTTGAAGCCAATGGGAAGCCACTTGCACAAGTGTCCGTCAAATGTGGGATATACCAAGGTGATGCTCTGTCCCCACTGCTGTTCTGCATAGGTCTGAACCCCTTCTGCCAAATAATCACCAAGACTGGCTATGGATACCGAATCAGAAATGGGGCCAACATCAGTCACCTCCTCTACATGGATGACATCAAGCTATATGTTAAGAGCGAGCGTGACATTGACTCCCTGATCCACACCACCAGGATCTACAGTACTGACATTGGGATGTCATTCGGGCTCGAGAAATGCAGCCAGATGGTGACAAAGAGAGGCAAGGTAGTCCACACAGTAGGGGTCTCACTCCCAGAAGGAACAATAGCAGACATCGAGGACAGTTACAAGTACCTTGGAATTCCACAGGCAAATGGTAACTTGGACCAGACAACAAGGAAAGCTGCAACAGCTAAATACCTCCAACGAGTAAGGCAAGTCCTGAGTGGCCAGCTCAATGGCAAAAATAAGACCCGGGCAATAAACAGTTACGCACTGCCAGTTATCAGATACCCTGCAGGAATAATAAGATGGCCAAAGGAAGAGATACAGACCACGGATGTTAAAACACGAAAGATACTCACAATGCATGGAGGGTTCCATCCCAAATCCAGCACCCTGAGACTGTATGCTAGCCGCAAGGAAGGAGGCCGAGGACTAGTGAGCGTAGAAGCCACTATCCAGGATGAAACATCCAAGATCCATGAGTACACCAAGCTCAAGGCCCCAAATGACAGTGTGCTCAGGGAATGTCTCAGGTAATGGAGAGCAGAGGATACAGTGCTGGAGGACAGATCCTCATGGGAGGACAAACCCCTGCATGGGATGTACCACCGGACCATAACTGAAGTGGCTGATATCAAGAAGTCCTACCAATGGCTAGAAAGGGCTAGCCTACACGACAGCACCGAAGCGCTCATCATGGCAGCCCAGGAACAAGCCCTGAGCACCAGAGCAATAGAGGCTCAGATCTACCACACCAGACAAGACCCAAGGTGTAGGCTGTGCAAAGAGGCGCCTGAAACAATCCAGCACATAACTGCAGGGTGTAAGATGCTGGCAGGGAAAGCATACATGGAGCGCCACAATCAAGTGGCTGGAATAATATACAGGAACATGTGTGCAGAATATGAACTGGACACCCCAGAGTCAAAATGGTGGTAGAGAATGAGAGGGCAAAGATCCTGTGGGACTTCCAGATCCAGACTGATAGGATGGTAATGGCGAACCAACCAGACATTGTAGTGGTGGATAAAGAACAGAGGAAAGCCGTTGTGGTGGATGTGGCAGTGCCAAGCCATGGGAACATCAGGAAGAAGGAACACGAGAAACTGGAGAAATAGCACACTGTAAACCCTAACAGTTGTACTGGCTCATAACTATTAAGGTTACACAACTTAAATATCATTTTGTAGTTGACTCAACTATAAAGTATTAAGCTCTATCAACATTTTTTCACATTTAACCTAACAGTGCTCAATATTTTAAAGCTTATTTGTATATAGCACTCAAAAATTTTAAGATCCCGAAGTAGCGTCATGACGTCATCACGTACTGGTGGGAGGGTCTTTTGTTTTCTCAACGTTAGCTCAGGTGGCCATGTTGGATTTGCCGAATGCGAGTATGCGACGTTTGAAATTGAAAGTCGAGCATTTTATTTTTCTGCAATGAGTTGCGATTTCGCCGCGCTTCAAGATGCCCCAACCTCGTTTTTTTTTCCATCCGCCTCATCGCTGATGTTTACCTCAGTGGCGCCGTCTTGTCTTCAGCCCTGATTTAATTTGGTAAGTATCGTTCACGGTTTATTTTGAATGAAATGCTTTAAAAATGCTCTTATACTACCGTAAATGTGGTTTACTGTTGTTTAAACATAGGTGTGTTACTATCGTTTTAGGGCTTAATGTGGCAAATGTACATTAGTTCGTCATAGCAGACATATGGCGAGCCAAACCCAAAATGCATTTCTGCCCGTAAGTTACGACAGTGATGAGTTTTTTTTCAGAGGTAGAAATGATCTGTTATGCTGCAATCACACTAAACGTGATCTGCGTGTGAAATTTGCATTGGAGGCTTCTGTTTGTGGCTGAAGTTTGCTGCTGGACACATTTCCAAAAATGTCACTCAAAGCCTCTAACGGTTGTGTGGGAGGAGCAACCGCCAAAAGTTTTAAGCCTGGTTGTTATATGTAGGCATTGGGTTGTTAATGCAGCTTTAAGGTTTTATAAATCACTGATCTCCATTATAAAGAAGGTTTTTGTAAAAATAAATTAATCAACATGCTCGTGTTGTGTTCAGGTACCGAACTACAGAGTGTTCAGTGTTTCACCTCCAGGTAGACGCCAAGGCCAGCCAGGTAACTTGTCTCCTGATCAGTTATTTGTCTAGAGCTATTTAAAAAAAAACAAAAAATGTAATAGTTTGTGTAGTGCAATAAATGTTTTGATCAGAATATAATTGAAACCTTTTTTTTTAACATTGAAAAATCTCATTTGGACTTTTTCAGATACTGAACTTCAAGGAGTACACCAGAAAAGAGGTGTCAGTGGGTGAGTTTTATACTTATTTATTATATATATCTTGAACTATTACCATTATTAGATTGATACGGCAGCGTGGAAACAGATTTATGCCCATTTTAACTTGCCAAAAGGTCTAAAAAGAGTTGAAATTATTTACAATTTAACTAAACATATTTAGATTGCAGGCTGAAGGTGGCACAATGGAATGGAGGTGCAAGTTGTGTTCTGCTACTTGAGCACTATGCAGTACTACATATAATACTGCAGTACTACATAGCCAATATTCCAAAATGTTTCCACTGCCATGTATGTGGAGACACTTTGGAATATTGTCATGTCTTTATGACAGTATTTTACAATCATAAAATGATGTTGCATTAGCACCATTCCATCATTTGAAACCATGAAAACTCATCTGTCAAGATCTGAAATGGATTTATGTAGAGTAGATGCAGTCAGAGGAAATTGTGCAGTTTTTACATGTTTGTGCAACTTAAAGCTGCCTTCTTCTGAGACTAAGTCCACCAAACCAGACAGGAACTAGCCAGCTTTGTTGGGATTTATGACCTCTAGGTGAATTTCTAATGAGCATAATTCAAAAACGGATAACAAATCATTTGTAAACAGCTGTAAGAAGCCAAGGTGTAACTTGCCTTAAAAATGACTTTGAGTCTTTGACCTGAAGTGGATCATGCCATAAAACACTCCATTGTCCTCTTACTAGAAATAGACATCTAGAAAAGGTATAATTTTATTATTTCTTAAAGTTCCTTAAATAAATATTGGAAGTATTTGCTCTGCATTTGCTTCAATAGTGATGGATATTTCTTTTTATTCTTTTAGGACCAGCGTGACGTGAACACGAGACGGGCACTTGTCCTCCATGCACTTCCTGTTTATCTGCAAGAAGATGCCTCCAACTTCTTCAAGACCTGTACTGTAAGTGCACACGACTCCCTGTCAATGCTTTTCTCTAATCCTTTATTATTGATTGAGATTTTATTGAGTGACATAATAAATAGGGCAATTGTTTGTAGTTTGTAAACTGAGTGATATTTTTAAATGGTTTTAAAAATGAGACGGAAGATGAAAGGCGAACATCAGGGACTCTGGATTGGAGGGAGCGGGAACCTTTTTTAGTTTACCTTTTGTGCTCCTGATCCATCATTATTTGAATAAAGAAAATTAAGCTTTATTCTTAAATTATTTTATAAATGTCCTCCATTTTCAGAAAAATGCTAAAGAACTTTTTAAAAACACAATTTTAATTGGAGTTGGTCCTTAAAGCATCACAGCCAGTTGATTAAAAGCTAACAGAATGTTAGCATGAAAAGATTCCCATTGACAGATGGCAGGAATGTCAGTTTTGGACATTAGTGTGATGAATATCTTTGAGGGTCTGAACTCATCTGTGTTTTTTGTTTTGTATTTTCCAGAATACCAGACCTCACAGACACTGCTGTGGGAATCTTCTCAGTTGTCGTGGTGATGCTCCTGATGCTGCCGTCAGTGGTCCCACAGATCAGGCTGACTAATCTCTTCTACTCTTCGGGGACATCTATGCTCTGGACCTACGGCACCCCAAAAAACTTGAACTTGCCTTCACATTTATTCAGAACGCTGTCATGAGCCTTGAGGACGGCAAACCACTGAAAGGACGCTGAAGAATTGACGCTGAAGAATGTTTCGTTGAGGGAGTCTTCCAGAATGGACTATTTTTTGGTTTAAGTGTTATGCAACTGATGTTTTTGTTGTGATCATTTGCTTTTTCTGCCGTACAATACAAAACCAACACTTTTTGTCAATATGTTGTGTGGCACTCTTATAATGCAGTTTTATTTCACTGACTGATCTTCATCCTCTTGATATTTCTGCTTTTTTTAAAGAGCAATTAAAAAAAGTGAATTAAGCAATCACTATTGTGTGGCTTTCATGTTTGTTGGTTTTTATCAATGTTAGCTTTTAAAATGTTGTAGTGGGGCAGCATCAATACCTCTGTTTAGAATACATTTCAAGTCCAAACATTTCAAGCTGAAGAATTTTAAATATTTTCAATGCTACACATTTAATGAGTTAGAGAATTTATAAAACATTTGAGTGAATTTTACATATTTTATGAGTTGAGTAATATTATAAAAATATAGTTAATTAAAGTGGTTTTTTTAATTAGAAAATATTAAAAACTTCGAGTAAATAATCTCTCTTTTATAAGTTGAGGAATCTTAATATTTTTAATATGAAATAATACAAATTTTAGCCAACTGACAATATAAATTTTAATAAATGTTAACTTAAAAGTTTTAATAATATAACTTAAAAACTATTGTGTAATCTGTTACAAAATAATTTTTAAGTTCAGTCAACTCGTTAGGGTTTACAGTGCAGGGACTCAGAGAAGAACTGGAGAAAGCATGGAAAGTGAAGGTGACAGTGGTGCCTGTGGTAATTGGAGCACTCGGGGCAGTAACCCCCAAGCTGGAGGAGTGGCTACAACAGATGCCTGGAAAGACCTCAGACCTCCCAGGCCTCTGGTAGAGGACCCGAGCTTGGAAGAGAAACCACCCGCGGAGGGTGAGAGGGGCGTTTCATATATATATGTGTGTGTGTGTGTATATATATATGTATATATATGTATGTGTGTGTATATGTATGTATATATATGTATAGAGAGAGAGAGAGAGATGCACATCAAATTGAATGTTTATTTTTGTAAAACTATTTCTGTTTTTTTTGTCGTTTACTTTGAGTTGTGGAGCCTAATTATTTAAGTTATTTGCAACCTAATGTTGTGTATTTATTTCAAGTTTTTATGTGAAACTGTCCTGAATCAATAAGAAAATATAAAAAGTTTGGAGTGTTTAAGGTTTAATGTATTTAAGAAAAGGTTAAGACTCTTAGACTCTAGACTAAGACATCACTAATATCATCTATCATGATATTTCACTTGATTTCATTGAATTTTTTTTTTTTTTTTTTTTTTTTTTTTTTTTTTTTTTAACTTGTCCTGTCCAACAGCTAGGCAGACAGATGAGAGCTGAGGGCCTCTTGGGTTGGACATATTTTACTTTAACAAGAGGGGTTATTAATCTTCAGACAAACCAAAGGTATGTCTGAATAAACCCCTTTTGTAATTGAGGCCAAACTTTATTAATTCCAAACATGTCTGAAAATCTTTGGTGTTGGACCGGACGGAAAAGGAAAGAGGGGAAGAAGAGAGAGGGACGTCAGAGAGAGGGGGGGTAGGGGGTGATAATAGGAGGGGAAGGGGGATAAGACCATGAAGCAGCATAAAGCAACAAGTTTACTGGTTGTTAATCATTATGGTAAGGTTCAAATGTAAAAAAAAACCCAAAAAAAAGGGCGGAGCCTGTCCACACACACACTCAAATGTTATAAACACACCTGTTAGTTGCAAAAAAGTCCACCTGTCGACATGTACACAAAACAGATAGTGTTCACACGCATACTTATGCCTTAAAACCAACTAGTGTGAAATATTTCAGTCATTCAGTCTGTTGAGCTAACACCTGTGCTCAGGTGAGTGTTTATGTTCTTCTAAAATGGATGGTGGAACGTGAAAAGAAGGAGGGAGAGTGCCCAGCCATCCCCACCCCAAGACCCCCACCGCACCAGCAGCGGCAGCCGGATTCCCCCCAACGCCACACGGGAACCGGCAGGGAACAACCGCCGCCCGGGCGACCAAGCCCGCCACCCAGGCCAGGGCCAGCAGGGCCGCCGCAAGGCCCCCAGAGCCAGAGAGCAGGGAGGCACGGAGGGAAAGAGGGCGCCGCCCCAGCCCAACCAGGAGAGCAGCCCCCCCGCCGCGCCGGGAGAACCCAACGCAGGGCCCCACCGGAGAAGGACGCCCACAGCCCCAGACGAGCACCCCACCACCACCCAGGAGTTCCGGGCATCCCCCCGCCCCAACCCCAGGTACGGGCCAGGACCCCCCAAGGGAGACCCACTCCGCACTCCAGGCAGCCATCCGCCCGGCCCACGGTTGGTCCAGGGAGGAGCGAGGCAGGGGCCCGCCGCCCCCGCCCAGAAGGGGGGAACCCCGGGGAAAAAAGAGGGCCCACAAGGGGTGTTGTAAATATGGCCCGACCAGGCTCGGCCACAGTTGGAAATTTGGCGGGGCCCAGCACTCAGGAGCAAGGACCAGAACCCACCCCCCAGGGACACGAACACCCCCGGCTCAGATGTAATGTGAACCCCCCCACCGCGCGGAGAGAGCACCGCCGGGCCCAGGAATCCAGCACCCCGGGGACACAGCCGCCGTTGCAAAGGGGCCCGTACCCCCCACCAGGGAAGAGGCAGGGGACAGATGGTCCTAGGTCCCACCTTCCTTGCAAAATGTGTGTGCGTGTATGTGTGTTTGAGAGTGTGTGTGTGCATGTGTGTGTGTTTATGTTGGGATGTATATATTGAGGGGGGAGGGGTGTGTGTACTAAGGGGGGTGCGGTTAAAATTGGCGGGTATGGCACTAAGGGGACGTCTCCTGATTACTCACAGTGACGTCCCCTCACCCTCCCCACCAAGGGGCCCTAAATGTCTAAGGTGCGGTTAAAATTGGAGGGTAGGGTGCTAGGAGGACATCCGCTGCTTGCTGGCAGTGATGTCCAAGCACCCCCCCTACCAAGGGCCCTACATGTCTAAGGTGCAAATAAAACCGAAAGAGGGGGGGCCCACTCCATACGGCAACCACAGGAGGGGGGTCACTGCCTAGTAAACCCCCCCCCCCCAAGGCTCATCGCAGGCTAAGCCCCCCACCCCCTCACCCTATTATGAGGTTATATGAGGAAGGGGGTAAGTTGGGGACAGATGATAGACTGTCCCCCGGTGGTCAAACCCGCCCCCCCCCCCAGCAAGGGGGCCAGGCCCACCCAGCCCCGGGGCCCCACCCCCGGAGGCGCAGACACCCCAGGCCCAGCACCACCACCCCCACACAGAGAGAGGGGAGCCAGAAAGCGCCGACCCCCCCGGAGCAAGCCCAGGCCCCCACCCCCAAACGCCGGCCCTAGAAGAGCTCTGGTCAGGCCTCGACGGGACCGAGGCAGCCAACCGGCCGGGGAAACCGCCGATGGCCTCAGCGGAGACCCCGACCCGTCAACCCCCCCTGCCCCGTACCAATAGTGCCCCCCCCCCCCTCCCCCAGAATGCCCCCCCCACAGGACAGGGCCGAAAAGACCCCCACCCCACCCCACCCCCAGACCCCGCAGCCGAAGCGGATGACACCCAGAGCGACCGGGGGCCCCAAGAGGGTTGTCCCGTCCCGCCCCAGAGCCAGGGAAGGGCCGATCCCAGCCCCAGGTGTAGACGGGAAGCCCATCCAGCGCCGCTGGGCCCCCCCCCCAAGCAGCGCCCCCCGCCAACCCCCCCCAGCACAGGCAAAGGGACCACCCCCCCAAGCCAAGCCAGACCACCACCCCACCCCCCCACCACGCACCCCCACACCCAAGCCCAGAGGACCACGCAGCGCCCCAGGCCGCCCCACCCAGGCGCCGGACCCGACCCCCCGACCAACGGAGCCCCCACCACCCCCGGCCAGGCACCGGAGGCCCCGACCCCCACCCCGGCCCACGGCAGAAGGGCAAGGAGCAGCGACGACCATGCCCCCCCCACCCCCTAAGTCACGGAGTTAGCTATGGGAGACCAGAGAGACCGAATTCTTTCAAAGTTACTTGAACTTTGGGCTGACATTTTTTCCAAGCTGATATGATCAAGCAGCAGATTTCTGTGTTGACTTATATTTATATTTTTTTTGCTTTTCCAATTTATTAAAATAGTTTTTTTGGCAATGCAAAGAGTTATGAAAATGATAGAGCCTAATCCTCCTTCTACATCGATGGCACTCATGTCACCAAGCACACAAAGTGACGGTGAAGCTGTGATTGAAACCTTAAGCCAGACTGATAGATCGGCACATACCTGCTGCCAGAGAGCCTGGACAGGCGTGCAGAACCATAGTGCATGCATGTAATTGTCGGGTAGATTACTGTCACAGTGCTGACAAATGTCTGAGTTACTGAGACCCATCTTGAACATCCTCTGTCCAGTGTAGTAAATTCTGTGAAGAGTTTTGAAATGGATTAGCTGCAGATTTGGATTTTTTGTCATTTTAAAGGTGTTTAGACAAAGTTCTGACCAAAAACTTTCATCTGTGCTGATGCTCAAATCCGCATCCCATTTTGTTGTCGGAAGTGAAATATTGTTATCTAAATTACATAAAAGTTTGTATATTTTGGAGAGAGTTTTATTCATTGAGAAATTGATCAGAGTGGTAACTACATCTGGTAGCTTTAAATCGTTGTCTCTGTATTTAAACTTTTTAGTAATAATTGATTTAAGTTGCTGATATTCCAAGAAGTTATATATTCCATGTTTGTCTTGAAGTTCCTGGGGAGTTATGAATCTTCTATCAATAATTATGTGCTCTAGTTGTTTTACGCCCCCTGCTTGCCAAGCTGGGAAGTGGATAATTTTTTTGTTTATGAGGATGTCTGGGTTGTTCCAGATGGGTGTCATTTTGCACGGTTGAATTGATGATTTTGATATTTTGAGAAATTCCCACCAGGCTGTTAAAGTGGCATTTATATTAATACTTTTGAAACAATCCTGTTTTTTAACTATTTGACTAATAAATGGTAGCTGTGACAGGTTGATCTTTCCACATAACGCCTGTTCCAAGTCTAACCATGAGTTGGTTTCTGGATTATTTTTTAACCATTTTAAGATGTATTGTAATCTATTTGCAAGAAAGTAATTGTGGAAGTTAGGTAATTCTAATCCTCCACAGCTTTTTGCAGATTTTAAAGTTTTTAGACTAATTCTTGCAGGTTTATTGTTCCATAGAAAGCTTGATATGGATGAGTCTAATGTTTTGAACCATTTTAATGGCGGTTGTGTGGGAATCATTGAGAAGAGATAATTAACTTTGGGTAAGATTTTCATTTTAACCGTGGCTACCTTGCCCATAAGGGACAAAGGCAGGTTGGTCCAGCGTGTTAGATCGTCCTGTATGTTTTTCAGTAATGGGGTGTAGTTTAGCAGCACCAGTTCTGATATTTTGGGGGAAAAATAAATACCTAGATATTTTATATTGCCTGATTTAACTGGTATTGTGAGTCCTTGCTCCGCATTACTGTTCAGTGGTAATAAAACAGATTTATTCCAATTAATGGAATAGTCTGATATAGAAGAGAATTCATTAATGATTGTTGCCGTTTCATTTACAGAATGTATATTACTTAAAAACAGCAATATGTCATCTGCATAGAGACTAATTTTATGATGGCTGTGTTTGGTTTTAATTCCTTTAATACTCTCATTCTGTCTTATTGCTGCAGCTAGAGGCTCGATAAATATTGCAAAAAGAGAGGGGGAGAGTGGGCAACCCTGTCTAGTTCCTCTTCCAAGAAAAAACCTGTTGGAAGTCTGTTTATTAGTTCTAACTGATGCATTGGGGTTGTGATATAATATTTTGATCCAATTGATGAATGATTCTCCAAACCCAAACTTATGGAGGGCAGCAATGAGGAACTTCCAATTTACTCTATCAAAGGCTTTTTCAGCATCCAGTGATAGTATAGTCATTTCCTGGTTTTTGATGGTGGCAAAGTCTATTATGTTAACGAGTCTGCGGACATTGTCATCCGAGTGTCTGCCTTTGATGAATCCAGTTTGATCAAAGTCAATTATGTGAGGAGTGACTTTTTCTATTCTCTGTGCTAGTGCTTTGCAGATAATTTTTACATCTGCATTAATTAAAGAAATGGGGCGATAGCTTGAAGGACTCGTGGAAATTTATTTTCAAATATTCTATAGCAAACTGGCTAGCCTCCAGCCATGAAATGCTTTCAATATAGCATTTTTATAAAAACACAGCTTTGTTTACTGTTGTGTTCCTCCACTCAAATTCTCCTCTGAATGCCAAATATATTATTTCGTGTATACAACATGAACATTTAATTTCCCACCTGTAACTTGCAACTTTTTCCCCCATTGATTGTGGCTAGCCCCCCATTAATAATCTGTCTGCTTTAGAGGCTGCAGTTGTCCCAGATACAAATTACCCCAGCAATAGCTCAGTTGCTTCGCATCTTCAAGGAAAAGTCGAGAGGCGACCTGGGAGTTGGAGAAGAAGGGAGCACAAATGTTTCTGAAAGCTGATCTGGATTTTTTTCCCCCTCTGCTGGCTTTTACCCACAAATGCTCATAAACAGTCGGTCAGCAGAAAGTGAGCAAAGGGATTGCTTTGTAGCATTGCAAAGTAAGGTGAACAAAGACATGGTGACAGCTTGTCAGTATTTACTTCCAACTCTTTCACTGTGGTGACAAAAATAACAAAGGATAAGATTTTTTCAAATCTATTTTTACATAGAAATTCTTTCACGAATGGTGACACATAAATGTTTAGAGTAAAAATGTACTTTACGCTGGAATGAAGTACCTTTTGTATTCTGATTGGTGATTTTGAGTGATCCTTTGATTCATCAACTGTTATGTGATTAATGGGTTCAATAACACGGGCCCATGTAATCTAGTTTCTGAGGAAAACCTGCTTACAGGAGAAATTAGCTCACTGGTTAATATGTGGTAACCAAGTTAGACTCCTCCACTTCCTAACAATGACATCATCACAACTTTGGTTTTACCTTTTCTGCTATTGTCCTGCTAAAGAACAAATTTTCAACAGTGTATCACAGCCAAGTTTCATTGGAAGAAACAAATGGTATATTCAGACTGGCAAAGTCCCTTGGTCCGGACCGAGTCTGCTTTATTTGGTCCAGATAGAGTCCTGAACCTCGTGTTTCGTCTGAACTCAGACTGCCTTCAAGCAGAATGCGCTGTTATGCACCAAAGCTTGTAAACAAAAGCGCGTGAATGAAGACGTCTACAGTCATTGACCAGGAATTACAAGGACGGGGCAAAGCAACGAGAGAAAGAAATTCTGGAAGTTCTCCGCTGCAATAATTGTCTGGATTGTTCACTAATGCAAATTATATTTTGCTTACCAATTTTGAACACCCTTTATCAGTGTCAGGTACAACACTTTTTACTGCTGCTTTTCTACTGCAGAGCCACGCTGTAGGGCGGTTACTAAGGAGATGGCGAAAGGTACACTAAGTGTTTATGACATATTGATTGTTGGGTAAACGGTGTGAGAAGCAATGTGTATCACGTTAAAAGAACCAAGGCCATCTCAAAAGATGGGTCCGAGAGTGGTTCCTGGTCCCGGACCAGGGTCCCCTTTGGTTTATTCAGACAGAAAATTTGCTACAGAATATTGGGGGAACTTTGGTTTCCTTAAAGCCAACCAAGTGTGTTTGGTCTAAATGCAGCCATAGACTGGGGATAAAATGTTTTCCCAATTTTAGTCTTTGGTTGTATGGCATGGTTACTTGAGGGCATGTAAATACACCCAGTAATGTCAATTTGTTTTAGTAATCAAAATATAATTTCAAAACAAAATCTCCTTTATTTTTATTCATTACTTTATTGGTAGAAAATGCCAGAGTACATTCTGGGCTGACGAACCTTAAACTACCCTACATTGCTTTGATTTAAATTCTATTGAATCTTTTTCACCGACAGATGAGTCTTAAAAAAATAGCTTAAAGACTCACTCCAATGGAAACTGTGTTTTTGTTTTTTTTAACATGTTTGTGGCATTTTGTGATGAAGGAGGGCACATATAAAGAAAATTAAGCTTTGGATTTGCATTTCTGAGTATTTACCTTGTTCAAATAGTTGTGAATCAGGAGCAGACAAATAGAAATTCTATTTGAAACAGAGCATATTGTGACTTGAGGAATACGCAGGGCGGGCCACAAGCTCCCTCCATTCTGATGCATCCGATTGTAGACAAATAGATCCATGCATGTCATTGTTTTCCTCTTTCAAGCTGGCATCTGGTTACTTCTGTACATCTGTGCATGTGTAAATTGAACAAGGAAACCATTGGATGTGAGATTTAGGGTATAGTTGTGTTTTTGGGAATCAAAGTGTTAATATTACCACTGCAAATGAGCTCATAGCTTGAAGTTCACTGGGAGCTATTTTCCATCTTCTCTTCACACGGCTGTTTTTCTTGACTTGTTTACTGGTGTCTACATAATGAAGCTGACAAAAGCTTTTGTGAACACTTAATTATTAAATTTGCTCTGAAAATGTTCAAACCTAACATTTATAAAGAGAATGAAGTTCATTTCTGAATCTGAAACAAATGTGCAAAGGAAGTTCTTGCACTGACAGTGATGCATGGCTTACCAACACAACCGTAATAGGCCGTTTATGAAGAGTAAAAAATGACTACCACATTTTGGATTCTTTTCTCACATAGTTAAGAACTACATTTGTCATGGTTAGTGGTGAAAGGAGGACCATCATACGGGTAATGGAAGCAGGCAAGTGAAAAATTAACCAAAAACTTGAATTAAAAATTGAACTAAAACGATGAAATGGCTACCCGAAAAAGGAGACAAGTAGCAGGCAATGGAGCAATGTGGAGGGAGACAAAGATGTTATGAGGATTTAAATGAAAAATCAAGCGGCAGCTGGAATAAGAACTAAAAGAAGGTTAGAGTTCAACACAATTCCAGGGGTGGGGCTAAAAGAGATTAACCTATTAAAATAAACTAAATTCAGAAAAAAATCAAGAGAAATCGTTAACAGAGAAAAGTAGAATAACCGACACAAAAGACTACCAACTGATGCCACAGATCCTGACAACGCGCTGCAGTTTGTTGGCACTAAATGGTAATTAGTGAGCTGTCGTTATGGTCATTCCCTAAATTGAGGACAACTGAGCTGGAAAATTGGTGTAAGTCTATCCCTGATGGTGGATTTAGAGCACAGAACTGATGTTTTTGAACAATTTCTTTTCTGTTTTTTTCCATTTTGCTACAGTTGTTAATTATACTTTAAACAAAAATTGTATTTTTCAAAAATAGCATTTACATTTTATATTTTATTAACACTTTGTCTAAAAGTGAAACATCTCTCACACTGAAGGCTAACACTAGCGTGCACTGTTCTGTAATTGGACAGAGATTGATCCCCCCCCCAGTTGTTTCAAAAGGATTTGGTGAATAGCTGTTATTCCACAGACTCTCATCCTTATCCAGGGGAAAAAAAGCAATTAAAGCTGGTTTTGATAGAAGCCATGGCCTTGCATTATTCACAGCTTAGCTCTGGGCCTTAAGGAGGCTGTCAGTGCTTCCTAACAAACTACCTTTCGAGATTTTCTGAGACGTTTCTCTTAGAAGAAGAGATGTCACCTGACAATTTAACAAAAACTCGAACAAATAACATTCTAAGAACATAATTTCCTTTAACTACTTTATATAGTGTCGTAAAAGCTGTCACCACACGGCAACAGCAGTCTTGTCCAACAAATGAACAACATGCGTCTACAAATCTCAATAAAAAGGACAACACATATCTTAAATTGACATTTTAAAACTTGGTTCAAAGTGATGGTTTTAAAGACTGAGATTGACCAATATCACAGGCTGATCTACACAACATCAAAAATAAAAGTATCTCTGTTGTCTGTTTTGATGACATTTATTCCCGGACTTCTGGCAGAAATAAATTCAAGAAATGAAAAACGCACACTAACTAGACAGCACCTTCCAATAACTGCAATGTTTATCTTACATAATTATCTTTAAAACTTACATTAACCTTGGTTTGCATTTACAATTGTTTTCATTTAACTTGGAAGTTAAATCTAAGTGTTATATTTCTCGAACAAAAGAAAATAAAGCTTAATAGCCGTCTCCTAAACTGATTTCCTTGCTGTTTCTCTTCCTGAGGATTCCCATCAGCACTTCTGCCACTTCAGCAATATTCCAAAATGTTTAGAATCACACTTAAATTTTGATCATAATGTCAGTGGGGAAAAGATCCACAAATCGTAAAGATGTCATTAAAGGGAACAAGTAACCCATGAAATTAGATTTTGCTAAATAATCCATGCAGAGTTTCCCTCCAAATACCACTGAAGTGCTTCAACACAAAGTTTGATAGTACAACATCTACAGAAAGTAACCTTTCCTAAATAATGTCAGCCTTTTGAGCCTGAGCTACCCTCAAACTTTCACAGCTGAAATTCTATCCCAAATGTTAAAAAATAATGGATGGAAAATTGATTGTACATTTGTTTACAGATTATCTTTGTTGTACTTTCATCCCCACTGTATTTAAAACAAATGTCAGTATTGTACACTAACACCTACTTAACCTTATTTAAGGGTTGCCTTTTTATGTTTTTTAGATATTTATATATAAAAGAAAAAAATGCCCCTCTCACCCTCCACGGGTGGTTTCTCCTCCAAGCTCGGGTCCTCTACCAGAGGCCTGGGAGCTTGAGGGTCCTGCGCAGTATCTTAGCTGTTCCTAGCACTGCGCTTTTCTGGACTGAGAGGTCTGAGGTCTTTCCGGGTATCTGTTGTAGCCACTCCTCCAGCTTGGGGGTTACTGCCCCGAGTGCTCCAATTACCACAGGCATCACTGTCACCTTCACTTTCCAGGCTTTCTCCAGTTCTTCTCTGAGTCCCTGGTATTTCTCCAGTTTCTCATGTTCCTTCTTCCTGATGTTCCCATGGCTTGGCACTGCCACATCCACCACGACGGCTTTCCTCTGTTCTTTATCCACCACTACAATGTCTGGTTGGTTCGCCATTACCATCCTATCAGTCTGGACCTCGAAGTCCTGTGTGTGTGTGTAAACATATATATATATATATATATATATATATATATATATATATATATATATATATATACACACACACACACAGTGGTGGACAAAATTGTTCGTTCCCCTCAGTTAAAGAAAGAAAGTCCACAATGTTCACTGAAATTACTTGAATCGTTCAAAAGTAACAATAAATAAAAATTTATTGAAAATTAAATAATCAATATCAGCGATTACTTTTGAATTTTAATTAACAGATTTATTTAAAAAAAAAAAAAAAACTAATGAAATAGGGCTGGACAAAAATGATGGTACCTCCATAAAAGACTGAGAACTAATTGCCCAGGGGGTCATGATGAACTCAGGTATGTCCTTTAATTGACATCACAGGTGTTTTCAAACCCATAATCAGTCAGTCTGCCTATTTAAATGGAGACAAATAGTCACGTTGCTGTTTGGTGAAAAGGTGTGAACCACACTGAACACGGACAACAGAAAGCCAAGGAGAGAATTGTCCCAGGACATTAGAAACAAGATTATAGACAAACATCGTAAAGGTAAAGGCTATAAAACCATCTCTAATCAGCTTGAAGTGACAACAGTGGCACATATTATTCAGAAGTTTAAGACCCACGGGACAGTAGCCAACCTCCCTGGATTTGGCCGGAAGAGGAAAATTGAAGACAAATTGAGGAGACGGATAGTTGGAACTGTATCCAAAGAGCCCAGAACAACGTCCAAAGACATTAAAGTCGAACTCCAAGATCAAGGTACATCAGTGTCAGATTGCACCATTCGTCGTTGTTTAAAAATGTATTTCTAGTGTTTTTAAAATGTTCTTGTTGTGTTTTTCGGATCCTGGAGGACATACATATAAAAAAAATTAAGCTCCAGATTGTATTTCTCAGTATTTCTATTTTCAAATCATTGTGAATCTGACAAAAAAAGGTAATTTGAGAAAGATTGTAATTGTGATGTGGAAAATATATGTGTGTGTGTGTGTGTGTGTGGGGGGGGGGGGGGGGGGGGGGGGGGTGAGGTTGCTCCGCCATTGGTCCCACCCAGGACTCAGAGGCAAATTTCTAAAGAACTTCTGATGCTCTGCAGAAAGTATGTCCTGGAAAATGACAATGTTTTTTTTTTAAATTTCGGCTAAAACACCATAATAAAAATTAAAAGGCCATTGGAAACACTTTTAAAATGGCTTAAAAGATAGCCAAAGTGGAAATGTTTTCCCATAATTGAATTTTCCATTTTTCCACTGAACTTCCCAAAGTTAAAGGTAAACTGGGCAGCCTGGTAACAAATCAAAGATGCTGTGAGACAAATCATCAGCATGTGATTATTATAGGTAACTATTCATGTGCTTCAGAGCTATTTCAGAGGTGCAGAATCAACAATGCACAGACATGGACACAAAGAACAAACTTGAACATCAACTTAGCCGTTAATAAAGCCAGTGGGAATGGCTTCCCTACCTTTGACTAACGCCATAGTGGACAAGTTTAGGTTTAACAGTTTTAAAAATGGCAGCTGCAGCACTGCAGGGCAGTTAGATGCAGGAGGCAGATACCCCATGAGGTGATGTGGTATAAAAGTAAAAAAGAGTGTGAGATGATCTTTTGTTAGCTGCCAAACAACAAACTGTTTCTGGAAAAAATATAAATATAAAAACTATGATTTGTTTAGGGTTATAAGTTGTTTATAGCATACTTGATATTTTGTCTCTCACTATTCATAAAATACTTGGATATTTCTCTTTTAAATAAATCAGGTCGGACATTGGTCTGAGCTCAAAACTCAGCTGTGGTTTACCTTAAGGAAATGGCTTGTTCCTCTCGTGCATTTCCCTTTTTTTAAATATTTTTTTAGCTTCTTCCCAAAGCAAAGACAGATGCATTTGTCCAAAATAGTAAATTTTTGGTAACAATTATAGACACAACAAACCTGCTAAGGGCGCGCCTTTAACTTTAGGAACATTGTTCGCTGTATTAAGCTCCTGCAGACATCGATGGTGCCATTTGATCAGCTCCTGGAAGATGTAGCAGCTCTAAATGGGAAAACACGCTGATAAAACTTAAAGTGAACATATGGTGAGCATAAAGTATTTTCAGAACACTCATTTGTAGAAGAGTTTGTACATTACCTTTTTTTCCACAACTTATATGGACTCAAACAAGAAGATTTTTCCTTGAACATCTCATTTACTGAAAGGCATAGACAGAAACATCTTATAAAAATTGACATGTGAAGTGACCTTTACATACCAGTCCCACTGAGGTTGACTCTTCTCCCGCAAGATTTCTTGATGTCATCTTCCAGTCATCCACACAGCGTAAGACATCAGTTTTAATTCTCCAAGCTATTCTTTTGTTTTATTCATGCCTGTGGGCTTTTAGTGCCCCTGGGTCCCGCAGCTCGAGCCCTGGTAAACCCCTTGTTTTAAACAGCAGAGCACAACCTCTTCATGCTAGAAAGATTCAGACTGCAGACAATTCTATTTCTTCTTTTTTACATGTGTCTCTGCTGTAACTATTATAATGTAGTTTCTGCGCATTTGTGTATAAAGTAAGAAATTAATTTACAGATCTGTGGCAGATTTGCAGTTTGGGTGAAGGCTGGATGGGCTGTTGAAATCTCAATCAAAACAAAAAGGCCTCTGCAAAAAAAGATGGCAAAGTATTCACTTTTCTGTTTTTCTCGAAGATGCTGAATGGATCTTGTTTCCCTTCAGATCTTTGGCTCGTGTATCCCTGTTCTGCAGTATCTTTTTCTTGTGCTTTCATGACTTAATGCAGGTTTGGTGGGGGATTCTTCTTCTTCTTCTCTTTACAATCCAAAGAAAACTAAATGTTTGAATCAGCAAACAGGAGAAAATAAACACAAGTGCAGAGGCAGCAGAGACTGCATCTTCCTGCTTTTAATGCAGCAAAGGCTTGCTGAAGCTTGTCAGAGGCATATAGAGACGTCAAGGACATAAAACGAAATAACGGATGTCAACCTATGTTCCAAGTATCTCTTGTACTGGTAACCAACTGGGCCAGTATATAGAACATTCAGGCTATGTGACCATACTTCATTTTTAGGTGTAAATGATCACTTTTAATGGACACCATGCAGCCAATCAGAATTTAATATTTACCTGGACCAAATTAAGAAGAGCTGAGTACATTTTAGAAACTTTCTACTTCCTAATCACAAAGTCAGACAAATCAACTCATGCAGCTATTTTTACTGTATGTTGGCATGGTTAAAAACTGGCATCATGCGCCCTTAGAGGAAACAACAGAGGTTGTTGCTCTTATACATATATTAGTGCCCTGGACTCGGATTGCCTATTCCTATTAGTTCCATTCATTACCCACTGAAGGGAGGTCTAATGTATCTTCTCCCCTGCTGCCGTCATAAGCCTCAGATTGGTTCTAGGTGGTTGGTGGGCTGCAGCCTCCTGCAGAGGAAACACACATCAAGCTTTTCCACAACTTTACTCTGGGGTCATTTCATCAAAGGAGGGGCCTTCTGATTAACTTTTTCTCAGCCTCATTGCTCTCGCTTGTTCAGATGGTTTTCATGGAGGCACCACCGTCCCCCGATTTTTGTACATTAACATTACTCTGCTTGATGAGACGTACGGCAAACTTCCAGCTGCAGCAAATTATGTTGACAGCCATCACAGATGGATACCCCCCCCCCCCCCAAAAAAAAAATGCATTACGCTTGAATGAAAAGCCAGTTTTTGAGTTTTGATTAAAACATTTGTTGTAAAAAATGTTTTTTTTTTAAAATAAATTGTTGTCTTTTTCACAATAATCTCATTCTCATTCCTTGTAAGCACAATTGCACTGTGGTCAAAATTACTACAACCTGAGCAAATGGTGTAAATTCTGTTTTAAATTGCACAAGCTAGGGAAAAAAATCACAAGCAACACCTAGGTAAGAGTAAATGAGCAAATGGAACCAAGAAGTTATTGTGCCATCTCTCAAACGAGGCATAAATTGCACCTGCTTTTCTTTTTTTTGGGGAAAAGTGTCAGTATTATAAGAAAGTATGGAAATGCAAAGAAGAACAAAGTGCTTACTTTCCAGTGGTGGTGCAGAAAAAAAATACTACATGTGTGTGTGTGTATGTGTATATATATATATATATATATATATATATATATATATATTGTAGAAAATGTATGTTTTAATATCTTATTCTTTATTATGTTACAGCTTTATCCTTAGTGTGAAGTGTACTTATTTTGAACTATCCAGATTTATGGTCGTGTGACATTCCTTTTTGCTTTATGGTTGCAGCATCCTGTGAAGACATAGGATGTTTTTTGTGCAAACTTAGGTGTTTTTCTTAGGTGCCATAAATATGCCATGGGCGATATCCGTACCATCTGGGTTGAAGATTCTTCCCCTGGGAAAGTGTGAAGATTCGTGTTCTCATGTGGAGGTTGAAGCTGACCTTTGCTCTGGATACCGGTAAAAGGAACCTTGAGTTGTCCAGGAATGATTTACTATGACCAGATGGGGACTCTCTTGATCATCGGACTGTGTGCGCTGGTGAAATGGCCCCCCGAGAGGCGGAGCGGATCCGAAGCTGGCAATCGTCAGCTATTGGCCAGAGGAAGCAGGCGGGCTATCAGCTGACGAATCAGAGCGACCAGGGGCGGAGGACCAGCGACCATGATCTTTCCGGAAGGCGGAGATTCAAACACATCTTAAAAAGACTGTTTTCAAAGTTTTCCATTGTTCTTAGGAAAATCTACGAGTACTTCGCATGTAACTTGTGCGTCAGTAGATCTTTACTTGAGAATCCAGATATATCTGCATTAATGTTTTAATCTGTGCTTTAGAACTATTGTCAGGGAAATAAACTCCGTGTATTTTTAAACCGGTTGAATCCTTGTTTGTTTTACCACTCTCGACTATCGAACACGCATGGATGGAAAGAACCCAAAAACGGACGATTCTCTTTCCTTCAATTTGGTGACCTCGAGACGTGAAGTCGGGGGTGAATAGGAAACGCGGACCAGACCGGTTGGACCA
Organism: Oryzias latipes; assembly: GCF_053564925.1. NCBI lineage: Eukaryota > Metazoa > Chordata > Actinopteri > Beloniformes > Adrianichthyidae > Oryzias > Oryzias latipes. The sequence continues at coordinate 13,002,385 of NC_136240.1, forward strand.
CATCATAGTGGCTTATTACGAGATTTCTGAGACTTTCGACGTAAAGTCTGGGGATGCTTCCTGCCATGCGGTCGACTTCTTCAGAGGCCTCATTCATAATCATGGTGAGCAGAGCCTTTTGTAAAGTCTGCGTATTGATGATCTCAAATTAAAGGAGAAGTCGATTGTATGAGTGGCACAGTGTACCCTATACGAACGAACGGGCGAGCGCACCCCAGTAAATAAGTGTTGGGTTCACCCTCCCTAGAACAGCGAATTGAACGGTGGCAAAATATACACTTTGGGCGGCAGTAAAAGATTTTGAAAAATTGGACAATTATAATTATGCAGGTTTTTCGTCTGTTCGGCCTGTACAAAATTGAACGTTGGCAAATTGGGAGCTTGTGATATTTGGAAAGCAGCAAATTGACTAGGTTTGTGTCTGTTCAACCTGTTAAGAAATCCCTTACGAAAAACAGAGTTATTATAGGAACTAATTTTGCGCGTCTAGGATTTTCGGAAACACCAAGGAGGCTTCGGCCTCTACAAATTATTTTTTTATACGCGGAGAGAAACCAAAGAAGGATTCAAAATAAACATGAGCGCTGAATTTGACAGAAGATGAGGAAAATTGTGCATTTTGTCAGGACAAAAACGACAACATGACTTGACGACTGACTGATGACAATACAGACGTGATCGCTGATGAACGGACTGAATGTATGAGATTTTGGAGACGTGACTGCTTATGAATGAAATGTATGCATGAGATTTTGGAAAGTATGGGATGAAAAACTGTTTGAAAGTAGCGAATTTTGGCTTTATTTTCCATGTTTCTGTGTGAAATGTTTTCTCTATGGACGTGGCCATCTTGTTTCGAATTAGCCAATAACGGGACGTTTTAGTTTCTTTCGAATGCGTCGACAGCTCTGATTGGCTTTGTTTGTACCATGTGGTCGGCGTGACGGCGTCCATGGAGACCGAAATGTTCAACCTGCGCTAAACTTTCATGGAACAAAGCTTAAGAGTTTGCGATCTAATTTGTGGTAAAATAACAACTGACATTGTAGTTATTGAGCGTGGTCATGACCTCGGTTGTAAGACGTCGATAAAAACAAATTTCAGTGGTCTTAGTTCGACGAAAAAGATTTTTAAGTAGAAAGGAGTCTATGAGCAGCGCTTCCGATGGAAGTTTAAGCCACAACAGCAGCTTGACTGCAGCTGCAGCCTGCAGCAACGGTCTCTGTTCTGCCTCTGTCGAACGTAGCCTAACTTTCTCTGGAATTTGCCTAAAGTTGGGCAAATCTTTCTAAAACACATTAAGGTAATATCGGTCCAATATATTTTGTGTAAAATGATTTTGCAATTATTTCGGTTTTCTTATTTTGAATAAATGTCTCTATTTTATTTTGTAATTCCTAATTACCATGATTTAGTTAAGTTTTGCTAAAAAGTAATGCTATTGACACTAATTGTAAGTATTTGTTGGTTTAGATCCGGACTCCCTTAAAAAGAATGTTTGCAATGTTTAATTTAGTTTATATGTTTATATGTTTTGATATTTCTCAGATTACTTAGTGTTGGTGTTAAAGGATTTATTGGTGTTTAAAGATAGTTTGCAGCAGATCCCATGTTTTGATGTAATTATAGTTTGAAGACAGTGTAAGTGGATGTTGTACAGAATGGGGAAAGGACAAAGCAGTGAATTAAAGTAGAAATGAACGGCATTGGAAGTGATAGAGGGTCTGTGGACACAGAAAGGTATGGTAAGGTAAGGAAAGGTGCTGGTTCTAGTAGAACAGAAGAAGGGAGAACATGAATGTTAATGCTAGTGATAAACGATTCATTTCAGTGAAATGGTTTATCTTGTTTATCTGTAAGGTGCCTAATTTGTTGTGTTATGTCTTTTGGTGTGGTTTTGAGAAAACGGTTAAAAGTTATTGTCTGCGTATTGATTGTCTGTGTTTTAACGAACCTGTTGTGGTTTAGAGTGTGAATTGTGTTTTTAGTTAAATAAGGAAAAGCCTAAATTGTGGAATTTTGTTGCTTTTAGCACTTCTCAGAATTCTTTTTGTAGGACAGCAAGTCCTTAATGGTAAGTCAAAACAATTTGTCTTTGTTTCTGGATTAAAAGTGAATGATTAGCTGCCAGTATGCATCTAAAACAATGTATTTTTCAAAGATTTTGCTCCACATCCGTCATATAGTTCAGAGAAAAGTTTAAGGTTTTTTTCCTTTGCTGATTTTCATCATTGATTAACCAACTTTAGCATCCATAGAGTTGGTGATGGTGAAAAGAAAGCATGACAGTAACAAATCTGCTTTAACAACATCTGCAGTAACAACATGTTTTTTCCAAGCAGCACATAGCTTTAATGTTGCAGGAAAGGCGCAGAGCCGTCCTGAGACCTCATAAATCTTTACACAGAAAACCCCCTCTGCTTCATTGGGTGAGTGACAAAAAGAGCATTTCTCAGTTCTTTGGCTTCACAGGAAGGAGCCGTGTTAGGGGGGTCTGACCCTCAGGTCAGCTCCGCTAATCAAATGAAGCCATGACTGCATGCATGGAGAATGCATCGGAGCGTCTGCGAGGTGATAAGAGTCGATTTAAAATACATCTGATTCATCACTGCAGAGCACATTTGAAGAAAAAGGACAAAGGGAGGAGTTGAACAACTGAAAAACAGTCATTTACACTGCAGGAACAATCCACTCTGGATAATGAAGGTGTTTAAAAAAAAAAAAGCACATAACATGATGAGTTTAAATACCCTCAGGACCTGTAGCAATGTTCAGGTATCGGAGGCCGGGACGGGAGGACGGGTATCCCCTCCTGGAAGGCGTGGGCCACCCAGGGACCCCCCAGCAGCAGCTGGAAATGGCATCTGTGGCGCTCAGGACATATGGCAACGACTGCCCACAACAAGGTACCCAACAGCAGAATGCACAGACCAGGAGCAGAGGACACGAACAGCACCCACGACCGCTCCAAGCTCCTCCACTGTGGCGAAGACCACAGGTGACAAGTCGGACAATACCACTTGGTGATGTAGGAGCCATGGTCCCTTTCAAGCTCAGAGGTAACTCCATGAATGGACACTGGTGCAATGTGTTCCTCTATAAACTGCCGGTTGCCTCCATCAGCTCTGACAAATGAACATATGACTCCTCAAACCCGGCAAAAGACCATCCAACTGACTTTTGACCAGATGGTGGAACATTCATTTGTGCATTCACCACACACGCCTGTGAATCTGTTGGGACGGAACGTTTTTGTCAAAACAGGAGCCAGCATTCTTTCAGACTGGATGCCATGCCACACCCCACAGCCAACCCCTGCTGCTGACACCTGCTGGATCCAGAGGGCCCTGAAACGCCAGGTGTGTCCATGTATTTCGGGTTTGGATGCCATGAGTCCTGTCCTAGAAGCAATATTTTTCCGCCTCCGATGACCTGAACTGCACATTCTATTATGACAGAGAGGATGATCAACTGTACCGGGAAGCATTTCATCAGGTAGATGGCCATACGTGGTATTTAAACTACACTGACATATAAATTGGTCAAGAGGGTGTATAGTTTATTTTGTATTCACACACTCACATTTGCAATGATACCGGAAGTTAGTCACACCTGTATCGCACATAGAATTAGCACTCCCCTGGTCATGAAGCTCGACAACTCAGACCCATGACTGAGAGGGATGTAAACAAAACAACTGTCTAAACTGTGATTTTCAGGTGTTCACTTCTCTCCCTCAATAAAAATGTACAGGATAACTTTGCATTCAAGAGCTAACTCCTCAGCTCTGGAGCATTTCTGCATTGTCAGTCATCGCAGCAGAGAGAAGACGGATCATGAAGATGCAGAGGTGATGTTAAAAACGCTCTCTGATGCTTCATGGTCAACAGGTTCATTTGGTGTTTGTTCATGCTTCACCGCTTCCCCGGTGGAGATTCAGGTAACTGCAGGAGCACAAATGTTTTTAGATCTCAGTGCAGCTGAGTGAAGGATGCAGATGAAGGAAATTCTGATTGGTTTGTGGAACTCTGGTGTAATTGAGCATTCATATTTTTCACGGTTTACTCCTTTGAGACCGGTTTTACAAGCAGATAATAAAACTTATCGCATGGCACATGATTTAAGGGCTGTTAGTGAAGTCACCATTACTCCAGTCCTCCCTGTGCCTGATCCACATAGCATGCTGTCAACTTTAACCCCACAATGTGTGTGGTTTGTGTGTGGTTCACTGCTATTGCTTTAGCAAGTGCCTTCTTTTGCATTCCATTCCATGAGAACAGCAGACACCTCTTCGCATTACAGTATAAAGGTGTCCGCTTGCAGTACACACGCTTGCCACAAGGATTTAAAAATTCTCCTGGCATTTTCAATCACTTTTTGAAGTGTCTAACAGGAATTTGCAACGTTGCAGAAGGGAAGTCACATTTTTAGGTACAACTGTTTCCAGCGCAGGATCTTCGATGTCTATGGAGCATAGAAAGTCTGTTATGCAGCATAAATGTCCAGAGACAGTAAGAGAAATTATGGTTTTCTTGAGTCTTTGTGGTTATGGAAGACATTTTCTTCTTTGTTTTGTGGAACCTACTGCTCCTTGAGGTCAATGCTAAACGACAAGGGTGACAGACCTCACGGCTGCAAGGCAACGACAATAAGTGGTTTCATTTCTTCACCTTGTGATCTTGCTTTTCACAGGACCGTGGACAAGGATGCCTGTTAATCTGAACTGTGCACTGATCTGTCTGTTGTTCTCCTATTTTATGTTCAATTTCTATTTTTAATCAATTTATATTTTTCCTTTCAATTAATCTGGTTTTGTGTTTGTGCCTTATCTCTGTTTGACTCTGCAATGTTTCCACTCCAAGAGAGGGAGATGGACATTAGGGAGTCTTAAGGAAATTGTTTTATTATCATCGTCAAATTGTTTTATTATTATCATTTAAATGTATTTGTTTAGAAGGGATGTTTAAATGGTAACTCAGATTGACCTTTTTCACTTTTTCTACAGCTTTGTGTGTGTGTTCCTCTCGTTCACTCATCCTGGGCACGGATGAGGAAGTTTTACGACACTGTCCTGGGTTGATAAGGCAGTTATACGACTGTCTCTAATGAACTTTTCTTTTTGTCTTGAATTTTTTTCTTCCCCACTTGTGTTCTTAATGACAGCATGAGGAGAAGCAGACCTTTGAGAAGAGAAACACTGATGGACTTTTTCCCATCACATTTGCTGCTCTCCCCTCCGCAGGCGTAACATGATTCTTGTGTCTTGTGTTTTGTTTTTCTGATATGGTTTTTGGTTATTGCTTTTTATTTTAGAGTTCCTGACCCTAACGCTAATCAATATTTAGATCCACAGCAGATTCATCTTGGGGAGAAGGTACGTATGTGTGGACACTCCAAGCTCTTTCACGGTGTTCTGTTGTATCCTCTGTATCAGATCTCTAATTACCAGGTTTATTGAGAAGTTCATAGGATGCCTGGTCCAAGCTGGTCAGCGCTTGTGGGACATACAGAAGGACGCGAGTGTTCGAGGCCCTGAAGGACCTTTTGGATTTTGTTGCATTTTACGTATTGCTATTCTTATTTAGGTAGAACAATGTATCACAGCCCCTCCAATGGGACCCCATGGAGGAGATGGAAGTAATTTCCTGAATTACGCTTGCTGTTATGTTTAACAATTCTGTTTTTCTTTTAGTCATCTGTGTGATTTTGTTCTGCCTTAACATGTCTCGCTTTCCTCCCCCTTAATTCCAGGTGTTCTTTTGCTTTACAGGAACTGTTATCTTTTTTACGGTTATGCTTTTTTTTTTACTATTTGACTTTGACTTACACTGAATTAGACTTTGAATTTGTTTTATTTACCTTGTTTACCACTTTAGTTTTTGTACTATGTAACTTTACTTAATGACATTGTGCCAAGGGGTTAGGTCGATCTTGTAAGCATGGGCATCCTTCGGGGTGGTTGTCGCAGGAGCACGGAACCGTCGCGAGACTTTTCCTGTCAGACTATACACTGAATGTTTAACTGATGCTCCAGACAGGTTTCGCTCGCACGTTCATGCATGGACGCCTAACTCCTTTGAAATATTTTGTGTTCCAGATTGTGCGGGCTTTAGACCACAGCTGTCAGGTTAGGTTAGGTTTGTAATGTTTTGTTGTTTTTGAGTGTTGTAGTGTTAAGTCTTTTAGGTGATCACACATTGTGTGATCAAGAGAGGGAAATGTAGAAAATGTATGTTTTAATATCTTATTCTTTATTATGTTACAGCTTTATCCTTAGTGTGAAGTGAACTTATTTTGAACTATCCAGATTTATGGTCGTGTGACATTCCTTTTTGCTTTATGGTTGCAGCATCCTGTGAAGACATAGGATGTTTTTTGTGCAAACTTAGGTGTTTTTCTTAGGTGCCATAAATATGCCATGGGCGATATCCGTACCATCTGGGTTGAAGATTCTTCCCCTGGGAAAGTGTGAAGATTCGTGTTCTCATGTGGAGGTTGAAGCTGACCTTTGCTCTGGATACCGGTAAAAGGAACCTTGAGTTGTCCAGGAATGATTTACTATGACCAGATGGGGACTCTCTTGATCATCGGACTGTGTGCGCTGGTGAAATGGCCCCCCGAGAGGCGGAGCGGATCCGAAGCTGGCAATCGTCAGCTATTGGCCAGAGGAAGCAGGCGGGCTATCAGCTGACGAATCAGAGCGACCAGGGGCGGAGGACCAGCGACCATGATCTTTCCGGAAGGCGGAGATTCAAACACATCTTAAAAAGACTGTTTTCAAAGTTTTCCATTGTTCTTAGGAAAATCTACGAGTACTTCGCATGTAACTTGTGCGTCAGTAGATCTTTACTTGAGAATCCAGATATATCTGCATTAATGTTTTAATCTGTGCTTTAGAACTATTGTCAGGGAAATAAACTCCGTGTATTTTTAAACCGGTTGAATCCTTGTTTGTTTTACCACTCTCGACTATCGAACACGCATGGATGGAAAGAACCCAAAAACGGACGATTCTCTTTCCTTCAATATATATATATATATATATATATATATATAATGTGTATATATATATATAATGTGTATATATATATATGTGAATGTATATATGTATATGTGTATATATATATATGTGAATGTATATATGTATATGTATATATGTATATGTATATATATATATATGTGAATGTATATATGTATATATATATATATATGTGAATGTATATATGTATATGTATATATGTACATGTAAATGTATATATGTATATGTATATATGTATGAATTTCTAAAAACTTGTATAATTGGGGATCTTTAGTGAATACAAATAAATAAGGGATGCTTAGACTCTTGGAAAAATTGGAAACAACAAAAAATAAAATTAACCAGGGCAGGTAGAGTGGTGGCTAGATTGGCTCATTTGGCTGCGTGCAAGATTGCTGCATGATTGGGTTTGTTTTCCAGGGGGGCAATTAGCCTTAAATAGTGTGGGTTCTTGGGCAAGACCCTCCAGGCTACTGCCTAACTATGTAGCCTTAAAGACCCTATACCAGAGGCGGCAACCCAAAATGTTAAAAGAGCCATTTTGGACCAAAAAAACAAATATGTCTGGAGCCGCAAAATATTAAAAGCCCTATTTAAGCCTTATAATGAAAGCAACGCATGCAATATGGATCTGTATTAGCTATACTAGCCTACTATCAAAATTACCAAGTTGCTACAAATACATTATGATCATTAACGATTAACTGTTTATTTGCCCTGCAGTGCATTCTGCGGAGAACGACGCGTCACGTGACTGCTCTGTTGTTCAAGTTTAACTTCATTAAAATATTAATGAATTATGTTTAATGGCTCTCATAAAATTAAAGAAATGCAATAAAGAAATCCGATTTTTTATGTCATTTTTATTTGGAAGATTCGAACAAAAAACAAAATGGAACGTGCGTGACGTCCCCCCTTTTTGGGAACTAAACAGAGTGCAATATTTCAGCCGGAAAATTTCGGTAGTTATACTGCACTTCCAAAAAAAAAATGGGAAGGAAGTCATAGACAAATATGTCTACCATGTCTACTACTACTATGACTACTACTAGATTTGCCCAACTTAGACAACCTCCCGAGAAAGTTATTTTCGTTCGAACAGAGACTGGTGCTGCAGCCGCGCGCATAGTCAAGCTGCTGTTGTGGCATTGAGTTCCACCGGAAGCGCTGCGCATAGGCGCCTCCCTACAATAAAACGCAGCCTGCGTTTATAAAAAAAATAAAACAACAGCCTTTTGAAAATGTAAAGTATATAAAATCAAATTAATACAGTTGAGTTTGATTTCTGTGCAAATGTCAAGCAAGTCAGTGCAAGGGTAAAACAGCAACATCCTCTTCTCTTCTTCGCTGTAAATCTCTGGCAAAGACAGTCAGCTTGCGCTCGAATGACAGAACAGCTTCAAGCATTTTCGGCGCCTGGAGACTTTCATTCAGCTCGTTTAGGTGGCTTGTCACAGTCATATCCACCAAAACGTGCAGCTTTTCGAGCCACTCAGTATCCTCCAGTTGCGGGTAGTAGAGGGCCTTTGCTTTTTAGGAATGTTTTCACGTGTTCGAAACAGACATCAAAGTGATGCAAAACGTCCCCCTTGGACAGCCATCGGACTTTGTTGTGTAGCAGGAGATCAGAATATTCGCTTTCAACTTCATCAAGTAATGCACGGAACTGACGGTGGTTCGATTTACATCAGCCACCTGCCTAGCGGTCCGCCGCCCTGCTGGTAGAAACGTGTGTCGCAGACCATGACGCAAATTTTCGTTGACCGAAATGTTGAAATTTCATATTTATTCTACACATTCTTAAAGCATTGGAAAACGTTAAGAATGTTTGTGTCTTGTTTTTCCTCCTCCAGAAACCATATTAAAATATAAAATATATTTCTCTCCCCCATCTTCTTAGATTTTTTAAACATTTTTGAAAATGCTCCAGGGAGCCCCTAGGGTAGCGCTAAAGAGCCGCATGCGGCTCCTGAGCCACGTGTTGCCGACCCCCGCCCTATAGCATGCATTCTTAAGCCTATAAGAGTTAATTATATCCATGTATATGATAATATACTAAAGAACAATTCTTTTCTCTGCTCATTTTCCTACCAGGAACTGGGACGACTTGACTTTTCTGAGGCACCGGCTTTGGTTCCTTGTGGGTGCCACCCATTTCATTATGTCATCAAAAAACATCCAAACTTTTGCAAAGATGGATGTGCATACTATGCAAATAAAAGCGTTTTGCCGTTTTTTGGGAGGACTACTCAGAAATGCGTGAATCAAAATACCGCTTTGGGGTTGTTTTTTGTGTGGAATGAAAATTATAATACACTTGAGGGGTTCAAAAAGTTAATTTTGCATGATATAAGCTCTTTAAGGTAGCTCGATTCTGGATCTCCCTGTGCCAGTCCCCAGTCCAGATAGAATACAGGGTTGTGTCAGGAAGGGAATCCGGTGTAAAAATGTGCCAAACCACCTGTGCAAATCAGTGAAGGGTGAACAACAACAATAAGGACAGGTAGGGTGAAGTTCTATTTTGCCATTTTTGATTGAGATAAGTTCCTTTGATACAGATCTTAATGGTGACAATTCATTTTCTGTGGATAACCCCTGCCACTGATTTTGTTTAAACCAAAGCAAAACATTAATATAACACCTGCAAAGCAATCAACTTAAATGATTTTTTTTAAATTGCTTGTGTTAAGAGTAACATTTTCAATGCACACATTTTCCCACAGGGAGGTTTTTGATTTTGACGTTTTGGTCACCCATCTGACAGCAAAGTTTCTCATGTAACAACACAATACATGAGAAGTAACATTGAAATCCAGCTGGGCAGTGGGTGCTGCAGAGTCGGGCAGCCTATCTGCTGGAAATCACTGTTCTTCTGACAGTAAATGGTGTCAGCTTTAATTGGAACAAGCACAATGTAATGGAGCGTGTCAGATGACTTCCAGTGAGCCCTGAGAGGAGGCATAAGCTTCCAGGTTTCTCCAGGTTTGGAAGTTTGACAATGAAGGGAGTAACTCTGAAGTGAGATGCAATTATGCAATTGTAAATAAATAGCAACGCTTAAAGAAATATAATGAAAAGCGTTTCCAAGTTCAAAATTATGAACTCCAATTTCTGAAAATCACAACTCTGTTCACTGCTCTAACTGGATATGTTAACATACATCCTTGTCCTGAAGACAAAACTTGAGTGTCATTTTTATTTTTAAATGTATGAGTGGAAACAATAAATCTGTCAATAATTAAGTCCAAAACTAAGTAATTTAAGGAAAAAACTCATTAAAAAAAACAAAAGCATTAAATATCCTAAATTTATCAGACTGGGAAAAGGACTATTTTAAAGGCACCTCATCTTTAACAAATGTATTTTTATATTTTAAAGCCAGGCAGGTTTGGTTTGTTGCTTAATCTATTACCTCAATTTAATACCTCAATAAAGAAAAAAACCCTGGAAATTTTTGATAAATTTTAGATTGGGTCTGATTCCCACTTCTTTCTTTGGTGATGTAACCACCCCCCTAAGGGGTTCTTTATTTTGGACCGGCAGAATGGGGGTCTCTGTCATGAACCAGTTTGAGAGCTAAGTGTCATTATTTTGCCGATTGGAAACCAAAGAACCAGTGTTAGATCAGACTTTAACCTCAAACCAATTCCAGATCTCTGCTGGTCAGAAAAAAAACAAAGTCTACTGGTCCATGTTCATCTGTTGTGGGCGAGGTGTACACCTGAGTGTCATCTGCATCTAGGGTTATTGTTGTGATCAAAGTGATTGACAAAATTTAAATGGTGAAAACTATTACAACATGCAAAAACAAACTCTTTTTGATAAGGCAGAAAATTATAAACATTTTAAAATGTAGAAACATTTGGATTTCTTTTCAGCCGTTCACATCTTTATAGAACTATCATAAATCAAAAAGGAAACTATAAAACTATAAAAACAGAGCTATAAACACAGATCCCTGTGGAACATCAATACTAAGGAAACCCAGGATTTTTGTCATTTTCTTTTTGAGAAAGAGTATCCCATAATGTGATATATTTGTAATATTGACGGTCAACCCCTCCCATTAACTACTTTCAGTTTAAAATGTCTATTCTGAAGAAAATAAAAAATAAAATAAAATTTTCTCAGCATTTACTCAGAAAAATGTTCTAGTCAAACTGCAGTGTTTGTGAACTGCGAAGCACAAATCACAGCAGAGTATCTTTATTTTTTCATGTTGCTTCTATACCAGACAACAGGGAATGCAGCTTTTTTTTCCCTAATATAAAGATTTGTCTTGTTTGCGCTACTTCACAGAGAAAAGATTTCCAAAAAAAAGCTGTTAATTTGGAAACAGCTTCCTAAATGAAAGAATGAGTTGTATATTTGTCCTGGAATCTGCTCAAAAATAGTGTGTCTTGTCTATGTCTTTAAACATTATCGCAATTTTTTTTGCTATTTGGTATTAATCATCAAAACAGTTTGTAACAAAAACACCCTCTCTATTTTTTTTTTTTTATTACTTGTCCTTCAAGTAATTTACATGAATATTCTCCTCACGTTCTGCTTTACAAATTATCTTCATGCGAGTTTGACTCAACATTAAAAATAATAGATCAAAGCTAAAGCTTTGGCTGCTTCAGTGTTTGACTGGTGTCTTACTTGTGATGGTTAATGTGTGATGAGATGGACGCTCTTTCATCCGTGGGGTAGTGATGAAAATAGTGGGAAACAGTGGAATGAGCAGAGATGGAATTCTTAAAAATGACTTAAACATGAGCTCAGGGGAAGAAAGCAGCTTGCAGAATCTGTTAAAATGATCAGAATCCTAAAGTAATTTCACTCAGTTATGTATATTTAAACAAATGTGTTCTGGCTCAACAGATGGAATTGCTCACCGTGGGACATAACTAAAAATTCACAGATTTTAGCAAAACGGAAGCATTGATGAGATTGGAAGGGCAGCCACTGGGTGTCACTCAGACTTCAATGCAGAAGATTCTTACATGAATGTAAAAACAGCAACAGGCCATAAGCAACCTGCACACAGCCATAAAACATATGATGTGCAGCAATTTTTCTTCTTATTGTTGTTGTAGTTATTATCTTTATTGTGCTGGAAATCCATCTAATGTGTATGCCGGCAGTCATCACCTTCTATAGGCTCCAGTTCTCCTCCTCGGCATCAGAAGAAAAATGAGGTGGATCTTAAAAATAGAAAGATTGTCCCTGAATGCACAGCAACACATCTGACATCACCCAGTACCAATGTTTTTTTTCTTTTTTCTGCAAAATATAGAGCTAATTTCTGACAAATGCACTGCAGGAGAAACTTTGGGACACAACTGAGCAGTATCTGTGGAAAGAGGACCCATTGAAGCAGGAAGATGTAAAAAATATTTTCTTAAATGGAGGCAGCAAAGCAAACGCTTTCCATTGTCCGCTTTGCTTCCTTGCTCTCGTGGCGAACGCAGGCATTTCGTCTCTGTGGGTCCTGTTTGTCGAGTCAGTGAGAGCTCGCTCTGTTGCACTGCTCTGGGAATAACTCCCCAAATGGACCAGAACACCCTGGAGACCTTCTACTTTGGAGCACACCTAGTTAAGACAGAAAGCAGGAGAATGACAAAATCCATACATTGTATCCATGTACTCAAAAAGCAGTGTTTTGGAAATGCACTGCTGGATCTTTAGCAAGCAGTTAACTGCTGTCAGGAATCTGTGTTTAGAAAACGACAAAATTAGGAAAGGGAAAGATGAAGGAAAACTGAAAGAAAAGTTGTATCATACAGTCATATACTTTGTAGGGTTTGCCTCAGAATACAGTTCTTATACAATCCGATGACTATGGCTGCTCTGGAAAAAACAAAGCAATTTATACTCTTTTTGTCAAACACACTAATCCTCCCAACAACTACCCAGTGCTGTCATGACAATAAAGCAAATTCCTAAAGGTTTGCAATAAAATGTTACCGTACAAAAAAGTAAAAATCACAAAGATTTTACTGACTAGGGAAACCAAAAACATTTAAAAATTTATTAGATTCAGAAATATCTACATATATTTTAATAAAGGGACTGGAATTACTCTGTAGTGTGACATCAATGACTGTGCCTACTTCAAATCTGTCACAAATGACTCATTTTTTTTGTGAATAACTTTGAATGACAGCATCTCATTAAGAGGGGCACCTTTTTGTCCACACTTTACCAAACTAAAGTACCGGTAGCTGTATACAGCTTAAGGGCACACCATAGTAGCATAAAAAGAAAGAGCACACAGATTCCTCTTTAGTGTGAATGTGCTGTACTGGGCAACAGGAAACGTAATCAAATTTAAACATTTTACAGCAAAAATGAAAAAGCACACTACTTTTTACCTTTTTTTTTTTTTTTTTTTTTTAATAAAAACTGGCCCTTTCTGACCTCTGATGATTCAAACAATTAAAAAAAATAGGAACAAATCCAATTACAGTTAACAATGTGTCTCTGCATTTAAATGTAACTAATATTGTTAAAATTAATTGGAAATTTAAAAAGGTGTTCCTCTTTAATCTTGTGTATCCAGTAAATGTAAGGGCCTCTGTGTTAATCCTCATTCTTTGTTAAACAATATTATTATTGGTGTTCCACAGGAAACTGTGGAAGGAACCGCCCTGTTTTCAGAAATGCAACTTTTAAAATATACAACTGGAAAAATATTCAGTGATATTTTTTGGGGCATATTGTACAACAAAACATTGTAATAATACAATGTTTTGACCAGTTTAAAATCAAAAGAAAGTATAAAATTGACTTTTAATGTAAATTTATGTAAAATCGTTTGTTTTTATATTTAACCAATCAGAAAATAAATGTAATTGTTAAGACATTATATTTAAACCTCTTAGAAGACAAAGAAGAAATGTTACTACTTAAATATGAATTGTTAGAACATCAAGTTTGCCTTTGACATGGACTGATGTTGAAATTGTAATTTAGAACCTTTGGTCAATCAATAAAAAACCACAATTGACAAAATAAACAGCAAAGTTCTGTAAATGTGAAACACGGATTCTTCTTCAAATCCCAGCATGACGTTCGTGGCATTGAAAATGAGCCGTTTTACAAATGTGCAGGTGAACACAGCACTTACATCCCTGCTGGTAAGGTAAGGGTCTGAACTAGAAACCCCGTGGTTACAAGGTTGTGGTCTCTATAGGCGCCACAGAAATAACTACCTGGTGAAATGTGTGTGTGACTGTGCACGCTCTCCTCAGGTTTAAGTATGCACGAGCACGACCTTCTTGAAAGGTTAGCCTTCAAAGCATTTTCAATGAAACTTTGTTTTTATTTAATGTTTTGTATGTTTTTTCCCCATTAACCCCTTCTTTATTATTATTGACTGCTTATTTTTCATTGTACAATTTCTAAGCATTCATTCATTCATTTTCTATTCCGTTTTCTCTTCGGGGTCACGGGGCTGCCGGAGCCTATCCCGGCCACTTGCGGGCAAAGGCAAGGTACCCCCTGGACAGGTCGCCACTCTGTCCCAGGGTCAGTCTGGTCTATCGCTCACCCGTGCACACCTGGGGACAATCTAGAGCAGGGGTCGGGAACCTTTTTGGCCAAGAGAGCCATAGACGCCACATATTTTGAAATGTAATTTCAAAAGAGCCATACACAAATGTAGTGTCCCTTTCCCACACTGAGGCACTGAGACGTAACCTCTTTTAAGGTTCTTTATTCTGGTTACTGTAGACCGCAACAAACGCCGTACAATTAATTCAACAACTCCTGAATCTCTCCCGCTGAGACGAGACAGAGCGCTTCTCCCAACTTTATATTCCCCCCCTCCCGCTGCAGCCCTCCCATTTCCCTTATTCGGCCCATAGCTGAACCCCATTGGTCCAAACTACCTAACAACAGGCTGAGCGACAGAACTGAGGGCCAATCAGATCAGAACTTTTAACGCTGCCCAACAGCCACCCAGTCCAAGTCAGTAAGCAACGATATGTTTAAAACTAAATATACAAGTGAATGTGTGCATTTGATGTAATTTCAACATTTTTAAAGTACAATAAGTCTGTGGATTCTTTTTAATAATATTGTTATGCTGTTGCTGATAAATGAGGCGTTGAGACTTTAAACCTGATCGTACGTTGATCTGAATGTTCTGTAGATGTGACAAAGACTGCTCACATGCAGACGCGGAGCCAAACACACACACCCACGCTGCAGTGAGTGACGGGTAGCGGGTTTTACGTTACTAGAATCCCTGCGCGATTCACCTGCTACCTGTGCCCACAACTCCACCCCCCACCCCCACCCTCTGCTTTCTTCCTCACACATCCCGTCCCCGCAACTGCGCGCTCTTTCTCAGAGACGGGAGCGCGCAGTTTTAGGCACGGCAATTCACAGGTTTCCGGTTGTACAAACTCTGTGAAATAATAGATAATAGTAAACTGATAGTTTTCTCTCCAAGCACCGCTACTACTGCGCGCCTCTGGCATCGCATCGCGCCCGAGAAGGACTGGTCTAATGAAAAAAAGAAAAAAAAAGTATAATTAAAGATTTGTCTGCGAGCCACATGTGACCATCAAAAGAGCCATATATGGCTCGCGAGCCATAGGTTCCCGACCCCTGATCTAGAGTGACCAACCTATGAAGCATGTTTTTGGACAGTGGGAGGAAGCCGGAGTCCCCGGAGAAAACCCAAGGGTAACACTTTATATTAAGATTCCTTAACAAGCTCTGTTAACACATTAACAAGCATTATAAATGAATTTATAGGGTGTTAGTAAGACATTTATTAGTACAATAAGTCTAATAAGGTTTATTAAATTACTTAGTTAACACATTTACAAGCATTATTATTAGGATGTTTTCAAGATGCTAATGATGCATTTACTGATATTATAAGTGTTGCGCAAAGCATCTGACTGATCACGTGATATGGATTGAACAGCTGAGCGTGCTGCGTCATTTATTTAATGGCGACGCACGCACTTCATTCAGGAAAAGCACCGGCGAGACACAAGCCTTGTCAGTCCGTGCATAAAGCTTGTTTCGTACCTGTGTGCAATTGAGTGGTCCATATTAATTTGTTGAAGAGGCAGCCGGTAAGAAAAGACTTTAGCCAAGCGCTAAAATTGCGCGATCACTTGTTTCCTTGTTTGTTTGGTGTGTTGTGGGACCGGAGTGTGCGCTCCGCAAATGTTTGTGTGTACTTCAGGTACCAGTGGGAATTTTCTGCATTAAGGATTAGATGTTTATTTCGTCGGTGTGCTTTGTAACTTTTGTAAATTTACACTGGGAAGTTCTTTATGAATGTGAATTTTTGCTAAATAATGAGATTTTAAAGTAATTCTTGAATAAATTTGGAATTAATACATGAACTTAAATAAGAATGTTATTAAAGTAAATGAGTAATGTTGCTAATTAACTGAGGCACTTTAAATTGCATAAATGTTTGTTGTTAATGTGTATGTTGAATTTTGTAATATTTATTACTGTTATTGTGTGTGTTTAAGGTTTTTAGCTATTGATTGCTGCCAGATCAAATGGAAATAAATTAAAGTTTGGAAATTGATCTCAAGTGGCAGTCTGAGTAAATCGATCTTCAACGTTGGACACTCAGCCCTTTTCAAGTGTGGGAAAAGTACACAAAAAAGTATAAACACTTGACAGTAAAAACCGGATGCAGTAAAAAGCTACAGAGACTGCTACCGGCTAAGATTGGCTGCAAAGGATCCAAAGCTCCAGCTCGAGGGCCTGTGCTTCAGTTAAAAAGCCAAAGCTCTAGCTCCAGCTAAAAAGCCTGTGCTCCAGCTAAAAAGCCTGTGCTCCAGCTAAAAAGCCTGTGCTCCAGCTCCAAAGCCTGTGCTCCAGCTCCAAAGCCTGCGCTCCAGCTCCAAAGCCTGTGCTCCAGCTAAAAAGCCTGTGCTCCAGCTCCAAAGCCTGTGCTCCAGCTCCAAAGCCTGTGCTCCAGCTCCAAAACCTGTGCTCCAGCTCCAAAGCCTGTGCTCCAGCTCCAAAGCCTGTGCTCCAGCTCCAAAGCCTGTGCTCCAGCTCCAAAGCCTGTGCTCCAGCTCCAAAGCCTGTGCTCCAGCTCCAAAGCCTGTGCTCCAGCTCCAAAGCCTGTGCTCCAGCTCCAAAGCCTGTGCTCCAGCTCCAAAGCCTGTGCTCCAGCTCCAAAGCCTGTGCTCCAGCTCCAAAGCCTGTGCTCCAGCTACAAAGCCTGTGCTCCAGCTAAAAAGCCTGTGCTCCAGCTCCAAAGCCTGTGCTCCAGCTCCAAAGCCTGCGCTCCAGCTCCAAAGCCTGTGCTCCAGCTAAAAAGCCTGTGCTCCAGCTCCAAAGCCTGTGCTCCAGCTCCAAAGCCTGTGCTCCAGCTCCAAAACCTGTGCTCCAGCTCCAAAGCCTGTGCTCCAGCTCCAAAGCCTGTGCTCCAGCTCCAAAGCCTGTGCTCCAGCTCCAAAGCCTGTGCTCCAGCTCCAAAGCCTGTGCTCCAGCTCCAAAGCCTGTGTTCCAGCTCCAAAGCCTGTGCTCCAGCTCCAAAGCCTGTGCTCCAGCTCCAAAGCCTGTGCTCCAGCTCCAAAGCCTGTGCTCCAGCTACAAAGCCTGTGCTCCAGCTAAAAAGCCTGTGCTCCAGCTCCAAAGCCTGTACTCCAGCTCCAAAGCCTGTGCTCCAGCTCCAAAGCCTGCGCTCCAGCTCCAAAGCCTGCGCTCCAGCTCCAAAGCCTGCGCTCCAGCTCCAAAACCTGCGCTCCAGCTCCAAAGCCTGCGCTCCAGCTCCAAAGCCTGTGCTCCAGCTCCAAAGCCTGTGCTCCAGCTCCAAAGCCTGTGCTCCAGCTCCAAAGCCTGTGCTCCAGCTCCAAAGCCTGTGCTCCAGCTCCAAAGCCTGTGCTCCAGCTCCAAAGCCTGTGCTCCAGCTCCAAAGCCTGCGCTCCAGCTCCAAAGCCTGCGCTCCAGCTCCAAAGCCTGCGCTCCAGCTCCAAAATGACGGAAGCCAAAGCCCTGCAACACCTCAAGTCCAACAGAACAATTGCCAAGAGGACATTTTCTCGACTAGCTAACAAGATTATGAGGGCATGCAAAAATATGTCAATTGATGAATTGAAAGATGCCTTTGGGAAAATTTCAGCAGAGGCAGACAAAGTAATTGATGCAAATGACAATCTTGAATTAGCACTGGCTGAAACCTGGGACAAAGATGGAGGGACAATGAGAGAGGAACAACGCGAGGACATTAAAAATACAGCAGAGGAGTGTGAAGAGAAGCTGGAGGAAGTGCAAAATGTTATTCGGAATGTAATTTGGACCACTTTTGGGCATCCTGAGCTGTCACTGAACCTTGAATTGGCTGAGGGTGAATGCAATACAACTTCTGCTGCAGCTCCTGATATAAGCTTGGAAGCTTACAACTTCATGCTAAGCCAAGTAGAAATGAGAGTTAAAGCAGCCAAAGAGGCCTACAATCAGTGGAATCAGTGGGCACCGGAGCAGGAGAAGACAGACCTTCAGCACCGAACAAAGGAATTAGAAATTGGCTCAGCTAAACTAGCCGCACGAAAGGCTGGTTTAATTCAATCTAAAGCTGAACAAGAAGTGATCCGAACGGTAACTTCCTGCCATCAAGTACCAGCAATAAAGTTGAAACCAACTGCCTTTCCAAGGTTTGATGGCTGTAAAAGACACTTTCACAGTTGGAAAAAGGACTGGGAAGCACTCCAAGCACAGGGAGAGCCTACTGGTTCAAAGGAGGTTCGCAAATTTCAGCTACTAGATAGCTTAGAAGAAAAAATTGCAAAGGATCTTCGTTTGTCAACCTGCGGATCTTCAGAAGAGATTTTCAGAACACTGGAGAACCGATTTGGAAATAAAACTGCTATAGCTTTGGAAATTGTTGAAGAACTCCAAGCATTGCCTTCAATTAGAGGTCATCAACCAAAAAAGATTGTGGACCTCATTAGAGTGGTTGAAAAAGCTTTACATGATCTAATTGAGCTGGGTGATATAGGTGCACTTAAAAATCCATTGATGACCAAGTCCCTCGAAAGCAAGCTACCTGAGATGTTAAAGAAGGAGTGGCTCATGTTTGTGGCCGAAAAGAGAGGCGTGGAACCCTCAAAGGACCGATTTGACATGCTGCTTTCATTTTTGAAGAGTCAGGAGGGAATCTATGAAGAGTTGGAACAGTTGAGAGATGAAGAACCTCAAAGGAAAGATGTAAAAGTACAGCTAAAGCATGCCAGAACTAAAGCCACCAAAACTACAAGCCCACAAGGAGCTTGTATTGTTTGTGGAGAGAGTGGGCATAAGCGGAGATTGTACAGATGCAAGAAATTCAGAGTTCTCAGCTTGGAGGAAAAGAAAGAAGCGGTTCAAAAAACTGGAGGTTGCAAAGACTGTCTTGAAGTTCACGAAGAAGGTGAATGCAGGGCAACTTTTCTCTGTAAGAATGAGTGCTGCAGAGGACGGATGAGACATCATTATCTCTTGTGTCCAAGTCCTGTAAATAAAGGCCCGTTCAAGGGGAAATCAAAGCCAAACGCTTCATCTCAAGTTGATAAAAAGTGTACGGAAGACCAGGAAGAGTTCTTAACAAGACTAACCCCAGAACTGGCACAGCAATGCCGAAATGTGTTTTGCAACACGGCAGCAAAGACACTCAACTCAGCCGTAAGCAGGCAGTTGCTGGAAGGAGCTCGCTTACAGGAGTTTCCTGTCATCATGATGATCCTTGAGGTCACTGCCAATGCGGGACAGCGGCTAGGAACGCTAATAGATCTGGCATCAGATACCAACTATATAACCCATGAGGCAGCTGATGAGCTGAACTTGCAAAGCGAGGATGTCACACTTTTCGTCCATGGGGTTGGTGGCATGCAGGTGACTGTAGAGACGAAGCGTTACCTTTTGAAGATTCGGGTTGGCACCCCAAAAGGTACATTGAGATCTCATCAGCTGATCTGTTATGGTCTGGACAGTATTGCTGAGATTCACCACCATGTCTCACCCAGTAAACTGCAGAAAATCTTCCCAGATATCTCCCTTAAGGAACTGAGAAGACCCACCAAAATAAAGCTTCTCATCAGTCACAAGGAGGGCAGGCTTGTGCCTCAAAAGATCCGCTCAGTTGGAGATCTTGTGCTATGGGACGGTCCCCTGGGGAAAACTGTGGCAGGCTCTCATCCAGATCTCTCTGAAAGAGTTGATGTAACCACTCACCTGTCAAAAACTCATTTTGCCCGCTCTATGCGATCAGCTGCTAGAAAATACAAAGAAGTCATTCACAAAAGTTTGGATGCCGAAGCAACGCTGGCAACCACCACAAGTACCAGCTGTGATTTCCTGAAGTGGTGGAAATGGGATAGCATTGGCGCCGCGTGCGATCCAAAATGTGGAGGCTGTCGGTGTGGGAAGTGTCAACCAGGGGGCAAAGAAATGAGTCTTTCTGAAGAGAGAGAGCTTGAACAAATCAAAAGTGGTCTCACATACGTTACTGGAGATCATCACTGCAACGAACCTCACTGGCATGCAAAATATCCATGGACATCTGACCCTGCGGTTCTGCCAAATAATAAGCAGGCGGTGGAAGCAACCTTCTTGAGGACAGAGCGGCAACTTGCTAAAGAACCGAAGTGGAAAGAAGCCTATAAGAACCAAGTTCATGAAATGGTCAATAGGAAAGCTGCTGTTAAATTGTCAGAAGAAATGTTGAGTAGTTGGAATGGACCTGTATGGTACATCAGCCATCTAGTCGCTCCTAATCCCCATTCAGTCACAACCCCTGTGCGTCTCGTCTGGAACAGCAGCCAGGTGTTTAAAGGCCAGAGTTTAAACAACATCCTTCTTAAAGGTCCTGACGTCCTGAACAACATTCGAGCTGTCCTCATACGGTTCCGGGAAGGAGTCTATGCTGCGCTCGGGGACATAAAGAAAATGTATAACTCTGTGTGGCTTGAAGACAAAGAAATGCACTTGCATCGCGTTTTGTGGAGAGACACAGAGGAAGATGAAATCAGCCAATACGCCATCACAAGAGTGAATATTGGTGATAAACCTGCCGGCTGTATCGCTCAAGTCGCTATGAGAGAGACAGCGAGTCTACCAGAGTTTTTTCATCTCAAGGCTGAACGTAGAGTGCTTGAAGAGGACACATACGTTGATGACATACTCACCTCGCATAACGACTGGGCTCAGCTTCAACAAATAATGACTAATGTGGAGAAGATTCTGAGAGCAGGTGGGTTCAAACTCAAACCTTGGATCTGCTCAGGTCAAAGTGGGAGGGAGCATCCCGAAGACCATAGGAAAGAAGTGGATTCCACAGTCCTTGTACTCCCAAACCAACTGTCAGAGGAGGACAATAAGGCACTCGGCATGGGATATACTCCAGTCCCTGATGAATTCCACCTCATGGTGTCTGTAAACTTTTCGAAAAGACGGAAAAAGATGAGGTTGGGAAAAGATCTATCAAAAGAGGAAGTGAGGCAACAGGCACCAAACCCACTCACTCGAAGAGAACTTTTAAGTCAAGTCTCCGGACTCTATGATCCTCTGGGCTTTGTTACACCTGTTAAGCAAAAAGGTGCAATCCTCGTCAGGAGAGCATTTCAGGAAGTAAAAGGCAAATGCAGTCGAGTGGAGAGTACGTGGGACACTGCATTGTCTGACAATCTGAGGGAAGATGCCATATGCCTGCTAGAAGACTATGCTGAGGTCAACAAATTAAGGTTTCCCAGAGCACTGACGCCACCAAACGCAACAAATCCACCTTATGGCATCACATTCTCTGATGGTAGTGAGCACTCCTATGGAGCAGTGCTGTACCTGAGGTGGAGTTGTCAGCAGGATACAGTCATTCGGATGGTTGAGTCAAAAGCTAAATTAACACCATTGGACCATAAGGGAGATGCTGTCAAGGCTGAAGTCTGTGGTGCAATCTATGCTGCAAGGCTCAAAAAGTATTTTGAGAAGAATTGCACAATTCAAGTGAAGAAGTGGTTCCATCTGATAGATAGCCAAACCGTACTAGGTGCTGTTCAGCGAGAGAGCTATGGATACCAGACATTTTTTGCCAACAGAATTGGAGAAATCCAAAGCAGTACAAATATTCAGGACTGGTTGTGGATCCCTGGATCAGTAAACATTGCTGATATAATCTCAAGAGGAGCCAGGCCAGATGAATTAAGTCAAGGCTCTGAGTGGCAAAGTGGCCCCAAGTTTCTTTATCTGCCAGAAAGCAGTTGGCCAGTCAAGTCTGCGAGAGAACTTGCTGATACCGCACGAGAAAACATCATGAAGCTTCAAAAGAAAGTATTTGTAGCGGTAACAACTAGAGCCAGTGCAAAATCCCAGTCCACTGAGGACCAAGAGATGCACAGACCACCTGCTGGTACTGTTATCAATCAGCTGGTTGATATCAAGCGTTTCAGTAACCTGCAGAAGTTGCTTCGAACCATCACCATCATTTGGAGAGCTGCTAAAAGGTTCCTTAAAGCCATTCAAGTCAAAGATGTTGAAAGACCAAAGTGGGAGGCAGTCAAGTCCTCTGGGGTACCCACACTGCACGAACGAGAAGACGCATTTAGAGATCTCTGTGCAGAAGCTCAAAGAGGCTTTGTCTTTCCAAATACTGCAATTGAGAGACTTGTTGTGTACAAGGATGAAGCAAGCGGACTGTTGTTGTGTGGAGGCAGAATTCAGAACTTCAAGAACAATCAAATTGGGGTACCACTAATCCCTCCCAACTGCTGGCTTGGAGTTTTGTTGGCAAGACAAAGTCATGATGAAGGTCATGAAGGCGTTGCTGGAACATTGCTAAGGATGAGGAAGAAAGCTTGGGTTATACAGGGGAGAAGACTGGCACAAAAGACTGTTAACCAGTGTATTACTTGTCGCAAGGCAAAAGCAAAGGTGTGTCAACAAGTAATGGGTGACTTGCCAGTCGAAAGAACGAAGCCTGCTGCGCCCTTCCAGTTCATTGCAGTGGATATGTTCGGTCCTTACTTGGTGAAAGATGATGTGAAGAGAAGAGTGACCATGAAAGTCTGGGGAGTTGTATTCAGCTGTATGGCAAGCAGAGCATTGCATGTTGAACGTGTTAACAGTATGTCTACAGAGAGCTTTCTAATGGCTTATCAACGGTTCACCGCTCTGAGAGGACACCCCCAGAAGGTTTGGTCAGATCCTGGGACCAACTTTATTGGGGCAAAACCCATACTTGAAGATTTATACAAGTTCCTGCAGGCACAGAACAAAACTGATCTGGAGGAATATGCCATCAGGAATGGAACAACCTGGACTTGGAAAGTGCTTCCTGCTGATTCCCCACATCGAAATGGAGCTGCTGAGGCTGCAGTTCGAATCGTAAAGAGAGCTCTTCAAAGTCTAAATAAAACACTCAATCTAACCTTCAGCGAATTTCTGACTGTACTACAACTTGCTGCTAATTTAGCAAACGAGCGACCAATCGACGCAAGGGCTCAAAGTCAAGAAGATTGCATCCACTATGTGTCACCAAATACACTGCTTATGGGGCGAGCGTATCATAGTGGAGATGTCAAGACCTTCAGTTTTGAAAATTATTCTTTCAAGCGTCTACAGGAAATCGAGATGCAAGTTAACAACTTCTGGAAAGCATGGTCTCAACTTGCTGGACCGAATCTGTTCATCAGAAGCAAGTGGCACACGCTACAGCAGAATGTTGCTGTTGGAGATGTCGTGTGGTTGTGTGATCAGAACACTCTGCGAGGTCAGTTTCGTCTTGGAAGAGTCGTGGCTGCAGTACCAGATCACAAGGGCATCGTGAGGGACGTTGATGTTCTCGTCGCTCCAGGATCCAGCGTGCCACATTCAACGCAAAAGTCTGCTACCCCAAGTATTCAGTCTCTAAGGGAGAGCAAGACGTTTAATGGTGTGGTGCTTCATCGGGATGTTCGCCGCCTTGTGGTCCTTCTTCCAGCCGAAGAACAGACTCTCTGACATGAACTTTGACTTATGCGACCTTTATGGCGCATGCGCATAAAGCTCGAGTGGGAGGTGTTGCGCAAAGCATCTGACTGATCACGTGATATGGATTGAACAGCTGAGCGTGCTGCGTCATTTATTTAATGGCGACGCACGCACTTCATTCAGGAAAAGCACCGGCGAGACACAAGCCTTGTCAGTCCGTGCATAAAGCTTGTTTCGTACCTGTGTGCAATTGAGTGGTCCATATTAATTTGTTGAAGAGGCAGCCGGTAAGAAAAGACTTTAGCCAAGCGCTAAAATTGCGCGATCACTTGTTTCCTTGTTTGTTTGGTGTGTTGTGGGACCGGAGTGTGCGCTCCGCAAATGTTTGTGTGTACTTCAGGTACCAGTGGGAATTTTCTGCATTAAGGATTAGATGTTTATTTCGTCGGTGTGCTTTGTAACTTTTGTAAATTTACACTGGGAAGTTCTTTATGAATGTGAATTTTTGCTAAATAATGAGATTTTAAAGTAATTCTTGAATAAATTTGGAATTAATACATGAACTTAAATAAGAATGTTATTAAAGTAAATGAGTAATGTTGCTAATTAACTGAGGCACTTTAAATTGCATAAATGTTTGTTGTTAATGTGTATGTTGAATTTTGTAATATTTATTACTGTTATTGTGTGTGTTTAAGGTTTTTAGCTATTGATTGCTGCCAGATCAAATGGAAATAAATTAAAGTTTGGAAATTGATCTCAAGTGGCAGTCTGAGTAAATCGATCTTCAACGTTGGACACTCAGCCCTTTTCAAGTGTGGGAAAAGTACACAAAAAAGTATAAACACTTGACAATAAGTGCCTAACAAATGTGTCAGTGTTAATAAGCTTAATAAGATTTATTAACAACCTTTGTTAACAAATTAAGAAGTATTATTATTGTTTGGGGTTCTAGTAAGATATTTATTAGCATTATAGACGCCTGACACAAGCCGAAGTGTTCATAAGTTTAATAAGTTTTATTAACTAACTTAACAAATTGATAGGCTTTATTAATGTGTCAGATGCTAGTAAGATATTTATTAGCATTATAGATGTCTTGCAAATACCTGAAAGTGTTAATAAGATTTATTAACATCTAAGGTCAGACCATTGTCTTCTAAATCCATATTACTAAACTGCTTATAAGCTTTACAAATGTATTAATTAACTTTGTTAATAGTTTATTAATTGTTTTGCAGCACCTCATCTAAAGTGTGGACGTTTTTTACCACAAACAACCACAAAGCATAAAGATTGTAAAAAGAACTTTATGACATTAAAACAGACTAAACATACACAAATCCCTCTGTAAAAGATATATAATAATTTAATTCAGACAAATAATTTTTTTTTAAAAACATATATACTGGTGTTGGATGACTCTAGCATCATAGCTATAAGGATAAAGTATTAGCAAAAAAAAAAAAAAAGATAAAGTATTAGCATCTATCCTGAGTGAAACATTCACTGCAAATCCCATCACCAGGAGACAGTTCTCTGCATTCAATGCCAACTGCATTCAACCACTGTTGCCTTGCTTCAAAGTCCACAAGAAAGTTGCACAAGCCAGTCATTTTTGAAGAACGAAGACAATAAACCTACAGGAGCCATGCTAAAGCTAACACGCTAACGACCGACCGGTACAGAATCAAAGATGGGCGGGGCTTTTTTTCGTCACCTGTGTGAAAGCAAAGTCTAAGAGGCCATTCAATTGGCTGAAAGTGAGCACGCCTGTTTTGCTGATGAGTTTGATTGACAGATTCATTAGCCAATGGTGACATTGGTTAACCTGCCCATCTTTGATTCATAGATGGGCAGGTTAGCGTGTTAGCTTTAGCATGGCTCCTGTAGGTTTATTGTCTTCGTTCTTCAAAAATTACTGGCTTGTGCAACTTTCTTGTGGACTTTGAAGCAAGGCAACAGTGGTTGAATGCAGTTGGCATTGAATGCAGAGAATTGTCTCCTGGTGATGGGATTTGCAATGAATGTTTCACTCAGGATAGATGCTAATACTTTATCCTTATTAGCTATGATGCTAGTCATCCAACACCAGTATATATGTTTTTAAAAAAAAATTATTTGTCTGAATTAAATTATTATATATCTTTTACAGAACGATTTGTGTATGTTTAGTCTGTTTTAATGTCATAAAGTTCTTTTTACAATCTTTATGCTTTGTGGTTGTTTGTGCTAAAACAGGGCTCCAGACTAACTTTTTTCACTAGGAGCACAGTGGCCCCTAACTGAAAATTTTAGGGGCGCAACCAGAAAATTTAGGGGCGCATACCGTAAATCAATATTCTAACCAAATCTACTAACTTCCACTGTATTACTAATAAATACTTTAATAATAGATGCAGAAATTACAATGTGCTGTTTCAAATGCAGTGTCACATTTTATTCTGCACTTTTGAAGATGCAACAAGAAGGTAAACTGACAGCACCATCGCTGTCATGACAGTACAAATAAGTAAAGAAAACTGATGGAAATTTATCTTTGTGACACTAAATAGGTGCAGCCAAGATGCACAATAACCGTGTTTGAGATCACTCAGGTGAACTCAACGCTGCGCAGATCACCTGGTGTGAGACATATATTTTTGTTTTTGCTCCAACATCAACTGTCAATCATCACAAAAATATCGCGAGAAAGGGGTGGGAGCAAGGGGCAAACCTACCCGGACACAGCTGGAAACTAGAGACTACAAAACAATGCATTGTGGGACATGTGTCCTGATGGTTTTTGTAGTGGAGTGATTAATTAAAATAATTTAAAATACCAATTCATTAAAAAAAGGCTACATACATTACAAAACATTAAAATAATCATAAAATATATAATAACACAGATCATACTAAGGGGGAGAAGAATATTAAAACTAAATTGAATGTTAAGGACAACTCCAACTGTCCTCCTTCAGTCTTGCTGCAGATTCGCTTTCATCTCACAGCCCCCCCCCCCCCCCCCCCCCCGGTCTCCCCAACGATCTAGGCGAGCCGCTGGTTCATCTCAAGCACGTCTATCGTTGCATTTTCCCCACGTATTTTCAGTGTGTCTAAAACTAATGTTGTTTTTGCTCGAGCGTGTTTAAAGTTCAAGCCCCGTTAGCTGTCACGCATGTAGGTGTGGGACATTTATTCTCCTCAGCTGACCCGACTCCCGCGGGACGGGAGCGGTGTGCTGCCGTAACCCGTTTGATGCGCCGCCGTAACCAAAACCTAAACCTTCCTCCGGTTCTGTGCGGCCCAGAGAAAAGTTCAGCACGGACTGCGTGTATGTAGAAAATTACGAGCGAATAAATATGTTATAAAAGAAAGTAAAGAACTCCTTAATGTGGTCCGGGGAGGGAGCTGTCAGGTTTCCTGCTTTCAAACCCTGTCATTGTCACGCCCCCAAGAGTCATATACCCCACTGTGATTGGTTGGTCAGCTCCGTGCACGACAATGAAAAAGTGACTTCATACAAACTGGCGGCCTGCAGTAACATTAAACCTTCATATTAAGGCGGGGACCGCAAAATATCATCTTGGGGGCCGCAAATAGCCTGCGGCCGCGAGTTTGAGACCCCTGCTGTACACTCTGGCACTGGTACACTAGCCGCAGGTCGGAAGAACGAATCAATAGTTCGCTTACCCATAGCTCAGACGCACATATCAGGTTGTGATATTTATCTCAGTTTCCTTCCCACAGATTTTTACGCGCGCTCGATTATCTCTAGGCCCCGCCCCCTCCACGCATTTTAGCCACTCACAGTGGCTTTCCCTATTCTTCTCACACGCAGTGGCCGCCTCACAGACAGGTATCACGCGAGAGTGTACGTGCTCGCGTTTCATGAGTATGTGCGCGAGTATGTGTGTCTGCCTGCGTCCGTGTGGCTTGCGTCTCATTGATTATTTCATTGATCATTGACGTGCCCCTTCCACGTTTGATGTATAAAAAAATACGAAGGGTGGGGGAGGCAAATTTATTGGTCGCACATGTGCGACTGGATGTAAAATTCAGTCGCACACTCTCAAATTTTGGTCGCAAAATGCGACCAATTGCTCGCAGTCTGGAGCCCTGTAAAATACGTCCACACTTTAGATGAGGTGCTGCAAAACAATTAATAAACTATTAACAGAGTTAATTAATACATTTGTAAAGCTTATAAGCAGTTTAGTAATATGGATTTAGAAGACAATGGTCTGACTTTAGATGTTAATAAATCTTATTAACACTTTCAGGTATTTGCAAGGCATCTATAATGCTAATAAATATCTTACTAGCATCTGACACATTAATAAAGCCTATTAATTTGTTAAGTTAGTTAATAAAACTTATTAAACTTATGAACACTTCGGCTTGTGTCAGGCATCTATAATGCTAATAAATATCTTACTAGAACCCCAAACAATAATAATACTTCTTAATTTGTTAACAAAGGTTGTTAATTAAGCTTATTAACACTGACACATTTGTTAAGCACCTATAATATCAGTAAATGCATCATTAGCATCTTGAAAACATCCTAATAATAATGCTTGTAAATGTGTTAACTAAGTAATTTAATAAACCTTATTAGACTTATTGTACTAATAAATGTCTTACTAACACCCTATAAATTCATTTATAATGCTTGTTAATGTGTTAACAAAGCTTGTTAAGGAATCTTAATATAAAGTGTTACCAACCGAAGCATTCACAGGGAGAACATGCAAACTCCACACAGGTTTCTGTTCTGTTTCAGGTCCCCCAACGGAGACATGAACCAGGGGCCTTCTTGCTGTGAGGCAAGAAAGCTAACCACTGCACCACCGTACAGCCCTAAGCTTTTCTAAGCATCTTTTTACATTTTTTGTTGTATAATGATGATTTCTATTGTTTATTTACCCTTTAAAATTACTTAAATAACTGTTGTGACGTCTTGTTATCCTACATTTTTATCCTACACTTACTCCAATCCAGTAAACCTTGGATGTGCTAACAAAACGCTGGGGTGTGTCAGATTAATTTAAAGAAATTTAATGCAAATAATTCCTATTTTGGATGATTGTACAATTTCTTTTGAAACGTGAATCTTATATAAGAGGGCTAAAAAGGGATCCAAGCCACCATGAAAATAAACAGGAAAGATGCTTGCAGGTTATTGATTAAAGTTTTCATAGGCTTTTGTAGGAAAAGCATTGGCAGAACCACCTTTGTGTAATGAGAGAGATTAAAAACAACTTGTCGGAAAACAGGTAAGTACTTTCCTGACAGTATAGGTGACTACTGATGATTTGGGTTTATTTACTACCTTTCCTTCCAAATGGTTCTCAGTTAAATAATTTATACCTTAGCATGATTTGGCAACCATATTAGTAGAATACAGTGGTTTTAGGAAAAATAAGTCATAATGTCTCCAGCTCTCTTATTACATTTTATCTCCTCTACTTACTGTTAATCAAACTCCTCTTTAGATTTTCCACATCATGAGGCTGGGTCTAAAAAATATATATCCGTTCTACCATACAAGCACTCTGACATCCATATTTTAACTAGTAGACATCAAAGCCAGACTCGCTTCAAAAGGGCAAAAAACTGACAAACGTGATCCAAAAGTTGGTCAACAACATAAAAACAGGAAGCAGCTGATCTAAGGCTGCTTTTATGTTGCTTATACCATAAAATGATCATGGTTTCCATGAGTTACACAAAAAATGTTTTATTTTCTTTATACAGCTTGAATACAAAAAAACAAAAACACCCAAAACATGACCATAACCTTGGGGTCCTTCAGACAAGTTCATGAAAAGTTTTTTCTGTTGACTTTAATTTTATTTCAGCTTAGGCAAGTTATACTAAAGATACTTTCAATGATTCGTTTAAAGCCGTATTTACTGTCCTGCATAATTTATTTTATGGCGTACACAAGTTTTGGTTTGTTTTAATTTAGTTTATTCATTTCAAATATATAATAAAAACAAAAATAGATGAATTCATACTCGTCAATTAGTCAGTCATTCAAAAGAGTCTCTATTTAACAGAATGATGAAAACGTTTAAAATGAAAATAGACAGAAGCTGAAACTTATTTAAGCCTACTCCCTTATACTAATTCAACTATAACACCAAAAATACAAGACAAAAATAAACTCAATATATTGGTATTATCATTATATCTGTTTGAATCTTTATCAATTACCAGTATGTTGTTATCGCATCATGGTAAAGAAATAATAAAAAAAATACCTAGGCATTCATTACAATTATCATGCGGCTCCGACATCAACAAAAGCGTAACTATTTGACAATTATTCATAATGTGATTTTTAATGTAAAGAATTGTATTTAAAAATTTTCTTTAAATATTTAGTCATTTAAAAAAAAATACCAGTGTTCCCCTTAATCGATATCCTCCGTCTCTTTCAAGAACATTTTTTGTAAGTGATTTGGATGCAACTTATGTTGTTTTGAACAGAAACGGTCTTGAATGAAGTCAGATAATATTGTATTTTAGATTTGACAAAAATAGGATGGACGTGTTTACAGTCTTTAGCATGGTGAATTATTCTATATACAGATGATGGATAGTAGATTTATCTGTTTCCCCAATCTTCAAAAACAAAAGATTTAATATTAGAATTTATGTGAAAACTTCAGTAAACGACCATGTTTCGACAATGCATCCTATGCAGCTCAAAGGACACTATTATTAAAAAACAAATGGAAGTAGTTGTTACCAGCTCTACTTGGAATTGTATTAAAATCAACAATAAAAAAGCAAATAACTTTTTCACGACCCAAATAACAACACGGTGTACTCCAAGAATGTGTTAGGAATGAGCTAAAAAACAAAAACGCAAGTACAGGATTTTGGGAGTAAAGCTAGTTTGTGCCAAGGAATTATAATAGACCAAAATAAAAAAGGCTTTCTCCTGGTCTTAGGTGGCGGGTCACAGCGTGGCTGCTGCCGAGTACACATTTCCTTTTTGACTTGATTTACTTTGTTGTTTTTGAAGGTACTGTACTTATTTCTCTTCTCATTTCAGATGAGTGCGCTTCCTCCTCTGATTATGTGCTTCACCCGAGTCTGCCTGTCTCCACTCTATCTGCCCTCAGAATTTAGGTCATAATTTTTCTGAGTCAGTAACCAGTTTGTTGAGCATTTCTAGATTTAATCTGTTTTCCTCGTCTATCTGAAGCAGCCATTTCAGTGACGTATGACAATCTTTTATCAGTTGATGTGTTTTTAAGTGTTTTTGAACCTTTGTCATAGGTTGACAACTCCAATGCAGTCCAGGGCTGCTTTAGGTCACAATTACAGGAGCAATTCTTTAGGCATGATGCTAATCTACAAGAATATAAATATATGAACTCATGTCCATGTAAATGAAAGCAAAAAAAGGGACAGTTTAGAAATGACCGACAAACCTGGATCTTAAAAATGGGAGAAAAGACAACACCCTTGAAGAAAGCTATAATCCCCATTTACAAAAAAGATAAAAAGAGTGTGCATACATAATATAGATGAGTGCAAAAAGCTCCTCTTCAGCTTGAAAGAACATTTAAAGCTGTCATTTCCTCTGCTGGTTATGCAGCCGTGTATTAGTTATTTATGCCAAGAAAAGCATCCAAGGGTCATGTTTATCTTCTTTAAAACATTCCATCCAAAATTTTTGCTATATTTTGTAATATTCTAGATAACTACACACATTTACAAAATGAGTTTTGGGCATTTTCACTTTTTTGGAGATGCATCAAAATGCACATTTAGCTTAGGTCTCTTAAAAAGGTTGATTCTTTTTTTTGCATAATATAATCCCTAATGACTAAAGCTGCAGGATAAAAACAATGAATAATGCCATAAATGCCTCTTTATTATCACATCAGTTATGTAGACACACAAGTTTCATGCCACCTTACATTTCCTAAACGGAATTATTTAATTTTTCCAAGAAACATTTTTAAGTCTCTTAAGTAACCTAGAACAAAGGCTTTTAAAATATTTTTAATTACAATAATATTTCAAATTTACAATAAAGTTCCCATATTCATTTAATAATTAATAACTATGATTAAGTCAAAGTTAGGTAATGCTTATGGGGTTTTCCAACATTTAAAAAGGGTAAGGTTGGTCTATAAATATAACGTAAAACCTTCTCTTTTGCTTCCTAACCCTGAACAAAAAATATGTAATACATTATTACTTGAATTATGACATTAATCATTACATATTTATTTACTAACATCCTCTTGATGCATATATAATGCTAAGCAATTGAACAGGGAAACTTTTATTGATGCTTTATTATGCTCTAGGTAAGATTAAATAATAATCATTAGTTACCTGCAAACTCATGCAGTAAATAATACAGTTAATATTACAAAGTAATGCATCAAAGACTGGGCAGGACATTATAGAATTTGAGCCAAAAGTTTAAAAAAGTAGTTTTAAAATAGCTCTAGTAGGTTTTAAAAAGATTACAGAGAATTGTATTTCTGTTTTTTTCAACACCCATAATCCTGGTGGAACCACTAGCAAGCTGATGCAAAAAGAAAAAAATCAAAGTAGACAACAAAAATGCAGTTAACTGTTAAAAAGCTGAGGACATTTTATCTAAAAAGACAAACTGGTAAAAATCTTTGAGTAATTTGTCCTGTAACAACACCGTTGCTTTTTCTTGCCTCTTACCACCTTACTGCTGTTTTAATCACATCTTTCTGATCCCAATTCGTCTCTCATTCTTGCACCAACAGCTTTTTTCCTCCACCCCTTTTTACCTTGTTTCTGCCCTTCCTGTTGTTTTGGGCTTGCAGACAGTCCTCATTAACAGCAGAAGCCTCTGTTTGCAGACAATGGTCCATTAGTCTGTTGTGTGCGGGGCAGTGAATCGAATCAGGCATGATCCCAAGTGCCTTGTTGGCCAATTGGGACAATTTGCTATGGTTTGGTGAGCGATGTGGATTCAGGAGCAGTGGTTGTGTTGCTCAGTCCAGTAAGGATAAATGTGGTGGTCTTTCTTCAGTAATGAAGTAATGAAGGATGTGTTCAGAGGGAATCTTGCTTGTTAAGACTTGCTATTGCTGAACAGCTGCTTTCAAGACAGAATCATAAAACAAGGCATTGGAAAGAAGACCGACTTCAAACAGATGCTCTGTGTAGTAGGTTTTTCTGGCTCTGCATATCCATGAAAGTCGGTGCAAACAACACCTTTTGCATAGTGTGGGACAAGTTCTCTGTGTTGAAAAGTTAGTTTGGTGCTGAAAGATTTTTACTCTTACAGTCAATTAAAAAACCTGCTCTTCTGGGAAACTGTACCAAACCTGTGCAAAAGATGCAGCATATAGTACTTTGGTACGATGACTTCTTGTGGTGAGACCGAAAAAGCGCTGAAGAAAGTCATTCTCCTTTTGCAGTTTTTTGAAGCTGCAAAGTTACAGAGCTTTAATGATTCTTGAAAGGGGAATTGAGAAAGTTAATCCAAGAAATTTGGTCAGTGGACACAATATTTACAACAGTGTGCAAAATTGAAAATATTCGATATTTTTATTTGCATGTTAAAATTAAATCTATGTAGAGTAAAAAATGTGGACAGTTAAACTACATTATTACAGCAAAATAATTCCTTGTTTTCTGCTTTTTAGAATGTGGACTTATAACATTGCAAAATAACATTAGTTTAAATATTGTTGAGTTAAAACTTTTCCATTTGGAACATACACATAAATGTTACTGTGTGCCTCTGACAACTTTACTGTTACTTTATCCTTTTTTGTAGATCATCCTGAAGGCCCATAAAAATAACACAGTAAAGGCTTACTGACAGTTTACTTTTGCTTTCTCAAAAGAGGTGGGGAAAACAATCTCCTGGGCAAATATATGCCAAATCCGAATTCTTCCCATACCTGTCTGGTGCCTCCCTATTGCTCCAATTGTAGGGGGATTTGTATAGGTGTCCAAACTTGTTTTTTTAAGGGAAAGCCGTAGGGATTTAGGACTGGATATCCCTCCGCCAGGATAGTGATCTGGGTTGTGGTGTGTCGCGGAAGAGAATCACATTTCTTTATGTTAGGGTAATCAGAAGTGAAGTTGCGTTTGCATGACTTTGTAAAGTTATGTATTTTCCGAGCCCTGGCATGAGCTAACAGATCACAGGGAACTATTCATGGCGTCAGCAAGTGGTAGTTACATCCGAATTTGTTGACACTATTTTTCCATTACTCTCCGCTTGTAGGGCTAAATGTAAGGGCAGGGTGAAGCTGTAGGCGTCTGGGAAGAATTCAGATTCGGCCATAGCATGCTCTTCTTATATCCTGATTCACCTTTTACCATCTCACTGTTTCGTCTTTTTTCCAGAGCAACTTTGCAAACTTTTTTTTTAAAACAGGGCAGTGTGTTCTTCATTCTGATTGGCTGTACGCCCTTGTCAATCAATCTCCTCCATGCCATGTCTAGTGTACAATTTACATTTACATAAATCTTTTAACGCAAGAAGATTTTTGTTTTCATTCTTTAAAACTTACTTTTCTAGAAAGGCTTGAACTTTCAAAGCAATTAAACAATGGAAGTGTGAAAATGTTTTTTTCCATATCTGAGAAAACCGTATAGTGTGTAATGAGCGGTTTTCCAACTTTAAAATATCTCTAACAAAATATTTGTAACATAACCTTTGCGATAAAGAAGGGTAGGCTGTATTTTCAAGCAGCTCTGTGCTGTACATGATATTTTATCTAAAGTAGAGATTTTTTTGGATTTTGCATTAATGCGATTCTTCATCAAGTTGTGCACGTTTTCCTCAAAATCCTGTCAACATGCCCTCTTATCAAGGAGTAAAGCCATTTTTTAGGGTGTGTTAAATATTGCAGTAATGTATCCTGATGTCAGATCATTGTATCTTCTGGGGCTCACAGACTCAGCAGTTTTAGTGAAGTGATTCTGCGCTACGGATTATATGTACTTGTGTGATTGCAATCCCCATTTCTCACATTCGGATGTTGACACACTTCTGCTGTGCAACGTCTACACAAAACCTTCTTAAATTAATTTCCCAGCGTATACTGACACAAACATTTGAGATTTCTACTGCATGCGGAAGTACTGTACGCAGCCATGCACTTTTCCATAATCGTAATATGCACACCCTATTAATTAATCATTACACACAATCCGCAGTGCCGGAGTCATAATTATGCCATCCTTCAATGTTGCAGTGTAACAGAGTCTGCATCAGAAATGAAGCAGAGCTCGAGCAGGTTCTTTCTAAGATTCAAACTGCCTTCAAACCCACCCTTTAAAGGTCAGCTAAGTTCTCGGCAGCAGTTAGATTCAGAAAAGTAAATAAATGCACTCTTGTTTTGAAAGTGAGACAGCTTTTTCCTATAGACTGCTTTCTTGTCTTTGCTGTCAGTACCAGCCCCACAGTCAGTTTGTTATTTTATTGTACTAATGTAGAAAAATAAACGGACAATTTCAATAACACTGCAAGATGTTTAGGTGAAAAGAATAAATCAAAAAGCTGAGAGTGCTGGGAGGACCCAAATGCAGAAAACATGGGTTTTCTCTTGACTGAAGAAAGGTAGTTTGTCCTCTCTGGGTGGGTAGAGTGCTCCTGCCCCAGGTGGAAGAGTTTGAGTATCTTAGAGGTCTTGTGTACGAGTTACAGGCAGATCGGAGTGACGTCTGCTGTTATGCGCTTGCTGTCCTGGTCCGCTGTGGTGAAGAGAGAGCTGAGTCGGAAAGCAAAGGTCTAAATTTCAGTCTTCATTCCAGTGCTCACCTATTGTCACGACCAAAACAATGAGGTCCCGAATACAAGCGGCCGAAATAAGCTTTCTCAGCAAAGTGGCTGGGGGATCCCTTAGTCTCTTGATGCCTGATTTATTTCCCATTATAAAGAAAAAACAATCATGCTTTTGTATTCAAGTAAATGTTAAAGTAAGTTGAGATAGTTAATTTGACTATACCAGTGTTTTTCAACCTTTTTTGAGCCACGGCACACTTTAACCTTGACAAAAGCATCCAAAAATTAACAAAAAAAAGGAGAAACTCATAGTCTGTATTGATCTACAGCCCCTCCGCAATCTCACATGCATTTTTGTGATAATTGTGGCAGGAAAAGGTGGAAGTTGCGGCTGTTTTTTTAAAAAGATGTAATAAAAGTTAAGTTAAAAGATTTAAAAACTGTTTGATGCGTGTTCGTTGTGGTTTCAAGACATTTAACAACGAAGATTCATTGTGCGCCGAGATGCTGTCACTTTAACCCAATGCATCATGGGAGATGTAGTGCAAACAGCCGCCGAACGCAATAAGACTCGATTCTCTGTGCTTCGTGGTTATGTTCACTCGTTCCACGGTCTGACACCGTATCCCGCCGAAAGCTACACCGCTAAAGACGAGCTTTAGCTGGTCTTTTTTTTTAGAACTGAGCGACTTTATGAGCAGAATCAGAACAAGGAAGTGAAGACTTTAACCACTTCTGATTGGTCAGACTGATGACGTATGATTAAGCCTCCAAGAAAGATTGGTGGAGACAGTTAAAGGCGCGGGACTTTTCCGAAAACGTCTGAAGCAACGGCTAAATCGCGGTACCGTCATTCTTATCAAAATGTCTTCAATAGAATCAAATGAACAGAAAGAAAAAGTTTTTAACGATCTTTCACATTCCTAACTACCCTGTGTTTTATCAGGGCCTGTTTGGATGAACAAAGAGCTGATATCCTGGAGATGGTAAATGTTTTTAGATCAATTAATGAGGGTAATTTCCCACAGCACACCTGACCATCTCCCACGGCACCCTAGTGTGCCGCGGTACACTGGTTGAAAAACACTGTACAGCACATGAAATAAATGTAATTTATGATTTGTTAAAATTTGGTGACAGGTATCTATGGATCAAAAACAAGTCTTCCTCTCTCCTCTATGAAGAGATTTTTATTCATGCAACAGTTACAGTGGTGGACAAAATAAATGGTACCCCTCAGTTAAAGAAAGTCCACAATGCTCACTGAAATGACTTGAAACGTTCAAAAGTAATTATCTATCTATATACCCAGGCTGTCTCCCACCAAAGTGGGGTAGCCTAGACAGAGGACATATTCTTAACTCCCTCCTTCTCTTCCCCAAACCCTCCTCCTTCAGTGTGTGCGTGTGTAAGAATAAATTAAAATTTATTGAAAATTAAATAATCAAAATCAGACATTACTTTTGAGTTGTTGATTAACAGAATTATTTTAAAAAACAAACTAATGAAATAGGCCTGGACAAAAATGATGGTACCCATAATTTAATATTTTGTTGCACAACCTTTTGATCACTGCAATTAAACAATTCCTGTATTTGTCAATGAGCCTTCTGCACCTGTCCACAGGTATTTTGGCCCACTCCTCACGAGCTAACTGCTCCAGTTGTCTCAGGTTTGACGGATGTCTTCTCCAAATGGCATGTTTCAGCTCCTTCCACAGATGTTCAATGGGATTCAGATCTGGGCTCATAGAAGGCCACTTCAGAATAGTCCAACGCTTTTCTCTTAGCCATTCTTGGGGGTTTTTGGCTGTGTTTTGGATCGTTGTCCTGTTGGAAGACCAATGACCTATGACTGAGACCAAGCTTTCTGACACTAGGTACCACATTTCTATCCAGAATGCCTTGATGATCTTGAGATTTCATTTTACCTTGCACAACTTCAAGACACCCTGTGCCAGATGCAGCAAAGCAGCCCCAAAACAGAACTGAGCCTCCTCCATGTTTCACAGTATGAACAGTGTTCTTTTTAGTTGTATGCTTCATTTTTGAGTCTACGAACATAGAGCTGATGTGCCTTACCAAAAAGCTCCAGTTTTGTCTCATCTGTCCAAAGGACATTTTCCCAGAAGCTTTGTGGCTTGTCAACATGCATTTTTGCCAATTCCAGTCTGGCTTTTTTATGATTTCATTTCAACAGTGGTGTCCTCCTTGGTCGTCTCCCATGAAGTTCACTCTGGCTCAAACAATGACGAATGGTGCGATCTGACAATGTACCTTGATCTAGGAGTTTACCTTTAATGTCTTTGGAGGTTGTTCTGGGCTCTTTGGATACAGTTCGAACTATCCATCTCCTCAATTTGTCATAAATTTTCCTCTTCCGGCCAAATCCAGGGAGGTTGGCTACTGTCCCGTGGGTCTTAAACTTCTGAGTTATGTTCCACTGTCGTCACTTCAAGCTGATTAGAGATGGTTTTATTGTCATGATACTGCGAGGGGGGTGGGGGTGGGGGGTGGAACCCAGATGCTGGAACCCAGATGCTGTAACCCAGAACGACGACAGGTGAGTTTTGAGGTAAGAAGAGTTTTATTGTTTCTCCAGATGTGTAGTTGTTCGTGGCTGGTGGTGACGTGGACGAGCCTGATGGCGTGGCTGGAGGGCTTTATGCGGTTGGCGTAGGCTGTGGTTTCTTGTGGGCTTCTGTGCAGCTGAGAGGATGATCTGCGCTGACTTCACTCTTAGCAGGTTGAAGATCCTGAGACAGGGAGCAGAGGTTTAGAGCGAGAACGAAGCATAACATAAAGCTACTGAACATGACTTGGACCAGGGCTAGTCATCATAAGGGGTAACGAACTGGCGATGAACTGTGGAGAGGAGTCTCCTTTTAAGCAGCAGCAGCAGATGATGATGAGAGTGGAGTCAGCTGGTGGCAATCAGGCAGAGAAGCAGGCAGAGCTGGGAGGGGGAGGAGTCTGACAAGCAACATGACATTTATAGCCTTTACCTTTACGATATTTGTCTATAATTTTGTTTCTAATGTCCTGGGACAATTCTCTCCTTGGCTTTCTGTTGTCCGTGTTCAGTGTGGTTCACACCTTTTCACCAAACAGCAACGTGACTATTTGTCTCCCTTAAAATAGGCAGACTGACTGATTATGGGTTTGAAAACAGCTGTGATGTCAATTAAAGGACATACCTGAGTTCATCATGACCCCCTGGGCAATTAGTTCTCAGTCTTTTATGGAGGTACCATCATTTTTGTCCAGCCCTATTTCATTAGTTTGTTTTTTTAAATAATTCTGTTAATCAACAACTCAAAAGTAATGGCTGATTTTGATTATTTAATTTTCAATAAATTTTAATTTATTGTTACTTTTGAACGTTTCAAGTCATTTCAGTGAGCATTGTGGACTTTCTTTCTTTATCTGAGGGGTACCAAGAATTTTGTCCACCACTGTATTTTCAGTATTTTCCCTCTGACTGACAAAACTAATAAGCAACTACCCTGAACTAAAAATTCAACCACATTATAAACACAAAACTCAGTGTAATTGTCGTTTCAATTCAGGAAGTTTGCATTGCTGCAATCTGTCGAGCATGTGGTCAGGATACCTCCTGGACACAACTCCCTGGGAGATGTTTTGGGCATGTCCCACAGGACGGAGGCCGTGGCGAAGACCTAGCACAAGCTGGAAAAACAACATCTCTTGGCTGGCCTAGGAAGGGCTTTGGGTGTTCCCAGAGAAGCTGGATGAAGGGCCCAGGGAGAGGGAACTCTAGGGTTAGACTGCTCACCCAACAACTCAGTTCTGGATGAGTTAAAGATATTGGATGGATGGATGGATGGATGGATGGGCTGCTTAAAGAGTGTTAAAACAGATGAGCGGAGCAAAAAAACTGTCTTAAAAAGTTAAAGGCCAACTAAAAACAGTAAATAATTGTCAAATGAAACCCACTATGATTCATAAGTAAAACTCAAAATACACAAGAATCTTTGCAGCCACTGCAAAAACGTCAAAAGTCTTTCATATAGCTGAATTCACTGATGTTCAAGGTAACTTTAAAGGATTACATTAAAGAGTATTAGGATTAAAAAAACATGTCATCCAGCTCACTGGCTTTGTGGGAGAGTGTCTGCCCTGTGACTGGAAGGTGTGAGTTCAAATCCAGGCCAAGTCATACCAAAAACTCTAAAAATGGGACCCAATGCCTCCCTGCTTGACACTCGGCATTACGGGTTGGATTGGGGGGTTAAGCCACCTAATGGTTCCCGAGCGCAGCTGTGTCTGCAGCTCACCGCTCCCTCAGGGGAGGGGTCAAAAATGCGGAGAACAAAATTCACACAGGTGTGTGACAGATAATGAGACTTTAACTTTAGCATTGTCGGATCCTGTTCATTTCTTGCACTTTGACCTTTGTTGTGACTCATTTGAGAGCAAATCGGCACATTGCTTGCTTCTTCAATTTAATTCATTAGTTGCCGACAAAGAATACTGCCGAAAACTATAACCTGAAAACTGTTGAACAAAAGAAAATTTTATTGTTTATTTGAGATGTTTTATAGGGAGAAGAGAGTTCCACCGAATGAAAGGTTTATTTCCTTGTACAAGGTGTGTAAATTCAGAAAACAACATCTGAGGGATGGAAGATTCTGGGCTCTCATATCCTATTGCTAATGTCTTGTAAAAGGTTATGCTCTGCCCAGCAAGCCATTGTTAAAAAAAAAAAAAATTTCAAGGTTCTGTGTAGAGCCGTCACACTGTTTACAAGTAGGTGTTTGTTGAAGGAATGGAGAAAGGGAACAGAAATGTCAGAGAATGTCAAATGCCTGCTGGCTGTATCCAGTGCCTTTCTGCATATCTAATGTTATTTCCAGGTACAAGAGTCCAAGTATGAGGTCATTGAAGGTCACACGTGAACAGCATCTGCTGATGGTTCACAAAATGAAGTAACTTAAAAGGAGTTTTTAGTGAACTTTAAACGGATAAAACTGAGGATTAAAAAATATTGCAAGAAACAAAAGGATAACTGGAAGGAAGACAGATGTCAAGCTTCATGAAGAACTATGTAAAGATGAAACTTGAATGAGTGACACCCAGATGCTGTGGGTAATGACTCGTCTCCACTCTTTTGGTTTGCTTGTTGTGGGGTGTTAATTCATGCCTTAATCAATTATCCATTAAAGCGTCATCAAAATTCAAAAAGATGAAACTTAATCACCAAAATTCACTCCAAATAACATTACTAACACAACAATTTTGTAACTTTATTAAAGACTGGCAATAATTAGAGAAAGGGACTATTGGAAGATATATGCGAGAGTATTTAAAAATTAATAATTTATAGTAAAAGAGAAACTTCAAGAAAATATATTCATATTTTAAATTGAAATAGAATCTCAATTGAAAAATATTTAAAAGTGGAACTACAAACAGATGAATAAACTGTTGAATGTTAAATGTTATATAATAGTGTGATTCAAAGCTCTGTACCCCCTCCCCCGTTTTGTCTAATTTCTTCAAACAGTGACACCCAGATGCTGTGGGAAATGACTCGTCTCCACTCTTTTGGTTTGCTTGTTGTGGGGTGTTAATTCATGCCTTAATCAATTATCCATTAAAGCGTCTTTCACTTATAGACTAGTGATGGTATTTGCCAGCAATGCTTTGTGCTTAACATGCATTAGCATGTCTATCAAGTCTCTGTCTCTCTCCTCTTGATAGTTAATGCACCAGGGCACTATTCCAGCCTGTCTCAC
Organism: Oryzias latipes; assembly: GCF_053564925.1. Lineage (NCBI taxonomy): Eukaryota > Metazoa > Chordata > Actinopteri > Beloniformes > Adrianichthyidae > Oryzias > Oryzias latipes. The sequence goes on from NC_136240.1 coordinate 13,043,842, forward strand.
ATGCCTCCAAAATCTGTGGATTTCTCTTTACTTCTTTTATCCCAAAGCCTTAATGAAAACAGAACACAAAGCTGAATTCTTTTTGCCATACATTTTCTTCACAAAATGACCTAAATTGGAGTACTAGTATTAACCCAGATATAAAAAGAAATAACATAATTTTTATGATATATTTGACAGGTTTTTAGACTGTTAGCTTAGTTTTTTTTTTAGGTCGCAGTACTAAACGTGAGCCAAAAAAATAAAAGTAAACTAATAAAAATAAAAATACAACAGCCAATTCTGACCCTGTGGGTTCACCTGGGCTAAAGATAATAGGTTACTACAATCTTTAACGCTGTATTTGAGAGAACTGAGCAAATACAGTTGTTGTTAGTTGTAGAATGTGAGTACATTTTAAAATACTTTAAACTTCACATTGATATTTAGGCAGCTTTATCCAAGCCAAATATTCAATCATTCATTTATTCAGTTTGTCGACAAATTTGGCAACAAATGTGTCAGAATGGGGCGGAGCAGGGAGCTTGTGGCCCACCCATCGTCTCTACCTCACAACTACAAGCTTTTTTCAATGGCATTTTCTTTTGTTTGCTCCTGATTCACAATGATTTGAATCAAGAAATACTTATAATTGTAAGTTTAATTTTCTTAATATTTGTCCTCCATCAGAAAAGTGCCACCAGAACATGTTAAAACCACCATTTGAATCGGAGTGGGTCTTTTATGGGCATATATTCACCAAACTAATAATATTGTTAAATTATTTAGCTGACAGTACTAGGTGCTGGTTCAGTATTGCCATTACCATTAAGTGTTCTCGCTCATCAGTCTGCAGACTTATCACATATTTATTAAAACATTTTTTTGAAACGTTAGGTTCATTGGAGAAAGCATGGTGTGTTGGAATTCTTGCGGTGAAAAGGAATTTGGGTTCAGTTAAGCCAATAATAAATGTGCGCTTGGAAAATTGCATGATTTATTAAGAGGAATACAGGGGTTGACATAGCCCTGAAATTTGCACTGGCCCACAGGGCCAGTAGTTTTTGAAAGTTACTGGCCCTGCCTGAAAGTTACTGGCCCGACACCGCGCACAGCAGTTCAGCTTTTTGTTACTGTTGCAAAGCTACATTTACTTTTTAGTTACTTTAGTGACCTAATTAAATTAAATAATTGAAAAATTAAATAAAATTAAATTACTGAGATCATTCAGCTTTTGATTGGAAATACTTACTGCTTACAGCGTTGTAAAGGAAAACAAAATTAGTACTTTGACATTAAATCATTTATTATTGCATTTGAGTCTGAGATTCATGCTTCAGTCTCTCTTAAGCATCTTCAGTAGCCTCTCTATCCACTCCTTCCTTATCTTCCTTAGACTCTGTGACATGATTCAACCTCTCTCTAGCAGCATCTTCAGCATCTCGGCTTGCTTCCATTTCTCTGTCTATCTCCTCTAGCTCTCTTTTCAGCTCCTCATCAGTTGGTTGTTCGATTCTTTGTTTCCAAGCAGTGAAGCCTGGCTTCCTCACAGCCGCGCCCCACCAATAATTTACTGAGTTCAGAGGAACAAACTTGTCACATGTTGGGCCCTCCAAGGAAATATACATGAGTCGGTTCAGTTGTATGGTGGTGAGGGAGGACCTCCAGTCGGACTTCACTCTCTTCATGCAAGAAAAGCCACGCTCACACATGGCAGTGCTCACGGACATGACGACATAAATCTCCATCAGTATGGCCAGAGCATCAAACCTCTTCTTAAGATCCTCTGTAAGAAATGATTGAACAATTCAAGATTTACTTTTTGTTTATAACCAGATATTAGAGGTATTAGACAATGCATTTCTGAAAAAAAGTCTGAAAAAAGTCAAAACACTGCTAATGCAATATGATATTCATAAGATACACAAAATGTCATTTTACTTCTTTGTTGGTCTAAACATGTAACAGTAGCAAAAATTGTACACAACCAAGCAACCAACCTCTTTTTAGAACAGTGATGAGTGTGTTCCTCATGGATGTCTGGCAGTTCTTGGCCCACGTTTTGTAAAGACAGAACTGGTGAAGCACGGATCCAGGGTCAACACCATGGCGCTTGAACACCTCTTCATAGTGTTCCACCAAACCACCTATCTGATCTCTGCCATGAAGCACAAAGGCTTCTTTGGAATGTTTATCATTATCCAGTTCGGGCCACAATGTGTGATCTAGAGCCCTAAACTTTGAAATAACACTGTTGGAGTAGAGATCACCGAGACGCTTCTGGAGGTGATCGATCATGGTTTCTGAAAATAAAACATCCAAATGATCAGTGAGTAAGTGGAGTTTAAAGACCCATCAACGACATGGTTATTAGTCATCAAATGATTAGTGATATTAGAAAGTGTTACCACATTCTAATGCAGGAGTCAGAGCTTGTCTTATAATTTTAAGTTAAGTTAGTTTTAAGTTTACCTGTAATTTCCTCTCTCTCCTTCTTGAGTGTGTCTGCACTGATGTTGGTTAACTCAACACCCTGATATTTGCTGAAGGAGGTAATGCTGCCAATGACCTTTGACTGTTCTACTCCTGGCTGAAGGGACAACTCAATCAGACCTGCACAACAGGCTTCTTGATACTGAACTGCCTCCCCTAGAAAATATAAAACATTGCATGCATGAATACATGTTTAGTTGAACATGAAAATAAAATTTAAAAACAAAAGTTCAATTGTATGTCTTTGATGGTGGTCAAGGATACTGAGCTCAGCATACTAACCTGGTGTCAGATTGTCCCTCTGAAACTGTTCACTCAATATTTTCAGAACCTCCAGAGCATCACACCAGAAATGCATGAACTGTAGATTCTTTGCATCTTTCAAATATCGCAAGATATTCATAGCTCTGCCCATTACAGGGGGACTCGGTTGGGGTCTACGCTCAGAGCTGACCATGTCCTCAAAATGGGCGACAAAGACCTTGTAACTTGTGCAGAGAATCTGTAAACATATAAATTGAAGAAAGTTATGAATGTGCTAATATTTAATATTATTTAACATTATTTCAATGAAGATTATTTAAACAAGAGGGAATAAGCCGATTATTGTTAGCAGTCTAAGATTGTTGCACTTGTTCTAACTGACCATACTGATCAATTTTGAGTGACATTTCAAATAATTTACCTTTGTAGCCCTGTGTATGTAGGGCTGCCATCTGGCACCCTTCAGAGTGGTGGGTTTCAGGACCTTCTCCTCTAATGCCTCCCCAAGCATCCTCAGTTCTCTCAGCGCTTTTGGGGAGTAATAGTACTGCTCATAAAGGTACACTAACACTTCCTGCAGCCTCTTGAGTTGGGGGTTTTCACGTACAGCGTCATTCACACCCAGCTCGAGACGGTGAGCAATGCAGTCAATTGCCAATAAATATTCCACTTCACGCCGCAGCTTCGCAGCAACCCCATTCTTTTTACCCATATTCACTGAAGCTCCATCGGCAGCTAGGAAGACGATCTTCTCACGCCAGTCTGGGATCCCAGCTTCTTTGAAAACTAAAACAAAAAACAAAACATAAGTATCTGACAAAACAGAACTGATTATCTAACAAAAGTCAACATAGATAAGCAGTCATTTGTTGATGACCAGGACTGAAAACTGAAAAATTACAAAGAACAATACAATATGACATCTAAGTATGCGTTATTGTCTCAGAACTTGCTGAAAATTTTACTACTTACCAGTGTCGATGGCTTGAATTACTCCATCGGCGTTTGCAAACTTTACGTCTTCTATTCCAAGGAAACACTGTAGAACTCCCATTTTGTCATTCCAAAACTTGACATACACAATCTCGTTCTCTAGCTTGCCTGTGTCTGTAGCGCCATCAATACACACGCTAATAAACCGAGCTCTTCTAAGCTGATCGAGCATCTCAGCCCTTTCCTGATCATATATGCTAACAAGAAACCTGCAAAACATTGGGTGATATCAGTATTTTTTCAAAATAAAAAACAAAGAGATTAAATTTGGAATTGTTTCAATTTATTAAATGAAGGTTCTGTATTATTTGTTCATAATTCATTAAATCCTTACCTGGCACAAGCCTTGTCCGAGCGGTACCACTGGGGCATGTCTGATCCTGTTGTTTTACACAGCTCCACCAAATCTGGGAAGTCTGTGAATGACTTCTCTCGTTTGGCAATGTAATAGGCCACGTGCATCATGTTTTCCATCTGTTTTTGGAATCTAGGATCTATTGATCCATTCCTATGGACACCAGCGAGAACAGGAGACTGCTCCCCATCTGCTACCTTCTGACGCTGTACACAGCACTGGTGTGCCACACTCTTCTGGTGTGCATCGAAGCCAGTGCTTCGGTCTGCAACATAACCCTTGAAAAGACTACAATCCCTGAAAAAAATGCGTCAATGAAATACACTGGTTAGTAATTCATTCATTCATTCATTCATTCATTCATTCATTCATTCATTCATTCATTCATTCATTCATTCATTCATTCATTCATTCATATACCGGTAGAATTCTCGATTCTGATTGGCTGCTGGGTATGCATTAAAACCTGATAACCGCATGGTGAACAAAGAAGTTCCGGTCAGCTAGCTTAAATGTTATGTATCACTGCGCTGGTTTCTTTAAAATAACCTTTAGCTTCATCATTTGGACAAAAACAAGCGGTAAGAGATGAACTTTCTCTCTGAACTGATGCTTTATTAAACCCATCGGGACGATCGCGCCGAATCTGCAGATGCCCCGCATCACCGTAACATACCATCACTGTAACATATCATCATCGCGCCGCATCACGTAACCGTCCGCTTTTTGTAAGAAAAGCGATCCAAATCGAAAAAAAAAAAAACAAGAATTAAGGACTAACCATGGTATAAGCGGGTTAATAGCCGACGAAGTTTGCGTTTATTATATTTTAACGCGCGCCCTGGAAGCCTAAAGCGTCAGACGCCAAGCGGAGGTAATTAAAAATTAAGTTGCTTACTTACTTGTCAGCGTAGTATGAATGGGCCCTACAGATCTTGCAGAATACAAGTTTGGTTTCTTGATCATATTCAAGCCACGTCCATTTGTCAGGCCAATGTGATAGGAACTTTCTGCACCTCTTGGTCCGGTCATATTCTCTGTCCCTTTCCTTCAACTCCTCGTCTGTTAGCTTTCTTTTCTTGCCGATCCCTTCTGCACTTGTTTTGGTTGGCTTTCCTGGAGTTTGGCCAGCTTGGGGAGGTTTGAGAAACATCTCTGTGCGTTTGATGTCTCCTTGTCCAACTTTACAAGCAATTTTCGCGCCATTAAGTTGCTGCGACGGATGCGGAGTGCGCAGCACGTGACCAAAACAATCATTGCGGACGTCAAACTTTCAAAGCGATGAAGACGAGGTTAAATTGACACGTTTTTGCAAAATATACTTTATTGAAAAAGGTGAAAAATATATTAACCGTTAGATATTTTAGTGGCCCAAGCGGACAAGTGAAAAATAAAATCTTGTGGTCCGCACTGCTCGAGAAACAGGACCGGGCCAGCGGACAAATGGCTATGTCGAGCCCTGGAATATAATTTATTAGTGCGCGAGAAGTATACTAATAAGCTGCACTAAAAAGCATTATTTATAATTTTCAAGGTTTTTATGGCAGACATAACAGAACAGCATCAGAAAAAAAACCATTTGTAATTTGATGTTATGACTAGGAAGCAAATTAACCTGTGAGGAAGACCTCTATTATGCATTTACACATTCAACATCATGAACATAGGCATTCAGTGGGGCTTTAAAAGACCTGCTTTCACAAGTATTCTACACATTTTATTATGAGCAGAAGGTCAACAATCCTCAATTCATAACCTTTCAGCTCCCATCTCCTCTTCACATCTGTCACAAGTGACCCAGAAATGACTGTATTTGTACTCGCCACTTTAGATCATACCATATGCACAGAATGTTAAAGGGTTGTATGCAGACAATGGAAGAGACCGGGCTGAAGAAACGTTTTCACTCTGTGAAAGACAGAGTTGCATATTTTTAAAAATATATAATGGATTTTACGGTCTCAACTTCAGGTAAAGTATATATTTTTTAAAATACTGCAAACAGGGAAACCCTTAGAAAGAAAACCGTAAACATGTGTGAGAAGTGATAAAAAAAAATACAGATAATGTGCAAATCTTTTCACATTTTGGAATTTCAAACCTCAAAAACCGCAACAGTTTGACTTTAAATTCAAATGAATGAATGTTATCTTGAAAGCTGCGTCCTTCTGTGTCTGCAGAATGCTCCTGCAGTTTATGGGTGCGTTTACCAGTGGGGGTAAAGTGATGCTAAGACCTTCTCACAACAGGGCAAAATGCTTCCCATTATCCCCACTGTGAAGGCACTGATGCGGTTCATTCATGCAACACTGTCAGACATACCTGCTGCCAGAGGAATGCTCTTTACATTGATGACGGGCTCCCTTCCAAGGTCCAGTGATCACCATCAATGTTGTTTCAGAGGCAGAAAAGTTATTCCTTCTTTTATATTTTGCCAGAAGCAGACTTATTTTTTCTATCTTAAATTCAACTTAGTCATTTTATGAATTCTACCGAAATACTTGGGAACAAAATTTTGTAATTGTTTTTTCCTTTTTCCCCTAAGTGCTTTTTACTGTTGCACTAAAAACATGTAAAACTAATATGTATTTTTGTTAAAAGTTTCAAACTTTAACAACTCCAATGAAAGTGGTGTTTTTGGTGTTTTAACATGTTCTTGTGGCATTTTTCCGATGACAGAGAATATGTATAAACACAATTGGGCTTCATAGTTGAAGAAGTTTCACCTCTTATCCAAAAGGCTTTGTCAATTCTGAAATAGCTGGTAAAAGAGCTGGTTTATATTTATTTAATAATTTCAATTTTTTTTCGGTAGGGTTAGCAGGCTGTCTTGATTTTTGTTTTGATTGACTGATTTCTTTTTTTTTAAATTAATGAATGTATTAATTAATTATTATTATTTGTAATCAGTTAGAAACAGTTCCTGTTTTAATTTGGGAATGTTGGAACTGACCTTTCACATCAAATCTGTGCCATCACACTGTTTCCAGTTTCCATGTGTATAATAAAAAACAGGTTTGATACCAGGTTACACTGAAGCATTTTTTTAAATATTCCGTTTGTGCTTTTATAGGAAAATAATAAATAAATGAAGGAGGGGAACATGCAATCTAAACCCCTAAGACGCAAAAGAGAAAGGGGGGAGAGAGAGGGAGGGAATAAAAGAAAGGCTGTCGGGCAAATATAAAGCCACTCTTTTCAGACACACAGTGAGAAGTTATTACTCAGTGGGGTCAGAGGAAATCTTTTAAAGCCTCTTCTTTGAGTGCTCCACAGGTGGACACAGACAAGAACAGCACCCCCCCCCCCCCACACACACACACACACACAGACATCCAGCACATAAGGACAAAGGCTACATACAGCTTTACACAACAAGATTCTGAGTTTGTCAATGGATGACCCAGGAAATATCTACAGCCACACATGTCCACTTACATTAAACCTCGTCACAACAGCTCAGAGTAGCTATGGGTCAGTAAAATAATAGAATTTGTGGTGCTGTGTAAATGCTGCTCATATTTTCAATTGTCCAGAGATGGTTCACATGGTAGGGCTGGAGTGTCAGATCCTCAGCTGCCTTTCTGCCTTGACTGCTATCAGGCAACGCCCCAGTCAGAGATGTCTTTTTTTTTTAGTGTTGCTATAGAAACTGTGTGGGCATCTGGATCAAACAAAATAATGGAAGCAAAGCAAGAACTTCTAAGAGAGAGGTGTTTGCTGTCAGGAGCTATAGGTGTGTGTTTGTGCTTCTGCAGATACATGCTTGGAGAAAGGGAGGCAGCAACAAATGCACTTCCGCAGCCGAACTCCAAAGGTTATTCAGTCGCTGCTCACAATGCTGTGTAACTGTGCAAGAACTAGGGAACACCCTTGTATGAGTGATGAGGTCTTGATCTTTTGCTCTGTATAATTTTTTTAATGGCTTTACGTAAGCTGGATTGCTTCTATAAAACAAATCTTGTGCAAAACTTCATAAATGCAACCAAGTAAGATAAGCGAGTCAATACATTTTGATTTAAAGTTTTTCTGAAGTAAAATCCAAATTTTCAGGTTAAGTGTAGATATTAAAAGAATAATATTCAATTGATTTTTGAACAAACATAATCAACATGGAGCAGTGGGTGCAGGGGTGTGTGACGAAGTAGCGTCACAGGTTGCAGGACAGCCCCTGAACACTAGCCTCAACCAGCACTAGCCGGACACATGCACACACCCAGGGAAACAAATTATTCAAATTCCACATTTTGTTTAATTCTCAGGTTGCCGATTGGTTTTAATCATAATCTTACTCACCATCTAAGTTTCCAAACCAGAGCATTGTACACATCAGCATTGATAGCCACAGGAAACAGGAAATGTTCTCATAAATTGTGAGTTTGGTGTATAAAAAGGGCATCAATTATTAATATTTCATTCAAGTTTTACGGGCTGAACCATATTTTTAAAGTAATTGGTAAATGGTGTATACTCATATAGCGCCTTTCTTCCTACAAGGACAAAGTGCTTTACAGTCACAGACCCATTCACCCAGTCAAACACACATTCACTCACTGGTGGCGGCTCCGCTGCCAAACACAGGCGCCTGCCTACCACCAGAGGCAATGTGGGGTTCAGTGTCTTGCCCAATGACACTTGGACTCTTGGGTGTGCAAGGCGGAAATCGAACCTGCAATCTTACGATCATAAGTTGACCGCCCTACCGCTGCACCACGGCCGTCCCACTATGATCAGCTTTTGATTGTTTTTAAAAGAGTTTCCAGTGGTCTTTTCTAAATAAAAGCCATCATCTAGGATGTAGTTTAGCAGCAGCAGTTCATTGAAAATGTGTTGTGGGCAGAACTGTTGGTGTGGAGTAAACCTACCTCCATTTCCCATCATTCCTTTGTCAACACTCATTTTTTGCTAGCTTATAGCCCATTTCGTCTGCCTCTGATTCAACATGATTTGAATAAATAAAAACTAAATTTTTATCTTATCAAGAAAGAGTCTCAGGTATGAAGAACTGGACAGCACCGGGCCCTGACATGATACATGCCTACTGGCTAAAGAAGCTTACCGCACTCCACGAGCGCCTGGCAGCACAAATGAACCAGCTGCTAAGAGATGGGACTCACCCTGAATGGCTAACGGAAGGGCGAACGATCCTGATCCAGAAGGATCCCTCAAAGGGTGGAGTCCCATCCAACTACCGGCCAATTACCTGTCTCTCCACAACTTGGAAGCTCATGTCAGGCATCTTTGCAACCAAGATAAATAGGCACATGGATCAATTCATGAGTAACACACAGAAGGGCATTGGTAGAGACTCCAGAGGAGCCAAACACCAACTCCTGTTTGACAGAACAGTCGCTCAAGACTGTAAGTCACGACACACCAACCTGTGCACAGCCTGGATTGATTACAAGAAGCCCTATGACTCAATGCCACACACATGGATCACTGAATGCTTGGAGCTGTACAACATCAACAGGACTCTAAGAGCCTTCATATGAAACTCAATGAAGCTGTGGAAAACCACCCTTGAAGCCAATGGGAAGCCACTCGCACAAGTGTCCATCAAATGTGGGATGTACCAAGGTGATGCTCTGTCCCCACTGCTGTTCTGCATAGGTCTGAACCCCCTCAGCCAAATAATCACCAAGACTGGCTATGGATACCGACTCAGAAATGGGGCCAACATCAGTCACCTCCTCTACATGGATGACATCAAGCTATATGCTAAGAGCGAGTGTGACATTGACTCCCTGATCCACACTACCAGGATCTACAGTACTGACATTGGGATGTCATTTGGGCTCGAGAAATGCAGCCGGAAGGTGACAAAGAGAGGCAAGGTAGTCCACACAGTAGGGGTCTCACTCCCAGAAGGAACAATAGCAGACATCGAGGACAGTTACAAGTACCTTGGAATTCCGCAGGCAAATGGCAACCTGGAGCAGGCAACAAGGAAAGCTGCAACAGCTAAATACCTCCAACGAGTAAGGCAAGTCCTGAGAGGCCAGCTCAATGGCAAAAATAAGACCCGGGCAATAAACAGCTATGCACTGCCAGTTATCAGATACCCTGCAGGAATAATAAGATGGCCAAAGGAAGAGATACAGACCACGGATGTTAAAACACGAAAGATACTCACCATGCATGGAGGGTTCAATCCCAAATCCAGCACCCTGAGTCTGTATGCTAGCCGCAAGGAAGGAGGCCGAGGACTAGTGACGTAGAAGCCACTATCCAGGATGAAACATCCAAGATGCATGAGTACATCAAGCTCAAGGCCCCAAATGACAGTGTGCTCAGTGAATGTCTCAGGCAATGGAGAGCAGAGGATACAGTGCTGGAGGACAGATCGTCATGGGAGGACAAATCCCTGCATGGGATGTACCACTGGACCATAACTGAAGTGGCTGATATCAAGAAGTCCTACCAATGGCTAGAAAGGGCTGGCCTACAGGATAGCACTGAAGTGCTCATCCTGGCAGCTCAGGAACAAGCCCTGAGCACCAGAGCAATAGAGGATCAGATCTACCACACCAGACAAGACCCAAGGTGTAGGCTGTGCAAAGAGGCGCCTGAAACAATCCAGCACATAACTACAGGATGTAAGATGCTGGCAGGTAAAGCATACATGGAGCGCCACAATCAAGTGGCTGGAATAATATACAGGAACATGTGTGCAGAATATGGACTGGAAACCCCAAGGTCAAAATGGTAAATACCTCCGAAGGTGGTAGAGAATGAGTGGGCAAAGATGCTGTGGGACTTCCAGATCCAGACTGATAGGATGGTAATGGCAAACCAACCAGACATTGTAGTGGTGGATAAAGAACAGAGGAAAGCCGTTGTGGTGGATGTGGCAGTGCCAAGCGATGGGAACATCAGGAAGAAGGAACATGAGAAACTGGAGAAATACCAGGGACTCAGAGAGTTGAACTGGAGAAAGCCTGGAAAGTGAAGGGGAGAGTGGTGCCTGTGGTAATTGGAGCACTCGGGGCAGTAACCCTCAAGCTGGAGGAGTGGCTACAACAGATACCTGGAAAGACCTCAGACCTCTCAGTCCAGAAAAGCGCAGTGCTAAGACAGCTAAGATACTGCGCAGGGCCCTCAAGCTCCCAGGCCTCTGGTAGAGGACCCGAGCTTGGAGGAGAAACCACCCGCGGAGGGTGAGAGGGACGGTGGGGGGGGGGGGGGGGGGGGGGTATATGTGTGTGTGTGTGTGTATATATGATGTATATGTCATTTATTATAGGAAATTGGTCACAGAAAACACAATTGTCATTGATTGAACCCCCCCAAAAAATAATTAAACAATAATTTCTGAATTATTTTGAAATTTTCTGCACAAGGTTTGCACAAACTGCCCATTGTGCAAGTGTTTAACTAAAAAATACCTAAAATTGCTTTGATCTGCAAGTCTTTCATGTGATGCAAGTAAGTAAACAAATAACAGCTACACTCAAAGCAGCCTCTCCAATAAGGGACTTGGATTAGACCTTTTGGACTATTAAGTACATGGCAGGTGCACGTTTATTATCCACAAGCGTGAAAAGTATTAAATTGTGAATGGATAGCTTAAAAAAGCTCTTGATGAGCTTAACAAAAAAAGGAAGTAATCTAAAGGGCTATGATATTAGCAGCCTTGAGGGCTATGTGTGTGCAGAGAAGCCTAAGGGAGAGCTTCATCCTCAGCCTGAATGATTTCCCTAATGGAAACCCAACTCCTAACTCAGACAGAAGTCAATACATGATAGGCGCCCAACAACACTGCAGCCCATATTGACTCAGAGAAGGATGTATTCCTTGTTTAGGTTCTCATAAAGTCTATGAGTGGAGAGTTTCCCTGTTTTGGAAATCCAAATGGAAAACAGACTCAAGAAATCTTCGTCTAAAGCTGCAGAGTTCAAATTATTGGGGAAGACACATTGACGTTTAAAACACGTAATTTATGTATCAGGAGGTTTGGAAATTTGGCAAATTTTACTTTGGCAGTAGAAAAAAATACAGAGGAAAAAAATGCATGCACTAATTTCTCAAATCAGATTTGGCCTAAATGTTACTAATTCAAACTGAATTATTAACAATAAATATGGTTTTGGTGGCTTTATTCAAAACACATGAATAATAAGGCTATAAATTGCCATTGTTTTTAGAGTTGTCCAACAATAAAAAGTGTCTCAAATTCTCTCCAACCACAAACATAAGGGAGTATGCTGACACTGCGTGTTGAAAACAGTGAGTGGAAGCTTTTAGAACAAGACAGAACAGCTTTCAGACAAGCCATTACACTAACATAAGCTGGTGTGCACAGTGTCTGTATGTGGTCATTGAATAGAGTTCAAAATGTATGCAAGGTCACACAGGCCAGTAAACTTCATTTAAACTGATAGAGCAGAAGTACAATCATAGGTCAAGCACCAGTTAGCAGTGATCACGGAGCACTAATGAGATTGTTGAAAGATAACCAAATTAGATTGAAACAGAAGCTCATCACATGCATGCCATTCTTAGTTTAATGAAAAGGAAACTGTAAGTGAACTGTAATTCTAAGACATGCTATAAAAAATGAGCTTCTTTACAGAAAATTATGCTTCATGACAACATAAGAAAAATATGTTTACAACCAATCAAAGTAGCAATTTGGAAATAACTCTTTACCTAAAGTTAGCCTGCTGTGTGCTTTTAAATTTAATTTCACTCAAAAAATAAAGACACATCTGAAAGCCCACAGGTGTTTACACCTTGTCTACTACCTACTGTGATTTATAAAAAAATGTATTTTTGGTGTTTTTAACCTGTTCTTGTGGCATTTTTCTGATGATGGAGGACCTATATAACTTTTTTTTTTTAATTAAAAAAATTGCATTTCTATGTCTTTATTCAAATTGTGGTGAATAGACAAAAAGTGGCATTGAAAAAAGCTTGTAGCTGTGATGTAGAAGCCACAATGGCAAGCTACAAGCTAACTGGTCTGCTCCATTCCAAAGTATTCACTTTTGGACAAATAGATCCATGTATGCCTTCATTTTACTCGACTGAGCTGGCGTCTGGTTCAAAGCTACAGCTGGATAGCTCCAATATTGCTTGCCATTTTTGTTCAACTGCTGATGATATGTTGGGGGATGTGAGGGGTTGTAAGCTAGCGAGAGTGTGCAAACAGATGAATGACAGTCTAACTGCATGCCAACTGTCCCACCCACAACTCAGGAGCGAATTTATAATGAACTCCTGCTGCTCTGCAGAAACTATGTCCCAAAATAACATCCCCCTTTTTTTTTTTTATTTGGCTTAAAACAGCAAAAATGAGTTGACCTTTTGGAAAGGATGATCTGAACAGGTCTTTAAGCATCTTTCATTTATTATGCTTAAATATTACAGTTTATATGCTACTACATGGATTTCTATTTTCGAAAACTGTAAAACTCCTACATTCCTTCATACATCATCTTTGTTTTGGGGTGAAATTTATTTAAAGATTGACATTGACCTATTCCAGGGATCACCACTGTCTTTCAGAAGCCACAACCTAAGATGAAACAGTATTAATAATTCCTGAAGGGTGTTAATTAGTGGCTTTGACTTCTTAAAATCTTAGGGAAATGAATATTAACCTTTGTGGTTCCTAAGGGTGTTCACTGCAGAATAAAATGTGCTTTGTAAAATGGAAATAACTCCAGGAGGATTTCCACTTTCACACTTTATGTGATATCCGATTGTTGAACTTGCAATTACGGTAAATCTGGAAATTACATATGAGGGAAGAGCTGTATGAAGCATAAGATGAAGGATAACCTGATTGCTAAGTCAGTTTAACTCATAGATGTGTCAAAGAGAACCCCCTTGGTTCGTTGTTCTTCTTTTGTAAGCCTTTTTGCTAATATTGATCGTTTTAATCAATGATGAACCATTTTCCAATGAATTGCATTAAAGTATGAATCATTTTCCCTTAGCAAGTGTTTTTTTTATGCTTTAGAACAAAAGATGGATGGAAGAAAAGTTAGACAAGTACAACTCTTGGCTTTTTAAATCGAACTTGAACTGTTGTAAAATTTAAAAAAAAGAGTGTGAAATTATAACTTTCATCCAAAAAATTGAATCAATTACGGGGTAAAGTCAGTCTTTCTTATGTGCACTTCACTTTGTCACTGTTTGATCATGATAAAAACCCATGGAGGATGCTGTGCAGCAGGAGAAAACCTTGAAATAATAAAGACATGGCTTGAACTAATGCAGCTGTGTTTTATGTTTGCTGCAGACGAGCTGTCTTTCCAACTCTGTTATTTCACCAGCTTGCTTGGTGTCACATCTGTTCCAGAGTTTAAAACTATCACAACGTCCTTTTAGTGGCTTGTGATGCGCAATAAATTGAAGTGAAACATATCGTGTTGAAATGCTTCTGCTATCACAGTCTAGTTTGGTTCCTTATCTCAACAGCAAAGGCAGGATGGGAGCTGCTGGGAACTTTGACAGACATCCTTGCCTATGAGCCAGTGTCAACCAGAGTCATTACTCCTGTAGTTACCCTACTTTACTGCATTGACAACTGTGTGGTTCGTGTCCTACCTTTTTCAAAAAGGCCCAACAATGTCTGTTCCATCAGCCAGCTACTTGCTATGCTGGAAATAATAGGGAAATAAAAAAATGCAGTTTTCTACCTAAAAAAAAGCCTCCACAGAACCAAAACAAAAACTGTTGAAACATTTTTAAAGAAATGCTTTATTTCTTTCAAAAAAATGTTTTTCCATTTTTCAAAAACACTTTAAAGTCTAGGTAGGCCTGCAGATCAATAAATGAAGTAAATAAAATTAGTTTTCTACAGCAATCCAAATCCTGTCAGAGATTTATTTGTCTGTCGTGTTTGGGCTTTGGGAAATTTAATCGCGAATTGTGAAGTGGCAGAAGTGAAGCTGTAGTTGTGAGATTAGCGGAGAAATGTCCTGTTAAGTCCATCGGGGCTTGCGATATCCCGTCAATACAGCAAAAAAAGGTCTTGTTGTGCTGAGCCCATCTGAGCTAGTGCATTGGCGACCCATGATGACTCCCTGCTGGGAAACTGTGAAGCGGAGACCTTTTGGGTCAGCTGGGTCTGGAGTTTGGCCAGTTCATTCTGTCATGATCAGCTTGACTGAGCAGACCGAGATGCTGGAACCCAGAAGGACCACAGGAGAATGGTATGGATAATTAACAGATTTATTGTTCTGGACAAGGACTAGTGGGTGAGTGTGGATGATAAATGTTATTCTGGTGAAGCGGCTGGGAGCAGAAGCGTGGCATAGAAAATACCCGAGGCGTTGAGTGGAGTCGTGGTGTGGTTTGAAGTCGTGGCGTGGCTTGGACTGGTGGCATGGCTAAGGTCTTTGGATCTTTGGTGAAACTCTTTCTGCTTGTGTGGAGGTATGACCCAGGTTGACACT
Organism: Oryzias latipes; assembly: GCF_053564925.1. NCBI lineage: Eukaryota > Metazoa > Chordata > Actinopteri > Beloniformes > Adrianichthyidae > Oryzias > Oryzias latipes. The sequence continues at coordinate 13,059,334 of NC_136240.1, forward strand.
CGTGGAAACTGTCCTGTAGACGAGGTGGAGAAGTTGACGTTAATACAGAACATTAGGGATGGCCCGTTTGACACAACGCTTCGGCGCGTGTTTCACCTTCATGAAGCAGAGCGGTTCGGCACAATGTTTCGGGGTGTGTGTCCACAAGCGCAGATCACGTGGTTGATGACGTATGAAGCGGCAAATGTATGTTTGGTCGAACCACGTTTCAGATGTCACTTGTGTTCGAACAGTTGGGCACGCTATTCTCTAGAAACACGAAATGAATCCAGAACCTTTCCCGACCACTATTGTTTCCACTGTATCGGAATCAGCGTCACTTTACCATGACTCCTGGTAAAAAACGTACGGTGGCTCTGGATCGCTTCAACTCGATTTCTCCTAATAAAACAATGCACTATGAACACTGTGTATAAAGAAAATACTTCAATCAATTTATGATGGCAAAGTGGAAAAGTCGATGGGGTTTGCATGCAGAGATCCTGGGTTCATACCAGTGTGTTACTATTATTTATTTTTTGCTTTGCGTTCATTTTCTTCTTGTGATGTGAATTTTGGTGAGTCAAGCACTTCTGACAGAAAACGTCACGTGTTGTTTTATGTTTTTTGTTTAATCATCATCAACAACATTGTTTTGTTTTACGTTTTTTCATCATCATTTCCATATTGAAGTGTTACAAGGAGCTTAGTTGAAGCACATGTCAATATACATCCAGTCCACCACCAGATGCCGCTGTTCTGTGTGGTTTCAAAGCCCTGAATGGTTGGTTCATTTTTCCGTCACAATTACATGAACCCCAAGGGAAGCTTCATGGGGCTTCTATTCCCATCCCTACGAAGCATAGAAAGCGAGAACCAGCAAACTAGACTTGAGACCAGGTAAAGCACCATGGAGGGGCAATGAACTGGAGAAGAATGCTGGTGAAGGATCCTCTTAAAAAGAGCTGGCAGGTGATGAGGTAAGTGCCAACAGCTGGGTCCAATTTGGAAAGCAGAGCAGAGAGGGGAGGGGGGCGGGGAGAGGACTCCCGGAGGAACCATGACACATGTAGTGACATGATGTCACTTTTAACAATTAAAAAAAATAAAAGAAATAAATATTTGCTTAATAAGTGTAAAAACAACCATTAAGTTCAGCAGGACGTGGAAATAAACCACCTCATTAATTTGGCTAAACTATGATAAGCTTAGGGTTTTTTTACATTCATGATTAAGTACGTGTTCAAACATTTTCCACATTTTTACTGTGTTCTCATGCGTCCATGCGCGCAGCAGACTCCTTGTTACATGAAATACACTTTTGATTATAGTGGATGAGCCCGGCAGTGAAACCTCAAACAGAAGCCATTTCCCAGCGGATGCTTCATTTTCTGCACACGCTCAGTTTTACCGCTACTAATTTTGAAGTCCAATCTGATCAAAAGAGCAATTTCTTTCACTCCTTTTTTTTGCCTTGTGTTCTTCTGAGGTGAAGGTTGAAAGTTATCCTCTATTTTTAGCTTGAGCTTCATTGCGCTTCCTTAGTTTGCTTCGTTCAGAGATTCCTCTGTTCATGCACAGGAATCTTAAACTTCTTCGCACATGTAATCCTCAGGGGATGAGTTGCACCAGATAGAAGAGTTCGGTTAAAAGAAAAAAAAACTTTTTACAATGACAGCTTGGGCTTATGTTTGGAAAGTTAGAGCGCTGAAAAAGAACTCCTTGCGAAAAATATAAAAAAATCATCTATATAGAGTTTCTACCAAGCTTTCTAAGATTGGTGTGACTTGCATGTCCTGTTCATCTGAGTGGAAGGCTTGAGCAGCCTCTGAGAACATGCCCAGATGGTGCCTTCATCAATTTGTTTTTCTTCCATAAGCAAGAGATTGTTTTGGTGGTTTTTAAAACCTAAATGTTTCCTCTCAAGAGAAATAAAATGGTATGCTTTATGAATGTTAGCACCATCCTTAGGATGGGTGAGAAAAAACACCCTGAAGCAGTACATATCTTTGCTTTGTTTTTCTCGGAAGAGCTCTGTTGACATTTGCTGTCGTCTCTTTGACCTATTGACCTTTTAAGCCACTCATTGTAGTGCAGTTTACTGATGCAGAGAGGATTTACTGAATCAAACTGGAGTTCATTTTCATAGACTTTTTCCTCTCTTTAAAGAGATTTGCCTAGTTCATTCTGTCTATTTGTAGATGCAGAGCACCAATTAAGACCAAAATCCAGCCAGTCAGTGACCAGGTTGTTTAGAAATATCTTTGCATTTGGCATAATGAGATTTTACACAGTTTCCATTCAAAGACTCACTCCTACAGTAATACACTTGTGTCATCTACAAAGATAATGTTTGCATTAGAGATGTGGATGAAAGTTTAGGGTTGTTTGTGCAGAAAACATGCTCGGTCTATTGGAGAACCAGTACAGAACAGGATGGTGAAGATGCAGATGCTTTGTCGGACATGTTTTCTAGGTAGAGGAAAAATAGCTTTAACATTTTATATATATATATATATATATATATATATATATATATAAAAAAAACGCCCCTCTCACCCTCCGCGGGTGGTTTCTCCTACAAGCTCGGGTCCTCTACCAGAGGCCTGGGAGCTTGAGGGTCCTGCGCAATATCTTAGCTGTTCCTAGCACTGCGCTTTACTGGACTGAGAGGTCTGAGGTCTTTCCAGGTATCTGTTGTAGCCACTCCTCCAGCTTGGGGGTTACTGCCCCGAGTGCTCCAAATACCACAGGCACCACTGTCACCTTCACTTTCCAGGCTTTCTCCAGTTCTTCTCTGAGTCCCTGGTATTTCTCCAGTTTCTCATGTTCCTTCTTCCTGATGTTCCCATCGCTTGGCACTGCCACATCCACCACAACGGCTTTCCTCTGTTCTTTGTCCACCACTACAATGTCTGTTTGGTTCGCCATTACCATCCAATCAGTCTGGATCTGGAAGTCCCACAGGATCTTTGCCTTCTCATTCTCTACCACCTTCGGAGGTGTTTCCCATTTTGACCTTGGGGTTTCCAGTTCATATTCTGCACACATGTTCCTGTATATTATTCCAGCCACTTGATTGTGGCGCTCCATGTATGCTTTCCCTGCCAGCATCTTACACCCTGCAGTTATGTGCTGGATTGTTTCAGGCGCTTCTTTGCACAGCCTACACCTTGGGTCTTGTCTGGTGTGGTAGATCTGAGCCTCTATTGCTCTGGTGCTCAGGGCTTGTTCCTGGGCTGCCAGGATGAGCGCTTCGGTGCTGTTCTGTAGGCCAGCCCTTTCTAGCCATTGGTAGGACTTCTTGATATCAGCCACTTCAGTTATGGTCCGGTGGTACATCCCATGCAGGGGTTTGTCCTCCCATGAGGATCTGTCCTCCAGCACTGTATCCTCTGCTCTCCATTGCCTGAGACATTCATTGAGCACACTGTCAGTTGGGGCCTTGAGCTTGATGTATTCATGGATCTTGGATGTTTCATCCTGGATAGTGGCTTCTACCCATTTATTGTCCAAGCACTGCAAACAACACATTGAATGACACTTTTTTTTTTTTTTTACCACAGAGAATAGTCTAAAAGCCCCAGAATTCCAGGTTTTTATGTTTGAAGCTGTTATGCCAAATGCATTTTGTTTTGTTGATTACAATAAACTTGTCTGTGAGAAAACAAAAGAAGTTTCTCTATAAAAAGGCATTTTCATTTATCATTTTTAATGCCAAATAATTAATGTATTTGTGGATTTAATCTATTTAGATAAAATAATTGTAGTGTATGATCGATTGGTGAACCAAGATGTATCTCTAATCATGTGAGAAGGAAAGATACACAATCCTATTACAGTTTAACCATATGACAAATTACACAGGAGAGACATAACCAATTTCTTTTTTTAAAAATGATCAAACAGTGGATTTTGACAAACCTTCCTGTAATACTCCTGAGAACTGATCTAAGCTTTCTGCAGAAAGTGCAACAATTTGCGTTCTGCAAATTGATCAGAAGTCAAATTCCTCCTCTGATTTCCTTCTTTAGTCTTTGGATGTCACTTTTATTTTTAGATTTTTCCACCATGTCCTTGGTTAATTTCTTCCTGAATATGAAGTTAAGTGCTTTTTTAAGGAGACTGTCTTAGAAAAAACAGAGAATTTATTAATTAATTTTATTCCAACTTAAAAAAAAAAAAAAAAAAAGATTTTCTATTCATCTAGCTCAGGGGTGGCGAACACATAAGTGACCGCCAATCATTTGTGCGGGTTACGCCCAATGCCGGAAAAAATAAATAAACATTTCACGTGCATGCAGAATGTTGCCCTCATGGTCAAAATGGCGAAATTCAGAGTATAAAGATGAACACAGGACGTTTCTGGAAGAACAGGAAGATTCTCACTTATTTACAGAACATAATGGCAAGTCATTATGTTTATTATTATGAGCTTTTAGAAGCAGTAACATTGTTCATGACAGAAAAGAACAAAAAGTATCCCGGAGAAAATTAAAAACTCTTTTTGATCTGATACAAATTGTCTCCTTTATTAACAAGTTGAAGCATTTCAAAGTGCACATTCAAAACGGCCATCATCCCACTTTCGTTCTTTGCGGATCTCACAGCAGAAAGCTGCAATCCAAATGAATAAATCCAAATGCTTCCGCAACTGGACGGAAACTTTACGTTGCGGTTTGAGGACCAGCATCAGAAACGACCGCAGATCACTTTTCTTATAGACCCTTTTAATGCAGAGATTGACTGCCTGAGATCCCCGCCTCTCACTGATGAGGCAGCGAGCGACCTGGAGATGATTGAGCTGAAATCTCTTTGAAAGAAGGCCTGTTACGTTTTGGAGAACTGTGCCAACAGAAAAACACCAGTGTGTAAAAGAGCCATTCTCAATCTGCCGTCGACGTTCTCCTCAATATATGTCTGCCAGTCTCTATTTATTACCTTGAAACACGTGAAATCAGGGCATCGGTCCGTTCTGAGCAACACTCACATAAAGGAACTGCTCAGAGTGGCTACAACTGAATATAAACCTGATTAGCAGAGGATTACTAGAAACAAGAGATGTCAGAAATCCCACTGAGATCATCATCCCATCACTCCAGCAAGGTAAGAAATTCTGAGATGTCGTTTGGAAAACACACCTGAATGAGCATGCTTGTGTTAATATTTTAATATTCCATTAATTATCAGTTTTTCATGCAAAAGTAAATCATTAGTTTTTAAATAAAAACGAAAACTTATAAAAGGAAAACATTTTTACTGAAGGTTAAAATTAAATGTATCCTACACACAACTGAAATGTAATGTATTTAATGTGTTTATTGTGATTATGAATGACTTAGACACCAGAAGGATGCTCTGTCCAGGTGTTTGTGTATTTGTTGGTGTTAGTGTCATTAAAAGTGGAATGTTGATGAGATATAAAAAATTGCCTGTTAAATACTGTTGGATAAATGGTGAAATATTCAGTTTTATAATCGTAAATCTGACTTCAGAGGAGTCAGTATCTCACCAACCAACTCACTGCACGTCACTGAGTAGTTGTGTGTGTCAGAGAGAGGCAGAGAAAAGAGGGAGATAGAGAGATAGAGTGTGTGTGTGTGTGTGAGATGAGAGAGAGGTGCCTGTGTGTGTGGAGGGGATATCTGACCTCCAAGGTAGTCGCTGTGTTAACTCTGGCTAAGCTGCATTTGATGTGTGTATTGAGGGTGGAAAATTTCCTTGAAATAAACACAAGTGCAATACTTGCTGTTGTATTGTAGGGAGAGGAGTGTGTTATGGAAAATGATATGGCTTTAATTGCGTGTTTGTGTGTGTGCGTCTTGGCAGGTCAGTGTGTGGTGTGGCTCTTTGACTCTCACAGTGAAAAGATTCGGCTCTTGGTGTCAAACTTGTTCACCACCCCTGCTCTAGCTTCTTGCGTTCAAATATATTCCATCTGATTTAAAAAAATGAAAAAATAAATAATAAAACAAAACTATGCATGTGTGCTCCTGCTGGCAAGCTTTTTATAGTCTTTGTGTCTGACTTGGCTTGCTTTCTTTGCAGGATGTATGCTGGGACAAGGAGCTGTGGAAGAGATCTGGTGTGGGAGAGCTGCTCTTTGGTGGGAATGCCGTGTCTTGTGCGCCTGTCCTTTGTGTAACATTGTCTACAAATGTGGGATGCAGTTGAAGTGTGCAGCATTGGGGTGGACTCCATCAGGATGAGTGTCAGTCTCCCATGTTTTGTTGGGTTTTATGACAGGTTTAAAGGTGGGGTGTTGGGGGTGTGTGTAGTCAGTCGAGATGGAAGTCTAGAACAACACTGAGAGGAGAATAGGAAAGAGTCCTCAATGTTAGAATTGAAACTGGTTGATTTTAAGCCATCAAAGCAAGAAACAAACAAAAATAAAAAATATAAATTGAAATATCAAACGTAATTGAAATATTTAGCCGTATACTTATTGGAAAATAAATAAAAGAAAAGATAAAGGAATAAACATGTTTCTGCAAACTATCTGGCTTAAAACGACAGATCTGTAATGTTCGTGATGAGTACACTTCAGTTGTAAGTCAAAGAATGAAACTAAAAATCACATTGAATGATATTATAGAGAATTTATTTGTATAATGGTGCAAATGCATTTGGCCAATGACTATGGAGTCCTATACTGTTCATAATTAAATAAATAAATATTTAATTAAATAAATAAATGTTGCCTCATGAAAATACACAATCAACCAATAAATCTCTTATAAATATATAAAAAGATCATGACATTGTGAAAAACCTGCACACTGATTTTATATAAGCCATTATATTATTCAATATATTTCATTTTGCTTTAAAAACCTGTTCATTATTTTGAAACAGCATTTTAAAATATTCATTTTTAATCATTTGGAATATTATTATAATTCTGTCTTTTTTCAGAACCTCGTATTTCAAAATCAATATTTTCCAAAGTAGCTTTGTTTTTATTTCATGTTGCTGTTTTTCACAATGGCGTATTTATTTCATGAAGAGCTTTTTCAGGAGAATGGGTCTATCTGTCAATCAAACTAGACAAGGTGGCGACACTTTGTGATTGGCTACTCCTTTACTCAGACATGAGCAGCAGCACCCTGACTACATCGATCGAAGATGCTTCACCAAACGTGACGGCGCAATGCACACTCCTCAACACTAGGGGGATTATGCACCTCAACACATCCACAGTGTTACACGAAATTGGGCAGTTTTTGTTCTGAATTTGCGGATAAAAGTGGCTTTGGGCGAGTGTGCATAATTCAGGTGTTTTTGTGGTCGGTTCGGCAATTTTCATCTTCTCATTAACATATAGTAGTGGTATAAGTTAGGCTGAGTGGTTGTTGGAGTTCCACAAAACTTCTATGAACTGGAGTTCCATGAACGCAACATGCCGCGTGTGGGAGGAGCTACCAGCTAATGTTTTTAGCCTGATAGCCACATGGAGCGGTTGCTTGCGCTTATCTCAGTAAAAATGCATGGATGCACAATGTACATGGAGTGTTAAAAGATCAGGTTTATTTATTTTGAATAGTTCCACATGATAACAATGTTTCCAGGTTTGAGTTCATGAGATCATCCCAGAGAGTCTCTGCTTCAGCTCAGCGCAGTCTTAAATTACGTGTGAATCAGAGCGCCCAGGCAGCGCGAGAGTGTATGTGTGAGCGCAAGTTAAGGGTCTGTTGCCCTGTCCCCTGGAAAAGTAATAATAAAAAAACGTTTCCTCCAAAGCACAGAGCCTGATTCTTGGAGTAAGCCCTGGCTGCAGAACTCAATAAATCCCGGATTTCCGCTGCGTTTTACGACCACGGTCAGAAACGTCATCGCAGGAAAGGTTCAACATTTTGAAGGGAGGGAAAAATAAAATCAGAGGACCTGATTATAATCATTGTCTCATTGAAAATAGAAAAATAGCATAAGGTTCAGGACGCCTCAGCAGGCTTGTTCAGCTTTGCGCAGCTCCTGGTCTGACTCTGTCGGTCCGCCGGCTCGCCGGATGTGAGCTCTGAGTGAATGGCGTAAGAATGAGGAGTGTTTCAACGGGGACTTATAGACGTGGACGACCGGAGCTCCTCTGTGGTTTGGTCCACACAAACCCTCAGACTACAAAAACAGAGTTGTCGATGTTTGCATCTTCTTCAGCAGACAGATTGTTTGACTCTATTTGATCTCTAATGTCTATAAAGCCGTGCAGATATCACTGAAATATGTCATCTCTCTGACTGGCACACCGCTGAGCGGGTATCGAGGAATAAGAGTCGATTTCCATGGATAAGCCAATGAGCGTTTAGACCCCGCCCACTTTCACTGATTGACAGATAGACCCATTCTCCTGAAAAAGCTCTTTATGAAATAAATAAGCTATTGTGAAAAACAGCAACATGAAATAAAAACAAAGCTACTTTGGAAAATATTGATTTTGAAATACGAGCTTCTGAAAAAAGATAGAATTATAATAATATTCCACATGATTAAAAATGAATATTTTAAAATGCTGTTTTGAAATAATGAACAGGTTTTTAAAGCAAAATGAAATATATTGAATAATATAATGGCTTATATAAAATCAGTGTGCAGGTTTTTTCACAATTTCATGATCTTTTTATATATTTATGAGAGATTTATTGGTTGATTGAGTATTTTCATGAGGCCACATTTATTTATTTAATTAAATATTTATTTATTTAATTATGAACAGTATAGGACTCCATAAATGACTAAAGCTCTTTTTGATAACCCTGATGTCAATGCCAGCGGTCAAATGTTTCCTGTAGGTTTTCAGGTAGCTGCTATTTTGGACCATTCTTCCATGCAGACCTTCTCTAGAGTTTTTATGTTTTGTGACTGATGCTGGGAAAACACAGACTTTCAACTCTCTCCACAGATTATCTATTTGCCTGAGGTCTAGAGTCTGACTAGACCACTCCAGAGCCTTGAAATCTTTTTTTTTTATTTAGCCACTCCTTTGTCCTGGCTATATGTTTAGAACCCTTGTCATGCTTGGAGATCCAGCCATTTGTCATCCACAATCTTCTCACTTATGAAAAAAGTTGATTTTCCCAAAATAGAATAAAATTAGAACACACGGCCACATTCATCCTTTTCCTAACATATATCTGCTGTCCCGTCACCTTTGCATTGAAGCAGTCCCAAAGCATGATGCTTCATTCTCCACGTTTTATAGTGATTATTATGTTCCTGGGTTGCGATGCAGAATTCTTCCCCTCCAAACACGGTTGGTGGCATTAAAAAATAATTAAACAAAAATTCTATGTTGGTCTCATTTGACTACATAATAGTCTTCCTATCCTCTTTTGGATCATCCAGATGGTCTCTGGTAAACTTTAGACAGGCCTGGACATGTACTGGCTTAAGTAGTGGGGCATTTGAAGCTTTGCAGGATTTAAATCTATGATATGTTAGTATGTTACTATAGTAACCTCTGTTATTGTAATCCCAGCTTTCTTCAGGTCATTGACAAGTTCCTCTGTGTAGTTCTGGGCTGTCTATTCACCATTCTAATATCATTAGTGGGGTCTTGCATGGAGCCCCGGGTGCAGGGAGACTGTCTCTGATCTTGATTTTCTTCAATTTTCTAATAATTGTTCCAACAATTGCTTTCTTCTTACCAAGCTTAGTGGCATTACACTGGAACATTAATCGTGGACATCACCCATTAGATTCTAAATGGTAATCACTATAGCTGTGTTTACATGGACAAAATGTGTCATGTAAACACGCTGTTTGAAATAGTCTGCCCCGATCAGACTCGTTCGGATCAAAATTTCTTTCCGATCGAGATAGGTGGGTTATGCCGATTGTTGGTCCGATCGTTGTGCATGTAAACAGTTTATTCCGATCGTGTGTCACTACTGCTCTGGTTTAACATCATGCATAGACCGATGTTTCGCTCCAGAGAAAGCTTTGGAGCTCAAACAGGACCGACCGGCAGCTCTGCAGACGCCCAGTGCAAAGCACGGAGCGCCGCTCCGCCCCGCCCTCGCCCCGCCCTCGCCCCGCCCTCGCCCCGCTGGCTCCTCGCCTCTCCCTTCTCTTACACCCCTCGCAAAGGGGGTGGCGGGGAGGAGCGCTTCATGCCCTGTGACGTCTGGACCCTGCGCGGTCCGGGCTCGGGTGCTGGTGGACCGAGCGAACCGTGTCTCTGAGCAGAGCAGCCGGACTTATAACTTTGTGTTTGAGGAGAAGGGAGGATGCTTTATTGCGTGTGCGTTTCGTTGTTTTGTTATGTGTGGGAGACTTCGGACTGCAATCCGTCCCGCCGCTCTGGGTTAGCAAGCTGCTCGAGCAGAGCTCGGACCGCCAGCACACACAGCGGCTTTGGGGCGATGTGTGAGCTTTTCAAAGCAGAAATGCCGCACAGTCCTTAGAAACCGTTCATACAATCACCTGGATTTGTTTCCAGTCGTGTCCCGACAAAATAAAGTCTGATGTTGTTCACACATATTTACGTGCAGCCAAGATGCAGATTGCAGCATTTCGTGCATGGATTTTATGTTCATCAAAGGCTAAATGTTTTTAGCGCGTGTTAGCCTTCGCCCAACCCTTCTCCCAGCTCTGTTCCGCAACAAAAAAAGCACTGACCACATGGATTAAAATTAAAATGATTAGCGAGCAGGCGCTTCATAATAACCGTAACAATAATAAAAGCACATTTAGAAGATCATCTCGTATATTACCGAGCTGCCAGATATCTTTGTATGTGGCAGCTCAGCTTGTTTACAGCGGAACTCATTTCCTCTTCCGGTATTTTAGAGAGTACTGCGCATGTGTAAATGATTTATTCTGACCGACAGTGTGACTCATGTGAACGTTTGTTCTAATCGGAAAAGGGTTTTCTGGGGCCCATGTACACGGTTGAATTCTAATCCGATCTTTGATCCCATCAAGATATTTTGCACATGTCACCGCGGCTATTGAGTCTGACGTTTTCTCCTTTGACATCATCAATGATACAACGGGCTAAACAATATCCTAATACTTGAGAGAACTTGAGTTTTGTTGCATCAGCCCATCTACCAATAAAAAAACTCATGTATTAATGTATTTTAAGTATTTTAAGCTCTCAATAAAAAAAGCCTCTCCCTACATTGTCCTGTTAAAAGCAATAAACATTTAAATGATCTGTGAAAGCAGTCTCAAATATTTTTATTTTTGGAATAAAGTCTGACATTTAAAGATGGACATTAGTCCATATCCATATCAATAAGCGGGTCTCCCTTGGGGGGTCCTGATTTGTACCTGGGGTTGGGGTGGGGGGATGCTCAGAACTCCTGGGTGGTGATGAGGTGCTCGTCTGGGGCTGTGGGCGCTCTTCTGGGGCGGGGTCCCGGGTTGGGCCCTACCAGCCCGGGGGGGGTGGGGGCTGCTTTGCTGGTTGGGCTGGAGCTTGCACTCTCTGTCCCCCCCATGCCTCCCTGCTCTCTGGCTTTGGGGGCCCCCGTGGCGGTCCTGCTGGCCCTGGCCTGGGTGGCAGATGTGATCGCCCGGGGGGCGGTTGTTCTCTATCTACTACCGTGCGGGTGTTGGGGGGGTTCTGGCTGCCGCGGGGGTCTTGGTGTGGGGATAGCTGGGCACTTTCCCTCCTTCTTTTTCCAATCCATCATCCATTTTAGAAGAACATAAACACTCACTCGAGCACAGGTGTTAGCTCACCTTTGCACAAATAGTTTGCGTGATTGAATGAAGTGTTTCACAGTAGTTTGTTTGAATGCATAGGTATGTGTTTGTGAACATTATTTGCATTGTGTACATAACATTTTTGGATCCAACAGGTATGTTTGTGACATTTAGGTGTGTGTGTGAACAGGCCCCGCCCTTATAGACGTGTATTACATCTGAACCTCACCGTAATGATTATAACCATCCAGTAACTTGTTGCTTTATGCTGCTTCGTGGTGTTACCCCCCCTTCAATAATCCCCCTCCTACCCCCCACTTTCTAACATCTCTCTCTCTTCTTCCCTCCTTTCCTTTTCCGTCTGGTCCAACACAAAAGATTTTCAAATATGATTAAAATGAATAAAGTTTGGCCTCCATTACAAAAGGGGTTTATTCAGACAAACTTCTGGTTTGTCAGAAGATTCATAACTCCCTGTTGTTAAAGTAAAATATGTCCAGCACAAGAGGCCTTCAGCTCTCATCTGTTTGCCCAGCTGTTGGACAACACAAGTTAAAAAAATAATAATAATAATAAAATAAACAAATAAAGATGGACATTGATAAAAAAAACTTCTAACCTCTGAAACCTCCCTTTAGTGCTCGTTTGAGGGATGGCTCCATCTAGTATTCATAGGTCAAATTTGGGAATGGAAGGTGGGGGGTTGGGTCCTTCACCATCATCATTCTTATTAACTCTACACTTAAAATTTGTTTTCAGAACAGATGCTTAGTCAGAACAGATGTTTATAATTTGGCACAAAATACCAAAAATTGTTGATAGGATTATGTTTTGCATTTGCCTCATAATAGTCAATACTATATGTCCTAATCAAACTTGACTGTACATTTGTGCTAAACTTGTGTTCCTGTGCAGGAAGGAATGAACTTTTTTTGCTCAAAAAAGTAATAGCCAAATTCTGACACAATTATTTAATTCACCTCCTTGCTTTTGCTGTGGGTCATCCCAAAATGGTGTGTATAGTGTGTATTCCTTTCTGTCCCTTTTAACCATTAAATCATTGACAGAAAATGGAAAGCAAAAAAAATTAAAAACGTTGCAGTGGAAAGCCCTCGAAGCACTGACTACATCAACAAGTGCCCATTAAGGGAGAAAAAAAGACACTTATGGATCTGTCCTTCTGGCAACAGCTTCATTAATCACGCCCCCAATCGATGGCTGCATAGGAAACTGTGTCTTGCTGCTAACATGTTTTTTTGGTTTTGTTTCCATCTTTTAGTCGTTTAATCTTTGATCTAGTTTTCTCTGTCAACTTCATCTTGGCTGATCTTCCAAAAAAATGTGCTGATGTCCATTGCACACAGATGCTTAGGCGCGAGTCTCTCATGTTAAAAATCTAATCATGAAAGTGTCAGTATTTCTAAAAAATAAAAAAAAGCAGTAATCAAAGTGCATCTGTCATTCTGGGAAGAATCAACCAAAATCTTTCAATAACAGCTTTCACTTCATGATGACAGCACTTGAAAAGTGAGTGATTTAACACAGATATTAGAAAAAATCCTCCTTAAAAGAGCAATATTATAAATTTTTGTTTGTTCTGCAATCCCACCATGATGCTGATCAGTATTTATGTTAAAGGTTTTGAGTCAAAATCATGCAAATTTAAATCTAGTATTACTACCACCACCATGGCCGCTTTACTTTGTTTTTTAACAGTAACAAAGCAACTTAAACTACACCGATTCATGAAATTAAAGTTGTTTCATCAAATTATATTTGTACTTTATTTGGTTTTCTGTTGGTGTGATTTAGTTGGAATGATCTGATTTGATGGATTTTGATTTTGAATCTCATTTATTGGAAGTCAATGGAAATAAACGAAATACATAAAAAAATTAATTAAAAGATGTCAATTATACGAGAGGTGCTTAATTCCATGCATTGCTGCCATCGATCTCAAATGTGTGTAAAGAAAAAATATTATTATTATCCACAGTGTAAGTGGGAGCAGCAAAAAATACCAAGGATTGTAGCCTCATCGCTACATGGACGTGTGAACTTCCTTTCCAATGCATAGATGACGTTGAAAGATCAGGTTATTTAATTTGAAGAGTTCTACAAAAGCATCAGTAAAAGTCTCCCTGTGTGGGTTTATGAGGTCTTTTTATTTATTTTTTTTACTTGATGTTTATCATCCAACGCAGGAGCTGCATCTGATTGATGGCGCTTTCATAGTTACTTCCATCTCTGTGACCCAGTTTGATGACTTGCTGTCCTGCATTAGTCTGAGAAAGGAAGAAAAAATAAGAACAAGAACTATAATATCTTGATGTAATTAAGAAAATCGTTTGTTTTGGACGGCGCTTCTTACAGTACAAGTACAAGTCGCACCCCCGGCAAAAGAACATTACTTATAAAAAATATGATACAAGTTTTTCATCCACTTGGTCATGCAACCTAATATTTGGATGTGACATATCAAAAACCTAACATATAGATATATGTTATTTATGAAATATTTTTTCAAAAAATATTTGTATGTTGAAAGCGTTTTCACAGATATTGTTCTCTTGTAAACTTTTAACTTGGTGTAAAAATATTCAATAAGTTACATTTTTTAAACAAACTAAGTAAACATATAACTGTTATTTGGAACCTTTCTTTCTTTTACTTCTTTTACTCATTTCTTGGCAGCAGTATCCCACGGGCATGCCTGTAACATAACTTGCTTCTTTACAAATTAGTAAAGTCTTTGCAAATGCAAAAATATTACAATCGTTTGACAATGTAAACATAAACTTTATTATAGTTTAGGCAGTTACCACATTTATACTTTTTTACACTGTATACTCTGTTTTTATTTATTTCTAATGTATTCGTTTTATTGTATGTGTGTGACGTGTGTATGATGAAAGATGAAGGATGTTTTACAGTTTGTAGCTCTGTGGCCCAGAACACATATCCTCTTTGAGGACAATAAAGTTTACCTTACTTTACTTCAGGTAACTTCCTAGTTTTTGCAAGAAAGATTTGATTCTAATATTTAACATTTGTAAATATGTTTTTCTGTGTAAACTCACTTCACGTCAGCAGACTTAAAACTTGTACTTTCAAACCTATTATGCAGTACTTCAGCTGTTTAGTTTTAATCTTGGCCACTTCTAAATTAGTTTTTCACACTCCATAACTCCCAAAAGCCAATAGTTATGCTAAACTCATTCTTGTGCTTCTCAGTTCAGCTTGAAAGGGTCACAATTTGGTTTTGGGTGCTCTTAGCAGTTTCCTCCCTTCAAGGTGTCCACTTTTGTTTAAGGATAAAACTGATAGCACTGGGGCTCTTGCTAAGAGTCTCAATGGTAATGATCAGGGACTGTGAATTCAACATGCACCAATGGAGGAAGGTAGCTTTTAACTAGAGGCATAAGCACTGCAGTGAGAGGATGAACAACCAGAAAGGAAACTGAAACTGTAGACCAGAAATCTTCTGAAGTGGATTTTTCTCTCCATGCTGTGTTATGCACTCTCGTTCTGATGGGTCTTCATTTTATAACAGCTCAACAAAATACATATAATTTACAGAATTTGGCTGCTATTACTATCCAATAAATTGATACCACCTATTTTGTATGGTGGCCCTGAAGTGCAAATCCCACCAACAAATTACAATCATTACATTTTGGAAATCAAACAAAAAATTCCAGAAATCAAAACAGAATTTTAAAAGTTGAAACAAAAAAAACTGAAATGTTTCAGAAAACAAGTGATTTCAAGAAATCAAGAGGAAAATTTAAAAAATGAAACACAATAACAAACTGGAAAACGTACAGTAGGTACTATGGAATGCTGCTGATTGGAAGATGACATTGATCATAATAGATAAACATCATCATTCGATTTTTACGCCAGATGCCCTTCCTTACATAACCCTGTATTGTAATGGGTGAGACCCAGACTTGGGTTACATAGTTAGGCAGTAGCACAAAGGGTCTTGCCCAAAGACCCACACTGGATGAAGCTCATCGCACCCCCTGGGAATCAAACCCTAATTCAACAAACTGAGATATCCAGCAGCTATCAAAATGTATTTTTGAATTACAGGTTGGAAAGGTAAGAATTTGAGTGGATAGGAAGAGCTCACAAGAACAAAGATATATTTTTTTTATATGACTACTGTAAAAGAAAAAACAAACCAAAAAAAACCCATTATACTGTTGTTGTAATCGGTAGTTAATAGCCTGGACCATCATAGTATAAACATCTGCCATGCAGTCTCAACTGAAAAAGAAAAGCACTTAAAAAACTTTACCTTTACGAAGAATAAGTGAGGATGCTTGACTTCTTGGATAAACGAAGGTCGCTTTGATCAAAAGTCAGGAGTCCTTAGTTAAAAGTTTTCTTTAGAGGCCATTACCCAGCCACACACCAGCTCTTTCATGGATGTAAAGGCAGATCACAAGAGGAGACCCTGGTGATTTTGCCATATCTTCACACCCTCTTCTCTTCTCTTCTCTCCTTCTGCTTTATCACCTCATTAACGTGCAACCCAGGAGGGTTCTTCAAGGTGTTGGGAGTGTAATACATTCAGATGGATTTTTTTTCTTTTCATTATAGCTGCTTTATTTGCTTCCTGATGGTTACAGACAGTTCTATTATGCTCTATACCCTGTTGTGGTGGAACCATGTCATGCATGTTGTATTAAGCAGAGGTATATTTGGAAAAAGGTTGCGCAAGAACAGACACCAAATGGTTTCAAACAAAAAGTACCTGTCATGGCCTATAGTCACATCTTTGGAAAATTGAAAAACAGCAAAGCACTGTGGGGCCAGAGTTAAGAAGCAGTGTTTAGAGCTGTAGTTTGACAGTAGGAAGTGTCAGATGGTATCTTTATTACTTTTCATAAAGAGGACTAAAAAAGCATCTGTTTCCCCTCTTTCCAGTCGCTGCAAGCTTGTAGAAATCAACATGCTTCAGTTATCTGACAAAATAGTGAGAACATCATGGGGAACAAGTGAACCCCAAAAAAAGTGGAAATACAAACAAAAGATTAGAGTAGACGGGATAAAGCATAATACGGTTAGGGTCTTTCCTGAACTGTATTTTTCAGCTTTTTTTTTTTTTTTTTAGGTAGAGGTACAACATTTGATAAAGATGTGGGGAAAGGTTGACTATTTCACTAAATTAGGAATAAGAATACCTTATTTAGTCCCACAATGGTATTTATTTCTGGTGGGGTAGTCACTTTCTAATAAATAAAAACAGTCAGTATTTTTAATCCGGAATCCATCCGAATGAAAGTTTATGGCATGTTTTGGAGATAAATCCAGGGATCCCAGATTATGATGGTTTGAACCACTTCAGAGGAGGAATGGCGATTGTGTCATGAAAAGGATGCTACCAGGAAACAGGTCTTAAGGAAGTTCATAGCAAGTTCATGGAGGTAGTAGAGGAAGGCATGGGGTGGTGTGTGTGAGTGGTAGGAAGCAGATGATTCACTGTGACGACCCCTAAAGAGTGCAGCCAAAGGGAAAAGGATGAAATGCTAAACCCTTGGCATGAGCTCTTGTAATCCCCCACCTCTGCTCACAACTCTTTCCTGGTCAAATCTTCTAAAATTGCACCCCAAATATTTTATACATATAGAAAATATTGGTCTTTGGAACATTTTAAAGACCCACAATGATCCTCTTTTGAGCTATTTTAAAAGCATTCCCAGTGATCTTTTCATTATGATTATGCAGTTTTTAGCCCAATTCAAAAAAGCCTGTCATTTTTTAGAACAGTTTCTGCAGAGAAGCAGAAGTTCATTAGAAACATGCCTTTGAGTTCTGGCAGGACCATTTGTGTAGAGGAACTCCGCCCCGTTTCCCTCCCTGTTGCTTCTAGCTCGGAGAAGCTGGTCTGCCCAGCATATTTTCTACATCACAAATAAGATCTATTTGAAATGTAAATTTTTTGTTTGCTCCTAATTAACATTGATTTAAATTAAGAAATACTGCAAATTGCAATCTTAAGCTTAAAGCTTTAAGTTTTTCTTAAAATACTTCCTTTATCATCAGAAGGGACATGTTCAAAGGAACATGTTAAAAACACCAAAAACAATATTTTTTTAGTGTGGGTCTTTAAAGACATTTAAAAAAGTACAGATAGCTGCCTGGGAGTCCAATTATGAGTCTTAGTGGGTCAGATTTATACGGGGACAGAATTGGATCCCTATTTCGGCCAGAGTAATTACTCAGCTATATTTGTGTGTGTTTGTGCTGATATATTAACTGTTAAAACATTTTTTAAAATAAACTTTTAACTCAAAGATTCATTTCAGACAACTGTCGCTTGAAAAGAACAAAGAATTTTTTCTTTCCATCCTTTTCATTAGATCTAAAAACTTTTGTACGCAGGTTCAGGAAAACTAAAGCTGACATATATACATATAAGCTTCTTTTTAGTTGATTGGCAGAATCTCAACAGGTGGGTTTAGTGTAGAAGAAAATACTGTATGCTTGCAAGATTTCAAATCGACTGAAATGATATGTCTACCTGTGACTCATAAAGGGCACCTGCTCTTGGATTCCTGCTGCTGGAGCTACACAGCAGGTAGATGAATATCAGGAGAGGAAATTGAGCAGCAAACCAGCTGGGGGTCATATCTCAAGCTTGCTATAGAAGCACCCAAAACTGACATTCAGGTCCCAAATTAACAACTGTGGAAGGGTGTGAGAAGGTAAATTCTTATCAATGAAAAAATGAAAACGAAAAGAAGATTTTTGGTTCAGCAGGCGCAAATGTACTGAATAAAAAGTGAGATAAAGATAAGATCTTTACTTACTTCATCCGATCAAGGGTCAAGGGGGTCTAGCTGTCACAGCTGTCAGTGGGAAGAGGTCTGGTACTCTGAAAAGGTCAGGGTGTGTGTCCATCACTAGGCTGTTATGGGGAGATCAGGCAAATGTCACGAAAAAAAGCCCCATCTGGGAAAGAAGCTACACACTCTAAAGATGTAGTGTAAAGTACTTCACACAGTGTACCTTTTGCTCATTAGTTTTTATTTCAGAAAAAAAACGTTTTAGTTCTTACCCTATAATTTTGATTAAGAACTGATTTATTTAGGAAGAGAACCAAGGGATATGAATCTCCACAAGTATTTTTCAGAATGTTGCTTTCCTGCACGTTGTAATCGCTTCTTGGGTTTGCAGAGTTTGAATATGTGTACAACCTTTTAACTCAAAAGATCAATAGGGAATTCTCTTGCAGTGCCACTTAACCCTTGTGCTATCTTAGATGACCCCACCCTTACATTGACGTGTTATTCCTACCATGACAAAGGTGGATAAAGGTGGAAAGATTTCATGTAATCCATGGTCACCAGTGAGGTTCACAAATCATTGAAGAAAAAAGGTTCAGAGCACTGTCTAGTGGGTCTAGATCAGTGGTCCCCAACCTTTTTCATGCCATGGACCTGTATGACGTCACACAACCTTTCACAGACCGGTCTTTCAAATATAGGCGGATGATTATTGTAGCAATACTAGGATGATGGAGGGTCAAATACGTGACAAGACGAACCCTGTGCTTTTATTTTGACAGGCTTAACAGTTGACATCGCACAGGTCTCATCATCCTCTCCCTTTCCCACACTCTCATGGTGCAAAAAAAAGTAATGTCTATTAAATGTAGCTTTTTTTTTTTTTGGAAGTTGAAGGCTCCTCTTCTGTCTCCTGGCTGGGGCTTTTTTGTTTATATACTGATGATTAAAAACTACACAATAAGACTAAAGGAAAATACTTTTGTATTAACAGATGAGGCGTTTTATTACAAAGACAGAAAGCAGTGACTTTCATGTATAACATAGCGTGGCATTTCAAAGGCGCTGCTGGCTCTGTACGAAGCGCGTGCCATGCAAAAAAAACAGCTTCCTGAATGAGCTCGTATTTATCGGGGGAGAACCGCAAAGCTGATAGCAGGAGGACACACGCGGGGCGGCTTCAATAAACACACTGGTTGTCCGGAGTAGTCTTCTGCCCGGGACTTGACGCGCTGCGGTAAGAAAGCGACTTTCTGATGACAGACAGATTTGCGCTTAGTGAATTTAAACACGCATGTGCAGTGACGTATGTTTCATAAGATGTCCGATTGGCCGTTCTGCATGTCAATAAAGTCCCGTACTTCTCGGTGAGGATTTTGATTGGCTGGTGGACTGAAGTACTTTTTTGTTTGTTATTTATCTTTGCTGGCCTGCAATCTACCCTCATGTCCTTGAAGATCAACCGGTCGATCGCGATTGACGTAATGAGCACCCCTGAATAGACTGATGTACCAGAGAATCGGGCAATTCTTCAAAATAATACATATTTCCGAAATAAATAAAACGGAAGTAATGCAAGTTATTTATTCTTTCTGTGCGGCCCGGTACCAACTGACCCACGGACCGGTACCGGTCCGCGGCCCGGGGGTTGGGGACCACTGGTCTAGATGACCCAACTCCCAATGTTAAAGTGCCTAGGATAGCACAAGGGTTAAGGTGGGATTTTAAAACCTGTGAAATCCTCATGAATTAGGTTACCACGTTTCCTCAGAAACTGCATCCCTTTTACCAGTGGTCCCCGGCCCACGGATTGGTACCGGTCTATGATGTTCATCTACCTGTTGTTGGTACCAGGCGGTAAAGTGAATAAACACAACCTGAATTTTTTCGTTTCATTTACAGTCTGATTCTAAAGCAAGTTTTATTTTAGAATTCTGGTTTCTATCCACTAGATCCAACACATTCTCAGATGCTTGTCAAGTTGCTCTGTGACGTTTCGACAATACTGCTTTCCTAAAGCGGCTGCACCAACCTCTAAATAAAATTCCTGAAGCTAGAAAGTTAACCAAAAACAAAACTTATTTGGAAAGTTTCTTTTCCCAGGAAAAAAAGCCAATGAAGAAAAAGAAGAGCTCTCAACTTCAAAGTTGAAAGAAATTTGCATTAAACAGACAAAATCTAAGGGTTGTTACTCAAAAAAGGGATTTATTGCGACAGTTGTACACACCATAATTATAACGCATCATATTCAGCAATCAGCAACCAGCTGAATGGCTCAGTTGGCTGTGTGTTGGACTGGTGAATGCAATCAGGGTTTGTTTCCCAGGGGAATGCGATGTATTGTGTGAATCAGTAAAAGCTGATTTGCTGTGGCGACCCCTAAAGGAATATTCCAAAAGGTGAACAACATATTCAGCAACTGGCTGTCTAATGTTTGGAA
This sequence comes from Oryzias latipes, assembly GCF_053564925.1. Lineage (NCBI taxonomy): Eukaryota > Metazoa > Chordata > Actinopteri > Beloniformes > Adrianichthyidae > Oryzias > Oryzias latipes. The sequence continues at coordinate 13,080,199 of NC_136240.1, forward strand.
GATGCTGCTAATAAAGTTGCTCAAACCGTGTTTTTTTTATTTGGAAAATACAAGTCTTAGTAACAGTTTTTTTCTCTCTTTTTGTACTTATTCATCACACCTTAAAAGACAGAAGAAGTTGAAGGCTGCTATATCACATTTCTATGGTTCCTCCCTGAAATCTAGTGCACAATTAAAGTTTAAACCTGCTGCAGATACCTTACAGAGGATGGAGATAAAGTTTACCCTTAAAAGTTAAATGAAGTTGATAGCTACAAAAATGAATAAATAAATAAAAAGACGCAGACGAGAAGATGAGGACCAGACAGGTTTTATGAAAGGACGACAGACACAGGACAGTATAGGACGCACGTTGCATGTTATAAACAAGGTCAATAAAGTCAACACTCCTGCAGTCGTAATACGTTTAGATGCTGAGAAGGCCTTTGATAGAGTCAGCTGGTGCTTCCTGGTCGCGGTCCTGAGGAGAATGGGCTTTAGTCACCCCTTCATCAAATATATACAAGCATTATACCATAAGCCAAAAGCCAGAATTAAAATAAATGGAAACTTGACAGAGAACTTTGAGCTGTTCAGAGGAACACGACAAGGATGCTGTCAGAGCCCAGTATATCAGAAAGTGTGACGAGTTAAAAGGGGTGACGATAGGAAAGGAAGAACAAAAAATAGGGCTCTTTGCAGATGATAATATTATATATCTGCAGAACCCAGACGTAGCATTTCCAAAACTCCTGACGATTCTGAAGGACTTTGGAAGTAAATCCGGATACAAATTAAATATTTCTAAAACTCAATTACTTCGTATGAATTATAAACCAGCAGATTCAATTAGACAAAGATATAAATTGAAATGGGATGCAGTAAATATAAAACATTTAGGAGTTTTTCTGAGGGTAACACTTGATAAACTTCATGAGATCAATTATAGTATGAATATTGCAACACAAAAAGATTTAGCAAAATGGACCAGTCTGGTCTTGGACCTTAGCTCCAAAATAGAGGTTATAAAAATGAATGTGCTTCCCAGATTCTTATATCTGTTCTTTTCATTGCCAGTGCAGATTCCAGAGGATCAATTTGTAAAATGGGACAAACAAGTGAGCAGATTTATTTGGGAATGAAAAAAAAACCAAGAGTGAAATTGAAAACACTCCAACTAGAAAAAGAAAGAGGAGGATTAGGTCTCCCAAGCTTTCGAGAATAACATTTAGCAGCCCAGTTAAAATACATGGTGTGCAACAGAATATCACTCCAAATGGAAACAAATGGAGTTGACTTATAGTAAATGTCCACCACAAGCAAGACTGGGTGAGAAAATACAAATAGAAATCATAGAACAAAACCCTATAATTGAAACGACATTTAAGATCTGGTGTGGCGTGGCCAATAAATACAAAATAGGTGGAGATTACAAACTACTTATCTGGCCCTCACAATCTCAAAAATTCAGAATGGGACAGACGGACAGTACCTTTAAGAAATGGAGTGATAGAGGAAGGACGGCAGTGTGCATGTTAACAGATAGAAAACTGTTCTTTGGAAGGCTCAAAGAGGAGTTTAAGCTCGATACGGCTGACCTATTCAGGTATTTCCAATTAAGGCACTTCTACAATATGGAGATTAAAAAATATCTTTGGACGGAAGCAAGTTAATAGAAATGCTGACGGGGTCTTATAAGAAGCCTCACTCGAAGGTTGTTTCCAAACTCTATAAATGCTTGTTAAACTGTAATGGATATAACTCTCAGTATATAAAGCAAAAGTGGGAATCAGAATTACAGATTTCTCTGTCAGAAGATGAATGGCATTCAATCTGTGGACTACAGCATAGCTCCACATGTTCCAAAAAATGGAGAGAATTTGGATGGAAAAACTTGACAAGGTTTTTTATCAGTCCTCGCATAAAGAGTAAACAGCTGGGAACCCCACAACAATGCTGGAGGCTGTGTGGGGACTTTAACGCTAACCATTCACACATCTTTTGGTCATGTGGAAATATTTCTCCTTTCTGGGAAATTATGGTCAAAACCTTTTGGGATATCCTCGGGTGTGAGATAGTCATGAACCCACAGATACTGTACTTTGGCCTAACGACGGATGTCATTCGACCAGAAGACAAGTACCTGTTCAAGGTGATGATACTAGCCTGTAAAAAGGCTATGACAAGAAACTGGCAGAGAAGCGAAATGCCGACACCGCAGCAATGGAGAAACATTATGGAGGAAATTTTCTTCATGGAGCAGATAACGCATTACTTTAGGCTAGATCCACAAAAACTTGAAGATCGATGGAAGAAATGGACACAATATTCTGCTCACTCGGACCGGTCTTTAAACAATGTTTTAGTTGCACGCCGCTACTAATGTTTGTCTTTGCTTTTGTTTGTACAGGAACAGCTGTATTTTGCGTTAAGAAAAATATAAAAAAAAAAAGTAAAAAAAAAAAAAAAATGAAAGATGCACTTCAGCCTCGTACATCCCAGTCCATAAAAATTTTGTCCGACATTAAACCAATCTATGGCCTGGAAAAAAAAAGGTGAGGGACCACCACCTTCTACCTAACAGAGCGGTGAATGATTCCAGCAATGAGAACGTGTTTTTAATGAAATATATTTAAACCTTTGCCTAACTTGATGAACAACAACAACACAGGCTTTTGTAGTTGGTGTGACACCACCATGTATGTGTCATCATTTCACAAAGCAGTTAACTTTCATTAGTCACATCATTCTTTCCATAACTATTTTTAGTTGCATGAGTTTATGATAAAGCCTTGGCAACAACAGTGGTTTTTTTTGTAGACCTGTTGCTAAGCTTCATTTTCCAAACGTTTCTCTATAAAGGATTTATTGTTGCTGGGGTCAAAATACTTCACCAGCACGCTGACTGCAGAAACGAGAAACAAATTCATTATTTGCTTAGAAGAATGATAAACATGTTGCTGCATGAAAACTCATTTCTGGATCCAAAGAACAAAAATATGTATTGTGAAGTTTGTAGTAGAATGCTACCATGACGTGCACTGCAACCTACATACATTCTACAGGTCAACTCCCAATTAACACCATAGGGACTATGTTTCTGTTCCCTTTTGAACAAACTATAAAACATAAAAGAAAAAACACATTGACAGTTAGAAAAAAGTTATCATTTTTTGCAAAGTATTGATAATTAAGCCATAGAACTGTACAAATCTGTCTTTTGTGTTTAAAATTACTTTTTATTATTTTCTACAGCCTGTTAAAAAAACAGGAAACAAGCAGATGAGATGTCAATGGTATTTTTTTACGACAGGATGCTCTTCCTATCATACTCAAAGTATCTCTTTACATACTTAGTTGTTTTACTTTAAATATAATTATAACATGATTGCAACAGTCTTTTGGGGTTTACATGTTTATTTCTTAACCATTACTTGTAATCTTTCATTTATTAAAAAAAAGAAAAAAAAGAAAAAGTGGATCTATACTGAAATCAAAGACATGTATTCCTTTTGGTCATGCTGAAGCAGATTCTTTTGAAATTCACTTTGTAAGTTTCTCCTCACATAAAACATGCGTTTTTGCTCACTGCATGTACAGCAGAGTGTCACACTGGAACAGCTTACAGCAGTTCTTTGCTCAGAAACATCCACAAACATTTGCCACATTACTGCACTGGTGTACTTTCGCTGTTGTCAGGTCCACATTTGATCATGTTTTGAGATATACATAATATAGATTTAAATCGTTTTGTCTAATTGATGTGATTTCCCACTGTTGTAAGTCTGACATTTAAAGTTAAGTACTCATTCATAAACGCCTAGTGACCATAGAAACAAAGAAATACTTTTCATCTTCATCATTTCAGCTACAGCAAGGTCAGGTAGAGCCCAGCAATGGTCATCTGTTTGGCCTGATGTACACTCAGCAAGTGAAGATTGGGAGTTCATTTGCAGTGAAAATTTATGTCTTGTTTTTTCTTCTTTGGCTTCCTCGTGCTCTCCCTTTCCCACCACACACACTATTCTATAAGTATCCTTTTTTTCTCTGGGCAGCAGCTGCCACCTCCCACACCCCAACATGTTTTATTGCCCACTAAAGTGCGAGGCTGCCCTTCTTTTTGATATCAAATTATTAATTTATTTATTTTCCTGCATGGCCTGTAAGCCGCCGTGAATGATTGGCTGCCTCTGGCCTGCAGTGAGATGATCTCCAGGGGTATTAGATATATTACCAGCATTTGTTTCCCGGCTCTAAGTGGAATGGACGACATCGCTGACAAACACTCATTCTCTGAGGAGAATCGCCTCAGCTGTATTACAAGTGTGTCCTCTGTTCGACAATACTTATTTTGCCCTCAACCTGGTGCAGGTAGAAAGAAAAATAAAAAAAAATATACTCCTGGACTCCCCTATTTTTCTGCTAATGTGCATGAATTTCATCTGACATGACTTTCTACCATGTTTGTGTATTTTTATTGGACAGAAAAAGCATATTGAAGATCGAATCATGCTGCTCTCTTATACTTTCTTATTTTAATATTGCAGTCCTCTTACTTTTGCAGAGGCCAATGGCTCCATCCCTCCATCTTTCCACTCTGCCTTTTTCGGTTGGATGCTGGAAGTGGCCCTGATGAGCCTTTTTCCTTCTTCAGATCATGCAAACATTTCTGTTGTAACTTGAATAAATAAAAGGTATCCAAACTCTATAAAGGCATTGCTGCTTTTGGTATTACCTTGTATGACAAAGTGGAAGCTTTAAAGAAATCTGCTACTCTTATTTATCATTTCTATAACAACATATTAAAAAGTTCAGCTATTTTCAAAAATTTAAAGCAGCACAATATTTTTTAAGAAACAATCCTAAACATATTTACAAAAACGTATATTTTTACATAAATTTGATCGTACAAAAATGGGATTATAGACAGCTGGAATAAACCAAAAGTTAGAAAAATAAACAATTTTGTATCCCTTATTTGTGGATTCGGCTTAAATAAAAAGGAAAAAAAAAGTTTTATTTTAAACATATTTCTATGTGGGGTAAACTTTTCGGAAAACCTACATTAAAGGGGCAAAAATGTAGCTCTACTTCATGAACTGAAGGGGGAATTGGACCTCATCCCTGAAAACCAGCAGGTCGAATGCCCGCCCCAGCTACACCCAGGACTCATTACAGTAATTGGGTTCAGGTGATTGGATTCAGTTCAGCATCAAGTGGTTCGTCTCATGTTCAGGGGCCTCATTTATAAACGTTGCGTACGCACAAAAGAAGGCGTACGCCACTCTCTACGCAATAGTTGAGATTTATAAAAAGCAAACTTGACGGGAAAATGTGCGGTCCTCCACGCAAGCTCTGACCCAGGCGTACGCACAAAAACGGGTGAAATGAGAAACGGCGACACCGTCGGCAGATGGAAGAAACACGTGAAAGTGAAAATGACAATACTGCCTCTCAGAAATAACATGAAGACTTCACAAAGAAAGTCTTACAATTAACAGCCTACACCAACACCCGTTTGATCGATCAGCAGTGAAACAAACAAAAAAAATCAAACGAAAATTACAACTGAAATTCAAATGAACACTTATTTGGAAAAAGGAAAGTGAAATATGTTCTGCAATATTGGCATGTTGTGCAATTCATCCTCATAAATAATATAGTTAACAGAACGAAATAATGTACAAAACTGATGTTCTCGTCAATGTGTCCGTCTGGCGGAGCAAATAGGTGCGGGCGTGTGGACGGACGGACAGACGTTCTAATTGTCCACTGGGGAAAGTTGTTTTCATATTAAAACATTTCTTTATAAGCTACGGAATTATGGTATTCATGCATATGCCTTTAGTTTGTTTTATTTTTGATAAAACAATGTATGGCGTATGTCTCGACCATTCAGAAAGCAACAAGAAATTACATTTGCGCTGATCAATTTCCCATTTCCACGTCGATTATTCCCGACATCTGTAGCTTGTCAGATGTAATTAAATGGATGGAAATAAAATGCCCCATCACAATGCGTAATGACGCACAATGGCTGATCTTGCGCTCTTAGAAGATGTGGCAAATGGAAGAATTTGGAGTGAACGCATCTTTAGACAGCAAGAAGACTTGCTGGAAAACGAGGACGAGTGGCTTATGAGCCGGTTCCGACTTCCTCGAGCCGTCCTGTTGGACCTCTGCGGGCCTTTGGGCCCGGCGTTACAGATGAGTACTTGGAGGAACACGCGTGTCACCCGGTGCATCTGGCGCTCCGGTGCCCCCCCGGTGGCAGAGACACTCTTGCGATGCAGCGCTAGACGTTTTTTTGCCTTGACTTTGATGTCCGACCATTTCTTTTTTATTTCGGGCACGGTCCGAGGTTGTGAGGCTACAGCATTTACGGCGTCTGCCACTGTTTGCCACTCACGTGCCTTTTTGGCATTAGTAATGCCCACACTGTGCCCTCCAAACAACACTTTTCTTCTCTTTTCCAGCTCGCCAACGATAACTTCTACTTCACATTGAGTGAAGTTAGGTTTTTTTGATTTCCTCTCTGTGTTTGCCATGGTTTTGCAAGCCATGAATATTAATTTGTGGGCGTTTCACGGACTATTTATGGTCAACTATGGGCGTGTCATTAAGCCGCAAAAGCTGTGCTGCGTTTAGAATTGGTTGTGATTTATTAAGGGAATAATCCGTAGGATGTGCGTGCGCACGGTTTTATAACTCCGAATATTTCTGTGCGTACGCACGTCCTATGTTTCATCCGTACGCCACTTCTGACGCAAATCCTACTCAAAGTTTTATAAATGAGACCCCTGCTGATGAGAGAAGCTGCTAGGTCGACTGTTGATTTGTTTATGTGTTTCATATAATGTTAATGGTTGAATTAACTTCAATGGGGATTCATTTGCAAACATTTTACATTGTTGTTGGTTTTATTCTGTTGTTTAAAAAAGCTGCTTTGTGCTTACACATTATACAAAAAATGGATTCTCAGCAGCTAACAAACTGAATGAAAACTTTCACAACTGAAATGCTATAAAGGTCAAAAGTATATTTATGGCAAAATTAACATTTTTTTAATTTACCCATTTCTAAATTTCTTCACAAAAAGGTCTTATTTCATGACTATGATTTACAGCTGAGGCATGTTTATGTATTCACTTATTGCCAGTGTTTACCTTTGCGAATTACAAGAATTACCAGATTAGTGATGCATTTCACACTTTTTTTTTATTTTATTTTGGCACTTATAAACAAATTTCTTGAGACCAACTGAAGTAAGTTCATTGGGTCATGTTTAATTAGATAAAATATTTAGGAATTGTTATCCCTCACTTTATCTTTGTGAACTTATAAAGGAAATGATTTTTTTTAACGTTATTGTAATAATGTGATGTTACTATTAATAAATTTAGTAGAAGTAGTAGTAGTTTTGATAACCTTTTATTTCATGGTTTATTTGACACATTTGATATTTTTCAGAGTAAATAAGATGATAAAACATAAATACAGAAGGAAAATCATTAACATTTGGTAGATTTAAATAAAGTGAAAAAAAGCGTCAAACGTTAAAGTACCTAATGATATGGTACTTCCATTTTTTATAACCTGCCTAAAACTATTTCTAAAAAGACAACAGAAAACTGATTTCATAATTTAAATTCTAAACACAATGTCAGACAAAATGCTGTCGTGTTACAAACTGATATGTGGATGGTGATTACGCTACTTAGATAAGTGGTAAAATATTTCAAGAAGAGAAGATACCATGACTCAATTACAAGATGTCACCTGGTTAAATGAGAATCTTCAACATCTGGTTAGTTGTGCTTCATTTACCAAGTTTGTTAATCAAATAAAAGGAAACTCTGTCACATGTTCCATTCATTTTAAATTTAAATTATTATTGGGGCTTGAATGGAAGTTTTGAAGCCACTGCAGAGAGAAAATGTAGTTGGTTATTTATTTTTTTTTTTTTAAAAAAGCAGCAGAGCTCTGTGTCAGATCACAACCAGCATCTGTCATCCTCAAAATGCTGAGACAGCTCAGAGGCCTTTTTGGGTCTAGTTGCCCTGAAGAATAAAATCCTGTTCATAATCCTGTGGCCTTAGAAAAAAACAAAAACATTTTCCTTCTTCATCTGGAAAGGTCAGGTTGACCTGTTGTTGAGGGTGATGTCCTTTTTGACATTATTTGCAAGAACCAAAAGTTTGAATTGATTTGTAGCAAACTGTTTTCAGATTAAACAATCCTTTTGTGATTTGTAGTTATATTCATGTGCCTTTATTTCTTCTGGTTCTCGTAATCCATTTTTTTGCTCTATTTTGAATTATGATTAGAAACTGAGTTTTCGTCTTTACCCTCAACAGTTGAGACCAACAACTTTAAGGGATAAGGCGAAGTCCAAAATCCCACCCTAACTACTAAAACAACTATATAGTGCTTCAATGAGGATCATTGTTTCTATAAATTATACTGCGTACTGAAACTATATACTGCAGGACTATCTAGTGCCCTGGGTTTTAAAACCAATTTGGACACCATATTCGCTAATGTTTATCTATATATGTTTATGTTTATGTTTATATATATATATATATATATATATATATATATATATATATATATATATATATATATATATATATATATATATATATATATATATATATAATTGAATTTAAATCAAAGGTATTCTATAAAAACGTTTTTAAAAAATCTTCTTTAAAATAAAGGCATAATAATAAGCACAAAAAGAAAATCCATTTATTAATCACGTTAAGTTATTCATTTATAAGAAATCTAAAAAAATTTCTAGCTTGCTTTTGATTAGCAGGTGATGACATGAAGTGGGTCATCAGGTTCTGATTTAATTCTAGTACTCAGATGTAGGCTAAGTTGGCAATTATCATCCCTGTTGAGGACAAGAGCAGCAAAACTGACTTTCCATAAATGTGTTAACCTATGTATTTGGACAAATCTAAGGTCAGACTGCTGGACTCAATCAAACAAAACTCAAATCAGATTTTAAATTTGTTCAAGCTTCAGTGAGCAGACCTCTGAAGCTTTCTCTGTTTCCTCTCTTTCAGGAAGATCTTCAACCAGTAAGTCCCTCTTATGGTCTTTTTCTTGGCTGCAGTGCCATAACTATACTCTGGTCGTTGTGCCAATCAGTTTTTCTTCTTTATGAACTCTTGGCTTTGAATTTCTAATTCCATTTGAGATTGGTGTGCATTGAAGGTGCCTTTGTTTTTCTACAATGAGGTTTAAACTCATTGTTCCAGCTGCTTTTTATGTTCTGATGAAATGTTCTTTTGTGGAACAACCTTTCTCCTGTAGCCAGATTTAGACACAGTATGGGCTTTTAAATCTTTTTTCCTTTTTTACGAATGAATTCTCTTTTTATTTTAGATTTTTTTGATTTCCAAGAAAAATGTTATTTTTTAGGAATGTTGGGATGTAATTATGGGGTACCTAGTTTCTACGCAGCATTTCCAGAACAAACTAAAATTCATTTGGATTTTCAAAAGGACAGTCCTTCTGGGTTTCCATCAGAAGAAAAATCAACATTTTGGAGAAATGAATATTTGTCCAGATCTTTGAAGATGTATTGTTTAAAATTTGCATACACACAGGTATATACTTGGGGCCTTTTGTCATCAAGATGAATGTGCCATTTAAGTCTTGTCTATCTGTTGTGCTTCAACTCTATATTTTCTTGGCTTTGCTTTTTTTATGTTTTATTTTTCTTCAATTTTGTCCTCAAATTTAATATTTTGTCTTTCTCTTCATTCCTTGTGTGCACAGTGAATTCCTTTAAAAAAATGTCTTGACTTTAATATTTTTCGGATACAAAAGGTTTTTCCTACCCACATGTGTTTTTCCTCATGTTTTGTTATTGTTGTCCTAATTGTACTGGGATGTTGTCTCTGAGGTTAATAGCCAACCGTAGAAGAGTCTGCGTTGGGTTAGGATTAGATGAAGTTTTGCATCAAAATAAAGCTCCTGCTAGCTGTTTTCTCAGGTCTTCTGACAAATGACTCCAGAACTCCAGTTTATGCTAACAGAGCCAGCAAAGGTTCTGTTGGTGGGCTGGAGCTGAGTCAGTGATGTATTTTTTTCTTCTTCTTCTTTTTGAAGTAACATGCTTTTCCTGTGGTTCAGGAAGTGCTTAATACGGTCTCAGGCTTGTTTCAGTAAAAATATTGTAATGCTTTTTTTTTTTTTTTTTTTTATACAGCATTTTCATGGTGTAACAGGCCTGACATTCTTGGTGCTCTGACTTTTATATCTCACAAGTAGCTGTGGAAGGTTTTTCACTTGTCTGTACACCTGTGCTGGAAACTTCATGCTGTGCTTGTTCCCTTCTTGCCTAGTGTGGTTTTGCATTTTGCTTATAAGATTTTTTTTCCTCTTACAATTGCTAAGGCAGTCTGACTAGTTTAAAACCGATCACCAGAGGGATTTTGTGTCATTAAAACTGGCTGACTGAAGTCATACCAGTTTGAAAACTGAGGACCAGTATCATCACTGCTGAACCTTGATTTGGTGCAAACCCATCTATCTATCCATCATTTTCTGAAACTGCTGTGTCCCTTTCAGGCTCACAGATTTGCCAGGGCCTAACCTGGCTACTGTTGGGCAAAGGTGGGTTACACCCCGGGCAGACTGCCAGCTTGTTGCAGGGCCACACAATCACACACCCATACACACTCACACCTAGGGACAATATAAAGTAACCAATCAACTTAAGAAGCATATTTTTGGACTGCGGGAGGAAACCGGAGTGCACAAATGCAAGTATACAAACTGAAACTACTTTAGTTGTTTTGGGATAGAAGTATTTTTGTCAGTGATTGGTAAAGCCCAGCCCTCAACCAGGAAGTTGGTGATTAAGGAGGACTGCATGCATCCAGCTGCTTATATTTATGATCCTTGTGCTTACATTATCTCCCTCATTTGTAGAATTGCATCTGATCTGTTTTGAAAATGATTATTGTTGATCATTTCATGTTCACACACAAGAACAGGACAAATGCGTAAGACACTCTGTTTTTAACAACAATCACTTCTCCGACAGTTTTTGACTCTCCTAAACTAAAATCAAGCATCCTATTTTCTGTCTAGTCTCACCCTCCTTTACTGCACGAGTTTGTGCGCTCTTGTTGGGGGGTTGGTAATGAAAAAATATGTAAAATTACCTCACTACATTTGTACAAATAAAACGGGTGAGATCAGTCTTTGGAACATGGCTGCACATATGTTTGAGTTCTTTTTATGTTTGTGATTTAAATCGGACTTTTGACATGAGCAAATAGGAATTTGCTCCCTTCTGCCACCAGCCTCCAGTGGCCAGTTGAGGAACTTCAACATGTAAAATCTCTGGGTTTTAGTCTGTGTTAGCTTGGTGCTAACACAGGAGATAACCAACTTCACTGATATGGTATCAAAAAAAATACAAGATGTGATTCATGTAATTGAGGGCTTTATAACAGAGATTTGTTATATACTTTGAAGAGTTAAATTTCCGTTTCAACCATCCGTATTTTGTCTGTTTCAGATAAAAATTTATAGAGTGCAATTTTTGCACAGTTTGGAAATTAAGTATTGGTTCATGGTAGAAAAGTATCATTGTGGTTAGCCACCAATTTGTTAAAAAATGACCCATACACATACTGGTAGTTATGTGAACCAACACGAGACTCCATGGACAGACTGTCCAAAGATATTTGCACAAATTACCAAATTATTTGGACAATAGCAATCAGTTAACGCGAATAGAGGTAACTAAAACTACAGTTGCACTTGGGAAAAGAAGCTGTCCATGTGTTTCTTGTACTCGGTTTCGTAGCATGATGTCCTTCAACTGTTTTCTGACTAAATGGTGTTTACTAAATCCTATAGTTCCCAATAACTTTCTGGGAAAAACCTGGTCTCACTGGTAAAGATGGTGTCCATCTCTCACTGGACAACTTTTGATGCCTTACGTATTGGACTCAACTTGAACTCTATCTGAAGTAAGGGTTTACCAGCGTTTACTTTGCCCAATTTAAATTTTTCTTTTAGGAGAGCTGGATCTGGCAAAGTTTTGTTTAGTTGGCCTATGGGTTCACCCACCTGCCAATAAAAAAAAATAATAATTTACAAATATGAGCTCTAATAAAATGACAGCTTGTCCTGTAATGTTTTTTATATAAATACGTTATTGATTAAAGCTGAATTAATATCATTAGAAGTTTAGAATCAATGGAGTAATTAAAAAAAAAAGTCAATAAAATCCAATTTATTTTAAAAATATCTCACACAAATCAGGAAGTTTGAATAAGATTTTCTAAATTGTGTAAAGTGTCAGCTATAACTGAAGGATATTTAAACTCTGCTGTGGAAATCTATAATCCATCACCAATAAATCTTAAGCAGGTCTGTCTCTGTGAAATAATATAGATATTGGTATGATATCCCTGTTATGTTTGAAACTTTCAGATGGTCATCAATTAGAATAACAGGTTAGCAGAGAGCATCGTATTTTATTCATGGTTCAAGGCCAACACGTCAGAATGACTGATATGACCAATAAAATGTGAGAAAACAGCTTTTGATCAAATCTGACAAAACCCTGCCAAGATTGTTGTGGAACATTATACTGCCAGATGACTGTGGTCTGCCTCCTATCTACTTCATCTTTTATACTCCTCTTTTTCTTATCACCAGCTCTGCTTCTTTCTTCCCCCTTTGAAGCTGCAACAAAAGACAAAAATCGAGAGTTATCACGACTTTTGTGTAACCAGATCATCACTCTAATACAAAATCATGTTTATTCATTTTGCCCTCAAGGGACATGGGGTTAGAGGGAGATGATTAAATTCTAATTTGACCTCTATCATAATTTAGCTCAGCCCATTATGATGTCAATCATTAAAACTCAACAATGCAGAGAGAGAGGGGGACTGTATTACAAAGGGGATAATGCGCAGTGTAAGCATCCAAGGATAACTGCATTTTAGTTCTTTTTTTTTTGCTTTTCCATGTCAAAACATGACCATGACAATTTCAACTTATGGAAAATAAAAAAAACAACAACTTCATTGAGTAAAAAATGCCATTTAGTCAATAAAATTGTATTTTCTTTGAATTAAGACAACATGCTGAGAGGGTCAATATGGTCAGCTCCTTTCTTTAATAATCTAAGGGCTCTGCATGGTCATTTGGGAAAAAATAGGAACTTTTGACAGTTTAAAAAAATGTATTTATTTGCCCATTTTTTGCTGTAAATATTTAAATAAATGCAACTTTTATGGACAACCAAATTTGCAGAATTAGCTGTATCATTACTTCTGAGAAGAAAATAAGTTTTTCGATCTTTAATTTTCTGGCACTACTAGCTTTGGGAAGGTCAACTGTTTCGGAACATGACCAGCTTGACAGTTGTATTCGAATCTCCATCCTGATCCCTTTTGCTGCAACTCCTCAAAAGCTGTGTGGTCCAGCTTTTACTGCTGGCAGAGCTGCTGGTTCCTCCCCAGTGGTTTAAATCATCTAATCATTTCAAGACCACACAAAATCTTCTCTGGTGGTCCCTTCCCTGCCAAGAATAATTTTATTAGTAATTACTAATCAGACTTGTCATGGCAAAGCATACATCATCAAAAATAAAAAATAAATAGGAAACATTGTGCTTTTTAAATATGTTTGTTTTTATTTTTTAAAAAACTTTACCCTTGAAGATTTTGTCAGGATTGAATCAGATATCTTTATGCTCCGCTGAACACAAGAAAAGGTTAGTTGTGTTCAAAGGTTCATGAGGCTAACATCCTGAAGATGTTTGTGCATTTCATCTTTTCATCTTTATGCTTAACTACATTTAAATTCTGTCTTTTGATCATCTGCTAAATAGTGAATATGATGTCCTTGCTATGAAAACTGCTTTTTGCACTGAAAGGAGGATCTTACTTGTGATTGTCTTTCAAAACTTATTTTTGCATCAATTTTGGCATGATAGTATGTTGTTGTTCTCCTTTCAGTTTTCCCTTCAGGGGTCGCCACAGCAACTCGGCTTTCGCTGATTTGCTCAGGTGGAGCCGGATGCCCTTCCTGACACAACTGTGCATTTCATCCGGGCTGAGGACCGGCACAAGGGAAACCAGACTTAGGCTCCCTTATGACCACATAGTTGGTCCCTGATTTCCGATGTGCTAGTCCAACATGCAGCCAAGTAAGCCATACAACCGCTGCTGTCAAACATCACTTCTGAAGCTACATACACAACAGGCATTTGACGCATGTTTAGCCCATGGTGCTCATACTAGATAAGCGGGGATGGGCTTTCCTTCTTTATCGACTGTTTACTAGCCCATGTCCAGCACCAACAGTTGGTGCAAAATGTCGACGCGGTGGAAATCTCACCATTTGGACATGAAACGGAAATTGTTCAGCTTATTGCAAGTGTCCTTGCAATGCCGGATATGGATTACCATCATGTTACGAGAGTGGCCTTGCTTCATTTTTATCTGGAAAACAAATGCAGACATCGCCTGGCTTGTTGCTGTGTCTATGTTCACCACATAAACCAAATCCATACGTCACAACAAAATCCAAGTCCATGATTGGTAAAAGTTGGATGTGGAATAAATGGCTACTCGCAATTGATGCCCACACGTTTTGTTATCCAGATCTTGAAAAAAAGTCTTTCAAAGTTGCATAGTTAAATGTGAACAAAAGAGTTTTAAATGCAGAAACATGAAATGCCTGTTGACACGCGTTTTACAGACTTTTTTTTTATTGGAAGTGGCCGCTTGAACTTACGTTGCCGAGGGCAGTGTGAACGTAGGCTTAGGGTGATGTTTTCTAATCTTTGCCGCATTGCTTATTTAAACAGCAGATTTGAAATTTTATCCCATGATACAATTGTCAGCCATTTTAACGCATTTGTCTTGAGTCGCTTGTGAGAAGATTTAGAGGAACACAAACAATTTTTTCAAAAACCAGCAGAGATTTTCACTGTATGTCTTCACACACAAATTACAATAGACAGAAGCCAACATTAATCTGAGCACAGATCTATAGCTTCAACCAATCCTCAAATTATTAAGATGACACGTGAATTCAGTGCAAGCGTTTGAAGCCATCATGGCTGAAGAAAACCTCTTGCTTAATGATCTGGTATTGATCTGCATTTCCCAGCAGACACATCCCTTCATCTGTTTTTTTTCCACTACTCTCCCTCCTTCCACAACATTCCTTAGTGTCCTGTGAGGTCTCATTGATTAACTCCTTCAAGGGCACAGTGGTGTTTGGTGTTGCCTTGCTCCTTGGACTCAGCAGCCCAGTAAGTTGAGATGAATGTTGTCCTGTAATGATGATTGGGGAAGCACAGGGTTGTTCAGCTCAAAGTTTGACAGATATGTACCGCTCCACTTCATTACCCCACTGTTACAGTTTGTAGATGTGGCCACGTGTTACCTTGAACTTCATGAAGACAGTAAACTTCCAGTATATATCAAGATTTAGAGAAGGTCCGTGTAGAAGTCACAATCTGTAAAGATAATCAATTTTTTTCATTAGTCATTGGGTGAATTTTAACTAAATATATCAGAAACTATAATTAAAAAAAGTGTTTTAGTATAGTATTTGGGTTTCAATTCTAAATGTGTAGATGAATAGTTTAAGAGGAATATCTTGGCTGCATGGTGGTCTGGTGTTTAGCTCTCTCATCACAGGAGAAAAAGCCAATTTGTTTTTTTTGCGTGGTTATTTTCTGTAGAATGTTTGAAAATGTTTCAATTTTGAAATGAAAAAGAACACAAGCAAGTAACATTGGTCAAAATGAATCCACATAAACTCAAACAAACATGAGTAAATGAGGAACATCACTAAAATCTTCTAAGCCTTGATACAGAACCAGCTTTGTGCTGTTGGCTATTTTATGATTAATCTACGGTGGCCCTGAAGTGCAAATTACATCAACGAATCACTCGATGCAAAAACACACTCTAACAATCATAGCAGCATTTAAAAAAGCAAAACAAATGATTAAAATACATAAAATAACAGAAATAAAAAAAATCCATAAAACAAAAATTAATTCTAAAAGAAAAAACACAATTCTAAAAAAATTAAATAAAAGAAAAAGTAAATGTTTGGGAAAACAAAAGTAAATCCCAGAAATAAAATGCTTTAAAAAAGAAACAAAATAAGAAACTGGAAAGGTTAGGTATTATGGGACATCACTGATTGTATGATCACATTTGTTTACCTTCTATTTAGTTATTTATCATTAGAAAATCTTCCGACAGACAATATTTCTTAAAGCCTCTGACTACAGCCACTACATAAGTCAGGTGATTCCTCTGTCAACTCTTTACCACGGCTCCTTCTGTTTTCTGTCTTCTTTAAAACTCAAACGACATCATCCAGTCAGTCATGTCCCATAATACCTACCTTTTACGGTTTCTTATTGTGCTTAGTTTTTAACCTTTCATTTTGATTTCTGTAAAGTACTTTTGTTTTCCAAAATGATATTTTTTTCATTTTTATTATTTTGCTTTTCAATTGTTATAATGATCTTCAGGCCCACCCTACCAATCTCTATTTAAACTTAAGATAAAAAGATAAGATTAAACTGAGATCCCAACAAGAACAATGATACTGTTTTCCGGACTATCACCTGATTAGTTTTTCAGACCCACACAGATGGAACTAGAACCAGTGGAGAGCCTTTCTACAGCTTGTAGCACTTTTTAATCAACCAGAGCTAAATATTAATCACCTAATGACAGAAGGCAGAGACAGAGCAGCTCCTGAGCCAAAGAAGCCAGGAGGCGTGTCGATCACAGCTGGGAGATTTGGGGCAAAAATAAGAAGTCTTGAATCCAGTTGGGAATCAGTTTCTTCCAAAAAGCCAATGCTGCATGTGAATTCTGAAGAGCTATATTTGCAAACTGCTATAAAATGATTTTACTAGAACCATTTCAAACCTTTTTCTTCAGAAGAGTTGCAGACATCTGGACTTGCATTTGTACCTGCTGACCTCCTGTCATCAGAAAGTTTTTGGTCTTTCTTGATCACATGGACCTTGTCGTCAATAGCTTCTACAACATTGTAATATTGAAATTGGGTTAATTACAGCAAAATCCTACTTATGTTAATCTGAACAGATGAACATGGGCTTTTCAGGGATGCACAGTAAGCCAGACTCAACACATAAGTTTAAACTGTGCATTTTTTTGTTGTAGCTCTAATGAATCAGTGCATTATAAAGTGATTACCCTTTGATTTGAAAATCATTTCTAAAATAATTTAGTGTCTGGCACTAAACCAAAACTGAAAAAAATTGCACTGAAAGGACTGAACACTTTTTTTGGCATTTTATTAAAAATGATTATTTTGAAACATTTAAAAGTATACTAAGGGGCTGATGCTGTTGGAGCATCTAACAACAAAAGTTATTTGGTCAACACTTGACCTCTCTTCATATGCTTGCCCACTGTGTTGGGTTTGTCTGTTTTGTTAAGCCAGGAATCAATATTGCACTTAGCTTTTATTGCCATCAGCAGGTAAATTGCCCTCAGAAGCCAGGTTGGCTTGAAATAGCAGCTGCACCATTTTTCCCCTTTCATTTTGCCATTTCCGAGGCTTTTTCCCTGTTTTACATACCTCTTCTGATTGAGATCATGAGGGATGCAGGTATGCACGTCTCTGATCAGATTACATTTCACGTCTCTCATGAAGAGGAAGATTTATGCCGTTCCATTATTAAAGAGAAAGCATTTAATCAATAATTGTTCGGTGGGAGAATTTATGGCAATGGAAGTCAGTTAAAAATCTTTAGGGCCAATGTTATTAAATGTGACAAGGCCTGTAGCTGCTGAGGGCTCGGATCTGGGATGGCCGTGTGAGGACAGGCGGCTGGAAAGCAATCACTCGCTCTGCCTGCTTGGATGGAGGTCTGCAATGACTGCCAGATGCTGACAAGAGAGACAAAAGACATCCGTGCCACCTTCAATCTGAAATACAACTTAAGCATGGGAGAAGCTCGCATTCACACACTTTTTTTTCAGAGGGACTGTTGCTTTGCTGTGATCCTGCCAAGAGTTAGTCGTTTACTCGTCCCCTGTGGGTTGCAAGAACTCCCTGAAGAAACTTGTTAACACTTTTGCTGTTTCCATCCCACCTGGTGTAACATTTATTGTAGCCTTTTTACATTTTTTTAAGACCTGCTTTCACTTATTTGAAAACTCGAGGCCTGCTTCACTCTTCTTGCTTGTGTAAATTGGTAAGGGCTATATTTTCATCAATTTAACTCCGCTGTCTCCTCGTTTGGCTAATGTTGTTGATGTCTGCCCTTGCTGTCAACACTATTACAACTACAAAATGGATGAATGAATAGGGGAATGAAAGAGGGGGAGGAAAAATGAAAACTTGGATGAGGGGGGAGTAGAAGCCAGTTCTGTAAGAGGCTTAAAAGCCTCCTGGAAACCGCCGTTTGGCTTGGGACCAAACGCCGTTGTGGAATTGAGTTGCACCGTTATCTGTTTTTTGGCTTTGTGATTCCAGGCAGAAGTCTGACCACAGCTGCTCTGCTTAGCTGCCCATGGTACGTACACACAAGGTATGAACAAGCACACACAGGATTAGACCTTCTCACACCCGACTGACTCCATCTTTAATTCCTCAGTCTGAACTTTTTAGTTGGTGTTTGGATGTAACAGTTCGGAATATCGAGAAAACAGAACTTTTCATGTATTTGACTGATCTTTGCGCAACTTGTCTGTTTTCTTAAAGTTTTTAATCAACGCATTACAGTTTAGTCAGTCCACATGAACACAGAGGGTCTGGCTTTAACTTAAAAAGATTATTAAAAAAAAAATGAATTGACAAATTGTTTTTTAGCCATTAAAATAAGCTGATCTTAAAAAAATCAACCACTAAATATTAAACAAAAAATGTAAAGTAGTACTTTATAATATTAAAGTATTGTTTTTTTCACCTTTAAAGATGTTATTCCAATGAAGAATAAATTGTTTGATCTTTTTAATAAATATATATGGGGGCTGCAAGATGTTATTGACTGCTTATTTATAGCTACAAGGTTTAATATCTAAATTCCCAGCATTCTGCAGTTTAAAAACATCTAAGGACGGCTGAAGATTGTATCTTTTTCATGACCATGCATGACCAAGCAAGCCTTCTTGGCCATTATTCTTTCAGCTGAACAAGCAAAATGCCCAATGACATTAAAGCCAATTATGTCAGAATTGCACTTTTTTCTTTTTCTTTTTAGAGTTTCTTAGGGTCTGATTGTGAGATGGCCTTAAAAATTCCACAGGTTTATCCAAGTAATTAGTTTTGTTAGACCAGTGTTTTATCGAGACAAAATGACACAATTATTTACGTATCCTCTCCTCTGCAGACATTAGTTTAATCAAACGGCTGAAGAACAAAGGTGCGTTTTTCAGGTTCTAAACTTTGCTTTCCTTTATATCCCTTGTGATATAAACTAGGTCCAGTTTTCATCATCTCCAACCTTGTTTATATAGTTTTCCAGAATAAATGTCAACTCATGACCTTTTTTGAAGTAATGCTCGCTCCACAAAAGGTTGTTGTAGCACCAGCTTCTGTGCTTGTGTTCACAGTTACTTTAAAAACTTCACTTACTTCATCTTCTTCTTCTCATCATCTTTGATAGTTTTCCTTTTAAAAGCTGCTCTGTTTCACTCATTTTGTCAACCGAAGAAATCCGGCATAAAATAGGGAAAAATATTTCATAATTAAATCTACACAGGAAAATACACTCTAGATGGAAGCATTTGGTTTCATATTAAAAAAAAAAAGGTTTTCTTTTTTGGTGCTGTTTTTTTGTTTTTCTGCATATCTTTTTAAGGACTACAAAAACAAAGAGCTACTAATAGGCTATAGTACTTTAAAGTATAAGATGAACTGCAATTATAAGATGAAAAGTATAAAAAGAAGATGCTGTCTGTGTCGCAGACATCATCCATGTTTGTTTTGTGTATATGCTCATCATAATGTTGCCAGTCTGATTTGTTCTTCCAACTAACTTTATCCACAAACATTTCATTGTTTTTGTTTGTGGTGATGCAGAAAATGAATTATAGTCTGAGTTCTTTGATTAATAGGGATCTGCCTGTTCTGGGGTTTGTCTTTACATTGATGCATGTGAAGCTGCAGAGGTAGGCAGGGACTGTCAATAAAGTTCACCCGAACGTCCCAGACAATTTCTCTCAGTAAATAATCCTAAAACATCACATTTTTATATGGTAAAAAACAAACTCCGTGGAAATTCCTAATTTATTCCTCTTTCTCTTAGTAAACCAGCATGTTTGTCCTTCTCGATTTAAAACTACAACTGTTCTCTGTGAAGGTTCTCATTGATCCTGGTGACTTTGCCAAAATAATGAACTCTAAACACTGAAAAATAAAATGGCTACAAAAAACAGAAAACATCGGAACAAAAACGTTTTTTTTATGAACGTTTCTCAAAAATACAGAAAAACAAAAGGAATCATTAAAAAAAACTTTAAAAATGTTATTGAAAAAAAAAAATTTTTTTTAAATCAGAAAAAAATTACCCAGAACAGACTGCGTACCACAAAATTGACCATGGCTACAACATGAGCGTCCAGGTCACACACAGACTTTGTTGTTTTGTATTTATTGTTGTACTTATTGTTGTCGTAAGAATTCACTCACAAAAAAATAAAAAAAAAAAACAGTTCACACTGCTCAATATTTAATACTTTCCCAATATTTCTCTCTATAATGTTTTGAGTAAAGTAAGTAGGAAGAACAAAACAGGTCAACGATACTTTGACGAGAAAAAAAAATAAAACGCAAACACGCCATGTTTATGACACCAACACATAGCGTTTTAACTTTTGATGGCAGGTCATCTTATAGGTTTTATGAGTAGAGATTAGTGTCCAGCCTGTGTGTAGTTTTCTTTTTTTTTGCTTCTGTAGTTGCAAAAAAAACAACCCGAATACATCAGTTAAAAAAATATATATTCACAAACAAAACAAACCCCCTTTTTTCTCCAATTGAATACAATACAAAATCTATGGAGGAAATAGTTTAGATTCAACTAAATTACAGGTCATTCCTCAGAGCTGTTTAAATTGGATGGATTTAAGTTTTCGTTCCAATTCCCTTTTATTTTATCTCAATTATTGTTTTATCACTGAAGCAAATGTCAACATTTGATCAGCATAGGCACAAAAACTGGTTAGGCATGATGTGTAAACTGTCGGGAAAAAGTCCTTCATATGATATCAATAGCAGTTTGAAATTGTGCCACTCACATGTTAGTCGAGTTTATCCTCCGCGTTCTAAAATGTAAAGGCATGATGGAAGGCCCAGTGGAGAGCTAAATGGCTGGTTTGGCTCTTCATGTTGCCACCTGTTCAGGCAGCCAAGTGTTTAGCCAAATGCAGCTCTGAGTGAGTTGAGTGGTGGAAATGAACAACATTTGACTGAAGCACCCTTCACGCTGGAATCACACAGGTGAGAGGTACTCAGACATGCACTCAGTGCACACTTATTCACAAGTGAAGCTTTATTCTCAACCAATAGACATGCTGACTTCTTCTAATTGATGGAAAATAGCTCCTAATGTTGTCAACATGTTTATTTTCTAATGTGTAACTGATAGAATTTGGAGGTATTGTACCTCTCAAAAATAGTTTTTCCTTTTACACATGAAGTAAAATTATGTTGTCTTAACAAGGTAGGTCACTAAGAACTGGTGGTATATGACACTGACTATAGAAAGTACAATTTTGTAGTATTTTTCTATCAAATAAACTAGGGTGTAGGGAAAAATCAATTTGGATATATATCGCGATACTCCATTTGGCAACATTTATGTTGATTTAACTGCTGTCAAGACGATATGTTTTGAATTATTTATGAGCGTCTGAGTCTTGTTTTCTACTCAAACTCCCGACCGATAGTTGGCAGCACAGCACACTGAGCCTCTTTGAGCAGCTCTACAACACACCAAAACTAGATCTCATGAGAATCAATTTGTGTTAAATGCTACACGTTGAGTCAGCCTCACAGTTTTTGTTTTTATGAGACATGTACTACTTGGTTTTTGCTTGGGATGGGTACTAAACCAAAAAAAGATTGCAGTACTATATAAAAATGCGGATTATGGTCCTTTATAGTGGGCTCTGATGAGAACGAGTGACACTTGAGGTATATCCCGATACATATCATATCGCCAGACTCTGGCCAATACACACCTCTAAAATGAACAGCAGGCTTGTTTGTTTTAATGCTTGAGTTCTATACTGCTTAAACGTTCTTCAATCACCAAGTCCTTGCTTCTGTGTTTATGCTCTGCTGCACCCCAAAACTTTGCACTTTGATACACTGCCGCTTGTCTAAATTGGCTTGAGCTCAAGCACTTTCTGTTTAGAAAACTTTTCTTTAAGTTGTCACATTGCTGTAAAAAAAGAATTTAAAAATTCCAACCATAAATAAAATATATGCATTACATGTTTAAGTTATTTTAGAATTGACAATCTTTTTGGTTGTTTTGCTTTTGATGGTATTACTAATTATGTTTCAGTGTCATTATTATTATTTTATGATGGGTTTTGCATCAGTTTGGAAACTCTTTGAATTTTCATATAGATAAAGTAGAATTGAAACACCGCACCATATAAATGTCACATTTGCATTGGTATAGTTTGCAGAAATGTTAGAAACACTTCTTCATTTTTCCCCCCCAAAAAGTCTTCAAAAGTAACTGTCAAAAACATTTTTGATCCACCGTTAAGAAATAGAATAAAAATCAAAGTATTTACTGAACAAAATGATATTCTAACTAAACACCCATCTGCTTTTATTTCTATGGACGCAGAAGACTACTTGGATGAGTTTGACATGGAAACACGTCTCACTCATCGGTCCTCATCTGAACCCACGCCCTCATGACCCTTTTACTGACTGCCGATATTCTCCTTGCAATACAATCAAAAACACAATTTATGCCCCTGTGACTCTGCCTTCACCTGTGACGTAGCCCGTTAAATCAAGGAGTGACGGTCAATAGGTCATTACATCCTGCTGCTGCTCCGACTGGATAACACCAATGGTCGGGGACTCCCCGAACACCTTTAAATCATTCATAACTGCTTCTGCTCTTTTTATCTTTTCCAGCTGAAAAGAAATGAATTTTCTAATATTGTTCTGACTATATTGTGCTGAAATGGATGAGATGTCAAGCTTAACTTCTGTCATGAGTTAAATACCTTTTGAAGACATAAGAGCTGCACTTGAAATTAATCTAACTTGGGGATTTTTAGCTTTTTTTAAGACTGATTTCCTAATATGATCCATAAATATGAGAAATATGTTAAAAATTATTGACTGTCGTCATCTTTTTAGTCACTGAATGTGATGTTCTGCATATTAAATCAGTTACCTTTGTAAAAAGGAGTATATTTTCAAACATTTATCCATGCATACTTGATTAAAAACTAAATAAAGTCAAAAGCATTGCAATTGACAAAAAACGTGTAATAAACAATTAAAACAAAGTGATTTTACATTTTAGTAATTAATTTTTTTTAAATATTTGCCTTTATCCTTCTGAGGTTTGGTATGTAATCTAATACATGTGTGAGAGTCCATAGACAGTCGTGTGACTAAGATTTTACTGTAAGTCATCAGGAGAGGGCACTGTGAGCTTTTTTGGTAAGCTTGCCCCACCCAGTCCATTTTCCATCAACACCATCCTGCTAGTGGACAGGTACTCAACCAGGCTGTTGCCAACCGAGGGGTTAACATTGTAACAAAGAGGGGTTTATATCATTCAGCGTGCATACCTGACTTAAAAAATGAGGCAGAAGTGAATCAACCTTCTTGCACGCTGATGTGTATTTGGAAAATGACTTGGCAGATATGATTGCACAAAATTGTTAAAAGGGTGAGAGAATTGAAAAAGACTCATAAAATAAACATTTCAGGTTTTTTTTATGAACTGATTTTGCATTAGAAATCTCTTCACTTGTGCTTTGGGAAAAGAGAATTTCCTCAAATTTAGTTGCAATAATTCTTTAGGAAGGCAGAATCTAGAAAGTAGAGCTCAAGCAAATGACTAGGGCGGCCGTGGTGCAGCGGTAGGGCGGTCGACCCATGATCATAAGATTGCAGGTTCGATTCCCGCCTTGCACGCCCATGAGTCGAAGTGTCCTTGGGCAAGACACTGAACCCCACCTTGCCTCTGGTGGTAGGCAGGCGCCTGTGTTTGGCAGCGGAGCCGCCATCAGTGTGTGAATGTGTGAGTGAATGTGTGTGTGACTGGGTGAATGGGTCTGTGACTGTAAAGCGCTTTGTCCTTGTAGGAAGAAAGGCGCTATACAAGTATACGCCATTTACCATTTACTTAAAAAATGTTTTAAAAAAAAGCCAATAGCATTACATGTTTTACATGGCTTAAAGCACAGTTTTTTGTTTTGTTTTGCTTACTAAAGTATAATTACACTTTATTATTGCTCATTACTGCACGTTTTTGTGAACAAAAGTTTAGTATTCTACTGGCATGAACGTCTCAAAGATGTGCTGTTGGGTAAAACACGGACTATATGGAAGTCAAGTTTTGACTCAAATAACCTCGTGAACTAAATAGAACGGTTGCGTAAACACTTGTCTCATCATTATATCTAAATAAAGATCATTTATTAGGTAAGAAATGTTCGTTGCTGTTATGCACATAAATCAATAGACCAGCTAAACAGTTATTCTTAAAATATATTGTTTTTTTTACTAATGAAAAACTGTAAAGTGTAAAAGTGAGAACTTTAAAGAACCACTCCAATGAAAATTGTGTTTTTGGTGTTTAAACATGTTCTTGTGGCCTTTTTCTGATGATGGGGAAATGTATAGAAAATTTAAGTTGCAAATTTTAAATTCTTTGTATTAAAGTCATTCTATTGGTGAGTCAGGACCTCAAAACTCTATGGCGATAGCGCTAATATTTCTTGCAGCTTTTACTGCATTTCTAATGTCAGGTTGGAGGTGTGAGGGGCTATAAGCTAGCAGGGGAGAGTGTAAACAAAGGGATTATTGGAGATGGCTAACTGCTGTGCAGAAACTGTTCTAGAAAGACACCATTTATTTCATTTTTCATTTAGTCAAAAAATGACATATTCCTAATAAAAAGATGACTGGGAATCTTGCTCAGAGGACTTTAGTACATTGACCTGAAAATCCCCTCTGCTCTGTCATTTCAAAGACAAACGGTCAGAATTCTGACGTGCAAGAAGCAAGTTAGCTCTTGCTTCATCTGTAATTCGATCTATTCCACTCATTCAACTAAATCACCTGCTTCTGCGAAATGTTTGGGGCTCCATTTCACAGAGGAAACACGACCATTAAACCTTAATGGTGCAGCTTGATCACAAGCAGCAGCAGCAGCAGCAGCAGCAGCGGCTCCAGCAAATACTGTGTGCTCCTATGGAAACTGCATCTTTCTAATTCCAATTTGTTGGTTTATTTATGAGTTTGCTTATGAAACATTACACCACTCATAAGCTTTAAGGACTTACCACGTGTAAGCTCTGTTGTTGCCATAGAAATCTTCAGGTTGGCAGGCTGTATGAACATCAGCTAGGTACCAGCCATCAGTTAACGGGCATCTCCCACAATGCTTTTACAGTTAAATTGTATTTCGAATTAATACAATTATAAAAATCACTACTTAATCATTGACATCCAAATCAGTTTGCGACTTTTATTTTTAGATTAAATCTGTAACTGGATCTAAAGAGGATGGGTGCACTGAGCTTCATTGACTAGTTCTCCCCAAAGAAAAATTGGTATCCTTTGGGGAAGTGTTTCAGCTGGAACAGATTACCCGCAGCAGTGCGCATGAGCCATAAATCTGTAATCCACCATCCAGTTTGTCACAAGCAAGATCAACCCACCAAACATTAGTCTAACGTTATTCCATTAAGTAAATGGCATGAGCGCATTAGACTGTGAAGCATGCCATATCATCAAGGGTTCTCAAGCAGTACAGAGCAAAACCTCTACAAGAGGGTGTACAAGTTGTTTTAAATGGTCTTAAAGTGATATGTCAGTACAACATTTATGCACAGATTCAGACAAATTTGGTACTCTGTTAGTAGTCACACAACTGATTAAGAAAATATGCAGATCCAGTTCACACTTCAGTACTATCATATCTGACTCCTGGCCTGTGTGGGAGGTTGCTGGGCATCCTGTTCATCTCACCGTACATTCAATTACAGTCGCCCACAAATAACTTCAAGAATACAAGCCAGCAAGAGCCGCCTGCCGCCTCCACATGTGAAAGCACTCTCCCTCCTCCTCATGCCCCCATCCTCACTTTCATTGCCTTCTTCTTCAGCATCTCCACAGACAAATGCTGGACTGATGGTTGTCTAGTAACTTCCCTTTCAGTTTCCGCCCCACTTTTTTAAAATGTTTTTCTATGGATTGGAGCTTCAAAACACACAAGCAAAGAAAATTCCCTCAAACCAGCACCATCACGTCTTGTGAACACCCACTGCTGACACATGCTGAGGAATTCTTTTTTTCTATTTCCGCCTTAACACACATTCCTGATACTTGCATGTGTGTATCCTCTCACCCTTGAATACACGACATGCACACGCTAACAAAAACGGTGGATCTGTAATTTTGGTGCAGTGTGAATCTGTCAAAGGCACACATAGTTTTCTCTCTCACACACAAGGTTATTCCCAGCATGTGTTCCCCTCAATCTTCCATGTTCTCTCTATTTCTCACCAGGGTTCACGTGATAGTGACGGATGTAGACAGCAATTTATATCGCTGAAGGAAGGGTCTCAAAAATATAGACAATATCCTGCAATGGAGTTTTAAGAACGGTGGCTTTGAGGTGAAGGAAGAGCGGTTCAGGGGATCCAGCGAGCTAAGAAGGTTGGGGCATCACTTTCAGGCTCCAGAGATGTGAGAGTTCACTTCAGAATACTTTATTCAACTTTAACCCTTTTTTTTTTTTTTTTTTGCAAATTGTTTGTTTGATAAAAAGCTTGTAGGTTCGGCATTTGGCATGAATGTACCTTAGGTTCCCCTCTTTTAAGAAAAACTGTTAGCCACGAGAAAAATCCAAAATGACGGCCATTTATAAAGACACTTAATTGTTACAAAAATAGTCTTGAATCTTTTTTATGCTAACATGCCTTGCTGAAAGAGGGGATCCTAACGTACACCCATGCCAAATTTGGTGCTTGTACTACAAAATGCACCGTTTTTTCTCCACTACATAGTAAAATTTTGTAGTAATTACTATAAAGTGGCCGGAAATAAGCCTGTGTGATGTCAAATATGGACCTGCTTGAGTAAAAGTAGTACCGTTTCTGTCAATTTTGTTGAGAGACAAGTTTCTAGTGACATAACGCAATTTAAATTGCATATTATATTTTCCCTCAGGAATGATTAGAGAACGATGATTTCTGTTTTCTCTGGCTCACTTTTGGGCATTTGATTCCTCTGTAAAAATATCTTTTGCATCATAACGGATAAAATAAAAACATCAATTCAGCCTATGTTTTAATATTACCTATTGTGCTAAATGGTGACCTTTTACCTTTTAATGAATATCATATCAGTGTACTTTGCTTAAATGTGCTGTTGGTTAACTTCTTTATGTGAGTGGAACTTAAAAATAAAAGCTTGGTGGCTAAATTTATGAAATGTCTACTACGTTCACACTGGGCATTTGAACCACATGCAGCCCATGGTATTGACAGTGGACTGTCACTACCCAAAACTAGCGCATGTCCCCCCTCTACAGTTGAAAGAGGCTTGTTGGGAAATATCAAAGTAGTGCAAATCTCGAAAATCTTGCTCCTGGCTTTTTCTTTCTCAGGTCTATTCCAGTATTGCAAAGACTTGGTCTCATATAATTCTGGCACAAAATCACAATTGTTAATTTCTCCTCCATGGTTGACACTTCCACAAATTAAAAGGAATGCCATCCATTTGTCACTACCAAATCTGAGTCACGGATTGGTCAAAGTTCATCTTGGTTTAACTTTAGTTCAGTGAATGCCCATTTTGTACGTGTAGAGACTGAAAACGGTCTCTGCTTGCGCAGTGATATGTTAACTTGAGAATTTTGAACACTGAAGCCTGAAACAGGCATTTACAATCATTTAGATAGACTTTTTATTGAAAGTGGGTGCTTGAACATGTGTTGAGGGCAGTGTGATCAAAGCTTTAAGGTTTAAGGAAAAGTTATAATTTGATTAAAGCAAAATGGGAGAAATAGTAGCACCCTGCAGAACCACACAGTTCTGTTTTGAGAAGCACACTGGATCTATACTTTGGACAAAGTAGCACCCATGGGTGCATGTTTAACTCGTTGACAAACAACCAAACTCAAAATCACTCCCTGCGACTTTAAGAAAAAAAAAAAGGTCAGAATGAAAAAGATGAATTGTGATTTTTGAATCTTACCAAGCCTGAAATCTGTGAGAGAAGCCGTCCTGATGTTTAACATTTTCTCAGTCAGTGTGAAACAAGGTCAGCCTGGTGGGCACAAAGGCCCCCCTGATAGAAAGTCTAGTTTCCTGTCTGAACGGATCAGTGTTTTTCATTCCCTCTGGTTAGTGCAGTGGTAAGCTGTCCAATATTCCCATATGGCTGAAGCTCTTTCTGTGCCATTTTCTACTAGAGGAGAGACACCCACTGGAGTCTTCAACTCCCCTCCTCTTTCCCTTTCTCTGATTGGCTGCTTAATTAAAAAAAAAAAAAAAAAAACAGGAAAGGAAAGTTGTCTCACATTGCTTTATTGATCGGAATACTGTGGGGATGGTAAACTGTAACACTGGATACCAGGGATCAGTTTGTGGATTGTGTCTGCCTGTCAACACTTAAAATTGTCACCGGGGCAAAACTAATTTGAGATATTCAATATGTCAGATGCAGTTTGAGGCGGTGGTTGAAATTATCAATAAAAAGGTAAGTTACCACAAAGGAATCTTATTTTATGTGAGATACAAACAGGAAGCAAGGGGTATTTGATTTCCATATTGATAGTTTTTGGGAGGAAAAAAAAATTGTGGATGGAAATTGTTGCTATTCACCATGTCAAACCTTCATGCTTTTACTGGCAGCCCTGAGAACAGGCAGGATTGGGAAGGTAAAAAACAGCATTCATTCAGGCACTTATTTTTATCCTGTGTTGTAGCAGTGGTATTCTTACAATCCCTGTGTATTTTCAATGTTTTCTTCATCTTTCCTGGGGATCACACAGAAAAACAACTGTTTTTTGACTCCAAAAAATTTGCAATCAGCTAAACATACGGGAAATTTTCAAGGGCTTAATCAAATCTGAGATGAACACAGGACAAAATGTAAAGAGCAACAAAAATCATCAGTCCCGACCTGGAGAAAACCTTAAAACAAGATGACAGAATTATAAAATGAGCAGGCCAACAAACGCATGAGCAAACATTCAGCTGATAAGTCCCAGAGATCCAAAAAAAGACCTTTCATTTCACATGATGTGAAAGGGTGCCAAAGAAAAAGGGTTTCTCAAAATTAGTCATTTATAGTCAAAGGAGCATACATAAATGTATTGTTACTTTTTACTGATTAAAATCTTAAACCCAAACTAATGAAGAACTGCAGCTGAAATTTTCCGTTTTCTCACTTTTTCTGTTAATCAATTTTCTGCAGTTAAAAACTGAAAATCAGTTCTATTTATGATCAATTCTAGCAGCAGATTAAGTCGAATTTCTGTTTTTTACTGTAAAACTAATCTTATTGAGTGTGACGTCATCCATAGAAAATGGCTAACTTCTGGCTCCAATGAAATGAAGTTGAATCACTCGCCATTTCTTTGCGATGCAGTCATTGCCATGACGAATCCAGTATGCGTTGATTGGTCAGTCTAAGTCAACTTTCCTTTAGCAACCACTTCCACCAATCAAGAGTGAGCTTGGTGGAAGGCTGCACTCCATTTGAAGAAGGCCCGGGAGAATCTGTTAATCAGACAATTTGAACATTTAATGTGAGACCACATTCTTTGACGTGAGACCACAAGGGTCCATAGGTAAAGCGGCCAACCTCTGATCGGAAGATTGCAGGTTTGGTTCTCACCCTGCCCATCCAAAGAGACCTTCGGCAAGACACTTAATCCCACATTGCTCCTGGTGGTTATGGGTCGGCACCAGTGTTCGGCAGCGGAACCGCCATCAGTGAGTAAATGTGTGAATTAGACTGTGATTGTAAAACACTTTGGGTAAAAAAGTGCTATAGAAGTATATGCAATGTACCACTTATTTTTACTAGGCCACTTGATTGGCCAGTTTATAATTTTAATAACGTGCACTGTAGAAAAAAATGAATAGTTTTAGCAAGACCATGTAAAAAATAAAGAAGCAGAGCAAGAATGCATATACTGAGAACTATGAGTAAAAGCTGTTTATTTCTCAATATAAGTTTATGGGACAGGAAGTGCCAGCAGGTACTAGCCTCCGTGGCTCCGGAAGGAGGTCAATCAATCTAGTTTTCATAGACAAGCAATGGTACTGCGCTTTTGATAACAATTTTAAAGAAGTAGACATTTGAACTGCAAACAAAAAGTAGCAAAAAAGCATTTTTTCCCTTTAGAGCAACATCAGACCCCTGCATCTTTATGTCTGACCCCCAACATCCAGTGTAAAAGTTCTCTCATTTACAAACATTCCCATTTCCTTGAACAGGCCTAAAGCTTTAATCAAACCCCTGCTCCTCCTGGACCCGTCGACCTCTCTCACACACTGCTGTCACTGCAGGGACATGAGGTCAATCGCTGCTGCCACTGCCGTTTCCTCCTGAGGAGCATTCCCATCGCATGGGATAGCCATTAAAAACATGTAAATGTGTGTTGGCAGAATGGACCTGGTTTGCAATTTTCTTTTCGTTCCTGACAATGTGATGATTAATGTAAGAGGCTTCTGGTGAGTTTAGGGTTGAAACAAACATAAAATCAGCTGGAAGGTTAAATGATTGAATTCAACATAGTAACAGCAAGAATTTACAAGCAGTAGAATCATCTGTTCTAACAAGTTGAGATTTTACAAATGAGATAAAAAAAACAGAATTTTAAAATGAAAAAATAGTTGACATTAATGTATTAATTTTTTTTAACTAAAGTGAACGAAACAACCACAACTTGAAAAATGTAACAACAACACTAAATACTTTAATAATTTCATGCCATTAAAAAAAGATCTCTTTGCAAAACCAAACTTGCTAACTTTAGGGACAATGCCAGAAAACTGTTTGCTAACAAAAGTAAAAATTAATCATTGGGGGGTGAAAAAAGTGGTCACAGTTGTCATAGTATTGTTCTGATTTTGGCGATTTTATTGATGTATATTTTGGGGAACTATGCCTTTGAAACTGTTTTAAACGTTATCTGAGTTATGTTAATTCTATGTAATTTATTTAATGCAGTTTTACGTTATATATGTACTTTTTTAATTTATTTTACTCTTTTTATTTTTAGTCTCTAGGTGGCTGGCCATGGTCAGAACGGGACAGAGGATGGAAATTAGCCTAGGCTACAATCCTGCATATTTACTGTGTCTCATTACTTTTAGAGTACTCAGTACAGTACAGATCAGGGGAGCTGGTTTAGCTCGTGCTGGTTTGCGGCGCCTTCCATCCGTGAAACCAGAGTTCGACTCCGGGCTGCTCCCTGTTCCCTTATCTACCTTTGTGCCGGTTCCAAGCCCGGTTTGAGAAGGTTGCGTCAGGAAGGGCATCCGGCGTAAAACATTGCCAAGTTTACCATGCGACTTGTTCGCTGTGGCGACCCCTGATGGGAGAAGCCGAAAGAGGAAGAAGAAACTGCTAGGCAATAATTTTGTAATTTTTGTTTTGAAAATGGGCAATTGATCTGCTTATGATTGTGATAATGAACCTTGAAATAAGCATAGTAGATCTGACTGCATAAAAAATGCTTTTGAACCTCAAATGTTAATGTTACCTCTCGCAGCTTAATTTTCTAGAAGGAAAAAGAAATCAGAGGTTTTAGTCCGTGGTTTGCCTTGTTAAAAGTGGCAGTAAAGTTTACATGAATTGACGTAATGCATCTAAACCCTTCTGTCCCAATTGTTTAATTGCTACTATGAAAGTATGTAAATAGCCGAGAAAACACTGGAATAAAACCAAATTTGTCATGTTTGGTGGATATACAAAAACTCATTATTTTGTCTACAACACCACAAATTTCTCCAGTGTAGGTGAAAGCTTAATCTAATTTATGACCATTGTATGCTTAATTATGTCACTAATTATATGAACTGCAAATAGTTTTTTGACACTTTTTTTTCTGTCGGACCATTTTTAGAAGAAATTTAGATTTGTGAATTACAAGTTTCACAGTTTATTGCTGACGAATCAATTGTCTGCCATGAGAGGGGTGGTCATTAAGAAGGTGAATTTTTCACAAACTTGCATCATAATGTTGGAAACATTTTAACAAGCCATTAGTCTGCTGGGAAAAAAAGGAAATGGGGTGTGTGACATCCCCCACAATGTGGTGGATGTTAATATGGTTTCTTACCTTTTTAAACCGAAGTTAAACAAAAATAAGTTCACACTTAAAGGGAAATTGTTAGACCCAAAGTCAGGGACAAAATGCACATCTTAAGTTTGATTGACAGTGTTGCTAAAGAAAAAGAAAAAAGAACAAAAAAAATGTTATTTTTCTTTTTTTTTTCTTTAACCTAAAGGGAAAAGCTGTAAATATAGAGAAAAATACCAGTGGAAAAAAAAAGGCCAGACCCCAAAACTGAATAGAAGAAACATAATCTTTAATAACAAAGGCTCCTGCTCAACAATAGCCTCCATCCAAATTCTTTTTATGTAGTGTGATTGTCATCTGCTGGCTTACAATAGACTTGGCTGTCTAATACTGGAGTTAACAGGTTGAGGATGGTTCAGAGTCACTTTTCAATTTAATAGTTGGATTTTAAGCTTCTGTATGTCAAGTTGTACCTAAAATATTAACCCTGCATTGAACCATTGTTTTTACAGGGGAAAGAAAAAAAGGTGACATTGTGGTTGTGCATGAATTATGAGACAACCTGTAACTATCTTAATTAAAACTGTAAATACCAACGTTTTTTTAAACTTTCAAACAAGAGCGTTAGCTCTAGTCTTGACATTCTTTGAATGATCATAACGCTTCAAGCTTTGCGCTTATACAGTGGAGCAATTAAATCCCTTGGTGATTTTGTAGGCTTCTTGCTGGTGGTTTTGTAGCCCATTTC
This sequence comes from Oryzias latipes, assembly GCF_053564925.1. NCBI lineage: Eukaryota > Metazoa > Chordata > Actinopteri > Beloniformes > Adrianichthyidae > Oryzias > Oryzias latipes. Next base: position 13,113,471 of record NC_136240.1, read on the forward strand.
AGTCTTTTGCAGGTCTTAAATCTTCTCTCAAATCTACTGAATGTTCTTTAGTCTTTCCCATGTTGGAGAGTTTGGACTCTGACTGATTGACTCATCCTGTGGACTTTTATTCAGGTGACTAGCTAAAACAGGTGTCTTCAATTCAGGTGACAAATTGATTAGAAGAGTCTAACTTGTCGGTGTGAACCGGAACTCTACGTATTTGCCTAAATGAAATGCAAATAAATGTCTGAAAATACTTTACATTTGATTTCTTGATTTTCTTGGTGGGGACCCATGCTGTGGAGAGCGACAAGTTGAAGATGGTGGTAAAGATGTCAGTCAGCCCCCCTGCACAATACTTCAGCACCCGGCCCAGTACGCCATCTGGCGCGGCTTTCCTGGTGTTGATATTTTGCAAAACACACCTAACTTCATGTGTGCACAGGACTCGGGGAGTGTCGGTATGAAGGGGGGGGCAGGACAGGATCTGTTTTTTCTCTGTCAAAACTGGCAAAGAAGAGGTTTAAGTCCTCAGCCAGTGTAAAAGAGTCCACTGGGGGTGGTGGGGATTTCCTCTTATAGTCTGTGATTGCCCTCATGCCCTCCCAGACCTGTCTGGAGTTTGTGGCGGAGTCGAAGCTGGCTTCAATGCGCCTCTTGTACTGCTGTTTTGCAGTGTTGATGCCTTTCCTTAAAGCAGTCCTGGCTTTGCTGTATGCTTCCTCATCCCCACCTTTGAGTGCGCAGTTCTTTGCTCGAATCAGTTGTTGTACTCTGTTTGTCATCCAAGGTTGTTGATTTGGAAACACATAACTGTCTCCAGTTTGTTACTTTATCCAAACTGAAACAGATGTAATCCAAAACAGTGGAGGTGCAATTATCCAGATTCTCACGAGTGACCGTGCCCTGCTCTCTGAATACTTCCTAGTCCGTGTGATGGAAAGAGTCCTGAATCATAGGAGCAGCATCACGTTGCCATGTTCTCACTGCTTTTGTTGCACTCTTTACCCTTTTGATAATGGGTTTATACACTGGATGTAAGAAGCGAAAAGTGGTCAGATTGTCCTAGGTGAGGATAAACTCGGGCTTTGTAGGCTTTTGCTATGTTAGTGTTCTTAGACTCCACACAAGCTTGTTTTCCTGTTTTCACATGCTTTAAGTTTACAACTATTAATGCTTTTATTGGTAATAAAATAAAAGATATTGATAGACTTAGTGTGTGACTGTGGATTGAAATGTATATTCACTCCATGACTGTAACAAACTGCAAGTCTGGGCTGTTTTTATTTGGTGGTGAGATCTAGGTGGTGTGCTGCACAGTAGTATGGTTGTGTCATGTTATAGTGTCTCGGTTGGTAGTCACATCAGACACAAACATAAATGCTCTCAAACTCAGAAAAAGGATATTTTTTGTATTATATGTCCTCCTTGAGATTAGCCTTGTAGTCTCTTCTGCGGCGCCCCTGTGTGGCATCAGAAGTCCCTCACTCATCCTATTTATTTTATTTTTTACTGGATTACTTGCTGTGAAACATCGGTTTCATTTCATTTCACGAGTGAACAGATGCTGATACTGATGGTTAAGCTGCCATGGTATAGTAGTGTGGAGTCAGATAAGACTTGGCCACATGATGCAGTGCAGTATTAAATCACAGGAATGCTTGTTAATCCCACCTGTCAATGTTAGACTTACATTTACTATCACACCTTCCAGCTTTCCTTTACCGGCCCGCTGCTGGGAGGGACCCAAATCTCCTTCATGTCTTTTCACACCCAATTAACTCGTAGAGGTGGAATGTGCCCCGCTGACCAGTCTATGCTACCCTGAGATATTTTCAGCTTTCCCTCTTCACGACAAGAAAAGAACTCTTGTTGCTCTGCAGCTGTGACCCTGGCAATCATTGCTAACAGATGGCAAACTCAAACACTGTTTTTGTTTTAAATATCCTTCTAAAATAATGCAAATATGGTTAATTTAATGTTATCTGCAGGACAAAAGGAAAGTGACATACAGGCCACGTCACAGAAATGACTCAAAAGCTACTTTGACGTCTGCATTGGTGAAAGATGTATTTGAAGAGACGAGTCAGTACTGATCAAGTAAACTAAATTGGCACATTAGTATTGTCCTTTTTTTAATTATCCAACTATCAACATTTTACAAAAAACTAAAAAAATTACCTTTACATTATACTTTGTTAACCCAGTTTGTATGGGCAGGTTAAAAAATAAAGGGAACCTGATCAATTAAATACACTTTTTTCAAAATAATTAATGACTTTACCTTTTTGTTCTTTGCGCACATGACTTATGAAATGTTCCAACTAATAACTAGGTAAGTGTAGTCCTAATTTTAGCTAAAATCAGCATATCTTAAGCCCATTTCCATGTCCAGCCCTTGTTTTTATTGTCATCCAACCCTTATGTTACAGATAAAATAATTAATCTTATAACATATTTAAAATATTTATACAAATCTAGATTTTTAGCAAATTAGTCATTAAACATTGCGGATTAAAAATGCAGAAAAAATAAAAGCAGATGTGCACCCTCCAGCTCTTCCTGGGGCCTTGAGAAACATAAGGTGACAAACTAAGTAAAAAAAAAAAGTTTTATTAGATTTTTTATTCTTGATTTTTTTTTTTTTTTTTTTTTAACCAACTGTTTAATCTGCAGAAACAAAATAAAAACAGTCAAGCTACTTGGTCACAACAAAGAAGTCAAGAACATAAAATATCAAACACACTAAAAAAGGAAGTAGTTCTGCTGACAAGTCTAATCTGGTCATCTGCCTCATCAGCACAGAAGCTGCTTAAAAAAGACTCACAGAGATCTTTGTTTATGGCATAAATGGCTTCACGAATTTTTGAAATAAATTCTTGATTTAAATGATCCTTCAGTTTTTGAGGGAGTTTTCAGACCTCGATGCTTTCGTGTCACTTTCTTGAGGACTGAAGGGGACCAAATCACCTGGAAGTGTCACCTAATTACCCCAGCCGTTCATTTATAAGCAGTAATAGAATGAACTACTATGCAGTCTGATTTAACTCAATTGTTTTCTTTTGTACATGATTTGTATTTAACTCCATAGACTAAAATTTAAAAACAGTTTCTCTTGAACTAGATGAATACAGTAAATGTAGAGAATACTAAATTTCTGCAGTTGTTGCTGCCACTTTGTATCATTCAAATTTTACATCAGGTTTCTAACTTCTGGTACACAACAACTGCTATTTTGCGAACATATTAATATATAATATACAATAATTAGGTAGAGCTTTGGACGTTTTCATCCCTAACCTAACTAGTTCAATTGTCCTTACTGGAAACAGAACAAATCCCCCCCTAAAAACTTCAATTTCGGAGGAAAATCTTAGAGCACTGTCTATATGCATTGAAGATGTTGTCTTCAATTTAACAGCTAGAAACTTTAGACTTAACGGCTGAATGATCAAAGCTGCAATTTTCCAGTCTTTCACAGAAACTTTCTCCCGCAACGTTTTGGTTTTGTTCTTTTGTCTTTCAGTTTAGATTTCCCTCTTTTGCTTTCACCTGTCTGCCCATACTCATGGATAAAACAAAAATAAATAAAAAATGTATGAACTAGAAATCAGAACTGTAAAAACAATGAGACAATTTACACAATCATTTTTAAGTCTGAAACTCCTGAGGAAATTTGGGCCTAAATGTCCTTATAATACTATGTTTTACTGTATTTTGAAGCAATCTTTTATGCATGTCTGAATGAGGATTAGGGGATTTCATGTCAGGTTTTGAATAAACTGGACCCAAATGCAGACAGGAATAAAGTTAGCAGTTTATTGAAAAGAGGATGGTTAATCTTCAGGAGAGGCAACTGGCAATAAAAAAAGAGATCTACTTTTATGGTGAAGAGGGGATGAATCCAGAATGAAACAGACGAGGCCTGACACAGCTTGGCTTTTTGAGATTGGTTTGGTAAGGGCTTGCTTGGCTTGGCTAAGCTTGGTCTTGCTTTGCTTTTCTGCTTGGCTTGGTTTGGTTTAGCTTGGCTTGGTTTAGCTAGGCTTGGTTTAGCTAGGCTTGGCTTTGCTAGGCTTAGCTTGGCTTGGCTTGGCTTGGCTTGGCTTGGCTTGGCTTGGCTTGGCTTGGCTTCAACCAGCATAAATCGGTGGTTTCTTCCATAAGGAAAAAGAGACGAACCGACAATGGCTGGAGGGTGTGATGGACTAATAAAGGCAGACTAATTGGATGTAGAACAGGTGCGAGAATCTCAGGCAGGTGTGCGAGAGCGACCTCGACCCCTGACATTTCAGAAGGATTTGGTCATAGATTTGGACTAAACTACGTCATAGGAGAGATTTCTATAAGGAATACCGACCTTGGACAATGCACAGATTATGGACCATTTTATTTCACAGCCTTATCTTATAACTAAAATAATAAAATTGCTTAATCAATTGTTGAAGATAGTCAAAATGATTGATCTCTAATTATATCTCTTCGCTTGCCCCAAAATCTGACTCTAAATTTTTCTAATGAAAAATAATCTGCACATATTTTCGACTTTTGATACTTGATCTGCATATGATATGATGATTTCAGAAAAAGTGTAATGTCTAAATATATTAAGGATTGTTCAAATGAAAAATTAATCTGCACATATTTTTGATACTTGATCAATATATGCTATGAAAATTTTTCAAACTGTTTAAATCTCTTTTTTTGTTTGTCTAATCATATATAAAAAAAATAATCTGCACAAATTTTTGGTACTTGGATCAGCATTTGCTATGAAGATTTCTGAAACGGTGTCTATTTTTTTCTGATATAGTGTTATTTCTAATCATAGTGGTCTGCACATATTTTAGATAATTGATCTGCCTGTGCTATGTTGATATCTAAGATAGTGCAATGTCTATTTTACATAATTATTAAGTGCTTCATCTTTGTCATGTGATTTATTGATATTTAAGTATTCTTAATGACCTGAAACTGTATTGGTAAGGCATAGATATATTATAAAAGGTTATGAACCGGAAAATGATAAATCATGTAATGAAAGTGATATGGTAGAACAGGGGTCGGATTGTACAAATTTGCTTCCTTTCACTCCCTTTCAAGCAATCTTTGATTTAATGTCAAATTTTTCTGTTTGATAGGTCTTCGTATGAATGTATAACTGCTGATTGTAATGTTTTGTGCATTATTCTTGATTTGATTGCTTGAAATAAACCATTTCAAATCAAAAATCAAATCTAATCAATATAGTAACTTTAACAAAAAACATTTCAGCAAGTTCTTCTTAAAATGACATTTTGTTCCCTGCAACGTGGCAGGTGCAGCTCAGAAAGAAACACTGCCGTGAAAAAGGATGGGGAGGATGAAATAACCTATAGGTAACCAAAAAAATATCGAAACGTATTTAGCCATGGGCTCATAGCAAAAACATCTTCTCTAGAGGGTTTTGCCAAAACTTCAAGGGCAAATGTTGTATTTTGTTTATTTATTTACTGTGTCAGAATTTTCTGAATGGGTCCCAGTGAACAACATTTGTCTTTGTGGACTAAAAATGGAGATCCAGGACAAAGCAATAGGCCGGTGTGGAGGCTGACTCATGCAGCTTGAATGACATCTCTGTTATAGAAGATGGTAGAGGAACCAACATGCAGCTTCTGAGCTGTTTTTTTTAAGCCATAAGAGAGTGCTGATTCCTATAGGTGTAGCACATTATTCTTAAGACATGTGTGGGGATCAAGGTCAACAGACTAAGAATAGGGAGTACTTCTCACTGTAAGTTCACTTCTGTTGAATTTTGTTTTTTTCAATCTACTGAGGTTCTAGGTTTGATTCCTGTTTTGCCTGCCCGTTTCTTAAAGTGTTCTGCCACCATAAGCATGTGAATGTGTGTGTGCATGGGTGGATGGGACTGTGACTCTCAAAAGAGTTTTGGAGCTATACCAGCAGGCCCCAATTATCAAAAACAATGCTTACACTATTTTTTAATTCATTGACTGTCATTTTCAATGTTTATGGGAAAAGCGTTAAGAGTAGGGCAGCCATGATGCAAAAGTAGAGTGGTCGACCTCTGATTGGAAGATTGCAGGTTCAGTTCCCACCTATGTGTCGAAGTGTCCTTGGACAAGACACTGAACCTTCCATTACTCCTGATGTTTATAAGTTACGCAGCAGATCTACATGTCCACTTATGAATGGAATTAAAATTCATTAAACATTTTCGCCGTGATTTCCTGTTTCCAAAAACCTTGCAAAAATTGCCTTTGTTTGCTTTTGGCTATGAATAAAGAATGAACAATAAAAAAAAATAAGTTTTATTATTTATTGCACAAAACAATATGTTTGTGCAACTAATGCATGCAAGTTAGACCAAAATCCCAGGTTCCAGTTGGTTGAGAGGAGCAGTCAGTGACAGTTGAGAACAGAAGAAAATATACAGCAGAATCATGTGTCACTAAGCTGCACACCACAAATGTACACTGCCTATAAAATGTTCAGTCAAAAAGAAGCCTGCAACCAAGCCCAAACCTGCAACTTTTCATGTTTACTGTGGCTTTTTACTTGTACTTTAGGTCTCCAATATTGCATGTTTTAGATTTGTTTTCCCCAGAATCTTGCAAATTTACAAACATTGGAACATGACAACATAAATGAGACACAATTAAAAAAAGTATAAATCCAAATGCTAAGCAAAGAAAAAGTCAGATCAATATGTAAAATATATACAGTACAGACCAAAGGTTTGGACACACCTTCTCATTCAAATGAATGGGAAGGTGTGTCCAAACTTTTGGTCCAGATTTTTTCTTGCAGAGTGCATATTTTCTTGATCTGATTTAAGAATTGATATGATAATTAGAATTTGTTGATAAAATACGAAAATTATAATTATAATCCTGATTTCACATATGCAGTTGATGTAGATGATGTGTTTACAGGAAGTAGTCATTGTTCAGGATATTCCTGTTTAATGATTATTTGTTTTTTTACAAAAATCCAATGAGTGCCCAGTCTGACAGATAAACCAAACGCATCACACACTGATAGTCAATAGCCTGCCTTCACCTTTCCTATCACACTAAGACAAAGATCAAAAGTTGCAATATGAAAGTGAGAAGGGAGTTAAAGCAACAATGACATCATTTTTCAAACCATCAAAAAGAGGCCTACAAATGAACCACAATTTGGTTTTATCTATGTGAGATTGAAGTTTATTTTTTCCCTTCAGATTGTACGCACAATTATTCATCTGAACATCTCAGAAGCTCATTCACAAGAAATCTTCATCATCTCTAATTATGCGTTCTATACTGATAAGGGCTATGCCGAGGCAGCCTTGTTACATTTGAAGGAAACGGTAGACAAACGCTGAATCACCTCATGAGGTGATTCACCAAAAAGGGAATTTAATGAATAAAAACCACCATAAATGTGTATTATCTCATTTTGATGACATCAATGAAGAGAAATATAGCTTCAGTGACAGGAATAAATCATGACTCACAAAATGTTTCAATACAAAATTACTTCAAGTCTGAATCTTCATGTCTTTAGCATCTGAGGCTTTAACATTGCAGGTGTGAACATTTTCTTGAGATAAAGCTTGTAATAAATGATCAAAAATGCTCTGCTGGTTGAACTGGATGAAGGTGCGACAATGAAATGTAATTTTACTCAAATACTTAAGTACCGTATGGACTTAAAAAGCCATAGGAACCATTGTTGAACTGTGCTGGAATACAGATGGCAACAGCTGGAAGCTCAAGATAAAAAAAATAAAAAATCAATTTGTTTTCATGTTTCCCTGTATCTTATAAAACTAAGTTTTTACTAAATGCCCTAACAATTCAATCATATTCCATTTAAATGTTTTGTACTTGAATTTTGTGTTTTTAGATAAAAAAGTTAGGCCAGACACAACAGTGTAATATGTTTTTTTTTTTGATATGGTAAAGGAATTGATAACCAGCTATTGAACCATCATCATTGCATATGAAAAAATAAAGATTGGTTTTTACTTTGATCCATGTGTCTGTAAACTTTTCTTTATATTCAGTTATTCATTTGAGGAAGAGAAGGGCAGCATGTGAGCTGCTTTTAGTTTTGGCTGACACCAAAAATCAACTTTCAACCAACTTATTTTATTTAAACTTTTCTGAGGATGAGAGGTTCATTATTACGATTAAAAGACCACTGGAAATGTTTTTCCAACAGGCCGAGTTAATTCATTTTTAGTTTTGCATAGTTTTCGTAATCCGGTTCTAATCAAAAAGATTATTTTCAATTAACAAAATCAAGTGCTTATTGATGATTCATGATTCATTATCTTAAGAAAACATTCGTTCATGATTTCTCTATACATTAACATGAATCGCACACCATGTGTCATATATAATACTCATTGATTAGTATCAGAATAAAATTTCACATTAATCCAGATACTACACATTGCAGATCAAGGTATCAAGTAACAAAATCGAGTGCTTATGGATAATCCTCAGAATTCCTACATCTTTTCAGTAAACATTAATGATTCATACTTTAGTTAACCGATATGTAATAATCATTGATTATTATTAGAACGCATTATCACATTTACCCAGTGATTTTTGCAACACATTGCAGATCAAGAAAAGGAAATTAATAGCTTATTGATTGTGATTAAAACATTTCAATTAGCATTTGTTGCACATTACACAATGTAATACACATGGGCGGAAATGTAAATATTTCTGCACAATCAAGTTCACACATGAATTTGGATTTATTAACACCTGTTGATCTTCAACTCCTCTTTAAAAGGAGGCTACAAACAAAATATGCTTTTTTGTTGAGTTGAGTTTTTTGTTCCTCCCCCTGCAAAAGAGTGCAGACGCTTTTTCCCCTGCTCCTGCCGCCTCCTGCTTTATTTGCTTTTTAATCATTTAATTAATCATTTTTAATTATTTTACCTCATCCACAACTCCTGGAATATCAGACTGGTCATCCTTTTTTGTGACTTCCACCTATACAAATCAATATTTTTACGTCTGACAAGCCAGCGACATGTCCGGAAGAGGAAGAAAAATAAACTCCCACTGTGAATGCTGTCGGATCTACCAACAAGAAATAAAAGAGCTACAAACACGGATATTTACTTTGGAAACTGAAAATGGACTTCACAAGACCCTTCCAGTAATATCGGGTGGTAAGAAGCCCGCTCTTACTACAAATGAGAAGAATAACAGTGACATAGACCTGAGTGATGTTGTGTCCTTTCCGAAATTTTGTGCGGAGGAACTCTGTGTCAAGCCAAAGCGTAAAGATGACAGAACATCCGAAATAAAGCTCACAAACAGATTTTTACCCCTAACACAATGTGATGTTAAAGAACAAAGTGAAATTGGACCACAGAATAGGAGTCATAATGTTGCAGAAAGAAAATCTGTGCCAAACGTCAAGGTCAGAGATACGCTGCTGCTTGGAGATGGCGCTATCAGTGGAGTCAGCCACAGAAGAATGCAAACTCTATGTTGCCCAAGTTCTACTGTTCCAGTGATGACAGGACTCTTATCTAAAGTCTTGTACCAAGGAGTCAAACGAATAATCATCCATGTAGGTGCTGTCGATATCAAAAAAGAACAATCTGAACGTTTGAAAAAAGACTTCATCAAGTTATTTGAAGGGATTGACAAAGTAGAGGTTGAAGCATTCATCAGTGGACCTCTTCCTAACATCGATGGGGTGTCACTCAAGTTCAGCCGTCTGTTTCAGCTGAACAATTGGCTCTCCAGAGAGTGTGCTTCCAGAGGATTCCATTACATTGAGAACTTCAATACATTCTGGAAACGAAAGGACCTATTCATGGGAAGAGGCTCACACCTGAACAGAGGTGGAGCAAGAGAGTTAGTGAAGAATCTCCTCCACGCTCTGGGCCAAAAAAGGCCAAGGCCCTGAAAAGGCAGTAAGGAAGGACCGAGCCAGTGTCCCATGGAACCACAGCAAAACGGCAACAACAACTACCTCCACCACCACCACCGGTCAAAGACTTGGATCCGGCAGCACCAGCACCACAACCACCTCCATCTAAGGACTCAGCTGCACCAGCACCACAACCACTTCCATCTAAGGACTAAGCTGCACTAGCATCACAACAACCACCGCCAGCTAAGGACCCAACCGCAGAACCACAACAACAACCACCAGATTTGGCCCCAGAAATACCACCATCTGACCAGCTGTGGGCGCCCCCTGCTACATCTACTCCCAGTGAAGACTCACTTTCCTTTTCGTCCCCCCCACTTTCACCCATGGCCCTACCTAGCCATTTTGATAGCCTCATTAAGTCAGGAATTAAGATGGCTCCCCTAACACCTGTGAGCCTCACACCACACAGGAGCTCTCCTACCCCTCCAGCGCCCCCTCCTTATCCTTCACCCAAAGTCCCTCCAACACGTCCTTCATCCAAAGCCCCTCCAACACGCCCCCTCCGTCGTTCACCCAAATCCCGTCCAGCTCCCGCTCCTCCTGGTCCATCACCCAAACTGCCCTCAACTCGACCTCCCCTGCGCGCCTCTAGATGTGCTATCCCCCAGAGCTAGGATGAAACGGGCCCCCAGTGTCCTAGGAAAGGTTTTGTCAAACTGGGGCCCTGTGATGAACAGCTTCCTTCTGGTGCTATACCTGTAGTTGCACCACGTAGAATGCAAAAAGGGCAGTTGGACTGTCCAATCAAAGAAATCTAGTTGATATCCCTTGCAAGAAGGTTTTGACCAGTCCCAAGGAAACTAATCTCAAACTTGCTGCACTCAATGTCAGATCTTTATGCAACAAATCATTTTTAATCAATAATCTTATCTCTTCTTTTAATCTTGATTTTATGTTTTTAACTGAAACATGGCTTGACAAAAACACAGGAAACATAGTTCTAGTCGAATCAACTCCCCCCAACTACAAACATGTATCAGAAATACGAGAAAATAAAAAGGGTGGAGGCGTTTCTGCACTGTTTAGAGATAATATTGCAACCCGCAGACTATCATTTGGTGTGTTTTCATCATTTGAGTATGTGTCCTTTAAGATTGAGTTAAAACAAACTCCTCCCTTACTCTGCATAGTCATGTACAAACCTCCTCAGACCAGCCAAAGTTTGATTGATGATTTCACTGAAATGCTCTCAGTGTTGTGCACAGACTTTGATGGTCTAGTCATTACAGGTGATTTTAATGTTCATGTTGATAATGTCAATGACAGAAATGCAAAAGAGCTCAATGCTGTCCTTGAAACCTTTGATCTAATTCAGCATGTAAGTTGCCCCACCCACAGCAGAGGGCACACTCTCGACCTGCTCATCACAAAGGGGGTTAATATTTACAATGTCAGTGTGGTTGATGTCGCCCTCTCTGATCATTTCTGTGTATTCTTTGACCTGTCTGTTGCTCCCAAACCACCGCCTGGCCCTGCAGTTGTCCAAAGGAGACAAATAAATGAGAGCACTAGGGCACAGTTTGTAGAAATGATAAACCCTGAAAACGCCTCTGGTGCCAATGTTGATGAAATGCTGAATTCTGTTACTTCTAGCATCTTGAATGTTCTGGATGCCATTGCCCCTATGAAGGTTAAATTGAGAAAACATAGACAGAAAGCTCCCTGGAGGAACGATGATCTAGTCAGGGCACAGAAGCAACAGTGCCGCAGAGCTGAGCGAAAGTGGCGCAAGTCAAAACTCCAGGTTCATTATGAAATGTATAAGGGGGAGTTGTACGCTTACAACCAGATCCTATGCAGAACAAGGGAAAGGTACTTCTCTGAAATCATTGGAAGTTGCAGCAGCAACTCTCGTGTCCTGTTCACAACAGTAAACAGATTAACTAACCCTCCAACCCAGCTACCAATAGAACTGGTTTGCACACCCAAATGTAATGAGTTTGCTGTATTTTTTAATGACAAGGTTCACGGCATTAAAAAAGCCATCAACTCCACAACACATATAACTATCGAACGGCCACCTACTCACTCTAAGCTGACTCACTTTGTACCTGTCACTGACCAAACTGTCCAAGAGACCATCACCCGTCTGAGCTCGTCTACATGCTGCCTTGATGTGTTACCCACTAGATTTCTAAAGTCTGTCCTGAACAGTGTGTTGCCATCAATTACTCAAATAGTTAACATGTCTCTTCAATCTGGAATATTCCCAGAGGCCTTAAAAACTGCAGTCATTAAACCTCTCCTGAAAAAAAGCGGTCTTGATCGCACTGTACTGAATAATTACAGACCTATCTCTAATCTGCCATTTTTAGGAAAAGTCCTTGAAAAAGTTGTCTACCAACAGCTCACTGATTTTCTCTTATTAAACAATTCATTTGATGTTTTCCAGTCAGGTTTTAGACCCCATCATACCACAGAAACTGCTCTTATCAAGGTAACCAACGACATCCGCCTGAACACTGATGATGGCAAAGTCACTGTCTTAATCCTGCTAGACCTGAGTGCTGCCTTTAATACTGTTGATCATGGGATCCTTTTGCACAGACTCCAAGACTGGGTTGGCATCTCTGGATCTGCCCTAAGTTGGCTCAAGTCTTATCTGGAAGACAGGAAATAATTTGTTGAAATTGGGAGTTGTGTCTCAGACTACATGGCCTTGACTTGTGGTGTGCCCCAGGGATCGATCCTGGGACCCCTTCTGTTCAACCTCTACATGCTGCCACTAGGGCAGTTAATACGCAGTAATAACATATCTTATCACAACTATGCAGATGATACTCAGATCTATGTGTCACTGACAACAGGTGAATATGGGCCGGTGGTTTCACTCAGCCACTGCCTCCAACAGACCAGTGCGTGGATGCAGAACAACTTTCTCCAGCTAAACTCAAACAAGACCGAAGTTATTATTTTTGGCCCACAGAAACAAAGAGAAAGTGTCAGCAGCTACCTTCATTCTCTGTCTCTTAAACCCTCAAATCAAGTCAGAAATCTAGGGGTAATCATGGACTTTGACCTGAACAGCCATATCAAGTCAGTAACATCAGCGGCATTCTATCATCTGAAAAACATTGCCAAAATCAAAAACATAGTGTCAAAGCCAGACCTGGAGATACTTATTCATGCATTTGTCTCCAGTAGGTTAGACTACTGTAACGGCCTGCTCACCGGCCTCTCCAGACGAGCTGTAAAACAGCTTCAGTACATCCAGAATGCTGCTGCTCGAGTCTTGACCAGAACCAGGAAGTATGATCACATTAGTCCTGTGCTCAGGTCTCTGCACTGGCTCCCTGTACCTCAAAGAATAGTCTTCAAAGCAGCTCTGCTTGTGTACAAGTCTCTCCATGGCCGAGCACCAAAGTACATCTCTGACATGTTAGTGCCATATGAACCATCTCGTACTCTGAGGACCTCAGGGGCCGGCCTCCTGTTGATTCCCAGAGTCAGAACTAAACAAGGGGAATCAGCGTTTCAATATTCTGCAGCTAAAATCTGGAACAGCCTCCCTGAAGTCGTAAGACAGGCCTCTTCTGTGTTCATGTTCAAATCTAGACTTAAAACATTTCTGTTTAGCCGTGTATATGACTGAAAGGCCCTATCTGCACTTTTCTTTCCTTTCGTTCCTTTTATTTTTAAATCAATTTTCAATTTTTTTTTTTTAAAGTTAATTTTACGTTGATTATTTCTATGATGTATTGTGATTTTAATGCATTTTTCTGTTTTGTGAAGCACCTTGAATTACTTTGTGTACGACCTGTGCTATACAAATAAACTTGCCTTGCCTTGCCTTGCCTTGCCTTTTCAGATACTAAACACAACGATTTTATGTCTGCTGGATATGAAGATGTTTGCATAAAACTTTTACATAAGCGATAGAAAAATTAAAGATAAATCTGGCTGTGCAGGACAATCCACATTAATGCAGCAAATGCATAGATAGATTAAATAAAACCTATAATAATAAATAGATAAAGAGTTGTTGGAATTATTTGTATTAATGTTGCAGAACTCTTTGAAGTTTTACAAATCCTTAAGGCCATACATATGAAGACATGTTAGAGCTTTTTTTTTTTCTACTTTTCAATTTGTTCCATTAATTTATCTTTAAAACAGTTTTTTTGTGGAAAGGCTTGATATCCATCTTTTTAGTACAACCCCGGTTTGTTTTTTTCACGCAATAATTCCGCAATTAACCTGAAACTGTCCAAAAACTCTATTCCTAGTGATAAATGTTTACGGAAAAGTCAGAATTCTGAGATTTAAGTCAGAATTCTGATTTTAAACTCAGATTTAAGTCAGATTTTCTATGCCCTTTTTTTTTTCTCCATGGCCCTAATCCTCTTCCGTAAATGTTGCCCTTTTTTACTGCAAAAATCCCCCAAATTGAGACCAGTTTCATGTTTCACAACAAATATCCAACATCTAGAGACAAAGTAAAAAGTATAAATGCAAAGCAAAGATGGAGTCTATGTGTAAAAAAAAAAAAAAAAGAAGTTAAAAACCACTAAACTATAAACAATATTTCCATGATTTATTTCAAAGGGTTTCACATGTACCAGTATGTACCATAACTCGTATTTTTGTTTTAAACCAAAATGTTCAAAGTAAAAAACTTTATGTTCAATTATGAATGAAAACTTCACTAATGGGAAAGGGGGGTAGTAATTATTACAAGCGGCCGTCACTGGTGAGTTCAGAAACTAATGAGGGGTAAGTTTTGAATTAGTTGACAAAAAAAGTTGAAGTGTACATGAAGAAGGGGTGACATTTGCTATTTAAAAAATATGTAATTAACTGACAAATACATCCAATAGACGTTTGTTAAATGTTGTTTTGTTGTGCACAGTTCATTGGTTCAGCATATAAACAAAAGAAAAGGAATGAAATTTGTTTAATAATCCCACATGTAGTGTGCATTAGCCATTTAGGAAATGTCCTCCGTTTGTTTTGGGCAGAAGTGTGGATGTGCAAACCCTATTTGAGAGTGATTTCTATGTTCTGTGAGGGATTTAGTCCTGAAATTCAACCATCAGCTCATTCCCTTTGCTGCCTCTCCCAGTCAGTCATGTTTGTTTGAGACAATTTTCTCTTCACTGTTAAACATCTCTCATCCTATCCCACTCTAACTGGGTGATTTACCCTCCACCAGGCTCTCAGAGCTGCAGCACAGTCTGAGCTCACCATTTGATATTATATTAACACTAAGTGTGAAAACGTCGGAGGGCAACCAAGACTCGTGGGCTTTTAAATTATCTTCTTTGTGTGTACCACCGAGAAACCAAGCCTCTAGAGAGAGCAGACAGCTTCTGCTTCATAGTGTAATTTCTGCTCATGTATTTAGGCAAGTAGGACCCCACTTTTCTTTTCTGCCCCCCTTGAATGACCAGGCTGAAATGTGGGAAGCTTTCTTGGCTCACAGCATTCTCCCTTATACTCAAGCGGTCAATAGAGTGGCTCGGGATGGATCGAGAGAAACTGTACCCCTGCTGCAGGTCTGCCTGTAGGGCAGTGATGTGTCAGGACTCGTCCTGACATCTGCCTGCCTCTTGTGTTGTTCTCGGGCCTTGTTAGGGGGTGTTTTGGATTTTGGCCGTCTGTCCACTGTCTTTCTCTGCACACCTGCTGTCTAAAGGCTCGTTTGCCTGGCTGCCAGCAATGCTTTACACTTGTCTTTCTTGTCTCTAGGATTACCCACCTGCCTGCCCATTATGCCTGTCTGCCAAGCTCACCAGTCAGCTGACATTCTCGAGGTCCTGTCTGCTGGGGCCTCTCTTGTTTCTCTCTGCTCAGTCTGAAATTCCAGTCACGCAACATTTCAGCACTGAAAGAAGGGACTGTTTCACTCAGATTATTACTGAAAATTTTGGGTGGTCGACCTTAATTAAAGTCAAGTGGCTACTGTTTAAAAACTACAGCCCATCTACAGCCCATAAAACTCCTATAGAAAATAGTAGTTTAGCTAAGCATTTATTTTTTAAGCTTTAAACCAAAACTTTCTAAAAATGGCCTTAAATTTATATTAATCCCCTTCGTGCCATATGTGCCTAACTTGCAAAGTAACATTAAATCCAGGAATCCAGTTTAGTATCGCCTTGAATGAAAAAAAAAAGAAAGAAATTTAGGCTGTATTTAGCCTGGAAAAATCATTTGGTCCGGACAGCGTCCCTTTTATTTGATCGGAGTCCTGAACCTTGCGTTGGTCTTGGTCTGCTTGGTTGTCCCTCCTATTTGCCTATTTTTGGAGAGTGTTGAGCTGATTTGAAGCCTCTTTAGTCAAATCACGACTGCTGTTTTTTATCACTCACTTATATGAACTAACTTAAACTGTAAATGATGTTACAAAAACATGTGTGTACCATTAAGTGACCACATGCCCAAAGCACTGTGTGTGGAGATGCTTTAAAATGTATTTTATGAAGGAGTAATGCACATCTTGGGTTCACATCTCTTGAGGTTGGTGTTCAGGTACTGACCCTCCTCTGGGACTGCTGCTGCCCTTTATGTACACTGACATGCTTTTTCCATAACTCCAGCCATTCCTGAAACCCTGTTTTTGTAGATGGCCTGAGATTTAATGAGGTGAGACTCAAGCATCAAACTTAACCCTGCAGTTGGGGTTCTCAAGAAACTGGTTCCTGCTGGAAATCATTGATACTGACTTACAATTCAACACAGTGGTTTACTGTGTTCATACTTTTATTGATCCCCTCTCTGGACAATGTATTTCTTCACTTTCTCCTTTTTAACAGCACTTCTGGTTCCTGTACCATACATGGAAACACGTTTGCTGAATTCTTAGACATTTGTCAGTAATTTGTAAGTCTGTGTTTTCCATTTATGTAAAAAATGTAAATGAAATGCCAATCTTTTTATTCATCTTCTAAACCCGTTTTGTCCCTTTCTCGGTCACGGGGCTGGTGGAGCCTATCCCATCCACTCGTGGGTAAAGGCAGGGCGACACCCTGGACAGGTCGCCAGTCTGTTGCAGGGCCACACAAATCACACACCCAAACACATTCACATTCACACCTAGGGACAATTTAGAGTAACCAATTAACCTATGAAGCACGTTTTTGGAATGTGGGAGGAAGCCGGAGTCCCAATCTTGTTGCTTTTAATTTGCTTAAGTTAAAATGCCTGCAGATCAAAAATTAAAGTAGAACTTTTAATCATGATTTTTGCTGAAAAATACTTGGCCGGTACAATTCAAAGGAAAAAATGCACAGGGGTCTCTCTTTGGTCCCCTTAAGTCCCCAAGTCTTTAGAAATTATACAACCTCAGTGAGACGTTTTGACCTCTGAGAGTTATGGCTAAGCAGCACATTTCTTAGGCTTCTAATTTCATTCACGGTGTACACCACATGTGTCAAACTCAAGGCCTGCAGGACAAATGTGGCCAGCCATGTCATTTTATGCAAGAGCATGAAAGTTTTTAATTTCTTAAAATAAAAAATAAAAATTGGTGGGTTTTTATTCATATCTAGGGGGATTTGGACTTGAAATATCAGATTGGGCAACTATACATTAGGACTTAAACACTGTCCATAAAACCTAACCTGACAGAATTAAATTTAAACGGATTTATGCTAGAGTAACAAGAAAACATATGTTTTATGTGCATCTGTATTTGTCACTTTAAAAAGTTAGAGTAAATAAATGAGTTATTTAACATTAAGGAGTAAGTACATTTATTTTTCATTACATTTTGTTTCATGTATAAGTTATATCTGGCCCTTTGAGAACAGCAACTGTGCTTATGTAGCCCTCTGTTAAAAAGAGTTTGACACCCCTGTTGTAGGCGGTGATGCACAACATTTGTTCTTGTTCACCTTTTGGCATATCCCTTTAGGGATTGCCACAATGAATCACCTTTCACTGATTGGAATAGGTGGTTTGGCAGAAAGTTTTACGCCGGATGCCCTTCCTGACAACCCTGTATTTTATTCGGGATGGGGACCGGAAAAGGCGGACCTAGACTTAGGCCCCCTTGTCACTACATTGTTAGGCAGTAGCGCAAGGGGTCTAACTTAGGACCCACAGTGGTCCTGATCTCATTAGACAATCTGCATTTTTTTAATACGATTTCAAACACTCAAAGTTCAGCGTCTGTGTGATAGTTGTCCAGAATAACCTCTGCATCCTCTATAAATCTCTTACAATTGAGTAAGCATTTATGAAATAATTTGCACAAGCTTTTTACAGTTTTTAGATTCATATTAATTAATTGCTTTTATTTGATCTCATTTTTGTAGTTGCAGAAGAAATATCACTATAAAAATAAAAATAGAAAAAGAGCCAAAGCGTACCACTGGGGGGTTTTCTACTAGGCTCCGCTGATTCTTAGGATTCTGTAATGAATAAAAAAATATTCCTTTACTTACAAGTGAAGGTCAAAGAGGTGAGGGATACTGTTTTATTTTACAAGGGGGATTTATTCACAGGTTCAGAGCTGCATGTATGTGGCTCATTTCCAAAGCACTCCAGGAAATTGACAGTGTCATCTTGTAGTTCAACAGATATAAAAACTCTCAACACCGGGTGTAAACGGAAAATGTGTGTGGGGTGGGCTTTTGTATTTCTTGTGAGGTCAATCTTATTTCAGACCGGCACTAGTGTCATCAGGGCCATAGTTTATTGTAATAAACCTGTTCCATCCAGATCTGAAGGCTTGCTCAACTCTAATTAATAACAGTCTTGCTGATTGATGGTCTGACCAGCAGATAAACAGCTAAAAAAACATATTGAACAAAGCTGTGTGGTGTTTCTGCATCCTTGGACAGGTCTTCATGACCTAAGGCCACCATGCCTCTAAAAGCAACACTACCCACACTGTAGTGAGCTACTTCTGGACCACGTTGTGTTCAGTGGGGCTGCTTCAGTTAATGAAGGAGTTTTAGTTGAAGTCCCACTGTTTTGACTGCTGCTGTGGAGATCAGAGTCAAAACATATTTAGTCCGAGAGAGCCTCAAAGTCTGGAAAACATCCATTTGTCTTTAATTGATTTAACTCTGTAAAGGCTGTTAGATCAAATAATTGACAAAACTTTCAATATATTTGAAAACATGATATAGGAACACTTTTAATAACAAATTTAAAAAGTTGCACACAGCACTGTTAGTCTAAGGTGCAAAAATATTGAAATAAGTGTTCAGGGAAAAAGCACTCTATTTAACCGCTGTCTCAATTTGATTACAGTCGAACTGTATTATGCAAAATTATCACTAAAGTTTGCATTCTTTCAGTACAGAAAGTAGCCATTAAAAAAATAAAAAATAAATAAATAAATGGATATTTTTTCACCATAAAGTTCTGAAAATTAACAAATTTTCCCTTCCAAAAAGTGTTTTTGACATTTCATTGAAGCAGCCATTTTGAAATGAGCAGGAAAAGCCCTTCTACTGCCTCCAGTGGAATGATGGTGAATTACAGGGCAGAAAGCAAACAGCGTGCTGTGGGGTTTTAACGAAAGTTTGGATCATGCTAATGAGTTATGGGTCTCAGAAATGCGTGTATTGGATACGATAAAAGGTAAATTTTAGATAATTCTGAAAGTTAGTTGTGTATTTGATTCGTCTCAATTTAGAGGAAAAAATACAATTTTAGGTGTTTTTTGTGTTGTAGCATTTCAGTCTTTATTTTTAGCAATTAATGTTTTGGACTTGATGTTTTCAAGAAGTTAAAAAAGATCTAAAATGTGCACACTTGTCTGACTTTGAGAAAAGGTTGATTTTCCATTACAAAAAAATCAAACAAATATGAATCATATCTTTACTAAAAGGTGACTTTATTTTAGTGCCTCCCCTTTGCCAACATCAATATGTTTTCAAAGAATGACGTAAATAGTTATGAACTGATGGATTTCAGATGATTTGTTTGCTGTATTTTTCTTCTCAGAAGCTGTCAGAAACAAGGGAATGGAAACAGATCTCCCTCATGGTGGTTCATACGTCCATATTGGTGTAGATTTCTTTACTGATAGAAGCTGGCATCAGCGTTTCATTCCTTTATTTCATAGGAGCTGGAGAGCTCCCTCATCTCTTGTATTTTCATTAATCTTCCACTCTCCAGAAGGATCAGAGCAGGTGAATATTTTACAGCGGCTGCCCAGAGAAGGATGATTCATATGGGTAACGATGGACTTCTTTTATAATGGATGGACAGACAGGGTAGAACTAGTCTCAAAGAGAGTAAGGAATGATCAAAAAGGGATTCCTCCTTATTCGTACATTTTGACAGCACCATCTTTGCTTTGATGGTCTCTCTGGAGACTTGTTATATGTGCCATGGATATCATGCTGCAACATGTCCCACTCCAGAATGTGTAACTGATGAGATATTTCACAGAGCAAAGTGTACCGGTTTGGCACAAAAGAATAAAAAATAAAAAAGAGTTGAAAACGATTACACATTCTAGGCTCAAAAATAAAGCCAGCAAAAATGTTGTATTATGAGGGGAAAAAATCAGTCGGCCAACATTTTACCTTCTCCTTTGGAACATGTGTATAATTATTACTGCATGAGGCTGCAATATGCTTTAAAAGGTTCTTAGGGACTGGAGACAGAAACAAAGGGTGTTCCATTGTTTACGGTCACATTTGAAAACACTATTGCCTTTATCTAAGCTGGCATTGAGGAAGGACTGTTTTTAAAAAGAACATGCGGACCTGGGTAATATATATTCAGATAAATTCAAATACTTAACAGCTTAATATCTTGTTTTATTTGTGATAAGCATGACTATCCGATACAATTGCGGATTTATTTTGATTTCATGTGCATAAATGATCAACAACCATTTTGTGTACACTTGGGGACTGATTCCAAGCAAAAGCCCAGGTGAACAGCATTTAAAGTAGGATTCAGTGCGGTCTATGGTTTGCACACATTAAATGACTGGAATGGAGGGCAAAGAAGCAGAGGCCCTGGCTGCTGCTTTTACAAATGAAATAGATTGCAGCTCCTGAAGTTGGTTTGACTTCGGTTATGTACAGAGTGTTTTTTTTGTAAAACAAGCTTTTAAGTTAGGGATACACCAGACATGTGACAAATGTTCAAGAATGTGGTAAACACAGGATCTTGACCGAGCGTTTGGCCAATGGTGTTCACGCTGGACGAGCAGGAAGGGGAATCTTTCTTTTGCTACTATTTACCAGAGCTTTTTGTCATCTACAGTTGGAAGAGGCTTTTGCGAAAGTCACAGAAGTGCAAATCTTGTAAATCTGATTCTAGGCTTCTTCTTCTACAGCTCTATTCTGATTTATAACTGACTTGGTGTCACATAAATCTGGCCAGTCACAAACAAAAATTATTAATATCTACCTAATAATGATTAATTTTCCAACGGTTGGCATTTCAGTGAATTAATCCTCACTACCAAACCTGAAAACCTTGGTCAAAGTTCGACATGGTTTAAATTTCACAACTCGTTCAATGGCCACATATTTTTTACTTCGAGCTCGAAAACGGTTGTTGAAATTTGTGTGGCAAGGCGCATACAAATTTTGAACGTGGAAGGCTGAAATAAATATTCACGCAAGTTTACATATACTTTTAATTGGAAGGGGTTGCTTGAATCAAGAGAACCTGTCGCCAGAACCGGAAATCCTCGACCGGAAGTTCCCTATATAGCTCAAAAAAAAGAAAAAGGTGGAGGAAGCATTAATCAAATTTGTTTTAATGTTGTTCTTTTTTTTATTCTGAAACCATTAAGGCGCCATCTTGTCTGGAGCCAGGTCCTCTCGCTCAAACCAATTAAACATAACATTGTGGCATTCTGTACCTGTCTTTCAGACCTGCAAATTAAAGCTGTAAAAGAAGCAGCCACAACCATGTTTCATATTTGATAAATCACATTGCTAATTTCATGTATTTGTATCAACTCCTCCCAGATTTTTACGCCTTTAGCTAGAAATGCCCATTTTGCATATTTATCAATGGCTAACAAGCAGAACTGACTACTGTGAAGCGCAATACACACACTAGCCATTAATAAATCAGACACATTGTTGCTGAAAACAATGCTGTTTTTACAGTTGTAGCACATTGTTTAGTTACGTAAGTATTGTATGTACTTTTTGCATCTTTTTTTAAAGATGATGAAGAAATGTATATATTGTATAAAAGGGATTTCTGTGGAAGCGTATTGCATAAAAACCTGGCGTTTTTTGTTCTTTTTTTTGTTCATTCCAATCTTGTTTTTTTTGCTAATTTTGCTAAGTTGGCACAAAAATATGGAAAACGTACGCATGAAAAACAAATAATTAGAATACCTCTTTTCTTCTTTTCTTAAAAATTGAATACAGAAAAAGCTTATAAAGAAAAACATGTTTTTTTCAGCGAATGCAATACACTTCCATAGATTACCATTGAGGGTCTTTTTTTATTTTTTTTATTCAGCCATCTTTGGTTTGCTCATAAAATATTGATGTCCGATGGAAAGTGCAGAACTGCAGTTTCACTCAGGCCCATATTTCTGTTTGGTCTGTCCTTGTATTTTTGTGTATCTTTGTGTGTGTGTCACATGAGACAGATTAATGATGGAAGGGATTGTCTTGCATTGGTGCAAGTTTAAATATATTCAGCCTTTGTTCTGTGAGCCAACATGCCAGTGCACAATGTCACAAAGGAGATTTTGATAGAAAAGGAAAGGGAGGAAAGAAAGGAACCAGTGGTTTTGGGTCAAAGCGCTGGATATTCTTTCAAGCCTGAACGTTCCACTGGGTGTTCCAGCAAATGTCAAAGTCACTTCTGGCTGTGGACAAACAGCCTAATGGACCACTGCACACAGTGCTGGAGGGCACTCTGTGGAAGTGGAGAAGATGAGAACTAAACTTAAATAAGAAGGCCCATAAACCATTATATCACTTTGTTAAGAATCATAGAAACTCTCCTTTGCTTACTTACTCTTTTTACTCAATGATTTGACAGCTTTTCCATTTTTTTTCTTCTGAGACATGGAAGGATGACTCATGCATAGAAGTGCAGCCCCAACTGAACACAGACCCTGAAGGATGACATTGAAGTCCTATGTCATGCTTAGATTTCTATCAATGCAATGTTTTGACAGGACAGAAATGGAAACACTATCAGGATGCAAACCATGGAAGGGCTTAAGAGGAAATGTTAAGGTGTTTTCTGTACAAACATGAAACAGCTGCTCCCCAAACCCATTTTTTAAAATTTAAAATACCAGTAGATGTACATGCTGAATTGAAAACTTCCGCTATAGGTGCAGAGCAGCAGTTTTATACTTTTTTTCAGATATGATGTGAAAGTAAAGTGCAAACTTGTAGTTTTTTTTTTTTTTTCAATGAAGATTTAAAATATTTGCAAATGATTGCATCATTAATTTTTATATACATTTGAAAGTTTCATAACTTTTTGGGGAAAACAGTTTGTATATACTGGACATGTAGTCAACGGCATTTACATAAATACTTTCATTGCCTCAAGGCGTTGAAAAGGGCTGTAAGTAAACTCACATTATAACCCAGATCAAAGAAAACTCTAACATTTCCCCTTAAGCATGAACCACGCTCTTAAAAGTAGTGACTTTATATGTTTGTTGCAAAAGGAAATGGAGAATTACAGATAAAGGGTGTGAGGAGGAGAAGAGGGTATTCCCCCCCACCTTCTTTTTAAGTGTGGTAGGAATCCATCAGCCTGAGACCTCCACCTTACTGTGGTAATGGAAGGATAATCATTATCAATGGAAGTGGTTATATCAGCTTCAGGCACTGTCTGCATGGGGCGCTGCCACATCAAGTCAAATTTAGCTTTGGAGTTTTTATTTTATTTTATATTATAACTTTTTTTTTTTACCTCAAAGCATCTAAAAGAAAATGTGCAAACACTTCATGAAAAAGGGGGTTTTCAGATATGATTAGTTATAAGCCCCTAAGTAATAAGACCAGAGTCTTGGCTATGGATGGTCAGGGAATTAATGATGTGAAGGATGAGATGGGCTTCAGAAGGAAGCCTTATGCAATACAGATAGAATAGACTAAAACAGATAACGGTCAAATTTAAAAGGAGAGAAGAGTACCGATTGGCCAAGGAAGATGGGTCTTAATGACCCAGAGCAGTAACAAAAATTATAA
Organism: Oryzias latipes; assembly: GCF_053564925.1. NCBI lineage: Eukaryota > Metazoa > Chordata > Actinopteri > Beloniformes > Adrianichthyidae > Oryzias > Oryzias latipes. Next base: position 13,137,518 of record NC_136240.1, read on the forward strand.
ATGAAGCTGAGTTAGCTGCGTCAAAGTGACATCTAACCCCAATAAAAAATATTGCTGAGGTAGATCTTCCTCACTTAAAGTGTGCCAAAGCTTTATTGAAGCATTTGGAATTGGAAAACAATCAAAAAAGTAAAACTTACATAAAGTATAAGTATTAAAGAATTTGGAATAAAATTGATGACCTTCTGTCAGGAAGAAATGTTCTTTTAAGGTGTGCAGACACTCCTAAAATAAAGTGATATTGCATGTTTACTGCTGAAAGTGCTGTAGAGTTAGATTAAAGTTGTAACTATTTATGTCCTTGGACTATAATACTGAAGAAATATGTAGACTGTTGTGCCTAAAAAAGCCTTTTTTTAACATATTACTGTAATTTATAAATGTTAAGGAGACACTCTTTTTTATGTTTTCAATAATTTTGTATTTGCTTTGTTTTCATGTAAATGATTATAAGTCTTGAGAAAACTCAACATTAAAGGGCCAATATCATGCTTTTTTTAAGCCTTTCAGAGTAAATGATATCCCTAAATATGGTATTTTACCTTTGTCACACATTTTTTAATGAAATATTAGTTATTTGCACAAGGTAATTTTCCTTCCCGGAAGTAAAACGATTCGATCTCTGAGTCCCCACCTTCACGCCCATTTCATGACTTTAACCTTCTTCTTGTCCTTCTTAGAAGATTGTATTTCTCCAAGGGCATTTCCTCACTTCTGCAGTTTTTATGAATTTTTCTTTTTTTTTAAATTATTTTTTAAATTTGCGGTCATTCATCTTTATTTTCTTCTCCTAAAAAACAAAAAATAAATTACAAAGACATCTAAAACTAAATGCTGTCAGGATTATTGTATATTTTCATTCTTAAAAAAAAGGTAGAATTTACTCACTTTCAAATATTTATCTGCAAATATTCTTAAAAAAAGAAATGTATGTTATTTTATTTTATGCTAGGCATAATAATGTTGGCTTTAAAATTGTATTAATAAAAAGTGTCATGTTAAAAAAAAAAAATATATATATATATAAAAAATAAAAAAATATGTATATAAATAAATATAAAGAATTCCTACCTGATAATCAAAAAACAAACATGCATGATGGAATTTCATTTTAAATCATTGGCATTAACTATTGTTATTACAGTTTTTTATAAGTAAATTACTTTTATTAAGTAATGTTAAATGTAGAATTACTATATAAGATTATAAACATGTACATTTTTTTATTTTAACAAGCTTGAATAATGGCTGTGCACGTAATCCATACCTAATAGGAAATAAAGACTATGTGACAACTTTATAATCTTCTACCTTCACTGACAGTTTTGTTTAACAGCATTGTCACTTGCAACAGGGAACCAAACCCAAGTAAATGTCACCTTAGCCTCACAGATTTGCAAAGTCTTTTCAAACAAAAAGTTATGAAGTGTTTGCACGGCTTCCAATTACCTCAGCCTACCTGATATGTAATTATTCCTTCTCTCCAGACAGAGGATTGCTGCCATAAACGGCACCCATCTGTTTATGAAAAGAAGCCAGGTGAGGAGCATTGGTTCTCTTCCTGCTTACAGACCTGTCAACAGCATTCTGTGCAGGTTGTTTCAATTCACCCTGATGTTATTGCTGTTGCCCATCAACTTTCCTCAGCAGTTGCACGTGTCTTGTTAATTGTGGTGTATAAACACAGTCTTGGCTGTGTTTCTCTGGAAAAAGGAACTTATTTGCAGTTTTTCTGTTTAAATTGAGAGTTCAGCAGCCTCACTGATGTTTTTGGTTGCCCTTCTGTCCAGCAACTCTTACATGCCTTAATGCCTGTTGTACAGATTGGCCACAAAAGCTCCTGCAGCCCACCTCTATTGGCTTACAGTGTGCCCTCCAGCCTTTTCCTTTGGATGCTTCAAGCAGCTGAAAGTATTTGGCCTTCTTCCATTCTTGGGCCTTTTCTATTCAGTCTTCCCATGGGACTGCAGGTTCCAGCAGTACAACCTGTCTAGTTGAATCAGATATTAGTAGCAAGTGTAGTCTCAGTTGTCCTTGGTAAATAGTAAATGATAAATATACATTTAGAGAGTTTCTACCTGCAATAAAGTCCTACAATATCCTTTGGACCTGAGGTACTGTCCTCTATAAATATGAAGAGGGGGGTGGGGTGTCATTGTTTCCCCACTTAATCAAGCCAGATGTCCATTTCTACTTTGCATCTTTATAAATTATAAATTATTATTAGAAATTATGATTGTTTTGTGCATGAAGGTCTTTGTTTTACTTTTGGTTTTTAAATAGTTAATCATTTTTTTTATTTTTTTTTATGTAAAGCACTTTGAATTGCAGCGGTATGAAAGCTGTTTTACAAATAAAGTTTGATTTGATGGTGACAAAGTAGTTTGTTGTCAAAGGCTTGTATGGTATGGATTTACCTAAATACAACAATGAAACGCCACCAATTGCGAGATTTCCTCATGGGTTGATAAAATTCTGTTCATTTGAAGATAATTAGGGCTCTGCAAAGAGGAACTGTCTTCTTTTCCTACCAATGAACTGATTTGTTCTTTACCTCATCTTCTCCTCCTGAATATTAATCTTAGGATTTCAACTCTATGCTTTTTCCATTGTTTGTCTATCTTGTCATAAGAACTTACAAAGTCCCTAAAACACACTTTAAGCCTATATGTCACACACTATGTGAGCTTTCAAATTCTGATAACTTGAGATTGTAGCAGAGAGAGGCCAGCATGGCGATGTAGGATCTATTCTTAAGACGAAGAGTGATGACTTTGTCTGCCTGTCAGATTGTTGTGCAAGAGCCAGAGCTTTGATGTCTTTGGCTGGGAGGATAAGAAAAGGCCAAAGTGATGGAAATCTCGATTTAGTTTTTTTTTTTGCCAGCTCTCTCTGGGTATTGATTTTGTCTGGAAACCCTCAAAGAGGTAGCACTTACGTCTAAAGCACGAGACGGTGGAGAGGTGCAGAGTGGCTACTGAGACGGCTGGAGTGCAGCTAATGCAGATTTGGCTCAGTTCGAGGACTTGTCATTGGAAGATGTGTGATGCCAGATCAGGAATCACTTATACAAGTGGGGAAATTGATTTTTTTTAATTTGGCACAATTACATGTATTAAATTGGAATGCATGTGGTATTAAAGGCCTAAACAAATATAGGTGTTTATGTTTTTACTGCTGATCATCTGTTTTTTAACGTGGAATAACTTAATATGAAGCTGATTGTGAAAACCTTTTGTTTTCACAATCAGTGTCAATTTTTCTTTAAAACAACCGAAGTAAAAGTGACACTTCCACTATTCTGGAATCATACTTTGAACTTTTATAGGTTCTTTGGAAAAAGATTGAAGTCTGGGTCATTTATCTTGATCTTGAGTGAATCTGTCTTCACAGGGGACAGGAAATTTGTCCTGTGACATTTGGCCACATCATCTTGAATTATTAGCACTTTCTGAGAGGACACAGGATTTATCACCACTTCTGTCCCAACACCCTCTGATGCCGCACCAAGGAGGACTTGTGAGTCTTCTCCAGGCGAGCTGTGACAAGCTGCCTGCTCAGGGCAGAGCAACTAAGAATTAACATTTCACCACGGGTGGCAGATTATGTTCAAACTAAATTCAAGATGAAATGCTGCACAGATTCAGTTGACTTGTAATCATTGGCATTAAAGCAAGCCATAACTAGGTGAACTTGACTTGCTATTTCATGCTGAGGTGTTTTTGTTTTACCGTTTATAATAGCAAAAGTAAAAATAAAAATTTTAAGGGGCGTTATTACTTGTCTAAACTACATGGTACAACATTTCTGCAATAAGGAGCCTAGCTGAAGTTATATTTTATTGTGATTTTCAGACAGTTGATAAAAACTTAGTTTAAAGTTTGTATAAAGTTTTTCTGCTAATTAAAATGTGGCCTAAATGTTCTATTTGATAAAACAACAGTTAAAAAAAAAGTATAAAAAAACTGGAGATGACACACAGAGTCCAATCCTGATTAGAGGGTCAAGACTGAACATATTCTGAATGCAGAACATTTATAGAACCCAAAACAAATTTAACAGAAGAGAAACTCTCTAATCTTCACATAGCGTCAGAGAACAGTTGACTGGGGTGTCAGGCTACAGTTTCAGATGCTAGGAGTCCCATGGGAGATCATTATTGCACAGATAACCTTGGCACCTTTCACTACCTCTGAAGTGACATCAGGTGGGATTATCTTTCCTTTGCCCCCACTGTATAATGGCCAGAAAGGCTCCATCTGACCAGATTACATCCAGTGACAAAGTCAACCTTTAAAAGAGCTATTTGTGTTTGTTTGCTGCTTTCTTTGAGCCAAATTGTTAGACTACAAAATGTGTTTTGCATGCATTTAGTTAATTGAAAGATTAACACAGTTTGCTTTTTATTTTTTCCTTTATTTTTTAACTTGTTAGTGGACTGTTTGAGCGCATGTGTGCAAGCTGTGATGTAATGTAAATGTAAAAGACCAGACAAAAAATTATTATTTAAATTGACTTAAGACATTTAAAGCAGACCTGGGATGGGTTATTTAAATCTGAATTTAAACAGAATTGTGAGTAGCCCAAACACCAGTAAACAAACCAAGAAAGTAAGAGCAGAAAGCGATGTCATCAAAGACATGTTACTCATTATTTGGTGATGCAAATAATGAGCAACAAAGAAAACAAACATCTATGCTGGTTATGAATGATGCGTAAATAATCTGAAACACGACAAAAAGCAAAACCAGAACATAAAAAAAAAATAAAAAAAAACATAAGGAAAAGGTGTAGAAAATGAGATGTGAATGTCACAAATTAAAGGTCAAGTAAATTGACAACTGAAGCAAACAAAAAAATCTAAAAAAGAATAGAACAACTTAAGCCAAGACAACAAAAAATGACACAAATTGTTACAGAACATCATTTTAGATCCTCAGACTCCTAGTTTTAGGTTAAATCTCAACTGAATCTGAACAGACATTGAGCTGTTTTAAGTCAATGCACACTTTAATGGTTTACTTGGCTGAAATCAAATGTGCAATGATGCATCTGTGATGACTTAATAGAAAATAGACATGGGGAAGGAACAACCCAACCTCTAGGCCTAAAATGTTATTTTCACAGGACTAGATAAGAAAATTCTGAAACTTTTTTTTCTTTATTGGAAAATATTCATTTTCCTAGAGCTGTATTTTTTAAGCCAAATCCAAAATCTTCCCCTACCCCTACAGCTTCTCCCTGCCCCTTCAATTGTAGGGGCATTTGGAGGGGTGGGAAATCCAAAATACTTTTTTTAAAGGTCAACCCTCGCGGTAGGGAGACAGACTGTGATCCACGTCGCATGCTGCAGAGAAGCTCATTTCTTCACGTGGGTGTGCTCCTATGCACAGAAGTTTACATTGAAATGTAAGTAATTTTTTGGTTTTGCATGACCTTTTTAAAGTTATAAAACCCATGTTTTGTATTTTCCGAGCACCATCAGCTCTGCACTACATATGTAGCTGACCGGTGACTATTGATGACGTCATCGAGAATGGGAAAAATCCAAAGAAAACTAAACCAGAGAATTTGCCACAATGAGTATTTACCTGCACAGGGATGCAATCATACACATAGAGGAAATACCTGTATGCAAGAGAAAAGTTCTATCCTTCTCCCTTTAAAAGGCTTTGTTTTATCAAGGAAATACACAAGCTGGCAGTTGTAACTCTTCTCCAGTCCCCAGTGCACTATCGAATATAAAAAAAAAGTTGCAAATCTTCCAGAGCCACATTAATTAGTTTCTCTTGGCACTGTTTCCTCCAGCACTCTTCTGTTGTCCTCCTACAGCCCACAGAACCACACATCACCTCAGTCTCAATTGGGAATGAAACTACAGTTTGTTTCTTCACTAGTATCCTTGTAAAATCAAAATGTCATCTCTGTCTGTGGAAACACTACTTCTTAGGCTGGCTATGAATATTTTCAGTCACAAACGTCATTATTACTGTTAAAAACACTTGCAAAAGTGGATTGATGGACAGACAAGGAAAGCTTTGACATCATTAGGTGAATCACCTCAGCAATTTAAAAACTGTCTCCAGAATCTCCCGGGTGTTTGGCTATGAGTATTGATCTGTTAAAAATGCATGGTTGTTCTTCCTCCGAGTCTTGGCTGGCACTTCCTACACACAGCAAGTCATACTTGTTCAACCTTTTGATGTGGGAGTGCTGACTCATGGTTCACTTTTTTCTTTGCTGGTGTTTAACCACTGGGGTATAAAGTTTTTGAATGTACTTATGGACTCTTTGCTCTTAACTCCTGTGCCCCCGTTGTCACTTTGTGGTTCATTAGGATGACTTTTTTGTGTCTATCACAAACAGCTTGCAGATAAAGAGGCGGATTAAACTTAATTGGAGATGTTTAATTGAAATTGACAGCAGAGAGTGTCTTGCATGCAGGAAGAAGGATCGGTTATTTCACTTGGAGGTTACCAAAATAGAAGTATTCTCATGTTTCCTTAGAGTAAACTATATCCATACAAATGATGATATTTTGCCTTTGGCATACTAAAGAATGATTTTTTTTAATGAAATATGAGTTATTTTCACAGGCTCTTTTTTGCCTATCAGGAAGTAAGACGACTCAATCTCTAAAGAAAAGCTTAACACTCTTTGTGGGTGCCGCCCATTTCATGACGTCAACCTAGAGTCGGCCTTGGCAACAGTCTGCGTCTCGCCCTCCGCAGAGAAATTGTGGTTTTTTTGCGCCCACTGGTTTTCGTGGATTGGGAGGGGCAGGTTCTCAGAGAGCAGGGTTTTAGACTGCTCAGAGATGTGTGAATGGGGCAAAATACCAATTTGGGGTTGTTTTTCGAGAGAAATGAACATCATAATCCTAAATTCAAAAAGTTGATTTTACATTTTAATCTTCATTGATGTATAATAAAAAAGTAAGAGAAGAACGATGGTAACAAACCTAGTATTTTCCATGCTATAGGGTTCAACAAATTATAAAGGAAAATATCAATGAATTATCTATTTTTAAACTTACAGTATGTCATATATAAGGCAGACCAAACTATAAAGCACATTTAGCAAGACAAATAGCTCAGAGATAAATACATCAGTCAGACTTTGTTGAATGCTTTTGTAACTGTAGAACTTGTATGTGACACGCTACACATTAGTTGCATTAATGTATCCATAATATCTGTAACTCCCAACCTTTTTTGCAATCCTTAAAAATAACATAAAAAAACGATAAAAAAAAAAAACAATACTGTGACTGCCTTTTTTGCAATGAGAAAAATGCAGATACACTGTTACAACTCCTGGTAGCGTCTGCTTGTTTTGTGACTCCGCCCCCTCTGCAGAGCCGATTGAGGCTGCTTCCATTCCAATCGCCTGGCTTGGAGGGAAGCTTTAAAAGCTTCCACGATCCTCTGCTCCAGTGGCGATTGCATTCCTGAGTGGGAATATGTTTTCCAGCCTGCCCCTGCTGTCTGCCTGGCTTTAGTTTGAGAAAGCCTCTGGTTTCCCCCTTAGTTTGATTCTGGTTTTGTCCTTTTGTTACATTTACTCTTCTGGTCTTTTGTTTCCATTTGGATTAATTTTGAGTTTTGCCTTTCTGTCATGATTGTATTGCGACAAAGCCTGAGATTCTAACTTATACCATCATTTATTCCACCTTTGATGGTTTGTTGGTTATTTTCCTTTGGTTCCCTTTGTTTTCTTTATGTGTCCCAGAATAAACGGCTGTGTGGTCAACTTTAACCCTGCCCGGTTATATTAATTTTCTTTTTTACACAGTTTCTTCCACCTCCATGAAGAGGGACGTAACATATGTTAGTCACATTGGCGTATTCACAGTAACACACACTTATGGAACTTGTAAAATAAAAATGCATTTTGACAGACAGCTGTGTACCTCTCAATATTGCTGTGACATCAGTAAGCACTACCAGAATTGATTCATATGTGCTACAGATTATAAACCGCACTGTTGTTTTTTATAGAAGAAAAAAAGGCTTTCTAGTGATTCTTATAGTGCAGAAAAAGCTATAATTTTCCTTCTCAATTTATTTATTTTTTCTTCCTCATGTCCTATGTTCCAGGGGGAATAAGAAGTGTTTTGTGATTGAAACTCTTGGTACACACATCCAACAATTTTATTTCAAGGAAAGGTGTGTACTTGAAGCTCAAGCTAAATTTAAATCCACGGCCCCTGACAGCTACTCACAGCAGTCGCATTATCCATGATGTGCCAAGGCACACAGGGACCAACCACCACACATTGTACCTTCACTTCTCCTGCTCCTCCACCCACTGCCTTTGCGTGCACATGTACTACCTTTCTACACTTGCTTTGACACACTTCTTAGTGGTCGTTCAGTGGAACCTTTCGTCACTCATGCACATATATAAAATGCTTTTTTTTTTCTACTAGTAGGCTTCTAGAGGGAAATACAAGTGCCCCTTGTATTGAGTTGGGCCTGTGTTGGATCCCAAAGGATGAGAATGTATGATAAGACCAAGAAAGGTTCAATTGTGGAAGCTACGGGGAACTAAAGTTGCTCACTTTCTCAGGAAATGGCACTTTCAGATCTCCTCAGAGATTTGACACCATTGTAGCTGAAACGCATATGGTTGCGGAGGCAAGCAAATAATAAAACTCGACAGTTCGATGTTTTACAGAACAGCCAAACGACCACAGCAACTTGATTATGGTTACTATAGCAGCAGAAAGTCATAAGATAGCTCCCTCACAAAGATGAAAGGTGCCAGTGTGTAATGGCTTCAGCAGAAAATGTTACTGCTGTAAAAGCCAGGGTGAACACATTCAGTATGTTGTCCCAAAGATTATTATGACAAAATATTAAAAATGAAATTCTTTCCTTTGGGGTTTCCTCAGATGTGTGTGTGTGCCAAATGGATTGAATGTATTATGTAAAATGTTTAGCCATATCCAGATTTCACATAGAATGTGCTACTTTTGATCATGGACACAGTGACTCATGAAGACAGAGGCAACACTGAAGAGAAGAGAAATGGCTCAAAACTGATTGAAGGAACAAAAATCGCAGCAATTAAATCAAAGAAACTCTTTCAAATGTAAAATCCAATCTCATGAATGCTGTTTTACCATTAACGAATAACAAAAATCTATCTTTTCATTGTGCATCGAGAAATAAAAACCAACAGTTTTAGTCACTGTGCATGTTTTCCGTCAATGTTCCCCCCTTAAATCTCTGAGGCTGGCCAGATCCCCACACCTTTGTTGGTCTACCAGCAGCTGTGACTGGAACCAACTCAAAAATGTAAAATGAAAAAAAACACATCTGCTTTGGAAGTGAGGATGCACAGATGGAGAGAGAATGGTAGATTTTATTGATTGACAGAAGAAAAAAACCTCCCATAAAAAGACAATCCTCATATCATGCAATAATTACATAATTTGGTTAAGAGTACTGCTTTTTTGCACAAATCAAATAGAATATCACCCTATACACCACATAAAAAGAAACTTGCATGATAAACCTTTTGTGTTCATTGTTGCCATGTTTCATGAAGTATTTTATTTCTGTTGCATAAGAAAAATTAATTAAATGGTCTCATCAGCAAATCAACTAAAGATAATAATATAAAGAATATTTAACAATCTAAAAAGCACGTCTTTTCCTATAGAACTGAGAAAAGCCAACATAAGTCACTTTACTACTGAAATTTCCAAGTAAAATTATCCTGTGGGGACTGGTCTCAGAAAACACGATTTTATATTTCAATTCGTCAATCCCTGTACTGTAGATATAAAATACACTTTTCAAAAATTTCCAAAGGTTTCACACAATGACATTGTTTTTCTTGAGGTTGTTTGTTTTTTTTGGTTTTTCCTTTGGTTCATGACCATCTTGTTTTGCTGTTTGTTGCACCAAATGTGGGTGATTTATTTGTTATGAATGTACAGTTAGTTATCCTCACTATCATGGCATGCAAAATTGTGTATTTTCTTCTAACTTTATTGTATTCATAACACTTTACCAAATTTCAGCCCAGGTTTTCAGCCATTTGTGACACTGGGAGATCCAAATATTGTATTTTGAATCATCAAAAATCAGACCCTTACAATGTTAGGTCACACATAAAAAAACAAAAACTAATTTTTATTCAGAAAAAATTATGAGATTTTTGCAGGACAAGTGGCACTGCTGCACATCCGTAAATAAATAGTGGTAATCACTCTTTAAGAGATTCTCTGACAGGTTCTCATTGGCATTTGGTCAGATCAGCAGGCTCTTTCCATTTCATTTAGTGAGGACTGAGTCCTCAGCAGATGTGACGTGGGCCTGGGTGGCAAGCAGCAGCTCCCTCTCTCTGTGAAAATATCCTAATGGCAGGTCCTGATAAGGCGCCAGAATCTCCCACCAGTCGAAACACCAAGCTTCTCTCACTTGCAGGATGGAAATGTGCCTGTCAGTTTATGGGTGGGAGGGAAGGTGGGCTGTTTGGGCTTAAAGATGCAGTCATTTTGTTACACTATTTTTTACTTTCCCACACTCCTTTAATCCAAACTCAAAACACTAATTGATAAACAATGCCTTAGCAAAACTTTTTTTTAACTCAATCCCCCCCACCAAATTTAAATGTAACGGAAAACGTAAAGAACCGTGAAATCTATATTTTTAGGATTTGAAATGGGAGCAGATGAGCATGTTCCAGCTGTTCTTTTGGAAGACAAGTCAAATATTTTTAGCACATTTTTGACAAGGGAGCTCAAAATGGTTTGGACACCCAAAAAAAACACAGAAAAAATAAATAAATAGGCAAAAAAGTAATGCAGGAGTAAAGAGTAAGCAGATTTAATAAAGATAAAAAAAAACAAAGCTAAATTATTCAAGTTTTAAAAAGGCTGATAGAAGATTTAGCAGAGACCCTGATTGAGTTGGAGTTTGACGTTGACTTAAATTATCATTTTCTCTGCCGATTTAAAAAAAAAATCTATTTAAATGGGTTTTTTTTATTTATTGCATTTCGTAGATGGAATAAAAAAGGGTCCACTGAGAGTTGAATAAATGCTTCCTTATGCATTAAAAAAATGCATAAAATCATTCTGCATCCAATCATTCTTTATATCATTTTTTTTTCTTCTAAATTTCCATTGTCTCTCTGACTAAATTTTCTTTTTCTACTATGGAATTTCCTTGTTAAGTAATGTAAATGTAAAATAAATAGCCTTATTTATATCCACATAAAATAAAAGATAGGCGGACAGTACTATTTTGCTACAACAGAAACTGTGTGCACAATATTCAAATCTGGATCAATCACTGTTGTACTTGTTATTTTGCTTTGGCAGCAAAAGTGCTGAGAGCATCCTTGCCCTTCAGCTCTCACTCCCACTGAGATGGTGTGGTTTCCCTTGTACTGCACCATGCTGTACTGATATATTCCATCAAGGGTGCAACTGTAATGAAGCGGGGGAGAAAGCTGACTTGAAATACATTGTTCTTTGAAACATCCTCTGCCTTTCTCTCCTTTTCTTTATGCATCACTTTCTTTCCACTCCCAGTCTAACTTTGCTGTTGGTAGAGTTAACAACAGCAAGTCTGAAGGTAATTTCTTTGGTTATTTTTTACAGATGTTTAGAACACCCAATAGTTGCAGTGGATCTAGTAATTGGATTCTTGAAAAAAAAAGTGTTTCTGAACCAGTCTAATAGAAGAAAGGTGAATAACAGGAGCATACTGCTATCAGCATTATTAGTCCAAAGCATTTGCTTCATTGTTTGAGTATTATCCTATCCCCTCACAAAAAAAAAGTTTTAACCTATAAAATATAGCTTTTAAAAATGCTGTAGGATCTAAAATCCAAATTGTCAGGATCAAAACATTTAAATCTTGTAAGTAAAATATCCAATAGATGGTTAACCTTTTAACACCATCGACACATGAATAATACGCCCTTTGACACACCATAGCTCTTTGACCATCTATGCCACATGTGTCAAACTCAAGGCCCAAAGGCCAGATGTGGCCCGCCATGTCATTTTATGTGGCCCGCGAGAGCATAAAAGTTTAAGTTTAATTTCTTAAAATAAAAAAATTTCTTAAAATAAAAAATTGTGTGTATTTATTCATATCTATGGGGAATTGGACTTGAAATATGGGATTGGGCAACTATACATTAGGACTTAAACACTGTCCATAAAACCTAACCTGTCAGAATTAAATTTAAAAGGATTTAAGCTAGAGTAACAAGAGAACATATGTGTTCTATGCAACTTTAATTGTCACTTTAAAAAGTTATAATCAATAAATAACGAGTTATTTAACATTAAGGAGTAGGTACGTTTATTTTTCATTACATTTAGTTACATGTACAAGTTATATCTATTGCATTGATGTTTCCTGCATAAAGGCCAAAAGCCACCTCTCCCAGCATCAAAATCAGCTGATTTACGTTGCGTAAATACTTCATTACTGTAAGATTTGTCATAGCAGTGGAAAACAGAATCTGCTGGAATTACATTAATGACGTAAACAGTTGAGGAGTTGTTGTTGTCCAAAGAATGTCAAAACTCTTGGGTTAAAGGGTTGAGAGAAGCTGAGAAGTTTGGACTTCACGCCATCACATTAAACTTGCTGTGTTCCACAAAGCATTCCTGAACGTTTTTGCCTATGAAACCCATCAAATTATAGCATTTTCCTGAATGAGTGTGCATGTCCTGCTGCAGTGTGGAAGTTGAAAGTGTAGCATCATTGATGGTTGGATAAAAAGTCGTCTTCTTCCAAAGCATCACACATCATTTTACTGTCCTTCAGAGCTGCCTGACCATAGTTGTCAAGGTCTACAACCATTCTTGTTTTCCAGCGTTGTACTCAAGTATTTGCTGCTAAATCAATATTTCCCAGATAATCAGCAGCAAATAGAATATTCAGTGTAGTAAAACAAACAGGCTGACAGACCTGGAGGACCAGGATTGGACGGATATGCACTTGAATGTGTCATGGTGAAGAAATAATGTGTCTTTTACCTAATTAATGTATATTCATAAACTTCAAAATGGCTAATTAACAAAAACCTCATGAACACAAGTGTGAGTGTAACTTGAGTGATCAGTCTAAATCTTAACCTGGTTAACCAAACACCTCTCAGAAACAATTTAAAGACACACTTTAGAGATTAAACAGCTTCCCTTGGCCTTTTCTGTGAACACATCTTACTGTTAAGCATCACTGGATTCTTCTGGAGCAGATTACAGCCAATTACAGCCTATTACAGCAAAAGACAGAGAAGATACTTGACAGTGTCTCAGCCCATCACACAGCTCTATGAAGAGAAATGACGACTACGGGGTCAAATCAGGATCAGCTTAAAGTGAATGAAAAAATTTTCTGTAAATTTGAAAAATATGCATGGAAAATTTGAAAAAAAAAAACAGGAAATTTTGAAAGCAGTTCTATACTTGAAAATGCACCTTGTACACTTACAGGAAACATTTGTAAATTTGAAACTTTTAAACATTTGAAATTGCCACCTATGATATGGCTTACAGAAGTAATAATTTCCTCTTAAATCATGTTGAATCATGTTGTCATGTGGCTCTGCCATAATTTGATAGATCAGAGACAGGCACAAGTAACAGATGCTATTTTGCAGCAGAAATGACATCAACACAACCTTCATCACCTGATGTCAGCCCCCCCCGACAAATTCGGCTTAATACTGAAAGCAAAAATTGTGAATTCAAATTGTAAATTGAAGCCCAAAAGCAAAGAATGAGAGAAATGAAAATATTTGAAAATACTTAACAGCTGTTACAGATGAGTATTATTTTTTATTTGGCAACAATTGTGTTTTTATATATATATATTCAATGTTTGAAGGTACTTTTTTTCATAATATTCAATAATTCTTTCAAGTTTAAAATTTTTCTTTTTTTTCAAATGTTCAATATTTCCTTTAAATTTACTAAGTTTACAACACTGCAAGTTTAAAACTGATATTTTCTTTTCAAGTTTACAATGTGTTTTATTCCTTATAACAGTTTGCTGTACTCCGAACAGCTTTGAAAATCACCAATCTCAAGATTTTTTTTGTTTTTTTATTTTTTTGGGAGATTTTGGACATACGTACGTATATATGTAGAGTCAAAGATGGATTACTTGACTATTTATATGCGGTCATATGTTTTGTTTTGTTTACAAATAAAAGTGGTTGTATTCATTTTTTTTAATTTTCTGTCTAGCTAACGGTTTTGCTTTTGAGTGTTTTGTATGAAAACATTTAATCCAGCACTTTTTATTTCTAAACATATATTTCATTTTTATTCTTTTACAACGGGTTCCTCTTCATCCTCTTCAAAGGAAAAAGAGCTGTAGTAGAAATTGCAGTGAAGTGACTCCATGCATAAACGCCCAGTATCAGCGGCAGAAATCATTCTGAATGCAGTTGATGACGAATGGTAATTAAAAGATTTGTTAATGCTGAGTGATTAAAAACACTGCAGACATTTCATTGGAAAATTCAGCATGCAAATTGTTTTTTTTGCAGCTGTTATTGGTGCTCCGTTTGTTGATTAAAAGCCCTTTCCCCCATTGTTATCATAATATGAAAGAGCTGTCACTTCTTCTGTAATGGAATGCACAGTATGAAGAATTAGCATTTTCCAACAGTTATTTGGTTTGTGCCAGAATATGCAATAATTGTTGTTGTTTTTTTTCTTCCTTTTTTTTTTAAGAGTTATAAGTTCCTCCTTCAGGAAAACTGCTATCAGTATCCACCTGGGAGATGTTTTGTCTGCAAGTCCATTATTTTTTCTGAATGTTTTATTTAGGAGCAATGAAAATATTCTCTATGATCCTTGTCAAAAGGATCACTAAGTGATTCTCCATCCTTCCATCACACTCTGCAGCAAACTCTTGGAAGCCCCAGTTGAACACAATAGCATCAATCATCCTGGGACAGCGGTTCCGTGTGAGTGAGCATTACACAGCTAAATATTCATGTCCATGTGATGCCGTCTTCACAAAGCATTTCAGGATTAATTCACTATTCAGTTAAATCGAATCCCTTTAGAATTAAATTTTGCCAAACACACTTTTTAGCAATGCTTTTTGTGTGCTCTTTGTCGAGCATTAAAGGCTGTCTGATTACTTTTATAAACCACAACAAATCTGCCAAATTGTTCAAGATGATTTTTAAATATATTTTCTGAAATGAAAAGACATGAAAAAAGCATCATAGCTAAACTACGTATTAGAACAAATGTTAAATGGATTTGAAACTTTTTAATCTGCAGAAAACAAAAAGTCAACATCAGCAACTGTGTTTTCCGATCAATTTTTTTGTGAGTACTGGCACCCCACAAGGTTTCTGTGAGTCCCCTGCCTTTTACCTTGTACACCTCTGCATGTGTTGCAACTTACTCAAAAATATCATAGTTGAATACGCTGATGACACCACTTTCTGAATCTGAACAGCTCAAATGACAAATCGTACTATTGAGCAGAAGTACGGAACGTTGTTTGTTGGAGTCAAGAGAACAATCTTGTACTAAATTCTTCAAAGACTTGTGAACTGATCATTGACTAAAGCAAAAGTTGATCTTGTCACTGAACATCCAGAGATACAAATGAATGAAAATTGTACATTTTTGGGAGTGACTGATGACCTCGACTGGCATTGAAATACCAGTGGCATTGTTAAGGATCGCCAGTGTCTTTCCTCTTTATGGAGACTACTTGAATTCACTCAAAACAAAACCAATCTTTAAATTTTTTAGCGATATTTCATTGAAAGTGCACCCACTAGTTCTGTTACTGTTGGAAATTTGCGTGAAGGAGAAGAGATCTTAACCCTTGTGCTATCTTAGATGACCCCACCCTTACATTGACGTGTTCTCCCTACCATGACAAAGGTGGATAAAGGTGGAAAGATTTCATGTAATCCATGGACACCAGTGAGGTTCACAAATCATTGAAGAAAAAAGGTTCAGCGCACTGTCTAGTGGGTCTAGATGACCCAACTCCCAATGTTAAAGTGCCTAGGATAGCACAAGGGTTGCGCAGTATGGTTCCTTCTGCTAACAGAATTAAAGGATACATCCTTCCAGTGTTGGAAGCCATTTGTAGATCTAAGCTCTTAACTATAGAAATACAAATTGCTATTGATCTAAAACTAATTGATACAATTGCAAATAGATTTCTCTGATCATACTGCTGCTGGGGTGTTTGACCTCTTGCCATCAAGGAGACGATATTCCGCTATTGTAAGTGTAGACATCGCAACATGCTAGAAGCTTTCTCCCTCAGGCTGCGAGGTCCCCGGACAAAGCAAAGAAAGATGAAGAAAGCACCACATTGGGCTGCATTTAGAGTTGCACTTTAACAGTTCAAAATATCTACTGTTTATAGCCTTTTCTGTAAATGGTTTTATCAAATGCTTCCAATTTATTCATGTTTTTAATCTGTGTCTTGTTGTTTCTGTGTTTTCTTGGGAGTTTTGCAGTTGTTGTTTTTCCTTCTTCCAATGTGATTTAGCTATTACAAATGGCAAATTGATTGGTTGATATATTGCTTGATTTGTTGAAAAAAATCCATTAATTGATTTATTGATTGAATTCAATAGAATCAAATTATGAACCTGGATGTTGATTTAAAATCTGTAGTCAAATATGAGTGTGTGCTTCTCACTGAGACCTCCACAAACAAATAGTTCCGTTGCTGCCACTCCCACCCCCTCTCATACAGCCATTTATTTCTTTTTGTTAACTAAGAAAAAGACTTGAATGGAAATGATGGAAACAAAGAGAAACTGCCTACAGAGCTGCTGTGTTCCATATTCACACAAGAAAACTTTTACCTCGGTTGTTAAATACATGACATTTACTGAGGTGACATTAGTCATGCATTATTTTTAGTTCTTTAAGAAATTATGTACAAAGAGTACGTTTCAAAAGCGAGCTGTGAAAAAATCAGTGCTAAAGGACAATGAAGGCGCTCTGAATGTAACTGCCCTATAGAGTTCATATCCCACTGATGGTGGAAAGTAGATATCAACAGTAATGAAGGTTACTGGATCTCTGATAATGATTATTGCAATCATCTTTCTTTTTTAATACTCTTGACCAAGGATGGCTCAGAGACTACTTTAGCTTGCCAGTAGACCCATTTTTACACCTTTTGACCAGTAAAAATATTTTTCTTGGGGCCTTTGGCTACATGTTGTGCATTTGCTATTAGCTGTTTACCTAGTAAGATTTCTTTACCTCCTCAATGATCAGAGAGGTAAATCATATTTTTAAATATTGAAAATAATGCAGCCGGTCATTTTCTTGCCATATGAAAACAATTAGTGGTGATTGGACTGCTTCTTAGAGGTCTGAAGCAACGCTCTGGGGCCATGCTAGACAGGGCAATTTGCAATTAGGAGATTCATGGTTCCATTACTTTGTAGAAATAGAGGAGGGAAGCATTCTCTGATGGTCTGAATGAAGGGAACACATTGTTTTCTAGGTGAGGATGAACCCACACACTCAACGTTTTAACTATTTTTCTCCTAACCCAGAAGTTCAAATGGTTTAATGAGTTGCGTACTATATTCTACTAAAACGTAACCTCCATTCCATTCCTCTGTGTCTCTGCACCATATTTAAGCCCCTCAGCCTTTATTGCATCAACATCCTCTAAAATAGCCAGCTCCTCTGAGGTTTCCCCCTGACTCCAGCGTTTCTTCTCCAGCCGCCTTCCTCTTCCTAACCCGTTAAGTAAACATCTGATCCTTCTTTGATCTTTTATCAAACAAAAAATCAGAATTTTAGTGTTTTTTTGTCAATGTATTTTAAAGAATTATGCAACAAAAATTGCAAAAAGAATCAAGCATATTTGTGTAATTATTTATATATTTTTTACTTAAATGAACTACATTAACTATATTAAGTGTATTTATATCGAGTACAATGAACGGTGTATATTTAAATGCATTGTGGCAGTGTGTGCTTCAAATATTGTTAAAATAGGGCTTCAATCCATTATAATATATATAATGTGAATAAAGCAAGCCATCTTTTGGAAGTAATATAAAAATGTTAAACATTAGTAGAAAAAAAGTGTTTTGTTTCAAATAGGTTTATTAGGCTAAATGTCAGAATTTTGATTTCCATTTTCGCGTTACTATCCTTTTTTACTTGCATGTTTCTTGTAATTTTTGTCATTTTCCACCTTAACCAGTTTTATTACTCAGGAGGAATGTCATATATCCAAACAGTTAATAATTTCTATCTCAGTGCCTTCTGGCGACTAACTGAGGAGGGTAAAAATATGCAAATAACCTAAACTTTTATGGATCTTACAATGATGTAAAACACTCTCCCAGAATATTTGCCTAAAATTCACCTGGGGCTCACATAAAATCTGCACACCGCTTTTAGTGTCAACTCCTGCACCTTCTGACTAACCAAAACTAGATCTAAAAAAAGTGTTTGATACTTTTAAGGTGTCTGCAACGAATGGCTTAAAAAAGGAAGAGTTTTATTTATTTATTTTTTAATTGACTTAAAAAAACTACACTTAATGCAGGCAGGATTGGGCTGCACAGTGGTATAGTGGTCAATACACTGGCCTCACTGCGAGAATGCCTTGGTTCAAATCCTGGGTGGGTCCTTTCTGTGTGGATTTAGTATTTGCTCCTTTGCTCCTTCTCCCACATCATGCTTCATAGGTTAATTCGTTGCTCTAAATTTTCCCCATTAGGGTAAATTTGTGTGTGGCCCAATGACAAACTTGTTTAGGTCGTACCCCACCATTGCCCAGCTGCAGCAAGCCTATGACCCTAAAAGCTAACACACACAGCCCTTTGTAGTTTTGTATATTTGTTAAATTACATATGAAATAAAAAATATACAAAATAGACCAAAACTTTGTAATGCTCATTTATCTGTTTACTTGTCTCTTCTTATCTCTTTACCAAGGAAATGGTAATGTTTGAAGCTTTGGTGAAAAACACCCTGAACAATAGTGGTAACAGAGGTCACTCAGTGAATATCCCTTACTATTTACTGTACTTTGCTGTAATGACATTTAGGCTTCAAGTTGGGCTTTTCATTTCTAACTTAAAGGAATGAAAAGCCACTCACTCACAAGTGTTTGACATTGCTGGTTAAGCTTTTAGTTAATTCATTTCTTATTATATGTAAATAGGCCTCTTCTCTCTTTAAAAACGTATATTTTCATATCCTTGAAGTCTAAGTTTAGATTTTTTTCTGACTAAAGCCTTAATAGGGTTTTAGGTAAGCTGAAAGATACCTGAAGGTTTAACGAGTAAAAGTATTTCAATAATTGTGATCTTATTTCTGTGGGTCACATTCACCCGTTTATCCTAATTCCTAATGTAAAGTCAAATAAAACAGCCTCACAGTTCCCTTGGGTGTTTTCTAATTAGACTATTTCTCCTGATTTCATTTTTAAGTCATTCCTGCCACTGTCAGTAGACAGCAGACATATAGCTTAACGTTGCACAGTTTGCAAACATACTCTCACTATTTGAATTCTTTAAAATCTTTTTCTCGACAGCTGCAAAATAAAGGAATGAGTTGTATCTAAGTGTACCTAGTTCAAATGTAAATGCTGACTCTACAGTTAAACGTTAAGAAATAGGAAGATCTGCTGACTTGACTCTGTCAAAAAAGGATGACTAGTGCAAAAAGGACACATTGGAGACCATTTATGTATAAATGAATATCTTTATAAGTACACAAGGGTAATATATGGTCTATATTAGTATCTCAGTTAAAGAAAACCCTATTTCTAATACTTGATTCACGTTTATACTTCAGTTTCTCATTTGTCTTATCTGTACTTGAGCTAAAATCAGGTGCACATAAGCTAATGTGTAAAAGCCAGCAATTTGCAAAAGCACCCTGTGACCATAAACCGTGCTGGGAGGAAATGATTTCTCATTTGGCCTTTAGCCTCTGCAGTCACAGCATTGTTCCACATGAAAAAGAGGCTGATCGAGATTGGTGAGAAGCAAAGACTCGAGAGAGACACCATGGATTTAAACACCTAATAATCAAATTACGTTTTTCAAAGTGCCAGAGAACACCTGTGCAAGACAGGAGATAAAAGAGGAGGAATAAAGGGAAGAATAATGCAAGAGGACAGAAAAATGAAAAGCGAGGATTATCAACTTTTAACAACTTCATGTGCTTAATTTTTTCTTTGATAAATTCTTATTCAACTATTTTCTAAAAAAAAAAAAAAACCTGAGAAAATGTTTTAAATGGGTTAAACACTAAAACAGATCTGTACCCCTTTCACTGCATCAGCCAGGTCACTAATCAGAGGGGAGACTTTTGAATCGATGTGAAAAATGCCAGTTTTGGAGCTAAAAGACTCCCATGTAATTCCTACTGTACCAAACAATGTCTTTTTTTTAAACACTGAGCTCTAAGGCCAATTTCTTTCCCTACCACTATAGCTTCTCCTTACCCCTATTTAGCCCTCCAAATGAAGAGTTGTGGAAAAATAGTGTCTTCAAAATCAAGCGTTACTCCCACTCGATGATTACGTCATCAATAGTCGCGGTTCAGCTACATAAGCATGGAGCTGCAGAAAGACATTGGTTTAACAACTTTAACAAGGTCATGCTAAAACAAAAAGTCATTATTCACATTTAAATATAAAGTAGGGGGAAGCCAGAAGGGTAAAGGAAGAATTCAGATATGGCCCAAGAGATTTAAAGAGAATTTGCAAAATGCACAAGGGAATGTGTTAGTAGTAGTAAAATAACCGAATCAGAAAAAAATCAAGAGATGCTTTGTAAAACGGCTGTTGATGCCAAATCATGTTTTTATGATCAAGATACCCTAAAAAAGGCAGAAATTTCAGCCTTTTTTTTAAACAAATGTACCATGAAGCTTTTTATTTCCCAAATAGTCAGAAAACCTTCAAAGCCTTCAAGAGATGAGTCTTAGCTGTCCAAAGTTGCCTGTATGAAAGGGTTAAGGAATCCTTGAAAATCTAAGAATCCAAGCTGTAATGATAAAAAAAAAGAAGCACATTTAAATGAAAATACCATACTCTGCATTTTCAAGTTTAGTTGTTGATGATTGCAAGCATCAGTTTCTTTACTGTTTATAACATTTAGTGTTCTTTGTTTAAACAATAGAATAATAAATCAGTAGACATTGAAAATACAGATGGGAGTCACTTTGTAACACGACGCCCATTTGAGTTTAGTGGGACGAACTTGCCTTCAGTTCTATTTCCAGGTGAATCTGGTTGAACATTTTCGTTTCTCCAGCTAGTGGTGGAGATTAGAGTTGTAGCTGCAAAGTTCATTGGTTATCGAGACTCACATAATTTTAGATTTACACTTGATCAATCTTGATCAAGCATGTAGAACTTTTTTCCCTGCTTAAATAAGCAAAAATCTAACTAAACCATAGCGTACTATGGTTTGTTACACTCTATTCAATGATGTTATGTTAAAAATCTTGAATTAAAATAAACAGATCCATTGTCGGCAACAGAAAGGATGTATAATGGAGTCTTTCCTTCTGCTTAATGTGTTATAGCAGTGGAAAGGAGCCTAACCTTAACCTAAACAAATAAGTTTGTCCAAACTAAATCTCAGGCTTCTGCTTTGGTATTAAGCCACAGCACTGTAGGCGCTACAGCTCAAGCCATCTGGTCAGCCTGTCTGCTCCTCTCCTCTGCTGTCACTCGCTCCTGTACCCTCAAGTGTCACTCAGCAGCCTGGTGAGCACCGTTGTTGCGAAGCAGCAAGAGAACATTATCATCACAAACTCTAATTACTGAGGGTAATGGCTGACAGTTGCCGTGCAAACACATCAAGGGTTCTCAATTTATTCTTCATTCAGTGAAGCAGTCTCAATTAATGTGAAGCTGCATCAGGAAACCATGATCATGCTGGAAGTGACACAAAACACAAAGAGAGGCTCTTAAGATGCAAAGCTACACTGCATTGATGTTTCTTCAACTCACGGCTGCTCGGAACATGACTCTGAGGGTCTCTTTGACTGGAGCACCCACTGCTGGGTCCTACAGACCCAACGGTGACTTTTTGCTTGTGTGGGACTTACAAGTCACCTTTACCTTACTTTCTTTTATTTTCAGCCCCCTCTTAATGCATTTTTATGTTATATCTGCTGCTAAAATAGACACTTAACTTCATCCACATTTAGTAATATGTTAAATATGTGCTAGAAATGACATTTTACTTTAAGAGGCTTTGAACTTTTCTTAGCTCCTAATGCAAATATCATCCATCTGCAAGCTGAATACAGGTTTTTAAACACATCTACTCTCAGACATTTGCATTAGTCCGTGCATTGCTTCACATTTTCAACGTCGCATGGTTGCATGGAAACGCTGTCACAATCTGGATTTTTTTTAAAGTGTTTTACTTTGTCTCCTTTCATTACATGGAAACACATTTCTACATCTCTTCTGTCTTTTGCACATATACAGTTAATAAAACGTCAAATTTTGCAGAGATTACTTGTAAAGATGGAATCTCATTAGTGTTTTTTTCATTATAAAGAAGGTTGTGTAACAAAGACAGACATAAAGGGGGCAATAAAGACAGATGGATGCACATATCATTGAGAGCATGCGGGAGTACAAAGTGTGTTTGTGAACAGATCTGTGTCCATTTTTCTCTGTTCAGATACATCCTTTCCTATCTTTTTATTTTTGTCCAAACACTGCTTTAGTGTGCTGCTGAACAACCAAATGACAGTTGTGTTGCTGCAATATTTGCTTCTTTCACTCTGTGGGTGAGGATCACTAATTGTTGCTCCTACAGGGGAAATGGGAAAGGAAATTACATTTGCCTATACAAAGAGATAATTTCCTTGTTTGTCCTTAGAGGCTGTGATGAACTGTTGTTGTGTATGTGTTTATGGATTGTTTGGGCTTCTAAGTGTATCTTTAAGCATGTTTAGTTCTTTTGTAGAACTGGAGAAACAGATGTTTGAATCAAAGGTAAGTTCCCTGCTGTTTTTTAAAGAATGAAAAATCACGGAAATGTTGGTCAAAACCGTGTAATTTAAGTACAGGTTGTTTGTGGGCAGGAACAACAAGGATGCTGATCCCCTAGTTTTAAACATTTTAGGGATTATTTCTGAATTCTGATTCTTAGATTTGTATTTTGCTCTGCCGCTGTTTGTGATTTTGTTAATGGAAAAATTATACTTTTAAAACTAATCTTTAATTCATTTGAATCTTTCCTTCCTTTGAATTTCAAATGGTGCACTGAAAAAATCAAGTAGGACCATGCTGGATATGACTTGAGGTAAAATGGAGAAAAGAGGGGAGGTGAAGGAGGGAAGCTGACTAGCTGGGTAAAAGGAGATCGAGCCACAGTACTCCTGCTGGTAGATAAACATACGGTGTATCCACAATGTCCTCCTGTGTCTTCCTTGAGGCTTCCACCTCTCCACTTTTATCTGTATCTGTCTTTGGTCTATTTCCTCACTTTTCCCTTCTGCCGCTCCTCACACCCCAGCCAGCTTTGGGGTCACTGATGATACCACATGGTGTCAGAAGAACTGAGCTGTTCTCATCAAATTGTGAAACGTTTCCTTTAAAAGCCAGGTATGTGTTTATATGGAAGCACACACACACAATCTTCTGGGACCTTCTTGCTCAGCTTTTCCTTTTTCTTGCTTTTGTTGGTGACAGATGGGTGAAAATCTGTGAGACAGACGGATAAAAGAAAATGGAAAAGTGAAGTGAAAAACCCAGTTTGTGTGTGCGGATGATATGGGTGTGTGCAAAGTTAGACATGGCAAACCATTGAAGTAGCTTAATACTGTCCTCTTCGGACATAACTTAAATGACCTAAACAGGTCTTTTTTTCCAACCTTGGTCGTCAGGGAACAGTGTTTTAATCCTACTCTCCTCAAACACACCTTCCTTTGATGGCCTTTACTAGGCATCTGCGAAGCTAAATAGAGAGCTGAATCAGGTGCATATACGCAGGAAAGCATGGAAAACATGCAGGACATTGTTGCCAGAAGACCAGGGTTGCGAAACACTGACCTAAACAACCTGAAAAAAAAAAAAAGGTTCATGGTTAATCAACAGCATAGTGTTAAAATAATTCCACAGAACCTTCTGTCATGTGACAGATGTCTGAAATAGTTATACCCCTGAGAGTATAACTATTTCTCAGAATAATCATTCTTGCTCTGCTAAAATGTTTTAACACGTTCTTGGTAATCATGTTCTATTTCATTTTATTATTCGTTTTTTAATAAAGTTTCTAAAGTTATAAACTGGCCAATCAAGCCTCATTTCAAACGTTTGACGGATTCTTCCGAGGCCGCTAGGGGTGTGGACATACAACAAGCTCACGCCTGATTGGCCCCACCAATCGTCATTGAAACATTGACATAGACCGATTTGGACCAATCGCTGCTCACTATATCATCTGGCTCCAAATGGCAGCATCCATTTTGCAGAAAAATGGTGACAGAATTGACTTAATTTTGTCAGAGTCGCAAGTAATCCGTTTTCTTTGGGTGACGTCACACTCACTCGTATACAGCCTCCTGACTGACTTGGTAAAGGACATTTTACAACCTGACAGTTTTTCAAACAAACCCGCTTTAATAAGTTACCAAAAGCTGTGTTTCCTGTGATCAATGATCATTATAACTTTTAAATAGTAATTCTCAAAATAAATAGATATTTTACAGTTGTAAAAAGAAGTTTAGAATTTACATCATGTTATCAATTTGGAGTTTTGTCATTTCTGCCATTTTGATTCATTAATGTGTTGTGTGGCTGTTTGTGAATATTTGCTGTATTTGTAATGTTAAAAAAACTTTTATTTTAACCTGTAGATAGTTTGTGTGTTTGTACCTCAACCCTTCCTTCCCACGTTCCTGTTACTTTGCGGTCTTCATTCTTAGAGCTTGAAGATGGAGAAAAGACACAAATGTCAAAAACGATTATTCAGAGCTTACTCAGCTCTCCTAAAGAATGTGTCTATATGGTTGAAGGCATATACTTATAAGGTCCAAAGCGCTTTACAGTCACAAGTCCCATCCACCTACATGTATGCAAACACATTCACAACAGACCACTAGAAGCAACGAGGGGTTCAATGCCCCTGTTTGCCCCTCAATGGTCCTTACCTAAGGACACTTCGACATGGGCAGGCAAAGTGGGAACCAAGCCTGCGACCTTTTGATCACCTGTGTACCACAGCCCTTCCACTGAGCCCCACCCCGTCGTGTCACTTTTACATCTGCCTTTTTTAAATATAACTTGTCAAAAATGGATCCTATATTCTTCCACCTTTCTGTGAAAAAATGAAAAATGTGTACATTTTTTGCATACAATTAGTGAAAGGTACTTTTTTTTATTGCATCTTTAATGACATATTGATTTATTTGACTTTCTTCCCCTTGTCCTCTGTCTCACTCTTACCTGAATCTCTCACACACACATCAATACCCTTTGCACTCGTCCCCTTAATACCATCCACTGTCAGTCCCTCAAAGAGCTCATTGGAACCACTCTTGACTAATGCTTCGGCTAATCGAAAAGCTCTAGTAGTGTTCCTGTTCCACCGGTTAATGGTAAACCCCTCCTTTCTACCCCCTCTGCCCTTCTCTACCAGACATATTACCCTCCACCTCCTCCTGTATGTCTTCATCTAACCCCTTTAGTGACATTGATCCTCTCCACCTCTTGACCTTCTTGTTGAGTAGGATTTACTGGTGTTGCTTTCTCAATCTGAACATGTCAACTCCATCCAGTTTAATATCAGGCACATCAACAGAAAAAAAGGAAACAAATGTATTGCACCCCTGCCCTTTTTAACTATTTAACAAATTTGGAATAATTACCTATGGTGCAAACATCGTACCTAGAGTTGTACTGTATGTTGAAACAATACTAAATGTGCCCCACATGTGGGTTTTGGAAGAGCTTGCTTTGAATTGGAGAAATTCAGTAAACCCATTGGTCAACTAATGTAATGAAAAGTAAGAACTATTACTGTATGTTAACTTTTTATCAAATGACGGAAAAAAAAGTCTTCAGATGACCAATTGTGATCAACTACATCGACAGAGAGAAGTGGATTTACCAAATCTTCAAAGAAAGATGTCTTTCTCCTCAAACAGGACATATATCAAGGGGGCTGTGACCTTTGGAGGTGTTTTGTGAAATATAAATCTTCAATATACTCTTGCGTTGCCCACTACTCCAGACACAGTGGCCTCCACCTGTCCATGTGTGTCTCTTTTATGCCTATTTCCACATATGGACCCCTGAAAGACATCAAGCTGTCTTTTCATTCCAGTTGATTACTCCTCAGATCAATGTCTCTCAGTTTTTCTATCATAACACAAATTCATCAATCTGTTAAAAGTCCCATACTTTAAGAGAACCGCCATGTAGATGGAAAAGGATTTGTTTTTAGTCAAGGCCTGCTCATTTTACTTTACCTCTGTTAAATGTACTGTTTCGTTTGTCAAATGTACTTTAATTTTGGCATTTGTTGCAATTCTTCTTCCACTTTCGGCTTCTCCCATCCGGGGTCGCCACAGCGAACAAGTCGCATGGTAAATTTGGCAATGTTTTACGCCGGATGCCCTTCCTGACGCAACCTTCTCAAACCGGGCTTGGAACCGGCACAGAGGTAGAGAAGGGAACAGGGAGCAGCCCGGAGTCGAACCCTGGTTTCACGGACGGAAGGCGCCGCAAACCAGCACGAGCTAAACCAGCTCCTTTGGCATTTGTTGCAATTACACTTTCTAAAAGAAATGTTTAGAACCCTGTTGATAGCATTTTTAAACAAACCTTTGAACAGGAGGTTATCCTTTTTTAATTTTTTTCTTACTTTTACCTAATTTTATGTATATTTGATTAATATTAGGGAAATGAAAAAATTAGACATGATTAGCAATTTCTTTTTTTTACACAGGGGCTTAAATTAAAATCAAAACAATATTTAAAAGGTCTTAAATTTGGCTTGTTGATAACCTGACTGTTATTTTTCTTAGTCTGCTTTCTCCCTCCAACAGTATGCTTCTCATAGTCTTTTTTGCCTTGCAGACTCTTGATATTTCTTTTCTTTTTCACTTCCTAATAATAAGCAGCTTTCTGTATTTGTTGACCCCTATAAGTGTTCTGTTTGATTTAGAGTTAAATAAGTTTATGGAGATATTAGAGCTGGAGGGGAAGGGAGTCCAGTCGGCAGGAAAGGTTCAGTTAGCCTTTGAAGTGTGAGGAAATAAAGATCCTCCAGAATGTAAAGCACTTCATCTCTTGGACACACATGACGGATGCTGCAAGTCGTTTCTCATACTGACTTGTTCGCTTCAGTGAGATTTGCAGTCCGCCGGCCACACACTTCATCCTCAAGCCCCAAATAAATTCAAGGACAAATGACTGAGTACAAGAACAGAAGTGCATTGCTCACCTTCAGGATGTAGCATCACAAAAAATCTGAAAATTCTACCACATTTTTATGTTTTTTTTATTTCTTTACCTTTACCAAACATTTGAATTTTGCAGTATATATTGATTCTGTTTTTTTAAAGACCCAGTCTGATGAAAATCATATTTTTGGTGTTTTAACATGTTCTTGTGGCATTTCTCTCATGATGGAGGACATATAGAAGGAACATGTTTTCTTACAATTGCAATTCTGAGTATTTCTTTATTCAAATCAATGTGAATCAGGAGCAGACAAAAAAAATGCTGTTTAAAAAGCTTGTAGGTGTGACGTCACATGCTTCGATTAGCCGAAGCATGTGACGCTTCTACGCCACGCTGCAAGCTCCATGCTCCACTCCTTTCTGCATCCAATTGTAGACTAATAGATTCATGTATGTCTTTATTTTCCTCATCCGAGCTGGTAACTGGCTCAAAACTGAATTGGATAGGTCCAATATTTCTCACCAATTTTGTTACAATGTTAATGTTAGGATGGGGGATGTAAGGGGCTGTAAGCTAGCGAGAGAGACTGCAAACAGATGGATGTCGGGATGTAGAGGCAGGCTTACTCTGCACCAACAGTCTCACCCACAACTCAGAGGCTAATTTCTGATGTACTACTGCTGCTTTGCAGAAATATGTTCTAGAAAACAACACAGGTTTTTAAAGAAAATATTACCTGAAAACAACAAAACCCTTCTAAAATAGATCAAAAGATGATAGGAGTGGGACTTAAAGGAAAACTGCTGGACAATATGCAATCAACTTGGTTTTGGTATTCCATAAAGACACCTTGGCTGCCAGCATCTTGCACCTCTGATTTTCTGTCATGAAAAGCATCTTTGCACATCCAGCACCTACAGTCCTGGTTCCTATCCCTCCTGTACAGCCACAATCATGCATTTGTTTTTTACAAAAACTACTGCTCAAAATTACTTTAACAAGGTTATAGATACTTTTCTTTTACAATTCTATCATTATTTATTTTAACAATGATGACTAAGAGTTGTGCCAGGGCACATAAAAGATGGGTTTAGACCAGTATAGCACACTGAACTTTGTGAGAAAAGTAAGAAATTCTTATAAAACTACATTTAAAAGGGGTTCAAACTGCCTGGACAAGCTCACATCAGCTTGTGAGTGTGTCACTCAAAATGCATTTCCTTACTACTACAATACTTTTTCACTTTTGTATTGTCTTTTTATTGGATTTCTGCTGTTGGCTATTTTTTCTTTTACTGCTCAACATGCAAACTGCTAACATCATTCTCCTTGTTTTACTTTTTGTATTTGGTTTGCTGGATGGTTTGGGTCAAAGCAAACAGGCCTTATGTGACGTGAAATTATATTAATATTGTATGTTTGGACAGCAATTAATGTTAATGCTTATTACCTCTAGAAGTCTTGTACCTAGAAATCTCCATGTGCAGCATGTGAGATTAACACTGAGCTTTTCTTCACAGAAATGTTTTTTAAGTAAACCTAAAAAAGTACAAGCTCCGACTTTGCTTGCATGTTTCATCTTTTTTTTTGTGAAAAATAAATAAATAAATAAAACCTACATGAGTTCAACCAAGAACTGCTGGAAGTCTCAAACCTTTTGAAGATGAAACTTCAGATCAGTGAACTGCCAACAGCGATCCATCATTTCCTGAGGCTCTACAGTCAGTGGAGGCAAATAAAGCAAAGTAAAGCTACTTTGGGCTGACATTACTGTCCTAGTTCATTGTCCAGAGCAAATAATAAGGAATAATTAAAAGATGAATACATAAAGGATGTTATTGATAAAAGTATATGAGGAAAAGTTGACCTTTCAACATGTTTGTTTTTGACCATTGTACAATTTCACAACACAGAAATCCTCTTTCTGTTAAAAGGATAAGCTTTTTTTTCTCTGTACTTTCCTTTATTCTGGTTTTGGTTAGAAATGTTTTAAGTAAAACTATCAAAGTAACATTGGAAAATCAAGAAACAACACTTTTAAAACACACAGTTAAGTTTGATGGGAAAAAGATAGAAAAAATAAGTTTACTAGTGACTATTTACCCAATTTTTATAGGGGTCTAGATTATACAAATTTGTTTCAGTGGTAGACTGAATTTATTTATCTTTTTCCCATGAAGATTTAACATTTGGCCCCATAGATGCTGCCGCAAGCCCACTGTGATGGTTTTATTCTCCACCCAATTGGAGGTAAATTACACGGCTTGAGAGACAAAATTGCAACACGATACTGAGATCTAGTCCAATCAACACCCAATCCACTTTGTGTGATATGTTGTTTGTGACAACTCTGCACGTCTACTCAAAAGTGTGGTTTACGCAGGGAATAGCAACTGGAGTCTCACAGGATGCATTGCTCGATGTCACATTTGTTCAGCCCAGACTGATACTGTAATTCCCTTAAGTATATATTGCTGCTTTCAGTTTCCCCTTCTCCTTTCCTGTCTTCTTTCCCCACTGTCTTTCCCTTAACCTTTTTCTATCTGACACAATCTACTTTAAATAATATATCTGTACGGTCTGCAGTTTTTGTTCTTGTAAAAATCGTTTACCTTGGATATTTTTATACATCTTAAAAGTCATAAAGAAAATCAAGCGTTTCTGAGTATTTTTCTTTTATTTGAATAGTGCTGAATCAGGAGCAGAAAAAAAAAAATTGAGTGTGAGAAAAAGCTTGTAGTTACAAACTACAATAGGTAGGCCATTAGCTCTCTGCTTGCATCTACTTGCAGACAAATAGATCTATGTACGTCTTCATTTCCCTTGTCCAAGCTGGCATCTGGCTTAAAACTGTACAGCTAGATGACTCCAATCTTTCTCGCCATTTTTGTTACTCTGGTGATGTTAGGTTGGGGTTGTGAGGTGCTGTAAACCAATCATTCAATGTAAACGGATGATGTTAAATGAAAATAGGCTCACTTATATATAGTCATGCCTATAACTCTGAGGAAAATTTCTGATGAACTACGGACGCTCTGTAGAAACTATTGTCCTAAAAAAAACAGAGGCTTTTTTTTTTTTACATTTTGCCTAAAAATTGTATAATTAAATTAAAAGATCACTGTAAATGTTAAAACAGATCAAAATATAATTGGAGTGGGACTTTAAACATTTTTTACTTTAGAAATTGATATGATTTGAATTTATTTCTAAACCTCACTCTCCTTTTTAAGCACCAGACATCCACTATATCACCTCGTAGGGCGAAATGTGGTAACGTCTATACCCTGATCCTCCTAGATTTCTAGAGGGAGGTTACTATTCAGAAAATAACAACACATACACAAACATTTGGAAAATGAAGCCATCAAATATCAGACCTGATAGACTTTTGAGCTCTTCTGTAATCTTGGCGCATACAAGACGAGACAGGGAACAGTATGGTTAATGGGTCAGTGGTCATCTCCACTAACAAGCCAATAGATAAACACACTGTGAGGGCAGGGTGGAGGATGACAGAGATGAAAGCCAGGGGGAGTCGAGAGAGAGGTCGAGGGGCTGAGAGGGCCTGAGACGAGAGATGATGAACCACTACAAAGGCAGAGAGAAATCAAAATGGAAATGAGGCGCCACCAAAAAGCACTTTGGTCTCCCACTAGACCTATTTGAAAGCCATATAAGAGTGAATGGAACTAGGAGGGAGAGGAGAGAGAAAGACGAAGAATTCAGAAAGGAGTTTCTAGGCAACATTTCCACAAAATCAATAAGCTTGGTATTAGAATTTGTGCATATGGAGAAATTATAGTGGTAAAATGATATTGTCTCTATATGTTTCACTTTATTTATTTTCACTTTATGTGTACTAAAATTGAATTGATAAACAATTCAAAAATAAACTTATTTGAGCAGGTAAAAATAATTAGGAGTGTCAAATATTGTATTAATTCCAATTAATTACAGACAAATTTGCACTTTTTTATTGCGTTAGTCTAATTTTTAATCTATAACTATGTCTTGTTCTCAAATATAAAAAAAAGGGTCTAACTGTTGACATTTTATTTGACCTCAGCTGAAAATGAGTCTTACATCACTGTATGCAATGTCTCTGTAGCAGCATGTGTTATCGCTGCTGTGACATCATCAGTCTGCAACTTTGTAGTTCTTAACAAAATTAACCCAAAACAATGCCCAAATTGCACAACTTATTTGATCTTCTAATGTGCCAGAGCGTCACAAATTTAAAGCAAAATACCTCAAAATGACGCTTTTCACAGCAAATATTAGGTTAGATCAAAAATAGATAAATTAATTACAGGTCAATATGAATTAATCGCACAACAAAACTTCATTGTATGACAGCACTAATAACAATAGTTTGCAAGGTAAACATTATAAAAGACAAGTTTGTTTGATAGTCTTGACAGAAAAAAATGTCCTGACTCTAAAGTGTCCTATCATCTAAATTATATCTACACTTTAAACAGATGAAACTGTTTGAAAATGACGAGAATTGGGATGATTTTAGTCATGCACAGACCTCACACTTTATGTCACTGTGTGTGAGGCTGCTCAGTATCAACTTCTTTCTGCAGCTCAGTCAAGTAAAATAAAGCTTCTGACTTGTTAGCACGCTCACAGTCTTTCAAAGGTTAAAGCCTTTAACTGAATTCAGTGGTGCTGTGCTCCATCACTCTGTGGATATTCTGATCTTTTAAGACAAACCCCTGTGTGATACATCAATGTCTGGAAATGAGCGTTTTCTTTTGTAACAACTTAATCCAGTTTATAGATTTGTGTAGAATGCTGGAGTTTCCATGTTTTGTCCGTGCACACAAAGGTCTCTGGGTACTATGTTACTCAATCAACAACAAAACAGAAGCTGAAACACAATATAACTCTAAAACAAAGAGAAATGAGGAGGGGGCAGTGAAGACTTTGTAAAGGGAAAGAGAAAATGAGATACTGATGGAGGCAGACAGGAGGGAGAACTGTTTCCAGACGCAGAGGCAAGATGCCAATACGATGCCTTCATCTTCTTGTCAGCGTCATGTCAAGCGTGTGTCAGTAAATGACCAGCACAGGCAGGGGGCAGGTGAGAAACCTCACACTGAGATTATCAATCACCTTCCATGTCTCTCACTGCTCCCATCTCCCCATGTGTCTTTTTTACCGGTACTTTTTTTTCCAGCACATTACTCCCACATTACTCTTTTCAATGATCCTTCACTAGTGATTTTATTGATTGGTTCTTATGTCTTTCTTTGCCATAAAATCCATGTCTGCAGTCGAGCAATGCTACCTGCCATTAGAGGACAGCTGTGGTTGTTCGTTGTACACTAACCAGCTCCTGCGCTGTTTTCCACCGTCTCTGCCTTACTGCAGAACTGACACAGCTGACTGTGTAGAAAGGTTCTTGTCGTACTTCGTACAATGAAATGTCCACAGCAGCCCAGTGGGACACGTATAAACAAACAAGATTCATACACGTTTTTTTCTTTAAGAATTCAGAATTAAAGAATGTTTTTAAAGTCATCTTGAGAACACTATACAGCATGGTATACAAAAGGGCAGTTAAATGAAATTTTAATAAATCTAAGATGAATGAAAATCTTTTCCTTGAAATCTGGTTACCGAAAAGGCTTTTCACAATAACTATTTATTAACTTTATAGCATGATCTCCTTTCCACTTCCCCAGACATTTTTTTTATTATATTTCTACTAATTAGGGCCCGAGCACGGAGTGCAAGGACCCTATTGTATCTGTTAGGTTTATTATTAGGCCCCGAGCACGGAGTGCAAGGACCCTATTGTATCTGTTAGGTTTATTAGGGCCCGAGCACGGAGTGCAAGGACCCTATTGTATCTGTTAGGTTTATTATTATTATTATTCTTCCGACTTTTCCGTCGCCTTTTTGAGGCCTTTAACATACCCCAAAACTCACCAAATTTTGTATACACATCAGGAGTCGCGAAAAATTTCATATTTTATAGGAGAACGGCATAGGTAAACAAAAATGGCTCGATAGCGCCACCTGCAAAATTTGTTTTCGCGAGCACCTCCATATGCTTTATAGTACAAACCTGATTTTAACAGGGCATGTTCATCAGATAGAAACCTACAAAAAAGTCTCTTGGGACGAAGCTGTCAGTCGCACAGGAAGTCTGATATTTTGATGACAATATGTCATTTTTGCTGTATTTTGGTCATTTGCAGGCCTCGCTCTAGAACGAACTCCTCCTAGAGATTTGAGAGTAATGACTCCAAACTTTGGTTTTGTAAACTAGACACATGTCCGATGTTAAATTGCAAAGCTTTTAAGTTTTTATGGATGTTTGTGACCATGGCGGCGCGTCAAAATTGGAGGTCGTTTCGAAAACACGCCATGAAAAGAAAAATGGCCATTACTCAGCCATGCATAATCCAATCTGATCCAAAATTGATGTGCATGATTGTAGTCTGACTCTGAACACATCTGCAGTGAAAAAATCTGGAAAAAGTGTAGCGCCACCTGCTGGCAAGAGGAAATGACATGTTTTACTTGGAGCATCACTACTCCGAGTAGGATGAGCCGACACACCTGAAAATGACGTCCACCTGTTGAAAAGCCATTGAAGTTTACTCTGACAAAAAACCATAACTTTCAATGCGGGGGTGTGGTCGTGACAGAGCGGCAAAGTTGGGCATCTCGCTATGCACACAAAAGTTGCTCTCACGTGCACATTCCTTGTCCAATCTCACTGAAATTCAATGGATATGATGAAGCTTCTATTCTGAACCCATGGATATGACAATCTTGGACGAGCTCTATAGTGCCACCTAGTTATTGCATTGGGCACATTCTGCCCTGTATTTTCTCTTTGCTTTGTCCGATGTGCATGAAATTAAAACTGGAGATACTCAGAAGGGTCCTCTCTCATCATGTAAAGTTTCATGGGTGTACACCTGACGGTGCCTGCGTAACAGGAAGTGGTCGATTATGTGCACCCAAATAATAGAAATTTATTATAAATCAGCCGTTTGTCTCAGGAAGCTGAGATTTCAGAATTAGATGCCTTTAATAACCTCCAGCTTTGATATGTAACACTACAGGGTCTACGAGAAACTTCATCACTTGATTTTTTTAATGAAATTTTGGACTGAACAAAGATTTTTAGCATAAATTCTGTTTAGGTTATCAGCACCAAGAATTCAACTTTCATAGGCATTTATGTGCTACTGCTTCCTAAAAAAATTCAGAATTATTGAAGTTACAGGTGAACTTTTAGACAGCATTTCATCCAAAAAGGTCCGAAAACGTCTTTTTAGGCAAAACTGCAAACACCTATTTTTTTGCATAACTTATCTTTCAAATATCAGCACAAAAAAATTAAAAACGGTAGGGATCTGTGTTTGCTGCCTTCCATAATTTTTTCTGACTTAAAAGTGTAACAGATGATTTATAAAAAATCCTTTTTCATCCAAAAACCTGTGTTAAATCTGTCTAGACTCCAAACAAACATTTTTTTATGGTAACTTATGTTTCAACAATCGACACCAATTTTCACAGACCCATAGCTAAACATGTCCCATAGCTACCTGAATATTTTCATAGATATAAAATGAACTGGTCATTCTAACATCTGGCATTCTAACATCTAACATCTTACATGTCAAAGCCTCTCTCAGCCTGGCTCTGCTGAAGGAGTCGTGTTACAACCCCGCCCCCTCCTGCTGGGACCCCTGCTATGTAAATTAGCAAGCAGTGAACAGAGAGATGAGGAGTAAGAATGGCCATTATTCAGGCATGCATAATCCAAAGACAGCCAGTTAAACACTGAAAGACATATTTTTTCGGTATGTCTTTCATACATCTTTAGTATTAAAAACTCTCCAAGATGAATGTGCCTGACTCCACCTGCAGGTGGATCACAGACTTCCTGACGGACAGACAGCAGTATGTGAGGCTGGGGAAGCTCATCTCAGATACTCGGACCACAAGCACCGGATCCCCCCAGGGCTGTGTCCTTTCACCCCTGTTACTCTCCCTGTACACAAACAGCTGCACAGCTGGTCACCTGTCTGTCAAACTCCTGAAGTTTGCTGACGACACCACACTCATCGGCCTCATCTCTGACGGAGATGAGTCGGCCTACAGGAGTGAAATAGCCAGGCTGGTGTCATAGTGCAGCGCTAACAACCTGGAGCTTAATGCTCTGAAGACAGTGGAGATGACAGTGGACTTCAGGAAGGCCCCAGCCCCCCTCCCCCCTGTCATCCTCTGTGACTCCCCGGTGACCTCTGTGGAGTCCTTCTGCTTCCTGGGAACCATCATCAGCCAGGACCTCAAGTGGGAGAAGAACATCAGCTCCATCACTAAGAAGGTCCAGCAGAGGATGTACTTCCTGAGGCAGCTGAAGAAGTTTCACCTCCCTGAAAAGATGCTGATAGACTTTTACACCGCCATCATCGAATCCACCCTCACGTCCTCCATCACAGTCTGGTTCGCTGCGGCCACGGCCAGAGACAAGGCCAAGCTGCAACGCGTCATCCACTCAGCAGAGAAGGTGATCGGCTGCCACCTCCCGTCTCTCCAGGAGCTGCACATCTCCAGGACCTGGAGGCGGGCAGCCAGGATTGTAGCCAACCCTCTCATCCAGGACTTAATCTCTTTCGGCCCCTCCCTTCTGGCAAGAGGCTCCGGTCCATCAGGACCAGGACCTCGCGCCACAAGAACAGCTTCTTCCCCACTGCAGCCAGCCTGCTGAACAGAACCCCAACTCCCCCAGGTGACCCCCCCCCCCCCCCCCCCCCGCCACCAAAGGACTGTCGGTGCCACTTACAGGCCCCACCATCCCAGCCCATCTGTGCTCCCACTTTAATTCACCTTACTCTACTGTATATAGTGTGTTGTTGTTGTTAACTTAATTTTTAACTTATTCTTAATTGCACTATACACCAAGTCAAATTCCTCGTTTTGTAAAGTGCGCTCTACTGAACCTGGCAATAAAACTTTTTCTGATTCCTGATTCTGATTCTGATTCTATTAATCATTGTTTTTTATTCATTCAAAATGCAATTAAATCAATATTTTATTTTTTTCTTTTCCTTTTTCTTTTTTTTTTATCTCTTATATCCTTTTTTATAATCAATGTTTGAACTTCTTTTCCTTTCTATTGTCATGGTTACAGTTTGTTGTCTTTTTTTTCGCTTTAGTTCTTGTTCTGTCTTGTTTGGTTCTGTTTCCTGTTTTATTTTGAAAGGTTTCCTGTCTTGTCATGTTTCTTGAGTTTTACTTCCTTTGGTCCCCATCTGCCCTAATCGTGTTCACCTGTGTCTTGTCTGCCCTGTCTGTATATAAGTTTTGTCTCTGCCTTCCTCCTGTGCTGGTCCATTAACTTTTGCTCATGTTGATCACGTCTTCTTGTCTGGCGTCCATGTCCCTTGCCATGCCACAGTAAGTTTTTGTTTTTAGTTTTGTCATCCTGCTCTGCAGCGCTTTTTGTTAGTTAAATAAACCCACTTGCCCTGAACCCGTTTGCCTCCCGTCTCTGCGCCTGGGTCCTACCTGCTCTCGAGCCTCCCCCCCACACGACATCTATACATCCAATGAAATTAAACTACAAATCAACAAACACAACTGATAACAAATGTCTCTAAAAAATGATGTGTATATTTGCAGAACCTTAAAAACACCAAACAAATAACAAATGCTTCCCAATTAAAGCACAAAAAATGGAACACAAAATGTAAAACCCAAGTTAGAAATTGCAATTTGAAAAAGATACTTTTTTCAGCAGCTTTTCAAAATCAATCACCAATTCTACTCTTCTGTGGATGAAACAAAGTACTCCAGAACAATGAAGCCATTTCTCTAAGTCTCTCTCACCTTCAGTTTTAAACAAGGTCTGTGAAAATCCACCATACATTGGTCACATGAACTCAGAGACCTGCTAAAAGTGCACAATTGTAAAAGCTCTTTTATATAGACAACTGTTTGTTTGCTTAGAGCTCTAAATATAAAAAAAAATGCTTTTCTATCACCTAGACACAGATGGAGAACCATATCAACTGGATTAATAACAGGGTGGCATGTTTAGACAACATGAAGCTGTCCATCACATTTTTGACCTAAACATGTAAACACATCCTTGGCTCTGCGGTTAGGAAATGGTATTTGGGAATCTCTTTATACCAGGAGCCAGCCTGGCCATTGGAACATCGCCACAGTGCCCATCCAGACTGGGACAGCAACGGGGTCCACTTCAGAGCCGTGAGCTGCTGTGTTTAACTCCAGCTGTCCCAGCAAGGGAGACAACTGCAGCAACATCCACTGACCAAGCTGACAAGCCCTGGCAGAAAAGATCCCCACAAGAAAAACACTGGCTCAGGCAGGCTGGTCAAAAAAAAATAGTTTTGCCATTGTCTTGCAGCTCGCAGATCAAGTGGTTTAGTTTTCCAGTAATGTCAGTCAAGAATGCAAGTTCAGATTCACCATATTCATATTCACCATATTCAACAGACATCTCCTCCAATAGCACCTTAAAAATCCTGTGCTGTTTTGCTTTGCAGCTGAGGTTGTTTACGATTTTCAGAATAAGAGTCATTATATGTCCAGAGCCAATCACTTCTGCACATAAGGCCTGCTGGTGAATGACGCAGCAGTAATGCAGACATTTTGGAAAGTCTGGGTCAGCTTTACAGTGAGTGATGAAACCTGTTTGTCTATTGATCATAGCAGGTGTCCCATCTGCAGTCACTGCTACCAGCTTTTCTAATTGTACCTTTTTCTGCACAAAAACTCCTTCACCGTGTTATACATTTCAACTCCTCTTGTAGTTGTCTGTTAGGGCAGATGTGTCAGGAGTTCTTCTCTTGTGGAAACCAAAAGCTATGCTGTACTGTTGCCGTCCACAGACTCATCACACTGGACGTTAACCACCTGCACTTTGCAAGATCCCGGTCCAGCTAATTGGCCAAGTTATCAGACATAGCTGACACTCATCTAGACATTGTAGTGGAAATTGAATGAGTTCTATTGTTCTCATCCTTAGGGACAGTGATAGCAATTATCATCATTGCTTGAATTTTTTTCATGCTATATGCAAAAGTCTTTGTCCCTTAAGGCAACAGATTACAGCCCCCCCCCCCCCCCCCCCAGGCTGCTGTCGTATTAACAATAGCTTGGAGCTCCAGAATGGACAAGAAAAAACGACGAGAATGGCTCGAGCAGGGCGTTGCTCACGGGGCGGTCGCTCGTGCCATGCGGTCGCACGTGCTCGGGCCCGCTAAATGCTACTTGTAGCTTTAATTATTATTATTATTCTTCCGACTTTTCCGTCGCCTTTTTGAGGCCTTTAACATACCCCAAAACTCACCAAATTTTGTATACACATCAGGAGTCGCGAAAAATTTCATATTTTATAGGAGAACGGCATAGGTAAACAAAAATGGCTCGATAGCGCCACCTGCAAAATTTGTTTTCGCGAGCACCTCCATATGCTTTATAGTACAAACCTGATTTTAACAGGGCATGTTCATCAGATAGAAACCTACAAAAAAGTATCTTGGGACCAAGCTGTCAGTCGCACAGGAAGTCTGATATTTTGATGACAATATGTCATTTTTGCTGTATTTTGGTCATTTGCAGGCCTCGCTCTAGAACGAACTCCTCCTAGAGATTTGAGAGTAATGACTCCAAACTTTGGTTTTGTAAACTAAACACATGTCCGATGTTAAATTGCAAAGCTTTTAAGTTTTTATGGATGTTTGTGACCATGGCGGCGCGTCAAAATTGGAGGTCGTTTCGAAAACACGCCATGAAAAGAAAAATGGCCATTACTCAGCCATGCATAATCCAATCTGATCCAAAATTGATGTGCATGATTGTAGTCTGACTCTGAACACATCTGCAGTGAAAAAATCTGGAAAAAGTGTAGCGCTACCTGCTGGCAAGAGGAAATGACATGTTTTACTTGGAGCATCACTACTCCGAGTAGGATGAGCCGACACACCTGAAAATGACGTCCACCTGTTGAAAAGCCATTGAAGTTTACTCTGACAAAAAACCATAACTTTCAATGCGGGGGTGTGGTCGTGACAGAGCGGCAAAGTTGGGCATCTCGCTATGCACACAAAAGTTGCTCTCACGTGCACATTCCTTGTCCAATCTCACTGAAATTCAATGGATATGATGAAGCTTCTATTCTGAACCCATGGATATGACAATCTTGGACGAGCTCTATAGCGCCACCTAGTTATTGCATGGGGCACATTCTGCCCTTTATTTTCTCTTTGCTTTGTCCGATGTGCATGAAATTAAAACTGGAGATACTCAGAAGGGTCTTCTCTCATCATGTAAAGTTTCATGGGTGTACACCTGACGGTGCCTGCGTAACAGGAAGTGGTCGATTATGTGCACCCAAATAATAGAAATTTATTATAAATCAGCCGTTTGTCTCAGGAAGCTGAGATTTCAGAATTAGATGCCTTTAATAACCTCCAGCTTTGATATGTAACACTATAGGGTCTACGAGAAACTTCATCACTTGATTTTTTTAATGAAATTTTGGACTGAACAAAGATTTTTAGCATAAATTCTGTTTAGGTTATCAGCACCAAGAATTCAACTTTCATAGGCATTTATGTGCTACTGCTTCCTAAAAAAATTCAGAATGATTGAAGTTACAGGTGACATCTTAGAGAGCATTACATCCAAAAAGGTCCGAAAACGTCTTTTTAGGCAAAACTGCAAACACCTATTTTTTTGCATAACTTATCTTTCAAATATCAGCACAAAAAAATTAAAAACGGTAGGGATCTGTGTTTGCTGCCTTCCATATTTTTTTCAGACTTAAAAGTGTAACAGATGATTTATAAAAAATCCTTTTTCATCCAAAAACCTGTGTTAAATCTGTCTAGACTCCAAACAAACATTTTTTTATGGTAACTTATGTTTCAACAATCGACACCAATTTTCACACACCTATAGCTGAACATGTCCCATAGCTACCTGAATATTTTCATAGATATAAAATGAACTGGTCATTCTAACATCTGGCATTCTAACATCTAACATCTTACATGTCAAAGCCTCTCTCAGCCTGGCTCTGCTGAAGGAGTCGTGTTACAACCCCGCCCCCTCCTGCTGGGACCCCTGCTATGTAAATTAGCAAGCAGTGAACAGAGAGATGAGAAGTAAGAATGGCCATTACTCAGGCATGCATAATCCAAAGACAGCCAGTTAAACACTGAAAGACATATTTTTTCGGTATGTCTTTCATACATCTTTAGTATTAAAAACTCTCCAAGATGAATGTGCCTGACTCCACCTGCAGGTGGATCACAGACTTCCTGACGGACAGACAGCAGTATGTGAGGCTGGGGAAGCTCGTCTCAGATACTCGGACCACAAGCACCGGATCCCCCCAGGGCTGTGTCCTTTCACCCCTGTTACTCTCCCTGTACACAAACAGCTGCACAGCTGGTCACCTGTCTGTCAAACTCCTGAAGTTTGCTGACGACACCACACTCATCGGCCTCATCTCTGACGGAGATGAGTCGGCCTACAGGAGTGAAATAGCCAGGCTGGTGTCATAGTGCAGCGCTAACAACCTGGAGCTTAATGCTCTGAAGACAGTGGAGATGACAGTGGACTTGAGGAAGGCCCCAGCCCCCCTCCCCCCTGTCATCCTCTGTGACTCCCCGGTGACCTCTGTGGAGTCCTTCTGCTTCCTGGGAACCATCATCAGCCAGGACCTCAAGTGGGAGCAGAACATCAGCTCCATCACTAAGAAGGTCCAGCAGAGGATGTACTTCCTGAGGCAGCTGAAGAAGTTTCACCTCCCTGAAAAGATGCTGGTAGACTTTTACACCGCCATCATCGAATCCACCCTCACGTCCTCCATCACAGTCTGGTTCGCTGCGGCCACGGCCAGAGACAAGGCCAAGCTGCAACGCGTCATCCACTCAGCAGAGAAGGTGATCGGCTGCCACCTCCCGTCTCTCCAGGAGCTGCACATCTCCAGGACCTGGAGGCGGGCAGCCAGGATTGTAGCCAACCCCTCTCATCCAGGACATAATCTCTTTCGGCCCCTCCCTTCTGGCAAGAGGCTCCGGTCCATCAGGACCAGGACCTCGCGCCACAAGAACAGCTTCTTCCCCACTGCAGCCAGCCTGCTGAACAGAACCCCAACTCCCCCAGGTGACCCCCCCTCCACCCCCCGCCCACCAAAGGACTGTCGGTGCCACTTACAGGCCCCACCATCCCAGCCCATCTGTGCTACCACTTTAATTCACCTTACTCTACTGTATAGTGTGTTGTTGTTGTTAACTTAATTTTTAACTTATTCTTAATTGCACTATACACCAAGTCAAATTCCTCGTTTTGTAAAGTGCGCTCTACTGAACCTGGCAATAAAACTTTTTCTGATTCCTGATTCTGATTCTATTAATCATTGTTTTTTATTCATTCA
Source organism: Oryzias latipes (assembly GCF_053564925.1). Lineage (NCBI taxonomy): Eukaryota > Metazoa > Chordata > Actinopteri > Beloniformes > Adrianichthyidae > Oryzias > Oryzias latipes. The sequence goes on from NC_136240.1 coordinate 13,179,377, forward strand.
AAATGCAATTAAATCAATATTTTATCTTTTTTCTTTTCCTTTTTCTTTTTTTTTTATCTCTTATATCCTTTTTTATAATCAATGTTTGAACTTCTTTTCCTTTCTATTGTCATGGTTTCAGTTTGTTGTCTTTTTTTTCGCTTTAGTTCTTGTTCTGTCTTGTTTGGTTCTGTTTCCTGTTTTATTTTGAAAGGTTTCCTGTCTTGTCATGTTTCTTGAGTTTTACTTCCTTTGGTCCCCATCTGCCCTAATCGTGTTCACCTGTGTCTTGTCTGCCCTGTCTGTATATAAGTCTTGTCTCTGCCTTCCTCCTGTGCTGGTCCATTAACTTCTGCTCATGTTGATCACGTCTTCTTGTCTGGCGTCCATGTCCCTTGCCATGCCACAGTAAGTTTTTGTTTTTAGTTTTGTCATCCTGCTCTGCAGCGCTTTTTGTTAGTTAAATAAACCCACTTGCCCTGAACCCGTTTGCCTCCCGTCTCTGCGCCTGGGTCCTACCTGCTCTCGAGTCCCCCCCCCACACGACATCTATACATCCAATGAAATTAAACTACAAATCAACAAACACAACTGATAACAAATGTCTCTAAAAAATGATGTGTATATTTGCAGAACCTTAAAAACACCAAACAAATAACAAATGCTTCCCAATTAAAGCACAAAAAATGGAACACAAAATGTAAAACCCAAGTTAGAAATTGCAATTTGAAAAAGATACTTTTTTCAGCAGCTTTTCAAAATCAATCACCAATTCTACTCTTCTGTGGATGAAACAAAGAACTCCAGAACAATGAAGCCATTTCTCTAAGTCTCTCTCACCTTCAGTTTTAAACAAGGTCTGTGAAAATCCACCATACATTGGTCACATGAACTCAGAGACCTGCTAAAAGTGCACAATTGTAAAAGCTCTTTTATATAGACAACTGTTTGTTTGCTTAGAGCTCTAAATATAAAAAAAAATGCTTTTCTATCACCTAGACACAGATGGAGAACCATATCAACTGGATTAATAACAGGGTGGCATGTTTAGACAACATGAAGCTGTCCATCACATTTTTGACCTAAACATGTAAACACATCCTTGGCTCTGCGGTTAGGAAATGGTATTTGGGAATCTCTTTATACCAGGAGCCAGCCTGGCCATTGGAACATCGCCACAGTGCCCATCCAGACTGGGACAGCAACGGGGTCCACTTCAGAGCCGTGAGCTGCTGTGTTTAACTCCAGCTGTCCCAGCAAGGTAGACAACTGCAGCAACATCCACTGACCAAGCTGACAAGCCCTGGCAGAAAAGATCCCCACAAGAAAAACACTGGCTCAGGCAGGCTGGTCAAAAAAAAATAGTTTTGCCATTGTCTTGCAGCTCGCAGATCAAGTGGTTTAGTTTTCCAGTAATGTCAGTCAAGAATGCAAGTTCAGATTCACAATGTTCATATTCACCATATTCAACAGACATCTCCTCCAATAGCACCTTAAAAATCCTGTGCTGTTTTGCTTTGCAGCTGAGGTTGTTTACAATTTTCAGAATAAGAGTCATTATATGTCCAGAGCCAATCACTTCTGCACATAAGGCCTGCTGGTGAATGACGAAGCAGTAATGCAGACATTTTGGAAAGTCTGGGTCAGCTTTACAGTGAGTGATGAAACCTGTTTGTCTATTGATCATAGCAGGAGTCCCATCTGCAGTCACTGCTACCAGCTTTTCTAATTGTACCTTTTTCTGCACAAAAACTCCTTCACCGTGTTATACATTTCAACTCCTCTTGTAGTTGTCTGTTAGGGCAGATGTGTCAGGAGTTCTTCTCTTGTGGAAACCAAAAGCTATGCTGTACCGTTGCCGTCCACAGACTCATCACACTGGACGTTAACCACCTGCACTTTGCAAGATCCCGGTCCAGCTAATTGGCCAAGTTATCAGACATAGCTGACACTCATCTAGACATTGTAGTGGAAATTGAATGAGTTCTATTGTTCTCATCCTTAGGGACAGTGATAGCAATTATCATCATTGCTTGAATTTTTTTCATGCTATATGCAAAAGTCTTTGTCCCTTAAGGCAACAGATTACAGCCCCCCCCCCCCCCCCCCCCCCAGGCTGCTGTCGTATTAACAATAGCTTGGAGCTCCAGAATGGACAAGAAAAAACGACGAGAATGGCTCGAGCAGGGCGTTGCTCACGGGGCGGTCGCTCGTGCCATGCGGTCGCACGTGCTCGGGCCCGCTAAATGCTACTTGTAGCTTTAATTAGGGCCCGAGCATGGAGTGCAAGGACCCTATTGTAATTCGAATGTTTATTATTATTATTATTATTATTATTATTATTCTACCGGAAGAGTCGCCTTTTTGAGGCCTTTAACATACCCCAAAACTCACCAAATTTGGCACACACATCAGGAGTCGCGAAAAATTTCGTATTTTATAGGAGATTGGCATGGGCGCAGAAAAACGGCTTGATAGCGCCACCTACAGTGACTTTTGTCCCGACGCCCCGCATACGCTTTAACGTACAAGCTTGATTTTTACAGGGCATGTTCTTCAGATGGAGACCTACAAAAAAGTCTGAAAGGACCCACCTGTCACTCGCACAGGAAGTCTGATATATTGAGGTCAATATGTCATTTTTGCTTCATTTTGGACATTTGCAGGCCTCACTCTAGAGCGAACTCCTCCTAGAGATTTGTGAATAATGACTCCAAACTTTGGTTTTGTAAACTAAACACATGTCCGATGTTAAATTGCGAAGCTTTTACGTTTTTACGGTTGTTTGTGACCGTGGCGGCGCGTCGAAAATGGAGGTCATTTTGAAAACACGCCATGAAAAGAAAAATGGCCATTACTCAGCCATGCAAAATCCAATATTATCCAAAGTTGATATGCATGATTGTAGTCTGACTTTGAACACATCTGCAGTGGAAGAATCTGGAATAGGTGTAGCGCCACCTGCTGGTAAAAGGAAATGACATGTTTTACTTGGAGCATCACTGCTCCAAGTAGGATGAGCCGACACACCTCAAAATGATGTCCACCTGTTGAAAAGCCATTGATGTTTACTCTGATAAAAAGCCATAATTTTCAATGCGGGGGTGTGGTCGTGACAGAGCGGCGAAGTTGGGCGTCTCGCCATGCACACAAAAGTTGCTCTCACGTGCACATTCCTTGTCCAATCTCACTGAAATTCAATAGAGGTGATGAGGCTTCCATTCTGAACCCATGGATATGACAATCTTCGACGAGCTCCATAGCGCCACCTAGATATTGACAAATACATTTTATGTCACATTCTGACCTATCTTTTCTCTGTGCTTTGTCCGACATTCATAAAATTACAACAGGAGATACTCATAAGGGTCTTCTCTCATCGTCTAAAGTTTCATGGGTGTACACCTGACGGTGCCTGCGCAAGCCACCACCAAACAGGAAGTGGTTGATTGCGTTGCAGTCAGATAATTAAAAATTCATAAAAAATCAGCCGTTTGTATCACGAGGCTGAGATTTCAGAATGAGAGGCCTCTTACATATCTCCAACTTAGATACACAGCACTTGCATGGGTGAACAAAAAACGGCTCAATAGCGCCACCTACCATGTTTGTTTTTGAGAGCCCCGCCATGTTCTTTAACATACAAGCTTGATATTTACAGGACATGTTCATCAGATGGAAACCTACAAAAAAGTCTCTTGGGACCAAGCTGTCAGTCGCACAGGAAGTCTGCTATATTGATGTCAATATGTCAGTTTTGCTCTATTTTGGTCCTTTGCAGGCCTCGTTCTAGAACGAACTCCTCCTAGAGATTTTTGAACAATGACTCCAAACTTTGGTTTTGTAAACTAAACACATGTCCGATCTTAAATTGCGAAGCTTTTAAGTTTTTACGGTTGTTTGTGACCGTGGCGGCGCGTCAAAATTTGAGGTCGTTTCGAAATCACGCCATGAAAAGAAAAATGGCCATTACTCAGCCATAAATAATCTAATCTGATCCAAATTTGTTGTGCATGATTGTAGTCTGACTTTGGACACATCTGCAGTCGAAAAATCCGAAACAGGTGTAGCGCCACCTGTTGGCAACAGGAAATGACATGTTTTACTTGGAGCATCACTGCTCCAAGTAGGATGAGCAAACACACCTCAAAATGACGTCCACCTGTTGAAAAACCATTGAAGTTTACTCTGATGAAAAACAAATCTTTCAACGCGGGGGTGTGGTCGTGACAGAGCGGCGAAGTTGGGTATCTCGCCATGCACAAATGTTGCTCTCACGTTCACATTCTTTGTCTGATCTCACTGAAATTTAATAGATTTGATGAAACTTCCATTCTGAACCCATGGATATGACAATTTTGGACGAGCTATATATGTTCATAAATGATCATGAAGCATGATCATATAATCAAGCTTCATAGGAAATCAGCCGTTTGTCTCAGGAAGCTGAGATTTCAGAATTAGATGCGTCTTACAAAGCTCCACGTTTGAAAAGCAGCACTATACGTACGAGAAACATTTAACCACCTTAATCACCCTATTGTGCTGAAAGCAAATTTTTGGACATTTTGACTCAAGCAAATATTTTTATCATAACATCTGTTTAGTTTATCAGCACCAAAATAAAAAATATTTACATTTATAAAATGAACTGGTCAACTCTAGGATTTTATCTATTCAATCTTACATCCTCAAGCTTTTCATCAGTCTCCCCTGCTGCAGGAGTGGAGTTAGCCCCCCGGCTGTGTGCTCACATGTAAATTAGCCACGAGTGGCAGACAGAAAGTAGAACAGTTAGAAAGCCTAGTTCAACACTAAAATACAGCAATTTCCTTTGTTTTGTTTGTCTTTTATACATCCTTAGCACTAATCATTGCTTTTTTATTCATCCAAAATACAATTAACTTTATATTTTATCTTTTTTTTTTTTTTTACAAACAAAATATATGAATGTGCTCCAAAACAAAACCCAGTCTCAGTACACTCCTACAGATGTAACATCAGACAGTAAATGTCTCTTTTATGCTTTTTTAATCAATGCTGCAACTTCTTTTCATTTCCTTTCAATACATCCAAAGAAATTAAACTACAACGACAACAAACACAACATATAGCAAATGTCTCTAAGAAGATTGTGTATATACATTATGTACCACCTTTAAACACCAAATAAATAACAAATCTTTCTAATACAATCACAAAAAATGGAACACAAAATGTAAAACCCAAATTAGAAATTGCAATTTTAAAAAGATACATTTTTCAGCAGCTTTTCAAAATCAATCACATATTTTACTCTTCTGTGGATGAAACAAAGAAGTCCAGAGCAATGTAGCCACTTCTCCAAAGTCTCTGTCACCTTCAGTTTTACACAAAGTCTGTGAAAATCCACCATACATTGGTCACATGTATTCAGAGACCTGCTAAAAGTCCACAATTGTAAAAGCTCTTTTATATAGACAACTGTTTGTTTGCTTGGAGCTCTAAATATAAAAAAATGCTTTTCTATCACCTAGACACAGATGGAGAACCATATCAACTGGATTAGTAACAGGGAAACATGTTTAGGTTTAAACTTACATCAATAGACAACATGAAGCTGTTCATCACATTTTTGACCTAAACATGTAAACACATCCTTGGCTCTGCGGTTAGGAAATGGTACTTGGGAATCTCTTCATACCAGGAGCCAGCCTGAACATTGGAACATCACCACAGTGCCCATCCAGACTGGGACAGCAACGGGGTCCACTTCACAGCCGTGAGGCTGCTGTGTTTAACTCCAGCTGTCCCAGCAAGGGAGACAACTGCAGCGACATCCACTGACCAAGCTGGCAAGCCCTGGCAGAAAAGATCCCCACAAGAAAAACACTGGCTCAGGCAGGCTGGTCAATAAAAAAATATAGTTTTACCAATGTCTTGCAGCTCGCAGATCAAGTGGTTTAGTTTTCCAGTAATGTCAGTCAAGAATACAAGTTCAGATTCACCATATTCAGCAGATATCTCCACCAATAGCACCTTAAAAATCCTGTTCTGTTTTGCTTTGCAGCTGAGGTTTTTTATGATTTTCATAATAGGAGTCATTATATGTCCAGAGCCAATCACTTCTGCACATAAGGCCTACTGGTGAAAGAAGCAGCAGTAATGCAGACATTTTGGAAAGTCTGGGTCAGCTTTACAGTGAGTGATGAAACCTGTTTGTCGGTCAATCATAGCAGGAGCCCCGTCTGCAGGTATGGCTACCAGCTTTTCTAATGGTACCTTTTTCTGCACAAAAACTCCTTCACCGTGTTATACATTTCAACTCCTCTTGTAGTTGTCTGTTAGGGCAGATGTGTCAGGAATTCTTCTCTTGTGGAAACCAAAAGCTATGCTGTACTGTTGCCGTCAACAGACTCATCACACTGGACGTTAAACCACCTGCACTTTGTAAGATCCCGGTCCAGCTAATTGGCCAAGTTATCAGACATAGCTGACACTCATCTAGACATTGTAGTGAAAATTGAATGAGTTCTATTGTTCTCATCCTTAGGGACAGTGATAGCAATTATCATCATTGCTTGTTTTTTAATCTGATAAAAACCTTCTTCTACTTGATGAGAAAATGAGCAGGTCTAAACGAGTCTTAGATTTAAGAATTTTTTTCATGCTATATGCAAAAGTCTTTGTCCTTTAAGGCAACAGATTATAGTCCCCCCCCCCCCCCCCCCCCCACAGGCTGCTGTCATATTAACATTAGCTTGGAGCTCCAGAATGGACAAGAAAAAACGACGAGAATGGCTCGAGCAGGGCGTTGCTCACGGGGCGGTCGCTCGTGCCAGGCGGTGGCACGTGCTCGGGCCCGCTAAATGCTACTTGTAGCTTTAATTATTATTATTATTATTATTCTTCCGACTTTTCCGTCGCCTTTTTGAGGCCTTTAACATACCCCAAAACTCACCAAATTTTGTATACACATCAGGAATCGCGAAAAATTTTATATTTTATAGGAGAACGGCATAGGTAAACAAAAATGGCTCGATAGCGCCACCTGCAAAATTTGTTTTCGCGAGCACCTCCATATGCTTTATAGTACAAACCTGATTTTAACAGGGCATGTTCATCGGATAGAAACCTACAAAAAAGTCTCTTGGGACCAAGCTGTCAGTCGCACAGGAAGTCTGATATTTTGATGACAATATGTCATTTTTGCTGTATTTTGGTCATTTGCAGGCCTCGCTCTAGAACAAACTCCTCCTAGAGATTTGAGAGTAATGACTCCAAACTTTGGTTTTGTAAACTAGACACATGTCCGATGTTAAATTGCAAAGCTTTTAAGTTTTTATGGATGTTTGTGACCATGGCGGCGCGTCAAAATTGGAGGTCGTTTCGAAAACACGCCATGAAAAGAAAAATGGCCATTACTCAGCCATGCATAATCCAATCTGATCCAAAATTGATGTGCATGATTGTAGTCTGACTCTGAACACATCTGCAGTGAAAAAATCTGGAAAAAGTGTAGCGCCACCTGCTGGCAAGAGGAAATGACATGTTTTACTTGGAGCATCACTACTCCGAGTAGGATGAGCCGACACACCTGAAAATGACGTCCACCTGTTGAAAAGCCATTGAAGTTTACTCTGACAAAAAACCATAACTTTCAATGCGGGGGTGTGGTCGTGACAGAGCGGCAAAGTTGGGCATCTCGCTATGCACACAAAAGTTGCTCTCACGTGCACATTCCTTGTCCAATCTCACTGAAATTCAATGGATATGATGAAGCTTCTATTCTGAACCCATGGGTATGACAATCTTGGACGAGCTCTATAGCGCCACCTAGTTATTGCATTGGGCACATTCTGCCCTGTATTTTCTCTTTGCTTTGTCCGATGTGCATGAAATTAAAACTGGAGATACTCAGAAGGGTCCTCTCTCATCATGTAAAGTTTCATGGGTGTACACCTGACGGTGCCTGCGTAACAGGAAGTGGTCGATTATGTGCACCCAAATAATAGAAATTTATTATAAATCAGCCGTTTGTCTCAGGAAGCTGAGATTTCAGAATTAGATGCCTTTAATAACCTCCAGCTTTGATATGTAACACTATAGGGTCTACGAGAAACTTCATCACTTGATTTTTTTAATCAAATTTTGGACTGAACAAAGATTTTTAGCATAAATTCTGTTTAGGTTATCAGCACCAAGAATTCAACTTTCATAGGCATTTATGTGCTACTGCTTCCTAAAAAAATTCAGAATGATTGAAGTTACAGGTGAACTTTTAGACATCATTTCATCCAAAAAGGTCCGAAAACGTCTTTTTAGGCAAAACTGCAAACACCTATTTTTTTGCATAACTTATCTTTCAAATATCAGCACAAAAAAATTAAAAACGGTAGGGATCTGTGTTTGCTGCCTTCCATATTTTTTTCAGACTTAAAAGTGTAACAGATGATTTATAAAAAATCCTTTTTCATCCAAAAACCTGTGTTAAATCTGTCTAGACTCCAAACAAACATTTTTTTATGGTAACTTCTGTTTCAACAATCGACACCAATTTTCACAGACCTATAGCTAAACATGTCCCATAGCTACCTGAATATTTTCATAGATATAAAATGAACTGGTCATTCTAACATCTGGCATTCTAACATCTAACATGTTACATGTCAAAGCCTCTCTCAGCCTGGCTCTGCTGAAGGAGTCGTGTTACAACCCCGCCCCCTCCTGCTGGGACCCCTGCTATGTAAATTAGCAAGCAGTGAACAGAGAGATGAGGAGTAAGAATGGCCATTATTCAGGCATGCATAATCCAAAGACAGCCAGTTAAACACTGAAAGACATATTTTTTCGGTATGTCTTTCATACATCTTTAGTATTAAAAACTCTCCAAGATGAATGTGCCTGACTCCACCTGCAGGTGGATCACAGACTTCCTGACGGACAGACAGCAGTATGTGAGGCTGGGGAAGCTCGTCTCAGATACTCGGACCACAAGCACCGGATCCCCCCAGGGCTGTGTCCTTTCACCCCTGTTACTCTCCCTGTACACAAACAGCTGCACAGCTGGTCACCTGTCTGTCAAACTCCTGAAGTTTGCTGACGACACCACACTCATCGGCCTCATCTCTGACGGAGATGAGTCGGCCTACAGGAGTTAAATAGCCAGGCTGGTGTCATAGTGCAGCGCTAACAACCTGGAGCTTAAGACAGTGGAGATGACAGTGGACTTCAGGAAGGCCCCAGCCCCCCTCCCCCCTGTCATCCTCTGTGACTCCCCGGTGACCTCTGTGGAGTCCTTCTGCTTCCTGGGAACCATCATCAGCCAGGACCTCAAGTGGGAGCAGAACATCAGCTCCATCACTAAGAAGGTCCAGCAGAGGATGTACTTCCTGAGGCAGCTGAAGAAGTTTCACCTCCCTGAAAAGATGCTGGTAGACTTTTACACCGCCATCATCGAATCCACCCTCACGTCCTCCATCACAGTCTGGTTCGCTGCGGCCACGGCCAGAGACAAGGCCAAGCTGCAACGCGTCATCCACTCAGCAGAGAAGGTGATCGGCTGCCACCTCCCGTCTCTCCAGGAGCTGCACATCTCCAGGACCTGGAGGCGGGCAGCCAGGATTGTAGCCAACCCCTCTCATCCAGGACATACCGTAAATTCCGGACTACAAAGCGCACCCGATTACAAGCCGCACCCACCCATATTCACGTGTTAGACTGCTTTTATACATATACAAGCCGCGTCAGAGTACAAGCCGCGCATGTGTTAGCCGATATTGTCATCCAGACAGATCACGCCCAACATCCCAGAGTGCAATTTATTAGGACATTGTGGGTGGTGCCAGTATTGACTCTGGCTCATGTATTTGAGTGTATCGACATCTGTCAAACAGCATGGACCTCTATTCTGTTCACAAGTCCCTCAGTTATGGTGTTTTTATTTCTTTTTTTTTTTTACTTATTGACAATCTAGGTATCTAACATAAAATTACAAACAGTAACCATATAATCAACATTACATCCCTGAGTTATAATGAGGAAATTTACATCCGCGATTCCACATTTCCCATGAGTCTTAGGGGCTAAAGGCGGGGCCAACGCCCGGCTCGCCATTCTGTTGTACGTGTTTAAGAATTAGCAAGTAGCAGCAGTGCATGGAGGGGTGAACGGGAAAAGCTCTCCTTCCGCTTGTGTCGCAGCAGCGTTATGGGAGTAACAGGACTGGTTAGAAAACACAACGGTAAAATAAAGCAGCGGCGACTGAAAAGCGCGCGCCTCAGCGCGATACGCGCGCCTCAGTGCGGCGCGCGCGTCAGAATTCAGAAGCCTCTGCACTCCGCGGACGCCTCTGCGCTCCGCTCCTGCCCCGCGCGCTCCTTGTCTCCCCTTCCTATCTACTCCGACACCTCTGGCCAGGGCAGCTTCAAGGAGGAGCACTTCGTCCCCGTTGCGCCGGTGGACGGAGCAAATCGTTTCTGTGCAAAGCAATCGGACTTAATACTGTACGTTTTGTGTATGAGGGGCGGATGCGTTGTTACGTGTGGGAGCCATCAGACTGCCATCGGCCCCGCAGCTCAATCAGCAGGAGAAGATGTCTCCAGCTCACACGGAGGCTGTGAGTTTTTCAAAGCAAAATTCCGCTTTTACGGTTTCCTTAGAAATTCACTCCATGCGCTGTTCTCTCCGTCACGCAGCAAACCGGCTTTTCCAAACCCGTTGGTGACGGTGGACTTTTTTACGCTGCTTTTAACGATTGCTTTTAACTTGAAAGCTTCATCATAATGTACCGGCGATCACGTGCACGTTGGGTCTAATGGCCCCAAAGGATTATGGGATGCGGCCGGGCATGCGTGTTTCGTTTTGTTGAACCATGACTGAAGTGTCTAAGACCTGAAGTCAAGTCCATGCTGTTTGGCTGCTTAGAGGTGTGTTGAATAAAAATGCCTCGTGCTTGGTGTTAGATAGAGAATTCAAACTATTCACTGAGTTCGAAAGTACGTACATGGCGGCCGCCAATTAAATCCATAAATTAGCCGCGTCACTGAATAAGCCGCAAGGCTGTAAGCGCAGGAAAAAAGTAGCGGCTTGTAGTCCGGAAATTACGGTAATCTCTTTCGGCCCCTCCCTTCTGGCAAGAGGCTCCGGTCCATCAGGACCAGGACCTCGCGCCACAAGAACAGCTTCTTCCCCACTGCAGCCAGCCTGCTGAACAGAACCCCAACTCCCCCAGGTGACCCCCCCCCCCCCCCCCCCCCCGTCCACCAAAGGACTGTCGGTGCCACTTACAGGTCCCACCATCCCAGCCCATCTGTGCTCCCACTTTAATTCACCTTACTCTACTGTATATAGTGTGTTGTTGTTGTTAACTTAATTTTTAACTTATTCTTAATTGCACTATACACCAAGTCAAATTCCTCGTTTTGTAAAGTGCGCTCTACTGACCCTGGCAATAAAACTTTTTCTGATTCCTGATTCTGATTCTGATTCTATTAATCATTGTTTTTTATTCATTCAAAATGCAATTAAATCAATATTTTATTTTTTTTCTTTTCCTTTTTCTTTTTTTTTTATCTCTTATATCCTTTTTTATAATCAATGTTTGAACTTCTTTTCCTTTCTATTGTCATGGTTTCAGTTTGTTGTCTTTTTTTTCGCTTTAGTTCTTGTTCTGTCTTGTTTGGTTCTGTTTCCTGTTTTATTTTGAAAGGTTTCCTGTCTTGTCATGTTTCTTGAGTTTTACTTCCTTTGGTCCCCATCTGCCCTAATCGTGTTCACCTGTGTCATGTCTGCCCTGTCTGTATATAAGTCTTGTCTCTGCCTTCCTCCTGTGCTGGTCCATTAACTTCTGCTCATGTTGATCACGTCTTCTTGTCTGGCGTCCATGTCCCTTGCCATGCCACAGTAAGTTTTTGTTTTTAGTTTTGTCATCCTGCTCTGCAGCGCTTTTTGTTAGTTAAATAAACCCACTTGCCCTGAACCCGTTTGCCTCCCGTCTCTGCGCCTGGGTCCTACCTGCTCTCGAGTCCCCCCCCCACACGACATCTATACATCCAATGAAATTAAACTACAAATCAACAAACACAACTGATAACAAATGTCTCTAAAAAATGATGTGTATATTTGCAGAACCTTAAAAACACCAAACAAATAACAAATGCTTCCCAATTAAAGCACAAAAAATGGAACACAAAATGTAAAACCCAAGTTAGAAATTGCAATTTGAAAAAGATACTTTTTTCAGCAGCTTTTCAAAATCAATCACCAATTCTACTCTTCTGTGGATGAAACAAAGAACTCCAGAACAATGAAGCCATTTCTCTAAGTCTCTCTCACCTTCAGTTTTAAACAAGGTCTGTGAAAATCCACCATACATTGGTCACATGAACTCAGAGACCTGCTAAAAGTGCACAATTGTAAAAGCTCTTTTATATAGACAACTGTTTGTTTGCTTAGAGCTCTAAATATAAAAAAAAATGCTTTTCTATCACCTAGACACAGATGGAGAACCATATCAACTGGATTAATAACAGGGTGGCATGTTTAGACAACATGAAGCTGTCCATCACATTTTTGACCTAAACATGTAAACACATCCTTGGCTCTGCGGTTAGGAAATGGTATTTGGGAATCTCTTTATACCAGGAGCCAGCCTGGCCATTGGAACATCGCCACAGTGCCCATCCAGACTGGGACAGCAACGGGGTCCACTTCAGAGCCGTGAGCTGCTGTGTTTAACTCCAGCTGTCCCAGCAAGGGAGACAACTGCAGCAACATCCACTGACCAAGCTGACAAGCCCTGGCAGAAAAGATCCCCACAAGAAAAACACTGGCTCAGGCAGGCTGGTCAAAAAAAAATAGTTTTGCCATTGTCTTGCAGCTCGCAGATCAAGTGGTTTAGTTTTCCAGTAATGTCAGTCAAGAATGCAAGTTCAGATTCACCATATTCATATTCACCATATTCAACAGACATCTCCTCCAATAGCACCTTAAAAATCCTGTGCTGTTTTGCTTTGCAGCTGAGGTTGTTTACGATTTTCAGAATAAGAGTCATTATATGTCCAGAGCCAATCACTTCTGCACATAAGGCCTGCTGGTGAATGACGCAGCAGTAATGCAGACATTTTGGAAAGTCTGGGTCAGCTTTACAGTGAGTGATGAAACCTGTTTGTCTATTGATCATAGCAGGAGTCCCATCTGCAGTCACTGCTACCAGCTTTTCTAATTGTACCTTTTTCTGCACAAAAACTCCTTCACCGTGTTATACATTTCAACTCCTCTTGTAGTTGTCTGTTAGGGCAGATGTGTCAGGAGTTCTTCTCTTGTGGAAACCAAAAGCTATGCTGTACTGTTGCCGTCCACAGACTCATCACACTGGACGTTAACCACCTGCACTTTGCAAGATCCCGGTCCAGCTAATTGGCCAAGTTATCAGACATAGCTGACACTCATCTAGACATTGTAGTTGAAATTGAATGAGTTCTATTGTTCTCATCCTTAGGGACAGTGATAGCAATTATCATCATTGCTTGAATTTTTTTCATGCTACATGCAAAAGTCTTTGTCCCTTAAGGCAACAGATTACAGCCCCCCCCCCCCCCCCCCCCCCCCCCCCCCCCCCCCAGGCTGCTGTCGTATTAACAATAGCTTGGAGCTCCAGAATGGACAAGAAAAAACGACGAGAATGGCTCGAGCAGGGCGTTGCTCACGGGGCGGTCGCTCGTGCCATGCGGTCGCACGTGCTCGGGCCCGCTAAATGCTACTTGTAGCTTTAATTTTCCTGATGTTTTTTTACCTTTAAAACCAGAGCATTAGTTCCAGTCTTACAGCCTTTAGACTACCCTAAGGCCAGATCCAAATTGCTTCCTTACACCCACGGCTTCTCTCTATTCCTGCATTTATCCCTACAAAAGGAGACATATGGGGAAAAAAAAGTACATAACGTTGGTTTTATATGTAAAAGTCATACAAGAACAAAACATCAATACTTACACTTAAATGTAAACTTCTGTGCTTCAGAACGCACCTACATGAAGAAATGTTATTTTTCCTACTGACAGAGGGAAAGCCAGCCCTAAGTCGCTAAACGGCTCCTCCTTGAAAAAATAAAAAAAACACTTGCGGACACCTCTTCAGCTTCAAAAACCCCCACAATTGGAGCACAGGGTTGGGAAACAATTTTAATTCTGCCAAACTCTTCAAGCCTTCACACAATTATTGTGATTCCAGATTCTAAACTGGAGAAATAAAGCTTTGCGCTGATACGCAACACGTTATAGGGATTTGCTTACACAATCAATGTACAGCAGCTGATATTGTCACATAAAAAAGCGGCTTTGCACCGTTATGTGCAAAGCTTTACATCAATGATATGTTGCATATTAATGTGAATCTGATATGAAAAGCAGTTTTCCTGCGCGTCAGAATCAGCTGATTAATGCTGATCACATAAGTGGTCGAAGAGTTACAGTGTGTCAAAGAGCGCATGTTACGTAGGTGTTACCAGCAACATCTCCGGTGTAAAAGGGTTAGTTAGTGTTTTATTAAAGTTGCTCCTTTTTGCACTTATGTGTTACTCTTGTACAGCTGTTGTCTTTGCAATTTCTATTTGCAGAAAAAGAGATTGATCCTTTTAAATATCAACCGTTGCTAGCTCGATTTGTATGGTTTTTATGGTGTGTCACAAAGGTTTTAAGAAGCTTTATTTTGAGATGAGCTTGATCTGATTACACTTTTCTTTAACCCTTGTGCTATCCTAGGCACTTTAACATTGGGAGTTGGGTCATCTAGACCCACTAGACAGTGCTCTGAACCTTTTTTCTTCAGTGATTTCTGATCTTCAATGGTGTCCATGGATTACATGAAATCTTTCCACCTTTGTCCACCTTTGTCATGGTAGGGAGAACACGTCAATGTAAGGGTGGGGTCATCTAAGATAGCACAAGGGTTAAACTGGCATTTGATTTTGGTCTGCTCCTTAAGCTTTGCTATGATGCATTTTCTGCTTTACCTCTATTTTTCCAGCAAAGGTTTTTTTGGTGATATTCCATTCATGTTGAGGCCAGGTCACTTCTAATTGGTTAACTTTTTAAAAATTTTCAAATCCCTCAACGTTGACTCAAGCGAATGTATTCTCAAGAAGTAGAAAGAGATAAAATAAAAGTAAAAATCAAAGGAGAGAATCATTTTTCTTTAATAGTTTTTTCTTAAAAGTTTTAAATGGTAGACATTTGCATCCTTGGGAAGCATTTACTATCCAGGTTTAGCCTTTAAGAACTACAGTCAATCCAAAGTTGGTGTTTGTGGTGCTTTTTCCCCGAAATGTAATGTGGGAACAACTTACAAACATGGCTTTGTAAAACAGTTAACCCTTGTGCTATCCTATGACCTCACCCTTACATTGATGTGTTCTTCCTACCATGACAAAGGTGGATAAAGGTGGAAAGACACCAGTGAAGATCACAAATCATTGAAGAAAAAAGGTTCAGAGCACTGTCTAGTGGGTCTAGATTACCCAACTCCCAATGTTTAAGTGCCTAGGATAGCACAAGGGTTAAGCTACGTTCACACCACCTTCTGCAATGCAAATTTAAGCAGCCACTTCCAATCAAAAGTCTATATAAGCACTCATTAATGTGTATTTCAGGTTTCCATGTTCAAAACATTCACGCATCGCTACGTAGTACAAAAAGCTTGGAGCAAGTTTTATGAGAGTTGCACCGCTTTGCCATTTTGCACCAAGCCTTTACCAACTGTAAGTGGCAGACATGCACTAGTAAACAGTAGAAAAATAAGAAAAAGCCTCTCCCAGCTCCCATAGGCTAAATGCACGTTCAAGAAACCATGTTTAGCTTTAGCTCACATCACATGCCCGTATTGTCCGTAGCCTAACAGGGAAACATCATGACTGCTTGTTTTTGGCAGTCAGTTACATGTTATCGTACCCTATAAAGACATGCATCACACTAACCAAATAATGTTGTTTGGACTGCCTTTGCAAGTAGCCTACATCAGTGTCCAGCTGGACTTTAAAGTGCAAAAAAAAAAAATACTTGCCTCCGGATCAAGAATGTATTCCTCTAACTTACTCTATTGTTAGGCTAAAGCAGCAGCTGCCATGAAATCCAAGTCCTAAACAAAGATAAACTGTGAATTTGAAACATCATCAGGTGAAGATCAAAAATGCATCAACAAAAAGAGTAAGGACTGCATTTATCAACCAACTGATGGTCCCTCATGAGCTCATAATCAAAGAGCTGTTTGGATCATTTATTTCAGTAAAAAAATACTTCACTTCGTATTTTTGCTTTTTTCTTGGCCAGCGTCTAACTGCTGAAACAAATTACACACAATTTTGATGAATGACATGACTTTTCCCCAACAATCTTACAACGTCTTGGCTATTTATTTTCAGCCAATTTTATTGCTCATTCCAGAGTTACCCGAAACTCTGGTGTATCGCTTTAGAACAATGACAAATTATACTTTTAAATGCTGATGATTAAAAGATTATCTTCAAGTGAGAAATATCCTTTTGCAGAACTCAAATGTGTAATCATGCAGTTTTGCGTCTGTACCCTTTTTCTCCATCCATCACACAAAAACACCATCAGGTACTTGTTCTTTGATAAAACCGACATGTTGCAAATAAATTTGTGAGAAAAAACACCTTCATGACATAGAGCTTAAGAACCATTGCATTTTTTTAAAGAAGCTGTGTATTCAGTGTTTTTTGCAACACCATGTCACACGTTCCCTTTAAACTCTAATCTGTTACTGAAATAACAGGAGAGCAACAAGTCTTATTTTTAAAGAAGTGCTTTTTGGAAGCACAATAAAATATACTCCACCCTCTTTTTCTCGATAAAACTTTGCATGATGAGGAATTTAGTACACCAGATCAACACTTGTGGATTGCTAGACTTGTAAGAAAAAAGGATATTGAACCAAATTTGTTTTAGAAACACTCCTAAACTCTACAACGTTTTCTAACCCCTTTCTTAATTTTAGGTTACCATTCTTACAAATGTGCAACTTGCCTAACACTTATGGCACTTTTTGGCTTAGGAAAACTACTTTGAGAGGGGTCGGGGAAAGTTAGAGATTCCAGATTACAAATTTGTAAACACTAAAATTAAAATTTTTGGGAACATCAGAAAGAAACTTAATTTCGTAAGCCAGAAAACCAAGAACCTTCGTGAATGATAGACTTTTGAAAACCACTTTGTGTTTTTGTTTTGTACAACAAGAGCACCAGGTAAGTGAAATGATGGCTTTAGATTAATTTAATACCTTCAGTGTGATCAGACACTACTGTTATACTTTGCAGCACTTTGATATAACTACATTATACAATGCAATGTGTTTTATACTACATACTACAAAAAATGAGATGTTAAAGACCCACTTCAATGAAAATTGTGTTTTTGGTGATTTTAACATCTTCCTGTGGCATTTTTCTGGTGACGATGAATGACAGACATATATTAAGAACATTTCTGAGCTCCATTAGCAGGGGCGGGTCCCTGCACCAACGATCCTGCTACAACTCAGGGGCAACTGTCTCATAAACTGCGTCAGCTTCCCAGAAATTATGTCCTATAAAAGTTTTTATTTTATTTTTCTATTTTGGCTAAAAACTTCATTGATAAAAAACCACTGGGAAAACTTTTACAATAGATGAATGATTATGATCATTAATCTTTAACAATCACAATCTCAATTGATGATCATAATCTCAATAGAACTCTCAATGGATTATTAGAGTGGGACTTTAAAGAGATTAAACAGAAAAATGTGCACACATTAAATTTATCTCCAAGTGGAAAAAGATTTGAATAATAATGCTTACCAATTTGTGACAATGCAGTTATAATCTGAAGTATGGTAGGATTGTACGCACAACAGCGAAAAGAGATATTCACTTTACACTGCACAAACAAAAACAAAATAACAATTTTATAATGCACACAAATATAAATTTATGCAGTTTACCTTATCTGATTTACCTCTAGCTGCTTTTATAAAAGTGCTAATACAATACCAGGGTTTTGTTTCACCCTCAGTCTGACAAGGTTTGGACTTACTGAGGTTATGACACCGCAGCTTAAGGCCCGTTCACACCGGGACGAATTTCGCCGGCGATTTTCCCCGACGTTTAACGCCTCGTGACTAAACAAAGGGCACCAATGAGAGTGTGCACACCGACGCGAAAAAACGCCACGCGTCAAAGCGTCAAAAAAAAAAAACGCCTCGGGTTCGTTTTTTTTTTTTTGACGCTTCGTGTCGAAATCTATTCGACCAATGAGAATGGCGCTTTTGCACACGTGTCTGGAGCTTCTGAAGTTACAGTAAAACACAACTTGGGGGCGCTCAAACACAAAACTGCCTTTCTGAGCACACATACCAGCGAAGAAGATAGACGCCAAGTAGCGTCTACACTGCCGCGAAGAAATAATGACGGACATTCTAAAATATCCCCGAACCAAGCACCAGTTGGAGCTACTGGTGCTTGAAATATTCATGTTTTCTTTGTATTATTCGGACAAGTGCGTAAATACTTGCTCTCTTCTTCTGAGTGAAAAGCGACTTTAAGAAGCGTAAAGTTGCGCAGCGCCACCTTGTGTGCAGGGGTATTTCTGTTTACATTAAGCGCCATCTAATGTCAGGGAATGAAATTGCATGTTCGCTCGGCTCATCGTCAGCGAAAATCGCCTGGGTGTGAACACAAAAAACGTGGCGAAAAACGCTGGCGAATAACGCCTGGCGAATATTCGTCCCGGTGTGTACGGACCTTTACACTGCAAAATGAGATTGCCTAAAAATAAAAAAAAAACACTAATCTTAAGAAAATAGAATTACTAGAATGTAGTAAAATTATGTTTATGCAGCTAATAATCTGTACTGAACAAGAAATCATAAGATATCAAAATCTAGAAATAGGGATTTCCACACACTGCTAGAAAGAATAATTTACAATTGAGTTTACAGTAAACAGCCCAAGAGAATATATATGTATATATATATATATATATATATATATATATATACATATATATATATATATATATGCTAATTGTTTGCATGTTTTGAGTTTTTTTATACCTAATCGTAGTGCATTTTAATTACAGTGACAAAAAAACTGGTGTAATAAGTAGAAATTACTACTTTTAGAAAAAAATGTGAACAGAACAAAATACAATCTTAGTCGGCCGGTCTTAATACTCATGACATGGCCTTAATAACAACTGTGCTCAATGTGAAAAACACTGAGAGCTTTAATGTGGCTTTTCTATATTATGAATAGGTTCTGTTAAATTAAATGCAAAGATGTCTTATTTCCTAAATCAAGCAATTCGAGTTTTTTTTTAATCTTGAATCAAGTTTTTCCTATTGTCAAGAGTATGGAGCAAAAGGATTTGGACTCATTTTAATAATAATTCCATTATTTCTAGATCCTCACTAAATGAAATAAGGAATTCTCCCCTGTGCCATCAATGACAACAGCTTGTAAAAGTCTAGAGCAATCAGTTAAAACAACTTCAAACCTGTTAAAATATCTTAAATGTCTAAAGACAAGGTGTGATATCTTTGCAGTTTGCAGTGAACAAATATGGGGTCAGTTCAATTTGTGCCACAGCTTTTTTTGTTAAAAATGTTGACTAATCTTCCATCTGTATTTTTTGTTGTATATTAGTTAGTTCTACATAAATGCAAACTTTGGATGATCTTGACATTTATGTCATCATACTTAATTTCTAGGATGCTAAATAATATTGCTAAATCTTAAAAGGAAGCTGAATAAAGTAAACAGAAATGGACACATCACAGGAAATAAAATAAAAAACAAAGTTTTTTTTATTTTTACAATAACAGGTACACTGTAAAGCTTTTTTTAAGAAACTAATAAGTTAACTAAGGTAAAGGTTAAGGAGAATCATTATGAATTCAAAAAAAGAGTTAGATGTCCCGAGGTTTTCCAGATTTGTATAGGTGAAATAGAGGTTCAAAATCTTTTTTTACCTAGTCTGTTGTCACTACAAATACAATGATGTTAATTAGTCTATTGGGATATTAAATATTAATGTCAGGTGGAAATGTTATTATCTTAACCACCAGGATACTGGCCAATACTCTTTTTATATATTATTTTCTTGCAGCTATATACCCTATTCCAAGAGACAAATGCAGTCATGTCACAGAGGTCTATGTATTTCATCTGTGGAAAGGATAAAACCTCACTTTTCTCAGCAGGTTTCTCACAGCCGAGCTCATGAACAGAGATAACAAGGGGCTGTTGTGTTGTATTCTACACCACCTGCCAAAGAGACAGATACAAATGTGCAGATCTTTGACATTTCTAAAGCCAGTGTTTCACATAATGTTTTTTTTAAAAAAAAGCTTTACAATGTACCTGTTAGTGTAAAAAATTACACTTGCTTAAATAAAGATATTGGAACATTTGGTTTCTACACTCATAAAATTAGGTTTAATATTATATAAAAAAAAAAAAATTCTTAAACTTTGAAAGTGAACTGTTTCCTATTGAATTAAATCTTAAACAATTTAGTTTTATAAACTATTAATAAATAAATATTAGCAGCGCAACACCAAAGCTTAAAACTGCTAATTTAGTTTGAAATTCTAAAATTAATAGAGTCTAGAATCTTTCCCAAACAACATCATGCAGCATCTGCTCACCTGTCAAATTTAGATAACTTTCTTCACTGAGCAAAAAAAAAAAGAAAAAAATGCAGCTGTAGCTGTCATAGACTGCAACAGATACATGCTGCTGGGCTGTACACTGCTGCGATTGAAACTTTTTGCAGCGTTGTCACTGTTGTTGCTCTCAAAACAACTAAAAGAATGAAGTGAATTAAGGCTTTTTTCAGACTGCAAACATACAACATACAAGTTCTAAAACTGTAATGTTTTGTGAATAATCAACAAGTGGGACACAATCCTCAAGTGGAAGGAAATTAAGTGGATATTTCAAACTTTTTTGACAAATAGAGAACTGAAACATTGGGTGAAATCATTCATCCCCCTTGTAGAAGAAACATGCTCCCTCCACAGCTCACTGTGACGTTACTTTCTGTTAGGCAGTTAGCCACTCAGCCCAGTGGAAATTTCAGAATAAAAGCACTTCCATTGCAGCTTTACTTCCGCTGTGAGTTAATGTGTTGTGTTGTGAGTTAATATGTTGTGAGTTATTGTGTTGTGAGTTAATGTGTTGTGTTGTGAGTTATTGTGTTGTGTTGTGAGTTATTGTGTTGTGTTGTGAGTTAATGTGTTGTGTTGTGAGTTAATGTGGATGTGTTCATTTGTGAATGTTTCCATTGTAAATCTCCGTCCCAGTCTCAGGTCTTTTGCAGATTCCATCAGGTTTTCCTCCAGAATGGTCCTGTTTGTGGCTCCATCCATCAATTCTGAGCATCCTCCCTGTCCCTGCTGAAGAAAAGCAGGCCCAAACCATGATGCTGCCACCACCATGTTTGACAGTGGGGATGGTGTGTTCAGGGTGATGAGCGGTGTTGCTTTTATGCCGGACATAACGTTTTACATTGTTACCAAAAAGTTCAATATTGGTTTTATCTGACCAGAGCACCTTCTTCCACATGTTTGATGTGTCTCCCAGGGGGCTTGTGGCAAACTTTAAAAAACACTTTTTATGGATAGAAATGGCTTTCTTATTGCCTCTTTCCCCTAAAGGCCAGATTTGTGCAGAATACTACTGATTGTTGTCCTATGGACCGACACTCCCACCTCAGCTGTAGATCTCTGCAGTTCATCCAGAGTGATCATGGGCCTCTTGGCTTCATCTCTGATCAGTCTTCTCCTTGTTAGAGCTAAAAGTTCAGACGGACGGCTGGGTCTTTGTAGATTTGCAGTGGTCTGATACTCTCTCCATTTCAATATGATCACTTGCATATTGCTCTTTGGGATGTTTAAGGCTTGGGAAGTCTTTTTGTATCCAAATCTGGCTTTGAACTTCTCCACAACAGTATCTCTGACTTTCCTTCTGTTCCTTGTTCTTCATGATGCTCTTTGCGCATAAAATGGACCTCTGAGACTATCACAGAGCAGGTCCATTTATACGGAGACTAGATTACATACCGGTGGACAGTGACATGCGGTGAGGTTAATGGCTGGTGAGGCACTGACGTCATCAGTCAGATTTACAAACATATGATCCATTCCCATACTGAGTAACTTATTCACCATTTGATTGACAACAGTTAACGTGTTTTGTTTAAAATATCATTTCAACATGTTTTTTTTTTTCATATACAAACTGCAGCATAGAAAAAAGCACAAACGTTATTATCGTCTTACCTTTAGTTGTAAATAAAGTCCATATGCCGCTCTTTCTGAAGAAAATGACTTGCCGCTTGCTATCACTTCTAGTATTTTTTGCGTCATAATCTCAGGGCTCACCGGCGCCCCCTAACATGAGGCACGAGAACTGCCGGCCTCACCCAGCGGCTTTTAGCGCTCAGCACAAGAAACACGTCCCTCACATACAGTTATTTATAAAAACAAACACTGTACATCAAATACATCTGCTAAATTATGTAAACTCAGCTCATATAGAACAAGTGATTGAACCAACATACAGAGAGACAGCAGTACCGTCTGACTGCATAGTTATTGCGCAATCCAAGGTGAGGCTCAGCGGGCTGATGCCTCATCGAACGCCACTTCTCAGTATCTGAACGGCAAATGCGGAAATTCAGCGATTTTTGAAAAGAAAAAACACCCAAAAATGGTACATTTAAATGAAAAATGACTGCAAAGCACAAATTACTGATTAAATATAATAATTGAATTGCCTCACCTGCCTCTCCTGACTGCACATCACTGCCTCTGGATTCTATTTATCATCATTAGTCATGTGGGTCAACATTGGATCATTCAGAGATCCTCACTGAACATCTGGAGAGAGTTTGCTGCACTGAAAGTAAAGGGGGCTGAATATTTTGCACGCCCACAATTTCAGTTTTTTATTTGTTAAAAAAGTTTGAAATATCCAATTAATTTTGTTTCACTTCATGATTGTGTCCCACTTGTTGTTGATTCTTCACAAAACAAATCACAGTTTTACATCTTTATATTTGCAGCCTGAAATGTGGCAAAAGGTTTAAAAGTTCAAGGGGGACGAATACTTTTGCAAGGCTCTGTAATGTACACTGTGAACAATAACTTGACACATTTTTAGAAGCAACAAGAAATATGCTGGTAAACTACGGAGCTCCCAGTGCCTACTTTTTGAAATCTTAAACCGAACCTAATAGAAAACAAAAATGAAGATGAAAGGGATGATGCTTTATGATTGGGGATAGTAGGCAAACCAGTTTATCTATGGCAAAGTAACAGACCATACTGAGAGGTAAACTGCTCACATTGCTTGGGATATTGGTAAGAAGGGTGGATTTTTATGGGTTTCCAAAGATTATCTCATATTGGTCTCTATCCTTGTACACTGCTTGATGGTTATCTGGCTAAATCACAAAAACTTTGCTTTAACAAGTTCCTGTTTTTGTTGACTACATGTCTCAATGATGTGCCTTTTTATGGAGAGCTGTATCAAAAGACTGATTTGTGTTAGAATCCTGGTGTTGGAGTCAGAATAATTCAGATTATTTTTCTTTATTGGCATTTAAGTGCTAGAGATCGTCAGCTTTCACATGCTGATGCCGAAAGGGTCTCATTGAGGCACAATATGATGCCATGAAAATGAACTGTGATTGATTTCACTTCAAGCAAATGTCACATAAAGTGTTTGAAGCTATTGCCTTTGATACATAATGACCTTACTCTGGAGGAGTGAGGTCAACCGAACGGACCTCCTGGTAAAGACACAAGGAGGTGTCATTTAGCCAACAGCATGATGGCTGTTAGTCAAACTAGCTCTCATATTTTGAAATCAAACTTTATTTTCAGTAACAGTATGTGGTTGTTCAGTTGTAAATGTTGGCTATCGCTCTAATTGCTGCGTGATGACTAAGGCTCACACTCACAGAAACGTACCCCAGAGTAAATGAGCTGTAGCAGGTTTAAGAGGTCCGGGAGTAAATAGGACAAGGAAACGTTAAACTGATCAGAAACAGTTAATTTTCAATAAATAGAAAGGATCCCACTTAAAACATTACGTTAAAATAATAAAATCCACTTTGCTAAAATGAGAAAGTGCGAAAGCTGACATCTTAAGGAAATAAAAACATATTGATTGAAATTCATGTATTTAAAATACACAAGAAAAAATATTGTAAACAAAAAAGTTAAGTGAAGAAAAAGATAGAATAAAACAAATTAGATCTATACAAGAGATAATCCCCTACGAGGTGTCAATTACCGTATTTTCCGGACTATAAGTCGCCCTTTTTTTCATAGTTTGGCAAGGGGTGCGACTTATACTCCGCAGCGACTTATATTAGAAATAAATTGAAATAAATACATTGTTAACCCTCCTGTTATGTTCATTTGTGAGGAACAGAGATGATGTTCCTGGGTCAATTTGATGTATGAGGTATGTTAAGTGTTAAGAGTATGTTAAGTGACTCAGAGAATCAGCAAACCTTTTTTTACAGTAAGATCTTGAAGGCTAACAACATAATATTCTATTTTCCAATGATTTCAAAGATTCAGAAATGCAATAAAAATGACAACTGTTTCTACAAAAACAGGATGAAAACAGAGTATTAGTTGGCCAATGATGCTTCATGAAAGGAATAAATAAATAAGTTTGAGAAAAAATTACTGTGAAATTATTAGATAAACAGTCTGCTATGATTGTGTCATATAAGGTTGTGAAAGTTAAAATGCGACTTATAGTCCAGTGCGACTTATCTGTGTTTTTTTCTTCTTTATAATGCATTTTTGGGCTGGTGCGACCTATACTCCGGTGCGACTTATAGTCCGGAAAATACGGTATCTGAAATTAACGGACGACAAAGAGGTGTGAACTGTTTGACGTGAAGTCTAATGTTTTCTGAAAATGGACTTCTCAAAGGGGATTATCACACTCATACCATGGTCAATTGTGAAAGAAAAGAATACTAAATCAAATATTAATGCTATAACCTTGTTGAATGTTGTGTAAATTGTTTTTCAAAAGAAGTGGACTTTCTGATACACTGTGTGCAGCTGGTGTATAAAGACTAACCGGTGGAGGAAAGCGGCATATAAGATAAGCTTCTCGTTAAGTTATACAAAGTATAATTTCAGAGGGAAAGTACTCCTCTTGCAGCTTGTTTTTATCCAGATGAAGCCAAAATTTGTTTCAAAGTAACAAAGTCTACAAGTAGTTCCCTTGACTGCTTTTATTGCAAGAAGCAGCCACCATTTAGTCTGATCATTATATGTGCATTAGCAAACAATTTCTTGTAATAAAATTATTATAAAAAGTATGCATTCTGTGTCAAGCAATAAGGTAAGCAAGATAGAAAGACAGGCAGACTAAATAAAATAAGAACATTGCTGTTGATGGTAAACTTTAAAAAAGACACCGGCCTGTGTATCAAACAGCCTTTTTGAAGGACAGAGATCTTTTCCACTGTTGTAACGTTGCCATAAACTCTGGAATAATCAACCGATGTTTCAAGTTTCTGCTGTTCAGGTTACCAACTGGTGTTTAGGCCAGCGCAATCATGTAGAACATTCACGCTATTTGACTGGAACGTCTTTTGTGTCCATTATCGGTTTTTGAATGCGCACCCTGTAGCCAATCAGAATCAAGTATTCACATTGACCATGGTATAAATGATGTATATGTATCATTCTTGTAGGGTGTAGGAATATATGTTACCTATGAAGGCCCATAAGCTTAAGCACAAGACACAAAAACAACATTTTTGAAGTATAAAGGTAACACTTTGTCATGGTGGAGGGTGGCTCGAGAGCCGGTTGGACCCAGACGCAGAGGTGGAGGCATGAGGATCAGAGTCTAGAGGGTTTAATGAACAAACAAAAGGCGCTGCAGAGCAGGATGACAAAACTAAACAAAACTCACTGTGGCGTGGAACAAGAAACGAGGAACATGGCATGACAAGGACAACCAGGACAGGAATAACTAATGGACCAACACTGGAGGAAGGCAGAGACCAGACTTATATACAGACAGGGCAGACAAGACACAGGTGGACACGATCAGGGCTGATGGGGACCAAAGGAAGAAAACTCAAGAAAACAGACAAGACAGGAGACTTTCAAAATAAAACAGGAAACAGAAACAAGACAGAACAAGGACCAAAAACAAGACAAGTTCAAATCATGACAGTACCCCCCCCTCAAGGAACCGCTCCGAGGTTCCAAAAGTCACATGAGGGGGGGGCCCCGGAGGATAAACTTCGACGGGCACAAGAGTCCAGAGGACGGCCGGGGGTCCGCGCCGTCCGGCGAGGCAGGTCCGGAGGACGGCCGGGGGTCCGCGCCGTCCGGCGAGGCAGGTCCGGAGGACGGCCGGGGGGCCGAGCGGTCCGGCGAGGCAGGTCCGGAGGACGGCCGGGGGGCCGAGCGGTCCGGCGAGGCAGGTCCGGAGGACGGCCGGGGGGCCGAGCGGTCCGGCGAGGCAGGTCCGGAGGACGGCCGGGGGGCCGAGCGGTCCGGCGAGGCAGGTCCGGCATGAGATGCGTGGAGGGGTCGTCAGGCTTGGAGGCGTCGTCAGGCGTGGTGGAGTCGTCAGGCGTGGTGGAGTCGTCAGGCGTGGTGGAGTCGTCAGGCGTGGTGGAGTCGTCAGGCGTGGTGGAGTCGTCAGGCGTGGTGGAGTCGTCAGGCGTGGTGGAGTCGTCAGGCGTGGTGGAGTCGTCAGGCGTGGTGGAGTCGTCAGGCGTGGGGTCGGGCCAGCAGTCAGGCTCCGGCGGGTCGGGCCAGCAGTCAGGCTCCGGCGGGTCGGGCCAGCAGTCAGGCTCCGGCGGGTCGGGCCAGCAGTCAGGCTCCGGCGGGTCGGGCCAGCAGTCAGGCTCCGGCGGGTCGGGCCAGCAGTCAGGCTCCGGCGGGTCGGGCCAGCAGTCAGGCTCCGGCGGGTCGGGCCAGCAGTCAGGCTCCGGCGGGTCGGGCCAGCAGTCAGGCTCCGGCGGGTCGGGCCAGCAGTCAGGCTCCGGCGGGTCGGGCCAGCAGTCAGGCTCTGGCGGGTCGGGCCAGCAGTCACTGGGGACCCGTCGGGGCGCAGGCGGCACCCCCCTGGGAGCCGGGACGGGTCGGGGCGCAGGCGGCACCCCCCTGGGAGCAGGAACGGGTCGGGGCGCAGGCGGCACCCCCCTGGGAGCAGGAACGGGTCGGGGTGCGTCCGGGACCACCACTGGACATGGCTGTGGTGCGTCCGGGACCACCACTGGGGGAGGTTGTGGTGCATCCGGGACCACCACTGAACGTGGCTGTGGTGCATCCCGGACCACCACTGAACGTGACTGTGGGGGACGGCGGGGACGACGGCGACCCCCCCTCATGGCGAGACGGCTCCCAGTGTAGTCCTGCTCTGCTGGGTCCAGTAAATTTGGTTGGTCCATTCTGTCATGGTGGAGGGTGGCTCGAGAGCCGGTTGGACCCAGACGCAGAGGTGGAGGCATGAGGATCAGAGTCTAGAGGGTTTAATGAACAAACAAAAGGCGCTGCAGAGCAGGATGACAAAACTAAACAAAACTCACTGTGGCGTGGAACAAGAAACGAGGAACATGGCATGACAAGGACAACCAGGACAGGAATAACTAATGGACCAACACTGGAGGAAGGCAGAGACCAGACTTATATACAGACAGGGCAGACAAGACACAGGTGGACACGATCAGGGCTGATGGGGACCAAAGGAAGAAAACTCAAGAAAACAGACAAGACAGGAGACTTTCAAAATAAAACAGGAAACAGAAACAAGACAGAACAAGGACCAAAAACAAGACAAGTTCAAATCATGACACACTTTCTCCATCAGTTGGAAAGTCTAGTTTGTTCTCCACATCAGTGACAGCAGTGAGCTGACATTTTTTCTAGGTCAGTCCTAATAGGACGCTTTCATGACTCTGTGGCATCTTGGTAATGGGCTCAACTGGCTTTTGTTCATAATAGGATTTGATTGTCCTGAACACTTTCAGATCAAGATTCATTGGTCTGCGTGACTGTCCACGACCTTGACTTGAGCTCCACATTGCCTCAGCCTCCATCTGTGTGACTTTTTTGCTTATTAGACTAAACAGAGCATAATTATTTCTCAGTCATTTCATTTGCCTGCAGCAGGAGGCAAACCACTTCTGCAGACTAATCGCCTGACAGCAGAGCTGGCCTCATAGAAAAATAAAAGTATGTGATCTTCTTAGATTATTCTTGGCAAGACGACATGAATTTCACATTTTTACATCCTTGTGATTTCCTCCTGATCATTGTTCTCGTTCCTATGAAGTGATTTTTTTAAACATATTTTTCTCTTTAAGTATTTTGTTAGTCTTTACTCCTTTTTGTGTCAGCCTCATACAAATCTAGCTTCGAGTCTTTTTCCTCATCAATCATCCCATTTATCATCCTTCCCAATCAAGCCATCTCTAGCCCCCACCCCATACCCTCTATCCACACACAGATTTCTGTCTTCTCTGGCTCTATCTGCCACTGTAGGGCACAGTGATAACTGTCCATCCTAAACCTTCAAGCTTTAAATAAACAATGAACTGAAAACTCAAATGTGTCTTTTCATGTGAAAAACATTTAGTGAATCACACAGAAATACGTTCGGAAAACTACATCTGAACGAACACAGCAGCAAATAGTTGAAGCTCTAATGGTTGTTTGTATCATTTCATTCATTTTCACTTGAAATGTTAAGACGTGATTTTAATACAAAGAATGGTTAGCATTTCAGTTTTTAAGCATTACATAAATATAAAATATCTTGATGGTTCTTATCTCTAATACTTTCTACACCCACGTAGACACATTTAACCCCATTTAATTTTCAAAAACAGAATATTGAATAACGACCCTCAAATTTTGGGGATTATTGGGGAAGATAAATCTGAGGAGAAAGTCATATGGTTCCTTTTTTTTTTTTTTTTTTGGCTGGAACAGACAGGATAGCCTTTTACCTTTTTAACGAATTTGGGAATGTTTTGTTTCTAAGTGTTCTTCACACCCAGATTATCTGCAGTACACATTCAGCACATCTAAGTGCTGACTGAGTTTGGTAAAACCTACTACAGTGCCTTGCAGGGCCTGCTTTTCTTCAGCAGGGACAGGGAGGATGGTCAGAATTGATGGGAAGATAGATGGAGCCACATACAGGACCATTCTGGAGGAAAACCTGATACAATGGAAACGTTCACAAATAAACATATCCAGGTGTTTGAATGGCCAAGTCAAAGTCCAGACCTGAATCCAATCGAGAATCTGTGGAAAGCACTGAAAACTGCTGCTGACAAACGCTCTCCATCCAACTTTACTGAGCTTGAGGTGTTTTGCAAGGAGGAATGGGCAAATATTTCAGTCTCTCGATGTGCAAAACTGATAGAGACATACCCCAAGTGATTACAGCTGTAATCAAAGCTAAAGGTGGTGCTACAAAGCATTAACTTAAGGGGGCTGAATGATTTTGCACGCCCAAAGTTTCAGTTTTCTTTTTGTTAAATAGTTGAATCTCTTCATGTTTGCAGCCTGAAATGTAAAAAAAAAGGTTGAAAAGTTCAAAGGGGCCAAATATTTTCACAAGGCACTGTATATACCTTTATTCTAAATTGGTTTGTCTTTAACTTAATATTTGCATTGCAGTGTTCCCTCGCTATATCATGTTTCACCGTTCACAGTTTTGCTGTTTTTTCTCATTTTTGTCTTTCATGTGCGATCTTGCATGATTTTATTCTATTTTATGTTTACAGCAGCACATTGTGTTCTGCATCCCGTGCCGTGTCTCCTGTACAGAATGTATTAGAATTTCTAAATCTTCATAAATCTTCGACCTTCAACAAATCTTTGTTTGATTAATAATACTGGACTTACTTTTCTATGAAGGTTTGAACTTTGAGGTCTTATAATTATGCTGTTTTTTGCCAAAATAAAATAAATGAAACATTGTAGTTTCCTAGGATATCATTTCTGCAGTACTTCTATAGAAATTTATTTTAAAGTTGTAGTTGGAAACTTCCTATCATCCATCTGTTTACACAATCCTCCACCAGCTTACAGCTCCTCACACCCAAAAAACATTAATAGTGCAACAAAAATGGTAAGCAATACTGGAGCTATCCAGCCGTACAGTTTTGAGGCAGATGCCAGCTCAGACAAAGATAACGAAGACATGAATGGATCTATTTGTCTACAAATGGATGCATCAGAAAGGAGTGGAGCAGTGAGCTTTTGTCTTTATTTGGTTACTTGTACTTTAGACTTACAAGCTTTTTCCAATGTCATTTTTGCGTCTTCTCCTTATTCATAACCATTTCAGTAGATGAATCCTCAAAAATGCAATTTTAAGTTTAATTTTCTCACATGTCCCTCATCATGATAAAATACCACATGTTAAAAACACCAAAAACACAAGTGTCGTTGGTGTGGGTCGAGGCTTTTGCCTATTGTGAGTTGTTCTTAAAAGAAAGGTCCAGCAATCATTGAGGTTACTCAATTCATTTTAACTGCTGCCTGACATAAATCTGTACATTTTCAGCTATATTTCTTTTTCTTTTTTTTTTGTAAACCTCCATTTGCCTTCACATTACTACTTTTATTAATGTGCCTTATTTTCTCTGTTGGCCAAAAATACCCACAACGTCACATATATAAAAAATATATTAAAATGCACATTTTGTGTATTATTTTTAAAAGACAACTTCTGTGGATTTGTTTTATCCAGCATGCATGTTTACAACTTATTCCAACGAAGACTTTTCCCTGAATGATTTCTAAAATCCTTGAAGTTTCTTCTTCTTTTTACCCTGAAATCAGATTTTTTTGGAAGAAAAAAGGAGGGTCTAAGGGCAGGGGTGCCCAATTTAGTTTAGTCTGTTTAGCTTAGTTTTGCAGCTATTGTATTTTATGAGATGTTATGTTTTGTATAATTAGTGAAGCCCATTGAGACAACTGTCTTTTTGGGCTATATGCATATACATTTTAATTTATTGAATTATAATTAAACATATGTGCCGTTAGGGTTTAATATGTTCTCCTCACAGAAATTATTTCAAAATGCTTTGCTTTGTTCAACGACTTAGACATTTCCATTTCTTCTCCAAGTCTGTTAACCTGTCAGCCACAATATAACAAGTCTTATCAGTGCAGTGTAATGACTGTTTAATCTGCTCATCTTTTCATTTATTAATGATGATGACGATGTACTGGCATGCACTCAGCATGCTCGGAAATTGTAACGGGACTAATTAGTTGGTGTCTCAGTAGGGAGCTGGGACCATTGTACAGCTTGCAGTGTGGTTTAAATTCAGGTAACGACTGTGTCTGTGAGTGTATGTGTGTGCCACCAGTGAGGGCTTTTTCTGCCACCCATCTGCCAAGCACTGCTGTGATGAGGGCATGTTTAAAACCTGGCAAATCAGCCCCGTCACCTGGCACCCCAGTCCCTTGCCAGCCTCGGGGTCATCAGCTTTGGTAAGCTGCATCGAAAAGAAAAAGTGTGATATGCATTCTTGAACAGTCAAGATGACATGTTCTAGCAGGGAACCTACTTCGCCTGCAGTCATCACAGTTGTGCCGCTCACACACAGCTTCTACATCCTCCTGGAGATGGATGATGCCAACAATTTTCTGTGAATCAGAAAGGAGGCATTTATATAGTGGTGTGATGGGATTTGCTGTTTCTGATTCTCTGTATTGATGTCATTACCAGATACTTATGTGTCATCAGACAAACCAGATAGGCTGAGATTTATTCCATTTAAATCTAGAACTCTCCCAAATACATTTATGGATTCTGACCTCTTCACCCATTTCATTCAAATCAAAATTCCCTTTTTATACCTCATTTTTTATTATTATTTTTTTTATTTTCTTATTTCATTTAACTTCGCTTTACTTGACAAGTTTAAAGGTCTTAAAAGTTTGATGAAGTGGTTTTGACATGTTTTGCATGTTTGACATGTTTTGCTGGTATTTGTGGTTTCATGGATCTTCCACGAGCCTGGATGTCATTCTATCCACAATCCTGTATTATGTGGATCATTAAGAGGTCTTTGAAATCTGCACCCAGTGACAGGAAGGGTAGGATGTTGTGACGGACTGTCATTAACGACCCTATTGTAGACATCCCGTTGACAGTCTTGAAGATGGAAAAATTATAATGAGTAGCAACATGATGATTCTCTGATCATCTTGTCATGAGAGGTTGGGAAACTTCAACAGCAATAGCAGAATTTCTAAATTCATGTTTATTTTCACAAAATATGATTAACTTCCATTAGAGGTCAGGATTTATAAACCACTACCCACTCTGCCTATGTGCAATTGCTCCCAATGAATTATCACTGCTTCTCTTACACAGTCGGGCAAAAAAAATAAAAAAGTAATTATTTGATTCTGCAGATTGTTCTACTTAAAAGGATCAGAGGTGTGTCATGTTCATCATAGGTACACTTTAACTGGGACAGACAGAATGTTTTAAAAAAAGAAACCTGGAAATCACATTGTATTTTTAAGGATTGATTTGTGCAGAAAACACGTATTTGGTTTATAACTAAAGTTCATCTCAGTATTTTTTTCATCTTCTTTACCGTTTATTCCCTTTCGGGGTCACGGGGTTGCCGGAGCCTATCCCGGCCACTTGGGCATAGGCAAGGGATGCCCTGGACTGGTCGCCAGTCTGTCGCAGGGTAGAATATCCTCAATCACACATCCATTCACTCTCACACTCATACCTATGGACAATTTAGAGTTGCCAATCAACCTATGAAGCATGTTTTTGGACAGTGGGAGGAAGCCGGAGATCCCGGAGAAAACCCACGCATGCACGGGGAGAACATGCAAACTCCACACAGAAAGGTCCCCTGTTGATGTGTTTTTCAGGTCCCCCAGCCGGGACTTGAACCGGGGGCCTTCTTGCTGTGAGGCAAGAGCACTAACCACTGCGCCACCGTGCTCATCTCAGTATTTATAGTTTAATCCTAACTGTCATGGTGCCTCTGGCAGTCTACTCTCCCCCTCCCCTCTCTCCTCTGCTCTGCTCTCTGATTGGAACCAGCTGTGGACACTCACCTCCTCTGCTACCAGCCTTCATAAGGAGATCCAGTCCCAGCATTCATCGCCAGTTCGTTGCTCCTAATGGTGCTTATGTCTGGTCGTCAAGTTAAGTCATGTATTCAAGTTGCCTCGTTACTTGCCTCGCCTTGACGCTCCACTCTCAGGTTCTTCACCACGAGTGTCCACCTGGTATCCTTCTCCCCACGAGCTGCCCGATCCAACATGCTCCAGCCACGCTACTCAAACCATGCCACGTTCCTGCCTCACTCTCTCCTGCTAGGCCACGACTCCAGCCAAGAATCCACAAAATCCATCCGCCACGCTTTGTATCCAGCTCCGACGCCATAGAAGCATCGGTAAGACTGTTGATTTCATTAACTCTACGAACTCTTACTGCGCCATCACCTTTACGTCCTGGTGAAATAAATCGTTTAACCAACTACTTCGCCTGAGTTCTCTTTCGGGGTTCAGCATCTGGGTCTGCCCTGTCATATATCATGACACAAACATTGGTAACATGCCAACAAATATGACTATAGAAAGAAATATATAAATATGTGTGGTTTCTCATGTTAGAGAACTATTTTTACTTGGACAATGCTTCTTTATTCTCTCCTTTTGTGCTCATCAATGAGAAGAGTAATGATTAGAATATGAATTATTTTCCACAGATTCCATGTCAGAAGCATTCTAAGAATGCTGTTAGCAGGAGGGGTCCAGAAATCCAGTGTGTGGAATAACAATAAAAATAAGGATAACAAACAGCATAAAATAAATATTGCTTTGTGATGAATAATAATATCGGCCTTCTTTTTCAAAAGCAATCTTCCCGCTTATTGAGTTGGAATTAAATGCTTCCTTGGAATCATAGTAGA
This sequence comes from Oryzias latipes, assembly GCF_053564925.1. Taxonomy (NCBI): domain Eukaryota; kingdom Metazoa; phylum Chordata; class Actinopteri; order Beloniformes; family Adrianichthyidae; genus Oryzias; species Oryzias latipes. The sequence continues at coordinate 13,213,366 of NC_136240.1, forward strand.
TGTTATGTTTGCATGACTCTTTAATTTGTTGTTTTTGACGGCGCAGATATGAACGATTAAATGTCTGCAGGAGCTCAGATTCCTTAACACAGAACGATGGAGAGAGAAAAAGAGAATAACAAATGATAGTGAAATTATTGAGATATGACAAGCTTCTTCTCCTCTGGGCAACCTTCATAAAGTTTTTCAAACAATTTAACCTACCATGCGCCTGCACATAAACAGCTTCTGAGTGATGTTCTGCGCTAAGTCATTTCACACTTAAACACACTCTCATGCAATCACAACTGCTGCACCAAAATGCATTGAAGGCTTGTGTTCCTGTCAGCCATGGAGCCATTTTCACCCAGCTTGAATGATACTTTCTTTTGTAACTACTGGCACTCTTGTAAAAGGCAATGGAACAGATCAGCTTCCTTAAATGCAAAAGGGCCATCACTAGAACGTTTGGCTTTTCTTTGTGTATCTTCAACTTGTATCAGCTTGGTCAGAATCAGAAGAAAATCTCAATGTAAGTGGCTGTAGTTTTTTTTTTTTATTTAATTTATTTTTTGTAGTGTAATAAGTGTACAGTACAGTATGTGTTTCCCAGGTGGCCTTTCCAGTCAACTTATGCATGACAATTGCTGTCTGAAATATTAGACTTTTTTCTTTGTGCCTCCAAAGGAGACATGATTTCTTTCACGCTTGATTTAAAGCGTTAGCTACTTTGAACATTTTTATACAAGTTTCATTACAAGCACTTACAATACAAGGTATTTACTACGCCATCCAAACTAAAACCATAATATTATAGTAATAACATGTAATGAAAAATATCCTCTCCTGTTTTTACCTTCGGAAATTCTTTAAAAAAGTAGAAATTATAAAATGGCACTTACCACACTTTAAAACACAGATGTGTAGAATTGTTTATATTACTCAAATATATTACTTAGAATGTTCAATATATAAGTTAGATACCAAAATATACTACTTCATGAGTAAGGTTTGTTTTTCAGGAAATAAAATTAGCTTTTCTAATAATTTGGAGAAAGGAAAGGTGTTTGTCTCCCTTTGGTTTTGTCCTAAATCGGGATCAATGCAATAAATAAGGTTCACCACAACAGAATCAAGAATCAACAATGTCTTCCTGTTAGATTCAAGTGTAAAAAATAAAAGTAACTGCAGTCAAAAGTTAACCTGCTGATGTGAACTGTCATATAATGTCTTAGGGCAGACCTGTTGACCCCAACGTAATACAGTCAATTTCACAAAAGACAAACACCAAGTCTTGTTTTCAAACCTTATTTTGCATTCATGCTTATTTTTAAAATCAAATGGAACTATTTATTGCGTAATTTTTAAAAAACCCAAGCTTTGGTCTCTGCATTTGAGAGTTAAGTTCCACTTAAACAGTAATGTGGTATTTTAATTGACAGGAGTCGATCAAATTCTTCTGTTCGGAACGGCCTTACTGGCTGTTTTCCAATAGCGCGTAATTTGCCCATTTTTTGAAAGGTCAGTGCCTAATGATATAGTAAATCCGTCAAATCAGTAATCCTTGTGATACAATAAATAACAGTTTTTGACATATTTAGAGAATGTTCTTAATTTTTATGAAACAACTTTTTAAGAGGAGATTTGAAAGGTCACCAATCAGTAATTTTAAAGAATATTTGTCATGAAAAGTTATAGTAAAAGAAGATATGTGAATATAGCTGTTGCAAATGGACTCAGTTTTAGAAAAGCGTAATACTTTTTTTTTTTTTTACAACATTCAGTTAAAATTAAACTTCGGTGCAAAGAAGACCATTTTAAAATGTTTTTCTAAAAGAATCAAATTGGATCACATGTTAGAACGGATTGCCACTGGGAGATTTATGTATCTGACTTATAGTTTTCTTAAATTCTGCCGAGCAATCAGTGTGGTGCTGAAAAATCCTTCAACCCAAAATGGAAACAGGCGGGAGAACGGGGCAAAACCAAATGTCCCAACAACCAAAATTCATCCAACTGCTATCCTGTTATGCCTTTTTCTTTTCCTCCTGTGCGATGTCTATCAAATTAAAAAGTAGCAAAAGCTGTTTAGGTAAGCCAGCTTCCCAAATAAAAGAAACACAACAGAATAACAGGAACGGCAATTACAAAACACTTTAAGTTATTGTTTATTAGTATCTAAAATAGCTGGTAAAAGTGCAAGTATCATCTACTGTACATAGACATTTTCATTACGTGTTTTTATTCTTAATTTTTTTGATGCATTATCCTTTCCTTTCTCCTATTTAAATTCAACCCCACATTCAACCCTGAGCTACAGGAGTGATGCTGGCCGATGATCATGATAAATCTCACTCCTTTTTCGTCAAACCAGCAATGAAATATCCCATTTTTTATGTATTTCTAGGTCTCTATAAATATTTCACATGCTGGCGTTCAAGTAATGAAACAAACATGAAGTCTGATGGACAAGACAATGTTCTCATTTCAACAGTTCATTTTAAGGACAGGTGTGTTTTCTTTGATTCCACGTAGATGATCAGGATAAGCCAAGACGTCATTGTCAATTTTGTATTTTCTTTTTTTAATAAGAAAAGATGTAGATGTCTGTTACCAGGCAACAGTTTCTTTAAGACCGTGTGCTCAACATCAACACTGCAGATGAGCACATCCTTGCATGACTTGTACCAAGTGTAGGAGCTGCACAACAGCAAAGAAGTCACTGTTGCATTAAAGTCTAAATCTGGTTCAGCTCAACTGTTTATAAAGAATATATGAACAGAATTTAAAAGCAAAAGAATTATAGTAAGACAAGACGTGCTGCCATTCTGTAACTTAGGAGCATATAATGTAGCATGCTTGTTCATTTACTCAGCTATTTGATATGCACATCTTCTTAAAACAGCTTTATTTTAGAGTTAACTTTTTATTATACTAAAATGCATCAGATACTCTGTCTATCCTGTTAGTATGCATTTTACATAGAATCTCACAAATTATTAGTTCACATTTTATTACTACACAAATCTTTTTTTTAACATTATTGGAAAATATCTTAAGTCAAAGCAGAGGAATAAAATTCATAAAGAAACAAAAGAGTATTTAAAAATTAGACTAAGCTTTTCATGAGGCTGCTTAAACACTGGTTAAAAATGGAATCACTTTACATTTCAACTGTGACTGTACAAATACTACAAAAAGGGCACCACGACTGCATCATAAAAAATGTATAATCACGTAATCCTTACACCTGGACAACACAAGTACTCATCAAAAAATGTTAAAAAATAGGAATATATGACATCTTAAAAGTTCAGTTTTGCTGTTATTTTTAAACTTACTAATCAAAAACAGCACTGAGAATCACAAGGGATCAATACTGTGATTTTGGTCTTTGGCCAGTATTTTACCAATCCATGGAAATGGACTCTATAACCATAGATGGAAAATCGTTTATGTAGTGTCTGAGTTTGTTCAAGAGGCTGAGAGGTATCTGCTATAGCTCGGTTCATTTTGCTGCCAGTAAGTTGGTGTGTGTTGGACTCTCTTGAGACCAGTTTTCATCATGGCTTAGGAACAGAGTTTCTATGATCAGAAAATGAGAGAGCAATCTCAATGTTTTGCAGGTGTTCTGCTGACATCATTGATTGTGGACCTTTGGTTTGCACACCACCTGTTTACAGTTAAGTGTGAAGTGGCTGAAATGAGAACTAGCATCTTTAAGTTAGAGGCTATGGTTTTCGACTAAAAATGAATCCTTTCTGGATAGAGTGCTCCTGCTCCAAGTGGAGGGGTTTAAGTATCTTAGGGTCTTGTTCACGACTGGGAAAAGATGGTGCGTCAAATTAACAGGCAGATAAGTGCAGCTCGAGGAGTAATGCAATTGCTGTATCAATCAGTTGTAGTGAAGAAGGAGCTGAGCCAAAAGCTCTTGTTTTGTCAATCCATATTCCTACCCTCAGCCATGGTTATGAGCTTTTGATCATGGCTGAAAGGTTAAGATCCTGAAAACCAGCAGCTAAAAGGACTTTTCCGTGGAGGTTGGCAGGAGCCTTCCTTAAATGTAGGGTGAAGAACCCTGTCACCAGGGAGAAGCTCAGGGCACGTCCCTAAGGAGGTATTTCAGGCATATCCCACTTGGAGAAGGCACTGAGGGAAAATTAGGATTGGAAAATTAGGAAGGATTGTGTCTCTAGTTTGCCCTGGGAGTGCCTTTAAGTCCCTCCTCCCCATCAGACCTGGAGGAAGATTCTGAAGAGGAGGAGGTCTGGACATCTCTGCTAGATTGCTTTCTCATGTCCTAGGTTAAGATGAACGGATGAAGGAAGATGAATGGGAGGACCATCTACAATAGATAACAAAACATGACACAGCATGATACAAATGCATTTTTAAGTAGATAGAAAGAATGAAAAATATGCTATTTTGATGAGTGGACTTTTTAGAAATATTTTAATTTAGATCTAAAAAGTTTGTCAAGTAGTACTAGAAATTTTTATGACTAGAAGGCTGTTACTTACAATTGCACTTAAATTGTTTGTCATTTAAATTAATAAATTACTATTGCTGGGAAATATTAGTTTCTTTTTTTAGCCCTCACTTTAAGGGTTTCTCAAAACATGAGACATTTTGTTTAGGCTGCAAAACATTTTGTCATGTTAGTCATTGCTACGTGACTGCACATAAATGTGAAGCACCAAGGCTCCACGCTTATCCACTGGGTTGTGAGATCATTGCCAACCTAGTGACACTTGCTGGGCATGCTGGTTTATCCCATCAGGAGTTACACGACACTGACCCTGCAAATACGGCCTGACTAAATGGCGAGAAATCCCATCCCTGTTTGGTGTCTTTACAAACAGCTTATCCCTCAACCTGGGCTCATCCTGGACTGTGTCAATGGCTTCATTCTCTTTGCTTCTCCATATTTCTGCAGGTGGCATGTTGATAGGAATCTCCCCACGGCCCTTCATCCCCTTTCCTGGCATTCCAGAAATGATTATGCATGCTTTTGTCTGGTATTCTCCTGTGATGTTTTCATATTCATTTCTCTCTTCTTTTCTTGTTCCACTGGGTCTTGTTGTTACAGCACCCCTTCAAACAATTCTGAAGAGAAGAGACCTGCGAAGAAAAGTATTGTAGAGAAACAGGTCACAGACAGCACCAGACTTATCGACTTTGAATACCAGAGAGTCTTCAACTCCCCTAATGCTGTGAACATCTTCACCTCCACATGTGTTTATTAACAGAAGGAAAGGCTTTTTCTAGAAGACAGGAGAAGGAAAGTGATTGTGTCTGTGTGAATGCTGCACCGAGGGTACTTTATTTCCAACATGTTTTTATTTATTTATTTTTTTCCAATATAAATATGGTAGACCGGTGTCACAAAGAGGCAGAACATCTCGGATGAATACAAGCATATGTGTTATTAAAAATATCTACCCTATACGCTGATGAAAGTTGACACGCTCATATTGCTTTCATCTCAAGTAACTAATAAGACATCAATGACTTTTAATAATGACACTATTTTTACCAGACCACAGATATTTTGAACTTAAAAGACAAACCGTTTCACACAACTGCACAACATAGCAATAAATTAATTTACTTCTGTTATGGTGCTATTAAGAGAAGCTTTAAGCAAATACTGTACCTGTGTTTGCATTTGTGTTTTAGACACTGCTCCAGTCATTCAAAAGGAAAAGGACATTTTACAGTTGTATTCATCTTCATCAAAGTCCTGTCATGTTTTGATCTATTGTAAACGCGTTCCCAGTGGTTTTTCAGTTTTGATTGTGCCATTTTTAACACAAATTAAAATATCCTGTTTAGTTTTTTAGGACATACTTTCTGCAGAGCAACAGCAGTTCATTACAAATTCACCTGAGAAGTTGGCAGGACTTTAGGCACAGAGTATGCCTGTCCTCATTTCCCATCATCCTCTGTTGAGACGCTTACAGCCCCTCACAACCCCAACCTTACAATACCAGTGCAACAAAAATGACTAGCAATGTTAGAGCTACCCTGCCATACAGTTTTGAACCAGTAGCCATCTCAGACGAGGAAAACAAAGACGTACATGGATCTATTTGTCTACAAGCGGATGCATCAGAATGGAGTGAAGCAAAGAGCTTGTGGCCATAGTAGCTTCTGTGTCACACCTACAAGCGTTTTATCAATGGCATTTTTGTCTGCTCCTGATTCCCCATGATGTGAATGAAGAAATACTCAGAAATATGAAATTAAGCTTAACTTTATTCATATATATGACCTCCATCATGAGAATAATGCCACAAGAACATGTTAACACCAAAACATATTTTTTAATCAGAGTGAGTTTTTAGTTTATAAAACTTACAGGGTTTAAAAACTGTTGTTGAATAAATATATTGCACAAAAAAGAAATGGGGTCCCTACAGTGAATCATTTCCCTCCATCTAACCCTATTCTCTGCATCTTCCTCACTCGCAACTATCAAAACGTCTGCGAACCTCCAAAACATATAAGATAAGCTGACCCTCTGACCTTTTCATTCCTCATCCTATCCATCCTTATTACTACCAAAGAGAACCTAAACATCTTCAACTCTGTTGCCTCCAACTCTGCCTCCTGTCCACTTCTCAGAGCCAATCTCCAAACCAACAGTACTGCTGCTCTTACCACTGTCTTTACTGACACATTATTGTCACACATGTAACTTGAAACTTTCTTCCACCTTTTAAACCTGCTTTTACAGGCATCTTCACCTCACTCTTCTTTGCTCTGGACTGTTGGCCCTAGTTCTTCTAGTCCTCTGCTCCCAGTAGCCTCAGCGTTCCACTTGCGTCCCTATCATTTACAGGCAAATCATATGTATTGCTGCTGCTTACCTTAATTATTCCCCTTTAAGACCAAACTTTCATCAGTTTTGATGTTCCTTCACCTGTGTCCTGTTCTCACCACAGATGACAATGTCATCTGCAAACATCATGCTTCACAGAGATTCCTGTCTAACTATACATTTATATCTCTCCATCACCACAGAAAACAATAAGGAGCTCAAAGCTGATCCTTGGTGCAGCCCCACTTTAATCTTAAACTCTTCTGTTACATCTCTAGCACTTCTCACCATTGTCTCAAAACTCTACGTCTCTGGTACTCCAAAATTCCTTATGCAAACCACAGCTGTTCTCTATGTCAAAAACTCTCTAGACCCACACATACACAAGGCAGGTCTCTCTGATCTTTTGTTTTTAGTATTTTCCAAGAAGATCTTCAAAAAATGTGTTCCATCTGTGGTTTTTATTTTTCTGTGCATGGAACCATACTGTTGCATACAAATATTCCCAAGCTTCCACTACTCTTTCCTCTAACTCCATTGTGTGACTCTAGTGTGACTCGAGTGATAAATAATATGCATTATGTTTACAGGATATCTTTCTCTGTTCTATCTGCTGTCTTCTTTTCCTAGTCCCAATACTTTTTCTTTTTAACGTACTGCTGAACTTTTTTATTCCATCACCAAGTTCTCATCAAGTACTTTCCTCTCAGTCACCTTCATCACTTTAGCTTCAACTGCCCAGTCATCAGGGAGATTTTTATGACTCCTAAAGGCTTCTTTCAACTTCTCCCTTGTAGCCAAACAACACTTTCCTTTTGTCACTTGCACCACTTGGTTTTCATCATCTTATTCATCTTACACATCACCAGAGTGATCCTACACACCAGAATTCCATGTTGTCTGGCTACCCATTTCCCAGCCACTACTTTTCAATTGTTGATCTCTTTAAAATTAGAACATCTGTACAAAATGCATACAAAACTCCTTCCTCAACTCCTACGGTCAACTTCTGCTCATTTCTTGTCTGGAAAAAAGTGTTCATAACTGCCATTTCTCTCCATTTTGGCAAAGTCCACCAACATCTGTTCTTCTGCATTTCTATCCTGGACAGCAAAATTCTCCATCAATTTCTTGTCTCCTGCTTCCTCACCTGTTAAGGTCTGCCCCAATCACTATGCTCTCCCTTCCAGGGATACTCCGAGTTCACCTCATCCATCTTCTGACAGAATTTCTTCTTCTCCTCCAGCTCACATGATGCCTGGGGGCATAATTACAGACAACATTCACCATCAAACCTAGCTCCATAACATTCTTAACAAGTTGTCCTTCACGATCACTCCTACTCCATTCCTTTTTTCATTCACACCATTATAAAACAGCTTGAACCTACTCCAAATCCATAAGCTTTGTTCCCTTTCCATCTTGTCTCTTGGACGAATAGAATATCAATCTTTCTTCCTCATGTCAAGTCAAACAAGTCTTTTTTTTTTTTTTTTTTTCTGTTAAAGCCCCTGCATTCAAAGTTCCTACTCGAGGTCCTGCACTCCCGCCTTTGCTTTTCTTGCTCTGGGCACATGATATCCTCCTTTCCATCTTCGACCAATCAAAGTCCAATGCTATCCTTTAGGTCAACAGTTCCGATGGGATAAAAAAGTAAGCCTCTTTTTGTCATCATTGTTGAACATTTCATTAAAAAAAACCAAAAAAAAAACCATTATGAACAACAAAAAACCATGTAGTCCATTGCATTTTCTACTCATGTTGGCTAACGGGCTGCTTACATCTTTAAAGACAAATATCATTGTTTTCAGTGTTGGGGTACTGTTTTCAGTGTTTTCACATGTACTGCAACTTTTTTCCTACATTAAACAAAAGGCTTTAACAATTTCTTAAACTTTGTGTAAGGGAAATATTTAAAATAGTAATAAACAGCAATTGATCCTTTCACAGTTTTTTTTTATTTATTTATTCAGGGCTACAGGGTTTGTTGGAGACTTTCTAGTCACTGAATGACAAGTGGCAGACAACTTGGACATGTAACTGAGCCGTCACAGAGCCATGATGGACCAGCAACACTTGACAACATAGATTCTCAAAGCAGAAAGCAGTAGTTTGGATTCCAGTCAGGATTTGTTCTGAAGTGGTCTAGTTGTAAAGCAACAGTACTAACAGCCACACCTCCTTTTTAACTTTTGCTAATTGGGTGTGTGATGTGTGTAGAAATCAGACAGTACAAGTTCCATGTTTTAACACTTTTTTATTGTTTTGTGAAAGTTGGGAATCATCTGCTTAAAGGTTAAAAAACAATACTTGTAATGGTTTGAAGAAAGAAAAGGTCACATTTTGTTACTTTCCCCCTACTTTCCTGGTGTCCAACTCCGGGGCTCGAAGGGCGGGCTCTTGCTAGTTTTCCCAAAATCCTGTTATTATCTGCTGCTGATTACCTGGGGGGTATTCCAGAAAGCAGGTTATGCTAGCTCCCACGATAAGTTTGAGGCTAAGAAAGTTGATAACCTCAGCTTTCGTTTCCAGAAATGGAGGTATGTTTCAGGTTAGGTCAAGTTACCATGGCAACTCATGCTCTGAACATAACCTGGTCCGGAGCAGGTTTAGTTGAAGCTTAGTTTGTTTACAGAGAGGTGAAGCAGCATGGCGTGTCCATTTGAAGATGATTTAGTGGATGAAAAAGCTCAGATAATACTTTTTCCACCATGAGAGGGTGATAAGACCACATATGGATGTTGGAAAGATAAACTTTTTTACTTTGATCTAACGTAATTATTTGCTTCAGTTAAGATAAATCATTTTTTTTGTTAGAAATTTTTTTGTTAAAAATTACACGTAGTTTTCAGACAGTTATTTTCCTTTCGTTCAAATTAATTCAATTAAGTAGGTGTAACTTTGATGCTGCTGTTAGATCGGCACCGCAAGGGATTCTGGGATATCATTCCCTTTGCCTGTCTGGACGGATTTGGGTTTAAGTGTGGGTTTTTTACAAAATGTGTTTAGTTGTATAGATGTTTTACTGTGTTTCACCGTGTTTGGCCGAGCTATTTTGTCCAACTATGCTTACGTCTCTGCACCATGAGTGACAGTAAAGGATAGGATGATGAGTTTATATAGCACCCCTACCGCATAGTACTGTTATGACAGTGATGGGAAATTCTTTAGTGAGTTTTTGCACTCGGTGCATTTTTTTCCGTTCTTTTTATTGTTGTAAAAATGAGCATATCTGCCGGCTCAAACTTAGACATATGAAAGTTCAAGAAATATAAGTAATTAAGATTGGAAAAAAGATTAATGGAGTAATGTGACATTTAGTTAGATAAATACGTAAATTTGAGTTGTATAAACAATTATTGAGTTTGAATAAATTTAACTAAATTATTTAAATTATTTTTCAGCCGTGTTACTTTTTTGATGGACTTATAATTTTTAACCGCCGTCATTAAAATCTCAGACTCCGTCTAACTTTCGTCTCAAGTGTCGCGCTTTCTTTTTTTTTTTTTCTCCACGCGTTTCCATGGTGACTCCAGAAATCGGCGATCTATTGAGAATTTCTTTATGTACCGTGCGTTAACCCAGGGTTACCAAGTCGAGCGTAATAACGCCAACTCATATCCGGTCTTTTGGAACCGACATACCCAGAGTAAGCAAGTTCAGGCGGATTTCAGCCAGAGTTCAGGCTCAAAGTCAGGCTAGTTTAAACATGCTTCCTGGAATACCCCCCAGGATCACATGTGTTTAGCCAATAAGGAGCTTCAATGGCAGGTTGGTTGGAAAACATATTTGACACCGGTCTTTGAGGCCTGGATCCTGACACACCTGCTCTGTACTATCAGGACAGTTGCTGAATCAAATTTGGTCCCATCATTGATCCATTGACCCCTGTAAGCCTAAATTCAAATCAAAGCTAAAAACTCATCTTTTCCAAATGGCCTATTCACTTTAACATTAACCTTTTCACTTTTTTATATATTTTTTTTTATTTAATTTTGTATTTATTTAAATTGCTGTTGTTGTTTTAAATGTTTATTGTATTTTATACTGTATACATGCTGTGCGGCGACCTTGAGTGCCCAGAAAGGCGCCTTATAAATAAAATGTATTATTATTATTATTATTATTATTATTATAAAGGACGAAGACAAAATGGTCATATAAACCCAACTTGCATTCTGGTTTTTGTGGTTCACCTTCGGGCTCACTGTCTTTTTCTTCTTTACCCCGCAGAGATGTTGGTGGACTTTGCCAGTGTCCACTGAAATGGGAGGGGAGAGGATTCAAGCAAACTTAAACTGTTTCACAAGCCTATACTTCCATTTTCTTATTGAGTCTGTTGTAAAGAGGGTCATTTTGTGATGTTCTTGTATTTAAAAAAAGGGTTATTTTTTGGTCTTGAAGATAAGGCATAAAGCCTCGTGCTTTTTCATGTTTGGGTTGTCCCGTTGTTCCTAGCAGTATATTAGTTTTGGTTGATGTGATGATTTCATATCTTCTTCTCGAACATTTATATCTTAATATTCTGGTCATTATATCTGGTTGCATACATTTCTTGCTCTAGTGACTAACAAGCCCAGAAAATGGTGTGGACAGTGTAATGAATCATTCAGGAACACACAGAGATGTAGATGAATGGATGCTAACTCCTTCGATCCACACGCTGCATCATGTCCAGGCTGTGGTGGATGCTGAATTTTACCAAACAATCTCAAACACAAGCCACATATCCTGCTGATCAAAAACTGAACCAAATAGTTCGGAAAAAAATAGTAAAACATACAGTATATGTAACATTTTCAGTTTCATTTTTATTTTTAATGTTTTCATAAGACTAAACTCACCTCAAAATGCTACAAATGTAAATCTTCAAATACAAATTAATTGCAGCATTTAGGAGAAAAACACGTTTAGCAGGGGGAAATGTTCTGTATCATGTTGGGCCGAATTATATGAAACCAAGCCCATCGACATCCAGCTGTTTTTGTGAAGCAACACTTAACAATCATTAATCATTTTTTGTTCTCCCACATTGCCTGCTCCTGTAATTGTATTTTAAGAGTTTGTTAACATATGAAAATCAGGAATAGAACACAATGGTGATAATTGCGTCTTTTCTTTAACTTTACTTGAACTGTTTTTCTTGTAAGGAATAACGATGAAGATTAAACTGTCAGTGTTACCTTGTTATGCTACCTTGCATTTGCTAAAATGATTCATAAAAAGCTTTTGTTTCACCCCCTGCAATTTGATTCTTATGACGCAAAGAAAATGGTATTTCTTATTAGGAAATATTGGTTTTGCTTGACTACAATAAGATGTTATCATTTCATAACACAAAAAAAAAAAAAAAAACAGGCAACAGAAGGACAAACAGATGCTGGTTTGGATGAAAACCAAAAGATTGATGTCTTATTATGAATACTTTTACTTCTTGTAACTTTTTCATCAAAACATCTAAAGGATTAGATATTATCTATTTTTTAAGACCTATTCTTTTAAATCAGTCTGTAAATATAATTTGCTGCCACATAATAGTAGTTTATTTAATTAAATCTTTAATAATTAACAAAAATATAATCCCGAATGCAGATAAAGGCAGTTTAGGAAGAATGTATATTTTTCCTATCCCTAATATGAAAACAAACATTTAACAAATTAAAAACTTTCAGAATCAACAACCAAGAAGTTGATTTTCTTCATTTTTTCTAAGTATGTGACATTTCTGTACCAAGGCAAAGCAGGCAATTCATTTTAGACATTGCAATTTAAGATTAACATATCTGTAAATCAAGGTAAAGCAGCAATAAGACGTTTAAAAAGCAAAGACAAAAGAGCTTTTCATTTCTTTTGAAACTGCTTTCCATTTTCAGGAAGTATAAAATATTTTTAAAAAGCAACTGGGAACTTTTGATGATGATTATGTGGTCCAAATCCAGGACCCAAATGCGGGAGGCAGACGTGCGGAAAAAAACTTTAAAGACTTCACTCCGATGAAGATTGTGTTTTTAAGCATGTTCTTGTGGCTTTTTCTGATGATGTAGGACATATATAAAGAAAATTGAACTTAGAAAAGCCTTCCTGAGTTTTCTGTAATTCAAATTGTTGCAGGAGTAATAGTCCTGACCACAACTCTCAGCCAAATTTCTAAAGAACTCTGATTTGCAGAAGCTATGACCTTGAAAACAACACAAGTTTTTTTTTTTTTTTAATTATTATTTGGCTAACAGTAGCATAATTGTAATTTAAAGACCCCTGGAAACACTTTTACAATAGATCATAGATGATCAAGTGGGACTTTAACTTTGAAAAATAAACTTTAACACAACAGAACAAAAACCCAAACACGATGAGACAAAATGATCTGGGAGAAAGAACACAGCTTTGCATCATACACACAGTTCTGCTCATATGTGTTAGAGTAAATAGAGCTTTTAAAGTACTACTCACAGATATTACCCTGAACAAACTCCTTAACCTCTACTTACACTCCTCTACTAGCCTCATTTTTTTGTTTCTGCAGTTTCCATCTATTCACCTGAAGTATATCTGGCATCTGGAGAATACCTCTCAGCTTTCAGGGACAATATTTCATACAAACATTAGCCGTTCAGTCAGGGGCGGGTTCAGGATTTTTTTCTTTGCAGTAGCTTAGGAGTTGATAAGTGACTGTAAGGAGTTGCTAATTTGTTTTTATGTAAAATTAAATGTCCAAGAAGGAAAGTAACAGGAATGGATAATCATATGATACTAATTAATACCAGATTTAAATTTTTGTCTTGTCAATACATTGCAATTTTAGAATGTGCGTAACTGTCAAAGTCGGAAGAAAGAGAAGGAGATGTTGAAGTGTGGTAAGAAAACAGTGATTTATTTAAGAGGACCTGTTGAGAGTCTATGGGGGCACTGGCGTCAACCACCTCCTGTTGAAAAATGTGTTCATAATCTTGACGCCCCAGAAGCACGTGGGAGGAGCTCCCCCAAAATGTTTTCAGCCTGATCACTACATGGAGCTGTGTCTGTGTGAACACACGTCATTTTAGAATTGGAGGACATTGTATGTATTACCTATCATATTTCAAATTATCCACAAACAAAATACAAAAGCAAAGTTTTAGTATCTGGTAAATGTACATGTCTTAAGACCAAATCTACAGAAACTAAGAGAAAAGAGAGCTTGAAAATAGTTTTGAAAATAGTAAATCAGTCTGGAGTACCCCTGGACAAAAATGTAATTGACTTTAACATAGAAAGTCCTCCTTATCTTCTTTTAGTTAAAGAATTCTCAAGAAAGATGTGTTGTTCAGCACTGGTCATCCATTAACTATTACTTAATGTTTTGAATAAAAGTCCATTTTTGAATCATTTTTTTAATGAGATTACATCTGCCATTTTTGCAGTCATTCGAAGCAAAACATAAAATACTGGCTAATATTGAATAAACTTTATTAGTAACAAAGCTCACGAGTGCCCTCTCTGTTGAGACAGTGTAACTATGTACCTCACCAATTGTCTTTTGAGTGTGGTTTAATGTCACGTTTTAAGACAAAAAAAAAAGACTAACATGAAATGCGTTAAATGAAACGGGATGACATGCATTAAAACTTTGTAGTGAACATTTCTTTAAAAAAAGCATTAGATTTAGGTTTTTATATAATTGGGGTTGTTCAGGGGTTGCTTTTTCCAAATCTTGCAGTTGCTATAGCAACCTCTAGCTACCCCCTGGCGCCGCCCCTGCATGGCTCATGAAACATTTATAAAGGGAAATATGGCAGGGGGTGATGTCAACAATCTTTACTGTTAACAGGTTGAGCATCCCTGCAAAGTGTACCAACACCTGCCAACTTTCAGACAGTCTAGGTGCCTGGCAAACTCAGAGTCTCATTTACATGTTCCCCAGTAGTCACAGTTGACCTGATCACATGCGGCATGCTTGTCCATTTAATTCACTATGAACAAGTTACGCCAAGCTAGGGCTTTGATTCCAACTGCCTTTTGGTTTTAAAGAGAAGATGTGTGTGCAGCAAAAGGTTGGCAACTAAGTGGCAAAGGTAGATGCTAAATATGTTGGGAAATAACCCCTTAAACACAACTATATCCATTTTCTTTGAGCTGTTAAAGAAAATCCACAAGTTGCATGTATTTGAGAAAAAAAAGAAAACAATGGTTAAAAGAAAATTCCAATATTTTCTTGCATAGTTGGAAAAAATTGATACATATGAAGAAAATTAGGGAAAAAAACGTCAATTTTTTTAAAGAGTGTGAAAGTTAGCTTGAGATTGCACAGCATGTTTTATTTATTTATTTATTTATTTATGTATTTATTTATTTATTTATTTATTTATTTATTTATTTATTTATTTATTTATTTATTTATTTATTTATTTATATATTTATTCTTACCTTTTTTTTTACCCCCAAAGATAAAAAGGAGACAGTAAATATAGTATTTCAAATTTTATTATAAAGATATTAAAGCTATTTTAACGGTAAGAATAATGTGCTAATACACATTAAAATGGTTAAACCATGATCTTGCTAGTACCTATTCAATCTATTTCAACAGTGTGTAAAGTATTTGTTTGCACATATGTTTGGTTTGAAAAAACAAAAAAAATGGAAAAAAAACAACAAAAAAAACCCCACAGATTTTTTCATAAACAGGGTGAACTTCTTTTGACATTAAAAGCAGGGAGGATCTTCCTTTCTCGGTGCCTGAAGCTACCATAGTTTGTCAAAACCGCAGAACCTAATTACCGGACTGATTATACTAATTTAAGAATTGCCCTTTTTATTTAAATGATGCAAAAAGATCTCTTTAAAGACAAATTGTCAAGGTTTAACAGATTTGCAAAGAATTAAGGTTTTAAACGTTTTAATTCAGGTTTTTTTATTTTCAAAGGTCTCTCATCTGTACCTCGATTTGTATTTCTACATCTACCTCTACCTCTCATCTTACATCAAATATCAGGTTAAATATTACTGATTTTTTTAAATCCATTGATCAAACATAGTAAAATAAAATAAAATGAAAATGAGTCAATAAAACTGACCAGTCATTTCAAGGTCCTAAGCTTTCATGAGACATAAGTACATATGTTTGCAAAATATCTCAAGGGGGAATTGAACTTCTAACCCTACTGTGTTGTCACCCTCCTTAAATCACTGAGCTATAACACTTCTTCTAAGAATATCCTTTGGATTGTAATGCTCATACTTGACACGATGGTTTTTTGTGACAGGGGCAGTCAAAACAAGCCTTCAAAGGGCCCAGAGGCAAAAAGGACGTGTGCAGTGTGTTGTAAGGTCAGCAGTGCTTGCCAGCAAAATAGACGCTTAAGGAGAGGTTGGGTGTTTTGGGCATGACTTTTATCCACACTCCCTGTCATTCTCCAAGGCCTTAACTTGACCCAGCCTCCAGAGACCTCTGTTGTGGCTGTTGTCTGTCTGCTTTTCATTGCACTTACAGATGGCTTTCTAATGATTTCCTGTCTTTCATCAATCACAGACATTCCTGCCTTTGTAGTCTTCTTTTCTCCATGCTTCTCTGTTATACCTTCTAATCACTGACCAGGCTCATCCCCACAGAACAAAAACATCATTTTAAAAACTTTTTGAATCTGAGATAGAAAATAAAGCATAAACTGTGATGCCGGCTATTATTGTAAATTATCTTAATGCAGCCTGTCTCCTATGCTCCTTGTGTTAATGGCAGGGTTGTGGAAAATCCAGCAGTAAACATTTGCTTGACTGAGAGAAAGCAAAGTTGATGTTTCACAGGTGGAGTGTTTATCTTATTTTATTTATCAAATTAAACAAACTGGATGTTTTATGGTTCCTCAATGAACCAACCAAGGAAATATCTCTTGCAATAACTAAGAGAATGTTTGTTTGGTAGTTTATTTTTCCTTATACTAACAATCCCTCTTAGCAAAATCTTCTAAATTAAAACACTGGCACAATTATTAGAGCTATTTATTTAACAAAGACAAACTGTATGTTCATAAGTGTTCAAAACTCTGTCCTCACTCCAACACATTACATCTGATAATCCCTAAAGCTATGCACAGGGTGTTAATGTGCACAAGCAAGTGACAAGCAAGGAGGGGCTTCCTTTCCTTTTTCTACTGTATACAAATCGCTCCAGGTTTTTTATTTCACAGCTTAATTCAGATATATATGAAAGTTTGGGGTCATATAATAGCGGCCCAGGCACAAACCTCAATTATTAATTGCTTCTCCATAATCAATTTTCAAACAATTTCTCTTATGGGATTTAGAGGGCATGTCATCCATACGTCAATACAAAACCAGAGTCCTTGATAGATCAAAGTTTGACCCGGCTTAACTGGCAAAGTGCATTTAGTGGCTGCGTGTTAATTTTCTGTAGAGCCTGAAAACAGTCGTAGAAACTTGCGTAGCAATGCACGAAGGCAATGCACGGCCGCCCAGGTATGCATGCAATACCGGGGCGGATGTGGTGCAGTTGTAGGGCGGTCAACCTCTAACCAGAATATTACAGGTTTGATTCCTGGCTTGCCCGCCCATGTGTCGAAGTGTCCTTGGGCAAGACATTGAACCCCACCTTGCCTCTGGTGGAAGGTTGGTGTCAGCGTTAGGCAGCAAAGTATGGTTGTGTGTTTGAATAGGTGAATGGGAATGGGACTGTGGCTGAAAAGTGACTGTAAAGTATACACCATTTTCCATTTTACCAGTTTTGAACAGGGAAGCCTAAAATGCGCGTTTACATAGACTTTTCACTGGAAGTGGCCAATGAACGCATTTTACCATGGACTGTATGTAGCTTACATAGCTTTAAACAATTGTGGCGAGTTTCAGCTTACGTAGTTGAAAGGCTAATCTAACTAGTGCACTTTATTGTTAAAAAAGAATATTCAAAAAACAGCTTTTTGTGCCCTCTTGAGAACAAATATTACCTCATCCATCATAGCCTATCGAGTCCCTGATCATCAATCACTTTCTCCTGCACTTTGCCACAGAATATGACTAGACTGGACTTTATTTTTAGTGAATAAAGTCTCTATGCAATGTGTTTTTTTCAATTAAGGATCAAAGTACAAAATTGGTGAAATTACTCTACTTTGCCAATTTTAAACCTTGGAGACTTAAACTAAATCTAATTTAAAAACAAATAAAATGGCCCTTGCATACTCTGAAGTTTGTTGCCACTGTAGATTTGAGATTAACTTCTTTTAGACTTATTTTGAGCTTTTTATTTGTGTGTATTTAAGTTTATGCAATAAAAATGCATGAGCCACCTGTGGATTCCTTTTATTTCCAGTGTAGAAGAAAACAACAAATCCTGGTGTCTCTGGGCGCATCAGTCACTGGCCGCAGCTACTGCTGCCTCCTGGAGAGTGAGCATGAATTTAAAAGCTTTTACTTCTCCAGGCGATAGCACTTCGCTGTCTGTGGTGCATTCCACTCTGCAACAAAAGCATTTTGTATGCTCTGTGTCCCATCCTTCTTCCTTTTGTTTTTCACTATTGCTCTCTACATCATATTTAAAAAGATTTCTGCTTTTGACAGTGAGTATCCCAAAGCTGATATCAAAATAAGGCCTTTTTTTAATCTGTCATGGTTATCTTAATGTGTGATTTTAAATTTCATGGTAACGGTATTACATAAAGTATTTATCTGTTATCTGATCACAAGCATCGGCCATTATCTTTCATATGTGATGTTTTCAAAGAAAAAGTATTTTTCCAATATTGAATGGTGTTTTTTGGTTACCCTTTTTCTTGGTTTTTACAAGTTCAAAATCCCAGGACCCTGTTTGCCATTTGGAGAAGCTTGGGCATAAAAGGGTTCATGGCTTCTCACGTACTTCTCTTTTCATTCCGTTTTATCCTCTGTTTTAGTTGCTTTGTCTCCCCTTTGCCTCCACTCTCTGTGTTTTGTAGTTTTCCCCCATGAATTCATCATGTGTTGAAGATTAAAAAGAGGTCCTGCAAAGCTGTTCAAATTAGATTCATGCCTCCTTAACAGGACAAAGAAATTTGGTAGGATGAAAATAAAAGGTCATATCCTGAAGACTTTTGATCAAAAACAAAATCAATTAAAGGAACATAATAATAAAAAAAGAAAAACACATCAGAAAAAAATGGACGTTTGCTTCCTTTGCATGATGTCTCTTGGCAATACCAGCTTAGCTTCTGTTTTTAGTCTCCCAAGTGGTCCCCATGGGTCTGACGTCATCATGCTCTGTGCTTCAGCTACTTCAAAGATCTTTTCTTTATGATAGGCTGTTCTGTAATGTCTCTCTATAATGCTTTGGGGCATGAAAGTATGCTTTTGGTTTGTGCAGAAATTTAAGCACTTTAAAAAAAAAAGGTGTCACAACTGTAATTTAAAAGTATTTTAAGGCTCAATTTACGTTGATTTACATTGACATTTTAACTGATTTAAATTAGTAAAACATATATATATATATATAATACAGACCAAAAGTTTGGAAGGAAGCGAGCCAGACCACAGATGTTAAGACACAAAAGCTCCTCACCATGCATGGAGGGTTCCATCCCAAATCCAGCACCTTGAGACTGTATGCTAGCCACAAGGAAGGAGGCCGAGGTCTAGTGAGTGTGGAAGCCACTATCCAGGATGAAACCTCCAAGATGCATTAATACATCAAGCTCAAGCTCCAACTGACAGTGTACTCAGTGAATGTCTCAGGCAATGGAGAGCAGAGGATACAGTGCTGGAGGACAGATCCTCATGGGAGGACAAACCCCTGCATGGGATGTACCACTGGACCATAACTGAAGTGGTTGATATCAAGAAGTCCTACCAATGGCTAGAAAGGGCTGGCCTACAGAACAGCACCGAAGCGCTCATCATGGCACCTCAGGAACAAGCCCTGAGCACCAGAGCGATAGAGGCTCAGATCTACCACACCAGACAAGACCCAATGTGTAGGCTGTGCAAAGAGGCGCCTGAAACAATCCAGCACATAACTGCAGGGTGTGAGATGATGGCAGGTAAAGCATACATGGAGCGCCACAATCAAGTGGCTGGAATAATATACAGGAACATGTGTGCAGAATATGAACTGGACACCCCAAGATCAAAATGGGAAACACCTCCAGATGTGGTAGAGAATGAGAGGGCAAAG
Source organism: Oryzias latipes (assembly GCF_053564925.1). Taxonomy (NCBI): domain Eukaryota; kingdom Metazoa; phylum Chordata; class Actinopteri; order Beloniformes; family Adrianichthyidae; genus Oryzias; species Oryzias latipes. The sequence goes on from NC_136240.1 coordinate 13,233,303, forward strand.
ATCCTGTGGGACTTCCAGATCCAGACTGATAGGATGGTAATGGCGAACCAACCAGACATTGTAGTGGTGGATAAAGAACAGAGGAAAGCCGTTGTGGTGGATGTGGCAGAGCCAAGCGATGGGAACATCAGAAAGAAGGAACATGAGAAACTGGAGAAATACCAGGGACTCAGAGAAGAACTGGAGAAAGCCTGGAAAGTGAAGGGGACAGTGGTGCCTGTGGTAATTGGAGCACTCGGGGCAGTAACCCCCAAGCTGGAGGAGTGGCTACAACAGATACCTGGAAAGACCTCAGACCTCTCAGTCCAGAAAAGCGCAGTGCTAGGAACAGCTAAGATACTGCGCAGGACCCTCAAGCTCCCAGGCCTCTGGTAGAGGACCCGAGCTTGTGTGACAAACCACCCGCGGAGGGTGAGAGGGGCATTTTTTTATATATATTACATGGAAAGTTTGTATTTATTATTTTATTTTAAATTTTTAGAGATGAAATTGCTTTATGCACAAAGATGCTAAATAACTTTGCTGGAAATTCTTTCAGAAAAAGAGCAACCTAGAAATGAGCCTAAAAATTGCCAACTCTGACTTGTCAAGGTATGATTTTTAAGCAAGTGTTGAAAAGCTGAACGTTTGAAGTTTGTGTGTATTGTTCCAGAAGACACAGTAGATGTCAATTACCAACTTCAGTGTCATAAAAAAAAGGAACAAGAACGGAAAGACGATTTGATTCTGCGATCATTCCAAACAAAATCAATGTATGGATCTGAGAATAAAATGTAATGTTCCCAAAAATGATCTGTTTCTTATCAACCCCATTCACAAAAAATTAGGAAGTCTTTTTTTTTTTCTTTTTACTTTTTTTAAACATGAGGGTTATTTTTTTAAATCAAGGTTACTTTTTTTACTTTATTGAACAAAGTGCAAGTATACAACAAGAGAACAAATGTAGTAACTAATGTAAACTACAGAAATAATGACAAACAACCAAGGGGAATGATTACATCATTGCATGCAAATAATTAAGAATATTAATAGTTATGAGAGGCTTTTTCATTATTTGAGTGTGATACATCAAGGACTGTGTTTAGTGTAAAAACCAAGGCTTGTACTTTTTGAGGTTAAAGACTAAATGAAAAACTTAAACTACAAAAACAAATGAATCACTCACACATAATTAGGGAAAAAACAGTTAGAAAATAAAGTCCATGTTGTTTAGATGAGAATCTGAATATGACAAATGCAGGTGCACAATTAAAATATCTTGATGATTTGCTGCAATTAACTTTGATTACCCAATTCTGTCACCCCCTCTCTGATTAGACAGGCTACCACTAATTGTAGAGAAAATCCATTTTTTTCTAATGGTTTTGATAGAAGAAGAAAAAACAGTCTGTCGGAAAACCAAATGACAGCTAAAGCATGAAGTGTTTGTTAAATTTAAAAAATAGTTAATAAACATATAGCAAGCTCCAATTGACATGAGTGTATCTCTACTTTTAACAAAACATCAAGATACTTTTTAATTCAGTTCTATAAACATTTTATGATAAGATTATATGCTAAAAGTGTTATTTATATTATTTAGTTAAGTTTATTTATTTATACCTCATAATAGGGTGAGGGGGTGGGGGGCTTAGCCTGCGATGAGCCTTGGGGGGGGGTTTACTAGGCAGTGGCCCCCCTCCTATGGTTGCCGTATGGAGTGCCCCCCCCCTCTTTCGGTTTTATTTGCACCTTAAACATGTAGGGCCCTTGGTAGGGGGGGTGCTTGGACATCACTGCCAGCAAGCAGCAGATGTCCTCCTAGCACCCTACCCGCCAATTTTAACCGCACCTTAGACATTTAGGGCCCCTTGGTGGGGAGGGTGAGGGGACGTCACTGTGAGTAATCAGGAGATGTCCCCTTAGTGCCCTACCCGCCAATTTTAACTGCACCCCCCTTAGTACATACACCCCTCCCCCCCTCAATATATACATCCCAACATAAACACACACACATGCACACACACACTCTCTCAAACACACATACACGCACACACATTTTGCAAGGAAGGTGGGACCTAGGACCATCTGTCCCCTGCCTCTTCCCTGGTGGGGGGTACGGGCCCCCTTGCAACGGCGGCCATGTCCCCGGGGTGCCGGCTTCCTGGGCCCGGCGGTGCTCTCTCCGCACGGTGGGGGGGTTCACATTACATCTGAGCCGGGGGTGTTCGTGTCCCTGGGGGGTGGGTTCTGGTCCTTGCTCCTGAGTGCTGGGCCCTGCCAAATTTCCAACTGTGGCCGAGCCTGGTCGGGCCATATTTACAACACCCCTTGTGGGCCCTCTTTTTTCCCCGGGGTTCCCCCCTCCTGGGCGGGGGCGGCGGGCCCCTGCCTCGCTCCTCCCTGGACCAACTGTGGGCCGGGCGGATGGCTGCCTGGAGTGCGGAGCGGGTCTCCCTGGGGGGGTCCTGGCTCGTACCTGGGGTTGGGGCGGGGGGATGCCCGGAACTCCTGGGTGGTGGTGGGGTGCTCGTCTGGGGCTGTGGGCGTCCTTCTCCGGTGGGGCCCTGCGTTGGGTTCTCCCGGCGCGGCGGGGGGGCTGCTCTCCTGGTTGGGCTGGGGCGGCGCTCTCTTTCCCTCAGTGCCTCCCTGCTCTCTGGCTCTGGGGGCCTTGCGGCGGCCCTGCTGGCCCTGGCCTGGGTGGCGGGCTTGGTCGCCCGGGCGGCGGTTGTTCCCTGCCGGTTCCCGTGTGGCGTTGGGGGGATTCCGGCTGCCGCTGCTGCTGCGGTGGGGGTCTTGGGGTGGGGATGGCTGGGCACTCTCCCTCCTTCTTTTCACGTTCCACCATCCATTTTAGAAGAACATAAACACTCACCTGAGCACAGGTGTTAGCTCAACAGACTGAATGACTGAAATATTTCACACTAGTTGGTTTTAAGGCATAAGTATGCGTGTGAACACTATCTGTTTTGTGTACATGTCGACAGGTGGACATTTTTGCAACTAACAGGTGTGTTTATAACATTTGAGTGTGTGTGTGGACAGGCTCCGCCCTTTTTTTTTTTTTTTTTTTTTTACATTTAAACCTTACCATAATGATTAACAACCAGTAAACTTGTTGCTTTATGCTGCTTCATGGTCTTATCCCCCTTCCCCTCCTATTATCACCCCCTACCCCCCCTCTCTCTAACGTCCCTCTCTCTTCTTCCCCTCTTTCCTTTTCCGTCCGGTCCAACACCAAAGATTTTCAGACATGTTTGAAATTAATAAAGTTTGGCCTCAATTACAAAAGGGGTTTATTCAGACATACCTTTGGTTTGTCTGAAGATTAATAACCCCTCTTGTTAAAGTAAAATATGTCCAACCCAAGAGGCCCTCAGCTCTCATCTGACTGCCCAGCTGTTGGACAGGACAAGTTAAAAAAAAAAAAAAGGTGTTATTTATTGATCAAGCCTTTATATGCAGACTGTTATAAGGTTCATTCATCAACAAATGAAAACACCAAATTACTGTAGATTTGAATTTTTCATGAAGTCATTGAAAGTTCTCTGTCTCATTTGTTTATAACTGTATTTTCTGAATGGATTTTTTAAAATCAGTTTGACTCTTCTTCCACCATCTAAAGTTTTATTTTTGCAAATCTTGACAAAGGTCAGCATAATCGCTGCAAGTCTATTTTCAGTGGGTAAGTGTCGACGCAGTTAATGAAATAGGAACAGAAGTGATTCATCACTGTCAGAGCATCACTGCTGCAATAATTTAGCCCAACACGGGTCATGAAAACAAGCCCCAGCAAATGAGAATCAATTCATCTTTTTACTGTCAATCTCAACTCTGCTAATTTATCATGAAATAATGTTTATGTGTTCGTGTCATCAGAGTCTGCATAACCAGAAATATGATTAGCTGATTAGTGGACTTTGTGACTGGATTATTTGACTGATTGAGCGGTTTTAGCCGGGACTGTTTAGTTTTGTAAAGCATGCAGGAACTCGTATAATACAACATATTGAGAAATCATGGAGTTGCATCTTACATCAAACAATATATTTTTTTTTTAAATCAATTCTTTCTTGTTTTCCTAGTTAGAAAATCAACTTTTCTTATTTTGGACATTGTATTACATTGCACGTCAGACAATTTAGTTGGTCAAGAATCTAAACTCATCATTTTGGCAAAGATACACATTTAGCTCTAATCCTAGTTGTTGTCCACCTTTGGGCATTATCCCTCAGGTGTCGCCACAGCAACCCCTGAGTGATTCACACACGCCCTTCCTGGCACAACCCTGTGTTCTACCTGGGCTGGGGACTATGGGGAGACCCAGGCCCCCTTGTGGGTCTGCTTAGAATCTACTTATAAAACTAATCGTAACCTCACTTTTCAAGCAGTAGCCCCGAGATTGTAGAGCCTAGATCGCTTTGCCTTACCAACTATGTCGAGTATTTTAAGAAATAGCCAAAGATGCTGATTTTAAAAAGGACTTTTAGTGAATTCTTGTGTATCTTGTTTAATTTATTGGTTTAATCTGCTTCTCTGTTCTTTGCTGTTTAGTGACAAGGAGCATTCTTAAAACAAAGAAGTACAAACTCAACACTTCACTTCTTGCTTGCCTTTTTATTACCAATTTGATAGTCTGACAAATGTATGGTGTTTCATTACAAAAAAACATTTCATAGAACTAATGAAGCTTTCTCCAACGCAACCGTTAAGATGACAACCTAAACCAGACATATAAAATAAAGATGTTTTTACACCCTAGATAGAAAAGCTCAAATTTGGTTTCTGCAGTCACTTCTCTTTTTCCCTGCTTTGAAAAGCAGTTTGTTTTCTACTTATTTACGGCTTCATCGTTTGTCCTCAAAAATTAACTTTGAATCAAGCTGCATTGTCAAGTTTTACTTTCTGGCTGGTTATTAAATTATCTTTAATGACAAGAAAGCAAATTGAAAACTATTTCAAGAAGTGTTTAATTAGCATATTAGAATAAGCCTGTTTTTGTGACGGTGAAAAAAAAAAAAAATAGACGACATCTTTAATTACTTGCCACAACAGGAGAAAGAATAAACATAAATATTGTTTTGTGACCTTTTTATTTTTATTTTATTTTTGAGTAAACCCACTCTACATCCACTGCTAGAAAGCTGCTATGGTGCTGCTCTTACCCTGACAACTTCCACAGCATGTCACCTAGTTTTAGAGCTGGAAAAACAAAGCAGCAGCATGTGTGTTACTTCCTATTATACTGCCTCAGCCAGATACACAACATAAACACAACACTCAGACCACCTCTGTAGGCCCAGCTGCATGCTGGCTGGCTCATAGCCATTTTCTCGCTACTAAATGTCAGTGCAAAAAAAGAACGTGGTGGTGTAGAGCACCTGGATGGGAACAAATAAATTTTAAAAAAAAGCTAGAGGAGAAGAAGAAAAAGAAAACATTAAATTAATCCTCTAAAAGCCTTTTAGCAATATTGCCCTCCCACTGTGCTCAGTGGCACACACAGAGACCACTTCCAATCATTTAATTTGAGCTGAAATTTAATTTGGTCCAAGAGCTATTCATTTTTTAAATGACTGTGCAACCCTCGAACCATCACCACCACCACCACCCAAACATATACAATATATATATGTTGCATACACATCCTGTGATACGTGCACTGACATCATTCGATGACTCAGTGGCAACTCGGTGTCCACTTTATTTTTGGAATAACATTTTCAACAGTCTGACTGCCATAGAGACATTTAGACCAACTCGTACATAACCGAAAATGTACACGCACACAATTAAAAAGTGTCAGGAAATGTCTGAGTCATTCTGGTTTTTATTTATCTGTACAATTGCAGGAGAACTGAGTCTGATTTCCATGAAAGTCCTGCATCAAGCAATCCTTACGTCAAACGTATTTGATATTTTAAGATATTTGAATACATATTTTTATGAAACATATACTCATTATCACATTGCGCAGTAGTCATAGATTTTTTAATTTTTTGCTCAAGGTTAGAACTAAATAAGAGATGGATGAACTCTGTTGGTCTGTCCGTCCATCCATCTGCCCGCCTGTCCATCTGTCCCTCTTGGCAGTGTCAGATATTCAGTTCCTCTTGGTAAGAAAATCTCCACATCAAACATTTTATCGATGCCTCAAGAAGCTCCCACCACAACACCCACTCTGAAAAATACACACAAGATAAACACAAACACCCTCAGTCGCATATATGCCGACCCCCTGCCCACCATACCAGCTGATCAAAGCCTCCACTTCCAGCCCACCTGCTGAGAAGTCTTGCTTTATGGCTTGTGGATTTAGGATTCAGCATCTTTTGCTTTTAAGGTTTTATGCCTTCTATCACTTTGTGATTCCAACGGTGATTTATACTGAGGAATTTTTAATTATTTTATACTATTATGTATTAGATGACTAGGCTGCGCTGTTTTGTGGTGGTTAGCACTCTCACTCCACAGCAGCTCTGCTTCAAATGTCAGCTGGGTCTTTTTTATGTGGAGTTAGCGTGTTCTCCCTGTGCATGTGTGGGTTTTCTCCAGGCACTCCTGCTTCATCCTTCAGTCCAAAAACATGCTTCATAGGTTACCTGGTGGCTCAAGATTGTCCTCTGGGTGTGTGTGTGTGTGTGTGTGCTTTTCTGTCTTTGTGAGGCCCTGTAGTGGACTGGTGAACTGTCCAGTGTGTACCCTGTCTTCACCCTCTAGCTGGGTAGGCTCCAGCAGTAACATACAGTTAAGTCGCAGGAAATATAGCTTGAAAATACATACATTTTAATCAAATCAATATACTTTTTTTTAATTCAAAATAAAATCTTTTTTTTTTAGACATGTCAATTCTATAATTACTTTTTCCTGTGTGGGTTTTCAACGTTTCTTTGGTTAAAGTAGCAAATTTACATATGTCCTGTTCAAATACAAAAGACAAATACAGAAAGCAGCAGGTGAGGCACCAGCCGCTTGTCCCTCCCCTGCCACCAGACTGAGCCGCGCACACTGGGGCTGCGGCTGATGCATGCGCTTTACTGTTTCGGTCCTTCTGTCATTATAAAAGATGCTTTATTTGTAATTGCTTAATTTTTCTATTTCTCGTCAACTGTCTGATTAAATTGGGGCCAGTTTGTGACTCACTTAGTCTTTTTTTTGTCTGCTAAAAATGCGCATTAGAAATACAGGAGGTGAGGCACGAAGAATGCCTGCCTCAAGGCAGAGGGCGCTGGTGATCCAAGACAATGTGACACAGCGGCAAAAGAATAATAGGTCTGTTGAGTTATTCTTTAATATTGTTTAACATCCTTTTCTAAATGGAGGATCACATGAACTCAGAAATTTTGTGGACAGACATCACTGGCAGTGATTTCCACTGAGACAGAGACTTTTAAAACTGTAGAAAAAAAAAGGAAAACTTCCATAAACAGATTATCCATTTGTTTCTTCAGAAGGAACGGTGTAGGGACCTTACTAATAAGTCAAAGAAAGTCGATCAAGTTAGTGATTTTGTTTTTCAATGCTACAGTTTTTAAATGGAAGAAGGTGGTCAAAATGAAATTTTAACCAACAAACACACTTTAACTGTTACCAATCAAATGGTGTTAAGGTAAATTTGTTTGTAAATCTGACTGATGTCAGTGCCTCTCCAGCCATTTAGCCGGTTTGGATATTGGATGGATGGATTTTTTGATTACAGGTAATACTTATATGTCATATCTTTTAGTTTAGTTTCTGCTTCCTACCTGCTTTCAACATCTTACCCATCATGACATGTTCGGCTTGCTTTGTTTTTGGTTTTCACTTTTTGATGTTGTGCAGGTCTGCTGTGGCTTCTCCTTGCTGCTCCGCCCCCCCTCACCTGTGCTTCCTGCTGGAGTCCACAGTTGATTAAGTTGTCTGACTATTTACGTCACCTTGTTTTATGTCTCGGTGTTGGAGCATCTTGCATGCTGTTTTGTTGTCATTTTGTTGTGCATGCGCTGCTCCTCGGTTTTTGATTTATTGACCTTCCCCCAGTTTTGAGTGAGTAGTTTCCTTTAGAAACACATCAACTGTATGATAATAACAACTCTGATTGAGAACTTAATAATTGCGGTTTGTGCCCAAACTGAATTATATGACACCAAGTCTTACATAGTTTGGAATAAAGCTGTGAAAGAAAAAGACCAAGATTTGGGATATTTGCACTGCTTTGACATTTTCAACTGTGAGTACATGCGCTAGTATCAGGTAGCGACAGTCCTGTGGGTACACCGTATGCTGAACACTAAAAGTGTAATCAAAAACCCATGTTCAGCACTTTCTTAAACGCACCACACATGGTTCTTGTGTGCGCATCAAAAAAATGTTTGATACTGAGGGAGTTACTCAGCTTTTTTCAGCTTGATTCTCAGGCTGGGTAAAAGCTGCCACGTCTTACCCCAGGACTGAGCTGTGAGGCATTTGTGAACTGCGCTGGAAAATACTAACATACAAGTGCAAATACGAATATAACCATAAGCCCACACAGCTCAAGTTTGGCCTAATTTTAGAGTGTTGTGTATAAGCTTGATGCTAATATGCCGTGGCTGTTAAATTTAGGTGACACTTCTTAATCTTATTCTATAAGGTACCTGAATATCATATTACATTACAACTAAACTGTCAAAACCTTTTCATTCAACACATCAGCGTGTGTGTAGCATTTAGTTGAGCTGTGACAGAGGTTGTGTGCTGTGTGTGCACAGGCCTCTTTTGTTTTTCCCTGCTAAAGAAATCAAAGCGATTAAACATTTCAAATCAGAAATAACTGCCCATTAATGAATGTCAATGAGGACTTAAAGAAACTTTACTATGCTTTTTTAAGATGACCTAATCCTTTTCCTAATTCCTCTTCCCTGACACTTTTTTTTTTGTTTTTGGCTCACGTGTGCCTGAATAGGCACTCGTAGATGAAACCAGTTTGGATTTTGACAAAGACCATTTTGTTGAAACTATACAAGATAATAGCTTGAATGTCCTGCTTTAAAAAATGTCTCTCTTACTTTTCGTTCTTGCATTTGTTTTTTTTATGTCACACAGTTTTCCCTATCACAGGTGTTTCCTGTTTGTTTAATTATCCCACAGAAAACTTTTCCTTTTTTAGATACTCAGTCTGATCCTCTTGTTACCTTTTTTTCCCTCTTCTGTGGGTTTGAGTTTATCATGTTTTAACTATTTCTTTAAGGTGAATTGTTTTAATAAAAAAAAAATAAAAAAACTTTCCTGCCAACTTTTCCCCCTTACTTGCCTCCACACTAATGGGTTCTTCAAATATTGTGATTTAAAAAAAAAAAACAAGTAAAAGCATAAATCTCACTTTTCATGGATGGCAGTAAACAATGTATGATTGGATAATCAATCTGATTAAAACTACTAAAGGTGGTTCAGTGAAGCTTTATGATGAAATAAAGACCTGCCCACCGGCTTTACTGTGGTGAGGCTGGCTTAGGCACCAGACACTCTGTGGCAGAAATGGTGCAGAGGTTCACCCGCGACTTCTGATTGGAAGATTTCAGGCTCGGCTGCTGCCTTACCCACCCATGAGTCTCTGGGCAAGGCTTTGAACCCAATATTGAATTACAGGTTGGCCCCTGTGTAATGTGAATGATGCTTAGAAACGTGTTGGAAAAAGAATCTTTATGAGGATCTTCTGAACAGGCTTTTATTATTTTTATGATTATTACTAAGTGCATGTCCACTTATAGTTTTTTTTAAATCTGTGCGACCAGTGCGTTTTTCTGGGCCAAACTGACCCGGAAGAAGGGTTAGGATTATGTTAATAGGTGCTAACAACATTTAGTCCTCCCAAAAACATTTAGGCATGGATGAACTTAAACTAGAATTACATCAGCCTTTATTTTGTCTGGACCTGACTGGTAACACAAAGTCACATGATTGTTCGCACAGTTTCTCAGGACTGTTTATTCAAAAGCCGCCTCCGCCCGCCCAAAGCCCGTTCTCTGCCTGGCGATAAAAATCTCGCGGGAGACAAGGTTCTTCTGAGTCCAGCAGCCCGCTCTCACAGAACAGCCGGAAAGACTGCGGTCCGAACCCTCTTCTGTTGCACACACCATAACAAAGCACCCTCCCCTATGCCTGCAAACACTTATTGGGTTCCTTTGTTCCAAAAATATGTTCTTGTGTCCGCTGTCTATTCTACTGAATGAGTTCATTGAACATGTCGTCTCACTACGGCGTCAGGAAAGTTCTCAGCAACTGTTGCTAGTGTCGTTTGCTACGTCGTTTCCCCGTATCGTCATGAAAGTCCTTAGCAACCGTTACTAGTGTTGCTCGCTTTGTCATCTCCCCATGTCGTGTCATTAGATCTAGTTGTTTTACAAATGTTGCCAAAGTCATCAGAAAAGTTCTTTGTACAGCCGGTAAATTGTTTCCTGTATTACCAAGGAGTGAAAAGCAATATGTTTGTTGAAGCCGGCGCTAGCGTTAGCCATGATACACACGTTTTTTTTAAGTGAACTTTATTGATATTCCTGCAGACATGCGGATTGCCATAAAAAGGGGGGGGGGGGGGGGGGGCATTTGTACAACGGTTTCACGTTTCCGAAGCGACTATTGCCAATTGTTTTAAGTTATTTTAAATATGGCTTCAATTAAATCTGACGATGAAAATATTATTTAAAAGTTTATTTTTTAAATAACTGATCTTTATCAAATATAATGTTACAAATCTGCCAACAAATCTGGTTGACAAAACAGAGCATCACGTCAGGAATTCACAAGATTTTGCAAACAAAGTTAAACATGTTCAGCTGGATTCTGACGAGACGATGGTGTCTTATGATGTAAATTCCCTCTTCACCTGCATTCCCACCACAAAGGCAGTGATTTCAGTGAGGAAGAGATTACTGCAGGACTCTAAGTTACAAGACAGAACAAATCTGACACCAGACCACATCTGCAAACTGCTGGAAGTGTGCCTCAAGTCCACATATTTCCAATTCACGGGAAACATCTACAGGCAGAGGCACGGCTGTGCTATGGGCTCTCCAAATATCGCCCATTGTGGCCAACTTGTACATGGAAGAAGTCTAGAGAAGAGCCCTGGACTCGTTCCCAGGTAATGCTCCAAGCCACTGGTTCAGATATGTGGACGACACTTGGGTCAAGATCAAAATCCAGGAAGTGGAGGCTTTCACGGATCATATCAATGCAGTCGACAAGAACATAAAGTTCACCAGGGAAGACATAAAGAACACCCCAGCCTTTCTAGACTGTGCAGTGATCATTGGAGACGACTGACAGCTCCAGGTTTTTTTATTTTTTTATTTTTTTTATTTTATTTATTTGAATTAGGACAATGCATATTAAACAATGTTTCAGCAGCTGCTTTAACATAAATATGCCAGAGTTAGCACAGGAGCTAAATTTCATCTGTTGTCCTAGGACAGGATAAAAATATCAACACTTACATTTACAACACAATGAAATAGCACAATATTAGAGGTAAAAATATTTACAAAGGTTATTACAATAAAAAGCAAGTCTAAAAATTCCAAGACAGTCACAGAAAAACAACAATAACTAATGTTTGCAGGACTGGTTTGTTTTTAACCATCGTTTAAGAGCTGTTTGGAAGGTAGGGTAGTTTTCCCAGTTCCTAATGTGCTGTGGCAGCGTATTCCATAGCTGTGTGCCTCTAATTGAGACCACTGTTTGGCTGAATTTAGTCCTGCGCCTTTGAACATTACAGTCCCCTCGAGTTAAAGCCCTGGTGCCTATTCCAACATTTGTTTTTTTACTTATAAAATCTAACAAGGGGGGAGGGGCCAGCCCATTCAAAACTTTAAAAATGAGACAGGCATCCATGTACATTTTATAACTTTCAAAGTCCATCATGCCATACTTGGTTAGAATGTCACAGTAATGATAACGCAGAGGCTTTTTGTCTAAAACTTTCAGGGTTCTCTTAAACAGAGGCTTGAGGGGTTTCAAAGTGCTTTCGTTTGTCTGGGACCATGTAGTAAGACAATAAGTTATATGACTAAAAATCAATGAATGCATGTAAACCTTTGCAGCCTCAGTAGTTAGAGAAGACCTTATTTGTTTAAAATTTGACAGATTAAATTTAACAATATTGGATATTTTCTTTACATGATCTTTAAAAGTTAAATTTGAATCAAAGATTACGCCAAGATACTTAAATTTTTCTACAACTTCCAATCGCTCCCCATTGACCACTACAGATGGTTGTTCTTCCCTCGTTGGCTGATGTGAAAAAAACATACATACAGTCTTTTTAGTATTGAGATGTAAGCTTGACCTTTGGAGCCACTGAAAGATTGGAACCATGGCTCCAGACAGAACTGCAGCTGCTTCAGCTTTTGTTTTGGCATGAGCATATAGAACTGTATCGTCTGCATATAATTGTATTTTTGTTTTTTTGCATACATCTGGCAGGTTGTTCACATACAAGCTGAATAAAAGTGGCCCCAATACTGAGCCTTGAGGAACTCCATCTGAACAACTAAGAAACGATGACTGTGAATTTTCAATTTGTACAGCTTGTTTTCTGTCATGGAGATATGATTTCATCCAGCAGAGGGCACTGTTCGAGAAATTAAAATATGATAACTTTGCAAGGAGAAAATCATGATTAATAGTATCAAAAGCACGTTTCAGATCAAGGAATACAGCACCCACAAAGCCTCCCTTGTCAAGCAGCTGTTTCACATTTTCAAGGAAATAACAAGTGGCTGTATCAGTGGAGTGATATTTTCTGAAGCCAAACTGCATTGGATGGAGAGAGGTTTGACTGTTGTTGAGATGTATAGTTAGTTGTGTTGTGACCCATTTTTCTAAAATTTTTGAAATAATTGGTAGAATACTTATTGGACGGTAGTTCTCAGGTTTTGTTTTGTCCCCAGACTTAAAAACAGGTATAATCCTAGCAATTTTCCATGTTGTTGGCACTATGCTGTGGTTAATGGACAGATTAATCAGATGTACTATTGGGTGTGCGAGAACATCTTTATGTTGCTTAATAAAATGACTAGAGAAACCATATGCATCTCTAGCTTTGGAGCTTTTGAGGGATGAGATTATTTTTAGAACATCAGGAGCAGAAATTTCCTTAATATGAAATATTGGCTTACTATTGTCTACATATTTCCATGGGATATCTGGACATTTTAGTTGTCGCGTTAAATCTTCAATTGAACTAATAAAAAAGTTATTAAAACTGTTGACAATAATATCCAAATTGTCCGTTAATGCACCATTTATCTTAAGCTGGAGCTCTCTGGTGTTATGCTCTTTTATGCGTCCTAATAGCTTATTTAGGTGCTTCCATACAATCTTTCCATTTCCATTTGCTTTAATAATTGAATTAATGAAAAAGTTTGCCCTTGCTTTACACATGTGGTTAATAACCTTGTTTCTAAGAGATGTAAATATCTGACGGTCACTTGTAGTTTTGGTTTTTAGGGATTTTTTCAATGCACTGTCTCTCTCTCTCATTAATTTTCTAATATCATTATTAAGCCATGGTAGGTTTTCTTTAAATTGTTTGGATACTCCTTTCTTTGAGAAATGAGCCAGTGTGTCATTGATCATTCGTATAAAGAGATTAGAGCTTTCTTCGATGTTATTGTTTTCAACTACATTTGTCCAATTGAGATGTTCAAGATCATTTTTTAAATGCTGTTGCCTATTTTTAGGAATAAAAGTGTAAGGTATCCCTCTGACTGATTGTGTTGAACGCTGGTTCCTGATTTTTCTCACACAGAAAATGAAGTTGTGGTCAGAGAGACCAGACAGAAAATTAAATGTCTTGGTAATTCTATCGGGTTTGTTAGTAAATATTAAATCAATTTTAGTTTTGGACAAAGTTGTTACTCTTGTTGGACCATTTATGATCTGTGTGTATGTGTGTTTAACAACAAGCTGTTCTAATTTCTTCCTGTCTGGTATATTATCCCAATTGATGTTTAGATCACCCATAACAATAATCTCTCTTGAAGGATTACAGTGATTTAAAATAGACTCAAACTGATCATAAAAGATGTCCTTGGCAGAAGGAGGCCTGTACACACAAATCACAGTAAAAGACATTGTAGAATGAAGTGTTACATTTAGACCTATACATTCAATTCCTGTTTCCTCTGGCCAACTAATTAACTCACATTTAAAATGATCTTTGATATAAATCAAAACCCCCCCTCCTCTTCCTGTTTCTCTATCTTTTCTGAATAATTTGTATCCTGGGATAGTGATGGCAGCTGTAGGTGAAGTCGAAGTCAGCCAACTTTCAGATATTCCTAGCATATCAATATTGGATTCACTTAGAAGATGTTCAATTTGCTCGCTTTTATTAACAATACTGCGAACATTGATGTGGCCAAGTAGAATTCCTTTTGGTTTTGACCTGGAATCCCAAATAACTTTTGCATTATTGAGTGTTTGGAAAAATCGCATTTTCTGTTGTTTTTTTATTGCAGCATTGATGATCTTTGCAGTTGAGGAAAAGGTTTTTGCGTCTGTTATTAATGAAGAACTTGTGAAACAATGTTCCTTTGTGTTTAACATTGTTAATTGCGGTATACCTGTATCCAATAATTGTGTCCTGGGGAGCTGAGGTGGAGGAGGCCTGGTTACTTGCAACTGTAGCCCAGGTAACTGAGGTGGAGGAGGCCTGGTTAGCTGCAGCTGTAGCCCAGGGAGCTGAGGTGGAGGAGGCCTGGTTAGGTGCAGCTGTAGCCCAGGGAGCTGAGGTGGAGGAGGCCTGGTTAGCTGCAGCTGTAGCCCAGGGAGCTGAGGTGGAGGAGGCCTGGTTAGCTGCAGCTGTAGCCCAGGGAGCTGAGGTGGAGGAGGCCTGGTTAGCTGCAGCTGTAGCCCAGGGAGCTGAGGTGGAGGAGGCCTGGTTAGCTGCAGCTGTAGCCCAGGGAGCTGAGGTGGAGGAGGCCTGGTTAGCTGCAGCTGTAGCCCAGGGAGCTGAGGTGGAGGAGGCCTGGCCACTTGCAACTGCAGCCCAGGGAGCCGAGGCGGAGGAGGCCCGGCCAGCTGCAGCTGCAGCCCAGGGAGCCGAGGTGAGAGCCCACTTAGCTGTGGCTGATGAGGGAATCTGTGTTGTTGGGGTGATAGCCAAGCCTGATGTAGTGGTAGCCTGGTTAGCTGTGTTGCTGGCTGTAGTCCATCCAAGTCAGAGCTCAGAACAGGTCCAGGATTTATCTCAATATCACCAGCCAAAATGAGTATCATCAGAAGGTTGATGAGCCCCTGGAGGGGCCTTGTTGATTTTACTTGTTCATGTTTACCTGGGGGTGGCCTTGCATGTCCAAAATCCAGAACCCTTTCAAACAGAAGCTGTTGACTCCTTTTTGTTGAATAAAGAGTTGTGTTATTATCCATTTTTCGTGGACACACCAGATTCCAGAAAAGATAAAATGCCATAAAAACTATAGATAGACGTATTAATGGGAGACTCCAGGGCGTTTTGATTTTTTTAGGCCTTTTTTGTGACAAACACACAGGACCTGCCAGCCTGTGTGTATGCACCTTGGCGGCCATCTTGGCAAATCCAAAAGGTTGAAGTGTACAGAAGGCTTACTCACACAGATCAGTACCTGTTATTTGAGTCAAACCACCCTTTACAGCACAAACTAGGCATTATCAGGACATTACAACACAGAGCCCAGGAAGTGCCCACAAGCTCTGACAGAAAGAAGAAAGAAGAGCAGCATGTCCGTCAAGCCCTCCGAACCTGTGGATATCCCAACTGGGCATTCACCAGATCCCAACATACAAGAAAACAAGACAAGAGGGTACAAGAGCCGAAAGGGAACAGTGTTTCAATTCCTTATATCTCAGGCCTGTCTGAAAAACTAAAAAGGATTTTCAGACAGCATAACATCCCAGTTCATCTCAAACCAGTTAATACTCTCAGACAAAAACTGGTTCATCCAAAGGACAAAATTCCTAGCTACAAACAGAGTAATGTTGTGTACTCTATCCACTGCAAAGAAAACTGCAATGAACAGTATATAGGAGAGACCAAACAACCTCTACACAAATGGCTTTACCAACATCGCAGAGCCAACCCAAGTGGACCTGAGTCTGCAGTGCACCTCCACCTGAAGGCCACAAACCACTCGTTCGAGGACAGTAAAGGTCCGAATTCTAGCCAGAGAGAAAGGATGGTTTGAGTGAGAGGTGAAAGAAGTCATCTTTGTCAAGAAGGATAAACCTTCTCTTAATAAAAATCTTCCATCCATCTATGGCAGTGTTCTGAAACCCAAACAAACCGAAACAGCTCAAAGAGATGACCAGTTTGTGGAGGGAGTCACTGGCTCCCCAACCCCCAGCTGAGGACAAAGGACTCTTAACTATCATGATATCATTAGACTTTGCAGACCCAGATGCTGGAACCCAGAAGAAAACCCAGGAAGGTAAGGTTAGTAAGATGATTTAATTTACAGTCTGTGAGTTCAGTGGCAAACTTGAAGGCAGAGTTCAGATGGTAAATGGTAAGATGCGGATCAGGAATCTTGGCTTGGAAGTGAGGCGTGGCTGGAGGGTAAGGCAGTGGCCGATCTGGAGGGCTTGACTTGAACTGGATCCGAGGCGAAGATGAGGAGCATGGAATGATGATGGTAACCAGGTGAACGCTTGTGAGGTATCTTTTCTTGTAGGTGAGGCATAAGGAGAAGATTAGTGAGAGGAAACAAGGCATGAATAAGATGCATGAGGTGACCAGACTATGCACCGTAGAGGAACAACGAACTGGCGATCAATACTGGAACTGGATCTCCTTAAGAAGGCTGCAGTCTGATAAGGTGAGTGGCCACAGCTGGTCTTGTCAGGAACAGAGCAGAGAGGGGAGGGGGAGGAGCACTGCCAGAGGCATCATGACATTAACGACCCAAAACCATGTGGGCTAAGTTGACAATACCATCCAGTTTCTGGTCTGACTCCTCCCCCATGAACGCATATATACCAGCTCTTTTACCAGCTAATTCAGAATCGACAAAGCCTCTTGGATAAGAGGTTAAACGTCTTCTAACTTTAAAAACTAAGTCCAGATGACAGCCCCTAAATCTACTATTATGATCCATCAGATTTGTAACAACATATTTGATGAAGATCAGTTATTTTTCAAAAGACTTTTAAATACTAGTTTCATCACCAGATTTAATTGAAGCCATACTCCTAAATAACTTAAAACTATTGGCAAGTCGCTTCGGGAATGTGAAACCGTTGTACGCATGCCCCCCGTGTTTCGTTCCATGGTAGTAAAGGAAACAATTTACCGGCCGTACAAAGGACTTTTCTCACGTCTGGCAAAATTTGAAAAACAACTATCTGACGAAACGACATGGGGAGACGACTTAGTTAACGACGCAACTGTTGCTAAGGACTTTCCTGATACCGCAGTGAGATGACATGGGGTAACGATAATAACAAAGACAAATGTAAAGTTTTAAACACAAAGCAAGTGTGAACATCACAAAGCAAATACAAAGTAAAAATCAAAGAAGCATGGGCACGCAGAAGATATTGCTTAGTAATACATAGATATGAACCAATGTTTAATGAACTCGTTCAGTAGACATAGACAATGGACCAAAGACATAGACAGTGGACGCAAAAACATATTTTCATATTTTTGGCACAAACGGAACCTCATAAACAAGAAGCTACGAGTCTGCTTGCTCTGCTCAGAGACATGCACATGCAATGTGTGTGCGCACGATTGCACAACAGTACGAGCACAATTTTTTTATAACCACTGGCTCCTGGAGGGATCAGTAGATATTTGATTTAGTTCTTAATGTTTTATTACTACTTCGGAAATCTTATATTCACAAAAAAGGTTTTTGAAAATTAAAATACTTTTCACATTTCCACTTTTGTTCTTAATTGGCTAATTAGTTAAACTAGAGCTCCTATAGTTTTTAATCATTTGTGTTTTTTTTCACTCTCCTTTTTCTTTCTGCTCTTAATATTTGAGCAAAACATCAGTGGTTGTTAGTAAAACAACAAAAATGGTGGAGTTAGAGTTGGTTAGAGTTGAACTTACAATCAAATCAGGAAATAATAGATGATTTGACTGCTGAATAATCACAGATTATTTTTTATTTTATTTTATTTCATTTTTTTGGGTCTGGAAGTCTTTAGATGACTTTTAGGCTGAAAAACCACCACTCTATCTGGCAACACAGACAGAAATAAATAAGGATTCAAAGTAATTCTTAAAAAAAGTGGTAAAATAAAGCACAATGATCCAAGGGGCAGTGAAAAGAGACATCTGTTACCAAACTTCCAAAAGTGTTGGAAGACAGATAAAATAGGAAGAACAAGAACAGAATAAAAAAATGTTTTTTCTTTTGTCATCTTTAGTAAACTGACAAATTAAAGTGAAAATTGTCCTGTGTTCCTTCTAGGACTTGAGGGATAAAAAATTAGTGCATTTAATAAATGTAATGCTTTTCCAAGTAAAAATAATATAAAATATATGTTTTAACATTTAAATGTTATTTTAGTTTTTTAATTCTTATCAGAACATTTTGACATTGACATTGTCTGAACGTGGAGCTGTAAGGATGTTATTCGACGTTTTAGGCCCAATGTTTAAGGTGGCCCAATGTTACTGTTCGCCTGGGCCCCCTTAAACTGCTAAGTTTGTGAATTCAGTTTGGTTTGGTTTTAGTAATATTTTCTTGGTTTTGCTATGTTTCCAGTCTTGTTTTTTCCCTGGTCATAGCCTTAACAAGTTTCATTTTCTAATTATTCCCAGTTGTCTTTATTTTAATTAATCATCTTCAGTGTATTTGACAGTCTGGTTTTCAGTTGAGCCTTGTCAGGTCATCTGCTATTATCACTTATTGTTTTAGCCTGTTTCACAGTTCATTCTTCTAGTTTATTTATTAAAGTTTGGATGTTTCTGCTTCTGGCACTCCGACACATTTACACCAACATATGTATGCTGTGGTATAGTTTCATCAGGGATACTTTAAAGAAAGCAACCTGAGCTCGGAAACCTTAACCAGTAGTACAAAATGACATTGGAAAATTAAAACAATTCCTGTAGTGGACATCGGTAAGTTGTCTTGTGAAACGTGGTCTTGCTTTGTCTGAGAAGAACAGCGTTTTTTGGAAGTTTACAACAAACTGCCAGTTTTAGTTTGAATATGAGGTGTTTCACAGTTTAAAGTAGAGTTGTGCATCAAACTGTTGTGAACTAAACCAAACTCCAGAGTTATGAATCACAGGTGAAGCATGGGTAAATTGCTCTACATTAGTTGCTTTGGCACTGAGAGGTATATTTGTCTGGTGGAGAGGAACTGTCGGCTACAGCTGCGGTGGAACATATCTCCCTCTGGGACTATAATGGAAAGGTCATTACCATGAGGCAAGCAGAGTTGCTCCTTTGAATATGATTCAAAGTGATGTATTTAAAACTTTTTTCATATTAGATTTCATCAAATACATTTCCCCCCACTTTCTACCCGCTGCTTTTAAGAAACGAGCTATATATTTTACATTGTAATCGTTTCGAATACCTATTCCCATTTGTGGAAAGACTAGTTAGTTGTGATTTAGGATTCTTAGGGAATGCAGACACCTTCCTGCTGTTCTGACATTTGGCCTGTTTTTAATACTGTAAATGTCAAACAAAAGAGAAAAACTGTACAACTACCAACTTATTTGTGTTATTTTACAGTTTTGAGGTACACATCTAAGTAGAGCAGTTCATATTTGTCTTAAACAAATGACTTTTCGTTACTGTGAATGCAGACATTGCAGGTCCTTTGGATAGGTGCTTTAAAATGATAAAGGGTAAAGAATGACCACAGTCAACTGAACATGTTTTTCTTTGGCATGTAAGAAGGTTCAGTGACAAGGTTGAAATATAAGAAACATTTTCATAAATGTTGCTTTAGTAAGATAAAAGTTTACCAAGCTGCCTGTGATACATATTGATTAAAATGCATAGCCTTAACAGGACAGAACTAAAGTAAAAATTCACTATTTTCAACACAAAAACACATGCAACTGTATTGTGGTTGTGCTCCATAATAAATGGGTTTACATCTTCTCAAATGCAAGAGAGAGACCATGTACAGTAAACCCTTGTTTTTCGCGGGGGTTACATTCCAAAAAAAACCCATGATAGGAAAAATCCGTGAAGTAGAAACTTCTATTTCTTTTACAATTATTATACAATTAAATACTCTATTATACATTGAAAAGAAAGAACAAACCATTTTACAGGCTCAAGCATTTGTTTCACAAAAAAATACTTTAGAAACGTTTTTTTCTACAAATAACTTCTGTACTGTACTGTCTAATAATAATTTTAACCATCGATGTGAACAGAAGGCTTCAAATCGCGGATATTAGCCCCGCCCACCGCGACCCGAGTAATAGGATTAAACAGGAGAAAATTTAAAATGATTGTGAAAAAAATACAAAGCACAGTCAGACAAATAGTGACTCAGGTGTATTTCACTGTTCTTCAGACTGAGCCGCTGCATCCTGACTCCGCTCTGCAGTCTTTACTTCTTTTGAAGCCCGCGGTGCAGGTGTGTTTGTTCGGGAGAAGAACATAGCGATAGGCAGTTGTTGTCGCTCTTTTTCTATGGGTTTTAGAGAAACTCGAAATTGCAAGATGATTTGCACGTACGTGTTGACGATCCAAATTCCGTGAAGTAGCGAAACCGTGAAAAGTAAATCGCGTTATAGCGAGGGATCACTGAACTGCAGAAACACAACACATAAGCTACAAACACAGACACAGGTTCTTGAATGCATATTTAGCCCGTGATGTTCACACTGGACAAAAAGGGAGGGGCTTCATCTTCTTTTTTTTACTGTTTACTTGCGCATGTCACCACCACCACGTGGGCGGCCGTGGTGCAGTGGTAGGGCGGTCGACCCATGATCGTAAGATTGCGGGTTCGATTCCCGCCTTGCACGCCCATGTGTCGAAGTGTCCTTGGGCAAGACACTGAACCCCACCTTGGCTCTGGTGGGAGGTTGGCGCCAGTGTTCGGCAGCGGAGCCGCCGCCAGTGTGTGAATGTGTGTGTGCACAGGTGAATGGGACTGTGACTGTAAAGCGCTTTGGGCCTTCGTAAGAAGGTAGAAAGCGCTATATAAATATACGCCATTTACCATTTACCTACAGTTGGTATAGGCTTGGTACAAAATGTCAATGCAGTGCAAACCTGACAAAACTTGCTCCAGATTTGTCTACGAGTCTCCCTCACTCTTTCAGCACCAAGTACCAAATGTAAATGATGTTTTTTGATGACAAGGATGGGATGATATCCATTCTTTCGAGCTACATCATCAACCAAAACACTATTATTTACTATTTATCCATTAATTTTTACCCAGTACAATTAATCATTTGCCCCCCCCCAAAAAAAAAAACAAAAAAAAAACAAGCAAACCTTATTTAGCATTTTTGTTTTTAGAATGTTAAAATCAAGAATATACCTATTTTCAAGTCAACTCAGTGCAGCTGTGACTCACACAGGAGGACTCAGGAAGGGGGAGGACATTCAGGAGAAAATCAGACTGCCAGACAAAACAACAAACAGACATTTTCATGACATAACCCCACCCTCTAAGTCCGGCTACCAGACGGACATCGAGGTTGGTCAGGATGGTCCCGATGGAAACGGGCGACAAGGTCCCGGGCAAGGACGTGACGATCCGGGACCCATTGACGATCCGCAGGACCGTAACCCTCCCAGTCGACAAGTTATTGTATGCCCCGACCCACTCGCCTGGAAGCAAGTAGGGCTTTGATCGCATAGACTGGACCACCACCCACGAAACGAGGAGCTGGAGGGGGCACTGGAGCAGGTTGAAGAGGCGAGTCTCTAGCTGGCTTCAACTTGCTGACATGGAATACTGGGTGGATTCGCAGAGAGCGAGGCAATTCCAGTCTAACAGCCACAGGATTTATTATTTGGGTGATAGAGTATGGCCCGATGTAGCGGGGAAGCAGCTTCTTGGTTCCTCCCTTCAAAGGAACATCCGCTGAGGAAAGCCACACTTTGTCTCCCACCTTATAGGCTGGAGCAGCAGACCTCCGACGGTTTGCGACAACCGTGAGCCTCTCCTGGTTCCGTAAAAGCTCGACTCGGTACTTGCTCCAAGTACGACGACAGCGTCTCACGAATGCAGCCGGTCCCGAAGAATAGGTTACTTGTTCCTGGTGAGGGAAAAGAGGTGGTTGATACCCATAGGCTGCTTGAAAAGGCGAGTACCCGGAGGAATTGCTCAGGGAGTTGTGGGAATACTCAGCCCAGGGAAGCTGAGATGACCAAGTCCTGGGATTCTTGAGACACATAGCTCGTAAGGTCGTCTCTAGGTCTTGATTATACCGCTCTACCTGGCCATTGGTCTGGGGGTGGAATCCAGAGCTTAGGCTGACCTTGATCCCCAGGAGATTGCAGAACTCCTTCCAAAACGCTGCTATGAACTGTGGACCACGATCAGAGGTAATGTTAAGTGGAAGTCCATGCAACCGAAACACATGCTGGGAAACGATTAAGGCTAGTTCCTTGGCTGATGGTAGTTTCTGCAAGGGTATAGCATGTGACAGTTTAGAGAATCTGTCAATGATGGTGAGTATAACAGTTTTACCTCTAGAGTTGGGTAGACCAGTTATGAAGTCCATAGCCACATGGGACCAAGGTCTGGAAGGCACAGGCAGAGGGTGCAACAAACCAGCAGGTGGAGTCCTCGGTGTTTTGACGCTGGCACACACAGGACAAGCAGCTACAAAAGCCCTTATGTCAGAGGACATAGCGGGCCACCAAAAGCGTTGCGCCACTAGGAAACTGGTCCTGGTCACTCCAGGATGACATGCCAGACGAGAGGAGTGACCCCACTTCAAAACCAGTGAGCGCAGAGTGGAAGGAACAAACAAACGTCCA
This sequence comes from Oryzias latipes, assembly GCF_053564925.1. Taxonomy (NCBI): domain Eukaryota; kingdom Metazoa; phylum Chordata; class Actinopteri; order Beloniformes; family Adrianichthyidae; genus Oryzias; species Oryzias latipes. The sequence continues at coordinate 13,256,215 of NC_136240.1, forward strand.
GCCGGACATCCTGCAGGAATCGTGGCTGGATCAGAAACCGAAGCCTTCACTCTGCGTTCCAGAGACCAACGAGTGGATCCTAACACAAGATGGGGAGGGACAATAGTTGTGGTCGCTGCTGGAGCCTCAGACTCTTCCTCCTGCTGCTGGAACTGGCGTGACAGAGCGTCAGGCTTGGTATTCTTGCTCCCAGGACGATAGGACAGCGTGAAGTTAAACCTATCAAAAAAGAGGGCCCACCTTGCCTGGCGAGGATTTAGACGTTTAGCAGTCCGAATGTACTCCAAATTCTTATGGTCAGTCCAGACCAAGAACGGCTGCTCAGCCCCCTCCAACCAATGACGCCATTCCTCTAGAGCCAGTTTTACTGCCAGCAGTTCTCTGTTCCCAATATCGTAGTTTCTCTCTGCAGGAGTGAGCTTGCAGGAGAAATACGCGCAGGGATGGACTTTATTATCGGACGCCCTCTGAGATAAAACAGCCCCCACCCCAGACTCAGACGCATCCACCTCCACAATGAATTGTTTAGAGGGATCAGGCTGAGTCAGAATGGGGGCTGCAGAGAAACGTCTCTTAAGCTCGGTAAACGCTTTATTGGCCCCCTCGTTCCAGACAAAACGTACCTTAGCAGATGTGAGTTTATGGAGGGGTGCAGCAACGCCACTGAAGCCTCTGATAAAGCGCCTGTAGAAATTGGAAAACCCAAGGAAGCGCTGGAGCTGTTTACGACCTGAGGGAACAGGCCACTCCAGAACAGCTTTGACCTTGGTGCAGTCCATCAGCACACTCCCTGGCGAAACCACATGACCAAGGAACTGTGTTTGCTTGGTGTGGAATTCGCACTTCTCGGCTTTACAGAACAGCTGGTTCTCGAGAAGGCGCTGGAGAACGGCTCTGACGTGCTGCACGTGGGTCTCAAGATCTGGAGAATAAATCAGAATATCATCAAGATAGATGAACACAAATTTGTTGATCATGTCTCTTAGAACATCATTGACCAAACATTGAAAAACTGCGGGTGCGTTGGTGAGTCCAAAAGGCATGACTAAGTACTCGAAATGACCACTGGGAGTGTTAAAAGCTGTTTTCCACTCATCCCCCTCTCGTATGCGAACCAGATGGTATGCATTTCTGAGGTCCAGTTTTGTGAAGACTTGGGAGCCACTCAACAGATCAAACGCGGTCTGTAAAAGAGGGAGAGGATAAGTGTTCCGGGTGGTGATGCTATTTAAACCCCTGTAGTCGATGCAAGGCCGCAGGCCTCCATCTCGCTTGGCCACAAAGAAGAACCCGGCTCCAGCTGGAGAGGAGGAGGGTCGAATGATTCCAGCCTGCAAACTCTCCTGCAGATACTTCTCCATAGCCCTCCGTTCAGGTGGAGACAGAGGATAGATGTGTCCTTTAGGTGGATGTGTTCCTGGTAGAAGGTCAATAGAACAATCGTATGGACGATGGGGAGGCAAAGACTTAGCTCGGACTTTACAGAATACTGCATTCAGGTCATGATATACAGAGGGTATAATACTAAGATCTGGTGGATCAGGAGCATGTTGACTACTAACAGAAGAACGCACAGTAGCAGCAGAAAGACAGTTCAACAAACAAAAAGAACTCCACGACAATACCCGCCCAGAAGACCAGTCAATATGAGGGGCATGTTTGCATAACCAGGGAAAACCTAAAATAACAGTGGGTTTTAAGTTCTCTACAACATAGAACCTCATAAGTTTAGTGTGGTTTCCAGACACAGACACTTTAATGTTCACAGTGCGTGAAGTGACCCTGTGAATGACTGAACCATTCAATGCATGAATTTCCAAGGCTGGAGATAAAGTCTCAACAGGAATCATGAGTGTTCTCACCACCTCCTGAGAAATTAAGTCTCCATCAGAACCGGAGTCAATTAATGTCTCAAAATCCTCCTGTACTCCAGCGTGTTCAACCAAAACCTTTGTATGTGGCCTTGAAGGTGGTGAAAAAGAGGAGATACAGCTCACCAGTTCTGCCTTTTCTCTGGAGTTCTTCGAACAGCTTTGCAGGAAATGTCCGGGAGCCCCGCAATACAGACACAGCTGCTCCCTTATACGCCTCTGGCGCTCTGCCGGAGTCAGTCGACCAGACCTCAGCAGTATAGGCTTGGGGGGAAAAGTAAACACCTGACGTGGAGCACCAGAGCTGTAACGAAGTGGCGAGTCACCCAGGCGATGCGGAGAACAGGAGCCTGAAACGCTACGTTGCTCCAGGCCCCGCTCTCTTATCCTCCGATCAATGCGCACAGCCAGGTTGATCAGCTCCTCCAGGTCCTCTGGAACCTCCCTCGCTGCCAACTCGTCCTTGAGCGCGCTGGAGAGACCCCGAAAACATCCACCAGCGCATCGTCTGACCAGCGGGTGCTGGCAGCTAGAATCCGAAACTCCACAGCGTAATCTGAGACGCTGCAGGCTCCTTGCTGGAGACGGAGGAGCTCAGAAGCGGCAGCTCGGTGAGGTGTGGTCGGGTTGAACACCGTGAGGAGTTGGGTAGAGAAAGCTTGAAACGTGCGAAACAGGTCAGTTGCACGGTCCCACTCTGCCAACCCCCATCGCTTGGCTCGTCCAGTAAGAAAACTCAGAGCGAAAGCCACCTTGCTCTGCTCGGAGGGGAATTCACTTCAGTCCTCAGCTGTCCCATCAAAAGGCTCTGGTGAGCCCAACCGGATCATCCGAGATGGAAAAGGAGACTGAATATGGGGAGCCTGCTCCAAATGTGACAGCCGGTCATGAAGCTGCTGAATGCTGGAAACGCAGTCACTCAGATCACAGGGAAGGACAGACATCTCCTCAGCGGCAGGCCGTGGTGAGTCTCACAATTGTGGTCCTTCTGCTGGGTTTGACATGGCCTGAGCGTAATGTAACGGAGTGGCCAGGGAAGAAACCCAGAAGCAGGAAGGACATGACACAAATCCTCAGTTAGAGCAGGATTTAATACAGGACCAAACTAGAGAAGGTACGAAGACGCTCAGGCACCAAACACAGAACAAGCCACACCTTAAATACAGGCATAATCACTAACTCAGTGCAGCTGTGACTCACACAGGAGGACTCAGGAAGGGGGAGGACATTCAGGAGAAAATCAGACTGCCAGACAAAACAACAAACAGACATTTTCATGACAGATGTGAATTATTAAAAATATCACAACATCGCCTGTCATTAAAACATTTACATTTTTGACTTTTTTAATTAAAAGTTCTAAAAGAGAAGTTATTCAGACATCGGTATAAAACTTAAGAATGGAAAATATTAGTTAACTGCCAATGCAACAAGAGGTTTTTATTTTTTTTATTTTTTTCTAAATGGTTTTAAAAAGGTGACAAGTGTGGCTATCAAAAACTGAACATTCAGTCACATGTTGACTTGATGGAACTCTTAGCTCATGGTATAAACATAAAAATGTTCTGGCGAATGAAATGTTTTTAGGTTTGAGATGCATAATGTGAAAAAGTTTGTTTTATAACTAATTTTATTTATTTATTTCTTGCAAATAGATAGATAAAAGCAACACTGTTAACATAAAATGTAATTTAACAAAAAAATATGTATTCTTGACAAGGTAGTGTTACATAAAAAGTCACAAACTGAATTTTATTATTTCCTTTTGGCCACTCACTTTAGGACATCACCACAGCAAATCATCTTTTTTCTTTTTTGGAGCCACAACAGTTCTTTTATTACAAAAGAGCATGAATGAATTTTTATAGAAAATAAAATGTCCAAATTTTATATATTGTTTCTGTTCACAGTCTGCATGCATATTTATACTTCTTGGAATGTCCCTTTTGTATGTCTTAACTGGGAAAAATTGTGGGAAGATCGAAATAGCAAGTCATAGCTCAAACTGGAATGTTAAGCTGGATCCGAATTCTTACCCTACCCCTTGTAGGGGCATTTGGAGGGATAGGGGTCTCCAAAATAGTTGTGTGTAGCGCTGTGCTGCAGAGGAGAAATGCATTTCTTCACGTGGATGTGCTCTGAAGCATAAAATTTTACATTTAAATGTAAGTAATGACTTTTTTCTTTAAGCACAACTGTTTAATGTTATAAAACTGATGTAGCTATGCATTTTCCGAGCACTGGCAGCAACTTGCTAATGTGGGTGACAGGCGATTATTGATGACATCATCGAGTGGTAGTGACGTCCAAATTATATTTGGACTTTATTTTTCCATAACTCTCTGTTTGGAGGGCTATATCTAGGGGTAGAAAGAAACCGTAAGGGAAGGGAAAGACTTCAGATTTGTCCTTACTATTCCAATGTCTTGCTTTATTGGTGATAAGGGTGAAAATCCCCAAGTCATTTGCGCATAAAACTGCAAAAACAGCACAGAAAAGCTTTAAAGCAGCCAGGGGCTTAACCCTTGTCAATAGTAATATTATTTTGAAATCCTATAGTGCGGGGGGTTTCAGTGTTTAGACATTAAGTGCAAGCATTGATGTGTTTTATTTATTTCCATTGCTCCCATTAGTAATTGTCAAACTTAATGTAAAAGGCGTAACATACAGCTTTACACACCCCTGCAAAAGACATTATCTAATCAGACCGTTGTTGAATTGAATCAATGCAGTATTTCTACTAAAGCTTAATGCAAACCTGTCATTAGGATATCAGAAAACACATGGTATACACCTTTTAAAGGAAATTTTCTGAGACAACAAAGAAGGATTTTTAAAACAAAACAAAAAAAACATCATGTAAGGATGCCTTAAAATCCAAATCTCAACTGTAAATCTGCACTGATTGAGGTGTGAAAGACAGCAGCTCAGTTCAAATTTTTGAACTGCAAACTAAAAATAAAAACAAATGCCGTATTTCTGACTTTCTTCTCACGTCCACCACCTCAAGAACTCATTGCCGTCATAAAAATCATGACACTCTCCGTATCTTTCCCACTCATGGTCTGACAAACCGTTGAGGGAAATACGGTCACGTTGCCTACAGTCATAACACCTCTGCCAGCATTTTTACTGCAGTGAGAAGGTAGGAGCCCCACAGTGAGCAAAGAACCAGGACCGTGTAGTGTGGTTAGTCCTATGTTTGGGAGCAGTAGTTACATTGAATAACAACTGAAAACTGCTGATATTTGAAATGACTTCTTGACATGTCCTGTATTACAATCCTGAACTTGGATTAACGGCTTCCTTTTGACAAATCTATTATCTGGTGCAAAAGCACTGATTTTTATTGTGAATGCAAATTTGTTTACATAGGACATTTCTTCCTAAAGAACATTTTAGAATCTTTTTGCACAAAAAATGGAAAATAAAACAAAAGAAAATCAGATAAAAGAGCACCCTTAGTGCAACCTATCAAAAGTTAGGTAATAGTTGGGGGCAGAAAAAACATTTCAAGTCTCGATTACCCAGGATTCTGGGTTATCTGAAGAACTGAACATGTTTGTGAGTGTTTAATATATCGGATTAGCTGTTGATGAAGCTGCAGAGGATAGGGTTAAATGAAGAAAGATGATTTATTGTGGGAAACCCTGAAGGTAGCAACCAAAAGGCAAAGAAGAAAAAAGCGTGGTGACATCATTTTAGAAAAGGGTAAATCTAGTCTAACTTTAATTCAATTACCAGATCAGAGAAAAACACTTTTGTTGTGAAGGACTACTACTAATTGTGTGATTTGTTGAAGTTTGTCAATATTCTTTAATGTTTTTCTAAAAAAAAAAAAAAGTAAAAAAAAGCTTTCAAATTTTAGTCACATAATTAGGACTTCCTGATCTACTACACATCTATAATAAGGTTGACTTGAGTTCTACATTCTCTCATTAGCTGCTTAATTGGACCAATGAAAGCACCAGTCAGGAATGCTCTGGCTTTCATGGGTTCTGTAGGTGCCTTTTAAATCATCTGTCAACTCAGATGGTGAAAAGAGGACAAATTTGCCAAGTGGAGCAAATAATTGCTTCAATTGAGTACCAGGAAGAACTGGCAAACAAGAGGTCAGTGAGTAGAGATGAAGGGGGAGTGGGGGGGTTGGGTAACCATAATGTCATCTGTTGTAATTATGCAGTAATATTTTTTTTTTTTTTTCATTTTTATTTTATTTTTTAAAGTTACTTTTCTTTTATTCTGCTGTGTCTTAAGTATGTATGTGTGTGTGTTTGGGTATTTTCTTCCCTTTTTTGGACTTTAACCTTGTGTCTTCTGTCTTTCCGACATTCCTGTCCTTCTCTCAGCAAATGTTTGATAAAAACGTATATTTTTGACAAATAATGTTTCATACCTCAAACACTTGTACAATATCATGAAGACTTCTTAGCTAAATCAAACAAACAAAAAATGCAAAAACATTCTATTATCTATTATTATCTATTACTTTTAACATATTCAGGTAATCTGTAAACAATTGAATTATTGCGGAGTTGAAGCACTCTCTTTAACAATACCTATATGCAAATCAAAATTATATTTTTACTGGACACCCCTATATTATCTATACTTCAAACTGATTTCATAATAATATTTAGTTGAACAGGACTTTTTTTGCTTGGTAAATATATATATATATATATATATATATATATATATATATATATATATGAAACCAGGGTTCGATTCCCAGGGGCAGAATGAACAATTAATGGAAATGGGGCAATTATCGTAACAATGGTGAGCAATTAACATCACCCAGTGAGGATCCTTGGGCAAGACCTTTAACGCTAATGCCTACCTCACAACATGAGAGACAGTGAACCACATATCGTGCCGGCTCAGACGTCGCCTGGCCAAACAAGGTCTGCGTCAGGTGCTGACGGACCAGAGCACCCTGATGGAAAGTGGGCTACTGGAACAAGATGGAAATGGACTAGATGTGAGACCAAGGTTCTGTTAGAATGCTACTTTTCAAGTTATCCCACCCAGAGGGGTTACATGCAGAGAATACGGAATGAATGGATGTTTCGAAACCCACAATTAAGGCTAACTGACAAACAACTGGTAGCCTAATGCTCTAACATCCACCAACGGCAACTCCTATCACAACTTGAGATTGAAGCGGTAAGGTAATTGCAACACCACGGGAGGGCCAGAACAGCAGGTCAGAGAGGAGGCTATACCACACTCCCACCCTGAGCTTGGGTACACAGCCCTAACAACCACAGATACGCAGAGCAAGGCAGCAACTGGCCTGAAAGACAAGATCATGTCTACAATGAACACCAGCTACAACGGTTAAGTGATGTACCACCTGAAAGTCTTCTGGAAACTGTGAATGAAGCATTGAGGGCAATTCCTACCACAACAATCACAGAAACCAATGAACTGGTTTACACTTAAGAAGCAGTGATCCTTGAGATGCTTAGCTATAAGAGCAAACATGGAGAAAACAATACCCACCATGGAAGCAACAGTTAGAGGCCAAATCAAGGCAACTCAGATGGATGTGAGTAAGCTGACAGAGGCTCAAAGAGGTACAATGAGAAAGCAAGTACCTAAGAAATGCAGCCAGATGCCCATACCTGAAGCACTGGAAACTGCCAAACCTTGAGCAGCTGCCTGAAGAGGTACACAAGAGACAATGAAGCCAGACAGATAAACAGGCTGTTCGCAACTCAGCCTGCAAAAGTGTACGCTCAGTGGCAGGGTCAAAACAGCAGAGCAGACCCACCAAGGCTAGAAACTGAACGGTACTGGAAAAGTATGGGAGAAAGAGACAGCACATAACAGCAATGCTCAGTGGCTGGTCTCTCTGAGAAAAGAACATAGCAAGCTCCTTGAACAGAATCCAGTAACCATCACAGTGGCAGACATCCAAGAAAGAGTCTCAGGTATGAAGAACTGGACAGCACCGGGCCCTGACATGATACATGCCTACTGGCTAAAGAAACTCCCACACTCCACGAGCGCGAACGATCGAACGATCCTGATCTAGAAGGATCCCTCAAAGGGTGCAGTCCCATCCAACTACCGGCCAAAAACCTGTCTCTCCACAACATGGAAGCTCATGTCAGGCATCATTGCAACCAAGATAAATAGGCACATGAATCGATACATGAGCAACACACAGAAGGGCATTGGTATTTATTTGGACAATTTATAGGACTAAAAAATACTAACTTGTGTTTAATTTTGAGAGGATATAAAACTGCTACATTGAAGTATTTGAATTTTTTTTCTCTGCCATGTTGAAATTTGTGGGGGAGAAAAAATGAAGTGGGTATTAAATCATTGGCTGCAGATTACGCAACATTATCTAGAGTATTTTGGGAAATATGTAAACAGTCTTGTTGCTAAACATGTATTTGACCTATTTTTGATATTAACTCAATCCAGAATGTGCTTTTTAATTTAGAATACAGTTTGCATGTAGACATGGAAAAATATCAAAATCAAGAAAAAGACGTGACTTAATCACAAAGAAGAAACCACTACTTTTTCTTCTCCTCCAGTCAATGACATGGCAGTAAAGGCTGCTGAGCACGCGCGAGTCTGACATCCTTGTCTCAAGTGGACTGACACAATTAATCCCAGAGACAGTAGAGACTTGCTGACAGGGCAAGATAAGCTATCTGCAAGAGCACAGTGCTGTGCCTGACCTGTTGCACATGGGCCTAATTTAGCCCTTATGGCATATTCAATGTGTCTTAACTGTGAAGGACTGGCTGCAAATGCATCAGACTTTGCATTGCTTGATGCCTTTGCAAAGGTCAGTGTTCACAGCAAAAAGGGCTATATTTGAGTTTTTTGTCTTTGTTTCTGCAGGTAAGTTTCTTGATATTTTAACTTGAAAAGCTAAGAAATAACAGGAACAATTAACGGTACTTAACTTTCAGTGTAAATCTTTTTTGAAAACTTACCACTTTAGTACATGATATGCATGTTACATTCAATTCCAAGTGTTCTTTCATAACATATTAATATACGTACAGAAATATACTGTATATATTGAAATATTAAACACTGGAGCCCTTGGTAAATAAATGTGACGTACACAATTATTATGATCATGTTATCATTTTGTTTTGTATTATAGATATTTCCATTTTAAAGGCTGTAACACACATTTTGTTAAGTCTCAGCTCATGCTAGCATAAAATTTATACTTTGAAGCATCTCCCTGGTTTTAATTGTGGATTATAAGTGGTTTAGTTGTTTTTCTGATTATGGTATATTTCTGGATTTAACACCAAAGTTGGTTCAGTTTTGGAAAACCGTTTTTTTTCCCCCAGAGCTGTTTGATAGATTTTTCTTATTTGCATCACAAAAAACCCACTACAGCCTCAATGTAAGCTTCAATGAAAACTGAACCAAGCTAGATTTGATTTTTTTTTCCCATGATGGCCCTTTCTTTAAAGTCGTAATTAAAATTATTTTTTGGTGTAAACCCTAAAACTCCTTTAACTCCTAGCTTTATTTCCGGATGGGTTTAAAAAACGAAGAGATTCTGAAACTTTTGGCGACTCAAAATGAAATCAGACTATTTTCAGTGGAGTGGCTTTCCGGGGTTCTGTGTTGTTAAAGCAGAGTTTCATCTGCCTTACAGCTGCTGAAACAATCGGTTTGCATAACTACAGAATTTCTGCACAAACTGTCAGAAACCGTCTCAGGGAAGCTCATCTGCATGCTCGTCGTCCTCATCGAGGTCTCGACCTCACTCCAGTTCACCGTAATGCACGGCCCCATGTTGCAAGGATCTGTACACAATTCTTGGAAGCTGAAAACATCCCAGTTCTTGCATGGCCAGCATATTCACTGGACATGTCACTCATTGAGCATGTTTGGGATGCTCTGGATCGGCGTATACGACAGCGTGTTCCAGTTCCTGCCAATATCCAGCAACTTCGCACAGCCATTGAAGAAGAGTGGACCAACATTCCACAGGCCACAATAGACAACCTGATCAACTTTATGCGAAGGAGATGTGTCGCACTTCATGAGGCAAATGGTGGTCACACCAGATACTGACTGGTTGTCTGAGTCCCCTGACCCCCTCAATAAAACAAAACTGAAGATTTCAGAGTGGCCTTTTCTTGTGGCCAGTCTAAGGCACACCTGTGCAATAATCATGCGGTCTAATCAGCATCTTGATATGGCACACCTGCTAGGTGGGATGGATTGTCTTGGCAAAGCAGAAGTGCTCACTATCACAGATTTGTGAACAATATTTCAGAGAACTGGTTATTTTGTGTATGTGGAAAATGTTTCACATCTTTGAGTTCATACCATAAAAAATGGGAGCAATAACAAAAGTGTAGTAATTATATTTTTGGTCAGTGTAGATATGTCCTTTTGTAACAGTCGTAACGGAAGACATCAAAGGAACCAGGGAACAATTGACTTAGACCTGTTTTCTTTTTTGATTTACAGATGATTAGCTGAAAATGACTGCAAAGAAGATGACATCATACTGTGTGTAATTTTTTATTTAACTCGTACTAATATAATATGTTTGATTCATGCTGTTATGATTTCTTTTCAGAGAGTTTAAAAAGAGCAAAAGAAGATTTCTAATCAAGATAAATAAATAAAAAACATGTCAACAACACAATAGTTTTTGAAAAATCAAAAAAGTAAAATTCACATAGAAAATGCTTGTCTGAACAGTGACTATCATTCAACATTTTGATCAAAACATTTGTTTTTGTTTTTTATGTGGAGAATCTTTGACAAAGGTTCAGTCATCTCCATCCAGGTCCTCAAATCTGGAACAGGACTAAACAACAGGTGTCTTTGCAGAGCTTCAAAAGCAGATAATTAGGACAGTGATAAAGAGTTGGTGATGCCCCTACAAAGGTTACTGTTCACAGCAAACAAATACTGGCAGGAGAAAGAGCTCTTTGTGCCAAAGGCCCCCAAGCGCAGTGGCCGTGGCCTGGAGAAAGGAAGAGTGCAATAGGAGCGGAGTGTCAAATCCACCTTAAAATGTGACATTGTTTGAAAAGAAGAAGAAAATTTGAAATAAAGAAATATGCTCAGCTTTGGTATTCATAAACTCTTTTCATATTTGCTTGTCTGATTCAGAAACTTTAACATTGCAAATAAATTGAATAAACAGCATTTTAAAAAACATTTGCTTCTCGCATTCCAGAAAGTATTTACAAATGCAAAAAAAGATGTCTTCTTTCTGTGGTTTTAGTGTCTTTGGCTCCTTCTTACAACATTGACTGCAGCCATTTGCACAAATAGCTGAGCTCGTGAACACCTGGTTTCAGGCTTGATAAATGCAGATGGAAAAACAACCAATTCAATCCTGTAACACATTTGATGAACAACGTTTCATGTGCTTTATTCTCCTCCTAAAATGTTACACATTCTGCCAGATATGCCTTTATTGAATATTAATTAAAGACAAATAATCTATGTAAATCACAAACAATAATGTTTCAAGTCTCGCAGGCACTTTTTGGAACATCGAGATATTACAGTTTTTTCAGAGGATAAGTTGCAGTTTTATTGCATAGTTTGGCCAGGGTTGTGACTCATTCTCAGGTGCAACTTAACCCATTAGAACACAGACCTATGTTTTTCTGAAATAAAATTGTGTCTTTTATCACAAGCCAAGTGGACCACAGAATCCATTTCTGATTTTTTTTTTCTATTACACTCATGCGACCATATTGGTTAAATGAGATTTTTTATTTATTTGTATTTTCCACTAACAACCCGCTAGTGAGGACTGTAGGTGAATGTATCAGTAGTTGCAACTGACAGCAATGCAGAAGTAGTAGCGTCGTCCTAAGCATAGCTGTTTAAAATGAACATAGAGTTTACACTTGTAAGCATGTTCTCTATGCTATGGTTTTCTGAATAATTGTTCATATGTTGTGACACTTAGACACTAGACACGTATTCAATTCCTCTTACCTTTCATAAAGCCAACATGGTCAAGGTAGGGAAGTGGGCTTATTCAGTCTATTATCGATACCTGTCACGTTAATATAATTTGCCTTTCAAGATGAAATGTCTGTTTTTGGTCCTGTATTTTTTTAAATGAATGTATCCAAAAAGTATGACTTATATATGATATTTGTTTTCCTCTTGTTTTTTATTTGTTTATTTTTTTTTTGCGTCTGCGACCTATACTTCCGAGCAACTTATCGTCAAAAAAATATGGTAAACGCAACATGTTTTTGTGTGTACAATTAAATGAAGTTACTGAAATGAGTGTCAGGAGCCACATAAATCTAACAGGTGGTTGCTAACTCACACAACAAGAATGTAGCTATAAAGATTGGTTCCTGTTTAGAATAAGGTTCCTATATAAGATATCTTTAATTACTTATCTTTTATTGACTTCTTATCTATACAATACAGTATCCAATGAAGAAATATTGTTTTATTTGTTGAAGCTTCTCTCCTCCACTAGCACTGATCCTTCTTTTTGTGCTGATTCTCTGTGGAACTTTTGATTTGTAATTTCCTCCAGAGTCCTTTGCTCTGAACTTTGAGGGTTGATCACCTTCCGTTTATTGCATTCAGTCTTTCATCTGTTTGGGATTTTAGAACAGGGACCACCAAATAAAATGGATTTGCTGCTTCACCATGGAGTGGTATAATTCTACCCTTAAAAATTGTTTTTTGTGGAAGTGTGCAAAATGAATTGTTTGAAAGTGCACTCAACAATTTAATTTATCTCTCATAAACAACCTAAATGCTATTACTGTCCATTTAAATTGTTTATTGTAAGTAAAAAAGGACATATGTTCTTCTTTTTGAACCATGTTGCACCTACTTTTCTATGGATAGTTTTATTATGGAACAGAGATTGTCAGATGAAACATTGCCAAATGTTTGAATGATTTTAATGTTCCTAAGATCCAAGTTTGTATTAATGCTAGGGTTCTACTGTTTTTTTTCTTCTTCTTTTTTATCATGAAAACTTCAGATTTAATCATCTTATGAATGATTTATGCCGCAGTGGTTAGCGCTCTTGCCTCACAAGTCTCGGCTGGGGGACCTGAAACAGAACCTTTTTTGCGTGGGGTTTTTACATCGGTTTGCTCCGGGGACTCAGGCTTCCTCCCACCATCCAAACACATGCTAAATTGTCCATAGGTGTGAATCTGAGTGTTCCTGGGCGTGTGATAGTGGCCTTGCGACATACTTGACCTCTCCAGGTTGTACCCTGCCTTCGTCCACAAGTGGCCAGTATAGACTCGAGCAGCCCTGTGACCCCGAATGGGAACAAACGGATTAGAAGACGAATTAATTAATGTATTAAGGCTACGGGGGTGTGCTTTTACTTCACCAGCTGGCGTCTATTACTGCAGACTGTATATAACTTGCTATTTCTTTTTTAACATGTTGGTAAAATCCTTTCAAGGACAATTGTTCTTAACTTAGGGAGGGGTCATGCATGCTGAGTAAATCCAATCCATTCTGTGTATGTGTGTATTTTTTATTTTATTTTTATTTTTCATTATCAAAACATAGTGGTTTTATAAATTCTATTAGAAAATTGTTTAGATTTCTTAGGTTTTTACTTCAGCAAATGGGTGACGTCATATTTGCCATTAAAAAAATAACTAAAGAAATGAGTGAGCATGCATTGAAATTGAGGAAACTAGATACACTTGTTTAGGGTTAGAGAGTAGTGAGTATATTCAGACATAGTTCATGATTACATAAGCCATGTCAAATTATTCTTGCATTATTTTGTATTCGTCAGACCAAAAGTCCTTGGTTTTACAGACGAAACGATACCAGACAAATCTATGCTTTGTATCAGCAAACTTTGCAGCATCAATGTCATGTACATTTGTTTTTCTTTTGTGAAGGATTAACCTTTATTTCTGCTTTCAATTTATATCTGATCATTTCTGTTTCAATGACACTGTTTATAATTGTCATAAACATATATAGATTTTTACCTTCTTTGAAAACCTGCCTTTTCCCTCTTGCATATAGAAATAGGAATAGAAATAGAATTAGAATGAATATTCTAAATCAAGAGTGTAAGGACTCATTAGTGCCGTTTCCTCATCTCACAGAAGAGCCGAGTTACAAAGAGCAAATCAAGCTCTACTTAAAGTAATGCTGCCATTTGCTTTTACATGATTTTGTCCTCGCCTTTATCTTGAGCCTCTTGAGGGAGCAGGCAACATATAAAGTCATTAGAGACATGATAACTCCCCATATAATTAGATGGAGAATGATTGAATCTTTAGTGCATCCATGGGGCAAACTCAAAGCACAATCAGTCATTCTGCCAATGAGGGGCATCTTGTATACTGCCTAACAGGGATGATTACAATTAGACTCAAAAGAGAGATTTTCCCTCTGCCTGTTTTGTCAAAAAGTTGCAAGTATTTTAGCTTTGAAAGAAAAAACAGGTTTCATTTAGTCCCATTACAAAAGCTCTCCAAAAAAAAATAAAATAATTTTTCTTGGCAGAACCTTATAGAATTGTTGCAGTCATTGTGGATGTGGTAAACAGTTCTTGCTTCTGCTTTAGTAATTTCAAAAATGGGATAAATGAAGAACAATATGAAGAACTGCCAACATGAAACCTGATATTCTTGAATCCTGACCTTTTTGTTGGTGCTGTCAGAGGATTTTAAACACAACAAAGGAACAAGACTTTTGCTCTTACTCAGTCAACTTAATCAGTTGCTTCTGTTCATGAAATACAGCACAGGGTCGGGTTTTTATGAAGTTTACTGGTGTATAACGATTTGTGTTGTTTTTGACATGTCACCTGATAGTTGTCACAGTCCTAGGGTGCGCACACACCAGGTATTGTGGCGTGTTCGAAAACGCGTTTGGCATATGGTGTTCACACTATACTCTTGCTACCTAATACTAGTGCATGTACTCACAGTTGGAAGAGGCGTGATGTTACTTTTCTAAGCGGTGCAAATCTCACGAATCTTGGTCCAGCCTTTTTCTTTCACAGCACTATTCCTATATGAAAGACTTGGTGTCATAGAATTCCAGACATGCACAAACCGTAATTATGAAATTCTCCTTCATGATCAAATTTCAAACAGTTGGCACCTCTAAGTATTGAAAAGGATGCTACCCATTTTTCACTTCCAAAGCAGAGTCCTTGATTGGTCAAAGTTCAACTGGTTTAACTGCTAACGCATGTTCAGTAGTTTTGCATTTTGCACGTGGAGCTCGAAAAGCGATGCATGAACATTAGAGTTTAAGAATGTTTTTTTTTTTTTAGTGTAGGGATATTGAGTGCTGCCCCTGCCTCTGTTTTGACACCCTCACCTTTATCTTGGCCCGAAGGATGCTCCTACAGTAGATTGATGCAGAAGCATCATTTAACCCAAAAGCAGGAAACAAAAAGGTCATGGGAAATAAAAATTATAGTTATGTTGATAAAACAAGGCCACATGTACAGTCCGTGCACTCAGGGGTATTATTTTACAGCCTTGGCCTATTTATTTATCAGACTGAACCTTTTTCCAAATCCATTCCATTCTTCATTTTCATACTTTTCATGATGAAAAGTAACCTAAAAGCCCCGCTTGTGACCAACATCTTTGTGTTCTTCAGTGTAGTGTTAAGCATTTCTGCAAGGTCGGGTTTCTTCTCATCTTGCCCCGCATTTAGGCTGGAAATAATTGGACTTTTCTTTTATGAACAAGGAACGCAAGCAAAATTATACATATTTTGACAATATACCGTATAAAGTAAAATAATCTAAAAATGTTGGTAATGTAAAGTAAAACACCTGCATAAAAAAAGGAAACTGTAATTTAATCAAAACAGCTGGATTCTAAAAAAATTAATAATGCAGCGGGCTGCTAATCACTTAGTTGGTGGGTTGATTATTTTTTTTTTTAGTTATTTGTCTTGAATCATCCAGTGCAAGTATGACTGTTACAAGTTTTGTAAAATCACATTGGATTATAGTACAGAATGAGTAAATGTTCATTTCAGCAGCAATTGTAACACTTAAGAAAACACAGTAAGGTTTCCTTTTTGATCTTAAACATGTTTCAAAATGATGCCGCTAATATGTTGCATTGTCTTAAGGTTAAACTTTTAGAATATAGTGTTTCCTTGTTTAGCGTTCTAAGAATTACCTGTGACAGGGGAAATTTACAAAGTATAACATGTATAAGAAAGAAATTAACCCCAATGCTGATAAGTAATTTCTCCAACTAAAACACTTTACTGTACAAATCATAGAAGGGTTTGTTGTCCCAAATGTAAAGATAACAAAAGAAAAAGGAAGCGTCAGACTTTAGGGTGAACCAAGGCAAAAATAATGAACAAAACAAAACTAACTAAAATGTCAAATGCTCTATCTGACCTTCAATTAAACAACTGAAACAGAACTTTACCAAAACAGGAGAACAAAGTTACACACAAAGTGGCAGTTCCCCCCCTACAAAAGTTGAAACAGCAAAAGGCCTCACAAAAACTCCTTCCATGTGGGGATTCCAGGTATGAAAGTCTCTTCCTCCAATCATGCGCAGCCACCAATCTTCCTCCCTCCAATCCCGAGCTGCCACAAGTTCCAAGTGCAGCAAACCAAACACAAAGGACCTACACACAAACAAAAAAGAAACTTTCGCCCCATACACAACACTCAAAATACAGTGGTTTATAAATAAATGAAGTAAAAGGTATTTATTTCTCAAACAGACATTAACATTTTTAGACTTTTTTTCTTTCTTTTGCCTAAACTCTAAAAGATCAAACTTTCGTAGAAAAATAAGTCCAGAATTATTGAATGAAACCAAAGACCTACTCGGGATCAAACGTTTGTATAGATTTGGCAAACTGACATCGCTGCAGGAACTTAGTGGAAGGTTTAAGTTTTTACTTTAAACTTGAGCAATGTTATTTTTTATTAAAAAATAATTATATTTTTGGATTGGGGAACCAATGGTGACATAAGTGTGAGAGAAAGAACATCAGAAATGGGTTATTTTTGCCACTTGATATGTGGTATATACCACATAGTTTTCCTTTTAAGGTAAAGTAAATCTGAGTTCTTAGGGGTAAATTCAGAAATACATATCATAGGTATTATTTTTGTTAGGTATTGAATTTAGGTTGAGATAACAAAGATAAACCTACATTTTCTGTGCCAATAATCTTCAGTCAGCCTAAAAAAAGGACTTTATACAGTGTAAAAAGGGAATTGGATATTAAATAATTTAACCATTGTTTTTCCATAATTCATAACTAAATCATATTAGTATTACTCATCAGCAAAATAATATTAAAATACCAGCAAGCCAGCATTGAAAAGATGCAATTGACAACTGTAGTGAATCCTTCACAGGCTTTTAGGATAATTGCAGTATGAAAACTCCTCAACATTTTCTTGCTTTGTTGTCTGGGATGTCAATTCATCAGACCACATGAAAGCTTTGTGAATGTGTTGTCACAGTGTTCATTCTGCAGAAAAAGAGTCTAACATCATTCAAGCGCATCAGCTTTTGCGGTTTTTGTTATTGTTTTGCATCCCAGTACCCCAGTGTCTCGGTGCAATCAGGTCAGTGGATGTGAAACTCTGTGGTGCTCCAGTCAGGCTGCATTTCAGAGGGACCAGAGCCCTATTGATCAAAGCATTCAGATGAGTCCAGGCCTTTTCCCCCAGTGCATCATCTTGGTGAAGCCAAAAGAGTCTAACAACAACAAACATCTCTGCTGCTACTGCCTGTTTCTCTGTGATTAGCTTCTGGGAAGATATTTTTAGAGTATCCCAGCCTCTTTGAAGACATGAGAAGCAAAGCCCATCCCTCCACCCCATCTCCTTCTCCTGTACAATTTCGTTTCAAACTACAGTCCAGCGTGCTTTGTTCACTTTAGCTCATTGTTGCCATACTGTCAGATGTTGCTGACTTTTAAGGGTTTCACTCACTATCTTCTTGCTTCACTCACCCTCCTCTATAGGCTCCTGTTCAGCGTGAACATACAGCCTAATGGATACAACTGAAGGCTTCTTTTAAGTTGAACTCTGGTCACACTGTCGATGGATGGAAAATGTGCAAATTTTCGTATACACTCGGTAAAGTTTTTGTATGAAACACTTTGTGGAGTCTTATCAATAGCAGGTGATTATAAGTAAAGGGGAAAGAGAGAAATAAAATCATGCCTGCAATCATTTTAATAGGAAATTCGAATGATTAACTTTTAGCTTTTTGCCTCACTGCACTCAGTTTTAATGGATATGTGAAAGAAATTGAATGCTAAAAATATTTGATCACAAACACAAGCTTTTCATAGTAATTACACTTCTATACAAACAATAACTATTCAATGCAGCAATTGATTTGATATAGTCTTTTTTTTCTGATTGTGGAAATATAAATTACCTAATTACCAAGATTCACCGCTGGGTTCCTCCGAGCCTATACAAAGTCTTATTGACTACATTTTGAATATCAATGGAGATTTTTCATTGTCATACCAATAATGTTTGTTTTTTAATTTTTTGTGGTTGTATCAATTGACATATTAAGTACATCTTAGAATTTTAGGATTATTCCTTTTAAATATATAAAAATTAACATTTTTTAGGAATTCATACAATTCATGAAAACCTAAAGTTACTTTTTTTTCCTAGGATTTAAGTTCTTATTTATATTTACAATTTGATATTTACATAAGTCATACCCAAGTCATATAAAGATTAGTGTAATGTTATTATATGCAAGAAAAAAAATGGGGTAAAATTTCACAATTCCATTTTTGGCATTTAATAGGAAAAGTAGGACTATTGACAAGGACCTAACCTATCAATTACAGTATTTAGGAAGTCAAGGCAATTTTTAAATATGCTTTGACAAGAAAAAGATTATTTATAGTCATCTATTTTTTGACAGTTATAATCTTCAATCAAAGAAAATCTCTTTGTTTATGTTTCACATTGATTTTCTATAAGTTTTTAGTTTGTTTTGTTTTTATGTATTCATTTATTTTTGTTTAACTAGGATAAAATACCATTATGTGCCTTTGCAATTTTTTAAAGCAGTTTGTTCCAAGTAATATTTCCAGAAAAAAAAAACCCAGATACATAGGCCTTTAGCTAAAAGAAAAAAACAAAACAAGTTCTTCAATAGAATAAAGGTGCTCCAAACATCTTACAAAACTATATATATATATATTTTTTTTTTTTATTTACATTGTTGGTACTACATCTTTTACTTTCAAGGAAACTAATAACCAACCAATAACATCCTGTCTAAAAAGCAAATGCATGTTCCTAATGCTTACAGCCCCAAACTTCCTTGACAAATACTAATCTATTACTTAAGTCATGAGAGAGTTTAACTTTTACCCTTAAAACTATAGATTGGGTTTTGAGGTTAAGATAACTTATTAATTTTATGGTATATTTTTTTATGTTTTGGGGCTGAGAGTTTAGTCAGTATCTGAAGGTGTCAAATAATCTAGGGTTTTTAAGATTAAATTAAAAAAACAAAAACAAAATCTTGTTATTGAAAAATACATAAAACAGGATTAAATATTTCTAATAAAAGAAAACTGAAAAAGAAGCAAATCCGCATCAAAAATAGTGAGAATCCAAAACCAGAAGAAAATTTACTGATGATGAAATAGGCTGCTGCAGGTGTGGTATATGCAGTTAGGCCAGGTGTGAATAAGTACCAGTTAGCAGGATGGCACAGAGTAGAATTTCACATAACTTAATGTACTGACCTCAATGCAGAAACCCAACAACGTCAAAGTTAAAGGCTAAGCTGTAAATATTATAAAAAATAGAAAAACTGTAAGAAGTTGAAATAAAACAGAAACCAAGTTAGTAAAAGATTAAACAAGAGCATATTACAGGAATAACAACAACAAATAAATGTGTTTACATATTTACAAGAACAACAGAACTGAAATGGCTGTAATTTTCTTGAAAAAATAATTAGAAGTTGACCCATAAGAGAAATGTAAGAATGGATATATGTGTGAAAATAAATAAATAAATAAATAACACTGCCTGCCTATCATACCTAAGCCTTAATTGACACATCAAAATGGAGAGGACCCACACAATCAGCAGCTGCTTCCCGATGATGCCGTTCAAATTAGATGGATATTAAAGAATCCCTCAGCTGAAACTACATAAATTATATATAATGAAACTTAATTAACATTTTTACTCTGACAATTAAATACATTAAACAGCCAGGCCGGTAGAAAGAGAATAGCAGAGGAGGGGAGGTGGGAAGAACTGCATGAAAGCTAGCTACCTTTAATGTTCACCAGTACACTCACTGAGTGCCCGCTCAAACGTTTACAGACCAATTAGTGCCAGTGGACAGCCACTCAATCAAGCCAAATGCCAGATTTGTATGGAATATTAAGTAGATCATAATGGAGTGAGAAGTCACTGAATGTTATCTTTGAAACTCTAAATGGAAAAATAGCTGCATAAAAATTTAAACTAGCAAAATTGACTTTTTTTTTCCTCTTCTTTATAGTGCATTAGTATTGGCAAGATCATAGTACTCAGAAAGGGAAAATGGCATAATTTACAATATTTTAGAAAAAAAATGGTTTCAATTGATTATTTATTATTCAGGATACTGTTAAGTCATTCTGATAAAATAATATTAGACTTATTTGGTTTGGCCTGTAGTTACTCTGACACAAATGTTATTTATGGGTTTGGCTCTGACACAAAGTCATTGCTCTGAATCAAGAAAGTAAAAGAAGGATAAGCTTCTATTGTGTCAAGCATTAGAAAATAGTTATGTGATGCTTTGACATACATTTGAAAAAATAAACAACACACCAAAGAAACCAAATATTTGCCTAGATGTAAATGTATTAACTTGTATTGAAGTACCCAAATTTCTGCCATTAAATGACCCTGCTGAATCCTGTCCCTTCAAAGACCCACTCAGATGAAAAATGTGTTGTTTTTGTAATATTTTCTTGTGGCATTTTTCTCATGTTGGAGGAAATATGTTGAGAAAATTAAGCTTAAAATTGCATTTATGAATATTTCTTTACTTCCGTTAATGTGAATCAGGAGCAATTTAAAAAAAGGTTAGTGAAATAAAAGCTTGTGAGATGATGGGTGAGCCACAAGCTCCAAGCTCCCAGCAAATGGATGGAAAAGACCACTGCGAATGCTTTTTCAGTTTTGTTAGACACATTTTGGTAAAGATAATTGATGGGGTACTTATTTAATAAAAAACAAGCAAACTCATATATTCTTTAACACCATATCCAGTATGATGGGGATTGAGAAGTCTATAGTAAGCACAGTCATTCTTTTTTCTTCATTTCTTGTTCAGCTGAAAGCAAGTCAACAGTTTGGTCAATCATCGTCCCAAATACCTCCTGGTTATTTTCCCCACTGGGTTAGCTTCATTTTTCCGATCACATCTGCTAACAGCTACCAGTTTGTTTAGTGTCTTCGTCAGCAAACCTCCACAGACCTAAGACATGGCTACTACAGTTTAGCACTTATCTAGGCTCCTCGGCAGGAAAAGAAAGGAAAGAGCAAAGGAGGTGTGAAACTAAAAATAGTGATGTGCTTTCAGTATCTGTAAATTTGGATAAATACCCTTTTTTTCACCAATATGAAGAGATTCAATTACAGCCTATGACACCTTTAATGGTGCCTACAAGCTATTTGTCATTTACCACCATTAGTGAATATTTATAGTCAAATCATCACTCAGGGTGGAACAGGCAGAGCAGAGCAACAGACCAAACATGATTCCTCACAGAAGACCAAATCATAATCAACAGGCTGAAGGGGTACATTTTTGTAACTATAATCCTCCTGTTCAATTTATAACTGAAGGATTTGAAGTAGGGGAGACCAGGGATAGTTGTAATAATGTTTGCTTCTCTGTCTCTAACTTAAAGCTCATTTAACCCAGTGTCTTTAACCTTCCACCTAAACTAGCTTCATGGGTCTGCTAAAAAAGGAAGTTTGCCTCTGTAACACACATACAAAATACATGGCTTGAGCTCAAACACACAAGGTAAATTGTTACAACTGACCTATACTGGGTCAGTTGTGACATGCTTGAGGGTGAAATGTATATAAAAAAATAAGATACTAAAACTAAATGGTTTAAAACTTTTTATTTACATTTTTAGACAAAGCTGTCATTAAAGAAGTGTTTACTAAATCAGGTGTTCATTCAATACGACTACTTTTCCTTTTGGCTTTTCCTTCAAGGTTCACCATAGTGAATCAGAAAAAAAAACAAAACTTGACTGATCCGGTATGGATATCTTAGATCTGATTTGCAGATTTGGTTTGGCAAAGATTTTAAGTCGGATGATCATGTTGGATCCGAGTTTGTGACCTGCACAATGAGACCCTGGCTCATTCTGGCTTGGGCCACCTCGTGGCTACATTAGGTGTTTATCCAACATTAAATTAAAAAAATGTAAAAATAATTTAAAAAATATATATATTAAGAAAAGTTTTAAATAAGGAAAATGTGGGCATGTGTGAGGATGGTTGTATGTTTCTAGTTAGTGTCTGTGTCAGATGGACAGTGGTGAAACTGTCCATCTGGTTGCTTAGCAGTTGGAGCAGAAGCTTCTGAACGGCAAATGGGGCGCAAGCTTGGTCAGAAACTGAAGTTGAAAAGCTCGACCTGAACAATTTGTTAGTTGTGAATCTACAAAATTTAATATCTTAAATAAGGCTGAATTATTTGGCCAAATACCACAACACTGGAATCTAGCTTGCATTCTCTTTGTTGCTGCTACCACTGTGAGCTCTCTCTTCGGGGTGGCAGTGACTCAGGCGGTTGGGCAGGTTGTCCAATGATGGAAGGGTCGGCAGTTCGATCCCCGCTCCCAGTCAACTGTCATTGTGTCCTTGGGCAAGACAGTGCCTGCCTCCAGTGTGGCTCCATTGGTGTGTGAATGTGCATAAATGTCCTGGTGAAGGTCAGGGGGACCGCAGGCGCAAACTGGTGTCCACGCCTCTGTCATCACCAAAAATGAATGAGGAGTGAATGAATAATGGACACATTGTAAGCACTTTGAGCATTTGGAAAAGCGGAGTAAATTTAATCAATTACCATTATTATTATTTATCATGGAAGATATGTCATATTTTGACAATGTCTTTCCAGAGTTAATTGTCATCCAGGAATCTCCTAATGTCTTGCTATTGTTTTAGTAGCCCATAGACACTTCAATCAAGCTGCCATACCATTTTGCCACAGATCTGACTGACTTCACTGGGCTTTTACATCGCTGGACACTTTTTTTTTAGAATGTCAAGAGGCACAACCTCGTAATTCTTTCTCTGCCAAAATCTTGACAACTAAAACATATGCTTTTGTTAAAATCCATTTAATCATACATTTACTTAAACGTATTTTGGGTCAGTTGTAACAACTCCCAAACTGTTACAACTGCCCCCATACACAAGTGTTGTGATTGCCCCTAAGTGCGTTAGTTAGGAGGAAGCTCACAATACTGTTAAAGCTAAAATATTAAAACACCCAACTTGAGCTCAAAGTTCGCGCAATTAACATGATACACGTTTGATCAGTTCAAGTATACAGCAAGACATGTAATTACAAAAAATCTGTGAATAAAAATAAATAATTTCTTACCTCAAAAAAACATGTTACCTACCAAATGCTGGAAAAACACT
This sequence comes from Oryzias latipes, assembly GCF_053564925.1. Taxonomy (NCBI): domain Eukaryota; kingdom Metazoa; phylum Chordata; class Actinopteri; order Beloniformes; family Adrianichthyidae; genus Oryzias; species Oryzias latipes. Next base: position 13,279,765 of record NC_136240.1, read on the forward strand.
AACACCAACACAGTCCAGACATAACCCAATGGTTCCAACAAAAGTTGTCAGGAAAGTGTATTTTAAAAGACAAAAAAGAAGAATTAGAAAATATATGGCGACCTTTTGTTTATTTTGTAAAGAATTTGCACCCTTTAGAATAGAATGTTGATAATTTTTTGGATGGTATAAAAGACCTTTGTTTTTACTTTGAAGTTTATTCAGTTTATAACCATAATTTTGTCAATATCTAGGGAGAGGGACTCTTGTTCTTAGGGTGGGGTGGGGGTGTTGAAATAAGACTGTGAATAAGAGAAAGCATGACCTAAATACTGTTGAAGAAAGTTGCAGTTATTACAATGGCTGAATCGAGTGGAATGTAAAATCTGTTTTTGTTTTTTTCACATTGTAAATTAAATGAAAAGAAAGTGGAAAAAAAAACATTTTACCTTAAAAATCAACTGTGTTTGGTGAAAGACGATTATTTTAAATATTCAGGCTAGAGACTAAATTGAGCATGTGCAGTGTGAATCAGATGACTCTTACTTGTAACTGATTGGAGAAATTGTAAGTGTTACAACTTTCCCCGGTCTCCAATTGAACTATTAAAAGGTTTAAGGTTAGGGTTAACCCTATTTTTTTAAGCTATCAGTAAGCCTATTTACACATTAATTAGGCCTGCACAATATACCGCAAATTTATCGTTATCGCAATTTCAAGCTGTGCAATATCGTGCATATTGCAAAAGACAGCAAATTTGCAATAAATGGTTACCTTAGATGTGGCCAAACAATCTTATGGCAGCTTGAAGTGTTAAATGGATTGAAAGAATCCCTTTCTGCATTTGACCAATCAGATGGACCCCTTCACTGTCATGGTGGCCTGGCAGACTCCTCCCCCTCCAGCTCTGCTGCTTATCTCTCTCAGCTGTGACCACTCTACTCATCAGACACCTGCTACTTAAGGAGACCCAGCTTCATCATTCTTCGCTAGTCCGTTAACCCTGATGGTGCCTAGTCTCCTGAAGCTCACTACGTCTGGCCCCCTTGTCTTGTCCCAAGTTAACCTTGACTGTTTTCTTCGCTTCAGGTTCTCACCTCACGCCAAGAGTGTCACCTGAATCTCACCTCCTCGAGCAGCAGCTGCCGCAACACTCCTCGTCGACGCCACCTGTGTTTGTGAGCCACAGTCTCTGTGCTCCTCTGGATCTCCAGCCACGCCACGAACTCTGTCTGGCCTCCCAGCTCTTGGGACTCTGCACGTACGGTACCGGAGACTTCAGTCAAGAGCCGCAGCCACGTTACCCACAGCCTCGCCCGGAATCAACAAGAACTTAAAATAAACTCTTCTTACCTTTCACTCACCTGTCTCTGCCTCTGGGTTCCAGCGCCTGGGTCCGTTCCGTGTTCTAGTCATGACATTCACGTTGTTAACTAATCGGATGGCGCCCTATTATGTTGTATGTTCGCCTCCTATTTCAACAAGGGTCATTTGTGGTATAATTTTTAAGCTGTTGTAATGGAATGGGAATAATAAATTTTGTTTTTTTTGCTAATTGTTTATATACCGCAAATTATATCGTTATCGCAATATTAATCACTGATATCGCATATCGCGAGTTTTCTTCATATCGTGCAGCCCTAACATTAATCTAATACCTAATCTTTTGTTAACTTCTTTCATCTCATCCTGAATTTCAATATTTCACACAGAGAAAGCTGAAACTTGAAATAGATGTGCATTGATTTAGCAGGTTTTGAAAGCACTGCATAAAAACTTTTTTATGTACAATCATTTTCAGTAACATTCATCAAACGGTTTCTGCAAGCTGTTTCTTTAGTACATAAACTATACTGCAGTGCTACTCAATATTCAATTGATATGGCATTAACTTTGGCCTTACATACATATTGACTCTGCATTGTCTTAGCGCACTGAGGTATTCTTGTGGACCGCATCACATTTTTACTGACTGTACTTTTCATCTTGTTGTTTTTCATTCCTCTGACAAACTAATCAATGAGTAAGGCGATAAAATGTGAAAAATGAAAGTTGATCTGGCATTGTATTTGTCTCTTTCTGACTCATTTACACTGATATCCTTATTTCCAACTGTCACTCTTTGTGTCATTGTCCTCCTGCTATGTAGTGAGTCAGGGTCACTGTTGACAATGGTCCATGTAACTCGGTCTCCCCTTATGTGCATACTTTTGGGAATAAACCAGGAGTTGAATATACAATATTTTGTTGATTCTTTTGATGCTAACAACAAGGTTTTACACTTTGGCAAATATAGCCATTTTAGTAACCTTAAAAGTCATTTGTTAAGTTTACAAAAGGAAATCTAATTTATGACAATTTGCTCTAGAATTATGTTGAATCTTAAATTTCAACATGGCACTTTTTTTGTTCTCTAACATGTTGTTCTTAATATTTTTGCTTAAGTTTTAGCTGAATAAATTGGTTTCCTTTACTTTAAGCTTATAGTTCTGTTTCTGATTTTAGCTCCTGTATGAACCTCCACATTGAAAGTAAAAAGGTGCATTTGGAAAAGAATTTACCGTTTACCATTTATTATCTGTATAGCGGTTTTTCTACAAGTTTTGACTGCATGTTAACAGGTTAAATTAACAGTCAACAACATCTGCAACTAAAATTTGGCACCAATAACAGAAAAAAATTATATATATATATATATATATATATATATATATATATATATATATATATATATATATGTTGTGATCTGTTTACACACAATGAATGATGTCTTCATTCTTGCATTGGTTACAGTAGCAATGAAAATTCTAGCTCCCACAGATCATGACGACTGCATCAAAAAGTGTGTGGAAAATAAATGAAAGTGTGCAGAAAAAGAAGAGTAAATGTCTGTAGAGTGTTTACATGATAGACAAGTAAATGAAATGAGTGAAGCATGTGTAGAAAGCCATTCTGCATGTGTTTTTGCAAAATAGCAGCCAGTCTCAATTGTTATTTTCTCTTAAATAGCTGGACAGATGTTTGGGAATACATTTTTGAGAATTGCAGACTTAAGGAAGGTTTGTCTGGTGGTAGGGGTTGTGTAGTACTGTGGTCAGCCCAATAACCCTCCAGTGGAGTTAAATAGTTAGAGGTGTGCCTTTTTTTCTGTTCCTTGGGAAGAAAAGCAAGAGGACTTACTGTAGATAAGTTTTCATCCTCATGTACTGACAGGAACTCTGTGTTTCAAACCCCATACACAACAGTTCCACTGATGTACATTGGGATGTGCATGAACTCTATTTTTCGAGAGTCAGTTACAATTTTTTGGCATCACCTCTGGCTTTAAAAATATTTAGGACTGACTTTAATTTTTATCTAGGTAGTCTCCTTTGCTCTGTGTTACTTTTGAAAAAGGCATGAAGACTCTGAACACGGCCCTGTGGGAATCCAATGCTGAAGAAAATGGTAAAGGATCTATTGGTACTCACATTCACAGTTTGAGGTCTCTGTGACAGAAAGGTTCAAGATCCAGTCAGACAGTGGAGTGTTGTGACAAAGCTGTAGCTGTTTGCTGACAAGCTGCTGCTGGATTATTGTGTTGAATTCCAAGATAAAAATCAACAAGCAGCCTGGAGACGTGTGCATTTTGTTTGATCGGAGCACTCTAGGCTGAAGTAAAGCATTTTGTGTCAACCTGGAGGGCTTTGGTTTAAGCAAAGTGGATTTAGCAGTTGTAATGTGAACTCACCCTAACCTCTTAAAACACTTGCTAATTATTGGAGTTAGTGCAACTGGCTGGTAATCATTTAGGAATGGATTTTTAAAGTTCTTAGGGCTTAGGGTTTATATTTTGAAGCAGATAAGTGCAGTTAAGCCTGAAATCAAGTCCTTGGCAAATTTGAACTAACGGTTACTTTAACTCAACCAGCAAACTTGCTTGATTGGAAACAACCCAGGCATCTTGCAAAAGTTAGGCATCATTGTGGGAAAAAATAAAATAAATAAATACCCTTTTTACCCATTTAAACAAAAGAAGATGTAAAAAATGTGACAAGCAGCACTGAGCCAGTTCATCAGGGCATCTTTTGAGCAGACTGCCTGGGTTCACCTGCAGATTGAAAATGCTTCCGTTCGAAAGTCGGCCCTTTCTTGAAGGAAATATTTTAAGAAAACAAAACATAGCTATTTAGACAGCCAAAAAATGTCATGTTTAGTGTCAATTATTAAAAAAGCATATATATTTCACATTTCAAATCTATGCATTAACTGTCTTTTGTTTTGAAAAACTCGCTTTATCTAACAGAGTTTAGCACAATTCTAACTTCCATATGGGTCTGCCATTGAGGGTAACAGAAATAGTTTCGGCATTGATGAACGTGTTTAACTGTACAGATTATCAGTCACAAACTATAGATTCTTCCTTGTTACGTTCAAAACAATTCACTAAATAGATTAAATAGTTTTCCTTTGCATCTTTGAAAAAAGAGAAAACACATTAAGCAAATTTTTGGACATGACCACAAAGAACTTTATCATATTCAACAAAATTTAGAGAAATACTTTATTTTCTGCTCTCTTGTTGGTTCAAACTGTGATAAATGAAATACAATGTTATCTGTTCATGATGCTCCTGAAAGAATGTTGGAGTCTTAAAACCCCCCTCCGGTCCTCTATTGATCAAGTTTAAAATCATTCTTAGTGGTCTTTTAATTAAGATTATGCTGTTTTTTAAATCCAAAATCAAAAGATCTACGGAATCTAAGACATAGTTTCTGTATAGTTATGGCGGAGACCGTTGGCATGGAGAAACCCTTTCTCCCTTCCCTACTTGTATCTGAGAGCTCTCTGTTTGCCTTCTCCTGCTAACTTAACATTAGAGATGCAACAAAAATGTTGAGCAATATCGGAGCCATGCAGATGTAGAGTTTTGAGCCAAATGCCAATTCAGACAAGAAAAACAAAGACGTACACAGATCTAGTTGTTTGCAAGTGGATGCATCAGAATGGAACAAAGCAGGAACTTGAGGCCCTACCAGCGTATTTTCACTGATGCTCTTTCACTATGCTCTTTTTCAAATGACATTTTTTCATCTAGCCTTATTCACAAAAATTTGAATAAAGAAATACTCAGAAATACAGTTTTAATCTTAATTTGGTTTTATATACACGGCCCCAATCATGAGAAAAATTCCACAAGGACATGTTAAAAATACAAAAAACACAATTTTTATTGAAGCAGGTCTTTAAATGATCAAACAACAGTTTTTTTTTTTTTTTTTTTACTTGAGGCAATAAAGTTGAAAGGTTCAAGATTGTAAAGGCTAATCATAGCATGTTATGCTTCAGTTATGATTTTTTCTATATTTTGTTAAGTATTGTAGATCTTCATTTTAACATATCAGCAAAGGATTCTTTTTCATGTGATACTAATATTTTCTAAATTAAACCTGTAACAACTCTCGGCTGACTAGTGCAGAATCCTACTTTGACACTCTAAATTTTGGGAACCTGATGAAGGATTTTTTTTAGGAAATAATGTACTTTTTTCAAAAAAATTTTTAGTTTCCAGCAGATGCTAGCAACGATGAGTTGTATTTTCAATAATTAAAGAATCTGAAAAGCCAAAGCCTATGTTTACCACACAGTGGACAACAGCACAGCAACCGTCTTTAATTTTAAAATGGTCTTACCCAAGGTGTCAAAGAAAATCAGACGTCTCTCACATCGTCCTGCCCTCTTTCGCCCTCTTGTATATCCTTTTCTCAATCCATAACCCAACTCCCAACCCCGAGGAGCTGGAAGGAGGTTTGTTGATGGATGTTGAAAGCTGCTTTGGTCCCACAGCAATTAACTCTTCTACTGCAAGAAGCAGCCTGCCAGTTTGATGGAATCTCCCCAACAATGCTGTCTGTCACACAATTCAAGCGGGGTTACAGACAAATGCTTCATTTACGTGTTTGCTCTACTGTTTTGCTTGCGGTCCGCTGAAGGCCAAAGTGAATGGTTGTTGGGGCATCAAAAGCCATCAAGTGCTCATGTGTCCACACTTAAAGCTTATGCAGTGAAGCAGGTCAGCGGGAGTACAGGGATTAAACAATTGTGACAAGGATCAGAGCAAGTGCAGACGAAAAGGCATTACAGGTAATCCTTAGATGATGCTTTAATTCAACCAAGGTCAGTGAAGGAGCCTTTTTGAGGGATATTACTGATCTGATCATGTGGCAAATACAAAATCTAATCTGTAGACTTTTTAATAGTAATCTTTGCTTTAATATATTTTGTTCTTTCACAAGTGTTTTAATTCTTTAACTTAACGAATGCAATAGTGTTTCCCCCCTTTTTTTAATCTTTAGTACTTGTTTCTATTTTATCTAAATGCTCGCAGGAGTACTGATTGGGAGGAATCGCTACATTTCAAATCTGACTTGCTGATGGACGAACTACTTTTTACAGCAAAACAAATGATAGGATGAAAAAAGGAAATACTGTGGATCTTTGAACTAATAACTAACGATATTAGCCAAAAAAGATACTGTAGATCAGGACCAATTGGGTTTCTAAAGTGTCTAATGGCTCCAAGCTAGTATTTCTTCAGAAGCACAAAAAAAAAAAAAACTGAATAAAGCAAGGGATTTGGTGAGGCTGTAATTAAACACCGAGTTTGATAAAGCAGTAAACTGGAGCAAATCATTGAAAAAGCAGAGATATAAACAAGGAGATCCTCAAATTTGATTAATCTTTTCTAGTTTTGCCTAGAAATGTAACCACATGTGTAGCCTCACATAAGAAACATTCGAAAAAGAAGTATAACCCAAAATATTAGAGCTAGCTAAGCGATTTGACAAATTTTGCCAAATACTAAACACCTTTTGGTAAACATAATTTGATAGTTACAGAAAAAACCTTTCCACTTGTTCTCTGTCATTAGTCTTAAAGTTCCTTGTTTAGTAGTTCAATAACAAATCCATTGTCATTTAGAGAAACTTTTCTAAGTTTCTGAAGCAGAAATAGTTTCATATTGATGGTGCCCTGAAAAAAACAAACAAAAAAGAAAAAAACAGTCGATTGACAATGATGCATAATTAAAGCTGAGAGCAGCAGTGAATGGCTTCTCACTTCCAGCTGCCCCTCCCCTTCAGACCCATTTGCCACCTCCAGAGCTTGTGAGGTACACACGTACACTGTCACTTGACTGCTACATCTCCTGCAATCAGCAAAATCAGGGGATGCCTAAAATTAAACCTGCCAACACTTCTATCCTACCCTCACGAGCAGCCTAGAGCAGTGTTTTTCAACCGGTGTGCCGCGGCACACTAGTGTGCTTTGGGTGAAGGTCAGGTGTGCCGTGGGAAATTACCCATTCACTGATCTAAAAACATTTACCATCTCCAGGATATCAGCTCTGTGTTCATCCAAACAGGCCCTGATAAAACACTGATTGTTAGGAATATGGAAGATCATAAAATACTTTTTTGTTTGTTTTTATTTGATCTACGGAGCCCGTGTCCTGACATTAAAAAATTTAAATATATCTCGTTCCCACAGATTAATATCTTGTTCCCGCAAATTGATATCTTGTTCGCATGAAATACTATTGCGTTCCCACAAGATACTATTGATTTCCCTCTAAATACTATTTCGTTCCCTCGAAATGATTACCTCGTGCGAGCAAAATTATTAATTCGTTCGAAAGCAATAATTATTCACGTCATAAGTCATTCATAAACACGGATATGGTCTCCGTCTGGCCGCAAAAGCCGCTTTCAGCTGTAACTTCCATGTCTCTGTGACCCACATTCGTTCAAGAAAGGAAATAGAAAACAAGAATAACCATTTTATTATGATCTCAATGAATATAAGAAAATATCATAAGATTTATGATACCTAAGCTTGCTGCTTTTCCATACGATTCACCGGACATAGTTCCTAGCTCCGCCGCGGAGCTCTTTTGCTTGTCATGCTGGCATTTGGGCAGCTGGCTGGCCGGTAGACAGACAGCCAGCTGATATTGTAGTTTAGGGTCGAATAGGAATAATAACAATCAGGACTTGTCTTTAATTAACATACTCTTTAGCAGTGGCTTTACATTCGAAGGCTAGTAGGCTACATGCTAACTAACTAGCCGATCATTTATCTTGTGGGAACAGAATAGTATTTCGTGCGAACAAGATATTAATTTGTGGGAAAAAGATATTAATCTGTGGAAACGAGATATTTTAATTTTTTAATGTCAGGACATAGGCTCCGTATAAATATATTTAAGACACTTTGATAAGAATGACGGTACCGCGATTTAGCCACAGCTTCATCTGTTTTAGAAAAGTCCCGCTCCCCTTCAACTGTCTCCACCAATCATTCTTGGAGGCCTAAGCATACGTCATCAGTCTGACCAATCAGAAGTGGTTAAAGTCTTCACTTCCTTGTTCCGATTCTGCTCATAAAGTCTCTTAATTCCAACAAAAATACCAGCTAAAGCTCGTCTTTAGCAGTGTAGCTTTCCGCTGGATCCGGTATCAGACCGTGGAACAAGTGAACAAAACAATGAAGCTCAGAGAAGCGAGTCTGTCTGCAATCAGCTGGAATTTTTGCACTACATCTCCCATGATGGATTGGGCTAAAGTGACGGCGTCTCAGCGCACAACAAGTCTTCTCCGTTAAACGTCTTCAAACCACAACGAACACACATACACCAGTTTTTAAATCTTCTTGATGAAATCAGAGGTCGACAGTTTAATTCTCCTTCAAGGTTTGTGTTTATTAACAGCCAAACATCCCAGAGATAATCACGATTACACCATTTTTTTTACCCTAAATGAAGAAAAATCTGTCATTTTTTAGGGCATTTTGAAGTTCATTTTTGACCATCTACTTCTGTATCACGACAAGTTGATTAGATAAATGCTAAACACCAAAAACATAATTTTCATTGAGGTGGTTCTTTAAAGAGGTAAAACTATGATGTAAAAGGTAATGTTTGGAAAGATTTTTTTCCTTTTTAATTTTACTAACTTTTCTTCCATCATTTTGACTATATTATGATTTCTGATAACTGTGGGGTAAAAAATGTAAGTGTATGGCCAGGACCGTAAGAGATGTTAGTGAATCCTGCTGCCTTGTGTCAGCAGGCCCAAGGGGTACTTAAGCCACTTAACCTGTCATATCAAATTGCGTAACAAACATCATATGGGTGAACCCAGCTCTCTCCACACATGACAGAATGAACGTCTCAGACTTTGGAAGTAGCAGAGTGTAAAAAAGGAATGAGAATCACCTTATTCTGTGATTAGTTGATCTTTTGTCCAAGTGAAACTTGATTAAATACAAGCCAGCTAAATGTATCCGGAAAGAAGGTTGAAGGATTAGGAATAACATTGAGTCACCAAAAGATATGAGCAAGGCATTAAGCTGTTCACAATAATACACAAAAATTGCATAAATAAGCAAGTTTCCTTTATAGAAAGACACAGAATAAAAAAAAAATACTTTGAATAAGTAAAATCCAGTGTTTTGGAGATGAAAAGAATACTGCTAGCATCCCTGATGTGGTCTTTATTTCTAGCAGAATCAGAGGGAAAACGATTTTAACAATAAGACACAGCAACGTTAACCTATGTCTATTTATGATTATTTTTTGAATTACATTTAAATATATTTTCTTTTTTAAGGTATGCTTGTTCAGGAAATCTAGATTTTTATCTGTTTTTACTAGTCACTGACTGAATAATACATGACAGGCCTTATTCACAAGTGGGTGAACCTAAGTTCTCAAATTTATTTTCTGTATCTATGATCATTACAAAAGTTTCAGACAACCTCTGTATGAACATTAAATAAAAAAAAAAAAACATTTAATTAGATGGTTATTATAATATCTTAGTAATGAATTTAATAACTCCCAAGTCCACCAAGGATAAGAATTTTTAAATAACTTTAATGAAGTTCACAAACATGTTTATTAAAAACAATATAGAACATTACTCTATTTTTCAAAACAAATTTCAGTTTAATTAGGAGCAGAAGCATACCAGACATGACTGTTATGAAACAGATTTTTCTTATTACTTAGTATGACAAATTACTGGCCTTTGTGAAAGTCATTATAAAAAATGTATCTCTGACAACATAAAAAAAATCACACTTACTCAATCTGATTACTCAGGGAGCTGTTCATCAAAATAAAATCATTCATAATACATCCTAAAATTGTCCAGGAAGATTGTGCAGACACCATATTGGTAATTTTTAACATTTCATAGTAACAGTAAAGTATATTACACTTGAAACATGTTTTCTTTTGCCGATATTGACATTGTGTCTGAGTGGCTCAAATCATTTTCCCCTCTGTGGCTTCCCAGGACTTAATTCACACCTCAGGCCTTGATAAGGCCTCTTTGCTTGGCTGCACTTCCCCACTTCACTCAATGCAATGATGTGTGTACATTGGCAGCGCACACACTGTACACTGCAGTCTTCTAGCTTGTTGTGGATACATTTTTCTGCACATTTTTAAAGCGGCTGTAGAGGGCCTGATGTTTCTTGTCAGGTGGAAATGAACTGATTATTTACAGTTGTTTGGTTCAAGGCTCTGATCAGTCTTTTACCACACCAGAGCTGAAGTTAAAGTATTTCTCTTTAAGTTATTTTTTTTTCCCATCCTCATATTGAGAGAATGTTCACTCATTATTTGTAATAGCATGTTCCTGTTTAGGGTCATGTAGTTTCATTGGAAATGTTTTTATAGAAAAAAAACAAAAACAAAACACACCTAGGATAGGTCAGTGATCACTGGCATGGCCCTTACATTAATGTATCCTTTATTAATTGTAATTGTTGCAAAAGGAAGATTTTTTTTTCCCAATAAGTTCTAGTCAGACCTGGTTGACCTGCCAAAAGAGCATTGGAAGAAGAGACTGGATTGGCCTTTGACCAGCTTCAGCAACGAAACTGTAATTAAAAAATAGGTTCTATGGGTAAATTACATTTTCATCCAGACAAAACACAAGAAAAAAATGCACATGATAATTTCCTCGCACAAATACCCTCAAAAGGAACTGAAATGAATCACCAGTCGTTTTTTCACAGTTTTTTGGGTAATCCCCAACCTCCATCTAGGCCTATCCTCTGCATTCTTTTTACTCACACCAAGCATCCTCTTGTCCCCCCTTATCTACATCCATAAACCTCCTCAATAGCTTTCCTCAAAGCGATCTTCTTGGTAGTTCCAACCTCAGGATCCTTTTATATTGTCGTGCTTGTTTTATGTTTTTGTTCTGGTGTTAAGCACTTTGTGTTTTGTTCTATGAAAAGTGCTATATAAATGAAATTTGATATGATTTGCCAACAAAATCACTGCCCCTTTTCTTAAGATCCTGTACACAATTCCTTCCTTTCTTGCTGATGCTCTTTTGTCACACATGACACCTGATACCTTCTTCCACCCATTCCAGCCTTGTTCCATGCAGAGCTCTTGTGGATCCTTGCCTAAAAATCAATCAATTGTACATCTTATGTTACTGCCCCCAAAAGCCCTTGACCAACTACCTTTGGACCCAACTATGCACCTCTTTAGCCGGACTGTATTACTCTAGATTGTTGACTCTAAGTACTTAAAGTCATCCCTGTAATCTCACCGTTCCACTTGAGTCCCTCTCGTTTACACACAAAAACTCTGTTTTGCAGCTGCTGACCTTCATCTCTATCCATTTCAGAGCAAACCTCCATATCTCTTGATGTTCCTTGTAGGAAACATCATGGTCCAGAGAGATTCCTGTTCTTCCACATATTTTTAGTGTTTACAAGTTCTGCATAGCTACTGAAGCAGTATTAATTGTTGTATTTACCACAGTCCTAAAGTTTAATTATTTGATGTCACTTTGGTAGGCTGTATAATAGGATTGAACTTGGAAAACCAGTTCAAATTCTGAATCAATTTCATGAGTACTGTCCACACCACAGGGGACTATGATTGCAAGTGTATAATTGTAGGGTTCACATGATAACAGTTTCAACTGGGAATTTTACTGGAGAACAATATAAAATTTTATTAATTCCTGTCTGACAGTGCTTTGATCTGACCTTTTGTGGAGCAAGTGTGAATATGGCCCCAAAGGCTAACTTTCAACAGAAGGCATGCTCAGCTGAAGTGTAGATGAATGGTATATATGAATATAAACTTAAAGCATCATCACAATTTTTTTTCCAGGCATTCCAAATATTTTTTTTTTTTACTTTCTTAAAGACATTCAAAAAAACACATTGTCTGCTTTTGTTTTATGTGAGGGGTGCCAGAATCTTTTATTATCAATATCAATTCACCTAAAAAATTTAATTTTTATCAAATATTAGACATTCTTCTTTCAAATGTCAAATTTGAATATTCTTAGCTGTGTCTGAAAACCAGGTTGCTTTAGATAGATAGATAGATAGATAGATAGATAGATAGATAGATAGATAGATAGATAGATAGATAGATAGATAGATAGATAGATAGATAGATAGATAGATAGATAGATAGATAGATAGATAGATAGATAGATAGATAGATAGATAGATAGATAGATAGATAGATAGATAGATAGATAGATAGATAAGATAGATAGATAAGATAGATAGATAGATAGACAACTTTATTTATCCAATTGGGAAGATCCCGCATGGAAATTGACACTTTATTGCCTCTTTGAGAGTCCAATTGAGTTTTTTATTTTTTTTACTGAGAAAGATGTTAAAAAGGTTATTCTGATAGTTTTTTTTCTTAATCACTTATTGCTCTGATGAGGAATGATCCCCCTAATTAGCATCATATAATTTTATCAACTCTTCTTCCTCTTTCAGCTTCTCCCATCAGGGGTCGCCACAGTGAACAAGTCGCACGGTAAACTTGGCAATGTTTTACGCCGGATGCCCTTCCTGACGCAACCTTCTCAAACTGGGCTTGGGACCGGCACAGAGGTAGAGAAGGAAACAGGGAGCAGCCCAGAGTCGAACCCTGGTTTCACAGACGGAAGGCGCCGCAAACCAGCACGAGCTAAACCGGCTCCATATAATTTTATCAACTAATAGTACTAAATATTGTAGTACAATATGTATTTAAAATCAAATCAACATTTACATTAAATGAAAAAATAAGTCTTCACACAACTTTGAAAATAGGATTTGAAATTGTAATGGTAATTGTAAAGACAAGTTTTTTTTTTCCCCGGAGGCCCAAACAAAGCCTAGAATTAGTGCTTTGCTTAGCAGATGCAGTGTTGAAAGTGGAGCAAATCAAGCCCCATCCTCATTGACTGTCACCACACGTAAGGCCCAAGCAAGATTATCCACACAGCCTGCCCTTCTGGTTCTACACAGACAATAGTGGCCCCCCCTGCTGTGAAACAGGGCTTTAGTCAGCTTTTTACATGCTAACAGATAAAGCAGTTTCTGAGACTCACAGCTGTATTGCCAAAGAGGAGCCAGAGTAATATCATAATATCCTTTCAGACGGCATGAAAATTGCCAAAATATTCAGAGGTTATAAGATTTATTTCAAAGCACATCATGTAATGCCAGAATTAGGTATTTCTTTCTAAAGAAAATTTATCAAATACATACATTGCTTGGCAGATGAAACATTAAACATTGAAATCATATAACTGCTTTGATATGTATGATGAAATACAAGAGTAAATAATGCATCTTAAGACTATTCTAAACAATGTTGAATATATTAAAGAACAATGTCAATAAATTAAAATTTTCAATATCGTCAGGAGCCATCTTATTTGTATTTTTGAGGATGTCCATCTGCAAGATTTTCCATTGATCCAAATGCTTGTGTGATCAGGTTGAAACAGATGGAGGAAGGTTTCCAGTGTGATGCTTAACAAAAAAAGTGTGTGCAAAAATCAAAGGAAAGATCTAGAAGGATGTGTTGAGGGCAGCCATGCTGTTGGTTTAGAAAGAGTGACTCTAAGAAAAGAGAGGAGAGCTGAAGATGTTGAGGTTCACTTTGGGGGATGATGAGGACGGATAGGATCATGAATGAATCCACCAGAGGGAAAAATCATCTTAGACATTTTCTTGATAAATGCATGGAAGCAGATTTAGATGATTTGAACATGTTGAGCAGAGGGACAATGATTGTGTTGGTTACAGTTTTGCTGAGGGGGGGCGCAACCAGCGAAAAGGTCTAGAGCAGACATGTCCAAAGCCCCGACCAGGGGTCAAATACGGCTCACATTCAAATTTCTACTGGTCCGCAGGCCCCTGTCATAAAATCAATATTATGCATTTCCCATCACTTTCCAAGAACTGTGTAAGACTTCTTGATTGTAATTGGCTGCCATAAACCTGTAGCAACAATTTGTGGCTACATGACCTTAAGAGCCTTAAGGGCTAAACGAGCAGAACACATTTCTTTGTTTCTATGATCCACAGTGGTTCTGAAAGAAATACCTATAATAAATAAAACAACTGACCCTCATGTTACTATGTGAACTAATTCTTCTGTTAAGAAAATGATTAAGTGGAGGAGATGAGGGTCCAATTAAGATTTTATATATCAGACAAAGGTAAAGTATTTTATTAGTTTTTTTTCCTGTATTGATTTTTTTTATTATGTCTCTTACATTACTATGTATATTTTCAAAATTGTAAAAATTGATTAAATTTAAAGTAACCCGTATGCTTTTACGGTAACCTAGTTACATGTTTAATCCCATTTTAGGTAGGTGAAGAGACAAAAACAGGAAAAACTTATTTTTGTAGTTAGAAAGACTAAAGCTAGTTGCAAATCTCACCCTATAATTACTTATAATAAAATTAAGAAATTACCTATGCATCTTTACAAACCCCCTCCCCCTTCTCTCTTATTGGGTTTTCAGTCTGGTGATTTAGGGTCATGACCGAAATGTTGTGTCCTCGAGCCTTCCAAACCAGTGCACAAACACAATAATATGGTGTTTTACTGATCAAAGTAGAATTCTTTCATTGGGGTGTATCAAAAGAGGAGAAGTAATTTTGATGATGGTGCCTTTCAAAGGAGCTGAGCTCGCACAAAATCAGAATGAAGTGGGCATCAGTTTATCAGCCAAATGCTTGAATATAAGTGTGCTAAAGGTATACAATGCTTTATTTCCAGTGATGTGTTTTTTCAAGTTTAAAATGTTGGTGTGGTGCTGAGACTGAGATTTACTTGCTATAATGTAAGTGCGTATGATTCTAAACTTTTTTTGTGTGTGTGCAATGTGTATGTTTTTATCTTTGTTTAACCCTTGAGCTATCTTATGGGGTCCAGATGACCCCATCCTTACATTGACGTGTTCTCCCTACCATGACAAAGGTGGATAAAGGTGAAGAGGATTTCATGTAATCCATGGACACCAGTGAAGATCACAAATCATTGAAGAAAAAAAGGTTCAGCGCACTGTCTAGTGGGTCTAGATGACCCCACTCCAAATGTTAAAATGCCTAGGATGGCACAAGGGCTAAGCACACAATTTATGGGTGAAAATCAAAAATATCTTTAGGGTTTTTCACTGAAATGTGGAATAAAGTTAATTACATCTGCTTGATCAAAAGATCTTAGCAAAGGCGACTTTCTCAAATGAAGGTGACTCAGGTCGTGTGGTAAAAAGGTAATGCTGCCAGCATAGTCCACTGCTAACCCATCATGAATTGTTAATACAATAAACTTCATTAGAACAGGAGTCGAATTAATAGTGACTGTAGATTGTCATTTTGTGGGATTACGTTAAAGTTTCATTAAGAAGTATAAATATTTACAGAGCTTCATTGCTCTCTCTGAATTTGTAACTTTGTTGATGCCCATTAAAAAAACAATTAGGTGTTTAAATGCCCATAAAAATGTAAATCCTTCCAAAATAACAAATGCTAGATAATCCCCAAGTTATTCCCCCTTGAAGAGCTAATCCATCTCTTCAGAGGGCAAGGATTTGGTGGAATGGCCTGAACTCATACTGATCTGGCTCCTTCAGGTGAGCTGTTTGACTTTCCCAGATTGTTCCCCTGTGGGCCACAATAAATATTCTGAGGCGTTTCATGTTGCCTGGTGGGAAAGCAACCTTTCTTCCTGCTGACTCTGTGCTTTCACTTAACCCTAATAGCCTGCAGCGGTATCAGACAATGTGACTCATACTGTAAGCAACCCCACTTCTCCATTTCAGTCAATTCTTTTTTATGCTGGTGACATTATTCTATGGGTGTATCGACTATGGTCCAGTACACCGGCCTTTTACCCATTTCACTGTGAAACAAGTGAGGTCTGTGTGTAAGGGAGCACCATGCAGAGAGCAGCATGTGACACGGCAAAGACTTGCTAAAAATGAATTGCTACCAAATTGTGTTTTAGTTTCTGCATGGCGAGCCACAGTTAGACTTTGCCAAAATGTAGCTAAGCCAAATGGAAACTGAGAGCTGCAGGGAAAGAAAACACATCTGAAATGAAAGCTTTTGATTTCAGGTGGTTAAAATTCAATTTTAGCTGAAGCAAAATATTAAAAAGGCATGGTGCCATTACTACTCCAAAGGTTAGCTAATTCAATATTTATATCAAAATCAGTCATTTTATGTTAGATTTAAATATCAGCTTGCAGCCTAAAAAACAGTTACCTCAGATGGATGATAAAATAAAACAGATTTTAAAATAAGAGTTATTACAGATGGTACAGCTGGATTTAAGATATCTGACTTATTTAATCTAACTTTCTAATTCCTGCAAATTAATTTTGTATTAAACAATGTGTGCTACACAAAAAATGCCCCCCCCATACTCTCTTTTAAATCAGTATTTTTGTCATCTAGTTTTCTTGACTAAAACTCTGGTTGTGTTTGTCTACCAGTATTCATAACTTCCTCCTAAAGCAGATAAAACTGAATGAATGAAAGCTTCCCCATCAGCCTTTTTATATCAGGCCTTAAAACTGTGAAGCTATGTTGGGCATTTACTAAAATATTTTTACTTTTTAATTTCCATGCTGGTTTTTAATACTTGTATTTAAAATGTATTGCATTATATATTCAAGTTCTGTGATTGTGTTTGTTTGCATCCTTGTTTGCATATTGAAAGCAAAGTTTCTTTTGATTATTGCCATCTAAAATTTCCAATTAGTGAATCAGAAGTGATAAGAAAAAAATAAAACCGTGGAATAAAGTTGGTTTTATGGGACATACAGTCCAGACCAAAAGTTTGGAAACACCTTCTCATTCAAATGAATTGTGGCTCTTAGCTTTGAAGAAAAAATGAAAACAGTTTTGATTCAATTGTTTGAGTTATTTCAGTTTAGTCATTTATGTTTATATTTTTAACAAAAATAATTTTTCTTAGATAAAGGAGCAAAATGATGGTAAAAGGGATCAGAATCTTTTGTAAAAATCTACTGTAGGACTGATTTATTTTTTGGAATAAGCATTAAGGACAGACTCTGATCTTCTGCTACATGTCATAATGATAGAAATTGCCACATTTGACTTTCTGGTATTTTTAATTCAGGTAAATTTGTTGCAGCAGGAGAATTGTTTTTGACACTTGGGTCTATTTTATTTTGAAAGGGACTTGTTCTGCTTTCAAAAGTAAAAGAAGTTACAGCTATTAACTATAGAAAATTATAACAGTGTTATAATTTGATTATTGTAAAAACCACTTTTTTTTAAAGGAATGGCTTAATTTTCACAAACATATATGAAAAAAGTGTATTTTTTTAACTGGTAAAGTGCGGCTCTGGCTTGGCTCTGGCTTGGTTTCGGTCTGTACGAAACTGGACCAATGACTCTTTTAGCGTTAAAGGGTGGCAGACCACAGAAATATAAATTGCTTTATTGTAGTAAAAAATGGGATGTTTCAGAGGTGTTTCCTCTTTTTAAGTTGCCCTAAGTCCATAACCCAACAAAGTTTTGTCCTTGCAGTCATATTTTTGACAACAGTGTGAAATATACACATTAGTTTCTGAACAGCTGCACTACATGTGACCCTTTATTATCCTTCTGCAAGATTTTTACTGTCAGGAAAAATTGTGTCGGTGTCCACAGTTGTTCAAATGTGCTGAAAGAAATGAAATTGTTGCTGAATATCTAAGAAAAAGAAGTGTGAGTGGGAATGACAGACATGTTATCACACTCAGGTGTACTTGATACTGTAAAGTCTGTGGTTCACAATTGACTGCTAACACACATACGGCATTAAGCAATCCCCCGTTGTCTCCTGATAAGGGACAGGTGAAGTTGGAGGCAAAAATTCTGGTGGCATTTTTGCAATTAAAGTGAACCCTTTGGCTATCTTTACGCTGAGAGCACAAGCCAAATATCAGGGCACGTTGTGGTGCTGCTTTGCTCCCCTAGTGGAACTAATTAGATGTTCCCAAAGGACAGCCCTGTCATCACATTGTTCTGCCCACAATGCAGCCTCAGTGTCACCGAGGGGGAAGAACTGGGCCAAAATTACTCTTTCAGTAGCAAAATTATACAAACTCGTATTAAAAAAAAATCGTCTTGGAGATACTTTGCGCAGATTTTAAGTTGGGCTTTTTTTTCGTCGCAGTTTCTAATGAAGGACATCCTGAGAATACCTGTTAATTTATTCTGACACTCATTGCAGTGATCTCACAGTGGACTTTGGATTTCATTATTGTTGTGCATGCATTAATCTGAAAAGACTTTACTTTATTTTTTAATTATGAGTGAAAACACTTGTTGTCTGTTAAATGTCACTGCCATAGACAAAATGAAAGGGTTTTAGACTTTTTTTTGTTTAATGATAGTCAAGAAATATTCAAGAAAGACAATGTTTGTGGCAAAATGGATGGATAAAATGAGTGATTTGATGTATTATTTTTTTCCGCAGAAGCTGTTGTATTTTATTTTTATTATTATTTTTTTTTTTTAAACTTTTCCTGTCCAACAGCTAGGCAGGCAGATGAGAGCTGAGGGCCTCTTGTGTTGGACATATTTTACTTTAACAAGAGGGGTTATTAATCTTCAGAAGCTGTTGTATTTGAAGGAGTTTCCTTTTTTTTGTGTCTAGATATTTACGCATATATGAATTTTCAACCAGGTGATCTAGCTACAAATGAATAATACACCACTTGGGAATCTTATTATGTTGAAACATCTAAAAAAAAATTCAATTTATACAGATACCTATAGACAGATATATTACACACAGATGGATAAGTCAACAGGCTTAAATCAGCATTGCTTTTCTTTTCAAATGCTACTTTAAATTAACTTAACCATAAATAATTATGACATTTAAACTGTTAAGATATAGAAAAACGATGACTACTGATGGCAGATGTTGAACTATTCATTAAACCTACATGAACTCATTAATTCAAGATGAACTCTGTGTTTACCAGGTTAATACAAGTGCTTCATTATTTTAAGCATCTACCATTAGCCTCATATAATTGGATGTTCCTTGGCACCATTCACAGTGACTCCTGTGTCAACTGAAACAAAGGGAAAATGTGAAGTGAAAGTGCACACAATGAGCCCATTATTCTCCAAGAGTTTACCATTTGTCAAGCTAGAAAAAGATTTTGTTTTCCCAAAATGATATATAGTCTCAGACTTAATGTTAGAATTATTGCTGCATTTATATAAAAAAAGAAAGAAAAGGGAAAAATAGAAAAATGCTGAATTACCTTATTAACATCAGCATTCAACAGTCTTGCTTGATTTAAGCAAGAAGTACCGTCTAATGCCCCATCTGGTCAACTCTCGAGCAGCAAGAGTTTAACTAAATATTTCATATTATAAAATGAACCACTCAAAAGCTTTTAATAAATATCAAATACTGCTGTGTTGTTCAAAAGTATATTTCAGTATCAAACCAAAACTTGGGTCATGAGTGTGACACCAACTGGATCACATGGTATACGCTCTACCATTATTGTTCAGTAATAAAAGTTCTTGTTCTGCAGAAATCAGAAGACATACTGGTCTTAATTCTGGTTCAGCAATTTTCCAGAAGTGATTCTGCAAAAATTGTAACACCATGGACTGAAAAGTGTAGGGTGGCAAAGTAAATGAGTTAAAACCGAAGTTTGTCTTTCAGAGTAGGATAGAATTTAACTTTATTGATCCCACAATGTAAAAATTACAAACACATTACATTACAATGTAATGTACCTCTGGAAGATAATTTCAGAGTCTAATGTTTCCTTTAAGTCGAGGGTCACCACAGCGAATGCGCCTCCACTGAGTCGCACGGATGGTTTTGGCAGAGCTTTTTATGCCCTTCCTGACACTACCCTGTATTTTATCCAGGCTTGGGACCAACACAGGAAGACCCAGACTCGGGCCCCCTTATGGCCACATTTTTAGGCAGTAGGGTAAAGGGTCTCTCACTGTCCTCCCGGTAGATGCAGCAAATTTCATCCTCAAAGCAATCACTAATGGAAAGAGGTTTATGCCCAAAATCTCACCATACATGGTCCCATTTCTACTTTTCTTAACCCCTTAATACCAGAGCTGTCGCCAGCGGCACAAAATAACCCACGATTTTCTACCGTAACTCTTCAACTGTTTAAATAATTAAAAACCTTTTAACAGATTCCGCAGTGGAGAAAAGCAGCTTTACACGGAGTAAACAAACACCTTTTTTAAGCTATCTGGTCACCAAAAGATATTTAAAGCTTACATAATGAGACTTTGACGTGTTTTAGTTAACTATGTGAAGAATGAACATCCCTTTTTCTACTTTTCTATGTCGAAATCACAGCAAATGTGGATTTGGACCTTCATATTATAAAATTGTAAAAATAAAACTCAACGTAGCACAAAAATAAACACTCACTTGTATCTTATGGTGTTTCTGGTAACACTTAATGAGTTGTTTTTAGCTTTGTTTTTGAAAAGATCAACGTCGTAAGTGTCCATCAAGAGTAAAACCTGGCATTGTGGGAGTAAAGGCACCTTGTGTTCACTGAGATGCAGAAGTGATTGATATAAGAATGAGATCCTAGCTGTTACTTGTGGTTGCTTGCGTTGTGTATTTAATATATTTGTCATGATATTTCTAGACTTGGCAGACCCAGATGCTGGAACCCAGAAGAAAACCCAGACGTAATGAGGCAAGTAAGAGGTATTTAATTTATAGTTGGATATTTTGGCAGCAACTTGAAGGATGGTTTCAGATGACAAGAGGAATGATGTGGATCAGGAATCTTGACTTGGAGGCGAGGTGTGGCTGGAGGGTTCGGCAGAGGACGTCCCGGAAAGCAGGGCTTGAGCAGGATGCGAGACGTGGAACCAGAGATGACGATGGTGACCAGGTGAGCACTCGTCGTGGAATAATCCTCTAGGCGAGGCGTAGGAGAAATTACCAAGAGGCTAGCAAACATGAACAAGATACTAGAGGCGACCAGACTATGCACCGTAGAGGAACAACGAACAGGCGTAGAATACTTGCAATGGATCTCCTTAAGAGGCTGCAGGCTGATGAGGTGAGTGGAACCAGCTGGTCACCTCAGGAACAGAGCAGAGAGGGGAGGGGGAGGAGAGCTGACAGAAGCACCAATGACATGCGTGTTTGCACACATGAATATGTATGGAATAACAACTTTTTGTGTTATATGTGTGCTATGCTTCATCAACAAGGGGTGAATGTGTCAGAAGAGCAAAGATCTTAGAGCAACAAGAGCATGAGCTCCAAAAGCAAGGGGAAAATGTACCTTTTACTAGAAGATGGCTTGTTTCCGAATCTCTCTGGATTTTGTTTTATTTAGTTATTAATTGCTTTTTACAGAACTGTTCTTTTTCAATCTAAATCTTTTTCATTTTCCTTCAGACGATTTTCTGTCTATGTTGGTATGATTTTTTTGTTGTACAGTGCAGGTTTTCCTTCTCTTCAATTTGTGTCTGCGTGAAGTTGACTAATTGCCCTGTACCCTTTGTTTCATCACCTGACATTATGTCTCTGTTCACTGGCATATCCTTGATGTTGTCATCACCTAACACTCTCTTCTCTTCTGTGCCTCATTGGTGTGTTGTGTATTTGTGCTGTTGTTTTTTTCCATCTCCTACAACTCTGTTATTAAGGCTGAAACTTTTCTGTAGCTTTCTTTAAAATTAGATCAAACATGTTTTCACGTACACATTTTGGCAAATTAAGGCTCCGATTAAACTAATTAAAAAACAAAAAAATGCACAAATATTAACTATACTCTCTATATTATAACTATATTCTCCTGTTATTGTCAGTCTGCATTTTTGCTTATTTCAACATTTTTAAGAAACAACATCCAATGTTTTTGGCCATCAATTGAGATAAAAAGGTATTTTATTTATTTATTTATTTTTTACTATTGTAGTCTTTGATTCTCACAGCTGCAAACAAGGTTACTGAAATAAGACATTTCTATTTCAAGATATTTATTTTTCACTTTTAAAATATGTATTTGACTTTAGTGAGATATACAGTACAGACCAAAAGTTTGGACATACCTTCCCATTCATTTGAATGAGAAGGTGTTTCCAAACTTTTGGTCTGTACTGTATATTTCTCAGATAATTGTAGGAAGACCACAATGGGAACAGAACTTCAGTTTAGTTGTTCCAAAACAAAGGAGACAAAAAGTGGTTAAATTCATTGCTTTCACTTGTGTCTCCTGTTTATTAGCAACTTATCAAGAGTAGAACACAGCCCACTGGCAAAGGTGTGAGCATTGTTCCTCTAAAACAAAGCCTTAAATGAGCTTCTAAAAGTATGACAATATTCAGACCATGCAAGGTTTCACTTCCCCAAGTGGGTCCAGAGAATTTAAATTCTTCTTTTCTGTAATGATGTGATGAAAGGGTAAAATGCTTCTTGCTCCCTAGGTTGCTTGTGCAGATATGTAAGACTGCAAGAGGAGCTTGGATATTGTTGTAAGTCAGACCAAAACTGCAACTCTGATGCACCCAGTTGTTATAAAACCATTAAAACCACAAAAATGTAAGTGAAAAAAGGGAAAGAAAGAAAAAACTATTGGATTTTTGCTGCTAAAATGAATTTTTAAAACCCCTTCCCTTTAAAGTTAACCTGTCATGATCTCAAAGCGAGCGAACACAGATGCTGGAACCCAGAAAGAGGACCGGGACGTGGCAGGTAAGAAGGATTTATTAATTTCTTCGAGGCTGGCAAAGAGAGTTGGCGAGTTGTGATCCAGATAGTGATAGGCTGTGGCACGGCTGGAGGTACAGACGCGGCGGTCCTCGGGTGTCTGCGCTGACGTCACTCTTGAGCAGGATTCCTGGGACAAAGAGACAAGATTTAGAGCCAGAACTATAAACTAGGCAAGAAGTGCTAGGACTAAGACAAGACCAGGCTAGTCACCAAAGAAGGGCAACGATCTGGCGTTGATTTCTGGCGTTGGGTCTCCTTTTAAGCAGCAGAGGATGATGAGTGGAGTGACGGCAGCTGGGGAGTAATCAGGAGCAGAGAGGAGCCAAGCTGGAGGGGGAGGAGTCTGACAGAGGCACCATGACATAACCATTTTGTTTGTAGTTTCTATAAAAAAACAGTAAAGTAATCCATCTTGTCAGGTAAAACATTGTAAAATCAAGAAGAAAAAAAGTGAAAAAGAAGTTTGATGTTTACCGGTACGTGTGCAACACCATCTGCAACATAAAACCGAACTAGGCCTTGTGAAACGCCTGCATTTTTAGATATGGTTCCCTCATTAACTGTCCAGATGTTTTCCCACTGTGGCTTTCATTTTGCTTAGGATGTTGTACATGAGCTTTGATAAGGCTTGCAGAGTGATCATAGACTCCAGCCCTCTGAAACGGTTGTAGAGCAGTTCAATAAAGCACGGCTCATGGCAGCAGTGTGTTTATTTGCTTGTTAGTGATGAGTCCAGACTGCACATCCCCTGTGGAGACTCTGCAAAAATATGAGGTTTTGTTGGAGATTTTGTCATTCATGTGTTCATTCAATCACTGAACTGTGGTGTAGTTTTAACTTACCTAAAAATGTCAAAGTGAATATAAAATAACCTTGTATACAGGTAGTGGTTGAGGTAAAACTGGTTTCATCATTCATGCTGTTGTAAATCTCTTTTTTTTTTCAATTATAAATGTTTGACTTTGGGAGATGTTAAATTAAAAAGGAACATATTCAAATAAAATAAATGCATAAATAACATGTCATCAGTATTTGAAAGATTAATAATGTCATAAAACCTTTAAAATGTTTATACCCAGGATTGTGTGTGTAGGAATGCAAACAAGTTGGATAATTTGTGTAAATAATGAAATATATTTCACGGCATATTTGTGTTTTACCATTCAGTTTAAATTTCGTAAGAAGCACCTAAAAAAGCTGAAATATCATAGTATTTATTTAAAAAAAAGTAAAACCAAACAAATGTTACACAAAAAGAAAAGTTTGGCACATGTTCATGAAATATATTAACCAATTGAAAGCAGGGAATAAAATCACACTTTAATTACTTAATTGCCTCAGTAAAAATGAAAAAGAATTTACCCTCACCTGACTTCAACCTAGAGCTATTTTCTCAGCTGATGTTACAAACCTCCTGCAGTTTAACACAGGAAAGTCAGTAATTTTGCCAGGGATCTCTTGTGACTTAAGAAATCCAAACAAAAACAAAATTTGAACTTAGGATTTTTGAAGGTAAAACTCTAATTGTAGGAAAAGGGCTCTGTAGATGACTGAAGACCCACTCCAATGAAAATTGTGTTTTTGGTGGTTTTTACAATGTCTTGTCGCATTTTTCTCATGAAGGAGGATATATTTAAAAAGATTAAGATGAAAACTGCATTTCTTTGTATTTCTTTATTCAAATTGTTGTGAATCAGGAGCAGATGCAGAAATTCCCTTGGTAAAAGCGTGTAAGTGCGATGTACAAGGTACTATGGCAAATCACAAGCTTCCTGCACTGCTCCATTCTGATGCATCCACTTGCAGACAAATAGATTCATGAATATCTTTGTTTACCTCGTCCTAGCTGGAATCTGACTCAAAACTGTACAGCTGGATGGCTCCAATATTGCTCGCCATTTGTGTTGCACCAGTGATGTTAGCTTGGGGTTGTGAGGTAATGTAAGCTAGCGGGATGGGAAATGAGGGGAAGGTTCACTTGTGTTTGACAGATTTTACTTTTAGAACAGAGAATAAAAGGGAAAACATTACACACACCCCCACTCCTAAAAAAAAAAAGAGGAAAAAAAATAAAGTTGCAAAAGAAAATGCATGATTGAAGTGTTTGAACTTTTACAGGAGCACACATTTGCACATGCATAATTGTTCACAAATCTGCACAGCACATACACACTCGGATTGTGTGCAGACCAACACATAACCCGAATCCACTACAAGAGCAAACTTTCTCTCTCGCAAATCTGAGTATGCAAGCACACAGCCTTACATATTTCATGTTAAATGTACCTTCACTTTTGTGTTCATGCAGAGGTCAGCAGCTGTGTGTGTCCGGGTGAATATTGGTTTGCTATGATGTCCCTGAATTTAAAACAGGAGTCGCGAAGCTTGACCGGGCTGCACCAGGCCCAACAAGCGCAGGCCCCCAACTCTTCTGCCTCTCTTTTTGGTGCAATGCTCATCCCTAGATACTCGCATTTAATTTCCTCAACACAAATGTGTTTCAGTGTTTGAGTAATTACAACCTCTTTGAGCAATCAAAGATGCAAAAAACTGATGAAAGAGTTTATCATCCATTGTACCTTTGCTAAGATTACAAAAGGGAGGCTTCTGACAGTGAAAACGTAGTTTCTTCTGTTCAAAATGAATTTGCATTAATGACCAAAAAGAAAATACTTTCTTTGAAAAAAAGTAATATTGCAACTAATGCAAAGTAAAAATATAACAAAGTCTCCAGATTTTTTTATTATATAATTTCTCACAACAGTGAAAACATGTTAAGGTCATAAATGAATTAGTTTAGCCCAAAACAAATGCAAAAAAACAAAGATTGTTGCTCTTGATAAAAAGTTCAAGAATTTACTTTTTTTAAACAATGTTAGGCAAATGAGCCAAAAACAGCAGGTTTGTTCCAGAGACAACTGTTGTAACAGATGTTGCTATGACAACCAGGAGACTAAAACAGCTCAAGGGTGCACACAATCGGGCCATGTGAAGTCACACATTTGTGTTGCAAGGAAAACCAACTGAAAATCCATTTAAAAAATTGATAAAACAAATTCAAATATAAGCTAAAACGTTTTTTTTAGCTTGAGTTTTAGCTTATATTGTCTTTATTTACTAGCCCAAATTAAAAATGAAATTTATTTAAAGCATTTCTGTCAAATAAGAAGCCTTTGTGAATCTGTTCATTAACACCAATGCCAGAAAAGAAATCATTTGTAGTTTAAACACATTCCCTCCTATCCTTGTCGCAGAAGTTTGGCTTGAAAATGTCAAGAGTGGCCTTGTCCAATTAAAGAGCAGTCCTCCACATTCTCTGTTAACTCTCATTTCAGGCACTGCTTGTCTGAATAGGATGACAAATTACATTTTGTCATCTCTTGATTCATTCTCTTCTTTTCTCTAGCTGTGCTAAACTCTCCACCCACTCCTCGCTCTTTCTCTCCTTTTCTCTCATTATTTCACATAAAATGAGGAATGTGCATTGAATATTTGAATAAATTAAAGGGCTTATTTAAACATATTTCCTAACCTGATTAGGAAGATCATTAGGCTACCCAGAGGGGTTTCGAGCTCCATGGTTTTGATCCAAGCAAGTCTACAAGCACTCTTTGAAGGTCAGCATCCAGAAAAGAAGCCCTGTGTCATCAGCTCATGTGTTCAATAATTCATTTTAAGTCAAATTTCCTCTCTTTTCCTTCTGACTTCCTTCCTGTAAGTCCACCTATTGACAATATGTCACCATTTTTCCAAAATAACTTCCTCCCTGATGACATTAGCCAACACAATGTGTTCATTATGAAGCCTGTTTTTAGCAATTTCTTATGCTTTATCCATAATCTTGGATAACTTTAGTGAAAATAAAAAGCATTTTTGATACTTATAGATCTTTTTCCAACACCTGGTTGAAACATTTTCGCAAATATACATGCTCTCAGTTTTCTGCTACGTTTGTTTTCCATCAGACTACCAGTGTCAAAAGTTAAAGCCAACTTCTTGAATAAAGATCACATATTCCTGCCAACTTTCAAGCTAACATACTCTGCTGTTTTATATAAATATTTTCCCTCATCTTTTCAATGTTAATGTTTTTTAAGTGATTTAAATGTATTTTTCTTCTTTCAATGTGACATATGTACTCACTGCTGCTGTTCCCCTAGCACATGATTATAATAAGTATCATATTACAATAAATCAGAACTTCCAAATCTTGGTCCTCATGGACTCCATCTCTGAAGGTTTTTATGTTTCCCTGCTCTGAAACACCCAAATCATTTGATTGGCTGTTTCTAAGGCTTCTGCTGAGATTAAAGGAGAGCTCATAAGCTAAATCTGTCAAGGGTGGTGGTTTGTGGAAAAGGAGAAGACCTGAGGCAAGAAACCTAAATTATTTTTTTAAATATACTGAATCAGGAAACTAACTGTTGCAAACGCGCTAATCAAAGCTGCACAAGACGTGATAAAACTAACATTTTCTGAGACTGATGCATAAAATGTTTCAAGACTAAACTGAAAAAGAAAGAAAAAAACAAGAAGTAAGGAAGGAATAATCAAGAGTTGAATCCAGCAGGGGGGATTAGAAACTAAAACAAGGTGGGAACATTAAAGAAGCGACAAACTGACTGTGCAACTCTAAGAATGAATCTAAGGATAAAGAAACAGAAGTATTTATCTTTATAAACTGTGGTGAGTAAAATCATAAAAGGTGACTGGGGGATAGAAGTATACTGAGTCAGGATTCATACAGGGGGGCTACTTCCTGTATGAGGATAGACTGAATGCCTGATCAGTTCACTTGATAACCAGGAGACTTTGGACTCAACCAAATCAGTCCCTTTTCACTGAAAGTTAAATTTACCCGACTTCAGAATAGAAATTAACATTCAATTTGGTGCAAAAATCTTTTTATTTGTCTCTGCTCAGATTCAGATCAGTTTTATAATCTAATAAAACTGTGCTGTTGGTGACTTTTATTGGTGCACAACTATCCACAACTATTTTGTTAATATTTGAAAAATGGTAGTGATGCAACAATCACTGTTTTGTTTCAGTTCAACGTGGGATATGTGTATTACAAAACAACAACAAAGGCCTTAAAATAACAAACCAAAAAACAGTTTGTAGTTGCTAATTATTCAGCAACAATAAAGAAAAACCTGTCAGTTGGCTCATACTAAGCCTGCTGTAATGTAATAAAGCGATAGAAAATAAACTTCTCTTAAATTTAACTCAACAATTATTTGACACTTACAATTTAAACATGCAGTAGGGATGCAATGATTCACTTTACACCAGATTCATTTTAATGATGCAACATACAGTTGAGTTTTAAACATAGATTTGTAGCATCCCCAGTAACTGGGGTGTGGTGCTTTGAAAAACATGTAAATGTTAAATAGCTTAAAGCGTTGTAGTGTTAAGCGTAATTACACATATGGTAATTGTTAGACAAGTGTTAGTGTTGCAATATTTTTGGACAATATTAACCTCCACTACTATCCTCTAGTGGCTTGCGAGATATTTGCTGCTCTACAGTGAAAGGTGTGTGAACGAAATTACCACTTTAACACCATAAATCCTATTTTGTGCATCAACGTGCTAATTCAGTTTGCAAATGTCTACAATGTCTCAATGGCACTCCTTTGACACGTGAGGGAATTCTGCACAGTCAGTCTAAACCAAGCTGCCAATTAGTTAGTTTTTATCTAATAAGTAAAGAGAAAAATTACTGCCTGTCACCAAACAAACCCTGGTTTCACAGCATACTGGTAATTATGCTGTCACATAGAAAAGTTCAATAAATAGGCTTTCTGCAAAACCCCAAATTAACTCAAAGTGCAGCAAATAATTCTTCTGATTTGCTACAATCCAAATAAAGTATAGTGAGATGATTACACTAAAGGGTATGAAAAAACAATTTAGATGTTTTACTTATGAATATCTTTGTTTGCATTTGGCTTTTTAATCTCATTTTGCATTTAAAACAAATGCATATGCATTTGTTGAACGTTAAAAGGCCTGTATCGTGCTTTTCCTGAGCCATAGAGTAAGCTATATCAATATATATGATAATATAGTACATTTGGCAGACTAAAGAATGACTTTTTTATGAAATATGAGTTATTTCGCTGCTCATTCTCCTATCCACAAGTAAGATGACTCGATCTCTGAGGCACCAGCTTTCACTCCATCTGGGTGTCGCCCATTTCATGACGTCAACCTAGAGTCGGCCTCAGTAGCGTGTCTGCTTTTCGCCCACAAAAAACAAATCGGCTGTGTGTGTTAGCCTAGGGCAGGCGGTGGTAGTTCAGACTCTTCCTGTAAGGAGCTGTTCCCCACCTTCATATGTATGAACCCCCTTTTTTTTGTAGATTTGGGCAGCTCAGGGAGCAGGAATACTCTGAAATGCATCAATGAAGCACTTTGAAAGAAACCACTTTGGTGGTTTTTTGTGTGTGATAAGAACATTATAATACACTTAAGAGCTCAAAACGTTGATTCTACATGACATAGATCCTTTAATATGCACTTAGTCATTTCAGGTACATAGCTTACAAGAAAAAACAGATGAAACTGAATCAGTTGTTACGGCCCTGGGCCGTGTGAGTTATGTTCCTACTGCCTGTCCCTTTGCTCCTCCTCCTGCACAGGTACAGGAGTTTAACCCTTGTGCTATCTTAGATGACCCCACCCTTGCATTGATGTGTTATTCCTACCATGACAAAGGTGGAAACATTTCATGTAATCCATGG
The DNA here is from genome assembly GCF_053564925.1 of Oryzias latipes. Classification (NCBI taxonomy): domain Eukaryota; kingdom Metazoa; phylum Chordata; class Actinopteri; order Beloniformes; family Adrianichthyidae; genus Oryzias; species Oryzias latipes. The sequence continues at coordinate 13,309,582 of NC_136240.1, forward strand.
ACACCAGTGAAGATCACAAATCATTGAAGAAAAAAGGTTCAGCGCACTGTCTAGTGGGTCTAGATGACCCAAGTCCTAATGGTAAAGTGCCTAGGATAGCACAAGGGTTACAACTCATATGACAAACGCATTTAACGTCTTTATTAACGTTGACCTGACAGTACAAATGAAGGCTAACATGGAAACATGCATGTGAAGAATCTGTGTGGTTGAATTTTGAAAGTCTGTTGAGGAATGTATTAGTTATGAGAAGAAATGCCTTTAAATCAAATCTAATAATAAACTGTAAATGTTAAATGTTATGATATTAACCAGGGTCATTTTTACTTAGATGTTATGTACTGAAGAGCGGTTCATTAGTATTTTTTTCTTTTACTTCAGCTTTCTTTTATACATTTTAGATGCCCAAGAGTTTATTGTGTTGATAGTATCATGTGCCCATTCTGTTCAATAGGTCTTCAAAACCTTTTGTAGCTTAAACCTATGTGAAAAATAACTCTTATAGGAACTGAGAGGTCAAACAGTGATGCATTGTGAATACCCACAAACAGAGCAGCAATTAGCCTATTAATTCAGTACACCTAAAAACACCCTCAGTTTTAAAGTTAATTTTTATAGCACCTTATGTACACACAGGATGAGGTGTGCATTTTTTCGGCCTCTAAAAATTAAGTGACCCTCATTATGATCACGTGCATAAACAGCTTTTATAAACTTCTTTAATTTACACTTTGTGGTTAAAGGACTTCTGTATAAGGTCTGAAAGTCAAGTACATAGCAGAAAACTCAATTTGTCAATCTAGGATTCTGAATTAAATTCAGTATATAACAAAGATCAGTCTTGAGCTTACATAGACAAACAAAGGCTGGGGGAAAAAAAGCAACACCAACAAAATCTAATAAATAACTTGATTCCCAAAAGGAGTGTCTGTCATGAGCTCCATCAAAATATCTCATAACTGGCAAGAGAGAGAGGTATGAAAGCACAAGAAAGGTTATGGTTGCCGGACAGAAAAAAAGCAATGGATTTAGTGAGGCTGTGCAATGTTACTATTGGGTTCTAATCTTGTTTTGTGATGTGGTTATTGCAAATAAATTAAGAAATTGTACACAAAGGTGTTTTTATGCACTAAAAAAAACAATTCGAATGGATTTTTCCACAAACCTTTTAAAAGTTGGTTTTAGAAGTTTTTAACAGCGTCTGCGTGGTGAGATTGCAAAGCTGGATGCTTATTCATTTTTTACCTGAATATTGCGAAACATTTATAAATGAGACGTTGGCTCAAGCTCAATGAAATGACGTGGCAATATGATATGAAGATATTAGAAATGTGGGCATGGCAGACCTCTGTTGCCAAGGAAATCCCAAAATTTACTTTTGACAATTCTTCTAAAAATGATGTAGACCTTTTAATTACCTCCAGGCGACCCAAATATAAAATGGTTTCTATGGAAATAAAGCCAACATTTTGAAAGCAGTGTGTTTTTTGTTTGTTTTTTTCCTTCAAGCCTTACAACACCACTCGTGGCTTTAGTTGTCATATTATTGTCTATTTGATTTTTGGTGAGATTGTCTTTAGGTGATAGGGCCTGCACTCCCAGAGTGTAAAACTGAGACTTTTATAAACAAGGTAATAGGAATTATAAAACACAATTATAAACACAAGATATTCTATATTTTAATTTTGGTAAACGGTATTCTTGAAGTGTTGAGGAAAGGATCCAGAATTTTTTAAAATAAAATCCCTTTAAGCCAACTCACAAGCTATTTTAATAAATATGGAGTAAAGTAAGGCTGTAAAGAAATAATCGCATCATCATGTCCACATAAATCACAGTTTTTACTCTGAAAGAGAGAACCAGAGAGACAGTGATGCACAGATGGAGTACGACATATTAATTGATTTTTTTAAATAGTGCAAAAATCCCTCCATTCTCCGGCACTTATTGGTAAAAACGTCCATAAATGATTACAGTTTGACATGGAGTATTACAGATCATCTATAGGAGAAAGCAGAAAATATATTTAATTAAACAAAGCTGAAATATATTTTGACATTTATCTTCAATATGGAATGGTAGCTGTCCAGGAATTATTTCATAAGACGTTGTTGCTTTATGAAGTTCTTTCTCCTCCCACTGAGGATCCTTGGCAGGCAGGTTAAAGCTTTTTTCTTTTTTTCAAATTAAAACTTTCATCAATAAGTCAGAAGACGCATTGTAAACCCATAGTTGTAATTAAGTTAAACCAAACAACCACTACTAAATTTGCAAGAATTTTACTTTGAAGAAGACAGATTATCAAATTGTCTGGATTCTTTGTAGGAATCTCTTTAATGTGCAAGAATCAGGTAAAACGAGTTATATATTGAGGACTTGAAAAAGGACAGTTCAAATGTATATTTTTTTAACTTAGGCAGCAAAACTCTTATAAAGAAAAACGGATAGATGGAGACAAGGAAACATGTTCTCCCATTTTTCTCTAAGATCTTTTCAAAGTGTTCTAACAAAACACCAGTGCTTTAATGGCAACAATTATCATCTGTTTGTGCTCATGCTTTGTTTACAGAACAATGCAGAACACAATGCTTAGGGCCTAAAATTCATTACTCTCCAGACACATTTAAATTTGCATCATCAATGCAGGTGTTCTTCTAATGCAAGTAACAGAATAATTAGTTAGTCACAGCCATTAGTGAAGGAATTTACAAATGCAGATAAAACTACTTAAAGCCATTAGATTAAAGAGTTCTTGTGAAATGTTTGCCCTTAGCCATCAAATAAAGTTCAAAATATTTTATTAATTCCTGAGAGGAAATGAAATTGTTGCAGTACGTCAATCAATAAAGTTAAATTGAGTCACTGAGCGAAGTCACTCTTGTTGACTGCATTTAAGACTGTGGCTATGCACAATAAACACTAAAAACACTAGTGCTTTATTGCAAACGGTCTTAATGTTGTCATATAACGTGCCTCAGACAATATTTACTAACTATCTGGAGGCATTTGACCTGAACACACACAATGCACAAGACATTTTTGATCAGAAATTAAAGATTTGAATCTGGTTATAAGCATATTTTGTTAATCAGAAATACTTTATTGATCCCACACGTGGGAAATTTGTTTGTCACCATAGCAACTGACAGCAGAGGGAAAAAAAGACTTAGAATTAAATAAAAAAAGCAAGAACAAAGAAAATGTAGCATAAATGCAAACATCAAGGTATTATAATTTAAAAAGCTATTTAGTGTTACTATTTATAGGATTCAATTTTTATTAGAAATTGATTAGAAAAAGACATAACAGAATAAAACTTTATTGATCCATAGCAGGGACGTTCAAATGTCAAGCAGCTCACAACAACAAAAGCTACAATGCAGCCATCCAGGCACTTTATTGCAATCCTAACCATAGATTTTTTAACTCCAATGCAAATTTGTTAAGAAGAGAAATGTTATCATTATAAAAATGTTGAACTCAAAAGTAGACACAATTAAAACTACCTTAATGCATGAACATCCTGAAACTCCACATCCAGCCTGTCTGCATGTAGACAGCCACACGTTGCCGTATATTTGTAGTCTTCGTACACGAGCGCTGTCATCCATTCATTGTTTTTGTATACCCTCTATGTGTCATTCAGGGTCCCACACTGACAGACTACATGGTATCAATCAACCATGCATGATCACAGCCAGAACAGTGGTCAACTTAGAATATCTCATCAATCTAGCATGGAGGATTTTAGACAGGAGGAGGACGTTGGAATGTTGGAACAGTGTCTGCAGGGTCACTGGCATGAAAACTCAACACTGAAAAAATCTGTGGTGTCCCTGAGTGGCGTTACAGGCTTTAGGCCATTTATGTTCTTTTTTTTCAATAATATCTGAAAAGCATTTTCACTGAGTCTTTTTTTCCATATTGATGTTGTTTTATAGCAAATTATTCTTGTTAAGTAGACGACATGTCTTATCTTTCACTGCACTCATGTTAGAAGCAGAATTGAACAGGAAATGGGTTGTACTGGATCTAAACATTTGTAATATTTGTGGACTGTTTATACTGATAACTAAGGCCTAATTTGAATTGCTTCCCTATGCTTCCGGCTTCTTCCGATCCCTACACAAGAGAAGAGATACAGAAAAAATAGTGTACCACTCAATTACATCATCACGGTCAGTGACTATTAGCACTTAGCAGCCAGCACTTTGAAAAAATATAAAGTCATGCAAAAACAAAAACTCAATACTTACATTTAAGTGTAAACTTTGGTGTTTCAGAGCACACCAATGTGAATAAATGCATTTCTCCTCCACACTACAAGTGGGATGGTCACCTTACCTGCAGAGGAATGGCCAGGCCTAAGTCGCTAATGTTCCTCCTTAAAAAGACACTTTCGGACACCATTGCAGCTTCAAATGCCCCTGCAATTGGAGCAATAGGAAGGAGCCAGAGGGGTAGGGGAGGAATTAGGATTCGGCCCAACTGTTGGAGGTGATGCATCAATAAGATTTTATTTAGACTTAAATGTCCATTTTAAGAAATGACCAAGGAAATAACAAACATTAGTGAGGTGGCTGATGACATGAAAACAAGAAAGCCTCTTAGAAAAAGCAGAACTAAACAAATAACTCTGAGGCTTCTCTATATTCTCTTAGGTCATTTACCCAAAGCTAAAGTAATCTCAGTTAGGGGTAAAAGTTTTATGGAAAACATGCTACTGAAACACCACTACACTAAAAAACAAGTCCACAACATCTATTCACTGCATTTACCAATTACAAATAATCCTCCCAGAGGTGAGAGGAGAACTCCTTTAGTTTTGGTTGAACTTTTGTTTGTTCATTTTTTAATTCAGTCTATATCTTGAGTAAATCCCTGTTGCACTTCAATGCTGTGAAACATGGCCACTAGCTTCTTGGGCATAAAAGCAAAATGTCAGGGGCTCTACCCCTGCCCGCTTTGAGCTGTACAGAGACTGTAAGTAGTCTCTGTGCCTTTTTCAGTTCACTTTTTCTGGTTTGCTCGGCCATCATTTGGTTTCTGTTCAGGAAATGTTTTCAGGTTTTCTGCTTTCTTTGTCTACACATCTGGTTACAAATATCAGTCAACTCATAGAGTTTGGGTATGCCTGAATTGCTAGCCCACTCACTACATAGTGCACTATACAGTGTGTTCGCCATTTTGTAGAGCTGTCTGAATCAATGAGTTACATCACTAGAGGAGACACGCCCGCTTTAGAAGCCTGGCCGACGGTGGCGGAGCGCGACGCCATCTTGGTGAGGTCGACGACGCCCACATGACATTGATTTCTATTGATTTTAGTGGTGTCTAAGTAGCTTTTATAAACTGTATATATTTTTAGATTTAAATATATTTATACATGTATATAAATATATTATATTTTATGTATATAATATATTTATATATATGATGTGTATATATATATATATATATATATATATATATATATATATATATATATATATATATATATATATATATATATATATATATAGATACATCATTTGTTGTTGTTAAAGAAGAGAAACAGTCAGCTTTAAAAGCTCAAACTTGAATGAAAATGCATTGTTGCAGGACTTCTTACAAATAAAAAAATTATTAGAAAGAATTTTTAAAATTAATTTCTAAACATTTAGAAGTTTTAGACCTCTTTGACATGTAATTTAAATTATTTAGAAAAACCCAACAAAAAGTCAATAATAATAATAATAATAAATCAATAGTAAGTCAATACAAACAATAAATAACAATAAATAAATAATAAGTCAATAAATAATAATAAAAATAATGATATTATTATTATTGTTATTATTATTAACAATAATAATAATAATAATAATAATAATAATAATAATAATAATAATAATAATAATAATAATAATAATAATAATAATAATAATAATAATCAAAAGAAGTCCAAAAGTGAACAACAGATTTACCCTAAAAAAAAGTCTGGCCTCTCATCAAAATGTGTTTCCACAAATGTTTTGAACATAGCCAGACTGTGTCAACGCAGCATGTTGATAATAGCCCTGCAGCATCATGCATGTCAACATGTGTTCTATTAATGAAGCCCCTGCAGCCTTAAAAGAAAAAAAAAAAAATACTTACCTGTGAAATGATACACCTACCTCCTTATTGGACTCATTTATCTGATTTTGGCAGTTGAAACCCGCACAATGAACTGGTATTATGCAAAAAATGTGTTCAAATGCATTCACTGCAGCAGTAACTTGACCTCACCAAGATGGCGGTGCTCTCCTCCCATGAGGAACCACGTGATGTCTCCTCTAGTGATATAACTCATTGGTCTTAATCTACAATTCCAAATTCAAGTGCCCTAGAAATTTCCCAGAAGTCTATGCAAAAAATAAGTGGTGAATATAGACCACAATGCATTGCATTTCATCAATCTTTACTAAAAAAACAAGTATTTGAATTTTTTTTTAAATAAACCATCAACATTTTCCTCATCAGGACACAGTGGATTCATGAATAGTTGTCGTAAAATATTCAGATTAAATTTTCACTTTGTGTTATCAGTCACGTCATATTTGCCGTTTAAAAAAAAAAAAAAAAATAGTGTCCCGCACTATATCGTTTTTAAGTAGTTATGGATTAGGATGGGAATTCGGACAAAGCCTTTGTTAGTATTACACACTCAGTTATTTTAAGACCATTGGCTTTAAGTTGCTTAATGAAATATCCTCTTGCCATAACCCTGTTGTTTTATATCAACTTCAGATTTTTATTTGGTTGTATTTTAGTGCGTGTTTTGCTGTCTTTCTTGTTGAAGTTTATTTATTGAATTTATTTCCTCTTCACAAGGCTCATCTTTTGGATCTGGGTCCTTCATCACATTTATTCATGACAGGCTCTAGAGTTGGGAACTCAACAACAGGTTGTGCTTGATATCCTATTATTCTGATTTGTGAAATATTTCAATAGTTTTTTTCTAAAACAACAAAAGTGTGTTCTTCTAGAATTGACATTTCTTCAAAACCAATACAGTTTGGTCATTTTTATTTGCATCTGATTGTGATTAAAATGAAAAATCTAATTACGTTTATGGATACTATAAAAATATACACTAATAAAGTGACAGTATCCCATTGTAGTTAGTTAAACAGCTCAGTAGTGGATACTCACTGACTGTGAGTGGTGGGGACTTTTTTGGAACAATTTTTGTGAAAGTCCACAAAAGTTCCCAAGATGTTTGCACCTCACAAGCCACACCATCTTGGTCTTGTCTCACTTGACACTAATACTACGTACACACCGGGTATGTGATGATCAAGAATGCAATGAATGGGGCTTCCTGAACACGCTTTTAGCATACAGTGCTCACATTGGATGGTCACAACCCGATACTAGTGCAGGTACTCACAGTTGGAAGAGGCTTGGTGTGGAATGTCAAAATGGTGCAAATCTCGCAAACCTTAAAGGCCTGTTCACACCGGGACGAATTTCGCCGGCGATTTTCGCCGATGTTTAACGCCTCGTGACTAAACAAAGGGCACCAACGAGAGTGTGCACACCGACGCGAAAAAACGCCAGGCGTTAAAGCGTCAAAAAAAAAAAACGCCTCGGGTTCGTTTTTTTTTTTCGACGCGTCGCGTCGAAATCTACTCGACCAATGAGAACGGCGCTTTTGCTCACGTGTCTGGAGCCTCTGAAGTTACAGTAAAACACAACTTGGGGGCGCTCAAACACAAAACTGCCTTGCTGAGCACACATACCAGCGAAGAAGATAGACGCCAAGTAGCGTCTACACAGCCGCGAAGCAATAATGACGGACATTCTAAAACATCCCCGAACCAAGCACCAGTTGGAGCTACGGGTGCTTGAAATATTCATGTTTTCTTTGTTTGATTCTGACAAGCGTGTAAATACTTGCTCTCTTCTTCTGAGTGAAAAGCGACTTTAAGAAGCGTAAAGTTGCGGAGCGCCACCTTGTGTACAGGAATATTTCTGTTTTACATTAAGCGCCATCTAATGTCAGGGAATGAAATTGCATGTTCACTCCACTCATCGTCAGCGAAAATCGCCTGGGTGTGAACACAAAAAACGTGGCGAAAAACGCTGGCGAATAACGCCTGGCGAATATTCGTCCCGGTGTGTACGGGCCTTAAGGCCTGTTCATACCGGGACGAATTTCGCCGGCGATTTTCGCCGACGTTTAACGCCTCGTGACTAAACAAAGGGCACCAACGAGAGTGTGCACACCGACGCGAAAAAACGCCAGGCGTTAAAGCGTCAAAAAAAAAAAAACGCCTCGGGTTCTTTTTTTTTTTTCGACGCGTCGCGTCGAAATCTACTCGACCAATGAGAACGGCGCTTTTGCTCACGTGTCTGGAGCCTCTGAAGTTACAGTAAAACACAACTTGGGGGCGCTCAAACACAAAACTGCCTTGCTGAGCACACATACCAGCGAAGAAGATAGACGCCAAGTAGCGTCTACACACAGCCGCGAAGCAATAATGACGGACATTCTAAAACATCCCCGAACCAAGCACCAGTTGGAGCTACTGGTGCTTGAAATATTCATGTTTTCTTTGTTTGATTCTGACAAGCGCGTAAATACTTGCTCTCTTCTTCTGAGTGAAAAGCGACTTTAAGAAGCGTAAAGTTGCGCAGCGCCACCTTGTGTACAGGAGTATTTCTGTTTTACATTAGGCGCCATCTAATGTCAGGGAATGAAATTGCATGTTCACTCCACTCATCGTCAGCGAAAATCGCCTGGGTGTGAACACAAAAAACGTGGCGAAAAACGCTGGCGAATAACGCCTGGCGAATATTCGTCCCGGTGTGTACGGGCCTTTACTCCAGATTTTTTCTTTCACAACTTTATTTCAGTATATGGAAGACTTGGTGTCATATAATTCTATCCAGGGACAAACTGCATTTATTAATTTCTGCTTCGTGATCACTTTGCCAAAGTGTTGGCACTTCTATGAATTAAAAGGAATGCTACGCATACATAACTGCCAAATCCAGGTCCCTGATCGGACAAAGTCCGACTGGTTTGACTTTCAACGTGGGTTTGTACATATAGCCTAAAAACGCTGTTGTAGCTATGTGTGAATGCAAACGTTTTTACTTGCATTAACTAAAATTTACATAGACGTCCCTTTAGAAGTGGCTGCTTAAAAGTGTGTTGCAGAGACCGGTGTGAATGTAGCATTACCTAAAAGAAAAGTTCTCTTACAAAACTCTGAGGCATCGCTCTTATCTGCTCTCCTACAATAAGTAGCTTTAACATATTATTACAGCTCATGTGAGAAACCCATGAGAGACAGATGTGTGGGAGGGGCAACTTGCACGGTGTCCCATACACACGTATACAGACACTAAGATAAACATATACAACTCAAAGACATCACATCTTCTGACTTTGTCTCCTAACGTTTTGCGTTTGTATTTAAAGTTGTAGTTGTAGCACAAAAATACAGCCTCAGGCAGTGCTGAGAGTAATGCAAAATCTTTAAAGTGCAAAAACAACTTTGAAGGTAAAATCGTTCCTCCAACACAGCTCAGTGTCCCCTCACCATATTGTGGTTTATTTTTTGTGTTTTGGAAAATTATTTTGCGAAAAAGATGTGTGGGAGGGGGAACTTGCAAAATTATTTTGCGAAAAAGCAGCAGACAAATTTCAGTGTTCAGTTTTTTTTTTTGTTTTGTTTTTTACAGTCCTCTGTATTCTGTTTCCCGATTCCTGTTGACCTCGATATTCAATATCATCCGCGCTGTGCCTCATGTACAGAATGCATTCAGTTTGTCACATATTTAAAAAAATCTTAGATTTTAGAGCAGATCGTTTTCATTGTTAGCGGGCTTATATTTTGATTGTTAAGAGTTTAAACAAGAGGGAAAAGTGTGAAAAAGTTCATGGCTGTCTGAGAAAAGTGTAAAAAGTGTGTAATTATGGTTTTACACGCTAAAAGCAATCCTAATTTGCAGATTTCACCTGTCAGTGTTTTTCTTTTGTAATGCATCCCCCCAATAAACGAGCCGAAAACTGTAGTAAAATTCATTACTTGTTACTTTTTAGTGACAACAGCAAATGCATTTCCCTCCAAATGTGATTACTTACAGCAAAAGAGAAATCAAACAACAGTTAAAGCATTTAGCAAATTTCTTAAGGCTGTCTTCTTTTTACAGTTTGAAGAAGCAAAGCTTTTATTATAATCATAATGATGGTTGATCTTTGCTGCTGCAAGTATTCATCTTTATCATTCAGAAGCAGCAAAAATGTATGAAGACAAATTGTGGGATTCACTTGAAACAACACCGGCCAGTGAAACGTCTCTGCTGCAGATTTATATAATACATTCTGTGCCCCTGCTTTTTCCTTGTCCTGTAAAAGACACACAACCTTTCAAACACAATAAGATGGGGAGTGAAAATCTCATTTCAAAGACATTTTACGTAACCAATCAAATGTTACAAATGCTTAAGGATTTCTTTCAACTATTATTAATGTCTCTGTTTAGGTTATTATCACACCACCATACATATCTTTTTCCAACAGTATTTATCTATGTTGGACTTTTTATGACCTCTGCTGTCATTCCACATGTTCCCCCATCTGCTTTCTGCCTCTTTGATGGAGCGTCATGCAAGGACAGGCAGCACAAACGTCTGGTCGGAGCCATAATGCACACAGCCAGACCCTGTTATCCTTGGTGACAAAAGACTGTTGGCTTCGTGTTCAATGAGGCTCTTCTCTATATTCATTCAATAACAACAACCATATGGCTGTCATTGCTAAACATGCTCCCCCTCTCTGGAAGAAAGTTTGTCAAATCTCAGAGGGATGACAATTGTGGAGTTTGCGGCACAGTGGGCAAGGGAGAGGTCGCTGATCTTAAAGATGCTGGCACATTATTAAAAAAAAACAAAAAAAAAACAAAGGAATTTTTGAGTTACTATCTGAAGTCGTGTCTTTGCAGTAAAAGTGATCAGCAGGTCCTCAAAGTTGGACATAGTTCTGTAATCAAGTTATTGCAGATAGGACTGAATACAATTACCTATTCCGAAAGGAAAATCATTATTGATTTATTTTTTTTATCTTAAACTAAAACTAACAATTCATTAGTTTCTTCCCCTGTGAAGCGTCTTCTCCTCATTTTTATTAATCCAATGTAGATTAAAATCCATAGCACCCCAAACATTTTAGTCCAATGTGCCTGAAAGTAATCTTTAGACAATATTTTACACACAAGTCATTAACTCTATTCAGTGGTAAGAGAAAGGATTTGTAATTGTCATGGTGGCCTGTCAGACTCCTCCCCCTCCCAGCTCTCCTCCAGACTCACAGCTGTGTCCACTCATCTCATCCCCTCACCTGCTTCATAAGGAGACTCACCTCAAGCATTCTTTGCCGTCAACCAACAGGGTATAATGCTGGGACGCCAAGCCGACGCCCTTTCTCAGATGGCCTCCGCTCAGCAAGACCTTTTTCGACGCCTCGACGGTATGACACAGACACTATTAGAATTAACGGGTCAATTCTCTGGTCCCACAGTTCCTGCTCCCTCACCACCTTCCGGCAACATGGTCACTTCCGCTTCCACCTCCAACCCGGAAAACTATCGTCTCCAGCCTGAGCCTTTTCATGGTGAAGTAGAAAATTGTGGTGGTTTTTTACTCCAATGCCAGCTATTGTTTCAACAGGCTCCCCGATATTACCACACGGATCAAAGCAAAATAACCCTGGTTACGGAATAAAGTGCTGCAATGGGCCCAAGCCTTCCTAACGGCTAACCCAAAAACACACCTCCCGTTTGAACGCTTCATTGGTGAGTTCAGACTTGTTTTTGACCAACCCCGCAAACAGGAGGAGGCCACCAGACGCCTGTTAAATGTAAAACAGCGCAACCGGTCCGTCAGCGACCACGTAATAGACTTCCGCATCTTGGCTGTCGAAGCTGGCTGGACTGACCCCGCGCTACGAGGTATCTTCTATCAATCTCTAAATGAAGCTATAAAAGATCATTTGTGCACCCAACCCGAAGCCTTTTCTTTTGAGGATCTCGTCGCAGCTGCCTTACGCTCAGACACACGTATCAAGGAGCGCCAGCATGAACGGCCTCACACGGTGCGTAAAGCCATTCCAGCTGACTCTCCTCCGCCTTCGACGCCTGAATTTCCTCCACAGTTTGTTCCTCGCAAAACCCCTGAAGAACCGATGCAAATAGGACATTCACGCCTGTCTGCTGAGGAGAAGCTATCTCCGGCTGAACATAACTATGACGTGGGCAACCGCGAATTACTCGCCATCAAGCTGGCTCTGGAGGAGTGGCGTCATTGGCTGGAGGGGGCTACTCACCCGTTTATAGTCTGGACAGATCATAAGAATCTGGCCTATTTACGCACTGCAAAAAGACTAACTTCACGTCAAGCCCGGTGGTGTCTCTTTTTTGACCGTTTTCATTTCACTATCACTTACAGACCCGGAAGCCGCAATACTAAGCCTGATGCCCTCTCCAGGAAGTACAGCTCGGATGACGTTTCTCCTCCCTCCACCATCATCCCAGCTACATGCATCGTGGGCAACCTCACGTGGGATATCGAAACCCGTGTCAAAGAGGCCCAAGGTGAGGAAGCCTGTCCTACATCCTGTCCTGATGGCACTCTTTTTGTTCCTACATACCTCAGGTCTGACGTTATTGCCTGGGGTCACAGCTCCCTGATTGCCTGCCACAGGCAATCAGAAAAGATTTTTCTGGCCCCACATGGATAAGGATGTTCGTGACTTAATCGCAGCTTGCGCCGTCTGCGCTCGCTCTAAATCCACCAACACACCCCCCGCTGGTTTTCTCCATCCCTTGCCCACTCCTCACCGTCCCTGGTCTCATCTAGCGGTGGATTTCGTCACTGGGCTACCACCTTCACAAGGCCATACGGTAATCCTGACTGTCGTTGACAGATTCTCTAAAGCTGTGCATTTCATTCCCCTTCCTCAGCTCCCCTCCGCCACTGAGACCGCCAAGATTCTGGTGAACCAAGTCTTCCGTCACCACGGCATCCCCTCCGACATTGTCTCCGATCGGGGTCCCCAATTCATATCACAGGTATGGAGAGCGTTTTGTTCTGCGCTGGGTGCCAGTGTGAGCCTGTCCTCAGGTTATCACCCGCAGTCCAACGGTCAGGCCGAGCGTGCCAACCAAGAGCTTGAAGCCGGCCTCCGTTGTCTCGCCGCTCTGAACAAATCTGACTGGGCAGAGTACTTGATCTGGATCGAATACGCTCATAACACTCATCCCTCCTCTGCTACTGGCATCTCCCCTTTCGAAGCCTCTCTAGGCTACTCTCCTCCTCTATTCCCAGCCCAGGAGCTCGACCTTGCTGTCCCCTCAGTCCAGCATCATCTACAGCGCTGCCAGCGCGTCTGGACCCAAACCCGCGAGGCCCTCCTTCGCAATAAGGAGGCCAACTGTCGTTTCGCCAACAGACACAGGGTGGAGGGTCCCAAGTATCAAGTCGGGCAGAAGGTGTGGTTATCCTCCAAGAATGTTCCCATCCCATCCACGTCTCGGAAACTGGCTCCCCGCTTTATCGGTCCCTACATCATAGAAAGGATCATCAACCCCACCTGTGTTCGCCTCAAGTTGCCGGTGGCCCTAAAGGTACACCCATCATTTCACATCTCACAAATTAAACCTTTTTTGGACAGCCCTTTGTGCCCGCCTTCCGTCTCCCCTCCACCCAGCCGTATCATCGACGGCGCTCCTGCTTTCACGGTCTCCAAGGTTTTGGACGTTTGCCGCCGTGGCCGTGGCTTCCAGTATCTGGTGGACTGGGAAGGGTACGGGCCTGAGGAACGCACCTGGGTCTCCTGCTCTCTCATCTTCGACCCTTCCCTCATCACTGACTTTTACCGTGACCACCCGGATCGGCGTCCTGGACCGCCTGGAGGCGGTCGTTGAGGGGGGGGGTACTGTCATGGTGGCCTGTCAGACTCCTCCCCCTCCCAGCTCTGCTCCAGACTCACAGCTGTGTCCACTCATCTCATCCCCTCACCTTCTTCACAAGGAGACTCACCTCAAGCATTCTTCGCCAGTTCGTTAACACTGATGGTGCTTAACTCCGCTTTGAGCTACGTCTGGCCCCCATGCCTTGTTCCTCGCTCATCTTGTTTTGCTGTGCTTCAGGTCTTGTCTTCCACGAGTGACACCCGAGTCTTTCTACTACCCGAGCTGAAGCTGGACTCCTCTGCGCCTCCCAAGAACTCCAGCCACGCCACCGCCAAGAACTCCAGCCACGCCATCAAAAAGAACTCCAGCCACGTCAAAGCTAAGGTCCAGAGCTGCCTTCGTCTTACCTATCCTCCATCCTGCTGACGATCTGCTCCATCAAGTCCCACGACGCTCCATGCCTCCAGATCCGCTGGCTCCTACAAAATAAAACCACTTACTTACCCTTTCACTTACCTGCCTCCTCCTTCCGGGTTACAGCATCTGAGTTCGTCAGGTGATCAGAACATGACAGTAATGGTCCTATTGCCTTTAGCTCAAAATGATTCCCAACACCTTTCTTGTCCATAGCTTTAATTTTTTTCTCATTGAAGATTGTGCAGGACTTTTAAAATATGCTCCATAAGCCCAAAGTGTACAGAATAAGTCAAAAGGTCATTTGTAGCTGGGAGTAGCATGCAAAACTGCTATATGTTGTAGCTTAGTCATATGCTGTATGTAGAATCCAGAGTCAGTTGTGAGATTAATGCAAATTAGACTGAAGACTTTTCCACTGTTTTGATGGCTCCTTCAAGAAACTCCTCGCTTTTCTTTTAATTTATCATTTAAAAAAAACATCATGTGTCTACAGTGGGCAAAAACATGATAATGTAATATAACATTCTAGTCACTTAGTTTTTCCCAACATTTTTCTTTTTTATCCATTCTCTGCTGTGATATCGATGCAAATGTGGCTTCTTCGCTCTCCCACATGTCTGTCTCCGGCAATGAAACATCTACCCATTAGTATCCCAGACGTTTGACTCTGGAGGAGCTTTACTCTTTACATGCAGGCTCAGGAGCGTGATCATTTCCATTACAATCATTTGGGTGAAAATATGCGGCAGCCACAAACATGACATTAATTTTAATGTGGTGCTACAGCTCTGTTCATTTTCATTCCATGAAATATTCACAGGGAATCTCCCCTTGATTTAGGTTAACGGGGTTTAGCACAGCTGGAACATTATGAGTACGCCAACAGGGAAGATTCTACATCCTCAATACAAAGGAACAAAATGAAAACTCGGAAATTTCTTTAATTTCCTTTGTATTGCATTATTTTGCATAAAAATTAACATCATATGCAAGACATGCTTAAGAGTCTAAACTCTTTAGAACTAAAGTGATAAAAAGGAATAACTTGCCTCAGGATCTGAGAGTTTTTGCATCTCTGATTAAATGACTCCTGCATTTGCATCGTATTCAAACATGTAGTTGTAGAGTTAGATAAGCTGATTCTTCTTGTGCGTGTTGGTAAACATGTATAAATGCATGTTGATGAAAAGTGTTCTACAAATAAAGGAGTTTGATTGACCGGTTTATTGATTGATTAATTGAAAGTGATAACATCTGGGTATCCAGTTCCGCTTTAAACTGGTTCTCCTCATATCTGACTGGTAGATCTTTTTCTGTTGTATTTTCCAAGTTTAAATCCTCTTCTGCATCCCTCACTTCTGGTGTCCCACAAGGTTCAGTTTTGGGACCTTTATTGTTTATTTTATATCTGCTGCCTTTGCAGTTCTTTTAACTATATTTCTTATCATTTTTATACTGATGATATTCAGATTATGTCTTTTAAACCCCAGGATGTTTTTAAAATACAGATTTTACACAGATGTCTGGATTCAGTCAAGAGTTGGATGAATCATAATTTTCTCCAACTAAATGAAGCTAAAACTGAGGTCCTAGTCTGTGCTCCTGACAGTAGCCTCACCCAGATAGTCCAGTGGCTTGGTCCACTTGCTTCCTTTATCAAGCCCTCTGTCAGGAACCTCGGGTAACCCTCGACCCAGTTTTATCCCTTGACTCTTATGTCGGGTCACTTGTACGCTCCTGTTTTTATCATCTTAAAAAGATTGCAAAACTGAGTCCAATTGTGTCACGTTCTGAGATGCAGATGCTCATCCACGCTTTTATATCATCTCATCTTGATTATTGCGACTCCATCTTGACATGCCTGAGCAAAAAATCTTTGGAACGGCTCCAAGTTGTCCAAAACGCTGCTGCAAGGCTTTTGACTAAATCATCTAAGATTTCCCACATCACCCCGTTGTTAATCCGGCTGCACTGGCTCCCCATCCGCTACTGAGTGCATTTTAAAATCTTGGTTTTAACATACACAGCTCTTAATAACCAAGCACAGGTCTACTTAAAAGACCTTTTGCAGCCGTTCACTACCAGCAGGTCCCTGAAGTCATGTGACCAGGGTTTGCTGGTTGTTAAGAGAACCCGGTTAAAGACTAAAGGTGACGGAGCCTTTGCAGCAGTGGGTCCATCCCTCCGGAACTCCCTTCCTCTCAGCCTCACATCTGCAGACTCAGTGTTTTTATTTTAAAAAGTAGCTAAAAACCTATCTTTTTAAAATAGCTTTTTCTTAATTATTTTATATTCTGTGTTTTACCATGTTTTACTGTGAAGCACTTTGTGATTTTTATCTTTAAAGGTGCTATACAAATACATTTTTGTTTCACAATAACTTAAATTCCATTATTAGACAAAAACAATTTTAATAAATCTGATTAAATGGCTCCATTAATGCCTGATTTTTAAATGATAACATAAACTAATGTGATAAATGATAAAACTAAGCCACGCCTATGAAAACACGTCATTCTATTAATATCTCTCCACTCTACTGTGACAGCTGCCAATTCTAAAAATGCACAATTTGATATTTTGCATCTTTGTAGAAAGAGTTATTTTCCTTTTTTCGGATTACAAATCAAAAGGAATCCGTATTTTGGACAAACAAATTCTAATAAAAGAACTTTACCAGACATTTAATCTATCACAAACGGCACAGATATTTCTAATAGATAATTGAATGCTTTTTGAAGGGTCAATTTAAATAGAAAAGCAGTGATGTATTGAGAATTAATTGTCTTGCTTGTAAATTTAATACCCTTTTTAACTTTGAATGATTTATTTTATCTTGATACTTTATTTGGCCAAAATGTGCATCTCAAAGAAGTTGAAAGCATATTTTGTCATCTAATAGCATATTTATCCAAGTAATTTTTCATGTTTTTTGTAAAAATAAATAAGAAGAAATTGTTTTTTCCATCCAATTAGTATATGTATTTCATTTTTTTTTATTTTTTTTTTATTTTTATTTTTTTATTTCAGTTTTTAATAACATTAAGTACATAATAACTTATATATGCACACAAGCTCATGATATGCGTCATTTATTTTTCAAAAGATGAAGATTTACAATGACAAATGTGGATTTATTAAATCAGCAAGTCCAGATATTTGCATGCATTTGCTTAAGAGAAAATAATACTTTTAAGTTGGATGCTTCGGTTTAAAATCAGTCTAGAGCTGAGTGTCAGGTGAGAAATCAGAAAAAAAACAAATATTAAACTGCTTAATGAATAGTAATGTAGCTTTTTGGAGGTTTTTGTCTGCATGCAGAGAACTACTTGGGTTGACTTGGGAGCCCCTGCATCCAGTTGTAGAAGCTGCCACAGATTTGTGACAGCACAGGTCACAGGGGACACTCACTGTCAGATGGACGGAGGTTGACAATGGGTAAATTCTTGATGCTTTTCCTTTTTTTTAACAGCCTTGCCCTCTACAGTCACCCACGGGTAATAAGCATTGACTGATAATGTGCCAATAATGAAAAGAAATTGGTTCACTTAAAAGGGGACTTTTACACTCTGTAGCTTAATTCCTTTGATAGTCCTCCATATTTGCTACTTGGCAAAACTCACCTGAACTATGGTGCAGATAAAGTAAAGCCTTAGTCACATGCACCTGCCTGAGGGTTGTGCAGCGGGTTTTTGGGTTGTCCAGACCTGTAGAGAGTCGTAAATGCGTGCAGCTAAATCTTAAAGGGAGAGAAGGTGTGTCTTGTACTTTCCTTGTGGCTCGTGCATCCATGATGAATGCCTGTTAAAAACATATATATAAAAATTTTTTAGAATATTTGAAACTCAATTATTGGTGGGAAATTGGGGTTTGAAATTATTCTCATCCAGATCTCAGCCCCCTTGTGATTATTTCCAGGATAAAACAGATCAAGTCCTGGGTGGCTACTTAAAAGTGAGTAAACATAACTTCTTATCTACGGTATATAAAAGGCATCTCTCCACAACCTCAAACACTCCTAACTCCACTATGGTCAAGACCAAATAGCTGTCTAAGGACAAAATTGTTGACCTCAACCAGGCTGGGAAGACCTATCTGCAATAGGTAAGCAGCTGGGTGAGAAGAGATCAACTGTAAGAGCAATAATTAGGAAATGGAAGACAAACAAGACCACTGATAATCTACCTCCATTTGGGGCTCCCCCTTAAGAGCTAACCCTGTGGGGTCAAAATGATCACAAGAATGGTGAGCCAAAATCCCCAAACCACACGAGGGGACCTAGTGAATGATCTCCAGAGAGCTGGGACCAAAGTAACAAAGGCTACCAGGCTCGTAGCCTAATTCAGGCAGGAATTGTACTGATCTTGTTGGTCATAAACAACGTCCAAATCAGTCACACCAATGTCTTTGTTTGTTCTGAGCTGCTCTGAACTCGTTGCAACTATTAGGCCAGTTACCATTGTAATGTAAATAGTAAATTCGAGTGGCCGGGATAGGCTCCGGCAGCCCAGTGACCTCGGAAGGGACAAAACGGGTTTAGCAGATTGATGGATGAATGACAATAAATGATTCTGATTTTGATTCATCGTTATTTGAGGGGACTTTTGGTTTAGATACAGCTGCTCAGGTGGCTGCAGTTCAGTGATCCTGTGGTTGTTGTCAATTACATCAGTAGCCGCGGTTACATGTGCAAAATATCTTAATCGGATCAATGGTCTGATTAGAATTCAACCGTGCACATGGGCACAGAAAAACTTTTTCTGATTAGAACAAACGTTCACATGGTATCATGATTTCCTTAGCGTGGCGGACCCAAGTGCTGGAACCCAGAGAACGAGACTGGTAAGTGAGTGGTAAGAATGATTTTAATTTCTCCAAGGTTATCAGGTAGTTTGATGTGGATCCAAAGGAGACTGTGGCTCGTGGCGTCACTCGTGGCGAAGTTTTCCTGAAGCAGGAGAGTAACATTTAGTCAAGGACGAGTACAGGAACAGAGAGCTTGACAAAACCAGACTAGAGACCAGGCTCAGTCACCGTTAGGGGTAAAGATCTGGCGTTGAACTGATGGGTGAGGTCTCCTTAAGAAAAGCATGGTTGATGAGGTTGAGTGACAACAGCTGGAGATGGTTAGGAGAAGAGCAGCTGGAGGAGGGGGGGGAAACTGAACCGGGCACCATGACACATGGGTCACACTTTTGGTCGGAATAAATCATTTGGGCATGCGCAGTAGTGTTGAAAATACCGGAAGCGAATATGAGTCCCGATGTAAACAAGCCGAGCTGATACATACATATATTTAGCAGCTCCGTAATATAAGAGATTATCTAAACATGCTTTTATTGTTGTTATGGTTATCATGAGGCGCCTGTTCGCTCATTATTTGATTTTTAATCTTTGTGGTCAGTGCATTTTTGTGGCAGAACGCAGCCGGAAGAAGGGTTAGGTGAAGGCTAACATGCGCTAACAGCAACATTTAGCCTGAATGAACATAAAATCCATGAGGGAAATGCTGCAATCTGCATCTTGGCTGCACGTAAATATGTGGGAATAACATCCGCCTTTATTTTGTCGGGACACGACTGGAAACACAAATCCACATGATTGTTTGAACGGTTTCTAAGGACTGAGCGGCATTTCTGCTTTCAAAAGCTGTCACATAAAGCCGGTGTGGAGATGTGGTTCTCCTGAATTCGGCTGCTCGTTCACATAGAGCTGCGGGACGGATGGTAGACCGAAGCCTCCCACACGTGACAAAGCATCCTCCCCTCAAACACAAAACTTTAAGTCCGGTGCTCTGCTCAAAGACACGGTTCGCTCCGTCCATATTTGCTGCCTGCTGCCTCGCAGGGTCCGGACGTCAGGGGGCATGAAACGCTCCTACCTGGTGCCCTTCTCGCGAGGGGTGTCGGAAATGATAGGAAGGGAGAGGCAGGGAGCCAGCGGGGCGAGGGCGGAGCGCAGAGGCGCTCGCGCTTCGCACCGGGCTTCCGCGGAGCAGCCGGTTGGTCCTGTTTGAGCTCCAAGCCTTCTCTGGAGCGAAACATCCGTCTATGCATGACGTAAAACCAGAGCAGTAGTGACACACGATCGGAATGAACCGTTTACATGCACAACGATCGGATCAACAATTGGCATAAGCCACCTATCTCAATCGGAAAGAAATTTTGATCCAAACGAGTCTGATCGGGGCAGACTATTCCGAACAGCGTGTTTACATGACACATTTTTCTTCCAATCAGGCGTTCTTTCGTATTACTTTTGTCCATGTAAACACAGTGACTGACCAGATGAGGGGACCAGGCCGTCGACTTGGTTACAGAATGAGGCATGAGAGGTCCAGCCTGGAAGGACTGCTTGTTACTCGGGACTTGGTCTGTTAACAGGAG
Organism: Oryzias latipes; assembly: GCF_053564925.1. Lineage (NCBI taxonomy): Eukaryota > Metazoa > Chordata > Actinopteri > Beloniformes > Adrianichthyidae > Oryzias > Oryzias latipes. The sequence continues at coordinate 13,330,331 of NC_136240.1, forward strand.
AAAAAAACTGGATACTAGATGTCTTTATCACGAGAAACCAGGCAAAAAGTAGAGCAAGGTAGTCTGCTTACGACCTTGGAAACTGGTTCAGCAAAATATCCTGGTGCGAAAGAAACCTTAGGTATGTAAATTATTTTGAATAATTTAAACACTAAAGGCCAATTGTATCCACTGTTGCTGCCCAGTAAAAGTATTTTCTCTGCAAACATCTGACTTCTTTACACTTGGACAATTTCAAATTTTGGCTTACAAGAATGAGAACAGGAGACGAGGCAATTATGCAAAGTATCTTTGGCAGAATGAGAATTGCATCTCCCTCAAGCCAGGGGAGACGGGTTATCTTATGGTTATGATAACATGCAATTTATCTTTCTACAGAGTCTCAGGACAAAATTGAGAGCTGCTCTGTTTAACAGAATGATAAGTCTTTTGCAATGCATGTTTGAGTGTGACACCTTGTGCTCACAAAAGTAGTAATCACAGAGACGCAGATCATCTCGAACAGAATTTTTATGAAGATAAACCTGTTTATCACTTCTCTTCAAATCCAGCATGGTTGTTCTATGAAAATAAAATCCTTTGTTTTTGTTATTTTATTCTGTTTTTTGCACAAATGAAGAAAAAAAGTTCCATTTAATTTCCGAGTGTCTGCACACCTAAAGCTGAGATTGTGGAAAGAAAAAAAAATCTCACCTTGACAAACTGTCAGCTCTTCAAGTTTTAGCCTAAATCAGTGTTTTCCTATAAATAAAGCTGTAAAGGTGAACGACTCTGCCCACCAGATGGACTGTAATGTCAGCTAAAGCTACCAACTCCCTGAACAATTCCTCAGCCCACAAGGGACAAACCTTCTCTGTCAGTGTTAGAAAATGTCCCATTCCTGCTAAAAACAGACTTCCTGATAATGTTGGCATCTGCGTCAGGACATTTGGAGGGGGGGATACTATTCTACAGAAATAGTCTGGGAAGTGGTCATATTCAGGGTGATGTGACGTGATGCATGTCGGCAGCTGATCATTTGGTAAGCGTCTGCTTCACCTTTGATAAACTTATTAGTTGTTTTTTTTAGTTGTTGTGGTGCCAAAGTCCTATGTCTGTCATTTTTGTGTGTAGATTTTAGATAAAAGAACTGGTTGAGTGAAGACCTCTTATAATTTCAGTTTCAAAAGGTACACATGATTAAAGTCCTACTTGGATCAACTTTTGATTTATTTTCAATCAAAATTTAAAAAATTGGTGTCGTTTTCTAGGACTTTGTTTCTGCAGAGTGGCAGTAATTCAGTAGAAATTTGTGTGCGTGTTCTTGGCGGGACTGTTGGCACAAAGCAACCCCGCCCCCTTTCCCTCTCCACTGTGGAGCGGAGCAGGGAGCTTGTGGCTCTCCCAGTGTATTTTCCATGTCACAAAAAAGCTATTTTTCCAACATTTTCTTTTTCGAAAACTCCTGATTCCCAATAAAAAATAAAACCTCAGAAATGTAATTTTACGCTTACGTTTCATCACATTTGTCTTCCATCATCAGAAAAATGCCACAAGAACATGCTAAAAACACAATTTTCATCGGAGTGGGTCTTTAAAGAAAAGAAAGTTTGTACTTACATTTCAGTAAGGTTCAACTAAAGAAAAAAAGAACAGCTTTTAGGTTATGAAAAAAAGGCTAAGCATCAGCCATCTTTTCTCTTTCTTTTTGAAATTCCGCTGCTTTTTCATTTCATAAATCCCACATGTCAAAGTGTCCTACCATGTAATTACTCAAAAGTGATCTTTGGCATCTGTGTCACAACACGCTGAGAAGATTTGGTGCCAGTGACCACCAGAGCGACCTTCATTGTGTAGTATTTATTTATAAAAAATGTCAAATTCTGTTCCAAATGAGGGTTAAAAAGACATAAGGAAAAGTCAAAAATGACTTTTTAATGTCGCGATCTTCTATTTACTGACTGTTAGACGCACCTGCTTGTTCTTTTGGCAAGTTAGGCAAGAGTTTAGTTTAGTTGTATTTGATGAGAAAAATAAGTTTGAGCCAGTCTGCTTATAACCTTAACGAATAGGTGCATTTTTCCAGCCACTAAAATCAAAGCCTACAATTCTACTTTTACAACGATTGTATTGTGTTTTGCTCAGAATCTCAATATTTTCTGTTTTTTTAACACATAATGCTTAAACAACCTTTATTTAGGCACAACAATAGATCATATTCCCTGTAAACCAAATAGTGAAGTGATTTTCAATTAAACGTCTCATTTAATACATTCATCTTCAAAATTAAATGCTTCAAAATCACAGGCTTTAGTGGTGATAACCATTTTGTTTGTTTTCAATCTGAAATGTGTTTTTGTATGACTTGGACATTCATTTGTTTCATTCATTTATTCATTCATTTGAATAGTAAGCTATTATCAGTGTCTCAATAAACTTAGTCACTGGATTTAATTTTAAAATTCATAGTTGTACAATGTAACTGTGTTTGCACTTAAACTCCACAAATGAATAAATCTATCATTTCAAATTTACGAAATTCTTTCTAACATTTCTTGCCTGTTTGTCATGATAATTCTCAACAGCATCCGTTAATGCCTGCTTTTCTACTGCACTTCTTGCTTCCCTCCCATCCTCTTTTTTTCTGTTCTTTCCTTTTAGTCATCCATCTGTGACTACCCACACCTCCCTCACACACTTGAAGTTTGTCCATTTGTTGCACTCTCAAAGCAAGACACACCACTTGCCAATTTTGTGTGTCTGCTTGCTTATGTCTGGTTCAGTCTGTGCTCACTCCCCTTCCAGTCTCTTTCCTAACACCTCTATAGCTTTTCTTAGGCATTTCCAAACCTCACTGTATTTAATAATACTTTTGGACACAATAAGGTGTTTCAAATATGATTTATTATGTATTTGTGTTTCAATTATTATTGGAGAATTGCAACATATACTTTTATTCATTTATTGAAGCTTCATTGGCTTTTATCTATTTTTTTTCTTTTCTACAGCTTCAAAGCAATCTATATTGGTTGTTTCTAGTTATGATTAATAAACAAAATTAAATCTAATATCAGATGACCCAAGATTAGAACCTCCAAACACACTGGAAAGGCTCAATTTTTGTCCTAACTTGTCCTGTCCAGTCTCTAAGCAGACGAAAAAACAGACGAAAACTCTTGTGTTGCACAGGTTTCTTTTTGGGGTTACGTCTTCTTTTGGAGACACAGGTGAAAACACTGTATTCTGCATGTATGTCTGCACTGGCGTCTGTAGAATAAAGGCACAAAGATGTAGAAGGAAAGGTGGAGACCTGGACCCCCCCACTGCCAATTAATTTTGAAAATCCATTTTTTGTATTCATTTTTCTTTTCTTTTAAATTCAGTAAAGTACCACTTTTGGGATGCAAGTTAGTTTTTTTTTACCCCAGCTCAACCTGAGACTTTTAGCCTCATTTTGGTTTTTGTCACTTGGATAATAAATCTTCCATATTGATTTTTTTTCTTGTTTTGCATAATTTTGTAAATTGTGTCAAGATTCAGAGACTGAATCTGTTGAGTTGAATCTGCAGACATTCTAAGCTGACTGGTCTGGACAGCCTCCTACTGAGCAACCATCACAGGAGACAGAGCTGGGATGAGGAGATGGACGGACACATTTCCACTGGGTGTTTAGAGCAGCTTTTGTCCAGTAAAAGGACAGAGAGGGAAGGTTAGTTAGGATAACTTAGAGTGAGAAGGACTGAAAGAGAAAAAGGTCAGCTTTGTTTAGGCAGGTGCAGCAGAGAAAATCTGAGGAGAATCAGGCTTCTGTTTGTATGAAGTGACAATCTGGAAAGGCCCTAAAATGTGCAAACACGTACCACACTTCAATCATTCCTCCATTCATACCTTTTTTCTTTCATAGCATATTACGTGTTATTGATCAACAAAAATGTAGGAAACAGAGAAACTGGTGTGTGGAAATTAAATATGAGCTGAGAAGAGAGAATTTAACAGAGATAGACAGAGAAAGGGAGGGATGAAGAACACAAGGGAGCCAGATGGATTGACAGATTGAGGCAACTTGCTTTTGCATGATTCACTGCCTTGTAAATCATAGTTTCCTCTCCCTTTCTTCTCCTGCATTTTTACCCCACTCTTAATCTATTTTTCTTCAGTTGGGGTCACAGGATTTGGGGATAAATCAGCCCACAAGTTCCAGTTAAGTCCAAGATACCCTACTCGTACACTTCTTTTTTTTCTGAAAGCAATTACAATCAGTGGAAAATGATGCTGCAATTTGGAGATATTGCTTTACTCTGCTGTGTCATTCCTGACTCAGATTTCTTATCATTTGTCTGATTTGGATCCACTTTTCTTTCATATTTTCTCAAGTTTTGTACTCAAAAGTACATTTAAAAATTGTTAACAGAGACTAACTTTAATGAAATTAAAACAAAAATGGCTTTGGTTATCGAGACCATTTAAGTAAACCAAACTGTATCAAAAAGAATTTGTAGTTTATTCATTCATTCATCTTCTTCCATTTTGTCCCTTTCGTGGTCGTCATATTCTGGCCACTTATGGGCGAAGGTAGGGGACACCCTGGACAGGTCGCCAGTCTGTTTGAAGTTTATGTTAGAATCAACTGTACAGTAAAAAACTTTGTTTTTTTTTTTACTTCTCTTTGGATTCCATCCAAGTGAATTGTTAGGCAGCCCCCCGTCTGGGTCTGTCTAACACCTGGATTTCATATAGATTACCTATCAAAAGCAATTACACATCATCCTACTATTCATTTAATGCGCTATCACCTAATACAGCTCTGACAAAATCAGATTTATAAAGATACATGTAATAAATTGAGGCAAATTTTTAAGCAACACCGATGTAGTGTACTATTATAAAAAAAAAGGCTGTGCACATCATTGTTTCAAATATTTAATAATAGGTCCTTAAATACAGCACATAGCACCTGCTAGAATGGGCTTTTATGAGTCCAAAATCTGTAGCTTTTATTATTTGAACTTGAATTTAACATAATATCCTGAAAAGGCAGAACAAAGCAGAACACTCAACTAATGACAAACATATGTATTCTATAAGTAAAAAGAAGACTTTCTGTGGGAAAGAACGGAGAACCACAATATATAAAACACAAAGGAATTTCATTTTCAATCTTTTTTTCTGCTTTGTTCCAAAGATTATTACAAAAAGAGATCTTAGTATTGCGACGGTCCATCTTAAAGTACACAGTACCTAAAAAAGATGTGAAGTTTGGACTATAAATAGCCCAACTTTGAGGGTCATGTACAGCAAATTAAAAATTATAATTCAACTTGGTTAATATAGCACTTTCCCTGCTGCAGAACACCTGAAAAATGCTTTACATAAATAAAAGAATAAATAAAAAAGGTGAGCTTTTGTTCTGACGTTGGGGACCACCAGCAGATGACCCTGATGACCCAGAGGGCTCTGAGAGGGTCATAAACTACCGTAAAGGCAGTTCTGTTAAAAAAGTATGGTCCAATTCCACTAAGCAATAGGTAAAGTGCTGCTCAGCCAAAACTCTCATAGAAACTTTAAAATGATTGTTTGTTTGTTGTTTGAGTCAAATATTTCCCAGAAGAGTCTTTGGTACATGAAGAATAATTGTCCGTGCCCTTCAGTGCAAATAACAGAAATGTTCATTTTATTCTGATTTTAAACCAAATATGTTGTAAATGCAAAGATTTTAGCATTCTCGTAACATTTGATGGATGCAATCAGAGTCGTATAGGTCTAACCCCAAAAGTGACACTCAAAAAGGCCCTGAATAAAAAAAAAACAATTAACAAATAGAGAACCCTGATTACTAAACTGTCTAGATTTGCAATACATTTACACGACTGTGATATCTTTACACACTTAACTGGCCTCATCTGGGGTGATGGGACTAAGCAGGGAGAAGTAATTGGTGAAAAAAACAACTTCACAACTGGATCCCCAATCTGCCAGCTTTTCCCTCATTTGGGATAGAGATAGAGACGGTACATGAAAAAAGACACAGGAAGAGCTGGAGAGGTTGGAGATGGGACATCTGGGGTCTATTTGAGATGGAGGAGGTTCCCAGCTGTCATTTTTTTCCAGCTGCTACTCTATGCTCTGGCGTGCCAAAAGCAGAACCATGGGACTGACTTTGGTGCATCTCAGGTCTGGAGCTGGACCTGCACATTTTGTGATAACTGTTGTCACTTTTTTTCTCCTTATAGTAGTTCGGGAATTTCACAGTTTACTAATCTGAGTAGCATGTGTGCCTGGATTAAGTTTAAAGACCCAACCATATCTTGTCTTGTCCAACTGTTGATTAGTTCTGAGAATATTAAAAAAAAAATACAAATTTGTAGTTAAATCACAGAGTGACTCCTTTGTAGGGCGAAGAAGTGAGCTCAGAATACATACCCTTAAAAATAAATGGAAAAAAGGCTTAATGGGATGGTTTGGGCAAATGAGTGGCACGTCAACATCAACTGAAAGATTGGGATAGTGGGAAAGCCATTACTTAGGTCACAGATGGAACCCCAGACCCACATGGAGCTGCACACTATGTCAGCTGCACTTCTCTGCAGAGCCCCCCGGGAACACATGGGCCTTTGGCAGACACAAGCTCCCTCTGATTTAAACTGCAATTAGTTTAATGGAGCAAAATCTGAATTTGCTCTTGACAAATGCAGCATAAGTTGAATGGAGAAGGGACTTCTGGTATTTTTCTGGGCATTAGTGTAACACAGTTTCTAGTGGGCTTTTTTTGTATCTGAATGTTTATAGCTTAGATTTCTTTCTGTTAAAGTATTTAAATTTATGTCATGCGGGTGAGTTTAACCCCTTCATGCCATATGTTGCTAGTTTGCAATGTACCAATGAATCCAGGACTCCACTTACCGCCAGATCACCTTGAATGTAAAAAACACAAAATCTTCTTATTTTTTGATATATAATTGGGAATACATGAATGCATGAAGGGGTTAAGACTTTGTCTGTGTTTGAGTGGTATAGGGGCTGTTTTTCTCAGCTTCAGATTGGAATTATGTCAATTTTGTAAATGGTCAGAGCTATGGTAGTTTAAAGAGCGTGTTGTCTTGTGTCGCCGGTGACAGCATAGGTGTTAAAGTCTTAAATTTCAAACTGTTTAACTAAGGTCAGCACTTCAGAGTCACATTGGTCACGATTAAAGATTTGAGTAAATTTGGCAAGTGGAACGCAGTCTGTATGGACGAAATAGATTGGCGGTGGTCTACAGTCAACCAAGAAGTAGAACACAATGTGCTAATCAAGATATCACAATAAAAACCTGCTAAACTCCATGGCCAGAAAAAGTGTACCGCTTTATAGCAAGGAATGACTGTAACTGCTATAACCTGAGAAATCTATTAACTCAATAGAAGAAAGATAATAGAATATGATCAAAAATCATGTGTAAAAATGTAATGTAAGAACTTTTGACACACAAAAGTCTAATTCATTATGCAAAGGAAAGTTAAGGTTTACCATGAGATATTATGTACATGTTGACATGTTTGTACATGAACATTTTTGGAGCCAACGGGTATGTTTATAACATTTTAGTGTGTGTGGGCAGGCCCCGCCCCTTCTTGATTTGTTTTACTTCTAAACCTGACCGTAATGACTATAAATATCCAGCAACTTATTGCTTTATGCTGCTTCATGGTTTTACCCCCCCCCCCCCCCTTCTATAATCACCCTCCCACCCCACCCCACCCCCTCTAACATCCCTCTCTCTTCTTCCCTCCTTTTTTTTCCATCCGGTCCAACAAAGAAAACTGTTACAAATAGAAGTAAGATGAATAAAGTTTACCTTAAATTACAAAAGGGGTTAATTCAAATATACACCAAATGTGTTAAAAAATTCATAACCCATATTGTAACAGTAAAATATGTCCAACACAAGAGGGTTTCAGGTCTCATCTGTCTGCTCAGCTGTTGGACAGGACAAGTTCGAAAAAAGAATAAAAAAAGGCCTACCATGAGTCAATATCTGTAAAGGTTTGGGCTTCTCTGAACATGCACATACATGACTTGATGAGCTTCATTTGCATTACAACTAAATGATTACATGTAAAAATGTGTGTCTTCACACAATCTTTCAAAATCTGATTGCTTTAAATGTAAATGTACGTTTTGCGTCACACATAAAGTGATATATAGTAGGACATGCTGTGAACTTTATTGTACAGTAGTACGAGCAGTCGTGATGGCAACCAACCTCACACAGGCCAGTTTCACGGTAACCAAAACCAAGGTTTGATTGGAAGCATGTGCATAGCTTGAACATAGAATTAAATGGAAATGGTGAGAAGAACTGGAAGCGTGAAACTATTGAAACAATCAACATAATTTCATGAATGAATGTAATCATCATTAAAGCCTGATATTCATGGGCCATACAAAACCATAAAAAGTTTGATAAAACATCACAGACAAACCCTTCAAGAAACTAAATGGATTGCATTTGATACTACGAGGTGTTTCTAAGCAGTTTTTTTAAACCATCTCGTATTGTTTTTCAAAAGTATAAAATAACTTTTATACTCTAACTTTATCATCTTTGTCTTCTGCATCTGTGTTGCTAGATTCATCAAACAATTTCATTTCTGTTAATGGACTCTTTTGAAGTGGCATGCCAAGAGTTTTTCATCATCATCTTGTCAGGAAGCAGCTGCCAGCTGCAGAGCAAACCAATTCTGCAATCTCCTGCTTTATGAAGGCCTGTAGACTCTACGTGTTTTGCATTGCTGTAGTTGTTGACGTCCTTTGACTAACTAAAACATGATTTATTTCATATAGCATTGCTGAATATATTTTACCAGGTTTCTTCTTTTTATAATTGTTTATTGGTGAAAACAAAAAAGTGATGTAGTAGCCCGAGACTTTTTGAAATTAATAAAATGCGGCATGTATTTCTGGTTATTTGCACCCACAGCATTCCCCCTGTATTTGCGGGGTTAAGGGACCAGAGACACCCGCAATTATGCAGAATTGACGAATACAAAGAACCACCCACCCCCGCGGCTGAAGAACGTCCGTCACCATTCCTTACTCATCAAAAACCCTTCTGAAACATTTCTGGTGCTTTGTAAAACATGTATTAAAGAATATTGAAATACTGCTCAACATAAAGAGTTCTTTTTTTTCAGAGCAACTGACTGTACTGTATCACAGCATACTTTATAAACTTTATAACTTTATAACACACATTAGGAGTGTCACTCTGTTGTTCTGTGCCTTAAAACCAGGAGTCCGTGCTTCCGTTCTCATCAGTTAAGTGCGAGAGGTCCTCCATCGGGTACGGCGTGTCAGTCCAGTAGCAGCGTGTTTTGAGCGGCGCTTCTATCAGAGGAGGCCGGTTTAATACATTAACCACTCATCCGGATAATAATAGTTCTCAGCGATTATCTTCCTCAGTGTATCAGGATATTTTCTGGCTACTTCGGAATCAGCAGATCCTGTTTCTCTGTGCAGGGGCAAAGACTTTGGTTATAGCGATTGAGGAACCGGTGAAACCAGCTGTTGCTCATGTTAAATGTTTTTAAGCAGCCAGCAAGGAAGTAAATAGGCCGGCATGCTCATCATCTTCGCTGCCCTCCTCAGAAAAAAGCACAAAAAAAGGTAGATCTAAAAAATGTTATGTATGATTTATATGACTTCTATGGTGTATAGAATATGTCCCAAACATGCTGACAGAATTCATAATGTTTAAAATTAAAGAAAAGGATTAAGTACAATTTTTAGTTTTGCTATGAAAATCTCTGAAACAGTGTTTTGTCTATTTTACAGATATATATATATATATATTTTTTTATCATATGAATGACTTTTATAAGTAACATAATCTGCATATATTTTATATAACTGATCTGCATTTGCCATGTTGCTTTCTAAAATAGTTATTTTTACATAATAATTTAGTAATTCATCTTTGTCATGTGCTTTATTGATACTTTATGATTCTTAATTCTGTCTGATAAAAGCTAGGAACCGGATATTGATAAATCCTGTAATAAAATGGTTATAGTATAACGGGGTGGGATTATATAAGTTCGCTTCCTTCCACTGCCTTTCAAGCAATATTTATTAATATGCCTAATTATCCTAAATTTGATTAGTTACTGTATGAATGTATAACTGATGATTGTATTGATTTTTTGTATTTCTATTTGATTGCTTGAAATAAACCATTTCAAATCAAATCAAAATCAAATTCAGTTGTTGAGCAGTCCTAAAATATTTTAGCATTGTCTTTTCATTCCTATTTCAGTTTTGCTGTATTGTGGTTTGACTATTGTTGTCATATCAACACAATACAATTCATCACTTAATTACGTTTTTCTTTTACATAACAATTGGGTTCACAGCAAGAACTAAATAGATACTAGTGGTCATAAGAAGGATGATTGTTTGAAGGCTTTAATTTTTAGTTTTGTTTCTTTCCTAATAGCACATAAGTGTAGCCTTACTTATCACAGCAAGACAAACCAGGGAAAAAAAATGTGAGCTGACAGCAGATGAGTTTAGATCTGGAGTTCATTGCAGTGGGAATACATTAAAATGAGGTCTTCACTGTTGATATAAATGTTATAGGGAAAAGATTGAAACCATATTTGTTGTAGATGATTAAATGTAGTTTGGTAATTAAACTATACAAAAATACATGTTTACTCCCCCGTAGATTTCTCATTCTCATGAGTTATTTATTCACATATATAGTCTGTAAAAGTTGATTTCTCAACTTATGAAAAAGCTTCATTAAAGATGCAGATACTTAGATTCCTTCATCATTGTGTAGTGGAGGCTTTGCTATAAGAAGATCACCAAATATACAAAGGCGGACTAACCATTAGGCAAAGGCAGACAGTCAGCTGGGCCCCTCCAACTTCCTATGGGCCCTGAGCTGAACACTTTATAAAACATGCTTAAAATAAATTTTATGTCATCATTATTATCATTATTTAACTCTGTCATGAAAAGACATGACTGAACTGGCATAAGATTGATCATGTAGTGTGTTCGGTACTCCCCCATCCGGCAGCAAAGGTAGAGGAGAAGTAGATGAGAGTAGAGGATAAAACCCCAGCGCTCCATACTTTCCCCAGCTTCAAACTTTTAGACTTTTAGATGACTTTTAGGTTGGAAAACTACAACTCTATCTGGCAACACTGGCAGAGATGAAATGATGTTTCAAAGCAATTTTTAAAAAATGTGGTCAAATGAAGCACAGTGATCTGAGGAGCTGTGAAAGGAGAAAGCAAGACATTTGTTGCTGGAAGACGGATAAAACAGGAAGAACAAGAACAGAATTTAAAAAAAAACGTTTCTATTGTCTTTAATAAAATCTGAGAAATGAAAGAAAAGACAAAAATTGTCATTTGTTACTACTAAGAAGGAGGGATTAATACATTAGTGCATTTAATAAACGTAAAGTTTTTTCCAAATAAAATAGTACAAAAAAAAATAAAATACATTTCTTTATCATTTAAATTTGATTTCAGTTTCTAAATTCTTATGAAAAGATTTGGATTCCTGACATAAATGTTGTCTAAAAGTGGACCAGTCAGGAAGGTTTTTGACGTTTTACACTACAGTTAACTATTAAAAAGCCAAACAAAAGAAGTCAGTACAACAACCGCTGAGGGCCCCATGTTGTTGTTGGCCTCTGGCCACCCCTGCCGATTGAATTACTGTATGTTTACCAAGACAACAGGTAGAAAATAAACAATATAAAGTATAACATATTGTATATTCCATTTAAAGTATGTGGAATTAAAAAACTAAACTTTTTTGTCAGCAGGCAGTTTTGGCATTTTTTGTTCCAGTTTTCTCCAACAATATTTTTCTTTTAAAATTGATTTGGATAAACCTTTGCTCTTTAATGACTGTAACCAGCAATCAGTAGCTGTGTTTCCATTGACAATGAAAATGCACAAATTGGATTTTTAACAAATAAAAAAAGAAAACGTGCATTCATCGGAAAAAAAGGTGTTTGTGCTTGAAGGAGGATTGTCACAAGAGTGACAAGAGTGGCCTGGTTTACAAAGGAGGCAGATGACTCTTAACTTCAGGTCCAGGGTTTTATTTGCTGGTCTCACACTTTGGCTGCACAGCTCACACATGCCCCCTTCACACTGAGCTCCTTCTCTTTTATGGGCTCCAGTTAATTGGCTGGCCACACCCAGGAAGGAAGCCACACTCAGACAAACATTTCAAATAATTACAACAAAAGATAGAAATGTCTTATAAATAATACAGTTAAAGTCCTGCAAATAAAGACATACATAAATAAACAACTGAAATCATTACAACAAAATGTATTAACAAAGAAATCCATATTCTTTCCACTTCCTTTGCCCAACTATTCAACAGGAAGTAAAGGCCTTGGCCTCCATTTTGTTCCTTGGGCAACAGGAAGAGAAGGTGAGAAACATTACAAAAATTAAAGAAGTCTTAAACATTTGGTGAATATGCATTATGTGTCTAAAGGTGATGAGTTATGACAGACCGGTGACAAGTAGATAAACTACTTTGTCACAAGGATGTTTTTGAGGCGTGTCGAAATTGACATATTTTGCAAAACTGCAAATTAAATGAGTCATGTGACCACAGGTCACCAGTTTTTAGATGGCAATGGCAGCGTGCTTCTTGGTAGGAACTGGCTGCATTGGGCCCTGCACAGCAGACACCACAAGAGGTCTAACAGCGTTACACAACTCATCAAAAGTTGATCGTGTCATGCAGAATTGTTTGAGCCACAGATCCTAAAAATCGATTAAAATCTGTCAAATTAAAATCAGTTAAACCACCATCCACGATTTAAAATTGCTTCATCCGTAGTCGCTCCTACTTGTAAGGGACGTCGTTGACAGAGGATGAGCACTAACAAAATCATTGTTCATATCTGTTGCCATCTTTTTGAAAGACTTATTGTGTGAGTTGGTTTGTGTTTATTCACATAATTATGATTAAATGGAAACAGTGTAATTGTGAAATCGTGTTTTTTCGACATTTCTAAAATTTCGATATCTTTTTGCGCATATGTGTGATGTAAACTCAGCTAATGACAACTCACTGCCTCTATCTATTGTAGAAACTCCCCTAAAAAATACAAACTGGCAGCTATTTATCCTCTGAAGATGTAATGCACAAACCGTTAGATAATTGGAATGGCTTTTACGACAGTGCCTGACGACCCAATTTATAATTAGTTATATTCTAATCACCAACTTTACTAAAGAGTCTGTCTTTAAATGTTAAGAGTCGGTCATCATTTTACCTGAATCTTCTTATAGTAATGCAACAAACAAACGATTACTACACACATCAACAACACCCCTGAGACTTATTCCAAAGGCTTAAAGAGCCACACTGATGAAAATTGTATTTTTGATGTTTTTACCATATTCTTGTGGCATTTTCCTAATGATGGAGGACCTACAGAAAGAAAATTCGGATTTCTGAGTATTTCTTTTTTTAAACTGCTGGGAATCAGACGCAGATAAAAAATACAGTTTGGAAAAAAATAAAAATAAAGAAATACTACTGCAGCCCTGCAGAAATGTTGTCCGAGAAAGTGACAACGTTTTTTTTTTTTTATTATTTTGGCCAAAAACATAATCATAATTAAAAGACCACTGCGACCGATTTTACAATAAATCAAAAAATGATCGGAGGGGGTCTTTAAAAAGCTGTTCAGGCTCATGAAACAATGTTTTTCCAAACACCCTGGAGAAGAAAAAATACAGTTGAGTCAAAAATGTTCAAATGATTTTAAAACAACTCACTAAAAGAGGAAAATGTTGTATCGTGTTAAACAAAACTTTGAGAAAATCAGTTAAGGAAATCAGCTCAGCTACATCTAATTAGTGCAAACAAAGATCCTGCTAGAGAAACAGAAGGTACTTTCAAAGATTTATTGTACAAAATTACTGTTCATTTATTAAACATTTAAAAACAATTAAAAAATATTTAATTTCATATATAAGATAATATTCTTCATAGATTAAAAACACTTAAATATGTTTTATATAAATATAGAATAAATTATCCACTATGGATAGACTTCTATTTGCTAGGGTCTCTTATCTGCAGTTTTTTCCATATGTTGCATTGTTTTATATATTCCACCAATGGACTGCCCTTATTTATCTGGTTCTTTTAATCTTCTAACTTTCTTTGATGTCTCTCTCCATGCTGCTCTACTGCTACTACCCTCCTTTTATCTGCTGTTCAAAAACACATTGCCTGCATCTCTAGAAGTCTTGTAGCAGTGGACCCATTTACGCCACTTCCTTCCTTTCAGGACTTCAGAAAGTGAAAAATATCCACTTTCTGTAAAATCTTAAGGTAAAGTCATATCTTATCTAGTGCAATTAAAATTACGGCATAGTTTTCAATAAGTTTAAGCTTTAAATAAAAAATTAAAAAAATACATGAAAAGAAATGCACTTCTTAATCAAGGTTAGTTGGTCTAACCTAAAACTTTATAACTTAAAAAAGGTAAGCACTTGCCTGGAAATGACAAACTTTCTGAAGAAGATTTCCATCTTAGCAGAGATTCTCATGAAATTGAGCAGAAAGGGTAACAAAAGAGGTCTACATATGATAGATTTTTGTGGTTTAAAATTACAACAAGTGGTTGTATCAAAATGAGCATGTAATACCTGGAGTACAGAGTGCTTTGGTCTAAAATAGATAACTATTCAATTATTCAGAATATATAGAACTCATAATTGTTGCAAGTATTTTGAAATGTTGGAAAAAATGTTCCCACTTCAGTTCAGTTTGAGTATTTGTTTTAGGAATGAAAAAAAAAAAAAAACGTGAGCGAATGAGACTGTTACTGGAAAGTACTTTGGGCTTTAATCAAGGTACAAAAGCATCATGTAAGTATACGACATATACCATTCGCCCATCCTTGTTTCAACTAATGACTGACAATAAACAGATTTCTTAAGCATTTTGTTTATCTCAAACACACATTGGTGGAGGCATAAGAACTACCAAAGTCTACAGGATGTCTGCAAACATCTTGAGCCACAAGGTTTTGAGCTTGAACCATTTCTTTTTTTCACATGTAGACATTCCCAAAAAAACAATTTAATCAAGTAAAATGCCATTTATTAATATTAAATAATTCACCCAAGTGGAATATTGTTATTTTGGGTGGCATTAGTTTTTATTTTGCATCTAAAATATATACTCAATGTCAATCTTTTGACTTTTAATTTGGTTTTTGCATATAAGACAGTCAATTTGTGTCTATGCTGTTCACACTAATGCATTTTTATACATGGAAGCCTAAACTGTGGATCCACCTGTGGTAATTGATCAGCACTTTTGCAACATCTGAGCCTGGGGTGACAAAGGTGGGACAAACCGTGCTGGGCATCTGTTTGTTCTTGTTGATCCTGAGGTTTGAACCAGTGACCCTGCAGTTGGAGACCTACCTCATCTGTTTAAAAAAACACTTTTATCATAGTAGAGGGCTCCACACAAGAATATCCTCTTTCAAAATAAAGTTAATTCATGAAGTTTTTCCAAAAAGAATAAATCCTACGTATGGGGTATCAAAAAAGTATCAGAGACACTGTTCATGCAGCTTAAAGGGACCTACAAATAGAGCCATTGACAAACCTGGGTTCAGAAGGTGAACACTGTGTGTTCTTGAGATTAAGCTTTCCTTTTAGACAAAGTCTTAGTGATTTTGTTCGGAATCTGCTTTAGTGTATGGATTACCTCGTCAAGAAGTTTTTGCTTTGTACTTGGTCTCTCTGTTTTTCTGTCTTTTCATACATCCTCGGCTCTGTGCTTCTGCATTTCTTGATGCCTCTTCGTTGTGTGTGTGTCTGTCCCAGACGTGCTGAAGCAGATGGCATCCTTCCATTGCCATTCTGCTGGAGGTTCTCCCTCCCCACTGTGGTCCACTGCCTCCTGCATACTCTAGGCGGAGGACAGAATCAGATTGGAGATTAAATGCAATCTGTTGGTTTCCTTAGCTAGTCCACATTTGGCATTGTGTGAATATGGTTGCAATAAATTAGAAGGAAGTTAAATTATGATGAACTGAAATGTACCATGATGGGATTATAACTGCATTTAATTGGTCTATATTGAATTGAATTTGTATTTAACTTGTTTGGTCTATCACTAGCTTCCTGTCCAGATTCTCTTAGATACAAGCGGGTGTAAATGAAATGGAATATATATCTTTAACACTTGCTGTGTTGTCTAAACCTTATTTCCATCACAGAGAGCTTGCAGCTAAATTTTCTTAGGAAAATTTGGGCTACGATTGGTGATCACTTGCTTATACATATGTCCAGGTCAACTTCTACATGTAACAAATCAGGACAATACAAACTATCAAATATTATGTACTCCATAGAAATTATGACAAAATATTTGAGACTTAAGCCTTGTTTCCACTGAGCCGCACGCTACAGTACAGTCGGGTCCGGTCTGGTTTAGAACGGTCCATGCAATTCAGGTGAGCGTTTCCACTCAAAGCTAGGGCAGGGCACATGGGAGGGTGAAGCTATCAACAACAACAATGGAGGTCAGCCAGGAGCCTCAATTTTTTTCTGCTTGGCTCTTGGTACTTCGTCTATACAAAGAATTTAATGTTGTTTGAGAGAATATTGTGGGCAGCAAATAGGAATACAGCCGGTATCTTGGAACTTATTTTTTGCTGTACTGACCTTCAGTCAACGGGTTTCAAGAGTAGCTCCGGCCTAACCGGTCCGTTCCATTCTTCTATGGATTTACAACCAATGGGGGCCCATAAATGGCATGATTCTGTCTGGCTTAAAGGGGCCATTTTGATTTGATTTGATTTTGATTTTAAATGGTTTATTTCAAGCAATCAAATAAGAATAGTACACAAAAACATTACAATCATTAGTTTTACATTCATACAATGACGAATCAATCTTGGGATAATTGGACATAAAATTAATTATTGCTTGAAAGGTAGTGGAAGGAACCGAATTTATATAATCCCACCCTTGTTCTACCATAACCATTTTATTACATGATTTATCATTATCCGGTTCATAACTTTATCAGACAGAATTAAGAATCCTTGGGTATCAATAAAGCACATGACAAAGATGAATTACTAAATTATTATGTAAAAAATAACTATTTTAGAAATGAAAATGGCAAATGAAGATCAGTTATCTAAAATATATGTAGATTATGTTAATTATAAAAATCATGTGTATGATTAAAAAAAATACTATATCAGTAAAATAAACATAACACTGTTTCAAAAATCTTCATAGCAAAAATTGATCAATTATCAAAAGTTAAAATATGTGCAAATTATGTTTCATTGGGAAAAATGAAAAAAGTGAAGTAATATCATTAAAAATTTATTAATTTAATCATCATCAATAAATGATTAAGCATTTTTTTTTTTAATTTTGTTATAATACGGTAATGTTGAGACATAAAATATCAAAGGGTCCTTATTCTGTTGAATGACCAAGGTTGGTATTTCTTCTTCTGTTGATTAACAGCCGTTCTGGTTTAACAGAGTTTACAGTTGTCTTCGCTGTTGTGTCTGCAGACATTAGATTAAGGTCCTTTTTCTTCTTCGGCTGTTATCAGCGGCGCTGAAAGTTGAGGTCAAGTTGTCTGCAGGTCAGAACTCTCTGCTGAAAATCAGGGTCACTTCAGACTTTGGAGAAAGCGATGAATCCAGGCGCCATATTTCGTGAAATTATATTTGGCTCTTTGATTTATTACTGCATGTTGGTTCAGACGTCCATGATCAAACACTCCTCAAAATCCATCATGGTGTTGACAACCAGAACCTTGGACCGGTCCGGTGGACCGAGTGGTTTGACGTAAATCCTGCACGTTTTAACCCAAGTGTTCTCAATCTGCTTACGCTTCCTGAGAAGCCTGGCATGTTTGCCGATTTCAGCATTCCTTCTGGTCAGATAGTCATTCAGATAAGCAGCAGATCCCTTCAGATTCTTCCTTTGATTCATCAGAGCTAGCTTGTGTTTTTGATTCACAAACCTGATGAGGATCGCTGGTTTATCTGTCTCCTTTCTCCTGGGGAGTGATTGGCAGGTCTCGATGGTATTTAGATCCAGGGAAATCCCTTAAGACAGGGGTCGGGAACCTATGGCTCGCGAGCCATATATGGCTCTTTTAATGATCACATGTGGCTCGCAGACAAATCTTTAATTATAGATTTTTTTTTTTTCATTAGACCAGTCCTTCTCGGGCGCGATGCGATGCCAGAGGCGCGCAGTAGTAGCAGTGCTTAGAGAGAGAAATCTGCGCCAGCGCTATCAGTTACTATTATCTATTATTTCACAGAGTTTGTACCAGCTGGAAACCTGTGAATTGACGTGCCTAAAACTGCGCGCTCCCGTCTCTGAGAAAGAGCGCGCAGATGCGGGGACGGGATGTTAGAGGAAGAAAGCAGAGGGTGGGGCTGAGGTGTTGTGGGGACCGGCAGCAGGTGAATCGCGCAGGGATTGTAAAAACGTAAAACCCGCTGCCCGTCACTCACTGCAGCGTGTGAGTGTGTGTTTGTCTCCCCGTCTACATGTGAGCAGTCTTTGTCACATCTACAGAACATTCAGACCTATGATCACGTTTAAAGTCTCAACGCCTGCATGAAGCAGAAACTCACCACGTATCAACCAGACTAGACCATCAGCAAAACTACCACGAGAAATACTCATCATTTATTAGCAACAGAATAACAATGTTATTAAAAAGAATCCACAGACTTATTGTACTTTAAAAATGTTGAAATTAAATCAAATGCACACATTCATTTGTATATTTAGTTTTAAACATATTGTCACGGACTGAGTTGGATGGCTGTTGGGCCGCGTTGAAAGTTCTGGAGTTCATTGAACGCGTCAAGCAGAGATCTGATTGGCTCTCAGTTCTGTCGCTCAGCCTGTTGTTAGGTAGTTTGGACCAATGGGGTTCAGCTATGGGCCGAATAAGGGAAATGGGAGGGCTGCAGCGGGAGCAGGGGAATATAAAGTTGGGAGAAGCGCTCTCGTGTCAGCGGGAGAGATTCAGGAGTTGCTGAATTAATTGAACGGCGTTTGTTGCGGTCTGCAGTAACCAGAATAAAGAACTTTAAAAGAGGTTAAGTCTCCGTGCCTCAGTGTGGGGAAGGGACACTACATTATTGTATGGCTCTTTCGAAATTACATTTCAAAATATGTGGCATTTATGGCTCTCTTGGCCAAAAAGGTTCCCGACCCCTGCCTTAAGACGTGAGAAATGATTCCACTTGGTGTTCCAGAGACACTCCATCGCTCCCCGTTTCAGAAGAACTGCTAGCAATGCTAGCGCTATTATCATTAGGAATACTAACTCCAGCTGCATTTAGCTTTGGCCGAGGTTTGATCGGTAATCCAGTGAGAATGTCATTATTCATCCTTGCTTGTTGTTCTACACGGTCCAATCTTTTCTCCAGAATGTCGACCAGGTTTACTCGTTGCTCGTTCTGAGCTCAGTGCATGCTAAACTCTTCCATTGACTCCATAACAGGAGTTAGCTAAGCGGTCACTTGCTCCATGAAAGGGTACAACATAGCTTGGATATTATCAAGAATCATTTTAAGGTCTTCGTAGTCATCTGTTGCTTGGTTTTTCTTAGGGGCCATGGTCAGCTTTCTTTTTTTGTGAAAATCTACTTTTAAGACACTTGAAGATAGTTGTAACTTGTTGCTTTATGCGGCTTCATGGTTTCACCCCCCCCCCCCCCCCTCTCTATAATCACCCTCGTATCCCCCCCTCTTTAACATCCCTCTCTCTTCTTCCGTCCTTTCCTTTTCCGTCCGGTCCAACATAAAAGATTTTCAAATATGATTAAAATGAATAAAGTTTGGCCTCGATTACAAAACAAGTTTATTCAGACATACCTCTGGATTGTCAGAAGATTCATAACCCCCTGTTGTTAAAGTAAAATTTGTCCAACACAAGAGGCCTTCAGCTCTCATCTGTTGGACAGGAAAAGTTAAAAAAATAAATATATAAATAAACAAAGAAGATATTTGTATAGCTGCCGTAAGCCACACTGCCCGTGCCGTAACACGTAACTGGAAAAAATTATAATGGAAACGCTTAAAATACCAAGAGGAGGGGAGAATATTTTAGGCTTTATCAGTCAATATATAGTGATACAATGAAACTGTGTTTTTCTTGTGTATTTGTTATTAAATTTCGTTTAATGTCTATCATCCACATTTTCTACAGCATTCCTTCCGGATTTCCCTTTTTCTAATTTTCTTTACCCTTTAACACCAGGGGGGTATTCCAGAAAGCAGGTTATGCTAGCTCCCACGGTAAGTTTGAGGCTAAGGAAGTTGATAACCTCAGCTTTCGGTTCCAGAAATGGAGGTATGTTTCAGAGTATGTCAAGTTGCCATAGCAACTCATGCTCTGAACATAACCTGGTCTGGAGCAGGTTTAGTTGAAGGTTAGTTTCTTTTCAGAGAGATGAAGCAGCATGGTGTGTCCATTTGAAGATGATTTAGTGGATGAAGAAGCTCAGATAATACTTTTTCCACCGTGAGAGGGTGATAAGACCACATATGGATGTGTTATGATAGATGTTAAGTCAGCTTAAAACTTAAAACATGTAGTTTTCAGACAGTTATTTTACTTTCATTCAAATTAATTCAGTTAAGTAGGTGCACCGCAAGGGATTGTGGGATACCATTCCCTTTGCCTGTCAGGATGGATTTGGGTTTAAGTTTGGGTTTTAAGTTTTAAAACACGTTTGGTTTTTGACCAAATGTGTTTAGTTGTTTAGCTGTTTTACATTGTTTTTCCATGTCTTGCCGAGTTATTTTGTTCTACCATGCTTAAGTCTCTGCACCATGAGTGAGAGGGAGGGAGAGGATGATGAGTTTATATAGCACCCCTACTGCCAAAGCTTATAATGACAATGACAGAAAATTCCTAAATGAATTTATGCACGTCGTGCATATTGTTTCGTTATTTTTGTTTTTATGAAAATCAGTTTATCTGCCTGCTCAAACTTAGACATATGAGAGTTCAAGAATTATAATTAATTAAGATGGAAAAAATATTAATTGAATTGGAGCAATATGACATTTAGTTAGATAAATATGTAAATTTGAGTTGTATAAACAATTATTGAGTTTTATAAATGTAAGAATTTAAGTTGAATAAATTTACTCAATTACTTGTTACCAATAGAAGTATTTCATTTAAGTTGGCAAAATTGGATAAGTTATATATATATGTGTCACAAGGAAAATGGAAATAAGAGCAGAAACTCTTTCTTTTGCTGATGCAGCCGTGTTACTTTTTTGATGGACGTATAATCTTCATACGCCGTCATTAAAATCTCAGACTCTGTCTCACTGAAGAGTAGCACTTTCTTTTTTTTTCACCACGCGTTTCCATGGTGACTCCGGAAATAGGCGATCCATTGAGAATGTCTTTAAGTACTTGACGTGCATGTGCATTAACCCAGGTTTACCAAGTCGAGCGTAATTACGCTAACTCATATCCGGTCTTTTGGAACCGACATACCCAGAGTAAGCTAGTTCAGGCGGATTTCAGCCAGAGTTCCGGCTTAAAGTCAGTGTAGTTTAAATATGCTTCCTGGAATAACCCCCAGAGCTTTAGCTCCAGTGCTGGCATTACCTACATTTTTACACAATCAACGTAATTTCAGTGGATAAAGCGAAGAAAAGTAGCCCTGTGCTGCTATACAACACTTTACAGTAGTGAACCGCTCATGCAGTCAATGTAAATTAGCTGATTCTGCCGTGGAAAAAAGCATCTTTGCTCCATCATCCAAGTCAGTGATGTGTTGCATATGAGTGAAAAGCTGCAATGAAAATACAGATTTGATTAGGTAAACAGCCAAAGCTGGTGACTTATCTGGTGTTGCAGGGTTAATGAATAGTGTTTTATAATGTTTTCCAACTTTTTCAAGCAATGCAATTCTTAAAATGTACATATATTTATATATATTTCTAATTCTGGTCAGACATACTGTAAGTACTAATTACACATTTATCTGCTTTATGATATTAGTCCTAGGAGATATGAAGAAAAACATACATGGAACACCTTTAAACTGTGTGCACTCCACAAGGCCACAGCACACTCAATTTGCATCTTCATTTCTAAGCAAGCAGAATTTACTGGGCTAGTTTATAATTAAGTCTAGTGGTGCATGAACTTTCTACATCTGCAATCAGCACAAGTACAGCTATTTCTCCCTCTGCAGGCCACGGTTTTCTTTTGTTGAGTATGTCTCACATCAGAGCTGTTCTCAAATGTGAGAGATCTTGATGAAACCAGAATGTAATTATTGGCATGGCAGCTTTAGGACGGAAGAAGGATCTAACCGTGGTTCAGTGAACAACGCGCTGCAGTTTCAAATCGAGAACATTCGCCTCTTTTCAAGGGCAATTATTTCAACTCTGTCAGGCATCCCCCTCCTCTCCAAATGTCAACAGAGGAAAAAGAGCTATTGTAGAAGTTATAAAACACTCCTACATCTTATTAAGAAGTTTTTTGGCTATTCAGAGCCCAGCATCAACATATATGCAATCCAAAAACCACATGGGATGTTTCTTACATCATCCCTTTTATGTGTGTAAAACTGTCCTGTTCGAGGAAGAAACAAAAGTTCAAAGAATTATCCAGAGAGTTGAGCAACAAACCAGCAATACTGAAAACCACATAAGCTTTTTATCGTTTGTTTCTTCCTTTTTTTTTTTTAACAAGGTGAGGTTAGTCACTGTGTAGAAAAATGGACATAGGTATGCTGGATTGTGACATCCGTCGGGAGCTGGTCTCTTATAAGTTTAAGCAAGATTGTCAATACTTTAGAGCAATGGTTCCCAATCTCCGGTTCATGGAGAAAACTAACATGAATTTGTAACATGTATTTGTAATAATAATAAACTTTATTTGTATAGCACCTTTTCAAGTTAAAAATCACAAAGTGCTTCAGAATAAAACACAAAGTAAACACACAAAAGTAAAAACAGAATTGGAAAAAGGCAATGTTAAAAAGATATCATTTATCGGATTTTTAGAAGAAAACCCTGGGTCTATGGATGTGAGGTCTTCCAGAGGAGCCACTGCTCTGTCATCTTCAGTTTTTAGCCGGGCTCTCTTTAGAGCAAACAGCAAGCAGACCCTGGTCACATGATCTGTGAGTCTGTGAGTGTATGGCCGCACAAGGTCTTTTATATAGACTGGTGCTTGGTTGTTAAGTGTTCTCTATGTTAAAACCAGGGTTTTAAAATGCACCGGGAAATGGATAGGGAGCCAGTGCAGCTGGATTAGTAATGCAGTTATGTGTGAATACTTAGAAGTTTTGGCTAAAAGCCTTGCAGCAGTGTTCTGAAAAACCTGGAGCCGTTGGATAATTATTTTACTTAGACGTGTTAAGATGGAGTAGCAATAATCAAGGCGAGAAGAAATAAAAGCATGGATGAGCATCTCAATCTCAGAACACGACACAATTGGTCTCAGTTTGGCAATGTTTTTTAAATGATAAAAACAAGAACAAACGACCTAATGTGAGAATTGAGATAAAACTGCGTCTAGAGTAATCCCAAGGTACCTCACAGAGGGCTTAGTAAAAGAAGCAAACGGACCCAGCCCCTGGACTATCAGAGGGAGCAATTGTCAAGAGCACAGACGAGGACCTCAGTTTTAGACTCATTTAGTTGAAGGAACTTCTCATGAATCAAATTTCTGACCAAATTAAAGACACCTGCATAAAATCTGAATTTTAAAAACATCCTGAGGTTTAAAAGACATATACAGTTGAATATCATCAGCATAATAATGGTAAGAAATATCCTTAAAATAGCTTAAAATATGCTGCAAAGGCAGCAGATTTAAAATAAACAAAAGATGACCCAAAACAGACCCTTGTGGTACACCAGAAGTGAGGGATGCATAATCTTATTCTAAAAGAAGTTTTATTTGGGAAGAACACTGGATTCTCCCCACTACATTCAACTCATTCTTGAGAGATGTTGCTTGGTCACGTCGAATATACACCCACTACTTTTTTACAGCGGCTTCGCGGCATAAATCAAACAAATGAGCTTCCAGACATTTGGAACATTATCAATAAACATTCAGATCACCTGTTCAACTAAGTTTAGTCGGTCTGATCTGTTGCTGCGCAGCGTTCACCTGCTGCTCTGCATGCTTACCTCCACTTTAATCTCGTAAATTTACGAGTTTTTTCTCATAAATTTAGGACTTAAAATCTTGTAAATTTACGAGTTTTTTTCTCATAAATGTACAAGTTTTTATCTCCTAAATTTACGAGATAAAATCTCGTACATTTTTTTTCTCATAAATGTACAAGTTTTTATCTCCTAAATTTACGAGATAAAATCTCGTAAATTTAATTTTTCTTTTTTGGTGGCCCTAATTCTCCGTCGTACTATTTTGATGATGTCGAATTGCTAAAAATAATTCACAAAAAATGAGTGTTCTGATCTAACTGCACATGGTGAGAGATGGTTGGTTATTCCATTTAGGTTTGCAATAACTGTTTAAAAATCAGTCATCATATAAGCTCCATCTGTAAATCTGTCTCCCTTCTGATCATTTTGTATGCAAGGCAGTCCGGCTCAATAAATAGGCTATCTGTTCATCAGTAACAGATAATGCAAGGCTTGCCAGCATAGCTGAATTGGATTTCCTCTTGGCCACTTAACAGTCGCTCTGGTCAGAAAACAAAGAGAATAGATTTTTAACTTTTATCAAATTGCTCTTTTCTCTTCTGCTTTATGCACTTCTAACAGTGAAACAGAAGGAATTTAGCATTTCAAGCACACTCAAATTTGACAAAAGGTGGATGAGATCACTGTCCTGAGCTATAAGTTATTTTTTTCCTTCACATTCATTGTGTACAGAATGAAAGCATCTAAACAGAGGAGGAAATGTTAGAGAATGGCAGCTCCAGACAAATGCGACAAAAGTGCTGAGTAATGACTCGGTTGAATGTGTAAAACTACATTTTTCTTCAGACTTAAGGAGCATGGAAGCAGTTATTAAACCTAATGAAGGGAAATGTACTATTTATTTGGCTTGCCTCAGTTGCCATAAAAACCTCTCACAGAATAATAAAATAAGACCATGAAATCTGCATTAACTGATCTTTCGGTTCTTGTATTGAAAGATTTAGGCCACAAAACAAAACAATTCTCTGATGAGATGTTCAAGCCCAGTCATCAGCATATGTGTGAATCAAATGAACACCATTGAAATAAAAGATCCACTGTCCATAATGACTTCTGGTACTAGACTTTTCAAATCAGATGAGTCAAAAGCTCATTTGGCTCAGCAAAAATAAATAGATTTTTATAATAAAGTATGTTGAAAACCACATTCAATTCTGCAGGAAAGTCTACATGTCACTGTTGGCAACTATGTCTATTTATTACATAAGTGTCTTGTTGAAGAAAAAAAAACATTTTATGTACAATTTGTAAAATAACTATTACTTTTTAGTTCATCCCATATTGCACTTTTCCTGAAAATTTTATACATTTTTTATGTCTTTACTATCTTGTTTTCTGACAATTTTCAAGCTCAGACTGTCAGAATAACCTTTCCTCTTTTTTTGTTTCACTTTGTTTCCATAAATGTAGGTATTTATGTAGTTGAATTATTTTCAGAACTTGTTTTATTAGTTATTTTTTTTGTTTTTTCAAAAAGTCTAAAAAGCTTGCCCCATAGTTACACATACAGTACAAGCCAAAATCCAGAATTTCCAGATCCTAATTATTCCACCATGACTAACTTTTAATTAAACAAAATAAAACTAATAACATATAAACATGTATTTTTATGTTTTTATTAAGTTTTTTTAGAATTTCAATCAACACAGGACATTTTAATTTCACAATCTGGAAGTCTTTAGAGTAGCTGGGTCATGAGCTAAAAGCAATAGTAGTGAAAAATAAAGACTTAAATCATAAATTATTTAAAAAAAAAGAGGTTACACCGAAGTCGATTTTCTTTTCTCTATTATACTGGATGGCATTCTTGCCTTGACATATTGACTTTGAAGGACTGTTTTGCTTCATCTGTGTTGTTTTCAACTCTGACTGCTCTTATCAATCCTCTGTGAAAACAGTGGATGATGACAGGCTAATGTAAGCCCACTGCAAAACAAGAAGAGCTCACTAAAGAAGAGGTCCCTTTCATTTGTTAGCTTTTCTAGATTAGATTTGTTTCTTTGTCCCAGACTTTGTGACTTTAATGATTTTAACATTTTTAAACTTCTTCTGCTCAAGTGGTCGTTGAAGTTCTGTTTGTCTTTAAAAGCCTATTTCCTTTTATATGACACCATCTTACAGGAAAAAAATCTTGCAGATTTTTTGTGTTATTTTGTTAGCAAAGTTTTTTCATTGTGCCTGTTTGTCTTCCTTTCCTGGTCAGTTTTTCTTTAATTTCCACCCACTGCTTTGGCATATCTCTAAGATTTGAGTTTTTGGAAGTAGCGACTATTCCAGTGGGTGGCAAGAAAGACTGAGGGGCCTATTTAAAGAATGTGAAACAGTGTGAGCAGCAAAAGTCTTTCTTAAAGCAGTTTATCCAAACTGGATCTCAAGTACTGATATGATTTCAAAAGGAGCTACTTGTAAGACCCACATTCCACAGAACCCCACTAACAATCCCCCTGTACTCTTCAATCGCCATGAATCGATGAGGGAGGTTGGGGGCTGTCTTTTAATCTGCAGAAAACTTCTCCGAATCTCTGGAGACTGCCAACAGAGCAGGAAGTGGGTCAGGAACCTTGGGAGTTGAATGGGAGAGGGTTGAATTTGATCAGCAAGTATGAAAGCATCAACGGTGGAACAGGACACAACAACCTTATTAACCATCCCAGCATAATCAGATGGGTTCCTGTTGATCCTTCTTCACTGTTTATTGACTTATCCTGTCTGTGCAAAACAGACCACTGAACTTCACCTTGTTTTAATAACAGCCCAAACTTTTACGATTAAATGTTCAAAGTGATACAACTAATTAAAATAATCAGTCAAAAAATACACAAAAGTTTCTAGTCTTAAAGTCCCTCTCCAGTAAAACCGTTCCGTCCATTTTCCATATCACAAATAAGCTCTTTTTCAAACAGCTTTTTTTGTCTGTTCCTGATTCACAATGATATCAATAAAGAAATACTCAGAAATCCAATTTTAATCTTAATTTTCGTAATATATTCCCAATATACTTGTTTTACATGTGTAACCGGTCGCTTTCTGCGTTGTGCTGGCTAATTATTTGGCGTGACACAGTGTTAACCCCTGGAGAGAAGCCTCCCTTTATTTCTGGGAACAAACAAACAGAAAACAATACATTGTATGATCCTGCCCACTCCAGTTCGCATACAAACATAACAAAACAAAATTTAAGCTTTGACAGTGAATCCCCAAAATATCTCTCCTAAACCACCAATACCAAGAAGAAGAAGGAGGGAGGGGCTATGACTTGGAGTGTAATGCAGCAGTTTGTTAGACATCTCTCAAGTATGGTAACACTTCAACAGATTTTGTGCTATCATAAAATAAGATAAGAGTTATCCCGGTTACACATGTACAAATGGCAAAAAAAAATCCTAATCTTGATCCTAAAATATCCTCCATATTTTATGTTCTCCATCATCAGAAAAATGCCCTAAGAATATGTTTAAAACATCAAGAACGCATTTTTATCAGTGGATCCTTAACACACCACTATAAGGTATCGTGGTGGCATTATCTGATCAGCTGCTTTGCTGCAGAAAGTAGCCGTGGTTACATGGGCAAAATATCTTGATCGGATCAATGGTCGGATAAAAATTCAACCGTGCACATGAGCCCAGAGAAACTTTTTCCGATTAGAACAAATGTTTACATGGGTCACACTTTCGGTCGGAATAAATCATTTGCACATGAGCAGTAGTGTGGAAAATACCTTTAGCGTAAATGAGTCCCGTTGTACACAAACTGCTGCCGCATACATTTATGTAGCAGCTCGGTAATATACGAGACGATCTTCCAAACATGCTTTTATTAATGTAATGGATATTATGAAGCGCCTGTTCGC
The DNA here is from genome assembly GCF_053564925.1 of Oryzias latipes. Lineage (NCBI taxonomy): Eukaryota > Metazoa > Chordata > Actinopteri > Beloniformes > Adrianichthyidae > Oryzias > Oryzias latipes. The sequence goes on from NC_136240.1 coordinate 13,358,440, forward strand.
TTATCGTTTTATTTTTAATCTGTGTGGTCCATGCTTTTTTTGTGGAAGAATGGAGCTGGAAGAAACCAGGGTTAGGAGAGGCTAACAAGCGCTCACAACATTAGCCTTGTTTGATCATGGACACAAAATCCAGGACCATGAAACGCTGCAATCTGCATCTTGGCTGCACGTAAATGTGTGGGAATAACATCAGCCTTTATTTTGTCGGAGCACGCCTGGAAACACAATTCCACGTGATTGTTTGAATGGTTTCTAAGGACGACATTTCTGCTTTAAAAAGTTTGCACACCGCCCCAAAGCCGCTGTGTGTGCTGGCGGTCCGAGCTTTGACCAGACACACGGTTCCCTGTGTCCGGCAGCCGCTAACCCAGAGCGGCGGGTTGGCTCGCAGTCCGAATTCTCATACATAACAAAACAACGAAATGCACACGTAACAAAGCATCCTCCCCTCAAACACATATTAATAAATCCGGCTGCTCTGCTCAGAGAGGTTCACTCGGTCCACTGGCACCCGCCACATCTCCCTCGTGAGGGGTGTAAGAGAGGTGAGATGCGAAGAGCGGAGCGGTGCTTTGCACGGGGCGTCCGCAGAGCAGCTGGTCGGTCCCGTATGCGCTCCAAAGCTTTCTCTTAGCAAAACACCGTTTATGCATGACGTAAACCAGAGCAGTAGTGACACACGATCTGAATGAACCGTTTACATGCACAACGATCGGATCAACAATCTGTATAACCCACCTATCTCGATCAGAAAGAAATTTTGATCCTAACAAGTCTGATCGGGGCAGAGTATTCCGAACGGCGCGTTTACATGATGCATTTTTCTTCTGATCAGGCATTCTTTCCGATTACTTTTGCCCATGTAAACGCGGCTAGTGATTAGGGCAAGGAAGGTGAAGCAAAAAGGATGTGGAAGGGCCTTCTAAATGTGCTTTGACTCAATATTTACATGCAAAGAATAGCTGCTAAAGGCTTTGGGAGCGATAACGTAAAGCTACTGGAGTGGCTAAATCAAGACTTGAGTACACTTCTGTCCTTCCAAAAGTACAGCAGAGGCAAGAAATTTCAGCAAATACTTTTGCACTTTGTCACTTCCACGTACAATAAAGAATGCGTCAAATTTCCAAGAGATTTCTTGAGAAAACGCTTGACATAAGTTGAACAAATTATAAAGAATTCAAAAATATTGAGCAAGTTCTATTATTGAAGGAAGACATTTGAATCCCAGGTGCAAGTGCATGTAGCTAAAGCATTCAGCAGCAAATTCCTTTTTATCTTTATGACCGAAACACACATATTACGTGTTCATCAGGATTGTTTTCTGTAGCTATTTGTTAGTTTGTTTTATTTTTTTATGCAACTAATGTTTATATTTTGCAGTATAGTGTCTCAAAGCAATTTATCTCTATCATTTTATAAACATTAAATCTGTTTTTGGAGTTACTGTTGGTGACACATCAGACTACTTGCTCAACTAAAGCAAGCGTCATTTACAAAGAGAAAGAAAATCCAAGGCCATTTTAGAACAATAAATGTCAATGTAAAATATTGTCTTATTATAACAAACTATTTAACATTTAGATTAAAAAAATACTCTTATGTGTGAAACATGTCCTATTAAATAATATGAGACTTTAGTTGAGACATATGGGTTCAGTCTGTTATGGTTTGCTTTCTCACTGAAGAACAAATGACAGCAGAGAACAAGTTATAATAGTCCCCAAGGCCTGGTTGGATGGAACACTTTAATATAATATTAACACAAACAGATTATGTGTTGGGGTGGCAGTTGGCATGCAGGATGATATGAAAATTGGTTTAATATGGTTCCTGAAATATTACATTGTAAAATTTGAGGAAGTTCCAGGAACACATCAACTTCTATTTTTTTTTCCAAAGCTTGAAACTGTTGTGCGATTTCAATTGCAGCACACCTGAGACCCTGTGCAGCCTTCCATTCTTCTTTAATGCATATTGTCAGCTTTCTTAATGGAAACCAGATAAAGGCAATATCTCATTTGGTAATGACATTGTTCTTTTTCAGAGATCAGATTTTGCATAGCTCTAAGTTGTGTACTAAAAATATTTTAAATCAGAACTAAAACTTTTCACAAATAAGTGAAGGCATACACCTAAAACATGGAACGTAAATATGCAGAGATGTTTTATAGGTGCAAGATTTTGTAATTACATGTTTTCTTCATACATTCCAACATGCTTGGGGCAGCTGTTAATGCTACACGTGCTAGACTGCCATAAGTCTTTGTATGGTCAGATAGAAGTTCATTACTTCACAATTGTTTTATGCATCAAAGCAAATAAAATGAAACCGATTATAGTCATAGTTTAAATTCTCATTTGTCTGAATTAACACAAAAAGATATACATTTATAGTTAGCTATTTCAAAGGAAAACATTTGCACCTATGAGTCAACTAATGGAAAAGAAATGCATGTGAACGTACAGGCTGGGAACAGATTTTCTTTTTTTAATACTGGTAAAAATGATGTAAGTTTAGGCAAAAGTTACATGCTGTTAGTGCTTTTTTACGGAATTTGGTTTGCTTAAACGTTATCTTTTACATCACTTTAACACACTTAATTGTTTGATCTTACTTATCAGAATGAGATTTCTGCTCCCAAAATGTCTTTGTTGCAAAAAAGATTAAAATGAAAGTCTTTAAAAAAAAAACAACCTGTACATGGTCTTTCTTTGTTTATTTGTTGCTAGAAATAGCTCCATTCCAAAGGCAGGGTTGCTGGCAGAAGTCATTTTTTCTTGTTCAACTGCATTTGCTAAACAAAGCCTAAAAAAGAAGCACATCCATTTTTTTTAAAGGAACAAAATATAAGTATCTACCAAGAGTTGCCACGGGGATCTGCATTTTTTTTCCATCTCCCTGCTGTGACTGGAAGAGGAAAAGGAGGGTTTTCGGAGGGAAACAACAGCGCTGTCAGCTGCTAGTGCACTGGGCGCTGCGGGCCAAACAGAGGAGGAAGCAGCACTTAATAAAAGGATTGGATTAGAGAAGCTGATTATTCTTCAGAGTTGAGTGAATGGAAAGAAAAGATTGAATGAGCTGGAGTGAATTAGTGTGAATGTAAGCATCTATGTATCTCCAGGAGCCTCACTTTTCTTTTTTTTCTTTTTGAAAACTGCAAGCGTGGGAACATTTTTTTTTATATTTGCTTGCAATCCTAATTTCATAGGACAAAGACATATACTCTTTAATTTTTGGTGAGAAGGGGTTCATGTTTTACCTTTAAAATGTGCATTTTTACTAAAAATGGAACAAACAATAGTATGTTTCAATATACATGCCCTATGATTAATTTACCGATTCCAGGGCTGTGCTTGCATGTGTATGATGTGAGTGTGTGCTTGCGCTTGCGTGTGTAAATATGAACATGTGTATCTGTCAACTAAGAAAAACAGAGACTGAGCTTGTGGGAAAAAAAATAACCTTTTACCACCCTGTTTCTCATTCCATGTTGTACTTCAGGAGTCAAAACAGGTTATTTCATTTAGACACAGCAGCAGGAGAGAAGCTAACTGAACGGGGAGAATCTGAATGATCCCAAATATGGAGACGTGATTACCCGTGTTTTTGTAGAGCTCTTCAAAATAAATAAACCTGATCTCTCAATATCATCCGTGTTTTTCATGCTTTGTAAATTAGACAAACACAGACACCACTCCATGTAGAAATCAGGCCAAAAACATAATTGACTTTTTAAATTCTGCTTACTAATCATTCTCCTACTTGTACGCATACCTTTCTGATTTTAGTTCCAATTTGCACGATTCTGATCTTTCCTAAACCTGATAGTTTTCTTCCTACTGTGAACCCGCCGTGTTTTACTCTTGTCCCTGTAGATTTAAAACTTTTTTGTTTACTTTTACTCCTAAAAAGCTCAGCTTGGCACAGCGTACAGCGACATTTGCGATTGGTAGATAATTACTTTGTCACAGCAAATATTGGTAAATATGATGAACTGCAAATCTGTTAGTTCTAATTTTGCCACATTTGTAAGGAACATGCATGTACGGCAACGTCTTCCTATATTCTATGAACAAATCCTAAGAAATCCTGGTTCTAATAATAATTTTATAACATTATTTTTTAAAGTTTCATTTTATAGTAGGAGAGAGGGTGTGTGTACATCTGCGTGTGTGTGAGGGTGTTGGTGATGGTGGTGGGGTTTATAGCATGCCTGAGGCAAGATGCAATGTAAGCACAGCATGAATAATGAAATAATGACTGAAATATGAAAGGGCGATGCAGGCCACGCTCTCTCTTTTGGGGGTCGACAGGTGTTTGCTGGAGCAGAATCCATTTGAATGCTGTCGGAAGATAACTGCTGAGAAGGGAAAGTGCAATAATTACAAGCTGCTCATGCTGAAACAATAACGTAGCCATAGGCGGAAATCCCATGGGGTTAGAGGTTGTCATGTTGTAGTGTGTCAACAAGTGAAGATCAATTTTGCCAGTCTGAAAGCATAAGTCATAGTTGATAGGAAACAATTGTGTCATGACTTTTGCTCCCAACTAATGTCTAAGGGAGAAATTATTCATTTTTCAGTCAGATTTATTTTTAATTGGGAGAAAGGAGCTTTTTTTTAATTGCAACCAACCTTCATTTTTTGGGTTTTGAGGTCATGACTGAGAAAATGTTTCTTTATTACAGCACAGATACATGCATGGTGATTATATGTAGAACAAAAATGGCGTGAGCAGAATCATGGGAGTGTAAACGCAGCTCAGTGCTCCACTCCCCCTCCACTCTGCACTGTTTGTAATTGATGTTTTTGACAGTTAAACGACACAAATTTCCTCTGATTCTGATGTTATTTTCCTTGCAACTTGGGTCCGTTTTGTGATTGGTCAGTTTTAATTGCCAGAGAAAATGAAAACTTCTGAGTGAAGCTACTTCAGCAACACCACCATCTCCAGCTGCAACCTTTCCTCAGAAGGAGAACTCAAACATGCCAATAACACCCAAGAAGCCTGTTCAAGACTGTAAAAATAAGTTTCAACAGTGAAATGGAGCAAAGGCTTTGATGGTGTCTGCTGCAAAAAAGAACAGAGTGCATTCCCATGTGGAAAGTTGGTTCTAATTCCTCAGCCAACGTTACTAACCGTAATGAAGAGCCTCCTGCCAAACCGGCTCCTGTAGCGTCTGAATCACCTTCAGCCCGACCAACTAAAGCTGACGAACCACCTGCAGCTCTTCCCAAAGAGGATAATTCAACCAGACCAATAATAAACAATAGGACTAGTAAAGTTTGTCAAAAGACGGTCCAATCCTAAAATGAGCAAAGTATTCATCATTGAAGTTGATCCTGCCAAGAAAGAACAGAATGCAGCAACTTATGACGACAAAAAATATTGCTGAATACAGTAAAGAATCCAATGATCTGACTCATAGAAAAACTATTAAAACACCAGCTTTACCTAAGATTTACTAAGGCTTATTGAAAGTGAAAGTAATTAAGAAAAAAAACTCCAATGCTTAAAAAAGAAATACTCCTCTAATAAGTGAACATCTCAAACATCTGAGAAACTTCTCCAGCAGAAAAAAAAGATTATTTCCGATGCTCTGAAAGCTGACCTGAGCCCAGATGAGATAAGCTGTGGGAGAGCACGTGGAGGAAGCTGAAAGCTCCTTGAGTTAGCAGCGGCAATAAAACAATGACATTGGGTCTTGGTTGTCGCAATCCCGTAGCCAAGAGAAAGAACAACAAAAGAAACCCCTAAAGAAAAATAAAAAATAAAAAAAAAGAACGCCTTTAAAGAATTATGTGTAGGAGCTAGAAGTTCGACAATCTCTTGAAGAAAACCCAATAGCTGAAAGGAAAACATCATGAAAAATCAGACATCTCCGGCAAAGTCATAAAGATGGAAACATCTGTGAAAACATGGAGGAGTGTGTCAAATAAAAACAAGACATCTCTAGTCCAGCAAGAAAAAGACTCCACAATGTTTGCTTTGGTCCAAGGGATAAAAATCTGCTGGAAGAAGGAAAATAATGGTCCCATCAATGACCATCAACCGATTGTTTTTCCCTCCAGCTCCACCTATCAGAGGTCGTTACAGTGAATCACACCACGATCCTCACATGTAGTTCAGCCCTTCCTGATACAACCCTGTGCAATTACACAGACTTTGGACAAAAACCAACAGATATCATACACTGCAAAAACTGGCTCCTTAGAAATAAGGCAAAAATGCAATGGCTATTTTTTTTTTACAAGCAAAATGAAGTAAGAGAATGGGGTTTTACCAAGAATTCTTATTTTAAAAAATAAAGTCTATTCACTACGACTTCTTTCCTCAAACCAAGATTATCTTACTATTAAAAAACCTTCTGTATAAGATTATTTGAATAAGAAAATCAGAATTTTTAGTCTTGAAAAAAGTTACTTTTACTTTCTGAAGATTTTTTTTGCAGTGTAATAACAAAATACAGTACAATACTCTGCTTTAGCAGATACACAAAACCAGCTGGCAGAGGAAATACAGGAAATCTTTCAAAAAATGTCTCAACTAAACATGTCATATCATTTAAAAATGAAACCCAAAAGGACATATTCTGAAGAACCCTTCTTAGAAAAACTTGACCAACTCGATTAAAGCAAAAGAATGAGTTAAACAATAAAAAAAAATTAGAAATACACCTGCTTACTGACACTATTTCAAACCATGTGAAAATCAAGATGAGTCAGACCGCTGACAACCGCTGTCAGTGGAAAAAATAACTTCACTCAAAACTCCTTGTGCGTTTAACCATGATATATTTTACCTTCCCCCAAAACCTGAGACATTATCCCCCAGATATTCTTAGTGTGGGTAATCCGGTTTCTCACATCTTAAATTATCAGACTTATGAAAGTTATTCTGTTCCAGACTCACCTTTCCACAACCCCTCTCTGTCTCTTTCTTTCCTTTTCCATTTCCGATTTTTTTTTTTTTTATTGTATTCTAAAATAGAAAAATCTACTTCTTGAAAAACTCGTTCTTACAACTGACATTTTCTCTTTTTAACCCTAAATCCCCTCCGTCTCTGTAGTATTTTTAGGGGCTTTGGTCTCGTTAATGTGTAAAATCCTTTTTTTTTCTTTCATTTCATTTAAGAAACTTCAGACACATGCCCCACAAATAGAAACTTCTCCAGTTTTTATAATTCTATTTTGACTGTCATATAAAAATCAAGAAAGTATTGGTTCTCTCATGACTAACTTGTTAATACCTTCGTACTTTGGCGATTTTTTTCCAAAATCTCTCATCTTCTTACTTCTGACATACTTTAAACTAAAGTAAGATATTAAAGGTTTTCAATCAACTTCCACCTTCTTGAATGGATAACAAATCATTCAGATTTATCATCAGAATTTACGAAAAGACTCCATTTAATATCCTAAAATTCAATTTGCATGTGCAAATCTAAATGTCTCCAGGAAGTAATTTTTTACAGAAAAGATAATTGATTTATGTTGACAGTGATTCAATTAAATTTCTTGTAGTATTTTCTTGCCCATAAAGGTAGGATTAATTAAATTTTTCCTAGGAAGGCCCATAATTGTAAGTTAACTGTACGATGGACTTGTTCAACGACTGTTTCTTTGAATTGTCTTCATGTGATTTATTTTCTTGTTAATTTTTGGTTTCTTTGACAGACCCAATTTAATAAGAAATATTATACGTCAAAATAAATGTGCAAATTTCTCCAAGCAATTATTTCCTTTTCTTTAGTAACGTGTATGATTCTCAGAGCCAGACAGAAATTGTTTATGGGTGACAAATTAGAAAATAATTTGTAATGGTCCGCAAGCTTGACATTTGATTCATGTTTGGTTAAACTTTCATGAGCCAAAGTGCAAACAGCAGAAGACTATGCCTGTTCAGGATGAAGCATCTTTTAAAAAAATAATTACCTTTTATTTCATGCCAGCTATGATTGTACCCACTGTAAGAAGATCAGATAGAAAGTGTCACCGTAGTAAACCCAATGTCCACCAAGAAGACTTCCCATGATCTGCATCATGTAGGTCAATAGTTAAATTCTGCAAAAGGGTTTGCCACACTCACCATTTCAATTGACCTTTGTCCCTTCAGGACCCAATGGTCTATGCCAGGGGGGTCAAACTCATTTTCACTGAGGGCCACATCAGCATGGTGGTTGTCCTCGAAGGGCCAGATATAACTTATACATGTAACTAAAAGCAATGAAAAATAAATGTAACTACTCCTTAATGATAAATAACTCATTATTAATTTATTCTAACCTTTTAAAGTGACAATTACAGTTACATAGAAAGCATATGTTTGCTTGTTACTCTAGCATAAATCCTTTTGCATTTGATTCTGTCAGGTTAGGTTATATGGACAGTGTTTAAGTCCGAATACATAGACGCCCAATTCCATAATTCAAGTCCAATTCCCCCTAGAGATGAATAAATACACATCATTTTTTTATTTTTGTTTAAGAAATTAAAAACGTTTATGCTCTCGCGGGCCACATAAAATGACATGGAGGGCCACATTTGGCCCCCGGGCCTCGAGTTTGACACATGTGGTCTATGCAAATGCTCTTGGCATTTTCCTGATTTTTGCAAAACAACAAACACTTGATAAACCTTCCTGAGGAAGAATAACAAATTTAACTGGTATTATAAACAATTTTTTACATTATAAATTACTATCAAACAATCATTTTAAAAGCATGGAGCAACAAGAAATGCACTTTACTCCTATACTGTGTGATATTGTTATCCAAAATGTACCATTTAAACCAAGACCCTACTTAATTTAGCACCACCTGGAATGGAGAAAACAAAATGAAAATCTTTTATATAATTGGAAATAAAATTAGACGTGAAGGGGTTAAGGACTTACCAATTTGATCGTTGATTATATTTAAGTAAACTGTCTCGTTAAGTAATCTGTCTTGTATTTTGTAAGATTTTGTTGATTTTTTTATTTTATTAAAACAAAAGATGTAACACAATTATATTAAAATCTTCCAACTTTATAACATATTACTGGAACTGTATTCATGTTGGTGCATTCACATCTGATGCTGTTCACTTGATCTTTAAATCTCTAGTTCATCTTGATCCTACAGAAAGATGGGACTCTAAAATGTGCAAACAAATTAGGAAATGATGCACATAGACGGCTTTTTCTCTGCAAGTTAAGCCAGTCTAGTTAAATGATAAGTCAGTATTCTTAGTTTCTACTGAACATTTTAGTATCAATTTGGACATTAAGATGTTGATGAGCTTTTTATCTTGAGAGCTTCTTGCTTTTAGACAAATATAAGATCTTTAGCAAAGCTGTTTGTTGCTGTGCCCTGACTCACTCTGCCTCATTTCCCACCAATACTCACAAATTAGACATTTCTGTCCGAATTATGAAAAAAAACAACATTACAAACAATTTGATTTACTGTAAATATAGTCTAAAAACATGGATAATGTAGTAAAAGTCCACATTCATATAAATGTCTTTGTCCTGAGATGCATTAGGTAACCACAGCAACACTACACAGGACAAAAGGGTGACGGATGGATAGATGAATGTTGCTGCATAAACATCAGCTTTTCCATGCATTGCAATGAAAAACAAAAATAATGACTAGAAATATATCAATTGGTGTGATAGAATAGAATAGAAAAGAATAGAATAATTTAGACACATTTCCCAACTCATCCAAGTGGCTTCATCAGTATAATTTTCTTTAGAAATAATAGAAAAATATATTGAACTTTTTCTGATTTATTGAGATGTTCCTGTAGGATTTGCTCAAATTGCAAGAGGTATTTAATGTCCTGTTGCATCATTTATTTTTTCCACGGCATATTTTGTAATACATGGCCCATTAGAATTGGTCATGTTTATTAATATCGATTTAAAAAACTAATTCTCAATGCAGCTAATCTAAAATGTTTATTTTTCATTATATATATATATACATATATATATATATATATATATATATATATATATATATATTTACAACAGGATTTATCAATGTCACTTTCTAACATTTAGCTCTTTTGTCCATTTATTCCGCCCTTACGTAGCTTAAGAAGTGCAGCTTTTGGATAAATGACAAAGTTGAACATATATCCAGATAACATTCAGCACTTTTGTCCAAGGATATCCATCCATGCATTTGATAACCCATAATAGTGGTTTCTGTTTTCCTGGCACAAAAAATAAAATAAAAAAAATCTAAAGAGGAGAAAAAGGTCATGAATTTATATGAGTTTGAAAAGCAACAAAGCATGGGGGACTACGGCCAGTGCCAGGTTTACCAGTCTGGGGCCAACGTTCATCCAAAGCTAGTGATGTGTAAAATAGACTGCTCTGATAACCCAGCCACACTTACTGTCAGCCATTGTGTCTTCACGAGGCTCTGAAATCATAATCGAGGATAACATTGAATCATGGCTCAGAGACTCAAAGGAACCTCAGAGAAGGGGCTGCTTGTTTTGCATAATAATTTGTAGTGTAGCTATTTAAAGCACAATTTACAGCCATAATGAGCAAATACTTTATTGTTCTTGGCACTAAACCGTGTAAGATTGATATCTTCCTTGTTTTTATTTTCTTTATAAGAACATTGAGGCAATTTTTTGTAACAAAAGATTAAAACATGGAATTCAGTAGTTCCAAAAAGTAAAGAAATTGAAGATAAACAGCACGGCTGTGCACAAAAATTAAACTAGTAGATTTATCTTGAAAATTTTTAAATGTTGACTTGCAAATATGGGAAAAACTGGTGTAAATGAGGGATGACTAGTAGTAAAAATACTAAAAAATAATCTGGACATATACCAGATTTTATGTTTGGCATCTGGGATTCTTTGGATTTATCTAAATCTTTTTCATTTCCTTAATTAAAAAAGTTTGATGCCATATTCAAAACTGAGTTTAATATAAATGTCTATTACTTGATGCACCACTCCATGTCTCCAGTTTATCCAAAAAACAAAATTTTCCCCTAACATTTCTTGCTACTCAAGCAGAACAATGATACTCAGATACACACCGAGCATGTGTGGTGCATTCACGCTCTGAACGTGGGATTTTTGAACACGCTTTTTGTACTTGGAGCCCTAAAATGGACTTAAACTTGCATAGTGACGTGTGCGTGAGAGTTTTCACTTCAGGTGAATGCGGATGTGCTTGTGTTTCCATAGACTTTCCATTGGAAGTGGTCACTTGAATGCACTTTTACAGGCCCAGGGCATGTGTTGCAGGTTCAAGAACACGCTAGACATGGTTTCATTAAGACGGATTCACCAAGTGGTGTTCACACAGCAGACAACCAGTGAGCAGTAGAGAGGTTTTCTAAAATCTAAAAATTTTCTAAATTTTTTTGTTACGGAATGCAATTATTGGTTTTGAAAACAAAATAAATCAAGTTTGCATGTGTATAGTGGATTACCCTAGAGAATTAGACAAGAGCTCAAGAGCTGCTAAGCTGCCATGGAAGTTGAAAAGTCCATTTCTTCTTCGAAGTTGGACACTTTTTCACAAACTACATTTGGGTTAAACCATTAATTGCATTTCTAGCACCACATCTTTCAGATTAAATGTGATTTTCAAACCCTAACTCTCCCCAGAAAAGTATAATTTATTACTCCACTGCTGTCTATTTATGATCCGACATCATAAATCATCAAACTGTAGCAGCTGGATGCTTTTGGACATGCAGCATCACCAGTTGGTAGGTAATATTAACCTTAGCCTCATCTGTCTGATCCACTTTGCTTAAATACAATGCAATGATAATGCTGCTTAACCCAGAGTTTAGGATGAAAGGCTCCATTGCAGGCAGTAAGTATCTGGGAGAGCCGAGGCAAATCCTTCAACGTGTCAGATGTGTGTCAAAGAAAAAGATTGCATTTTTCACTTTTGAGGGTTTTCTGCTTGTATTTGTCCAAAATCTTGGTGCCACCTACTGTATCTAAAGTCAGCATGTTAGTGTGCTCCCAACAGATTTGTGTCAGTCCTACTTGTTAATTAATTAAAGGAAATGAGCATGATAAAGAAGCTAACCTTTTTTTTTTTCTCGGGAGAGCTGTCTTTAAATTTAATCAAAGTCCATGACACATATTCGACTCAACAGGCTCTCATATTTACATGGCAATATTTTTCGTTATAGAACCTTTATGTCTTATTCAGATTGTATTAATAAATTGTAAACAACTAGTGTTCTTCACACTAGTTAATCAGAGCAATTTTGACAACCAAACTTTTTTTGTTCCTTCATGAACTTAACCTCTTCCCATAGTTTTGCCTCTATCTAAATTTATCAAGCTTTGTCACACTGACAATTACCTTGTCACTTTTGCAGTCTTAAAAATAACTCGCTTTTATTTTTTTTTGCCTCACATTAACCCTTTAACATTGGACAGTCGCCCAGGACACTTAAATAGCACATGCTCTTTGACACACCGTAATTCCTCAATCTTGCACTCGATCAATGTCAAGCTGATTACGGTGTGGAAAATAGCAGCTTTTCGTATCAGCTTTGCATCGATACATAACACTTTACTAACGTAACATTGCACAACAGCGCAAAGCTGCCTTTATCTGCATAAGCACTTCACTTCTGTAAAGTGTTGCATAGGCACTAATCTGCTTGTCTCCACTTCAGAATCTGCTGGGATAACATAAATTGCAAAAACGGTTGAAGATTTACTGTAGTTTGTCACATTAATTTGTCCTAAACTTTTATTTTTCAGGATTCAAAGTCCTCTGCTCCTGATCTTTCCCAATTCCACCACAAACACGTGAACAACACAAAAATATTCTGATATTTGATCAAATTTTCTGTCCATGCTGATGCTAAGATGTTCCATCTTTGCAGACATTTATTTTCAACTCCCCCCTAACACACACACACAGTGACACACAGCAGCTGCTCATTATAAACTGTGACAAGGACTGAGAAACAGTTGTTGCTGCTGCTTTTATTTGAAGCACACATGGCTTTGTGTATTAAGACGAGTCTGTTGGATCAGAGATGGAGCAGGAGTTCACATCAGTGATTCTCCACTCATGTCAGAGATGTGGCCTTAAGGTTCAGAACAAGCTTCAGTGTGGAAGGTTTGATGGTGGTTTGCATGAAACTTGCTTATGTAAGATGAACAATGTTCTCATTTCGAGAGCATAAGGAAGTAAAATTGTAGTATTTTGTGAGTATTTTTGTAACTACAGTGAGTTATTCAGGGAGTTTCACGTCACACAAATGACAGCTGTGATTGGTTTTTCATCCAACCTTTTCTCCATTCGTCAAGTTAGCCAGGTTATCTTAGAGAGGGTATGACATCTACGGTAAAATTATTAAAATTACATTTTCATTGGTGCTTTTGAAAAAGATGGGTAGCTGAGCTTTAGCAAACATCTCCATGTCCAAAAATGAGCATGGAGGCATTAAATAGTTCTTTGTGTTTTCTAAAGAGTGGCCTAGTTTCAGATTTGATATGTGAATATAGGCGTAACTGTTTTTTTTCCACATCTCACTTTGAGCAGTGGCATAGACCACACGTGTTATAATTTATTTTTGTGTCATTTTTCACACTGTTGTCTGAATTCTAATAAAACCATGTTATGTCTTGAACCAGGTTCGTACTTTGAATGAGGTCATTGCTTTTAAAATAAAGCTAAATGAAAGACAAGAGGATCTTGTTTGTGCAAACAGATTTTCCCTTGAGAATCTGTTTATGAAAGGAAAAAAAAGTAAAGTAACAAGTAGTGAATTACTTTTTCATTTAGGTAATGAGTAAAGTAATTGAATTACAATTTTCAACCAGTAACTAAGTAAAGTAATAAATTACTTTTTAGAAGTAGTTTACCCAACACTGGTCATGAAACACAAGACATAAAAAATGTTATAGTAAAAAAATAGTTGACAAAACATTCATCCACTACAGATCCTTCTACTTGGCCTCAAACTACACAGAAGATAACTTGTTATAACTGGGCCTATGGTACAAAGCTTTGTGCCTCTGGTTACAATAAAGTTGCTTGTCACAATAAAGCTTTCTCAAGCCACGTTTTCATTCTGGGTGCCTAACCAGCCAACTGTCGCCTAGCAACCAAAATCTCTTTGCTATTGTGACATCTTGGTGTCATTTGCATTATTTATTTAGCCATCTTAATTTAATTTACATAAATCTTATTATATGTATTTCAGTCGGGTAAAACAGGGCGCTTAACTGGCTCAGGTTTCTCTGCTCGTCCCTCAGGCTTTTTCTGAGGACACATAAATGAAGCATAATGCCATGTTGCTGAGCAGTTTTTCTGTAATTTATACATTTTATAGGATATTAATCTGTGCTAAGCCACACATATTTTGATTCAAGTGTAGCATATTGAAAAAAGAATGAAATCAATTCATAAAAAGTTAAGTGGCAGAAGCAGTGTCGTATTTAGACTGAATATTACTGTGAAGAATCAGCTTTTCTCAGGTTTGCTCAGAATAATTTTTATGCCTAGTGAATATTCCAATTTCTTTAATACAGTAGATGAAATATTGTGCACACAGGTGTATATGGCCTTACAGTGTCTGTGTGCTGTTGTGCACTCATCAAATCTATACTTGTCTGAAAGACTCCCAAAACATTTGTTTTATTAAGGAAAGTTGATTAATGGTTACTGACACAAAGCCAAACATGCGGAAGCAGACAAAGTGAGACAGATGAGGCAGATAGAGGTAGTGGGTTAAGCTCAAGTCGAAAACATCCACTTCGACATTGCAGACAGTGCGTATAATGGGTCTCTAAAGACATGTTTTCACCATAGCCACTTCCCTAAAGGTGCTGCAGGAGTACAATTTGTTCAGAAGGAAATTACATTAACAAATGCAAAACACTTATTATTGATTTGAAACAACTCCCTCACAACAAGAAACTACAGTGTTTGGATCCCGTCGATCTGATAAGAACAAATTCTCCCTCACATTTTCCACTTCCCTGGATACTTTTTCACACTGAAAACTCTAACTTTGCTAATCTTACTAATACTTCTATTTTTGTTTTTAAAAGTTATTTGGGGATCAATGTTTATATATTCCAGCCTTGATAGGTCCAGATAAATAAAACTAAAAACAATTTGCCATTGGATCAAAGATCAAATCAGAATTGAACCGTGTACATGGGCCCAGAAAAACGTTATTTGATTATAACCAACGTTCACATATGCCACACTTTCGATCAGAATAAATCATCTTGACATGCGCAGAACTATCTAAAATACCGTAAACGGCCGTAGAAGAAGAAATAGCGAGTTCCATTGTAAACGAAAAAAAAGCTGCTACATAGAGCGAGATCATCTTCAAAATGTGCTTTTATTATTGTTATATTTATTATGAAGTGCCTGTTTGCTGATATTTTTATTTTTTTATGTTTCTATATTTCATATTTTAAAAATGTGTGGCCGGAACCAGGAGAAGGGTTAGGATTAAACTACCGGTAATAAGTGCCAACAACATTTATCCTTAGGTGTAGTCATGCACTTAAAATGTGTGCAGTCAATGCCACAATGTGCATGTTACCTGAATGTAAACATGTGGGAATAACATCAGCCTTTATTTTGTCTGGGCACAATTGAAAACACAAATTCATGTAATTGTTGGCGCGTTTTTTAGGACTGCGCGGCATTTCCGCCAGTTCACAAAGTGTCCCAAAGCCGTTCCTCTGCTTGGAGACACAGCTCTCCCGGGAGTCTCGGTTCTCCTGAGTCCAGTAGCTCACTCAAGCAGAGCAGCCGGACACGCTGCGGTCTGAAGCCTCATCCGGGGGGCGCATGCGCACCATAACAAAGCACCCCCCCACTGCCCACAAACACGAAGCAACGAGCCCGGCTGCTCTGCTCAGAGAAATAGTTCGCTCGCACAGAGCAGCTGCGCTCCAAAGCCTTCTTTAGCGCGCCACACCATCTATACATGACGTTGAACCAGAGCAGTAGTGACCCTTAACCCTTGTGCTAGCTTAGATGACCCCACCCTTACATAGACGTGTTATTCCTACCATGACAAAGGTGGATAAAGGTGGAAAGATTTCATGTAATCCATGGACACCAGTGAGGTTCACAAATCATTGAAGAAAAAAGGTTTAGCGCACTGTCTAGTGGGTCTAGATGACCCAACTCCCAATGTTAAAGTGCCTAGGATAGCACAGGGGTTACTCAGAATAAATAGTTTACATGCACCATGTCGAATCAGCAAGCGGCATAACCCACCTACCTTGATCAGAAGGAAATTTTGATCCGAATGAGTCTGATCCGGGCAGAGTATTCCAACGGTATGTTTACATGATACATTTTTATTCTGATCAGGCGTTTCCGTTCTGATTACTTTTGTCCATGTAACAGCAGCTAGTGACTGACTTATACTTTTTTGTAGAGGGGCTGCAGGCCAGATTATAATTAAACAAGGCAGTGGGTCCAACTTTGGACATGCAAGCCTTTCTGGAAAACTTGCTATAAGTTACTGTAAAACACAGTTTATTAATGTGTCAGTGCAATGTTGTGGAATTTAATAAAGTTTAAAGATTGTCATGTAAGACATTTGTTCAGGGCTGGTTTGTAACTGCCAGTTGATCCATGCGCAGTTTGACAATACTTTCATTCATTCATTCATTCATTCATTCATTCATTCATTCATTCATTCATTCATTCATTCATTCATTCATTCGTTCATTCATTCATTCATCTTCTAAACCCCTTTTGTCCCTTTCAGGATCACGGGCCTGCCGGAGCCCATCCTGGCCACTGTTAGTTTGACAATACTAAATAACATATTAGTTGATAAAAATATATATTTGCTATGTCTTACTAAAACCATAAAGGGCTTCTAGATGCAAACAGTTGTGTTCGGGAAAAAATGCAAACACACTGTAGTTTCAGGAAGACTTTGACTTTGACCTTGTTGGCCAAATAAGCACAAGCAAAGCAAGCTATTACTAAAACATAATCAAAACATTCTCTTTCCTCTGGAAAGTCTTTAAATTATTCTACAGTCATATGTTTAACTAAGAAACACTGGTGTTTCACCACTTTTCTCTACTTTTTTATTAACTGTCTCCATTTGCCCTGTTTCACTGAGTAACCCTTGTGCTATCTAAGGCACTTTAACATTGGGAGTTGGGTCATCTAGACCCACTAGACAGTGCGTTGAACCTTTTTTCTTCATTGATTTGCGAATCTCACTTGTGTCCAAAGATTACATGAAATCTTTCCACCTTTATCCACCTTTGTCATGGTATGGATAACACGTCAATGTAAGGGTGGGGTCATCTAAGATAGCACAAGGGTTGAAATGCTATCTTTCCTGAAAAACCTCTGCACCAAGCAATTATTTATTATTTGTATTTGTCAGAACCAGATTGACGTTTATATCGATGGACTGCATTTTGATTGTTCATTCATCATTAAAAATGTTAATCATACAAAAGACAATGCACAATCTTACCTTAGCAAAAACATGACTCTCAAAGTTATTTGTAGATTTTTTTTTTCTAAACAGATTTATTTGGCTTCATTTTAATAAATAGTGGCACCTGTTTGGTATGTATTGGCACACATGACATTTGGGTGCATCTATGTTTTTCTTCTTCAGGTTAAAACCCTCTTGCATTAAGCTCAAGCAGTCAAAGGCCTTTTGCTGATCTCCTCATTAATGTAGGTATGAGTTTCTTCTACATTTCAGAAGCCCTTATCTCCCCACAGTCCGGCAGCTAATCGATTCTGCATCACTTCCACACCAACCTCAAATCCCACTGGGATACCTCACTGGGACACTCCAAGCCTCTTATGGTGGGATCAATGAGATTGACCGGAATGGTAGGAAGTTACAGCGGCTAGTGGTGCTGCAATACAACCAGAACCTGTGGGATTTAGATGTATGAGCATAACATGCAAGTGAGCAGTAAAGTGTTGGTCTCAGCCCTTTTTCAAATGTGAGTTTGAGTATTTGGTGCATTCCTACCAGCTATTAATATGTCTTAGATAACTACGTTAGATATCTAAGAAAAAATGATCCAACCTCTAGATAAAAGTTTATCGTAGGGGCAGTATTGTAGATTTTCTTTTTTTAACACCAAACATGATGTAAGGCCCTGCGATTGTCATCATTTCATAACTTTAACATAATATTAATGTTCAGTTTCTGTTTTCTTAACCTACCGTGAATAAATGAGGCTCTTCGCCAAGAGATCCCTTCGGCCTGTGGTGAAACATGCACCTTTGGAATTGTCAGTAATGACATAGCAGTTCAGGAACTTGCCTAAAGCCCTGTAATGCGACTTAATTTAGGCTTAAGACAAATTATTAAAAGCTGCATTTTCCAAAGAGCAAGAAAGCCATTTATCTAAACATGGTCAGTCATCAAACTTGTAGCCTTATTTTTCGTTAGAACGTTGTGTATAAACAGTTGGTCTTCTTCTTAAGCTGAAACCCTTCCCATCAGGATTCAGTTGGATTTCTGGCCTGGGCATAGTACAGAGACTGCTCGTGTAGCAAATTTTAGTGATGTTTTGTTGGCAACAGATGCAGGTGACGCCAATTGTTGTTTTCTAATTATTTGCCTACACTGGGAATACTACTCTTAAAGCATTATGTTTATTTTTCATCTATATGCCGATGACTGTCAAATGTATGTCTCCATACCTAAAAAATCTTACTACATGATTAAAACAATAACTGACTGTCTTGCTGACATATGATTTTGGATCTCTGCTAGCTTTCTTGGTTTTAATGAAAGCAAGACTGAGGTAATTGTGTTTTTCACTGATGGTCGAAAGGATGACAGTCTTGACCATCTCTCTCCTGCCCCACTAGAGCAGTTATAGCCACAAATTTTGGAGTGAGACTTGGTGCTGCTTTGAAACTGGACTCCCAAATAAAAAACATATCTAGGCCATGCTTTTTATTTGGCTGTGATGTTTGGCTAGTATCAAGTCTTTTCTATCTAAGTTAAATGGTGAAATTGTTACATAAGCTTTGGTGGGGTCCAGGCTTAATTATTGCAGCTACTTACATGCTGGGTTGCCTAAAACTGCAATGGCATGGCTGCAGCTGGTTCAAAATGTAGCGGCTAGAATTATACGTGGTGCTAAGAAGTTTGAGCAACCCCGATCCTGGTCTGGATGGTGGTGGAAGGTGCTCTAGAAATGAATGAATGAATGAATGAATGAATGAATACTGTGAGGATTGCACAATAAATGCTAGGAGTTGCTCTGCTAAGGGTCATTTCCCATCTGTGCTTTATTAAGGATATAATTTAGAATGCAGCTGGTATATTTCATTCACCAGAATTGTGTAAATTTACTTGTGAATTATTCAAGCCAGATGCGTACAAAAACCTTTTTTTATTAAGTTTAGGTTCACTGAAAATCCTTAAATAAATATTCTTGCCTTTATCTACCTTAATTCTTATAAACATTAAGGATGATTAATCTTAAGCATAATTATTGCCAAGTATTATTTAAAATAAAGTATCAAAAAGCCACAATGCTGAACTTTAGCTCATTCATAAAACAAGTACATAATTTTACTGATGTTAATAAAATATCCAGAGGCTTATTTTCAAGACTGCTAACTCTTTTCTATTCTTTCAGCATACTTTATGTCTGTGGTTTTAAGACCCTGAAAACTCTGTACTGCATGCCTCATACAATGTTGGCAAAAATCAGACCTCATCTGGAGCTTATTTTACCTCTAAGCTCATTCTTTCTCAGGTGATGTTGTGTAGTTTTGACAAGGTACTGTTTTTGTTGGAGGTGATGCACCTCACCAAGGTTAAGTCAGATCTTATCAAAGCCGTAGTGTGAAAAAGATACAATGTTGCAGGCAGTTTTAGCGCAGCAGTGAAGAGACTGGGCAAATACTGCATGATAATGGAGTGATGAGAGGTAGATGAACTCAGTGAAATTTGAATATTTTATGTAAACATGTGAGTGAAAATCCTATTAATTATGTATGATTTGATAAAACTTGCCAAATCATTTTTTAGCAGTGACTACTGCTTCTTCTGATAAAGATCCCAAACCAATATGCAAATAATGCATATTGGTTATATAAATGCATATTTAATGGTAATTAATTTTTTTTTTTTTCCTATTTAATAGTATTGTTTACGTGACACGTTTTGGTTCAAAATATTTTTTTTTATTTAAAGCAAGTTTATAATGTGCATGCAGTTTTATTACCTTAAGTGTTTCATTTTTGAGACTGTGACCCTCTTGGAAAACATAAGATGGCAGATTTTATTTCTTCTTTCCACATTTCTTTCCACAGAACTTCCACAGGTTTGGAAGGGTATTTTTTTTGCACAGCAATAATCTTGCCACATTGATTAAAATAGGGGAGGAATGGTTCTATTTTGTTGACTCTTGGATTCAGAACAAACCATCTGAAAACAACATGCTGTTACCATAGCTTATTCTTTGTACATATTGGGTAGAGGGGTCAACCTCTGACTTGCAGGTTCGGCTCCTGCTTTGCCAGTTGACATATTAAAGAGTCCTTAAACAAGACGTTGGACTCCGCATTTTTCATGGGGGTCTGGCTTGTCACTTTGCCACCATCGGTGCATAAGTATGTGTTTATGGGTGAATTGAATTGTAATAGAAAGGAGCTTTGGCCCAAAGAAGGTAGAACAGCGCTAAATGTGCGCCATTTATCATTATGTCGTAAAATGAAAGACTACATAACCCAGAATGAAGAGAAGGCCCCATTATTGGTCTCTATGCAACAGCCATATGGAAGTAGATCCTGTGAGTTGCTAGCAAACTGTAAGTAATGTTCAGAAGAATTCATAGCAGGTGATAAAAACAAGACTTGGGCTTCTAAGTGTTCTTTAGTGGCTGTGTTGGTATCAGAAAAAGAACAGATGGTGTTACCCAAAACAAACACCGACCAGCAATAAAGAAGAAGGCTAAAACAAGTTACTCAATCTAGAATATGATAAACATCTGCACCTCTTTCAAACAGATCTCAATCATCCCCTTTCTTTTGAACTGGGTCCTCACTTTTCAGTTGTCTGTCAATATTTGAAATTACATGCATGTTTGTAGCTTTCACTTCTTGTTCAATTTCTGCTTTGTGAAAAGTTTATCTGGATTCAGACCGTGGTGTGCATTCATTTTGCATTCTTTTTCGTTCATTCATTCATTATTTGGCTTTACTTAAAGACCCATTCCAATGAAAACCTTCTTCTTGCTGTATTTAACATGTTCTTGTGACATTTTTCTGATGATGGAGGACATTTATAAAAAGAAAATTGAGCGTAAAATTGCCTTTCTGAGTATTTCTTTATTCAAGTTGTTGTTAATCAGAAGCAAATAAAAAATGCAGTTTGGAAAAGCATTTAGTCACGAATCAAGGGCGAATTTACAATGGCAAAGTCAAAAGCAAATTTCTAATGAACTACTGCTGATATGCAGAAACTACGTCCTAGACACAGGTTGTTTTTTTGTGACTTAAAGCTGCATGATCATAAATAAAAGTCAACAGGGAACGCTTTTAAAATGGCTCAAAAAGTGATTGGAGTAGGACTTTAAGTATAGTGCACAGACCTACTTTAATAGGAACTTTACGTGACTCTTATGGTACAGAAAATAAACAAGTGTTTATGTTTGTTGGTAACCCTGTCTGATCATCTTTTAATATTTTTTGGGTGTCCTCTGTGATGACTACATACCACCTGACAGAAAGACCTAATATACTCAGTGTTGTTCTCTTTATCATCATCTCTGGTCCCTACTGGTCACAGCAGATGTTCATGTTTACTAAATGTGTTTCATTTTTTTTATTTAAAGGAGTATTGCTCTCCATTGTCACCCTTTGCTTTCCCAGTACAAGAATTATATCAATAACCTGGTTTGTATCAAAATCAAAACGTAAATTGTTGGAGTTACGTTACTTGCTTCAACAGTAAAGGAAAACAGGAAAAAGCTCTGGTGTAAAAGTGTTAAGCATTTGGCCTTCAGTGGTAGTTTAAATACAGGGACCATTTGGTACTTCGTGATTTGTGTCAAAATCAAAATAATGTAAATTGTTAGCGAATTATTTTGACTTTATTTATAATATAATTAAGAAAAAAATAGCCTTGTTGGAATGAGTTAGACTCGGATGATAAGAATCGCTTGAATTCATATTTCCTACCTCAGCTGTGGATTGGCGCGTTGCATATAGAGTTAAAAAATTAAATTGAATCATTCCCAGGGCAAAACAAAACCATTGTTTTCTGGTAGACAATGAAGTAAAGAATTTGTTTGGTATGGGTACACATCAAGAGAATAGGTGAACACACACCTGCCAAATAAGTACAATTCAAGGAAACAAACTCCATCAAGTCCTTAAATTTACATTGCTTTGGTTATGCTGGTCCTTGCCATATCCTTGTGTATTTTTTGTTCAATGGTTTCTTATTGTCAGTAGTTTGCTTAACTGTTCTTTATTTCTAGTTAGCAGTGTAGTTTGTCCCCTTTATTCATTTTGTGTTTATTTTGAGTTAATTTAATGTAATATTAAATTGCTCTTCATTTGGTTACCACAGTTTCTGTTCGTCCCACACTAAAGGTCAAACCAACACCTCCACTACACCCACCGTTATTAAAATTGGATAAAGTGCTAAATAAAGGAATGTTTTGCACTCACGCTTCACTCTATCTGGAAGGAAGTCAATGTGAAATAAATAGTAGTTGGATCTCACAGCACATACTGCATAGGGTATTGTGCAGTCTTTTCCTTGTTTATTCTAGTATGGAATCTATGGGGCATGTTCTTTTTCTTCTGAAATGCATTTCCCAGTAGCCCCTTCATTGTTGTGCTGTCAGAAAAAGCGAGGGAAAAAAAAGATCGTTGTTCCATCCTGCAGGAATAGTAGTAACCATGTCATCTTTATGGTCTTTGCTTAAGGCAGTATAAATCAAGTGTTATTTGGCATGGGTTGCCAAAGAGAAATTTGTCCAAGAGTTGTTACGAATAAGAAATAAAACACAAAACAGTAAAATAAAGTTTTTGTCACCAGGCTGTATGTACATTTATTTTTAGATTAAATATGAAATTCTTAATTTTACCATCAATGGAAAATTGGTTGGCTAACACTTTAACACTGGAGCTGTCGCAGGTGACACGGTTTTTGACATACCGTGAATCTTTGACCATAATTCAGCTGATTCTGACATGGAAAAAAACTAGCTTTTTATATCGGCTTTGCACTGCTATGCAACACTTTACAAATGTAAAGTGATGGAAATCTGCTTCTCTCTCATCAGAATTACCGGATTTACGCCGATAATGATGTTGGAGTTACATTAATTCCGTCAACAGTTACAGAGTTACGGTGGTCAAAATAATGTCAACACTGGAGCTGAAGTTCTGCTGTAAAAGGGTTAAACAACTTAAAAAGTGCAACATTTTTTAATTCTTCGCTTGTGTCAAAATCAGAATCACAATAAAGGGTTTTTATCTATTTTTCTGTTATTTAATGAGAAATCAGAATTCATTTGACTAACTATATTGCTTACTTAATGTATTCAAGGGGTGTCACTGTAAAGCCTTTGTCGTAACTGTCTTGATGAGTGGATATGGGCTGTCTGCAGGACAAAAATGGATGGGGCGTTCAGGTGGCCAGAACAAAATTTTAAGATCTCAGACAGCTCATAGTAAGAAAATGTTCATGGACATTTTCTTTTGTGTGGGCGACATGTTGTAGAGAATACTTAAACAACATTAATGCTATGTTCACATTGGTAAAACGTGGATTTCACACTGGACAAGCAGGGAGGGGATTCCAGTTCTTTTTCTACTGTTTACTAGAGCATGTCCGCCACCTACTGTTGGAAGCTTGGTTGGAAATGTCAAAGCGGTGCAAATCTGGTAAACTTTGTTCCAAGCTTATTTCTTCCATCCATCTTCTAAACCCGTTTGGTCTCTTCCAGGGTCACATGGCAGCCGGTGCTTGTCCCGGCCACTTGGACAGGTCGCCAGTCTGATGCAGGGGCACAATCACACCCCTATACACACCCACATTCACACCTAGGGACAATTTAGAGTTGCCAATTAACCTAGGATGCATGTTTTTGGACAATGGTAGGAAGCTGGAGTCCCCGGAGAAAACCCACGCATTCACGGGGAGAACATGCAAACTCCACACAGAAAAGTCCCCCATCGGTGATAATGCTCCAGGTCCCCCAGTGAGGCCCTACATTGGGGCCTTCTTGCTGTGGGCCAAGAACGCTAACCACTGTGCCACTTTGCGGCTTTTTTCTTTCACTAGAATTGCTCATTTTTCCTTCATGATCAATTTTCAAATGGTTGTCACCTCTGTGAATTGAAAAGGGACACTATCCAAACGTCACTACCAAACTGAGTCCCTGATTGGTCAAAGTCAGGCCTGGCTCAAATTTCAACGCATGTTTAATGGCTCCTCATTTTGAAACGTGGCATGAACACAAGAGTTTTGAACGCAAAAGCTCAAAGCATGCATTTACGCGCGTTTACATTTTTTTTATTAGAAGTGGTAGCGTAAACGCATGGAGGTGTGAACATAGCTTGAAGATAAGTATGAGTGAATTATGTGAAAAGCAGACATTTCGTACGATTTTTTTTTTTATTTGTGCACTTACACAAGTGCGGCTCCCTGCATGCCCATTTGTTTGCAGCCTGACTTTTAGAATTTAGGAAATTAGACAATTAGCTGAGGTTGTTTGTTGCGTGCAGTCAGTAAAGAGCCAACATGGGCACCATACTACTGACTAGAGTTTATAGTAAAGTTTTTATTCATAAAAGCATGTAGCCTACATTAACCTTACAAATACTTCATGACACACTTACCACACACACACAACAATCGTACG
Organism: Oryzias latipes; assembly: GCF_053564925.1. Lineage (NCBI taxonomy): Eukaryota > Metazoa > Chordata > Actinopteri > Beloniformes > Adrianichthyidae > Oryzias > Oryzias latipes. The sequence continues at coordinate 13,383,322 of NC_136240.1, forward strand.
TTCAATTTTCATGACGTCACCTGAGCGTCTCTTGAGATGCGGCTGCTCCTCTCTATGACATGCCTCAGAACCAAACGACCCAAAAACCTGCAGCACCAATACAGGTCAACCCCTGTACAGTAGGGTGGGTGTGACTAAAGTTTTAGCTAACATTTACGATGTCCAAATAGGACTTGTGAAAAAGCAACTCTGAAATATGACAGCATCATTTAAATAACAACTGATTACAATGTCCCCACTAGTTGTCACCAACAAGGTAGCACATCTATTCTGAACATATAACAATATTTTTACCTCCCAAACTGCTGTGGTGACTAGCAGTTCACGTAACCATGCAGATATTTTTTTTTCTCTTCCTGTTCACACCCTCGCCCAACTATATGTCATGTTTGGTTCTGCTATAGTTATCACTGCAGAGAATGTGAGGGGGAGAAGGCGACAACTGAAATCGAGTGAAAAAAAAAAGGTAAGAAACAGAAAATGAGAAGACGAAACCACAGACAAGAATAAAGTCAGGAAGCATGGAGAGCTTATGAAGAGTGAAACAGTGAAACACACCAAAAAGGGAACAAAAATCCATCTGGTAGGAAGTTTATCAAGAATGAGAAAAAGTGTGAGAAATGAAAAGACGGAATGATGACAAGGGAAGAGCAGGAGAATAAGCTCTTTACCTGTCAGCGCATCAAAGCCTTGTCGTGTCATATACTCACTCGCTCCCACACATTCATCCTCTCAATGCCTCAGACTAATGAGCCAAGTGCCTCTCAGTGGCTCCTGCAATACGCCGCCACCGACACACAGCTATTATAGGTCTCCAGTACAAGGCGACAATTTATTGCACTGTACACACTGTTTCTATTTCCATTCACTGTTATCACGACGTGCAACCTTCCTTCTGTCATGCACGTTACTGCTCAGTAACTTTTTCATCAGCAAAGGAAAAATCTTTACTTTCCTGTCGGCGGAAGCTTTTTTTTTTTTAATGCAACTTTGACAAACTGAAGTTCACGCAGCAAACTAGGGCACAAAAGAATCTGCTTTTTAATTTTTTAATGTAAAAATTATTTAACCCACAATATTGAAATCCCCAAGCTTATGCACTTGACTTTGGCACAGACTTTATCACACCCCAGCTACAATGTTTGGTATCGGATGGGTTCAGAAGTAAAATTGAATCGGTTAGTTCAAAAGGGGCCCAAGTCCACAATTTTTCGAAATAAAGATATTATATGTTCTATGGTCTTCAAGGAAAAAGCTATCTGATTATGTGCAAAAAAGTCCCAAGTCCGTTGAAATGTATTGACTATGCTTAACATTAAAAATGCATTAATGCAAATTCCTGGACTTGGGCCTCTCTTGCATGGGTTTTGCTTTATCCCATAGATGGCAGCACTAGTTATCCAATACGGCAGCCCCCCTGTTTAATTCAAGAAGGGCCCAAGTCCAGAGCCTTTAGTTTGCTAGTCCTCTGAAATTATAAAAGTGAGGTGCTTCATTTTATAGCATTTGTAAGCTATGAACTGGTGCTAAATCTGGGTAAAGTATTAATCATTTGGTGTAGCCTCCCTTTAAGCTATGCAATTAAAATCATTTCCTGGAAAAACAAACCTCTTGGACTTGGGCCCCTTTTGAACTGACTGATTCAATTGTAATTTGTGGTCGCTTTATTCCTTTGGAAGTTTTAAACATAATGGGACTGTTCTCCTATTTATGAGTTTTGTAGTCAAATATCCAAGATACTGTCTGAATCTGGCAGTAAAAGTATTCCATGTGATCCTATTCTAAATGATGACTCTTAGCTAGGGCTCAACAAGTGACGGCACCAATTGCTGCTGGTAGGTCTTGACAGTCAAGACATTGTTTGCCCCATGATGACCAGTTAATGGATAACCATCCATTGACTGTTTATAGAAAGCTGGACTAAGCGACCCCTTGTGTTCCAGATAGTTAATCTACTTTAATTTCAGGTATAATATTTTTGCTGTAGCGCAGGTTATTCAAGTTATAAACTGATCAATCAAATGCCTCAATAAAAGCATCGAAAGTTCAAAGCGTTTGACAGAGCCCACTGTCAGTGAAGGAGGTGTGGCCTTCTAACATACTCACTACTGACTGGAGAGAGTGGTTGCCATGGAAATTTAGACAGACACAGACCAATCACAGCTCACTGAGGACGTCTAGTTCTTTTCATTTTCTATGGGTGATGTCTCACTCACTCAGTCCAGTTCTCTGCTGCCACCACATGATCTTAGCACGAGGAAATGGTTGGCGTATTTTCATGAAATTGTACTGTTGGAATTGTCCATTCCCCGTACAAACAGAGCTAGGTCTCTGACGTTGGATATGTGGTCAGGGGCAGTTGTCTAGCTTAAGATCAAAATTATGGGAAGGTAAACGAAGGGGCTTTTATCCCACCTAATCATTTCATTTATTTAGTTATTTTTGTTTGTTTGTTTATATATCTTTTTTTTTTCACAGTAAGTTTTTTAATAAGATTGTTTTATGTGTGTGTAACACATTGTTACTTACTTTTTTTTTGTATTTATTGTTGTTGAAGGGAGACCCCTGGGGGCTGCCGCATTAGGTGGATGGGGGGGGGGGGGGTTCTTGGGTTGCTTAAGTTATAATGTTTTAAACTGTCACTTAAATGGTTAAATAAAAAAATGTACCATAATACTAAAATTATGATACCATAATAAAAAAAAGAATTATTTAACCCATAATACAAACTTTACAAAATCTAACCAAACCTATCTCGTGGAAAGTGTCCATTTTATTGTATCTAATTACCCATACAGTTATTTTTCTGTATCAAAGTAAATTTGTAAATCTGCTGCTTTGTCTCACACACGTTTTATGAGAATTTTACTTCCTGTGTTTGTCCTCCTTCTTGCTCCGTACTCCGATGTAGACTTCTGGAGTGCTTGTTGTTATCTGTTGTCATCTAAAACTCCATTAATCCAATGATTTTACTCCTAATCCGAATTGACATACTCAAACTTTTGTATTGAATATACCTTTACATGCTTTTTTCATTCATTTTCCGTGGGTTACATCACATTAGCCTGCACCATTTACATTTACAAAAGGCTTTCTCCAATTTTATTTGGGTGAGTCTTCTCTTCGAAACTTGTGATTTTATCAGCCTGTGTTTACTGTAAACACTTCCTTAGATATGTCTTGGATTATCTGGAAATTGCAGCAATTCAGCTGTTTGTGCAGAAACTTGGTTTTGACCACAATGACTTTAGGTGCTATTATCTTATTTCTAAGAGTACTTTTATTCAAAGGATCTTCAAGGAGCTTGTTTCTTAGCAACTACAAAAGTTTAAAAACAACTAGAAAAGTTATTTTCAGCTTCAACTGTATGTTGGAACAGTTTCGCATGTTAATAGTCAATAGACATTTTTTTGGTAAAAAATGATTTTCACACTTTTTTTTCCATCTTTCAGGTTTCTCTAGTTTTATATGTAAACCCATGTGGATTGATGTATTTCATGCATTACTTAGCTGACTTGTTTGTAGAAGTGTGTGAGACATCACAGTGCATTCAAGGCCGTGACATCACAGTTATGTCTATCACAGCAGAGTAAAAGATTTAAAAAAACGGATTTATGGTGGATAATGTACAGGCATAGATGAAATGTAAGAATGATGATAGTAATCTGCGATCTTGGTAGGGGGAAAAAATGATAGGGCTGCATGGTGGTGTAATGGTTAGCACTGGCCTCACTTCAAAAAGTCATTGGTTCAAATCCCATCAGTGTGGAGTTTGCATGTTCTCCTAGTGAATGTGTGGGTTTTCTCCAGGAACTCTGGTTTCCTCCCACAGTCCAAAAACATGCTTCATAGGTTAATCAATGGTTCTAAATTGTTCTTAGGTGTGAATGTGAGTGTATGGTTAGTGAGCCTGCGGCGGACTGGCGACCTGTCCATGGTGGGCTTGCCTCTAGCCACCAGTAGCTGGGATAGGCTGCATCAGCCTCATGACCCCAAATGGTATTCAGCTGCTTCAGAAAATGGACGGATGAATGCAAGTTTTGACAAAATTGTAAATGAATAATTAAAGTTTAAACTACTGCTGTTAGTGAAAGCTTCCTCCCACAGTCCAAAAACATGTTTCATTGTTTCAGAAGTTGCTTGGCTACTCTAAAAGTGTCCCTAGGTGTGCATATGGGAATGTATGGGGGGGATGCTTGGGTGGCCCTGCGACAGACTTGTGGGTGTAGCCCACCTTCACCCAATGGTAGCTGGGACAGGCTCCAGCAACACCATAGAGCAGGTATAGAAAATGGATGGATTCAATTTTTACTACAGGTGTTTTAGCATTAGAGTAAAGGTTATTTCGAAGTAATTTTGTCTGTTAAAGAATTGATGTGTATTTCGTGAGGTTTCATGTTAAATGTGGGACCTTTAAATATTTCAAGGTACTAAGAATTACTTTAAAAATATAACTTGTGAGATTATTCTGTTCAAACACATTCTGAACTTTGAAGAAAAAATCTTACCAAGATGGTTAGAGAGCTCGCTTTTTTTTACCACACTTCTAAAATATTGAACTTCGCACATTTTTTTTACATAAAGTAAAAGGAAACTTTTTCCTCTAAGAATTACTGATTTTAATTCTAAAAAAACCGGACAAACCTTTTTTTCAACTTATATAAAGTAACTATAACTATAACTATATAGTAGTTATAGTATAACTATGTAACTATAACTATAAACACATTCAAATTTGGTAGGACAATTCATCAACACATAAAAAATGTCCAAATAATGACAGAAGTAGAACTTTATTTTAAGAATTTCATTTGAAAGGTCTTGACACAAAATTTTGTCCACAAATGAATTGACACAGCTGTGCTGATTATAATTGCAGACCAGATTTGATCATGACCAGGGAGCACGACCTGACTATGGACACGATCCAGGTACATGAAGCGATAGAACTGATGAGACCACGGAGTGATGCTGGAGAATACATACTGACAGGAGTAAGCATTGAAATAATAAGGGTCAAGTGTGCAGGCATGAAGAGCAGGAATGGATGAAACACCAACAATGTGCATTAGAAATGAATACACATACAGGGAGTCTTTTCTGCTGGATGTTTCAAAAGTAATCAAATCAAACTTAATTTGTAAAGTAGTTTTCTTACCGATGTCACACAAAGTGTTTAACATAGTAAAAACATTTTCCAATTTAAAAGCCAGAAGCAAAACAAAGAACTTCACAAATGATAAAAGACATACAATCCCCACAACCTCCTCCCACCACCACACACACACACTACATAATAAAGCATAAAATAATTAAGACGCAAAGTAGAAACAAATGTGTTTTAATGTTCTGAAGAAACTTACCCCTCAAAATTTGGTCTCATAGCAAAACAACATTTGGCACTTCTGTTTTTTTTCGAGTCTGACTGAATGTGAGTCTTTTCTAAACCAACTGTCAAGCTACGTTCACACCACAATCAACAACGTGCGTTAGAGTTCAAAACTCTTGCGTCCACGTCTCTATGCATCTTCATATGAGTGTTTTCAGACCAGTCATGGCCTCAGATTTGGAAATTATTTATGGATGCTGTCCCGTTTAATTCACGGAAGGGCCAACCGTTTGAGACGGACAAAATAAACGTAAAAATAAACATAATCAATTAAAGCTTTGGCACTTTCCAAGATTATTTTAAAAGTCTAAATGATCATTGTTATGCATCTTTGATTGTTTTTTAAATTGTATTCTAATTAAAAACTTTAACTGGCTTGCACCTGTAAAGTAAGTGCTGCCCATCGTAGATGTTTTTTTTTGTTTCAGCTCCTATTTTTGCATTATAATTTCTTAGTTATTTTAATCTTTTTTATAAACTCATCTTGCATTTTTAATTTTTAACAAAGCAACAATCATCAAAACTATAAAAAGAAATTGTTTTTTTTAAAAGATGCTGAAAAAATAAAGGTGGCATCATTAATTCAACTTATTTTTTACTTGTTTTACTAAAAAAAAACGTAATAAGCTAGACTACAAAGGGAAAAAAATCCAAAAATTGTGCTCAGCTAAAGGTAAGGTAACTTGTATGGCACTCACATGGCTGTGAGGTGTTACGTCGAGTGTGAAATGACAGTGACAACCTTCGTTTCTTTTCCTTCTAAATGTCACAGCATCAAAACTCATCAACCCTGCTACCATGTATGCTATTCCTTCTGCATTATATACAGTAGATCTTTAAATGAAGAGAGAAGATGCTGCCTGTGTGGGGCTTACTTTGATTGCCATGGTAACACAGAATCTCACCTTAAAAAGGTAATCTGCTTTCTTATTTTAGCACTGAATATAACAATGTCAATTTGTATCTATTAAATTATCCACACAAATTGTAAATGTGCTCTCCATAAATATTTCTCCCTTATTTTTTTTATTTTACTTTGCTTTTTATTTGGTTTGTCTTTGTAAATCTTTTGATGGTGACTCCTCCCCTAAAGTCCATTTTGAGATTGAACAGTTTATGTATCTTTGACTTTGCATTTGTTGTAGAAAAGTTGTTTTTATATTATGATGAGCTGTCACTGAAAGCATCATTTTAAAATGTCTGCAAAATATTTTAAGCCTAATGAAGAAAGCGCATGAACTTTTGAGAAAAAGTGGGGAATCTTAATTGCACTGCTGTAAGAAACACAGGAAATATATGAGTTATTATGTCTCCCGAAGCAACATTGGGCTTTTTTTTAACAGTTTTGAGTCAAAGCTTGTCATTTTTATTTAAATCTTTTTTTCTTACGCAGCAAAATAAAGATAATACCTGTTGCTATGAGATTGTACCTTTGGGCTCTTAGATCTACCAACACCTTCAGATTTGTCTCATATCACACCTGTAGGCAAGGGGACAGAGAGATGCTGGAGCAACAGCAGGAGCTTGTGGATGAGTGCACAGAGGAGAACTCACACTGACGATGATCTCCAAAAAACGGGGCCCACATCTTCACGCTTCATATAGGATGCTGTGAAATCATAGGGGATGTTTGCAATATCACATCAAATTTAGGGTCAACTTAAGCTTATTAGCATTTTTATTTCTGACCTTTGGTGGTTCTATGTCACATGGTATACAGTTTAAAAAGAATGTCCTTTTTTGTTCTTTGTTCCCTTTTTAAAATTTTGTTTTACTAATTTAGTGAGGATTATATATAGATATCTGTCCCAATCATAGTTTAAATCTTGAAAACAGTTCAAACAGACATTTTCTAATAAATCATGTTTAGTTCCCTAGTCTATAAATGAAAACAAACTACCTTCAACATTTTTATCTTGAGTTTCTTTTTTTCCTCAGACATTATATGGTCTCCAGTTGTATTTCTACATTTCTAAATTGACATTTTCAGTTGTTATATTTCATTGAAGTGAGACATGGCAGGGCAGGCACAACAACTTACAATTTATTAGCAAATGTTGTGTAACACGTTAACAAATGTCTTTTTATTTTCACCACAAGTATTACTTTACATCTGAACTTAAAAACAATTCTAAAATAACACAAAAATAATTTCATTTCAAATCTTGAGTTTACAAATTAAAATTTGTTATCATACAGTATGTAAATATAGATACAGGACAAAAATGTAATTTATATATTCTTTTAATTTCAATTCCGTGAAATGTGCTGGAAACATGCAGGCCCCTTTTTGGCACCAAAAACATTCCTCCTTTGGTGAATTATCCTCATCTCTAATCTGAGTCAAAGCCTGGTTCAGCGGATCATGTAGACTAAGTCACTCTCCTGAAATCGCCAATCAATGATCGGTCTTGTCTGACTTTTCTTCCAGTCAGTGGCTCTTGATTACCGGCGCTCAGTGCAAGGTGACAGAACACTGCCTCTCCTATAATTAAACCACTCATCCAGTCACTCTGATTGGCGTCCATTTCCCACATGCAGACAAACATATAAAGGAAGAAAAAGAGGAGTTGGGCAGAGGCAAGGTCAAAATGGGATGACAGTGAGTACAAAAGAAGGGCGGTGATTGGGGAAAGGGGAGTGGGTGATGAGAAAAAAGGGGGTCTAAAATAGGAGGAGCAGAGAGAGGTTGTGAGAAAATCGGAGACGGGGCGTCGTCGCTCCTAAGTGGACTGCTTCTTTTATCTTTATTAGGACAGAGGGAGCTGACATAAGGGCATGAAAGAGGCAGAAAGGCTTGGTGCACAAAGTCCAGGATGAGAGGCATTTCGTGAGCAAACAGACATCAGTCTAGCTTATTTTAAACATTTTTCTACAAAACAGCTCAGCTTATACATAGCTCAAATTGCCAGGTATTTTCAGTACAGTGGTGTATTTAGATATTTTGTTTGCCCACTTCAATTCTACAAAGACTCCTTGACTTAAGCTTCTCGTCTTCTTCGCTGCATCACAATAATTTGTGGACTGTTCAGTCCAAAACACACAGCAGAAAGGAATTCTGTCTTGCATCATGAAAATGAAGTGTGTTGCAGCTTCCTTCATCTGTTTAATAAGTTATTCTCTTTTTTTTCAGCCTCTCCATCAGAGTCACAGGGGAGCTGGAGCCTATTCCAGCTGCCATCACGCAGTAGGGGAAGGTCAACTTGGGCAGGTCGCCATTTCGGCTCAGAGCAAACCAGATGAGACAAACAAACATGGATATTTACAGACGCACTTCATCTGAAAATTACACTTAAAGACCCACTCTAATCACTAATAAAGCGTTCCCAGTGGTTTTAAAACTATGATTATGGCCTTTTTAGCCAACACACAAAACTTTTCTAGGACACAGTTTCTTCAGACCAGCAGGAATTCATTAGAAATTTGCTTTTTAAGTTGTGGGCCCAGAGCAACCCCGCCCCCCTTCCCATCCCTGATGCAGAGTGGAGCACAGCAGGGAACTTATGGCTCGCCCAGCGCATTTTCTATGACACAAACAAGATCTTTTTTTTTTTGTATTTTTTGTCTGCACCTCATTCACAACGATTTGGGGGGAAAAAACTCAGATTATGCAATTTTAGCATAATTTTGTTTATAAATGTCCTCCATCAGTAGAAAAATATCACAAGAATGTGTGAAAAACACCAAAAACACATTTTTCATTGAAGTGGGTCTTTAAAGCCAGGAAACAATAAAAATATGAAAACAAAATGACAAAACTTTACACAAAAAAGGGCTTCAAAAGAATCTTTGAAACATCAGTTCCTGTCAGTTATTTAATCTTTTATTGCTGAGGATCACCTTTATTTTTCTTAAAGCCATATTGCAAAGTAGCTATGTGTTAAGTGTAACAGTATTAAAAAGTGTCAAAGTGTTATCACGTTCACCCTAAAAACTAAGTTTCCACCTCCATTTCCTAAATAAATGCACTCATTTTATTTGTATGGCTGAAAATCTAGCAGTTTATTAAATGTTTTCCTTTGCGTTACAGATGTGTCTTCAATGGAGTAAAACACGAGGTGATATGTGTGAAAACGGAGCAGACCGAATCGCAGAGGCATGAATGTTCAAACACCTACAGTACATCAAGAACTTCAACATGCTGTTAACAAGTTCCCCCACAAAATCTCAGTGCCTCGGCTTACCCTGTGGATTTCTGGCTCAGAGCTCCTAGTGCCCCCTTTCTGACGCAAACACACATCATCAAAGGAATGTCCAATTATCTGAAGTAAAGGCAAAGACAGGCAAAGGACAATCAAATTACCAGTCCAAGGAACTGAGAGGCATTAGTTTGGCTTAAAGGTCACACACTGTCTTGTTGAACTCAGTGGGTACAGAGGGAGACTTCATCACTTCCAAGGTTAGGATTGTGATCCCTGCTGGGGCCATAAATGATAAAATTGTTGACTCTCTGTGCCGCTTTCCACTATAAAAGGTAGATGCACTTGTCTCTTTGTTCCATTGCCTTTTACTAATGATATAGTTGCAGGGGTTTTTTTGTCTTTAAAGCTCCTTATGAGTCTGTATAATACATTATTTGCTGTGACACACTGAGAAACTGGGTAAAATGAGAGTACCACATTTTCCGCACTATAAGGTGCATTTAAAGTCCACCTCCGAGCATCCTTTGATCTATTGTAAAAGCATTTTTAGTGTTCTTTTAACTATAATTATGCTATTTTCAGCCAAAATCAAAAAACTATGTTTGTTTTCTAGAACATAGTTCATGCAAAATGGCAGATGTTCATTAGAAATTTGTCTCTGAGGCCGGCCCGGTAGTAAGCCTCCCTCTATTTCCCATCCGCCCCACTAGCTTTCAGCCCCAACCTAACATTACCAGTGCAGAAAAATGGTGGGCAATATTGGAGCTATCCAGCTGTACAGTTCTGAGCCAGATGCCAGCTTGAGCGAGGAAAACAAAGATATCCATGGATCTATTCGTCTACTTTTTTTTACGTGTTGCAAACAAGGTGGGGAGTTACAGGTATTGTGAACACGCTGATAGTTCTAACATGGGTAACGTGCGGCGTGTTAAAAACAAGTTCTAGTTACTATGAACGTAGTTAAAAGCCAGTCAGACTGACTGACTGACACATTTCCCTCTAGCTCTTTTGTCTTGCTTTATTGATTTTATATTACCGTGCGCCTCATATATGACATAAGTTCAATAATAAACCATTCTTTCACAGCTGTTTTTATAATCCCGTGTGCCTTATAGTCCGAAAAATTTGGTAACTCTTAATGACTGACGGGCAACATTTCTTCTGAGAAATAAAGCCTGATTCATTCTTACATTTCCAGCACATTTGCCTGTTGAATAACAGTCATTTTAATCAAAACTCCTTAATATGCATGAACTATGCAAATATAGTTGATTTTACCTTTAAAAATTATTCTAGGCATAGTGGTTTTTAAACATTTCAGCATTAATATCATGCTTTCTTGGGGCACAAATGCTTAAATCCAAAAACATGCCCATCTGCCCCACTGTGCCCACAGAGAAATGAGTTTTAGACGTAACAGTAAAGAATGGACTATAAGTTCTGTGGTTTTACTCTGCATTCACATTCAGTTCTTGTCAAAACGCCCCCACCTCTACACAAAGTCACTCCATGCATTACTGGACAAGCAGGAATGGCCAGGCTTCAGTGGGCCACTGGGCCATACATTTAAGCTTGTCCCCGAGTAATCAGTGATGCACTGCCTGGGAGCTGAGGAAAGCAGTCCTGCCACTTTAAGCATTTGATTAAGTAAAAACCTGCAGTTGAAGCTGATTGATTAAACACCTCTGCAATATTGTTTCTCTTTTTTCCAAAGTGCGGCCCACATCTGAGTACGGATGTCGAAAAAAAAATAAAGAAAGAAAAAGAATGTGTTCAGTTTATTAGCTATAATATGCAACCAATCGATACTTTGTTTGATCTCTAATACCTAATTATTGGATTGTTTGTTTTTTAAAACAATTGATTGTTATTTCCTCATTTGTAATAGCTCCTCCTTTAACTCAGATATGAAGTAATGACGCTCCATCTTTAAAATGCACCTGCTGATCCGGGGAGGCGGTCCTAACGCAGCAACTTGGATGCAATTGGTACGTTTCTTCCAGCCTTGCCTCCCTTGTTATCCCGGGTAAACCAAGGCTGGACTACTCCCATTGTGTGGCAAGAAAATCTTTTCATAAATCACCAGGAAAAAAAAATTCCCTGGCGATTTATGATACATTTTGCTTATATTTTCCTTCCCATAAGATGCAACGCAGCAAAAAGATAAATAAATAAAATAAAATAAATAATAAACGGATCAGCCAAAACAAGGCACGTTCCCACCAAACTCTGTGAAACAGTTTGTAGTGTTCACCATACACAGCGCACCTGGCACATTTCAAACAGTATTTTGCGTCTTTTACTACAATGCAAGGGGGAACAAACTAAAAATAAAAATAAGTGATTGTTTAACGTAAAATAAAGGAGGGGAAGGAGAGAGAAAAAGCAGGAGAGGATGGAGACAGCCGTGAGTTAACGGGTGGCTAGAGAGGGAGGGCCGGACGCATGACATCATTCCCTCAGCTTCTCTGCGCGGACATAACTCTGGTTTCTCCAACTAGTGCGCACGGCGGCCGCTGCTGAGGGAGCGACTCCTCCTGCCGTAGCCAAGCGCGTCCCAGCAAGCTGCGCTCTTGGGGTGGATTTAAAAAAAAGAAAAAAAAACTGTAATTAACCCTGCAGAGGAACGTGCGCACCTCTCCCCCACTGGACCTGCCGCAGGGACGAGCGCGTTTACCGCAAAATCTGGAATTATTGCTTGCCTCGATCATGAAGATGTGAGGGGTTGTAAGCTGAAAGGGAAGACGCTGGAACTCAGGCTTACAAAAAGGTAAAAGAAACCACTTTTCAATCGCTTCCATCTCCTCCTTTGAATGCCACTTTCTTGTATTTTCTTCTCTGCGGTCTGTTTTGGATCACAGATGCTCTGGACACAGTTTAAAAGCTTAAACAAAGACAGGGATAACAGTTTCCACGCAGGGGCATCCTTTAAGAAAGCTGCTCCTCCGAGCTGCGGAGCGCAGTGGAGCCAAATCATCAGCGGGGGATCAGACCGCTGCTGCTGCTTCAATGAAAATACTAATTATAGATTTTTTTGTATTGATACTTTAATTTCTAATTTCCAATGGTCGCAGCTTTCCATTCACTTCGTTTACTACTGAGAGTTTGGTTTGGAAAGCAGCGATTCCGATGCAAAGATGCAGCACATTTGGATCAAGCCCAACCTCTGAAACCTTCCAAAATAGCTGAGGTTTGTGCAATGTCTTTGTCCGGGCTGCAAGTGTTCTCCATCAAGCCAGCAGCTCTCCACAAGGAGGTGCCTCTTTCACCAAGTCAGTGATGAGATGCTTTTCTCCAGATTCCGATCAGCATCCCTGTAGACTTGGGCGCTGCAAGCGTAGAAGACATTTTCGACAGCTCCTTCGATGTGAAAAGAGAGCGACTTCACATTCTGTTGCTTGATATTTGGACTTGGACACTAAGGGCGCCGTCGATCGACACCCAGAAGGGTTTATTGTAGCGCGGCGCGTTAACAGGCTGCGCGTGGAGAGCTCCTGGAGGTGCGCCACTTCAGCATCCCACCGCGGTGGAGGCTTTGAGGCAGTGAGAAGCACTTTTCTGCTCCGGTTCACGAAAAACTCTGCTTCATCCGGGCACATGCATTTCTTATCTTTTATTTTTCCCAAAAAATAAATAAATAAAAACGGTTTTAAGGCTTTAAAATGTGACTCAAAGTCTAAAAGTTTGCATATGTCCAACAATTCTTCTATTTTCCTTTTAAATCCACATCACTGGATGAATCAAAGATCTCTAAAATCCTCTGTAGTTCATCTATTAATTCATTTCTTACTAAAATAATAAAAAGCCTGCATTTTGCACCCAAATATTTCCTATCTTTCCTTATGATTTGCCTGGATTCCATTGACCGCACATAGCAGGTCTGCCAAGCTGGAGAAAGACAGAGGAGACACACAAATATCTGCCCGTATTGTTAAAAGAAAATAGCTTTATCCATTTTTCTCTGTACCGGTGGTAACTTAGTTATAGCTTTTTATGGCGCCTGGAAATGGCTTACAGGCTTGCACTGCTATGTAATGTAATCAAATTTATGATGTGGCTGTGTATTACAATTCCCTGTTATGCTCTGTCACATGAGAAATTTGGAGTGACTCCCTCCACCCTCGCTTTTTCCCTTCTCTGCCTCCTCCTCCTCCAACTAATATTGCACAACAGGAATCCCAGGAACATCATAGCCACACAGGTTTAACATCAACCAAAACGGAAAGAGTACACACCCCTCTCTTAAAATAGCCCGACTATCATTCATTAATTATATTTAGTCATTGGAAACGGCAGATTTACTCAGTCAAACTATCATTTGCTTCCTGCTTTCTCCATATTTTATGCACGTTTCTTAAAAGTTTAGCTTTCTAAAGCTTGACATTAAAATAAATGAAGCTGAACCGCTATGGTGGAATAAATAATGCTGTACTTGCGTTGATGTATGCAGCTTAACACATGGGGGGACGAGGAAATTGACATCCGCTCTCAGTTTGTCTTTGCAGTGTTAGTTCTTTGTGGAGCAGATCAGAACTGCAGGATTCAGGACTGCTTCTTTAACGTTTTAGTTTTAATTATAATCATGGATGCACATTCAGGGGCCGTTTATGACAATGTGGTGCCACGGTGATGACAAGGGATAATCGCTCAGTGTCTGCTGCCTCAAACAAACAGTTCTCATGGAAGGACAGCTGTTACTGGAATAATTCCTTCACAGTTAATGGGCTGAAGGTACTTTATGAAGCGTCTCTGCAGTCTGCATTTGTTCGTGCAGCCATCAAAAGCTCATCAGGACCACATAGCGTTCAGGTTCCAAGCAAGATCTAGTCAGTGACGAATGATCGTGTGAATTTATAGTGTCTTCTAAATAGCTAGGAATACAGATCTGTGTCCCCCCAACTCTTGGCTATTTGCATCTTTTATTGATGTGTGTTTTGGTCATTGACATGAGCAACTTAGTGTTTTCCTGTGTGCACTCCTAATATTGTCTTCAATAAGCCAGCCCTGCCTTTATGCATGAGACAGTTGATTGGATGGTAGCTCAAGCATCCCTTGTTTTAGTGTTGTATGAATTTTCTTCAATAATACCTGTCAAAAGCACACAAGAACCCAGCTGGGCTGCAAACACCTGCTCACACACAGACACACACACAAATACATCCCTTTATTACATTTACGAGATGAGCCATAAGTCACATTCTGCAGTCTCATTACAGGCCGCCAAGCCTAAGTGTTTAGGCCATGTCATTAATGCAGTCAAAATGGAAATGGATGCGGATGGTTGGCAGAGCTGTTTAAGGGGAACCCCAGCACAGAAACCAGAGAGGAAGAAGAAAATATTTAATCATAAGCACACTTTATGGAGAGTTTTGCCTATGTGCACTGCAGCAGTCTAATTACCAGGAGAGTGCTTGTTAGTTGTCACCTCCAGATAAACAGTAGGCTGTGATTCCCCCCCTCCTCATCCTTCTCTCTCATCTTTTCCTGCTGCCTTTGGCTGAATTTGAAATTCTAAGTAGCAAAATGCCCATTCCATCCCATCTTACACCAGCTTCTTCCTCACAAATAAAGTCATTTTAATACAACAAAGTAATATATATGTTGCAGCTGAGATAAACACAGGGAAAGGCCGCAGCACTCTATGTTGATCCAGATGAAATTTGCACTGTTTATGGGCCGCATTATTTTGTTTTACTAATCCTAAAGTCTGGTTGTGACACATGGGACAATAAAGCAAATCGTTGCTCAAATTACTTTCCAAATTTTCTGAAAGCAGTTTTTTTTTTCTTGTATCTTCTGAGCTGTGGGTTCTCATTTCAAATGGCTCTTATATAAGCTCTTTAGAATAAGTCTTGACTGTCAGAATGGGGGCAAAATGCACTATTCACTAGTTCTCCATGAGGATTTTGACCTGGATTGAGCCCACCCTGGAGCGTGACACATTAATGGCTTTGACAAGTAGATATTTCTGTGGTGTATGTCAGGAAGACAAGGATGGAGAAACTATGCCATCTTCAAATGATGCAAGACTTCTTCATTCTCAGGAAATCCAGAGACTTCATATGAAAGCCAAACATCTGGCCCCTGTTCTTCCCTTTGACCGTCTTAGCAAAACCAGTGGGCCAAAAATGGCATCCATCTTACAGTCCCTTATTTTCATCATGGAAGGTTTGATTGTGTTGATATTCTAGTAATCACAAAATACAAGTATGCTGGAGACAAAAGTGGAACCTTTTTGTGGTTTAATGTCACTGGTGTTCAGAACATAATAGCAATGAGTCCTAATTTAGGGTAAAGCAGTATGCATTCAAAGTCTCTTTACTCAAGGATAATTGCAGTGGGAGAGTGCATATCTGCACAACCTGATATTACGCCAACAAATGTTGTACTGTGGTCAAGTGTGGAGCCCAAATGAACAGACCAGCAGATGAAAAATTGGAACAATGATCTGTAATATACTCTGTTAAATCTGCATTTCAGTTAGCGTTTAGGTTTCATGACATCAAACAAGCATTAAAAGAAATAATGACAAGCATCACAACTGCATTTGGAAGTGGGAGAGGTGGATTTCTGAATACTAGTTTACTGAAAGATGTTTTAAAGTTTTTATATTGATAGATTCTCAATCAAACATCAAACATGCTTTTCAATACATTTACCCACCTGTAGATTAAGGGAGTTTAGGGTTTGGGGGACTTAGATGAACTGGACAGGGGATGGCAAAAAAAAAGAAGAAAAAAAAGAAAAGTTTATACAAAAAAGGCAAAAACTAAAAGAATAAAAAGCACCTAATCCTCAAACGTTTATATATTGCTCGCCTCTCACCACAAAACCACATTTTCTAGCCGTGTAACAAATTATTGACTTAATTGATGAAGTGATTCATATTCCTACAATCTAACCAGATCGATCTGTTTGAGGAAAAGGTTTATCAAATCGACCTACACCATTATGAAAATTGAATTAATGAAATAAATTCAAAATGAAATAGATTAATTATATCAATAATGGTAACGAACATTTGGATTGAGAGATTTATTTTACGTTGGACAACACATATAGGATGACAGCAAAAATGATCAGTCCATCATTCCAGTCCAATGTGTGGAAACACTTTGAAATTAACAAAGATACGTAACCATACAGTGTGGTAGAATGTTCTAAAAATGTTCCCCTTTGGATTAATTTGATGTGGAAAAACAACAGGGGACTGAAGTTTATAAAGCAAAAATGTGAATAAATTTACCATTAATTCTTGTATACTTGTTCGTTTTTACACATATTTAATTTACACTTGATTATCTTGCAAGAAATACAAGGAATCTGGAAAACTTCACCTGCACTGTTTATCGTTTATCTCTCAGTCTCACTGGTTGAAGTTTTGGCTAAAGATGTCCTGGATCGATTTTAGGTAATTGAATCAAATCGTTCCAAATTAACCAATATTGACTATAAATTCTATTGGCAACCACAAATTGTGATCTGATTTGAATCTTTGTTAGAATGAATTGGTACACCCTTAACATTTTCTAACTTTTTTCTTAGATTTGTGGTGTCGTTAATGCTTCTTTTTGCTACCTACTTTCTGTAAGGACTAGCTAATGTCACTTCCATTCTTTAGCTGGCTACTTAGTCTTCGTGTATTCAAACTGTTGCTAAAGCCCTCCAGGGTTTACTTGCAAGTGCTAACCTAGTCAGCAGGTTTGACATACTATTGTGGATTTTTAGAACTCAGTAAAGTCATTGAAGCGAGCATGCAGAAACAACAGATCATGTTGGGTTGAGGTTGAAGCCCAAGATTGAGAACTATTGCACTAAACCAGTACTGTTTAATATTTAAGATGTAGGATGTCACTTCTTAGCTGTATTACACCATATATTCATGCAAAAGTTACCAAATTCCAGTCATTGAGAGACAAGAATTAAAACAATTATTGGACAGTTCTTTCTCTTGACTAAAATATTAATCGCGCTCATCTAGATTTAACCCCCTAAATATTTAAAATGTAAAACATTTTTGTAAAGCTTGCTAGCATTCCAAAGGACGTAGGTTGTAAGGTTTGGAAACTTACAGAGACAAATGAATGTGGTATTAATATTATCAACAACTAAAATCCTGGAAAAGGATTTTCTAATTTCTTGAAAATGAAGTTTGATACTACAAGGCCTTCTTTGCATAAATCATAGTTGTGGTTAGGTTGTTTAATTTTAGGCAGGTTACATTATGTGCTCAGCATTTTTTTTTGAATTTTCGTTTACATTAACTTGTCAGGACCTAGTGTCAACATAATCGGACAGCACATTTTGGGTGATATTACAACAGTAGTTCATTTTGCATCCTGCGACTACATGTTTAGAGGGTTAGCTCACATATTAGCTTGAGTCTTAAGAGGTTAAGAGGATAAATAATCTTTTTTTCAATTTTGCATACATACAGCAGGTCAATTTGTTCATTTTTACCATATAAATTTACATAAGGGTTATGAGCAGGTTAAAGTCTGTCCTTCTATCTATTCTTTTGTAAGGGTCCATTTGCCCATTACAGCACCACACTGAGACAAACAACAATAAATGCTTCCGTTCTCTTCTGCAGGCAATTAAGAATCAATCAATCAACCTAGCATGCATATCAACTGTCTGAAGAAGTTGACCTACCCAGAGAAAACCCATTCCGGAAAAGAGAAAATGTACAAATTACTGAGACATTTAGTTATCCTTAAAGCCAAATCTTTATCTCTTGCCTTTTAAATAATGTACAGGTCTCAAACTGTAAACAAATTAAAAAATGAAGGAATAGTAATAAATGTAATAAACAAGTGGAAATAGACAGACAGAAATTATTTAACATTAGAACCTGACAGATCTAAACAGCTACCAAGCGGCCTGTGGGGTATTTCCAGACAGCAGGCAATTAGGAAACCTCAGACTGGATAAGACAGATGTAAATCTCCTCGGGGAGACAATTTTGCAAAGGGCTATTTGCCAATGCAGTTGCCATCAACTCCCAAAGGTTACAAGTCTTTAAGGTCATTGTAGTATATCGCTTCACCCACTCAATGCCCAGAACACTTCCAGTGGAGAACATCGGATGTTTCCCACCAAGCTGGTGGCCGAGGTGGAGGGGTTGATGAGCTCTGACAATAACAAGAAGAACAACACTGACTCACCTGTTGAGAACTGGCATACATGACAACCAAGTGATACATAATGAATGATTCATAACTGTGGTGTACCAGGCATGGCTCTCATGAGGTGTGTCGCCAGACTTGGTGGAGGTGGAATGTTGGGGTAAAGAGTAAGGGGTCTTAAAAAATAAATAAATAAATAAATAAATACATGACATCCAAGCAGAATTAAGTCACAAAAAGAGAAGTGCATCGGCTGTGGCCTTGTTCATTTCATCTGTAGGCCCTAATAAAAGCCTCACGGGCTGGCATTGATCCCTCCCAGAATAATCCATTTAGACTGTGCGTGCCTGGCCATGTGGGGCCTCTTCAATTATTTATGGAAGAATGCTGCTCAAGCTTCCGCTGGGATGCAACAACATGCACTATGAAACCTGTGAACTGCTGATTGCAAGAGAGCAGGGGAGACTCTACATTTGGAGAATGAGAAAGGACAGATGGCAGCAGAGGACTGGTTGGAGAGAAATATGAAAAAAGGGAAAAAAAAGAGATGGACGGAAAGGGTCCATTTAAACAAATACAAGGTGGGGAAAATGGAAGGTAATAAAAGAGCAGAAAAAGAGTAATGATGAAATAGTTGAGGTCAGGTGAATGAAAGGCTGTCAAGGACAATGGAGAAAGTTTGAATTTATGAAAAGTTGAAAGAAAAGTTATTGACTCTCACATAGAGAAAAAATAATAGATAAAAAAGAATTAAAATAGAAAGAACGAGAAGTGAGAGAAAAGGTGAGATTCTCTTGATAAGGGTGGCTGATGAGACCTTTTCAGAGCAAGTCATGAACATCTATTGATCATGGCAGAGTTATGGTTCCCATTGTGCCAAGTGGAGACGTGCCAGCGTGACTGCCTGCAGCCTTCAGCTGATCATTCCTTCTGCTTCACCTGCCTTTTGTGCTGCATTTAAAAAGAAATCCGAAATAAAGTGATGTTTTGTGCCACAAAAATTGAGAAAAATGCTCTGGTGTGGCATTTCTGTTATGCATGTGTGTCGTATTGACTTGAGGGGGAAGGCTTTTACAACCGTCAAAGTGCAGGATTTAGCCCAAAACATTTTTAATCACAGAACTAATACAAAGACGTACTCAACAATGCAAAGATATAAGCTAGAGTCACCAGTTAATCCCTAATGTTACGTAGGGGTTTCAAAAACCCCCTGATCATGAGTTTTTGAACAAGCTTTTATCAAATGATGTTCATACTGGACTGTGGGTACCTGATAACTAGCACATGTACTAACAGTTGGAAGAGGCTTGGTGCAGACCTCATGAATTTTGCTCCAGTCCTTTTATTTCACAGTTTTATTCCGCTATATGAACAACTTGGTTTCATGCAATTCCTTCTGGGCCCAAACTGCGATTAGGAATTTCTCCTCCATGATCAATTTTCAAACGGTTAGCACTTTCAATAATGAAAAAAAAAGTTGCTAACCATGCTTCACCACCAAATTCGAGTCCCTGATTGGTCAGAGTTCAACTGGTTTCACTTTCAACGCGCACTCAATAGTAGCATGTTTTGCATGTAGACTGACTTAAAAAATATGCATAGCTACATGTGACTGCAAGAGTCTAAAATGCGGACACCTAAAACATGCATATACAAGTCATTTACATAGACTTTTCCTTGAAAGTGGTCGCTTAAACCAGCCTTGCGCAAGGCTGGTGTGAACGTAGCATCAGGTGAATTCAATTGTATACAGTAGAAAGGAATCACAGTGTTCTCTCGCTAAACTACAGTTCAACTTTGCAAGTTTTCTTTTGTTTTTTTAGTGTAGTTTTGCATGCTTTTTTTTTCTTTTTTTAAGATCTGGAAAACAGTCAGGGTGGTAGATTTTAAGGATGAGGAACGAGCAGCCCTGAAAGTGTTACAATGTTACTGTCTGTCTGTGAAAAGTGTATAATGTGTGTAGTGAGGGTTTTTACAGCCTTAAAACATATATAATTCTACTTTGCAGATTTCACTAATAGCACCTAATTTTCAGAATGTAACTCCTGCGGTAAACAAGGAAACACTGACAATAGTCCAACCTAAAATGTCTTTATCCTTCTCAGCTCTAACCTGTTAGCTATAAAGATGTTTGCTACCGTGTCAGGATGTTGGCAGGGAATGCTCTCTGCCTTGTAGCCCTCCTGGACTGGAATCTACTCTGATCTTGGGAGCTGTGTTGATGTTTGAGAGGTCTGAAGAAATTCCCCTGGCTGCATTATATGTTGTGTGTAAAAATGTTTATTTTGTTGGCACCATCTTGAATCACAGTCCCTAGGAGTGCACAGACAGTTTGTAGGATAAGGTCTTCCCTTCCACTCGCTCATTTTACAATGTTTATGCAGGTTGTTTTATACTACAATGATCACAGTAACGGGGGGAAAAAATACTTTCTTGTGACTTTTTTGCATAGATATAAAAATTTTCAGACAGCCTGATCAGGTGGAATATCAAAATAGTGTAATATCAAAACTGAAACAATACTACACCCGCAGGTTTGTCACCAGTTAGCGGGATTTTATTTCACACACTTGTCGCGCTTTTAAGCTGCTACACGAATACATTGTTTGTTCTCCGGCTTTGATTATGGGATTCTAGTAATTGTTGTGTTTTCGCTTGATTAACAAACCGGTTTTCACCAGGGGCCAGCTCAATAACATTTAATGGCATGAAGACAGCGAAAATGTTCTAAGCCACACAATGTGTATCTGTGTTACCAAAAGGAAATGCAGGTGAGTGGGGGACTCCATTTATTTTTACACATTCAACAAAGACCTGTTTTAGTGCAGAAAAGAAAATGGGGATGTCAGGCCAATGAGCCCATACATGAGTGTGAAAGGTCCTTCTTCCTGGTGCATTCAGCTGCTTTGCATTTTGTCCATCCTCTTTGACACAGTGTAACCAAACCAAAGACAGATGCCGTAAAAACAAGCAAGCTCAAAGGATTTACTTGCTGAAGTACATATATATATATATATATATATATATATATATATATATATATATATATATATATATATGCCCCTCATAAGTAAAAGGATGAGGCCAGTGGACAAATTTCAGAACAGGATCAGGTTATAATTGCTGCTTAGGGGTTTGGGGGATTTGAGGAAATAGGTGTAGGGTGTAAGCACACTTGTGCATTAGTCAGATTATACAAATCTCCCTTCATACTTCTCAATACAAGCTTGACCCTCTGTTTCCCATATCTCCCCTTCAATTTCACAACGCTCAAGAGGAAATGCCACATGAAATGTAGATGTCCACATGCTACATGCAATACTTGTTTTTTGCAGAGTTTAGGGATTTTGCTGCAACAATTCAGTAGCTGTGTTTACATGGGCAAAGTAAACGGAAAGAACGCCTGATCAGAAGAAAAATGTGTCATGTAAACACGCCATTCAGAATAGTCTGCACCGATCAGACTCGTTCGGATCAAAATTTCTTTCCGATCGAGAGAGGTGGGTTATGCCGATTGTTTATCCGATCGTGTTGCATGTAAACGGTTCATTCTGATCGTGTGTCACTACTGCTCTGGTTTACGTCACACATAGACGGTGCGGTGCTCCAGGGAAAGCTTTGGAGCTCAAACAGGACCGACCGGCTGCTCTGCGGAGACCCGGTGCGAAGCGCCGCTCCGCTCTCTTACACCCCTCATGGGGAGGGTGCGGGGGAGGAGCGCTTTGTGCCCCGTGACGTCTGGACCCTGTGCGGTCCGGGCCGAGTGAACTGTGTCTCTGAGCAGAGCAGCCGGACTTATTAATTTGTGTTTGAGGGGAGGGGAGGATGCTTTGTTACGTGTGGATTTTGTT
Source organism: Oryzias latipes (assembly GCF_053564925.1). NCBI lineage: Eukaryota > Metazoa > Chordata > Actinopteri > Beloniformes > Adrianichthyidae > Oryzias > Oryzias latipes. Next base: position 13,405,832 of record NC_136240.1, read on the forward strand.
GTTTTATTGTGTGGGAGGCTTTGGACTGCGATCTGTCCCGCCGCTCTGGGTTAGCGGCTGCCGGACTCAGGAGAACCGTGTCTCCGAACAGAGCTCGGACTTCCAGCTCACACACACCGGCTTTGGGGCGGTGTGTGAGCTTTTCAAAGCAGAAATGCTGCTCAGTCCTTAGAAACTGTTCAAACAATCACGTGGATTTGTGTTTCCAGTCATGTCCCGACAAAATAAAGGCTGTTGTTATTCCCACATATTTATGTGCAGCCAAGATGCAGATTGCAGCGTTTCCTGCATGGATTTTGTGTTCATCAAACAAGGCTAATGTTGTTAGCCTGTTAGCCTTCTCTTAACCCTGGCTTCCTCCAGCTCCGTTCTTCCACAAACAAAACCACGGACAACACGGATTAAAATTAAAATGATGAGCGAACAGGCGGTTCATAATATTCATAACATTAATAAAAGCACGTTTGGAATATCGTCTTGTATATTATGGAGCTCCTGCATAAATGTATATGACAGCAAAGGTTTGTTCACTGTAGGACTCTTCCTTTTTTTCGGTATTTTCAACACTACTGCATATGTGCAAATGATTTATTCCGACCTAAAGTGTGACCATGTGAACGTTTGTTCTAATCGAAAAAAGGTTTTCTGTGCCCGTGCACACAGTCGGATTTCAATCCGACCATTGATCCGATCAAGATATTTTGCACATGTAAACGCGGCTAATGTCTATTACACTAATTACAAGAGGATCTAAAATCAGAGAATAGTGTCATACATTTGTTTAAGTCTAATGCTAAACACACACCGGGCATGTGAATGCCTGGTGTGTGTTTAGCATTAGACTTACAGACTTACATTATCAGACTTACACACCATACAGTGTTCACACTGTGGCTACCAGATACTAGCGTATGTACTCACAGTTAGAAGAGACTTGGAGCAAAATGTCAAAGCGGTGCAAATTTTACAAATCTTACTCCAAGCTTTTTCTGTCACAGCTCTATTCTGATGAGAAAGACTTGGTGTCCTACAAGTCCAGCCGGGCACAAACCGTAATTGTCGATGTCGCCTTCCTGACCTATTTCAGAGGTGGTACTTTGGTGTATTAAAAAGGATGCTACTCATACGTAACAACCAAATCTGAGTCCCTGATTGGTCAAAGGTCAAGTGGCTGAGGTTGCAACGAGCATTCAGTGGCCACGCATTTTGCATGCAGAGCCCAAAAATGAACTTAAGAATTTGCATGGCGACGCATGAACGTGAAATTTTTGAACACGTTTCCATAGACTTGAACGAGTGTTTCCAAGGCCGGTGTGAACGCAACATAAAACTCTTACATACTCTGTATAGGTGACCCTTTGGCCAGATGTTTAATTAACGTTAACAGCTCTATGGTTTGAGTGATGGCTGAAATTCATAGAAATTGAAGGCGTTGTCTTTCTACATAAAGAAACCCTTTTGATGGTGCCGGGTTTTTTTTTGTTTTTTGTTTTTTATCTGTGAAGGCAAAATGTTTGTGTATACTCCAGTCTTCCTTATAACGTGCAGTTTCTTTGTTATTGATTTTTGTCTCTGACTGAGAAGATAAAGAAATCCCTACAAAAGCCATAAAAATTCAATTCAATACATTTCAATGAGCAACTTGCTTTTTCTTTGCTTTCGAATGTATTTGATGTATGAATATTTTTTGAAAGCAGAGCTAGGTTTCTTGTAGGACAAAATAATTAGGTTTTTTATTTTTGTTGTTAATGTGGGGGAAAAAATCCACGTAATAAGAAGCAAGGAGACGTGAATTTCTGTATCCATGTGTCTACTTGACGTGTAATAAAGACTTCTGCCATTTTGTTTCCCAGAAGTTCACTTAAACAGGTTGCTGTTTGGGTTATCTATTGTCTGCCCTTTCTCAGCTTGCCTCTGTTGTTCAGCTTCCATCCTGAGAACCAATCCCAAACTTCTGCAAAAGAAGAGAAATAAGTTCTACTTAGGAGTTATTTATTTCTGCTGTCGCTTTGTTTGGTGAAGAGAAAGTGACAAATGCGAGTGGCTTGTTTATGAGGCCGGGCTAAGTGCTGGCAGGCTGCTTTTCTCTGAGGTAGTTGGCTCTCTGTTTAATTCATGTCCTTGAGAGGCACATCGCTTTGTGGCATAGAGTGTGGCAGGTGAGCTAATGAGAGGTGAACGTATCTGCTTCATATTCTCCATCTGCCTCCTGAACCCTTTTGCTTCTTTTCTCCTCTTTCTGTCCCCAAAACTTCAGCCTCTCCTGTCCTCAATCTCTCTTTTGACCTCTTTTACTCCCCCGCCAGTACTTTCCTTTACCCTGCCACACCTTCTTCCTTCCCACGGCAAGACCGGAAATCAGAAAGGTAAAAAGATGAACACAAAATCTCCTTGAAATTGCTCTTAGCTTGGCCGTCTTATCTGGAAGTGGGACGTGAAAATGGAGAACCATCCAAGCTGTCACTTCCTGCCAAATAAATCAGTCAGACCTTTGACTAAAGCGCGCTGCCGATTTTATAAAGCTGTCCCGTTCATCACGGTGATTCATCTTCCCTGAGAAGGAAGGTGTGTTTTCCTTCTGTGTTCACAGCGCACCGCCCCCGCACTCCCCGCTATGTCAGTTAGTTAGCGGCAGAGTCTGGGTCACTGCATCCAGTCTTCAGGAGAAAGAAAGCAGTTGAATGCATCACCAGTGGCTTTGGTACTCTGAAGCGTGACAAAGACAGCAGAATGACAGGGTGATTTGAAATGTTGACCTCTTTGCCTCCTCAGCTCAACTACACCCCATGTTTCTCCACTTCCTCCTGTATAGCTTACTAAGGTGCTGTTTTAATTGACATGACGGTGAGAAAAAGTCACCTGGTTATCTGCCTGTTCTTGTTTCATGTCATGGGTTAATTTTTTCCCTTCTGTTGCTTGTCCATCATAGCCGTGGAGGTTTTTCTGTTGTTGTTGTTCTTTTCCCCAAGGTTTTTTTTTCCTCCTCTGTTTTTTTCCGCCTGTCTCATTGAGTTCTAACTCCATCCTATCCCATTCCCAGCTGATGGCCCATGGAGCATCTCTTTTCGCTTTTCCTCCTTATCTACTGATTTACATCTCCCTGCTGTCTGCCCTCTCTCAGCTTGCCTCTGTTGTTCAGCTTCTATCCCGAGCATCAATCCCAAAGTTTTGCAGTTTGTTTCATAATTTTGAAGTGAAGATTGCATTATATCAGACCAAAATGATATACAAAAGTCTAAAAGGGTGTAATTTATTCCATAAAGGGCCAGATTTTTTAGAAAGACCTTTTAAAACAGTAATAACTGTTAACAAGTCATTGAATGTTTTTTCTTTTTTTTTTCTTGACTATCTGATGTTTCTTATTTTACTTTAGTTTAGTTTATTGTCTATTGTTAGTTTACTGTTTTTGAACAATCAAAACACAACAAAAAATACTTTGAGATGTAATTAAGTGCAGGAAGAAGCACAAAACCTAAAATACTTATTTAGGCCTACACACACACACACACATGCACACACACACACACACACACATATACATATATATATATATATATATATATATATATATATATATATATATATATATATATATATATACACAGGAAAATAAATCAGTGTTAAGTCACAAGTATTTTTGTATTAAATTTAGAAAATTTAATACGGGATACTTTGTCAGTATCAAATAAAGAAACAGTGAAAAAATTGTATTAGTTAATATTTGACCAATTAAGTGATGTAAGTGTTTTAATTTTTTCTTTGTATTTGCTTTTAACGTTATTATTTCCTCCCAACTGTGGACTTTTATTTGTATTATATATGTATTCTTTTTTTTAATTGATGCCATTCAAGGGTGTGGTGAGTACAGATAGCTGGTGTGTTTGTGTGTAAGTCTGTCCTTGTGCATGAGGGGGCTAAAGTCATTCTGCAAGCTAAATTGTTTGCTTGTTTAGTGTTTGTCTTTGTTTCCTATCTACTCTTGTAAAAAGCTGATACCAAGGACCCTCTTGAAAATGAGATGTTGCATCTCAAGGAACTTAACCTCCCGTTTGAATGTTTAAATGAATAAATAAATGAAAAAGCCCTATCAAAACTAAACAGCTATGCTGTATTTCTCTCTATGTATACCTACTCATTCATGACCTTGGTTCTAATTCCAGCTTTCAGCTGGTGATTATAATTATTTTATTTTGTACTGCTTTTTTTGCAGTTTTTCTAAATTAAAAACTACAGATACTGACCTTCATTACATCACTTTACCACTTAAAATCTTTATTATGCAACATCAACAAGTCTTTTCACAAAAAGACTTCCCCTTAAGGTCACAACCATGTTTTTCATCTTTTCTTTATTTATAGGACACATGAAAACACTTTTGACTACTTTATAAACACTACAGAAAAATGTTATGACAGATTATTATTGTGTAAAGCAGCTCCTGTATATTTGCATGTAAGTGCAAAAACCTGATGGCAACACTAATAGAATTTTAAAGGCATTATAATCCCTCAGCCATATCAGACATCTGAAAAGACAGAGATAAACCATCGGAGAGTCTTATCCTCCCGTCCTACAGCCCTGACACTGACTGACACTTCCGACTGTCCTTCCTGCCATCCGCCACTTGAGCCTGAAAATGAAAGTAATACATTTCCTCACAGATCTGGTAAGATAGCCACCTGAGACATGCCCCCACCACAACTCCATACTGTGAGTTTTCATTCCTCCAGTCTGTTCATAAGTAGGAAAATTTCATCTTTCCCCGGGAGAATATTAACATTATTTTGGTTTTTATTTGCTGCTTTTTTATTAGATGTATTAAACTCTTAATTTCTTCTGTAAGTAATTTTCACCGATACTCTGATGTGTAAATTAAAATTTATGTTTCTTTATTATGGCATAGTTGTGGTCTCCATTAATTTTCATATTAGAAAAAAATGTGAGACTGTCTCTCTGGAAATAATGTCTTGCTCCAAACAATTTAAAAAATATAGAATACAAGATGTTTTTTCCTTATTATAAGTCAAAAATCTGCCAGTGAAACTAAGAGTTTGTTTTGGTAAGATTCCTTAAAATAAGTTGTGATGTCCTGTTCTTTTAAAGGGCCTATACATCAGGCTTTTCTTAAACCTTTCAAAGGTAACTTTATCCATATGATAACATGTTAACTTTGGCACACTAGAGAAAGTTTTTTTTTTTTTAAATGTGAGTTACTTTTGCAAGCTCTTTTCCTACCCAAAAGTAAGACGACTTGATCTCTGAGGCGCCGGCATTTGCTCCGTGTGGGCGCCGCCCATTTCATGTCATCAACATAGAGTCGGCAACGGAAAAAAAACAACATCCGAACATTTACAAACATGGTTGTGCCTATTGGCAAAAGCGTTTTTGCCAATCACTGCTAGCTCTGTGGGGAAAGTGGAGGTGTGTGTTAGTCTGGGGGTGGAGCTGAGCTGGCAGCGTAGACTCTTCCTGGAAAGGACTGTTCCTCGATTTCATACATATGAATGTGAGAACCCACTCGGTTTCATGGATTGAGAGGGGTCCGACCTCAGAGTGCAGGTTTTTAGAGGACTACTGCATGAATGGATCAAAATACAACCTTGGGTTGTTGGTTTTTTGTGCGGAATGAATATTATGGCACACTTTAAAGATCAAAATTTGATTTTGCATGATATAGGTCCTTTAAGATGAAATGAAATCTCAAACATTCATACCGCCCTCAGCAACGTGGGTTCAAGCCGCCACTTTCAATGAAGGGTATATGTTTTGGGCGTCCTCGTTCAAACTCTTGTGTAGTTATGCAAGTTTTTACAACAGTTCTCAGGCTGTACGTACAAAACACATGGCCATTGAACACATTGCCAAGTCTAACGCATCAAATGCTCGTTGTGTACCTGGCTTAAAAATCTGCTTTAAACAGTCATATTTAAATTATGCATCCCAGTGTTTACATTTTGCTTTCTATACCTGCCAATCATTCCACTTTCCATCACTTTGCAAACAGCCTTACACTCCTTTAAGGCCCTTTATACAGCCTCCAGGTCAAATGCCATTCCTACTTAACATTGACAGTCACCTGTCATTTATTTTTCATGTCTCTGAGTGCTTCTCTTCTCTCTTATCTTTGTCTCTGCTTCCTCTCACCAAACGGTTCTGCCAGTCTGAGATGTGGCTTTAACCTCTGCTGCAGTTTTTTCCCAGCGCCCTTTGTTTTCATCTATTGTTCTTAAAGCGATTATGACCACCAGACAGACACATTAAATATTAAGTGGAGCTCGGGTTGCCGCTCTCACTTTTTTTCTTTTTTTTTTACTGAGGCGCATGCCTCAGACTTTGAAAGTGTCTGCTCTGCCTCCAGGCTCTGCACAGAAATTTCTGAGGAGCAGAGAAAGAAAAGCTGCTCTTTGACACAGGGTGAGCAAATATGTGTGTTTGTAGGACAGAGCTCATGCATATGCGTTTGTTGACTCTTTATGGCGCCGTACATAGAAGTGTGGCACCACAAGCGTTTTTGTCCGAGATTTTTTCCATGGGCTGCCCATTAGATTTCGCTGCAGTTCAATATTAGAACATTTATATGCGAGCCTATCCTCCTTTTCCACTGCAGGAGGAATTGGAATGATCAGTTGCTTGGAGGAACTATAAATAAGCCTCTCTGCCATTGATTTATTTCAAAAACACTAAGGAACATTAGGTTAACAAATCATTTCTCATCTGACTGCTTCATTTAAAAATTTCAATTTTCATCTCTGAGTTGAATTGAATTCAGCTTAAAGTTTTTATAATTTTTTAAGCCTTTCAAAATTTAGAGACTGTTAGCATTCAGTAATGAGGTTTACATGCCCTTGCTGTGAAGCAGAGGGTTGTTGTCTCAGCTGCCAACATTCAAAAACGAGTTGAACTCATTGGGCAGCCAGGGGTTCCGTTCGCTGCTCAAGCATGTTTTGACTGCTCTGAAATGAAATATGATTTGCCGCTTAGGGAACTTCAAATTGTCAGACTGCTACTGCCATTGTAAAGCGCAAATTAACTTAATAATGTGATGCTACAAGTTTTGTGTCTGATATTCTGGTCCTGTCAGTTTGTGTTTGAGCCACAATATAAATGAGAAACAGTTTTTCTGCAGGGTTATGCATTTTATGATTGTGTTCCCTTTGGTTTCCTGTCAACATTTTTCTTCACAGAGGGCATATAAGTACAAATTATAGTCTTTACTAGTTCAGCAATAGCAACAGAATATAAGTAAGACCTAAATATTAATTGTATATGTTACAGAAAAAAAATGGCATTTTTGTCTGATAATAAAGTCCTAAATCTATATTGAAATTACATAGGTCACAATATTTTTTAGATCAAGCTTTTCATGTCGGTAAAAATGGTAGAACTGCAGAAAGTATTTTCAAAGACCCTTTCTGATTAAAAGTGTGTTTTTGGTGTTTTTAACATGTTCTAGTCACTAGTAATTATTCTGCTATTGATTCATTTTATGCATAACAAAGTTTTGTGTGCATGTGAGTGTGTGTGGAGGGGTGGGAGAGTGGGCATTATATGAGTTTTTGTTATTTTTTATTCCTTTGTCTTGCTTTTGGTTTTTAAAATTCAAACTTTTCAAATTTTTTTGTTTTTTGTTTATATGTAGTACTTTGAGTTATTTCAGTTGGAAAAGTGCTGTACAAATACAGTTTTGATTTGATTTGATTTGTAAAGAAAATTAAGATCAAAATTGCCTTTCTGAATATTTATTCAAGACAGGCGCCGATGAAAAGTGGGGCAATTTCAGTGACTTTGAACGTGACATGATCTGCATGTCTCCAAAACTTTTATTCTACTGGGGTTTTTAACAAAACTCAACATTTAGCTTACAAAGAAAAAAGAGAGAAGATGAATAATTCTCAAGGTTAAAAAATGCAATTTTAACAAGGGACTCGTTTTTTTTTTACAAACATTGGCACTACTGTGTGGATTTTTCCTATCCATAACAGGACTGATGGGCCTGGATAAAAGCAGATTAGCTTACATAGTTTAAAAAATAAAAAAGGGTGACCAAAATAAAAACATCAATTGAAATAAATTTAATTTTTCAAAAATTACCAAAAAACAATTGAGGTATTTTTCATTTGATGGTCAAGTCATACCAAAGCTAAAGTTAAAACACCAAACAGTTCCCAAGTGTGGCTGCAGCCCCACCCGCCCCCCACCCCCCCAGGGGATGGGTCAAAAGTAGAGAACACATTTCCCACACCAAGGTGTTTGACAACTAGTACTCCTTTACTATTACTTTATCTGGGTTTTTTATGGTGCAGAGCTGTAGCCATTCAAAAACCCACCCGTTTGTTTCTTTTAGTTTTCATTTAGTGTTCAAATTTTTTTTTCTATAAGTTTTGGCTCTTTTTTTATTACATTCAGCAAAACTTGTACCCACTTTTTAATTTTGCATCTGTATAGGGAAATTTTATCATCTAGACCAGGCACGTCCAAAGTCCGTCCTGTGGGACAAATGTGCCCTGGAGGCCCCTGTCATAAAATCCCTAATATGTGACCCCCAGCACTTTCTAAAAACTGTTTGAAGGATTTATTGATTGTAAGTGGCTAAATTCTGTAATAAACCTTTGTAAACTATGGCAACACTCTCGCTGGACCCTTTTGTCAGTTAGAAAGTTTGCAGCAAGACAAGGAAAAATTAGAGACTTATTTATTTTATTTTATTTTATTTGTGAGAAATAAAGAATGTATCTGTGATTTGTAGGCTACTTTTGAAAAATAATAGATTTGGAAGTTTTTAATAAGCATTTAATAGTGAATTGAATGTAACATTTTATTTAAATCCAGATTTAATGGTCACAGAATTTCTTTTTTCCAGACAGACTTTTTTTCATTGGATTTCTGGTCTTAAATTCAGAAATTCACAGTAATTTGGGGTAAAATGTATTTAGACATATTTCTGTTCAATTTAAAGGAACAAAAAGTATTAAATAGAAATTTCATTAAGTAGGTCATTTGCATTTAAAGTTATTATCAGGGCTCAAAGAATGGAAATCTTACTCTCTGCAAAAAGTTTGAACACCACTGAAATGGACTTTTATTTCAAATTTAAGCATTGTATGCATGCTTTTACATAAAATATATATTGTAAGTCAGTTTTTGCTTCGTTATAGTGACTTTATTTTGAGATGTTCAATGTGACCAACCCTGAATGTTGAGGAAGTCTGTGGTTTTAACACTCATGAGTTGGTGTATGTTAAGACAAAAGTGAGGAGCTGTGATGTGCACTTTTGCCAGCTAACCCTCCTGTTCTTCCTTCCTTTCCAAGTCTCTGCCTAATAGCAGATAATGAAGAAGGCATCTTTGCAGAGATGACATGTGCACGTCCTCTACTGGACACACGCACACACCCCCCACACACACAGGCTTGGCTGGATGCCCTTCAGAATACTAAGGCTGACATTAATCTTTAAATGACTGTTGCCTCTTCCCCAAGACTTTCAATCCATTAGTGGCCACATCTAGAGATGGGTTGAGATTGCTGGAGAGACAGAGGCAAAGAGGATGCAGGCAACAACTGAGTGATTGTGTATGTACACATTGTGTGGATGGAGAGGGTGTGGAGGGAAGGATGATGTCAATGATAATGGAGGACGAGGACAGCAGGAGAATGAAAGATAGAACAGGGAAAGTTGAGGTAACACAAGCAACACATAGTTATCAGAAAAAAGAGCCTGTCATACATAAAAAAGTGTTAAAAAGTGCAACAAAGAGGACACATCTTCTTATAAAATCCTGTCTGTGTTTGTAACTGTACTTCTACGCAGATGAAATGCTCCAGTTCTCACATCTTTTCCTTTTTTCTTGCTCTCAAACTGAAAAAAAAGGATATAAAAGATTTGACTCCAGACTCAGAATGTTTAGGGACAAGCCTGGATTTAACCAGCCTGACTAAGGGCTGGAGTAGAATGTCAGGGAAGGGGGGTAAGTTTGGGTGTGCTGAGAGTTTGGGGTGTCATATCCCTTCAAGCCCCTAAATTACTTAGAAAACAATTTTATCATCATATCAGTTCATCTATCCATACATGTGTCTTCTCCTTTGCTCTTCCTGATTCTACCCTTTGCATTTGCCGGGCTTGGGACAGGCACAAGCAGGACACTGTTTTGTACCCTTTTGAGTCTGTCTGTTCGTCCATCCTTCCTATTTTGTAGTTTTCTTTTTTCTTTAGTTAATTCTGGATTTTTGTAGGCCATCACATTTTGGGGTGGGCAGTCATTGCATTTAGCCGGTCATTGCCCCCCTTTGTCCATTTCTAAATCTGGCCTTGTTTGGAAATCTTAACCCCTAGCTATATCAAAGTCACTGAATTACAGAAACAAGAAGGCAAGCATGAACTGTCATGCTCCTTTTGCGTCTTTTTATCACATCAAAGAATCTAAAAAAAAATCTCTCTTTTATCATGCTGTTTGTCACTTCCACCTCTCTCCACTTTAGTTCATATTTACTTCTTTCATATAATCAATCTGTATATGTCTGCTGTTTTTTCTTGTTTTATCAGGGTGTCCCTTTTCATTTGGCCCTTGTTTCCTTACATCCGTCCTCCCTCACGCCTTCTTTTTGCATCTCTCCTCCCTCTTGCCTCACAGCTTTTACACTCACTGTCCTAATATTCCATTCTGTTCCTACACCGTATTCCCTTTCTGCCCCCATCCCTCCCCTTCACTCCATACATTGAAGACTTCCTGCTTTCCCAGCTTCCTCCCTTTCTTCCTGCCCCTACCTCCCCCTTCTCTCCCCCACACATCCTGTCTTATCCCCTCATCTCCCTCCCTCTGCAGTAACAGTGAACTATAGTGACTCTGACATCATTACCCTTGTTGTGACAGGTTTCATTTGTACCCTGTGGACCTATACATCAGCCTGAGTGATAGTCCGGGGCCCGGGGCCAGCCATGCCCCGCCCACACCGGGACAGACTAACAGACAGACTGGTCCTAAATCCACTGGGTACTGCGGGATATTTTTTTTCATCACTCTTTCAGATGTGTCACCCCCAGTTCAAAACACCACCTTGCTTGAAAAAGCACCAAAGCTGAACAAAAAAAAAAAAAGGATAATTCAAGGGAGAAAAAAACTTGATTGGCATGTGATTCTTGGAAAGCGCTGTGCAGAAAACTAATGAGTCCTCAGCACTGAGAATGAAAACACAAAAGAAGTCATTAAATGTGGCATTTAGTCTTAAAGTCATACCTCTTAATGCTCAAAGAAACAATTCTGTCATGGAGGGCTTTGAAGGTTCTTTGAATAAATGACAAAGGACACTTTCTTTAACCACTTCTTGTAATTATAACATGAATCTTTATAGGCTTTTATATGGACATATATTGTTTTTAAAGACCCACTCCAACAAAAAATCATACTTTTGGTCTTTTAAACATGTTCTTGTGGAGATTTGATGATGATGGAGGTCATGTATAAGACATTTGAGCTTAAAATTGCATTTCTGAGTATTTATCTTTTTTAAGCCATGAATCAGGAGTGGACGTAAAAAAAATACTGTTTAAGAAAGCTTGTGACATAGCAACTACATTGGATGAGCCACAAGCCCTATTCTGATGCATCCACTTAGAGACGACTAGATCCATGTACAGTAAGTCCTTGTTTTCTTCATCTGAGCTGGCATCTGACTCAAAACTGCACTGCTGGAAAGCTCCAATACTGCTCACCATTTTTGTTGCACCGATAATGTTAGTTTCGGGTTGTGAGGGATTACAAGCCAGCGGGAGAGTCTGTAAACAGATAGCTATCTCTAATGTAGAGGAGAAAGGGGGCGGTGTTGCCCAGAGCCAACGGTCCTGCCCACAACTCAGAGGCAAAGTTTGAATGACTTACAGCTGCTCTACAGAAACATTTGGAGGGAAAATGGCAAAATTGTTATTAAAAGTCCATCGGGAGTGCTTTTATTATAGATCAAAACATGATCAGGGTCAGATTTTAAGCAATATGGCATAGGTATGAACAACTTTTAAAAATAAGGCCAAAAAAGCTTAAAAGTATGGTTACTTTTACACTTACTAGCTGAATTACTGAATACAACTTCTATTTCACTGAGATGTTTTATTTGTTTTAAGATAAAACTGTTTTAACTTTGCTTTGCAGGCTGCAATGACTTAACAGGATACAATCTATTTCTTTTTAAATATTAAAAAGAAAAAAATATGTCACGGTTTGATTTACTCTGACAGTTACATGAAATCTAAATTAAATTTCAACAAACTGTTAAAAAAAGAGTAATTGAACTGGCTGTGAGCTCTTCAAAACTACCAGACCTCTGTCACATCTATCTCAGTTCCCTTATAAATCCAGCCAATACATCAGCAGTACCTTCAGACCGCTCACAGCCTCATTGATCTGTGGTCATATTAATGTGCGGCTTATAAGCTCCCAGGAATCCTTTGTGGCCAGACAAAAATGAATCCACTTGAGTGTGGCTGCATTTAATGGCCGAACAATCCTACTCTTTTACAATAGATCCCCATTGCGTTCTCTAACGGAAAGTAAAAGAGCGTAAGGCTTTGGAGAGCAACCATTAGGGAAAAATCAAATGGGGACCTACTTTTGTCATTCATGTCCCTGTCAAACGCAAAATATGGGGATTTTAGAGGCAGATATTTAGTGATTCTGGATTCATTTTTTTTTGGATTGGTAAGTTTTTCTCAGTTATTAATTACTTTGTTGTGTAATATGTGGAAAACAGAATTATCATGGCTCAGGTTTTTCTATGTTAAATCGGGATTATTGTTCCAAAAAAGCCTTTTTTGATATGGAGCTTTTCCTATGTTCCTCTGAGCTCATTTACTGGGGCAATCACGTATGCACATCATCTGCTGATGAGGTTTGGTTAGTCATGGTGATGGATATTACAGTATGGTGAAACTGAAAGCTTTTGTGTGTTTGTGTGTGTGCTTGCTTGCTTGCTGCGCTGTGATGCTTGCCGTTGGCTCAGCAGGAGCATTTATAAATAAGGCCCGGCAGTATCGTTCTTTATTCAATACCCCTCTTTTCACCATGGAGGTTAGCCAAGAGCAGAGTTGAGCCGAGACATTTTTCATCTAGTATCCTCTGGAATATAACCCTCTGGTGTTGTGTGGTTGTGTGCTTTTTGTCTGCTTTTGTGTGAGCACTCGTGTAGAAAGGTGAGTGTGTACATGCATTCACATCTGGGTTTTAGCTTGTGTGAGTGCTGGAGAAAAGGACTGACCTCACGGAAGCCACATTAATCATCTGGGTTTTTCTCCCCCCTTTTTCTCATGTAGGGTGAGTTGAGGCCTGATAGATGGCTCGTCTTTTACCCTGGATTCTAAGAGAAGGCATTAACCTATCGACAAGTCACAGACCCTTCGGGGGAATCTGTGGCTCTCCCCATGCCCCATATATCTTGGGATACTCAGTGTCTCTTGTTTTTTTTATTTCACAAATGGTGGATGAGCTGCCCCCCTCATAAAACTCGACTTGGAGCAGCGTCTACACCTGAGTTCCAGAAGTTGACATTTGAGAGGGGGTCTGCAACTGCACATCCACGTGACTTTAGGAAGGACAAAGATAGAATGTAAGTGGGGGTGCTAAACATCAAAGGGCAGAAATTTCATTCAATTCAATTCAATTTTATTTGTATAGCCCAAAATCACAACAACAGTCGTCTCGATGGGCTTCGAAGTAAAACATGAACTCAAAAGGATCATGAATACAAAGAGTTCAACAGGAAAAAACTAAAATGAACTAACAAACTGACTAAACTAACTGGCATCCCTGCCCTTAGACCCCCCTTCGCGGTAAGGAAAAGAAAGAGGAGGCAGAAAGAAAAGAAAACAGTCCGTAGACTTTAAACAATCAGAGAGTAAGACAACATTTGCTAAGGAGGAAGGAAAACCAGGGAAACCAGTGATGAGAACAAAAACAAAAAAGTAAGGAAGAAACCTAAAAAGTAAAAAAAAAGAAAAGAAAAAAGAACCAATAACAGATGGTAAACTGGAATGGAAACTAAAGAAATGAAAACGAAACCCGAATAAGATGAGACATAAGTCCAAATATAAATACAAGAGACACATAAATGGTCTCCCACAAAATAAAACTGAAAAAACAAACTGAAAAAAATTACCGGTAACAGAATTTAGAAACACCATCAACAAATCCAATTATCAGATAATGATTGACCAATACCAAACGGCTTAAAAATGTTGATTTAAAAATAAAGGAACACGCAGAGGAAAAAGAAAAAAGAGTTTCAGTCAGACTTTTGATATATTATCTTGACAAAGTTGTCAGTTCATGTGAGGAAACACTAACCAATAATTTCTTTCTACAGACCACACATTCCTAATCATAAATGTATACAAGAACATAAAGCACATGGATGTAATGAGCATGTACATTTTAATGAAAGTCAGCCATGGAATTAAACAAAAAAAATTCTGATCTAAATTGTTTTGCCCCAAAGTCTATGTTCTCTGTCCATTTTAGCCAGTGCATTCAAGAGGACAAATGGATATCTACATTACAAAGTTTTTCTAATATTTTTACTCGCTTGAAGTTCATTTAATTGTCGTTAGAAGACAATCAAAACAAATCTGCACTTGAAGTACAACAAAATTCTTTGTTAAAAGGAGAGTAAGTAGTGGAGTACGTTGTGCAACTTGTTAAATCTGGTTAAGTCCCACAGCTTTATTCGACAGCCCAATCTAAATTGGAAACCATTTTTCTGATTCATTGTTCAAACTGATGGGGTTGGATAAAAACAAACAAATGCTTTTAAAATAATCACGACAAAATGACTAATTAAAAAAATAATCAATGCATTGTTTGTTGCAAAACTGCTCTTAGGAGCTTTTTCTTTTTTAGAGAGAGGGCTTTGGTAAACAAAATCAATTAAAAACTGAGAAAGAAATGTTTGCACAGCCTCCTCTTCCCTGATTCCGTTCGCCGTTAGGTCGTCTCCTTCCTCACTTCGAGTCTTTGTAACTCAGCATTGTCATTCATCTAACCTTGGTGCAGAACGGAAGCTTTCTTGGCACGTGCTTCTTGTTCTTGGCCCGCCAACACAAGGAAATAAAACTCAACTTTCACATGATGAGGCGCTTAGCAGATGTCTGAAAAAACGTCTCCAAGGTCACATATCTAAAATGTGTGTCACAACATACTCATTTTTTAAGGATCACACCTTTAAAACATTTAGTCAAAATAATATTACACATAATGATGTATTTCAGTTTAATACTTACTGTAGAATTGTGCCCTGTTTTCATTGTGAGGGCTAATCGATGGTGACAGGCGTTTATGTCAGGGGAAGACTGGCAGAAGTGATGCTGACAGTGGGTGTAGACGTGTCTTAAGAGCTTAAGGAGGGACCCGCTAAACTTCTAGGTACAAGAGAAGATTTCTACCCCTGGGATGTTTCAGCCTTGAACAAAATCGAGTCTGTCTACTGACAAGGTGGATGGACTGCTCCAAACAGAGTGGATGCAAGGTCAGAATGTGGAAAGCACACCAAGCAGTGGGGAGCTAACAAAGGGAATTGGTAACAATAAGAACAGATCAGTTGTTGACTTCTGCTGAAAATGAGTTGGGATCAAAGCGCTGCGATGCCTCAGGTGACAGAAACACACAACTAAATGATTGTCTTCAGTTCTAAATGCCTATGTTGTAAATATTCTATGTTTTTCGTATGAACGTTCAGCCTTGTCATCTCAAACTGTTTTTAAAATAAATGCAACAACTACGACTAAATTACCTGTGAAAAAGCTTATTTATTTGACCCAATCTAAATGTCATGATCTGATCCGGAAAGCAAAACATGATTTAACATAAGAACATGAGTTAAATTTTAAGTCAAGACAGCAAATTTGATTTGTCGTGTTGACCTAGGCTTTTATTGTATTGACTTAAAATATCGTGTTTAACCAAAGTACATGGTGTGTTATTCTGATATAAATTTATAAGTCATGTAAACTTCTTTTGGTTTCATTATTACTTAAATATTTTTTTTCAACTCATTTAAAAACTTAAATTGTGTTAAGCAAGGGGTTTAATCAAATTAAGTTGCAAATATTATTCAAAAGAACTAAAAGAATAAAAAAAAATACCTAAATTAGAACTACAATAGTTGGTCACCAAGATTCCTCCATCCTTTCTTCCATTTTCTTTCTGCTGCTTCCCTTTCAGGGCTGCCTGACCACTTAACCACTGTTGGGTGAAGGCAGGGCACGTTTGTAGCAGGGCCACACAATCCCACGCACCAACCTTTGGACAATTTAGAGTGATCAATTAACTTATGTTTTTGGAGTGTGGGAGGAAACCCAGGTGGAATTAACATGAACTCCACACAGAAAGGTCCTGGATGGGGTTTGAACCAAAGCATTGTAACTGAGATTCAAGCACTGACCACTGTTCCACCATGCACCCCAGTGGCGTGCGGTGAGGTTGATGGCTGGTGAGGCACTGATTCCTCTGGAGTCAAATTTACAATGAAAGAACTAAATATTTCACCATTCATCCAACGACAGCAAACAGCTTATAAAATACACACATATTTGTCCTACAGAGAATATTTCTTTTATGGACGGAGAGAACACTCTTTTTGTGTAGAAATTATTCATATCTACCGTAAACAAATTTGACCCTCAGTAACTATTTCTGGTATTTTTCCAACTATAAATTCTGGTGCTTTTATCAGTGTTAATGATTTTACTTACATTTTTTGCCACTTACTCCCATGTTATTATAAAAAAACAAACATTGACAAACATGTTTGGCCTTTCTTTTTGAGTCTGTGCGCCAATCCTTCTCCACAAAAATCTCCGATCTGTTGGAAAGTCTTCCTTATTTTTCTTTATTTTATATGAGTTTCTCCCTCTCAATGGAGAAAGACGTCGTCAGTCTGTTTCTACGACACCAGCGTAGCTACAAAGCAGCTGTTAGCTCATGTCTGCCCCCTGCTGGTGAGGCTTGCCTCACCTAAAGTCTTTTCTGCAGGCATTCAGCAGTGTTTTCAGCACACGTCTCTATTAACATTGAGCCCTGCCGTCAGACATGAGCCACAGCGCTCTAGAGCCTCATCCGGTGTTTCCGCTCTGTCTGTGATTGCGTGACACTCAAATTCGGCAATTTTAACCTCAGAAACTGTGGAAAATGTGTTGAGTTGACTGAAAATGCATTTTTAACACTGATCAGTGGAAAATAATATTTACTTAATTTACCTTTTTCTATTTTATCACGATTAGTGAGGCTGTGCCTCACTTGCCTCACCTGACCGCATGTCACTGATGCAGCCCATGGAGTCTGAACTTCATAAGGCTTCTTCTTCTTCTGAGCAAAAAGCAAACATTTTCACACTTAACGTCATTTAAATGTTGCAAATTGGAAGTGCCAAAAGAATATTGTACTTTTAATGTTTAATCAACTTAATGGAAAAATCTCATAATAGGAAGTTTTGGTTAGTTGAGACGTGTTTGATTTAAAAATTTTAATTTACACGAACAATTTGGCCAGGAGCTTGTTCAGTTGAATTACAATAATACATTAGAACAACAAAAAAGTCTAAAAGCAATTTACAGTATGGGAAATCAGGGATGGGATATTTATTTTACTCTTATTGTTACCATCACGGCTATACATTTCAATATTATTACAGATAAATATATTTAACTATAGCAGATTCATATCATGAATGCATCACAACATTTTAAACCACTGCAGAATACAGCATTAGTTTGAGCAGCATGCTCACTATAACATTTCAGTTAAGTTAGCAAGATATTCACAGATTTAAACTTCCGGGCTCAAAATCTCTTTTAACAAATGTTTAAAATTCACAGCAAGTTCCTCTATTGGTTTGTCTTAACCCTTGTGCTATCTTAGATGACCTCACCCTTACATTGACGTGTTCTCCCTACCATGACAAAGGTGGATAAAGGTGGAAAGATTTCATGTAATCCATGGACACAAGTGAAGATCACAAATCATTGAAGAAAAAGGTTCAGTGCACTGTCTAGTGGGTCTAGATGACCCAACTCCCAATGGTAAAATGCCTAGGATAGCACAAGGGTTAACTCAAACAACAACTTACATTAAAAAGAAAAACTTTTTGTTTTTTATTTTGATTGAGAAGGCAGTGAGACAGCTGAAAAATGAATGTTGATTTAAAAAAAAAAAGAGGGGACAACATGGATCTGTTTATTAAATTTGTTCATTTCTTTATGTGTTACAAATGTATCAAATCTGGACCTTTTATCAGCAGATTCTCAAAATCAAATGACTCAGCATCAGATTGGGTCCCAAAAAAACCAGATCGGGACATCCCTACTAAGATATCCCTGACTATTTTAGAGATGAACATTTCCTTGACATTTGGAACATTTGCAGGTCGTCTATAATTCAAAAAACATAACTATGATGGGGCAATTTTAATCCTGAAATCATCTACTTTTTCAGCCACACTTACATTTCATGTGAACCCTTAGCTCACCACATCTCACTTTCAGTTTTTTGAATGCATCTTTCATGACGTCAACTTTAATGCACCTTTCCATAAACTACTTCTTCGCCGCTTTCTCAAACTTTGGAGAGAAGAGAGCAGCATTGTTTGCTCTGCAGACATTTGGCATTTTGCTTGAGCAGTGTTAACCTGTGCCTGATTACCGCTGGTCTTAAATCAATCACAGCAGGGACTCTTGTTGTTCTGCTTTTGCTCAGACCATTTTTTCCACCCTTATTTTTTCTGATCATTCTGAAAGACGTGTCTGCGGTTTGCATTTTTTATTCGTGGTTTCACCAGAAGTCCCTCACAACACTGCACAATCAATCATTTCTTTGCTTGGTGGGGGTACAGACTTGCTGTTACCTGCTGTTTGGCAGGTGTACAGAACAGCATTAGGCAGCTGTTGGCACTTTTGTTGCATCCTTGTTTTCTTCTCCTATAATGGCTTCAACCTGAAGGTGCAAACCAAAAATGTGCAGCTTCCTTGTCATTTTTTTTTACCATCTATTATTTCTTCCTTTATGCATTAACAATTGTCTCTGAAACTTGAGATTCGATGACATTTTCATAGCAGCTTCCAAATATTTGTCAGCAAATGTTTGTTTTCTTTCATGTGGTGCTTTCACTTCTCAGAGTATCACTCAGATAGGAGGATGAATACTCCACAAGGCAATTTTAGAGCCATTTCAGCACTTGTGGTTCGAGTGCTTTACTGTGAATTGTTGGAGTGTTTGGCAAGCTTCTTGGCCTGGTTAAACACCTCACTCCTTCGTTGATCTCATGGTTTGTTCTGCTTTGGCATAGCAACTCAGTTGAAACGTGGCTGCCAAATACAAGGGGGGGGTCAGAAGTAGGGGTTAACAGCTGCTGTGATTAAACCTCAGTTGCTCACATCCATTTTTTTGTGAGAAACAAAGCTTCTCCTATCAGGTATGAGGAGGTAAATATGCAAAATGCTTAACAGCCTCTTGTGCAGGCATTTCCACTGTGACTCAGAATGCAAATTGGTCGGGCTCTCAAACACAACTGAATCAGCTGAATGAGAGTAGAGGGAGGACACACAAGTGCACAAAAGAGCAGACCTACACACAGCTGGCTGGCTCACTCTCAAGGTCAAAGAGTATTGGCATACGGTAAGATAAAAGCAGACCTTCACTTCAAGCCATGCACTCGTCTAAGACATCAATGTATTCAGAATCACATGAAGTGCAAAAACAGAGTTGTATGTAAGTTATGCATTTATTAATTCAACTCTTTTGTTTTATAAGAGCCCATCTTCTGTTCCTGATATTGCGACAAATTGCAGGGGAGGGCTTGAAAGCTGCTCTGCTGATTAACTCTTCTTGGATGGCTTCTTATCTGTTGGCATTTGATGTACGACATCTTTGTAAAGGCTACGGTCGAATGCAATCACGGGCCCTTTCATCGCCGGGGCCCCCTCTCACATCGCCTGCTAGTTCACGAGACAGGCCATCCTTCAGAAAATATTGACTCTTGGACAGTGAGTGTGTGTGTGTGTATGAGGAAGCCTGCTTTGGAAAGTAATTGCAAATGGCTGTGTGTATCTGCGAGTGTTGGGCCACTGTGTCTCCGTGTACTAATGGAGAAATAGGACAGAGCCACAGAGAGGGCAAGGGGTCACTTGCCTTGTAAAAAGGATAACAGAAATTCTATTTTCCACAGTACATTGCTACCAAATACACCAGCTCTGCCATCTGAGTGTTCTCCCTTACTGCTGATAGCCGGCTCTTTGAGATAAGTGAGGAACTCCTGCTTTTGCAGGTTAGAGGATCGCCTGCTGCATATTCATATCTTTATCAGTAAAATTCTTTCAGTTACTTAATTTCATATTTAAAAAAAAACTCTGATAAAGGCCTAGACTTCAAACAAGATGTTATAGGTGTATTTTATTTTCTATTCTATGTTTTTGTTTAAGGCAACCTTGGTGATATGACATCTTATTTTTACCCATCTGCTCTACATTTTCTCTACTCCAGTGTCAACAAAATAAGAATAACCAGTTGTTTGTGGATTTTTTTCTTCATCTGTGTGTAAATATCTGTTTATGTGGTTTCAACTTGTTTAAAAGCAATTATAAGTGGGGTCCTCTAGTTTAGCAAGCAAAGCACTCCCTGTGGCACAGTTACTTGCCAAAAGACAGTCTAATAATGGAGAATATAACAAAAAAAATGTTGGTCTCTTCCAACAAAATCAAAAATGTTGCTTTTAAAGAAGCTAAATGGGAGATAAATCTAACTTAAATACGTTTAGGAGCATTTCTAATTCTATTTAAGAAGCATCATATAAAACCCCAGACAGGTGAATAATAGCAAAGGAGATTTCATGGTGTGTAGTGTAAGGGGACATGCAAAAGGCTTGATGTGACAGAAACTAAGAACAGAGGAAGATGAAGATACATGATCTAAAGTGACCCCAAAAGAGGGAAAACCAAAAGAAAACTTGTGACCTTGGTTGCACTGTTAAGTCATTAAAGCACCTCAAAAGCTTCATCTGATCCAAAACACCATTGAGTTTCACAGCCACTGGGGCTGTTTTATGATTCATACCCAAGCTTTTCAAAGCCAAATGGCAATATGGGACTAAGAAGTGGACATTATTTGAAATTAAGAAGGTAATTTGCAATGTTTTAAGGACAATGATGGAATGAGATATAACGTGAGTGAGTAGCTGAAATCAGTGGAGGCGATTTGGTTGATACACCAAACAAATCGTGCATTATGTGGTACAAAATTTGCTATAGGTGTGCCTTAGGATCCCCTCTTTGAGAAAATCATGTTTGGCATGAGAAAAACTAAAAATGTCTGCCATTTTTAAAGATGGAAGCCAAACAATTGATTGTCACAAACATATTTGATTTCTTTTTTCTCCAGTCTCAACAATAGTGGCTGTTAATGCACAAAATATCCTATTTTAACTTGAGGAGTACCCACAGAATACTAAATATAATACAAATATTAAAAATATTTTGAAATGTTGTATTTCTCATGGCAAATAAGCTTTTCTGAAACGGGGTCCATCAGCTCCAATCATGCTAAATTTGTTGCTTGAACTACAAAATTCCTAATACTTTAGGAACCGGTTGCACTAATTACTATTATGTGGGGAAAAGGGTTTTGTTGAATGAACTTTGAAAGTAAAACTTTTGATGTATCAAAAAAAAGACATTTATTACCATGGCATCAAGATCCTAAGCGAC
This sequence comes from Oryzias latipes, assembly GCF_053564925.1. Lineage (NCBI taxonomy): Eukaryota > Metazoa > Chordata > Actinopteri > Beloniformes > Adrianichthyidae > Oryzias > Oryzias latipes. The sequence goes on from NC_136240.1 coordinate 13,427,563, forward strand.
GCAGTTCCACCCATCCGTGCAGCCATTGTTCCATCTTTTAGTCCTGCTTCATTATGGGCAGGGGCACAGAGGTTGCTGGAGCCTATCCCAGCTGCTTCGGAGCTAAGGCAGAGTTCAACAGTCTGTCACAGAGCGACAGACAGACAGACAACCGTCCACACAGAGAAACCCAGTTAGGATTCAAATCAAGGCCTTCTTCCTGTAAGGAGACAGTCCTAACCGCGACACCATCGTGCAGGCCCCCCCCCCCCCCCCCCCCCAGTACAATTCCTTAGTTCAGAAAGGATATTCATGTCGCAATGAGATTCTAGAGCAGGATTGTGGAGATGGTTGCCGGTTCTAGTGCGTGCTCTCAGACAGCCGCTCCGAGTTTATCTTCCCAACACAGTCACTAGCTAAAGCAGATTAATTCCCGCCTGTACTATGAACTTTCTGCTTGAATGGCTGTAATTATCGTTTCAATCTTGTCGCAAAGACACAACCCCTTTTGATGTCTTTGTTTAATCAAACATGAGAATGCTCTCACTCGCCCACAGAGTAAAAAAAATACATACTTGTCAGTCATTTTCACACATGGAGCCTACGAGTACACGGCCCAATTAGTTTCTTTTTTGTGCTTTTCATAGAAAACGAAATATGCAAAATTGTAACAAAAAAAGCAAAATGTTGATATGTTTCCCATAGTTTTTCATTTTTTATCCTATTTTCCATCCTATCAACTTATAAGGTATCCAATTTTTAACCCTAAGGCACATCCATGGTACCATTTTTTTAAAGAGCATGTAACGGATGATCAGGATGCAAGGCAAAGGCCAGGGCTCTTCAGAGCTTGACACTTTTGACCCAACACGTTTGGTTTGGCACAATTCAAAAAATATAAGTCGCCATAACAGCCTTTTATCTTTTGAAGCTGCTTAAATGCTCCCAGTGGGAAACTCTTCACAGCTTGAAAACATCTACCGGTAATCTATTCTATGATATACAGATTATATCCCACTGAGATGTGTTCAGTTAAATAAGCCGTCTGCCTTTCAGGAAACATTACTTTTTTTCCTTTGGGGTGTTTTCATTTTATTTTATTATTGCAAAAAATAACTGCTAAAAGTATAAAGTTAAAACTTCTCTAAAATGTCCATATTTTAAAAATCTTCGCTTCTAAAATGAGGATGATGATTATGTCATTCATCTTTCTCCAATAGAAGGTACAAAGAGAGCTGGACAGAAGAGCAAGGTCACACCGCAGGTGACTAAAGGAAAAGAGACATGCATTAGTTCTCCGCACAACGGAATAGAGGATCACACAGTGACTTTCCTTCACTCACATGACACAAACATGTCATGAGGGGGAAAAATATCAAGGTCTTGCCCTTTTTAACCATGTTCTTCTGCTCTGGGGTAACAGCCCGTAGGGCTGGTAGTAATGGAGTAATCCTCTTATCTGTTGCTGCCTTCCTCACCCTCGCAGATCATTTTTCTTGCACTCTAGTGTATCATTCCATTCTAAGCTGCACTGCTGACTTTCTTTTTTTTTTCAATAGACTATTGGACACAGTTTAGCTTAACACGTCTTAAAATTGAAAAATTCTGTTGGAAAAATTATTCTTTTTTTAGAAGAAACTGTTACAGTTGTCCTTTAGTTCGAAATAAGTTTTGAGTATGTCAATAAAAGGACATATTATCCCCACATTTTTTAGATGAATTACTTCATAAACATTAATCACATTAGATCAAAACAAACCCCTTTCTCCTACATGGATGCAGAGCCCCAGAAAAGCGACACGCTTTGGCATACTGCTGGCTCCTTGCTGACATGTTGGACGTGTTGTGCAGAAGGTGCCCTGCAGAGTGACAGGTGAAAAAGACTAATCTTGCTTTCCCTCTCAGGGGGGCAGAAGAATGGGATGTGAAGAGATGAATTCTAATCACACTTCTAAATACCACCATGGGGCATGAGCCACACTTAACATTAACATGCTCCTTTCTAAAGCTGTCATCCTTTTCAGTTGCCAGTGTGCAACCACTGAAAGGTCATATCAGAATGAAGAATATGTGGGTGGGGGAGGGGCTCTGATGAATTTCTAGTGAGGGGCAGGTAAGGTTAATTACATTTTATGGTAAAGTTAAATATTAGCGATCCCTTGCTTTCCTAATTTTCTTATTTTACTAATTTAGTAAACAATGTACGAGAATTATACAACTGGTGGTTGATTGTTTACTAACGCTATTTGTTCTATAGTGGCCTACAGCACTCCGGGACTGCAAGGACCAAATTGTTTTACAATTTTTGTTTCTCACAATACATTTAAGCAAAAATGTCACCCCAACCAAAAACTCACCCCAATTTACACAATCATAGTACCCTGTGAAAATGAATTTTGGGCATGGTTAATGACCCTACCCACAAAAAAAATGATGACATTGCAGCAGAAGAAACCGGCATCCAGCATAAAAATATCTGCCAAACCACATATGTGAATCAGTGGAAGCTGATTCACCCTGGCGAACCCCTGAAGGAATATCCTGAAAGTTGAACGACAATCACCAGGTCAAGTCTACCACCACAAACAAACTTTCCTTGTCTTTGGACCTCGGGAAGAGGCTGCCATCTCTTTAAGTCACCTGAAATACCTTCTACAGTGTGGTTGGCTTGCAAACATTCTATTGCTCTTATATTTCTTTTTTGCCAGAATTCTGTGAGAATTCCCTGGCTCAAGCTGAAAGATAAGATGATACATACGATATGAACATACATATTAATAATGCGGGCATGGTTAACATAAACCTCAGTTGCCAAGGAAATCCAAAAATTGACATTTGCTGATTCTTCTAAGAGCTACACAGACCACAGTTAGGCAACCCAAAAATAAAATGGTTGCTATGGGGAAAAAAAAACACGACCAAAAAGCAGCCATTTTGAAAAATGTGGATTTTTTTTAATCAATTTGTCTCATGCAGCTCTGACCAGGGTGGCTGGCTGAAGAGGAGAGTGATAAGTGGTGTAGCAGCTGCTCAACGAGTGAGGGTGGGTCAAGGTGGGACAGCAAGGGCAGGTAGCGCCTGCTGACCACACAAAGCCGGTTGCGGCTTTAATTTTTATTTTACTTGTTAGATTGACGTAGAAGGCACTTTACTAGGAGTTTTTTGCTAAATGTTTCTCCTTGGGAAGGTGTGAAATATTTAGCCAGATGACTGTGAATAAATTATGTTTTCTCACATTTGAAACATGTGTTTATGGTAATTCACTGTGATGATGGTTTTAAGGGAAAGAAGCGTAGTAGCACAAGTTTTCATTTACTTCGTGTGCATGTGTGAAAAACATCACCCAGCGGACTTGCTCCTTAGTGAATAGTAAAGGCTTTGCCAGATGCTGCACAATTTTATTCAGAAAAACACACAAACAAATTTAAACAGTCAGTAGTGCTGTGTTATTCCAATGTCCAGAACTATTTTTTAGCTTTTGTGTCATAAAAAAACTTTTGTTTATGATATTTTAATGACTAAACTCTAATTAATTAAACTCTAGTTGATGTGCTTCGAAGGGCCAAAACACAATAAAGTCTCATTCACAAATGCAAAAACACACATTCACACACACACATTCACACACTGTTGGTAGCTCCGCTGTGGAACACTGGTGCCAACCTATAACCACTAGAGGCAATGTGGAGTTCTGTGTCTTGACCAAGTATAATTCGACGCATTGGGGGTGCAGGGCAGGAAGCTAACCTGCAATCCTCCAATCAGCGGTCGGCCGTTTTACCTCAGCACCATGGCTGAGGTAAAACACATTCAGCTTTACCTTAGCTGAATGTGCTGAGGTCCTAGAGATTGAGGACCAGGTCACGGTCATTTGTCAGTAACTGGCAGTGTTGGACCCAAACTGTATTAAACTCAAAGGTTTAATGAAAACATTTAAACCTGAAAAAATCTACAGAACAAAAAAAGGTGAAACCAAAAACATGACTTGACAGTAAAAAACTGAAAACCAGACACTTAATCCTTCAATACTGGAACAGTTGGCGGCGACAGGCACTCAATCTTTGAAGGACCGTAAGTATTCAACCATTTACGCAAAAAAAATGGCACCAATTTAAAGAGCATCAACAATAGCGCTACAGCTCTGGTGTTAAAGGGTTAATGTCCTGCTTTATTTGGTGTTTTAATTTGTTTTTGTGATGTTTTTCTCTGGATGGAAAACATGAATTAATTGCATACTCATAATTGCATTTTTGAGTATGTCTTTATTCAAATCGAAAAATCAGGAGCAGACGAAAAAATGCAGTTTACAAAAGAGGCACATTTCTAATGAATTCCTGTCGCTATGCAGAAATTATGCCCTAGAAAATGATACAGGATTGTTGATTTTGGCTAAAACTGCATTATCGTAATTAAAATACCACTGGAAACACTTTTATAAAAAATCAAAAGATGATTGGAGTCTTGACATGCACTGAGAGCAATTACCGTAACTGAAATGAAGGCAGCTGTGGAAGATTATCAACCTGAATCAGGTGTGTTTGACAGGGGTTAGGGGGGCTGAAAACAGAACATGACAAAAACCAAAAAGTATTATTGAAAAATCCAAACCCAAGGGCACAAACCTCACAGCATTGCTGCAATCAGTACATCTGAATAAGAGTTTGTATGGTCTCCTCTGGGGATACTAGTTAAAAATGTAACACAATTCTAGATAAAGCTGGAATCTTTCTTTGCCAAATCGGAGTAAATGTGTTGTTTGCTGAATTTTGAAGAAAACACCCATACAAGGATAATGAAGGAAACGGTCAAGCGAAAGATAAATAAATGTGGTCTGTATTCTAAAGCTTTACTAATAAATAAATAATAAATAACTGGTGCTCACCAGTTAGTTGCATTTTTACTTTACTTTTTTTACTTCAATTGTTTTTTTTTCCCTTCAATGTCGCTTTAGGGGCTCCGTAGAAACCACAACAACTCCATTAAAAGAAACATAACAAACAGGTGTGAAAGACAGATATTGGAGAAAAAAAACAGAAATAAAAAAAAAAGAACCATAAACCTAACCTTTTAACTTAAATATTAGCAAGGTGGATGATATTAAACTAGGAAAAACTTGTTATTAAAAAGAAATTGCACTAACATCCCAGGAAGTCACCAATCAGACTGCAGGAACAAAAAATATATAAATTAGCCAGCACCAGCATCAGTGGGTTTGTCAAATTTTTACATGATAGAAAATAAATTTAGAAAAAAAACAACACAATATTACATGACTCAAGATTATGCTCACATGAAAAGATCAGGGCAGCAAAATACAAGATTTTGGTTGTAATAACCTTTAGACAGAGGAACTGATAATGCTCTATAAAATGATTACATATTAGCATGACACATACCAGCTTCTTTTGCCGCCATGCAATCTGAAAATTGTGCATTTGACTGTGTTGTTCACTGCATAACAGAGTATTCTGAAGGTGTAATCTGATTACTTGTTTAAGTTTTGGGTTCTGCGAGTAGTAGTTTTTTTTATGTTTCAAATTAAAATTGGATTTTTGCATTACTTGCTTGATTTTAGAGCAACACACAAGGAGTAATGTGTTTCTATAATGTAACTGCACATTTTCTGGCTTCATTACAATATTTTTCGTAGCTTCATCCTGAATGTGCTTGTTTTTAGAAAATCTTGTTATGCACACTTTTTTTATATGCAACTTTTAGCCAATTATGGTGAGAAATATATTTCAGAATAAACCAGTTTCTGCAAGAAGTGTGTTTTCTGTAAAGAAAGGCAAGGGAACCTTTGATGTTTTACTTAACCGTCAAGAAGCAGGCTTAAAAAAATGTTCCAGGATCAATAAACCCCAGGGGAAAAGGAGAAAATCAAAAATGCTGCTCTTTATTAACTTTTTTTTTCTGGTTATTTTCCATGCCCTCCACTCTGTCAGTTTTCAGTGTCCTGAGCTGAGATTTTAACCGTACCAGTTCCTGCTTTTATAGTATAAGATCTCTGTTCCTATGGGAGAACAGAGATGGAGATTAAAATATTGTTTCGCACCTCTTGTTCAGTCAAACACTTCTCTGTTTTTGGATTACCTGGCTAAATATTATTTAGTGGTGGATGTTCTATTGGTTTTCACATTGATTTGGAGAGATGCATTTTTGCATTTTAGACCAGGAACTTATGCCAAGTATCAAAGCTGCCGACTGTAATCAATGACATGACTACTAGACATCAGATAAACAAAGCCTTTCTCAGTCACACTTTGAACTTTTTATGCTTTAATTTATTGATTGATTTATATTTTATATTGCCACGAGGTAGTCTCTGTCTTTTATTTGCTCGAGAGATTAGCCGCTATATAATTTAAGCAAGACAGATAAGTACACTGTGCATGTTTTCTTTATTTGATGCAGGCTGACGGCCATACTTTTCTACTCTGCTTGTCAGATTTCCATGTGCTGCTCACAACCATGTGCTCTGGGCTTAGAGGAAGAACAAAAAAAAAAGCTGGAGCACCTGGGCCTTATGGTATTCAGGGGGTCAGAAAAACACAGCAAAGCAAGAGCTAATTTAAACGAGTTTTGAGGGCAATCGGCTCATCGTCTTTAAATCCCTGCAGAGGGGAAGGATTTCACTTCAGTTATTGTGGCTTCTTACTCTAAACCATAATTCACAAGTAAGTATTGTCTTTATAGGGTTACACAGATTAAATAGAGTTTTTCAATGTTTTCAAATGAAAATTTTGATTTGCATTAATTAAACATTGGTATATTTACACTAAAACTTTGGAATTGTTGGTTTCTGAAGCAATTTATAGTTGGTACTTGGTAATAAGGCTGAAATAGGCACAAAAAAAAAAGCTTTATATATAGCTGTAAGGTCTTGTTGAAAGGATTTAAGGATATGCATAGGTAAGAATCAGAGGATCCAAACATGCAGGGCTTTTGGTTCCCGCTCTAAGGTGTTTTGGAGAACATTAAGTTCCTCTACACAGAGAGGTTGTGGGAACACCATCTCCCTGCTCTCAATCCTAATTCTGCTGCCGGGCACAGTCGGATAAAGAGGCCACCGGCACTGCCTCCAGTGTTTCAAGTCTGATTAATCTTCTGATTAGGTTAATCCAGTAATGCTTGGTAGGGGAAGCCGTCCCCCTCTGGAAGAGTCTGTTGTTAAAAAGAAAAAAGTTTTTTTCTTCCCCTTCAAGCTTTCATTGAACTTTGCTATGATTTTTAGCCTAAAGTGAAAGATGTTACTCCTTATCCTATAACAGCTGATATGGCCCACAGCCTTGAAAAGCTGGTGATTTTAAAATGTTTTAAATGGGTTCCCAGGGGTCTTTTAATTAAGATTATGCAGTAGCTAAAAAACAAAACAAAAAACCTTTGTCGTTGTCTGGGACATAGTTTCTGCAGAGCGGTAGGAGTTTTTGGGGAACTGTTGGTGCAAAGTGAGCCAGCCTTCATTTGCCATCAGCCCCTCATACCCCCCACATAACATTACAGTTGTTACAGAAATGGTGAGCAATATTGGAGCTTTCCAGTCGTACAGTTTGGAAGCCGATGGCAGATCAGTTGTCCTCAAGTGGATGCATCATAATTATTACAGAAAACTAACTTAACTTTTATTACATCTTTTAGAAAAAACAGCTGCAACTTCCAACTTTTTCTGCCACAATTATCACAAAAATGCATGTGAGACTGCGGAGGGATTGTACATCAATACAGACCGTAGAGTTTCTACTTTTGAAATTTTTTTGATGCTTGTGTGCCGCGGGATTTTTGTCAAGGATAAAGTGTGCCTTGGCTCAAAAAAGGTTGAAAAACACTGCTTTAAGAGACAGTAGGTATATGGGTTTGTGATGAACTGGTGGGGACCTGTCCAGGATGTGACCTTCCACCTAAACAGCCCATATTTCCTTTTATTTTTCTTCATCCACTGCTGTTTATGATCAAAAAAATGAAGAGGGTTTTGTTTGCTTCTTTGCTGAATTATCTCCTGCTTTGATTTTTGTTTGATTTACGTTGGTGGAGCCTCAACAAAGCAAACTCCTTATTAAGGCCAAGTTCGACTGAGGCGGTGGGGATTGTGTAAAGAGACAAAAGTTAATGAAAGTCCAGCAGAACATTTTATTACATGCCACTGGAAGACACAATGTGAGCCATTTCCTGATTTATCACCGGAGTTGGCGGAATGAATAGAAGATGTTAATGAAGGTCAAATGACGAAACACTCATTCTGAGTTCATAGTAAGGTCGAGTCTATTAAATACCCCTCACACTTACAGACACACATATGCACACCCACACAATCATTTATTTAGCCCTTTGTTGCTTAATGATTTACTTCACATAGTCTCTTCTTTTCGTTAGGGTAATGTTTGTGTAGATTTTCTGCTTAATTAGCCTTTTTGGTCACTCTTAAACCCTCGTAAATAGGTTGTCTGTGCACATATGCAAAGCTCCCGGGCATTCCTCTGGTGTAATAAATTAAAAGGTGTATTCATTTTTAATAATCAGGCATTAGAGTTTGCTGGTAATCCTGTTTCTCTTGGCATGCTGCTTTTGTTTTCATGAAGACAAAAGGATTTGTTTAGTTTATTAATTGGGGATCTAAATAACTGTGAAATTTTTTTCTTTTTTTATTGTTACTGCATGTGATTTCATGCTCTTTTATTATGTTTTGTCAGAGGCCTTCAATATTAGAATGTTTCTTTTTTTTATGGAGTAAACATTCTCGTTGCTATGGAGTTTGATGCCAGTTTTTTTAAAAGCAGTTTTCAGTGAAGGAAGACTTTCAAGAAGGATCCCAAGCATCTCATAAGTGTCTGAAGATCTGCTGGTTCTTGGTTCAGGAGAGGACACATGGAGTGAGTCACTCAGCGCTGAGACACTTTGAAAAACACATAGCTGCAGGTGGAAACAGGACTTACATCCAGCTTGTGACCTCACAGTGATATGATACGGTGTCTGACATCAGGCCATCCTGCTTCCCCTCTTGGATGCGGCGCCCAGGGCAACAAGCTCCTCTTCTAAGTAGCACTGTGACACAGCTCTGGTTGAATATCACCACTTGTAACCGCACTGCTTCGAGTTACACTGGGCACCAACCTAAATGGGCTTAAATTTTTAATTTGTGCTAGAGAACAGAGATCACATCTTGGGAGGATAGCATATCTGTAATTTATTTAAGAACCCCACAGAGGGAGAGTTATTTTGGAGACCAAGAGCTGCAAGAGAAGCATCTTGGTGGCTTTTTCTTTTGCCGTTTTGAAGGGCTTGTAGGTAGACTCGGCCAGGAAGTGACCTTCTCTCTGAAGTAGAGGAGCACTTGGAAGAAGCAATCTATTTGTGTTTTAGTCTCTGGGAAAGACCTGAGAGCGTGGAAAAAAATCTTCCATCCCAATGAACAATCAAGGAGTTTTAATAATTCATTTGAAGTTTTGCTAAAAATCCTTTTATGTTTTACTGTGGTAAAGTGATTCGCCAGCTCTGTAGCTGTACAGTTTGCCTCTTGATTTACTCTTGCGTTTAGAGACACAGATCTCTGAGGAGAGCAGTACCTTCTACTCGCCAAGCAGATGATGTAGGATAAAAGCTTTGTCGCTTAAAAAACCTGGCCTGATGAAGGCTGACGAGTGTGGCAGGTGTTTAGTTCAATCAAGCAGTGCTGACAAACACGCATGCAACAATCTGCAGTCATTTATTTAAAAAATGCTATTAAAGCTGCTACTTATCCACTGTATGTGTATGCATGTGAAAGTGGGGTAAAGGGGTGGGGGCCATGAAAGCTGGTGGTGGCACGCTATCATGGAGTTCATCCTTAATGAGAGTGGATTAGCAGGGATGATCCAGGCTTTGCAAAACCCCTGGTTCACGGCTGTTGTGCGGAGTTCCTATATGTGTGTGTGAGTGTGTGTGCCACATGTGTGATCAGAAATGACATCATACCTCATTTCAAACTCAATTTAAAATTATTTCCCAGATTTATCTGCATCGGTAGACATAAAAAAAGAAAAGAAGAAAAAAACAGCCCCCATGACCATCTGCACATGCGTGTACCTATGTCTCCCTTTTTCAACATTGGGTCCTTCCTTCCTTACAAAGTGAAAGTTAGGAGCTGATTAATATTTCTCTGCAGCCATTTTCTCTGTTATGTGGGATATTTTGCCTGGAACTGAATATTGTTTGTTAATCTCTCTTTTTTATTATTATCATTTTCAGTATTGCATAAACAAAAAGCTAGTAGGGAACTTTAAAAGTAATTATTTCATATTTGGTTTGGTAAAGATTTTTTTTTCCCCCTTTAGGCACGAATTATTGGAGTGAGTTCCTGATCCGACTACAAACCGTTGAGAAAGGTTCAGGTGAACTTGTGACTGTAGAGCTACAACGGTAGTTGAAGTTTGTATGCTGGAAATTCAATGTGCAAGGGCATGTGAATGAGTAGAACTCCAATTGAAACTAGTGATGAGCTTCCCTGGAACTTTGTGTTTGAACTATGAGGCGGCTCAAAGGCCACTAGGGAAGTGCGTGCAGGGGGCTTTTTTTCCCCCTCTGGTTAAAAAAAAACCAAAAAAGTCAGAAAAGACAACCCTCTGCAAGTTCAATCTGAACAAGCCAACGCAAAAATGACATCTTAAAATAAATCTGAGCTGCTCACAAGCACAGAAATTAGTATTCTTGTCTGTCAGGGATTTTTTCTTTTACATGGAAGCTTTGGTTTCTGTAAATGTAACGATGTGCTACTTAATTTGCCTTCAAGGTCAAATTATCAAGCACAGACGACAGACATCTCTTAGTTAAATACAGTCATCTTCTTCCAACTGGTGGCTTATCAAAAGGTTTTGCAGCAATTGCATGAAGACATTACTGCGATATGTCAGCTATCAGAATGATATATGGGCCGTTATCGCAAAACAGCTAACTCGTTGTTTTTGTAAGCCTCAGACCTCACTTGTCGCAAACACACAAGCTGTGCACACCCTGCTGTGTCCGAGATTAAAATCAGACACTCGCGCAATAATTTGAGTAGCAGCAATAAACATGTGGCCAGGGAAATGATTTATGATAATTAATCCACTTCGTCCACTCTCACCCTCCACCAATTCACCAGACACACATAATACACTCTCATCACTTCCCTTCTCCCCCACCATTCAGGCTTGGGAACACATCTGTGACCACCTCGGCGCCTTTCCAACCCAATATCACCAGTGTTCCTTTCGAAGGACATTGGAGGATTTAGTTTGTCTGTCTGTCTGTCTGTCTGTCTGTCTGTCTGTCTGTCTCTCATCTCTCTCTTAAAGCCAGAGCCTTTCACAACCCAACAGATGCACTGCTTTATCATGTCCATCATTTCAGGAACTGATAATATTCAACTCTACCATAACATTATTTATGGAGACATTAATATTAATATTGACCCATACTCTGTCAGGCGAGCTTATTAACTGAGCACTGAAGTGATGAGCTGCGTTAGGATGACAACTGGCCTAAATGAAAATCAGTCTTTGAGTGTGTATGACAAATAGAAAGTAACCCACTAAACTAATCCCAGACTTATATAACATTAAAACCAACCAGAAGTTGAAAAAGGAATTTTTAATTTAAATATAACCATTAAAAAATAATAATAAACCTTGTTAAAGAGGAGATTCAAAAGATACAGAATTTTAATGCTCCTTTTCCTTTCAAAATTCGAGCTCTTATGATTATTTGTTTCATTTTTTCATTTAAAAAATGAACACAGTTACTCTTTTTCTGCACACTATTTTACTTCCGGTTTGAAGCTGGTTGGAAAACCAAAGTACCTGTGAGTGCGCTAGTTCACCAGGTCAAATCTGGGTGGCTTTTTTAACAGGCAAGTCAGGTTGTCTGTGTAAAATGACCAAACTTACTAATTGTTGTTATGACCAGAGGGGTTAATGCAATAAGACATGTAAATTATCATATATATATATATATATATATATATATATATATTTTTTTTTTTTTTTTTTTCTTTTTTTAATTATTATTAATCTCTTCCTTTTAGTTTTGACAGAAAGGGGGAAGCTATAGAATGGTTTATTGAGCATGTTCCAATAACTGCCAAGGTTGGTTGTCCTTGTTCATTTATTGATTTATCTTTTGAAAGACAAGACAAGGTATGCTGGAGTCATTTCCAGCCAAGGTAGTAACAACCAAGGAGCTTAGAAACTGACTTCAAATCAAAAAGCAAAATGGTCATGTCACCCCATACTTGGTCTAATTTTCATACTGTGTGCAGTCAATGGTATTGCCGGTTGATGATGGTACAAAATCTGGTCTTGCATTGCCATGCTAAACATTTCATGTAGGCCTCCTGGATACTCCCTGGTCTGCTGGGTAAACAACCAATGAGCTAACCTTGAATGTTTGGTTCTGCAATGCAGAACTGTGTCTGAAATATATAGAGACCCTTAAAAGCTGCTACAACTGAATCCCTTTGACTTGTATCTGTAAAAGACACTTTTTCATTCATGTTGGTGACTGGAGATAAGACTTGTTCAAAATATGTCAATGATTTTACAAAACAATTTCTAAAAACTGGAGATTGTGAGCATATTGTCTCCCCAGGGTCAGACAAAAAATATTATTAAATGAAAAGGTTATGTTGAAAACATCACTTTTTTCCTATTCTTTGTTATTATTTCAGATAGAGCCACACACCACACATATTTAAACCATATTTTTCTGTGACAGCATTTGTGAAACACTCATCCGTGATGGAATGACCTTCAAAACTTGCTTACTTTAAATCTTTGAGGTTTGTGCACACTTCTGCTTCAGCCAAACTTCAATCACAAATTTCCTTATTTTTGATTACTCTCCTATACTGAACCAAATTTGAGCTTTTACAAGGTCATTTTTTACATGCTAGGGTTATTGCACATTATGGGGGAAATTACAGCCAATGGGAACAAGGTTGTTTTTCCTTGACATGGGTCTTTTCTTCAAACTACGTTATCCTCAGGAGAAAAGCTTAGCGTGAGTCATGTATAAAGTATGGATGCTTTACAGAAAAAGTTAGAAGAGAAAAAATGTACTTTTTACCACGAAAACGCATCTGACAAGTGACACATTCTTTGGCAATGACAACTGTTTGATGGCTTGGCAATGAAAATGTATGGAGGCATGATGAGAGTGAGTTCAGGGAAATGCAAATGATGACGGTTTGGGCTCTCAGCGAACTGTAAGTGTGTGGGAAATGAAACCTGTGAAAGTAAAAAATATGTCCCTAACTCTGGTTTACAAATAGCTTTGCTGAGGTGTTTATTCATGCCTCCACATAACTGATAAGATTCTGTTTTCAGCCTTTAAGAAACTGAAATCCTGTCTGTCCTCATATCATACAGCATATGCTGTTTGCCCAACGCATCCTCTTTGCTTATACATTTTGTTTTAAAGTTTAAAGTTTTAAAGTTTACCCTTTTTTACTATTCTTTTTCACTTTTGCTCATACTATTTTGGAGATTAAAAAAAAGTGATTTCTCTCAGCAACTGGTGTTTTTCTCTCTGAGGCAGTGACCATACACAAGAACAAACAAAAAAAAATCAAATTAGATGTAGCAACTGCTGTCTCTGCAGTCGAATATTATGTGTCTCTATGTTGGCTGGAGTAGATAAAAATGCCTTTCAGTTATTATTATTACCAAAAAATGTGACATTCTTTAGAGGTTAGGAAGAAGTCCAGCTTGTGCCTGTCGCTTTTAAAAGGTTTTCAATAGTAACAGAGCAACAGTAATATCTGGAGGGTCCATTTTCCTGCTCTTGTCACTTTGTCAATACACACAACCAATGGACACGCAGAGAAAATGCATTTGGAAAGCTCACTTTAGCAAGACACAGCTACATATTGTAACCACAAAAAAATTCCCCTTCCATGGCACTTAGAGAAGATGTCATGTCGGTGAAACATTCTGGACACCATTTTTTCACCGTAGGTACAGTAATATCCTATCAAAACACTGGAAGCTATATAAAGAAACTGATTAAGCAAACTGCAATATGCACAAACACACCCTATAGCCTCATTTGTAAAATGTTCCATGGGGCATGAGCGGAGCTAGGGGGGCAGCTGCCCTACCACCAAAAAGATTTGACCCCCCCCCCCCATTTTTGAGTCAATGTTAGTGTCATTATTGATAAAAACTGAGAAATAATCAAGACAAGCTTCGTTAACCAACTCCTTGTTGGAAATGAATATTGAGATTTGTATTAAAAAAAAACATTTTACAGAATATTTGGACATTTAAAAAAATTTTGTTCCTGTTGTTGTGAAGGTTCAGTATGTGGATTTATTTGATCTCTTGTGGTTGAATTCCATAGAACTCCATGTCTTTCAACAATTTCTACTTTTTTAATTTTTTGCTACTGTTTTACACAAGTAATCGCACCTCAGCTAAAAGAACTGCGGTTTTAATATTAATACCAATCATAAAATAGTTTGTAATGCGTATTGACCTTTTCATTTGTAATGGCCTTTCACTCTGGTCTCATTTGCCACCATTCTAAAATCTTCCACCCCCTTCCTGCCCTCCACATAAATTGTTCTTGCTCTGAAAGTGTATAGAGGTAAGAAAATCAAGATGGCTTGTTTTTGTATGTGCCTTTAGTGCTACACTGCAAAAGCAGCCACCCTAGAAGTAAGTCATGAATTCTTTAAAACTAAAAAAATATTTAGATAAGCAAAAGAAATCTGCCAGTCAGATAAGAAAAATAGGTTAACCAAGAATTCTTATTTAAAACAAAGTTTTGTCATGAAGACGTGTTTTTTTAAACTGAGATTGTTTTGCTATTGAGAAACTTTCCTGATGTTTCTTGCGAAACAAAATACAACCATTTTACTTGAAACAAGGGTCTTTCTACTTTCTTAAGAACCAGTTTTGGCAGTGTACTTTGCTCTGTCTTGCTCTAACATGAGAAGTAATCTCTCAGAAAAGGTAAGGCTGTAAGATTTGTTATCACGTCAGATCACCAGAAGTACAATTCAGGATCCAATTTGAAACCGTCTCCTCTAAATAACACATCTTTAGAAGATAATACCCTTCTCTTTAGAGTAAATCAAGTTGAAAAAGGGATTTTAAATTTGGAGTCAGATTCTTCTGGCATATAATTTATTTCCTTCTTCATTTATCTTGACACCTTTCTTTTCCTGCATTTCATTTTCTTATCATATTTCTCAGCTTGACATTTCCTCTAAAGCCCACTCCCTCCTCCTACAGCCTCATTGTTTCTTCTCCCCCACAAAGTATCCCTTCATCTTCGCTTTTTCTCTGTGTTGATCTCCTTCCTCCTGTCTTCTCATCTGTCCCCCTGTGTTCGTCAGTCACTTCTTCACTGTTTTCTTGCATTTTCCGGTTAAGCTTTTTTCCACTCTTGCTCCCTTTCTCTGTCCTTTTGACTTACCTGTTCTTCTTCATCACTGCCTGCCTTACTAAAAATAAATTACCACTCCTTCTACCTCGCATTTATGCATGTATATTTTCTTCCATTTAACACATCCCACCCCACAGATGATCGCAGTTTAACAATTCTTTTCCCTTACCTCCCTCCCTGCCTCCTCCATGCTTTGCTTTCACCACCATACTCCTTATTCTGTGGTGAAAAATGATTCTCAATCTGGAGAATGCTATTGAGTGAGGATGTAGGTGGAGGGCAGTAAAGCAAAGACAAGGAAACACTAAATGCAACCATGGTAACGTTTTTTTTATTTTTATTTTAAGGAGAAAAGACCTTTTCTTTTACTGTTATTCAGAGTTTTGTCCTTTATTACCTTCTTGTGTGTTTTTGTCCTCAAGTTTTCTCCAAACATCATAGCTGCTGAATGAAGCCAATGTAAAAACCTATCTGGAAAAGCAACTACATAGGCCGGTTTTGAATCATGCATGTTTTTTATTTCCCAGTTTGCATGCACCATGAGGCTCAGCCATCTGCCCCAGCACGGTGACTAAACTCAATGCCAACATGTTGCAGGGTCATGAGAAAACAAACCAGAGCTGCTTTCCACATGAGCGGACAAAGAATAACTTGAGCCATATTTAGTAGTCTAGGAAAAAGAGAAATACCTGGCTGAATTTGGCTTAATATGCTTTCACCTTCATGTTGTTGTGAGGATGCTGAGGTGGATTTCCACAATGTGAGTTTCGGATTTTGTTTAGCTCTTGTTATTTGGCTAACCCCGCATTCCGGCTTACTGATGGCGGATTGCCCAGCTAAGGGAGTGTCTTATGCGATGGAGGAAGCGGCAGTGCAACAGCATGTGTGCAGTGAATAAACGCTGTACATTTAACAAATTCCCCATGCTCGTCTTGGCAGCAGGCGTGTGGGAGTATTGTCCTCAATCTCTCCCTGATATGTACGTATGCTTACTCGAGTAAAAAGTTATACCAGCATCCTGTTTTTATTTTTTAAATTGTCATGTAATAAAAACTTTAATAGCCCCTGCGTGGACTCTAAGGTGTTTATAAAATTGACACAAATACCAAGTACAAACTGCCTCCTGCTCTGCACTATAGCAAAAGACTGCACTGGAGCCAGCTGACACTGATTAGCCTTTGGGAACCTGTCTGACCCAAGTTACCTCACAGGTAAAATAGATTATTTAGACGTCAAAATAATAATGTCTATGGAGGTGCATACACTTCATGAGCCAGCAAGTTGAATAGAAAACAAGAATTGAGGAAAGAGTGACGTAAGGCAAAAACGTTTCTATTTCCCTGCAACATTTGTGTTTTGTGAAGAGTAAGAATTGAACAGTTTCAGAATAAAAGTAATTTTGACAATAATTTCCAAAAAGTTAACATTTTTATTACTGGACAACATTGCAGCAGCTTATGGTTAAGTTCATTTAACATACATTTACTTAGCAAATGCCATGTCTTGATGCTGCAACAATTGGCACATATGTAAAAGTCAATTAAATCTGAATCACCAACTAATTTACAATATGGTTATACATTTGCAGTCATCAGTGGGTTTAATTATAGAGAATACTTTTGGGGGTTTGGAGTGTTGGTCACAAAGTCAGACATGTGATGACATGCTTTAAGAAAAAAACACTTTGATTTATCTCTGTTTCTGATATTTTATTTACCAAATCATGAATTATACAATAAACAGCGGCTTAGCCTTTAATATTCATGGCAGATTTCATACCATGTGAGAGGAACTGTACTTTGACTTAGTATGAGTTATGTTTTCTCAATGGCATTCCATGCATTGCAATTCTGCATAGGTATGCAGAACTTATATAAGCACTCTATTGGAGGCAGACCTCTGCCTATTTCCTTCAGTTTATTTATATAGCGTCATTTCATAAAAAACATGAACCTAATGCACTATGCTGAAAAAGCAAACTGAAACTAATGAAGTTCAATAGAATTAAAATATCTGTTTTATTTTATTTGACTTTATTAGAAATGTAAACATGACTTTATACTCTTTCCCATCTGCCTTTGTGGAGGGTGAAAGGATAAAAACACAAAGACGGACATTAAAAGTAACATAAAGACAGAGTTAAAAGCAGAAAAGGATCTTAATTATCACATCAGTGACATGTGCGCTATGCAGCAGTCCTCTTGCTCTCTTGTTTGTGAATCTTGATTTCCTTCCAGCCCACTCTCCTTCCAGCCCTCTTGATTTCCTTCCAGCCCACTTTGATTTAAACAGACTGTGCCATGATTGCTTTGTTAGGATCATCCTCATTATAATTAGTGTGGAAATGGCCATTAAAACCATGTTGCCAACAAACAAGTGTTTATATGTGAGCTGTAAAAATAGATATCTAAATGAAGCCTGATGTGTTTCAGATGACATATGAACGAAGATAAAAGACATGCAGATGCCCAATAAATCACTTGATTTCGAGATGACCTTTTTTCACCTTTTTTCTTACTACTACACAAGAAAACATATTTTTAGACGTCTGCTAGTGAAAATATTATGGTGTAGCCTAAAATATAACGTTGCTTATGTATCCTTTAAATAAAGAGATGAATGCTTTCAGGCAGTGGGCATCCTTAAGTTTGTACTTTGCTAGTTTGACCCCAAACATTCACAATTAGGACGTTTCCCTCCCCGGGCAAAACCCTGAGCTCCTGAGGTCGACAGTAAGCACCTCAGATGCTGTGCAAAGATCGATTTCCAGGGCAGTGGAGAGAATGGAAGATGGCAGAGATGAGAAGTTGCAAGGAATTATAGAAAGCTTTTTTGTGAAGCTGTGCCCCAGAAACACATGAAGATGTTTGATTGATGAAGTTATGTTGTCTTGACAACATGTATTTTCTGTATTGATCTCTCAGACTTCATGTCAACAAACAGACAATGTTGAGGACTCTTGTAGATGCATTGTTGTATGACGAAAACACACAAATCACACAGCCTGTGGGGGAATAAAACATACGCACACATGAATTCGGATTGAGCTCATTAGAGATGTGAAGGAAAAAATGATCAAAAACAGAGAAAGAGAAGAAGCAAACGAGGGCTGGGTCGGAATGGATTTCCCATAGATTTATATTTCAGAGCTCTCAGGCAATTGGCAGCCAAGCATCCTCCTCACCCGAGAATCGCCGTCTTGCGACCACAAAGGGCAAAGAGGGGAGAGAGAAAGGGAAAGAAAGGGGGAGAAATTCTTCACAGAATTTGTCAAATACCACCACCTACCAAATGAGAAGGGAGTTCATTTTAAAGTCCCTTTCATTAATCTTTCTCTTTCAATTTCCCGTTTTTTTCTCCTCTCCTCTCTGCCATTTCTCTGTCTACTTTAAAGGTGCGAGTGAGTGAGCAGCAAGAAGAAGACGAAGACGACGAAGAAGCCACTGGAGCAGCTGAAGATATGAGGCTTAAGAGGTTTTGAAAACAACTCCGTGGTAAGCGGGCCGTAACAATTCCTTTCTTAATGTATTTTTGAAGAGTCTTTTTTCTTTCCTAAAGTACTCCATAAAACAGATATCCTATTTCTGGTTGCCATTTTCTATTTTCCTAATTCTCTGGTCCTTCTAAATGTATTTTCTTCACTCTGCCGTGATGCCTCAACATTTTCTATATTTCTAATATACCGAGTCTCTTTCATTTCCTTACTGGAAACAGAGGAAATGTGATTATTTTCATTTTCAGGTCAAACAAGTACAGTTGACACTTTCCTAAAGCCCCATGCATATATACACAATGCTACAATGGAAATAATTGCTGTTTATGCGAGTGTGTCCAGGCCATTATCAGATACAGACACGATTTATCATCAACCCAAATTGCACTGTCTTCTCTGGAATAACTATATTGTGGAAAAATATTAGTCTGGGCTTACATAAATCTTTGAAATCCTTGTTGTCACTTCTGCCTCTTAATGATGACCAAAGCATTACAACGACTACACCTTTATTTGCTTTCACACATTTTGGGATTTCCTGTGCTGAGACCATCCATCCACACTGACAGGCTGAGAGGGAAAACTATCAAGCTGTCACAGCAGACGGGCACCGAGGAGCTGTTCCTGCAATGCTTTCACTCAACAAACGGCATAGGGGATTTTCAGATCTGGGAGCCATCGCGTGTCACCTGAGACATGGAATGTTCCCACTTATCTAGATTTTTTAACGCTTGCCAAAATTCCCTGTTTTATACTTGGCATACATCACGTAGAGGACAATTAGTTTGAAAAAGGTTATTGCTCAAAACAGGCATGTTTTTTCCTTAAAAAGTACGGTAGCCTTTCATTAATAATTTATCTATAATCTATCTAATTCTAAGTTTAAGATTTAGTCAATTACAAAAAATATGAATAAAGACTTTCAGATACATAATTTAAAAATACCTCCAGTATCTTAAAAGTAAGATCTGCTGTGTTTAGCATTTCTTAAAGTGAAGAGTAAATAAGGTGAATTTAGACTTTATAAGCGTTTTTGGCTATTTCTTTTAACAATTTCTGCTCTATATTATAAAAATATTTTTGCAAATATTTAGTTGCCCTCAACACAAACACACAATGACAGTAAATACAGAACTTTTAAAAAAAATGTTAATTATAGTTTTTTACACCATGTGAGTTTTTTAGTTCATCTTCAAGAATTAAATGTGGATTCTCTGCAATATTTTTTAAAATTGCAGCAATCTTTCCGTTTCCTGCACCTGAACTTATGTATGTTTTCCCAAGCTGACTAATAATCAAGAAATCTCTGCTATGCAGCAAAACTATTATGTATAAGAATATTTAAAAGTCTATGTCCGCTATCAGGAAAGGGCTTACTTCTTGCTCAAATGGTAGAGATTGAGCAAAGGATGTCTCAGTTCATGGAAGAGTTTTTATGGTTGAAATTCATCTTTGGTTGGCCTAATTAAAGTCAGTCTGTTGCATGTTTCAGGCAGTCATTAGCGCTTAGTTTCCAATAAAGCTGCAGGTCTCACACCAGTCGTAAGTGTGTAAGTTCATATGCAAATGACTAGATGAATAAATAGAGGAAAAATACAAGGTTTGGTGCCTGATCCTTCCCCTGTGCTTTATTAATGTAAAATTAGATTTTATAAGATAAGAAGCGATAAGAATTGACTCAATATATTTATCATTATTTTAAACTTAACCCCATGCTGGATTTTTAATATTCCTGGATTATTAAATGTTATCAGTACATCTTCATTTTTAGGAATGTTAATATTATTCATTAAGAAGTAATGACACAGGGTCAAATTTCCTTTCTCTATATTTTTCTTAACAGCTTTTCTTGAATTCTGACATTGAACAGAGCCCAATACTTGACTCAAATAAATACACCTTGCCCCATATTCTCATTTCTGTTCATTTCTTGACTATTAATACTGATGCCAGAGCAGCAGACATGCACAAATTTAAAGTGAATAAGAGCAAATGAGTCCCAGTGTAACTGCAATCACAGATACCCTGTCGGCATGTCCATGTAGTTCTGTAATTCTTAATATCCAAGGACAGATTGTCGCATCAGCAGCTGGATCTGGCATGTTCAGGGACAGCTGCAGCGAAACCATAGTGACCTGTTCTGTTAAACTGCAGACATGGTGTAAATGCAAGACAGAAGCCCTCCAATATAGACTTGGCAGGGTGAAACAAGCTGAACAAAGTCAGCAGAGACACTTTTAGTGTCTTACTATTTAACAAAAGTTCAGGATTACAAGGGAATATTTCAAAATTCAATCTAAAAACTTGTCAGTTAAGGAGTGACCCTTGTGCTATCCTAGGCACTTTACTATTAGGAGTTGGGTCATCTAGACCCACTAGACAGTGCGCTGAACCTTTTTTCTTCACTGATTTGTGAACCTCACTGGTGTCCATGGATTACATGAAATCTTTCCACCTTTATCCACCTTTGTCATGGTAGGGAGAACAGGACAATGTAAGGGTGGGGTCATCTAAGATAGCACAAGGGGTATAGGAAGAAGCATGTTTGATCAAAAGGAAAATCTCAGGGTTGTGCCATTTTTGTTCAGTTTTTTTGGTTAATGTAATGTTCTGTCTTGCTATGGAAATTGCTCATCATCCACAGTTATCCGCTTTTAGTTAATGATCATCCTGAGTATATTTAAGAATTTAACATTAAGTCCATCATTTAGTCTTTCCTTTTTTTCCCTATGTTTCGCTGTTTTGTCAAGTTTTTTAAACATTTAACACCAGAGGTTTAGCTCCAGTGTTACTAACTCTCCAACCGTTTGTGCAATTAATGTAATTCCAGCGGATTCTGAAGCAGGCAAAAGCTGCTTTGTATAATTATGCAACAGTTTCCGTTAGTAATGTGTTGCATATTGGTGCAAAGCTGATATAAAAAGCTGCTTTTTATTCTTGTAATATTGTTTCAGCTCTCAGACACACTTGTTTGTAGCTTAACTTAAAACCTTTATATAAATGTTTGCTCTTGTTTTATATTAAATGATTGAAACACAGAGTGAAGTCTGCAGAAAGTAATACTGTATTTAAAAAAAAGTGTGGTGTCTTCATTTCTGTGTACCATTTTTAGTCACTGTGAGCAAAATCATAAAGTTTACATTTGGAGCATATGAGTTTCAGACTGTACATCTCACAGATCTGTCACAATCAGTTAAAATGCACAATTGTTTTTTCACTGCTGTTGTGAAAGCTCATCTTTGTTGAGCTGCTTCAGGACCGTTTATATACAAATCCACTATTAAGCCCGCACAGACACAGTCACCAGTGTGCTGCCAAAAGGTCAGCAGTGTTAGATTACCAGCAGGTGCAATTTGCAACTTCTATTGTGCCTCAAAATAAGCCATCCATCTCAGGAGAAAATAACCTTCTAATTGGGCAAAATGTCATTAGCATTTGTTTGACACTTGCTTGTTATAAAATACTTCAAATCTGATTGAGCTAAAGATGACCTGAAGGGGGTGCTAATGAGGCTCCTAAAAACGGCACAGTCACCAGTGGGCATTGGCTCTATATTGTGAGGGGAAGGACATTTTATTACCGGTATTTGAAGCGTTTTCGTTGGTATATATTATGTTGGTCTGAAAAATACTTTCTCTCAGCATACCGAACTTGGGGAAAGACATTTTTGCACAAAACGGACAGCATTAACTTCTTAAACAGCTCCTTGACCGTTAGTACTCTAATTAAACAAAGCTCTGCTAATCTTTATGGCTAGCACCAAGTGGGACTGTGTTCTTTCAGAGCCCTGTTTTCTATAGCATGGCACCAGTTGTCTGACTAGTGGGATACTGTGTTCTGCAAGCAGCCACCATCCTCACCACAGTGATACATGTTCTACACATTTACTACAGTAAAGCTACTATACAAGAGAGAAGACAAAAAAAACAAAAACTAAAATAGCATTATTCAATTATATATGCTCCATGTATCTGTAATAGCATTAAAGATGTAAATTGACCTTATGTTGTGAGGCAATGAATTTGATTATTGCAACATGAGTAATTTTATGGTAATTGTGAATGCAGGAGCTTTCTGCTTCTACCGCTCTGCCACAAAGAGACACTGCATGGTGCATGTAAGTTGCACTTTTATGTATCTTGCTTTGATTTATTTATTTATTTTCTTTTGCACCTTACAGTCATTTAGTTTATTTGTGTAATGTCATTTTGACATAGCTGCCAAAAATATGCGATTATCGCACTGCAAAACAAAACAAAAATTCTATTCAGTTACATGCATTCAATTCCAATACATTTTAGGAGACGTTGGTGAATTACACAACCTGGTACAGAGTTTATTAGATCTATTAAAGCAGTCATCTCTGTGTTGCCTCTAGCCATAGTCCCTAATCCAGAGAAGTCCGAGTGAATGGTACTGTGGCTTGGGCTTGCCAGACTTACTTAGGTTCTGGTTGAGAGCACAGTGCTGTGTGGGCGAATCTATTCTATCCCGGGCTGGGCACAGCATAAACATTGCCCAGGGAACACAGGCAGGCATGCAGGCAGTCAAGCGGACAAGAGTAAAACTATAGGGATGGTTGTCTTTAATTTCCTTTCTACTGACTCCCCTCAAATGTCTTTGACTTGAGAGTAAAGGAGGGAAAATGAGAAGAGACCATGGAAATTACCTGTAGTATCTTTTTTTCTCTCTCACTGAAGTTTGTACTATTATCCACCTTCTTTCTCACACAACCTCAGATACACACTTGCACGCTTTCATGGTGAATCAGTAAATTTAGTTGACAACCACTTGCTCTCCTACTGTCTTTAAGTGATCTGCATTTTCTCCCTTTCTGTGGCGCTCTAACCTCCTGACCCTGTGTGTAAACAGAGTACCACTGCTCTCCTACCCCCCCCCCCAGCTTTCACTACCAAATAAGGAAGACTGAACTTCTGAAGCCACGCTAGTGAGTTCAGTCAGCCAGCCCACTGAGGAGGCCATTAGTGAGCCAGCAACCCAGTGAAGGAGCTGGTAGAAAAACCACCTCTGGCATCACTCATCACTCCTTTCCTCCGTGACTTTACGCTCTTCTTCACAACATAGAAATGCATGTGTATTGCTTTCACAAGCACTCAAAGAGAGGGACTTGCACATGCTACAGCATACACGGTAACCTGAATGCATTAAAGCCACTCAAATACAGTAAGCTGTACACAATAACATGCACTGAATCGAGTTGGAAGACTGAAAGTGAAATGGTCGACATAGAATACGTAAAAAATCCATCAGCATACTTAGAGAACTAAATCAATTTAAAATTACACAAAAACAAACATAAAATACAAAAAAATAATGTAAACTAATGATGTACAATTTCTTAAAAATACCTTTTTTAACAACACAGTAACAACAGGTGCACAGGGACCTGTAGGTATGTATATGCAAGATAAACATGTGACCAGCTTAGCAAATTGTCATGGTAAGTTTTATAAATTTGATAAATCTTAGGGTGTATTCAGACTGGACCCATTTGGTTCGCTTAACCCTTGTGCTATCTTAGATGACCCCACCCTTACATTGACCTGTTCTCCCTACCATGACAAAGGTGGATAAAGGTGGAAAGATTTCATGTAATCCATGGACACCAGTGAAGATCACAAATCATTGAAGAAAATTGGGTTCAGCGCACTGTCTAGTGGGTCTACTTGACCCAACTCCCAATGTTAAAGTGCCTAGGATAGCACAAGGGTTACAGCATTTCATTCAAAATCTATTTAAGGGGTTGCACATTGGTGCTTTCTTACCTTAAGCTACGTTCACACTGCCCTCAGCAATGCTTGTTCAAGTGCTGACTTTCAACGAAAAGTCTATGTAATTACAAGTTTTAGGATTCGCGTTCAAAACTCTTGCATTCATGCCACAACAGTTTTTGGGCTGTACATACAAAACACGTGGCAAGTGAACGGGCGTTGACATTCTTGAATGTGCCTCACATGGCTGGTGTGAACCCAGTATAGTGAGAAGGCCAAAACATGCTTCATAGGTTAATTGGTGACTAAATTGTCCTTTGTGTAGTTGTGTCTCTGTGTGGTCCTGGGACAAACTGTCCAGGGTGCACTACACCTTCACCCTACAGTAGGGATAGGCTACGGCATTCCTGTAACCTTGCACAGGAACAAGGAAAAAAAAATTCCTTACCATGTGTTGATTTTATTCATCATCTAAAGTGCTCAAAATGATTTATTACAACATGGCTTTTACGTGAATCAGATACATTCCATATATCTGCAGCATTCCATTTCCTCTCGTTCTTCTACCATTGTCTCAACCAAAGTTGGGTTTGTCTGAGCATTAATTTAAGTTTAAAAGTAACCAAATCATAATCTGTCCCAAGCTTTTTGTAGATCCAAATTATAGAGTTAGAAAAGCCTAGTAGTGGGTAGTCTTGCCTTTACTAAAGCTTGCTGTGTGCATACACGGTGTGCTGGGAACTCACACACAACCACACACCCTATCCTGCTTTCCACTATAGTTTATCTATCATGGAGAAAGAAAATACGTTCCTTTCAGAGCAGTCACTTATCAGCAAACCCGTTGCTGATGCTGTGATGCCAGCAAATCCCTTTTAAAGTAGGGAGCATTTACCATTGAGACCCTGTCCAAGTCTTCCCTCAAACAGTGTCTTGTGAACTCTAAAACAACAGGTCCTACTTCTTACTTAAAAGGCAAATGTCTGAGTGGGTGAAACTGTGTCACAGTGACTGCGCTTGTGACAAGGGTGGCTCTCGGGGGGTTGACTGGTGCGTGCATATTGCTATTAATTGTGTTTTCAGTGGGGTGATGAAATGTCTTCCATTTGAGCACAAGCTGGCAGTAAGTGGGCTGTCGCCTCCAGGGACAGGGTGAGCGATGGCCCGCTGCTATCAGAGGTGATTGTGCCTCAACCCCTTAGGGTGACAAAAATGAACAAAAAGGAGCAGGGCGAGAGACAATGCAGAGTTCTTTTGTGGACTTAAAAGCAAATTAGGTGCACTGAGACCTGTAGGTATGTATATGCAAGATAAACATGTGACCAGCTTAGCAAATTGTCATGGTTAGTTTTATAAAATCAGCTTTTGATTTGTCAATTCTCACCCGGTGCGCTGACCTTTTTGATAAATCTTAGGGTGTATTCAGACTGGACACATTTGGTTCGCTTAACCCTTGTGCTATCTTAGAAGACCCCACCCTTACATTGACATGTTCTCCCTACCATGACAAAGGTGGATAAAGGTGGAAAGATTTCATGTAATCCATGGACACCAGTGAAGATCACAAATTATAGAAGAAAAAAGGTTCAGTGCACTGTCTAGTGGGTCTAGATGACCCAACTCCCAATGTTAAAGTGCCTAGGCTAGCACAAGGGTTAAAGTGAACCAGAGTTCATTACCCCAGATAATCTGGAACAAATTTTCAGTCTGAACACACCCAAGCGGACCGTGTTTTGGGACCAGGAACTACTCTCTGACCCATCTTTTGAGGTGTTCTTGGTTCATTTCCAATCGGACTGAGCTTCTGTTCGCTCTGAGATTCCTCAGTCTAAATACAATCCGTCCTCAGGGCGGAGTAACGGAACCAAACAGTGGTAAACACAGTCAGAATGTAAGAACAGATGAGCCGTGGACAAATGTAAGCATCGATTGTCTTTTTATCAAAGATTAAAAAAGGGTCCAACTCTTTACTTTATAGAATGTTTTAACACATGTGTCTCGTTACCCACCACACAACTGACAGACGCTACTGTGACATCATCCTAAAAGCCACCTTGTAGTTTAACAGAATTCTGTTAAAACAATGCCATAACACCAGACACAGTAACTCATTGAAATGTGATCTTATGAATGCAGGCTCATTAAAACAACTTTTAACATGATACAAATTGCTTTTTATTGTTTTCCCGACAATCTGTATATCATAAACACTTATAAACATACCTTTTTAGACGTCTTCTCCTCATTAACCACCTTCCAGTATGCCTCTTACCAAAAAAGTAAAAAGTGTTGTACCTGACGTTGATACAGGCATTTAAAATTGGTCAGCAAAATGACCAACCCCGACTAGGACTGCAAAGCGCAGGACTTCCATGCTTTGCCCCGCCCTCGTAATTACTAACCAATGAGTGAAGGGATTCTTAGTCACGTGGTTTTGTTTACTAGCTTTGGCTTAAATCAGGAAAGGCCGCTTGAGGGCAGTCTGAATACAGACCAAACACAAGGTTCAGGAGATTATCTGGACCAAATTAAGCGGACTTGGTCCGGACCAAACAGTTTCCCAGTCTGCATACACCCTTGGTGACTTGTAAAAAAAAAAGAAGTGAAGCACATTTCATGACAGCATTTCTTTAAACCTGTTGTACATTAGTGTTTCAAAAAACACACAGTACTCCTTAGCCGTGGTTAGCGTTCTTCATCCTTGAATGGGTGCTTATTGTTTGATAGCAAAAAACTTGGTAAGAATTTCCTCAACTTGAAAGCACAGCAGCTCATACAGAGAATCTGGTGGTTTCACCAAGGTTCACTGCTTGTGTAGAGCATCTTCAAGGATTCCAAGCAATTAAAAGCTTTCCCTGGACTACTTACCACATCTTCTGGTCACTGCATTTACACATCGGATATGAACACTTGGAAGAAAAACAAAATGTGGACAGGGCGAGTAAAGGAGAAGAGCGTCTGGAGTCGGGAGTCTCATTATTCTGTTATGGATTGCACATGTCAGGCAGTAAGTGCTCTTTTTATCCCTCTGAAGAACAAGTCTCGGCCACCGAGCGCATTTCCTTACCCGAGTGAAATTTACCATACTAAGGCTCTTGTCACCAAGGGAATGGTGGTGAGAGCTGCGGGGTTGCTGCTGAGATTTACCACCTTGATTAAATAAGGGACTATAATGTGAATAAAAGGCCAATAGAGAAATCTACGCAACATAAACACGTGTTTTTCTTTCTTTCTTTTCTTTTTTTTTTTGCACCGGTAAATTGATTTGAGTCCAACCAGCCTCCCACACAGACAGACTTTTTACATCTCTTTATGGCGTGCCACACATCACACAAAACAAAAAGCAGAAAGGGGGCAGTGGAGGATTGCTTGTGGCTCAGGGTGGCTGTCTGTAAAAATTCAACAGGATGATTCATTCATTTTAAATGAGCTTGATCCCATCTGTTAAAACTTGCAGAATTTGAAAAGTCATAAAAAACACATTTCTTCTTTTCAAGATGGGTATAATTGCTCTTCTTTTGGTGCCTTGAAATGGAAGTACCCTCAACAGATTGCTTAATTCTCTTTTATTTCCTCAACATCAAGCACCTTCAATGTCTGGAGGAGATCCTTATACTCAGGCATGACTGGCATTTTAGTGCTCAGAGAGTTGTAACTGAGCAAGAGTAACATGTTATGTTTTCTTTTCAAGGCCAGAGAGTTCACTTTGGACCGATGATGCATTTTTAACAAACCGTTCTCAACAAAACAAGAAGTGACCTCAGCGGGCAGTAGTTACATTTTGCTGCTGGCTAGTCCAGGAACTGACTGTGGATCTATTGACTGATGTGACTCCAGTGCATTCCCAGCCTTCTTGCCTTACACAGTGGCCAGAAACGACCACCAATGAATTTAAACTCTGCCAGCCAATCAGAAGAGCAGTTTTAGCCAAACTCTGAATTGATTGGATAGTATTCCTTAATCTAGTTTTACTTGCAAAAGATACACAGAACACTAAGACTTTTAAAAAAATTTCTTGTAACATTTTTGTTACTTGAATATAAATATATCTTTTAATATTTTAATTTACTCTAAAAGTAAATTATAAGATTTTCCAAATATTAAAGCTGCTTTTTCAAAACAAGCCGCTTTTTAGATTAAAAAAAGGAAGCTAAAAAAAGAGCCAAAAAATATATAAACGTATAAACAAGCACGCCACTAAATCAGTATAAGCAGCATAAATGAAAGTGCATAAAAACCTTTTAGACTGTTAAGACCATATCAAAAGAATAAAATATAGTGAAATAAAATCTATTCCGTGTACAGATAAAAAATACATGCACTTAAACTGATAATTTTAAATATGTATTCAAAAGTGCTTTTCTTACATATAACAGGGCAGACTTTTTATGTAAAGTGTTTTAAAAAGTTAGTGAAACCTCCAAATAAATAGATAAAAGCTTGAAGTTGTATTTCTGTGTAATTCTTTATTCAAAAAGTTATGAATCAGGGGCAGACAAAAAAATGTAGATGGAAAAAGCTTGTTAGTGTGACAAGTTACTACGGCATGTCACAAGCTTCCTGATCTGCTCCATTCTGATGTGTCCGCTAACTCTAGACAGTCAGATCCTTGTACGTCTGAGTGGGCATCTGACTTAAAACTGTACGGTCAGATAGCTTCAATATTTACACTGGTAATATTAGGGGGTGTGTGTAAGGGGCTGTAAGCGAACGGGAGAGCGTGTAAACAGATGGGTGAAGGGAAGTGGGGACGGGCTTACTCTGCGGCAATAGCCCCGCCCACAACTCAGTGGCAAATTTCAAATGAACTACTTGCCAGTCGGCAGAAATGTCCTAGAAAACAAAACAAGTTCTTTTGGGGGGGGGGGGGGGGGGGGGGGCAAAACCGGATAATTATAATTAAAAGACCATTAAAAAAGATCATAAGATTATTGCAGTGGGACTTTAATATTTCAAAAAAAAACATAAATTATATAAAAGTAAAAGCACCATTCGCTTGAATGAGTTGAAGGCTTTGATGTTAAAATTGTTGAAGATATTTTGAAGTGCACAAAAGCATGAGGAAGTGGACACAAATATGAAGGAATGGAAAAGTGCCTCCAGCAAGAAAGCACAAGAAATGCTCTTGCTATCATGCTTTTTGCATTCACTATTAGCCAGTTCACAGGTTTGCAGAACGTCAACCCCCACGCGGGTCTTCGGCTCACACTCTCCTTCGTGCCTTGCTCTCCTCTGTCTACTGTCACTCCACTCCACGTTTTATTTTATTTTTTTATGGAATATGTGCGACAGACACTCGCTTCGTGCCCCATTGTGTTTTGACTTTCGACTTTATTTTGCTTGAACGCACCGAAGTGGTGGGATTTACGACAGAAGAGAAGTCATGAGAAGCAGTTTATGAGGCGGCATTGAACGCAGCACCGGGCTCCGTGTTTTTTTTCTTTCTTCCTCCTCTCCCCCATGTTTTAGATTTAGAGGGGAGGGAGAAGGGGGTATTTGACTCCTGCCTCCCCACCCCCAGCTTGTATGAGGTGGATTTAGAAAGAAAAGATTCCCAACCTGAAACGCGGAGATGAGGATAAACGGAGAGAAAAAGTGACCACGTCGCTGCAGATGCTATTTCCTTTTCTCTTTCTCCGTGGAGATGTCGCTGAAAAGCGTCTGTTATCGATGAGGAGAGGAACACAAACCAAGTGGAGAGTAACCGGAGGATTTGAAAGTCGCTACCACCAGGTTACTCCCCGCTGCTGAGGAAAGTGGAATATACCATTTTACTTTTCCTCTTCAGTTTTTCATTTTAAAGAATTTTTTTTTAGACGGAGATGCAACGCAACGGTTTGTTTTATATTCTCTCTTTGTGTGGGAATTGACGCTTCAAAAGCAAGCGGATTTTTTTTTTTGCACTGCCCCCCAGAAACCTGTAGCCCCATATATTTTTCCCCTCTTTGGATGAAAGTAAGTTACCGCAACTTTTCTCCCTCTTAGTGCTTAGCAGCGCTTTCAGTCGCTGTTTAAAGGTGGAAAAAGTTCAGAGAAAGTGGAAAGAGTTCCTGAAATTCAGCCGCGCTGCACTTTTGTTTGCAGCATCAGTCAACTGGGGATTCCCCCCCCCCCCCTCTTCACTGTGTTGGATGGGCCTCCAAGAGTCGTGCTTATCATATTTTTTCTTTTAATTTTCCTTTACCTTTTTATGCATTTGCTACATGAAAGCCAAAACTGCAGCGGAGGATTCATTTCTTTGCATTGATGTTGCTCTTTATAGATTCATTCTGCATATTTAGGAGCTCCAAAAAGACATGAACACTTTTGATCATTGCTAAAATAAATCAAGTATTTGGTATGCATTAAATATTTTTCAAACTTGAGTCAAATGATCAGCAAATAGTATTTTGTGCTTCATTTTGTATTCAGAATATGTTGGGGGACATTTTATGGCTTTATTGCTTTGTGTTGTTTTCTCAGTGTGCAACAGATGGCTCAACAAACAACTCTTTTTAGCGTTCCCCTTGGTTTTTTTTTAGGGTAATGATCTACCTTGAGGTGAAGCTTTTTAAAACCTTGTGTAGGATAAATCAGACACTGCTCTGGGCTATGACTTTGCCTTTATTCTTTCTGAAGTCATTGGGATTTCAGCAGATCTTGATTTGAGCTGAAAACATCAGCAGTTTCTGTTCTTAAATTATCTTATATTATCCAGTAGAATCACAGATATTTAGATGTGTTGGGTGTTAGTTGTGGTATCAAACATTTATTTGTTTAAAAAAATAAAAGTAAATTTTGTCATTTTGTAAAGCTGAGCTCAGAAAGAGGAATAAGAGTGATTTCAGACTGAAATCCTTGGTTCACACCAGAGTTAGAACTTTTGCCCTAAAAGAAAGAAGTATATTCTGGTCTACCTTTAAACTATGGTTGTGGTTTGCTTGCAAGTGAACCCTGATGTGATTTACCTACAGAGTGAATGAAAATCAAATTTAAGAGCAGATACAAACTAAAAGAATGTTGGGGACATATATAAAGATTATTTTGAATTAGCAGGGAAAAAGGATGTCTTAGAGGTGAGGAACTCCAAAAACTGATGTAAAACTTGAAGTAAAGTCTAAGATAGGCACTAGACAAGTTTAGTCTAACTAGCCAGTTTTCTTTACTAGGGTTGTTTTTCTGTAGTTGTCAGAGCTAATTTCAGGCAATGCTGACGCTAACTTGGATTTTTCCAGGTGCTGACTCCAGTAGAATGGTAGCAAGGTTTTCCACCACATTTGTATTATTTTGCTCTCTCTTGGAGAACTGAAGGTTTGAATTGAAGTAAACCAATGAAAGCTAACATATCTTACTCTTTGTGTTTTATTAACCCTTTAACATTGTAATTTTAGCTCAGTGTTGATGTTTTTTTTTTACTATAGTAGCTCCACAACCGTTTATGCAGGTAACATAATTCCAGTAGATTCTAAAGCCTAGAAAAGCTGTTTTGCACTAATATGCAACACTTTACGTTAGTGAGTTATAGGCCTGGACAATAAATCGCAAATGTATCCTTTTTGCAATATCAAGTTGCGCAATATGCGTATCGCAAAAGACGGCGAAAATTGCAATAAATGCAAACCTTAAATGTGCTAAAACAATCTTATGGCAGCTTGAAGTAGTTAACGAATCAAATAAATCCATTTATGCACTTGACTAATCGGATGGACCCCTTCACATAGTTGACCAACTGGATGGACCCCTTTTGTGTTAGATTTTCGCCTCCTGTGTAGACAAGGGTCATTTGGAGTATAATTTAGGTTATATTGACTCGTATTTAAATTAAACTGTTACAGTGAAATGGAAATAATGTTTTTGGATGTTTTACTATTTGTTCATGGATCCCAAGTTATATCGTCATCACAAGATTGACCACTAATATTGCAAATCGCGAGTTTTCCTCATATCGGGCAGCCCTAGTGAAGAATCTGATGGAATTATATCAATGGTGTAAACGGTCCAAAAGTTACAGTAGTTTGAAGAGCGTTTATTACTTTGTGTCACCAGCAACATCTCCAATATCAAAGGATTAAATAGTAACTGTGCGTTCACCTAGTAGTAGACCTTGATTCTCAGCTGAACAAAAGTTCACTTGTGTGGTTCTCAAGGTTAAGGTAAGCTTTTACACCTCCCTTAGTTATTAGAAAGGTATACAAGGACACAAAGTCTTGTTTGACCAGTGCATTGTGAAAGCACCCCAATCATGTATTTTCTTTTTCTTTTTCATCAGCATGCTGACTACCTCAGATACACAGCAGTTTTTCCATCTAAAAAAAATTGTTTTACATTCTATGACTCCAGCTCATCTGTCTTGTTTTCCAGCATTCAATCAGCCTGCTACCTTACATAAATAAAGTCATTTGTCTTGCGATGAGAGTCACATGTTGATTGTCAGTAGCAAGGAGGAGTCTTGTCCTTCAGAGTAATTGGACAACACCTAAACCGCAAGGCTCTGTTCAAATGTGCTCTGGATTCTTAACGCGGTTTTAATTGAACAATTTATCACCACTGATCACTGTCAAATAACTAGCAGAGAAAGACAAAACCCAATGGAAATGTAGGGGATAATCTGGTAGACAGTCAGCAAGGCATGACCAGCCTGTCTTACCGCATCATACAGAGGGTTGTCATTATATTTAAAGTTATTTATTTATATTGTTTGCATAAACCTCAGAATTTCTGAGTAGCAATCTTGATAGTGTAGTGTTCATGTAAGTGCATGTCGCTGCGGAAGTGGGAAGGGCGTAAGTGGGATCATTACACTACCATTAGAAAACTAAAGTGTGTTGGACTAAACTTTTGATTCCTCCCTGGAGCTTCCTTCCCTTCACTTGGAGGAAAAACTGAATGAATGGTGTCTCGGATAGGATTTGGGTTTTTTTTCCCTCTGAAAGTATGAAGGTTGAAGAAGTGTCCTCCTCTGGGCTTTGAAATTAATTTCCTTTGCAATTATTACTGCCGTAGCTTTTTTTTTCCTTTTTCATTTCCCCTAACTCAAAAGTAGGGTGAATGCTCTCAGTGTTTTTTGACAGTGCCGAAGAGGAGAAATTGCATAAAAAAAGCTGCATTTTACAGAATGACTGCAAAGTTTTCTGTTTTAGTACACATTTCCCTTTATGTCTTAGACCTTTGGAAAAGTCTCTTGTATTGTTTTGTGTAGCTTCAAGCCC
Organism: Oryzias latipes; assembly: GCF_053564925.1. NCBI lineage: Eukaryota > Metazoa > Chordata > Actinopteri > Beloniformes > Adrianichthyidae > Oryzias > Oryzias latipes. The sequence continues at coordinate 13,461,354 of NC_136240.1, forward strand.
CTTTGGTTTTTCCACATCAACTGACATTTTGAAATTCAATGGGTTGAAGTAAAAACACTTTCATTATTCTGGTTTTTCAAAAAAAAAAAACTAAAGCTGACAGGCAGCAAAATATTTTCCACATATCGTCAACAGATTTGCCTTTTGCAAATGTTTTATATAGAATTAGAGCATAAAGCAAACACAGGATTATTATTCCTTTCCATTAGATAATGTATCTCAGCGAATATATGTTTTACCTGGATTTATTCACAGTGTTTTTGGTTCTTTATTTTATTTAAATTACTCTTATGGTCAAAAACAAAGGTTCTTTGAAAGCCCTAACAATATGAAATCAGTCAAAACGCATTTTTCTTTTGTTCAAGGCTGTTACATCAATTTTTTTGATATTTTGTCCTCTGTTTACTTAACTCCATGCCAAATTAGCGGCATTTTGGAGGCATCAAGTGCTTTGCAATTAGTCACATTGTGCGTGACGCAACAGCGGTTAATAAGAGCTGAGGTGAAGTGAAGTGAAGTGACTTTGGAAAGGGAAAGAGAATTCTCCGCTATGCAGAAGCACTGTTGCACTGGCTGTTAATTGTGTTTGTTCATTTTAATTTGCTCTTAATATCTAGTCCATGCTAGTTGTATTGTGAAATCTGAAGGTGTTTTGGTTATCTCACTTCATTGATTTTAGGTTTGATTAGTTTTCTGACCGTAAAAAATGTTAAGTTTTATTTTATTAATTATAATCATTACTTTTTTGCATTGCAACTCTAGCAGAATGTGTTGACTCATATTTAATGAGGAAAAATTTACAGTTTAAGCCTAATGCTATGTTCAAATTGGGCATGCGTCCCATGCTCAAGAACGTAGGTTCTTGAACGCACTTTTAGCAAATAGTGTTCACACTGAACTGTCAGTACCTGATACTAGTGCAAATCCACCACCTACCGTTGGTATCGCTTGTTGCGATATACGTAAGTGGTGCAAATCTATCTGTAGGCTTTTTTCTTTCAAAGTTCTCTTCCAATATGTAGGATTTGGTGTCATATGATTCCGGCTTGGCACAATTGTTAATGTCTCTTCCATGATTTATTTTTAAACAGTTGGCACGTATGTCAAGTAAAAAGGACACTACCGATACATCACTACCCAATCTGAGTCCCTGATTGGTCAAAGTTAAACTAGTTTAACTTTCAACGTGCATTTGATGTCCGCACGTTTCATCATCATAAACTTAAAAGGTTGTGTAGCGATGCATGAACGTGAGAGTCTGGAATGCGGAAGCCTGAAAGCACATATTCGTGCATTTACATAGACTTTTCACTGGTAATGGTTGCTTGACCGCTTGACGTTGCTGAGCCAGACGTGAATGGAGCTTTAGAAAGTTTTTGTTGTAGTAGCTGATTTCACCACTAAGAGCATTTGGTTAAAGTGAGTTATGTGTTGCGAGCATTTTAGATCAATCTTTGTATTTTAAATAATATTTTGTTTGATTGGTATGGCTGGCTGAGCTCACACACTGCATAACGAAACAAGGCAACATTTTACGGAGCAAGAGATTGAAGGTTAATCAAAGACACTTTTACTGCAGAGTTCCAATCTCCATCAAGCAGGATTGCTCATTGCTCCATGACTATTGATCCCCTGGTAGATGACTAAAGGTGGCTGCATAAAAGTGTGGCCTCTTGAGAGGAATGCAGTGGAGTTTGAGGAACGAGAACTCAGTAATTTACAGTGATACAAATGTCACCCCATACCAAGCAACTTATTCACAACTTAGAAGTGGGCTACTCTATTTGAAGATATTTAATTCAGATACATTGTCCACATTGTCATCTGGGACACTTTTTTCCCCCTGAATTTCTGAATTGATATTTTAGTACATTACATTTCTCACAATATTTAAGCTTTTGGGGCTTAACCTATTAAAATTTATATTTCTAACCAAAACCCGTGTAAGTGGTCATTCATTGCACACTAAAGCCATATATTTGTATTTATTTTGCACTGTCAGTACTTTTAGCTTCTATTGTTTTTTTTCCCCCAGAAAAGAATTGGCTTCACAAAAAAAGAAATACTGCATCTGTGACATTATTGTGAAATTTCCGTAGAATACTATTTACTACTGAATACTACCCTACTGAAGAACTACATAGCCCTCCCCATGCTGAAAGGGGAGCATGAGACTTTCTGCTGGCAAACGCTGCTCTCTTAGACATCCTCTGGGGTTATCTTTGCTTTAAGATGGGTAACTTGGTGAGCAAGAGAAATGGGCATGGACGATTTGCTGTATAAAATGTGTATTTACACACCGACTATCCAGAAATCTGAAAGGTCAGCGGTAAAAATGAGAAAGCAGTGAAAAAGAGTAGAGAAGACAGAGGTTGTAAGGCAGGGTCAGACAAGGTGAGGCTTTGATAAAGTGGGTGAACTCAGAGGTACTGATCCATCACAGGGCTTGTTAAAAGTTTACTTTCCACCTCGCTTAGCTGTCGGTCAGTTTAGTTGTTTGACTGTTTTTTTTTTCCTTTCATGTCTCAATTAAAGTCACTGAATCTGGCTTTTTCTGAGTAATTAGGAGAAAGTTTCTTAGTTTGCTGTCTCTCCTAAACAACTCTTGTGCTGGAGTTGCAAAATCCTTTTTACATATCTGCCATGAAGATATTTTGACAAAATCAAGAGTAATGTTTAATTCCAGGGCTAGATTTTTTATGAATTAAGTGTATACCCTGAACTGGGATCTATGCTGTGTTGAGACTAAGATTCTTGTTTGCTGCTTTATCTTTTCACCATGTAAAGAAAAAAAAAAGGAAAATTACAGTAGAGAATAATGTCTTGGATGAAGAATGGAAAAAGGGGAGAAAATATTATTTTATTGCATTTTGTCTTAAACTCTTTGTGCAAACCAATGCTGCTAATTTAAATACACTGCATACTTAGAAGAAGAAAGAAAAGCTACCACATATGAAGTATTTTTTTTTTTTTTGTTCCTGGCTTCAGTTCACTCAAATGCCTCTATGGCCTTAATCATGTCCTCTCTGGGATTGTGGAGTTAATGTGAACTGGTGTTTCATGGTGAGAAGTAATTAACAGCCAGTCTGGGACTGGCATTAAATGGGTGTGTCTGGTCCTGTCTGCCTGCGTCTCCTCCAGGCGTCTCCTGATGCTTGCTGTAGGGCAGTGCTTATGTTGAGTGTGATTGCCAGCTGGCTTCCCTCACATTGATGCCCAGTGGTTCTCTTTAAAGTGCGTCCTTCTTCTCTTTGCAAACTAAATTTGGCATGAAGGGCTGCCCTGTGCGTTGGCAGTTTGACCCCTAAGAGGTTTAAACTGCACTAAATGCACCAACAAGGTTGTAGGTGGGGGGTGTAGGCAGGCCTGAGGAGGACTCTCTTGTGTCTGAGAAGTTGAAATGGGTACAGTATGATTGACTTACTTTTAAATCTAGCTTTTTTTGTATAAGGACTATATAATTAAACAAAACCTTATTAACATTCAAGCTGCTAATCCAACTGAATGAATTGAACATTAATTAGGTAGATAGAAGAGGGTTTTAAAAGTGCTTGGGTGTTTGCATGCACTTCTGAATTTGAGCCTGTCAGTGCTTTATGATGTAAATGTCTGAGCACTTTGCTAATACTAGGGCTGAGACAGTAGTACAGAAGTAATAGCGGTAACTTGTCTTTTCTTGTCAAGAGCAGAAGTGTCTTGTTTTGGTTGATGAAGAAAAGGCTGTTTTCTTTGTGTTTCTTGCATAGTTTTTTAGTATGGCTGTCATGGGTTGGGGGAACTGCTTTTTTGAGTTATAGGTGCTCTTTGAGCAAATTTAGTTCAGTCTATCCAGTTTTCACTTCAGATTCTAATAGTGTTTCATTAAATCCATCCGGTCAGTACAAATGCCATGCAAAGGTTCAAATATTAGGTGTTAAAAAATATTAATTCTTGCACTTTGTTTACTCCATGTGTACTCCATGATATTCCTTTGTTAGACGGAATGCCTTGGACACTGAATGCCCTATCGGCTTTTTAAAAACAATGTAGCTGTAATAGAAGAGTGTGTTTTTTTTTTCTATTGGAATTATTTAATGTCTGATCAAAATAGGGTTCCTATCCCTACATAAAATTCAGAAAGCCAAGAAAACATGATTTACAAGTTCAAACCTTCCATGCATTTTTTCCCAAATAGAATTCCAGGAGTTGAACAGGACAGTTCTCGGAAATGAAGACCAGAACATCCATGAGAAAGCTGGGCTAAAGCGGGCACAGTTCAGACTCGTTAGAGCCTTCCTGGTGCTTTTTGTAAACAGATGATTTGATTTGTGTCTCTATCTCTAAATGGGCCATGTCTTCCTGAGTTGTGAGTGTTGGACCATTTCTTTTTTGTCTTTCAGGAGACTTTTTGTGTCAATAATATGTTGTTAAACCATAACAAAACCCTTTTTTCTGCTTTATCTGCATCATTATCAATATTGGCTAGTCCAGGCGTCTGGCTAAAAGGCAAACACTTAAAAAGTAATAAGATTACATGTTTTGCTTCAACCCTGAAAAGGACAGTTTGACCTTAACTTTTATACATTGTGATCAACTAACAAGGCTCTTCCATTCTTCTGACTTCTTATGACTGCAAAAAAATGTATTTTTTTTGTGTTACTTTGCTTTTTTTTCATAATGTCAAATTCTCTATAACCTGAGTGACATAATTGACAGTTTCTGAGACCAACATCATAGGGCTCTAACGATGCCGAGAGGTTAAAGATGGGCCATTTAAAAAAAGTACAGGAAAGTATTTAAGAAATGTGTTCTTTTCTTAGATCTGAATCACTAAATCAAAAGATACTAATAGAAGTTCGCTTTTTTTTCTCCTCTTGATATAGCAGGTAGGTTTCATTTAGTAATGACGACTTTTTGTGGATTAGGGAGCATTACTTTTACCCTACTTTGAATACTCCAGTCCTTAACCTTGTATAACAGTTAATACAACTCTAATAAAGTTATGCCTTTTGTTGCTTCTCGTTGATTATGTGAGAGTTTGTCAACACAAATTCAGGGATATGAACATATATCCTTCAACCCAGAGATGAGGTGCTTTACCATTGGAACAAGTTCACAGTGAGTATTTTTTCTTCCAGGAGTTGCTTAGGTAATTCATTGGTCATTGGGACCGTAATCTATTGTTTATTGTCCACCTATAGATAGCCTAGGGGTGAGATGTCTGGGCACTATTTATGTATGACCACTGCCACCCATCTGTGTCACTTCCCCCACCAGCAATCGTTCCCTTTGTCCCCCTCTCCATAATGCACAAGCTTACCCAAATTTTAAAGACATCTGGCGTAAGGGTGGCCCATCTGAGAAGTGAGGGTAAAAGGAGGGAGGAGTTAAACTTGGCTGCCCTAAGGGGTGTGTGAGATTTGGGGGGGGGGGGCAAAGCCACGCCTGTGTAAACTGTGTAAGGGGTGGGGGGTTGTCAGGGAGAAGTAGGCAGATTAATGATAGATAAAAGTGAATGGGTGGAAAAATGGGTCTCTGAAAAAAAAAGGTTTTTGGGAATAGGGAGGGTATCACTGAATTGTTATGGTAAAATCAGAATATGTGCAAATGTGGTCAGGAAGGAAGAAAATGCAAATTAAAAAAACTTGGAAAGATCAAGGCAGTAGAAGGAGAAGAAAAAGGGAGGTTTGTTCTGTTACATCACTCAGTGCTAGTTGGGGTTAAAAAGGAGTACTTACCTGCCTTACAGGCTGATTGTTCATCTCTATTCATCAGGGAGTACATGTCCTGGTTTATGAGAAATACAGCAGAAATACTATTTGGGCCACTTAGTCATTGGAAATGGGAGGCCGTGCATCTTTAAGGGTCTAAGGAGTACTTTAGGTTGTGTGTTCATGTTTTATATTTTATTGACTATACAGAAACCACCTTTAGTTGGAAGGTGGCTGTTTTTGTAGTAAACCTTTTCATTTTAGTTCAGTAGGTTGGTTCAATCACTTTTTTTTAAATTGTTATTAATGATTCTCATTCTGTAGTCATTACAAACTCAGCAACCTGGGTGCCCATTCACACAGCATGCTACCTTATCTTTCAGTTAAAGGAAACAAACCCAAGTCTAAATGCACAAATTACAGTTCATCTACTGTGTAGAAATGGCAAGGGTAGAGAAAACTGCTTTGAGTTTCCTCTCTTTTTTCACTGTGAAGCACAAGCTTGTCTGCCAACCAGGGAAAAAAAGGTTTGTCAAGCGCATCGCAGTGTAGGGAGTAAAACCACCCGGCCCCTGGGAAGATAGAAGGTGACATTTGTATGTAAATGGAGATGAACACTCTTCACTGTATTCTTGCTGTCACAAAACCAGTGGACAACTTGGCTTTGCCTGTCTTTTATTTTTTAGGAGGCAGACAGTGGCAACTCCCAGTTATTTAGCATCTTTACAGAAGACGGATAAATGGGCAGGTTCAAAGAAAAGTTATTGTAAGCAACTGCCTCCCCAAAGAAGGAAGAAAAACAGTTTCAGCTTTGAGTCACAGAAAATAAGCAAATTTGCTTTAGTTTGTATTTATGTCTTCATAACTGTGACAAAAATTCTGTTTGTGTGCTTCATTTAATAACCCAAAATTAATACTAATGTTTTTTCTTAATATATAAAGCCTCAGAACCCGAGCATTTGCAGTAACTAGCACTCCAGGTAACTCCTTAATTCTTAGTAAAGAGTGTTTGAGGTTGGGGTGCAATGATAAGACAGCAATCAGTCACAGTTGAGGAGATAAACACCATCAGAGGGTTGGGGGGTAGTTGCCCTGTCCCTCCCCTGCTGTTGTCATGGTTTTGTTTATGGATAAAATCCCACTTGGCAGAGCAGGGGTTTGGGAGATTAGATATTCTCCATCTGGTTTTGTACCATTGGAAAGATGTGCTTGGACGCAAAAATGACCTTATATTCAGAGTGGCTGGTTGTGGCTGTTGTTGCTTCCAGATAAAGCAGGACAAAGCTGCTGACTGCATCGTAAAGGGCTTCTTATTTGCTTTGTTTAGATTCGAGGAAGTTGACACGTAATCTGGTTTATGAGCAAATCTCACCAAACACAGAGCATTAACCATTTCATTTTTCAACATAGTGGGTGATTCTCTTTGTCTGTAAAGAGATTAAGAAAATGTGTTGTGACACTACCCATAAATCAGCGTTATTGGGAATTTTCCTTCTTTTTTTTTCTTTTCTAAAATTGCAAACTATCTCTTATCAGAGTAAAATGATTCAATTTGGTATTAAATAGGACTCATATCAACATATAAGTGCTATGGCAAAAGTGAATATCAAGCAAGGATATTTCAATTTCTTTGTGTTTAACTTGTTTCCAACAAGTAAGAACTAATAAACAAAGCACTTGAAAGAGTTAGAGAGGTGTGAAATATTTCTAATAGAACTTAAGAATAGCATTGGTGAACTAAAAAGAAACTCGTCAGACAGCATCTGGTACTAAAGTTGCAAAATGTTTGAATGTTTTGACCTGGTAGAGCCAGTGGCTTCATCAAAAAGGGCCATATGATCTTTGCCCAGATTAAAAAGTAATAACCTTTGGTATATTACCTCAAAATTTTAGGGTTTAGGCCGGATAGATCTGCTCCCCAACTGCTGTGATTAATTTTTTAAAGCTCAAGGGATGGGTGTAAGCTATTATAAATCCCACCCTGATGCCCACCCTTCAAAGCAGCTCCTGTGACATCTGCTATTGGACCCCAATCTGTAATCCCAGCGGAGTGGAGGTAGGGTTAAAGACATCAAAGGAAAGACAAAAGCAGGTTTGGCATTGGAATAGGTGCTGATGTTCACAGCCTCACTATGTTTGCCCTTGGGTTAGTGTAGTGGAAAACGAGGGGGACGGAAACAATGAAAGCAGAAATGACAGTGAGACTAGGACTCAGTGCACAGGAGGGGGGAGGAATAGAGGGAACAATTGCATCTGCAGGCGGGAGGGAAATGGAGACAGTAGCTCAGAAACAGGATATAGATGAGAAGCAGAGGGTTTCCCATTTTCATGGAGATAAGGGAGCACTGATGAACTTAAATCAATATCAGCACCCTGTAGGAAAATACTATTAGGGTACAAATGGAGCAGTTGAGGTTTTAGTGTTTTCACTTTTTTTTTTTTTAGCTAAACTATAGTCCAACTTTATTTTTGGCACACAGAGGTGACCCCAAATGCTATGATGGCCGTTACCCCTTTGTCCCAGTTGCTTCAGCAGAGACATGTGCCAGGGTTAAGGGGAGACTTGCCAGCAGATTTCCTCCTTTGCCAACATTCTGATTTTTCTGCTATTCTGACTTTATTTTCCGCGAGGTGTGTGTGTGTGTGTGTGTATTTATAAATCATAAGAAGTGGCACAAATACAGATACAGATAAACATGCTGCTTGGATGTGTCATGAAAACAGGAGAAAAAAGCTTTCAGCAAGACATTGATTTTTTAAGTTGTGCATTTATTATTATTATTTTTATTTTCACAAAATAGCTGTGTTTGAATGTATAATAGATTTTTTTGTGCTCAGGTTGTTGATTCTTAGAGTTTACATGAAGTCAGGAACCCGGTGCGTTATCTGTGTTTTTATTATTTGTATTTTTTTGGGGTCTTGTTTTACCACACTAACAGACAAAGGGCTGCCTGTGGCATCTACACCATGTGGAGGTAATGGTCAAACTCTTAGTCTGTGGGCTTGCCAGTAAATAATGAAGTGGGCCCCTCTATTGTAAATCAGAGCGGGATCTTGTGTGTCTGTCACCTCTGGGGGTATCGCTCGGAAGAAATGTGTTCTGAGGGCCAGCCGGGCTTTTGTGTGACCAGATGATCAGAAATCAGAGAAAGACAGAGTAGAACATGATGAATGGTGGCCTTTTCTCTGGCTTGTGTCATATGTGGTTTGAATATTAAAAGGGAATTGAGGAGATAAGATATGAGCGAATGTGTTATATTTATGTTCAGTCAAAGGCCATTTGTTATTTTTTATCTTTCTAGTATATTGTTGTTGTTTTTTTTTAATGAAAGTAGGAATACCCTGTCAGGCAGCAGGCTTTTGTCTGATTCAGGTGTATTTAATGGACATGGGATTTGAATTACATCAGTTTAATTTGACATTTAGAATAATCACAATAATGTATGTAATGGAGGAAGAAGAAAACACCAGAGACTAGTTTATTTTTTTCAGCGTCTGATGTGCACGTCGACAAATTTAGTTGGCCCCTTTTTCTACCCACTTTTATTCCTCCATAGTTAAAGTAAGCACTTTTCTGTGCTTATTATGGCCCAACATACTTTGTTTATATGGATACTAAAAAAAGGCCTGGAGGGTTTAAAGAACTAATATAAGTCTTTGAAGCTCTTACTATTCACACCCCAAATATGTCGTTTATTTCACACTAAAACTATTCTTGAATCCATTTTTTTTCTTTATGTGGAGTTTAAATCATGGTAAATGGTTTTCAGGAGAGAAAAGGTCAGAAGTGCCTGAAATCCAAGGTGACTTTATATATGTGGGCCTGTGGGCTTTACACAGTTGTGGGACATATGCACAATCAAAGAGGCCTGCAGGTGCTTGGAGGTGGTCTAAAGCCTTCACTTCCATCGATTGCTGAAGCAGCAATGTCGTACAGAGGCGTGGATTAAAAAAGGGGGTTGCTTCAAATGCAAACAACTGTAATGATCTACTAATCTATATCTATTTAGCATTAGAATTTATTGGACAAAAATGTTTAAATGAACAGGCTTTACCATGAATAGAATAACACAATTATCAACTCACACAATCAATAAAAGTTATTGTTGCAATTTTTTTTTCTTTTTTTATATTTTTTAACATTTTCATGACAGTTTATTGGCTCTTGTGATGTCAAAAAAGTGTTAAAGTACGGCTTCAATTGCTTGGAAATGCTTTTACACACAAGACTGTTTTGAGACACAACACAGTTTGCTTCATGTCCTCATAGCTTAAGTGGAAAGTGGAACTGAAGGCTTCGCCTTTACTAACAAGCTGGAATCCAGACACATTTTAAGCCTGATTAGTTGGTTTGACCTCTGTGTTTTCTGGTAAGAAAATGGGAATTTAGTGTTTAGGTTGAATTGTGACGATTGGATATTAGAATAAAATGATCTATATAATGATTACTTTGAAACTTAAAGTACCACTCCAATCATCTTTAATCTAATTTAAAAGTGTTCCCAGTAGGGTTTTTATTGCGATTATGCTTTTTTTTTAGACAAACTAAAAAATAAAAAAACTGTTGCTTTCAAGGACATAGTTTCTGCACAGCTGCTTTTTCTAATGGCGTTTTTTCGTCTGCTCCTGATTCACATTGATTTATACACAGAAATACTCAGAAATGCATTTTTAAGCTTAATTTATATTATATATGTCCTCCTTTATCAGAAAATTGCTACAAGTACATCTTAAAAACAAATTTTCATCGGAGTGGATTTTTAATATGTGCTAATGATTTAGACGTCACAGCTGTTAAATGTCTTGCACTCCAATAGGAATGGGATTTTTGTTGACTGATACCACGTTTGTGCAAGAAGGTTCTCGTGGTTTTAACCACATTTAAACACCTTCAATAATTTCTGCCAACAACTCTGCTTAATACTTTTCTTCAACAGCTGAATTTAACACTTAAGTACAAGCTTGATGACAGATGAGGGTGTCTCCTCCATTTAGCACATTGGGGATTGCATGTGTGTTTGAGCATGCTCATGCATGTTAAGCATAATCAGCTGTCTGCACGTGTCTGTATGAGTTTGCATACATCACGTAATTTGCACCAGCAACCATCTGTGCATGTCAGGTTATGTGTTGGTTAGATTTCATGTATACGATTCTGTAAGAAACCCTCCTTTGCAAGTATTACATTAAAAATGGATTTATTTTGTTATTTTTAAACCTCCATTTATTTGTAATTGTTATAAAGTCAACCACATTTTATATCAAAGGCTCTTTATCTTGTGATTCTCCTTCCAGCGCTCATGCTGCCACCTGTGTCACACACGACTGCACCCTCCCATTTGTGTTATTCAGCAGGTGACTTTGGCCTTTAATCCTCCTTGACTTTCATTTATCTGCCGACCAAACACCTCTGTAATTGACTCACAAATAGCAAACTGGAGCACACTTTGCTCTTCAAAGGCCAGACAAGTCACTTCTTAATTTATCCATTTATTTGGTCAACTTTTAGCTCCGCTGATTGACTCTAGATTGTTTCATGTTTTCGAGAGTTTACATTTTCGCCTGTTAACATCTCCACCTCTTCTCCTGTGACGAATCTCACATCGGGCTTTGGCTTTGAAAAGCAGTGTTTAGTCAGACATTGAGATCTCTCGTGATCTGAGTTGGTGCAGATCATCGTTAGCTGAAGCGATTGCACGCACTTGACCTGTTAGTGCCAGCAGCGTGGGCAGACAACACTGGGTGTTCAGACAAGAGGGGAAAAACAAAAAGGAAGAGAAAAGAAGCCTGTTTGTGTGTTTTTTTATGACCATGTTCTTTGTAAGAATTTCTTTTTTCCTAATAATCATTTTTTACTGCCTTTTCTAGGAAGAAGGAAGTAGGAGCTAGATGAGGGCAGCTTGGTTGCAAGGATTCCTCTGAGACCATTGCTGCCAACCCTGTCAAGTAGAAGACTGGGGCAGGGGGGAACAGAAGGCGTCAAAACAAGAGTTGTGGAAACGTGAGCAGGAGGGGCAAATTAGATAGTAGAAGACAGAGGGGAGACAAGGAGGAACTAATAATAGTTTTTCTGTGATTTGACATAAAGCAAAGTTTATCCTATTTTTGTGGTTTCACTTAATATCTTAATGAAGCTTTTATACAATAGCTTGTCACTGTCAACTGGAATAGAATCAGAAACACCATCCATCTTCACGTTTTTATACTTGCTTTTCCCAATTTTTTGGGTCATAGAGATGCGGGCACCAATGCAAAAACTGTTGGACAAAGGTGGGATGCACCCTGGACTGTTCACCTGTCCATCAGAAGGCCACACTGGGACAACCACACACACTCACATTCACACCCCAGGGACAACCTACTGTCACCAATTAACCTATAAAGAGGGACTATGAGGGATTATGGACTGGGAGGAATTGCAGTTCAGTTGAATTTTGTTTAAACTCTGCTCACAAGTAAACATGCCAACCCAATGCTTTACAGTTCACCCTGTTTCTGAAACGCTGTTATGCGGGATTATAGCGTTGACACAAGGTGCCAACACTTCTTTCATCTTACAGCAGCAACGACGTGTCACCTTACACTTCAAAAGAAATCAGATGGCACCTCTCAGATGTTAACTCTGGTTTCGACATTCCTCCCAGCAAATATCTGCTGTATTTTCAATCAGCATGACGTGCTGCAACCACGCTTTCACATCCTCTCTGACCTCTCTTTAAATTAGACTGAAGTTGGGAGGAGAAGCCTTATGGGTAAAGTAGTTTTAGCATTATTGGTGTTTGTTTAATTCAAAGTTTAACTTTTGTGTATCTACATTGTTAACTTTTGCATGCAGACCAGCTTAAAACTCACTTTAGGCTACAGGTTTGTCAATTAGGAGCCACAGACTCCGATAGCTCAGTTGGGTAGAGTTCAGGATTGGCACATAGGAAATCAGGGTTCCCAGGGGGTGTAGTGAGCGTCATCCAGTGTGGGCCTTTGGGAAGACACATCGTACTACAGCCCAGGTAGCCACATGGGGGCCCAATTCTGGGTCTCCCTGTGCCAGTCCCCGGCCCGCATAAAATACCTTAGCTGAGGACGATGGTGGTACAGTTTCTATCTCTTCACCCATTTAGAGATCCTAAACTTGTATTTTTGAAGTACACGCACTGTAAAGCATCTTTTTTGTGCAGCTTTATTACAGCTACAGTCACATAGCTTGTGGTATCCTCCAGAGGCTATTGTATTGTCTTGGCAGAGTGGAAAGATCCTGTCTTGACTTTTTGCGCCTATGTTTGATTTGGAGGGTATGAAATTCTTATGAGCTCCCTACCTTTGCATCTTTCACTTTCACTCAGCGTCTCACAGTTGCAAAGAAAAGCAGTCGGCAAATAAAAAAACATCCCTGGACCTTGATGGTTTAAGACAGACTGGCTTTGTTTCTTTTGCTCAAGGGCATACAACAGTAGTGGTGAAATGGCCCATCAGTCACTCATGCAAACCTGCTCAATATCAGACTGAAGGGTAAGGGCTTAGCAAAGCTAAAGGTGACGACTGTGGTGCTCAAGATGAAATTCTACCAAGGACACTTGTCTTCTGCTTATGGGAGCATATCCAACTAAATGGAGACAAGACTGTAATTTTCAAAGTTCAAAAGTGGGGCAAAAAAAGGGCAGAAGTACTACCACTTTAAAAGACTGGGAAAATATGATGCCACATGTAAGTAAGGGAAGTAAACATTGTAAAGACAACTTCTTCATACTTTTACTGAAGTTGTTGTGGAAACTTTTAGTAAAAGTTATTTTTATTTGCTTATCAAAGTTCTCTACAGACTTGGCTTGTAACGGCAGATTCCATGGAGCTTTCAGTTATAGCCTGGTGAAATCATAAGATTCAGTTTAACGTGTTGACCCCTGAATAAGAGGAGGCAGCTGAAAGGTTACAGCATCGAACTTTCCAGGAAGAACACTTAAAAAATCTACAGTTTCCTCTTCCTTCTTCTTCTTAACAGCCATTTCTGAGATGATTGTGAGTATATTTTATATATAGAAAAGTAATATGTCTACAAAGTAATAAATGTAATTATAAAAATCCTGAGGCCCCCAAAAACAAACAAAAAAGGAGGTACATGAATTAGTCCATGTAATTTAAACCAGGCACTTCTACAAAGATATTCTTGGACCAGCAAAGCTGAACGAGTCAGAAAAACAAAACACTTTCAGTGTACAAAGGCCTTTGTTGACTTCACTGCCTGCTTTTATTCCAATAAAATTCCCAAAATATAAAATAGAAACGCCACTTCTGGATTAATTAGTTTGCAGCTTGTGGTTAGTTATTCTAAGCCGCATTTCTAAAGTTTGAATTTAGCTCCAATCCTCCGGTGGTGAAACGTCTGTGGCCTGCTGCTGCATGAACAAAATACATTCAGCATAATTGCACCTTATGCACAGGCCTCTCTTCAAGGCACGGTATTGATTTTTTTCCTCTCCCTCTCTGTCTCTTTTCTGCTCCACTCTGTTTTTCTTCTCCTCCGCTTTATTTTCCCTCTTGCATTCCTTAGCCAAAGTGCTTGATCGCTTACTCTCGCTCCTCTCCTTCAGTCTCTGCCTGGCCTGGGTGGCGCTCAAGTGGAAAAATAGTAATAAGAGTGAAATTCAATTACAGCAACTAAACTGATGCTCATCCTATGGACTTGGTAAGTCTGGTTGTCAACCAGCTGGTCTCTTAGTGATATGCAGAAGTTTCTATTGCTGACATTGTTCAGGCAAAAACAAGATAGAGGTTTGGAAAAGAAGCATTACAATTTTGATTTATTACGTTCATTTGTAACAGGGCACAACAGTGGTTTTTCAATGTGGGAGGGACTCAACAGAAGGCATCCTGGTGGAAATTGGAGATTGAGAGCAGTAAAGCTGTCTGAAGTTCACATATTATGCAGTACTCTGCACATTTAAAAAGTTCACTAATATTTGTGAAACTCCACAGCATGTAATTGTTGCATAGTATTTTTCTGTAGGTCATATTTGGCATTTAGGGAATAAATTGATGCACAACGTTTTAGAGTTCTGGTAAGCCACGAAACTCTAGAAGTATAACATCAAACCAGATGCTTAAACTCTACGGATTTTGTGAAAGAAGTGGGCACAAACGCTAATACCTGCACATAAGTGTTGTCAGGTTTCCAAAACAATGCATACATGTGTTTCTAGTTTAACAAGCTCACATATTTAAAGCCTAATTTCCACCTCCTTTGTTTTTTCTGGGTGGTTAAAGACCTTTTTGCCTGGATATTTGAATGTAAAAACAGAGGCTCCATGGAGGCTCCTGCATATGTACGCATATGCATATGGCCAATTATCCCCAACCTATTACAGCAAATTATGTCCCTGCTGTCTGTATATAATGTGCCTTTTATCCATGGTACAGATCTGCTGAATGGATGCTCCAGCTCACATTTGACCTATGCTTTTCGTATCGCAGTCATGTGTTGTGACTAGGTTGTACTTCAAAAAGATCTGTTGTCTGTTTTTGTAATGGCATCTCTAGACAAGTGTGTGTCTGTAGATATATATGAATATATATATATATAATCGTTTGAACGTTTTACATTCTAAAAATAACGCGGAATAGGTAAAAACTGCAAAGTAGGAAAAGTAGATGTTTTAACAGTGTAAATAATGCCCTCACACACACACTTTATACACTTTTCACAGACAGACATTAACATGTTCACATTTGTCTAACTTGTTTAAAGACCCAGTCCAATGAAAATATCTTTTTTGGTGTTTTTAACATTTTTGTGGCATTTTTTTTGTAATGGAGGACATTTATAAAAAATTTAAAAAAAAAACTAAATTACCTTTCTGAGAATTTTTTTATTCAAATCATTGTAAATCAGGAGCAGACTTAAAAACTGGGCTATAATAAGCAGATGACAAGCTCCCTGCTCCACTCCATTCTGATGCATCCACTTGCAGACAACTAGATCCACATACATCTTTGTTTTCCGAGCTGGTATCTGGCTTAACCCTTGTGCTATCCTAGGCACTTTAACATTGGGAGTGGGGTCATCTAGACTCACTAGACAGTGCGCTGAACCTTTTTTCTTCAATGATTTGTGATCTTCACTGGTGTCCATGGATTACATGAAATCTTTCCACCTTGATCCACCTTTGTCATGGTAGGGAGAACACGTCAATGTAAGAGTGGGGTCATCTGAGATAGCACAAGGGTTAAAACATTTTGGTTGCACCGGTAATGTTAGGTTGGGATTGTGAGGGACTGTAAGGTTGCGGTAGAGTGTGAGAAACAGAAGGATGTCCACAGTCCCGTCCACCACTCTGAGTAAAAATTCAAATGAACCCATGCTGCTCTGCTGAGACTATGTCTAAGAAAACTACAGTTTTTTTTAATTTAGACTAAAAACGGCATAATCACAATAAAAAGACCACTCGGAATGCTTCTGAAATACATCAAAAGATGACCGGACTTTGAACTCTACCAAAGGGCTAACCGTCATAGAAAAATAAGTCCAGTAATATATAAACAAACTAATGATCTGCTCATGAATCATGATGTGTGTAAATTTGCAAAGCTGAACACATTCTATTGCTAATTAATTGATGGGCAAAAAAAGCATGCAAAATTGGACTGAAAAGATCTGCGAAACGGCGAGAGCACTAAAGGTAAACCGTCAGATGGCTTTGCTGATTTTTATAGCACAGATGACACATCTAAATCTTAGCACACTACAATTGTACAATTTTGGACATTGCCTTGATTTTTAAAAAATAGTCACCTGTTAACCCCATGTTAAGCTTATTACACAACGAAATGCCTGCAATTTACATGTATCAACATGCAGTACTGCTGGAATAATGGTGTACACAACACCTGATTTATAGACAAAGACAGACACACTCTAAGACCTACAGGACCCTTATGTAAATTTTCACGTTTACACACACATCAGCATGACATATGTACATTAATGGCAGTTGTGTGAGAGGCAAAAGGAGGCAGTCAGAAAGTCAATGAGGCCCCTCCAGTCCATAGGAATGCATAATGTGGGTTGGGCAAACACAGATGGGTCTTGGATTGCAGAGAGTGAACTCTTAGGCTGAGTCCTTCATCAACTTCTTTTCAATCCCCAACTGAACAGTGTTACTTAGTCCAATTTAGAAGCATACAATATACAGCAGGGGTGGTGCCTGCTATTTTAATGTCCACTGACATTAAAGATGAAGGAATGTCTAAAAATAATGTTTTTGAGAAAATATTTTTGAAATCTCTGTGGTGCATTTTAGGTAATTGATCTTGGTGAATCCATTAACTGATTTTGATCAAATAAATTTAATGCATTTTATGTACGTTTTTTTCAGCATCTTCCTTGACTTTTAAGCTACATTCACACCGACATGTGACACATGTTTTTAGATTTTAAACGTGTTTAGCCACACTGTTTACTGTGTGTAGACACACTGGACGAGCAGGAAGGGGATTCTTATTTTTGTTCTTTTTTTTACTGTTCAGCGCATATCTGCCACAGTTAGTAGAGGCTTGGTGTGAAATTTGAAAGCAGTGCAAAAATTACTAATCTTGCTCCAGGTTTTTTCTTTCACAGCTCTATTCTGATATGTAAAAGACTTGGTGTCATGTAATTCCAGCTGAGCACAACTGCAATTATTAATTTTTCCTCCGTGATTCATTTTCAAACAGTTGGGACTTCTTTGAATGAAAGGGATGTCACTACCAAATCCGAGTCCCTGTTTGGCCAAAGCTTGACCTGGTTTAACTATCAATGCTTGGTCAATGTTTGTCCAATGGTTTTGTCTTACAAATGTGCTTAGCTATGCATGGGTTTTTTATGCTGGAGCCCAAAACTTGCATTTATGTGCGTCTACATAGACTTTTCATTGAAAGTGGTCGCTTGAATCCATGTTGCTGAAGGCGTAGTAAACATAGCTTTACATTGAAGATGTTTTACCATGAAAAGACACACTCATTTTTCACTGTTCTTGTATTTCCTACTATTTCATGATGATGGCAACAGTAAAAATGATTGTCTTTTTTTTTTTTTTTTTTTTTTTAACTTGTTCTGTCCAACAGCTGAGCAAACAGATTAGAGCTGAAGGCTTTTTGTGTTGGACAGGTTTTACTATCACAAAAAGAGGTTATATAGCTTCAAGAAACTAGAGTGTAGATTTGTATAAACCCCTTTTTGTCGTATTATTTTTTATTTATTTGTTACATTTAGTGTGTGTGGGGAGGGAGAGGGGAAGAATGTGAGGGGAGGGTGGAAGAGAGTAAAAGGAAGAAAGGTGAAAAGGTGGGGGATACAAGCACTGATTTGACTAAGTTATTAATTTAAGCTGTAACAATTATACCAGATCTGCTGGAAAGACGAATGTTACATCAAAGGTGAAAATCTGACACTAAGATGAGCGAGAAAAAAATCTGTCCATCAATACACTGTAGGTAAGGAGGAGGGATGAAGCAGACAGGGAGTGTGGCAGTGTGCACGTGCACGTGGGGGTGGAGATACATGCATGCTGCCGACGTGAACCGTGTGTTCATAAAGGGAGCCAGAACCTACCCAGCCAGACCAGCCAGACCAGGAAAGGGGAGGAGAGCCCCCCAGGCCAGAAGCCCCCCCCAGCATCCGGACCCAGGCAGCCCGGGAGGGGAGGAGGAGGGGACCGCCCACCCCACCAGCCAGGCACAGAGAGGGCCCCCCTACAGGGGCCCCCCCAATGCCCAGAGGCACAAGCGAACCCAGTGTCCGGCCCCCAGGCCACAAGACAGGAGCGCTTAGCCGTACCAGGCGGCAGCCATGGGGGCCACCGGACGCCGGACACCGAGACAAAGGCCAGGGACGAAGCCAGGGCCCCCGGAACCCAAGAGCCGGCCACCACCCGACCGGCGCCCCGGATGATTGTCATTGTGACATGAGGTTCTGGGTTATATCTAAGGGCTGTGAATAACATGACTAACAGCTTTGGCTGCACAATGTGTCCACCGTTCTATGCAGAGTCCATGCAGTCATCTAATGGTTAACTTGCAGCTAAGGCTTTAGTATTTCTGTGTCCTGTTTTTATTCTTGGGGATCCACAACTCAGCGACAGTCAAGCTAGTGAAGAGACGTGTGTTTTGAGTATTTTGAATTTTGACGAGGCTCAGATGTGTGCAGAAAAGTGGGGGTTGGGAAAAATTGATTTTCGGCTGAGCAAAAACAGATGCATTGAAGTCAGCGAGCAGGCACACTCATCTACACAAAGACACGTGCATGCCAGTACATCACACTCAAAGGCACACACACTTACCTAGACTACTTATACTCTCCTGCATTCAGGAGGAAGGTTAATTGAAGGTTATAACTGCAGAACTGGAGACGAGTCTTTCAGCGCTAACACATGCGTGTGAGCGGTATGCAACTTCTTTGCTTGCCCTGACCTCCCCACTACCAATTTTCCCCCTGAACCCCTCCACCGCCCGTCTCTCAGTCCACATCCAGAGCCCAGTCAGAATGTGCAGCCATGCACATACATACAATCTCATTAATTCAACCCATCGGCTATACTGCAGTGCTAGCTCTCTGGTGCTCCTCTTCTTCCTTATGCAAACACCTTCATAAAAGGTTAATATAATCTGCCACTGCTGAGGTTAACTAGTCCACACAGCCTAAAAAACCCATGCACCCACACATTAGCATAATTAATATTTTTCCTAGTAATTTTATATTTCATGTCATGGAGCATATGTTTATTTCTCAAGAAGATGCTTGAGGTAACAGTACATTTTTGTTAATGTTGTATAATGTTTCGTTTTAAGGGAGCTCTTGGATGTAATCAAGGTTCAAAAGGCCCAAATTGTTATTGGCGTTGACCTCCGACTTCGTGCGGTACTTCATTTTTATGAAGAAAGACTCTGACTCCACGCTGACACGTGTGGGAATCGTGCTGGCATAGGTTTGAAAACATGCAAGTCATTTCTTTCAGCTTTGCTTTACTGCAGTTAAATGTTGGGGAGTTGTTGTCAGGCATTATTCAATTTGTGAAACACAGCACACACCCCATGACATTTAGAATAATGCCTTTTTACTAAGTGTTAAGGATTGGATTTATGTGATTAGGGGGCCCCGATGACTGTGTGTTGGAGATAGTTGGTATTTGTGTCCCTAATAGCAGCAGTTTTCATGTATCTTTGTCACCGAGCGTGCTCATGTTTGCATGAGTGACGCGTGCTCCGTAATGCTTTGTGTCTGTGGATTAGGACTCAGTGCATGTCCTTCCGCGGCACCCTCTTGGATCCTTTCTCCCAAACACACTCATTAAAATGTCATCCTAAGCGGGACCATCTATTCTATTTGCGGAATGCAGGAGACTGGGAGGGAGTGAGGCAGCAGCCGTATTGAGTTTCGCAAAAACAGAAATGGCTACAGGGGTTCAAGACATAATTTCCTTTCAGTGTTTGTGTGCATCCTGTTCACTGACTTTGTATTTTAAACTAAACTTTGTTTAGGAAATTTGAAAAGATTGGACACCAAGAAGCGTAACATTTAGATAAGTTAAAATAAACTGTTCTTAACTGTCAAATGTTTTTGAAATTTATTGTTATTTATATGGACTTAATGTAGGTTTAGTTTCCTTGTTGTCAAAAGTTCAAGTTAGTAAGAGACCACACATATGGTACTAATTTAGGTAATCCGTAAGCTGTTCTGATGTGTAGCCTCATGCTGATTTCACGAAACAGCCAGAGCTGCTAATAGGCAGCTCAGTTTTTTTCCTCGTGACAGTTAACTGATGGAGAAGGCGACATTAAACAAGTTGAGAAAAGTCTCCCATGCTCAGCAAAGTAATTTCCACTCCAAACCATCTGCTTATTGCATTTGCCACTCTCCATCACAGTAGAGGAAAGGACATCCATAGCAATTATTGCCATATATTACTATGAAATCAAAGGAAGCAAAAACTAGGAGCAGACAATTCATTATCTATGAAAAGTAATTGTTTCAGTTTTAATTGAAATTTTAACATAGTGACTTTCTGGTGGAAATGTGTCCGTATAATATGTCCCTTTTTACATTTTTGTTATTTTAATTTTAATGGTAAGTTTTATCTCTTAAAATATAACTAGCATGGCTTCTAAGATTGAGAAAGTGCATTTTTTTTCACCCTTGAAGGACAGAGTACACAATTTGATTAAAAAAATCTCTTTCCAGCAAATGCTTTAAATTTCCTACAGAAATGAAAGACTTTAAAATCATTTTTGAATAAATTTCAAGTACCGTAAATTATAGTCAGCTTCTAATTTCAGTATTTCTCATTATTTAACAGTTACAAATTTAAACCAAAAGTCTTATAAAGTTATCCTTGTTACATGTTGTGAATACTAAGTATAAAAAGATAAATAGCAAACTATTTTTGGAAGGAAAATAAAAGCTTACATTTGGAAAAATAAAAAAATTCTAACTAAAACTCATATGTAGTTCTTGGATAAATGCCATGTAGACTATGACGATTATTTCATGATATTGTTGATAATAATGACTACATACAGCAAACAAGTGAAATAAATGTTTTAGTAGGAGTCTGTTTGGTATTGCAAATTATTATACAGTAAAATTCTTAAGGGTTTGTAAGCCATCTGGGATTATTTTGCGTTTTTGTTGAAGGATTTGGAACATGAGAGGTTTTCCAATTGAACAGAGTTTCTAATAATCTCAGAAAGTTCTGTCCTGTAAGTTCAGCCACAGTGAATAAAGTGTTTGACCCATGAAGGACCAAAAATGGAGGGAAAAAGTGTTATTTTTGGAGTGGTCAATACAAGGTTCAGTACTAGACTGAAAAAAACACAGATAAGCCTTTAAAACAAAACTACTTAAGGGACAAGTTGTCCAAATATTCAGGAAAAAAATGGAAAAGCACAAGGTCAAGGACAAAGTAGTTACTCTTTATGAGTACATGTAAACATATGAATAAACATACGTCCAAGGAAAGAAAGTACAAAATGTAGTTTTATTCTTTTTTTTACCTTATTTATAAATATCCTCATGTTAGCTTTAGATAAAAGGGCTTTAAAAAATATCACCAAAATATAAGTTGTAGAAATCTACATTTACAAATTTAGGTACAATGTTGCTATTTAATAGACAATAAACCCTTTACAATAATTTTATTTTGACTTGTCTAGATTAAAAGACCTGTAGGTGTAGAGATAACGTGCTCAAAAGGACATTATAGATTGATTATTGAACATCAACTAAATATTTTCTTGTAAAGATCTTAGAAAGCTTCTATTACAAACCCGCAACAGATCAGAAATCCTGTAGTTTATAATATTTTTCACAATCTCAGCTCATGTTGTGTAAATATTCATGTTACTTTTTAAAGTTCACCTGAAACCCCTTAAATTCTCATTGAAAACAGATGACCAGTTTCGTCAATGAAGAAACTGGGTACTGGAAGGCATCTGCACATGATGCATGCATGGCCTTGTACTTGTTTTTGAAGGTATTCCTTTATTGCATAAGCATTGATTTGTTTGTTCATATTGCTGTTCATGTTTTTTTTTAAAAAGGTCTTTTGTTCTGTGGTTTGTACCAGTGTTTTCCTTTTACCAGCGAGGTATAGAGGAGAGTTTAAACTTCAGACAAGGCTGGGTTGTGGTGTGTCCATGCTGACCTCGCCGCTGTGTGAAGAACAGTACCCATAGTGGTGTTATTTCTTCCTGTTCCTTTTCTCATGGATGAGCGAAAGCATTGCAGACAGGGGGGTGGAGTGAAAGAGAGCTTTATATGAAGGAGTGAAAGTCGAACAGACAGGGGGTGGACTGGGAGAGGAGTAAAACAAACAAGAAAAACAGCAGGCAGATAAGTGACTGAAAGAGGAAGGATGAAGGTGCGATGGAGCTGTCTGGAAAGCAGCATGTGAAAACAAATGAAAAAGAGTATGCGATGTAGGAAATTAGATCAACAAAATCATCAGTTAATGGACCTTTCTTCGTCTTACCTTTACATTTCCATAGTAAATAACCTAAATCCAGTCATTTTTCGCCCTGTTTTTCCTATTAGGTGTTGATGAGTTGTAACCTCCTCCACATCAGATGACTAGTGTAAACCAAATGCAGGTATGAAAAAAAAAAAGTCTCTTAGGTAGATCTGTTCTTGTAAACAGATCTCAGAAAAAGACAACTATAGGGACAAAAAAGACTTAAAAAAAACCCCAAACATTAGTTGTTTATTTTTGACTTATTTAAATTTCAAAAATAGACATCTGTAATTGATTAAATGCGTGTATTTGCAGTATAATAAGCTTATGAATAGTAGTGACAGGGGAAGTTGAGTGTGTTGTGACGGAAGCCCAATGACCCCTGTATTATCTCCTGAAGATAATGAGGGACGAAAGTAAAGCTGGTTCCCATTTCCATGGCGTAGTGAGATGGCAGCCAACTGCATCACACTCACCCACACACACAACTCTGATTTTGCCTTCTCGCAAACACACATGAACACAGGCACTAACACTTAGGTGGAAAATGCTCTACATCGCTGTTGTTGCTGAGTGTTCATTCATCAGTTGACCTGGCTAAGAGCTTTCAGCTAATGCCCAGGTGACAGAGACAGCCTCAGGGGGGCTTGTTAGTGACAAACCCATCCTCTCCATACACAAATTTCACAACTACACTGATGTGTGAATGAAGATGACTGTTATTAAAATGTAAAATATAACCTTTTAGATAATATAGAACAGTAATAAAAAGGTCATTACCAGGATAAAAACAAGCTTCGCACTTTAACAGTTAATACATTTATATTTAACGGCATTGAGTAGAGGTTCTTCTCCAAAGCTACTTACAAATAAGGAACATAACAAGTACAACTGGAGTCAATAATGGACACATGTTCTGTAAAGATGTCTTGGCATCAATACAACTAGAAAACGAACTACAGGCCCTTATTGCCTACATGTAAGTATGAACCAAGTTTCTGTTCTGATCAACTGTTGTAAGTCATCCGCAACGATCTCAGAGAAGCCATTATTTGCTTCACATCGGTCTGGAAAAGGTGTAGAGGTCATTCACAAGAAGCTACAGTCCATAAATCTCCATTGTGCCTTCTTTGAAAAGCACAAAGACTAACATTAATCTTCATAGAGTGGATGTTTTTGGTAATTTACTCTACAGGCAGTGCATGTAAAAGCACACATTAACTGTAAAAACATAGAGAACATTTACTCAGATTTAAGATGTCTTTGCTGGTACTTTGACAGTTTAAGTTCAAGATGTCACAATTATAAAAATGTCCAAATTCTGTTTGTTTTTTGGAAGTGTTTTAAAGCAATGATGCATTTTAAAACATCTGGGAAAGCGTTCCCTGAGCTTGCAGCTGCAGGACTTGGGTACCTTGTAGCTATTAGATGATCATCTGAGTTCTACAGTGTGCCAAAGTTGTCTGAAGCCATCGGTCCAGAACTACACTTTGACTAAACCTGGCTCATGGATATATGGGTATTGATTTTTAGTACAGTAGCCAATCCAAAACACAGCGACTAAAAATAAAAAGATCAATAGGTTGTGCCGACCTAGTTAAAGTCTTGGCCTTAGTTAGGTTCAAATTCTGTGATACCTCAGTTGGGATGTACAGAACTGCAAGCCTTCCTCTTTTTTTTTTTCTTTCTAAATTACATCAATTTCTTCTATTAGTTTTTAGTTTTAGTTTATTTTTCCACAATATGTCGCAAATAACAGATCACCTCACAATACAATGTCGTTAGCAGGAAACTTCAGTTAGTTATAAAAGTGCAATGGAATCCAGATGAACTGGCATGCTAAGGCGCTCTGCTTGTGTACACTGTGATACAACACTAACCCATATAGGCGGAGTCACTGGAGGACACAGAGGAAGGACTGTTAACCAGATGGAGCAGGCAGGGTCTTTCTGAGCGAGCTTGAAGGCCGCTGCCCAGTTTAAGTTCCACTAAAATGATAAAATACAAACATATAGAGAAACCATCAGATTTTGCTCATTTAAATACTAAATAAACACGGTAGTCAAAAACGGTCAAACTGAGTAAGCAGGCATTGCAAACACTGCACATCCAATTTGATCAAGTTAGCTGATTGTGTAAAAATGACCTGTTGGCCTATTTTTTGTCAGACCTAAAATATGTAAAGATTCAATTACTTAAGCCAATTGTCGGATCACATCGTTTTTTTTCTTTCCTTTCTGCATTCTTTCCATCTGTACAGTAAATTTTAGCTCTCTAGTTCGCGTATTGCTTTAGCTGTGGCTTTGGATTCCAGCCGGCATGCGTTTTAAGGCCAAGAGGTTTTACAAAAAAGGAACTGTTTTTTTCTCTTCTCAATCCAATAAAGCAAGGCCACAGAAAGTGAGCCAGAAGAGAGCAAACGGATAAGTCGTACATTTCTCCTATAAGAACCTGAAACAAAGAGAAACATAAAAAGCAAGGGGGATAAAGGGCCTCCAAGTTGAATAAATGCCAGTACTTAGCGAGGTTCCAAGAAGATGAGCAGCTTGGTGGCACAACAGCCAAGCTTGCATGTCATATTTTTAAATTTGATTTTTTTTTCCTCAAGATCCTTGGTGTCCCCCAATTACAGCTCTGCACCCCGATGTTTTGATTTCGTTTTTTTTTTTTATTTATTTTTTTTATCTGATATGCTCTTAGAGGCGTGCTGTCACTTTGGTGCAAAGCTTCCATCTTGCACAGCAGAAATCTGAGAGGGTGCATGCATTTATTGCCTCTTTTGTCAACCCTGTGTGAGCTGATTTCACAGAGTTCCTGAGCTAGTTGAGGGAACACAGGGTGTGTTGAATAAGTGTAAGCACATTTATCTCCTAGTAAATACTTCACAGTTTTGCTTTGAAAGACTGAGATGACCCAGAAAGAGCAGTGCTCTATCAGTTAAGGTTCTTATTTGTGCTAAAGAGTGAAGCAGTCAAATTAGTCTTGAGATAGAGTTTAAGACAAAGCTGCGTGCGGATATTGTTACGTAGTTAAGGTCCTTCTCAAATCCCATTCAGTTAGTTGTGTGACAAGGATCCGTTTATGTTCAGCTGCTGCCATTCGAATCAGCATAAATGAAGAGTTCCTCGTTTACTCCTGAGACAGGATATTAAGGGGAAGCAGCAAGTTGTTACTCAAATCACTGCCAAAGTGCTCCTGAGCTAAATGCTGAGTACCCAACAGCTGCATGAAACACTAAGTCTGCAGTCTGAGCTCAGCCAAAGCTGTCCTGGCTCAGCCTCTCCCACACTCTTTTCTGTGTACTGTGCATTGTTCTGCAGGCCACTGGGCTGGCTCTGGTACCACAGCCTTGTCTCTGCTTGTTAAAATGCACCCGTCAGTCTCCAACCAAGCCCTATCATAAACTACACTTCCCACAACTGTAGCAAGGCTCATCCTCAGTTAATTGGACACAAGTACCCTGATTTTCTCTGGAGTTTCTGTCAGTGTTGTTGTGCTTAAAGGTGGAGAGGTTCATCTCTTTTCCCACATGTCTTATCTCTCTATATTGTAATTCTGCCTGTAAACAAGCACCCCCCTTGCCTCTACTCTCCCTTCTTCCCCAATTTAAATCACTTGATGATTGCATGTACTCTTAGGTTTGCACAAACACATTTCAATGGTTCCTTAGTTCTATGAAAACATTGTTGTTTTTTTAAGGCCAGCAAGATTGGCTCAGTTTTTTTACATTTTATTTTTTGCGCCAAAATCTCTAGGGCTGTTTCCAACCACATTTTCTTACTTCCCTCTACTTATTGGTACTTACAATGCTTTTAGACTGTTTCTCACATTTGTACACAATTTCACACACCCATTAGGAAACCCTCAACCGAACCTATTAAAGGCAACTAAGGGTTTGACACTTAAACATGTGACAGGTATAGCCCAAAATGGAACCACAAACCCTTCAGCTACGAATCAACGGCCCCACCTCCTAACCACAGCCACCCAGCTAAGACAAACAGTGGTTAAAGCTAGACAGAATTAAAACTACATTTACTTCATTTCAGTTCACCCTCTACATTTCATGCAAAAGCAATTGACAAACATATTTGCCTAAAGCAAGCTAATACCTTTTACTGAGTGACAACTTGATTCTTTTTTTTTTTTCCTTAAAGAGATCTAGCATCTCTGTGGCTTTGGTCTTATTGAAAATTGTGTCCTTCTGTTTTCTAGCTTCTTAAATGAAACCCCGGTGTAGAGCACACACAGAGCACAAAGCCCAGTTTTGATCGGGTTAAGGATGCACATGCTGTTTTCGGATGGCTTAGTCTGATTTCTTTTACAGTCTTAGTTTATATATATATATTTTTTTTTAACTTCCACTGAAGAGACATGCTTGAAGGATCGAATCTTTCCCTTCACTCCATTAACTCCAAAAAACACGGTACACAGTACAACAATGCCAAGCACAAGCAAGTGAAGAAGCAAAATAGTGAGAGAAAATAAAACAGAAAGATTTTCTTTATGCATTAGTTGAAGAGGTAAAAGCTCCAGGCCCACCTTAACACCACTTAAAATGAGGGTGGGTACTTCAGGCAGAAAAACAAACAAACACAACAGCCTTCCACCTCCCATGGCTACAGTGGTGCTGTTTTTAATACTGAAGAATACATTTACTTTTTTCTCCTTACAAGCATTTGTCAAATTCATAGATACAAATATAAAGAAGGTGTACAAACTTGAGCAGTGCAGGGTTAAATTGGGCCAGGATAGATGGTTAGCTTTGGTGTCCTGCTAGGATGGAATGTGTGGTGCAAAAAAGAAAAAGGGAGATTTAAAGAGCTTTACCAGCTGTCGGACCCCTCACCTTTGACCTCATCACACCACCCACCCTGCTCAACACCCATCATTCCCTGGGCCCATGTGAAATTCATTCTCATGTCAACGGGACACAAAGCGATGATGTACAGGGGCCTTGACAAGGACGATTGAGGTGACAAGGTCATGAGTTGGAGTGAAAGGGTCAAAGGGTGGATAGGTTCTCAAGGGATTCAAATATGACTTTTTAGACACTTAACAACAAGTTGTAAACATTTAAATTGAGGCACCAAAATGTAAAAACACACCTGTAAGTAAGAAGTCCATAGATAGATAGATAGAATTTATTCCATAGTCATGGTCCAATCAGTAAAAAGAAGTACACAGACATAGACATCCATAGAATCTGTTTCTAGGTACTTAACTGTCACTGCATCACTTTTGGCTTTAGCCCACATGCAGGCCTATAATCCAAAACAACCTTCTGTCTGCCTCACAAACAAACTCTTTTCTTTCAGCGGGTAAGACTTAAAACACTAGCTCACTGTTTGAAATGCTTGCTGGGAAGGAATACATTAATATGAATCATGCACCATTTTAACCTTTCGCTGAATCGCCCCTTTCTACTCGTACATCATCTACCAGCTACTGATTAAATGTAGATCACATGAGGTGACATGAGTGTTTTGCCAAAGGACCCTGGACCTTAGCACAATGGCCTGCCTGATGGGTATCTGTCAAAACTCAAATGTTTTTTTTTCTATAGACAAGAGAAAAGTAAATAAAACCGTCTTGCTCTGTTCTTGTTTTCGATATCAGTGTTTTTTTTGTTTTTTCCCCCTCTTAATAAGGTTTTATTAGATATGGCAGCATGAAAAATTAAATTTAAATTCCCAATCTTTTACTTACTTTTATGTATAGTTGTCTTTTTTTTTTCTTTTGAAGCTTGGTTGTATGCAACCCAAAATAAACCAGCAATTGACCTTTGGTTGGGTCAAACGTTTTGCAGCTGTCCAGTTTTTTTGTTTGTTTATTTGTTTGTTTTTTCCCCCCAATTTTTAATTATTTTTTTTTGGAAAAGACTGCAAAACCAACCCAGTGGTGTTCTGCTGGATAAGTAGATATTTGTGAGTGTGATGGATGGATCAGCTGGAAGTCAGTGTTGGCCCATCTCTCGCCACCTGTCCCTTGACCTTCCCAATGCTGTAGAAATGACTGGGTCACAGACCCGCGAAAACTTCCAGTCCTACCTGCCTTAGTCTTTTGTTATGCTCCACACTAACTGCTTTTGATCAATTTTTTGGAAGACTTTCCTTTGAGGAAAATGAGATCACAGTGATGTCCAAGGATGACACAGGCAAACTAATTTAAACTGGACAGACTTGTAATGTACGAATAATTAATAACCAGTGTGGCTCCTGATCTGCTTTAATCTCGCTGGCTTAATGACATCTTTGCAAAGATAAGAGAATTTTCATTTTAAACTCTTCTCTCTTGTAAATTAAAAGAATATGACTCATGGGAGCTGAATCAGAATACACCTTTCCTAATTTCAGTCAAGGAAAAAAGTTTTTTTTTTTAGTCTGGCTACTGAAGAGGCCTTACTTTAATACTATTAGCCTTTTGATAGGATATGGGCAAGTTTCAGAAGTAAATTACAAGGATTAACTAAATTTCTATTTTTTTTTCTAAGGAGAGGTATAAAAAAGATGTCAGCTCTTGCTGAAAAGGCCCTGTATTTTACATCAACAGAGCCAATAGAACATCTCTATTCTTTTGTGTGTTTTTATGCGTTCATTATTCAATCTACTGTGTCCCTTTGGACGAACATGTTAGTTTCTACATTTTGTGTTTTGAGCCACTTTGTTTGACAAGATAAAGGAAAGTTAAGAGTCCAAACAGCAAATGTGCTTTACTGAAAGTTCCCTGCCAAAGAAGATGAGAATATAACTTAGAATTTAAAATAGGAAAAAGAGCTCAAACAACTTAACCTACGTCAGTAGTAACCTACAAGTAGAAAAAATGTAAATGGCTTTTAGAAGACAAATTGATTAAAAGACAATTGTTGCAAACCTTCAAAAATCTGGAAAATGGGTAGTAATATAAAAAAAAATCCCATTTGAACCAATTGGGATGCATTTTTGAAATCAGTAGCATAGTTTTTGTGGGCATCCTACAGGTGCCCTATGGGGAATTGCATATCATGTGAGCACCCTGTGCGTGTACTTTTATATATAGTTACCAAAGACTAGAGTGTAGCAAACGGACACTGCATGACAGAATCACCCATACATCATAAGTGTTTGCAGCTTACATTACACTTACGAAGACTTACCACACGCACAACAATCACACGTTCTATTTTCTATTATGTCTCTTGAGATGGCCGTACAAGCCTCAAAGAATTGCAACACACACCTGCACTTCCTGTAACCCTTGTGCTATCGTAGGTACTTTAAGATTGGGAGTTGGGTCATCTAGACCCACTAGACAATGCGCTGAACCTTTTTTCTTCAATGATTTGTGATCTTCACTGGTGTCCATGGATTACATGAAATCTTTCCACCTTTATCCACCTTTGTCATGGTAGGAATAACACGTCAAAGTAAGGGTGGGGTCATCTAAGATAGCACAAGGGTTAAGATACCGCCGCACGTCTCTATGACCCTCTACATGCCCAGATAACTCAAGAACCTTGCAGCACCCGTATGGGTTAACCCCCATATGGGTGCATAATTCTAAGGCTTAACAAATTGTTTCACTTTTGGTGGCAAGACAAGCAAGATCGAAGTGCTTCAAAAGCTGATACATAATAAATAGTTTATTGCGTGTTTTTTTTTTCTAGTTCTATATTTTAAAATCTGTAAAGTCTTTTTAAGAACAAGTAGGCCAGCTGTATCTTTGATATGTAGGCGTAGAATTTCCTATATTTTATGTCTATTTATTTAAGTAAATTAAACTTCTCAAACCGTGCAACAAATGTTTCATGGTGATGCCTGCAAGTTGCACAGGAGCTTTGGAGACATTTTCTGAACACCCTGGTCTGCCAGTCTTTGCCTCCTACTTAATCACTTAGCATAATTTCATTCCCCCCATCCACATCCCATTTCTAGAATGAATATGAAGCATGCTTCCCCAGCTGTCCCTGTCGCCCTTCAAAAACTTCTCTTCCCCTCCTGTGGCAATTTTTAAAGGGCATTCAAGCCGCTGGCCAGACTGTGCAATGCTTGTCTGACTCTTTCGGCAGCTGGCCAAAAGCTGATGTCACCTTTGCACGCCCCCCTTCTTCCCCCAGCTCTCTAAACCAGCCGTCTCTTAAATTGCTGCTGCTCTACTCCTAAAACTGCGTCACACCTCCTCTTGCCTCCTTTTTTTTTCTTTTCCCAATTTTGACCCACATAGTGTCCTCAGATTAGATGCACTCTTTAGAGACTGTGTCATATTTAGTGGTGGCCTTTCTTTTCAGATTCTTTCTGTCCAAGGTGATGGCTATCACAGACAAGACCACCTGTAACCTTTGGCTTTTATCATCTCTGGCAGCCAGGGCAACAGAGCAAAGGCTAAATGACAACAACTGTGTTCATGTGCATATCAATTCTGATGCCAAATATCAGATAGCCCATCACCTCACTCTGGCAAACAAAGTGCCTGTGCTGTGAAGTCGCTTCATAAGTGGTCAGCCTTCTACCCAAGTCTCCTAACTGCCAATCTCTGCTGCTTAGCCCCATTTGTTGCTGTTGTGCACTCAACCTCAGCAGAGGTGGATTTCAGTTCAAAGCCTCACAGCATTGGGTGTTTATTGGAAAGACGGTGCTACCTCATAATGTCCAAAGTAAACCCATTTCCAGCTGATCAAGTCAGGGACTAATCCTCTGGGAAATCTGTTTGTGGCAATTTGGCTCCAAATGTATTATAACTCACTAGGTTGTTTTTTTTTAAACTAGAAAGACACTTTGGTTTAAAATACAACAAAAGCTACCTAAGTACCAATCGGACCAGCTCACTAGTGTAATGGTACATTATCTGCCCTGTCTGCCCTGAGATTGTGGATTTGAATCCACAATCGGGTCATGGCGTCTCTAAAAGTGCATCCCAATGCCTCCTTGTTTGACTCTCAGCTTCATGGTTTGGAATTAGGGATTAGGCCAGCAAAAAGTCCTGAGTGTGAGTGTGGGTGTCAGTGCAGCTCAGCATTTCTCCAGGGGTTGGGTTAAATGTAGGGAAAAACCTGTTCACACTGAGGTGTCTAATTACTAACGTTAAATGTTACATAGAAATATTTGCAAAATAGCATAAAATAAGGGTACTCTTAGACTGCCTTTTTTAGGCAGTTCTTGAGGTTGTTTTTTTTTTGGTTGGTCAGCTTTATTGGTAGTTGTAGAAACTCATCTAGATTCTAGGGTGGACTAAACAAGCAAACCATGGTTTGCCTAATAACAATGGGGCTTGATTCACATACATCCAGTTGCAATTTTGGCACGGTGTAAATACAAACTTAAAGTAAATACAAAAAGATTGAGTGACATAGATGCTATTAATTTTAAATAAGAAAAGAAATCCCAAGTCCATGTCAAATAAAGTGCACTTTATGAGAAAACAGGAATATGTTTTGAGAATTAATGTTGTGTATTGATGAGATAATAGTCAGAGAATTAGCAGGTTTCTTTCTACCTGGTCAGAGCTCATTTTTGTAAAGCCACCCCCAAAGGAGCAGCTGCTCAAACTGCATGACATTTCCACTTAACAGCGAAACCAAACCAAATGAAGGTGTGAAATTTGTCATTATTCACCACCAGCTCCAACTGAAGAGCCACCGAAATAAGGGTGTTTTTTCATCTAGATACAAAATGTGAGTGCTCACACGAGTGTGGATAAAACGGCCAAAGAACCATAGCAGTAGCAAAGTTTGAAATTCTGGCTTCCTTTGTAAACTCTATAAGAGAAGGTCTGTTAGTGCAAGGAAGGCAGCAGATGTCTGATATAAGGTGTTTCGGAGGCGTCAAGCACCATTCTTTATTTGGTTAGAAGGGGGCTGTAAACATTTGAGGGCAAAGGCTCCTGGGAAAACCACTCCATGGAGAGAGGTTGCCAAGGCAGGGCATTCTGCAATCTCCTAATGAGGTCACAGCAGTGCAGTTACCTACAATGCTAAATAGCATTTTTCGAAAAAGGAAAACTAACTGGAGGCTATATTTTTATCAGTAATTAGCGTTAAACGTCAGAAAATATAACTTAAACATTTGTTTGCAAGTACAGTTCACCATAAAGTAACTACTTTCTATTTCTAGGTATTTATTTAATGAACATAATCCCCTTTTATTTAAGTGTAGCCTCATCATTGTCACTACCTTTTCCCCCATTATGGGCTCAGCAATGTTTACCAGTGTTGTTTTAAGTACTTCATCTAAATATGTAAATTCAGTCTTGCAGTCTTTACATTGTCTATCCCTCATTTTAGATTTTCATCCCAACATTTATGCAATGATATGTGTCCTTTCTTTCACAATCCTTAGATATTTTTGCAGTGAATGGCTAGGCGTATAAGAGGGAAGCAAGGATATAAGGACACACAGGGACATTTACATAAAAGCTCTGCAATTCCATGTAAATTCATGTAATTCTCCGTCAAACATCTGCAACGCAAGCATAGTTTAGGATAAGAAAGTTCGAAAGGGGAAGGGGAGGATAGAGTGGCGGAAAAAGGAGAGGAAAGGAAGGGGAAGGCACAAAAGAGGAAAGATCTGCAAGACAATGACTTTAGAGATCGAGAGGGAATCTGAGACAAACCTTTTCTTCCACAAATATACAGTTATTTAACATAGCCTCTTCAAGAGTGTGTGCATTATTGTTTGGATTTAAGAAGCATATTTTAAGTTGCTTCTTAAGTGTATTAAAAGTTGAACACTCTTTTAGGGTGAGGGGTACACTGTTCCAGATGGTACAGCCCTTGACAAAGAGAACAGATTGTTTAAAATTGGTACATCACACAGTCACCCCTGGCTACAGACATAGTGAGTGCACAAGCTCCAGATTCCGACTTGATATATTCCCTTAATGGAGCACATCTGATAAAAAAGGGCATTGATTCATTCATTTAATTGTGCAATAAACAGAAATGTTTTCTAAGCACACGAAAAGGTTTTAGGGAATGCCTACATATGGAAAAATGGGAATGCCAAATTCTTCACTATACTAAATGTATGCAAATCCAAACAGTAAAAAATATAAATACTATATGCACTTGAGCTTTTTCAAAATATGATCTGCTTTGGTTGAAAGGTTTAATCTTAACTTTAGAAACTCGATGCATCCTATATATGCACTGAAGTTTAAGTACCTGCTTTTTTGTTGCTTGTTCTTGGGGAGGTCTTAACGATGAAAGGCAGTAAACTAGCTGAGCCATGACTCAGGGATGACACATTAAAGTTTCATCTGTGGTGAAAGACCGCAAAAAAAAAAAAGAGAGCAGCTGAATGCTAAGCACGAATAAAAGAAACCACCGTTTAGAGAGGCCAGAATTAGTTCAAATGTAAGCAGTACCTTTTCATCTGTTTGTGACTCAACTAACTTCTGTCTGACTAATTTTGGTTTTCTGAGAATTCAACACAAATTTTGCCTCTGTGCGTAAACAGGAAAGCAGGTTCTGCATAATTTTTCTGTGTGTTGTCGATTCCGATGTAGATGTCGGGAGAGCTGAGTGGAATAGGAACAACACAAAAGTGGCAAGGTATTGGCAAAGGCACTTTAGGGAGCCATATAAAAGCAACTAACAATAAATTAGCCTCTTTTATTCGTGTCTTATGGACAAGAACATAGTAACTTTGCTAATAAGCTGATATAAGGGAAGGAAATGATTGCGTCTATAACAGCTATAAACATTTTATCACCTGACTGAACTAGAAGTAGATTTTTTTCCCCTCTTATGTCTTTATTCTCCACAGTTATTTTTGAGGAATAGATTTTTGGATTAAAATTCCAAAAATACAGCTATTAAAAAAAAAAAAAAAATTGGATAATTCTCAATTGTTAAAAGTTATTCATGAAAGTCCCACTCTGATCATCTTTTGAGTTATTTTAAAAGCATTCTCAGTGGTCTTTTAGTTATGATTGTTTTTAGCCAAAATAAAAAAAACTTGTGACCTTTTTGTTGACATAGTTTCTGCAGAGCGACAGTAGTTTCTAAGTTGTGGGCGGGCCCGTTGGCGCAGACCTTTCCCCTCCTTGTTGTTGAGAGCATTCTGTTTACACACTCTTCCACTTCCCTTCAGCCCCTCACACTCCCAATTAATATCACAGAAGCAACAAAAATGGCGAGTAATATTGGAGTTGCACAGTTTGAGCCAGATGTCAGGTCCGACGAGGAACAAAGACGTACATGGATCTATTTGTCTGCAAGCGGATGCATCAGAATGGAGTGGAGCAGAGGGCTTTGGGCCTGTCCAGCGTCCTTTTATCCAGTAAATTATGCTCTTTTTCAAACAATATTTTTTCATCCTCTCCTGATTTGGATAAAGACATACTTAAAAATGCAATTTAGAGCCTAATTTTCTTAATATATGTCTTCCATCATCAGATAAATGTAACAGGAATATGTTACAAAAAAAAAAAAACAATAAAATTGGATCTTACCTAAAGCAGTATATTATTCAGTTGGAAAATACATTTATTTGATCATCAAGCTAAGTAAATATATTTACTTTTTGATGGTGTGTGAAAGGTTCTCACTTTTCATCCTATCAAACGATAATGTGTGAATCCCCCGAGTCTTTTTTTATTTAAAAGCGACAACAAAAATTTCGTTTTAACTGTGTTTGGATGGCATATCACGTTTGTTTGTTTTTTTCTCAAGTATGTGTTTCACATTGTGTCATTCTACTCTTATTTGCTCTAAAATGTTCACTTCCCCCTTCCTAAATTTACATAGCCAACTGAGTGTCGCTTGGAAGGCTTTGAAGTTTTATATCTGCTGCTCCTGTTCTCATTTCATGCTTATGCTGCAAATTCCCATCTCGCCTTCCCTTTTGTGCCTATCCCTATCTCCGTAATCAAGTGCATTAATATCAATATTGCATGGGGAACTGAGCAGAATTTAAGGCTTGACCATGTCAAAACGAGGGTCCTTGATCGCAAGTGACTGCCACCACTCAGTGGAAACTGTTCTGCTATTTTGGCTGTAATTACTGAAGCCTGGCACCAGTTTAATATCGGGAGTGATTCACAGGGGATGGAAGTTCTAGATTCAAAATATATTCATTGCCCGTGACTGGGAATAGCCCAGAGTTCAGTGAACTGACTGTCAGTTTAAGACTTTTGATTTCAACCCAAAAGAAAAATGTCAAAAGAAAAAGTTCCGTGATTTAGATTTTGTGGGCTTTTTCCTGGGAGAAGCCTACTCAGCACTCGCAGGATAGAAAACTGGAGCTACAGTTAACGACTTTGTGTCAAAATTACATCAAGATTTTATTTTTCTCACACTATGTCTTTTGTAACTTTTTCTTGTCATTTAGCGAGTTGGCATAAAAAAGCTTGAAAGTTTGAACCTTCTTCGCTCTTCCAATCTCTTTGAGCAGGTTATTGCAGAACTCCATGTAGCATTGAAATCTGTAAAACTTGATCATTAGCAGTTTCCCCCTTGATCAAAGCCTGTAATGTGGAAGCAGCTGAGGGTTTAGCAATCGATTGGCCCCTCAGCTAACATTGCCAGAATACTAAGCACTCATTTAGCATTTAGCGCTCATCCTGTGATTTTGACAGTGGAAAGCGTTTAATGCTTTCCAGCAGGTACTCCCACGGAGGCGTCATTTCTGGCGAAACACGCTGCCTTTTCCCATGTCACACTTATCTTTAAATCAAAGCAGTCTACTACTTTAAATGCATGGTTAAGACATCTGCTGCATGTAAATAAATATTCCCAACCCAACATTTTTTTTTGGTATCTACAATTTAGAACGCCACCTACTTTTTAGGATAGTATAAAACATTATTTTCTCTCAGAATGTATTATTAGGTCTAAGATACCTGTGTTATATGTTTGTTTTTGATTCATATTTAAAGATCCACTCCAATGGAAATTGTATTTTTTAAGTTTTTAACATGTTCTTGTAGCAATTTTCTCATCGTGGAGGACATATATAAAGAAAATTAAGATTAAAAATGTGTTTCTAGAGTAATTCTTTATCCAGATTGTGATCAATCAGGAGCAGACCTTGGAGTTGTTACGTAGAAACTTCAGCCGGCAGGCCTGACACTCCCTGATCCGCTCCATTTCAAAACATCCACTTGTAGATCCATGTGTGTCTTTGTTTTCATCATCTGAGCTGGAATCTGGCTCAAAACTGTGCGGTTGGATAGCTCTGACATTGCTTACCATTTATTGTTCCACCGCTAAAATGTTAGTTTGGAGTTGTGAGGGACTGTAAGCTGGCGGAAGAGCACGCAACCAAAAAGGTGATGAACGCCAGCTTACTCTGCACCAACCGTCCTGCCCATAACTTAAGGATCATAACTGATGAACTACTGCAGCGCATAGAAAAATGACAAGTTTTTTGATTTTGGCTAAAAACGTCATAATCATCATTAAAAGACCACTGAGAACAATTTTACAATAAATAAAAGTATAGTTTGAGTGGGACTTTAAGAAATTAAGGGGGTGTCTGACATTATAGCCTAGAAGCGAGGTTAAACTATCGCCTGAACATGCCCTAAGGTTATATATAGTGATGCTTTTTAACAGCAAAGCCATTGTAACGCTGCTGCCGTGTAGTTTATATAGCAACCAGAGGTGAGGATAGTTGTGCCCAAAGGGGAGAGCCATAAATCATAACCCTGGCATATTGTGAGCAAAGATATAGTAATTCCCTGCAGGGATGCAAGATTCCCCTTACCTACACCAGTGCTTACATTCAGAAGGGCTGCAGCATCATTCTTAAGTCCCCTCCATGATTTGCTGCTCCCTTCTTCTCGCTATAAATGTTTCAGTGTTTGCCTCAGTCCTTTCCAGCGACATCACCTGCTCTACAGGCTAGGGGGGAAAAAAAGCAACAAACAACAGAGGCCCACACATGTTGAACGTGTGTGTATAATACCGCGCTGAAAGATGAGCAGAGCTTCTGAATAACACCCACTCTTTGTTGGCATTGTGTTGCATGAAAAGATCCATTGTTGATCTCTCCCTTTGTGGTTTTTGTAAGTGCGCCCGTGCCGCGTGTTCTTGAATTTCGCAGTTTAAATTGCATATGTGTGCTTGAGGGTGAATGGAGTTTCTGTCATGTCTTACTTTTGGCTGAACGTGTTTGCAGTCTTATTTTCCGTGTGCCTGCTGCTGTGTTTTTGTGCCAGCTGAAAAGCACAGAACTGTTGTGAGCGATCGAGGGCGAGGCCCTGTTTTTTTTTTTTTTATCCCAGCTGTCTGAGGTGTGTGGTTGCACACTCTGTTGTTTTATGTGTCTGAAAAGGTCAAAAAAGCAAAAACAGCCAGTTGCACAATAAAATTATTCACTTTTTTTTTCTTTTTTTCCCATTGTAGCTGATCCGTGTACCCTTTATGTTGGTAAAGATTTTTGGATGGTACATCTTCCACTGCTAAATGTTCTAGACAGTTTGAAAGGGTCTCCTGTTATGAAAATGTTCAAACGGCGTGGACAGAGCTGTGGTTACATCAAAGCAGAGGAATATTGCAGTGTCTGCACAGTTTGCACTGCTGTACGCTGTTAACCACCCATTGTGCAGGTAATTAATCTCCCTTTTACAGAATCGCCCTCAATGCTTATGTAGTCTCAGCTGAGTGGTAGCATCCCTGGAGCTCAGAGGAGTTGGTTGTCTTTCAGAAGGACAGCAAAGCAGGGCAGATCCTGTCTAACCCTCTGTTCTGTGAGGCAGTTCCTATGGGAACCAATGGACTTGCGTTGTCATGTTTGGAGTTCATTCGTTGAGAATGACTGTCTGCATTAGTCTGTCCTCCATAGCTCTACATGTGTTTCTGAAGCTCACCTGCTCCCATGTCTCGCCGATGTAATTAACAAAGTGTGTTAATGAGTCTCTGTAAAGCCCCTTAAGTGTTTTCAATGTCTTTTTTGCCGTTGCGGCTATCCCAGTTTGAGAGAGGTCTGTTGTGTTGTCTGCCAAGCCTCTCTGGGGTAAATTGTGGGATTTATGGGAATCTGATTTAAACACAGAGAAAATCCCCGAATTACCATCAGGTGCCTGTGTAATTAAGAGTCAATGAGATAAGCAAATATTGACAAGATTGGGCAATTTAGATGCAAAAAATAAGGACAACCCTTTTAGAGAGCGGTGTCTAAAAAGGTCTTTTGTGTGAGGCAGTTTCCCCAACACCCTCTGACCTTATGTCGATAAAATAATAGACGGTGTAGGAAATTTTAGCTGTGGTCATAAATGTTTGAAAAATGTTTCCAAAGCTCTCTAACGAATCCTGCTTTCATTTTCTTCCAGAGTGCCAAGCTGTCCTTTGCGAAGACCCGGCGCTCTTCTGTGCAGTCGGGGCCTCGGCTCCCCGGCCAGGTCGTCTATCAGTCCCAGCCCGCCCTGCCCTGCTCCCCCACCCTGCTTTAGCGAAGATGGCTGCTAGTGGTGCAACACGACTTTCCCAGCGACTCCTGCTTCCTGTGACCACTCTGCTGCTATCACTGCTGCTGTCCTGCTCTCATGCCTTATGTAAGTACTGCCATCATCTCTGCTCACCACAGTTCCGTCATGTAGCTTACTTTGTTATTCTTTTAGGATGATTCAAAAACAAATAAAGTAAATTTTTTGATTTGTCCATGTCAGCTTTTATCCAAATAAGTTTAACCCTTTAACACGGGAGCTTTAGCTACAGTGTTAGGATTCTTTCCACTATTGTAACTCTTCACCAGTTGAGGACATGAACTTAATTCAAGTGGATCCTGAAGCAGACAAAAGCAGCCTCGTGCCCATATGAAGCCCTTTCCAGTACTGAAGTTCTTACCTAAATCAGCTGACTTTTGTCACAGAGAAGATGTTCCGTTACTAGCACAAAGTGGGGCATATCAACGCAAAGCCGATAGAAAAAGTAGCTTTCTCCGCGTCCAAATCACCTGATTAATGTTGATCACTTAACCCTCCTATTATCCTCTGGGTCAATTTGACCCCAATTCACTGTTTGTCATTCAAAAAATAATAATTGACTTTTTTTGTTTTTGGTTCATATTTCATGACTTTTCTTAATTTGATGTGGACAACTGATTAAGGATAAAATTACCATGATGACATTTCTTTTCAATGTGCTGAACACATATTGTATGAATTGGTGTTCCTCTGGGGTCAATTTGACCCCAGGCTGCTTTAGCTGTGTAAAACTTGTCTGTCTGTGTGTGTGACCTACATCCCCACACCTGCAGGTGCAGACTTGATACTTATGAGTTGATACATAACAGCAGGGTGGGGGAAACAACTATCCCCACTAAAACTTTGATACTTTTTGTGGTGTGGGGATGCGGGAAATAAGCTGACTTGTGAACTCCTGCTA
This sequence comes from Oryzias latipes, assembly GCF_053564925.1. Classification (NCBI taxonomy): domain Eukaryota; kingdom Metazoa; phylum Chordata; class Actinopteri; order Beloniformes; family Adrianichthyidae; genus Oryzias; species Oryzias latipes. The sequence goes on from NC_136240.1 coordinate 13,501,319, forward strand.
AAATGAGGAAGCCAAAGTAGGCTTGTGAGTTGATCAGATCCAAGTCTTTCCAACTACACATGTCTCCAATCTAAAATTATCATATCAAGTACAATAAATGTAAATTTGTAAATAAATCTGTTTATGGGAGGAAAGGGGGGGTCAACAACATCCGTCAATAGGCTTCATTATGTGAGAGTCTTGAATGAGCACCCCAAATTAGAAACGATTTGGATGAAAGATTTTCAAGATGCACTAACTGAACGTTTGACCTGATGGTGGCACTACAGCAAAGGTCATATCATCACCAGAACCAATAGGGTTCAAACTCTTGTGGTCACTAATGTTGTCAGTAAATTTGAGAAGATTTGTATGAAAACTTTTCAAGATAAAGTAATTCTAATTTAAAGGTTTGGCCTGATGGTGGCACTAGAAAACACGTCAACTCGCTGATAGGTTTCATTACCAAGGGGTTATTTATGTATTCAAGAAATAATCAATGAGCCTGACACAAAAACTTGGTTAACGTTTTTATGTAAATCATTTTCTGGAGGCAAATATCCCTGGGGTCAAATTGACCCCAAGGGTAAAATGTGTTGGTAATATCTGAGGATAATCCAAGGGTTAAACGGTCGAAGAGTTACAGGATGTCAAAGAGCGTGTGCTGTTTTGGACATCTCTGGTGTTAACGGTTAAAGCAAACAATTTGAAAAGTATTTTCTAAATGGTCCTGCAATAGACTGGTTACTGTCCCCACCTTCACCCAGCAGGGACTGGGATAAGCTCCAGCAGCTCTGTGATCCCCAAAGGGACTGAGCAGTTTAGAAGATGGATGGATGGGTTGATGTCCTGCTTTGGCTTTGTTTGCACTGTTGTTCAGTGATGTTTGGGTGTAGGAAAGCCTTAATGTCTCACAAAAATAGAGCAAGACTGCTGAGAGAGTGGTGATTATCCACCCCTTTTACCATGTTTGTTTGTACATCTGTGTCAGTCTGTGGATCTGTATGTATGCTGTTTGCCATAAATCAAATTGGTTTGCATTGTTGGTCTGTGTTTAGGTGTTATTTGCAATCTCTGTTCTTATTGTCAGTCTTGTATGCTTTGTCTTTTCCTTCATCTCATTTTTGATGTCCGGCATGTGCTAGCGTCTCGTGACAAGGACCCCTTGATTGTTCTCATGTTCACTGGGTGAAGTGTACCTTTGATTGCCTGGGGGATTGAGTTTCTGGTAACATAATTGAAGAGTTTTTCAGCTCAGCTGGCAAAAGAATATCTGAAATTACACACAAACAGATGTCTTTGTTCTTCAGCTTTTCGCCTTTTGTCTCCCACGGACTCCAAAGCTGCAGTCATGTAAAGTCAGAGGAAAAAAACCTGGATCCGCATCCACACACCCTAGTGCACCACCAGTGGCAAGTGGCCACATAAGTGTTTCAGTTTGTTTCATTTAAAAGAAAAAAGAAAACTGAAAGAAAAAATACAAGTGTTCCTCAACAAAAAACCAAATTGTTTACCATAATATCACAAAAAAGGCTATCAGTTCATCATTTGTGGATAAAAGCAGGTATACACATAAGGACCCAGCCCTATTTTTTCATTGTTTTGTTTCCTATACTATAATTTGGATTTTATCACCAAAATGGTTTAAATTCCATCTATTTTTGCTGTTCTTTTATGATTATTCATTTTACCAAGATGCAATTGTCCGTAAAAGTGTTTATTTTTTGTCTGTTTGTTTGCTTTATTACAAATAAAAATGTCACACTGTTTGGTTGTGATTTTGCCCCCAAATTTGGAATTAAATATATAGTTAGAAAAATCCCCCATTAATAACATTTTCCCTGGATTAAAAAAAAAGGTGGCTTTAGGGCCAGAGTGAATCCTTTACTTCTATTTGATTGTTAGTCAGATTGTTGTAAATAGAAGTACGTGACTTGTCACCTAGTGGTTCCGCTGTAAGCTGACCTCACTCCAGGTCTTTACATTTCTAAACCAGCCTCAAACAGGATGGGAAAAGCCAGTTTTTGTTGGTGTAGATTGGGGCAAAAAATGCTGTAAGCTGCTAAATTGACAGTCCATTGATGGGATTCTGATTGTTCACTTTTTGGTCCTATGGCAATCACCTTAGTCTAACTGTGCATGTCCCTTCTGCAGTAATGGTCGCTCACTCTTTTATGTTCCTGCCTTTCCTTTTGTCCTTCCTGCCTTTAGAAATACACATATTGCTCTCTTTCTTCAGTCTCTTTTGGAGGCCACAGCAGTGCCTCACCATTATGTTTGAAATTATATGCACGCATTGCAAAGGTTACTTTTTTTTTTTTTTTTGGCATTTCCTTGCTCACCCTTCCATGCACAACCCCCACATGCACAGCCACACACAGCAATGCCCACTCCCACTTGGTAGACTGAATGGATGCCACAGTTTTGCAGGGAAGCTCATGCGAAAGCATGATGTCATCCTTTCCTCCCTCTATCTCTCTCTGCCTTTCATTCCTTTTATTTACACTCATAAATCACACTGAGAAGGGGACATTTTTAATCGAAAGAGAAAGAAATATGGCTCCATAAATCCTGCCTCCCCAACTATATTACTTTGCTTGTAAGCAAGTATGTTTTTGTCTGCATGTTTGCATATATTTGTATTCAGGCACACACATGTGTGTGTGTGTGAGTGTGTACAAACACTGAAAGATACTTATGTGAATTGTCACCTGAGATTTGTCATGGGCGGCTGTGGCATATTGATCGAGTTGCAGACTTGTTACATTTGTGAAGGCTGTGCTATAAAACCAGACAACAGTTTCTTGCATTCATTTTACGAGGAGTGCCAAACTTAATTTGTGTACATGTGATATGCAGACATATTGTTTGGCTTTTTTTTTCAAGAGTACCCCCACATTTTGAAGGTAATATAGGAAGTGGAAAGTCTAATGCAAACACAGCAGGCACAATTTTTCCCTTTATTGATTGAACGTATTCAAGAAATGCACAAAATGTTCAAAAGCAAAAAACCTTTAAAAGACACACTCCAATGAAAATTGTGTTTTTGGTCTCTTAAACATGTTCTTGTATCATTTTTCTCATGATGGAGGACATATATAAAAGAAATTAAAATTAAAAGTGCGTTTCTGAGCTTCTTTATTCAAATCATAATAAAAAAAATGTGGATGTACATAGAAGCTACAATTTGCAAGCCACAAGTCTCCTGCTCCGCTCCATTTTGATGCATCACTTGTAGAAAAATACACTCATGTACTTCTTTGTTTTCCTCATTTGAGCTGGCATGTGGTTTAAAACTGTACGGCTGGATTGCTCCAATATTGCTCGTCATTTTTGTTGCACTGGTATTGTCAGGCTAGGGTTGTAAGGGCCTGTAAACTAGCAGGAGCGAGTGTAAACAAAGGAATTATGGGAAACGAGCAACTCCTTGGTGCCATTAATCACACCCATAACTCAAAGATGAATTTCTGATGATTTTAAAGTTCTACTCCAATAATCTTGTGATTTATTTCAATAGAGTTTCTAGTGGTCTTTTAATTTTTAGCTAAAATTGTTTTAGCCAAAAATAAAGAATATGTCTCGTTCTATGGGTCATACTTTCTGCAGGTGTTTATTAAAACTTTGCCTCTTACTTGTGGGCAGGACTGTCCCATCATCCATCTGTTTACACTCTCTCCCGCTGGCTTACAGCCCCTCACACCCCCAACATAACATTACTGGTGGAACGAAAATGGCAAGAAATATTGGATCTATCCAGCCGTACAGTTTTGAACCAGTAGCCAGCTCAGACGAGAAAAACAAAGACGTACATGGATCTAGTCGTCTCCAAGTGGATGCATCGGAATGGAGCACAGCAGGGAGCTTGTGGCCCGCAGGTTTTTGCTCCTGTGTCACAGCTACAAGCTTTTTCAAACTGCATTTTTTTGTCTGCTCCTGATTCACAATTATTTGAAGAAAGAATAATTCAGAATTTCCATATTAAGATGATTTTTCTTCATACATGTCCTTCATGATGAGAAAAACGCTACAAATATTTTCATTGGAGTGGATATTTAAATAAATTCAAGACTTCTTCTATCAATTCTATTTTATATTTCTAACCAATTTGTTTTTGGAGAAGAAACAAACATTGCCTTCTTTCATTTTTCTATCAATCTGTTGGAAAAATCTTTTTCTTGCTCCTTATTTGCTTCTCTAAAATTTATTTTTTTCTTATTTTTTCTCTCTCTACTTTCGCAACATCTTTTAGATTTAGTTTACAAGATTTATTGCATCATAAAGGAGTTCTTAATTTATGCATTTAACAAGTCTTTAAAAATTTTGACATTTCACCTTTACTTCTTTTCTTCTCTTCTCCTCTTTTCCTCCTACTTTCTTTTGGCCTTTTAGCATTCCCATAAGCAGCAGTCTTGGCAAAGAACTCGTAACAATAATTGGCCAGAACTCGCAGCAGTGGGGTGAGGGTGTTCAATTATTTATTTTCCTTTGAATCTGCCAATTTGAAAACAAAAAAAATGAAGTCTCATAGAGGAGCCGATTCGCGCTCTTACATGTCGGCTCTTTGTTTTTCTTTGTCCTTCATTTCTGCCTCCCTCATTGCTTATCTTTTCCTGCGAAACAGTTTTTGAGCCAACCCTGTCAAGCGAATTCTGTCAAATTCGGCTGCATATGCGCCCCGCTGCTCCATGCTGGGGCCTGTGTTTTACTTCATGCTTGTCTTTCCTCACAGAGGAGAAAAACACAAGTAAATTTTTAATTTGGTTACAGGCATGGCTCTCCAAGTCAAGTTGCTTGTTTGTGCTCACTCTGAATTTTACCCTAATGTTAGAGGCGAGCGATTGAATTTCAAGTAAATAAAAGAGAATTCTTCAGTCACACCAGAAATGTTCTTGGTTCCACAGCATGCGAGTTAGAAAAGGTCCACTCGCACGCCTTTGCCAATGAGTTTTAATGAAATAATAGACGTTTCAGGTTGTCTCTGTTATTTGCTATGGTACCACTTAAAAAAAACGGATACTGACAAATCTAATCGATTACACTAGAATTGGATGTTGGAGAAAACAACATACAGTATACTTTTTCACAAAGACGAGCCAACCAGGCAATATTTTTATGCCATCGAACAATAGTCACGTATTGTATTTAAAGCCTCAGTTTTTTTGTTTTTTGTTTTTAAGCATAATAGGTAAGAAAAAAAAAACCTTCAAGCTTGCTGCCCCAGTTTTGCTTCAAATGTACATATACAATGTTTAGAAATTCTTTCTTGCATTTGGATGCATAAAGGCAATTTAGCTTGTAGATAATGAAATTGAGATTTGTTAATGGCAGCCAACCTCTGAATACCAAAAAAATCACCAAAAAATCACCACCACAATCTAAATACTTTTTAAGCCTTTGTCCCATTCCCCCATACGGGTGGTTGATCGCACATGCCTTGCAGTTCCCTTGAGGCTACCTCAAGTGATATAATGAAACGGTGAAGTGTGTAATTGTCTTTGTTGAGGTAACCGTATCAAAAAAGTATCTGTAAGCCCAATAGGAGTTACATGCACGTGTGACATACAGGTGATGCGGTTATGTGGTGCCTTTACTCCTCATTCTACTCTAAGGCGCGAGTGCTGGCTCCTTACTGACCGAATGCGCATGGACAGATGTGCATGTGATACGCAAAATGCAAGGATGCCCACTCAAACTTCACTGTCATTTTCTGATTTCACTATTTCTAATGCAACGTTCAAACGTGGCATGCGTCACGCGTTCTGGGAAATGCGTATTCTTCAGTGACGTGCAGTCAGGAGAGGCAGGTGAGGCACAGCCTCACCTGTCATTATGGGAAGAAAAGAGAAAAAATAAATTCAATTATTATATTTAATCAGTAAGTTGTGCTTTGCGGTCATTTTCCATTTAAATGTACCATTTTGGGGTGTTTTTTCTTTTCAAAATCGCTGAATTTCCGCATTTGCCGTTCAGATACTAAGTGACGTGCGATGAGGCATCAGCCCGCTGAGCCTCACCTTGGATTGCGCAATACCTATGCAGTCAGACGGTACTGCTGTCTCTCTGTATGTCGGTTCAATCACTTGTACTATATGAGCTGAGTTTAAATAATTTAGCAGATGTATATGATGCACAGTGCTTGTTTTTATAAATAACTGTATGTGAGGGACGTGTTTCTTGTGCTGAGCGCTAAACGACGGCGAAAAAGCCGCTGGGTGAGGCCAGACATTCTCGTGCCTCATGTTGCAGTTCTCGTGCCTCATGTTAGGGGGCGCCGGTGAGCCCTGAGATTATGACGCTAAAAAATACTAGAAGAAGTGATAGCAAGCGGCAAGTCATTTTCTTCAGAAGGAGCGGCGTATGGACTTTATTTACAACTAAAGGTAAGACGATAATAACGTTTGTGCTTTTTTCTATGCTGCAGTTTGTATATGAAAAAAAAAACATGTTGAAATTATATTTTAAACAAAACGTTAACTGTTGTCAATCAAATGGTGAATAAGCTACTCAGTTATTTATACTCATGGTTCATATGTTTGTAAATCTGACTGATGACGTCAGTGCCTCACCAGCCATTAACCTCACCGCACGTCACTGGTGTTCTTGAATGCTTTTAGCACATGGTGTTCATATTGGACTTTCGCTACCCAACATTAGCATATGTACCTACAGCTGGAAGAGGCTTGGTGCGAATTGTCAAAGTGTTGCAAATCCAATATATGAATGAAAGACTTGGTGTCATGGAATTCAAGATGGGCACAAACCGTAATTAATCATTCCTCATAAGTTTTCAAACGGTTGGCACTTCTGTAAATTAAAAAGTACGCTGACCATATGTCACTGCCAAGTCCGAGTTCCTGAGTGGTCAAAGTTCAACGGGTTTAACTTTCAATGGTGGGGCGTTTTGTACCTAGAGCCCAAAAACAGACTTAAAAACTTGTGTAAGAACATGTAAACACTAGTGTTTTAAACAAGGCATATATGCGCGTTTATATAGGCTTTTCGTTGGAAGGCAAGATTTGGGGGGCTTGGAAAGAATGAAAATACATACGGTGTGTCTGCATCACCCATACTTCACTATCACTAATCCGAGAATGTAGTATAAAAGTTCACTGCGACCTGTCGCTTGCAGCATGCTCATATAAAATAATGAACATAAACATTTTTGCTCAGTGGGCTCACTAAATAGATTACAACCTTGCTATTTCGTACGGGCCACTAACCTCATACAGATTTGCCCGTTTTGCGTCAGAAACATCCCATTTATAACCCATATCCACCTGTAAGAGCAGTTGTGACCAAGACTTTAGCTTGAAATTCATCAGTGTTTTGATCATAAGACCCTCCCCCTAACAAAGAACATGTAATGATTCTTTATTGGTTAAGTATTTCATCCAAACCTTTTTGCTCCAGCTTCCTTCCTGTTTTAAATGTTCTTCTTTATTGTTTAGTTTTCATTGCAGCCTTTCAACACTGGCTTGCACTCTCCCTTGATTTGTTTTGATCAGAGCGATCACAACTTGAGGAATTCGACGTGTCCTCTTCATTTAATGAGCCAACAAGCAGCAGTTGCCCAAGTGGCTCTTTTAAAAGACAAAATTGCTCTCATTTTACCTCCCTGCGCGCCCCATGGCCATTTTGATATCAGACAAACACTTGAACTTAATTTCCGTCCTCTGTCAGAGGAATCAGGCCTGTTTATTTCCTGTGGGTAGAAGAATGCTTGTTGTCGTTAGCCTTCAACGGTGGTTTCAGTGGGACCAATTTGTGTATATTACTAGCATACCACGCTTTTTAGAAAAGCAGCTTTGCCGTGACAGAAGTGTGTCTGAGCAAAGTTTTTCACCTCAAGGTACCAGCATAACACAACGTAATGCTAAATTCCAGCCTCCTGTTGCAAGTCCCTGCTGAACTGCTTAGCCTGGTCTTCACATTTGTTTGAAGTGGAGCCAGCATAGTTGGCACATTGCATCAGAAAACGCCATTTCCTTGTTTGTTTCTTTTTTCTCTCTGTGTGTTTTACTTTAGTAGCAACATGTGAAAATCTAGTTTAAAAGAGCTGTTTTTGTAAAGACAATGTATTAAAATCACATCAAGCTGTTTTCAAAGAAAATGATTCAATGAAGTCTTTTTAAAACTAATGATTTTGAAAAGTTTCCATATTTTTTAATAATTACAAATTTTGTCTTGCAACATACTCCTGAAACATATTAATAATAAAAAAACCTTATGATTAAACAGGTAAATTATCCTTTAACGACAGAATTTGTGTGGACAGTTTGGATGACAAAACTTGAACCTTAACGGAACCAAGAGGAGATTCCAATTAGTATTTTTCCTAATATTTAATTGGAAGAGCAACATTTTCATTAAGTCACAGGGAACGCGAGGCTTTCATAAGAATGGTAACTGACCCAAATGTGCCCCGTGCAATAAGTCTGCCGCTGATTTTAGACTACATTTAATATTCATTTCATTTTAGCTGAAATTGCTTCAAAGTTATGGTAAGAAACACCAACTTTAATTGTTTTTTAATGAAGTGTTCTTACTAGTTTTTAAAAGATAACACTATTTGGACTAAAAAAAAAACTCCTCTTAGTCATTTGTAAATCAGATGCCAATCAAATCTTTACATTTGAAGCAGTCTGTGTTTTGGTGGAACCAAGTCATTCATTGGGTTCTTGGAAACTCTCAACACGGACTCAACTTCTTGTCTCTCTTTTTCCCGTCTGTCCGTCTCGCCCGTTTTCTTCGCTTTTGCGTTGGCCCACTGGTCTTTGTTAAAAGTTATTCTGCGTGAAAACCTCAAGACAAGACAAAGCAAGACAGGCTTAGAGAAAAGGCTTGGTTTCCATGGTGATGGTGCTTGGCCAGGCAGCCTGTGAGAATTGGTGCTGATTGATGGGGCTTGGTTGTTTAAGCCAAGTCTGTGTGTGTGGCCTGCATGTTTGTGTGTAACCTGCCATACTGGTCTGGGTCCCCCCCCCCCCCCCCCCCCACACACACACACACACACTTTGTTTGGGTTCCTCCATATGTAAACCTGGCAATTTATGTGTTTGTTAACCTGTATATCGGCGTGTTTTCATAAGGTTTTCGAAAAATTCCAATTAGCAGAAAATGTTAACCTTTTTTTGATTGATGACAATTGGAAATTGTAACAATTATGTAATAAGGAAAAAGTTTAAAAATAGGAATAACAATATAAAATCTTATTATTAAACACATTCATTACAAATATGGGAGTAAAATCATTTGGATTATTACTTACCTGCCATTAGTCGCACCAAGAATGGACCTCCTGCAGAAAAAATGGATTATTGGATGGATTATTATGGATTATTATTAAAGGATTATGACAGTTTATCATTAATAATCTTAACATTACATTGCAGATCCCTAAAGTCTAACCAAATCATGTGCCTAATTAGGTTCATTTTTCATGTCACATTTTGGACATGATGAAAAGCATAAAATATACTATAAGGATGCTACACATTTTGCCTTCAAAGAACTTAAATCATAAATCAATCCCAATTAGGATACTTAAAAAAAGAGAGAGAGAGAGAAACAGTGACAAAAATGCTATCTCCCCAAATTAAAAAAACAATTGCTTATGTGAGCTTAAGTGATGGGCTCAAGATTTTTGTTGTTGCTGATTCTGTTCATCTCTACATAAATTACTGTTTGTCATTCTTCTGTTGTATAGCTTATTAAAAATAGCAAGTTTAATCTAAGTTTAGCTTCACTTAAGAGATTTTGTTTTTTTTAAATTGGTAGCACACAGCGGTTCATAATGGTCTCATGGATCTCCTATACCAAGTATCTAGTGATAAGATGGAGAAGAAGTTATATTTTCAAGGCATTACTTTAAAAAAAAAAACGGATAAACAGATAACTCCAATGACAACCTGCAGCCGTATTCTTGCTTCTTATGCATTATGAATGATGAGAGCAAATGCTTTTTAGTTGTCGAACCTCTAATCATAGATGTTTTTTTGTCAGATGTTATTGGTGGATGTGCTGTGAAAGATACCTATTCATGGTTAGATGGATAAGTGCACTTTACCAATTCTCCTCTTTTCTCTGCAAATCACTGAATGGCTGTGCATCAATTTGTTCCCCACTTTGCTAATACAGAGGGTGATGGCTCCTATTTATGACTTGAGAAGCTTTTCTCCATCAATTACGGTATTAGTCATAAAGCCTGTCCCCTCCCTCATCTTACGGCACGGCCCCCCCATCATCAAACGACAACGGTAAAGCACTGTAAATGGAGCTGTCTCATTTTCACATGCCCGCCTCCCACTCTCCAGCACTTTATAATCAATGCGCTGCTGTATTCTGTGTTATCACGACCAGCAGAGGTAGGGCCCGGTGGCAGGAGGTGGCTGCATCAGCTAAACATGTGTCTGTGTGCACAGTGGGATTTTTGTTTCCTCCCTCCATCTCTCCGCTATCTGCCTCTGTTTGCATGGATCCCTTCCATTCCTGAGGCCCGAGTAAAGATATGACGGACGTTTTAGCAGAGGACATTTCCCCCTGCCAGGCAGATAAAAACTGGACTCGTGTGCTTATCTGGGCAGCGTTGTACCTGTCTGAGAGAAGCTTAGGGAATACACTGAGACTTTGGAAGGGACGGATGCCTACTGCTGGAAGAATGTCCTTTCAATGTCGTGTCTGCTATCGTAACCATTCGCTGAATATTTTGGTATAAGAAACCCCACTGGGAGTGGAGGCGCATACATTCTTCTAGAAAAGGAGCCACAAGTGGGGAATGAGAGCTTGGATTGTTTGGTCCTTTGGGAAACGCAGGCATACTCCAACCCAGTATGAAATACCTGGGCGGTTTGCTTAGGAATGTGGGACATTTGGCTAGTTTGACTTCTGGAGAGAAGGACCACGTGTGTCAAACATCAACATTTTAAAGGCTCTTTCATACAAGAAAAGATTTTATTCTCACAAACCTAATCCAGTGGTTTTGGTATCTAATCAATATCTAAATGTGGTTCAGGTGAAGCAGGACAAAGACTTAGTTCCTCCATTCCTTCAACTCTTAAATCCAATGCCAAAAAAAGATTTGGAACATTCCAAACTCAAATAGCTTTTCCTCTGTTCAGCTCGGTGACTACTTTTGTTATGTTCAGATGTCAGAGAAAATTTAAAAGAGCTATCTATCTTGCCAGCAGTGATCCAGAAGCTTACAGGAAAAAAGGTTAATTATGTTCATTAGAGGTCATAGACTTGACTCTGCCTTAGTAATGACTTTACAATAGACATCTATGAACCAGCGGCTGGTTAAAAGTGGTGCATTAAATCATCTTAAAAAACATATATTTGTATCATAAAAAAAAACAGTTTAAATCTCAAATCATATACAGATGGGCTGGATGTTGTTGTTTGTTTTCCATTTTCAATCAAAGAAATTCAAATATTTCACAGAACCCAATGAATTGATGCAGACTTGCAGTAAATTTGCACTGGCAGTTCACTTGGAGTGTAAAAACCAGACATCTGCACCCAACGTTAGCTGATTGGAAGCTAATTAATGCGGATGCTTGTAAAGAACATCAAACAGCCTCCAAAGGACTTTAAAAAAAAAAGGAAAAATTGACATTAGTGTTGCAGAGGAGCAGTAGAGCTTTAACTCAAGACAGCTTTGATATTTTCATAATCTATTTGTGCGGCTTTACGATGCAGAGATGTTTATGAAATCATTTTTGTTGGCAGTAGGTAAAGTGAGGACACCTGCAGCTGAATGTGTCAGAAGTTTCATTATTCTGTGATGTCATCACATCACAAACATGTTTTTTAGTAAATGGGTATTCCATTTTTTTTTAACCTTTAAAACTGGAGATGTTGCAGGCGACAACCTTATAACACACGCTCTTTGACATTCCATAACTCTTCAACTATGCAATCTGCATAAATCGGCTGATTCTGACGCAAAGGAGAGTTGCTTTTCTTATCGGCTTTGCATTGATATGCAACACGCTACCAACATAAAGTGCAAAGTCGCTTTTCTCCATGACAGAATTAGCTGATTTGCATTGATTGTTTAAACACTTCACTACTGTTAAGTGTTGCTTATCAGTGCAATCAGATTTTCTCTGCTTCAGAATCGGCTGGAATGACGTTAATTGGTTAAAGAGTTGTGCCTCGGTGACAAGTACCCGTATGAGGGTTGATCCGTACGGAGGCTGCGGGTTGTCCAAGCCCATGGAGGGTCATAGACAGGTGCTGCATCCTAAAAGGAGTGCAGGTGTGCCTTGCAGTTTCCTTCAGGCTCCTGTAGCCACCTTAAAGGATGTCATGAAAATGATCATCATGGATGTGGTCATTTAAGTTACACACTCTTATGACAAACTAATTATGCTCTCAGACGATGCCCTAATGCCACACTGTATTTGTAAGGTGTGAGCACTGGCTCTGAACTGCAGCGCGGAAATTCTGCACGCATGGAGTGGATCATGCTCTGATTGTGAAATTTCTAACAGTCTTAAACAGCACCAATGGGCCCCTTGTGCTGGGTGTGTTGGCTGGCTGCTGAGCTGGTGACACTGACAGATATTCAGTCACAGTTTAGTTCAGCATTTTGTTATTCCAGCTGTGCAGGGTTGGTTTTATTTATTTTTTTTCTCTTGACCTTCTATCGTCTCCACGGTCCTCCTTTATTCTCTTTATCGTGCTGGGGCATCAGTCTTGATTCTTTTTACTTTCTTGTCATATTAATTATTTTGTGTTTTCCCTATTTAAACCTTGCTTTAGTAATTTTGATAGGCAGCACATAGTATTCAAAAAGGTGCTTAAAGAAAGCTGGATAGACACCCAGACACCCGCATGTGTTGTACATCTGTCCTCTGCAAAGCACAAGAGAGGAGGAGAAGGCAATTGGGTGGAAATGTCAAATGGTCCATGGGAAAACTAATCAAAGAATGTCGGCCTTCAGTGGTAGCACTGCCACAGACCCGCTCTGTGTAAAACCATCTTCTGTCTTAACAGTGAGCACATTGTAAAGGAAGGTCAAATGCAGAGGAGCCTTATTGTGTATAGCTGTGTAGTTCTGGAATGGAAACTTTAAAGTGTAAAAATGCCAGAAGGGATCTCTGGATGCTGCACACAATGGAAGCCGGTTCACAGGTAAAGGTAGAGAAATATCATTCCATAACCTTTACAGTATTCTGCTGGATTTGTGAAACACTCAGCAGAGGCAACCATTTCACTTATACTACTAGCAAGTTATTTTTTGTATTTTATTTTGTTGATTTCTTCCTTTTTTTGTCTCAATCAAAAACTGAAACTTTTCATTTATGTATTTTTAATTGGATTAAACAAACTTTTTAGCGTGCCAGCTATTGGTAAATATTAAAGTAACAACCAGTTTGATGTAATGGTAAACATTTGAGAAAACAATTACTAATACTACTACAAGTAATTAATTAAACAAAGGTACTTTTTAAGCATTTTAATTTTGTTTTATACAGTAATTTGTATAAAATCCCAATGAGCACTGATAAGTAATGCAGACTGAACACCAGGCCAAAAACACTGTTTCCATCCTGCCGTGGAGCCTGAATTCACGAAGGCTGGAACAAACGGAAACCAAAAAAAAAGGGTTTAAAATAATGGATTATTAGTTCCAACAATCACTGAGGTTTCATCCGGACGCTGAGAGGGAGTGACATCTGTGTGGCGGGGCAGTGACTTCTTGACATGAAGTTTTCTCAAGTGAAAAAAAGGACATGGATTTTAATTGATTCCAGCTTGTAGAGCAAGTGGCAGTGATGGATGGGTTATGCAAACAGTGCTGAGTGACTGATCTAAGCCTTTTACTCCTGTTGGATGAAATGGAGAGGATTTTTTTTTCCAATGAAGAAGAAATTGTGAGGATCGTCTGTCACATTTTTGCCAGAATAGAAAACAGGACATTAAACAATTTTCAAACTGCTGTAGCTTTATTGATAAAACATGAGTAGACGTTCATTTTCCTATTAGCAATCTTTTCATGCCTCTTGACTCAAAATAATATAAAAAAAAGTGCTGAAGAGCATCTTTGGCACAAAAATATTTACCGGTACTTCTTTGAAGTCATCATTTCATCTATCAGCCTTGCATTAAAGATCTACTCCAAATAGAATGACAGTTCTAGTATAGATTTTTTTCTATTCATTAAAGACCCACTCAGACGAAAATAGTGTTTTTGTTTTTTTTTAACTTGTTTCTGTGGAGGGGAAACACAAATAACATTCAACAGTAAGAGCATCTGCATATCTGAAGGTCAAATAAGTGGGAACGCCTTCCTTTTAATCATATAACCGTGACACAAAGAACTCATTTGTTTACAGATATTTAGCCTTAAAAATACCTAAATATGTGATGTTTCCTTAGGTTGTGGAACTGAGAGAAGCATTAAAACATTTTTAAAGCCACCACTAAGTTTTTGTTATATTTACAAAGAAAAAAAATGGTTTCCAGCCGTGGGTTGAACTTCATACAAAATGTCTCTGCTTACTTTAGGCAAAACATTCTCCTTTTTTCTTTCTTTTGCCTTCTCCTCTTCCTGCCTCTTTTTTTTCTTGCTCTGTCTCTCTTTAAGTTATAACGATTGCAGGAACTCTCCTTCATATGTGTTTAGCAGCGCCTGGAGACCGGTGTTGGCCCATGGTCCCTTAATTATTAATTTGACGTTATGCGCTGGCCGTTTGATCATCCTCATATATCTGTATGATTCAGATTTAACGAGTTCCCCAGGAGACTCTGTTTTTTTTAAAATCTTTTCCTTCTCTTTCCATCCGGCTTGTTGTCTTAAATTGACTGCTAGGCCGGCATGGGCAAAACTTTTGATCAGCTGTTGAACCAAAAGGTCGTTTGAGTGCATCTATCTGCTTGGTTAAAAACTCTATTGTTCTTCATCGGTTTTTCGTTTTCATTCCGCTTCTCAAATTCGTAGCTTCTGCGCTGGTTTCCTTGGTCATAGTCTATTTTTTTCCTTTAGAGATATATATTTAAGCTTCTAATCATCTTCACCTTAGTCCAGCATTAACATATAGATTCACTCCACTGCAGAGCTCTGGAAGTTGGGGAGTATGGACTGCTGTGAAGTGCAAAATGAGAATGAGATTAGGACTGGTATCTTTCTCCATGCACATGCATACAATAAATGCAATTAAAGGAACTCTGTTAGCAGCCGCAACGCAACATTTGGGTTTTGACATGAACTAATAAGTTTGCATTTCTCCCCTCCTCTGTTGTTTTTGCCTCTCAGCAAAACCGGTGTTCACGAAGGTTCCCGTCGACCAGACCGGCGTGTCGGGGGGCGTCGTCTCGTTTGTCTGCCACGCAACAGGCGATCCCAAACCGAAAGTTAGTTGGAGCAAGAAGGGGAAGAAGGTGAATTCGCAGCGAATAGAGGTGAGTTGACAAAGGTTGGAGATGATGTATTCATTAAAATGAATTCCCATCAGGAAAAAGTTTCCTGTGTTCTCCGAAATACTTGCAAAATAAACTGTTGGACTATACCCATGTTAAGCTACGGTAAGTTAAACCACGAGCTGTCATCTTTAGCCTAAATAGTCGAATGATGTTATGCAGCGGAACTTTGTACAAAAAAAAACAGTTAAAGTAAAGTAAGTCTAATTTAGCGTTCGTATTGTTTCAAAAACTCCTTTAAAATCAATATATTAAGCGGTACGGAATGGAATTGTGAGCTTGATTACACGTCCTCATGCGTGTCCTCATGATCAGACACATGAAAGAGACTGACAAAAGAAATCATCTCGTCTTTACCCACTTCTTTAAATAATCCAGACTGATCGCCCACATTAAAAGTCTTCAATCAGGAGAAGTGTGAAGTCTGTAGTACTGAGCAAATATGAAACATGAATATAAAATACCTGTTATGTTCAAGTCATTATGGACAGAGTTGAACACTTCCAGCATTGTTGTTCATTCAGATTTTCTAAAAGAGTTACACAAATAATGTAGTTTGAATAAGGATAGCATTGTTTTTTTAGTGTACAAATTGAAAACTTCAAAATTTGCTTTACAGCTACATTAACAAATACCCAAAAAGCAAGATTAATGTTGTGATGAATGTGAAGTAACTATTGATTTAATATAATTTCTTCCTGCAAAAAATTGGAATCCATTGACAACTCTATTAAAAATATGTAGTTTGGCCTCTTAACCCTAAAAAAAATCATCAAATTGTGTTTATTGTTTAGTAAAACAAGCTTAAGTAACAAATATTTCTAAAGGTTTTTATTTAATTAAACAAAAATGTTCGTATCTTCTACAAAACAAAATAATCGTTTTCATATTTTTTATCTGCTGCCGATACAGAATGATTTCAAATGTATTTTTTTATAACTTTATTTGCACAAGGATTTAAAAAAGAAACTCACAGAAATACAACTTTAAGCTTAATTTTTGTAATATCTGTCCTCAATCATGAGAAAAATTCTACAAGAACATGTAAAAACACGAAAAACATAGTTTTCATCGGAGTGGGACTTGAATTATCATCAGTAAGATGCCGTAAAAAAAGAAAAGTAATTAAGCTAATTTCTTATATAGTTTGTTTGACATCCATCTGTACTGAAAATGTCTAAAATATTACAAAAAATGTGTCTTACAACAACCACAGATGGATGTTTTTGGGAGAAACCTTGTAATGGAAGAAATCAGCTTCTAGAGTCACACCGCACTCTTTTCACACCTTTGCTGTGTCTTGGGAAGACGCACCTTTCATCCTGCTTTCTGTCTATTTTGAAAGTTCAGTGAGTTTAGCTATAACCTGTGTGTCTGCAAATGCAACTGATGCTGTTATGCCATTTCCATGTACCTCTGTAAAACAGGTAATCCCCCTACCTTGGTTACAGAAACCAGGTTAACAGGATTGTAATCCAGTTACTTCACGAACTGGAAAGTAATGCCAGATCTGTTTTAACTCACAATGTTAACAAATTGGGATTGAAAACAGGCACAATCTTGTCGCCTTCGACTCTCTCATCCCTGTAACCGTGTCCTTTTTTTGCACTTGAAGTGATTTTAGCCGTAGTTCATTTTTCCCCACATGCAGCCCTGTCTGCGCAAATGTTTCTGTGTCTTATTCATGATGTTTGTTGTTCACTTCTCGGCAGGCTTCCCAGATGGCATCTCTAAAAGCCTTGATTGATGCTCAGTGTCTCTTAATTAAAAAGTTGCTTCAGTCGACGATGACGGCAGTGACGGCTCACACAGACACACACGCGCACGTGCGCTCAAACAGCAGAGGTGCAATAGAACGGAAACCGCGGGGGAGGGTGCGTCGACGTTTAAGAAAAAAAAAAAAAAATGACTCCAACCTTAACAGGAGGAGATCAGCATCCCCACTGAGGACAAAATGAAAAGACAAGTTCTATTTGTGCGTTCCTCTCTCATGCATGCTAAGTGGGGGAACAAAGCCAAGAGCGTGAAGGAACCCACTTGAACGGACTCCTCTCTTCTTCTGTTTGCCTGACATAGAAAAAAAAAAGTGTAAAGGGATTTTGAACCGCTTCTTTTCAGTGTTTTTTTAATCTTTTCTACCCTCTAGACAGCTGCTTTGATATTGATCATGATGCCATGCTCTGTGGTGTTTTTAGCCTAATTAACAACTCAGCCCTGAGATTTGCAGCAGTGGAACAGCAGGTCCGCTTGCGTCTCAAAGTCACGCCTTGCCTCGGAGATGGCGGCTGCAGGCGCCTCAGCGAGACCTTACAGGCTTCCCCAGGGAGGAGCCTATCCCAGAGTCTTCGATTTTCTGCGAGACTGACAGGCTGACCATCTTCTCTGACACATCCATCCAAATTTAGAGCAAAAGTAATAGGCCTGGGAAATGACTTAGTCTATTAAAAGCACGCGCTAGCTCAGAATTGCCATCATTTAAATTTGACTCTTTTATCTATGGCTGCAGCATATTTCTGCAGGATTTGTGGTTTGATGGTTTGATTTTCAGAGGGATCAAACAGTTCTGTTGGAATGCTGTGGTGGTTGGAGATGCCCAAGCTGTCAGTCACCCACGCAAATAAACTCACCGTTTTCCCTGATTCCAAAATGAGGGGTGTTTTTGTTTGTCCCAAGTATCATTTTTATCATATCTATGCATAGTAATCTGATCACATCTTTACACTGTTTTTTCTTAAAAACAAAGGGCTTTGCAGAGAATAAACAGCATTATTACAGATAGACGCACAAAACACGCACTGTGTGCTGAAATCAATCCTCCTTTTTTTAATGTTAAAAAAGTTACAGGACTGTGTCCAGCCAGAGATGTAAGAAAAATAACTTTTTTAACCTCTTTTTACTCCACAGACTATAGAGTTTGACGAGGGCGCCGGCGCCGTTCTCAGAATCCAACCCCTGCGGGCGCCACGTGACGAGAACATCTATGAATGTGTAGCAGAAAATAGCGAGGGAGAGATTTCCGTCAATGCCAGACTGGCCATCATTCGAGGTAAATGCTGCTTTCTGGTCACAGTTTGCTAAGAAACAAGCTTTTTTTTTTAAGTTGCACCTTCTAATAAAAGCTAAAATTATATTTAGTAAAAGTAATTTCAAAAACTAAATGAAATGTCCTTTTTTTTTCATTTGTGTGCCTCTTCTCTCCAAGCTTCTCAAAAAACAGATAAGATTATGATTAACATATAGAAGCATTTGGATATTTTAATTAGTCATTTTTCAGGTCATGACAGTAATTTGTTCAAAGGCTGGTAGATTGAGTTTTTTCTTCTCAAAAGGCTTTTATTGTTTTTTCCTCCTTTTATTCCACCAAACATCCTCGTCTGAATGGGTCAAGGCTTTTGCGCTGCCAGTTACAGACTGTGAACCGATGCTTGTGCATTGACTACACAGTAAGTTCAAAGCACTAATCAGCTGGCATTCATGGGATGGCTTCTATAGTATTAACAGGCTTTAGTGAACATGAATGAAGCCGACTGATTGGCCGTTCGCTGACAGTCCGGCGGCGGCGGCGGCAGCAGCTCGCACACGGAGACGGCCACCCAGCCGCACAGAAACAACAAATTGTTTTTCAGCTGCCTAAATTCATTCCAACGGGGAATAATCATGCAAAATGGTGTTAGAAGAGAACCAACCCTTTCACGTCTTTCACTCTGGATTCCCCTGCCTTGTTTATGTGGGCAAATTCAGTCTTTTCTCCTCTTTTCTGCTCTCCGGCTTCCGTCTGCCTTGTGTCCAGGCTGAACAAAGCTATGTTATTGCTGGCTGTCACACAACGCGCCAGCTAGGTCTCCGTGACTGTCAGACTGTCATCCACAGGGCTGAGCAACATTTCATGTGGTGAGAGCGCTGGACTGGAGATGGGAGGCCCAGCCCAACAATCTGCCTTAGCTATTGTTAGAAGCAACGTCAGGTTTCTGGTAGGGATGCGAGGCCGCAGGTGTCCAGTTCATATTCCATCATGAGCTCAGTTTAACGAGACAGAGGTGAAGATTAATTACAAACTTTTTTGAAAATCTCTAATGGAAAATGGAACTTGGATGTTTCCGTGACGCCATGAGAAACTTGCTTTAGATTTGTTTTTGTTTTGTGTCTTTCATTTTTGGCGTGCTACAAAAGTGACTGATGTAATCTGGTGCAACAAAATGAAACATCTGAGATCTCCAAGCGTGGCTTGATAAAAGAGCTGTGCAGATCTGTCAAGTATGTGCAGGTTTTGTGGTCAACAAGGCGCCGAATGATCACAATCCTGATCGTGATCACACAGGTATTATTTTAAAGTGAAAGGTTTCAAAAACAGGAAGTCGTGTTTGCTACAAGGGGAAATATTATACATGTTTATTAATGCTGTACAGTCAAAGTACCTGAGGTGTTGATATTTTACACAATGCTAAAAAAATAAAGTCTGAATTCAAATACTTTTATGTTTTAAACATTTTAAAAACTCATGGTGCACTGACATTAGAGTTCTTTCAATTCTAGTGTTTATGTGACAAATAAAAAGTATCTACTGAAAAAAGAATCGCACAGCTGCACTTGTAAAACACATTATGAATGATTTTTTATTTTATTTTTAAACCATGTTAAGGAATTATATTGTTTTATATATATATACAGTACAGATTTATTAAACATTCATTTATTTGAATGAGAAGGTGTGTCCAAACTTTTGGTCTGTACTTTCTATAAAATTTTATTTTTTAAGCCTTATTCTTCAAGTTGGTCTTTTTGCTTTACAGTGGTTTAAAGATGACATGTTTATTCCCTAACATTTGTTTAAACAGATTCCAAAACACAACAATGCAATTGTTATTAGAAGATCTGAACAATCTTCTTAAGAAATGGAAAATTCTAGTTTGAAAAGGCTTTTTAGAAATGACAAGGACAAAGAAACGACTGCTGTGCAAGCTCAGGCATGTTCAGCACCTTCACAAAGACCACAGGCTGCATCGAAACAGTCTGGATGAACAGAAGAAAGTAGTGCATGAAGAAGAAAAGGTGAAGAACAAAGGATGAATTCAGTGAAGGAAGAGGAGGAAGGGAAACCAACCAGATAAACAAACTGGAAATAGAATCAGGAAAAGTTGGTTAAAGTTGAAGGAAGACAACAGGAAGTGATGTGCATGACTGGTTTTGTAGAACAGGTGAGCAGGACAGGAGCTGAACTCGGGTTCTTGGAGCATGGCAAAGGATTATAGGATATAGGACAAGGCACAAGGGAGGCATTTTTAGTAAATAGAGGGGATGTGGTGTGGGATTTAGAGAGGCAGAAAATGGGTCGCCATGATGGGTGACTTGGCTTGAGACCCATGGCATGCGAGGAAACGCAGCTGCCCCCACTCTGGCTCGCACATATTCCTATTAACAAATGCAAACTAATTCAATAACGTTGGTTTAAACAAACATATTTGGCTCAGTCATCAAAGATGAAATGTTCAAAGCCTTCAACTTCAACATCTTCCGCTCTCAAAAAAGAAAACTATTAAGACCAAACTGTAGCTAACAATATGCATGTAAAGGCAACATAAATGTTGGTATTTATCATGAGCTGTGTCTGTTCAGACAGTGCAAAGCTATTGGTCAGTGCACCACATGCATAGCATATTTTAAACAGCAATATGACATTATATGGCCAGAGCTTGTGTACTTTGGCAGCAAGCAGGCTCTGTCGGAGGATTCAAATTAAATCAAATCACCGCACACGCTGTCGGAGGTTTGCACCCAAAAGCAAAAATAGGAAATCCACATTCCACATAACGCAAACTAGTACATGCTGCTCCACCAGCTACAGAAATATGTTCATATGGCAGAACCTAAACATTCCACATCATGCAAAAACATTTATTCAAGCAAAAATGCATGCAGTCCAACCATAAGCCACATCCCAGCAATTACTTATTTATATACATACTTGGATTTCTTTTTTTTTTCCTTCTCTTTTCTTCCTTTTGACTTTATATGTGTGTGTGTGTGTGTGTGTGCATGTGCTTATAGCAATGGCAGGCTACGTTTAGCACTGACTCTGACACCTCCTTGGCTTTTGCTTCAGTGCTGCAGCAGAATACCTAAGATGAGGGCCATCTGGTTTCACTAAGACTTTCACCTAGTCCTTTGGGAGTCCTTGGAAGGGACCGACAAGTGCGACAACAGCTCATTGCTGTTGTGCTTTTTTCCTGTCAATATCATTTCTTTTTACCTTTAGTGCTTTTTACTTATCTTTTGTGTTTTACTCGGCAAGAAAACAAGGTCAAGTTGCCTCTACGGTTCTCAAGCTCATGCTCTTGGGAGTAGTTCATAAGTAGGTATCCTCCTTTTGAGTCGTTGTTCTTCATCCTGTCTTGATCTTAAACCCTGGGATTATTTGCATCTGGATTTTTCCCATAGATGGACTGCATTTAGTCTAACATCTAATGTAATTTTTTTTTGTAAAAAAAAAAAAGCTTTGAAACTCTTGAATTTGCCCTCAAAGAGAGGACAGATAGAGCAGCTCTTTAGGCAGAAACAATCTAGTTTAAACAGAGCCACAATACCCAAAGCCAATAAACTGTCTTTTTCATGTACCCCTTCTTATTTTTCTTCATCTACACTTGCTCTTTGCCAAAAGGTCCATCCATATATGTGTAACCAATCAAAACCACCCCCTTTTCTCTCTTTCATTCATCTTCTGTTCCCCAATGTCAAATTCTCCAGCTGTACCCTAATTTTATGCCAAGTTGCATGTCTGGGTTTTATCAGCATACACATGTTTGTGTATGCATGTACACCTACACATGTGTGTTTAGATAGCTATAGATTTACATGGATTTGTTTTAGTGTTTTAATTTCCAATCCATTTAAACAGCAGGGCATAATAGAAAGTGATGTTATCCATAACAGGTCTTCGAGATTTGGAAAACATAAAGTGTTTTAAAAAGAGAATAAAACCCAAACAGTATTAAAAAAATTGTTTTATATGCTGTGGGGCATAAAAGCTTGTTAACATCACACAGATACAACACCAGTCCACTTGAAGCTACATTGCTTGAAATATGATCCAAAAAAGAAAAAGAAAAAGCCTGTTCAACTTCTAGCCCTGTTTTTAATCATTTTGTTGTTTTTTTAATTCGTGCTATTTTTTTCTCTCAGTTTCCACTGTGCGTAAAACAATTTATTTGGTTTACTTCTGCTGTTTGTTTGGCGGGGAAGTCCCAGTGCATTCACACTGTTGTTGAACCACAACAAAGTTCACTTGCAAGAGATCCAAGGAAAACTTCGGTTTTCAGGCTGACCAGGCTTATCCTATTGGCTTTCCATCATAGGACTATCACATCGGCCACACTCAAAGGACCATCTGATGTACTCTATCTAATAGAGTCCAAACATTCATTCATTCATTTATTTGCTCATCTTCTCAGCCCGTTCTGTCCCTTTGTGTGTCATCACAATCAATCAATGTTTAAATTCAGGGTGTGACTCAAATGCAGTCTGTGTTACTCTTAACACCATTTTTCCACTTTGCTGTATCTGAGCAAACTCCGTTTAAATACAGAAGAGCTGAATAAGCAGCACTAATCATTCATGCACAAGGGACACAGACCATTACTTACATATGAGGGAGCCATACATGCCTCTGTTTGATCAGGATGTCTGCAGTCTGGCCTCTTTCATGATGGAACAAGGTTTTCTGAATGATCCAATTGAATTTTTTGAACCACACTGTGAAACTATGCAGATTCAAGTGCAGCCATTGAGACGCTTTTATGTCGAGGAGGGGGGGAGTGGGCATAAAACAAGTTTTCTTCTTCTCCAATTGTTAATGGTTTGTGTTATGAGGAGTTTTACTGCTGTTTACTTAATAAAGCCCTCTTTTTTTATGATCAGTCCAATTTGATTTAAGAACGATAAAAGCTCTTGATCCTCCAGCCTATGCCGGAACAGCAGGGAGCAAACAGTCAGAGAAGATGATAAAAAAAAAGGGGGGAAAAATAGACGTTTTTGTCTTGTCTTTTTTCAAAATTTTCCTTGCACATGTTGAACAAGCATCATGAGCACAGATGTATGTTATTGCAGTCTTTTGTTTTCTTTTTCTTTTTTCTTTACTCTTGCTTAATCCTACCTTTTCATGTCTTTGCAAATAAAGTTAAAGAACAAAAGACCCTTTTATAAAATTAAATGTCTGTACTAATTTTTCTTTAACAATTTATCAGTGGTTAGTTTCTTTTCTTTCGAATCATTAGAGTGCAAATACTGTGCCGTATTGATGATGACAGGTGGAAATCCTGTTTTATTTGCTTTTTGTTTAGAGTGGGTCCCGGGCTCAGATTGGATAAAAAAATTAATAAAACCCACGCTGAAACACAATCAGATCTGTGCTTGAAAGAGTGCAAAGGGGAGGGAAGGGGCTTTTTTTTATTGCTGCTGGTTCGTTGATGACGCCATGTGCCAGAGTGTTGTCGGTGTGGAGTCTTTACGTCTGATTTGAGTGTGTGTAGGAGAAAGAGGGAGCCAGTAGTGGCCAAACCGTAATGAGACAGTGAAGAATACGCTTGGCAGTATCAGCAACAGATCCGTCTGCTCCTGTACCTGTCTGCATGCTTCCAAAATGCCCTTTGCCCTCTTTCACTTATCTCCTGCACCTACAGTATAGCAGCCGGTGATTAAAAAAAAAAGAGATGGCAGGAAATGGAAAATGGAGCCACAAAGGCTTAGTGAAAAAACACTAACATGTTCGGATTTAAGGACCCACTCTGATCATCTTCTGATCTATTGTAAAAGTGTTCCCAGTGGTATTTTAATTATGATTATGCTGTTTAGGCAAAATTGAAAAACCTGTTGTTTTCTAGGACATAGTTTCTGTAGAGCAGCAGTGATTCATTAGAAACTCGTCTCTGAGTTGTGGGTGGGACCATTGTCCTGGAGCAACCCCACCTTCCTTCCCCTCCCCGTTGCTGAGAGCTCTCTGTTTACATGCTCTCCTGCTAGCTTACACCCCCTCACAACCCCAACCTAACATAACCTGTGCATAAAAAAAGACGAGCAATATTAGAGCTACCCAACTCTATAGTTTTGAGGAAGATACCAGCTCAGACAAGGAAAGCAAAAACATCCATGGATCTATTTGTCTACAATTGGATGGATCAGAATAGAAAAGAGTAGGAAGCTTTTGCTCCTGAGCTGCAAAAATTTGAATAAAGAAATACCCAGGTATGCAATTTTGATCTTAATTTTATTTAATATATATGTCCTCCATCATTTTAAAAATGCTAAAAAAACATATTGAAAACTCAAAGAACACAATTGTCATTGGACAATTGTTTGGGAAGGTTTGGGAAAATCTCTCAAACGTTTTGAAAACCACATACTGTTTTTGACGCATCTGATTGGTCAGTTTATAATTTGAATAACTTGCGATAAAGAAAACAATATCATGAAAAAAAATAAGGTTAGCAAGAACATTTTAAAAAGATTTAGCAGAGCAATAATGGTTATTTTGACAAATATGACCGAGTAATTTCTCAATAGGAGTCTATGGGATTTTGGCTTATGGGAACCAGCATTTCCTGTTTGGAAGGCAAGGGGTGAGGGGTCACTCAGTCCAGTTCTCATATACAGTTGATGGGGAAAGCTCTAATTTTACATCCAAACATTATTCAAATTTCTTTTCTTTATGTACATTATGTACAGACTTTGTTAAATATTTAGTATTCTTTGTTTTCTTTTTGTCTTTTCTGGATGTTGTTGTTTTTAAAAAAAAAAAGAACAACAGGAGGATGGCTTTTTTGTGGTTTTTAAATTTTTTTATCATTGACTGAGCTTACCGTAAGTGGAGCCGCTTCCTGCTGAGCTCTGGCTCTTCTGCTGTTATTGGTGTGCCGCAAAGGGCAGGTACAGAACAAACAACAAATCGATAGGTGGATGCCAGCCACATTGATGGCCCTCTTGCCCCAAATCTTTTATTGGAAGCTCAATAAGTTTGGTGTGGTTTTCCCTGAAAATATCATCTTCTGCTGTCCTTCAGTGACTACATGCGCTCTTTCTACACGTGGCAGTTGTCTTCCTACACACCTTTCACCTTTTTTCCTCCCATGCACAACTTCAGACTATCATCCTTGCATTTCTGTGCTTGCACAACGTTAATCAACATTCTAGCTTTCATTTTTTTTCTCCTTTATAAAGTTTTCTCTTGAGGAAATTCACTTAAATGAGAGTTTATGGGCACTAAATCCTTTGATCCCCTGAACCTGCAATGCTGTAATCAGGTCTGATTGGTGGATGAAGAGTCGAGACGTAAGATAAGTGCCAGGGAGGAAGATAGAGGAGGAAGGGGAGGAAATGAAGGTGCTGGTGATGGAGTAGGATAAGTGGAAGGAGCTCGCTGGTAGTCCGAAGGGGGGGGGAGCTTCTGAACTTTGGCCATCAATTTCACGTGATCCCTGCTCCAGCAGAGCAACCTTGCCATCTGGCCACAGTCAATAGTAGACATTGATGGAAAGGAAAAAATAGTCGGACAAGTGGTGAAGCGAAGGGGGGTGAGGAATCCAGCTCACGAGTTTATTGGTCATCATTTTCATGATAATGTGTTTTCTTGCAACAATTCAGCTTAATGTCTTTCAAATGTTATGAGCATTAAACAGGAATAAAATATCCTATGTGTACCAAAGAATGTATAATTACTATTGTTCTTCAAAAAGTAAATACCCAAATGTTTGGGAGTATAAATCGGAGCAGCAAAAAAATGCATTATAAAGAAGAAAGAATCACACATAAGTTGCACTTCATAGAGGAAACTACAATGCTTATGAACAAATCCACCAAGTCTGGCGTAATACTATGTTCACACCAAACTTCATTTACGCTTCAAATTACTGTCCGGTGTCACTTTTTAGATGCACAACAAATTTGCATCTACTGTCTCTTTCTATGTGCGTCAAAATTCTTTATATGTAATTTACAATGCATGTAAGTCACAGATATTATTGAGAGATCAGATTTATTTACTTTTGAAGAGTTCTGCAAAAGCGACTGTAATCACGTCTCCATGTCTGGGTTCATGAAATCAGGCAGAGTTGTTTTTTACGGCAATCTTTACCTTCTACTGCAGCAGTCAGCGTCGTGATGATGGCACTTTCAGCAGTACTTCCAAGTCTCTTTGACCCAGTTTGATAACTTGCTGTTCTGCATTAGTCCGATGAAGGTAAAAATAATAACACGACTAATCATGTCTCAATGCAAATAAGACAAACATCATCAAGTTCAAGAGGAGAGCGATCAGATGCCGTGGTTATTCTTCTGCATTGCTGTCAGTAGTAAATACTCCTACACACACCTACAGTGCCTTCTAGTGGTTGTTAGTGGGAAACAAGCACCAAAGGACAACTGGTTGTTAGTGGGAAAATAACAAATAGATGAGCCAATATTAGTTTTTTATAAGTCAATTCTCAGTAAAAGTCGCACCCTAGTCAAGAATTTGAAAAAAAACAAAAAACAACTCAGGCTTATATTCCCCAAAAATACAATAGCTAGTTAGCATATTAATATATAACACTGGGAAATGTTAATAGAAAATCTTCAGAAAATTTTTCACTTTCAAGGTGAGTAAAGATAAGAAAAAAAGTATTTTAGGATTCATCAGCATTTTTATCTTTTAAGCCGTATATTTCCCAGAATTTAGCAATTTAAATGAACGGGATAGGGTCATTTTTCTCCTTCTCATCAAATGAGAGCTGTGAGAGAGATGCAGGTTCTGCAGAAAGTGAAGGAGTGATGACTTTTGGAGTGGCCCAGCTCATGCATAAAGAAGAGCGAGGGGATGTGGCCTGGACCACCAGCTTCATGCATATACATCAGCCAAAAACCCAGGTGACTGAATGGATGCAACACAGGTTGCAGTGCTGGTCTGCCAGGTTGTGTCTTAAAGGTTCCACACTTTCACTCCCCGAATAAAGGTTGGACGGAAAAGTTCACAGCACGGTTAAGAGGATTTTTCTTTTGAGAAGAAAATTCACCCTCCAGGATTTGGTTGTTGATGACAAAGGTTTCCAAGGGCTCAAATCTTTAGTAATGACAAGTAGGCAAAACGATGTTTTACCAAGACGTTTTTTCATAGATCAGGTTTTTTTAAATGGCAAATAAATGTAAAAATAACCTGAGAGCGACCTTTTTCAGGAAACCCTCCTTTTCCCAAAATGTAGGGAATCAGCAAAGTCAGGATTCAATTAATTTTTTTTGTAACTGAATTAAAAACAAAATGAGAAACATAATTGTCTCAAAGTTTTGTACATAAAGTAAATTTTACTTTTAGATTTTATGAATGATAAGAGTCTTTAGATGACTGCTAAATTTTTTACCTGCCAAGGACAAAGTAAATGTAGAGCATATCTATAACAGCATTTACAGGCTTCCCACCCAGGTCTTTTGACATTTTTCATAGTCATCCTGCACCCTTCTGCCTCCATATTCTAACAACAACCTCCTGATCTTGTCATATAGGCGAGTTATTTATCCCACTCTCCAACTGTTCTCGCTGTGCTGAAGTCTCATATCCTCTCTGACCCTCCTTGTCACATCCTCTTGTTTTTTTTTCCAGCTCTCCAAGTGACATTAGGCAATTATGAGGCACACTCATCTGACTGGTCCCCTCTCATTTCACGTCCTTGCATATTCATAATTGTTGTTCTTCCACAGAAAGGTGCCTCCAAACATGTCATTAGTGCTTCGTTTTGCACTAATGGCCTACTAAGACAGGCCCAGCTCCCAGCTCCACCCGTCACAAGACTCCCATCTGGGGATCTGCATGCACACGTATTGTTGCATTTTGTTTTGAAGACTTTGGGGTCGGTTTGGGATTGATCAGTTGTATTGGCAGCATTGCTCAATGTTAGACCTCAACCAGTTTTTCTGGCCTTGGGCTGCTGCAGTTGGTTTGACGTACCTTTGCTTGACATCCTTGGGCTGATTCTTTGTTGCTCCCAAGTTTAGTCCAAACATGGGGCTTTTAGAAATTTGACTGTTTATTGGAATAATTTTGCTTTTAGGCAAATAGCTACGGAATTCTTAAAGATCTGCATGTTTAAAACAGTCAACTCTGATAATTATTGATCAAATCCTAATATCGACTTTTAAATGCTAATTTACATTTTCAATAATATAAATTATTTTTTTTAAAATTTAGAATCAAGTGGTTTGGAGCCATGATCATAACTGCACTTATGGGTGCTTAAGGGCTGTCTGAGAGTGAAAAACATTTAAATCTGTGTGGGGCAAGCAGGTAGCCGGCACAAGCTATCAAGGTCGTAGACTGCTCAGGCATGCAGCGGGCGACAGGTCGTAGCAAACACTTATGCAACATGTGGGTAAGTGTGAAGTAAGTGAGCTTCTTCTCATCTGAATTTTTCATTATTTCAACCCCTCTTTGAGCTCCATATGTGCAGCCTGACTGTTTGAAATTAGGAAATTAGACAATCAGAGTGTAGCTTGTGTGGGCATCCTATGGGCGTCCTACAGGCACGTGCTCACCCCGTGGTCAGTAAGGGGCCAGTACTCGCACCCTACTACTGACTAGAGTGGGACCTAAGAACACCATTCGACAGCATCCCCCGTACGTCAAAGGTGCATGTAACTTACATTAGCCTTACAAATACTTCACATTACACTTACCCCACAATCGTATGTTCCATTTTCATGATGTCCCTTGAGGTGGCCGTGTGGGCCTCAAGAGAACTGTAAAGCTGCATTCACAACGCCCTTGGCAATAAGCGTTCAAGCAGCCACTTTCAATGAGAAGTCTGTAAACACGTTTCATGCTTTGGCTTTCAAAACTCTTGGGATCACACATAGCTATGCAAGTTTTTACGATCATTTTCAGGCTCTACGTATTAAACGCACAGCAATTGAACACGTGTTGCACGTTAAAATAGGTCAAAGTGTGACCAGTCGGGGACTCCGATTTGGTAATTATGTATGCATGGCGTCCATTTTAATCCACTGAACTGCCAACCATTTGAAAATTGATCATGAAGGAGAAATTCATAATTGCAGTTTGAGCCTGGTTGGAAAAAAACCTGGAGCAAGTTTCGCAAGATTTTTCACCGCTTTGACATTTCACACCAAGCCTCTTCCAACTGTAGGTGGTGGACATGCGCTAGTAACCAGTAGCAAAAGAACAATGAGAAGAATCCCCTTCCTGATTGTGCAGCGTATATGCCCATCCTGGAGCCAACGTTTAGGGCATTCTTGAACGAGCATCAGATGCCCAGTGGGTTAGTAGCTTCAGACACACCTCTCTCTTCTCTACGACCCTCCACAGACCTGCAACCCAAAAACCCATTGCACCCACAGGGGTCAACCCCTCATATGGGTTCATGTGACTGAGTTGCCCCTTTTTCCCTATATTGTTGGAAACTTTCTCTCCAAATTTTGCTTCCATGATTTTCCACTACCTTAAAATTAAGTGGAATCTTCAGTCTATCAAGGTTAATGCAGCGAACACTGCCACCCACTTTGTAGTCGACTAAAGAAGGGTTCTTAAAGGTGCCCACTTCACTTATTCTCATAGTTCCACCCTCTCACATATGCAAGCACACTCAGAGCCACCCACCACCAAATGAGACCTGACTCCTTGACGTCTCTCTACGGAGAGGTACTTCCTTTAATGGCCTTGGACTCATCTCCTATCTCCCCTGGAATTCACCTGTCTAACCCCACACACCTCAGGAGTTTGACAAGATGGAGAGAGAATGTTTGTTTACTTGAAGGTGCTTGAGTTCGATAAACTGCCTCTCCCTAAGACAGGTAAACAGAATGTTCTTCCCCCATTTTGTTTGTTTGTTTTTCCTCACTTCCTCCCTTTCTTTTGATAGGGGTGAGGCTTGCTGGAGCTGTTCTTGACAATTACACTGTTCTCTTATCTTTGCCCATGCCTATCCATGTAGCCCGGGATGTCAGGGAAACTGCTCGTCTTGCAAGTTTTTGCCTTTTAAAGGCTGGATGCCATTTTTCAGACATTTAGGGCTAAAGGTGGGAAGGAGACAGATTACTGAGATATACCTGGTTTGACGTGTCAAAAACCCTTAAAGTCAGCTAAAAACATCTGCTCTAAATATAAATACAAAGGTTACCACTTTGTACTCTGGGTGGAAAATAAGACACCCAGCACTCCACAGACATTCACATATTGGAATGCATTTAGATGTATAGGGATGGACATGAGAGAAATGAATATGTTTCAAGTTTATAACAGAATGGGTCCGTGAATGAGTGTAAAATTTTCAGGATGATTATCAAGATTATATTCTAAAGAATTTTGTTAATTAAGGTAAATGACATGAGTGGGAAATAAAAGATGAAGTGTTTGCCTTTGTTTTCTCTTTGCCTTTTTGAATTTATAGAATTAATCTCTGCTTTTATTTCTTAACAATCCCCTTTTTTTTGATAACTAATGAAAAATGACAGTGTTGTCATTTTTATGACCTTACAAGAACTGGTATCCTGATTGGAAGTACTGTGGAACCCCATATTTGCCATCACCGACTTGGTCTACATCCCATGTGTCTCATCCTTTCATATTTTTGAATCCCATCTCTATCCATACCTTTTAATTGTGGGGAAGACCCACCAGAGAAAAAGAAAAGCTGCGTTTGCCTATGGGTTCTTGATGTGGTCGGAAAAACACACCGATTTTGCCCTTCTTTGCCCTTCAGTTAATAACGGCTTGAGCTGAGTTCATATTTACTCAGCCCCCCCCCCCCGTCATTTGGTTTCTCTCTTTGTTTCTCTTGAGTTTTGTGTTTTTTTTATTTTATTTGGATGTAAATTTTGCCCACGATTGCACAAGCTTCCTAATACAGAGAATCTGGGAATAGAAGCTGTTGAGCTTCGGCCGTTTTATGAGCAATTCTGCTGAAATGGCTGTCCTGTGAGGCTGTGAGGTGGGGGGTATCTTTGTTGGAGACAGTGATTAGATTTCTCCTGTGTTGCTGCTTTATCTGTGTTTGGTCCTTTTCTCAATGTGTGTGTTTATCCATACGCTATGTATACAAACTACTGAAACCACCTTTTTGACATAGAAAAAACTGTAACATTTCGCTCAGATGTACCTTTGAAAACATGTTCTTGATATTTATTTACTGTCAATCTTGCATAGTTGATGAGAAATGAATCTCTTGTTTTTGTGTCTTTCACGGTTTCGTGATCCATTATCCAGTCGCATGAACAAAGCCAACGACCCATAAACTGCCTCTAGTTTGCAGGATTTTTTATTTATTACAAATTTCATTGATAATTAACGCGCCACCTAATCAGGCACATGTGCGTTATAGTAAACAGTCCATCATAAACAGTGCTGTAGCTCGACGCCTTTATGGAGCCGTCTCCCTGTTAATGGGCACTCCTGCTTGTGTCTGGACTGCTGGTTTGATGAGAAATCTGACGGTGGTGGAGGTGCAAAGCAAATGAAACGGTTTAGAACAGAAGCAGCTGGGCCTGCCTGCAACTTAAGGGCCTATTCTTTTCAGACTCCTTTAATGAATGTAAGACACTGTGAACTATTGTTCCACTTTCACAATGTTTATTGTACCATGTCTTTAACTTCTAGCGAAGCATATCTGTGCCTCTTTTCGTGGCTGTCGTTCCTCGTTTTCTTAGCTTTTCTCTCCCTGCGGTCTTTTCTGGTGCAGCAGTCTGCTGTAAGCCTGGTGTGCCCGCTAATCAGTTAACCTGATTAAGCTGATGATGAAATGAAGTCATTGCACTCAGTGAAAATAATAATTTGAGTATTAGGTGTTAGGTGCTTTTGCAGCAGGTTGAGTCTGTTTGGATTAAAGTCTTTTCCACTGTGGGACGGAGGCGACAGTTTGGATCTACTTTAGACTTTTTTTTCACTTAGAAATTAAAGAAAAAGTGAGGAAAAGGTTGCTTTTCAAAATCTTCTGCAATTTTGTGAATTTTTTTAAATCCAGAGTTAAGACTTGTTCAAACGAGATGAAGCCATTTTAGATGGACCATTGATTGGCTATTTTTCTACTTTCCTAAAATAATTTGTACACTTTTGCAAGAGTCCATTTTAACACTTTCAATCCTTCTTAAATCGTGATAATTGTAAGCTCATTTCCAAATTTTCTTGATTTAAAAGACAATGAAAAGTGAAAGGGCTTTAGACTGTTAATTGAATTTTTGCCACTTTATTATATGTTTGTAAAGCATGTAGACCAGGGGTCGGCACCCTTTACCACTCAAAGAGTCAATTGAATCGGTTAGTTCAAAAGGGGCCCAAGTCCACAATTTTTCAAAATAGAGATATATGTTCTATGGTCTTCAAGGGAAAAGCTATCTGATTATGTGCAAAAAAGTTCCAAGTCCGTTGTAATGTATTGACTATGCTTGACATTTAAAATGCATTAATGCAAATTCCTGGACTTGGACCTCTCTTGCATGGGTTTTGCTTTATCCCATAGATGGCAGCACTAGTTATCCAATATGGCAGCGACCCTGTTTAATTCAAGAAGGGCCCAAGTCCAGAGACTTTAGTTTGCTAGTCCTCTGAAATTAAAAAACTGAGGTGCTTCATTTTATAGCATTTGTAAGCTATGAACTGGTGCTAAATGTGGGTAAAGTATTAATCATTTGGTGTAGCCTCCCTTTGAGCTATGCAATTAAAATCATTTAATGGAAAAACAAACCTCTTGGACTTGGGCCCCTTTTGAACTAACTGATTCAATTGGATCAGTTTCCCACAGAAATGAAAGAAGAGGGAGCCGCAACACTAGGGGTGGTAGAAAAAATGTTTTTGCCGATAAATCATGATAGTTCGTTTTGAGAGACTTGTAATGATTCAAAATGCTGTCAGGATATGTTTTTAATTATTTAATTATTTATTTATTTATTTTTTTGAGTGTGATGTTGTTTCCATTGATCTTTTGTCCATTTTCCACAACCTTGAACAGACTTTCACGTCTGTCAAACACAAAGTTAAGATGAGTGAGATAAAGGAAACAAATTCACTTTGATGTAGACTCCTTTCTATTTTTTTATCTTTATATCCAGTAAACTCAATAAAGTATATAAATTTTATGGATGCCAACTATTTTTTATGAGGAAGCAGCTGTTAGTTTGTTGCGGGTCTGAAATCATAAGCATTTACCCCCATGTGCCCCCCCCCCCATCCAGCGTGTTTTACACAGACAGCGCAACATACAGTCATCATTGCAGCAAATTGTCAGGATAGTAGGGGTGCCCTAATGCAAATGTAATTAATTTTTATGCGGAAATGGGTGGTTTTAGTCTGGGAAAACTGCTGGCAAAAAATAAAAAATTGGCTCTTTTTTTGGGGGCGCTACGAGAATGCCACTGACTGTCTTTTTAGAAGATCTTTCCACCCCATAACAGACTCTGGTCGGCGTTCACAGCTGCAGACACGCCTCCTCTCCGCGTTCATGCTGCTCCCTTTTTTCTGTCCGCTTGTACCACCCAACGGTGTTTAAGGCACCACGATAATCTTAGCACATGATAGTTATTTTGCAAAACCTTAGAGAGCCGCAGCACAGGAATAAAGGGGCCGCGGGTTGCCAACCCCTGGTGAAAACAAATACAAAACTCTTGGTTGTATACATTAGAATTTCAATGTAGCCTTAATTTATCACTGTATGATGTGTTTAAACCAGTTTGACTGAAGAGTCTAAAACTAAGTCACTTTGAGTAAAATAAAGCGAGTTTAAGTCGTCCCCAAAGCACAGCTGCTTTCAAAAGGGAAAGGTTTGGCGTTATTGAAAGCAGAAATCAACGACAGGTGTGTGTCAATAGATTAACAAAAACTCTAACCTGGGCTTGATTACAGGCTACACACCTGTCACTCGTAATGATATTAAATGGCAAAGGGACATGAAAGACTGCTCCACATACAGTAAATGCCGTCAAAAAGCAGGTCATGTATAGGAGGTATGAAGCTTTCTCTTGGTGTTCGGGTTAGTAGTTTTGTAGAGCATAGGTTATGGCCATTGACTGTAAAAGACTGTATAAGATAACTGGACTTGGTAATCCCTCCAAAATCCTATAGACTTCTATTGAGAAATAAACTCAGCCATTATATTTGTTAGAATAACCACTCTTGCTTTACTGCTTGTTTTTAATATTTTGTTGCTAATCTTAATTTTTTTTCCATGAAATTTTTTTTCTTTATTGCAAGTTGTTCAAGTTATGAACTGACCAATCACGTCAAGTGTTTGAAAAGTTTATTGACAGTTTCTCCTGAGCCTGCTTTCAGTGGAAGGGGTGAGGTTGCTATAGATACGTTGGCTCAGAGCAACTCGGACCAATCGCTGTTTACTCACTATGTCTGGCTCCAGCATTGCAGCGTCCATATTACGTAAAAAATGGCAACAGAAATGACTTTGTTTGGTTGGAGGTGGAAGTAAGCCATTTTCTATGGGTGACGTCACACTCACTAGGTCTAGTTCTCTCCTACAGTCAATGGTTATGGGTCATTCCCTCTCCAGTCTTATTGCTTTCCATAATTACGAAATCATTTTTTATTTGATCAGGATTTAAAAAGCTCTTGGAGGAAGACTGGGATGATGAAGATGCCATAAAACTCA
Organism: Oryzias latipes; assembly: GCF_053564925.1. Lineage (NCBI taxonomy): Eukaryota > Metazoa > Chordata > Actinopteri > Beloniformes > Adrianichthyidae > Oryzias > Oryzias latipes. The sequence continues at coordinate 13,536,340 of NC_136240.1, forward strand.
CCAAAGTGAGTGAATTTGTTCCCAATGAAGCAGACAACAACATTGCTATTGACCAACAGTTCATACAAATGTATCCAATTGAGCTTATGAAGATTTATCATCAAATAAAATAAAAAAAAAAAGTGATTTCTGTGCAGTTAGGGGCGGCCCCTTTAGGGAGTACCAAGATACGATCAGTCCATGTCATTGGTTGCCTTCTCCCTTTCACAGTCAAGCTGGCTAACCCTAAAGTAACACTCTCTCTTGATGAGTGATCCTTTTATTTTTGCATGAGCGCCTTTACGGAAAGAGCCTGGGAGCTTCAGGGCGAAAGATGCTATCAGACTCTGTTCCCAGGGAAGCGAGCAGCAAGCGTACATGCCATTTATTCAGGAAAGGTTCCGGGTCAGAACAGGCTGTAATGATAGCATAATCTGTCCATAAATTCACTGTTCTCCCTCCTTTCCTGCCTTTAGTTTGTTTTATTGGTCCTCTTTTTTTTGCGTTCTTGTTTCTTTAAGCAAATTTCCTTCCGAACGTGTTTAATTACTGTACAGTTATCTCAAATTAGTGTATTTTCCTTCTGCCTTGTAGACTTTAGTCTGTTGTTTTTCCACCATAAAGGGGGTGTAATGGGAGAAACAGATAAACCTGGTGACATCAAATGTTTCATAGGAAGACAGTGCAGCTTAGACCTCCCCTTTGCAGATAAGCTGTCAGAAGTACCTGAACATCCGCAAAAGTTCTGAACTTTAGATGGAATCGTAAACATATATCATTGATAAGAACAGAGGGAGGTTATGAAAACATATTTCATAGCTCTCTGCATTAAAGTGCAGGCCATGACTTCTGTGAGCCTGAGTGCAAAAGGGATAAAGGCGATATGCCGGCATAATCATTAATTCTTGATGAAGAGAATATTGGTCAAACCCTGATACAGATATGATTTTCCTTTGGATGCTGTAGCTGAAATAGATATTTATTGTGCTTTTTGTGGTGTGATGGCAACACCATATATATATCCTCAATCCATTTATTGTGCTTTGTTCTTGCTTTTGTTGTTCTAAAGGGAGATTTGCAAATAAAGCTAAGAAACTGCCCCTGTTTTCTTTGATGTAAAGCTTGTGACATCCAAAGAGATCCCTATAAAAGTCTGCTCAGTGCCCATGAGGTCACCGGCTTGCCAAGTCAGCTCTGCTTTGCCACTGGCCAGCTTCTCGGTCAGTCAATCCACTCCCATTTGTGATGTGGCCTCAGGCTCTGGATGTTTATTACATCTCTGGGTACTTCCCCCTCAGCTCTTGTCATCTGAGAATGAATCACTACTCTGGCTCCAGTTGGTGTAGAGGTCAGGCAATTTGACCCGAGAGACTAATTGCCCAAGGACAGCAGGGAGGATAATACTGTCCAGATAATGCATGGCACTGTAATCTCTTAAAAGTGAAAAACGGTTCAGTCGTGCAAGATTGTTAGAAGCTATGAACAGAAGTAAACAAGTATTATTGGAGCCTAAACATTTTTTATTTATAAAGGGCATAATAAAAAATAATAACGCTGTCAACCCACGAAATTTCAACATCAACAGTCACCTCATGAATCATCGCAAATTCATTTCACATTTGAATCTACTTATTTATTTAACTGTAAAAACCTACTTTCCAGTTTTTCATTGTTAAAGTATGACAAAACCGTAGAAAGCCGGGTTTCTTAAATAAATATAATTTTACTCAGTGGAGTTCAGGATCTGAATATAAAACACACTAAACGCATAAAATGGTAAATTGTGGCTAAAATAAAAAGTACAGCACTCACCTGGGAGGAAAAAAAGTAGTTCCATCTTTGAATAAAAATGTGTCAAGCATGCTCAGTGTCATCTTTCAGTAGGGTTGGGCGATGTCCCCTAATTTGGCCGTTGACGATGTTTGCTGTCAACCATCGTGATGGACGATGACATCGTCGGGGGGGGGGGGTTCTTATATAACTGCTATTCGTTATTTTGCTTTTTTCATTTTATTTCCCAACTAATGGTTAATCCGCGATGATCCAGTATAAACTGAGGGAAGTGACTTTAACAGAAAAAGTAACAAGCAAAATAGAAAAGAAGTGGTCCGCTCCCGCACTTAACTAGCGAAGTGGACCGGCGGAGGGCGGATTTACAGCTTTATGTTTGATGGGAAGGGGGGGGGGGGGGGGGTACATGAGCGGTGTGTGTGGGAGATTTAAGACTGCGATCCGTCCCGCAGCTCTAGGGGTACGAGCTATCAAACTCAGAACCGGGTCTAAACGTGTGTCTGAGCACAGTTCGGATCGTCAGCACACACAGCGGACACAAAGCAGAAATGTCGCTCAGTCCTTAGAAAACATTCAATCAATCACCTGGATTTGTGTTTCCAGTCGTGTCCCGGCTAAATAAAGGCTGATGTTATTCACAGGATGCAGCACCATCCAAAGCTAATGTTGTTAGCCCGTGTTAGCTAATCCTGGCTACGTTCAGAAAAAGCACTGACCACACGGATTAAAATTCAAATGATGAGCGAACAGGTGTTTCATAATAACCGTAACATTATTAAAAGCACGTTTAGAAGATCATCTCGTATTTTACCGAGCTGACATGTCAATGTATATAGCTGCTCGCCGCTGTTATCGTTTTGTATTGAATTGTTACCTTCAATAAAGTTTGGAAAAAAAGCCGCTCAGCGGAAGTTGTATCCTCTTCCGGTTTTCAAACTGCGCATGTGCGAATACTGCGCGTGTGCGAATGATTTATTCCGACCGAAATTGTGACCTTAGTGAACGTTTTTATATTCTGAAAACATTTTTCTGGGCCCATCTACACGGTTGGATACTAATCCGACCATTGATCCCATCAAGATATTTTGTACATGTAACCGCGGCTTATGATGTCGACGCGCAACGTGGCGGGGGCGTGGCATCACGATGGTGGTCTCTCCATCGGGATGTCAGTCACCCATCACGATGGACGATGATCGTCCATCGGCACAACCCTATCTTTCAGTATTGAATCATATGATGAAACTTAAACATTGCAGTGAGATCCCTTGGCTTATTTGTGTTAGTGAGGGCTTTCGTACTCTTTGAGATTCTTAAACGAAAATGTTTATTGCTTCTACAGCTTATTGTTCAGAACTCGTCATCAAGTCATTTCCAGTTTTTCAATTGACATCTTTCTCAGTAAGCAACTAAAATAAGGCTGCGCACAAATTATAGGTGGTCAGCACTGTCTCCTCACAGCGAGACGGTTCAAATCCCACCTTTCTGTGTGGAGCGTGCGTGTTGTTCTTGTATACGTGGATTTTCTGTGGGCACTTCGGCATTCTCTCACAGACCAAGCACACGCTTTACAAGCTGATCGGTGACGGTAAATTGCCCCTTAAGTGTGAGAGTGTGGCCCTGTGATGGACTGGCAAACCCGTCCAGGCTGTACCTTACCTTCGCTCTAACTTAGCTGGGAAAGGCTCCAGCATCTGCAAGCGGCTGTAGAAATACACAAGTGATCTAAAATAAGAAGGAACTTACTGATAAAATACCTGCTCCTTTTTTTTTTACAAACAGCTAAATTACTCACACAGATTAAATAAAATGCTACAAGAACATTTAGTCGATATATTCTCTTACAACGTATTGATCACTGTGCACGTTTTTCTGTGTTAACTAAATTGCTGGCACCATTTTTCATATATTTTTTATTTATACAACAAACATCCAGGCGGGGTCCATGTCTTCCCAGTTGCTGAAAAAAGCTGAACACTGTTTAGATTTTAACGAATTAATGCAGCGTGCTTATAATTTATTTAACCCAAGAATGTGTTAGAGAATTTTGATGCCCAATTTACAACTTTGATTTTTTTTTTTGTTATTAAAAGAAGATGTCAAGTAAAGTCGGATGGTTAACCGTTTTTTTTCTTTCCCTTTTCTCCCCACAGAGGACCTGCTCCCGCCAGGCTTCCCAAACATCGACATGGGACCTCAACTTAAGGTGGTGGAGCGCACCCGCACAGCCACCATGCTGTGTGCTGCCAGTGGCAACCCCGACCCAGAAATCACCTGGTACAAAGACTTCCTCCCCATAGACCCTAGTGCAAGTAATGGTCGAATTAAACAGCTGCGCTCAGGTAAGGAAAACTTTTTTTTTCTCTCTCGATCTAACCTAAGCATATCATCCTAATCATAAAATATCAGTAAGAATGGTCCATAAGGCTTCTGTTGCTCTTCAGATGCCACCTTTTCTTTCTTTGTTAAGGAATTTCTTAAACAGCTGGCCTTCCTTTTTTTTTTTATAAACTCCATCTTACAGATGCTGGAATTGACGAAATGAAGTTTTATCCAAAAGAAAGACACAACAAGTCATTCGAGTGTCGAAAAATGTAGCTTAGATATCTATTGGCCCATGCTTATTATTAAAGATTATCTTTAAAATACTTTGCAGCTGTTTAAAAACAAAACAAAAAACGGTCAAACATAACCTAGAAAGGGTTTGGTGAAGTTTGCAGATGCAGGTGAACAGATGTGTGTCATAGCAGCCAACGGGTTTTAGATCCACAGTGTGCTGAAAAACTCTAAAGTGGATATGTTGTCTTGCCACCATTGATTAAAGCCCACTGAGAGACCCAGTAAAGCAAAGTCTAATTATATTGCTAATTAAGTGCAAGCCCTGGAGTGGCTCTGGGCAATAAGGATGGATATTTTAGGTCGATGATTTGTCACCATTGAAAAATCCAATGACTCCCATTTGATTTGTTCCTGCAAATGTAAATCAGGGTAGACACCACTAAATAAAGAGTCTGTTGCCATTGAGTTTCTGCCCTAGTTGTGGCCCTCAAGAGCTGCAGAGTCCAAAGAATCAATTTGTCATTTCAATTATTCCCATCTTAGGGGGTATGTGACACAGTTTACACCTTTGTAATGCGCTTAAAATTTTAAATTTATTATAAATGTGCTGGCGCCTTCAGTTTTTTGTAAACTGTTACTTCGTAAAACATCCTTGCAGATGTGTTTGATACATCTGCAGGGCTACAGTGCAGGTAAAGGAACTTTGCTAAAGGCCCACAACAACAAGATCTAAGAAAGACTCCCATTAATGTTTTTTTGTTTTGTTTATCCACCTGAGCAAATGAACTTCAAGGAATAGAGGAAGAAAAACAGGGAGTAGGTCAGGACAGACCTAATGAAAAGACAGCATCATGTTGTTTATATTGCCTTATGGCTCTAGAGGCTCTCAATACAGTGTTCCCTCGCTATATTGCGGTCAACCTTTCGTTAGCTTGCTGTTTCGTAGATTTGTTTTTATTGCAGTTCTGCATGCCGTTTTTCTCTCTCTCTCTCTTCAGTGCACCGTGTTCTGTTCCCTGATTGGCTGTTAACTCTGTCAATCAATCTCCTCCCTGCTATGTCTGGTGCAGTGTTGCCAGATTGGGTGGTTTTGTTTAGGGAAAATTACTTTGTCCTAGGTGAACTTAAAATTGGGCGGGTTTGGGGTCAGTTTAGCGTTTTTTTTGTTAGATAAACTTTTTGTGTGTGGAGTCTGGTATTTTTTTAATCACTTTTAGGCTGTAAAAACGTGACTCTATCTGGCAATGCTGGTCTGCTGTACAGAATGCGCTCAGCTTGCCAGCTTGCTGATCTTCAGTTGGGAACAGATCTTTGTCTTCATTCTATAATACTGGACTTATTTTTCTATAACAGTTGGAACCTTGAGAGAGAAAATTGAGAAATTGTTAATAGCTGTGTGCGAAAAGAGTCTAAAGGGTGTAGTGAGGGATTAGCCTTAAAACATCGGTAATTCCACTTCCTGGATTTCACCTATCGTGGGATATTTATGGAACTTATTCACCACGATGAACTAGGGAACACTGTACTGGAAACTCTGGAAAAACAGGCAAAAAACGTGTTAGATCCTAATGATGCAGTTTTACCTTCACAACAAAAACCGTTAATGTAACTGATCTACGTAATGTCAATGGAGGCAAATGGGTGAGTGTTACAGTTAAACTGCAACTATTTGTCCAACATTTGTCTGTGACTCATTCATTGTGTGAAAAGTTGTATTTGAAAGCCTGATCGAAGCTTCCTGTCTGTCTCTGGTCTGTCTCATGTGTTAATCTGTATTGTAACACTTTCAACTGTCTTTGTGTGTCCTGTTTGACTGTCAGACTCTTTTGTCTCTGAAATAAGTTCTTAATAATTTCTGAAATATATATATTTCTTCAAAATGTTTGAAACTCCGATGAGCCTCATTGCACATCTGGGAGTTTTTAAACAGGTTTAAATTGATTTTTCACCCTTAAATTGCAATAAGAACCAGTTAATAACACAGATTAAAAATAGAGCTAAATTTATTAATAATTTGGATTAAATGGATTGAAAATTAGAAAAATGAGAAAAAATATGATATTTGTAAAACCGAAAATTGAAAATAAAAATCAAATTTAAATTTTGACTAGCTCCTTCAACCCTTTTCTAAACTCAACTATGTTGTTCTTCCCTTCTTTTTACTTTACGTTTCTTGCTTTTTGGTTTTCAGATCCTTTTGGTAAGTGTCACTCAAAAACGATCAAGCCAACCCTCTCCCCCTGAAGCAAATGGCTTTTTTAAACCACTTTTCAAAATGCATGAATCCCGTCCCTTCTCTTATCCTAAACCTTTTCCTTCCTTCTCTTCCCAGTTATCTCCCTTTTTTGCCCTCAATCTCATTAATCATCTCCTATTTTCACCCACTCTTGCACAAAGTAAAAAAGGCACGTAGCGTTTTTTTCTGCTATGTTTTTGGGTTTGAAAAACTTTTAGCAGTTTTAGCCACAAAATAAAAAAGCACCTTCCGATGGAGTCAGAGTTCAGAGTGGGTTTTTTTTTGTGTGGTTTCTAAGCGAGAGGAGCCTGAATTTTCTGCTATAGTATAGTTTTTCTTTAGAGTTTTATAGTTTTGCAGAATTTTTTTTCTTTTCGCTCAAATGTATTCAAATGTTAAAAAAAGTTTAGCCCCAGTTCTCCCAATAAAAGCTTTGCTGAGATATTTTTGGACTCCCTATAAAATTGAACTCACAGCAGCTCAGAGAACTTTTTGATGCTTTTCAGGAGACAGGCTGAGCAAATTCACTTTACAGCTGCACCCTTCAGACCTACAGTCAGGTTGGGTCATCTATCTGCTTTTTTACAGATGCTGTTTTGTTCCAGCTGTGGCCTTAAGTTCAGAGTTTTCAAACAGTAAAAAAGTATATTTAAAGTGTGTTTTAATATTGTTTGTCCTAGGTAAAGCCATTTTGTGGGCTCAGGTTACAATATCATGAAACGTGCAAAAAAAAGGAGGGTAGTGTGGAAAGTTTAAAATCCAGCTTCGCAGATCGTCATCTTTTAAATATTTTTTTTAGTAATCAGATTGCTTTTTACAAGCCTCTGCTGTTTGCTGTTAGCAGGCACACACTAAAAGCCTCAGCAGGCAACCCTCAATCTGCAAGTATCCTGATTGAAAAGTAACTGAGAAAATGAGAAATAAACTGGCAAAGATGTTTTCAAGGAACTTCCTACTTTCCAGCTCATGTAAATGCATGAGCCTCCTCCTCATGGCCTTCCTTTTCTGATGCTGTGAGACAATCGTGATTCTGTCTTTCCTCTTCTAAATAAAAAAGAAAAAGCCTCTCACTCAAAGCTTTCAGCGCGATGACTTTTGTTTGGGAGACAGCTGCAGAGCAGGCAGACTCGTTCCTTATGTTCATGAGCGCGCTGTGCTGGTGGCGCAGTGATATTTGCATTCAGGTCCCCCGAGGACCTCCTTTAGAGGTATGTAGGGAGCCTGACATTTCTCCCAGAGTTCCCGTGCCTGCAGACCCCAGGCCCTCGCTGCCCTTGTCAGCCAGAACAGATTAAGCACAGACCACAGTGACAGTGAGAGGATGAGAAAAAAAAGTAGATTAATAAATACAAGACTCTAAATGTTATGATCTGGCACTACGTGGCTCCCTTTCATGCATAGATTTGCACACATGCTCACAGCGAGTTGATAATCTGCATAAACACATATTTGCTTGCGCTGTTGCTGCTCTGGAGGAAGAAGTTGGGACTTCTGCAGATGCGCTAACAATAGGCAGGTTCCCAACCCCCTCCACTCCTAAACCTGCTGCGACATCACAAGGATCCTAGGGGGGGCTGTCGCTAAGAGAAGGTCAGATAGAAGCCCTCCTGAGGGTGGTCAGACTTTTGACACTCGGCCAATCACGCAACCCAAATGTGCCCCAGATGCAGATGCGCAATATCTCTGGCCAGATTGCCTCTAGCTAGGCTATAGCCTTAAGTGATACATTTTAATATATTCAGTGTTGTTTAAGAAAGCAGATGAATGTTTTGCAGAAAAAGCAATTCCACATTTGATGATTTGAGGAGAACAGCAATATGTTAAGATGTATTAAGGTCATTGTTACCCTAATCTTATCAACCAGTGGATGACCAAAGCTTAGAAAGGGAGCTTATGGCCACAAGGTTACATGTCCCTAATACAGGTGGATTTGGCATGATAAATAAATACCAGCCCTCCCCTGCAGACTTGGCATGTCTGGCGACACTTGGCTAAGTTCAATTCTTATCATTCCACAACCCCTTATTATAAAAAAAAAAAAAAAAAAAAAAAAAATCATTATTAAAAATAAATTGCAAAGTTTGAGATACAATCACTGCAATATTTTTTTCCTACATATAAAACTGCTTTAATTTCTTTTTACTACTTTTCTTTTGAATTTTTACAATGAACTTTTTGCCCCCCCCTTCAGTGCCTCCTTCTTTTTCTGTGTCATCATCTCCCTTTTGTCGTTTCTTTTGTCTGTGACAGCCCTCCCCTGTACAAACCCACTTTATTAACCCTAACCTGATGCTAACCTAAAATTAACTTTGACCTTAACCTTTAACTGATAACCTCTTAACCCCCAACTAAACTCATCTCCCCTAAAGCAAAGTAAACCAGCTTCCTGCAGCCTCTAATTAAACTCTAACTCCCTAACAGTAACTTTTCCCAAAGCTTCCTTCCTTCCTGTGTCTTGTGATTAACCTATGATTATGTGGATTATCATTGGAAAAATTATTAAAATGCCACCCGGGTTTTGCCTGGTTTTTCAATTACTGAAAACTTTCACTGAAGCAAGCCAACTGTTCTAATCTATACATAAATTATTATAACATGTTTTTTTGTTGCAAATATCTCAATTATTTAAGTTGTTTTACCATTTTGATGTTTTTTTTAAATAATTGATAAATGATGATTTTAATTTTGTTCCACAATAAAATAAAATAATAAATAACACATATTAAATAGTATTGTTAGCTTTGGCCTCATAATCCGAATTTTGCATAAACTACATTCTAAAGTGTTGCCTAATTCAGTATTTAAAAGAAAAAGAATGAATTGCAAACCAGGCAGAACTTCACACCTAGTGACTGGATCTTGTTTGCTGGTACCACAAAATTCCACTTTTCTTTACATCTGGTCTTACAGGTTTCATCCCCTCCACCTAACTGCACAGAATGGAGCAATTGCTTCCACAAATATGCCGCAAGTGGGATTTAAAAGTGATTTAAAATGTTGTGTTCTCAACCAAATGGTTGTATAAAGCCATGCCCGTTCAGGGGCCCGATCTTCTCTCCTGTGAGCGGATGCAGAGGTGCCCTTAAACATCCGCCTACCGCTGACTCTTGTCTGTTCCGCTCCTCATTAGGTCTGTCAGTGACAATCGCAGTCAATGAGTGCGTTTGAACTGGCCCCGTCAGTTCAGCAATGTTCTCCGACGGCAGAACAGCTGTTTTTACTCTAAACAATTACTCATCTCCCAGGCTGCATTATGTCAGTAATAGTGCGTTTATATCACATGTCTATGAAGTGTCATTGTTGGGAGTAGTTAAGCCTCCTGAATCGCAGTGGATGTTACAAATCCTGCGACTCCACAGTTACACAACAATGTAACCCAAGATCCCTGACAGGGAAATAGTATCTGGATATAAATACTTCATTCGTGGAAAATGGTTTATTTATAAAAGGGCCGGACCTGTAGTGTTAAGCTCAATGAGCAGTATGTAGCCTTGACTCTGCACTGTGCCTGGAGGCAAAGGGACACAAATAGGGCACCTCTCCTGGGTTGGAGCTGACCCTCTGGCACTCCCAAAGGATGAGCAAGGGCACATGTCTGCCCTGAGTCACTGCTAGATTCAGAAAGGGAGAGACTAGGAATCAGGCGAGGAATGAAAAGCTGTGGGGGGGTACACAACTTAGAAAACTGGAAGAAAAAAACAAGATATAAAGGGGTTGCCCAAAAACACAAAAGGGAGGATCTGAAAACGGGAAAACACTTTAATGTGAATTTTAAGAGGGGGATGCTTAGCTGGCGCCCCTGCCCAAACCCAGGGCTCAGCTTCAAGGGATGCATGTTAGGCTGTAACAGTTCAGACTCCGTTTAAAAAAGCCCAATAGCCTAGAGGTGGAAAAATTCAATATTTTATAGTCCCTAATGGGACATTTGGCTTGCACTGAGGCATGTAACACAATACAGACTCACAATAAACAATGAATAGAGAAACATACATCCCATAGAGAAAGGAAACAATGGAGAGTGTGAAGGGATTCAGCAACTGGGAAGAACACTGGAACCTTAAGGTTGAGAAATCAACGGTAAATAGGTCTATGACTTTAAGAAAAAATACAACTTTCAATTTGTTCAACTTTTATTGCAACAAGACAACCTTAAGCTCTATTGTTTAGAAGAGTCAGAAAGCAGTTCGGGTGGTATTTTAATTATGATTATGCCATTTTATCTAAAAGAAATAAAAAAGGTAAATTTCTAGGACATAGTTTCTGCCGAGCGGCAGGAGTTCATTTGAAATTCACCTTTGAGTTGTGGGCGGAATTGTTGGCACGGAGTAAGCCTGCCCCCATTTCCTATCATCCATTGATTTACATGCTCTCCCGCTAGCTTACAGCCCCTCAAAACTCCAACCTAACATTACCGGTGTAACAAAAATGACGAGCGATATCGGCGCCATTCACCCATTCGTGTTTTAGCCAAATGTCAGCACAGACGATGAAAACAAAGACATGCAGGGAGCAACTTTAAGCTTTTCTCTACAGCATTTTGCCGTCTACTTCTGATTTACAGTGTTTTATAATTTAAATATACTCAGAAACACAATTTTTAATTTTCTTATATCTTCCATCATGGAAAAAATGGTACAAGACACTGTTAAAAACAGCAAAGACAGGTTAATACTTATCTGAATAAGCGGTAAGGTGTATTGGTGTCTTTGACTGTTTTACCGTTGTAGTCAAGATCCATTGGTCGTTCATGTAACTGCATGTTTCTATGTCAGTTTTGAAAACAATAACCATCATCTTCATTCTTATAGCCCCTGAAATGGTTATGAGGATCAAATGCAAAGACCTCAGCATTTCCCTTTTCCATCAAAGGATGCCAAAAGAGAAAGGGGTGAAAACATACAACCTAAATTGAAAATACCATCTTAAAAAAGAAATCCAATACATTTGTGATACCAGCAACAAGGAAAGTGACTTGTTTTGTTTTTCAATGAAAGAGTCCCTCTGTCTTTTATCTCTACAAGAGATATCCAAACAGTTTATTTTGATTAAGCTTTTTAAAGCCAAATTCCTCTTTTAACGACTACTAACACTAACCCATAGCTAAACTGATGATGTGTCTTCGTTTTTGTGTCTCCTCCAGTGAATTCTCCGATTCGAGGTAAGATTTAAGCATCACTGTAACCAACGGGCCAAAAAAACAACCTTTAAACTGACATAATAACATCTAATTCCACTCGATTGACTAACTCTGGGGGGAAAAAAAGGGCTTTTGTTCAGTTTCAGTGTCTCATCTGTGTTTTGTCTTCTCTGTACTTGTTTTGTGAGATTTATCCCATGTGTTTCACACTCTCATGTCGTCGTTGATGTCCTGTTCTTCCAAGAATGAGTGTGTTTCTGTGTTGTGTCATCCATTGTCTCGTCTGTATTATCAGGAAACTTGTGAGGGATTCAAATTTTGTCTAGCGTGTTTTCATACAAGACTGGAAGGAGGAGATTAAATGAGGGAGGGATGTTGAACGCTGTTCTTAAGGTAGCTAGCTTCTTTGATGCCTTGACATTCAAGGTTATGGACACAGGCATGGGGCTCAAGAGCAAGAAAATTACACTGCAAACGATGGTGGCTTTAAGTGTCGATAAGACCAGGCTATCTGCTCTTGCTTTTTCCTTCTTTGCTTTGATCTTCGCGATCACCAGCAGTGCACCAGCCCCTTCATGTATGTTAATTCACCTCCCTCATAGCTGGAGTTTGTTTGTCAGGAAGAAAACCTGCATAAATTAGGTTTGATTTTATTCCCTTAACTCCGGCGTACAGCAGCTTTTAACTGCAAACTTAGTGAGGACTGTTGGCGCACAGGTTCCAAATCTAAATCGTCAACCCCTTTACCACTCAGGTGGTAATTGTAGAATCTAGAAGAAAGGGTCAAAGTACAGTAGGGTCAGTTGATTTTCCATTTGACAATAAGACATAAGAAAATGTACAAACAAGGCTTTGCCGCGTACTCAATGAGAAAAAGAGACATAAAAAATGGCAAACATGTTTAACAGAGAAAAAAAATACAGAAGAGGAAGTCGGACTTTTCACAGCATTAGTTCAGAGAGGAAATCTTTGATTCAGAGAACAACCACAAATATTGCATTTCATTTTCGATGTTGATTTTAATCTCTGAAAAGAGAATTGGTGTTGTACACTAAAATGCCCAAATTCCCCCTTATACCGTTCTTTCCATCTTTGTGAGCTGCTGGAGTTAATTTACAGCACAACACACAGCTTTGTATTTCTGCCTTATGTGAATACAGCCACATGATTGGCACAACATTGGGTTTATTGATTCCCTTAAAAAAATCGCCACAGTCCTTTTTTTGTTTTTTATTTAAATTTCAAATCTTGCCTCATCTGTAAAGTGGCAACACGTTCAAATCCGACTTTTTATATAAACCCTCTCCCAACTTTTGCATTTGTCAAAACGATACTACTTCAACCAATTACATCAAAAATATAATGTGTAATGTGACTTTAGGAAATGTTACCAATAAAATGCCAGATTGACAATAAATGCCAGATCAACAATGCTATGGAGGCAATATGTGGAAGGAGAGTATCTTGTCTTTTTGTCAATGGAAAGTTAATTGGCCACTACATTACTTCCATGGACCTAAAGGTATCAAAGATGCATTCCTGTAAATTACACAGATGCACTGTTCCACCAATTCTACCTCTCTATCCATGTTTTCACTCTTCATGACAGTTTTGCTTTCCAGCTTGTTTTTATCCATCAGATCTGAAACTTGATTTCCAGGTGATCCAGTTCATTTGATTAAAAACTTTTCTTCCACAGACTGAGCAGGTAAGTGAGTCCTCATTTGACAGGATCAGCAACTGATGGAAATAATGCAGATTTTTTTTTTCTTGTTGAAGCCAATCTAGTAGCATGAGGTTCAGCTCCTCCATCTTTAACCATTTTTGGTCATTTTCCCCCTTTCTACACACTGCTAAGCCCTTTCCTTTTGTTCCTTTAGGAGAGTCTCATAACTCATTCCGTGGGGAACACTAAGCAAGTGTTATTTATGAACTTTGCATTTGCATAAATAGATAAGCACTGTTACACACCCCAAAAAAATAAATTAAAGATATTGCTTCTCCTTTACCACGTTATCATTTGCTCAGTAACAGTTATTAGGGATGTAAGGAGAAAAGAGACTGTGTAGGAGTCGGCAAGGCACACACTAGTACTTAAAGCTGTCTAATACATTCTATATGCAAGTGATTCTTTCATTTCAAGTGATTCGGTAAGAGCTGATTCCCAAACTGTTAAAGTGGCGTTCATTTCACTTCCATATAAAGCCATGGAGGTGCCAGTCTTGAGATAAGCGACAGGTGAAAAGGTAGCGTGACTCCCTGCCGGCGTCATTACTGATATCAACGCAGCGTTACAAGCCACCAGATGGGCTCTGACAACCAGGGCATCACACGTGGAGCGCCATGCTGGTGTGATCACACTATAATGACCTTGAGGTGGAAACAGCTTTGCCTAACTGACAGCTAGGATGCAGACAGAGGAGAGGGATGGAGGCAGGATGGAACGCTCAGGCTTCATTAGTATTAAGGGCATGAGCTGGCCTAAGCAGATCATGATGTATGGAAGAAAAGGCAAGGCGTCTTAGGTTTGTTTTTGGAGCAGAATGGACATAAAATGAATGCACAAATATATAAAAAAAGGGGTTTTCCCACTAAAATTACTTTTAAACAATATTAGAAATCAATCAAAATCTCACTTTCTACCTGGGCTTAGTTGAATACAAGTATTTTCTTTTTAATCATAAAACCTAGTGATTTCTTTTTCCTTTAATTTAATTATTTTTATTTTTGTAACATATAATTCCTCGGGCAGAATTGAAGAAAAATCTTGGTACTATTAAAAAATTAATAAATTATCAAGTCCCGGAATTGATTCCCCTTTAAAGTAATTTTTGTAATTTTTTAAAGGAAAAATACTGTTTTCAGTTTGGTTCTATTACAGGAAAAACTGATTTTACTACTTAAAATGGAAATGTGTTGTAACTTTTCGATTTTAATTGACCAGCAGATCATCTTTATTTTAATTTTAGAAATTTAGAAACCTGATGTTTTACGTACAAATGTCAAGATAAAAAGAAGTGATCATCTTGTAAGTCTAAATTTCGAAACTTCCAAAATGTCCTAAGATTTCTTCTTCACTTAAGTGGGTTTAATCCATGTACACGACAAGGTTATTATTTGTGTGACCATTGATACACTAAGATGCTAATTTGGATTTGTAATTGGACTGCAGAGCATTAGTGAACAGAGCTAGGATGAGCTGAAATGACAGGAGAGGAAAAATGAGGGACTAATGAGAGCTATGAACTGCAAAAGAGAGATAAAATGATGAAAAGAGCAGTGTGCCACCAGCATGCCTGAGTGGGATGCACAGGGAACAAGAGGGAGGGAAAGAAAGAGCAAGACTTGGCCAGCCACTTTGTTGATCGCCTAAACAAATCTATCAAGGCCCACTGGAGCACACTAATTGAATTACACAAATGGGTCTGGGGGGGTAGGGGTATGCACATGGTGAAGCTCCTACGAAGTCGCAACTGGGGTGGGCAGACCACAGCTTCAAGCACTTTCTGAAATTAATCATCCATGCCGGCCCCTCCTTGCTTTTCCTACAGCCCCTTTTACATCCTTCTGTGTTTTTTGTGTCGTTCTCTCCTTCAACTTATTCTTGTCTTTCTCAAATGGTTAACTTTAAACTTCTCTGCTAATCTGCTGTCAGTGAAACAGACATCCAAGCAGAAGTTGCAGAAGCAATCCTTTGAAGATGGGCACACAGTATGAAGAGCAGAAGACACACCTTTCTAAAATGAATGTTTCTGTAGGGCTAAACAAACCTGGTTTCTTTTGGGTTTCACACGTGTCAGTGGTGTAGGTGTGTATTTGCTGAACTTTGCCCAGACAGACCTCTTCATCACACCTTGGCACTGCAGCGCTCATCAGATCAGTGTGCGGCTCTGTTCGCCTCGGCAGCTGTCAAGGCTGCAAAGAGTGTTCTGGGCCCACTACCTATTATAGCCTTCCTTATCGAGTGGTTGAAGCCAGTGAACATGCTGCATATGACAGCCTGGAATGGGTAGTTTTGGGGCTGGGTAGTTATTTGGTCTGAGGTGGAGAAGAATTGATCTTCATGAAAGAAGATGTCACTGCAAAGGATTTTTGATGTTTGAATTGCAGCAAGTGCATTTTTTGACTACGGTTAATGACAATATTTTTTCTACCAAAAAAAGACTTCATATGAATCATAAACGTTACCCTTTAACCTCAGAGCTGTCGCCAGCAACAGAAAAATAACACACAGTCATAGAACTCTGTTAACACAATTACCGCAATTCCTACAAATCCTGACGCTGCACTGTTCTGCAACACTTTACGCTAGCAGCTTCGTCTAACGATGCATAGCTGCTTTTCTCAGCTTCAGAATCTGTTGGAGTTGGGTTAAATGTACAAATGGTTGAGGAGTTTTGGTAATTCAAAGAAGGGTCAAAGGGGAAGTTATTTTTTAACCCTTTGAAACCAATGCCGGTGACACCTAGATTACACACGCACTTTAACATACCGTACAAAGATCAACGTTATTGTAACTAACTCTGAATCTGCACTGATATGCAGCACATTATTAATGTAAAATGTTGCATAACTGTGTGACAACTGATTAGGGAAACACTACACTACTGTGAAGTGTTTGCAACCAATTGCAAATAGTTGAAGAGTTACAGTAGTCGCAAGAACGTCAACACTGGAGCTTAGGCTCGTTTTTTTACGATGATGAATTACTGCAGGTAAATCTAATTTCAAAAACAGGTTTGGTTTTTGATTAATTTAAAACATTCAGGGTGTGCTGACATCACATCCAAGTCATAATTGTTATTCAGCACGCCGCATCTGCAGGACCAAGCTGTGATAATAACTATTTTCATGTTTGCCACTGAACTGAAGCAAGCCAAACTTGTCTTTGTAGTTATTTCCAAAGTTGTTTGTTATAATAGTATGACATGCCATTAGGCCCCATGTAGGAATCGCTTAATAAGCACAATATGGCCTTTTTTTTTACTCTGAAAATGATTGTTTGTCACCAGGCGTGTCTTTATCAGTAAACACGCAGGGTGTGATCAGGCTGGGTGCATCCTTTTTCTAGTCTTTATGAAAGATAGTTTTCAACATTAATTATATTCTTTGTGTTTCATTTTTTTCCCCGATAAAAGGAATGAAAAAAAAAAAAAAGCCACAGGCCACGTGCGCTCCGGTGAGCTGCGAGCTGGCAGGAGAAACGGCGAGCAATTATGCAAAACGCAGGGTGCATAAACTTAAGAAAAAAGGGGCGAACAAAAGGGAAATAGTCTAGAAGAAACACATGGGAGGAGATTATTTTGTGTTCAGTATTGAATTCTGATGCTGTTTGCAGAGATACCGGACATCAGGGTAGACGCGGCTGATTCTGCGCCACAGAAGTTTTATGCGATTAAACAAAAAAAATATTTATAGTCTAAACGTGGCCTCCTGGTCATTTGAATCCATTTGACTTTTGTTGACTTTCTACTCCTGCTAATAACTACACTAGTAAGATATGATAATTATGTTTGTTTAAAAAAAATAAAAAGGTACCGTAAAAAAACTTTTGTTAAAATGATAAAGCTGAAAGAAAATGGAAGGCAGCCAACATTTAAAAACGGTGGCCCTGAATTCCAAATCAGACCAACAAACGCAAAACCCTAGTTCAGATCACAGCGACAATTTAAAAAAAAAAGGTAGGTAATATGGGGCATCACTGATAAGAAAATGACATTTTTTCAAATGCGTCTTTATTGTCAACATACTATTATGATTGGTATAGATTATATCCAGTATCGACTCAAGCCAAATAACCTTTGGTTAAAATGATGGACAAATGTCCTCATCCAATCGGCAATGTCCCATAATACTTACCTTTTCCAATTGCTTCCTGCGTTTCATTTTTTTGAATTGTGTTTTGATTTCTAAAATGTAATGTTTTTATTTTTTTAAGGGGTTTTGTTCTTTTTTAATTGTCATTGTGATTGAGTGATTTGTCAGTGTGATTTGGACTTCAGGGCCACCATATTTGCACTGTCCAATTTTATTCCCCTGTATTCTACTTTTTCTCCTTTAATTCAAACATTTTTTTACCTCCTTGCTGTGTTCTCAAAGTTGGAGGACGTGTTCCTCACAGCTCCGCTTTGAAATCTTTGTGATGGCACGAAAAAGGTTAAAAAAATGATAAGTCTACCAATGGTGAAGTCCCTGCTGCAGATGTGGAAGAAAAGTTCCTTCTGGTTCCTCAAAGGTTCCTGATCTTCTTACATGAGGAGATACTCGATATGTTTTCAATGTTCTTTGCTGACCGTCAAACAACATTGGTTCAATACAGTTTCTGGATTAATATTCAGACTGTTGAGTGTCAGATAATCTCTATCTGGCAGACTCGAAACAAACAGAATTCTGAGGAGAGAGCCAGGCTAACAAGCCGCTGGCAGATCTTTCTGGAAGTGTCCACCTGGAGTTGAACTTCACACAGTCCGCACTTTGTGGTCTCAGTCTCTGAGCACATTCCAGCCCACCTGCCACCACGCTGGCATTTGCTGTTCCAAGCACACATCAAAAAGATCCAAATCAGATGGCTGCATAAAGCCAGAGTGAAAACTGCAGCACCTGCACTCTGCTGGTAGACGTTTTCATTTGGTTCATGAGCTGTGTGCCAGGAAAAGAGCTGTCTGAGCCACGATGATGATGTGCGCTGCATAGGGAAATAACAAAAATGAAATAAGGAAAGTGTACTCTCCATTCTTTTAGCTTGTGTTTTTTTGTGTTAGAAGGTTAAATATATTTATTTAACCCATACACTGAAAAAAAAAACTTTCTGTTCTGCAATAGACACCCTGGAAGCTAGACTAATCTTTATAATTAACTAAGATCGATTTTCTCATTTGCGGCAGACCTGGAACATGCGATTTAACCAATGTTCCAGAATTGTAGCCTTGTACAACACTGTGTTCCCTCAACTTGTGGATGTGATGGAGACGGTTATAGTTTATTACAAAGCACTCAGGTCAGCTGCCGGCATATTGATGCTCCCTGTCCAAACGTTAACGAGCGATGGTGCTGTGTTTGTCGGTGTCGCCTGGGCTGCAATCTGTCTGCTGAGCCAGCCAGAGGCTCTAATGATATCATCAGGAAGTGCCGTCAACAGCACTCTTAACGAGGAATGATCCGACGCTCGGTGCTTCACCTCCCTCTTCTGTCCCCTTCCCTGCAGCTCCTGCTGCCGCTGAGCGTTCCGGCGAGACGATGCAATCTAAAAAAAAAAAGAAGAGGAAATAAAAAGCATTGGAAAAAACTGACACTTTTTAAAGTCATGAAATAATAGTGATGGAATGTATTTCCAATAATCTGTTTTGACTTTATGTTTTAAATGTAGACTGAAGGTCATCTGACAAAACTACAAGCCAGATTTACTTCTTTTTTAGATGAGAGTTTAATGGTTATGTGGTGTGTTCCAATCCATACCTACCATGAACATATGTCAGATTAACTTTGTGTATGTGTTTTCAGGTATAATCATCGATGTTATCATCTCATTTAGAAATAACGGGTACATTTTCCTCCACAGCAACCCTCCCGCCCAACAGGACTCGGTGACTAGTTGGAGGATTTTCAAATTTCCTATGACTTTCCATCACATTTGATCAAACTATCATCAATGCTTTGTTGCTACGTCTTTGTAGAATTCCTGATGTTTCTTATATTCGTTCTCATTATATAAAAGAAAAACACGCACACACCAGTAGGAAAACACATCTTCTCAAATCACAGTCAGATCATTTATACTTTCCTCCCTGTTTCCCTTGTTTTCCTTCTCTGCCACCGTTCTTACCTCTCTTCTGTCTGTCCATGTGCTCTCCTTCCCCAGGTGCCTTGCAGATCGAAAACAGCGAGGAGACAGACCAGGGGAAGTACGAGTGCGTGGCGTCTAATGTGGAAGGCGTGCGCTACTCGTCCCCTGCTAACCTATATGTGCGAGGTAGGGAGCATCCTGGTCCAAAAAAAAAGTCCAAAGTAAATAGATAGAAGTTTTATATATGTATGTATATATATATATATATACATACCTGTTCTATATATATATGCATACATACAGTATATGTATATATACATATATATTAGAACAGGTTTACATATATATATATTTTTATATATATATATACATATATGTATATAAACCTGTTCTACTTAAACTGTCTCTTTGTAGTATAATTCAACTTAAAAATAAGTGTTTTTGTTTACATTTTTTAACCCAAAATAATTTTCAACTAAATAGATCTAATGGCATTCATAGTCTTGCCTGCCCATAAATGTAATTTCTTATGCACTGAAACATCCAAATGTAAAACTATAATTGACCAACTAATGTTCTTCTCTGTTATGATGTTATGCTCCATTTTGTCTTTCAATGCCCGCCCCAACTCACTTGGAAGGAAATGTGTAGCACAACAAGCTGTATGTCTTTATCGGCTGTAAGAAACCTCGTACCTGTAAATGTGTGCTCGGTCAAATGTTTTTTTTTTCTCCCACTACGGAGTTTCAAAGCCAAAGAAGTATGGCACGGTTTTGCCTTTTTTTCTGTAATCCATTCACTTTGCAGGTAAAGGAGCACTACGGTAAGTCTTGATTTTGATTGAGTGGCTAGGTACTCATGCCTACCAATCAAAATCACACCCTTATTAGCTTTCTCCAGATTCTGGGGAGGAAAGCCAATAGAAATGGACTGTTAACACAGTCATCTTATTTGTATTTTACATATAAAAAACCACCAACAACAACAAAAAAAATAATAACAAATTGCTGTTGCATTGATTATAAGTAGTACACTTCCACTACCTCGTCCTGATGCTGCTCTGGAGCATAAATCCTCAGCCTTTCCCGGTTTCGGCTCGGGTGTTTTATCTCTAAAGGCCTCTGCAGTCAGTAGTAATTTTGGCTGGCGTGTTCCAGCAAAGTGGAGATATAAAAAACATCAGTCACAGGCGCAGAAGACTTTCATAGGAAACAAACAATGAAGACAAAAGCCCACGCTCCACCACTAATGCTAAATGACAATGAATCCCTGTTGAGGGAGCTTTATTAAATTGAAACAGATGCATTTTCAACATGTATTATTTATATTGTGCATATTAAATAAAGATGCCTTGGTATCTACTCAGTTTGTTCCCTCTGCTGTGTACCAAATAACTTTGTTCCCAATAAATAATGCACTATTCTGACATCATAAAATAGGTCAGGGAGGTGCTTTTACATATTATTGCTATTATCCTACTCTGCAAAATAGAAACAGATAAAACAAGCTGATATGTGGAGATGCATGTTCAGATTAGTGTTTTTTCATAGCAGCATCCATCCTGGAGACTTATACCCTCTCCACGGTGATTCAGTGACAAAGTCAAGTAGCTATCCACCTCATTTATGAGCCGAATGTAAGAAGTTAAAAGGTTCATGAGAAATTATGGTCAAGCCCTCTACAGTAATCATTAGAAAGCATTGGTGGAAGCGCTCTATTGACAGCACCGGGACCTCTAGCAGTTCTACTGATCAGAACACACAGCCGTACTCCGGTATCGTTTTCAACAATTCATGCAATTTTCCATGAACACACTGGCTCCATCAGCACGCTTTCAAAAGAGTACACCGGTGTCACAATTATTCAAGTAACTTCACGCTATCTGACACACTTGTTATGCTGTGATGGTGTCAACCTTTGTCTGTTTCAGTTTACTTTTGTCAATCGATTTTGATACTCAGTGTTGACTATGTTTTTGTTTACAAAGCTAAATGCACTTGAGATTAGCAGCTGTAGTGGATGTCCATTGTAAAAGTCCAAGAAATATTGGTACTATTGAAACATCTGTGTTGCTGTTTGGCTTTAAACAAATTTGACCTTTAAGAGTTTTGAACTGCAGCTGCTAATTGAATCCCAAACTGTGTCTTTCTTTTCAAACTTTCATTAGTTTTACTTTATTTTTTTCTCTTTATTTGGTTTCTTTCTCCAACAAAAGCAAATACGGCCACCACAGGAGCCTCTGCTTGTGGCCACAAGGAGCTTGTGAACCTTTGAATTATGAGTATGGTACGCATGATTTGACTCCAGTGGCGCCGCAGTACTTTTTCTCAACAGGCGACAGTGTGCCCACTGGAGTAAATCTGATTGTTTTGGTTCAAAGTTTACTTAAGGGGGAGGGCAGGCAAGTGTTCTTTTCAAGAAGGGTGTCACTGATAGGAGGGGCAAGGGAAAGGGAGAAAAAACACAAAACCAAAGGGAAATGTAGCTGCAGCTAAACACCTTGAGGTGGCTTTTTTTACTCTCTCTGTGTTTCCCCTATTTTTCTCTTCTCCTCATGTCATTGTGTTCTGCATCAACCCCTTTACATCCCTCAGAGCTTCGAGAAGGTTGGTGTGTTTTTTCTTTTTTTACTTTTTTTACCCACATTTGAAAGAAAAAAAATCAACGTGTTTGAAAATTTTTTAGCTGTTATTTGCCTAAATCTGGGAAAAGAAAAAAAAATTGATTATTATCCAAATTGCTGACTAAAAAGACTTATTTTATCTACTACCAAGGAAGAAATGATGAAAGCAAACCCGATTAGTTCGGGTGTTGTTACTTTTATGTTTGCATTGTGGGGCCTTTTCTCGTTTTGCATCCTTTTGTATTGCTTCTGCACCTAAAGGCTTTTTTTGCACGTGTTGTCATGGAAACCCGGCACATGAAAATAACAGGACCTGTTGCATGAAGGGAGAATGTAACTGCGCTTGCATGCCTTTGCAAAAATCCCTTTGGCCGCAGTGGTGTTTTCCTTTTTTGCATTCGGAGTGTCTCCTCGGTTGTTTCCTTCTCTGTCTTTGTTTTTTCAAAACCTGTTTTCCCCGAAACACCTTTTTGTTGGCTTATTTTTAATTTTTTTTATTTTATGGTTTGTGTGTGTGTTTGTGTGTGTCTTTATTACAGCGTATGTTTGTTTTCGTTTTGTTCCAGTTTCCGGTCCTGCCCTTTTTTCTGTATCCCGTGCAACACTTGTTCATGAGATTTGTGTTTCGTTTCCTTGAAACTGATACGGCTCTGCTTCTTGAATCAAACACCGAATGAAATCATACCTGTGCACACAGCCAGTGTTCCTGTCATCTCGTTCGTAACGATCCATTACGGAAAAAAAGAAAAAAATGAGACTTGATTGGACCTGATTGGCTTCCATGGTGATTTTAGGCAGCTATTAAGGGATGCCATTTACAGTGTCGTGCAGATCAATAACAATATAATGACTTTAACTTCCCATTTGCTGCTGCTTAGTGAGTGCTCAAAAACATTTTTTTTTTGCAAGCATCAGATGGATGTGATTTTTGGTTTTGTTTAATGACTTTCTGTGTTTCAATGGAGTCATTTTGCTCAAATTGTAATCAGCCATTCTAACTACAGCTTTCCCTCAAGAGTACACACACAAACACTTAGAAGGAAATGGTAGCAAAGTTAAGAAATCACACACACAAAAAAAAAAAACCTTGCTTCCTTTAGTTCTCAAGCAGTTAGAGAAATGGGCTAATCTCATCTAATGTGGCAGTTGGGCTAAAACATTTTGGAACAATTGTGAATGGTGCTAAAAAAAATTAAAAAGTAGGTAGATAATATGGTTTAATCCTGCTGTCAGCTTTTTATTAGATTTCCAACATATGCATTCAAATATCACAAAACGTACTATTATCTAGACTAGTAGATACAAAAGTGTTTAACTGGACCGCTGTCTAGACGATAGAACCATATAATCTTTTTGAGAGTCAGACTTAAAAAAGCCACTGCTTCTACCGAACACTATTTGGCAATTTTTGTTGCAATTATTTATCCATCGAGGCGCATATTGATTTTTCTCAGCTGGATATCACTGTGCTTGTTTTGCTTGTCAAGATTTAATATTGGTTACTGTTTGTCGCAAAATAAAAGCAAGGTCACCGCTTTGTGAAAATATTCAACATCAGTACTTTGTTTTAGCACTGACCTACATGACAGGTATTGGTATTGTTCTTGCCCTATTGTTTGTCCGTAAAGCAACACATTAGGAGGTTTTCTTTTAAGCAACAAAGGGGGGGTGGGGGGTGGGGGGGGTGAAAGAAAAATCAGTAATTTCACCTGCAGAGTTAGTCGATACTGGGAAAACAGTAAATGATGCTGCCTTTCAGACCAAAATAATCGTGTTGAAATTTTTCTAAGTTCTGAAAATAACAATGATGCAGAAAGACTGTGCTGTTATGGATGCATGTGCATGCTCCTACCCTCCTACAATGGGATCTGCTCGTGTTTTGAATATGCTGGCATGCTCTGCTCTGCATTTGTGTGTGATGTTGGGAAAGAAAGCTAGATTACACCTTACGTTCTCACAGGCCAAAGCAAATCCCTGCCATCTCTATTAGATGTTTGTCCTGAGGAGTCCAGATGACGATAGCCATCCTTCAGAAATTCAGCACAATCAGATGTAGACATATATTTTCTCAAAACTAAAAACTTATTTTTGGTATCATTTTTTTCAAATACAGACATCCAGAAAGAAAAAAACAAATGATTTTTTAAAGCTTTTTGTTAGTAGACACACCTGCTATGATTCCTGTCAGTTTCTTTTGGGTAATAATTTCCATTTTGATGTGCCACCCATAGTGACTGTTTAGCATTGGCGCAGCTATGGTATGTTAATACAGGCTGACCCCTGCGGCTTAAATGTAAATGCCACAGGGCTCACTCAGCAAGTGTGACTAAAGGATATCCATACTGCGCCTTTGTCCTTAAGCTGCAACAGGGTGTAATCTCAGTTTCAAGGTGACACTAAAGGCTGCACATTATTTTGGCCTCCCCCTTTTTGTTGAGGCGGGGCTTCAAAATCTGCCTCTCTGAAATGGCCGATAATGTCCACCTTCTGACCTCTGTTTTTTGGCACAAATCCTTCCCCCTGTTAGAGTTAGTGCAGTACTCTGGCATTCTCTCTCGACTGCCTCTCACCTCGTCCAGTATACGCCTTCTTGTCTTTCTCTCCACATTGGGGCTTGAAACAAGATTACCTGTTACACTAAATAAGAAGTCCTTTTTTTTCTCCTTTTCTTTGTTTTGTTCCACCCTGACTTCCAAATGGGCCGGTTGGGCTCCTGGTCTCTGTGAATGAGGAGCCCGTCCATGCAATTGGGATTCTGTGCTGTCTTTGTTTCACTGTTGGTGCATTCGAAATGTATGCTAGAACAAAACGTCTTTGTTAAACTAACCGCCTGAC
This sequence comes from Oryzias latipes, assembly GCF_053564925.1. Lineage (NCBI taxonomy): Eukaryota > Metazoa > Chordata > Actinopteri > Beloniformes > Adrianichthyidae > Oryzias > Oryzias latipes. The sequence continues at coordinate 13,561,283 of NC_136240.1, forward strand.
AGTTGATCATTCATTCAGGCCTGTGTGCAGTTCAAGTGTGGTGACTCATTTGCATGTGACATTTACATCGAGACGCACAGTTAGTGGTGTTTCCCAGAGTGTCCCTGCACTGCAAGATTTGGCATTTTCTCATTACAGTCTAGCGTCCTAAGTTATCAATTTATTTCCAGATCTAACACTGCAATGGACGACCAAAGGCATTTCCCATCAGGCCCTCGGTGTCTTTAAAGAGAGCGCCTATTTTGGTCTATGATATAAATACATAAAAATGTGGATAAGTAATTAAAAACAAAGAAGCAAGTAGGTGTTGTCCCGCTGAGTTGTGGTAGAAAGTCAATCAACGTTAGTTGCTTCACAGAGAGCGACAGTGTAGTTACTGGAGGTTAACAGAGGTGTCTTCCTTTGGGGAAACCTCATTCACTCAACCACCATAGCTCCCGGTCCATTGGCTGACCCGAGCCCCAGGAGAGAAGAACGCCCAGCCACGATTGGATGTTTCCCCTTTCAAACCACCCCGTTTGTTCTCCAAATTCTTCTGAATGGAATCAAAATGTAACAAATTGCCGCAGAAAAAAAACATCTAATAGTATTGATGCTTACCCTTTTGTGAACACAGCTGCACTCTGGTACTGTCTGTGCTGTTTGGACGTAGTTCTTTTTTGTGAATTTGTTGTTTTTTTTTAATTATTTTATCCTTTATTTTTTGTGTGTGTGTATATATACCTCTGGAGAAATGCTATTCAGGAATGGTTGGCATGCTCGGACGGGCTTGGGTGACTTTATTTATTTATTTTTTTGGTTTGTACGAGTACTCTGGTGTCTGCCCAAATGGATGGGGGCTCACCTGTATATGTCACTCATGCCATAGCCACACCCATGCATGACTTTGTAAGGAATGGGCTGCCCTTTTACCTTTGTTGTTCAGTTAGATTTTTTTTTGTATTACAATACAGATTTTTTTGTGTGCCCTAAACCATATAATTAAATTTTTTGATTTAATTTTTAATTCTAATTTTTCCTAAATCCAAGCATATTTCATCCAGAGGAACCCCATTTGTTAAAAACTTCTTCTAAATGAGGCTTTTTTTTTTCTTCAATTTTTCACAGTTTTTTTAGGAACAGTATTTTTCAGATTGCATTTTCTTGGCCCTTTTGTTTTAGAGTGCGTGAATGTGTTTATCTTTATTTTTTTTTCTTTTTCTACTACAAAGAAGCTTTCCTTTAAATGTCAGCCATGAACTTTTTGCCCTCAAGGTCAGGTCAAGTCTTGCCCAGGGTAGCAGAGTAATTGACAATACCAGGGAATCTCAGAGAGGATGCACACAGAGTAGAACGGAAGTCGACAGATCTTAAGCTCAATGTTGTCAGAAAACGACTTGATTTGAGTGTCAAGTCGACCTGTAACTGAACTTTTAGTTAAAAGTGTATTAATCATTTTATATGCTAAAAACGATCTCTATAGTTGACTTTTACCGTTTGGAAGTTGCACAAACAGTCAGGTTATTTTTATGTAGGTATGCACCAGTGCACAACAGGTGTGTATTTGCAGTTATTAGGTCATATTTTAGGACATGGCAGCTCAAACGTTAAATATATATATAACTATTTATATATATATTTAAATTTATATATATAAATAGTAAGTCTAAAGCCTTCAGAATGTGTGTAGTTGATTTCTGTGCCTTAGTTTGGTGGACAAACCTTTATGTGCCAAGCAACGATCATATGAATCCCATTTGGATTGACACGGTGTCTTTTGGAATGCTACCTATCCTAGAGGAAGCTATTCTGTCTCCCCCTCAGTATCTCCTCCATAGTCCCAACCTACTTCTTTCCCTAAATACATGCAACATCCACCCCTCCCAAAACTTCAAGGAACGTTTGCACGGCGGTGCAGTGCTTGAGGTGGGGAGGAGGGGATGTAATCCTGATTTCTTGTTTTTAAGCCCCAGTGTGTGAGACATCCAAACCCACTTTGAGCCACAATATTTTTCTTGTTTGCCTTTGTTTTCTTTTAATTTACAACCACAGTTTACTTATTCTATCCTCCACTTATATCCTGTTCCTCCTAACCCCACTTTTCCAAAACCCGAAAATCTTCCTTTGTCTTTTTCACACAGTCTGTCTGCGCGTCCATCTGTATCCCTGTGTCTTATTGCTTGAAATTGTTCCACCTGGTGTTTTGTCCTCTAGCCCTATTTGTTATGCCCTTTTTTATATGAAATCATCTCTTCCATTTAGTTTTTTCATTTATTTATTATTTTGTTATCTTTTGCATCTTATATATCTTTTTTTGGCTTGTTTTTACCTTTGCATCCCAATAAGGATTTTGACTTCATATCCCTCAACAGTATTTTTGTTTGCTCCACCGCTGGGTGGCTCATTAACAAAAGAGACGTATCACATTATTTCCAAATACACCAAGAGATAATGCTTTCTGTTGCATCACAGGATGATGGAATTAGAAAAGTGCATGATCACATTTGAACAATTGAGTCATTGTAAATCTTTGGTCCATCTCGCATGTCAAGTGCTTGTTGGGATGCCTCATGTAGAGATCTTTCAGCTGACATAACACAAACATATTCACAATCATACAAAGGATACACATAATCATTTCACATAGTTTCTCTTTATCTCATATTCAATACCTTTTCACTTTAAGTTCCATGACATTAGAAACTCCCACCCCTCCCACCTACCTTTTTTAGTCTGCCGTTATTCACGTTCTTACCCTTTCCTGTCATCTGTCTTTCTTACTGTGATCCAGCGATCCAGTTCTGTTTCTTTACTCCTATGTGATACTTAGTGTTCTAGCTACAACTGCTATATATCTTTTCTTTATTATTTTGTTTTCTGTGTATCTCTAGACATACCTTGTTCCTCAATACTTATTTTATGTTACTGGGACTGCGATGTGACAATGTGCCACCATCACATTTTGTCACATTTGCTGAAGAAAAGCAAAGTTTACACGGCACCGAAACGGGTTACCATCCCTTTACCCTCCTCCAACCTTTCCCTGCTTTATTCTTCCTCTGCCATATTTTGCAAATCTTTTTCTCTTTCTTTCTTCCTTACCTACCTTTGTTTCTTTCTATCTATATTTTTTTAAAGATATTATATCCTCTATCTTGTACTTCTACTCTCCTCTCCAATCGTCTTTTGTCTGGGCATGCTAGCGACCCTTCAGTTATATTCCTCTATGCATTTTATCTCAAGTTTATATCTGATTTTGTTATTATTTACCTCTTAATTTATCTCGACCTACTTATGCATGCTGTCTGTGAAACTGATAGCTGCATCTATTAATGGAACCGTGTCAGATCTTAATAAGGCTTTGTCCAGTGGATCTACCCCAAACCACAAAAATCTGATTAAAGTTTCTCATCTTTTACATCACTAGGAAGCATAGAGAGGTGTTCCCATGCAAATCTGTGCTAGACTGGGGTTAGAGACCTGACAGAGAGGGTCAGAAGTTCAGTAACCCTACACTTCCTGTTCTGTGGGAGAAGCCCTGAAAAGGCCTACTTCCTGTTCGGCATGAGTGCCTGAGAGGACTGGAAGTTCCGGGTTGCGCTTAATGTTTGGGTCATGTGACTGTAATGTCACATAGCCTTTAGCGTGCACCTTCATTCTTTTTTGATCAGGTTATCTTGCAGTTTTCAGAAGTCCAAAGATGAGAAACTCATAATAGATTTTTGTGTCTTTAATTGTGCTGTGATGGGTCAAATATTGGTCAATGGAACCTTGTTGCTATGAATCGTTGCTTAATTGTTAATCTATATTGTTGTTGAAGCAGTTCTCTTAGTTTAGTTCTTACTCATTATTTGTATATTTTTTATGTTTTCAAAAGTCTAGTTTTCTTTTGTTTTTCAGTTCACATTTACCATGTTGAACCTTTCGTGTTAAGTGTTTCCTTCAATAGGGTCCACTCTGATTGGTCTCTGTTGTTACCTGTCTTTTTCTCTTCTTTTTGACTCCCTTGCCCTCTTTTGTCATCTTCTTTCCTGCTTCATGCCTTCTCACAGTCCGGCGGGTGCCTCCTCGCTTCTCCATTCCACCAACGAGTCAAGAAATAATGCCAGGCGGCAGTGTGAACATAACCTGCGTGGCAGTGGGGTCGCCCATGCCCTACGTCAAGTGGATGCTGAACTCTGAGGACTTGACCCCGGAGGATGAGATGCCGGTGGGCAGGAACGTTCTTGAGCTGAGCAGTGTTCGTGAATCAGCCAACTACACCTGCGTCGCCATGAGCAGCCTTGGCATCATTGAGTCTGTTGCGCAGATCACTGTCAAATGTAAGTGACAATTGTCATCATGCAAGGAAGGCTTTTAAATTTTTTTTTTTTCATTTAACTTTTTTTTAAAAGAACTTTCCAAACTTCACACATTTTCCTACTTTATTCATTTTCTCTCTTTGCCCCTGTAACAGCTCTCCCAAAGCCTCCGGGTACTCCTGTGGTCACTGAAACCACTGCTACCAGTGTAACCATTACCTGGGACTCAGGAAACCCAGACCCAGTGTCATATTACATTATTCAGTACAAGGCCAAATCCCCAGACAGCAAGTACGAAACTGTTGATGACATCACCACCACCCGTTATAGCATTGGCGGACTTTACCCAAACACAGAGTACGAAATCCGTGTTTCTGCCATCAATACGATTGGCCAAGGTCCTCCCAGTGAGCCAGTTGAGACACGAACTGGTGAGCAAGCCCCTGCCAGCCCCCCAAGGAATGTTAATGGCCAGATTCTTCCCCAAAACACGATGATGGTGACATGGGAAGAACCAGAGGAGCCAAATGGGCAGATCAAGGGCTACAGAGTTTACTACACTATGGACGCCTCTCAGCCCATGAGCAACTGGCATATCCATAATGTCCAAGACAGCGTCATCACCACCATCCGGAGCCTCACTCCTCTTGAGACGTACACTATTAAGGTGCTGGCATTCACTTCTGTTGGTGATGGACCTTTCTCTCCACCGATTAAAGTCAAAGTAGTGCAAGGAGGTGAGGGTCTATTTGCAGTGTTCTGTACTCTAGATGTTGTTTGTTTTGTAACTTTGGCATGAAATATACTCCTTGTGTAGATAACAGACTTTTTTTTTCTAGCCTTACTCAAGTTTTTGATGTCCCAATTAGTATTAAATAATAGGGCCACCATGAAAGAAAAAATCATATAGGAGAAAAAAGTCCTAGGAGTGTGTGAAAAAAAGTCAAACATTTGTGATAATAAAGTCATGAAATTCTGAGAAAAAAAAGTCAACATTTTTTGAGTTTAAAACTGTAATATTATGAGAAAAAAGTTGTAATTTTACAAGGAAAAAGTCTTTTTTTTTTTAAGCAATGTTGGATGTATAAGCCTCCATCCACATTATGTGCTATCTAGATCCATCAATGCACCTATTTATAGTGATGCCACAAGGCTTTAGTTTATCATAGGAGTCTCTAAGCCATAATACATCTGGACCTCTGCAACTATACTGCCAATGGCATAAATGGTGCGCCCATCAAAAAATCCACTCCGTGTTGGTTTAGAATCTTCTGAAGAAGTCCAGTTTCCTGTAATTTTGGTTTGAATGTTGACTTAGTATTTCCTTATTTGTGAAATAGACGGTAAAGTAACTGCTTATAATGCCCTCTACATCTCATACTGATTCACAATTTTTTTTTCTTGTTTATATTTTTCTTGGTAGACTGCCTTTTGCCTTAAAAATTTATGACTTCCATCTTGTAAATATGGACCTTTAGTCTTAATCCTACTAGTTTATTCTCATAATATTTTGACTTTTTTCTAATAATTTTGCAACTAAGTCTTGTAAATGTGTTCATTTATTGATATTTATGGTTGCCCTAATACTCCTTCATACTTAATAGTTCAACAAATGTCAGAAAAAAATCTTGGATATTTCAAATTATAATTGGACAGATTTCAGAAATATAAGCAGTGAGAAGAGGTACAAGGGCATATCTCTGTGGGTAGAAAAATGAGTTTTCATTTTTCCGTCTTTTGGATTCTTGTATTTTTTTAAACCGTTATGTATTTATTGTTTTTCAAAATTTGAACAATTAGAACACAAAACGTCTGAACGATTTGAGCATAAAGGCCAGTTGTAGCAAAAAGATGGATTCTTTGTATTTGTATACGTGGTCCTCATAAAGCTTCAAACTGACTGAACATGTCCTGTAATATGTTCCTTAGTTCCAGGGCAGCCCTCCAAATTTCAGGTTGGTGCTGTATCTGACACCAGCATTGAACTCATCTGGGAACCCGCCCACGACAAAGAAGCTATCAGAAGATATGAACTTCGCTACAGGGAAAGTAACCACGGCAACCAGGTAGGAATTCTGGTCTAGCTTTGATTTCTTGTCACGGCAACTGTTCACAATGATCCATTGTCACTTCTGTTATCACGGCTGTATTAGTGACTTTTTTCTCCAATTAACAGATGAAGAAAACATTTGATCCCACAAAGTCATATGTTGTGGAAAGTCTCCGTCCCAATACAGAATACTACTTCTCCCTGGCAGCCATCTCTGACAAAGGAATTGGAGCCTTCACAAATGAAATTTTACAGAAGACGCTGCAAGCCAGTATGTAGCCTTTTATTCAATCTCTTACCTTTTTTCTTTTTGCTTCATTTCGGTGTGATGGCAAAAAAACTTACTCTTCAATCATTTATAAAATGTATTGTACTTGTTTTTGAGCGCTTCATGAAACTGACTTGTAATGAGTTTATGCGTTTTTTTCTCCTTCCTTCTGAGTAATGCTTGCAAATGTTTGTATATCTTCTCTATAGTTACTTCTGAAATACTATTACCTTTTTTTCCTCAAAAATAAGATTACAAAAGTCACTTTTACATGTTGTCTCAATGAATTCTTTGCTTACTTGAGGTTTTTTATTTATGTATGTATCTAAATTGTTGACTGTGGCATTTTAAATGCTGTTTTCAGCGTTTTACAAGGTGGCATTTACTTTAGAAGTGTCATTTGAGGGCTGCATTGAAAAGTACTTTCACCTGAAAGTTGTGCAATTCCTGTTTTTTAATGATCTGGCTGTGCTGCAGCAGTTTTTTTTTTTAGCTCTATCACACAAAAAAGGATGACATAGGATGACAGTTCAGCCAGTTCTGCTTTTTAGTTTTACTTTAAGATAAAAAAAAAAACAAAAGCATTTAAAATCCAAAAGTTTCAAAAGATTGTTTTTTCTTTTTCAACTGAAAATGCACTTGCTGTGTGACATTAAAAAAGTAAAAGTTTGAATTAAAGAATGCCTAGCCTTTGGCAAATCTCTTTTAGCTGGAAGAATTTTTTGCAGAACTAGACTGCAGAAGCCGCCAATGCAGTAATTAGAATGATGAAATGCAGTTTTCTTGAAGGACATGTCACATAGCTCCTATTTTGCACAAATTGCACGGATGAAAACTTTACATATGAATATAGATGTGGAAAATGTGAGAAAAGTTGTGGTCTTTACGTGAAATTTTCATAGATGTATTACGAATAGATGTAAAACTACGGAAAAAGTACAAATTAACCACGCAAAGAACACGTGTAGCAACGCAAAAGACAAATCTGGCCCACAATTGACTCAAATTCCCATGGATAAAACACTGAAAAAGACGAATGAGTTCACAATAATGTAATTTTTACATTACATGTGCGCCATATACACAATATTAAAAGTTGTACATTGGTGGTACATGCATGAAAAGTCCATTATATATATGTGGAACGGTCATGGAAAGCCCAAATGTGCGCATACATCTTTTTTTTTGTTTCTACTTTTATTTAACCAGGATAAAAAAACTAATTGAGAATAAAAATCTCTTTTGCAAGAGCGTCCTGGCCAAGACTCAGCAGCACAGCAATAACACACATTTTTTATTTATACTCGCACCCAATCAACATAAAAAAGGCAGTCTTAAATAAAGCATTTGCAGTTTGACAACTTTGTCTCACGTTCATTTAAAAGTTATTTCAAAGAGTCCAAAGAATCCAACTACTTCAATGTGAACTCTTTCTGCATCTAGCAAAAATCACGCGCAATTGCCTAAGATTTGCATAATAATTGTGTATTAACTACTTAAAATAGACACAAGCTGCTTGATTTTCAACCCAAAAATTTTGAACAGCTAAAAACCGAATTCACGTAAAGACCTGTCAGCCTAAACCCTCAACAGACATCTTCGCACATCCACGAATGATGACCGCGAGAAGCACTCTTGAGTTACGCATATCACGCATAGATCAAGAACGACCAAACTTTCATACGTGGAAAATGGGCAAAATCTAGTGACTGTGTGACACGGCCTTAAAGACATTGCACTGAAATAAAACTAGTGAAGTCTTGGCAGTATATGATGCTAATAGAATAAGAACACAAAGAAAAATACACAATTTGTATTATTTCAAGACCCCAGAAAATCTAATCGGGCTTAAACAATTTAATTTACTGTGGTTGACCCAAGCATTGATAAAATGACAGGACATGTTCATTTTTATGGCTGTGTTTATTTAGCTCACAATGACTAACAATGATGTTTTACAATGATATGCAACATATTAATGGTAAAGATGGTTACACTGTGGATTTAAAAGAGGAATGGGAATTAGGATGGTTCATAAACCAGAAAAATCAAGAGAAATGTTTTGTATAATTAGGCGTTTCTGTAACTAATATGGAGTATTTTTGGTGGTAAACCTAAGAGTAATGAAGTAGAGCCATTGCAGTGGAGGCAAACTTCTTTAACACGTTTTCTGTTTCTACCAGTGCAACTGTTGGCTATTCCCCTGCATGCTGGCATGGGGGATTCGGGAAATCCACTTCACAGTTCTTTTTGTTACGGTTAAGATACAAGGCTACACTGACTGCGCAGACTTGAAAAGGACAGTGTCACAACATGCATCTCTCACCTCCACCTATTTGGGTGTTCTTGACTAGTCGCTGCTAAACAGTTGATTGACCTTTGATCATTCTAAGCATGAAATATACTTTGTGTTTATTCATTGCCATTTGTGTCTTGGCGTCTCTCGAGTGTTTGTGCACATTGTCACCTGCCAATGTGTGTCGGTGGTCTCCTTGCCTCTGTTTTTGCATTTGCTTTTACCTCTAGACCAACAGCAGACTACACTGGAAACACTCTTCCTACTCCTTCTCTCACATCACCCTTTTCAGCTCTTCTTTCTCTTCTGGTTGTTCCCTGTGAACTGGAACAAAAACTCCCCACTGAATGGCTTGACATCACCTTTCTCACTTTAAGCCTCTTCTTTTTTTTTGCCTCTTTTGGTATTATTATTAATTTTTGGGGGGATGGATTTATTTTCAAGACATTTGAGGTTTTATTTTGCCCTGGAAGTGTATTGGTTTGGCATTTTGGGACATGCAAATTTCGTCTTTCTTTTGGGTTTCTGCATGAATCCAAGTCATAAGCAAAAAGAAAATGTACAATACAACTGCCATAGCAGCACATGTGTACAAGAACTGTCTTGTAAACTGACATTATGTTGGTATATTTTGCTTTATGACAAGAATTTTTTTTTCAGTTTCTACATTTAGAAGCCATAAGTACGCCCGTTCTCTCAGACATATTAAACTTGGAGTATTTACAACTAATTTAGTGAACATTTAATTCATAAGCTCCTTTTAAATGAAAGACAAAGGCAGACAAAGCAAACTCATTTGAAACCAAAACTTAACTTGATCTGTGGGATGCTTTGAGGTAAGTGATTCTGTGGTTTAGGAACTTAGTCTGGCAGTCCTTTGCTTCACAGATAAAAAGATATTTATACATTTTTAATTCGGTTACTCCTTTAATTATTCAGTAAATAACAAATAACTTTACAGAGTTTAGAGTGATTCAGCGGAAACAGTCCTTACATGGTATCTTCAGTGTAATATTTTGTTAAACGATTAAGACAATTGGCTCCATTTGAATGATCTGGACTGAATTAGTTTATATTGATTTGGTATCTTTGGAATAACTTAGATTGTGTCAATACTAATTAATAATTGTTGGGTTTCTTTCTGCTTAGTAGTTCTGTACCTCAAACCTGGCTCTTTATTGACTAACAGCATTGAAAACTTGCATATTGTAAGAGCTGTGCAAAAACGCAGGGAAATAATTCTGACACAGATGACACCAGTATGAAAATATTTTCCAAAAAAAAAATGTTAAATTGAAGAAAGGTTTGATATTTGTAAATGTAAATCGATAATTACACTTTCATTCCATTCAAGTCAAGAGGACTGCATTGAGAGCTTTTTTTTGCGCGCTGTAAACACCAACGTTTCCTACTGTTTTCTGGTGCAGTGTGACTGTCAGACTAAAGACTTGGACCACAAAGTGAGATCAGACAAGGTTACGTGATTTTGAAAACTGTTTTGTTGACCATTTTCTATGCTGAACACTGTTGAGAGGTTGTTACAGCTTGTACTCAGTCCGAGTAGCATTGCCAGGGGCTTCTGATGGGTACCACTGTCTTTGAAAATCACTCCCATGCTCCAGTCTGAATGAGACCAAACCAATTATTTGTATAAATAAGAGCACAGAAGGCCCGTTGTCTTGTCCGGTATTACGGCAAGTTTAACACAGGTGACAGTGGCACCCATTTAAAGGCAAAGCCTTGTGGGCTATGCTACCACTGTCAGACCAGGCTGAGACCACTTTTGTTCAACCATTCTGAGTACACAACCTGAGAGAGGAGAGGGCCCCCCAGTTGTTAGCCCATTGCAAAGCACAGTGGCTGGGAGTGGGTGTTTGGGGACTGTTGGACCACAGAGTGGCAGATAAGAATCCCATTTCATAGCGTCAGAATTAATTTCATGCTCTGCAATGAGCTATGTGCCAAGGCCTTGGATTTTCAGGCTTTGTTACAAATTTAGATTATACCTAAAACCTGCCAGTTACCAGTCTATTGCTCTCACTGAAATTAAAGTGGCAGATTCTAAATCCTCTGTGCAAAACACAAACATCTCTCTACATCTTCCTTACTTACTGTAATTGCTGTAGGTTTTCAGAGATATTGGAATGTTTTTTTTTTGAGCCACAACATGACCATTTGCCATTTTAGGGATTAATTCCTCAGAGACCCACAGAAAAGGGAAATCGTGTCATCTGAGGTCTCTGATTTAAAAAAATAAAAAGGAGAAGAAAAAAATCAAATAGCATTCATTGTGCTAAAGAAATTGTCCCTTGTTTAAACTCTGGAGTTAGATGTACCGTGAAAATATTTTTTTTTATGTCAGAAAACTGTATACATTTACTATAAAAATAGGATAATGTGACATTTTATGTGGGAATATTGATTTAATCCTTTAATACCATAGCTGTTGCTGGTGACAGGTAATCACTCGTGCTTTTTGACCTACCGTAACTCTTTGACCATTTATGCAATTAATGTAATGTCAACAGATTCAAAGGCATAGAAAAGCAGCATTGTATCGATATGCAGCGCTCTAGAAGTGGCATCAGAATCAGTTGGGTTACCTTAATTGTGTACTCCACTACTGTAAAGTGTTGCATGTCAGCGCTAAGCTGCTTTTCTCCAATTCAGAATAGGTTGAAATGTTGTTAATTTTGTCAACAATTACAAATGTATGGTTATTCACAGAACTGGAGCTAAAGCTTCGGTTTAAATAAAGTAACAATTATTAAGTAATAGGTATTTATACATATCAATTTATTGGTATAGAAGAGCCAAGATAAAGTGATCATATTTATTGTCATTTTTCAGGTCCTCAAAAATAACTTTTTCTCTTTTTCTGTTTGGCCAGCTCACACCTAGTTATAGCTTTTGAGCTATCTTCTCACATTTGTTTACTAATACCTTTTTTGTCAAATTTATGTTTCAAAATTACCCAGGTGTGGAAACAACAAAATGAATCCCAAATTATCACTCCTCTACTGCCGTGCCTTGAATGTAGTTCCTGGCCAAACATGTTCACTTGCAGTCATGGTTTATTCACAGTAAGATCTGCAAACCTGAGCATTTCCGACACGCTCCGTTTACAAAGAAAAAGCCAGCCATTACATTTCTACAATATAGTGCACTCAAAAAGTTAGTCCAGAAGTGGCTTCATTCAATGATAAGCATTTTATATGTATATTTGATCAAAGAAAAACTGCAGTGGCATCACAAGACCTAAAAGTTGAGATGTGAGAATGAATGTCGACATGACCAATTATTTGTCACATAGCGTTTATTGGAGCTTTTCAGAGAAGGTTTAAAAAGAATGCCAAGTGAAGCTCTTTTGTGATAGTGTAGTTCTCATATCCGTAATCCTTCCTGTGTCCTTCATGGGATACACAGTTTATTGAGGCTATGGCCCAGTTTGTCTTAAACCTTTATCAGGATCAGGCCCGGAGATCCCTGTGCTCTGTGATAGCCTGGGCCTTGTCACATTCATAGCCTTTTTTTCTGCGCCACAAAGATTGAGAACTGAGCAATCATTCTTGACTTGGAGAGTTTGCAAATACTATATGGGTAAAGGAAAAAAGCTGAAAAGCTCAAAATCCAGTAAGACCTTAAGTAAATAAGCCCATTGGACACAGAGAAGGGTTTGGAACTTTGGCTGAGTTTCTGTCTTATTTCTGAGAGCTGAAAACTTTCCTGGGTTTCAGGGATTCTCCAAACTCCTTTTTTTTTTTTTTTTGCTTTCATTTTTAAAGCCGTTCTTGCCAAAGTGACGTTACAGTCAGAATGTTGTCATTAAACTTTAACAAATTCTGTTATACAAGCGTTCCATCTTGTTTCCACTAGTTTTTTCTGCCCTGGCAATTTTAAAATTACATTAGATCTGACAAAATTACAAGTAAAATGGAGCAATGAAATGGGATTTATTTGTATAAATTATAAACAAGGAAGCATGTTTGTGTGCTCGGAGAAGTTCACAAGCACTGATTATCTGAAAAGTGCGCATTCTCTGGATGTCTCCCCCTCTCACAGTCTTGTGGACTCAACAGTACAGAACTAAACAGTCCTGGTTGAAGCACTGAGCCAACCCTCTCCCTCCCGGTAACATCAAAGTGAGTCCAAAATGAGCTCTCAGTTGATAAAAATTAGAGGTGTTTATAGAAAAACAGACAAAAACGATACAATGTGCTTTTCTGGAAGGGAAAGTGTTGCAACTCACTGAATACAGAGTAAGCACACTCTGTAGTCGGGTGCTGGGAGTAAGAAAGTCTTTGAAATGTTGTATTTTTGGGAGTCAGGTACGTATGATGAAGACGATACTTGTGATTTTTATTTTGTTTGTCATTTTCTACATTTATATGCAACTCAAGTTGTGTTTTTACACCATTCCTGTTGTAGCTCTTTCTTTTGAGTCTTTAAGAAATTACTTTCTTTAAGCTCATAATTTATTTCTGCAGCTTTGCTTTTTTGTTTGTTCTTTTTTCCCAGAATGAGAACACATTTCTCTTTACCATTGTTTTCCTGAGTTCTCTCCTTAATTTTCTGTGTGGAGTGTCTTTCTTTTTTCCAGATGACATGCAGTTGTTTTTTTATTCAGTGTTTTCTTGCTAAACGGAAGGCAGTGTAATAATGAACTGGATTTGCTACTGTGAAATAAAGCCATCACGTGGGGAAAAGAAGGAAATTCCATTCGGAAGGAAGCTCTTTCATACATTTGTATTGTGTCAAAGTGCAGGATCACTTGCTGCACAACGTACTCTCTTTAAAGTCCCACTCTGATCAGCTATTCTTCCAGTGGTCTTTTAATTATGATTATGAAGTTTTTAGCCCAAATCAGGACATCGTTTCTGCAGAACGACAGGACTTTATTAGAAATTTGCCTCTGAGTTGTGGGAGGGGGGCTATTGGCGTGGAGTAAGCCCATCGTCTTTTCCCATCATCCCTTTATTCAAACTCTCTCCTGCTAGGTTATAGCCTCTTATACACACAACCTAATATTACCAGTGCAAGTGAGTGCTTTCGAATGGAGTGGAGCTGGGCTTGTGGCACCTACGTCACTGCTACAGACTTTTTCCAACGCCCTTTTCCTTGATTAACGATTTGAATAAAGAAATAATCAGAAATGTAGTTTTAATCCTAATTTTCTTTATACATGTCCTCCATCATGAGCAAAATACTACATAAACATGTTAAAAACACCATTTTCATTGGAGTGGGTCTTTAAAGGCACATACAACAAGGGTCAGTGGTAACTTTGAAATATGTTGTGTTTTGTAATTGTGTCTAAAATCTTAACTTTGATCTAAAAAAAATGCATTTAAGTAATGATTGAATCAAACTCTAATCAAATGTTGTTTGCTAGTTTTAGAGGCATGACATTTGATTCTTAATGGCTCTGTTTACAGCCAAGACGCTTAGTGTTAGTGCTAATTGCTGAGGCCCTGTGTTGGAAAATTACCGCTTGAGACATGTTTACCTGGTAATTAGTTCTGAGTTGACAGAAACTAAACAGCTAGCCAAGAGCCTCAGTGGCAGTGATGCAGAAAATGGCTTTGAAGCCTTTTACAGCTAAAAGATCTGACGACACAAAGCATTCATTCATCCCGTCCCAACATAGCTCACATGAGTGGCCATCCTGATTCATAATTACATGTGCTTGTCCTGTTGTCCATTTATGCCTTTTAAGTTGACATTTACACTATTGTTTATTTTTTGACATTTTTTGGTTGAAATTTTTTTATTTGAATTGTGCTGATTGAGTTTGGAGTTTTCCTTTTTTTTCATTTTCTTTATCTCTCCCATCTTTTTTTACTTTTTTGTTGTTCACCCCTCCAACCCCCTTTCCCCTTCGCCCCGTACCCTCTCCTTCTCCACCCGCTTTCCACCTCACCAGAGCCCTCAGCTCCCCCTCAGAAGGGGCCGGTGGTGACCCACAGCCCACAGAGGAGCCGATGATACCTCCCACAGAGGAGCAGGTGTTGCTGCAGCGGCTGGGAAAGTGGACTCAGTACCACATTACTGTGTCCGCCGCCACTGTGGTCGGATTGGGTCCAGAGAGCGAGCCTATCATCTGCAGGACAGATGAAGATGGTACGTCTAATTATGTTCTCCGTTAGTTAAAACTATTTGTACATTTTAAACAACTCATTCTTTTTAATAATTGCATCTATAATATAAATTGTGTTAAGTTTTTGAAGTAATTAAGAAATACTGATTAGCAAATAAGTCATGTTTGTCAACATATAGACAGTTTAAACTTGTGCTTAATGGTTTCAAATTCAAACACAATTTTATTCTATAATTGTGACCATTATATAAGGCTATATAAATCTCATAAAAATGATAAGAAACACAGTCAGTCTGGCATGTATTTTTTCCTATTAAACTATATCTTTATAGCAACAAAAAACAAGTGGAATAAGTGCTTTAGAGTGTAAAATTAAAAACCACAAAAAAGCCAAATAGGTCATCACATCTGTGACATCAACAAAGTATTGAAAATGGCGCAGATAAAATCACTGTTTTAAAAGCTCAGTAAATTGAAGCAGAGATTATGAACAATAATTAAAGTATATGATATTTAAAAAAAGTATTTAACAAAAAAAGACATTTCAATAAGTTACGTCATCTGCAAGCTTTATAAGTCCTACACACCAGGATTATTTAGTAGTAAATGGTGAATACTTATCAAGAAGAGATTTCCTACCTTTCTTGAAGGCCCAAAGCGGTTTACAATCACAGTCAGATTCACACGTTCACACACACACTCACACACTGATGACGGCTCACCTGCCGAACAATGACACCAATATATAACCACCAGGAGCAATGTGGGGGTTCAGTGTCTTGCTCAAAGACACTTCGATACAAGTGGCAGGCAAGACGGGAACCAAACATGCAATCTTCCGGTCAGAGGTCGACCGCTGTACCTCTGCACCACGGCCACCCACATGATCTGATGATGTCAGACCATTGACTGTATAAGAGATCTGGACTGAGTTACCGCTCCCCTCTTGCTTTCCACACTAGTGTAGACTTCTACCGAGAAATAAACCACTATTACTCCATCATTATAGTTGTCAGAATAACCATTCTTGTTCTGCCATCTTTTTTTTTGAAGATGTTCTTGCTAATTCTAATTTTTTTCACATTTCTTCTGTAGTAAAAGTTGTTCAAGTTATAATCTCACAAATGAGCTTTCAGTGGTAGGGGTGTGGACTTCCAACAAGCTCCCTCCTGACCGACAGGAATGGTTGCCATAGAAATGTTGACTGAAACAGACTCGGACCAATCACTGCTTACTCTCATTGTCTGGTTCCAACATTACAGTAAAAAAAAAATTAGCAACTGATTTGACATCATTTTGGAACCAGAACCAAGTTGTCTTCTGTGGGTGACGTCACACTGACTCAGTCCAGTTCTCATATAGAGTCGATATGTCAGACATATAGATTCACATATTATAGAATGACTGGGACCTGAGTCATCCTTCAACTATAGAAAATGCACTTCCAAGCCCTTTGTGTTGTATTACCATGTACTGGATTCTGTGTGCTCAGAAAGTACAGCTGTAGTTATCTGGAGCATGTGGATCAGGCCAGCTAAACAATTCAGAGAACCATGGCTTATTTTATTTTTTTAAAACCTCATCATACTCAAAATGTAAAACAGTATAACCAGTTAACTGTCTGAAAATAAATACCAACTACTGTCAAAATAAATACGTTTTTGAGTCAGTTTACTTCTACTCACTTGAAACGCGAATGTGGTACAACCACTGTGCTCCTGAGTGGAAAAACAAAGTGCTTAGTGGGGAATCAAAGTCCTTTAAAATTTCGTTCTTTTGTCAGAAAGCAACAATTCAAGTTTATACTGCTGAGTGGGATAAGTGAATTTGGATGGCAAACTGAGAAGTTAAAATGTGAGCATGTCTAAGCACACAAGTCACTGATTTATGACTGACAAAAGCTTTTTTTCCTTTTTACTACAGCATTTTAAGCTGTTTTATGGCAGTTTCGGGCACCAAAGTCAGATTCTTATTGTACTTGTTTGGTAGAACCTCAGAGGATTTCAAAACAAATATTCTAGTTTCATTTCAAATGTGACAAACAGAATCACCATTTGCTAACCAAAAGGTAAAAAGAAATATAAGCTGATGGGCCAGATAGATTTTAGGATTTGAATTTTTGGGTAAAAAAGGTCAAAAAGCATTTTGTATTTCCCAACAAGAAACAGTCCATGGCAGATTGAACAGCTTGAAAGGAAGGGCCACCTTAAAGGTGGTTATGACTGTGAAACAGTGTTTCCCAGAGTCAATAAAAAGGTTGACATGTTCTACATTCTTGTCATTGTGCTTTCTAAGGGGTTGTTGGAGTCAATAAGTCCTCAGCTTTAATTTAGAAAAAAACAAAAAAAAATTATGTTAAAATAAAGTAAAATCACATGAATTAAAAGATAAATACATATTGTGGTTTGTTATTAAGCACAATTGATTAAATATTAATACAGAAAAAATTTAATGGATTTGATAAATAAATGTTATATTTTCTTAATATTATTTATTATCCATTAATAATAATAATTCATAGTAATAAAATGAATAATTTTTGTTTTCTTCTTTTGTCCTGCGTTAGTTCCTGGGGCTCCACCAAGGCGAGTAGAGGTGGATGTCCTCAACTCCACAGCAATTAAGGTTATGTGGCGCTCTCTAACGCCCGGCAAGCAGAACGGTCAGATCCGCGGTTACCAGGTTCACTATGTTCGTGTAGAAAATGGCGAATCCCGGGGCCTGCCTCTCATCAAGGATGTCATGCTAGCTGATGCTCAGGTATGACAAATTTAAACGTTTCCTCCTTTGTTTTTTTTTATTTCCCAAACAGAAATTTCCCTGAAAACATGGCTTGCACACAAACTGTAATTATTATTCACATTGTTGTGGCTGTGCAGACATAATGTGAGAATAGAAAGCAGTGTAACTGCTTCTGCCACTCTCTTTCATTTCAAATTGCTGTAATTTTGGTGCTATCTTCACCTCAGTCTATAAAAACAAATTTCAGTCAAAGCTTTGCACTTCCCTTCTTCTCCTTGTAGCATTGGGTTTTTTTCTTTTTCTAGCAGTCATCCAGGTGGAAATCATACTGAAGACGTAATAGGTTCAACAACACCTGGTATAAAGCCCAATTTTGTATATATTAAAAGGAGAAGATTTAAACTCTTGAGAAAATGTGCATTTGGCACCATCAGTTTAAAATCTCTAATATGACAAAATAAGTGAGACATAGGAAGGTTTGTGCCAAGCAGTCAACAGACTCCTGGGAGACAAGGATGTTTCTGTTGTATCTTAGAAAGCAGTCTCATCATCAAACCCTGAAAACCTGCATCCAAACAACTCAAGACTCATTTAAGTTGCCTTTCTAAGCTTGAAGCAGCTTTTCTCCCCCTTACCTCTCTAAAACTAGTGACCTATTTCTGCTACCCACCTTCCGCTTTCAAGCCTCTAATGCCCTTGTCTGTCACGGTTCCATTTCTTCTATTTTCTTTTTTCTCAAAAAAAAACAAAACAACTCTTTTTCTTTCTCTCCTGCACCCTTATATTTGGCGGGGGGGTTAGTGGGAAACGGACGATACAGCTGAATATGTGAGTATGATGTTTCACCTGAGTGCTGTGTCCCTGAAACAGTGACTGTTGCATCAACCGAGTTGGTTTTCCAATTTGCTCAACCCCTCAGTCTTTCTCCATAGTTCTTCTTTTTTTTTATTTCTAAAGAAAAGTAGCTCAGACGCCTCTTTCAGATGTCTGGCCAGTCAAACTCTATAGAATGTGTCTGCCATGAGGGAATAGGAACAAACGTGGGTTGCTGGTTGGGTTGTATAAAAGGCTGGCTGATGCAATAATCACTAGCCACTGTGGCTTGAATGCTAATGCTACTGTTGCTCCCCGATCTGTAACGGCTACCCGAACAATCCCAGCATGCGCGAAAATTTGTTTACAATAATGAAAACGTTTATTTTAATGTGGACAAAAAAATGAAAGAAAAAAGACGTTTTAAATGGATCAAATCTACCCGATCCGTGCCGCACAGGTGCAAATGTTTTCCTCTTCTTCTGTTTCGTTAGATGACAGTTTACTCCCCAGTGTTCGATGTTACCGCTGCATACCAACATTTTATTTACTTAACTAACACAGACACGTTATTAACGGTTGTTTTGGCTGCAAAAGTTGGTGCAGTAGCCTGGGGACATCTTTTAAAATATCCTCAGTTCTCCTCGTTTCCCGTTGCCAACATGTAAAAAACAAAAAACGATTGAACAGAGAGAATGGCTCCAAGCCGTGTGGTTTTCATGATATCACACTTTGAGATTTTCATTGTCTGCAATGACAACGATATATTGTTATGCAGTCTTGCATTTTAAGCGACATTCTTTTGTTTTACAGAGCTGTAATTCAGTTGGTGGAAGCTCTCTGTTGTTTACGAAAGCATAAATTTGTGTGAACACACATCTAACCATTGCTTAACTGGTTTAGACAATCCTAAAAGTGCCAAGACTGTCAGGAAATGCTACTGGACTTGTTGCCAATTTTTTTTTTTTTATTCATAATTTACACGTTTTACAACCTTGAAACAACAAATAGTCAAAAACATGCATGAATTATTGGAGCAAATCTAAATCAAATTGCTTAAATGTTGCTACAAAGAGACAGTGATATAATATTTGCGTACGCGGTGATCAATTGGTTAGCAGTAACAGATCGGGAAGCAACAGCTATTTCTATCTGTGTCTAGTGCTTGTGATGTGGTTTTTGTGTGTTTGTATGTTAGTTTGTTTTGTTTTTTTGTGATTATTTTTTTTTTGTGATTTTTATTTTATTTTATTCAATTTTTTTTGGGGGGGGGGGTTAGGTGTTGGCATAGTGGCTTAGTGTTATAATGCAGCCAAAGTTGTACATCAAGTCTATAGTATAGCTTTTGTTGACCCTCCCCAAATTCTCTACACATCTCATTGAATTACGTTTTTTTTTTCCAAAAATAAGCCTTTATTGGCAGCCCAGGCTTTAGGCTTATGTCTGCATGAGCTACATGAATGCATGTCAAGTACAAGACAGTACTTATGGCTCATTTACCTTTATTGACTTCCTCCATCCCCCTGCCAACCACCCTGTTAAAAACCTCATTCCGCATTCTTGCAGACCTGCTTCTCTGAAAGATTCATTAGAATTGATCGGAAACCTCTCCTTAAAAACGGACTCGAGGAAACTTAATGGCTTGAGTAACAACTGCCAGCAAAAGGCCAGGATGTATTCAGTATGCATTCATCAAAGTTAAGTTGTTGATTGGGATATTGCTTAAGGAATAAGAGGACGGCTGCTTCCCATTTGAATACATAATGTCCCTCCTCCACTTTGGCAGCTCTAAGGATTTGCGTAATGGAACAGGTCCAGCATTACACAACGGGGGAAGCATTGTATTTAATGCATGCCTTGTGAAAATTAATAAAGAGGACCAAGGGACACCCGGATTAACATTCAGCACAAGCCAGTTTGAACTGCACGAAGTGGGATCAAATCATGAAAAATTCAACAGGCATTCTGACATTTTCCTGTTCCCCATCTTGCATGTCACCCACAGGAAATGGTCATTGGAGGACTTAAGCCAGACACAACGTACTCCATCACAGTAGCAGCATACACCACCAAAGGGGATGGAGCGCGGAGCAAACCCAAACTGGTGGTGACCAAAGGGGCAGGTCAGTACAGGGACAAGTATGTTGATTTAACCATGTAAAGGTTTATTCAAAGGATTCATGTTGATTCATGTTGTTTGTCGCTTGTAGCCCAAAAATCTCACTCCAAGTCTCACTTGGACATTGAAGGAATTCAGCTAATTTGAATTTTTTGCAAGAACATTGATTTAAATCTACTATACATTAGCTTTAAGGCTGGAACTGGATGATAATAATATGAAATGCACAACTACAAGAATTTATTGATGGTTAATTAGAGCTTTGCTTCAATGACAGTGAGTCAACGGTCTAGTCAGCTGCTGTATTTTCTGTGAGACACATCTAAAACTTAAGTGGATGCTGGCTTATGTCAGCGCTCCTTTTATCATTTTAGTCCTGTTCAGAAAACTATTCACAGATTTATAGAGATCAAGAGCTTCATTTACATCACGTTACTTTTTTTCGACAGATAATGATGACACGAAAGCTCGTGTTGAGTCTTTTGGATTCAGCTGCAGGAATGAAACAGTTGAATCTCCTCTCTACAAAGTCACGTCATCTTCGTTGTTCTTCATTTTGCTGTGCAACTACTTGAAAGCACCGTTTGACATTGGCATACGTGCTTACTTAGTTGCTGTGATCATGATCTAAACGGTGCCACTGCCGTTCTAAATGTCTGAGCTTTGTTCGGGAATTTGATGGCAAAGAAGAGACTGACCTTTTCACGAGAGCGTTTATGCCAGTTGGCTTTGAACAGTCAGAGAACTGCAAATACAAACCCTGGTATCCATCCCTCTTGCACTTCTTTCAATACAGCTCTACAATGTTTACTTGTGTCACTTAAAACACACAATTTAATTTTGATTCTTAGATCAGAAACACAAATTCCCACCTCCTGACAGGTGTGCTTATTATGTAACCCTTTAAGTTATTCATGTTTGTTTTCCTGTAGGACTCTGAATAATATCCCATGTACTGCTTTCCGTCATCTCTCACACAGAAAGCCTTTTCTCTTCTGTGATTACTATTGAAGTGTAAGAAAATGCTTTATGCCAGAGGCCAAGATAAATAAAGTCTTGTGGTTCACTTTTTTTTCCTTCTAACAAAAGGGGGATTTGGGCCAAGAAAATACCAATGTTCCCACTTAATGTGAAGTAGCATGGAAAATGTGAAAATCATTAAGTTACGAACAAATTTCTTTGCAAGTTCTTGTGAGAAAATGTTTAAACTTTTAAAGCTTTTTGTTATGAAAATTTCTTTCCCTTTTTTTAATATATTTACATTTCTACATAAAGAAACGCATCCAGGACAGATCAGATAGTCATACTACATGTCTTAATTTAGCATATTTTGGAAAATAATGATTAAATAAATGACAACATTTTAATGAAATTTAAATGCTAAATTCTAATGATGTGATGTAAAAATGCATTTACAACAATGTCAAAGGAAGAAATTTTAATTAACACAGCATCCTCTTTAATCTATTATTTATAGACACACTTTAAAAAAGCACAAAAGTGTTTTATTGCCCTTTTTATGGCCTTTATACACCACCACCACCACTGGTAAAACGTTTTGGGATACTCTAAAGTTTCATTATTATTGAAAAGTATTGAGAAAGTATTCAAAAAGATTTTTTTATGTACCAAACCAAAATGTACCTTAAACTTCAGATACAAAAAGGAGACACGTTTTACATTTACACAGCTAAACATAGTCGGGACATTTTCTTTACAACAGATGTTAAATTTCTTAGAAAATACCTACAGTTTCCTGTAGAACTACCTATGTGGTCTTGTAGATTTGTTTACTTTTTTCCTCTTTTTAGTTCATCTCAAACCAGTTTAATGACATTCAACTCTTGAGATTGTTCCAGCCATTCCATATTTTGACGTTTTCCATCCTGTTCTTTTATCCTCATGTAGTTCTGGCACAGCATGGATTTATCTTTTGGATAATTATCTTACATGATGAACCCCCAACTAAGTAGCTGCATACCAGAGGGATTTGGTGGCATTGCATAATGCCGTGGTAGCCATGTTGGTTCAGGGTACTCTTTTACACTATAGAAGACACTAGCCAAAGATTCAACTGAACAACCCCATATCATTACACTTCTTCCTCTATGTTTGACAGTTGATATCACACACTTAAGGGTCATCCTTTTGCTTATTCAACTGGGTACAAAGATTTTATATGATGAACCAAAGATTTTACATTTTGATTCATCAGCCCTTAACGCTTTCTTCCAGTTTTTAGTTGTTTGATGGTGGTGGGTCCTGTTCCAGGCTAGCCTTTTTTTTTTTTTTTTGTGCCATCTTCATTTCTTTCTGCAATTTTTCCTATCAAGTCTGCAGCTTGAAGTCTTCTTCTGTTGACAGAAAAAGCTGAAGGTATTTTACAAGGACTACAGTTAGGATGTGCTTCAGTCTGTTGGCCTATGAGCCACCTACCAAGCATAAATAAAGTTTCAGAAACCTGTTATTTTATTCAGTTATGACTTTGTGTCTGCCAGACCTCTTCCTGTCAAGGTTTCACCCAGTTTCAAAGCACCTTTTGATGGTAAAGGGAACTGTACTCACTGACACCTTGACTTTCAGCACTAGTATATAAGTTCAACTGAAACACATAAGGGTTTGGTACCACAGTGCATTCCAGCGCTGCAAAATTGTTTTTGGTAACCCTAACTACTTAAAACAGTTATTTGCTGGCAGGTTGCAATTTATTTTGTACCATTTCAAGCTATTCATTAGACTTCCTCACTATATTTCTAGCTAGGAGGCTCTATAAAAAAGTTTTCAGTAATAAAGAAGGTGGACTGTTACTAGATTTATCTTTCATTCTCACACATTTTTTTCTTGTCTTTTATCTGTTTTTTAAGTCCCTATTGGCTAGCTGTAACCACAGTTAAATGTTTGAGTGATCTTTCTTTGGTTAAATTTGGCACACAAAGTTTCAGCATCTAGTTTTCCTTGTTTTTAATTTTGCACATACAGATAGGGCTTTTGTTTTTAATTTTGCACATACAGATAGGGCTTTTTTTAATCTATTGGATATATTTTATGAGTGTACATCAGTGGAAGTTACAAGAAAAAAATAAATAAATAAATGAAATCACCTTGGTCTCCGGCAGGCAAGTCTATGTCAACAGCAAGCTCTTAATACTATAGCCTGATGGGAAACGTGCCGAGAGTCAGTCAAAGACGGATTGAACTGGGGTCGACCCTGAAATAGACATATTGGGTGGGTTTACAAAAGAACAGCAGGGTTGGAAAAATGGAAGAAGAATCAAGGTGACCAGAAAATCTTTTTTTTTTTTTTTTTTTGATCATGTGAACGCACAAAGTCCCACACATATAGATCAGGCTACTCATATCCCCGTTTGGTCTCTCCTTGTGGCTGATTGCCCCCTGTCCTTTTGTCACCTTCATCATCCCTCATCCACTTGTTGTTCATCCACTCACCATGCCCTGGCTCTCCTATAATCATCCTGTGGATTCACTGGTTTTCCACTTCTACCTTTTTCCTGCTCATTTTAAAAGTGAAGCACAGAGGTGGGAATACACTCACGGAATGACTCGGTCACATTCACAGATTTTTATTTCCGTGATTAACAGTGGGAGATGATGGCAGAGTGAGCTTTTAAACCACACTGAGATGAAATCTATGAGCCAAAAGTCCTGGGAGGATTCTTCCATTCCTTTCAATACACTTAGTGAAAAAAGTGAGCAGACAAACCACCATCTCCCCTCATCTTCAGACCATTAGCAAACAGAAATTAAAAACGAAGGGATGAGGATGTGGTTGGTGGAGTGTATACTGTGGTGTGTGTGGGTTTTGCTGCATGCACACATTCACTGACACCATGACACTCTTCCATAGAGGCAGAGTCTTATTGCCTGAGACGAATGTTGGCCTCTTCAAATTACTTTAAGTCCATGCCGGGCAACAAGCCAAATTGCTCTGTGTACATCTGGAACGGCAATATAGAGGATGAAGATGGCTGCACACTCGGGTCTAGATGTGCACAAACTGCTGTTGCACATGTAAATACTGTGCACAATAGTCCCCCAAAGCTGTTGTTTCTCACATAGGATGCACACAGGCGGTCAGAGGAAGGCCGTTTTTATTTTTTTCCCCATTTTCATTTGTTTGATTCCATTCATGCTTTAAATTTGAATAAAGACAGTTTTCTGTAAACCCTGTCTTTGCAACTATCAGAGTGACACATTTAGATTATCAATAAATTAAATTCACAAAGCTAAAAGAAATAAACCTTTTATGACTTTTGCTATGCTGCTCATCCATTAACAGATCCCGAAGTTCAATCAAGAGCCCCAAATGACTAAAAACTTTTAATGGCTTTTATTTTTCCATTTCCATTTGCATAGAACAAATAATGATGATGTTACATAATGGCAAGTGTAAGAACTATTCAAAATAATGGAGTAGTGAGATTCGGGGTGCAAACATAAACACAAAGAAGACCGTCCTTAAATGCTATTGAGAGAAATAGAAAATTTTCCGCAGCCACATTCAGACACCGCCATGTATTTGTTCTGCTGCTATGGTTATTTCCGAGGAAAGAGATGCGTCAGACAGGGAGTTAAAAAATATAATCTGTTTATGATGATATGATGCTCAAAAGTAAATCAGCGACACACATCTCTCTGAAAGCTTCTGACAGTCAATTGAGAATTGAGAGCTTCTCTTTGCTGATATCTCTGTGATGAGACCTCAAAAGGCGGGTTCAGATGAAACGTGTGTCATCTTTAAGAGTGGCAAAATGGGGCCACTCTGAAGAATGGAGACTGGGCCCTACGGGTAGATCATCCATTTTGCAACAAGACCTGCCTGCAACTGAAAGATGCACTGTTTTTCCTAAACTTTAAGTGATGCTCAGTGGAGCCGAGGGACTTTGGATGGATCTAGAATGTGTTGAAATGATAACAGAATCAATTGGATCATCCATATCTCCATGCAAAAGCATCATCTCTTTGCTAGCTTATGGATTTATTAAAATCAAGCACCACATACCTTTGTTAAAATTTCATGCATGCCAGTGATGACCATGATTAAATAATCTCAAAGAATAAACTGCAGGTTTGTAGCTTGACCCATTTTGAGCCAAAGTGCCTTTTTAAAAATGCAACTACAAAACCTTCATGTTGCAAAGGAATGATGGGTTAGGAAAGATCAAAGTTATTTTGATGAAATGTATACGTCCTTTTAATGGTTATATCATTGATTTAAAAGCATTCTGCATTCTTATACATGGAAATAAATAAAAATGTTGTTTTTTTGTTTGTTTCTGTACAGTGCCTGGTCCTCCTTATCTCTCGGTGGCTCAGAACTCAAAGACATCTGCTGTTGTTCACTGGGACCCTCCAGACCTGACCAATGGCATGGATCTGCAGGGTTACAGGCTCCAGTTTGGCCGAAAGGACATCACCCCTTTGGCCACACTGGAATTTGCTCCGCAAGAACGTCGGTACTCTGTGGACAACATTCATCGGGGAGCCACGTACCTCTTCAAGATGGCAGCCAAGAGCAGAGGAGGCTTCGGGGAAGAAGCCGTGGCAGAACTTAGCGTACCTGAGAATACGCCGGGTGGATACCCTCAAATTAAAGAAGGCTCTAATGTAACATGCTGCTCTGTGCTGCTGTCCTGGTCTCCACCGGTGTTGGCAGAGAGGAATGGAGTCATTACGGAATACACTTTGGTCTATAAGGAAGCCGGCACTGGAGAAATACCACGAGAACTGCGCTTGCATCCAAGCCTGTCCAGCTATGTGCTGAACAGCCTCAAACCAAACTCTGCCTATGAGGTGAAAATGCGAGCGCACACCAGTGTAGGTCCAGGGCCCTACAGCCCACCTATCCAGTATCGGACGGTGGCCATTCACCCAGCAGGTAGGGCTTGCCTGTTTCTTTCCAATCCCAGTGGCAGGGGGTTGGAAGTAGGCTAAGAACAATCTGCAACAACACAAAAATGAAAACCGCCCCTTCCACTCTTCCAAACACCTCCACCTCCTTTTAAAAGAATGAAGATTGATGTTTAACCTGTTTGCTGTTGGACACTCACTTCACTAACCTAAAACAGGTAAAACTGTAAGTCAGTAAGTTATAGTCAGTCAATTTTGGAGGTCAGCCTAGAATTTTAAGGTAAGTGCAGTTAAGTCACTCCTGTCAGTCCTTGCAGCGCTTTTTGAAGCGCAGTCGTGCAGCTAATGCAATCCCACAGCCCCAGTTTTCAAACAAGGTAGGAGCTTAGTCACTCCAAGAGTATAGCCATTCTGGTAAAGCAGAAGTCTGATTTTTGATTTGATTTGATTTATTTATTTATTTGTTTTTGTTTATTTTGAGACATTATTCCTGTCCCCTCCAGAGGCTTCCTTTCCGTCCCGTCCCCCCCCCATCCTGCTACAGGACAGCTTGTGGCATGGTATCCCACAGATGCACTGCAGAGAACATTTGGCATGCTTTGTTCTGGGTCTGTCTTGTTGCCTGTGTGGCTGCACGTTGGCAGTGCCAAGTCAAACTTTGCACCAGTGTAAAAACAGTTGGCGGTCATTGGAAATACGTGGCTCAGTTGCTAATCATCGAGTGGTCTAAGTGAGTGGTGAAATGGTTTGGCACTGTCTACAATGGCTAGCCAAAGGGCACACCCTTGTGCTCAATGGGTTTTTCGTCCATGAGTCTTGCGTGCTATGTGTTTTAACCAATAGCATTGCCTGTCTCACAGCTAATCACAATTCATTAATGTGCTCACTCTTCAAACTAGGGGGAACGTTGCAAGACAAGAGGAATTAACTTTTTAAACCAAAGGTTCTTCCTTTTTGTTTTCCTTGATCTGGTTTTGCTAATAAAATGCGCTCTTTTTTTTTGTTTTTTTGTTTGTCTTCTTAACAGATGTTCCTAAAAACTTCACTGTGAAGTGGGCCACCAAGACCACAGTAGTGCTTGGGTGGAAGTTTTCTGAAAGGTCGCCGTATAAATGTGTGGTGAGTTAAGTGTTTCAGAAAAACAATCTCTTGAGAAGTTGAGCTGTATTTTGAATTTTAAGACTGACAAACTTCTAAATTCCAGATCGAGTATGCCCACCAGAAGAAAGATGTGGACGCCCGGGAGTTGAAGGCCTTCATTAAAGGGCTAAGGCATAACACCACTTATGAGTTTAAAGTGACTTGCCAAGAAAGCACCAATAGTGGGCCACAGCATCGTGTGACAGCCAGAACCGCTCCGCTTCTTCAAATCAAGAAGCCCACGGTTTCTGAGAGAGAGAATGTGCTCATGATGTCCTTCTCACCAGTAAACACAAAGGATGTCAAGTGAGTATTGAGACACAGTGTTCTCTTATTTATCGCGGGGGATACATTATGTAAATAACTCGTGATACGTGAAATCCAGGAAGTAGAATTACAGATGTTTTAAGGCAGGAACGCCCCTTAGTACACACTTTATACACGTAAATATTTTCCCACTTTACTGTCTTGTTTAAACTCTCAAAGATGAAATGTTTGAAGAAAAAAACTCTCCAGTGTTATAGAATGACCAGGATTAATATTTGTGTAACTCTGGCAAGCTGCATGGGAGAGATTGATTGACAATAGCAACAGCCAATCAGGACGCAGATCACAGTGCATTGTTTAAGGAAAAAAAAGCTTACAAAGTTGCGCAAAACAGAAAGACTGCAAAAGATGATCTGTAATATAACGAGGGAACCCTTTATTTGGCCTCTGCTGTTCTGTTTAAATTATATTGAAGTGTCAGAAGAAGTAGTTGTTTTGGTTAAAAGTATTTTATTTTGTGTTGCTGAGCTTCAAATCAAGCTTCTTTTTTTTGTCTAACTCCTTTGGCGCTTCATTTCAGGAACTTCTATGTGGTTGTGGTGCCAATTAGGACAAATTCAGGAACCGTTAAAAACCTGATAAACCCTGATGAGATGGACATGGAAGAGGTGAGAGCAAAATCTAGGTACACTTGTGGACATAGGGTGATCAAAATGAATACAACTCATAGATGGAGTAACAGGAAGAATTTTCAGGGAGGGATTCTGTTTGTGTTTCCCAGCTGTATTGTGAACAGCCTGTACTAGAATGTGCACATGCAGCTCAGACATCACAGCTAATGCAAATGTATCCCCAAAAGCATGCAGAAGAGAGCATTACAGTCCATATCCACTCTTCCCATAGCTTGGGGTCTGCAGCCTTGAGCTGCAGATCAGCACGGCAACCACCCCCCCCCCCCCCCCTGTTAAATTTGGGATTACACACATCCTCTCTACTTAGCGGTTGCCTCTGTCTGTAGTTGGAACTAAGTGTGCGGGCTTGGATGTGTGTGTGTGTTTTGTGTTCTTTTTTTCCCATATTAGGCAGCTTTTTAAAGCCAGTTTTTTTCCCTTTGATCTCAAACAGTGCACCGAAAGGCTTCAAGCTCTTTTCACCTCCCTTAGACCCTCAAGTAAACATGTTCAACAATAACTTATAACACTTAATCCTACCACATAGCACTTTGGGGAAAGGGCTGCTGACTGTGACAGTACAACTTGTGCATTTTTACATGAAAGCAAGAGCTTCTTTTATCATGCAAAAAAGAAAAAAAAAAAGAGTAGACTAGAAATCTTAGACTGTTTATGCGGTCAACGTAAAGCAGCCGGTTGTATCGCAGACAAAACAAAGTCCCTTTTCTCTGCAACAAAACCAGCTAAATGATATAATGTAAACACTTTACCTCTGTAAAGTAGTAAAAGGCTTCTCTTTTCAGCTTCAGAATCCGCTGGAATTACCTTAATTGCATAAGCGGTTGACAAGTTACAGTTGTTAAAGGAATGTCAACACTGCAGCTAAAGCGCCGCTGTTAAAGGGTTTATTTTTGCCATTTTGTTTGATTTACAAATGCTAAACATATTTCTTTGAATCATGGGAAAATTTGTTAGATTTTCTAGATCTGTTTGTACAGTTTAAAAAAAGATACATATTGGATTGAATATACAAAACTGGATGCATTGGGAAACCAATTAAACCTCTGCATGTTGAGCAGCTTTTGCGGGTGGTCCCGAAGCACCGCTCACGCCGGCAGCTGGCTCAGCTAGACCAGAGGGATGCCTACATCACAGCGTGCTTCAAACAGCTGCCCCTCAGCTTCATAGTGGGATCTGACAATCGCCACAACAGCTGTGAGAACAAGCCCCTCGAACCTGGTCAGCAGCATGTCTTCTTCCTGCTGGCTGAACTCAATGCCACCGCAGGGGTGAGTTTTGGATCCAATCAGTCTCCCCTTGCAATCAGTAAATTTCACCATTTTTTTTTTTCCAGTTTTGATGTATTCTGCTTCAACTTTAGTCATACAAATATTTTTTTAACAAAATTGTGAACACCTAATTTTGAGTAATAATTGTGAGTTCAAAAGGTCCTAGTACAACTACTGGTTGGTATTTTTGGTTGAAAATGTCAAAGTGACTTTCATAGGACTGCCGGCGTGTTGGTTTTCCAAGCAGAACATGTAGATGTTACCAAATGTGCAATGATTGTAAACGTGTTATTTTTTCTTCTTCTAGAAAATGTTTGCAACAAGCCCCTACACTGACACGGTGATGAGCCCCGAGCTGGTGGTGGATCTGCCAGCAGAGCATGATGAAACCCAGCTATGGGTGGTGGGCCCCGTTTTGGCTGTGGTCTTTATTATCTGCATTGTCAGTGCCATCCTCCTTTATAAGAAGTGAGTTTTTGCTGTGTGCAATGTTTTAGGCAACATTCAGACTCCAGAATGTAAATGTGAGACTGTTCAGCCTCAAATGATAGAAGGCAGCTGTCAGGCTTCACTAAAACTCATATAAACTGGAATTTATATGAGTTCATTCTGCATTCCAAAAAAAAAAAGAAACTGTTTTATAGAATATGTTTCCCGTCATTTAGTGGGAAAACATCTTTTTCCCATCGTGTTTGATGATGAACAGTCATAAACTGGAACATCATTGCATGTCAGGATGCATGTCAGAACAGGGGCAAATCTTTTTATTAATTCCAGCATGGAATTCTTAAGGACCCAAGTACTTTTTTGCATGGAAGTATGACAAAGTTGGAATGTAGAGGAGAGTTCATCACGGTAGTGAGCTGGTTGGAAAAAGAAGAGATGAGATTCTGTGGGATGATTTGCAATAATAGCTTATTGAAGCATAGTGTCTAAGAGTATTTCAGTGTTGCCGAATACCATTCCTGAATCATTGGAATTGAACATTTCTCTATAGTTGGTAAATTTGTTTTAACTCTTTAACACCAGAGATACTGTCAGGGACACCTAAATAACACGCTTTTTGAACTACCATAAATCTTTGATCGTTTATGGAATTAATGTAATTCCAATGGATTCTGAATCAGAATCCATTGCGTTCATTGGTTAAACAGTCAAAGGGTTACAATAGTCCAAAGAATGTCAAGACAGGAGCTTGAAGAGTTAAGAAACCTAAAAAAAGAAGATTCTAAGGTTTTTATGCACCTCAGATGATGGAAAAAAAGTTATTTGGTCCTTAACAAGTCCTGAAATTTAGTAAATGTGCACTCTAAATTTATATTTACACTGCCCTCTGCAACGATCGTTCAAGCAACCACTTCCAATGAAAAGTCTATATAAATCCCCTTAAATGTTTTTTTTTAACTTTCATGTTAAAAACTCTCGTGTTCATGCTTCGCTACACAAGTTTCTACGATCCTTTTTGGGCTGAACATACAAAATGCATTTCAATTGAATGTACGTTGACAGTTAAACCAAGTTAACTTTTGACTAATCAGGAACCCGGATTTGGAAGTGACGTGTAAGTGTCCCTTTTAATTCACAAAAGTGAAGATTGAGCATGGAGGAGAAATTAATAACTGCAGTTTTTGCCCAGCTGTAATTATAATAATCCATTTTATTTTTTATTATAAAGCGCCTGGGTGGGTTTGAGTCTGTATTTAAAGATAGGTAACGAGTAAATGATACGGAGGTCCAGGGGGAGAGAGTTCCACAGTTGGGGTGCCAAGTGGGTGAAGGTTCTGCTCCCTATGGTGACCAGTTGGATGGGGGGGTACAGAGAGCTTCAGAGAAGAAGACTGGAGAGAGCACGAGGGAGTGTAGATATGGAAAAGATCATATAAAGAAGGTGGGGCCAGGTTATGGAGAGCTTTGAAGGTGAGAAGAATACGTTTAAATTATATTCTGAATTATGACACAATGTTAGTTATGAATCGAAAAAAGAATAAAAAGATGCCCCTCCCTGGTTGTTTAGCATGAGCCCCATGGGCTAAATGTGCATCCAAGAATGCACGTTTGGTGCATTCTTGGATGGGCGTCACATGCATGGTGTGAATGTAGCATAACTGTTATTTAAAGACTTTTACTCATTTTCTTCCACATCCTTTCTTTCAACAGTTAAGTTTCAATGAATTTCTTTTAAAATCAGCTCTCAGAGTCGACTCTGTGCGGTTGTGATCTGGATTTTGAAATAGTCCATGAGCAATCTCTGTGTTTCAACAGCACAACAAATTAAAATCATTGCACCTTGGGAATGTTGACCAACCCAATAATTTTTTTCAGAGGAAACCATACCAAGAATCAGTCAAGACAATTTGATATCTGTCATTTTGTGTCTGTCTGTTCTGTGAGGTTGTATTAACCTGATTGAATACCTGATAAGGACCAGATCTTTTTTTCATGTGCTCATGCAGAGATTCTTTAAAGAGAACTATTTGTGTTTATACACTACAGTTAGGTTAGTCAGGAAAAAAAGCAATGCATTTTCTTGAATCTTATTAACTCAGTCCTCAATCACCAGAAAGGGAATTCCCTGCAATATTATAACTTGCCAAAAATTGCACAAGTCCAGTGCTCTATTTTCAGATTATCCCTTGTTCTGTGACCTTACCTAACTGTCGTTTTAGCGTTTGGGGAGTGTAACATCTCTCCTTGGATCTGTCTCTTTTTTTCTCTCTTCTTTTTCTGTCCATCTTACATTTCCACCCCTCCCCATCCCGATGAATATTATGTCCCGGGTCTGTTTGTGGCCCTGATGTTCCCTGTCCTGCCCGTGTCTGAAAACTTGTGCGTCCACACTTAGATGTACATACACACGCTCATGTGTCGACGCCCTTAACTGCGCATTTCATTGAGAACTTACTCATTCTGACCCAGTGTTGTACATACTGATGAGCCTTTTCTGGCTTTTTGCAAGCCCAGCAGTGACCCCTGTAAATTTTAAACTGCTCTCTATTGATTTGTACTTCTTCTTGCCTCCCCTTCTCCCTTTCTCCTTGTGTGTTGTGTTTTTATCATCTTTATATATTTATTTGACTCCTGTTGCTTTCTCTGGAAACAGCAAACCAGACAGGTAAGGCACAGTGCTACTTAGACTCAGTGTCATTTACACGAGAGGACAAATTAGCCTGTCTCAAAAAAGATGAGGTTTTTTAAAGGGTGATTTAGTAAATAGGATTGTTTTGTTTTTTTTGTACTTTCTTTACAAACTCTACTTTGTTGCGTCTTTTTTAATATGCAGTATTACCAGTTTCTCACATCACAGATTAGAGAGTGTTTTTCTGTTTTGGTTTCTGTACATTCATTGCTCACCAATCAAATTCTGTCGTTTTTGTTGTGCGTCTCCCCCACTTTCCGCCTCTTTTGTTCGTGTTACCGTCCAGCCACAAAAGAAAAGAGTCGGAGCCTCGCACCAAATGCCTGCTCAACAATGCAGACATTACACCCCATCACCCTACAGACCCTGTGGAGGTGAGACGCATCAACTTCCAAACTCCAGGTAAGTCACACGCTCAAAAATGCGTTTTTCAATCTGTAATTGTGTTTAAGACAAGAATTTGCAAAAATCTCATGTGGTGTTTAATACATTATTATGTTATACAATAGCAAATTTAAAGTTGTAATTTAATGCCCTAAATTACAAAGCTATAGAAGACAAAAATAAAAACTCTCCCTCTTGATACTAGATTTTTCATTGTTATATAAAGCTAGAAAATGCAAATTAGACAGGATATTCATGTAGGGGAGTATAAAAGAGCCATAAGCTGACACACAAAGTCAAAAAGCAGCCACATTCACATTATTTTGCTGGATGTTTTTTTTGTTGCCTGCAGGCTATACTTAATTCATTTCCATATCTCTATGTATCAATTCACTATCGACAAATAACTGTATGCTTGAAACTAAGTCTTGTGTTGGCCTGAAAACCGAGTATGCTTGTTCTCCAGGGTTTACAGACATCCATGTTTCTCTTTTCTATCTCTCTGATGTTTGTCCAAACTTTATCTGATGTTAGCGACGCAACATGTTACATCATGTCCGCGTTCTGCGGGGCCTCCATGGCTCCAGCTCATCTAAGATCTTGCAGAAGCATTTCTCGCTCAGACTGTCTGTGCTCACAGGCCTTGTGCAGTTTGGCTTCAGTAGCTACACTTTGTTTTGTTTCATCAAAAAGCACATATCAGACAATTCAAGTTTTGTTTTCTTTGTTTTGTTTTTTATTCCACATTTTCATGACCAGCTACAAACCATGAATTATAAATATGTAAATATCTCACATTTTAGCATTTGGCCTAGTTGTGGAAAACAGGAATCATTTTTAAGTTTTGTTCACTTCACTACAAGAGATGCATCCAAATCTTGAGAAACTTGTCATTTTTGTTCAGATTTGTTTCCCCTCCATTGAGGCAAACTTATAGAAAAGGAGAATAAGCTCCAGAGGTGGCAAAAAACATTCTGTTCATTTTTTTTTTACTCTTACCCTGCTGTAGCCTAGCCTAGATTTCTTTCAGCTATCCATCTGTCATACACGGTCAGTCTCTGCACCATCAAAAGACTGCGTTTTCAAAATAGAGCATTTCTGTTCAGCTTCTCTGGGAGTCAAGCTGCGATCTGTCTCGAGTTTGCGTCTTTGGGAAAAACAGACTTCTTTATGTGAAAGAAGAGATGCTGTGTTGAAAGGAGGATGCTTAAACTCACGTAGACAAAGGATGTTGATCTTCTTTTAACCATTCTGTTCCCCTTTACTTTTGAGAAGAGGTATCAATGATTCTGAAGGATCTCTCTCATCTTTGAATAGTAAAAATCTTTATGATGATCCTTTAAGTCCTTTATTTTAATACTCATCAGTATACTTGGAAAAGAATACTTAAAATATGAACACTATTTTTAAACTCTGTCATTGTTGCACAGAACTGGGTGCTGTTGTTAACTTCACACCCCAAGAATTTAATTAGAACAGACATTTTAGCCCAATTTACTGGGCCGGTGAGCATTTCTGAATATCCCCATCAGCTAATAGCGAGCCATTGTTCAAATGAGCATACTCCCAGTTCAGTTATCCAAGCCCTTTTCAATCCAGCAGAGCATATGCTGCTTCGGCTATGTGAGCTCGGTGACCCGTGGTGCTGAGAAACAGGAATTACACTTTAAATGGGGTACCAATGAGCAGAGTGTGTGTATTTACACTGTGAGCACATGTGTGAATGTTTGTGCTTTAAAGCCTGTAAGTGCTGTGACAGCCTCACAATGATAGTCTGAAACTCCTTGAGGCAGAGTGTCTGGTTTTGTCATTGTCTCCTTTGAAGCCATGAGTTTAATTGGCATAGGAGTCCAAAGTAATAAAGCAATGCAGCTCAATGGATCTCCATAGTTTATCTCCAACCAAGCTATTTTTTTCCCCTCACTTTTTGTCAGTTTTATTTTAACCTTCCATCGGATCCACAGTCTATAAAATGGCAAACCATAGCAATTAGCAATCATCCCATAAATGCAAACCAGCAGCCAGTAAATACACTTTTTTTTAAAAGGACAATTCCAGCAATTAGCATCACCCTGCAACAGAAATTATAAGTAAGGAAAAGTGGAAGGAATTTGATTTTCGAATAAGAATGTGCAGTTGAGTGCAAACTTTTGACTTTTATTTATAAAATTAAAATAACCCTATGTATTTCAACACAAGCAGTGGACAAGGGGCATTGTGGGAGTTTATATTTTTAGTGATTTTGAGCATCGAGCATCAGCGTATTTAAGCTTGTTGTTTTGGTCATCTTTTAGTGTTGTGTTAGTTAAATTTTATTATCGCCATTGACTGTATATAAGAGCCGGACCGAGTCAGAGTGACGTCACCCGTAGAAATGAATTGCTTCTAGCTACAACGAAATTAAGTGAATGCATTAGACTTTTTTTGCAATACAGATTCCCCTATATTGGAACCAGAAATTGTCAGTAAGCTTTGATTTGTCCGAGACGGCTCAAGTCAGCATTTCAATGGTAATCACTCTTGCCAGTCAGGAGTGAGCTTGTTGGAAGTCCACACCCCTATCACTTGATAGCGGACTCTGGAGAATCTTTCAGATATTTTGAACGTTCGATGTGAGACCACATTCCAACAGGATCTTCCTGTTTGGATCGCGAGGGGGGGAGGGGTCATTCCATCCAGTTTTTACACAGTAAAATGGCGTGTGCTTGTATGGCGCTTGTCTACCTTCCTCGAAGGCCCAAAGGGCTTTACAGTGACAGTGACTGTATGACACAATGACTGGAGAGAAGGATCCAGTCACAGAGGCAAGGGGGGGTTAGGTGTCTTGCACAAAGACGCTTCAAAAACATGGGCGGGCAAAGAGGGAATCGAACCAGCAATATTCCTATCAGAGGTTGACTGCCGTGCCACTGCACCGCGGCCGCCTCCGATAAAATCAGACTCAGTCGGCCACAGCTAGAATGAGGACATTGCATACAGAAATAAGGTGATGGTGCTGCAACATGATGTCATGATGGTTATCATGGAGGATTTGCTTACCAAGGAATAATAGGAATCTGCTGCACCATAATTCTGAGCGTCAAGGTGCTGAAGTTCGAGGTGCAAAATGCACATTTGCCACACAGAATTATAATTTAATGTTTATCCAAGGAAAGGAAGAATAGTTTTTGGAACAAAGGCTTGAACTTTTTTCAGTTAATCCGGCTTGACAGTAAACTTGACGCATGTTGGTTTTACATGAAATTGCAGTCAATTCTAATACGTAAATGAGTGACTTGTTCTCTAGTGCATAGCTGGTGATTATTATTATCTGCTGTTACTGCGGAGAAAATACTTCATTTATTTGCATTTGGAAGTAGTTCATGTAACTTGTATAAATCTTCCTGATGCTCTTTTCCTTTACAACAACAAAACTGAGCTTTTTTCCCCCACTGTATAACCTTTAACTTTGTCTGAATGACTGTTCATTAACTAGCAAAATGACTTGCTTGGCTATGACAGAACTGTCTATACTTCCTTTTGACACTAAATGCAACAAAGGAGCCATTCAAGTTTTAAACATCTTTATTTCTTTATAGTCGGGTAACAATTTCTGCAAAAATACCTGTAGTTCAAATTGCATAAACAGTTTTCTGGTTGGTCCAAACTTTGTAGCCTGTTTAGACCCAGTCGACTGCAGTCGTTGGAAGCAAACAGTAGAAATGATTACTTTAGACATTAAGACTTTACATATACATTAACTAATATATTGTCGATGCATTCATAACACTAAACAATTGCCCAGGAAAGTTTTAATTAGTGCTTTCTTATGCATTAAGTAAAGTTGAATAATAAACATAATTGAATTGCTATTTGATGCCTAAATGCATTAAATAATACACTTGCTAATGCAAAATAATCCATCAGAGTGTCTGTTAACACATTATTTGTGAGTTAAATAATGCTTAATCATACATTAACATTAATAAATGATACAGTAATGTGAAGTGTTAGCAGTTGCCCCTCTACCTTTCAGTTATGCCTCTGCCTCAGTGAGACTTACTTACTTTTGTTAATAATTATTAATAAAGAGCTTTTGATCTTTTATTTGCTGTTCAGACGGAGTTTCTAATTATCTAATATTTTTTTTACTTTTACTGCAAGGTTTTTGTACGTGACTGACAGAGTTGGCATTTTGATTACCCGTGTTGGAGCTGTTTGTTTGACAGCTACTATGACCTCTATGTGCAAAAACAACTTAAAGCTCCAGTTAATCAAACATGCAGAGGGATCACTGTGTGGCGGGCCTGGGTACTGCAGCATATTTCCTGACAGCATGTCTTCAGTTCATATTTGATATATTAATCTATCAGTAATGTTTAATTTAATTTGAAAAACAGCATTAATGCAGTTGTGAAACTTTGTCTACCAACACATGATCTCGTGTCTACAAAAGTGGAAAAGAATGTCTCATGTTGACTGAAAAAGTCCCACCAGCCAGTTGCTGGCACCAACAATCAGCTTACATGTTTCCTC
The DNA here is from genome assembly GCF_053564925.1 of Oryzias latipes. Taxonomy (NCBI): domain Eukaryota; kingdom Metazoa; phylum Chordata; class Actinopteri; order Beloniformes; family Adrianichthyidae; genus Oryzias; species Oryzias latipes. The sequence continues at coordinate 13,599,218 of NC_136240.1, forward strand.
TGATTACAGCAACAACTACAACAAGCGTGCCCTCCTCCTCACGGTTCTGTGGAATCGCACACACCACTCACTTACACATAAACAGCATCAGACAAGCCTGTTCCTCCCCCCCTGCTGTGATGAATGACGTTTGCAAACAGCGGATCACAACACCACCCGCTAGGCTTAATTAGTCATTGTCACAAATCAATTAGATGGAGGGGGATGTTCAGTGTCTTCATCACTTTTGCTCTCGATTGATGCTCCTGGTCCGATATGTTTCCACCAAGACGCTGTGAAAGGTAAACTCAGATGGAGCTTACAGCTGTTTATCTTGTTAAATGACTAGAGAAAAATGTCCAGATGTATCACAGAAACTGAAGCTTTTTTTGGCTTGCGTTGGGTTTACAAAATCAATTCCTCAAATTATACTGACCTTGATTTAGGCGATGCAGTATTGAGCCATCAAATCCATAAATCTAATGTCTTTTAAAACAACTCTTTGTATTTTTTCATGGAAAACACAGTTTCTTTGTTAGTTTTCAGTGTGAGAAATAAAAGAATCGACTTTTCTTCAGTTTAACTCTTTAGAACTGAACAATACAGATTTTAAAATTGGAATTTTTTCTATATTTAATTTAAATCAAATTGAACGCAAACAACAACTTGCTTCTATCAGCTGCCTGTCCAGTTATTGTCATCCTTTTTCATTGGTCGGGGAGAACAGAGTCCTCAGCAGTGTTGTGCATGTTACTTTAAAAAAAGCTAGTCTGCAAATCCACTGTCTCTGCTACTTCCTGTTGTTGCGATCTAGCGTGGAGAAAGCATCAGCACCGCCCACTTGACTCTGTAACCAATCATTAGGTTAAGGCAGGGGTGGGCAAACTACGGCCCGCGGGCTGGATCCGGCCCGCCTCCACGTTTGGCCTGGCTCACTGAACAATATCAGTGATTTTTTTTTTTTTTAATCTGGCCACACGATCAATATGTGGCATTTTATTCCTTCTGCAGTCTGTGTCCAGATCTGAAACCCTCTAAAAATCTAGTCTTCTCTTTCTACGTCGCAGTTCATCTTTCCCGGTTTAGCTCATTCTTAGAGTGATTATGCTGCTTTTTTAAAACAGTGCACCATGTTCTGTGTCCCGATTGGCTAGAGACCTTGTCTGCACCTAATTTCTATGAAGATTTGAGAATTTAAACAAGAGAAAAGGGTGAAAATGTTTATGTCTGTCTGAGAAAAGTGTAAAACTCCTCACTGTAGGCAGTGAGGAGTTTTACTGCCATAAAACGTCGGTAATCATTCTTCGTGGATTTCACCGATCACGGGTTATTTTTAGAACGTAACTCTTGCAATAAACGAGGGAACTCTGTACTGGTGAAAAGGTAATGCAGATATCAGCTTAGCTGCAGCAGAAGACAGAGAAATTTGCTTTTTCATTATTACTGGATAAGAAACAGACGTGCAGGACACAACACAGCTGCTCAAACTGTGAGAGGTGTGAGAAGCTGCAGCCCTCAAAGTTTTTATTAGGATTATGACCGGAGAGGATCAATTATTTATTGTTTTTTAGTGGGTTTTTTTAATGTATCAGTATATTTTTTTTATCTTTGAAAATCATAGTGTTATGTGATCATTGTTTTATTTCATAAATAATGTTGTTTATTTTATTAAAAGGTTCATGAATGAATTAAACTTTATTCATACAGCACTTTACAACTCCTTGAAGGTACCAAAGGGCTTCACAAAAAAAATAGATCTAAAATGGGAACAAAAGTTTTAAACTAAAAACTCTACAATATTCTGTTTTAGAACAGAAATGTTTTCATCTACATTCCATGTATATCATTCTCACTCCACGAATCTGCTCGTGGTCCGGCCCTTCTGTCGAATTTTAGAACCCAATGTGGCCCGCAAGTTAAAATAATTGCCCACCCCTGGGTTATGGAGTCACCAATCATGACTCTTTAACCTAATGATTAGGTTAAGGAGCCATGATTGGTGACCTCATGAGTCACCATGAGGTAACGTCGTACAGAAGACACTTGTGGAGCGCTGAAAGCTGATCAGTAATCTGTGAAGTAACACACCAAGACTTATGCTAAGTAACCATACCAGTGTAGTGGCAGGGATGAAAGCTAGGGTACTCCGTTACCTAACCCATTTGTCGTTAGTGGCACAATGCCGTAATACTTAGACGGCATTACTCCCAACACTGGTCGTCAGCGTCGGCTGGCTGTGGCCTCAGAGATCCTCTTTTAAAAGATAAGATTTGAACCTATCATCACAGCCGGCAGAGCTCTGGCTCCCATCATTTCTGGCTGCACAGCTGTCAGCTAGGAATGTGGACACTTTTCAACACATTTCACTGAGTCCCTCGATGCCAAGCCACAGACAAAGAAACCTTTCAGTGTTAGTTTTCACCAGCATACATAAGCTGTTTTCCCCTTATCTGTCCTGACTGGACCTTTCTGAATGAATGCCTTGGAGGTAGCAAATCAATTTTCTTATCCCTCATCTCTTTAACTGTTGATATGCGGCTTGGCAGAAGTGGGTCCTCCGTTAGTGCAGCAGAGGCTGACACCCATTATACTAACCAGTGTGCTCCATGCGCTGGTTTCAGCTGGAGGAATTACATTTTATTTCTGAGAACAGTTAAAAAGTTCTTCAAATTCCCTACCTGTAAAAATCTGTTTACACTGAAAGTTCCCGTTGGAGTTTAAACATTCCATCGCACTTTCCTTTAATGATCCACTCCAATCATCTTTTGCTTTATTTTGAAAAGTTCCCAGTGGTCTTTTAATTACGATTATGCTGTTTTGAGCCAAAATCAAATAACTTGCATTGTTTTCTAGAACATAGTTTCTGCAGATCAGCAGTTGTTCTATAGAAAATCGACTCCAAGTTGTGGGCGGGTGGGATTGTTGGTGTGGAGTAAGGCCACCTCCATTTCCTTAAGTTGTGGGCGGGTGGGATTGTTGGTGTGGAGTAAGGCCACCTCCATTTCCTTAAGTTGTGGGCGGGTGGGACTGTTGGTGTGGAGTAAGGCCACATCCATTTCCTATCATCCCTTTGTTTACACTCTCTCCTGTTGGCTTACAGTCCCTTACAAACCCAACATAATATTCCCGGCGCAACATCATGACGAACAGGATCTGAGCTATCCAGCCAGACAGTTTTGAGCCAGATGTCAGCTCGGATGAGGCAAACAAAGACGTACAGTACAGACCTTCTCATTCATTTGAATGAGGTTCGTCCAAACTTTTGGTCTATACTGTACTTGGATCTGTTTGTCTTCAAGTGGATGCATCAGAATGGAGTGAAGCAGGGAGCTTGTGGTCCACCCAGCGTATTTTCTACATCACAAATAAGCTCTTTTTAAAACAACATTTTTTCATCTGTTCTCGCTTCACAACAATCTGAACAAAGAAATACAATTTTAAGCCTAATTTTATATATTAATGTACTCTATCACAAGAAAAATACTACAAGAACATGTTTAAAACACCATTTTACACACTTAGTGCTTTTAGTTCAAATGGTTGTTTTTGCTGCATTCCAGTATTTTAAAGCTCTTTTCTTCTATTTGTACTGTTCCTTCCAGATTCTGGTCTAAGCAGTCCTCAGAGTGAAGCTGAATTTCAATATGAAAGTTAGTCTTTGTCTTTTTAGAATTCATCCACTGGTGGTGAAACATAATGTTTATTTGTTTTAACTCACCTCAATTCACAATGCATAACTTGCACTTGTTTCATTAGATAAAAACAAAAGCAGTCACTAATTATCTCTGCTTCTTAAAGACACTCAGCTTTTTATTATTTTTATTTCTTTATTTTCAATGCCAGCCACAGTATTCAGCTGTGCTGTTTCGCCACGCATTAATCCGCCCCGCACAAATAACCTTTCCGATCACTTCTGATGAAGCTTTGAAGATGTTTTACAAGAACACAGTCTGTGTTTTTCCTGCTGCGATGCTTCAATCCGTGTTGTTCCTCACATCCTTGTTGTTGTGCCCCCCCCCCTCCTTTTTTCCTCCTCTTCCTTCACCACCAATGCTCCATTTCCATCGCGAGCCAACGGGGTCTTTTATGTGCTCAGAGATAACGAGCAGAATTAATTAAAGCGCTGCCAAACAATGCCATGACATTTGATCAGCCCTTCTTTCTGCAAAAGAATCATCCAAGAGAAAAGCTGAATTTCTACCCCCTCTCTTTTTTCTGTTTCTTTTTTTTTTTCTTCCTTTAACCAAAGACAAACCCCCCATTTAATATGGAAATATGCAACATTTTAAACCAGCCTAGCTTATCATAAAGAATCACTGTTTTTCAAGCACATCAAGTACAGCTTGGGAGTCTGGAAAAGTGTAATTAAAACTTAGTTGTTTTTTTTTTGTTTTGTTTTTTTAGAGTGTTCACTGATCATCGCGCTGTTGATTGCAATAAAAAAAATAGTCTGTGTCTGTGAGAGGAGGGGTACTTTGTGTGGGAGAGGTTAGTATGGAGGAGATGGGTGAGGGCTTTGGATTTTTTAAAGAATAACAATGATTTGTCCTTGTGTGACTTTGCTCACGTCACTGAGAAGCCTCGTTTGGAAACCCGATGTGTGCCTTCAGCTTCAAAATAAGAAATGAAAGAGAAAAAAACAGCGAGTTTGGAAAAGCAACTCAGTATTTCATGCAGATATAGGAAGTCATTTTAGGCTAATTAAGTAAAAAACATTTTTTTACGGTTTGAATCCTATAAAAATTTCCACAAGTATTATCCCAGACTACTCTGATGATGCAGTGCATCATGCATTTTTTTTTCTTTAGCTGCAAAGATAAACACTTTAATCCAGAGGGTGTGTCTAATCACGGCGGGCATTTATACTTGCAGACGGAAATGTGGGCTGAACAAAAATACTGAAATAAACTGATAGAATCTGCAAAACTTGCCATTACACATAGTGAACCACTGAGCAAAATACACAACTGGACCCACACTAACTCAACAAAAACAGGCTTTGATGTGGCAAAAACATCCTTCTTGTGGTTTCTCGTGGAAAAAGGAGAACCCCTACTTTTAATACTTTTTCCTGAAATTTTTGGGATTGGAAAATGAGAACTAAACTTTAGGTTTTTTTTCAGAAAAAAAGTGTTCGACTTAAACAGGATTTTACACATGAGAAGCACTGGAATAAAGCTGCTGGATGTTTTATTAATATGCAAAAAAAGCAAAACAAGGTTGTGTTGTGTATGATTGTTGTTAGGTCAAGTGTTAATGTGGTGTGTCCGTTCATGGACTGTCATCTCCACTCGTCTCCCATGCGCTGTGTAATCTTCATGTAATTGAAAAGCACATCGTTCTCTGAGTGTGAAGTAAATTGCCATGACTAATGAAGACCATCAGGACAGAGACTTGGGCTCCTCTTAAGTGCAACCAAAGTAATCAAAGCCAGAGTGACTCCTGTGACATTGGAGGGATCTTAAGTTATGTCATTAAAAAAAGAAAGCATACCACGTGTGATTTGGTAGATACGTACAACGGTTGTGGCTGTTTTTTTGTGCAGGGGAGTCTCAGGTTTTCTGACTTTTGACATCAACAGTGGACAGGCAAAATGGCCGCTTACTAAAAATATAAAAGTGTTAAGTATTGCCAGGGACAGAACTACAATCCATGGCTGTTCAATATTCCATTACATGGCCTCAGCATTATGCTCCTAAATGGATTAGTGACTGGAGTGCAGAGCACTACTGATAATATTATGGCAGGGGGCTGCACTGTGCTCAGAGGATAGTGGAGCAAGCTCAAAAGAAGAAATGGAATTCACATTTTTCCCCACTCGAGTGAGAGGCTTTTTTCCCCCCAGAGAATTGTTTGGGATAAATAACTTGGTGGAAGGATTTGGGAGAAATGCGAATTGGAAATGTTGAGGAGGTATCTTTGTGATGCTGAAAGGTGAGGGATGTTTATCTTGTTGCTCACTGGTTGGAAGTGAACCCACATGTGGAAGAAAGGCTTCCCTGCTCGCTTTGCACCTGCTGCTGGAATGGAGCTGCTTTCTGTCACCGGCACCACTCACTTTCCTGACCCCACCCCCCCCCCCCCCCCCCCCCCCAATCTCCCATCACACATCACTTCCCACATGCTCCCAGGTCAGCGCTCCGTTTGAAAACACCTGACAAAACCAGACCATAAGAACAAAACTCAGAGTTGATCATTCATCCAAAAAGATGGCCTGCATTGGTCATTTTATATAGGTTTAAACGAAAAGCCAAGAAAAGAAAAGAGTCTTTAACTGAAACTTATTATGGAACTGCTTAAATAGATCACATTAGATTTCACAAGATCAAATAAAGTGGCAGTCATGAATTCAACTCTAAATAATTATTGTTAATAACAAGTGTAAATGTTTTTCCCAAATGTAGAAACTGAATTTTTAACAAATTCTATTGCACTAGATTTCTCAAAAACAATTCAAGTGGCAACAAAAAGTATTTTTTAGTTTGTAAGTCAACTTTGAAAAATTATTTTTAATCAAAAGTCTATTTTTTGCACAAATTTGTAAGAAAAAGAATGTATTTTTACAAGTTTAGTGATATTTTCTTGCAATTATTTAAAAATTATTTCTGTTTGAAAAAACAAAACAAATTTAATAGAATTTAACTTTTGAATGAAGACAAAAAGTATTCTCATCAAATATTTTTTAGTAATTGAGAGATCCAGCAAAAACTCAGCTTTATTAATAAATGTGCTAAACTACTGAATCTAATGATTCTTCTAAATGTCTTTGCCATGCTCAGTAACAGTTCGTGTAACATTCACGTACCGTCAACATGTTTGTACAAATATATACGTAAAAATTAATTTTAACAAGTTTATTATTTCAAATTTTACCTTTAGTGACCCTCTAAAATAAAGAAAAAATAATGGTTTAATCAACGAAATTGAGAGAATTCAGTTTTTGAAGAAATATTCTGCTATAATTTATACATTTACCAAGCTGCATGTCTAAATGTGCTAAAAACATACATTGAGACAAACTTTGTCAAGTTTTCTGACCGTCATCGGTTTAAACCATTGATTTCTCCAGTTTTTAAGCTCTGACCTGGTTTTATCGAGTACCTGTAACTTCACCAGCCGGTACTTGTTTACCTGTGTATGATAATCAAATGCACGGCAGCTTCCAGCCACTACTGACCAACTGTCCTTGTCGTGTTTGCAAGAAACCCGCTCCAACTGTGTGCAATCTCCAAATCCTCTACACCACTTTTCAAATGACCCGTCTTTCTAATCCTATGCTGTTGTTTTTCCTCACTTTTTTCTGGCGGGCAGGTATGCTGAATCATCCTCCTATCCCTATCTCAGAGCTGGCTGAGCACACAGAACTTCTCAAAGCAAACGACAACCTCAAGCTATCCCAGGAATATGAGGTGAGTAGGTTCCCATGTTCTGCAAGATTGTTTTTCAATTAAAAAATAAATTTCTTTCTGTTTTACTCTTGCTCGTTGGCTGTTTTGCATCAGGTGTTACTTAGGAATCCACTTTGCTTATGTTTTGATATATATTAAAAGCGTTCACAGTAGTCTTTTAATTATGATTAGGCTATATTTAGCCGAAATTAAAACAACAATGTCATTTTTTGAACATAGTTTCTGCAGAGCGGCAGTACTTCTTTGGAAATTTACCTGAGTTGTGGGCGGGACCATTGGTATGGAGTAACCCCCCCCCCCCCTCCCCCTCCCCTCTGAGAGCTCGAAGCAGGAAGCTTGTGGCTTGCCCAGCGTATTTTCTGCCACAAACACAATCTTTTCAAACATCATCTTTTTCTTCATCTGATACTGATTGCCAACAATTTGAGTAGTTTATCTAATAGATAATAATTGGTTTATCTAATAGATAAACTACTGAGCTTAGTTTTCTTAACATATGTACACAATCATCAAAACACTGCCACAAGAACACCAAAAAAACCACAAAAACACAATTTTCGTCAGAGTGGGTCTTAAAGAAGTTATAAAAAAAGGTCTAATCTTGTAAAATTTCTTGAAGTTGGTTATTCCGAACATTTCAAATAAACTTCCCTTCTATTTAGCGTACAGTTCTGATAAAACCCAGTTGACAACACAAAAGTTAAAACCCTTTTGTGTCACCAAGAAATAAAACGTCAGCTTGCAGCTAAGGGGAGACTACATGATTTATAAAGAAAAGAAAGCGCAGGATCTAACTGTTTAGCTGTTTGAAAAACATTAATAAAATTGCAGGGCCCAACTAGAAATTCTTTACACACTGCAACAAACTCACAGCAAAGATTTTCCCTCCTCTACAATAGAGATTTAGCGTTTTTTTTTTTCTTTTTCTACGCAGAGCTCCACACTGCTAGGCATGCTTTATGGGCGTGACAGCCTCTGTGTGTGTGTAGTGGGGGTAACAGAGCTGTCTGAGCTTTGAGAGCACGGCGGTTATAAATGGCACCAGAGTTGATTAGAAATCAGGAGCGCTGAATCAGCTCTCGTTTGCATACAAGCAATATCCCCTGCTCGCTATCCCTAAATCACAGAGGCTGTCGTTGTGCTGCACGCCAGCCGTAGGTAGGAAGTGGGTACACCAGCATAGATTGCCGTCATCATGCCTGCTGGTAGATGTTGGCGGATAATGACTTCTCATAGCAATTCAGTATTTCTTGGGTATCTATTATTCATAAATCCACATCCAGGCTGTATACCAAATGGGCAAGCTTGTTCCATCCGAAGCAAAAGCGGGAGACAAGAGATGTGATGCCAAGGTTGAGGCTACAACTTCTAATTGCTGGCTTTGAGCGGAAGCTTAAGCCACTCACTCATCTCTCTTATTTTCCCTTCTCTCTCTCGAGTTCTCTCGGCGTCTTTCTGCCCCCTCACACCTTCCAGCCCTCCGGAAGAATAAATGACCAAATTAAATAGAGAAGTGTACTTTTAATTTTGTTATTTTCTTGATGAATGGCTGCTCGACCTCACGTCCAAGCTCGCCAAGTGTGGCTCTACGGCGTTTTTTTGCTGATTGGTTTTTAGCCAGGCAGGACATGAGAGAGCGGTGAGAAATGGAGTGCAGAGAGAGAAACAGCTAATGATGAGAAATCAGTAAGGAGAGCGAGCAAGGCATCACAGCAGGGGAAAGGGAGATGGGGGGGAGGGGGGTAATTCGATGCCTAAACAGGAGCGAAATACAACAGACTTTTACCTTTTGATACTTGGCATTTAGATTCTGTGCTATCACTGTCTGCTGTACCAGTCCGGTCCCACTGACAATGCCAGAGATATTTTAGAATTTAAAAACCTACTTCAGAGGAAATCGTGATTTTGGTGTTTTTAATATGTTTCTGTGGCATTTTTTCTAATGATAGAGGATATATACAAAGAAAATTACACTCAAAATTGCATTTCTGGTTATTTCTATGTTCAAATCTTTGTGAATCAGGAGCAGATGAAAAAATGTTGCTTAAAAGAAGATTCTATTTAACACTTAGAAAATATTCTGGACGTTTCACCATAAACTCCCTGCCCCGCTCCATTCCAAGTCACACAGTTGCAAATAGCTCCAATATTGCTCGCCTTTTTTGTTACACCGCTAGTGTTAGGTTGGGGGCTGGGAGTGGCTGTAAGCTTGCAGAAGAGTGTGTAAGCAGACAGCTCTTAGCAACGGAGAGGGGAAGGGGGCAGAGTTGCTCGGGCGCCAAGAGTCCCACCCACAACTCAGAGGCAGATTTCTAAAGAACGACTGCCGCTCTGCAGAAACTATGTCCTGAAAAGCGACTTTGATTTTCGCTAACAACTGCATAATTAAAACTAAAAGACCACTGGGAACGTTTTTACAACAGATCAGAAGATGCCTTAGCAATTTAGGAAACGTACATCAGACAGGATATGAAAAAAAAAAGAAAAGAACCATGAAGAGATCAGGATAAGGAAAATGGAGACGGAGGAAAGAGAAAATACAGGGAAGGAAGGCGGATGGAGAAGGTAGGGCTTAAAACAGAGGGAAAATCTCATTACTGATGATTACATGCAGATTGCATGTTAGATTAGGTTTCAGGCCAGAGTTAAGTCTCCAGTCTAAACTCCAAATCTAATTGAAGCCTCAATCCTCACACCAACTGAGTGCCAGATGCTGGACAAACCAATTGTAATGAAATGCTTAATGATCCTGAGAGAGGCCCAGGACTCATTTTGAATTCTTGCACGTTGAAGATGATGAATTCTGCATATTCTGAAACGCGGAGGCACATTTAAAGACCCTGCATCAAAAGAGGAGCGCTGCTTTCTTTAATCATATTGATAATCAATATTAAACAGTTAAAAACCAAAGCTGTGTTTCGGGCACTCAACACGCAGCTTTCTTAGCATGGTATATGCTTGTTCTAAAAGTGCACTAACCTTCTCAATCTCTGTCTGTTGTTGATGTTAGGCATATATTGTTATAGCCCAGCTCCTTTCACTGCTTCTCTGATTGCCTCTTTGTGTGTGCATGTCGTGCCTGCCTCTGCCTCCCATCAGTCTATTGATCCAGGCCAGCAGTTCACCTGGGAGCACTCCAACCTGGAGGTGAACAAGCCCAAAAATCGTTACGCCAACGTCATCGCCTATGACCACTCCCGCGTCATCCTGGCTCCTATTGAGGGTAAGACTCGCCCACACACTCCCCCGCCTTCACCACCTCCGATAAGATCTCATGTCACTCCAGATAACCTGGCAAACCCCCAGTGAAAGTCAGCTGAAACGAAGCTGGCTTTAGATTTCAGTGAACAAAACTAAATACAGTTAGTTACAGTCAGTCACAATCACAAGCCAAGCGATGCTCAAAGGCACATCAGCGCTTACGGAAAAGAGTCAAACCGTCATCTAATTGCAGGTTTGCAAATGTGAGAAACAGAAGACGAGATAGTTCTGGTTCATATCCCAGCTGGGACCTTTCTGTGTGGCGTTTGCATGTTCTGCTAGTTTTCTCCGGGAACTTTGGTTTTTGTCCCACAGTTAATTTGTGTCTTTAAATGGCTTTTAGGTGTGCATGTGAGTGTGTGTTCATGTGTGGCCCTGCGACAGACTGGCGACCTGTTCAGGGTGTACTCTTCACCCAACAGTTGGTTTGAGCAGCACCGTTAAGACGGACCTGGCTACAGGCAAGATGGTCCTTACCGGACCTAATAACAGACCCTAATCCAAACCCAAAAGTGTTAAGAATTTTAGTAAAACCTAAAATGGGATAAAACATATCTCTTAGTCCTGGACGTTGATTTCTGTAGCTCCATTGTCCCCAAATGAGATTCAGCAGGTTCTGAAGGAAATATTTTGTGTGTTTGAATGTTGAAGTTCTTGCATCACAGCAACAAGGCAGTTTATGCAACTCAATTATTTTGAAACAAGGACTTTTTTCGGCTCATCACTCCGTCCAACACTCATGTAACACATTTAAAGGGACCCAAGTCTTTAACCAGTGTTTGCAGTATCCGTTTGTCTCATCAGATTGGATCTTCACTCTTGTCCTCCCTCTAACTGCCAATAGACACTGAGTACTTTGAATCTCCGAGCCAGAAAACCTCTTCCTCTGCCTCTGAAATCTTAAGGGACGCTGTCAGACGTACTCAGCCTTTGCTGGTGACATTGTCCTGTCTTTGAATCACCCCAAGAGCTCTCGACTCTTCATAGTCGTGCCAAACGCTGCACTCCAACTGTATAAGCTAACTGCACAGTTTTGATTTTGACACTGCTGGAGTCGGGCCGTTTTAACACTTCGACAACATACATTAGAAAATTATCCTAGGGAAACAAACGCCTCGTCCATAAATACATAAATTAATCAAGTCTCAAATTTCTATTTTACACTGCAGTGATTTTGCTATTAGTTGCGGCAGTGGAAGAATCCATGCGGGCCACCATTCCCTGTTCATTTAGCTGTGACTAAAGCCAAAGCAAAAACGAGGCATCACTTTTAATAATGTTTTTTTTTCTCTCTTTTTGTCTTTTCTTTCTTAAGGCTCTCCTCTTTTCTTGTTCTAACCCACCAGCCTTTGTTGCACTCCTTTCCTATCTGACGGTTGTTTTCACCATGGCTTTCCCCTTAAGTGGGTCTATTTGACTGTTTGACGCTCGAGTGAAAATCAGTCACTCAAAGTGATACTCTAAAACCAGTGTGCTGTGGCCTAATCGATGTTATACCAGCATCATACCAGTGGTGTGGCATGTGTGATGTATTCATGGGATTTGCTTACAGTCCTTCTCTGATAAAAATTATGTTTTTTGAGTATTTGACATGTACGTGTCACATTTTTCTCGTGAAAGAGAACAAATGTTATAAGAAATCATTTCATTTTTGCATTTCAGAGTATTTCTCCTTTTAAGTGTCTGTCAATCCAACTGTCACAAAGACAGTCGGTTTGGAATTAATAAGCTGTTGTGATGTCACAACGGCCCAGGAGCGCATGCACATTGCACAAGCTTCCTGATCTGACCCGTCCCGTGTGCACAAGCTCAGGTGCAAAGGAAGAGAAGATCGCACATTGCTGCGTGGCCCGCACATATTTTAAATGCATCCAAGGGTGGATTTTTTGTACTATTTCACAAAGTTTAAGGCCAAAAAGCGCGCAATTAATTTTTTTTTAAACTTAATTTAATGATTTTTTTGAACCAGTTTATTGTGAAACACAAAGGTAGCTGAATTGGTGAATGTGCCTTGCACACCTTTACAGGGATTACAAAGTCACATTTCTTTGTACACACTAAAGCTGAGCAAGGGTTCCCAATCGACCGACTGTTGCTGGAATCAATGGAGCGATGGTTCATTAACTTCTTACATAATTTATTTCCATACAGGCTTTATACCCTCGTAGTATATTAAATTCAATCTGCTGCATCTTGTCTTCAAGATGACCATTTATTTAAAAATATCGTTGAAGTTATTGTTAACCCTGTAAATCAAAATAAATATAAAACAAATAAAAATATATAAAAATAAACATTTTTTAATCTATTTGATGGAATTTACATATAAGATAGAGAAAAATCATATATTTAATGAGATGTAGATAGTATCAGTAATGATGCTTCTCTTCTCTCGATTGTTTGTTTAGTCTTTACTTTTTCTTGTGTGTTTTTTTAACTGACACTTAAATACTAAAGCTTCAAATCAAAAGGTGCTAATAAGGCGTGAAGTGAAAACCCTCAGATAAATTAAACATGAGGAGGATTTTAAAAAAAAAAGAGATGTTAGTATAAGAAAACTTTATTCCTAAATCCTGTGTCTCTCTGCTTGTAGGAATCACAGGCAGTGACTACATCAACGCCAATTACATCGATGGCTACAGGAAGCAAAACGCCTACATTGCCACCCAAGGTCCATTACCTGAGACCTTTGGGGACTTTTGGCGGATGGTGTGGGAACAGAGAGCTGCCACTGTTGTCATGATGACCAAGCTGGAGGAAAAGTCACGGGTAAGTCCACTCTATCTGCTTTTTGAGGCAGCTGCTCTGTTTTTAGTCAGGCTTCTTTGTAAACCCCCTGTGACCTCAGCAGCTCCTCTAAAAAATATGTTGTTGTTTTTGAATAAACCACAAAATAAAATCACTGTTTCACAAGACCAGAGACATCAAACAGCTGCTGACAGTGGCGCAGATTTACATTGATTTGCCGGCGTTACTGTTGAACTCAGCTGGTGTGTAATCAGACTTTACTTTCTTGAGGTTGATTGCTTGCAGAGGGCTGCAGAAACATGAGGGAAATCACAAGGGAGCTTGATAAAGCAGAGTTAACTCAAAGACAGTCAGCCTGTGCACATCTGATGAGTTGGTCTCCGTCGGGATTACCTTCTCAAAACTTGACCCTGTTTTCTCTCCTTATTTGCAGTGGAAATTACGCGTAATTGCATGTTTTCCACAGCGAGGGTTGCATAGCAAGTTGTTGCTCCTCGACTGCACAATGCAGACAACTAAATTTACATTTCAAGCAACAGCGTGTTCCTGCAGATTTACAGTATCTGTGACTGGAACCTCCCACTACCATCTGGCAAAGGCAGAGGAGAGAGGAGAAATAGTGCACAGATAGACTTAGAGTCAGGTGTTCTTTACATATTTTATTGTGGAATTTTAAATCTTAAAGACCCACTCTGATGAAAATGCTGTTTTTGTGTTTTTAACATGTTCTTGTGGCATTGTTTTCTCATGATGGAGGACACATGAAGAAAATTGTTTTTCTGATTTTTTTCTTCATTCAAATCGTTGTTAATCAGAAGCATTAAAAATATGCCATTGGAACAGCTTGTAAGGGGGACTTATAAGTTACTACTGCAAGCCACAGGCTCCCTGCTCCACTCCATTCTGATGCATCCACATGTAAAAAAAATAGACCCATGTACTTCTTTCTTTTCTTGTCTGATCAGCATTTGGCTCAACACTGTACAGCCGGATAGATCCAATGTTTCTCACCATTTTTGTTGCAGTTGTAATGTGAGGTAGGGGTTGTGAGGGGCTGTAAGCTAGCAGTACAGAGAGCAAACAGATGGATGATAGGAAGAGAAGCGGGCTTACTCCGCACCACTCGTCGGGCAAATTTCTAACTACTGCCGCTCTGCAGAAACATTCCCAGAAAACGACACAGGTTTTAGGATTTTGGCTAAAAATTGCATTGTTGTAATTCAAAGACCACTGGGAACAATTTTAAAAGGGTTAGATCAAAACGCGATTTGAATGGGACAATAAAATTCAATTTACTGGTAGTGCAAAGAACCAGCTACCATGTTATCTATCTGCCTACGTCTTTAGGCTTTGCCTAAAAGTCTGAGCTCATGAAATAATTAAGAGTTGACAGATATCCAAGGACTGTTCTTTGTACCTGTGATAACAAATCACTCCAAAATCCGATAAATCATTTTCCAACGCTAAAGAAGCTGATGCTTTTCTTGCAATGGCCTCTGAATGTTCTGTGATGGTAACAGTACTCTACCAAACCAAAAGTCAAGAAGTCAACTGCGGCATTTTATCCTGTCAACTCAAACTTCTGTCAGCACCAGGCTCACTCACCCCAGGTTCTATTGTTTACCTATCTCTCGTCCTGCCATGCCCATTCCCCACCTGTCAAACGCGCTCAGGATTAGTGGGCAACAGAACTTGAGTGTCAGCTCAAGCAGGAAATGGAAGAGGGAGCAAGGCAAGCAGCACGTCTCCCTCACGCGCTGTCACGTCTCGTTAGAAGTCGGCCGGTGTACCACACCCCAAAAGTGACAGACTCCTTATTAGGTGGCATTGAGGAGCGCAAGTGTTATCAGAGATATTCCACTCAGACCCCAGAGGAAAGTCTGCTGAGGAATAAGACGAAATCGGTTTAACTTCTTCTAAAACTGAGCTTTTACCAAGCAGAGAATGTCAGGACCTGAAATAAAACCAGCTGATTGTGATTTTCCGTTTATTTGTTTTGATGCTGCATCTTAGATAAACAATCTTTTATAGGAAAACGTCTTAGTTTATGACGGTAAGCTGGAAAAGTGCACCGGCTGTGACAGCCACATCTGTTCCCCATGTGCGTTCGGGTTTCCTGGAATTGCATTATGAAGGCGCAACCAATGAAGTTTTGGTTACTTGGCCCGTCGTTTCAATCAGCATAAGCGCTCCACTGCTCCACTGTCTGAACGCTGGTGATCCTGTGATTGTATGTGACATATTGCAGCTAACACCTCTGTTTCTTCATCTGCCTGTCTTTCTCACACTTGTGCTGTCCCAGATTAAGTGTGACCAATACTGGCCCAGTCGAGGCACAGAGACCTACGGCATGACCCAAGTGACCCTGCTGGACACCATAGAGCTGGCCACTTTCTGTGTCCGCACTTTCTCTTTGCACAAGGTAAGACTTTTCTTTTTTGACCAGTCACACAAAGGTGCAGACAAATACTCTGAGTAAAGCCTTAGTCACAACTTCACAACTATGGCTGGATACTGTGGGTAAAAATTGGACATACAGGTGGGCTTCCCGAAATATCAAGATTGTCGACCACTTGATGAGCCTGTAGAGTAAAAATGTTTATGCACGCTGCATGTGACATACAGTAAGTGCGTGCTCCTTGCCTGACTGTTAGAAATGAGGAAAATAGACAATAGTTTATGTGTGCATTCCTACAGGAATCATAGACATTTACGTATCTTGTGCACGCCCTGTGGGTACCTATTCAGCCTGGCACCGTAATGACTCAGTACTCGCACCTTACTAACGACTATTGTGAAGGCAATGCGATTGCATCACCTGCACGTTTATAAGTGCATGCAATTTACATTTTGCGTATTGGATACTTAAGCATATTTTTACCATGTGCACAACAATTGTACGTTCCATTTTCATGATGGCTTTCAAGATGACTGTAACGAGCATCAGGGGAATTGCAAGACACACCTGCGCTCCCTTTAAAGCTATTTTCACACCACCCTTGACAACGCGCGTTCAAGCAGCCACTTGCAATGAACTTTGACCTATTAAGGTCACAGATCTGGTAATGAAGAATGGCTGACATGCCCTTTAATTCATTGGACTGCCAACCGTTTGAAAATTGATCAGGGCTTGAAGCTTGTGCCCGGATTGAAGATGACACTAAGTCATTCATACATTGGAATGGAGTTGTGGGGAAAAAAAAGGCCTGGAGCAAGATGTTCGAGATTTTTACCGCTTCTACATTTCACACCAAGCCTATTCCAACTACATGTGCTAGTAAACAGTAGCAAAAGGGAAAAAAATAAGAAACCCCTTCCTGCTTGTCCAGTGTGAACACAATTGGCTTAACGTGCGTCCATTCTTGAACGGGCATCACATGTTCTGTGTGGACCCAGACAACCAAAAAAACCCTCAGCACCCTTACGGATCAACTTTTGCATGTGACTAAGGTTTTACAGAACTACAAAATGTATTATGAAGACCGTCTGAATAAAAAAATAAAAAAGGTGGAAAAAATGCTGAGCAAAAATTTCATAGGCACTTAAATCAAAGGTTATCCACTAGAATAGCACAGTGTCCTTTTGTCCCTGTAATCTTTGACTTGCTCAGCTCTGTGTCTCCTCAATAGATCATCTGTTTATGCGGGTCTGTCAAATTGGAGCACTTAGGTAAAGCTAGCAGAAGAGAAACTCAATATACATAATTGGGAGATTGCTTTCATGCGTCCTTGTGTGCACAGATACCCTCACACTCATCCCTCTCAAACACTGAAACACATTGTGTGTCCACATGCAGACATGTTGAAGCATGCTTGCTTGTACATAGCTGAAATATAAGGCCACACACAGATATCACAGAGCAGAGTTCCACTCTGTACTCTCACAGAGGAAGAGCAAACAGCAGAGGGAAGGAAAACAAAAACCTTAGTGTATGCAGAATGCAAGTGAGCCCAGTCCTGCATGCAGCTCATGACGAGAAGGCTGTCAGAAGCAGAGCACCTGCTGCCGGGATTACATATTTCCTAGAATTTTATTTAACACCAGGTTGAAAACAGAGCTGACTTTTATTTTTGTACCAGCAGAAAGCTGATGACATCTGCAGGCGTGGTGCTTCAGAGATGGCTGGTTGATGTTTAGGTCCATTTGCATTCCTCTGCTTTGTGACACAGTTCCTTCTCTATGTTTCCTCCCCTCCTTGCTCATAATAGAAAGTCACTGTGGAGGTTTCACTTCGAACTGTTTCCTCTTTGCTGGATATTTATGATAATAAAAGGTTGGTGGGGCTGCATTAGATTATAGACAGTCAAAAGCGCCGTGCGTCTACAAAGCGGCGGCTGGAGCATGCAGCTGTATCAATGCATGTTTGTCACACGTAAAAGGATACTTTATATAAAGGAAAGTTCATTTTATAGGAAAAAAACAGCAGCCAGGAGTGGGTCTTATTCATGCAGTGTCTCCACTGCACAACTTTGAAAGGTCCAAAGAAGAAAGCCAAACATCTGAACTAGGTCAGCTTGTTTTTAATTACCACACTCATTTTATTCATTTATTCAGCAATGGAAAATTTCCCTGGCAGGAAAGCGGTCGCACAGCAAACACTCCCTCCTTTATGCAAGTGGAGAGCAGGATCTGAAAAAGGTTGTTTTTTTTTTCTTTCTTATCCTTCGGCTGCAGAAAAAGCACACTTTTGAAGGACTATACCTTGTATTTTCTGTGCTCCAGGTGGTGGTCCTGCTGACCTAAGGATGGTTGTCTGTCAAATGTGTTGTCTGTCTGCTTGTGGTTATTATTCATTCTGATTCTGATCGATATTTCAACAACAAATCTTTTGTAAATGGAGCACAGTGGATGTTCAAAACAAATCAGATCAAAACTGTTATATGACATAAAAACATTTTTAAAACAATCTATTAGATGAAGAATAGTAGTAAATTCATGTTTTGGGCATATAGCTCAAACTATTATTATTATTTAGGTAACAATGTGACATAAATCAGCTAAATATTAATTAATAGAAACTAAAGATGAGTCACATTTATTGACTTTATACGACAAGTGGACCAAGTGAGTGTGACGTCATTCATTAAAATTGGTTCACTTCCGGCTCTAACCAAGAATAAGTTAATGTAGATTTTTCCAATTTTTCGCAATACGGACATCCCCACCTTGGAACCAGAAGTCTTTAGTAAGCTGTGATTAGTCGGAGTGATCATTTCCATGGCAACCACTCTCGCCAATCAGGCTTGAGCTTGTTGAAAGTCCACACCCAACAAGAGGAGAATCTGTCAATCAAAGGTTTTGAATGTTCAATGTGAGACCACCTACTTTTATTGAGGCATCTGATTGGTCAGTTTATAACTTGAATCAGTTCCACTAAAGTAAAAATATCATGAAAAAAATTAGGATTAGCAAGAACATTAAAAAAAGGTATCAATATACTCAGACAAATATAATACATATTATATAATATAACAGTTTATTTCTCAATAGAAGTCTATGGGATTTTGGCTTCTTGAAGCCGCTGGGTACTTCCTGTTTGGAACGTGAAGGGGGGTCACTCAGTTCAATTCTTATGTCCAATCAACAGATAAATTACAATATAGTAAAAGCAACATGTTGTCTTCAGTAAAACCATCGTAACAACTGCATTTTTCATCCAGAACGGATCCAGTGAGAAGCGGGAGGTTCGTCAGTTCCAATTCACAGCGTGGCCTGACCACGGCGTGCCAGAGTACCCCACGCCTTTCCTGGCTTTTCTGCGCCGGGTGAAGACCTGCAACCCTCCTGACGCCGGACCCATCATCGCACACTGCAGGTCTGTGCTAGCTTCGGCTTTTTTACGTTAAATCCAATTTTAATAAAGAAATCAAAAAGAAGTTAATGCTTAAAGGGGCAGGCTTCTCCATTTGCTGGTGTCAAATCAAAAATCTTTTGTCAAAACTCAGCGGTTTACCTGGATCCTTTTCTCATTTCAGTTCCTATTATTTATTTACACACAAGAACACTGAACGGCAGACCCATCCTTCTGTACATCCAGTAATACATTACATGAAAACCTTAACAAAAAAACATCTTTTCTCCTTTTCATATTTGTCGTATCAGTTTTTCTCTATGTGGCATCCTTTTTCATGTTGTCATTCTCTCCACCCCTCTTCCTTTTTTCCCCCCGCATGCTGTCAAATGGCTCACAGTAATCCCTCCCATCTTTCCAGCTTCTCCCCTTTCACTCTTTAGCTCTTCCTCCTTATGCAGGCTGAATTTCCCAAATGGCTTATTCATATTGAAACCTTACTTTTTGTCAAGAAAAAGGGGCTTTAGGGAGTCCAAAACGCATCTGGTAACAACTCAATTGTTCATTTCCTTTCATTTTGTCAGTTCTTTTTTTGTTGCATCATTTAGAAACTAAATAGGTGAAAGTTTGCCCAACTACAGAAAACTTTAAGCAAAGCTTTTTAATGTAAAGGCGATAATTTCCAGCAAGGTTTATTAGAATAAGGTAGAAGTGGGCTTCTCATTGTTTCTTTCCCGCTTGTTGTAGTGCGGGAGTTGGCCGGACCGGCTGCTTTATAGTCATCGACGCCATGCTTGAGCGGATCAAACATGAGAAGACGGTGGATATTTATGGCCACGTGACCCTGATGCGCTCACAGAGGAACTACATGGTGCAGACAGAGGATCAGTACAGCTTCATTCACGATGCTCTGCTGGAAGCCGTGGCCTGTGGGAACACTGAGGTGGCCGCCCGCAGTCTCTACTCCTACATCCAGAAGCTGGCCCAAGTGGAGAGCGGAGAGCATGTCACTGGCATGGAGCTGGAGTTCAAGGTAAAAAAAACACACGCAGCAAATAAAGAGGGGCCATTTTATCTCTGAGTAGGAGCCCCATCTTTTAGTCCATGCTGGGCCCTAACAGGGTTTTTCAGTCCATAGCTTCAGTCTTTTATGCTTGTATCACCTTTAAAGTCTGTTCCAGAAGATTCTTTGCTGCAAATCCAATTTAATTGCAGCTTAATTATCACTTTCAGTCATAGGAAGCTGATTTGTGATCAGCTATCTCAGTACAGTGTTATTTAAAGCCAACTCAAGTGCCTATTAACCAGCTGTTTAATTATGTCAAGGAACTGTGAACATTAAAAAGGAGACTAGAGAGAACATGACAGTGAGAGGTAACTGTCGCACATTCGGATGGGGGTGTAATGGGAGTCGCAGTGAAAATGTGGAATTCAGCGGAGCTTTTTGCTCTGCCTCCTACAAATTTAATTTGGAGTCAAGTGAGGAAAGGTTTAAGGTCTCATGTGGCTGATGCAGACATAATGGTGGGACCAAATGAACAGTGCAAGCCTAAAAACTTCAGCTTTTAATGCAGACACTGCTCTCTCCGCCGTGCAACACTTCTCAATCCCAGGTAAGCAGAGTATAAATCAAAACCTCACTCATTTTCCCTGCAGCTCGTTGTCAGTTTATAAAAGCCATTCAGAAAATAGGATTGAATGTGGACTAGAAAAAAAATCTTATTTACTTTCTGGAGCTTAAATCACTTGATCACACTGTGCTTTTTGTTAACTAGAAAATGGAAATCTTGACGCCTTTTTACTGTTAAGCCCCAATACTTTTTTTTAGGAAAATCATATGCTTTGACTAAGAACATTGGTTTGAATCCCAAAGGCATGATACCAATGATTTTCACCTGTTACCAACAAAGGGTTAAATTTGGGTTATTGAGGAAACACATGTATGTTTCCATTAAGAAAATAATACCAAAGCAGGCGTAATTTTTCTAAAATATCTTTTAAAGATCAAAGACCAACAATATTTGCGTTGTTGGTGTTTTTAATATGTTCATGTTGCATTTTTCTAATGATAAGACATTAGAACATGAGAACATAAGATAAGACATAAAGAAAGTTGAGCTAAAAATTGCATTGTATTTCTAGATTCAAATTGTTGTGAATCAGGAGCAGGCGAAAAAATGTTGTTTGAAAAAGAGCGTATTTGTTACCAAAAAAAAATGGGCGGGCCACAAGCTTCCTGTTCTGCTCCAAACTGATGCTGATGCATATGAATCGGTCACTTTAAATAGGGCCCAAGTCCAAGAGGTTTGTTTTTCCAGGAAATTATTTTAATTGCATAGCTTAAAGGGAGGCTACACCAAATGATTAATACTTTACCCACATTTAGCACCAGTTCATAGCTTACAAATGCTATAAAATGAAGCACCTCCCTTTTGTAATTTCAGAGGACCAGCAAACTAAAGGCTCTGGACTTGGGCCCTTCTTGAATTAAACAGGGGCGCTGACATATTGGATAACTAGTGCTGCCATCTATGGGATAAAGCAAAACCCATGCAAGAGAGGTCCAAGTCCAGGAATTTGCATTAATGCATGTTAAATGTCAAGCATAGTCAAACTGCCTATTTATAATTCAAAGAACACTGGGAACACCTTTACAATAGATCAAAAGAGGATTGGAGTGTGTTGTTAAAGATCTCAATGAGCTTGCCTGCTCACCTCAGTGTTACAGTCACTATCTGCTGACCTTGAGCTTTGTTTACCCTCACTCTCAAATCATCTGTTATCTTCCCATCGCCATTCATCAACCCCACCCTCCTGCCAAGAGACAATAATAGTGCTGGTGTGTTATAACTTTTTTTCCCCTCTAAATAGTTGGCACACACCAGTGATGGAATCTATAGCTGCTTTTACTTGGGATAATGCTGAGCTGGGCCTCCAACTGGGATTAATAACGTCCACCCTACAGTTCGGACAGAGTTTGTGTGTCGAGATGCTGGAGAGTTTAGTAATTAATACTTTATTATGACAAATGAAGGTGGATAGAAGGGCAAGTGGAGTTTTTGACTAATGTTTAAAAGAATAGCTTCTTCTCAGGTACAGAAAAAACAAAAATCAGCGCTGTAAGGATTCGTGGGAGGCACAGGAGGTTTTAGGTTAGATGCAGAGCAGCTGAAAATTGAGTCATAACCTGGGAAATTCAAAGGAGGATGATTTCAGAAGAATGTATGGTAAAGCTGTCAGGCAATTATCTTTGTGGATGCTCTATAAGCTCCAAGAACAACCGCGTTCATGGAATGTTTTTATACACTCTCTGTTTCAAGGATTCAGCAAAATGTACAACATGAATAATGAGTGAAAAAAGTAGGGAGAATACTGCAGCGTTATTAGGATTTGTTTCTGTCTGAAAAAGTAAAGAAATCAGTTGGAATTTTTTTTATTTATGTATCCAAAACAGAACATTTTAATTGGTTCCAAATTGAAAAAAAGGACAAAGGCCCCCTAATTTTTTTCAACTAAGGCCAATTCTAAGCCTAATTAGTATAGAGTAACTCACAAAAGATGCAGAGTGAATGTTTTTAAAGCATCTGGTACATGGGGGCAAGAAAATAATTCTGTGTGACACGAACTTGAGTTGGAGTTCCTGTCCTACTAGAGTTGGCATTTGCAGCCCTCTCTGCCCCTTCCATTGTCTTCTTGCTGGGAGTGCAAAACCTTCAGTTCCAGTTTTGTGAGCTGCTTTAAAAAATTACCTTAAATATTATTTCTACATGCAAAATTATTCATCTTTATGGTGTTTAATAAACTTTCTTTTTGGGTCATAGAAAAACAGATCGCTGAACTGATCTAACTAAGAAATATGTTTGCATTCCTCTGTCTTCTTTCTAAAGATGAAGTTATGCTCGCTTCTAGCAGAAATTAATTGTTTTGTATTTCTTCCTGTCTACATTTGGACTTTGCCATTGTTGAGAATTGGTTTGTTCTTTTCAAGGTCAAACAGTACAAAAGCGCAGTGTTTGTCCACAGACTACTAAATCTTTCTCATGGTTTCTCTGTGATCCTATGAACAGTTTATTTCAAAATACTAGTTTTTCTATAAAAAAACAGATTTCAGTGTTTTTCTAGAAAAAAAAAATGTTTCTGTATTTTTAAAAATCTTTAGTGTTTTTTCTCTTGGAGGTCATCAGGCATTTGAATGTTGAAAGAACCCACGGCTTCTCTTTGTGTGGATTTTATTTAAGCTCTCAATAAGTTCATTTGAAAAGCTGGAAATTTTTCTTTCAAGGTTTTTTGGCTGTGCTTTTTCTTATTGCTTTTCTAAACATATGCAACAGGTAAAGTTAGTTTGTTCATATTCATCTTACAATTTAAATAATCTACATAAAACATTTACTCTGCTATTATGGCTCTTTGGCTAAAGAAAAATGAAATATTTTTATTAAATATATTTTTTTAATGGTCTTACTTAGTTTGCACTGATTCAATCACAACTATGTCTAAACCTGTATTATCTTATGCTGCACAACATTGTCCATTTTTTTGCTAAAATATATATATTTTTACACATTTTATTTACTTTTTCTGTTTAATCATGAACCAATAAAGTCTTGTTTATATACAGGTTAACAGCAACAGTAGGTAAACATAAAAATAATGACAGCCCCGAGCAGTTAGAACAGCTTTGTGAGAACAGCTCCAGAGTAGTGACACTTACCCTAAAAACACAAACTCTGATGCCATTAAAGGAGAAACTTTTGTCTTTCCAGGCCATTTGATTGACAGAGGACTGAATGGGTGGCTGCTGGATTTTTGTTCCTTTGATGTAGCTGGGAATGTTAACAGTGGGCTGTTGTCTGTGTGACAAAGCTCTGACAGAGGTCTCCTTCATTTTACTGTTTTACAGGCAAACAGACGCCGATAGTCTTTATTGAGCCATAGAAACCTTAAAAACCCAATCTGATCATCTTTAAAATCATTCTCAGTGGTCTTTTTTTATTAATTATCCATTTTTGGCACAAAAAAATAATAAAAAAATGTTTTTGTTTTCCAGGATATCGTTTCTGCAGAGCAGCAGAAATTAGCTTCTGATGATTAATGCGCATGAGTGTGTTGGTTATTTGGACATATTTATGTCTAAACACAAATTGCTAGAAAAAAGGTGGTAGTGACAATTTTTCCTCACTTAGTGTGTCATATTTTTCCCTTAAGTTGCAACTTGAAAACAAATAAATTCATGTTATTTATTTCATAATGGAATATTATGTATGTTCTTCATAACATACTTTAACACGTTAAGGTTTTATCATCTGACACGTTAATAATTGTTGAGATGCAGCACATTTTCTTTAACTGAAACATTTTATGAAAAAATAGAACTGGCAAGGGTGACTACAATTTATAAAAATGGCGACTGAATGTAGACCTGGTCTCATAAGTACCCCAATTTTAAGAGCTATTGGAAAAAAGATTTATGAAACAGCTTGAAGATTTTGGAGGAAAAGATAATAAACCAACAGCAACATGAATTTTGGTCTTGACAGTGTTGGATTTTTACAGAAAAATATTGCAAAAGCTGTTGAAAATGCTATCCATGTTTTTTATTTAAAGTAAACTATAGGTTGCAACAAATCACAAATTTCTCTTTCAGAAATGTGAACATTTTGGTGTACGTGCTTTAGCAAAAAAAAAAAAATGGTTGAAAAGGTGTTTACGGTTTTTTTCTTTACTCTTTTTTTTCCTTCAGCGTTTAGCCAACTCTAAGGCCCACACCTCACGCTTTATCAGTGCCAACCTGCCCTGCAACAAGTTTAAGAATCGGCTGGTCAACATTATGCCCTATGAGACCACCCGTGTATGCCTACAGCCAATCAGAGGCCTGGAAGGATCTGATTACATCAACGCCAGCTTTATTGATGGATACAGGTAGGAGAGCTGGCACGGCAGACATTGTAGATTTTGTTTCTTTTGAGTCTTTTGTGGGAATTTTTGCTCCTTGAATGAAACATCTGAAGCACAAATAGTCTAAATGGGGTTTTCTGTGCAAACAGACAGCAGAGGGCCTACATCTCCACACAGGGCCCTTTAGCAGAGACTACAGAAGACTTCTGGAGAATGCTCTGGGAAAACAACTCAACTATCGTAGTAATGTTGACCAAACTTAGAGAAATGGGTCGGGTAGGTCTCTTAAAACTCTTTTGCAATTTCTTCTTTAAACTTGTGACATCTTTTGAACCCAAATTGGATCTTTATTGTTCTTGCAGGAAAAGTGCCACCAGTACTGGCCGGCAGAGCGCTCGGCCAGGTATCAGTATTTCGTGGTGGACCCCATGGCAGAATATAATATGCCTCAGTACATTCTTCGCGAGTTCAAGGTCACAGATGCCAGGGTAAGAACCGGCGCTTTTAAAACGTTTCAAGATCTTAAAGTAAATGTAGTTCTTTGACTTTGACCTTTTATTTCTTTTGTGCAGATTGAGCTAACTCAACAAAATGAGACCGTGCTTGACAAAAAAAACAGCCATGCTCTTAGTGCCTACTTTAGACTTTTAGCAACTGTGTAATTTTATGCTTTATGCACCAATTGTGCGATTTCCATCTGCTGACTTTTCTGGAGATGTGCCACGTCAAATTCATTGAAAATGAAGAACACACGCTGACTGCTGAAGATTTCAGAGTGGCCTTTTCTTGTGGCCAGTCTAAGGCACACCTGTGCAATAATCATGCTGTTTAATCAGCATCTTGGCACACCTGCGAGGTGGGATGGATTTTCTTGGCAAAGGAGAAGTGCTCACTATCACAGATTTAGACAGATTTGTGAACAATATTTTTAGAGAACTGGTTATTTTGTGTATGTGGAAAATGTTTCACATCTTTGAGTTCATACTATAAAAAATGGGAGCAATAACAAAAGTGTTACGTTTATATTTTTGGTCAGGGTATAAAACTTTAGGTGGAAACAGAAGGTTTTTTTTGTTGACATTTTTCCCTCACTTTTACGTTCACAAACATACAGGTCTAGGGCTGGAGGGTACGTAACATAAAACACACAATGGATGACTTTTAAGGTTTTGATTGAATAAAAAGAGGAGGGGAGGTAGGGACCAAGGTTGGGCAAAAGGAATGAAATAAATAGAACAAAACACGGCCTAGCTATCATAGCTCTAAAACAGAAACAAGAAAACAAGTCTCACTGACTCACTCACTATATTGCAGTTCACCTTTTTTAGTGTCGCTAGTTCACCGATTTTATTTTTTCCCCCCACCGTGCATGTCTCTTGTACAGAGCGCGTGCAGCTTTCCTCCGGTTTAAAAAGATAAAACATTCATGCACACGTGGCAGCTGTAGCACCTGTGCGCATGTTGTCCTGAGGGCGGGCCACGGCTTCTTTCAGAGGATACTTACGACACACAGGATGAAGTGCTTTACTCGAGCAAACAGCCGACAAGAGCTTATCATCGCACTTATGGAAACAAAGCAGAGATGGAGAACATGATATGCTGGCTCAGATTGTGCACACGATTGTGCGTGTTTTGTGTTTATTTTCCAGGTCTTTCTCCTGTTTCTGTTTGCATGTAAAAAGGGTTTTTAGATTTCGTTCGATCACACGTGCTGTAAATCAGATGCATGCTGGTGTTTTAGAAACAGGAATGCATGTCTGCATGTGCAGTTGCATGCTCTTACACAGTAATAGCATAGACTCCACTCAGTAATAGCTCAGACTCCACGCCTCAGCACACAAATCCAGGGAGCCAGTCACGTATTTAATCACACAATTTGACACGGCGCGTGGGCCCCCAGGTTGTGTGTTAAATTTTCCCTTTCTTTACTTTTTTTTCCTTCTCTTTTTCTTCGGCTTGCCTGCTTTTATTGTGTTGTTGTCTTTGCCCCCTCTTTCATTTTTAATCCCCCTGCTGAGGCTAAATGCTGTTAGAGAAAAAAATAAAAATAAAATAAGGCAGCGTGGAAGGAAAACGTGTTTCCTGAATAAAAATGGGTAAAAAAAAAAAAAAAAGACTTGAGAAATAAATACTGGCGAAACGTGAAGTGCTCCTTATTAAAATCAGTGTATTTGTCAGGGACAATAATGTAAAAAGGGAAGATGTTGGTGGCAGCAGAGCAGAAACATGTTTGTAGCAGGACAACAGGCATGCAGATTCAATCCAGATTATGTATACAGCCTGCCGGCGGTGGAGGGGGATGGTTAGCTCAAGGCAAGAAATCATAATGACTAAAAAATGTAGAACAGGTAGTTTTTTACATGTCAACACTTTTGCGTTTGCATTCCTGATAATGTTGCCAGCACTGTGGTTTGGTTCCCCACAGTAAATTGGTTCACAGTTTAAATCTCACCTTCTCTGTTTGGAGTTTGTGTTCTCCCACTAATCACCTGGTTCTTTGTCCAGTTGAGGACCGATGAAAATTGTGTTTTGTTTTTTAACATGTTTTTGTAGCAATTTTTTTCCTGATAGAGGACATATGTAAAATAATTTCTGTTTAAAATTACATTTCTGAGTATTTCTTTATTCAAATCAATGTGAATCAGCAGCAGATAAAATATAGTTGTTGGAAAAAAACTTGTAGCTACAATCAGCAGGCCAGAAGCTCCCTGCTCCCCTCCATTCTGATGTATCTACTTGCATACAAATAGATCCATGTACGTCTTCCTTTTCCTCATCTGTGCTGGCATCTGGCTCCAAACTGTTCCTGGTTGTGTTAGGTTGGGGTTTTAAGGGGCTTTAGGGATGATGCGACACGGGGGGTATACTTTGGCTATGTCTGAATTCCTTCACTATTCAATTCAATTCAATTTTATTTGTATAGCCCAAAATCACAACAACAGTCGTCTCGATGGGCTTCGAAGTAAAACATGAACTCAAAAGGATCACGAATACAAAGAGTTCAATAGGAAAATACTAAAATGAACTAACAAACTGACTAAGCTATACTGGCATCCCTGCCCTTAGACCCCCCTTCGCGGTAAGGAAAAACTCCCA
The DNA here is from genome assembly GCF_053564925.1 of Oryzias latipes. Lineage (NCBI taxonomy): Eukaryota > Metazoa > Chordata > Actinopteri > Beloniformes > Adrianichthyidae > Oryzias > Oryzias latipes. The sequence goes on from NC_136240.1 coordinate 13,627,397, forward strand.
AAAAAAACGGATTCCGGAAAAAAACGAAGAAACCTCAGGGGTGCCCACATGAAGGAGGGATCCTCCCCCAGGACGGACAGGCGATTTACCAGAAATCTTAGAAAAAAATGAACTTATCTAAATCTACAACTACATATATAAAAGTCCAGCAGACGAGCTTCATCCAGCCGTGGTTGTGGGGACAGTCAAAGGCGCGAGTCGAGCCGGAGACAGGAACCACAGCCAGGTGTAGGAGCAGGAGCAGAGGCGAGGTACTCGGTCAGGTACAGAGCAGAGACGAGCCAGAGGCAGGATCCACAGTCAGGTGTAGGAGCGGGAGCAAAGGCGAGGTAAACGGTCAGGTACAGAGCAGAGACGAGCCAGAGATGAGCCAGAGGCAGGAACCACAGCCAGGTGTAGGAGCAGGAGCACTACTACTCACTACAGTGCATTATATAGTCTGTTCGTCATTTAGTAGGGCTGTCTGAATCTACAATTCCAACATCGAGTGCCCGAGAAATCTTTCGGAAGTCTCAGCAAAAACTCAGTGTGCTTTGATGCGCATTACATTGGGGAATATAGACCACAATAAATTGGGTTTGTACCCTTTTTGACAAAAGAATGTATTTTTGATTTTTTTAAAATAAACTATCAACCTTTTTTATCATTAGAAACAAAGTGGATTCATTAATAGTCATCATAAAATGCTCATATTGATTTGATTTTCAATTCATAAAATCTGTGACATTATATTTCCTGTTTAAGATTCTTGTTTAGAACAGAAAATATTAGAATTTAAAAATATTTCCTGTTTAAAATTAAAAAAACGTATTGAGCATTGTGTCCGAATTGCTTTTAAAATCCAGAGCACTAGACAGTCCCGCACTATATGGTTTTTTAGGAGTTAGAGATTAGGGAGGGAATTCAGACATAGCCTATGTGTCTACTGTCCCACCCACAACTCAGTGGCAAATTTCTAATGAACTCCTGCTGCTCTACAGAAACTATGTCCCTGAAACAACACAGGTTTTTTGGGATTTTGGATTAAAAAAATGGCATAATCGTAATTATAAGACCGCTGGAAACGTTTTTAAAATATATCAAAAGATAATTGGAGTGGGACTTATGTATGTATGTATATATATATATATATATATATATATATATACATATATATACAAGCCAGCTCAATGGCAAAAATAAGACCCGGGCAATAAACAGCTACGCACTGCCAGTCATCAGATACCCTGCAGGAATAATAAGATGGCCAAAGGAAGAGATACAGACCACAGATGTTAAAACACGAAAGCTCCTCACCATGCATGGAGGGTTCCATCCCAAATCCAGCACACTGAGACTGTATGCTAGCCGCAAGGAAGGAGGCCGAGGACTAGTGAGTGTAGAAGCCACTATCCAGGATGAAACATCCAAGATCCATGAATACATCAAGCTCAAGGCCCCAAATGACAGTGTGCTCAGTGAATGTCTCAGGCAATGGAGAGCAGAGGACACAGTGCTGGAGGACAGATCCTCATGGGAGGACAAATCCCTGCATGGGATGTACCACCGGACCATAACTGAAGTGGCTGATATCAAGAAGTCCTACCAATGGCTAGAAAGGGCTGGCCTACAGGACAGTACTGAAGCGCTCATCCTGGCAGCTCAGGAACAAGCCCTGAGCACCAGAGCGATAGAGGCTCAGATCTACCACACCAGACAAGACCCAAGGTGTAGGCTGTGCAAAGAGGCCCCTGAAACAATCCAGCACATAACTGCAGGATGTAAGATGCTGGAAGGTAAAGCATACATGGAGCGCCACAATCAAGTGGCTGGAATAATATACAGGAACATGTGTGCAGAATATGAACTGGAAACCCCAAGGTCAAAATGGGAAACACCTCCGAAGGTGGTAGAGAATGAGAGGGCAAAGATCCTGTGGGACTTCCAGATCCAGACTGATGGGATGGTAATGGGGAACCAACCAGACATTGTAGTGGTGGATAAAGAACAGAAGAAAGCCGTTGTGGTGGATGTGGCAGTACCAAGCGATGGAAACATCAGGAAGAAGGAACATGAGAAACTGGAGAAATACCAGGGACTCAGAGAAGAACTGGAGAAAGCCTGGAAAGTGAAGGTGACAGTGGTGCCTGTGGTAATTGGAGCACTCGGGGCAGTAACCCCCAAGCTGGAGGAGTGGCTACAACAGATACCTGGAAAGACCTCAGACCTCTCAGTCCAGAAAAGCGCAGTGCTAGGAACAGCTAAGATACTGCGCAGGACCCTCAAGCTCCCAGGTCTCTGGTAGAGGACCTGAGCTTGGAGGAGAAACCACCCGCGGAGGGTGAGAGGGGCGTTTGTTATATATATATATATATATATATATATATATATATATATATATATATATATATATATATATATATATATATATATATATATATATATATATATATATATATATATATATATATGCATATATATATATATATATATATGCATATATATATATATATATATATATATATATATATATATATATATATATATATATATATATATATATATATATATATATGCATATATATATATATATATATATATATATATATGCATATATGCATATATATATATATATATGCATATATATGCATACTTATTTTTGATTTTTGTCCTTTATGAGATGAAATGTCTGAGAATCTCTTAAATGTATGAAAAAATGTTTTTTCCTAACAGTACACTCAAATTGTCACTGCGTCAGCTCATCCCAATTTAGAGTCATCCATTTTTCAGCAGCTTGGAAAAAAAAAAAAAAAATTCAAATGAATATTCAGCTTATTGTGCCGCTGCATTGTGATCAGATGGATGGAGTGAGTGTGTGGAAGAATGACGCACCGCTCCTGAACTGAGGTCTGCTGTGTGGAGAGGGGAGAAAACAACTGGAGAAATGAACACCTGGTTGTCTTAATTACTGCAGACATCAAGCGGAGAGGCTCTGTGTGCAAAAACTGCTTGTCTCTGCTGGCTTTCTTGACAAATTCGTTCTCCCTGTGACAACTTGAAACGTACTTTCTTTTCAAGGACACAGGTATCGACTGTGCAGCCTCAGACTGAATAATGAGCTCTCTCAAAATAAAGCAGTTTACTCCTCTTGCCTCAGCGTGATTTCACCATCAACGTTAGGAAATTCATTTAGGCTTGCAAGAGAAACTACTTCCACTGTCTCAACATTAGAATAAGATTATATTACCCAGTGCGAAGTATTGAAATAACGGTTCCTGCTAGTGTTTATTGTCCCGTCCTGCGCCCTGACTCCTTAATTCTTGTTTCTCGCCCCCTCCGCTCTGCTCATCCATCAGGTAGCTTTATTGATCCTATCACAGGATTATCCTATTCAACATGGCGTCTGGGAGAAGACGCTTGTCATGCCAGATACACTATTGATTGGCTTTAACCAAGGCCTTCTTGTGACTCGCACACACGCCTAACACATTATTAGAGAAGCTGGAAACAATTTGTTTTTAGGTAGGAGAGCAGCGGACAATCAGTCTGCGATATGAGATGAGTATATCCCTGTTTGTTCAAATTTACTCCGAAAAAAAAAAAAATTGTATTTTGCAAAGGTGCGCCGTGTAGTTTCTATCAATAATGCCTCAGTTCTGTATTTTCTAGTGGTTTAGTTTCAGTCACATCAATAATTCTTCAAAAGCTTCTCTTTGATCTCCGCCTTTTTTCTGTTTCCATACATTGTTTATAAGCTCTGTCTTGTGTGTTTGTAGGACGGTCAGTCCAGGACAGTAAGGCAGTTCCAGTTTACCGACTGGCCAGAGCAAGGTGTGCCCAAATCTGGGGAGGGATTCATCGACTTCATCGGCCAGGTGCATAAAACCAAGGAGCAGTTTGGCCAGGACGGACCAATCTCTGTCCACTGCAGGTATGTTGGTTTCCCATCCTTTATTTTTTGGCAGGGAGGGGGATAAATGTAAGATGCTGAACATGTACTTGACGGGGGAGGAGCTACCTTCGCTACATTTGGATGTCTCATGTACAGTCAATGGACAGTAGACGGAGATGATGTTGATAGATCAGATTGGAGAGAGCCTCTGTAGAGCTCTGAAGAGCTCTACAGAGGCATTGGGAATTACATCTCCATGTCTGGGTTCGTGAGATCATTAAGAGACCCTTCCAGTATGGTGAGGTTCAACATCTACTGCAGGAGCTTTGATGACTTAGTCTGAGGAGGAAAAAAGTAAGAATACAATTAGAGAATATTTTTATTATTGTCTTGATACAAATAAGCAGAAAACTTCCATCTTGGTTTTTTGACTCTACTCACTGATTGCATCATCAACATGTCATGGGCCAAAGCTAAGTTCCTGATTGGTTGATGCGACACAAATTCATTGCCAAAGTTCCGGTATTTGAACTCTCAACGCGCTGCAATATCCAAAACGCACTGCTGCCAAACCACTGTAATGCGCCTGATGAACAAAACCCACCGCAGGACCTCAGGTTGTGTCTGTACATTGACGTAACCCTTGTGCTATCCGGGGCACTTTAGCATTGGGAGTGGGGTCCTCTGGACCGCACAAGGCAGCGTGCTCAGCGTAGCCTTACAAACACAGCAGGGGGAACTGGGGGCTGCAACTGATAAACACTTTCCATCTTAAGACATATAGGGCTGTAAGTGGAGGGATGAGATAAAAATCGCTTTTTAAGATAGTTATTGTTTTGCTGTGCAGCTTCTCCTCGGGTGCAGCTCTAACCACATCATCAGATATGATTCCTCCTCTCTCCGCTGCCTCTGCAGAACATTACCTCTGCATCTCCACAGGCCCTTCTCTTCCATAATTGATAAGGCTGAGAACTGGCTTGGCATTTGCAAAGAGGAGACCTATGAAATGTAACAGCCATTCTTTTGGTTTTTATGGCTGCTTCGTGATGCATTTTTATCACCTCAGATAGAGCTTCCACAGTAATGTAGATCGTTAACTTGACGTGCTGGACGAAGATAGAAACTGATATTTTGTAGTCGCTTCCACAAAGTCCTCTGATTATTCATAGCGATAGACTTTGAGGGGGATCCATTCAGAGTACGTGTGTAGCACTTTACTAAACTTTCTACTTTCTTCTGTTTTTTGTTTTAAAGACAAATAGGTCTAGAGAATCCGTAAAACAAAACAAAGAAACCAGATCACCAGTAGAACACAGATGGATTGCAAAATGGGAATTTGCAGCATAAATGACATTTAGAAGTTTACTGGCTTATCTTTATTGCCTCTGGATTGGTTGTTGCTTTGCCGTTAGCGTTTTGACTACAGAAATTAAGGGATTGGGTTATCGTCTTTCCTTCAGACTGGTGTTTCCTCTGCATAAAAGAGGCACCGAGTTTATTTGATTTCAAAGGTGATTCTTAGTTACCTTCAGCTTATTTAATTCAGAAAAGGTCTATCATTTTGCAAAAGAGAAGTTTGGACCCTTTAGTATTTTTGTTTATCTACCCCTGCCCTTGCTGCTTCTCATTGGTGGAACACGCCTGGGGTCAGGGTGATTAACAGCAGTCGGGGCAAGAATATCTGAAAAACAAGCGTCTCACCAGCCCCGTAACCCTTGTGCTGTCCTAGGCACTTTGCCATTGGGAGTTGTGTCATCTAGACCCACTAGACGGTGCGCTGAACCTTTTTTCTTCTATGATTTGTGATCTTCACTGGTGTCCATGGATTACATGAAATCTTTCCACCTTTATCCACCTTTGTAATGGTAGGAAGAACACGTCAATGTAAGGGTGGGGTCATCTAAGATAGCACAAGGGTTAAAGACTTTGGATGTGTTAGAATTCCTTCACCACTGCCTAGAAGTATCTAGTGCCCGGGATTTGAATGTAATTCAGACACATGCTCACTACTTTTTCTTCTTTTTTTTCAACGCCAAAAATGATGTCACCCAAGTAAAAAACAAGTAAATATGATCATTTTATGAAAACTATTTATGAATCTACTCTGTTCTGATAACAAAAACGTGTAAGATTTATTAATAATAATTAAAGTACATACATTTTTTAAACAACAAATTGTTCAAGCGCAATGCATAGTGGTCCATATTCACTTAGCATCTACTCGCAACAATGACACACTCGTTTTTCACGGAGATTTCTGGGAAATTTCAATGGCACTTGTTTTTGTTTTGTTTTTTTGGCGATTTGGATACCCCTAAAAAATGGCGAAAGCCCTATTTAGTGCACTAAGAAGTGAATGTTGTGGTAAGTCAGACCCAACCAGATCCAGATCTGATCCGCCTGATGATAACAAAGATAACGAAGATTTGATTAGCCAGATCAGGTTGCTGGTTATTCCATCTTTGCTTAAATTCTTTAGTGTTTCTGCAGAAAATGCTGTAAACAAGTGTGACATTGTAATACAAATGCAGTAATTTAAGAATAGATAACAATGACAAAGTCATAGCTGACAAGGTGCAATATTAGGCATTTTAGATGAAGAATTCCTGACTTTAAACTTTAAAGATCCAGTCTGATTAAAAATGGTGTTTTGGGTGTTTTTAACATAATCTTGTGGTATTTTACTGAGGTTGGAGGACATAAATTAGGTCATAGAAACCCCCCCATGGCAATGGCCTGCCCCTAAGTCAGAGGCAAATTTATAATAAACTCCTGACACTTTTTTTTGTGCGCATAAAAACGGCATAATCCTAATTAAAAGACCACTGGGAAAACTTTAAAAATAGATTAAAAGATATTTGGAGTGGGACTTTAAGAAATGCCTTTCTTTTATTTTCTTATTAGGATCATCATAAAACACTTTAATCAAGGACACGCTCCCTTCCATTTAACACTGACTCCTAATTTCTGCAGGATTTCCACTTCTGAAAAAATAAAAAAATAAACTTTTCCTTTATACTGCAGTTCTCACAAGGTCAAGTTCCCGGCAAATTTCCCTGACTACCACACAAAAATATTTCACCTCTGGAGCGAGAAGTCACATTTGCATCATATTTCTTTGGCGAAGACACCATGACATCATCAAGCTAAACATTAGTCCCCTCATGTTAAAAAGCAAAATGATGTCACCAGCCTCAAATGGCCCTGCAGGAGTTGTAATATGTGTCACGGAGGCTCCAATAAGACTGAATTATTCCACCCTTCGATGAAGCTTTTATTGGAAGGGGGGAAGGGCAGTATTACAGAAAAATGCTCAGTTATTGCAGGAGTGGACTAATGGATAAAAAGGCCCCTGGCCTGCTGACGACGGCAGAAGTCACGTGACTGCTCCACTTTTAGCCCGATTCTCTGCACCTCCTTTTTTAAATTAGTTTGGTTCTCGGAGAGGCGGCAGAATTTCTGTCAAGTGTAGCAGCTGATCAGTTTACAGGCATGTCAAAGGCAGACGTCATTTCAGAGGTACTTTTCTCTTGAACACTGATATTGATTAGGTGCCATATCTGCTGGACCAGCAGCCCCCCCACTGCTCCTGCTCTTTCTCCATCAATCCTTCTTAGGACTTTATCATCAGCGAGAGGAGAGCTTATGTCTGCCTTCTTTCTTATGCTTTTCATTTTTCTGACTTCCCCGTCTGTCATCTGCCTGGTCCCTAATCCTATCGCTCCCTTTCCCTCCCCACCCGTCCTTCCATCCATTCTTGTGGACTTCCTTTCTCCTCCCCCCTTTTACTCTGCCTCTATATCTAATAGACCCACACGCTTTTTTTGTCATTAATTGCCCGATTACATCCCATGAATAGGGACGCCAAATCCTCTCAGACGGCAGTGGCTCGGAGAGCTTTGAGATTTGAATCTAGCTGGGGGGGGGGGGGTAAAAGAAAGACGAAAAGCTTTGAGTGAGTTTAAGAGCCCATGTGACACACCACTCCCAAAAATTCAGCTCCGGTGGTCTGAGAGATGGTGCAGCACAAAGCAGGATGGGAATGGGGTCGCATTCTACACGATGGACGCTTGTGTTTCTTGTCCATCAAAATTCCACTACCTACCTTTCTTTATTTGCACTCCCCCCCCCCCCCCCCCCCCCCCCATCAACAGAACGTCAGAAACATCCCTCCCTCTTCACACGCAGCACTGCAAACTGGAAGAGGCCCAAATAAATCTGTTGTCATGTCAATTAATGTTCCAATGGTGAAGTGGAAGTCGTTCCACTGCAAAGCAGCTTAGAGAGGCAGCTCTCAGGATCTGAGCTAAGACGGACCCAACTGTATATCTGGAGAGCAGCAGCCTCTCACATGGGAGGGAGGAGCTTAATCAGGCTAAGTGTTGTTTGTGTGGAAGTGTCATTTGAATTGTGTGTCCTTGAAGACTGGAATGTGGGCACACATTCCAAGGTTCCTGCATGCAAATCCCCCCCTAAACATTCCTGTTAAGGTGGAGCAGATTTTTGATTCTTTTGCTCCTCCCAGGTGATCATTGCTGCTGCTGTGCAAAGCGGCTGCTGACACAGCTCATTACCGGGCGTTCGGTGATTGCTAACGTGTATATGTGTCTTAATATGGGACTTTGTTGTTCCATTTTGCATTTGTGCTTGTTTAGTGCTGGAGTGGGAAGGACCGGAGTCTTCATCACCCTCAGCATCGTTCTGGAAAGAATGCGTTATGAAGGCGTGGTTGACATCTTCCAGACGGTGAAGATGCTCCGAACACAGAGGCCAGCTATGGTCCAAACTGAGGTTGGAAATCACTCCCACTTGTGCATATTTGTGTTTAAAACAAGTTTTTAACTTACACTTTTCTGGATTTATTTTTATTAAGGCAAAAGCATTTATGCTATTACTGGGAATGTCCAGATCAGGGTTTTTTTGGCCCTGATCATATTCCAATTCATTTGATTTTGAGGATCTGCCGAGTCCCAATCCGATAATTTTCTAACAAATTAAAACACTGAATAAACATATCTAGGTTGTCTCCCACTTTTATGTCCTTAACCTTCCTTTATCATCAAATTCTTTAAAGTAACTTGAACCATTAAGTATAAATAGTGCAACTATTAGATAGTAAAAATAGATGATGAGTCATGTGAAAAGTCTGGTAGCTGTAGCTTTACTATCTTCAAAACTATTTTTAACCCCATGTGATTCATATTTTCATTAAAAGTTCTTAAAAATTATCGATGGATTTTTTTTAAAATCATTGTTGTAGCATCAATATGATTATGAGTATTTATGACTATTGGAACCATATTTTAATTTTGGGTGTTTTTAAGAGAAAATAGTTTTTGTCTCTTTGTGATCACTTTTTCCGAGAAACTGAAATTTGTAGACGGTCCCTTGGCAGCCATTTTACCTCCATCTTTCTGTCGGCAGCACAAAGAGAGCAGTTTTCAGGACTAAGAAATAAAAAAACTGAACTTTTTTCTTTTGAAATGCCTTTTTTAGTTGCTGTTTGAGATAAAAAAATGCAAGAGACACTTTCTGTCACTTAAAAATGTTTATTAAGAGTTATTGAGCACAGAAGTCAAAATCTGTGAATATTTGACTAATTTTATGTAACTGTTTTTGTGCGCCTCCTGCTCAAACTGGTGTGTTCTGCTGTGCTTTACAGCGATAAAATGTCGTGATCTGTTCATGACATACAAACTTCTAGCAGAGTATTTATCTGTTATAATATGCTTGAACTATTTAGCGCTGAATATAATAATGAGAATTTAAAAAATTATCTGATCCCTGATCACCCTACAAGATCCGATTCCGATCTAGTCTGAAACGTCATGATCGAGCCCGACTGACGATCACGTGATCGGATTGAGACATCCCTTCTTATTTGAATTCCTTTTTCTAATTAATGTTTTTCTTCCCCCACAGGATGAGTACCAATTCTGCTACCATGCAGCTCTGGAGTACTTAGGAAGTTTTGATCACTATGCAACATAAAAAGCCATCTCTTCCCTCCCAGAATCTGTTTGACCCCCTCCAAACACACGAGTTACCTGAGCCATAAAAAGTTTCAAATTTGAAAATGGCGGCAGTAGAAGATAGACAATTATTTCCCATCAGAATTACACACCAAACAGGAGATTTTCTTTAAAAAATCAAGAAATGCCAATTGAGACGCAGGAAATAGACGACAAATGCCCATCAGCTCAAGAAACCATTTTCACCAGGGGAGGAATCGGAGGCTCAATCTGTGGGACGGGGGAATCGATCAATGACGGCTTACCTTACCTCAAGTGTTTCAATGTGGAGGACAATGTAAACATTCGTGGACAATTCTCAAAAACGTCTTTGTGGTACAACAACACCTACACACAGGTAATGACAGAGAACGACAGAAAAAAACATGAAGGGGAAGCAGATGGATGTAGCTGAGACTGGGACACTTTTAGGTGCAAAAAGGGGTTTTGAGTATTTTTATCGGCAGTTTTTTTTTTTTTTTTTTTTTTTGTGAGTGTTGTGCACAGAAATGGCTGAACTGCTGCCTCTGTAACTCTAATGGCTTTCCCCAACAATCTGGCTATTCAAACAGGAGTCTGAACCAACGCTGAAAGAGCTGCAGTTTCACACCGTCCTTCTAAAACGACACTAAAGTCACGCGGACGTCACTGACTGCTGAGCGCTATGAGCTTTTAGAGGAGGCACCCTCGGTTCTCATCAAGAAAGCAACAACGCATATCGTAAAATCTGTTCGATTTATGAATTGTGAAACTGTATGAAAATTGTACCATAATCCAGGTAGCCACAGTGATGTTGAGAAAGCACCACAGTGCATTTACAGCGAAAAGGTTTCTCTGACGAATCACTTCCAAGTCACCGGATAATCCGTGAAAAAGCTCGCCTGTGCACAAACCCTCGGCTTGGATGTCCGAGGTGAGCGAAAACCACGATTCTTTACAATCACTCCTGTCTTTGGAGCCATGGAACCACGCGGCTACGCCCTAAACATCCACCATCAGTCTGGTTGGTGCACAAGGCTTTAGAACAAACGGAACCACCAAACAGTGACGGACGCAGGTTTTTAAAGCTTTCCTTTTGTACAGTGACCAACGCTCATTATCAAACTTTTTTGTTCAAAAAACAAATATTTTTTTCTGTCAAAACCAAATGTGCTGCTTTTTTCCCATGTATGCTGAACATGTGACTCTTGCATCCGAGGAAAATGATGAATAGAGGACGCCAGCCCTGCTAACTCTGCGCCCAGGCAGGCATGACTGAATGCGTCCACACGATCTCACCATCCACCACTAGTTTCCTCCAAAACCATCCATATTATTTAAAAGACACTCAAGACTGCTGCAATTACTGAGCTGTACATTCATATGGTTGAAGAATTGGCCCTAAAATCCAGTGTATGAGTAAAAAAGAAAACTGGTGGTTAAGCAAAATTGATGCTTTGGTGTTTGCCCTGCATTCTCCGGAGGATATTTCAGTGGGTGACACAGCCAAATCCAGCAGCCATGTCCAATCTCAATGCCATGATGTGTTAAAAAAATAACAGAAAAACCTCCAGTGCAAGTAACCTGCATATCCAGAGAGAAACGGCGAGGATAAACACTTAAGACAACGGCAGGTTAAAGCACTAATGTATTTGTACCTGACATTAAGGAGGACAAAAGAGAAAAGCTTTTTGAATCTCCAGGTTTTCTTTTTGGAGGACAGAGCTTTGGTAAAAACAACGGATTCTGTTTCCGGTGGGTGTGCACAAAAAACCAGAGCGATGGATGGACTCGTGTAATTCTTTTTTTTTTTTTTTTTTTTTTTATTTCCAAAAAAGCCTTACTATTGTTGTAACATTACGAAAATATTAATGTTGTACTGCAATTAATTTTACATTACATAACTGAATTTTTTTTGTTTTCATTTTAGTTTAGTTTTTTAACAGAGATGTTGTATCACTTTTTTTTAAATTAGCAAGTAAAGAGAAAATGCTTATCTGTTCATATTATGTTCAAAGACATTCTATTTTTTCACTGTAGAAAAGTTAAGTATAGCATCCTTGTGTTTGTGCGCATATATATATTTACATATATACATATATGTTTATATATGTGTATATATTGGCGCACATTAACACATGCATATATATATATATATATATTTAAATGCAGAATATGAAGATATATCCAAACAGTATGAATTTAGTAATTTTCCTCATTTTTTTCCACACTTGACAATTCTTGCATTAGAGTCTGATGGATTTTTCCTTTTTTTATGTTTAAACATTTTCAACATAAGTTAAAGGCTTTATGTGTCTCCTAAAGAAAAATGAAGGGGGGGAGTGTCTTTATCACTTCGCCCGACACTCGTTTCCACTTTTCCGACCCTTACCCTCCTCCTGAGAAGCTGTGCCGATGACGAAATGCCATTTATAAGTCTTTCTGTTCTTACCATTTACTTGATTATTATTCCTCCTGGGATGACCGACAAAAATCAAAACTGACCATTTGATTTTTTTCAGACCGACTTGTGACTTGTACTGTTCCTTCTGTGAATATGTACAGACTAATGACCTCTAATGACAACCTTTCAAAATCGTTTTTCTTTTTTACTCTTATTTTCAGCCCGTTAGTTCTTATCAAACAACCATTATGACCTAGAGTATACCTGTAAATAAGCAGATTATATGTATTTGTATCATTTGACCCTTGAGATCTCACATTTTAAGTGGGGATATAAATGCACACATCAGGGTTGTGCTCAGATCCATTTAGATGCCATTTATGAAGCCTGTCTTCTCGAACCATGTTTCTATAGCCCTCTCCCCTTAGATTTTAATTACCTCTCACTTATTTCTGCCTTTAATTTACATTTTTAGCAGTAAAACTGGGAAAGGAGCCAGCTGCTGCTCTCACACCCACAGCCTCAGCGAAGGCTCAGAATTCAGCAAAAGTGATCTTCTGGGAGGTTTGTTCTCTCTTCCAACAGCCATTTGACTCATAATTCATTCTTAGCTTTGGCAGATGTTACTAAAGGATTTCAGATTCGGATTTTGTTCTATTAATTGGACTTTAAAGATTCCCGGTAACCTAAGTATTTTGGCACCCAAAGGCATTTTTCATGTTTTTATGATCAATATTCCCAAAAGTCCAGCTGCACAAAAAATGCCAAGGTGTGAACTCATCAATGTACTAGGAGCTGAAATGCAACTTGACTGAAGGCCAGAAATGTTTCTGCTTCAATGTGACATCCTGCTTTATTGTCTCCATCGTTCTTTTTTAAGCCTTGTATAAAATCATACTAGTTCTTGGTTTTTTTTTTTTTTTTTTACGTTTCGTTATGAGATCCAGAAAGATCATACACAATTCAAGAAAGGCCAAGACAACCCCGACTTGCTCTGAATTTCAGATCTGCAGTTCGTCATTTCCGAACAATTCGAATCTTTACACTAAAACAGGTTTTGGATGCAAAAAGACTGGTATCGGGGCCCATGCTCAGACCCAAACAGTGGACGCCGTTCAAAGCTTGTGCAGTGTGTGTGACTCCTTTGAGTTTGTGTAAAGTTGCTCAAATCTTTTGAAAAACAGCCACCAAATTTACAGGCTACATCTTTGAATATTGGGTCAGGGGACTGACACAAAAAACAATGACTTAATAACGGTCAAATGAACAATATAAATCAGAAAAAAAGGGGAGGGGAAAGTGAACCTAAACTCAGTTTTACCTTTGTGTGAAGGCCTAGTGCTCACTTTCAAACTGTTACTTCTAACGGAAACAATAAATGGTTTAAAGCCACTGTGTATGTAGATATGTTGACTTTGTATTAAAGAAACGTTGTCTGGAATCTATTCTGTATGTGGGTTTTCTTTTTGGATACTAGTGAATCCTAACAGCAGTGAACTAGTGAACTTCAAGCAGGATGGTTTAGCACCCTATAGCCTTGAATAATTCAGCCCAGATCCTTTCTTGCATGAAACCATGTTACTGACCTGTTGCAAAAGGATTCCGACTTGCCTTGTGGAAGCATTTTTGCAGGTTTTAAAGTTGAAAGACAAACAGGGAACAGCCTGTACCAGTTGCCGGTTCTTAGAAGAAAAAATAATAATAATACCAGCCAAGGTTTTTACAATTAGAAATGTTTTAAAAAAAATGTATCTTGAATTATGTGCATCACAATGTCAACCTCCTTCAACTCTTTGTATTAAAGGAAAGGTCTTTTACTTTTTTTTTTTGCCAAATATCTCCTAAAAATTAAGTAAATATATAAATCTCAAATTGCTGACAAGTAAATGGTTTTTTTCTGTTGCTATCAAAGTGTCCAAACTTTAGTGGAAATGGATTTCTTGGTCCCCATCTGTTAATCATGAGTTCTCTAGCTACATAACTTTAATTGCATCAGCACTTTACTTTGTACCTCACTCAACAGATTGGAATTGCATTTGAAAAGGGAGAAATCTGTGCCACAGGACAAGTGATGAAGCAAACAGATGGTGCATCCTTTTGTTGATGGAGGGCTTGATTAGCTTCCGCCTATATTTATCCACCAGCCTCTTTACAAACACATCCCGGTGTGTCCTTAAGCCTGTCTTCAGGCTGTAGAAATCCCACCCATACAGGCTTATATTGGTGTGAAGGTAAGCCTCTACCCCAACCCCACTGTTGGCATTTGGTCTCACAACTGTTTTTAAGATGGATATCTGTTAACGTTAACTTGAAATTTTTGGGTTTTGTTGCCAAACGTCTGCCTTCGATAATTGTCTTTTATTGCTTTGGAAGCAACCTGCAGTTTAAGCCTGAAGCCGTGTCAGAAAAGTAGCATATTTGTGGTGCAAGGTGGGCAAAAAAGTGTTAAGGTGACAAATGCTAAAACAAAATTTAAATCCATTATTTTTATTTATATTAATATGCTTCCAAATATGATTGATTACATTAAAAAATCTTTTATTTAGACTCAGTTCTTGGTGTGCAGAAACTCTGCTTCCCATTTAACCTGTATGTTTGACTTTTTCCATTATTATGTGATTCAATCATTGTTACTGTTTTAGTTTTAATTCTTTTTAATAGTAAACCTATTATTATTGTTTCTATGATTTAACCCTGAGTGTCCACCATCCTGAATATGTGTTCCTACTCCCTCGACTGGATGCTGCACCACCCCATGGCTCAGCCTATGACAAGTGTCTGCTAAGTTGCGAACATTTTATCGGGAACATAAGCACAAAGACACCCTATTTCAAGAAAGATGTCGCTAATTCTTTGCTCAGAGAGATCTTTCAGACCGTTCGGTTCTAATGTAGAAGCAAGCCAACAGACCGAGTGTGAGGGGAGGCGAGGAAGGGAATTAGGTCGGCGATTATGCAGTGATTCAGACAGCAGCTCATTAGGACCCAGCTAAGCAAGCAATCAACGAATCAATGTGACAGTGGACCCAAAAGCCACAGAAATTTGTAATAAATGGCAAAGCGATAAATTGGATTATCCACAGCCCCGTGGCCAAGCTCTTTCTGTTGCAAATGACAAATCAATCCAATCATGCCACAAAAAAACTCACCAAGAACAAGAAAAAAGGGACCTTGTGTTGTACCAGCTAGGGAGGTTATCCATCTCTTGTAAGGACTGGAGTTTCCTAGAGGTCATTTATGTATGGTATTCAGGGTTCTAAAATATTCATGGCACACCATTAGATGTTTATGACTGTCATTTATAAGAGGAGATTTACTGACATTTGAACTGCAGCCAGAGCCGTAGAGGTGTCAAGGGGCCCGCTGATACCCCGGGAAGGGAGCAGCTCTGCTGTGATCAGATGCAGCTGCAAATGCCAATAATTAAATTTAGATCCAACCTGAATATCTTTTTTCCACCACTTCTAGTATATTTAAAGCACTAGTGACAAATCTGCTCCAACAATTACTTTGACACCAAATAAGTGATGGAGAAGAGCTAACAGAGGAGGTTGAGAGGATTGACAGTTAATAAGCTGTTATAAAATGTTCTAACCTGCCTGGTAAAATTCTCCTTACAAGGTGTCAAATTCTGTCTCCGTTACATATGAGAAAACTTTTGAAGAGCTTTGCTGCCATCTGCAGGAAATGATGAGGTACTTCAGCCGATTTGAACAATGTATTACATTTTTCCTTCCTCAAATCAGCTCCAAATGAGACGGTGAATCTGTTAGGATGAGTCCCACCAACACCATGGTGGGGAGTCCTCCTTTGAGGAGATCCTCACGCCACTGACTGTGGAAAATAAAAGGTGGCCACGTCGTTAACATTTAAAGCATCCTGCACTGTGTTTTGTGTTCAAACACCTGTCAGGTGGAAGCGGTGATATTTCAGAACGGAGCTGTGCTGTGACCTAACTCGTGCTCATGGCCGGTTATTTCCTATAATCTGTCTTCTGTTCTGCGTGTGCAGCGAGGGCTCTACCTCTGAGTGATTGCTGCTATTAAATACCAGCAGCTCCTGTTGGAGAGGGAACACAGCCTGCACTCATTCTCCCTGCTTTACCATCTTTCTCTGCCTCTTCCTTCTCTCATCCACCATTTCTTTCTGCTTTATCCTCGTCGGCCCCTGCTGTTTCCCCCTTTTCTACATTTGATGCCTTGAGGTCCGTTTCCTTTTCTCTTTACCTTTTAATTTTTAAACCTTTATACTGTTTGTATCATATTTTATATACACATTTCTGAGACCCCTAATTAGGATGATCCAAACCTTCCTTAAAAAACCCACTGTATATAATTTGGTTCATGTTTTCTGCCTTGTAGTTTATCACTTTTTCACTAGGTGCAGGAGATGTGCTCATTTCAAATTATGAAATTTCTAAAATACTTTCAGTGGGAAAGGATTTGCAAATTTTCAGAACTTTATGGTAAGACTAACTCATTTATGGTTATTTGTGTTTCACTTTAATACTTGTATTGAAACAATGCAAAATGTATTTATTATTCATTCTTTATAATACAGTTATACCATGTTAAAATGTGTTTTTGATTTGAGACAGTGAGTAAAATAGTTGATTTTATCTCAAAATCCCATGTCAATATTTTTGCAATTAAACTAACATGGTTGTGAGCAAAAACTTCCTAAATCACCCAATGTGTCCTGATTGATACAATCTATATCAAATAATGATATTGCTCATTGTTATTGTGGATTTCATCATAGGGTTTAAAGGTTTCTTCATTCTATTACTCACCTATGGTCATGAGCTCTGGGTCATGATTCAAAGAATGAGGTCATCCATTGGCTGGGCGCTCCTGTAACCCTTGTGCTATCCTAGGCACTTTAACATTGGGAGTTGGGTCATCTAGACCCCACAAGACATTGCGCTTAACCTTTTTTCTTCAATAATTTGTGATCTTCACTGGTGTCCATGGATTACATGAAATCTTTCCACCTTTATCCACCTTTGTCATGGTAGGGAGAACACGCCAATGTAATGGTGGGGTCATAGAAAAGAAAGAAAGAGCTCGGAGTAAAGCTGCTGCTCCTCCACATCGAGAGGAGTCAGTTGAGGTGGCTCGGGCATCTGGTCTGGATGCCTCCTGGAGAGGCCCCAGGGAGCTGTTCCGGGCATGTCCCATTGGGCGGAGGCCCCGTGGGAGACTACATCTCTTGGCTGGCCTGGGAACGCCTCAGGTCCCCCCAGAGGAGCTGGAAGAAATGGCCGGGGAGAACAAAGTCTGGGCATCTTTGCTTAGGCTGCTGCCGTTGCAACCCAGTCCCGGGTGAGCGGAAGAAGATGGATGGATGGTTTAAATACATCTTATTACCAAAAACATTGAATTTTCTATCAACTCTCTGATGAAGTGAACTTTACAGGGTTAATATTTCTCATTATCTCACTTTTTTTGCCATGTTTGTGACTTGGCTAAAACAAATTTTTCTTTTGTTCAGTGTTTTAGATACACCTTCACTTAGGACAGAGGTGGGCACTGAGGGGCCGCAGTCCTGCATGTTTTCCAGCATACCCTGCTCTACCATGTTCTGATTGGCTGGACACACCTGAACCAGGTAATCAGCCATGAGTAGGGCAAGACTATCTGGAAATCATGCAGACACACCGGCCCTCGAGGCCTGGAATTGCCCACCCCTGACTTAGGACTTTGTCCTAAATTTGAACTGTATCATCTTTTTTTGTTGTTGTTGTCTGACAGGTTAGTAGCTGTTGCACCCAAGACAACATATCCCCACTTTTGTATCCTTCTCAGATTACTCTTACAAGAGGCATTTGATCCAGTTTGAAGTTTATTCGGTTTGAAGTAAGTCTGGCTCAGTGCCGCAAAGGACAGCACATTCCTCTTGTTGAAGTTTTTTTCTCACTACGTATGCCTATACAAGGACAAAGAATGTCACTAGCAGGAATTACTGTTATATAACTGTTACACTACAGTCCATTATACTACAGTCTACCAGCTTTCAGTTTATGGCAAGTGGCCTGCAGCAGAAAAGCTTCTCAAATGTGGCTCCAGTTTGAGAGAAATCCTTTTCTTTTTCTTTTTCTAAAAAGTCGTCAGGACCTTGGTCTCAAATGTCATGTGAAACACTAATTTCATCACCAGTACAGTATGGATAATGTTTCTGTAATGGGAAACAGAGCGTAAGGATGATGGTAGTTAATAAAACCCTTCAATATTATCTGTTCTGCTGCACTCTAAAGTGAGCTTTACAGTAATGATTAAGGATATACGAAACCATCTGCATGGGAACCAGTGCAGCCTCCTCGTACACATGTCCATTTGAGCACAATCATTTCACACTCCAGCAGAGTGAGAAGCTGAGAAATTGAGTTTCGGATGAAAAATGACAATAATGTGTTATAATTTCAGTTCGGCCAACACGGACGGAGTCTTAATGGAGTTGTCATCACCGGCAGTCTAATATTTGTGCGACACAAACTCACTCATCCCCTGCCTGAACAAGCAAACATGAGCTCCAACAAAATAAAAGCTGCAAACTGTTTACATATCTTTATAGATGTAGAGCAACTAGATGCTGTTTTACACTTCTTTAACTTGATTCTGGAAATTTTGAGGAGTTTGTGTAAACATGCTGTTTGTTATCCTACATGTTGTGCATTAAATATTTAATACTTCCAGAAGTGATTTTATCCTTTGAAAAGAAAACTTAACTGCTAACTGCTAACTTAGTGCTAAAAACAGATTATACAACGCAAATGCAAATACCCAAATTACATCAATGCACGATCAAGGCCAATTTTTAAAGGAACAAAAATAAAAAATAAATTGAAATAATTAAAAACATATGAATAAAGTTTTCGAAGTAACACATTTTTAAAAAATGACCAGGTTTTGTAAATGTATGTAAGGCATTTGTGATGATGAAAAGCAGCAGAGACATGAAGGGGATTAACAATAATACGCCAGCAATACTCAAACACAGTCATAACAGCTTCTGCAAACACACATTTATGGAAAGAGGGGTCTATAAGGCTACGCTAGCGTACAGAGGCAGCATATGTTGAGCTATGTGACCTATGGAATGTGACCTTAAAGATAAAGTGTAGCCAGATGTTTCCCTTAACGTTAATGTTTTAGCTATTTTCATCCAGAATCCATTCATTTTACAAAAACAATGCATTTCTGCATGCATCAAATAAAGGAAGTCTGGTTTTTAATTTGAGCTCAGCTAAAAGTGAAAATTTAAGCTATTATTTTCCATAGAAAGATACACTGACAAAAATATATAAATAAGTTCTAATATTGTTTAATATATATATCAATGAAGTAGTGTTTCTATCAATTTACCTGAAGAATTCAAATTAATTCAAGCATGACATTGTTTTTATATTCAGCATTGCACGTTCTGCCTTTTGCTTATTTGAGGCTTTATAGTTTTAAAGTCGTATATATATATATATATATATATATATATATATATATATATATATATATATATATATATATATATATATATATATATATATATACACAGTATAGACCAAAAGTTCGGACACCTTCTTATTCAAAGAGTTTTCTTGATTTCTTCTTGACTATGAAAATTGTAGAAGGCATCAAAACTATGAATTAACACATATGGAATTACATACATAACAAAAAAGTGTGAAACAACTAAAAATATGTCATATTGTAGGTTTTTCAAAGTAGCCACCTTTTGCTTTGATTACTGCTTTGCACACCTCCTGGCATTCTCTTGATGAGCTACCAGAGGTAGTCACCTGAAATGGTCTTCCAACAGTCTTGAAGGAGTTCCCAGAGATGCTTAGTACTTGTTGGCCCTTTTACTTTACCCTGCGGTCCAGCTCACCCCAAACCATCCCGATTGGGTTCAGGTCAGGTGACTGTGGAGGCCAGGTCATCTAGCGCAGCACCCCATCATTCTAGCAGTCTATTCGTAGGACTACCAGCTGTGTGTCCGCCTGACTTCTGCACAACACAACTGATGGTCCCAACCTCATTTATAAGGCATGAAATCCCACTTATTAAACCTGATAGGGCACACCTGTGAAGTGAAAAATATGTCAGGTGACTACCTCTTGAAGCTCATCAGAAGAATGCCATGAGAATGCAGAGCAGGGGGGGGGGGGGGCACATTCCACTGCTTTCAAGAGCCAGTCCCAAGTTTGGATAAATGAAGAGAGTTGTGTCAGAAAGGGCATCTGAAAAAAAAACAAATCACAAAAAGAAAATTTTTACTGGATCGGTCGTTGCTCTATATGACCTACAAGTAGCTGCTGACAATTGGACTACTGTTGGTTTGTGGGTGAAGGGAGAAAAAAGGAAAATGAGTCTAGGACTTGGAGTAGGAACTTTAAATGAAGGTACTTTAACAGCAAAAGCTAAGAGAGTTAGCCAACTTGATGAAGAGAAGAAAGGTGGAAATCCGGTGTGTGTTTGTGAAACCAGATGGAAAGAAAGGGAGCAAAGCATTTGGATTTGGAGCTGATCCAAACTGCTTCATCATAGTGTGGATGAGAAGAAGAATGGAGGAGCAGTGATCGTGAAAGAGTTTGCTATAAATATTGTGGAGGTAAATGGAGTCTCAGAAAGGGGGATGAGTCTGAAACTAAAAGTTACAAGTGTGATGGAAAATGTTTTTAGTAGTGATAGTAATGATGTGAACTGGAGGAGAAGTAGAAATTCAGGAGGATGATGGGCAAGGTGATCCAGGGTATCCCCCCAGGGGGGTGATTGGGGCAGATTTTATGTGGGCCAGTAAAACAGAAGGGAAGAGAAAGTTCTGGATGTGTTTGGTGCTCAGGACAGGAACACATCAGGACAGATGCTGGTGGGCTTGGGAAAAAGGATGAAAACACAGTAGCAGTTATTAACAAATTTTTTTTCAGAAAAGAAAGGAGCAAAAGTAACATAGAAAGAGTAGAGGGAGGAGCACCCAAGTTGAAAACCCCTTGTGCAGACATAATCTAAAAAGATATGAACTGCCCTTATGCCCTGTCTCCAACATCCCTCCCTTCTGTCCTCTTCTTTTTTTCCATCTGGTCCAACGAAAAAAGGATAAAAATGTAGTTAATATAAAAAAAAAGTTTCGCCTAAATTACATAATGGGGTTAACACAAACACATATCTAGTGTGTTAGAAGATCCAGAACCCCCTTGTTGTAACAGTAAAATATGTCTAACACAAGAGGCCTTCAGTTCCTATCTGTCTGCTCACCTGTTGGACAGGACATGTTTAAAAAAATAAATTAAATAAAAAGATATCAACTGGAAAGTTGAAGCTGGGGAGAGTGTAGCCAGCATAGGTTGGTGGTGTGTAGGATTACTCTGGTGGAAGATGAAGAGGACAAGGGCAGGACCAAGTGGTGGAAGCTGAAAAAGAATCAGTGCTGCGAGGCTTTTGGGGACTTATTGAAACAGGCTCAAGGGGAGGTTCTTTGGAGAGTGTGAGAAAGAGGCCAAAAGATGCAACCAGGCTGGAACAGGTGGAGAAAGGTGTCAGATTAAATGTGTGAGAAAAGAGTGTCAGCAAGAATGAAAGGAAAGGTGTTGAAGACTGTTGAGAGCGCCCATGTTGTTTATCTAAAAAAGTGCCTCTAAGAAAGAAACAGAGCTGGAGGAAGCAGAGATGAAAATGATGAGTGAATGAGATGGATGGTTTTGGAGATGAAGCCAGATAGAAAAAGTTTTGAATTGTGAGATAGATGGAATTCATTCTGGATTCATAGTTCGAACAATTAACGAGAACACGTAACAAAGGAAATAGAAAATATTTCAGTAAACTTAGCCAGTATTCATGCCCGTGGCACATGTCTGCTCAAAGGTTGTACAGGAATGGCACAACTGTTTTCTTCTGTGTGGTAAATGCTTTAATTGGGCTATAAAGTCCGCAAGAGTTCCCTTAGTCATTTATGTTGATTTTTTTAAAGACTAGAAAATGCATTTGATAAAAAAAATAATTAAGGTGGTTGAAAGTATGGTGCTAAAACATTTTCATTTGTCTCCCTAAGCTTTTTGTTAACAAAAGTGACCAATGATACTGAAAAAAAGCAGGTGTTTATCCTGCTGCTGCTCTAGGAGGATAAACACCTGACTGCAAAATTATAACCACAAATATTGTCTTTTCTTTGCTTATGAAATCGTCAAATCTCCTAGTATATAGGAGTATTCTACAAGTATGTAGAACTCTTGTAAGAGTATTATTTGACTTCTTTTGGCACAGTTTTTTTTATTTCACTTTTATTATAATTTTCTAAATATTCTTCAAGAATAATGCTAAACTACATGTTAACACACTAAAACTTATTAGAAATATGTGAGATTTTCTGTATTTGTGTTAACTTCCAATCTGCGAAGCTAATGTTACTAAAGTTTCTTAGACTTACTTATTTAATTTGAGATAAATATTGTAAAATGCTAAAATATTTATCTCCTATGCATATTTTATGCCAACAAATGCAATTTTGTGTACAGATGGTAAATTCAATTAAATTATTTACAGATGCATAAACAGAGACAAAAAAGAATTATTGTTGCACTTTTGTTGTCTATTTGTTATTCACATTGAAAAGACATTTGATAAAAACTACTAGTTAAGCATTAGTTGAAATTATAAAAAATTAGAAGAAATACAAAAAAGGACAAAACAAACCTGAGTAAGTGTGAAGTAATGATAAGAGCATCAATATAACTTATAATTTAAATACAATTCTGAAATGACTGGAATACTATCATGTAAGTAATTCATAAAGCTAATAGGAGTTTCAGACCAGTCTGAAGTCAAACAATACATCCAATATGAAGCCTGCAATAGCAAAACGGGAAAAGGAGGATTGTGAGGAATGAGGTCACGAGAGATCAGATTGAGATCAGACAAAACTTAATTCAAGGTAACTTTGATGAGCTTTTCTTTTTTCATTTTTCGTTCAGGTGAAATCTGACGACGCTGAAACTTTTCTGGGGCTTTAATAGATAAGTAAAATGGACACAATGTCTGTATTTATAGGCTTCACACAGGCTATGGAACATTGCAGTTAGGGTAAATGTGGGTACAGACAGGTTAGGCAGGACAATAAGTCAAAGGAAGGCGTACCCAAATTTTTGCAAAAACCCCAAAATACCAATGCTGTTTCTTAAAAGTCCACCAAAGGCAGGGTGCAAAGTGCAGCGATTTCTGCTGGTATTCCCAAGTTAGAAAAAAAATTTTTATTCCATAACTATACGTATAAAATTGATGTTTATTGCTCCATTTTCTATTTACTACATTTGTGAGGACGTTATTTACAGTAAATATAAGAATACACAAATTAAGCTGCTAGTAAAAAAGAATTTAGGACAGAAAGAAGCCAGATGAAAATGGGTCACAGTGGGGATCTCTAAATGTAAAAACATAATTTAATAGAAAATGTGTTTCTTGTAAAGCTCAAGACCCAGGAGTTGTCTTTAAACTGACCTATGTGTGTTTATTTATTTATATAGGAACGCCTTTAGCCTTTAAAAGCAGGTTGCAGCCTGACAACATTATAATCAAATTACATAAAAACAATCCAGTACACTGGTTAGGAAATCCAAAAGTAACTTTGCTAGTAGACTTTTCAGTTTTCATTCATGAAAAGATGTCTAATACACAGATTTTTAAAAGAAAACAATTATTTACATCCATTTACTTGTATCCATTGATTGTTCTTTTACTTCCACAAATCAACTGTAATAGTTTAAGCTAATTAAAATTCTCTCTGCATGGATATCTCTTCCTGTCCTTGCAACATTAGGAAGTGGTTAAACTATTATCCAATCAAATGCATCTCCATTCAGAACATCCAACGCTTTTGATGTTGAGCACAGACGGAAATGCCTAAAGATTAAGGATAAAGTAATGGGCCTCCTCTTTGCGCATGCCTTCATCCTCTAAAGCACTTTATTGTTTTCAGTGTCCCTTCGTGTAAATTTAGTGTGTTGCTAAAACTTTACATCCTCAGGGAGGTTCCATGTGTTTAGTACAGCTTGGTGCTGCACTTTGAAAACATGAAGACCACAAAGTATCCCTGTAACCCTTGTGCTATCCTAGGCACTTTAACGTTGGGAGTTGGGTCATCTAGACCCACTAGACAGTGCCCTGAACCTTTTTTCTTCAATGATTTGTGATCTTCACTGGTGTCCATGGATTACATGAAATCTTTCCACCTTTATCCTCCTTTGTCATGGTAGGGAGAACACGTCAATGTAAGGGTGGGGTCATCTAATATAGCACAAGGGTTAAATGAATAAGGAAAAGGTTTGCAAGTTATCTTAGAAACACAGTTCTTTCCATGCAAAAAACACATTCAAGTTCTAGCCAAACTAGTGTCTCTGCACTGAGTTTAAAATAGTATCCAGTAAACGAGATCCATGTGTATAACAGTGGGATGAAAAACTGTCTGGTCTTTGTCAACAAGCTTCATCTTATCCTGCAGTGAATCTTTTTTTTTCCTAAAAGGGCAAAGAATTGCCTAAGCCTAATGAAGTGTGACCAGTCAGACACACACTGTTTCATTCCTTATCGCCCCGTCTTTCATCTAACACACAAGAAGGATGCAGGAATGTCAAGGAAATTCTTTAGTGCAACAAAGGTAGTGCATGCACGTTAGACAAACTTTTAGCACCAATAATAATTCATATATAAATAAATAAGTGGACATCTGGAAAAGAAATGCAGAGAAATAATGTAAAAATATTAAGTTAAACACAGTCTTGTTATATTGTTTTTCCTCTGTATTTATTAGGTCCCGAATACAAGCGGCTGAAATGAGCTTCCTCCGCAGGGTGGCTGGGCTCCCTTAGAGATAGGGTGAGAAGCTCGGCCACCCGCGGAGAGCTCGGAGTAGAACCGCTTCTCCTCCACATCGAAAGGAGCCAGTTGAGGTAGCTCGGGCATCTAGTTCGGATGCCTCCTGGACGCCTCCCTGGAGAGGTGTTCCGGGCATGTCCCACTGGGCGGAGGCCCCGGGGAAGACCCAGGACACGCTGGAGAGACTACGTCTCTCGGCTGGCCTGGGAACGCCTCGGGGTCCCCCCAGAGGAGCTGGAGGAAGTGGCTGGGGTGAGGGAAGTCTGGGCATCTCTGCTCAGTCTGCTGCCCCCGCGACCCGGTCCCGGATAAGCGGAGGAAGATGGATGGATGGATGGATTTATTGGGCATAGATACAGAGGAAAAACAAGCTGTAAACAGCCTTTAGGCTTAATCCATTGCTTTAACATGAGTATCACATATTTGTTGTGAGTGTTAAGTCCATGAAAGCTCTTTGGCTTTTCCCTACACATACAATACTGCCTAGTTACTCCATGACATTTAATGGAACATTGTTTGTTTTTACAAAAACTGGTGATTTAGTTTTGGATTTGCAACACCGATCAATAAAAATCCAAACTAAAAGAAAATTACGAAACTCCATTAAATATTAAGTACGACAGTATGAGTACAAACTCATAAATATTTAATACCTTAATTAACCCCAGTTTAACATGGTGCAGTAATGCATTTAGCTGCATGACTCTGCAGGATGACTATGATCTATAACCTTGTGAGAAGTAATGCATTTGTTTAAAGCATTATGGTCAGAAGTAAATGGCAACAAAAACTGGATTAAAAGAATGATTAGACTAGAGGAATTTGGCAGATGATAGTAGACAGCCTCAGTTAAAAAAAGCAAAGTAGTTCAGGCTGACTTTTATAGTTGTTTTCCACCCCCTTATTCTTATTTCTGACTACAGTTCTGTGTAGACTCAGATGAGACTCAGATGAGACTCAAGTTGGATCATTTCTGTGTCACTACATGCTTTATATCCATGTCCAAATATAAAAAGTTGATGTTACAAACTCTTAAATACATGGGAAATAATGATCAGCTGCATGAAGCTGTTTATTTGTGTTGCACAAAGGGTGCTTTTTCTTTTAAACCAGATTTTGCTGTTGAATTTTAGCCCCCGATAAACACTGTCATAGCCCTGCACAGAACATGTCTGTCTGCGATTCTAGTTGCCTGGCAACTGTGCCGTCTCAACAAGACCTCCAGATGTCACTGCATCCAGCTGTTTCTCATCAATTGGTTTTAACACCATTGCTTGTTATTTTTACACTTTTCTTTGTTTACAAAAACCACAACTTTTTACACAATGTCTCCTCAGGGCTAATAAGGCCAAGCTAATAAATCACCTCTAAGGTTTTACCCTCTGTTTCACGTATGAGGGTATTGTCCTCCTTATGTAGTACTGGAGCTTTATTTTGTCATTCCTAAAACAAATATATCTTGAGTTTGTCCATTCAGATCTTATAGAAAAAGATAAACTGCATTCTTGCGGAGATCAAAGTCTGCATAGCTTTTGTTGTTGTCTCTTTTTTGGACTTACTGGATGTGATTAACACAGACCACATATGCAGAACACATGTGGTTGCTTATTGCTGACATAAACTTTGCTAAAACTGTTTCTACATAAAACTAAAGAAGAAAAAATGTTCCAATAGTCACCATATTTCAAACATCTGTTTTTGCCATCCTCTCTACGTCATGCAACTTTATTGTTCTCTGGAAACTTTATTTAGTATTTTACTGAATCATTGGGTTTATCAAGAGTACTTTGCACAACACCTTTTTCCCTTGTTTATTTTCCAGTCAGTGATACGATGAAGTGACTTCTTGGAGTCCTTCCTCCTTGCATTCTGGGAGGTGGGGGAGTTCAAGCAAAAGGAAGTCTGGCCGGAGAGAGTGATGAGTATCTGAGCTGGCGTGGCGGAGAGAGCAACGCAGAGAGATGAGGGGAAACAGTTCGGGAAAACTGCAGAAAGGCTGTTGCTGTGTCAGGCTTTAGCTTTAGATGATACTTTTCAAATGTGACACCTCCACCACCTCATCCTGTGGTGATTGTGTTTTTGAGATCATTCATCCAAAAACGGGACTTGTTTGGATGGAATAATTAGAACATCCTAAATGGCAATCATCCTGGTTATGAAAGCACTTCAGGACTGGTAAGAATTCTTATTTATACTTAAAATTATCCATAAAAATATACAAATATATATTCAAATTTTCTAATCATAGATTGTAAAAGCTGTGATATTTTCTCATATTGTTTGGTGATAAATGTTATACTGTATAAGGGGCTGTTTGTTTATTTCTTGTCATTAGTTTTTTTTTTTTTTTGTGTTGTTTTTCTTTGCTTTGGTTTCATTTTGTGTTCATCTCCTATCCCTCTTATTAGAAACATGAAGCAAAAATGAAAAGTAGAGGATTGGTTGGCTGTAATGTAATGCTCTTCAACCTTTACAGTAAACCTAGACACGATCCCTTCTTTGCTTTTATAATAAAAAGCAGGATTCCACTGCGATTAACTTGTGCCTGTTGGGAAATTTGGAAACTTTAGTTCTCATTATTAATTCGAACTTCTTGATCGACCGCATATCATCTGTCTGTGGTTTCTCATTAGTTTTTAACCCTTGTGCTATCCTACCCCTCCCTTACATTGACATGTTCTCCCTACCATGACAAAGGTGGATAAAGGTGGAAAGATTTCATGTAATCCATGGACACCAGTGAAGATCACAAATCATTGAAGAAAAAAGGTTCAGAGCACTGTCTAGTGGGTCTACATGACCCAACTCCCACTGTTAAAGTGCCTAGGATAGCACAAGGGTTAATGGGAAACCGTTCTGTTGTTTTACCAAAATGCAATGACGGATATTGATTAGATGCTTGAGCGAGTCATTGAGTAGGTATACCAACAGCCACTTATAGGTAATTGCATGTAGAAAGCACTTTGTCTTTTATCATTGCTTCCTGTGGGACCTGATAAAAATGCTGCAAGTGAAGGGAACCCATCTCTCCCTCAATTCATAGATCTTAAACACTTAAAATCTTTGTGAATCAGAAAAACATGGGGAAAAAAAGTACCATTTGAAAAAGACCGTATTTGTGCAAAATAAAATCAAATATGAATTTTTAGACATGTCTATTTTTTTAAAACCTTTGTTTTGTGTGGATATTTAACATTTCTTTGGTCAAAAATAAAGGAGAAAATTTAGGAATGTTCTGTTCAAATATATGAGAAAGCGGCAGGTGAGGCACCTGCACTCCGTGCCTCCCCTGCACCCAGCCTGTGACTGCAGGTGCCGCATGCGCTTTGCTGTTTTGGTCCTTCTATCGTCATAAAAGACGCTTTATTTTTAATTACTTCATTTGCTTATTTCTCGCTAACTGATTATATTGGTGCCAATTTGTAACCCATTAAGTGTTTTTTATCCGCCAAAAATACACGAGATGAGGCGCACACCTGCTACAAAGTAGAGATCCAAGAGAATGTGACACCATGGCAAAAGAATATTAGAATTAGTGATAACAATCAAGTGCAGCTGTCCAGTTTTTCTTTAATAATTGATACATAATTAATACAAACATATTTTCGTGCACACTAATTTGCGTGAATTTTTTTTATCACACAGAATAAAAAGGTATAACTTTAAGGTGGTGTCGACTGATTCAAACACAGAGTTTGCTTATCGCCTGCAGATATAAATCCGGGGTTCCTGTTCTTTTTCTTGTGGCATCAGTGCTTTCTGCAGCTGCTTCCAATTGCAGTTGGGATTTGGTCTGAAGCGAGAGTAAAGATGAGTCAGGAAAAATTTCAAGATAAAAAAATTAAGGATTTTCTTTTTTTTAAAACTCCTGTGGTTAATTGTGGATTGTTGCAAGCCATCCGATTCGGCGGTGACAGTGACATTATTTAGGGAGTATTGCCCAGGCTTGCCTACAGTCAGCCATGGGTGAAGATCATTCAACTATATTCACACACTTTCTCACATTTACAGTATGCTTTCATTTCGATGTCCTTTGCACCCTAAAACTGCTGTTTTTCTTGTTGCATTCTCAGTGTCACCACTTCTTTTGAGTCACATTTTACGGCTTTGTAATTAAACGTAAGGGTTTTGCATTTTAAGAAATGTTACCAAATCCCTTAGGCCAAAAAGAAAAAGTTGATTATAGTTGCATTAATAAACATTTACTATTTGAGGACTTGCATGTCTTTTAGAGACCAAAAAAACATTTATTTACTTATTTGTAATGTTGCAACTTGAGTTTTTGATATCCCTCAGAAAAAAACAAGAACTGACCTTAAATAATGATGTAGACTGTTCAACAAAAAAAGGTCAAACAGAGGATAAACTGATTTCTTGGCTGGAAACCTTAGGTATTTGTTTATAATCCCTCCTTTTTGGTTGTGAATCAAGACAGAAAGGGAATGCATCCCATGACAAAACATATATCAATGCATAGCTGCTGCCACAGCTTCATTAAATTGGCTTAGATGGATATGCAGTTGCCATAGTGCAAAATAACATGAACTGCTAAAAAATGCAATTTAAACAGCTTGTATTTTTTTGCATATACAACAAATGAGATCACTCCAAGAGTCCTCAATGGTGCTCCTGTTATTTGTGATAAGTGAAAAAACACTGCTTTCCGCCTTTTGTTAAACTGTCTGTGCAGGCCTTGTCCCTTAGTCTTGGCTTAAGTAGGAGAGGTAAACAATAAGCAATGGAAGAGTGCTTTGACGTGAGACAAATGCTTCTCTTCTGCTGTTTATGCACGACACAAATTCACTGAGCTAAAAAATGAAGAGGCTAACAAGACCGGAGGCGTTTATCCCTTTTGAGAGCACTCATTTGATGGGATAACATAGTTTTTGTGTTAACTTGTTTCTGTGTCATGAGATAAATTTCCAAAGCAGTTTTTCATCTGCTGTCATGTATTCATTCACTTCCTGTTCAACATTCATTCGTCTTGGAGAAACAAAACAGCAAAGACGAAATAACAGGAAAAACTCAGGTAACTTATACTCTTGTTTAGCTCTTTATTTGATATTTTCTCGTTTGTAAAAGTTAAAGTAATCCAAAGCTTTCATTAGACTGAGGGATTTATAACTGTAATTTAGAAGCGTAACCACATGTTTCTTAAAGATATGTCAACAGATTAATATTTCGTTTTTCAAAGGTAGTTGCTTTATTTGTAGTAGCATTCAGGAAACAGGGCAGTCTGGGGCACTCGGGAGCACTTTAAAAAAAAGCATGGGACTTGGATCATTTCCTGTTGATGACTGTCATCACGGTTGTCAGAACTGCGTTTCCTGTCAGGAAATGCCTGTGTTACATCTCATTTATGTGCTGCACGATTGTTTATAAGTGTTATATATAGTCTTGGTACAATATATTTTAACCCTTGTGCTATCCTAGGCACTTTAACATAGGGGAGTTGGGTCATCTCGACCCTCTAGACAGTGACCTGAACCATTTTTCTTCAATGATTTGTGATCTTCACTGGTGTCCATGGATTACATGAAATCTTTCCACCTTTATCCACCTTTGTCATGGTAGGGAGAACACGTCAATGCAAGGGTGGGGTCATCTAAGATAGCACAAGGGTTAATCTGCATCTTGGTCTAAAAATGTAATGCTGGAAATTATTTCCCTGTAATTGTTTGAATGCTATTTTAGTAACAGTTTTAGAAAAGACTTTAGTACTCCAAGTGAGGTTAACTTTCTATCATCTAGGCTATTTGGTATCTCCATTTAGTGAAAATTTTATTGTTGCCATGCAATAATTTTCCAGTGAAAAATGTTACCAAGACGTGTATGTGATTAAATATTGCTTTAGTAAACAAAAATGTTCCTTTCAGTAAGTAATTCTTTAAAGTTCCACTCCATTTTCTTATTTATTGTGAAAGCATTTCCAAAAGTCTTTTAATTTTTAGTTATTTTTTTATTATTTAATTATTACAATGCCGTAATTAACCGAAATCAAAGACTTGTGTTGTTTTCTAGGACAGTTTCTGCAGAGTGGCAGGAGTTTGTTAGAAATTGACCTGATTGTGGGTGGGACCATTGGTTTGATGTAAGCCTGGCCACATATCCCATCATCCCTTTGTTTTTCTGCCTTCCCGCTAGCTTACAGACTTTCACAACCCCAACCTGACAATTCTGGTTCTAGCCGTGCAGTTTGGAGCCAGATGCTAGCTCTAGGACAACGCAGACGTGTCTTTTTAGTTGTCTACAAGTGAATCCATCAGAATGGAGAAGAGCAGGAAGCTTGTGACCCATCAATTTTAACACCTACGTCACTGCTACAAGCTCCTTCCAATGATATTTTTTGTCTGCTCCTGATTCACAACAGTTTGAACAAAGACATACTCAGAAATGCAATTTTAAGCTTGATTTTCTTAGTATATGTCCTCCGTCATCAGTAAAATGCCACAAGAATATGTGAAAAACACCAAAAACACAATTTATATTGGAGTGGGTCTTTGAGATACAAAGGGTCGTTCTGTTATTCTTGTCAGTGTGTGCGAAGAAGTGATGTAGTTGTTTTTTGGTCCTGCAGGTGAACTTTACTGTTTTTTTTGTCTTTGCTGTTAGATGCACAAAGAAGACTTCCTGAACTTGTCATCACCCTCTTGTGTCTGAGAGACCCTGAAACTCCAAACCGTCTGAGCATCATGAATTACTCAAACAGCAGCGTTCCACTCTGCTACTCCAACACCAGCTCACCGTACATCCACGATCCAAATATCGGAGGAGTCCACTTCTCAGCCATTTTCAGCGCTTTGGGCCTCACCTCTAATCTAATCGCCGTCATTGTTCTCATCAAATCCTGCCAGAGGACCCAAAGCCGTTCACGCTCATTTTTCCTCATCTTCCTTGGTGGTCTTGTCGTTACAGACTTCATGGGTCTTCTAGTAACAGGCTCCGTTGTGATCTCCTTCTATGTGAACCATATTGACTGGCGTCAATCAGACCTGGGCTGCCACTTCTGTAACTTTATGGGTATTTCAATGGTTTTTTATGGACTGTGCCCTCTGCTTCTTGGAGCCACCATGGCTGTGGAGAGATTCATTGGAATCAACCTTCCATTTGCACGGTCCACCAAAACTGCCAAAGGACGGACGGTTTCCATGGTGCTGATGGTGTGGTTTTTTGCAGGCTGCATTTCTCTGCTGCCTCTGACGGGCTTCGGAAGCTATCACATTCAGACGCCCGGCTCCTGGTGCTTTCTTAACATCAGTTCAAAGACAAATGATTGGGCCTTCTCCCTACTCTTCTCTGTAGTTGGACTGACAAGCATTGCTCTGTCCTTTTTACTGAACACAGTAAGTGTGGTGACCCTGCTCAAAGTTTGCTGCGGACCGGACAGAACTCAGAGACGCCGAGACCATGAAGTGGAAATGATGCTTCAACTTATCTTGATTTTGGTCATTGCTACTGTCTGCTGGTGCCCCCTCCTGGTGAGTTCTTGTTTTGTTTTGTCTTAATGAGAGTAATACAGTATTTGTGACAAATGTTTTATTCTGATTTTCTTTCAAACTTAGTGAAGGTATTTACATGGCTCAGTCAGACCGCTAAGGATATGAATAACTTTTAGATTCACCAAATAGATTCAGCTAATGCCCCACCCCAAAGCTGAAGAATCTTTCTGATTGATTACTTTAAAATTATTGACGCACTGACCGTCTTAAACGATTTTTGTATTAGAAGTGGAAGCCACCGTTTTGTCACTGCACAAAAACACTGACAGAAGGAACAAAATTTGTAAACACAGAAAAGCTTTTTTTGTAAATTTCAGTAAATGATTTGTGAATTCTGCAAGTCTGTTTGCATAAAAGGAGTCTGCAAACCGTAGAACATTAGTATTGTAAAATATAGTAAAAACTCTCACAGCCTTTTCAGAGAAGAATGAAACACCTTCCCTTACTCAGCAAATCATCCACATCAATCTAGTATTATCTTCAGTATCCTCCTAACTCACACCAACTTATTTTTTTCTTTTTTTTAGGGATTTTTACCTGGTAAATATAAACTCTGCATCGTTTTACCAACATAATTACTGTCCTTTCTCATAATGTGTCCAAACTGTCTTCCCAGCATTTATTCTCCAAAACATCTAGCATGATCTATTCCTCTGATGGATTCATTCATGATCCTATCCATCCTGGTCACTCCCAAAAAGAACTTTGACATTTGTCTGTCCCCTGTCTCTTTTTTCCATCATTAGCTGCATTTCCACTGACTATGCAAATGCGCAAATTGGATTTGCGATAGTAAATTTGCCCATTAGAAACATGAAAATTTTGAAAAACCTTGCATTTATGAAAAAAAAAAAAGTTTTGCGCTTGGAGGAGGTGGTTTTTGAGTCCTATCTAAAATTGAAATATTTTACACAACTGCAATGGAAACACGTCACACAGCTCATCAAAAAGTTGAGTGTGTCATGCAGAATTAAAGGACCTCATCTCCTCCATAAAACCACCAACCATGATTTTCCAAAATCGCTTCACCCATAGCCGTTCTTATATAGAGGATGATGAACACTAGTCCTGTGGCAGAAATTTGAATTTATCTGCTGTAAATCAATGTACTGTTCATATCCATTGCACGTTTTTAAATGACCTATTGTGTGAGTTAATTTGTTTTTATTCGCTAATTATTATTTACGCACAGAAACTCTTTCTTGCAGCGGCTGACCTTCATTCCTCTCCATTCCAGAGTAAATTTCTACCGCTCAGATGTTCTTAAATCTGCTTTACTACAGATTAAGATGTAATTTGCAAACATCAAAGTCCACAGAGTTTGATGTTTAACATCATCTGTCAGTCTGTCCATCACCACATAAACAAGAAGGAGCTTAAAACTGATCCTTGGTGCAGTCCCACCTCCACCTTGAACTTTTAGAGAACTTTTTCTTTTTACTTTTCGATCCATGATGTTACATTTAATTTCCATGTACAACACCCGCTCTGCAAAACTGATTCTGTTAACAGTCCCTAAATCAAACTCGTCATAGAGTTCTTTATCTTTTCAGTCTGCAGCACCCAGAGACTATCTCTTAGATATTTTCTAACAGAAGTTTCATTCATAGTGCCTTACACTCCTTCATACATTATTTCTATAAGTTCTTTCCAACCTTTCTGACATACAAACCTTCCAACGTGTAGCAATACTGTTGAAAACCTGTCATCTTAATTGTCTCCTTAACTTCCCCTGAAAACCAGTGAGAGGCACCAATGTCTGTGAGTCAGTTCTGACCAACATTCACTTCAGTGATCACTGCAGGGAGGAACTGAGTCCCCGGCCTGTAAAACATCCATCCACCTATTCTTGTTTTAACACTGTAGTTTAGTCAGTGGCATGCCATTAAATATTAACTTCTGAGCATACATTAAAGCACATTTTAAGACGCATCATTTTCAGAAGTTGTACATTTTGTTTCACTGAGTTAAAGGTCATAAAAAAGGAAATAGGCAATGCCTCTGTCTTTTTGCATGAGCCATCTTACATTATACAGCGAACTTCTTTTCCCTTCTTTTCTTCATTTTTAGTGGCTTTATAACGTGAATACAGAAATATGGCTAGGGAGCTGCAGAAATGGCTGGACACTTTTATTTCTAAGAGTTTTTACAAAGAATCCTAATGATCATTTTAAAGAAAAATGTGGCTGTAACCTATACTTTTATGATTTTAACTATTTATGATTTTAATTATTTTAATAATTTTGTGTTATAGCTGTTTCATTCTTATTGTTTCTGTCTGTGTCTCCTGTAACTCCTTTTATTTTTCTTTCTCAAAAGGTCTTGCCTTTTGCCAGGCCACAGTTGAATAAAATATTGTTTTTTCTTAATTTGACTGGCCTGGATAAATAAATAAAGGTTAAATGATAAAAAAAAAAATTAAAAATTAAGAAGCAGTTAAAGATAAAGATGTTTCATAGTTTTGTCTGTCCTCTCTGAGTATTAAAATCTCTTAGATATCTTCTAACAGAATTTGAGAGCATTGCTTTTACTTTGACCTACCTCGGATGTTTCTAATCATCCGTGGTCTTGAATTGTTCAAGTCCCAATAAGGCATCAGAGACCTAAGCTCCCTTTTCCCCACATTCCTCTTTTAAGCTTCACTTCTCATTAGTGTTGCTGCTTTTCAGTTAATCTGAGTGTTCTGGTCTCACCCTACATCGCACAAATCTTTTTACGAAAAAACCCACTTTAATCCTTGAGCAAAAGTGAAACAACGCCTTTAAAGGAAATTCCCACCATTACCACTGTTATTCTTTAAACACAATGAAGCCATGTCCCTTCACAGATAGAAATCCAATACCAGTTAGCCTAATTGCTGAAATAATGCTTTAAGATAAGCCTTCCAATTACTTTAAACTTTTCATATAAAATAAAATATCAGTCATATTGTTGAACTTTACAGTTTCACCAGCGGAAAAATAAGAGGGAAAAGTGCATTTACTGTGTACAAAATAGTTTAGTAACTTTCTTAGCAAGCATCTCAACAGATTCTGTTACTCTTAAAAAATGGTATTCATTTCTGTGTTGACAAAATTTGTCTCTGTCCCCCAAAATGGCACCTTTCAGTGGTAAAAATAAGCATTACAGCACAATTCCCTGTTTCAATTTGAGCCACAAAAAAAACGAGGGGAAGATTTTTTGATGTCACAACTATCCAAATATGATGTTGTGCAAATTACTTCTAAACTTTATTACACTACGGACTACTTTTTTTTTTTAAAGTGATATCTTTAAGTATTGTCTCAGAATTGTAATTTGTTACACAAGTTTTTTTGTACTGTTTGGTCACTTTTTTTTTAAAGCTGCAGAAGTAGAAAATAGTCTAAAGTTAGTAAGGTTAAAGGAGAACTAGTGACCTTTGTGCTTAAAAAGGACTGAACAAAAATACTTCCTCATGCTTGCTTAATAAAAATAAGTATAAACTACTACATCTAACCTAACACATGACAACTCACCGTATTAGAAACAAAAAAACTAAACAAAGTCTTTGGGTTTTATGAAATTAAATAGAAAACTTTGTTCAGTCATTTAGTGTATGTCCAAAGTTACAAGCAGATAAAGGACTATTTTTTTCATAGACTAATGACTCAAGCGGTTCAAAAACACAATTTCACAAAGTTTTTTCTGGTTTCTAGTTTAAATATATTTTACACTTGATATCAGACAAAACCAACTTACTAGTAACTTTTCAGTATCATATAACAACTCGTTTTAAGACAATAAATCTTGAATATCTTGTTGAGTCATTTGGTCTTGGATACATCTTATTTTAAGTATTGTCTTTTTTACTTATAATTTATTAATAATTCTGATAATCGTATCTCAAAATCTATACTATATTTACATTACTTGTGCTAATACTTGTATAATTACACATATTTTAACTGGTCTTAAGGGAACAAGTATAAGCATGTATGTATAAAAATGTATCTACTTTAAATATATATATAAACAAATTCTCAATGCAAGCAATTTCAACATTCATTTTTGTCATTAAAGAGCAGGATTTCACTAAATAGTTTTTAAAAATCTTACCAAGAAAAATGAAACCACATTGGCAGATTTATTTTACCTATAGCAAGGAAAAACATCTCACATTCTAAATCTTTTTTAACTTACTTTGAGAGAGACATTTTTCCAGTGAGGTCCTGCTGCTTAACATTTTAGGCAGTCGATCTGTTCTAATCAATGAGTTACAGGACAAAAGTTTCATTCATAGTGCCTTACACTCCTTCACACATTATTTTTATGAGTTCTTTCCAACCTTTCCTACATACAAACCTTCCAACGTGTAGCAATACTGTAAAAAAACTTTCATCTTAATTATCTCCTTAACTTTCCCTGAAAACCAGTGAGAGGCACCAACGTCTGTGAGTCAGTTCTGACCAACATTCACTTCAGTGATCACTGCAGGGAGGAACTGAGTCCCCGGCCTGTAAAACATCCATCCACCTATTCTTGTTTTAACACTGTAGTTTAGTCAGTGGCATGCCATTAAATATTAACTTCTGAGCATACATTAAAGCACATTTTAAGACGCATCGTTTTCTGAAGTTGTACATTTTTTTTCACTTAGTTAAAGGTAATATAAAAGGAAATAGGCAATGCCTCTGTCTTTTTGCATGAGCCATCTTAAATTATACGGCTAACTTCTTTTCCCTTCTTTTCTTCATTTTTAGTGGCTTTATAATGTGAATACAGAAATATGGATCGGGAGCTACAGAAATCCTTGCCTCCTTAAACACAAGAAGATACTTGCCATAACATCCATAGCTCAATTACAGTAACTTCTGGTTTAAGTTATATTTTTCAGCTTTTTTTAAATGCATGTCCATTATTATTGTGAGTGTAACTTTAAGAAAAAAAAGGAATTTCATTTTAACTTTTTTGGCATGTGAAAAAAATTACAATTTAGTTTTTCAAAATGTTTTGCCTCTTGAGTGCAAAATGCTTCACATATAATTTTTTTTTTGTCCAGGGCACTTGATAGGCCCACACTAGATCATCTTTTAAGGGTTAGGAAGTAGTGAGCTAATTCGGACACAACCTTTGGCATAATCAAAATACATTCTGACATCAGTGTAGTACATAAAAGTTTAATCAGTGTCTTTTGAACACTGACACTTTAAGCCAATTTTCAGATTCAGCCTTAAGTAGGTCAGTGACCCTCAGTGTTCTGGCTTTTTTAAAGTGCCCTTATTCTTAATCCTTTTATTGTAAAAAAATATATACATATATCTGGAAGTAAGATTACTTGATCTCTGACACACCGGCTTTTGCTCCGTGTGGGTGTCGCCCATTTCATGACATCAAAGAGTCGATCACAAAAACAAACAACATCCGAACATTTGCAAAGATGGATGTGCATACGCTCATATAAAATGTGTTAGCCTGGGGATGGTGCTGAAAGCGCAGACCCCTCCTTGTTGGGGCTGTTCTCACTTGTCTACGTCAGCGGAACAGATCAAAATACTGCTTTGGGGTTTCTTTTTGTGAGGAATGAACATTATAATACACTCAAAAGCTCAAAATTTTGATTTAGCATGGCATGGGCCCTTTAAGCTGTATTCACAAAAGCAACAACCAATGGAAAAGGGTTAAAATTCTTCTGGGTAATCCAAAGATGACTGGGAGTCCATTGACTTTACGGCTACATTTGTAAAATTAGCAAAGAAAAATGTTTGAGTGTTTTAACTTAAAATATATTACAACTATCAAGCAGTAAAGCTGTTGACAGACCCAATGGTGCGTGTTAACATCTTCTGAATTTTACCTCATTCAGATTATGGACATTATTTAAAAGGTAATGTACATGTGAAGACATTTGTGTTAGGTCAATATAAACCTTGTTATAGAATCTAAATAAGGTCATGAGTCAAATCTGTTTTGTGCGTGTCTAAGTGTCATGGTTTACAAATCTTTTATCCTCAGGATGCAGAAAGAGACCATAAATACTTTTAAGTCTCATTCCCTTGTGACAGCTGTGTCACTCAGGTCATAGGTAGGATACCAAGTTTTATGAAGCTAGGATTGACCTACATTGTCAGATGATTTACCTTTATTGCATATTTGCATGACGGAGCCAACAGGAAGTGCTTCAGTTTTCTTTTCTAGTCTTCGTCTTAACATCATTAACAGGAAAGACACTGTCGGAATAATTGGTGCAACACTTAAATAATTTTAAAAAATCACAAACCTTGAAAAAAATATTTTATAACAAAATTGGATGTTTTACTTTTATAAAGTTTGTTTTTGAAAAAAAAGTTGCACCAAAACAAATGTTCAGATTAACTGTTGTATAAATACAAGTTTACTGAGTACAACAGAGGAACCACCAGTGTTCTTCCTGAGGAAATCACCCTAAACTATAACAAACATTTTTTAGTAATCTTAACATAGAAATCCACCAGTTTTTTCACACAAATGGGTTTTGTACACATTTGTCTGACTGAAAAACAATTGTCAGTGAGCTTGTATTTCTAAAAGACTTTTGCCTGAAGTGATCTCATAAAAGGCTAAAATAGTAAAGGATTTCATAAAAATAGTGGTACAATCTGATGCATAATCATGTTGTTGCAACTTTGTTCAAGGATATTCAACATGTGACTTTGTTTTTGCTAACTAATTTTTTCCTTTTTTGTGATTCTTCTTTCTCTTCCTAACTCCTTTGTTTTGTTCCTTCTTTTTAATCTCTTCACTTTTCCCTCTCTTGTTTTTTTAATTTTTTTTTATCTTTTTGGCTCTTTTTCTCTCTTTTTTTTCGACATCGTCTTTTCTCAATCCCTCTAACATCAGATCTTCATTGCTCAAAGTGCCCTGTCCAGGAAACCTCCTGAGGCCAGGTACCTTCTCCTCTGGATCCGCTTTGCCACCTGCAACCAGATCCTTGACCCGTGGGTTTACATCCTTTTCCGAAGGTCGGTTCTACAGAGATTACGCCCTCGCGTGGACTGGTCCAGAAACTCTATGATGAACTTATACCCATCTTTCCAAGGAACTATTCGCAGGTTCACTCAGCCTTCAGTCCAAAGCAACCTGGTCCCAGACGGAATGGTGGAGTCAAACTAGATACCCACAACTAGCAGAGCTCAAGTGATTAGTTGGATTTAGGGCAGATTCTGTATAAGTGTCTGAGTCAGGGTAATCCAAACCAATGTCATGAGACAACTGAATTTGGGGATATTTTTAATATTTAATTGTATTTACCTTTCAGTATTTAAAACAAAATATTATCAGAATAGGTTAGATTGCATCAAAGAAAAACATTTTAATCCGACAACTAGACAATCTCAGCCGTTTTTAAGAAAAACATCTAGCTTTTTTTTATATAATTGTTTATAACATGAAGTAAAATACTTCTCAATCACTGTTTTCTGAATTTCATTATAGGAAACTGGATGGCCATCACTAACATGGCAGTGAAAAAAATGGACAAATGCACTGAAAGCACGGTTTGCTGTTTCATCAAACTGCATGTTGATTTTTGTTTGTTTCATCTTTAGTTCTTTTGGGGCTTTTGCTAATTTTAGAAATAGGAATTTCTATGACAATATAATATTTTTTCTTTATTTTTAATCATAATTTTTTGTTGTTAAATTTAGGTAATTTTCATGTTCTAATAGTCAAAGAGGAATTTTGTCAAAAGATTTTTTTTCTTGCTGCTAAGGATTTATTGGTTTTTAAATTTCAAGGGTGGCCTTAATTTAAGGGTGGTGTTAAAAAAAAGAAACACAGAATTATTTTTTTTAGAAATAATGTAAAATGTTTTAAAGTTTTTTATTGTTGGTGTAAGATGAAGATCTTCTTTTTATAAAGTGACTTTTATGCTTCCTTTGTCTTTATGAGCAAACCTGGTCTTCTTCCTTACCTGACATGCCTCCCTAAACCATCCATAACTGTGGCCTTGTGTTTATGGTCTGTCTTTAGTAAACCTTACACCAAGTCAATTGAGTAACATCAATAAAAAGCATCTTGTTTTAGCCTGATGCAATGGTTGATTCATCATCATAGCTTGTTGCATTCTTTTAACCTTTTATTGCTCAAGACAGTCTCCTTGTTTTCTCATTTATTTCCAGGATTTGTGACTGCAGAAAGGGTTAGCTTGTTAGAGGCTTGTTAGAGGTTAAGACGCATCCGATTTAGTTTGTCTTGACAGCTGTCATTTACGAAATGGGTAAAAACCACTGAGATATGACTAAATAATAATTGTATCCTTTGAATAGAAAATATT
Source organism: Oryzias latipes (assembly GCF_053564925.1). NCBI lineage: Eukaryota > Metazoa > Chordata > Actinopteri > Beloniformes > Adrianichthyidae > Oryzias > Oryzias latipes. The sequence continues at coordinate 13,668,292 of NC_136240.1, forward strand.
CAAGATGACGACACAAATCAAAAACCAGCTTTTAACAGTTAAATAAATGACTGCTAAAACAAAAAAAAAAACAGTTTAATACTTAGATGTTCTGCTTACCTGGGGCTCTGGGGCCTCATTTATAAAACTTTGCGTAGGATTTGCGTCAGAAGTGGCGTACGGATGAAACATAGGACGTGCGTACGCACAGAAATATTCGGAGTTATAAAACCGTGCGCACGCACATCCTACGCATCTTTCCCTTTATAAATCACAACCGATTCTAAATGCAGCGCAGCTTTTGCGGCTACATGACACGCCCATAGTTGCCCATAAATAGTCCGTGAAACGCCCACAAATTAATATTCATGGCTTGCTAAATCATGGCAAACACAGAGGGGAAATCAAAAAAACGTAACTTCACTCAATGTGAAGTAGAAGTTATCGTTGGCGAGGTGGAAAAGAGGACAAAAGTGTTGTTTGGAGGGCACAGTGTGAGCATCACTAATGCCAAAAAGGCACGTGAGCGGCAAACGGTGGCAGACGCCGTAAATGCTGTAGCCTCACAACCTCGGACCGTGGTTAAATAAAAAAGAAATGAAAGAAATGATCGGACATCAAAGTCGAGGCAAAAAAACGTCTAGCGCTGCATCGGCAGAGTGTGTCCGCCACGTGGGGGGGTGGGGGTGGGGGGACCGGAGCTGACCCCTCTTGATGGGAAACTAACCGCTATTATTGGGGAATCCCTATTAAGTCCCCCTTATCGGCGTCCTCCTCCGCCTCAGTCACCTGACTGAGACGGAGGGGACGCCGACGCGCCAGGGTCAGGGTGACACAGGTAAGAGAAATAATTAAAATGAATCCAGTCAAGTCACATGTATGCAGGCTACACAATTACAGATTATTAATATAGAACAATTTTATTTTAGTTGCTGGGTGTTCCAGCGGGGCCAGTGGTTACGATGCTGCAGCTGAGCAGCCGTCTGGCCCCAGCGTCTCCACGGCACGCGGCTCTCAACCCTCAAGCAGTGGACGCGTCCTCACCGATGCAGTCCTTGAAATGCAGAGGGAAGTCAGTAGTTCAATCAGAGAGGTGGCCAAGGAGTTGGGCGAAATCAAGATCGCCCTGACTGAAATAAACTGCACGATGAGGGAATTCTTAAATAAATAATATTTTCCACACCTCTTTTTCTTTACAAGCGACGCATCACTTCCAAACGCTGGCGCACAGCAGCAGCAAATGGCTCAAATGCGTGGGGATGGGGTTCAGGGTCGGGGCCAACACAGCAATCAGCGCCAGGGGGTAGAGGCACGTTTTTAAGCTGTGCCACATTGTGTAGCACAGCACATCCCAGCACGATGTGGCACACACTGTCACTTTCACGTGTTTCTTCCATCTGCCGACGGTGTCGCCGTTTCTCATTTCACCCGTTTTGTGCGTACGTCTGGGTCAGAGCTTGCGTGAAGGACCGCACATTTTCCCGTCAAGTTTGCTTTTTATAAATCTCAACTATTGCGTAGAGAGTGGCGTACGCCTTCTTTTGTGCGTACGCAACGTTTATAAATGAGGCCCCTGGTCAAGCTGAAGGTCTTGGCTTCACAAAACCAAGAGGTTCATAGAATAGCAGAGGTTAAATTTGAATGTTCCTTGAGCCAGACGTTTTTGCCATTCAAGCAGTGCTGATAAACTCTGTTAAGATTAGAACAAAACTAAAGACAAAGAAGCAACCATAGCAGAGTTTGACTGTCTTTGGAAACTAACTGGACTGCAATTGGTGTGCAGGTAGTCCTTCATGACATATCCTGAAGACAGTAGTCAAACGTTTTCACCAGGTTCACAAAACATGTTGGGATCAAATGTGCAAACTTCGCTTGAAGGTCCCACCAAAAGGAGGAAGCTGATCCAGTGTTTCATTGCCAGACTGGAACCCAAACCGTTCCTCCCACTTCTGAAAATTGACAATTAACTGGATTCTCTTCTCCAGTATTCCAGCACAGACCTGGCTTCAGTGTCAAAGGTGTCAGCCAAGGCATTCTTACAATTCCTCTAGCCCTAAAAAAACAACTCAGGACAGACGTCATCCAATTTTCCTGCCTGATGTGTTGTAATAGCGTTCAGTGATTTGCAAATGTGAAATTAAGAAATATGAAACCTGGTTAAAAAAAAAACTTTAAAATCCAACATTTTCACTTGCCTTGTTTTCAAATTTTACACTTCAGACAAAAAGACAATTATATTTACATCGTTTTTCATTGATTAATTCTTTTCAACAATTTGATGTGAATTACATGTTTCATCTCTTGACTTGGGTTTCAAGCAACATGCATTTTTATGTTTTTGAGCTTTTAATGTGTAATAATGATGCTTCAAATTTACTGATCATTAGATGGAACAGTGGAGCTTCAATAAACTGAAACAGATAAAGGTTTTTGCATTAAACTAGTTTAATTTTGCCCTGCTCTGGAAAATGGTTACCATGGAATGAAAATTGTGTGGTTTAATTGGTTTTGTTTTTTTTGTTTATAAAATTACATCTAAACACTTTGATTTTGTTTCAGAACCACACTTTTAAAAGATGTTATGTTATTTGAAAACAGAAGGAAATGTCTATGTTGATCTTATTTTTGCCATTTTTTCTTAAATTTGCATTTCGTTACTTTAAGATCAAATACCTTTTTTGATACCTTTTTGCTGTTGTATACATATTTTTGTTTACTTCTAATTTTTATTCTAAATCTAAATCATTAACTGCTTATAGATCATAGGTAAAACGTTTTCCTCTGTAACCCTTGTGCTATCCTAGGCACTTTACCATTGGGAGTTGGGTCATCTAGACCCACTAGACAGTGCTCTGAACCTTTTTTCTTCAATGATTTGTGAACCTCACTGGTGTCCATGGATTACATGAAATCTTTCCAACTTTATCCACCTTTGTCATGGTAGGAATAACACGTCTATGTAAGGGTGGGGTCATCTAAGATAGCACAAGGGTTAAATGAAGGCTGTTCTGATTTCCTTGAACAGCTATTCTCCATTTCCCTTTATAGGACAGACTTGATATTTCTTTTAGAAAAACGGAAGGTGCATCACAAACCACTCTGTCAGTGAATCAACCACTATGTTATTTACAGTAAATCATTTCCGTCCTGTTTTCCAAGTTAGAGGAAGGGTGTTTACTGGTGCTAATCTAACTTCCTGCATTTTGCCCAGATATGCATGGCTGCATGTTTTCAACTTTCCTAGTGTCATATTTCATGTGTAAGAAGAGGCGGGCTTATTTGTAAACTATGATCTTTAATCAAACATGAAAAAAAACGATATGCTGTTGTGCATCAGAAAATGCTGAACTGAACATTTCATCATTTGTCACTAGTGAGTAGTATGTGAAACCACACGATAATAAAAATGAAGGTGAAACTGCTCCGCAGTTTTCAGTTGTTGCTTTTTTTTACATTCAGATTAACCCTTGTGCTATCCTAGGCACTTTACCATTGGGAGTTGGGTCATTTAGACCCACTAGACAGTGCTCTGAACCTTTTTTCTTCAATGATTTGTGATCTTCACTGGTATCCATGGATTACATGAAATCTTTCCACCTTTATCCACCTTTGTCATGGTAGGAAGAACACGTCAATGTAAGGGTGGGGTCATAGGATAGCACAAGGGTTAAAAGAATCCTAAGTTTGACTGACCAAAGGTAAGCTGCTTGAATGGTTTTGCTCCCTATTTCTATCATAAACAGTCCAGAGGTTAAAAGTTAAACCAAGGACTAAGAACAAAACAATAAAATCATTCTTAATGTTTCCTTTTTTTTTTCCTTTTTTTTTTACAGATGAATGTAACACAGACGAAAGCTTTTAGTTTATGGGTTAATGTCTAAAGCTTGCCATTTTTGACATCTCTGATAGCACCCCAAACATCAAACATGAACACATCCGGGAAAGCAAAATCCCCCAGAACTGAATCCAACGCTTCAGCAAAGTCGTCCGGACTCTTCTTGTCCTTGCCTGCTTCCACAATGGTGGTTGCTGCAAAGAGAAAAGAACATGTGGAAACATTTTTGTCATCTTTTAATAATATTTAGTGGAACATAGTCAAATATAGTACAGAATATGTTCTCAAATTTGCAAATTAAATGAGATTTTAAAAAAGCTGTGCAAGAATGCACTATAGAGCATTTTTTAATTACTGCAAATCAGGAAAGAAGAAGTTCTACCTTTTTTTTAAATCAATTAAAAAAGTGAAACTTTTCTTTACTAAAAATAAGCGTTATGTCTTAATTAAAATATATCAAGCTGCTATTTTTTTTATCATTTGGATGATTACAATTTAAAAGTAATTGACAAACACAATCCCTGTCCGTTAAATTTGAATTTTGTAAGTTTCAGTCAATTTGAAAAGAAAAAGTTATGTTTTAAATAGAAATATTAAATAGATTGAAATCTTTCAAACCTTATTTCTTGTAATTTTTATGTTTATTTCTCACATTTGTGCTAAAAACATCCTTTTTTGATTGGTTGGATACGATATTCTGGTTTTCTGAAACACATTTTAGGTATCTTTTATTCATATGAGTAAAATAAAATATTACAATCTAAATGTCATAATTATATATTAAATATGAACTTCACTTTTTGATTTGACTCACAAATAACATTCGAATTTTTAATGAAATCATAATTTTTTGAGAAGGTTCAAGCATCCCACTACTTTGTAAAATAATTCAATCTCAGTAGGATTTTTGAATGTATGTATGTATGTAACATTAATTGAAAAGAAAGATGAATGCAACTGCTATCTGTTAAACTTGCACCAAAAATAAATAAATTGGATCGCAGTGATCAGTTTTTTATTATTAAGAAGTCCACTGCATGGCTTGAAGAATATATGATGTGATATCAAAATATTTCAAAATGCTCTAATTTCTGCAGTAATATTAAATACATTTAGTCCCCAGGATTCCAGTCAAAATGTGCTTGCTAAACTAGATGCTCAGTATCTTGAAAAAAATATGGTTCAGCTTGGAGTTCAGGCATTTGTCATTAGCATAGCCTATTTTAGTCTGTCGTCTTTCTTTAAATGAAACCAGAATGTTGTCCTGCTTCAACAGAGCAAAAAAAGTATTAGTTAAACAGCTATATCAGATATCTTGCAAATAATTTCACGGACGGTGAATGAACCAAATGTCATTCAGAAATGTTTAGAAGGCTGTGAAGGGACAAACGCAAAGTCACTGTATAGTAAAAACCTTCTGGCATTCATTTTTCCTCTTGGGAAGATAACTATACCAAAACTCTTTTAAACTATTTTGCCCCAAAAGGATAAAAATCTTTAAAAATGTAACCCGTTTTGTTAGTATTTACACGTTGTGTTTTTTCTGCCTTAAACTTATTATAATAGAACTTCTTCTCCAGTTTGTGTATAAAAAAACACAAATGGTTGTGAGTTTATAAGCTAAATACAAAATATACTCATGCAGGGTTCAGAAGTAAAACTATTTACTTAAAGATCCACTTCGATCATTTTTGATCTATTGTAAAAGCATTCCTAGTGGTCTTTCAACTTTGATTGTGCTGTTTTTAGCCAAAATTTTAAAAAAAATCTGTGTTCAGGTCGCAGTTTCTAGAGTGGCAGGAGTTCATTAAAAATTTGCCTCTGAACAACCCCGCCCCCCTTCCCTTCTTCAATGCCGAGAGCTCTAAGCACAGAGCTTGTGGCCCACCCAGCGTATTTTTACCTGGTCCTGATTCACAGCAATTGAATCGGTCAGTTTAAAAGGGGCCCAAGTCCAAAAGGTTTGTTTTTCCAGGAAATTATTTTAATTGCATAGCTTAAAGGGAGGCTACACCAAATGGTTAAAACTTTACCCACAGTTAGCACCAGTTCATAGCTTACGAATGCTATTATATGAAGCACCTCACTTTAATTGTTTCAGAGGACCAGCAAACTAAAGTCTCTGGACTTGGGCCCTTCTTGAATTAAACAGGGGCGCTGACATATTGGATAACTAGTGCTGCCATCTATGCGATAAAGCAAATCCCATGCAAGAGAGGCCCAAGTCCAGGAATTTGCATTAATGCATGTTAAATGTCAAGCATAGTCAATACATTACAACAGACTTGGGACTTTTTCGCACATAATCAGATAGCTTTTCCCTTGAAGACCATAGAACATAAAATATCTCTATTTTGAAAAATTGTGGACTTGGGCCCCTTTTGAACTAACCGATTCAATTTGAATGAAGAAATACTTAAAACTGTAAATCTGAGCTTAATTTTCAAATATATGTCTTCCATCATCAGAAAAAAGCCACAAGAACATGTTAAAAACACCAAAAACACAGTTTTCATTGGCATAGGCCCCACGGGATTTGTTATTCTCACTTAAAATCTTTGCTTTTACTCTGTGCATTTGTGCCAGGTGACGGTAAGAGGCAAAGTCTGTTCTCTGATGAAAAAATTCTGCGGGTGGGCTTACCTAGCTCCACGTCTCTGATACCCATGTAGCTTTCCAGCAGGTCATCCACTTTTTTGGTGGCTTGCTCTTCAAACTCGTTCTGCTGCCAGAACAAAGACAGAAACACTGAGGTGGTTGTATACATAAGAGGACGGCAATCCTAGCCTTTGCCTTTGCTAATATGCGTGAAGTCCAATAATGATACAAGCTGTGTCATGTTGTTTCATACCAATACACAGCATGAATCTGTGATTACAAAGAGATACTGAAGATCTGTTAGCTGTGAAGCTGCATTTAAGTTTTATGGAGCAAAATTTTGGAACAGTCTTCATGATGATATTAGAAAAGCATCTGCTCTGTCAACATTCAGCTTCCCTCTAAAAACTATACTCTTTTTTAGCTCCATGTATGGGAACATTTTATACGTTTCTATTGTTGTTATTTCCCCTCATTTATTTGATTCTTAGCTATTCTTTGTGAATTTGCAGTTTCCATCTATCCATCTTCAGAACCCACTTTATCCCTTTATCTCTCTGTATCCTGTGGGGTTGCTGGAGCCTATCTCAGCTACCGCTGGGCAAAAGTCAGGTATACCCTGAACTGGTTGACAGTCTGCTGCAGAGCCACACACACCATAGCAATTTAGATTTATCAATTGAACCTATGAGGCAGATTTGTGGACTGTGGGAAGAAGCTGGAGAAAACCCACACATGCATGGGGAGAACATGCATGGGATTTAAACCAGGATCTTCTTTCTGTGAGGAAAAAGTGCTACCCACTACACCACAGTGCAGCGCAACATTTTAGTTTAGGCTGGAATTATAATGTGTTAATCCTAGTTTTAATGCATCCCTTTTTTGTAAAGCTCTTTGAATTACCTTGTGCTGATCTGTGCTACAATAATCCCACCATGGCTTGTGTGTATTACAGTAACTGAGTTCCATCTTTAAACACAACTGTTTTCGACTTCAATTTTGTGAAGTAATGCTGTGCACGATTTACATAAAATAAAATAAACATAAACTGCTTCCAGTAAATAATTTAGACTCAGATTTAGGTTAGATCTCTAAACTATGTGACTTCGGTCAGAAAAAGGGCCAACAGATCAAAATCAAGTAAACTGATACAATGCAAGGTCTAAAAAAACTGAAACTTGCTTCCTTGGGAAGGAAACATTCCAGTAAGCTTTGAGCAACAGGGTACGTGAGAGTATCAAATCACTCCTGAGAATCTCACCACTTCTTGAACTGTGGCAGCTCCCTTTGAGCGAAGTCGCAGCGTCTCCCTCCCGTTCGCCATCTTGCCTTCATTGGATTTTGGCGCCTTGGTCCTCATTCCAATCATATCTAAACACAAATCCAGGGCAGCTGTCAACAATTCACTTTGTGCTGTGATGGCACATTGTTTATAGTGGATCACCGTTATCCACCCTCAAGTCTAATCTCCTTTTGTTAAGTCTTTTTGCGTGTTTTCAACCATACTTTCCGGTTGAAAACTATTAACATTTCTTTCTATCATTTCCAATGGAGACCTGCTGCTAACATTCCCCTAAATTCCCCCTCTCTGCACGTCACATTCTAGAAAGAGAGCAAAGCAGAGACCATATGTCGCATTCTCCTTTCAGGGTGTATAGTTTTGTTTCATAGGTTAGTAAACCAGAAACCGCAAAAGAAAAAGCATTTTTGGCACCTGAGCTCAAAAAGGGTGAACATTACTAAGTTGTTTCAAATTGTAAAGTAATTTCCTCTATATTTATTGCTCCATTATCTGTTGCTGCTCGTTTTTAATGCAAGTATGAGTAATGTCTGCTTTAAAAAGAGGGAAACAAGAATTTAAATGTTTTAGAATTTGAGGAAAATTTCAGAAGGGTCAAAGGAATCCAACATCAAAACAGCTTTAGGAGGGAATTGGTCATTTATTGTTGAATTGTTATTTAGCTGTTTATTTACTTTTACAGGTAAGCATTCTATTTTTGGTGAAAAGAAAAGTTTGTTTTGATTATTTTCTAAACTTAATGTTTGGAAACAAACTAACTTCTTTCTGATTTGGAATCTGAAATTACTGTCAGATATTCAGTGGTAGGTAAGACACTGCAAAGTTTCTCAAAGGAATATTTTGTGATTTTTTTTTTTGCAAAAAGAAGGGCCAGGGTACTACGGTGGCCTGGAAGGGTCACAACAACTTTAGATTTCGCAACACAACACAAAATAAAACAATTTGTCACAACACAAAAAAAAGTAATTCACAACACGAAACAATTAACTTAAACCACGAAAAAATAATTCACAACACAAAACAATAGCTCACAGCACAACATAAAAACTCACATCACAACACAACACAATAGCTCACAACACAACACGATAACTCACAACACAACACGATAACTCACAACACTTTAACTCACAACACAACTCAGAACACCATAATACACAAAACAATAACTCACAACACAACACTGCAACTCAAAACGGAAGTATACCTGCAACGGAAGTTGATCTGCTTTTATTCTGAATTTTCCACTGTTGTGGTAGTATCAAGGAAAAAGTGCTGACGAGTCTTCATTACCAGCTCATATAAATGTAGACGTTGATTCATTTTTAACCCTTGTGCTATCTTAGATGACCCCACCCTTACATTGACGTGTTCTCCCTACCATGACAAAGGTGGATAAAGGTGGAAAGATTTCATGTAATCCATGGACACCAGTGAAGATCACAAATCATTGAAGAAAAGGGTTCAGAGCACTGTCTAGTGGGTCTAGATGACCCAACTCCCAATGTTAAAGTGCCTAGGATAGCACAAGGGTTACGAGATTATTGATTTTTACAGAATGGTCTTTTCTCTGAACTTGCACTTTGTTGACGGCCCCTTGGCAGCCGACTTGCTGCCATTTCCTGCACTTACAGCTCGAAAAGAACATTTTTCACTAAAAGGCAGAAAAACAATCTTTTTTCTTTTGAAATGCATTTGTAGTTCACTCTTTGTGTTTCTACAAAATGATTGAGATACTTGCTATCACATTTGAACGTTTATCAGAAGTTATTAAGGCCGCATGTCAGAATCTGTGAATATTTTTCAAACTTTACCAAACGGATATTTTTCTTATTTTCATAGCGCCAATAATGAAAAAAAGTCCCCTAATTTTATTGCTGTTCGTAGTTTCCCCTCTCTGATTATTGTCGGACAGTGAGCCTTCAAAAAGGGTCACAGAGACACAGAATTGTAGTGTGTTATTTTTTGTTGTGTTGCGAAATCTAAAGTGTTGTGACCCTTCTGGGCCACCGTACCAGAGGGAGGTCAAATACCAGGACACAGACAGAAAACCAAAAAGCATGTTTCCAGTGAGCATCCAATACGTGACTTTAAAAATACAGAATGTTTATTTTAGAATTAAACAAAAAGAACCTCATGAAAGTTTGCATTAAAACAAAAACAACACAAATCATCGACAAGACCAAGCATAAACTATTAAATCCTCAACAAAAATGTTTGGACAGAACAATAGGATCATTTGGATTAAATATTAACATGTTTTTTGAAACCGACAACAATGTGTTTGTCTTTGTCTGCATCTCTAAGCCCTTTACCGTCTTGTTCTCACCTCGGACTAAACAAGGCGTCCTATTGGAGAAGTGTCATCTGAAGAATAGTGTCCACAGAGTGTTAAAGGTTTGACGGTTTATAGTAATAACTTTTCTGTAAGTGTTTTGACTCACTTTTAGGGCTGCCTGGTTGAAAGATAAGACTTTGGACGTGGAGGGAAATGGAAATTCTAGTCAAAGAGGCTTTGTGTGTGCTGGTTGAGGATGTATTATCTATTTCAGAAGTAGGCAAATGTGTACTTCCTGTTATTTCATCACTACTTAGCAGTGTTTTGATATCCTTGTTCCAGACTGAATCCCCAAATGTTTTCGTTTTGTCATTCAGAGTGATGTAAATGGTTGCAAGTAGAGCAATTTCAGTAGTTCTAGTTGTATCTCAGAGTGCAAAAGCTGATAGGAATTGACCGCTCAGATAAACAGATGGATGCATCAAGGACATTTTCCACTGATAAGAGCAGAGTTTTCTGTTCTGCTCACCAAAAGCCTTTTTGGGTTCAACAAGGCGGAGGGTGAAGGGTATGCTTCTCGGTTGCTCTTTTAACATCTTAGCCACCTCATAGTGTCGACAGCCTACAATGCTTTGGTCATTGATGGCTTCAATGTGATCACCAACACATACTGTCTTCAGCTGGTCTATGGTGCTGCCTTCCTTTATCCTCTGGGGGACAAAAAGGGAAAGTTAGTTTCAAGACTATGGTACAAGCCAAGAAAATTTGAAGATACTTGGAATTTTCTTTCATAGTTTATCTTTCACCGAATTTTCTTTTGTAAACCATCCTTCCATTTTGTTTTCTAAAATGGACCCTTTGGGGGTCACGGGGATGCTGGAGCCTATGCCAGCCACTGATGGGCAAAGACGGGATACACTGGAATGGTTAGCCAGTCTGTCACAGGGCCCTGAATTACTACATTAACTTAAAAAATAAACTGTGTGTAAATTATCATAGTTATTTAAAATGTGTCCCAGTCGAAGTCATCCAAGCTTCCTGTTACTGTAATCAATCATTTATGAGCCTGTCTGCACAAAAGCTTTTAAATCTTTAAACAGCTTGCTTTCATCTCAAAGATTAGTCTGACTCTCTAGAGATTGGAGTTATTTTACTCTTGACTATTTTTGGAGCTCTGCAACAGACTGGCAAACTTGTACGAGGTGTACCCCGCACTCGCCCAACAGTAGCTCGGATAGGCTCCAGCAATCCTGTGATCCCCAAAGGGACTAAGCAGGTTCAGAGAATGGATACATGGAATTTTGTGATCCTTTTTATGTTCTGCATCATCTCTCCTTCACCTTAATGAAAGCATATCCAGCTCCATTGTCTGTGATGGTAAGACCCAGTGCGTCTTCTGTCTTTGTCACCTCCACTTCTTTTGTCTCCCCCCTGACATGGGCAAAGATGAAGTCCTCCAGTCCGATCTGTCCCCCCAGTAGCTTCTGCATGTCCACTTTATGGGAGTTTAGGGTACAGAAAAGGATCTGGACAGAACAGAATTGGTCCTGATTTCTACTGAAATCCACAAAATGTGTGATTTTTGACTGAAATGACTACATCAGAAAAACAATTTAAACATTTTTAAAGTATATAAAATTTTCAAAAAGACATTCTGTCAAAATCCCTCTAATTACTAAAAATAGTACTGTATTTTTTAATATTTTAGCAGCAGAATTAAATCTGCGAATGTTCACGACGAAAAGACGAATACATTACACATAATATAAAAAATATATTCACATCCTTAATGTTTCTTTTAAATGTTTCTCTTAATGTTTTATGAAAAGCACTTTGAATTATCTTTCTACGCGAAATGGCTGTTCAAATTGTCTTACTTTGCCTAAAAGGTAATGATTTTTTATATAACACTGCAACATCAATTTATTTATCATAAAACCCGGAAGCAGGATTTTACAACCCATGCAGTATAGACATTGAACAGTAGAGGGCGGTAGAGTTTGATGCTAAGAATTCAAGTGGCCCTTCTATATAAAATGAGCTCATTTAATTTTGGTGTGTATTCTAAAAGTTTTAGCCCAAAATAAATATAAAATACAACAAAACAATACTCATGATCAAACTATAATTGATTAATAATTTAAACTATATTAATATATATTTTTTTGAAATTAACTTCTTTACACTTTTTAGGTCAGTGCTTTTTCTCACATAAACAATGTTTTTATTTTATGTTGTGCAATCCAAAGAAAATAAACAGACCTGTCTATAAGAAACCTGTTATGCTGCAGTCAGTATAAAGTTCAAGTCTTGTGTGATAATAAGGTAATCAAAGATAACATATGTGACCTGTTATCGTGAAGCATTTCCTTTATAGTAAGGTTTTTGGCAAGTACAGCAGCAACAGTCTGCAGTTCAAGGTCTTCGTCATTTGATTTAACAGTAAATCGATACCTTTGCCATTGTTCAGCCTGTAGAGGTCAAGCAAACAGCTGCACTCCTCACTATCACCTCTTAACTGCTTGATAGTTCCAACTATTGGACATTAGTCTGCAAAAAGTTCAAGGCCAGGCAGTTTTACTGAATTATAGACTAACTCAGCCAACTATCTGAATCCATTTTAGTGAAAACCTATCAAATTATTGAATGTTTTGTTTGAAATCAGTTTCACTAGTTTCTCTTTTTTTTTCTTTCTGAGCTGTACGATCTTTTTCAACACTGTGAAAAACCCAAACTATGTCAGGCAGGAAAGCACAGCTTTTGTTCATGTTTCCTCATGTTGGGATGCAAATCTCCACTAGTTGCAATCCTGATGTTCTGTGATCATTCCTGTTTGTTGCAACAGGTGCTTTTCCTAGATAGAATGTCAAACATTTCAACTTTAACATCAGAAGAAGAAGAACATCAGACCAGCAGCTTCCAGTAAGAAAAACAAGACAGCCTAGTGACGCAGAGAATTTGCTGATTTACCGTGCAAAATATTAACAAGTGCTGTAACATCCTGTGTGGTTGCATAGGACTCAAGTTTATTTATTTTACATCTTGTGTAACTAAGTAACTCCAGTATAAAAAAATGTGTTGGGCATTTGCTAGACAAAATCAAAAATCCTTGTTTCCTTTGAGAAAAATCTCACTTTGTCTGTTTGTCCTGCCCGTGCAAAAACAGCAGAAAAACAAAAGGTTTCAGGATGGCCTCCAGTGCTGATAAGAACTTGATTAGTCCAGAGGTGCACAGATCAATCTATTGTACCCAAACATAATAAAGATGGCCTAATTCCCAAATTTTCTTTTGCAACTACTGCCAGCAATTCTGCACATATCCACCTATAAATGCCTTCAAAAATATTAAAAACTGCTCCAAACTTTACACAGAATTCTTTTTGATATTTTACCATACAACAGAGTCCTTGAAGGTTTGGTTCAAAGATCTAGTCTCAAGGACTCAGGATTTATAAGCTGCTGTAGTAAGATTGAACACAAGGCTGGTTGATATCTTCAAATCAAGCTACAATAAAGAAGAAAAAAAGGATGATAATATCGATTTGTGTTGACTTCTGATGCAGAATGATGCAGATGAAGTGGAAATGTTGGAAATATTTCAGGCATCATAATAGGTTAAATTACATTAGAATTTTTTTTTATTTCACAATTATTAACATTTAAAAACAATACGATTTTAATCAATGTCTTTAGTTATCTGTATTATCTTTATAGATTTTATTTGTAGGATTTGATTTAGTGTCTAATGTATGTTTACTAAAAATAAAATATTATCTCATTGATTATTTCTACTATTGACTTTTGTTTCATGAGTGCAAAGTCTGACCGGCTGCAGGAAGAACAAATGATTTAAAAGAGTGCATCATGGAAAAACAAGGCCTCGTTTGGAACATTTTCACGTGTCTAATTTTGGCAACTTCTGGACCAACAAAATTGACCTTCAGCCATATGTAAATTCTTACACATTTTCCATCAAATTGAAAACCTGTCTGTAGTCATGTGTCATTTATACCTCTGAGGGGGAGATGTTAAACACCTCTGCGATCTTGGCATACAGCTCTTTGACATTGGTAAATCCGTGGATGCGGCCTGTTGGGCTCCCATGAGCCAGCTGGGTGTGGAAGATAAGCCTGGGTCTCAGGTATTCTGCTGGTCCTGGTGGTGGTGGTGGTGAAGGAGGAGGAGGAAGAGGAGGCGCTGTAGGTTCCATACACCCCTGATTTTGGTGGTGGACATTCTGCTCCTTGGTGGTCTCTGCCCCTGTTTCCTTAGAGTCCTTGGGGCTCACAGCCTCCCCGTTCTGCATTGACTCCTGTTCAGGTTAGGTCCACCACTGGAAGCCTTGCTGGTGCACTTCTTTGACAAAAAACAGGAATAGTGTCCTTTCCCAAACCTACCAGACCATACACTGAGTTAACCAACTGCCTGGAGCTTTGGGGTGAAAAACAGATAAATTAATAATGAGTGTAGCTTGGTAATATCAGCTGCCAGGTAGAAACCCAACACCATTCAAGTCAGCGTTTGCATGTGTTAAACCTGAACCTTTAGCAACTCATGCAGAGAGAACACAAATAAAACACAGAGCCTGTATTCTTGTCTGGTCAGAAACTTTGCCCAATGTCAACAAGTAACAACACATTCCATATACAAAATCTCTCTATTTACAGTCAGGCTGTTTATTTAAATATAGAGCACATGAGCGAAATGACACTGGTCGTCCGCAGACAGCGTCCCAGTGTTGGTCGTAATACGATACCCTTGGGTAGACAGCAAACAGCCTCTACTGCCGGGACTCATTGAATGAAAGAGGTTTTTGCGACGGTAACACTGACCGTTTTAACCGTGCTCAAAGAAATGCATGATGACAGTTAAAACCGATGAACAGATGTCGTTCGATGACATCAATTTAAGTTTTTCTTATCCTAAAGAGTTTTACAAAGGGTTTTTCTAATAATCTTTTTATTTTTACAAAAATAAAAATCCTAATTTTTACAAAATTAGGATTGCGATCTTATTAATCAATTATTGACCTTTGGAGGAAAGAAATCATTAACAGTCATACTTTATGTTTTTTAAACATGTAGAGTAGTTGCAGTGTTAGATAAGCAAATTTATCTCTAAGAGTTCTGGTGCATCGCCTGTCCGTTCTAGGAGAGCATCCCTCCGTCATGTGGACACCCCTGAAATTTCTTCTTTTTTTCCGGAAACTGTTTTTTTTTTTAAAGGAGTTTTTCCTTTCAGAGAAGGAGGGTCTAAGGGCCAGTTTAGCTTAGTCTGTTTAGTTCAGTTTAGCAATTACCTATTGTATTTTATAACTGATTTCAGGTTCTTATACATTTAACGGTATGAAACCTATTGAGACAACAATTTTTGTCATATTGGGCTGTGTAAATAAAATTGAATTGAATTTAAATTGAATTAAAAAAAAGCTTAATTATTCCACTGATGGAAACCCATGAAAATAATGAGAAAAAAAAGAAAAACTTAGAAGCAGAAAACTTTTTAAACGTGTCAAAACACCAGAAATCGAGGAAATGTACATGCATGAAGCTCTGGAATGCCACGACAGAGGTTTTGCATTCCAAATGACCCTGTCATCAGAATCATTTGACTTTCACAGTGTTTCTTTCTCTTGGGGTAAAAAAAAAACTTGTGAAAGTGAGAAAAAATTTTCATGGCAGTTTTCATTCATTTTAGATGTGAAAATTCAGCTCTAAAAATTGACCATGCATTCTTAACTCCTCACAGTACCGACAACATGCCAAGAGCACCTCACACCAAACCCAAACCCACCTTTTGTTCAAAAAAAAAAAGAAGTGGTGAGTTTGGACTCACTCTATAGAATTCCAGATGCTATTAATTTATTTTTTACTTTTTGTTAACAACTCTAAATAAAAGCTACAATGTACAAAATTAGCAGTATGCACTCTAAAGTTTATGGGGTAAAATAATGTATCAACTGGAGATATTGAGTCTGTGTTGCCCTCTTTTGTCCTCCTTTCTAAGCATCATTGTGCACCTGTGATGTGCGTGACTCCAAGTGTCCACAGAACTTGATAAAAGGTTTTTTTTAAAAGCCTCAACAACTAAAAAAGAGAGTAATGCAGATGGGTAACCATAACACCCAAAGATGTATTTGGCTGAAGCACAGCTGTTATCAGACTTTCTGAATTGACCTTCACTTATCAGTTGCAAGCCGTTGTACCGCTTTTGCTCACTCATAAACATCAAAGAGAGGTAATTAACTGGTTTGTCTGCAAGTCTAAAGACCATAGTGTTGTAGATTGGCACATAAACACCTTTCAAAGGATGATTCCAACTGTGCAAGAATAAGGAGAAAGAATACAGAGGCAGCAAGTAAATGAAAGTGAGCCAAAGAATTTCTTGTGTTTGCACAAGGATGTCTTAAATAGTTTTCTCTTGCAACTTTCAGCTCATTGACTCTAAGGAGTTGAAATATTTGGCTCTCTTTTCTCTATTGTTGTCCTTTATAAATATTGACTAGATCTTTGGCCTTACTCTGTCAATATTAGCAGAGTGTGTGGTCTTGCATATAACTTAACCTTTGCATAAGTGTATTACTGCTGTGTTGGAAGTAATATTTACATGACAAGCAGTTTTACGTTTTTAATGCTGTTTTTCATGTTAAAACTTCACATTGCAAAACAGATCCTCACAATGGATAAGTTGAAATTTTCCCAAATGTATGACTAATTGACTCATATTAACTTAATAGGTGACCTGCTGTCCTTCGCTTTTGAGTGGTGACTCTTTTTTGGCCACACAATAATTCATCATCCACTGGAAGGAGTCAGCACAGAGGCGTCTGTCATTGCTCATGCTTGGGACAGAAGGCAAGAATGGATGGTGGCTTGTGCAGGCTGCATTGTGGGAGGATTGTGCGTGTGCCTTGTTGTGTGGGAACACACTGCCTTCTCTGTTCCTGGAGGCATGGCAGTGCCTGAACCACACAGAGAGGAAATATAATATAAGGAAATATAAGGCTTTTTATGCATGTACATGCTGGCTTCTCTAAATAGAGAACTTTTAAATATTAGTTAAGTCCAACTGTGACAAATTGGTAAAGTAAAATGAGATGTTTGGCCAGCTAAGCCTAAAAAAATTGAAATTGACCTCAAATTCTGTTGTATTTTTGTCACTTTTTACAGCAGTTCTTTATGTCTATCAGGCAGAACTAAAGAAAGCACTAAATGTTAGCTCTTGGTAACTTGAGAGCAAAGAAAATTTTATAATTTTTTTTAGATCAGAACATTGAATTGTTGGCAGTTTTTGCTTCCCATATTTTGTATAATCTGACTAAAGGAAGATAAGTTTTGGCTTTTTACTAAATAAAGTATTCAGTGTTTCTTTGGATAACTCATCAACGCAATACCTACTTTAATTATTTTCAGTCTCATTTCAATATGAAACGAAGACCACATGCTTCACAAGTTTCCTGTTATTGTTCATTTAAAAAACTGAAAGCACTTTCAAAATCTCATCTGTAACCATAAAATGTGATAAAAATGTGAATCTAAAACTCTATTATCTTTTCCTATTATTATTAGCAATGGTTTTAGTCATAAAAGGGCTGCTTGTACAGCTTTTGGCTGGTCAATTAGGACTTATTTTTTGTCCCAATACAAATAAATTTAGCCCCCTTTCCAGTAGAGGAAATGCAGCATGCAAAACATCAAAGAATAAGGCCACACCCAGGTTTTTTAGGCATAATAACAATATTTGTTCAATACAAAATGAAATTCATTGTGATATGGCACAATATAAATAATTGCATAACTGATGGGTGAGTTCCTCTTCACACACGAGACGCTATTTATAAGTAAAAACAAACGTTTTGAAGGAAACACTGTTAGGCCTTCAAAAATAGGTCTCAAGCTGTGGCAGACAGTGGGACAGCCCTAACACCATATATGGTAGTGGGCGGTCTCATGAAACCAACCACTATCTTCTGATTGGATAACCAACCTGACATGACCATTTTTCCTTTCGCCTGTTGTCGATTCTGATTGGATGGCCAACTTGGTCCGATTTAGGATCATTATCCTTATCAGCCGAGGATGAAGTGAGATGGGGACGCAAAGAGGCTGATGGTAAAGAATACCGTTGTAGTTTGGCGTGGAGAGTCGTTTCTGCACGAACCGGCAGGCTGAGAAGAATGCTTGAAAACAAAAGGGAGAGGTTGAAAACCTTCCTGCGCAAGATCGACGAAAAGGCCATCGTCAGAATAAAGCACTTCATGAGGGAGAGGTGAGTTGTTCGTATGCTTAGCCGAACCGCTATCTATCTGCCGGGCGAACATCATCATCAACCCAGAATATAATGTGCTAACGGTTTCTGCTTCTAGTCGGACAACATACTTGCTATCTTTATAGTGTCAGCTTGTCTTTATTACAGTTAAATATAATTCAGGGAAATGTGTTTTTATATGGGCTTATGGGTGAAGAAATACGGAAGGAAGTGCATCCTTGAGTCAATGGCGTTTGCTAGCATGCTAGCAGTTAGCTTTTGATGTCATTTAAATGGTGTGTGCTTTTTTGTCTGTTTTTTTGTTTTGTTTTTTTAGACCAATGTATCCACTTAAACTAAGCAATTTTCAAAACTATCTCCATGCATATAAAATACACATATATGCTCGATATTTACTAAATTTTTTTAAAACAAATATCTTAATTTAATAAATATCTATACATGTAATTAAAACCAGTGTGGACTAGACGTGTTTGTCGACGTCCTCCTGTGTTAAGCCTTACTATTGATCGAGCTGACAGTGATGGCGGATGAAGTGTAACCAATCTAAAAATTGGGATTTGTAATTGTACTGGTAATCTCTGATTTATTATCAGAGAGAATAATGTTGATTTAGAGATGTTGTTGTGGGCATTTTAATATTACACTTTAAAGCCCCAACTATAAATGTATTATTATTATTATTATTAATGTCCTTATGTCATCCACATCTGTCTGTTATTAATCTTGCCTGCCTACAAAGTGAATTATCCTGTCCAAACGTAGCTTTGCAGGCTTTCAGAAGCGTGTGTAAGCAACTTTCAGGCCTTTAACCACTAAATCATAAAACAGAATCCACACTTTTAGTGTCTAGTTATATAGCATCCATTGGAAAACGTACACAGCAGTCGGTGTCCTCTATTTTTAGGAATCAGAAGTTGCCCACAGGTAGAACATGGTGTTGTAAGCACATCAAGAATCTCCCTGATTGTATGCCCCTTCCAGTTAGCTTTACCTCTGATGTTTTCCTCTCCTTAGATAGCCATTTGGTGGAGCGTAAGAGCTCTGCCACTAATAAGTCAACTACTGATTATCATTAAATACAAGGCCTTCACTTACTGTGGAAGTAGCAAGCCTTTAACTTTTAAATGCGTCATCTAGTAGTCATTATCTTATGAAGTTTACTAATTAAAATACTAAAGTTAGAAGCAGTATGACCAACATTGCAGCCATCTTGCAATGAAACAGCGGTGCATTGTAGCAAGTGCAAACCAGCTCTGAATGCTGAGTATTTGCTTATGAACTTTTTTGCATGTTTTTTCCCCCCTAGAGGTTTGTATAACATGCACATAGAAAAACTCCCTGGTAAAGAGAAGGTAAAGTCAAGGAGGATCTCAGAATGTTGGGTGTGGCAGCTGGGCAGGCGTCCTGTTGGCTCCCAGAAGATGCTCTTAAGAAGGAGCATAATGCCTTCTTTGGACCATAATTTAATGTTGTCCAGAGAAAAAGAAGAGTTTGAGATTTAAGACTGCAGAATGTTTATCTTTTAATAAAGTGTTGCGAGTCAACCGGCTGTTTATGGTTGAAGCTGTGCTCCCTCTGCCAGACGCACACGCTAATGATCGTTCCAGTGCCAACAAAAAGGTTATGCTCCTTTTGACAGTTTCATTTTTTTACTCTCTAGTTCCTCTGACATTTATTTCTACAGTCTAGTTTTATTTGATATCATTTGATTTTCTACAGTTGGGATTAGAAATGACTCACTCTGATCATGAGGCTGGACAAATTGACCAGTAGAATTTGAACAACTTTTGAAAAACTGCTCTGCAATAAATGTTGTGTTTCATAACTGGATTGTTTTGTTGGTGTAATGTATTTGTCTTTCTTGTTTAATTATTATTGTTTAGTTTACATTAAGTCCCGTGATATCAAAGTTTTAGGTTAGGGGTGATATCCTCTATCTTTTAAAGTGATAACTGAAATAGGTCATATGAGAACTGTGAGTCTTATTTTTATAATTGTAATGTTTTTTTTTGCAAAAGGTTTGTATAAAATGCAATCTGTTGCTGTGGTCTTCCTAATCCTTTATTAGTTTTAGATAAACTGTTAAATGAGTTATCAGCGCATCAATTTACTGCCAACTTATCTCTTTAAACTCGAGTGCTTTATAGAAGCTTTTTTGTTCTTCTACTTGAATATAGACACAACTTTTTAAATTTTAAATTGCTTTATGATTTCCTTGCAAACTGGATTTTTTTATGAGGGTGCAAAATCTGTTTCTAGAGCAAATCATTGGACCTTTCTTCTCCTGTGCGTATGCCAGGCCTTGGGGTAGGGTGGCCTTGAAGAAAGACCTCCTCTGTCTTAATGCTAGGTTTATAGAAAAGGTCAAGGGAGATGCTGCACTTGCAAGGCCACATGACTTCCCACTGTTAAACACACACTTCCTTACACACGCTTATAAAAAAATCTCTGTTCTGCTTGAAGTTTCTGGCAGATAAAGTTCACTCGGGAATTCTTTTTGTTCTTAATCTTCGGAAAAGGATTATTTTTCTAATGATATTACTGATCTTTATGGCATAGTCAAAAATAAAAAGAAAAGCGCACACAGATAGATACTGGCTTGAACTTCTTTCTTTGCTGCTGTGCTCCACAGGCTGTTATTTTCTCTGATTGCTGGCTCCATTCCCTGCCCATAATGATTACTCTGTATAAACTCAGACATGTTTACTGTAGATGAACATGCAATTCTTTTTTTAAACTAAGACTATCCAAAACCTTTTGGTTTATAATTTGTTGTTTTTTTTTTTCATTCTGGATAGTTTTTTTTTTTAAAAGCTTTAATGCACATAAAGTTAGATGTGTTTGGTGTTAAAGTTCCTGATTAATTAAAAAAAACTTCAGTAATATTTGTATTTTGACAGTATTGAAAGTATTTTGAAAGACCAGCTGCTCCTCTTTCAAATAAATATATCTTAAGGGGATAAACAAGCCAGCGGGTCATGTGACGAGCACGGCTTGTTTGTCCTGTAGATGGTGCTCACATCCAGATCTTAAAGACCGACAGTCTAGGAACGTTAATAGTCATCTGAACATGAATGTGTGAACATGTGAACCTGGGACTCACGTTGTCAAAGCAGATGATCCAGATATAGAAGAGTGTTTTGCATAGAAGCACTTTTAGCTTAAATGTTCCAGCACTGCAGACCAGCTGACTGTTTGACGTCTGTATTGGGACTCTTGGGATCATCTGGGGAAGAAAAGTAAAAGCATTTGGGTTTTTATACCCTAAAGGACTTTCTTTCTGCTGACTGAGATGGTTTTTGGTAGATAAACTAGCCCCAGGTTCTTAAAAGTGCTGAAAAGTTTTATTTTTAAAAACGGTATTTTTAAATGATTCAATAGATCTTTGTTCATGCTGTATTAGTTACACAAATAAAAGAAGTGATCTTTCACCTCCCTATAATCATTGCATAACATAATTAGTAATAGTAATAGTGTAATGGACACTTAGGTGTAGTTGTGTTGAATAAAGTCAGTCTATGATGTCACAGTTACTCTGTTATAAGCTGTTGGCATTCAAGGAATGTTTGAACTTTTCCTGGCTAAAGGGCATCATATTGCTGGGGCATGTCCTTAATCTATAATTGGTTTTATCTCCATTTTTAGCATGGAATGTTGGTTTGAAGTTTATATTGCTTGAGGACTGATTTGAGGGGAGAAATTGGGTTTCTGTTCACATGTTAATGTCAATGACAGCCATCATTTTATGTGGCTAAGTGGTTCTATGAGGCTTTAGGCACATGAGTAGTCTTTCATATTCTAATCTAGGTCAGATTGGTTTCTAAAAAACTTGTGATGTTCATCATTTGTTTCCATCATGCGACTGTAAGACAAGAGGAGTAATTGATAACTGAAAAAAGTCACATGTCATGTTTGGACTATCTCTGGTCTGTGTGTGGTGATGTCATGGGTATGAAAATAAACTGCTAATGGCGATATGGCTCAGTTCAGTGCATTTATAAGTTTGCACTTCATTGACCTGATGCTTTTTTTCCATTGCTTTACATTTTTATGGAAGTCAAACAACCGGCCTTGCTTTCTAAAGTCACATTTCTCTTCTCCACAAAGGGCTAAGCCGGTCTTTGTCATGTTTATTGTCTCGGCTGCTTTTCTATCCATCTCCTTGTTGTCATTGAGAATGGGGCTTTGAATAAAGTGGTCAGGTTTTCTAGTTTAGAATCTAGAATAGAACTCTGTTCCCCACTGGTAACTGTTTCCATGTCAACAAACCTTAAGGCTAGACCAGAAAGGATTGGGGCTGGAAAAGGATTTTGGGCTTCAAATCAATTCAGTTCTTGTGCTTGTCAATTTTTATCTGGCCCTTTTCCTGTGGTGACATGATCTTTATGCTACTTTTTATGCTGTGGCAGCTGCAGTAAAAAAGACCTTTAGTCCCATCTGAGCTGGCGTTTGGGGCGAGGTGTGAGAGGTGCTTTTCATTTGCTACCTCATTCTTGTTGAAGAACCTTTTGAAGGAACGTGGAAAAGAGATTTTTAGTTATGGAGAAGAGTAAGGAGTTGATGAATCCACAAAGTGATGATGAGGATTTTTCTTGTTCTCTGGATCCAAAGAGGTAGGCTGAACTCATTAGCTGAGGTATTCATTTCACCCAGAACTTCTCAAATTACGTAAGTCAAAGCAAAGCTATCAAGACCAACAAGTGAAAATTGATCAAACAGGAATGCTAAATCCAAAATAAAAAAAAAGACATAAAAGAAGTACTCTCCCTAAGGCAAAATATTCTATTTTTTGTCTTATGTGTACCAATGTTTACTTTGGATTAGAAACATTTTCCCACAAACTTTTGACATTATTATTAACTCTAATAAACCAAAGATCCGGACAGATTGTATCTTCATGCATTGGGGTGACTTTAAAGCTCCTTCACTTTATATATTTTAGCCAAAAGTTTTTACCGGAACAAATCCAGATAAAGAAGTAATATCAAAGTGTTTGTTATTAAATGTGACAGAACATGACATTTAGTGAGGATCTTGTTTATCTTTTAGACACGACACAACTTGTGCTTGTGATAAATTCAATCCTTCATCTGTTATAATCGAGTAGTTCTGACTTGTTTTGAATTGTCTGATGGGAAAAGAATAAGACCGTACTTTTTTTTTTATACGTATAAAACCTTTTCATGATTTTTTTTTTTTTACGACACACACCTTGTTGGGAAAGTAGGTTAGAGTTCAAACACACCTTCACTCTTTCTTTTTTCCTTCTGATGAGAGCAAACGGGTCATTTCGAAACCGATCTGGTTTCCATTTTACCCATGGGCCTGTTTTTCTCTGATCCATGTAAAGAATATACCGGTAAATGTCTTCTTTGTGCTGAAAAACAGCACCTGCCAAAATCTTTTTGTCCCCTTTTTAATTTTTAGAAGTTTTTCATTTCAAATCTTTATTTTACAGCCTAAAAAGCGGGAAGCTTTTCCTACACACACAACACTTCCAGAGAAACCGGTTTTAAAGCGATCTGCCTCAAATTGATTAGGAACGATTGTTTCAGTATTAGTCAAAGAGTCACCTTTTCAGACATTGTGAAAGCTTGAATGGGACAGTTAGTTTCAAGATTCCTAAACAGACGTTTAAAAAATCTATTTAGAACACCCAAGAATGCAAATTATTTTGTCTTTTAATTATGGAAATATTAAAAGACAAATATAGACGAGGTCATTTGAGAGAGGTTAATGACTGCAAAGTGGTAGTAGGAGAGAGTGTAGCCAGACAGCACCGCATGGTGGTGTGTAAAATGACTCTGGAGGTCAGGAAGAAGAAGAGAGGGAAAACAGAAAAGAAGACCAAGTGGTGGAAGCTACAGAATGAAGAAACTTGTGAGGAATTTAGGCAGATGTTGAGACAGGTCCTGGGTGGTCAGGATGAGCTTCCAGATGACTGGGAAACTACAGCAGAGATTATCAGGGAAACAGGTAGGAAGGTGCTAGGTGTGTCATCTGGAAAGAGGAAAGACGGTAAAGAGACTTGGTGGTGGAATGAGGAAGTACAGGAATGCGTCCAGAGGAAGAGGTTGGCTAAAAAGAAGTGGGATGTAGAAAGGACTGAGGAATGTAGACAGGAGTACAAGGAAGCGCAGCGTAGAGTGAAGAGAGAGGTGGCAAAGGCCAAACAGAAAGCTTACGATGAGCTATATGACAGGCTAGACACAAAGGAAGGAGAGAAGGACTTGTACAGGCTAGCCAGACAGAGAGACAGAAATGGGAAGGACGTGCTACAGATAAGGGTGATTAAGGACAGAGATGGAAAGGTGCTAACAACCCAGGAGAGTGTACAGAAAAGATGGAAGGAGTATTTTGAGGAGCTGATGAACGTGGAAAATGACAGGGAAAGAAGGGAGGAAGATGTGGTTGTTGTGGAGCAGGAAGTAGCAGAGATTGGAAAGGATGAGGTTAGGAAGGCTCTGAAAAGGATGAAGAGCGGAAAGGCCGTTGGTCCTGATGACGTACCTGTGGAGGTATGGAAGTGCTTAGGAGAGACAGCAGTGGAATTTCTAACGAGGTTGTTCAATAGGATTTTAGAGAGTGAGAAGATGCCTGAGGAATGGAGGAGAAGCGTTCTGGTTCCGATCTTTAAGAACAAGGGTGACACGCAGAACTGCAGCAACTATAGAGGAATAAAGTTGATGAGCCACACAATGAAGCTGTGGGAAAGAGTAGTGGAAGCCAGGCTTAGGAAGAAGGTGGAGATTTGTGAGCAGCAGTATGGTTTCATGCCCCGTAAGAGCACCACTGATGCCATTTTTGCTTTGAGAATGTTGATGGAAAAGTACAGAGAAGGTCAGAAGGAGCTGCATTGTGTGTTCGTAGATTTAGAGAAGGCATATGACAGGGTGCCGAGGGAGGAGCTGTGGTACTGTATGAGGTCGTCTGGAGTGGCAGAGAAGTATGTCAGAGTAGTTCAGGACATGTATGAGAGAAGTATGACGGTGGTGAGATGTGCTGTAGGTCAGACAGAGGAGTTCAAGGTGGAGGTGGGACTACACCAAGGATCAGCTTTGAGTCCTTTTTTGTTTGCTATGCTGATGGACAGGCTGACAGACGAGGTAAGACAGGAATCTCCCTGGACAATGATGTTTGCGGATGACATTGTAATTTGCAGTGAGAGTAGAGAGCAGGTGGAGGAACAGCTAGAGAGGTGGAGGTTTGCTCTGGAAAGAAGAGGCATGAAGGTCAGTCGTAGTAAGACAGAATACATGTGTCTGAACGAGAGGGATCAAGGTAGAAGCGTTAGGTTACCGGGGGTTGAGGTGAAGAAGGTGCAGGAGTTTAAGTACTTGGGGTCAACAGTTCAGTGTGATGGGGAGTGTGGAAAAGAGGTGAAGAGGCGAGTGCAGGCAGGTTGGAGCGGTTGGAGGAAAGTGTCAGGAGTGTTGTGTGACAGAAGAGTGTCAGCAAGACTCAAAGGAAAGGTGTACAAGACAGTGGTGAGACCAGCTCTGCTCTATGGGTTAGAGACGGTAGCAGTGAGACAGAGACAAGAGGCTGAGATGGAGGTAGCGGAGATGACGATGTTGAGGTTCTCCTTAGGAGTGACCAGGTTAGACAGGATAAGGAACGAGTACATCAGAGGGACGGCTCATGTTGCCTGTGTTAGCGACAAAGTCAGAGAAGCCAGACTGAGATGGTTTGGACATGTTCAGAGGAGGGATAGTGGATATATTGGTAGAAGGATGTTGGAGATGGAGCTGCCTGGCAGGAGGGCAAGAGGACGGCCAAAGAGGAGATATATGGATGTCTTAACAGAGGACATGAAGTTGGCTAATGTTAGGGTAGAAGATGTCCATGATAGAGTGAGGTGGAAAAGGATGATTCGCTGTGGCGACCCCTGATGGGAAAAGCCGAAAGAGAAAGAAGAAGAATTATGGAAATATTTGAATTGTTTATAAAGCTTAGCGTTATTTATGCTGAATCCCAGCTCGAAAATGTATTTTTGTCTTGTCATGTCAAATCTCCCTTGTTTGCTTATAGAGTTTGGATTTGAATGTTGCTGGAGCAAGAACCAACAAAGTTATATCAAATTTTTAGGAGTTTAGGTCCTGATGTTTGCTGTTTTTTGCTCATGGCTTCCACTTTTTGAACTACTTAAATTGAGCAAAGCAGCAGCTACTTTCCGAGGAAGGGCTTGAATCACCTTTTCTCTGTCTATTTCATCATTTTCTTGCAAAAAGCGGTTATAACTCAACCAGTAAGACGTTAGTCAAAACAACCTCAGGCACAACAGTTTGCTGCATGACTTTTTCAGAGGTTCTCTTTCTCTTTAGCCAAGTTGTGTCATTTTTCTCTGCAGTAAATATAGTTAAGATAGTTTTGTTTTTTGTCAGAGGACAGGATCTGTTTTTTTCTGAACAGGTCGGCTCTCATGTGCTCTTTGTGTGTTTGTGTAAGGGAGGCTGGTCCTTCCATGCTTATTTGGTCATGGGGGAGGGACAGAGCTCCACGTCAGCAGCTACGGAGTGTCACACCACTCACTCCTAACAAAGTGGCTTCCTCTAAACTCTACATTTACGGTAGTCTGAAAAACAGCCGTTGCTTTCTTTCTCAGGATGTGGGACGATGCGGGACACGCTTATATCTCCATAACCGACCTGGGACCACTCATTAAGTAGAAAAATATGGTTTTATTTTTGTGAATTTTCTTTGGAATCTTTTTTTTCTTTTTTTTTTTAACTCAAGGCAGCTCAGTTTATAGTCAGCAGCTGGTTAGAGCTCTCTTTTTCAGTATATTTAAAATTAGGAAATGCCTACTGTCAGTAGGTATATAAATTTCCGCACATCAAAGCGAGTTAAAATTAGCAGGTAAGAACTTTTTGTTTTTCGTGTTTCAGCACTTGGGTGTCTGGGTTCAACTTAAAGGATAATTCCTCTTAGATTTCTTGTAATCTTCATAGATTGTGTTTCATAAATCAGTGGATTTGTTTGATTGTTTTCTTGACGGACTTGGTGTTCTCTCAGTATTTTTAAAAACTTTTTTGCTCCTTTGGTGTATTTGAAGTCGAGTTTAACTGGAATTATCTGAGCTTTTTACAGATTGTTGTCATTTTTGTGCTGTCCGTCAAGCAGCCCTCACAGATGTGTGTTTGTTAAGTGATGTCCTTGATGCAACATGTATCTATACAGATTTTTATTTGGTAAAATGCCATTTCCAGCACATTGTAAAGATAAGAGCATAGTATGTCCAATACATCTCTTTGTCATTTTCTGCTTTGATCTGAGTAGAAAGCGGTCTGTTTATTACGTTTCTCTTGCAAATGATTCAAGACCAAAGCTGTGTGAAACTTAACATTTATTAAGTTGCAAAGAACAGTTGGAAAACAGTAACAGCAAATGAAAATATCTGGTTGTTAAATTATTATCATTTATTTAAGTTTTATACAGATTTAATAAGAAATGTCTGTCGAAAACGGATAACAATTTTCATTTCTTCAGGTGGAACCTCAAGTTCTGCTTTTCTTAAAAGTCTGAAATATGATAAAACATGTTTTTTTAAATTCCATCTCTCCTTTCTCCAGTAATTATCCAGTGGAGAGCAGTGGTGGAGGGCTGCCGGCCAAAGCAAAAATAAGCAAGAGCAGCCAGAGCAATGCCAGCATCAAGAAGGTGGAGGCGAGGAAAGCCTTAAGTCTGGAGGCGGCTCAGCTGGAGATCCAGCAGCAGCACAAAGCCCTCACCAGACAAGTAGCAGTCAGGTAATTTCAAAATACGAGCGCGTTGCCGCCATGAAACACTCACCAAGTCTGCAAGTTTCATTTACACCACGAGAAACCTTCAGAGTTGAACGCTGAAGACTTGCAGCCATTCATAACATCCGTCACAAGACCCCATCTGACTCCCAGTCATTATTCAGTTGGGACGCACATGACTTCACAGCCAATGAAAGCTGACCGAATTCTCACATGATGGTCGTTTGCTCAAAAATAAGGTGACGTTTTATGCTATAAAGAAAATGCAGAACTATGTCACAAACATGGATTTCTGCTGATAAATACTCCTTGTTGCTGGAGAAATCCCCAAAAAATTTTTTTAAACTGATTAATAGAAAACAAACATGCTGAGGCCAAGCTTTAAAAGCAGGTTTTTATTTGTGCCAAGTTGAATTTAAACCGTTATAATAAAAAAAAACCTAAGTTGTTAGCTGAGTTCAGGAAAGATAGTTTGACATTTATTTGATCTGTACATCTTTAACTGGACAGTTTGTTTATATTTTATCCTAACGGCAAAACCTGATTGCACTTTTGTTTTTGTTTCAAACCACGGTAACGGTCATGCTTTTACGTTTCTGCAGGTCCCAAACATTTGATGTTGACAGCAAAAGCTTTGAAAAACCGGAGCTGCCTGGCACAAAAAGCGTAAGCCCAGCCCCACTTTAACTGCAATTCCTGACTAAATAGTAATCTAATCTATATCATTTAAAAGAAATCTTGTTGTTTTTTTCAGAGTTTCACCAAGCACAACAAGACATTCCACAAGTTGTTTCCTGACATTCCCGACAGCGAAGACTTGATTCACGGTAGGAAAATGGAAATAAGCTAGAAGTAGACTGAACAAAAATAAGTTTCTTTTTTAGGCTGAAAGTTCATTCTTTTTTTTCCTCCCAGCATACATCTGTGCGCTGCAGAGGGAAGTGCCGTACCACGGTCGGCTGTACATCACCGACACCCACGCCTGCTTCTATTCCTCTGTTCTGCTCAAGGAAACAAAGGTAGCCAGGAGCCTAGTCCTGTCCTGCTTCTGATTTCAGTTTGCCCGAAGTGGGATCTGAGTCTTGTTGTTGTGTTGGGGCTGTGGTTTCTGCAGGTGGTGGTTCCAGTTTCCTCCATCCACATAGTGAAGAAGCAGAACACGGCTTTGCTGGTCCCCAACGCCCTGTCCATTCGCACCACTGAAGGGCTCAAGGTCAGTCTGTCAGACGTCGATTAAACATTCATTAAGGCTGCTCCAGTTAGTATTGAGCTCCATGTAAAATCACTCGTCTTTTTTTTCAAAAAATCCTGAGCGTTGCTATAGTTGAAATAAAATCTGACAGTCTCTTTGTAATCTAGGAATGCCTGCAAACAAACCACTAATATTCCTGATTCCCTCTCATTGTCCAGTATCTCTTTGTGTCGCTGCGGAACAGAGAGTCGTGTTACCAACTGCTTTGCTCCGTCTGTCCTCAGGTAGAGGTGAGTGACTTGGATCAAACGCTAGCAGGCCACTCAAAAGCTAGACACACTTCACTAAGCCAACAAGTGATAGAAATGTAAAACATGGCTTCAAAGCACACAAACCCAACCGCACAGCACTAGCATTGCTGGCTGGCAGTTTTTTCTTTTCTTTTCAAATATGATAGCCCACAGCATATGTATGTGACATTTTCAGTCTGTCAGATCTTCTTTGGGTTTATATCATGTCCTATAATGAATGTTTTTTATTTTTCTTTATTTTAATGACAGGACGCCAGCACAAACAGCAGCCCGCTCTTCTCCTCAGGCGAAAACAGCTTTGAAAAGAGCAAACTTGAAGTAAGACATCTTGGTTAAAAGTCCAAGAAAATAACTGGAGTTGTAGCATATTTATCCTCTTTGCCTTTATGTCTACAGAACTCCAGCCTGTCCAGTTTGGATGACAGCTTCGACCAGATAGATAGCTCAGAAAGTCAGTCTGTACAGGAGCAGCCTCTGCAGAGAAGTAAGAATTTCAGGCAGCCATTTTCATTTGACCCCCAAAAAAAACCCCCTGAAGTGTGGGAAAAATGACTCTATATATACATATATATGAATGTCTGGACATTAATTATGAAAAGATGACTTTTTTTTTTCTTCTTCTGCTTTCTCTTTGTAGAAGCTTCACCTCACAGCAGTAGCTCAACTTTCAGCAGCCTGCACAAGCAGCAAAATGATAGCTTATCCTCAGAGGAGTCCTCCGACTCAGGTAATTCCCCCATTGGTAAACATTTATTATGATATCTCCTGTTTATATGGATTGTCTTAGTATAAATGCGTCGTCTGACGTCCTCGTTAACTCGATTGTATTTCTAGCTGTGGTAAAGTAAATCTCCAAGTGCCAGAGAAATGAGCAGCAAAGTAATGGTGGAACCTGATCCATGACATCCGAGTTTCCCGTTTGTCTTTCAGGTGGATCTTTTGTGTGGAATGCGTTTGAAAAAGCAAAGTCTCTGCTGGTTCAGAGAGAGGCCAGCACCCTCAACACCCTCCTCTTTATCTACTTGATTTTGTGAGCGACCCTCTTTTATCTCGGCGGTTTTATTCTCTTTTCTGGGATGGAAGTTAACAGAAGTGTGTGTCCTGCAGGGTTGTGCTGCTGCTGTTGTCTTCAGGCTACATCGGTCTGCGTATTTTTGCTCTGGAGGAACAGCTCACGTCGCTCGGTGCGCTGCCGGAGTTCACCTTACACAGCAGGTAGCGTTTGTTTCTGCTGTTTCAGCAATTTTTATCAAGAATGATACATTTAGTCGGATGCAGAACAACCTGTTTGTTCCAAAAGTCCTTCTAAGTCATCTGATAAAATTTGCTCTACTGCGTTAGTTTTATTTGAATCAGGATAAAATGCAAAACTGTCCTGAGTTGTTTCTTTTTTTTTTTTTTTTTGGTCTTCTTAGCAAAAGCAAACCTTCATTTTAGGCAGAGGAATATTCACAGCATCTCAAACCACAGCTCTTGACTTTTTTAGAACAAACTCGGTCGCTTGTTTGAGAAATGCACTTGAAGACAGGAAGTGTAGAGCACGGTGGTTTTCTTTGCTCCTTGCAAAACAGTTTCACCATATGAAACAGCAGACTCTTTGAATTTGTTCACTATTTGATCTTTAAATTGAACTATAGAATTTGAGAACTGTTTTATTTTTTTGACACTCAAACAACATGCGAAGATGAAACAAGATCAGAGGGTTTTCAAAAACCCTTCTTTTCCAGTTGGGCTTATGATGATGATCTTCTTTTTTTTAATTCATTTTTCTAAACTCCTAACCACTTTCAAGAAAATGGAAAATTCATGTCACGGGTGCCGCCTTCTTGTCAAGTAACTGAATATCTTGGAGTGTGGTTTGTGCCGCTCCTCACTGCTGTCCTCTGTCTCGACAGGTATCACAAAGACACGTAACACTGGATGACTGAAGGAGAGATTGGTTGACTCATGACTGGAAGATAAGTTGGGCTCCTTCTGACGGAACCTGGAGGGCTAACTGCAGTGGTTTTCCAACTCCTCTCTCTATGACCTGTGCTGTTATGTGGAAGAACTTGTGCAATTTTAGAGATGACTTGAAGGGCTATGCTTCCTCTTGGTTCAGAGAACAGATTGACACGCCACGGCTGGCGTCCACGCAGCCAAGCCAAATGTATTCTGGGCGCTGCCTGGTTGCAGCGCGTCCGTTGAACCAAAGCCAAGGGGCTCAGACTCTGCAAGCTGCCACACAAGCCAAGTTGATGGGCACTTTGCACAAACCTCTTTTTGCCCCTCTTCTTCCTGAGCATGCATATAAACAGGGCTATATCGAGCCAGCATCGGCGGCTGTAGCGCCTTTTGCTGCACCTCAACACTGGAGACGTAGTGCTAAGCGTAGCCAAAGATGCACACGGCGCATGTCTTTTGCATGAGTGCACAGAGATAACATTTCTGTCTGTACGTAACACCCCATCTCTGAGCTGCACACTCAGTCCTGTCCCAATCTCGGTTTTTTCTCTCAGATTTGCGTCCTTCACATCGGTCTTATCTCTCTAATCAGATGTGAGTTGAAATGATGACGAAGGGATTCTTCCACGCAGATCAGCCCACAGAGGGCTCGCTGCTTTTTCCAAAGGTCTTCTCCTTTCTCTCTTTCTCCAATCAGTGATCACTGCAGTATTACTTTCTTTGTCTTTGGCATGATTTAAACCTGTTTAATGATCCGAGGTTATACTCCATCCAGGCGTCACTGGATAAATGCATCATCAATGCACAAATACTTAGTACAACAGATCTTGACAAAGTGGTCTTAGAGGCATTTGAATTATTCTATTGTGTCTCAAAAGTGTAGAAATGTCCTCTTTACACACGGTTTAGCAGAATGATTCCCAAGATCCTGTTGGACTGGCCGAATGAGAACTAAACGACATTTTTAGAACCTCAAGTTGTTTTTAAGTAGCATCTATTAAATATTTCAAATGCATGTGTCTGCAGAAACGACACACTTGACTGATACTGTAAATGTGTTCTCGCTATTGTCACGTTTGAGGGGCTGGGAGCTTAAAAAAAAAAACCCCGTGCTGCGAGGTCCAAGTTTTTAAAAGCAAAAGAAATGGTCCGAAAGCGAGTTTCAATATGCAACAAACTGTTATGCATGGAAAAACATGTCATTTATTTTTGTGTGTTTGTGTTGATAAGTGGAGCTTGATG
The DNA here is from genome assembly GCF_053564925.1 of Oryzias latipes. Classification (NCBI taxonomy): domain Eukaryota; kingdom Metazoa; phylum Chordata; class Actinopteri; order Beloniformes; family Adrianichthyidae; genus Oryzias; species Oryzias latipes. Next base: position 13,700,985 of record NC_136240.1, read on the forward strand.
TTTGCTGGGGCTGAAATCAGAAGAAAATGTAAAAAAAGACAGTGGAATGAAAAGAACGGCTCAAAGAGAGAGCAAGCGCACTTTAAATGATGTGTTGGGTCCAAACCCCCCCCCACACCTGGTTTGGATGGGGAAGAAATGGCAAAAGTTGGCATTCTGTGAGATTTGACGGTGCTAAGATCTTTGTTTTCACTCCGGGGTGGCGTCCACATCATCCTGTATCCAGCTTGTCTAATCAAAGTCAAGTTTTATTGATTTCACATTCAGAACATCTTTTGTTTTTTCAAAATGTTTTTTTTTTTTTTTTTTCAATATGCGTGTTCGGATGAGTCAAGTCTTCCCTGACTTGAATGCACCTTTACCAACTTTCTCCGAATGCTCGCGTTTCCTTACTTCCTGGTTTTGATAACTATGAAAACTGATTTGAACCACATATCTGATCCAACCTGGTGGCAGAAGCTCCTTTGGATGGGGGCGTGTTGACGACTTTGGCCTCCATTCATCCCTAGAAAGTCTTCTGCAATGTTGACACTCCTCCCTCCCACCAGGGGGCAGCGCACACACCTACTGTCCTCGTGACTGGATGAGGGCTGCATTTAGGTGGTTTTGCACTATTCAGAGTGTAAATAATTTTGTACCGGTCGTTAATGTCCTTAATTCTATTATGGTCCTAAATATATCAAAATATATTTATTTGCATTCTATGTAATCCAAAGCAGTCTCTGTGAGATGACTTTACTCTTGTACAAAATTAAACATGTTTTGAGATAAATAATTTCCTGCTGTCTTTTGTTATTGCTCTTATGAACTTGATGTTGCAAAGAAATAAATCTTATGTAGATTTGGCAGCTTTCAAAAAATATTGTCATTTTTTGTTTGATTAGGAAAAACGGTTACAGAAACTGAAGGTATGCGCCTACATTTCTTTTTGCATTTTTAAAATTTATTATTTTTTATTTTATCTAAAGGTTCTGGAAAAACTGGCAATTTACAGGTTTGCTATATTTTATAAATAAGTGACTTGAAAACAAAGGTTCTTAAAAAGTAAAATTATAGTCATGGTACAACAGCACCATCTAGTGTCCAAATTTCAGGAGCGCAAGTAATGGTTATTTTCTTTTCACTTTATTTTTTGTCTTTTCAAAAAAAGCATACATAGTAATATATTTGGGATGGAAATGGTTGCACCGCCTTGAGCTCTATTCACTGTCTTACAAGCTAACCGGGTTTAACTTTTTTCCTAACAGCTTTTACTTTTTTATTTTTATTTTCTTAACTAAAATTTGAATATAATTAAAATTAAAATTGTATCTGGTTTCAAAAAAGAGCTTGAAGGTTTTTTAGTTGAGTTCCAAAATGACAGACAGCATCAGAGTTGCAGTGATCTCTATTTATTTCACACCAGGTGGTCAAAATCTATGTTACCTGCTGCAAAAGTACACAAGCTGCTCTGATAGTTAATCCTGTTCAGCTCTCAGGAACATTTGAAGGAGCTGGTTCTGCAGTATTCTGCCGGTAGGCACAGAGCTGGAACACACCTGAAACAGGGAAGAGACACAGAGTTCAGTTATATTTATTAATAATTAAATACACAATGAATTCTTTTTTTTAAACAGATAAATGTCTCTTAATACTTTTATAACCATAGAATATTTAATCAGCATTTCAGTTGAAGCCTCAGGGATACTAAACTCTATTTTCTTTTAAGTTTTGGACAGGATGTCATTTTTGTGCTTCAATACTGCAATATTCTACAAAAAAGCAAAGTTTGACATTTCATAAATAAAAGCAGAGTTGTTAAAACTTTAGCTGCCACCACATGTTTCAGTGTTGGCTAAACTTCTAAGCCGACTATGAATAGAAAATAAAAACCTGCAGCAAAAGCCAAGATGATGGCAACCCAGCCGATGATGAAGGACCAGGAAAAGCGCCAATCCAAGAAGCGCTTTCCAAAGAACGTGACAGTCACTCCGGTGTAAATTGCCAAAGCCAGAAGAGCAAGAAAGGCTAGAAAATGTAGAAAATAAAATACGAATTTACTTAAATGCATATGAATAATTAAATTTGTTTTAAAGAGTTGTAAAAAAACCCAACATTGCTTAAGAATTGGCAACAAAAAAGTTAACCCTTTAGATTGCAAAATTCAGTTCAACCACATTAAAGGCAAATACCCAGTAAACAGCCTCACTCATTCAATCAAAGCTGCCTTTAATTGTGTCTTTCTGTACCTGACAGGACCAGAGCGATGCCGCCTGTGCGCACTCTCCTGTTTTTTGTCCCGTTGGTGAAGGCGCTGAGGCCCAGGACCACACCAGCAAAACAGCACAGCACTGCCAGGAGCATGAAGGCCCGTGTGGCATCCCAGAAGGCTAAAAGGTCAGAACCCCCATCGTGTGGATAACACGAGGGTACAGATGAAAACAAGTTAGCAACATGAAAAAAAAAAAAAGAGCTCTGAGTACAAAGGGGTCACGCAAACCAAAGCAACTGTCCCTCCTGCAGCGCTTACCCACGGTGATGGTGTGTGCGTGGCATTTGTTGTTGATGCAGAACCTCCATAGCCCCTGGTTGGCTGAGCTGCCAGAGTATCGATACTGCATCCAGAAGTCTGTTGCTGTCGAAACAATGAGGAGGACCAGGGCAGCTACGCCACACAGGGTGCCTCCTCCTGCTAAAGTGTACAGCATGGCGGAGAAACCCAGGAAAGCACAGTTCTCCTGACCTGTGCAGAGCAAAGACAAAATATTTTTTATTAAGACTTTTTATGTTAACACTTTACAAAGTTCGTTGGCGTTTTGGGCCACCTAACTACAAAAACTAATATGACATATAACAGCATATGGGGAGGTGGCTTTGCGGGAGTAGTTGAATTTTCATTTTTGAAACTTCAACTACTCCTGCAAAGCCATCATGAGAACCCAGCTGCAGCCCGGAAACTCTGATGGGACAATAGGCTTGCCTATGAGGCAGCTCAGCACCATTGTTGGCCACTAATTCCCATCCATGCACCACAAACTAAACTCCCAAACCGAGCAAGTGAACTGTCAGCACTGTGGTTCTCTGTCATCCAGCCAGAAAACCCACGATTTCAGTTTTTTTACTCACTCAAAGCTATTTCATGTTTTCACAAACAGTTGAGCCTCAAAAGCAGATGCAAATTCAAATAACAGATGTCTAATAATAAAATATATTTTTTTCAAATGTTTTAGGGCCCAATTTTAATTTAACTAGTCTTTGTTTTTTGTCAATAAAAATGAATCAAATCCAAAAAGCGTCCTGTTTTCTGCATTATAATTGTCGCTCCACAAAAAAAGCTGCTCTTTAATACCTTAAAGAAAGTTGCGTCTTCCAGTAAATGCAGTATTCCTGCTTGCTCTTGTTTGGCTGCTCTCTATCCAGGGTGACTGGCTTAAACCGTGTGTCTATCCTTTTTAAGCCCTGCACCTCTGCCTGACATTGTCCACTGCACAATGAAGGGAATGATAGAGCGCTGCATGTGAGTTATTGTAAATCCCCCTCCTTTTGCCCTCAATTACCTCCATCCCTCCATCCCCCTGCTGCCTCCACTCTCTTGCACTTGCTCTTTCCACTTGTTTTGTGTGACCTTTTTTAATGTGGATCTTTGCTTTTTATTGTTTCTCAAATATTGTTGCTCGGTTTTAAAAACGTAGAGCAGAGCCAACAGTGAAAGTGTGCTGGATGGACGCTTGTCCTAATGAGGCTCCACGTAGCAAAAAGTGACCTCTGCACCCACAAGAATACACACTTATGTATAAATTTGAAAAAAAGAAAAAACCCAAAACTGTCTGTTTTTTAACATCTTTATTCAGATGTTTCTTCATTTCCCATTGAAAATATCCTTTTAGTCAAAACAAGTACATTTTTAAGCTATTCTCTTTATTACATTTATCATTTTTCACTCCATTTGCAATATCACTTGTGCATAAACATCATTAATAGTTCTACAAGTGGACACAAACAGTGAATATCTTTATGGGAGCCACATACAATTAAATGCATATTCTATATTAAAGTAGATCCATTCCTTTTTCACAAATGTGTCACTCTCAAACTGGGTTTCTCTGCAGGTGTTCAGTCCTTCAGTCGTGTTCTGCATTCAACTCTTTACTGTTTTGTTGGTAAAGCTGCTGTTTTTGCATGTTAAAAAACAGAAATGTGCACATGCAACATTCTCCCACATTTATAGTCTAACATTTATCTATTTCTTTCAAAAATCTAGAGAAAACTGGGGTCAAAGTGAAATAAGTTCAATTTTTCTCTTGCTCAGATTAAGTTAGAATCAGGGAGTAAAAACGTTTCTACTTTCTCCACCCTAAAACCTAAAAACAGTTGAGTAAAAAAAGTACATAATCAGGTAAAAAAGAATAAAATAAATAATCTACACATCAGATCATGATTGAAATGAAATGATCCATAACTTAAAGATTATTTTGCACATCAAACCTTGCATGGATCAGTTGAAAATGAGCTACTGATGGTGTTGTACAGAGATTATGGAGATTTTTTACGCATTTGCGTGTTGTTTCTAGCTGTGTTGCAATTTTCATGGCACCAACAGTTAATTTTAATTAAAAAAAAACACAATAAATAAAACATTAAACAAAAAGGCACACATTTGTGACTTCTGTCATTTATTTACATTTTATTTGTTGTTAACGAATAAATGCACCTACTTCCTCTTAGGTGCAACAACAGGGGCTGTACAATTGGATAAATTGCCATTTGGTTTTTTATTTGTGTATTTTTACAATATTTTGACTTGGATCCTGAGCTTTCCTTTTACTTTTAGATTAGACTTGATTATGTAAACCAGTTCATTTTATCTCGATAAACTCAGTTAATATATTCATTCCAAAGCAAACGTGTTGTGGAAAACAGGCTTCTGGACTGTTGCCTAAGTTTCTTTCTAAACCGGCCTGGAATGATCCCCTGTTTTGCAGGTCTGTACTGACCTCTGCATGACATTTGAGTTGCTCTTTTCCTGCTCATTTGATGATTGAATCCAAGTCTACACAAGCCACAGCGTGTTCAACAGTTTGGTTGAAAACAGTAACAGAAATCCTTTTTACTGTGAAAGGACTCTTTCAGATCAAAAGTAAAAGCAGCTTTAAGGAAATTTGAATTGTTCTGATGAGCACTCTAGTCAATATTTATAAATCTAAAATATAGATGCAGAGAATTCCTGCATATCTGTCTGTGGCTGTTCAAAACCCGTCAACTCTAGAAATCTTATCTTCATTTATCAAAGATGACAGAAAATGTTTATTTTAAATATTATTGAAAGCAAAGTGTCATTTTCTGTTACATCTGTTATCTTTGGCAACAATCTTGTCATTAAATATTATACTTTTTCCAAATATCACAGACAAAACCTTTTTTAAACATCTAAACACTAGAAAATTTGCACTTTTAAAAAAAAACGTTTCATCAGTTTATGTTTAATACGCTACAGACAGCTTTAGCATCAGTGTTGCATCTGTTTCCCTACTAAAAATCTGAAATTTTGTCTGAGTCGCATGCTTTTTTTTCCTTCTGTTTTCAATTTAATGTAAAGAAAAGTTCTTAAAAGCAGCTTGTTCACTCAAATTAATGTCTTTGCTCATTATAAAGACTGTTTACAAAATGTACAGATGATAAGCAATATGAGAAAATATTCAAATAAAATGTTCTTTGACTGTCAGATATCCAAAAATCTCTGTGATTGTTATAAAAAAGGCACATTATGATATGCATAACCAAAAGTGTCGTAACTACACAGAACTCAGGCTTCTAGTATAAGTGCTGCAGCGGTGCCTCTATGAGTATGTCAGGTGAAATGCTAAAACAGTTTTACATTGGCACCTAAACAAACCTTCCTTTTTTTTCATATGGCTCTCCAAAATAAGGAAATAAATTATTTTGAGACATGTGCTTGAGCAAAATTAATTATGCTTACAAATGTAGGCATTGTTTAACATTTATAATTTATTATAACACGTTTGCTGTAAAATCTTTAAGCTAAAAAAATTAAAAAATATGTAAATAACCAAAAATGCAGATTAAGTTTAGATATTTCACTTTAATCTGGGTGGAAATACCACTACCCCTCCAACCTTTTTTTTGGGCATTTCCAAAGTTGCTATTTTATATTAGAGACATTTTTGGAAGTAAAAAATATTCACTTATATCTCTAAATTCTTATAATTATTTTCTTGTATAATTAAGTTCAGCCATTTTAAGTGAATGTTCTTGAATGTCGTTTTAGTTTAAAAAAAATCTCACACTCCACCTTTAATGTCACACATTTTCACACAAACGTTTTGACTTACAATGAGCCAGATTTTCCTCCTGGAATCACATCTACTCAAACATGGCAGCAGCTGGGGTTTTCATGCTCAAATGTGCTCTGTTGCTCCACTGCTGCCTCTATCTGGACTCTCAGTGACGTGGAGCCCAGAGAACCACAGTCCGATCAGCAGACGAGGAGAGGAAGGTCTGGTTGTGTGGGTGCCACCTGCACTGGATCACCTTATCCGAATGCTCGCCGGCCACCGTCTGAGGAAGGGGCTTTGTCAGGTCGCCTGAGGAAAAAAGAAGGAAAACCGGGTTTTTATTACACGTCAGGTAAGTGAGAAATGAATTTGCTCAAAGTCAAAACTTCTTCAAATAAAGGGGCTAAAATCTGAATTTATTTAAATACAGAAAAATTCTGGAGAATGAAGAATTTGTGTTTTTAAAGTGACATAATAAGAGAGTTTGAAGCGGGGCTGGTCCTCGAGAACTAACACCCTGACTGTTTTCCAGTGTTTACTTTCATCTTGCTACTCAACAGCTCACCCAAGTGTCCCCGTGTTCTGACTGACTGAGCACACCAGATCAGCAGCAGGAAGTGCAGGAAGAGTTGGAAAACAGGCAGTTTAGTAGATCTGGAGGACCAGGGATGAGCAGTTCTGCTCTAGTGAAACCTTATATCTGAACCTACTACAAGATCAGGTTAAATCAGCTCAAAATAAAATTAGCTTCTACAAAGTTGAAGCTATTTTTAGCTCAGGCCTGCAGTGGAAGTGAGGCCAAAGTAGCCAATGTCTTTTTAGACAGACTTGTATGACAACAAAATGCCGAAATACATAAAGAAATTCAGAGAAAAGTAGTAATTTATCCAACAGAAATGAATGTAAACAACCAATTTAAAGTAAAATACAAAAAAAACTACAAGTGATTTATTAAATAATGGTCTTTCATTAAACTCAGATTTGCACAAGCTGCCTTGAAGGCTTCTCTTTTTTTCGGCGCCCATAAAACCTGAGTCACCTTGAAGGTCACTGATGATGATTTTGTTGTCGTAGGAGCCGGTGAGGAGGTGATGAGCTCCCGGTGAGAAGCGCACCGAGCGGACGTCACCGCTGTGGGGGCGGCATGTCTGGACTATGCGGCCTCCTCTGATGTCGTAGAGCATGCAGGTGCTGTCCTCCTGACCGGTGGCCAGCAGACGCCCGCTGGGGTCCACAGCCACTGAAGCCACAGCACTTCCTGTGTCGGACAGAAGGGGGGCGCAGTTTAGAACCACCTGCATCCACGCTGCACTGTCATGATCCAACTGAACCAGAGAAATGTGAATGATTTACATGAATGCATATAATACTGACAATTTTAATGCTCATAAATGATCTTTTTATGTTTAGGCTAGATAAGCACTTTTAGACAACAAACTCATTTATAGTCCCACCCATAAGATTTACACCCAATGGTAGGTTTTTATGCAGACAATGAGAGTTTTTATGATGGAAAAAGCTGAGGATCCTCATCTTTTTAACCCGATGTCCGAGGGAAGAATTCCTTCACCTGACCCGTGCAGAGTTGTACCAACCACCCGAACACAGCTGGGCACTCGAAGATCCCAGAACCGGACAGTTTTGTCCTGTGATCCAGACGCAATCATCCAGCCACCCCATGTGTACAGACTGAGAATGTGACCTGATCAAAAGAAAAAGACAAATCATGAGGGTGCACATATACTTTTGTTTCACTTGGTGGCGCAAAAACTCCATTTTTCTTTTGTTCCTAATCCTGAAACCATTCGAAAATATATCTATGAAATGCTTTCGTGAAACACCTCTTATACCAGGTGTTTGCTGAGTTAGTGCAATTAGCATCCTTGGACAAGTTTTTTTTTTTTTTTTTGGACACCTGTATGTCCACTGAGAGCATGAAGGCCCTGTCCTCTCAGGCAGTCAGTGGTGTAGATGTTACAGTCTCCAGCTCCGGCGCTGATCAAAATAGATCCTCCACTCTCCGGCCCCTCCATGAAGGCCAGGTCCCTAATGGTGCCGTCGTGCATGCTGAACTCCAGATCAGGACCTGAATTAGAAGTGTAGGATCAGGTTGCAACACCAAATGCCACAAAACTCTGCACTTCCTGCTTCTACTTTTCTTTTACTTCTTGGGCACCCGTTGAATTTTGTTTTTACAAAATGACATGTTTTGACCTCATACCTTTCAGCATTGCATTAGATATTGATATCAGCTCAGTGGCCTTGTGGTAGAGTGTCTGCCTTGAGGCTGGATGGTTGTGAGCTCAATTCCAGGCTGAGTAATGCCAAAGACTTTCAAAAGTGAAACACAATGCCTCCTTCTTTGACACTCTGTATATTTGAGTTTGATTGGGGGGGATCCTGAGCCTGGCTGTGTCTGCAGCTCACTGTTCCCAGAGGGGATGGATCAAATGTGAAGAACAAATGTCAGCTAATAGGACTTCTAATCATAAAACATTGCTAATGTGTTTTGTAGTCACGGTTATAGGACTTCCCATAGATATTACGGAAAGTGTTCCTTTTTCTTGGATTTTGGCAATAACAAAAAAATAAAAAATATTTTTGTGTCCCAGAGACAAACACTAACATTTTTTTTTTTTTTTTTTTTTTAGAAAATATATAATATTTAATTGAAACGTACCTGTTGCATTGCAGCTGTCTGCATTGAAAGGCAAGACTTTAACAAATTTATCATTGGATCCAGTGGCCAAAAGTTGTCCACAGTGGCTCCAAGTCACACAGTAAATCGAGCCTTTGTGATGTTTGTTGCGTCTGAAGCGCACCGCTGGCTGCTTTACAGCACCAGAACCACTAGAAGAAATTAAAGATAATTTTAGCTTTATTGTGATAAAACGTTAACACAAAATAAGATAAATGTTAATTCCTTTTGACTTTTGCCTGCATGTGGAGCTTGATTGTTAACCACATCCAAATATATACATTTCTTTCTTTTCTTGCATGATGGGTTTGTGGGTATCTGTGCTTACCTGGTGGTCAGTGTCTCAGGATAGGCACAAACTCTTAGAGTTTTTGAGTTGGAGCCCACAGCGTACAGGGCACCAGAGGGATGGAAGGCCACTGCTCGCACCGCCTGTGTGTCCTCCAGCTGGCTCACCTTCACAAAGTGAGTTTTGGATTTCCCCAGCTATTCAAAATCACAAAATCAGTGATTATTTTCACACAAAAGGGTGTTTGTCAGATTCATCGCTTAGAGCTGATTATGGGATAAACATAAAAGTACAAGTTTTAACTGCACTCTGATTTAGACCTGTTGACAGTCTGCTTTACCTCATGAGAGTTTCGTGTTGTAGAGCAGTCCTCTGGAAGTGAAGGATCAGACGCTCTGATAAAAACGATGTTCAGATTGATTGATTCATTAGAGAATTTCAAATGGACTAAACATTCTTACTTCAGCAAAATGCGTTTGGATTTGTCTATTTCATCCCAGTTTCATCACACTGTAAAGTCCCACTCCAATCCTCTTCTGATCTGTTGTAAAAGCGTTCCCAGTCATCTTTTAATTTTAATTTTTTTCTCATTTTCTAGGACAAAGTTTCTGCAGAGCAGCAGAAGTTTATTGCAAATATTCCCCTGATTTGTGGGCAGGAGGACCACTGGCATGGAGAAAGCCGACGACATTTCCCATCATCCCTTTGTTTACATGCTCTTCTGCTGGCTTACAGTCCCTCACACCCCCAACCTAACATTACAGGTGAAACAAAAGCACAGAGCAATTCTGGAGCTATCCAGTGTTGAGCCAGATTCTAGACGTACATGAATCTATTTGTCTGCAAGTGGATGTACCGGAATGGAGTGGAGCAAGGACCTCATGGCTGCCGATCATTTCACCTATGTGACTGCTACTAGCTTTTTCCAATAGCATTTTCCTTCTGCTCCTGATTCAAAACAATTTGAATAAATAAATATTCACAGATAGAGTTTTAATCTTAATTTTCTATAAAATCATGAGAAAAATGGGGTTAAGAACAGAATTTTCATTGGAGTGGGCCTTTAAAATCTCACAAGAAAATCTACATATTAACCCTTTTAATGACTTATTTGTCAGAGTTGTAGCCAAATTTTTTATAAAACACTTGCCAGGGGAATTACCTCTGACTGGTGGAGACTGAGGACTCATTGGGTGAAGCCGAGGTCTGCTTCTCAGAGCCTAAAAAGGCAGTGCTGCCAATTCCAAGTGTCTTCTCCTTTGGAGGTCCTTTATCATGGCTGTGGTGGGAATTAGCAATCCCAGGGATGAAAGTGTTGTTGTTCCCATTCGATCCATTTAACTCATGGCCCAGATGCATCATTACTTCATCTCCTCTGTGATCAATGCCCACATTCATTTCCTCCAATCTCTGAATGGATCTGCACAAATGACAAGATCTTTTGTTGTTACTTTTTTTTTTCCTGGCTGGGATGGTGAACGAGTGCCGCTGGACCTCCTTGCCTGCTGAGGAACGCCTCAGTGAGGTTGTGCTGGGCTCCGTCCCGCTGCCTCACCCCTCCCTCCAGCAGCATCTGCTGGTAAAGCTGTCTCTGCTGCTGCGTCTGTTCCAGATGCTGCTGCACACGAAGACGCTGCCTGTAGTACTCCTGGATGTGTTCTTCAGAGTCATGCTGCTGGAAACACACACAAAAGCATTGCATTGACCAAATTAAAAGTTGCTAAGACCTCAGTGGACTCTGCAATGTACCGTGGAAGTCCCAGGGCCATGGCCTCCATCATCCACCCTATAAAAAAGTTTTTAAGGGCCTCATCACATCAAACCTAACAAAGTTTTTATGTTTTGAGCCTGTCATTACTTTAGACACAACAATCTGACCCTCAAAGCACTTCCCTTCCATCAGTGGGAGCTGGCTTGCATAAAAATGAAGGATTATGTGACAGCACATCAAAGTGATCATGGAGGTCAGTGGGGTGTGACTTTGGATACGTCTAATGATGAAGTACTAAAACTGGTGGGGGGAGATTTTATATCTTTGACTAAACTGAAAATCTCCTTTTGCCTTTGACCAAGGTTTTAGTTGCACGCATCCAGGACTCTAAATTCAATTTTTTGGTCACTAGTTGGAGTGGCTGGTAAAACCCAAAGTCTACCAGCCAAATTAGATTAATACTAGCCAAATGTTTCTCTGGAAAAGTATTTAAGTTGAGTATTTGAGAGCAAAATGTTATTCCCTTTATTTCTAAGTTGATGATTTTTCTCTCGCAAAAACAAAATAATAATTGAAAGTGTTGTCTTATGACAGGTTTTATAACATTTCAGAAATGACTTCTGATCTCCGAATCTTTTTATGAACACGTACCTTTTTTTATTAAAGCAGAGACTTTTCATCAAAGCTCTAATGTTTGATTCTAGTCATGTTCAATTACTAACAACATTTTTTAAGAAATTAACTTTGTTTAAACCTCTAATTTTTCATTTATTTTTATTTTTATGAACAACAGAAGAGTAAAGATTAAAACTAATGATACACAATAAAATACTTAAAGTTTCTTAATGTTGTGCATAGACAAAACATGTATAGCCTCCCGAGAATCACAGAAAAATGTGTCTTATAATTTCTGTTTTAGTGTGATTTTGAAAAAATACTTTTTTTATTTTCATTTTAAGGATGTCCATTGTTGAGGACAACAGGAAAATATCTCTGTGAAAATAGATGACCCAACACCCAATGTTAAAGTGCCTAGGATAGCACAAGGGTTACAAGGGAGCGCAGGTGTGTTTTTTCCTTGAGGGTCGTGTGGCCACCTTTAGGAAGTCATGAAAATAGAACATGCAATTGTGATAAGTTTATCTGGACATATATGTCAGGATAAACTACACGCACTCAAGACATCCAGGGCACGCTGCCGTACACTGTCCCTTACGCAGCACTGTAGTCGTTAGTAGATTGTGTGCACTGGCTCCTTACTGACCATGTGAAAAATGCTACACACATATGGCAAGCAAAAAGGGTCATAACTTGCTAGGAAAGGCAGCATAAAGAACAGCGCATCGGCCATGAAAAATGCAGCTTTATATGCAAGTTATAAAAGTAGCATGAAATTTGAGAAGCGGTGTCTTATCAAGCCCCGTTTTGTTGTGTCACAAATGTGCTTCAAAAGCGCTGTTATGTTGGAATAAAAAGGCTAAGGATGTGAGTATGTTATTATATTTAAACTTTTCTTTTGAACTTAAGTATTTTTGTTTACAGTTATTTTTTAAATTTATACTTATGTAATTATTAGATAACTGCTGTTTACTTTAACTTTTAAAGTAATGCTGATTTTACTTGAGTGTAATTTTTAGCTATATGCAGTACAAAAGTGAAATCTGTGATTTGAGTTTAATATTTCTCCAAAAGCTAAACAGCTTATTATAAACAGAACAGATGTTCGTTTACACAGAGCAGTCAAGAGTTAATATTACCTCTTGTGTTTCTGTGTTACAGGCTGGCATCCCATCTTTTCCTTGATTCAGGGGGGTCCTGGGGATGCTGGATCTATCCAGCCCCTGTGGATACTGCCTGTGGAGTGAAAACATCAGATAAGTATTTAACAGGCTGTGCTGCTCAGGGCAGAGCTAACCATATTACTGATTATGTACATACAGCCTTAAAGTAACATTTAAACACTGAAGAAAAGCAATAACCTCAGGCTGCACATATTAAAATGGCAGCAAAATAAGAACATTCTGCAAAGAGAACTGATTATCAACACTTAAATATACATTTGTTGCAAATATTCTAAAAAAAAATGTTTTAACAGGAATTTATATTTTCCACAAACAAATCTTGATGATTGTTGTTAGATGAGGAAAATAAACTTTGGGACAAAATCAAATAGATTTTTATTACAATAATGTCTTCACCTGACATCATGGTTTGGTCTTGTTTTGTGAGAAACAGAGAGCTTTCTATATGAAATAAAATCGTAAAATCAAATTGAAAATTGACTTTAGGATTTCTTTTGTATCCACTGAAGCTCCTTATTGGCTAAACACACCTGATCCAGGCCATCAGCGACAGATAAAACAGGATTTCTGGAAAACACCATGTTGTATTCACATCCATTTGCCTGTCTCACTGAGTACTGACGACATCTCTAAACCCTGCTCCATTTCTAGACTCCTACCTCTCAGGTGAATCGTCCTGCTGATGAACATTGTTCTCCACCAGGCTCCGGCTGAGGGAGGACTTAATGCTGGCCTCCACGCCCCTCTTGTCTTGTGCTGCAAGACCATGCGATAGGCCATCCAGGGCAGGGTTAAGAGATCTGGACATGTAGGTGTCCGCCGAATGAGGCCGCTGACGAAAAGGTGAGGTAAGGCAGGGGGAGAGACGATTGATTAACGGAGTGAGCAGATCAGCGTGTCCAGTTTTGCTGGGCTTAACCAGACGGTCCACGTGGATGCTGAGCATCTTCTGCTCGAAAGCACAATTGAACGCTCCTGAAGAGAGGTTCTGCAGCCAAGAGAGCAAGGACAAATCCAGCTCGTCACAGCAGTTCCCACACACCAAATCCACCCCGAGCAGCACCTCACCCTCTGTGATCTCCTCACCCGTCGCTTTACTCTAGTAAAAATGTGCAGAAAAAGAGATTCTGTAAAACCTTTCATATTTTAAGACACGTTTCGTCAAACTTTCTGCAATACTTTCATTAGCAACAACTGAATGGGTCCTGGAGCATCATTTCACCTGACAGAACTCTACACAGCACTCATAAAGGAGACCTTTGATGAGCAGCTGGAAGAGGCGGTTTCCGCTTGCCCTGAAACCTGCTTCGCTCAGCTTCCTGTCGGCAGGGATAAACTCTCCAACCATAGAGCAGACCTCCTCAAAGCAATGGACACGAGCCGTGCTCGGGTTCCAGTCTTTGAACTCTGCATGGTGGGTCAGGCGTGGCAGGGTGAGGAGGAGACACAGCTTGCTGTAGTCTTCTTTGGTCGGGCAGAATTCCTCCAGGCTGTGGAGGCACCTTACTGCTTGTTGCATGGTGAGCTCCAGCTGTAGAAGACAGGAAACTCTGAAAACCACTGAGGGGGATTCAGTGTTTACATTAGAAAAATAGCACTTCTTTCACATTGCTTCAAAAAGTCCTATAGGAGTTTTTAGCAAGTCTTTTTTTTTTTTTTAAAGTAATTCTAAAATGAACTTAACATTCATCAGCTGGATACATACATTTTGCGGGTCTTCGACTGCTGTCATGGCATTATTCACACACAGAGCTTCAAGGAACTTCTGCTTCAGAACAATGTACCGAAACCTAGAAATACAAAGTTTAGTTTAACTGGTTGTATTTTCTACAATAAACAGATAAACCTTTACCAAGTTGAAAAATGCTAAGTTAGAGAACACTGGAAGTTTAAAATAGAACATCATCACATTAGTCTTTTTCATATGATTTTTTTATTGATTTTTTTTTTATCAAAAAAAATTATAAAAACCTTGTGTACCGCCCTTTAACTGTTTTTGAATGAGGTGAATAAAGTTTGAGTTAGTTTACTTTACTTTTTTTTAACTTTAAACTACGTTTTTACTTTACAGTTACTTTTTCTTGATGGGGTCAAAGAGCCACATGTGGCTCCGGAGCTCAAGATGCAGACCTCTGCTCTAGACTTGTACTTGTTACCCCGGTAAAATTAGGTCTGTAAGCAGTCGATAGATGAAACATAATAAACTAACATGTTTTGGTAAGGTGTATAGGTGGGTACGGGGGCTCTGAAGTGCAAATCACATTAACACATCAACGCAAAAACATCACAACGACAAAAAAAATTAAAAAAAACAGCATTACATTTTAGAAATGAAAACAAAACTTTAGAAATCAAAAAACAGTTCCAAAAAAAAATGAAAGAAAGTTAAACGGAAACATTTCGGACAACAAAAGCAACTTCCAGAAATTAAAATGAAATGTAATAAGAATGAAATGAAATAAGAAACCAGAAAAGGTAGGTACATTGGAACATCACTGATTGGATGATGACGTTTGTACCTTTTCAACTCAAAGTTATTTAGCATGACAATGTCTTCCAACAGACAATATTTCTTTTATGCTTCTGATCACAACCACAGCAAAAGTTTGGTGATTGCTCAATCACCTCTGTACCTAGCAAAACATCCTTCTGTTTTCCCTCTTTTTCAAAAATCAAACATCATCATCCAATCATTGATGTCCCATCCCACCTTTTCCGGTTTCTTATTTAGCTAATTTTTTTAACATTTCACTTTGATTTCTGGAAATTATTATTTCTGGAAGGGTTTTGTTGATGTGATTTGCACCTCAGGGCCACCGTAGATGGGCTCTTCTCACATTGAACATGAATAAATGCCTATGATCTTTTCCTGACTGTTACTTATTTCCACCATCATCTCCCACCTTTTCTTGTCAAACTTCTCCATTCCCTCTAAAGGCTGGATGAACTGCATCACCTCTTCCCACTGCCCATCCAGAATGAGCTGCCTGGTTTTTAAAAAAAAAAAAAAAAAAAAGACGCTTGAAGACCAATGAAAAGCTATCAACTACAACCTGTCAACACTTACGCTGTACATCCTGTCATACCTGAGAAACAGCATGTCATCAGAATAAAGCCCGTTGATGACCCCGCTCTCCTTTTCCAGGGCCAGCATGCTGATGTGCAGCTTTCTGGAGTTGAGGAAGTCGAGAATCAGCTTGATCACCTCCGCCTCCTTGATGTTAATGGCTTCTTCTGCAGTCATGGTTGGGAATTGGCTGTGAAACAATACAATGATTAGAAAGTGCATTGAAAAATGCTTCTATAATTGTAAATTTAAAAAATAATTAACTACTATAGAGCACTTACTGCAGGCTGAGCTGAAAGAACTGGAATCAATAAACTGAAATGCTTCTAGAGGAGATTTGGCCGACAGGTATCCTCAGGTTTGATGTTACTGTTCAACCCAGAATATCTGTGCTTCAAAAAGATTTACATGATCTGTTGAGAAGAAAAGGATGAAAAATAAGAAAACATTCAGAGCTTGTGATGCCAATTCATTTCTAAAAAAATTGCATGTGGCTAACGTAATGTTTTGAAACAATTTTTGAATCTGTTAAATATAATATTTATTAAACCATCAAAAACAAAATGTCAGTTGTTTTATTGTTTATTTGTTTTTCAGTTTAAGTCATTTTTCTTAACTGAACAGCCCAAATAAGCAGGCCTAATGCTTTACCAGCAGAGTTATTAAATTCTAGCTGTTGGCACAAAAAGTTCCAAAACCTGTTATTGCTACTAAGTGTTGTCAACAGTGACTTTTTACTTTCAAAATAAAATAGCTTGAAAGGTATTTTTTCTCTCTGATTAATCATGCCAAATGAATCAAAAGGTGTAAAGACAAAACTTCTTGCCGATGCAACTAACATATTTCTGCTGCTCGTCTCTCAATCAATCTCTTTTTTTGTAGAGCATCTTTACTCAGCATGCTGTAGAACATGTGGTGCTTGACGTAAAACACATATAAATAAAGTTTAAAAATAATATTTGAGATAGAAGGGTAAAAATGTACAAATGAAAAACCATCCAATAAAATACTTAAAAATCAGCAAGTCAATTAATGTAAAGGATAAGTTAAAAACATTTGTCCTTAATTTACATTTAAACATCTCCACAGATGCAGAAACTCTCAGATGTTCAGGTAAATTCTTCCACAGATGAGGACCACAGCACTATATATGCGTTCTAGTGCTAAAATTATTTATGCAACAAGGAAATTCTCTTTTAAAAAAACATAAATGTTATTGTTTAGATTAAACTTCAAGTTAAGCATCATTTTTGCAAAAATGCATGAATTGACTCTTTGTAAAAGTTGGGGGTGTTTACATGAAATACTTTGTTTATTATATCATATGAGAGTTTACAGATGGATAATCTCTGTTATTCAAGTCTTTAGTGTATTTCAAACAACTATAAATGACGGATTAGTGTGCTTTTTTGAAATGATACGAATGTGCAAAGCCTGCAACAACATAAATTATTAGGGGCAATATAGAAAGCGGTGCAGCCTCTGGTGTCGGTGGCACCACCCATGGTCCCCCACCCCCCAGTGCGTGCAGTCATAACAACATCCCGGTGTGGAAGCTCAAGCTGGTCTGCAGCCTCAGCGCTTCATCTGCGCCCTGACGCACCTTTAATTCACCATGACAGCACGTATTCCCCCCATCCACCTCCATCCATCTCCATCCAACCATCATCCATCCCCAAAGCATCTCACTGCATAGACGCGGAGAGACACCGATCCGCAACAGAACCCGAACAGAACCGCAGGCGGATGCTGCGGAGCGCCTCACCTGTGTGTGCGCCGACACGCCCGTCGCTGCGGGCTCTGAACGCAACACCGTCACTAAGAGAAGAAGAGGAGGAGGACTGGAGCGAATGAAGCGAATGAAGGTTTCCCCTCGTTATAGTGAATGCTCCCCTCACCTTAGTTCTTGGACACAGCTTGCGGTTGCCATCTGTGGTTGCCATGCGGACGTAACCCACCAATCAGCGGCCGATGACGCCCAGCGGTCTGTGGGTCAACCGGAACGAACACTTGGGGTAAAAATGCTTCATGGATACATAAAAAAAAAATAATCAAAATTTGTATAATTTTACAAGTACATTTACAAAACAATTCAGAAAAAAGGGGAAGGGGTAAAGGCTGCCACAGGCTTTTTCCAAGGGCATTTTTTCGTCTACTCCTGATTCACAATGATTTAATTAAAGAAATACTTAAAAATATTTTTTAAACTTTATTTTCTCTACATATCTCCTCCACGATCAGAAAAACGCCACACTCTAAAAATAATATTTAGGATATATTTGTAAAGATAAACGTTTTTACATTAATCTGACTTAATTATTTGCTTTGGTGATGATAAATAATTTTGTTTTATTCAATCAACTTAAAAATAACACGTAGTTATCAGACATAGTTGTTTTACTTCATTCAATAACTAAATTAAGTAAGTATGGCTTTTTTTAAATATAATTCTTTTACTGAGCCGTCAACGCGTCATGACGTCATCACGTAAGGACGTACTTGGAAAGAGCGCGCTGCGTATTAGCGACTGCAGACGCCCACTGTTATCAAGAGTTTCTATTAAGGACATTAGCATCAACTGTGAGCTATAATCATAATAGTTTTGATAAAAACGTGTTTGATAAAACATTAATTCCTTTGAATTTGTTTATTTTGAAATATAAAATATGTGATTGGGCACGCTGTCAGATTCAGCAGCGCAAGGAATTGTGGGATACCATTCCCATTGCCTGCCTGGATGGATTGGGGTTTAAGTGTGAGTTTTTGTCTATGTGTTTTGTTGTCTGGCTGCTTTTCGTTGTTTTGCCTAATTAATTTATCCTGTTACATGTAGAAGGATCCCAGCCAGGACTTAAGCCAAAGGATTCTCACTGTGAGGTAAGGGTGCTAATCACTACATCACCCAGCAGCCCCCTGATCTTCTTAAAAAAAAATCTCCATTAGGATGAGGTTTAAAAATAAACAGCTTTAAAAGTTGAGACCATGCTTGATTTTAATAAATGCAAGAACTAACAAAAGAAAAGAACATACAATGGAGAGTACATGTTCAAAACAGGAGTCATAAAGTAGCTCACATGAATGTTCTTTACATGATCCTTTGCATTGACCTTAAACAGCCAAAAGACGACCAACAAACCTCCCTTGTCCTAAATAACTTTTCCAAAACCTTTTGATGGTCACAAACTCCCCCCACCTCTAACGTATTACTGAAAACATCATGCAATGAGACTGCACACTTTGAAAATTGCATGTCGTGATAATTTGCTCCAACGACAATAAAACCTGAAGACCAGCATCTACCCGTATGCAGGCACAGGGATCAACACGCCCTTTTCTGCCTTACATCATGACTTTGATCATTTATAGAAAAACATATGAAGAAAATCACTGCACATTTGTTTTTGTCTTTCCATTTTACAAATGAAAGTAAAGTTCTATGTTTGATATTTATGCCTTACTTGATGCCTTATGATACAATCAAGTGCCATGATAACAGAGAGGATGCAGATATGAAGCAGGTTTCAAACGTGACACGTCGAAAGAACCGGGCAGCTCTAATCATGATTAACTCTCCACCTGTTTATACAAAGAAAGGAAGTCAACGCATGACTGTCTGAAACTTTTGGAAGTGGCTTTTAGGTTATATATTAGAAGCCTGAATTTAAATCTGTTTGAGTAAATGTGCAAATAAAGGTAACAAAAATACTAAGTTACACGTTCTCTAGGTCACTATTCTTTGGATTGAAGATATACGCCGCACATCGGAGCATGATTTTATGATTGTACATTGTCTTGCATTATATTGAAGTGATCAGTGGGATTTTTTTTCAAAGTATAAAAAAGAAGTTAACATTTGTTTTATTAGCGTATAAACAAACTTGGGTTCATCTTTGATTTTAGCAGAGCTCAAAGTTCCCAACAAAACACCTTTACCGTTTTTCAAATGCTCTCATTATATATTTTTTTTGCCTAAAAAAGACTTAATTTTAACATCCACAACTTCCAAAAGATTCAGAAAAATCCTTTTTTTTTTAAAGCAAACAACAAACCTGTTTGTATTACAGTATTACATTTTTAGACTCTCAGACTCACAGGTCTTGAAGCAGTGATCAGTAGGAACGTCCTGCGGTCTTCAAACAGAAACCACTTTCTAAAGAAGGGTCTTAAAAAGCTGAAATCACTTGACTGTTAAGCAGAACACACATGTACTGTGTGACTAACACTAGCTGTATGCAATTCTTGTTATTTTATTTTTTTGGCCCTTTAGATTTTTAACATTCCTCAATAAAAGTTACTGTACCACAAATAATCAAGAACAGTTTTTGTTGATCAGAGCCTTAAAGCCATTCCTCTTGTGCTCATTGAATACCTTAACATGTGCAAATGTGCAACCTTATCTATAGGTTTGCCCTCATTGATGCTTAAATGTAATATTCCATAAAATTTCTGGTCTTATATTTGGTCTTTTTCCCTAAAACAGTATTAAAACTACAGCCAATAATACCGGTACTTTTTATACTTCTGAAAAATCTTCGCCACAATAGACTAAAAAGAGTTAATTACAGCTTACGTATATGCAAAAAATATAAAATTGTTTAAAGTTGAAAAATAGTTCAACATTAAGGTAATCGAAATCAGGGACAGTTGGTTGTTGTATATTTGACACATTTTTGTTATACATGAGAAATAAGAAAATAATTAAAAAAACAATGTTGATTTGCAAATTTGTAGTATTCCTGCAGTACAATTTGAATGCAGTACTATCTAAGTCAAACTGAGTATTTTTGGTTTGCATGTTTTATCCTGTTACTTATTATAATGGTGCTTTAAAAATAATGAGAGATAATCAGTAAATAAACTTAAATCAAATGGAATCTAATGAATTTGCTTGCTACTGAACAGATTTATTAAAAAATGATTTTATTATTTTTAGATAGTTTTTGTTGTGTACTTGAACTACAAAAAAAAGAAAGAGAAATGAACTGGGATGCACCACTAATGTGCAGCTATTTAGCCTAAAAGCAGCCGCCATCAGTGTGTGAATAGGTAAATGGGACCTTGATGTATAGAGCTTTGGGTCTTCGAGGAAGGTAGAAAAGCGCAATACGAGTATACGCCATTTCCAGTTTTAAAGTGACCCCGCTATTATTTAATGAATGCACAAAAAAAGCTTCACTGCAAGAAGTAATTGCTCAATGTGGAGGGCAACACATTGGTACAGGGAGGCAGACTATGAGCACGGGGCAGGAACTTTGAGGAACAACACTTTTAAGACCCCATTTTTAAAAAAAATGTTCTTGATTAAATATGGTGATGTATTCCCATAGACATAAAGACAAAAAAAAACATCATTTCAAATACACAAAAGTGTGTGCTTTACAATCACTGCATGGCCCTTAAACACTAAACAAAATATCCATCAACAAGAAAACACAAATTCAAAATATTTGTGTACTGAATAAAGTATCCCTGCATTCATATGGTCTATCTTGCTTTTTGGCACAATAAACAAGAAGAAAATCAAGAGAATAAAACCATAATATCTTCAATTACTGCTTTTTATGACAATCTCTAAAAGCTTCAATGATCACATAATTCTATCATCCTTCAATAAATAGTGTCATACATTCCAAATGCTCATGATTTCCTTAAAAGTCTTGTGATTCGGAGATTACAGGCGGAGAATCAGGATATGAAGAAAAAAAAAACTAGCACAGAAAAGACACATTTTCGCACATCTAGCTTGCAGGTGTCTGAATCTTTATGGATATGTACAATGAGGTGCAAATTGAAAAAGATTTTTGAGGAGATGGTCATGGTTGTTGGATCAAGGTCGACTAGGAGGGTGCAGGCACTACTTTTTTCGGGGTGACTGGTCTCTTGGTTTGCCACAGGTGGTTGTGGATGGTCACGGCATCCACACTGGCTGACATGGTCTTGGCTGGTATTTGACTGAACTGCTTCTTGTCTGAGTTGTACTTGTAGAGCCCGTCTATCATCTTGCGCGTGATGCCCTTGGGCCCGATGCCCGTCAGTTTGGTCATCTCTTCTGTTTCGGGGCAGTACGTGTAGAGAGCACGGAACTGGCAACCTGCATCTCGGAACAAAACCAAGAAGTTGTTGGCCTCGGATTTGTCCATTTCCTGTTAGCAAAAAAAAAAAAGATTAGACCCTAAAGTGACTTATAATTTGATAATTTTGAAGGACTTCCTTCATACTTACCTCAAGGATCTTGTTCTTTTGCCCTTCATTGACCTTGCCTGCGAGGCAGCAGTGAGCCAGAGCATTCTGGATAATGTGCTTGTTAGATTTGGCACTCGGCTCCTTGTACAACTTTGGTCCTGAAAAAAAGCAGAATACAGAACATCGTAATAAAACTGCTGCCGTAGCAACCACAGAAAAGGACCCGCCTCTCTATTTTTACTCTTCTGATAAATCATGTATGAAGATTTAAGTGTAATCCAATTTTTTTGCCAAAGGAATGTGAGCCACCATGTCCCACAGTTTTCAATGTGGTCACATGTGCCAAAACAAATAATTGCAAGGTAGAATGGCAAAATGCAAAATGTATCTGAAACTCAGCGACTGAAAGCTTAAGAAAGGCTGCACCCACCCGTATATTCCGTATTGGATGTAACAGATGAGGTGGTAGAGGCATTTTCCCAGTCTCTTTCTCCATTCCTGCTGCTGGAGCGACTTTGGGACAGGAAGTCGTCTGCAGATTCAGGCCTGAAGCACAAACACACTTTATGCTCACATGTTCTGTGTTTGAGTCGATCTAAGTTTAGCAAAGCACACCGCAGAAAGGGCAGAGGTGCTAGTTAGTCAAGGCAGAGAATTTATTTCACATTGAAATAATAATGAATGAAATGCTTTGAAGCAAAGCTGGGTGAGTTTTGGGTTGAAAAAACATTTTATCCCATGCAGTACATCTCTATTTTCCTTTCTATACAGAAAAATGTATTTTTTTATGAATAATTTAAACTCACTCAAGTTACTAAACTTAAATGTGCATTAAAACTTAAAAAAAGGTCAGTAAGTGCAACTAAAGCCAAAAGAAGCTTCAAAGTTCAGTGAATAAGAGGATGGAAATAGGATTTTCTGGATGTTAACTTGAGGAGTTCAATGGTTTCATCTAAAATTTTTATCAAGTGAGGATTAAAAAAGATAAAAAAAAAAAAAAATTGAGTTGAAATTCATGTGTAAAAGTTATTTGACTGTTTTTGGCCAAACTTCAGGGACAATCTCATTACAGAGCGTTTCACAGCCCACATGCTTAAACTCTTTCAACTTAACAGCTACACTTGCTAAAGACACGTCTAAAATACGGCCCTGAAACAAATCCTTAAAGAAGCTTGTTTTTTTTCTTTGCTGCGGGTTTATAAAGAGTTTTGAAAATGCTGTCTGGAAAATGCTCTCTAATGAGATCTATCAGCAAGTTTACAGGGAAAAACGTGATTACCAAACGAAACGAGTGTTTGTGGTTGCAAAGTGCAGAAAGCAAAGCTTCAGATCAGTTCATTGAAAGCTGTTATGAGGCTGTTGGAATAGGTAAAGAGGATGTGTTGCCCATGCCTGGAGTGTTAACTCAACCCCTAAAAGTGCAGTGCAGGATCTGGATCAGGAGAGCGTGAAGTGCCACCAAACTAACCTCATCCTTCTCAGTTTAGGAGAGCTCAAAAAGTAGAAGAGACTGCTAGAGGCTAAACTAGAGCTTCTGATGTTAAACAGGTGAAGAAAGCAATAAAAATGGAAAATACATTAGAATTGAGTCATCCTGGCAAAGCAAAGCTTCTTAGCAGTTTTTATGATGCAAAGAATTATTATTGTTTTTTACGGCTTATTGGTATAAGAGCTGCTGAACGTTCTTTATATTACATGTGCATTATTAACTACACAAACAAGGTTCCACGATCTGTTACACTAAAAAAATCCTTAATCATTTTAAACACAAAAGCCCAATCTGAATTCTTCCCCTAACCCTACGGCTTGACCCTACTCGAGGGTTAGTTCTTAAAAAAATATATATATTTTGCTCAACTCCACCCCTCCGAATACTCCTACAATTAAAGGAGTAGGGAGACGCCGTAGGGGTAGAGGAAGAATTAGGATTCGGCCAGTGTCTCATTTTCATAGTTAAAAATAAAACACATTGTAAATAAAATACACAAACTTTCAAAAAAACACGCAAACGTTATCAAAGTGGTACAGATGAAAATATCAGATAATAAATGAGGCGGAATGTCAGAAATATCTGAAAGGTTTCCCACCTTGATGCTCTCTTGTCGGACTGAGCACTATCGCTGTCGCCCAGAGTGAGGGACGCTAGAGACAAACTGGAGACTGAACAGAGAATTTGTTATGACTTCAAACACTGGACAGTAAAATGTATCCTGGATAATTATTTAACTGCAACCCCCCTGACCAAAAAAAAAAAACCTTAGGAAACTTGATTTTTGCACTCGTTTTTCCAAAGCAAAATGGTGGGAATATACGTCAGACATCCAGATAGTTGCTATATGAAGCGGTTTTTATTCTAAATTCAAAAGGTTGATTAACATTTTTAATTTTAAGTTAAATGGCTGATATTACCGCTGTCATTTCATAATGGCACTAATGTTTTTTTATTTATTTTTTTAGTTTAGCTGAACAGTTTTATTTGAACATTAATGAAGTTCTTAGGAGGCAGAGCAGAGCAGCAGGACACAATTATGCTTGATAGAATGAATTTCTAGGAGTCGTCTCCATGGTTACCTGTGGCTGCTCGCCTAGGCGTTTTAGGGGAATCAATGCTGTCACGATGCATGGACTTGGGTCGGCTTCGCCTCTGCTTGGTTCCACCACCTGCTCGAGGTTTGATGATGGAGTCCATGTCCTCCATCAGCTTCAGCTGCTTCCGCCGAAGGTATTCCTGCTTGATGAACTCCTTCCTGGCTTTGTCTTCCTCCTTTCTGACACGCTCCTCTTCTGCTTTCAGTCTGATCAAGTTAAGGGATGGAGAGAGTGCGTAAAAACAAACTTATGCCCAGTCACTTCGTGTTTTCTGGGAAGTTGTTGCAATAAGAGAAAACTCAAACAATTTTAGAATTTCCTTTTTCCATTATCTAGAAGTGGAAGGATTTATCATTTTTATTTTATTTAGGGTGATTGAACATATATGTAGGTTATGGTTTATAAATCTGACATATATTGGGTTTTTCGGAAAGTAAGTCAACAACTTTCAGAATATTTAAAATTCAAAATCTTTAAAGCTTCTTCTAAAAAGAAATGATAGACAAATGTTCATACCGAGCTTCCTCCTTTTTCTGCTCCAACTCTGCCTCCAGCTGCATCTTCCTCTGCTGGTTCTCTTTTTCTCTTCTCATCCTTTTCTCCAGCAGTGCAGCTCTTTTCTGTGCCATGTTCTCCTCTGCCTTTCCATCCTCCTAAGGAAAAAAATACATCAATTTGAGGGAATATTGAGTGCATAGAGACTTTTATAAAACCATTTTTTGTATCAATATTTCTGTAACACTTTAAGAGCGTACATTTTTTGCATGTAATATCATATTTGTGGAAGTAAAACTATTTAAGAGACATTAAAAGACTGAGCAAGATATTTTTCTTTAGTTTTTATGAAATGTCCTTCTAAAAAAATTACCTTTTTTACAGTAGACTACTAAAATATCTCACCTTCTTTAATATTTACAAAAGTAATTTATGTAAATAATTTATAAAACATTTTTTAGCAGAGGTCAGACTTTTTGGTAGAAAAAAACTTAAACCAGAATTCGATTAAAATGAATCATTTAAACGGAGGTTCCTCTTTCTCTACAGGCTAGCTTATTCTATGGATTTTTGATTCATGTGTAAATTCATTTTCTCAGCCATCAGCTTCAACCCTCGTTTCACCAGCTGTGTCTGAATAATTCACAGAAGCCCCAGTTTTCTGACCTACATTAAAGCCTAGACAGCGGCTGACAACAATCTCAAACAACAACTTAAGGACTCCATGCTTTCTGACTCACTAAATATCTCTGTAAAAAAAATAAAAAAAACTTTTAGTGAAGCCACTTTTATTTTGAGTATCTCATCTTGAGTTACCTTGAAGAAGAAACCATGACACATCTTCTGCTCTTCATCTACACTCTCGAAACTGTCTTGCTCCGCCTCCAAAGCATCCTCCATTGTCAGAACCTCTGGGAGCTCCGTGACCGCGAGTGCGACTTCAATTAAACCGCTTTTGGCTGGGCTAGAAGGTTGTGGCTGAGAAGGGATCTCTGTGGGTGTCACCGTAAAGGTCTCTACCACTGGGAGGGCCAGAACCTCTGGGAACTCCACAGTAGGTTTGGGTTCTAGAAATGAGTTCTGAACTCTGTCATTTAGGCCATCTTTTTTAATGTCAGGGATGCTGGATAGGTTGGGATTCTCTCCCTCCTGGGTTTGCTCATCTCCATCCACCTCAGTTTGTTCTCCTTTTCTCTGCATGTTGGGGGAACTAGGTGGGGAACTGGCAGCAAAAACATGTGGCATTTCCTTCTCTGGAGACAAGCCTGAGTCTGTCTCTTTGCTATGATCCTCATGAGGGGCGACTGTCTCTGGACTGGCAGCTGCCGGCTTCTCTCCCATGTAAATGAATGCGCTTACTAATGGCTGGCAGGGAGAAAATCTGCGCAGCCTTGGGATGCTATCGACAGATTGTGGGGCTGTTAGAACTCGGTTGTAAGGGGTCAACTTGAGCTCACTTGGTCGAGCGGCACGAGGATTACGTGAGTGGAACGACGCAGATTTGCGCTTGATGTTAGTTGGAGAGCAATGAGTGGAACGAGGTGAGTCGGCAGGAGAAGAGGGTCCGGAGGACCTGATGACGGCTCGAGTGTGTTTCTGTGGTGAGGGGTTGGCATATGAAGGAGGGATGACCCACGCTTGTTGATGCTGCTGCTCTCTCATGGCCATGATGACTTCCTGTTGGTGTGCTAGCCGCTGCATTTCAGCCTGGAGGAAGGCTAAAGAATGATTGAGCTTCTCAATTGATCGTGTGTACTCGGAGAGATCCACTTCAGTTACATGAGAATGGCTTTGTTCTTCACCTGCACCTGGTGATTTCTGCCAACAAGAGGCTTTGCTGTTTTGTTCAGCTCCATCAGGGCTGTCTGCCATGTTCCTTCCAAATTTAAAGGTGGGACTTGTGCTCGCTGACTTTCCTTCTCCCTCAGTTTTTACTCCTTCAGCCCCATCACCTTTCCTCTTCACTACATTCAGGAACGCAGAGTGACCCATTTTTTGCCTATGTCTTGTAAAAGCAGCTTCTACTTTCTTCTTCTGCGCTTCAATGGCTTTCCGTTTCTCCTCCAGCCTCATCCTCAGATGTACCATCTCTGTAGCCATGACTTGAGCTGGATCGTTGGGGGGAAGCTGGACTGGTGTAGGGGATGGGTGTGTAGCAGCGGGCGTTGCTGCTTGTTGATGGATAGGGCTGTGCTCAGGGGTTGGAGCCCAGGAGACAGATAATGGAAGGCCAAACTCGGAGCCTTCTGGTGTAGTTTTCATGGAGCTGCTGCTGCCTCTGCCTGAATCCTGGGCTGACGGACTGAGCTTCCTCATCTTCTGCTCAGCAAAGCTGGTCAACTTTACTGCTGAGGGAGATTTGCTCTGACTGCTTGGACTGGGGCTTGGTGTCTCCACATCTAGCTCCATGTTCACAGAGCAATCTTTCAGAGAGGAATCTTCATCCAGCATGTCCTCTGTTCTAATATGGATGCCAGTGTCCACCTCTGTGGTTTCTGTAGGGCTCAAAGGGTCTTTGGAGTCCAATTCTGATACTGGGTCCAAGCCACCAACAGCGGCTCCCTGGCTCTGACTGTGCAGAAAAAATCCATTACTGACACCTTCTACAGGTGGCCTACTGGGGCTGTGGATGATCTGGAGGGCTTCTTCCACAGAAGGAGCTTTTTCCAATTCTCTACCATGTCTGTTGGGGTATTCTCGCCTGATAGGCTGTATGCCTGCTAGGCTGTCTGGGCAGCCCTCCTCATCAATGCCAACACTCTGACCATTAACTGGCTGAAAGGACAGGTTGCGCTTCATTCCTCGGGGCATATGGTGAACTTTAAAACTCGAACCATCATCAGTGCTGATGGACCGGACCATGCCACGTGAGGAAAGAGGAGCGGAAGCAGAGTCCTCTCTGTCAAAAGGGATGTCAAAAGACACGCCATACGGCCCAGACCTTCACAGACAAGACATTTTTATTAAAAATGTTTTGCTATTGTTAAAAACTACTGCAAAAAGTTGATCAAAAACATAATTTAACAGTAACAGAATTTGCTTAAACACTAACTATAATTATTTAAGGGCTGTATATTGCATCTAAACAGCATGACTTGCCTTTTCTCCTTGGGCCAGGTGCCAAGATTACCATCGACAAAAGACATTGAGGTTGACCTCTTAATTTCTCCTGTATGAGACAGCCAAACAAAGCAAAAAGACAAGATCTTTACTCTTGTATTTTGACCTGAAACTACAATTTAATTACAGAGAGAAGAATACCTGAGTTTCCCGTTTGTGGTCTGAGGGGTAAGCTGAAAAATACAAAATGACACGTGTATCAGTTTGGTGTTATACACATGCAAAATAATATATTCGACTACTGAACTGACTGTACCTGGGTCTTTCAGGACTTGGAGGCCTCTCCATAAAACTTCTTTTAGTTGCTTTAGAAACCGCTGGCAAATTTTTGATCAAAGATGAGGGCTCTGAAGTGACACAACACAAATAAATAAATAAAGTAAGCTTTAACTTACAACGTATAGTCTTCTGCATCATCATACATTAAATATTAATGGGTTTGTTTGATAAGAATTTAACATTTGCCTTCAATGTCCATGATTCTTGGCTTCACAAAAGATGGCGTGACGACCTCAAACCACCAAAAAAGCTCGGCCAGGAACACAAGGTAGTTGCTCTGGAAAGAACAAAAGAGTTGAATTTTTTTAACTAAATTGTTATGTTTCCCAGGTCAACATGGGCTTCAGACGCATACAGGTTTTGAAAAACCTTTAGAAAAGGTTTTTCAAAAGGTGTATTGACTCTTTACCGCTAGCAGGTGTCACTGTTGACATTTCCCATCATAGTTAAATGTACAGAGAAAACACTCCTTCTCTTTTGCCTACTCAGCTTGTGATGGTATTGAGGCTAAAAAAACCCACTATCAAAACCAGAACAATTGTAAACAAGCACATATGAGTAATAAAAAAAGCCATAATTTGTTTTCATGTGAAGTCTGTTTTCAGGATATAGAACCAAAACAAGAGTAAAAGCAAAACATGTTAACAAATGCCAAATATGCCATTTTTGAACCAATTGAGCCTGCTGGAGGATTTTGTGTGTGTGTGTGTGCGTGTGTGTGTGGGGGGGTAGCAAGAGTCCCGACACAGCGACTCCTGCTGCTTCATCATCGCGGTGATCAAAAATCCCACACCGTCACAGCTCTAGTTTATATCTTGTGGGACACAAAAAAATGCGACTTCTCCAGTACCGGTAGCAGAACTGTTGAGGTCAGCTCTTAACGATACTGCGGTCTTGATGAATGTTGCCCGGGGCTCGGTACCCATCCTTATGCCTGTGTGTGTTTATTTGGGTCTCACCGCTGATTTTATATTGTTTAAACATTGTGAAGCACTTTGCAAAGTGCTATATAAATAAAAATGTACTTACTTCCGTACTAAGAACAGCAGAATTACAAAGAATTGACAAAAGATGCAAATACTTTTTTGTTGTACTTCTGAACATAATCTTTTGCTTACATGGATAAACTCACTATGACACACTATCACCCAATATAAACAGAAATCTCATTTATATAACACAGGACAGCTCTTCTAATATTGAATCTGCAGGCTAACCGCCAAACTGAAATACACATTCCTTTTGACACCACTGGGTTCAAGTGTTGAAACCTAAATCAGCTCAACATTCACACTTTAAAAAAAATGGTACAAACAATAATTCTAAATATCCAAAATTTTTTATGTAGCTCTTAATTTAGTAAAACTAGACAGCAATTTATAAAATCCTCAGGATAACTATGCAAATGATGTTTTATCTAGAAACACCAAATAAATAATTTAGTTTAAACAAATGCATTCCTTCTTATTGCATTTAAAATTCAAAGTATGATAGGATTTTTTTTTTTGGTGATGGGCAGCTGTTTTCCTCTCAACACAGCTTTAGAGAAAAATGAATGCAGCAAAGCAGGAATGACCTTGAGGAAACACACCCTCTACCTGCCCTCCATTTACAGCGCCACACAAAGCCAGTGGTGCATGATCTGCAACAGGGACACTTGATTTGCATCATCGGCAACATTTCTGCACCACCTAGCACTCATGCGCATAACATTCACCCTTTAACTCTTCAAACTGGAACACGAGAAGTATCACTGGGAGGCAATTAGCACCAGTATCACCGCTGTTTTCACGGCAACGGTTTATTTTTTTGGAGGCCCTTTTTTTGCCGACATGCTAGTGTATACAGCTGCCTTTCTTTTTGTGAGGGTGTGCAAAGAAAAGAACAGATCGTTATCGAGGAGTTAAAGTAAAGAGCAAGTCAAATATTTACTTTACACACACTTTTTACTTTTACGGTGAAAACATCCTATCTCTTTACAAATTTAAGTCTCAAGCAACCAAAAATCAACCTTCTAGTTACCTTTAGATGAGCTCAGGATGTGAAGAAATCCTCAATATTTGAAGAAAGCAATAAGGCCATGGAGGTCAAAATTTATACTTACAGCACAGTCTACTTGTTTACTGTTATTGTTTTTTCACCCATGAGAAAGCATCACATTTCTGCCAGAGCTGCATCCTTAAGGAATCCAGGTCTGCAGCATTTTCAGGTTTGCCTGTTTCTGATGTCAAATGAGGGACTTGTAATGGCTAGAGGAGTCTGACTGGTGATTAGAAGAACAGGGCTCAGATTTGAAGCAGCAGTCGGGGATAATCCCGTCTGCAGAAGCCCCCATGCTGCACGTGCATCCAGCCAAATGCGTTGCTTTAATTAAAAAAAAAAAAGAAAAGCATCACACAGGTCATTCATAAGGACCCTAATCCTATCTGGAAGAAAAAAAGGCTAGACCACACACTGAGCATTCAAAGGGCATTAGGGTCAACGATTACTGGGCCAGAAGGTTGATTAAAGGATCTACAGCAAATTTAGCAGCCAGCAAGAGAGCTCCACCTCAATCTGCAAAGACCACTCAATCAGCCTGACCATGTTGGAGCATCTATGCATGATATTTGTAGAGTTTGAACAGACAATATGGTAAACATTTTTTTTCTCCCTCTTAAATTGACAGATGATGTGCTGTAAATTAACTAGATGGAAAGGCATTACATAGGTAGACGTTAACCTGATTTACAAGCGTATGTCCATTAGGACAGAAAGGCTTTAAGTACCAAATGTGTTATGTGGGGGAGGGGTTCCAAAAGGTTAATGTTTTGTCTCTTAATTAACACAACGTGGAGTGAGCCACATTTCACCAAATAGGCAAAATGCTCCCTTTTTTGACTATTTCTATTCACATATGGAATAATATTCTATTTAATTGAGAAGCAAAAATCCCGACTCAATATGAGGCCTTGAAGTCTCATTTACCTGCATTTCAAGTCTTTTAAAAACCTAAAACATAGACAGAAACTTTAACTCTTGATCCAAGTGCCACCAACAAAAGTTACACACGAAAAAGCTTGTGTGTCTTGTTTCCTTTTTGTCCTGTTCTTACCAATTGCATTTAGTTGTGGAAAAACAGGCAACTCTTCAATAATTTCAATTAGGACTGGGTGAAAAAAAATCAATTGAATTGATCTTCACATCTAAAATGTAAAATCCATTCATCAGATCTATTAATCCATTCTTATCTTAGAGCAATCTTCACAATTATTTGCAGGCAAACAAAAAGCTTTTCTGTTATTTTTTAGGATGTTAGAAATACATATTTTAGTAGTTAAAATTAAACCATTGCTTATTTTAAATGATTAACTCTGTGAACACTTGTTTTATAAAAAAACAAATAAAAATGATAGAGAATAAAAGTTTAATTGAATTGTTTAATTTTAAAGTGGGATTGAATCCTGCTTTTCTGAATCAAATTATTTTAGATTACAGTGATGCTCAGCCCTAATCTGAATGCTTATCAGCTGTTAGTTCCCTGTTAATGAAGCTGTTTATTCATTTTTTTTAATTATAACAGGTTCCATGCATGAAATTACTTTGATTTGTGTGGATCAATATCTGTCTTTTATGTTAGAAATGTCTGTCAGTTTTGTTTTGGTCCAAGCCCAATCACACCTGACAGAAGAACTAGCCCAGAAACTGCTTGGACTAAATACATTCAAGATGTGAATTTTAGTGGTTTCACACGGTTTTAAGTCCAACCTGCCTCTTCATCTCCAACTCCTCCCCTGCTCTGTATAATGGGGCCTCCATTAGAGTGACGAGCCTGAGCACTGCAGGTCTGCCCGCCATGAATCTGGGTCAAGGTGACTGAATCCAACGGGTTCAGTATGCAGTTTAGGCTGCACCACTTCTCTCAGGCAATAACTCTGCCCTGCTGGGACAGTTTTATCCCTTCAGACACTGGCGTCAGCAGAATACTGCTGCTGGCAGCTTCACACAACTTTATTTGCTTTTCGGCATTTAGTGCGCGTGTGGGCTCTGGAGAGCACGGAGCCTGACGTCGAATAAGCTGGGCAAGAGAAAATCCGTCAAAAAAGAGGTCATATTTCATGAAAAAATGTTTGCCGTAGATCATCAATTGGTGGTGCTGATGTTGGCTCATGTTTTTCTAAAACCTTTTTAGGAGAATTCTGGGTTGAACAACATTTATTCTTTGCAACATCTGTAACAACAACTACACTGAATGCTGAATGAAGCAGGAAGTTGAATGCTTTAGACTTGTTTGGATCATTTAGCACGAGTTTTATCCTTCCTCTGACTTCTATTATCCCTGTGCTGTCACTGTTACGCACATGAAGACATGTTGAGATGACATTTAAGGTAAAGTCAGGCTCATCCATCCAGACC
The DNA here is from genome assembly GCF_053564925.1 of Oryzias latipes. Classification (NCBI taxonomy): domain Eukaryota; kingdom Metazoa; phylum Chordata; class Actinopteri; order Beloniformes; family Adrianichthyidae; genus Oryzias; species Oryzias latipes. The sequence continues at coordinate 13,733,885 of NC_136240.1, forward strand.
AAACTGCAGCACTCAGCTAAAACAAGTGATGGACAGGATGAAGCAGGGAAGGACACCAAACCAGACAAAGAAAAGTATTTGCATTGTGTTTGTCCTTTTTAACCCTTGTGCTATCCTAGGCACTTTAACATTGGGAGTTGGGTCATCTAGATCAGTGTTTTTCAACCTTTTTTGAGCCACGGCACACTTTAACCTTGACAAAATCCCGCGGCACACCAGCATCCCCAAAAAAAAAAAAGCAGAAACTCAGTCTGTATTGATCTACAGCCCCCCCCCATCCGGCAATCTGACGTGCATTTTTGTGATAATTGTGGCAGAAAAAGCAGGAAGTTGCAGATGTTTTTTCTAAAAGATGTGATAAAAGTTAAGTTACATACAAACTGTATGTTCGTTGTGTTTTCAAGACGTGTAACAATGACAACTCATTGTACGCTGAGGCGCTGTCCCTTTCAAGCCAATGCATCATGGGAGATGTAGTGCGACAACTGGGAAAAAAGGGCAGAAAGACTAGCGTCTCTGAGCTTCATGGTTATGCTTACTTGTTCCACGGTCTGATACCGGATTCTGTGGAAAGCTTCACCGCTAAAGACGAGCTTTAGCTGGTGTTTTTGTTGGAACTGAGAGAGTTATAAGCTAAATTGGAACAAGGAAGTGAAGACTTCAAACACTTCTGATTGGTCAGACTGATGACATGTGATTAAGCCTTCAAGAATGATTGGTGGAGTCGTGGAGACAGTAAAAGCTGCGGGACTTTTCAGAAAACAGTTATTGCTGCAGCTAAATCGCGTTACCATCATTCTTATCAAAATGTCTTTAATAGAATCAAATAAACACAAAGAAAAAGTATTTTATGATCTTTTATATTCCTAACTACTCAGTGTTTTATCAGGAACTGTTTGGATGAACAAAGAGCTGATTTCCTGGAGATGTTAATTGTTTTGAGATCAGTGAATGAGGGCAATTTTCCACGGCACACTTGACCATCTCCCACGGCACACTAGTGTGCCGCGGCACACTGGTTGAAAAACTCTGATCTAGACGCACTAGACAGTGTGCTAAAGCTTTTTTCTTCAATGATTTGTGATCTTCACTGGTGTCCATGGATTACATGAAATCTTTCCACCTTTATCCACCTTTGTCATGGTAGGAAGAACACGTCAATGTAAAGGTGGGGTCATCTAAGATAGCACAAGGGTTAATGCTTTGAAAACGTTGAGGTATTTGAGGCACAGGTGGAAGTAGGGCGCTTTGAAGACGTTCCTGAGGAGGAAAGACTTTGTGAGGTCTGTGACCTGCATTGGTGGAGGATGAATTTCATTTTTTGTTTAATTGTTCTTTGTATGAAAAACACAGACTTTTTTTGTATGAGGTAATAGAAAAGTCCTGATTTGGTTCTATAAAGATAAAATTTTATGTTGGCTTTTTGAAAATGAAATTTTCTTGTTTGCCAATTTTTGTGGCAAAGGCATGGGAATGGACACTTTGTTTTCTGTTAGACTGTGATTGTGTGGGTTACTGTATTTCTGTGATGGCCATTTTTCTGTATTTCGTCTTCCAGTGTCATATAAGCCCATGCAGGCTGGGCACATTAGTGCATGACACTTAAATAAAATCAAACTCAAACTATTTGCTCATTCATTGTGTGACTCTAACAGCCATCATGCGGTTTTGATGAAAAACCTTTTAGAAGTAATGGAAACGCATCCACAGAGTTATTTACTGTGGTTGAGTAATGTCCAAGAAATGCTTTTCATCTTCTTTTTGAGGGCTATATTTTGATGTGAGCAAGAATATCTGAACATTTGAAAAAGCGGGTTTCCAGACAAAGGCGAGAAAATTAAAATGCTCAAGTGACCAAGATATGTTTTCATTGCCAAAGAATAAAAATCTGGGACAGAGTCAGCTTAATGCAGCAAACAGGAGTCTTTCAAGGACAAAGCAGCAAGAACCACAAAAGAAGGTAGAGACAAACTGGCCAAGAAAAGTATGTAAAAAACAAATAGGGAAAACAGATTTAAGGAAAAATAAAAGACATGATAAAACAGACATGATGACATTAAATGAAGAAATAACTACGCTTTTGGTTACTAGGGACAATTTGAATTGTTGGGAACTCTCCCAAAAGTTTAAGACAAAAATAAAAATGGTTTTCATCAGGAATGTACAATTCAAGAACACATTTAAACAAATCCCACTTTAAGTCAGATCAAGTATTCTCTAAACACTAAAAAAAGAGTTTTACATAACTGTTAGTCTCCAATATTTCAAACTAAATATTTAGGAAGCACAATTAATCCATGATCAATGTATTCGGGTTTTAAGATTCTTGGCGTTTTTTTTAATAATGGAACCAGGTAATAGTGTACCTTGATAGTGGAGGAGGCGTAGAGCATGTCCTCCAAGCTGAAGTGGCAGCAGCTGTTCAGGTTGTCTTTGCAGAAGTCTTGTATGAGCTGAAGATTGTACAGTCGATCAGCCAGAGACATGTTCTCCTTCAGGCAGATGTCTGAAGGAACGGACACAGAGCTATTAGGTGTTGGGACGATCCAATGGAATAAAAGGTCCAACACTCATTTAAGCTTTCAGTTTGATAATGACTTCTTCAGAACAAACTCTGTTTTCTTTTTGAAAACCTGATTTAAAGTGCAAAAGTCTTAGAAATTCTGAGATTATAAAATGATCAGTCCAAGGTGGTGCTTTAGGTCAACCAATGTCAAAGTTGACTGTAAAAACTTGTGTTCTAATGACTTTTTTAAGTTAAGTACATACAGTGTGTTTGTGTGTTATTGGGATACTATAATGCAATCAATCGGAAGATTTTTCCGAATGAACCTCCAGAAGTAGAAGGCCTTGTAACTGCTTCCTTGAAAAAAACAAAAAAAACTGAAAACAGGAAAGGCATTTATAATTTAAACTTCAATATAAATGTGAGTTTTAGTTATTTAGGTGGCAGCCATTTCCCAGGTCTGATGACATAACTTGTCCTAAAGTCACCTGATGCTCTCTCAGCTTCCCGTCGACCAACACAACTGTCTGATATTTGTTTCCTCACCTTGTAGTGGTAGGACTTGAGGGCAGTAAAAGTGGATCAGAGCAGCCAGAGCTGAACCATCTGTGGTGTCTTTCAATAGGTTGTCCACTGGTGGAATCCATAGAGAATTCTGGGTAGAGGCCTGCTCTTTCCTATAGCGAGCCTATTGGAATAAAATAAAATAAAAAACTTTTTATGATGGTGCATTATCTTTCCAACATCTGCAGTATCTGCTCTTTTATGATTAAAAAAGGGGAAAACTGAGAGCATATTTTGGTTTCATTAAGGTTTAGTCATCTGTGAAAGTAATAAGTGATCTGGAACCTGGTTACTTTGAAGAGCAACATAAAAAAAACATTGAAGTTGGTTAAAGATGCATTTTATGGTATCTTTTTCTGTGTGCTGTATTTTTATTCTAATAAACTGTTCTAACTATAACAAAAAGACAAAACAGTTATTTTCTTAACATTGTCAGACAAAAATGCTCAGTTAGGGTGGGCTAAAACCATTTGAATCAGCTTCTCTCAGACATTTAATATCTGAAATGTTTTTTCTTTCTTGGTCATTTTCCTGGGAATGCTTTGCGATTTCCCAGTTCCATATAACCACATGGGAAACCCACATTAGCGAACATAAGAAATCGTTTTTGATGATAAAGTTTCATGCAGTATTTATACCAGATGTCTTTGCTACAGGACTGACAAAAAAGAGCCATAATACCATAAAAAAAAAATCAAGATAATTAAATGTATTGATCATTAATCTAATTATTTTCAGAGTTCTGGGTTTAAATGTATGTCTTGAGACATTCAAAGAAATAATTACAAGAGAATTGAATTAGAAATGTTCTTTCTTTTATTTACTAGCATGATCTTGATAATTCTACTCAATTTCTTTAAATATGAAACAATTTCCATGTATATTCTTTATCAGCTTAAGCCAGCAGGCCTGTTTATCAGTTAAGGAGTTTGGTACTGAACACAGCTTTCTGCTCACCAACTGTTCATGCACATCTGTGATGACGTAGATGGAAAATCAAATGATCCATGTCAATGATTTGCTGTACATAAAAAAAAGCACATGGATAGAAAAGATGGTGTTAACTCGATCGAAACAGAAATAAAAACCTGTGATGTCACAGCTTTGGGATGCACATGTGATAATGAGAGGAAATAGAGGAAAGAAAGTGATGAGACGGTCACTATGGGCACACAAATACAAGGATTGATTAGTTCACTTACAGGCACAAGCTTCATGTACCACTTAGTTGGAGACTGCAGAACAGCGAAGGAAGAAGAGAACAAAGGAATACCTGTTAGTGAGATTAGTTAGTGATGCGATTAGTATTACAATGAAAGACACAACTACTGTGATCCCAAAGGGAACAATTGAATTCGGTGCGAATGAAAATCCCACTCATCTGCAATAACCTTAGTATTGTGTTTTTATGTAAAATAGAGATTTTAGTGGAAATGAGAAGTCCTGACTGCACTTTAACACAATGAAGATGCATGTGGGCAGACTGAATTACAGCTGCAGTGACACTTTATACAGTTTCAAAAGCTCTGATATCGTGTAGTAAAAAACAAGAAGTGCCCTTAAAATACATCCTGAATGTCCTGAAAAATATTTGAGCTGTCTATAAAAAAAAAAGTACACTCATAGAAAACACATTTCTCTTTAGAAAATTTTTTGATACTATGATTACATAAATCTCTTTAGTCCACAAAAAAATATAATAACAAAATTAATTCTGCCAAATACATTTTCCGCTCTGATAACCTAGAGAATATTTAGAAAAGTTTTGGTCTATTTTTTACTTATGTGTAGTCCTCAAGTTAATTGTAATGAACCGAGCATCCATCAGAACACTATTTTCCTTGGAGTTTTTTCAAATCAGAACGTAGCAAAGTTTTATGGTTCTTCAAATGGTTGTTCTGAATTGTTCTAGAAAAACTGAAAAGTTCTGTAAGGTTTCTAATAAACTGAATAACCTTTAAATCAGAGCACATTCTGTAAGTAACCAAATAATAACTTCTGGTACAAGTAATATCTTTTGGTTCAATAAAAAGTCACATACAAGTTACTCCTACCCATTTATTTTGAGATGACTATTTCAACATTTTAAGAAATATGAATATCTACACGAATACCACAGGTTTATTGGCAAAATGATACAGTATACTACTAATGACAACAGCAGCTTTGCTTTTTAATTTAAATATAACATGAAGAAGTGAAGACTGAATATATTTGAACTGATGATTCAGAATAAACAAGTTTACAATTTAAAAAGCAATCAAGCCCCTGAAAGGGACATGGGTAAAACTCAACTTTTATCTCTTCACAGCAGAGAAAACACCAAAGTGTTTACATTTACACAAACCCCTGATAACAAACGTTAGTCAACTTGTGACTTTATTTTTTTATCTTATCATTCAAAATTCACCTTTCACAACTTATCCTCTCAATCCTGAACCTGCCTTGCTGTGTTTATCTTTTTTTTCCCCCTGCAAATACCACCCATAACTCTGATTAAACCTACACAGTTGTCCTTAGATGGCTAAAACCACCTGTTTAATGTATTGCAAAAACGACACCTTTTTAAAAGAATCAAATCAGATCTGCAACTAGAAGCAGACACTAGTTTTATCGGTAAATGTTTGTCTGCAGCAGCCATGAATTTCACTGCAGTTTACACGGGAACACGGTGTGCCTTCAGCAAGATTTGCAGTTGTGATGGCAACATAAAACAATAAGTCTTGTGTAGATGATGATCTGTGCGGAAGTTCCAACGACATGGCATTAAGGTTCCTGCCCAGGGCCAAGCAAGTGCATATCTTAATACTAAATAAAGAGCAGATGAGGCTCCATGTGTCTTTCAATAGGTGTCGTTCAAATGCAAACACAACCAACCTTTCTGTACTGGGAAAGATTTTCTTCTTTAATCCATATAAAATAAAGAAATCACTTAATTTGGCAAATGTAGAAATGCTGCCAACTCAGTCAAACACTCTAATACCAAGTACAAAAATAATCTCTAAAATCTTTTTAATTTAACTGTTTTGATCTTGAACAAACCTTTGATAATCTGCACAGCAAATACCAATAAGATATTATGCTAATTATATATCAAGGATTAATGTAGCTCATGTACTAACAACCTGAATGTTTATGAATGCTTAAACCCAGAGGTGAGCAAATAAACCCCTTTTTCAGAGATTTATAGGACTTTAAGCATAATGTAATATTTTGTCACTTATTTTCATTTTGCTGTTATTCAGTGGATCAGAGATAGACGATAAAGGCCCAACAGAATGCAGACAGAGATTACTCGGGGTAGACCACATAAATAATGAACAGACAGGCCCACACAGACAGGGATGTCTTACAGCGCTGAAAATACTGCTGATTCCAGATTCTGTTATATAACCGGTTCAGACACCAAACAAGGGTCACCCTGGATTAAATCATACTCGACGGAATAACACAGATCTTGTGGTGAAGAAAGTGGGCAGATGAAGTGAGTAAATATTTCATGGTAAATGACTAATTGCCCAATTTTTAAGAGTTACTAAATACTCGCTGAAATAAATCCAAAACACAGATGGGTGAGTCCGATTTTCTTCTGACAGAAGTTAAAGCTGATAAGGTTCTGTCAGGGGATCAAGTCACACATATGACAATGACAGTTCTGAGATAAATACATATTTAAAAGGCAATTATAATAGGAAAATCCTTTATAATATTACTTGTCTTACTTGAAACTGTCCCTCAGGCATCTAAACATGGCAGTATCAGGAGAGCTACGGGTGAGGGAGGAGAGGAAAAGGAAAACACTCACCCGAGGACTCCCAGCTGGCTCCGAACTCTGCGTCTCCTTTTTCTGCTCATGGGCAACAACTTCCTTCAGACATTCATTCACCTAAAAGAGTGGGGCAAACAAAAGTTAAAAGGGCCAAATGGTCTCCATGCTAAATTAACCATTTTAAATAATTAGTCTGTTATTTGTACTTTTACTCCAAAAGCTTTAATCCAAAAGTGTAATATTTATAGGAGCTTTTGCATTTTTTAATTCACCATCCTTATTAACTTGTCCTTTTACTTTTTTTAATAACCATGAAAAATAAAGTAAATGTGCTTAAAGCTTACCAAGCAATATATTTTATGTTGGCTGTATTAAAATAAAACATACTTGCTCCCAATAAACTGGATTGAGCTTTGTTGGCTAAAATCCGCTGTGAATTTTGGTCATTTCTGGAAATGCATTCCAACAAAGGAGCATATGCGTGGCCAGGAGCTCAACACGACCACCCTTCCTGTCAGCCATCGCCTGCTCTGTGAGGGCGTGTGAGGCTCCGAGCTGGAAGCAGCCCAGCGTTTGAACAAGGAGAATGAAAACAGATCGGTTTCTGTAGTACTGTATGGGGGAGCCACAGCCATCTGTGCATACATTACATGTGAACAGCTCCTTCCATGCATTCAAGGAAAGAAAAACACAATCTGTAACATAGCTGGATATAACAAAGAACAGTCTGAATACCAGATATTGACTTCATTAGAACATAAAGCACTTTTGTTTTTACATTACTCTAACATTTTATCTTAATCTAACTGATGAAAAATGCATGCCAAGCCAATGATCAAACATTTTACAAAGACTCTGGAAGAATTTAAATTAAATATAAAGTTAATGTAACTATAAAATAGTATGGTGTTCAAACTACAGCTTTTACAGCTGTGTAACTTGGCATGCATATAACCAGTACAGACCGTGTTAATCCAGGAAGTCACTGCGTCCTCCGTGTCATACGGCGAATCCACCTCAGGGTTGTATGATGAATACTGACGAATGCAGGCCGTCACCTTCTCCACACTCGCCGTCTCCACCGTGTATGCCATCATAAGAGTGTCGATCATTGCCAAGTGGGCACTCTTTACACAAAAAAAGAAGAAAACAGACAAAGGGAAAATTAGATGATAGAAAATTGTAAGCTTTAAGGCAGATAAATTGAATATATTAATATTGCTTCAATGTCAGTGAGGTCTGCTAGTAGAATAAAATCTGGTTTTGTTTGCAAACAACTGAAAGGTATGCAAAAAGAACAATAAGTAAGCAAAAAGAATAAAAACACAATTTTTTAAATACAAAAGACTCTTGGGTTTGTCTGACACACCACTGTGGTTTACTCATTTATTAACTTACACATGCCATCTTTTCCAATCTACATTTGTCCTTTTTTCATGGTAATATCTCTGGCAAACACATGAATGTACCCTTTATTACAGAATTACTAAAAATGGATCACTGATTGTGAATTCTTTCAGATGGAAATGTTGCCTTCATAAAAGGCCATCCATTGTGGGAGGCTGCACATCTTATGCCTGAATCAAAAGTGTGAAATACACCATCAAAAATAACTTTAATCATTCTAAGTGTAAGAGTGGTAAATGTCAGAGCATCTGGGGCTCTAAAATCAATTTCCTATCTTAATCAGAATTAGTGTAATGTTTAATTTTCACTTTCTCTAATTTGTCGGGCTGGCAGGAAAAACCAATCCCATTTAATAACACAGTGCCATGTTGTTTCCTGCTGCACTTCGTTGAGTTTGTGCAAACACTGTAAAAACAAACCACAGCCTCGCATCGTGTTATCCGTTTACAAAAAAATGGTTGGAGCTGGACAATTATTTTTCAAGGAAAATATAACCGCCCCCCACCCTCAGCACATATTTATAAAAAAGGCAAGAGATTGTTGCAACCCTCAAATTACTCTCACTCTTCTCATCATTCTGCAAAGTAATTTGAGAATACTGCTTTATATTTTCTGGGGTTTAAGAGGAAATAAGTACACACACCCCTCCCCCTTCAATATATACATTCCAACATAAACACACACACATGCACACACACACCCTCTCAAACACACATACACGCACACACATTTTGCAAGGAAGGTGGGACCTAGGACCATCTGCCCCCTACCCCTTCCCTGGGGGGGGGGGGTGCGGGCCCCTTGGCGACGGCGGCCGTGTCCCCTGGGTGCCGGCTTCCTGGGCCCAGCGGTGCTCTCTCCGCAAGGTGGGAGGGTTCACATTACACTTGAGCCGGGGGTGTTCGTGTCCCTGGGGGTGGGTCCTGGTCCTTGCCCCTGAGCGCTGGGCCCCGCCAAATTTCCAATTGTGGTCGAGCCTGGTCGGGCCATATTTACAACACCCCTTGTGGGCCCCCTTTTTCCCCGGGGTTCCCCCCTCCTGGGCGGGGGCTGCGGGTCCCTGCCTTGCTCCTCCCTGGACCAACCGTGGGCCGGGTGGGTGGCTGCCTGGAGTGCGGAGCGGGTCTCCCTTGAGGGGTCCTGGCTCGTACCTGGGGTTGGGGCGGGGGGATGCCCGGAACTCCTGGGTGGTGATGGGGTGCTCGTCTGGGGCTGTGGGCGTCCTTCTCCGGTGGGGCCCTGCGTTGGGCTCTCCCGGCGTGGCGGGGGGGGGGCTGCTCTCCTGGTTGGGCTGGGGCGGCACTCTCTTTCCCTCCGCGCCTCCCTGCTCTCTGGCTCTGGGGGCCTTGCGGCGGTCCTGCTGGCCCTGGCCTGGGTGGCGGTCTTGGTCGCCCCGGGGGGCGGTTGTTCCCTGCCTGTTCCCGTGTGGCGTTGGGGGGATTCCGGCTGCCGCTGCTGCTGCGGCGGGGGTCTTGGGGTGGGGATGGCTCCCTCCTTCTTCTCACGTTCCACCATCCATTTTAGAAGAACATAAAAACTCACCTGAGCACAGGTGTTAGCTCACCTTTGCACTAACAGTTTGCATGATTGAATGACTGAAATATTTCACACTAGTTGGTTTTAAGGCATAAGTATGCGTGTGAACACTATCTGTTTTGTGTGCATGTCGACATGTGGACATTTTTGCAGCTAACAGGTGTGTTGATAACATTCGAGTGTGTGTGTGGACAGGCCCCGCCCTTTTTGTACTACATTTGAACCTTACCGTAATGATAAACAACCAGTAAACTTGTTGCTTTATGCTGCTTCATGGTCTTATCCCCCCTCCCCTCCCATTATCACCCTCCTACCCCCCTCTCTCTCTAACATCCCTCCCTTTTTCTTCCCTTCTTTCCTTTTCCGTCCGGTCCAACACCCAAAATTTTTCAAACATGGTTGAAATAAATAAAGTTTGGCCTCAATTACAAAAGGGGTTTATTCAGACATACCTCTGGTTTGTCTGAAGATTAATAACCCCTATTGTTAAAGTAAAATATGTCCAACACAAGAGGCCCTCAGCTCTCATCTGCCTGCCTAGCTGTTGGACAGGACAAGTTATAAAAAATAAAAATAAAAAATAAATAAATAAATAAATTAAAAAAATAAGAGGAAATAAGAGGAAGTTTTAATCGTCTTTACCAAATTTAAATTCTCTTTTCATGTTGACTGACAACACACTATTTACAGAGCACAGGTAGTTATTCCAAGACCAGAGGCTTAATATGTAGGGATCATTAAGATTATGCACAATGTTTGGCAACAAGTCCCAAATTGTGAAATAATTAAACAATCCACTGCTGTTTGGAAAATATATGTTTGCCACAAAAACAGAAATAAAAAAAGAAATCAAAGTTAAGTACAATGGTTTTGGTGACCAAAAAAACAAATACTTAATGGTATTTATTAGTATAGCGCTTTTCTACCTTCCTCGAAGGCCCAAAGTGTTTTACAGTTACAGTCCCATTCAGCCATGCACACAAACATTCACACTAATGCCGAACACTGGCGCTACCTATAACCAGCAGGAGCAATGTGGGGTTCAGCGTCTTGCCCAAGGATGCTTCGACACATGGGCAGCCACGGCGGGAACTGAGCCTTCCAATCAGAGGCTGACTGCCCTTCTGCACCACGACCGCCCTAAACAGGCACAACTGTCTGATTTAATGAGTCTAACTCTGGAAATAAACTGATAAAGGGACTTTCAAGCATGATGTGCACGACACAAAACAACGATCATTATTTGATTCCCTTTAAAATGTTCAACAGTGAGTGACATTCACATTTAGGATCAGCTGACCATGAGTACAAACCTACCTGACATACACAAGAGGCTTTAGTGAGGGCTAGGATGTTTAAATGACAAACAAGGACTTTGATAATAAGAAAGAAAAAGCCCTAATGGCCAGAACAAGTAACAGCCTCTCTTACTAAAACAGATTTGCCTAACATTTGGAAAAATGATTCATATCTCTTATTTCACATGATTTCAATGTTTCCAAAATTGCAGCAACTGGCGACAACATTTTTTTAAAAACTTTATTCAATAGCATTTGATAAACGAGGTTTATGTGTAATGTACAGTCATAAGTACAGTCATAATAGTAACCAATAGACAAAGTTTAAGCCCGTTCCTCCAAGCTGATTGCGTCCCTAAACATTGTGAAGACTTCTAAAGCTCTAAGAAGATTGTTCTTCAAGGTCATTATCGTGTTTTCATTGTACTGGTGCATCATGACTTTCTGGGGGAAAAGTCATTGATGCTGAAAATGTAGCTAAGACTGAGCATATTGTATATAAAAGTGCATGGTAAGGAAACAGACATGTTAATACATCTTTAATAAACTTTATTTTGGAAAAAATGGTCAACTCTTCCAAGCTCTTGTCTATAAATTTATTTAAAGATTTTGACTGTATGACATAGTAGTTTTTTTAGTATGAGATATGATTTACATAAACATTTTTACCATGACAATCTGGGAAGTCTTATAGGTCGGCAATAAACATAACCAATCAAATCAACCTTTATTTATACCACACTTTTCCAACGCATGTCACTCATGTCAAACTAATGATCTGCAAATGCCTTAAAAACAAACCAATAGAGAAAAGGAAAAGACAGATGGAAGCAGGAGGTCATTCTGTTTCTCCCACATTGAGTCCCCTGCAGTTTGCCTGACACAGGTACACACAGGTGGTGTAATTTTAGATCAGAGGGTCATGTAATATTTAAATGCTGCCTGCTCTTACCGTTAAGAATCTTAAAGTTCAGGCCTAATGCTGCAGCAGATGACAAGCTGAAGGCATCTGGCTTCAGGTAAACTCACGCCAACTCAGCTGGACATGAAAATTCACTTAGCTGTCTTCCTCTCTTGACCTTTGAAGGTTCCAAAAGTTTTTAATTGTTCCTATGGATACAGTAAACTTTCATAAATGACAATAATAGATCAGCTATATTATCTATAAAAAGCTGTAAACACTAAAAAACATCGTGTCCTTGAAGAAGTACAGAGTTTCTTCGAGGGTTGGTGGAAAAGATCCTAACCACAAAGAGCTTTTGGAATCAAGTTTTGAGGTTTCCTTAATTAATCAGTAGACTTTAGGATACAGGCGGGGAATGTTTACTACTTCAAACCCTTTTCTTTTTTTAAATCTGGTAGGAGACCTTGCAGTTGGCATTTTGGGAATCGAAAATGTAGTTGTGTTAAATCCAGCGTGGAACTGGCTCCTGATTTCTTATATTTAGCATAGCAGGGCAAAGTCTGGTACAGTTTTCCAACTGTATTGCTTAATAAATTCTGTTGTTGCTTTTAAAAATAAGCATTTTATTTTTTTAACAATCTTACAGAATTTTAACTTTCTTATTCTCATCTAATCTTGCATAACAAGTAAGGAGGCTTATGTTAAGCACTTTTCTTTTTAATCAAACAAACAAAAAACGAACAGTTGGGAGGAAACATATAAAGTTGGAAAGTAGAATACAATTTTGTAAAGAATTGAAAAAAATCTATACAGTGGTTAACTTGTTTTGAGCTGTTGACGCTTGAGATGTCAAAAATTAGATCCGTTTTATCATGCTTTGCTGACCAAAAGTGTAGAATGAACTATTTAGGTAAAACAAAAAATGACATCAGAAATATTGACTGACATCAGTAAAACTAGATTAGAGATGCTGAAATGAATATGTGCTATGAGTCTTGGACAGTTTTCTTGTTTTTGTCAGATTGTGTAACTTGGTTGGAGCTTGTGTTTAGTCACAAAGTATGTAGTTAGAGCAGAGATAAGGCAGGATCGGATGTGCATTTTTGCACTTGAATTCATTACTGTTGCATTATGGGTCTGTAATCCACTGCAGACTAAAAAAAACATTAGTCACAAATCTCTGCTTTGAATTGTAAAGAATATTTGAAAGAGTTTAATCAGACTAATGTGACTATACTAATACCACTCATTCTGAATAAAGGAGCTAACATTGCTTATTCAAAGTGGAACATCTCAGTTCCTATCTGAAAATTAAATTAAACCAAAAGGATGTTTGCCAAACAACCAAAATGATCATTATATTGTCCTTTATAGTAAACTACAAAACAGAAAAGTGATTGCCCTTTGATTAATTAGATTGGAAGCATTTTCCTTTTCTACAGAGGCTGTAGCCATATGCAGCTTCTTCTGAAAACAAAATTTTACCTTTTCATGGGGACAAATTGGCTTTCAATAAACTAAAATAGTGCTGTTTTATGGATTGCAAGTAAAAAGAATTCACACAAATTTAAATAAAAGAACAGTATGCAGAGAAAAATTGCTTTACTTGACAGATGAAATCCTCTTTAAAGTCCCACCCCAATCATCTTTGGATCTCCAATTATTCCCAGTGGTCTAATAATTATGATAACGTAGTTTTCAGCCTAAATCACATGTGTCAAACTCAAGGCCCGCGGGCCAAATGTGGCCGGCCATGTCAATTTATGTGGCCCATAAAAGTTTTTATTTTCTTGGAATAAAGAAATAAAAATTTGTGTGTATTTATTAATATCTAGGGGGAATCAGACTTGAAATATCGGATTGTGCAACTATGCATTAGTGCTAAAAAGTTAGAGTAAACAAATAATCAGTTATTTAACATTAAGGAGTAGTTATATTTATCTTTCATTACATTTAGTCACATATATAAGTTATATCTGGCCCTTTGAGGACATCAGCTATGCTGATGTGGCCCTCTGTGAAAATTAGTTTGACACCCCTGGCCTAAATGAAAATAAAAAAAACATAGTTTCTGTAGAGCGGAAGGAGTTCATTGGAAATTCACCACAATTGTGGGTGGGACCCTTGATGGGGAGAAAGCCCACACCCCTTCCCACCCTCCATCTGTTTGCACTCTCTCCCGCTAACTTACAGCCTCTCACACCCCCAACCTAACATTAGCGAGCAACGTTGGAGCTATCCAGCCGTACAGTTTTGAGCCAGATGCCAGCTCAGACGACGAAAACGAAGACGTCCATAGATCTAGTCGAATTCAAGCATTAGAATGGATTGCAGCGGGGAGCTTTTGGCTTGCCGTAGTAGATTCTACGTTACACTTACAAGCGTTTTCCAGCTACACTTTTGCATCTGCCCCTGATTCAATTTGAGTAAAGAAATACTCAGAGATGCCATTTTACGAAAAAATTCTATACATGTATTCCATCATGAGAAAAATGCCACAAGAACATGTTAAAAACACCAAAAAGTCTGATTTTAGATAAGAAACAACTTCCACCTACCAATGAAAATGTATTCAGAATACTAATAACTGCTGGTAAAAAGCAGTTACTAGACACTGGCTCCTCCCCACTGATCCCAGCTTGGACAATTGGATAGACATTGTAAATGAAATCTGCCAGATGGAAAGACTAACCTATTCACTTCGGATGCAGTTGCCCAAATTTTTGAAGATATGGTCACAATGGATATTCTGTTGATCACTTGCAACAAATGGAAGTAATGAACATGTCTGACTTGTAATTATAATGAAAATAAATGAATCCCTGAACCCCCCACCCCCACCCTTTTTTTTAACTTCCCTTCCTCTATAATAATGCATCCGCTGTTCCCCGTTTTGTGTCTTGTTAGATACTTAGTTATGTTTTCGGAAAAAGAAAAGAAATGTTGAGAATGGTAATATAAGTCATGGCTCCAAAATTGGCCCTAAATGAATTTAATTGAATTGTTTTGCTTATCATCTAAGTGAAAACATTTAGGAAAAGAAAAAGGCCTATGTCATGTAAAATACATTTTTTGAGCTTTTAAGTGTATTTTGGTCCGTACACGCATTTCTGAGTATTCCTCTAAAATCCTGTGCTCTAAGTACCAGCCCCTCCCAACCTACAAAAACGAGTGGGTTCTCATACTATGAAGTCACATAGTGGGGAACAGCCCCTTCCAGGAAGAGTCTGCGCTGCCAGCACCGCCCCCAGTCTAACACACACACTTTCTCCACGGAGCTAGTAGTGATCGGCAAAACCCTTTCATTTTATTTGCACAATAAGCACACCCATCATTGCAAAAGTTCGGATGTTTTTGGTTTTCGTGGGTGAAACGCAAACACGCTGTTGAGGTTGCTCTAGGTTGACGCCATGAAATTGGCGACACCCACACGGAGTGAAAGGCGGAGCCTCAGAGATCGAGTCATCCTACTTCCTGGTAGGAAAAGGGCTGAAAAAATAACAAATATTTAATAAAACACTGTTCTTTAGAGGGCCAAAGGTAACATATTATCATATATATGGATATAGTTTACTCTGAAAGGCTTAAGAAAGCCTGATATAGGCCCTTTAAATCTTAATATCGACTAAAACACACTCAAGTGCAAAGTATAACAGACAGATGCTATCAGGCTATAAGATGACCATACACAAGGTTCCTCCACATTTTTATAATGCAAGTGGGTTAGAGTTGTCTTTGCACTGCAAACTGGCTGCAACTTTGCTGTGGCTGACTGGACTCTTGCTGCCTCAGCACGTCTGAGCTCATATTGTTGCTGAAGGGTTTTTCTTTCTGTTTAACACTCATGACAGCTCTGTGGATAATTGTTTATGCCGTAAACAGGCTGCATGCATCCAACCTTTTTTGTATTCTCTCCATCATAGCCTGAAGATGCTCACACTTGATGCAAACGAGAACATGAAGAAAATGCAGTGCACACACCACATATGCAGGCACCACCCACTCCTTTAACGCACATATCATTGGAGTGCAACCATGGAAACCAAGTGCCTGCCCATTGGGGGTTACGAGCAGCATAAGAGAGGAAGGATAAGGGAGAAGTGTATTCTATGGTAGTTGTGAATTGGTATGAAGTATTGCACATTGTTACTATAAACCATAGCACTGGGATTGAGAAGTTGCATTCTATGTGTTGGTGTTTCATCTAATTCTATCATCAGATCCAAAAATGCACATTTTGACGGTTTTAACAAAAATGTAGCTAATTAAAAAACAGGAGCTTTATTGCTTTTTAAAGAATTTGAGTCTAATACGGTCTTTCAAAGTTAAAGACAAATTGGATTTTTTTTTTCTGGAAGCTAAATAAGAGCTTTTGGACTGGAGATATGGACATTTGATATCTGCTTAATTTTTGCTGCAGATTTCAGTGTTTATTGAAAGCTGCAGCAGTTAATCAGATCTACAGTTTTTCTAAAATAACCTAGCATACTCCACCATTGCTTTGACCAAACACAAACTAAACTTGAACCATATTCAAGTAACGAATCAAGTACTTTTACTTCAGTACCACCTTCTTAAATCGAGAAACACAATACTGTGTTGGGTTTTTAAATGCATCATAGCACAAAAACAGAAACAGCTAAAACCAGTGTGTTGACAAAAATCAGAACCGCTTTTACTAATTCCTGCCCTTCAAGCAGCGCTTGCTTGGTGTGATTAGTAATGTTGGAGTCATTATTTCAGACTTCCCACCCACATCCTCCTATCGCCTTTATTCGTTGGGAGCCTTTCAGGTGGATAAGAGAACCTGTGATATGGAACATGTGTGTGGGCGGAAGAGCTGGCGGTAACTGCGATGTGGATTCTGCATCTTCACGTGCAGGAAACAGTCACATGGCAGCAGACAGAGGGATGAGAGGGCAGAAGATGACAACAAAAGAGAGATGGGGGGGTGCATGAAAGAAGGACTGCAGGGCAACTAAAACTGGCAACCCAGTGAAAATGTCAGCATATGCATTTCCGAGTTATGCCAGACATACACCGATCTGACACTTCTGCTGACTGATCCACTAGTGGAGTCTTGAACAACATCTCCATTTGCTTATTCCGAAAATTTAAACATACTTACATAAAGTTGTGCATGAAAAAGGATTCAATGCTGCTAAAAGTTCTCACTGCTGGTAGGTTAGAGCTTTGTTTCTTTACTAAAGTTTAAAATCCTCCTTTTAGTGTCAAGATAGCCTTCTTACTTTAAAATAGAAATCCATTTTGGCTTGTTTTTGTGCTTTGTGTAATAAGATATGGTAGGGGTGGAACAATGCATTTTAACAACAATTCGATTTATATCATGATTTGTGGTTGCTCATATGTTTCGTAGTTGATATTGATTTATTTTGAACGATCTCATTCGCTGACCTAAAATCCATCCAGAACATCTTCAAATATTTAACCAGTGTGACTCAAAGATAAATACTTGTGTACTGAACAGTGCAGGTGAAGTTTTCCAGATTCCTTCTATTTCTTACAAGATAATCAAGGGTAAATTCAATATGTGTAATAAACAAACAAGTAAATAAGAATTAATGGCAAATCCATTCACATTTTAGTTTCCTAAAGTCCAGCCCACTGTTGTTTTCCCACATCAAAATAATCCAAACAGAACATTACAGTTTTTCTCAGTCGCTTTAGTACAATTTTCAGATCAGAATTGAAGTTTGCAAATACGTGTGTGCGTTTCTCAAAACAATTTGTGCAAACAGCAAAACACTATGGATTTCTTGCAAAAGCCTGTAACTTGCTCAAAATCTTTAGTTCATCTCTCAAAACTAAGTCTTTGTCATTGAACATGTCAGTGTCATCAGAATGTCAAGTCCTTGTGTCATTGTCTACCAACAAGACAGTCAAATGACTTAGTCATGTTGTCAATATAACTGTGTACTTTAGAGGGAGGTTCTGATGTGAACTATGGCTAAAGTTTGGATGACAATTATTGTACAATGTAAGTTACACCTTTTTTGTTTGATTGCAAGAGACTAGACAAGATTCACATTTACACTTTTATTGTTCATATTGTAATTTGTTGACAGACCATGTCATACCAACACAGAAAAAACCCACTGCAAACAGTAACACAAAGGGAAAAAAAGATAGGACAATATTCTGTACAACAGCACAGGAAGTGCATTAGGAATTGGTGTGGTCTTCCTATACCTCTTGTCGTTCCTGTATGTTAGGCCACAAATTCTCATCCACATCACAGCGAATATCCTCTCTTGCAATGCAGCGAAATATGGTTGTCACATTATGACAACTTGGTCAACCATTTTGCAGTTAATGACTTATACAATGAACTAATGACTAGGTGTTTTGAGGAGTAAGACTATTGCACAGTGAACTACATAATACATTTTGATCAACATGATATAAACAATTGATAATGTAGCAAAGAGCAGAGAATTGTACATAATCATTTGAATGGATGTACCAAAGCAATTGCAACTATTTCAAAGAAGTGAGAAACTGCTTATATGATGAGCACAAGTGACATCATGATGTGAAGATTGAACAAATAGTTTTGGGAATTTCATTCTGATCTGAGAATTGTACTAAAGCAACTGAGAAAAACTGTATTAGAACATTCTACCACACTGTATGGCAGTGCTTCTCAATTATTTTTTTGCAAGGCCCCCCCTAGGAAAAAGAAAATGTTTTGCGCCCCCCCAACCCCCCACATACACACTCACGCAGTGACAATATATTAGGTTAGTATCTATCTATTGTGTAAGTATACCTAAAATTGTATCTTTTAACATTAACAAAAGAAAAAAGCAATATAGATCCACTTTTAATAAATATTACGGTAACTTTATTTAGCCACACAGAAACCCTGTTATAGTCTAAAACAGAAAAGAAGCTTAAAGTGCTTGAAATAAAAAATCTGTCATTCCTTATTTAAACTAGAAACCTTTTGACCAACTGAACCATTTGATGCTGAGAAAAATAATTCAATCAATTAATAATAATAAATGTAAACTGAAACATTAACACAGCAGCACCAATATATTTAACCTTTTTAGTCTGAAGAAATAGGTAAAAAACATTGTGCTGATTTTTTTTCTAAATGATCTATTTATGATCTCATAAAGCAGCTGTTTTCCTGCATTACCTGCTGTCTTTATGTCAAATACTGACACCAACTAAACGAAAAGAAGGCAAAGAATACATTTATGGAAAATAAAGACAAGTAATCAAAATGTCTACAATAGTTCATTAAGAATGACATTATTAGCATGAGATGAGGAATCTAAAGGCACGCCATGATCCTGGTGTTGCGTAATGGAGGCAGCGCTCCGCGTCCGCGTTCCACCTGGCAACCTGAGCCCACTACCCCTCCCCTTTCGTTCTCACACACGCCAGCCGCGTGTGTCAGGAGACGGGAGCAACTGCAGGGACGGCAGTTCATATTTTCAGGCTGTTACAAACTCTGTCATAGAACAGATAATACGAAACCAATAGTGGCGCAGATTTTTTTCCAAGCACTGAGCTTGCCGCCATCGCCCCCCGTTAAATTTGTGGCCCGGCCTATTGCCCGTATTACCTGTGCCTAAAACCGCTACTACTGCGCGCCCCCCTGACATCGCATCGGGGGCGCGCCCCACTATTTGAGAAGCACTGCTGTATGGTCACGTCTTTGCTAAATTCAAAGTGTTTCCACACATTGGACTGGACCGATGGCTGTCATCACACGTGTGTTTTTCTGCTGTGATGCACTTGGTTGTTTTAACGTTACAGTAGAATAAACCTATCATGCATCAATCCTAATGTTATTTTCCAATATCAATATAATAAATTCAGTATAGGACAATTCTATTAACAACTTGCCTCGAACAGATCAATCTGGTTGGATTGTCGGAATATAAATCGAATTGTTGATAAAATTGTTACACGCCTAAGAAAAACTCTGAAAATGTAGAAAGTCATTCATATTATAGGAGATTTAGTAAGGTCTGCCATCATTGTGCTCATGTGTGAATAATCTAGTTTCACCTTGTTGGCAAAACTGCCATTAAAGTATAAAAAAAAAGGCCTTGCTTTTGCCAAGCTCCAAAAAAAAAGATGTGCTGTGAAACATTTTAAGCCAAATTCATCAAAACGTAATTGCCTTAAATATCATGAATCCACACCTAACGGTCATTTTACAATAAAGGAAACCTGTTTTTTTCATTTTTTTATCACATTGATCAGTTTGCTGCATGTGTTTATGCCAGTTTACCAAGACCTACCACATCTTCCAACAGAGCTTTGAAAGGGAATTATTAGTTGCAACAGATCAGGCCTTTCAAAATAGCAACTCAATATAACAACAGCAGGTCTCACTTTTGCAGCAAATACCTTTAAGTATTTTTATGTGAATAACTCTTTGCAGATATTTCATTAAATAGGGATGACTTCACAGTTTTAAGCGCATTCTCAGCTGCTGTGCAAAGGTGTCACCCTATGAGTTCCTAACAGTTTTATCTTCTCTTCCACTAAAAAAAGTCTGTCCCATACAGAAAAGCATACAATCACTCTTCTAAAACGTACAAATGTTGGAGAAGAATGTTAATCCTTTTTCTTTTTGCTCTTAGTCACAAATTAAAAGAATAATAAAAAATTGAATCCTACAGACGGTCACAGCAGGCAAAGAAGTGAAGCCATACAGAAACACAAACCTCTTGACAAATGAGGTTTTTAAATGCGAAACCCACAAAAGTTAAATAACGTCTGACTTTACATAGAAGACAGATTAAAACCAGCATGGATGTACAAACAGACTGCAGGCCTACTGGGTGTTAATGGCTTCTCAATTGCTATTCACTGAAGCACTAACGCCTCCTATTGGGTTTTTGCCCCAAAATAATGAGTAGACTAACAGTAATCCATTAGGCCGTTTACCAAGAGACAGACTGAGACGCCAAACAAAAAAATCTTGGAAGTGTAGATGTGCGCTTTACATTTTACTCTTATGCAGAACACAAAAACGCAACACGCTAAGTGACTGTCAGAGTGCAAAGCTGGGAGTTGAAATCACTTCTAAAAAAGTTGTAAAAAATGTAAAATATATTATTGGCTTACTTTTTTTCATAATTTATACATGTAAAATAATTACAGCTCAATAAAAGCATTGTCACAATAATAAAGCCTTCATTTTCTGTAAGAATGTTTATGTAAATATGCAACTTCTAGTTTCTGAATCTTTGCACCTTAACCTGTGCAATTACAGATTAAAAAACATTACATGCAAACATAGCAGGAGGAAAGTGTTTGTGTGAAAGCATGACTCAGTGCTGAAAGAAAAAATAAAACAGAATCACAATCTATGTGACAAAGACGTGTCAGAAGACTCTGCAGCAGGGATTGTCATTTAAAGCACGGAGCCTTAAAATGCCTTAAAACTAGGACCATACAAAAGGTTTCTCACCATTTGCAGAGGCCTCTTCCGTAGGTCCCTCTCAGTGACCAGTCTGTCCTGGTCGGTGACATAGAGACCCCGCTGGGCCAGCGCTTGGATGACGGCGTCGTGACCCAGCAGCGGCTTGGCAGCATCATTCCTCAGGATGAGGCTGCCCGCCCTGCAGTAGAGATCTGCAGAGAGCAGGAGGCTGGCCACCGGAGGTTTCAGATGCTCCTGTTCATACTGGTCAGTGTAGAAAGGGTTCTTCAAGTCTGTGGGGATGCTGTCTAGAAAAAAGAAGAAGACATAGACCTGGTGTTGAGCATAACTTGGCAACTATAGACAACGATTTGGAATAAAAAGAGTAAGTTACATTTAAATTCAATAAAAATATGATATAATATAATCTGCTATTTTTTTCTTCTTTTTTTAGATTTTTGCATTCGGCATAATTGGACTACATTAGACGGAGCCAGCTGTCGCTGATAATGCTCATAATTTAAAATAACCACTTTTCATTCGTACCATTTGAAAGCATTCTAAAATGAACGTGTGTGTGACTAGACCTCACCGTTGCTATAGCAACTGCAGGAGGTACAGAACCCGATCAATTCATCTAGTTTCTATCGCTGCAGCTTCCAGCACCCTGGGAGCATCCTTCTCACAGCCTGCCTCATCAAAGGGGGTCTTCGTGTGAGCGTGTGCGTTCATCAACTCAGGGAAGCCCACTGCACCGGGACGCTCTGCGATTGATTTTAGCCCACTATGTTTTATTGCTTTTGGACCGCGTTTGTCGTTCTAGTGTTTGCTAAACATAATGAAACTGTACTCTATTTAGAGTTTTCCTTTCCAAACTGGGCTATAGATCCTGTGTCAAGAGTGGAAATATCTGCACACACTTAAGGATCCACAGAAAGTCGGATAAATAGATCGGAACTTGAATCACTGAACGGCGTGTTTACACAGGAAGATATAAGGAATTGAGTGATGCAGGTTGAGATTTTATCAATGGTGCTTGCTGCCCATCATCCGACACACAATGTCACAGGAAGTGCCAACATTTTATAAAATTGATCATGGAGGAGAAATGAATAATTGCATTTTGTGCCTGGCTGGAATTCTATGACACCAAGTCTTTAATTTATCAGAATCAAGCTGTGAAAAAAAAAGCCTGGAGCAAACTTTGAGAGGTTTGCACTGTTTTGACATTTCATACCAAGCCTCTCCTCACTGTAGTTGGCGGACATGTGCTAGTAAATAATAGAAACAGAAGAAGAAGAAGTCCCTCCCTGCTCGTGAACACTATGGGCTACACACACGCTCTTGAATGCACGTCAAGTGCCTGGTGTGTGCGTAGCTTCTAACTGACTAGAAACAGTATGGATATATTAAGATTTACTCCGTCAGTGTAGAAGACAACTACACATAGCATCATCAGCATGTTTCTTCTGTAAATTATACAAACACAACACAGCAAGAAGAAAAAAAGTCTCATTCTGACCATCTTTGATCTATTGTAAAAGCCTTCCCAGAGTTTTTTTTTTTTTGTTTATTATATCGTTTTTAGCCAAAATTTGAAAAAAAACGGTGCTGCTTATTATGGCATAGTTTCTGCCATGCGGCAGCAGTTCATTAGAAATTCAACTGGATTTTGGGCAGGACTGTTGACCTGGAGTAAGATCCCCCCTCCCTCCCGTCCCATCATCCATTACACTCTCTCCACCTTACTCACAGCTCCTTACAACCCAGAAGGTAACATTTCCGGTGCAACAAAAACGGCGAGCAATATTGGAGCCAACCAGCCGTACAGTTTTGAGTTGGCATCAGATGAATAGGTCGAAACTCTAATCCTTGAACTGTGTGTTTACACATCAGGAAGAGACATAAGGAATTTAGTGACGCAGGCTAAGATTTGATCAATACCACTGCCTATCCGCTGATACACAATGTCAATCACAGGCCTAAACTGACCAGTAACAGTATGGACAGCTTGACCAGTATGTTTCCTCTGTAATTACAGTGTAAGTGTA
Organism: Oryzias latipes; assembly: GCF_053564925.1. Lineage (NCBI taxonomy): Eukaryota > Metazoa > Chordata > Actinopteri > Beloniformes > Adrianichthyidae > Oryzias > Oryzias latipes. The sequence continues at coordinate 13,757,332 of NC_136240.1, forward strand.
CATAAACCCAACGCACACACACATACACACACACAGACAGCATTTAACATGGAGGTGAAACAAATATGTTTTCCCACATACTGTAAAGAAATTGTAGTCAGGTTTTTCATCTTTAAATATCAATATTCTTTCCTTAAGCTTGATTATCTGTGCAAATATATTTCACATTCACCAACAGCCAGCAGATGATATCTGCAGTTGACTTACCAAGTGGGTTTTGAAGGGAATTCCACATGATTACTTTTCCCTTTTTGTTACACTTTATTAAACAAGCCTGCTTCAAGTCAAAATAATTACCATCTGAGCTTGTTTTCTGAACATTAAACGTGTTCTGCATTAACATCTTCCGTCAGGAGGACATCTGCTGTGCAACTAGCTTTTTCCATGGATTTGGATTCGTATTCTGGATACGTGTCTGCACTATTGTAATGGGAGAAGATGGATTTGGAGTATTGAGAGCAGCGTAGGCTGGGATCTGCAGAGGGGCCTGTCCTCTCCCTCCCTCCCTCCCTCCCACTCCCAATGGGAAGACAGTATTTTTGGAATCAGCCCATTTCATTCAGTCCTAATTGAAAATACAACACAGAAGAGCAAAGGATGTCTTGTTTGCCATTATATTATAATCAGAAGGGATGGACAAACAAACTAAACTGGGTGGGTTGTTTCAGACCAGATGCACTCGACTCTGTGCAAATCATTGCAATTTCTAAAATAAATGTACCTTGAGGGGAGGGCTAAGTGGTTTTGTTATTTGCCTTTTAGCTGTAGCCTGGACAGACCAAACATAAACTATTATTAAAGGTCTTGTCATCCATTGCACATCTGTCAAAAAGGCTTTAGGTTTATTTTTTCCATCTCATTCTGTAATTGAATTGACTATCATTTTTAAAGGATTTTTGTATTAATCTGCCTTTGGGGGAATACAATTTAAATATTTTTTTTAATGTACCGTGTTTCTTTTCATATGAAAACATACTATATAGCAATTTTCTTTAGATAGATTTCGTTTCAAAAACCATATTTTGTTTGTGCAGCAGTGCTCCTTCCACAAAGCTCTATTTTTGATTTAGCATCATTTTGTTCAGACCACAGTGATATAAAAGCATACAGAATCATTAAGACAAAACCTACATGCATGTTAACCTTATGCTGCAACAGTTTGTCTAAAAAGTAGAGCAAGCCCTGTGTATAAATGGATCAAATTGTCAAATATTGACATGCTTTCATCTGACCTTACCTGTCCCATAGGCTTTAGCCACAAGCCATGTCAGGCTGGAGCAGATTTTGGCTCTGGAGAAGTCATAGTACTCAAAAGATTGAATGGATGGTGCATTGAATATCTTCTTCACACCCTTGTCTTCCTGAACTTCGCCCATAATTCTCAGTTAAACCCTACAAGGCGGCACGAGACGCAAGCATCCCACTGTTGTAGGTCTCCGTCCGTGGAAGACAAAGGTTGGAAACTGGAGAGAGGAGAAACCTTCCCGGTGGTTTTTCACCTGAGCTTTCAGTCATAAAATGTTGTCCTGGACGCCGGTGTGTTTTTATTATTATTATTTTTATTCGATACAAAGGACCACTAGACCTGGTGTTTTTCATCCATTCTTCTACCAGTTGAAACGGTAACCGTCCGTCAGACTTGGCCAGGTTTTAAAGAAAAAAACTGATTTTCGACTGGACTAACTCTAGAAATCCGTCCACTTTTTGATACTTTGACCGCGGATGGCTTGTTTCCTAAACACCTATTTCACCCCTTCCCAAAATAACCGATACCGTTTACCATTCCCTCCCCTCGTTTCTCCCAGAGATGCAGTTGTCTTGCTGCCGCACTGGATCTCCAGCCCTGCACCTTTGTTGCCGAGTGAGCATGCGTCAAGGTGCATTCGAGTCTTGTCGGACGTTTTGCTACTTCTTTGTATTTAGCATTTCTTCAAACTAGGTTTGCAAAAAAGGCGAGAAGGTTATTGCCACTATGAACGAAACAACTAACTTTAAACAAAAAACTTAATGAAACATCTTTGTTCAACCGCTTCATTTTCATCTATCTGCCTACATTTTAAATGTGTAAAACTTTCTTTCTTTGCTGGGAGGTGCCTTCTTATATTAGGCCGTTGTAACTTGAAATACGGTAACAGATTAAATCAACGGGAAACGCGAACCACTGTTTAGCACTATGTCGTTTGTTATGATAGTATTATATCATTTTTTGGGAACATCAACTTATTAAATATTATGGTATTGCTATGTTTTTGACTAACGTTACGAGCCCAATTATGGACATTTGAATGTGACAAAATTAATTCGGCATGATTACAATTAGCGAACGGACACATACCGGAAAAGTGCAGCTATTTGTTGCTTAAATCCCACAGGCAGCCCCAGATTCTTACCGTTCGTATTGTATGTAAACTGTACAAAGCATTTATAATGACGATTAAACCATAGACAATAAGGATTACACAGATAAAAACGGGGTGCTTGATTGCAAACTACATTTCCCATCATGCAACGCGACTGTTAGGTCATAAGTATGTGCCCAGGTTTGTTTTGTGGTGTTGGAAAGTGACGAGAGGCGGTATGTTATGTTTTTTGTAGATAACTAGCTAAGATATTTACCACTAATAGACACAATTAAAAGAAAAACAAAAATTTAAAACAAATGTGACCTTATGTACGATGTTGTAAATGTTATGGATGAATGGAGAGGATTTGTGAAAGTTACAGTACTGAATATCTTCACGTTAGGATTCCAACTTTCCGTCAAGCCAAGTCTGACCATTGTTTTCTTGTTTGTTTATTTTAGATTTGTTTAAAAAAATGTTCATGCCAAGAGCTCTGAAGGTGAAAAGACCTGCCCAGGGACCTGACCCAGGTTTGAGTAAAAAAAACAAGGTCTGTCCAGAGTCCAGTAACTCAAGTAAGTCAGAGGCACATGTGCAACAAGAGGAAGAAAAGAAAACACCCGTTGAAACAGTAAAAGAGGTAGAGGAGCCTGCACATTTGGTAGAAAGACACAAGTCCTCATCAGATGAAGAGGAGGAACCAGTGAAATCCTTCAAAAAGAGCCAGCGATGGCCTGAGCCAGGAGAACCGGTCTGTGTGATGTGTGGTCGCTATGGAGAGTACATATGTGATGCCACTGATAATGACGTTTGCAGTCTTGAGTGCAAAGCCAAACATCTAACGAAGATGGGATTTGGGACCGGGGCGGAAGCATTTACTGGAAAAGACATTAACCTGGATGGAAAGTCTGATCAGCTTAATCCAAAGGGGTTGAAAACTTTGAAAACTGGAGGTGATGCTGGAAAAGAAGAAGTCTTCTATTCCTACAAGGAAGATCGGTTTATATCAGATCTGACAGATGAGCAGGTCCAACGAATAAAACAGGAGCTTGGCATTGATACCCAGGGGGACGATGTCAGGAAACCTATACTTGAATTTGAACATTGTGCTTTTCCTTTGACGCTAAGTAATAACCTGAAAAAGGCTGGTTATGAGGCACCCACGCCGATCCAGATGCAGATGGTGCCAATTGGTCTCACAGGCAGGGATGTGATTGCCAGCGCGGACACTGGATCTGGAAAAACTGTAGCCTTCTTACTGCCTGTAATAGTAAGGGCCATGGAGGTAATGTATATTGATTCAGATTCTTTATTTTGTAATTTGTGCATAGCATCAGGGTTACAACAACAAACCAAAATATGTTGCTTTAAGACATCACAGTAATAGAAGGAGCACATAGAAGGTGAAAACTGGACAGTAAGGCGAATACGATTTAAGTAAAAAGAAGAAAAGATACAAGATATTTGGTGAAAAATGAGATTGTCATGTGTAAGGTAAAAAGAAAAGCAGAACTTATTGCATCTCTGTATTATGTCCTCTATCAAATTTCCGACAGCAATACAATTATGAACAGAAGAGTTCCATTTTTTTAAATAACTAAAATAAACCCCACAAAATGTGGGTTAGAAAAACATTCTTAATGGCTTTATTATATTTGAGACTAGTTTGAGTTTAAACTCTAGTATAAAAAAGTGATACTTTCTCCATCAATGGAAACGTTGCTAAAATGACAGTGGCTCGTTTTGTTATTGTCAGAAAAGTAATACAATTGTTTTCTAGAACTAAATTAGATAACGTGTCAAAAAACGTCTTTACATGGAATCTTGCTAAAATGAAAATGTATTTATTTATTTTCCTTTGGATTTTCAGAAACCAGCTGACGGTGTGTGCAGCCCTGTAGCTCTGATCCTGACCCCCACCAGAGAGCTGGCCATTCAAATCGAAAGGCAGGCCAAGGAGCTTGTGATAGGACTCCCCAACATGAGAACGGCGCTGCTTGTGGGTGGCATGCCCCTCCCCCCACAGCTCCACCGCCTCAAGAGCAGCATCAAAGTACAGCCATCATTTTTGCTTCATTACCCGCTAACAGAGGGTAGCTTCATTTGAATTTGTAATCTTTTTTTTAAATGGATTTCCTTTAGATTGTCATAGCTACACCTGGAAGACTGATTGACATCCTGAAGCAGAAAGTGCTGCAACTTGACAAAGTGAAGGTTGTGGTTGTTGATGAGGTATGGCCTTTTTAAAGGAATGTTGCAGATCTGAGACTTGAAAGGCTTTCAGCGTTAAATGTTATGATTGGAATATAATGGAAATATGTCTTCTAATATCACAAAACTTTTCTTCATACTAAAGCAGTGAATGCGCATGTAGAAAACCTTCTGTTTTGCGGTGCTGTGTAGGTCGACAGCATGTTAAAGATGGGCTTCCAGCACCAGGTCCTTGAGGTTCTGGAGCCAGTCCCTGAGGACCATCAGACTCTGCTGACATCAGCCACCATCCCAACAGGGACGGAGGAGCTAGCTGCTCGCCTGGTCCGAGACCCGGTACGCATCGCTATTGGCGAGAAGAACCAGCCATGTGCCAACATTAAGCAGATCCTGCTTTGGGTGGAAGAACCTTCCAAGAAGAAGAAGCTGTTTGAGATTCTCAATGTAAGTTATACATTTAAATAGGACTTGTCAAGTTTTGGAGAGGTTATTTAACATTTTCCTTACTTTATGCTGTCTTCTGTATCTACTAAGCACATTTTTTTAAAGTGAAAAAGAAAGATTTCAGCATTGGTGTGCACACGTGGCAGCTTTTTTATTTTTTATTTTTTTAATCTATGGTTTGGAAATAGGAATTCCTGAAGTATATTGATTGGTGACCTCGCACACTAATTTTAGACATGTTTTAGGGCCCATCTAGGGGAAGTCTGGGGCTTTAAACTTACTTTAATAACTTCAATAATGACCAGAAAAGTTTCTTAAAGGGCAAACAATGAAAATTGGTTTTAAAATAAATGTGTTCAAAAAGCTGTGACTTTTTTAGGATGTTGTTACAGATATGTTTTTCACATATTACACAGTATTGCTGTTATTAGTCATTAGAAAGTCTAAGGTCACTTCTTAAAAAGGTAGACGCAACAGTATTTGTGGAAAAAACAGAAACATGAAAACAGTAAAAATTAAGAACCTGCATTGTTGCTGTTTGAAGCTGTTTTAATCTGTGTTATTAAAGAGATTAGTATTTCACGTTTTCTGGACTTTCCAGGATAGCAAACTGTACCAGCCCCCTGTAGTGGTGTTTGTTGAATGTAAAGCGGGAGCAGATCTGCTATGTGAGGCGGTCTCCAAGGTGACAGGTCTCACCACCGTGGCGATCCACTCAGACAAGAAGCAGTGGGAACGCAACCGCATTCTCAAGGTAAGTTGGAGCAGCGGTTGACAGGACACGCTGTCATGGTGAATCAATGTCCAGATTTCAATGTTGCTTCTTTATTCATGATTGCTAGAAAACAAAAAAAAATGTTATTGTTATGTCTTGAAATGAAGCTGTTAAAGATGTCCGAAGCAAAAGGGAAGAGTTTGTGGAGCACGTCACTGTTGTAACCAATGACTGGGAAGATGTTTTAATGCAGTTCAATTTTTTAAAACATGCTTTAGAAATGTTCATGAACAGGGTTTGCACAAAACACAAAACAAACACTAAAAAAACAACACAAAGATATATTTAAAACATTGTCTGCATTTATGTTAAAGAAGCAGCGAGGAAGTAAATGTTTATTCATTTAGACATTAAAAAATAGATCTGAAGTAAATTAGCTTTCCAAAATAACTGTAGCAGTAAATTGAGTAATAAATCTGCTGAATTTGAACATTTTTTATCTTCATTATAACATTTTAAAACAATGACATAGTTTGAAGGAATATCTTGAAAATGCTTTCTTAATAAATTACATCCCAGGCAAGAGTTTTATCAAAACATCCTTTGTCCCTGATGAAGACTTTCTCTGTTTCCTCAGGGTCTTCTGGATGGGGAATATGAAGTTGTGATCAGTACAGGTGTTTTAGGCAGAGGGCTGGACCTCGTCAATGTCAGACTGGTTGTGAACTTTGACATGCCCAACACGATGGATGAGTACGTCCACCAGGTTAGTAAAACCGCACAAAACATTGCTTATTTCAATAGCAACTTTGCAATATTTACAATACTCAATAACCCAAGACAAATGACTTATACCATGGTCAGGGTGAATACTCGATTCTGATTGGCTGCAGGGTGTCCCCTAGAAAGTGATAATGGAGACCTAAAGAAGAAGTTCCAGTCAAATGGCTTGAATCTGCTATATTTTTACGTGGTTTATGCCCATCTTTTTGTCTTGCTTGCCTTATTGCTTTGATGTATACAGACTGAATATGCGTTTATAAATAATTTTATTATTAATTAATGAAAGAAAATGTTTGTTTGTTGATACACGTTTAATGATCAGAGTTAATGGTGGATATTTCCTGCCATAAAAGTGATCTAGGAACCAACTTGTGAACTTTGTTTGTTCAAAACTAAATTTTGCTTCATCATCTGGGCAAAAACAAGTAATAAGAGGTGAACTTTCCTTCTGAAGTTATGCTTTGTCACACTTAACGTTGGCGTTTATCATAAAAACCATTTACCTTCGCTGGTTAGTCCTCATACGTACCATGACAACGCGTCAGACCACAAATCGAATAGTCAGCTTCTTGGAAAAAACGTACTAATAATGATAAAAATCAGCTAATAATTTATTTAAAATTCTTTCTTTCGGAAGTGACCATGGTATAAGCAGAATAATTTCCAATAAGGTGTCCATTATCAAAAACATAGGCCTTCATGGAAGCAACTGGTTTACACCTCCACGTCAGATAATGGACACCTGATTGATCACATATCCTCATCCTTTACACATATAATGGTACTTGGGTTTGGAATTTGGTTACTTAGTTAATTTCTATTGTACTTTTTTCTATGTATGTGTTATCTTTTAGCTGATTTTGCCACATCTCTATTTTCTTTCATCCAGGTTGGTCGAGCAGGGAGGCTTGGACACAGGGGAACAGCTATCACCTTTCTCAACAACAACAACAAAAGGCTGTTCTTGGGAGTGGTGAACCGAGTCAAACCCACTGGATCCATTTTGCCTCCTCAGCTTTTAAACTCACCTTACCTCCATGAGCAGCAAAGGAGGGAAAGACAAAAATCCACACTGGGACCTGAGGATACCCTGGTCACCAAGAACAACCTCCTTGACATCATAAAGAAACACCATCGTAGCAAGAAATAGTTGATTCAAGTCAATCCTGCATTTAGGTTGTTTATTTATTATTTACATTTCAGTTGTTTTTTGTTGTTTTTGAAATAATAAAATGATTCAATGTCAAAAATCATTTGGGGTAAAAAAAAAAAAAGAAATAGGACACTGTTTTTCAACAAGTCTTAGGTCATGTTTTGTTATACATTTAAATGTTTTATTATGTTAACTATACAGTTCCATAGTTAAATCCATCTCTCTCTCTCTCTTTCTATATATAAACATAAAAAACAACGATTTGTCAGTGTTGAATCCTGAAAAAAGATGTTATTTGTGCTGCCATCTAGCGTTCGTTTTTATGCTGCAATTGTTAAACGTAACCAATGGGCGTGATGACGTTCCAGAATTCAACCAATCAACGACGAAGGATGTAACCCATTTGAAATTGAAGCGGGCAAAGGCGGAAGCAAGCGAGGTTGGAACAATAGTAAACAAAAGCGGTCGTTTTAGCTAACGTTGTATTCGGGATATATTATACCCACTTTTTAAAAAAAACTTAAGTCCAGATACGTTTTGGAGTAACTTTTTTAGGGAGATTTAGATGGAAACTTTCGTGTATACAGGAAAACAGAATGACCGTTAGCAAGCTAAATAAGGTGAGCGTTTGATTATTTTTATTTTGTTCCTGAGCACAATGTCGTTGTTTAGCGTACAGACGAGGAAGCACACGGCTTATTATGACCACCTGCTGTCGGCGTCAACACCCAGGACTAGTTTGGGAAGAGAGAGGCAGGGTCAGGGTGAGCAACAGGCAACAGACCTGTCTCTAAGCGAGAACTCCAGCTCAGAATCGGTGTGCGCAGACAGGAGGAAGTCGTCTGAAAAGAACCGTCAGGCGACCAGATACTATGTAACCCATGCGCTGTCAAAAAGTGGTAGCAGCCAGCTGACCCCCAACCGAGGGAGACTGACTTTGCAGAGGAGGTCAAGGAGAAAAAGCAGGGCTGAGACGGCAGAGAAAACCATGCTAGAAAGCAGCAAGAACAGCAGCACTCCAGCTCCGGAGAAGAGGCTAACTCTGCAACGCAGGACCAGAACGCCCTCGATGGATAAAACCAGGGTCAGCGTCCGGCAGCCAACACCTAAAGCTCTCAGCGACTCAAACGGGAGGACTCCTGTTCTATTCAGGTCTACCAGCTTGAAAGAAACTGATTCTAAGAGCAACAAGTTGGCAGAAACGTCCAGTCTGAGCTCTGTGCGGAGTAAGACCTCTTTTACCTCTACTGCATCTGAAGACCAGTCTCAGATCTTTAAAACTCCCAACAGAAAGACTCCATTTTCAAAAATTGCTGCCAAAAGAGACGTGTTTGAAAGGCTAGCGTGTAAAGAAGTTCCAAAGGTTGTGGCTGTCAAATCTGCAAGCTTGGAAATGCCCAAACCGAGAGCACAACAACAAGCAGAGTTCACCAAGCCAGATCCTCGGGTCTGCAAGATCTCAGGAGGTCATCTGAAAAGCTGCTCTGTGGCTCAGGAGAAAAAGACCTCCATCTCAGAAAGAAAAGGGGATGTGAGGAGAACATCCACCGCTGCCACCGAGCAGTTAACGCATCCCAGTGAGGCTGTCAGACAGCAGGAATCCTTCAAGATGGAAAACAGTGCTGTCACTGTGGCCGTGCGGATCCGCCCCTTCAGTCCCAGGTTTGTGATGCAATCTTTACCCTCAAAACCATACATTCAAGGGTTGCATGCTATACGTTAAACATTTAAGTTGCAATGTCTAACCGTTTCTGCTCTGGTTTGTAGGGAGAAGGCCGAGAAGGCATTGCAGGTCATCTTCACAAGTGGCCAGGATACTCTTGTCCAGCATCCTCACTCCAAACAGAGCTTTTCTTTCACATACGACTTCTCTTTCTGCTCAGTGGACGACAGCAATCCTGCGTTTGCCAGCCAACAGACGGTGTATGAAACTCTGGCTAAACCTCTGCTCCTCAGGGCCTTTGAAGGATTTAACACCTGCCTTTTTGCCTACGGTCAGACTGGTTCTGGCAAATCATATACGTACGTTTTGCCCCACTCGCACTGTAAAATCGCCCTGTTTTTTCTTCCAGCCCGCAATGCCAAACTTTGTGTTTTTTTTTGTTTTTTTTTTACAGCATGATGGGCTTTGAGGGGGAGGCCGGAGTTACACCTCGATTTTGTCAAGACCTTTTTTCTAAATTGGCGTCCTTGGAAAATGTAGAGGTAATTATGTCATATTATGCAAAGTCATTGGAAACATCTCTGTCTTGAGTTTTGTTTAGGTTTGCATCGTTTTCCTAGAAAACACTTGAACCAGAAAGACTTTGACTTCTCCTGATTGGTTCACTTCCTACATGCAGAGTTTTCACTTTTTTTGTTTGTTATTCTTGAAGGTGAAATATCATGTAGAGATGAGTTACTTTGAAGTATATAATGAAAAAATCCATGACCTGTTGGTGACCAGGGATGAACCGACTCAGAGGAGGATGCCTGTGAGTAGTGCGACTGAAATACTAAAAATGCAACTCTGCTTTTCTTCCATCTACACATTATTTCAAAGAATGATTGCATGTTTTCTGTTAACATATAATTTAGCATTTAGTAGAACTGACAAAAAACTGTTGACGTTTCTTATGCCCTTTCTTTTCTGATAAATGAATTTAGCCTGTTATTTATTTATTTGTTTTTCCATTTAACGTTTATTTACCCAGAAAATGTCCTATTGAGGTTAAGAAACCCTTTTTTTAAGGGAGTCCTGGCTAGGAGGAAACAATAAATCACATTTACAATAAAAATCTAAACTTAGACAAGAAAAAAAAAACTAAAAATGAATCTTTCTTTATTGGACTTCATAGCTCCGGGTGAGGGAGCATCCAGTTCACGGCCCTTATGTTGCTGATCTCTCCGCGTAAGAAAATCATTTTTCTGTTCCTGCAAAATCACTTTTTACAGTCAAAAGAGACTAATAGAAGCACTACGTTTGTGGAATTGCTCATTTGAATATTTCCTCCTCAGGAATGTGGTGAGCTCTTTTGGTGACATCAAGGTAGGCTGTGACTAGTTTTTGCTATTAAGTTCAAGTTGTCATTGAGACTAATTTACAATCTGCTGGAATCTTTTTTAGGGCTGGTTGGAGTTGGGTAACAAGCAAAGAGCTACAGCAGCTACAGGCATGAATGACAAGAGCTCTAGATCTCACTCTGTCTTCACATTGGTTATGACCCAGACCAAGGTGTGATCCCGTTGCTTTTCATCCATTGACATTTGCTCTAGATTTTTATTTTTTAAGCCATGTTTCTTCGTGTGTTTCAGACTGAGAGTGTGGAGGGAGAGGAGCACGACCACAGCATCACCAGCAGGATCAACTTGGTTGATCTGGCGGGCAGCGAGCGTTGTAACTCGGCTCAGACTAGTGGAGACAGACTGCGGGTATGTTGCTGAGAGCTCTCTGTTTACACACCCAGTAGCTCACAGCCCCTCACACCCCCAACCTAACATTAGCGGTTCTACTAAAATGGCGAGCTATTGGAGCGATCCAGCTGAATAGTTTTGAGCCGGATTCCAGCTAAGACTTGAAAAGCAAAGACGAACATGGATCTGTTTTTCTCCAAGTGGATGCATCAGAATGGAGCGGAGCAGAGAACCTTTGGCTCACACACCGCAACTTCTACATCACAAATATGATCTTTTTCAATGATTTGGATTAAGAAATGCTCAGAAATGCAATTTTGAGCTGAATCTTCTTTTTATATTTATATATATCCTCGTAAAAAAATGCCAAAAGAACAGGTTAAAAACAACAAAAACAAATTTTTCCTCGGAGTGGGTCTTGAAGTTTGTTTTGCAGAATGAATTTCTGGGTACGAAGAACATTGTAAAGATAATTTATAAGAATTTCAGCAACGCAAAGGTGCTTTAAAATCGGTTTTCTGTCTTTTAGGAAGGAGCTAGCATCAACAAATCGCTGTTGACACTGGGAAAGGTCATCTCGGCTTTATCTGAGCAGATGCTGACCAGGAAAAAGGTCTTCATACCATACAGAGAGTCTGTCCTTACATGGTAAGATAAAGTAGACCTTACATAAACATTCTGGAGATCCCCCACTAATGTTTTTTAATAGCTTTAGGGCTAAACAAAACAACTTAATGCAATGAATATTTAGTTTTTTGTTTCTCCTCCCAAAAAAGTAGTTTAATAGATATTAAATATATCTTGAAGAAACAGATTAATGGCAACATCCAAAGACATTTTTTCATGAAAATATTAGATTCCAATGTTTCCTTCTTTAGGCTGTTAAAAGAAAGCCTCGGTGGAAACTCGAAGACAGCGATGATTGCTACGCTGAGCCCAGCTGGCAGTAATGTAGAGGAGAGTCTGAGTACGCTGCGATACGCCAAGCAAGCTCGCACCATCATCAACGTAGCCAAAGTCAATGAGGACACCAGTGCCAAACTCATCAGAGGTAGGACTGCATCATTCAAAACTTTCCTATTCACATTATGGAAAAAAACAACCGTTTTATAAAGAAAACCAAGCGTTCTGTGAATATGTTTAGTTAAAATGTGTTTTGACAAAAGCTTAGTCATTCTGGGGCTTTTTTATTTTTTTTTATAATTATCTATCTTAATTCTAACAAAATTCAAAACATTACAGTTTTTTTGTTGGCTACCAGAAGTTTGGCTTTAAGGATTTTATTTATTTATTTATTTATTTATTTTAAATATTATTCTTATTTTATGTTTTGGTCCATTCAGCTTTCAATTTGCGGATTTAGCATGAAGAAAATTTATTCCTTTGATGGTGCTCATTTTCTTTTATTCATTATACGTAATCGCATCTTTATAGCTGTTAATGTATGAACAGATTTATTCCAGTCTAAATGTAAAGGTATTACAGTGTTTAATTTAGGAATGTGCTGCTGTTTAACATTTTAGCACTAGGGGGAGCTCTTGTCCTGGATTTCTTTTAGCTTTCAGTAAAGATTCAGCTTTTAAACCAGGACACTTTAAATTTAGTTTATTATACTAACAAGAAATTGGTGCTTTTTACTGACAAAAAAACAAATATTTCAGTTAAAAACCATTTGAGGGGACCTCTTTTCAAAATGTCTGTAGATTTTATAATTTTCTGTTGGTTTTGCATAAACCTACTCCTATCATGTTTTGGGCTGAATGAGTTTGAACAAAATGTTTTTTATTTTGTTTGTTTTTTTTTTTGTGTTTTTTTTTTGTACTTTTCAGAGCTGAAGGCTGAGGTGGAGAAACTCCGAGCAGCCCAGACGAGCTCCAAAGGAGTTGAACCTGAAAGGGCCAGACTGTTCCAGCAGGAGATAGCCACGCTGAAGAACAAACTCTGTCAGCAAGAGAGAGAAATGGCAGAGGCCAATCGGTCTGATTCTCTTCCTCAAATTTTATAATTATTTGATTTAAAAAAAAAAAAGTTTATAAGAATTTAAATTTGGTTGATTATGTTTAAATTCTTAGCTGATCACAACAACATTTTGCATATAAGTTATTTTGGTTGCAATTTACCTTTTTTGCAGGGCATGGAGAAAGAAATTTGAGGAGGCGGAAACTCGAAAAAGGGAAGAAACAAAAGAGTTGCAGGTATTTCTTTATGGCCTTTTATCTAATTTCTATAGATTGTTTTATAAAAAATTGTTTGTTAAAAGTAACTACCGTACTGCAATGAGGAAAACATTGACATGCTTTGTTTAACATGCTTAAATTAAACAGCATGAGGAAGAATAGTTTCTGCTAAAGGAGCTGTGATTACAGTAGAATCATGTTGAATGTGTCCAATCAGAAAGCAGGCGTGACTTTCAAAGTGGACAACCGTCTTCCCAACCTGGTGAACCTGAATGAGGATCCTCAGCTGTCCGAAATGCTTCTGTACATGATTAAAGAGGGACAAACCACAGTGGGCAAACTCAGACCGGACTCCAGCCATGATATTCAGCTCACTGGAACCCTCATCGCTGACCAACACTGGTAATAATCTCATACAATTCATATAATATTTTATATTTTTCATATTTTGTAATATTGTGGCAAGTTGTTAACTAAGAAATTATGATGCAGTATTGGGTCCACCATAAAAGAAGAAAAATCTTAAAGTATGAAAATAAAGTCATAGAATTGAGAGAAAAGTAAACATTTCATGAGAATGAATTCCTGCAATTAGGAAAAAAGACTTATAAGGATAAAGTTGTTCATTTATGCTTAAAAAAGTTGTAATTTTACAAAAAAAAATCAGTCTTTTTCAAAAATAAAACATTACATTTAGATTTTAAAAGGTCTCAACAAAGATAGATAAACATTACCAATTTAATTTAGGCAATTCAGAGAAACCGGATGGACATCGCACTGCTCAAAAATCTTGCTGAATCTCCTTAACTTTTCTTTTTGGAAATGTACAACTTTATTTTCATAAATTTGTAACTTCATTTTTGAAAAAGCATAAAGTTTCCCTTGTGAAATTATGAATTTTTAGATAATAAATTTACAAATTGTTCTCAGAAAATGTTGACTTTTTCCCCTCATAATTTTACAACTTTATTTTTGTATGATTTGAACTTTTTCTCGTAATTTTATGACTTTATATTCCTGCAATTGTGCATTAATTTTTATGGTGTCCCTATTTCTCCATTGTAAGAAAACATTTAAATATCCATTACTAAATTGTTAAAAAATATGAACATTTCTTTTAGTTACAGAAAGTTTTAACCAATGTAACTGACATTTTGGCTTCAAGTTTAAACTTATTTTTTCAGTGTAAAGCAGAAATGTACTATAGATCTCTGATTACACTATTGATATTTTTCTAATGATTTTTTTTCCCAGTATTATATCCAACATACACAACACTGTCAGCATCACTCCCATGAAGAATGCAAAGACCTTTGTTAATGGGAATCTCATAACGGAATCAACTGTACTACACCATGTGAGTTGAAAGAACTGCGTTCTCCTTTGTAGTTCAAACTCATCAGCATGAGTTAAAGCATTGTGAGACGATTATTCATCCTTCATCTTTGATGCTCTTTCCATCAGGGTGACAGGGTCATTCTGGGTGGGGACCATTACTTCCGCTTTAACCATCCAGCAGAAGTGCAGTCTGGCAAGCGGGTATCATGTTGGACCGATGCAGGGGATGGTCATAAAGATTTTGAATTTGCCAAAAATGAGCTCCTAGCTGCCCAAAGGGCAAAGTAAGTCCTAGATATATTTGAAATGATTATTATTGGTTATACTACTTCAAAATTGCTACATTTTAATGTTTTCTGTTCACAACTACTGGTAGACATCCACATTTTAAAGTAGTTTGCTGTGAAGTATTTTGTTTTGTTTGTTTTAGGCTTGAGGCTGAAATCGAAGAAGCTCATTTAAAAGCAAAGGAGGAGATGATTCAAGGGATCCAAATGGCAAAAGAGGTAGCTCAGAAAGAGCTGTTTAACCAGAAAGCTCTTTATGAGGAGAGGATTCAGGCCCTGGAGAAAGAGCTGGTAAACTTGGCTAATACCCCTGCCTACTACTTCTGTTTATTCAAAGAAACCAATTGATATCTGTCACATAATGTATTTCTTAATTTGCAGTTGCTAGTTGTTTATTTGCATTTACAATGGGTAAAAAGGAAAACTAATAGTGTATTTTTATTAAAAAATCTGTTTGAAGACCAGGACTTAGTTTAGAAAGTCTAAAATATTTTTTTCATTCCTGTAGAATGAAGAAATTGAGAGAAAGCAGCAGGAACAGTTGGATCAGAAGAGAGTGGCCAATGAGATGGCAAAGCTGAAGATGGCCAAGCTGGAGCTGGAGCATGAGGTGGACACACAGAAGAAACGGCTTCGTCTTCATATGGAAGCCCAGGTCAGCATGCCCAAACGTGCCTTTTTTTTCCATTTTGGAAGCGTTCTGATGTTTTGTTTTGTTTTTTTATCCCTTTATTGTTTTTGTCTCAAATAAGTTTAAGAAAGGCTTGACATGTTAGAGCTTACATGTAAGACAAATACTAAGTCCTGAGGAGGATTTTTTTTTTTAACTGTTTACATTCACTGTAGGCTATGGAAGAACAAAGAGTATGTCAAGCTAAGATAGTTGAAGCCCTGGAGGCGGAGAAGAAAAAGATCAGCAAAGAGCTGGAAGAAATGCAGAACAGAAGAGCTCAAAGAGAAAACCGACCTCCCCGAAATGGTGATCATTTTCTTTCAATTTTTTTCTTTTTTCAAAACTGGTTGTTAGCTTTTCTTATCCGCTTTTAAGCATCTTTAAGTGTTTATACTTTATTTTGTCTCCTTATGAGACCCAGGCTAACAGGTGTTACCACAAAGCTCATTAATAGCAAACAAGTCTGATTCACAGTTTGTTTCTCATCTGAGTCACAGAGTTTGACTAATTTACTGTCCTTTTAAATGGATGTACTTTATTTGGGTGATGAATACTTAAAATATAATATGAAGGTCTACAAAAGCAAATGGTATTTGTGACAAATGTTGGGTGGAAAGATTGTTAATGGTTCCTTTCTGTGCTGCAGCCCCCCCACCATGGGATTCTATGAAGCTGTCCTTGATGATCGAAGAAGCCAATAAAATTAGTGCTAAACTGAAGAAACACACTGTCTTCAGCAGGTAGGAAAGATGAGATTTGATGCATTTCATATCTGGTCTTTTACTACACATGTTGGTTGGCAACAAAATAATGAACTAAAATATGATACTAAAAATTTCCTGCATTTTTTGGCTTCTCTCATAACTAATCTCTAACATGCTCCATAACATATCAGCCACTTGTTGCAAACCAATACTTGGTGAGCTTTGAAATCAGGCGTAAATCTTTTTTTTGGGTTTGTTTTAGGCATGAAAGCTCTGCCAATGAGAGCACGCAGCAAGGCAGTCTCCATGTTCGGGTTCAAAACACAAAACTGGGAATCTCCACTTTCTGGAGCCTAGACAAGTTCCAGAATAACATGGCTGCCATGAGGGAACTCGAACAGGTCTGACTAATCACATCTCACCTTTCAGAAATGTTGCTCACACAATCTGACCACTCTGAAAATGTTAACTAAAGTTAATGAGGTGAAACACAATAAAATTGTTCCTTTTTTTGGGTTGTATGTATTGGTTTGTCTTTAGAATTTATCTATATTAAAAATATGATCTATAGAACAGTTGCTGGATGTCATGTTTATTATTTTAACTTAAAATATTTTTATATTGTAAAATAGACAATTTTAAATATTTTCTGTATAAATGCAAACATTTCTACCCCTCAGAGCCACAGGATGCATACAGTGCATCAGTTTTCAGCATTGTAATAACATTAACTTCATTATTTAATTTGACCTGATTTCTAGAGAATTCCTGATTTCTATTGACCTGAACCTGTAAAGCTTTTTACTTCTCCTATTGCAGATTCAGAACCGTCCTTTAGCTCATCGTTGCTACTTATTTCCCAGATATTAGAATTAGTTTACTGTCTGCTATGTGTGGTTTGATGCCTGATGGTGGGAAGCTGTTTCTCTTTAACGTCCAGTTCTCATTAACCCAAGTAAATGAAACATGGCATGATGGGAGTTTTTTGTTGTTGTTTTTTTGCTTCTTGCAGGGGGATTCCACCTCTAAAGATGACAATGTGTTTTACGACCCGAACGATGAGTGGGAGCAGGATATATCCACCTCCTCTGCCTCAACATCCTCCTTTTCTCGCCGAAGGTAATTTTTTTCTCTCTTAATTTCAGCCTCTCCTTTAGCAGAGTTCAATGTTTACATGCATTTTCTGTGGGGAACCAAAACTCTGAAACGAAAAGTTTTTTTTCTTCCAGTTTTTGTGTCCTAAACTTGCTGCTGTAGAACTTTTTATATCTTTCTTTCTTTCTTCTGTTGTCCAGAAGATTGAGGTAAATCCTAATTTGTCATTTTACGGTCCATAGTTATGATTATCTGACATGACTTATTAAGAAAAAAGGAAATTATGCTAAATCTGATGACTGTAATTACAGTTTTGTGTAGTTTTTTAGTAAAATAAATGACCACATGTCTAAATGAAATGTTGTGCTACTAAGTTAATAAAAGAACAAACGTGTTTGGCTGGACTTCAGGAGCAGGAGTCTACTGAAGAGCAAAAGAATCTCAGGACGTCTCTATGAAATTCGAGTCCATCCAATTCAGAGCCTCCACACCAGTTCCTGTCAAACAGCAGGTATGCCACTCACCCAAATGAAAGGAAGTATCTACACTGTGAACAAGCATTAAGGGCAAATCTCATTTTTTCACTAATTGTCTTTATAAATGTTATCGAGGATCTAAGTATTTGTGTTATTACTGTTGAATAAACATCACTGATCTTGGCTTTTTTTATGCCTTATGCTCTAGTATGTTTCATAAGGCTGCTTTGTGCATTTTTACCTTCCTGAAATCAGGGCTGATGGGCATCTCGACACCTCCGACCGTCCAACAGTCCGGCAACAGAGACACTGCCATTCCAGGCATCTGCAAGGAGCTGATTGGCCAGTCAGTGTCCCGTTTGCGCAACAGTAGTGGGACAGAAGAGAGCCTGGCAGATAGACTGATCTCAGATTTGAGTCTGATTTACAAGACAGTCCAGACCATATCTGATCTATACAACGGCCTGGATGACGACAGTCAGGACAATGGTAAGTTTCAAAAACAAAAAAGAACAGCCTATTTTTTGACAGTGTGGTTTGATGTTATAGTTATTATTGCTGTTTTGTTTTTGTTGTTTTATTTTTTTTGCAGTGTTCGTTTGTAACTTGGCAGCTCAGACTGAGCTGTGCAAGGCAACCATCGCCATGGAAAGTGCCGTTTTTGTTACAATGCAATGGCTGGCCGGTGTTAAACCCTTCTCTGGCCCGCTCTACATTGCTGCCGAAGAGCTTAAAAGCCAAGTTAAAAAAATTGCGGGATTTTTCCAAATGCTTATTCAGGTAACCAAAAAAAAAAAAAAAAACAGAATACAAGATCTGTAATGTGAGATGTCTCCTTGATTCTGAATCCATGTAAAAGTCAAAAAGAGTGAGAAATCTAAAATGCGGAAATGGTTTCCAATTTAGAGTAGTTTAAAAATGGGGCAGCTTATCAAAATGCATAGCTTTGATTGACAGGTCTTAGCTCTAAGCTGTTTTAGGTCTATCTGCAGAAATGGCAAAGCGCGGGGAATTCTCAACCTTGAGCCCCACACAGAACATGAATATATGGAAAAAAAAATCTAAATTCCTTATATCTCTTAGCATCTAAACAGACAATTTTCTTCCTTCTCAATCTCGAATTTTAATATTTTCCAGCATTTTAATTTATTTACTGACCTGTCAGAGTTTGTCAACTGCTCCTTTGGCTTGTTTACATTGATTCGCTATCAAATCAAGCACAATTTTCCACGTTTTTTTATTCCAACTCAACACGCTTCAATCTCCCACCTCCTCTTTCTGGGCAGGGTTGTGAATCTGAGATCACGTCAATGGTGGTGGAGGCCCAGAGAAAGAGCAGCAAATGCATGGATGCTGCCTTGCTGGCATTAGGCCAGTTTGCAGTAGTGACAGGAATGCCGATGAGCATCACGAGGCTGGACGCTCGAGCCACAGACAAGGTAATTCCACCAACAACCCAGCAGCAGCAGCAGCTTCTATCTCTGTTTACCCCAGTGCTTCTCAAATAGTGGGGCACGCCACCGATGCGATGCCAGGAGGGCGCGCAGTAGTAGCGGTTTTAGGCAAAGGTAATAAGGGCAATACCCCGGGCCACAAATTTAACGTGGAGGCGGTGGCGGCAGCGGCTCAGTGCCACTATTGGTTTTGTATTATCTGTTCTATGACAGAGTTTGTAACAGCCTGAAACTGTGAACTGCCGTCCCTGCACCTGCTCCCGTCTCCTGACACACGCGGCTGGCGTGTGTGAGAACGAAAGGGGAGGGGTAGTGGGCTCAGGTTGCAAAGGTGGAACGCGTTTCTTACACTAAGCCTCCAGTAGGGATGGGTATCGTTAAGGTTTTAACGGTACTACTACTCTTATTGATGCTGCTTATCGATCTAGTATTTTAAGGATACTCTTATCAATACTTTTTGAGGGCGAAAAATAAATAAATAAATAACAAATTAAGAACATAGTGTTTTTTTTCTTCATTATGCAACATTGTTTTTTTAACAAAACATTTTACTTTACGTTTTTCCAACTTGAAAAGTAAAATACATGAAAAAATAAGTTATTTAAAGAAAAATAAACAGCAATGTTTTGACATATTGTTGTCATGATGTAAATATAAAACAAATTAAATAAATGTTAGAGTTCATAAGATCATCCCAGAGAGAGTCTCTGCTTCAACTCCCGCAGTGAAAGCTGCGTCTTAATCTGACGCCCGTGTTTTCATCTCTTTGACAGAGTTTGAAGCCAAAGCCCCTCCCCCGCCTCTCCAACTGCTTTTCCTCTCTACCTGTTCACATCCTCTGCAGCTGAGAGTTGTGTTCCCCGCGCTCCTCAGTGTGTTCTACACGGAGAGTGCAAAATACGGTCATCATAGCAGCAGCTTGACACGATAGTCGGGGTGCTCCAGCGCAGATTTAATTAATTTTACGCGCGCGCCGCGTGCTGTCTGAACAACAACCCCGTCCCCCCCCTTTCACACAAATAGCCAGACGACTTCTCCTTTTCAGCGACAATTGTGAAATTAATATCATTAATTAACAGAAAATTGACTGACTTGGTGGGTTAATTATGGCAGATAATGTTTATATCTCACACAAAAAATTGCGACTTCTCCAGTACATTTAGCAGAACCGTTGAGGTCAGATCATAACGATACTGCGGTCTTGAAGAATGTTGATCCGGAATGTTGCTCGGTACCCATCCCTAGCCTCTGTTGAAATGTTAAGACTTAAATTGAATAAATTTAGCCATCATAAAATACAGATGTGACTTAATATGATATATTAAGTTTTATTTTCACTAGTGAATAAAAATAAATTCTCACAAAATTAAGAATGACAAAATCTTTGCCTTCTTTTGGAACGTGTCAAGTTTCTGGGGTTGTTTTTGATTTAAGTTGCACAATGATTTCTCTGTTGTGCTGACAAAAATGGTCATTTTGTTTAGAACTTCTGTAACGGGTCATGTTGAAAGTGTCAATCAAATAAAAAAAATTCTGCTTGATTTTGTATTTTTTTCAGGAATCTGTGGTAACTTGTCTGCTTAAGGGAAGCAGGAATGGCATCCAGTCTCTGTTGGAGGAGGGTTTGACAATCACCAAGGAAATGTTAAGAGAGGCTCAGCTGGTTTATCCCAAAAACCTGGTAAAAAATAAATACTTCTATTGTACAATTAATAATAAAACATTTGCAAATGATATCAATAATTTTTCTCTCATGTTGCTGACATTTGCAACAATCTTCTCTTTTTGTTTAGGTCCTGCAGACTCTAAAATCCAAAACTCTAGATTTAGCTTGTGCCCTGCAGAACTACTTACATTGTCATATTAAGGTAAGTCTCAAAAGTCCAAAACAAACATAATTAATTAATAAAAACTAAATTTAGATTAGTATCCTTTTGACCTTTTTTTCCATCTTGTAAGATTTAATGTGTGACAGGCCTCCTTACAGATTCCTTAATGTTTTTACTTATCTGGCTGCCTTGTCTGTAGCACTGCCTTATAATGTTAAGTAATAGTTAAATGAATGGTTAAACATTTTATTTTACCAAACAAAACAGTTTGTGTGGAAAAAACATCCGGTCAGTTACAAGAGAACTCGTTCACTCGTTGAATGAACAAGAACAAAGATTCAGGATTTGGACCAAAGCCAACTTGTTTTTGGCAAAGTTGGAAAATGTTTTAGTCCTGACACAGCATTAATTGTAGCTGATTATATATACTGTCAATAATGCCACTTTGCCTGATTTGCTCCTTGAAAGCTAAATGCAGAACAAGTGTGTCTCCTATGCTGTCGTCTCTAGATGAATGAGTAAACTCAAGTAACATTCACGTCTTGCTTGCTGTTATCTTCTACCGATCCTCTTAATTTACCCAACATGGTCTTTAGTGGGAAATGGCTCTTGTTACACAAACTATGCTTATATCTAAGAGCTGCACAGCGGTTTAATCATCAAATGTTGATGAATTTGATTCTTTAGTAATTTTTTTGCCCCACTCCAAACTATCTATTCTGTTTGACTATTGGTATCCTCCCATGTATTTTTGTACAATGCTAAAACATTCTATTATATTTCCCTCAATATATTCTTTATTCTTTTTTTCAACAGGAGAGAGGTTCCGATCAAGAGGATGTGAGGGAAGAGGAGTCCTCTGCTGCTCATTTGCAGAAGCTTTGCACCACATCAGCTAAACTCTTCCAGCTCAACCAGGCTATCCAAAAGCTGCATTCCCATCTATCAGCGGTCCTACAAGGTCATTTATTTTAATGTGCACTTTGCACCAATTATTTTCGAAAGTCAACACAAAAAAAAAACATGCCTAAAATTTAAAGCTTCTCCAGCTACAGTTTAGTAATAAGTTACTATTTGTGAATATTTGAGTTATGCTTGACTTCTGAAGCCCCATTCTTTGCTCTGGAGTGTATTCATAATTCTTCCATTTCATATCCAGGTACAGACAAAGATTCTGACCCCAACATCTTCAGAGAGCTCATCCCTTCTGTTACAGCTGTTGATGAGCTGGTCACTGGCTTGTCCGAGGAGGAAGACTCGCCCAGAACCCACAAACCTCCTTGTCCCAACATCACAATATCAGCACGAGATGAGCTCCGCTCTGCCTTACACTCCTTGTCTTCTGCTCCTTTGAGTCTCCTTGGAGCAGGAGAGAGCAGAAGTTCAGTAGATTCTAAAAGGAGTACAGGTAATGTTACCAAAGAAAAAGCGGATACTCGCTCTACTGTTAAAAAGCAAATTGTTAGTAAGGTTGTGTACACTCTTGCTCAGGATGTGTCCTGTAGTGGAAGCCCACACTGGGTGTGATTCTGTATTTGAGTTGTTTTAATACATTTTATTTTTAGAGATCTTATATACTCGGATAAGAACAATTGCTAGACTTTGGGAATAATCTTGTATCACATGCATTAAGTAATTGAAATGCACCTCCATGGAGCACTCGTAAATGTATTTAGTTACACTGCTAACTTTGTAAGCTGTTTGGTAAAAACACATCAATATTTATAATCAGTTAAAATATATATTTAGCAAAAGAGCATAAGCCAGACCCCCACTTACCAGTTTGACTAATTACAGTAATTTGTGGTTATGGAAATTGTACAATGAGTTGATTCAGACCATCACTGCTGTTTTCTTTATTTATTTTAAAGCATTTTTTCATTTATTTCTGTTAGTTTCCACAAATCTTTCAAAATGAGGTAGCACAAGTGCTTTATTTTGTTCAAATAGTTTAGAGTTCCATTTTGCAGCGGTACATGGTTTAGATTTTCCCTCAGATATTTGGTTCTTTTGCTCATCTAAAAAAATTCTTATGAGAAAATGCTGGGTCGCTGTAGAAACTTGCAATGTGTAGATGCCATTTTTAATCTTATTTATGTAACGAAAATGAAGCAGTTTTTGTGCCCCATTGGTGGACTTTTCTTCTCTTGATGCTTTTTTTAATGTCAATAAATACAATAAAATATTGTCAAAAATACAACTCTTTTGATGTAACTCAGTCTGGAAATGTTGCATAAAGGAAATGCTGTCCTTTTATTTGACAAAGCTGTCAGGTGTGTAAGGGTCAAATACCTTAGACAGTGATTCGTGGCATTTGTGTAAAAATGTTCTAAATCTTTGACATTAGGAAATCTTAATTCCTTCAAGTTAGGAAAATACAGGTATGCTGTAATTTCTGCGATAGGGAGGTTGCAACTTGTAAAGGTATAAACATTAATGTTCTCTTTTTTTGGTACATATTTGTAAGGGCTGTGCATTATTTGATCTACTATTGTAAATCATTAAATCAAGTTTTTCCTCAAACTGGGTGAGAAAACTCTTTCTGTATTTTTTTTCTTTTATTTCCAAGTATTAAAAGTAAGGCATGACAGTAGGTTTTAATTTATCAACCTTGCAAAAAAAACCACCTAATTTGAAAAGCCTCCAATTGTTATTTGTTAGATGGACAGCAGACTTCTTAAATGGTAATATCTGGGATTCCAGATGCTCAAAACAAGAGATTAACGCCAACTTTTTTTTGGTTTTTGTTGATGGAGATTGAATGTTTTATGGGTAAACTTGTACTCTTCTAGTTATTCCACAAAAACATGTCCCTACAAAGCCTAAAAAGGGAACTAATCAGAGTGTAGAGAGATTCATTGCCAAAAAAGCAGTGTTGCTCTAAGGAAATATTTCATAGTTTGACCATTTTCCCCTGGAAACTTCTTACAGATGTTTTACTTTTTTTGTTTTGTGAAGTGACCACAGTAATGCCCTATCCTGAGAGCCTCCTTTGCACCTTTCAGTCATTAACAGGGGCTGGGGCTACAGCCAGGGGTGTACTCTTTCTCAGTGTCGAAGAAAACATACTTGGGTGAGCTTTTCATTTGCAAAAAAGAAGAGAGAAAAAAAAAGGAAAAAAGCCCAAGGGAGATGACCTCACGTTTCTCACACACCAGCCCACTCCACAGAGGAGACACAGAGAACACAAGACTTGCAAGTCAGTCTGAGGTTTCCTTTGTTTGAACTATCCGCAAAGCAAATTCTTACTTTAAAAACGATATTTTTTATTCCGTCAAGATGGGACGGCTGTCATTCCTCGCTTTTTTTATGCATGTAAGTGTATTGTGGAAACGTTTTGTCTTTAATATGCTTGTTTGTTGATTCTTGAATGTGTAGATTTGAACAGACTGATTATTTACGTCTTGGTTTACTTTAATAGAATCATTTCGGGGCAACAATGAGGTAAAATGAAGTTTGCAACGTCATGGTTTTTACTGTTCACTTTAGGAATGTCAACAAAAATGATGGTCACTGTGAGCATTTAAATGTTTGATAACCATGTTGAGTTTGTATATTTTAGAAATGTTATGATTCACTTCTTTCTAATTAAATTTATGTCCTAAAAGATGGAAAAAACTTGTTTTGAAGGACTTAAAATAGTTTTTTTAGAAGACTTTCTTTATTATTAAGATCGTTTTGAGTTAAAATGGTCCGTGCTTATGTTTCAGATTTGTTTTCACAACATAGCAGCAGGTAAGTCTTGTTCCTGTTTCTGTAGAGAAAAGTACATCCATACAGCTGTAAAAAAAACAACAACCTCATTTTCAGTCATACATGGATGGACCATCTTTAAATATTTGGGGAAACCATATTTTGTAACCCCCCCCCCCCTTTTATGGATTGTTTTTTATTCTTTTTTAATAGGAAATGGGCAAACCAGAACACTGATGTATGAGACTCATTATGCGTATGTAACGGATCACATGCAGTGGGAAGAAGCAAGGAGAGAGTGTGAGAAGCGCTCTGGTTCCTTAGTCTCCAACCCAACAGAGAACCAAGAGCTTGCTAGAGTTTTAAAATGTTTAAACATCTCTCAGGAGGTTTGGATTGCCAGCAAACACTTAACAGGTATGTTTTTTTTTACATGAAAATGTTATTTTATAATGTCTTTTATTGTAAAGGCTTTTTTTTTTTTTTTTTTTACCTAGATTTGCTCTCTTAACTTAATTGTAATAAAATAAATAATGATGAGGATGAAAAAAATGTTCAATACATCAGCAAATGTAATTTTTAAGAAAAACAAGATTGCAAAGTGGAATTTTGCCATCATTTTTTACATAATGTCTCCAAACGCTCCCCTTGCTGATTTTTGTGGTGAAACTTAAGGTTCCCCCAAGACCCTGGCTCTGGATTTTTGCGGACGCTCAAACAGCAAACATGCTCGGCTCCTTCACAAGTTTCCTCCCATGGGCTCAGTCACTGTATGCACCCAACTTCATTTTGATTCAGAAACCTTTGGACTTTCCACAGTCTTCTCTTATTCCATTCAATCCTGCGCTAATGAATTCCAGCTCCGAGCGCAAGTGATACGGGGCAAGTCTGTGCATTTGGCCTTGTTGGTCCACGGTACTCAAGGGGCCCTACAAAAAAGCCTTTGACCATGATGACTCCTGGCACCCTGTGTGTGTTTCTTGGAGTTAAAACGGGGGACACTGGGCAATATATGCCCACGATTATGTTGTTGGACAAGGTGATGGCCTTAACAGTACTGACAGCATCGGTCCTGATGGACTTTTCATTATTGGGCAGGAGCAGGAGACATTTGGAGGCTCCTTTAAGTCTGAGTCATTCTCAGGGAGCGTTACGGAGCTGCACATTTGGGATCGGGTACTCGACAGCAGTGAAATATTCACTATGGAAAAGAAGTGCTCACCCGTTTCCTCTGGGCTGGTGTTCAAGTGGAGCAAAGCTGCCATGGAAATAGAGAACTCACTCACAAAGCTGGTGACAGAAAGACCATGTCAAGGTACATTAATAAAGATGCAGCTGGGGAACACTGAAAGAGGCTGATGGTAGAAACTCTAGCCTGTTTACATGGTCTGGTCTAACATTTACACTACTCGTCTATAAAGTTTTAGAACAGTACATTCAGAGATTACGTTAAAATTTCTTGTTTAAAAATATACACATTGATTTTTAAACTGAGGCGTATTTTTGTCCAGATTCCATGTTATTCCTTTCTTTTATGAACAGGATTACCAAAGCATTCCAGTCATCTGCGCTTAGTTCGGCCCTTCTGACAAATTTTAGAACCCTTTGCAGGGTTTGCCCTTTCCTGTGGTTGCCGTATGGAGTGGGCTCCCCCTCTTTCGGTTTTATTTGCACCTTAGACATGTAGGGCCCTTGGTAGGGGGGGTGCTTGGACATCACTGCCAGCAAGCAGCGGATGTCCTCCTAGCACCCTACCCGCCAATTTTAACCGCACCTTAGACATTTAGGGCCCCTTGGTGGGGAGGGTGAGGGGACGTCACTGTGAGTAATCAGGAGACGTCCCCTTAGTGCCCTACCCGCCAATTTTAACCGCACCCCCCTTAGTACACACACCCCTCCCCCCTCAATATATACATCCCAACATAAACACACACACATGCACACACACACTCTCTCAAACACACATACACGCACACACATTTTGCAAGGAAGGTGGGACCTAGGACCATCTGTCCCCTGCCTCTTCCCTGGTGGGGGGTACGGGCCCCTTTGCAACGGCGGCTGTGTCCCCGGGGTGCCGGCTTCCTGGGCCCGGCGGTGCTCTCTCCGCGCGGTGGGGGGGTTCACATTACATCTGAGCCGGGGGTGTTCGTGTCCCTGGGGGGTGGGTTCTGGTCCTTGCTCCTGAGTGCTGGGCCCCGCCAAATTTCCAACTGTGGCCGAGCCTGGTCGGGCCATATTTACAACACCCCTTGTGGGCCCTCTTTTTTCCCCGGGGTTCCCCCCTTCTGGGCGGGGGCGGCGGGCCCCTGCCTTGCTCCTCCCTGGACCAACCGTGGGCCGGGCGGATGGCTGCCTGGAGTGCGGAGTGGGTCTCCCTTGGGGGGTCCTGGCTCGTACCTGGGGTTGGGGCGGGGGGATGCCCGGAACTCCTGGGTGGTGGTGGGGTGCTCGTCTGGGGCTGTGGGCGTCCTTCTCCGGTGGGGCCCTGCGTTGGGTTCTCCCGGCGCGGCGGGGGGGCTGCTCTCCTGGTTGGGCTGGGGCGGCGCTCTCTTTCCCTCAGTGCCTCCCTGCTCTCTGGCTCTGGGGGCCTTGCGGCGGCCCTGCTGGCCCTGGCCTGGGTGGCGGGCTTGGTCGCCCGGGCGGCGGTTGTTCCCTGCCGGTTCCCGTGTGGCGTTGGGGGGATTCCGGCTGCCGCTGCTGGTGCGGTGGGGGTCTTGGGGTGGGGATGGCTGGGCACTCTCCCTCCTTCTTTCCACGTTCCACCATCCATTTTAGAAGAACATAAACACTCACCTGAGCACAGGTGTTAGCTCAACAGACTGAAGGACTGAAATATTTCACACTAGTTGGTTTTAAGGCATAAGTATGCGTGTGAACACTATCTGTTTTGTGTACATGTCGACAGGGGGACATTTTTGCAACTAACAGGTGTGTTTATAACATTTGAGTGTGTGTGTGGACAGGCTCCGCCCTTTTTTTTTGTTTTTTTTTACATTTGAACCTTACCATAATGATTAACAACCAGTAAACTTGTTGCTGTATGCTGCTTCATGGTCTTATCCCCCTTCCCCTCCTATTATCACCCCCTACCCCCCCTCTCTCTAACGTCCCTCTCTCTTCTTCCCCTCTTTCCTTTTCCGTCCGGTCCAACACCAAAGATTTTCAGACATGTTTGAAATTAATAAAGTTTGGCCTCAATTACAAAAGGGGTTTATTCAGACATACCTTTGGTTTGTCTGAAGATTAATAACCCCTCTTGTTAAAGTAAAATATGTCCAACCCAAGAGGCCCTCAGCTCTCATCTGTCTGCCTAGCTGTTGGACAGGACAAGTTGAAAAAAAAAAAAAAGAAAAAAAAAAAGAACCCTTTGCAGCCCACGGGTCAAAAACGTATGCCCACCTCTGCTCTAAACTTTAGATGAATGAAAGTCGACACTTTTTACAGATGTGACCGGAGTGCACTGTCGTGACATTGTACAATTTAAACCAAGTCTCCTGCAGGAGCTCCCATAAATGTCATGAGCTTGTTCAAACCTTCTGTTCAATTCATCCCAAACTGTTCTGGCCCCTCCATGTTTCCTAGTCTTCCATCTTGTTCTTTTTCTTTGGGTAGTTCTCGCATAGCTTGGATTTTTGTTTTGGGTTTTTTTCTTTTTTCGGATGAACCCTTCATTGACTAGGTGTGCATCTATATGGTGTTGTAAGTTGGTTCAGGGTGGCGTAGATCAGGCAAAACAAACCCGTCATCCCACATCCTCTTCTACGCTTAACAGTCAATGCCTCACACTGCAGAGCCATCCATTGAAGACCGTACCATGTTGGTTCTTCAGTCCTTAACACTTTCTTCCAGTTTTCTGTTGTCCAGTGTTGGTTCCTGTCTGAGGAACTTAGAGGTTTTCTGATATCTTACAATGTGGTTAAAACTGAGACTGGCTAACAGTTTAGCTGTGCTTTGCCCTGCATGTTAAAAAAACCTCTCAGAAACGCGTCTCTAATTCAGTTCTGACTTTGGGTCTGCCTTTTGCTTCTAAAGAACCACATTCTGCTTTTTTTCCTGCAAGAAAAAGCCACATTTTTCAGTGTTGCTGTTTTTGTGTGCTTCTTTTGAAACAATAGCAGGACAATATTTTTCAGCTGAAGCTCATAAGGGCGTGGCACCACAGTGTGTTCTAGCACTGCTTTTACGGACAGACCTTCAGCTTGTAGTTTGTGGGTAATCAGGAAAAATGAACACATCTGTGTAAAGCTGAATTACAGAATAAAAAGTTGGATTGATCATGTTTTTGGTCTCTTCAAAAGGCCTTTTTGCTCAATTTGGATGTTGTTTTTTTTTGTTTTTTTTCAGATTTTGATCCCCTTCTTTTTTCTATAAGAAAAACTTCTGGCAGCTCACAACTTATTTTTGACAGTTTAGACTTGATCATCCTAAACTTAAAAAAAAACAAAACCTAAGTACTTTCTAAAACTCTGATCGTTAGTGTAGTTGTTTACACAACATTAAATAGGAGGTATTTTTCAGAAAACACTATTTTGACTACATTTTTCAGTAATGGTTTAAAATGAGCTGGTGACTTAAACCCCTCCCATCTGGCGTTCTTGGCAGGCCAAGTAAAATGTTCTTTGTCTCTTTTGCCTCCTGATTCCAGTGAACACTGAGAATGTTGACCTAGTTGAAATTGGAAAACGGTGTAGCTCTTGATGATGCTTGTAAATGCTTTGTGACTCACATCACACTGAAACCCACCCTTCTAAACAGACTTCTCCCCCATGACATGGTCCCCAGTGAGCATTGCATGTCCAGAAGACTCCCTCCTTTTCTCCTACAGAGGGATATTTTGGAAAAAATAGTGCATTTTCTGTCTTTCGGCAGGTTTAACTTGGAATTCTAAACGAAACTTTTTTACAGATTAGATGAAGTATAACTATGTAATGATCCCAGCTGCTAAATCGCAGGGCAGTTTCCTTTAGTGTTTGCACTGAAAGACATTGGGGCTGGGCGGTCAGATATGATGCATTTTGTCCTCCCACATGCCTTCATTTGACATATCTGAAACCCTGCCCGAACACAGCCACAACAGTCTTTTTTTAAATGCATTCATAAGTTATCTTGGCATCAACTTCATGTTTTTGGGAAGCCCCAAAAAAGCCAGTGAAGCTCATTACGTTTTTTTTCTGTCTTTAAAACTTGATTAATGAAAATGCTAAATAGATTTTACAATTTCTCTTTCAAGAAAACTCCTCACTGTTTTTAAACACGGTAGTGGATTCACTTGGAAACGAAAGTTCGTTGGAGAACCAAACTTTGTCCTTCTTCCACATCCCATCTCATGAAGTCTGTGGCATCTTTGACCCTGTGAATGAGACCGTCACCTTTGCAGACTGCAGCGTGCGTAGGGGAGCTGTCTGCCAGCTTAAAAATGGTAATTTGATTTCTTTTAACAGAGTTTTGATGAAAAGTGGTGATATGTTGGTGTTTTAAGATGATGGCATAGTTGTGGTATCTAGGCATGACCTCTGTGTAATTGTTATTTATTGACGTAGATACTTTAAAGTTATTGGTACATCTCAAATAATTCTTATAAGATGTGGCCCTGTTGGTCTCTGCAGATACATTGGATATTTCAAAACCACCATTCATCAACAGATTTAACAAGGATCCTCAGATCAAACTGGTGAGTCTTACAGTTGAATAGATCTTGAACCGTAGAACAGTATTTAAAAATAATTACTTATATGTACGCTGACTTAACCATTTTATGGGACCAGTTTTTAAGACATCACAAAAACATTTTCTCAACAGGATGAAGACTGCAGCCTTGCCTAAACCCTGTTATGAATAAAAGCACCAAAGCAATTTTTAAGATTAATTCATATTCATTGTGTCAAACATAATTAAGAACCTCATAGTAAAAACAGGGAGAAAAAAGCTGTTTCGACTCTAAGGTTTTGAATATTTTCAAGGGAAGGGAAGTAAAAGATGCATTTTGAGTAAGAATATAAAATCTAAGATGTGGTCAATTCTTAAAATTAGGTAAATCTAAGAAGAACATATCAGATGAAATATTACACAGTGATATTAATTTGTAACAGCTAAGCCAAACAGAGCAGAAAAATGTTTAAGGACTAACAGTTCTTGGAGGAGTTTGTGAAATAACATCATTAGCAACAAATTCCTTTTCTTGAGCCTTGTTGAGGTCTTTTCTAGCTCTAGAGTAATCATGTTCTCTGTTTAGAAATTCTTTTGTAGTTTTAATGTTGTGCTAAAAAAATTACATATTTCTTATGATTATAATGTAGAACGGCTTTGGTTGATGAACATATAGAATTATCCTAGTATTCAGTGTTTTATATTATATTCTATATAATATAAAAATATTTAAAAAAAAATGTAAAATTATATTTTATTTTATATGTCATTCTTTATGTATTACATTATTTTATATTACTCCTCAACAGTGAAATATTATATTTCAGTGATTTTCAAACATTGCCACAGTTGCTTATGTTTACTTAATGAAACATTTCCTTTTCAATCCACGAAGAGCCAGACACGTATGTGTACATTTAGGGCAGTGCCACCATTCAAAGAGGTGAAAAAAAGGTTGATATAGCAATTACATCATTGAAATACCTTGATTTAAGTGTTGAAACTACTTTCCCTCAATCTATTCTGTAGTTTGGTAAGTTGTGGGGTATGTGCTCATACATTGATTCTTTAACAAACAAATCACATTCATTTAGAATCTGGGATTTTATTTACCAATTATATCTCTTTTAAAGACCTGCCCTCGGAGTTGTGGGTCAGCAGACACTGCACTGGATTTGAAATCAGCAAGTTGCTGGTGCCAGACCAGCTTTGCTGTGGTTTGTTTCGAAAAGGGCATCATTCATGGCAGCCAAAATATAAACAAAAACCTAGTTTAAAGCCTGGAGAAAAAAGACGTTTTTTTTTTTTTTAAACAAAAATATATAAGAAAGTAATATGTAAAGTATATGCTCGATTTGTTTTTCTCAATCTTTTGCCCTGCCAGTTAGTAAATGTTAGTTTGTTAGTTTGAAGTGGAAACTGTTCAAACCAATCATATTTCTTCAATGGTCTTGATTTATACTTTTTCTCAGGTGATGGAAGGGACACATTTAAATTCTTACTGCAACAGCGATTTGACATCACTCCAGTTGAAGACCCAGACTGTCCTAGATTCAATGGAGGACAGTAGCCCCCATCTCCTGACCCCCAGTGATGTCCTAACCCTCTCCCAGATGATCGATGCATTAACTTCCAGCTCACATTTAGCTGAAATTGAAGCGGCAGAAGCCTTGGTGTCCATTACTACCAACTACGTGAATGCTGCAAGTTGGATGCTGGAGCCCCATATGGCAGCACAGTGGATAGGCCCAACAGCAGATGGGGTGAGAGTCCAGTAATTTTTTTTAACTTCCTCTACTATATTAAAATAAAATCAGATTTTATCTGATTTGTTTTTCCCTAAAGTTTTCAACGTACACGACAGTTAAATTAATCTGTGCATTTATCAGTTCATAAACATTCTACCACCTCTGCACGTGCCTGTTGTATATATCTTCCCCTTTTTATGAGATGACCTGAATCTTTTATGACCCTCCTATGCTGGCTCCAGCTGTCCTTTCACCTCCATTAATCATGATTGTCTGGACTTAATGTGCAGGTCAACGTTGGACCGTTTACCATTGTCAAGAGCATTGATAGTCTCACTAAAGCTCTAGCAGACACACTGTCTGCACACCAAAGAGATTTCACCCTCTCTACCAAGAACATAGGTGGTATCCCTTTAAATGTCACACGTTTACTTGAATGTACCTAGGCTTCTGACTTCCTTTTTCCTGAGTTTCTTTGTTGTATCGCTTTTGTTGATTCTATATCGTATTATATAATTTTATAATATTGTTTTGCTATTGCTTTTTTTCAGAAGTGTACATAAAATGGCAGAAATTGTCACAGATGAGCTCTGATCAAGTTTTCAAGCCATCTTCTGTCGGCTCTCACCATCCTAAGAGCGGCCGCCGTGATGAGTTGCTGATCCCGGATAGTGAATTTAAAAGGATACACTCACTAGGTGGGAAGCAGACGCACACACTTCCCGCCTTTCCAGACCACCTCTTTGATTCAATGCTAAAATCTTTCAAAGAAATGTTATGAAGCTGCATTCCATACAGCTGGAAGATGACAAGTTTGACTAAAATAATTCTTTTCATACTCTGTTTTCACTCCCTTTGCGAGATCTACCTGCCAAAGAAAGAACTATTAAGGATTTGCTGCTTGTCTTACAACACATTTTGTGTTTTGCTGCAAAACCACTTGTGATGATGCAATATAAAGTTTTATCAAGCAACAAAAATGTTTTAAACGTGTTTTTTTGTCTCCTTTATTCTACCATATATCAGGAAGTGAGGAGGTGATGTTTATTCATACACACTACAGCCATTTTTCGGAGGTTTTTAAAAGAGTGGAGGAGCCTGAACTGCATCAACAGGAAAAAATAGAAAAAAGGTTGACTTTTGATTTTTTTTTCTCAAACAAAAAAATCTTATTTCAATGCAGATGTTTCAGTTTTACCTTAATCTATAAGATTTCTCAGCTGTAACAATTTCTCAGAAAGCAATTATTAGCAGATCATGAATATAGACTTTTTTCTTACATTTTGGTAAATGTTTCCTTCTAGGTAAATAATAATGAAAATAAATAAGTCTATCACAATTCTAATTTACAATTTTGGTTCTAAAAGTTGTCCTTCAGTGACAGATATCTGATATGTGACTTTTGTTTAGACAATGTTGCAAAAATAAGTTGAAACCAATGTCATTTTCTTGTTTTCCAGTGTTTTTCCAGGTCATCTAAGCTCTTCAGTGATATCAGCCGCCGTCCGTGACTCTTTAAAGGCTCAAACCATCCCTGTGATTGTGCAGTACACCCTTTCTACACGTGTGGTACAGTTCATTGTTCAGTACTAAGATGTTAACTTTTCTCTGTAAAATCTCATTTGTAGCTTAATTTCTAGCCAAAGCCAAATGCAAATGTTTGGTTTAAATTAAACTTTCTTTAACATAAGATTAGTAACAAACACAAAAAAATGGTAAACTGACATTATGACTTCTTTTACATAAATCTTATTAACTACCTTGTTTAAGACAATTCTATCAAAGTTTAGGTTACTGAAAGTTTACTAAAAATTCATTATTGAATTCTACAAATTCCTAATGAATTCATAGAAATCCACACATTTCCATGAATAAGTCTTCATGAAAAATACTTGAAGCCAAGCTTCTAAGGTCATAAGGTCATCAAAATTTGCCAGTTTAATTTCGAAGACAAATGAACTCAAATCCTTTTTTTCTAGGTGGAGAATTCCCAAGGATTCACCCCTGAATGTGCCTTTTGGAATTTCAGCCTGATGTAAGTTTATCCAACAGCAAACTATTAATGAAAAACCTAAATAAACTTGAACATTTAAGTCCAGATTAACAAAATGTTACAGTTTTGCTTTTTATGGGTTCTATGCTTTGCAGGCATGGTGGAGGCTGGTCCAGTCAGGGCTGTTCCGTGGTATTTAGTGGCTCCAACGTTGTTTCCTGTCTGTGCAACCACACCACCAACTTTGCTGTATTGATGAAATACATGGACACTGAGGTAAAGTGAAGCTCATAAATTCAGAAAAGCAATTCACTAACATCTCTTCTTATGTTCCCAGTGAGATCATAAAAATATGCTCCTGACTATCAGAGAAAAACATATCTGCCAGTCAAAATGGTTCTAAATCCACCAAAAACTACAATTCCCAGAGCCTTGTGCCTTCAAATTTGGTATCACTGAAAAGCCCCAAAGGTCCTCTGTGAATACCAAATGGGGTTATTTCGCTAGTTTTCAGTGCTCGGGAGATATTCAAGTTTTGAAATGTCCTCCACGGAAGACACATTTGCATTATTGATAGTTAGGAGGAAATTGTTTCTGTTTAAAATCAATGCACAAAATGTGAAAGAATAGTCAGTCCACACTTTTTATGTAAGTAGATGGAATTGCATTACATAGAAACGAAGGCCAATTTATTCACCTTTTTAAAAAAAATATAAACATTTTTTGTTTCACTGTTTAACAGTTACACTAAAGTAAACTTTCTCCAACCCAACATGTTTTTTTTTTCTTCTACTCCAGTGGAATCCTGAAGAAGAGCTTGTTTTGAGCAAGCTCACGTTCATCGGCTGTGGTGCATCTTTGTGCGCGTTGGTGGTGACCTTGATGCTGTTCACTGTGCTGGAGTGAGTGGCTGAATCCCCCCCCCCCCCCCCTGTTTACTCTGTAATCCACACAAGATGCCCGTTGTGTGTTTGAGGCAAAAGGTACAGCTTAACTAGTAATTTCATGAAACCCCCTTTAAAAAAAAAAAAAAAAGAACCTGCTCTCAGTACTTACAGCGTCATTTAATATTTTTATGAGAACATTCTGGCTTTTTCTGAATTTTGTGAACACAAGAAAGGAGTTGGTTGATACAACTTCTAATCAGCTATGCACGGACATCTAACAAATGCCATTATTTGATCAAGCACTTCTTTTTTATTTCAATCATTCATCTTCTGAACCCGATTTGTCCTTTTCGGAGTCACGGTGCTGCTGGAGCCTATCCCAGCCACTTGTGAGCGAAAGTAGGGGACATCCTGGACTGGCTGCCATTCTGTCGCAGTCATTTTTTTATTTTATTTTCTTAGAAGAGGGCTTTAGTTTGGTGTAGCTTTTCGTACTTCAATTAAGTAGCAGGAGATTTTTTTTTTTTTTACTATGATCCAGTAAAATCTTTTACTAAAAAAACATAGATAAAAAAACAAACAACAGCAGCATTCTCCACGCAGTTTATGAAAGATATAAGCCCTAGTTATATCATATTTTCTTCTTACTTTAATTACAGTTTTGTTGTAAAAGGGATTGTCTGTCAGAATTCCTAAAGAAAATATCACGTCAAAGGTCCCGCCCACCACTATGCAGAAACTGTCCTAGACAATGACACAGGCTTTTCTATTGTGGCTAAAAATGGCACAATCGTCATTAAAAGAGCATGGGAACGCTTTAAAATACATCAAAAGATGATTGAATTGAATTCAATTTTGTTTATACAGCCCAACATCACAACAACAGTTACCTCAATGGGCTTAGATTGGAGTGTGTCCTTTAAGTTCGAGCCATGAGTCCATTCGACATTACAGACATATCAGAAGTGCACTGAGCTACAGACTTTTCTTCATCCCATTACACTGTAACACTTTGTAGTTACTTTTGTACTTTCTTCTGTATTAATCATTGGTAAAACAAATCACCTAAAATATTCATATTTTTATGTTTTGTTCTGTGGTATCATGGCTAGATAATGTTTTGCTATTTTTTTGCTTGTTGAGCTTTTGTTTGAGTTATGACAACTCATTTAAAACAGTTTTCAGTGATATGGGATAATAAACAAATTGTGTTAAGAAATGTTTTATTTGACAGACTAAACTGATCGTTGTGGACTAATAGAATGGTTAATAAAACGCTTTTTATCAGAAGGACAGAACTGAACCTGAGCTGGCGCACCAAAGTTCAGGACTTTTTTTTTTCTCATTGTTACCATATTAATGTCCTCGTCTTTAGACTGAAAATTTCTCATTTTGATTTCACTTTTTTCTTGTGGTGTCCTTTTTAATCGTCTTTTATTTGTTCCTTCTTGTATTAACAGCATTCCCAAGTCAGATAGGACGTCCATCCATAAGAACCTGTTTGTGGCTCTGATCTGCGCGCAGGTGATTCTGCTCTGCAGTGGCTCAGCCATACACAGCAAGGTACTAAATGTTCACACAACAGTACTATATTTTTAATTTTATGATCTTTTAGGGGGAAAAAAAACAACCTAATTTACTCCATGAATGAAAAAAAAGCGGCCATTTACAAGTTCTACATAAATAACTACCAACAGTACAGGGCGGCTGTGGTTCAGTGGTGATCAGAAGATTGCAGGTTCGATTTATGCCTTGCCCACACATCTGTTCCAGTGTCCTTGGGCAAGACACTGAACCTCTGGTGGAGCAAAGTCAGCAGAGCCACCATCAGTTCGCGTGTGTGAATGGGTTAATGGGACTGTGACAGTAAAGTGCCTTGGGTCTTCGAGGAAGATAGAAAAGCGCTATACAAGTATACGCCATTTTACCATTCACCATTATAACCTAGTATACTACAAAATATTAAAAAGAAAAAATGCTAGCATCATGGAAAATGTTTCATAACAATACATGTAGCGCTTACTTTCCTTTCCCTAAATAGACTTTTCATGCTCTGAATTACATATATAGCTTAAAAACACATCCCAATTCCACTTCAGAACCTAACAGAAGACGTTTTTTTGATAGACCCGGTTACATTATGCAGATGTGTGGAGATTGTGTATCTGTTACTATATGATCCATGCCGTTTGTCACTCT
Organism: Oryzias latipes; assembly: GCF_053564925.1. Lineage (NCBI taxonomy): Eukaryota > Metazoa > Chordata > Actinopteri > Beloniformes > Adrianichthyidae > Oryzias > Oryzias latipes. Next base: position 13,794,575 of record NC_136240.1, read on the forward strand.
ACACTGTAAGGCTTTTTCTTTGTCTGGGTGAGGTGCAGTGAGTAAAGCTCACTGTACATAACAAATAAATGCCCCTTTATTTAAATCACTGTATAAGCTCTTTCTCATAGTTCTGGGTCAGAACTCAAGTGTGGGACATGTGCGAAGCCTTAAGTCAGTTCAATTCCCATTTTTTTTATTTGGTTTATCAGTATGGATTAAAAAAAAAGTAGTTTTGTCAAATAATCTTTTTTTTTTAATTGTATTCTCCTTTTATTTGACTAATAATAGACCTATACTGATGATTATTCCATTTCCCTCATGGGATGAATAAAGTATCTGTCCTATTCTAATTTATTATTGACACATAAACATGGTGAATAAGTGTCTGATCACGGTTTAGGATTGTATTTTTCAGGTGTATTTATGCTTATTTTAAGACACGTAAAATGTCTTTCATTGACATTTAAAGTTTTCTCTTTCACAAATATGTTTTCAATTAATTTATTATTTTTATAATTATAAAAATGAATCCTATTAGTATAAAAGGCTATGTGAATGTGAACACACATAATTCTGTTGGTTTTCCTTGAGAATCCACATTTTAACCTGCGTCTATTTCTGTTCTGCAGGTGGCTTGCACTCTGGTAGCAGCACTTCTTCATCTCTTCTTCCTGGCAGCTTTTAGTTGGATGCTGGTGGAGGGTCTTCTGCTCTGGAGCAAGGTGGTAGCGGTGAACCTAAATGAGGACCGTCACATGAAGTACTACTATCTTATTGGCTGGGGTATGATCGCAAGATGACGTCAAATCTGTGTGTTTTGCAAAAAGAGCCAGTGTTTTGTGAAGGAGTTGTGTTGTGCTAAGTCCCCAAGACAAGTGTTTGAGTTAGACTGTTCCTCTATTTAAAGTGAGTAAAATTTCAACGTCTTGTTTTAAAGCTAGTCTTTAATGTAAAAGGACTATTCATAAATATGTGTCCCAAATCTCAGGTTTCTTCTATTCATTCTCTTGTGATTTTTTATTTTATTTTATTTTTTGTTCGTCATTAACCAGGTCTGCCGGTTCTGATAGTCACAATTACTCTAGCATCGGCCTCAGGAAAATATGCTGCAGATGACTACTGTTGGCTCAGCGTTCAGAATGGCATTATCTGGGGCTTTGCAGGGCCTGTCATCTTCATCATCATGGTCAGCAAAGTGATTTATAATTATTTCATGAAGACGTATTCAATGTTTAAAATAGCCTCAAATTGCTATAGTATGTAGTTTGGGAAATGATGTTAAGTAGTTGGTATTTCATAAGGTGATTTTGTTTTTCTTTTCTTTTTTTTTTTTTAGAGAGAATTTCTTACGAATTGGTAACTGATGTTCTCCTGTACTGTTTGTAGTGTTTTTCCACCGGTCAGTCTTCTTCTTTACTTTCCCACATCTTTTAACATGAAACACTTTTCCTATCTGTGTCTTCCTGTTTTCCCAGGTGAATATCTTTGTTCTGACCAGAGTGGTAATCATCACCGTCTCTACTGCAAGAAGAAGGTCCATCATGCTGGCCATGGGTGCCAGTCCTGTGAAGCAAGCGTATGAGCAAATCAGGTAGCGGCCACTAGAAGGCAGCATTTGTCCTTTTTTTAAAAAGTGCGTTCACACGCTTCCACACATTGTTGTCACTATTTGTTCCTAAATTGTAGCTTGGTTGATAAGAAACCACAGGAATACATGGTAAAGTGGTTTGGGACAGATGTTTGATTTTATATATATTTGTGAATTTGTCATATGTCGTACACTTTAAAGAAACCTTAAAAAATACAAATACTTTTAGCAAAATTGCTTAGTAGTTGCATATTTATTTTTTTGTTAACAAAAAAACCCCAATTTGAATAATATTGTTCCTATTGCTTTGATTGTGATGGCAACATCTCAGTAAGAGAACAGGCTTCATTTGAAATGACGACTCTCCATCATTTACCACTAAATGTTTTTGAAAAATGCTACGTTTTGAGGACAGTTTCTCATCAAACTGTCTCATGAACAATTTTTTTTTTAAAGTCTGACCCCTTTTTGTCATTTAATTTGAAACTGAAAATATTAAATTAAGTGAAACACTTGGATTTTATAATTTTGTAGCTCAATAAACATTAACGATGATTATTTTCTGTCCTTTTTGGTCCGTGAAGTTGCTGTTTCAAAAGGTTGATGTAACAGATGTGCTTTATTGTTTTTATGCTACTTTGCTTTTTTTGTTACTATTTCAATGCCTAAAAAAATACATTTAATTTAAAAGGCCATTGATTGTCGTCTCTACTATCTCGTTTTATCTAAAGTTTCAGTATTTTAAGCAGAAATAAATTGCATTTGGCCCCTTAGAGATCTTCTTTCTGATTGTATCAGCGACATTATTTGTAATAGATTTATTTATTTCTTTTCGTGGTTTTGCTTCTTCTGCACGCAGTAGATGCTCTATGAGGGTTTTAAAGCAGGCCTTGAACCGCATGGAGAACTGAAGTGGCAGCCGTTTTAAACACTCAAAAACTCAAACACATTCCTCTGCTGCATAAACTAGAACTAGCACGACATGTTACATGCACAGGCTCAGACAGGTGTTGTGGTTACTTGTGTGAAAATCAAATTTCTCTCAAAACAATTAAACTGGACGAAACATGGGAAGCTTTGTGCCTTCCTGTCCACCTAATTTTATATTTGAAGCAAAAACTCTGCTAAAGGATCATAAGTTAGTTTGAAAAGAACGGAGAATTTGTACTTAGGGTTATAAGAGAAATACAAAAATGTTTTAAGCCTGTTAATTTAGATTTGAAAAACTCATAAGATCCAGAGGAAAAATCTTTCAATCATGGCTTTCCTTAGGATATAAAATATTTGACCTGGATTAGTCTGACTCGGCAGTGCAGGCATTCGTGGTCTTTCACTGCCAAAAAACACTTGCACCTTAAATGAAACATTCCTAATTCAATCCATGTTGATTTAAACTCAGAATTAAATCCAATTGGGAGTCAGACCTGAATACATTTGGGAAATCAGTGGCTTTGCATGTTTCAAAACAAGCCGGCGAGTTTTTGAGCTGTTGATCTGATTGATAGAATGAATGTGTTATGTTTTTTTTTTATTTTTATTTTAATTTTTTTTTTCCATTTTATGTGTTGGAGTGCAGAGGTGCAGTGAAGGCAGTTTTGGTGCTGCTTCCTATCCTGGGTCTGACCTGGCTGTGTGGCGTGTTGGTACCTCTCTCTATCGTCATGGCCTATATCTTCATCCTCCTCAATTCCCTTCAGGTACAAACACACACCAACAGTCACATGCAGTCCAAATGCACTTTTTTTTTTTACAGAAGAATTCAACAAAACAACAGAAATGGATGTCCTAAGCAGGTGTACTTTGATATTCAACAACGCGGTTTCACTTTACCCTACTTCATCAAGCTCATTGATCTATGAGGTTAATATCTTTTAAAGACATTCATTCAATTTATTTATTTTTGGTTTGTGTTGGGTGTTTAAATCCCAAAATACATGAATCCTTAAAATAAACAGATAATTGTGAAGGCAGTGTTTTATAAGGAAATGTAGAACCTTTAAAAGCTGGAAGAAATAAGATGCTGGGAAATGTATCTACCCTTTTTTTTTAACATAAAAGCATCTCTAAGCTGACAAGATAAACAGCAGTTAATAGCATTATCTTAGTATTGTAATTGATTTATATTTACAAAGTTTTGCCACTCAGCCATCTGTTTAAATTTTTTGGGGAGGAATAAACATTAAATCTGTAATAAACTTTAAATAAAGGTAACCCTTAAATATATTTTTTGTCTGTCAATGAGAAATAAAAAGGTTTTTCATTATACTTCTACAAGTCTACCCTTCACGTGCTACAAAGAAAAAAAATAAACTGTGAAGGTTTTTCACATGTCTGTGACAAGGCTGATGCAGAAATGGATAAGTTTAGCTAATAAAGTGCTTCATTTAAATAAAAACAAAATAGTTTTTTTTCTTGTTTTGTGTGCACTTCTTGCAACAATTTTTGGTACACAAAAACTGATTTTTTTCATCCTATTTTCAAAGAAGTTCCTCTTAAAATGACCTGTATCTGCAGTGCATTTTACTTTCCGCTCCTGGAAAGGGTTTGGTCGACATCATGTAGTTTTCTCACTGCAGCAAGCAGCCTCATGTTGCTCCCCCTTTCCCAGCATCTGTAGATCTGTTTCTGCGGAGTTGAATTCATCTAATCATCTCTATCTTTAATTGAGCTGTATATTTAACTGGAAAATCAATGGAGGTCTTTGCTGCACTTTGATTATGAAGTCAAACCCCTCTGTTGCCTTTAATAGTTTCTGTTTTTTTCTTCATATCTAATTATATATTTTTTCACACCAGCAGTAATTAACATGAGGGGTTTACTGGGTTGTTGGTGTATACCAGCATTGATTCACTTGTTAATATGTACTATTGATTTTTGCTTTGTTTCATTTACTTTTTTGTTTGCTTTAGGCCTGCACAACAAATCGCTAATTTATCATTATCGAGATATCATGCTGTGCAACACGGATATCACAAAAGACAGCGAAAATTGCAATAAATGGTTACCTTAAATGTGCTAAAACAATCTTATGGCAGCTTGAAGTATTTAACGAATCAAACAAATCCATTTATGCATTTAACCAATCAGATGGACGCAAATCGGATGGAGCTCTTTTATGTTAGATGTTAGCCTCCTACGTAGACGAGGGTCATTTGGAGTACAATTTAGGAGATGTTGACTCTTATTTAAATAAAACTATTGTAATGAAATGGAAATTATGTTTTTGGTTGTTTTGCTATTAGTTCATGTATCGCAAGTTATATCATCATCAGAATATTGATCACTGATATCGCATATTGCAAGTTTTCCTCATTTATTTGTTCAGTATGTTGTTTGTCAGGTCTTTCCAGTACCTGCTACACAGTTGCATTAATGTAGTTTTTCTTCTTTTGCCTCCTTAAAATGAGCTTTCCTTATGAAACCGTAACACAGGATCCTAAAACAGCTATAATCAACCCTAAACCTAAATACAGCATACAGATGTGTAAATTATTAATATGGATACATATGATTTAAATATTGATTTAGCAGAGGATCCCTCATTCATTTAGTTGGTTGGGTTTTAAAGTGAGTTGAAAGGCTTCCTTAACCTTGTAATAAAAGTTTTTGGTACTCATATTTCTATAGGTAGGTGAGACTTGGACCTAACAGTTTGCTCAAATGGAAAAAAAGCAAATTAAGCTGAAGGTTAAATTCTCAATAAATCTCTAGACAATTGTTGAACAGTGGCAGAGTTAGACTGCCTTTAACTGTAGTTGCAACATCCAAAGTTTTTGTCCAAAATGCTGGAAACTTCATAAAGATGTGATCAGCTGCTAACCAATTCTTTAAAAATAACCCAACCTCTTTAAAGGTTATTTTATAAATGTATTTCATAACTTAAAAAATTAGACAGGTGTTCCATTCTGTTAATGTTTACATTTTGATTGTTTTTCTTTTATCATCTTATTGAAAGGCAACAAAAGAGGTTTCAGGTTTTAGTTATCAAAACTATACAGTATTTTCTACAGACATTCATAGAATCACTGTGCAAATGCACAAATTGTTCTGCTCATGCTCTGATTTGCCCATTATTATCGCTAAAAACAAGACATTTTTGACACACTAATAACTGGGTGTAATTTTTTTTACTTTCTTCTTGTAGCTGAATCATAAAGCTGATATCCTGCAGCCTCCACTTCATTTACATTTTTTTGTTTCTAACCAAATGAACTCAATACTTGGCTTGCACAGAAGAGTGATAGTTGCCGTTACAAGAAGTGAAACCAAACCACAGAAACGCAGCATCTTCTAAACACTGAATTGGTTTGGATTGTTATATGTTGATATAGTACTGTAACTCTAAGCTTTCCTGGCTGTAGGGATTGTTTAGCTTTTGAAGTTGGGTTTTGTGAAGTGCACATGACAAGTTATTTACTCAGCAATAGTGGAGACAGTGCTCCGTATGCTCTTTGAAAAATTGTTGAGGGATTGGCATGGAGTAAATTGAATAAGAAAAAGAAAATTTGACACCCCGATAAACATTTCAATGCAGGGAAATGCTCGTCTCTATACTTTCATACCAAGACAGTTTTGGAATATCATTTAGGTGCATTATTAGAATCCTCTTTTAATGAAGCCTATTTTATAATAATCACCTATAGGGCCAGTTTTTGCAGTTTAAACTTTGAAAGCTGTTTAAAATGTTAAAGGTTTGCTTTTCTGTATAGTTCCTATTTGTTGTAGCTGTTTTTTTTCTTGACATGTTCACACCTTTTCTGAGATTTCCCACTTGGAGCATGTTGTTTGACACACGCACAAGACAAGCCTAACTAAAGAAAAGAAAACAAACAAAAACAACTAAAGCAGTACAGACTACAAACAACCAATCAGAACTTAACTCACTTTCCATCATATTTCTATTTGTGTTACAATAGGTCATCATTCTCATTTAGTTTTGTTGTTGTCTGTGATTAAAAGAGGAGATAAAAGAGCGTAACCACACTCGTAAAGATACTATATGCAGTAGGAATGATAGATGTAAAAAATAGGTGGACAAGATATAAAATATGTAAATCAATAAGTTAATAAGAAGTTTTTAGGATCTGTTTTTTCCCACTTTGAGATGTTGTATTTTCAGTGGGGCTCACTAAAGTAACAAAGCTTAAGCGGCAACCTTTTACTGTGGAATCAATAAAACAGATAATGTTGACAAGCCTTTTTCATAGCCCTCCCGACGCCCTCCTCTTCTACCGCTTGTATCCTGACAACTATGAAGTATCTTTGATGCTGCTGCTGTTACTCTCAAAGCCTCATCAGACATTTATGGGGAAATATGCAGCAAACTTGGCACAAAAGTGCCTTTGCCACTTTGACCTTCAGAGATTTTAAACTTTTTTAGAGGTGGTGAATAATGCTCTATTTGCTGCCAAAAACCATACTTGTGTCAATATTATTCTGCTTTATTTTAAAATTGTTTTTTTTTAAGTTAAAGTCTATTGACTATTTTAAAAGTGTTCTCAGTTGTCTTTTAATTATGATTATGAAGTTTTTAGGCAAAATCAAAAAACCTGTATAATCATCTATGACAGTTTCTGTAGAGCGGCAGTGGTTCATTAGAAATTTGCTTCTGAGTTGTAAGCAAGGCCTGTTGGGGTGGATTAAGCCTTCCTCCATTTCCCATCATCCCTTTGTTTACATGCTCTCCCGCTAGCTTACAGCCCCTCACAACTCCAACCTAGCATTACTAGGGCAACAAAAATGGCTAGCAATATTGGAGCTATCCAGCTGCACAGTGCTGAGCCACATGCTAGCTCAGATGAGGAATACAAAGATGTACATGGATCTATTTGACTGCAAGCGGATGCATCAGAATAGAGCGGAGTAGGAAACCTGTACTCCGCCGACTGAAGCACCTACGTCATTGGTACAAGCTTTTTCCAACGGTATCTTTTAATCTGCTCCTTATTCACAACAATTTGAATAAAGGAATATTTAGAAATACAATGTTAAGCTTAATTTATTGTATGTATGTCCTCCCTCCCTTGATTAAAACAACAAAACCATGATTTTCCTTGGAGTGGGTCTTTAAAGGAGTAATTTAAATGTTTGTTTTTCTTTTTTTTATCCTATAAAGTAAAAAAAAAATGAAATGGACTGAATAAACATATTAGCACTGTTCATAAACTCTGAATCAACTTTGTGTTGAATCAAACTTTATGCTCTGAGCCAGGAATGAAAATCTTTACCATAAATACAGACATGCCTCATCTGCTTCCATATAAGCTCGAGATAAATAGCATGGAGAAGGAAGTAAAGTGTGCAGGTGAGGGAGATGGAAAAAAGCGAATGATCGCTCTTTGGGCTGGACTATAAATTCCTCCACCCTCTGTCATCCAATCTCTTGGCAATGTCATTCAAACCCCCACACTATCTATTACCTGAGGATAATAGGCTTCTGGCCATGCAGTGTCCATCTTATTATTAGCCCATAACTTTAAGCAATCAATAACTATGAGGTGCACAGACAAGTTGGGGACGAAGAGAAAGGAGGAGAGGGACAAAGCAAAAGAGAGGTGAAGGAAGTTGGAAAGAAAATGTTAGGGTAATGACCGTCCTCTGCCAGTCGTTTATAGCACATAAACCCCCGTTAGTTGTTTCAGTGAGTTTGCAGCCAAAGTGATTCTCAGGAATGTGCCCATTTTTTTCTTCAGTTTAGTCATTTTGCTTCCTGTGGAGGGCAGCCCTGTGCCTTGTCCACAAAAGGCTAACATGTAAAGACAAAGCACTGATTGAATTTTTGTTTCATTCACATCTTGTTAAGAATTATTATTTTTGTATTGCTCTGTGACCTCAGCAACATAGTTCTTCAATATTATTATTTTTTGTAATCTCCCAGATCATTATAAATTTTTTACAAAGTAAAAAGAAAGCTTAACACTGGAACAAAATTACAGAAACAAAATACAGCATTGATCCCTGAAGAGCACAGATATTCAATTAATTATCTATGCTTAGAAACCAAATTTTGCATTGCAAAATGGAATGAAAAAAAAAAGATGTCAAGAAAGAAAAAAAGTCGTAACAAATTTTTAATTCAGAGAAAGCAATGTATTATTAGAATAAACAAATGTCATTAAAACAAAATATTAAGAACTGTACAGTTGAGTTTTAAACATTTAAATACTTATCTATTCATACTGCATTGAGCTGAAGGGTGACTGCAGATGAAAAGTAGTTTGTAGATTAGTCTGCTGAAAACAGATTTTTAGAAAATAAACAACAAAAATCTGAATACTTTAGGTGTAAATTAAAAAAAAATCCTATATGTATGAAATGAAAAATGAGACATTCACTGAATGCAATTAACACCAATTTAAAGAGAAAATCAAAATTAACAGAAAATGCATTAGAAACAAAAGAATAAATTAAAACAGTTAAGTAATATAGTTTAAATGATTCTAAGTGTTTTATGTGAAGATTATTTAAATTGAAATTAATGCACCTTCCGCCAACAAACACACAAACACACACCTCAACTGTCCACATCGGACTGTATCCAAGATATAGATATGATTAATAGAATCTTGCTCTGCCTATTGATTTTTGCCATATGGGAGATTTGTTGTGTGAGTAAGCAACACTTTTACTGCTTCTAAAGTGATTGTCCGACAAGAGTTTTTTTTCCCTCCTTCCTTCCCTTCCACAGAGCTTTGCTGTATTGCTACACTCAGTGTTTTCAGCTCCAGTGTTGCTTAATGTGCAAAGTCTTTATTGTCACTTCTGGTGTCTCTATAGCAGTTGTACCACAATAGTCTTTATTCTGATATGTGTTAACGGTGTTCTACTTCTGCTTACTATTACTGAGCTTTGGAGTTCAGCATATTTTATTTAATGAGTGTCATTGTTGGATTTTTTTTAGGGAAAAATTATATAAATAAATAAAAGACTATTTCTTCAGTTTTGGACAAAACTAACAAAATTAACCACTAAAGGTTTTTGAAGACATGAAAAAAAAAAAAAAATTATACAACTAAATGATGACATTTCTACGTCTTGAAATTTGAAGAGTAAATATAGAAAAACATAGTTTTGTTTGTAAAAGAAAAAAAATTGGAAAAAAGTGAAAGTCTTTTTTTTCCACATTTGACAAAAGTCTTGCACTTACTCTGAGGAAAAATAAACAATTATTTCTTTCTTATAAAGCATAACTAGATAAAATGCAAAAAGATATAAAAAAACCCACATTAAATCAAATTAAAAAAAGACATGGGTTTCTATTTTGAACTAATGAGATAGGATTTTTCGTCAGATAATTCAAATAGTATTTATTTAGATGGAAATCTGTATCTACCAGTAACTGTAGTGTGAACACTCATGCTGCACACAAAAGCATACACACGCACACATGGCAAAGCTCTCACTGGTCAGATCATAGAGGGAAATGTTTTTCATCTTGGCGTGTTTGAGCAAACAGGAACCATATTCCCTTGACGATATCCTTATTCATTTTCAGCTGTAGCTCAGATCACACGCAAACTGAAACAGCAGACATCTCTCTAAGTGGGGTGGAAGTTTCTGGTTGTAGCAGAACCATGGGCAGGTTTGGTAATTATGGTTATGTAAAGCGTATACTTTAGCTACTTGGTGACAATCAAATACTTGCCATAATGTTTTGAGCTGTTTTAAATAAATTCATATGAAAAAAAGAAAGGCATTTCCCTGAGTCTGAGAATCAGAATATAAAGAAAATGAAACCATAACATCAGCATTTTCCAAAAAATATTTCAGTTTTGCAAAGATAACTGAAATAATTCACTCATACATGAAAAACAGCCCAATTAAAGGAAACGTTTCTGAATATTAACTTTACCAGTTTGTCTTCTGTTTTTTGCAATAATGATGAAGCATTTTTGATGCGTTTAGCTTATTCCTAAGTTCTTACTTGCTTAATGTTCAGTTGTGGTACATGTGTCATGAATGAGTTTGGATATTTACCAGGACATCTTGTTATTTCTCTCCATGCATGACATCAATTCCATAAAGTAAGTTTTTGATAAAGTTATCTGTTGGACAGAAGACCTCACTTGTAGCGTGAACTTGAGGATTGTTACTGAGGTCTTGTGAATTTTCGACCTCATGAGTTCTGATCCAGAGTGATCTTGAGCACACATGTAAGACCATGCCGCTCTCCCTGTAGACTGATGGACTTCAGGTTGTTGCCAAGTGATTTGTGTTGGGCACCAGTGTCACATTCTCTTGCTTTCTTTGGCATTAAGCCATTGCTAGAAAACCTAATTTCCTCTCCATTATGTTAATAAAAAACACGCCATACTTCATTAGTTGTTAGTTAACAGTACAAACATGCACATTTTTAGAACATATATAAAATATTTCAAAACATACAAAAAACTGGTCAGATCATTTGGATTTATTTATATAACCATGTTTTAATGTGTTGAGAATTAGGTGGTGGGGGTTTAAAAAAACAAACATATTCTATAATTGTTTGCACTCCCACTGACTGAGAAAAAATAACTTTCCCTTTGAAAAAAGTCCACTGTTTGAGTTGCATCCTCAATTAGCAAGCACAGAATAAAATATTATTCTAACAAATACCAAGGTCAGCAATGACTCCCAACGTTTTTCTCTGAAATGGCACTTGTAATGAGGACGTAGCATCTTCAAGTAGTTTATTTATAGTTTGTTTTGTCTTAACATGTACTTGTTCTCCTTGTAATTTTTTATATTATATTTTCTTCTATAAATAAAACATTAAGATACAGCTGTGTTGAACATTGCATGCTTCTGTAAAGGCTGTCTCATGCTCAGAGGCGAAACGCTGAATGCTAGCATCACTGTTGTGCACATGCATTCCTTGTAAATGTATGCATTGAAGTACCCTTGAACTTCAATGAAAATGAGTCTGAAAAAGAGCTTGTAAAAGAAACCAACCTTTCTTTTCTTAAAGTGTAAATATTAGGTCTACAAGAGGAAGCACATGCCAGAATCACAGGTTAAGGAACTAAGGAAGTTCAAATAAAGAGGGACTGTTTTTGGTTGAGAATGAATCGCTGTTGGGAGATCACTTTTATAAAATTGGTCTGGGAAAATAAAGCCATGGGGAAAAAAGGGCTTTCTGTGAAAAGAGGCAAGAGAATTCCTGTCATTTCTTTTGCTGCCACCCCAAAGACCCTTCCTTGTGTTGAACCTTCTTGCCTTTATTTGTCTTAGAATTACCTGTCAGCTCAATTTCGCAATAGACTATCATTAGAAAGCAAACTGACCTGACCAACGACACTTAAGAGTAGGTGTGTTTTCCATTATTTGTATACTCACGGCACATCTAAGTGTGTATGTTCATCAAAGTTTTGTCGCCAATTACAACACAGAGGTGTGTGTTTTGTGTGTGTTCATGTCAGCAGGCGTGTTATCACATCAACTGCCTCCTAATTTATGACTTCATTCTTCTACATCCCCTCCTTCTCCAACTACGCCAGTACCAGGACTGACAACTGCAATTAGCCATGTTGAAACAATGACCATTCTATTTATAAATTCGCCCCCTTTGGTTTTTGTATTCGCTGAGAGCCCTTGGCATGCGTTCACACACACACACACACCAACCTTAAAACTCAAACCACTGTATCAATAACAGTTGGGGGTGACAAGGTTAGGGATGGTCCTGGTTTTTCTTACCTTGCCTTGCTGCAGCAGATCTGTAGATTTGCTCAGCTTTGATGTGGGTTATTAGTGAGAACTGGGTCAGGAAAGGGCAAGAGGGCAAAAAGCTGTTGTGCCTCTTTAGTGCCTTGGTGGTAAAGAATTCAGGGACGTCACTGAGTGTTTAATAAACTGTCAAATATTAGCTCAAATTTACATGTCAGGGATATCTCCACAAACTTTAAAATGTATCAACTATGGTAACAAAAAGTTGGCAATCTTGATAAGGTACCCAGTTTTTGAGTGTTTATTAAAATCAGTTCATTCAACAAAATGCTTGTTCTTTAGTTTAGGTCCTGTAAAATATGGATTCATTTATTACCTTCCCGGTGAGTCCTTAAGAGACTATTTTAGCTTATTGTAAATCCCATGTACGATTATGTTTGATTTATGGGCTGTGTGTCGAGGTTTGTAGGAAGCACCACAGCTATCTTTGTGTTTTACTACCATTACAGTACAGCGTTGTGTGAAAGTAAACAAAGCGGTAGCTATGGGGGTCAGAGAACAACAGCCCTGGCAGGAGGACACTGATTGGGATGTTGACCGTCTCCTCTAGCCTCTTGCCCTTCCTGTTGTAGCCCTTGTCTGGCCCTCTAGAGATACCGCAGATCATTTCCTATGCATGTCGACACACACTTTTCCCTCTGAGTGCAGGCTGATTCCTATTAATACTTATCTTGTGGGGCTTGAGGGGGTGTTTGTGTTGGAATGGAACCTCGGAGAAGGTGGCTGAAGTATTTACACACACCCTACCTGAAAGCCTGGTCTGACAGTTTGCGCCAGGCCTGGACTTCTTTTTACACTGAGCAGATGTGGTCTTTCCTTTGTTTTTCTAAGTAATTATCCTTCATTAAGTGAAAGCATGTGCCAATCAAACAGTTTGGAGAGCAAGAACAGAGCTTTGGCCAGGGCAGAGGGAGACGAAGGGAAAGGCTGGGAGACCTGCAGTCTGATCTCCACTTTTTTAAAAGCAGAGTGTCATTTCATAGTCACTACTAAATTAAAGGTGGGTATTTACAGTGTTGGAAAACGTACAGCACTGGTATTAAGTTTAATGTTTCTTATTGTGATTTTCAAATTTAATGAAAAATGTAATAGAATCAAATAAAAATGCAAATAGTAACCTTAGAATTATGTTGTTTTCCTTTTAAAGCATAATTACAAAGTTTATTAAATTTGATTTTTAAATTAAAAAAACGTACAAATAAATACTTAATGGTTTTATAAAAAAGCTTGTTGTAAAACAAAACCCAATTTTAATAATGCTTTGCATTATTTTGCTTTTCTGGGGAGCCTGAGTCTGAAAAGATAAACTAGAAGAAGTTTTGATTCTAATCTGAGTATCTTTACAGATTTGATGAGGTGAACATGTCTAAGAGGCCACCCATCAGCCTGCATTCTTTAAATCCCATATAATAACATTAAGTGCAAATGAACTATTTTATTAAATTCTATTGCAATGGGATACAGTATGTTTTGCTGCTTCACAAAAAAGCAAAATACCGTACATCTAAATCTATATTTCCCCAAAATGACTGTGCATTTCGTGTTTAAAGACCAGAAATAAAATGAAGAAAAAGAAAAAAAACTTTTGTAGACCTTAAGTCTGGGTTCACATGAAATGATACATATTGTTCACTATTAAATGCTCACTGTGTAATTCCAAATTACAACGGTTTATGGCCAAATTTAGCCAATCACAACAAAGAAATCAATCAGACAGTTTTTGGAAAGTGCTGGGGACTGCATATTATTGATTTTTATGATGGGAATTTGTGGGCTGGTGGAAATTTAAATGTGAGTCGCATTCGGCCCATGGGCCAGACTTTGGACATGCCAGTTCTAGATCAACCCTAAAAATCCCAGTTGGTCTGAAGGACAGAATACTGCAATGATATAACCTGTATGACCAAACATTTTCAGACAATGATTTCCTTTAAATTTTTATTTTCTATTGATCCTGATTACTTTGCACTCCTGGTGAGATTATCAGTGTTGGTTTCCTGCTTTTCTGACAGCATCATCTTGCAGTCTACAAACCTAGTTTCACATGAATTCCTTGGTTGAGAAGAATATGTAACTAAACAAAATTAGTCAGTAACTGTAAGAAGATTTTGTCAGTGTACTATTTTGCTATGAGCCATTCACAGCCTTTACTCAGATATTTCTTCATCCCCTGATGTTTTAAATGATAGTTTTTCATATATAGTTTAGTATCTGAGAAAAGAAAAAAATCCCATTAAAGTTTTAAGATTTCTCTGTCAAATTCTTCAGGGAAAACTGGTAGAGGTTGAGCTAAAAAAAAGTTAAAATCCTGCATTTTTATGAAGTATTAGAAGTATGTTGAAGAAAAAGGGAGATACAAGTAAAAAAACGAAGATATATAAGGTCTTCATGTCAATGAACTACCATTCGTTCTCACTTTAAAGTCCTGCGAACCGTAGTGATGTGTGATTGCATGAGACAGTTACCGAGTCTGCCTGTTTATCATGATGGATACACCTTGCCACCAAGTGGTGCTGCAGCACACACACACTCACACACACTCACACACACCCACACACACACACCTACACTCACACACACACGCACACACACCCACTTACAGTCAGACACAGAGATGCGATTATGCGGTTATGCAGGGAAACACAGGCCATGCTTTCTCATTTTTGTCGTTTTCACATGCTCATACAGAATTGGTTTCTTTTCTCTGACTAATTGTAAAATGTATTTTTAAAAACAGTTAGCCTTTTTACAACAGCTTTGATCTATTAGCTTTTATAGTAACTGTTTTGAAAATGAAAATACCTTTTTATATATTCTGATTTAGTGGCTATAACTATGGCAAAATTGTCTTTTTTACTTTTTTATCGTCTTTTTTAAAAAGTCCATCTTGTTTTTTTCCCCGTCATTTGTATTTGTTTTCTCTTATTTCTTTAAATAAATTTAGACACAGCTTTATCAAAAAACTTGGGCTAGAAAACAAATGTTTCGATATCTTTTTTAAAACTTACTTGTACCGTTTTTCAGGTTCTGTTTTCTATAATTCTCATTTATTATGCGTAGATGAAAAATACAGTCTGCAACAGCTTTTAAATATGCTGAACAAAAGCAAAGTAGTCATTTTCTTGCAGGTGAAAAGCATATAATTATCATAATTACCTTTGTTATTTTTTTAATACAAAATAATCAGCGTATGATTTCATAGAATATATTTTACTGTTTTTGTTTTGCCACTAAAATGTTCGGGTTCTGAAAAAAAAACACCTAATCATATAGCAGAATTTCCTTTTGTGAGGCAGATTTAAAAATTTTAATAAAAAAAAATGTTGTAAGAGGATACTGTTTAAAGTCTTAACCTTAAGCTGAGACAAAAAAAATGCAATGGTCATGATTGTTTTTATTCCTCCTTACTTAAATCAATTAAACAATAATAGAACTATATATTTAACTATGTAAATATTTCATGGATGACGCATTTCTTTATTATAATTTTAGTCCCATGAATACATCAATTCCATCACTTTAACTAAAGATAAGCACTATTGTGTTTTTTTTTTTATTTTATTTTCTATTTTTGTATCAGTTTAGGCAGCATCATTTTTCTTTCAGCAGTATTAAATTAACAACATATTGCTTTGAGCACATTGCATGAATATGTGGTGCAAATTCCCTTTTCCCCAATAATTTTTGTGTTTGAAAAAGTCAGGGAAACAGAGATATGCATCCCACAGCTGCTTTTTTTTCAGGATTTATTACCTTTTTGCATATTTGACTGTTTTTTAGAGAGGAGTTATACTATTAGAAAGCACAGGGAAGACTGAAATTGGAATCATATTCAATATGACAACCGAGTGGCCCACAAAAGCCAGTCGCATACCATAATATTTTTAATCAAATAGTTCTGTGGTGTAGCGGCATGCTTTCCTTCACTAGTTCAAAGAGTCCGACGATGACCCATGTGTTAAAAGTTTGTAACGGTTTTACTAGATGTTTTTCTTGGCGGCAATGACACACAACCCCGCTTGTCTTGTATAAAAGCTGTTTTTTTTTTTTTACAGTACACCCTCTCTTCTTCTTGCGTTCTACACCACTTTTTAGTTACACTGCCACATGTGTGATAAAGTTTATATTTATAGTTTTAAACTTTGCTCTCACAACAAGGTGATTGTGAAAATGCCTTAGAATAAAGTAAAAAAATGTTTTAGTATATAATTAGAGGTGCAACACATTTATTATTATTTCTGGTTTGTTTAAACTTGAGGGCAAGTATTATTATTTAGCAGCTCATCAGTTTTATTTTTCCATCTGATATGAAATCAATACGACACACTGATATAATAGGTGAGCAGCGATAAATGTGTTGTCATTTGTCATACACTGGTAATAAAGATATGTCACAGTTGATTGTAGCCCATTTTCCACCCTCTCTGCTTGTCTTTCCTCTTTTACACAGTCTCTTTTACCCTATTTGTCTGTCTGCCTGTCGTGAACCACTCTTTTCTTCCTTTTGCTGCAGTAGCAATAGAAAAGAAAACGATTCGAACATGATCAGCCTTCCCAAACTCGATTAGGACTGTAGTAAGGGACTGTGAGGATCTAAGTGCCAAAATAAGATTAATTAATTGATGTGGGACTTTGTGGTCTGTGCAGAGGAAATACTTAATTTTTGCCTTTGATCAATGTACACACATCTAAATATTTTTTTCTTTCTTTCTTTGCTTGGTTCTGATCTTTCATGAAAACAAAACAAAGACTAATGCCTAATTAATACATTTATTTATGGTTATTTAGAAAAACTTGTTCTTTCTTGGCTGAAAAAAAATTTGAGGGTTAATAAAAAAAGCACCATTATATTTCAAAAATATAGACAACACTTGCACATTTGTGTACATGTCCTGTAGTATCTTTTCTGGCTTGCGTGTCACCTTTGCGCAGTTTCAGGTTGCTTTCGCAGTGATTTTGTGAGTGAGTGAGTGTGTGTGTGTGTGTGTGTGTGTGTCTGGTCTGTCTCTCTGCAGTGTACATGTTTGTGTGTTGGCTATACCACCCCAGTTTGTTGCTGCTGGGCTGTGTGTACCCAAGTTGCACCGATAGTAGCGAGCAACATCTGTTTCGGGCTTGTTGTTCCTCTTGGCTGCTTTTCAATTGGAATTCTTCAAGCAGGGCCAAAAGCTGTCACCTCTGCCAGGCTCTGTTAGCGATCACCGCCGGCCCCTATATTAAGTAGGTGGTTCAGGGCTAAGCTAATAACTCTCCCTCCTCTCCTGAGCCATCACACACCAGTACTGGTGTTGCTCCTGGCCTTAGTGTGTGCCTGTATGTGTATCCTCTCAGTTTTCTTGTGTAGCTATATACCCCAATGAGGCCCGGCTGGCTTGGGGGTCCCCGACTCATTTTGACAACCCAAGTGACTGAGAGCGCGTATGAGAGAGAAACCGAATCCTGCTGTCTCATCTAGAAGAAAAACGGATCTGCTTTTCTTAATAATTTGTGATGGGATAAAAAGAGGAAGACAACTTTGACCACAGTTGCTTTCTCACACAAGATCTGGATCCATTAGAATACAATTGCAAGCAGATATAAACAGCTTAACACAGGAAAAACTTCTGGACACAGATGAACTGAAGCTAATAGCCTCTTTTTAGTTGTGGCCTCAACCTGTGTGGTATTCATCAAAGATGACACTTACTGTAATATGTCATTACAGTGTGATTTCTAGCTATGCTGTAAATAATGTCTACGACCTCCGATGATTTTGGCAAAACAAAACTTAGAAATTCAATTATTAAAAGACTAATTATTAAGTTTATGGCAAACTATAACTAAAAAACATCTTGGTTCCAGCAAGATTACTCCAAAGATCGATTAAAAAAAAGAAGTAACTTTTGGAAAATTTGAATGCAACTTGTTACTCAATGCAGTAGTGGCTCTGTTAAACAAAGAAAAATTGAGCAAAGTAGTTTGTGGCCAAACGTTTGAATAACCTTTACTGTGTGGGCATCCTTTAAAGAAGTTGATTGAGTTGCAACAGCAGAGAGCTTGTCTGTGTTGCACGTGTTCTGAAGTTCACGTCATGGCAGCAGCAAAGAAAAGACCAAACGGCAGAGAAATCATAGCTTCCGGGTGGAAAAAAAAAATCTCTTTGTAGAATAAAATCAATAATGAATGTTTAAAGTAAATTTGAATTGAAATGTAATCAATATGAGGTTCAGAATGAGCACTGGCCTTTTGTCACAACCTACTGCAATTTAGCATCTTTTTTATATGTTATGAATTTATGAGTAAATATATCAAATTTTGGTTACGTATGGATGGTGAGGCAATGAATTAAGAAACACTGCCTAGTATGTCGTCTTTGTAAACTTCACTGGATAACGGAAATTAATTCCAGTCCTGCTTCATACCAATAGGTGGCTAACTGTGTGCACTGATAATAAATACATCAATCACTCACATAAATAGACATCTCAAGTTTGTAGATGTTGATGGTCTCCAGATTTTCAAACCTGCTGGAATGCACCAAGTTCTTCTATGTTTGGTTATTTTACTTTTTCACTCGGAACATCTTACAGCCTTTCATCCTCCCCAGCTAGAACTAGACTGGTTGTTGATATTGGGAGGTGTTTACCTCTTCAAACCAACAGAGTGGCAGGCTGCCCTCGCACTCGCACGTCTATCTGCCCTTGTGTTATCCTGCCAGCTGGAGCAGTAACACAGGGCTGGATTTGAACTGAGAACCTGCAACGGATCAACTCTCCGTTTCACAGCTTTGACAGACACTTTGATTTGACAGGCCGTGAGCAGTTAAAGTGAAAGTTATGTATACATTTTAATTAAACTGTTTATGTGTGGAGGGGTCAGAGACATTAGCAAGTCCCAGTGCACAAGTGTGAATTTCTCTCTTTCCCCCCAACCCCAGCATCGCAGCATTTTAACCTCTTCTGTCTCTCATTTCCTTAATAACTGCCAGATGTGAGAACAGAATGTTGTCCTTTATAGTTTTCCAAGTGGGGATGCAGATCACTTATTTGTGAAAATTGTCTGTGTGTGTGTTTGAATTTAGGTTGGATATTTGACATCTTGTTTGTGATTCTGCGTGACACCAAAGCGTGAAGAATTTTCAAAAGATGTGGAGGCTGTGAGCCCAGTGGATAAATGAAAAAACTCTTTATCTGAGAAATACATGAAAAAGAAATATGTAAATATTGATCATTCTTCACACAGTTACAATAATACTTGAAAACTGTCAAATCCTTAAAATACGGTTACAGGTGTTTAGACTAACACTGAAATCTATCCGAGGCGAGAACTTTTTTATTCATGTCACATATTTTTATTCTACCAATAATTGTATTTTCAGTAGTCATATCATATGCATTTAATTTACAAAATGTCCCTTTACATTATTTTTTAAATATGACACCACTCTCAAGCTATGTATACACCAGGCATGTGATGTGCTTTTAGCAAAGGGTGTTCACCCTTTAATGTTATTACTCAATTCTTGCACGTGTTTGCCACCAACGAGGGGGGGGCTTTGTATGAAATGTCAAATTGGTGCAAATGTTGCTTCAGGCTTTTCCTTTCACAGCTCTATTCCAAGATATTAAAGACTTGGTGTCATAAAACTCGGTTGGGCAGAAATCGCAATTATTAAGCTCCCCACCATGTTCAATTTTGAAACAGGTTTCCCTTCTGAAAGTTACTTGTAAAAGGGATGTCATGTGTCCCTCCCAAATCTGAGTCCCTAATTGGTCAAAGTTCCTGGTTTGACTTTCAATGTCTGAAAACAGTCATAGAAACTTGCGTAGTGATGCGTGAATGCACATTTTGAACACAGAAGCCAGACACCCGCATTCATGTGCGTTTACATAGACTTTTTATTGAAAGGGGTTTCTTGAAGGTGAGTTGCCAGGGGCGATGTGGACCTAGCTTCAGACTAAGACAGACTTTCTACTTAAAATATATTGTTTTGGATAATTTATTTCCAACATCTAAATGACAAAAGTGAAGATAAAAGAAAAATTTATGACATTAAGGCTTAGACAACAGAAAAACTAAATATAATAATTATTATTATTTTTAAAGGGTCTATATACCATGCAAAATCAATTTGTGTTTGATCAATTTTCAAGTGCAGTATAGTATAAATGAAAATAAACCCCAAAGCTGTATTTTGATCTGTTCATGCATTTCTGAGTTCTCCTCTAAAAACCTGCGCTCTTAGTACCGGCCCCTCCCTATGAAGTCCTATACTTTTCATAATTAAATAAATAAATATTTAATTAAATAAATAAATATGACCTCATGCAAATACACAATCAACCAATACATCTCTCATAAATATATAAAAAAGATCACGAAATTGTGAAAAACCTGCAGACTGATTTTAAATTACCGGTAGCCATTGTATCATATAATATATTTCATTTTGCTTTAAAAACATGTTCATTATTTTTAAATAGCATTTTTAAATATTCATTTTAATCATGTGGAATATTATTATAATTCTACGTCTTTTTTCAGAACCTTGGATTTCAAAGTCAATATTTTCCAAAGTAGCTTTGTTTTTATTTCATGTTGCTGTTTTTCACAATGGCGTATTTATTTCATGAAGAGCTTTTTCAGCAGACTGAGTCTGTCTGTCAATCAAACTGACCAAGGCGGAGACACTTTTGTGATTGGCTACTCCTTTACTCATACATGAGTAGCAGCACCCTGACTACATCGATCGAAGATGCTTCACCAAACGTGATGGCGCAATTCACACTCCTCAACACTAGGGGGATTATGCACCTCAACACATCCACAGTGTTACCATAAATTGGGCAGTTTTGGTTCTAAATTTGCGGATAAAAGTGGCTTTGGGCAAGTGTGCATAATTCGGGTGATTTTGCGGTCAGTTCGGCAATTTCCATCTTCTCATGAACATATAGTAGTGGTCTAAGTTAGGCTGGGTGGTTGTTGGAGTTCCACTAAGCTTCTAAGAACTGGAGTTCCATGGACGCACCATGCCGTGTGTGGGAGGAGCTACCAGCTAATGTTTTTAGCCTGATAGCCACATGGAGTGAGAGGTTTATTTATTTTGAATAGTTCCACATGATAACAATGTTTCCATGTTTGAGTTCATGAGATCATCCCAGAGAGTCTCTGCTTCAGGTCCTGCAGTCAAACTACGTCTTAAATTACGTGTAAATCAGAGCGCCCGGAGCAAGAGTGAGTGTGTGAGCGCAAGTTAAGGGTCTGTTGCTCAGTTAGCCGGAAAAGTAATAATAAAAAAAGGTTTCCTCCAAGTATAGAGACTGGTTCTTTTTCCCCGAACGGGGAAGTGAACCCCAAATCAAACCCCGGATCTCCGCTGCGTTTTCCGACCACGGTCAGAAACGTCATCTCAGGAAAGGCTCAACATTTACATCAGAGGACCTGGTTATAATCATTATCTCAATGAAAATAGAGAAATATCATAAGGTTCAGGAGGCCCGAGCAGACTTGTTCCGCTTTGCGCAGTTGCCTGGTCTGACTCTGTTGGTCCGCCAGCTCACCTCCTGCGAGACAACACAGTGTAAAGCACGATGTGAGCTCTGAGTGAATGGCATAAGAATGAGGAGTGTTTCAACGGGGGACTTCGAGACGTGGACGACCGGAGCTCTTCTGTGGTTTGGTCCACACAAACCTTCAAACTACAAAAACAGAGTCGTCCTTGTTTGCATCTTCTGCAGCAGACAGAGAGTTTGTCTCTATTTGATCTTCAAAGCCGCGCGGATATCGCTGAAATATGTCCTCTCTCTGACTGGCACACCGTATAGCGGGTTATCGAGGAATATGAGTTGATTTCCATGAATGAGCCAATGAGCGTTTAGATCCCGCCCACTTTCACTGATTGACAGATAGACTCATTCTCCTGAAAAAGCTCTTCATGAAATAAATAAGCCATTTTGAAAAACAGCAACATGAAATAAAAACAAAGCTACTTTGGAAAATATTGATTTTGAAATACTGAGCTTCTGAAAAAAGACAGAATTAGAATAATATATGACATGATTAAAAATGAATGTTTTAAAATGCTGTTTTAAAATATTGAACAGGTTTTTAAAGCAAATAGAAATATTTTGAATAATATAATGGCTAATTTAAAATCTGTGTGCAGGTTTTTCACAATTTCATGATTTTATTTATATATTTATGAGAGATTTATTGGTTGATTGTGTATTTGCATGAGGTTATATTTAATTATTTAATTAATTTTTTTAAAATTTAATTATGAACAGTATAGGACTCCATACCTCCCAACCCACGAAAGCGAGTGGGTTCTCACAATGTGACGTAGACAAGTGAAAACAGCCTTCCAGGAAGAGTCTGCGCTGCCAGCACCGCCCCCAGGCTAACACAGACACCCACTTTCTCCGCAGAGCTAGAGGTGTTTGGCAAAAATACGCTTTCCTTTTATATGCACAAAATGCACATCCATCTTTGCAAAAGGTTGGATGTTGTTTGTTTTGGTGAGCGAGACCCACACCCACTGCCGAGGCCGACTATAGGTTGATGTCATGAAATGGGCGGTACCTAACACGACCAAAAGCAGGTTCATTGAGTCATCCTACTTCCCGGTTGGAAAAAAAAAGTTCAGGAAAATAATTAATATTTAATAAAACATTTGTTCTTTTGTGTGGCAAAGAATAGTAAATATTATGCTTAAGAATAGCATAAGCCCTTTCACAAAGCAGCTTTGGTGGAAAGTGAGTGGGCATAAGCCGAGTTTATTTGAAACCACCCCTTATGCTTTTCATGCATTCCTCATCTACATCACCATAACTCTCACTATAAACACCGTAGCAATGAAATAATAAGAATAATATCACCCTCCCCATACTCCAACATACAGTACCAATTACATGCATCCATCCCCACTGTACAATGAACAAACCATTTTTTACTTGACTTTGTCATTTTAAATTAAACCAAAACAGACTAATGATAGTGTTGATCATTTGATAACCTAAAACATATTTAATGTGAGTTTTCAAATTTGAATAAAAAAGTTAGAGCTCTGTTTTGCCCCCACTCCCCCCCCCCAAAAAGACTGATTGTAGACAAAAGTAACTCTATCTTTTTCTTTTTACCTCATGTTAACATTTTCCCCAATTCTCTTGTAAATAGGAGCACAACGTTGACAGAGGCAATATATTCCAGACAGAAAGAAAAAAGCTGCCCCGTCAGTCCTTCTCTCCTTGCCAAGACACTGCCCTTCCTCCTTAATCATAGTTTTCATATCTGTACTTCGAAAATTTGTTTCTCAAGGACACTGTCATAAACTTGCTGTTTTGAGATTTTTACACGCCGGGTTCTCTGCTCCGCACTTCCACACAATGGAAGAGGTTGATGGAGGTTGGAAATGGGGGTGCTAAAAGGTGAGGGAGGACAGAATTACAGTGTAAAAGAGAATCTTTTTTTTTCTTTTCTTTTTTGCGGGAAATTTATTTTCTATTTGACAGCCATGGTGGCAAATACAAAAAAAAAAAAAAAAATCGTTTTTTTGTATAGTTAATAAAGGAATTTTTTCATTATGGAGAACATATACAGAGAAAAATGTGCTCAAAATTGCATTTCTGAGTAATTATTCAAATCGTTGTGAATCAGGTAAAAGCTTGTATGTGCGACGTATGACCTGCAATGGGAAGCTTCCTGCTCCGCTCTATTCCGATGTATCCACTTGCAGACTAATAGATCCATGTACTGTATGTCTTTGTTCCTCGTCTGATCTGGCATCTGGCTCAAAACTGTACAGCTGGATAGCTCCAATAATGCTCACGATTTTTGTTGCACTATTAACTTTAGGTTGGGGTTGTGAGGGGATGTAGGCTCGAGGGAGAGAGTGTAAACAAAGAGATGATGGGTAATGGGAGCCTCACTCCATGCAGACAGTAATGCTCACCACTCAGGCAAATTTCTAATAAATTACTGGCGCTATGTTTTAAACTTATTGTTTAAACTATGTTTTAGAAAACAACTCAGGTTTTTGATTTTGGCTGAAAATGACAATCGTTAAAAGACCACTGAGAACGCTTTTAAAATAGATCACACTTTAAAAACCGTCTTATGATTTCTTTTGAAAAATCTTGCTATCCACAATGAATGAGTAAAACATCACATGACCCATACTAAGACAAATACACAATATGCAGCTTGAAAAAAGTTTTATTTGAAAAAAGCACCACATACAAAAACATTGTTTCCAAAAAGCACAACAAAAGCTACACGATTATGTTTTTTTCTTTCACACGGTTCATTTGAAAATTGTTCGTCATATGGTCTGTAATAAATGTAACAAATTCTTCGACACAGAATACAAGGAAATGATCATTAAAATAAAAATGTTCCACCCGACAAATCATTTATAATGCTATTAGGGATTTTTTGAAAATGGGAATTTCCATATCTGTTCCAAAGCAAACAATCATACCAATCTGGTAGATAAAAGATAAAGCCAGCAAAGAGAAAATGTCCCATCGTTGTCCTCCACCATGCTCTCCTTTAGGAAGTCACTATTTGGTGCTTTGAATTCTGGGAGAAACTTTATTGAGAGTCATTTTTAAAATCTACACCGAACAGTTGCTTGAATTCATGTCTCAGGTTTAATATTATTTTTGAGGAGTCACTCCCATTTAATTCAATGACTGTTGAGTTGACACTAAATTTTCAACACACAACACCAACAGTGAAATTTGAACACTTTTTAATATGCTTTGTAGGATTTTAACCTCAACACCTAACATTTCCCAGACCGGGTTTAGATTGCTTCAAAGTTATTCAGTCTACAACTTTAATTTGCTCCTTCTGCTTTTCCTGATGAATCTTCAACTATAGACTTTCTTTTTTTATATATATTGCAAGATGGAGCAACCCTCTGGGGTGACTATGTTTTGGTCAAACACTACATTCATTAGCTTTAACTTTTTAAACATGCAATTGTTCTCTAATTAGTAGGATGCAAATAATTTCCGTTTGATGTACAATATAGTAATACTTTGAAAGCAACTGTGTTCATTTTTGCATAATTTTGTTGCTTCTTCCTCTCAGTTCAAAAGAAGCGAGTCTGAGTTTTGAAAAGCCTGTTTGAAATAAAATTATGCGCCCCATTTTCTCTCTGTTGTTAGTGATAACATTAATGAATTAACATTTTAAACAATCCGTCTTTATTGTTTTGCTGCTGCTTATTTTTATCTCAATTAGGCTTTAATAGATCATTTTTCCTAACACACAGATCGTATTCTCCCCACTTTGTTCCCTACACAACAACAGATTAATTACATACGTGAGCAATGATCAAAAACAAGATAGTCAAATTGCAACAGTAAGTTGAGAATTGAAATGTTGATGCAATGCATCAGAGTATGTAGATTACAAATTAATCATCCACTGACTGTTTTTCTCTAGCTTTTGTTTGTTTACATATGTGAGTCTATATTTTAAAAAGACTGAGTGTAACATTGCAGCATTTTTAGAATTATTACCACATTAACTGGCTTTTGAAATTTAACAGTACATAACATGTATTGTTCTGTCTATAAAGGTCATATTTTATCCAGCTTTTGTAGAAGCCAAAATGAGAACAAAGTATGTAGATCTGAAATGTATCATGACAAGGTTTTGCAGAATTGATGTTTGCGTCTGTGTTTTTGTCCAGAGAAGGTTTGAACAAAAGAAAAAGAAATAAGCAATATTTATTTTTTGTCCTGAATTCTTTCACAATCTAAAATCAGTGTCAGTTTTCTTTTTTTGCTTTACCATTTATTGTTACTTAATACAAGTCAGTGGTCAATGGAAGGTTTGGTTTAAAGAGGATCGATGTCCTGAGACGTCACCTGACAAAGCTGTAAACGGACATTTCAATCCTTTTGGGACAACAACAGCTGGTTTAAAGTGAATAGACAGTTGCTGGGGCTAGAGGTCATCATCGTTAGACACTGTCGCCTTGTCACTCTGGTTGAGCCCCCAAATCACGTTGTCAATGGTGATGCATTGAGACTTCCCTCTGGCAAAAATTGGTTGCTCCAAACTCAGGTTGATTGATGCATTGACCAGTTTGTGTCTGCCTGTTGTCAGGATGTGTCCTTACATCCATTTAAAGATGGAGCAGGACTGGCAAAGAAAAGGAAGTGATGCTCTTTAAAAAGTTTTTCTGTGTGTGTGTGTTAGCTCAACCTACATTGGTATGCAGTTTTCTATCAAAACATCTGCTGTGTCTATCAGCCTTGAAATTTATAGGATTTTAACAGCCTTTTCATTTCTCTGGATCCATCTGTAGTAGTACAGTTCAATCAGGGTTTTGAGAATGTTGTTCCCACTGTTTCCACTGAGGTCACAGTATTACATTAGGGCCTGAAGGTGAATGCACAGCTTGTACATTCAGCTGATGCCACAATGGATTTGAATGAAAAATACCTTTTTTTTTTCTCTGACCAAAAGTGCAGCCTTTGTGGATCCAAGGGCATGGCGTTCTTGTGCCCTGGGTACTAGCCATGAGTTTTGTGAACATGAAATATCTTCTTTTATGTGTCATTCTTTTTCATCATGTCCCCTCTGTCTCTCTCTTTCTCTGCATTCCTTCAATAGTTTTCCTTGACAGTTTTGTCTGGGATAGATTAGTTTATTTGTATGCTTCCAAAAAGTGCCTTTCTTTGCTCATTTATGGCTGATTGTTTAGAGTTTGCGTGATGAGTATTTGCGTCAGTATCTGTGTTTACTTGTTAATGCTTAGACATGCACTTGCATATGTGGTTTTACTGTGAGCACAATTAAAAACTTGATATTATCCCTTTTCAATAAAGCCATGTGCAACCTTGGATTTGCCCCTTCAATTATGTATTGAGACCTAGAATGAGGGACACAAACACTGCCGACATAGCAAACAAAGTTGAGTCTTACAGAGTCCACGGTTCAGCCTGGTTGTTTTGGTTCTAGTTTGTGCTCTAAAGATTGGGTACAAGTTAGCTTACTCCGTTTATTGACTTTTTTATGATATCACACTTATGTATTTATATTTTTTATACAATAAGATGAGAGAGAAAACAACAGTAACAACTTAGTCCTCTGTCCCTCTCTACCTTCCTCTCTTTGTCTGTTTGCAGGGTCTGTTCATCTTTCTGATATATGGGGTGTACAACACAGAGGTAAGTCTGCATTGTGTCTCAAGGCTGTCGGAGTGAATGAGAGAAATGACAAGTTTCTGATGGGCTCCTTGCTTAAATGCTGGGTGGGTGGGGTGTGACAGAGTGTATATGCCCCATGAACGTGTCTGAGGATGAGTAGAACGATAGGAGGGGACATCGTTTCCACGCAAGCGTCCCACTGCCCTTCATGCTTGGACTAACTTATATGCATCCGAGTCCGACCATTTAACACTGACACGCTGCGGTTCTCAGCCACTCATTCCTCACCCACATTGGATAATATTTCACTGCCTCTTTAAGTTTTTAAACTCACGGCCCTCAATTTAGCATTCTGACAAAGGTGCTGGCCGGGGCTTTGCAGAGCTGTGGGCTGTATTCACTGCAGGATGGGAAAAAAAGCTAAAATAATATGCAACAAACAATGTGCACTGAGGGAGTGAGAAGATATCATATCCAGATGATGTGTTATTACCATTTATATGCGCCTTAGCTGTATGGGGGTGGAAAAGTGTAGAGACAGAGGGATGCCATTTAATGGATGATACTCAAGTCATGAAAATCATTCATGATCAAACAGGAGTCTTATTCTATGTAAATGAGAATAACTCAAAATGTGAATAGGTGAGACTTTAACTAAGCACTTCTTCTTTACATGTAAATCCATTTTCCTTTCCACATGTCCTTTATGGCAAACTTGAAAAAGAAATTAAACCCTGCTTTGTTGCATTGTTAAATTCTTCAAAATGGAATTTTATCACAGGACTATGATTTCATAGTATTGGATTATGGAAAAAACTAAGTCAATTTCCCTGTAATTGCAATTTAGTACAAGTAAATCTGACACCCCATCTGTGGCTTTATGAGGAAAGATTTTCTTTGGAATACACCAGATTACCAATTTCACTCCTTTTTATTGCTTGTCTAATTTTGTTTTACCATCATAAACCTCCTCCTGACTATTTAAAAGTATGTCCCTTACAATTTTTGTATTTCTTATCCTTTTTATTTGCCTTTTTTCTCTTTCACGTCTCCAAAGGCTTTTCTCCAAAGCCTGAAAAGCTGTCCCTGAGTCAGAAGCAGCGCTCTGACAATGCAGAGCTGGGGAAGGCTGACCTTTCACACTGTAAAATAAATCAACACTTCATTCTTGCTTAAGTGGCTTTTTTAGTGCTTGGGAATTAATTTTCTTACACTCAAGCCGTCCTTGACCCTGAGGGTTTCATACTTTGAGTTCATGTTTCAATTTTCAAAAGGGCTGCACTTTTGTGTAGGGACTTTGATAAAAATAAATATCTGCATTATTCACATCTACCCATCTTTTTCTCTATCTGAACCTTCATCACCTTTGCAAGGGACTCCTTTTGTTCTTTTTGGTTTTGCTTTTCTGTTACGATGCTTTATTTTTTCTTCTTTTTAATCTCCCATCAAGCGTGAACTAGTGGCTTCTGGGTTAAAGCTTTCAAAAAAGGTTCGACAAAAATGAATTTTCATAAAAGGACTGAAAATCCTATTAGCTTTTTGCTTGTATTTAAAGTGACATTAAGAAAAATGTCAGACAGTGAGATTCATTTTCTTCCCAATGACTAAACGTTGTTTTTGTTTTGTTTTCTTTATGGCGTCTATTCATTCATTTTCTTCTTCAAAAATGTCTATAAAACAAAAGCGATGTTCCACAGGGTTAATATCTCCAATTGCATATGTGTTCAAGTTTTAATTTACATGTAGGTGCTTAAAATAGAGCAAATGAAACATTTTAATACATTTATTTTTTATTTCAAAGCCTGAAAATTAAACTTTAGTCAAGTGAGTGATCCACACTAATCCACTGAGCCTACTGTACAGCAAGCTTGTGGCAGAAAAAGTTCAGTTCCTTTATTTTAAAGTATTTTGATTGTGTCTTAGGAAGACAGAAACACATGATTTATGTTTGTCATAACTTTACTTTCAGTTATCCCATTAGCGCAAATAGGTCTTTAACCATAAAGTAGAAAATGTACTTTGACATGCACAAAGAAGCTGGTAAATTAACCAGTCTCTGAAAGTCAGAAGCTTTTCAATTTATTAGGGTGATTTTAAGACTGAAATAATTATGAAGTCAAAGTAAAGATACTGCGGGTTTCCATCTATTACATTCAAAATACAGTGTTTAATTGCTAATTACTAGGCAGCTTTTTCAACTAATTTGTTGCAATTAGCTTTTCCTTGGTGGTCACCTTGTAATCCTCCACTTTGATGACCTTTTATTGCATCAATTCCAAGGATGTCGGCAGGTGTTGTCAGGTGTGCTGCTTTCATATGGTAATGGCTTTGCACAACATTAACACAGTTAACCGTGTTTCAAATCATGTTGAAACCTTGAATACACGTAAAATCCCTTAAACACATAACAAGCATCCAAAACAATGCCTTTCCCCTCATTGTCAAATGATTAATTAAGTTGTGTCATGTAAATGCCTCAGCTTATTGGCTGCTTTTAAAAGCAGTGAATCCGATGTGTTGTTTTCCCTTTTTCAACAATGCTCTGTGATTTTATTTCACTGTACAAGGTTGGAGGGCTTTCTTAGGTTGTTGTCATAAATAAAAGTTTTCAGAGACACTGCACAAGCACTGTTGATTT
The DNA here is from genome assembly GCF_053564925.1 of Oryzias latipes. Taxonomy (NCBI): domain Eukaryota; kingdom Metazoa; phylum Chordata; class Actinopteri; order Beloniformes; family Adrianichthyidae; genus Oryzias; species Oryzias latipes. Next base: position 13,824,636 of record NC_136240.1, read on the forward strand.
TGAACCAACAAAATGCTCTGACTGATTATGTTTCCCCCTGTACACGTCTCTGTTTATAACATGTCTCTTTGAGTGCATGTGTGCGCACATTCTGTTGTGCGCTACACACAACGTTGTGTCATAATTTATGACACAATGCGACTTAATGAAGCCATAAGCTATAATGCATATTCACTAACACAGTGGGCCGGGCGGGGAAGGGCTGCAGTGATGAGTGCCCAGGCGTTACAAATTTACAGTTAGTGCTGACAATTTGCATAAGCAAATAAACTGACACAGACATGCAGAGCTCATACAGGTAAATGCCAGGAGCTTTATGAGGTAGATACAAGTCCAACACCCAGGGAATGTAATCCAGCTACTTTTTTTTTTGTTATCTTCTCCTAAAAAAAAGAACACATATTTTTTACTTACAGCTTTAAATGTTTACATTATAAATACTATTTATAAATGCTGTGCTAATATGCATATTCAGTAATATGGAAATATACGGTTTTTAACCCCTTCTTGCCTGACCATATTTCCAATTAGTTCAAACATATAATCTTTTTTTGGAGTGGAGTCCTAAATGAAATGGTATTTTGCTAATTGGCAACATATAAAGTGAATGGGGTGATTTTGCATTGAAAATTAATTCATATTGAATAAAAATATTCAGTATTTTTACGAAAATGTTCAATATTTAAAATTACTATTGAATCACGATATTAACCAAATAAGGCATTCTAACTTTAACTTCTAACATTCTAACTTATACTTATAATTTAACACACAAACAGAGCACTTCTGTGAAATAGCTTTAACAGTCAAATAAAAATAGTGCAACTGTCAACTAGAAAAAATAGTTGATTATTAAATTAGTCATGTGAGACAGTTTGGTAACTGTAATTTTAGTATCTTTAGAACGATTGCACCTTTTTGATTATATGTAAATCTCCATTAAAAGTTCCTTAAACGTAAGTACTTTCTATTAAAATTCTTGTTGTAGCATGAATGTTATAATAGGAAGATTATATCAATTGAACAATAAATTAGTTTGGGTTGTTTTCGAGAGGTTATGGGTTAATTTTTTTATTTAAATCACTTTTTCCCAGAACTTGCACTTTGTAGACGGTACCTTGGCAGCCGTCTCACATGCCGTCTCTGTCGGCAGCACTGAAAGAGCCATTATCATTAGTAAGAAAGAAAAAATCCAATCTTATTCTGAAAGGCCTTTGTGGGTCGCTGTTTGAGTTAAGACAAAATGCAACACACACTTACTATCTGTTTGAAACATTTAGTAAAATAGTTACTAAGCCCCGTGGTCTGAATCTGTGAATATCTCACTAACTTGACCAAACTGTTTTTGTTTGCCTCCTGCTCAAACTAGTGTTGTATTCTGCTGTTCTTTACAGGAATAAAATGTTGTGATTTGTTGATGATATGCAGACTTCTGGTAGAGTATTAATCTGTTAAAATAATCTTGGCATGTATCGCTGATCATAATAGGAATAAAAAAAAATCAGATTCCTGATCGGCATACAACATCCAATTCTGAACAAGTCTAAAATAATGGTATCTGGCCCAATTTCTGATCACTTGGTTGGATCGGGACAATCCCTAGTAGATGTAGAGAGAAAACTTTATCATTTTAAAAACTCCATGCTACCTTTTTGCTTTTGGCTGCATTAGAATTGTTCGCCATATTTGACTTTCACAAACTAAATAAAATAAAATAAAAATCATTGCAAACGCACCCTTTGCTGACGTGGTTGATGTTGCTCTGTATCTCTGCGACATCTTGTATGTCTTAAATAAAGGTGTGTGGTACACAGTTTCATCTCAAGTGTAAAAATGTAATCTGTTCTGCTAGGGCAGTCCCTTCTTCTTCAATAGCCCCATTTGTTGGTCCCAGCGCTTTATGTTGACAGATGATAGCTTGAAGTCATCTCCGTAGTTTGCCGGTTCTGTGTGTCACTCTCAAGTTCCATTAGCTATCTACTTAAACATCCCGACACACATGCATTGTTCTCACCCCAGTGTGTGTTTTCATGCTAACCATCCAATAATGCAATGTCACTTCCATGTTGTTGTCTCTCTTTTGTGATCTTGCTTTGTTTTATATGGAATTTTATCGAATCTTGTTTTACTTACAATTTTTTCCCCGTCTTTCTTTGGTCTCCAGGTTCGAAGCACGGTCAACAGGATGAAGGAGAGAAGAAAAGCGCTTAATTTTTCTGTATGGAGTTTTTCACATGTTTTTGGATGTGTGTGCACAAGAGGAAAAAATCCTCTGCTATAACCAATTCATTTTCCCTCACAGATATTACTTCCCATGAGAGAGAGAGAAAAAAAATCCCTGCTACTGCAGTCAGTACCAATGAAAGCTGGCCACAAAGCAGCACTGAAGAAGCCCCTGACTAGTCAACAGTCCATGTTAGATGCCCTTATACATCAAACATAGACCCTCCATAATAGCCCACCCCACACACCACCCTCTCCCCTTTTTTTCACTCTCCCCAATGCAGTACCTTCATACAAGCAATGTCAAGCTGTGGTGTGGGTTACAAGTTTCTAATCCAGGACAAACTGTCCCCTGACATTAAAGTGTCAGAACAGTATTTATGTTTTGTTGGATGCTGCTGTTTGGGTGAAGCTCTGGGATGCTGCAAATGCGTGTGTATTTGTGTGTGTGCGCGTGTGCTCATGTGAACTATAAGATTGTAGTCCGTTTAAAAGTACTTAAAAGAACATGACGCACACGCTCATACAATTATAAAACTTGAGGAACACCTTGACAAACATCCACTCATCACTCCGCAGTCTGGATGGTCTAGCAGCAGCACCCTCAATCACATGCACACGCACAAAATGATTCAAGTCAGGTTGTTGTGTCACGCTTAATGGCCAGCAATACTTTGTCCTGGTCCTCCTACTGAACCCTGACCCCTTCATATATACTTTAAACCCCCCTCAACAAGCCATTTCTAAGAGGAAGATTGATTTTTAAAATTCAGCATGGCACCACTACTTCCCTTTGACCCTCCCCGCCCAGGGATGGACAATATGAGGATGGGAGGAAATAAATAAATAGATTAGATAATGTGAATGTGTGTGTGTGTGTGTGTCTGTGTTGGCGGGGGCTGCACGACACCAGGTGCAAACTGATATATTAGGTGTTCATGTTATCAGTGAGGGACTCCATTTAGTACCCTTTTTACTGCTTCCTCTCTCCTCTCGTGGTGGCAATTTTCCAGTCTGACCGCGTTCTGCTACCAGAATGCTTTTTTTTTTTTTTTTAGCCATCACCACCGTCTGACGGTTTTTAGCTAATGCTTTTTGTGCCATAAATCCCTCTTGAAATACTGGATCTACCAGTTCTTTGGTTAGATAGGAGACATTTGGCTATAGATGACCGCACATGCCCCTATATCCTCTTGTTGTAAAACATAGGATTGGATATTGTGTGTTTCCAGGTGAGGGGTAAAGAGGCTCTTGCGATGTTACTGCATATAGGTTCATCTGAAGACCAATTGCACATGTCAGAGATAAAGGCCTTTTTCCTATTTTATGTGGTAAAAAATGTACTGGAATTATTGCCTTTAACTGGTTATTTAAATAAAAAAAAATGTTCTTCTCTTTTATTATTATTTTTTTTACTAACCTAAATAAGTAAGACTAAGCTGAAAAATAGTCCACTTGTGACATATATAAATTTCGCACAGAAGTATCACTCATCAGTAAAATTTAGGACACAAGTAAATGTAAGTATCACTTCAGATATAAAACCAAGAAATGTCTTTTTAAGCATCTGAAATAGTTTCCACCAAACCTGATCACACGTTCTACCTTTTTTAATTCACATCACCACAGACCTCTTTAAACCTCTTCCTCGCTTTGCTTCTCTGCATAAGTGAGAATCTCATGTTCTTATGGTTGTATATCACATACACACTTATGCATGTGTTGCCACCTTTAGCAGCATGGCTGGCCCCATTCGATACCACACACCTTTTGACCCACCCTGACCTCCTCCTTGTACCCACACAGCCAGATTGCTTTGTAAAATAAAGCTGTCAGTTGCAGCACCCAAATAAAATACACCCCCTCTTCTCAGTACTTCATGCCCCTGACACGACTGAAATATAGATATAAATTGGAAGCGGATTAGTTTTTTTGATCTTAATTCAAGTTTTGACAAGATATAGGAAGCTACACGAAGGAGCCGTTTGAAAGCTATCGGCTCACAAGAGCAAGGAAAAAAAGGGCTCAAATTTGATTTTCAAGCGACAGCCAGGAGTTGATGTTTTAGTGTTTATTTGTGAAAAATTGGTTGCTTGTTGTTTGGCATTATCGACAAAACAAAAAAAAGCACCATTTATTTTTGTTGATGGGGCTGCCAACTGCAAGGAGTTATCGCTACATGTAGCTTGACGTGTATTTATCACTTTCCAATTGGCTCCTGTGCGCTAAAGCCAGAAATACAAACACGCAGAGCTATAATAACAGGCTGTGAATGTTAGCCAAATAAAGTGTAGATTCTTGATAGAAACAAAACTGAAACTCTGGATTCGCTTTAATTTGTTGAACAGTCTAGCAAACAAAGGCCTTTTTGACATCTAGTTCTGCTTGGATGGTGACTGTGCTGTTTGAAACACCGGGCCTTTTTATATATATGTATATATATATAATATTTTAATTTCTTTTGCTTTTGATTAAAGCGCAAACACGTTCCTTTCTAACTAAAATGCATCTTGTGTCCATTAATATCTTCCTGCTGCAGCAGATTTACTTGAAGTCAAACGTTTCATTTTCTATGACATAACACGATCAATGACTTTGGAGCACTGTCCTCCTGTTTTTTCCTTTTACTGTTGAATATAAACAGAAGAACGTTGGTGTAGAAAAAATATATCTACATTTTAATGTAATTATATACATTAGTACGCTATTCTGTGCAGCAAAAGATAAGAATATGGGCTTTAAGCTTCTTCTAACAATAACAAATAATAAACCACTTTGACAGAAAATTAAACCTTTTACTATCATTTTGATCAGTTATCAGAACTTTTATAAATATAAAAACAAAGCAACTCAGCAGTGGTGTGAGGCTTCTTCAAAGCCAAAGAGCCACAATGGAGGAATGAAAGAGCTGCATGTAGCTCCAAGCCTTGCAGACCCCTGCGTTGGGCGTAAAGGTGATATTCAGTCTGGTTTTGGCAAGCATTTTATAACAACAAAAACCCGTGTATTTTTGCCTTTAACCCTTGTGCTATCTTAGATGACCCCACCCTTACATTGATGTGTTCTTCCTACCATGAAAAAGGTGGATAAAGGTAGAAAGATTTCATGTAATCCATGGACACCAGTGAAGATCACAAATCATTGAAAAAAAAAAAGGTTCAGAGCTCTGTCTAGTGGGTCTAGATGACCCAACTCCCAATGGTAAAGTGCCTAGGATAGCACAAGGGTTACGCGTAAATATATACTTAATTGAGGTCTTAATCTTTTTTTTCTCTAACCTGATTTAAAATGATCATTTTGGTAATCTGTTTAAACTTCTAAGCCAAACCATTCTCTTTTTTTTCTCTTGTAGAACTGTGCCAGCTCTCGCCCTTCCAGCTCAGTGACCAACTCTCGTCCCGTCAGTTTTCCTCTTGGAACTACTCCAAGCCAGGAAGAGGAGACCTGCCCATGCAGCAGCACACCAAGCTTGGTAATAGAGGAAAATAAGACCAAAGGTAAGCAGTCAGTCCACATGGTGTCCATCCATTTATTTAATCAGACAATTTTCCAATCAGTATGTTAATTCTGTTAGGACAATTTTGCTAGATAACGTTAATTAGGTTAACAATCATGACTTTTCTGCAGTGATTTCTGGAAAAAGATATGGAATCAATCAGAAAACTTTTAGACCATGCCTAAAAGTTTACTTAAATGATGCTTGAACTTGATTCTTACTTTCACTCTATTTTGTTGCTAAACAATGGCTTGCAGATTTTCCAGGACTTTACAAAAGAACATTTCTGAATAAAGACTTGGGCAGTTAATGGCAAGACAACAAACAAACAAAAATCCAAAAGGTTTAGGCATTTGCCTGTTAAAATCAGTGTATCTGGTTATGTTGCCAAAATATTAGTAAGTGAAAGCCAACATCCTGTTCTTTTTCCAACACATTAGCAATGAGTCTTGGTGACTGCACCCCTAAATTCATTATTAACCCTTTAACACCGGAGCTGTTATTGTAACTCCTCGAATATTCACGCCATCAACATGGCTGATTCTGATGGGGAGAATAACTTCATATCAGCTTTTCACTGATATGCAATGCATTACTAGCATAAAGTGTTGAATAATGGAGAAAAAACGCTTTTCTCTGCAACAGAACTTATTTCATATCAGTCCTTAAAACAAGTTTTTTCCATCTTTTAGGAGTTCGGTGATTTGTAGACTTGCATCAGAATCTACTGGAATTACATTGACCCGTACATTTACACGTACATTACATTTACACCGTTGAAGAGTTATGGTAATATAAAGAGTTGCTAGATAGAAACTTAATTGAATTAAGATTTCTACTACTTAGAAGCACTTATTATAGGTGATTTATATGTTTTTTAGAAACTTGAATGTCAGCTTGTTGTGACTGTAGATGTTAAATTGAAACTGTATTTCACACCTGTATGGAATGGTCCTGAAACAAAATTCCTGAATGTACATCAAGAAAAGCACATTGTGTCTATGAGTGCAAATTTTAGTGGCAAGCATTCAAACCTGAACTTCTAAAAAAAAAAAAAAGTTTGAAAGCATTTCAAATTAACTGGTAAAAGATTTGGAAACGCAGAAAAGATCTGCTATCCACTTTTTTTTTGTGAGTGGGGGGGGGGGGGGGGGGGGACTCCGACAAAGAGGGACTGGTACCCTGGAATCAAATATAAGTTGCATCAGTTTTGGATCATTTTTTTCTGGCCTCATATTATCTGGAGAAATGTTGGAAAGTCTTTCAACAGACTATTCCCATAGCTGAAGCAGGAGGTTGACCAGAGGTTTGAATCAGGAGGTCTAACAGATTAAATGAGATTGTCTTTGTAGCCATGTTTCTCATGAAAAGGTTAACATTTTATGTGCTGGAAGGTCCATTTTGTTTAAATGAGAACAACAGTATCAGTCCCATGATGTATGAAGATTCATTTGTTTATCCTAAAGCTGTGCTTTAGAGTTGACTGAAGCTTAAAATATTTAATGTTTAAGGGAAATATGGATCCTATGGAGATGACGGGACACACTTAACCTTTATGTAGTTGCTTTTCGATTATTAAGGTTTAGCTTACTCATTTTGTAGCTTTGGTTGTTTTATTTTATAAATGCTGTTAGACTAGTGTGTTGCAGGTTAAATTAAATGGGAAAGTTTTGATTCTATCAACATAAAAGTATGTTGGCCATCTGTAACCCCACTGGTAGTTCTGCAAACCATCACAATAAGGTATTCCTAAACAGAGAGTAGCGATTGGCCTGTTGATTAAAATCAGACGTGAGAAATCTGCAGTTAAACTTAAACACTAACCAGATGCGCCAGCTTGGGTGCCGCCTCCTGACCCATGCTGCACTTAAAGGAGCTGATCCTTGGTTCACTGTGGAAAAGACTGGTGGGACCAGCTTCAAAATGGAGAAAGTGAGCAGGAGAGGTTGAGTTTTGGGTTCATGCTGTCATTCAAAACCAGACACTTGTATATTCCTGTTGATGCTGGATGTATAGTATTAGTGTAAAAGGTTGTCATCATAGAGAGAAACAAAGAAGAAGCCAAAGATTGAAAACACTGGAAGTTTGTTGCCCGCCTAGTGTATTTTTTAGGTAACAAATACAACCTTTTTCAAACGCCATTTTTTGGTCTGCTCCTGATTCACATTGATTTCAAGTTAAGCTAAATTTTCTTTATGTACAGTATGTCCTTCATCTTCAGAAATATGCCACAAGAACATGTCAAAAACACAAAAGACCCGATTTTCATCGGAGTGGGTCTTTAGTGACATTAAGGTGATACCTGATTGAAGTTTACTTCATTCTGTGTTAATTTGGGGAACAAATGTAAATATGCATATAATTATGTCCAGAAAAACAGATTTCATAACCGTATCTTTATTTCTGAGAAACTCCCTCCTTTTTCTTGTGGAAGAATACTTGTTGCCCCCATCTTGGACACAAAACCTACCCGTCATTGTTAGGATGACACTGAAAGTCTAAGGTCATCACATCGGATATACAGGACATTTAAGGTTTAGGCCAAGAAAAGCAGATTTGACCGATGTGGGTCACTGGCAGTCCTTGCCGTCCCTGTAGTAGTGGTGGTATTCACCTGGCAGCTTTTCTTCAGTAGGAGTTGAGGGTTCCGCTGTGCAAACAGGGTGGAGGACTCTTTCAGATATTTTAGGTTGCTACTCTGGTGCAGCCTTCTGCTTTCCCTGTGCATCCTGTGGTGAGCCCAGGAGTATTTCTGCCATTTTGGATTGTGTGGTTCTTTTCCCCATGTTACCCCTTTTCTATTCTCCCCCTTTGTTGTGGAGCCCCAAACATGACTCATTTTAATGCATCCCACTAGAAAGGGAAAAAAAACTACATTTGTAAGATCACTTCTACAGTCTAGGAAACCTGAGAGGTTTAGAGGGTTGTTGTGGTGGTGGCTAGCTGGGGTTTTCTGCTTTCTGTACAGGAGTGTGGTTGTGTTCACTTTCTTCCCTCCTGCCTCTGCCTCCTCCAACACTGATCCTCACATCCAGATTTAGCACAACACACCTGTCCTTACCACTTTGATGAAGCATGAATGGTGTTTTGACTTCACTGTTCTACAGTTGGGGATTTAGAAAACAGCCAAATATTTCACTTCACTTGCAGACTTGAGTTGGTGGAGTGATCGGGCTGAAACAACTTCATGACTCTCTCCAAGAAGATTGGAGTTTTGGTTGTGATGTCTTTTTTTTTAATTCACCGAAGTGAAAACTTCGGTGAATTAAAATGTTTCTCATGAAAAGTATAACATTTTATGTGCTGGAAGGTTTGAAAACTGATCCAATAGAGAAACCATTAATTGTGTTTTTGCTCAGCTGGAATTAAATAACACCAAGTCTTTTATTTTATTGGAATAGAGCTGTGAAAGAAAAGGTCCGGAACAAGATTCATGATATTTTCACCTCTTTGACTTTTTGCACCAAGCCTCCTCCAACTGTGAGTGCATGCGAGAGTATCGTATAGCGACAGTCCAGTGTGAACACCGTATGCTAAAAGCACTTTCAAGAATGCCCCTTTTGGCTCATTCTCGAACGTGCATCACATGGTGTGTACATAACTTTACAGTTAGAAGGCAAACTGTGACTAAATGTAATGTAAATGCTTCTAAGGGGTTCTGAACCAGAATCAACTCAGATATTGAATAGAGAAATGCTAATATCATGTTACATCTAAATGAGGAATCTGCGTGTACTGTGTGTTACTGCCCCTTGCTGCTGCTCCGAGCACTTTGCAGACTGATTTGCCACTTTTCCGTTCCAAATGATTTGCGTGATCCATAATATTATTGCTGTCTCTTTCGCTGCCTCTGCTCACGGTTTGTAAATTAGTCTCTGTGGCACATTTAGATGCTGAGCCGCTCTGCTCCTAAAGTCATTCAACTGAGCAAAAATGATGTTCCTGAAGGAGCACACACACAGAAATAATCAGTTGTAAAATGAGATTATTTAGTCCATTTGCCGTTTCTCGGTCTGCCAGCGACAGCGCCACAGCATGCAAATACAGATCTCAATCTTTGATTATCAGATGGAAGTCTTCTGTGGTGGCAAAGTGCTCACATAGTATCTCTGCATTAAGTGTTATGAAAATTGTGACACATTTAGTGAGCAAGTCCTGTCAGTTCACTACTACTCAACACAACCATAGACTGGAATTCATTAACAAAACCAGCGGATTTTGTCTACCTGTTAATTAAACAAAAGGAGATCAGGAATGTTTGATTTTTATGTCAAACTTTTATTTTATATATATATATATATATATATATATATATATATATATATATATATATATATATATATATATATATATATAGCTGGTTTACTAATTTTTTTCCATCTATATTTTCCACAGACACTGGTCATGCTGAGAAAATTCTCAAAAAAAGTTCAACACTTTTTTTTAGCATGAATACAAGAGAAGGACAAGTGCTTAAAGAGGAGTAGGTGGTGAGGAGGGAGAGTGGATGAATTTAAAGGGTTATGTGAGCTTTTGTGTATGCGGATGAGTGTTGCATTTTTGATGAGAATGGCCCTACACAAAACCTGGGTTGAAGGTTGCAATCTCTTGTAAATAGCAACAATACACTGGATCACCTCATGTCATTTCTTACTTCATTATGGCCTCTTATTCAGCGAGCAAAGACGGCCAAGCGGTTTTCTGTTTTTCCAAGTGGTTTATTTTGAGTCCCTAAGGTCACAGAGGTTTCTGTCTTTCTTTCTTTTCAAACATGTTTGTCGAGATAGGTGTTGCTTTATTAGTAGATAGATGATGTTTAAAAAAAACCTCCAAATTTAGTTTTGAATTAATTTAGAAAAGTTTAAATTTGGGTGCAAAAGTAGGCTAACTTGGTAAGTTATTTTCAATTTGTATTATTATTATTATTATTATTTTTTTTTTTTACCTTTTTCCAGATGATTGGAAGCAAACATTATGGACATTTATGGTTTTCACTATAGCGATCTTCCCCAGGCACCCATAGCATTGGTGTCATTTTTTGTTTGAGAACCCCACCTTGCAGAAACCATGCGCCTGCATGTTGCAGAAATCTGACACTCTTCCTCTCTTTCACGCATGTGTTGCACAGCTCTAACAAGCCTTGTAGATAGAAAACATGGCAGTGGATTGTAGCAAACATCTTCTGGAGATCACACACAGATCTTCAGTGACATCATAGGGTTGACCTCTTCTTAATTTCCTTCACCCACACACTATTACTTGTCATGCATGTTTACCTCAGTTCATTGACATGCAACAGGATTTTCGGCTCTAAAAGTGCCAAAAAAAAAAAAAAAAGTCAAATGTGTTTGCAACCTGCCCAGATCTGGTTCTGGTTACAACTTAATTTATTTACTGCTTTTCCTTAATCAGTTTCATAGGTTTTGGCTTCTGCCATCCATTATTCAAAGTAACCAGACATCTATTTTACTACTTTACCAGTAGATCAGTAGAGAAATTTGTTTTCAGTTTTTCTTTTTTTTGCAGCCCTAACATACAAATTAAATAATGTCAACTCAAGTAATAAGTAAGTGCAAGCAGTGAGCTATCGGAAAAAAACAAACCAATTTCAAAAACAGTACAGTAACCTTTCTGCAAATGTTTAAATGTGTCCTATGAGGGACAGAGTTTTAAAGCTGCTCCTTTATGCAAATGTTGGCAAGATTTTTGATTAAAAGGAACCTTAGTCTGCAGAGGAAATACTATATAAACATTTTTTTATCGTGAATTTATTTTTCTACAGTTGCATGAAATGAAAAAAGTCTTTAAGATTAAAAGTGAAAGAAGTTCACTTCAATAAGTGTTACAACTTACTGATGCTTTCTGCATCAAAGACTCAGTTATTTTAGCTTTTCAATTTTACTAAATATAACGATCAAAAAGTTCAAATATATTGTTGATATATTGAATAAATCATTTCCAGATCACTTTTTGACTCTATAAAAAGAGAAGGTAAAAAGAGTTTAATCTGCCGGGAGGTGACATCACATTGATAATTAGCAGAATCATAGTTGTTTGAGGTAAGGTGCAGATGTGTCTGACTAAGAGGTATTTGGTATCTGAAGGGCAGCTTGTGTTTAGTGTCTCCCTGATGCAAAGTGATGTGTACTAATTCTACATCTGCTCTAACTAAACAGAACTCAAGAGTTCAGCCAAGTCTCAAAAATGAGTTCCTCACAGCTTATCTTGGCCTGCCCCTTCCCAGAGCATGAATTAAGCAGCATTTTTCCAGCATCCTTTTTGCATGTTGGAGCAATGGATCTAACTAGATTGTCTTTGGGGTTTGTGTTTGTGTAGAGGGAGATTTGGCTTGGCTCCTCTGAAGATGTGTGGCCCTGAAATCTGCTCTTGTCAATTGGGCTGGAGCTTTGAAGACTTGATTGCTGCCTTTCAGTGTAAATATCTAAACAGAGAGTGGTTAAAATGTGCTATCACTTTTCCACATATTTACGTCTTTCCCTAATCTTTAAGTTTAGTTTCCTTCACTCTTACACTCACATTTGATTTGTTTATTTCTCTAAACTGCATCTATTTCAATTTATTTAAATGATATTTCTATTTATAAGGTTAAATCTGTAAATCAATAGAGTGAAAAGAGGATTTTTTTTTACCAGTCATACTGTATGTAGTATAAATGTTCATTGATACATATCTCAAAACAATTCTTCCATCATATAAAACACTTGAGCAGTTAAACTGTGTTCAGACACATTTTATTTATCATCAACAATAAAAATAAAAAAAATCCAAAGATGAAAAATTGAGCCTATTTGGTTGTTCTTAAATGTCTTTAAATGCAACTGTTTATGCATATTTGTCCAACCGCTACGAAGCGTGCCACGATTTACAAATTTGTTTTCCACAGCTGTTCTGCATAACAACACCACAATATCACGCGCAAGTGAAACTCTTCTGAGGAGAATCTATTCATAATCCAAAGAAACAACAAGGCAAATGCAATGCTGTTGTCAGATATAACAAATTGAGGAGGAAAAGAGTTGAATTTGTATCTGCTTACAGAGGTTGACTACATTATACATACTGCAGGTGCCACTGAGTGCGAGGTAATAGGATGTAAGATGGATGGCCAAGCCACATAGACTCCCATCCCTCTGGGTTATTCATCTGTTTATCTTCTTATTTATTTATTCTTTCATCCAGAGAGACCCTCACAAACTCACGATTTTCCTAGGGTGCATAATAGTTTTTTTAAAAAAAACTGTCTGAATGTTTACCAGAGTGGAAATGGAACTGAGCTTTTTTGAAGTCTGGAAGTCATTTGTTAGAAATATGTCATGCTTGCAAATATTTGGTATTGTTTGTGGCCCCACAGTTTGTGTGGTTGCTGTTAGATCAGAGATTAAAGGTTAAATATTTAAACCACAAATGGCAAAACTTGCATGTAATCTGTATTTGAGTCTCAGCATCATATTTTCTGATGTGATATCCTTTGCATATATAAATATAAAAATTAATAAAAATAGATTAAAAGTGTACAAAGAAATGCGTAATTTCATAGAAGAAAATAAATTAAAATGTTGTGGGATAAAAGAAGCAACGGGGCCTCTTCACTGTGTTTTAAAAGCCAAGTTAAAATGTGGGTTTTAAGAGAGGACTTGATGTAGACTGCCTGACATGAATTGGGAAATCGGACTAGACCATTTATGAGCTGCTGCAGCAAAAGCATGATCCCCTCTAAGTTTGAGTTTTGTTTTCAGTACTTTTAAAAGCAGTTGATGCGCATATTAACACGTCTACAAAGACTTTTCATTGGAAGCGGTCGCTCACATGCACGTTTTCGAGCCCGGTGTGAAGCATAAACCTTTTTGAACATGTGCTGCTCCGATATATAAAAATCAGTCTGAATTGATTCAAGTAACAATAGGTATGTAAAAACTAGTTGTAGTAAAAACTAAATGTATATTTAAAGGAAATGTTATTGATACAGTTAAGAAGCACTGCAGCTACACATCTCCAGGGATTTCTGTGACATGAGTCAGCAGCCACCACATGTAATTGTCAGCTAACTGCCTTTCATGTTTAACCCTGTCACCGCTCCTCTATTAAGTGTGTCATTCAAAGACCTGGCTGTGCCCTGGGGCAGGTCACCTCCCCTGGGCCAGACTGTCTCACAGTTCCACACGTCCTTCCAGGTCCTCACAGACATCACATTTTTCTGCAAAGGAGGACTTTGTCCCCTGCAGAGAATATGCGTGTTACATGTATGTTGAAAATACATCCGCCTTGAGAACAAATATTGATCTTTTTCAAATCCTGTATTGCATACGTTGTCCACTTCCACATAAGGCCGACATGCATAAATGTTCTGTAAGTGCTGTAAGTTAGTACTAAAGAATTGTGTGTGCTTCCATCATGCAACGGCAAATATATAACCTACAAACCAATATCAGCAACCCCCCCCCCCCCCATCCTAGTCCCCCCAAACATTTTTCCATCATCCTCATCTCAACAGCCCATGGCAACGACATATCCAGCTTACTACAAAGCAAAGTGGGGAAAAGGGAGAGAGGAAGGCAGCAGGGGTTGGGAGGAGGGTTAGGCTGTAGATCAGGCCAGGGAGGAAGGCGGCGCGACCAGGAGGTGACAGGGGAATAACATCCCTTTCTCCTCAATCGACAGGGACCATAACTCCTGCCTCTCCAGGGACAGATTGAGAAAGGCAATAGCCCTAGGGGCTGTGAAGCACGGACGCTTAGGAGAATTGAAAGTTAAAAGAAAAACGCAGTTTGCCAAGCCACTAGCACTGATTGAGCCAGAGGCACTGTTCAGAGCTCCTGAAATTTGTTCTTATTTTCTGTAATTTAGAGAGGCGATAGAGAGGCCCAAGTGGAATACTGTCCATGGTGATTATCAAAGAGTAAATCTCCATGGGTTGATGTTGAATATTGGTCCACAGAGTTTTCTGCAGGTACTGATCCTGCTGAATGTAAATAAAGCTCCATCTTTTTTTAAGGTTATTTTATCTGTTTCCCTTTTTAGCAGTTATTTTTCTTTCTGTGGTTGGAAAACCTAATGGCCAACTTTGACTCACACAATATTGTACCTGGCTAGTATAGGCTTTCAGCAATGCACCATGTTATAAAACATCTATTTTAGTGTCTGCTCACATGTTGATTGTGCATTAACGTAAGTCAACATTCAATTAAGGTAATGAGATTAGAGATGAGTTGGAAACTTCTGCAGCAAAATGAGTAGGAAATGTGTTGTTGGATCAGAAGAAGAATATCTATTTTGTATTTAGGTTTAAATGAGCTCAATTTCAGCGCAGTTAGTTTGAATAAAATTTAGTTCAGAAACTTTATTTTATCACTTATAACTCAGTTTAAGCGGTTTTTAAGCTTTATGCACAGTTGTAAATAAACAAATTAAAGAATAAGAACAACACGTTTTAGGAGTATAATTATTCATGCTTCTGATCAATTTTAAATGTTATTTTGATTTAACCAGCAATTTTCTTCATAAAAATAGAACAGACTCAAAAAATATATAAGCTTTTTATATTGTCTTTATGGAGCTTTAAAGATTACATTAAAGGTTATATGTATGTATATGGGCCATTGTTAGATGACTGATATTGTTATAAACATGATATTTATTAGAAAGTAGGCTATACGTTTAAAATAACAAAAATAAAAAAAGGGTCATCACTTCCTAATCTGTGGATAAAAAACCCTAGAAGTACAAAAGTAACAACAAAAAATAAAGTTTATTTTGAGTGCAAGAACTTTTCAATTGCTAGAGACCATATGACCTTGCATGAAGGTCTTGCTCACAAGTCATAAATAACATCTTTCTGACAATAGAGAAGAGTTCATGATTTTGACTCGCATTGTTTGACATGTGTTTCCCAAACTGAGTTTAAAACGTTCACAGTAAGGACTGTTTAGTTTAGATGAAGCATGAATCTGCTGAACTAGAAAAAAAAAGTAATTGGATTTAAGCAGTGTTCACAGATTTATTTTGCCGGAGTTTTAATGGCTGTAGCCTTTTAAGCCCCATCCTATTGATGCAAATATGCACCAAACCCCTTCTGCTCAAAACTTATCATAATTTAGCATCTTTGTGAGAGCAAAGACATAAGTGAATTTTTATCCCCCACAGCCGACAATAAATTCTGGCATCAAGGGGTTAAGAACTGACCTTTCGGTATTGAAGTCAAATATTTGTATGAATTTATAATTTTCACCATTTCACCATCATAGAACGTTTGAGTCTTCTTTTCCTATTAATATGAAACAATGCTTACCTGATTACTGGTGGAACATCATCTTTATTGGGCTTTTCTTTGTTCACTTCTTGCTTGTTATTTTCTTTTAAAAGCTATTTACTTGATGTCTACATCCAATATGGTGCTAATAAAATGTTTTCATTGCAACATTTGCGATGAAAAAAATAATAATTTCTCCTCTTTTTCCCATTAACCTAGGAACACAGGCACATTTCTGTAAACATAAGGGACATACCACAGACCAGGTGGACCATAGAACCCATTTCTGATGTTCTTTGTGTTACACTGATGTCACCATGGGTTACTGTGGGTTAACTGTATTGTTATATCCCTGTCTCAGTTGAGAAAGTATTTCAGTCATTACTGATCATATACCTTTAAAGTCGGAAAGCAGCATTAGCCATAAAACATTTACAGCATAATCAATTTTACAGTTGCCTAGTGAGTAGTTCTTAATGCTCTATTTTTTAGTAGTAACTCTCAGTCTTTGTAGTTCACAGAATAATGTAGCAATAGACAGACAGAGAAACAATAACTTGTAATGTATAGTTTGAAAAGTTTTATCATTTACTTTAAATAGCTTGCCATGATAAATCAATTGAAGTTAGCAAAGCTGGGCTCATAAAAGATAGAAGGTTTAAAATGGTAATGATGTTCAAGACAGGGAACCTGACAAGTAGAACTATTTACTTTAACCAATTTTGTTTGGTTGAGATGGAATTCATCAACTGCAAGTGAAATTATCAAATATATGGACAAAAAAAGAAAAAGAAAAGCCTGACATCATTTAAAATTTAAAGAAAGATATCAAAATAATCTTGTTTGGGTTATTTTAAAACTTGCAAACAAAAAATATTTAGTAAACAGTTTCATTTTCTTTGGCTAAAACAATTAAAGACTTTTAGTATTTAATTCTTTATTATTATTACGCCATTTATTTTTCAATTGGAAGTCATCATTTCTATTCAAGTGCAGTTTTGTTGAGTTTGCACTTGATTGTTTTTTTTCTTAGGCATTTTACCTTCCTATTATTTTTTTAATACAGAGCTATGGCTGAGTTAAGAAGAAAACAATTGAAGTTGTATTACAGGCTAATCTGGTATTTTCTTCTGACTTACTATCCTTTAGTTTAGACTCTTCTTTGTCACTTTCACTGTGTTTTCACCTCAGCAACTACAGTGCAAGAAAAGGTGAAATTTAAATTTGTTTGCATCAAGATTTATGGATTGGATATAAAAAAAGAATACCAGGATCATTAAACCCAACACCACTGCCATCAGCCTGATGAAAACCTCCACACACACAAATTCTATAATGCCTGGTATGTGAACCTGTGTAAATAAGAGATGTGATAAGGTAGATTGATTTCTAATATAATAGGTAGAGGTGTCTACTGACATCCATACAGCAGTGCCCTCTGTGTCCCTGGCATCATTTTTTTTAACTTTAAATTTGTGTGTTAAGCCCAACAAACGCAATGCACTGCAAATTGTTTGCATATGTTTTTGTTATTTTCCATAAAGTGACAAATCCAGTGTTAAAGCTAAATATGCAGTGACTTTGAGTCAACAGTGAGTGCAGCTCTCCATGTATGCTCATCTGTGTGTATCACAAATGCACACACA
This sequence comes from Oryzias latipes, assembly GCF_053564925.1. Taxonomy (NCBI): domain Eukaryota; kingdom Metazoa; phylum Chordata; class Actinopteri; order Beloniformes; family Adrianichthyidae; genus Oryzias; species Oryzias latipes. The sequence continues at coordinate 13,842,268 of NC_136240.1, forward strand.
TATAGGAGAGAAGAAAAAAAAACCCCAGCACCCTTTGAAATGCATGCCAGAGCAGGTTAGCCCTCCTCTATACCAGCACCTGCTCCGCTGAAGGTGAAAGAAGTGCTCACTTGAGCTCATTGAAAAGTAGATGTGACAGTAAATTTTTCAGGCCCTTGTGAGATGGGAGATCTTGTTATAGCAGTCAGGATGGGGGTCAGGGCAGCGGCTGCTTGATGATTGAGGAAAAGAGAAGTAAATTCATTCTGCTTCGGGCACTTTGTCAAGTGCCAGTAGCTTACCGTTGAGAGCCACTCACCCATCACTGTGTTACGGCCCCAGAGGTCACATCCACCACCATAAATCTGCCTCGCCTCCTCGCTTGCTAAAACTATTGCCTCACCCCGACTGAACACGAACAGGGAGAGATGCTCCTGCTACTGCTTCTGCTGCTCATAGTTACTCAAAAAAAAAAAAAACAGGATGGTGAGAAACATATGTATTTTGTCTTTTTGTGATATAGAAGATGGTGGAAGCAGTAACGTATCTGCATATACAAAGGACTTATGAATTTGGGTGAAAGGCTTTGATTTGATAAGTTAATTTCTAGAATCACAATTTAGTTTTAGGAACTATACTTGTTGTTCTCAATTTCAAGAGTTAAGTATGTTAAAATTACGGAGTCCCTAAAGGGACATTGAAGAAGATAAAAAAATTCAAGTAAAAACGTTTTTTTTTCTACTTCAATGTCCCTTTAGGGGCTCTGTCTGAAAGAAAATCCATTTTTGAATTTAAGTTGTGTTTGCTTATTTTGGCCTGAAAACCTGGCCAAAAAAGCTTTTTACATTTTTGACCAGTTGTTTTGTTAGGAAAAAGAAGCAAAAGGGTCATGGACTCTTTACAAAGTCAGCACTATTTGAAAAAAAAAAGAGTCATCTTTAAAATCACACTTACTGTGGATAGTCTTTCTTAGTTTCACTTAAGTAATTCTATAAAAATACCAACATTTAGCATATCTTTGTTAAATTTTACACTTGAGTGTCTCTAGGAGCTCCTCTTATAAAGTTTTCTTATGGGCAATTTTAATATAAAATTTCTTTCTGTATACCACAAAATATCTACATATATTAGAACTTTAAATATTTAAGCATTTAGTTTATAAAAAATGGCATTAGTATTCAGCTATATACATCTTTATATATATACAAGTCGTATTTTTGTGGGGGAAAAAACAAGATATAAAGTAATAATACAAAATTATATAAATATTTTCGAAACAATTACTTAGCAGTAATGCTATAAATGCACTTTTCCTTTTAACTATTCTTTACACATTAAAACAAACTTTCAAAGTTTTTTTTTTTTTGGTTTCAGACTTATATTTTGTTCATATAAAAATTGAAAAATGCAATAAAACCTGGAAGATACCATGCATCTGAATGAATCCTGATTCATATGACTTAAACATTTATTGATATTTTGTCATATGCTAACATTTTTCCATTAAAACATTTTTAAACGACTATAGTCAATAGTAGGTAAAATGATCCAGGTCCAGTGTGGATTTCTGTCCTATATGTGTTTTTAATTTTTTAGATTGTACAGATCCTGAATGATCATTCTTTTCTTTGGTTTGTTACCATACACCATTACACAAGTACATGACTGTGTGCATTTAGCTGTCCATGTGCATGAATGTGAGTCAACGAGTTGTGTATTTGTGTGCTTTTTAACCCTGACTGGCAGCCTGCTTTCAATACAAGCTCTTATTAGGTGGTGATTACCCAGCCTGGCTCTGGCTTTCTTCAACTATTGAGTGGAAGTTGGAGGAGTCAGGGGCTCAGTGGGAAAAAAGGACTGAAAACATCCCAAACCCACCTTTTCCCCTCTACCTTTCACCTGCACTTTTGCCTTTAAACCTTTCCAGAGGACACTTTTTCTACTGACTCATGTTTTCTTACACAAATTCAGTAAAATAAAAAATAAAGAAGGATAAATCCACACAGAACATAGTCTCTGTTTAGTCCTGATTTCTTTTTTGGTGCTGTGGTAGTTATTGATCAAGTTTTCCTGATTGCAAATTGAAACTATTTACCAATTCTTGGATTCATTTATTTTCAGTGTGAATTTGTTAAACCCTCTTAAAACTACTTAAATTTCACATTCTGAAAGTTCAACTCAAATTCATGCAACTGGTTTCTAGATTTTACAATAAAATAATTGTCATAATTTAATTCCTAATTACTTGGTCAGTGCCAGAGTGCAGCTGGGTCTTGCAGCTCCCTTGAGGCTCGTATAGCCACCTTAATGACTTATGACTGTTGTGCATGTGGTAAGTGAAATATTCACAAGGCTCATATAAGTGGTGTTAAGAAAAAAGAAAATCCACTCTTACCCTTACATGTTTATCAATGTTCACTTTGACCCGTCACTCGCAGCATGCCCGTAGCATAGGTGTGCATGAGCGTTTTCGCTATACAGATTTACCGAGCGGTCTACAACTTTAATGTTTTCCTTCGAGCCACCTGTGCGCCACGTACAGGTTTGCCCATTTTTCAGCCGCAGACGGCCCATATCCACCCGTAAGAGCAGCTGTGACTTAGTCTGCCGTTATGGTCCTCACCTCGGGACCAGCCTGCTGGAGAGCCTCAGGGCCGCAGAGACCATAGAAGTTTTTTAGAAGAGGCTGAAGACTCACCTTTTTCAATTTTGCTTTTAGTTGATCTTATCTGCTTATGTATTCTATTAATTTTTAATATATTACATATTTTTATATTAATATATCTTTTTAATTTTTTTAATGCATTTCATCTTATTCTCAATTTGTAATACTATGTATGTTTTTGTTTTTAAATGTAAAGCACTTTGAGTTGCGCAATACATGAGAAGCGCTTTACATTACATGATTACAGTAACTGCAGAAACTGTCAGAATTACAGTAATTCAAAGTGTGTGTGTTAGTATGGTGTCGCTGGCAAAATCTCTGGTCTTAAAGGGTTAACAACCACAGCCTGCATGGTCATTTTAGAATTTGTGCCAAAGTTTAGCATCCAGTTTCGGGTTTTCAGTTCAGTTCATCCTTTTGTTCATCATTGAACAGGTGTCCCTCCTTTAAAAAGACGTCACTGAGTGTGTAAATAAGATGAGACGAGGTGGTGATCTGTGAAATGATTCTGAAATTCAAATATGACCAGTTTTTTTCTATGTGAATGTTAACCCACTTTATAAGCCAAAAGGTAAAAGTTTTGCCTCTTGCCCCATCTCCCATGCTCTTGCTCTCTCTGTCCCCTTCATATGCCCCCTTATACCAGCTCTGACACATCAGAATGATGAGCTCCTTTTGTATGCTGACCTTTCTCCTTCGGACGAGTCACACATCCTCCTGACCCCCCTCCATGTAGATGAGACAGAGACGGATGAAGACATTTTTTATGTGTGTGTGTGTGGTGTGTTCATGTTAGGTTGGAGCGTCAACCTTTGACACGGTAAAATTAGTTTTGTTGTTGGCAGAAAGTGTCCATCCTTTTATCAAGACCAGAAATCCTTCTGGAGGAATAGTCTGGAAACAGGCGGTCACATGACCTAAACAAGAAGAGAGATGGACAGGATGATAGGTAGATAGGCAGCTATAGAGCTAGAATAGCGCGTAAAAGAGAATATAGCCATGTATTTACAGAAAAGCGTACAAACTCCAAGACAAAGTTTCATGTTAGTTAAGATATCATTTTATATTCCTTTTTTAAAAACTTGCCCTATTTTAGTTAAACTAACTCTTCTGAGAATAATATTCTGGTTTAATTGTCATTTAACGATCATTTCTTATTGGAGGAGTCAACTTTTGTGGGTTTTTTAATTGTAATTTCCCTTTAAAGTTCCAAATAACTAATTTCACATAGAGATGGAAGTAGGGCTGTTTGATGGCCACTCCTATGCAAATTTAAAAGGCGACTTGAAAGTTTCCATTTGGATGACCAGTTAATGTTCTCACTTCAAAATGTGTCTAAAATCTAGAAAATATGAGTAGATTAGAATTTGTATTTCAAAAACAATTGAAATCAATTAGAAAACTCTAAAGTAATGTAAAAACTTTTTGGACATAAACATGATAAAAATGTACAATTTTTTCTACAGTGATTAATGAAGTATTTTGAGTTTTTGGTTCTAGGAGGTGACACTGACACCTTTTTAGAATTTCTATATAGATTTTCAAATCTGTCTTATCACTCAGGTTTGTGAATCTGGCTCAAAGATTTATTTATGATATCAATGAATATTTAAACAAGCAACTTCCTCAAAATTTTGCTTTGAAATAGTTAACATTTTTAATCTTTTACAGTTAATCAAGCATCTGATAGATCAACAAAGAAAAAGAAAGTAGTAATATTTTTTATTCTCTCAATGGAAACACATAAAGAATTGTGGCAGTCCCTGCTTTAAGATTTTTAAATTACATGTGTTTTTTTTCTAATGTTTTCTTCCCGATACAAATGTTTTGATTTAAATGCGACTATCATAACATAACATTGGAGTCTACAGTAATTATAGATACACTGCCTCATTAGACGTTTGTTTTTTTCTAATAAACTAAAAATTATGCGGGACTTCAGTTTTGGTTATAACCTTTTCTTGTAATCTTATTCTGTGCATTACATGGCTTCTCTTAATTTCTTTTGACATGTGTATGCATTTCTATGTTTGTCACTTGCTGGGGAAAAAAAGTAAATATATATTTTTTATTTTTAGGTGAGCCAACCATTCAGTGTGTTCCAGAGAGGCCAGAGGCGTCGTGGTGCCAAACACCTTAAGACACACATGTGAACAGAAAGGTAAGCCAAGGAGCATATATAAGTGCGCTTGAAGTTCACATGATATAAAAGTTCTGATAGTAAAGTGAGAACTTTGACTTTAGAAGAAAAGTTTAAAAAAATGTACAAAATAAATCTCATGAACAAAGTTAACTAAAATAATCCTTTAAAACACATTTTAGGTTTTGTTTTATTTTTTAAAGTCCTAAATAAAAAATGTGGTCAACAAAGTATAGAAAGTGAAACGCTCCAAAGCCAACCTGTCAAAACAAAAAAAAAAGCTCTTTGGGTTTCAAAACCTAGTTTTAAACCCAATTTGTGTCTTATTAGTGCTTATATTATCTTTAACTTATATGTAAAATATAAATTATCAAAATCCTCTATTGTGACCTTTTCATAAAATCATCCCTAAACTGCATTCATTTTTTTCAGTATTTTTGCACGTAACATCTGAACTGTTCACACTTGATAGACCACGAAAGAAAAAATGACAATACTGTTAATGTTCTAGGAGGAAACAATTCATGCTTTATTGTTTGCTGCATGGAAAGCAAGAGTTTCTGTAAGTTTCTTATTTTTCTCCATTTTTAAGCAAATTATAAACAGTAGAAATCAGCTGTTTTTACATGTTCAACTCCATCCCAACCTCTGACTCTCTGCACCTGTACATCCCCTGCTGGCTGTGATCAGAGTCACTGTACCCACAATCCATTTTGCACAACACAGCTTTTATTGAATTAAAATACACTCATCCTGTGAAAATTATTGTAAATCAAAAAATGTTTTATAGTTCTCAAAATGGGAAATCTGAAAATTTTAGTTTCAGACAAATGCTTCAATAAACACGTTCTTTCTTTGGTGAAAACTGAATACTGTGGTGGCTAGAATCAACTAATAATAAATGAATATTTTGCCTAGATTCACTTACTGGGATGTTATTCAGGTTGTTCAAGAGCAGTCACATCTCAGAACTGAATTCCTTGAGCCTTTTTCAGTACTTTCAGTGACTCAGATCTGCTTTTGTGCAAATGTCCAAATATAACAAAATTTTAATTAGATATTTCAGCTAGTTGGTTATCTTCTTTCAGATGTAAATGTTTGTGATCTGAATTAATGAGGATATGTTTGTCCAAAACTTTAACAATTAGCAAATTTACGACATGGCTGTAAAACTAGTATTTGGCAAAATTGCCAAGTACACACATTAATATAAATGCTTGACAGAATATATCTATGCTTTTTCTTATACAAATAAGCAGCAGAATCTGCTCGGCCTTTTTTTAACCCAACCTTTTTCCTCCATGTTCCTAAATCTGCAGATGAGTCTTTTATTCTCTTGAAATTTAAGATTGGTGGGATCGCACCCATACTAAGCTACAAAGCGACCCTTCTATGTCTGTTCTCGGCCTGGAATGCAACACTTTTTCTTCTCAACAACAGTAATGTATTTCTGCAGATGACATGAAGCTTAAGGTGTTCAGGTTAAGAAACACTGGAAATAAATTTCCCTGTAATGTTTCTGTGTGGTTGTTGACTTTTTACAGCGTTTTAATCTCAAAAGCTGTGGTCTGTCCGTCAACAAGTCAGTGTTCCATGCGGTTATGATGGAATGAATCTGTGTTTCAGGCTAAAATCTGCAACACTTTGGAGAATGCTCACAGTTGCTTGCTTTATACAGATGAAAGTGCATTGTTGCAAACTATTAGATATGAGCTTTTACAGTTTAATATTGAAGTAGTAGAGGAGCAGGCTTAATCTTGCCTACCTGTGTGTGAAAGTCATCTTCATGCTGCGGTTTCTGGAAGCTGTGATGTTTTAGACAAGATTTCTTCATATCACAAAAAAAATAAATCAAAAACAATATGTTTTTCCTCCTCTTTTTAACCTTTTTCCTAAAATATGAAGTATAATTAAAAAATTTTAAGTACCAGTTGTGATTTTTCTTTTTTCATTGTAATCATTTTTATTGCAAATTTGTCATAAATTCAGTTTAATCCCAGCTACTATTCTTTGTTTTTGCCCCCTGCTTTGCTCTTTGTCTTCCTCAGCCTTGGGAAACTGCTACTGCACAGGACCTTCCTACTGTCTTGCTTCCAACTGATCGAAGCTGACTCCGTTTCCACCCTTCTTTGTTATTCTTCACAGCTGTTGGGTGGTCCGTGTCGTTCTCTCCGTCTCCCTCCTTCTCTGCTCTTTCGTTCTATCACTTATTGTTAAGTTTGCTGTGGCTGTTTCACTTTAAGTGTTCCGAGACCCAGGCACCATCTGAAATCCAATACCTGAGTGTACACAATTAGGTTCACACCAAAGGTTGTTGGGTGGAAGAGTGGTCTCATTCAGCTCAATGTGCAAGTCAGAATTAGGTTTGACTTGTTTCTGTGGAGCTGATAAGATGGTCAAGGTTACTAAATGGTGGGAACTTAGTGTAAAACTCTCTCTCCTCTGGTTTTTGGACACAGAAGTGATCTGCAGTAGTGAGTACTTAAGATTTATGTCTAGAGGGCTCACTGTGATCAAAACTGGGACTTTTTTTGTTTCTTCTTTTTTACTTTTTTCTATAAGTTGTCCATAACATTTAAAAATGGAAAACTATGCACTAAATGGGGGATAAAATTGAAAAAAAAAACACAATTTTATCCAGAGAGAAAGTTGTTGTCAACTTAAAACAATGTTTCATGAGTTTTACTTTTTTTTTTTTAAATCCTTATTTTATTTATTCTTGGTTGTAGCTTTAATTAGTGACAGTAACACAACAGCAAAGTAGACCCATTCTTAGACAGATGGCTGTTTCTTAATGTTGACCTCACAATTAACAAAGTCAGCTGAGCCGCTTACAGAGTATATCATTTTGCTAAAATTCACTTCAACACTGTATGGCAGAATTTAAATACAATTTGTCATCAAGTATCTTTTTAAGTTGGTTTAGCATTTCTTACCTTTATCACCTCAAATAAGGGATCTTACAATTGGGTTGCAATAAGTTTAGGTGAAATAAACCGTGCATAAGAAAAAGAAGAAGAAGAAATGTATTTATTTAGCCCTTTTCGCAAGTAAAAACCACAGAGTGCTTTACAAGGCATGGTTAAAAGGCAACACACATTTAATAAAATAATTAATTAAACATTATAGATAGAATACAATAAAGGTAAAAACAAGTAATCAACAAGCAAAAATTAGCTAAAAGCCCATCTGAATAAAAATGTCTTAAGAAGCTTTTTAATAGAACCAACAGATTCAACATATGGAGGGTTAACTGCAGGGCAGTCCAGAGTCTAGGAATGCCACATTTTAATCTAAAATATGACCATAATAAGGCAAATATTGCATTTGAGTAAAAAACAACATAGTTTTTTTTTTTTTTTTTTACTAAACTACATCAAAACCTACAAAATCCATGAATATTTCTGGACCATTTGAATAAAAAGCATATTAAGAAAAATCACGATTTCCCAAGTTGAAGACCTCCCATTCATCCTGTTGAATGTTTCAGTGTTGGACATAATAACACCACTCCCCTTTGAGTACCATTCACACGCGATTGGGAGTCCCATGACAGGCCAGCTGGAGTCTTCAGTTAACCCTTCGACACACATGAAAACGCAAATCTGGAAGTAGAACTGCCATTGGTCCATCAGGATGTCAGTCTCTCAATGGGAAGGTTTTTGACTTGGCGTGTGTGTGGGTGTGAGTGCATGTGCGCTGAAGTTTCCTGTTTTGGTCAGTGTTTTGGTCCTTCCTGACCGGAGGACTGTTGTACCTATTAGCTTTACAATAAGAAACCACAAAGTAATCTAAGAAAGGGCAATATTTCTTCAGTACTACTGCTCTACTATTAAAAAAAAGACTTACATTTATATAAAGGATTCTAACATTCTACTGAGTAAGAACTAAATCTGCAGTTCTTTTTTCTTTTATTGTTTGTGTAATGCCTGTGCATATTGTCACCATTTTGACAGACAACCTTAAGCTTTACACTATTACCACTTAATTGGGAATTATAGAGATTTAATATTATGTCATTTTAAACATAAATAAAACAAAACAATTATATTTCACACCAGCTTCCAACATAGCAATGTCCTGCCAAAAGTTGTTGTTTGGTAGGTTTCTGAAAAACTAAGTATAACATTTTTGTAGGTCTCAAAATTAAAATAGCTTTTTAAGGTTTTGTGTGTCTTTGCTTGGGACCAAATAGACTCAAAGGCAGAATGACAGCAGCTGGAATCATGTATCAAATTAACTAATAACAACCCATACAAGCAAATAGAGATAAGATTTTTTTTTACCATAACACATGCGATGAACAACGTTACCACTCTTACCTTTAGAAAGGAAGTTACCTACAAAAAGACTTCTTGAGATGTGTTTCTGTGTGTGTGGGTGTGCATGCGTGTGTGTGTGTAGATGAGCTCCAGTCAAGTGGCATTAATCTGATGCAACCTGCGGTGATTGATCAATTAGCACAGCTTAAAGCTGGGGCTTAGTGTGATCAATAACACTGATCACTAGCTAATGGTTCTTTCATTAAGACTTGCTGCTATGCATGGGAAGACTCCATTAGCATAGGGAGTAAATGTATGGTAAAAAAACAGAGTAAACACCCTTCTATCCACTAAGTTCAAACAGAGAACTGAAAATTTCATAATCATAACTCAAACATTTGTAGAGTCATGATCAGATGTGTTTTAATGTGAATCTTAGTTAAAAAGTATATTTATTATTTTATTTTAGATAAATAAACACCAAGTATTTGGGCATTTGTATTACCGTCATACCTTGCTATTATTGAAAGCCTGGAATGAAATATTGTAAAAAAGTTCAACGTTGGAGGATGGCTGTGTCAGAGTATGCTTAGGTAATAATTCCAAACTCCTGAAATGATACCTTGAACCTTAAATTCATTGTTGAATCCGGTCAGTAAGTCCCACAATCCTGTGAAAGACTGCAGACTACACAGATGTTCAGAAGACAACTGACACCTTTCACAAGAAGAGGACAAGACCTAGAACATATTTGCTATAGAAGCTGGTTGTTCACAGAGTGCTGTTTTTAAGCATATTAGTGGCAGTTTTAATAGAATGAAACATTGTGTTTGCAGGAATAACTTTAATCCTTAAAATGTTTTGTACCAAAGTTTGTTAACAAATAAATCTGATCCTTATTTACAAAGTGTGGACTGTTGCTGGAGTCAGAACTGCTAGAGCTACCACACATGTAGGGAAGGGAAGTGAGTCTTCCAAGGGAAGACTTTACCTGCCCCATTCTTTCTGTCAGGCCACCATCTAACCAGATATATTGCTTCACTAATAGGGCAAAGAGATTTACTGTTGTTTAAAAGACCAATGCTTTTTCTGACTTATAAAAAACAAGTATCCGTTTTTGAACAAAGTGTCGAGTGTATTTGCATTTTAATTTCTAACAACCAGAAAATGTCCAGTTGTTATTTTTGTCTCTGCCAAGTGTCCATCTCCAATCACACTGACACCAAAACATTTGGTGTGTTTTATTTAAGTACATTAGGAGTTGGTCATATTCATACCAAAGAGCTATACTCTAAAACAGGGGTCGGGAACCTTTTTTGCCGAGAGAGCCATAAACGCCACATATTTTTAAATGTAATTTCGAAAGAGCCATACATTTATGTAGTGTCCCTTTCCCACACTGAGGCACGGAGACTCAACCTCTTTTAAGGTTCTTTATTCTGGTTAGTGCAGACCGCAACAAGCGCCGAACAATTAATTCAGCAACTCCTGAATCTCTCCCGCCGAGACGAGAGCGCTTCTCCCAACTTTATATTCCCCTGCTCCCGCTCCGGCCCTCCCATTTCCCTTATTCGGCCCATAGCTGAACCCCATTGGTCATAACTACCTAACAACAGGCTGAGCGACAGAACTGAGAGCCAATCAGATCTCTGCTTGATGCGTTCATTGAACTCCAGAACTTTTAACGCGGCCCAACAGCCAAGTTAAACTCAGTCCGCGACAATATGTTTAAAACTAAATATACAAGTGAATGTGTGCATTTGATGTAATTTCAACATTTTTAAAGTACAATAAGTCTGTGGATTATTTTGAATAACGTTGTTATGCTGTTGCTGATAAATAATGAGTATTTCTCGTGGCAGTTTTGCTGATGGTCTAGTCTGGTTGATACGTGGTGAGTTTCTGCTTCATGCAGGCGTTGAGACTTTAAACGTGATCGTAGGTCTGAATGTTTTGTAGATGTGAGAAAGACTGCTCACATGCAGACGTGGAGTTAAACACACACTCACACGCTGCAGTGAGTGACAGGCAGTGGGTTTTACGTTTTTACAATCCCTGCGCGATTCACCTGCTGCCGGTCCCCACAACCCCACCCTCTGCTTTCTTCCTCACACATCCCGTCCCCGCAACTGCGCGCTCTTTCTCAGAGACGGGAGCGCACAGTTTTAGGCACGGCAATTCACAGGTTTCCGGCTGGTACAAACTCTGTGAAATAATAGATGATAGTAAACTGATAGCGCTGGCGCTGATTTCTCTCTCCAAGCACCGCTACTACTCCGCGCCTCTGGCATTGCATCGCGCCCGAGAAGGACTGGTCTAATGAAAAAAAAAAAAGTACAATTAAAGATTTGTCTGCGAGCCACATGTGACCATCAAAGCCATGAGCCATGGGTTCCCGACCCCTGCGCTAAAATATAAACTATAAATATAAAGTTACTTGACAAGCCATTATTGTGTGTAAAAAATACACATTTTTAAAATCCATTTACCTTTAATCTCATTCGTTAACACCCATTATGTCAGACAGACCAAGTCAACATGTCTAATCCACAGCCCTATTTAACCCATGGGATCATCATGGACTAAAATATAAAAACACTGGTCAGCTCCCACTGACAATCTCACCCTTCTCATCCTTTCCTCAGCGCCATAGGGGCCAAAAGCCATTGTTTAACACAAACAATTCTTATTGAATTAAATACTGGTAGCCCGCTTTTTTAAAAGAGTCTGATGCATACTGCTGTCATGGGTCCAATCGTTAATGTGCCATCACTGAAGCTTACATCCGTTACAGACAGAGGCAGCACTGTGCCTATTTCCGCCATCTGTAGGTGAATGTGTTCACATGTGTCCCACTGTGTGATAGCCTCTAAGGTTTAAAGTACTAAATGAAAAAAAGGAAAAAAAAAATGTTTTCATATCTGTGTGATGCACACAGATATGACACATCATATGGAAGTTTTGGTCACTGTGGGGAAGCCTGTTGATAACTGGGAAAATCTACATATCTAGACATTAAACTCTAATTTAGAATTTGTTTCTAATTTATACAATTTCTCTTTCGCAGTTTAAAATGTTTTCATGTTAGTCTGTAAGTGTATGGTCAGGTTGGTTTAATCGTTAACTGCGGATGAATAAAACTGCATTCAGCAAATAACATTAAGTGCTAATAGCTAATGTCTGACCTTTGACTTTACTCTTAAGTTTCATAAAATGTTTTTCGTGAGTTATTTGACCATTTTGAAAATTGGACACTAGGTTAAGTCTCATTAGCCACAGTTACATGCAAAAAATATCTTGATCAGATCAAAGATCGGATTAGAATTCAACCGTGTACATGGACTCAGAAAAACGTTTCTGATTATAACAAATGCTTACATGCGCCGCACTTTCGGTCGGAATGACTCATTTGCACATGCGCAGTACTCTCTAAAATACCGGAAGAGGAAATGAGTCCCGCTGTAAACAAGCCAAGCTGCCACGTACATATGTGGCAGCTCGTTAATATACGAAATGATCTTCTAAATGTGCTTTATTGTTATGGTTATTATGAAGCGCCTGTTCGCTCTTCGTTTTAATTTTTAATCCTTGTGGTCAAGGCTTTTTTTTTGTGGCGGAACGAAGCCGGAAGAAGCCAGGGCTAGGAGAAGGCTAACACGCGCTAACAACATTAGCCTTTGATGAACATAAAATCCATGTGGGGAATGCCGCTGTGGGTACCAAATGTTCTCGGGTTGCCGGATGTTCTCGGGGTCCTTCAGGGTCCTTCGACCAATGATGACATCACAATATTTGATTGGCTGTAAGTTGCCACGACCAATGAGTTAATGTCGCTAAGTTTTTTTAAAAACTTTATTGACAATTGCGGTATCATACATTAACAATGACATTAACGTTAACAACGAACAATAACGATGTAATCAATATTGCCTCGAAGATCAGTCACCATTGCCAAATATAACATATTGACATAGAAAATAAACAAAAGAGGGGGAAAAAGAAACAATGAACATAACACACAAATAAATAAAAACATAAGTAAAATAAAATAAAGGAACATAGAAAAATCTAAGTAGTCTAATAATAGTTAAGTTAGGGGTACTCGTGAAGTTTGTATTTCTGAACAAAACTAAGCAATTTCAAGCCATTCTTCTTTTTCATATAATGAAGCGATTGAAAGCAAAAACAGAGCTCTTTATTAAATGTTATAAAAGTGGTTTGGTCTTCAAAACTTGACCTCACTAAGATGGCGGTGCTCTCCTCCCATGAAGAACCACGTGATGTCTCCTCTAGTGATATAACTCATTTGAAGGACCCCGAAGGACCCCGAGAACATCCGGCAACCCGAGAACATCCGGTACCCACACAGCAATTGCAATTGCGGCATCTTGGCTCCACGTATATATGTGGGAATAACATCAGCCTTTATTTTGTCGGGACACGACTGGAAACACAAATCCACATGATTGTTTGGTGTTTCTAAGGACTGAGCGGCATTTCTGCTTTGAAAAGCTCACACACTACCCCAAAGACGGTGTGTGAGCTGGCAGTACGAGCTCTGCTCGGAAACACAGTTCTACCGGGAGACGCGGTTCTCCTGAGTCTGGCAGCTCACCCAGAGACAAAGCAGCACCCTCCCACAAAAAAACACAAAGCTATAAGGCCGGCTGATGTGCTCACAGACACGATTCACTCGCGTGGAACAGCCAGTCCGTCCTGTTTTTCCAAAGCTTTCTCTGGAGCACCGCACCATCTATGCGTGACTTAAAACCAGAGCAGTGGTGACACATGATCAGAATAAACTGTTTACATGCACCACGGTCGGATCAACTATCGGCATAACCCATTTATCTCAACCACACAGCACACTGGGACCCACCACCAGACACAGCAGTCCACCACCTCAGCCTCCACCTCCTGAAACAAGAATAAAATTGACAATATCAATAAAAGACACACAATTAAAAACAAAGATTAAAAAAGATGATTAGTGTTCAGGGGTGCTGGTAAGCCGCCCAACCACCGCCGATCAGGTGGTGGGAGCCGTCCACAGTCCGGTGAGACGCCACAGCAACGAGGTCTCCGTGAGCTGGGCGTTCGCTCCAACCGGTTCCGTCGTGGTGGGGGTGGGACCCGGACAGAAATCACAGTAAAAAACAATAAAAGCAAAGCAGCAGCTTAAACCCCTATTTGCGGGGAGAGAAGGGCGTGCAGCCTAAAACACGTTCCCGAAGAAAAAGAAAAATAGTTTGCAGGAGCCTTAATTTGTATGTGCAGGTGGAAGCCAGTTAAACATACCGGTCACTGAGAGGTGGGCGGATCTAGGTGAACAGAGTCACGTCACGCTTGCAGATCATTGCCGCTACGTTGCAGATGCGCCAAAGTGAGTCTGGCCGATTTCTTGTGTGCATGGAGTTGTGAACGAGTCTGCTTGTCAGCTCCCACTCCCTATTCAGTTCAGAGAACTCAAAATCCGGCTTACCTTCCTGCCAACCCCCGTTGTACTTCCCGATGCCTTGGATGTATGGCACAGCACAAGTTTATGTCCGAACAAAGAGGAGGAGAGCTTTCAAAGCACCGCCACCAAATTAACACAAGTGTGTTACTGCTGCCTCACAATTAGTGGGCGTGTCCTACCTGCCACAGTAACATGAGTGAAACTATAAATTTGCCCCTTTACAGGTTATAGCAGCATAAATCTTAATGGATTGTGCTTCATTGGGTGGACAGTGTTCCGTCGTTTATAGCAGGGTTTCTGTCTAAAGATAGCCCGTGATTGGTCAAAACTGTGTAGGAAGTAGGAAACAATTTTAACGCTGTAAAACCCCTCACTACACACTTTATACACTTTTCTCTGTCAGACATGAATATTTTCACACTTTTTTCTATTGTTTAAACTCCCAAAGTTCAAGCCTTGGTTAAAACGGACCACAGTTTGTTTCCCATGTTAGTCCAGACCAGGTGTGGTCTACAGGTCTGAACGGATTCATCCAAACCCTGCTTTGGACTGGACAAACAGAATCATTTATTATCATTCTGCAGTGCACAATGAAATTTTTTCCAGCAACTCTCTACCAACAATTTAAAAAGGAAGAATTAAATAAAATAAGGATAAGGAGCTATATAAAGGCCCGTACACACCTTGACGAATATTCGCCAGGCGTTATTCGCCAGCGTTTTTCGCCACGTTTTTTGTGTTCACACCCAGGCGATTTTCGCTGACGATGAGCCGAGCGAACATGCAATTTCATTCCCTGACATTAGATGGCGCTTAATGTAAACAGAAATACTCCTGTACACAAGGTGGCGCTGCGCAACTTTACGCTTCTTAAAGTCGCTTTTCACTCAGAAGAAGAGAGCAAGTATTTACGCACTTGTCAGAATAATACAAAGAAAACATGAATATTTCAAGCACCAGTAGCTCCAACTGGTGCTTGGTTCGGGGATATTTTAGAATGTCCGTCATTATTTCTTCGCGGCAGTGTAGACGCTACTTGACGTCTATCTTCTTCGCTGGTATGTGTGCTCAGCAAGGCAGTTTTGTGTTTGAGCACCCCCAAGTTGTGTTTTACTGTAACTTCAGAAGCTCCAGACACGTGTGCAAAAGCGGCGCGTCGGAAAAAAAAAAACAACCCGAGGGGTTTTTTTTTTTTTGACGCTCTGACGCGTGGCGTTTTTTCGCGTCGGTGTGCACACTCTCATTGGTGCCCTTTGTTTAGTCACGAGGCGTTAAACGTCGACGAAAATCGCCGGCGAAATTCGTCCCGGTGTGAACGGGCCTTAGGACATAAATACTGTACAGTATAGTGGGGTGAATGTTGCACATATGAGTGGGTATTCCACATATGGAATGAATATTGCACATACAGCATGAATATTGCGTACATAGTTTTTCAATACAGTCAGAGCATTGTCAGCTGTGTGCTGACAGGAGTTAGTGGGTTATGTCAAGTCTGGGGGGAGGGGGGGGGGGGGGTTGTTGACCCAGTTGTGTGGTGGGGAGTGTGTGTGTTCGTGTGGGTTCTGATGCTCCTGTATCTCTTCCCAGAGGGAAGAGGTACAAACAGGTTATGTCCTGGGTGGGTGGGGTCTGAAGCTATACGAGCAGCCCTCCGTCGGACCCGGCTGTCGTACACTGAGTCGAGTTGTGGGAGAGGTCAAGATTCGTCTAAAGTGGTGTTCTCTATCTGCTTTCAAACAGACCTTACGTTTGTGTAAAAATGACCTGGTCCTAGAGCTAACAAGTTACTGTAGCCAAACAATAAGAAGATAAACAGGTGTGGAAGTCCTTCTGAAAGCTAAAAACTGTGAAAAAACCTGAAGCAACAAGGACATTCAATGCTTCCTTAATATTTGGACAGATTCACGCATAAGAGGTGCTAAAAAAAGGCATAAATTCTGTGCTGCTTTCATGTTTAACAGAAAAGATGAGGAGCAAAGTTTTGAGCTTCTGTTAAAAGACTAACACAGGTAAAAGTGGAAGATGCATTAAGGTGAAAGCTCTCATTTGAATATGTGCTACTACCACCAAGATCTGCACCCGCCGCAGCTCCACCCGAGCTCGCGCCCCAGGCTTCTGTGTGCACCAAACAAATACCACCAGTTTGTCAGACTTTATTAAATACTGGGATCGAGGTCGTCTGTCCAGTGGATGTAAAAACCAACACTATATGAGGAGTTTCATCACATCACATTGTTACACTGCAAAATATCAGGCAGGAAATTGACTTAGAAACAGCTGCTCTTAAATTTTTTTTAAAATCCTTTCTGAATATTTTTTTTAATAGCAGGACAATAATTATTTCAAAGTTTACCAAGTTTGCAAGATCTCCATGTATGTTTTAATAAAGTTGCATTACCCCACTGTTGTGATGTGTTGGCCAAGTGGTGCAGCGACGATTGGACATTTGCTTCTCCCCACACATATTTGTCAGCTTCCAACAAGTACAATGACGGAATCAAGCAAGGTTTAAAAAAGTCCACAGTAGATTTGGACCAAAGAATTGGGCATACAGACTTTCCTGGCGTGCATACTCTCTTTAGCTTTTTGAGCTATTTTTATTATCTACTGTCTCTCACTTTTAACTTTAAAAAAACAAACAACGGATACATAACATGAATAAAATACAAACAAACTATGCTAAATTTGCACAAGTTTTAGGAAAAAGTGTAATTGTATAAAGTACAGATGAACATTATATTAATAACCATTGTCTTCAAAAACATGATAATTTCTTCCTCTAAATGCTGACATCCCTGTGTTGTTTAGTTCATTTTAGCAAAATATTAATGTTTTCAATTGTTTTGGTTGCTGTTGCTTGAGTAATTTTGTTTGTAGTACTTGGATGTGATGGAGTTTCTCTTGGCAAATACTGTAATTCCTAAAAGGGAAAACAGACAGGTGTGAATGGCCAAGTTTCAACATGCATACAATGGCTTTAAAAAAAAAAAGATGCTCTTAAGTAAAGTACTACCAACATGTTGGGTGCTCATGCTGTTTTGTCGTGTGTTTCAGAGGAAAGGAAGGGAGGTGGATAGTAGAGATACTGGAGGGGAAGAGGAAAAGATCATCCTGGTGTTGCCACAGCTGAGGTTAAGCCCTTTGGCTCCCCCAGGTCCATACATAAAACACACAAATCAAATTGCTTAAATCCCTGCACAGACCAATCTAAAAAGTAAAAATTAAAACAGAAACTTTTAAGCAGCTACGTTTTTTTTTTAAAGTTTTAGTTTAAAGTGCTGGACACAGAGGTTTGCAGGCTTTAATCAAAGTTTTTGCTGGGGCCATGTAACTCCAAGAGGACATTTTCCTGAACCGTGGGTGGAGGTGGGTGGGATGGATGGACGGATGACACCATATCCACCCCCACTAGGGAGAGGAAGTTCCTATCAGAACACAACAGGAAAGAGACAGCGCAAAAACAAGTGCATGTCTTTTTGGACATTAAATCACTTCCTGTAGGGCTCTGGACTGCTTCCCTCTAAATCCTCAGCCTCCAACTTTCAGTAAAGTTGAAGTACACAGCAGAATCTTGAATCCCATGTTTTTGCATTAAATGATGAGCTATACTTTAGAGGTATTGCACTAAATAGTGAAATATCTAATCACTAAAAACTAATAAATGATTGATGGCCTAACATGACCAAAAGCCCTTTTGGTTTTTGATGATACAAACCATTTTGTTTAAATGTAGTTTTCTTATATTTAGTGGTGTATGAAAGTCCATGCAGCCAACAAATGTTATTTATTGCTGTGATTTGCTGATGTGATGAGCATCAAAGGGCATGGGAGCCAAATAAATCCCTGTTCCTCCAACAATCATATGCCTTGAGTCTGAACCTGTTGGCCTGATGTTTAACCAAGAACAAAAACAACCATTAAAATATGTTCTCTGCGAGCGCAGGAAAAGACCATTTATTAGTGACAGTGATCTCTAATTCTTATTAAAACAGAAGCATTTACTCTTGTTCCATCGTTTTATGATATTGCTTGGATCTCAGCTAATATTTAGTGTAAATCTTTGGCACATATTGAAAGTGCTGCTCTCACCCTGTTCTTATTGCAGGGCACAGCTGGAAAAAATATGACTTCCTTCCTGAAGGTAATTTCCTGTTTATGCCTCAAAGCAGGTCGGCCGAAGCGGTTTAGTTTTCTTTACCTCATCCACTGTCATCTGTGTATGATGGTGGTTGTCCCAGGGCCTGTTATTATTATTTTCTGACTAACCTCTTGCCAGGACACAGCATTTACTTTGACAATCTGTTTTTGAAAGGCGTGTCTGCTTCTGAAATGTGAGAGTTTGAATCGGTACACTTTAAAGCAAAAATGGTTGCAATAGCCATTTCAGTTTTCTATTATTATTTTCCTCTTTTAATCCATCTTTACTCTTTTAGGCTACGATGGAAAACTGCTAAATAGCTTCCATTTACCAAAAAGGCAGTAGCCACTATGTAAACATTCTTGTGACATTGTTTGCGTTTTCTTTCCTCCACAAATCTAGAGAGACTGTGCCGCGGAATGCCAAAAGTGGCTCGGTTGCACACTTGGGTCTCCCTGAAGTAACCATTTGTCTTATTTTCTGCTGATTTGCCTAAAACAGGCAGCTGCTGTCAATGTTTAATTTAAGAGCTCATGTTCCCCTCTGTATGATATGTTGTGGTTGGGAGCATGGATGGGTCTGACGGGCGGGCGGGGGGGTCCGATTGGTGGGTTGTTGAAAACAGGGGGAGTTAGTGGAGGCCCCCAAGTCTCCGGGCGCAGTCATTAAGATGGCTCTTCGGTTTGGAGATGAGACAGCGTGCTCTGCACTCCGGGCTCATTGAAGATGCTCCCCTGCCTTCGTGGTGCATCCATTATTTATACGTTTCTACAAATTCCAACTGACGTTTTTATCAGTTATGAATGTCAGCTTCTCGATTTCTTCCCTCCACACCGACAGGTAAAATTGTTTGTCAAAAAAACAGTTGGGTGGACAGTAAAAACAATTTTACAATTAGATGCATTTACTTTGTCAACTGGGTTGACTTTTTTTGTCTTTTTTTTTTATACAGGAGCTCATTTGCCTTTTCCTCTCTTTTGAAGCACATCAAATCGGCTGCTCTAGGCCTATCCAAAAATGTGTTCATAAACCTGACACTCCAGATGTGTGTGGGAGAAGCTATACTGTCAAGAGACTTTGGCACATTGGCTAATTGGAAGCCTTGACTGTATATCTTAATACAATGCATGGATAATGTTGAGAGATTAAGTCAACTTATTTTTAAGAGCCCTACAAAAGCATCGGTAAGTACGTCTCCATGACTGGGTTCATGGGATCATGTGGAGCTTTTTTTTTTTTTTTTTGACAGTATGGTTCAGCATGTACAGCAGGAGCAGCTTCTGCATGATGGCTGCTTTTAGCGGTACTTCCGCCCCAGTTTGATGACTTGCTGTCCCGCATTAGTCAGAGAAGAAAAAACATAAAAACAAGAATAATAATGTTGAAAGAATTGACAAAACCTTGAGGTGAAACGTCTTCTAACTTTAAAAAACTAAGTCCAGATGACAGCCCCCAAAGCTACTACTATGTTGATGCAAATAAGAAAACATCATTAAGTTCAGGAGGAAAATGATCAGATTTTTCTCCATGTTTGTTTGTTTGTTTGTTGTTGTATATTGGATCAGACTGAGCGGTGCTTCTTCTGCGTTGCTGTCAAAAGCAAATAATGATACACATCGACAGTGCCCTCTAACAGTTGTTAGTGGTGAAATAACAAACGTATGAGCCTATGTATGCTTTAAATTGCATATAAGTCGCACCTCAGTCCAAATATTTGCAAAAAAAACAAAACAAAACAATTTATACTGCAAAACAGCTTATAATCACCTATCGTTATCAATGTTTAAATCTGTAGACCAATGATGAACACACACACCAAAGCACAGGTATTATTTAACCCATGATTGTGTGTCAAGTAATGATTAGTGGAGTCTATGAGGAGGACTTAATCCCTCTGTTGTCGACCCACATGATTTGGTACAAATAATGCCAAGCAAGTATCGATCAAACTGCTGCCCTGTGCTTTGGTGTTTACAGCCCCGGGGTTCACACACCCCCCCTTCACCTTACATCACTCACCTCACATTAGATGGTGGGCTTGATCTCCACTGTTAGGCCCTGCTACACTCCCAGAGCAAACACTTGTCAATATGAACTCCAGGTTGACAAGTTAACATGAGTCCTGCAGTCCAAATGCTGTCAATCTTGCAAAGGCAGTCAACTGTAATTATTGTTATGCATTTGACAATTCCTGTATATAAATTAAAGACTTCTGCTCAGAGCTTTAGGAGTAATCATGTTTTTCTAGCCTATGCTACTTCCTCAATGATAGTATTTTATCATGTTAAGACATTGGGCTTTCTGCAAATATCTTAACTTTTTTAGCTTTCATGAATTCTTGGTGTTGTTTTCTTTTACATTTGTGCATATAAAATCACAATCTTTCTTTTTCTTTTAAAGCTTAGCTCAAGGGCACCTGTATAGAGTATCTAATTCAGCTTCTTTGCTTTGTCTCTCCACTTGGACACTTTTTTTTATAGACTGTAAGTTGTAATTATATCCATGAATGGCTAAATGCGCTGCCATTACACTTTCATATGGTGGCCCTGAAGGGCAAAATTACACCAGCAAATCACTTGAGGCATAAACATAAAAAATGTCAAGGACAATTAAAAAAGCAACACAAATAGCAATAAAAAAATTACATTTTAGAAATTACAACAAAATTCCAGAAGCCAAAACACAATTTCAAAAACCTCAAACGATAATAAAAAAAAAATGAAACAGTTCTGAAAAAAAAGTGATTTCCAGAAATCAAAATAAGATTTTAACGAAAATAAAACGCAATAGAAAACCAGAAAAGGTAGGTACTGCGGAACATCACTGATTGGATGATGACGTTGGATTTTTCATGGCTGAATTTTTTCAAATACGTATTCAATGGCCACGTACTTACAAACGTTTGCTAATTAGTACGAAGCATATCCAGTATCGCCTCAAGCCAAACAATTTAGTCAAAATTATAGAAAAACACCTTGAATTCCCATAGTATACCTAGCTCTTGCAGTTTCGTATTGTTTCATTGTTCAGCATTTCATTTTGATTTCTAGAAATTACTTATGTTTTCCCAAATGTTTTGTTTTTATTTTGTTTTATTTCATTTGGAATTCCATTTTGGTTTCTGGAATTTTGTTTTCATTTCCAAAATGCTTTCTTAATTGTCGTTGTGGTCTTGGATAGGTTTTTACATGAAGTGATGTGTTGCTGTGCTTATAATGTTACAAGAAATACAAATGCCTTTTTGACTGAATATCCTTTTTGTTTATCAATTAATTAATTAAACGGTTGAGTGTCATTCTATATCTTATGTTTGTCCCACATACTTGTTAGATAAAATAAGTTATAAATGAACAGTGGAAACTGAAGGACGTTTTTAACCTCCAGTTTTTGTGGTTGACCTTTATTATCTTTACAGTTTATTTAAATGATTATAGCTCGCCATCCCTCCACCACGAGTGTTAGCTGCTAAAAAAAATTAAAATAAAATACTATTTCGAACAATACTACCCCTCCAAATGCCCCTACAATTGGAGGGGTAGGGGAAGAATTGGGTTTCGGCCTAAATCTTTGACATCCTTCCAGACTTTGTTGAGAAATGAACATCATTTTTTAGATTGATCAACTGCTCAAACCTTTGCTCTTATAGTGCCACGGGAAGTGCCAGCATCATTGCATCACAATTACTCTTAAATTAGGGTATTGAAAAGTTTTGTCGAGCTTGTGGTGAGTTTGTTGCAATTTGTAGGAATACTTCATGCAGCTGAAGTTGTGAAAAGTTGAGTGTGAAAGATTAGTTTACTATTAGTTTTTTAGGTGCACAGCTTTCATTCTTTTGTGCTAATTATTATTTTCAGACCTGTGAGTCTCACTTAAAAAAAAACACATTGAAAAGTTGCTGCTTTATTTGGCAGCTTCTGCTGTGTGAGTGTTGAGGAATTTACAGAAACATTCTGTCTTGAGAGGGACGAGGCAGACTAAATAATCCTTTTCTCATCCGAGATGGTCTTCGAGCAGCTGTTTGCATCGTACAGCCTGCCACAAATGATCCACGGTCTCCGAAACCAAATATGAAAAAAAAACAATAACAACGAAAAGACCACAGAAAAGATTTTCGTGCCTGGTTCTGACCTCTTAAGCGGTGAGGATTCAGATCTTAGACACAAATCTGCTGATTTATATGTAGAAACAACTGGACAAGTGTCATCTAAGCTAAATAGCTACGTTCTCACTTAATAAGTTATGGTTTCATATTTCTGTAAAACTTTAATTTAAAAACATAAAAAAGGAATAAGTGAATTTCAAAGAATTATTTTTAGTTTCCTTAAAGTTATTTCATCTACATATTTGTTTATGTTGTTGTATAATATGATTGTGTTTTAAAGTGTCTGTTATAATTTTTGATGTCTAACTTTTTTATTTGTAAGTTTCCATGACTAAGAGTGCTTAAGACGCTTAAAAAATGTTGGAATATTTTTTTTAATTCTTATGCAAGGGTGTTATGCTAACCAGACTCTATTCAACTGAAATTTATCCATACAAATATTTTTTGTAAGTTATTAAAATCAGCCTGTAAAAAAAGATTTCTCTTACTAAACTTTTAAGAGTGAAGGAACAACATTTTGGTAATTGAACAGAACTCTTCTACAACCTGTACAAATAAACTTTCATGAAAACTTTGAAAATTTAGTATATATAGTGAAACCCTACAATAACCTTACATTCAAATATTTTTTTATTTGTGGTCAAAACAAAAGATCGGTTGGGTTAATTTAGAAACATACGTATTTCCTATTAATCATCAGGTTATCTTTGTGTTAGACCCTTACAATGTCTCCTAAAATGTATCACAGTGAAAAAGGCAGAGTTAAAATGTGAACAGAATGCAAACTGAGCCTATGTGAAATTTAAAATTGTCCATAAAAGAGAAACTATCTGGCATGCAGTTGCCGTTGGCAAAATGTTTACTGCTTCTCATAAGAATGCTCTCTTTTTTTGGAAAGTGTGTCAGAAAAAAAGGAAAATATTCTATATAAGAACTCTTGTGGCCCATTCTGACT
The DNA here is from genome assembly GCF_053564925.1 of Oryzias latipes. Lineage (NCBI taxonomy): Eukaryota > Metazoa > Chordata > Actinopteri > Beloniformes > Adrianichthyidae > Oryzias > Oryzias latipes. The sequence goes on from NC_136240.1 coordinate 13,865,970, forward strand.
CAAAAATTCAAAATATGTTTAGTAATTTTATTCTAGTCCAGACAAAATTGTCAAAATTACAGGGAATTAAGAACATAAAGACGTAAATCAAAAAGGCACAAACCAGAATAAAACCATGGAATTCTCCTGCCTTAAAAAAAATGTCTCCCCTTTTTATGTTTTTATGAAGACCCAGATTTTGGAAAAACATACCTCCATGTCACTTCTTTTATTGCTACATTATAGCACCTTGTTTGATGAAGGTTGTTTGGAATGATGGAAGTAGCTGGCCTTGCTTCTGTAGCTGTGGGGGACAAATGTGAAAGGTATCTTTGGGTGATCATGAGAACAACTTATGGACACAAGAGTGAGGAGGACAGCTGACTGTGTTCTGTGACTAACGTGCATGCTCTCACACATGCACATGCACACTGTTGGTTTAAAAGAAAGATACACTCTTTGAAAACTAAAAAACAACAGTATTTATTAGCACTTGAAAAGACATCTTTAAACATTTTTCTTTTGTCTAAAGTTGTGGTTTGTTTAAATAGAACTGCCATCCATTTTCTGAACCCGCTTTATCCCTTTAGAGGTCATGGGGTATTGAGTGAAGGCGGGATACGCCCTGGATAGGTCGCAAGTCTGTTGCAAGGTTAAATTGAACTTTGTAATTCTTTTCTTAGGGATTTTTTTGGGTAACATTTTCAAGCAAGCATACAAATGTGTTACTCATATAGTTTTTTTAATATTGTTTTAGCTCTTAGATTTCTGGTTAAAAAAGTTTAGATATTTGCAGATTTGGTGTTTTAATTGTTAAAATTAGTTGATTCCTTCTCCTTCCATCTATACGGAGCCCTTAAAGGGCCATTGATAGAAAAAAAAATGGAGGAAAAAAAATTTTTTTTGAAGTAAAAAGGAGAAAAAAAACACCCTACTTAGCTAAATTCACAAAGCTCCTCTTTGATCTTCTTTTAGGGCTATTTCCTTCAACATAATCACTGTCAACACATCCAAACCATCTCAATCTGCTTCCCTGGATCTATCTCATAAACATGCAATATTAACTATTCCTCTGAGATTTTTGAAAGCATTTGTCATTCACAATATCTTCTTGTCTATGGGTTGATATGGTCCAAAATGATTCAAAATGGACTTCAAACCCTAATCAGGTTCAAGGACCCAGTCCAAGTTTTTTTTTCTTTCGTGTAAACAAAAAAACAATAGTTTTTAAAATGTATTAACTTGTTTTGTCATTCTGATTTATGTTGACTAAATAGTATTATAATTAAATATATCTGAGTTGTCTAATTTCTGTCTTTTTTTTTCTTTGAAGGCGTCTTCTCCATGACCCAGAGAAATCAACTGTGATAGCACATTTAGTGGATGGAAATCTTTCAATGCACCTCAAGGAGGAAGGAGACGTTATGAAGAGGCTGTGAACACATTTATACATCTATTGATGTTATAGCATGCGCAATGTCTAAAGTTAGCATCTCTTTATTGAAACAAAAAAAACTATGATTAGTTTTTTTTTAAGTTTTTAAGTCTTAAACTGGAGTCCTAGAAGGCTGACGTCGTGCTGGTTCTTCTAAATATCCACACCCTACCAGCTGCTAATCACATGGACCAGGTGTCAAAAGAAGCGGCATGGGTCTGGTCAGTTAGCAGAGAAGCAGGAGAAGGCCTTCCAGGGCTGAAGTTCGACACCTTGACTCAACACTGGTCTTAAAACATCTCTTGTATAATTTGTCTTTGTAGTGCAGCACATTTGGCGTCAGTGCAAAACAAAGTCACTCATGTAAAGGTGTTATTTTAAATTCTTCTCTTCTGTGAAATAAAGATACTTTTTGCCATCCATGTTTTATCTTACCTTTTTACCAAAAAGTAATTGCCTGATTTTGTATTCTACAAAAAAAATTAGGCCATAGTAGAAGTGTGAATATTTATTTCAACCGATATTTTTCAGCTGATGAACAGAGTTGTGATATTCCGATTTTAATGCTGTTGCAGAGACCACAGCTCATTTTCTTTTCCATGCCATAGAGGACTCTTTTTGTTGATGTTGAGGGAAAGGTCAAGATTCCACATGCACTCATTCAGAGCTGTTCACCTTCGCCACTTGGCTGAGGTCTGGCAAGATTAATTCTTTGTGTCTTGCCATCTCTGTATGCGCCAGGTTCATCTCTCTCACAATAGAGCCAAGCAAACAGAAGTGTGTGTATGTGCGTGTTTTAAAAGACATTGGTGCAACCGTTTTAACAGGGCGACTCTGTTTGAATTAGATGTTCTAACCCCCCGCTTTCTAAATGGATTTCTAAAGTGGCTGTAGTTTGGAGGCTTTCAATCGGATGCAACCTTGAGTCCTTTTTTATGTGAGCTCTGTAGGATTTAAGTGCCCGTATAACATGAGCACGACTGAATGCATGCTCCTCATTTTTTGAAATTGAAAAATCTCCAAAGGCTCTCCCCTTTGTGCCGGCAATTAATGGAATGCTGGCAGCGAGGTTCAGGTGCTTAAAAGTTGTATTTTTTTCTCTCTCTATCTCTTTTTAATGACTAATAAAGGATAATCATTGTAGAAAAAAAAACACTGTAATGCTGTAGGCTTCCTCTTTATGCACAATGATGTATAATGCATGCTTTGAAATGAAACGGCAGCGGCCTTCAAACCATTCCATTTCCAAACCTTAGTGTATTTGTTTTGCATGCCACAGTGAGGCTTTTGCATAATAATTGTGAGTGTTCCCATTAACAATGCTTGCTTATTAATTTGATCTTTACATTTTTAAAGTTTGTCCATCAGGCCGCCAAACAATGGGTCCCCCAGTCGCTGGTTGGTGTAAGTGATTAGAGAGTGGGCTAATTGCCTCTCTGAAGATTCGTGCTGCTTTTCTTTTTTTGGCCTCTTTGTTTTTCACCTGTGAGCCTTCACCAGTCTTAACTTTCAAAGAGATGAATAATAAACTGTTTTTTACACCAATAAACATATTAATATAAGAGGGTTTTATTTTTTGACTGATTACATTTTGTTTTAAAATAAGTCAAATTTAAGATCCAAAATGTATGTTTAGCTCCGAAGGGTTTCCAATCATTTCCTTTTGTGGACATTTTTTAGCCAGAAGTTTGACAACATAAAGGTTATGTTATGTTTACTTTTATTTTTAATTTTTTGCCATTCATTTTCTAGGATTTTAAGCAAATTGGCGACTAGTCATTTTTCCTTCCTATCAGGGGAAAATGTACCCCTCCCTTGTAATTGGGTGTGCTTTTTAAAGTGTGTGATCTTAATAAAATGTATGATTTATTTCTTTTTACTCTTGTTTGAGCACAAAAATCAAAACTAGTCATTCAGCATCAACCACACTGGTTAAATTAAATTCAATTAATGTTTTTAGCTTCAAATTGAAAAATGACCATCCGAAAAACCATCTTCAATGAAAATTTTGCTATGATCCCTTATAATAAGTCAAATATAAAGCTATCCTCACACCGCCTTTGGCAGCATGCATTCATGTGACTGCTTCCAATGAAAAGTCGGTGTAAAGGGCAGCCATCTGATAAGCATTACTTGTTTCTGCCTAATCTTTTTTGTGGTTGATTAGACTGTATTGTGTGTAAATAATTTAAACGGCAAACAAAACCAATAATTGAAAGTATGAATGTGTCTGATCGCGCGTTTGGGGCTTGCATGTTCAGGACTTTTGTGTTCACATGTTGCTTTGCAAGTTTTTACAACTTTTTTCGTGTTACAATTGACACTTTGACCAAGCAGGGACTTTGATTTAGTGGTGATGCAAAGATGGCATCCCTTTCAATTAATGAAAGTACCCACTGTTTGAAAATTAATCATGGAGGAAATATTAAAATTAATATTTGCGGTTTCTGCTTGACCGGAATTATATGACACCAAGTCTCCAGCAGATTTTCCCACTGTACTAGAACATCCACATCCACTGTTTTTCAATTTTGTTCCGTTTTTTTTTTTTTTTTTTTTTTTTAACCTCAGTCTCTTTTCTTTTGACTGTGCTTGACAATGTAGGAAAACATACAAGCACATCTTGGTAAACACGAGTGATGTGGTTCCAGAGTTTAAAAGCTTCCCATAACACTGGCAGACACAACTTGGGGCTGTTTGTGTGACCGAAAGGAAAACTTGTTTAGAAACTGACAGCGCTGCGTGTGAGGGAGCCAAAAAAAAAAAAAAAAACTGTTATATTTGTGTGTATGTGTGTGTTCATGTTGCTTTTGGCAAGTTATTTATCTGCCTGTGTGTTTTTCTTTCTTGCTCTCTGTGTGGTTATCTTTTGAGTTGGTTGGTTTGGAGCTGATGTCCACCTTCGGGGATGTGCAGAGCATGCATTTCTGAGTATTTTCACCTGAGGCTGCTCTTGTTAGAGTGTGTGGATAAATGTATATACATTATTTATACAAATTCAGAGCGAGTGAAAGCAGGTTTAACACATTTACAGACAGGAGGCCAGGCACTGCAAGCAAAGCTTGAAGTGAGGATTGCAACGCTGTGCACCGGGAATCGAGCTGGCCTCTTGCCCGTCTGTGACTGGCATCCTTAATGCTGCACGTGAACACACCTAACATTAGTTTCAGTTTCTGCAATTAAAAATCCCTCATAGACAGACTTAGATGGCTGTAGTTATCTACACAGTTAGCCAATGCTTCTTAAATCCAACATGAAATATTTAAAAAAAAACTAACAATTCATAAATATTGGCTCTGCATTTGTTAAATTTTCTGTTGGAAAGGTGTTGTTGGAAAAAAAACTAAATGAAAATTACTTTTGGGTGGTTCCAATTTAATCAAAAAAGATAAAAGTTTGATATAATACCCATCTATTCTTGGTGTAGGACTGTCAATTAAAGAGCTTTCCTTAAGTAGAAAAATCACAAAGCAACTTTTTAAAGTGATAAAAATGTAGTCTAATTAGAGTAAGACATGCCAGCTGAGATATAAAGTTAAAATCTTCAAATAAAATAAAAAAATAATGATTTGGGTTAAAGATTTTTAAATGTTATACTGAATCCAGTTTTTATTCCAATTGTTTCAATGTTTTGAGAATTATATCTTTTATTTGATGTGAAAACAGAATTAACCCTTGTGCTATCCTAGGCACTTTAACATTGGGAGTTGGGTCATCTAGACCCACTAGACAGTGCGCTGAACCTTTTTTCTTCAATGATTTGTGAACCTCACTGGTGTCCATGGATTACATGAAATCTTTCCACCTTTATCCCCCTTTGTCATGGTAGGGAGAACACGTCAATGTAAGAGTGGGGTCATCTAAGACAGCACAAGGGTTACAAAGTAGAATAATTTAACTGATTTGCTTTATACTGTGGAATCATCTTATTTTATCTTTTGAACTCGTGGTTTATAATTGTTTTTTTTTTTTGTTATCATTTAAATCTGCTATTCTCAAGACGCTATACCCTTCTTTGACTGTCCATAGGTTCATTCAGTAAATAACAGCTCTCTTTTGCTTCTGTCATTATTTTATAAGATGGATGTATCAAGTTAAGGTGAAAAACTAATGCCTTTATTTACATTTTACTTTGTTTTTATTCTCTTGACTGTTTTATAATAATTTTGGCTTTTGTTCTCATTTGGTTTTCTTGTTCTAGATGGTCGCATAAACTGGATTGGCTGTTGCTATTGAGGCCTGATCCCTAGAAAATATCTACTATTGGTAAATTTGATAATTTAACTTAAATAATTTAAGATATTTTCAGGAATACATTTTCTCTTTTTTTCAGCTTTTTAACATGAGTCAGAATACCGTGAGAAATTCCTAAAACCGGAGGACAGCAATCTGTTCCTTTTTTTTCCCTTTTTATCCTGACAAATTTTAATAGAGTAATATAAAAGCTGTTCATATTATTTGCACACTAAAAACATGATAGATGGTTTTAGTTTGAAAAGGAGGCCAAAATCTGATGTAACAAGCACTTTAAAAGGAAAATCTCAAGTAGAAAATCTCTCCGAAAGATTTTGGTTAACACGTGTGAGCAAATGAGAGGGGAAATAAAGTTTTAAAGTATTCTGCTTAAAACAAAATATGTACAAGTATTTATTTACCTTGATCGTGCTGCACTAAATTAGCGTTTTGTGAAAAAAAACAACACATTTTTGACTACATTCACACTGCAGGCTAAAACGACCCAGTTCCGAATTTTTTTTATCCCCCCTATCTGTATCTGATCTTTTCTTGACAGTCCAAACGACACAGATCCGATCTTTTCAAATGTGACCCAGGTCACTTGGGTATGTGGTCCTGAATCCAACACGTATCCGATCTTTTGAAATGCGACTTCCGTCTGAATGGCCAGACCACATGTATCCAACCTGTACGTCATTGAGACGCTACAAACGTCATCATTCTGCGTTGAAGTAGGCGGGAACGAGAACATAAACATAAACTGCTGAGACCAGTCAGTGAAAGAGAAGTGAGGTGTCACCGATTGGATTAATATTTGGGGTGACAGCTCTATTCAGGCCAAACTCAAGGGCTCTTATCGCAACCGGGCGGTTTTTGAAAACATTTCCAGCAAAATGGCTGAGCGTGGTGTTGAACCTTTCCCACGATTACTTTTTTTCCTTTCCGTCAGAAGCGCGGGGGACCTAAGGCAGATCCTCCTTCAGGGTTCACTTCCCCATTCGGACCCTTAGATTCTCCAGAGCGGGTTAATAAAGAGTTAATAGCAGTTCTGCTGGGGGGAGCCTTCTTTTATTATCGTTCTCCTTCCTCCGTAACACACAACATGAATGCGCGCACCCACTGCCCCTCTTACTGCCCCTCAGAGAGGAAAGAGCGCATGCAGCGCAGTAGGGAATACTGCGCTGCACACGCTCTCTCATCTCTCTTACACACAAATGCGTGGCCCCAGCACAGTCACATCCCCATTCCACAAAGTGGGTACAGACAATCCTGGTCGAATGCCTTCTTAAAATGAGAAGATTGTAATTGTGCTGGCTCCTTTGTGAAAATGAATTTAATCATGCAAAAAGAGCTCCGCTGTTGACAACACTGTTGTTGACATCCATTGTTAACGTTAGCTACTTCTGCAAACAACAAGTGAAGTTGTTCACTGTTGAGTACTATTCTGCGCATGCGGGTAACTTCTGGGTTATTTCACATTCACAAAAGAGATCAAAAGTTTGCATTTAATTGGAAATGTGAATGGCCTTGCAAAAAAATCTGAATTGAGCAGTAAGCCCTGCAGTGTGAACGTAGCCTTTGATCACAATCACCAAACACACTTCCATTTAGTCAATTATCTCTTAAAAAAAGATCAATTGGGGTTAAGTATTGCTGTGGCAATGTTGAAACAAGTAAAAACTCAAACAAGAAAAAGCCAAAGTTCTGTACTTGCAATGTGAAAGAGTGTTCTTTAGTTTCTGGCAGGTGCAGAACTTGCACAAGGAAGTTCCAGTGACATGCAATGATGTAAAGGCTAAGATGTAATGTAACAACGTGTGATTTAACCCTTGTGCTATCTTAGATGACCCCACCCTTGCATTGACGTGTTTTCCCTACCATGACAAAGGTGGATAAAGGTGGAAAGATTTCATGTAATCCATGGACACCAGTGAAGATCACAAATCATTGAAGAAAAAAGGTTCAGAGCACTGTCCAGTGGGTCTAGATGACCTAACTCCCAATGGTAAAGTAACTAGGATAGCACAAGGGATAATGAAATCTGTACATTAAACATGCAACTTAAAAGGATTTAACCCATTAGTGACATACTGTCTCAGTTTTCTGGGGTTGGTGGGATTGGGGAAATTTAAAAAAACAACAGCTTTACATTTTAGTACTGCAGACTGCAATCTTATATATATTAGAATTAAAGCTTGTCAAATTTAGATGTACATGTGACAGCAGGAAGATGGGGTATTTGGTTTAAAGTCCAGAAGAGCAAATATACAAGTTGCAGTGGGGTGGATCACTTAATGTGGCACTAACATCTTTTACACTAATTCTTGTAAATGCAACAAACAGTATTTTGATGTGCAGATTCGAATGACTTTTTAGAAGAAGAAAAAAAAGAAGAGTTTTTCCAAGTTTTATTTTAAAAACCGTCACTTTTGCTCCAGTCCTGCATCTCAGAAGCACTCATGGAAACAAAACAAAGAGCATGCTACAGTAAACAAATTTATTCTGGCATAGACACTTCATGTCATGTAACACAAAGAAGTAGACCTAGCAATGCAATAAATTATCTTCATCATTAAGCGCAACCATTGACATACTGTACATTGAAAAAAGTCTTAAAAATTGTAAATAAAAAAGAAAAAGAGGCAAAACAAATGCTGGGTGACACAGAATCCTAACACAGTAATGCTCAAAAACCAAATGTTTAAATGCCAGCTGACACAGTAATTAATATTCAAAGTGAGATTCCTTTTTTGATTTTAGTGTCTCACGACATAAATTATGTACTGTTAAAAAAAAAAAACAAGGAGAGAAAAAATAAAAAATACACACAACCCCAAGAAAAGTAACAAAAACAGAGGGATTTTTTTTCTTCATGTCTTTGATTTCGTATTTTTTAAGAAATCATTGCTTTGCAATTAATGCTTCATCACAGTTCTCTCCCAAATGACCGTATGAATGTAAACACCTGTAGAATTACAATTTTTTTATTTTTATTTTTTACAACATTAATACTTAATATATATTATATTTGTACATATTTTCATTCACATCTGCACTGCTAGCTAGCATGGCAATGAAATAAGGCAAGACTCACATAACTGTGACATCACAATTTTTTTCCTCTTATAACACTGATTATTAAGGTATTAATTATTTCCTTCCACTGTTCTGCAGCAGGCTTTGGTCTTCTCAGAGAAAGGCGGCATCCGTCCTTCTCTGTCCTCACTCTCAGTTTTGTTCCAGTTGTGATAAGATAATAAAAAGCAAAGATGATTTTTGCAGAGATATAAATACATTTTCTTATCCAGAGGGGAATAAAATGCATCTAACACTGGTCTTTCTGAGGTACGTGGTTCAAGACGATACTGGGGGGAGGGGGGGCGGGGGCTGGAATAACAAACTGTAACAATGAGGTGATCGTGGTAAGCAAATGTCTTCATTCACAAAACATGTCCTCTTCATACAAGCCTGTTAAGCATTTTGATCTTTTAACTGTCCTTTTTTTTTTTAGACCTTTTTTTAAACTGTGGGTCCTCATGTCAGATGGGTTGGAGATGTCACAGCAGACATCCTGTAGTTTGAAAAGCCGACACAGAGATGGTTAAGAGTTTCTTGCCTGTTTGCCTGCAGGTCCGTTTTAATTTACAGTACCGACAACAGCCGACTTTCAGTTTCAGTGGGACACGACACACATGAAGACGGCCCACCTGTAGTTACAAAGGTGTCTCGAGGATGGGCAGTGTTATTTGGCTTCCCTTATCAGCACAGAAAATCCCTTTACAGTTGAAGCAAGGCGATCTTTTAGTCTGGATTGTGCAGATTGTTTTATGTGTCAATGCAGTTTGCTTCAAAATTCCCTTTTTCTGAGGCTGGGTAAGAAGCAACTATTCTTGTTGACAGTTATGATGAGTTTCTAGATAATAGCAGTCTCCAAATCTGCACCTCAAGTTGTTTCATCATCAAAATGAGGAATTCTGGACACTCCAAAGTCAGGGTTTTCTCATAGTCATGTGTGAGTTGAAGTTTTGGTTCGGTGAAAGAGTTGTGTTGGATAAATGGGTGGGAAATACTCTCCGAACGTCCTTGAAGCTGAAGTGAAATTTGAGGGCTTTTCCCGTTTAAGCTCTTTTAGCGTGCAACATTTCAATCAGCAAGTTGTTGCAGGGCACATCGCCGTTCAGATGTTTGTAGTAAAGGTATTCTTCAGCCTGCAGGCTGATGGCTCTGATCTCTGGTAGCCGCAGGAGCAGCTGGCCAAACTTGTCCGTTTGCTGCGGGTAGTTGCACATGACGTAGTCCAGCAGTGCAGCGTTCACTTGCTCCTGGACGCTTTCTACCAAGTGAAAGTTCTCCAGGTTCTTTACATCTAAATGAAAGAAAAAAAGGTTAGTAGTTGTCCTTTGAAGTCCTTTACATCTTTCGATCTATTGTAAAAATGTTCCAAGTGGTCTTTTAATTATGATCATGTCTTTTTTTTCCTGTTCTCTAGGACATAGTTTCTGCAGAGCAGCAGTAGTTCATCAGAAATACGCCTCTGAGCTGTAGGCGGGACGGTAGGTGCAGAGTAAGCCTGCCCTCATTTCCCATAATCCCTTTGTTCACACTCTCTACTGCAAGCTTAAAGCCCCTACACATTTTTTGTCTGCTTCTAATTCACCACAATTTGAATAAGGAAAAACTCAAAGCACAATTTTTATCTGAAATGTTTTTCATTTATGTCCTCCAACATGAGAAAAATGCTGCAAGTACATGTTAAAAACACCAAAAACACAACTTTTACTGGAGGAAATTGATCTCGTTCTCATGCGTACATGTTAAAAAAGAAAATGTTGTCAGTGTAGCTCTCAGAAAGCAAAAAAGAAGGATCAATGTTTCAAACAAAGCACTCTTTTAGTCTTATTATCGAGACAAAAAACAATTCAGGTTCTAGGGCTAAATCACCTACAGTTTTATTGTTAATTTTTCTGTCATAGAAAGGTAGAATAATTGGTGTTCGTATCTATCAGGGGACAAAGGCAATACACGTTGACTTCCTTGGATCTGGCTAATTTTTACTTAACTCAAAACATATTGCATGGTGAGATAAAGAAGAGTCTCTTGAGACAACAAGGTACAGGGAATTGAGTAGAGACAAGGAGCTTTTTTTTCTCCTGAGAGCCCAATTCCCAAGGCCTCAGTAAAATATATGGGGCACAATTGTAGTTGTAGGACCAACCACTCTTTACCTCATACTTAGATTGTTCTTTTTGTCTTTTATAGCCAAAACATTTATTAAAAATAAAAAAAATTAGCTTTTAAGAACATCAAATATGGTACAAACTTTGAACTAACTCTTTTTTATTATTATTAATCCCCTATTCACCAGAATGTTGCGCTTCTTTCCAGCACCCCACCTTTCTGCACAGCTATAAGCACTTTTCCTTGACAATAACAAGCTCGCTGGGGGTTTCAGGAGATTAGTGCAAGACAAGACAAAAATTTGCTAAATGGATAATGGCGAACCAGAGCACTTTGTGTACATGTCATGATTATCAAGAGCAGGGCTGTGGAATATTTAATTGGGTAGCAGCTCTGGGCATGGATGTGTGTGTGAGTGAGATCTTCTATTAATCTGTTGTTTGACCCCGGGTCGAGTCTGCTCACCGAGGGGTTTTTCTGTGGGACGCCGTCTCTGTGTATACTCGACACTGACACACCTAAATGTCTCAACTTTCACGCATCATTTCGGCACACACAGGCGCCCATTTATAGACATACATTTACTGTTTCATTATTTTCATACAGTACCACCTTCCCACACATGCATGCGGCCTATCCACCCACCAAGAGCAATAAGAGGAGGGGGGGGGGGATAAATCAGCAGCTAATGAGGTCTAGAGAATGAGAAGGTCCTTCAAGGCACTTCCATCTATGATGCACTCTACCATACTGTTACAATCTGCATGTGCCTGTCTGTCTGACCCTGTGTTGCTTTTTCTGTGTGAGCCCTGACCTCTGCATGACATGTTGAGAGGCTAAATAAGGGCAAGTCGAGGGCAACTTTGGGGGGAGGGCTGTGGCCTGTGACAAAGGAAGCTCCAAACAAAAAATGACACAGGCTTTTTCCTTTTGCCACTCAGCTGTCCGACCCCGCAATCACACGTCTGAACCGCCTCTCACACAGCCAATCCCTTAGAGAAGCGGTTGCATGTCTTACATAAGCTAACCCAGCGCGGTGTGCTTCCAGCGTTCCACCACAGACATCCTACTCAGGTCAACATGGGGGGTACAGAGGATTGTTACCTTTTTCTTCATGTAAAAAAAATACTAAGGAAAAAATTCTAGGTTTCTAGAAAATTTACAAAAATATTAAAATAAGTTTGTTTGTTTTTTAAACTAACAATTAGAGGGAAAATAATTTCCTTTAGAGTACAAATAGTCCCTAAAAATCTCCCAAATTCAAGGTTTTGAAAGTTCTTGAAGTAGGAAATTTGTAAAACTTGTATGTTTTTGAAAATGAAGGTAAGATGGAATCATTCTAAAAGGCTTTTCAAAACAAGAGTTTTGGCCAAGGCTGAATATAGGCATGGTCCTAACTAAATGGTGTGACTGCCCCCCCCCCCAACTCCTAATAAAAAACAAAAAAAACATGATGACCTCCAAAAGTCCACAATTAACTAAAGAAATAAAGATGACAAAAAAAAAACACAAAACAAGAACAGGCAAACAAATACATAAATAAATAAATAAATAAAAGGCAAAAAAATATAAAGATGAACGAACAGACAGACATATAAGGAAAAAAAGATCAATGCGGCCTCAACAGGGCATGAGCCAGTGTCCTCTTATGCCTGTCCCAAGCCCAGTAAAAAGCAGAGGGTAGCGTCAAGAAGAGCATTCAACATAAAACTCATAAGACATACCAAATAGATCAAGAGGGGAAGATATATGAATAGATGAACTGATATGAAGATATCATGGTTTTCTAAGCATTTTAGGGGCTTGGAGGGGAAAAATTATGGGAAACGTTATCTTGATATCCTAACAAACTAAGATTTTGTCTCAATTGATTATTCTAGAAGTGTGAATGTTAAAATATTTTTCTGCAAAATATTTGTCAGATTTTTTTATGTTTAAAAAGTTCAGTAACATATTTAAAGCTTAAAGATTGATTCAGATTAGAACCTTCATTTAGGCCGTATTTGTCAGAATTTAAAATTAAATTTAAAATCCAACAAATGTACATGAAAAGAAAAATCTTCAGTTATTAAAGAGAAATTAGATCTATTCAGAGATGCTGAAGCCTCTATTGTGTCTAATTTATCACATCAGCAGAAACATGGCGAGGTGAGCCTCGGTCAATGCCAAATCCTCTAAAAATGTTGTCACGGTTTCTCAGAAACATTTTTGTTTGCCTCTGCTTTATAATTGTGTGGAGCTGAGCTCCAGTTACATGGATAGTGGGGGGAGAGAGTACCCCCCAGTCAGACATACAGACATTTTAATGGCTAGAGCTCCCCACCCCCCTAAAAAAAAGAAGCTTCAATAACAATCGCTTAATGTCATCCCCCATGTCATACGAAATAGCAAAGTGCCCAAATTGAGTGTGCTGACTCAGTTTAAGGATTAATCAAAGGCAGGCATGAAGGGATGAAGAGACAAATGACAGAAAAGGGTAAAGCAGAAACAAACAAATAAAAATAACTGATCAATAATTCCTAGACAGTGTCAGGAGTGAGTATTAAATGTGTTAAGCACTTTCTCCTCTGCCTTCAGTGCCCTCCTTTCCCCCCTCCTCCTTCTCCTTATCTCATCTTTCAGTCACTCTGGGACTAATTATCAACTTTTTTTTCTCCACATAAAACAGCCACAGTTGCCGCGTCCGAATACTCTCATGGAAACCCTGAGGTACTGCAGAATACATTGTTTTATTTGACGGCCAATCAGGCTCAAACCAGCGACCTAATGTGAAAGCACACACACACACACACACAGACACACAGTCTTATGCCGAATCCCTGAAATCTCTGCTGTTCTTTTTTAATTAGACTGGATCTGCTGTGTATGTGCATCTCTGCATGCGCGTTTACACTCAACCCTTACAATCAACCTGCTCCAGGGACGCTACCACGCAGCATTCAGACATGCCACAAATCCATTCAGGCAAATACTGGATGCTCTATTGTACTCTACATTCAGAGATGCTTCACAAAGTGAACAATGAAATGTGATTTTTTTTTTAACTCATTAACTGATCTCAGACTTCACTATCTTTCGTAAATTCAAAAATTTAATGAAAAGAAGAAAACCTTGCTGTAATTTTTTATGAATAATTCCAGATCAAATTTAAAAAAAACAATCCCCAAAATTCAAAAACCTGTTTTCAAATGAATTTTAAAAGCAGTTTAAAATTAGGTAAGGCTTAACAAAACAAAATGGAACAATCATTCTCAAGATTTATTTTTAAAACCTTTTCATTAAATGATCATCTGCTCCCAGTTCTCCTCTCTAGAAAGAGGAAAACAACCAGTTCATGCCAGAACAACTCCACCGTCTTTTCCGTTACTCTTTAACCGGCCCAATCGATAACCCTCTCAGTCATGTGCTGCCAGTGCACACTCTTTCAAAGTTCCCAAACGTGTTTTCCTGCTGGGTCCAGAAACAACACATACAACTCCTGAGTCATAAACTGTTACTGAGTAAGCTGCTGTCAGTAAACTCGGCCAATTAAACGTGAGTGGAAGATAAACTTGTTACTTCCTGCGTGGGTGTGGTATTAGGTGCTCGACTCTTCCAATAGGAGAGTTTAATGGGCATTTATATGACCCTGTTAAAGCTGGAGCAACTTTTACTACAGCAGCGGTGCTTCAAAGGCCGAAGGATTGAACCTGTGTCCAGGCTGAGTTCTCTTTGGCCCCATTTACACTGCATGGTTCAAGTGACCCAATTCCAATTTTTTCCTCTCATGTGGCACAGATCGGATATGACTGGTGAACGTGTAAGCAGGAAAAAAACGGATGGATTCCAATTTTCTCAGATCAGATTCTGGCCTCATTCATACGTGGAAGTCAATCGGATACGAATCGGAAACATGCGTTTGCGTGTGCCATGTAAGCAGACAAATCGGATATTCCCCAGTAAATGCGAGTCGTACGTCAGCGATGTCAACTCAGGAAACCACCAACTGAGATCACATGACATTATAGGTGCTTTTCTGAGCTGATTTTGCTGTTTGAGGACAGCTGGACCCCATGTTACCTTTCAGTCTCAGGCTTCAGATCGTAGTCGGAAACCGCTGTTATTTCCGGTCCGGTCCTGGTTGGGACGCAAACGATAACTAATCAAGCGGGACACCGTTGCTCTGGAACAGGCTAGAAGCCGTTTATTTCTTTGCTTGGATCAAACTGTTAGTACAGCACAACATCTGCAAACACTTCCTCATTCAAAACTCAGAGAGAGCACATACGGCAGAGCAGC
The DNA here is from genome assembly GCF_053564925.1 of Oryzias latipes. Lineage (NCBI taxonomy): Eukaryota > Metazoa > Chordata > Actinopteri > Beloniformes > Adrianichthyidae > Oryzias > Oryzias latipes. Next base: position 13,881,076 of record NC_136240.1, read on the forward strand.
CCTTCTTTTTCCTCTACCGCGCATCCCTTCTCGTGCGCCTGCCTCATCCAGGAGCGCCCAAGCAACGCCTCCTAAAAAGCAGCTCCAGCAGATTTCGCCATTCTAAACGTTTGCTGTATCTTCTAAATGTGCTTTTATTACTGTCATGATTATTATTAAGGGCCTGCTGGCTCATATGTTTTTAAATCCGTGTGGTCAGTGCTTTTTTCTTGTCTGCAGGAACGCAAATATGCATTATCAATTGGCTAATACATGCTAAAAACATTGGCCATGGGGAACTTAAAACTCCGTGCGGGTAATGCCGCAATGAGCATCTTGGATGTAAACATGTTGGAATTACATCAGCCTTTATTTTGTCTGGACACCACTGATAACACATATTCATACGATGATTTAGAGTTTCTCAGAGCTGCGCTGCTGCACTTCCGCCTTCGGTGATCCGAAGACAAAGCTAGTCCCGGGGAAAGTTTCGAGGAACCGCGGTACGTCCGAAGGAGAAAGGCGGAAATGCTGCTACATAGTCCTGAGAAGCTGTGTACAATCATCAGGAGTGCACAAACGTCACAAAGCCCTCTCCTCTGCTGCTAACACAAGGCTACAAGCCTGGGCGCACTGCTCCTAGCATGTCACGGTCAGAATGTCTACGTTTGGTAGTTTCAGCATTGTATAGTCTAAATGTAAAAATTGGATATGGGTCACTTTTAAAAGATGATGAAAGCGGGTCGTCAAAAAAATCGGATATAGTTAGAAAATCGGATTTGGGCATCATGACCTGCAGTGTAAATGCAGCCTTTATTGAGCCTCATTATTCTTATCTCCAATATGTGGAGGGACAGGGAGAACTCAATGAACTCATTCAACGAGTGTTCCAAAAAAACTGAGAAAAAGAAGAAAAGAAAGGAGGGCAGTGGGCCCAGCCAAAGTAAACATCGGCCACGGGGCAAGGAGCAATGTCCATGTGAGTATTGGTGCCACCTAAACCAGGGTTATCAGAGTTTCTGTATTTTCCACTGCAACAATACGTAAGCAAGGCTTTCAGTTTGAACAAAGCAGTAGTTCTTCTCCCCGTAACCTCACAGCATCATAAAGTCACGAGGAACGTTACAGCTACACTCACACCATCAATACTTTACAGACAACATTTCACATGGAAGTGTGGAGGGTTTTTTTCCCCACTGAAGTGGGCTTTTCTTCCCTATTAGTGTTCCAGTCCTTATCACTTCGTGCTCTCCAGAAAAGGTTTTTTTCTGCTCCCTGGAGCTTTCAGCTTCACTGTTTTTTCCTACAAGTCCCGCATGGGGAATTCCTATTTTCTGATACAATGCCTTTCCTTTAAAGGTGGGTACAAGAAAACAAAAAAGGTTGTTAAACTCAAGTTTCTGAGATTTATTAAGGGATTTATGAGACTGGATATATCAAAGCCTAACAGGATATCTGTCAAAGATTATGTGTGAGCATCCCTGAGTTCAAACGGTTTCTATTTTCACATACAGTTTAATTGTTTCTTTTTCACCTCTAAAAGCTTGCTGCTCATAGATTGATCTGATTATTTTTTTTTCTTATCCTTTGGTTGGAAGTAGGGGTGTGACAATTAATCCATGAATAGATTTCTATTCCAGATTGATCTGTCTGGGCCAAGTTGTTAATTGAATTGAACTATCTTATTAAAAAATCATTTCAAAATAACATAAATCCATAATCGATATTGGAAAATACCATTTGGATTTAGGGCCTTGTAGGTCTATTTTAGTAAAACATAAAAACAACCAAGTACCATCCCAGATAACAACACACGTGATGGCAGCAAAAAATGATAAAGCCATCATTACTGTCCAAAAAGTGGATTCTGAAATTTGCAAAGACGTGTTACCATACAGCTTTGTAGACTGCTCTAATAATGTTCAGTTTATGTTATTGTGATGTGGAAAAACAGCAGTGGGTTGAACTTTAAGAAACTAAAATGTGAATGGATTTTCCATTCATTCTTGTTTTCTTATTCTTGTTTTCTTGTTTGTTCACACATTCAATTTACACTTGATTATCTTGCAAAAATACAGGGACTCTGGAAAACTTCACCTGCACTGTTCAGTACCCCATTTATCTCTGAGTCACAGTGGTTGAATTTTTGGCTAAAGATGTTCTGGATCAATTTTAGGTCAGTGAATCGGTTTGTTGAAAATGAACCAATATTGACTATAAATTGGATCAGCAGCCATAAATTATGATGTGAATTAAACCATTAAAACAAATCGTTACACCCCTATTTGGAAGTTAAAAATTTCACATTCTAGCTGGTTGTCCAAAATGGCCACAATGCACTGCTACATCCCTGCAGTGCATAAATTGGGCTCCAGTTGAGTTTGATAAAACATAAAGCAAAATGTTAGAACTTAGCTTTTGACAACGGCACCTGTCAGGTGTTTTTTAGTAAAAAAGCATAATGGGTTAGAGGTTGGGTTAAAGTGGTACTGGGTAGCAAGACAAGTCCTGAAGTTTCAAAGACAGACTGTCTTTTAAGCAAGAACAAGGTTGCATACAGTAACCATGCCCTCAAGCTAACACAGCGCTCTATGTCCAGAGGCCAAATCTCTGTACTGCCAGTGGTTAGTCGCACATTTCTCTCAGTGCTTGAAAACAAAGCGTGGTTAGGGACAGATAAGTGCCAAAATATCAGAATAAAAGCATCAAGGCTCAATTTGCTGGTCCAGTCCATCACTCCCCGTCTTCTGTCTCTCGGGGGGACAAATTCCAAGCGTATATGGAAGAAAATTATGCAGGTAGTCCAACTGGGGATATATTAAGTCAGATTAAAACCTTTACTGACAACATGGCTATTGTTGTTAAGCTAAACAGGTAGCGGCTGGTTGAGTTCTGTCGCCCAAGGATGGGTCGATGTGCTCAGTAGGGAGATAGGGGGAGGTCGAAATGCATTCAGAAGGGAAGAAATGCGCCTTAGGTCCTATAAAATAAACAACAGAAAAGGTGCTTGGAGGAAGAAGGATCCAAGCCTCTCTCATTGCCTATGCTGGCTGGGAGGAACTCGGGAATTATGTTGAGGTGAAGGGAAAGCAAATGTACTCCCTGAATTGGTGGATCCGGTTTGTGGTTGCTTTTGTGAAGGTTTGAATGAATGGGTACAGCCAAAGAGGTTAATAAGAATGGGAATAAATATTAAAGGGTTTCAGATTTGAGATATACATTAGATAATACACAGGTTAATTTTTACAAAACGTTCAATGCAAGTTCGTACTTATATTGTAGAAGTTCTTTTAGGTGTATAATCAGAAACAAGTTTCTTAAATTACTTTTGTTCAGCTTATTTAGTTAGTTAGAATAATTCAATAGGTAAAAAAAATAAAACCTTTACGTAAAAAGTGAAAATAATCCACGCTTGCATTTCTGACACACTGCAGATTAACCGGAGTTTAAAAATGTAATGCTGGGAAAAAAATCTTATTGTCTCAGCATTATGAAAATCCATTTGCCAAAGGGATGTTGAGAGACTTGAATCAGCAATGAACCCAGTGCTTAGCCCTCTGCGTCCCTTTGGTCCTCCCCACCTCCACCTCTTTTGCCCCCTGCGTCAGCCCCCGCGGAGGTGGAACTGAAAGTCTTTCAATGAGCGCATGCACAGGCCTCTGCTCTCCAACCCCCTTAATAGAGCCCTGATTAGTCCCTAATTCCACCCTCCCAAAAACAGCTCCCAGTCATGCATGCAGCTAATGATGCTAACTCTTGACTGACATGTTCAGCTGCTTTGGAGACAAAAAAAAAACATAATCTGAAGAAATGGAGCATCAAAATGGAAGAATCAGTCAGTTCTGATAGAATTAGATATCAATAGTTCAACCTGTGAGTTTACGCCTCAGTCCTCCACCTTTATATTGTGTAAAACACTTGTACCTGTCAGTAGCATTTCAAGCCGGGGCCTGTAATGTGTGTGTGCTGTTGCTGTCTCTGTCCATTTCAAAGCATGCACAGGATCTTCATTTGCATTCAGCGCACTTTTGCACCCGTCGGCTAATTGCACGCAGGGTTTGTTTAGTGGTGGTGGTGCTGGGGGAATGAGGAGTGGAGGGGATATGTCAACCTTTCTTGTTTATGATAAAGTGACAGAAAATCATTGGGGGGGTCAAGTACGCCCCTACAACCCTCCACTGCCCCAAAAACTCCTGCAGCAGCGCAGAAGGTGCACAGTATGGGAAGCCTCCACTTTAATGAGACCATTAAAGGCCCCATGTCCCTGTCAATAGATTTCTCTCATTCTTTTTTGACAAATTTGAATTAATAATTCAGTGTCAAGTGCCGGGGGATGTATATTTTTAGCACGAAAGACAGTTAATCCATAGCGTAACCCACCCCCCTGTATCTCACACCTTTTCTTGCTCCTTTTTTACACACACTCACCTTCTTCTCATCCCCTGTTTGTTTTGTGCTTCATTCTCATTTGATGATGAAATCCAGTAGGCAGAGTGCTGACTAAAGAAAGAGTCAGCCAAATGCAGTTCACACCTTCTTTCCATTGCTCTCTACTCCAAAGTGTGTCCTTCCTGGTGCGGTTTTTGACTTTTCTGTCTAAGGTGCAAATTAAATTTTAATTTATTACTAGGTATTGAATGGTCAAAGGGCCTCCTCTTCTTTTCATGCTGCCTTAAGTATGTATGAACTAGATCGTTTTGTTTGTCTCCTTTTCATAAATTGACACATTAAAGTTAAGAATTTTACAACCCACTTAGTTCATCATTTGTAAATCATTGATCGTAAAAGCGTTCACAGTTGTCTTTTAATTATCACTAATATTATTTATTATTAAGTTTTTGATATCTCTATTTTTTGCTTGTCTTAGGACAAAACATGTGTTGTTCATTACGATTGGCACAATTTGTCAGGGCAAAAGGAAATTTCCATAAAGATCAGAATGTGGAAAATCCTAAAAGTCTTAAAAAATCTCTTCCTTGAGGTTTTGTGGGATAATGCTTTTTCCAGGAAATGTTCTCCTTTAAACCACAGAACTAATATGAATATAGGGGGAAAATCAACACTTGTGTGGTTGGTGTCAGGCTCATTCAGTTTGCTTCCACAGAGCTGGTTAAATTTTTGTGAGCGACTTACTGTTAACAGACTGACTAACTTTTGGTTCAGTTTTCAGCTTTGTTTTTATGTCTGTATTACAAGCTTGTACTGTACAGCTTCATAAGCTTACAGTGTGTTTTCAGGGGCAGCTCTGGAGATCAGTGCCAGGTGGCACCAAAGCACAGTAATTTATTCTGATGGCATTTTCAACAGGCCAAATACTGACAAACAAAGGTCCAAATATGTATATTACATCTATATATCTGAATTTTGCTCATTTCTATAAGACAACGATTAAAAATGAAGATGCGATGCCCTTAGCTTCATACAACAAGTACCAGAATTAGCTCTTAATGGCTTTGTCAGAGTTTGTGCAGTAAACTTAAGCTTTGTTGCTTAAAATATCCTTCCAGACAAGAATGAAGAAACAAAAAAGGTGTGTGTGTGTGGAAAGGGAAGAGAAAGAGCTGCACAAGGGACAGCAACTGTTGGGTCATCTGTGCTTCCAAACATTCAGTCACTGTCTCTGGTTACACACAAGCAGGATGCGTGCAGTCGTTACTGTAAAGCTCGCCTGTTTTCTGCATTGCCAGAAGTTACTTGCAGCCGTACTGTGCAAAGAGACACGCAAACTCACACACATTTACATGAAACATGCACACACACGAAGCTCAAAGAGCAAAGGGTGTATAGTCTTATAGCGGCCACCTGACCACCAGATAGCTTACCACAGTTTAGGCACATACCTCTGCACTATACATAATCACACAGGGACACAATGGCTGACAATCCACATGCCAGGGAGTGCTGTCATGCCAGTGAGCTCCATTCTGTAATATCAGACTGCTACAAAAATTTGGATGGTTATTATTAGCCTAAGTCCACTCAGCAACTTTTCCAACAATGAGTTAGACTCAAAGGCGAAGTCAATTCAACAAAAGCCTTGAAATATAGGACATTTAATAACCATTTATGGGTTTTTTATACTTTTTCTGTGCACTATTGTGTCATCTCCGATCATCCCTTTGCCATTATATGCTACATCACAGGAGACAGACAAGATAAAGATTTGGTTGGGAAGACGAGCGCGAAGATTATTTTAGTTTCGCTAAAACGCAGGCTGTAGGAGTTAAGAACTTTTAGAACTCTTACAGATTTACAGAACTGTTGTGTGAACTTCATATTGAATCTGATTGTTGGATTTGTAAAATTTGACCTGAAATCTGTTGAAAAGGTGTATAACTAAGCTTTGGACACTTAAGTAAGGGGAAATTTGAGACTTTTTTTTATGCTGTGATTTTCTATGTGATAGTCAAAAACACAGCTTTGACAGTGATACCTTATCTGATGAAAATAGCATCAGATAAGGGCAGCTACATTCCCTGACATTAAATATTTTTGTCCTATGTTTATTTATTTTTCTTATTTATTTTGTTCTTCATTTTTGAGGATTAATAGATGCAGCTGTTTTTTTAGATCAGAAGATTGAAATGTCCAACACTTGATCACTGAATTAAATGTTTTCACATCTTGGCATTCCCAGTGTGAAGTGAGAGTTTAGGTTGTTCACTAGAAAATAAAAACACGGTACAGGCACTAGAATTTTGATACCATATATTCCATTTTTACAAAATAATCTTTTTTTTTTTAAATAAATGTTCCAGATTTTTTAAAAAATACTCTTAAATGTATTTATTTTTTTGAAACTTAATAGTTTAAGACTTTAAAATGACATTAGCAAAAGGTAGTCTATTTAAGTGTACTATAGGTACACTCTGTTCTTTACAAAAAGTGAGGCATTATACTTGATTTTACTTTTTATCTATATATTGTAAACCTAAAATTTAGTCTAAAGTAGTATTAGTTTGTGTACTTTATACACAACATACATGGTCTATATAGTATGCTAGCTATAATATGTACTATAGCATATAATTTAGAATTTATATAAATAAGAAAAAAACTTTACACTTCATGTTTTTGCTAAGGACATGGAAGAAGTAAAAAAAAAAAATTTGCAAACCAGATAATGTTAAATATGAATTTAAAATTAATGTATTGGAACATATATACATAGTAGATGTCAAATTAAGAGTAAATTTTCTGTTGTACTTAAACCTTTGCGCAATATTCTCGCTGCATTTGTTTTTCTTTTCTAATACAAACCTGATCTACACAGGGCCCCAACAGTCCAGGCCTGTCCTGCCAACCACAAAACCGACATCCCTCTGTCTTTAATTGGAATGGACTAGCAGCCCTGCAAGCACAGCGCTGGGACTTGAGCTACAGCCACTGAGAACACATTAGCATTAGCATTGCAGCCAACCAATACATAATGATAACCTCAAGCTCCGTCCGTTGGGACCCTCTCTAGTTCATACACGCACACAGAATCACATCAGTGCTCGCTTGTCTTTCCCTAAACACACAGTCACGTAAACAAGCGAGAAATGCTGCCCCAGCGGTGGGCAGCCGGGCGATCACAAAACGGGGAGAAAAACCAGTTGCTGCCGTTCAGCTGAAAGGTGTGCGTAATGAACGTGAGCTCAACTGATTGGGACTGAAGGTACAGAACTGGGGGCTGTTTGTCCCATAAGGGCTGCCTTACTACTGCTCAGCAGTCCCTCATAAATGTTTAAGAAGCCCGAAGAACTCAGATGCTCCCGCACCTGAGTTTAAATTCTATGATACAACACACACATCCGGGTTGATCCCTGTGATGGATGGATGGTTGGTGATGGTGACGGAGAGGATCGATAACTACAGCCCTCTCACCCTTCTAAAAAAAAAAAAAAAGAACAACCTGGGGTGATATGGAAAATTGCAAGAAAATTTACTTTTTTTAGGCTTGCAACATTTCCCAAATAAAGTAAGATTTGGGACTTGCAACTGAAAAAAAAAGGAATTTGCCACAAATATAATATTTAAAAGGGGAACCTGTATAAAGTAAAAAAATAATAACTTCCTATATTTAAAAAAAGTAAAAATTCTTTTTTTAAAATAAATACTTTAGGAAAGGTGCACATTCTTTTCAGTTAATAGTTTCCGTTTTTTTGGGTGCAAAGGTGTTACGTTTTTCTTCTTTTTTATTTCTTATTCATTTTCTTAAAAAAATGTAGAGCACAAAGAAAATAAATAAAAAACGTATATGTCATAAGCATAGGGTAGTGTAGGACTAGTTCCTCATCTGGCCCTGAAACTCCCATATACTGCACCCATAATTGATGTTAATACAGAAACTCTTGCAAACACCTGACGGACCACACGGGCCATCCGGACCTCCCTTCAACTGCCAAGCACGAGTTGGTGGGAGGTGCTGTGTGTTATGCAGCCTGTAATAAAAGTTGAGCATTGATTTTCTGTAGTATCTTGTAACTGTTAATGTTGAGGCATCAATAGCCAAAGCAAAGCACTGTTGCCTTAATAGGAGGCCAAGAAAGTCTAGATCGTGAACAGAGGCTGACTCTAAATCACAGAACCTATCTTTGCCGATCGATAGGACAGTAACTGCAAGTGTCCCTCTACTTTCCTAATGTTTTATAATAAACTGACAGCCTGTAATAAGGCAGAGGGAGAGCGAGATGAGAAAAAAGGAAGGAGGACAGAGGTAGAGGGTAACAGATTATTTGAAGTCTTTTTGCCTTAAAACACCCCTTGTGGGATTTTATAGATGGTGGAAGAAAGGGGCAGGGGTAGGGGCTTTGAAAATAAATTGTGATTTTGTTAAGTTTAGGTGAAGTAGAGTAGAGGTTAAGCTTAGTGTATGTGTGAGGTAAAGTACATCAAACTTGCTGCCATGATGCTGCACTCATCATTTGTAAAGCCTTAATCACATGCACCCGAACAGGGGGTTGATCCCTACCTTGGTATTCCTGGTATACCTTGGTATTCTGTGCAGGTCATCTACGTGCCCTATCCAATATAGCCCATTTTTGGCCCACAGACAGTAAGTCAAAACAGACACTAGACACAAACTTTATCAGACATTAACCCTTGTGCTATCTCAGATGACCACACCCTTGCATTAAAGTCTTCTACCTACCATGACAAAGGTGGATAAAGGTGGAAAGATTTCATGTAATCATGGACACCAGTGAAGATCACAAATCATTGAAGAAAAAAGGTTCAGCGCACTGTCTAGTGGGTCTAGATGACCCAACTCCCAATGGTAAAGTGCCTAGGATAGCACAAGGGTTAAAAAACGTAATTGACCACTACAGAAATCCTCAACAGATTACTTATAGTGAAGTGTGCTGAGTGCATAGCAATAATCAGATTTAATGCAACACAGTTATTTGCAGTTTTAATAAAATAATTGTTTTTCATGTTAGACCAGAGGAAATCAAAGGATGTCAAACTCCAGCAAGGGCACTTAGGAATGCAGTTTGACGCGTATAGAGGTCGCATTAATTCCAACTTCTTATGTGGTACTGTTTCATATGGCAACATTTAAATATTTTTCCTTACAAAACAATTAAGAAATAATAAGAAAAATGTTTAAAACATCTTGCTATTTTAAAAAATTGACATTATTTGTAGATGTGAAAGTTCATCCAACTTGGAAACTCTAAGAAGCTTATATGTTTGCAATACTTTGAAAGCCCAGTATTTATTTACAAATAAACTGTTTCTTTTAACTCAAATATTATCAGTTTTTAAATTGGATTGAATAGAATAAGTTGACACACACCAACTGTCAGACTTTCCTTATAAAACATAGAAACACTCATGTGAAAACATAAAGTTAATTTAGGGTTTAGTTGTTAACATAATATTTGTGTACACCAATGACTGATTTTGCTGAAATTGCTTAAAATTATATCAATGTTATTTTCTAACAAACATATGGATTGTTTAGTATATAGGAGTGTCACCAAAAGGGGTTTATGAGAGGTGAGAGGCAGGGATCCACAACATTTTGCCACAACCACAATTCATTGCAGCCCACTGACAACACTCTGCAGCACTGCGAGGTATTAGTGGAGACCTGGAGCTTTTATTGCATGATAAAGTCTGAAAGCCTTTGCAGCAGCCTTGTTACATGGAATTCCCTACAAAGTGGGAGCTTCCATCAAGCCTTATGGAAGATTTTTTTGTCTAAATTTGACAGAAAATAGGATGCGTTACATCAATTACTTCTCTCAGCATTACCACCTGCTTCAAATGGAATGAAAGAAAAGCAAGAAAGTTGAAACACTGAAACAAGATTAACCGGACCTGGCCGCATAGGAGTCTCATTAGCTTTTGTTTTCAGCGCTTGTTTCTTGCATCAGAATGATGTCTGAAGTAAACATGTGAAGGCAAAAAAGATTTGTTTGAAAGGTAGCAGGGAGTCCAGTAGTTTTCAATAAGCATGTGTTTAAACAACACTTCCCCCTCCTTCAACACAGGGTGATGAGAAAGCACTAGATGCAGCCTTTTGAAGAACTGATTACACTTGCTGAACCTTGTACTTTTTATTGTATCTAGTCGCTTGCAGCATTGTCCATTATAACTGGGACTGTCATATGTATATCTTTGGAGAGTATTTTTTACAATATCTAGAGCATGAAGATTGACAGACAGCCTTTTACATTGTTTTTCCAAGTCTCACATCCTCTCATTAGTCATATTTAGTGGCATCGTTGCTGCTGAAACGATAACATAAAATACGAAGAAAAGAAACCTTTTATAAACGTTACTGTAAGATTCAGAATTTGCTTTTAGAGAAATGCAATGGTGTAAAAAAACTAATTTACCATGCCGTACAACAGATCAATTCTCTTTATAGCCCTTTAACCCTTGTGCTATCCTAGGCACTTTACCATTGGGAGTTGGGTCATCTAGACCCACTAAACAATGCGCTGAACCTTTTTTCTTTAATAAATTGTGATCTTCACTGGTGTCCATGGATTACATGAAATCTTTCCACCTTTATCCACCTTTGTTATGGTAGGGAGAACACATCAATGTAAGGGTGGGGTCATCTAAGATAGCACAAGGGTTAATGTCTGATAATGTTTTATTATTTTGAAATCCTCCTTTAGGAAAGAATATGAATCTAGATAACATTTTTAAGTCTCTAAATGCCTTCTTTTTATAGAATTGTTGGAATTTTTTTTCTAAGTTTTATCTTTAGAGTCTTAGCAAATGTAATTTTGCCATAAATGAATAAAGGAAATACTACCCTCAGAGAAGGTAAATGCTCAGTGCTCACTAACATGTATGACTAAGTATTTTTTATTTTTGGTCACATCTTGAAGTCTTTACTTAAAGAGATGTGTTCAGGGTTCATTTCTGTTTCAGCCACAGTTTTCCAAAAGTATGCATTTTTTATAGTAGTTATTACATTTTTGATGGAGTAAAGATTCAGATTTACATTATTGTCACTGGCAGGAGCAGAAAAAAAACAAAACTCTTAAATATACAGTATGAAATATTGAAATATAATTTACACAATACTTGTTTTATTAGTTTTTCCTAATAAAACCCTTAAAAAACATGAGGAAAAAATGTTTTATTCCTAATTGTTTTATTTGTATATTTGCTTTATCAAAGAAACCTATGATTTCTGTCACGTTTGGATTTGTTGCTTGTGAGTTCGCAATCTTTGCGTGAAGGAAATGTCACATGACACACTGGGTTAAAGGTTTCCTGTGAGTTAGAGGTTAATGGAGGATGCTCCTCTTTCTGAGTATTGATCTATCAAATGCACTATGATGCTGCAGTCTATTGTCTTGTATTAAAATGGAAGAAAAATACAAATTTTCAACAAGAATATTAAGTTGCAAGGTGTCACAAAATAATCGAATGCAAGTTATATGCTCCATTATTTCAGGCCTGCATAGGTTTGCACGAGCGTAAATACTGAACTGATGCTACATCTTCATGTTAATCAGTCCCCGGCTGAATTGTAAATGATTTAGTTCTTTTTGGGAAATGAATATTTGCCAGACGTATTGGTGGAGTGTAAGGGGGGCAACAGCCAGGGATCAGAGCATTGATTGTAGTCTGCCGAACCTCTTGTTTAATTAGAGTGAAGTTGCCTGGGAATTACTCTTATTCTTTTCTGTTTTTTTCTTTATCTGTTATTGTGCACAAAAAAATAAGATGAGGAAAAAATGAAGCAAAAGCAAATGTGTGTTTTTATCAAGGTTAATCATATTTGTTATGTTTATGTTGTTGTCAGCAGATTGGTGTCTGACCTTGCTGTGCCAAAACAAAGGATTTTTTCTTCTTTCTTAGCACTTCTTTCAGGATAGGACATGCTAATCATGCTAATGAGAAATGTGTCACAGTCTGAGGCCGGAGGTGTGGAGGGTAGATTTAAAAACGAAAAGAGGGTTCGACTTTATGGAAGGATGGAAAAAGGTGTCTAAAAAAACACCCAATCATCTTTTGATCTGTTTTAAAAGAGTTCCCAGTGATTATTTAAATCATGATTATGCATTGTTTTCTGGGATATATTTTCTGCAGAGCGGCAGGAATTCATTCGAGATTTGCCTCTGAGTTGCAGGTGGGACCGTTGAAACAGATAAACCCTGCTCCCCTTTCCCTTCCCATTGTCGAATGGAGCAGGGAACTTGTGTCCTGCCTAGCATATTTTCTATGTCACAACTAAACTCTTTTTTGAAATAAATTCAGTTCAATCCGATTCAAACTGTATTTATAAGGCAATTTTTCTTCACAGCAACACAAAGTGCTTTACAAGTTGGAAAACAAGTGAAAATAAAATGACAAAACACACAGAATGCCCTTGACCTTCCGACCTCCCGCATCCAACAAAAAGAAACATAAAATTACATGAATAAACTCAAAATGTAAATAGAAATAGATGTGGAATGTGGAAACCTGGCTTAATGATAATTTGATGTTTTCAAGCAGAATTTTTTTGGTCCTAAATCAAGATTTTACTAAAGACATACTCAGAAATGCTTAGTTTTCTTTATATATGTCCTCCATGATCAGAAAAATTGCCACAAGAACATGTTAAAAACACACACAAAAGAATATTTTCATCTGAAATGTTGCATCACACATTTAAACTTCTTAAAATAAATTACATTTATTATTAATATGTACTACCTCTGAACATATGCTTAATTTGACTCATTAGAACTTCAACATAAGTTTCTATTGCATCTCGTTTATTCCCTAATAAACTGGTGAGAGTCCACGTTTAGATAAAGTGTTATTGAGGGTTTCAATGGTTAGAAAAGAGTAGAGAGGAAGCTGGGGTAGCAGGGCAGGAAGAGATGAATGGAGCCTAAAATGCATGAGAACCAATGGAGATGCATGTGGAGGTGAAGCTGTGATAGATCGTGGCGTTCAAAGATGGATGCGAAGAAATAAGAGGAGGGAGGAAAGGCAGAACAATAAGACAAAGACTATGTGAAGAGCTGAATGGATGAAGAGTGATGGATTGCAGGATTGAAGGGATTAATGGGAGTGTCTCTCTCTAGTCTAGCCTCACACGCACTAATCACTTAACGGGCAGCCAATGGTGATGGCAAAGCAATGTCCTAATTGCAGTATTTAAGTACTGACAACACCACTCACTGTAACTGCACAAGAGCTGAATGACTTTGATGAAGTTTTATAGATATGCTTTCAAAATCTTTACAGTAAGCCACTTTTTAATGAAAAAAGAACCATAAAGCTCTCAAAACAGTAAATGAATTGAGAAAAATATACACACCGAAAGAGATTTCACTTGCTTTGGTCCTGCAAAAGAACGTTATTTAAGATAATGCCCACAATCCTGCCCTCTCCGCTGGGACCATTTACGACCTCTGGCAGGTACTCTGGCTCTCCTCTTAGCTGACAAGGCCTGGCAGTGCCTGTCTAACCCAATTACGTCTGATGGCGTCTGACTCACTAAGCTGGGTTAACTGAATGCTGTTTGAACACTCTCTGACCTCTGTTACCACATCTGTTTTATGGAAAGTATCTGTCATGCATCAGCCGTGGGTTATTTTTTTGGAAAATGTCATTATATTCTTCCATAAAGTTCCAATTTTAGGCAGCACAAAACTATGTTTAACTTTAAAAATATGCAGTCATCTTCTGTTTTTTTTAAGAAAATTGCACATCTCTTACCATTTTACACTGTAGTGAGTTACAGTGGGGGAATACAGGAGTCAGTTATTCTTAAAGTCGAAGAAAAGAAGATTTAATTTCCCTTTTCTCCACTTGAATTTAAACAGTTGACCTATTCTTCACCCATGCAATGTTTTATTGCCAACTCAGTGCAACTTATCAGTCTTTATGTTAGGCGTTTATGTCTTTTAAAGGAAATCAAAGTCCCATTAACAGTGTCCTGACAATGAATGACTTGTAGTAATCCTTTTCTGAACTCTGACCTAGGCTAACCTCAAACTCTTAATTGTTGGTTTTTCACTGCTCGAGACATCCAGTGCTGTAATTTCTCTGAGTACCATAAACACTTAAAAGATCAATGATCACATAGAGATCATTTACTCTGAGATCGAGGTTAAAAGCCTTCAACAGAGAGTGACAGGTGCAGGGAGAGACAAACAGATGGAATAGAGCTATACACAAAATAAGGGATGTCGAACTCTGAAAACAAACATGCACAGATCATGACAAGTGCCTCCACTCAGCTGAGCTAACATCTACATCCCTGTCTTTATTGACAGCTGGCTTAACTAAAAGCTCCTCCAGCAGAGGGAAGAGACTGAATCTTTTCACAGAAAGAGAGTGGGGGATTGTGGAGTCAGAGAGAAGTATTGAAATCATCAAGATGCAGACAAAATCTAAAGAAATAAATGAGATGGTCACAGCAGCAGAAAAAATGTAGAAAACATCCTAGTTTATCTATCACCCACAAAAGCCAACGTTGCAGCTTTTTTTGTTCTTAAATTACTTCGGCATCTCTTCTTTATTACTATGCACTCTAGCTTTTATTAGCTAGGAGTGAAAAATATCAATCATGCAACATCACTGAACATCTTACATTGACACTACACTGAACAGAATAAAGGCCAATGACCCTCACTCTACCAAAAAACAAAAATCACTCGAGGAAACTGCTGCTTATTCAGACCTCTGCGGACTGGGTACTCACAAGTACCAACAAAGGAGAATACATCTGTCCAGTTCTGAGGTCTTTATACGGGCTTCCTGTCTCCCAGAGGAAAGAATGTTTAGAAATCTTTGAATGGTTTAGCACCAAAATACATGATTGTCTTCCTGACCCAGTATGGACCAACAAGACCTCTCCAGTCATCTGGATCTGGTCTTTTGTAAGTTCCTAGAGTCAAAACCCAACAAGCTGCATTCAGCGTCTGTGCTCCACATATCTTGAACAGACTTCTAGAAAGCCTTAGATCAGTTGAAACATGCAGATTCTTTAAATCCAGGTAAAAGACCCACCTGTTCTGAGATGCATTTCATTTGTTTTTACTTGAAAGCTTACATCCACATTGTTACTTTAAGCTTACTTTAAATTCATTTCTTGAAGCCTTCTTTAAATTTGTATTTTAACAGTCACTCCTTTGATATTCCTGTTTAAAGTTTTAATTAATGTTTTATGTAAAACACTTTGAATTGTCTTACATGAAATGTGCTATATATATATATATATATATATATATATATATATATATATATATAAAAAGACACTTGCCTTAGGTTTACCAATGTTTAATTTTCTTTTGAGAGCGGGTTGGTTTAGTAGGAAAGGCTAAGATGGTCTCCACTAAAAACTGTCAGCAAAGACAGTTCAACATTACAAACATGAAGTATTTTAATCCAGTTTTCCAAAATAATTGATTGGCCTTTGGATAAAGTTCAAGACATAGGGTTTTTGGGTCTAAAAGACATTTGCTGAACATCAACCCTCAACTCACAGTTATCCTTTTTAACCACAAAACTAGAAAACTTGACCTTTTTCTCTTTTACCGAATCCATCCACATCAGATTTATGCACACGCTTAGCCATTCAGCAAGCTCTCAACTGAATTTCAAATGTATCTTTCAGATACAAGATACTAGCTCGGCCAAAAAAAAAAGAAAGTTTGATTATTGACCGTAACTCAAAGTTAGGACACATCTAGATTTCATCAGTTTGCCTATGATTAACCATAACTAGCTTTAAAATTTGTCTTCTGTTTAAGATCACGATTACCACAATGAAGTTAGAAACAGCAGGTGCCTGATGATTGAATAAACTGATTGTAATGCTTGATTTACTGCTACTCTTAATCTCTTTACAGTGCAGCATACACATGCATGCTCTCCCTCTGCTGTGGACATTATGCACCTTGTCTCTCTGGAGGGAAAAGACGGGCCTTTCAGCCTTCTTAAAGCTGATCCCATGCACATCTCTGATCAGATGTATAAGATATCACTTCACTTTGCTTCTCTGAAATCCCTCTCCTCCCCAAAACTACACCAGCAGTTCCCTCCCCCAGCACTGACGCCCTCCGCCAGCTCTATGGCAGCTGTGTCGGTTTTCTTTTGCGGGGGGCTCGACCAGCGTCAGAGAACAGGCACTGCCGGGGGCGATACACATCCCTCAGGTGGGCCTTTCATTATGGATGATGCTTCTACCAAATTATTTAGACAGTAAACCCAAGAAACATCCCGGCACCAAAAAATAAATAAATATATAAACTTGACAAAACAAATTCATGCATGCACATACACACATCTTTATGATAAACCTACTTAGTCAGGACCTCTTAGCAAATTCCCACTAATGCAAACCTTATTCTTAGGGATCTTAATCATACGTATCTCCTACTCATCTTATTTTTTTTGTCCAGAGGAGGCAAAAAAGTGAATGACTGATTTTTATGAAATACATAATTTTTCCTGCTGCTTCAAGTGCCATGGAAGTGCCAGGCTAAATGGGGCAACCTGGACATCACTGGTTAAAGTCGAGTGATTTTTTTAAGCTTTGAATCAGGTTAAACACACAAAATGAAAATAGATAAACATTAGAAAAACATAGCATTTTTACATAGCTAGATTTGTGACTAAAAGACTAATTTAAATTGAAGTTTTTTGTAGGTTTTTTTAAGAGGTGTTTGTTGCAGAATTTATTGGGTGTTAGCCTCTAATCTTTCTGACCTTAACTGAGATATCAAAAAAGAAGATTAGGTCACATTTCACATTTTCTCTCATGTTGCCCTTTAATCTTGTATTAATCTCTGCTTTGACTCGTAAACCTGTTCCCCTCTTCGTCTCAACCCCCATTCAACCTGCAAAACTCAAATCACCCTAGGCAGGTGAGTCCTGCCGATTCTCAATTCCCATTTGTTTTCGTTTTACTTCCTCCTTTCTTCACCTTCTTTCAAACCCTTTACCCTCCGACTTCCTTCATTTCTCTCCAAAGCTTTAAAGCTCAGTCTACATTTAAAACAAACAAACAAACAACAATAATCCCCTCTGACCCTTACACCTTCCCCAAAGAAGGAAAAAAAAATCATTTTAAATCCCACTTGCTGTCGATATAGCTCACCTCTCCCCGAATGTTTCCATCTATCAGTTAACGCCTTCATTGATCCTCTATCATTTTTACCCACACACTTCAATTTTTATTCATCGCTCCCTCCTATGATCAATCCTCAAACAAATGCTTATCCTGATTTGGTTAAAAACAAAAATTGTTAACATTGCTTAAGAGAATAGGCCAAATTCAAAAAATGCAAGATGTCAATAGTAGCATCTAGAGTTCATATTGACCTCCACCGTCAAACACACAAAACCAAAGGTAGAAGCTGCATCAAATGATCAGGTTCAGTGATTTGATATTGTGCTGGAGAGATTTTTTCTTAAGAGACAGCTAATATTTAAAGACCAAATACCTGCCATTGGTTGGAAAAAATTAAAAGATTGAAAGATTGAACTACTATCAATTATTTTTTCTACAGCTTTGTTATGTGGGACAGTGCTATTACTGTAAGTTTAAACTTACAGAAGCTTGTAGGTATATATATATATATATATATATATATGTGCATTTAAAGTTTATTACTATTTTAATACTGTTTTTTTCTTTTTCTGGAATATGCTAACAATCAAAAGTTTAAAAACGCCCAATTTTTAAATACTGTGGTTGAAATTCTCATGCTATAACAAGAAAACATAGCGGAAAAATTTGGGAATTAATTTGAAAACAACTTTTTCACACATCACAATAGTCATTTTTGGAGGTTGACAGATGAACCCACTTGAAGCATCTTTTTTCTATTATGTATGTAAATCAAATAATCAACGATTAATATTATCATGTAACACCTTAAATTTTATTTAATATTTATATTTTAGAAGATGAAATTTTACTTTTTATTTTTGCCTAGAACTCCAGCCTTCCACATGCCATGATACTCACCCAAGCTGAAGAGGACCAGAAACTTGAGGCATACAAACTCCCGTTGGTCCAGCTGCAGGGAGCGGAGCTTTGCTACTAACTCTTGTGCGTGGCTCAACAGATTGTTGAGGGTGGCTCCTGCCTGTGAAGCTATAACCCCAAAATCCACCTTAAAAAAACACAAGGAAAGGAATATTAGTACCTGAGCAACCTCAGTGTGTCTAGATTAATTTAAGACACAACAATACAATTTACCACATCAATTAACAAATTAACAAACATTCTCAAGACAGAAGTTAAGGGGGGATTTTAAAGACTTGGTTCGTACACTTCTTTGCCTCTCAGTTGTTCTCTTCAGGGGTCGCCATAGCTAAACATACGCCTTCATTTAACCCTCTAGTTTTTAAC
Source organism: Oryzias latipes (assembly GCF_053564925.1). Classification (NCBI taxonomy): domain Eukaryota; kingdom Metazoa; phylum Chordata; class Actinopteri; order Beloniformes; family Adrianichthyidae; genus Oryzias; species Oryzias latipes. The sequence continues at coordinate 13,899,875 of NC_136240.1, forward strand.
TTCTTAACTCACATTCCCATGTCCCACTTCACTGTACATTTATGAACCTCCTCTTTGGTTTTCCTCGAGGGATCTTTCTAATTGCAACCTCACCGTCCTTTTGTAAGGATAATGATCCTCCTCACATAATGTAGTGTCCCTGCATTTATCCTCAAAAGGTCTAACATGAGCTGTTCATTCCTGATCCATAAATCCTCATCACTCACAGAGAGAACTTCAACATCTTCACTTTTGTCTCCTGACTCTTTCTCAGAGCTGCTGTCTCAAAGCCAAAAAACATGGCTACTCTCACCATGCTCTTGTATACTTTTCTTTTCCTTTCTGCTGACATCTTTTTTGTTACACCACATCTTCCACCACCCATTCCAACTTGCTTGCATACACCTCTTCATATCTTCCTCACATTCTCTGTTGTTCTGGACTGTTGACTTCAAGTAAAGTCCTCCAGCTTCTTCACCTCTGTCCCCTGTTTCAATAACTCCTCATTCATCTTTCTGCAGAATATCTCCTCCTCTAGGTCATATGCTACCTGTGGGATATAACCACTTACAACAGTGAGCACTGTCAACTTCCAGCTTCAGACTCATCATGCTTTGATAGGGATCTAAAGCTCCCTTCATCTACAGAACATTTTAAAAAACTCAGAACTTCTACTATATTTCCCTTTCCATCAACACTACGGTAAAACAGCTTGAGCCTGTTTCAAATCTTCATGCCTTGATTCATTTCAATCTGGTTTCACAGGATATCCACTTTTCTATGATCTTTTATGTTGACCAAATCTCAAGATCTCCCTGTCAAAGTCCCAACATTAGAAGTTCTTACTTTCTCCTCTCCTTCTCTGACCAACAGTAATCCAATTATCACTGGCACCCTGTAGTTCAACAGCACCAGTGACGGTCATTGTGATTCCAAGCCATGACCATAAGAACCTTATGGAAGTTCTGTTTGGAATTTGCATACTTGATTGCCTCCTTTCTGACACAACCCTCCATATTTTCCGGACTTGGGACCTGCACATGAAAACACAGAATTGTGCCCCCTTGTGGTTACATTCAAACCTGGCACTTGAATCCAACGCATGATTTTAAAAACCCATAACCTTATGGACACACTATCCAACAAAATCCGTCTTTCAAAGATCTAACTGCCTTAAACCATACATTAACAAATGCTGTTTTTTGAGGTGCACTTGAAATCTGCAGCCGCTGCACATTTGACTGGGAGGTAAGTCCTTAGCTGCCACTCAAGAGTAAGCAGGTCCATATAAAAATTTTATATTTATTGACGATTCATTACCATAATTGACTGGGCAAGGGTTTCCAGGGGAAAGTAGATGTTGGCGTGCGCAATTTCTAAAGCTCAGAGAGGAAGAGAGTCCCTGTGAGCTCACATTTGCAATTAAAACTAGCCCCAGGGTTTTTTTTTTTTTTATTGTGTAAATGGGATGATTGCAACTCTCTTTTTCATTCCATCTTTTTCAAGTTACTGAAAAATAAAGATTTTAAACACACATTTTTTTTTCCTTTTGCCTATTGACACATTCCCTTTTACCATGCTATCCTTTGTCCAAACTCCTTTGTTCCTCCCCCTTTCCTTCTTATAACCAAAGAGATGGCAAGAGTTATGGCATTGCCTTCCCCCTTTTCAAGGTGTCAATCAATTTACATAAAATCAACTGTGCATGAAATAAGTTCATTGAAGGATTGGACTGTTGATGGTGATGCCTTGGGTTATTACCTCCTCGCCTTAAGTAAAAAGCAAAGGGGAAAAAAAGGCTATAATATCACTACAGCAGACATAGCACTAACTCTAACTCTGATGTGTATCAATCAATCAATCAATATGACTTTATTGTCCCACCCGGAGAGACATGGAGGCCAATTATATGAATAAACCTTCAAAATTTTCACCTGCCATGAATATGATCAACGATTACAGTTGGTCGTTAAAACAAAGTGAGTTTAGTTTGATGTTTGGAGGGCTCTTGAAGAGAATATGCTTTTAATTTAAAGACACAGAAGTGAATTCTTTAAAAAAGGAACATCAGTTTTTTTTTTGTTCCTCTCCTTCATTTGAAATTCATGTAGAGCAGAGCAGATAGTTATACTATTCTAGAACAGGATTTCTAATGAAACTGACAGCCAAGCTGCAAGGCCTTGCTCAATTATTCAAAAGATTGGTGTAATCTTTGTCATTTGATGTTTGCCCACATTTGTACAAGTTATACAGTTTGTTTGATCCCATAAGAGGATGAAAAACAAGCATTCATGGCCATTTCTGTCTGATGTTTGTGACATGACATAATGCAGCAGGAGAGAGACGTAAAAAAATAGGAATTAACAAGCAAGGAAGAAGCAATGTAAGGCCAAAAACAGATCAAAGCAAAAGTCAAATGACAAGCTGTAACTGCTCATTTGATGTCTGAAAGGGTTCTTTACAAATGTCTGCATGCTGCATGACATGACTAACAAAAAGACAGTTTTTATCAAAGCCAAAGAGAACCTACATCAGTTCAAATTTTCCTTGAGAATGAAACCTAAGTCTCAAAGACACACTTTTCTCAAGTGAAACCACATTTTATTTATTCCCAACATTTTTTTAAAGTACTTTCCAAAGATTACATATTGTTTCAGGGAAACAATATTTAATCACTTGACTTATATCTTCTCTCCAAGTTGACTTTGTGTTACAAAATATTATGTATCGTTTGCTTGTGGTGCAAAACCAAATCCAGCCCAAAATTCGTGCACCAATTACGCCATTTTAACATGATATGTGCGCTGTACACACAATATAAAAGCTATACATACGTAAAAAGTCAGTTTGACATATGTGAAACAGTACTGGAAAGCCACAAATTTGCAAATGCATCAAGCAAAACTCACGCACAATTGCGTAAGATATAAATAATAATTGCGTATGAACTATATGTAAAATACCCAGAAGCCGCTTAATTTTCATCCGACCCAAACATTTTGAACAGCTAAAAAAACGAATTTATATAAGGACCTGTCAGCCCAAACCCTCGATGGACATCTGTGCACATTGACGAATAATGAATGCAAAGAAACACTTATGAATTACGTCTATCATGCATGTATCACGATAGACTGAAATTTCATATGTGGAAAATGTGCAAAATGTCCGTAGTGGTTGTGTGACATAGCCTTAAGCATGGGTATGCTCAGTCTTTCCGAATATGACCATAGAAAATTATAATTTTTTGTTGATGATAGATGCTGTTTTTGTCCAGTTTTAATATAGACAGTGCTTAGGTTTATTCTAAAACACAAGACACACCGGACTATAATCAATTTTCTCCTGTGTTGTTTTTATTTAAGAAGATTGATGGTTGGATTGAGATGGTCTGCGAACCACGTCCAACCCTCAGGCCATATTTTGCCTGAGTGTGTTGTGGAGCTTCTCACAGATAGCAAATTACAGACTAACATGGCCAGGGTGCAGTGTGCGTTTATCTAAAGCTTCTTGGTGTGTATTTGTGTGTGTGTGTGTGCGTGTGTTTGTGCAACATTTGCTTTGGGTGATGCCTCCTCTGTGGTCTAAATATCACTAGTATTATCGCTGTGCTGTCACCCCTGGCCAGGCAGAGAATAATAGGAGATAATGAACTGTTCAGAGCCTCACACGCACACACTCACAAACAGACACACACTCCTCAACACCAGCTGTTCATTAACCAAAGTATGCAAACGAAACTGCTGACCTCCACCTCCCCTGACTATAAGCCCCCTCCCTCCTCTTGTTTCCCCTCTTTTTCAAGCTGTCTCATCCGCTTCAACTCATCATTCCTTCTTTATGCCTCCTCAACTCCTCTCTTTTCTATATTTTAATTTTCTACATTGTACCATTTTCTTCTTATGTCTTTTTTTAATTTATTTTTATCTTTTTCCTTTTCTCTACATCACTCAACATCCTCGTTTTTTTCTCCTAATATTTTTTCTCTCTTAAATCCTATCTCAAATAATTCAGCACTTAAAGTACAACTTATAGACACATTCTTACTCTTAGAAGTACGGCTGCCTGCTTATCATAGGTAACAACTCTCCACCTATTTGGTAAACCTGCCTGACCTTGTTTTCTTTCAGAATTACGGAATGAAAAAAGACTCCCCTGCACTCACAGGACATGCACTTCACTTCCTCCAATATTTATGCATGCATCTTTTATTGCAAAACATTTTGTTAAAATGCAGTGTTATGGAGAGAAAGACAATCTATAATTTATGACTTTTCATCTAGCTACCAGCCATGTGATGGGTCAGTCTCATAGTCAGAATGCGGTGTTTCAAACTGTTGTGTCCACTTGTCTGACTTGCTTATAAATGTTTGCCCTTTTGATAATATGAATGCTTAGAAATCAACTCTTCTGTGTTTTGGCTTTGTGTGCTTGAAACCAAACAAATGAGCAGCCAGCATCCTGAAACATTGACGAATTTTGTCAGGGCCTCAGGCGTTGGCTCCCATAAACTTTCTCAAAGACACCAGTCTAACACAAAGGCACAGATTAAGCACATTTATTATCCTTTTGCCTACTTGCAATGCTACACCAAATCTGTTGGACTGTTTTATTTATTTGCTGCTACGTGTACAAAGAAAGGCAGATTCAACTTGTAAATTTACACAATAAGTACAATATATTCTTTATAAAGTATGTATCGTGCTTGGTAGTGACAACAGTTAAACTCAGAAGTAAAAAATAAAAAATAGAGTGATTGGTGGGATTTAAAAGTAAAAAAAAGACATTTCCCTGGTGGGCTATCACTGACTCACCTGCTGGCCTGTCACTAACAGTATGGAGCCCTCCTTTGCATGCACCACCTGCCGGAAAACATGGTCGAGGATGAGGAGCTCACTCCAACAGTTCTGCAGCAGCTTCATCTGGTCGTCCACCTGGTTGGAGTGGCATAGAAAGACAAAAAAAAAAAAAAAAAGGGAAACTCATCAGCTCATCTGTTTGCTTTTCTTCTTCAATACAGCTGTTACAACACTTTGTTGGTGTGGCTGAATGCAGTATCCAAACCTGTCATCGCTGCAGTTTGTATAACTGTCAGTGCCCTTTTTTATTAGCAGTGTGAGAGAAGCTTTGAAGATAATGCGGAAATATGTGACAGAATAACCTGTGAAGGTTTGAAGAGTTTACTTACAAGTGTTCAACTAATATTAACATTTTTTGCCTTCATCGCGAGCTTTGGAAAATCCCTGAAAATGATGGATAAATGATTCGGCATTCAACTAAAACAGGATTGTGTATCTTGGAAATAAAGGCTTACATCAGGAAAAATATATTTTTTGGCCTAAAAACTGCTCAAAACTTAAAGCGCAGACAGTATGTCAGCCTTAGCAGCTTGTAAATATCACAGGCAGCTGTGTACAGGGCAAACTTGCTCACAGGTCAATCGCCATTGATTGGGTGCATGTTTTTTTTAAAATCTTTCACAAAGCTCTAAAGTCCCCAGCACTAACTCACAAGCATTCTCATGTGAACCTTTCCACACACCCAGTTAAGCACTTTCGCTATGTGTTTGATTTAACAATGTTTCCAAGTCTGTTTGCCCATTGCCAGGAGTTTCTGAGTGATTCCACAGATGATAATGATTAAGTAGAGGTTTTTTTTTTCTCCCCCAGAATGCCAGCCGCAGCCTCCCAGGGATCTGTCAGATGAACTTGGGAAGCTGACACAGGTGAAACGGTGAAATTGAAAAACAAAACAACCTCCTCTATTGTAACAGCTCATCTCTTCCCATGCCCATCTGTGTTAATCATTATCCAGAATAGTCAGACAGTCAAAAAGGGCCGAATTGAAAAGAGAGGAATGAGGAAAACTGCATGTGCGTCTATCCCCCTTTGACCCCCCCAGTGGTGGACAAACATTGTGCTCTTTGTAGCGTAATTGGGACCAATGTGGGCACGTTGGTGTGTGAATGACTTCAGGCCTGTGGGAACTGACAGTGTTGATCGTCGCCAATGTCAACCACTTTCAAGGTAAAGAATGTGGATCGATGGTACAATTTTGTGACAGAGGCAGGTGCAGCTTAAAGACACCTGAAAGGAATGTTTTTTTTTTGTGCTGTCTGGAGATTGTTCAAGAACTCATTTGTTGAATTCAGATGACCTTAGGTACTCCTGTAATGTCAACAACTGTAACTATTCTGAAAATGTCAAGCAATTTATCACCTACTCTAGCATTTCTTTGAGGTTGGCAAGGTCTCAAATCAAGTTAGATGTTTTGACTACTGACTAAGGGTTGAATTCGAACCATATCTATTGACTCTCCAGGCAGACATAATAGCAGACAACACTGTGATGGAAGATGTGAACAACTTTAGAAGTTATAAAGAGTTTTGGGTACAGTTTTAAAATGTATGAGAACAGATCTTGTAGAGGCTGCTGTAATAATACCCACTTTTTTTTTAACACATTTTTTTTTTTGCTAAGGGTGGCAGTGATTACGTCTTCATTAAGTCCTATTTTCCTTTTTAGTACACCTAAAAAGGCTGTTTTTTAGTGAAAGGTGATATCAAATAAATATTAGATTTTTTCTAGTTTTCCTGAAAAGTGAAGCACAATCGAAAAAACGTATTGTACAGGAAATTTGTTCACACCAAAAAAATAAATATATATATATTTATCGTCATAATAATAAAGCATAAATAAAAAGGTAAAGTGTAGTGTTTCAAGCAATTTATTGCAAAATACACTATGACAAATTTCATTTTTTATTAGTTAAAAAAGAAAGAAAAAGAAAGCAGAACAAAGTTCCTTTTCTGACAGCATCATATTCTTTTTGTCACTCCCCTCCCTATACATCTATTTTGTGTGTCTCAAACACAAAAGTAGAGAAAAATTCAAATGCCTTCATTAAAGCCATAAGACACCACGGATAGCCGTCAAAGAAGGGTGATTTCTATCCTCTGCCCTGATCCACTTCTCTTTGCGCCTTCATCTTAGGATGCTGGAAACGTGTGTGTGAGAGTACATGTAAAGCAAAGGCTCTTCAAAGTACCACTGCTTGTCACTGGTGCTGGCAAGTGTCGGGGTCCTCATCAAAGGCCTGTCCTGACTCTGCCCGCCTGGAAGCTCCTCTCTGACAAGAGGCCCGGGCCATCAAAGGGGGGCAGCTCAGAGGGGATGACGACGGATGATAGCAAACCAGATGAGGGCACGGGACACCCGCTTGGAGGACGGGGACCGGTGACAGACAGACAGGAGTAAGGGCGGACTAGGGGTTTGGGTTCAGCTCACTGACCTTTTAAGCACCAGTGACACGAGCCGTTTCCCTGACAAGCTCTTCCTTTGCTCTGTCAAACAAGCAGAAGCGGAGGCGCCTGATCTTACAAGATGTGCTGCCTGCTCGCGCAGATAGTATAGAGTCTCTGACGTGGAATTGATGACTGCTTTGTCTTGTGGTTTCATAAAAGCAAAAAGGCTGATTATCATCTCTGTGTGAAGAAACAGAGACTGACTCCTCTGTGATATGGTATGGCAAAAATGTACTAAGAAAATAATGAGATAATGAGAATTAATGAGAAAAGCTACAGTACCAATAAAACTTTGCAATCTGTGCAGATATTTAATACTTAGTTAAGGAAAATTTAGAAAAGATACATTTTTGTGTCAAACTGTTTCAGAAGATGTTGACACATGAAGAAAAATAAGAGCAGCAATTATAATCCAAAAATGCAAAGTGCAAAAGTAATGCACTAGGATATAAGTAAAGTCATTGCCATACGAAATGTGACGTTTGTTAAAAACCAATGTTTTTTTCTAATTGGGTATCAATGAGCAATGTACTTCAGTTTTCAACCATCATTCACTGGTGCAACTGTCTACCTGGCCATGACCTAGCTTAAACAGAGTGGCTGTTCTACCAGATCAGCTATGGAATAAAGCATAAATAAAATACATAATTTCCAGGACAATAACTGAAACTTTTGTTGTTGTTGCAGGAGACCTGTCCTTGAATGAAGCAAACCCGTTACACGGATTTAGATACTTTGATGCAAGACTCTCCAGAAAATGCTTCAAATGAGTTTCAAAATCCACATTTAAGCTTACTTTTCAAGGTATGATCTATTTATTATTTAAATATCATAGCTCATCTTTAGATTTCTGGAAGAAAAAAGCACAGAGAAATTCTAAGGAGGAACTACTACTTCAAGCAGACAGCAATGAAAAATACATATGCTCCAAGAAACCAATTTACCACCTTTATGATCGTTCAGGCGAGTGGGATCAATGCCCGGATCAATCGCTTAGCCCATAGCTTTTGTTCAAAACCACCGGCTGAGATTAATGGAATTTCCCAGAGAGAGAGAGGTAGAAAACCAAGGAGATGTGTGTTGAGAGGGAATGGAAGTGCCAGGCATGGAATGAGAGAATGAGAAAAGACTTGAGGTATACTGAGAAAATAAAACATGGAGATTAAGAGCATGTGTTCCCTTCTTATTCAAGAAAACGTAAATTAATTAGAAATAGAACATTCTAATGCAGGCTAACAAATGTAATGTTTATTCATAGACCCCTGCTAAGAGTACAGCAATTATCATATGTGGAGTCAATGTACTAGACCCCCACCCCCACCCCCTTCCTACCTCCCCCTTCTTAGGCCGGATTTTGGTCTAGAGCCACAAGCATTGTTAAGCTTCGTGGGCTTTAACGAGAGTACACAGCTGGATCTGATTTTAATAAGTAGCTCCATTTTTGATGTAGCCTAATGAACAGATTAATGGAATCTCCTTCTGTGGATTCTTAATGAATGAAGAAAAACATATTTTTATTTATTTTTCCTATTTGCAGGAAGGAGAACACACACACAAACACAGACTGGGAATTTATCTGATGACTCAAACACAAACAAACGCTTCTATCTTTCCTCGGTCTTTGCTGGAAGAGCATCAATGCCGTCTCCGGGTACTACAGGTGAGATTTGAAGCTCACATCAATGCGTGCACGTCTCCACCAGCCAACCTTTGGTGCAGTCCCTGTCTTGGCATCTGTTCGCCTTGAGCCAAACAGGCTCTGTATTCACCTGGGAACGGGCTTTAATTTACCTAGAACAGCGCCTGTTGTGTTTTAAGTGTTGCAAACACTTAATTATGCTGTGCTTGTCAGTGCACTGTGGCTCGTTCCAGCTTAGTTCATTAATTTAATCGAGGACTCAGTGTGGGGTATCATCACCCACAATAACATTCTGATCATTTTTAGTCATTTGAATAAATTAGCTAGAAAGGCATCACATGTCCTCGAGTGGTCAGGGCACCTAACTGTGAAAACTCATGCAACCCAGCTGATAAAATCCTGCTGTAGGCGTCTTTTTTTTGTCCAGTTCGTCCATCCTTTGGATGAATATCAAACAATTTTGGAGTCTGGTTTTATTTTGAGATCAGCAGATTTCTTTGTAAAATGATCAAAGGCAGCTTCTAGTTTTTAATGAAATGTGTCCCCATAAATTAATTATTTGAGTAAAACAATAAAAACAAACAAAATAGAATTAAATTAATGAATAATTTCAAACATTCTTAGAATTCTGCTAGTTTTAGGCGTAGAGTGGATGTTTCTAAACGCTCCTAATGTTGCAGAAGCTAGGAAAAACTGAAAACAGTATTTTCCCTCCTTATTGGAACAAAATCAGCTCTCACTTATCGTGGCACATACTCCATTTGCACCTCAGTCCTGTGGCTTGGTGATAAGAATGCTGGGAAAAGGAACAGGTGACAGGTGGCATTGCTGCAGTGAGAGGGGGCTGCATGTTAAGGGGAGGAATGATAATACTGACGATGATGTACGAAGCAAGCAGTTTATCAGACCACAGAAGTAAACGGAGGATAAAGCAACAAGAGTCTGCTGTTTACCACTGATCCACCTGTTGTTTGTCTTTCCGAAACTATAATTTCTGTCAATTCAACGAACATTTTCAATTGTTTTCCAAAGGAAGAACAAAATAATGTAAGTTTAAAATGCAGTAAACAGGAGGAGGGTGGAGGTTGTTGACCTGACAGTTAACCACATTTTTTTTAATTGGATGAGCACCTATATTGTGACATTCAGCTCACTTTACTTCTTTTTATATTCATTTAGTAGCTAAATTAAACAAATATGTATTTAAAAACTGTTTAATGTGGATTATGGGAACTGCATGCCACCAGCAGCTGTTTGTTGGTGGGGTGCAAAACTGATCCAGCAGATCAGGTAAAGAAGAATGATTATATGATTATCTTCAACTGAGCCCACAAATGATGGTTTCATTTATACTGTCATTACGGCTCCAGTGGCAATTGAGATTCCACATATGTAGCCTCAGAAATCTTCAAGCATGACACAACAGGTCCAGGATCCGCAAAAAATTATCTACAATTCTTTTGTTTAACATTTTTCTTTAGCAAAATGTTCATTTTAGTTTTTTAAAGTTTAACCAGGGTGCTTTGGTTGTTATAGAAAGCCTTTTGGTGGGATTTAAATAAATGATTTAAACTGAAAGAGAAACCTTTCAGCATTTTTGTTATATTTGGAACATTTAGAAAATGAAAAAAGTTAAAAATTACCAGTTTTTTTAAAGGTCTTCTGTCACAGATTCACTCAGTATAAAAATCAAAGCATTAACTTTTCTTTTAGCAAACCCTGCAGACCTAAAATGGCATCATCCAAGTGGTGAGAAAACCAAAAGTCAAAAACAACCAGACATCCAGCAGTGAAAACACATCAAGCAAATCTAACTATGGCCAACAGTTTGCAAAGACAAAATAACACAAGCTTCTGCTTAGAAATACTACATGTTTTACAATACAAAACATAGACATGTGTCTCTCAAATGCTATAAATCTGATCTGAACCTTTTGCTTAAACCTGTTTACATTTTATATTTCAGGGAACACAACAATATTGCAGTTTTTTCCTTGCTCAAAATTTTGAGAGAGAAAAAAAATCAAGGTTGTTTCTTGTCAGATTTGATAGTTCAAATGTTTTTCCTTTATTCTCTGTCGGTTTTTTGCAGGCAAATCAATGAATTTCTTTTGTAAATTAAACACAATGAAAAACGTTTTTTTAGTATTGTGTTCTTGGATTACATGACACTAACAGATTGCATATGCTGAGTTAAACATTAAAATGTTTGAAACAAAGATTTTTATCCTCTGAAGTTGTGTTTACTCTGAGAAAACAGCTCACTACAACCTTTTCTGCTCCTGAAAAGTCACAGACTTTTTCACAGGCAGAACATGCCTGCAGGAGTTTGTGTGTGTGTGTGTGTGTGTTTGGCTGCCGACTGCATTTACTCAGTGTGTGCTGGCCTGAGAGCACAAATGCGAGCGAATGAATGCTGTTTTGTATGAGTGCGTGCCACAAGGAATTCTCTGTGTCTGAGTGTGTTTTCCATGAGTGTGTGCACGCCCATGTCTGATCAATATTGCTGAGGCATGAGATTGATCGGTTCCCACGGTGACCACATTAACAGACTCTAGAGGCTGACCTTTCACCCTGAGGAGACTGCATTTGATTGGGCATACTCTTCCTCTCTTCACATCACCTCATCAATCTACTCAGCCCAACATTTTTTACTTTTGTCGCAGACATGCTGTAGTGAAGGTAAACAAAAACACAGGCGGTAATTGGGCATGCCCTCTGTCCTTCCTTGCCCATGGTCGTTTGTTCTTTTAGCCCCAGCATCATGTTTTTGCCCTGAGCTGAAACAAGTTGTTAGTCTAATAAGGCTATCTGGTTTTGGTTAGGCCTCACCTCAAAGCACAAAGAAAACACCAATTGGAAATGGCATGACTGCACACTGAAAAAAACAAGTTTGCTTTGTAAATATTTAGATAATAAATGAATAATATAACAAAGATGCTCTTAGAATAAACTTTATATGGCGTCTCCGAGAGGTAAAAACTGTCATGAATTACCCTGGCTAAAGTTAAGTTGTTTGGTCTGTATGAGCACACATCTCACAGACAAAAACATCTATGAGAATGTAAGAGAAGCGTGCCACTACATTCACGAGGAAGTAAAAACAAAGTATCTCTGTGGGTCTGTGTGTTGCAGCGGGAAAAACATCTTGTTTTCTCAAGGACACCGATGATAGCAACAAGCACTACTCTCAGTTTCAGACCAGTGCAGGGATTTCAGGTTGACTCAAGCATGCCCAAACTTTCCTGTTCTGTTTTTACTCAATGCATATTAAAAAAAAAAAAAAAAAAAAAAAAAATCAATACGACAGGAGAATGGCTTGGTGAAAGGCCAGGCTTGAATTTAAATCTGATTTTTTTTTATCTTCACATGGATTCAGAAGTTAATGCTATGAGTCTGAATGACAAATTAAAAGAAAAAATTCTACTCACTGCTGTAGAAAATGTTTTCTGGTGCATTTCTGTGATATATTTGAAGACGTTATCTCCGTCAAAGAGTAAAGGTTGAATACTAGTCAATACAGAGTTGTTTTGAGCAATCAGCTTCATCCTTTAATGAAACATTTATATTCCCTAGAAGCTGATCTCTTCAGTATATCAGTGCCCTCTTAAAGAAATTTGTGTTAAAAGAATTGCTTTTTAAGTACGGGATAAATACAAATATATGCAATGGTCATTTAACAAAAAATAACAGGTTATGTTTGACTTTTTAGCTCTGATGTTACAGAAACGGTCATCTTAAAAAATAAAGAAAGAAGCTATTTTAAAGACCCACTCCAATGAATATGTCTACCTGTGTTTTTTAAAATGTTCTTGTGGCCTTTTCCTCATGATGGAGGACATATATTAAGAAAATTAAGCTTAAAACTGCCTTTTTGAGTATTTCTTTAACTAAACTGTTATGAATCAGGAGCAGATGAAAAAAGCAATGTGTTGGAAAAAGCTTGTAGTTGTGACGTAGAAGCTACAACAGCAAGTTCCCTGCTTCATTCTGATCGATGGATAGGTTTGTAGATGACAAGATCTATGCATATCTTCATTTTCTGCGTCCAAGCTGGCATTTGGCTCAAAACTGTACAGCTTGGATAGCTCTGATATTGCTTGCCATTTTTTTTTTTGCACTGGTAATGTTAGGATGCGGGTGTAAGGGGCTGTAAGCTAGCAGAAGAGAATATAAACAAAGGGATGATGGGGAGTAGAGGTGGGCTTACTCTGCACCAACAGTCCCGCCCACAACTCAGAAGCAAATTTCTAATGAACTATCGCCGCTCTGCAGAAACTGTTTTAGAAAACTATACAGTTTTTTTTTTTCATTTTGGCTAAAAACGGGATAATCATCATTAAAAGACCACTGGGAATGCTTTAAAAAGTTCAAAAGATGATCGTATTGGGACTTCAAAGATTGCTGATCCATAATTTTAAAGTAAATTTGCAAAACCTAATCAAAGTGAACATTCACAGAATGGATAGGTTAAATTTTCATTTTGTAGCAGTTTATGATAAACAGTGTATTCTGTGGTGATATCTTGAAAAATACACACAAAAGTAGGTTATGAGAAAGTCATTTATTCGAAAAATAATTTCTTTAGAAAGTTAATCCATGGTTGTATATGGCTTAGAGTCAATACGATTTGTTTTGACACTATGTTTTCAGGATAGGTAGAAAAACCCCACCACACACACACATATGGGCACAAAAAGAAAAAAAAAAACACACAAACAAAATCTTAGGGCTTAGAGCTAAGAAGCTATCAACTAATTATCAAAAAGACAGAGAGGCGCTAATCAATTATTCACATGAACATTAGGCCGCTAATACACTCGCAGCCCAGGGAATGGCTTCTCCCAAAAGTAATCTTTCCTCTTTCACTCAAAGACGCAACAGACACACTTAAATGCAATAATGTCAAGACCTTAATACTTACACAAACACACACTTACAAATCTTTGGTAATAACATCCATACGTACACACACCTTACTCCTGCTGCTCCGGACTCCAACCTACAGACCTTTCTCTTTTATCAAACGCAGACAGAGAAAATGCCTGTTGTCCAAATGTTAAGTGAGTGCTACGGCTTTAGTCTACGAGGCTCCTGACTGGGGTTCTGATCATGAAAAATCCTATTGATCCATCAGCACTCCTTTACTGATTCCTCCGAGCACACAAAACAACATCACCTAGAGGTTCATCTATCAGGCAATCCGCAGGAGTTTAAACTTGGCTTTTGGATTTTTTTGCTTTGCAGTTTTTGAGCTACAATTTCTGACTTGGTGGTTTTAAGGTAGGGTGTGAAAAGTATAGATTTTTAAATGAATTGTAATATAGAGAAACATTAAATTGCATGCCGGGATCTGCAACCCTTGTGCTATCCTAGGCACTTTAACATTGGGAGTGGGGTCATCTAGACCCACAAGACAGTGCGCTGAACCTTTATTTTTTCAATGATTTGTGATCTTCACTGATGTCCATGGATTACATGAAGTCTTTCCACCTTTATGTCAATGTAAGGGTGGGGTCATCTAAGATAGCACAAGGGTTAAGATACTACAACAATTAGACCTGTTCAGGGTGCAGCCCAACACTAGCTGGGACAGGCTCCAGCAACCCCATAACCCAAAATAGAATTTAGTGTGACTCAGGAGGTGGATGGATCTATTACAACAACAAACATGAGTAAGAATTACTTTATATTTACATGGGGATTTTTGTTTTAACGAGTTTCAATCAAACCGCATGAATTTATGGACTGATTTTTTTTCTTTTTTGGAGTAGACTATAAGAACTGGTCAAAATTGCTGTCTATCTGTCTATCTGTTAAATTAAAAAGCATAGAAGAAACACAAGTGACAAACAAGACTGGAGGCTACAGCTTAGGGTTTAACATTTTGAATTATTCAGTGTAGATCCTTATCAGCTCCTTTTTTACGTCATACCCTGCCACCCAAACACGTATGTACTAGGGATACCACAATTCTCAGTTTAACACCGAACCGTATGCTGGACCATTGAATCGAATCATGGGGAAAGTGAATCGCTATATCCCTACAACAAACCACTGTTTACATTGACAGTATCAAACACACATGAGACAAACTTATGATTTATTGTTTTATTAAAAGTTACTTAGTATAAGCCAACCAAAAGGTTTTTTCACGTTGTTCCTGGCTTATTAGCAAATAAAAAAAGAGATTTTTCCTCAATTTTAAAGTTTTTTTTGTTGTTTTGCAATAGATCATAAATCCAACCAAAACAAAACAGACCAAAAAATTGAAGTTTGAACCAAATCATGGGGAAAGTGAATTGTTGCATCCCTGCTATGTACCCATAGACACAGATGTGCATTAAACCTTGACGCAAACCAGAAGACTGAAACTGCTTTAAAATGCAGAGACTGGCGCTGTGGTGTTTTCTGTCTGAGAGATGGGGAGACACAAATTCCCATTAGCATGTGACGCTCTTGGCTTGTTGTTCACTGTTATTGCCTTAAGGAGGGGGAGGCATAGAGGGGCTTGGGTGGTGATTTTTACAACAAACAGCAGTAAATCGATACCCAAATGTGGCCCAGATCAGAGATAACAGTTTTTGATGCGCACATTAAATATCTGTATTATATAATTGAGCACTTCCGTGTGATACATAAAGCACCCAACTGCGAGGCGGATCTAACTCACAGTGCTGCAGAACAGATGGATGCTTCTCCCTGAAGGGTATCTCCAGGCCTACTCTGACATGAGCTGCCATGAATGCATCTGGATTAAGGGAGGGATGCCTCTCCGTGGTACGTTGCTGCAGGCTTGGTAATGCTGCTGCACCTGATGGGAACTGCAGTGCAACATGTGGTGTTGTAAAGCTCTGGTCTGTGAACAAATGAAACTGTGGTTTGCCACCTGAAATCCTTGTCTATCTTGGTTTTCGTTCAGGATTGCTGGTTCATTTCTAGGATTTTAATGTGCCTGTCGACACCTTTTTCAACAAGTCTCATTTTGAAATTTTTGGTTTATTGCCCTTTAGTGTTTCGGCTTTCTTGAAAGTCCCACTTTATCCCCCTCTGAGAGGGTGCAATCCTAAAAGAATACAGGCCTGTCACAGCTAGTACCATGCCTTCATTCCACATGTATGGAATCGTTTACGTGTGGCTCCTGCCAGCATTGCAGTTATAGCATTTGTGGAGGAATTAAAAAATAGACTGACAGGCTTCGGGGGGAAGAAAAGAGAATGGTGTGCGAGTAGTAAAAGCTCCCAGTCGGGTGTAAAAGAAAGTTGAAAAAAAAAAGAGAGGAAAATTAAAACCAGCAAAAAAAAGACGCACAATAAGCAGAAATAGAGAACAGGTGTCTTTATCCCACTTTGTCCAAAGAGCCAAAGCCATTTTCTCAGCAGGGTTTCTGTTTGGCGTGCTGCCCCAATGAAATTTCTCGCCCGTCGTCACAATACAACCACGATGTCTAATGTTACCCGTATGTACTGAATACATCAGTCATCAGTGTGGTAGTTCAATCAGCCGCCTTACCAGTTGAATATAAATACCCCTCCACCCTTAAAGTGTAAAACTATCCGACTCTGCTCCACTACTGTCTTATCTATTGTCTCCTGGAACCCCTGACCCCACCCCATCACCTCAAAAAGCTTCCCCACTCCCTGACCAGAATAGACAAGCCGTAAATAAGCATCAGAAATAGACATCGGGAGACAACTGTTGACAGCCCGCTGACAAAAGCAGCAAACACTGCCGCAATCTCCATACAGGCTGAATTACATGCACATAATTAAGACCACACAATATGGGAACTTAAGAAACATGGGGCCACTGGTTGTGCTTGCCATATTTTCCTAAGAACAAAAAGCACATCAATGTTTTCTATGTGTGCATATATATATATATATATATATATATATATATATATATATATATATATATATATACCGTAATTTCCGGACTATAAGCCGCTACTTTTTTCCTGCGCTTACAGCCGTGCGGCTTATTCAGTGACGCGGCTAATTTATGGATTTATTTGGCGGCCGCCGTGTACGTATTTTCGGACACGGTGAATAGTTTGAATTCTCTAACACCAAACACAAGCCATTTGTTTTTTCAACACACCTCTAAGCAGCCAAACAGCATGGAGCTCACTTCAGGTCTTAGACACTTCAGTCATGGTTCCACAAAACGAAACACGCATGCCCGGCCGCATCCCAGAATCCTTTGGTGCCATTAGACCCAACGTGCACGTGATCGCCACTACAATATGATGCAGCTTTCAAGTTAAAAGCAATTAAAAGCAGCGTGAAAAAATCCACCATCACCAACGGGTTTGGAAAAGCCGGTCAGCTGCGTGACGGAGAGAACAGCGCATGTGGGAATAACATCAGCCTTTATTTTGTCGGGACACGACTGGAAACACAAATCGACGTGATCGTTTAACGGTTATTAAGGACTGAGCGGAGTTTTGCATTGAAACGCTCACAGCCTCCGTGTGAGCTGGAGACTGCGTGTCGTGTGAGCTGCGGGGCCGATGGCAGTCTGAAGGCTCCCCGTGTAACAACGCATCCGCCCCTCATACACAAACCGTACAGTATTAAGTCCGATTGCTCTGCACAGAAACGATTTGCTCCGTCCACCGGCGCAATGGGGACGAAGTGCTCCTTCTTGAAGCCGCCCTGGCCAGAGCTGTCGGAGTAGATAGGAAAGGGAGACAAGGAGCGCGCGGGAGCGCAGAGGCGTCCGCGGACCAACAGTGTTTGTTGTGGAAGGAAACTTCTGACCCACGCGCCGCGAGGAGGCGCTATCGCGCTGAGGCGCGCCCTTTTCAGTCGTCCCTGCTTTATTTTACTAGCGTGTTTTTTAACCAGCCCTGTTACTCCCATAACGCTGCCGCGACACAAGCGGAAGGAGAGCTGTTCCCGTTCACCCCTCCATGCACTGCTGCTACTTGCTCATTCTTAAACACGTACAACAGTGTGGCGAACCGGGCGTTGGCCCCGCCTTTAGCCCCTAAGACTCATGGGAAATGGGGGATCGCGGATGTAAATTTCCTCATCATAACTGAGGGATGTAATGTTGATTATATGGTTACTGTTTGTAATTTTATGTATGATACCTAGATTGTCAATAAGTAAAAAATAAAAATAAAATAAAAACCATAACTGAGGAACTTGTGAACAGAATAGAGGTGCATACTGTTTGGCAGATGCAGATATACTCACATAAACGAGCCTGAGGCAAAACTGACTCCACCCACTGTGTGCTAATAAATCACACTTGTTCTGTGAGTCAGGATGTGATCCGTCAGGATAACAATGTTGCCAAATCCATGCGGCTTTTACTCCGACGCGGCTTGTGTATGAATAAAATTAGTTAAACACGTGAAAATAGGTGGGTGCGGCTAGTAATCGGGTGCGCTTTGTAGTCCGGAATTTACGGTATATATAACCTTTTAGCCATCTGCTTCTTTCATTTAAATTACTGCAGACGAAAAAAAATCTATCTTATAGACAAGAAAGGAGACAATGACAAAATGGAGAATAACTTTACTGACATGTTTGCATAGTTTGTATGATTGACTTAGAGTTGAAGGTCAAAGATCAGCTTAAGGCTGCTGCAGCTTCACCTCAGACCTTCTGACCTTGTGGAGAAGCCAGAAATAATTTATCAGCAAAATACCTGTGCTTCTATGTTTAAGTTTGCTGCTTGACTGACAAATTGTTACCCTCAGGTCCTCAGGATTTTAGCAGATGCATTTATTTTTAATAGTTACTTGTTTTTTGTTTTTGTTTTTTACGTTAAAGTCCAAAGTAGAAATATTCAGAATAAAGATTAAATGTGGGCTTTCCATGATTATAAAACCCCACTGGAGGACCTGTATAGAGTGTGAAAGTTTTTACTTTGATAAAATCTTTCCAGTGTTAAGTTTTATTTATTTTTTCATTGTTAGCAGCTTCACTAACGTAATCAAGTTGCCATATTCACTTTGTTTACCCAATTTTGTTGTCTTATATTTGTTATATTTTCCCAATTCTTTTGCTTTCAAACCGCCTGTCTGTCTCCTGCCACTAATTTTACTGTCTGTTCCCAACTTGGGGAAGAGCAGCCATGTTACTTTGGGGGCCACAGAGGCTAACAGCACATCCTAGTCACCTGCATCACCGTCTTAACAAGCGGCATGACCTGCCAATAAAAAAGGCTTTTACCCTGATGATCTTCAAACAAGACTTAAACTCAACCTGCATTTTCTGCTGCAGAATGCCCAAAGTGCTTGGGAAATGCGAATCAGGCTGTGTTAAGTTGCTTGAAAATATGAAAAAATAAATAAAAAATTGAAAGGTGGTGGAGGTGATCTTTGCTTTCTTTTTGCAAAATAAATTGAACACAGAGGGCAATAAAGCACAGACAGAGAGGGTTTAACATGTTGGTGCAGGAACTTGGTTCAGTGTTGTCCCTGAGTTAAGATGTCCATGTGAACATGTTTGTCCATCTGTCTGTGTTCACACATATGCAAAGCTGCAGTTTGAAACTGTGGAGAAAAAAATGCAGTAAATATTCCTTAAGAGAGCACGGAGCACAAGCTAAAGGAAATGATGTTGAGGACAGTTGAGTCTATCATTGCTCAGAGCTCTGTAAACCTGTACTTCATGACAGCCTTTCATCCCTCATCAAAGCGTCAAGTAGATGAACAGACTCTGTGTATGTCCAAACCTTCCAGTCCCTCCCAATTGTCTCCTTAAAGCTGGATTTCCTCTGGGACGAGCGACCTTAAATCTTTTCTTTTAACAAGTTTCCTGTTCTTCCTTCCGGCCTCCTGCGATCCCGTGAGGTTTTACCTACTGTTACAGTTTTTAGAAGGGCTTCATTTCTCAGAGATCATCGAAGGATGAAAAAGTTTCTATTAAATCGGTCAGACACAAATGTACAGATTATGAAACCCATTTTCCGTAAAGCTTTGCACAATGTGCTTGTGATATATGATCATCGTATTAACTAACAGCAGGAAAGCACTTTCAGTGCCCTTCTGAGGAAACCTCAAGGAATTATTTCATGGAAACAGACCTGTAGCATCTCAGGTAAGTTTATTTGCTTATTTATATTTGACTTAGGTTTTGCCACAAGCTAAATCCAAAAATGTTCAGTTTCCTTGCAGGGGTACTGGTAAGAAAGGGGAAAAAAAATCAGGAGGGGCATTTTACAGTATTTCTGAATAAGAGAGAACAATGTTCTCCGCAATGGTCAATAATTCATAAATGAAAAGAGGCCTTTGTGAATCTCCACCACCCTTTCCCTCCCCATAAGTATCCCCTCAACTCCTGCTCTGACCCACTGCTACTGATCAAACAGATATTGTTACCTCTGAAATAGCAACTTAAAAAAACACACAGCCAGCCATGAGACCTGCCTACAGCAGGGGAGACTCACACAAGGGAGGAGAAGGTAAAAATAAGAAAGGACTATAGAAATACCCCCCCCCCCCAACCCGAAAAGATAAATGGATTTAAACACAAGAAACAGAATTTTGGTTGCGTTTTGATGAGGAGACAATGTTCAGTGTGTATTTTTGCATGTGTGTAAGGTGTTGTGGGGTGGAGCAGGTGGTGGGGGTGTGATCTATCACTGGACAAATGCTGGGCTGTGGGGGGTGGGGTGGGTTTGGAAGTGTGGTGTGAGGATAGTTTGTGGTAGCGGCTGGGGTGAGGTGGGGGGGGGGGGGTGTCAGGCAGAATGGTGCTGGTCTTCAAATGAAATAATATATCTTTGAAAGCCTACGCCCCGCGCCAGGCCCTGGGCCCATATATCAAGCCCAAGAGCGTCTGGTGGATCCGCTCCAGTCCCATTAACCTTCCACCTGTTCCCCCCTTGTACCCCCTACCTCGCCAACCTAGCGGTCCTTTTTTTCACCCTCCCCTGTTGTCCTTCACTATGCCTCCTTTCCTCCTCCCCCTACCCTTGGTTGTTGCAATCCCTTACTCATCCTTTCCTTTAAACTCCTCTTTCCTTATTTCACTCTTTCTATTCTTCTCTGTCTCTCAATTTTTCTCTTATTCTGTGTAGTGTCTGTTTTTTTCCTTTTTCTTCTTTAAAACACCCTGTTTTTGATCGCTAACTTCATCTGTATTTTTCCAGTTCTTTTTTCCCTTAGTTAATTTTTTTTCTCCCCTGATCTTTCAACTTCTGTCCATCTTTTTCTTCATCTTTCTTCAACTCACTGAAACTTTTCAATTTTAAAACTCAACCCATCTTTTACTTGATTTCCACTTCTTTCTTCTAATCCAGGGCTGCGGCTCATGATAACCTAACTAGCAGAATAATTCAAATGCAGTCAACCGGGAACACACACACACATCTTTGCCAACAGTTTGTCTGCCAACCTCACCTCGCTTACAGTTAGTCAGATCTGGGGTGTCAGAAGGAGCAGGGAGGGGGCACTGACCTCTGTAACAAGACTGACATTGATATCTGTGGTTTAAACCCGCTTAAGGCCGGGAAATATTGCCGGCGATAACAAAACAACAGTCGCTGTTTGACCTCGACTGTTGACGTGTTCAACATGAATCAGCTGATTCTGACATGGAGAAAAGCTGCTTTACATCGATATGAAACACATAAAAATGTTGCATAATGGCGCAAAGAATATAGACAGATAGACAGACAGACAGACAGACAGACAGACAGACAGACAGACAGACAGACAGACAGACAGACAGACAGACAGACAGACAGACAGACAGACAGACAGACAGACAGACAGACAGACAGACAGACAGACAGACAGACAGACAGACAGACAGACAGACAGACAGACAGATAGATAGATAGATATAATGACGTTAATTGTGTTACCGGTTTAAGAGTTACTGTAGTCAAAAGAATGTAAACACTAGAGCTAAAACTCTGGCGTTAAAGGGTTAAGAGTATGATGAGGTTGCTGTAGATCCTACATCACACCTAAACCGTCTTATTAATTACCACTTAGTTACCGAGTGTAAATAAAAAAAAATAAAAAACTGGCATCAAGAAACAAAGAGGTGCAATCAGCGGTCAACAAAAAGCAAGGACAGTGCCCTCACCCAGTCCAAAGAGACTTCTGGACACAAAATAAGCCTTTGTCTCTTCAATATTTAACACTTGTTTTTCATGATAAACAAAAAACAAATGTCTAAGTGTAAGGATAAATATGGTTTGTTTTTGTTTGTAAATATTGTTCAAAAGATCTAAATGCAGACATTTAGATGTTTAGCAACATTTAAAATGTGTCTAAAAAAACGAGAAAAACTTAAATTCAACTGTGACTAAACCAAAAGTTGAAAAAAAAAAAACGTTGGAATCTGACAGGAAACAGCTAAAAAAAACATGGATAACTGAAAAAAGGGGGCTGTGACAGTTGAACGCTAAAGCCTGGTGTGACTGAACGACACAAAAGTCATTAGAACATAATTAAACTCAACACAAAACATGACAATCAAACACAAACCAAGAAAAATAAAACACACCTATCAGTGCAGCGTTAAAGCCTTTGTTTTTTCATAGATTCAAGGAAACAACAGCAGTTTAGTTCCTGTATTAATGATCATTAGACATTTAAAAGTGGTTGTTTTTATGCATTCAATCCAAATAAAACTTGAATGTCAACATATGTCAGCATCTCCATTCACATACTGTATAAACAAGTGAGAGCAAATGAAGGATGAGCTGCTACAACGGTCCATCTTCACTCATCTTTGTCTTTCTTCATTCTTTTCTTTTTCTCTCTCCCCACTTTGCTCACTCTCCTCTCATCTCCGCTCTTTGATTCACCTCTGTTCTCTTCGCCTTTCCTTTCTTTCCCCCCAACCATCTGTTTATCCAATATGGCTGTCCCATCTCAGCTGGGAGCTTTCCCAGGGAGCCAAACTTCTAATACAGTTCCTCTTCAACATAATGACCCTCCGTTCTGTTTTTACCATTCTGCTACTTGCAGAGCAAAGCAAAAGGAGAAAAAAAACCTGAAGAACAAAAAAAAACCCAGTCTGAATCTCCCCCAATAAACTGTCCCTGGATGGCTAAACTGAGAAGTGAGGCTACATTTCAAAATGTCTTAGGCACTTTACTCTCAGCTTCGACTTTATCAGGTGGATGGGCTAAATATAGATATAAAGTTACACACCATTCAATGTTTGAAAAGTTTCAACTTTTTGACAAATAAATGAATTGTGTTTGAACCTGGAAATGACATCGAGACTTTCTCCAAGAATGACAGCAAATGCTTTAATCTTGCTATGTGATTTTTTTTTTTGCAACCATTGTCTTCACTTCTCTCGCCAACACTTTGGAAACCAGGTTTCCCCCTTGGAAGTTGGCAGACACACAATCCTCTGAGTTTACCATCTTTTTTTTGCAGAAATGCACGAGCAGCTTAAAGCTGTCATCTGAGATTTCATTGTTAATCAAACCTAAATGGATTTGAAAGATTTTATTTGTTAACAGTTTGGTGAAAACATGTTATTCCTGGCTGCCTTTTTTCTGTTAATAGCTGTTTTCTTTGTAAGTCAGACTTCATGGAACACAATGAACACTCAATGCTTAGAAAAATCGTGAAAAAAACATTTGTGAAGTAGGAAAAGAATCAAAAAATTTTAAATAGCATCGATGTGAACTTCAGCATTTTTAACACATCCGACAACTTGAAAGTCTTTATCGATTTAATGCTTGACTTATGGACAAAATGCCTTTGTTGCCCCAACATTACACTGTCTTTTTATAAAGGACCCACTCCAAATCAAAATTAAAAAATCTGTTGTTTTCTAGGACATAGTTTCTGAAGAGCAGCAGTAGTCTATCAGAAATCAGTCTTGCTGATTGGAGTGGGTCTTTAAAGACCCACTTTATTCACAATTGTGTTTTTGGTGTTTTTAACATGTCTTGTAGCATTTTTATTATGATCGCAGACATAAAATAACTTAAGATTACAACTGCGTTTCTGAGTGTTTCTCTATTCAAATTGGGATGGATCAGGAGCAAATAAAAACCTGCCATTTGAAAAAGCTGTCAGTTGTGACGGAGCAATGGAAATCAGCGGGCCAGAGCCTCACTGCTCTTGCTTTTAGTTTTAAAATTGGAAAAGGTTTTATGTAAAGTCACATTGGTTAGAGAAATGCTATGCAAATAAAATTTGATTTGATTTGCTTTAATTGCACTGGTAATGTTAGGTTGGGGTAGTGAGGGCTGTAAGCTAGCAAGAGAGACTGTAAATAAAGGGATGATGGGACATCAACAGAGGGTTACTTCCACGCCAACAACTCAGAGGCAAATGTCTGATGAACTTCTGGTGCTCTGAAGAAACTATGTCTTAAAATACGACATAGGTTTTAGATTTTGCCTGCATGATCATAATTCGAAGACCACTGGGAACAATTTTACAGTAGATAAAAATATAGTTGGAGTGGAACTTTAAAGGCTGTAGAGAGGAAAGAGGGTGTAGTTGCTTTGGTGAAAAGGGAGTACAGTAAGGAAGGTAAGACATAAACATATGAATCATCAATAGTCCCCGATTGCACTGCTAAATTCTCCCTTCCATTGTGTTTGTGGTGGGAGTCAGACTGGCCATCCCTGTGCCGAAACAATGGGGGACAGAGTAGCCTGGAGCCGGCCTTTAAAATGAGTCACTAGTACACACGCATACGCACACAAACATCGTAAAATCATGCAGATCCAAACAGGAACATTGGGAGAATTGTTGTTCAGCCAGTCCTCATCTCTTTACTATTTTATACTACAAACGGCAAAGCCAATATACAATACAAAATCTGTTATTTGTTACAAATGTACCTTCTTGTTTCAATTGTGTAATGTTTTCTTTTTTACTGCCCTTTCCTTTGCAATATATAAAATTTGTATTATCATCAACTTTCAGTTACAGAAAATATTTTTTGACCCGTGCAATAAAAGGAATAAAAGATAAAAATCAACAACTAAGGGTTCAAATGCATTACAATTTGTCATGATGTCATGTGCATGCTGCGCTACAAAACCAAAGCGTTCTCCAGCCACATGTTATTTTAACTCACACGATTTCTGTTGTGACACGTCTGCACAAGTGTGCCGAAGTTTTCCCATGAGAGCGGAACAACAGCCCATCTCTCTCTTTCTGCTTTCGTCTGCTTCTGCTTTCAGTGGGGAAAATATCTTCCTTTTTCAGAATGGAATCTGAAGCAGTTGGCCTTTTAATGTCTATTTCCTTTTTTTTATTCTTAAATTTTGAAGATTATCCAAATAAGCTGGATCCATCTTTAATTTATCAATTTAATTTACTAAAAACACAACATTTCAGGAAAATGTCAAAAAAAAAACTGACTAAAACAATACAAAATAAACATATAAGCATATGTATCTACTTTTACTCTATTTAGTTGCACAGACTAGAGTAAAAACAGCCCAGCATTTGTTTTTGGACATGCTTAGTATTAACAAAGTGAGCAGGAGGACAAACGGTACACTAAAATGTGACAAAGACATGATTTCTCCCTTTCAAAAACGCTTAAAAATATGGGGACCATTAAAGAAATGAGACTCTTTGGTCTCAAAATTTAATATATTTAAGAATCACGAACTGAACCTAAAAAAAGTGGGCTAAATATGTTTCAAAATAAAATCATTTCCAGTTCTATAAAACACAGTAATGACCCAGAAACCCAAACCTTTTAATCAGAACAAAACCAGCCATCTGCAGAATGTACTTTTTTTTTTTATTATGACATAAAGAACAGCCATCAAACTTCAAACTGTGCTGAACGCTCCTGCATTTTTTCTCGAGGAAATTATGGAAGGTAGTTATGTGAGATTGAGCCAAATCTCAGGGTTTAATCCAAAAAAGCTAACCAGTTTATTGAACTTTTAAAAAAAGCTATAAAATCATTAATTTGCAAATAAAAAAAGACACATAAGGCTTAAAGATTTGTTTAAATGATTGCAAGACACAGGACAAAAACCAGAGTTCAAACACACATAACCACACGGTCAAACATGCACCTGTCTACAGCTCACTTGAAATTGCCAAAACAACGCCTGCCAAAACTTTCCATCATCACATCTATGATTTAAAAAGCAGCAGTACGCCCAACCTGCCAGGGCATTACTGTCGACGTGTTGAAACCAATCAAAACTGAGGTATAAAAAGCTAACCCTGAATTCTAAAGTTCGAGTTGCAAGATATAAGCGTCCCTCATGTTATGCCTTATTCCCAAAAGCAAAGAAAGAAACTGTTTTTTTTTTTTGGACATACTTTCTGCAGAGCAGCAGGATTTCATTCGAAAATTGGCACGGAGTGAGCTGTCCCTGACTTCTAATCATCCCTTGCCCTACCAGTGCAACAAAAATGGCGAGCAATATCTGAGCTATCCAGCCGTACAGTTTTGAGCCAGAAGCGAGCTCAGAGGAGGAATACGAAGACGTTCATGGATCTATTTGTCTGCATTTGGATGCATCGGCATGGAGCAGAGCAGGGAGCTTGTGGCATGCTGACTCTAGCACCTACGCCACTGCCAGAGGCTTTTTCCAACATCTTTTTGTCTGCTCCTGATTCACAACGATTTGAATAAATTATTACTCAGAAATCAAATTTTATGCTTAATTTTCTCTCTGTATATAGATTACGAGAAAAATGCCACAAGAAGAAACACCAAAAATTCAATTTTCATTTTCTCCCTCCAAGTCTAAATTTTGCTCAGCAGTCCTCAGAATGGCTCCTGATGTAAAACTAGTGAGAACAGAGATCTGACAAGTGTGTGGGAAAATCTGCCAGAGACACAGCTAGCGCACTATTTATCCAAACCCCTTGTGCTTTAGATGACGCTTTAAAAACAGAGAAACTGGGGTGAGCTTAATTATCTCCCTCACAAGTGAAACACAGTCCTCGCTTTCAGAAAAAGAAACATGGGCTTTGTAATACAGCCCGCTTGCCTCTGCACTAAGCCCAGTTCATTGTGAAGCTTTTGTGACAGGCACTTGGTTCAATTACTATTAATATGGATAGTCATTAGACAAACATAATGACAGCTCATTCAGCAGCAAATCAGGGTGTGACCAACACTAGTAGCTGAGATAATTAAATTAGGAGACAGGAGCGAGGACTGGAGAGCTTTCAATGGAGCAGAAATTATCACTCAAAGTTAATGGGCAAGCCACACACAATTATTAGCTCTGGACACACCTTCAATGAGCCTTTGTGCATATGCGTACGTACATACATACTCATTAATGTCAGTAGGCGATACAATGTGTGCAAAATGTCATCAAGTGTTTTTCAAGTACCTTCATCTCTGTTGAAATGGGCAACGTTTTTTTAGTACGTATATTAGCATTTATTTTTCTCCTCTTTGAAAATAAAATTGTATTAAAAGTGTGGGGTAATAAATATGCAGTTGAGCCTTTTGGTGAAACAAGGTGTAAAACAAGCCGAAAAAAGAATTCAGACAAGGGAAAGGAAACAGGTGAGCACTCACTAATCAAATGTTTTTTGTGGCGCTCTAAACATTAACCTCCATTTAGAGGAAATGAAGCTTCATGTTCACAAAACACACAAGAAAGTCTCCCTTGAGCTCTGCTGGGATGAATAGGAGGGTGAACCCTGGTATTTTACTTGTGGGGCACAATTTTAATTTTATTTATGTTTTGTTTGGCATTAGGACAAATAGGAGGAACACAGACACTCAAACGGTCTAATACTAGTGAAGATGTCAACAAATGATGTTTTTGTACATTTTGAAGTGCTGAAATTGGAGTGAGATTTAGAACTGATGCAAAATAAGAAGTGGTTGATTGAAAGAGGCGCTAAGGTAGTGGTTTGAAATTTAATCAAGGTGCTGTTCTAATCAATGGCATTGCAGCTAAAACTACTCCCTGACAGAGGATGTATCTCTAACAGCACAACAGTAAATAATAAAGACGATTTCAATCTACAGAAAAAAATTAATAAAAAGTGACTGAAACAGACAACTTACCTTGAGTTCACGGAAGAATATGCTGCTGCGCGCCCATTCTACAATGGAGAAGAGTGTTTGATCGGCCATCTTGCACATCAGGCCAAACGTGTTGAGCTTCTCGTGTTTGCCTCGGCTGGCCTGCTCCTGCTGTAGATACGCCAGGATCTTTGCCTGGACCTGCGGCTCGTCCGGCTCGCACTTTAGCAGCTCTACAATCAGATGTGGAAAGCTGGGTGGAGAACCTGACTGGTAGGCGTCAACATAAGCATAGCCCATGATGGACTCTGGGGAGCTGGTGTACGGGTCTGGATACTCTGACTTGATGGTGCGCGTGCTCTGAAAGTGTCCGTAGGCCGCCTGATAACCTTGCAGGCTGCCAGCGTGCGGCGGCATTGCCATGCTGACCGGTGAAGTGACAAACGGGCTACGGTCGTAGTCTGTTGGGGGAAGGGCGGTGGCATGATGGTGATGGTGGTGGTGACTGCTGTGGTGGCCGGAATGGTGGGTCAGTGGGAGGCCCTTGGAGGCTGCAGAGTGGATGTTCTGAATGGCCGAGGAGATGGTGAGGTCAGTGGGCACGGCCTGCATCACCTGGCTCATGGCCTCGATCTTTAGGCCGTTTGCTCGGATCAGCGCCTT
The DNA here is from genome assembly GCF_053564925.1 of Oryzias latipes. Classification (NCBI taxonomy): domain Eukaryota; kingdom Metazoa; phylum Chordata; class Actinopteri; order Beloniformes; family Adrianichthyidae; genus Oryzias; species Oryzias latipes. The sequence continues at coordinate 13,928,382 of NC_136240.1, forward strand.
CTTCTGCTGCTTGAGGGCACGGTCACGTTTGTACATGGGGCCAAACTTGTTGCGACCGCCACGCATGCGATCTGCCCGCACAGCTGACAAGGGGACAAATGAGAAAGCAGAAAAGAAATATTATTTTTAAATATATTCAACTAGTTACAAAAGCATCACTTATATATTTTAATTTTGTCCGGGCTCTACACTTTTGGATTTCTTCAAATCTGCATAGTTGAGAGATTTTTGTCTCATTAAGGGCTAGGATTTAGAACGAAGGAATATTATTAATAAAATGAGTTGTAATCATTTTGCTCCAAACTCTTGAAGGTAGAAAAACTTGATTTAAGGCTAAAAATAACTCAAACTGCACTGTAATTTTTGGTTACATTTTAACAATGATACTTTAAAGTTCAAGAAATGTTGAAACAATTTATTTTGGGAACAAAACTTAGATGAACGTTAGAAGAGTAAGTGCCAGTTTTAAATTTTATGAGAATTAATAAGGATGGGCCAACTTGTCCTAAGATTGTATTCTCGTCATGTTTAGATTTAGTTTTAAAATCAGTTATTTTAATTAATTACACTAATTTTTGTCGCTATAGTCAAAATGAACTACAATTAGACAAAGAAAAACTCAAAAAACACAAACCATTTGCTTAGAACTGGCAAAAAATACTTATTATGGGGCTGGATAAATATAATTTTGAGTCAATCTGTCAAACTGTTAGCTTTTTTAGCTTATTTTTCCCTTTTTAAATACTTGATTTTTATATCTTATGAGATTTCTTGCTCAGTAAAAGTGACATGGTGCATGGACAGAGGATTTTACTACCTCCTAGTGATTTTCTTCTTTTTTTTAACTAGTGATTTTCTTCTTAAGATTAGTGATCTTGTTCCTATTTTAGGGATAACTCTTTTTGCAGGGAATGTGTGCGTGGTGTATTGGAAGTGAAACCTATGGATATGTAACTTGTGTATAGGGTAAAGGTTTTCCCGTAACGATTCCACTTGACATTTATCGCTGACTCTTAAGCCCACACACAACAACCGATAGCAGTGTTACTCATTGACCATAGACCCGAACCCTCTGATTTGCTGCAGTAGACGCTCCCTGCACAGCCAGCAAACTGCACTTAGAAGTTACTCGCTGATAAAAACTCAAAAGATGTGTATTTCTCCTTTTCAAATCACACGTTCTATCTGATCATACGCTTTGCTTCAGGCTTTTATGATGTCATTGTCAATTAGTGCAAACTAAATTTTTTTGCAACAACTAAAGATTGACAATAATCCAATTGGGGTTCTTTTCTCTGCTTTAACAAACATGCTCATGATGACCCCCCGCCGCCCCCCCTCAGAGCAATATCCTGTGGTGAAGATCACAAAGAGTGTGTGGTGTGGGTATTTCTAATGAACGAGCCGGGCACACAGTGGACTGCAATAAGGGCCATGTGTGATCTACCCGACTGCTGCCATGGGGAAGCTGTCTCTCAGTTGGGGGCAGCTGGTTTTAATTATTCATACTTAATTACCTCTTACTCTGACGAGGCTCACAGAGCCCAGCATGCAAAAAGCGAACGGACGTCTGGGACTTCATGCAGTAGGAAAATAAAAAAAATACACTAATACCGATAGTCTAGAAAATCAGAGAAAGATAATACAGCGAATTTGATAAGGCCTTACATCGTCTGAAGCAACACTTTCACAAAACTAAATATGCTAATTTATGCACATACATTTGACCTGTTCAAGCACGCTGAACAGTCAGACAGCAGCAAGTCATTTTGACTCCACTCCAAACAGTGATGTCTTGACGGATGAATGAAAGAACAGAGGAGAAAAACTGGAGGGGGGTGTTGGGCGGGAGAAGGTGTGGTGATGAATATAAGTTCGGAGGCAACGACACGTATTCACCCACACAAAGACATATATGCGCAAGGTTACCCACACCCACGGATGCATGCCATGCTGCCTTGGGAGGGATTTTAATGACCTTCGTCACAAAAATGTGCCTGTCACTGATCTGAACAAGTACAGCCGAGAGGGCAGATTGCACACGCTGTCTTGCACATACGTGCCTGTGTGCAAGCACACACACATCTTCGCCCTGGCTGTCTCTCACACAAATAAAAACACAAAAATGCTAAATTGGAAAAAAGATCACACACCTACTTCAGAGAGATGGGAGCGTGCCAGACGCTCCGCCACCTTGAGGAGCCCCCACAGTTTAAACGGAGCGCAACTCAAACTCACACAACTATTTCCCCATATGTTTCAAAATGTCCAAATAGTGACTACGATTTCAGGCTCAGAAACCTTCATCCCAAAACTGACCATAAATTGCAAAATAAATCAAAAATACTTTAAAAAAACAAGACTAAAAAAGTGAATCAGGAGCTCTTTCTCACATATTTATTATTTATTATTGTAGAAAAAACTTTAACTATTAATGATTCTCTATAACAGAGTTATTAATGAGCTAAGAAACTAAAAGTTGACCCTTCTGGGAAAACAAAATTAAGCCCAGACTGCCTTTTTTGCCTGATTCAGACCCAGAGACCAACAGCACATCATGAATTCTAGAACTGAAGGGTTTAGGTCTCTCACACACATATGTGTTTTAATTAAACAAGGTGATTTGCATTCATCTAACCAAGATTAATAAGAAGGGGGGGGGGTTCCTTTGTCTGTGTAATGGGTGACGGGAACCTCAACTTATGATAAAACAGTCCATGTAATCGTATGATCTTGCATGGTTGAAAAAAACAAAAATGCCTTGTTTTGAAAGGTTTTAAAACTTTGTGCAAAAAAATGTGATTTATAGTGTTGATACAGTATTTGTATTTTGGTAGCTGGGCATTTTAATTGGCTAAAAATTGGGAAATTCACGTACAGACATTCCTTCTTTTTTTACCGGAACAATGTTATGCAAAGGTGGATACATTTATGCTAGGAGAAGTAAAAACTAGAACAAAGAGAGGCAAAAACAAATATGAAAGTGGACAACTAGCTAAAAACATTAAAATAATAGTGAAAAAAATGAAATGATAAAAACATGGTTTTCTTTTATAAATAAAAAGTTAAAATAAAAATACTTGAAAATAATCTGTGTTGTAGTTTCGTCAGTTCTGGGACTAAAGCAAGACTGAGTGGCTGGGACTATTTAAAATTATGTTTGAGACAAAACTTCACATGAATGAACAACCTAAAAAAAACAAAGCTTGATTCAACCATCCATTTGCTCTTCCTCCAAAATGTTCAGAACCTTCTGTTCAGATCAAACGTGTACAATCCCAAATATGCCCACGTTGCATTTATTTTCTTTCTATGGCACACAGCTTTCCTACGCACACCTGTGCATATTCACAAACACACCTGAACACACATACAGCCTTCTGTGCTTATATCCTCTGATTTATGATCGTTTAATATACAGGAATATTAAACGTGCGCATGTGAAGATCCCTGTCGCCTGCCGGCATATTAATGGGTCCCACAGGGTCTTGCTGACACCCTGTTTGTCATGTCAGGGCCCTGGCCCCTGCTCCGGATGCGCCCTATCCACTGCTCACACATGAATACCTATGATACCTATGCATATGTAATGGGACAGGTCCGTGGTTTCCACTGTGGGTACTGGGAGGCTGATGGAAGACAAATCAGAGCAAGAAAGATGGAGACAGGGAGGAAATAAAAAGCGGAAAGAGAGGGGGAGTGCTGCTGAGGGGAATGAACAAGCCTCAGCTGCCGGTGCTAATTTCAGTTAAACGACTCTTCAGAGGTTCTGCATGTGTAGTAATCAATCAATACAACATTTGATGGGGGATTAACTACATGCATGAGAATGCATAAAAAAGGAACACTTGCTGAAGAAGGATAACAGCGTGTTTAAAAGCAAGCAACTAAACAACTAAAAAATGATGCCTGATTTTAGAGGGGGAAGAATGGATCATGTTACTTTTTTTTATAAGATAAAACAAAACTACATCCTGTTTCAATTTAAAAAAGACTCAATCTGCATTTTTGACCCCCTTTATTTTGTCTTTTTGTATTTTTCTGTAACGATAATGTGTAACTCCTACTTCCTCTGACGATACTCCGCAGAATTGAAATGTGTTCAAACTGCCAGCATTGCTAATAACGGTGTTCTGCTCTACCTTCTACATGATGCACAAGCAGAGGAAATATTAGGCAGCTTAGTGAAGCATGTGATGTAAGACAACTATTAGAGAGAGCAAAAAAGAAAACTATGCCAGTGGGAGCTGTTCAGATATGGCACGCTTCACCAGCTCCAGTGAATGACGTTCTAATGGATCAGACCGTGTTCTCTCAATGAAACAATGCCGACAAAGATGCTGCACAGCATACTGAGGAGAGAGCGCTGTGGCCGCATGGGAGTTTAACCGGCACAGTAAAATATGGCTGAAGTATAGCCAAGAATAGGTTTGACTATTTAAGAATACAAAAACAAACACTTTTTTTTAATGTTAGCAAAAAACATCAAATAAACCATTTAAAAGGATTCTAAATTTGGTGATAGGAGTACAGCAAGCAAATTATAAAAGGCATCTTGTAAATTAAACTTTTTCAGGCTGCTTCCCATAATGTCTAAAGCTGCAGTTTTGAACCTTTTTAGGTCCAAAGCAGATTTGTATCAAGGTTACAACATTTTTCTTTTGTTATCAGGCAGAGATAAAAAAAAAACTGATTTACAGCGGGAGATATAGGTCAGAGTTATGTGTTTATGTGCCACTGCTCAGCCTCATGGGACACGATCAACCTGTGAATAATGAGGCCAAATCATAGTAGTAAAAAAAATATATATATCTATCAGTTCAACACATCTTGAGATTTTTGCACACTGAATTACCTAGAGTAGACGATGTTTCTTTAGTTCTATATAGGTCAACTTGATAGCTAATCAAGATAATTAGGACCCATTATCGCCTAAACAGAAAAAAAGTCATACTCATGTCTTTACAGCTAACTCTTTAGCGAGTGAGCTCAAAGGTGAAACATTTGGCTTACTGCTCGACAGTCAACAAACAGAACACTGACGCACACTTTAACATAAAAAGAGAACAAGAAAACAGGGTAATGAAATTTTGATTTTTCTTTGTGTATTTTTTTATTAAATATGTTGCTATGTCTGCAAGCTTCTGTGTGACATAAAGAGGTTATTCTTGCAGACAAAATAGGATAAAAAATAGCCTTTTTTCTAACAAAAATCATGGCTTTTTTCCTGTAGCTTGTCACTCCCTGAACACTTTTTTTCCCAGCACATCTGTGTGTTTACCAGGAAGACCTGTGTTTGTGTGCATGTGTGTGTTTGTATGTCATGTGAGTTTTCGTGTGGGTTGAGGGGTGTCAGCTCTTCTGTGTGGGAGGTCTTTACTGGATGTGGCAGGAGTCGGCCACTGGAGCTTCTGGCACCTGACAGAGCGCTGCAGGGCCCGTCTTGCCCTCGAGCGGAAAGTTACCGCCGGCAAAACAAATCAAACACTACCCCCCTCCCTCCTCTTCCTCCCAATAGGTATTAGCTTAGAAATGACAGGCCGGGACATTGTGGCCAGCGGCCATTCACAATTAACAGCAATTAATTAAAAGATGCATGGCAGGCAAAGGAAGAAATCTCCAAAAGGGTTGATGGTATTCTAGTTTTTTTTTCTTTTGTACTCTGAAATTCTTTTCTTCTTTTGTGAATTATATGTGGTGTTTTAAGAAAATTCAACAATTCATCAATTCAACATTGGATAAAAATTAGAGGGCAAAGGTGTAAGTTTTAACCTGTAACTTTTCCTTTTAAAGCTTCGATTTTAGCACAGTTAAAAGATGACCTTCAGAATTCTCTGTTCATGCCATGATGAGTAATTACAGAATGAAACGTGTCAACTAACGTGAAAAAAATAGGTTAATTCTGAGCATGATCTCTGAGCAGTAAATGGAGGTTTCTCTCCCTCCTTTCCAGTCAGTCCTGAATAACCAAATTTAAAAAAAGATTCTGAGCTATGCTTAACAAAGAGGTCTTGAAATAGCCTGCCAAAAGCATCATCATTACCGTTTTTGCCATCCGCCAAATCTAATATTTTATCTTTTGCTTTGGAAATTTAAGTGCACAGCTGCTACCTGGTGCCCCCCCCCCCACCCCCCCACCCCCCCACTCCCTTTGACCCTTTTCTAAATACCAAAAAAGCTGTTTCTGGCTATCATCACAGTGGTCGAAAGTAAAGGCTTCATTTCACAAGGTTCTTTATATCTATTTTCGAGGGTGGATAGTTTACTGAGGCGATCGCTTTTGAATTTCTAAATAAATGAAACTTTATTCTGTAGCAATCATTGTGTCAAAGCAGGCGATAACCATTTTGAATCGCTGGATAAGTCCAATACGGAGGAAGCAATTCACCTGCAAATTGATAATTAAGAAAAGTCAGTTTTAAGTTTCCCAGAAGGAAAAAGGGAAAGTTGGATCTGAACAAGTCGGCTCAGTTTCACATCAGTAAAAAAGAAAAAGGATTTTGGTGACGGCTTATTGCACAAATGCATAGAAGATCAAAATCCTACGACAGTGAATATTGTTTAAATATTTCAGAGTTGCACAATACGATTAATGATAAACCATTTATTTGATCTTTTTAACCTATTTGATTTAAGCAGCATTACTGCTCAAAGTACTTTTTCTTTTAATGAATGTTTAAAGTCTGTCAAGAGAAAGGTTTTATGAAAACTTAGCATGTTTTATTGAAATGTTTTTAATCATACTTACTTTACATATTTAAAAAAAATACAGCATATATTAAAAACACGTTTATGGAACTTTTACTTTGGGAGCGTTTCACATGTTTTAAATACTTAACAGTTTTACTTATTAGCACTTCTACAGTAAATATACTTTGTTGTACCACAAATCCTACTGAGATTAACTTTGACTCTGCGCTGTTAACCATCTGCTCTGTTTGAAAATTTTAAAAACAAATCACTAAAATCAAAATGGCCAGTCGGTTGTAACAGCTGCTTGTTTGGATACAGCTTTGAATGTGACAGCATGAGTCCTATTCATCCACTCTGAACAAATCCCAAACTTTCCACCACTGTTCATTATCCATGAGCACTGCTGTGCCCTCAATGCTCAGATTTGCTGTATCATGAGACTGTAATCGCATGCTTAAGATGAGTGAAAATACACAATTCTCATGTTTACAAAGAAGGTTTTAAAGAAAAAAAAGTCCCGTACCTTCTAGTTTCATGCCGACTGTGAGGCACTTTTGAAAGCGACAGTACGGGCAGCGCTTTCTCTGGGTCTTGTCAATCTGGCAGCTCTGGTTCTCTATACAAGTGTAACGCTTGTTGTTCTGGACGGTGCGCTTGAAGAAGCCCTGCAGAGAGAACCAATTAAGACGTCAACACTCTTGACCCCTGCAATACGATGGTAATTGGCCCATTCACGCTCCCAGACAGAGGGAGAGGGGCCCGCACACGCACACAAAATTCTAACAAACCAGATTTCTACTGATGTGATGCTGCACACATATACAAACAAATATCAACATTTTCAAAAGTGTGTTGCAAAACGTTATGTGTAAATCCACAAATGTTACCTCAGGAATTTATTTTGAAATTTTCATTTATACAGTATTCAAGTGCCCTTTTTCTCGGCCAACATGTGCATGAAATCTTATTTAATTCTTGGCTTCTCTCTGCTCACAGAGAGACTCCAGGAATTACAGGGCAAGCACCTTTTCAGCCCTTCACTTAATTATTGAAAAACAAGAACACGAGTTCAAAAAAAATCCAATAAATTAAATCTATAATTCACAGTTCCGGGATTACAGAAGTTCATACCCACAACATGGAATTTATTACCAGCAGCAGCTGAGAAAATCAAATGAAAGGAAGATGGTATTAACGTATTCTACACCTATAACCAAGGAGGAGAATCTTTAAACCCTCTCTTTAAAATAAAATAAAAAATGGGTCTGTGTCAATATCTGACCAAACAGATTCAATTTACCATCAGCATCGCCTGATTTTACCAAAAAAAAAAAAGTACAAGCAATTTTTACGTGTGGAATATTGACTTGTTAGAGCCAAGAAACCACATCATGCTGTGTTCTGAATCAAAATTGATTCACATTTGCTTTGAGGATATCAGGGGCAGCATCCGATTTGGAGTTCAAATCAAGAAATGTTACAATCTGATGCTCATTAAGAAGGATTTGGTTCATAGAACTTTTTTAATTCTTTTTAGAAACTAGAATCATAAATGTAAAAAAAAAAAGTTTAAAATCTAAAAGCTGTAAGATTAAACAAATACACAAAATGCAATCATTAGTGATGTTATCTTATCACTTTTTTCATCTTTATTAGCGTTGCATGTTTTATTTTAAAAGGACTGTTTGATTAGAACCTTTATGTATTTCTGTGATTATGCACAAACTAAAAATATGAGGGATTCTGATTGTAAAAGTCTGGTGAAGACTGAGATCATGTGTGAGTTTACGAAGCAAACCAGAAATGCGACTCAACTTATTAAAAACAGTTTTTTTTAACCATAAACTTTTTAAAAAATGCAAGTAAAAAAGATAGAATAAAAGACTGACTAAAATATTACTCCTGGTGTTTTTAGACTTTGCCTAGGAGAAGTTTTTTTCACACTGGAGATGCATCTCACTGCCTGCTGACAGAGTGCATTTAATGTTGAAATGAACCTGTAATGTGCCAACGGACTGATTTATCAGTCCAGCCCCGATGATCATACAAACTGCTACATTTTAGATATAATCAATGACAAGCTTCAGGTGATTATCAATATCATTAATGTTTCAACAAGGATATACAACGTTTCATAAAACACCCCTTCGCTGCACCGTGTGTGCTTGTGCGTGCACAATGCCTGAGCGCTTCAGTCTGGATTCGTGTGGATTGGCTCACCCTACCTGAGCCTGTACTGAGGGTGAGAAGCAGCAGAGATGCCACTGACGTCTCCCTTCAAGCGAAAGCTCAGCGTTTCAAGGTCAAAATACAGGATAAAATCCATAACATCTGCTTTGAATAATGACCACATAGGCAAGAAATGTGTGCTGCAGCATCAACATTTTGAGCTGTAATTTAGATGAAAAACAACAACAACAAACTATACAGTTAACATGCATGTATATTAGCTTAATTTTGCACTGACAGCTTGAACAGTAAAAAAGACTAGATATTGATGAGTAAAAAAAAAAAACCTGCCTGGTGCTGAGAAGAGGAGCAGACGGGCAAATAAGTTGTTGACAGAGCTCAAATTAAATTGTTGCCTCATCAACAGCCCCTCTATGGAAACAATTTTGCCTCCAGACAATCCCGATTGGCTCCTAATGAACTTGTGATGAGAGTTTTCGACAGCTTGTTCAAACACAAACATCCCTTTTGTGTACCTTGCCTCGAGGCAAAGTACACACTTTTTGTACAGTTTGCTGCTGCAAAAGTGGACGGAAAAAATCTACGATACAATCTTTTCCACTTTTCACACTCTATTCTGACACTAAAAGGAAAACTTTATTGGATCATCTGTCACAACATTGTTTGCTCTTTTGGCCTCTAGATGTTGAGACATTTGCTTTGGTGCACTTTGCGGAAAAAAAAGAAAGGTTTTTAACACCTCGTGGAGAAATTTTCAGCAAAAAAAAAGGTAAAACAGAAATACTATTGCCAACTATTTTTAAAACTTGAGTCAAAGTAGGAGGAAAGAAATTTTGAGTCTTTTTTTTTAGTGCAGAAATTCAAACTATATAGACACGTTTAATGTAAGAAGAGGGTCACCAACCTTGCAGCTTTCGCAGGTCAGGAGTCCGTAGTGATACCCTGAAACCTTGTCTCCGCACACGGGACACATCTCGTCCAGGTCTTCGTCATAGGAGTAGTCCATCATTTTTAATTGGGGGGCTGCAGAGGACACAGAGGAGTCTCTTTCAGTGCGCAGCACTCTCTTCCCCCCAAAGCGCACGCTCCTCCATCAGGGTGAACCACCGGGAGGGGAAGACCCCGCGTCGCGACTGAGTGAAGTATTTTAAAGTTGCGCCCACTTTTGAGGCTTTAATCCAAGGAGGGGTGGAGGGGTGAGGGGGCCACGATGAATGCACGACTTTTATGTGAGTTGAAAGGACGCGACCGTTATTCTGCCCTCCCTTTTGTTGGCTGCAGACCGGAGCAGGAAATATATAAATAAATAAAAGAAAATAATAATAAAATAATAATAATAAAACGGCTCATGAAAGTCAGTCTCATAAATATGCATGTGTCTAAGTCGAGAAATCGCTGAGGGGAAATGGGGAGATATTAGACTTGAGGATTGGATGAGAAAATGTTACCGCCCACAGACAAATGAAGACACAGAGAAGCCCTTATCTCTGCAGGCGTGCGAAAACATCCAAAACCAACACATTTTATCCTCTCGAAGAATCTGCCGTAACGCCAGAGGACAATGCATTTAAATTCTTTTACGTTTAAAAGTGTTGCAGAAATATTGTGGAATAATTTTATTCAGAGCTAAAGTCGGTTGTGCAGGTTTAAAGTGTTCTACGCTGAAAAAAAGTTCGTTTTATTGACATTGACAAGAAAATAACGACAAAGAGGAAATTTGGCATTTTTATTTTACAAATGAAACTAGTCAAAAGCTCCTAAACCTCACAATTTATTATATTTTTAATGTTTATTTTTGGGGAGTCAAATAATACAAATAATCCTTTTTTTTTTAAATAAACGGAGCATTTGCAGTGTTAGTTTTGCGCCGATGCTTGAATGCATGTAGGAGGTAGGGCAAAGAAAAACATCCAAACTGACATTTACAGCTGTTGCAAAAGCATTTAGAGAACTACTAACAAAAACAAAAAAACAGTATGTGGTTGAAAAAAACGATATATTTGGTCAGACTGTGTCCACGGCCTTTACGCATGCAATGCTCAAGAAATCATTTTATCTGCTCTCCAAAACTCTTTAATTGGACAGCATTTCGAGTGTGTGTTAATGCGCATTGCTCTGCTGGGATCCGCGTTTATTATTCTCACTGAAGCAACAAGTTCTGCTGAGTTTTCCCCTCCTTTTTTTATCCAGAAACTCGGTTGTCGACGTTTAACCTATTTGGTTTTAAGCGCGCAAACGAAAAAAGGGACACTTTAATTTGGTCAAAAACTCCACTTTTGGACACATTTAGATCAAGAAAATATGTTTGCCCATGGCAGATCTGATGTGAGTGAACGTATATGATTAGTAGCCCACATGTTATGAAGCTGGCCTTGACGCCACAAATATAAAGAAAGTCTTTCCATGTAGCATTAGGAGCCTTAAGTAAATATATAATTTTAAAGTAGTTTAATCTGAGCGATTACCTCACAGCCGATCACATCAATAGCTCCATTTAAATAAATCCTTACAGATTATTAGTACATTTAGGCTACTAAGTGGCAGTTTTCATGTTAAATCACTCGCAAAGTGAATTTAGATGTGCATCTAATGCAGCTTTCGTTCCTTTAGTGCTGCAGATTTCAACTATAGATGTAATCAGATTACACTGTGGTGGAAGATGCAGAGCAACGTCGGTCAAGACCGTCCACACTCTGCAGGCCCCTATCCAGGTTCGTTTAAAAAAATAATGTTTATATATAAAAAATAACTTTTTTCCTTATTATTTTATCTTATTTTTGTTTTTGTTTCACATCTATAATGGAGAACGAACCTGAACAAACAAGGCTTGATCTTGCCTAGTCCTTAAATGAGCGCGCGCTATCAGGCTCTCATAAAGCAAAAAAGCGGGCTAATTGATTGCCCGCTTTTATTGCTGTGGAATGACATGCGGGGGAACTGGGGGGTTAAGCGAGTTTATCTTGGCGTAAGTGTCAGAATGTCTTTAAATGTTCGCCGCTACATGTGTAGTCTAATTTGCGCGGGGGGGGGGGGGGGGGGGGGGATCAAGAAAAAAAAAGACTGTATGCCCTGGAGACTTTAAATAATTATGCCCTATCTGTGAAATACGCATGCTAATTTGGTCACATTTGCATTAAAATCAAAGACATTTGAAACCACATAATTTTACAAAGGATTTTTTTATTGGTTTTTTATTTTCTTCTTTGTACGTTTTTGATATCGAATATTTTAACTGAATATTGAAAACGCCAGTTCACCGAATTTCTAAAATAATAAATAGATGTTACAAAAAGATTTTTATTTTATAAGCTTATAGTTATTTTTATGGTAAAAAAATAAATAAAGAAACCTCTAAAAACTGAAATTCACTGACCAAAAAGAAAGGATAGTTTTCGCCGAATGCGTATAAAGTGATGAATAAAACAACATAACAAAATTTAGGAATGAATACAACTTCAAAATTCTGTGCATCCCCAGAATTGTTATTGTCTGTTCAATGTTTCTGGTAAAAATCCTGTTTTGATTGTGCGCGTTTTATATTCCAGGAAGATAAGGGAAGCAAAATGTGAAGTTATCAGAATATTGCTCTCTTTTTCTGTGCCGCGCACACCGCATGAATGACAGCTGAGCGTAATAACCTTTGATCATGCGCCAAGCTGGATATTAACACGTGCTGTTAAAGCCATTAAAGAAGTATCACAGAGACTTCAGCTGAGACTGAGTGTTTCAGTTTAAAAAAAAAAAAAAACCTCTGAAGGACTCCGCGAACACCTTCACCTCAGCGCATTAACTCACTCCGACAGAAGAGTTAACCAAACTTTCCGCGTCTCCAACTTTTTACTTCGTGCGTGGGAACTCACAGACCCGCACGTCTAATAAAGATTCAGACGAACGGTAGAGCCTACCTTGCATGTTCCTTGGCATGTGCCTCTGTTCCCCATACGATCGAGAGAGTCCCAAGGATTCAGTGTCGACTTTGGGCAGCATGTCAGCAGAGCCGGCCTGAGCTGGAGGTTGCGCACCGCTCGGCGGGACACCTGGGTGGGAGGTGGCACAAACACACCTCCGAGTGCCCCAAATGTTTTTTCTTGACTTTCTCTTTGAATTTTCTGCAGCTCTGTCTCCAGACTGTCGAACTCTGAGATTTGAGCTAAACTTTAACTTTCTTTACAACACCGGACGACATCGCCGATGCGTCTCCTGCTCTTGGCTGAACTTCAGTGACATGACTGCGCGTACGAGATAACTGAACGCTGTTGGCGAACGATCTTGTTTATTTTCTAAAAGTTGAGTTGGACGACCTCTAAATATTAAAGCTGCGCACAGTCCGGGTTGGACGCGACACTTAGTCCCCTTGATCTTTTCGTAACGACAGAGCTTCACCAATTACCGTGACATGGTCAGAGTACTTTCAGCCTTTAGCGTACAAGCAAGCGCCGCCGGGCCGCCCTCCCTCCTGCGTAAAGTTGGATTGTGTGCGCGGTCGGACCGTCTGGAGATGTGGAGACCTGTCCTTCTCCTCGCGGCTTTGTTTATTCCGCTCTCTCCAATCCGAAGCGCATGCGGTTGTCTGACATCATTTTCCTTCGCTCCAATCAGACACGGAGACCGAGACACATCGCCTCAAACCCTCCAGTTTCGTCCCTCGGCAATATCAGCTGGTAAATCCCGCTAATGATGGACTTTAAAAGCGGAGGGAGAACAAGGAAATGAAGAGAGGTGATGCAAGTGTGCGAGAGAGCAGCCTCCTCGTGAGTGCACGGAGTGCAAAGGGAGAGCGCGGAGGTAGGTGGACTGGAACCAGGGGGAGCAGGAGGGCGCACTGGTACATGATGGACGCACACGACCATCTATCCACGAATTCCACAATTCTTTGACTTTACTCAACTTTTTTTTCTTCAACTTTCTATTATCTAGTTTAATTTTTAAAACAGCACTGTATACCCGCACCCACCGTAGACACCTGGCTGCTGATCAATGTAATCTGATCAATCAACTTAATCATGATGCCAAGTTACTTCCTCAAATTGTGTCTGCTACTGTTTTGGAGAAAATATGAGCGGATTCGGCCTCGGGCTTCACACGGCTTTTATACCCCCCCCACACACACACACACACACACACACATTAACATGCAATAAATTATACTTTTGCCTCTGACAGTAATTGGCTGAGCAAGGCTCAGTTAGTGTTGTGACATCAGATTTGAGCTACTTTGTTTAAAAAAAAAAGAATACACAAAGACATGAGAATTCATTATCCTGCCTCCTCCTGCGTCCCCATGGTATAGCAGAGGAGGAGACAGAGAAAAGTAAGCAAATATACCTGAAAGGTCCCCCACCTCACAGAAATAAAAGCACAAAAACTCACACAAAAAAAAGACAAAAAAAATGATTCTCTATTACTTTTTGCACAAAAGCAAAGGTAAATAAATGTACTAATTTATTTGTTTGACTTTATTCCTTTTAACTTAATAGGAAGTTAATGAAATAAATAAGTATCATGATGATTCTTTATTAATAAAATGGGTGGGCTTCCAAATCTTTAGTCAAGACACAAGGAATTTTGAAAAAAAACATGACTTAAAACAAGCACAGCCATGTTGTACTATAAGGATGTTTGTTTATTAAATATTAAAACTGATTTATTGCTTTCTGAATAAGCAATGAAACCAATGCTTTTTGTCTCTTGCCATTTTTCTTTAAATCTGTTTTTGTTTCTTTTGCAAATACTCATCTCAACAACACTTGGTCAAGCTTCCCTACTTAAGATGACACTCATAACTTTACCACATGTGATTTACTACAGCCTAAAATAAAAATACATTCCTATTTCAAAGTAAAACTCCTCAAAAAGAAGGCAAAATGTTCCACCTCTGCACACAATGACATGCACAACTTCTAGCTTGTAATTCCATACATTTTATATAAGAGTGATGATAAAGATATCCCTTGATGAACAAGTAGCCTAATAAACTGTGTTGCTAACTCAGTCCACTTTTTTGAGATCTCAGTCAGTCTCTCTGCTGCTGCTCAGATTGGCTGAAGCTGAAATGTTTGCAAGCGGTGATGGGTGGAGTCAGAGTATTACATAGTAGCTGGCAAGGAGGAGCAGAAAGGTGGTTGGGTGAGGGGTGCAGGTTAGGTTACAGAATGACATAGAAGCTGATAAGATCTTCTCTGGCCAGATAGTTTTAGTGAAATGATTAACCTGAATTTAGAGAATAAAAAAGAGATGTGTTAAAGGTAAAACTTAAAAAATGTACAAGTCAGGGCCAAACGTTTTGTCTACATAAACAGAGATAGAAGGATTATATGCGCCGGTGAAGGATTTTACTACATTCTATACAGTTTAAAAGTCTGAGGTGGTAAGAGTTCAAATAATACACAAAGGTTTGTCAGCTCCACTGTTTAAACTTTGGACCAATCATCAGTCATGTTACACTTTCACGTTTGAATGTATCTGATTGGGACACATGCAAACACACACAAAAACACACACACACGCACGCACATGCACACACACACACACAGGTACTATATACGTTATGGCTATAAAAAGTGACCCTTTCACATGTGCTGAGATTACGACACTAAAGCGTTGCAGAGATTGTTTCTTTATAAGTAATAAATGTTTGCTTGGATGGTGTATCTTCAGTTATTTTGGACAACAACCATCACTTCTCATAACTCACCTAAATGCTATGTTCTGCTTTTTTAACCTAAAAGTGCATCAATGTTATGTTTTTAATGAGGTGTTTCAAAGAACATGTCTGTATATAGTAGCGTCTTGCTACTTAAATCCTATGAATTCAGCAAGGCATGGCTATTTTTTATATGATGAGCTTTGCATTTCTTTGCATTTGTTTTCATTTGTTGTTGGTTGAATTTATGACCACATGTGTGTTTTCTTAGCATTCAAATACTGACAGTATAGTGTAGAATCAACTTTCTTGATCAAACTTATTTTTAGAAAATAAATAATGCCCTGGAAGCGCAAAGCCACTTTGATGAATGCAAAATAAAATAAATAAATAAAAGAAGTTATGGTTGTGTCATGTTGTGATACCACATATTTTAGAAAAAGTTGTTCACATTTACACAAAAAAAACATAAAATATTAGGTCTTAAAATACCCACACCAATGAAAATCATGTTTTTGGTGATTGGTGACATGAAGGTACTACAGCCGGCTGGCCACAAGCTCCCTTCTGATGCAGCGCATGTAGACTAGATCCATGCACGTCTTAATTTTCCTTGTCCGAACTGGCTTCTGTACAGCAGGGATAGCTGCAGTATTTCTCACCAATGTTAGGTTGGGGTTGTGTGGGGCTGTAGCAGCAGCAGACCGTATTAACAAAGGAATGATGGGAAATGAGGACATGCTTACTCCAACAGTCTCGCCCACAACACAGAGTTGAATTTTTTAATAAATTACTGTCGCTCTTCAGAAACTATGTCCCAGAAAATGACACAGGTTTTTTGATTTTGGCTAAAACAACATAATCTTAATTAAAAAACCACTGAGAACGCCTCAAATAGATCAAAAGATGATTGGAGTAAAAGTCCAAATCTATCTTGCACTTCTTGTACTGGAGCCTCAAAAAATCGAAAACGTACCAGTTTATTATTCTTTTTCTTACATTACAACCTTATATTACCTTCTATTTTGACAAAATCAGAAGCGATTCAAAGTGGTAATGGACTGATGTAGAGGAATCTTTAAGAAATTCAATCGGAGAATATTTCCTGTGAGGTTCCAACATCTAAAGTGTTTTTGTAGTCATTGAGATAGAGACAGTGCATTCATTTTTTTGGGTCTGTCTTAACTATCCGCATGAGGAAAACATCTAACTTTAAAGTGCCATAAAACAGTGTATCTGATCAGTGCTAACACCACGAGGCTGTAAATGGTAAACGGGATCTTTCTTGCTGACACTGTGGCAAGATATTATACATGTGTAAAGCTTTTTATAGAGTCAATTTTCTAAAACGATCCTTACCCGTACCTTGTATTAGTAAGAGAGCAGATTCAGCTGTTCACATCCCAAGATCTCCGTCGTTTTCTTCCACTCCATAACACCAAGTCCCTTTTTTTAACAGCCTGACAATAATAAACAAATCTGCTTTAAGTTTATATGTCTGTTTGTGGCGTCTTCACCTACATTATTTTAGATTAAAATGATGTCACTCCAATAGGAATATTTTAATCATTTTTGTCATTATTTAAAACCCAACAAAAAGACATTCAGTTGACAAACAGTGAGCAAATTTCCAGAAAAGACCAAAGAAAATGTGAAACAAGACAAAGGAGGAAACTAAAAGCACAATCTTTTTTTCTCAGGTGAACTGTCAGGTCAATTTTGACAGCTAATTTTTGTGAAGGATTGCAAATGTTTCAGAGTTCATGGGCCATGGGAAAAAGAAATCCACATTATACCTGAGAAAGGGGAATACCAGAAAATCCTAGCAAAATGACAAATTCCAAATACAAAAATGAAAACTTTTGATTTGAGTGTTTTTATGAGAATTTTGACCAAGTTGATTACAGTCCCCTTCACATGCCTAACTCGTTACAGAGCCTGTGGCTTTAAATGCTGAAGGGGCCGTAACACTCAAGGATTCAGATCAAACTACAACATCTATGTGTTTGATGCACTTGTGAAGTCCCCACATAGGTTAGATTGAGTTTTTTGAGTTATCATTGAATTTAAAAAAGATCTAGAAAATGTATTTTTCTTTTGGTGGCAGTGCCATCGTTGCTCATGCAGAATGTTAATGCAACAGTGCAATTCCAAAGGCATCTTGTTTATAAAAAAACAAATTTTTTTTTTCTTTTTTGAGTCTTTTTAGATTTCCAACTTTTATTGATTTTGGATAATGTGATTAATCTGACCAATTTTTCAATCTTAGTCATAACCTTTTGTTTTCCCAAAGGTTCAATTTAAATAGTCATGTTTAAAAAATATAAACAATTTATTATAATATATGGGGCATGAGTCTTCAATTTAAAACTAAAGTTAGTTGGGACTAAACAAAATTCAAGATAAAAATCAAAGAAAAACAGCACCAAAGTTCCACCTCCTCCTTATAGGGTTTTTTGTGCTCGTAAGGTCAATCTGCTCTTACCTACAAGTCTCCTGATCTCTGGTTGTAGACGGTGGATTATTGGAAGAAGCAGAGTCTGTCAACATTAAATGTTGACATTTGAGTCTCGGAGATAAACTTCACAGAGATCACAAAAGAAAAGCTCCCTTGACAAGAAGAAGGAGGATGTTTTTGTGTATCTGTCTGTGCATATTTGTGTAAAGACTTTTTATTGTTTGTTCATGATGACTTTAATAGGAGAGTGCTGATACAGAGATGTTAGGTTATCTCTGTGCCAAACAGCTTCAAAAGAAAGTAAAAATGCACTTATTGATCACTGAATGATCACCGAAGCCTAATACATTTTTTTTCAGCATGGAAGCTCTAAGAATATGATTTTAACTCATTTCCTCTTAACATTTACAGATAAATGCTGAGCAGAAAACTAAAGGAACTGTATGAAATGCTTTGGAGTCTAGTTATGGTTTAATTCAGTTAAGTTAGCATTATTCAACCGTCCTCATCTCTGTACGTCTTCAGAGCAAGAGAGTCAAGAGTTAACTAATGAGAATTGAAGAAGGTGAGACGTCCCGTCATCACAAAGAAAGTAACGACTGGTTATACAGTGCATGGCCATACCACAGCTCGCTACGCATGGCATACGTTGTGTATATTTAATAACAAAAAGTGGTTGTTGTCCAATAATAATTGGTGATTGCAATTTGGATTAATTATTTTATTTAAAAAAAAGTTTAGTATTAAAAAAAAGCATTTTTAAAGCCAAAATCAAAATATTTATAAGGTCATTAAACATCTGCACATATCCAAAGACTCACTGAAGTGCATTCATGCAGACGTAACTTTTCCATAAATGCAATCATGTTTAGTTTTGTGGTTTATTGGAGTAAACAGCAGGTTAAAAATCTCTCTTTTGTGTAAGTGATCATAAACAACATATGTATGAATTATGTGTTGTGGAACACATCTATATCAAAGAAGGAGTGTGAAACACCAAATTTAACACCTCCAGGGCTAACTTCCCACCACACCAGCGCTGCAGTGTGTTCTTCTTTTGTGGAATTTAAAATAGAATTTGATATATTAACTAAAAAACACAACCTATTATCTTTTTTTTGTAATCAAAACCACATAAACAGAATGAGAATCAAGGACATACCATAAAAACAAATGTTTCTTTAAAAGTATTTAGCACCCCAAAACTGTAATCGTCAGAGCACACCACATATCTTACACAAGAGAAAACCCAACTTAGTCAGAAAGACTTCTAAAAAGACAAACAACAAATACATTTTTTTGATATGTTGACAAGAGAATCAAATTTTTTTACGAAAAAAAAGTTTCATTAAACAATGACTTTTAATGTGATTTAAAAAAATAATCTATAATGACATATGCAAAAATAAATATATATCCAATACACTAAAAAGCAGTATAGCTCTTTAAAAAACTTGCAGACTAAACATGTTTCTCCATACCAATGATGCATAAATCCTTTTAAGTCTCTTCCAACGTTTACCTTAGTTGTTTTTGGAAAACGAGAAAGGCAGGAGTACGGATGATATTTGGAGAATCTTTTGAACCCCAAATATAAAAAAGTAACTAAACATAATCACTAGACCTATAAAATCATACCACACCAACAAATCAGACAGTTTAACTAAAAAAACATACTGTTCTAACAAGCAGAAATGCAACATGGTTTAGGCATGGTTTGTTTAAACTACCTGAAAAAGGGGTAAACAAAGTTTACCAAATGATAATCCAACACTAAAGAAACCAAATCAAGATCATTCTGTCCCCTCATGCATCAGATTGGCACATGCCATGATCATTCAAGCTAGCTTCAGCATTTAAGTCAGCTGCACCCTTGGCCACAACTTTTGCTTCCTGCAGAAGAGCACATGTAGATAAACAAAAGAAACAGTCCACAAAATATAACCATGTCTACAACTAACATTACGTAATTACATACACAAAAAATATAATAACAAACACAAATGTTTTAAAGTATTGTTTTTAATTATAATAAAAAAAATAATAAAGCACATGATTCATTATAGTACCACGAGATAGTATTTAATCACAGTTGCAAATTCAGTTTTAAGTGGTTGTTTAAAGTCCATTTTTTTGTTTTGATTTGATTTGATTTATTAAACAGGAAAATATTAAAAAACAATCTGGCCTGACACCATTAAATGTAAAATGAGTGCTCTTTTGAATAGGCTTAATGGTGCTATCAATATGATGACTGTTGTAATTCATTCTAAGCTTTAGTGAAGACATAAAAGAAAGATCTTTGTCCATTGGACTGAATGAAGGAGTACTAAAACCTTTGGATGCCATCAGAGATTTACACTGAACTGAGGTAGGGAACCACTGTAACTATTACTGACTCTGTAATGACACTGGTTTGTGTAAGATTAGAAGCCAAAAAATTAATTGAGGATGAAGATATTAAATATGGTTTGACAGAAGGTTTGAGGGAGATGAGAATTTACGCTTACACATTACAGAGCACTCCAGTATAAACATCTTCCCCAGAGACTGTCCAAGAATACATGCTGTGGTTGGTGTGAGTCATTCGGCCTGACCACATCTCTGCCCCCTCAAGATAATAATTAATCTTGCAGCATTTTGAATCTTTTCCAAGCTCTTTTTTTGGGTGAACAGAGGTATAATTGTTTTATCTACTATAGCTCTGACCCTTAGCTTCTTATCTTCTGTCTTTTTGTCTTACTATTCCTATGTACATCCCGTAGAATCATTTGTACAATAACAGGTCTGAACCTGAGATGCCAAAGTATAAAACGTGCACATAAAACATTTTTCAAAATACAAATACCAGATCTAATGGCTTATTTCAGGTTATGACCTTGAGTAAAATGGAATGCATGCTGAGACCTAAGAGCTGCCGTCTAACTCTGAAGACCATATGTTTTCCTCAGCCTGTATAGCGGTGCTTAAAATATACCATTATTTAAAACTCTAAAATATGTGGATTTGCACATGATCTCATGACGTCACGTGTAAAAAAAACATTTCAATCATCAATTTAATCTTTTTTCCGTGTTTTTCACTGTCCTGTTTCTCTTCTGGTGTCTAAACACACGTTTTCGTAAGCACACACATAAAAAGGACGAAACAACTGCTACATCCATTAAAAGGTCATGTAACAGTCATTGTTCATTGCTTCCTATAGGCTTATATTTTCAGCAGACAGCAGTGGGAACAATAGCACTCAGTAACAGTGTCAAATGTTGAGTTTATGAAAGAAAACAAAACATAGATTGAGATCTTAGTGTGATTTTTATATGAGTGCTTAGAGTTCTTGTTAGACAGTCTTTGTTTGTGTTTTTAAAACACTGTATCAAGTGATTTTACTTTCCTATTGGTTTACAGTAGATAGCTTTACCATCAGGTAAAATTCTCACATGGGTGTTTTTAAAAGTCTGGGATTGCCAACAAAAGGATTTCATGCTTATGTACATTGGACTCAGTATCACACCACAAATGTTTGGCAAAACGGAGAAAAATCTCATGGCATCTCCAGGGGCTAAAAGGGATTCATTTAGAGGATGCAACTGATTAATTTAATGATGGTAAGTCCAAACAAAAGGGAAATGGTAAAGATTTGACGGTTTGTTTGATTTTACATCCATGGGATGCTTTTCCAAATAAATTCAAAGTCTAAAATCTATTTAAATAGGGGGAAATTGGCAGCTGAGAATATAGCATTCCCCAATCCAAAAGATATTGCTGTACAGCCAGCTGTGGTTGCTTAGAAATGAACCAACTTTCACCAGTTCTCTGGAGCCTTAAATTTAAAGGTTTGCAAAAAATTGTTTTGCTTGTATTACATATTTCTTCCCTTGAATGGAAAAGTAAATATAAAATGAAATACAAAAATCAAAATGTTGGCTTCACTTGAAATGAAAGCATTCTAATGGATAAATGGATAAAATGAGCAGATCCACCAACTTAAAGTCAGCAATCACCATATTCATGTGCAGCTCACTGCATGGCCAGAAGTCATTCCAAAATACGAACCCCTGTTGTGGGGAGGGATTAAATATTTATTGATTTTCTCTTGTTGATGTCTAAAACTGTGAGCACTACTTATCAGTTTTTAAAAAAAATCTACATGTAAAAAAAACAGTATTACATTTTAGTGTTGCTTCACCCTTGTGCTATCCTATGACCCCACCCTTACATTGACCTGTTCTCCTTACCATGACAAAGGTGGATAAAGGTGAAGAGGATTTCATGTAATCCATGGATACCAGTGAAGATCACAAATCATTGAAGAAAAAAGGTTCAGCGCACTGTCTAGTGGGTCTAGATGACCCAACTCCCAATGTTAAAGTGCCTGGGATAGCACAAGGGTTAAGAGTAAAACCATGAGGTGTTTACAGGTGTGAAAAATGATAGACTTGGTTAAAAAATGTTGTACTCCTACTTGTAATTGTTGCAGTGATAAAAAAAGGTGATTTATTCATACATTTATACCAGGTAGCAGTGAAAGCAGTTTATTTTTCCCTGACTGAACCGTGGCTGCAATGCAGGTGTGGCATGTTCCTGGCCGCGGGCCACAGATGACTCCACCTACCACATTTCTGATCTGCTGACTTCATTTTCTTATGATTGTATTCTTTTACACCCACTTTATTTGAGATACTAATTTTGAACAAAAGCATAACCACAAAAAGCCCTGAAAAAAACAAACAAAACAGATTTAGTTTAATTATAATCAATTGTAAAAAAAAGTAAAGATTTGTCAGAAAACTGTGAGAGCCACCAGACCAGGTGTCTGCAACCTTAAAGGCGAAAAGAGGCATTTCGTCCAGTTTCGTACTTACCAAAACCCAACAAGAGCCGCAAACTCCCACTTAACCGTTTGGAAAAAACATTTTTTTTTATGTTTTTTTGAACATTAAGCCATTCTTTTTTATAAACTCTAGCCTATAAATATTTACAATAATTGAAATATGGCATTGAATGTATTATCTATATTTAACAAATTTAACTTTTGGCAGCAGAATAAACAAGTTGCTTTTGAAATGAAATACACCAATGTGTCAAATAAGATCCTCCTGCCTCAGCAGATTTAAGGATAGAGAGAGAAAGGATGCTCATAAATATCAGTGTCACTATTTGGAATATGTTAAGTTTAGAAAATAAGCAGAAATCTCATCATATATTAAGCCACTTTGCTCATAGTTCATAAAACAAATTAATGTTCAGAAGGACAAGGTAAAAATGAATTTGCTTGTTGCAGTTTCCTACTTTATGACATTCTGCATATTCAGAAAAACACATTTTTTTTAATTGTTTTATGACTCAAACAAGGATGAGGTGCTCCAATGAAATAGCAGAACTGGACCCCTGGGTCATCAGAATTTTAAAACCTCGGTGTAGAGGTTTAGATTTGTAAACAGGAGTTATTATGAAACATGGCTTTGCTACAAATGTGCTGTAAAAAGTGGTAAGTATTTGTTGTGTGTTTGTAACACAATGTAGGGGTTCTTTTGCAGAGCGCAAAACTAACTAAGTAATGCAAACGATTCCAGGATCAACTAATTTACAGCCTCAACTTTTTCAATAAACCCACCATAAATGCATTTTATAGCAGCTGTGAAGCTCAGCGGTATAAGTGTTGATGTGTTAGAGCAAACTTGATTTATTTCAATTTGTGCACAGACATGATTTTAATTTGACTTAAGAAGATACGTTTGCATCTCCTGGTTGTGTGTCACTCATGAGCATGTGCTTCTTTACAACTAACCTATACAAAGGCACCTGATTATAAAATCTCTTTTTGCACTGCTGTTTGCACGACTGATTCCTGGGTCGTCTCTGATTTTATTCTTTTTTTTTAACTTGGCAGACACACTCATGATGACCCCGGGGTCAATGTGCGGTGGGCTGTAACCGTCTGGTTAGTGAAAAAGAGAAAAGTGTGTAAAAGAGGATAAAGTGCTCTTTCTATCACAGCCTTAAGCACACATGCTCCCAAATGGTTCGTCAAGCAGAGTCTGTGGTCGTGAAGCGGTCACTTGTGACAGACATATTGTATCCTCTTGGATTGACCCTCAGCCTTTAAAACACACACATGCAGAGACACACACAGCAAAAACTCTTTTATCAGTAAAATATATACACTACAGCCAATTGGCAATGCTTAGATTTTGTAAAAATTCTCAGCCTCAAATTATACAGCAGCCTTTTTCACATTTTCCAAATACTTAATTTTGAGTGACTGTGTCAGATGTTTCAAAGCTAATTCAAATCTAAAGCTAATGTCTCTCACCACAGATATAAATATATTACTTTTTATTTTGCAAATTCGGATGTGGATGTCCAGTTATCTATTTGAAAGATCCCCAACCATATCTTTCTTGTGTTGAGAAGAATAATGCCCTAAATTCTCTAGTTGGAAAGGATAATGGCTCTTATCAATGTCTCACTGTTGTTCAATTAGTGCAGCTCCAGTGCTGTGTCACTCGAAGAATGGCAAATAAAGCCCAATAAAAGCCCTGAGATCCATAAAGTCAGGCAGGTGAATATACTCAGGGAGCTGTTTTATGGTTCTAAAAGAGGATGTTCATTGTTGTCTCATGATAAAGCCCACTGTGTATCCACTTATTTAACTCCGGTTTAATTTTTGGGGACATGTTTCAGTGTGTTTGTCTGCTTTCTCCTAAGTGACAAGCTAAGAATAAAGGGTAATGTGTAGGTCTCTTAAAGCTTATGGCAGGTTGTGAGTGTCTCTGTGTCGGTATTTGAACTGAGACCTAATGGAGAGTAAATACAGAGATCCTAACCATTAACTTGACATAATATTTGGTCATGGGGACACTAGGAAACATTATCTGTGGCCAGTTCCTGTGTTTGACTTAAGGAATTCATTCCTGGTAATTTATGTTCTTTTGTTCTTTTCCTTAAATGTTATGGCTTAACAAAAAGAGATATGCAAAAAGGTCAGTGGAACAGGGCAACCATACCTTCATGTTTCTAAACGTTATTTAGACCCTTTTTTGACTTTTTTCCTCTTTTATTTAATTGAACCTCATACATATTTTTTCCCTCTGCCAGATTAAAAATAGTTGAAAAGGAAATATGTCCCAGCTATGCTATTTTACAAAACATTTTGGTTAAACAAGTTTATGATACAACCTGGCCAGTTTCCGATGTACATGAGAAAACAAAAACAAGAAAAAACAAGGATTTAAAAAAATGTCTTTGTTATGTTCCATCTCCTGTTTGATACATGCAGTGAAAAAAAAAATCATCCAGGTAAGTACTGGAGTTTTCTAAACCTTCATGCCCTTTTTTTAAGGTTTAAGAAGTATAATTTATTCAAGAGGACTGTATTGGTGTCCAATTTTTCTTTATTTTATCTAAAAAAACAACTTTCCCTCTATGCAAATGGCTGATACAACACTGTCCATAGAGGCATAGAGTGTTTTCCCTTTGGAGAACTGTGTATACCTCTGGTAAAAGTGCATCACATACAGGTAGAGAAGTGCACTGTGAAAATCCCAGCTCTTCTCTGAATGTATCAGGAATGCTTTTTTTATGTGATCACAGCTAAGGGCTCATAAAGTTCATCAAAGAAATCACCCAGTTCATTTCTGATGTCTTGTTTACAGTTTTCATCTTAAATTGTAAGTGCCTCCCTGAAAATTGATGAACCTTTACTCAACAATTAATGGTATTAATATTTTTATTTTTTTGGAAAAGCACAGTTTTAGACTTTTGTAAAGTGGCCCTGAAGTGCAAATTCAATTAGCAAATCACTCAACACAAAAATATATTACAGATTGGCAATGTCAATTAAAAAAGCAAAACAAATAATTCAAAACATTACGTTTAAGAAATTAAAACAAAATTCCAGAAACCAAAACACAATTCCAACAAACATTGAAAGAAATGAAAATGAAACGTTTCAGAAACAAAAGTAATTTCCAAAAAGGAAAAAAAAAAGAAACACAATAAGAAACTGGAAAAGATAGGTACTATGGACATTGCTGATTGGATGACGACATCTGTCCAGTAGTTCACCTGAACGCTATTTCATGACGTGATACTTGATGTGTATGGACATTAACATCCAATCAGTGATGTCCCATTGCATTTTTCAGTTTCGTATTGTCTTTAATTTTTTAACATTTCATTTTGCTTTCTGGAAATTAGTTTTGTTTCCCGAAAGTTTTCATTCTTATTAAGTTTCATGTTTTTTGGAATTGTGCAATGTTGTTCATTTAGTATTTGTTTTGCTTTTTATTTATCGTTTTGATCTATAACCTGTTTTTTTTTTATTTGTTGATATAGTTGTACTTCAGGGTCATCGTACATTTGTCATACCAATCCCAAGTTAAACAAAAGACACAACACGTTTTTAACTTTGTGTTGAATCAATTAAATATTCATCATTTAAATCACATTGTGTGTCCCTATTTCTGTGCCTCCTAGTATAGTAGCACTTCTGCTGCCTGTTTAGGAATGTCACCAATCTTTTTTTCTTATCAACCGTTCAAAGTTTCAAACAAACTCAAATATGTTTCAGAGACTCAGAATCTCATGCACACCTCCAGTAGTTTGTGTCAAAAAGGTCCCACCACGTGGAGAACGACTTTCTGTCTTGAAGGCACAGCTGCAATGACGAAAGGGCGTCAGTTTGGTCGGACATCCTGTAGTGTTGAGTGTTTACAGCTTGTACCTTATAGCCATACTTCGTTTTTCATCTGTCCCTTTCATCAAAAGTTCAAAAGTTGTTGTTAATGCAGAAGAGGGAAGATTGTGAAAGGGCATAGATTGATCACCAAAGACAGACTGAATAGCATGATTTCATCTGGATCTGACAGATGTCTGCATCAGTGGTCCCCAACCTTTTTTAGGCCACGGACCGGTTTAATGTCTGACAAAGTTTTCATGGACAGGTCTGAACAGGGCCATAGCTTCCGGTTTAAAAAAAAAAAAAAAAGAAGAGTTTTCAAATTGTTTTTAATCTGAAAATGATGATGCAAATTCAAGAGTTTGAAGAAGACATCTTTGTTTTTGAGGAAACAAAGTTTCTGATTTGTGAAAGTTGTTTCTGATTTCTGATTGTAAAACTGGTAATTTCCATGTATTATAATAAAAGTGAATCCACTGTGTCTGCATCTTTATTATCAGTGCTTGCAAAACATTCAAAAATCCGTCGCCGCATATCAGGCAGAGCAGCTTCTGGTACGTGGGAACAACTGTCTTAATAAATCCATATTTTGAGGAAGACTCCTGATTTTGTCTGTAAATAGCAGGTTTATGTTTCTTTGAAGTTGAAAGCTCTTCTTCGGTTTCCTCACTGGCTGTTTTCTCCCAGAAAAAAACCCAAACAAACCCAAATACGTTTTATGGTTGGGTTTTAATTGGCTTTGAAACGTTGAGCTACTAACTTTACCGTCTGAACAGCTGCTGAAAGACATGTAACGTGTCAAGTCAGACGGATGTGGGGAACAGAATCTGTTAGTTTTCAAAAAATAAAACCTTCTTCGGTATCGGAAAATAAACAAAATGAAACTTATCAAAGTTTATGAATGCCATGGAAATGTATGCATATTTTTTCCTGTCTGCAGCCTGGTACAAAGTGGCACGGGAGTTGGGAACCACCGGTCTGCATCCACACTCTTTAATGAATTGTTTATAAAGGCGACAAATCGTCATCCTCTGCTTCAAGCCTGCAAATAATCACAAAGAAAGATTATGAATAGTGAAATTTTGTTGTCGTTATGGGTTGTTATTAAAATGCTTGGTTCATTCAGTGTGTTCTGCAGGGGAAGAGGACTTTTGCTCTTTTTTGCTCTAGTTGTGGAGCATGAAATGTCCAGTTCAAAAAGACTTCTTTCTGTGACTTCTGACCTTGCAGCTGTGAATGCTAAATACAAAGAAATTGTCTTAAGGAACATGAAGCAACCTTTAAGGACTAAGAAGCTCAAACTACACAGATTTAGGAAGTATCCTCTGTTTACATGTACAGAGGGCTACAAATATCTGTTTGTATGGTTATGAGGAAGAACCTGCAGGCCTTTAGCATCAACATATGGCCTGGACCTCGATCAATTATAGTGATGCTGGAAAAGAAAGAGAGCTTGAGACAATACAGGTGATGTTATCAGCAACTTTAGCCTGAGCTTTGTCATTCAAAAATCAAACATAGGTGATAAATAAACTGGTTGATCAAAAAAGAAGAAAACCTCCAAACACCATGTAGATTCTAAGAAACAGGAATACTGTATATTTCAAGTTGAAGTAAAAAGGAAAATAATTTTCTTTTGAAAAATCCAATGTCCCTTTGTGGACTTTCGAGCAGGTATAAATAATGACTCTTATCTCCCTGGCAGTCGGTCTTTGCGTGTTGCCTGGGAGTTGAAGCGTTTTACTTCATGCTGATGCTGATAAATCTGTCACCTGATGGAATCCGTCTCATCTGAAGAAAGCAAATAGTGGCTTCTGTGAGGAGAGAAGAACAAAAAAAAAAGCTGGAAGGAAGCGGAGGAAAAAAGGAGCAAAAAGGAGGAGAGAAAAGTGACCTGTCAGCCCAGCTCATAAATCATATGGACAAAATGGTCGCCTTCATTTTTTTCTGCTGACCAGACGAAACATCTTGTAGTAAGCAAGTTTAAAGGTGATGTTTAACTATTTCATACAATTAGCTTTTGCAGATTAACCCTAAGTTTTTTTTTAATTCTGAATAATTCAATATTTTTCCGGGTTGGGACCAAAAAAAAAAATGACCCTAAGCTCTTTGTGTTGTGTTATATAGAAAAGTGCCATATTAATAAAGTTTGATTTGACAACACTTTAAAGAAAAAAAAAACAAGATTTGTATTAAAGACAGACAACCTTATTTAATAGCATGAAAGAGAAAATCTAGCTCAACAGTGGAGGAGCTCAAAGATTTATATAGAGTGGGGGCAGAAGACTTTGGAAAGGTGGCAAATAAATAAAGGTTATTTAATTTAATGTCATTTTTATTGTTAATTTTGCAATGCTTAAAGAAGCTTGTATTGATGATTTCTTAATTTGGGGGGCAAGTGAGGGGCAAAGATTTTTGCTGGGATAGCCAGTGCACCCCCCCCCCCCCCAGCTCCCCTGTCATTGTTCCAAATGAAAGAGCTTTGGAGGACGCAAAAGTTATAACTCTAGAATGACCTTCTTGTTTTTTTTGAGAAATTCTGATTAATGACTAATACTGTATAAGACAAAGAAAATTGGGTGGTATGAAACAATCTGATGCACAAAAGGAGGATGGAATCTGTTTAGAATTTCAGAAAGTTACAACATGATTGCTGTCAATATAGCATTAATTTATTTAGATCAGCCCATCAAGCAGTTATTTCATAAAAATGTATTTGTGATAAACATTGTATTTGCAACTGCTGTAAAATTTCATAAAGATGGTTACTAATTATGTCAGTGATATTCAGTCAGTAGACCATTCTTTACTCTAAGGCAAAACCTCCAAAACAGATTTAAAAACAATATTCCATTCATCTTCGCAGTCATGTACAGTGTGGGGTGAATGATGGACTTTCGTGATGGCCTGTCAATAAGCAGCATGGGTAGGAAATAAAGAGACCCCTGCTTTTGCCAATTGGCAGCAACATAAAGAGATGTGGGGTGGTGGTGAGAATGGGGTGAGCAGATAGATCATAGTAACAGCCAATAATAAATGGATCATGCTTCTATGTTTTTAAAGCCAATGGCAGCAGTATTGAATGGGAAACCTTGTGTAGGAGAGAAAATAGAGGTTTATTGATCAGAGACAGCAAGTGGGGTGGAGTGGCTGAGCTGTTGGAGGTTTGAGGCTTGTCATCTTCCAGGAAAATGATGTTCCAGCTGAGTACTCTATTTCATATACAACAGGGCCCCCGTGCCTCCAAATCCCTCGTCCTCACATCTGCACTCCCAGGACTCAAACATACATAAACGCTGGACTGTGGCTATGTTGAGAGTGCTAGTCTTCATTTTAGATGTTTGTGTTAAATTTGAGGTCGAGGATATTTTTAAGTCCTTCTTTGTTGTTTTTCTGCGGTCATTTGGATTGCTCCAGTGTAAGGCTGTATGTATGGGAGGGTGTCCATAATGTCTGCGTTAAATGAATTGTCATTAGCATGCACAAAGAAGCAAAGGATAATTGTCATTTTCCAGCATCTCCTTTCCTACATAGTTTCAATAATTTTGCATGTGAGACTGTTTATTATTCCAGAAGAAAGTCCGCTCATCCATGTGATTTTAATTTGTGAACACGTTAGGTGCCAGTCTCAGTCCATCAAACATTACCAGGCTCATGGTGTGGTGATAGTGTGATTTCTTATTTATTTTCTCAGTTTCCCCAACCCAGCTGGAATTCCGAAAAGGATTACATTCGTTTGTCTCTTCTTCTTTTCCGGGAATTATTTTTCATTTCTTTTCTCCTTCTTGCACACTCCAGAAATCCCAGTCACATGCAGATTGGGTTGCTGACCAATTTAAACTGCAAGGTTTTCAACAGTTAAATGGCGGCTATAGCAGCAGTGCTGTGGTCACTGCAGTACTTTCTTTGCGGCCACACAATTAGGGATTTAGGTGTGGCGATAGGAAGAATGTGGAAATTGTATCCTGGCAGCATACACCCTAACTCCCCACTTCTTTTTAACTTCACCACTTTTACTCCTACATGTCTTTTGTGACTTTTCTCCTGCCTTCCTTTCCTTTTCCCCCTCTCCATTAGCCTGTCTTACCCCCTTAATCTCATTTCTTGTGTTTTTTTTAATGTGTACTTTGAACCATCAGTTTTCTTTGCAGCGTCCCCATTTCTCATACTCTTTTTGCTCTTGCACTATCATTCTGTCTTTGCTCAACACTAAGCCCACAACTCTGTTAATGTATGTCACTTGGAGGTTTTTTATTTTTGTTCTTCTATTTTTTCTGGTTTCTTTACCAAACTTGATGCAAGACAGGAATATTGATGTTGTGGAAGCCTCAAGACTGAAAAGAAAGTGAAGCAAAGGGGATTAAACCTTGAGGTTGTTACAAACAGGAAATACTCAATGCAATAAAAGAAACGGCATCTGTTTAAGTTAACTTATTTTAACTAATAAATTTCAAGAAACTGTTCCATCCATCCATCTTGCATACCCATTTTATCTCTTTCTGGGGTTGTTGGAGCCTATCTCAACCACAACTTCTGCAATTTTACAGAATCTTCATTTACAAACACTTGATGTTGGATTTTCTTTCATGTATGCAATTTTAGGGTTCTGATGGAGGAGCTGATGCTGCTTTGAGAAGTAAGCATCTGGGTTTAACAAGAGTAAAATAATTCAGGAAAAACTGCCTTCAGTGGGAGGGAGGACCAGAACTGGGGCTTTAGTCTTCTCTTAGAGGAGGTGAAAACCCCTGGTCTGGCCAAATTCTATCAACCCTTGTGCTATCCTAGCACTTTAACATTGGGAGTTGGGTCATTTAGACCCACTAGACAGTGCTCTGAACCTTTTTTCTTCAATGATTTGTGATCTTCACTGGTGTCCATGGATTACATGAAATCTTTCCACCTTTGACATGTTAGGGAGAACATGTCAGTGTAAGGGTGGGGTCATAGGATAGCACAAGGGTTAAATGCAGACTGTAACTGCTTCCCTTTTTTTAAATTGAGCATCAAATTTGGCTTGATTTAGGATCTGGCATTGTAGTTGCCAAGTTTGTTCAAACATGAACTTTTCTCCAAATGTTTGATATTTTTACTCTGTTAAAGGAGCAAAAGTAGTTCTGCATTGAAATCCCTCTGTCTGTCTTCACATATTGTTTCCCAAATCTCCTACTCTTTAACATGCCATCTGTAAACTGGGAGAGACAGCAATGGGAACCTATCCATCAAATGGGGTCTCACTGGGCGCTTCCTCTTCCATGATTTGTGTGTCTGTGTTGTGTTTTTTTTTACAAAGTTACACACTGTTTAAAAACACACACCTCAGTCATTATCTAGCAAAAAAAAGTACAATAACTATAGAGCTTGAGCAGAGATTTCGACTGGCCTTTGCCTTTTGGCTCTGAAATACTTTTAAGAAAAACTTTGTGAAGAAATAATCAAGCAATTAACCAAATAATAATCTTCTCTTTTGTGACTTAGCTGAAGAATTTGAATGATTTTAATGTTGCTGTTCACCTTTTGGCATACCCCTTCAGGGATTCCTCAGCTTTCAGTGATTTTGAACAGGTGTTTTGGCAGAGATTTTTATCCCAGATGCCCTTCCCGACACAACCCTGTAATTCATCCAGGCTGGGGACCGGCACAAGGAGATCCAGACTTGGGCCGCTTGTGGCTCGGAAGCAGTGGCTCTACTATACTTTGAATTTAATATGATTTAAAACAAATTAAAATGGTCTGTTGAAATATTTAGTGTAATATGAATAACTGTAAGGTTTTAAATAATGAAACAGAATTAAATGATTATTTACTATGAATTTATCAGTGGAAAGGCTGGAGTTTTGAAGGTCCCTGATTCACCAATACCATTTTTGTTTATTTCAGAAAAGGGAAAGATTGTTGTTAAAGTGCCTAGGATGGCACCAGGGTTAAGGAGTTGGCTAATTTTGTTATTCTAAGAACAGCAGCTCATTCTTTTATGGCACCCTCTGCTCGTTTAATGTTCATCTGTTAGAATGAGACATGAGTTGGCAATTTCTGACATCAGATGAATACTTGTTTGTTCAATATAAGCTCAAAAACACTAAAAAGTATTTAAAGTAGACATTATATGTTGCCTAATAACATCCGATCAAAGTCAAAACAACTTATTTATTGGCCCAACATTCCAAAAAAGTGCCCACCTGCTTGATGACCCATCATTTTCTAGACTGTCAACAACTTTAGATGTGTGTTCTATA
The DNA here is from genome assembly GCF_053564925.1 of Oryzias latipes. Classification (NCBI taxonomy): domain Eukaryota; kingdom Metazoa; phylum Chordata; class Actinopteri; order Beloniformes; family Adrianichthyidae; genus Oryzias; species Oryzias latipes. Next base: position 13,961,279 of record NC_136240.1, read on the forward strand.
AAACTTCTTCACCAACACCAATTAAATCAATTATAATTCCTGGATTGGTGCCTGAAAAATCATATGGGTTGAAAGGCAGGTTGGGGCTTTGGGACAGGGAAAATTGGCCAGTGAACAGATAGAGCCATCCTTCAGGCTAAGTGGAACGTTCTGACGCAAGCTGAGATAGACCCTGAGGTGTAATAGGCATTTTTGCCTTGACTTCCTCTGGCCTGACCAACAGTTTAAGACGAAAGGAAGACTTGGGTCAAACAGTGGAGCAATAATTTGGATCGAAAATAAAGTAGCTGCCATTAAAAAAAAAATTGCAAAATGATTTTATGCCACGATTGTGAAATGTGCTCCATTTTAAAGCCATGTTGTTGTTGTTTTGTAGAAAGTGGGAAAATCCCATCCCTAGTGCTGTTTATTTGTATTTGCAGGGTTCATCTACTGTTATAAACGTCAAGGATGCTTTTTGACCATAATTTCTGTTCTGTTGTCTTTTTTGTTTGTGCTACTTGTAATATCAATAGATTTACCAGTACTAAAAAGTCTGATCTGTTGAATGCCGAAGGCAAAATGAACAGAGCGTGATTAACAACTTTTTTGTTTAATCTTGTGCGGAATCTGTCCATAATCTGCTTTCTTGGCCTGATATCATTGAGGAGTCTTTCAAATAGTGTTCTAAGAAGTTCTAGCTTTTTTAAAGTCACGATATTTATATTGCACATTTACTGCCCCATATATGTGTTTTATACATTGGATACATTTTGCACATTATATATCAGTTTTTCTACACTCAAACTCTGATACACTCGCACAAACATGCAAAGTTCAAGAATCTATTTGTAAACTCTTCACTGAGCTTCAATGAAACCCATCTCTCCTTACACATGTCCCTGTGAAAGGTGTCAGGAAACAAAAAACAATTCACATTTTTTAGGAACTCAGAACAGACAGACAATGAGTGAGAAAAGAGCACAAGACATCATGGGCTCCAAGGGATTTCCTGTTATGGCATCCATACATGGAAAATGCCCTGTTTTCTGCTGCCTTAACACTGTGTTCCTACTGTCTTTTCAAACTTAAAATATATCATAAATGTATTTATTTTCTTCACTGCTTTGAATATTTATGCAAAAAAGGCAAATTTATACTTTACTAGGTAACTGTCTCAACAAAAGAAGAGATTAATCCCCCCCCCCCCGTGTTCAAAATTTGGAATAAAAGGAAAAAGCTAACTCTGAACAAAGTTTACAAAATAGTACCAAGGGATTTAACAAGAAGTACTTTGACTAATTTTAAAACGAAAGTTATTAATTTTTCCCCCCAATAATTTTATATACATTTTTTTAAATCAGACACGGAGACATTTGATGATCATAGACAATCTAGTGGGAAGTACGCACTTTTTACTGTTTTATAATCCATGATACTATTAAGTTAAATAATTGCTATTTTCCAGTGGCCAAAAACCACATGTTTACACAAAATACTTTATCATTTTACAACTCTGCTGATTTATTGGGTATAACAAATCTCTTTTTGTAAATAAATCAGTGAAAAACCACACAACTGCATTTCTTCATGTGATGACACAAACTGAAACATCCATCCATCCAGTTTCTTAACCCACTATATCCCTTTTAAAGGTCACGGGGTTGCCGAAGTCTGTCCCGGTTACTGTTGGGCCTCAATGGGGAAAAACTGAAACATAATTTTCCAAAATCTTCTGTATGTCAAAAGGGCTAATTTGCAAAACAGTACGACTTATTGTTTTTGAATCCTAAACATTTATCATTCCTTTTTTTTGTACCTCTATTGTCCTTTTTTCAGCATTTTGTGAATTTACATGACCTAATTTATGAATGGATCACTGTGGACTACTATGGATTTCATAAAGACATTCAAAACTAGTATTATCTCTATTAGATTTTTTCATCCTCTGGAACGTCTTACTTTCAGAGAGGAGGCAAACATTAAAAACATTCACAAAAACTGTGAAGTGGAAAGATGAAAAACCGAAGAACAAGAGTAAGTGAAAAAGACGGAGAGAGAAAATAAAACGGGAGGGAGCGTGAGGTTGAGGCCTGCGGTGGATTGTGGGCTGGGACTGCTGCTGTCTCAGCAAAGCGAGCCGACGGGTCTAGCCTGAGGTGATATGTTTTCCTCAGGAAATATCTGTGGAGGCAAGTGGGTCTAGCATTGGGAGCCCTGCTGGCTGAGTGCAGTCAGGGAGGTGGGGGGTTGGGGTAGAACCGGGATGAGAGCTCAGAGCAGCCCCAGGAAAGGACTCCTTTCTTTAGGTAAAGATGTCAGTGAGACAAGCTCAAACGCACATCTTAAACTCAGTATAACTTTGTTCATTCCAAGTTTAAAAGCTTGGATTACAGAGCATTTTGAATAATTTTCTTGCCGTGTTACTGTCACAGATTTATCTAATTATAGTTTTGGCATGGCTTGAATTTTCTTTGGATGTATTTGCATGAATTTGCAAAAAAAAGTTTATTTTTACGGAAGAGAAGAGATGAGAGTAAAAAGAAATCCTGACATTCATTTATTTTTTGTATATACAAAAACAAGTCTTAAGGTGTCCACATAACTGAACATGTCAGTTCAGTCACACATCATTATTTGTTGTAGCTGGCTGATTCACATTAAAAAAAAAAAATCCTAGAAAACTGTCCTAAAGACATGACAGCTGTAATGTCAGTCTAAATGAAACACTTGCTGGTCCATAAGACATGTAATTTACATTTTTTCATGCAAAATAAGTATTAACAGAAAATCAAAATAACTAGCAGAACATCTTAGGAAGAATCCAGTTCAAAGTAAATACAGATTTATTTTCATTTAAAATAAAGTGAAACACATGTCTTCAGGCTAAATAAATAGATACAGTCGAATCAAATGTGACTAAATGTCTGGATTACATGGACAAGAACAATGTACTTTGTTTCCAACATTTTTTTTAAAATTCGTTCATATGGCCTTGTATGGTGAAGAAATTGGTTAAAAAACCAACAGATATTTTTTTCTTTTCATGTTTCACAGAGAATCTATAACCAACTCTTTGTGTGCTTGTTACATAACGTTTTACATTATGTTGTGCAAGTTTGATGCATACTTATTTTTGGGCAATAGTGCAAGTTAAGTAAAAAATAACTGTATGTGCACATGTAAGCCTTTTGGATTATACATCCTCTATTATTTTTCCATGTGCAACATGCAGCTCATATCCAGGATCCTCATCTGTTGATAAGAAAAGGAGAAATGAATAAATGAATCAACTTATATTCCTACAATCCAACCAGATAAAACTGACTGACACTAATTCTTAATCAAACCAAATTGAATCGACCTATACCATTATAAAATTGTAACTGAAATGAAATAAATTGATTGTAATCAAACATACCTTTTAAAATGAGACACAGTTTGTTTATTTTACTATAATGTAAAAACGACCAAGTGCGTCACAGAAGACATATGCAGTGTGGTAGAATGTTCTAATGATGTTCCGTTTGTATTATTTTTGTGTGGAAAAATATAGTGGGCTGAATTTAATGTAAAAAAACTGCATGGATGTAACGATTCATTTTAACAACGATTCAATTCATATCATAATATGTGGTTGCTGATACCATTGATAGTTGATATTGGTTCACTTTGAATGATCACTGACCTAAAATCGATCTAGGACATCTTTAGCCAAAACGTCAACCAGTATGACTCAGAGATAAATATCTGGGCACTGAACAGTGCAGGTGAAGTTTTGCAGATTCCTTGTGTTTATTGCAAAACAATCAAGTGTACATTAAATATGTGTACATGCAAGCAAAAAGGTAAACAAGAATTAATGGAAAATCCATTCCCATTTTAGTGTCATAGTGCAGTACATATTGATGGAAACAATTGAGTTTTGGCTCTGATAGAGTCCCTTCCAAACAAGTACTTCCTCTTTTGTGGAATCAACTCCTTGTTTCATTTCAGGAGCGAGAAAATTTCCAGGGTAAAGGTGTTACCACAACCTTGTAAATTCGCAGATAAGAGGAGAACTTTTATCCCTGTTTTGGCAAGGTTGTTGCTGAAGATATACTGTACACACATCTCCTACTTTCCCTACGTGCCTCCAACCTGAAATTCTCAAATATAACAAAAACCTTAGCCAAAACACTGTTTTTTAAAAAGCTGTTGTTAAACATTTTTACACACATTTCTACGTATGTAGAGCATTTCTTAGTTTATTATTACTCATGAATATATGTAATTTTCTCAATGACTAACTTACATGCGTCTTGTCTTCAAACAGATGTTCTATTGATCTGAGTCCCTTGGTGATGGAGTGACTTACTTTTTTCTTTTTATAATAACCTGCATGCTCTTGTTTATGCAGTTTTTCCCCCCCATTATTTTTAGATTTTACTTGTCTATTTCATGGCTGCATAAGTCAGATAGATTATGAAACGCATGTGCGCTGAAACTAAATCACCACATACCAGTCAGAAAGCCTTCAGGTACAACGTAAAAGAGAAGGTGACAATGCTATGTAAAAAAAATGAGTGGAAAATCTCTGAGCGTTCATCGTGTGGCCTAAAGTATTATTGAAAGTAAAATATTTTGATAAATATGCATGGACTGCAGGCCAAATTTCATTTGTGTGTTTTTGTGTGTATCCCATTCTTTCTGACTATCACAGGAAGAGATAGAAAAGTCCAGGTCCAGTCTTGATTGATGTGTTGGAGTGTACAGAGGAAGCAACAAGTGTGTGTGTGTTTTCATGTGTGAGTATGTCAATGTGTAGAGTGTGAAGGGAAGGGAGGTGGTGGTGGTAGTGGTGGAGGGAGCTATTTTGGAACAGTTCAGACGGAATTGGGGCCAAACCCAAAGAGGATGCAGATATGCTGTCACCTCATAGACTCTTACAAAAGTTTAAAAATATGAAAACCCTGTTAAGATTGTGAAGCTACATTGGGGTTTGGTCTTGTTGACTCGCACTCATCATTATCCTCATGAGAGCAATGTAAAAAATTATGCTCTTTTGAAATCCCCACCAAATTCACATATGATGTATTACTGCTGTAGACACACACACACACACACACACACACGTATCTGCCTGAAATCTATTTCCTCTAAACCCAAACACTTACAAATAGGCTTCTGCATTTGTTCAACTGAGGAAACACCATTTAAAAAATAGAAGCAGACATAAAAGACTAAATGGGCAACAACAATTAAAACCATTTGCCTTACTAAAATAAACTGTTACATTTCTTTTAGCATATTTCTCTCTGTAGGTGGTTGGTTGATGTTCTTTTTATATTCACGTTCACTGAAGGGACCATAAATCTCCTAGGGAAATGTCACAGTGGTAGAAGTTTTTCCTCTAAAAATAATGTGCTACCCTTGTTAGGGGTGAAAAGACTTCACGTGTGGTCTCGTCTTAAGGAAAAGAGTTAATATCACAGCTGGAAAGCGGCAAACTTTATGGTCAGGGCTCAAAAAGAAGTAGAAGATGAAAACAAAACATCTAATTTCTCACCTAATGTGGACAGAAAAAGAGAGTTCTCCTAATTTTTCCTTTGAGTGGTTGGCAGTTAGAAGCTGAGTATTTTATTTGAAAAGAAACACAGAAAGTTTCATTTAGATTTCATACCTCAGTCAAGAAACATGTTTGCTTGCAGTCAAACCTTCCTTTTTTTGCCATTTGAGAATAACCCCCTCCAACATCACTTCATATTCAATCCAGCATCATAAGTGGTGGTCAAACCACAATGTTTTCTCAGGGTGGTTGGTTACACTGTTCTCCACCCGCGGTTGCTAGACCATGTCAGGGGAAGAAGCTTGGTCAACATGTTTCCCCTTTTGTGTAAAAAAAAGGTATTCACAATCCTTCCTTCAGCAATACCACCCAAGTGTTGGGTAGTCTCCTTTGCCATGTGGACAGAGACAAAAAAAGAAGGTTTTAAATGAATCTCGTGACATCACATGATTTAGATCTCTTCAAGTACAGACTGCTAATTCATGTTGGGTGCTCTGAAATGTAATTGACCACAAACAGTGGTGGTCCATGATCTGGGATGCATTAGTAATTCAGACACAGGCCGAAGGCTTTCTCCTAGGCATAAAAGTACATGTTGGGAAGAAGTTTTCTGAAACAATATACTGCTGATGCTGTTATGGTATCAGATTGTTTTTTATGACGATCTAAATGACTGATGCAAACTCTTATTTTCCAGAATGTGCAAACTGAAAGCATTTTCATGCCTTGCATGGCCCAGTCGTAAGACCTAGTCTACTCTGGTCTGTTCACCAAGCACCAAGAAGAGACATACCAACAGTACGATTGTGGTGGGGATTGTGGATGGCATACTGTGCTTTGTAAATGGTGTACTTATATGCTGTTTTTTAACCTTGCTTCAATGTAAAAATAAACCACTTTGCAGTCACATATTGTGGTGTTTTGTGGAGATCAGTGTGCCATTTTAAGTACTGAGTTTTGTGTTTTTTAGAGATCAGTGTTGTATATTATGTATAGTGGTGTTTTGTGTTTTTATAGAGATCAGATCAATATGAAAAATTGAGTAGTGTGGTGTTTTTCCAGCTAGCAGACAAATGCTGACAACTTTTGGCCAAATTGCATTTGTCATTTGCCTGGGCCAGACAAAGTAAAGGTCAACCTCAAATGGCTCAAACTTGTGATGAAATACATATGGATCAGTTACCTAAAAGCTAATCTGGATCAGTTTTGGCAGATGTGGAAAAACTTCCTTACGATTAGACCAGTGTTTTTCAACCGATGTGCCGCAGCACACTAGTGTTTCGTGTGAGATGGTCAGGTGTGCCGTGGGAAATTACAAATTTTCACTAATCTAAAAACATTTATCGTCACCATAATATCAGCTCTACGTTCATCAAAATAGGCTCAGGTTTCACACTGAGTAGTTTGCTGACAGCTTTGTGGGTAACGCTTTGTAATAAGAGTCCTTAATAAACTATAAGACATTAACAAGCACTAGTAATGTTTTAGTAAACTGCTCATAAGTACATTAATTGGCATTTGTAAATGTCTTACAACTGACTTACAATTTTAAATAAGCTGTTTATAAATACATTAAAATAGTCCTTAATAAACTACTTATAAGACTTTAACAAGCAGGCGTAATGTGGTATAAAGCTGCTTATAAAGATATTTATTAGCATTTGTTAATCCTCATCACAAGCTATTTTTAAATTGCTTGTATAGGATTAATACATATATTAACAGTGTTTCTTATTAACAGTTTGAGTATTTTGCAGCCCCCCCCAATCTAAAGCATGACCAAAGAGGGGGTGATCTTTACAAGCCATTTATAAATTGCTTACAGAACTTAACCAGTTAAAATGTTTAATCAAAATAGATTTAGATTAAACGTTGATACACTATTAGTTTTTGATACAATTCCCCTGAAACAGTTATCCATCTCTTCTGGTATTGTCCTAAAGTCAAAGTGTTTTGGCAGAAGATGTGTGATTTCATTAATAAAAAAAAAATATTCTTGTTTTTTTTATTCTGGAAAGATGTCTTGTAAGATGTCTAATATCAAAAATAATACAAAAGGACTCTGGTTTACTTTTAAATCTCTTGCTTATTTTGGCCAAATTTATTATTCATAAATGTCAATTATCTGGTCGAAAACCCTGTTTCATTGCATTCTTTTCTGAGTTAAATCAGTATATTAATAGTATTTGTAATTCTGAGGAGCAATAACCAATCAAAACCTTGTCTGTATGTGATAGATTCAACATTTTCTCATAGAGTTTAGCCCCCTGTTTCTATTTCTATTTCTATTTTTTTTTTTTTTATACATATGTGTATTTGATATTTGCAATTATGTTCTTATTGTATACCTGAAAGTGAATCCTGGTAAAATAGCATAATGTGCAATAAAGTTTATAAAATAGAAATATATAAATTGCTTGTATGGGATTAATAAATATATTAACAGTTCCCGTGTCAAGCTGGACTTACATTTTTTAAATCCAGCTGATATGACCAGTGGCGGTTCTACCCTGAATTACTCCCCGGGCGAGACCCTCCTCTGGCGCCCCCCCCCAATAGAGTCCCTTTGTCCATTTATTGTAACTGAAAATACAGTTAGGAAATATTTAATCAAACACAAATAATATGAAATAAATATTATAAAATACAAATCACACTAATAATACACTAGAATAAATGTAACTGCAGCACTAAGAACAGAAAACACTAAAACCTAACCTTTGTGGCCTTCCTGATGCAAGCTTGTCAATAACATCATCATATGAAATCTGCTCCCCCCCTGAATGATTGATACTAACAACAGCAGGTTAGTGAGTTGCTCCTGAGACATTGGTGATCTCAGGTATGACTTGATCAACTGGAGTTTTGAAAAGCTAACAGCAGCAGCAGCAGCAGCAGCAGCAGCAGCAGCAGCAGCAGCAGCAGCAGCAGCAGCAGCAGCAGCAGCAGCAGCAGCAGCAGCAGCAGCAGCAGCAGCATGCTACCATCACAGCTTATTTAACATTATGATAATATACAACAATAAAACACAACAAAAACTTTGTGTTACAGCAGAGCAGACAGACACACGAATCATAACTAATGTTACAAGTTAAGGCAGAGCAAACATTTAAGAATAAATATCTTAAAAATGACGTTATTTGTAATATTTGGGCCTACTTCAGTTTTGATCATGATAGACCAAACAAGAGATTTTTCCTCTGCAACGTTGTTGTTGTTGGAGGGCAGGTAGCATTCGAATTTAGAAAACGTGCATCTAGCTATGCGATAATACCCTTTTCTTTGTCTCTTTTCTCCTCTTCTTCTCTTTTCTTTCTAAATTGGGCACCAGCTTTGACCTTTTTTCTCCATATTTCAGATGTTTCTGCATTTAGCATAAATGTCCTGACATAGGTATCAAGTCTGTCGACTAAACCAACTGTCATCTAAGTGAAGAATTTTTTCTGTTTTTCCATTTTTTATTTGGGCATTTGACACAAAAATAACCAAAAAAGCATGATTTTTTATACCTATTTTATACCCCCCCGTTCGTCAAACATTTCCAGCAGGAGCGCGTGCAGCTGCACCCAGGGGCGCCAATTCGCTACATGGCGGCGCAATTTTTATTTTTATTTTTTCATCAAGCCCTGAGCCGCGGCCCGCGACCGTTGCCCCCCTGGAAGAAGATCCAGCCAGGTTTGCGCATGCGTTTTGCGCTCCGTGCTCACCTCTCAGCCAGCACCCTTCACCCCGCGCCCCCTCCCTTCTCCTTCTTCACCCCGCGCCCCCTCCCTTCTCCTTCTCACACACATTTGCGTCTACTTCTCAAAGACAGGAGGGAGTGCAGCTGCGGGGCGGGGGCCCCGCCAGGTTTCAGGCTGTTACAAACTCTGTGATATAAGTAAACCAATAGTGGTGCATAAAGTATTTTACAAGAGCTGAGCCGCTGGCGCCGCCCCTCCGTCATTTTTCCGCCCCGGGCGATCGCCCGTATGGCCCGTGCCTAAAACCGCTACTGGATATGACTCAACCTCTAGACTACACCACCTGGATGAACGAGAACCTTCTTTGACAGTTTGAGTGTTTTGCAGCCTCCTAAACTGTGGGCTATGTTTTGCCACAAAGAACCACAAAGTACAGAATATGAACAATGAATGACCTTAATAACACTAACCAAAGCCACAAAAATATAACAACTCTTCAACACATCACAACAACAATGTAAAAGAAGAGACACATGTACTGTCCTTTACAGATTGTGCCTTAGTGCCTTATAACATTTCTGTTACGCCCCCTTCTGTGTCTAGGGGCACCGAGGCGGCATAACATAAAAAAAGTAAAGTTTTAGCTAATAAGTTAACTGTAACAAAAAAAAAAAAACAAATACGGCCACAGCCGTAACAATTTCGAACTAAACACATTTGAATAAACTTCAAAATGTTTGCACTCAGAATCTGCCCTTTCCAAGGGGCAGTAACTGTCCACAAGCAATTTATAAATGCCTTGTAAAGATCACCCCCTATTTAGTCATGCTTTAGATTGGGGGGGCTGATAAAACACTCAATAAACTGTTAATAAGAACACTGTTCATATATTTATCAATCACATACAAGCAATTTATAATAGCTTGTGAATAGGATTAACAAATGCTAATAAATGTCTATCTTGGCAGCTTAATACCACATTACTCATGCTTGTTAATGTCTTGTCAGAAGTTTATTAAGGAATATTTTAATAAATTTGATGTGCGAATCGCGTTCAATGAAAAATGATTTTAATGAAGCGCCTGGAAGGAGGAAAGAGAAGGAAAGAGGGGAGACAATACACGGCAGACGTCTGTGCAGAACTGGGGCTAGTGATCCATGCGGATCTCCCGTGAACCCCTAGTAGCTTCCTGCGGGATCCGGTGTCAGGCTTGGTAAAAAGTGAATACAATACTGAAGAGATCCGAGTCTGTCCAGCATCAGCACCACAGCTTTTTAATACAACTCTCATGATGCATTGGATTAACGTGACAGCATCTCAAACTGCACTGCTGTTAACTGTCATGAAGCACAACAAACGCAAACAACAACAGCTCTAACAGTGTGCAAAGCTTCTTAATGAACTTAGTTCTTCTTCAATGTTTGTGTTGGAGAACAAAGGAATAAAAAGTCAAAGATTCCAGGGTATGGCCCAGGTCATCGTACCCCGTGTGCTATCCTAGGCACTTGAGTTTGGTCATCTAGACCGACTAGACAGTGCTCTGAACCTTTTTTCTTCAATGATTTGTGAACCTCACTGGTGTCCATGGATTACATGAAATCTTTCCACCTTTATCCACCTTTGTCATGGTAGGGAGAACACATCTATGTAAGGGTGGGGTCATAGGATAGCACAAGGGTTAATAAAAGAAAAAACTGCTTTCTAATAATGTCTGGATAAAAGGACAAATTAAATTTCTGACTTCAAGCTCTTGTAATAACAAAATAAAAGAATCAGCATTAAGGTGAAGTTTCCAACGGACACATTTAAAATAAAATGAAACTATTTAATTAGCCAAAAAAAAAAACATTTATGTCAAAGTTACATTTTTGATTTAGACAAATGAAAACTTGCAGTTGTAGCTACTTTTTGTGTAGCTACAACGGCACTTATAATCATGACTGTTCTGTTGGTTCTTTCGTCTAAAATTGATCACACATGCTGTGACTATATATTTGTTCAAAAGTTATAGTTGCATTTTCACAAACACAAAAAAAAAATAAACAAAAAAAAACAACATCACTGTTTACAAAGAATGTCATTGGTTTTTATGATAAGTAAACTGGAGGGGAAAAAGAACCTACCTAAATAAATTGTCAACTGATTTAGTCAAAAACATTATTTTTGAAAACTATCATAACTTTCATACATTTTTTTGTGGTTCAATTATTACAAAAAATGGATGGGAGATTGTGGAGAAATTGTAGATCAATACAGACTACAGAGTTTCCCTTTTTTCCATTTTTGTTTGATGATGTACTGCAGGATCTTTGTCAAGGAAAAAGTGTGCTTTGGCTCAAGAGAGGTTAAACAACACTGGATTAGACACAAGAGTGGCTTGCTGGGTAAAATTGCGCTATAGTAACGGATCCCTAGATAAGGTTAAGTCATTGTTTTTCTCTTCCTTGTGTTTTGTAATCGTTTAATTCCTATCATGCAAAAAGAAAAAATGTGCTTACTGCAATCTTACAGTAGAAGAGGAATTAAGCATATGTATGAAAGAAAATTCCCAATGAGTAAAGTCTTCTAAGCCTTTGTATATGTGATACATACCTGCTGTCGATTCATATACTGGTTGCAATTTGACTGATGTTTTACAGCGTTAGGAGTCTTAATGGTTTAAAAGGCACTTTTTAAACTAACTAAAAAAATTTGTTTATCCTAACTCCATTAACCCCTAATTCCACAAAAAAAAGACTTATTTTCAATTTATTACCAGGAATGATAGTGACCTCTACATCACAGCTTTGGAGATGGTGGTAGTTTCCTCTTATTTTGATGAACAAAGTCAATTAATTCATAAATACTTCAGCACATTTACTGTAAGGCAAAGGGAAGATGGCTATTGATCCATCCCACTAAGATTGCAGCCCTCCCCTTCCTCCCAGCAGAGTGCTTTAATGAAGCAAGGGCTTTTCTTAACCAAAAAGATCTAGTCAGAAAACAAAGAATAATGATTTTCAAGGTGTTGGAGGTCTGTGTTTTATATTTGATGGATATTGATGATGATCTTTCTGCAATAACAAAGCACTAATATGGAATATATTAAAAATAACAGCAGACCGACACATTTGAAGTGCTTCGCCCCTTCGGCTCTATTGGTGGGAAATTCCTGTAAACAAAATAAGAAACGATAGAGTGTTTTCTAAGACAGGGAGGGACGGATATCCTTAGATCATCTTTTCCTGATCTTGGAGAAAAGTTGGCAAAACAAACAAAAAAAACAATGTTTTAAAACTATTGAATTGGTTATACCGATGGTGCCTCAAAGGACTAAAGCATCGCAAATTATAAGTGTTTGGCAGAACTGATCTCTTTCTAATTAGTAAAGGAGAAATCCCGAAAAGCCTCTCCACTGAAAACAGCTTTCTCTTCAAGACAGTTCATGCGTGGGTTAGTTCTCTTTCTCGATACTATGAATTACTGGCAGCACATCCGCCAGGAACTATTGCAATAGAATTAAATATGAATGCACGTTAAAGCCAATTTGTGCTGTTTGATGCCTCATGCAGATAAATGGAAGAGTGAGACACTTCTAAGGCCGACTAATGTGGGAAATATTGAGCTAAGTAATTGCACCAGTTTCATCGATAGGTTCAGGAAAGTAGATCATTACAGTGATATGTGATTAACACAGAAATCACAGGGTAATGTGTAAAAGCATGCAGGGAAATGGAATTAAACAATTATGCTGAATTATTTACTTAACACCATTTATTGTTCATTAAAAAATGATGAGAGAATCCTGTCTATGACTGGAACAAGGTACAATATATGATGACTTAATGGAAATCTTGAACATAAACTTAATATGTCAAGCCTTATGTTATTCTAATGAACAGAGCCAGATACATTTTTATTTTTATTTTTGGTTTTGGTTTTAAGAAGCAGCATAAAAATGTGACGGTGTGGAAATGTTACATTGGTGTGGTAGTAATTCTTTCATATAAAAAAGATATCTCACTACGAATGTCAATAAAATAGATAACTATTAATAAAAAATAAATAAAAGGCAGTTTTATTTGTCATTATTATTTTTTTTAATGGATTGAATGTGGTACAGTCGTCATTCATCTATCACAGGAGTTACCTTCCAAAACAGAACCTGTGATAGACAAAATATGTAATATGTAAAATATGTAGTAGTATTATAGATGTTTTGAGGCTGCAAAACTTAATCTACTCTTTTTTTAGGCAGACATGAACATTTTCACACTTCTGTCTCTTGTTTCAACTCTTAAAGTTTAAACTTTCATCAAAAAATAAGTCCAATATTATTGAACGAATCAAAGATTTGATCCAGATCAACGATTGATGTACACTAGATTTGGCAAGCGGAACCCATTATGTACAGGAGACATGGACTGGAGATTGACTGACAACAGCCAATCAAGATGCAGAAGACAATGTGCTGCTAAAAAAAAGAAAAAGAGAAAAAAAGCATGCATTGTTGCACTAAAAAATTTTAGCCAAACTTTAAGACTGCAGAATCAGACTGCAATATTTGGCATTCTTTACCTAAAAATCGTTGCTGCATGTTTCCTGTCAAGGATGACATGCATATTTATCCCATAACGAGAAATGTGTAATGGACCAGAAAGCATTTCAGCAGCAACAACGATAGAGGTTCTTATACAACCAGACAATTTGAATTTTGTAATTTTGTACCTAGAAATAAAAGTACCTAACATGTGCTTACAGTGAAAACAATGTAAATTTAATTAATTTAAAAATAATAATAATAACACATATGATTTATTTATATATTATTTATTTCAGTCTAAATTTAATTTGTCATAAAATACACTGAATTTTATTGCTTACCGATTTCTACAATCATTCTACAGTGGTCTAATTCTTTTTTAATCCAACAAAAGGGACAATTTCTGTTATTAACTTAACCTATCATTGTGTATTTTATTGTTTCATTCTTTTGAACAATGACTTGCTTAGGCAATGCTTCATTGAAAAGACTGCTTGAAAAGAAAACAAAAAAATTATTTCACCCCTTTGTTTATCATTTGATCTTCTTTTAAATGGGAAGTTACAGTTTTCATAAGTAGTCTGTAAAATATATGTTGATGATACATAGTATTATAAATGTGTGTGTATGTGTGTACAGACAAGCGAACCATTTGTTCCCTTCAGGGTCCCTTGAGCAATCAGTCCGTCAACAGAGGTGGAGCTCAGCTAATTTCCCACCCCTCCTCTCTTCCCTCTCTCGTTCCCAAGACAGATGCTTTGGGTAATAAGGCTAATCAATATACTCCCTCACAGTCCTCCCTGCCCACCCAGCGCCAGGAACATTATCAGCTGTTTGTCATTGGGACAGCCACTTGTTCTTATCAGGCATCACAACCTTTATCAAGTGCCTGTCATGTATGCAAAAACACAAACGGGTAAGGCTAGGAGGCTGAGTATTTATGCAGATGATTTATGCAGTCATTTGTAAAGACAAAACGTGCACACATTCATGCATTCTTGTGTACAGGAAAACCAAATATTGGAGACAGCACGTTTTTAAGCTAGCAGTGAAAAGCTGATCACACTGAAGAGTTCCCCACAACAAAATTAGACATACAGTTGTGCACTATGTCATCCCATGTCCACAAACCCACACATTCAAGGGAATGATGAATAGACACACTTGTGCTTTGTGACAGGTTACACAAGCACATTGGTGTCATGATCTACACAGAGAAATTAATCAACAGTGACAACAGCGCTGAACGTTCCTCTGTCCCAGCTCGCAGCTCAATGCACTGTAATTTGTTGTGTATGATTACCCCAGAGTGGAAGTAGGTAAATAGCAGCCCCCTTTCTTAATTAATTAGGCTTTGTGCCCCCTGGGAAGCATCTCAAGGGTGCTGAGAGGAAGAACCTGTCTTATGCTGTTATTATTTTTACATAAGAAGAGTTCATTCAAGTTTTGTTCTTTAGCAAGTTTCTCAAAGATACAATTGTTTCCTCATTTTTCATTAAATTATATATAAATTGTATATATATATATATGACCCAAAATAGATTTGTGAATCAAATCGTGGGCAAAGGGAATGGTTGCATCCCGATAGGTTAACTGTACTCTAGTCATAGAAGTGTGAGCACTGCCGTGTAGAAAAATGTCTGTTTTTTTTATTTATATAAATTCCCAGAGGGTGGGGATTGACAGGAGAGGTAGTCCCTTCCCTGGATAAAAAGAGAGACAACAGTGGGGTGGCAGGGCTTTTCATGAGTCTGTTGTTTACCTCCAATAACGATCAAGGGACCCCAAATGACACCAGGGCCTTTGAAACATTACTAATTAATCAGTGGCTACCCTCTGAGTGGTTTTGCGGGGTCAACTGTCAGAAAGGAGGTCATGTGAGTTAGAACATTTTTCTACTTGCATAGATGCTTTTTTTGCTTTACTTTCACCTTTGCTTCAATCGGGTGCAGAGACAGTTTTCTGTAAACATGCATTAGAAATGCATGATTTCACTAAAGGAGGATCCAAAGCTGAGCCTTAACTCAAAAAACTTAATTGAGAGTTGATGACCTTTTTTGTGATCTCTCATTGGCAATTTATTTGAAGTCTGACCATTATCTGTTATGGCTAAATCATAACACTTAGCAATAACATATATTTAATTATTTTTGGTAAGTACATGAGAATATGTGTGGATTACGTGAAAAAAAATGACAATAAAGGTTATTTTTATTAAAACACATGGTGCTGTTTGCTGTTTGGACACAATACCTTTCAACAGGCTTTGGTTCCAAGGCCTGTGTGCCATTGTTCTTTGACTGTTCCTCTTTAGTTTCAGACCCCATTGGAAAGCAGGTGAAGCAAAAACAACTACACTTCCATCACTTTCTTCACATTTAACAATAACAGTCTGTCCAAATCTTTCATTGGTAAACACAGCCCTTACGCACAGGGCCCAGACTGAACGCTGCTCCGGAAACAAGTACATCGTCGGAAACAAAGTAGGGAAATAAAAGACAGAGGCCAAAGCATATTGGAAATAGGAAAACATTTCTGTTCTCCCTTTGAAAAAGGTCCGGCGATGAAAATGTGTAATATAAATAAAGCTGGGGATGCTTTGAAAGCCAAAGCCTTCCTTCCTGGCCCAGTCCTTTGTGGGGAGAAACGCCTACTTCTAGCCCCTCGCTCTTAAATTCCCAAAGACCACTCTGTCATCAGGGTCCCAACTGCTGCCTTCAAACATGCAATGGTCAGACTCACTTTCCAGTCTTGTCTTCTCTATCTTAGTCACATTTTGTTTTTCTTTAGTCCTTACCCCTACCCTTGAACTTGTCTTCTAATTTTCTGTATTAAATGCTGATCAAACAAGTTCCGATTATTTAACCGGTGATGTGGGTATGGTGTGAGTGTCTTTCTCCTGATGCTTTTTAATTCCTGTGATATTGGAACCTGTCTGGCGGATGCAAGGAAAGACATAATGACAGATGACCGGCTGATTGGCAACAGCTATGTAACATAAAAGCGCAGACTACACTGTAGGAAGGTTTTGGAACTGACTTCATATCCTTAGTTTTAGCCCACACTTGTATCATTAAACTGGGGTTACTTTAATACAGCTTTGATTTTTGCAGCAGGAAACTGTTTATTCTGTGTATATTCTCCATCAGTACGGATATTTCTGTACCACAAATAATCACGTTTTTTTTTTTTACATCAATCTGGTAATACTTCTTAATAAAAAAACAAAAGCTGTAAATTATATTTCTATTAAGGTTGCATTTAAACAATTGTGGCAAAGCAAAAAAGAAAAAAAAAGAGGACAAAAACAAGGACACCATTACAAATTTTCTTTTCATTTATGTGAATCTCAAGTTTTTCCTGTTTTTTGGGGACCATGTTTTATATTTTTTTACATTTTATGTTTTAGTCCCACTGAGAAATAGACCTTATAAATCCTGGATTGCTTGCATGAAAAACCTAGATAAAGGTAAGTTTTAAAGACCCACTTTAATGAAAATCTTACTTCTTGTTTTTGTTAACATGTTTTTGGGGCATTTTTCTCATGATGGAGGACATATTTAACCCTTGTGCTATCTTAGATGACCCCACCCTTACATGAACGTGTTCTCCCTACCATGACAAAGGTGGATAAAGGTGGAAAGATTTCATGTAATGCATGGACACCAGTGAGGTTCACAAATCACTGAAGAAAAAAGGTTCAGCGCACTGTCTAGTGGGTCTAAATGACCCAACTCCCAATGTTAAAGTGCCTAGGATAGCACAAGGGTTACAAACAATTAAACGTAACATTTCTGAGTATTTATTTTCCACATTGGAGTTGGTATCTGGCTAAAACTGTGTGGCTGACTGGATATCTTTGATATTGCTTGCCATTTTTGTGGCACCAGTAATGTTATGATGGCGGGCTAGCAGGAAAGCTTATAGAAAGATCACTGATGTGCGGTGAGGTTGATGGCTGGTGAGGCACTGACTCCTCTGGAATCAGATTTACAATGAATGAAACAACTAAATATTTCACCATTCATCCAACGACAGCTAACAGCTTATAAAATACACACAAGAATATATTTTTCCTACATAGAATATTTCTTTTATAGACGGATAGAACACTTCCACTTATGTATACATTATTTATATGTACTGTAAAAACATTAGTATGCAAATGTGTTCCTTTTACTGTTGACCCTGGTATTTTTCCAACTTTAAATTCTGGTGCTTTAATCAGTGTTATCAAATGTCTGAAAATGATCATAAAACTAAAATAAATGATTTTACTTACATTTTTTGCCACTTACTCCCATGTTATTTTTCAAAAAACAAACATTGAAAAAACATGTTTGGCCTTACTTTTTGAGTCTGTGCGCCGATCATTCTCCACAAAAATCTCTGATCTGTTGGAAAGTCTTCCGTATTTATCTTTATTTTATAGGAGTTTCTCCCTCTCCATGAAGAAAGACAGGGTTAAGGCCCGTACACACCGGGACGAATTTCGCCCGCGATATTCGCCGACGTTTAACGCCTCGTGACTAAACAAAGGGCACCAATGTGAGTGTGCACACCGACGCGAAAAAACGCCACGCGTCACTTTTTAAAAAACGCCTCGGGTTCGTTTTTTTGGATTGACGCGCAGCGTCGAAAACTATACGACCAATGAGAATGGCGCTTTTGCACACGTGTCTGGAGCTTTTGAAGTTACAGTAAAACACAACTTGGGGGCGCTCAAACACAAAACTGCCTTTCTGAGCACATATACCAGCGAAGAAGATAGAGTGCGTAAATACTTGCTCTCTTCTTCTGAGTGAAAAGCGACTTTAAGAAGAGTAAAGTTGCGCAGCGCCACCTTGTGTACAGGAGTATTTCTGTTTTACATTAACCGCCATCTTATGTCAGGGAATGAAATTGCATGTTCGCTCGGCTCATCGTCAGCGAAAATCGCCTGGGTGTGAACACAAAAAACGTGGCGAAAAACGCTGGCGAATAACACCTGGCGAATATTCGTCCCGGTGTGTACGGGCCTTTAGTCTGTTTCTACATCACCAGTGTAGCCACAAAGCAGCTGTTAGCTCACGTCTGCCCCCTGCTGGTAAGGCTTGCCTCACCTAAAGCCTTGTCTACGGGCCTAGAGCAGTGTTTTCAGCTCACGTCTCTGTTAACATTGAGCCCTGCAGTCAGACATGAGGCACAGCGCTCTAGAGCCTCACCCGGAGTTTCCGCTCTGTCTGGGTTCGCGCAACACTCAATTTTGGCGATTTTGACCTCAGAAACTGTGGAAAATGTGTTGAGTTGACTGAAAATGTATATTTAACACAGATCAGTGTAAAACAATATTTACTTAATTTTCCTTTTTCAATTTTATCAGGATTATGACAGGTGAGGCTGCGCCTCACTTGCCTCACCTGACCCCACGTCACTGATTCAGATGGATGATGGAATATGGGGGTGGGCTTTCTCCACGCCAACAGTTCCATCCACAATTCAGAAGCGAATCTCTAATAATCTCCTGCCGCTCTGCAGAAACTTTGTCCTAGAAAAGGTGTTTTTTTTTCTGTTTTGGCTAAAAATAAAAAAATCATGATTAACGATTACTGGGAACCCTTTTACAATAAATTAAAAGATGATTGGAGTAGAGCTTTTAGGATATTTGTAGTGTTTCATATTTATATTTTTTTACACTTCGGTTTCCTATACTCTCTAAGGTATGTTTTCTTTTTTTATTATATTTTTACTTGTCTTTCTATCGTTTTGTTTTCATGACATTCACTGCTAACCTAATTGCCTTTGAAAAATAGATCTGGATCTTTATGGGTAACTGTTTAGTTAAATAAAAATAAATCTAAAAATATTTAAATGACTTTTCTGGACTTGTTTTAAAGCACTATATCTGTTCAACTGTGCATAATAGATATAACAATAATCTCTTGACTGTTCTAATCTAAATTACTTCAATCATGCTAATGTATAACTTACCAAATCTTCACTACAGTAAGCAGTAGTGCATCAACACATGCAATGTACAACCAACGTGCAGATGTAATGCTTTTTATGTATGGATAACAAAACTGGAGACGTAACTTTTTTCTATCACCTGTGAAACTACTGGATCGTATATCAAAATCAGCCTTTGAGACTAACTGGGAAAAAGCTCTGACCCTTAGTGGCAGGGTCTTTAATGACATCCGCCATCTTGGCCAAGGCACGGTAACAGTTTCCACCAAAGAGAAGCATTTTTGATCTATCTGCTGAGTTGCATGAGCTCATGGGTCAGGGTGAGATATGTGAGGGTCAGTCCACTGGTCAGAGATGAACAGAGGGTAATTGTAAGCGACTTGGGTGCTAAAATCTTTTTACTTTTTGTTTTATTTTTCCCCAAATCCATTTTTCTTTTTTTTGTATGTATTTTCCAGCTCAAAGGTGGTCTGGAAACACAAATTTTTCTTTTCAAACCACTTTCTTGGACATTGTAGCATGAGTTATATGTATATTTATTTCTTTCAACCGGGCATTTAAGACATCAGGTTAAAATAATAATCGGCATATGGCATAACAGGCTGCTGACACAACCTCATCAATTTATTTCCTTATTATAGCTTTTTTTATTCATCTGGCTATAAAATACTTCATGTCAAAACAATTATCGACGTTAAAATTTGTATTAATGTTGTTAATGCTTTTATTATTCATTTTTAACAATGTTTCTGGTCAACCAAAAGAAAAAATATATTTCTTCACAGTTTCCTTCAAGAAAAAAAAAAACAGTTTGCAAAATATTATCAACTGTCAGAAATAAATGTTTAAGGAAACATAGTAATCAAATGAAGAGAGAAAAAAAACCTTCGTGAGAAACAGACGTAAATAATAGAGCAGGAAGTTGGAGATCAAAGCTGTAGAGTCAGGCCCCCATTTGTTTTCAAGTTCACCCGGGGCCCGCAATAAAACACGCAAGAGTTCCACTTCAGAGCGGGGGTGTGTGTGTGTGTGTGTGTGAGGAAGTGCTGAAAGCGGTTACGTCTCATCCTGAGGATCCCGTGCCACTATCCCCCATTAGGGAAAGGCGTTAGGTACAGCTCTGTTTACCAGGAAAAGGGACAGATCTCACAAAAACATTTACATCAGAGAGTTCTCACAAAGATCAGGCGCTCACGAAATAACCACTGCATAGTTACATTAAAATACACTTTTACTTGTCATTGATGTCACTATAATGGTCTGTTATAAGTCATTCAAAACAAAAAAAAAAAAAAAAAAACTCTTATTCGCAATAAGAATCCACACGCCCCAAAGTGGTAGTGATGTTGTCAATGTGGTTCTAAGAACTGCTAGAGTACAGCCATGACTACAAACCACAATAGAACACATAGAAAATTGTTTGGCTTTGTTTTGTTCCTTTTTGTGACTTCCTTTGTTACAGCTTGGCATTCAGCTCCTCTCATTAAAATGGGACTCCTCCAATAAGGAAGTAAGGGGGGGAGCTTGCTGGACCTTTGTGTGGAGGTTTTCATTTAAACTTATTCTAAGCAACTTTGAACATTCATTAATCACTTTGAAATAAAAGCAGTTGTTGTAATATTAAATTCCAAACAACAACTCAGCAGCCAGATCATAGAATGAAACAGCTATAACTATGTAGCCATCATTTTTCACTGTTTTTACCATCTCTCTTTGTCTGGTTTTTTGCTTAGATTATTTCAATTTAAATCTGACGTGGTTTTTTTAAGTTTAACCTAAACACATAATTGAGACAGATGTTTCAATTGTTAAACAAACTCAATGTGAGGAAGATAATGCTACAGACACATGACATAGTCAGGAGCCCCCCGGATTGGTCAAACTCCACTGAGTGCCTCAAGACAACCTTGATTGTTATTTTAAATGCACTAATTTAATTACAAATATATATTTTTAGTATTTACTTTTCTTTGCCAACATCTATTTTGTAACGATGTGTTAATCCATGTGTCAGATTTCGTCTTGCACAAAAAGGGAGTAGAAATGTGCTCAAAAAAGACTAAATTCTTCTGTCCAGACGACACAGTCACAGTCAGCTTTTTTTCTGCACTGCATCTTTTATGCAGAGACAATCTATCTGGCTTTAGAGATTCAAAAGCTTTTGCAGTAAATGAGAAAATCAAAATAAAGTGGTTTGACAATAAGTGAAACATTGGAACGTTGAGAAACCAGAAAAAGTAGACTTAGTTGTAAAAATACAGTTTGGGAACAGCTGAGCTCCTCAGGAAGCTGATTCCATACGTGTGGAGAGTGGTAGCTAAAATCAGCTTCAACCTCTTTGGATTCTTGGGGTTCTACTAGTTGACTGCTCCCTGCAGATCTCAGAGCTCTGTTGGGTTGTTACACTACTGGTAACAGTGGAAGTACTTCAGAGAAGGTCAGTGGTCACTTCCAATTCAGCAAAACTCTGGAAGGGTTCTGTTTAACTGGGACTCTTTGTGAATATATGTTTACAAGTGTCACTTGCTGCCAAAAAGCCTCAATGCTCTCCCTGGGCACTTCCTACATGTTCCCCTGAGTTCAGTTGAGAGGAACTAATAGCTGCTCAAGCACAATGTCCGGATAGACCCTGCTATGTAAGTTATTTATTTGGCTATTAGCATTTCTTCAATGATACGTTGTAAATATGAATCGTAGCCAGATGAATATTTGGTTTCCAAGTAATCACATCACTCCCAATCCAGAACGATTCAGGCATAGCAGTGACAAAAACATAAATTCAACTTTGGAGAAAGTTTTAGCGCTGGAGAATGACTCCACCTCACTTGTCTTTCCAGTCCATTTGTATTGATCTTAGTCTCTTAGTTATTTCCAATAAAGGTGGGTTCACAAGTTCATTATTACAAGAATGGGGGTGTAATTGGTTTTCAGACATATAAGAGGCTATTTGCACTAATATATCTGTTTGGGAGAGGTTAAAGGTGACTTTGAGTGGCACTGTGTTTGTCAACTTTGCTCGGTTGTCCTGTGGCTTAAGAGCATTCAAGTCAGTCAATAAACACATAAAAAAGACTTACTGTAAACCCAAGAGTTTACTGATGTGTTGAAGAAGACAGAGCTTTTATGTTCTGTACATACAAACTCTTTAAAAAGGATAGGAATGTCATGAAAAATTCCATTCATTTCCATAATTCCATTCAATAGATTTAATTTTCGTGGAAGATAGATTCAGAGCCTACAGTTAAAAAGACCCACTCTTATAAAAATTGTTCTTTTTTCCATTATGTAAAACATATATAAAGCAATTTAAGAATTAAACTGCATTTCTGAGTATTTCTTTATTCAAATCATTATTAATCAGAAGCAGATGAAACAAATGCCATTTAAAAAAAGCTTAGCTGTTACGCAGAAGCTACACTTGGCAGGCCACAAGCTCCTTGCTCCGCTCCGTTCTGATGCATCCCCATGTAGACGGCCAGACCAAAGTAAGTCTTCATTTTGCTCTTTGCTCACCATTTTTGTTGCACTAGTAATGTTAGGTTGGGGTTGTTCAATTGATGTTAATTAATTATTTGTGTATGTTTAAACAAATTAGGGTTCCATGCAAAACTCTTGAATTTTTATTTTCAATTTGACTTTCATTCAACCAGGAAGTTTATTTTTCTTGATTTCTGATTTTAGCTACTACTCTCCACACCCTTGGAAACTGCTTCCTGATAAGCTCAGCTGTTCCCAAACTGCTCATTAAACCCATGAAAACAGGATTTCAGGAATTTAGAATACTACAGATATTTGCTTATCAGTTTTTGTAAAAATGATAAAGACAGAGATTATGATCAATTCAAATCAATACATCAATGGTATGGGCAAGGGTCAATCCTGCTTGAAGTTGACATTTGCATACCCAGATTTCTTTACAAAGTAA
This sequence comes from Oryzias latipes, assembly GCF_053564925.1. Lineage (NCBI taxonomy): Eukaryota > Metazoa > Chordata > Actinopteri > Beloniformes > Adrianichthyidae > Oryzias > Oryzias latipes. The sequence goes on from NC_136240.1 coordinate 13,984,886, forward strand.
AATAGATTCCAAAAGAATTTAGGCTTTAGACAAAATACCAGTTTGTCATTTTGTTGGTGCTGTTTTAAAGGCTCAGCAAGAAGATTGTCTCAAAAATTGCGAAATTCTTACACATTATGGCTTTTTTCTGTTCTGACTTAAAAACATAATATTAATAAAAAGAAGAACCATATTGAAGACTCACCTCAACCTTGTGCAAAAACTGCAAAAGTAAATTTCAAGACCACCAAAACAGCATAAGCCTCGGATGTGTAGAAATGCATTACAGTGTGGGGTGTTGCATGTTGCATCTGTGTTCAAGTCCTTTGTGTTTCTGTAGAGTCCAAGGACTTTAAAAGAAGCCTTTTGCATTAGTTCCAAAGTTTTTACAGTTTTTGTGGTTGAATTTTTCTGTGTCCTTTCATAGCATTCCATGGGCTGCATGTTAAACCCAATAGCTCCATGATTTCTTTTCCTTTGCATGATTATCTGAACTTTTTTTTTTCTTTTTTGTTTAAATTGCAGGGATGTTTTAAACACATTTGTTTAAATTATATAAATATAATTTAATACAACTTGTAATCTAATGTCTTTTAGAATAAAAACATTTCAACTGTTGCCTGTTGAACAAAAATACATCTTAAAACAACAAGTAATTATTTGATGCTTCACATTCTATGTTCACGTAAAATCTTTCTTACAATTAGAGACCAAATCTATCCAATCTCATAAAAAATGATCACCCAACATAAAGTGTCATGACTACAATGCTTTTTCACATTTAGTTTGATTGCTAATTGGTTTTCTTTTTTGTGGAAATTTGCTGTGATATGTCTGTTCATGAGTCAGACCAAGTGAAGTGGGAGTCATGCAGGAGATCCAGATGGTTGTCGCTACTTCCTCTGATGAAAAGTTTGGTGGCACCTGTAACTGCGAGCAGCTGGGAAAATTAGAAGGGGGGATGCTAGAAAGACGTGTAGCTGCTGGCCACATATGTACGGTCATATGAGCCTTTTCATCACTTTGGCCATTGAATCAAAATTCAGTAAAATGATTTAAAATCTATTAATTACCTAAGCAGTATGCAAAAACTAATGTGCCATTTAAGTACACTTTTTTATTATTTTAACTTGAATATATATCAGTATAACCTTTTCTTTTTATGTAGGTTTACACATTTATGTAATCCTGTTGCATTTAGGTGTGTGTATGTATGTGTGGTGTGGATTTACAGCCCACTGCTTCAGGGCAGCTGCACAGTGGTGCAGGGCAAAGTGGGGCCTGGTCAAGGCTGCTTCCTCCTCCTACAACTCTAAAGGATACAGCCTGCTGACAGATACCTGCTCTGAGCTGACAGAACACTTCCTCCTCCAAATTATGGACACATTTAGCTGACACACTGTATCCACAGTGAATTCACAAATGCACAGATGGCGGCTGTGACTGTGCTGGGGCTCTGATGTTTCCCGGGCAGCTTGAATTCTGTGGAAAGGAAAACATGAAACATTTTATTTACATCAGGAAAGTCCCATTGAGATCCACTGATCTCTTTTTAAAGACGCAAAAAATGTTCACACACCTTAGACATTTCCTACAAAAAAAAAAGAAGAGCACATTAAATGTTAAAAATAGCTATAGTTTAATGATTCATTTCATAATGGCGTCAAACTGAGGCCTAGTCATGAAATTTGGGATTCGAATTGTCTTTTGGATGGATTTCCAGTCAGGAAGGACTGGTAAGTACGGAAAAGCCATCTTTCCTTTTTCTGTCCGGACACTCAGGGACTGTCAGTGAGTAGATGTCCTGGGAACAGAAGCTCCATCAGATCTCAGCTGAAGAGCCAAACTCAAATATGGGGGGAGCAGTCTGATGAGGCCCTTGTATACAAGTTTGTGACAGAGTATGATCCTACAAACTGCTAAGGCAGGCCAACAAACTTGTTAACACAACTCTGTATGTGTAAATATTTTTTTGAACCCATTTCTTCTATCACATATTTATATGCCATATATTCTGGAGTTTAATTTGCCATTTTTTGCATAATTTGGCCAGAGGGTGCAACTTAAATTCCAGTGTGACTTATATATGAATATTTTCTCTTTATTATGCCTTCATAATAATGCATTGCAACTTATATTCAACTTATAGGGCAGAAAATATGACGTATTCAAACCTTAGTTTCTTAATGAGAGTAGGACAGAAAGGGGTTGAACTGACTGTCTTAAGAGAAATAATTACAAGTAGAAAATAAATTGTTCGGTTATAAACTGTATGAATAAGATAAATTTAGTAAGTTTAAATATTTTGTTTTATTTTAGCTACGTGAACATTTTAAGTTTTAGAAAGTTTATTTAAACAGTCTGTTTTCTATTAAAAACCTGTCTACTGGCATTTAAAAAAAACAAGTCTTATTTTTATATTTAAAAAAATCTGTTTAAACATTTATTTCTTTAAAAAACTGATTTTGGGAGTTTGTACAATTGTAAACAGCACTAGGGCATCATTTTATTTTCTCCAGTAAATGTAACTTGTCTCTAAAGTAGTATGAAAGCAAATAATCACAAAATTGACATTTTTTGTGTTATTATCTGACAGATTGATACCTATACAGATTGATACCTATACAATACTCTTTAAAAAAACTGGAAGCTTTGCTATCAATGATTTAATGCTTTTGCAAAGATTTGTAGCCCAAACTCAGAAACGGGCTAAATCAAATTCTAAGAGTCTTCTGAGAACAGTCAAACCTCCACAGTTCCATGTATTACAAAGTCCCTGATTCTTCGTTTTATGATAAACACAGCAGCAAGTGTTCTTTACTGTCACTTTTCATTTATTTTTAGATTGTGCCCTCCCCCTACGAGATCTCCAACATAACAGTTATTGGTTGTTTGGAGTCCATCTCTTGGTAATCCAATCTTTGCACTGTACATTACCATGTCAGCCTGATTGATGTCTGTTAGAGAGCTTTGGTGGATACTACATTATTATAGTACCTTCTTCATTTATTTTTTTGTGCTGGCTCAGGTTTGCAGATCTTCCAGTGAAACTTTGTTGATCTGGTCTCCAAATAGGTCCAGATGGAGGGAAGCTGTAGCAGTAAACTCGCTACACTAGAAGAAACTGGTTAATTTAACAAGAAACTGGTTAATTTAACAAGAAACTGGTTGATTTAACTCTTTGGAGGAATCTGAAATAATTGGGCACTGAAACGTAACAGTAAGGCTGTAAGGTTTTCATTCAAACCATATTCTGATCTTGTAAGGAATTGTAAGGAATTCCCAGTGGTCTTTTAATTATGATTTTGCAGTTTTTAGCCCAAATCAAAAAACCTGTGTCACTTTCTAGGAGAGAGGTGGGCACTGAGGGACGCATTCCTGCATGTTTTCCAACAAACCCTGCTCTGGCATGTTCTGATTGGCTGGACACACCTGAACCAGGTAATCAGCCATGAGTAGGGCAAGACTATCTGGTAATCATGCAGACACACCGGCCCTCGAGGCCTGGAATTGCCCACCCCTGTTAGGACATAGTTTCAGCAGGGTGGCAGTAATTCACTAGAAACTCATCTCTGGATTGTGGGTGGGACTGTTGGTAGAGAGTAAGCCTGCACTCATTGCCCATCATCCTCGTGTTTACACCCTCACCCCCCTCACAACCCCAACCTAACATTAACGGTGTAACAATAATGGTGAGTAATATCAGAGCTATGCAGAGTGAGATATCAGCTCGGATGAGGAAAACAAAGACGTATATGGATCTGTTTGTCTACAAGTGGATGCATCAGAATGGAGTATAGCAGGGAATTTGTGGCCTTCTGATTCTAGATAGTAGGTAACAGCTACAAGCTTTTTCCAAAGGCATGTTTTTTCTGCTCCTGATTCACCATAATTTGAACAAAGAAATAGTCAGAAACGCAGGTTTAAACTTAATTTTCCTTATATATGTCCTCCATCAAGAGAAATTTGACACAAGAACTTGTAAAATCACCAAAAAAGCTTATTTCATTGGAGTGGGTCTTTAACTTCTTCATTTTGTATTTTGGTCTTCAAAAAGGAAGGAATCAGATCAGTCAAGATGGTGTCTGGTTCCTGCATGTGAATGTGAATATCTCAAGTTCTGCTTCATTTGATAATTGATAGAGCAAATTAATTACCTTGATCAAAGGTCAAGATATTTGGTATTCTGTGGTTATACCGTAGGACTTGAACTGGTCACGTCAAATGTTTATATGATGAAAACCAAACGTAGTCATGGGACTTTGACCAATTAAGAACATTAAGAATGTTTCATTCTAATCGCCGGTGATATCAGTTGCAGACATCCGCATTTAGCTTGATGAATATTCATTAAACCTCCTCTCTGAGCCTGTTGAGCGCATATTAATATCAGAAATGTGTGTCCGGAGTCCAGAGACGTGATCACATTTCCCTCTAGCATCAATCCTAATATGTAGATGAATGTTCTTTTAAACCTAATAGCAGCCTCTGAGGTATATTTGATATTTCATTCATGTAAAGATGTGCCGAAAAAAAAGGAATAAATATGAAATAGCTAAAACAAACAAAAATTACCCCTTATACCCATGTGTGAACTCTCCTGAGGTTGTGCATAATTACGCTGTGGAGCACCTTACTTCTACATCTTTCACTACCTGCCAGCACACTAAACAAACATTGTCGATTGGAGACGCACGCCGCTGTTTCTTTTTACCTCTCGTCACAAAACTCTCTCTGGTCTTTTTCCTCTCTTGCACACATACACATTAATTAAATCACACAACAGTACACAGGCAAGGGCATCAGCAAAGAGTGTGCGGCTCTGTGGCTAACCACATTTGCCACTAGGGAGAAATCTTCAGCTCCTTTCTGACCCAGGCTGCCGATGTGTTAATTGCCCTCCTGAGTTGGCAGAATTTTCAGGGTAAGAGGTGCTATCCTTGATGGATCAGCACTGTTGCCACCAGTGACTGATTCTTTTAAGTTGGATGTGTACCATGCATATCCTATATCTCATTAAAAGAGTCTGCAGGATGGGAAGTAGGGGGTGTTGAAGGGCACATCAGAGAAGATAGACATTTGTTTGTAGATGCTTGCATGGGCTGCATTCTTATCCAACTGTCCAACAAGCAACCACATGACAACAAAAAAGGAAGAGTATCCGCCAGTAATGGCTCAGTTAGCGCTAAACAGTTGAAGACTGATAGAGATCGGACGAACCTGTAACCTTCACAACCCTCTACCCTATTTTTACCATCAGCAAATAGAAAAGTCGTTGTTTGTGAATTAGTTGTAATGGGGCTTTTTGTTGCACATCATGTGCCCTTGAAGGATCTTGTAATTACAGCTCACAATACAAACTGAACTCCATGTTTTCTTGTTCCTTGCCCTTAAGCCTCTGTGCTTCATTGCTGCTTGACCCAAGGTTTGTCATGTCTCAAGTACTGAAGCAGGTTGACTAAATGGAAACCTGTTTGAAAAACCCACAAGTCATTGGTTGTTATTGAAATCATGGAGGCCCAGTTTCACGCATAAATGATAATAGTAGGTCTCGGAACATAATTCCTTCTCAAGAATGATCCAACGAAGGTGGGAGGATCTTACAGCTGGTGGTTAAGTGCAGTCATGTTAATACTCGATTGTTTGAAAAAGGCTTGCAGTTCCCTAGAATTGATCTATGTCTGTTTAAAACTTATAATTAATCAGCAGTTGCATTGGCGATCATAGATAAAAACCTTGTCACGTAATGTCAAATCTTTAAAAAACATTCTTAACAAATAAAATAAAAAATACCATGCAGGTTTAAAGCTCTTGAAAACAAAGTTCATAACTGATTGATGTAACTGATATTCTTTTTTTACTATGTTTTACTATTTTTAAGTTACTGCTTAGATCTCTTATCATTTCTTTTTTTCCTGACAGAATTCAAGGACAAGGTTTTTTTTCTTTTTTCTTTTTTTTAAAGTACAGACATGTTAAAGAAAACCATCAAATATGTTCATTTTAAGTTGGGGACAGTTATTTGATCTTGCTGAGATATTTTTTTTCTCAAGATCTGTAGTGTATCTGAAAAGTATTTTACCAACATTACTGTGGTTTCCTTAAAATAACTGCCACAATTTTAAGTGTGTCACGTGTGTTAATACTATCTTATTGTAAGAATGACTTATTTTTAGGTCGTTCCAAAAAAGCAAAGAATGAGAGACCAACATTTGAGGGCCTTTGGCAGAAAAAAAACCCAAGAAATATACAACTTGTGTAAACATAAAAGCCCTATTCATAGAAATACATACATATTTATATACAGAAATTTGTCAGTAGAATTAATTTAAAAGGCATTAAAAGTCTAAACCACACATGTTAGAAAACTGTCATTTTTACCTCGGTTACACAGTTGTACATTTTAAAAGACGTCCATGCTTTTTTTTTGTTGAGGGTTGTAATAAACTTTAGGTAAAACACATTTGATAAGTTGTAAAAAAAAAAAATTCTCAAGATATATCAAACACTAGCTGGTTATTAATTCTGGTTAGCTGACAAGCTATAACATGTATTTACTCTTTAGATTTCCAAAAAAGAGAATACAGAGAAACGCAGCAATGAAGAACAGAAACTAGTTAGCGCTCTTGCCTCACAGCAAGAAGGCCCCCGGTTCAAGTCCCGGCTGGGGGACATGAAAAACACAACATCAATGGGGACCTTTCTGTGTGGAGTTTGCATGTTCTCCCCGTGCATGCGTGGGTTTTCTCCGGGATCTCCGGCTTCCTCCCACTATCCAAAAACATGCTTCATAGGTAAATTGGCAACTCTAAATTGACAATAGGCGTGAATGGATGTGTGATTGAACATTTTGGGACACGAAAAGATGAGCCTACCTCTGAATGTTCACATTCATCCACAAATCATTCATTTTGGCCTTGAGAATTTCTTCTCTGATATTATTGATTCAGGAGAGAAAGGAATTCATTGGTGCAACCGAGAGCAGAAAAACATGGAAACTGGCAGCACAACATCTGTAAAATGTCCAAAAACAATAATGAAGAGCAATTAAAAAGATGTGTTTATCCAAAAAGTGACTGTCTTTGTTATTGTGTTTACTATTGTTTTACATGCAAAGCACAGTATCAGCTGTTCTTTAAGAAAGGCTGGTGAATATTTGTCCTGTTAAAAAAAAGACTATTGCTCTATAAAATGTTCTGTTGTTAGGTAGCAAAACAGAAAATAAATAAATAAAAAGTAAAAGAGAAAACTAAGCATGACGTGCACACAGACTCACAGAATCAGGGAAAACTGGCTGAACGTATATGTGGCCGCTGCTCGTCTTGACAGGCACCTCTGGTTCCAGGCCCTGTTTCTCTGCGGTGGTAAAACACCTGCTCTCCACATGCAAAAATGACCAACACTGCCAAGCTTTTGCACTGATGAAAAAAAAAGAAGATTTTTTTTTGCTTTTGTTTAATAAATGCTGCTCTGATTTTTATATTTCACAGAACAGTATGGAGAAAGAAAATTTACAACCATAAAGAGATTGATTCACCAATTTGGGCTTCACGGTGGAGTCTTGGTTTGCACAGTCGCCTTATGGTTTGATTTTGTTTGTGTGTGTCTGTGTGGGACCGATGGGCGACTTGTCCCCATGGTGCCCTGGCTTCACCTAATGTACCAGGGATAAGCTCCAGCAACCTCATGTCCCTACACAGGAACAAGAAGATAGATCAATGGATTCACCACCAACAAACTGCTTTTAAATTTTATTTTGTAACAAAGGTCATTCAAACGGGTTTTTTGTTTTTAAGAAAAATTTAAAAGAATACTTAATAATTCTTCCTGTTTGCATTTTTTTTCTCCCAAAAAAAACTGGAAAATTAAGTGTTATTCTTTCAAGACAGCCATTGTGATTATTTGTAATCTCAACTTCCCGCTGCAGGAAAAACAACAAGAAATATATATTTTAAAGTTTTTCTTAACTTGCTTAATGTTTTAATATTTCCATAAAATACCTCTTACAGACAAATTTAAATAAAATGCAATCATTTAAAAAATAGCTAAATCAAAAATATACTCATGTTTTTCCCCTAAGAAACATTTTAACACCATCTGTTACCATGTTAATTGGTGTTACGTTTGACACGGATCCACATAAAAAAAATACTAAAAGGTTGGTATTTGTATCTGTATATTCTCTAGGAATTGGCAAACTGTTGAAAATAACATATGGACAAAAAAAGTCAAAATTTAAAAAGTTAAACATGCATTTTAATTTACTAAGTTAGACTTAGTAAGACATTAGAACACATTTTAGGATTATAAAAATAAAAACAAAAACGGTTTGACTTTTTGATACTATAAACATTACAAGGCACAAATTGAAGATGGTTTGCTTGCTTCTTTAAAATTTAGACAACACTGCCATCTATTGGTACATGCAGACTGTGGCTTTTTACATACATTTCTAAGAAAATATATTTTTTCAAACGTAACGTCCAACAAGCATATAAGAGTTGTTTAATCTGCTTGATTTAACTCACTGGTATTTTAATTGGTGTTAATTTTGTCTTACATTGCTTTTCTTTGCTGTTTTTTTTTTCAATTTTGAAAACAGCTTTAAAAAAATGTTTTTCTATGTGTAAATAATAGATCATGGTAAGTATAAAAAGTATATTTGAATTTCAAGTTTTATTCTTTTTGCAAAAATGCCCAATCTTAAAAGCAAAACATATATTTCAAAGGGAAGAATTGTCAGACATAGATGGGTCAAACTTTGAAAGTCTAAAACTAATATAAAAGCAATTTGAACAGAGAAGATCTTTTATATAAAATAAATCATCTTGAAAAGGTCACTGCCAACATTCTGCATCATACTGCAGAACATTAACAGCAGTGACGTTCACTTCAATTTCAAAGAATACACCGAAAAACGGAAAAAAAAGATAAACACAAAACATTATCCAAGGAGTTTGTGAGTTTCTACTATAATAATGAGGTTATGTTAATGTTAACTGAATGAATGCATAAATGTTCTTTACGATTTCATGGTATGAAGCCCGTTAAGATGACTATTGTTGTAATATTAGGCTATATTAATAAAATTGAATTGAAATAGAAAAAGTGACATTAGCAGACTGACTCAGCACAAGAAAACCAAGGACAACTGAAAGGTCATCACAAAAAGCTCCTGTCATTAAAATTAGTGTATGTGGGAAAGGCTGGCTGTGCCTGTCAGTAAAGAAAAAAAAAAATCTAGCTTGGTCTCCCACTGATGTGAAACATTGTGTGAGACAAACTCACGCGAAGATGCGGCAAACCACTAAATCTTCACAATCTAGCGATAAGCTCCTGCTTTATTAACTGAAAGGAGCGTTCCGATTTGTTTTATCAATATTTAATTCACATCCCAATTGCTGGTTGCACAGTTCGATTCATAGTCAATAATGGTCCATTTTGAATGATCCGATTTGATCTAATTCACTGGCACAAAATCCAACCTACAGCTTAAACTGCAACCAGTGTGACTCAGAGATAAATATTTGGGTACTAAACAGTGCAGGTTAAGTTTTCACATTCCTTGTATTTCTTGCAAGATAATCAAGTGCAAATTAGATATGTGTACAAAGAACCAGGTAAACAAGAATTAATGTCCAATCCATTCACAGTTTAGTTTCCTTAAATCCACTTTTGTTTTTCCATGTGAAAATAATCCAAACATAACATTAATAGAACATTATACAATCTACCACACTGTTTGGTGACATGTCTTTGCTAAATTCAAAGTGTTTCCACACACTGGACTGGAAGGATGCCTTGATTATTTTATTTTTTGCTGCCATCCTGTGTGTTGTCCGTCGTGATGCACTTGGTCGTTTTTATATTAGTAAAAAAAAAAAACTACTGTGTCTCAATCCAAATGCTACTTTCCAACCTTGATTGTTGATGTAACTTATTTTGAAACAATGTTTTATTTAGGTCGATTCCATTGAATTGGGCCTGGACTTGCTCCGGGGGGGGGGGGGGGGGGCTTTCTGGCTCCTCTCTCTCTGTGTGGGGTGGGTGGTGTGGGGCCTGGGGTGTCGGCGCCTCGGGGGATGGGACCCCTGGGCAGGGGTGACCTGGAGGGACAGTCTACAAGCTGTCCCCAATTTACACCCATTCTCATTTAATCTCATATTAGGGTGAGGGGGTTGGGCCTGCGATGCACCTTGGGGGGGGGGCTACTTGGCAGTTGTTCCCCTGCCATGGTTGCTGTATGGAATGGCACCCCCCTCTCTCGGTTTAATTTGCACCTTAGACATGTAGCTTGGACATCATTGCCAGCAAGCAGCAGATGTCCTCCTAGCGCCCTACCCGCCAATTTTAACTGCACCTCAGACACTTAGGGACCCTTGGTGGGGAGGGTGATGGGACATCACTGTAAGAAATCAGGAGATGTCCCCTCAGTGCCCTACCCGCCAATTTTAACTGCACCCCTTTAGTACACACACCCTTCAATCCTCAAACTATACATTCCAACATAAACATACACACATGCACACAAACACCCTCTCAAACACACACACGCATTTCGCAAGGAAGGTGGGACCTTGGACCATCTGTCCCCTACCCCATCCCTAGGCGGGGGTACTGGGCCCTTGGCAATGGCGGCCGTGTCCCCTGGGTGCTGGCCTCCTGGCCCCGGCAGCCCTCTCTTCACGCAAGGAGAGGGATCCCTGAGCTTTTTGGCAAGGCCAGAAGCCGGGGGATCACATCACACCTGAGCCGGGGGTGTCCGTGTCCCTGTGGTGTGGGTTCTGGTCCTTGCCCCTGAGCGCTGGGCCTCGCCAAATTTCCAACTGTGGCCGAGCCTCGTCGGGCCATGTTTCATCTCCCCTGGTGGGTCCCCTTTTCTCCTGGGTGCCCTCCTCCTGGGCGGGGATGGCTGGCCCCTGCCTTGCTCCTTCCTGGACCAACCGTGGGCCGGTTCGCTGGCTGCCTGGAGCACGGAGTGGGTCTCCCTTGGGGGGTCCTGGCTCGTACCTGGGGTTGGGGCGGGGGGATGCCCAGAACTCCTGGGTGGTGATTAGGCGCTCGTCTGGGGCTGTGGGCACCCTACTCGGGTGGGGCCCTGCGTTGGGCTCTCCCGGCGCGGCGGGGGGGCTGCTCATCTGGTTAAGCTGGGGCTGTGCTCTCTGTCCCCCCATGCCTCCCTGCTCTCTGGCTCTGGGGGCCCTGTGACGGTCCTGGTGGCCCTGGCCTGGTTGGCGGGCGTGGCCACCCCTGCCTGCTGCCGTGTGGCGTTGGGGGGTTCTGACTGCCACGGCTGCTGCGGCCGGGGTCTTGGTGTGGGGATGGCTGGGCACTCTCCCTCCTTCTTTTCACATTCCATCATCCATTTTAGAAGAACATAAACACTCACCTGAGCACAGGTTGTTAGCTCACCTTTGCACTAATATTTAGCTTGATTGAATTAAATATTTCACACTGGTTGGTTTGAAGTCATAGTTATGCGTGTGAACAATATTTGTATTGTGTACATGTTGACAGACGGACATTTTTGCAGTTAACAGGTGTGTTTATAACATTTGAGTGTGTGGACAGGCCCCGCCCCTTTGAGATTTGTATTACATCTGAACCTTACCGTAATGATAAACATCCAGTAACTTGTGGCTTTATGCTGCTTCATGGTTTTACTAACCCCCCCCCCCCCCCCCCTTTATAATCACCCTCCTATCCCCCCCTCTCTAGCATCCCTCTCTCTTCTTCCCTTCTTTCCTTTTCCGTCCGGTCCAACACAAAAGATTTTCCATTACGATTAAAATGAATAAAGTTTGGCCTCGATTACAAAAGGGGTTTATTCAGACATACCTCTGGTTTGTCAGAAGATTCATAACCCCTCTTGTTAAAGTAAACACAAGAGGTCTTCAGCTCCCATCTGTTTGCCCAGCTGTTGGACAGGACAAGTTAAAAAAAAAAAAAAAAAAATTCATCAGGTGGTTCAATGTAACAGGTGAATTCGTTTACCAAACATGTGCTGAGCTTCTAGCTAAATATGACTCCATTTGTTAGAATAATCATAAATTCAATTGTTATTTAACAATTAAAAGGAAAAGCAAAAATGGCATAGAGATTTGTTATTGCTGGTTTTTGGTATAAATACTGACAGCAGCACAAAAAGAATCAATCATGCTCCATTGTAACCTGTAGTGATAGAGCATTCATTGCATTCAGTATCAGCATCAGTATGTCTGTGGCAATGTCTCTGTTTGAAAACTCACTCTCCCCCACTGTGCTCCTTCTCACTTACTGGTCTGAAGTCATCGCTCTTTCCTCTAAAGAGTCTGGTCTTCTGAGTCCATAAGGACGTATCAGAGGGCAAGATGGCAGGGTGAGTGAGTGGAAGAGCAGGTGTAATAAAAGAGATGGTGGAGGGTCAAATCAGTTTGTGGCTGAAGAGGACTATTACTATAATTCTAGTCCTGTCACACTGAAGGAGAGAAAAGGTGAAGTGGTGTGGAGTGTCCTGACTCCCATCTGTCTTTCTCCCCCCAATGCCAATACATTTTCATTTAAATTTCAATGCCAGATGAATAATAAATATTTAGACTGAATCCATTTATGTAAAACAATGGGATTGTATCATATTGTAACAAAGTTAGTTGTATATTTTATGTATTGATTCATGTATCAAGATGCATATATAATGATCACACAACCTTACTGGGAACCTGACAGCCTGGTTTGAGGTGGAACGACTCAAAACCCTCTTGTGACCCCAAGTAGTACTATAATTGATCATGGGTATAAGGAAGTCCATCACAAGATATATCAAGTACAATTCTCACAAACTACACTAATCTTATAAAATATGATTTTCTTTTATCCATTTATCTAAAACACTAATAAAAAAAGACAGAAAATATTTATTTTAGCTTTAAACAAATCCCGAAACTATATCTTCTTGATTTTCAGAAGTTTTTTTTTAATTTTTTTTTTTATTATTTAGTCAACGAGGAGCCTGAGAATGAAAAAAAAGTATATCAGATCTCTAACAAGATAACTAAAATTATTTTTTGTGATTATGGCTTTATTTCTGCATTCATAAATAATCCCCAAAAGTAAAATGTATTTGTTATTTTGTTACTAAAAATGTAACACTAACTGATTGCAACTTTTTTCCCCCAAAAAATGGTATGTTTCAAGAGGACTGCTGAGATGTAGACTGCAATGAAACTAACTCTCACTAGAGGGCAGCATCTTTCTTTTTATCATTTATTGATTGGCCAAAAAAAAAAAACACGCACACACAAAACAAAACAGTCTTGAATAGATTTCTTGCAAAGCTTTTATCTTGTCAATTTAAAAAAGGTACCTTTCTTTGTACAATAAAAATAATAATAAATAAAAGCGGAAAAAAGGATCATGTCAATATTATTTTTTTTTGTCTAGAATGACTCTTTTTAGTAGGGTTTTAGCGGCACCTTACACACCATAGCAAAGTGTATTCCTAACGTTAAACATACCATAACTCATGGCAATTTATTCTCCAGGAATGGGAATTATGGGAAAAATCCTGCTGCTGATGAGCACTTCCTGACAAAAACTGGAAATTAGGGGTGCCCCTATTTAAGGAACAATGAAAAAAATCAGAAAATCTATAAAGTATTTGTCATCTTTGTTCTTTTTCTTTTAGTGTATTTTTTCAAGAGATTTAACTTAAAATTTGTATTATTTTGAAGACCTAGATCTCCAACGTGGCAGTTCTTTTGTCATGTTTTCATAATGAGAATTATCGTGGTTTTATGCTTGTTTTCCAGCTGAAAAATGCAGAGCGAGTATGCAGCAGTTAAACTGCTGAAAAAAGAGAAGAAGAAAAAAAGAATTTAACCACAGACACTCAACACACCCATAGTTTTACTTTTTTTGTTTGGATTCGTCACAAAGGAAAAAACAACAATACAAAGGCTGCGTCAGATCATTTTCCACCGCTCATCTCTGGTGACCTCATTTTGAACACTACATATCTGAATGCATGGTAGTATTAATGAGTAGAAATTCTTTGTTCTTCCACAAGGGGGAAGTGCTTGGTCTTGGTTTGACTTTTTTTTCTTTGGTATTGGGCTTGTCAGATGAGTAAATAAAAAAGAGATGTATCTGCAGATGAGGGCTCGGAATTGAACCGTTGTAAATTAGGGATCTGTCCTGGTGGGTCCTCGAAGCCGGGTTTTGTTGGGCGCGTTAGGGCTGTGGGTAAACCAACACATTCCCAGCCCCAAAATAAGCCTTCTATGTCTCCAGCTTTGAAATGGGATCTTAAAAACAAGAGCTTGGCCCAGGCACACTCTTTAATTAGAGAGGCCCACAGATGTCTCCCCCCTCCGCCCCTGACACATGCAGACATGCACAACCGTACACATACACGAATACTGTACACACGGAAAGCACACACACCCTAGATTATAGCAACACATGAAAGATCAAAGAAAAAACACAACATAATAGTTTGTGTGTTTACTACAGACCTTAAAAAAGATAAATAGGGAGAAAAACAGACAAGTAGCAAGTGTTCTTTTGTTTTATGGCTAACTGATGCATCTTGTGCTCTGAATGCCATGAATGGTACCTCTCTCAGGCCTTATTGGCACACCCATTGGTTTCTGCGTTGTGTGAATGAGCTTGCTGTCATTTTCTATCTATGCGCTTTTTCAGTAATGGGTCACATGATCAGCAAGCGAGCCATAGCCAGCCTTTATCATGCTAATCTTTTTCACTTTTGCTGCACAAAGAGCGTACATTGCTCATACAAAGGATGGCTTCACACAGGCAAACTCTCAGTTACTGTCCTCCTCGTAGAAACACTTGCATGCTCTTTGACACATGTGCCATTTTTATGGAGACAAATACAGAGATTTATTGTCCGATTCAGAGACTGATGCATTAGGATACACACTAACGTGCACACAAACCCCAGCATGCATGCATACGTCCAGTAAAACTAAATAAACAAATAAAAAACTTCACAGTTTAATGTGAGCAAGCGGGTCTTGCAGGGCTTCCTGTCTCCACAAACATTGAAAACATGGTGCAAGCAGAACCTTTTTTTTATTAAATTCCGAGGTAAAAACAGCTTCCTTTTTTTTTTTAAATATAGATTTCAAAAATGCAGAAAATTTAAATTGTTTGTCTTTTTAGGGAGATCCTGCCCCTTTGCTCATTTGTGTTCTTTCTTTCAAAACAGAGTTCATTTCATCATTTATGTTCTTCCTGTTCCGGTCTCTTTTGCATCCTATACTGTCTGTATATTTACTCCAATTTCTTGGCTGCTAATGTCGTGCACGCTTTGAACGCTTTCAAGAGTGCACCAAATCAAAATCATTGGGAATTGTATCATGCATCGTGCATTTTGTGAAGATTTTGTGCCTTGATTATATTTTAGCCACCATTTAAAAAAATATAATTTCTTAAAGGAATATTTTCAATGCATTCAAAAAACCTGCATGTGAATTGATTTTAAAAAAAAGACACTTAAAATCATGTGGGAGGACAATTTACTGAAGTGTATACTCACTTCTTTCAATTATTTTATTTGTTTAAATGACAGCTAGTTCAATTTTTTATGTGCAATCTCTGCAGTCAACCAGATTACGGAGCTCGACCTGACAGTCGACCTAGCTCTAAGCTATTGTGTCAAATAACATAAACACACAGATGCATGCATAGACTACATGTGCAGATTCCCCTCCCCCATGGAGTAAATCGACACACGAAGCATATAATTCTCCATGTACAGGCCATTTAAGGGTGCATTATGGTCCATTTTAAAATCTCATTAGCAGGGCAGCTGCACTTTGCACCCCATGCTGGTGATTGGGGCTCTCTTTTTGTTTCGCTCTTTGTACTTGGAGCCCTTGAAGACCCCTTGTCACACACCCGCCACCTTCAAATTCTCAATCCCCAAAACAAAACAATGGAAGACTCCGTGGCAAACATCGAGGGCCATCGAGGGTTGTGCACAGAAACTGGTGAACACACAAAAGGGGACATATTTCTTTGCATTTCAGAGAAAACTCAAATGCGGGATATTGAAATGAATGAACCCTCACATAGAACTTGAACACGAACCTTCATCCATTGAGCAGATAAATTCAAATCAAAGGTATATATGCTTGTGATAATTTAATCCAAAAACATGATTATAATGCATCAATTTATTAAAGTTTAGGGACATTTAACTGTATATTCTAAGATGAACAATTGCTTCTTTTTAGTAAATTATTATTTAAGTGCATATTTGTGCTTAACATGCTACATTTCTATTAAGTAAATAGAGATAGAAAGAGCAACAATGACAATAATAATATTGATATTATTTATTCTTCACACTTAAATCAGTCAGTAGTGCATTTTCTAACATTTGTATTTATTATTTCATAAATCCTTTTTTGCTTAACATCACATTTCTGGTGTTTAAAATCTCTGCTTATTTATTTTGGACACCCTACCACCTGTTTTCAGCTCGTTCAAGTAATGTGTGAAAGCAATGATTTCACACCATGTCTGTGTGCTTCCAACTAGTTCCTTTCTGGTGTATTTTAGTGGAACAATACATTTGGAAAAGAGAACTCCATCTTCCCTCAAGCTGGCTTTTGCATGATGGGAGTTTTGAAAGAGTGCTAAGAGTAAATGTGCTACATGGTTGTTAAACACCTCTTGGCATATTTATGTCTCTCTGTACAATGCAAAATGAAAGGTGAAGCAGAGAGGAAGTTTTAGGGAGAAAAATGACAAATAAAAAATATTTTGATCTCACAGCCTGTACTTTAAGAGAAGGTCCTTCTAGGCAAAATGAAGAGGTGATATGAATGACGCTAATGCACATAGAGCTGTCATGTTTTTTTTTCCTCTGTGCACTTTATCCAGTTTGTTTTAAGAACCCCTGATCCAGCAGTTCTCCATTTCCCAAAAGAATTTAAAAATACAGGTTTTATCTTCTCAGGTGGCAGAAAAAAGATACTGTAAGTACTTCTTTATGAGTAAGTATTTTTTCTAAATGCTGTAATTTTGCTGTCACTGGAAGACTGCTCGGCTCAAAAAAGGCAGAGCAGTATATTTATTTTCCAATAAAATGTAGACATATCAGATAACATACATCAATTTTGCGATGAAAAACAATGTGCAAGCTTTATTTTTATTTTTTTTAATTAATTTTTTATTTTTTTTAAATAAAAATAAAAGTCAGCTGTGCCAACAATATTTTTAACCTTGCTAATTGGTTAGCATTGTTAAATTTAGCTTTTTAAAACAACAAACACGCACCTAACCAAAATATTATTTCAAGAATTAAGTTACATTGTGGCATTTACGGGAAATTAAACACATAAAAAAAGACCACTGTGCTTTATGCAATTTAATTTTTACACACACTAGTAAACCCCTTGGGATGTGCAAGGCCTCTTCTTAGTAATTTGTAGCATGTCTTTGATGGTGAATATAAAACCAAAAGGAACAAGGAGAACATCAGATATCGGCACGGCTGCATTCCCTCCCCAGCAGATCCAGCAAGATGGACTGATAGATGTGATGCTGACGGAGAGAGTGTGCTCCACACAGGATATTAGAATGGACATTTCCTTCTTCCCTGTGCCACAGGCAAGGGCTCCTTCCATTTGTCTTCTACACTGAAAGACACAGAAGAAAGATAAAGACATGAGTGGAGCTGACAGGCTGCAGGAGAACAGATCTCCTTTTCTGTTTGCGTCGTGATATTGTTTGTGATTTGATCCTGGGACCATGATTGTGATGAAGACCCTCTTTAGGATTTTAAAAGTAATAATTTAATTCATTTTTGGAAGTCCGATGAATATACAGTAGGTCTAATGCAAATTTTTGTCTGAGCTGGCACATAGCAAATAGTGACGAATAGTAATTTTCTGTCTTTATTTAAGTCCTTGGTTAATCATGGCAGTCTGCTCAGATAAGGAGCATTTTCGTCCAACAGGGTCAAGGGAGACACAATGGGATGCAGGCATATGAGATAATGACAATGCTCATTTAATGCCCAGCTGTCCAACAGTTTAAAAAACCTTCAACACCTATGGAGGTTTTTTTTATTCCATTTATGTGGACTAGTTTTAGTTCACTGTTATTTTTTTTAAAATGTTTGATTTTAAAAGTATTGTTTATTGTTAATGGATCAGTTTTGAAATAATCTGAATTATGTTATTTTTTTATTTACAGTTGAATGCAATTTTGAACTGCCACAGACATGTGAGTCAAGTCTAGAAATTAACTACTTAAACATGTAGTTAATTTATTGCAACTAAAACATGAAGTAAAATAAGTCATTCACATGTCTTGGTTGTCTAAAACAATTGAAGTTTTCCTGACAGCTTGCACCAGAGGAGGCCCAAGTTTGCTTAAAAAATAGCAGGGTTTGCTCTTAAAAAGATTGATGCGCTTCATAGGTCAAGATGAAAAACAGATCATCATAGTTTCAAAAATATGTTAAGGAGAAATGTGGAAATGTGCAAGGAGACTGCACAGAAACCAACACTGCATATGACCTTCGCATGACCATCAGCTCCACCTCATTTGGTACGAACTGTATTCAGATGTGTGCGTAAGGGCATGCCAGAGCATGTGAACCAGCGTAATGCTTTCCTGTGAAAAGACATTCCATATGTGGGAGCATGGAAGCATGTGTGCGTGCATGCATACTCCTTTACACATGACCTACAACACCTATGGTACCAAGCTCTGATCTTGCCCTAGCTGGACTTTGAACCAAAAGATCCTTCAAAATATACTTTGGACATGTGGACATGATCAGCACCTACATGTACTTTAGGAGGGTCTCCTGAAGATAGAGACTTAAACTCTCTTTACTTTCTGGTGGCCGTTTTCTGACTTGACCTCATTAGCATGTAAAAGTGAATAAATATGCAGTTGATGTGCTCGAGCATGTGAACTGACACATAAGTTACATAGTAAACAAGCAGCCAGGCGTGGATAAAACATGTGAACCGTAATGGGATGGGCAGCATGCTGCCACATATGTCTCTTTAACCCAATTCATTTAAGCCTTAAGCAAAGTATCTCAGTGCTTCCAGAGCTGAGGTTGAACCAGATGTATATTTTTTTTATGATTTGATCAAAACTTCTTCTGTGGAGGAGAAGGGGGGTATCAGCTGTTACATTTTATGGCACTCTGCATAATATTGGAGGGGAAATAGTTTGAGTTTGCACAGAATGGTGCTTCCAAAGTGATATTATACATTGACAAGGATTAACGAAAATGGTCTTAAAACTTTAATGACACATGAAACTCATCTCTTCTCTTTTTTTGTTGTTGTTGTTTTTTTATCCGTAATCCTTAAATATATGTAGCTGATAAACCAAGATCTTGTCTCTGTCACAGTTTGCGCACAAAATTTGATCACTATTGAAGAGAGACAGCACTTTGAAGCGGCGTTACAGGTTTTTACTCGAGTATGTCGACACACACATATGATTAGGGATCCTTGTAATGACTTACTCTGATATAAATTGTGTTTTTGGTGTTTTTAACATGTTTTTTTGTGGCATTTTTCTGGTTATGGAGGACATAGCTCAAAATTGCATTTCTGTGAATTTTTTTATTCAAGTTTTTGTTAATCACGAGCAGACAAAAAAAAAGCTGTTTTTAAAAGCTTGTAACTGTGACTTATAAATTACTATGAGCCACAAGCTCCCT
This sequence comes from Oryzias latipes, assembly GCF_053564925.1. Classification (NCBI taxonomy): domain Eukaryota; kingdom Metazoa; phylum Chordata; class Actinopteri; order Beloniformes; family Adrianichthyidae; genus Oryzias; species Oryzias latipes. The sequence goes on from NC_136240.1 coordinate 14,004,567, forward strand.
GCTCCGCTCCATTGTGATGCATCCACTAACAGCCAATATTGCTCACCACTTTTTTCGCACATCTAATGTTAGGTTGGTGTTGTGAGGGGCTGTGAGCTAGCAGGAGAGAATTCAAACAGTTGGATGATGGGGCGATTTTACTCCACGCCAACAGTTCCCCCCACAACTCAGAGGTGAATTTCAAATGAATTATTTTCGGCTCTGCAGAAATTATGTTCTAGAAAAAGACAGATAGTTTTATTTTTTATGATCATAATTATGCAGAGCAAAAGATGATTGGAGAGGGACATTAACACGTTAAATGGATTTCAGTAATAGTTCAAATTTAAAGAAGATCAAGTAAAAATTCATCATGAGATTTTTGTTTTTACTGTGTTGTTTGTAACCATTGTTTGTGGTAAAAGTTCTTCTAAGAGAGTGAAAAGTGTAAAGGACGGAGTCTAAAAAAAAGAATTTTAAAAATTGTTCTATAAAGGGGTATTATCCCTTGGATAACCATGGCCTCAGATATAGCGATGCTAAATCTTCACCCAGCAGCTTCACATTGTTAAAATAACAGATGTGAAAAAAAATAGGGAAAGTTTATTGCAAAAAAAATTGCTTTATCGCATTGAAGGCAGTGGAGGTCTTGCAACATATTCAATTCAAGATCAGGTAAAATGGAGCCAACTGCACAGGCCAACACTTACTTTTAAGGGCAGTCCTGAGGCCTTCTATCAAGCTAACATCCATATCTTTGTTGCAGTTAGCAGTCAACCTGAAGGAAACCTCTGCCTGTGCACATGGAGCAGCAAATTCCATGTGGAAAAGCCCCAGCCAGAACTCAAACAAAACCTTTATTGCTGTGAGACTATGGTGCTAATCACCACACCACTGCCCAGCCCTTATTTTGATTTAATGGCTCCCTTTTTCCTGACTTTAAATACACATCCCCTCTACCCATTTTTATTCTAGAACAGCCCTGAAATTAAAACAAATTTAAAGCCTCCATGAGGAATACCTCCACCAACCAGCATTTTTTGTGGTTGGTACAGTATGGTTAGGATTTTCTATATATAGTTTCTGAATGATTACATAGAAGAAACTAAGGGGACAAAGATCTATTTTCTATTTCTGCCTCTGCAGACTGTCCAGACCAGCTTTCCATCAAAAAATGTGCTATAAGTATTTCCACAGAGGTTGAGAAGATAAATTCATTGGGGAAGGATCAATCTGTGGTCTACATTGGCATTTTAGCTCAACCCTTTAAAAAAATAATAACAATTAAAAGAAAAGAGAAAAAAAATAAAGAAACAGAGGTAGGGTTGTGAATGAAAGTCTGGAGGAAAACGCCTGTTAAGCGTTTTGTTTGGAAACGGTGTCAGAGGAAGTATTAGAAAGTGGGGTGTGGGGCACAAATATGGCGAGGCAGGGTTTCTATGAATGGATTATCACACATTGCAGGCCTGGGACTAACCTAATACTCACTGCGGGGTCCAACACAAACACAGCTGTGAAATATCCTGACTGATGGCACAAGTAATAAATCTATACGGCTGCAATAGGCAACCGCTGAGTTGCTCCACCTTCAAAACTTTCACTGCTTTTCTTTCTCCGTGGTTTTGCTAGAGATACAGTAGCAGCGCTTACAGCTGCAAGCAGAATGCAGTGATTGCTTAAGATCTAAGATGGCAGCAAAACCAAGATGTCCCATACACACGATAACATATGATGTATTGACATTGTTTGATCTCATCCATGTATACAGTCCTCATAACCTATACCATTCATATAAATAAATACTTTGCTGGCTGGACTTTGGTCAAAAATTAACAAATAATAATGTATTATTATGTAGGAGTCAGGAACCCTCTTTGTGCATTTGTAAACAGCCAATTTGGGTTTAGAACATAGACATGTTTACATAATGTTTGATGTCACCTATTGGATTCCAATAGGCTTGAAATAAAAAAAAACAATAATTAGGCTTGAAATGGTGACAAAGTAAACTTTGAATCTTGTTGGGCCCACCCATGGGCCCACTCCACAAGAAAGAAACAAAACCGAATCAAAATAAAAGTATACAATTTTAAACAAGTAAATAAAAATTATAAAAACTGGTTTAAAACTTCACCACTTCACATTAAAAGGTGTTTTTGACACCAGGATTTACATTTATGTGTGTGCTCATTTTGACATTTGATTATAATAGTCGATGCAAAATGGTTTTACTTTAACATCTATTTACACAGTCAGAGCTTTTTATTTATTTTATTTTTTTTTTACTGGAAACAGGTAAAAAAAAAGCTGTTATTGACTGAACAATTTCTGGAGGATAATTTTTTTTTCTCTGTATATTCCAAAAAACAGTAATAAGAGAAATTTTAATGAACTATCGCTTGATCAATCAAATATAACTATACACATATGAGTTTATTTACAAGTTGGGCAAACACCCTGACAACAAACAATAAAAAAATTATAGACAGACTGCAATAAAATTTGTGTTTGAAGGTGATTTTAACATGTTTTTGTGGCATTCTTTCCATGATGGAGGACATACAAGAAAATTAAGATTAAATTTGCATTTCTGAGTACTTCTTTATTCAAACTTGTAAATAAGGAGCAGATGCAAAAATGCAGTTTGAAAAAAGCTTGTAGTGTAAAGCACAAGTTACTATGGCAAGCTAAAAACTTCCCGCTCCAATCCATGTTCATTTTTATTTTCCATGTCTTAACTGGTGTCTGGCTCAGAACTGTACGGCTAGAAGGCTCCAATATTGTTAACCATTTTTGTTGCAGTGTCAATGTTAAATAAGGGTTGTGAGGGGCTGTATGCTAGTAGGAAAGCCCTTAGACAGATGGATGATGGGAAGGGGGCAGGCTTACTCCACATCAATAGTCCCGCCCCCCACTCAGAGGCAAATTTCTAATTAACTATTGCCGAAAACGACATCAATTGTTTTTTTTGCCTAATAACAGCATACGTATACATAAAAGACCACTGGGAACGCTTTTAAAAAAGATCAGAAGTTGATTGGAGTTAAATTTAACATAATAAGTACAAAAAAATGTTGTGTAGCCTTTTCTTTTTACTGTGCACAATCTTTTTATAAAACCCACTTTTAAAGAACCCATCTTTAATCTACTTCAAGGTTTTAGTAAGTACATGAACACAAACCAAAGTTATTTGCAATATTTTATTTTCACCAACTTGAAATAGATAAAGGCTTTGTACCACTATAATTCAAATTGGTAAACAGCTTGTCATGACATTCCATCTCAGCATTGGTTATTTATTCATTTTGATATAAAACTAACAGGAAGAAAAAAAGCAGCATTATATATTGTGAAATGCAGACACTATATGTTTGGATAAAGAAGTTTCTTCCACTGTGAATAAATGAATTTTTGACACCTTTAGACCAAACTTTCTATAAGTTAGTAAAAACATATTAACTGGCAGTAAATCCTGTGCAGCTAAATTTAATTATTTCAAAATATATAAAATTGTACAACTAAATAAAAATCTGTTTATCTCAATTTGTGTCTCTTTATTTTTATTTTTTTAATATTGTCCACTTTTAGGGGTATTAATGACTGAGAACCAGAAAGGTTGCAAATGTTATGATCTTACATTTAGCTGTTTTCTTTTGCCATCCTGACATTTCTTTGCACCAGATTGCGGAGATTTCCTGGGGGCATTTTAGCACAGGTGTAGGCATATCAACTTTTTTCCTTTTTGACTTTCAAGATCCTCCTGCCAAGAGTTGTCGAGTGTTCTTGCACTGAGTGAAGTGAAGAAGGCTTTGTTTCCCTTTCATACATTTTTTGCCCGGAGCATCTACCTAACACATTAGCCTTGTCCGTAGGTTAAACAGATATAGTGTTTGACATGTCAAGGAGAGATTTGTCTTGATTGCACTCGGAGAAAAAAGTTAAATGTGTCGATTTAATCCACCACTGAACAAAATTCTCTTTAGACTGCACATTTTTTCCCAAACATTTTGAGCATGTATACATGTATATGAACACAGGTAAAAGAAAGAAACCGTTTAACTTTTTGTACCTAGTAAAAAGATTCATCAACTGAATATGAAGTGGCAGGTGAGCTCTGTTGTTAAAAAAGGTTTGGTGTGATGGGTGGCCATTTATTTGACCTATTATAAAGTTTTTGATGAGAACTTCCTCGAAAGTAGATTTCTGTCATTCTAGTTTTAGACAAAATCATGTCATCTTTGATTGAGTCCCATCCAGCAGCAATATTGGAAGCCTTAAACACCCTTTAGCATTAGAACGTATAAACTGGCATATAAATGGAGCACTATTTGGCTGCTGCTTTTCATCCTCCTAACAGCAAACAAGGCAGAACAGGCCCTGACATCCTCTTATGAATGGAGACGAAAGCACATAGGTCAGCTGCACTTAGTATCCAAGGTTTGCTTGAGTTAAGGTCAATCCTGTCTAAAGAGTTCATGGCTGGGAGTTGGTATTTCTTTTTTTTTTAACCATTTCTGTTTTTCTTTTTTAAGCTTTTTTTGCACAAATTTACATGTTCATGTATTCAAAATCATATACTGTAATGAAAAAGGCATGTTTTAATTAATGTAATAGAGGAAACAAGCAAAATGTGCAAAGACAGTATGAAAACGTGCTATGAATGTGCAAAGACATTCATAGCACATTCATTGCCGAAAATTCATTTCCAATTTATTCTAGGTGTGTGCAAATTTTGGTGGGTTTTCGGGTATGTGGCGGGGGTCCAATTTTCGCTCAAAGGCGCAGATAGAAAGTGGAATAATAATGAAACGAAGCAGAAACAACATAGAAGTTAGTTAGGATTTCCTATGTATTTCAACTGAGCTTTTTTATTACTATATACTGGTCATGTCTTTTGGGGCTTATACCCTTCCTTTGAGGGATTTTGAGCCGTTTTCGTGTTTTTGTCGTCCTTTTTGCTATTACAATTTGGACGTTTTTGCGGTAATTTTGTGTGGGTGTGTGTGTATTTTTGCTGCATTACACATTTGGCATGTCGTTTTGTGCTTTGGGCGACTTTTGACCTGGTTTTTGGCGTTTTGACGTATTGAACCTTTTTGAGTGTTCGACCCTCGTTGCAGTTACAATATGGTCTTTGCAGTCTGTGACTGCTGCGGGCCTTAATAAAATCAAGGTAGACATGGTGAAGAAGTGATGATCTAAGGCAATTAGTAAGACCAGGTGAAGCAACTCGACGAGCATGGAGATCTAAGCCTGGAGAGCAGCGTCATCTAGCCCGGCGTGGCTAACCACCAAACTTTGGCGAGCGTCGGTCTCCTACACAGCAAGCAGCGACGTCCAAGCCTGGAGGGGCACCGTCATCTAGCCCTGCACAGCTAACCGCCAAACCCAGGTCGTCATCCTGCAGCAGTAAACAGCACCAGCGGCAGCGGACCACAGGAATAGTTTAGAATGCCACCCAAAAACAGCAAGCAAAGTAGCACAATGACAGAAGAAGAACTAGAGTACATTTTAAAAAAAAACGCTAAACTTAACAAACATCTCAAAAAAACAGTAACTACTTGTGGACTTAGTTGAAAAATAAAAAAAAAATGCAGAAATAATAGAGTTAAAAAACAAAATGCAGAAAAAGATACGAAGATTGCACAACTCAAATGTCGTGTGTCGGATCTCGAACATAAATTATGTCATTATTGGTGGTCTTGAAATCAAACCAACTTCCTATGCTGGGGCAATTAATCAGGCAAATAATTGTGAGGAAACAGAGCAAGAATCAGATGAGCAACAAGTCTTGGCGTTCCTAAAGGCATTGCTGTCAAGAAGCAATGACACGAAGCTAACCATCCCTTCCCAAAGAAAATAAAAAATAACTCCTCTGTAATAATAATGCAGTTTTCAAATAGAAAGTATGAAAATGCTCTCCTAAAGCAAGGAAGAAAACTAAAAGGAACAAGTGTCTACATGAATGAACATCTAAACAAAAAAAATTCTGACATCGCACGGAAAGCACGATTTCTCAAAAAATAAATAAAATAAAACAAAATCAACGTTAGCAGCAAAGTTTTCATTAAATTAAACGGCCCACCTGAACAAAAGTCATCACAGTCACCTGGATAAATTTCAATAGAAAAAACAAAAGTGTGGTCTGCCTTGCACACATCTTTAACATGAGAAAAAAAAAAAAAACACAACCATGGATGTAGTCATCGACCCAGATATCAATTTCTTTAACTTTGTGAAGAACCACTGTAGTTATTATACAGAGGAAGAATACAACAGAAATACAGATCCTTATCAAGAACTCTCAATCATACATTTTAACAGCAAAAGTTTCTACACGAATCAGCAAGCTATTGAAGAATACTTGCACCAATTCAACAAACTTTTCAAAATAATTGCAATATCAGAAACTCGGTTAAAGGCAGAAAAGAGCTTACACTTCCAGCTTAAGGACTATGATTTTCACTTTGAAAACAGGAAAAATGAGCAAGGCGGAGGGGGTGATTCTTTACATTCACAACAGTCTTAAACGCAAAGTTGTGGAGACAATGTCTGGCTGTATTGACGATGTCATGGAATATGTATAGAGGTCAGTATGGAGAAAGAAAAGTGACATAATTGTCAGTTGCGTGTATCGAGCCCCTGCATCAAACATTAAAACTTCCACAAGTGCTATTAAAAACATGTTTGCTAATATCTCCAAAAAGGTAATATTTCATTGTGGCGATTTTAATATAGATTTGTTGAACCCAAACAAACACACCATGACAGAAGATTTTACTCACACAATTTACAGTTTAAACTTATATCCATTAATCAACAAAACAGAGCATAATAACAACAAATAGTGCGACCTTGATAGATAATGCATACACGAACTGCCTAGAAAACAGAATAAAAAGTGGATTACTGATGACTGACATCAGTGACCACCTTCCAGTATTTGCAAACTATGAAAATAAAAAAAATAAGGTAAATAGTTTACACAAGAAAACTAACAGAGGAATCCATGTATGCATTTAAATCAGAACTATAAGCAAGTTAACTATATGTTAACTCAGCTTTTGAAAAATGTATGCAGGGGTTTACATTAATATACGAAAAAACTGCCCACTTACAAAATCCTGTCATAGAAAACAATTCAAATCCTTGGATGACAAATGGACTGAGAAACGCATGCAAAAAAAAAAGAACAGTTTATCCAAACAATTTTTTAAAAATAGAACTGTTGAAGTGGGACAGCAATCCAAAAAAATTAACCAGTATCATGTGAACAGGCAAAAAAGACTATTATACCAAACTCTTAGAAAAAAAAAAAATCAGACACTAAAAGAATTTGGAAAGTATTGAACAGTAGTAATTTAAGTGTTTTAAGGAAAAAAAAATTGTAAATGGAAATATGCACAACAAAAGGTGTTATAAAAAGATAGTGGATAATACAAGACTTTTCTCTACTCAACATTTTGTTTATTTTCATTTTGTGTTTGAAATAAATTAGATGAAGGAATAAAAAAGTAAAAAAAAAAAAAAAAAAAATCGATAACATTAAAAATAAGTCAGCTAATCTTACTAGCGCTAAACATGAAAGTAGCTGATTTGAATTCCCTTAATGCAAAATTTCAAAGCACACTCTTTTGACTCAGTTGCCTGTAACACTCGGCATTTTGTAAATTACAGAGTTGACCTTTTTTGACACTTTTTTTAAAAATCGCATATTCATAATCAAAAGACCACTGGAAACGTTTATACAAAAGATCCACAAATGATCAATACTTTGTTCATTCAAAAACTAGCTAGGTCCAAGTCTGATACTTGTGACTGAAAGAAAAAAAGAACACTGTGAAGAACTGTTACAGTTTGTATTTTTCTTTTATGAATGCAACATAATCATTTGAAGTTGATCAAACGCTACCCTATAACAAGTAGACCCACTCCAATAATGTGTTGGAAAAACTAAATGGGACAGAGAACAGAGTACAGATCCCAGCATTCCCCCTGGAAACAATTCTGCTGTTGTCTGGCCACATTGTGATTTTGGTTCGTCTTCAATTGAACCTCGGGGGCCACTATTATAGTTTCCGGTGGAGTGATTTTAAGCACTGTGTGTCTGGTTGGATTTAAAATATATTTTCACAAGTTTACCAACTATTTTAAAATTAGAAGAAAATCAAAATCATTTTGATTGAGAGTTAAGCTAAAAAGGATTTCCAATTGTTCATCTTTTAGAATAATAGTTATCATTTTTTTTTCAATTTGATTGGACCTTTGACTGTTTTTCTTGTGATTATCATTCAGTTTCAATAAAACAGTACTGAAGTTTTGTTGTGCTTAAATAAATCAAATCAAATTTTTGCATCTATTTTGAAAAATGACTAAGGCTGTTTCAGATTTTCAGATCAAACTGGTTTGTGTAGATTGCCGAACCATGGCTGAACACCCTAATGGACCCTGCACAGAGCTTCTGAGCAGTAGAGTGAAAACAGTCGTTTCCGGATTGCTTTGGTATTCAATTGTTGGCGATCCCACACTAAGTGACTACAGCGGTGGTGCCAACAATGGGTGCTGCTGGACCTCAAATTGACTGTTCAGCTGTTCAAATTTAGATTGTTAAAAAAACAAAGAATTAACGTTTGTGTCATAAAATAAAATGCAAGCCTTTTCTTTTCTTTTTTTACTATTAAGGATGGAGTTAACTTATCAGAACAATGTTGGGAGTTTTTATTTTTTTTTGACTAAATTACAAATGTAGAGGAGAATTCAATGTTAAATTGTGGGTTTTTACAAGAAATCTGGCTGATTGGAAAAATGTCTAAATAAAAGATGGAAATACTCTGTGATAACAGGAACAAATGGAATAAAGAAGGAACCTTGATTTAAAGACACATTCAACACGAATACATTAACTTTCCTGTAGAAGGAAAGGTGGAGGAGATAAGTGTTCATTAACTTAAGTTAATTCTTCTACAAACAATATTTTGGTGTGCGTTTGGGGGACAGTCACATTACAGTGCTGCTCCAAAAAACTAGGATAGGATTAGGAACACGGATTGAACCGGCACACCACTGGAAATATGTTTGCCTTTCTAACACAGCACCAACTCCTACCCCCCTTCAACAGGCTAATGTTATTTATGATGTTGAAATTAATCTCACTTAGCACGACAGGTTCTCCAAGATGGGCCCTCCTTCTGAGTCGGGAGCTGAGCAAGGGATGAGGAAGAGACTGAGGCATGGTGAGCGCACAGCCACTAAGGACTTATTCAAATCCCCCCTCGTAGATTAGCAATCATAGCTTGACAAGTCGCCCAGCAAGTTATTATTTATATAATTTTAAAAAATTGAAGTCATTCCCCACTAACATGTCAGAGACAGGGGGTAATCCATTTGGAATTTATATGTGATGAGACAGGAGACAAACTCGCCAACATGTCAAAGACTACAGAGGATGTAGGAAGTAAAGTATGGAAATTAGGTCTTAGAGGAACTGTCTTCTCAATTGCTACCATGGAATAGTTGGTCTTTGGTAGATGAAGGATTTCAATGCACAGGCCTCCAAGAACAATGTTTAATTTTACTAATCAAAATCTTGCACTCTGTCTTGAGATTATGCTCCTAAAAAATGTGTTTAAAAGTGAACATGAAGTTTCAAGGTGCATGTGTAATGTTACATTTACGTAGCTAGAAAGATTCCTAAAAAACCCATATAAAATATGCAAGAAAAGGATCTAAACTCAGGACAGACAAAACTCAGTGTGTGGCGATTTGTCTCTTGACAAAAACTTAATCTAATGAAATAATCTCTCTACTAAAACAAAATGAATCTGACTAGGACTGTCTAAAGGAATAAACACAGCTTCCTTGTTGCAGCTTCCTCACTGAGACAGTCTTTTAATGGATAAACAAAGCGTGCAAGTGACTGCCAGTTACCATTGGAGCCTCCTCTCTGCAGATACTGCTGTCTTAGAATAAGTACAGTTTAGTATCTTATACATAAAAAAAAGAATCAGATCAGCAATCAAAGTGAAATGCTTTACATTAAAGAATTTTTGGTAACTGACTGTACAATCATGGTTAAGGCTTCATAAATGGATGTAAAATAAGATTTTTGGGTTCAAACCCAGGCCGACATACAAAAGACTTTAAAAAATGGGACCCAATGCCTCCCTGCTTAACACTCAACAATAAGGGGTTGAATTGGGGGGTTAAATCCACCAAAATGGTTCCCGAGCGGGGTTGTGTCTGTAGCTCACCGCTCCCCCAGGGAAGGGGTCAAATGCGGAGAACAAATTTCACACACCTAGGTGTGTGACCGATTTAGGGACTCAATTTATGTCTATACCTATCTATCTATCTATCTATCTATTTATCTATCTATCTATCTATCTATCTATCTATCTATCTATCTATCTATCTATCTATCTATCTATCTATCTATCTATCTATCTATCTATCTATGTATCTATCTATCTATCTATCTATCTATCTATCTATCTATCTATCTATCTATCTATCTATCTATCTATCTATCTATCTATCTATCTATCTATCTATCTATCTATCTATCTATCTATCTATCTATCTATCTATCTATCTATCTATCTAACTATCTATCTATCTATCTATCTATCTATCTATCTATCTATCTATCTATCTATCTATCTATCTATCTATCTATCTATCTATCTATCTATCTATCTATCTATCTATCTATCTATCTATTCATATATACATATATACATATATATATACATATGTGTTTTTAGTCCTTAATACTTGTTTTTTTTCCGATTTGGATTGCTTTTTTCACGAACGTGACAAGGCGCCACACCACCGCTTAGGTCAAGGTTCGGCGATATAAAGAGATATATATATATTGTAGCGTCCCACCGACGCAATAATGAAGCGGAGGCGACTGTTTCTAACCGTGAGGCTTTTTAATGACTTAGGAACAGTTACTGTCGGCCGTAACCACGCCAAATACAGTACAACGATAATCAGAACTTTCCATCAACGCGTCCATCCTCTCCCCCCTCATGCACCCACGACCCCTCTTTTATTGTCTGCTCCTCCGCCCATTCTCCCGCTCATCCAATCCCACTGGAGCAACGATGTAACACAGAACACATTAACAGAGCCCCAACAACGTTAGTCGCTACACTGCCTCCCCCCTACAAAGTCCCACGTCCCGTGGGGTCACACACAAAGTCACGGAGGTGGGGGGGAGGCTGTCTCAGTCTCCTGGGCCTCCGTGGAGCCGGCACGGATGGCGCCATGTGATGTCCCGAGACCACCTGCTGCTGTGGGGGTGCATGTGGGGAATTGGCGGGGGGACCAGCCCTAGCATGGGTGGGGGTAGCTGAGGGGGGCAACGACCTCCCAAAGTACTGCTGTGGCCGTGCATCACCCCTGTACGGAGCCAGTCTGTCCCTGTGGAGGGTCACACGCCTTCCTCCAGGTGGGACCCTTTTTCCTTTTCGGGTTATACACCCACACCAGGTCTCCTGCCTTGAAGTCTTTGCCTTTGGCCCTCAGGTCGTAGTTCCTCTTCTGCCTTATGCCGGCTTTCTCCAGTTGATTGCGGGCAAAGGCATGAGCCGTGTCCATTCTGTCCTGCAGCTTCCTGGCATATTCAGGTCCAGGCGGAGCTCCCAGGGCATCGGGGGGTTTCCCAAAAGACATTTCTGCTGGCGTGCGTAGCTCTCGTCCCAACATGAGCAAAGCAGGTGTGCATAAGGTGGAGTCCTGCACTGCAGACCTGTATGCCATCAAAACGAGTGGAAGATGCTCGTCCCAGTCACTCTGGGGTGCTGAGGTGAGGATGGCTAGTTGCTTCACCAGGGTCCTGTTAAAACGTTCAACCAAGCCATCACTTTGGGGGTGTAAGGGGGTGGTCCGTGTCTTCCGCATGCCCAAACGCTCACACATGGCAGACTCAAAGTTCCTCCCTTGGTCACTGTGAATGACCTCAGCAGCGCCAAACTTAGAAAACATGCCCTCCACCAGGGCATCTGCAACAGTCACTGCTTCCTGGTCTGGGATGGCATATGCTTCCGGCCATTTTGTAAAGTAGTCCATGGCAACCAGAACAAATCGGTTACCTCTGTTTGTGCGTGGAAACGGGCCCATGATGTCCACTGCTACTCTCTCCATTGGTGCCCCTGCTGCCAGCTGCTGGAGCTCAGCGCGGGACCGATCAGGGGGGCCTTTATGCGCTGTACAGATGTCACAGCGGCGGCAGAAGTCTTCCACATCCCTCCTAAGCTGGCCCCAGTAGAACCCCTGGCGGATGCGACGGAGGGTCTTTGACACGCCAAAGTGTCCAGACCTTGCAGCTCCATGGCAACCTTGGAGGACTGAGTTTCTCAGCGTACGAGGGACCACCACCTGCCACCGTTCTTCTCCGGTAGCCGGCTCTTTCCAGGCCCTCTGAAGTACTCCATCCTTCAGTCTCAAAGCATCAAACTTTTCGAAGAGTCCTTTGGAGCCGGGGGAGCACCCTGCCACCTCCCCCCACTCAGGTTTGCGGCCGGCCTCCACCCACTGCAGCACTGGTTGCAGGTCAACATCCTGCTCCTGATGCGCTCTCCATTTAGTGGAGTCCACACCCTGCACCAGTCTGCAAACTGGCCAGCTGCTTTCACTGGTGTGGCTCTGCTCCTCTCTGCTGATTACTGCTTCCCGAGCCTCCCTTTTCTCACAGTACTGGCAGCCTGCCAGGGCACAGGGGCGTCGAGACATGGCGTCAGCATTAGCATGGCGGGAGCCCGGTCTATGCTCCACTGTGAAGGAGAATGAAGCCAGCTCCTCCAGCCAGCGAGCGATTTGACCTTCTGGCTCCTTGAAGGTCATCAGCCACTGCAGAGCAGAGTGGTCTGTCCGGACTGTGAAGGGGAGGCCGCACAGATAGTATCTGAAATGGCCTATGGCTTTGACAACAGCCAGGAGCTCCCTGCGAGTCACACAGTAGCGCCGCTCCGCTTTACTGAGGGTCTTGCTGAAGTAAGCCACCACCCTCTCTCCTGCTGACCCCATCTGGCTCAGCACGGCCCCCATTCCCACATCACTGGCGTCCGTATCCAGAATGAAGGGTAATTTGGGATCTGGGGGGGTCAGGATAGGAGAGTTTGTCAGAGCCTTCTTCAAAGAGCTGAAAGCCTGCTCACACTCCTGCGTCCAAACAAAGTCACAGTCCTTCCTCTGCAGGTGAAACAGAGGGGCAGCAATGCAGGAAAACCCGCGAACAAACCGCCTATAATAGGAGGCTAACCCCAGGAAGCTCTTCAAGTCTCTTAGAGTGGTGGGCGTTGGCCAGTCTCTCACAGCTTGCACTTTCTCCTCCAAAGTGCTGATGCCCTCGCCCTCAATCCTGTGACCCAAAAACTCCAGGTCTCTTCTCATGAAGCAGCACTTGTCAGGGTGCAGCTTCAGACCTGCTGCAGCAATCCTCTGCAGGACTTTCCTCAGCGATTCCAGCTCAGCCTTGAAAGACCCCCCGTGTACCAGAATGTCATCCAAGTAGACCAAACATTCCTGACGGGGAATGGAGGCCAGCACCTTCTCCATCAGGCGCTCAAACGTGGCAGGAGCGTTGCACAGGCCAAAACTGAGCACGCGGAACTGCCACAACCCTCTCCCGGTGCAGAAAGCAGTCTTTGGTCTGGCTTCGGGGCTGAGCGGCACCTGCCAATATCCACTGCGCAGGTCCAATGAGGAGAACCAAGATGAGCCAGACACCAAGTCCAGAGACTCATCTATGCGGGGCAGCGGGTACGAGTCCTTCTTGGTCACCCCATTCAGCGGGCTGTAGTCCACGCAGAACCGCATTTTCGGACCCTTCTTTTTCTTGACCATTACAACCCCTGAAGCCCAGGGGCTGTCTGACGGCTCGATGATGCCGCCACGCAGCATTTCCTCAATCGCACTGTCAGCAGCCACTTGGTGGGCAAGGGGGAGGCGGCGGGGGCGTGTTTTAATGGGGCGGGCATCTCCAGTATCGATCTCATGATGAACTAGGTGCGTCAGCCCCACCTCATCCTCAGAAAGTGCAAAAATGTCTCTATACTCTAACAGCACCTTCCACAGTTCATCCTTCTGTCCCGGCTGCAACCCATCACAGCTGCGCCTCCAGATCTCCTTCACAGCTGTCACTCTGTCAGCCTCAACTGCTGCGTTCCGCTGATCTGAGGGCAGTGGCTGCGTCTCGATCTTAGGTTGAAGAGTGGTGGGCAGCGGAATAGAGTAGGGCGGGGACAGGTCCTGTTGCATCTCTACCGCCCTTGATGTCTCTCGGGGTAAGCACTGGGCCCGAATGGGTCGGACCATGGGTACCTTAGGCCCCCCAGGGAACTCCAGGGTATTCCCCCCTAGGTCCAACACACATCGGGCTGCTCTCAAAAAGTCCAAGCCCAATATGCACTGATCCTGCACAGCTGCAACCCACACCTTACAATCCACCGTCATGCCACCCACTCGAATGTTCGCTGTCCCCCGGCCAAGCATGGGAGTCAAGTCCCCGGTCACAGTTCGTAGCTTGACAGCTGTGGGTTCCAGTAGCATCTCAGCTGGGACCATGTCAGGCCTGAGCAGGGTGGCAGTGGACCCTGTGTCCACAAGTGCTACACAGGACACCCCCTTCATGGTTATGGGAACGTGGCAAAAGTCCCCAACATGGGTCCAGCCCACAACTCTGGTCCACTCCGCACTGTCGTCTGCTTCTGGGGGGAGTTGAGCCTCCCTCCCCCGGCTGTCAAGGTGGGCTCCATTTGCTAGCAGATCATCAGGGTGGGACATGCGAAAACGGGCCTGTGACGTCCCTCCTACACAGACCCCGGGCCGTTTCCCTGAGGATTCATACGCTTGGGGCACCGCACACTGATGTGTCCAGCCTGGCCACACACCCAACAGACAGGGGCGTCGCGGCGGAAGCGGCTACCCTTTTTCGGGGGCTGCACGGCCACGGTTCGGATCAGTTCTGTAAGCCCTTGGACCCATCCTGGTTCCTCTGGGTCGGGGGCTGCTTTTTCCACAACCCTCACAACAGGGTTGCAGCCAATGGCACCATTTTCAGCAGCAGCTCCAACCAGTTCTCTTTCCAGCGCCGTCTCCAAAGCTTCTCGAAGGGTGCAGGGGTGGGCCAGCTGCGTCTGTACTCCCAGGTCCCTCGGAGACAGGGCTCGGATGAACTGATCCCTCGCCAGCTCAGCTTGGACCGCAGCGGGCATGTGGGGATAGGCTCTTCTTGTAAGAGCTTCAATGTCAGAGGCCAAAACCCGCAGTGGCTCATCCGTTCGCCTCTGTCTGTTTGCTAGCTCTGAGCGCAAAATAGCAGGCTGGCCAAACTGTCCAAAACGCTGCTGCAGAGCTCCAACCAAAGCCTGGAAGTTGCCCCGTTCTTCTGGACTAAGCAGCAACAGACAATGGGAGGCCTCGTCTGTGAGGCACAGAGCCAGCTGGAGAGCTTTAGTGTCTTCCGACCATCCGGCGGCCCGAGCTAACAGTTCGAATTGTGCATAGAAAGCCTCCCAGTCAGCCTTACCGGAGTATTTAGGCGTTTTCATTGGTAGGTGGTTGCACAGGGCGCCGCCATGTTTATTTACATCCGGTATGTTGTTGTCACTTCCGGCGGCGGTGTTCGCGCCGGCGCCAACGTGAGCCGCGCGCGCGCCGAATCCAGCGTCCGCGGCCATCATCCTGGCCGCTTGTTTCAGCCGAAGCATGTGGTCATACTCGCGGGAAAAATCCGTCTCTCGTCCCGGAGAAGTCGCATAATCACCATACTCCATCTCCTCCTTGATTTTTGGGCGAGCGCCGGTCCTGTCCCGCTGAACGGCCATGTCGCGCGCCGCGCTAGCTTGACTGAGTTAGCCGAAAACGCCGTTCTTTCACTTCTGACACCAGTGTAGCGTCCCACCGACGCAATAATGAAGCGGAGGCGACTGTTTCTAACCGTGAGGCTTTTTAATGACTTAGGAACAGTTACTGTCGGCCGTAACCACGCCAAATACAGTACAACGAAAATCAGAACTTTCCATCAACGCGTCCATCCTCTCCCCCCTCATGCACCCACGACCCCTCTTTTATTGTCTGCTCCTCCGCCCATCCTCCCGCTCATCCAATCACACTGGAGCAACGATGTAACACAGAACACATTAACAGAGCCCCAACAACGTTAGTCGCTACAATATGCTGATCGTCCCAATGGGTTAAATAAAGCATCAGTTCAGAAAGAAAGTTCACCTCTTACCAGTTGTTTTTGTCCAGATGATGAAGCTAAAGGTTGTTTCAAAGAAGCCAGCGCAGTGATATAGAACATTTATGCTATGTGACCGGGACTACTTTTTTAGGCGTGGTATATCACTGTGGTATATCACCTTTTAATCCACACCCATCAGCCAATCAGAATCGAGTATTCACCCAGACCATGGTATAAATGTACATATACACATTTTCAAAATAAGTGATATCCAGTCCTGTTCATCCAGTTTACCCAGCCTATGTGGGATGTTATTTATGTCTAAAAAGCCTAAAATATCTCAGCCATTTTAACTTTCTATATTGAGCATTCATTGACCTCTAAAAAGTCAATGACCTGTTGAGTGATTTTCTTTTTATGTTATTAAAGTGATATTTTGTTTGTCACAGTGTTTCCTTACCACATTTTGGGTCACCTATGAGGGACTCACTGTTTTGTGGATCGTTTTAGTGCAATTTTGCATGCTATTTTTTTTTTTTTTTAACAGCGCTCTGTGTTCTGCATCTTGATTGGCTGGACACCTTGTCAAAAAAATGTAAATATTGTGTAGTAAGGGGTAGCTTCGAAAAAGCCTTCATTCTACTTCGCAGATTTACACATCACGGCTTATTTTTTCGTCCCCCATAATAAACAAGGTAACACATTAGATTACTGTAAATGCTTTCTACAAAGAAAGTCATAAAAAATTTATAGATAAGAAAGTCATAAAAAAGATGTATATGGGTCTTTTACACCCTGATGTGCAAATCACATCAATAAATCAATCAATCAATAAAGATCAAGATTAAAATCCAAAAAGCAAAACCAATAAAACAGTTTTACATTTTAAAAAGAAAACTAAATTCCAGAAATTAAAATCATATAAAAATGAATACAATTTGGTTTCTGGAATGTTGTATTGTTTTTTAAAATGTAATACTGATTTCTTAAATATTTGCTTTATTTTTATAATTGTCGTTGTCTTTAAAAGGTTTTTGGGTCAAGTGATTTGTTGATGTGATTTGCACTTTAGGGCCACTGTAGTATTTAGAGCTGAAATAAATAACAGCTGAGCACTTTAGCTTAATTCAAATGTTTGGTAAACGTGTACATTTAAATGTAGTAATCAGTCAGTCTCAAAATCCCACAGTTTGACAAAAGAGTGATCTTTTCCTGCTTCAACATTAGCAAACTTGAAACAACACAATATTCGCATTGCAGTCTTGATATGTTTAGTCCTCAAAGTTCAAGTCCCACATCAAGGACTTCTAAATTTATTGTTTGAACTTGGTGCATCCCTTGAGGCAGTAGAGAGCTGATTCCTGACATGAAATGTCGCCTTGGTTCTTGGGTTAGGCTGGAAGGTGACCATTTGGGGGTCGACTTCCACAATCCAACCCTCAATGCTGACTGCCAACCAGGAAGCAAAGGCATCTCATTTATGACCTGACCATGGATTTGAACCTAAGCAAGATCTCCCCATCTCAAGAAACTCTAGCACCAGACCACTGAGCTGGTTCTGCTTGTATCTGAGGTTGGTTTTTTGAAGAAAAAATTAAAACTTGATGACTCTGAAAGCTCATTAAAAATCATGGCTAACTTTCGCAATTTAAAAAAATTCTGCTGACCTGGGACAGAGTGGCAGGAATGTTGAAAGTTTAAAAGGGGATGCTGGGTAGACACGCATGAAGAGTTGGGTAAAAAAGTTCAGTTTTAGAAGCAACTCAGACTAACTCACAGCAGTTCACAGTGCTATTCTTCCTTAGAAAATAATGTGGGTAAATGTTTTGTCACATGCCGTTGGTGTGTTTTGACCTTTTGAAATAGTAGAGAATGACTTTCTCACTTGAGGCCTACTTCAGAACAGCATGAAAAATAGAGCATTACATCAGTACCATACACAAGTGTCTGTAAAGAGTTTAATGGGGCTTTTAGAGATCTCTTTTATTTGCATACTAAAAAGCAAACATAAGTTTGTGTTTCTATTATGCTCCTACTGAGGCTAATGGGTCAAGCAGAGATTTTATTTTTACGTCTTGATATTTTTGTTTCAGGTTTATTTACTATAAAGTTATTAATTCTACTCAATTGTCATTACTTAAAATATAACAGGATTATTAAGAAACTGGCTCTGTTTTGCCCAACCAGTCAAATTTTGTCAAAAATTTCATCACTATTTTACAATTTGATTTTAATAAAACACAGTCTGAAGAGGTGCATCTCTGTGTACAGATGTTAATTTGTTATTATGCACTTTTAATACTTACTGTCTTTCTATTTTAGATGAAGTCTGTCCCATCAAAACTAGACTGGCCCCTGTCACAAAGGTTTCCCCTTGATAAATGACAGCATTCGTCGTCTGAAAGGATTTTGCAGAAAAATCGAACGTGTATGGAAAAGAACTCATTTACATGTTCATCTACTTCATCTTAAGGATCTTTTAGTTTCTTTTAACAGTGCTGTTAGAGATGCGAGGGCTGCTTACTTCACTAATCTCATTTCTAAAAGCAGAGGTAATCCTAAAGTGCTATTCAACACCATTAGTGCTATTGTGATGCTTAGTCCACCTGGCATCCCCATTTATTCAAATGATGAAAAGTTTTATTGAAAAAGTCAGATCTGTGAGAAGCTCTCTGTGTCACACAGCTGGTCTTGGTTTTGTTCCTAGTCCACCTCGGCCTGTGATTTTAGACACCTTTTCACCTGTTCCTCTCCCTGAGCTAGTTAGATTAGTTGGCTCAATAAAGTAATCCTCTTGCTCTCTCGACGTGCTGCCAACACCTTTGATCAAAGATGTCTTCCAGTCCCTTGGTCCCTGTCCTGTCAATAATTAACTTGTCCTTGCTGTCTGGTCAAGTCCCTGAGCACTTTAAGAAAGCTTTCGTCCTTCCTCTCACTAAAAAACCCGGTCTGATTCCTCCCTCTTGAGCATTTTTGGACCTATTTCTAATCTCCAATTCATGTCTAAAACTTTAGAAAAAGTTGATGCTAACCAATTTACCACGGCTCGACAGTCACAACATTTTTGACCAGTTTCAGTCAGGTTTCCGCAGAACTCACTCCACTGAAACAGCCCTACTCAAAGTCACTAATGACATCCTGATGCAGAGTGATGCAGGAAAATACTCTGTGCTACTGTTACTGGACTTCACTGCAGCCTTTGACACCGTTGACCATTATGTACTCCTGGACAGGCTAAAAAATTGGGTTGGGGTATCTGGTTCCGCTTTAAACTGGTTCTCCTCATATCTGACTGATAGATCCTTTTCTGTTGTTTTTTTCTTGTTACCTTTATTGTTCATTTTATATATATTGCCTTTGCAGTACATTTTAAGGTTTTTTAACAATGTTTCTTATCATTTTTATGCCGATGATATTCAGCTTCATGTGTCTTTTAAACCGCAAGGTATTTTTAAAATACAGATTTTACCCAGGTTCCTGGATTGAGTCAAGAGTTGGATGAATGATAATTTTCTCCAACTAAATGAAGCTAAAACTGAGGTCCTAGTCTGTGCTCCTGACAGTTGCCTCACCCAGATCGTCCAGTGGCTTAGTCCTCTTGCTTCCTTTATCAAGCCCTCTGTCAGGAACCTCGGGTAACCCTCGTCCCAGTTTTATCCCTTGACTCTCATGTTGGGTCACTCGTACGCTCTTGTTTTTATCATCTTAAAAACTTTGTAAAACTGAGTCCAATTGTGTCACGTTCTGAGTTGGAGATCCTCATCCACGCTTTTATATAATCTCGTCTTGATTACTGCAACTCCATCTTCACATGCCTGAGCAAAAAATCTTTAGAACGGCTCCAAGTTGTCCAAAACGCTGCTGCAAGGCTTTTGACTAAATCATCTAAGATTTCACACATCACCCCGTTGTTAATCCGGCTGCACTGGCTCCCCATCCGCTACCGAGTGCATTTTAAAATCCTGGTTTTAACATACACAGCTCTTAATAACCAAGCACCGGTCTATGTATCCCTTGTGCTATCCT
The DNA here is from genome assembly GCF_053564925.1 of Oryzias latipes. NCBI lineage: Eukaryota > Metazoa > Chordata > Actinopteri > Beloniformes > Adrianichthyidae > Oryzias > Oryzias latipes. The sequence goes on from NC_136240.1 coordinate 14,024,764, forward strand.
AGGCACTTTAACATTGGGAGTTGAGTCATCTAGACCCACTAGACAGTGTGTTCAACCTTTTTTCTTCAATGATTTGTGATCCTCACTGGTGTCCATGGATTACATGAAATCTTTCCACCTTTATCCACCTTTGTCATGGTAGGGAGAACACGTCAATGGAAGGGTGGGGTCATCTAAGATAGCCCAAGGGTTAAAAAACCTTTTACAGCCGTACACTACCAGCATCTCCCTGAGGTCATGTGATCAGGGTCTGCCGGTTGTTAAGAGAACCCGGTGAAAGACTAAAGGTGACAGAGCCTTTGCAGCAGTGGCTCCATCCCTCTGGAACTCCCTTCCTCTCAGCCTCAGATCTGCAGATTCAGTGTTTTCTTTTAAAAAGCAGCTAAAAATGTATTTTTAAAATGGCTTTTTCTTATTTCTCACTGTATTCTGTGTTCAACTGTGTTTTACTCTGTTTTATTGTGTTTTACCATGTTTTACTGTGAAGTACTTTGTGATTTTTATCCTGAAAGGTGCTATACAAATAAAGTTATTTTTATTATTATTATTATTATTATTATTATTATTATTATTATTATTATATATTACCAATTTCAATGATCGGTGGGGAAGGATCGAACGAATCAAACCAAAACCAAGTATGTTTAATCTTTGCCTGTTTTTGATTGGCTTTCTGTGAAGGTGTGGCCTGCCATCACAAGTTGAAGGCGTTCACTTAGCTTTCAGCCTGAAAGAGAAAAATTGTTTTAAAATATGAAAACATTTACCTCCATATTGAATGCATCAATGTTGTGGTTTCTATAAAAAGCCTGCATGTGGCTTCAGCAACAATGACCATAATGTGGCTGTTGGTACTCCAAAAAAAAGTCATTACACTTACGTGTCTCAAAAAGGACTCTGACTCCTCACCTAAAATCACGATGCTGATAGGAGCAAAATGTGGGACCTTATTTTAAATTCACCATCCAAACCATCATTGAGCAGGTGTAATAAACCAGTTTTTGGGTCCATTTCACATCTGTATCATTACATTTGTGGAGCCGGACAAGACGCTCATGTCTGCTTTCCACTCGTTAGCTCTGCATGTTGACTTCCTTAGCTCACAACAAGTGGATCCTTTGCAGCAGTGGATATGGACTTTAAACACTGGCCTACTAGCTTTACCACCCTGCCTGTTTTTTCAGCTCTGCCTGCTTTACTGTTTTAAAATATATTTTTTCAATTTTTCTCTTTTATAGGTCGCTTGATTTTTGTCTTGGTGGCTTTATAATTCCAAAATTTACAGTCTTTAACAGTTCTAAACAACATTAAATTTAAAAAATCCCTTTTTATAATTTTATAATTCTTAAATAGATGTTCTCGCAGTACAAAAGTTGTCTTAAAAACAAACAAAAAATTAGTACATCTACATTTTTTCCCCAATTCAAAATATTAATAAATACATCTTTGCAGCTCATCTCACTTTTGAATTGTCTCCAAAATATGGCCCAAATTTGCCCATTAGGTTTTAATAGCCTTCCACTAGATGCAAACCAAGCCATAAAAATTACAAATTGAAGAAGTTTTTAGCCTCTTGGACTAACAGCCAAGGTACTTTGGTCTTCATTCAACCCTTAAACACCATCTTGTATTTTTAGTGCCCAGGTGAAGTAGTTGATAACCCAATTTCCCTACATTCACCACCTATAGGTACTGTATGTGATCAGGTTTGCGTTTTTTTTGTGCATCAGTCTTTTTTCAGTTCATCTCCTAACCTTCCAAGTTTAAATGAGAAACATTCGGTTTGGCAAAACTCAAGGTCAACTGATAAAAAATACAATTAAAAGCATAATAACAGCCAATAGCAAACAGGAAAAACATCCTGTTGATGATTTAGTCTGTTTCTGGGAGCTACATACTTTGTCCAATGCCACATTAAACATGCAAAAATAAATAATGAATATTATTTTTCTGAGTTGGTTTATCTTGTAGATGATTGTCGATTTTATTAGCTCCTTTCTCTGATTTAAGATGTTATTATATTGCCTGTAATGTGTTGTAGATGTGCTAGAACTCAAACTATTTCCTATTAGGTGTTACTTTTTTTTTATGCACACTCATTTTCTGCCTATTTCCATTATCGGCCCTTCTATCTGTTCAATCTTCCATCTATTGTTTGCCCTTTTGTTCTAATATTTCTTGCAATTTTTCACCATGCTCCATCCATGCTGCTTTCTATTTGATGGCACGTGCATTTCCATTTTCTGGTTGGTTCTTTGCCAAATCCCCCACTCTTCTGTTCTTGTTCACTCCGTGCATCCTCTTCACATTTAGCATGTGTGCCAGGATCTGAGGGTGTTCAACAGCGTACAGCCCAGTGGCCTAAAAGTGAATACTTACGTAATTGCCAACTGTCTCTAATCATTAGGGGCAGCCCTTAAAAAAGATATGATTCGCCGACAGCTGCGTCCCCTCGCCTTTGCCAGCCTTTCAGATCGCATTTGCTTTAAAGTGCTCCGCCATATTATATTTAACCCCAGAACACAATGTGCACTGTAGACAACAGTGGCAAATCACAAGGAATGCAATTTTTATGCAGAGGTCCGGTGACCCGAGTTTCTATACATGAAACAATTTGCTGCACAGGAGCATCAGCTCTAACTGTAACAGGATCTACTAATGTGACCCAATGGTACGATAATATGTTGCACTTGATAACAATATCAGTCAACAGTTTTGAAATACAGAATCAGGTTAAAAAATGCACATACATTTAAGAAAAAGTTGGAGTTTTAGGATCTTCAAATGAAATGCAGACTTTCAAACCTTCTCATGTTACTGCATTAGGATTCAACAAGGCTTTTATTTTCCTGTCAATAACTCACTTTTCAACATGAGTCAAAAAAAATTATTCAGAAGACTTTTATTTATTTGTATTAACTACCTACGATTCCTTGCCAGGTCCTGCTGACAAGCAGAGGTACAATTTATTTTCTTACTTTCACAGCAGAGACCTACCACAGTATGGTTAGTGACAGCTGGGTCAGGTCCCCACATATCAAGGGCACAGCTGCCCTGCAGACGTGTGCTCACACACACACACTCCCAGGCAAGCCGGAAGGGCAAAGCAGGGCATATGACAAGCCATGAAGCAGAAGCATTTAACCACTTTGTGACATGAACTGTCTGTATGCAGAAAATTTTCAGTGTTAGGTGTTAAGTACATATTGTCATGTTGATCCCCATGTCTATGGAAAAGATGCTCACAGCAGATGACAACACAAAAGTCTAAGCAATGACACTTTCAACTTACATCCATGAAGACCCACTCCACTGAAAATTATGCTTTTGGTGCTCTTGTGGCAATCTTCTCATGATGGAAGACATGTTTGAAGAAAATTAGGCTAAGTTGAAAATTGCATTACTGAGTATTTCTTTATTCATATCCTTGTGAATCAGGAGCAGATGAAAAAATATTGCTGGCAAAAGCCTGTAGCTGTGATGCAGAAGCTGCTATAGCAGACCACAAGCTCTCTACTTCATTCTGATGCATCCACTTGCAGGCGATTAGATCTATCAATGTAAGTCTTCATTTTCCTCGTCTGAGCTGGCATCTGACTCAATACTGAAAAGCTCTGATATTGCTCGCCATTTTTGTTGTACTGGTAATGGTAGGTTGTGATTTTGAGGGGCCGTAAGCTATCAGGAGAGCACATTAACAGATGGATGATGGGAAGCGGGCGGGTTTACGATGCACCAACATTCCTGCTCACAAATTAGAGGCAAATTTGAAGTGAGCTGCTGATGATAACATTTAAACTTCCTATGTGGTGAAGAAAACAGTGCAATTTCTTTAGAGTTGATTTTATTGCAATCTTAAATAGTAGCATAATTGTAACATATTACTAGTCTATTCATGCAGTAGCTGCTTCTTCTTAATGGTATGTTTACTTTTCTCTCTAAAGTCCTAAATTATCTGATTGGATCTCAGAAATAAAGCAAACAAACCCAAAGAAAAAGAAAACATGGGTAACTATTCTATTGTGTCATCTATTCAAGTGAGGCCATAAAGTCCTGTAACAGATGCTCTCAGGATCATGAAACAACCATGAAGGATAATCAAATCAAATGCAAATGCAGTTTGGGTATTTTTTCTCTCCAAAACTGATGCCCTTGGGGATCTTTACGTTTGTAAGGCGAGGGCCTGCACACAATTCGGGGTCACGCTTCATAGGCCTTTGAAAACACACTGAATGGGAGACTCTTTCTTAGGGACGACATTGTTGTTTTAGCCCAAGACAAAAGAACGTGTGAGCAAGGAGCCCTCTCATCTCAATGCATCCTCGAATATTCTCAAACACAAATATGAGAACGCTTAAGCGATGACTGTCACGCCACAAACCAGCAATTTCATTTGTCGTTCTCATTTTTCACTCTTCTTTGAAGCTTTTTAAGTCTTTGGACTCTGTGTTTGCAACTTATTGTTTTGCAACTGCATGCACTTAAGAGTTAGCAGAAGGGGACCAAACTTTATCAAAATGTCACAACAGCTGCATTAAGCCAAACCAGGACCAACCAGGAAGAAAACATAGATGAAAATCAGATGGTTATGTTAGTTCTCGTATTATTGAAAGTGGCTGCCCCTTATTATTTTTTCTTTTAATTGATGCTTCTTTTTTTTTTTTTTTTTCAAATACAGATAGGGAACTTTGTCTCCTTTGGTTCACCTTTACTCACTCAAAAATAAAAGTTATCATATTTTAGGTTTAGGAGCAGGTCTTTTTGTTTAATCTATGCTTGTATTGCATCTATTCATTCATTCATTCATTCATTCATTCATTCACCTTCTTCCGTTTATTCCCTTTCGGGGTCACGGGGCTGCTTAGTCAGGGTTCACCCTGGACAAGTCGCCAGTCTGTTGCAGGGTAGAGTGTCCACAATCACACACCCACGCACTCTCACATTCACACCTAGGGACAATTTAGATTAACCAATTAACCTATGAAGCATGTTTTTGGACGGTGGGAGGAAGCCGGAGTCCCCGGAGAAAACCCACGGATGCACGGGAAGAACATGCAAACTCAAGACAGAAAGGTCTTGTATCTAAGCATTTAAAACGTAATTGTTTTGTCTGGTTTTAGTATATTGCAATTAATCATAATTATTCCAAATTTATGTTTTTTTCAGTTTTTTTTATTCCTTCCACCTAGATTATGGTTTGATATGCTAGGCCCCTCCCACAACCCTGGTTACTGCCCACCTGATTTAGTACAAGAGGAAGAAGTATTTATATGTAAAAATACAGACATTTTTAAATGTTTGAAAGTGAAAAAATAAATACAGAAAATTTTTTTTAAGCAAATTATATATATATATATATATATATATATATATATATATATATATATATGTCAAAGCAGAAATAAATTATGTAATGAATGTGGTATTACATACATATATTTTTAAAAATTAGTTTATTTCAAATTGTGCAAATGTAAAAGAAAATGTTTTTATTTTATTTTTTTATTTTATGACCATGTCATTTTTTTGTCCTCCATTATAAAAACAAAGCCTTTGTCTTCCTTCAGGACCTTCCTTAATCATCCATGTTTTTTGGTCAGTGGCAGACAGAAGCATGCAGCACCTATAAGCTGCTTGCACTTGTACATTGTTGTTCCTATTGTTTGCAAGGAGCCTGTGCATCATATGAGAAAAAAAAGAGACAGAAATGTAAATTTAGCTGAAATGGTAGCACAGCTATTGTTTATTTCTGTCAGTGATGATTTTGTGAGATAATGCTACAGTTTTAAAATTACAGTTTTATCTGAGCAAACCAACAGCCTAGAAATGCAGCGAAATCCTCGCCTTACGATGGCCTTAATGAGCCACTGATTCACGTCATTGTCAGAAAACAAAAATTAGAACAGAAACGTGAATGAGAGCCGGTTTTACTTAGGATTTTGCCTAATAAACATGCAAAAACTTTGATGCACCAAACTACAATGACGCTAGTAAATTTAAAAGCAAAAAATTAATACAAACTAAAAATGATTATTCAAGTTTTATTTTTTTGTCCTCTTTGTCTATTTTTTTTGTCTAATGCATTGCATTAGAAACAATATACACTTTTTGATACAATGCTTTTTCTTAATATTCAATTTGTTTTGTGTTAACAAAAATGCAAGAAGCTGTTAAGATCCACTCCGATAAAAATTGTGTTTTTGGTGTTTTTAATATGTTCTTGTTGCATTATTCTGATGATGCAGGACATACTGTAGATAACAAAAGTAATCTTAAAAGGGCATTTCTGAGTATTTCTTTCTTAAAATCAGGAGCAGAAAAACAATGCAGTTGGAAAAAGCTTGTAAGTACTGTAGGACCTGCAATGGCAGGCCACAAGCTCCATGCTCTGCTCCATTCAGATGTACTCACTTGCAGACAAAACAGAACAATATAAGTCTTCATTTACCTCTTCCGAGCTAACATGTTACTTTAAAACAGTACGACTGGGTAGCTCTGATATTACTCGCCATTTTTGTTACACGACTACTGTTGGCTGTGAGCGATTGTGAGGTAGTGGAAAAGATTGTAAACAAAGGGATGATGGGAAATGGAGCAAGGCTTACTACACACCAACGGTCCCTCCCACTTCTCAGCCAAATTTCTAATAAACTACCGCTGCTTTGCAGAAACTATGTTTAAAAAAATGACTTTGGGGGGGGGGGGGGGGGTGTAAAAACATCATAATCATAACATGATTATGAAAAATAAAGTTTAAATTGTCCACAACTTTTGCAAAACTATGAGACATGGAGGATGCATGGTCTCTCTGTGTACTATGCTTATGATTTCAGTTAAATATTGTACAAGGGACTGAATGATTTCAGCACTGTGCTACAGAGGATTTTCAATTCACTGATCCTTTGCTTGCAAGTTAAAGCGTTTGTGTGGCACTCAATTGATTTAGTCTCTATTAACTGGAGGGGCTTGCTGGGTTATGACAAATCAGTGAAACATACATTTAATTTGGTTGTTTCTGTTGTCACTTAATGTTGTTTTTTACTGCTGAAATAAACAAATACAGTTCCTTAAATGAGCAAACTGGAGTGTCTAAGGAAAAGGTAGAGTATAAAAAATAATTGGTTGCTTTTTTTAAAGTCTTTTCTTTGCTAAAACATGGATCTGTGTGTGTAACCTCACAATGGTGTTTGGTCTGTTCACTTTTCTGATTACCATCTGAAGAGCCCTGCCTGTCAGAGCTAAAAAAAAAAGTAACAACAACAGAGGACATTTAAAGCCATTTTTTATCATCAGCTTTGACGTGCACTCATCCTGACTAACTGTTAAGGAGATTTTCTGGGCTGTAGACATGAAAATGTCTCTCTGGCTCCAATGACTGGCTCTACAATTTGAGGGGACTGGAAATAATGAACTGCCTGCTATTCGCGTACACAAATGCATCTCTAATGAGCAGTGTCCTAGTTGTTCGATTCATTAAGGAGTTATTCTGACACTTTCATCTTTTGCGTATGCATCGGAGTAACACTATACACCCTGTCATGCACACAAGTTGTTCATGCTCGATGTGTGAAAGGGAATATGGCAAGTGTGGAGTCTGAAAAAGATGTATGCAAATGTATCCCTTTTTTTTTCTTATTCAATTGAAAGGTTGGATATTCTGCTACTACTTACTTGAAGTAGTTTGCTGGAATCACAACCCTGCTTATAGGCACACAGTACTAGACAACAAAGGATTAAAAATTCATGCAAACACCCTAAGGGCAACTTGTTCTCGTCTACAGGGGATGGAAGTGTGGGGCTACATCCAAATAGATGCCTGGATTTATTCTTGTGGGTCTTGCTAACTTTAAGTTGCTGTACAGTTACATTAAGTTAAACAGCTTATGAATTACACAGATTCTTTTTTCAAGTGTAATCGGAGCAATTTTTTTTTCAAATCTGGTTTTATAAAATAAATTCTGCTCTCAAATATGTCAAATGCAGACAGCTTGTTATTTCTGAGATTGAGACTGTTGGCTTGATATAGAGGTTCAAATGTAAACAGTCAAACATCTGGCAAGACCAGGCATAGCAGACCAAAGATATAAATAGGTTTAATATACTTTCTGAGCAACAAATTCTCAATTATAGTAATCAAAACTGTAGTTTTGTGGTAAATTTAAATAAACTCAACAATCTTTATTTTACTAACAAAGAGTAAATACACGTCATTGCTGGTTCTATGAGCTGCTGTACATTGTGACATAGTTTATCTTGACAGGGAGCTAGAACATTATATATATGGGGGGGGGGGGGGGGGGGGGTAGAATACTTTGGAAGGGTGGCAAAAAAGTAGAGTGGAAGGTCATTACAAATGAAAGGATCAAAAATACATATATTTAACAGTTTTACTGTTTTCATTTCATTTAAAATTTTGTTTTTATTATTTTTGGAATGCTCAAAGAAGCTCGAATTGTTGATTTCTTAATCTTTGTCATATTGTGGTAATATTAACTAAAGAATTGGTGGGCAAGTGTGGGGCAGAGCTTTCTGCTGCGGGGGCAGCTGCCTCCTATTACCCCCCTGTAGCTCTGCCCCTGGTCTTAACATTCATGTACCATCATCCCATCCTAAAGCACTGCGTTTTAATTCTAAGATTATTCAGTCTTCATTTAAAATAGGTGATTGGTACAAATGATGGTGACCTTTAGGGATAGCAAAAGTCCAACAAATGGCATTTAGAACATGTAGTTGAGGTAGATTTTTGAACAAATGCGATGACTACGGCCTGACACAGATGTCCGCAAGACCTAACACTGATTAAAAATGAGCTGACACGCATTAAACAGAGCTCACGCTGGAAATGGGAAATGCATTACAAATGTACAGTTCAGAGCACAAAATAACATTAGCACCCCAAATGGTCTGAGGACAGCACACTGAAAAAACGGGAAAAGTGGGGTTGTTCAATTTACAAATAGTAAACATGTTTGTTTAATATGAACAAATTATGTTTACCTTCGAAACATAATATAATCTTGAAAATCACACATAATTTCTTGCTGAGTTACTTTTATATATTTAAATCATGTTGACAAAACATGAAATAGTTATGCTTGATCCTTTGCCCCTTAATTTTGGATAAGTAAACCCCATCGGTGAAGAAGAATTCCAGGAGGGGAAACTTTGCAGTCAGCCATTTTAGAGAAGCTACAAGCACCTGCTCTGGCTGGAGGAACTTAAAAAAGGTAAGTTAATTTACTCTAACAAATTAATTTAAGAAAGTGGAAGGCGTAAATGTATCATTAGTGTTATTTTTTTCCACGGGGAAGAGCTTTGTAATCCACTTTTGTCGTAGTTATCAAAGTTAAGGCTCTGCGCGCCACTTTTGTCCCTGCCGGCCGCAGCCCTCGGACGGCAGGTAGGGGGAGGTGTGTGTGCGCGGTAAATTGTACTTTCACGTCGCAGGCAGATTCAGCTGTAAACGCGGTGATTTCAAATGATGTACGGGGAAGAGTGGTGAGTAGTTATGCCGTAGGAATTCGCTTTTGACAAAGGGGCAGTGGGCGCTTGTGGGCACGGCTTTTTTTTTCCACAGGCAGAAACTCTGCCAGGGGAATTTTCATCGTCACTAAGTGGATTTCTTTTTGCTAAATTCTGCGTTGTGGAGACCGAAATTGAAGGAAAATGTGAGAAGCTATCATTACTATTGTCATTATTTAGTTTTTCCATACCGTTCCACCATGAGCTAGTTTAAGGACGGCATTATTTGACCAGCAAACAGCACCGCACTTCTGTCTCAGTCAGCTGTCAATCATTCTCCGTGCGCGTCTCGTGCACAGAATGCGTTTGGTGTGTCCAGTTTACATAAATCTTTGGTTTCAATCAGAGCTTTGTTTTCATTCTATGATGCTGAACATATTTTTTATTTTAGCTTTGAGAGTTTAATTGAGTGAAAATATTCATGTCCTTTTGGAACAAGTGTATAATGTGTAGTAAAAAGTTGACTGCCTTATAATAATGTCTGTAATCCTACTTCACATATTCCTCCCATTTGTGATAAATTAATATGGGAATCCTTTATGGGTGGGGGGGGATTATCCACTCCCGATCTGCTAGTTTAGTTTTGCAGTTTCCATTTCAAAATTCGCGGGTTCTCATAAGCCTGGTTTGAATCCTGTGGGGGGAGGAGGTGTCTAATGTTCTTTCTGGTCTAATTTCTTCAGAATATTTTTGCAGCTATTTATTTCAAACCAATGCATGTTTAGTTATTAAAATGATACAACAAAGCTGTGGAAGTCTCACTCTCTATATATATTTGAAATGTAACTAATAAACCTCTGTCCTGATTACAGAGCTCATCACACAACACTTCCAACTGCTCCTCCCTGATCATGCTGGGGTCCATGCTCCAGTCTTCACTGAGTCAGGTGGGTCACCATGCATTTACTATATATTATTGGAATTATTGTCTCCTGGATTGTCATCGAATCGGGAGGTAACCAAGATTGCCAGCCCTACTCTTTACACGCACCTTTTATGTAGAGAGATACATAATAAACCTAATAAATAATGAAATTGATGGTTGATCAGTTATCCCACTACCTCTGTTAACATGACACTAAGGATATAATGATTTTGTTAACACAGTAACTATAACATTTATTGATGAGCCAAGAGTAAGAATTGTATTTTTCCAAAGTTTTCATGTGAATTTAAAATTTTTTGACTCTTTGTATTTCAGACTGCTGAACTTCTCGCCAATATAAGCAAGTTCAGGGGTTTATTCAAAGTATAGGTGAGTTGTGTAATCTAGACGCTTTAACTAAACTTCAAATGTGAACTGTGCACACAAATATCTTCTGTGTTCTTCAGAATGAAGACCATGCAGCACTCCAGGAGGCAATCGAGGACACCACGGTGGGAATTTCCCTCCTAATGGAAACTGGCAGTGGTGAGGAAGAGGACATTCTCGTGGTCCACATCTCCCAGGCTGTGGTGGTCGACCCACCAAGTGTCTGAGTGGCAGATGCCAAGGCTTTTTTGGCCTTATTTACAGCACAAATCTGATTACCATCCTCATCTCAGAAACACCTTGTCATGGGGCCCGTGGCTTTGCTCCTGCTATGATCTCCTGGAGGCCCTTCCCTTCTTGAGCTCTCCCGCTGGTCACAGGTGTTGTGAATTATGTTGATTGGTTTGTCTATTTATGCAGTGTCTGATCTTGTTTCTGTGTCGGAGCGTCTTCGTTCTACGCTGTGGTGTTATGGTTCTCTGGCATTAAAGCCCCTTCGAGTGAACTATTGGATTTGGGTCGTTCGCCCCTTCGAGTGAACTATTGGATTTGGGTCGTTCTTCCTGCTCTTGGGTTCTCTCCCTTGGACATTCCGTCACACACCTTTGAGGTAATCCAAAAAAAAACTGTATTAGAGTTGTAAGGCAAAGTGGTGTCTAAGGTTTCAGGCTTAAAGATCCGACTCTTTGAATAAAATGACCTTTAAATAGTTTAACTTTTTCCTAAGAAGGGATTCCAGCTGTTTGCTTTGGCTCTGTTATCTTCTGTTTAATAAAAATGGCAAGCCCAATTTATTGTGATTTGTCATTTTATGCTACACTGTAAACATATTTTTCAAGTTTAGATAATAAAAAAGTTAAATCTGAAATTTGTTTTCAGTGTCATATGTTCATTGGATTTTCATAATGCACAAGAAAGTATTTGCTTTAAATAATAATCTGCAATTTTATTTTTCAATTTAAATTTTATTAAAATAATTTATAAATTAAATGAACTATGTAGGTAATTTCAAACAAATAATAGTGTTTTAAATGTTTGAAAAAATTATGGTAAATGACATAATAAAATCTTGTTTGTTTATGTAAAATTATTAGGTGCAGAAACAAAGAAGCATTCATTACAGTAGAACATGATTTTATTATGAGCAATAATTATATTGGTTCAACATGATTTTTTTGCGCGCAACCGCTGTCCATGATTTTTTTATGTCAATCCAACAGGTCTTTTTTTTCAGTGCACCAAGCCCCAGATGCTTTGTTGTTAGTGTTGAGGATGGAGTAAGTTCCATCAGTCACCTGGTGTGAGGTGACGGCTGCTTTTGCTCGTCTGACTGCCCTCGATTCACCGTGTACTGCATTAACAGCAGGGATCCCCCTCCCAATGCTTTTCATAGACTAGACACACTTCATTATGTCTCCCCTTTCAGGCTCACACACTGCTAAGTTATGTGACAAAAAAAACTGGCCACTGGAAATTAGCAGCACTGTTTTCCTGTGTTTCTTTAAACTGTTTTCGGTCTAAAATTATAGACTTCATTAAGCACACAAACCTTATTTATGGGTGTGAACAGATATCTATGTAGTGGACAAAATTCAAATAAAACACACATTTTCAAATTTTGAAAATTGCCATGATAATTATCTCCCATTATTGATCTCATACCTGGGCTGCACGGTGGCGAAGTGATTCGTGATCTCTTATCAAGAAGGCCCTGGTTCAAATCCCAACTGGGTTTTCTTCCCACACTCCAAAACAAGCTTTATAGGTATATTGGTTAGTCTGAAGTGTGCATCTGTGAGTGTGATTGATTTTGTGACACCCTGACAACCTGTCCAGTGTGTACCCTACCTTCTCCCAACAGTAGCCAGGACAGGTCCAGCATCCCCTTGACTCCAAAAGGGATATAGCGAGTTAAGTAAATGGATAGATGGCTAGATCTTACAAACCAGCTTGCTGTTTATTGTTGGCATGGAAAGTATAGCTAACTGTATTGTTCATTTGTTTTTAGTGTAAGGATGAATCCTCATATTCGGACTGAAAGCTTAATTTTCTGTGTAATAATGTAATGAGCGTGCTTATGTCGAGATGTGCAACGCTGTTGATGCTTTCTATAAATATTTTTTTGCCCAAGCAATTGGTTCCTGTTCCTTCATAAGTCCACTACCCCATAAACCCTTTTTCAAATCTCTTCCAGATGTGGTGCAGAATTACATGCAACATAAAGATGATAACGGTATAATTCTAACAACAGGGAAACAGCCCATTTTCAATTAACAGATAATTTGAAAAAGTTTTTCAGTTCAAATACAAATGATTTGACATCTATCGAACAAAAAGTTTATATTTAAAAAGTAAAGTAAGAATCATAAGTGTGCTGTTTTATAAACTACAAGCAGTGTGGGAGTACAAAAATATCATGAGTGAATGTTTTAGTTTCATGTATATGTATATTTTTCACTTCATTTAAAAGAAATGACAAAAAACCTACCTTACCAAACTCTGTAATTGCTCTGTACAGCAGTTCCTTGATAGCTAGTTAATGCAATAATCATTCATGCTCATGACCATTCGAGCCTTAACATAAATATGAACTGAAAAAGCGTGTAAGCATGCATATGGACATTTGGACTTGAAAAACATTCAATCTGAAACCATGTTTGCCTTCCCTGATGTGTCTTCCTGTAGGCCACATCGCAATGATGACCCAATTTCAATGACATAAAGAGAGGGGGTATCTATGTTTGCTGACAGCTGTCACCCCTAAACATCACCCACAGTTTGTCTCTTTATTTTTTCCAAGAAATTCTACTTTATGGCTTTGAAAGTCAAGTCTAACTGCCACTTTTTGCCTAAATATTTGAACTTGTGAGAAACTAACCTAAGAAACATAAAGTGCATCTTTATTCCCTTGTGTAAGATACCAATCATAGAATGTAACTATTATCTAACTTTGAAGCCATTGGGAAACCTATTTAAGTACATTTGCAGCTTTACAAAGAAAGAAATCTTGATTATAGAGGACAAGAAAGTGAGGCACATTCAAACCTATCGTTATTAAATGAAAAATTCCTGCCTGCCTTTGACATGCTGTCCATGAACAACATGTTTTAAGTGATGAATACGGACAACTAAAATAAATAAAATTGGTTTAAAATCCATCCATCCATCCCTGTATCCCTTTTGGGGTCGCGGAGCTCCCGAAGCCAAACGCGGCAACTGTTGGGAGCAGGCGGAATACACCCTGGACAGGTTTGGTTTAAAGTTAAAACGATAAAGGAAAATAAATAATTTAAAGAATTAACATTAAAGGAAAGAAACACAAAGCAACTACAGGCAGAAATTATGGAAGTCCTGTGCTTTTAGTTCATTCAAACTTTATATTTTGCTCACAAATTTTGAACTTCTGTATCAAGGTCAAGCTCAACACTTTTTACTCGCTTCTTTGCTCTGGTGGAGGCATGCTGCAAGGTGGTTACTGGCAGGAAGACAGCTATGAAGGTATGCTGGTAAGTGTTTATGACATATAGATTGTCTGCAAAACAATGAAAGGCAATTTGTTTCACATTAAAAGTTGTTGCTGGGTCTCATTGTTGTGGTGTTCTGGTTTTATTTTAAGAGAATTCTGTTAAGGAATTACAAGGTAGCTTTTAGGATGATGTCACAGCAGCACCTGTTGGGCGCATGCTGCGTAACAAGACACAGAAAAATGTTTTCAGTGGTATTAAAATAAAAGTTGTAATAAAAAAACAGTTGGACCCTTTTTTCTGTTTGATAACATGACAATCATTGCTTTATATTCCTACTCTGTTTATGTCGGTTATAAAGACCGTTTTGGAACAGTTGTTCCGCTCCTGCAACAGATTGTATTCAGACTGAGGAATCTCAGAGCGAACCGAGGCTCAGTCCGATTGGAAACGAACCGAGACTACCTCTATAGGTGAGAGAGCGGTTCCTTGTCCCGGACTAGGGTTCGCCTGGATGTATTCAGACTGAAAATTTGTTCCGGATTATCGGGGGAAGCGAACTCAGGTTCACTCTAAGCGGACCAAATGTGTCCAGTCTGAATACACCTAAACTGATAATATTGCTAATGAAGATTTTAAAAGAAGCTTTATTGTCCAAAGTCATGACTTAAAGCCATTATACTTAGTTCTGAAAGAATGATTCATCCCCTAATTCCTCTTCTGACAAACTCATTTCTCTAATCTAAATTTCTCACAAGTTTATTATAACAAAAATTAAATATATCTTGCATGTTAGTGAACTGATTCATTCATTTAACTAATTGTATTTTCAATTGTCACACTTTTTGATTTTTCTTTTTAATTCAAGAATCTCGAACTCTCAAGCTAAAACAAACATAAAAGTACAGGAATACATACACATTTCTGCTGAGCTTGCCACTGTGTTCCGTCATCAAGAAGAAAAAAATAATTCCATAATGTTTTTCAAAAATCAATCAAAGATAAATGACAAACTGTGAGCAGCTGTGCCAAGGAAGCTGAAGCTACACAGGCTTATGCATGAGCAAGCATGTAGGCCAAACACCATGGATGCTCCACACACCCTGAGGTTACAGGGGCAGAAACAAAAAAAAATTAGCAATCCACAAAGATATTTTTACATAACAAATGGATGCAATACTACATTTCAAACCTTATACACATCGTTTTGCTTCTATTAAAAAAAAAGTGGGTTTGTGGATACAAATTTTGGGAAATTTAAAGAACTGTTGTTGTTTTTTTTTGTCCCCCCCCCCACAGTAATGAACAACCAATAACATTAGGAAATATTTACTTTGAACAGCTGGGCTGCAGTTGTACAACAAGAAGCAGGGTTTTGCTTGACTTTATGATTCTATGGTTGTTTTCTTGTATTGTTTTTATATTTGTTGTTGTAAAAAATGAAATCTTTTCTGGAATTAAATGTAATAAAAAATATTTGGTTACAGCGTTCTTAGGGAATGCGACTTATTAAGTCCTCTGACGGAAATGGGCAAGCTAATCTTTATTCCATGTTATAAATCCTTGGTGAGATTAGAATTAGTGTGAAATTTGAATATGAATTCAGGATATTCAGGCTAATTATAACTGCTCATACAGCAGCCGCATTTGCACCGAGTAATATGGACCTAAAAAAAAAAAAAGTCAGATATGATGGGAGGAGAAACGCGAGGAGGATGAAAAGATGAAGTTGGAGAGGGGCATTGAGGGAGGAGTCAAAAGATCAATCCCTTCTTTGGGATTATATTTACTTAGATAACATCTTTCACCTCACCCACCAAACCCCGTGAAGATCTTCTGTCTTTAATAATAAAAGGAAGCACATCGATTTGGAAAGTTTTGCTGAATGGTTTTCTAACACACCAAAAACACGAAGATACCTATATTCCCTATCATGATAATGCTGCTGGCCAAGTTTACACCTAGTTCTCCTGCTACGGTCTTTAAATGCGATTAGCGCTTATCTGGAGAAAAGACCAAACTGCCTTCATCATCGGTTCATCTTTATCATCTCCATATTCATGCATCTCAAATCCCCTCCGGAGGAGAACTGGAGGGATTCAAGCACCTGAAAACACTAAGCCTTTAGCAAAGGGGGAAGTGTTGCAGATCCCTGTATTGAGGTCAGACTATAGTGTGAATTATTTGACGAGTTTCTTCAAACACACACTCTCCATTGCAGTCATATTTCACAAAGGAAGGCATAATAGCCCAAATGGAAAACATATTTGAACATTATTAAAATGCCAGGAGGTCATAAGTATTTGGTTAACAAAAACAAAACAGTGCAGGTACTCCACAGTAATTGATTTTTGCTGACTATAAAAGCTGCATTTGAAAAAAGATGATGCTTTAAGCAAAGCGTGATTAATTAAAATATAGTAACAATTGAAATTTTAACTTAAACTAAAAACAGCGCTTAGATAAAAACAAAAAAGATTATTTATCAAAAAGACATGGATTTACCAGTTAAGTGAAAAAGAGTTGAGAGGGCAAATTACCTGAGATCAATTTTTGTATGTTTTAGTTGCTTAGCAGATACAACTAGTTGACTTATTTTTCTTTTTGAAAATCAACAAACTTTTAATTTTAATCATATTAACATGTCATGAATAAGAAGTTTTATTCTTTTCCGTTAAATGTCAGGCCTCAAGAGGTCATTTGTTATTTATGTACTGGTCACCGTTTATCTCTATAGTAAACACCATGTTTGAAACAGAATGGCAAGATTTGTGGACAGGGTGACTTACCCAGAAGTAAAACTGCTAGTTCAAAAATCCTAAGGGCTGCAAGGTTCTAGAGGTCAAAGAAGTCCATCTAGAGTTTCTCAAGGATCTGGATAACAAAGGACATTTTAGTTGGTCTGTCTCTGCAGCCTTATTTACAATGACAATGTCTTGATTAGCAAAGGGGGAGATGGAAAAGAATATAATCAACGTGGTTGATCCCACAAAGGGGAAATTACCTAAGATCAGAAGATGTATTCAATCTAAAGAAACACTGCATCCATTATCTTCCCTTTAGTTTTACTGGATCAAAAAAGAAAATAACTTATCAACAGTCAAATCTCACAACAGGAACCATTAGGAACATTGCAGGTTTGGTCAGTGGGACATCTCACCAGCTCTTTACTCTTTTCATTTCATTTTTTGTAGACTTAGAAAAGGCAATCGACTTTGATCTTCGAGATCTCCCTCATTCTTCCAGGGCAACGTGGTATTAGGAAATTGGGATACAAACGTCTTCAAAACTATAATGTGTGTATGTCACAAAATAGGTCATTGAATAAGATAAGATGTGTAACATCATAGCAAAATAGTCAGTAGAAAAAAATCTGTTTTGCTAAATAAACCTGTAACACGGATTTTTCTTAAAATATGGGGAAAAAAAAGATTAAATTCATGGGGACAAAACCTGTGATTAATGTACAGCTATTATTCACAAGTGCAAAGGTTAATAGTCACATAGTAAACCTGAGCAATTTTTTACAAGGTTTTACAACAGTTTTTATGCTAAATTACTTCTATTTATGCCAGTTTGTTCATTTTTGTCCTATTTGAAATTTTTAGCATAAGACTAATAAAACGACAGACGGTTTTACTAATGTTATTATATCCATCTAAATGCTGCTAATTTAAGTCCATCATTGTACACATTTTTAATGGGAGGGATAACAGGTTAATGTAAGGGTTGGGTCAACAGGACCCCACAAGATGGCACAAGTCCTGCCAAACTGCTGACTCTTTTCATGGCATATGTATGGTTCAGTCTTTAAGAATGAAAAGTGTCGACCAATCAAAAGTCAGGAGAGATGGGAAGACCACCATCACTGAGTGATCTGGCATGCAAGGTAGTGCTGTTTAAACCAAACTTTAGCTCTTATTTATTTATTTTTGTTATGGACTAAGTAGATCTGCAACGTTTCTCATGCTATAATGAGCTTTTTCTTATCAGAAAGCATTCTAGCTGCAGTTTAATGATACCAAACTCTCAAGTGGAACTACTTTGAACTTGATTAACAATTTTTTTCTAACTGAAATATCAATTTCCACCAGAAAACATCAAAAATAAAAGAACATAATTGATTTTTTTATTTTATTTAATCATTATCAGCTGTTTTGTTACAACTGGCCCAGCTGTACCCTGCTGGGCCCCATCACCAAACTTCTTTGTGTATGACAATGCATATTTCAGATTTAAAGCTGATTTTCTTCTCGTCATGCTGGAATGTTATAGGATGGTTAGGGAATGGTTTCAAAAGTTATCCTGGATTATTAAAATGAGCTCCACCCCTGCCAAAGGGGGCTCTGGTGTTTAGGTGGTTCTCTGGTACATCTTGCCTTACCTTTATTCAAAGTTCCTATGACATGGCCACAGCCCCTTTAACCTACTGTAACGACTGTTTCCCATAGTCGACCACATAAGCCTTCCTTCAAAACCATGGCCTCAACGGTTTCTTACCGCTTCCACCTTCCTCTTTACTTTGTGCATGTGAGAGCTGCATGCAGCGCACAGCTGTTGAAAAAGCATCTGAAACTGTGATAGTATCATCTCACAGGAAAGAGTAAAAGAGCTGCAGACAGTAGTTTGTGCTACTAAATTTGGTGGAAAGGGGAGAATGGGGTTGGGTGCTATATGTAATCTATCTCTGTGGATAAAACAGATGTTAAGCAAGCATGGGAACTCATCTAATTTCTTCACTGTGGCTGCTTTGTGGAGGGCAGGATAGCAATATGCCCTTATCCAAAGTTTATTATCACTACTAATTAGCTTGAATGGAAACACAGTATGTGTAACCAAATATTCACACAAGGGATTTAGCCAGCTAAAGGCAAAGACATTTCCACACAAATAAACATCCACTCGCAAAATTGCTGAACTATAATCTTTTTGTGACTTTTTAAAAACTTGTTTTTGTCTTTTTTGCTTTTGTTTGTTGGTGTGTCCCTAAAATAGTGTGATATGTTAATATTTTGTTGATTAAAATTAACTTAATATATATTAAGACATCCTTCAAACCACAAAGGTAACACACAAATGAATTTTTGGACAAAACATTGAAAAATAGAAATATTACTGGATATAGACATGAATGAACATGTCATCTTATTAGTGTATTCAGCTGCTTGCCTCTCACAGAAAAGCTACTATAAAAGACATCCTTCAACAATACTGTATATACGAAATGTACGAAATTGCAACAGGACAGAACCACAAATAGAAATTATCTTGGCGATTGACATACACAGTTACAGTGGTACATTTAATGAGGGACCTGGCTACAGACAAAATGCCGCCTGACATTTTTGGCTGGAAGCAGAAATCATAAGATTTACCCCATCCATAACCCTAACCTGAAATGTATCAGAAAAGTAGAAAAAAACGTTTACTTCAAATGAATAAACCGTATCTGTTAGGATTTCCAGTTAAAATAAAGGTATTTTTGAGCGATGTGGGGGGACTACCAGTTCCGGTCAAGGACTTCCGGTTCTGGACATTGATGTCTGCAGCCACATCCTTATGTATTTGACTGAACAACACAGTTAAGAGTCTTTTCAACATTCTAATGAAAACCCTAATTCAGGCTCTATCTTTTTTAACCAATAGGGATTTTTTTCTCCAAAAATTCGATCATTTTTAGATCAGATGGTCAGTCTCTGACTCAGAATGCAGATCATTTCACTTTGCACCGATGCCTTGGTGATGATGAATCCTGTGGAGTGTTTCCAATACGGCTCAATTAGGTTGTCCAGTTGGACTTAGACAGGCTTGCAGGTTGACCATTAGAAAAGGAGCTGTAGTAGGGTGTTCTCAATGGTTATAACATAACCCTTAAATTTAATATTTAGATCCCATCATATTTAAGCCATATTCCTTGACTGTAAAGTGGTAAGGGTTTCAACGCCTAATGCAAGAACTGAGAAAGAATGTCCCCACATATGCTTTTTATAATTACACTGCTAATTATAATTCCATGGTATCCCAGGCTGATATGTATAGAGTTATGAGTCTGTTGGCATATTTATAAAAGTAACGTTTTTTTTATTTAGTATTCCATGAAAGGATCTTTTTGGACCAAAAACAAAGAACTGTTTAAAGTTCAAATGTGTAAAAAAATAATTGTAAAATGAAGCAATAAACCAATCTTTAAAAAAAAAAAAGTTTCACAATAAAAAAATCACATACACAAGTACAATGGAGTTTTGGGTTGTAAATTTACCTTTTTTTTTCTTTTTTTGGTGGCCCTAATACTCTGTCGTACACAACTGCAAAAGTAAGAAAGAAAAAAAACTTACAAAGCACAAAACAATAGTAAAAAATTAAATATTTGATAAAATGTTTTGTTGTGTTGTGTGTTCTTTAAAGCACATGTTTTAAAAGGCTTTAAAACATTTTCCTATCCCTTTTTCTGCAGCAGAATTAGAGCAAACCCTTCCCTTTTAAATGTTGGGTAAGGACCAAGGGGTAGAATACGGATTAAATAAATGTATAGAACCCCTTCCCCACAACCTCTTGTCTTGGATGAAAGTAACAGGAGCAAGCAGCACATCAAAGCCTTTCAGTTTGCTGGGGCTTTTGCCCCTGCTGCACAACAATTAGGAGATTATTCATAGAGGCTACATCAAAACCACTATAGGACTAATTTAGAAATGAAAAAAAAGCAGGGAGGATTCTTTTCTTCATACCTATGACAAATGTATGGAGAAAAGGCAGAGAAAGAAGAAAAGAGGAAAAGCAAAACTTAATTTTATTAGTCAGCTTTAGACTTTCCATGTAAAACATTCAACCTTAACCAGTTTATTTGACAACAAGCTTTTCATCCAAATTATGCTTTGCATCAGTTAATGTGCTAATATGGAAACAATAACTGTATGACTCCCCAAAAAAGCGAATAAATCAACACAGAATCTTTTTTAAAACAATTTGTTTTTTTGACTATATGATTCATAATCGAAATTGGTTCATTTTGAACTGTCACGGTGAGGTGGCTCGAGAGCCGGTTGGACCCAGATGCAGAGGCAGGGGGCAAGGATCAGGGCTAGTGGGTTTTAATGCACAAAAAGAACAAACAAAAAGCGCTGCAGAGCAGGATGACAAAAACCAAACGAAAACTCACTGTGGCGTGGCGAGGGACAAGGAACGAGGAACAGGGCATGACATGGCATGAACACCAGAACAGGAATAACTAATGGACCAACACAGGAGGAAGGCAGAGACAAGACTTAAATACAGACAGGGCAGACAAGACACAGGTGGACACGATCAGGGCTGATGGGGACCAAAGGAAGTAAAACTCAAGAAAACAGACAAGACAGGAGACTTTCAAAATAAAACAGGAAACAGAAACAAGACAGAACAAGGACCAAAAACAAGACAAGTTCAAATCATGACAGTACCCCCCCCTCAAGGAACCGCTCCGAGGTTCCAAAAGTCACATGAGGGGGGGGCCCCGGAGGATAAACCTCGACGGGCACAAGAGTCCAGAGGACGGCCGGGGGTCCGCGCCGTCCGGCGAGGCAGGTCCGGAGGACGGCCGGGGGTCCGCGCCGTCCGGCGAGGCAGGTCCGGAGGACGGCCGGGGGTCCGCGCCGTCCGGCGAGGCAGGTCCGGAGGACGGCCGGGGGGCCGAGCGGTCCGGCGAGGCAGGTCCGGCATGAGAGGCTTGGAGGCGCCGTCAGGCTTGGAGGCGTCGTCAGGCTTGGAGGCGCCGTCAGGCTTGGAGGCGCCGTCAGGCTTGGAGGCGCCGTCAGGCTTGGAGGCGCCGTCAGGCTTGGAGGCGCCGTCAGGCTTGGAGGCGCCGTCAGGCTTGGAGGCGCCGTCAGGCTTGGAGGCGCCGTCAGGCTTGGAGGCGCCGTCAGGCTTGGAGGCGCCGTCAGGCTTGGAGGCGCCGTCAGGCTTGGAGGCGCCGTCAGGCTTGGAGGCGCCGTCAGGCTTGGAGGCGTCGTCAGGCTTGGAGGCGTCGTCAGGCTTGGAGTCAGGCATGGAGTCAGGCATGGAGTCAGGCATGGAGTCAGGCATGGAGTCAGGCATGGAGTCAGGCATGGAGTCAGGCATGGAGTCAGGCATGGAGTCAGGCATGGAGTCAGGCATGGAGTCAGGCATGGAGTCAGGCATGGAGTCAGGCATGGAGTCAGGCATGGAGTCAGGCATGGAGTCAGGCATGGAGTCAGGCATGGAGTCAGGCATGGAGTCAGGCATGGAGTCAGGCATGGAGTCAGGCATGGAGTCTGGCGGGTCAGGCATGGAGTCAGGCATGGAGTCTGGCGGGTCGGGCCAGCAGTCAGGCTCTGGCGGGTCGGGCCAGCAGTCAGGCTCTGGCGGGTCGGGCCAGCAGTCAGGCTCTGGCGGGTCGGGCCAGCAGTCAGGCTCTGGCGGGTCGGGCCAGCAGTCAGGCTCTGGCGGGTCGGGCCAGCAGTCAGGCTCTGGCGGGTCGGGCCAGCAGTCAGGCTCTGGCGGGTCGGGCCAGCAGTCAGGCTCTGGCGGGTCGGGCCAGCAGTCAGGCTCTGGCGGGTCGGGCCAGCAGTCAGGCTCTGGCGGGTCGGGCCAGCAGTCAGGCTCTGGCGGGTCGGGCCAGCAGTCAGGCTCTGGCGGGTCAGGCGTGGAGCCGAGCTCAGGCGGGTCAGGCGTGGAGCCGAGCTCAGGCGGGTCAGGCGTGGAGCCGAGCTCAGGCGGGTCAGGCGTGGAGCCGAGCTCAGGCGGGTCAGGCGTGGAGCCGAGCTCAGGCGGGTCAGGCGTGGGGCCGAGCTCAGGCGGGTCAGGCGTGGGGCCGAGCTCAGGCGGGTCAGGCGTGGGGCCGAGCTCAGGCGGGTCAGGCGTGGGGCCGAGCTCAGGCAGGTCAGGCGTGAGGCCGAGCTCAGGCGGGTCAGGCGTGGCAGTGGAACCGGGGAACCGTCGGGGCGCAGGCGGCACCCCCCTGGGAGCCGGGACGGGTCGGGGCACAGGCGGCACCCCCCTGGGAGCAGGAACGGGTCGGGGCGCAGGCGGCACCCCCCTGGGAGCAGGAACGGGTCGGGGCGCAGGCGGCACCCCCCTGGGAGCAGGAACGGGTCGGGGCGCAGGCGGCACCCCCCTGGGAGCAGGAACGGGTCGGGGTGCGTCCGGGACCACCACTGAACGTGGTTGTGGTGCATCCGGGACCACCACCGGAACATGACGGGGATGGGGTGCATCTGGCACCACCACTGGAAAGCGATGTGGTGCGTGCCGGACCACCTCTGGAACAGGAAGGGGACGGCGGGGACGACGGCGACGACCCCCCCTCAGGGCAAGACGGCTCCCTGTGAAGTCCAGGTGGCTCCCACTCCAGGCATACGAGGCAAACTGGGCCTGGTCAAAAACCCAGTAAGACCTCGTGCGCTCGGCTTCCTGGCAGTAAGCCTCTAGGAGCTGCATGTCCCGCTCTGCTGGGTCCAAAAAATACGGTTGGTCCATTCTTTCACGGTGAGGTGGCTTGAGAGCCGGTTGGACCCAGATGCAGAGGCAGGGGGCAAGGATCAGGGCTAGTGGGTTTTAATGCACAAAAAGAACAAACAAAAAGCGCTGCAGAGCAGGATGACAAAAACCAAACGAAAACTCACTGTGGCGTGGCGAGGGACAAGGAACGAGGAACAGGGCATGACATGGCATGAACACCAGAACAGGAATAACTAATGGACCAACACAGGAGGAAGGCAGAGACAAGACTTAAATACAGACAGGGCAGACAAGACACAGGTGGACACGATCAGGGCTGATGGGGACCAAAGGAAGTAAAACTCAAGAAAACAGACAAGACAGGAGACTTTCAAAATAAAACAGGAAACAGAAACAAGACAGAACAAGGACCAAAAACAAGACAAGTTCAAATCATGACATGAACGATCTAATTCGATCCGGTTCACTGAACTAAAACTGGTCCAGGACATCTATTGCCAAAAATTCCACCACTGTGACTCTGTTAGAAGTCAGAACTTTGTCTCCCCCTCTGATCACCCAGCTGGAACCGTCTCCAGAGTTCTAAATACACTTCATCTCCCAGCAACCCCAGCATACAGTTTCTGGATGCCACACCCCTGAATTTCATTTGCAATCACTCACAGTATACTTAAGCACTGCACTGAGCCTCACTCAGTACGAGGTATTATTTGTGCCTCTCTGCCTGAGCGTCATACCTGATCTTCTGATTTCCTGACCCTGTTTTGTCTTTGACTCCGTTGGCCTGCCGTATGCCCCGACTCTTGTCTGGATCCTGACTATTCTCGTTTTTTCTCTGATGCTCCCATTCTCATTATTGACCCTGCCTGCCTCACCCTGATTTAGCTTTGGGGACTTTTAGCCAAGCTAATAAACCTGCTGCAACTGGAACTAGCCGTCTGCCTGTTTTGTGACAGACTTAGAGATAAATACCTGGGTACTGAACAGTGCAGGTGCAGTTTTTTACATTCTATGTATTTATTGCAAGATAATCAAGTGTAAATTAAATAGGTGTACAAGCAAACTAAAAATAGTGAGAAATCCATTCACATTGTAGTTTCATAAAGTTCAGCCCACTGTTGTTTCAAAATAATACATGCGGAACATTATTTGAACATTCTACCGCACTGTATTGTGACATGTTATTGTTAAATTCAAAGTGTTGCCACACATTGGACTGGAATGATGGCATCATTTTTTGCTGCCATCACATGTGTTTTGTCTGCTGGGATGGCACTTGGTCAGTGTTACGTTTTAGTCAAATAAACCTACCATGACGCAATCCATATGTTGTTTTTAACATAGTTTCAATTTCAATTTCTTTTTTCATTTGAAATGATTTTATATAGTATAGGTTGATTCTATAAACAACTTGCCTCAAACAGATCTATCTGGTTGGATCGTAGGAATATGAATCGATTCATCAACGAAGTCAATTAATCGTTACACCCCTATTTAAATGTTTGGCATAAAACACAATCAAATAGACCAAAGTGTTAGGAAAATTGTGACCCATAGATGATAAAAGAATCATGGAGTCAACAGCAAAGCATTGTCCTGCATCAGCTATGTGACACTTTACTGCAGCAGGGACAAATATTCTGAAAGCAAAAATACTGGCCAAGCTTTTTTTTCCCGTCAACATGTTTTATGTCCCTCATCCTCAGCATGAGCTCTCAGACTTGAAGCTACTCTAATCTCATATAATATAAATCGATGTTTGATCAGTGCACTTATGTAGTATTAAAAGTTGTCAAAGTCCTGTCCAATCAGCTTATGAGGATCACTGTCATGGTTCTCTGCTAAGCTACTCACATCTGGTTCTGTAAAGAGCCAAATGCAGTAACCTATAGACATCACAGAGGTGTAGCTCTTTTAAAATGAAATGATTTTAAATCCTGCAGAAAATTCTTGAAATGTTCAAAGTTATCAAATGAAAGAGCCTATCAACCTTTCAAATTGTTCAATGATATCCACTTTAGCAGCTTCTCACAGCACTTAATTGCTGCTTTGAGTTGTGGTAAAGCATAAAAACTTTCTTTCTTTCTGTCTTTTAGCAAGATTTTGCAAATATTCCCAAAGCAATAGATGTGTATCTTTTACAGTTTTAGCATCCCAATCAGCTAATCTTATGTGCTGTAAGTTCACTTTGTTCACACCCGGCGTTTTTTATCCCTGTCCCTTTTGCTGAATCCCCCCTTTCCTCTCCTCCCTTGTTTCACTCCTTTCATCACTCCACATCCGCAGGGGAGATGTAAAGCTTTTGGAGTAAATCAAGGCTCTCTCCTTCATAAACGCCTGTGCAATTAACTCAGCTCTTTCTCTCTGTGATTTACGGCAACCATGCTTGTGACTGGAGTCAGCCAGGCCCCTTTGGGTTTCTAGTGAGGAGACTTGTTGGCTAACTTCCCTCTCACCCTCTTTCAAATGTGCACACATTTTCAAATTCAAAAAAAAGAAAATTATGCACGCACACACACACAGACTTGAACATCTGTTTCTGTGAAAGAAAAATGATGTGTGCTAAGGAATGAAAGTAAAAAGCTGTGCTCAAAACAATTTGGCTTAATGGCAGAAAATGGATGATAAGGACCTCCACTGCAAATTAATACCATTATGCTACTTACAAAGGTGTGCACGTAAAACAAGAGTAGCTCCATTCCAAACAAATAATAATTAATCATTTGACATCAAGTAACAGTAATGTATCCACTGGGGATGAACTAAATATTAATGCTTTAAATGACAAAAAGGAAGATTTGTGTACTTTTTTAAGCAATTGTTCTGGTAAAAAATTTTACTGAAAAATGACACAATCTCAAATCTTAAGATCTTCTTTTAATCTTTAAGACATGTCTTGCATCACTTTTCCTCTAAGTTATTTAAATATAAGTTTAACTTTGATACATTTTTTGTAACTTGAGAAATAAGTTGTAAAATGCTAGTAAAGTTTACTGCAAAAGCTAAGACAAAATTGCAGCACTACTATACGAAAAACAATTGTTCTTCTGAAAGCAGCAGTCACCAATTAGAAAGGTTTTTTTGTAATCAATTGATTGGTCATCAAAACAGAGATTCCCTCTATAAAATCGCTTTCACTGGTTTGTTATTCTGAACTAATAAGGTTTGCAAAGCCAGTTAGAAAAGACATCAGCGTTGATCTTACAGAAGCAGATTTTTTTTCTGCCCATCTGTATGAAACGGGTAGATTATTAG
The DNA here is from genome assembly GCF_053564925.1 of Oryzias latipes. Taxonomy (NCBI): domain Eukaryota; kingdom Metazoa; phylum Chordata; class Actinopteri; order Beloniformes; family Adrianichthyidae; genus Oryzias; species Oryzias latipes. The sequence goes on from NC_136240.1 coordinate 14,051,710, forward strand.
CAAAAAAAAATCATTATATTACGAAAAATGTATCACCAAAATAAAAAAAGTAACATTTATAATAATAACCAATGCAGCTAAGAGACAACATCATAGCAGAAAGATGCTAGTGCTCAGACACATGACATTAAAGAAAGGCTTCCCCTTTTTAGCTAAATTTTATTATGGATTTGACAGAAGCACTAAAGCATTCTTGTTTGTGCGATTTGCATCTTCAATCTTGAAAAAAACAGGATGGGATAGCTTGGGCTATATTGTTTTTGAGCTGTAACAAAATAATAAAGAATATATTGGTAAAAACTGACATTAAACAGAAGACTTATCTTAGTTATGCGGAGCTTACATTTTTAATACATTTAAAAATGTCCTTTTTCTGTTACATACACAATGTCACAGCCGAACTGACATGGTTTTTATTTGCAACCCCAATACTTGGATTTTGAGGATTTCATCTACAGTAAAACATTAGCTGTGGAGGTTAAAAAAAAAACAAAAAAACTACATTTGAAACGGTGCTGTGGGCTGTGGGATTAAAGGGAGCTTGCAGAAATGATGTGCTTACTTTAAAAAAAGACATTTCACTTCAGTCAGAGCAGCACTGTGTGTTCTGCTGAAGTGTCCTTGAGCAAAACATTAACACCTTACCTCACATTAAGTCACTTCTAAATACTGCAGCAGGCCTATATCGATTACAAATTAAGAGGCTGCCTCTTGTAGGCATGTTAAAAGGGCCAGACTAGAATAAATTATATTCTGATGCTATTTTTAAGATCAATAGGTAGACAGGCACTTTGGATTCTCATGGCACCAGCACATCACAACACAATTTTTTTTATGCTTTACTGTGAAATTCTCCACATTATTTTAAATAATCTTGGAAATCTGATAATTGCATGACTAAAACAGAATTATGGGCATAAAATTCCTGTTTTTGATGATTCTGTAGAGTTCAGTAGTTTCACCGACAGGAAGGGAATCAGGCGATGACAGCCCTTTTGATTAGTATTCAGGTTTTTGAAGATCTCAATTTATTCAAGTACTGTTTTTAGACAAGCCTCTAAATTTAGCATGGAAACATCCATGATTTTAATAATTTATTCCCAAGCTAGCCAGTAAAGAATTAAGCTCACGTCCTTCAAGGCCTTTTGTAGTCGAAATGTGATCACATATCTCCCAGTTTGTGACTCCCTGAATGTCTCCAAATCTATTTATGTCTCTGACTTTTTACGTATATGCATTTCAAATGTAATGGTTCGGGCCCCTCCCAAAACCTACCCACATTTCCGTGCCTGCTGCGCTCCTGACACATTCTCTTTTACACACATACACAGCAACAGACACACACACACCCCTGAAAAACACAAGGCCCTGCCCTTTTCTGCTCGCTGCCTCACACACACTGAATCCATTCTTTCTTTGCCACAGAATGAGAGGGGTGAAGCCTCTATGTAAGTGTGTGTGTGCCACACTCTATGGTGTACTCTGGGAAGCTATATTTATGTGTGCATTTTGTAAACGCCACGGATTAAAGGCCACAGTTGTGTATATCATGTTTTTTTGGGGTGATTACACTTAGTTTCTGCAGATGGCTCCCAGGCATATGGGAGCTAATCTGTGCAATAGCGGTTAAACAGAAGCAGATACGGCGTGTCAGGATGTGTGCAGAAGTGTTCAGGCAGCTGGATTTTACCACCACTTCTGTCCCCTGTCCAGTCTGACTCCCCATTCCAGCACAATGCCTCCATTCTTAACTCTGCCATCCTATGTCACTGCTGAATTGTCCAGTAAAACATGGCCTGTCCTATTATATAACAGGGAAGTTACAGTAATAGTCAGACTCAGACGTTCTCATAAATATGAAAAGCTTTCTTTTAAAAGTGCTCCAAAGTCAGTCATCTGCAATAAGCTGTGTAATAACATTGTTTCATGCAAACTGATGTAATAGTTCTATATTAATAAGGTCATGAAAATGTTAACAGAAATTTAGCAAAAATTACAGATCATGTAATTTTTATATTTTTAAATATTTATTTCACTTGAGGATGGTATTGGTGTTTTAATTATTGGTTAAAAATGGTTTATTCTATATAAACATTTACATTTTATGTAACTAAAATCTATTTGTTTGTGAACATCTTCATAATGACATGTCTAAATGTGGATTAAAAATCATCGACAGGGTTATCTTATTGTCTTATTCACGTCCTGTGTCTTGGTTATTGTAGTTTTTCCTGGTTTTGTAGTTTTTTTCTTCTCTTTAAATAGTCACAAAAAGGCTAAAGTGCAAATTGGATTTAGAACAATAAAGGGAATTTATAAATGAAGAATACATTTAGTTTTGTGTGTCTTGTGCATTAAACTGATTTGTTTGATTCCCAAACAAACTGAACCAAATGGTCCAAAGTACTTGCATGAGTTTTCCAGATTAATGTGATAACCTTGACTTCAGTGTAACTTTGATAGTTGAGTGTTCTAACTACTGAAGTAGGTTATTCACAAAGCAAAAAAATAAAAACCCCACCATGTTGTGGCTTGACATGCTTAAACCATATACCCAACAGCTACCATGGCTTTGTACTTCTTGCTCCACTTGGGCACTAAATCACAGAGACAGAAACATAACGGCAGCTTACCTTGGTGTCAGCTCTGGGCTTTTTCCCTCCCTACATCTTCACTTTGTAGCCCCTGCCAAATGCTGTCACCCCAAATCTCCTACTAACCTGCCTCCTTATGGCAGCAAAGCAACTGCAGTAGCATGGTGGAGCAGCATGACGCCATCTGCTTCAGCAGGACACACGCTGGAGAGGAAGGATGGGCACTCTTTCACTCTATCCCCTCAACCTTCTTTATTCAAATCCTTCGCCATGTGTGTTGCTGCGAGCCCCCCCCCCCCCCCCCCCCCAACCCCCGTCTTCACCACCAGAAGAAAAAAGAACCTCCTGATAATTCTTAGAGTAGAGTCCCCCTGCGCTTGGATTTATGAACTCCTGTTGTAGCCATAGCAACTACAGGCAACTTGTATTTCAGGAGGGGGACAGGGTGGGGTGAAAAGGGCTTTGGGTGAGGAGGGTGGTAGTGAAATCACAATGTGTGCGTGGGATGGTAGTCCATCCAAGTGATGGTGTTTGGGGCTATCTTGTGGGGAAAGAACCACCATTGTTGTATTGGTATTCAGGGTGTCAGCAAACCAAAGTAATTGCTGGATGTTTATAAAGGAGATGGCGATTGTATGGGGGGCGCATCTCTCTAAATGCTTCCAGTAAATAGCTAATGGGGATACTACTGCTTGTGGATTTTTTTTTGTGACCAATGGTAATTAAAAGGGCAAATTTAATTTATCTGGGAGCTAAGACTGTATTTTAAGTATTAACTTGGTTTTTTTTCTGGGTGCTGAGAACATTTAAATTATGTTTCTTTTCACTCTGTATGACTTGCCACATGTATATCCAGCAAACATACTGACTTGAATCTGACTGTGCCACAGCGGATCACTCCAGGATGTATATATTTGCCTCCAGCTTCTTATCTCACACTCACAGTGTTCACTATAAAGCACAAACCTAACCACTATAGAGACATGCTCACTGTGGGGAGGAAAAAAATACCAAGAGAGAAAAAATTAGAAAGATTCAAGAAAGAGGAAAAGACAGGGAGAGAGGAGGACAGAAAAAAAGTGACACCTCAGACTCCACTTCACAGTTAGTGAAGGAAGAAAGTGAGCAAGCCGCTAAGCCTTTACTCCTTGCAACTGCCTGCAAGGTGGAGATACTGCCGTTCACATTTGGACAGATGTAGTTCCCTTAACATTGTGTGTGTGCTCATAGTGTTAGCAAAGTTTAGGGTTTTAACTCCAATTGAGATCAACATATCCCTTAAAAATGAATGTCATTTGATTTTGTTTCCGCATCTTTTCCTTAAAGGTTCACTGTGATGAAAATGGATTTTTCTTTTTTTTTTACATATTCTTGTGGCATTTTTTTTTTAGGGGCCCCAAGCCATGATCTCACTGTGCCCGTCCCAAGCCCGGATATAAATAAAGGGTTGTGTCAGCAAGGGCATCGGACGTAAAAGCTTTGACAAGTCAAATATGAGAATCAGACTGGGAAGCTGATCTGCTGTGGCGACCCCTAAAGGGAAAACTGAAAGGAAAAAAAAAAAGAATACTAGTGGGATTTTTTCATTGATGGATGACATACTGATATTAAGGTGAAATTTTCATTTCTGAGTATTTCTTTGTTCAAATCAATGTAAACCAGGAGCAGATGAAAAAAATTCATTTGATAAAGACCCTTTTTTTGACATAGAAAATCTGCAATGGAGAGTGGGAGATCGGGTGGCGTTGCTCTGCGTCAACGGTCCCGCTCATAATGCACAGGCAAATTTCTTATGAACTACTGCCGCTAAGCAGAAACTATGCCCTTGAAAATTATTTTTTAAAAGTTTGGCTAAAAACAGCATAATCCTAATTAAAATCCCATCTGATCATCTTTTGATCTATTTTAAAAGCATTTCCAGTTATTTTTAACCTAAATCACAAAACCTGTCTACTCCTGATTCAAACACTAAAATAATAAGAATTGCAATTTTAAGATTAATTTTCTTCACATAAATCCCCTCCATCGTTTAAATTGGATTCTGTAAGGTTAGGTTATATGGACAGTGTGTAACCCTTCTGCTATCTTGGATGACCCCACCCTTGCATTGACGTGTTCTCCCTACCATGACAAAGGTGGATAAAGGTCGAAAGATTTCATGTAATCCATGGACACCAGTGGAGATCACAAATCATTGAAGAAAAAAAGTTCAGCGCACTGTCTAGTGGGTCTAGATGACCCAAGTCCCAACGTTAAAGTGCCTAGGATAGCACAAGGGTTAAGTTCTAATGTATAGTTGCCCAATCCTATATTTCCAGTCCAATTCCCCCTAGATATGAATAAACACACACCAATTTTCATTTTAAGAAATTAAAAAACTTTTATGCTCTCGCGGGCCACATAACATGACATTTGGCCCGCGGGCCTTGAGTTTGACACATGTGCCTTAGACCAATTTAAACAATTTGTCATGTTTGCAATCTAAAATATGCAATGGATTAAAAAAAATACTTGGAAAAGGTCAACAAACATACTCTAAAAGAGCATGGTGTGTCTTCCACTGAGCATGGTGGTTCAATAATAGTGTAGTAAACTGTGGCATGATCTTAATTCCTTCCAAACGTCAGTTGCAGTTGCTGATAGCAAATATTCAGTATTGTATTGGGTAGGTAATGTGGTTTATACACAGCAGTTTTTGTAAAAGCATGCTCAAAATAAAAACAGCTGCAGTCAGCACATAAACCTATACAAAATGGATAACTTGTAGGAAGTCAGAGTGACTTGTCAAAACCTTCGTGTTATGTCTTATGCACTTTCATGTTGCATTATATTTAATTATAGATCATACCGGGGCAGCCCTTAACAGGGTCTGCTTGCCTCACAGGTACAAACAGCTAAATAATTCAGTCACCAGACTGTAGGATAGGATGTGGTGTTAGTGCAGCAGTAGAATACGCTGACGGTTGGACTAAGTGAAGATTCTTTAAGGTAATCTTCAGATTTCTTTGCGGTAGGTAAAAATGCTCTTTGACTGTAAAAAAAATACAAAGCAGAAATAAAACATTTAAACAACTTATCGTAGTGGTGCCTCAATAGCAGGAGGACAGTCATCTTTGCATCTACTCTACTCAGGCACATGAGGCTGCAGATACGACATTTCCTAGAAATAGAACTGAGATTTTTTCACAATTCTCCGAAACAAACAAAGAAATGTTCGATTTTGAGCTCAAATACTGTGTTATGCTCACGTGTTTCATCAAAAAGAAACCACCGTTTTTCTTCTTTTGCCAAAGTATACAAACAGTAGTCAATTCTGAAGCAACGCTATGGTTTTGTAATGTTACAAAGCAAGCACACACTGGGGGAAAACTGTTTTCAGACTTATGTCAGAATGGAAAAGGCTCTAGTACTAACAGTTTAGTGTTTCCAGCTGCTGTCTCTGCTGACTATGCTGAGAGGAAGCTTTGGAAGCTCAGCAGGAGTTAAGAGTGGGTGGAGTGTGTTGTGTTCCTTAGTGGTTCCTACTGAAACAATGAAAAGGAAAGTTTGAATGTTTATTCTATTATATTCTCATGCATGGTAAATCGCTAGAGATAAATGTCACTACTTCTGTGATATAACTATACTAACTGCACATTTTTTTGGACTCTCATCTTTCATGTAATGTCTAAAAAATATAAAACTCTCATATGTCTAGCTGACACAACATAAGAGAAATAACTGTAACCAAAATGTTGTGTACTGATTTTATTTTTGTATGTCTAAATTAGAAGGTCTAATACTGCTAAGGGTTTAGAAATGCGCCTAAAAAATGTGAAAAGGAAAAAAAAAGGAGAAGAATGACAGATTGAGAAGAAACAGCACGAAAAATAGTGGATGCAATGAACAGGAAGCATCCGGAATAAATTCCCAGAGATGGCCACGCATGGCTGAGCTGAACTGGCCTGAATCTGGGAGGTGGAGGCTGGGGGGGTGAGAGGCTCTGCATGTCCAGCTGGACAGAAAAAGAGCGGGAGAGGCCCCTCGAGCGTTGACAGGTGTAGCCTTCCACTCCAGCTGAGGCCACACAGCTGACCTGGATCTCTGGATATTTCTCTTTATGTCTATATGTCTTCCTCGTTCACTTTGTCCAAACACAAACATGCTAGAACTAAAGGGGGACTCAACAGCGACAAACTATGGAAATCTTAAGCCAAATTCTTCTTTTAGCATGGCAACTTTCTTCTCATAGAGAAGGACATTTAAAAAAAATGGCTTTTGAAAAACAATTGGAATTGGCCAAACCCTTGTAGAGCTTATACATCATATTTAATGCTACGTTTACAAAAGGCTCTGAAACATACATTCAAGCGACCATTTCCATTGAAAAGTCAATGTATATGCACCTATACGCCTGTTTTCGGGCTTCTGCGCTCAAAACGCATAGCTACAAAAGTTTTTACGTCCGTTTTTGGGTTCTACGTACAGAAATGCATTAAACGCGCGTTAAAAGAAATCCATTTAAGTTTTGACCACTACAGATTTGGTAGTGACATACGGGTAGCGTCTTTTTTAATTCACGGAAGTGCCAACCGTTTGACCATTGAGGAGAAAATAATAATCGCGATTTGTTCCCAGCTAAAAATATGTAACACCATGCCTTAAATATAATGGAATAGAGCCATGCAAAAAAAAAAAAAATCCTGGAGCAAGATTTGTGAGATTGTGCTCAGACATTTTGCACCGTGTCATCTAGATGCGCTAGTATAAAGTTACAACAGTCCAGTGTGAACATCTTATGCTCGATGTGTTTTTAGCACTTGTAAAATATCATTACATAAAACTGTTTCATTCATTTGTGAACATACTGGTTTTAATAAACACGTGATGAAAATGCGATTAAACAGTTTGACACTCAAAGTCTAGCACAAGGTTCAGTAACGGGGTTAGGCAATTTGATTTGATCACATGCAACTTTCAAGAAGATTCTCTTAGACAATATAGACTTTTTTTACATTTTATATTACTAAGAGCCTCATAAGAAAAACCACCTCAGATCTAGAATGCTGTCTTTGATTGCTATCTCCCAACAGACAGATTAATCACTTGCTTTTTTTGATGAAGTTGTAATGGTCTTCTAGGTCAAAAGGAGTTCCCCCAGGAACCTTTCTGGGACTTTTTATATTATAGTATTTAATTTTACAGGATTCCTGGAAGCAGAAATGTGTTATCTTTTTGTTTTTAATTGTCTTTAGCAAACAGCCTCAGACTGTTGGAAAAGAGGTTTTTAATCTCAATGGGACTTTCCTGGATAAGTAGAGGTTTAGCCTATTATGTTGTTTAAGTTTAACTCATAGTCAAAACAATACTTGCATAACAATTGCATTTCTAAACCTTTAATGACTACTCATATATTTACTTGCCAAAATATCTCTTGCTATGCATGCAAACTCTATCTGCTTGCTTACTTAAATCTTAACTAGTCACCAATAGTTCCGTTGCTTGTATTTAGCTTTTTAACTATTGTAGTTTCCCATTTGAAGTTATGGTGTCAGGTGACACTTGTAGAAATGTAATAAATTCTTCTGATCTGTGGAGATCTTTTTCCACATAGCTTCTCCTTTCAACTTGTAAGGACTTCATTCATCAGATAAATGTAATTCATCATTTATTAACAAAGAACTATTGTGATGTGGTATAGATGCTCAAGAAGACTTTGTCATCCACTCAGGGTTAAAGAAAAAGACCACAAAACACCATAGAATATATTTTACTACATACACATGCAATTTATTAAAAGAAAATCAGGATAAAACTTGTAAAACAAATACTCTAACCCCCTAGCTCTCTAAAAACCACCAGTTATCTTTAATTTATGTGTATGCTGAAATTGTATTTAATGCAATGTTTATGAGACATGAAATAAAACATACAGAGAACAACATGAATAATTAAAAGTCAATAATATAATTCAAAACATGATTGAAAAGCTTATGTCCAAATTTTTTCTTATCCATCGTAGATTTTTTAGAATAATGTAAAGTCGTCTACTTTTAGCACCAAACACAAAATTTAGTTCTTATTCTAATATATGTTTTGACTTTGCAAAGAGACTTTTTTTAAACCACTCCAATTGTAAGCTTTTGCTCTTAACGGAAAGGGATGAAACCTTTTTATTTTTTATTTTTTTGCAATATAGAGAGGTCTCAGACATCCTCACTTCATCTGCCTGATGAAACAGAATGCAAAATGCAGAGAAGTTGCTGCCAATCCCCACAGCAAAGCCTGCAATGCTGCTACAAAATTAATTATAAAATTCATTTTCCAGAATTCAGTGAAATTTTAAATAGGTGGAATGACATAAAAGCTCGGTTTCTGCACCATCCTAATAAATCTGTTTCACTGTATTGTATATATTTTGATATATTTTAAAGAAGTGTTCATTAAGAATCATGTATTTTATCTACCTGTTTCATCTAATTGTCAACACCCAGACATTTCTGTCATGTAGTGATCCTCTGATAATCAACATGAACTCACTTCGCCTCCACCCTCTTTACGTGATGCGACTCCTTACATGACCACTAAATGAGTATTTCAATACAAAAGCTTAAACTAACAAGGTCAGTGCTGCTGAACAAAGAGGAACCATATTTATCAAAGAACTTAAATAAATTGAGTTTAAATCAACAATGGATCAAAGTGAGAGTGCTAAAAACCTTTTGATTTTCAGATAGAAGTATGTTCAGTAATTAAGGTTAAGAAGAAAAAAAAGTCAACTTTATACATTATGTTATAATGGGCTCCATTAGGGCATCTGTATTGCTTCAAGTAACTGTCAGATCCATTTAATACAACGTGTTGAGCCATGCTTATTGTAAGCATTGTCATTCCGTACATAAAAGAGATTTCACACTTGTGTGTCGACGTAGTCATTGTCCCTGAGAGACGCAGAGCAGTTGACAAGCAAGATGAATCCATGTTTTTGGCCCTTTAGTGAAATGTTTTGGAAAAATATCATCCAGAAAAGTGGCACGAGTCTATAATATGCATTTCTCAGCTGTTGTCTTGACACACTTTTAATGCAGAGATCAAATCAAAAGGATGTGTTTAAGATCACCTGTTTTCTGTTTTTTTCTTTTAAGCTTTAACACTGATCCTGCATATTGTTACCACACCAATTGGTTCGTGCCATTATGCCCCTCCATGTCCTAATAAAAAGTGGAACAACTGGAGTCTCATTCTGTCACTGTCATGTGTCCTATGCGATTGGCTGTAAAGATGTGATGACAACAATGACAGCTGGACTGACAGCAGCTTGTTCTTGTTAGCTTCAAACTTTTTCTTAGCCATGCATACTTCAAGGGTTGTGAGTTATCTGCAGCAGTTAGCAAAAGTTTAAAAAAAAGAGGGATTTTTTAAGGTAAATGTCAGTTCTTCATCTAAAGCTGAAGCAACTAAACATCAAATTATTTGTATATTTGATGTTAAAGATTTATTATATCTTTGTTTTATGTTACATTGCTTTGGAAGAGGCACATTTCTTTGACTGGCACGTAGATGGACTTTTTGGTGGACTCTTACTTGAGTATGTTGAGGCCAATCACCCGGTTTTCAGGATGTTGTTAAGTTGGGCGTAGTAAACTCCAGTCAGGGCTCCTGACCCACTTTAAACTTCATTTGTGCCATTCAGAATACTATGAGTTTCTTTAGAGAACAATGATTTCAGTGTCTATACACCTATAGACATGGAAACATCATAAAGGCGTTATAGGACAATTCTTTCCTTTACACACTTCAGTACAGCAGCACAAAATGGGCATTCAATGGGTAACGTTTTCATTTAAACATTTAAAAATACAATAAATTGAAACATAATAAAAAGTATTTCTGTTATTTTTGTTTTAAAACGCTAAAAATAATAAACGAGTTTCTCAAAAAAGGGCTTGAAAACTGTGACTGTGCTCTGGTACTGAAGGTGCCTTGTTGAAGATGTTAAAGATACAACAGAGCTGTGTTAACGCATGTACAAAATAAAAAGATTTTTAATATTTCATTCAAATTGTACAGAGGGCTGATATAGAAAGACTGTTGCAAGAAAAATATGGCGTGTAATAATCGTGTCTGTCAACACTAACCTCGGATTGCAATTGTGCAGCCTAGGAGGGTTAGAAAATGAATGGAAACATTATAATGCAGTGTCAAAGTGGATTAGCTGTTCTAAAAAACAATTGTATGTTTAATCTAGATGTCGGAGAATATTTCTGCATTTACTGACATTTTTTTCAAATTAGCTCATTTCGTTTTTGTGGCTTTGTCAGGTTTGTTTTTGTGCAGATTCCTAAGAGAAAAACGTTTCCTCAAGAGAAAACAAATCTGTTAACACTTCTATAAATATTTGGCAGCAAACCATGCTTGCGAATTCTTCAGAGGGAAGCATTTTTGTCCTAACTGTAATATTTGACAATTTGGATAAACTCACGTAAGTGTGTGCATTAGTGCATACTCTTACCCCACGCTCCCTCCTGCCCACACACATCCCCACAACCCCTTCCTGTCGGTATACACCCATTCATCCAGCCTCACACGCTCATACACTCATGCGGATATTATCAGTGGTCTTCAGCTGAGGCTCCAGGCCTGTCCGGTCCCCACAGTGTTGCAGAAACCAGGGGAGGAAGAGCTTATCTTGGCCCCAGGCACCTCCCTCAGCCCCGTGCCTTGGCTTTGGGAGCTAAGAAGCAGATGCCATGCAGGCCTCAAGTGCAACTTGTTTCTGTGGCCAAAGCGTATAACGTTTAAAGCTTAAGGGACCGGCTTTTGAACCAGAGAGTGCAATTTTGCGTGTGTGTTGGTGCACAAACCTGTGTTCTTGTGCAAACCACACAGCAGATGGAGGTAAAGGCTTTTAGTAAAACCAACTCCCAGTGGCCCACCTGTACCCGATTGGTGAATTCAGCACACACACATAAGCACGTACACACACTCTGCGGGAATTCACACAAACTAAGAACATCTATACCCTCAGAGTATTAATAAATTGACCTGAATGACAAACATACATGATGTCAGTTCTGGATTTATTTATTTATTTATTTTTGTTATAGAAATTTGAATGCACAGGAAATATAATGTAATGATATGCTAACTTAGATTATCTTCTTTCAGAGACACATGCCACTTAAACTGATACTGTTTTTAGGATGTTATTTACCATAAATAAATACATTTCCCCAAAAGAAGCTACTGAGACTCAACCACTTCTTCGCATTTACAACCACAACCTCACAGTAATACCACATTGTCGTCATCCACAATCAACGGCTTCCTAGGAACCGATGAGCATGGCAGGACAGCGAATATGAGAACAGGTGTTTTGAAATTGCGCAGCATGCAAAGCCATCAGTGGGTTTTTAAAGTTTAACGGCTTCTGAAAGCTTCTTTCGTCACAGAGAATGATGCTACCAGTTCACAAAACATTGGTCTAAATATAGGGCTTGAGCATGCAGCAGATTAGCTTTGCGCTGAGATGGGGTCTATAAGACACAGCTTTCTATGTGACTGGCAGGGCTTTGAACTCTACAGCTAAAACTCCACTGTGGGTTTATCTGCACATGTCTTTCTATATTAGCCTATTCCATACACATTTATTTTCTTTCTAAAGAATGAGTATGCTATACTGCACCTGCAATTGTTTCAGACACACAGAAAAATGCAGGACAATAAAAAATGTACAAATTAGGGCTTGTTTTAGGTGGGAGCCTCTTACTCTTTAAGGAAGGGTGACAAGTTTTGTTTTTCTCAACTCTCAGCTATGCATCATACAACCTAGTATCCCCTAAGAGGACTTTCTAGAATCCTGTTTTAGCAAAGAATACTATAATTGTAGGATTTTATTTGCCTTTGAAGTGTAATTACACATAACCTACCGCTCTTGCACTCACATCAGCAAAATAAGTTTGCTGAGATACCATGAGTGCAGCGTGTGACCCATTTTGCCGTAGCAGGGTTTTGCTTTCATAACAACTGTGAATGCATGAATGTATGAATACATAAACTTAATACACCGCGATGATGCTATGTGACAAGCTTTTAAATCTTGAAAAGGAAGTGCTAGGCTGGTTCCTGGTAAAAATGCTACTGTCACCCGTCCAGTCATAATACCGCTAGACATGACTCCCCTGAGGCAACAGACATAACAGTAGTGAAAGCAGTTACTACAGGGCAAGAAAAGAAAAGCTTAGTTTATGGTCAAAAGTAAAAAAAAAACGTTCAAAAATCTAGCACATGTGGCATGTTGTGTGATTTATTACTTATTTTTTAAGTGTGGCAGCAAGCCTGGAAACCCTTAGACCTGCTTCTTTAGCAGTTAATAATCAGTGTTTCACGGTGCTGGAGGAGCAAAGCGCAGATAATGTTTTGTGTAGAGATAACGCCTTGCCTTATTCCTGCCGCCTCCCGTTAACATGGGAGACAAATGGAACGGGTGCATCGCCTTGGAGCCTTCCAAACGAGGGTGTCTGCCATGGAGTGAAGTGAAGGCGGAGGTGGAGGAAGAGGGGAAAAAAAAAAGGAGGGGAGGCAAGTGCCACAAAAATCAGGGAGCGGTTGCTCGACCCTCGCGGCACATTACGGCAGCAGTCAAGTGAATGTGAAAACAAGGGAAAGCTTTGCGGAATATCAATTTAATGCTGCAGCCTGAGCAGGGGAACATGCGTGCTCCAGATTACATGCGCTCTATTTCCCACCCATACAGAACCTTGAGTTCCTCCATCTCCACACTCCAGAGAGACAGAGAGAGGATGCTCTTTTATGTGTCGTTACCCTCTGTGAAGTCCAACTGTGCAGAGAATCAATATGGAAGTGAAGAACAAAGTACAACACCATAACTAAGAGGCAAATATCATGCTACTTTAATAGTATTAATTTAAAAGAGAATATAATTTAGACCCATGTTCTGGTTGTTACCTGCATATCTTTAGGCCTTCCTTTCAATCAGCTCCATGTCTCTTTAATAATGTAGTAGCATGGAAACATTCCAGATGAAAAAAAATATCAAGATTGGATTGGATCATTTAAACCTATAGGGATAAAGCTTCTGGAATAACTGCATTGATTCATATTCATATTTAAGAGACTAAACATAAATGTGTCACTTAAACTTAAAATTGAAAAACAAATGAAATTTCATGTGAGTTAATGGTAGTTGTATTAATTAAATTGTCTTAGGCAAACCAAATAATAGATTTTATTTTATAGAAATTTATGGCATTTTGGGGGCAAATAAATTAGTATCTTTAGCTTTTAGCCAAGAAAATAAACTTTTACTTCTGAAATTATTTAGCCGGCATGATAAAACTGTTTTCAAAACCAAATAATTCTAATTTACAGTTTGAAATGTTAATTTGACATCACGACAATCCAGTATGGTAGTCATGATCTGCACATGTTTTTGTTTTTGTGGTATAAGATAAAAGTACTAATGTGTGTGTGTGTGTGTGTGTGTGTGTGTGTGTGTGTGTGTGTGTGCGTGTGTGTGTGTGTGTGTGTGTGTGTGTGTGTGTGTGTGTGTGTGGAGCTCCCAGGAACATCTTTACATCATCAGTTGAGTTACCAGGCCAAAATAGTGAATCCAACCAAAATAAAAAATAAAAACGTAAAAAATAAAACAAAGAAAAAGACATAATTTGGGATTAACAATTATAACAATACAGATTCCATCGGTTTTCATTCATTTATACTCATTAAAGTCATATTTTATTTAGTAGATCTTTTATAAGTTTTCATCAGGATTCAAGTTTTCCCCTCTTGAAATCTATCTATGAATAGGAGCCAGAGTTTGAGCTTGCAGGCTACCATGCCGTTCACTTCTACCAAAGCCAAAGGAATCAAATACCATATCGCAGGAACAATTTGTCATTTATGACCCCCTCCTTTCTCTCTTGAAAATTACGAAGAGTGAGCCACACTCACATTCTTGCACACAGCCAAGTGAGGAGGCGCCTCCGCATCCGTCCTGGGCCAATGGCGCACAGAGTAGCCTTATCATACTTCTACCCTGCTGGCCAATGGCGCACCTCTCCCCGGCTCACATGACGCCTTTCTGTGCGCTCCCTGTCCTCTCAGCGCGCAATCCCGGCGAGTGCAGGCATCACTGAAGACCTGACATCGACGGAATCGGACGTCCACTGTCCTCACCACGGGCGACGAGGTGATATCTTTACGCGAAGCGCACCTCCCTACGATGAAGCAGAGCTCTGTCGATGGGGATGACCCGCGCCTTGCTTCAGGAAGACACTTTTTTGTCCCTGTCCGAGCGGAAAGACGCAGCGGCGAACCAGTAACGCCCAGAACTTATTGAAATGAATTGTGAGTGGGTTATGTTTTTCCACCTTTTAATTGATTTATTAATCACTAAAAGTGTTTAAACAATCAGTTTGCTTTATAATCTGCTAGTTCAAATGGGATTTGTCAAATAGAGAATTGTGCGCTCTACTTCTGCAACCTTTGCGTTTTATCCTTTTGTTGTCATACAAAATGCAATTTCAACATATATGATCTCTTTATAGAATTGAACACATGTAACGTCAGCTTATGATTGAATGATAAGAGTGCATTTAGTGCTGATCTTGCCCGGATTCTTTGTGCGCCTCTGTAGGTTTTCTCATTGTGCGCGTGTGGCTGTCTGTGCGCAGCGCCATAGCATGAAATATAGATAAAAGCACACGGTAAACCCGTTGACCCCAGTCAGGCAGCCAGGCATGCAGGCTGTGCAACCGGTCCACACGGCTCAATGAGGACAATTAAGGGGGGGGGGGGCAACAGAAGGAAAAATAAATGGAGTACTTGAAGCTGACTAAAACAAGGCTGCACTTCACTTCAATCCGCCAGGAAGGATAAGGGTGGATCTTTAAATTGTGTCACTTAAAAGGCAAGATGTAAGCAAAAAGTACTAAAATACACAAAACAAAATCTTTCAAAAACCATTTTCCCAGACATAAATTCTTGTCAAATTTATTGAATTTCCTCTATGAGGTCATGTCACTCACTGAACCCTTTTATTGATTGGAAATTAGGGGGTGCTGGGGGTCAGGCAGTAGGATGTGTGTGTGTTGGGGGGGGGCTGCAAAATTTATGTACACTTGGAAGTCAGAGCAAAAATAGATTTGCACAGATTTTTATTCCGTGCCTCCTGCACAATCAGAGGGAAAGAGCGGGGGACCAGAGCCATTTGATGTTTTGAAAGGCTTCAGATGGCTTTAATTAGGACCTATAAAATCTGTCTGCCCTGTTCTCTGAGGCAGCGGTCTGGAGGAGCGAGAAAGGAGGGGAACTGGGGGGGGGGGGGGGGGGGGGGGGCAAACCAACACAGAAAGTCACTCCACCAAAGAATTGTCTAATCAAATTTTTATAAGCCTCCTCTTTTCTTCTCATCACTCCCTCCCTTGCCTTCCACCCTCCCTTCCTTGATGCTAGTGGTATGTAGTCAGCGCTCCTGTTCCCTCTTTGTCTGACTGCTGTGTTATCTACATTTACCCCACCTCCACCCCATTCTCCCGCCACCATGAACCTAACAATCGCCTGTGGTTCCAGACACCTGAGGGCTAGACAAAATGAATGGTACAAGTTGAAGTCTGTCTGGAGTGAAGTTGGTTGATTGGCTTGGCCAGTTCCTGCTTCTGTTGCTTTCCTTTGCTCCCCATCCCCAATCAAGACATACTGTGTTGTTTGTTAGTTTGTGTCTTTGCATACGTGACACCAGCCAGTGTGCAGACAGTCTATGGATGTTGGATAGAGTGTGGGTGACTCACAAAGCTGCAACACACACACACACACCCTGGAGGAAACATCAAAGACTTCTTCAGTGTTCTATTTTGCGTGCATCTCACTGTGTGTGCGCGCTGCTGAGTCTTAAAGGCTATGCTGTAAAGGCGAGCATCGACGAGAACAAAGTTCTTCTGCTGTGCTGCGACACGGCTTTTTTACACACACTGTGCTATATGTGTATATAGTTATAAACCTCGCAAAAAAAACTATGATCCATCATGTTGTTGTTTTTTTGTTTGTTTATAAGCCTTTTCTTATTGGTTGATATGAATCATTGGTCTTAACTCATTGAAAAGGATTACGGTCCTTGAAACTTTAACGTCTCATTCTTAATGAACAGAACTGAAATGCTTTTAGATTCAGAAGAAAGTCTAAAATGTTAAAAAAAATCCACTTTAAAGCTTCATTTTGTTAGTTGAGGCTTTGTTTGAGATGCACTTGGGCTTCGATGGTGGTTGTCTTTAGGTCAGTGATGAAGCTGGTGTGATGTATGATGTTCGGTTACCAAAAATTCAAGAAGTTGTTGAAATTTTTATGCAATAATTGCTTTTCTCTGACAAATCTGTCTGTTGCTGTATTTTCCATAGTCTTTGTTTTTTGTGATGTGTCTTGGTTAGGGATTACATCATTTTGTGTCTGTACGGTTAGCTTGGTACCAAGCTAATCTCCCTCGCAAAAAAAAAACAAAAACAAACGGCTGGTTGGATCCTTTGTTTGACACCGTTTTCTATTCCAAGTGGAACAAGAGGTTATTTTTTGTACATGACCAGTTTTTTTTTTTTTTTCTGTGTCCATCGTCGATAAACTTGTTTGTTGGAGGATTATCCCTCAACAGCTGGAAGGGTTGTCTCTCTGCATCAACAACAATGTAATCTTCTCAAACGGGATGTTTTGAAGAAGAAGTGCTGGTAGAATCTGCTCAGTACTGAAATTGACATCCTTCCTCGTCTTTGTGTGCGTTTTTTTTTTTTTTTTTTTGACTGAGTGTCACGGCATCAAGGAGATTTGAGGCTGTGTCTTCTTCTGCCATCCTTTGAAGAGGGAAGTAATAAAAAGCTCAATGGGAGCAACAAGCCGTTCCTCCCTCTTGCACTTTGAGTCTCTCTACCTGGAGATGAATAGGAGGCCCCTCCATTACATAGGGGGAAAGGAGAACATTTTATTGAAGGCTGAGGATGTGGGGGATGATCTATAAACACTTGGTGTGAATTAGTCTAATTTTTTAGAAAAAAATACAATACATTGAAGGTACATGTTTTGCCCTATATAAAGAGATATTGCTTCTGTGTAAACAACCAAAAGAAGAAAGAGTATCAATTAACTTGAATTTTGCTTTGGAGTGAAAATAACAAATTCTGTAGCTTCAATTATACTTTAAGAATATAGCAGTCTTCATATTTTGGCAGTTAAACATTTGTTGGACATTCGTAAACCTGCAAAAATAGTTTTTTTTAACTTGCATTAGGAAATTAAGCTATCATTCGGAATTGAAATTCTCAATCTATTCACTTACCAGGGTAGCTTTTCCTGGGAAAAGTCCCCGCTGAGAAGAGGTTAATTGTTTTTTTTCTTCATCTCCATCCGAGGAGAGAAAATAGTTGAACAGGAGGGATAATTGAGTTGCTGATAGTTGAGTAGGTTATGGATTACTGTGGTTTTCTGAAGTAGAATAGAAAAGGAGGTGATCGCGGTAGGAAGGAGTGAAGGGAAAGGAAGGAAGGGGCGTGAGAGGCCCATGTTGCGCGATTCAGCCGCAGGGGTTGTCTGGCCTCCTTAAGAAGAGGGAGAACTCCAACACTGTTTGGCCCATGAGGTGACCCTTGGCCTCTTGCTTGCCCCTCCCTGCTCCAGGTGCAAGCCCTCACTGCTGGCAGCTTACACACAGATTCTCTCTACAAGCCAATTTTTCACACAAGGCATGCACTGGGGGGAAGCACCATATGAAAACTCAACCCTAACATTCACAGTTTAACCCCCCCCCCCGCGTCTTCCCTTTTTGCCTTTCTATTGTCTGGTGTTCAATGTCTAACAATGTTTTTTTTTTTTTTTTATAAAAGTTAGAGTGCTGTGATGGGTGTGGGAATGCCACATCCAGTTAGGATAAATGTTTAATACTACCTCAGCAAATCACCTTTACTAAAGGTTTCTTCATGTAATTAATGAGTGTTAATAAAATTCAAGAAAACCTAAATTAAGTGAGCCCTTTTGCATGGCCCCTTGTTCAAACCTCCATGAGGTTAATGAAGCAATTTACATACTCTCTGCAGCCTTCTAAGTAGACTGATGACGTTTGCGTTACCGTCTCTGCACCAGCGCACCCTTCTGTTAAAAACAGAGGAATGTGTCTGTTCCTCAGAGGTCAATGAGCACATTTCAATGTTAAGCCTCAGCTCCAAAAACATAAAAATCATTGGTAATGGGATTTGCTGATTAATTTGCTTTTATTTACGCGCCTACATTTTATTTACCTTTTGCAAAAGGATAGAAGTAAGCCGTTATTTTTCACCAAAAGGAATAAGTCATAAGTGCAGATGAAACCCCAGACCCATGGAGCCCTAGGGAGTGACAAACATAACAAAAGTAAAGCAACAGCCCCCCTCAAAAAAAAAAATAAATAAAATATAAAATATATATATATATATATATTTTATTTATTTTATATATATATATATATACACACACACATATATCACTGTGTCACCGGAAAAAATGATTGAGATTGGAAGGAAGAATAAAGAGGATTAGTATCTGTCCATCCCTGTGCCATCCCCATCTGGGAGATCACATTACAAATAGTGTTCTGGAAGTAGAGGAACAAAATGAGGTATTTCGGCAATCAATACAGTAATGTGCAAGAAGATGGATATTATTAAAAAAAAAGAAAAAAAGAAATCAAAGGCCCTGGCTGGCACAACCATCATCTTGCGTTGCCTGCTGGAATCAGATAAGGAGTCGGTGCCTTCCAGTAAAGGATGTTCGGCCCCGGGGCAGTTCAGCCTGACGGATATCCTTTTGACTGGCAGACCAATTCTATCTGGAAACGGACAAAATCAAAACATTTAGGCAAGTATCTCCAGTTTTGGCTCACGGAGACATAAAAAGGGGCAAATTATGGTTTGGTGGTCTGAATTAAACAAGGTTCTGAGCAGTTTGGAGAAAAGGTCCTTTTGCAACCCCTCTGCTGTCCTGTAAGCAAGATGCTTTTCACCACATACATCACGAATATGATTTCAACAAAACCAAATCACTTCAGCATTATGCTTACAGTGTGTCAGAACTAGTGCGAGTGCTTGTCTCAGATTAGTTCTTTGTACTGTGAGGAAAGAGGGAAGGCGGAGTGGAGGAGTGTTGCGGGGGGGTTGCAAGATGGGGGAACAATACAGACACAATCCCAGTTGAAAGAAATGATTTGCACAATTTTCTGAAAGAAGTATTTGTCCGGTTGGATGGTTCTATCAAAGCCCAACAGACATGGCGGTGCATGATTTAAATGACGTGGTGAGCTACAAAGCCGACGAGATGTCGGGTGCGAGTCATTTCTCAGCTGAACGCTCTCCAGGTAAACGCAGATAATGTGCTCTCGAGTTTCTCCTTCTTAAAGAAGTCTCATTTTTACAGATGGCTCTGACACGAGCTCCGCCGGAGCTTCTGTTCTCGGAGCTTAGCTTGTACAACAGTCACTCGAGAAGATAAAAAGACATCATGGCCACACTTCATGTCTGTGATTTCATCCCAGTAAAAAGTATTGCTGGAAAGTTCAGTCTTTTTTTTTGATACCCTTTAATTTTAATCTTCTCACTCATTTTCTAAGACCTTTAAGATGCTTACTACTAATCCCTTGAATATGAGTGATAAACTCAAACAAGAAAGGTAAGTGAGCAGTGGATATAATGAAGTGACGACTGTGATTTTTAAAGCTTTGCATTGAATCATTTGCGCCTATTGTTACCTTCAATTTTAAAAACCCCGCAGTTTTCCTGGGGACACTTCTTTCCAAGCCATTTGTACTTGAAAACTTCCTGAGGATGAACTGCAGATTTTTGAGTTTTATCGTCAATGAGGGACCATTGGGCATAATGAAGTTCTGTTTCCCAGCGTGAGTTTGGGAGGCTCATGATTACAAATGCTTCTCTCATTGTCTCCCATCATCTCGGCCCTAATTGAAGACAATATAATGAGACAATGGGGTCTCGCTCATCATTCTGCATCAGTGGCATTCTCTTTGGAACGTGCCAATCTGTTATAAGTTGGGCAGAATTGGTGGGCGGGATGCATCTGTATATTTGAACACGCTCAAGCTTGTTTAATTTGGACCAAGAAGATGGACAATTAACCTCCAGCTCCCAAGGGGGCTGTTCATTTTGGTCAGCTTCCCCACTTCATGGCTGCCTGCCCTTGTAAACACTCCTAGACGTGTCTGGGATATGCTTCATGGGGGTGGGGCAGGGTTTGTTGGCGGGAAGGTCTGCCACTGGAGGAGCTGTCTTGGATGATTAGGACGGCAGAATGAAGAGGGTCCCTCTGTGCCTGGCCCCTTTCACCTGACTAATATGCTCTGAATAACTCTGCCTCCACCCTGCGCTTGTTGTGGGTTTTGGCGGGAGTTTAGTATGAGGGGGAGGGAATGGGGACTAGGTATTGCTGTGGTGAAAGTGTTTGTCATCTGCCCCCTGGAGGCCTACATTGGCCCCTTTGTCTGTCTGCCAGGGCGATAAACTTAAATCACACACGCTGCACTTATGCAATCCTAACATCTTAAGTTTTAAAGAGAGGATTAGCAACTAAAATCCAAAATCTAAGTTTAAATTAATAGAAATCACCTTTTTCTTGTATAGTTTTACATAAATTAAAGCTTGTTTTATGGTATTTGTGCAGAGGGTAATTTTTTGGGGTTGCAACCAAGTGATCTAAAATGCGTCTATAGTTTCAAAAAGTCCATCTTTGTATGAAAATTAAAGAAAGAAAAAAGAAAAGATTCATTCAACACTGCACAAAGACCAACAAAGACACTACTGAGTCCCAGCCAGATATCACAAGTTAGACGGAAAACACAAAAAAGTCTTGCAGTACTCTGAGGAGGCAAAGTCTAGCTGTGACTGATAACATTTCTGCAGGTTTTAAGTTCTGAGGGATAAATGGCCTCTACGGCTTTTCAGTTTAAGTCATTTCACAATTTGGAAAACCCAACGCATTCCTCATTCCCATTAGGAAAATAAACTTGAAAACAGCCTTCTAATATCCCCAATTTGATTATGTTTGAAATGTAAGTGTTAATGACTCTTAGGAATTATAAAATTGATTTTCCCCATGATTGTGGTAGATGTGTTCAAAGCTACAGTAATGGCCTTACATTACCTAAATGTGCCTTAAACCACATTTTGAATTTGCTTTCACAGAGAAAGGCATTCTAATATCCAGCATCAAGTGTCATTTAAGGTTTTTTTTGTGATTGATTAACATGCATCGGTGCATTAGATTAAAAAGGTAAAGGCATGAAGTTTATTAATTGTTTCTTCCATATGAAAACATATTCAGTCCGAGAATAAGCGATTTAAAAAAAATAAGGCTACACCTTCTTTTGACATTGATTAGTTCTTTTTCGTGGTTTCAATCATTTCTTTTCAGAAATTTTACCTGGATGGGTATTGAGGAGTCTTCTTGAAAGACAGAACAGAAAGTATAAAGAGAAATATATGCATAATATCTAAACATGATCACTCATACCTGCTTTAGAAAGTTTTTGACCAATGTTGAGGTACCTTAAAGTGCAGAATCTATCAAAGCCACTATATGTGTGCTGCAAAAACAAACCCATCATCCTTAATTGCAACGTTTTCTCAAAATAAACCAAGCATTAACATTTTGCCCAAAATATTAGATTAAAAACATTTTTTTTAGTCTTTTATGATCAGTGTGATCAAATGAAGAAATACATTTTTTCATTCATTTTTTAGATTTTTTTCCCCTCCATGCCAGATGTATGTTTTTCTGGCAACACATCACTGACCATCTATTAAACTGGAATTTTGAAACAGCAGTTAAGAAACATTGAGTACAGAATACTTCTGACCCTTTGTCATATTATAATAGTGTCACATTCATGTATTTCAGTCTCATCCTATTACTATAAAACATAATGTAAAATTTTATTGCCAATGTAAAGACAGTACAGCAACAATTTAATCAGATAAAGAAATAATACAGAAACTCTTTGATGTCATACTTAAAGACCCACTCCAATCATCTTTTGATCTATTGTAAAAGTGTTCCCAGTGGTATTTTAAATATGATAATGTCAATAAAAACAAAAAGTAGTTTTCTAGGATATAGTTTCTGCAGCGCTGCAGGAGTTTATTAGAAATTTGCCTCTGAGTTGTGGGCAGAACTGTTAGCGTAAGGCCTCCTCCATTTGCTATCATCCATCTGTTTACATGCTCTCCCGCTAGCTTACAGCCCCTCCCAACCTCAAACATAATATTTGCGATGCAGCAAAAATGGGGGGCGATATTGGAGCTATCCTGCCGTGTAGTTTTGAGCTAGATGCCAGCTTAGACTAGAGAAAAACCTTTTTGGGTATATTTGATTGCAAATGGATACATAGGAATGGAGCAGTGCAGGGAACTTCATGTGGCCTGCCAATTGTAGCACCTATGTCAATGTCCAAACCATTTCAGCTGCTTTTTTCTTTATCTGCTCTTGATTTGATTTAAGTAGAGAAATACCCAGAATCTTTAATTATGTCCTCCATCATGAGAAAAATGCTAAAAGAACATGTTAAAAACACCAAAAACATGATTTTTAATTGGTGTGGGTCTTTAAATATATACATAGATATCAAATATGTCAAAGTTAAAGAAATGCAGTAAATTACTTTCTTTTATTGTGGAATTATTTTGGATGTTCCTAAATGTATATAAGAAGCACATTCTCTGCTGATTGTGTAAGCTGCATTTAGTGGCTTTACACCAATATTCATTATAACAGCTTGACATTTGGGTTAGAGAGGTGAAATGTGACATATTTTTGTGGATTTTGTCTGCCTTGTTTTTTATGCAGTTGAAAAAACATCTTCTGGATTTTTCTCTATAACCTTTGTGTCAGTTTCTTTTTAATTTTTTTATGGCTAACATTTTTTTTGGAAAGCAGACAAAATGTCATAGAAGTTTGTGTGTTTAGGAACGAGCTCTTATATGTTTTGTCCATAACTCTTGGATTTATGGACAAGATGGTGCTAGTCTGAACGACTAACCATTTTGAAGAAGAAGGGAAGTCATCAAAGAAGCTTCAATTTTTAGTATGATTTCTGAAGCTCACTGATATATTGAAATTTCTAAATAACACAAAACTCCTCATAAGACAAGAACACTTCAAAATGATGCACATAAGTTCTCCAACAAGGACAACAAACTCTCAGTTCCTTGGATCTAATATTTTTTAAGGGTTTGAATTAATATACACTAGATAAACTGAGATCCTGAAATAAAAGATGCCAACTTCAGGGCAGAATCACTGTGTGGACAGGAAGCCCTCAAGGTTTAGAGCATGTTTGCCATATTTTACCCAGGGGCATTCAACAGTCTGTACATGCAGAAACAGATACACACAGTTGGAAGCCCAAGCTACTGTTTTCCCTCATATCGCAGCAGGAGTCTGTCTTCATCTGTTCTATTGATTAATGAAGTAGGCGCAGCGGGTGTCACATGGAGGCAGGCGTCCTGAAGGAAGGCCGTGGGTTTGCGCAGGCGGCACAGACGAGCCACGCAAAAACTCATGCATCCTCTGGAGCTGTATCTGTCATGTACTCCCTGTCTGTCACAGCAGACACTGTGGAAAATGGCAGCTACGACACAGAATTCCATTTCTGAGAGAGGTGGCTCACATGTGGTTACAACACCAAAACACACCACGCCCTCTTCTCTCAAGCACTATATGCATCTTAGACTGTGAGTGCACTTAAGCTGGAAAGACTTTTTTTTCTTCTTTTCAATAAATCTGTTTGTAGATTAGTTGGGGTTAATGATCCAATTGCCCCGAAGCGGCAGGAGAGTCCCTGTGCGCGCACATGTGTGTTTTGACTATTAGATCCTCCTCTTCTCTCCTGTCTCCCTTACTTCCCATTGAGACATTCCTCAGGCACCATTAGAAGAGCAGTATTTATGCTATAAAGAACCTGTGTTTGCAGAGCCATGACTGGGACCACGGCTAAAACTGTCTTGACTAACCTCAGAGGCCAATCCCGGTATTTTCTTTGCCTATATGAGAAGTCATGAGCTGGGGACCCAAGAGCTGTTTTTAGAACTTTTCCATTTAAATGTCATGCATTTTTGACAAATAAAAAACAAAGCTATGTATTAGGAAACGCATATATGTAAATATATGTTTTTTTAAATTTGGTGGTCAGTTTTATGTTGACATTGGAGTTTAAAATTAGCTTCCCGTCTAAACCAGAAGTGGTCCCCTGCAAATGAAATTCAGCAGTGCTGAGTCTAGCGAAGTCGGCGGGTTCACTGAGGGTGTGGTCAGCTGAAACCCACCGTCTTTCCCCACAAACTCTTTTAGAAGACAGCCTCTCATGCAAGGCTGGATAGACAGAACAGTGTGTTAAATAGAAAGAGAGGGGAGGGGGGGGTGCATTTTTTTAAATGACCTCCCTCCACCTACATTTTTCCTTCTTCGTTCCTTCTCTTCCTCTCCTCTGGTGTTCCTGTTGAGGCATGTCTTCGTACCCGCCAACCAGCATCACTTAGAGCAGGGATAAGGGGGAATGGGGGAGGTGGGGAGAACAGACAAAGAAGCACTGTCGCTGCCTTGTTCGAGGGTCCACACCCGACTGGAGGGGAGCTCTTCGGAGGGGCGCAGATGAAGAAAGAGTGACTGTGGAGGTTTATCACTGAGAAAAAGAGATTAGAATGAATGGGAGGGTAGCAGAGTTGGCTGTTCTGTTTACAGTAATAAAGAGAACAAGCAGTGCCAGTCATTTTCTTTTTTTCACCCGTGCAGCTGGCACACTCGCAGTAATGCCACAGTTTGAGGGGAGTGTGCGTGAGTGACAGGGGAGGGATGAGGTTGGTGCATTGTTTTCTGGCCTTTGTGCCAATATTTGCTTAACCCCTCATGCTTTATCTGTGCAGCTGTTTGCTACAAATGAGATGGCGAAAAGAATGTTTGTGTGCTCAATGGTGGCTGTCACAGCTGTTAGCAATTTCATCAGAACACTGTAAGACACCCGCTCCATGCAGACTCACAAAACACACCATGTCAATTGTTTCAAAGGCGTACAGCCATGATAAAATTATCCAAATGGTGCATGTCAACTCAGAATATATCAACAAAAGAAAGGGGTGGGAAAAAAAGACATATTACCAAAGCCAACACAGTGTGCAAGTTTTTTTTTTTACAGCCACCTTATTAGTTTTCATCCTGTGAGCTATTTTTTCCAGCAAGTAACAGAAGTTTTAGTTAATAAGCATTTTTGTTTAAGCCATGAACTAAATTAATTTTTGAATAATATCCTAAAACAGCAGTCTTTTTTAAAGATGTTTTTTTAAAGCTTTTTATTCAACAAATAGAATACTAAGTGTGTTTCTTTCTCTTCTTCTCTTCGCTTTTCTATGTTAGGTCTTAAAAAGATGCTGGCACAAGGATAGTGCTTTCTGCGTGTTGGCCCTCACCAAAAAGAAGAAGGAAGCAGTTGCAGAGAAGAGATTAAAGAGATGTAAGAAAGCTCGGTTTTCTTCCTGTCTCACCCTCCATCTTTGTTGCTCCTCCACCTGGTTCTCTGGGTCAGTTATGCACCTGGAGCGGGTTTGATGTTTGCATGTGTGCATGCTTTTTGTTAGGTCTGAGACTAAGCATGCTTGTTTTGTGTCTTTTGGAGCAACAGTCGGCAGGTGAAGAGCCTATCATCCTGTCTGAGTCATCCACTGCAGCCCCACTTCACTAGTGTTTGCATCTTCTGTTTTTTCACATTCATTTCTCAGAGTTGATGAAGTGTCCGCCAGAAGTTTTTGTAACGATGTTTTCATTGTTGTTGTGTCGGATTAACCGTTTGAGTTTTACAAAAAACTAAACGAAGAATCCTGAATTTTAAAGATGGTCTGCATAATCACCCATTTATTTGAAATTCAGAAAGAGCATGACTCAAAGCTCCTATATTCACATAATTAACTTTTTTCTTTTTAGAAGACTTATGAAATATCTAAAACATAATTTATTGTACAAACTGAAGAAAAGAATAAAGATCACTGGAGAAGCAACAGATATTAAATATATCTTTATTTTTTTTAACAAATAGAAAAGAGGTGTTGGGAGAATCACACAACCAAGTACTATCAGAACGATTTTTGTAGAAAACTTTTATTTATCGATAATCCTTTTACAGAATCTTCCTAGAAAGTCACTTAAAAAAATCTGTAAAAAAAGTGTCTTATGGCAAGTGACTGTGAATATTATATAACGTGTAGAGAATCCCATCCTAAAAGTTACAACACCTACTTAATTAAAGCTCAATCTGAGGAATGTTTCTCTACCCAAATACCCTGTTTTCCATGTAGTTTTTGAGCGGAGCTGAAGTTAAGCAGGTCTTCACAAACTGTAGGCGAGCTGTGAAGGTGGAGGCGGAGACTACTTAGCATATTCATAGAACCACACATTCTAAATGAGGCAACGGTGTTGAAGTACATATAAGCTCTTTTAAATCAAGAGCGGATTACTTTCACAGGAAAGAAAAATATAGATAAGGAGTTTTGAAGAGCTGAAATAAGCTTTTAGTGCTTCAACAAATGCTGGTATATGAACTTTAAATCCACACCGCATAGAACATTTTTTAAAATGCAAAATCTTTCATTTTCATGTTATCTCTATTCATGGATGTGTATTTGAAAATATGCACTTTTAAAAAAAATTAACATTTCTTTGTTTAATATAACATGAATCCCGTATGGCACTGTCAAACTCATCCAGTGCTTGCACAAATCATTTATAAAATATATATAGAATCCAGTGAAAAGTAGGAAAGAAAAATAAATATTTTAGAGATCTGGTGAAGGAAGAAAAAGAAAATACATTTTTACCTTGATAAACAGCATAGCCTCAAGGCACAATACAGAAAAGAAGCCCGGTGAGGAGCCACCTTATTGTTTTAACCAAGTTTTAGCGGTTCCCATAGTGAGCAGTTTCTCAGAGACTAATCTTCCTCTCTCAGTGTGAGGCTGCAGCAGTACTGGATCATCGACTTTCATGCAGCCATTAACAGAGCGTTTGCATCTGCGTCTGGTAAACCGCTATACACAGACAGATGGACGGTTAAAGAGGAAAGGCAGAGGAAGAAGAAAGAAAAATGTTGTTTCCTTCAGTTCTTCTCTGCCTCCCTTTTGTTGAAAACACTCTTCCACTTCAACCTTCAACCCAGAGGTTATTATAGCAACGATGTGATTTTTCTTCAAAGCTTTTATTGGCTTCCTTCCAGGCTGCTTTCATTCAGACATAATTCCATCCGTCATTCCTTATGTTCTTCTTTTAATACACTAAAAATACAGGATATTACTCTTTGACTGAAATTGTTATTTTTTTAAAAACAAATTACTTTCAATAAAGTCATTTTGTTCATTTGACTGTTTAAAATTGTGTGTGTGGGGGGGGGCTTTAGTAGGATTTTTGCTTCAAGTTGATATTAATTTATTTCTTTTTTCTGGGTAAGTTTGCTTTCTTAAGAGCCCGAGCCTGTCTTCTAGCTCTTAATTTTTTAGTATGCCTTCGCAAACCAACTGGTCCTTTGTGTTCCCACTCTTTTAAGCCATCAGTTCCATAATCTTTCCCAATTGTCCCTTTTTTCCTCTTTATATTTATAATTACTTTTACAAATGGGTGTTCTATTTTCTTCTGTTAGACATTGAACAAAAAAACTCCAACTTTGTACCCAAAATACAAGAATAATGCATTTAGAGAAATGACCTACTGGCCAAATTGCTCTTTAAAAGCAAACAAAACAATCAAAAATAGTCAGTTCTGTACTTGTTTGAAGTAGAAATGTCTTCTTTCATCATCCCTTAGATGCATGTATTATGTATTTGTCATGTGGGATTTGTGCAGGCAAATGTTGCTCTACACAACCCCATTGTTTAAGGGACTTGTCAAAAGCTGCATGAGTCGAAGGAAGACAGAAAGACAAGAGGTGAAGAATGTTGTGAAAAAATATCCCAACATGGTCCTACTGCTTCCTCTTCCCCCCTTTTTTCCTCTCAAGGGCATCTTCCCATTGAACGAGAGCTTTTAGAAGCCACCAAGTTTGTCAAGGGTCCTGCTCACAGCATGCCAGTTGGGCCATGCCATGCTGACAGCCAACAGGGGGCTGATTGCTTGCTGTACCTGGCTCCACTCATTAACTCTTTCACTGTCAGTATTCAGACTAACACAATAGATGGCTGCTGTTACTTGAAGGATCCAGGGCCGGTGCTGTTATAGACTTCTGCATGTTCCAGGGAACGGCACCAAAGTGACCAAAAGAGCCTTACTTTGGGGCCACGTGGATTCTGGCACGGCCCAGCTGATATGCTGTGAGTAAGCCCCAAACTGGACTCGACTCGAGAGGCAGGCCTTTGGTGTCCATTTGTACAAATGAAGCCAAGGCTCAAGCCACAGCTTGCCACTAGGTTTCATTTTTCAAATGCACGCATACAGGAAAATGACAAGCAGATGAGTCACTCTGTCTTGTCATATTGATTTACTGCCGCACTGGGGGACAGAGCGAGTAATTGTTAGTTTCATGCTCTCGCAAAATAGCCAGTGCACGATGCACAATAGTCTGGAATTATGAGGATGAATACCCTCTTAGCTGGGGAGTGACCATGAAAACCTACAGGACAAGTGGTGAAAGAACTGTCTGCATAAAGGACTGAGTGAAACAACAGAGTGCTTTTCTGTCAAAGACACATTCACAAGGTGGAGGCTCAGAAGGAGCTGTTGTGTATAAAGCCACCACGATTTGAGATAAAGATGAAAAGACTGATGATGTGGAGTGGGGGGCCAGACAAGAACTCAGAGTGGAAGTTAACGACAAAGAGAAACAGATGCCATTTGTAGCGTTATCTTCAAAAAATCAGAAAAATAATTGTCCTTTGATTGCTCTTCCCCTTTAGATCAAAGTGTTGAAATAAAAAAAATAAAAAAAACACTAAAATTATCGTCAATGATTACTTTAGAGTTGCCTTGCGAGAAAACAAGGATTAATGGAGAGTGACAGAATGGCATTAGAGGAAAAACAGAAACACACGGAGAAGGAATATAACCCACAAAGGTGCTATTCAAGTCCAATACAAATCCTAAATCAGGCTGTAAAAAGCATAAATGGGAAAAAGATTTTTATAGACTCAGCAGGAGAAGCCTGCAAATGACTGTGCTTCCACAAGCAAGGCTATGTTAACTGAGAAAAGTGACGTTTCAGAATGAAAAACATTTTCATTTCATTAACTTCTTGATTCAAACTTCATTTTCAAACCCACGTGGAAACAAGAGTGAACAGAATTTTTTGAGAACTGCGAATATTCTCTCACTTTTACATGAGAAATATAATATAGTTTATTTATGGCACAGACCCAGATGTAATGGAGTTATAGAGAAAGTGGGTTTTCTGATTTCATAGACAAAACTAGTGTTAGCTGATGGAAATAAAAATAGGTTAGATAGTGGTTATTACAAATTTATTGACTTACAGTAATGTAGCTTGGATGTCATTTAGGGAATTTTATTTCAGCTACCCCTTTGTTCATTTTCCCTTTGATACCTAAATTCTAGTAATTTTACCTTTAGTTCAACACTTACGAGTCTAACTTATACCTGATTTGTTGATGAGTCGTCAGGGCCAAACTGCCACAGTGCAGGAACCGTCTAACACTTGGCTTTCTTGTGCCGGGCTTCACCGTTGGGTAAACGGATGAAAGAGCAGTCAAAGGCAGTCTCCTAGGCTTTTCATAATGCGTCCCGAGAGGAGACAAAGGCCTGCATTCACTGCTGTGTGTCGATAAGACCTATCATTAGTCTGCCATTGGAGGTATTACTGACACACACAAACACTTGCACGGATGTACACAGCATGCTGTCGGGTACTCATTCTAGCACCCATTTTTTTTTTCCACACGGCACGCATAAATATTCCCGTGCGTGCCAGAGGGGAAAGAGGCAGCCAGGCTTGACTTGAATCGTATAAAAGCAGAGGAGTGGACCCCCTGCTGCTTTCCCATCACAGCAGAAATCCCTCTGCCTCACACAGCAGTGGCATCCATACTCAACTATATGTTGTGTTCATGTATTTATGCTCCTTTCAGTATAGCTGCAACTTTTGGCAGCGTTTACGCACTTATAGATAAGAAATGCCAGTTCCTATGTAAATGATGCATCTATAAACAGAAAAAAAACGCTCTCACATTTATTTATTTATTTATTTATTAGGGTAATATCTTGCAAGAATCTGTAGATTAGACATTTTTTCAGTCATTTACCACATCCAAAGCTTTGGGTTGGATTAAAATCTATGCAACTGATTTGCAGAATATTAACCAACTAATAAGACTAAGAAAATAATTTAATTTATGTCAATAAATTAGAAATACTTTTTTTGTGTAAGCCAATTTTTGTCCTCCACTTTGCCATTATTTTGTACAATTTTTTTAAATAACAAATTGTGGGTAAACCATTTCTCTCTTTCCATTGAAAGCATCAGTACATGTCTAACAGTTTGTAATGTAAAGCTTCTGTCCGCAGTAAAGCAGATTGATGAATTCCAACCAAATGGTTAAAAGGGCCCGTAAAAACCGGCAGTCATCTTGATGATGGAACTCCTTGTTTACAGTAATAATACCAATGTCCTTGAATAAATGAACTATTGACTTATTGATGAGAAAATGGGACACGTGTTAGATTTATTTAGGAAGATAGGAGTGAAATTAGGTGCAGAGGAGGAGCTGTTCTTTATGGGAGTTTGTGTGTCTGTCAGTTCAGAGGGAGGGGAGGTGGGAAGGTGGCACTGCTGTCTTGGCTCTAAGTAGATGATGGACCGTAGCTCGTATTCCCATTCTCTCTCATTAGGTCGTCCCCACGAGAATATATGAGGTTACTTACCTTCCTTTGCTCCCTGCCGAATGCCGAGCATCGGATCAGGGTCATTAGCCTTGCTACTTGGAACAAATGGCTTTCGATAGCATCTCAGCTAAACTACAACTGAAGCAGATTAACTCCTTCATCCTTGAAGGAAAGTATTGATAACAATTGGAAGGACAAAGTTTATTTTTAGTTATTTTTGTTATGCATTTCAGAGAATCTTTTTTTAGCTCCAGAAATTGACAGTGTTTTCTTTCTTGGGTCTTGGAATTCGGCTGCTCTACAGCGAAACATCACAGCTGATTGCTTGAGAAACAAAAAACACAGATGGAGAAATGGGCAGCAGATCAAAGCACAAGGAGGATTTGTCTGGCAGATAAGTCACTGGGGTCCCGCCTGAGCAGAGCTTCTCATTGTGCTTCTGTATGTGCTTTCATGTTTATATGTGCACGCTACGCGAAAACTCCAAACAATGTAAATTTGAGGTCATGCAAGAGAACTCCATCTTCTCAAGATCCTCTTTTGTTGAGCAGTTTCTTCCACGTGGCCCCCCATTCAGTTATGCAGTGGTGTAACATAGCAAAGTAAAAAATACTTTAATACAGTATCTGTACTTTTAGTTGTTTTTTTTGCCATCTTTAATATTTACTTGGGTATTTTCGGGATTCCCTTTGCAGTAAAAGTGCAAAATATACTGTATCAAAGAATAAAACTAAAAAAAAAATGTGGGAAAATGTTTTTTTTCACTGCATTAAAAATTCTTCATAATTCCTCAAAAGCCTTGTACGTGTGCCTAAACACCTAAAAACCTCGGTATTACATTTGTATCATTTATTTTTCTCTAATTCGTATTTAAAATTAAGTTACCTGAAGCTTGTGTCTATCTTAACTTTGTTGGGTGATATTTATTAGGGAGTCATACAACACAGTTTATCTTAATTAACATCAAAATAAAGCAACAATAGACATTTTGGGTTTGAATCAAGAGATTGAGAAGAGATCTCTCAACTTGTCTTTCATTGTTGCACATGTGATCAGGTTTAAAAGCATTCTAAACGCAATAATATCACCCTAACCTCTACTTTTTCCATACTTTAGTTAGTGCAAACAAAACTATTTTTTATACTTAAATCTGTTTTATTTCGGATACATAAAGACTTTTGGTCAACTAGAATTTTAATGGACAAATTTAACATTTATTGGTAAATTTCTTGCAGAGTCAATACAAAGTTCCTTTTTACAACACTGCAGATGTCTTTCCCTCTATTTACAAAGTGTGTATCATTTTGCAATCATTAATATTAAAACTTTATTAGCTCATAACATTTTGAAAATCATTTACTGTATTGTTGAAACTTGCTAAATTATTGTCTGGTTCTGCTGGAGTCTTTACAAGTTTCCTTATGGAAGATGAGATAATGACTGTAACAAATCAAATTGCTTTTGTCAACTCAGAGAAAATACAGTTTTAAGAAAAAGTGTGACACTTAATATGTTTGTTTTCATCTAAGGTTAGCATGTTCACCAAAATGATTTTTCCATAAGTCATCGGGGTGAGGTTTGTGGCCCATCGACTCAGGGTGGTGGCGGTGAAGGGGGGGGGGGGGTCAGAGGTCTGTTTTGAGCAGAAAGACACTCCCAGAGGATGGATATAATTAAGAGTAGCTGTTTTTGGTGGAGGGTTTTTGGGTAAATGTTCTGGGTGGTCTAGCTCTACATATTACAAACAGGCGAAATATTTCCAATAAAAAATAGACAACGCACAGAGATTGACATATATGGTGAAAGGAAGGAAAGTAGGTGGTCCCTTTGTTTACCGCTATGCTACCTACGTTGGTTGTTTGGTTGGGGCGCAGCAGAATTGATCAAAGTAGCTGGTAAATATATCCGACATTCACAAATGCACACCTAAATGGGACTGCTGTGCTTTAGATGTTTAATTTTAGCCTCTCCTATAAGCCTGTATTTAGGCTAACAGTGGAAGCTATATGATACAAAAGGGGTTCATGTTACCATAAAAGCCATAAAGATTTATTTTATTATTGTTTTTGAAATATGTTGGGGTTTTTTTTGGGTGATTTTAATTGTTATTTTTTTTATTTATTTTTATTTATTTTTTGAATGAGCAAAAGATTTCATTTCTTAGGTAAAACGAGAGTAAAAATATTATTAACATCTATCTGACAGTCTTATATCATGTCAAACCTCTTAATTTAAGTTTACTGCATTTTCTATTTACCCGCTATCATATTTTTGGAAAATCCATAACATTTGTTAGTTATTTATTGGGAGTTTATGGACTTACAACCTTGTCAATTTTCTATTCTATATTGGACAAATCTGGAAACTAGCTGCAGTTCATTTGAAGCTGCCATCAATTTGGAGAGAAGGAATAACAACTGCACTGCCAGTCAAACCCACAACAAGGGCTTTTTGAGCACTCCTGATTAATAGTTTCTTCTTGTTAACACAAACACACATCAAAACTTCACATACCTGTTAATTTACAGCCTTTTTATCATCTCAGTTCAGTTATTTAGCCTGATGGGAAAACATAGACGCAAACTGTTGCATTTTTAACACATCAGTTCCTCCGCTCGCTCTCTGTCGGGGCTTTAAGATGGACTTACCTTCCCTGCATTTTGCAAGTCTGCTTAGTGAAGCGTGAAGGAAGTGAGAATGCAGGAAAAGGGAGTAATGGAAGAAAATAAAACTTGTTAGGGAATGGTTACAAAAATCAGCAAATTAATAAATAAAACCTAGTAATTACCATGCACACAAAAAAAGCATAAGTAGTTCATCCTGACAAATAGTAAATCATATATTGTGGCAGATGTCAGTGTATAATAATTCAGAAGAGAAAAACTGCAAAGAAGCAGTTAGTAGACATGAAAGGTTTAATTTTTTCATGCACAGTGAGCAGGTTTCACAGCGCTGCCCTGTTTCATAGTATTTAACATCAAAG
Source organism: Oryzias latipes (assembly GCF_053564925.1). Classification (NCBI taxonomy): domain Eukaryota; kingdom Metazoa; phylum Chordata; class Actinopteri; order Beloniformes; family Adrianichthyidae; genus Oryzias; species Oryzias latipes. The sequence goes on from NC_136240.1 coordinate 14,086,168, forward strand.
TGAGGTATGAACAATTGAGGCAATTTTTCTTACAGCCAAGGTCAGTCATTGTTCTTTCTCTGTAAATGCGGATCTAGACTGAGAGGAACGCAGGAAAACCATATTTAACTGTCCCGTTACAGCATTTTTATCCTTTGCCTAAGACTTAAGATGGATTTTTGTCTTGTAGGGGTCTTTTGGCAAGTTTTTGTATCATTCTGCAATGATACTCTTGTTTTTGGGATAAACTTAAAGTCCTTCAGTGTAGCGCATTTGCACATCTACAGATCTTCATTTACTTACATCCAGCTGCATACGTTTTTTTTGCCAAAGGGTAAAACAATCTTACAGCATAGATGATGGAAGTAAAAAAAAAAGGACTCAGAGGGACTACTTAAAGAATGAACAGTAGGTTGCAGAAAGATCTCATTAATGTGGCTAAAGAGGCTTAAAAAAAAAGAAGCAATAATGAAGATAACTTCCACCGGATCTTTGATGTGCTTATTCACCCCAAATTACCAGCTGCTTTCAGGATGCACACGATGACTCATTACCCGACACAATGGGAGGCCAAATGAATCAAAGAAAATTTCTGGGGATACAAGAAATAACATAAAAGTACGGAGACGAGTCAACAGAAAAACGGACAGATAATTATTATAATCCTTGTTTTTTTCCACAAAAATTACATGAAGTTGACAGATATGTACTATAGCTTCATGAAAAAAGAGTGCTAAATTATTATTATTTTGACAAATCAAGATACAAGGTGTGATACTGCAGAAAATGTGTATATATTAGTCAAAAATAATGTACACATGCATAATTTTGTAGAAGGAGTCCAGCATGCGTTAAATTCTGCTGCTTTGCTTTTTCTTCTCACCCCCTTCATCTGGTCAGCCTATGATTTTATACTCTGAAATTTTCTTTTTGATATTTCATTCTGTCTCGCATCCCTCTCAACCTCATCGTGCTCCGGGAATATTAGAGCCATCTCTACAGCATAGAATGCATTACGATTACACATAATACACAAATTTGGAATTATGTTAAAAAAAAAAAAACGCCTTTATTACAAACACGTTACACGGGTAGCTGCGTTTTTTTAATTGACCCGGATCTGATTTTTGCACTCAGCAAATAGACTTTGATTTTATATTTTTACAAAAGTGGTGGTTTTCTGTGCTAAAAGCACCTTTGTTTCTTTCCCTAATAAATCACTTTAATGTACACACGTGCTGGCTCCACATCCGTGTTTCTCAAGACCACCCAGGGTGTTGATAGTCTTTTGGTTCAGAGTGGGCTGCTTGTTCGTATAAAATCACGTGAGTTCTCTGGAGGGGCTAGCTTATTAAAGCAAATATTCTTCCGACATCCGTCACTGCACCTCAATAATTCGAGGCCCTCTCACCTCCACGAACATACAGTCGGAAATGGAGCCACACGTGAACCCCTAAGTGTTATTGTGGAAAACAGAGGAATACAACAATATGATTCAGTTGTCTGTGTGTCTGTGTCCGTGTTTGCGTATGTGTATATCAGCTGTACTCTTGGGTCAGTGAGTGTGTGTTGCATTTCAATGACAATGTTTTACCATACGACACCTGAATTTCATCCTAAGCTTTCTTCTCCCCTGTTTGTTTTCTGCCCAGGTCCAGACATGAAGGAGGCACGCAAGCGTACACACACGCTCAGCGAAATGGCACCTTGAGGCTGTCTGCGGTCTACCACCACCCCACCCCATTCACACACACACACACCTACACACACACACAACTGTTACAGTAAAGGAAGAGACCACCGAGTCAGAAAGATAATAATAACGGAAACGCTTGAAAACAAACCCATTATCCACCCTTGTTTTCTTCATTGAATTCAATGTTTTAATCAAATGAGCATGTGATTCATTAGGACAAGTTGGATTGTCTGTTCTACACTTTAAGTAGTTTTTTTTAATAAAAAAAAAAACTAATTTATACAAATTCTTGATCTATTTGAGCCTTTATGTTCATGCTCCATTTTTTTCTGTCACTCAAAATCTGTCTTGACAGGTTTAACAGCTCCACATCTGTTTCAACCCTCCACAACCAATTCATGTGACCCACCCAGAGTCCCTCCCAGGCTTCCCAGCTTCCTGCAAAGTATACCTCTAAAAGAAAAATGACTGGGGAAAAAAACTCTTGCGTGCTAAATTTATGGTGCAGCATTGCGGGAAAACCCTCCCTCGCTGTCTTAGTATTCACTTTCGTCCTACTCCTTCTCTACTTTGACTGAGTTTGAGAAAACTTCTTTCAAACGAAAATAAAATGCTTTTCATACTAGTTTGCATCCCCAATGTTGTACTCTAAATTTAGAGCAAGGGCTGCAAGATACAAAATTAGCTTTTCTTTTCAATAATGTTTGCTTAAAATTCCTTGGCTTTAACTGGTACACATCATTTCTAACAGAAATTTCTAAAGAAAATTCCTCATCAGTATAAAAACACTGATTCGTTTCAAAGAACATTTCCTTTATAACTTCTAAAAATACCTTACTTAGAATGGGTGTAAAATAACACGCAGGATGAGCTGAGATGGAATAAAGAAAAGCTTGGTTTCTACAGCTTAAACTGTGTCATAAAATCAGCGCAGCATGTTTAAATGCAGCTTAAATAGGAAAAGTGCATCATTTACTCCCAGCTTTAGGTTAACTGACGGCCCCACCCTCACAGCGGCCGTGTCACTAACCAGCACTAATGATACACTCCATCATTCCAGCTCCCTCTGCACAGGGGCTAGCTTGGTTAACCGTCGGCCGAGGGTGTGTGTGTGTGGGTGTGTGTGTGTGTGGATACATGCTTCGGCTATCAAAGCACTTTAGAATCAGAGAGCGAAGAACTCACACTGCTAATGGATGTGTCTATTGATGTTCCTATTTAGCAGCTCACTGTAAACGATAGGGCAATGATTGTGTTGAAGATGGAAGGAGGAGGAGGAGGACTGGGGGAAGAAGAGCGGTTTGGCTGGGTGATGATAATGACAAGGAAGGTTATTATTTGGCGCCCTATGGAGTCTCCTAACTGTGTGTGTGTGTGTGTTGCGAAACAGAAAGAGAGGCAAGCCCACTCTTCCGTTCATGTCTGTCCGTCCTCCTGCAGCCTGTTGTCTGTAACTCCCTTCTTGCTGCGTCTCTGCCTGCTTGCTCCTTTTATCAAATGACTACTGCTGCTCTTCATTCACTTGTGACTGCAATTTTTTAGGCCTATCTCAGATTTCAACATCTTCTTTAATTGAATAAAAAAAAAGCAAATATGGTTTTTAACAGCATGCTAAAGGCAGTAGGTTAAATACAACTTAGCTCCTTGTTTTTAAAACCAAAAAATACAACTTGTACTTGAAATAATAATTGGCCAACAAGTACATACTTCTTGTTCTGTTTTTGTCTTTAGTCCGGCTTTGTGTATGTGTCATGTCAGTTCCAGTAATTGTGTGTGTAACGAATACGAAAACAGTCAGCCTGTCAGCAGGTTTGGCAGGAGAGCACCTCCAGCTGGACTTAGACCCCAGCTCAGGTGTGTCTGTGTGTGTTCTGTGAGCGTGGCATGTCTGTTCACATCTGTCAGTGCAGGGACAACCTCAGGAAGAAGCAACCAAATAATGAAAACAAACATAGCTCCTTGCCAGACCCACAAACAGCACATCCAAACGCACACGTTTAGGTTTAGTTTAGTTATAAATCTAATCTTCACCTTTAAAAAGGGTTTGAGCCCATACCAATTATTATTTTACCAGTTCATATTTCTGTCTCCAATTGTCATTTTCAGAGATTTTTTTTCTTCTCATTTGTAGAAATATGTTCGCTGGAAAACTGCAGTAATTTCCAAAATGTCCTTGCAGTAAAAATCAATCTCCCGGTGTGTGAGTTTGTGTATGTCTATAATTGTAGGGCAGCAGATAAAAAGACGCAATTCCAGCTGTGAGGAGACAGAAAGAGTCGGCATACACACAATGTCTGTCTCTCAGACACACACACACACACACGCAGAGCTGGGGGCGCGTGAGCAGGTGAGCATTAAGTCAGGGAGCTAAACGGATCACTTCGCGGTATGATATCAGCAGACAGGCAGACTGGTGAGGCCGGTCTTTACCTGCAGGTAGAGAGCAACAACTTACAGCACCGTTGCCAAGAATTTCCTCCCTCAACTGGGGCTAAGTTCCAACCCCCAACACCACTTTTGAATTATGTTGCACAGTATTTTTTAAAGATTTTAAATATACTCCAATTATTTTTGGTTTTTGGCTTCTTGAAATTTTTTATCTTTATTTTGCTAATGCAGAAAAAAGTCTAAACTTGTTTCCAGAATAGCTGCAATTAAAAAGAACACATTTTTTGTTTTGTCTTTATTATCAATTTCATTTCTTTAAGGCAAATTAAGAAAGACAATTGGATTCTTAAATTTATTTTTGTTTCTGTTAATTTTAAACAAAAATATCATCCATTTCATTTAAAAAATAACAAAAATGTTGTTTTTTTTCGTAGATTAAAACATTAAATGGGAAAATGTTCTTTTTGGGAATCATTTTGTTTTTGTCGTCACTTTTGCCATGCTCCACAGTACGACAAAAGAACGGCATTCGTCCTCACGCAAACTTCTTTTTTTCGGCCTGCAATTTTGTCACCGCACCTTTTAAATCTTTTTGAAGCTGTCCCTCCTTCCCAATCTGCTCGGCACATGTGGCCTTTATCTGCGGCGTCCTCTATGACTAGCATAGTAATTCCATCCTGCCAAATGGCCTCTGAAGCTTCTGTTGCTGCTTCACAGAATAAACCGGGACGACTTTGTGTTTTTGAAGTAATATGGTTTCATTGGCTTTCAAGATCCCGATCGAGATCAACATTAGCCTGCTTTTTTTTTTTTTTCAAAAGCTCTTTATATTTAGCCTGCTTCTCAACTCTCACCACCCCATCCACTTATCTAAAATGATTCAGTGGTTAAATGTCAGAGCTGTCCATGCCATTAAGGCCAGCATGTTTGAAGGAAGGACACCCTCCCCTCCTCCTTCCTCTGTCTCTTCTTATTTCTCTCACTTTTCCCCTAGCTTCCACATCTTCTACCACCCCCATCCTTACTCAGCCGGGTTGGTTTGAGGGCTGATGTGCAGACCTTGTCATTCAGATTAAGGCCACATTGTCAGCTCAGGGCTCTTCTCTCTTTAGCTGCGTGTCCCGGATCTTTCTTCCCACTGTCACCACAGTCCTGCGGCTAGAGGAGACCTTATAAAGCTACGTTCCTTCTCATCCACTTCTGTCAATTCCAACACTGTCACTCAAATCACTGTCCAGGAGAGTGAAGGAACCCAAGTTAGCGGTGTCCCTCTCAGCAAGGACTGTGCTTTTTGGCCCAAGCTTAGGCAGCGTGTCATCAACTAACACATTGGTTTTTGGTCTTTGGCTTTTAACTTTCTTGGACTAGCTAGTTATTTTATGTCAAAAGCTTTTGTCTGTGTCAAAGGCAGGAGGAGGTGACTTATCCACCACATCATTTTAGTCACTCCTTATCTTTCTCTGGAAAAGTGGCCTGTCACGGTATTTGTCATTCCACCACATTGTGACTCACTGCCACATCTAATTACACAAGCTGTGGGGAAGCTTTTGATTCTTGTGCTTCTCAGTAACTGATCTTTTCTTGTTTTCTGTCTCAGGATGAGCTATGATTAAGCTCTGATAGAGTTTCTTTCCTGGTATTTGTACAAGCGGAAAGACACAATGAAGCAAGCACTGTGTGAGTCGGCACTCTCATGCACAGTGATTTCAGCATCGTTTACCTAACATGAAGCCATTGAGCCATGCCTCTCTAGAGGCCAAGCAGCTGTGCTTCAGTGCAGCACACAGCAAACGATTGCGGCCTCACCCCGGTGCTGTGAGAGTGACTGCACCAAGCCCTACTTTGAGTCAGGAGTTTCAGTATGACTCCTTGTTGCTAACTGCTACTGGCAGCAAAATACAACATGTTTCCGTGCACTCAGACCTGAGGTGATAACAACTGTGTGCAATGGAATTTAGATTAAACACTGTATACCCTTCTAGGATTTAAAGAGGTTCTTTTTAGCAGGGGAGCAAACCGCTGCATAGAGAAATCACTTGGTAAGGAAACAAACTGTTACAATTATTTTTTTATTCATAAATAATGCGTAAAATATGCTCTTATAAAGAACTGCATACATTTTGAAATGTTTGATCTATAATTTCCTCATCTAATGTTTAAAAAACTTCAAATACTTTCTGTGTTTTTTTATGTTTTAACAGCATTCTGATATTTTTTAGCAAAAAACAATATTCTAAATTAACATTAAAAGTTATGAGTGATGCTCTAATTTTTTAAAACTTGAATAGTCATAGTCAGAGAAACCTTTTAAGTGTCTTTCAAGGGTATTAAAAAGAGTGAATATGAGGGGTTAGAAGGTTTTCTGCCTGTTAAGAAGACATCCTTCCTCTTCATCTTCAAGTAGACTGTCATCCTTGGTCACCATCAGCTCTGTTCTTGCCCCGGTGAACATTCAACGCTGTCGGTGAGTTTGAGCTAAATTGAAGAAAACCATCGACCGTTGACTGTACCCTGTGGCCAGTCCTTGTCATCCGGTGTCCCAAAGAATAAAAGGAAAAAAGATTTCAACCTAGGAAACTTGTGCAGAGGAAGGATCGTGACCCCTTGAGAGATGGAGAAACTAAAAAAGAAAAGACTTCATTTTGTACAAATTTGCAACATTCTCCAGGCTTTTTTATAGCAAAGGTCACAATCAACATTCATTGCTGTCGGTGGGTTTAACTATGTGGAAGAGCTCACTGAACGATGAATGCAACTGTGTCCCAGATTTCTTCCAACCATCAAAGGAAATTCTGCTGCAGTGTGTTGATGGAGACATCATTTTATCTGCCTGATTTGCCTCAACCTCAACAACAGCGACATGGTTGGTATAAACTCACATTTTTTAACTTCAACATAATAAAAAAGAACAGTTCTTTCTTTAAAAAAAAGTGTCAAACTTTTTTTTCAATATATACATTCTGTGTGTCTTCTTTGTAGTGTTTTTCTGGAAAACTATTAAAAACCATAATGTATATACTCTACTGTTTGTTTTTTGACTTATTACCACACTAAATGTGTTCTTTTTAATGCATTTGACTTAATAAAAAATAAAAGCAAGGCCTCCTTTGTGTTTGCTTGATGCACATCTAAAACTGGTGAGAGGCACGACCATTAAAGCCTTTTTGTAGCATCAGAAATGTCACTAATCAAAGCAGAACACGAATGTGACGTACACATATTTTTTATGGGAAAATTATTTATTTGTTCTCATAGCAACATCTTAAGTTTCATTCTGTACTTTCTATTAAAAAGATCCACCACCAAAACTTCAGAAAATACATTTTTTTTAGCCGTAAGAGGTGGTATTTTGATTATTCTGCAGTGTCAGGAAAACTGTAATCAGTCTAAATATGCTTAACACACATTTTCAGGCCTGAAATTTCACCAATCTATTTGAATCCAATGTCTAGAGTTACTCTGACAATAAAGTCCACTGCTTGATCACTAGATATGAAAAACAGCTCAAGGGCTTTACTAAAGTCAAGACTTGTGTGCCCATACCAGCCACAGGGATCCTTTTAAGGTTTTAAATTCTCCTTTTACTGATGTGTGGCGCCCCACAGTGATCCAAGCTGAAATGAAACCACTTAAAAGAAGCAATGTGAAACTGAATGAGTCACATTAACAGTAAAGACATCACTTTCAAAATTGGTGGTGCAAAAAAACAAGAAGAAAAAAAACGTAGGAATCTTCTGTCAAGTCTATGATTTTCCCTTACAAATGAGGTTCACCTTGACTTTTCAAATATGTCAGTATATTTAGATTTTTTTCTTTAAGAGGATGCATACCAGTTTACAATAAATGCTTCTAACATTGACACAAATCAATTTTTAAACGCATCAAAGTACAGAAACTTCAGATATTACAGTATGACAAGGATTTCTTGTAACCCTTGTGCTATCTTATATAACCCCACCCTTGCATTGACGTGTTCTCCCTACCACGACAAAGGTGGATAAAGGTGGAAAGATTTCATGTAATCCATGGACACCAGTAAAGATCACAAATCATTGAAGAAAAAAGTTTCCGCGCAGTCTAGTGGGTTTAGATGACCAAACTCCCAATGTTAAAGTGCCTAGGATAGCACAAGGGATGAGAATCAAAATGATGGCTCTCTTCATCCACTAAAGGGACTCGTGAGCACAATATGAAGGATTTTAGTCCCTCCTTTTTTTCTGTGTGGTAAAAGTAATGGTAATTAAAGGCTAAACCGTCTTTTAAACTTCTCAAAATGTCACTATTTTGCACATTTTAGATCAAAAAAGGGGAAAAATGGCAGATTGTCAGACGACAATGGCTTTATTATAAAACATGTTATTTACAGTGTCTGCACATTTTTTTATTTAAACAGTGAATACGACCAAACATAAAGGAAAATTACTATCATATAACTCGTATAACAACAAAAAACCACTGCTAGGTCTCCTTTAACAGAGACTTGGTTTCAAAATGACTTACAAATGGATAAGACAATAACAAGCAGGTAGGGTCAGAGTCTACTTTGTTTAAGTCAAGCACGGTTAGGACAAGAAAGAAAAAAAACTCTAAACACAAGAAATATAAAGACATAGTTTTTGTTAAAGAGGTTGGTCTTTTAAAAATAACACGTAAAAATGTGTGATCTCTACCTTTTGCTTCGTTTGACAGACAGACAGAGGTTGGTCTCTTTTTTTTTTTAATTATGGGAATGATGCAAGGCATGGCAAGTTAGAAAGCTTATTCCACCTTTGTGGATCACAAAGTTGAGGAGTTTAAGTTGTTATCTTTTGCCGTGCAGTGCAGGGACCACCATTTGTCAATAGAGCACAGTGGGAAGGGTGGTGGACCTGGATGAAAGATTTCAGGTAGGAACGGGAATGTGGAGAAGAACGCTCTGTAAAGAGGCAGAGCTTTGAATTCTGATGCAAGCAGCCACAGGAAACTAGTGCAGGGATCTAAACAGAGGTGAGAGCGGTCCCCTTAAGCTGAAATAATAAAAAGACGCAGCATTTTGGAATACCTGAAGTTTGATCCTGTAGGTTACTAGCCCCTGTTGGAGGAGCAACATTTAAGTGAAGATAAGGCAAGGAGCTGGGCTCCTCCGTTGCAAGGTAATGAGTGATCAGCAACTGATGTGCAACGATAACTCTCAGATTTCTTGCAATGTCAGAGAAAAAAATCTTAAATTGATGGTCAAGGAAGGGTTTTCAGGGACTTCTGTCTTTGAGGCAGTACGTTAAGAATGCTTTTCTTTCATCCAAGACAAGTTGTTTGTGAGATGTTATCTTATCAGCATACAGATTTTAGGCCAAAAGATGTAGATGGACTGTTATATAGCTCTAAGGGGAAGTAGGGGCGAGTTCAGGATTGAAGGGGCTAAGAAATTCAAGGTCGGGATGTTGCGGTTTGTTGAGATCGATAACTTCTCCAAGTTGGACATTGGGGCTGTAATCTTCAGGGAAGTAGGACAGCAGCATGTCAAGGTCATTACAGGAGGTACCCAGATGGCCCAATAGTCGGTAACTACAATCACACCGACTGGAAAAGATGCAGTGACTTTGATAGTGAGGTATTCAAAGGTTCTAAGGGTTGTTGAAGGATGCAGCAGAGAAACCTCCAGCTGGCTGCGATAAGTCCGGCCCTGACAGTACTGAGGGAAACAACAAAGCTGGGGGGGAGGGCAGAAGGGGTGGTTTCTGATTGTGTAGCTGATTGTGTAGATGGGGTGAAGTCAGGCTTGTCAAGAGTTAATTAGAAGATCAGGGTTTGCAGGTCGTGGTGCAGCGGTAGGGCGGTCAACCTCTCATCAGAATATTGCAGGTTCGATTCCCGCCTCGCACGCCCATGTGTCGAAGTGTCCTTTGGCAAGACACTGAACCCCACCTTGCCTCTGCTGTTCAGCAGCGGAGCCGCCACCAGTGTGTGATTGTGTGTGAATGGGTGAATGGGTTTATGACCGTAAAGCGCTTTGGGCTTTCGAGGAAGGAAGAAAGCGCTATACAAGTATACACAATTTACCATTTTACTGAGATTTGGAGTAAATTAGAAAAAGAAGAAAAGATGGAAGTCATATAACAGTCCTGTGATTTATCACCTTTAATGCTGAAACTGGAAAAACATTTTCAGAAATAAAAAAAATCAATTTACAGTTGCAAGTATTGTAATAGATGTAAAAATACTAGACAGCTTAACAATTACAAACCCTGAAGTGACAACAACTGCAAATATATTTAAATACATTAAATGATAAGTGATCTAAATTACTCAATTCAATATAAAAAAAGGGTGCTAAAAGTTCATCAGACAAGCGAAGTGCTTTAAACTCTAAATCATATAGAAAATGATAATAACCAATCTAGGACCAAGAAGAAAATTCTTTCTTCAAATGATGCATCTATTTGTTTTATGTAATTTCAATACAAACAAAAACCAGTTCTAAAGATGATCCAGCAAGATTAAACCAACAATAAAGGGAAATCTGTTAAGGCTATCAAGCTTGCAACAAATACATTTATTCTTTTTAAAAACATTATGGTAGTTTGATGGAAGGCATGTGTCTTTTTCTTCTGCCTTGTTTTCAACAAAGAGAGAGGGATATAAATGATTTTGTCTATGTGCAAAATTACTCAAAAGAAACCTATTAAACTAACTTAAAGGTTCAATTCTGGAGTGATCATTTTAATCCCCTTTGGGGATTTAGCTTGGTTGCTACAGAGAAGACTTGCAAATGATACACCCACAAAAAGAAAACAATAATCAACACAAGGAAAATTCTAACGCTTTTAAAACTAAAAAAAGGTCTAAACTTAAACAAATCAGAAATGTCAAATCACATTCTGTTTTTAAGACGAATCTGTTTAAAAAAATGAAAAAAATCCCAAGATCAATAATTTTCTGGTCAAGATAAATCTGTTGCATCTATTTAAAAAAAATATTTGTAAAAACATTTACAACTTTAAAACCCTAATTTAAACATTTTACATTTCTACTGAGAGAAAGATCTTTAAGATTCCAGTGAAAAGTTTAAAATTCCTGATGTTATAAACAACAAATGCCATTGGAGCAAGACTTCCTTCAACTCTATTGTCAGTCAGTTTTTCTTTTTCTTTTTTGTTTAGTCTGAATGTGCCTGCTCTCCTCTCTGCAGCTGCTCACACATCCCTCCAGTGGTGGTTTTCACTGCCTGATATCAGCAGGTCTCAGCTGTCTTTCACCCTCAGCCAGAAAGATCTGCATGGCGCGATATAACAGGTGGACGCCGAGTTCCCGTTTCCTTCTCATCTGCCAGTTAGATACAACACCATAGAAGTCCCCACGTTTCTGGTTGGTGAGCATTTTTAAACCTGTTTCAAAGTGAAAGTAGCGGTTACTAAAATCTCACAAGAACAAGCCTGACAGAGTTAATAGGTTTTTTAGGACATTTTACAGGAGGTGGTCAAAGTGAGTGTTAATAAGTGGATAACATGTCTAATTGAAGTTCATTACACAATCCCCCCCCCCAAAAAAAATCTAAGTTTTTTGTAGAAACACAAATTTTACAGAAAACAGATTTAATAAAGTGCACACTGGGAAGGAAAATCTTAAGGATAAAACATGACTTAAAGCTTTTGACTGTTTAAATCAGTAAAAAGAAAACAAGATATTAAGTTGTTAAACAGTGGTGCAAAAAATAATCTTTCGGTCACAAACTCCATTAAGTTATTCCATTAAAAATCTGATGGGTCGGTTTGGTTGTTCACAGTTAGACTTCACCTGTCAGAGAGAATTTTTTTTTTAAAGAATCCCAGATCACTTATGATTTTTAAATATTTTGTAAACAGCATGTTGAGGCGGTCTCTCTTTGAACAATAAAAACACTGTAAAATTACACTACCTAAAAAAAAAAAGTAAAAAAGAGGGCATTAGTCATGTTGCATATCTAGGAGATTTAAAGAATCCTAAAAAAGGTGACATCAAATAATAATCTAACAGTCAAAACAGAATTCAAATGAGTAAGACTCTGTGCCTTTGAAGAAGGCTGAAAAGCGCCATAACAGCAAAAAGGAACACAGTTGACCTTTCGATGCATCTTGTTTTGCAGATTTTTTTTGGTGCAATTTTGCATGCTTTTTTTCCCCAGCATATTGTGTTCTGGGTCCTGATTGGCTGTAGACTACAGTCAATCAATTAATCTCCCTGGTGCCGGGCCTGCATTCTGTTTGCCAAATCTACATAAATCTTTGATCGTGAGCAGATCTTTGATTTCATGCTGTAATACTGCAATTATTTTTCTGCAACGGTTTGAACTTTGAGAGTTTAAACAAAGAGAGAAAAGTGTCAAACTGTTCATGTCTGCCTGAGAATCATGTATAGCGAGTGTAGTGAGGAGTTTACAGTCTTAAAACATCTATAATAATAGCAAATAAAGAGGACAACTCCGGAGATTTCCTCTATAGCGGGTTACTTTTAGAAGGTAACTCCTGCAATAATAAGGGAAGTAACACTCAATACCATCTACAAACATCAAGAACATTTGCTCAATTTTATTTTAGTAACATTTTTTTTCTGGTTTTATTTGCTTTTAACAAATGCTGCTTTATTAGTTGCAGACATAATTTACTTTTAGACTAATAGTTTGGAAAAATATGCCAGAAAACTCAGTGTTTTATATTCCAGTTAGTGAAAACTTGGAAAAACTATTCCCTCACCAATGGCCTCCACCATGCAGGCTTCTCTTGTGTAAGCTTCCACTGGAATGACGTTCTGGAAACAATGGAGGGAGACGACTCCCTGGCCAGCATTCCACACCTGGAGGATTTGCTGAACTTTGGGGCAGAGAGTCTGTCAAATGGAACAAAAGGTAGAGATCACACATTTTTACATGTTATTTTCAAACACAGAAAGAGCTCTAAAATGAGGCTGTTTTACCTTGCAAGTCTTCTCTCCTTTATAGTACTCTAAAGCCTCATAAAGGTGGCTGTACGGACGCGAGCGCTTTCCTTTGCCCACATAAAATATAGCATGGATAAAAGTCTGGAAGCACTCCTGAGGAGTCATGGTGTGACTACGGAAGGGGAGGTTTTTGGTAACTCTGAGGAAGAAAAAAAGGTTTTACATTTGGTAATCAATCATCTGTGCTTGGCTAAAAGTCACAAAATGATCCAGTTATTGTAGCTGTACTTTATTATTTTAATATATTGAAAGGCAAAGAACCTTGGATCAAGGAGGAGGTAGTTGAAGCTCGACTTAATAAGCCCCTCCCTCCACTTCCTGTTCTGATCAGGTTGATCAAACTGCTGCCACAGAGCCTGTTCATCCGCTTGGCAATCAGGAAACTTGAAGGTCTGCAGCACTCCGCGCAGTTCAGGACTGAAGCCTGAGTTCCCTAAAACAAATAAAAACATAAAATAACGGATGTCATTAACAATATGACATCCGTGCTAACCTACTAAAACTACAGAGAAACTGTAACAGCAAGCAGTTTTTTGTTATAAATCAAAATTCAAGTCCAAGCCCGGCCTGTCATGATGAGACATCTGTCTTATAATTGATGCAAAGCTTGATTTGGTAGCCAGCATTACCTGTTTGTGGCTCTGACAGCTTCTGGAGATGCTGTGACTGGGAGTTCGATTCTTGCAACAGGCGACACAACCTGTGCATGTAGGTGGGCCTGGTCCGACTGCTGATTGGACCGGGACTCTCCCCCATCTCCACAAGCCTCAGTCGCAGCTCCTTGTCAGTCATTCCTTTGATTTCTGGTAACAAACTGTCCTTCAAGTCACCATTCTCCTTCTTCTGTACTTTTGTCTTTGGTTCCACATTCTCCTTTTCTTTGCTGGCCTTTGTTTCAGAGTGTAAGGATCTCCAGTCGTACAGAATGGTGTCCTCACTGTTGGTGGTGCTCATGCTGGAGCTGACTGATGTGTCTGCTGTGGGTGGGATGTGCGTCTCGATCAATTTGTGACCCTCCTCTGTGTCCGTGTAAAGGTATTCCACCGGTTCGTCCAGGTCCTGAATGAGTGGGCGCCCGCCTGGGGTGTAGGATAAATCAGCCAAGCGCTCTGGCCTGTGGCTGTTTGAAAGTCTGCTCATGCTGTACCTCGGTGTGCATCCTGTACCCGGAGTACAAGGGAGATCAGAGTCGTCCCGGTATTTCCTTGGAGAAAAACAGCTGGAAGTGGATGAAGATGAAGCAGTGTCTGACTGAGAGCTGCTGTTCTCAGTAATCCAGCCGTCTTCATCTCTTACGCTGTCTACCTGCCCTCTACATGGGGCACCAATTAAATTTCCTTTTGTAGTTTCTTCATCAGCACTCGTCAGATCATCGGTTAGAAACTCCTTACCTTCAGAATGATCCAAATTCTGCCCTTGAATGGCAAGAATAATCTGAGCCAGATTTTTTTCATAGGCATCAAGTGAATTATCTGGATTATGTTCTACAAGGACTGTGTCATCCAGAGACTCAGGTTTGTCACTAGAGTCACCTCTCGGCAGAATGAGAGTATCAGCTTGGCTATTACTGACACTAGAAGCAGCAACGAGCGTGCTATATTGTGAGTCCAGGCTACCCATGGGTGAACTGTCGTGTTGACCTCTCCCTAAGCGAGACAATGCAGAGTAGGGTGTGTGTGGAGAGCTGTAAGGGAATTCGCTGTTCTGAGTCCTGGCTGTTTGGCGAGGAGTTCGTACGGGTGTCGGCAGAGAATCTTCAAACAGAGAAGAAGTGACCAGAGGGCTCTCCAGCTTGTTGCTCGTCCTCATTGAGCAGCGGCTTAACCTTGAGCGTGTCCTGCCTGTCACAAACGGACTGAGTGTAAAGGAAAATGAATCATTTCCCTCTAATGAAGCAGCTGCTTCTAAACTAGTGCATTCCACTGCCTTGGTGGTGTCTGCCTTGATGCGAGTGCCGAACACAGATCCATCCGGTGCATCACCGTTTAGTTCATGTTCTGCAGGAAGGGTCACCTTCTCGAGCATATCTTGTCGGGGCTCTACAGATTCAGGATTCAAATCCATCTCAAGTTGTGTTGTAACATGTGGAGGAGATTTTTTTTTCACCATTTCAGTTTCTTGTCTGGGATTTACAGAGGCGTCCAGAGCACTGGTGTAATGGTCACTCTCACAGCTACTATAATGACTGCTACTGGTTCCACTGCTGCTGCTACCAGCACCAGACTCTCCCTGCTGTGTTAATGCTTTCGCCTGAGGCGCGTGTATTCTTTGAACCTCCTGTTCATCCATGCTCACATCTAATACGTAAGGATTTATGACTGTTTTTTCCAAGTCCTCTTCTGTGCTCTCGCTGCTTTCCCTGCAGAAAACATAAACGTGATCTGGTGATGTAACGTCAATGCCTTGTTTTGGTAAAATGGTGGCCATGCGTTCCGAGTCTAAGAACTCTGAGTACTCCGATATGCTAAACGGTAACGTGCTGGAGGATTGTTTGTCTTCAGCAGAACTGTGTTCAGTAGGTTCAGGACTGAAAACAGGAAAATATTCATCAATATTCCTGAAGCTTACACTTTTCCGATTCGCCTGGCACAAGGGAACAGTTTCTCTGGTGGGAGAGTGTGTGCCATCCACTCCAGCATTGTGTTTGCTTCCTTCTGTTGAGGATTGGTCTTTCTCTGTACATAAAGTGTCCTCCTTGAAGACCGGCTTTGCAGCTGAAGGCGCTACAGCAGACATCCGAGTGCTTGAAAGAACGGAAGCGCCTGAGAAGCCATCAAAAGACAATTCTCTGCAACTCGGTCTGCCATTAGTGTTAGGGAAGTTGAAAAACGATGACAGTCTTGTGCTGCTCCATGGGGCATCGCCAAAGTCACACGTCACGGATGATTGGGAAGAGAAACTGTAGTCTGACTCAGGATAGCCGGATGTGTCCGTCTGATCCGAATACACAGCTAAAGAGGGGGAAAAAAGACTTTAGAATGAAGTTCTGTGGTGATAACATGTAGCATGCAAGCAAATTGGCAAATACTGCAACTCAGACAGCACAAAATCTGCACACTATCTCACTAACTGAAATAGCTCTTTACCAAACAGGGAAATTAATTGACAGTGTAAATAGGCACTCTTTTGATTCAAGATTCAATGAATATCTAAAATTGGTAAATTTGTGCTTTTTGACGACTAAGCAACTTTATGTTTTATATACTCAGGGCTCCAGACTGCGACCAAAATTTGAGAGTGTGCGACTGGATGTAAAATTGTAATGTAAAATGGATGTAAAAATTGTGCGACCAGTAAATTTACCTCCCCCACCCTCCGTATTTCTTATACATTAAACGTGGAAGGGGCAAGTCAATGATCAATGAAATAATCAATGAGACGCGAGCGCACACGCACGCAAACACACACAAAATCTCTCACACATACTCATGAGACGAGAGCACACACTCGCGTAAGTGGCTAAAATGCGAGGAGGGGGAGGGGCCTAGAGATAATCGCGCGCGCGTAAACATCTGCGGGAAGGAAATGGAGACAAATATCATCACAACCTGATATGTGCATCTGAGCTATGAATAAGCGAACCATTGATTCATTCTTCCGACCTGCGGCTGGTGTACCAGGGCCAGAGTCTACAGCAGGGGTCTCAAACTCACGGCCCGCGGGCTATTTGTGGCCCCCACCTTGAAATGAATGTTTCATTTTAATGCGTCCTGCCAGTTTGTATGAATGACACCTTTTCATTGTCGTGTGCGGAGCTGACAAACCAACAGATCACAGTGGAGTAAATGACTATTGGGGGCGTGAAAATGACCGGGCTTGAAAGCAGGAGACCTGACAGCCCCCTCCCCGGACCACATGAAGGAGTTCCTTACTTTCCTTTTTAGAACGTATCTATTCGCTCGTAATTTTCCGAATGCATGCAGTCCGTGCTGAACTTTTCTCTGGGCCGCACAGACCCGGAGGTTACGGGGGTTACGGTTAAGCGCGCGGCGTCGCATCCCCCCAACCAAACGGTTTATGCACGGCTGTCACAGCAGCACACCGCTCCCGCGGGAGTCGGGTCAGCTGAGGAGAATAAATGTCCCACACCTACATGCGTGACAGCTAACGGGGCATGAACTTTAAACACGTGCGAGCAACAACACGGTTTAGTCCGAGACACACTTAAAACACGTGGTGAAAATGCAACGATAGACGTGTTTGAGATGAACCAGCGGCTTCGCCTGGATCATTGGGGAGACCAGGCCGGGGGGGGTGTGATGGCGAATCTGCAGCGAAACTGAAGGAGAACAGGAAGTTGAAGTTCAATTCAGTTTTAATATTCCTCTCCCCCTCAGTATGATCTGTGTTATTATATATTTTATATTTATTTGAATGTTTTGTAATGGATGTAGCCTATTTTTAATCAATTGGTATTTTAAATTATTTCAATTTCTCACTTAACTACAAAAACCATCAGGACACATGTCCCATAATCCATTGTTTTGTAGTCATACGGCAGCTTTTTCAGTGCAGTACTAAATTTCCAGCTGCGTTAGGTAGGTTGGGGCCTTGCTGCTCCCGCCCCTTTCTCCTGATATTTTTGTGATGATTGACAGGTGATGTTGGAGCAGAAACAAAAATATATGTCACACACCAGGTGATCTGAACAGCGTTGCGTCCACCTGGGTGATCTCAAACACGCTTATTGTGCGTCTTGGCTGCACTTATTTGGTGTCACCAAGATAAATTTCCATCAGTTTTTGAGCCTCTCTCTGATCTCAGGTATCTGTATCGATTGTTCTGATATCCAGTGAACATCGCCCGTTCTTTTACAGTTTACCTTCTTCTGTCAGTTTACCTTGTTGTTGCATCTTCAAAAGTGCAGATTAAAATGTGACACTGAATTTGAAACAGCGCATTGTAATTTCTGCATCTATTATTAAAGTATTTATTCATAATACAGTTGAAATTAGTAGATTTGGTTAAAATGTTGATTTACGGTATGCGCCCCTAAATTTTCTGGTTGTGCCCCTAACATTTTCAGTTGGGGGCCACTGTGCTCCTAGTGAAAAAAGTTAGTCTGGAGCCCTGATACTAAAATAAGAATCTTATGTATTTTACAGTATTTGAATTGAGGGAAGTCCTCTTCCTCGGTGTCCATTGTGCTGGCCTGGTATTCCTGGAGAACTTGAGCACATCGTTGATTTTCTTGTTGCTCTGCAAGTTGTCCAGGTGTATTTCCATCCTTTATGAACAAACAAAGAATAATCATAAAGTAAATACAAGCAAAGACATGAATTAAAAAATGAATTAACCAAACAAATGTTAACCAATATAATGCAGAGTTAAAATAGATGTGCAAGAAGCCGCGTTCAAACCCCACAGCTAAAATAAGAGGAGTAAAGAAAAATAAAATGAGTTTTAAATTAGTTCTAAATTTGCGACTTTTAGCCAAAACACAAATGCTCTTTTGATAACTAATATTGGACAATATATTGGACTATATCCAGTCCAATATATTGTAGTGGCGGCCCCATGCATGATGGGTCTGCTGGCATCAGGGGATTGTGGGATGCTCCCTGTTTTCCCCTCTACGAGTGACGTACCAGTTGGTCGTTACAGTATGATTAGAAAAAAAGGTTCCTGCATTTTTGCAAAAACGTCTTCTTTGTAGTAGAGTCGACTGTTAAAATGATTGAGAAATATAGTTCAGCAGGACTTCCTACCATTGTGACTCACAGTGGCAGAAAATCCTGTTTAGAACTATCTAAACAGGACTTTCTGTTTAGAAGAAGACACATTCTCACACAGAAATTAAACATTTTGAAAAATTGTCTATTGAATTTACTATGAACAACAGGAGCAATCAAACCCAACTGTAAAAACAGAGTGTTAAGGCCCGTACACACCGGGACGAATATTCGCCAGGCGTTATTCGCCAGCGTTTTTCGCCACGTTTTTTGTGTTCACACCCAGGCGATTTTCGCTGACGATGAGCCGAGCGAACATGCAATTTCATTCCCTGACATTAGATGGCGCTTAATGTAAACAGAAATACTCCTGTACACAAGCTGGCGCTACGCAACTTTACGCTTCTTAAAGTCGCTTTTCACTCAGAAGAAGAGAGCAAGTATTTACGCACTTGTCAGAATAATACAAAGAAAACATGAATATTTCAAGCACCAGTAGCTCCAACTGGTACTTGGTTCGGGGATATTTTAGAATGTCCGTCATTATTTCTTCGCGGCAGTGTAGACGCTACTTGGCGTCTATCTTCTTCGCTGGTATCTGTGCTCAGCAAGGCAGTTTTGTGTTTGAGCGCCCCCAAGTTGTGTTTTACTGTAACTTCAGAAGCTCCAGACACGTGTGCAAAAGCGCCATTCTAATTGGTCGAATAGATTTCGACGCGAGGCGTCAAAAAAAAAAAACGAACCCGAGGCGTTTTTTTTTTTTGACGCTTTGACGCGTGGCGTTTTTTCGCGTCGGTGTGCACACTCTCATTGGTGCCCTTTGTTTAGTCACGAGGCGTTAAACGTCGGCGAAAATCGCCGGCGAAATTCGTCCCGGTGTGAACGGGCCTTTATTGTTTAACCCTTGTGCTATCCTAGGCACTTTAATGTTGGGAGTTGGGTCATCTAGACCCACTAGACAGTGCACTGAACCTTTTTTCTTCAATGATTTGTGATCTTCACTGGTGTCCATGGATTACATGAAATCTTTCCACCTTTATCCACCTTTGTCATGGCAGGAATAACACGTCAATGTAAGGGTGGGGTCATCTAAGATAGCACAAGGGTTAAGGATGTATTCAGACATGAATACATTTGGTCCGCTTAAGTGAACCAGAGTTTGTTTTCCCCGATAATCCGGAATAAATTTACACCTGTTACCTTTTAAGGTAACACATATTGACTCTCACTGTTTTCCTGACAATCTGACTAGCGTACCTCGACAGCTCCTCATCACTGCAGTAGCTAGCATTCTCTGAGTTAAAGCACACACGGCACGTCTTCTTGCCGGTAACCGCCTTGCAGAATGCCTCCGCAGAACCAAAGTAACAAGTAACAAGTTTTGTTCCCGACGTTCAAAACTGGTAATCGAAATATAAGGTTTTATTAAGGTAAATATCCCGATAAGGAGTGTAAAGCGCAGCACGTCCATCTTTCTCTTGTTGTTTTGACCAGCCCTTCATAATTCCTGGCCAATGACTGAAGAGATCTTGAGTAACGTGCTTTTGTTTACGATGCTTTGGTCCGTAACAGAATTGTCTGCTTGATGACAGTCTGAAAACAGACAAAACACAAGGCTCGGGACTCAATCCGGAACAAATTAAGCGGACTCAATCCGGAACAAAGGACTTTCCCAGTCTGAATACACCCAAACTCAGCAGACAAAATTGCATTTATTTCAAAACCAAAGGTAGAAAATTGTTACTTTTGTGTTTGTTTCTTTACTATAAGTATGTTTAGTTTAAGTAAACAGTTTTGTAAGAACAATTTTCATATCCAAGCAAAATTAGTTTTAATATAAAAAAATTACAAATAAATTAAACTTTAATAAAATAAGAAATCAAATAAATGTATCAACTGGTGATTTAAAATCCAACAGATTAATGTTGGATTTGTTGAGTTGAATGTTCAACCTGAGCCTCGACATGAGGAGGGTCCCTGTGCTGTGGAAAACCTCCTGCGTGGTCCCAGTACCAAAGACTGCACAGGCAAGGGAGCCCAACCATTACAGACCTGTGGCTTTAACGTCTCACCTAATGAAGACCCTAGAGAGACTGATCCTGAATCACCTCCAGCCCCTAGTGAGCCCAGTGCTTGACCCCCTGCAGTTTGCATATCAACCTGGCATCGGAGCGGATGACGCTGTCTTCTACTTGATGCACAGAACTCTGCTACACCTCGAGGAACCTGGAAGTACTGTCAGAATCATGTTCTTCGACTTCTCCAGCGCCTTCAACACAATTCAACCATCACTGCTGAGGGGAAAGCTGGAAGGTGCGGGGGTTGACAACCAGCTGACCTCATGGATTGTTGACTACCTCACCAACAGACCACAGTACGTGAGGCTCCAGGACTGTGTGTCTGCCCAGGTGGTCTGCAGCACGGGGGCACCACAAGGGACAGTGCTCTCTCCTTTTCTCTTCACCCTCTACACATCTGACTTCCACCATGACTCAAACAGCTGCCATGTCCAGAAGTTCTCCGATGACACAGCCATCGTTGAACGCGTGTCAGAGGGAAACGATCTGGAATACAAGAAGGTGATCAAGGACTTTGTGGACTGGTGTGAACTCAATCACCTTCACATCAATGCCACCAAAACGAAAGAGGTGGTGGTCGACTTCTGGAAAAAGGCTTCTCAGCCTCCCCCCGTAGTCATTCAGGGACTGGACATCGAGAGGGTGGATGTGTACAAATATCTGGGTGTTCACATCAACAATAAACTGGACTGGTCAGATAACACAAAGGTCCTGCACAAGAAGGGCCAGAGTCGCCTCCACCTCCTGACGAGACTGAGGTTCTTTGGTGTGTGCAGGCCACTACTCAAGACCTTCTATGAGACTGTCGTTGCATCAGCAACTTTCTATGCAGTGATCTGCTGGTGTGGAGGCATTAGTGAAAGGGACAAAAAGAAACTGGACAAGCTGGTCAAGAGAGCTAGCTCTGTCCTGGGCTGTCCCCTGGACCCAGTGGACTCTGTAGGTGAGAGGAGGATGCTGACCAAGCTGTCCAGCATCCGGAACAACCCCTCCCACCCCCTGTATGCGACGGTGAGGACTATGAGGAGCTCATTCAGCCAGAGACTGCTGCACCCACAGTGCAAAAAGAGCGTTACCGGAGGTCCTTCATCCCAACAGCAATCAGACTATACAATAACCCGGTCTAGGACTGATGAAAACCACTGCTGCTATTTATTGCCTTATTTAATCCGTTATTTATACTGTACTTTTACTTCCACCTTGTATTATTTTTATTCTTACTCATTGCTACTTTGTTTTTCGTACTTTCCAACTGCTATTTTTTCTTGTTTTTGGCTGCTGTGACAACCCAATTTCCCCCCGGGGATCAATAAAGTCCTATCTTATCTTATCTTAATGATAAAAGCAGGTTAAACATAGAATTGCGTAACGTTTATGATATTAGCGGTAAATAAAAAATTTGTTTATTTTATTATAAGTCCATTTTAAAATGGGCTTATAAGCCAACAGACATGGTTGTAATTATTTGGTTTCGACACTGCTTAACTGAAATTAAATCAGAAAATATTATAAGATTTTGATAAGAAAAAAAATAAAATGAAGTCACGTTAAAAAAAATCTACTAAGCATAATAATAGCACTTGTAGAACAGAATAATAAAAAAAAATCTTAGATATTTAAATGAATTTAGTTTGTCCACTAGCTGTTTAAAAAATTGAATATCTGACAGTACAGATATTCAAAATTACTCACGGATATGTTCATTGGGCAGTAAATTTACATTGTGTTTTGGTCACCATAGATGTGCCCAATACTTACAATCAAATTAAATCTAATTGCTATTTATTTTATTTAATTAATATTTTGTTATATTGTCTCTAAATTACGATAAATAATAGTGTAAAACCCGTGTCAGCATAAAAATCAAAATGCCCTGCTTTAATATCTACTGTGGAAACGATGCCATAACCTCATAAAAAGTTAAAACATAAGACTTACATTATCTTTAATATTTGGATTTCCTCCATTTATTAATAGTAGTTTGACATTTTGATAGCATCCCCACAGTGCAGCGATGTGTAGAGGAGTCAGGCCTTCAGATGATCTTAAAGACATAAAACAATGAACTGTGGTTGTTCTGATAAACTTATACATACAAATGCAGAATATGTATTGATTGTTAATGTAACAAACATTATTCACGACGTAAACAAAACTAATATCTCATACCTGACATTGGGGTCAGCTCCACGCTGCAGCAACATTTTTAAGCAACGCATGTTTTTCTCCGTCTCTTTACCTGCAGCCAGGTGTATTGCAGCCACCCCTTTGCTACACACCAGGTCAGGGCTGCCACCCTTTAAAAGAAGTAGCTGCACGGATCTGGCAAGGCACAAAAGTATGTCAATATACTTGGTAGTAAAGTACAAGCTATGAAATCATATACAGCACAAAAACATACATTAGTCTTTTTTTATTCATAGAAATGTAACAATTATTTAGATCACCTGGGGATTTCTATTTCAAACTGATAAGTGGAGAATACTTATCTTGTATGCATTTAGTGTAAATGTGGTGGGATTAAAAAACTGCAGGCTTCACCTGCTTTTTTTATTATTATGATTAAGGGTTTCCAAATTATGACCACAGAAAAAAAAGTATATTTCTCCTTATGGTTGTAGCCCAAAATAAACTATATTGCCTTCCTTTTATTCAAGTTCTGCAATACATAAACAAATATGCATTTGCATTTAAACACACACAAAAAAAACGATAAAAGTCAAGTGGATCTGTGGTTATTTTAGATTAAAATTGGAAGTGCTGTTTCCAATGGGTTTTGAGCAATGATCAAAACGCATCTGCACAACTAGCTTAAAGTTAAATCAATATATTTTTACATCGAAAAGTCTTGAAAAATTATCATTTTAAACAAACAATTGTGCATCTGTCATAGAAATTCAAATGACGAGGCAAAAGAGATTGAAAAAAATACAGTTTAGAGAAGTGACATTTTTTAAACAGAAGTGACACGTTACTACTAGCACAAGTTGGCTCCTGCAGAACATGTCTGAACAAAACAAAGTTATTCACTACCTGGGATCCTCGTTATTCACTGCATCACAAAGCTGGCAGGCCAATTTCTTCCTAAAACGATCCATTATCGATTTATTTTGCATATAAATTGACCTATAATAGCACAGACATTGCCTGAGTAATCTTTAACAGCGAGCGATCATCAACGAGAGGATGAACACAACACAATAGCGAACTGTTAGCGTTATGCCTGGAATAGAATTTTAAATACAGTTATACAAATACTTATTCGTAGAATATCCCTTCGCTATCGTAAAGAGTAAAAAAAGAATCAAATTTCTAGAAGAATGAATCAATAATAGCTATTAGAAACGTGAAATGTAAATGCGTGATTGTTATGGTTAAAATTCCCTCCAAAGTCAGTGACCGGAAGTCCCGCCCAAGCTAGCTTCTGATTGGACAACTTCTCACCAATCAGAGGAAACATTACTTTATAAACAATTTACTCACCAACAGAGGGGAAATAAAACAGTTCCCAGCTAAATTACATCAATTTGATTTCTAAAACAAATAATATTAGAGAAAAAACGAAACGTAAAGTGATAAGCAATTCTTTAATTTTAATCTTGACTCAATACATAATACTAAAAGCTTTGGCTTTACAGCTTTTGATCATTTCAATTTAACGGAGGAGTAGTGGTTCTTGCCTCAAAGGGACCTGGTTCAAAAGAAACAATTTTTTCTTGGTAAAGTTTCCATGTTTTCTTTCATGCATTCATCACACTGTCCAAAAACATCTTTAATAGGTTAATTTGCGATTTTAAATTGCCCAAGAAGTCTGAATGTTAGTGTGTGGTTGTCTTAACCAGTGTTGCCCTGCTTTGGACTGGAGCACTGTCCAGGGTGTGGCCCACCTTTGCCTGACAGTAGTTGAGCTAGCTCCAGCATCCCCGCAGATATATACGAAAATGGATAGTTGGATGTAAATGTGTGATAATTCTATTTCGCAAATATAAGACTGCGTCTAGATTTTAATCAAAATTTCAAAGATCAGAGTTTTACCTTAATTGGGTTCAAGCCTCCTTTGATTGATGATAACAGAGGGTATGAAAGAGGCTCATCAGAGGCAGCAGCAGACTCAGGTGCTATATGTAGTAGGGTTTGGCAGTGAGCAGTTTTTACATGGCTCCATGTCGACTGCAAAGGACATGACATGCACCAGTCCATCCTCCATGACTTATTGAATCAAAAAGAACAACAGCCTGTTGATCAGTGGTTATTGACGAAAAATGGGACAAAAAAGGATTTGTCATAATGTTCGATTTTTAGAAAAATATGTAAACTTGACAAGTACTTTCAGAACAGATGTGATGCAGATCTCAGATCATAACATTTCTTCGATGGGTAGCATTTATCGCTCCCACTTTGGCAATGTGCTGTGTATCACATAACACCATTAGATGGCGGCCTTACACCAATTTTTCTGTATAGGTTATTCATGTGCCCGAAAGTGAAAAAGGTGCATTCATGTAAGATCATTTTGCTTTGGCAGTCTAATAACCTTGCTTATTGCCATGTACATCAGTGGGAAAGTACTTGCCCATCTTCCGCCAGTTTATGAGATATTTAATTAGATTAAAGTGTCTCACCCAATAACTTTCTTTTTACCAAAACAAATTTTCTATTGTCATACCGTCTTCCAAAAGCAAAGACATTAGAGTGGTCAGCAATCACTATAGTCCCCAGAAAGTCCAGAAAACACAAATAAATATGTATATTAAAATAAGTGTATGAAATAAAGTTGTTTCAAGAGCTACAGCGTTTAGACATACATTATTTTTTCTGTGAGCTTTTTTTTTCGTCCTTAAGCAATATTGTATTAAGTCCTATATTCAGACTTTATTACAATAAAATGAGAAGGCTCATATGTGTCATGCAGGCTGTCACATTTGTGTGTGAAGCACAATGGATTCATTGTTCATTATCACAGTCAAGGGAAAATTAAAAGAAAAATATCTTCCAGAAACACAAAAGTTATAACTGACTGTCACTCATCAGCAAGAGATTGTCTTGCCTGGCTACTTTTTTTTGGTGACATTTGGAGAATTTGATCGAGGGATGCAAGACAATATAATGGCATGCAATTCCAGCTGTAGTTAGTACATTTATTTCATTTAAAACGTTTTTTTTTTTTGTTTTAGAGAGAGAGAGAGACTATAATCAAGGGGTCTTACTAATTCCAAATTTGAATTTTATTTGGGAAAAAAATCTTAAATCGGCGTCATATTTGCTTGCTTAAACTTCGTAAGTTTTGACTATTAATTAGATAAAGCTAATTTCACCTGTGTTGCATAAACTTACACTTTCCACCTGGCTCTGGTTTTGGAGAAAATATAAAAATTTCCAGGGTGCATTATTTTTATGAACAATTTTATTGGGTTTTGATTGGACTTTCTAAAAGAGTGTTTGCTGTTAGACAGCAGAGACAAGACAATTTCCATCTACAAAAACACTTTACCCATTTGGCTGAGATGACATGATGAGAAAGCAAACTTCGATTTTGTTTTTTTTATTTGTTTTCTATAGTTATATCCTCAAGTAAAACACACTAAGAGACAGAAAGGAAACTTCTAAATACTATTCAAACATTTTCAAAATAAATACAAATGTGGGGCACTGTCAGGTTGCAGATAGATGAGAAGGACAAATATTTCAGAAAATACATGGTTGCTATTAAAGCTGTTGTGTAAATAGGAATATACAGGCTGTTTTTATATTCAAAAGTGAAAATGTAAATTAAAAATGTGTCTGAGAATTTTTTAAAAGACCCTTTCTTTGATAGCTTACTCTCAAAAATGTATTAAAGATAATAGCATTATTCAAATCAAAACAAATAAAATAATAAGAACATTATTGGTAAACAAACAGATCTTTTAAAAATTAACAATATTTTATAATTTTGCTATCATCCAAAAATCAAGTTAATAAAAGTTGATAAAAAATATGTTACAATTTAGGTTTTACACGTGACTTTAAAATGAATAATTTATGTTTTAACCAGTATGCAAAATAGCAGATATTCCAAAATCAGGTCAAAACCTATTCTAATCTCAGACAGAGCAGAAGGAATGAAAGAGGCTCATCAGAAGCAGCAGCAGACTCAGGTGAAATGCTGCTGCATGGCTTCTGCAGTTTTCATAGGGCTCTAGGCAGGCTGCATAAGCCAGGACATGTGCAATGTAATTCTGCTCCTGGACCCCATGAATAAGGTGTGACATTGGACCTTTGGCAAAGATGGCCACGTCTTCTATACCGTGAGTCTCTGACTCAAGAGGAACGGCAGCCTGCTGACGGTAATCATTGGTTGCTGAAAAAAAAGGGGATAATGTTGGAAGAAAACCATTGATGCAAGGTGTACAAATTATTTATACTATGAATTACATGTACAGCTCAAACAGCAATGTTTTTTGTTAGTTTTTTATGAATCTTGTGCAGATTAATATCTTGTTTAAGTCTGTGTTATGTGCATTCCAGTAAACTAGTAGATGAAGTTCCCACATCAGCCTATCTCACTTAAAAACATCACTAGAGCACTTACAAGAGACAGTGTCATTCACATCCGGTCGACTTCCATTGGCAATCTGATATCCTGGCCCATTTCCATATACAGTAGTGGTGAAGTGTTTGCCATCATCTGCCAGTTCACGAGATACTCCTGTAAAGAAAGAAAAATATACGCAACTGTGTATCTGGCAAAAGTACAACAAGGATATATATCTTTTCTTTTATTCTTTTTATTTTATTTAACATTTTCCTTGAGTGTGTTTTACCTAGAACGGGGTTTCCTCTGGCAGAGTATCCTCCAAAAGCAAAGACATGAGAGTGGTCAGCAGTCACTATCGTGAGAGTGTCGAGTTCACTGGTGAGTTCAGCTGCTCGTCCGATGGCGCGGTCAAACTCTACTGCTTCATGTAGAGCTAGTTTAGCCTGTCCACCATGATGAGCATGATCAATTCTCCCCCTTAAAGTCCAAAAGAAGGCCACATCCACAGAGTAAATATCAAAGAGCATATACATTTTCCATTTTTAAACATTTTTTTTTAACTTCAGACTGTTATCGGTTCAACAAATTATGTTTTTGTTTATCAAATTTATTCCTTTCTTTGTTTAAAAAATGGCTTATTTTCAAAGTCTGTGTATTCGATACAGTGTGGTTTTGCAGGCTTTAGTAAAATAGGCAAGAAATAAGAAATATCTTCCTATTCAGAAACATTTTTTCATCCCACATCACTCCACCTCCACTGCTGTTGCTGCTATACATTTTTAGATATAAAACGTTTAAAAACAGCTGTGGAATCACTTATGCAACAACCGTCAAAGAGACTTTGTTTTTCATTCTATTCATATTTAACTGCAATTTACAGACATTTCTGGAAAAAAAGCAATCTAAGCTGCTTGATAGATTTGATAAACTGTAAATCTGCAAAAAATAAAAAAATGAGGAACTTTCCCTCTTAGTCAGAAAAAGAAACCTTTTGGGTGATAGGGCAAAATGTTTTTTTTTTAAACAAAATCAAAAAGATTGTTCATATGACATAAACTCTTGACAGATAAATCAGAAAATGCTCTCATTTTGAAGACTGACAAGTCTATGTTAAAGGTGTTTTAGAAAACGGGGGGGTTATTGTATTGTTTTATAAGTTAAAGAGGGTTATTCCTTACACAAAGTATTTCAACAGAGCTCAACAAAAGCCACAGATGAATCTTTGTAGCACTAGACAGTGCCAAAAGATAATGTCAACTGTTCAAAATTAAGACTTTTACTTATCTTCTACAAACAGAAAAAATCCCTCCGGCTTCTTGCTTAGAATCCTAATTGCCTTCTCTGTCATCTCTGTGAGTGAAGGGTCCATCGATGGGTCCCTTTCCAACTCATAACGGCAGTCTTTGGGTTCAAATAGTCCTGAATACAGAGAGAAGTTTCAATATTCTGACATCGCTTTGAAACTAAAAATGTTTCATTGATAAAAGGAAATAAATAAGCACCAGAAACTTTGGAAATGTACGATTAGCAAATTTATCTTGGGATTCTGTACTTCATCCAGTCAAAATAATAATGAAAGGAATATTTAATCAAAAAGTTTTAGTTTCCTTCACATTATAAATATTTGTTTGAGACATTAATATATTCTACTTCTGAAATATATGATTAAATGTCAAACTTCCTGACTACCAGGAAAAACAGTTTGTCCAGTCAATTTTTTTTCTTAAATCTTCTAAAAACTACATTTCCCAGAAGCCCATCGCTTCACATTTGGTATCACTGAAAACCACAAATGTTTTCTGTAGATAACAAAAGTGGTTCAGTCAGTAGTATGCAGTGGTTGGGAGATATTTAGGTTTAGGAATGTCCTCTACAAAAGAAAAATTTGCATTGCTGGTAGTCAGGAGTATAATTAAGTACACCATATAGATGAATATGTCTTGAAAATATAATTCCCCCTTACCCATGAGATTGTCTGTGGTTCTATGATTGACTGCATCAAACCCTTTTTTGTCCCAAACATATTTAGCCGTCTGTAAACCATAAAAAAGTGAACACAATTAAAACATTAAGAGATGAATTAACATTACTCTGGATGTCAAACTGCTAAAATAACATTTACATCTTTATTCTTCTTCCACTCCTCAACAAGATCTAGACCATCATTCCGGCTTCCTGTAAGAGTTGGATACTCTGGATCGGGCGTGTTTTTGGGAAACATGTACTGACGACCTCCACCAAGAATGACCTGTATGATAAATAATAATACAGAAAAGTTTCCATTAATATGCACAGTATCACCTCCATGATAATGCCATCATTCTTTCCCTTTGATTTACATTACATGAGTTCAACAAGTTTGTTTCAGTTCGGATTTTTTTGTTTCCTTTTTACATCACAGCATTTTCTGGTATTTATTTTGGATTTGTGATAAATTACGCATCTGTGGTTCATCTATAAGCTCTGTTCTTTTGGTTTGCCGTTTTATTGCACACATCTGCTTACTAAACTTCGCACATCTGGTTTGTTTCTTATGATTAACTCTCTCTGTCTTTTTTTAAAAATTGGTTTCACTCACTCACTATTCACATGCCTTCCATTTATTCTGTCAGTCCTGTTTAGGCATTTATTTTATTTACTCAAAATTGTTGGATTTTCAGTCAGTCTGCATTTAGGTCTCCTCTAACCAGCCTATCTGACAGATAAATCTGCCCACGTAAGCAGAAACGAAAAAGCAAAAGGAGCGATAAATCCATATCAAAACGCTCAGTCATTTGTGTCATAACTGTGTTCAGTCATTCACAGCTTTGTTTCAGGGACATCCATTGGCAAAAAAATGAGGCAATAAAATATTTTTTGTTGTCTTACAAACAGTAAGATATGGTAACACATTCACTTGTTTTTAATATTTTAACAAGTCTGCAAAATATCACTCATTAACATCTGTTGGAAAGCATCTCGAGCTACAGGTTTGAACAAATAATAAAATTTTACTTCAAATACAAGCTAGTTGGTGGTACCATCACTAATTTAATCCAAGACAAGACAGGGTTCATAAAAGAAAAGAAAGTTAGTAAATCTTACATTTATCTCTGTGTTGTTAATCAGTTGGTAGGCTATGTCTTTACAGCCATTTTGGAGAGCCTCCTCAGTGAGATCTGAGTCTGAATACCAGTCCCTGCTGGCAGAGTGAGCATAACTTGCCGCAGGGGATGCATGCTGAACTCTCGTGGTTGTGACGATTCCAACAGCTTTTCCTTAAAAACAAAACAGAACAAAAAAATTCCAAAATTAAAAGTGTGTAACACCACATGTAACTATGTAATACATTACAGTTTACTGTACCACGTTTGACAGTAATGTTTTACAACTAGATACCACTTGATTATTGATCAAATATGCTGGATATGGGGTTCAAACCTGCTCTCTTGGCCCGGTGCAAGATAGAAGAGACATTGTTCCCGAAGGAGGTAAGACAGTTATCCCTTGTGGTAGCAGCAGTGACACCCAAGGTGCCATAGTTGGCTTTTACACCACATAAGTAAGCTGTTGCTGTTCCAGCACTGTCCGGCATTTGCTCATCCACATTGTATGTCTGTGGAAAGCAAAACATACAACAACTAGAGCTTTAAATTCTAGGCATAAAAAGTCTGACTATATAATATTATCTGATTCTACAAAAAATGCCCATAAACATGTTATTTATCAACCAAATTTACACTCTTAACTTGGGAATTAGTGCATTTTTTTGTCTGAGTAATGCAAAAAGTCTATTTGATGTTATATTTAGAACTAACGCTGTGTTTTATTTTATTAACAGACAACAGCAGGCAGTCTATGGCTTTTTCACGGAACCAGATGTGCAATAATTATCTATATTTTCAGCAATCTTGAAATCTATCTTGTGGATAAAGGAAGTGGATGTTGGCATTCATTCTTAACTCTCATGCAGATCTGCTGTTTATATCTCTGCACATTATCAAAAAAAGATAGAATCCACTGAGAAAGGTAGAGGACTGCCAAAGCTTTGATTCAAAAGTTAGCGTGCGGGTTAATCTGCAAATGTAAAACAGCAATTTCTTTTCATGGCACTGCAGTCTGTAGCACATGCATCCAGTTGGGTTTATGGATCCTCTGACATACTGTATCATGCTTGCGCCTCATCAGATCTCAGTTTATCTCTTTTTATATTTTTACTCCCCTGCAAATGGAAAACATACTATTCAAAAATCTGCGTGAAATGAGGACATTTCATTAGCTTGCAGATGTGTTTTGAAACTATAAGGAATGCTGTTATTATTCATTTGTTTGATGACATTTTTACATCAAAACACATATTTTGCCCCGTCTTCACATATTACTGTCTGTAATCAGTCAGTACATCTTGTGTGTGTTTGGAGGGGGATTTTCTTTGTTTTTTAAAATGCCGTTCCTGTTGATGTGAAATTAGACATCGCTGCTTATATGATCATTCTGTATCTTGTTGAAAAATTATTTAACTATGGGGCTTGCGGTTTATCTCTGTTATGCATGTCTCCACACCTATTATCTCATTCTGATCACGTTTGATTAGGCTTAGTCATGTCTGATAGGGGCAACGCTCTTTGAACTACCTTTCCGTACAGTCATTTATTTATTTAAAGATATCTGACAGTTTTATGAGTTTTCTCACAATTTGTGCAATCTCAGTAGATTGTACGAATACACTCTTTGGTTTAAAATAAAAATAAAAAAAAGAGTACAAAAGTCAATTTGAGAAAGTAGTCATATGTAGTGATACGTTATCTTTATGTTACATATTGACCACATCAACCAACATGTGATGGACTGAAAGGGTATGTCAATCAAATATGAAATGTTCTCACTTAATCTACACATTGAAAACTCCATAGCTAAAATGTTGGGTTGTTTTTAACCCAACTCTGTGGATCAAAAGAGACTAATTTATTTCTGGGTTATTTTAACTCAGTAAAAAATGAAAACCTTGGGAGCGATGGAGGGTGCGTTCAAATGAAACCACTAGAATCCAAAAACTTTGTATTGCTTCAAAAAGTAACCCAAAATTATATCCCGACTTGAATAATTCAAGTATTGAGTTGAAGAAATAACCCAAGTGTTTTTAGAGTGTGAGATCAGACAAAATGATTAAAAATGCATTAGACTTAAGGACAAACAGCGAGTGTGTTGGTGAACCATACAGTTATTGAAAACAAGCTTTTATCTGGGTTCTTATTTTATTATAGCAATTATTTGTAGTATATAACCATTAATTGTTTAAACCACTTAGTTGTTATTTTTAATGTTTTGAGCTCTTAATGTGCACTGCCTTGTTTGGTTGTAGCCAATTATAGGATAGAATAGAATTCAATTTTCAAGTACACAGCAACAAAATGCAGTTTTTGAATCCATTCAGAGAGCTTTAGCAAAATAAATATGTATACAAATGTACATTATAGGATAAACAGTAATAGTAGGTAAGAAGTGTTTACAGTTGGAATAAATTAATTTATGGCACCATATAAACTTGAATTGAATTAAATAGAATCCTTTTGACCCTTTCATCATAAGGGTGGTTTCTTCATAGGAAGTCTCATTCTTAAAGAAGATTGGGCTGACCTTGGATAGTGCGACATAAGGAAAAGTATCCATGACCAAACTGCTCTCCTCTCCAGATTGTCTTGCCAGTTGGCCTTTAAGCATCCGCGCTGCCGTCACTGTTGCCATGCCCATACCTGAAAGCAAAAATCATCACCTCAGGGTGGTCCTATCAAGGACAGGCAATTCAGGTTGGGTCCATTCTGTTTTCTAATTCCTGGTTAAGACAAAATCTATAAAGTTTATTGAAAGTTTTTCTTTTTCCTTCAGCTTTCACTGGATTTGCTCTTCTGAGCAAAACACAAAAATGCCAACGAGTATGTAACCTTATTAATATTTTGACTCCCTGGAATTTTCAGAAAGATCTTTATTTATTTTTCTGGTCACTTAAGGCAGATCCTTTGGTGTGATAAACATGTCAGTTTTTGAGTGATACGTTGTTACTAGTTAATACTAAATAACACAAACTAGATGTTGCGGTTATCCAAACTTTGTGACTAATCAATACAAATGTTTTACTTAAACAGCAATATTGCAGAAGATGATTCTACATACAAAATAAGAGAGAGAAAAGTGAGTAGGACATATCCCTTTAAATAGTTGGCTTAAACCTTTTTGATTGACTAAATTGTTCCTTTTTTACACATTAAAAAAAGAATGACGTGATGGGGTTACTACAATAGTTAATACATGATCCGACCACTTTATTTATAGTGTAAGATATGCAAACAGTAAGTAAACGAGTATGTTTTGTTCAGGAAATTAAAAAGGGAGAAGAAACTGAATTCCTGGTCGGAAGGACTCACCATCTCCAAGGAAGAGGATGAGATTTTTGGCTCTTTCAAGGTTGCGTGGCACTTGAATGGCAGCATTAAGAGCTTCTTTAGCCTTGTTGTTCCAGTAGCTAGCCTCAAGTTCGTCCACTAAGAGCAAGAAAAAGATGCTCTGATGGTGCCATACAAAAGCAGAAAACAATATTTTAGTCTTTGCAGAGACACATACAGTACATACCTGAAATGCATAATGCCTTTTGCAATGAGAAAAAAATCAATAATCCAGTGATGAAGTGGTGTGTCTTGGCCATTGCAGTGACTGCATGTGAATCTACAAAACTGTGCTTGTTTGCTCTCTGAACTCTCTTTATAACTGCAACCACGGAGCAAAGGCCACATCAAGGAGCCTTGCTGTGTTTGAACGAAATCACAGGAGACACACCTTCTGTTAACTAAATACCCTTGACTGAAATTATTAT
This sequence comes from Oryzias latipes, assembly GCF_053564925.1. Taxonomy (NCBI): domain Eukaryota; kingdom Metazoa; phylum Chordata; class Actinopteri; order Beloniformes; family Adrianichthyidae; genus Oryzias; species Oryzias latipes. Next base: position 14,120,297 of record NC_136240.1, read on the forward strand.
TGATAGTTTCACAGCACGATGCATCTGATTATTTGGTCAAATAGCAACTTTGAACTCTTTTTGTTTCATATTTTCTGTAACTGTGTTTAAAATATTAAATTGGTGAGTCTGTTTTACAAACCCTTAAAGGCTTTTTTCTGTTTCCTTTCACAGATTTGGAAAAAAATCATTGGTATCCCTCTGTTAATGGAAGGAAAACTCACAAAGGGTCACTGAAACCCACAAAACAAAGTCCAAGAATAGTCACAATTTTGCTCCTAGGCATTCTTGGGTATTTTAAAATTTTTGCAAATCATGTTTAACATTTTTATGGAACACAATATGGAAAAGTTTTTTTTCTATAAAACGGCAATTACTGTTTAGGTTGTGGGGCTTGTCTTTTGTCACAAGCGGCCAAAGGTCAGAGTGAGAAGGAAAAGGCAAAGACTTACAAGTGGAAGGTGAAAGTTTTCTTTGCTTTAAGCCCCAAATTGGTAGAGAGGCTTCAGCAGACAAGGTAATCAGTTTCCAGAAAAATGAAGCATTGAAACCACTAAGATACTGTGGAATACCTTTAAAAAAAAACATTCGTTTTTTTAATAAAAGGGCTAAAGCTTTGGGAATGTTCCATTTTTATGTATAGGCTAAACACACAAAAATGACTTTTTGCAGTTGTTTAATGCTGCATTGTCTCGTCTGTGTTTTTTGTCTAAAACATATTTTCACTACGACACGATTACATAATACATTTATAAATCTTAATTACATTAAGGCAGACATCATGTGCATGGCTCATTTTACAATAGACAAAAGTTTAACCACTTACTTGAATAGTTTGTTCAGTAAAACAAAAGCTGGGATGAAAATGCACAGCTACCATTGACTTTTTTATAAACCTTTATTTAAAACAAAAACAGAGGTCAGAACTAACAGACATTTATTCATACTTTTGCTAAAAAATAAAAAAATATACTCATGATTCTGTTTAAAAATATACAATACAAATGGTTTACACATATTTTTGCAAGGCATTTGATTGAAAACGTTAGGAAGCAGTTATGTCAAAATAACCCTAAAAGATCAACTATGAGCTCATGAAAAACTTTGGTAAAGTTGCAACTTAGCATAGCAGCTCACAGTGCAGGTTTCTTTTTGCAGTCCAAAGTTGTTTTTTCCACTTGTGCAATAACAGCCGTGTTCTGATGTGTGTCCAGCTTGTGTCAAGAAGACAGCATAAGCCTCAGCCATTTGATTTTTTTCTTCCTGTTATTCTGGGCAAAATGTCAGATTAATGTGTACCAGGTAAATTGCCTCTGGGTAAATGTCTGACATCTCTGGGAGAACATTGATTGCTGAGCCTTTTATAGCTCAAGATGATCACAAAATCAACATTAAAAAAAACACAAAATAAACTAAAGCATTACAAGTTAGTGCAATTTAGTAAAAAATGTACACTTTTTTTTTTAAAAAAGGTACCTCTTGCATATTTGTTTGCACACAAACAACTTAATCTTTGCGTAATTGCAAATACCACTTATCAGTACTTGCTTTATTTACATGTGAGGTATAAACACATGCATGCTAAAGCTCGCATTTTACAGGCATGGTGGGATACATATATGTGGATACCAGGCAATAAGACATTTCTTGTCAGCAAATGCAATGCATGGTTCTCTCTGCATTCTGATTTTCCAGCCTGTGCACACACAGTCCACCTGTTCTCATCAGCACTAAGTGCATACATGCTCCTGTTTTGCTCCACACTTTTGAAGTGACTTGAATGTGGGTTTGCCTGTTTGCACATCAGGGTCATCTGAGCAGCAGGAGGAGACCAAACATGCTAAATAAGAGACCCAGATGCAATTTCCCGCATCCTGCTGATGAACGGTTGAGGGGGCGAGGAGGGCAGCTGGTATATGGCTCCAAACAGGCAGCATAGGCCATCACATGAGCAACATAGTTTTGCTCCTTAACTCCATGAAACAAGTGAGCCATTGGGCCTTTGGCATAGATGGCAACATCCTCCCCACCATGTGTCTCTGCTTCCAAAGGGACAGCTGCCTGCTGCTTGTACTCGTCATCTTCTACAGAGACATAGACAATATTCAGTGCTGCTGTTATTTTTTTTATATATATATATATATATATATATATATATATATATATATACACACACACACACACACACACACATATATACATATATATATTTTGGTGTAGCTGCTACAAGATTTTGTCACAATGCAACAGTTATACTCATGCAATTTTTTTTATAGCTATATGACCCATTAGAGACTGTTTTGCAAATCTTTTGTAATTTAAATAATTATATTTAATAGTGGTCTTTTTGAAACCCAAAAACATAATAAAAGATAACAACTTTGATGCATATTGCAAGTAAGACCAAAGCACCAAAGGTTGCATGTAAACTGAAGTAAGGTATGTAAAAAATAATTTAAGTTGAATAATTTTTAAAGTTGTCCCCCCCCCCCCATTCTCTGGTTAATTGAAACAGTTTTGATAATAATCAAACACTAGCAGAAATTTTCTGAAATCCTTTTCTTTATAATGGCGGATTTTGTGATGCTCCATGTAGAGCATACATTTTCAGACGAAATAAATGACTGCCCATTAATGGAAAATAAAAGCTGCAAAGGTTTTGGAGGCTGTTAAAAAGGGTAGATGTATTTTCTTTTTTCTAGATAAACAACTTTCTGTTATGCATGTGTGAATGGTGCAGAAGAAAAAGTTGGAACCATAAAGTCCAATGTTTCTTAGATGAAAGGAAAAGAAAAAGAAACAGAACTTTGACTGCCAACAAAAAGCACGTTTATTTTGGGTTTTCATCCATCTATTCACTTAACCTGCCATATCCCTTTCGAGGTCACTGGGTTGCTGGAGCCTGTCTATGCCAGTGTTGGGCAAAGGGGGGGGTTCACCCTGGACAGGCCGCCAGTCTGCCTTTCCTTCCCTTTTTGTAATTTTCAGTACACACCCACCCACCCACACCCACATACATATATATACATATACATATACATATACATATACATATACATATACATATACAACTTTGAAAAAAAAATCTATCTATATCTGAATATATGCATATACATATATATACATATATATATATATATATATATATATATATATATATATATACATATATATATACATATATATATACATATATATATACATATATATATATATATATATATATATATACATATATATATACATATATATATACATATATATATACATATATATATATATATATATATATATATATATATATATATATACATATATATATATATATATATATATATATATATATATATATATATATATATATATATATATGTATGTATATATATGTATATGCATATATTCAGATATAGATAGATTTTTTTTTCAAAGTTGAATGCAAAATGTAATATTAAACTCTACTTGCAAAAGTGAATTGTGAACATGTCTGTCTTTTACAATTGTCACCATCACAACAAGTCTTTAAAATATCAGTTTGCACTCACCATAATCCACCATTGTGATGTTGTCTCTGCTTCCATTGGCATGCTCATATCCGGGGCCATTGGCATAAAGAATGCTAGTGAAAGGCATTTTGTCCATGGCGTCCTTTGGTGCCAAACCTATATGAGAGTGGCGAAAGATTGTGAGTTTTTCCAGACTTATGGTTCATTATGCTCATTTACACATGATCTACCAAATCAATGAAAAAGTATAACTCTGAGTTAGATGATAAGTTAACTTTGTTTCATAGTTATTCATAGTTTGCCATCTCCAAAATATTGTAATGTCATACATGTCATTGCAATTTTCATGTTTTATGCCTAGAGTCTTACCAAAGATGGGATTTCCTCGAGGTGTGCTGCCTCCAAAAGTGAAGACATGTGAGTGGTCAGCAGTCACTACTGTCAGTGTGTCAGACTCTCTGGTGAGCTGTCCAGCTCGCTCAATAGCTGCATCAAACATTACAGTCTCCCTGAGAGCCAGTTTTGCAGTGTTGTCATGGTGGCCATGATCGATTCTCCCTCGTGAGAAAGCAAGCACCAGAGAAATATCATTTAGATTTTGAATTTTTTGACTTCACATTGGGAAATTTAGATAAGATACTCATCTTCCACAAACAGAAAATAGCCTTTTGGATTCTTCCTGAGGATTTGAATGGCCTTTTCTGTCATTTCCACAATTGATGGATCACTTGAGCTATTTCGATAAACTTCAAATTTCATGTCCTTTGGCTCAAAAAGGCCTGCAAACACAGACAGAAAAGATCAAAAAATGCAAACACCACTGCCAATAAAAAGCCACACAGACTGCATTAAAACACAGTTAATGGGAACAAAAAGGCTAATGGATGGCTGAAAATGAGCACTAATGTCTTTTTTTTTATTGTATTTACTATTTCATCTGGGAGGGATGACTGCATCACTGTTGTAAATCTTTACTGTCTTGGACACAACCTTATCTCTATCACCTAAGTGGAATTTGATTATTTCACAGAACTGGGTTCAAAGGGCAACATGATAGTCAATTTCTAAAGACTGAAGAGAAAGTTCTCACCTTTTTTTTTTATATGTGGTGATGAAATAAGAGAGTACATTTAATTATGGTGTTTGTTTTTGGGGCTAAAATAATAATGAAAATCTGTGTGGCAAGAATATAACCTGGAGATTGTAGAATTAAATCTATAATTAGACGATACTAAAATATCCCAACGCATTCCTGCTTGCCACTTAGCATTAAGTATTGGGTTAGGGGGTTGAGTGGAGAGGGGATTAAATCACTCAATTTCTAAGCAGGGGAATGATTGCAGCTGACTGCTCCCTCAGGGAATGGCTAAATTGCACAGAACAAATTTTACACCTTGAACTATGTAAAAACTGGCACTTTAACTTCTTAACTTTTACATTTAAACTGCTTCCAAGCAGTTTTGCGTAAAGTATGTGGCTGTCCTTGTAAAGCTAAATACTCACCCATAAGACGATCTGTTGTTTTGACATTTATTTCATCGAATCCCTTCTTGTTCCAGACGTAGTGGGATTTTTTTTTCTAGAACAAAAATGAGGCATGATAATAAATGCTTAAAAAACAAAGAAAAAAACAGAAGAAAATACCGAATTGACCTACAGGTTTGGCCTTCAGCCAGATATTTATGAGGTTTCTTTTGTCTTTGCGGTCCCCTTTGCGGGACGATGAGGTAGGATATTCGGGATCTGGGGTTCCTTGAGGTGTCATGTACATCCTTCCTCCTCCCAAAATCACCTGTGAAAGAAAAGACAGATTGTCGATGCTTCACATTTAATTTGTGTCAGTCCAGCGTTAAAGATGTTCAGTAATTTGGTTGGGAAAATCAAATTAAGGGTTAAGGGACTGCTTTAAAGGGCCTATATCATGCAAAATCAACTTATTAGCTTTTAAGTTTATTACAATGTTCATTCCGCACACAAAACCAACCTCAAAGTTATATTTTGCTCCATTCACGCATCTGAGTTTTCTTCTAAAAAAACCTGCTGTCTGACCACCAGCCCCTACCAATCCACAAAAACAAGCGGGTTCTCACATTTTGACGTAGATAAGTGAGAAGAACCCCTTCCAGGAAGAGTCTGCACTGCCAGCACTGCCCCCAGGCTAACACACATACACCCACTTTCTCTGCTGAGCAAGTGGTGATCAGCAAAAACGTTTTCCTTTTATATGCACAATCTGCACATCTATCTTTGCAAAAGTTTGAGCGCAAAACGCAGACACGCTGCATAGTGCGGCTCTATGTTGACGTCATGAAATGTGCGGCACCCACAAGGAGCGAAAGATTGAGGTGTCTTACTTCTGTAGGAAAATGAATTTGCGAAAATAACTTATTTGATGGGAAAATTGTTCTTTAGTGTGCCAGACATTATCATATATATGGATATATATGGATATCCTATTCCTCCAATTCCTTCCTATCAATGAGTTAGCAACAACCTATAAAAAGAGGATTATTTACTTATATAGAACAAATAGATTAGTTTTCAAATTAAATCATTTAAAAAATACTGCTATACATTTGAAAAAGTATTTTTATTGAAAAAGTTACCCCACCATTTGGGTCATGGTATATTCACCTAAAACAAACAAACAAAAAATCAGGGCTAAATGTGCAAAGATAATACTACCATTTTGAAATTTGATCTGCTACCATGGCATTGTTATGTCAGCGCCCTTATTTGCCCTTTGGAAAGTGCTTTTATTGCATTCCAAAACAGAACGGTGAGTCAAACTCTTAAAAAAAAAAAAACCCTCAACTGCAGCCCTCCTTTTTGGCATAGAAAGAAAACAACAACGAAGACATGGAGCTGGATGATAAGCATCATACTAGCTTTGCCTTCACCAACAGAAACACCTTGCTGTTAACAATCCTAGATTTTTGTGGATAAATAGATAATCGTAATGGTTCATACATCAATGTCTACATTGGTGACCAGTTGTGTAGCAATGTCGACACAACCCTGCTGGATGGCACTGGAAGGAAGATCTGCATCGCTGTACCACTTGCGGCTGACAGAATGGGCGTAAGCAGCAGCTGGGGATGCGTGCTGGACACGTGTGGTTGTCACAATGCCCACTGATTTACCTGAAAAACACAAAGATGCTCAAATCAGATCCAGAATTGTCACAATTTATTTTGATGAGAAAGATGTAACCCAATATTCCTTCTGTATGCACTTGAGTGTAATGGTTTGATAAAGAAAAGATGTTTTAAAATTAAAGTGAAGAGAAGTGAAAAGTAAAAAATGAATAATACCAGTGTGCAGGTTTAAAGGGAACCCCAAACTGTATGTGATGTAAAACACAACCTCCCCATTAAAAGCTACTGTGTAAAAATGACCTCAAACACAAAAATAAAGACAGGTTTTTATGAAAGTATGTGCCGATAAAATATATGTAGAACATTGACCCTTGACTTGTGTCTCAGGTAGCTTATCAGATGATTACCAACCCTCCACTGCCAGAAACCACTGTGCATACCTTGTGCTTTTGCACGTCGCAGCACTGAGTGCACCTCGTTGCCAAAAGTGGTGTTGCACTCGTAGACCACAGCTTTTGCATTAAGTCCTAGGGTTTTGGCATTGGCCTTTACCCCACAGTGATAAGCTGTAGCCGTGCTGGCACTGTCTGCTACCTGCTTGTCTACACTGTAGGTCTGTGTACAGGAAGGGGAAAGAAACAAAAACAATGAAAATGCAAAAATGTAACTCAAATTAATTCAGTCTCACACTTTCACTTCTTTCTATTTTACTTTACTACACTAGGGAAAATCAGAGAAGGCTAAAACAAAGTCATGGGTTCAGAATGCTTTAATATAATTTTAGGCCATGGTTGACAAATTTAAATGTAAAAGGTAAACAAGACGGCTTTTGTCTGCATAAAAAAAGTTTATGTTTCTACCATCTATTAAGGTAGATGTGATCATTGACTTTCTTTCAGTAGGTAAGTGCCAGACAATCCAATTCTTGATTATGTCATGTCTTGCACTCCTACAATATGTAGAGATTGATCCTTTCCATTACAATTCCATGAAAATTTGACTTTTTGTTTCACTCTTTCAAAGAAACCTGGCTGAATATTTTTGGTGTTGAATGCAAAAATTAATAGTTTTTTAAATGCATTTGTGCATTCTATAAGCATTCTCATGGAACTTGTTCTTTTTCAAAGCTTCAAAGCTGCCTTGATTGTAGGTTGACAAAAGGCAACAAAAACACAAAGCAGCTACTTAACTTCTGAATCACATTTATAAAACAATAATTTAGGGATTAAGACTATGCTACATATGAGATTTTAAACAACTTCACATAGCAATTTGTGGATTTATGTGGAGGAGTTTTTTTTTTTTTTCAAACATGCAGAAGCATGTTGAGGGAAATCCCTGAAGAAACATTTTCACACATGCACTGCAACTCTACAGTTTCCTATCCAGGAAAGTAAATATTAAGCATTTTGACAAGAATTTCAGGAATTATTTTAAAGCTAATGTGATGTACGGAATTGACCGTTTCTATGAGAATTAGGGTGAAGTTAGGTTTTGAAAATGTTATCCTTATGCTTTGAATTTAACTGCTTGCACTGTCAATACTTCTTGCAGAGAACATGACCTTAAAATTAAGTTTACATGAGATCATTTCTTTGGGGTAAAATCTGTCAAACCATGAAATTAAAGTGCAGAAAATAAATTCCTCAAGCCTACTAGACCTTTCTACAGCTAGAACTTTTATAAAAAAAAAAACAACATTTAGTGTTCTAGTCTTGGGATAGGTATAAAGATTGGTGTTTTCGTTAAGTTTTCTAATCTTTTGAAACTTTGGATGAATGATAGATGGATGAATGGATGTTTTAGGTGGTGTTATCACCTTAGAAAGGGCAACATAGGGGAAGGTGTCCATGGCCAGCACTGTTTCCTCTCCAGACCAACCCTCCATCTGACCTCTTAGGATTCGAGCTGCTGATACTGTGGTCACACCCATTCCTGACCAAAAAAAAAAAAAGAAAAAGAAAAAGAAAAAGAAAAAGAAAAAGTTTGAGAACGTTATCCAGCAGTGAAGTGCCCAGGGTGTTCCCTCCCAACAGTGGCGGGGATTGCTCCAAGAATCCTGAGACCACAAATGATAAACAGAGGGAAATGGATGCTAGGTTGACATATCTCACAAGAACAGGCAGATGGCTGGATCCAAATGCAGCAGGTTTATTAGCACAGCTAAAAGTCCCCAAAGCTAAATCAGGGTCAGGTAAGGAGGAGTCAATAACAGGCATAAGATCATCCGAAGAGAGACAGGGTAGTCAGAGTCCAGGCTAGAATCCGAGCAGGCAGTCAGGGTCAGAAACGGGGTCAAGAGACAGAAGATCAGGTCCAAGTATAACACTTGGCAGAATGACACAAGCAATACTTCGCACTGAGTGAGGCTCGGTGCAGAGTTTGAGTATGCTGTGGTTGATAAGTGAATAAGAGTCAAGTTGATTAGAACTATAGAGATGGTTGCCGCTGGTGACCAGAGATGGAGACAGATCTCTGACTTCCCTACAACATGACCCTAACCCTAACCCTTATCTCTTCTGACCTGATAAATTATTGTTTTCATCTATCATTCAGATTGACAAATTACATCATTCCATGTGCAATTATTATCTATAAGAATATTAATTTGACAAAAATAGAGGCATGTTGCAAATTTTAATATTGAAAAAAAAGTAGCTATATGGTTAATTTTACTCCCTTTTTTTGTTTTATATTTTTCCACGAAACTTAAAACTGTTGGTTAGAAACCTTAGACAGACAAATTGCTTAGATATTGCCCAAAAATTATAAAATGGATTTAATTTGAAACAGAAATCTTCCAATCTAGATTATACTGAAAGCGATCCTTTAATCTTGCTGCCTTTGAAGAGCCCCCTATTACACGTATTAATTCTGTTTCTTACTTGCAACAAAAATACCTCACACGTAGTTTCCAAAAAATCAATTCCAGATGTAAACCACATCCTTCTGGTTTTAGCTGCCCCTTGAGACATTACAGTGATAGAAAGCCTGTTAAGCCTTTTGAGCTATTGAAGATTAGACTCCCATCTGTGCGCAGTGATACTTAAATACCCAAACAGTTTTCTTTTCTAAATAATTGCATAAAATATTTTTGTGAGGTTTGCAGGCAAAAACTTCAGCGCACTGTTTATTGTGCAAGTCGTTTTGTGGTCTTAACAATTAACATTGAATTGTAATAATAAGAGGAGTACTATCAAAGCAAAAGTGCAAAAACTTACCAATACTTGTTAAATACAATAATAAAACTTATCAGTGTCTTCTGGAATTTGCTCCTTGAGAAACATCAACACTTTCTGAACAAGGAAGTCAAGTCTCTTCCTACCTGGCTGTCATGAAAGTCAGATATCCTATAAGTCACATTGTAACAAAGAATGCATGAATCAAAGACACGCATAATTTTCTCTTTTTTGGTACTAATAAGGAGCACTGGCTCAACATTTCTACTGATGATTTAAATACAGAAATACTTTAAAATGTAATTTTAAGTGAAAATTAGAAATGCTAACTTTCCATATGTCTTTTGGACAAAAGTCAGAGCCACTGCTCTGCTTGCAACTTTATAGTCCCAGAATTTAACTATTAACTTCTTATCTATAAATCAGGCTTGTATAGATGACTGTGCTATAACCCTAAAAGAGTTGTGCAATCTTTCGGATTTTACCAGGTCCTTATAATAATTCTTGGAGCTCCCATGCATTAACCAAAGGTCAGGGCTATTATTCAATGCCGTATGTAGAGCAATTTTAGTAAGAAACTGGGATGGAGGTGTCGACATGCTTTACATGCAGCATTTAAACTTCAAACTTTATTGATTTGTACAGCGCCTTTCATTTCGGTTAAAAACACAAAGCACTTAACATAAAATCAGATAAAATAGTCATAAAATATGAAAATTATTTAAAACAGAAAATACAGGACAATCACACACAGATGGGACCCCTCCCTTACCAGACTTACATGATGAGGTAAAGATGTGTACCTTTTTTTTTTTTACTTTTTCAAAAAATGTATTTTAATATTCAGGTAAGGTATTGTAACTTAGTAAAACTATGTTTAATATTTGGATAAAACTGTTTGACATTATGAAAATAGCAAATACTTCTAAAATTATTTTTTAATTAATTAAATATTGACCCATAGTGATTCATCCCAATGAGAGAAACTTTGTCTTAATTTTTATCATCAAAATGCTTGCACCTACCATCTCCTAGAAACAGGATGAGGTTTTTAGCCCTGTGGTGTCGAGGATGGAGCTTCAGGGCAGCATTCAGGGCTGCCTTTGCTTGTGCATTCCAGTAGGCTGGCTCCTTCTCAATTTCATGCAGAGCCGCTTCACATACACAAAGAAAGAGAAGAAACCAGAAAGAGGTACATCTCAACAAATGTGTTTGCCATAAGTCAAACACATCAATGGAGGCTTTCAGACTCACTCTGCCATTTCTCCATACTGTGAATTGTATTATTTAGCCAAAATAGGAAAGAATAATACGCAGAAAAATGAAAAAAAAAAAAAACAGAAAAATTTGTTGCTTTCAATTCTGTCTATTATTGCTTGCAGTGAGGCTTACAGGGAAGTGGAAAAAATGGAAAACCTTTCCAGAAAAGCCTCAGAACAACGGAAATGCAAACAGTTTAAGCCACAGTTTACATGACCAAGTGGAGTCAGACAAAAATATACTGACACAAAGCTTAGTTCATCTGATGTCAATTCATTCACACCTGAGATGAAATTTTAGTCAGTGCAGCATACTGTATGTTCTCAAGCAAAACCATGTCTTCCATTTCTTCTTCTTAAAACAATAATGATATTCCAACTGTATGAAGCTTAACTCTCACCTCGAGTCTCCATAGTTGCCATGCTTGCAACCTTTAGGATGGGGCCCAGAAGGAAAATCTGAAGATTGAGGGCCCAAAAATGTGCCACCAGCATCTCTAATCTGCACCTTCTTGACCCTGGAAATGATGACACATGCAGCCTTCAGCCAGCAACCAGACCAAAAAGAAGAGGCTGCTGAGACCTGCAGCCCTGTCTTTATAAAGCCCTGCTGGGGTGTGTATTAAGAAAGGCCCCAGCCAGCTCATAGGCTAGAAGCCACAAAAGAGAGGAGAGAACTTGGGAGGAGGAAGAGCAAGGGGAAAGGCAGAGAAGGAAAGATTGAAACTGAGACCACACAGATGTGTGGCTTCCTAGCCCCTTTACTCACTTGGATTTCCAGAAAGACGCAAGTTGTTGAGCTGTTTAAAGAGTTGTTGGGTTTCCTGGCTCCCCTAAACTTTGCAGGATACATAGAGATGTAAATGTTGAACTGATGCATTACTGTTCTAAAGCAGGAAAAGATACATACCTACCCAATTTATGTTGGCATTCCTTATGAAAATTATTTTCCATTCCTTAACCCCCTAGCTTTTAAAGATTGGAAACATAGTCCAAGCTATTCTTTTTGTGTAGGCCTCGATGTACTCTGCTTTTAATGTTCGGAAAGTAGTCACATTTCCATTCACACAACCCCCTCCCCTCTTTGAATTTTGGTATTTAGACCCCAATATTTTTTTTCTCTCTGAATCCACTTGGCAAGCTTTTCTGTGGGATATTCTAGAGGGTCAGCCTTTTTTTTTTTCTTCTATGAAATAGTGGAGGCAGCCTGTATTATAAAAAAACAAAAACAAATCTCTTCTGAAGCTTAACAACTGATGTGGGGAATGAGGTGATCTGAACTGTCTTCCACACAACATGAAAGAATCAAAGTTCTGTTGAATGAGTTTTGCTTGGGGGCCTGGGAAGGTCCCGAAACACAAATGAGGAGGTCTCACCTAAAGTGGCCTACACTGCGCTTGAACCACAAGTGCAGGAAATGCAGGAAAACCTGTCCAGACATTTTTTGCTTTTTCTTTAGTTGTGGGTTTGCCCCTAAGAGAGAAAGTCTGGCTTAAGCTGTGAAAGTCAAACATGACAAATGTAAACACCTGGTGGCTTTTTATTTTACTCCCCCGCTTAGATCATCCATTCATTAGAAGATGCAGTGGCGCCTTTCCTTATTATATTGTAAGCATATGAGTAGAGCAGCTCTTGCTATTCAACACAATTGCAAACACCAGAAACCACAACATACATGTGTACTTTACGCACATTTAAGTTAATAGTTTAATTATCCAAAGCATATTTAGCTTGATTTTTGTTTCCCACAAAACTGATAATGTGTCTTTTCTCATTCTTTTCATAGATTACTACAATGGTGGCAATTTATTTTATTCCAAGTTACTTTTTCTCATTTTTTTCATTTAACTTCTGTTTAAAACACTTTATAAAATTCTTTATAAATGTTAATAGAAAGAACACTTTCCTCTTTTTATCACCTACCTTCTAGATTATATTGTTTCAGGATCTGAATGTTGACTGAGATCCACTTAGAGATTTTTATGCTTTGCTCTCCCCCCGGCTCGTCATAACACAGAGTTGCTTTAACCTATAGATTGTGTAAATTACAGTGGTTAGCTGCAGTGAAATGTTTAGGTTCAGGTTGTCAAAGCGTGGATAGACATATGGGTGGTGCTACACCACACAGCCAAACCTTCTAAGACCAAACTTGTACCTCAGCTTTAAAAAGATTCTTAGAATTATTTTTTTCTCAAGTCAAAAAATTAAAATAAACTGTGGATGAATTAAAGAAACTGTCAAGGAGGAAGAAAAGGTACGGTAGATAAAAAACATTCTGGCAGAATAAAAAAAACAAAACAGCACTGGTGAAACGTTTAAGCTATAAGGACAATCATTCTTCCAAACTATTTTTTGTCATGTACACTCACTCATTCACTGACTGCAGTGCAACAGACGAAGAATATATCTGGACCATTTTATGGAGGTAGAATGAAGGATATAACCCATATTTATGAAGAGCCCCTGGATTTCTGAATATGGGGACAGGAAGTCGTAAAAAATTTAATGTCGAATTGGAACTCAACAAGGGAACAATTAGAGGTGAGGTACCATGAGCTGCATGCTGAAGACAGCTCCTCACTGTAGTCAAGAAAAGATAGTTAAGCATCAAGCAGTTTGACAGTTTTTGTAAGTGGCTCTTCTATGTTACTTTTTAAAAAAAAAGTTTATTCAAATAAAAGGGAAAATTAAAGACACTGGATTTAAAGGAAGAAACCAGAATAAATTAACATCTGCGCTCACTTTGTTTTAAAGACCACTAAATTGGAAGGAATGGTTCTTCATAAAGTTTTTGTAAATCGGCTGTCTTTTAAAAAAATGCATGAACAAGTTAAGCTTACTTGGACAGTGAACTTGTATTCCTGCCAAGATTCCATATGTTGAGGAGGAAGTGCCTCGAGGGCTGATGTCCTGCTGGTTTTCCAGAAACCTGCCTTGTCTGCTGCTGATTACCTTGATCAGGTGTGTTTAGCCAATAAGGAGCTTCAATGGCAGGTTGGTTGCAAAACATGTAGGACACTGGCCCTCGAGGCCTGGATTTGGGGATCTCTGGTTTAAACCAATCAAAAAGGGAAACGCATTGCTTTTACTAAACTTTTATGCAAGCCAGAAGATCAGTTGCTTTTATAAAGAGTGACGCCAAGAATAAAGTACTCTGAAATTGTTGTAACAGTTTCTTATATGTCAAAGGAAGTTTAACTGCATGGACACCATCTCTCCATCCATCTATACATCCATCCAATTGTTAAACCGCTACATCCCTTTCGGGGTCACAGAGATGCCGGTGCTTGTCTCAGCTACTGTTGGGTGAACCCTGGAAAGATTACCAGTCTATCACAGCGCACACAATCACTCCCACACGTCTATGTCTACAACGTCTACATGGACGATTTTGAGTGATCAAGTAAGCAATGAAGCATTTTTTGGACAATGGGAGGAAGCTGGAGTGCCCTCGAGAAAACCCATGGATGCACGGGGAGAACATGCAAACTCCACAGTCTCATCCAGGATTTGAACCTGGTCTTTCTTGCTGTGAAGCCCGTATGGACACAACATTACAAAATAATAGATTTACAAGAAAGATGCTTTTTTCATGTATTCTGTAAATTTATTAGTCACTGAAGGAAAGTGTGAGAAAATAGGTGTACCTCAAATATGCTCATCCATTCAAGCACATCTTCAGGAACAGTTATGATAAATAGGATAAACACAAGAAATAATTCTTAATTTTATTTATAGGAAAATGGCTCAAGAGCCATTGACACAAGACTGAAATCTGATTTTCCTTTACGTTGTCGGTTCAAAAGTTGCAGATTGCCATGGTGGTGATGAGTAAGAGTCACCATCGTAGAAGTTCTGGGCTTCTTCATGTATTTTTAGTTTAACCACACTTTAATTTGCCAGGATCGGTTGCCATAAAGGTTCGTAGTTCATAGAATATTTGTGTTACTTTTCCAAACTTTTTTTTTGTTCCTAAATATGACCTTGCAAGCATGTAATCTCCTGTTCTTCGAACCATATCTATAATTTTTCCTCCAGAAAGTGCGTCAACTTTACAAGGGTTAAAAGTACATTTTGCTTGAAACAGTCCCTGTCATTGGCATGTTTGATAACACTACAGTTTGAATAAAATCACAGTGGTCAAGAGAACACACTAATTTGATGAAACACAAGCAACCTGACAATGCTCCACTAAATTAGACAACATGTGCGTTTGGTATATCTGTTGTCAGTAACATGTGACTAGATAATCAAAAATGGCTCCAGGGTTTCAGACTAGGGACCAAAACAATGATGGACATGACAGCATCTATATTTTCATGGGAAAAAAGGAATCTGTTTTTTTATTTTTTTTTATCAGACCTTCTAGAAATGAACACAATTTTGTTTTTCTTTTATTTATTACGCATTTTGATTTATTCTCAAATATTAATCATATTTTTTTGTGTCCCCACTTTTCAAATATAGCAACAAAGCTTTATTGGGAAGATTTATTTGGAACTGAACTGAAAGAAGTTCCTTTTCCAGCAAACCAAGCATGACCACAGTGTGTCTTCAAACAAACCCACACTTTCTTCCAATAAATGTATGTTAGACATAAATAAACATTTGTTTTGAGGTCATGGATTACAGCTTTCCTTGGTTTTGGTTTCATGATGCTAAACTCGCGTCATAAGTTATAATTTTATCCAGATCCAACAAATGTGATCTTTATAGAAACAACTGCAAGCAACCAACCTTACCAAGAATAAGTAGTTATCCATATCAATTTTCTTTTTCTTTTTTTTTACTAAGCTTTAAAGCCTCACATTGATAATTTATTGGAATTGCTGTACTACTTAATACAGACAGCAAACTACCTCAAACATTTACCTTTTACCACCCACCCTTATAAAATTAAACTGGTTTCTAGTTTACTGTTTTTTTTTCTGCTTGTATGCATGTATAGTTAATTTGCTCCATGTACTTAAGAAATGTTTTTAAGGGAAAAAAAGCGTAAATTATATGTCTTTTATAAAAATTAGGATCAATGCAGATTGCTTCAGAAAACAGTTTTGTGATTCCGATGTCTGACTTTGCTGGATTATTTATGATACATCACATGGTTTTCTCCACATAAACTTACTGCCTATTACTTAGGAAATTACACTTTTGGTCAAACATTTTATTTTATTTTTATTTATTTCAGTTTTTAGGTGGTAATTCTAATGAAAAGCTTGAAATTGAACAGAATTAAGTTGTAAAATGCCAGGGGTTTCAAATAATGGCTATTAAAAATTAAAACTGAAATGATCTCAGAATTACAACACATAAGAGGTTCAATTCCAGGAAACACAAAACAGATAAACCGATGAGAGTCGTCTATGTGCCACACAGGTTCTAAAAGCCTTAAAATTCCTTCCTCCACCTGAACAATTCTTGGTTCCTTAAACCCTTGTCTGCATCAATAATAGCAGCCCTGGAACACACTGTAGTAGTATATGTTCTCAGAAGCTTTACTTTAACAATATACTACTGTTGAAAGTGGTGGGTCATTTAAAAAATGGCAATAAAAATGAAACTGCCAATCAAAAGAGGCACTTCCATTTTAAAACTGGAAGTTATCTTTTTTTTTTTTTAAAGTGGAATTGCAAAGATAGTCAAGGTGTGTCAGTGAGGACAGTACAGGAAAGGTCTGACAGTCCAATAGTCACAACTGTGAAGTATCTGAGAGTCAACAAGTGCATGATAGGCAGCTCAGAGGACAACAGCTTCAATTCAATTCAATTAGATTACTGTAAACCTGTTTCACTTCAATTGTAATGAGAAAACTTCAAGCTGCAGATATAAGACAAGTTGAAGCAAGAAAACCATTAAAAAATTATTTAGGTTTGCCTGAGTTTGAAGCGCAGCCAGTCAGTAACACTAGAAGAAGGAGTTGTAGATCAATTTAAAATCTTTAGTCCATCTTCAAGAACCTTTGTATGACGTCAGTTAAGGGTAAAACTTTGGGTACTGGCTCCAGTCTCCATCTGTCCATTGAACAAGCTCATGCATTCACCTGTTTCCTGCTCCATATAATACTCTGCCAGTTTTCACTCTGCTCGTTCATAGATTCACCTGTGCATTGTATCCTTCAAGACAAATCACATTTTTGTCGCTGTGACGGAGCGAATCCGTCTGTCTGAGCAAGCACCATGAGCGCGCGCGCGCACAAACACACACAGGTTGGTGCGCGCGTACACGTCATAAACGAACTCTTCTGTTGTAAAACCATAATTTCTTACGAATTTCCCTTCATTTTTCTCAGTATAGACCTCGGGTGCACACTTGGTCATCACTAGTTTTCGGCATACGCACATTCAAAAGTTTACTCACGGCAGCTCAGCAGCGCCGTCTTAGCCACGCCCCCTTCAGTGACAGCCAAACCGGGGGATTTGTTTTTTTCTATTTATATAATGTTGTCAGTCCTTGAGACAGCTGTTTCTAATTTAACCTGTTTGTTTTTTGTTTTTGTTTTTACTATATAGTTTAGGGGAATTAATTGTGGTTGAAATGATTGTGAAATTAAATGAAGGTGAAATATATTGTTAAATGAAGTATGAAATAATTCTGAGAAATTAAGGTATTGCCTTAAATCAAATAATTGTTTCTTCTGATTAGAATGCCTAATTAGGTGGGAGTGGCAAAAAAAGGTATATAGGTACCTCATGCTCACAATGGCAGAGACCGATGCATGTGCACGTGCGCATGCACACAAGGCAGGTGAAGTGATCTGAAGTCAGAAAAATATGTATGGTTTTTTTGCCCTCATCCCTGCTTTATGTTTTTTTGTATGTCCCAAAGACTCTATTAAAAGGGGGGGGGGGGGGGGGTAACCCTTTGAAATCTCACCTGGCTTGCCTACAAGTTTACGTTTTCCTGTTTTTTCTGGACTTCTTAAGAGAACCCCACGACAGTCCCTCTACCAGTTCTCTGGCTCTGGCACTGTTTACGTTAACCATACCTGGATTAGCTCATGGATCATGCTCTTAGATTTCTCTGTGGATTGGTTGCTCAGATGGATTTAATTAACTGGAATTAGATTGTGGAATACTGCACTTGAATATATGTTATGGGCTGTTTGCTTAACCCTCTCCAGCCTCACTTCTAGACTTCAACTCCTTTAGGATACATGAGTGTTGCGACTATTGGAGTTTACTTGATGCCTTATTTAACACTGTAATTCATCTTTGGCATAACTTTTGGTGTCCTCTGCCAGCAGCCATTGGTCTCACCAATGTCAGTCCAAGTTTTATGTGAACAAAATATCATAAAAAAATGTTTTTCCTTGCAGGTAACTTCTGGACCATCTCACCTTCCTCTCATTCCCAGATGCTGGGAGCTTCGACACATGCTCTGCTGCTGCCAGGTACCTGCTTCCACTTCATCTAATTGTTTAGTCACATACAGGGGTTGACACAAAAGGTTTTTGGGTTATCTGATCCAGTTGAGGGTTGTGGAGACGTGGAGCTGCATCCTAAATGGAGTGCAGGGTTGTCTTACATTTCCTTTAAGCTCATGCAGCCAACGTGATGAAAATGCAATGTTCCATTGTCATGTGTTTGGCAAGTGTATTGTGAAGTACAGTATTCCTCCCTTATTCGCGGGGGTTAGGGACGAGAGACCCTCGCAACAACGCTGAACGCGTGAATACGGAGAACCACCTTCCACCCCCGCAGCAGAAGAACGTCTATCAGCGATCCTAACTCATCAAAACCCTTGTGAAACATTTTTGATGCTTTGGATACATTTATTAAAGAACATTGGACTATTGCTCAACAGTTATTTTTTTTTCTTTAGAGCAATAGACTGTACTGAAGCCCACTTTATAACGCAAATTAGGAGTGTGTCACTGTTCCTTAAAACCAGGAGCCCATGCTTCATCCTTCATCAGTTAGGTCATCTTCTTCCAGAAGGTGAAGAAGTTTTCATTCATATTAGAAACTTCTTCACCTTTCATTCATATTAGACACCTGCTTCGGATGATAATTTGGCTTCTCTCAGCGTTTATCTTCCTCAGGGTTTCAGGATATTTTCCGTCCACTTCTGTGTCAGCTGATGCAATTTCTCCGTACAGGGGCACAAACCTTGGCTATAGCAATTCAGGAACCGGTGGAAATAGCTGTAAAATATTACTAAGCAGCCGTCTGGGAAGCCGACGGGCCAACGTGCTCTTCATCTCCGCTCCCTCGTGCCCCGCAGCAAATGCAAAAGTCTCAAGCGTCTTGAGCTAAGTATTTGTGATGAACTGCAGTAGTCATATGACTGAAAAAAGATCTGCGAATACACAAAATCGCGAATTGTAAAAAAGCGAACAAGTGGGGCAATGCTGTATTTGTAAGATAATGTCAGCTACAGGCACTTATGATGTCGTACGGGTCATGCTGTCATATGGTGTCCTAACACTACACTTCAGTCTTTAGTAAGATGCGTGCTCCAGCCTCTTACTGACTGCTTGCAAATGCCTCACACACAGGTGTGCAGGTGATATGTAAGTGCCCATTTAGGGCGCCCGTAGAGCACCCACAAAAACTCCACTCTGAATATCGCATTTTCTGATTTCCAAGAGCCTAGCTGTGTGGGTGGGTGCCCACCTTTCACTTGAACAGCAGTAACAAGCTCCCTGCACAGTTCGTAGGGTTAGGGAGGTTGAAAAACGGAAAAAAATCTATATGACACACCTGAATCTCACCTACTTCACCCTTATGTGTTGTATAAGTGTTTGCTACGACCTGACGCCTGCAGCATGCCCATAGAAAGAATGTGAATGAACAGTTTTTTTTCCCTTTCTTGTAATGCATGTTCTTAGCTGTTTTTCCACTCTTGAAATGCATGTCACAGTGCACTGTACTCTGAGTGCTTTCTTGCTGCATCAAAATTCACTTGCAATTGATTCAAGAGCTTTGTTGTCATGTGGACCTGAATACGCTTTTTTAAATTGAACCAGAGTTCAGGTGAGCTTTCCCACCTGACAAACAGATCTTAAAACAAAAACTCTGATCCTAAACTTTTTCATAATATTGTGTGAGTTCATCAATAAGACCGGATGCCTCCTGGACGCCTCCCTGGGGAGCCGTTCCGGGCATGTCCCACTGGGCGAAGGCCACGGGGAAGACCCAGGACATGCTGGAGAGACTACGTCTCTCTGCTGGCCTGGGAACGCCTCGGGGTCCCCCCAGAGGACCTGGAGGAAGTGGCCAGGGCGAGGGAAATTTGGGCATCTTTGCTTAGACTGCTGCCCCGGCAATAAGCCGGATAAGCGGTGGAAGATGGATGGATCAATAAAGTAAACAACCATAAAGCAACTGAAGAGACTATCTCTTTACAGCAGAAACATCCTTTGACAATAAAATTAGACTTGGACATGTAACATTTAGCTCATTAGCCATGACTGTGAGCAAGTCATTCCCCTGAGTTGGATTTTTTACAGGTTCATTCATTTTGTGCAAGATTTTTTTTTCATGCTACTTCTGTATCAAAGTCTGAGATGGAACGGTGCAGTGCAGCCATTGTCTCTGAATGGGCCAGCTCAGTTTATGAATGTATTTATGTGGGAACAACTTCACCCACAGCCTTACTGTGTAGGCACATAGGTAGTGGTGGTAGAGACAGGCTTGCGTTTGAAGTTGATGCCGTTTTATTATGGTACAGCGTATGTGTCAACTCCAGGATTTTTGTCTCTCTTTACCTGTGTGGATAAAACAAGCAACTTTGTAATGGTATTGCCTTAACATGACAGGAGTTATGTGTTTTTAAAAATAAACTGCATCTAAATTCAGGTTGAGTCTCCAGTAGCATGTTAATTGCACATAAGCCTTTGCTTTTATGCCAAAGAGTAAAGCTTGTTACAGGTGATATTTTATTCACTCGTTAAATTAATGACTTTTGGCTTTGTTTATTGCCTTAGCAACTTCTCAAATACAAAATTCTGACTCACCTGTGCAGCCACATCCAAAGTAAAGTACAGTCAGAATCATTTTTGTGCTTCCAATCCCTTCCAAGAATTAAAAATTCTCCCACATTCCTCTGTCAAACCTTTCTCCTCCTGGTGCTCTACCTTTTCATTTCTGGTTTTCTGACATGAGAATCTAAAAACTAAACGATTACAATCTGCCTCTTAAAACCTGTTCTGCAACAGTTATTGCCCAACTATCTCACCCCTACAGTATCGGGAAAAAGTCATTAATATCTCATGTTGGGCAAAATATCATTTTCATCCACTATAACTGTTTGTAGCCTTGACTCCATTTTGTTTAAGAGTGAAGCAGATTTGTGGAAACCTACTTTCAGTGTTTGCATCAGAAACATCTATCAAATCAGAAAGCTGGCCCATTTCCCTGTCCACACTGCCCTTTACGTTTCTCTTTACTATACAACAAATGCTCTCTGTCTTTTGAGGTGCACGGCTGACAGCAGCTCACAAAGGTTCATGCTTTGTAGTTGGCTGCAGGAAGTGACTGAACTGTTTTCAGAGGAGTTAAAGTGGGACATCAGGGCTAAATAAGAGGAAAGAAAACCAAGGCTTCTGGTAAAAAAATCCTCACACTCCTATTTTTATCACCAGTAACAGTTTGTTGTGTGCCTACCTTAAATTCCTGACCTCCAACTTAGCTAAACTCTTTACAGATCTCCTTTACATCAAAGAGCCCTCATATGAAAGACACACACACACACACACAAATCATTGTCAGGGAGCACCAACAAGAGAACTAGGAGAGAGCAAAAGTAAAAAAGAGTGGCATCAGTAAAAACAGGTCAATTTTATATCTCAAGAACTTGGAAAAGTCAGGAAGCAGCATAGAATAGGGCTAGCAGTAGGATCAGTGGGGTTTTGAGTGAAACTGGGTATTAAAATGATGAATTTGCTCATAAAATAGTCCAATTTTAGCCTCTTCCTTATGGCTTTTGTTTGCCCTCTTGAGCAAAGCTAAAAGGAATTCCGTTTTCCAACGTGGCCACCCAGGCATGATGCCTGTGCTGTGGCAGGAACATTGTGTCAGGTGGTGAAGTCAGGAGACTCCTGGCGCTTGAGGTCAGACAGAAGTTTATTTTCCAAGCAAAGCCCCTGTCCAAAAACATCCCGTGCAGTGTCCTCGATGTCCTCCAGGTGCTGAGCTGTACTGTACAAAGGGAACAGCGTTCAAATGGACAGCTTATCCCTTTCAGACAGTACAGGGCCTTTCTATTGTTACTGACAAAATGACAGTTGGGATTGTGCAAACAACCAGTAACAACCAGTAAGGCGTGTGGCTGACATTTCTTGAAACTCGTACTGGACCACCCAGGGACCTGTAGGAACTGGTTTCAATGAGGCTTTGAATAAACCACTAACTAGACCAGTGACCTTTAAACACAGCAGCTTTAACCTTTTGTTGGTGATCTGCAAATCTACAACTGTCACTATGTAAATGAGCTTTGATCATTTTGGGGATTTCATAACCAGAAGTGCCCCTCTGCTAGTAAATTATCTGAAGAAGATTCCGATAGATGAACAAAAACAATAACATTAAGATTTAGTAAGTTGTTTTCTCTTCCTTTTTATTTGAAAAAAATATTAGTGCCATATAGAGGAAGGAGTAACCCAGTTTAAAAAACTTGTACAACATTTTTATACTTTTTTTTACAGCCCCTCCTAGGCAGCAACTACAAATTGTGTTAGATTTGGGATCTGATGACACCTATACATGCAGAAGTAGTACTACAAGTCATTATGTTTCATTTTAATATCATGTTTTACATGTTTTTTAATTGTCAATTTGTGGTTAGACTTGTACAGGTGTCCAGCAATCTGAAGAAGACCTGCTTCATCTAATACTCTTACTGCCGGTGCAACAAAATAGGAAATGATTACCAGTTATCTAAGAAACACTGTAGATTACTTTAACTTCTGAGTATTTTATCATTTTAGTACACATGGCTTGTTTGTTTACTCTAATATTTTTGCTGTCATCATCTCAGTTCTCACAGTCAGCATGTGTGTAACATAATACTGGATGACACAACATTCTGTTTAAAGAAAGAAGTTTCTAGAAATCAACAGAGTACTTCATGCTCAGCCACAGTTTAGGTCTAGGTCTGCTGCGTGTGTCACAAAGATGTAAAAAATGAATCTAAAAGCTTGCTGCTAAACTGGAAACATATTTTGATCTGGTTTCTTGTAAAGTTGATTTCGCTGTCTTCTTATTTTAAACTTTTTTTTCATAAACTGACAATATTAGAAAGCTGTGATTCATCACAGCTGGTAATGAAATGATTTCTGAGGATCTTATGCATTTTGACATAATTCAATGAAATGTATTCAAATGAATTACCGTGCCTACTGTTTTATTTTGCCGCTTTCTTTCTATGTCTGTGTTTTTGCATGTCATTATATCATACGTCATAACATGTTAATCAAATATGATCCATGAACTAATTTGCATTCAGATAAGACACATTTCACATATACATTAAATGTATTTATTATTGTAAACCAGATAGATGTAAAAGTCAGCTCCTTACAACATAACAGGAGCCAAATAGCAACTTAAAAATAGCTTTGCTTTATATTTTTGACGTGGAAACCAAATACAGCCTGTTACACATTTTGTTCAGATTATATTTATAGCAAAATACGTTCAAAAAATTTGCTTTATTATCGCGTTACTATTTTTAATTTTTTTTTTTTTTTTTTTGAAGATTGATTCAATCAGACAAAACAATCTACTCAAGGTATTAAATTAGTCGGGCTTCTTGGAAGAGAAAGATTATAACTGCAAAATGTTATATAACACTTTGCCTGAAACAGGACTTTAGTTTCGGAAGAAAATTTTTGCAGTGTAACTTAACAAATGTTTATTGATTTGACATTTTTTTCTGAAATGTTCGTAAGGAATTTCCCTTCTAAGGTGGTAATTTTTTTTGAAATAATACAGAGCCTTTAACCTGTCACCTGAGGTTTTAAGTGAACATAGATAATACTATACACCTTTGACCTGTGAGTTTTGCATAATTAAATTTGAATGCTCAGCCCAAATGAATTAGTTGCAGGTTTGCATTGGTGTCTTTTAAAATGTAAAAAGGCGTTACCTAAAGAAGATATTCTGGACACCAACATTTTACTTGAGACATTGTTGTGAAGTGGAAATATTGTGCAGATTTGGGTAAAAAAATGCGTGTTGATAGTCTTGGAAAAAAAAGATCTAGAATCAATAAAATGTAATATAATTTAAAGACAAAGTAAACCAAATGTTGCTTGAACTTTAGTCAAAATGTAAGTAAAATAGGAGAAAGTTTTTTCAAAGATAAAGTAAATGTAAGATGTTCTTAAAGAGAGTACGGTAGTATTATTAGATGTAACTTCGTCATACTATTTTGATTTTTAATTTAGTTTGTTTTGACTATTGTGATTAAATTTGAATGCTTTATTTATTTATTTTTACAAATTTCTGTTCTAATATGAGCTAAGCAATGTGATAAGCACAAGATCAAAGCTTTGTTTAAGGTTTAAGTCTCCTCCGTCCTCTTCAGTCATGGGGCCTATCTGTTATAAGAACGATTCGATTGTGCAGCCCTAATAGTTTCAATGCAGAAAAATGTTGCACTTATTCTGGCAGTTCCTGAGCCATACAGTGTAATCAAAAGCTGGAAATGGTGTGCGTCAGTGATCTTGTACCGCAGCCACAGACAAATGACAGCATGTCTGGAGGCCTCACATCTGTCTACAATTTCCATCCGTGACTCTAACCCGGAATGTCTTCAATTAATCCCTGCAACTATACGTTTGCCATTTAAAGTGATCAGGAAGGTCTGAAATGATACAGAAATACTTTTTGGTTTTAAAAAAGTAAAGTGGTGAACTCAAATTAAGCATCAAGTTTTCAATTGTTTTAATGTGTATATATATTTTTTGTTTTAATTAAGCAGTATTCTGTTCCTGGTTGATGTATTTACTTTTAAATGTATAGGAAGCAAAGAATACAGATTCATCCCAGTTAGGTTTTTCCTGTTTATTGATGTTTGAAAGAGGAAAAGCTTGAAAAACATCATACAGAGGAATTTGTTCAAATACAACTTCCATCCACGTGGGGGCGACACCGAGCCGCTGGTCTGTGACTGAGGACACAAGAACAAGATAAGGTGGAACGCAGTAATTTCCAGAACAAATGTTTCCGGACGACGATATTTTCCTCCAGGACTGTTTTGGCTCGCGCTGAACTTATTTTTTAATTTTTTGTACTTTTTTCGTCGTGTGAAGATCAATGGCTGTGCCAGGTTTGACATTTTATGTTTGTTATTCAGGTTTGTTGGTGAAGAAATACATCAACGCCGGCTCTTTACTAGCTACAAATGTAAACTGCAATGTATCCATGAAAAATTCCAATTTACTGTATTTTTTTGTTTTGTTTATATATATACAAACAAAGACCAGGCGTACAGTTAAAAAGTGTTAAAACTATAAAGCTGTAATAGCTTAAGCGCCGAGTGTGCCACCATACCTACTTTTCTTTTTTTTAAATTTATAACTTTACTGGTCTCTAATAATAATCCTACTTCGATCTCAGTATATATTTAACATCATATTTTGTTGAAACATGCGTCTTTATGTTATATTCTAGGACCAAATAAGGACAATATCAGGGCTGGATGTAAAAAGTGTGGATACGGTTAGTATTTGTTTATTTTTCGCTATGGGTTTTAGATTTAGTGTTATCAGTTTATCTGTTATGCACATTTTAGTTTAGTTTAATTTAGTTTAGCTTAATAATTCAATATATACTTGTTTTGCACACAATGCAAAATTAGTGCCAAACATACATTGACATATCTATAGGTATATAACGTGGGTTGCTGCTGTTGCAGAATAATTTTAGTAATCTTCTTTTTTATATCAATAATTTTGTCTTAAAGTAATTGTGATTTCTGTTTGCTATGGCTGTTAAAGGGCTATAGTTGTTGTTGTTTTTTTGTTAGAGACAGTCAAACAGCTTTGACCTAATTATATATTTTTCAGAAAATGCAATGCTTTGTAATGTGTAGTTACAGCGGCAGATTAAAAAACATTTTGGGGCTTTTTTTAGATATTAGTATTAATTTAATTAATACTGTATAGTTTTAACATTTCAGCAATATAAATATCTTCATTTATGAACAAATCTCACTAATTCTGTTCCTCAGCGGGTCATTTAACATTCGAGTGTCGAAACTTTGTGCGAGTTGACCCCCAGAAAGACATAGTTCTGGACGTAAGCAGCACCAGCACAGAGGAGAGTGAAGACGACATCCCTGTTCCTCCCAGCAGAGAGAAGCTAGGAAGGAGGGGTCAGCATCAGAAAGGTCAGATCTGAATTCTCTTCTTTCTTTTTTGTGAAGTATGTAATTTTTTAGAGTTAAATACAAATTCCATAAGTTTCCTTGCA
The DNA here is from genome assembly GCF_053564925.1 of Oryzias latipes. Taxonomy (NCBI): domain Eukaryota; kingdom Metazoa; phylum Chordata; class Actinopteri; order Beloniformes; family Adrianichthyidae; genus Oryzias; species Oryzias latipes. The sequence goes on from NC_136240.1 coordinate 14,146,734, forward strand.
TTCAATAAAAGCAGAATCATTGATCTGCTTTTGAGTGATTGAAAAATTGATCCAATGTGGTCTTTGATTCTTGTGCTTTAGCTTCCGATGATGATGATGAAAGAAAAAAGAGGCGTAAAAGGAAGAAGAGCAAGGACAGAAAGTCAAGAAAAAGGTGATTTTTATTTACTTTGTCTTTTAACATTTATCTAATGCAATAGAGAACTGAACTCCTCTTAATTTGTTTTCATTCTGTGGTTTTGCTTTACTGTTGTGTAAAATTGCTGGAAGTTAGATAATACAGTTTCTGCTCTATTTCAAAGCCGTTGTGTACTTTATTTTTCTTTTAATGGTACTTGTCTTATTGAAATGACTACAGGCATTTTTGCTTTAGTCGTGTCAGTTTCCACCTGCCTCTCAGTTGAGCAAAATATGGACGCAAAAGCAGCTGAATTACTGCCTCATGTTTAATGAATTCTATTGCGTGTCCTAAGTTACTGTTCTTGTATCTACACCTCCCAGTTCTGTGATCGTTATCACATGTGCATCAACGACCGTGTGCAAAATTCCGGTACCAGTACTCTTATTGTTGTTTAACAGAAACAATTTGGTTTGCACACCAGGTTTTTCTGTAAACAAACCTTTTAGTAAATCAAGCTGGAATGGTAGCACAGAGGTATTAACCCTGTTTCCACCATCTGCTCGATAAAATAAGTCTTTCCAAACTAATGAAAAGCTGATTTTTCACTATGATTACATTTTGTACGATTTTACTCCCTTTTGAAACATTGAAACAGAGGTAGGTTTAGTTGTGTTGATTTAAAGGGATAGTCCATCCATTTTTTTTTTGTCTCTCTCTCTCCAGATCTAGTTCATCTTCAACTGAAGAAGACGCCCACAAAAAGCGGAAGAAACGCAGCAGATCCCATTCGGCTTCAGACCAAGAAGAGAGGCGCAAGAAGAAGAAAGATGGTCACAAGAAGAAAAGCAAAAAGACCAAAAAGGAGCATGGAAAGCATCACAAGAAGAGATTAAAAAAGAGGAAACATGCTTCGTCATCTTCCTCCTCTAGCTCCTCTGACTCTTCAGAATCTGACTGAAATGAGCAATAACGCAGATTCTGCATACGTAGTGCATCTCTAGCAATTCATGGTCCTGTTCCATCAAAATCTCCATCAGGTTAGAGTTTAAAATGTCACAGAATAAATGAAAACATGTGCATCTAATAGTGACTTTTGGATTTGTCTTTACCAAACCTTTTGGGTAAAAATGTATTTTTTTTATTTTTAAATAAATCAACTAAGTGTAAGATTTTCTGTGAAGTTTGAAGTTGTCCTATCAGGTTGTCTACACATCACTTTTGTTAGATCAAGTGAGTTGTTTTATTTCATTTTATTGTGTTACACTGGCATATCAACAAAGAAAAGCTAGTGAGTTTTAATACAAATCATTTCCCTATCAAATCCTGTAATCTCTGAAAATCACCTGGACAATCACCGGCCCACATAGATCCTCACTTAACAGCTTATTCATTCTTTTTATTTTGTCTGGTATGTTTTATTGTAGTAAAATGTTCATCTGTTTCAGTACTTTGTTGTGATTTATTTGGACACTGCATTCTGCGCATCTCCTGGGAGTATCAAAACATCCTAATTCAAGCATTTCGTTAAGTTCAGTATCTTGCATTTTTCTGGAATCATTGACCTTTCTTACACAGCTGTTTTAACATTTTTCAGATCTTCTTAAAAAGCCTTTTGGAAAAAGAAAAAAACATATAAAAATATATAAAATAAATAAAAATAAAATGAATTCACTGAATTTTATATATATATATAATTCAGTGAATTCATTCTGGGGTTCCCAATGGTTACTTTTTAAAGTTCAAGCAACTTCAAAAACATTCAGGTATTTCAAAACAAAATGCAATCTATTACAGCTGGTGTTTGCATCATTTACAGAACAGCTAATGTTCTGATGCACCAACAGCAAGTCTATATATATATATATATATATATATATATATATATATATATATATATATATATATATATATATATATAATTTTAAAAGAAAGTTGATTTTTTTATTCTCTGAGTGCTGCTTGGGTGGCAGCTCACCATAGATGCTCTGTTCTTGTAAATGCTGCTGAGCTGATGGCCTAGAGTTGCCCTTAGTGGGACGAATATCATCTAATCCTATCTAAAGATCAATTTACATGAAACAGAGTAGAATACACACAGATTATTCAGACTGTAATATTGTTTCCCAGGTAGAGGGCAGCAACACACTAAAAGACAGATGCTGCTTGTCTTAAGAAAAAAATAAGATGCTTCCAGTTAAGACTGCTGGTAATAAGTATGCATACTGCTACTGAACAGTCGAGTAAATTAAAAATAGAAAGAGGCTTATTTGAAAAAATATGCTTAATAGAAACACTTTTTTTCATTTTTGTGTCAAAATGTGGTCTTACTGTGGAGAAAAGACATGTTTAAGAATTGATAATTGAAAGATTAAATTGCAAAAAAAAGTGCACACTTAAACTGATAATACATCAAGGTAAGTTGAGAGAAAACCGAATGCATCTTAAAAATGAATAAAAGTCATTTTGCAAAGTGGATCCACCTAGTGGTCATAGGAGGAATTTTTAGAAGATCAAGTTTTTGAAATGTGTCTTTCTTGTTTACAATGACACAGATAAACAAACAGAAAAGTCAAAACTGTAAGTCTGTGTATGTTTGTTTTTTTTTGTAAACAATTCTGAAGTCACATTCTGCACATTTTTCACAGAACTATTCATATTCATACTAGAAAGTTCCATCAGAGAGCATGAATCTTCAACCTGATGGTGAACTCCCTCAGTAGTTCCTGCAGTTTTTTCATTTAGCAAGCAGATCTATTTAAGCACGACAAAAGGTCCTGTTAATAAGAAAAAAATTAATAAACTAAGATTTTTTTTATTTTGATGAAAGTAAACTTTTGCACAAGGAATTGGGTATAAGTGAGGCAGATAACTAGTCATCCTTCTGATAGTAGGGGATTGAGTAATTCTAGTTAAAATCCCATTTCCTCTCACAAAAGCTAACCATTTTCCAGAAAGACTATGCTCAAGATTATAGTGACCTATTAAACAGCTCTCACGCAGTGTTACACAATGGAACTTTACAAACAACATGGTTTTATAAAGGCTAATGTTCTTAAGGTTCTCGTTCTAAGGCGTTAAAAGTAAAAACAATTTTATAATCTAAACTTCTTAAATCCAGATGGCAGGAGGACAGCAGTGGTACAAAGAAGAAATGAAGTTGATGTAGGGCTGCCGTGTGCAGCCACTCTGATCAAACCATATGCTGTTTGTATAGGACAACAACTGAGCGTCCCTGTTTTATCAGCTCATTGACTTTTATTGAGCCTGTTGGGCTACTAGGGAAAAAAAGGGGAGCAAATGCGACTCCACTGAGCCATTTAAATGGAAATGAGATGTCAAAGTCATTTTTTAGAGTCCTGCAGCACCAGAATGATGATTCAGCCTGAACATTAGCATCTTAGAGGCATTTACCTTAAACTTACTAATGGCTGAGGAAAAAAAGCTTTAGTAGAGGTCAATGGTCTCTCGTCTTTTTAAGGTATAATTTAAAAAAAACGTCTTTTTTTGGGGGTTTATTATTTTTGGTACATACGTTTTAGAGTTTTTTACACTAGTTTCCCTTTCTCATAATCCTAAAATACAGCTGCTGGTTCTACCACAGAAATTGCATGATGCTTTTTTCTGTGTTTAAGGAGAACTGCATGACTCCTTCTGTTTTGCCAATGGGGAATTCAACCCAGCAACCTTTTGGTCATGGATTTCTCTTCACCTTTAGATCACCAGAACTACACAGCAGAACATAATATCCTTACAGGAAAAAAAAAGAAGAAAATCCCTTATGTAGCACTTTGAGAACGGCCCAAGCTGAGAGATGGCGCCAATTCTGCTTCTGTAACCACTGTTGAAATATTATTTCAGAGACAGGTCGTCCGAGCATCTTGGAGCACACTTAGCACTTAAAAAATGCTTTCGAACAAAAAGATATACATTTGCTACTAATTTAACTCCTTCATCTAAGATTTCTCTCTTCCTTTCTTGGCTCTGAAACTTGGTCAAATGTAGTAAATGACCTGTAGGATAAATAGACAGCAGGCTACACAACCCCGGCCATCAAGAACGGAGGCTGTAATAAATATCCCATAGTTTGGCAGGAAGCGCGTTCAACTTTCTCCCAAAACCTGGAGAGAAGGAAAACGATGGGGTGAGCGGGGTGAGTCTCTGTTCCCCGCTTTCTCTTTGGTCAAAACTTTTTTCTTCCTGAAGTCTGTTATTACCGACCTAGTTCTTAAGTTCCCATTCAGAGCAGAGCTTGTTCATATAAACCTTGTGGTTAAGAGGCATCGCTGGACAGACTGGGTGGCTTTCACTAGGGAATTAACACTGGATCACATTGGAACATGATCAATGGGAACTCTGCTGTTAACCTGTGTTGGTTCAGGTTGCAGAGTTGGTAACACTGAGGGAAGTTTCCTGCTTCAGGGATGCAGGCCAGCCAGAATCAAGTATTTTGACTGAAATTGTTTAGGCTTTGTTCAGTTCCTGATCTTGTATTTCTAGTTTAATTGCGTTTTTCACATTAATTTTTGTGGACCAGTTTGACCATAAGGCCCTGTTTTATTTTACATGAAACAGGATGGAAGCAGTCACATTCAATAACCTGTAAGGCAAGTTGTTAAAAATATAGAATAGGATCAATGATCATGCAAACGAAACACTGCAGATGTGGCAGAAAATGCCTCATCTTTGGCTTTGAGGGTCATTAGATACAACACCCAGCTCCAGATTCACAAATGCATTGTGCATTATTACTCCAAGTTTTGATGGTGATGAAATAAAGGTTAAAAAAAAAGGTCTAGGTGAAACAGAAAATGTTGTTTTCCATGATCACAAACCTACAAGTAATACGGTAGCAAAATAACAGTTTGGCTTTTGATTGGTTCAAAGGTATAACACAATCAGATCACATTGCCTCTTAAGACATTTTAGGTTTTCTTGCAATAGTGAAGACATTGAAACCCTATATGCCACTTGCAAAATATACACTTTTTGCAATAAACTTGTGGCAATTGATTCGATTCAAATTATATAGCCCAATATACCATTGCAGTTGTCTCAACGGGCTTCAATAATTGTGAAAAACATCAAATCAGTTCTAAAATACAATAGCTTGTTGCTAAACGAAATTAAACTTTGCATTCCTGCCTTTAGACTCTTCTTCTCGGAAAGAAAAAACTCCTTAAAAGAAATCTTCATCCAAATGGAGCTGGGGGACGGTTGGGAGCGCGAGACGAGTCCCCAGCCATCCTCCACTTCCATCTGATAGATATTTCTTCTTCTCTGACTTTTCAAAATTAATCTATACATTAATTATTTTTATTGTTTCATTTTTCTTTGTGTAAGAGCTCACTGAACAAGAATGTTTTGAAATTAAACATGTTGTTAATGAAAGTGTTTTCATCAGTCTTTTCTTCATCATTCATGAAAAATGTATTTTTAAATGTCTTTCATTATTAGGATAAATTGCATTTTGCATGTTTCTTTTTTAACTATGAAATACTTCATTTCCTCTTTAAAATAATTGCTGCAGAAGGTAGCAGGAATGGTGTTTCTGACACATCCACCAAAAAAGAAAATTACCACAGACCCAAAAACTTCAGCACCACAGATCCTCTCAGCTCCTTGAGCGACGATAGACATTTTACGTGTCCTTGACATCAGACACATGTGGCTTTTTCAAAGACCAATGACATGGTGTCATCTCCGTGTCGGGCACAGCTGCTCACTCTTACTCCAGTTTTACTGTTCTTTCCACTCCACATTTATTTGGAAAGTGTTTTGTGCCTTTGTTGAGTTCTGTGGGGGGTTTCTTTCCCATTGTTTGAAAGAGACATCAAACGAGTCTGAGGGGCGCATAATAGCTTAAACATGATTGATGCTTTCTTCTGACACATTGACATTAGTGATCATGAGGCTTGACAAACAGTTTAAGCACAGATGTATTGTTTCAAAGGTATTTTTGATGGGTTTTAGTGCCTGAGATTGAATTTTTTTGTGAGTAAGTTCACAAATAACTCATTTTTTGGAGCATAAAACTTTTTTTTGGATGAATGATTCAATGTGATGGTCTGAATTTTTTATTTTCTCGTCTGGTTGGTTATATGGAGAAGTTACAAGATTTAGATTGCGTTTAACAGTGTTTCTGGATTAACTGAGACATACTCATCATCCCTAGCTGGGAGAACGAAATAAATCACATGTCCGTCTCAATGACTCCGTCTGAGCTGGTACAATATTCGTAGTAATTTTAAATTCGGCTTTTGTCTTTTCAAAGAACACTACCCCAACACTTACAGTACAGGATAACCTTCTGATTACATGCATAATCCCTGATGATCTTGTTTGTCAAAACATCCCTCAGTCCACTCTAGGAGTCAAAATACTTTAACTTTTGCAGGCACATCTGTGCTAGCAATATCTATGAGTGACAAACCGTTTTACAGTCATTTTTTGCCGTAATTTCGAGACCAAATTCTTTCTTCTTAAGTGCTGTATCTGGCTCATAAACCCCCTTAAAGTCCCTAAGGCAAAAAAAGCAGACTCTGTAATTGTCTTAGTGGCAGGGTGTGCATAGGAAGGAGGTTTATTAAGCAGCTGGAGAGAAGAAAACCCTGTGTGGGTGTTGTTAGTGTCTGATTCAAAGGATTGTTTATTAATTTGGTCCTATGATGGGCTTAGCTTTTAATTCAAAACATGAATCAACTGCAATGTTACAGAAATTAATTGGCAAATCCCAGCGTAATTGTCATATTTTTCATTGCACAATCTGAGCACAAAGCTATTTTGAATTATTTTTTATAAAGAATCTCTTTGGAACATTGTTCTGCTTTTATTTTCACCCTCAGCAGGTTGTCTCTTTTTTTAAACAGTTGCTTGTGGTGGACGGATATCAGAGAAAACTGCACGACTCTTCTCCTCCGGTTAGCCTGCTTTCAAAACTCAAAGGTATTTAAACATAAAATATGTAAACACTAGGACATTTCTGTTTTTTAAATCAAACGAACTACAGCAACAGTGGTTCATAGCTGTAAATAAAAATGATGTTGTGCCGTGATCTATCCGCCTTGTTGTGGGTGGAACTGTTGGCATGGAGTAAGCCTCCCCCCATTTTCTGTCATCCATCTGTTTATACTCTCTCCCACTACCTTACTGCCCCTTGCAACCCCAGACATTACCTATGCAGCAAAAATGGCGAGCAATATCAGAGACATATAGTCTTAAGCCAGATGCCAGCTCGGACGAGGAAAACAAAGAAGTACATGGATCTATTTGTCTGCAAGTGGATGCATCACAATTGAGATGACCAGGGAGCTTGTGGCCCACTGACTGTTGTACCTACATCACTGCTACAGACTTTTTCCGACAGCATGTTTCCGTCTGCTACAAATTTGCAATAATTTAAATAAATAAAATACTCAGAAACACAATTTTAAGCTTTATATGTTTTATATGTGTCCTCCATCATGAGAAAAATGCCACAAGAACATACTAAAAACACTAAAATCCCAATTTTCATTGGATTGTGTTTTTAAGGAAGAGTCACTCCCCAGGTTTTTTTTTGCATATTGGCTTTCTGTTTACAAACCATGAATGAGTGGAGTGACCAACAGATGGGTGCAGCATCTGCAGTTATGTGGACTTTGTGTTGGTCTTTTGTGGACTTTCAGGTCAATTTCTTTTCCTTCCCTCATCTGTCAGATGTTTGGTGTGAGGAAATTTGATCAGATAACAATTACAAGTGACGAAAAGATGCTTCCAATGTAAAGTAGTATTGTTTTCTCAGAGAAGTGGTGCAAAGCTTGGGGATCCAGGAAGAAATTGAAGCTGCCACAGCATGCTACTGAGAAGAACTAGTTGCGATGGTTTGGACATGTGGCAAGAATGCCACCTGGATGCCTTCTTAATGAGGCATCACAGGCAACTCCAACTGGAAGCAGGCCCTGTGCCAGATGCCAAGCACACTGGAGAGATAAGATATCTCGGTTTACCTTAGTATCCTTGCAGGAGCTTTTGGCATCCTCGTATGGGCTGGTACCCCAACTAGTAAGCCATAAAAAGGGCAAAGGGTATCTCCAAACAACATAACATAAACAGGCGCAATATACAAAAAAAAAAAGAAAAAATATTATATATATATAGTGTTTTTGTCTTCTATTTAAAAGCACAGAATAATGCCCAATAGCTTTGGATGAGAACAACAATTAAAATCATATTTACATTTAATAGTTAAGGTAGAATTATTAGTATTTTTTAAAGTATTTTAATGTTCACCAAAAATTCTAATTTAGTATTATAAATCTTTTTAAACTAAAGTCAGATTGACAGGTCAGATAGGATTCAGTTTTTTTCTGCAAAAGGGAAGACTCAGTTGGAAGAAATAGACATTTTGAGACAGTAGATGAATGAATAAAAAGACATATTTTTTATATTATCTGTTGTATTAGCATTTCTGCTCTTTTTCAAATGTAAACTTTTATTGCAAAGTGCAGCAATTTAATTTCCTTTTCAATATTCAGAGGGCGAATTGTTGTTTTCATCTTTGTCTTCTTTTATTCTCGTGGATCTGAAAGCGCTCACACACAGACTCCATTCCATCCTGACGTTTGACCTTTATGCCACACTGGATGACAAATCCAATGCACCAATGACACATGAAGAAAATCGAATTTTGGGTTTGAGTTGATCCAAGAACAAAATATAACGTCAACTCATTTTCTTAGACGTCAGAGCTTTCTAAAGGGGTCACGGTAAATGAAAATAATTATAAGAAAGTCAGAAGTTTTCGTCCTTATTACGATCCTCCCAGAATTTACTTTAAACAATTTTAAATGGATGATGTCAATATTTTGACAACAGCAGCTGTTTGATCTGAAAGGGTCATTTTGCTAACTTATACTTTCAAGCAATTTGTATTCAGTAAGAGGAACTTGAGAGATGCCTTTTGCCTTTGAACTTTTTTCTAAAGAAATTGAAATTTTTTTTTAAAGTGGTTGGTTGAGGAGTCATTTTCCTTTGGCCAAAATGAACAAAACAAACACCTAAATTACTTGTTTTTGGCAGTGTTTCTTATTTAAATTCAGCTGGTGGTCGAAGAGATTTGCATCCAGTGATCGGTTTAAGAAAATAATGTACGCAATGGAACAAACTGTTTACAGACTGCTGCTCAATGATGAGGCAAAAAGATATCGAACTTAAAAAAAAAAAAGGATTTTCCCAACAGTAACTGTAGCATTAGCAGAAATTTAAGGCAAACTCTTTTATACTGTGGATTTTTGTCTGCCCTTTTTAAAACCGCTGACTCACTTGTATCGGAGGAAATTGCAACACTCAAAAATATGGAAGGAAACGAGATCACGTTAAAGTCAAACATGGACAGGAACCCTAAACAATGATTTCATTAGAGGGAGGAGGCGGTGCAATACTGCTCCGTGACATTGAGCAAATGTCAAGGTATGAATCAACTGAATTTAGCCTTTTTATGAAAGAAAACATAATAAGAATCATGATAAAGCAGCGTATCAAAGTTTTTGCTTTTGCTACACTTTGAATGAACTCTGGTGAGAGGAGTTCCCAGAACTGACATTTTCATCAGGCAGTAACAGTCGGGATAGGTTTTTTCACCTTTTTTAGATGAGGGAGAAAATAATTAATTTAATTTTATAATAATCTATTGCTGGCTTTGGTTCTCTTCAAGTGATGTGCAGAATTTTGTGAATGCTACTCTTAACATGTTTTCATTCTTACATAAACCCAAAGTGACAAACGTTCATTTTGTTTTAATAGTCAATGCATACACCAAAATGCATAAATATGAAAATAAAATTATCAAAATATCTTCATAAATTTACATTTGCATTTCTCCTTTACAATGGCATGGTTGCTGAGGAATAGCTCCACTTTGGCCATCAACCTTGAAACCAGATTTTTCCATGTCAGTGTTTACCTCATAAAAAGTACAAAACATGCAAGGGAATTTCAGCATAATTATCTTTTCAAATAATCTAATGAGCTGCAAAAGATTTCAATCCGGGTACAACAAATCTGATCTGCAATATAGATTACTCTTTATGTCAAGACATCAAATACCTACTGTATGTTACCCAGATAAGATGTTGAAACAAAACTATAATGTGGCTAAAATAGCACTACTTCAGTTGGATAAAAGTTTCTAGGATAGAATCCAAGGAAGGAGAAGGGGCCTCCCTTTTCCACCCTTTTATGGGTTCTTAAAAAATCTTTAATAGTTAAAAACTAAACACTTCTGCTCTCTAATTTGCTCTCCTTGCTGCTTGGTATTCATAAAAAAAAATAAATGAATGCAAAACTGGGATTCATGAATTGCCCTTTCTCGCAAAATGAATCTCAGTTTATCAGTTAGTCCTCTGAAAGTCAATCCTCTGATCAATAATGCTTAAGTGTTCCTTAACAATTTCCTGCGATAAATCATGATGTTTTGGAAAGTTTGTTTTACATCGTTTCAGTCAGAAAAGTATTGCTCTGTCTTTTCCATACAGTGGGTGTTTTGCCATGGCGTACACCTCCCAGCACTTATCTCATTAACCTGAGGCCTCTGTGTTCATGGAGTCCATATCTGTCCAGCTTTCCACTTTTACTGCCAAAGAACAAAGGCTTTTCCATTTCTGCCCTGGGAAAGTGAACAATTATAAACCTTAATGTTGCAAACGGTTGTGAGAACTAGTCCTTCAGTTCTATTTATATGCTTTTTTTATTTTTACATGTATACAGATATTAGATTTCCCAGTTTCCTCTGAATATTGGTATCATGGAAAGTCGATTCATTCAAGATTACGTTGTATTTTGTGTTCCAGTCTTTTAATCTCAGAATGAATCTCTTTTTTAACCCATAATTGAATGAATGCCGCTGAAAACATTGGATTTGTAACTTGCTGAATAGATTTATTCCAAGCCTCTGTTAAAACTCTATAGGCAGAGACATCACTTGCAACGTCACAATGACTACTCAGCCTGACATATATGGTTGAACACAATCCCGCTCATTAAGGCTTTTTTACTAATTATAATAGTGTAGTACCATAAATGTCACCCAGTGGTGATAAGTGAGTCCTACATGCTATCCAGCATTTGCCTGATTGCTCTTCAAAAAGCATAAATCGCACTCTAAAGGATCAAAGTTTAATAAGAAAAGGCAGGCCATTCCTCAATGGGCCAAACAGCACCCCACTGTTTAAGCTTGCAGATTTACCACAAGTCTCATTCAGATTTCAGCCTCCACAGTTCTCCAGTAAATCACAAGATGGCATTTCAGTCGGACACGGACTGACCCAACATGAAAAGAGGGGAAAAGAAATATATATATCAGTTAAAACTCTCAAAGTTGTTGCCTGCAAACATCAGGCTTAATGCAGCGAAGGGGAGAATGGAAAGTCAGTAGCATGAAGACATGTGCAAACCTGCATTGCATCTGCTCCTGAACCTTCCGAACTATGGGAAAGCCCTTCACACAGTCCAGAGGATTCCCTGCTAGCATTTACCAGCCCAGCACGCTGCTGCTTCGGGGCACTGGCTTTTAATGTGAGAAGCAATTGTGCTAGATTCACTCTCTTTTCTTTTTTTTTTTGTGCAAACTGGGTTGCATATTACTATTTTTGAACAAAAATAACTCAATAAACCTTTAGTGGGAAAGTTTTATACCTAAGCGGCTCTTGTGTGGTCTCTTCTCGGGATAAAGCCCTCATTTTCCACTCAAGCTCTGGAAACTCATACTGTATAGTAACTTCTGTAAAGTTCTACAGAAAAGCTTGATGCCAATGTTTTGGTGAGGGCCTGAAGCAGGACAAAGCTGACGCAACTGGCATGTTTATACTGTTAAATTGTAGACAGAATTGTGTTTCATTTCTTTTTTCAAAGAAAATGTTTACATGTTCATTTTAATTATTTACTTTACTGAATAGTTCCTTTTTTGTTGCTTAATTTCTAACTATTTACTATTTTTCTTACGTGCTGTATATAGTAAATGTGAAAAAAAAGGAATGATTAGCCTTTTTCATAAACTGTTTCAAGCTCACTCTAATTTTGACGAAAGACACAGTGATTAATCTAATAAACATGTGCTGCCAGGATTTACTGCAATGATAGTTTACTTTAGACTTTGAAATCTGTCAGGCATGTTTTTACCTGTGTAGTGTAACAGTAAATGAGACAAAGAGGTCTGGAAAAAATGCCACTGATGTCTGTTACCATGAGATAAATAGACCACTTAACATCAATTACATCTTGGCACTGTACATAAGTAAGAATTAAGCTTTGTGCAGATTTTTCCTCAAGGATTTATATGATAATACATTTGTCTATCACAAAATAAAACAGCAACTCACAGTGCTAAAGATACCTTTTGTGCAAAAAATGTACAAAATATGTTTATAAATTAAAAGCAATGATATACCGTTTAACTGACAATCAAACACAAGTAGTGCACTCTAAAGGCCCACTTCGGTGAAAGTTGTGTTTGTGGTATTTTAAACATGTTCATGACATTTTTCTCAAGATGGAGGACATTTACAAAGAAAATTAAGTTAAAAACTGCATTTTGAGTTTTTCCTTATTGAAATCATTTTTAATCTGGAGCAGACAAAAAATCCATTCTGATGGATCCGCTTGGAACAACTAGATCAATTAGAGTTTTGGTTTTCAATTCAATTCAATTCAATTTTATTTGTAAAGCCCAAATTCACAACAACAGTCATCTCAATGGGCTTTCGTATAGGTACTTGAAAAAGTTAAACATAAAATCAAAAGGATCATGAATACATAGAATTCAATAGGAAAATATTAAATTGAACTAACAAACTGACTAAGCCAAACTTGAACATCCCTGCCCTTAGACCCCCCTTCGCGGTAAGGAAAAACTCCTTTCCATCTCTGAGCTGGCATCTGGCTCAAAACTGTACAGCTGGATAGCTCCAACATTGCTCGCCATTTTTGTTGCACCACTAATGCTGGATTGGGGATGTGAGAGGCTGTAAGCTAGCGGGAAACAGTGTGAACAGATTGGTGATGGAAATTGGGGGTGGGGTTGCTCTCCGCCAATAGTCCCACCCTCAACTCAGAGACATATTTCTAATACTACTGCCGCTCTGCAGAAACTATATGGGCATAATCACAATTTAAAGACCACTGGGAACACTTTTAAAATAGATCAAAAGATGATTGAAGAGGGTCTTTGAAATATTATTGAGATTGTGTAATTTAGCTGGCACAAATACGGACCAGAAATGTATACCATAATTTGTTTTTATTATTATTTGGTGGTAGAGTGCTTGCAGTATCACGATTACAAAATACCTGGAGATGATAAGGTTAAATTAATTTTAGTAGAGTTGAGTTTTCACAAAATCTTCAATGTATGAAGTCCCTCACCTACCCACCCACCTACAGACAAGAGAAATCAGGAGAATAGGTACTTGTTCAGGGATGACTGATAGAATAATTAAAAAGGCAGACAACACAAAAAGACTTTCAAAAGGGAGGAGATCAAATCAAATCGTTTTCAACTTAAGCAAGAAATTATTTCGTGGGAACTCCAAACCATGAAAATTATGTTTATTATAGTTTAGCAGCAGCCTGAATATTGTTTCAATATTATGTCAAGAGCAAACCAGAGCTATTTGGTTAATACATGTGAGATGGAGTTGTGTTTACAGGGCGTAGCAGAAAAAGAATTTAGCAGACTGTAAACCTCAGTGAGACAACTGTTCTGCTGTTCACTGCTACCAACCTTTCTTCGACCTTCTGTAGACCCCAGAAGATATTGCTATCTACAGTCTTTTTGACCTATCAGTTGTTCAGTTTTAGGAGTCATTCACCTCTGTCTAACTGTTTTTTCTGCATCCTCCTCTCTCCCACCAACCACTTTCATGTCTTCTTTTGCTGCATACATGAATCTCCTGTTTAGTTTTTTCAAGGCATCTTTTCTAGGCATCTAGCATGTCCAATGTCAGAATCATTTTTACCAACATGGTAGGTTTATCTACAAAAAACCTGACAGGATTGTTTACTCTGATATTTCAATTCATTATCCTATCCAACCTCATCAGTTCCAAAGAGAACTCAACTCCTTTGTCTTACTTTTATCCCAGAGTCTTTCTCAGGAAAGACTGGACTGCTCTGCGCAATAATTATTTCATATTATTGCAACATTGGTTGCAGAAAAGTTGAATAGTTAAAGCTGTAGCAACCAGGATGGCCGAGTGGTTAAGGCGTTGGACTCAAGATCCAATGGGTGTTTGCTCACGTGGGTTGTTGTTGCCAGACCCATCACTGCTTAGAACTGCCTATGTATTGATAAAAAAAACAGTTCTTGTCTTACAACAATAAGTAGTGGACCTGCACATAAGACACAATGACTAATCAACATGGGTTGAAATGCTCTCATGACACAATAAAGGGACAATCATTTGGGATTCCTTCTTTTGCGTACTTCCTGTTTAATTTCATGGCTGCAAGCTCTGCAGATGGGGAGATTACGCTGTCCTGTATGAAGTCAAGTTGATTGTCCCTTTAGTTTACTCTGCATATCCTCACAATGTAAAGCGTATTATTATTTCTTTACAGTCTAGACAGTTTTATTCCATGTCCTCCCTTTCCATTTGATAGGTCATGTATTTCATGTTTGTCTGTCATTTATTTAGTGTTTGGACTAACGTGAAGCTGAACTAAAAAGACAGAATGAAGTAGAAAAAAACTGTGGTTTGTGTAAGATTAATGAAAGAACCATACATCCTTTGTTTTACGAATTTTTTTGATATGTTAAGTACTTCTTTCATCTTCCTTTTTTTTATTGTTCTTAATCTTCTTCTTCCTCTTTCGGCTTCTCCCATCAGGGGTCGCCACAGCGAACAAGTCGCATGGTAAACTTGGCAATGTTTTACGCCGGATGCCCTTCCTGATGCAACCTTCTCAAACCGGGCTTGGAACCGGCACAGAGGTAGAGAAGGGAACAGGGAGCAGCCCGGAGTCGAACCCTGGTTTCACGGACGGAAGGCGCCGCAAACCAGCACGAGCTAAACCGGCTCCCTTTTATTGTTCTTAATAAATATATGAAATATATTTAGAGCATGAAATATTTAGAGCATGTTTGCAATTCTGAATCATTAGTCAGGCATGATATTGGAAGTGTGACGGTTTGGGGTATTTCTACATTTTTATGAAGTAGACAATTTGAAATTGTGGACAGATGCATTAGTGCTGGAACACTATACACATATCAGCAAGACATTTTCTTTACCAGGAGTGGGATTTGAACCCACATGAGCATACGCTCATTGGATCATGAGTCCAACACCTTAACCAATCAGGCATCCAGGTTTTGAAATTTTGGAATATGTAACTTTTCAGCATCCAATATTGTAATGAAATAAAATTAAGAAACAAGTCTATAATTTTAGAAACTGTTGGACAAATCTATATGACCCACTTGAGCATACACTCATTGTGGCTGAAGTCCAACACCTTAACCACTCGGCCATCCTGATTAAAAGAATTGTAAAGTTCATCTTTTACGGAAACGTTTGGACACAGTGCTATGACAAAAGAACTTTCTTTGGGTTTCTATATTGGTATCTATCTGGGGTGAAATATTTAGAGCATGTTAGCAATATTCAATGATTAGTGAGGCATGATGGTGGGAGTGTGATGGTTTGGGGCATTTCTAAATGTTTAGGAAATTGACAATTTGACATTCTGGATAGATGCATTTTGGCTGCAACATTATGACCCATACTGTCGATGACACAACTGATCTTTGATGTAGCAGACCATTAATGAAGTTCTGAACCGCTCTTAGTCCGGCTCTTCTCCTAGGATCGGTCTACTATGGGAGACCCCACCAGGGGTATTAGCCCGTGACAGCTTAGTTCCTAGGAGAACTTGAGCCCTCCACCACGGAGGGGGATTTTTTTTATTTTGTTTTTTTTACATTTTTTTATTTTATTTTATTTCCTTTAATTTTTTTAGATCTTTTTCTAGATCTTTTTCATGTTAAAATTAGACTTCAAAGTTCTTCATTTGCAAAAAGGGAATGAACAGATTTTTTTTTAAAGACTCCTGGTTACTTAATTGGGGCTTTCAGATTTGTGTACATCTGGGTTTTTTTTCCGATTAATAAACTGTTTGTAAAACTTACCCTTATCTTAACAAGTAAATTAAAAAAAAGTAAAAAAAAACTTGAAGGTAAAAAACATAAAACACAATAAAAAATAAAGTGCTTTAGATTAAGCTAAACATGATCTATAAAACCTACATCTAAGCCTTGACCCTAACCCTAACATTTAAATAAAAACATATTAAAAACATGAAGGAAAGAAATATTAAATACAAGGCTAAATTGGAATAAAGTGCTGTACATTAGGTTAAACGTAACAAAAAAAAGACTTATATAAATACTACATCTAAGCCCTGACCCTAAAGAGTAAATAAAAACACAGTAAAAACTTGAATTTAGAAACATTAAACACATTAAAAAAAAAACTAAAAAAGTCTATTTAACAGACAAAATGGACCTGCAAACTCTGAAAGCCTATCCTGAGGATGAGTTGTTGCTCCAGCATTCACTTGAACTAAAGATGTCTCTTTTCAGAGGTTTCATTTTTTGGTCTGCCTTGCAGTTGCTGCATTTTCTTTGCTGTCTTTTTCTGTATTCATCTATTCCCATCCGAAGGAATATCATTGGCAGAATCAACCAAACATTGGTATGACTTCGATATTACTCTCTTTGGTATCCACAAAGGTTGGAGCACAATTCCTCTTTTAGACGTTTTGCTATCTGGAAGCTCTTTTCTTCCTTTGTGACTTTAAGTGGTGTGGATGGTCCAGTGGAAGGTGTGTCTGGGCGGGGCCGATTTGAAATCATGCCCCAAAAGGTTTGTGTTTTATCTACTTGAGGTACTCGGTCTTGAGCTAAACCTTTGTTATGACTCAAAGAGGTCTTGCTCTGTGTGGGAGGTCCATTCAAATCTACAAGAAGCTCGTCGAGGGAATCTACCAAAACGTCCTCATTTTCAACGTTTTGAGCTAAATCTTTGCAATGACTCAAATTCAAATCCAAATTAATAATTTGATTTATACAGCACCTTTCATGTAAAACAGACAGCTCAAGGTGCTTTCCATAAAGAACAAACAAGAATACAATAAAACCAATTCCCACAAATATTATAAAATAATTAAGCCCCTCATAATAAAATACACAAAAAAACAAAAAACAAAAAAAAAAACAAGCACAAATGAAAGGGAAATGACAGAGCTAAAGAAAAGAGAACCCAGAAGGCGCTGTCCGACCTCGTTGGTATCCTTAAGGAAGCTCTTGACCACTTCATGTTTTATACCTGTTGCCAGGATATCATTTGAATTTTGTTTAAGAGGCTCCATTTTTTTCGATGTGGACAGTACCTTCTGAGTTGAAATCATATCTCAAAAGTTTTGCCTTTTATCAACTTGAGGTACTCAAGGTCTTGAGCTAAACCTTTGTTATGACTCATAGAGGTCTTCTCGTTGGTATCCTTAAGGAAGCTCTCGTTATCACATCTATTTAAGTCATCGGATGTGTTGTTTGCTGGTTTGAGTTGATTTGAGTTTTCCTTAGAGGCTACATATGGGCTGCAGTCCTTGAAGCCAGAGTCTTCCTTTGCACCATTACATTTCGTGGTCAGCTTTGCAGTATCTGCAGTCTTTTTGGTGTCTTCATGTCGTGTGGGAGGTCCATCCAAATCTAAAAGAAGCTCGTTCATAGCATCTAATAAACTTGTAACATTTTCACCCTTTTGAGATAAATCATTGTTTTGCCTCACTGAGTTGTTTCCCTTGACACCCTTCTCCATAGTCATTTTGGTGTCTTTATGTGGTGTGGATGGTCCCTTTTGATGTGAAATGTTGGCTAAGACAGTTTTCCTTTTGTCGTCTTTAGGTGATAACTCTTGAGGAGAACCTTTGTTTTGCTTCCCAGAGTTCTCCTTGACACCCTTGTGGGAGCTCCTTGGTAAAACATCAGTTTTGATGCCTGCTTTTTGTTTAGCTGGGCTGATTTGATTTGAGTTGTCACTTGAACTCATCCCAGCTATCATGATCACCCGATGGTTCCTGTGAGTCTTCACTGTAAGTTTCCCAGCTTTCCTCTTGTTCTTCCTGCAAAGAGCTATCATATTTCTCTGTGTCTTGTATGTCGTCTGATTCAGTTTTTAAATCCGAGACATCATCTAAAGTGCCTGTGGACCTCTCATCTTCCTGTGAATCCTCACTATAGCTTTCCTCTTGCGATAGGTCCTGAATTTCTTGTTTCCCCTCTGATGAACCGTTGACTGACGTGCTTGTAAAGGATTCTTCCTGAGGTGAGTCGCCCCTGAGTATGGACCCTTTTGTGAGGAACCCTTGAAAAAAGCTTCACCTACAGAATGTCAAATTTCTTAAACATTTAGCAATGCCCAAATCATCACACCACCACCATCATGCCTGACTAATGAAACAATATTGCTAATATGCTCTAAATATTTCACCCCATATAGATACCAATACAGAAATTTGAAAAAAACAGTTTTTTGTGTGTTATTTTTGTTGGTCCAAACATTTTAAAAATTATCCAGGTGTTATTTCATTTCATTTTATTGCAATATTGGTTGCACAAAAGTTGAACATTCCAAGCTTTTCAAACCAGGATGGCCGAGTGGTTAAGGTGTTGGACTCAAGATCCAATGAGTGAATGCTCATGTGGGTTCAAATCCTACTCCTGGTAGAGATAACTATTTGACAATTCATGATTGTGTCCTATATTTAGGCTCAGACATTGTCATGTAAGACATTAAATGTTTTTTTTATCCAATATTTGGGCAGTTCTCAGCAACTAATTGTTGTCGTCCCACATTTTCCTTGTTTTGTTGCAGTCTTAATGCTTCCATCAAGAATGTCAAGTTGTTCATTTCTTAAACATTTAGCAATGACCTGAACCATCACACTACCACCATCATGCCTGACTAATGATACAATATTACTAACATGCTCTAAATATTTCACGTCATACAGAAATACAATACAAAAATCAATACAGAAATCCCAAAGAAAGTGTTTTGTGTGTCATTTTTGTTGGTCCAAACGTTTTAAAAATTATCCAGTTGTTTTTTTATTTTATTGTATTGCAATATTGGTTGCACAAAAGTCTAAAATTCAAAGCTTTCACAACCAGGATGGCTGAGTGGTTAAGGCATTGGACTCAAGATCCGTTGAGCGTATGCTCATGTGGGTTCAAATCCTACTGCTAGCACAGATAATGTCTTGTTTATATGTGCATAGTGTTGCAGCATTAATGCTTCTATCCAGAATGTCAAATTTTCCATGTTCTGAATGTTTAGAGCATTTTCTAAATGTTAGATATTATATTCATCTTTTCCGCAAGCAATAATGCAATAAAATACATTAAAAAGAAATCCGGGATAATTTTAGAAGTGCTCTAAACCAGGGGTCCCCAAACTGCGGCCCAGGGAATAGTTTCAACAGAGGCTCTGGAATGGCAAATTTTGGAAAACTGTCTTTACGAATTTTTATCTTTAACAACAGACCAATGCTAAATACGTGATAGTTGTTTACTTAACATCTGTAAATAACCTGTTCATACTTTAAAACTGTACCTCAGTTTACACTATACAAAAATAATCAAAGTTGTTTCTTGTTTAACATACTTTGCACCTTCTCAAAAATGTAAAATTGAAGCATTTTATGTTCGGTTCAACATAACCTATTTTTAAAGGTCTTTAAATTTCCAAAGCAATAAAACTATTTTAAAGGGTATTTATTTTGGAGAAGATTTTGTACGTCAGAGGTACGTTTAAGCTTTTTATTGTTACGGGTTTCTACACATTCCACAGCCGCCACTAACTTTAGTTGTTAGTCTAATTAAAGTGCTTCCGGAAGTCAGAAACATTTTAAGAAATATTTCTAAATTTAAATAACACAGCCTTTAAGTTAATGAAGTTTTTATTGGGTTTCACGCACCGTTGCAGATTTACAAATCATTTGCAGATAAAAAGTGGAAGAACTTTTCTGATGAAATTAGCCGCTACATGATTAAGCCACAGTGTTTCACATGCCTCAGAGTCACCACAAAGGAAAATGCCAAAACTTCAAGGTTGTAAAGCTGGGTTTGTGTGACCTCTGATATGAGCAGTCATAGAGATTCCCTGCACGCACTCCCTCACAAAAGAAAGTGAGGGAAAGAATCCTGGCTTCTTTTTCTTGAAGACTTCAGCGCTCTGGGTACGATTCAAGCCAACCAATAAAACAAATGCCAAAAAAAGAACAGAAAAAGGCGGAAAATGTGGGGAGTGGAGAAAAATAGCCTTTGACGTGTTGTTCTAGACTGAGAGAAAGTGGCATTGTTGTTATGTTTTTGTTTGCAACAGCAGGGGTAGGCTTCCAGTGAGAGTTTAGGCACGTCACAGGCCTCGCTTTACCTCCTCAAAGGGTAAAGAGAGGGCCAAAGCTACGACTGGGTCACTCTCTAGTCTTTGAAGTCAAATAATGCCACCTCATCGATCACTGATTCAAAGGCCCCTTTTCCTTCTTTCTCCATTTCTTTCTTTTCACCCTTAAAAAGGCTTCTTTTGGGGGATGCAAACAAACCTTAGTGAAGGCAACTTCACTTTCCCTCACAAAAAGTCCAAATGAGAACTCTAGAGCGGTTTGTACTAAATAATTGTGGTATATACATTGATTCTAAAGACATGTACAAGATAGAATCCAAAAATAAAGAACAGATGTCCATCACACTGGGATGAGTCAGCTAATACGAGTGATTAGTCTTTTTCCCAACCTTTATTTTTATTATATTTAAAATTGAATACAGAGTGTGAAGTTGATTAGATTCTAGTCTTTAAAAAACGTTCTTAATGTGAAGAGAACATAGTTACCCCTCTGGCCTGAGAAACACTGACTTATGTCACTTATTGCTGATGGGATACTCTGGGTGTGGGAACACTGCTCCAACAAAAGGGGTGTTTTTGTCAGAACCGTCTGTAGACAGACCCTAATGAATCATATGCTAATTTGGAGGTTACATAATTTATTTATGGTCAAAGTGCAACTCACACGAAATAATTTTAAAACATGGTATTAATCTTAATGAAAACAACAAACTGTGAAATACTTGTTTAAGACATTAGCAAAATTTTACTAAAGGGTTTGTGAGAAAAAAATCGCTGGATTTGCCATAAAGAAGTTAAAAAAATGTCATAGTAGGCCACAGTCTAAAACTTCCCATTTCTTGTTAAAGACCCACTTCATTGAAATGTGTGTTCCTGTGGAATTCTTTTGCATGAATGAGGACACGAATAAAGAAAATTAAGCTTCAAAATGCATTTCTGAGTATTTCTTCATTCAAATCATTGTTAATGAGGAGAAGACAAAAAAACTGAAAAAGCCTGTAGCAGTGACGTATATGCTACAGTTGGCGGGCCACCAGCTTCCTGATCAGCTTCCTTCCAATGCATTTATCTATAGACCCATGTACATCTGTTTATTTCCTTGGCCGAGCTGCCATCTGGCTCAAAACTGTTGGATAGCTCTGATATTGCTCACCACTTTTGTTGCACCGGTAATGTTAGGCTGGGATGTGAGAGGCTGTAAGCTCACAGTAGAGCGTGTAAACAGATGGAAGATGGGAAGTCTGGACAGGCTTACTCCGTGCCATTAGTCCCGCCCACAACTTAGAGGCGAATTTCTGAGAAACGACTTAACTAAGTCCTAGAAAACAACACAGATTTTTTAAAATTTTGCCTAAAAATTGCATAATCATAATCAAAAGACCACTGGGAACGCTTTCACAATAGATCAAGAGATGACTGAAGTGGGACTTTAAAAAAGGATGCAATCAAAATGTGTCAAAGAAAAGTAAATGAAGGCCTGGAAAATGAGAATGGTTAGCCAGATATGCAGACGAACTTCTTTTGTGATCATTATGTCAGAAAACTGTCCTCATTCTGTTGATGTCTTGAACTGGGCAGTTCACAGATAACTGCTTGAGTCATGTGTTGTTACTGGTCACTTGAATCCCTAATCGTTCCTGTTCGCCTTCCCTTCCTCTCCCTGCTTCCACCCTTCCCCTCGGTTTCTCCTTCCCTTGACGTGTTGCTCTCTCTCATTCTTTTTCCTACTTCAGTGTTACTTCACTTTTTGTGAGTGCTCCTCCACCCTTCTACATTTCCGTTGGTGTAAGTTGTGAGAAAGCTCAGCCAAGGACGTCCGATGTACTCTTGCTATCGCTGACCCCTTGCACCTCTTCCATGCTCTTCCTCCATTGCTGAAATGAACAGTTTCATCATCAATCACTGGTTGCTCTTTAAAAAATGTCATTGAAAATATTTAAAAACAGCATGCACCTTGTGAAGTTAGTTATTTTTTGAGGGTGATCTTACACTTTAAAGTCACTTTAAAACATGTCTATCAGTTTGACATTGGAGGCACCAGCGGCCAGATTTATTATACTTAAGCTGTTTTATGAAAGAAATCTAAATATTATTGATGCAACTGTATCCTGATGTGCAAGCCAGATTCCCACAGTTTTTTTTCTTTTCTCTCTCATTTGCATCTAAGAAAACACAATTATCACCAAAGTGAAACAAGCATTAGAAGGTGCTCTTTCGTCTAACTGAAACTTCTGTTTCTTTGTTAAAAATCCAAAAAATAGACTAAAATTGCTTCCAGTTTTTTTCTTCCAAAAATGGAAAAGAATAAAAAAAAATTTTTTAAATCTTAATAGAAATTCTAATCAGCCCTTGTGTCAGATTAAGGTGACTCCAATTATGTACAGAACCAGTGATGAAGAACCATCCTTACCAAGATTCATTAGGAACAGGTTCAGCTTACTGCCGGAAATGCAAACCAAACTCCTGCTCTGCTTGTACAGAGAATGGATGTCCCTTACTAGGAAGCTCTTGATCCCATATTCTCAGAACATCTTCCACAGAACACCACAAGTGATCAAAGATCAAATGCTTTATCTAAATCCACAAAAGACATTGCATTGGCTTGGATGGGAAAAGTCCCGCAAACCCGTAAGATTCATGTTCAGGTGTTTGGATTGTAGCTAAAAAACAACATAATCATAATTAAAAGACCTCTGGGATCAAGTTTACAATAGAACAAAAGATGATTGGAGTGAGCACCTTGGAAGCAAAGAACTGGAGGTCCTGAATAAACAGTAAAAAATGTACTTTTATTTATTTGTGCCCATGATTACATTCACGTGTCTGTCATTCATTTATTTGTCTTTGAAAAAACGGAAAATAAAAAAGCACACATCCTCTGGCTCTGTTGTGTGTTCAAGTCAGACTGCTCTACATAATTCAGACAATATTACAGGTTCCTGGAAAAGCTTGTTTGTAATGTGTAGAGCTGTTGCCTGCACTGATCTGTGACTGGCACAGCTGTTTGGAGTAATAAATTTGATAGTGTGATTGACCGAGAGTGGATTTCTTTTTTGTAGCACCATCTGATGTATTTTTCACAATAAACTAATTGTATTTCATCACTACAGAGCTAAAAGCATTTTCCCTGAAACAACTGTTTCATGACTGTTTTTGAAAATAATCCAAAAAGACTTTTTTTTGTTGTTTGTTTTCTTTTTTGCTGCCATAAATGGAGGCGCTCATGACCACAACCTAATTAGGAATTGGTGCTAAAATATGTCAACCTTGGCAACAAATGCATTATACAAATGGATGCCATAAATATATAATTATATTTTTAAAGTGCATTTTAACTTGAACTTTTACATAAAAGACCAAACTAAATGAAGCCCAAACCTTCAAGGATTAATGAGTATGAACTCCTAACAAGACAGCTATAGAAAGCATGGAACTTAAGTTATTATGAATATACTTATATGTTGTTGTTTATTGTACAATGCAAAAGTCGAGATTTAAAGTGCTTTCCTGAATGTCTATGTTTTGTAATGTTGCCAAGAATTTTGATTAAGTGTAGTTAAGACTCACTTATTTAACTACTCAGGACTATGTAGGTCATGGGGGCTACAACCTTTAATGCTAAAAGAGCCATTTAGACCAGTTTCTTACAGACCAAAACCCTGTGAGAACATATTTACATACGTTTTTGGGGGTATAAAGCCATGTATTCATAAGACTTTAGATTTTAAATATTTGCAACTGAATTATAAGTGTGCCTTTTTTACTTTTGACAGCAGCACACAACAAATTCCTTTCAAATAAAATACTGTACATGCTGTGTCAAAATAGATCTTCCTGCTGCAAGAAGACCAAGTATACCATGAGATTTTCTATGACTTTGGTCTTTCAACCTTTTTTCTTCTTTTTTATCATCAATTTAATAAAATTATTAATGTTATGCATAGAATATTAATGTGAAATAATATGACAACACAGGTGTAGAATTGTGTTTTTGTTTTTTTAATTTAAATGCAGTCATTTATTCTATTTTAAGATGAACTTTGTCTCTAAACAGCAACAACACACGATATTTTAGCAGAAGATCAGATTATAATAAACCCCTTTGACTGGAGATTAAACATTTTAATAAATTATCAGTATGTTAAAAATGTAGACATATATTACAAAACTGATTAACTAAAACAAATGAACCAAAACTACAAATCCATTATTCATTCAAATGGTTAGAATTTTTCTTTTCCCTCAATGGAGGGATAAAAGAAGAGAGAAACGTGGCTCCGCAGTTTAGGGTTGCACTCCTCTGATCTAGGCTGTCAAATTATTTCATAATACTGTTTAAGTAATAATCATGACTAGAAAGACTGCATAGCCTCACTGCACAGCCTGTGTCACAGAAATGTCAATCAGTCAATCCAACCTTTAGAGCACTTTTTGCGAATTAAAAAAAATTACAAACTGATAAAGATCAAAATCCTAAAATATTTTAAAACATGCCAGGTGTCCAGCGCCCACACAAACCTGATCCCAACACACGTTGGGCACAGGACTGCTAAGAAAAAGACCCCCTCACCCCCAGAGAGCAGTCTGCAGAAGAAAGCAGCTGCTGACACCAGTCCTATGAACAGGCCATAGCCAGAACCAGAACCAGCACCGGCCCTGCTAACAATCCCACAACCAGAGACTTACCAAATGCAAACGGCTCTGAATAAGGACACAGTGGAGACATCAAAATCTAGAAAATAAATAAAATATGAAAATAATATTATAAGGGAGGAAAGTTACAAGAATATAGTTATGTATTTTTTAAAGAGAGTCAAAAATAGACAGATATATCATAAATTAAAAAAAAGTATAAGTACAAAAAAAGTAAAACTGTAAGTTAAAATACAAGTCAAAAAGGTAGGTATAGAGTCTTCTTTTAAAATTATTTAAGTCTCTGTGGCTGTCAGGTTCTCCAGAATTCTTCTAGAGACGTGCGACATAACACTGGAAGGATCCTTCACATTGGCTTTTTGTAACCCTGATAACTGCCCAGGTTTTTTTGTTAAAAGCAATTTTGTTAAATACTGAAGAAATAGATGTAAAAAATGTTTTTTTTTAAATACTAAATGTCCTCAGCTAATGATATTGTCAGTTTTACATACATTTAGTTCTGACAGAAGGTAATCACATAAAGGAGGCTCACACACTTAACTTGTTCCAGTGTAAAGGGTCAAAGGCTGATAATTTGAAGGAAAACTGAAACACATTCAGTGAATGTGTTTGTGTGGCTCAAAATCTGCATCTCATTTGTTCACAGCTGGTAAAAGCTCCAGTCTCTGCAACCCTAAGTAGGACTCAGAGGGTCCAGAAGAGTTGTGAATTATTTGTGAAGTACTTTTGAATACTCGATATGTGCACACACACTCTTGTGTGTGGTCACTGGCCTCTGCTGTGATTCCCATCGTGCTTTTTGCTTTTGTGGGCTTTCACTTCTCTCAGCCATGATTTCATACAAACTGGCAGGAAATCAAACCACTTTGATACTGTCTGTAATTCTTGCTTTAATTCTACTGAGATTATTAAGGTATTTCAGTGCAGCTTTTGATAAGACCTGCATTATCCTGCATTTTTCTGGTTGCACTGGGAAAACTGAAAACAGCTTTGAAATGGATTGCTTAGGATTGATTAGGAAGTAGGAAATTATCCCACACAAGTCCCACACAAACACACAGCTTGTACAGTTATATTTAAGACATTATAGGAAAAAATATAGGGAACAACTTATGGTCAAATACTTATTTTTCATTTACAAAGATAACCAGTAACTAATCAAATCTGGGATGAAGGTACTTTAGGATCTTAAACCATGCTCGGGGCACAAAGATGTTTTAATCAACATGCAGCAGAAGCCATGATTAAGGTGCCAATGCCACAAATGCTAGAAATTACAGTTTCTTAAGGTAAACTTTTATTGCCCCCCCCCAAATAAAATACAATCCAGGTTGACATCTAAGGACACACCCTAGATTTCACTCAACACACCATAAAACTTAGAGTAGCAGCATATTAAGATGTGATTCATGTGAAACTACTAAAAGGTGCCAGGGAAAGTAGCTTGTTAAATGGAAGCTCCTCAGTATGGATGGTTTGCATTTCTCCTTAGCTAAAAATAGATCTTCTCTGTTGCTGGTCCGCTGGAAAAAAAAAAGAAAGAGTAAGAATTGCATGCAGAAACAATTAGTGAGGGTAATTAGAATCATTGTTCTTTCCTTTTGTGTAGATGGCGTGCAGCAGCACTGTTAATGAAATGTTGCAATGGTCTGATAATTGTGGACAGAATTACAGGAATGTTTTTTCTTTTTTTTTAATCCTTAGGTGAGGAGCAACAGGATGTGCAAAACCACCATCACTGTGTCTTAAATTTTCTGCGACAAATAAAAATACCAAAGCAATTTTTTCAGCTGGCTGCCTTCTCACAGAAAATGTCCTAAACAAAAGGAAACTATTGATCTACCAAAATATTTTGTCTCCAAATGTGTTCTTTTTTATACAAATGTTGAAAACCATAGAAAGCTGCAACATTTCTTCTCCTTTAAAAGTGAAGCCACATCGTTCACATCTTTCCACAAACAAGGCAGGAAAAAAAAGCTTATCAGCAGTAAAGTAATGATCCCAAACACACAATGACCCTTATCACACCTACACATACACACAAATCTTAGACGTCATTGATACCGCAGCCCACTTTTTTAAACAAGATTTCAGCTTCTGTTGTAAGAATCTGCTGTGACGCATTTTAGTGTTCACATCTTATGAAAATGGGGGCCTATTTTGTTTCGTCAGTTGAAGGAGAGAATCCTTTTATTCTACGTCTAAGACAGACTACATGTTTATTATTAAAAATGTGGCGTCATAAAAATGTATATGCATTTACATTTTTTTAGCATGTCAAAGTTGACAAAAATATATTTAAAGTTGGTGCCAGTGCACAAGTTTACAATGTCTCTTACTTACACCTCCCTCAGACCTGAGAGTTGCGCTCGCAGCCATTTACCTCAGCAATCTCACGGGAGGTTCTCTGGATGGCAGTGCCTTAGATTTATTCAAGTAACCGGACAATTATTCATTCTTGCTCATTCAAGATAGGCAGGCTTTTAAAGGTTAATTGCAGCTGCTAATTGCTCTTCCTCCCTTTTGCTATTTTTTTTCAACGACGTCATTCACTGGCCGCACCAAAATATCTCTTCAACCACTCTGGTGATGGCTTTTCCCTTCAGAAGGACACAGCTGTGTCCGTTGCAGTCTGATCATCTATAATGTCATTCATTCCCAGTTTATTGCTTAAATCACGCTTTTTTATTCACTTGTTTATTAGGAAAGCTTGGAAACTAAGAAAAAAATAAATAGAGTTAAAATGTTTAGTGCTTTTATTATTACAGTGATTAATATTTCACTGAACTTAATACACAATAGTAGATATATATGTTTCCTACTAATATTATTAAGACAAATGACATAACATTTTGATCACCATTTGGTATGATTTTACTTGCACAAAAATAAAGCAAAACACTTGACCTATCCATGCAGTATCAACAGTTTTCAAACCTTAAAGACATTTTAAAGGTATTCTTCACATTTAAATGTAGATTTGGGGTTGATTCTTTTTTATCAGTGTTACTAAACAATAACAATTATAAAAGGAGTAACTTGGACCCAATGACTGAGGTTTAAGCCATGGTTGGCTTAATTATTATTCATGATGCATCACTATATATAAAAAAAGTACTGTAGATTAAAAAGATAGATTTGTAGCTCGAATTTGAGTGGACTTGCTGCTTTAGACTAGACCCCTTCCACATCTACTCCACATCCTACCATTTAAAAAAAGGTGTAGTGAAGGAAGCAGATTAAGAAAAGGAAAAGCATTCAGATGTTGGGCTGTAACTTTGGCCTCACTGCGTCAACGGCTTTTCCTTTCTAGAGCCATGTCGTTATGAAAACAACAGCTATCTAACTTTTGACAGATAAAGGTGTTGCCCAGATTTGAGGGTTTGGGAACTGAGTTTGTGACTGGTTTCAGCGCTAGCATCAAAGCAATCCAGCAGCATGAAATAATTTAAACAGTTTTTTCTTTCATTCTTTTTTTGCTGAGTATTTCAAGATAGAATCACCTAAACTCCTAAAAATAAAAACATTTTCTTTGCAGTTAAAAAAAAAGTGCTTTTATACAGATACTTTATAGCAAGCCAGTATAATGCTCATAAACAGCAGTGAAGTGTAAAAGGCTTTTTAGCCTAAGAAAGAAGAATGATGTTATTCCTCATTACCATACCTGTCACATTTACCGCTTTCCCATTTGTGGATAGAATGCTGGCCCGTTGCCTTGAGCTCATGTTTGCTGTCTGTTTTTATACCATGTTCATCAATACTCCCAAAAACACTCTAAAAAACCTTTACACTTCACAAGCCATAGTAAAACATATGTTTAATATGCCTCACACATTTTTGGGCCATAAAAGATTAAAAAAAAAAAAAAAACTTAGACTGGTTTCTCATGTGCAGGAGAAACTCTGGTACACCATAGAAAGTAAGTCAAGTGCACGAGAAAGAGACTCATGTGAAGCACACCAGATTGCAGCAGAGGATATAGACCTTATTAACTTTCTAAAAACACGTAATACTTCTGACAATGTCATCAAGAACTGTCAAGTATAAGCCGCCATTCGCATGTCCATGGTCAAATCAGCTGTCACTGGATTTTAAGTGCGGAAATTTTAAGTGTGCAATATTTACAGTAGCAGGGCTGCAAAGGCTAGATAGTGTGGAAGTACAAGTAATAAGTTACTATTGATGCAAATGACAAGATAATACTTACTGTCTATGTTTGAAAATCTTAAATAATAAAGAAATTTCAAAAATGTGAATAACCTCTTTTTCAAATTTTGACTTTAAAAAAACATGCTTCTCAAATTGGTAGATTGCAACTCCTTCATAATACTACTTAGTACATCATAGAGTATTAACACCAATACATTTTACTACATAGTGTGTGAGTAATCAATTTTTGAAATATCATAATGGGTGTAACATTTACATAAGTTAGAAGAATTTGGCTGTAAAAAACCTTCCTCAGATTAGTAGATCATAATTCCTTTATAGTACTACTTGGTACATCACACAGTACTAACACACAAAGTATCAACTAATTTAACTGCGTAGTTTTTGAGTAATTCCACTTCTGCAAACTACCAATTAGTTTCTTGTGCTCAGCAGTTTGTTTCTCATGCGCACCATTTTATTTGTTGTGCTCGCTAGTTTGTTTTTCTACATTTGCTACGTCAAGTTTTATTTTTTTAACATTTATCTATTTATTTAGAAACAAGCTGGATTAGTTGCATTAGACTGCATTTTGCACAACAGAATGGTTCTGCAGCAAGACAGTGGCAGAATTCCAGCATTTGCAAATCACGATGCTTTGTTTTTCAGTTAACCTTACAATATTCTGGCACGTCATCATTTTAAAATCAGGTGTAGTTCATGGGACCACTCTGCATCATAGCCCTTGTGCAATAATATTTTGCCTATGATGTGAGCAGAAGCATATGCTGTCCCACACACACCTATCCAAAACAAGACAAAACAATGATTACCTTCACAGCTGCAGATGACACACAATCAAGACGTGGATTAGACGTGACAGTGGCGGTATTATTGTACAGGCGGCCTCCATGTTTTACCAGTGGACCCTCCCTTTAAAATCAACATGATCAAACACCAAAAAGGGTTCATGTGTGCCTGTTCCAAAACATTGTAACACTCTGACTTACCTCTACTTCATAGCCTTCAGAGCTAAGATTGGGCAGGTAACTCCATGGAAACACATGATTAGGTCTGCTTTCGGGGTTAGGGAAAGGTGATGCTGCAACTGAAACCCTGATGTGACCAAAAGTTAAGACCCATGAAGGTTTTTCCCAGAGACTGCACTGAGGGAACAGGATGGGAATGGCAGAAATGGCCTATTATTGCTATAAATCCCCAAAACACAGCATAGGAAATGATTGATGTGAATAAATCTGCCTAGAGGGGAAACGATGGTGGATCACATTACTGTTTCTGTGTTTGTGCATCTGGGGTTCATGGGTGGTGCGTAACAGATCTCAGTGTGCACACCTAAGGATTTGCATGAGTTGGCAAATAAATCTCTCACATCATCAGATCGTTTGACCTGCATACAGTGATCAGATAAAACTCTCTGAAGTTTGTGAAAAAAGTACTCTCTTGTTTTCATGTTGACAGCTGAAGGTTAGTTGTATAGATCAAATTTCACACACCTGGGTGCATGACAGCTAATGGGACCTTAACTTTAAGTCAGTCTGTCTTTGTAAAATGTAACTCATTAAGTAATTACCTTTTGTCAAGCAAAAATAAGATCCTTTGACTAGAAATCAAAAGCAAAATCCCAGACTGTTCACATCAAATACCCCCATCAAATGTAAATTATTCCATTCGACAGGGCAATGCATACTATGTTTATTACTATTATTGAGCTTGATGTCCCACTGGCATGAGCTTTAATTAAGGGTTTAGAAGCTGTGCTTGGCTTCTACAAAGGATCATTATTTCTAGTCCCCAAGGAATTGCTTATCTTTTATTTATCCGACTGCATCTGTCAATACAGAAAAAAACACAGTACTGGCAAACGTAAGAGCAGCAAAAAGTATTAGTTTAAAGCATGGATGTTACTGTCACTAAGGCCTTAAACAGTGATCTTAGGGTCATGTTACTTAATGCAAATGTCTGAACTTCATAAATCAAAGCTGCATGAAAGACCCAAATTGAAATCAAAACATATAGAGTGAGTTTGCAAGCAGAAATCACTTTGATAAAGGATAGTTTAAAAAAACATAAAAGTATAAGGGCAGTCTTGGAAAAAAATGAGTAGTTTAAAATAGCTGTTGCTATACGTGTTTCTGAGACATTTCTCAGACATCTACAGCGAATAAAAGAAAAAGATCACAACAGAAAACAAAAATAACAAAGCTATTTAGGAAATATTGGTTTTCTGGGCTTGTTAACTTTGGTTTAGTTTTTCTTTATATATAAATATATATAGGTCATCGGCAACTATCCATTGCTGAGGAGTTTTACTAAAAGATTGCTTGGATAACTTTTTAAGAAAAAAATATAAAGGTTTATGATGTCCAAAACTGTACTAGTGTTTTGTGGCTGGACCAGTTTATGCAAGAAACTCCAGTAATATCCCAGAATCAAAAGGCTGTTAAACTCAGATCAGCAGGTTATCCAAAGTTTAAAGGCCCATCCGATCATTGTTTTCTAGGACATAGTTTTTGCAGGGCGGTAATAGTTCATTAGAAATTCACCAGTGAGTTGTGGGTTAGATTGGTGCCGCGGAGTGAGGCTGCCCCTTCCCCGTTTACACGCTCCACCACTAGCTTGCAGCCCCCCCACCACCACCCCAACTTAACATTAGCGGTGCAACAAAAATGGCGAGCAATGTTGGAGCTACCCAGCAGTACAGTTTTAAGCCAGATGTCAACTCGGACGAGGAAAACAAAGACAAACATGGATCTATTTGTCTCCAAGTGAATGTATCAGAATGGAGCGTTGTTAAGAACATTTTGGCTTGCCATATTAGCGTCTAAGTCAAGTTTTTTACAACTGCTTTTTTTGTCTGCTTCTGATTCAGTGATTTGGATGAAGAAATACTAAAAAATGCAATTTTAAGCTCAATTTTATCTGTATATATGTCCTCCATCGTTAGGAAAAACGCCACAAGAACATGTTAAAACACCAAAAACACAATTTTCAGTGAAGTGGGCTTTTACGGGGTTTTTCATCACTGAAGCCACTTGTTAAAAAAGGTAAAACCTGTTTCAGAAACTGGAGGTAAAAGACCCAATTTGCAAGAGACCAGGCTTGATGACAGAAACTAAAACAGCTGCAGATAATCAACATAAACCTGGTATGATTAATAGGGGAAATAACTCAAAACATGACCAAAACCAAGAACACAACTGCAAAACAAATTAAAGAACAGAATCCTCACAATTTGTATATTATATCCTTGTTGACACTGTCTGTCCCAGATTTGTTTTTTGCAAAAAACCACAATCTCTGTAACCTCACAGAAGAAAATGACTTTTACTGCCTGATTGAAAAATGT
Organism: Oryzias latipes; assembly: GCF_053564925.1. Taxonomy (NCBI): domain Eukaryota; kingdom Metazoa; phylum Chordata; class Actinopteri; order Beloniformes; family Adrianichthyidae; genus Oryzias; species Oryzias latipes. The sequence goes on from NC_136240.1 coordinate 14,179,462, forward strand.
ATTTGGTAGAAAAATAAAAATCCTACATCAGACACTAGAATTGGAATATCACCTAAAAACAATAAACCCCACCCTTTCCTGTCCAGAAATTGTGTGTCAGCAAGATCATCTAAGACTTTAAAGTGTCTCAAGTGTCAGTGGAAGAGGAAATGGAAAAATTAAGAAATTGTTTCGAGGTTTCCTCTCTCGTCCTGTATTAGAGTACAGAGAACTCCAAAGCAGTTTCATGCCTCTGCCTTTTTTGGCTGTGGATGTTACTAACATCAATTTTGAACAAATTTGGTTATCTATTCCTTTCAGTAGTCACACTTGCTACACACTTTTTTTCAGCCATTCCATCAATGTCTTTAATGCTACTGTTTAGTTTATTCGTAAAGCACCAGTTCAAATAAAAATTGTCTGAAGGCGCAACACAAAAGGCAAGAAGCTAAATTCACTATGGTTGGTAAAACTAGATCACTCTGAATAATTCCATTATAGTCAAAATGTTTTAATCTTTTTCATCCATTTTGTTTTTCACCTGCATTTTTCTTTCAGTTCCATTTACAAAGGAAGTAACTGAAATGAAGCTAGAGTAATCAGCTGGTAAATGATGTGCAGGCAGATTTATTAACAAACTTCGTATGAAAGACCAGATATAAAGCACCTGGAGATGCTCTATAGAAAAACCTTTTGATACTTCTTGATGTTACATTGTGTATCTGTGGAGGAAAATGAAATTGTATTGGAGAATGAGTTGGGAGGTTTGTGAACTAGACAATACTACTACTAATACTACATTTTGTGTTTGTACATTCTCTCAGGATTAAAACTGAACTCCCCTAATGCGTGACTTGCGTTCGGTGTGAAACAAACACATTGTTTCCTTGGTTTGTGCATTCTATCATCAGCACCGGCTTGAACCTTTCTTTGACTCTGTTAGTGTTAGAACACTATTGTCAGAAGTCAGAGCTCTGTCCTCCCCTCTGGTCACCAACAGGAACCGTCTCCAGAGTCCTAAGTGATAGGGGTACATTATTATCATTTGCTTACACGCTATTAACACCATAATATGATTGTCTCAGTTCTGTCTTTCAGTAAGAAAACACTGACGTGAAAAGTGCTGACTATACAAGATATGATGTTCCTGATTGAATGACCCACTTTTATGTTATCAACCCCAGCCACCAATAAAACCAAACTGGATACACTGGGAAGGCAGAACTCCTCTGTGACAGCTTTGCGCTGTGACAGACGGCCTTCTCCTTCTGCAGTAGTAGTAAATCTCCTCTCCTGTGTGGTTCTTCTCTTTGTTAGGGAAAAGTCATAACCCTGACACCTAGCGCACAGTTTCTGGATGGCACACATCTGATTCTCATTTGCAATCACTCACAGTACACTTTGGAACCAGCCTATTCTTGTGACAAGTAAACACTTCATCCATCCTTTTTCAGAACCTGCTGAATACCTTTCAGGGTCACAGGGCTGCTGGGGCCAACTGTTGGTGGGGTACACCCTGAACAGGTCGCCAGTCTGTTGCAGGGTCTCACACACAACCGCATGTACACCTAAGGAAAATTTTAGAGTCACCAATTATTTATGTAGCATGTTTTTAGACATTTAGAGGAAGCATGAGTGCTCAGAGAAACCCCACACGCATGCACCAGTAGAACATGCTAATTTCACACAGAAAGGACCCAGCCTCTATTAGAAACAGGGCCTTCTTGCTGTGAGGCGAGAGCACTAGCCACTGCCCCACTGTGCAGTCCACAGTATACACTTCAATGCAAGTGTTTTATCTTGATCTCTCTCCCTCTCAGAAGGGTGGAAAAGGTTTGGAAAGTGAAGCAACATCTGTTGCCTGAGTCAAAGTAGGATTTGCTTCTTAAATAAACACAGTGGTTAGAAACTAGATCACATCAGGTAGCCAATGTATGAAATACAGCATCATGTGACATTTTAAAAAGTATCTATAATGTCAGTGGCCACTTTTTTCCCACGAACCACCATAAAGTCGGGTTTAAGTGCTACATGTGTAGTTTTGTCATTATTTCAGTACAACACACAGAAAGCTATTATATTTTGTTTTGACATGTCCATTTTTGTCCATTAGAAAAGTTCACAAAGTTTCTGTTTTGTACAGTACCAATACTTTCTGTCTTTTATGTGTCAAATCTACCACTCTGGATCTAGGCATAATAGAAAGAAGCAACAGTCTGTGCCTCTATTGAGATGTGAGCCATCCACGGCCAGGTTTCCTCTATTATGGAAGTAGGGAACAAGTTCAGCTTCTAGATCTTTGCCATCTCTTCTAAATCGGGTGCCTAGGGAATTTCATCTTACGGCCCATGTCGTGAGCAGCAGTGATTCTGTCCAAGGCACAGCACGAACCGATCCCAGAAAGACAGCAACAACAATATTTGGAACCTCAGAACGAGGTTCCTGTGGTGGAACGTAGCAGTCTGGATAGACAATTAATTGTTAAATTTTGCTTTTCTCTGTGGTAAGTTACATCATATGTAAACTACAGCTGCCTTGCCAACAATCTGGGTATTCTCAGGTTGGCATGAGTAGTCTCATCTGTCATAAAGAATGCTGGTGCCTAATGATCAGTATGCAACATGAAGGACCATCCCGATAGATAGATTTACTTGTCAATCAAAAGTAGAGAACATACCTTCAGCAGGAGGTGTCCTGGATGGAATAGGTCTGAGCGAGCACTACTCCTATGGGCCACATGGGCATCAGTAGTAGACTTGAGCAAGTGTTGTAGGGTGCATAGTGGCAAAGCAGGGCTTTCTAATATTAGGGTGTATTCAGACTGGACACATTTGTTTTGCTTAAAGTGAACCAAGATGCCCATCTGAACTTACAATTTTCTCATGCTCAGTTTAAGACTTTTCTTTCAAGCTATTAAACAACTTGCAGAGGTTGGGATTGGGGTCTTGCTGCGTGATACCTTATAAAATGTGATATACCCAAGTAAGGCTTAGACTTCTGGGAGACTAGCCAGGATGGTGGACATCTTGTTTGTTAAAATGCTGGTGGCGCTACGGCAATGCCAAATGAATCTCTGCAGAAACAAAAGGCAGTCATGAGGAATACATGCAGTGATGTCATGACTACCGTTCTTTGGATGCACGAAAATCTAGTGATTTGCACAAGCAACGTAAATCGTGGAAAAGGCAATATCAGGTTATGTGCATTAAAGTATGACAATCACAGACCGCAGATTTGTTCAGCTCCTTCAGGTCCTCACAAATGCAGAGCTTTCCTCCACCTCTCCTCTGAGTGACAATGATGGGAGAAACCTATTAAGAACCATCAATGCATTTGATAATGCCTGTCTTGCATGTCTACAAGCTCTTCTGTGTCAGCCAATCTTACAAGAAATGAAAGCCTCTTCGGCTTCTATTGCACTGGAAATGCATGTGGTTTCAGTTTATTGTTGTGCAAAAATCCTTGCGCACATTTAACTTCTTGTACCTGAACCTGTGGAGAATTTAGTGTGTTTGGCAGCTCTGTTCCCTTTTATTGTGAGGGTTGAAGGCAGAGTAGCAAGGGAGCCTCAGTGATTCTTTGCAGTCTTTACTTTCTTTGCCCCAAAATGTATATGATAGGCAGTACCTAGATTTTGGCAAAATAAAGCAACATCTGGCTGAACTACCATAAATAAGCATGCAGCTAAACATCTTTGAAGTCACCTTGGCATGTAGTCTTATCTACGTAACATATTTGTTTCCCCTTGAGCATGTGCGATGGGTGTCTGTAGGCCAAGAAAAATTCATAGCTTTTTTTCGCAGAAAAAATAAACAACTAAGATAGTATTCACAATAAGCTGAAGTCATCAGAATGTTCATCAGCTTTGACACACACAGTATAGAGTATTTTATGCAGTATCGTTTATTTAAATCTCAGTGAGTTCATCATGAACCTCTTTTTGACCAGACTGGACATTTTAGAAAAATGCCCCACTTTTCAATATTTGATTGCTTCAGATGCAGAACATGATGGCATATTAGCAAGGTGGTTGATGGATCCACAACGGTAATAGGAGCCATGTTTTCTAGTACGTTGAGCCACATGCGCCATTTTCATCTTTTGCCAGAATTTGAGAGTACCAGTATATGGCTCTCAGTGAAACAGCAGCAGATGCAATATTAAGAGAATTAGCGCTGTTACAAAGGGCCTTGGCATTACATACTCCGGCTTCACTTTGCAAAGCCAAAGAAATAGCATTAGATAGAGTTAACCCCAATTCCAGCAATGGCCTGTTGTGTTTGCTTAGTTTGGCAAAATGTTCAATTAGTTGTTCTTGAAAAATATATCTTCCATGAATCCAAACTCACCAGCAGGCAAAAACAAGTTACCTGACTCATTAGATTACAGTGTGCTCTGTGGAAGTTTGTGAATTTTCGGAGCAAAAAGCTTTTTCAGTTCGATCCACAGCATTAACCTAAGTAGTACATGTCCTTGGTAAAGTATAAAAACAGTCTTCCGGCATACTGTGTTCCCCCGCTATTTTGATGTTCACCTTTCGCGGTCTCACTGTTTTTTCCTGATTTATTTTCTGTGCTTTTTTCTACAGTACACTGAGTTCTGCATCCTGATTAGTTGCTGACTTTGTCAATCAAACTCCTCTGTGGTGTCTCGTTTACAGAATGCATGCAGGTTGCGAAGTTTACACAAATGTTCAATTACAAGAAGATCTTTGGTTTTATTCTATAATACTGGACTTATTCTTCCTACAAAGGTTTGCACTTTGAGAGTTTAAACAAGAGAGAAAAGTGTGAAAATGTCAACTTCTGTCAGATAAATGTGTATAAAGGGTATCGTGAGTGGTTTTACAGCCTTACAACATCAGTAATCGTACTTTGCTGATTTCACCTAATGCAGGTTATTTTTAAAAGGTAACTTCAAATGAGGTAACACTGTAATTTATAATTCTTTTTGGTGGAAAAATCCACCGAGAGAAATCGACCAAAATCCGCCTTATCAAAATGTGGTATTTTGCAGTAGACAATCCAAGATAGAGATTTGTAGCGCCCTCCCTTGGTGTGTATTCATATAACAGAACCTGTTCCCTCTCTCAGATGGATGGATGCTGTAACTGATGTGGTTGCTCTCAAATGCAAAATAGCGTTATCTCATGGCTGCTCTACTTTTCCTAACAGAGTTGGTCTGTGTTTACACTGTGCAGATGGCTAATATAACGCAGTTCTGCACTCTCAGCAAGCCTGGGCCAAGACTAACATTATGAAATAAGCCGTAAGAATTACTATGAAAATAGTGGGATAATTTAAAATAAACTCAGCTGATTTTACATTCACTGAAATATTAGCTCATTTGAGTCTCCTTCCATATTCTTTTCAACCACAATCTCTCATCCACTTTTCTTCACCTTTTTAAACCAAATGTAAACATCTGACCAAAAGCTGTATTTTTTTTTTTTTTTTTTTTTTTTTTTTAGCTGAATGACTGATCCAATCTTTTCTTTTTTGGAAAAGATCAAACACTGCTTTGACTTCATGGCCTTAATATGCACAGACAAATACTCAAGCATGCATTGGCTGTACTGTTGTAATAACATTTGAATAACTCCTACATTTTACATGAAAAATGTTAAGTTTACACTAAGTGCAGCAGTGAATGCAACAGCAGCTACCTCAACATGGCAAGCAGTGACAATCAGTTAATCCTTATTGGATTTTAACAAAGTACAATAAGTTACTTTTACACATGTCTAGAATTATTACACAACCAAGTAATTTGCTTAACTATCTTCAGCTTTGATTAGATTAACCGTGAAATCAGTTTTATAGGTTTTTGCAATGTTTTTTATCCATGTTTTTCCTAAACTTGAAATCCATTTTTATTAGCCTTTGTTGTTACAAAATTATACAGGATTTGATCATAAACATTTGAGTAGGCAGATGCAAGTATTTTCTTTAATTAAGACTCTGATTTTTAACAGGTTCTTGTGGGATATTTCTGATAATGGAGGAGGACATGAATTAAGTCAATTCAAGTCAAGTCAAGAAACTTTATTTGTCAAGATCTACAATGTTGACACATACATGGAAATTGAAATTGCGTTTTCTCTTCATCTTCGGTTAAACGGGGAGACACCTTCAAATTGCACAATAAACAAACTATAAATAGAAGAGGCCTAAATATAAATAGTATAAAAAATAAAAGTAAAAAAATTAAAATTAAGCTCAAAATTGCAATTGTGAGTTGCTGATTTTTTCTAATCGAAATCATTGTGAATCGGGAGCAGGAGAGATAATGCTGTTTAAAAAGAGCATATTTGTGACATAGAAAATATGCTGGGCAGGCCACAAGCTCCCTGGTCTGCACAGCAATGGGGAGGGGAAGGGGGGTGGGGTTGTCCTGCCCACAAACCCAAAAGCGTATTACTAAAGGGTATATAACATGGTATTCTAAAGCCTTTTATAGTTAACCATATCCATGTGTATGATCATATATTACCTTTGGCACACAAAAAACATTTTTTAATTGAATATTAGTTATTTTCCTGAGTTCTTTTCTAACTCAGAAATAAGTTGATTCAATCTCTGAGGCATGCACATACAAAAGGAAAGTGTTATAGCCGATGACCACTGGCTCTGCGGAGAAAGTGCGTGTTTGTTTTATCCTGGGGGCGGTGCTGGCAGCATAGACTCTTCCTGGAAGGGGCTGTTCTAAGTCAGCTTGTGAGAATTTGCTCGTGAGAACTCGTGAGAACCCGCTTGTTTTTGTTGGTTGTCCTCTTAAGTTCTTAAATAACTGAAAACAAAATAATGTTGCTATTTTTTCATTGACAATGTATTTTATGTCACAATGTTTGTCTAGTTTGCTTGCATTTGATCATTAGACTGCAACATTTTTTAAGTGAAACTACTTGAAGTTAAAAACTTTATCAAACAAATAATAGAACCATCTTTTTTTTAAAATATTTTGTTTAAGACTTTAACACTCACGAATTAGTGCTAAAAAAAATTCTGATTCTACTGTAAAATACCAGATTTTTTTTTCACTGTTTAGGACAGTTGTGGAATGTGCAGCATCAGCACGCATGGACATTCTAATCTAAATTTAAAGATTATTCAGCTTTGTCATCATATGCTGTTTATTGTTAATTCTGAAACAAAAAAAAGTTTCCAAAAGAAGGAATAATTTTGGTAGTGTGACTTAATTTAGTTTGAGCGTTTCATTCTTGCCCTTTTGGAAAAAGGTTAAGAAAATTACAAACCCAGACAATGGTTTAGATCAGGGGTCGGGAACCTTTTTGGCCGAGAGAGCCATAAACGCCACATATTTTTAAATGTAATTTCGAAAGAGCCATACAATAATGTAGTGTCCCTTTCCCACACTGAGGCACGGAGACTTAACCTCTTTTAAGGTTCTTTATTCTGGTTACTGTAAACCGCAACAAACGCCGAACAATTAATTCAGCAGCTCCTGAATCTCTCCCGCCGAGACGAGACGAGAGCGCTTCTCCCAACTTTATATCCCCCTGCTCCTGCTCCAGCCCTCCCATTTCCCTTATTCGGCCCATAGCTGAACCCCATTGGTCCAAACTACCTAACAACAGGCTGAGCGACAGAACTGAGGGCCAATCAGATCTCTGCTTGATCGATGCGTTCCATGAACTCCAGAACTTTTAACGTGGCCCGACAGTCGTCCAACTCAGTCCGCGACAATATGTTTAAAACTAAAATACAAGTGAATGTGTGCATTTGATGTAATTTCAACATTTTTAAAGTACAATAAGTCTGTGGATTATTTTTAATAACATTGTTATGCTGTTGCTAATAAATGATGAGTATTTCTCGTGGTAGTTCTGCTGATGGTCTAGTCTGGTTGATACGTGGTGAGTTTCAGCTTCATGCAGGCGTTGAGACTTTAAACGTGATTGTAGGTCTGAATGTTTTGTAGATGTGAGACAGACTGCTCACATGCCGACCTGCTGGAGTCAAACACACACTCACACGCTGCAGTGAGTGACAGGCAGCGGGTTTTACGTTTTTACAATCCCTGCGCGATTCACCTGCTGCCTGTCCCCACAACCCCTCACCCTCTGCTTTCTTCCTCACACATCCCGTCCCCGCATCTGCGCGCTCTTTCTCAGAGACGGGAGCGCGCAGTTTTAGGCACGGCAATTCACAGGTTTCCGGCTGGTACAAACTCTGTGAATTAATAGACAATTTTAAACTTATACTAGTGCTGGCGCAGATTTGTCTCTCTAAGCACCGCTACTACTGCGCGCCTCTGGCATCGCATCGCGCACGAGAAGGACTGGTCTAATGGAAAAAAAAAATTAGAATTAAAGATTTGTCTGCGAGCCACATGTGACCATCAAAAGAGCCATATATGGCTCGCGAGCCATAGGTTCCCGACCCCTGGTTTAGATGGAAGGGTATCACATAACTGATCCATCTGCTTTCCAAATAAAACTTTGTGTGTTTGCATGTTGCTCAGCTACACTACTGATTAGTCTTGCTGAATATAAAAAAAACTGAAATAATTTTGCTGATATGCAGACCCTTTTATTGTTGTGCAGACTCCCTTGCTAGTTGGAAAATGTGTATTAACTTCCATATTAAGGTTCTTTAAATAGATTTATGTGAATCTCAGATAGTTTTGCTGCTAGACACGTTTTGGTTTTTTGACAAATGAAAGTGGTCGGGCTGTAGGAAGTGGTGGTAGGAAGTGAATGATATTTCACTCAGGCTAACTATTTTTGTGTAGCAACCTCATTGTTACACTACCTCAAATACAGTTTTGGTTTTGTCTCTTTGCCAAGGAAACCATGTTGGAAAACTTTATTAGGTAAAACGACAGGGTCACTTCAGGGGAAAATGAGTGGGCAGGTTATTTGATTAGAAATCCATGTTTGTTGCTTGTGGTTTGGATATTATCTGTAATAATTATCTCTTCTCCTACAGTTCTTCTGTTTGCACCCATATATTATTCATATTCTCTCTGGATGATGTGCATGATACAGTTAATATTTTATATTTTTATTGTTTCTTCCAAAAGCATACCATACAACTACTACATGTGAGTTAAAAAAAGGTAGATGTCGTTCAGTCTTTGACTGCTGCCACAATAAAATCCTTTGTGATATATAGTACATTAGCCTTTACTTTATTTGACCTGTTCCACATGAAGCCTCTTACAAAATTTATATCTAAAGTCCCCATTTATACTTCAGTTTAGTATAGCAATTTTTATCAGTCAAAATTACAATTGTAAGGTAGCAACATAATAACCAACACAAAATTGTGACTTAAGAGGCAGCTATAGCAACTAGTGCAGAGATACAAATACATATGTCGAGTCACAATAGAGGGTGCATATGTGTTGACGAATTTATTTATAATATATATGAAAACCTTTTCTCTTTCACTACCATCCTATCATCATTTGTCTTTGACAGGTTAGTTATTCTCTGTTAATTTATATTGTTTTGCTCTGTTTTCCTTTTTTTCCCTTCATTGTTTCTCTGCCACAATCCAGCCTTTTTTTTTTTTTTTTTTTTACTCTCTGTGTCTCACTTAATAAATTCTGGTCTGTCATTGTCTGTAAAGGAATTACCAGCTGCAGGGTACAGACTCTGCTATGGTAACAGTCAGAATACAGCCCAATGTTAAAATCATTATTTTACCATGTTGATGGTTGTTTGAGTTCCGTTTAGGAGGCATTCCAGGTGTACTGCCACTCACTAAGAATAGCTGTCTAAGAATGTCTAAGAATAGCTGCGTAGCATTGTGAACTTTTATTTATCTGTATGTTATATGTACCATAAATACTTCTTATACTTATGAGAACTATTTGGTCAATACAGTTTAATACATCCCATGGAATTTATTATGACTCAGCCAATATTCTTTAGCTATCTTTTTTGCAATTTATTTAAGCATAAATATTACATCATAAACATTTCTGTGTCAAAAAAGGTTCATGCAATATTGTAATAATATAATCTGACTTTGTAGCTAATGATCCAATACTGGGCTGGCCTATCCTGGTTGATTACATCTTTCTCAATTTATGCTTACAATTTTAGTTTTACGGTTCCCTTTAAACCATGAAACCAGTTGTAGTTTTAGTTTTATTCGTGTTGAGTTTTTTTGTGATCTAATTTGATCTGAAATGATTTGAGATAAAATACGTTAATAATCAGAAAATATTTGTATTTGTTATTTACAAAACGCTAGTTCAACGTAATACACAAAAAAGTAAAATACAAATACATTGACATCAAGATCTTTAAATTACCATTGTTTAAGTCAGATTTCATTAAGAGGGGTTGTCCTAATTGTAGGATAGTAGAGATTTGCAGATTACATTAAAGGATCTGCAGTGTAATCCCACACTGAACTATAACCACCACAATGTTTGCCAGAAAAAAATCTGCCTAAATTTCGAAAGACTTGAACTGTGAAAGTCGTTTCAAGTCATTTACTTCATTATGTACATTTTCTGAAATACAAAATGTACATAATGGACTTCCATATAGACCCAAATTTGATTGTGATTGCATACTCAAAGTCAGTTGGGGTGTATCAGATAACTCCAATCTATGTGGTAATGTAAACAAACTCAATGACCCCAAACATAATTCAAAGCTGTGCGCTAAGAACTCGGGGGAAAAAAAAGCAATTAGATGGCTCAAGGATAATACTTAGGAATTTTAAATAAATGTCTGTTCTTTTTTAATTAATTAATTAATTAATTAATCTTTTATATGATTTTTTTTACAATTGAACATTGAATATAAACTTTTTATGAAATATCAAACTTTGAAATGAAAGTTTTGAGGGGAAAAAGTAAAGCTTCACCAAACACAAAAAGATAACAAACCTAAGAAAAACCTGTACTTCCTTGAGATCTTGATTAACATAGATTCATAACCAAACCCCAGAGGGTTTTCCAGTAAGGAGACAATCTTCCAGTTTATGGGTGAAAGGCAACAGTACTTCAAAACCTCATTAAGTCATTAGTTTGATGTGATGAGATATTTCTATCAGCATCCATTATAAAGCTTTAGTCAAACTTGATAGCTATGTTTATGTGACTGCATAAGTCACCAAAAAAGGTCTTTCTAGCTTTCTTTGTTTGGTGATCTTAAAGATTCAGATTTTGAGGTAAAAAGTAAAGCACACTAAATCTCGAAAGTGCTAAAAGTTTAGCAGCTACTTTACTATGACACCATCGCAGTACTGGATGATGTTTAGGGCAAAAGGTCGAGCTATTTGGTGTGTTTGTCTTTATCAAAGCCAATATCTGGTAGCATTTGCATTTACGCTCCTTTTTAAACACAATGAGACAACTAGAACAGTACTGGTCTGTATTGAGACCTCAATGCTCAACGTTGTGCCTCATTTATAAATGCTTACAGAAGTAGTCATATATATTAAACGGTTTTCATTATCTCAGTTTACAGAGAAAGGAGTAATTATTCTGTTAGAAGCTCAATTAGCAATGAAAAGAAGGTAAAACAAGAAGCCAATTAGACCCACGTTGTGGAAGCAGACGAAAAGCTTCACGTAATACCATGTGCAGCCTTCAAAGCTGCCAACTGCAGTTGTTTGGTAGTAGTAGTAGCTCAGCTGCTTCTTGTGACCTTTCCAACCTTGGGGCGACACATAAACTTATGCCACAATTGGAGGAAGGCATTACATCAGCCTTGCTCAAGGCCAAGGTAAGTGTGGTTGTTTACGCTGAGTCAGGCTGACATCATGCCGCCCTTTCATCTGCGTGGTAGCAACCGTAGAGTTGCCCTCTGTCCAGCTGACCCCCCACATCCTCTTCCACCTCAACGCTTTCTTCTTAGACTCGAAGGCCTCCATCTGTTAGCAATCGTCTGCCCTTCAAGCTCGTGACCACACCATTGTTTGCCAATTGGCCTCACCTGCCAGTAATCTTCGCTGCAAGGCTACAGTACAAGTTCTGAATCAGGTCCACCATTTGTTTCCCCTCTGATGCTTATCACCTGCTTCTTGTGAAATTCCCTGTTCCCAGGATATGTCAGGAGACACTGTGCCCCTGTGTTTTGGGGTGAGATCAAACAGCTTAATGATCTGGGCCTGACGGAGCTGAACCGACTTCAACTTGACCAAATGATCACACAGTGGGTGTGATAATTTTTGCCTCTAAGTGGCAGACACCAAAGAGATGTACAGTACATTCATCTTTATGTCTAAGTTAAAAATCAAGAGCTGTCACTTGCACACTTTCGCAGTTGATATTTCACCTTCAAGTATTGTAGTTCAAAAGTTATATTGAAAATTGAATTTTTTTGTTAATTTTGGTCTTCTTTGTAGGTGGGTTGTCATAAAATAATAAATCCTTCATGGTTTAAGAAACTTTACACACATACACACACACACACATATACATACATATATAAATATATATATATAGAGAGAGAGAGACACAGCTGAAATTACTTTGTAAATGCAAGAAAAAAATAGGCAAAGCAATTTTACATTTATAGCCCTACACAATTTCCCACAGTTTTTTCACACTGAGGATCTATTTTGAGAAGTCAAATTATAGCAGCGTGTTTGATAGTGTCAATTAATACTGCATGCAAAGAAACACTTCTCCTTTTACTCCGTAACCCACAGGTATTTGGGCTGGATTTCCCGCTTGGCTAAAGAAGTACCCACATTAAAAAAAAAAGGTTACATCATTAAAGAAACACAAAACAAAGTGCTCTTTAAAATCTTTGTTGTATTGTGTTTTTCCCCTTTAAAAAAAATCTTTAATTAAAGTTTTGTAAATTGTAAATAAATAATGTTTGCAACAGTGTTAATGTGAAAATCCTGCTTTCAATATAACCCTGAGAGAAATCATTAAAAATAACACAAATTCAGCATTGTACACAAGATCAACAATACTGACAAACAGCATCATTAAAATTAGGATGAGTAAGTTAAAGGTGTTTGTGGGATTCTCCTATTTTCCTGTGATCAGTTTTTCCTAAGATGTGTCATGTTTATCTTAAAAGTATTTTTTTAAATAATCCGTCATACTAATACTTGTAAATATTTACTTCACCCACGGACATTTTCAATATTTTTTTTTTCAAATATTTTTTTTTTCAATAATTTAAATTTTGGTTCGTGTAATTTACCTCAATGAATTAACAGAGCACAAAAGAGCAAGACCTCTGGCAGATATAAAGTTTTCCTCATTGGCAAAGTTCTTCTGACATTTTGAGCAGCCTGCCATGATATTAATCACTCACACTTTCCCACACACTGTAACCACTTTCAGTTCTTTTGATAATAATCAGCAATGTTATTCCAAGTGAGTAAATCCCCAAATAATGAGGTAAAGTGTATTCATAAAACTTTCTTAAGCATCTGGGAGTGGTTTTGTAGGATGAGGCATCATCAAGGGTTTTTTGGAATGACCCTTCCTCGTTAGTAAACACATTCTTTCCAATATTCAGAGCAAAAAAACAAAATGAAACCAGAGCTTCTGCAACACTGCAGCCTCACTGGGAAACACCACCGTAAACAGCTGCTATTGGAATTTTGAATGGAAATGCACCGTTACTGCTTGAAAACCTGCCCGGGACCCCCTATTTATTCATCTTTTTTCTTTTTTTTGTATAAGCACCAAGCAGTTCAGAGTGGCAAAAGCCACATAACTGTTTCTGTAGAGGAAATTAAGCTTGATCACGTTCAATTCTTTTGATAAATTAATTTTTACGAGACTTCAGGGGGTAATTTCGGGATTCGTGTATCTAAGGGTGTATTCAGACTGGGAAAACCATTTAGTCTAGACCCAGTCTGCTTAATTTGATCCGGATCGAGTCCTGAACCTTGTGTTAGGGGGAATTTCCTGTTCCGCACTAAAGCTTGTAAACAAAACCATGCAGCCAAAGACCTCTTCTCTTATTGGTCAGGAATTACGAGGGCGGGGCAAAGCAACTAGAGGCAGAAATTATGGAAGTCCTTTATTTTTCGCTCACCAATTTTGAATGTCTTCTCAACATCAGGCTCAACATTTTTTACTTACTTTGTCAGTGCAGTGGAGGCATGCTGGCGGGTGGTTAATGGCAAGAAGACAGCTATGGTACACTGATAAGTGTTTAGGACATATAGATTGTCGGGAAAATAGTGAGAAGCAATTTGTATCACGTTAAAAGTTGTTTTGATGAATCTGAATTCATCAGATCACATTTCAATGAGTTACTATGTCTCATCGTTGTGGTATTATGGCATTATTTTAAGAGAATGTGTAAGGAACTACATGGTAGGTTTTAGGATGATGTCACAGCAGCGCCTGTTGGGCGTATGCTGCGTAACGCGACACAGAAAAGCATGTAAGAAGCATTTTCAGCTGTGGTAAAATAAACCTCCTGACAAATAAACAGTTGGAACCTTTTCCGGTTTGATGAAATGACAATCAGTGCTGCATATTTGTCCGCGGCTTATTTGTTGCAACATTTCTACTATTTACGTCAGCAACGGTGGCCGTTTTGGTTCAGTTGCTACGCTGCGGGAACGGATTGTATTCAGACTAAGGAATCTTGGCGCAGACCAAAGCTCAGTCCGATTGGAAATGAACTGAGACCACCTTGAAAGATGAGTCAGAGAGCGGCTCCTGGTCCCAGACCAGGGTTCGCTTGGGTGTATTAAGACTAAAGGCCCGTACACACCGGGACGAATATTCGCCAGGCGTTATTCGCCAGGCGTTATTCGCCAGCGTTTTTCGCCACGTTTTTTGTGTTCACACCCAGGTGATTTTCGCTGACGATGAGTGGAGTGAACATGCAATTTCATTCCCTGACATTAGATGGCGCTTAATGTAAAACAGAAATACTCCTGTACACAAGGTGGCGCTGCGCAACTTTACGCTTCTTAAAGTCGCTTTTCACTCAGAAGAAGAGAGCAAGTATTTACACGCTTGTCAGAATCAAACAAAGAAAACATGAATATTTCAAGCACCAGTAGCTCCAACTGGTGCTTGGTTTGGGGATATTTTAGAATGTCCGTCATTATTGCTTCGCGGCAGTGTAGACGCTACTTGGCGTCTATCTTCTTCGCTGGTATGTGTGCTCAGCAAGGCAGTTTTGTGTTTGAGCGCCCCCAAGTTGTGTTTTACTGTAACTTCAGAAGCTCCAGACACGTGAGCAAAAGCGCCATTCTCATTGGTCGAGTAGATTTCGACGCGACGCGTCGGAAAAAAAAAACGAACCCGAGGCGGGGTTTTTTTTTGACGCTTTAACGCGTGGCGTTTTTTCGCGTCGGTGTGCACACTCTCGTTGGTGCCCTTTGTTTAGTCACGAGGCGTTAAACGTCGGCGAAAATCGCCGGCGAAATTCGTCCCGGTGTGAACAGGCCTTTAAAATGAGTTGTGGATTATCTGGGAAAACTAACTCTGGTTAACTTTAAAGTGATCCAAATGTGTCCAGTCTGAATAATAATAATAATAATGCATTTGTTTTAAAACCACCTTTAAAAACACTCAAGGACACTGTACAGATTCAAAAGTAAAACAAAATGAAAACACAATGTTAAAAACAATAAATAAGTTGAAATGATTAATAAAGTCAGATAGCAGAAGATGAAAAATTGTGATCTGGAAAAGCAAATTTAAACAGATAGGTTTTGAGTCTGAATTTAAAAATTCAAAAGGAGTCAATGTTACGGAGGTCTGGGGGGGAGAGAGTTCCAGAGTTGGTGAATATACAGGCCGGAGGGACGGAAAGCTGAAGGGAAGAAGAGAGAGAGAGGTATTATTATTATGGAGGAGATTAGAAAGATAAGAGGGAGCCAGGTTACGGAGGGCTTTGAAAGTGTAGAGAAGAAGTTTGAATTTATCCTGAAAGCTACTGGAAGCCAGTGCAACTGCTGGAGAACGGGAGTAATGTGTTGGAAGGAAGGAGTTCTGGTGATGATGTGAGCCGCTAAATTCTGGACCAAATTGAAGTTTATTTAAAGTTTTATTGGGGAGACCAGAGAGAAGTGCATTGCAATAGTCAAGGCGAGAAGAGACCAGACTATGAACTCAAATGGAAGCGGAGTGGATGGTTAGGGAGGGGGGGAGAAGAATAATGTTGCGTAAATGACAGTAGGCACACCGAGTAATGCTCTTGATGTGAGACTGAAAAAAAAAATGTACTGTCAAGGAAGACACCCAGACTCTTTACCTAAGGGGAAGGAAATACTGGAGAGGAATCAATGGAAAGTGTAAAACTGGAAACTTTGGAAAGGGTGGATTTGGAGTAATTTAGTTACACCTGGTTACATTCGGTTACATTCGAACACAACCTAAGTTTTCTTTTAGAAACTTTTGATGAGTTTCCCACCAAAAGAAATAAACCAATACATTTTAAATGCATAAGTAAGAAATTCCCCAAGTGCTCTTTTTGCAGCAAAGGAGGTTTTTACCAAGACAATTTATTAGTGGTTTGTGAAACATGATATGCTTGTATACTGAAGAACAAGAGCATGTAGTGTATTTTCAGACTCCAAATAACGTCCATAAAATTTATGATGCTTTTCAAAAAGGCAAATGCAGTTGGAAGTACACCCTGTTCTGTGTTTTTGCAGGTACCTAAGTCTTTATTGGGGGTTTTCTGCTTGCATGAGTCCTGTACATTTGACCAGTGTATACTTTTCTGATTAGCACAATACATAGACAATAATTTCAGTGATACAGCAGCTGTATCATTTTCCCAAAATGCAACAGATTTTCAAAGCAAAATCTGTTTTGTTTTGATGCTAGAGCTTCTCAATTAAAGACATCACGTGTCACATTGTCTAGCAGATAACAATCCTGCTGGATCTGACTTTTCTACTCTGTGGCTTATTGTGTTGACCAAATCTATGCAAGGAGATTAAGGTTAGATCAATTTATTAACATAATTTTCTCATGACTTCCTAGGTTTAGTTAGTTACACAAAAAAAAAAACATATGCAAAATGTTAATAAAACTAACTCAGGCAGGACGGAAGTATGAAGCATGAAATGTGGGTGCTATAACAAATAATTGACTTACACGAAATTACACCTGTTTAAACATCAACAAAAGCTGTGTTTTATTGCTAACTCTAATTGTGTTCTCTTCCAATTTAGCAGTTAGAGAAAGTCAGGTCATAGTAAAAATATGAAATGCAGCAAAACATTATTTTTTTTTATTTTTGGTACTTGTTGCAACGCCACTTAAAATAATGTCTTTTTTATCAGCATTTCATTATTTATAGCAGCTTCATTTATTTATTTTGTTTTTTATTTTATTTTTTTAGTTCGCAATTACTGTCATTCTCACAACAGTCAAGTTTTTCCATTTCTTTCCTTAAATTTCCGACACACTTTATGGTTGCTCTTAATGATCTGATTATTTGTCTTCCCATATCAAAACCAGGTTTCAACCCAAGAAATTCTTTCCTTTGGAAGTCAAAGACTGATTCCGTTGAGGTTCCGTGTAATCTCAAAAGGGTTATTAAAAAAGAAAGTGCTGGCATCAATTACGGAGCGCTACAGACTTTACACCATACGGAACGCGCTTTGATGAAGTAAAAGACCTGCAAGGAACTTGTAATATTTTTTTTGTTTTGTTTGAATACAGTTTTTCGGAATCAAAGCTAAAAAAGATGACGGCATCCTCTAAACGCTGGCAAAAAAATAATACAAGAAACAATGTTTAATACTTGAATACAAATTTACCCACACAGACAGCAGCAGGATATTTTAGTGTGCAACAGCCAGCTAATAAAGTAGCATTTCTGAAGTCTTCCATAAAAGAAACATCACTTAAAAGCATGATTCATTATTTCCTCAGTGCCACTGTGGTCTATTAAAGACAGACATTGAGACAAAGAGGTCTCCACAGCTGGCAGCCAGCAAACAGATAAAACCAGCATGGCAGCCAAGAGCCTGATGTCTGAAAGCAGCCCGTCACACAGCATTTCCTGTAGAACTGAGCTGAGAGATCAAACATTAGTCTGTAAATTTTGTTTATATTACATTATTTACTGCTGACAGTAAAAAGTAAAATAAATACCTACATTAATTCAACTTGTTCTTGCATGGGTGAATTCAGGATACAGTTGCTAGGCTCTACTCACTCATGTTATCACACATATTACTGTATAATTTGGTATTTTCTAGTAGACATGAGCAAAAAAAAAAAGTACAGGCATGTTGAGAAATTTGATTTCCATACCAGTTCAGAGCACAAGCAAATCAGAGCCGTTCTTTAGATTTAATTACTTTCCAAAGTGCAAACACAGAGTAAAGCATTTCAAGGAGAAAAACCCAACCCAATGTCAAATAAACAGTGCTGTACACTCAACAATAAATAAATAATATAAGGTAAAACACTGCACGAAAGCGAGCTGAAAGTAAAAAGTACAGTTCCCCTTTCTCTCAGAAAACCTCTTCCAGACGATGAGGAGCTAAGTAATGTCTTCAAAATCCAGAAAAATATGTTTAAAAAAAAAGGTTTTTGTTAAACCTGCACCAGTTGAGAAAATATGAAATGAGATTTTAAAAAATCCTTTCAATTCTTTTTTTATATTATTTACATTAGAAGGCTATTAGGAGGCGGATAACTGAAGGTAGAGATCAATATAGCTGCCAGTTAATATAAAGAGACGCCTTCTCAGAAATCTACTCGAAGGATTCTAAAACAGGTTTAGAAATGAGGGCTTTGCTGTTCACACAAATGTTATGACCACATTTACTGTCTATAGGTAAAAAAAAAAGGTTTTGCATGTAAAAAAAAAAAAAGAAGAAAAGTAGAGAATAAAATAATGGTTTTAGAAATTTACAAACATTATCATGTTCAAATCATAGGCAATAGACATGATTTAATGTCTTCTGTCACCATCCCAGCTCTGTCACCTTGGCAGTATTTTTTTATCCTACAGATGTCAATGTAACAAAAGGCATTTACAGCTAAATAGATTAGGTTTGCTATAAAGAAGCACCAAAATAGATCTAAAATCTGGAAGGGATTGGCTAGAAAATATAAAATAGGCACATTTTATGTGTGAAGAAATATAAATGATACAATTCTTGTATTATCGTTATATACATTTTTAAGACATTTTGCAATTTCTAGTAATTTCTCTGGTTAGTCTGCTTGTGTGAAAGCTGCTACTCAAGATGTTAATGTTTCTGTCTACTCGAATCATTTCTTTATGCCTCAGTTGTTTATGACCAGAATATTAAATAGTGATAAGAAAACATGGATGAAAAGGACAAAACAGTTGAAAGAGCCATCTACGGTTTTCTAGGATCAAATAATCAGAGATGACCATCATGGCGTTAAACACAGGCCCGAGTCAACTTGTTTTCCATGGTGGTTCCATGTTTTTGTTTTTTTAACAAAAAGGAGTGTATGACCTACTTGTTGTGTCTTTCTTGATTTCTATCTTTTCTGTTAGGATAAAAAAAACATACTTTATATTTATCCCAGACTACGTTTATAACAGTGTTCATTTTCATGCTTCAGAGATGCTGAAAAGAGTGAAAAAACCTTAAGATAACGCCACTCGTAAGCCCATCTGGACACTTTTAATGGATGATTATGAGTAATTAAAGCAGCTCTCCCTGAACACATTCCTCAGCTGCATCCTATTTCTCAAAACAGCTAGTTTATAACCACATTACCCACAATGCCACCCGTCTCCAGTGGTATAAAAAAACAAATATTTAAATTCATTGTATATACATTTTGAAATCATTCTGTTAAGTACAATTCCTAACACATTTCGAAGGCTAGTTTAATTTAAGATTAAACTGAGTAGGATTAAATAATTCATCATATAACAATTTAAAAATATTTCTTGATGCTTTTTTTGTAGTATTCCTTCTGCCAAAGCAGACAGTTTTCCAGAAATGTAATTTTAATCATGCAAGCTGAAACAAAAAGTTGAATTGGGTGACAATATAAAAAAAAAGACATTCACAAATCTGTCATATGATGCTTGAGTAAAAGTGGTCACTAATTCCAAAAAACACCAACTGTAAATTCAATTTAAGTACATCAGAAGCCTAATGACAAATTTTCTTCATCAAAAATCATATGGAACATGCCTGCCTGAGATCCCAGACATATTTTTGCTCTGTTGGGTTTCAGATGGCGCAGACAAGACCAAACAGTCTTCACCCATCACTGTCCTACTTGGTAACGCAACACATGATAAGACCATGTTAAACATTATGCCAACTTACGTTAACATCTAATGACAAAGGGGGTATGCTTTAAAATCATTCATTGTGTTATTTGTTTTATCGAGCAACCTCTTCTGAAATCAGGGCACATTTTACCATCAACACAAAAACCCGTGTTTATTCTCCTCCAGGGGAGCCTGAAGTTCCCAGCATGAAAATGACCCTACATGTCTCCAATACTTTGGTGTCTGAGGTCACATCCTTTAAGGAATTAAAGGCAGCCCTTCACCCCTCTGAGCCTAAATGACTTGATCTCATTTTGCCAAGGGCCAAGCTACCATCGTGATCCAGAAAAGGGCATTGTGTTTTGTACTAAGCAATCTTAGCTGTGTTTTGCGTGATAAATAAATTAAACATTTGTAATGCAAAGAAAAAGTATATGTAAATGAAAATGTGCACCAACTTTTAAAGCAACTTAAAAATAATACACTGAGTAACAGTAACATAAGACAAATGAAGAAAATTGAATTACTTGGTTGTGATCAACAGCCAGAAACACAAACTCTAAGGGCATACCTTTGTCAGTGTTCAGAAAATGTCAATCCAAGTGGTTATGACACACAAAAAGAACCCCAGGTGAGGCCATATACATGTACAGTTCTCTCATTTTTCTGTATCAACAGTTTTTCTTAGGTATTGGTCTGTAGATTGTTCTAAATTCCAAAGTTGCAGTTTCATTGGACTGACAGTAATACACACAAATTGGTCTGTAATTAGGTCCATCTCTAATTCTACAGTCAACCAACAGCTGTGTCTGGATCCAAAACTAGAGAGTGGCATTTCCCTTCGGAGACAATCGTTTTTCTCATCAGGTAATTGAAGCAATTAACCACATTGTATCCAATTACCTGCTGTCCTTTAGAGTAATAATATTACCCACAAACACCCTTTGGGGGAAATAGTTGGAGTCTTAAATGAGCTGCTTAAAAAAGCCTCCAGCTTCAGTGTTAAGGCCAGGAAAAGAACGTTCCAGCTGTTCTGTGAATGTTCTACTCATAGTTTTCACAGGTAAAGCTTTTTTATTCATTCCAAGATCAAATGTGAAAAAATATATATTATGAGGTCAAAATATTAAAATACATTTTTTGCTTTTAACCAGAAATAAAATGTTGCTCTTAATTAGGCCCTTGTTGGCAAATACTTGTGTATCACTTTTCACAGTTAATGCACACAATTAAACATGGTGGCAGAGCTGCCATCCAAGGCACCAACTGCACCCCCAGCAGTGTGGGGCTCAGTGTCTTGCCTAAAGACACTTTGATGCATAGACTGGCAGGGTGAGAACTGAACCTGTGACTTTCCAATGAAGGGTGGCCGCACTGCCTCAGCGCCACGACCAACTCTCTTGAAGAAGATTACGGAATGTATGACTGGTTACAAAAATATTTAACTTTTTTTTTTTTAAGTCCCACTTCAACTATATTTTTATCTATTGTAAAATTGTCTTTTAAGCATGATTAAGCCAAAGTCTAAAAAGCTTTTTTAAATCATATTTTCTGCAGAGCAGCAGGAGTTCATCAGAAATTCTCTTTGGAGTTGTAGGCGGAACTGTGGCTGTGGAAGTAACCCTCTCCTGATATCCCATCACACCTTTGTTTAAACTCTCTCCCACTAGCTTACAGCCTCAGAATCCCAAACTGACATTAGTGGTGCAAAAAAAATGACGAGCTATACAGTCTTACTTATTTAACCCAAATGCCAGCTCAGACGAGAAAAATCAAGAGTATCTAATTTTTTGCAAGAGGATGCATCAGAATGGAACGACACAGGGAGACTTTGACCCCCCAATTTCAGTTGTTGCGTCACAACTGAGAGCTTTTTCAAATGGCAGGTTTCCATTGCTCCTGATCCATGATAATTTGAATAACGAAAGACTCAGAAGTGCAGTTCTAATCTTAAATTCTTTTTATGTCTGTCCTCCATCATGAGAAAGTGCTACAAGAACATGTTAAAAACACCAAAAACTTGATTTTCATCTGAATGGGTCTTTAAAGGATAAAATGGACACACAAATCTTGAACTTTTTGCTATCTTTACTGTTAACTTGCCACGTCCTGTTTCTTGCTGCCTAAACTGTTGATCTACAGATCAAGCGTATAACATTTTTTATCTTGTACAAGCAAAGATTTACTTTCTGCATGAAGATGTGGTCTTGCATGATACCCTTTTACTAATATTCTGTGCTGTCTGAGCAAAGAAACTTTGGGGTTACAAAAAACAAAATCTTGGAATACTTAATTCCATCAAGAAATTTGTCAAACATAAGTTATTACTTCCACCTGGCACTCAATGTGGTTTAACAGATAAGAGCTGATAAAAACAACTGAGCTGGTGAGGCAGAGCCAGCATTGGTCTTGTTTTAAACTGTGTTCTTCGATGGTGGTCCCCTGTTAGAAGCTCTACGAAATCTATACATGCTGTTAAAAGAAAGCCCCCTGATAGTCTCTCCTCCATTGAACACCAATTGCCCAAAAAGTGCATAGTCAGTAGCAACACAACATAAAGTCAGTCTCTATACAGACCTGAAGAAGTCTCTCACACTTCCAAAGACATCAAAGTACAGTACAAGAAAAACAAAACTGGAATTGCTGCCAACTCTCCAACAGAATAGCTCTTCAGCCTTATCATTATTTGTGTGCAATTTTGCCAGCAATCATTCTTCAATCTAAAGGGGTTTGCAAGCTCAAAAGCAGGAGTTCTTGTTAGCATAATCTACTGAAAACATTTATCAGATGAGCCTTTTCTTTGAGATCTGTTTTTTTTTTCAGGCTTGTAATTTCAACTGAACTCTTGACACTTAAAAGTAGTGGCGCAGGCACTCTAAAAAATTGAAGAAATCAAGAAAACTACAATAAGTACTCTTCAGACTTCAAATAGAAGCAAAATACAAAGAAACACTTTTTTTTTTTTTTATATTTAGCTTTATAAAAAATTTACTGTGGGGGCTTCTAAAAATTTCAGGTAGAATTGGAAGTTCTGTTAGATAATGACATCCATCTTGTGCTTTGCAGATGATAGCAGGTGCTGGTAATCAATCAGTGATTGCTGGCACTCCAACCATGATCATAACTTACTTTGATATTTGAAAAGAAGGAAGATAGTTCAGTGCTATTAAAGTGAAGTCTGTTGTTCAGGTGTTTGTCTAATGGAACATGTATTAGCTGGTTTATATATGTCTAAGTCAAAGTAACAAATGTTTCTTAAATTAGAGCACCTTTCATTTTTTTAGCCATTTGTGTTTTTGACAGATACCAGACAAAAGTATAGAGTTAACAGGCAAATTGTGGAAAAAATTGAAAACTTAATGCTTTATGCAAGTTGAAGAGGGAGCATTCATAGAGGGAGCCGGTTTAGCTCGTGCTGGTTTGCGGCGCCTGCCGTCCGTGAAACCAGGGTTCGACTCCGGGCTGCTCCCTGTTCCCTTCTCTACCTCTGCCGGTTCCAAGCCCGGTTTGAGAAGGTTGCGTCAGGAAGGGCATCCGGCGTAAAAACATTGCCAAATCTACCATGCGACTCGTTCGCTGTGGCGACCCCTGATGGGAGAAGCCGAAAGTGGAAGAAGAAGAGGGAGCATTCATAAGGTTTAATTAAATTCCCCAAGCTTACTATTCTATTATATCACTTACTCTGATATGAGTGCCTGTGTGGATAAAGTGTTCTGATTATTTCCATTCATTCATTTCCTTAACCTGCAGTATTCCTTTCGATGTCACAAGACTGCCAAAGCTTAACCTGCCAAGGGCGGGGTGCACCCTGGACAGGTCACCAGCTTGTCGCAGGGCCACACAATCACAGTCACACCTAGGGACAATTTAGAGTAAGCAATCAATGTCTGAAGCATGTCTTTGGAGTGTGGCCCGAGAAAACCCACGCATGGACAGGGAGAACATGCAAACTCCACACACAAAGATTCCTGTTGGGATTCAAATCAAAGCCTTTGTGCAGTCTCCTGATAAATTCCTTTAGCAAAACGTAGTCAAGAAAATTGCATCTTGGAGGTAGTCCCAATGACAGAGCCAGTGCGAGTATTGAAGGTGTAAAGTTGATAAACTTGTTGGGTTTAAAATCTAAAAGCTCAGTCTTGTTAAGTAAGTTAACAGTCGGTCTATTGGTGCTTTATGCTTGCAGAAATGTCAGAGTGAGGCAAATGTTCTTGCTTGGGCTCTAGTATCATCTGGCAGGAATGACATTAAGGTGGGTTGAAAACATTTCATCTCCCTGTCTAATCATAGGAAGACAAAAATACCAAACGCTATAATAAATCCATCACTCTGATTCTATTATCTCATCTCACATAGAGATTCTATCAATGCATGAAAATATTTCCATATTCATTCATTTGTTATAAAAAAACCCTACAGATTCTTTTCTGACTCAGAATTCAATCAAATAACCATTTTGATTTTATTGACTAAATTAGAGCAGGTTATTGTCAAAAATAATAAGTAGTTTTTTTATGGTTTAGATGGATTTTAAAGCATATAAAAATCCTAATGTACCTAGTTATTACATATGTTCCCAACAAAATATGTTGTAGAGAAAGAGTTGTTACAAATTTACTTATTACTTTTTATGTTTTTGCATTATTTTTTTGATGGTTTAAGATGTAAACAGACAAAGCTAAGAGGTAGGGGGAAAAAACAGTTTCCTATTGATTTCAATCAAATATAATAAAACTTTATTGATCACCCAAAGGTAAAATTATCTGTTTCCAACAAATAGAATATATTTAAAAATGTGAATAATTCAACTATATATGTGAACAATATTTTTTTTTATTGTAATGATTTAGGAATTGTTTAAATGAAAGGTTAGATAGCACGACCAGAAAAGTTGGCAGAGCAGGACCAGGCAGCTATGATCCAGAATTAAGTGAGGTAGGTATTAAAGAAGAGGAAGAGTGGAAAGGCATACCTGTTGAGGTATGGAGGTGTTTAGTAGAAGTGGCAGTAAAGTTTTTTGAAGCACTTAGGGTCAACAGTCCAGTGCAATTGGAGAGTGGATAAAGGTTAAGCGGTGTCAGTAAAAATGAAAGGAAACACATGGAAGACTGTGGTGAGGGCAGCCATGTTGTTGTTCTGGAGTTAGGAGGGAGAGATAGAGGCAGCAGAGCTGAAGATGTTGAGGTTCTCTTTGGGAGTGAATAGGATGATCGGTCCGCTCCACCACAGTCCCGTTGATGATGAGCGGCTGCTGCAGGAGTGAGAGCCACGGGTCTCAGGTCATTCATTGTTGTGACGTGTTACCTTCAGGACCGGCACGATAACTGAGGACTTGAAGATTCGGGGCACCGTTTCCTGCTATAGCGAGAAGTTGAAGATGTCTGTGTATACCTCTGCTAGCTGCACCGCGCAGGCTTTCAGAACCCTTGGTGAAACGTGGACCAGTCCCGTTGCCTTGTGTGGGTTCACCTGTTTCATGGCCCTGAGGACCTGTGTGTGAGACACCTGCAGTGCAGCCTCTTCTGGGGCCCAGGTGGTCTTTTTGTTCTGGACAAATCTTGCGTAGAAGCTATTAAGGCTGTGTTGCGGGATGTTACTCTAGAACTCCGATCCGCTGGTTTTTGTCCTGTAGTTGGTGATCGATTTGATCCCCTGCCACAGGACTCTTGTGTTGGTTTCCCCGCGGCAGCTCTCAATTTTCTGGCTGTAGCTTCTTTTGGCAGCCTTGATGGACTTCTGGAGGTCATAGCGAGCATGTTTATACGCTGTGCTGTCTCCTGATTTGAAGGCTGCACGCTGTTTGTTGATTTTTATGCGTACATCTGTGTGGAACCCGGGTTTTTGGTTAGGGAAGATGCGGATGGTCCGAGTTGGAATGCAAATGGAGGTGATACAGTGATCATGTTGGTAAAAGGATGCTGAGGTTGGAGCTGCCAGGAAATAGACATGGATGAAGATCAAAAAAATGTTCATGGATATAGTGGAGGATATAAGGGTGTTTGATCAGAGTGTAGAGGACGCAGAGAATAGGAATAGATAAAGACCAATGATTCACTGCAGTGACCTCTAAAGGAAGCAGCTAAAAGACAATGAAGACAGTCACCAGAAACAATGCTTGGGTTTTTGGGTTTTTTTTAGTCATTGCATTTCACAGTATTATCTTTTGCTTTAGTAAAAAAAAAAATACACAAACCTGTTAACAAAAAAAAAGAGAAAGGAAAAACATAGACATATATATATTTTTTATACCTTTTATATAGAAAAAGATATTCATAAACACAAGGCATAAACCTACTGAGGAGGAAGCCATGTAAACAAAATGGTACATGATAGGAGGAGAAGGACTGTTAAGGGTGAAGGTAGGACCACTTTGTTTCTCACAACTCAACATTCTCAAGATTTATGATTTATAAGTACTAGGTGGAGTTTTCCTGAATTTTATATCCTCTAACGGGAAAGTCATGCTGATTTTCTGTTACTCAGACATTACTCAGGATGCAATCAAAGGCCTTTTAAGTGGAAGGTCAAAGCACACTTAAAAACTGCTCCAAAAATAGAAGACCTTGCCTTTAAGATTACCAGACAAAACCATAACTGTCTTTGTGTACCACTTCATTTTTAGAATAGTTATTTATATAAATCAAAATGAACCTTCTTTTAAGGAGCATCTGTCTGTTAAATCCACAAGAATGTTGCCTTGTTCTCCCTATGTATGTCATTTGTAACTTTTCCAACACTTTGTGTCTCCAATTGATAACATTTCTGCCAGTCTAAACCATTTTTTGGCGTGCAAAAAAGAGGATTTTCTATTATGTTACCATTTATTGGATGTTTCAACTTTTCATACCTTTAAACTTCAATCTAACTTTGATTATGGAAGTTGGCTGTCACAGTTATAAGTCTGTATACCTTCTTCCTTAAGCACAACCGACTTCTCTAACAAAACAATTTTCAATTTCAGTTTCAATTTTATTTGTATAGCCCAAAATCACAACAACAGTCGTCTCGATGGGCTTCGAAATAAAACATGAACTTAAAAGGATCACGAATACAAAGAGTTCAATAGGAAAATACTAAAATGAACTAACAAACTGACTAAGCTATACTGGCATCCCTGCCCTTAGACCCCCCTTCGCGGTAAGGAAAAACTCCCAAAAAAAACGGATTCCGGAAAAAACGAAGAAACCTCAGGGGTGCCCACATGAAGGAGAGATCCTCCCCCAGGACGGACAGGCGATTTACCAGAACTCTTAGAGAAGAATTAACTTATCTAAATCTACAACTACATATATAAAAGTCCAGCAGACGAGGTTCATCCAGCCGTGGTTGTGGGTACAGTCAAAGGCGCGAGTCGAGCCGGAGACAGGAACCACAGCCAGGTGCAGGAGCAGGAGCAGAGACGAGGTACTCGGTCAGGTACAGAGCAGAGACGAGCCAGAGGCAGGATCCACAGTCAGGTGTAGGAACAGGAGCAGAGACGAGGTACTCGGTCAGGTACAGAGCAGAGACGAGCCAGAGGCAGGATCCACAGTCAGGTGTAGGAACAGGAGCAGAGACGAGGTACTCGGTCAGGTACAGAGCAGAGACGAGCCAGAGATGAGCCAGAGGCAGGATCCACAGCCAGGTGTAGGAACAGGAGCAGAGACGAGGTACACGGCCAGGTACAGAGCAGAGACGAGCCAGAGGCAGGATCCACAGCCAGGTGTAGGAGCGGGAGCAAAGGCGAGGTACACAGTCAGGAACTGGAGCACGGATGAGCCAACTGGAGTCTGGAAGCACTCCCACTCCCCAGGAGGGGAGAGGAAAAGAGGGACAATACATGAATCGCATTGTACCAAACAGAGGCATGAAGAACTAAATGATAAATTATGATCAAGAATAGAGGAGAGGAAGCATAAAAGTAGAAAAGAAAAGAGGACAGAACCCCAGTGCACCATAGTTACCCCAGCTTCAACTTCTAGCAGCCTTTTAAAAGAAATAGTTATTAGGTTAATTTAAACAAATTAACATTAAGTTAAATAATCTCTAAATACTAACTAGTCTGACAATAAGCCTGTCCAAAGAGGAATGTTTTAAGTCTAACTTTGAATGTAGAAACTGAGTCGGCCTCTCTTACATGAGCTGGGAGCTTATTCCATAAGACAGGGGCTTGGTGTCTAAACGCTCTACCTCCAACCATACTTTTACTAATTCTAGGAACCACAAGCAGTCCTGCATTTTGCGAGCGAAGTGTTCTCATTGGATATTAAGGGACTATGAGGTCCTTAATATAGGACGGGGCCATTCCATGTAAGGCCTTATAGGTTAACAGGAGGATCTTGAAATTGATTCTGGAATCAACTGGGAGCCAATGGAGCGAAACTAACACAGGAGTGATGTGATCTCTTCTGCTAATTCCTGCTAACAATCTTGCTGCTGCGTTCTGAACAAGCTTCTTAAGGAACTCTTAGGACACGCTGCTAACAAGGAGTTACAGTAATCCAGCCTCGACGTAACAAATGCATGGATGAGTTTTTCAGCATCACTCTTAGAAAATATATTTCTGATCTTAGCAATATTCCGCAGGTGAAAAAAGGCAGTTCTCCACGCCTGAGATATGTGAGCCTTAAATGATAAATCCTGGTCAAATAAAACCCCAAGGTTTCTAACTGTGGAATTAGGGGCTATACGTATGCCATCCAGGGAGACTATCTGAGCAGACAGAGTATCTCTGAGGTTTGTAGGACCTAGTATAATGACCTCAGTTTTTTCTGGGTTCAAGAGGAGGTAATTAATTGTCATCCAGGTCTTGATGTCACTGATGCAGGCGTTCAGTTTCTCTATCTGGTCATTCTGGTCAGGCCCAATAAACCCTTTTGTTGAGTAAATTTGGTTGCATATTTTGCTGCAAACAGCAGCTGTCATCTCATCATACATCATGTATGTAGTATTACAGGAACATATTTCACTACTATTGCTCCGTCTAAAAAAGCTGCCTATGGATTTTAAATAACTTCTGTAGCCTGTTTATTGTACTTTCACATAAACTTTTTCATACTTTATTAATTACATGTATTTTTTGACAGGTGATGGTTTATCCTCAAAATGCTTTAGCATCTAACCATATATTTCCTTTTACTACTTCATCCCTGGTGTAGGTCACAGTTGGCCTAAGACAAGTACATATTTTATCCACCTCAAAAAAGTTATTAAAGCTGAATTCAGTTATTTTTTCATTATCTCCGGTAAGAAGTATAGCCTTTTTGTTATCCTCAAATAAATTAAAAGTTACTTGAAACCAAAAGCTGCAGAAAATAAGTGAGAATTAAAATGTCAGTTTCAGACCTCCTTTAAGTCAGATCAAGATATTAGAAGATATAGAGAAAATTTCCAAATTCTGCCTCAATGTTTTTCCTAACACTCATAGGCCAAAGAATTAGTGTCTTAAAATCCCAAACAAGTAAAATATTGATGGTTCTAGTTCAAAAGAATTTAAGGAAAATAAAAGAAAACTTTTTTATACAGGAGGCCTTCTGGAGTAAAAAAAAAAGAAAAAAGTCTGTTAATAGTTTATCAACTTGCTTTGTTTCGTGATTAAGGATGATGACAACAGTTCCAATGCCTCATTCTGTTCCAGATAACTACAAAGAAATGTGTTTGGGCAACTCCAAACTTAGATTTTCTTACACCTTCCATACCACCCACTGCACCGCAACATGTCTTGACCGCAAAATTATATTTGTATGGGTAGATGTTGAAGGGTTGAATGTGCGCATATAACTGGAAAAGAGCAGAGCTCTCTGAAGCACATTAACACAGAGACCACTGTGTTCTAGATCTCACGGAGGGCAGTTCAGCGGCTCACACAAAAAAAGAAAAACAGTTACATGGAAAACCACGTTGATGCAAAACAGAAACATCTACAACAAGGAAAGGTGAGAGTTGGGAGGGTGGGTGTCATCATTTGCACTGATGGACACATTTTAAGTGCATCTTCAAAATACCGAGAAAATAAATGTTATTCCTAATTCAGAATACAACAGCTTTTCTTGATGCTGCATCATTCTGCAAGGCAAAAAGGTCTGTTTGTTTTTACACTTTGACTCTTTAAAATAAACGGACTTACAGAAAGATGCAACCTGTTATCGTTTAATAATGAATCCAAGTCGTTAAAAAAAGAAGACTTTTATGTTGTTAGAGTCAGCTTCCTGAAAGTAAATGGTTTTTTTTGGGGGGGGCATTTTTCCAAGAGAGTTATAGCAAAAAAAGGTTTTTCATTAAAAAAATATATAATTCAAACTGAATAAATGTTCACCTCAATTAACCAATATTGAATATTACTTATATGCATTACATTTTTTTTAACTTGTGATCCAAAATCAAATCTGTTTAGATGTTTAAAACCTGTGCTTGTCGATTACAGTAAAAATGTTATTAAATTTTACCCCGTAACACTGCTTAACATAGTTCTTCTATTAAAGTTACAGATGAGATCAGGCACAAATATATGTATACTTGTATACCCCTTTTCTACTTTCCCCAAAGTACTTTAAAGTACTTTAAAAAGTACCTTGGGGTCGCATTCACCAACACATTGGAACCTCTGATACACTTTAAGCCACCAGAGGGATGGTTGGGTTTGGTATCTTATACTGGTCTTCAGAAAAGGCACATTTATTTTATTTTTGCAAACATCAAGCCATTAAATTTTATTTGCAGTTCACCACTATTGATTTCCTTTTTTTGCCATGTATTTTATTTTATTTTCCTATTTGCTGCCTTGCCTTTAAATGTCATGTGCCTGGAAAGAAAATGGTGTGATATAAGGGATGTTCTTTGCCTGAATCCTCTGGACGTAGTGCTTTCTTTACACTCTGGACGCTGCTATACAATCTTTAATGTTTTCTGAACTAAATCAAACACAAAAATACATAACCAAAGGCAAGTATTTTGATACCAATACTCTTTTAGGCACATGCTCTTGGTAGAAGCATTAGCATTTTAAGCATATGGTAACATTTAAGGCCATACCAGTCGAGGTAGCCTCTTGTGGCTAAACCTTGTTGTACTTACACCAGTATGACTGAAACTGTCATGCCATGTATGGTTAGTGCTGGAGCAGATGATTTGAACCTGACATAGTACCAGGATCAAAACCTTTTGGTTTGCTATGCAGTTATGTGCTGGGAAACGGTGCATGTTTTAATATCTGTCTGAGTAACAGTTTCCAAATATGTTGAGAGCATTTTGATGAGCTTTTTCCTGCTGTCCTAATTCCTGTTTAAAATTGTGGTTCACCAAGCAGGGTGGAACCTGAGTGTTTGATTTCTTTGCATCAGCCATTGAGTCAAGGAAAGCGGTGCTAACTGGCAGACTCGTCTGATTGTACAGTGGTTCAAAAATGTGATGATTGCAAGAGATACAGTATTACCTCTCTCCAGAAGTTACTTTATCCAAAACGAGGGTTTAATACCTCTATTTTTAAAGAGCTACTAGCTATTTCTAGCTATTTTAGATTTGCCTTTTGCAGGTTCACCTGTGGTGGAAAAAAAAGAGAAATTAACTTAAATTAAATTAAATGTTTGCATGTTGTCAATGTTATGCTAGCTGTGTAGAGTAGAGTCCACAATTCTCCAAAATACATGAATGTTTGGAACACCTTTTGGTTTTAGGTTTTTTAATACATTTCTTTTACTGTTTATCCTAATTATTTTAGGATTGTTATCCTTTATTTAGAGGAGCACCCAATCTCTTTGCAAACCTATTTTGGCTACATGTATCCAGGATCTTATCCTTTTGGACATGACCTTAAGTTCATGACCTTAGGTGAGGTTAGGGACATAGATTGATCAGTAGATCGATAGCTTTGGCTTTTGGCTCAGCTTTTTCTTTACAACTATACAGCAACTGCATTACTGCAGCCGCTTGTCAATTGCTTACTCCAACCCTCATACACCCAAGAACAAGACCCAAAGATACTTCAATCAGTAAAGAGCTTGAAAATGTGATTAAAAGTTTTAATAGTGAAACAGCAATGCATAAAGTCCATAGTCTTTGTCGGTTAGGCTCTGGGCCAGAGACATCTTATACGCTTGGAATGATCTCAGTTCATGTGAAGAGACCCCATAGGCGCTGATGGTGGTTAAGGCCAGACCACTCCGAGGCTAAGAGCCAGGAGGAAAATGGGGTAGAGGTGGGCTTTCTATTTAAATTCCTTCAAACCTTCACTTAAGCTCTTCAACTTGGTGCAGGGGCTGTCCACCTACCCGTAAAGGGAAAAACACCTTTTTTGATCAAGAACCACAACTCATTACATATTTCATTGCATTACATCTCATCGCAGCCACTTTATACTCACCTGTGAATAACTGTCACATTGCACATCCAAGGTCTTAGTTTGTTGAAGCCAATATAATAACATCAGCAGAAAGCGGCAATGAAATCCTGCGGTCTCAAAACTGAACTCCCTCTGGCCTTTGGCTATCCATGCAAATTTTCTGTAGAACCGGTGACAAAGGAAATCCCTGGTGGGGTCCAACATCTAAACCCCCACCTGGATGAAATGACAGTTCATTAAGGGGTCCAAGTTATATCAAAGAAGGAAATGCACAAGGCAACCCAGGTATGTTGACGTAATTCTAATGACTATAGTGGCTGAGGATTGACAGAAAATTACGTTGAAACAAGTTAAAAACAGACTAGAGGAAAGCGGCTGGAAAGTGGCAGGTGAAATACCACAAAACTGGCATCTAGATGGACGGAATCAGCATTCATTAGTGTAGGATGTAGGTGAGGCCCATGAGTACAGTCAGAGCACAGGAAGCCAGAAGGAGCAATTAAGCGTTTAGGCGTGAAAATCCTGGCAAAATCTGATGTTACACAAGAGTCGTGTGATTTCGATGTAAGAAGAGTCCAGATTGCCAATGAATTTATAAATACGATTCTGGTGGCTTAAAGTATGTTGACTTGTGAAGCAGATGGAAAAAAGAGAAGTAACTAGGGGACATATTTAAGAAAAACAATTTATGCCGCAATCATTGAAAGATTGGTTGTAGCATCATATGAGGAGCATTACGGTACTCTCTTTTGTGCCCCACCATCATTCATATTGCAGGTGAGTTAATGTCGCATAAGAATCTGTCTGTGCAAGTATCCAATTATGAGTGTTGTTGATTATATATTTTGTTTGATTTATGGTTAGAAAAAAATCTACTTCCAGTCTTTGTGCTTTGTGCATAATGTGACATGACAGTAATGTTTTTTTAACAGTTTATAATCTGTATCCTCACACATATTGCTCAGTGAAAATTCCTGTGACAGAAACAGTATTTTGATGGGGATTCTTTGAGAGTGATGGCAGCATACTCCTTGACCTCTCTGTGTGCGGTGGCATTAATTTATTTCCTGCGGTGATCATTGCTTCCCTAATGACACCCTTCAGGCTCCTATTTATGCATAGCAGTCAAGAAATACATTATCCAAACTAATGGGATTGCTTTTAATGAGAGCAACCCTTTTATTTCATCTCAGTCTGCACTAGTCAGGTGCCTTTTGGGGGTGTCTTTCTACTCAAGCCTTACTATTAGGTTTTAAAACCTTTGTTTAGTGCAAATTAACAACCCTACTCAAATGGTCAAACGGGCTATATGACTCTCAGGACAGTTTCTGTTTTCTTTCTTTTGTGTATCACATTTTTACACTCAATTGACCAAATTATTTGGACAAGATATCATAGAAATGTTCAGATGAAATAATAGAACTGTGGTGACTCAGAAGCGGAGAAATGAACGAAGCAGGTATTGCAAAACAACTCAATTCTTGTATATTATTACTTTATTTCAGTAAAACGTACTGTAATGTTATGTTCCCTCTTTGTTTAATGGATATAAAATGTCTGTGTTTTGATGACTTAATGGGCTAATAAAGAATTAGGTGCTAGGGTCACATTGTGGTTAAAATGTCCCTCATATTAAAGGACATGGGTTCAATTGCAGTAACAGCTGTCCATGCTGCAGGCCATTCATGAAAATGGAATGCGTCTCTGGATGTAAGTTGTTAACAGTTTTAAAGAAGTTTGAAATTTCGTGGAGCTTTTTTTTAAGTATAGAGTTCAAATAAAGAACTGTTTAGATTTACAGAGGAAACTAAACACTAAAAATTCTATCAAATCTGATAAGAACCATTGAGGACAACTGACTCAATTATTAAAAAAGCTGAACATTGTGAAGTGCACAAGAAGAACAAAACACAGACCTGTTTGAGTTTGAAGAAAGAAGAAAAATAGGGAGGCAATTGCAATGAGGTGATAGACACACCTTATCTAGTGTTTTCTACATAATGGTCTCCCTGTCTACAGTGTGCTTTACTTATTGGGGCCAAAATCCCAAAATTCTAAAAGAAAAACGTTTTCAATGTGGCATCAAAATCAACATTCTGTGGGTATAAAAAGCGGATTTTGCCAGTAAATCAGTCCATGTTCAACATTTAAACAGCCATGACCACATGACATTGCTTAACTGACAAGCAATGCCGTGTGGTCACACCACGCCTTCGGTTTGGTAGTAGGCAGTCAGATGTCACAGGTCAACTTGGAGAGTCTCAAAGTGTCATCAGCAGACTCGCATCAACTAAATCTGTTTGAGACAGACTCACGAGTGAGGCCCCACTAGTGACAGACCACAACAGTGACCAGTACCTAAGGACCCATGCACCCAGACATAATTTTGCAAATGCCACACAACTGCATTCCTGTTTATGAGATGTGTGGGGTAATAGGATACTGAGACAAACCATTTGAAACCAACTCTACTGCTTTGACTTGAATGCCAGACGACTGTTGCAAGTGAATCCATTAACACCAAGACACTGCCATGAATGTTTGCAGAGTGCACAAAACCATGTGACCTGGACAATGCAGCAATGGTCTACCGTCATGTTCGCTGATGAGTGTTGGGTCATCAAGCACAGAAATGATGGTCATCGGTGTTGCTGTATACGCTGATGGTTCCCAGGGCTCGCCTTGGTGGAGGCGGTGCAACTATCTGACCAGTCAGCGCAAAACTGATTTGGTTATTGTAGATGGCCAAGTCACTGCACTTTCTTACCTCAGAGACATCATAAAACCTATCATCATCCCCTAATTTCACCAGAACATCCCCAACTGGATGATTAAGGATTCATGGATGATAGTGCTCCACCACTTCAGCCAGCATTGTGACAGCTTGACTTCAGGAAGTGGGAGTGCTTCATAAGGTATGGCCAGCAATGTCGCCGGCCTGAACCCCATAGAGCACATCTGGGACATCTGTATTCCTCTTCACCCCCTTGCAATCTTCTCTCAAACAACATTAAATGTTTGTAAATGCAAAGTACCAAAAGCCAAGCGGGGAAAAAAACAGCGGCTAGATGACCTCCATTGCTGTTGTTTGTAGCTTGACCCCGCAAGCTTAGTGACGGTCCAACGTTGAGTGGAAACGCTCACCTGAATTGCCTGGACCATTCTAAACTTAACCAGGCCAGACGGAACTGACCGTACCGCTCAGTGGAAACGAGGCTTTATGACATAGTCCATTTTTGTTATTTGGGGCTATCTTTGTTTTACTTTTTTGGGATTATAAATATTAAACTAATGAAAATAGTGTATCTCTTCATTCATTGATATTATAGGGAACCTTTACATATTTCATTAAACTTTAAACCAAATAGGAAAGACTCATGTAAATAAAAATACTACTGTAGTGTATTTAAGAAAATCTAAGAGTAATACTCTCAATCAGGCATGTCATGGCATACACCATGACTTAACAGAATCAACATTTACAGGAATAAAATCTCGTACCATTATCACTTCTACAAGTTGGAATATGTGAAATTGACAGCTGTTAAGCAACGAAGTAATCAGTTCTGTGCTGATATTACACATCAAAAGCCAGTTAATTTATTTTTTTATAAATGTGAGATTGATATCTGCGTGTTGTCACTGTGCCAGCAAAATGCCACGTTATAATATCAAAGCCTAGGGTTATTGCTGAGAAGGAAGAAAGAAGTGGAAAAAAACTGAAAAGAATGAATTCTGGAAACATTTCAGAATTGGTTGTTGGAACCATTTATTAATTGAAATGTTAAGCAGACAATAGTTCAGTGTATTTGCCCACACACACAGGCCATATAAGAATTACAGGGAACCACACACAAGGTGCAGATAGTGATTGATGAAGCTCTTCTCTGCTGGTAATTGTTTCTGTATTTCATGTACAAACAACACTTCTACATAGTGATGCCACTTATTTATGTCACAACTGTATAAGCAAGATAAAGAATAAAGGAATAACTCTTAGCATAATATGCATTGGTGACCCTAAGTCATAGGTTGAATTTTCTTTCTTTCTGCACTCTCTTGCCCATGAATGTAGAAATAAGCATAAAAGGTCCTTATCAAATAAAAACAAAAAACATTTTTTTACACCTAATTAAAATTAGACATCTGACTTATATCCTCAAAAACTTTTCAATATGCTTGCTGCTTATTGGCCACTTTGTGAGGAGTGCTCGAAACTGGATAACAGCAGAAGGTAATTTAAAGACTCACTCCAAGTATCTTTTGATCTATTTTTAAAGTGTTCCCTTTTAATTATGTTTACTTCATTTTTACCCTAAATTTAAAAAAACTGTGTAGTTTTCGAGGACAGAGTTTCTGCAGAGCTGCAGGAGTTCATCAGATTTTGTTGTGGGTGTGACCATTGGCACGGCTTAATGCTGCATTCACACCGAGCGTGATTCAAATGGCAGAGGCATCCAGTTTCAATGTTAAGTCAATGTACCGAGGCGATCTGAGGTTTTTTCAGAATATTGAGTTACAGCAAGTCAAGTATTGCTGAAAAGTGGCTTTCATTCCGATGGTGCCCTTTAGTAGATATGAAGATGTTTTTACTAATGCTTTTGTAGAGTTCTTCAAAATAAATAATTGTGATCTCGCAACATTATCCATGTCGTCCATGTATTGTAAATAAGATATACACAGATACTGCTCTATGTAGCGATCAGGCTAAACATCATAGCTCCCTCTACACGGGTCTGGGGCATCAGATTTATGAACACATTTTTGGACAAGCGTCGAGCAGCAAATTCGCCGATCTTCCAAATAGAGGCAGCCGACGCATTGAGTTTGGTGTGAACACAGCTGCTTCCCGACATCCTTCTGTTTTCAATCCTAACTCCTAGTTTACAGCCCCTCACACTCCCAACTTAACATTACTGTTGGAACAAAAATGGCAAGCAATGTCAGAGCTATCCATCCGTACAGTTTTGAGCCAGATGCCAGCTCGGACGAGGAAAACAAAGGCGTACATGGATCCAGAACAAGATTTTTATTTGAGTGGGTCTTTAAGAAATAAGGCTCATGCAGGGTAGCTGTCTTCTATCCCCTTTAATTGAAGGTTCAGGTATTGTGTGCCAGGTGAAAAAAAAAGATCTTTATTGAGTTTACTCCTTTCTGAGAAGATAATTGCCAAAAGCCTTTGAATTTTTTTTCTCCCTAAGTCGGAGGCCAGTAGCTTTCTCTTGATGTATGGATCGCAGACATCTGCTGTGTCAAATAGACACATCGTCACGATAAATAAAACACTCTCACACAAAACCATACAACTCAAATTTAATTAAACTTGCTCAAACAGTTTAGCAATGCAGCTTCATACTTAATTGAATGCATGCATACGAAATGAGTTCTGATGCCAAATTAGTTCTAAACAGAGTTTGAGACCTTTAAACGGTTTTGCTTTCATTTACAC
This sequence comes from Oryzias latipes, assembly GCF_053564925.1. Taxonomy (NCBI): domain Eukaryota; kingdom Metazoa; phylum Chordata; class Actinopteri; order Beloniformes; family Adrianichthyidae; genus Oryzias; species Oryzias latipes. The sequence continues at coordinate 14,217,361 of NC_136240.1, forward strand.
AAACCCTTACCTGAACAGAGAAGACAGTATAACATTATATGCAAATCACAAATACACTGTAAATAGAAAAATGTGATTTTGTTACAGATTGTATTGCTTGTTGAAGATCGGTGTGGCTTTTGCGTAGGTCTGTCCATCTTGACGTCAGAGATATCCCACAAAATAGAATGCACATGGAGGTGAAGGTAATGAAACCCCACTGCCTGGCCATCTTGGTTAGTCATATTTGAGCTGAACCTCACATCATCACAGGATCAGATAAAAGGGCAGACATTACCCCCCCCCCCCTCCTTGCACTGGCTCCCAATCAAGTGGCGCATTGATTTTAAAATTCTAGTTTTAACCTATAGAGCTTTAAATGGACAGACCCCAAAATACTTATCAGACTTGCTCTGTCCCTACGCTTCCAGCCGTGCCCTCCGATCCTCAGATCAAAATCTTTTAAAGATTTTTAAGACAAAGTATAAAACCAGAGATGAACGGTCATTCCAGGGAATAGCCCCCAGACTCTGGAATGCCCTCCCTCTGTCCCTTCGTGTGGCCTACACCGTCGATTCTTTTAAAAGTCAACTAAAGACAGTATTATTCAAAAATGCTTTTAGCTGACTGGTTTTATTGTACATTTATTCTATGTTTATTTTTCTTCAATTTAGTTTTGCTTTACATTATATCTAATTGATTGTTTTTCTGCTTTTACTGGATTGTATATTGTTTATTGTTCAGCGCTTTGTGATTTTATCTGTGAAAGGCGCTATATAAATAAAACTTACTTACTTACTTACATGTTACCTACTGAAAATGCTGTCAACTTTAAAGTTGTTCTTGTGTACACTGAAAAAGTAGAGGCAAAAAGGCCACAATTTACAGTAACCAAGATCAATTTACCACTTTGTAAAGCAATGTAGTTTTGGAAAATGTATAGAAAAAAAAATACATTTACTAAAATGAATTAATTGTATAAATCCCAAGTCTACATGCTTAACCCCTTGTTTGCGAGGATGGAATATGTCTATGGAAACATATTACTAGAAATATAAAAATGTAGGAGAAATCTCCAGTCAATAAGGTCAGGGCTCTTTGAGCTTCATTAGCAACTTTTAAGAATCTATAGGCAATATCAAAGATCCTTGATCCACATATGATATATCTGTAGGTTTGTCCCAGCTGCTACTATTTAAAGATTGGAATAGAACCTAATTAATGCCTTAGTCACGTGCACCCGTACAGTGGTTGACCCGTTCGGCTGATGCAGGTTTTTGAGCTAACTGGGCCCAAAGAGAGTTTTAGATAGGAGGGTTTGCATCTTAAGAGGAGTGCAGGTGAGTCTTGCACTTGACCTAGCAAAGATGAACTAAAAATTAGAGCCTTAAATATACTTTTGGATGTTTAAACAACAAAAAGCAACTGTGGATGATTGACAAATGAAACCAGGTGAGGCTGTGACTGACCTTTGACAAAATAAAACCTGAAATATAACAGGACTCAAAACAATGTAAAAAAAAAAAGCAAACAACACTGAAAGTGTGACTAGTTCTTGTTTAACATGTTTAGGATTTGATAACAGTCATGCAAGCAAAAGGACAACACAATAACAAAAGCCCCCCAAAGTTGATCATTTTACATGCATAGACACTAATTTGCTTTGTTGTGTCCACCCAACTGCCAATCAAAACACACTCACCAACTTGAGCTCTTCTGAAATAGAAACAGCTAACTTTTAAAAAGTCCACATTCCAGCCCAACGCACACGTACACTGGTGATGAAAAGAAAATAAACAGTTAACATAGAAATTAACTCAGAAAAAATGTTTGAGAAACAGTTGCACTTTTAAATGTAAATTGGGAATAATCCCTTCTGAAACCATTTGATCATTTAAGGATCTGCAACGTTTGTTCAAATTGGCTTCAAATTTGGAATGGAATACGAGGACTTTGATAGGCTTAAGAGTGAAAAGGATGAAAATATATATTTAAAAAGTTTATTTCTTTTTAGTAAACAATGAAAAAAATACAGGAATGTAAATATGTAAAATATAAAGGAAATTGAACATTTTATGGAGAATTTACAAAGTGTTTGTTAACAGAAATAACATATTTTTCACTTGAGGAAAATATGTTAAATATATGTTAAAATATTTGTTTATGTTTAGTCTAAACTTCTTGTGTTCCGTCTTTTGTTGAATTTTCCCCAAATCTCCATGTGGACAAACAGAATAGAAGTTATAAAACCCATTAATCATCGGTTGTTTTGGAGCTGCTTTTAATGTTGTTAAAGTTTCTTTCCATTTTTCAAATTCAATTTAATGTTTTTTTTTTAACTGGGAAAGCAACATTATGTACAAAAGAACATCATTTACCCAAGTTTATCAAAATCACAGTCAACATTACAATAACTATATTTTTCTTCTTTTACATCGGGGCTTGAAGAATTCCATTTTCCTCAGTAAAGTCCCAAGTTTATTGGTGATTTTTGGAACTTCATCTACAGCTGTAAAAAAAAAAAAAACAATAAACAGAGAGCCAGACATCATCTGTTGTGGTCCACAAAACAATGTATGCATAAGAATAGTTTTTGATGTAAGGGCGTCTTTTTCTTCCAGATTGGAATCTTGTTTTGACTAAGACACTATGACATGTGACCAAAGAATTACATCAGTTTGTGCAGCAACTTTGGTAATGAACTTGGAAATGTGTCACCAGTGTAAAGCAGTCGAGAACGTCATTCCAATAAAACTAATGTGTCATTTAATGAATTAAAATCTTAAAAGGCAATATTTATTACATAAAACATTTGCATAAAAGTCTTCTTTTGAGGTAAATTGCATGCACTTAACCTGGTCAGAATAGTTTTATAGAGGAATTTTAATAGAAAAGAAAATTTAGTGTATTTCTATGCAATGAGCAGTATTTTGTTTTTTTCTTGATTAAAATGCAAATGTGTATGAAATTTGAACAAGAACTGCTGGAACAAAAATCAGAGTGAATGTTGCTCCTCATTTGGAAAGAACAATTTGTATACAATGATAAGCCTACACACTCAACCCCGTATATTAAGAGTTGATGCAGGTCTCCTGTCATTTTTTTTTTCTGTTTCATTGGAGTGGTGCAAAATTGACCCTTTTAAAAACCGAACATATTGTGAAAAGAGTTTACCATACACTAATTTTAAGGTAGTGGTAGAAACACTGATAGAAGTTGCTGAAAATACAACTGGCAACATGCAGACAAATAACACTAGTACAGATTTAAAGCAATTTGAAATAAATATTTAAATAAATATCATGCACTCAGACTCAGGAGAAAACAAGTGCCTGACAATACATGTTAACATACTGGCAACTTTATTAGGTACACCAGTCCAACTGCTCTTTAAGTCAAATTTTTCATCAGCCAATCCCATGGCAGCAACTCCATGTATTTAGCCATGTAGATATGGTCAAGACGATCTGCTACAGTTCAAACCGAGCATCAGAAAGGAAAATAAAGGTGACTGAAGTGGCTTTGAACGGGACATGGTTGTAGGTGCCAAACAGGCTGTTTTGAGTTTTTCCAGAAACTGCTAATCTAAGCTGATAGAAAGGCAACAGTAACTCAAATAACCACTGGTTACAACTAAGGTCTGCAGAAGAACATCTCTGAACGCACATCATTTTGAACATCCAGGCAGATGGGCTACAGCAGCAAAAGACCACACTAAGTTCCACTCCTGCTAAGAACAGGAAACTGGAAATGCTACAGTTCACACAGACTCACCAAATTGGACAATAGAGGATTGAAAAAAAAATTGCCTGGTCTGATGAAATCTTGATTTCAGCAGCAACATTTGGATGGTTGGGTCATAATTGCATCAACAACATTAAAGCGTGGATCCATCCTGCCTTTTTTAAACGGTCCAGGCAGTTGGTGGGGGTGTAATGGTGTGGGAGATATTTTCTTTGCATACTTTGGGCCCCTTAGTACCAATTGAGCATCGTTGCTGAGTATTGTTGCTGACCAAAATAGAAGACTGGTACCTCATATGTAGGCTATAAAATGAATGTGAAACAATATGCAAGGGAATTTTTGTTTTTATTGATTTTCCTATTGTGTCTTTTGCTTCAAATCCCATTTTTGTCTAATTCTGATAAACTGTTCTATAGAATTCTATAGAATCTACAGAATTAGACAAAAATAACATATAGATATTTTATTTCTCGAGTTAAATAGTGAAATGATGTTTTCATGTTTTTCACCATAGTAAAGCAGAATTTCAGAGTTCATGCACACAACAGTTGGCTATCAATTCTTCACCAATGAAAAACAGCATGTCACTGCAGATGCAAAACACATTACAGAGCTTGTGTAAAAAGAATTCAAATTCCACATGCAATAAAACCATTATTTATAGGACCGTAACAGGCTTGTAGTTTGTCTAACACAAACCCCAGAGGAGGCATCAAGAGACTCAGTCTCTTGCTAAATCTACAGCAGCACATGTTCACGAAACTGGTTTGAATTGTTTTTGAAACAAAACAGAAAATTAAGTTGCTTGTTTTCAATCAGCCACAGGAAAAGAGAAAAACAGAAATGCTTAAATGAGGTGCCCGTGATGGTTTGTGTGATGTCATAGGGGAAAAGGATTGTTAAGTTGTTCAAAAAAAGAAAATTAGTGAGACTACAGCTATGGCATTAAGAAAGAATGTGTCACTCTCTTGTAAAAATTTAAAATAACAGATTTGACAATCAGAAAAGTGTCTTGCAAAATCCAGAGGGGTCTTGAGCTGAGGTTCAGTAGAGTTCAGGTGCTCAGTGTTGTTGTATAACAAAGTTGACTGTGGACCAACAAAATACACTCTGGTTCCCTCAAGACATTTTGGCTGCAGTTGCTGCAACTTATAGTTGTTGAAAGATTTAAACCTCAAAGTGGCTCAGGGGAAGAAGTCGGCTTGTCTGATCTTCATCTTAAGTGTCTTTGCAAATAAAACAGATGCGCATCATTTCTTGTAATAATATGGTGTGAAGCATGGCAAGAATGGGAGAACATAATCAAAAGTGGCCTTATGCTGGGAGTTTTGTTGTTGAAATGTAATTTAATTCAAACTTACCTTAATACTTCCCGAAGGGAAATAAAAAAGATTATATCCATTATTTTAACACAGTATTATCTTATGTATTACCTGAAGATGCCATATTTTACTTTAAAGAAATCCAGACAACACACACCAAGAGAAAAAGAACAAAGCTTTATCTATTTGTCAAAACTGTTTTCATGCTATTGATTTGTGTCAGAGAAGACAAATCAATTAACAAAATCACCGCAAGCTGAAAATGTATCAAGCTTGAATACTTTTCTTCTTTTAAGTTGTGTCTTTAATTTATTACAGAAACCCTAAAGATACCTGTGTACTGCTGGAAGATTATTGTTTTTGTTTTCACAATCATTCTAAAATTGTATTTGTTCAATTCAAAAAGCAAAGCATTTTTTGTATTGATGCATGTCTGGCTTTCTTCCAACAAACAGCTAGTTTTTTGGGTTTTTTTGTCACACAAAGATTTCCCAATAATCAAAACGTTTCTGGCTGTGAACTGCATCAAAATGCTGTCTAACAAGTCTCTATTTTTTCAGTCAAATTGAGATGAATAGAAGACGGACAGTTGATAAGAGAAAATAATACTATTGCTGTGTGGTACTCTAAATAGTAAAACACGTGAGGTTGTATTTTTACTTCAAGAACCACTCCAATGAAAATATTTTTTTGTGTGTTTTTAATATGTTCTTGTTGCATTATTCTCATGATGGAGGATAGATGTAAAGAAAATTTAGATTAAAACTGCATTTCTTAATATTTCTTTACTCAAATTGTTGTTAATAAGGAATAGACAAAAAAGTACTGTTGAAAAACTCTTGTAGCAGTGACGTAGGTGCAACAATCGGAGGCCCACAAGCTCCCTGCTCTGCTCCATTCTGATGTATACAATTGTAGCCAACTAGATGTATGTCTTTGTTTTCCTCATCTGAGCTGGTATCTGGCTTAAAGCTGTACAGCTGGATAGCACCAATATTGGTCACTATATTTATTGCACCGCTAATGTGAAGCTACTCGCGTTCAAGTAGCCATTTCTAATAAAAAGTCCATGTAAATGCCCGTAAACCCTGGTTTTGGACTACTGGATTCAAAACCCTTGCATCCACCCGTCACTGCAAGTTTTTAAGTTCGTTCTCAGGTTCTATGTAAACCAGACAATCACTAAACCTTGGCTAAAAGTTCAACCAGCTGAACTTTCAAATGATTGAACGTCAAAATTTTAAACTTTAACCAGTCAGGGACTTAGATTTGGTAGTGACATGTAGGTTGCATCCTTTTCAAAACACGGAAGTACCAACCGTTGTAAACACAATCAAAGGAAGAGAAATAAATAATTGAGGTTTATATATGACACCAGGTCTTTCGATTATGGGAACAGAACTATGAAAGAAAAAGCCCATAGCAAGATTCACAAGATTTGCACCGCTTTGACATTTCTCATCAAGCCTCTTGCAACTGTAGGTGGTGGATATGAGCTGGTAAAATGTACAAAGAAAAAAAAAAGATTAGGCCTTCCCTGCCGCTGCCTGGTTGTACAGTGTGAACACCATGGGCTGAATTTGCGTTCCTGAAACCACTTATAGGTCCTTCTTGAATGCGCAACACAAGCCCAGTGTAAAATAGGTGGACCCCGAATGGGTTTGCCCATACTGGCTTTAGTGGGCACTCAGTGAGCCGGCTCACTGCTCTAGTCAGCCTCCAGGTTGACTGCATAGAGAGCTCCACTGTTCACCGGGTGTAGCAAGCAAACAGGAAACCTTTCGGTAAACAATAGACATTTAACATTCTTGTGTTTGACCTTTTTACAAAGATAAATTTGAGTTTGTGTTTGCAGTATTAATCCCTTTCTGATTATATATTTATTTCTTTATTTATTTTCATCGAAGGTTTTCTTAAAATGAGCGGAGTCCTGGATTAAATGGTATGTTGTGAATTAGCGACATAGGAGGTGAAGGGGTTAATCTCAGTTCAAACATTTTTTTACTTATCAAAGCTTTTATGAACTGGGTGGGTGTTGGGTGGTAGCATGAACGTGGTAGTGAGGACCGTTGTCTCAAAGCAATGTGTCCTGTAATTTTTCCTAAAACCTTTCCTGTGTGTTTCTTGAATGGTGTAGTGTACATGAATTTCCTGCAGCCATTCAAAAATATGAATGAGAGTAATTTCAAAGCATGAATGGGTTGTGGGAGTGAGTGCAAAGAGGTGAGTCACCAAGCAGGATCAAGAGAGTGTACAAAATAAATACTAATAATGTATTACTTAGGAAATTAAGTGTCACTGCTAAGAGCTATTTAGAACATATTTAGATTACCATCAGTGAAATTATTAGTTGATAAATTGAACATTTGGCTTTGGATAAAAAGCATCAGAACTAATTGGTCTATGCATTAAAATATGGTTCATTTCGGTGTAAGACTTAGAGGAGAGCAGTGTATCTTGCATTGTGGTTTCTCCAAATGATCTAATTTCTGTCACCGACCAGACATCATTCTTGCCACAGGATTTAGCAAACTTCTGATATAAACTGAAAATTGCAACATATTTATTTTTTCCTAAAACAATAAATATGACAATATTATTGGATCACATGTATTATCCCCACTGTAGAGCATAATTTGGCATTGATCTGCTGAATAGGGAGTTCACAACATGGTACTGATTGAAGATATGACTACAAAAACTCTTTCTGGTACAGGAAATACTGCCACTGTGTGTTCCTAGGAAGAAGTTGCTGGTGTGTAACTGCAACCAATGGTACAATGACTGCTCCAGAATTCTTGCTGCTTTAATTGATTAGCCTTACATACTTCATATTGAATTTCCTCAACATGTTAGGTCAAGATTTGGTGTCCATCCAGAGATTAACTGGTTTGAGGGGTTAATGGTGATGCCAAGAGTTTGTGAGTTAAAATCCTCATAAGATCTGTGTTTCCTGACTGTGGACAAAAAAGTTTCCATTACAGAAATATTTACTAAATTGATTTGAAAGATTGTCATTTGTATTTGGTAAAAAATAAATAAATAAATAAATAAATAAACAAACAAGTCTAAAAGGGCCTTTATCCAAGTTGAATTAACTTGCTCACAAAATAGAAAAATAGTATTTTTTGCGTAAACACTTCGCCTAGATTTTAGGTAAACCAATCCACCCATTCAATTAATTTCACTGAGCGTCCGGCTGACATTTTGAAGGTTTATGCGCATGTGTTTATGCGCAATAGCCTGATTGAGCACTAAATTAAATTTTTCCCATTAAAATTATAATGATTTTTTTGTAACAGCACCGTCCGAGTGGCATAAATGTCATGTTAAGTGTAATGATCCCCCACGTAACTTGTTGAAAACAGATAACGGGTTCTTGTGCCAATTTTTTTCCGTTCCGACGAGGACGCAGCATTTTATCAGCTGCTGCGTCATAGTCACAAGTCCCAAAAGTTAGGTCTTTCCTTTTTAGACAGCTATTGGTCGATATCATTTCCTCTTAAACCTCCCATGACCGCAATTATTTAATGAATCCGTGCTCAGGGGCAGGTAAGGAAAAAAAAAGCCAAAGGGAGGGCCATTAGTAAGGTTGTCATGACATCATCATGGGCTGCCTATAAAGCTGGGAGAACGAATTCTCGGAGTCAGAAGAGAAGAAGCTTTGGAGTTAAGTGCGCCTTCAACCTTACACTGAACAAGCAACTGAGGCTGTTGTCCTTCTTTCTGAGCGCCAAGAGGAATCCCAGCAAAAGACGTCTTTTATCAAAATGAACTTGTCATATTTAGTTGCATGTGGACTTCTGGTCACCTTCCTTTCAGATAAGATGGATGCACAACCTTTAACTCCAGCGCAGCAGAAGGTAAGACAAGTCACTAGGATCCAGCTGACTAGAGAGGAAAATATATATTTCTCTTTGTAGATTTTTTTCTTGAAAGGGGGTATTCTGGCTCTGGCGCAAAAAAGATCAACAAAAACAAAACAATTTGACACATCACATTTTACTTTTATTTCATAATCTTATAGCAAGTAACACTTTAAAACATCTCTTCGGTGTAAGAAGAGCAAATATTGTATTATTGACTTTTGTCATTTTTGCATTTACGCGCAAAGGACAGATGGACTTATGATGAGACATGTAACAGTAAATGCTTTTTATATTCCTAATTTTAAAAAATCATCTTTTAAAGTTTTCTGATTCGTTCTAGAGTAGGAGAGCGGACAGGCACCTGTTCCGGCCGCAGTGCAAAATAACCGCTAAACTGTTCTTGGAGAAGTGAACTCAGAATTTAATTTACATTTTTAATTCTTTGATTTATTTTTTCTCGTTATTTCATGTTGCTCTATTTCACTAAAGACTCTAAAATCTTTCGGTGTTACTTTATAATTTCCCTTCTTTTTCCAAACGTAAGGTGCGCATCACTGTTGCGCCTCAGTCAACTTTGAACTGTATGATGTGTGTATTTTTGTTGTGTGTCTGATCTTGTTCGGGTTGTACTGGAATGTAATTTCGTATGTCAGTGTAAAAGCTGTACATTTGACAGTAAAAGCTTCTGATTCTCATTAAATGAGTTTGCCAAAAGTGACATGTAGACTGGCCATTTGCGCATATAAATTAGCAAGCGTTTCGTTGTTTCTTTTTTTTTTCTAATTTTCCTTTGCACTATGCATCAGCTTACACTGCTTATCTGGTTATGTTGACCTTCCAGTCTCTTAGAAGTTTGCTTGGTGAGGAGCTGGCAGAGTTTCTGGAGTCTGGAGAGAACGAAAACCGACTGGACGACGTGCGCTCCCGGATGCGGTTACTGCGAGATTTACGCGTGGATACCCGAGCCAGAGGGATGTGGGCTCGTCTCCTTAACGACCAACCTGCCTCCAGAAGACACAAATCGGGAAGCAAAAAAGGGGGCTCCACATCGCGGAGCGGCTGCTTCGGACACAAGATGGACCGGATAGGGACCATCAGTGGAATGGGCTGCTAGGGTTGGAGCAACGCTGTGAAGGTGAGTGTGATTTCCATTAACTATCTTCCGCGGAATAAAGCTGGATTTTAAAATGAGATGTAGTAAAATGGGGATGAGAATGAACTGAAGAAGGGGAAAATTGGTGAATGAATTAAAGTAAGGAAATTCTGAATTAGGTTTGTTTTTGCTAACAAGTTAAACTAATTCAAAGAAAAAATTCTGATTAAAAACGTATAAAACAGCAGCGTATCTTGTTTCTTTAAAGCATCTTTGCAGATTTTCTCAATCAATACAGATATTTGCTTAAAAAGGCTAAATGAAAGAAGGAAAAAAGGCAAGAACATGTCAATAAATCATATTATAAAGTTTTTTTCCCCACTCTTTTATCAAGTAAAGGTAAACAATAAACACATGTATTGCAATAATTGAAGTAAATATTGTGATTTTGATTAGTAACAAGTTCCGCTTTCAACCTATTGAATTTGTCTGATTTTGCTTTAGTTACTTTGGGTGTCCGCTTGACCACATAGTTGATGTAAATCTGAACCTAGTCACAAATTAAAGAGTAAAGCCATTCCCCCCATCCCAAAAACAATGATTCAGTGAGTATCTTTGTGGGAATTCCTCTTTTTCAAAAGTGTTTTGGCCACAGACAACAAGGGATTGTTGGTAAGTAAAAAGGAAATAGGTGACACACAATTAGTCCTCAGGGTTGGGGCCCCTTTGTGGTTGTGGTGAGGTGTGAAATCTTGTTAGAAGGGTGTACAGTTTTATGACTAACTGTTGCTCATCAGTTGAAGCAAATGTAAACGTCTGGTGTAAACTGAGGATCAGTCCAAGTGACATATTTTTCTTTATCTACCCCAAAAAATGAGCAGAAATAACATAAAAATAAAACAGATTTATGAATGTTTTAACTATGTTGTTTCTAAAACTCTTTCTTCTTCTGTTTCCTTTTTTTCTAGATCTCTGGACGATGGGTATGGAGAACAAAAATGGAGTTTGTTCTCACCTGAGGATAAAGGGGGAAAAGGTATATTTGGTACGAAAGCAAGCCTGACCAGCATAAACAAAGACTGGGATCAAACAAAGTCTTCATATCCGTTTATACATATATACCACAAATATGACATACACATGTATATATAGACATACATGTTTGCCGCCCAAAATGTTCAACAGATACGAACACAGAGAAGTCATACAACATTGTGAACAATGCTGTAACAACTACAAGGCTGTATATTATTGCTGCTGCTGTACATTCAAGTACTTCATCTCCCCCTGCATAAATGTATTTATGTTTAAATAATATTTATATGTTTATAAAAAATATATTTATAAATGTGTTTTAATTTATGTAACAATTGTAAAATTGATGCAAACTGCAGGCCAATTCTGTTTGTTACATTTTCTGTCTCAAATAGTTGTGAATGTTTCAGAAAATGATAAAACCATAAATTCACATGCACTCTTATGTCATCTCTTGGTCTGTCTGTTTCCCTCACAATGGCACATTTTGGACTATAAAAAGTTTTTTTTTATGGAATTAGTCTCAGCACATGTGATACTAAAAAGTAGTAGGATATCATTTTACCTTCTTCAACACAGCAATTTTTGGTGAATAAAAAGTAAACAAGCTTTTTAGGTTGTTAAAAAAAATAAGTGCCCGGGTCATTGTCTTTGATGAACTTTTAACAAATAGGATTTAGGTCAAAATTTGCAATAGAAGTTAATGTAAAATGTGTAGAATTGTGACCAATAATGACTTTGAACCCCTTCCGTGCTCGTCTTTTTATCACTTTTTGCAAAAACATCCCCAGACGTTAGCAGTTAGCTGTTCATCATTTGTGTTACACATCATGCACATGCAAGTTTTTATCCAACATGGCATAACACAACATTTTGGAGGATCCTGAACATCAAAAAAATACATTAAAAAACCATGACAGTAGCAGCTCATTTAACCTTCTAGTGCCATACAACAGATGCATACAGGAATTTGACAAAGAATGCAGCCACATGTAAAACAATGCTAGAACAGTGAAGATCAGGCTCTTACTTTAAAAGTTTTGTTACAGTAACATTTAGGATTTGGATCAAGATTAAGATTTTGATGCCATAATTTAAGAGATTTATTGATATTTATCAAGTTGATACTTATATTGAACTTTGCAAATATGAAGATGTGCGGTGCCTGTTCAACACAGTTTCCAGGGCTACAGAATGAAAGAAAAACATTCAAATCAATGTGCTAGCTGTTCGAAAAAAGGAAAATATATGACAAAAGCAAGTCTACAAAATGTCTTTTATGAGGAAACTGTGATAATAAATTAACCATTAGTCTTTAAGAAAGGTTGTTTCATAGACTTGAATGATGCTCTATTACAAAAGGTAATGGAAGAATCATGATCCTTTTTGATCATGGATACATTACAATGTGTCAGACCATCCTTTACTGCTTCCATGTATAAGAATTGTGTGGACCATTATATTCTACAGTCTGCAGAGAAAAACAAAACTAACAAAAGAAGCTTGTTAATGTCTTCTTCACAACAGATGATGTAACAAACAGCTTAAGTGTTGTGATTAAAAAGAATAATTTGTCTTAAAATACAATCTATCTTAACACATAGCATGTGCCCATAGTACAGAGTTATTAACATGTCAGATAAGGGTCCATAAAAACTTCACAATAAATGTGTTGCTTACTTTGCTCAAATTTGAAATAAGAACAGTTAAGAAAAGTGTCTCCAAAAATTAAATGCACCATAGTGTAGTCAGTATACAAAAGCTCCTGGTTAATTTTATGCTCCTTTTGGGTTTTGGGGATTTCCACAAGCCTGCATTATAGGTTTAAATTGTGGTTTCAAATTGGCCTTAGAGTGTATAGAGTGTAGAGTGTATGCAGCATTGTGAAGAAATTTTGACCGTAAAGCATTTCTGTGCTACAGCATTATGAGAAACACCAAATCTAAACCATATTTTAAGGATCCACACACAATTGATCAATTCCTTTAAAACAGAAATGTTTGTTTTTACTTTGACAAATCAAATATTTCAACGTGCAAAACCTAGATGCTTTAAAAATGAGTTTGATTCCATACTACTACAAAATATATTGTTCTTTACAAATATCAATATGTCAAATGGCTGTACCAGTTTCTCTTGACTGACCTGACAGATGTAAAGAAAATTCACAAATAATGGTTTCAACAAAAAATAAATAAATACAACTTTTTGTTGTTTTTTGATGCATTAAACATGACTATTCATTTTTTTAAACATATTGCAACATATGACATCTCAGTACTTTGAACACATTAGGAAAAAGATTCTCTTTCTACAAAACTAGACACAGTGTTAACACTGAAGCTCTGTGGTGAGATGCAGATGTAAAACGCAATGCTGCCTCTTTGTGGTGTTGAAGGTTAATTACTCAGAAGTGCTGCGTAAGTCCCCCTGGCTGTAAATAAATTACTCATCAAAAAAATCATAAGTACATAATTTGAATATTTTTTGGTGACTTAAAAACGCTTTCATCTGTCGCAAAGAAAGGTTTTTGTAACTCACAGGGAAAAAAAAAACACAGAGAAGCTTTTCTTTTATTCTAGAGCCATTTTTGCCTTCTCTTTCTTAGGTTTCTGTGCTGTGTTATGCTGAGAGTGAAAGTATTTTGTTTTATTTATGAGCTATTATGACTGTTGTTTGTCACCTCCCCTTCCCTAATATTTATACTTCCATTTCCCGTACATGCTTGTTACGTTCCTGACTTAGGAGATTTGAAAAGAAGAAGGCGTTACATAAAGAGGCTTGGGGTTCACACACAGTCGACTGGCTAATAACCAACATGGTTGAAACAAGAGCCACTGCCTTTGCAGGGCAATGACAGTTCTTTTATGTGGCTGTTGATCCGTTGCCGTTGGTGTGATTGGATGCCATCGTGAGCATTAGGTGTAGGAGGCAAGTCCATGACTCTTTTACCCCAGCAATCCAAACTTTCATAGACACACAGAAAGAGTGACAAACACACCCTTTGATGATGCAAAAATCCCCCAAAATCCCCCTCTTGAAGATGCAAATCAAAAACCATTTTTATTTCCTGGTTTTGATTTTTGCAAGCCAATAAACCAAACAAATGTGTGGGTACTCATGATAGCCAATAGAGCATAAGCTCAGGTAGAGTTACGGGAATCTGGACAGGGCATCATCTACCAAGTTTCCTGAGCCTTTACTATGTTAAAAAACAAGGTTGAGCCCAGCGCATGAGACACTGTTTGTGATTACGCATGTGCAAGAGAAACACAAGTGGGTTATGTTAAATGCAAACAACAACTGGATGAGAGCTTGACACCACCAGGACTGTAACATTTGACAGACATGTTTGTGATTTCAGCATTTTCCAATAGTGAATGCACTTTGCAAAGACTAAGAGGAAAAATGTCCTCAGGAGTAAGAATCAGAGGGTGAAAGTGATGACTTGAATTGAAAAAAAAGTAGAGTTAAAAAAAAGTAATATATACAGTCATTGCAGCCATTTTTAACAGGCAAATGAGAATATAATTTAAAGGAAGTAAAATAAACATGTATACTTGTTTATAAGTGGCAGTCCGATACCATAGTTGTCCCCCCGGACAAAAACAAACAAAAAACCCCATCAACATTGAAATTTCTTAAACATGACAATTATTCCAGTTTAGTCAAGATATCATTCCGTTTAGGGTCAGATTGCCCTAGAACACTTTCACTATAAAAGGTTCCACCATCACTTCTGCTGTGTCATTTTTACCCGATATGATACATCCAACAAAAAGTACTTGTCATAAAAAATAGATCAAAACATGAAAACACATGATAAATTAGAGTGGTTTTCTTTTATTTTCAACTATAGTATGAATAACAAAATGAAAAACAAAAACTTAAGAAGCTCCTAAAAACATGATCAAAAATTACTGAAAAATTAGGAACTTGAGAACCAAAAATTCCTAAAAAATGATCAAATTATATTAGAAACTTGGTCTCTGTACCACCCATTCCTGGGACATGTGAAATTTCTTTGGTGAAGGCAGAGACTCCTTGACCACACGAAATATTGAAATTCATGTAAACAGTTTTACTCGGGTGAAAATGTACCCAGCGATAGTGCTTTAGATAACAGCCAATATAAGTAATCATTACAGGATTTTCAATGTGGTGACTAGCACTTGTACATGTGCGTTAGCGCTGAAATGATTAAGTTAAGTGAAGGTTAAACTTTTAAAAAAAAATGTATATTTATGATTGCAAGAACTATTTTGAAACAAACAAACAAAACTTTAGGAAAAAGAGAAAAGCAAACGAAGAACTAAAACAGAAGGTTCCCATAGCAGTCAAGTGTTGAGAGAAGACAGGTGGCATAAACCATCTGGTACAATCCATCTGCGCACATGGGATACAAAAGACCTTTTATGTCGGCTTAGAATTTAGCTTCGTGCGTAAACACAGCTTAATATCTAATACTTGCCTCAACACACAATAACAGCACTTTGCAACTGCAATTTATTTTGCAAAATATCGTTTCCCCACTTAAAAACAAAGCCAGGTTTCTACATTGCATCATTTTATCACTCTTTTTATCATGGTGTGTGTATGTGTGTGTGTGTGTGGAGGGGTCGGCATTGTGCGGATTTTAAACCAAACAATTTTTTGTCTTGTCCCTTTTTTTAATTTGATTATAATTTTATGCATAGCACTTTGAGTGACCTGAGTTGTAAAAGTGCTATGTAAATAAGTTTGATTTAATTGGATATAGTTACCAGACATCTAAAATGAATTATAATATTAACAATAATTAAAGAGAGAATGTTTATTCTTTTACAACTGAAATTTGCACTTGTACAGCAATCCGTGACGTTTATTATTTTTTTGTCAGCGCGCGGGCACGATGCAAAATTACCAACCTTTGATTGGTTAAGCGCCGTCATGTGGGCGGAGCCTCGTTGGAGGGCAGACCTGACCAAACGCTGTTGCGGATCCTCTGTCTTTCTCGTTTAATGTCCCACTGAGTAGACAGGGCCACGTGCATACAAGCAGTTTTACAAGTTGCATTCAGAGATCCAGATTCTAGTGTTTCTTTGAAACACTCTTCAGAAGCAACCATGGTGAAGTTAGCTAAGGTAAGATTCTAAATTGCAAATTGTGCTGTTGTTCTGTGTTGACGCAAGTATTAGATATTAAGCTGTGTTTACGCACGAGGCCTAAATTCTAAAAGTTGATGCGTTTGCTAATAATAAAACTGCTATACGTGCCAAATGTCTAATCGTGATTTCAAAACTAGGTTCGAATTGTTATTTTTGTAAATAAATTAGCTATTTGGGGAGAAACGTGGGTTCCCTCGTTTTTAGACGTCGCTTTTCTGTCGACAGCACAGCAGCCATGTTGGTGCCTTGCTGTGGATCGCAGGCCGAGCTGGGCCTGCTAACGCTAGCCCTCTACTCAAGATGGCTTTCACGCTCGCCCTCGATTTCAACTTGAAGAAAATACTTCCCCGTCTATCGATTTTCGATGAAAATTGTATTTGAAGATCGTTTGTGTTAAGTCAATACAGTCAACGATGAGATTAAGTAAACTTAATATCGTATTAAAATATTAGTGTATATTTTGTGACGCCATTCCCAACTTAGCGTAAATGCATATGTTTAGTCTTGGTTGATGGCTCCAAATTTTACAACATAATTTTCTATTTTATGATATGGTAGTTGAGCAAAAATGTTTTAAATTCGCGTTAGTTAGCACTAAAGGTGTTTAAAAAAAAAAAAGCTAGCGTGCTGCTACTCTGCCGGCCTCCCCTCCCGTGGCCCACGTGGGTCGCACGAGCTCTTCTGACTGATGCATGAGGCCAACAACGAAAACCCAGAAGTATTTTCGATGTGCAGTGTAAACATTTAGTCTTGGTATGTGTGAATCAGCCGAAAAGGACTTTAATTTTTTTGGCGTTTTTGAATGCTACGATAAGGACTGTCAAACTATTTTTCCACCTCGTGTTAGTTAGCATGTGGACCATCGTGCGAGCGTGGTATCCGGGATGCCATCATTGTCACGTGTTCCTTACAGCCTTTACTTTAAAAATGTGTGTCGTGGCAATTTTTTATTATTAAACCCATTTTTAACTATATCTTCCAGCCTGCAAAGCAGCAAATTCAGAAGAAAAAGGCCCCTCCACCCCCTAAACAGGTAGAAGAAGAATCGAGTGATGAAGACGGCAGTGAGGAGGAAGAAGAGGTAAACCATTTTCCTCCTTTATTACAAATTTTGGAATAATTTTACCAACACCCACTTACCTTTTTCTCACTTTTTTTAAGAGTCCACCACCTAAAGTCACAAAGAAAGCCACCCCAGCTAAAGCCACACCAGCTGTAAAAAATGGAAGCCAGGCTAAAAAAGCAGAAAGTGACGAGGATTCAGGTAAACAAGTTCTGTATATTCTATTTTAGACATATGGGTTAATTTAGGTTAAGATTATTTTACAACTTCATCTTTTAGTGTTTTTCTTTTATTCAAAGTGATTCATTGGGTTGATTATTTGAAATAGCATATCTTTTATATGTATAAATCAGTAAGGTAGTTTAACATTCTATCAAGATTGTGGGTTAAAAACTTTAGAATTTGCCCTGTGTCGTTATGCGGCATCATGCACACATGTAGTTTGTAGGTGTTCAATTTGTGAAAAAGTTTTTCATAATGACTCAAAATCATTTACAGAGGAAGAGTCTTCTGAAGAAGAGGCTCCACCCCCAAAGAAGGCACCTGCAAAGGCAAAAGCCCCCGCCAAGGCTGCCCCTGTTAAAGCACAAGAGTCTGAGGAGGATGGTATGTAGAAGCTACTGTTTTTTAACTATGTATGACCACACCACTTTACGTTACTGGTAGGCTGTTTTTGAGGAATGTTTTAGAAAAGTTGTTGCATCTCCTCCATTTCTTGGCATACATGTGGTTGTTTAGTACTCATGTGTGTTATGTACGGAGGAAAATCAAAGGCAGCGCTATGTCTTCGGTGCCGGTGTGTATTTGAATCATCCGGTTCTATCCTCAAACGCTGTCACATTGGTTTGGTTGGAGGGGAATTTTCGTGTTTATGCTGGAGACGTTTTCCATTTTCGCTCAATAGTTTTGATTTCTTTTTTTAAATTCCAAGATGAGTCTGAAGAGGAGGCCCCACCCCCCAAAAAAGCCAGCAAGGCTGTTGCAAAGCCTGCTGCCAAGCCCCCAGTAAAGGCTAAGCCTGCAAAGGAGTCCTCAGAGGAAGAAGATGACGATGAGGACGACGACTCAGAAGAAGAAGCTCCACCTCCAAAGAAGGCTACTCCTGCAAAACCAGCCCCCAAAGCCAAGGCAGCAGCTAAAGCAGCCCCAGCTAAAGAGGAATCTGATGATGATGATGACGAGGAGGACGATTCAGAAGAAGAAGCTCCTCCCCCCAAAAAGGCTACTCCTGCAAAACCAGCCCCCAAAGCAAAGGCAGCAGCTAAAGCAGCCCCAGCTAAAGAGGAATCTGATGATGATGATGAAGATGATGATGGTAAGTCGGCAAAACAAGTGTCAATTAACTTCTTTAACAAATATGATCAAACAGGGACTTAATACTGATCATGTATGATGTCACCACTTAAAACATCTGACAGACATGAGCTGTGGAGCTCTCAGGGGTTTGTTCAGGATGGAAAACGCATCTGCCTTCTTTTACTTTTCAGACTCTGAAGAAGAGATGGACACCACTCCCGCAGCAGCTGCTACAAAGGGAAAGAAAGCTGGAATGGTGAAGGCCAAAGAAGAATCAGAGGAGGAAGATGATGAGGATGAGTCTGAAGAGGATGATGAAGAGGAAGAGGGGGAAGGTGAGTGTTGATAAATGTTGCATAGTTTTAAAGCATAAACTCACGGTTAAACTAATGCTAAGACAGCACATCATGAATATAAGTAACAAATATTTTTGGTCTCGATTTTGCATTGAAAAAAAATTAAACATTTCCTGCATACAACTTTGTACAAAGTCTTTTTTCTGTCTGAACAGAAGCCCCAGCTAAAGCTGCAAAGAGAAAGGCAGATGGAAAGAAAGAACCAGTTCCTGCTAAGAAAGCAAAGTCTGATGGAGAAGGCAAGTACAGACATGTTGGTTTATCATTCTGAAGTTTATTTCTCATGATGATCAACAAGGGACTTAATACTGATGTGTGATGTCACCTTGAATTATTCTGAATATGCTTGGCCTTATTCTGCATTTATTGCTTTCACCCACATTTGGATTGTAAAAACTGTTGTTTTGTGTTTTTCCAGGCTTCTGCTTGTTTGTTGGAAACCTCAACTCCAACAAAGACTTTGACGAAATCAAAGCCTCGCTCAGAAAATTCTTCTCCAAAAACAGTCTAGAGATTGTTGATGTCCGGTTAGGAGGTTCCAAGTAAGTTTAAAAAAAAAACACACACGTCTTGCCCGGACAAGAATGTGTGTTAAAACCTGAGATGTAGGGGTGTTTTCCCCACAGTCATTTGGGAACCTTTGTCCTTTTAAAGGTCTTCCTGGTCATTGCTTCCTTTCATGGCTCACTTGTTTTAACTCAAATAAATATATGGTTACCCCGGTTTCAATTGCATTGCACCACAAGTTTAAGCTTTTTAAGAGTGTTGTTCAAAATGTTTGTTGCTTGCTTCACAATGTGTGATATAGCGATCCTGCAATGATTCATTTTTAGGGGTTGGAGAAGAGCGACTGAATTCAAGACAACTCAAATGTTTTTGTGATCTTAAATAAAGAAATTCACGAGTTCAGCCAAAAACCTTTGATGTTCATTTAAGGTAGATTTAATTTGAGGTCTAATTTTCTAATTTTGCATCTTGCTTCAATAGGAAATTTGGCTACGTTGACTTTGCCTCAGAGGAAGACATGAACAAGGCAATGGAGCTTAATGGCAAGAAATTCATGGGTCAAGAACTAAAGCTGGACAAGGCCCGTCAGAAAGATAACTCACAGGAAGGAAAGAAAGGTAAACATGCACCTTTGCAAAGTTTGTCTGCTAAATGTTTGAAGTCTGTATTATCAGTGTTTTTCTAAAATTGATATTGGTTCTACAGAGAGAGATGCGCGGACCCTTTTTGTTAAAAATCTTCCGTTTTCTGCCACGGTTGATGACCTGAAGGAATTGTTTGAAGATGCGGTTGATGTCCGGTTACCTCAGGGACAAAACGGTTCAAATAGAGGGTAAGAAAAAACTCAATTACAGAAGTCACTTTTATAGTTTGAAATCTTTAAAATAACTTACCAGCCTTATGCCCAATTGTTTCTAGTTATATCTTACCTTGTCCTCATATCAGCTTTTCTGTTTCTTTAATGCAGCATTGCCTACATTGAATTCAAATCTGAAGCTGTCGCAGAGAAGATGATGGAGGAGGCCCAGGGAGCCGATGTGCAAGGGAGGTCCATCATTTTAGACTTTGTTGGAGATAAGAGCCAAAAAGGTGGCAGAATGTCAGGTACTGAGTCCTGTATTGATGATATGTAACTACCCAGAACTGTTAGTAAAATCCTTTAAATATATGTACTCAGTAACTGGTTCAAATGCTCAAACCTTAAAACCTGCTTAGGTGTGATGAAAGTTAATTGGGAATTGAACAATTTCTACCCTTTTTGTTGCCGTTTAGCATCAGGAGGAGTCAACAAAACGTTGGTTGTAAATAATCTGGCCTTCAGTGCCACAGAAGATGTTCTACAGTCTACGTTTGAAAAAGCAGCTTCCATAAGGATTCCTCAAAGGGACGGCAGACCTAAAGGGTAAGTGCTGGAGAAGACGGTTATTGTTTACAATTCTAGAGCACCTTCTCATGAGCTCCTCTCAATCGCATCCATGATTCTGTACGGATTCGCACGAGAAGCAGAGCCAGTGCACAGATCAAAACAGGCTCGCCCTACATGCTTATGGGTGTTGCCCATGTCTGCTGTGCAACAAATATTTTGATTTGATGAATATTTGATAAAATGATAATTTAAGAAAGCTGTTTAAACAGTTGTAATAAAATTGTACCTGTATAAATTATTGTTTTCAATAAAAAATCTTTCTAGTGTTCTCAGTATTTTCAGTAGCTAAATACCAATTGTAATAAATTTGAATGTCAATACTTCATCAATCAGAAGCAGCATTCTGTGTTGCCTGGTAATAATGTTAGTTTTTTTTTTTTGCTCTAGTTTTGCTTTTATAGAGTTTGAGAACGCAGAGGATGCCAAAGAAGCATTGGAAAACTTTAACAACACAGAGATCGAAGGCCGATCAATCCGTCTGGAGTACAGCCAGAGTGGCGGAGGGAGAGATGGAGGCAGAGGAAACTCGGGTAAGAGCTTAGTCTTTGGATGTAATCCGGAAAGATTTTACCTGATATGATGACAATCTTGATCTCTTGAAACTCTGTGAAGAATCAAAAGATAGTCAAGTCCTGATCTGGTCAATGTTAGATCTTTAAAGTGGGTCCATTTGTTTTGTTGATTATTTTAACAGATTTTGATTTTATCCTCTCCATCAGGTCCAACAAAAACCCTCTTTGTCAAGGGGCTCTCAGAGGACACCTCAGATCAGACGCTTAGGGATTCCTTTGAGGGAGCTGTTGGAGCCAGGATAGTTACAGACAGAGAGACGGGGTCCTCCAAAGGGTAAGTTGGGTAGATGCAATGATGGGCCTTGATTTCCAATAAAAACCTAAGAAGGAGCTGTTTGGCTCATGTGAAGTTCAGTTGGATCATCTTTATCTGTTGGATCTGAATAAAACTGTAAGCTCTAAGGTGTGTGTTTCTTCTCCAGCTTCGGCTTTGTGGATTTTGACAATGAAAATGACTGCAAAGCAGCCAAGGAGGCCATGGAGGATGGAGAGATCGATGGCAGCAAGGTGACGTTGGACTACGCCAAGCCCAAGGGTGAAGGCGGCTTCCGCGGAGGAAGAGGCGGCGGTGGCGGCTTTGGGGGCCGCGGTGGCGGCTTTGGGGGCCGCGGTGGCTTCAGGGGAGGCCGTGGAGGAGGCAGAGGAGGAGGAGGAAGGGGTTTCAGCCGTGGTGGTGGACGTGGTGGTTTTGGAGGTACGGAGAGAGAAAAAGACATCTGGATCACCCAAAATGTTTTGCTATCAGTTCATTAACCGTTTTTGTTCCTTCTATTTAGGTGGAAGAGGTGGTGGATTTGGAGCAAAACCTCAGGGGAAGAAAATCAAGTTTGATGATTAAAATCTGTGTTTTACATTTGAATGGACTCTGTTTCACCATCTTCTGAACTTTTGGACATTCCAGGAAGTGTCATTGATTATTTAACGGTAAATGGGCTTTTTTGTTTTTTGCCCGTTTGCATAGACCCCTCACACCTACTGTACCCTGTGCCAGAAGCATACTTTGGACCTTTTTGAGCTTTTCAGTGTAAAGTGTGAGGACTGAATGTCCCAGAAGAAAGCCTGCACTCGTTTCCTACCCAAACAGTCTTTTGCTGAAGGATTGAAGTGGATGGAGTCTGGCAGGAAGGGTTGTGAGAGAAAAAAAAAGGAAAGATGCTTGTCCAGTCAGATATATGGTGTAAATTTAAGCAGTTTGTATGATTTAATTTTACCTTTTTTTGTACAAAAAACAAATTAACTCATTTATCCATACATTTTTGTTTTTATTTTTGTCATGCTTTCTTTAGATGTTAAGTTTTACTGTTGTTTTCATAGTCCATGCTCAGAAGTTATTGGATGTTTGTTATGGTTGTTAAACGAGGCTGTGACTGAGTCATGGATAAAATCTAATCTATGTAACAAATGTTTGTAGAACATTGAGTATTTTTTTCCTCAAGATTTTCACGATAAAAATAAACCTCATAAGTTGTGATTTTTAAAGGTTTATTTTTATTTTACATTTCATTAAATCTAAGTAAAACTTGCAGTTTTGTTCATTTGAACTTAAGTTGCCTGGTTTGAAAAAAGCTTAAAATGTTAACAAAACCAAACATGTCCTGTTTTCAAACGTCTCACTAGGGGGCATACTTGTCATGTTTTAGGATTTGTGCTTTTGTGTAAGATTCAGCCCACAAATTTAGTGTGGAATAAGGTAATGGAATGTTACAGATTTAAAAGTAAGATTAAATCTTGTGCAAATTTAAATTGAACTCTGATAGAATTATTGCTTTTATAGGGCACATACAGCTAGCTTCTCAATCCACACAAATTCAAATTTGTTTTACGATAATATACTGGTAATAAATTGGTCTATTTTAACCAATCAATGCTAAATCAAGAAATATATGAACATGGATATGTCAAGCTGAAGATATGAACTGATAGGAAAATGAAAACATGTATATATAACAATACTTTTATGTATCGTAAATGCCATTAAAATTTAAAGCCAAAGGCTTATCTGCATTTGAAAATATACAGACACGGAATCCATCAAATATTAAGTCGTCAAATAGTTTGATTACTTGATAGGGAGTGGGAGTAATCACCTGTCAAATATTACCTTCAGGGACTTTGTGCTGGGAAACGACAATATCCTTATGGGAAATCTTTCACTTAAATCCTAAATAAATGATGACAAATCTAGGACATTTGTCTAAAATCACTCAATATGAAGAAAATAAAGAATTTCAGTAAACGTCCATGAGAAACAGTGAGGCACAGAATACTATCTGCATAAATGTTGAAACTGGTTCTGTCCAGAGTCCCACACTATTACTTTGAGCACTACTTAAGTCTACATCTATGGCTTTATCCAAGTTCCTTTACTACTCCCTATAGTGTGTTTGCCATTTTCTCACTAGATTGGGGAATATATACCACAATTCACTGAACAATTTTTGCGAAGGACATTTTTTAAATTATTTTTTAACAAACCGTTTTCATAAGTAGTTGTCATAAAACGCTCATTTCAATTAGATTTTCATTTCGTAAAATCAGTGATGTCATATTCGCCATTAAAAAAAACAAAAAAAAAGTAGTGAGCATGGTTTTTGGTAGTTAAGGATTAGGGTAGGAATTCAGGCACATCATACAATTCTAAAAACCAGTGACAGAATTTTCCCAGAAGCCAATGCAAAAACTAGTGTGCATTGATGCTCACTAGTTGCTCACAATAGTGAATACAGACCACAGTGCATTGAATTTTCTAATTTTTGTTTTTATATCATCCAAGTTTTTTATCACCACACACCGGATTCACAAATAGTCTCTGTAAAATGTTCACATTTATTAGGTTCTAACTTTAGCAAATGGGTGGCGTTTATAACCAAAAAGTTGTGAGTGTGTGTCTAAATTTCATTAAAATCCAGGGCACTGGATAGTCCAGCACTATATAGTCTTTTAGGAGATACAGAGTATTGAGGGAAATCGGACACAGCATTAGACTTCCCTCTGATCCCCTTTGAGCGACCCCTTCAGGGAAATTGGATTTCCAGAAGCCTAAATACAGAAAGCAGAAATTGCACATATATGCAAAAAGTACTTCATACATTATTTTCTTTCTCTTTGTTATTGGGAAGTTGTAAAGTTTGATGGCATGGGGAACAAAAAATGTTCTTTTGTCTGTCCTACACCTCGGGAGGAGCAATGTTTCACTGAGCAGAATCCTCTGTTTGGTGATGATGGTGAGCACGGGGTTACTGTCACGTCCAGAATGTCCAGCAGTTTGCCCTATATCATGTCCTTTCTGCCATAGTCAACAGAGAGTCCAGTTTCATGCTAACACCAGACCCAGCCTTCCTGACTGATTAACTTGTCCAACCTAGATGTGTCATTGAATGTGCAGGCGCCTCAGCACAACAAAGAGAACATTACAGAATGGTCAAACATCCTCAGCAGTTTGCTACAAATGTTAAATACTGCAGTCTTCACAGGAAGTACATCCTGCTCTGTGTCTTCCTGTACAGCTGGTTGGTGTTAAATATTCAGTCCAGTTTGTTATCCAGCTGAGGTATTTGTACTTTTCAGCAGCCTTCATCTCAGCTCTCTCTAGCAGGAGCGCACAAGGTCTTGGTCTAGATCTCCCAAAATCAATGACCATCTCTTTTATCTTGGAAGAGTTAAAATCTAGGTGGTTGGTGTTGTAACAAGCAGCAAAGTCTTCTACTCCTCTCTGTCACCCTTACTGTCACCCTTAATGCACCCAACAATTGTTGTGTTGACAGTATACAGTTCTGAGCTGTAGAAGTTAACGATGTACGGGGTGAAAAGAGCAGTAACCCTGAACCCCGTGGGGTTCCAGTGCTGCATACCAGTGTCCTTCCCTCTGATGCACTGTGGCCTGTCAGTGAGGCACCCAGTCCTCCTAGCAGGGGTCTGGAATGGTTCAGAAAGAGGATTTTCACTGTTCTAGGCCTCTCAGCCAGATGGGAGTGGACTCTGTGTATCTGGTAGAGAGTTGCATCCTCCACACATACGCACCTGGTTTGCAAACTGCAGGGGGTCATGGACATATTGCACCTGGAGGCAACCCAACTGCTTTTGGGCAGAAGGCGGGGGGTGGGAAGGGGTGGGGGCACACTCTTCATCACACTGCACCTTCTGTGACTGTGGTAGATCTCTGATTGTAATATCACTGGTTTAGTTCCTCCCATGCCCGACCATGTGTCGTAGTGTTTTTTTGGCAAGAAACTGAAACCCACATTGCTCCTGGTGGTGCCAGTGTTTGGGAGCGGAGCTGCCATCAGATTGTGAATGGGTGTCTGCATGGGTAAACAGGGCTGGGACTATAAAGCACTTTGGGCCTTCAAGGAAGGTAGTAACGTGCTATTTTGTTTACGTCATTTACCTTTTACCCTGAAGAGGTCGCCAGTCCGTTGCAGAGCCATAGGACCACAAACACACACTGACATGCACACCTAGGGGCAATTATAGAGTCATTAATTAACTATGAAACATGTTTTTAGACTTTGGGAGAAAGCTGGAGTGCCTGGAGAAAAACCCTAAAATGCTTATTTACAAAGTAAGGTCCCAGCTATGACAAAAACATCCATACTTAAAATGCTAAGTTTATTCAGTTTAACTGACATTAGCTGGTGACTGGGTTTCATCTGCTCAACAATGACCCTGAGCTTTGGCAGCTTTTTCATGTCAGTGACACCCCCACATGAGGGACAGTGGTAGGCTGTCATCCAGCACCAGCTTCTGAACAAAATCTTTGTTGCTGAAGGTGGCTGGGAGGAGGCTGTGATGATGGAACCACTGAATAACTCCATTTAGTTGTTTGCTAACTCAATGCTTGAACACTGTCAGACTTCCGGCTACATTTTCTGTGTGGCGTCTGCCGTCTAGGATGACCTGAGTGCTCTATGAAGCTCTGTCAAAATTGTCACTGTTTTGTTTATACGAGCATGTAGGTTTTCGTGAGTTATTTAGTCAAGCAAAACATTGATAAAAATGCAAACAGCCCTACTTAATATTTCTGCCAAGATATACTGTAGACTAATTAAAATTCACTTTTTTTTAACTTCTGCTAAGAAGTGCGGTTTAATTCAATGTTCAGAAACATGCAAGTGAATCTTTAATTCTCAAGGGAAAATTGCTCTAGGCAAATTAACTTGGATTGACATGTACTTATCAGATTAACGCAGTGACCTGTTAAAACATTTATTTTTGTGATATCCTTGTTTGTTTTTCCAACACTTGACACACTTCACAGTTGGTTAACTGGCATGCAACCTCACCCAACCTGCTCTACCAAAAGAATGATTTATTTAGTCGTGTAAAATTTATAACTAGGTGACTGACATGATTCATTTGCATTTTTTTTTATGATTCTGCTTCGAATTTCAGTAAAACTATTGTCACATGTGCCAAAATGCCACAGTGTGGTGGCATTTGTTATCGGGAGGCGGCAATTAAATTTTTACACGCTGCCCAGCGGCCGACGAGGTCTTAAGACCTGGCAGGCGGGTGGCAGGAAGGCAGCAGCGGGATAATTGACTAATAGGAGGGTCTCCAAGATCCCTAAAATCGTCTGATGATTGGCCGATTTCAGACTGCCACCATGCAGCCACCCCCTGCCCCCGTGCTGTCGCCTCACTGCCACTGTCCAATCGTCAGAAATCGTATGGTAGGAGTACGGGCAGTCAACAATGGCTGGGGTTCAAATAGTAAGACAGCATTGATGCTGCACAAAACTCATCATGACGTTGATAGCACCACAGTGACTCAGAGGTCTGCGTCTTGACGAATTGCGTTTGATTCTGAGAAGAACACGAAGAAGACAGAACATTGTGCTTTCTTGGGAGGCATGTTATCTAAGAATGTGTAAATTGACAAGATTATAATGCGCGCTCAAAATCTGAGTTGCAAAAGATCAGTGGTGCTATTCGGCACCACTGACCACCTCTGTTGGTTGGCTGTTGGCCGGTGCCACTTGATATGGACGGCCGCTGTCCAGAGACATCTAAACATCGTCCAGTCAGAGCTGCTGCCGGTCGGGGTCTGGCTGCCACCACCCTGTGGTTGGTTTCATATTGACGTCATCCTGACTGACTGCCGCCATCTTCATTCAACATAAGATTACCATTGATTACTGGTAATCTTTGATTAGATGAACGTTGCAATGGTAATCTAATGTTGGGTGTATTAGGTCAGAGAACTTGCCTCAGTTTCTCTGAATCTTTGGATGCTGTTATGCATTACAGTGTTTCAGTAGCCTCTGCCCATTTAGACTTCTGAGAGCCATCTATGACATGTTAGCCATGACATAATCTGTCATGGATAATTGTAATGCACACTTAAAATAAGTTGCAAAATGTTCTCTTTTTTTGTTACTTTTCAGTAATTTGTTGCACTTGTCCTAATTATCTTAAGACAAGTTTTGTGCTTCAAATTTAAATTGCAACACTGAGCATTTGAAACCAGCTGTGTGCTGATGTAATACATGTACTGCATTTCTGTTTAAGGTCATGAAGGTGGTGATGCTCTTGCAGGCCTTTGAAGAAAGTTGAGTCCTTCTGTTAAAGTCTACATCTCAGTCTAGTTCACTGATCATTAAAAACTTTCTCCAATTAGTGTCAGTAAATATGAAGATCCTGGTAGCGTATAGTGGAGAACGATGGCTGTGTTCTTCTTCAAAGCTGACAATCATCACCACAGTGACAAATGTTCTCGGGAAACTAACCAAAAAAAAATCAAAGATATTTGGCCGCAAAACATTTTCATCCTGTTTTTATACTCTGTAATGCAGCATGTTAATATTTTATTAATGGGATTCATTTCCTTTTTTATTTGCAGACTTCCAGAAGGACTGGTTCAGCTGAATCTGGATGGACATAAATAAAGACAAGGCAGTGTGGTATAGCATAAACAAATAATCCTTTTTAAAGAATCTGTCGTGTTTGTAAATGTTCCTCTTACTTGTTGGGTTTAAACCAAATATTTATTTGCTTTTCTGCACAGATTTCCAACTTCTTGTGAAATATAATAAAATTAAATGAAATTCCTAAGTTGCTAATTGTGCATTTTTAAATTATCAAAATGTGTTGAATCCTTTTAAGATAAATTTGCATGATCACTTCTCTGTGACTGAGATATTTGTTTCTTCATACTTCGTAAAAGCTGCCATACCTGCTTAATTCTCTTTATGAAATTTTTCCAGCTTAAACCACTCATTACTCACTGACAGGTGACTTCTGAATTGCCAGGGAATGAGGATATACATCTATGTAGAAACCTGTCTTCAATCAAGGAAGAAAAAGAAAAATTCTGTGTCTTGTGAAACTCCCTGAACTCTTGTGACTTCATTCAGCCTTCAACTGGGCACAGTTTTCCATCAATCCTGGTTTGTTATTGGACTTTGTTAAACAGCAATACCGACATTACTCTGAATAAATAAACAACAAATCAAAGATAAAGTCTTCTTAGGATGAACTTGATGACCCACACTGATGAATGACTCGGCCACACAACCTTGAACGTCATTTCACTCTGAGGTTTGACATCAGATTGTTTCACCATTGTTCAGAACAAAGGCAGAATTGAAATAGAAAAACCTAAAACCGTGCTTGTTTTTTTTTCCAACACTATTCTCATGAAAGCTAATATGAGGAGGTCAAGTTTTTCTTTGTTTCTTCTCCTTTTCTCTGTCTGATTGTAAAAAAGAAATGTACTTCTAACCCACTTTTTTAAGGAGGTCAACTTATGCTGCATATCATGTTTACATACTAGCAGTATCCACCTTTGCAGTTTTACTGTAAACGATGAAATGATCCAATTACTTGGTGGATAAAACTTAAACAGTATAAAATGTCACACCAAGTCAAAAATAAATGAACAGACACAAAGAAAGTAATGTTTAGTTTAAAAACCATCAGTAATGTATTCAGAAAAAATCAGATAATCTAGTCTTTACTGCCACACCCAGGATGTATAAAAAATATACTTTAATCTCTGTGTTTCTGGTATATCAAGCTTCCTTCCAAGAAGCAAATTCAACAGTTGGGAACTAAGTGGTTGAAATTCTTCCTTGCAGTCACATGACTGAAACACCTTGCAGTCATTGAATTGACAATGAACTCTTGTTAAAACCAGATATTGTTGAGGGAAATGTGAGGCCATATTAACCCTTGTGCTATCCTAGGCACTTTAACATTGGGAGTTGGGTCATCTAGACCCACTAGACAGTGCGATGAACCTTTTTTCTTCAATAGTTTGTGATCTTAACTGGTGTCCATGGATTACATGAAATCTTTCCACCTTTATCCACCTTTGTCATGGTAGGAAGAACACGTCAATGTAAGGGTGGGGTTTTACATGGCTTCTTTTCAAAACAAAAGACTCTGTATGACTTGTGCTGCACTTAAAATACTTGGATTTTGTTCAATAATTGACAGTTTAATTTATAACCCAGTGCGCTGTAACCCTTGTGCTATCCTAGGCACGTTAACATTGGGAGTTGGGTCATCTAGACCCAGTAGACCAGTGGTCACCAACCCTTTCGAGACTGAGGGCTATTTCATAGGCACTAAGTGGTATGAAGGGCGCCACAGGACCTGTTTACTTTACCCCCCCCCCCCTCGCACACACAAACACAATTTGAAGACGTCCTTTTGTGTGCCCTATTTTTATTTGCTCATTTTACACACAAAAACATGCATGAATTTTCTAGGCTCGTATTACATGGGGGTGAACTCAGTTGCAGAAGGGGGGGTCTAAATCCAAAACACACTTTAGGTTGCGGGCCGAATAAGATAAACATTTATTGAACACACTAAAGCTTAACTTTTAAAACTTTAACTTAACTTTAACTTTTTAAACATAAATGTGAAAATCATGTTTAGGTCTCATAAAACATCAAAAACTAAATTACAGAACTCATCACTGGGATTACGCCAAAATTATTTGGCATTTTCCTAATTTTGTGCAATACCAACGGTAAAAATTCTCCAAAATCCTCAAAATCACAAACAAATTGTCTATTGTTTATTCATGGTCTGAAAAAGTGCAGCTGTTTTCCAGCCTGCATTACCTGCTGTCTTTATTTATACGTTACTATCACCAAGTAAAAAAACGTAAAAATAAATGTATATGGAAAAAATACAGACAAGTATTAAAAATGTCCGCAATATTTACAAGTATGAATAAAATTCTTTGAAATTACAATCAGTGCATTAATCAGAAAGTCCAGATTTTTGTCAATTAATTGTTATCGAATTTTAATTGTATTCCAATTTAAAGGGTTAATGTTGATATTTTTCGATTTGAGCCAATTATGTAAAGAAGACCAAAACTCTTTTACATGAAAACATTCAAAGAAAAGATGTTCTACAGTTTCTACATCATTTCCACAAAAGATAAAAAGATCACTATCCCAGTTAAAGCGAGAATGTAAAAAATGATTGGAAGGGTAAATATCATTTAACGGGAATGCTCAATCTTCACTAATTCTTAAAGGTGAAACCTCAGATTAATGGATTACTCAACCGTCTCAACCTATTCTCTAAATCTTTACATCACATGAATCATAAGAATTTCCAGACATTGTGTAATTTATTTGATCTATTTAAACTTTTGTTATAGACCCTTATTTTTATTGATTATTTTTTTAGGTCATATTAATAATAATAATCCATTTTATTAAAAGCGCCTTTCAAGAAACCCAAGGACACTTTACAAAACAAAGGTTAAGGTTATATTTTTTTTCGTATTTGTTTTTTTGTCTACCTTTATCTCAGAGATATTGTTGTCATTGACAGACATGCCATGATTGATTGTTGAATATTTGCTTCAATTAAAAAAAATAAAAAAATTAAAATTGGCGCATTCCCTGCGGGCGCCACAAGGGATGTTCGGGGGCGCGTGTGCGCCCGCGGGCACAGGGTTGGTGACCCCTGCACTAGACAGTGCGCTGAACCTTGATGATTTGTGATCTTCACTGGTGTCCATGGATTACATGAAATCTTTCCACCTTTATCCACCTTTGTCATGGTAGGGAGAACACGTCAATGCAAGGGTGGGGTCATCTCAGATAGCACAAGGGTTAAGTACAAATTTTGGCTGTGCTTACTGACCTCAAACGGATTTTTGTGCTACACAGTGTTTAAAGGTCTGTCTAAACGTTTGACTTTGGTAAACTATGAAGCCGCACTGCTTGTTGGATAGTTGGAGCATTACCTGGCAGAGTGATCCAAACTGTGCATCAGCTTTTTTGGGAATGAATTGAGTAAAATTTGACTTGTTGGACTGTTTAGTCTTGCTATTTAGTCAGAAAAATACATAACTTTTTCAAATTAAAAACGTTTTATTTTTCTTTAACTAGAGAGCCACATGTGGCTCTGGAGCCATAGGTTGCAGACCCCTGACCTAGGTCATAATGTAAAGATACTAAGTCAAACATGTGTCTCAAAATCTCAGTATCTCAGAAATGTGACTAAGTCAAGTAGGTGAACTAAGCTAAACAAACAGGCAAAGTTCTAAATCAGAATTTCAAAAAAATGTCTGCATTTTCGAGTCATTTGAAAATCATGCAGGAAGCCAGTTGCTGGGTGACTTGGTTGATGGTGAGTCACTCAGACAGTAATATTGGAGCTAAAGGGGACAGGTAGATGACATTTGAGGATTCCAGCACATGCTCATATTGTCTGTTTTAATATACAAAGGCATGGCAATAAATATTTACAAAACAGAAGAGTATTAAAAGAATTTAAAATGTTTTTCTGTTGAAATGACCATGTGTAACTTGAAGGTTTATTGTGTTCTAAACACCCACACAAACAGAGATATTAAACAAAGCTGTATTGTACAATTTAGTTTGAACTTTTCTTAAATGAAATATATGAATGTCAATAATTTACTCTTTCAATTATTTTATATTTTAAGAAACTTTTACTTGGAAACGCTAGTTGTGTATAAAATACCTTAGATGACATTTCTCAGCTGTGCTTTTGATAGGTAGCGTATTTATTTATTCTATTTTATTTTGTTATATTTTTTTTTATTACCTTAACCAAATCTAGTTAGTTGCATGATAAAACTCTGGAAATATTTGGGTCATGGTGTTTTACAGAGATGTGGGATTCTGATAGGCTCCATATCAATAAAAGAAAACTATTTTGAACATTTTTATTCACAAATTACATCCTATGCAATTTTTACACACATTCACATAATTTAGACATCATCACATACTTCAATAAAGGTATAGATTATCATGTAGAACTTCAAAAACCTTTGTGTTCTTGTTGCATTAAATTAAATGTAAGAACCACGTGCATCCCTTTCAACTGGGGAAGCAATTTAAATGATAAAATAAGCTCGTACCAGCAAACATTTACTTCACAGTGTCTTGTATGCTTTGTGGCAAATTCATATCAAATACAGCACATTCAAATCCACAGACAGCTGGGTTGAAACATGATAAATATTCTGGTTATAGTTTGCAGTAGTTTCAAAGCAGGAGACACTCACATCCAATTGCCCCTTTTCCATACCGGGAGTACAAACGTATCTGAAATTCCAAAGGGGAATTCAACCATACGATACCACTGAGAGAAGCCAATGATAAGGGTATGTTTTAGTTAGACTTAAGTGAGGTAGAGAGTTGTGCCTTCATCTAAAGTGAAATCATTGTCACATACCTTATAGCTAAAGAGTACAGCACCTAGAGAAAAGAAAGTAGATTATTGATTTTAACCCCTGTTTTAGCCTTCAAGTTAACCTTACCTGATTCCTTCTTTGTGATATTTTTGCATGCATATAATAAAACAACTAAACATATAGTTATTTAACATGTTTCCTCCTAAAACAAAATTTAGTGTTGTTCCAGTAATGGGCTCAGTTTCAGAGTGACAGGTGACCATGATGCTAGTGTCAAATTCAACAAATCCCCTCAATATAAAAAACAAAAAACTCTTCTCACCACAAAGTATGGAACAAGGATGAAACAGAAGTATTTCATTTGTAATAAATGGAGGGGCCTTGCTGAATATTTTAACATCATAAGTTAAAGACATAAAAAAAAAAAAAAACAATGTCCTCTTTGGTTTGTCCAGTAGTCCCATTTGCTGTATCTGCATTTTAAAGCTGATCGTATGAGTTCTTCCAAATTAGAAAACAAAAACAAGAAAGTCCCAATTTACTCAAGGTTTGAGTAAATTCCTCCAGGACTGGCGTTGGTGTGCAGAATCAGCAAATTCCAAGATTCCCCTGGTCTCTCTCCACATAAAAGAGAGGGATTTGGGAAGTTTGCCACACCTGTACTGAAATTTTATTCACTTTTTTTGCATTCACTAAAGTGAATCTCAGTTTTCTTTTCTATCGGCTATAGAAGTTCAACTTTCTGTGAGCAGACCAGGTCACTGTTGACCAGATGCCACATGTGCATAAGCTCTGGTGGAAGCAGTTTGTGCACCACAATCATGTTTTTAAAGAAACAAGGCTCTCTGTTCAGCCTGCTCTTTCTATTCTTCACTAAGCCAAACGTCTTAAAGGCATTGTGTTTCGTCGGGGTCACGTGGAGCACCTCCAGACACATGCCCAGGAAGACATCATCAATTGGAAAAAGCTCCAGTGTATTTGCAGCCCTATCAAGTCTCCTGGCCAGAGGCCCATCCATGAGGAAACCCCCTCCGCCTGCATACGGAGGGTAGTAAGTTTCATTGTACAAAGCCTCTGGGATGTAATATTTGTTTTCCTTTTTGCGAATGGGCTTAGCTTTTACAAGAACGTCCCCTACGAACATGTTCTTTTCGTTTTTGATGCTTTCCAGATACTCAAAAATGTTCTCCACACTGACGAAGACGTCATCATCTCCCTTGAAGACATAACGCACGTTGGGGCAGTAGGTGTGGAACCACTTGAGAAAGTGAGTCTCTTTAAGTGTCAGATTGAAGAAACTATCTAAGAAGTCCCACTGGAGAATGTCCCCATAGATTTTGTCTTCATATTCCACTAGTTTCTGATGGTTTTCTCTTTCTGCTTCGTTGGAAGGTTTGCCAAGGAGGAAGAGAGTCTTTACCCTCTTACCATCTAACACTTGTTCTTTGCCCCAGGTTTTTCGAATGACCTCTCGACGGTCGTGCTGCGTTGCCACGGATTTTATGACAATGAGCAAAAATATCTCCCCTGAACACTTCTCTGGGTGGTTAAAGACCATGGGAAATAAGCGACAGTGGCGATAAAGCAGGAACTGCTGGAAGTTGCTCCCCAAGTCTCGGAACCACGACTGTTGTGAGAGGTTGAGGTTGGGACTACAGTTCAAGGTGGTCACGTCCCAAGAGGTAGGGCTGAGGCCCTCAGTGGCAGGAAGCTTTTCAGAGGGAGCTGTAACTATCAGCTCTGGCTGCTGCTTCTGCTCTGCGACGTCCCAGAAATCTTTTACACGGACCGAAAAGATATGTTCCTCTTTTAGGGCCGCATTTGGCTCCACTCCATCAGAAGCATGCATGCGAACCTGCCTCTCCAGCTCGAAGCGAGACTTCATATCGATGCTCCCTCTATGGACGACAGTCAGAGCCACAGCAGCCAAGAAGAACATGACAGTTGCTCTCTTGCAAAATCTCCAGCGTTCACGATTATTCATTCTAGGAAAAAAAAACAGAAGGAAACAGGATCAGACACATTTTCCTGGAGTTTATATTTAAATTAGCGTTTCAAAATACAGTTTTTGTTTTACATTCCCTTTTCAGAATTATTAGCTGGGTAAAAAATGCCTGTGGCTTTTAGGTAATAATCATATAAACACATTTTCATTACAAATATGTGTAAAAATGTTATGTCACAAAAGCAAACAAAAGGCAAATCAATGTTTACAACCTCAATTTGATTACAGAAAAGGTCTATTTAAAATCAGTATGACCAAATATCATGCTAAAGAATGCCTGAAATCTAACAGACGTTCTCACATTTTCATCATGGCAGGCTGGCCCCTATCACTCACAGAGACATTCCTGTGTACCCCCAACCCCCCCATCCACAACTGTGGCTAGTTCAGGGAAGAAGTTGGGAGAATATTTAAATAAAAAAAGGATGTAGAGTCCATCCAGCCAGCTTTACATTACCATGGAAAAAGGAAGACAAACTTATTTGCATGCAACATACAAAATGTAAATAAAATAAATAGGGGAAAAATCTTAAAACAAACCATGAACAAGTTCTAAATGTGGTTTTATGTCTCATTTTGAAGAAAAAAATACAGTAAAAAAAACGAAATCACTGCATCTTTATAGTTTAATAGTTTCAAACTGTCATCTATCAAGATGAATGAAGAGACTATCCTTCCTTATGAGTGTTGAACAAACTTGCTGGTACAGATAATAATAGGGAAAAAAAAGGAGGAAAGAAAGGAAACTTACTTTCTCCGTAATGCTTCACAAATACGAGAAACGGAACCAAAACGGTTTACTTTTCTTCGGTTGGTAAATAAAATATAAGATTTATCCTTTAATGAAGCAAGTGCTGCTGTCCTCTTGCTCCTGGAGGGAGGATGATCGCTCGGAATCTGCACCGGCGTGGTGCACGAGCTCCGCAGCTTTTAAAGGCTCCACACTACGCGTGCGCGTAACCTGCGTACCAGGATGTGGAGGAGAGATGGACGCAAGACTGCAAAATCCCTTTAAGACAAAGCAAACAGACGGTTTCTTTGGTTAATATCTTTAAAGGCTGAGCAAACGACATGTTCTTTCCATCCTCGTCTAAGATTATTTGAAGTTTATTTTTTCTCATGGTAACTTTAGTCCATCCAGTCTAAAGTTAGTAAAACCCTGAATAGGAAACACGTTCTTTTAAAGGCGGAAATCTTACATAAAACAGAAAATATCACTTAAGAAATAAGCCCTTTGAGGTCAGAAGGTTTTATTATTATTATTATTTTTGAGCAATACTTACAACACTGACTCTATATTTTCTAAAGATTTCCTTACTTGGTTTGTCTTAAACTCAAAATGGCTTAAATTACTCCTGTTAATAATATCAACACAGACATAATTCAATATGTAAGCACATAAACATTTAAAATTATTTTTTGTTGATAAAAAATAATTCTCTCCTTTTCCCTCAAAAATCTGAAGTTCAAGCTCTGACAGTGTATGTCAGAAAATACCTTTAGCAATGAAACCATTTTTTCCCTGATGAACGTGTTTGTTATATCTCACAGATTGTGCTGTTTGTCGACGAGAACAAGGTTCAAGGTTTTTTTAATCCTTTTTACAAGTAGAGAAACGAACCATCAAGACCAGCATCATACAACCAGCATGAGCCTTCTGATGTAATAAAAGCAAATGGAAATGGTCTAATCTAACTTGCTAAATATGTATTGATATTCAAATGATTTTGAAACAAATAGTACACTTTAAAACACATGTTGAGAACATTTTGGTACAGGAAATAAGCTGCAGTAAACCAAAGTTTAAATGTGTACAGAAAATCTCTATTTTAGCATAAGCATTAAACTGTGAAAGTGTCTCAAGAGTTCCAGGATTTACAGTACAGACCAAAAGTTTGGACATACCTTCCCATTCCTTTGAATGAGAAGGTGTGTCCAAACTTTTGGTCTGTACTGTCTTTTAAATCATTTGATTTAAGAAATTAAGAAAAAAACTTTTTTTAAAGTATTTTCTTTGCAATATTATTTGGTTATTGATTCATTA
Organism: Oryzias latipes; assembly: GCF_053564925.1. Lineage (NCBI taxonomy): Eukaryota > Metazoa > Chordata > Actinopteri > Beloniformes > Adrianichthyidae > Oryzias > Oryzias latipes. Next base: position 14,254,459 of record NC_136240.1, read on the forward strand.
TTGATTTTCTATAATCTAAAATACTGTTACTAAATATTTCTTTACTTTTTATGTAAAGAACCCAGAGATGGTTATTTGTTTTTACTAATTTCATAAAGACTGTTATTACATATTTTCTGATTCTGATTATTATTATTTTTTTGGTGAAGAACCCAGAGAGGAGTATTTGATATCAGATTGGGTTATTAATATTTTTGTTATGTGTGGCTTTCAGTTTACATTTTGGCACCCCTGCGACTGTCACACTTTCTCTGTTTCAAACTGACACCGGCCCCCGATCAGAGAATGGAAAGGTCAAGTGGCCCTTGCTGGAAAAAGTTTGGGGACCCCTGGCGTAGAGGGTTAACTCAAACATTAGCTCTGGTCTTAAGAGGTTATACACCTTAATGATTTTGACCTAAAAAAATGTAATCTTTATATGTTTTTCTCCTGAAATATATACAATTCCTGCTCTGACATTTTAAATGTAAGTCAGAAGTGACCTTTAACACTGAAGTCTAAATGTTTTCCGGATGAACAAGTTTATCTCACATGTTGGAACAGATTGTGTTGTTCGTCAGAGAGAACAAAATTTATCATCAAGACCAGCATCATATACAATCAACATCAGCCTCTGAGGTGATAAAAGCATAAACAAACAGTCCCATCTAACTTGAATATCTGTTAATATTGAAGTGATGCTAAAAAAAATTTAAGATTTAAAATTTAAAAGTTGAAAACATTATGATATGGCTACAATTAAAGTTTGAATTTGTGTGGAAATGTTATCATCTTTTAAATTTTATTGTCAAAATGTCTTTCGAGAGTTTTCATGTTAGAGAAAATATTTGCTTGCAAGATGATATCTAAATCTGAGTGGATTTGCATGTTGATATTTGCATGTACTTAAAGTCTCACTCCAATCATCTTCTGATCTTGTGTAAAAGTGTTCCCAGTCATCTTTCAATTATGATTTTGCCGTTTTTAGCCTAAATAATAAAAAAAAAAAAAACTGTTATTTTTTAGGACATAATTTCTGCAGAGCAGCAGTTATTCTGAATTCCCCTCCAAGCTGTTGTCGAGACAGCGTAAAGGCCCGTACACACCGGGATGAATATTCGCCAGCCGTTATTCGCCAGTGTGTTCACACCCAGGCGATTTTCGCTGACGATGAGCCGAGCGAACATGCAATTTCATTCCCTGACATTAGATAGCGCTTAATGTAAAACAGAAATACCCCTGTACACAAGGTGGGACTGCGCAACTTTACGCTTCTTAAAGTCGCTTTTCACTCAGAAGAAGAGAGCAAGTATTTACGCGCTTGTCAGAATCAAACAAAGAAAACATGAATATTTCCAGCACCAGTAGCTCTAGCTCCAGTTCCAGCGATGAAGAAATTATTGTTCTGTTGAATTATGAAAGACGTCGATTTTGGGTACATTCCATAGTTACGAGAAGAACATGGGGAGTTTTATCGACTGGTACAAGAGCTGAAAATGTATCATGAGCGTTTTCGGGGATATTTTTTTCGGGGATATTTTTTCCGTCGGTGAGTGCATCTTCTTCGTCTTATTTCTTCGCGGCAGTGTAGACGCTACTTGGCGTCTATCTTCTTCGCCGTGACGTATGTGTGCTCAGCAAGACAATGTTGTATTTGAGCGCCCCCAAGTTTTGTTTTACTGTAATTTCAGAAGCTCCAGACACGTGTGCAAAAGCGCCATTCTCATTGGTCGTATAGTTTTTGACGCGGCGTGTCAAACCAAAAAAACAACCCCGAGGCGTTTCTTAAAAAATGACGCTTTACGCGTGGCGTTTTCCGTGTCGGTATGCACACTCACATTGGTGCCCTTTGTTTAGTCACGAGGCGTTAAACGTCGGTGAATATCGGGCGCGAAATTCGTCCCGGTGTGTACGGGCCTTAAGCCTGCCCAAACGTCCCATCATCCCTTTGTTTACACATTCTCCTGCCAGCTTACAGTCCCTCACAACCCCAAGATAACATTACTGGTGCAACAAAATGCAGGCAATACCGGAGCTATCCAGCCGTGCATTTTTGAGCCAGAGGCCAACTCAGACGAGGTAAATGAAGATGTTAATGTGTCTATTTGTTAACAAGTGGATGCATCTAAATGGAGTGGAGCAGGGAGCTTGTTACCCCGCCGTCTTTAGCACCTACATCACTGCTACAGGCTTCTGATTCACAACAATTTGAACAAAGAAATACTTAAAAATGCAATTTGAAGATGAATTTTCTTTAGATGTGTCCTCCATTATGAAAAATATGTCTCATCAAACGTGTTGAAAATACCACAACATGATACTTATTGGAGTGGGTGTTTACCTGTGACATCACACAACACACCAGTTTTAAGTCTTTGTGTAGAGACTTGTTTAATTTTCCAAGTTGCTTGTAATGGAAACATACCCCTGAGATGATGAGCTGTCACAAAGTACAGGTTTCTTCAGCTTCCCAGCCATTCAAAGACTATGTGAGTTACCTGGCATCTCATGAATTCTTGTGTGACTGAATGATGCCACATCTAGACATCGCTCAAGTACACATTCTTTCAAAATGATTCACAAAGTACAGCAGAAAAAAGATTGAGACGTTTTTTTTTAAACAAGTTTATCTTGATGCTGGGAAAATAGTTTTTATTTAAGATTAAAAGAATAAACTTTTAGCTCTCTTCTCACTCCTCAAATTGTGTCTAAACTCTGAATAGCTTTGTTTCAATGAAAGAGCAACAAAATGTCTCCGTGGTTCAAAACAGGAATCTTTTGAACTGGACTCAGCCTGTGATTCAAAATCTCTCCTTCCTCTCCTTCTCCCTCTCCATTTCCTGGTTCTAGCCAGCCATCCTTCTCAGGCCCATATGCATCCTGTTGCTTGCTGATGGTGTTTTTTCCTTCACTTTTTCCCCCCTCTCCCCCTGGTTTGTTCTCTGCAATAACTGCAAAAAAGTTAGGTGGTGATGGACAAGTGAGTAATCCTTCCTTGCCTGATAAAACAAAGTCAGTTACGTCTGAAAGAGATGTCAGCTACCAACAAAAGCCACATTTTTTAACCCTTGTGCTATCTTAGATGATCCCACCCTTGCATTGACGTGTTCTTCCTACCATGACAGAGGTGGATAAAGGTGGAAAGATTTCATGTAATCCATGGACACCAGTGAGGTTCACAAATCATTGAAGAAAAAAGGTTCAGTGCACTGTCTGGTGGGTCTAGATGACCCAACTCCCAACGTTAAAGTGCCTAGGATAGCACAAGGGTTACACTCAGTGTTTTGACAGTACAACAATTATTGTTCCTTGTTCATCTAATTGTTTTCCAAATCAAAAAATCTGATAAAAAACAGCTAAAAAACAAAAACAAATGTTGCACACAGGCTTACGGGGCTCAGGGAACTGGATGGGTGGTACATGCTGGCGGGGCTCACTGGGGGCGTCTCTCTTTGGAGTTGTGTCGGCGCCCTCCATTCCATTTTTCTCGCATATTAGAAACCTTGATTCATTTAGGGCCTTGTGTGGATGGTCTGGTGGAGGGGGGGAATGGTGAAACATCTGTGCTCATCTTTCACTGGTCCGCCCCACAATTTTAACTTCCACTTTAGACACCACACACTGCATGTTAGCAGCACACACACAGCAAATACACACCACACACAGAGGGACGCCGGAGGGTGTGTGTGTGTGTGTGGGGGGTGGCGGGGGGGGGTGCTCTACTGCTTGGCAGCAGTGGGGCCCGTAACACTGGAGACCACCTATTTTACCTGCAGCACACACACAGTACACCCACACCACCATACATCGGTGGGGTTGGGGAGGGGCGGACTTGTCTTCACCCACCTGTTCCCCTCAGGGCGGGCTGGCTTGTGGGGATCCTGTAGGCTTGATTGGTGTTAGGGCGTGCGGCACTGGGGGGTTAATTGGCCGGAGGGGGTAACTGCGTGGCGACGGGGGGTGGGGGGGTAACCAGAAGATTTTGAGTGTGTATGTGTATGCATGGGTGGGACAGACCGTGGGGGCTGGCTCACCGAGATACCTTGGGGCTCTTCCTCACCCATCGCAGAGTGGGGAGGGCATTAGAGGGGGTATGGGAGGAGGGGTCGGAGATCATGGCAGGTGAGGAGGGCTGTAGAGGGTAGAGTAGTGTGTGTGATGTGTGTGTGGGAGGGGGGGTGGTGGAGCTGTTGTTGCGCGGTGATCTCTGGGTTGCTCGGGTCGGGTGCCGGGGCTGGGTTGTGGAGACGAGGCTCTGGCTGGGTGGTGGGTGGCTCATGGGTCCTCTGCGCCCTGGCTTCATCCTTGGCCCGCGTCTCAGTGTCCGGCACCCGGTGGCCCCCATGGCTGCCGGCCGGGGGTTCTCCTGGCCTGGGGGTCCCCCCCCCCCTCTCCTAGTCTGGCTGGTCGGGCTGGCGAGGATCATGTTCCCCTTACGAACACACGGTTCACTTCGGCAGCATGCATGCATCTCCACCCCCATGTGCACGTGCACACTACCAAACCGCCCCCTCTCTGCTTCATCCCTCCTCCGAACCCAAAGCATATTGATGGACAGATGTCTTCTGCTCATCTTCGTGCATGTAATATTTGCCGTCTCAGCAGATTTGGTATAATTGTTACACATCTCAAATAATAACTTATTCAAATCAGCGCTTGTATCCCCCACTTTCTCCACCTCTCTTCCGTTTATGCCCCCCCCGCCCCAACCTTTTTCCCCACTCCCTCCCCACAAACACTAGATGTAAAAAATAATAAAAAACAAAAACCGCTTCTCCTTCACATCGAAAGGAGCCAGTTGAGTTGGCTCGGGCATCTAGTCCGGATGCCTCCCGGACGCCTCCTTGGAGAGGTGTTCCGGGCATGTCCCTCTGGGCGGAGGCCCCGGGGAAGACCCAGGACACGCTGGAGAGACTACGTCTCTCGGCTGGCCTGGGAACCCCTCCGGGTCCCCCCAGAGGAGCTGGAGGAAGTGTTTTTCACATGTTCTTTAAGCTTTTTTTTCATGATGGATTACACACATAAAGAAAATTAAGCATAAAATTACAATTCTGACTATTTACTTATTCAAATTTTGTAAATTAGGAGCAGACACAAAAATGCAGTTGGGAAATGCTTGTAGGTGCGATGTAGAAGCTATTACGGCAAACCACAAGCTCCCACTCCAATCTGATTCATCTACTCTTAGATGACCAGATCCACGTCCGTCTTCATTTTCCCCTTTTGAGCTGGCGTCTGGCTCTACACTGTACGGCCGGATAGATCTGATATTGCTTTCCATTGGTGTTGTTGCACCGGTGATGTTAGGTTGGGGTGATGTGGGGCTGTGAGCTAGTGGGAGAGCATGTAAACAGATGGATGATGGGAAGGGGACAGCCTTACTCCGCTCCAACTATGTCGCCAAAAACTCAGAGGTGAATTTCTGATTAACTACTGCTGCTCTGCATAAACTATGTCCAAGAAAACCACAGTTTTTTTTTTTAATTTAGACTAAAAACAGCATATTTGTAATTAAGAGACCACTAGAAACAATTTTACAATAAATTCAACAGATGATCGGAGTGGGATTGTGAAGAATATTACTACAAACGTATACTGATGAAAAAGTTAATACGTTTAAGAAAGCTGTTATAAAGCAACAGTGCAAAAATAAATATAGCTCCCAGGTTACAGGACTAGGGGTCTGCAAGGTGCTTCAACCACTTCACTCTGCCTGTTCTGACAAATGACTTTGTAAAAGTGGTTAATCATTACTTCCTTGGTTACATTTAAGTCACATAAGAAATGAATTACACCCGTTGTCTAGAAATAGAAACGTAACCATGGAATCTTTGACCTTAGCTGGTAGAGTTACCTACCACAGACACCTAATCAACACTCCCCCTTTATTCTGGTTGTAGGTTAAAAAAAGGCTTATATAGCAAAAAGGCTTGGTAGTTCAAGGTGGGGCATTGATAAGATGTAAAACAGCGAAAAGGAAACTTTTGAGGAAATAAGTGATGCTCCAAGTGAGATTAGAAAACGTTTTGACAAGGGCTTACTTTTGAATTTAGAGACTGAAACTGAGAACTTTGAGAAGTCTTCAGGTTTGGGGGATTGCTGCCTAAAAAGACAAAGGAGGTCTGATGAGAGGGTGCGATAATTGCCCTTTGAACCAAAGGTAAACACTGGCCTCCTTTCTCAGTTAAAGGTTTTAGCAAAAATCCCATCTTTGCTAAACAATGTTTTTGAAGATAATTAAATACACATCTGTGTATATCTGTGTATTTAATTATGTGTTACATTTGTAAAGTCACACAAAATTATTCTTTTGTTTTGAGGGATAAGGACATTTTGGATGCATTTATGCACATCATTTCCAGCAGTTCTTGTTCTGAATGTGGGATGTATTTATTTTTTTAGCATGGTTTTAGCATGGCCATGACTGCCTCACTGTTTGAGCCAGAGGGTGCATCCAGCATGCTGTTGGTTTAGGTGTCATACCCCCCAGAAAAGAGTGAGTCATAGTTTCATAGTCGATGCTAGAATGGCCCTTGTTGGAGCTTTGAAATCAAAATGGCGCAAGCTCTGTCAAAGCTGCAGAACAAGCAAATGAGTTTCCTCTATCAGTAACACATTTCTGTGTTAGCACTGGGATGTCCTACTCTGTGATACAACGACAGAGCTTCCTCTAGACTGTTGTTGTATATTTTTGCAGGGACGTGTCTTGTTATAATTCATTTTTTTAACCTCAAATTTGTGTAACTACAACCTGACTTTGGTCTAGTGCACACGTTAAAAGTGCAAGTGGGTTTCCCTTCTAAAGGTTAGTGGCTGTTTTGTGGGCATTCCTGAGAAGGTCAAAAATATAAAAGCTGAACTCCAAAATGGCTTTGCATTTGAATGTGTTTGTGCAGAGGCCTCCTGGTCCTTTCAGATTATGCATTTTAAAAGGCAGGGTGTCCTTTTCTGTCTCCTTCAGTGCTCTTAACCAAAACAACCAAGCAGAGCCTGAAAGGGAAGACAAGTGTTTATGACAAAGTGCAGCTGTGAGCGCCGACTGTCCAAAAGGTCTGAACAAAAAGACGCAGGAGGTTTAGGAGACGGTGCAAAAGCTGTTTTTTTTCTTTTCTTTTTTGGCTGCCGTTGCCTTTGAATTAGACGTGTGCATGGCTGTCTAGTCATAAACACAGCTGAACCGGGTGCCGTTGGTGACGGTTAAAGGGCCTCAGCCATAGTCATCACTCGTACTAAAGATGAGTGTTGTTGTCGTTTTGGGCACCCATTGCAATAAAAGAATCACATTTCCCAAAGGCTGAAAATGAAAATGTAATTCAGTTACTAATGCATGTAAACTTTAAAGTTCAACTGCCCCCCGCCCCTTTTTCCTTTTGGTCTTTTGCACTTTTGTTTTGAGTAAAAGCAGCTGCTTCCTTTCTCTCGCTGTTACAGCTGGACAGTTCCAGCATGGCTCAAGCTCAGGGTTACACGGCCACCTGGCCACGTGCGTCAGCCTGTCATGTGTGGCCTGTTTCCTCACATTGTGCTGAGGCTTTAGTGTTAACTGCTGATATGAAATCTCACATGAGAGACGTTTAGAACCCTGAGCAAAACTATAGACACAACGTACAGCAAATATCACACATTTATTTAAAAGACACTCGAAACGCGTCATATATCAAAATGTTACATTTAAAAATGAACGACAATAAAAACACAGCACAACAAAAAATGCAAATCACCACATCAGGAAACTGTGCAACTGAACAGTACAAAAAGTTAAATTAACAATATCTCCTTCTTTTTCCTTTCGTGGTGAAACTATTTAAAATCTCTTATCTGACCAGAACATCTTTTTATCAACTACCTCTCATATAAGCTGTGTCAGGTAAATAAAGCATTATTTTAGAACTGGTATAATTGTTTATCATCACAAACAGACATTTCCCACATAAAACAATACAAATGAAAATATAACACTTTTTTTTGGAGGGTAATGATAGAAATGTGACTGGTTTTTGTCAAAATGTAAGTTAATCTAAACTGTACAATAAATAACGCCATATGTTTACATTAAACCATATTTACCTTTTAAACTCATACTGGCTGAGTTCAAATGTAGTTACAAAGAGAAGCAGATCTGTGCACATATTTTATGCAAGCTTAAGAAAACACGAAGAGCTTCATCAAGGCAAACTTCTCTTACATGGCAATAAATTATATAATTTTCCTTCAGTTTAGTTGTAACACAACTTTTATTCTGTTGGACATACATTTTGTAAAATGTAAGTGTTTCCTGTTCCACCTTATGGGAAAATGCAAATGCTTCGAGGTGCACAAGTCTGCCTGACTGGGGGAGGTGATTATTACCTGCCTTCCTATTATGTTACAAAGTAGACCGTGTTGAGGCCAAAGAGGGAAAAATGCAGACCCACAATCCTACACATTGTTCAACCCAGTCCTCGTCCTCCTCTTGCTGCCACTGCTGATCATTAACAATCTGCAGCCTTGACCCCGATCATAACCTGGGGGATGATGTTACAGGAAGCCCGGTGATCCTGGGGAGATAGTGCAACCCCATGGTGACAGCTCCCTCTTCATCTCCTGTCTGAAGATGGAGAGTGTAGAGGCAAAGAAATGGGCAGGGTTGTTAAAATTAACACATTTAATTCAATGACAGCAAACATTTGCCATCTAGATACTGTAAGTAAAGGTATTAGACATTTTTTAATCTAATTTTTACTTTTCTTTTGCCAACAGTTGACTTTTTCAACATAACAAAACACAACAGACTCCTTTCTAAGCTGGCCAATGATTTGTTTTTAGTAACACTGCTACCAAGAGAATGGAGAGTAGTGATAAGAAATCCTGCCTCACATCCTTTGCCTTCTCTGGTTGCTTGCCAACATAAGAGGAACCTGTCATCACGTTTCGAAAACCTGCCTGACCTGTATTGACTACAGTTCCTTTTTTTCCCCCATCCCAGCATCATGGAGATATGACGGGTCCTCTCCTTGTTTGCACAGGCTGTGTGGGTGGCCGTCTCACTCCCGTCTTAAAAGGTGGAGCATGTTTGTCAGCCAAAGCCCTTCTGTATATCAAAGGTGTTCCTGAAGCCAATCTTTTCTCGCTGTGTTGTCACATTGTAAACCTAATTAATAATAATAAAAGGTGCTTGTCATAACATAGAAAGCTGAGCTTTGATTTGAGTGACCTATGAGGCTTTATTAAATCAAAAAACGCTTAAAGAGAAGACAGAGGTCTATTATGTTAGATAACTGTAAGTGACAGAATGAAAAAATCCATAAAATCCTTTTGCATATTTTTTTACATAATGGTGTAGAAAATAAGCCTTAAGCTTAGACAAGCAAGAATTGTGTCCATCACAGACCTGTTACTACTTTTAAGACCCACTCCAATAAAAAAAGTGTTTTTTTGTTTTTAACTTGTAGCATGTTTCTTATGATGGATGACATATAAAGAAAATTAAGACTAAAACTGCATTTCTGATTACTTCTTTTTTCAATCGTCGACTTGTAGACAAATACATCCATGTACGTCTCCGTTTCCCTCTTCCAAGCTGGCATCTGGCTCAAAATTGCACAGCTGGATAGTTCTGATATTGTTCACCCTTTTTGTTGAACCGCTAATGTTGGCTTAGGGTTGTGAGCTAGCGTAATAGTGTAAACAAAGCAAGGATGGAAAATGAAGACATGCTTACTCTGCTCCAATAGTCTCGGCCACAACTCAGAGCCTTATTTCTAATGAAGTCCTGCTGCTCTGCAGAAACTATGTCCTAGAAAATGATAGGTTTTTTGTCTCTAAAAAACAGCATAGTCATAATTAAAAGACCGCTGGGAATGTTTTTAAAATAGATCAGAAGATGATTGGAGTAGGTTTTGAGAAGCCCTTCTATTCTTCACTTTTTTGTTATATCCATAGCTCCTGTTTGAACTGATTATCTCTAAAAAAGACACCTGTCCACACCCAATCAGAGTGTAACCTCTCCACCATGACCCAGACCAAAGAGCTAAGGAGACCAGGGACAGGATTGTTCTTTCAAACAAGACTGGGATAAACCAATCTACAATAAGCAAGCAGCCTGTTGAGAAGAGATCAACTGTTAGAGCAATTATTACAAAATGGAAGAAAAAACCAAGATCACTGACAATCTCCCTGCACCCATGGTTCCATGCAATATCTCATCTGGTAGAGCACAAATGATCTCGAAACAACGGGGAAACAGGAACTGGTCAATGACTTGGAGAGAGCTGGGATCAAAGTAACAAAAGTTACTATAGTAACATAGTATGTTGTCATGGATTCAAATTCTGCAGAGCTCCAAAGCCCCCCCTGCTTAAGACAGCCCATGTCCAGGCCCATCTTAAACTCTACAGAGACCATATGAATAATCCAGAGGAGGATTGGGAGAAGGTCATGTGGTCGTATGAGACCAAAATGAAACTCTTTGGAATAAACAACACCAGCTGTGTTTTGAGCTGCATCCAAAGAACACCATACCCACTGTGAAGCATGGAGGTGGAAACATCATGCTCTGGGGCTGCTTTCCTGCAAAGGGGTCAAGAATGCTAATCTGTATTAAGGAATGAATGGATGGGGCCATGTATTGTTATGATGAGCGTGGCTGGACCCAGAAGCAGGACAGAAACAGAAGGTGGCTGAATAAGTGATATTTATTGAGTCCCAGTGGTGGTGGAGGGTTCAGGCTTGGATGATTTGTGGCTTTGACAGGTGACGGAATTGAACCTTGCTTGGAGTGCAGAAGAGTGACAAACGGTGATCTAGGCTGGAGGCGTAGCTGGCGGTGATTCCGCATGAAGCAGACGGACTGACGTCGGCTGATGGGTGATGAGAAGATGGGTGGCAGGTGTGATGAGGATTCCCTGGTAGGTGTGGGGGAAGACCAGGATCCTAACATGTATGGACAAAAAAACCTCCTTCCACCAGTGAGAGAATTGAGGATGAAACATAGCTGCATCTTCCAGCATGACAATGATCCAAACCGCCTGCAACAAAAGGAGAGGCTACTTGAAAAGCATTTCAAGGTTCTAGAGTGGTCTAACAAGTCTCTGGTCCTCAATCCAATGGAAAATCTGTGGAGCAAGTTGCAAGTCTGTGCTGCCCAGCAACAGCTCCAAAACATCATAGCGCTTGAGAAGATCTGCATGGAAGAATGGGCCAAAATAGCATCTACTGGTGAAGACCTACAGGAAATAACTGACCTCTGTCATTGGCAAACAGGGTTACATTACAAAGTGATACGGTAAGCTCTTGTTACTGACCAAACTTTTTCTGCAACATTATGCAAATATATTGTTTAAAAATCAGAGTGTGATTTTCTGGATTCTTGGTTTATATTCTGTCTCTCACAGTGGAAGTGTATCTATGATGAACATTCCAGACCTCTCTCATCTAATACTTTTTTGCTCCACAGTACATGCCAGACACTGGGCAGACCTTACAATGACAGCAATCATGAAGTTTTAGCATGACCACTTACTGCTATAACAAGCTTTTGGAAAGTGCAGCAGGCCGGGAGCTGGAAGATATCACTTCTGAAATGCAGTTAAGATGCATGACAGCATGGCCTAATGCAATTATAAAGCTAAAAGCCTCAGATGTTCTCTGCACTGACAAGTTCATTCTTGAATGGAAGCTAATAAGCTGCTCTCAGAATTTGACCTGTCACAATGTCACATTTTTCAAGCATGACAGAGATTAATTGTTTTTGTGTAAAACATTGATGGGGTCTCAAGATTGGCAAAAAACAGACAAAAAAACCAAAACCAAAACATTTGTTTTACTTTTTCTTGCTGTCTTATGCTTCCAATTGTTTTCTTACTTTGGATCAGAAACAAACAGCAACAACTCTTATCTGATAAAACTTGATCTAAATCTAATTTGGACCATTTTTTTGATTAAACCGTCTCTGTTGGACTGAAACAAGGAGATCGGGACATGCCCTGTATTTATGGCAGCTGCGTAATTTTTGTAACATAATAATTTTTTTTCTCAAAGTAAAAGGTAACAAAGTGATTGCTTTACCCGTCGATTATTCAATCCCTTCACTTGTGATTTGGGAAAGTGGTATCCTCATATGATTGTACGAAGCGCAGCACACTCAAACCAGGATGTGGTGGTTTTGAGGTGCCCTTGAGTGATCATTAGCTACCACTGTGAACGTTTGGTAAAAGCACCAGACGGAAGAGCCGGAGCTTATCGCTAACAAAATGCAGTTAAGATGCATGAGAGCATGAACTGATGCTATCGTTGTGCTAAAAGCCCCATATATTTTCTCCAATGACTCAACGTTTTAGTGCATAATGTGGTTTCTTAAAAAACTGATCATATTGTTACATTTTTTATTAAAAAAAAATCCAAAATTTAGAAAAAAAATTCTTTTTGATTTTCTTTTTTAATGTCTCCCAATAGTTTTTATGAATTTTTGCTAGAAACGTTTCTCTTATGACCTTATATAATAAAAATTGATTTAAATAAACTGTTTATGTGTAGCTGATATTCAATATGTTTCACCTACATTTATGACCCGCCACCTGCTAAACCCCTACAGGTGTGTTGACACGGTTATCCAAAGCTTTTATAGCAGCATCTTTGTGTTTTTGTTTGTTATTGTTTGGAAAAGGATCCTAGAAAATGCAGAGTAACTGGAGAGGATGTGTCAACTTACAGTAAATGAGATATTTGTCACGTATGCTACATTTTAGAGGTATACAATTTACACAAAGAAAAGATCAGCTGTAATAATATGTGAGGCAAATGTGGGAACAACTTCATCAATATGTGGCTGAGATGGCAAACTGAATGCTTTTAGGCAGACTGAACACTCAACAGTACACATTACCTTGTACCTGCCTAACAAGAACAGGACATCATGTTCAAGAGTGTCTGGTAAATACATTTAAGTCTTCATACCATTTCATAAAAAGGGAAAATCTCATATAGCTACGGTTATGATCTCAAAGACTCATTGGCCACCTTAATTAAGGAGAGACAGCAAACGCTGTAAACAGCTCCGACCTACTTCCGGTGGCCACGACTCAAATCTCAAGACTTGAGTCGAGACTCACAGTTTTGAGCTGTGACCCGCCAGCCGGTATTAGCACCAGCACACCAAAGCTTCAGTAAAATATTATGCCACAAATTGAGCAATGGAGCGCCTTTTGACATGGTGAGTTCAATTTTTCCCATGATATTATCCTTTAATTCAATTCAATTTTATTTGCATAGCCCAAAATCACAACAACAGTCGTCTCGATGGGCTTCGAAGTGAAATATGAACTCAAAAGGATCATGAATACAAAGAGTTTAATAGGAAAATACTAAAATGCACTAACAAACTGACTAAGCTATACTGGCATCCCTGCCCTTAGACCCCCCTTCGCGGTAAGGAAAAACTCCCAAAAAAATGGAAAAAAAAAACGAAGAAACCTCAGGGGTGCCCACATGAAGGAGGGATCCTTTAGCTCTTATTAACCTGAGTTTTGTTGATAAAATGCACGGATATGTGTCACGAGTGGCTCTGAGCGCCGACTTCTGCTGCTATCATGGTGACATTTCTTATTCCATAGTTTATTACAACAGCATGACAGTAGAAAAGACATGACTATTGTGGAGGTTTTTTTTTGTCATAATTCAAAGTCTTCTTCCACTTTCGGCTTCTCCCATCAGGGGTCGCCACAGCAAACAAGTCGCATGGTAAATTTGGCAATGTTTTACGCCGGATGCCCTTCCTGACGCAACCTTCTCAAACCGGGCTTGGAACCGGCGTAGAGAAGGGAACAGGGAGCAGCCCGGAGTTGAACCCGGGTTTCACGGACGGAAGGCGCCGCAAACCAGCATGAGCTAATTCAAAGTAATACGCTTAATAATCTTAATTGACAATTCAATTAGCAATTTGATCATGCAATTAGAAAATACATTTTTCAATTGACAATTCAATATGCAGTTCAGACTTGGAATTTGAAAATACATTTTGCTATTTAGAATTTAATGTTCAAATATGCAATTGAATTTGACAATTTGAAAAATAAAATATTAAATAGAAAAAAAAATCTATTTTATTTTAAATTGTCATGAGTTTTTATGTAATAATTGAAATAACAATGCATTCAACAATTCAATATGCAATTTGACCATTTTGAAAATACATTTTGCAATTTACTGTACCATATTAAAAAACGATTTTTCAATACATGGTTTGCCTTTAAATCATTTTAAAGTGCCTTAGATCAAGCGTTCATCGATCACGTGTTGGGAGTTTAACCAGTTAAACTTCTTGACTCCTAAATTGCAAAAAAGCTGCACTTTAACAAATTAGATTTGGTAAAGACACGTGGATAGCATCCTTTTCAAAACGTGGTAGTGCTAATTGTTGTAAAAATGATCAAAAATAATAAATAATAATTGCTGTTTGTGCCAGAATGATATGACACCATGACTTACATTTATAGGAACAGAGCTGGGAAAGAAAAAGCTTGGAGAAAAACTTGCAGGGTTTGCACTGCTTTTACATTTGGCATAGAACCTTTTCGGATTTTACTGTAGGTGGCAGACAAGCGCTAGTAAACAGTGGTAAAAATAAAGAAGAAGACACCACTCCCTGCTTGTCCGATGTGTGAACACCACTGGCTGAATGTGCTTTCATGAAAGTGCGAATATCGTGTTCTTGAACAAACAACACATGCCTAGTGTGGATGTAGGTTAACGTGCATATACGGTTTACATAGACTTTTTGTTAGAAGTGGTTGCTTAAATGCACGTTTCCAAGCCCGGTGTGAACGTAGCATTAAATAAAGTGGTCTACTCTGCACCCTGCGATGGATTAGCAACCTCTTCTGGGTGTACCCCACCTTTGTCCTGCAGCAGCTGGGATAGGCTCCAGCAGTCCTGTGACCCCAAAGGGGAATAAGGGGCTTAAGAAGATAGATGGACGGATGGTCTACTCTGCACTGTTGTTGCATTTACTAAGGTGAAAGAACAGGCGAGCCTCCATTTTATAGATTCACAATCTATCTATAAGCAGGTATATACAAACTTGAGCTTTTTGACTCCAAGTACAAAAAAATTTGGATTTAAAGTGATTTATTTTGTACAACTACATGCTAGTTAAGATCACAATAATTTTGGTGGCTTAGGTAAACATGAGGCTGTTTGAGAGAGACTAAGCAGTTGCATATCTCTAGAATATCCAAAATTGACATCTTGACTCATTTCAAAACCTCTTGTACATGTATTTCAGGTGCTTTTTGAAACATACTAGCGGTTGTTGAGTGTACTTCAGGGAATTAAGTTATCATTTTTTTTCTTTAAATAATAAAGAAATATTTTTCTCAAAATATTGACAGATTTAAAAAATAGCTAATGCTAAAAAATGCTTTATTAAAACTAGATATTTCCTGAAAACACAAAATCTGGCTTCATGACAAAAGATCAAATACCGGTAGTTCAGTGAGAAACATGGTTTGTCACACCGGTTAGTATCAGTTTCTCACCCTAACTATCTGCTTACCTTAATTTCCCCCTCTACCTGCAAAACTGGCAGAGCTGGGTCTGTTGCTCTGCTGGGGTCCTGATTGTGAAAACTTGGGTTGCAGGGCCAGACGCCGATCATGCTGAGCACTGCTCGGGCTGATCAGGGTGTCAGGTGTACGTGGAATTTTGGGCTTGCTTGTGAATGCAGTCGTGTAACCACCACTGATGACAAATGGAACAAGAAAAAAGAAAGGAATGCAGATTAATTATACATGCCTCGAGACATTTGGAAGGTGATATAGTATACTTTGATTACAAACTCTTTCTTTTTTTGTTTCCTTTTGAAAAGTCTGTTAACAATGAATCATAGTTTCTCCCGTTCAGGAAGTAAATTGTATCGATTTTCTATTATTTCAATCTGGAACATTCCGCTGAATTGGTAAAAGACTGGATTAATGAAGATTCCACATATGAACAAAATCGTAATGACAAACCCCTTTTTATTTTAACAGTTAGACACAGATAAGAGAAACTCTACATCAAACAGTAACTTGGAAAACTTACTAATTAATTTTTGAGATAGCAACAGGTTTAGTCAGCTAAATTATTACTTGACTTGTGCAAGTTCTTCCGTTCGGCAATACTGCAGCTAATAATGGGTTAAATGAGCTACATTTATATGGAGTCTTCAGCACAAATCATGTTGCAACTCGGTGCAGAAAACCAGCTGCACTCATGGTTCCTCCCACTGCCAATAAACAGTATCTGTTTTAGACAATGGGCTTATTTCCTGGAGATAAAGCCCTGATGGTCATAGAATCTATATAGGGATTGAAGTATGATACTTTTCATACTAAGAGAAGCATGCATTTAAATTATCTATGCAAATGTTTTCATTTGAATTTATAGCTTCAGCCACGGCTCAGACCTTACTTGGATGGATTTCCATTAAACATGACATTTTTGATAGATAAGGACAAATTATTCGCTTCAAATCCTGCATTTGACTAAACCTTATGTCAATATTTTATTTATTTAATAAAAATAAAACAAAATGATGCAAACAAATATTTACTATATTAGTTGATTATTTAACATTCTTCTTTTTTTAAATTCAGCTGCAGATGTTTCAGACACAACCACAGTATAAAAAAGCCTTCTTTTTAAGCTCAGACTGCTTGTTTTGGAATCTGTTGTGCTATCAAAACAGAACCTAGCACTCCACACAAAGAATTAACCAAAGATTTGTAACATTTTGTAGCAAATGTTTAAGAAGCGGGGCTTCAGAGTAAAGTGCAGTCTGATCTGTCCTGCTTTGCCATTTTGAGATCAGTTGGAGATCAGCCTGACTCTTTAGTTTATCCAAAAATAATTAAAAAACAAAAAAACAAATGAGGTTCTCTGTTCACAGAACATGTTCCTTTCACATGTTATAGCTCTTGCTTCTGTTATCCAGATCAATATTAAGGTAGCTGTTCAGTAAAGTCCAGGTTGGACGTGTTTTACACTCCAGATGAAAACCAGGAGGCATAGCTCTGGCAGTTTTCTGGGACTCATTACAGGCAGGATTTGGTTCCTCCAGGATTTAAACGAGGGAAAAAGCATAGGAGGACAGATTGAATGAGTCTCTTTGTGGTCACTCCTTGTGTAAACTCATGTCGCAGTCTCACAGAAAAACTCAGCGCTGCTGAGTCACTTAGAGGAGTCCAACAACATTCTCGTGCTGGAAAAAGTTGAACCCAAAAATATAACTTGCCTAATTTTTAGACAACACTAATAAAAATGTTCAAAATTATATTTCAAATAACAATCTTTAATACTGAATCTTTTCAAATGCATTTTAAAACTACTAGCAGTTTGGGGTCTAATTTATTCATTTGTACATTAACTCTTCAATTAGAAATCGTATGAAGTTATCTTCTTTGCTTCAATATTATTTACCATTCATTAGAAACCTGTATAGCAATTTCATTGACTGTATTAGTCTTTCTTTCTGTTTTCTTCTAGCAAATAAACGTATCTAGCTGTAACAATTTTCCGTCATTGGTTTGTTTATATAGAGGCTTGCCTAGACTGAATAAACAAACCACTTCCAGACTATCTACGTAACAGCTATTATGGAGATCAAATCCTCCTACAGCTGACGCTCTCATAAAGCGTGTGCGCAACATGAAAAGTGCGTGAAAACACATCACTGCTGAATCATGTATTTATTAACACTATAAAATACTTTTTTCTTTAACAGTAATAATACCAAGCAGCCCTGATTGTGGGTTTTTTGGTTAAAAAAAATGTTGCTGAAAGAGAATTGAAACAATATTTAGCAAGTACGTTCTAATGTATCAGACATCTAAAGTGAATGAAGTACTTTCAGGAGTACAGAAGGGAGTGTTAACCTTTCAGCTGACCAAAAGACGATGCTCAACTAAGACTGTGGAGGCAGAGGACAGAGTACGGATGGCATCTTTCTTCCAATGCCACGTTGTGCTCTTACTTAAAGGTCCGGCTGGTGTTGACCCACGTACTGCTTACACCTGTTTGAGTTGAGGAAAAACTGTCACGAGAAGGTCGTTTGGTTAAAGGTAGCAGTTTTTAGTGGACACTTATTAGTCTACTTTCTTGCTGATGATGCTGACCTGTGCATTTGCAGCCTCTAAGAGCTCCCTCATCAAATTTTAAGCATGCTCTCATCTCCTTTTTGCAGACTAAGCATGTCTTTGCGTAAGCTAATTCTTTATAGAATTAGGGGAGCAGGACTGATTCCAGATTGCAGTTGGTTTGTCTGTGCCCCTGTACTCGGCTGTGGACCTCACCTCTGATTCGTCTCGCGCCCCCAACCGTTCACACTATTCAAACATGCAGTTGTGGAGTTAGATAAGCAAATGTTTCTCTCAGAGTTCTGGTACATCGCCTGTCCGTCATGGGTGAGGATCCCCCTTTTATGTGAACATCCCTGAGGTTTCTTTTTTTTCTTCTGGAATCTTATTTTTTAGGAGTTTTTCCTTACCGTGAAGGAGGGTCTAAGGCTAGGCAGGCCCAGTTTAGCTTAGTCTATTTAGTAGTAGTAGTTGACTATTTTGTGTTCTTATACAATTACTGGTCTGCTGTGATGACTATTGTTATAATATTGGGCTACATGTGTAAAACTGATGTGAATTGAAAAAATATTAATACTAGAAAAATAAACTAATAGGAAGTGCTGACATGGCAACTTCAGTTAATTAGATACATCTAAAGCTTATAGTTGTTGTCCTTTTAAAAGTGTTACTTTGCTCTGTCAGTTGATAAAAAAATGAAATTAAATACATTTGCATGAATATACCACATATAGGTTTGTGGGTGTGTCTGATGGTGCCACTTTACCTTCCGTGTCCATTGTGTTCTGCATGGGAATATTCTTTCACGACTCGGTGTTCATGACTCCCATCTCCCTCTGCAGCTTGGAAGAATTGGCCACTTTCTGAATCTGAGTAAAGGTGTGACAGAGTTTTAAAAGAAAAATATATCATCATTTTATTTTCAATATATCAACCCACTCTGATGAAAATTGTGTTTTTATTTTCTTCTTGTGCCATTTTTCTGATGAATGATGACATATTAAGAAACTTAAGGTCAATTTCTGCGTATTTCTTGATTTTAAATTTTGGAAATCACGAGCAGACGTAAAAATGTAATTTGAAAAAGAGCAGTTTTTGTGATGTAGAAAACGCGCTGGATGAGCCGCAAAGGGTAGGGGAAGGCTGGCGGGGTTACTTCACGCCAACAGTCCTGCCCACAATACAGAGTCGAATTTGTAATGAACTACTGCTCATCTGCAGAAACTATTTCCAAAAAAAACGAAATAGGTTTAATAATGCAAAAGACCACTGGGAATGCTTTTAAAATAGCTCAAAAGATGATTGGAGTGGGTCTATCTATAAACTGAAAGGATGACAAATGACAAAAAAATGCTGATTAATGTTAAACCAAATTTCAGTTAGGAGTGTAACCGGATGTTTTACAGAAAGACAAAAATTGACTTTTGATATTTTGTGTTTTCAAAAACGTTGCTATATTTTCCAAGTCCAAAAGTGGACCAAGCTCCATGTTAACGCTGAGTAACTTGAAAAGATACAGCACGGAGCAAAAAAAGAGACACCAGTTAAAAAAATTAATTAAAAAAATTAAGGCTCTTAGCAATACTTAAAGGTGCTTTTGACTCCGCCTCCCTTTCCTCCGATCCTCTGATGTCACGACAAGCTTTGCTATGACAACAGTAGTAACAGGTGATAATAACTGAAAGTTGATTGTGACCCCCTAGAAACGCCAAAATGCATAAACGATTTAAGTGTAAATGTCTGATGATCAGCTGAGACGAAGTTCAAACACTGTGAAATGGCTCTACCCAATGACACGCGCTAGATGAACTGAATTCGACTGTTAAAGCTTCCCACCAATGCTGTGACGTAAGGAGCTGTCAGTGCTTGGGCGACTGCCAGAGCGAGTTGGAGGCCGTGAATTGTATTGGGATAGAGGAAAGCTCCTCTCCACGCTCTTCTGGGGAACTTCCTGGATAAGTTCAGGTCCTTGATTGATGGCTCGAAAGTCACTAAGAATTTCCCAAAAACAAACAGGAGTGTTATTTACAGACTGAACTGCAACAGTTCCTTACTGTTTAACGAAGTAAGCATTTCTTCATAGCTGTTCCTTGCAGCTCTATGAAATATTCTCACCTTTAAAAAGTGTCATCATATGGTTGCACTCTTGTTTTTGTGATATACCTTTGTGTGTTTAACTTACCCTGTGGTTAGATCACGGTGAGAACTTGGTGTCACAGGGCGCTGAAGAGGCCCATCGCCATTAGACTGCGGTAAAGGCGTTGATCTCCTTTTTGCTTTTGCCATGTTAGTCATAATCTGCCACATACACAACAGTAGATAAGTAGAACAACCAGGAACTTTATTACCCAGCTAATTTGCAGTTGGTAGGGCACAAATTAGAATACGTAAACAAACAGGCTCATCGAAACCATGGTATTCTTGTGTTTTAGAAAGGGCAATCAATATTCTTTCTGTATCTGGACAATGAAATAACAACATTTATAATTAGACTAAACGAAAAATATGTGCCATATCCTGTCAAACATTTGGTTAAAAATGGAACCAAAAATAGGACCATGAGTTTTGGCCTTACTCCCAGGTACTCTGTGGTCAACAAACTCTCTCCAGACAGTTCTCCGTGCTCTGGTTGAAGGAGTTCCTCCCTGTAAAGATCTGTCTCCAGTAAATCTTCCTGTGAAAAAAAACAAATCAACAAGAGTTATACATGTATTGGTAAAAGAGTTTTTTTTAATTAATTAACATTTTCTGGTAATGATTTGCCACAAAATTGTTTAAAATCCTAATTCATGCTTCTGTACACTTCTCTCTTCTCTAAAAAAGCTATTTAAAGGCTTTGAGTTTTTATAGTTCCACAAAAGTGAAAACAGAAATCTTGCATAAACTGATTAAAGTGTTTTAAAATCTGAAATAAATGGTAAAAATGTCTCATAAAAATCGTGATATCTGAAAAAAATGAACGGTCATCCATAATCTGTCAAATTATGACATATGTATTTCTCAAAAGTTCCCCATCATTCTTTCCATTTTTTTTAATGACTCAAGAACTGAAGGAGCGCTAAAATAAAAACTAAAATTTTGCAGCAACTGGTTAAAGTATCGGAAATACCAGAAGTCAATGACAGAAATACTTTCAAAAAACCTTATGACCTAAAAATGAGCTGTACAGTTAAAAAATGCAGAGTTAGAACAAATGTATGAAAAAAGGAAAAAAAGGGGAATGTTGCTGAACAATAGGTAAGGTCAAACAGTAATACCGAAATGATATACTGTTTTATAGAAGTGATATAGGAAAAGGAGCAACATTTAAATTGATCTAACTACTAATCATGTGTAACTTGTTCAACCAAATGCCAAAGTACCACCAAAAAAACAACAACTTTTTTCCTAATATGTCATAAAACATTAAACATATCCATAACAAAAGTATAAACAAGTATCTAACAGACAAGTACACTTTGACATAGAAATGACTTTCATAGGTAAAGTAATTTTGATGAAGGATTGAAGAGGCTTAAGCATGCTAAAAAAAACACAGAAGTAGAATCAAGATCAACCTGCTGTTCCTTAGATCTTTTTGATTTAAAGTGACAGCAAAGACAGAATTTGCTTGGGGTGATTTGAATTCTTAACATTCAAATATGACATTGCCAGTTAACCCACCCACTTCTCAGACAGCTGGAGCCAAACCAGCATTCCAAACTAATACCATCTAATGGGAAATAGTTTTTTTTCCAAGATACCAGATCCAATTAAAAAATAAATAAATTAACAACTTGGTCATTTTTATTAATTTGATCATTTTTTTTTTATCAGGATGGAAAAAAAAGTATACCAGTAAAATGACTTGAATGAAGATAAAACCCAAAAGCTAAAGTTAAACAGGTGTCATCATGAAACCACAGGATGGGGTCAACTCTGTGAACTTTCATATAGTTCTTACAATTCTCATATACTACATAAAAGTGTACTCTTTTTTATATATATATATAAAGCAAATAATATACATAAAGAATTTTTTTCAACACAAACTTCTGGCAAACTTGTGGGACTTCCAGTATCTATGACAGGTTTCACACCTGTCTGCAGCTCATGTGTCAAGAATATTAAAAAAAAACAAAACAGGTTTCTCTGGTTTGGTTCTTTTGTTTCTTCTTGCATATTTGAGCCAAAGTTTTATTAAACTGTTGTTCTGCTTCTGTCCTATAGTCTAAATATTTTTATTTTACAGATACAAGATGCCTTACGTCTTTGTCATCCTCTTCATCTTCGTCGTCTGACTCCGGCCCCTCTTCCTCAGCTAGATAAAAATAAATAAAACTAAAGTAAAGCTTCAAACTGTTCACACGCTTCACTTACACCTCTTATGCTTCACAGTGAAGTATTTCTCTAAACTGGAGCCGTTTACCAACCTGAGTTCAGCTGTTTAATGATGAACTCTATTTGCCTGTTAAAGTCTTGGTTCTTCTCTTTGTTGTAGCAATGAAGAATCTCTTCAACGCTCTGCAGTTGAAAGGTAACATTAAAAAAAGATTGAAACATTTTGGCTGGACTTTAAAGGAGAGACATAAAATGGTGGAAGGCACATCATTTGAAGCTGTTTTTAGCTATCTCACCATCTCTTTGGCTTCCTGTCGCACAGAGGGAATAGATAAGATGCTGTACAGGGCTCCGTTTACATATGGTCGAATCTGAGGACGACAAAAGCAGTATCAACAAAATCGATCTCCATTGTAGGAGTTTTAGAACAACAAAAAAAAAGCAGGCATGGAGGAAATATAATATACAGCAAAAATGCAGTATACATAACATGGAAACCACAAACAAAAGCTGTTGACACCACCACTACCAGGCCTGGGTTTGTCAGCACTAGTAGGTGACACGTGTTATACATACATGTTCTGTTAGTATCGGTAATCTACACTACAGCTGTGTCTATGTGTGAGCATGTGAGCGGATCACCTCGTGGTTCTCATGTCCGAGGAGATCTGTCAGAACTTTTAGCACAAGTTTTGCGTTCTCTGCACACTTCTTTTTTCCTGCAGAAATAACACCATAAACACACACATTTGAACACATTTCATCTCTCACACCCTCTTTAAACCAACAATTAAAGAAACATTCTGGAGTTAAACAATGACCTTCATTTTCTAATATGTTGAGTCATACTTATAAAGTTTTGAAACATTTTCTTCCTAAGTGTTTTTTTAAAGTGTTTAAACCACTCCTTCTTCTTTAGATCTTCTAAACCGCACTAATATTTACTGGGCGGAGAGGCAAATAGAAAAGCTAATGTCTTGAACTGAATGAAAACCACAATCATGTTTTAATAATAAAATTAAAAAAAAGACATCACATTGAAAATAGTAAATTTGACAAGAAATAAACCAATCAAATAAAATGTGTCTTTATATTTTAGTTACCGGTAATATTAAACTAAACCTTAAAATTATTTTTATCACTTTAGGTTATTAGTCCATACTTTTCTCTAATAAGACATATTTTATGGTTTGTTGATAATTACATAATTGAATATTTATTTATGGATAACAGTGCTGAATTATAGTTCATAAAATGTAAAAAAATTCAAAATGTTTAAATACATAGCTTTTTAGATCCGGAGGAATTGATGTGCTGCATTGTTGAACATTAAAGATTCCCTGTTCTATTGATTAAAAAGAAAATGTTGGCTTTGTTTTGTCATTCATGCTGTGAATAATATACAGTGAACATTTATCTGTATGACGCTTTGTTTTTAATAATAATATTTCCATTAGTTACATTTTTGTTCATTCTTTAAAAAAATAAGAGTGGATACATCTGGGAATGGACTTAATTTTAAAAGTTAAGTTGTTTTGGAATGTTTGTGTTGAATATTTTTGACATGGTCACCTTTTGTTCGCAGACACAAGTTCATCAGCAGGGCTGCAGAGTAGACCAGGGTGTAGTCGCTGAGGCAGTCTGAGTCCTGCAGCTCATCTGTAAGCCAGCCAATCAGATCATCTGCTATCATGATTGTCTGCTGGCTTCGTCTAACAAAGGAAAAAAGGCATAAAAACACTGTAATACTCTATTTATTTCAATCCAAAGGAAAAATAAGCTATGATAGTTAGATTAAAATATATTGTAGATTTGAAAAATGCAAAATAAAGCTATTTATCAAATATAAGTAAACATTTTCAGGGTGCTAGAAAGGTTTCTTTTTTATGCTTTTATTACAGAAAGTCTTTATTTATGGCCATTGGTGGTTTTTCTGGTAGAAATATGTTGACTAATAATATTTAAATGATCTCAAATTTACCTGAGGCTAAGTTTTTGAAGGCACACCAGCACATTTTCCCAAGTTAGGGAATCTTTTTCCTCCTTCCTCAGGGTTTCCATCAGAATTTTCAGTAGAACGGGGATGTGGGAGAGGTAAATGCGCCCTAAACAAATAATCATCAAATTAGGCAATCATCAGGATGACATTCACAACTTTTGAATATAATCCTCGTTTCCTCTCAAAATGAAAATAAAATTATTTATTTTATGTTTTTTTTTAATAACGGAAGAAATCTGCCATAAAGTTTAAGCACAACGCTTGCAAATATGTATCTAAGAAGAATGACTTTAGCTGCACAGATAGAAATAGTGACTTAAGGTCTGGTCAGCAACACCCAAATACCACCACTTAAAACTTTTGTCCATCAGAATGAAAGAATCATTTTTTCTCTCTTTCCAATCTGCCCAAAGCGGTTGCAGCCATGCAGCTTTTAAGCTTCATTAATGACCTCCAACTTGTGCAAAAAGCTATTGAGGTTTTTAACTCTATGTTTTCACAATAATACATTAGACTAAAAACTTACCCTCTACAAGGGAAGCGAATGCGTTGATGAGTCGAGCCATGTACTGACGGACAATCTCGTTTGGTGATCTCAATAAAAGAAGTACAGTTTTCTGGGAGACAAAAAAGATGACAAAAAGTTGGTAACGATTTTGCTTACCATTACTTTACATGACATCACTTTAATAAAGGGTAAAATGTATATAAAAGACAATAAATAAGACAAAACTAGCAAAAACAAAGTTTTCATTTTAAAGAGCAGCCATTAAGGTTAAGTAATACATGCCAGTAGTAAAACTCTGATCAATTCTTTGTTTTCTGATGTGCTTTTGCTTAGCTTGTGCACTGTTTTGTTATTATAAGTTGCTTGTTTAGAATATTAGATGTATTTTTCTTTAAAAAATAACAGTAAAAAAGAAGTACCTTTGTTTTAAGGATATAATATTAGTCTGCTGCAGACTATTCCTACATCAAAGCTAAGGTGCATCACTAACAAACATCACACTTAAAAATTCTATTTTAATTCAGAATTCCAATGTTGGTTTCAATTTCTGCAACAATTTTTTTTACAAGCACTTTTAAAATTCCGGTACAATCCGCCCTAACAGCTACCCATAGCTGTACTTTACATCCATTTTTTTGCAGTGATGGAGTCAGGACTATGTACTCTCCTAAAAGACAAAGTGTCTATAAAAAGAGAATCCAAGTAAGAAAATAAAAGAGGGAGCACAAATATAGTTTAAGAGTGCAAAGCATCTTTTTACAAGGTATGAAGATGGGAATACAAATCTCAAATTGTGAAATTTGCTAAGGACAAATATATAATTATATTTATATATATCCAAATGTTTGGTGTTTTTAATCAAGTTTCAAATTTAAAAAGGGAAAGACTTCAGATTAATAAATGTCAGAGCAATAGTCTTGAAAGTTTTGTACGATGATGATAATTTTGCAAATGGACAAGCAAGGAAACTTTGTATGCCGCGTCTTCTTGTGGCATCTTTCTTTAGAAATGGTGCAGGAATGTTTAATAATTTAAGAAGCAGTTCTTGTGACACTGAAGAAGAACAAAGAAATGCTGTGAAGGGTTACATGCACATGCTAAAAGAAATACTTGATTGTGATGCGAACGATTTTGTGAATATAAAAGGCGAGTAAGGATCTAGTTTTAATGTAAACTTGATCCTTTACGACAATATTTATATCTACTTTTAATACATTTTTTTAAAAACAATTTTACCTTTTATAGCAACATTGGCCTAAAATGTATGTGTAAAGATATGGCGATGGTTAGAGATGACACATTTCCATTCAATAGTATTTGTATCAGGGAAGTTATACCTTCATGTAAGTTCTCTTAATGTTGTTAATCACAGAATTAAAGGGGAGTCTCTATACATAGACTTTTACAGCCAATGTATGTAAACAATAATGATTTGACATTTTCTAACTTTCTTTGTATAACGTCCTGCAGTCATTACTGTTGTGAATCAATGCTTATAAATAAAGGTTGCGTTATTGAAGTGCCCTAACCTGGCTGCCTCACCTGCTGCGTACTGTAGCGTCCCAGCAGGTCATTGCCGATGTAGGCCTGCAGCACCGTTTCTCTTTGCTCACCAGGCAGAGAGCGAGTCAGTCGCTGACGAACAAAATAACAAAACAACGTAACAATTACGGCTTCAAAAGAATGGAAACAGGTTTAAAAATAGCCTTTTACCACAAATGTTGAACAAAACTGAAACAAAAGTTTAGTTAACTTTATTCACCCACAAATGGTACAAATTTAGGTTGTACTTTGGTAGCTTTAATGGAATATTCTGTTGTACCATTGTAAAAAGAGACAGTATTAAACGTTATTACCCATCGCAGTGCTTGAAGCAAGAGGGTCTTCAGTCTGTCTGAACCTTCAATCAAGTCTTTCTTTAGCTTCTCGTAGTCTAAAGAAGGCAATATTGGCACTTCCTTTGGTCTCCTGGATATTTAAAATGTCAGCCATGTTTTAGTGGTACACAAAAACCAAAGTAATCAGATAGGAGAAACTTGAATTATAAAACTTACGGAGGTGCAATGGATGCCCGCAGCATAGAAGAGGCCTAAAACAAAAAACAGGTGAATTTAACATTTAGATTAGTTGGGAAGTCATCTGTACTATTACATAAAACATGACCCATGCAGATGTCTTTTTTACTTCTCCCATGGAGTATCCCTTTCAAATGTTAGTTTAGTCCACCAAAGACATTGAAGCTGTTATCATGCTTGGGTTACATGCTGAAGGCTATTCTGGATTATTGTTTTTTTCATGCAGAGAATGAATTGTGACAAATCCAAAGTTAGTATCTGAGCAGCCTTGAAAACTAAATACTGTGCCCCACTCTAGAATAGATTAAAACAAAAAAAGCATATCTTTAAGGTGGTTGTGGAAAATGAGTGAAATTGAAAAATATATATCTTGTATTGTTTTCTTTTTGTTTTTTTCAGTAAAAAGAAATGAACTCTTAAATTAGTTATGAGGCCTTAAAAGCTGAACTTTCAACCTGACAGGTCAGTATATTGGTTAGATAGTGCTCACATCACCAAAGACATCACTTGGTTTGCTCTTATTTCACTTCCGTGTTGTGTGAATGGTTGATACAAAGCAAAAAATCAATATGAAATGTTATATGATATGTTATCTTTTCTTGCTTTTGAAGTAAACAAGTTGAAATTGCCCTGTGGACCTGGCTGAGGAATGAGACTAGAGAAATCAAAACAGAAACAAATCTGAATTTGTACAAAGTAACATAGATTTGGTTTAAATATCTATAAACAATCTATACATATTTAAAAAAAAAGAAGCTCAATTGGACAATTTTTTTTATAACAACAGATTTACAACCTAAATCAGAAGGAAAATCAATTATTACTGTCGTCCCTTGGGTTCCTATTTAACCACTTTTAAATCCAGATATTCTGTCCATCTAACACTTCTATCCTTCACACTATACAGTGGAAACTAAGGAAACATGTTTTCCTTGGTTTATACAAAAAACCTTGTGTAATTTTAAAATTCTTTTTATTTTGTTCTGATGAGGCAAAGGAAAAATCTGAAAGTCCAAGCAGACCTGACACTTGTTTAAAAGACTGCAGGATTTTTGTTAAACCATTCGGTCCACCAGACCAGTCCAAGGTCTTGGTTGTCAACAACGTGAAGGACTTTGAGAAGTGTTTGATCACGGACATCTGAGCTAACAAATGCAATAATAAATAAAAGAGCCAAATATAATTTCAAGAAAATCATGGGCACTAACCTCAACCTACTCAGTTGCACTGATATCAGCTGCAGAAGGACAAGGAACTCAACAAACTATGTCTGCAGATATTACAGCAAACATCTTTATAAACTCTGTTAAATCCAGAATGACGGCTGTCAATCAGGCAGCAGAATGAATTCCAACCTTGGACAAGGGACGCAATATGAACCATTTTATTTCACAGCATTACCTTATAATTATTATAAAACAATTACTTCATTATTGAAGATGGTTAAGTGAAGTGACTGATCTCTAATTATATCACTTCACTTGGTTTCCCAAAAAGTGATTCATGAATTTTCAAATGAAAAATAATCTGCACATATTTTTGATACTTGAACTGCATATGTTATGATGAGTTCTGAAACAGTGTTATGTCAATTTTACGTAATTATTATGTACGTTATCTTTGTCATGTGATTTATTGATACGTAAGGATTCTTACTGACCTGTGTCTGTGTTGGTAAGGCTATGAACCTGATAATAATTCAAGTAAAGAAAATGGTAAGGTAGAACAGGGTGGGGATTCCACTCCCTTTTAAGCAATCTATGATTTGATGGCTAATTATCCAATGTTTGATACGTCTTTGTATGGATGTAAAACTCTGCTGATTGTATTTTTTTGTACATTACTCCTTCTTTGATTGCTTGTAATAATAAATCCTTTCCTAATCCAAATCCAAAGAACAAAAGAGGAAAGCAGAAAATATCAGGGAAGGGACCAACGAGGAGGAGGACTAAACGCTAGGATTTTGGGGAATAAGGGATAGTGGTGAGGTAAGCTCTACAGCAAGCTCCTGTTCATTTTCAGAGTTGAATAAGGACTAATGCAGACAACTGTCAGATAAAAGATTAGGTATAAATAATCAAGTTGGATTATTCAAAAAATGGGGGGGGGGGCAGGCAGACGGGAAATGTGAGGGGAAGAACACAAAACGAGGCATAAGCAAGACGACACTGGGTGACGTGAACAATGACAGGAAGAGAAGATGAAAGCATCCAACTTACATAGCCATCATCATATGGACTCATAGAGTAATATCCCTTTGTGGACAAAAGCACCACACACGCAAAAAAACAGACACATATATTTTTAGTTTAAAACACAAGAGCAACTGAAGTTAAAATGTCAGTTTTACAGTACTAACTTAGTGAGGACAGACTGGATTTAAGCTGTGGATACTTTTTATGGCATTGTAAAGTGTTTTATATTCTGTTTATTTTTTTTAAATGCCTACACACATAAAAGTTTGCTAAAAGAAAACAAACACAAAAAAAGACCCTAAATCTCAGCCAACTCCCTGAATCTTACCATACAAACCCCCCCAAAGAAACCCATAAATACTACCAAAGGTGAGATAAATCCAAATAGAAGAGCTTTTGCTGATTATATTATCTTGTGTTGCAACACTGAACAATAACACAGCCTTCCTTTTGTTTCCGTTATATCATACGACCTCAGTTTAGTCTGTAACTCTTGCTCTTACAGATAATATTGCATATCAGCTCAGTATGTGTGTGGGCGTTAAACAACACGCCAAATTAGCTTTCGTTCTAAATGAAAAAAGGTTTTCTTTTTAAAGTCAAGTCATGTCATGTAGTGAAGCGAAGTGCTCTACATATTTACCGGTAGTCAAATAAAGCTAATGAGTTCTTTGAACTATACGAATAAAATAACTGCAAGTATTTAGAAGGAAAAAAAACTAGTTTAGCAGCTGATTTGATGTGTTAAGGAAAATATAACTCTTCGTTAGACTTTTGCCATTGAGAGAATTACAGAAGAAACAAAAAAAGGTCAGTTATATATTTAAGAACTTCCTGAAAGTAAAATAAAAGGATGAAATAAAGAGGTAGCACCAAATTCTACACAAGCACTGGTCAAGATCAAGGATGGTATGAACTACTGCAGAAAAATACCAAGCAAGTTAACAGTGACATTTTTTTGAACAGTGAACAAAAAGGATTTTTCATTGTAAAGCTTGTCCTTGTTTCTTGCTTAATTTACTGGAAGACACCGGTATATCACTTCCAAAGGTGAGGTATCTATTTTATGATCACATCACTTTCCAGAAATTGTGCCACCCCAGATAAAGGATCTCAGCTCTTGTTCTGGGAACAAATACTACTACTATTACTATCTGGATATGCCAAGTTATGCATCGGGCTCGGAAAAACTCATATTGTGTACTCACTGTGCCAGGCCTTGTGAAATCACTACTCTGCCTCATCTGATTGTTGAAAAGGCGAGCATACACACTCTGGAGATACTCAGGCGAGATCTAAAAAAAAACAAAAAAACATCACATCAGCTTTAATAATCTGTCAAATGACAGCCATTTTTTTGTCATGTCCACATGGTATTATATTTTAAAGGTTTTTAATTTGCACAGTGCACACTAAACTCGCAAACATAAGTCTGTGAGTGCACCCACTACATGTGCGTACTGGGTTTCTGAGGCGGCTTACCATTTTCCCACTGATTGTGGCTTCCAAAGAATCAACCAGCTCGGCGGTGATTCCGATCAGATTGTGGTAGTCTGCCTGCATCTTGTTAAACTTCCTTAAGCAACTGGAAAGGCGACGGTCCGACTCAGCAAGCTGAAGCTGTAGCTGCTGTATAATGTCTGAAAAGTAACAAGAGCTCATAAAGACATGATTCAGGCAACTAAGGTCCATTTGTATTCTTCCAATTTATTACTTCTGGCAAATTTATTATATTTAACAACATTTTTCAGGAAATTCTTGCTTGGACTTTTACAACTTTACTTTATTTTACAAAACATATGTTTATGTTAATTGAAAATTTATATAAAGCAGTGTTTCGCTATTACTCTTATTTTGTTTAGAGATGTTATAACACCACTATAGTTCAGTTTATTTCTTTTGGTTGAGGTGCTAGCATTAACAGCAATCTTGAATTTCTCCTCGGTGTGATCACTAAAGTTCAATTCAATGCCAAGTATAAAGATTTTTTCAAACAATATTAAAAGTGTTTTAAAGGAATAAATATATTATTTAAAGTATTTCAACTGAATAATTATTCTGCAGGTACATTTATTTGATCATTGTGGAGATATTCATCTTTTTTTAAACTGTTTTGTATTAGCCAAATTAGTCTCTAGCACTTACATCCCAGGTTTTAGTAAATAATACGAGCCTTTTGGAATTCTTTACCTGTAATTAGTTATATTTTTAGTAATATATTACACTTATTTGATGATTAATTATTTACCCTTTAAATTGGCAGTTTCATTTTATTTAGTGTTGATTAGCATCATTCTGCTTTTTCATTAACTTTACTATTTCTTTAACATTTTCTTTCTCCACATTAGAAATATACTGTATATGAACTACTTTAATACGTAAATTATTACCTTTCCTCTTGAGACACAGAAGTATTGATAAAACTTTCATCCATGCCTAAGCTTTGGCAAACTGTTTATAAAAACTGCCCAAAGCATACATGTACGGTACATCTTAATCAGATGTATATTTAAGAGGTGTGGTCTTTGACCCTAAATCCTTTAGTGTCATAATCCAAAGAGCAATATTAAAGGGTGTTCAATGTAAATTAGTTAAAACATTTCTTGAGAAAGGAAATAAATACGGAATTGGGAGGGTTTG
Source organism: Oryzias latipes (assembly GCF_053564925.1). NCBI lineage: Eukaryota > Metazoa > Chordata > Actinopteri > Beloniformes > Adrianichthyidae > Oryzias > Oryzias latipes. The sequence continues at coordinate 14,286,264 of NC_136240.1, forward strand.
ATAAGTTAACATAATTTAACATTTTAACAAAGTGGAATTCACTTATTTAAAACATCTTTTAACTTAATTTACAGAACAAATCAACCTATTTTAACAGTTGCATGTTATTCTGTACCATCATTCTGAAGGTTATTTACCTTTAGTAACTTTGCCGCCCTCTTTCTGGAGGATGTCTGTTAAGAATGCATACATTATTTGTTATTTTTCTAACATTAATGTTCTGTAGGATTTAGCTAGAGGCACATGTAAAGAAAGAAGGGAGTGAGAGAGACAGCCATATACAGGATCTTCATAAAGCTTCACAACGGACAATACAAACATGCGTGTTGAACATCCTGTTTGAAAATCTATTTATTTTAGAATCAAAATTATATGTCCTATTGTATGAAAAGACGCAAGTACTGATTCAATATTTACTTACTTTCATTAAGTATTATGCTTTAACCAACACCCTTGTGCAGCAAACACACCTGTCATCTAATATTTTCAGAAACACTTATGCAATGACTTGTGAGTTTACACACATGCACATCTTTCACTGCCTACATAGGGGATGGCTTTGTTTTCTGAAAAGGTTTTAGGCAAAGCCTGACTCATTTCATTTTTAGAATAATCCAAAATTTTAATAAGTATCAAAACAGTATAAGGGCTCATGGAGAGGAGTTAAAAAACCAGTAAAAAAAAAAAAATTAAAATAAAAAGTCTTACACCTCGTCAGTGGCTAAGGTAAGGTGTGTTGCTTGAACATTTCCACAGCTATGTCATTCCAACTTGTCATGAGGTATACATTATTTCTTAAGCCTTTTCTTTATTTGTGTCTCTGTTTGTGGTAAAAGCCACAATTTTTGTTTGGGCATTTTTCCACTTGAAACTAGGACTACTAACAACTGTTAACCCCTTCATGCCTGACTTTATTTCCAGTTATATCATAAAATATTCTTTTGTGTTTTTTTTAAGCTGATCTGGATTAAATGCTGCATCGTGGATTAGCACCATACTGTGAGAAGGGGTTAAAGATATTTTTATTACAACACCCATTTTCTCCTTTTATTAATAATTACAAAAAAATAACAAAGTCGCATTTTTTTTTACATTAAATTGCCAATAAACTGAAAATAGGTTTATGGTAAAATCGGTCTTCCCTGTGAATGAAATGTAGGCATTACATAGTAACTACCAGTAGTTGCTTCAAAGTAGACATAAAAACAACAAAATAAAATGAAAACTTTTATAGACATTGGTAAAGTTTTATGGAAAAAAGAATTCTTGATATCAGCCTATAAAACCTAAAAAAATATATCTTAAAAATAATATTTTGACTTTTATGCCTATTACTATTTGTTACATTTCAAAGCTATGGAAGCATTTGTGTAGCACAATTAAAAATAAAAGTCAAAACCAGAAATGCTTTTTCATTTTCAAAATGAAGCTGCATTTTTTGACTAAAAGTTAAAATGAATTGCAAAATTGCATTTTCGTTTTAATTATGACACAGAATAAGCGTTTTTTTTAAGTAGAAAATGAAAAAGCATTTTGAAGCATCGATTTTTCATTTTAATTTTCGAGTCATTTGATGCAGTTACATTTTGAAAATTAAAAAGCATTTCTATTAATCCATTTTAATTGTCAAATTAGACATTTCTAAATGAGTTTTGCTACACATTTACCAGAGAACTTTTTGAAAATAAAATGTCAAATACCATTTTCTTTATCATTTGAATTAAGTGACAGAATAAGCAGTGTTGACGTAGAAAAGGAAAAAGCATTTTGAAGGATTGCTTTTTCATTTTAATTTTGAGTGAAGAAATGCAGCTTCATTTTGAAAATGAAAAAGCATTTCTGGTTTTGACTTTTATTTTTAATTATGCTACACAATCGCTTCCATACAAAGCTTATAATAAATGAACAATGAATTATATAGTTAAAAAATATTTACTTTTACATTTTTTCCGCTAAACTTAGGAAGAGTACTGTAATTCAATTTTAAACTGGCACTTAACCCAAAATGAAAAAAAAAAAATCATTTTGTTTAGTTTGTTTGTTTGGTTTAAATGATTACATTTTACACCCAATAAATACACTAAATGTTTTGAAAAGTGAGGTGTCAAGAGACGTTTCATCAGTGAGTGGTGGACAGGGAACCTGCTTTCACTTTCTGGTGTTGGTTTAGCTTCTTCTTGTGGATTAAAGAGTACAATAGGTGTCTACTAAGAGGTTTTAAGCACACATGTTTTTTTTTTCTGTTTTCACAACTGCCCCTGTCCATGCTGTCAAAAGTATATATTCCTGGTTTCAGAACATTGGACCATGTCTGTCTGTGCTCACCACACTTACCAGACACTCACTAGTCTATGAGGTTTTGTGTGTGGGGAAAAAAAGATACGAGATGCAAATAAACTCTGAATAAGTGGGAGGAGTTTTTCCTTCTTTTGTTATTTATTCTTACTTTATAAAATTACAATTCTACAATAATAAATGTCTATGCCAAGAGATTATATACTGGTATAATATTCCTAATATGTAACAGGAAACAGGTGCTACACCTCTGTTTTGCCTGACAGTTTTCCCAGCAAAAGACCAGACCAATGAAAAGGATACATATAAAGTCATCAGCCTTGGAGTCTTGGAGGGTTTTAGTGTCATTGTCAGGAATTTGTCCAGTCTTCCCTTCAACTGCTGAATCCAGGTATCCTAAAGGTAGAAATACATTGTTTGACAATAATGTCAAACCCTGTTGAACTCTGTGGTACCCAGTAATAAACAATGAATGAAAGTTAAAGTCAAAGAAAGTTTCCTTTTGATCACCTTAAAGAGATCTTTGAAGGAAGGGTGAACAGCAGGGAAGGGAACAAAAGGCAAAGCATAGTAGGGCAAAAACTCTGCGTTTTGGCTCAACTCTGCTCCCCGAGTTTCAAGATATTGTTTGAAGTGGGAAATCCGCTCTTCAAATTCCGTACGGTCCTGGAGAGGAATGGAAGTTAGAAAAAAAATGAACCCAAATAAAAAATGGTGCCTTTAACCCTTGTGTTATCCTAGGCACTTATACTTTGGGAGTTGGGTCATCTAGACCCACTAGACAGTGCGCTGAACCTTTTTTCTTGAGAACACGTCAATGTGAGGGTGGGGTCATAGGATAGCACAAGGGTTCAACTCATAGCCATATAATTCCAGCTTTATTGAATAAAAAAAAGCAAAGCTTGTAGCACAACCTAGTGGACAGCATTAAAAACAACAAATCACAAGACTACTGTTTTCGTTTTTATGAGAACAAGGAACAATTAGATTCACGTACTTGTCTAACTGGATGGCTCCTCAGTGGGAAAATGGTGAAGTGGACATGAAGGTAGAACTCCAAGCCCTGGGTCTCAGCATCTAAATCTTTCACCTCAGAAGGAATATTCTCTTTCCACAGCTCAAAGAAAACTTTGTGGTCTCCATCGTCAAAAGAGCTAAGAAGGTCTTCCTTCAAGTCAGATTTAAAAAAACATAACAAACAAAAAAACTTGAAAAGAAAATCACTAACAAAAACATTCAACTGTTCTTATGAACATTTTATTAGTAAAATAATCTGCAATCTGGTCAAACATTTTTCTAATAGGCTAGACTAGAAGAAAAAAATGTAGAAATGCAATTTCTCCATATATGACTTGTATATGTGGAATCATTTTGTGTCTGCAAATATCTTGTTCGGGTTTGTTTGTTTATTTCAGGAATCCCCACAAGTCTTCTCCAGAGTAAAGATTATTCCTTCTGCGCTCTATTTTTTTAAATATACACTACTTACTGTTTTACACATAATTAGAACAATCACGATACTACACATATAGAAAACTTCAATCACTTTAACTAACATTCTAAAAGTATGCATGGTTTCAATGCTTTTTATACCTAGAATGGTCTGTAGCCTACACATATTATCTATAACTATCAGGGGGTTGACAATTCTTCTTTCTCTTTCGGCTTTTCGCATCAGGGGTAGCCACAGCGAACAAGTCGCATGGTAAACTTGGCAATGTTTTACGCCGGATGCCCTTCCTGATGCAACCTTCTCAAAGCAACCGGGCTTGGGACCGGCACAGAAGTAGAGAAGGGAACATCAACTTAATTGAATATTAGATTTACAATCCTAAGATTCAACCAAATCGATCTGTCTGAAGTAAGCCATTTATAGAAATAGGTCGACCTATACCGTTATAAAATCATTTCAAAATGAAACAAATCGATTATAATCAATATTGGAAAATACCGTTTCGATTGAGGTACGGTACGTTTATTTTACTATAATGTTAAAACTACCAAGTGCATCACAGCGGACAAAACACGTGATGGCAGCATAAAACTGATCAGTCCGTCATTACTTTGAATTTAGTAAAGACATGACCATACAGTGTGGCAGAATGTTCTGATAATGTTTAATTTGTATTTTTTTGTGGAAAAACAACAGTGGGTTGAACTTTATGAAACTAAAATGGGAATGGATTTGCCATTAACTCTTGTTTACCGGTACTTGTTTGTTTGCACACACATTTAATTTATACTTGATTATTTTGCAAGAGATACAAGGAATGTGGAAAACTTCACCTGCACTGATTAGAACCCAGGTATTTTTCTCTGAGTGGAATTGTTGTTAAAATGAATCCTTACACCCCTGATTACTATCAAGGACTAAGATATCTTATGAAACGTATAATTTACCTGAATGACACGAGTCTTTGAGTCTCTGAGAGCGTTTCCTCGAGGCTTGGAGACAAGTTTGCCTTTGCTTTTACATTCTTTGTCAAAAATTTGAACCGTTTCTTCAAATTCCCCAAACTTCAGGTACTAAAGAGAACAAACACAAAGTGTGTTAATTATACAATCACCATCGTGGAATACATTGAAATGTTAGATCAACTATCAGAATAAACAGATTATGGATTTTAATTGCAGTTTTTTTCTTCACATCCCTATCATGCTTTACCTCTTTAATCATCCCAAGGAGATCGGCTTCAGTTGCCAAGATGTCTCCCATCTTGGCTGTCTTAGTTGAACTCATCCGTGGACCACAGCTGTCAAAATACCGGCCGTCATTTGGGGCTCAGTTTGAAATTCCTTTGCACTTACAAAAAACAGGTAACAGTCTGAACAGACAGAATAGCACAGACAGGCAAAAAGAAAAAGAAAAAAATACTTCAATAATTTCACGTTTTAATGTAAAGATGACCAGTCTTGCTTATTCGAACAAGAGCAAATAATTACAACCTGTATTAACTTGTACGGTTTCAGTTTTCTTTCCGAATTATTATTTGTTTGTTCCAACCGAGGTTACTGTAGTTGTATTCAATTCAATTACATTGTATTTATAGCCCAATATTTACAGCAATAGTCATCTCAATGGGCTTCATTCCGGTAATTGTGTAATAAACATGAATCATAAAGAACATAAAGTCATAGAATTCAATAGCTGATTGCTAAACTAAACAGAAGAAACTAAGTGGACATCCCTGCCCTAAAACTAAGACCATCCTAATGTTACTACTATGATCAAAAAAAAATTATTTTCATCTTTGTATGCATTTTATAGCGGAAAACACGTTAACTATAACGGCAGAGATTTGAAGAGCTGCAAACTGCAGGAAGCTAGTCAATAATTGTTTCAGTCAGGTTTGTTCACATGATGAGCGTTCCTTACCTCGTTTGACCATCTTTTCTTGGTAAGAATCCGCATTAGAAGTTTCATTAAATATTTTATTTATGCTTAAAATGTATATTGGTAATTATTTTTTCGATATAATGACGCTTATGGTAAAAACAACAGCCTTAACATTAGCTAGCAACCGTCCACACAGAGGACGCTAAACGCACCTAGCAACAAGATGACGACAGACGGAAGTTAGTAAAAACTGTCGTAAAATTAGTTCAGTTGTTGGTTACTTAAATTATCAGTTAAATAATTGAGAGAAAACAAATACTTTTATAAAAATCTTTTTTTTATTTGCTACGTAAAATTTAGCCAAAATATTATTCGTTTTTTCCCCATCTTTGACCTATTGTGAGCCTTCAAATAAAACGGTAGGCAAATTTAATTGGTGTTATTTTAGTGATCATTTTTTCTACATTACACCATCGCAACGCATTTTTCCCTTTCTAAAAAATGTATAACATTCAGTAAAGCAAAACATGCGTCTTTCTTTTAAAAGAAAAAAAGAGACAAAAAAACGGAAGTTCTTGTTATGTCAAAGGTCGAACACGCTGGTTCTGCGCGGTACCGACTATTTCGCTTAATAATGAATGAAAATCTATCTAAATCAAATATCTGACGTCTAGGTTACATTATTATCGTTTTTACACGAATTCACCACATTCCAGGGCATACTATTTACACAAAAATACAAGAACAGCACTTGGGGGTAAGTATTATATTTTGTGTGGACAACATGATGCTACAGTTAGCGCGTAAGTGAACATTGTTAAAGTTGTCCAAAGTTGTGACAAGTTTTGTTCACCCACTTTGACACGGTGGGAGAGCTTTGTGATTTCCATTTGTTTTGACCTATTCCTTTTTCTTTTTAACTTGTTTTTAATTAATTATAGTCAAGATCGGGACCAGAACGCTTAGGAGTGACCAGGTTAGACAGGATAAGGAACGAGTACATCAGAGGGACGGCCCATGTTGCCTGTGTTAGCGACAAAGTCAGAGAAGCCAGAATGAGATGGTTTGGACATGTTCAGAGGAGGGATAGTGGATATATTGGTAGAACTAGAAGGATGTTGGAGATGGAGCTGCCTGGCAGGAGGCCAAGAGGACGGTCAAAGAGGAGATATATGGATGTCTTAACAGAGGACATGAAGTTGGCTAATGTTAGGGTAGAAGATGTTCATGATAGAGTGAGGTGGAAAAGGATGATTCGCTGTGGCGACCCCTGATGGGAAAAGCCGAAAGAGAAAGAAAGAAGAAAGAAGAGTCATAGGAATTTCACACTGAAACTGTGAAAAACACAATATAGCACTCACTGCTATAGTGTGTTTTTCTTGATTGACTTGGCTACGTAAAATGCTTTGCTGTGTGACTAACCTTCCCTTTTAATTTTGTTTTATGATGAATCTGTTTTAGGTTTAACAGAAAGGGATAAAGATGGCTGGGATTTTGTTTGAAGATATTTTTGATGTGAAAGACATTGATCCAGATGGCAAGAAATTTGACAGAGGTATGTGGACTGTCACTGTAAAAACACAAAAACGATCTTCACCAGTAGATAGTTTCAGTTGTAAAAGTCATAATTACAATTGTATATTGCATTTTTGTTCATATTGTGTTAAGTGTGACTAAAAAATTGTGTTGTCAGTAATTACAGCTTTTATTTTATTATTTTATTACAGCTAAACATTACAGTCATCACATTACTGAGTTGGGAAACCTTCAATCCTGCTTTTTAGTAGCTTTAAAACTAACACAATAACAAACATAATCATTATATGCATTTGCTTGAAAAAGATGGATATCTAAAAGCGCGTTAGTCAGTTTCATAATGTTTTCAGTTCTCTTTAATATAAACTAATACAGGTTATTATTACTTATACTGCAGTGTCTCGTCTGCATTGTGAAAGTGAATCTTTCAAGATGGACCTGATCTTGGATGTAAATACTCAGATTTATCCTGTTGATCTTGGTAAGAAATTAACAATGTCCTTTATTGTTTATGTCTTGTTTGATCTTAGACATTTGGCCTTTGTGGAGGAATTTTTAAATTGATTATTGGTAGTATTTAGTGAAACTGTCATTCTTCACTCTTGTAAGGTGTTGGTGCAGAATTGATAAGTTATTTTAACTCAGTTTTGACTCAATGTAAAACTATTGTATTAGAAGTGTAGCTTGATCTTAGGTGATTATGTACATTGCTATGATAAATCCAGATTTTTTTTTGCATGTTTCAAAAAGGGGACAAGTTCAGACTGGTGATTGCCAGTACATTATATGAAGATGGAACGCCAGATGATGGAGAGTACAATCCCCAGGATGATCGACCATCTAGGCAAGGCATTTAAAGAAGATAAATGAACATCCATGTCTTTCAATCTGTGGCAGATAATGTGTGATGCTTTTGATTCATCTTCCATTTTTAAATTGTTTCTAGGGCAGCTCAGTTTGACTATGTAATGTATGGAAAGGTCTACAAGATAGAAGGCGATGAGACCTCAACAGAAGCAGCCACGCGTCTGTAAGTTCTACACAAATGCATGTAGATCATTACAATCCTTTATTTAAGTTAAAAGTCAAGTGCTGTCAATTTAGTGATTAGTAAAAATTTAAATAAACTGTATGTATGTGTAAATGTTGATCAAGTCCTCTAATGATGTGCTTGTTCTTTCAGCTCAGCCTATGTGTCTTATGGAGGCCTTCTCATGAGGCTGCAGGGAGATGCCAACAATCTACACGGCTTTGAGGTAGACTCCAGAGTCTATCTCCTCATGAAGAAGCTGGCCTTTTAACCCCCCTCCTCTGTTTTCTACCGCCTTCATCCACCTTTGTAAAACTGGGATCTAGAAAAGTGGAACATATGAACATCTTAGAGACAAAACACCATGTTTTTGTAAACCTCTGTTGTATTTTTTATAGTTCCTCCAACAAACTACACTGAGGTCTGTGATTTCCACTTGGTGGTACACTGTAAATAAATATTTCTTTCTTTTATACAAAACAATTACAAGTGTTGATTAACTTCATTTTATAGCGATGAATACTCTTCAACAGTGTTGCAGAACGCAGCAAAATGAAACCTGGAGACAGAAAATTGAATTATAGGGAAATAAGCGGCTTTTGTGCGCCAAACAGGACACTTAAAGACTGTTATAACAAATGTCACAAGATGGGAATCACTCTGACTCACTGAATACTGGTATGTGCACACAAAGCTTTAAACACAAACAGAATGGATTCATGTTGTAAAATAAAGTTTTGCCCTTTGTGGTACTGACATGTATTTTAGCATAAAGTCTGGATTTGGGCTTTATGTAGTTATCCAGCTGATATGTGATCAGTTGCATCTCATGATATGTATGACTTGTCTAAAAATTTCAATGCTTTTGCTAGTAGAACAGTTTAAAATCTTCATCTCTTACTTCCATTTTAGTTTTGTCTGCCTTGTTTCAGCAATGACATTTTCAGCTGCATTCTGCTGCTTATGGTTCACTTCAGATTGCCTGAGCCAAAAATCTATTTTTTTTCTATTAGTACAGCTCATAAAAATTGACATGCCATCAGTGAAGACCTTAAATGCAAATAATGAGAAGTTTCCATTTTTCCAACCAGCCTGACCTTGAGTCAATTTCATGAAGGGTTTATTATATTTAATTGAAGACTATTTTATTGGATTAGTCATGCAGTAAGAACAACACGGGAATACATGCTCCATACAGACAAAACATAAATGACATTCCTTCATTTTGAAGTTTCTTTATTTTTCTAAAATAAATTATAATTCAAATGAGAATCTGGAAACCGGAGAGGATCCCACTTTTTGAAAAGTACCTTTTTACTCAGGCACTGAACAGAGGATGCAGTGGAATCTTGGATGATGAGGTTTATAGTTGTCACCAAACTTTGACTCATGTTTATTTTAATGTTTCATCCAGTTGAACAGTTGACTCCTGATGATCATGAAATGCTGTGAGGAGAGACAGCAGCTTCATTTTGCTAACCAACTCTTAGGGCAGCAGGAACACGATTGAGGTTTAAAAGGTTCTGATATTGCTTCTGCATTTTGATTTGGACTCAGATAAATGAGGAGTCATTGTAATACATTTTAACTTGATCTAATCTTTGCTTAAAAAAAATCCCTTTTGCTATTGAGGATTTGTTATTTTGTCTGGTTTTATAAATATCTGACAGAAAAATTGCTGTTACATATCCTTCATGGTAAAATCTGAAGTTTAGTTGACTTTTTTTTATCATGCAAGCTTAAATAAATGTGAAAACAGGGTAGTTCTATCATGATCCCTGACAGCATTTTGTTAGACTTTACTGCAGGTGGTTACATGACATCATAACAAATGGTTAGGCTCTAATCAACTTTTCCTTTTTTTTGTATCTGTTAAGGCATCTAATTAGTTTAAAAAAAATGTCGGTGACGAAATTGATCTAAATTGGGAACTGGCTCTGAAATCAGTGCAAAGCGCGCTCCCGAGACAAGACTACTCCTTTCCAGGAGTTCGTTCCTGCACAACACCGGAAAAGACGGTGGCCATGGAGGGGCATGTCGAATTGTTTTCTTACGAAAAAGCGTTGCTGGACTTTGATTGACCGTATGTGAAGGATCTTCGGGCTCCTCTTTGGTCTTAGAATCGCCCCAGGCATTGCTAAAATATCGTATTTAAATCGTGGAGGAAAATGCTGATGTATTTTGAGCTTTTCTCAGATGAATAGCCAGGTTTAGCATCTTCCCCAGCTTTAATTGGAAGCCTCGCTCTGTGGATTAGCTCAGCTGTTTGTCAAAGCATGAGGAGCGCGTTCAGAGAAATGATAGAGACGGGAGAATAGCAGACCACACCAGCAAGATGGATAATCGCCGTAAGAGGAAACTGACATTCGCTACTATTGGACTCATTTTTCTTCTTAGCGGTGTGGAATATGGTAAGACCCCTTTCTGTCTTTCTGACGCTCTTTATTATGGACAGACGGGTGATAAGGATTTAGTTATTAGTTATCGTAAACAGTGTTTTTCAACCTTTTTTGAGCCAAGGCGCACGTTATCCTGGACAAAAGTCCCGCGGTACTCCAGCATCCAAAAATTAAAAAAGGAGAAACTCTAGTCTGTATTGATTTATAGTCCACCCACAATCTCACGTGAATTTTTGTGATAATTGTGGTAGAAAAAGCTGGAAGTTGCAGCTGTTTTTGTTAGTTTTCAGTAATTGTAACTTAATTATTTGACATTTTACCCTGGTAGTTGTTTTTTTCCTCCTGTTTATTAACATACAATTTTATGTAACCTCACAAAAAACATTAGTCTTTCTAAATATTGATTTTTTTTTTTAAATGTTGGTAAAATAAATTTTTTATTTTTTTACAATATGATCACAAATGTGTTTGATAAATTTTACACAAAAAACTAACATGTTTATGTTTATTGTAGCTACACAAAAAGTGAAAATGTTGAAGTTTTATTAGTTTTTCTCTTGTCTTAATCAAAAATTAAGTCTTTAACAAAAATGTTTTATTTCTTTTTGGATTATTAAATACGTTTCAATTTATTTTAAATGTGTCTGTTGGCCACTTCACCTTAATCCTGTTTCTTAAATGTTGCTATTACTTCTACTTAGGTTTAACTTTTCATTTTTTCACAAGTGATTGAAGTCTGAAAGCGAATTTGTCTTTGAATCCAGACATTATTAGAAAAGTGTTTCAGTTAGAAAGATGACTTGGACCAAACTCTGGGATGTTTGGTTGTTAATAAACACAAAGCTTGAAGGAGAACTAAACTGTTTATCTCTGATTTCATCAAGAAGATTTAAAAACTGTTTGTGTTTTCGTTGTGGTTTCAAGATGTTTAACAGGGAAGACTCTTTGTACGCCAAGATGCTCTCACTTTAACGCTATGCACCATGGGAGATGTCGTGATGACAGACAGACTCGCTTCTCTGAGCTTCATTGTTTTGTCGACTTGTTCCACGGTCTGACATCAGATCCCACGGAAAGCTACACCGCTAAAGACAAGCTTTAGCTGTTTTTGTTGGAACTGAGAGACTTTATGAGCAGAATCGGGACAAGCATGTGAAGACTTTAACCACTTCTGATTGGTCGTATGATTGAGCCTCCAAGAATGATTGGTGGAGACAGTTAAAGGGGCAGGACTTTTCCGAAAACAGCTGAAGCTGTGGTTAAATCGCGTTACCTTCATTCTTATCAAAGTGTCTTTTATAGAATCAAATAAACACAAAGAAAAATGTATTTTATGATCTTTCATATTCCTAACCGCTTAGTGTTTTATCAGGCCTATTTGGATGAACACAGAGCTGATATCCTGGAGATGGAAAATGTTTTTAGATCAGTGAAAAATGGGCAATTTCTCATGGCACACCTGACCATCTCTCACGGCACACCGCAGCACACTGGTTGAAAAACACTTCTAAAACAGTCAATAGTTTGCTTATAATCATGTTTTATTATCCACAATGATACAGTTAGAATTGCAGTGATTATAAAGAGTCAAAACTGATGCATAGCCTAAAAAAATTGAAAACAAAAAAACTCCAGATATGCGTTTTTTTTTTTTTTTTTTGGCAAACGTTCACTCTCTTAGGTTTCTTCCTTTTTTGTTTATTTTTATTTTTTATATGCACCCTAATATAAAATCAGACACTGACAGTTGCAGTGAAAAAAAAATAATAAAAACAATAGAAACATCTTGGATCAAGCCAAACTTTATTCATAAAGCCCTTTTCAAACAACAGTGTTTTACAGAATTAAAATTAAAAAAATCTTTCAACCTCAACTAAAATACAAAACAAAAATCAAATACCTTTACATAATAATAATAATAATAATAAACAACCACAAATTAACCTCACAGAAAATACGTTTTCCCCCCACAGATTAGCACAGGTGGATTGGCAGTGAGGTTTTTTGCACAGAATGCCCTTCCTGACACAATCCTATGTTTTATCCGGGCTGGGGACCGGCACAGGGGGACCCAGACATGAGCCCTTTTGTACGCTTAACCAACTGGGTTATCCAGCTGCCCTGAAATGACCTATAGATAAAAATAGAAAAAGCTTTATGCTGAAGTGAGAAAATTATTTTCTTGGGATCTGTCCACACCAGCAAATCAAATCAAACTTTATATCTAAAGTCCGTTTACAACTCGTGCTACTCAAAGTGCTTCACATAAAAACATAATCAAATTTAAAAAAAAAAAGGGCAAAACAAATATTTTGTTTAAAACCTACGCAATGCCACACCGCCCCTTACACACAAACCATGGTAAGAAAAATGATAACCTCCCCCAGTCAAGATCACAAAGGACATCTCCCCAGGATCCCCTCTTATCAAAGCGAGCAGCCAGAGCTAGAAGATCCCACTGCAACAACCCTGTTCACTAGGACGGCCGAGTCACTGGTGTGGAGGATTCCTCTGAGGAAAACACTGGAGTTTAAACAAAATGAAAATAATATGCATAAAGGTAAAAACTAATGTCCAATGAAACCTTAAGGCATTATGAGCACGTATAATCAATGAAAATACATAAGGGTCTAATAAACAACAATCCTCCTGGATAAAACAAAACAAGACGAATACATCAAATGTAATTATCAAATTGTATTTCTGAAATTCTGCCTAAAGCCAGGATATTCTGATCAAAAGATCCTTCAAATGTGTGTGGTAGGCTGATTAAAAAAAAAAAAGATACGGTATTTCTTTTTTTGTGTATTTGTTTATCCACTTATTCATTTACTCTAATTTTTGTGATCACAAAGGAGTAATTACTTTTTAATTGGCTCTAATAAAACTACAAAATAGGGATCTGTCTTTTTCTGTTATTAAATTGGACTTTTTTCATTGTATCTTTGTCTCTTTCAGGCCAGAACAAATTAATTTGAATTGATTAAAAAAAATGTAAAGATGAATGGGTATAGCATTAATGTGGACACCCAGATAGAAGAATCAGGCCATTCAGAAAATTAAACCAGAAAATACTTTGGAGATTCTTTGACTCCTTGATTACTGTGGAAAGGAAACAAGTCACTTGCTGAAAGCTGTTTTTAAATGGTTCTACTTTAAAAAATATAACATTATCTCTTTTTAAATGATTATACATTCAAAAATGAATCATTTTCTTTATCACACAGTCCTTGTTGTGTCAAAACCCTTTGATAAAACCACATTTCAACCAAATACACCTTGGTTTGAGTGTTGAGGTGGAAAACAGGGCTTATCTCGACGAGTTTAAGAAGGCTATGTACTTTTAGGGTTCCTACCCCTCAAAAACACGTGGACTGTGATTTGAAAATCAGGACTTCAGCAAAAAAAACCAATAAAGTCTTGCTAAAATATGTTATTGCCCTACTTTTATAAACTGGTTAGTCTTTGCTTGGAGGTCAACTTATTAAATCTTGCTGAACAACTCTGTAGTATTTAGATCTTTCTATGTTTTAGTTATAAAAAGGTCTAACGTTTTTAAATCTGTGCATATTTTATTATTTATCCCTTTCAATGATATAAAGAAAACAAAAGGGCACAATTCTACATTTTCCAGTATGAAAAAGTAAGTTATATTCTTTTGCACATGGTTGGCTGTGTTGAAACAGTGGAATCTTCTTTTTCTAAATTGCAAAAGAAGTGGAGTTATCACTTCCTCTGCAATCTTGACAGCATGTGACATGGGACACTCCTATTGGCTCCGGGTTGGCTTTAGTTGGGGCAATTGTTTGTCTGTGTGCTGATAAAGCTTCAGTCATTGATGGGGAGAAAGAGCAGTTTCAGGAGCTCCCACTGGGAAAAAAAAAAAAGAATAAGCTGGTTAATAGTTTCATTCTCATTTCATATTGTGTTAAGTAAAAGTTCACATATTCATATTTAAAAACCAAAAAACACAATTGTGCATGTTCTTTAGTCCCTCCATGGGTAGTTAAGAACTAACATTTTCTCTGTTTCATTTGTCTCTTTTTTTTATTTTTTATTTCCTCAGCTGTGATATTACCCACCATATGGAGATATTTGCAGACTTTAAATGCGGAGCCTTATTTCCTGGGTTTAACACTGTCTGCATTCAGTCTGAGTGGCCTGCTTTCAGGACCGCTGTTTGGTCACTTGTCCGACAGAACCCAAACCACAAAGAAGATCATTTTGTTTGCCAACTTTTTCGAAATAATTGGTAAGTCTACAGTTTCTTCCATTCTTTCTCCTCACTTGGATTGTTTGCATTGTTAGACTTTGGCTCCCCGCGATTATGAAACCTTAAAGTTCCAATATGAGTTTTGAATAATATTTCTTATCCGTTTTATTTTTAGGTAATTTAATGTATTTTATGGGCTACTCCAAGTGGCTTTTACTGTCCAGTAGATTGGTAGCAGGTAAGTGACAAAAACTAACACTCTTTTGGGATGAATAGAATATACTTATCTCACAAAACAGCATGACCCATTTTTAAATTTACATAAATCAGCAATATTTATCTTCTGGGTATTTTTTTTTCCATTCATAGTTAATGTCTATATACTCATGAGAAAGGTAAAGTCAATTAATATAACTAAACTTCTCTTTTTTTTGTTGCCATCATTGCATTCAAGTCAATTACAGCCTGAAAGCTAAATGCCGTTCAGCCTCAGAAAATAAGTTTAAATACACACTCCAATGAAAGTAGGATTTTTGGGTGTTTTAATCATGTTCTTATAGCCTTTTTCTCATGATGGAGCACATATAGAAAGAAAATTATGCCTGAAAATACACATTTTGCAGATGCAAAAATCCCATATGAAAAAGCTTGTGAGTGTAAAGTAGAGGTTACTATGGCAAGCTACGAGCTCCCTGCTGCGCTTCTTGTAGACGACTCAATCCGTGTACGTCCATCTGGCTTAAAACTCGTGGCTGGATAGCTCCAATAGTGTACAACATTTTTGTTGAACCAGTAAAGTAAGGTTGGGGTTAGCTGTAAGCTAGTGGCAGAGCATGTAAACAGATGGATGATGGGAAGCGAGCACAACTCTGAGGTGAATTTCTGATCAACCACTGCTGCTATGCAGAAATGATGCCCTTGATTAACAACGCGCTTTTTGATATTGGCCAAAAAACGGCATAATCATAATTAAAAGACCAGATTTTTGTAACTTTGTTAGCTTAGTTAAGTGATGAAATCCATTTGTAGGAATCGGCACCGGAGCCGGCTCATCCATCTTTGGCTTTTTGACCCGAAGCACAGCGTCTGAGGACCGTGCCACCGTCTTTGCTGCTGTCATGGCATGTCGACAGGCTGGCCTTTTGATAGGTGAGAATGTCATTTTCTTCTCACAGTGTACACTGAATAAGTTTGTCTTTTTTTTAGGTAACACATTGGTAATCTAGGAGCAGAGATGCATGGTGTTCTAGTAAGATGATACATGTTGAACTCTGTGCTCCACACAGGTCCTGCATTTAACATCTTCCTCAGGCTGTGTAATTTCCATTTGGGCTCCTTTGTCGTTAATAAATATACTGCGCCGGGGGTAAGGATTGAAGCATGTCTGAGTTTAGAAGTAAAATGAATGTTTCCTGATTCAAACTCCCTCTGAATCCCGTGTAGCTGTTTATGTGCCTGCTGTGGATTCTCCTTCAACTGGTTGTGGTGTTTATGTACTGGGACCTTCCATATTTGGAGAGGAGGAAGACCAAAGATAGTGTAATACACAAGGAGGAAGAGAACACACACGCATCTGTGGAAGATGAGGAAGAAGGAGACGAAGAAGTAAAGCCGCTAATGACGTCCCAGGAGCTTGTGGGATCCTACGGCTCTGTGGTGGCACCAGACCCCTGCAGGAAACACTCCCGTGTTTCCTCTATTCATAATTCTCCAATTTCCTCCCCTGTAACGTCTCAATCCCATGAGCATGTTACATCCCTAAAGAGTTCCAGCTTATACAGAGGTAAATGGCTGACAACAGGTTGGAAATGTTAACTGAGGCAATATTTCAAAAGACGTAAAGCAAACAGATAAGATAACGAGTGTAAGCTTTAGAACTATTCTTGAACAGTTGCTAAAAAAGTATTTTCATTTCATCAGTGAGAAGAAAATTGTGTTTTTTGGTATTCCTTCCTTGGACTCTGCCGTTGATTTCTCTTTTTTTTCTTTCTACATTTCACACAGAGTTCCTGAGAGAGGAGGTGGTCGTGCTCCTGGCTGCCCAGTTCATCACCCTTTTCAACCAGACGGCTCTAGAGGTGTACAAACAAAAGAAAATGCACACGCAGAGGAGGCCTAAGTCACACCATTAAGCCTCAAAAACAATGTGTTTTGTACAATACATAGAATAAAACCATTCAGAATGACACAGACAAATTGCATTAGTCCATGTCTAATTTGTAAGTTCTGTAGCCTGGGTGGGACTGATAAGATGCACAGGTGAACCAAAACATGCATCTCAACGAGACAATTTATAGCTGTTTAGGTGAAAATTTTAGTTTTGAACAAATTCGTTTTATAAGCTAATATATTCTTTTTAATAATGAATTCAGACCTTTCTGATGGTGATCTTCATTTGGAGTTACCTCCTCATTACGTAGGTGTGTCAGATCAGAGATGAATCCACTGTTGGAATCCACCTATGGATGACCTTTTATCGTCATGGTTGCGTCCAAATTCCTTTACTGCTCTCTACATAGTGCGTTCGCCATTTTGTAGTGCTCTCCAAATCTACAATTCTAATATCGAGTGCCCTAGAAATTTCCCAGAAGTCTCTGTGAAAAACCTGTGTGCATCGATACTTACTAGATTGGCGAATGTAGACCACAATGCATTGCGTCTGAAAATGTTTTGCCAAAAAAATGTATTTGCAGGTATTTTTTTAATAAACCGTCAACATTTTTATCTTCAGAAGACAGTGGATTCATAAATGATCGTCGCAAAACACTCATCTCAATTAGATTTTCACTTCGTGAAATCGATGATCTCATATTTGCCGTTTGAAAATAAATAAATAAAAAACCAGTGAGGATGGTGTACGAATTGTTTTTAAAATCTAGGGCGCTACATTGTCCCGCATCATCTAGTTTTTTAGTAGTTGGGGAGTAGGGTGGGAATTTGGACACAGCTATGGTTAATAATTTGAACCAATTTTTCAAACAACTTAAAGGTTTTCCAACAGAAGCCATGCTTCACATCAGACAAAGCAAACCCTCATCAGTGCAGAACCGTTTTCAAAGAAATAAAATGCACACTTTTTGTATGTAGACATATTTAAGTGTTCGTTTAAGCATATTGAGATTTCCGGGCTTTGATGCAGTGGAGCTCATTTTGACTCGTCTCCCCACAGACCATGGTGACACCCCTGACCCAGAAGTATTTCAACTTTGGGGAGCTGGAGAACAGCGTGATGTATTGTCTCGGTGGCGTGGTGGTGATTGCTGGATTCCTGTTTGTGCGCTGGCTCAGCAAACATGTAGCGGAGCGGGTAGTTCTCGCCATCGGCTTGACCATTTGCAACATCTCCTGTATCTGGTGTCTCATATTCTTGGCTAAACCTTTAGGTAAGACGTGAATCCAAAGTGGGGCTGAGTTATTGCTGAAAAACAAACCAAAAGGATTTTATTACCATTTGACGAGATCTGATTACTTGTTAGTTCATCTGTCGAGTTTCCTTTTTTTTTCTTTTTTATAAAAAAATTGTTTATAATAGAACAAAGTTAGAACTTTCCAAAACAAAACTTTTTATTTTTTTTAACTCATGGATTTACTCAATAATATTGCATTGTAAAATGAAAAGTGATTCAGTTTTTCAACTTGTTTACCCAGTTCTTTTCCAAATATTTTACTCCTCAAAGTTTGAATCCTCTCATTTTACTTTTATCTTAAGCAGTGTGTGTTGTATTTAAAAAAAAAAAAATTGTAATAGGCAAACAAACAAAGACTGCGTCATCAAACTGAGCTAAGTTTCTGGATTTGTCATGCTTTTTTGATGTTCTTGTTTTTATTTTATATTTTTTAGGAGGCTTCTCATGGCAGTTGACCGAGTTCATCATCGGAGTGTTTCTGCAGGTTTTGGGTCTACCGTTTGTTGCTGTGGCTCAGGTGTCCCTCTTCTCCAAAATTACCTCTGAGAAAACTCAAGGTGGGAAACGGCGCCACCTTGTGGATTTGTTTGCTCAGTAGTGTAATTTAAGTGAAAACGTTTCTGTCATCTGACTGAAGTGAGTTTGTTGCCGATCCTGCAGGTTTCAGTCAGGGGGTCCGTCGCTCAGTGGGGGGTTTGGCCACCATCCTGGGCCCGCTGTGGGCTGGTGGGCTGACCGACAATATGTATGTAATGATGGGAGTGATGGTGGTACTACTGGTAATGTTGACAGTAAGTAAAAAACAAAAATAATTATTTTTAAATCATCACAGGCTTCAAATAAATATTTTTATCTTCTTGAATCCAGGTTCTTAAATGAGCTTGAGAAAATCAAAATGTTGTTCTCAAAATGTGGACAAAATTTAGTTTGAGTTATGCCAACATTTGTGACTGATCAATATCTTCAACCTTTGTCCAACATACATTCAGAAGCAAATGACAATTTATGAAAAATATAGTTTTAAAAAAAGACATAAAAAAATGAATATGGGGAATCCATGACCAATAAATTTACAAACAGAAAAGAGAAATGTCTCCCTCTAGTGGGGAAAAACCAAAACAAACTCCAGAACAGACTCCTTACTGCACGTGTCAATCTCAAGGTCTGGGGGCCAAATGTGGCCCGCAAGAGCACAAGTTTTTTAATATCTTAAAATAGCATTTTTCTTAGTTGGTTACATATTATTTATGTGTAGCTGCAGTTGTAATTGTTCAATGTTTGCAGGTCTTATGTGTGTACGCAGATAAATTGTTGTCATGAAATCATCAGATGGATGAAAGGCTGTGTGCAGCCTTTTTTTGTGAAATGATACACTATATTACACGTTCTTTCCAGCTCAGTTTTATGTTATTTTTCTGTTATTCACTTGGACAGTTTGATCCTAGGTTTTAATAAGAAGACAAACTTTAAAAGGATTTATTCTAGAGTAACAAGCAAACATATGTTTTCTATGCAACTGTAATTGTCACTTTAAAAAGTTATAGTAGACAAATAACGAGTTATTTAACATTAAGGAGTAGGTACATATATTTTTCATTACATTTAGTTACATGTACAAGTTATATCTGGCCCTTTGAGGACAACCACTATGCTGATGTGGCCCTCAGTGAAAATGAGTTTGACACCGCTGCCTTACTGGCTCCAATGGTCGAAATGGAAAAGGATAGGAAAGAAATTATACACCTGAAGACTTTAAATTGAAAAAGAAAATAATTCCTTTACAGTAAATAGGCGTTGAAATAAATTCCCTTTAAAATTTTAAAGTCAGTTTAGCCTATTGAGTCTGTTTTCCAGGAATGAAAAGAAACCACAGCGAGTTCATAATGGACACTGCAGATGAATGTTGCATGAAGATGACACATTGTCCTTGTACACATAAAATTTTCATAGTGAAATCACTTGTACCTATTAGCATCAATTATATAGCCTTGTATGCAACAGTGCACAAGTACAATGCAGATGAAAGACCAAGAGGCCTCATGGCCTTAATGCTGCAGCATACAACCAGCCTAAAACAAAGCATGTGCCAATTATTAGAACAAAAAAAGAAACAGGAAAAATCATCAAAAACATGTTCAAATCATCCTGTAATCTTTGTTTTTGAAATGTCTGATATTGCGTAAAGGTGAAGACTGTTGTTTTTTTTCCCCCCTTTAGATAATGCTGGCATTTTCATATAACCGGCTGGTGGAACCTGCGGAAGACCAAATAGACATTTCAGTAAATGGAGGTTAAATCTGCAGTTCTCTAAAAGAGAAATAACTAAGGTATTTTGCCATGGTTTCATTTGTTTTGATACCATTTTTTCCTTTACAAACAAGAGGGGGGAAGAATCAGAGCCTCAACTCAATTGTTATGTTACGGTGAATAATTGGTTAAAAGAATTCAACTTAACTTAGGTTCAACTTTTCAATGTAAATAAAAAAAAGAAAATTTTTGTTTAAAAGTCAAAAAGAGGGATCACATTGGAAAGCTTTAATCCGCCTTGTTGGACACTGACTTTTTGACAAGTGTTGGTATGACAAGTAAAAGAGATTCACGGTTTAAAAAAACTGTGGTACTTGATCAACCAAAATAGGAGAGGAAAGCGAGACGAGCAAAGTGAACACTATTGGAAGGCTTTAAAGTGTTTTCAGATACTATTTACAAATTAGAGATGCTACAGTAGGAGCTGTGGAGGTTGATTTAATGTGTGAAAATTAGAGTAATGTCTTAAATATTAAATATTATATTATAATGAACTTCTAATGTTTGCTCTGTTTTTAAATTCATTTGGTTGTTTTATTATTTATCTTAGTGTAAAAGCACTTTGTGATACCAAGTATAAAAAGTGTTATATAAAAAAAGATTAACTGATATTCAAAACTCAAAAGCAGAAAATTCTAGATTTGTTACAAAGAGTGCAGATTGCCTAACGGTAAGTTTTAAGCACCTCATTTATTTATTCATTTATTAATTAGTTCAAATCCAATTTTTAGTTCTAGCACATTTTATTTTAGACATACCTCTTTAAAAAGAACTTTTAAATACATTATTTTTATTTGATTTTGATAAACTATGCTTGGGTCTTTTGTTAGAACAATGCTTTGCTAATGTCAATCAGTGGACTAAGTTGATTTTCTCCTCTCTGTGTGGGAGTGCAGCAGGGTCTCCCTGATCTCCGTCTTCTGTCTACAGTGGAACAGTTGTTGGGGATGAAGCACACAGGAGAACGTGGCCCTCTGATCAAACAGCTGCTTGTGCATTTTAGAGGAATACCACCTTGCTGCATGTTTCCTATGGAAATAATAAAATCCTTCTAGGAATGCATGTAGGGAGAAAAAAAAATGCTTCCATCACAGTTAGACACGGCTTATGGTGCGCCGTCTGTACATTCTGTTCCAGGACACCAGCTTTAAAGACCAACAATGAACCAAAGGTTTTGTGAATTTCACTGACTGAAAGGTTCTTCTTTTTTGTTTTAATATTTAGAAGTGATTTATGCAATATATTTAACTTGGTATAATTATGGTCTGCATTAATTGTTATAATTTCAATAAAACAGAGTTTTATACTTTGTCAATGTCATTTTTGTTTGTCAAATTATTTTAATTATTTAAAATGATGGTGTTATTAGGTGCTAACATGAGCAAACATGGTGTATCTGAGGTTTTTCTGGAGTGTTTCAACAAACTGAAGTCTTAATAGAGAATTTTGATTTCATTTTGCATGTTTGCTTTCTTCATGTTTTATATTTTACTCATGCAAATAACAATTAAACTAATTTCACTTTCAGGAATTCAAGGAGTTTAAATGCTTTTTTTGAATGGTTACATATTCTAAACTATTTTATTTAAACAATGTTTAATATTTTGATTTGGTCCTATTTTGTGACTTGCTTAGAATAAGTCATTCCTGTAAGGATATTAGCCTGCAGTTTAAATTCTAAAATCCAATCATTTGAACTGGTACTAAAAAAAAAATAAATCACTTTCTTATGAAGTCAAATATGAAGATTAGTTTTGTACTAATGTACCACAGGTGAAATCTTTCCAAATTCATGGTCATTTGAGATGGCATTAGCTTTTTTTGATTTTATTTCAGAGATGCAATTCTTTTTATTAACATAGGAGTGCGCTCTTAGTCTTTGTCCTGGAGGATGGCATTTTCAGCATTGCTGGACTCTTTGTGTCTGTATTAATTCTTTGGCCAGTCAAGAGCTCTGAAACAGTAAATCCATTGAAAAAAAACTGTTTACTCTTGAAAAAGTTTGAAGCCAAGACAAAATAAAGATTAATTTGTTCCAGAAATTGAGAAAATTGCTCTTCGAGTTTTTTAATTGGACATTATAACAAACACAATAAAGATTGTAATTAAAGTTTATTTTTATCTCTTTTTTTTTTTTAATTTAGCTTATCATGTCTTGTTTATATTGTAACGCCTGTGCATTCATATAACAATTTGAATTATTTTATTTTTTCTATTAAAAAGGACCCCCCCCCCAAAAAAAATCAACTGCCTTAAGAATTATTGTAAAATCTGTAAAACTTCCATACGGAAACAGTACAAATGCATTACTTTAAACGTTAGTTTTACATTTTAATGTTTAATTTAAAATGTTAATCATTTAACAGATTTTTAGGGTAGTCAAAAGACAGTTTTATTAGGACTTTAGCTGTTTTATTTGGTATACATCAGTTAGGCATTTATCTGCATTTGCAATGTAATTTTATCATGACAAAACAGTTTTTTACATTTATGTTAAATTTAGTGTTAGTTTATAATACATG
Organism: Oryzias latipes; assembly: GCF_053564925.1. Lineage (NCBI taxonomy): Eukaryota > Metazoa > Chordata > Actinopteri > Beloniformes > Adrianichthyidae > Oryzias > Oryzias latipes. Next base: position 14,309,310 of record NC_136240.1, read on the forward strand.
ACTAAATATTAAATAAAGGTGAATGTATAACAATAGTATTTCATATTTATTTAATTTTGTATGACAAGACAATATTACAGTTAACATCTGGTCAGAGTTTAAAAATATTATTACTGCCTAAACATTACTATTCTCTTATTGACAGTTTTGAGAGTATAACCGGTTTTATGAGTTATTTTATGTATGAACAAAATTAAAACAAAGCATTACAGGGAAAAAAAAAATCTTTTTTTTCTTCCCAAAATAAAAAAAAGTACTGGTATCTGTGTTAAAACAAACAAAATAAATAATAATAATAAAATTATTGTAATAATATCAGACCCCCAAAATATTTTAACAAAATAATTTGATGAAAAAATGTAGAATTATTTTTTTTCTATGATTTTAAAATACAGAACAAAATCTGAATTACCATTTCTTCTAATTAGGGATTATATACAGTTTTTCCCTTATTTTGGCGTTATCTAAAATAAAATAAAATCAACCACCTATGCAGTTTATAGGTTTAAATACAAAAAATAATTAAATACTAAATAATTAAATAAAAATAAAAATATTTGTAATTTTTGTTTGTTTAAAATGTAGTTGTAAAATGTAAAATGTATGTTTTTATTTTGATTTTTCTGTGTTAGTTTCCGTTCTGTCAGGAGTTTGTCCTGGGCCCGTCTGGGGTCGCTGTGACCTCGCAACAGGCAGCTTGGATGGAGGTTGTAGATGAACCATTGCTCATTTATGATGACACATCGTCTGCTTGGTTGCGAGGAGGCGTGGCTTATACAGTGAACTTTAGATGAACCTGTTTTGATGTTGGGCGCTGCAAGCTCAGAGGTGTTACGACACAGTGCCAGTATCAGAGATATTTTGGGGTTTTTCCAGGTTTTTTTTCTGCTTTGTTTTTTTTTTTTTTTTTTTTTTTAAACTAAACTGGGTCCCTTCACCCATCATCACATACACAGTTGGCCCAAAGCAGCACTCTGACCGAACAGTGACCCTGTGTGCCGGGGTCGAAAGTACAAAACGCGTCATATAGTTCTGGGTAAAGTTGGCAAATTTGCTCCTCCTCTTTCCGGTACAATCATAGACTTAAACTACCAGGTTCAGCTCTGATTATGGACGTGAACTTTTGGTGAACTTTTATTTTACCTCAAGAGAGAGCAGCGGAGGGCAGGTGGAGTTTAGTAGGTCTTCATATTTATTGTTGTCCATTTTTTTTTCATCCTTTGGCTTGAACATTGATTGACCCGCCTGACAAACTGGGCCGGGACAGACATGATGGGTTGTGACTGGGTTTTCTTGGGACACTGCAGCTATGGTGACACAAAAATTTTCTCTGCAGCTGTGTTGACAAAGCCTGAAATCTAAATGATGCCAGACACTTGTCCTCGAAAGTCCGCTTTCAGGCATAACTAGTTAGGAAACAACTTCATAGAACATTATTTTTGTAAAAGAAATGCACCAAATTAGGCTAAACAGGCATTTTTTTCTAATCAGATCTAAATTTTAGCACTTATTACTCATATTCAATTTTTTGGGTCCCTTTTACTCTTTTTAAGTCAAAAATAATATCCGACACTAAAAAAAAGCTTAATTAAGGCCATGAAAATGCAATGTTTTATATTAAAAAAACGTTTTTTTTTTAAATATTTTTATTTCATTCTTTTTCAAGTATTAAATCTCAAGGATATTTTTTTGCTACACAACTGCTAAAATTACCAACCACAAAAACACATCACTACGTAGGCAAGAATTGCCACTTTTAAGAGTCATCAGTCCCCGTTTGAAGGTTTTTTTTCATCCCTTCACATGCGTTTTAAATGATAGAACCGACTTTATAACTGGGTAAATGCTTCTTAAATGATTTCCAAAGTCTTGCAATTCTTACAGTGAGGCAATCCACTGTTGCTCTCATACCATAACTTTGAAGTCGCCAAGTTTATGAAATATTCACTTTGTGCATTGTGTGACAGATTTCTGATGCTTGCACAAACTCTGTTCCAGCAACAGCCAAATCAAAACGATGGCACTAACACAAACATGTGAAAGTCTCTTAGTGTCCCCCACAGGGATTGCACTTGAGTCCTGTCTTAATAATACATGTGTCACTTTGAAAGTGTGACATTTCCTGCGCTAGATGGTTATAGAAAAGGGAGAAGCAGAGAAGCAGAGTGCTTCCCCCGTTTTTGTTGTGGTGTCCCAGTGAAAAAAAGGATGCACTCTGACAGAAGGTCGGCCGAAGAAACGGTAAAATACAAGGTGATCTCATGCCTAAGTTATTCTTTGCCCCAGTTTCTCCTGTTTAAAAGGTCACGTTGAGAGTGTTGCTGCATGTGGTTGATGTAAAAAATTGAACTCTGTGAGGAAAATGAACTGTCAGCCATGCTGTGAATATTTCTTCATCATTGGTTTTATCTGGAAGGCACGGTTGTGCAATGCTTTTTTCTAACTGAATGAATAATTAAGTCTGCACAGCTAATGGCCCATGCAGGCACCTTTGGCTGGATTGTGCAAACCTGCAGCTGCCACAGAGACTTTAATTTCACCACGCATCAGTCTTCTTTAGTTGTAGATTCCAACGACTTCTTGCCCTTTGCTTTCATCTTAAAATGTGAAACGATTATTAAGGATTTGTTTTTATCTGCTGCTCATGATATTTGACATCTCTCACCTCCTAACTGTGAGGTCAAAGAGTATAGAGCCTTACCTAAAGGATTAAAATATTTCTGTGGAGTTTTAAACCACCCAGACAATGTATTAAGCTCATTATTTATGCATGTTTTATCATTTTTACTTTTAGTTTGTAAAACTAGTGACATCAGGAACAATGCTGCCTGCTTAAAGTATGAGAAAATGATACATTCTAATAATATCTTTTGCTTTGGGTTAATTTTAGGGGCATAATTCATGCATTAGTTCTGAGCCTATTATTTATTCAGTTTTTGCTCTAGTCATCTGTTCACTGCCTGTTGCAGTCTCATAAAGTCCCTTTCCAATGTAAAATCTAATATAAAAGTGGTCTTTTAATTATGATTGTTTAATTTTTAGCCAAAAAAAACAACAATCGTCATTTTCTAAAGCATAGTTTCTGCAGAGTGCCAAGAAAAATTTGCATCTGAGTTGTGGAAGGGACTGTTGGCAGGAAGTGAGCATTCACTCATTTCCCATCATCCCTTTGTTTACATGCTCTCCTGCTAGCATACAGCCCCTCATGTAATATTGGTCCCAGTTGTACAGTTTAAAGCCAAATGCCAGCTTTGATGAAGAGAATAAAAAAAAATCATACATGGATCTATTTGTCTGCAAGTGGCTGCATCGGATTGGAGCAGAGCAGTTCGCTGATTGTAGTTTTTACATAACTACAAGCTTTTTCAAGCAGCATTTTTTCATCTACTCCTGATTTATCACAGTTTAGATAAAGAAATACTCAGAAACCAAGTTTAACTCTTAATTCTTTCTTTCTGTATGTCCCCCATCATGAGAAAAATGATACAAGAACATGTCAAAAAACACCACAAATTTTCATTGGAGTGTGTCTTTAACGACTCTCCCAACTGCAGCTACCCCTCTCCAGGTGACACCAGAGCACCAATTGCCACACTCTTGTGTGCCCTTCCCTCTCAAAAGAGAGATTACCGTCCCATCTGTATCTCCCTCGCCAGGACACACTAAGCCGATGGGAGCACTGCTCAGCAAGGCCCCGCCGCAATTGTTAACCCTGATTAACTTGACGTGCTGTTCTGCTGCGGGAACAGTGTGAAAATCAAGTCAGTGCTGTGACCCAGTGCCCTGCCACTGAACCGAGGGGGAATTGGGCCACTTGGGGAGGGTAGATGAGAACTTCAAGCAGAGAAACCGGACTGAAACGGCAGTCACTGTGATTGTATATTGAGTAAAGTAACCTCAAGCCTTTTGTTAATATTGAAGTATGTGCTCTTTATTCATTGTTTACAAATTCAGCACAGAGACAAAGGAAATGAAAGCTTATAAAGGATGGCCTGTGTTCCTCATAGCATGCTTTTGAATGCTGTATGACAAGCATATGACTGTTCATCCGAACATGTGTGTAAAAATGCACATTTGTTGACCGGCCAAGTAATCTGCTGATTCTATGATAAATGCAAGTTTTAGGACAGATTCCTTGTTGAGTAAATTACAGCATTTCTTTATTTTCCTTAAAAAAAAGAATCAACTCATACACAAACATTTGTAGTTTAATTTGAAGTGTTTCATTTTTTTCAAGAAGAATGGCATTTATCTCTTTAAATTCTGCTCATTAGCTAAAAATACAAATGTGTTGTTACTTTACATCAACACTTATACTTGTATTCATTCACTGTCCAGAGATCTAAACGGAAAAAGCAGGAAAAAAAACTTTTTTAGAATTTTACTGTGCATGATGTTTGGTTTGTCCCGCTGCTTTTCATTGGAATGCAAAAACTTAAACCTATTTATGTCAGGCAAAAAAAACTTCAATCTGGCCTTTTTCCTTCAACCCACTAATGCAGCAGCTTTTATCATTAAGTTGGAGGAGCAAATTTGCCATTTATGTATTGACAAATCCCTTTAAATGAAATGACTGTTTAGTTTCTGTGACTCCTTTTCCTTGCAAATCAAATATTTTTACTCTTTTATGCAAGAAACAAAATATTTTAGCGTACTATCCAGATTTTGTGTTATAATTAACCTTCTAAGACTAAATGTTGGATGGGCTTCACCATTTTTACATGCTATCATTCTTGTTAGAACTTTCTGCAAAGGTTCAAATCCGGCTCCTGGACAGGCGGTTGTGATCATCAAAGAGGAGAGTAGTTGAAAGGAAAAACAGGGGGAAGATGTGCAGCTGAAGCCTGCAACAAAATTGGAAGTGTTCCACAAAGGGGAGGACGGCTGGAAATTGCTTTCATTACAAAGGAGTGACCCAGGATTAAGCACAGTAGCAGTTTGATTTGATTTTCTGGTGTTGTGCTGTTAAATCGCTCATTAAATCCAATTAGGGGGAGGTGGATGGAGACAGAAGCGGTGGGGGGTTGAGCGTGACACTTGCTGCTCGAGATGAATAGCTTGCCAACTCTAACAGGTGACAAACTCCAGCTCTGAACTCTTGCTCTACTAATAGAACTTGAGCCTCTCCCCCCCATGTTCTTTTTTGGCCGTCCATTCACAGCCTTCACCTGCGACCTCCCTGTTTTTTGTTCTGTTCCTGGGAGGTGTGAGGCCGCTGGAAGCGCATGTGACACTGCTGACATGTCAAACTGCAATCAATCGAATCTGCGCTGCACATCAAATCGCTGTTCGGCCAATTAATGTCGCATCAGGTTAATAAGTATCACAAAAATGTTGCTAATGGACAATGCTGAGATGCTTCCGTCAAGCCACAGCAGTGTCAAAGCAAATGCCTGGCAGCGTAACACCAGACCACCGTGACCACCAAGCAACCTTTCCATTAACTTGCATAAAAATAAACTTTTATAATCTTTGTGATGTCTGACTCTTTTACCTTGATAATACTTTAAATTTCTGTGGTTTTTAGTATGATTTCTGTAATACGGGTAAACATTCTGCAGCAGAAAGAAATAACAGATCAAAAAGAAGATGCCAAAATGGTGCAAAGAAATAAGTAAAATCTTGGTAATTTTACTTTCAATGATTTACAACATGAAACTTAACAGTAGTAGTTTTCAAGTTTGATTTTTTCATGTCATTGTTAATAATTGGTATCTATCACTTAATAATATTTGCCAAGAATATTAGCATCACCTTAGAGGGAAAAAAAACTGAAGAATATTTTTTATTTATATAATTGCTAAGGCATGAATAGGTTAAGCTTGTCACTTTCTGCTTGTGCTTTAGGAAATGGAGGATGATTCTCTAGTTGAAGTTGTGAGGGATAAAGATTGAAACAGAGGATAATTCTACTTTTGGCTTCACTGGTGATACAGTAATCCACAACCAAGAGTAATTCTCTGGTGAAACATTTCCTAAAACCTTTAAGCTCCAAAGTAAGTATGAGTTGTTCTTTTAGCGTGGCTGAGAACAACCAATCATGCAGTGATTGTTTTGATAAATGCTCCTTTTAATCTTCTGTTTCTCTGTTTTTAATGTGCAGGTAAATGTAGAGGTTTTTTGTGGCCACAAATAAAATGTTCAGACTATCAGGCATCCATAACATAAAATAAAAAATAGAAACTTTAGTTGATTAGCAGTCTTGTCCAGAGAATGTTCCAAAAAGCCATTTTTAATGGTTTTTCTATTTTAAACATTTGATTCTGAGTGGATTAAACATATATAAACTGCATAATCTGCATTTCCAGAAAGATATAGTTTTTGTTCGTTCTTTTCTGTAATCAGAGCTTTAATCTACTTAGTGTTTTGGTAGTAAAAAAAAACAAAAACAAAAAATAAAAATTGCAGAAAAACCTTTTTTCCTCTTTGAACTAGTGACTCATTCCCTTGTTTTAAAGCCTCATATAGTAAATAGGTTTCTATGCCATTTGGGCATAACATGAAGATATTCTCAGTGTAAAAAATCTTTTTTATTAAATCTTTTTAGAAATATAATCTATTTATTAAAAATTAATATACAAGAACAAAGAACTTGATCCTGTTAAAGTCCCAGAACATTTCTGTAGCCTGTGTGATGTGTTTACATCAACATGTAGCTTAAAATTTCAGAGGAAAAAAGCACTCAACCGTATAGAAGTACCTAAATCAAACAGGATCCCAATCAAGGCTATTGCCTGTGTAATGTGTGATGTAATCACTGGTTGGTTTAGTATTTTGGTTAAACAGAAAGAAAAAGCAAACCAGCAGATGGAAAGTAGTTAAGCAGATTGAAAGTAGTTAAGCAGATTGAAGAGGGTGACTTTTTTTGTCAGATGGATCAAAAAACTTAAATTATAAAGTGCCATCTGCTGCTCTGTGTCACAAATCTTACATCTGCAGTTACATTTCACAAAAAACAAACTAACAGAACTTCCAATAATCTAAATGTGGTTGTAAAATCTTTGTAATCTGGACTAAACAATTAACTTGTTTAGTCCAGATTTTCTTTAACAGGGCTGCTGCAAAAGCTTCTTTATGTCTGGGTTAAAGTCAGAATTATTGGACTTTCTAGCGCAGGAGATAAAGGGATTGTATGGTTTCATGACCGACACATTTTTATGTCCAGAGTAAAAAGTGATTCTAACTTCAAAACCTTATTCGAGAGAAAAGATTGGAGTTGTCAAAATGTTTTGATTCACTCTTGTCTTTAATAACAAAATGATCAAAACTAAACAAATGAATTCTTTTAGAGAGCTTATGAAACTATATTATAAGTTCTAAAGGGATTGTACCTGTAACACTTTCTGCAAGTTCATTAATGATACAAAACTGTGTTTATTTTATTAAACTATTTTGATAGTTTAACTTAGTTTTATGCATGAACATGGCTATACATAAAACACTGTGCAGGATTTCTCTTAGCACTTTGATAAAATCAAGGAATTTGTGATTTTTTTCATTTGTTTGGATTTATTTCCTAATTTGTTTTAAATAATGGCAACATTTAGTGGATTCTGACTTTTTCTTTTTTTTTGAAAAAATTAAACACAAAAATCAGAACCATGTCAACTCAAGACAAAATGCTTGGCCTTTGTTTGTGTTGTCTGTCTAAGATTAAGTTCAAGATTAATTTTTTGCTAGCCTGGTATTATGTTTGCCCTCCTTGTGAAGGAGTTGAAAGTCTGTGTCTCCCAGCGACGGCCCCAAAACCTCCCAGTTCTTAAAAAGATTTGCCCGGAAAAATTAGCAGCTGTAGTGTGTTTTTTTTAAATTAAATTTGTTTCAAACACATTAACAATTAGAATAAAATCCATACTATAGAAACTTATAGATAATATTAGTAATGATAACAACAAAAACAACAACAACGAACGATAATATTAGCAATGCAAAAGATGTTTGAAAAAGAGCAGACACGAGCTTAGAGTATTGAAGCCTGCCCTTTAAAAAAAGCTGTGATTTTACTGTCAAAATAATGACAAAAAGTCTCTGATTAACATAACGTAACCTAAACAATAATATATTACTTCTACTATAATTATAATTAACAATCAATATTTATCAATATCCAATTTTTATATATATTTATGTATGTGTAACTACCCATGTTTTTTAGGTTGTGCCGCTACAGTGTGTTGTGTTCAAACCTGATGAGGACTAAAACCTAAGAAAAAGTTCCTTCGTGTTTTAACAAAAATTTTGATCACAGAGTTTGAATTGATACATTACTAAAGAATGCTTCAATAACTAAAGAGCCTTTAATTTAGTGAAACTTTATTTCAAGCCAAAATGAAGCCTATTGAAAATAAATTAATGGAATATTTTATCATTTGAGCATTGGAATATAATCATGATTTAATTATCCTTAAACATTTTAAGATTTAAGGAATGCGTGTTAAGATGTATTTCTTAAACTATCTAAATGCTTCAACCTTCCATTTTTGGTGATTTACAACTGAAAAAAATGTTAGATAATTTGATTTTATTTCATTATCTTTTTATTATCTCTGAGCAGCATTTTGGCACCCACATGATACTACCTTTTTACAATCTGCTTGGTAACCTAAATCCACATCTATTCATCATATCCATAAAAGGAAAGAGCAAAGACAGCTTTTATTACGGTACTTTTTTTCAACCACAATGATTGAAAATAACGGTTTAGGCTTTTTCCAATGTTAATGTAAGACTATAATAGCTACATTAAGTACTCCTTTTTTTACAAGTCTTAGAGCTGGACATCTTAATCTCCCATGCGGTTCCTATCTGTCCAAATACAAAGGAAACCTCTTGTGCATGATGATCGATGTGCTGTTAACACACAGCCAGGTATTTAAAAAGCTCCAAATCAATTTTGAATACATTATGTTTGCAAAATTTGAATGTTTAATCAACAATCAATTTTGGTTGATATTTCCAACTGATATGGCTTATGACAATTTCTCAAATGGGAGTTTTAAGCATATTATAGGGTGCCTTAGGGAGTTTAGCAAATCTTTAAAGTTACTTCTCTTTTTTTAAATAGTTATGCAGCAGAAATCTTGAAAAATTTGTTTATTGAAATGTGATCATGCGTTTTTAGTCTTTATCTGTTAAAACCTTGAAACTATACATCATACACAGAAGCCCCAGAAGCTGATCAACAAGTATTAACGCACATTAGATAAACTTGATATGCACCTCAGTCCATGTTTGCTTTGCATTTATAAAAGGTGCCTTTATTTGCTTCCAGTTTAATGGACTGTGGTTAATCCCACATTATCTGCATTCCAATCTTGAGGTTCCTGTTATGTTAATCAGGGACTTGCAAAGCACCAACTCTTCCTTTTTGGCCTGGGTTTCATGTATCTCTTGTCCTAACTTTGGTTGGAACAATTTACTGGTTTTTTCTGTGCCTGTCGACAGATTATAGGAGTTTCATATTGTTAAAAGCCTTACATTGAAATGAATTTTTATGACCTCAAGATCTGCTTTGGTTATCTGTCCCCAAGGACGGAGCAAATTAATGCCGGCAGAGAGGCTTTTAGGCTCCTTTGTTACTACCCCTTTAGCTTGAGAAGCACAGTAGACCAATTTAAACTGAAACATCTGCTTTATTAGACAATTAAAAATATTTTGAGAAATGTGATATTTTTAATGGTATTTCTTTTATTGGGCATTTGGTCTTTACCTATATGTGCATGGTTTTCTTTGAGAAGTCATTAATTTTTTTTTTTACTTTCTTTAGCCGAAACTCAAATTATGACAACTTATGTTTAAAAAAAGTAATAGAAATAATAAAAAGATTAAGATTTTGCTGATAAAAATATATAAAATAATTTTAATGTGAATAAATCATTTTAATCAATCTTAGAAAAGTGTGGTCTGCATGTAAATATTACAAAAAAATTAGATCTTTTTTTCCCCACAGAAATGTCAACATTTTAAGTAGTTGCAAGAAAGAATCTTTACCTTACAAAAATACGTATATATGGAAGGGTCTTTATCCTCTAACTGCATGTAGAGATTTTTTATTAGTCTTTTTAATGGTTCTTTAAAGTTTTGGCTTAGAATTCACACTTTATGGGCAGAAACAAAGCAGGTTTTCAGCATTGCTAATCGTCTTGAAGCCTGTAAACATACTGAGCTGGAACTACACGCGCCACATACTAAATTGACTTTTCACCTAGTAATTTTCATGTTTGCCATTAAGCCGCCTCATACACAAGTCTGTCTGCCTTTGCGTCAAAAAAAAAAAGAAAAAGGTCAAAGTGGAGGCGGTAACTTATTCAGAAGGAACAAGATGTGGATAAAAGTGCCTTTTTGCTCTGAGCCTTAGTTTCATTCAGATATGCATCTGTGTCTGCCCACCAAGGAAGTGCTACAAGCCATTAGTGTCACAGTAATATTCACCAGAGTATCCACAACCCTTTTTTGACCTTTGCCATTCTCTGCTGTATTCACCCAGTGCTTGATCCTAAACCTTGTTGTCTTTGACTTTTACTGACCTAGAACAGCAAAGGAAAATAAAGTTTCCTGTGTGCACGTTTCTCTTTAACAATGAAATCAAAAAAGGCTGCCTCTTCTTTTTTTTATCATGAAAATGTGTTGTGATTGCTTAGGGAGACAGTAATGCTGAATAACTGGAAATACTGAAACAAAACCGGAGATCTTCCCTAACAAGGTGGCCTGAGAAGAAATGACAACTTTGACACTGATGCTTCACGTCACTGCTGTTCAGTCATGGAAGGAGGCCAGTTGTGGCTTGATGCAGCAGCGCAGGCAGCAAGCCAACACAGATACAAGAGGAACACAGGGGGGAGGCCTATTTAAAAACAATCCTATCTGTGAATCCACTGTAGGCTAAACAAAGGATTGGGTCTCATTAAGATATAAGTGTTCAAGAAGGCGGACCAGTTGTGATGTGGACATGTCGCCGGAGAGGCCGCTGAGAGGCAGTGGCCCATTTTTTTCGTCCTCCGTATGCCTCTAAATAGCTCCAGTCACCGTATGTCCTTGGAAGTATGATGCACGCTCTTCAGCATCCCCTTTCTATTCTCCTCCATCAAGTCCACGTTGCCTGCGGTTATCTCTGTTGGAGTTAGAAAACAATGACAAGCACCGACAAACAGGCCGGGCTGTTTTCCTAAAGCGCCATGGAGCAGAAGTAACAGTGGGCAGCTGGGCAGAGCAAACTACTCCCTCAAAACACTTCTTCATGCAAAGTCAAAAATACAGAGATATTTAGGTGTTATGGGTCAGGTAACGCATGTCAAAGATATACTGAGACTGCAGTGGGGCATCAACATTTGGTATTTTATTGATTTGTTTGTTTCATTAGAACTTGATAGCAGTTTTTTTTCTTTATCCAAACAGCAAAAAAGAACAGAAAGAATTACAGTTTTAAATCTGTTGCTTCTATACTGCAAGAACATATTCAAATAAACAATAAATAAACAAACAAGTAAATTGTTACAGATGAATAATACATTCATATATTTTTGGGGAAAATAGTATGAAAGATTGTTAAATAACTGACTAAAATGTTATCTTTAAAAGATTTTAATGTTATAAAGATAAATACAGAAAAACATTTTTGTAGTTGCTTAAAAAATCAGGTACAAGTAATACTAGAAAATGCATAAATTTGCTTTAAAACTATTAATAAATAATTACAGTGAGGTAAAAAAAAAAGTTAATTTTTATTTGGTTTTCCTGTAAACAGGCCTTTAAGTATAAATGCTTCAGAGCCATAAAAGAAAACTAGTTAACTTACCATTTATAGTAAGGAAGAGATATCTTTAGATGAAGAAAAATCAGAAAAAGCTTAAATTATCCATGACTCTCACTGCTTTCATATGAAACCTGCAAGCAATGGTGACACAATAAAAGGTTTGGGTGAGGTGAAGAGAAAATAAGTCATTTTTAATTCAAATTATTTATGAAAAACAGCCTGTTTTAACTCATGAAACCAAACAGATTTTTCTGATAAATAAGTTTTCAATTGTATTTGTCCACAATAAAAATAGCTGATATTAAACAAAATGGAAAACAACAACATCACACATTTCTTCTACAACCATTATTAGAACTCATTAAATAAAAAGTACAAAAGCTTTACAACTGGGAAGATATATGTTGACAATTTTGTGTAAAAAGAAAAAATGCCATTAAAATCTTTTTTTGTTCTTAGAATCCAGACATGTTGAGCTTAAACGAGATGGCCATCAAAGTTTTATTTTTATAATACATTCCCCAGTTTTCTTAAAAAAGTTGTGTTGATAAATATCAATATTTTACATAAAACAATTATAAACAATTGGGAGAGCTGATGGTTCTCAGTAATCAAACTAGGAAAACATGTTTTTTAATTGCTTTTGTATTTAGAAAACAAAATACTCTTTCAATTTAAAGAGATGAAGAACGTTTACTTTTTACTTTAGCTTAGCTTTCATCGATTCAAGTTATCGGCAGGGAGTCTGCAAGTGCTGTCAGTTGACGTAATCCCCAACAGTGTGCGGGATGCTTGGAGCAGCCAAATGCTCTGAAATCATTAAGAGTATCAGGCATGTCTAAGCATTATTATCTGAGAATAAAAAGAAGCTTAGCTGTTAATTCAGACCCTGTGAACTCTAAATGACTCCGAGTTCACCGAGAGGTTACTGGCTCAAAATTAGCTGAAAGATTTGAGGAGTTGACTAATGTTTTCAGCTTTTTGGCAAATGTCTCCACTAGGGGGCAGCATGCTACCAAGACTGCCCATGATGAACTGAACAGAGTAATGAATGAACAGAGAAATAAAAGAGTGAGAGAGACATGACCCGCTGATGAACTGCAAATCTGCTGGGAGCTCAGTGGGGCAGTGCTGACTGGTTAAATGCCAACCCTCCACCTGCGAGAGGAGAACAATGACAACTGTGCATCAGTGTGTGAGCCAGAGAGTCTGATTCAAAATGAGTGAATATCCTGCTTATCTGTTACACTCTTTGGTGAGTTTCAAGTGGGCTTTGTTGCGCTAGCACGTGGTGAACACCAAACTATTTGTTAAAATCCCACTCTGATCATCCTTTGATCCATTTTTAAAGCGTTGGCAGTGTTTTTTTTTTAATTGTGATTATGTAGATTATACGCAAAATAAAAAAATCTGTTGTCTTCTAGGGCATAGATTATGTAGAAAAAAAAAAGAAATTCACCTTTAAATTATGTAAGCCTGCCCCAACTTCCTGACATCCATCTGTTTACACGGTCTCTTACTCTGTTACAGCTCTCACAGCCTCAACATGACATCACCAGTGCAACAAAAATGGCAAGCAATATTGGAACTTTCCAGCTGTACAGTTGCCAGGTCAGATGAGGAAAATGAAGACGTACATGGATCTAGTGTAGGCATGTGGCTTCCCATAGTAGCTTCTACCTCACTGCCTCCGATTCACATGGTCTAAATAAAGAAATACTCAGAAATGAATGTTTAATCTTAATTTTCTTTATTTTGTCCTCCATCGTGAGAAAAATGCAACAATGAACATGTAAGAAAACACCAAAAACACAATGTTCATTGGTTGTTAAATGGTTTTTCCTGTTCTTGCACATGTATTTTTCATTGAGGTTCTATTATTCAGACCCTCTGCTGCCAAATCACTTATCTAAACAATTCTCTAGCCTTTCTTTATTTGCCACATTTCCCGGTTTTCCTTGCTCTCTGTTTATTGGGCTCTCTTGGTTTTTCCTCCTCTCCTTATTTTGTGTCCTAACAAAAGCCAGGACTGCAAGGCTCGTGATTAGGCCACCACTAATTAGTATCAGATTCATAGGTTTGGAAAAGCACCCTGCTGGCTGCAGCCAAAGTTTTGTTCACATCTGCACAGAGAGTGTGCTAAGCTGTTGGCCCATCATCAGTCTCCCCCTCACAGAGTTGTATGGTCCCACCTTCACACAAACAGAGCTCTGCGGCCAGACGAGCTCCAAGCGCACATGCAAGACAGCTTTAATGTGCAGGCCAAATGTTGATGAGAGTACCTCAGCATTGACATCTTTCATGCTTTGTTAGTACCTTGAGAGTGAAGAAGCAGGACAGCTGTGGAATTTGCTGTGGGAGGGACGGAAGCAACCAGAATGGAGATTCAAAAAAGCTATTGGTAACAGAAGAGAGACAGACATGGGAATTAAGGAAAAATAGCTTGATGTGTTTCTTGTATTTATGGCCTCAAGACAAAGAAAACATAAAGTCCTGGTTCACTTTTGTGTCTGTTTCCTTCTCTGGAGTCTGTCTGTGGACTGCATGATTTGCTGCATGTTTTGTGGACACTTTAGGTTTTATGTTGGAAGCAAATTTAAATTATCTTGTGTGAGCTGGTGCAGATGCCGTCAATGCATCTACAGAGATTCACCTGTAACAAAAAATGAGATAAGGTATATGTGGCACTTGCACGCTCACAGAAACACACCATTTGTGCCTCAGGGCTTCCCCGACCCAGTAAAAACAAGTACACAATAGGTTACCAATAGTTAAAGGTTGTTTTGTGGCCACGGATCTAGTGGAGCTATTGCATGCCTACCACGGCACACACATTTGCCAGCAGCAAGCGCTTGGAGCTCTGCTTTGCATATGAGACAGCCACAGGAGGTTTCAGGCCAATGGTCCAACAGCGGCCCTGCGTCAAATGCTTGGCAGCTTCAGCCCTCTCCTCCTATGATTAACCCCTTATTTAACCTGACAAGTTCACCGGAAAAACATGTTTGGTCACGACAAGGGCCTTAGGGTGTGATTGCAGGGGAGAGGGCTGGATATGAAGCTGTATGGTTCTACCTGAAAAGGTCTCTGTAGCACCATAATCCTCTTTTGTTCTAATGTGATGCAATTTCCTAAAGTATTTTTTAGATTGTGCCAATGAGATGAAATTCCAAAACACATTTTTGTTCCTACTTAAGCTTTAAAATTTAATGCGATGCTCTCTCTTTTCAAATTTCCACATTTTGGTGTACAATATAAAGTCCTGTCAGGGTAGGGTGGTTGTGCATTTTCACTCTCATCTGGTTTTATGATGTCCGAGTGCTTAACAAGTTTAAAGGCTTTCTAGAGAATTGTACTGCTGAGCAGCCTGAAAGAAGGCAACCTGGGTATGAAAAACTACAGGTAGGTTTTCCCTTCAAAAACCCAAGATACACAGGACTTGATTTTTTTGTCATTAGCTCCCCTTTAATGGTTAATTATCTAAGTAACTTTAAATGTGATTGCAAAGCAGCACTTCAGTCAGAGTACTTAGCTTACTTTAAAAATCAAAAGTAAACAGTCCTTTGTTAGTCATTCCTGTGCACATTTCATCCTGTCATTATGAAACAAAAAAGTTGAGAAGAGCAGAAAAAGACAATGTATGTCAAATTTTTTCAGTTACCATAAAAAGTATGTAAACAAATCATTTCCCCTGTTTTAAAAAACATATTGGCATATATTTCATTAGATCATATTAATCTAAAAAAGAAGGATGCATTCAGGATTTCTTTTGTACACATTTTCTGCTGAATAATTGTGAATTTATACAAAATTAATTTTGACTGAATATTTATATATATATATATATATATATATATATATTTTCGGTGGAGCAACAGGTCAGGGTGTATTTATATATATATTACAAAAGTGTTCAAAAAAGGGGTTAAAATAAAATCTAATTTATAAAGCAGTTGGTTGGATGAGGAAACCTGACATCCAACTATTTCAAAGTTTCTTTTTATATGCACCAACAGCAAAGGGACTGGAAGTAGCATAAGAAATGGTGCCCTGGGTAGCTCTGTATCCAAAAGCAATTATGGAGACATATTAGTTCTCATTAATGCTACTGTTGCAGCACCATGTTTACCAAGAACAGAAGTTTTGAAAGAAACAGGAGATTTGAAAGCTATGTTATGAGATATGTTTTCCAAAATAAACAGACAATGGACTGCAAAAGGATCCCATTTTCCGAATCATTTTGCAAATATCCAATTATCTCTTGTTATCATACTTTTGTTGTCATATACACAAGCACATTGTTCTTCCTTTGTTATGTCACACCTCTCACCCCCTGCTGACGCTCCCCTTCTAGCCTTTCACATAATACGGACCCCTTGTTGCTCTTCAGCATCACTGCTTCCTTTTCTCACCAGCACAATCCTTGTCACCCCCTGTTTTTCAGCAGAATCCTGCTACAGCTTTTTCTCTTCCTGCTTTGGTATGAGGAGGTGGAGGAGTGTACTCATCCAAAAATGTGGAGCAAGTAACTATAAATGCACACTTCTCTGACAGATCTTGGCCATCTGGGTGAAGAATTAGACCTGACTAAAAGTAAAAAGACTGTACTTTTTACTTGATTTAATATTGAACCACAAAATCGAATTTCTCTTAATAAAGTCCCACATGATCATATTTTGATTGCCTTTGAATTGTAGCCAAACTGTTGGGACAGAGTAAGCCCCCCCATTTCCTATCATCCCTCTGTTTACACAGTCTCCTGCTAGCTTACAGCTCCTTACAACCCCAACCTAACATTATCGGTGCAACAAAAATGGTGAGCAATATCAGAGCAAAATGTCTGTCCAGTTTGGAGCCAGATGTCAGCTTGCATGAGGAAAACAAAGACTTACATGGTTCTATTTGTCTGCAAGTGGTTGCATTAGAATGGAGAAGAGCTTGTGGCCTATTAATGTCACAGCTACACACAGCCGTTTTTTCATCTCTTCCTGATTCACAACGACTTGAATAATGAAATATTAAAAAATGCAACTTTAAGCTTAATTGTCTATGTTAATGTTCTCCATCACAAGAAACATGCCACATGAACATGCAAAACAAATTTTTTTATCAGAGTGGGGCTTTAAATAAAGCAACAGTATAACTGGACATCTAGTATCATTTTTAAATGTTTGTGTAAATAAAGTAATTGAGCACTTTTACTTATTACAATTCCATGTATCTTTGTCTTGTTCCCAATGAAAGTCCTTAAATCCAGAAACATTTTCAATCACAGAAATAATGCAGCATGTAACACAAAGAAAACCACACAATTTCCCCTTATTTGCGTCCTTTTTTTTCTTGTTTAATTCTCTCACTCATCCATGCAAGCAAACCAAATCAACTGGAGGGAGTAGACGCAAGCTGCTGTCACCGGGCTTCATGTCCCGAAATTCCTTGGAGAAAAAGTGTGGAGAAGCAAGTTTATTGCCGTCCCCTCACCCCCATTAGTTGTAATCCCCAGTAGAAACCAAAGCCTGGAAGAAAGGGCAGTCTGCTGCCTAAAGACGCTCCAAAAACAAAAAGAAAACCAACTTACTCTTTCGTAATCTCGGCTACAGAGGGAGGTCTACAGGAATCACAAGACGGGTGAGTGTATATGTGGTCAGCCTGACAGTTCCACTCATGGGTAACAGATGGTGCCTTATCATGGACGGGATCGACCGTGCAGCCTGCATTCCTAGACACGGCGGTAATGCCTCTTGTGATGTTCAGCTAACACCAACTTCACATAGAATTACACTCCAAACAGCAGTTGGACTGTGCTCGTTATTCATTATTCAGGGTTTCATCAGTGTTGAACTGATAGATTACCAATGGTGTGGATATTTATTAAGAAATTTGTAATCTAATCATTGAACAAGCTAATACATCTTCCTGTGCTTTGCTTTTAATTATCCTTTTCGACAGAACTATGCCAACATTCATTACAACCACCCTGACCTGTTGCTCCACCGAACGAGCGCTTCTCATATTAAAGCGCCTCCTTACCTGGCTACCTTATAAGCTGGCCTTTTAGTTGCCTCCCTCTCTTTTCACCTGTTTTGTAATGCCCTTTTATTCTTGAACACTTTATTAAACACTGTCAGTCAGGCAAAATACCAGGAATAGTTGGATAAAGGCCCATACAAGGATGAGGGGAGATCACATTAAGTTTCCTGAGTGATGGATATGTTGACTCCATAAATGCTGCTGTTGTGAATAGAGGGAAAAAGGTAAAAAGCTGGAAGACTGAAGGGCGGCTGGAGGAAGGCCAAGTGCATTATGGTGGGGGTGAGGAGTTCAGGCTGGAGTGCAGCAGGGAGGACGATATTGACTCTGGTTGCACACTGTGACGGCTAGTCAGCAAAGACGATGATTGACATCTGATATAACTTGACTCAGTGATTGACAAGTACAACAGGCATTTATACTGTCGGGGCAAAATATGATGGAGACGTCTTGAAATAAAGAGGGCACATCAACTGAAAACAAAACAAGACTTTTGGAGTAGTGTTCAGTGCTTGGACAGAAATTCACAAGGCTCTGAAGACAGTGAGAACGTACATAATTTAGAACAAAATTGATATTGCCTCTTTGTTGCTAGCTAAGAGAAGGATACATTTTCCACCTTATAAGATCAACAGAAAATGTAATTTTTTATTGAGCAAACTGAGGACTACTCTTTACTCCAGGCTGGGAAAAGCATTTGAACCTCTATGCATGTGAGACTACTTGGATTTCAACATTGCACTGAAGGAAGCTGGTTTAGAAATGTGCAGTTTCCTATAAAGCAGGTCCTGGTCACACAGCTTCTGCTCTTCTCATGAAAAAATAGCTCTTTGACTTGATCCCAACCTTCTCAGGAGTTTATATATGAGTGCTCCTTAATCCACAAAATGACAAAATGTCGTCAAAGGCCCTCACTGCTCTCCTCTGAGTAGGTGTTATGAAAATACCACACTAGCAGCTTGACATGTAACCTTGACAAAGCTGAAAATGAACCCAAGAAAAACACAAACCAGCTGATGTAAAAGTGAGTTTTCAAAGCTATCACAGTACCAGCAGTTTTCTCATCTCACCACAGGGTGACTGGAACAGAGACGCAAGGATCACCTGCATGGAGACAGGGTGGATTATGTAGAATTAGGGGGTTCCGTGCAACTCGGCACAAACTAGGGGACCTGTTGTCGTTGGCATTGGATTTGATCATCTGCCAAAACGCATTGAAACAGTCCAGTGACAGAGAGAACACAGATGCCTGTGGACACACATGAACAAACACTTGCAGGAGGTAAAAAAAAAGGAGATTGTTCCCAAGTGGATAGTTTAACATACATTTTTTTTACATGTTGCACACACAGAAACAGGGGGGCCCACAGGGGGGCCCACAGGCAAGCCCACGAGTGTGTCCTCTATCCAACAGTAGCAACTGTAACAATGACAAAGCTTAACACTGCAACAGTACCCGACTCGCAGATTGACACATGAGACCGTTGTTCGTACAGTGCGGCCATTCACAGCCTCAGAGCGTGATAACTCCCTTTTATCCTACATTAAACAGCAGCTGTAGACCGTTATAATTAACAGCAAGGCCTTTACAAGAAATGTCAATCTACATTCCAGCTTGCAGTGACCAGCTACAGCATTTGTGACGGAGCTAAATGAAGACAAAAATGAGATTGAAATAATTAAACAAGTGACTATAGCAATAATTACATTGTTTAACTGAGCCTTGTTCTTGTATTATAATTGCTACAATCCTGTATTTTCTTTTCGAATAACACTCTTGTTTTAATTTATATTTATTAATGAAGTTATTGGTGTGTTAATTTAATGCACAGCGCTCATTTGTGAGCGTTTCTTCATCAGTGCAGACTTTTTTTAAGGGACATATCTTTTTAACTTAGCATTTACACAATTAATTAACTTATTTATTTATTTAGCTTTTAAGTATTTTATGGCTTTTTATGCTTTATTTTTTGCACGTTTTTACCCTTTCTATATTTAACAAGTACAGTGGACAGCCATTCCATGCTCTGTTCGTCATTTCATTGTTGTTGTTTATATTGTGTTTTATGACTTTTTATTGTTTTAATCTTTATTTATATATGTTTTAATGTCTAGCACTTTGAGTTCTACAGCATGTTGGTAAAAACTGCTCTACAAATAAAGTCATTGATTGATTTTTATTTGCTCACAAATGAATAGTTTTATTATCAATTTTAAAATATTATTTACCGGTCGTCTAATTTTATCTACACAGGATGGAGTCGCAGGATTTTTTGAAAGCACAAACAGTATAATGACTTCTTAGCGGCTAGATTTTCTCTTTCTATGATGACATGCCGATTAAACTGGAGAAAGGCCTTCACACATTGCCTTTAGAAGCACAACATATAAAGTCGCAATATACACATACTTGACTGTACATAGAGACATTCATACCCCTCATGCCCTCTAACAGTTGTCAGTCACTGCCTTTGAGCTCAAAGCATGAAGCACTAGATTAAATCCTTCTGGAGACAGACTGACGGGTACAAAGATGTGTGCTGAGCGCACATGCACACACCACACACAAACAGTACTGAAGCATGTCCAGTTGTAACTCCTTATTTGTTGTTTTCTTTTTAAGGTCAGGGTAACTTTTTCACTTTTATCACATATCTGCACAAAAAAAATGATACTTTACTTATCAGCTGAGCTTCATATTGCCGTGCAGACAAGACTTCAGGGAAATGGGACAATTAAACTTTTAGTCAACTGTGAGTCATACCAGAGAGGAAATGAAGAGCCCACCAGCAAACGTTTTGTTGAGATTTTCCACTAAGAATAATAGACAACATTAAGTGTACTCATAAATATTTCACTGCCTTGGCCTCCGGGGATAATGCAATCAAATAGTTGACTTGATCTTTATCTGTTTAATATTACAAATCACAGATTAAAGGCTTTAATCTTACCATGCTTGACAGAACTTTTCGATACCCCAGTTTATGATACACAGATAGTTGCCACACCAATTTATGTGAATTTTTAAAAGCACAAACACTTTAAAAGCAATGAGGTACAATGATAATGTCATGGATTTATGAAAATGAACAGGCTACTTGTTGTGATTCGTTAACATTTTTTAAAGAGTCTTCCTATTATGTGCTGTTTGCCACAGACATCTAAGCAACCAACAGAATCAACCTTTGCCTCTTTTAGCTCAAGAAGGAAAGGTAAGCAAAGGCAAACAGATGGTGATGAGATGCTGAGGACTTTTGGCACAGATCTCAGAAGGTTTAGTGTGTTCTCTTGTTGTTCTTGAACACTGACATCAACTGTCTTCTTGGCTTAAATTCAAGTCGCTGCAGCAGCTGAAAAAATTCTGTTTGAAGAGAAACATGAGGTGTTTTTGACTTTTTTTTGAAGAGAAAGCCGGATGGGTTACAGTGCAAGTAACACCCAACTTAAGCTAATTTTTAATATGTCATGTGTAAAAGATTTTTTTGTATAGTAACGGTTCTCATCCTTTGTCTGAACTTGAAAGAGCTGAATGGGCACATACGGAATCTCATGAATTTTGCATGCCTGGTAAAATGATTGTTATTTCAATTCATTGAAAAATCGGAGGGCGATGCACAGTTGCTGTGGGAGCAAAGCGTGTTTTATTGACAGATGACATAATGTTATGGTTGCCCCCATCTCCTCTTTCAGATGAAAACTTTGCTGTTGATTGATGCCAGCAACATCTGAAATGTCCTCCATTTTCTCACCCAACACGCATTAACTGAAGTGTTCCCAGAAGGGGGAATTTGCTGTCGAAAATACTTAAGTACCAATATATTTATGCCACTCATGGCAGTAAATTTCTCCGGGGAAGGGAAAGTAGCACGAACATTTAAACTTGCACTTCCTTCTTTGCTGAATGTATTACCGCCATCGTGTTTCTGAAAAGGCCTCCAGACACTGCTGGATCCTTGATTTAGGCAAAAAGCAGCTCTAGTATAATTATGTCTTTGATGAACAGGCCATCTGAGTCCAAACTCAAGGGTATGGCATATATATCTGTCATCTGTCAGTTACTTTTCATCTGGCTGCAGTAATTACACAAGTGTAAATACATCTGGAAGACAGCTGTGTGATAGGTAATTGAGATTTGGGTGAGGTGTAAACCTTTGTGTCGAAGTTAAAATGGATAGAAATATTAAAGAAAAAGGTTTTGAAGCTTTGAAGGTGTAAGTAGCCTAAATAGTCTCTTTGAAGTAGATGAACTTCTTTGAGCCTTTTTTTTTAACATGTCAAGAGAAAAACAGCTTCTGTCTTATATTGTCAGACAAGAGGTTTTTCAATAAATATGAGAAGTGAAAGGCAAAGAAATGCTAATGAAGGAAATGTGGGAAATGTTTCAGTTCTGAGGAAAAAATGCTCACAAATATTTTTAGTTGACTGGAAGAACAAACCACTACAATCTTCCTTATGCTTTTATTTATGCTTCAGATAAAAAAAGAGAAACAAAGATGCTGTAAAGTTTGTATAAGGGGTGTAACGATTAATCGACCTAATTGATGAATGGATTTCTATTCTTTCCTACCATCCAACCAGATAGATCTGTCTTATAATCAGATCCAATTTAATTGTCCTATACCATTATAAAATTATTTCAAAAGGAAGAAATAGATTATATTCATTTTGAAAAATACCATTTGGTTTGACTCACAGTAGGCTTATTTTACTATGATATAGAAACAACCAAATGCCATCACAGCGGACAAACACTTTGAATATTGCAGTGTAACTATGCAGTGTGGAATAATGTTCTAATAATGTTTGTTTGTCTTATTTTCATGTGGAAAACAACAGTGGGCTGAACTTTAAGAAAGTAAAATGTGAATGGATTTGCCAATAATTCTTGTTTACTTGTTTGTTTGTAAACATATTTAATTCATGCTTGATTATCTTGCAAGAAATACAAGGAATCTATAAAACTTCACCTGCGCTGTCCATGTATTTATCTCTGAATTTTTGGCAAAGATGTCCTGGATCGTTTTTAGGTCAGTGAATTGGATCAAATCACATCGATTAAAATGAACCAATATCGAGAATAAATCATGAATCCACAAATACAAATTGTGATATAAATCAAATCATTAAAATTAATCTTTACACTACTAGTTTGTATAAAAAAAAAAAAAAAATCACGGCCAAATCCAAATTCTTCCCCTACCCATACAGCTTCTCCCTACCTCTGCATTTAATCCTCCAAACGGAGAGTTATAGAAAAATATTGTTTTCTAATTCAGACATCACTTCCACTTGATGAAGACATAAATAGTTGTAGTAGTCATCCTCATTAGAGAGTAGCAGCCAGCGCTCGGAAAATGCAACAACATTAGTTTTATAACTCAATTTAAGTCATTACTTCCATTAAAATGTAAACTTCTGTGCTTCAGAGCACACCCGTGTGAAGAAATGGGGTTTTCCTCCTCGCCACAGCGCAGTGCAGATTATCCTCATGGTGCAGGGCTCTGGTTTCCCATTCAAAAAATATTTCAGATATCCCTATCCCTCCAATTGCCCCTACAACTGGAAGGATAGAAGCCGGAGGGGATAGGGAAAGAATTTGGCCCATTATTAAAACCTTAAACATCTTAAAATTTTGACGTACTATAACAAGCAGTAATGCAAACAACATAAATCAGCTGATTCTGACTTGGAGAGAAGCAGCTTTTCATATGTGCAACACATTACAAACCTAAATTGTTGCATAAAGATGCAAAGTTGCTTTTCTCTATGACAGAATCAGCTAATTTACATTGATTGGGCAAGCACTCTGCTGCTAAAATGGGTTGCATAACGGCGCAAGGCTGCTTTTCTCCGCTTCAGAATCTACTAGAAATACATTAATTGTGTCAATAGATGGTAGTTGAAAGAGTGTAAACACAGGAGCGGTGTAAAAGGGTCAATCGGGTCAATGTCAAGTTGTTCTGATTGCTAACACACAAAGAACAGTTTAACACACATACATGCACAAATGTACAGTTGTTATTATATAATAAATGACTGCACTCTAGCTTTGTATAAACGATGTATACATTAGTACATTTTTATGTATTCACTGAAATATAGTAAGTTTTTGCTTTACTTTTTCTCCTTGTAAGTTCTTTTTAACTTTCCAAATTTTGCCCATCTCGTCAGAAACATCCTGCCAAACTGCTGTGATAGGAAAGCACAACTAGGTATATTTAAACATCACTGTCTGATACAAACAAACTCTAATATTAAGGCAAATGTTTTTTTTATTAAGAATTGATTTCTATTTATCCATGGAGAACCTACTTAATACATTTCAGGGATTTATCTGTTTTTAGATTTAATCTTGCTGCAGAAAACTCATGCAAGCTTTTAGTAAAAAATCTTAAAATACAACAACTTCCTAATCCTCTGGTGGGAGTAAATGTGACCCAAAAAATCTGTTATCCACCTTAAAGGAAAGGTCGAGTAGTAAAAAAGATGAAAAGAGTCAATTTAAGACAGAACCTCTTTCAAACACAAAGTAACAATTTATGGAGGGAATGAAAAGTGGGGTCAATAAAATAGTTTAGGGTGATCAAGAAAGCACAAGACTTTTAGTTTTAGTAGGGATAGTTAAACAACTTAAATCTTCCATCCCAAACATCCATTTTAGACTTTGGACCTAGATTTTATCTTTATGTGTTGGTGGTAGTAAAAGATTAAAGTTGTCCAGTGTAGGTTAGCTGTAGGTGGTCTGGCGTAACATGCCCCCCAGACTTTTACAAACACTCAAAGGAGACCTCACACTGGGAGTTTCGCTCATATTATTTATTAATCCACCTTAGTATAGATCATTGACAGAAACAAATGCACAAACAGTCTCTGTTCAGGTTTTAGTTTTGGAATTGTGGGAAAATTAGGTGAACAAAGTGACATCAGTGATATAAAAATACAAAATAATTTGTGCTTTTATCGCAGATGTATTATTTGGCAAAGCAGATCATGTTGACCCATGTCCATTTCTGTGGATGTTGTAAAAAAATGAAGATGGATGTATCGTGTCATTATTGTGTCTTGAATGACTGCATTTACTTTCTGCCTGTGGGAAAGTTTGAGACTCAAACTTCTGCACTTTTGATGTAGACTGACAGGTAAACACCGTACCCCCTGAGGCTTGGATCTTTATGGTGCAAATAGATCGGCCAACAGGGCAAGGCTGACGAAAATATTCAGCTGTTTTCCAGGGTGAACATAATGAAAAACACACTATCAGAATTGAAGGCCTCTTTGTGACAGGATAGCATTCGGAGTACATTTGAATCCTAAACTATTATTACTGTAAATATCTGAATAGGGCCATTTAAAATGCAGTTTTATTATGAATTCTATATGTCTTTTTTTCTGGATTTCCATGTTAGCACAAAGGAAATACCGGTTTAACAAAACTGGTTTCCACATATTTTTCACAGCATTTTATTTTCTCTGAGTTGCACATTTTAACTAACACAAAAAGGAAAAATATAGAAACTGCAAGGATTGTTCCCCTGTATTTTGTATTTTTTCTTCTGTTACTTTATCTTTTGTTCACATCATGTTCTGACTTCAGGTTTCGTGGTTTCCCCATGCAGTCACAGTCTCACCTGGTTTCATTTGATAATCATCAACAGCTGTTTCTCTTTTAGGTAATTAGTCCTCAGTCTATTTAAGTTCATGGTTTCCAGGTCATCTGTTGTTGCCCTTTTTGTTTCTGCTTGGTTTCATTGTTGTGTTCTGTTTAAGTTCAGTTGGTTTTGTCAACTTTATGTTTATTAGTTTTAGCATGGTCTCATGCATTTTGGGTCCCATGCTACCCCTGACTGTGGCAACGATTTAGTTTCAACTCTAAATGATTATTTTTTTAGTCTTGTGTTGCACAAATGGACAAAGAATGAAACAAATATTTTGACTAATAAACTAAATTATTTAAACTTCAGGTGTAAGAGTTTTCCTGGTGACTGAGACCCAAAATGTTCCTGAAACGCATTAATGGCACATGTCTAATCTAGCTGGGCTTTATGGTTCTGAATTTCTCCCAAGACAGCAGTTCACCAAACAAAACTGCTGTGGGTCCAAAGAGGATGGTTAAACTCTGACAGTAAATGAAATGCACCATGAATGAGTCCTGCGTCTCTGATTTATGCCACTGGGATGTTTTAAGAGAAGTTATGAGGTCCACAAGACTAATCAATGCGTCAATAGATTGTCTGTAGCATTTGAAAGTTTTGGCTTTTACTTTTTCTTTACTTAATGAATCTCAAAGGTACAAAAATGTTTTATTTATAAATTTGTCAAATGTATTTACTTCATGCTGAATAAAGTGCTAACTTGAAATATTGTGATTGTTCCAATTGATCAAAGATAACATTTTGACAAGGCAAACAGAGTTGATATAACACAGGGGTAATGGTCAAAGAACCAATGGAGCTATTTCCTTATCTACCACAGCCAAGCGAGAGCTGCATTGTTTAAACAAAATCTATATAGTATTTGTGGCTATTCAGCCAAAAAGCTTTTGAATATATTAACAATTATTGAAATATAGTAAGAAATAACCATAGTGATCGTGATTTTTTTTATAAATAGTAATTTTATCTTATTTTACTTTTGCTGAACAGTAAATTCCTTTCAAGAAATAGAAAATGCAGGAGAGTCGAGGAAAACACATGTGCTTTAACAATCAACTACTATGACTGCAGATTAAACTTTTTTACCAGAATTTTGGTCAGTTTTCTGATATGTTAAAAATCTAATTATAAATGACAACTTGACCAAAACAAAAGCAAAAACTACAAATGCTATTATTCGTGTAAATTGTTAGCATTGAAAGCCAAAGAGCCACAATGGAAGTATAAAAAAGTCTTCAGAGCGTCAGGGGGCAGACCCCTGATAAAGGATAAACATAATTGATCAAAAGCATTAAAAAAGCATCTTAAATAAAATGTGTATATAGTTTTTGTGCATATGCAATCTAATACATTACTTGTATTCTCAGAAGGTCTTAGTCACATGTTTCTGCTTTGCATTTATACTTTCTCCGCAATCTTACCTTGGATGTCCAC
Source organism: Oryzias latipes (assembly GCF_053564925.1). Classification (NCBI taxonomy): domain Eukaryota; kingdom Metazoa; phylum Chordata; class Actinopteri; order Beloniformes; family Adrianichthyidae; genus Oryzias; species Oryzias latipes. The sequence goes on from NC_136240.1 coordinate 14,336,175, forward strand.
CTGAATGTCAATTAATGACCATCTTTCTCTTCTTTATTGGGATTAACAAAAAAAGAAATGCAATCATGCTGACCCTAATCTGGTGTAGATTGTTTTTTCCACTTAATTCCTTTTACTGTGAACTCTTGTGTCTCGTTTTATTTAGTTTGCCAGGCATTTTAAAGGCTCCCAGGTCAAACCAATAGACCTCTTTGAGTGACAAAAAAAACCTAGTATACATGTGTTTAGAATATGGTGTTTATTCATTTTTCTACCAATACAGCTGCTGCTATCAAGAGAGATTTCAGACAAAGTGTCAGCCAGAGGTTTACAAGGTGATTGTAAAACCATCAATGTCAAGCACGATGACGGTAGTTTCAGCGTGAAGACAGGGAGGGGCTTTTGGGCTGGCTGAGTTAAGGATGCTGTTATTTTCAGGAAGAAAAAGATTGACAAGAAAAGAAATGGGGGTGTTGAAAGAACATGCTTAGCTTGACAGTTTTCGGATATAGCAAGGCAGCCACAACTGTTATGGCTTGTTGGCATTTGATTGGAGCACTGCAATATAAACATCAGTTGCTTTTTTTATTTTTTGGATTATTCAGAAAACATTTTTTATATATTTTATGGTGATGTCTTGAATTCATAGAAAACAGTTCCACACCATCTCTTGTCTCTTTGTCTTTTTTTCTTCTAACATTTATAATTCCAAAATGAGCATAGTAAAGTTTAGGCTAAAAATGTTATCACATTTATATGACAGTAAATAGAATAAAGATTATAAAATAAAAATGACGGCAACAACAACTTTTAAGAATTGTCTCATTTTTTGGTCTACTGCTCTTTTTTTATTTTTAAATCCAATATAGAACAGTTTCCTCTGTGTTTAAACCCAAAAATACTCCATAAACCAGGACTATATTACCATTATCTTTATTAATTCTAGAAACAGAACCAAATGATTTTTTTTATCTCGTCACGTGACATGCAGTTTACACTCAGACGAGTGAAACATTGAGAAAGTTATGAATAAATTCCCGTTTTTAGCAGTTGGATTTGCTGTTTCCAATCACTTCACTTTATGTTAAAATCAATACTTAAAACCATGGATGCCAGCTGCCCTAAGGAACAAATTATTGTTTGTAATTGATTAAACATGTTGACTGCAGTCATTAAAAACTCTTGAACACTATATCTTTGTTTGGGCTTTTATGGCCTTTAACAGACTCCAGCATCCTGCTGCTGTGTGCACAAAAAACTTTTGGATGGATGGCCCAAGAGTCAGCTTTGGAGAATAAATTCTATTAAATCATTCCCTCTCACTTATTAAGACTTCATTAAAAGAGGCCAAAATCTGGAGCAAAGTACATAGAGAGTAGGAAAAACAAACCACTCCACGCAGACTGGATCAGTACCCCTTTTTTTCTTTCGCTTTTGGTTGAAGTAGAAGAATAACAATCTGGTCTTTTACTGGCTGTAAGCTCCCACCCCACTGCTGGAAGCAAACAGAGATGAAAAGAAGGGAAGAGAGGGGTACATTGCTGTATTGAGGATTTAGAGAGTACTCTGGACGCACTGGGTGAAGCATGTGAAATAGAATGAGACAGGGGCGCAGAAAAAAGAAGAGGTTAGGGACAACCAGAGGCCTTAGCTGAGCCCAGTTGCACAGTTTTTGTGAAGTGTGCACATGTATGTCCTTAAAAAATAAATGGGTTTATATGGAGCAATCTTTTAAAGGGCATGTTTACAGATAAATCTCATGAGACAACCACTGGAACACACACCAGATCTCCTATCATCAGTTTTTAGCCGATCGCTGCCAGGAAAGTCTAAGCTGCAACCTGTCGCTTCATAGCAGTTCCCATTCCAGATCTGCCAGACTCCAAGAAGTATAAATTTTTAATGTTTCTGGACACGTGCATGTACTCAAAGCTGTTTTGTTGAAATTTTGGCCATGTTCGACAGGTTGTGTGCGTGCACGGATTGAGATTTACGGCTTTCACATACTTTTTCTCCGAGATCCAGTTCACACGTTTTCAGGAGGCGTTTAAGTGGGTGGCCATGCCAGAGCCTTGTCATCCTTTTCCACTCTCGGGATTGTTTGAGAAGGAAATGATCGGCTTCCATGTTTCTCGTTTTCGCTTGATCGTGATTTTAAAGGCAAATCTGCATTAAACTAAATCAAAAGTTTTTTCCTTTCATTTCCCCCCCAGAGTTTTCAGTTTCAATTTTTTTCAACTCTTTTCATTAGAACTGCTATGCAAACAAAAATGGATAATGTTAACTTTTGGTGACTAATCATGACATTTTTTATATAGCAAAGTTGGGGATATCAGTGACAACAGGGTAAATTACTGTACTTGAAACATATACAGAAAAAATATTTTGATATTCATTTTTTCCTAGGGGTATTGGTTAATTTTCTTTACTCACTTTACCATGTTCATTATAATAAGAACTGGACCTTTTTTAGTTTGTTTTTTGTGAGAGGGTGGTCACACTGGACTTTTTACTGAGTGTAAATGATTTTTACAAGCTGGTTGTTTCCTGATTGTTGAAAAATTGGCCATGTACAATACTTTATTGATGAGTTCTGAATCAATACAAAGAGCTTTCTAAAGGCTCATGTGTAAGGCATTGTTTTGAAAAGAACATTTTGGGAATATTTTGTAAGTGAATCAGTTGGCTTCATTATACTTGTGTCAAATAAAATCACACCGAGTTGGTTTATTTAAAGTTTCAAGTTTGGATTTTTACATTTGAAAAAGGTTTTACTGTGCCTGTAGTTAATTTTAGGTTTGGTGTGGGGACTGTTATGTTTCCAATTATTCTTAGCCAAAAACTATTGTTTTTTATTTTTATTTTTTTTAAAGTATTTCACGGAAAAACAATCTTTCAATCAAGATGGTTTGCAACAGTTTTCTTAAAAAGACGTGAAATGAATATGAAAATATTTACGGTGTGTTTTCTGTTGCATTCTTTTGAACTCAGTGGGGTAATGGCTCTTTTCCCGTTTGGACGCAAATCTTTAGATAATTTCTATTAAAGCAATCAGTCTTTCTCACTAGCTTACTCAAAAGTTTCAAAAGGATATGCTTTAAGATATTTGGGCTGTAATGATTTGTGAGCTCAGCACCAACGTGCAGGTGAAGGATTTTCCTCACCTTCAAACTCAACATAGAACTACAGAGTTCAACATAAATGGTGCAAAGCACAGACACATACTAATTGTTACATTAGAAGAGAATGCACAACAGTTTCAGTGAGATCTTAAAGAGTAAAGTTTACAGTTTTACACTTCAGTGTTATGCACATACCCACACTTCTAAATTGCTTCCTGTTTAATCCATCTCCTTGGTTGATCCCTCGGTCATTGCTTACATTGTGAGTGATGTGTTTACTGTTGGGGTTAGGGCCCAGAAGCACCACAGAAAACTGTTATTAATTCTACAGACTGCCCTATCTGTATCTGTCATCTATGTTTACTGTTTGTGTGTTATTGTGTGCACATTCAGAGGATTTTCATGTCCATCTTAGTTAGCTGAAATGTGTTGTTGGGTGTGAGGACTTTTGCTGCAGTCTTCCTAACGATCTATCATTTTCCCGTGCTGCCCAAAATGCACACTACTAGCCCCAATGCAGCATCTACCTCCAGCCAATTGTCCATCAGTGCTGTGCTTTTATAATATGTATTTTGTATACGACCTGAGATCATTTCAGTAATGGCTAGCTATTCCACATAGATCAGCACTGACAAGAGCAATCTGTCTATATGGCAGCAGCTCCTGCAGTGAGTTGCACCCCATTTACAGTCCATAGACACCCCAGCTTGAAGAAGCTGGCCGACCAGCAAAGCAAAATGTTTAAATTTACCACCATCAAAGATTTTCAATGACATCCTATATATTTTTTGAAAACATGTTACCTTTGATCAAAAATTATCCAAGTCCTACATTGAAATGCATGTTCTGTTATGGCATTTGGGATGACGAGTGTGGAAGTAATACCTGCAACTGAAAGAGTATCCTTTTCTTTTAGTTTTTTTTTTTTTAGTAAATAAAAAGCCCCTGTCTTCGCCCGCAAGTGGCCGGGAAAGGCGAGGCAGCCCGTGACCCTGAAAGGGAACAAACGGATTAGAAGATGAATGAAAAACAAAACAAAAAAGAACTTTAAAAAATGCTATTTTCTAAATGTCTCAATAGACTGCAGGTTGACTTTATTTGATATAAGTATTTGACATCCTGACTTCAGCAAATTTGGAGTTTTACCATACATATAGTACAAACATTGTTAAATTGATTGTTTTGTGCATTGGAAACAAATATTTAAATTGTATTTAAAAGCTCAAAGAATTATATCGGTATCCAGCCAAACCCATAAATGCTTGGTAAACCTACTGCCTGCTGAGATTTCTGGTCACATCTGGGATTAATATTTCCTTGTCATGTAAAGGTTCTTAATAAAATGGGACAAATGCTCCATATCTGAACATTTTTGACTGAATGAAATGTGTTTGGGGAAATCCTTGTTGAAAGGCTGTAATTTTCCTACTTCTCCATATACTAATTATATTTGCCTGTGTGAATGCTAAAGCAACAAAATTACAAGCTAACAAGCATACTTGATGTTTTTATGACATGGGCTGTACGAAACGTTTTGTGTTTTATCAACGATGACTCTTTAGTACTGAATTTTGTAATTTGTTTCCCTGACTTGTGTCTTTCTTTATGTGGTGATGTGAATATTTTCTGTGTGTAACGATGACGGGTCATTAAAGGTGTTTTTAAAACCAAACCCTCTCTCTCTATCCATCTATAACACATGATTGCCTTGGACTGTGGATGACAGAGGTCAGAGTTTTCTGTGTTACAGTGTGAAAATGCAACAAATTAAAACCAACAAAAGGCTCTGGTGTGACGGAGTATCGACCAAAACAACGCTGAATGCTAAACATGAATTCATCAACAAACTGACGTGGATGACACACAACTGATGGCAAACAAGTGTGACAAGGATCTGGCAAAGACTGAGTGATGGCCACAAAACAACACAACGCAGCTGTGGTAGATATAAACCAAAACCAGGTGTAAACCGCTGACTGGAAATAAATGTAAAACAGAACACAAGAGGCACAGCTCAGCAAACAGGACAGCGATCGAAGGTTGTACTCACACTGGCCACGATTTATCGCTCTCTGTTGGACCATGAATGCCCCTCCCCCCCGTCTCCCCCACTGTTCTTGCTCTGTCTTTGCACTCATTCATCCGGTCTAAGCATGGATGGCAAAATTGTATGCATCCCATCCCAGTACCTGGTAATTTGCACGTTTCTTGGTTTACTATAGAAGCAATGAATAGAAAGACAAACTGCAAATTTTAACATCAGCATGTGGCATTTAAAGGGAAAACAGTCTGTGTTATAAAGTTTTTGAGGGTTATGGTCTGTAGCTGCCAACACTGAGCTGTCTCTAGCAAAATAACATGCAAGAAAGGGAAGCAACACTTAGTTCCATGCACTTATGTAGGGGTTGACCCGTACAGGTGCTGCGAGTTTTTGGGTTGGGCCCATGAAGGTTTGTTTATCGATCTTAAAGGGGGCGCAGGTTTGCCTTGCAGTTGTGGATTGTGCAGCCACGTTAAAAGACTTCATAGAAACAGAACGTACAGTTGTCGTGCATATGGTAAGTATATCGTAAAGGATTTTTTTTTGAATAATGTAAGTTGCATGCACTTATGACGCATAGGTGATGCTGTTGTGCGGTGTCCTTATGCCACAATTTAGTAGTTAGCAAGATGTGTGTACTAGTTACTGACAGCACACAAATGCTGCAAGCACAGGGTATGGAAGTGATACGCAAGTGCCTGAAAGTTACCCACACAAACTGCACTGTATCTAATTTCCTATCTTCTAACACTCTGGCTGTAAACACAGTGCACTCACCTGGTGCACAAGGAGCGTACACCTTCTTCTTGAACAGGACTGATGGATCACTTGTGCACTGTGCAGATTCCTGGGGGGGGGGGGGGGGTTAAAAATGATAAAACTGTATGCCACAGTTATGTTTCACCTACCACACCCTTACTTACCCTAATGTGTTCTTTAAGTGTTCACTATGACCTGTCACCACCCGTGAACAAAAAATATGCATGAACATTTTCACTTGGCCCACAGACTACTCCACAGTCTTAAAATTTTGCGCAGGCCAATAATACACACAGGTCTGCCCATTTTTTTCTGCACAAACAGCCTGTATCCACCTGTAAGGGTACTTGTGACTAAGTTGCAAGCCTTTTGCTCTGATTGAAGCTCACCTGAAAATAAACAAACAACTTCTGCTCTGTTTTACATTCATGACATCTTCATGGGAAGTCAAATTTTGTGTACATCATTTTGTTCCAGTTTAACTTAAAAAAATTGAACAGAAGTTCTTTCAGGCTTGTTTTTTTGTGTATTTACCGGTTCTTACGTTTTGTCAACATCATTTAAAGTGTTAATATAAATCAGCACGTTTTGGAGTGACACACTTTTTTCCCCCATCTTTTCTCTGATAATAATCTTAACAAATATAAAACCTAACCGATCAAACAACACAGATGCAAGTCAAATATAGATATTTTCTAAACCAATACATATTTAATGAATAAAATAGGAAAAAAAAGAGCTTAACCGTTTAAAAATGTGAAAGCAGCTAGCTTGCTTTACTGGACAGTGTTCTATTTATTGCATTTCCTTCCATGTCCTTTTCTAGTACCGACAGCTTCCCTAATGGGTTTGTTCTTTCTTTGTGCCAGTTTAGTTTCTCTACATCCCTAAATATACATTTTTTCTTTCAAATATCCCTTAAAAAAATAATCGCTGCTGACTGTCTAACCATGACAGAGCTGAACGCTGGGGTTGGAAGAACTCGGTCTGTTTCCACTGTTTGTCAAAACAGTGGATGAATGTAAGACATTATCAACGAACCATGTAATCCTTCTCAAATGTGTCTCTCTCTCCTACATTTGAGAGTATTTGAGATTGTTTGATCTAAATGATGGGAGCAAATGATTCACAGAACATATATTTATTGGCAGAAACATCTTTTCTGCCTACAAATGTCACATTTCTTTTGCAGCAACTTAAGTTTTCTTAGCTAACTACACTGAACTGCTTCTGTCTGTGAAAGCCACATTCTCCTTTCTGTTGCCAGCTTTGACCCTTTTAAACATCTGAAAATCCTTAAACTATAACTCAATCTGCTGGACAGATGCACACACATATGCATGGACACATTTTGCCACGTGAATTCTCAAACTAGCAACGGCTTGCACATTTGGCGTGCGACACAAAACAAAGAGTCTGATACAAGCCAGCAGATAAAGAGATTGCTCGACAGAAATCTGTCTCTGCTGAGGAACCTCACAGGGGAGGACTGACAGAGCGATAGACAGCACATATGACGGCACGCATTTGTTTCCCAACCTTCCACAAGCTCTGTCACTGTCACCGCCAAGCTGAATTGAGTGATTCTAAAAAAACCCAAATGAACTGTCAGTAAACAGCCTTGATAAATAGAACTCTGGAAAAAGATCAGAGAGCTAAGCCTTAAGCTGTAAAGGAATGTTACCAAAAAGAATAACGGCCAAAACCCAGCAGAAGGATTACATATAAGGTTACAGTCGCTTTTGCAAATGGGTCAGACATGAATCAACTCTCACACACAATGAAAAGCCATGTGGCCCAACTATCATTCGAATCAAAAAGACAAATATTAACTTAATTTCCTGATTTAGACCATTGAAAAAAAAATCAAAATGCATTTAAATCATAAATATATTTTTTACAGTCAAAAACGTTGCTGTGATATTACATTTACAAGAGACATTTACAAGTTTAGTTTTGAATAAAATTTAATTTTTTGTTTTTAAATTAAATTTATTTATTTATTTATGTTGTATTGTCAACATGCAAACACTAAATAAAGTTTCTCTACAAATTTGAAAAAAAATTCTCTCGTTTACTTGGTAACATTCTAGTTAGACATGAGACTTTTTGTTGCTAAATTGTCAAATTAAACATAAAATAATATAAAACAAAACAAAACTGAATAAAAAAAATAAATTTTAACCCTTATTTAATCAGGTAAGCTATTTTGAACATTTTCTAATTTAAATAACAACCTGGGAACGGCCTCGGATGTATGTGGCTGGGATAAAAGTATGCAAAACGTCCCAAAATGAAGGGTCGAAAAAAAATCAGATTTATTAAAGAAAAGATCAGTGCTTTTGATCATTAAAACAGGCTTTCATACTAGTAGACACAGTAAGATGATTTTCCACTACCTCATTTAATTAAAGCGCTGCAAACCAAAAGGGTGGTTCTTATAGAGACAGAAAGGCTATTTTGTAATGTAAATGGATAAGACAAGTGCTGTTACACACAGACAAGCTTTCAACCCCTATTAATTTAATAAAACGCATAACATTTTGCTGTTAATGTAGCAGTCAGAAGACATTTATTTATGTTTACTCTTATAAGGATCCATCTGAAAATACAGAGTAAATATTCAATAGACAACTTCTATTCTACAACAGGATCAGTACACAACTTGCTACAGATATAATATGTTCACACACGTTTTTCCATCAATCCCATTCTGAAAGTTAAAAACAGATTTCAATAACTGCAATTGTTAAGCAACTACACAGTTTTGTCCACTGTCTGTTCCTTTTCATAACTGAAAAATAGAAAATACAGAAGGGCATATCGTTTTTTATACAATTTTTGAACTGAAGCTTTTGCTGAAATCTGGATGCATATTTATTTATTTTTACATAGTCTTCTTTTGAATGTTACATACTATTCCTTTTCACTTTACTTTTTGTGTAAAATTGAACTTAATTTAAAACTTACTTCACTATTTGTTATATATTTTTGAGCACTTCTGAAAATGTCCAAAAGTCCTTTTTATTTGAGGTATCTTTCATACTGTTAATTTATTCATTTTAATTTAATGTGATCTATAATTAATTAGCCACGGCACAGAATACACTACAAAACTATATTTGTGGCTGTTTTTTTTTTTAAATCTATTTCCTGACTAAAAACTTTCACAGATATTATAGATTTTACACCACGAGCTTCAAGTACTTATTTTGAATGAGAAATGGAAAAAGCTTTGAGAAATTACCACAACCTTAAGACGTAATCTAAATAAAACTTAAGATGTTGTTTGCATTAAGGTAAATTTTCACTATTGACCAGTTTTTTTTTGTTCCCCCACATGCTCCTAAGGCTTTTGTAATAACACTTCTTTGGTGTTAAAATAGCATTTTACTTTTGAATGAACCTACAATATGTCTTTTCATAGAAATGTTATGCTCTGTGGTTCAGGTTTCAGATTTAACCATACTTATTTATATCAAGATATTCATGTGTTGCTTTCTAAACAAATTTTCCATGAAATAATTTTAATTAGATAAAAGGAAAAAAAAAATCAGTTTGTAATTTTTTTTAGATGTCAAATTTATCAAATTATTTGGTACCCTTTAAACACTTATTTTTGGCTAAATTGACTTTTTGTCTTTATATTAATATTTCTTATAATTTATTTACCTTTATACCACCAGGGACACTAGTAAAATGCAAATTTCTTTTACTGTATTTATTTATTTCTGTTTTCTCTTTTTTTCCCCTTTTTTGTCAGATGACTCTTTGTGTTCTAAATAGGGACTGGTTTCACAAGGAAATATGCAATAATAAGTGCCTGTCATGGGAGGATTGACATCTATATACTTAGTTGATAAAAACATACTATTGTGATAAAAGAGAACCTGATGTTTCAGTTATCAGAGCCTTTCATCAAGCTGGAACTACAGGCAGTTTGAATCAGTTTTTGCTGAAATGGACTTACAAAACAATGCTAATAATAAGCACATTGATTTTTTTATATATTAAAAAAATTTTTTATGATGTTTTCTGTACTGCATTTGATTGTTCATCCAAAATCCACTTGTTCTGAGCTCTAAAATTATAGCCTTAAATAATGTTAATGGTAGTTTTTCTGCACAGTCCAGCATGTTGCTCTCTTTGTTGGAAAAATTGTAAAAGTTTGTTGTTGCTGTCGCCGAGGGCAAAGTTTACTTTTCTGGCATTACGGTACTTTTTCAAAACTATACAGGCTTGTTTTTCCCGTTTTCCCTAAGTGACAGATACACGTTCACACAGACTGGGGCATGGGGCTATCAAGGACTTCAATCTTGTTTCCCATATAGAAAAGACAAGAAAATACGATATTTTCCTTGCAATTATACTACTTATTTTAGAGAGACATTGTAGTTATTTACACCTCATGTATGGCTCTTCACATATGTTCTTCCGTGTTGTTTTTGTTTTTAGGACAAGTATATCTCCAGTTTGTTCCAAAATGTGACCCACAGTCAGAGCCAAACATACCAAACATTTCACACGTTTGAAAGACATGCAAGATTAAAAAAAATAATCCTGTCAACTATAATCTTGCATGTATATTGTATGTGAATAATTTTGACTCTTGCCATATTTTTTACTTAATTGATTTTTTTTCACCACTTTTAGTCAAGTAAAATTATAGTCCTACAATTTTTTCATGTCAAATAATGAAAAACATTTGAATGTGCTCTTGGAGTTCAATGTTACATTTCAGCACATAATCTGAACATCCTGATACACTGCATAAATTCTAAAATGTATTTTCCCTCACAAAGTGAATAATTTTTAATTAGCTGTCCTCAAATCTCACCCTCCATTAGAGGAAAGTCGTACCAGTTTGAGCCTAGCTGTGAATGAAGCTGCAGAAGAAGACTGGCACTTGTCTGAGCACTCCAAAAATCAGGGGGAAGACTCAAAAGACGGAGAACCACCCACACTTTGTCTCATGCCCCCTTGCTGTCCATCAAACGGCATCAAACTAGCAGTTTTCACTGGGGAAGAAACTGGCACTCGACAAGGGATCTCAAGAGGGGAGCACGTGAGATTTAACTGAGGCCGAAAGGGGTGCTTTTGTCTCAATAAACCCCTAATTACACTCGAGACTGAAGAGTTTCCGCTGCTGAAAGATCTCAGCGAGTTGATATAATGTTCCACAGGAAAGAAATGAATAAGCTCAAATGTAATGTAGAATGAAGCAACTATTGATGGCGCTTCAGATTAGACATGCTTGATTACTCTCATGAATGCCTTCATGGCAGGTCCTGCCCCACTCTGCACCGTACCATTTGGCCAGGCCACAGTGCACAGATTCCAGATAAACACTTCCACTTTATAACTGCCAAATCTTGGTGAGGAATGGTTCCCTGGCTTAGACATCCATCATATTACAGAGAAACTTTATGATGTTTCTTTTTTTGAAAACTGCCAACCTTGAAAAGAGTCAACAGGGGGAGCTGCAGCATTTCTGATTGGACGTTCAAGACAGAAAGAGGGTGAAAATAAAAAAAAAGGGCTGACCTCTGCAGTCCGTTTTCTGCATGTTTTTATTGGAATTATTTGCAAATAAAAAGGTAATATGTGATCAGTGCTTTGGCTCTTTTTCTAAATACAGTCTTTGCCACACATAAAGCCATTAGCCCTACAGAAATAGTGAGGCTTCTGTGTGTTTTACAGTGTTGTAATTAGTCTGAAAACCACTCAGGATAATTCACTTTTTATGAAAAAGTAAGGCTGTGGAGATGATTAGGGGCCAAAAATAAGCCTATTAAGATTTGGAAAATCATTCCACATCATTCAGTGGCCAACACTTGGTGGCTTCTTGCATGTAGGAGGGATAAATGGGCTGAAACTGGACTGCATAAAAGTAGGTTTGATTAAATTAAACGAATTGTAGCTCATTGACTTATTGCATCTTGATAACATTAATGGCAATGGACAGTTAAATTCTTAAAATCCCATCTTTTACATTATTAATGGAGCACATGGATCATCAAATCAATTAGTGATGATGAAGTTAACATTACAAAATGATGAGCATTGATCAATTACAGAGTTGACCACATAGATAATCAATTAGAAAAGGCAATATGTGATGACGGTCTGGAGGCTTTTGAGGAAAAAAATGATAGGAACTAAATCGGCTGCTGCAAGTTTAAAATAATGTAACTACATAGAACGAGCAACAGTAGTAAACATTTGTAAAAAAAAAAAGAGAAAAAAGTACAACATACTGGTTATTTGATCTCCATCTAGACTGATAATCTATGCATTTCCTTTGTTTTTTTTTTTATCATCTTTTATTTTCATTTATTAGTCCAGTGACAGTGACAGTGTCACAAGAGGGTTCTCTAATTTATTTAAATGTCATTGTTAATATTTTAGTATAATTACTATTTCTAAATATATTTGTAGAAAAGCAACCAATAAATGAGTGCATTGATATTTTTTACGTTTTGGTCAAGCAAAATAAAATAAATTAGAAAAAGACATAATAATTTTCTATTAAAATTGTATTCACTTAAAGGCTTCATGGTCAGTTTCAGATGACTATTATGCACGAGTATTAATGAAGAGCTAAAAACTAAAATCACATCTTTAAGCTACTACCAAGGAATCCACATATGACTTGTTCCCAAGTACTGACTAACCTACATCTGCCAGTATTGCAAGTTAAATGTAGCTCCTGAGCTCTGGGCAAGAGCACCTTTCTCACTTCCTGGCTGTGTGGGAAAGAAGGTGAGAGGTGCCATGAGGGAGGAGATAACAGAGTCCACAGAGTGAAGCAGAGCTGAAGGGCACATGACAGGGATTTGTTTGAAAGTAGAACATGTTATCGGAAGCCAAGTTCTTTTAAACCTACAGGGGAAATCTTAAGGAAAAAACTTCTGTTGCAAGAAAGATGTATGTGCTGAGGAAGATTTTTGTTGTGTTCACAATCAAATCCAACTATGTTTTAGATCAATGCTATTTTTCCTAATATAAGTGTGCGAGTTAACAATTTTTTTAATTTATTTCTGATTCTTTGGAAACACTTTAATTGTAAGCTCTGCAGCAATAACACTCATTGATGAAGTCTGACACAATAAATGCATATCATACATGTGGTTTGTTAAATGTTAATTTTTTGGAAACCATTTTTCATGCAGATTGTTTGATTTATTGAAAACGTCTTTAGAAGTTAGGTTCTTAGAGTTTTATAATTATACAATTTGAAAAACTGCAGAACAGAAACCTAATGTAAGTACTGAAATAAAATACATGAGTTTTAAAGGTAGCATTTGTAAAAAAAGGTTTTGTATTCATAGCAGACAGCATTCATGCTTGCTGGAGATACCGCTGACATTTCTTAGATTAGTTGCAGAATAGAGGACCTTGACCACCTTTTTTGATACTCCTGAGCTCCCGTTCGTGGCAAGAGGCCCAATTTTATCCATTAACATGAAAGTAGACTTGATAAGAAGCCCTAGCTTTGTAATCATGTAATTAAGGGATCAAATGAAACACCATTGTTGAAATTGGTGAAAATTAAAGAACAGTTTTCTTTCATCTTGACCACTAGTCAAGAGACACTAGTCTCTGTGAAGCTTTTAGATTAGAATACTTATTTATATAACTTGGGTACTGGGATTTACTCACTTGGATACTTTGAACAAAAACTACTTGTAAAAGCTCATTAGACGTTTTTGTTGAAGCATTATAAATATATAGATAGATAGATAGATAGATATCTATATCTATATCGATATAGATATAGATATAGATATAGATATAGATATAGATATAGATATAGATATCTATATAGATATAGATATATAGACAAATACCTGTTGCAGTACCAATAAACAAAAACTAAGCCGTTAAGCACTAGTTTGATCAAATAAGAAAAAAATAATAATAATAAGATTACGCTGTAACAGGCCCCGGAACGGTCAGAGAATTCATAAAAAAGTAGAAAAAAATTATTTAAATAGGAAAAAATAGTTGCCAATGGAGTAGAAAAATAATTAAGAATTCCTGATTTAAGACAAATAAGACACGTTTTTGTGAGATTATTTTGCTATTGAAAAAACTTTTTGATAAGTTAACTTTTCTTGTAAGACAGAAAACAAGACCTTTTTAATGTTTTTTTTTTTTTTTCTTTATTCAGATTCGTTTTTTGCTGTGTAGATTTTAAAGTTTGTTTTTCACTGGTTATTTAGGATTTCAGCTATAAATAAGACAAAGAGCCTTTATATTAAGAAATGCCACAGTACATTTTTAACAAAGTTTATTTCTCTATTACTTAAACTGCAGGTGAACTAGAGGACTAACTCACCAAATTCTTCAATTTATTCATCTATTCCATGGTGGTTTACAACAGCTATTTTTACAATGTTATTTTTTTTAAGGTTTCTAACATTTAAGTAACAAAAAAGCAAACATTTTGCAGTTCTAAATAGTACTGACAGTTATGTAAGACAAAAAATGTAAAAAAGTAAAAATGAGCTGCACAAGTGGCCAGATTTGTCTTTTTTATCTCACACACGTTTCTAACTCTAAACTAGGCTGAGGATGGCAGGGCTTCTCCTGATGGTTTCCATCACTACAAACCCTTTACTGCCTCAGCCTCCCTCTCCGTCTCACAAGTCTATTCCCTTGTGCCACAATCTCTCACCTCGCCACAAGACCCGAGTCATAAATCTTTCCCACCCCACACATCACGTCCCCTGCTGCACATTTACCTACCACTCATTGCTAGCAAAAGCCCTATTAACCCCTTGCTTGGCTGTACAGTGTTGTTGAATAATTGACGTGCTTCCAACCACGGCGAAATGGCACTTGAATTATAAATAAGATGGGGCTTTTTTTAAAGGTGGAAGGACCCTGTGAATAATAAATCAGGGGAATTTGTAGTAAGGCACCTGTTGCATAACAAAAATAAAGCTGTTACTTTTTCTTTTTTTCTTATTTTACAGGGGGATTTTTGTATTTAAAAATTTAAAAAAAAATTAAAAAGGTATTTGTTATATTTGTTTCTTATTTAATAAGAACATAAACACAAAAGTCCCTGAATTAATTTAGTAAGAATTTAATGTAATTCTGTTTAGACCATTTGATTTTAACCAGCCACACTTTGCGTGCTGCAGCTTCACCACAACTCGGTAAAATGTGGTGCAGCTGAAGCCATGCTGTTTGACTCAGCCCTTATTATTGTTCATTTGTTTATAATTCATTTTTCAACATCTTGAACCTGTTTGTTGTTTTTTAAATTACTAAGTGCACTCCGAGGGTTTTACCATTCAGAATGGTAAATCCCTGGTCTCCTCTTTATTCAGTTTCTCACCATTACTTTCCTTTTATTTTTCTGCAGAACTCTACTGAACTACTCTACTGTTGAGAGAAAAAAAAAAAAAAAAAGCTGTAGGCGTTTTTCAAGCCTACAGTTGGTCTTGGTCCAGTGCCAACCATTGTAGGTAACAAAGGAAGTCTGTCACTTCAAACCACTCACAGCAACGCTCACATCATTCACTTAAACATGATTCTGTGATAAATCAGTCCTGTTCTGAACCAGCTCAACCTATTTTTTTTTTCTTTCCTGTCTGTTTGTAAACTATCTTACTCGAATCTCTATCCCCCCCCCCCTTTTTTTTAAGAGTCTAAAAGTCTCTGTAGTTAGTGAACATGTAGTTATGAAGTTGTTAAATGTTAAGTAATGGGAAAAAATAGGACACCCTATGAAAGCCTGTATGTTTTCCCACATATTTGGATACTTCCCTCCCTACTATCTAACTACTAAAAAAATACATAGTGCTGGACTATCCAGTGCCCTGGATTTTAAAAGCAATTTGGACACCATGCTCACTACTTTTTTTTTTAATGGTGAATATGACCTCACTGATTTCATGGAGTGAAAATATAATTGATATAAGCATTTTACAACGACTATGAATCCACTGTGTTATGATGAAAACGTTGATGGATTGTTAAAAAAATACATTTAAATATTATTTAACCCTTGTGCTATCCTAGGCACTTTAACATTGGGAGTTGGGTCATCTAGACCCACTAGACAGTGCGCTGAACCTTTTTTCTTCAATGATTTGTGATCTTCACTGGCGTCCATGGATTACATGAAATCTTTCCACCTTTGTCCACCTTTGTCATGGTAGGGAGAACATGTCAATGTAAGGGTGGGGTCATCTATGATAACACAAGGGTTGAACGCAATGTATTGTGGTCTATGCTTGCCAATCTACACATTTAATATCAATTTGAACATTACGATCCAAATAATATAACTTTAAATTAAACATTTTTAAAGCCAATTTAAAACTTTCTATGAAATTTCAAAATAATTTAATTTCTGCGTACATTTAAGTTCAAACACTTCACACTTAAGACACATTTAAGGAACTGTTAGACGCCACAAAAACGTGTCTCAATGATGCATTTCAGCCAAAGGAGCAAACATGGCTAATACGAGGCAGGAGATCCAAACTTTGACCTCCATTAAAATGTAAATTATTGTTCAGGTCTTTTTTTCTATGACTAGAATAATAGTAATATTTTAGTTCAATTTGTATTTATTTTTTAGTATTTTTTCAAAATAAGATTGGACATTGATTTATGTGCATTTTCTTAAGACACAGCTGATTATAATTTCTTCACATGACTGTATATTTTGTAGCTGTCTACAATGCTAAAACATCGAAACTATAAGCTATACAAAGTAAACTGCAGACTAATAAAAAAAAACAATAAAACATATTTTAAGCTTTACAAGACTTGGTCTGAAGATTGCTTAAAACTTTCTGGGCTTGACATTGTGTACAGTTTTTCAGTATATTGACTGTCACCATTTTTCAAAATTCTTTGTCAGAAAGTACATCGACAATATAGCAGCATCAGATTGGCGCTCCAAGTTCTAAAACAACATAAACCAGACAGTAAATATTATTCTTGAAACAGAATAAAAACATTTATGCCTGACATGGTCGAGTGTGAATAGATAATGTGTCGAGTTGTAGTGAGAAGTGAAACCAGTGTTGTAAATGAAACAATAAAACATGAATATAAAATCAAGGTAACACTGCAGGAAAATGTCAGTAACCACTGGGGTCGAAATCAAGTGCTGCTGTTTGGAGAAGCTCCGGCGTCGCAGCTCCGGCGTTGCATCTCCTGTGGCGCAGCAGAGAACAAATCTCAGTCTGAGGTCACAGCCACCGCAGAGAGCACACTTTGCAGCACGGAAACAATCATTTCTCCACCAGAGGAGGGAGGCGAGTGCAAGAATGAAAATTAAATTAAGAGAAATGAATCAGGAGATTTGGGGATTGTTCACTTTATGTTTAAATGTCTGAATTAATTGTGAATCTTGTGATAGTGGTAGATTGCCAAAGTGAGTACAGTTTCGAAAAAAATAAAACCTATTACTTCCATCTTCTTCATCAAACCCCAGCATAATTCTAAAGTATAAAAACATTATTTATGATCAATAAAAATGTATTAAAAGTTTTTGTTTGTTGTTTTTTTACATTTCTCATTAAAAAAAAGTTTTTTCCTAGTTTGACCTAAAAAAGTATTTAAAGTATAGTTAACAGCTAATAAAGCTTGTAGTTGCAAGTTTGTTTTCTCTTTTTCCCAATCTTCTGCTGATGGATCTAAGTCAGGAAGCACTTAACCACCAATGTCAGACTCCCACAAGACGTCAACATCAGAAAAGATGACCTGGTTGAGCACCTTGTGACTTACCACTATCACTAGATCCAGTGGCAGGTCAGGCGTTACAGATGTCACAGGACATTTTAATGGAAAAAGATAAATAATTTACAAAAGAGACCTTCCTTTAGCTCTCTAGGTCCCCTCTGTGATCGTGCAATGATAGAACAAAACTGTGACAGAGTTCAAGAAAAAGTACATTTCACCAGCTTCTTTGACTTTAAGCAAAGCAAAAAGAAAAAAGCATTTTCTGTGATAAACATAGTTCCATTATATCTTAAGCCAATTTAGTTGATCACAATAGCTGCTTTTTTCACGTAATAATTTAAATTTTGACCACAGTTTGTTTTAAGCAGGCAGAACAGGCTGATCATCTGTGTGACCCGCATTGTTACAGCAAGGGCCTTGAACTATTTTGCAGTCTGTTAGGGATCTTCACACTTGTTCTCATTCATAATGAATGCTAAAGGAATGCAATATTAATAAGGCTCATCGCTGCGGGTGAAGAGTTTATTTAAGGTTGCAGATGAAGAGGACGGTGGAAGTGACACAAACTTTGTAGATGCAACGCTTGTGTAAACAGTTTGTACGGTTTTCTTCTTTTCCTTTTTACAAATAAAATACTCAATATATCATTTCTGATTTGTCATCATTTATTTCTATAATTTATTGTTTCCTCATGCAAATACTTAATCACTTAAACTATGAAATCTAGGAAATAAGTTTAGGAGTTTATGCAAAACATAGCTTTAGAAAAAACAAAAAAAAATTGTAATTTTTTTCTATGTTCTTTTTTTTCCATGTCTTAGCATCTGCCTAGCAGACCTGTTATGTTATGTTTTTAATTCTTGTTTAATTGTTTTTATGAATTTGAATGTATTATCATGGCGTTATTTATTGATTCTAAATTGTGTACAGCGCTTTGGGCTACCTGGAATGGTGGTGGAAGGTGTTCTATAAATGAATGATTGAAATGCTGTGGTTGTTGTAAAAAAAAACAAAAAAAAAACAAAACGTTTTGGCTTTTTTTTAAATTCCCTTTGTTTATTCATGTTGCATTTTACTCTTAAGTCAACAAGTTAAAATCCAGAACATAATATTTAATTTATCTTAAAAAGAGAGGGATTTCTAAACTTAGATCCCTTCTGAAAGCTTGGGACTAAGGTCAAGACAACTTTGAGAAAAATTTAGTAGAAATGCAATGGAAAAAAACTCAAATACACATTGTCTTGTAACTTTCTAAAAAGCAACAAAAGATTGTTTGACATTATTTATCCTAATTTTATATCCTCCAAAGACCATAAAAATTCCGGTAACGCTTCCTTTTACAGTACAGTACTTACAGTGTACTTAATTGGTATTTACATGGTACTTATAGTGTAACTACTGGGTACTTTCAGGGTACTTACATGGTACTTTTTATGGAATTTACTGGGTACTTACAGTGTGTTTACATGGTACTTTCTATGGGACTTTACTGGGTACTTACATGGTACTTTTTGTGTCTACTCTGTACTTACATGGTACTTTTTGTGTCTACTCTGTACTTACATGGTACTTACTGTGTATTTATATGGTACTATTTGGTTCATACCTATGTGGTACATACTGGGTATTTATAATATTCTTACTGGGTATTTACATGTTGTGCAAAGGTGTCTTTTATGGTACTTACCACATGTAAGAACAAGGTAAGTACAAATAAAGTACTTTGACCTTTAGGTCTGCACTCGCTGCATGTTTCATGGTGTTTACCATGAATTTACCACAGAACCTACCCCTTAAGTACACTGAAACTGTAACTGTAAAAGAAGTCAGCCCTATTTCCACTCAACTACATGGTACTTTCATTCCTAAATACTGGGTATGTTCACTTGAATATTACTTGGTAAATACCCCTTAAGTACAATGAAACTGTAACTGTAAAAGAAAGTCAGCCCTATTTCCACTCTATTACATGGTACTTTCAGTAGTAAATGCTGGGTATGTTCACTTGAATATTACTTGGTACATACCCCTTAAGTACAATGAAACTGTAACTGTAAAAGAAAGTCAGCCCTATTTCCACTCTATTACATGGTACTTTCAGTAGTAAATGCTGGGTATGTTCACTTGAATATTACTTGGTACATACCCCTTAAGTACAATGAAACTGTAACTGTAAAAGAAAGTCAGCCCTATTTCCACTCTATTACATGGTACTTTCAGTAGTAAATGCTGGGTATGTACACGTATTACCTTCCCGTACAGTGTACATACACACTTGGTCTTCTGACCTCACCAAATGAGACAATGCTAACCTGTTGGTAAGGGTAAAGTAACTACATTCTAAAAACATGTTCTGGCCTGATTACTTCTTGTAACATGAGGCAAGTTTAAAGAGAAACAAGACAGCAGTGAAAACAACAATCTTTAATATGATACATGTCTGCAGCATACAAAGTGTCATCACCATGAAATAGGTTTTAAGTACAAAACAGTGCAAAGGAGAATTCTAAAAAACACATTATTGGCCTGAGGGTCGTGCTTTTTGTCCATCAAAATTCTTTCAGCAGAGTTTGGTAACGGTGCAGGACTTCTTCAGGGTTTGTAACTGCAAGAAAATTCACAATATGAGCTCAAGTGAACATAAAAAGCAGAACGACTTTGATGAAGTACAAAATATATTTTACTTATTTAATCATTTCTGTAATGAGTTTGATAAATTTCTGTGAATTATTTTTCGCTTTGACTGTAATGCTTGAAATTAATCAATTATCCTCATTTATGAACATGACAATAAATTATTCACAACTTTATATTTTAGTTACATAAACAAGAACAACAAAAAAGAAATCAAAGAAAAAAAATCAAAATTGCCATAAAAAAATCTAATTTGTTTAGACAAAGAATGACAAAAGCAATGTTTTAATTGGCAATTGCTGTGTGTATTTCTTCTTTATAAATATTATTCGCACCTACAATTTGCATTAGCATGAAAAACATTGCAGTGTAAAAGAAAAGGAAAAAAGAAATAAATAGGCAATTTCAAATTCAACACAGTTATTCACAAAAATATGTTTTAATTTTCAAACAGTTACATTCACTGTGTTGGGTGGTATTGTTGTCTCTCTCATATTTGAAAATAAATAAATAAAAATAAAATAAAAACGGCGAAAGAAAAGAAAATGGGGAAAATGCAGTTAAACTCTTCATTAATGTAAATATGTCCACTTGGTGGATTTAACTTACTTTAGCTTACTCTCCTGTGGATTCGTCTGGAATGTCTTCTTCACCACAGCTGATCTAAAGCGGTAAAAAGACGGAAGTACGTCATCATTATTTTAAATAAACGCCTTTCTTTGATTTTCCCAGAAAGACGTGCGCTCAGTCAAACAAGCACAGAACAACAGACTTTATCATTTAGGCTACGTGCTTGTTTTACAGGTGCCCCTCTCCTGGTAAGTAACAACAATGTTTGTAGATTTTCATTACAAACTTTGAAAATGTATACATAAATAACTGAAATTATTGGAGTAAGGTAGACATGCTCTTACGTCACGTTTCAAACACAGAGATAGTGGCTTGAAATCACGAAGTTAGCTTCTTTATAAAGTTTGATCAGTTTAAATATTTGCATGTAATTTATCCAATATTTTAAAAAAACAAAAACACTGGTTTACCTGCCAGATGAAGAGAAATTCAAACTGTTGCGCGCGCCTCGAGGCTCTCCGGATTAATCTGCACGTTCACTTTGGGGGTAGTTGTGCTGCATTCAAGTGCGCTGGGAATTTTCAACGTTACTTGCCCCGACCTAGTTAACAAAAACACACACTCGGGGTGTTTTTAGTATTAAAAGTAAATATTTAGCCTTGTTGTTTTACATATTTTCCTGACATTATATAATATATATTAAAACAAGTTCATTTTTAGAACAATATTTAAAAAAAAGTTAAGTTTTGAATAATGTATTATCATGTTTTTAAATGAGGATAATTGATTAATTTCAAGCATTACAGTCAAAGCGATAAAAAAATCATAGAGATTTATCAAACTCATTACAGAAATGATTAAATAAGTAAAATATATTTTGTACTTCATCAAAGTCGTTCTGCTTTTTATGTTCACTTGAGCTCATATTGTGAATTTTCTTGCAGTTACAAACCCTGAAGAAGTCCTGCACCGTTACCAAACTCTGCTGAAAGAATTTTGATGGACAAAAAGCACGACCCTCAGGCCAATAATGTGTTTTTTAGAATTCTCCTTTGCACTGTTTTGTACTTAAAACCTATTTCATTGTGATGACACTTTGTATGCTGCAGACATGTATCATATTAAAGATTGTTGTTTTCACTGCTGTCTTGTTTCTCTTTAAACTTGCCTCATGTTACAAGAAGTAATCAGGCCAGAATATGTTTTTAGAATGTAGTTACTTTACCCTTACCAACAGGTTAGCATTGTCTCATTTGGTGAGGTCAGAAGACCAAGTGTGTATGTACACTGTACGGGAAGGTAATACGTGTACATACCCAGCATTTACTACTGAAAGTACCATGTAATAGAGTGGAAATAGGGCTGACTTTCTTTTACAGTTACAGTTTCATTGTACTTAAGGGGTAAGTACCAAGTAATATTCAAGTGAACATACCCAGCACTTACTACTGAAAGTACCATGTAATAGAGTGGAAATAGGGCTGACTTTCTTTTACAGTTACAGTTTCAGTGTACTTAAGGGGTAAGTACCAAGTAATATTCAAGTGAACATACCCGGTATTTAGTAATGAAAGTACCATGTAGCTGAGTGGAAATAGGGCTGACTTTCTTTTACAGTTACAGTTTCAGTGTACTTAAGGGGTAGTTTCTGTGGTAAATTCATGGTAAATACCATGAAACATGCAGCGAGTGCAGACCTAAAGGTCAAAGTACTTTATTTGTACTTACCTTGTTCTTACATGTGGTAAGTACCATAAAAGACACCTTTGCACAACATGTAAATACCCAGTAAGAATATTATAAATACCCAGTATGTACCACATAGGTATGAACCAAATAGTACCATATAAATACACAGTATGTACCATGTAAGTACAGAGTAGACACAAAAAGTACCATGTAAGTACCTAGTAAAGTCCCATAGAAAGTACCATGTAAACACACTGTAAGTACCCAGTAAATTCCATAAAAAGTACCATGTAAGTACCCTGAAAGTACCCAGTAGTTACACTATAAGTACCATGTAAATACCACTTAAGTACACTGTAAGTACTGTACTGTAAAAGGAAGCGTTACCAAAATTCCTTTAACGGTACTGTGCATTGCTTACCTTCCCACTTTCTGAGTAAGTTATATGTTTTGTGCACAACCCTCAGCACCCATCATATCAATTATTCTGGAAAGCATAAGAAGCGCACACGGGAAAGTTTTGCATGGTATTCTTTGGTCTCCCGCTTCTTGATTCTTGGCTTAAATCTTGATTTTGCTCAAATTAGGCACGTCTAAAGAGTGGACCAAGGGGAAATATTGGCTCTATAGAGCAGTCTGTCAACAGAACTTGAATTTCATACAGACATGACTATGGATTGTGTATGTGGATAAAAGAATGACATGATTACATGACCTAGAGTTAGATCAACACAGCATATGAATTACAATAAAGACATGTAAAACAGTTTAAAAAAAAAACAATGTGAACATTTCAACTAATTCTATGATTTGGTTAGTTGTTCAGTTATTTGAGCTAAAATATCAATTTTCTTCCAGTCTTCCAGTCTCTTGCATGAAGAATATATGTTTCCAAGTTATCTTTGCATTTGATTAGTTCCTTTCATTTATGCTAGTGCTCAACTTTCCTAGATCTCAACAAAGATTCATAAACCTTTTCTTTTTTGGACTTGCAATTTTTGTTGTTGTTGTCATTGTTTATTAAGCCCCAAACGTTTGGCATTGTACACATTAGACATTTGCCTTTAAATACCATACTGTAGTAAGGGAGGTGATCATTATTGACTTCCTGAGTATGGTGTTTTTAGGTCATTATTGTCCCACAACATTGGGTTTGTCATGCTGCGTTCACACTGGGGATGTGTCATGCATTCAAGAATGTGCTGAACATGGGTTCTTGAATTTTTAGCATATGTTTTTCTCACTGGAGTTTCGCAACCTGATACTAGCGAATGTACCTACACTGGAAAGAGGCTTGGTGTGAAATGTTGAAGCTGTGAAAATCTAGTGAATCTTGCAGGCTTTTTCTTTCACTGCTCTATTCTAATGTATGAAAGACCCTTATGTCATGTAAACCCAGATGGGCACAAACCGTAGTTTCTCCTGCATGATCAATTTGAAACGGTTGGCACTTCTGTGAATTAAAAAGACATCCAAGTCCCTGATTGGTCAAAGTTCAACTGTTTTAACTTTCAGCATGCACTCAATGGCCACCAGCGTGTTTTATACTAGAAGCCAAAAAACAGGCTCAAAAAACGCACATGAGAGTTTTGAATGTGGAATCCCGAAGCGTGCATATATACACATTTACATGGACTTTTAATTAAAAATCTGTCATTTTAACACGTACAGAGGCCGGTGTGGACGTAGCATAAAACATGTTAAATAGAATACACAAAACGACTGAAGCCTCATTCTCATTAAAGGCTTGTTTAAAAGTTATTCTGAAGGTGCTAATGCTCAGAAACAGATCAGTTTTAAAGTCTGTCTCTGTAGACTAAAGAACAGTTATTTAGGCATTGCAGTCATTAAGAAGCTTTTTAGAAGAGCAAGTAGCCTATGGTGAAACAAAAGCAATTTGATGTTTAGAAATGTATGTTGAGATTTAAAGCAAATATCAGTGGATTTCCTTGAGCTCCTTGAAAGTGAATCTTTGATCAGCCCTCTCTTTTTTTACGGCAAATCGATGAGAGTTGAAGAGTTCATTATCCGAGACAAATCCATACACGTCTGCGCCATGTCCTTAACCATTCTTCTCATCTCTTTCCTATGCCTTTTAATTGGCCTTCAGTCATCAGTCATCTTGCCTGGGCTTTTTCTTTTATTCACTATGTCATTGCTGTCTAATGACACAAAGGCTAAATTTACACCCAGCAGTCGTTCTATTTAATTACTGACTGTCCAAGCTCCTTTAGTTAAATCGATACCAACTGAACCAAGATGGAGAAAACTTCTAGGAAAAATCTCTTCAAGAAAAAAAATGTTTTAGAAGAAAGATTCATTTTATTGCAGAGACCTTGAAGATTTGCTTGTACAATGTCTCTGGCAAGTGCAGTTCTTTAAGATTCTACTTTTTTTTTAAAACCTGACCCAGCAAAAAAAAAAAAAAAAAAAGCTAGTGGGAAAAAAAAGAAAAAACTTAAAGCTTATATGCGCTTGTTACATAAATTCCACAAGTCACGTCAGTTCCAGAATTCCTTCATAACAATGCATTTGTTAGTGTCCATCTGTGTCTTATTATTTCATTACTTTTGGTCTTATAATTTACAGGTGGATCATTTAATTCTCTTTATGCAATCTCTTAACAGTCAGACTTGATTGTTTAAACTTTTTTGCTGTTTTTTGAAAGCCTGATTCAAGTGGCATCATAGCATTTCACGACAAATCCATTTTATTTCTCAGTTCTTTCGGAAACATACAGCAGGCAAACATCTTTTCAGTAAAACTAAATGTGTTGCAAGTATCGTTAGATCCATCCATCCATCCATCCATCCATCCATCCATCCATCCATCCATCCATCCATCCATCCATCCATCCATCCATCCATCCATCCATCCATCCATCCATCCATCCATCTTCATAACCTGCCGAATCCCTTTTGGTATCACAGGGCTGCTAGAGCCATTCCAGCAACTGTTGGGTGAAGGCATGGTTCATTAGATTCATAAATGAGGATATTGAACACGAAATAGTTCAACTTAAATCATTTGCATGCTCTTTCAATCCACGTGTGGGATTTCTCTCTCCCACGGTCCAAGAACAGGCTGCATAGGTTAATTGGTTACTCTAAATTGTCCCCAAGTGTGAATGGGTGTGTGATTGTGGTGTGATTGTGGCCATGTGACAGACTGGTGACCTGTCCAGGGTGTACCCTGTCTTCGCCCACCAGCGGACGGGTTAGGTTCCTGCAGTGCCGTGCCCAGACAAGGACAGAAACGAGTTTAGAAAATGAATGAGAGATGAATGAATGAAAAAACAAAGTTGTTTTTAAACCAAGCAAAAGCTTGAGTTTATGGTATTTGCTAACCTGTAACAGGAGGAAGTTGCACTTTCAACTGATGATAAAAAACTTAAAAGGTTATCTGAGTTAAGATTGGTAAAATAAACATTAGATGCATATTTGTCTTGGAAACCGAATTAATCTTATGTTTAAAGAAACATGTATTTTTTTTAAATCACATTTCTTTGTTTTAAAACAATGAGAAAGTTATCTTATGAGCTTATTTTATGTTTAAAGTATGATGCCATTACAGTATAATGCCATTGTTTTTACTGCAGAAATGATTCCTTCGGACAATGCATAATAAGGAATATAGAGAACATACAAAGGCTTTTAAGTCTGGCTTATTGAACTTTATTGACATAATTGGATAGCAATCCTTCCAAGGCATGTCGAAATAAAAAATGGAGCACTGCTGAAGGGTTTGAGAAAGTTGTTTGCCTTAACTTTTGAAGAGGAAAATCCCAGGAGATTTACCTTTAAACATCAAGCTCCTATGATCACTTTGAAGCAAATGTATTTTTCTGTTATTGGCATAAAAACCTAGAATGTTCTAAAATATGTCTTAAAAAGTTTTGTATTTTTTTTCAATATAAGAAAACAGTTTAGAACTAAAACTGTTCCTGAAAACTCTTAGCATATTTGGAAATCTCATGTACTTTGATGTCAGATTGATGACTACTGAAATTTGCAGTACACTGGCTGAGGGGAAGGCCATCTAAGATGCTTTTTTTAATTTAAAAAGGGGTAGCATTAAAAAAAAAAGTTTTTTTTTTGCTTCTGTATTCTAGGTAAGGGTTGTGAGAGGCTGTGAGCTAGCGGGGGAGAGAGAGTAAACAAATGGCTGATGGGAAAGGAGGGGAAGGCTTAATCTGCGTTACAACTTTAAGGTGAATTTTTATGAACTACTGCCGCTCTGCAGAAACTATGTCCTATGAATATTTTTTCTATAACATCCTAATCACAATCAAAAGACCACTTGGATAGATCAAACAATGATCTAAGTGGGTGTTAAAGACCAAAAATTGTCTGATATGTCAAGGTCAGCCCAATATCAGGAAGACTATTCCTACTGTGTCAAAAGTCATGATAATTTGTGATATTTCTTAAAAGAAATATAATATTGCACTGTAATATTCATTATGATTCATAATTCTTTTCATTATGTTTCTAAAGAAATTTCAGCAGCAAATGTTGACATTTTGACAGTTGAAGACTCTTATGAGACCCTTTTGTTAAACCCTAACTGATATTTCACTATGATTGGTGAAATTACAGTTCAGATCAATCACATTTCAAAAAAACCACATTAACTTTTCCAGTTTATATTATTAATGCTCTCACCCTTCAAGTAACATGCAGTAACAAGATGAGAAGTCGTAAATAGCAAGCAGTTCATGTTGATTCACACTGATGAATATTTCATCATAGATAAGTTGATCTGCAGAAGGTGCATCCATCTGTGCATACAAGCTTTCTACACCCGTCACACCTGAGGGTTTTTATCTCTGAAATTCTTTGAGACTAGCAGTCAGCAAAGTCATTCTGAAGCAGCTTAGTAACTTAGGACCAATGGGGGATGAGAGGTTTGGTGAAGATAGGAAGTGATGGTGGAACTGAGTGGTTGTGGCAGCATTAATGGTAAGTGAGAGGTAATTAGGGGCAATAGACTGGTATGCAGCTCTCCTTCTAATAAACAGAGCAGGAAAACTTGCCCCCCCCCCCATGCCTCATTTATCATCATCTGCTTAGCAGGCTGCTCAGAGTCAAGACAAACAGAACATTTCACATCCATCCTTCTCTTCCTGTCTGAGCCTCTGATCTCCTGTTTTTTTATTCTTTTAAATGTATCCAGGGTTCAGCACTTTTATTTCTTTCTTTTGTCTGATTTAATATTTCTTCTTGTGCCCAATCAATATTCCTTCGTTGCATCTTCATCTTTCTTCCCATCTTTTTTCACCACCTGACAAATTGTCTTTATGCTTTTTACATTTATTTTGCAACCTACTGTCAGGGCTCTTCCTTGTGTTTTGCTTTTATATCAGGTTAATGTCATTGTGAGACTGAATCATTTTATTGACACATCGGATTGGCTCGTTTGTAACTTAAATAACTTGCACTATAAAAAAATCTTTAACAAAATTGGATTAGCAAGATGTTAAGAAGAAGTACCAGAGCAAGAATGGTTATTCTGTCAAATATTTGTTTTATTTCTCAATAAAAGTCTATGGTATTTTGGCCCCTCTGAGCTAGCAGGTACTTCCTATTTAGAACAAAATGAGGGAGAGTTACTCACTTATGGAGCGATTTCAGTGTTCTAAGAACCAGAGTGTGTGGGTTTGTGAAACAGTTTGTGTGCATTGTCTAATTATGAGACTGAAATCGCTCCACTCAGTCCAGCTCTCAAACAGTTAGTGCCTAGAATACAGTAGTATTTTTCATGCAACAAAATAGTAAACATTTACATTTGTCTTTGCAATATCTACAACATAGAGTCGATTACGAGCGATCACAGAGAGCTCTTAGTACTGTGAAAAAGAAAAAAAAAAAACGTTATTAAAGTTAAGTGTAATTTCTGGAAAAAAATCTGCAGGTCTGTGTTTATAACAGACTGATGATCAGTTGATTTAATTTTTTTTTTCTTTTTTTCTTTAAAATAGAAGTATTTAGTATGTAAACTGGTTACCAACACAATGTGTAGTGACAGTGTAAACCTGAAGGACAAATATGTCAGACTGGGTAATCAAGCAGCTGCTGAAATGTGAGTGGCTTCAAAGTTTCAAATTCTATCATATATTTTATGCTCATTATTTGCAGAGTTCATTAGCAAAAGCAACCAACTCTTCACTGACAGCTTAATTTAATTAAAGTCCACACTTCTTTCTTGGTGTGTACAGTTTTATAAATCAATTTTCTTGTTTTCTTTTTTGTTGTTCAACAGTAAGCACTTGTGAACGGCAGAAAAAAAAACTGATCAAGAGTTGATATCAATAATTAGCATCGACACATAACAGGGAACAATGGAGTTTAACAATGATTTAAAAAAAATACAAGACCTGGACATAACTCAAGGCTGTGACATGTAATCTGGACTAATTGGAAGCAGAAAGTAATTTGTATCACTCCTGTCAGGTGGCACTTGTTAAAGGAGAGAAAATAAAATAAATTCAAGTACTTTAATTTATCATCAAAAGTTGTGTCTACTTTCAGCATCTCTTGGACATTTTGCAGTGGTTTTGTTCAGATTTTTGGTGAACCAGGAAGCTAAAATGTATGAGGGGGGACCAAAACAGCTTTTTACCCCAAAATGCCCTTTTCTCTTTTTTTTTCTGGATCTGGTTTGTTTTGATGCAATTGGTGACAGAATGTGTGATTTAGTTTATGTTTTAAAGATGTTTGTGTTCCTAATTTCCTATGACAAATTCTTTTTAGGGTTGCTTTCATGTGCAGATCAACAAATGATAATTCGGAGCTCTTCTGAAACATTCAGACTAATTTTAAGATAAGCAACATCCGTCAAGCAGGGATGGGTTGTCTCAAATTATGGAAAGGACTGTGGGGGTATGATCTAAAGGTAATTCTCATCATTATATGATAAAGGAAGATTAGCAGGGATGTAAAATAAAATGGAGAGAATTTTTAAAAGAAAGATGTTTATATGAGGGTCTACCAAAATAAAACTGTGTATTGTTTTCTTACTTTTCTGACTTTGGTGCTTTAGATCTTACTTTTTGATGTGAATGTGACTGACAACAGGAGCGTGTCAGTGCAGAAATGACTCCACATTGTTAGCACCCGGCCATAGATTTGTTTTGTTTTTTCATTTAAACTTATATGTCATGTAAACAGAGCAAAAAAGTGGTAATTAAATAAGTCAGATGGCTAAGTAGCTGGTAAGAGCCCTATAGGTTTACTAGCTAAGATGTTAACATTAGAGGGCTAAAAATACATTTTATAAGAAATGCTCAACAGAAACCTATCATTGAAACAGATAAAAGAAAAGAAAAGAAAAAGAAAAGAAAAACACCACTGTGAGATAAAAGTGAAAGCATAATCAAAAGAAGCAGAGTTCAGTGAATACTGAACATAAGCTGGGCCATTAGAAGACCAAAAAACAGGTAAACGTTAGCCTTCCTGGCACATAGCTTTTATTTCTCTCCTATTCTACCCTGAAATGATCGTCTCCATTCTTTCTTCCTCTTTAAATTTCATCTGGTTTGCACATCCATTCCACAGTGAACTGTCTGTTTTGTAAATTACACAGTAATACCAAATTGAAGTAACTGTAATAACTGTCTTTTCCAAATTTGTTTCTTACTTTGTTTAAAAAAAGAAACATCTGATTTTTAATTTTGATCCGCTTCGGACCTTTAAAAAATCTCAGTACGAAAAAGAAACAGAACGCCTCAATTTGAAAACCGTTGTTTGCTCCCAAGTTTGTTTTAGGCACAATGACAGGATTCATGCATTTATTTATACAATTTTCTTGTAATAATGTAAAAAAAGAGTTAAAAAATTCCTATGAATATTGCTTTAGATTTTTTTTATTCAACAAATGAGTGTGCTTCAGTGTTCATGCTCTTTAAGTGTAACTTTTAAACTAAATTTCTAACAAAAAGATGGCAAGGGAAAAATAGATGTGATTCTAGCAGATTGTATGTATAAAGGCACTCACTTAACTGGTGGTGAATAGTACAGACATTGTGAATCACTTGTAGAGCATTTGTGCAAGTATCTGAATCTCATGTTTGTCTCAGATTGGTCACACTTTTGTTTCATATTCTGCTGTCTTAGCCATTAAACAGGGGAATTTTGTGGTGCAGGAAATTCAATGCAAAGAAACAGACATCTTGGCAAGACAGGAGACTAGCTACAGCAGCAATTTGTGCTCACATGCCAGTATACTTTTGTAGCAGATTTTGGCAAATAATAAAGCTTGTCAGAAAAAAAAATGGATGCTTTTTCACTGTTTCTTAAATGTGCTGTGTGGATGTGCCTCACTGATCTGTGCTTGCAAACACAAATGGGATATTTTCACCAGATTCGCTCCAGTCTTGGTGCCGCTTTGAAGCTGTCTCTCAAGGCTTCCTCCCCGTTGCCCAATTAGGAGCTGCACTCAGCATCAATTAAAGCAGCAGCTAAAGGTGAAAGCTTATGACAGGTCACTGTGATAGCTGTCACCTTAAACATGCAGGAGTGGGATGAGGAGATAAAAATACACAGATACTTAACCTCCACTGCTCGTTGCTGACCTCCCACATAATAAAAATCAGCTTTTACAAAACCAAGATGCAGTAATAGTTTCAGAGTAATGAATGACCTCTGATTCATTTCAACCAAAACTAAACCACAATCCGCAATAGTAGGCCGGCAACTAAATGTAAATGCAGGAACACCAGTTCAAACATAAGAAATATGTAAATACAATGTGTTTGAGTCATCCAAAAATATTGCAGACTTATAAAATAAGAACTTATCACCTCTTGAATTTCTTACATTGCTTGCAGTGCCTAAGCCAGTTTCCCGGTCTTGGTTTTCATGGCTCCTAAACTGCATGTTTCAGCTATTTCCCTGATTTAGTTCATTAGCTGGTCAATGCATTCTAAAGCTAGTAATGACTCATTCATATAAGTCGAGTGTGCTGGAGCACATAAAACATGTAAGCCAGGGAACGGTTGGCTTAGGTATGCTATGACAATAATTCAAAGAACAGTTCATCTGCTGATCACAGCTGTTGAAAGTTTTCAGGAAAAAAGGATTATACAAGCCTAGGCTTTTTTTTTAACCCTTTAAAACTGCAAACGTTGTCTGTGACACCAAAATACTACACGCTCTTTGACCTTTCACGCGATCAGTGCTGATCAGCTGATTCTGACGAAGAGAAAAGCAGCTTTTCATTTCAGCTTTCCACCAATATGCAACACATTAATAATTAAGCAAAGCTGCTTATTTCTAGGACAGAATCAGATGATTAGTTAAGTAAGAACTTCTCTACGGTAAAATGTTAGATGTCAGCTGTTTTTTTCTACTTTAGAATCTGCTGGAATTACGTTAATTGTGTATAAATGGTTCAAGTGTTAAGGTAGTCGAAGGAAAGTCAACACTGGAGCTAATGCTCCAATGTTAAAGGGTTAAACACCTGTTTAACATTATAATGCTGCAATTTATTTTAATTTGATTCTAATACCTAATAAGACAATTAATAAAATTTGTAAAATCAAGGAGTGACGGCAAGGAGTCTCTAGTACGTGTTCTGTATTCTCAGTTTGACATTCCGTCTATCCTGCTCTCTGATTGGCGGATTCTCCTGGAGCATCTTTATTTTTGAATGCATTCCTTTGCGTTGTCCTAAAAGCCTTTTTACTCGTCTTAAGTTTTTTTTGTCTTAAAACAGAACTATCTCTCTGCAGTAGCAGCAGGGTAATCTTCTTCATGAGCTGGCAAGAATATTTAACACCATGTTCCCACCCACCTGATGTGTGAAAGTAGACATGGAAAAGAATTTGACAAGTTCTGCAAAGGGTAAATTCATCAGCACTGTTGCATGTCATATTCTATTTCTCTGAAAGGACCTCTCCTGTGCACACTCATCAGCTGCCCCGTCCCACTCTAATAGCTACTGTAAATTTACTCATATCAGATGGCAGGCGTTAATTTGGAAAATGACTGTCTTGATCTATATTTCATCAACTGGACTAAATATATTAATAGTAGATTTTCTTATTAGCTCTTGAAACTCATCAAATTCCCTGATGTGAAACTCACATTGAGACACATAAATAATCCACAGAAAGTACTCTTTGTGATAAATTTCACCAGACTCTTGTACAGACTCACAGTAGAGTAACTCTGCATGTCTAATTATTTTTACTGTGTTCAAGAACATTTGAAAATTCAGTGCCAATATTAGCTGTATTCTTCCCAACCCTGTTCCTGGAGATCCACCAGCTCATGTTTTTCAACTCTCCCTGCCCTGCTTGCTGTGGTTAAGCTGTGTGAAGAATATTTAGAAACTGCCTTAAACTTTTATTACACTAATGGTTTAAACTTAATTCACTGAGCATGTATTGTCATCTCAAAATTATATTACATTTGAAGACAGCACAGCCAAGCTATTGTTCTAACAGTTTCTTCCCATACTCCCTCTTTTCTGTGCATGTTTTCTGCTGAGCAGGCCTCAGACTTATCTTCACTTTAGCCTTGGAGGTTCTCTCCAGCAGTAACCTGTGGGCGTGTTTTTCACACGAGGTCCATTGGACGATCTTCTGAATATGCAAATGCAGGGTTTTTATACCAAAGCCCATCCCTGAACTCTTTGGTTCGGACTTTGAATGTACCATGTTCATGTCTGTCCCCTTCGTGTTTGTGCGAAGTAAAACCTCCACAAAAGCTAAGTAACTGTCTCTGAGTCCTTATTCATTATTTCTGTGTGTAAGAAACTGACGGGGTAACGAACCTAAAAATATTCCTATTTTACAGTCCTTTCTAGAAAATCCAGTTTCTTCACAAGCTGACTCAGATATTTCCTTATTCTGATTGACTGAACACACATGGACCTGAGCCCTGTATTAGATTGCAAACAACAAAACAAAACAAGAAAAAAGTCTTACATTAAGGGTGCATGTGATCACAGTCTTGGATTGAAAAGCAAATGTCAATTTAAATTTTACAGAAACTGGTTTGAAGGGCTTTCAAACTAGGACAGGGTTAGGTTTGATTGGGTAAAGAGTGCCAAAAGTGATATTTATTCTTTTGGTTTGGGTTTTCTCTACATATGATACTTTTTGCACAGGACTTGAAGGTCAAATTGACAAGAAATGTCCTGAATATACAACAATTGCTTCTTTGCATCAAACAACTATAGGGAAGAACGAAAAAAAAGAGAACGGAGATGAAAACAGGCAAGTCTCACTAGTCTTCTAATCATTGTACAATCTGTGTCTCCACCTTTTCCAACTTTTCATAATTTCCTATTCTTTGGATTTGCACTGTGAGCATTTTTTTTACCCACAATTTATTTGCTGCAGCTGAGGAATGCCCTCACACCTAAATATCATTTAAAGCCTTTATTGTCTCTCTAAACTTAGTCAGCAAAATCTGCAAATTCACAAAAAGAAGTATACCACAAAGAGCTAATGAAGCTCGAATGAATTTTAGAAAAATGTACTATTAGGTGCAGTGAAAAACTTTAAGATCTTGCATCCAAAAGTTATTTTAAGAGCTAAATCAGCCTATGGGTGACTGTCATTTTTCAATCTGGTAAATCTCAGTTTATCACAGCACCCCACTTGTTTTTTCTTTACTACTCTCCCTTCCAGCTGCTTTCACTTGGTCTTATCTGGAGTCACACCTCTTCGCCATCTAGAGCACTTATCTGTAATGTCAGTGATCGTCATGCATCCACAGCCTTGTCAAAGATAGAGCATAGTATTGCAAGGTTGTTTGGCTTACCAAATATTTCACACCTGGATGACTCCTGAGGGCAACCATCTCAGTGCTAAAGTGTTTGGTCTTCATCCTGGACAAGCCATTTGATCTTATCGCTGCATACATCTATCCTCGTTTGTTTGTGCAGCTGTATTCCAAACGTTATCTCTCTTTTCTGGCTAAAGGTGGCAAACTAGTTCTATAGATGTATGTCATTAAAAAGGTTTTAATAAAAAATTAAAGCATTTATGCTCCTTTAAATTAAAAAAAAAAGACTTTTGCAGACATTCTGTTGTCCATATAGAAACCTTAAAAGAACAGAAAAGCATACTGGCCCAAAAGCTTAACGTTTTTTCATTAATAAAAGGTTACACAAAATACTGCCTATTCACTGAAAAAAATATATTTTTCAAGTTATTGAATATAAAGTTGGAACAAGGAGAGAAGGCATAAAATGCGAAAGCAATATAATTAAGTGCTATCATGGAGAAAAAAAAGAGCAGCCCACCTTTCCTACCATAGCATCTTGGCTTTATCTGATGGACCCGCGAGCATATGTAACAGAGGTACATGAGGAGAATACTTGGTTCCTCACACCCATTTGGAGAGATAAGGATGTAGTGGCACTCGCTGAGCAACAAAGAATAGAGGAAAGGAAATTGGAAAAGAAGGGGAGGGGAAGAACCCCTTATATCATCAAAATATCCTGGATGGTCTTCTTAAAGATACTAAAGTTATAGCTCTGTGGTTTTCAGGAAATAAGGTAGGTAGGCTGGACCTCAAGAGGTATTAAATTTAAAAAAAAGAATTTATGTCCGTTTATCTTTTTTATATATTTTCTGGGCTTGACTAGATAAGGTAAATGTCTTTTTTAAACAGAAGAAAAAGTGGAGAAAAGGAAGCACTAATATTTTTTAAGAGTAATTGAGGATTAAAGATGTCTTTTTCAAGGACACCTTAATGTCTTTTGCAGGATGATGAGAATAAACGACTTATTCAGTACACAATCCCCCTGCAGTTGTAAATTGAAAATCTACTTTCTACACTAGTATCACATGCATTCCTTGTTGTGACACATTTTGGTCAAAAACTATCTGTAACACTTTCTTTTAAGTGTTTCAAAATTCATGGAAAAATTTTTACTTACCTTTATTTATTTACTTGTTTGTTTGTATTTTATGTCTAAATGTCCCCTAGCTTCATGCTGACAGCATCAAGTTATTTAGTGTAGAATTAACTTCGTGAAAAAGTTGATTAAATATTCAGCAGTATGATGATCTTTTTACACACTTAACAAAGTGTGTCCCTTTATCTTGTACACCAGGTAATTTCTGAGGGTTAATGTAACAGAGTGGATGCTGACATCAAACCATTCTGAAAGTGAAGTGCATATGACTGCACATATCTAAAGCTACATGCGTGGCTGACAAGTGATGCACATTCAAAAAGGTGCTAAACACGCATTCCTGAACGGGCGTTTAGCCCACAGCGTTCATACCAGACAAGCAGGGAGGGGCTTCTTCCATTTCTTTTGCTACTATCAACTAGCGCATGTCCGTCACCCACAGTTGGAAGAGGCTTGGTGTGAAATGTTGAAATGATGCAAATCTTGCAAAGATTGCTCTAGCCCCTTTCTTTCACAGCTCTATTCCAATATTTATAAGATTTGCTGGCAAAAAACTCCTGCCAGGCACAAACAACAATTCTTAATTTCTCATTCATGACCAATTTAGAAACGGTTGGCACTTCTTAGAATTACAAGGGACACTATCCATAGGTCACTACCAAATCTGACTCCTGGATTGGTCAAAGGTTAACCTGGTTGAACTATCAACGCTCGTTCAATGACCCACGAAAATGGTTGTAGAAATCTGAACGTGAGAATTTTGAATGGAGACGCCAGAAACACACATTTACACACATTAACCTAAACTTTTCATTGGACCCGGTCATTTATACCTTGGTTTCTGAGCCCTGTGTGAAAGTAGCTCAACAATTAATGTGTTGGATTGCACTGCAAAAACAGGCCCCTTATAAATAAGTCAAAACAAAAATAAGTCAGAGTTTAAAAAAAAGGTTAAAAATAAGTAACATCCATCTCTCTTTTTCCCTCCTCTTCTTTTTCGTCTGGTGCAACAAAAAACTATTACAAATATAATCAATATACAGATAAAGTTTAGCCTAAATTACAAATATACACCATGTGAATCAGAAGATTCATAACTCACTTTTGTAACAGTAAAGTATGTTAAAGACAAGAGGCTTTCAGCTCTTATCTGATCGCTCAGGTGTTGGACAGATAAGTTAAAAATGAAAAAAAAAGGCCAGGAGTGAAAGCAGATTTTTGTTTATGCCGGTACTATAAGAAGTTTTTATCAACATACATTTTTTAATGGCAATAAATACAGATTAAGGGTGTAATGATTAATCGATGAATTGACTTATCCGACCAAATTGATCTGTCTGATTCAAGTTGATAATTGAATGAAATCAAACTATTTCATGATAAAATTATTCCAAAATGAAATTAATTGATTGCGATCAATCTTGGAAAATACCATTTGGATTGAGGCACAGTAGGTTTATTTCACTGAAAGGCCAAAACAACCAAGTGCATCATAGTGGACAACACACATGTGATGTCAGCAAAAAAAATGATCAGCCATCATTGTAGTCCAATGTGTGGAAACACTTTGAATTTAGCAAAGACATGTGACCACAGGGTGGTAGAATGTTCTAATAATGTTTTGTTTGTCTTGTTTTGATACAACTTTATGAAACTAAAATGTGAATGGATGCACTATTAATTCTTGTTTACTAGTTTGTAAACATTTTCAAATTACACTGAATTATCTTGTAACAAATAGAAGCATTCTAGAAAACTTCTGAGTCCCACTGGTTCAAGTATTGGCCAAAGATGTCCTGGATCGATTTTATGTCAGTGAATCTGATGAACAAATATCGACAATGAATTGTATCAGCGACCACAAATTATTGTATGAATCAAATCCTTGTTAAAATGAATCGTTACAATACCAATATAGATACATTTATTAGAGAATGATTCTTGATTGTTTAGGTATTGTTTAGGGTAGCGACACAATTAGCGGACAACATGAGGGGAGAGAGGGACATAGATCACATTAAAAACCACCAAAAACCACAGAGATGCTAAAATGAAGTGATTAAGTGCTGCCTGGTTCACAGTTTTAGTGGCATCAGCCTGCAGCTGCTTTTGAATAAGTGTTAAAGCAGCAAAGAGCCGCCACACAGCTGATCTTCCAGCCAGGACGGCGTACCTCTGCCAGATCTTATACCGGTACGTAATACCACACCGACTTACTTTCAGCCCAATTATTTTGCTGTTGAAAACCATAAGATTATTTTTCTTGTAAGACTGAAAATAAACATATTTTTCTTGAAGCAGGGGTATTTTTACTTTCTTTGGTTTAATTTTTGCCGTGTGGATAGTTTCATCTAATGCAAAAAAACCTTCACTTAAAAAAAAAAAGAAAAGGCCAACCTCTTTTCCACCTATGTGGGCTTATAAACTTTTTTTTCCTTTCAGTCAGAGTAGCAAGTGACCGTAACATTGCCTGAACAGCAGTTGCTCTCAGACATTTTGACCCTACAGGATAGATTGCCACGATAGGGGTCTTTGAGATTAAGGCGAGCTGGCAGCAGGGCGACTGATGAAACAGGCAGTGGAGACGAGTGCTTTGCTCAGGGAAGCAACTTCTTGCTTAGACAAGCTTGATTTGACAGTAAACTAGCTAGTAGCTCTTGGATGGTTGTCAAAGTCTAACCGGAAAATTGTAATTTTTGCAAAAGTTTTATAAAAAGAAAACATAAAAGTTAATTCAAAATTAATTTTTTTTATTTTTCTTATGCTTTTATAAAAAGCTACATTAAAAGTTGAAAAGAAAAATCCTAGAATAATTGTGTTGTTACCAAAAAATTAACTCAATCAGGGCAAAGGCTATGACTTGTGGTGCAATGCCTTTTTAAAGATAATAAGAGTGAATAAGTTAGAATGAGGTTCCACACTTCTGGCAGGTGTCTGACTGAACAGAGTGTTTGAAACAGCCTCGCAACTGAAGGCAAAAATTCAAGAGTTTAGAAAGAAGAAAGGCGAGGACGTCCCACAGCTCTCATATATGCAAAATGGTTGGCAGATTTTGCATTTGCTTTTAATGTGACAGCTCTAATGACTGCACTAAACTCCACACTTGGAGGAAAGAGTCTTTTTGCACATGAAATGCACAGCTTGACGAAGACTTTGATGAGAAAGTTGCTGGTTTTCTTTTCCAAGTCAACAGGAGAGCAACCTTCTCACAAACATGCAGCAACGTGCCAAACCATCATCAGACTTGAGATCATCAAATCAAAGCTTCTCAGGAGCTTCATGAGATTTCAAAGCAATTTTAAGATTTATTTAAATAGTTGAAAGTGATTTTCTAAACTTATCTGGTGGATAAATCACTAGGTACAACTTGAACTCACTCCTTTCTGTCTTATTAAATGACTTCTAGTTAGGTAGGGGTAATGTTCAGTATTTAACTTTGATGGTACATATTAGTGAAGAATATGTACCACAATATGTAGCAGAATAAATTTTTTAAAGGTCCATCAGGACCTAACTTAAGTTTTTGATGTTTTGCCTTTAACTGGCACTTTGGCGGCAAACTTACCTTAATTTAGCATCAACTTGAAAGCAAAAACATTAGTGATTTTTGAATTTATAGCTGGATGCAAATCCATCCTTCAAAGGAGTTAAACTGTCACCATCATATGCACATTCGCTTGTTTTTTTTATTGACTTGGGTATTAATTATAATCTGAAAAAGCTGTTTAGGGCCCAGTTTTTATTCAGAATCATGTCTAAAATTTATAGAACATTCTAGGATGTATGACATCCTGTCAAGAAAAACAAACCCCGTTTTTGTGTCAAAATAAGAGCACAAAAAAATTTAATATGGGCACTATCTTGAAATGCATTTTCACCAATACCTTTTGCAAGTTTGTTTTGTTTTTCTAGTCTCTGAAGGTAATAGACCTGTCACTGCAGTAATAATGATGAATCTCCCCTTGTCTGTGCAAAACAGGATGGAAGATGAACAAAATATGGATGTACTGGGCAGCAATATATTCAAACTTGGTTTAAATGTGAGTGGAGCAAGATTATGGCCATATCATTAAGGTATAAATCATAAAAAAAAAAAAAAAATGGCCACAATTTACCATGAGATGTCAGCCTATTATTAGGACTGCACAGGCACCACATTGAGAAAGCTAAATTATAAATTGCAAAGAGATCACATTCCTCAGGCTCCACTTCCAACACAATTCTTAAAAGTCATAATAATTGGAATGTTCATATCGCACAAATCAACTTCTTCCGTGGTACGAAACTTAATTAAACCTATACCATTTCAATAACTCCTAGGTAATCTAGATGGTGCAATTATTCCTTGTTGTCAACAGTTTAGGTCATTTATGGTTTTATTTTAACCTGTGGAATTTTTCATCATTGATGGAAAAAAAACAAAAAACAATATGATTTTTACTGCTCTCATATTTCTTTAAAAAAAGCATTATTTCTTTGACTTCTACTATGAATTTAGTGCAGCACAAAACTGTAGATTCTTTAATTAGTGGAATATTGAATACAAGCTTTCTTTACATTGTTAATGGTAACCATAACCTTTAGTGCACTGTTCCGTATATAAAATAATTTTAGATATGATGAAATGTGCATCGGCTATAGGTTGACGCCAGTTTTCGGCAGCGGAGCCACCATCAGTGTGTGAATGGGTGTGCTTGGGTGAATGGGACTGTGACTGTAAAGTGCTTTGGGCCTTCTAAGAATTGTGTCCTATACAAGTACACACTTTGAGAACTTATTCTATCAGCTTTGCTGGGTTATAAAGTAGGTTGTTTCATAGTTTTTGTTTAGTTTCTATGCCCTATCCAAACGGCACTTGACTCGTTTCAAGGGAAGTTCTTTATTTTTTTCTCTTCCTCTTTTTTGTCTATTGACGTTCTCCCTTCTTTTAAAAAGAACTAGAAATTTTTAACCACAGTAAACACACTGACTTGTGTTTTTCTCTCTTTGTTGTTTTTTTTTTTTTTTTTTGTCTCGATTATATTTGATTTGAATCACTTCAGTTCTTTTGCATTGTTTTGTGATCCAGACTTAATGTAGTCCCCTTATAAACAGAAAGCTGCCAGTGAACCATTTCAGTCTGTAAAAGCAATCTCATTCTGTTGGTCCTTTGAACTTTGCAATTTCTGCCCGCCTACTGCTTTCACCCAGATTCACACTTTGGACACTGAACTGCAGTTCAACTCCCTGAATTGGCTTTCTGGATGTCTGTAAGGGCGATGCTCAATATCCTTGGGGCTTGACCTTTCTGGAAGGCAGTGAACTGTCAAGTGTGGTTATGTTTTCGTGGTACTGCATCAGTATACAACACACTCCTGAGAGTGCTGATTGTGACCAAATCTGGCAGACACCACACAAGCTCGTGTCATTAGAGGTCTTGAGCCCTGACCTTTACAACCAAACCATCCCACTGAAGATGTCTGCTCTGAGAAACTATCAAAATGATTTTGACTTGTTAAAGTCCCAGGAGGGAGTG
Organism: Oryzias latipes; assembly: GCF_053564925.1. Lineage (NCBI taxonomy): Eukaryota > Metazoa > Chordata > Actinopteri > Beloniformes > Adrianichthyidae > Oryzias > Oryzias latipes. Next base: position 14,377,069 of record NC_136240.1, read on the forward strand.
AGGCAGCAGCTTCCAAGAAGCAGTCACAGGCACCTTCAACCATTTCTGCACCATAGACCACTTTAGTGATCATTAACAGCACCTGGAGCACCTTTTCATTGCTTTACACAGGTCAGTGAATCAGTGAATGGGCACCTTTGGCTCTCTAAACAGTAACCAAAGAAATTAAGGCCACTGTGTAACCAAGAAAAAAGAAAAGAAAAAAAAGAGTCTCCGGAGTCTACAGGTAGCATTCTAGTGGTGCGTGAAGAAAGTTTTTGAAAGTATCAGTTGAGGCGGTCAGAGATCCACTCATTGCACCTGCTCCAAGCAAAATATTGGGTGGATTTTGCTTCATGTCAATGCAGAGTTAGGATGCCCAACACCTCATCATTCCTAGAGCGAGACAGGTGTGCTGGGGATTTCACTGAACTGTACAGTAAGCTCAGACAACGGCCAAGCTTGACCTGTTTTTTTGATTGATTCACCATGCTTTTGCTGGGTAATTGGGCTCCAGGGCTACACACAAAGGTACAAAAGGGAGAAACAGTGCAAATTATCCAAAGACTTAGACAGCCAAAGGAAAAAGGCATACACAATACACAGCCAAATTGTTCTGTTCTATTGGGATCTTCTTTGCTGACAGATCATGAGAAAATGGCAGGTGAAAAGCACCGGAAGGCAATTTATGCCTGTCTGTTGGTTCAAAGTTTTACAAGCACTCAATAGACTGTAAATAAGCTAATTGACTCAGTACCGTTGTGAGTTTTTAAAATAGTACATTGCATCCATATTTAGGCTGAGCATTTTGTCAAGGACAATCTTAATGTACCACAGACACTAAAATAAATATTGTATTAGTTGAGATACACACATCCACCACCTACACAGACCTAGGTGTAGCTATTAATCTGAAAATCCGAGGTCTTGCCATTCTAACCCCACAGTGGCCACTTCACATTAGGCATGCAGCCACAAAACCTTGAACATCACCATTTTGCCCCCTGACTCTCTCTCAGTTGTCTTCCAGCAAAACAGAGGCTTTCATTGCCATTCTGATCACGTGTCTAGTCCTCCCGATACCCCTCACAACCTTCTGTATTACATGCTTGAGAGATTGTGCATGAATGTATGCGTGATGGGAAGAGAAAATAGAATAAGCATGTTTACAGCTTATCTCTGGGCTCATTTACAAAGGAATTTCACTTCCAATCCTATCTCCACATTTTAGCATTTGCTGCCTGGTTACATGATCTTGCATAGCTACAGTGCCCACATTGCCGAAGGGGAACTTTTATTGCTTTATTACACATCAGGCAGTCTGGGCCCACTTCTGTGATTCCTGTAATAGCCTGCTTTTGGTTATTTCTCAACAGCTACTTCATTCATCTAAGCCACAAATGTCATAATGCCAAAAAAGGAAAAAGAGTGACTGTTAAAAGACAAAAAAATTAAAAGTTTCTAAATGGAGCTTCATGACTTTTTTTTTTATTAAAAGCCCCGCAAGGCTTTACAGATCAACAAAATTGGGTAATATGTCACTATCCAAGTGTCTTTTCTCATTGTGGATACACATATACAACAATAATAGCTAAATTCAGTCAATATTGCAAAGCATAAATCATTCATTGCAGCATAAATAAAGTGTGTCATTCAAAACCCCTGGTAAGTAAGATGTATAAAAAGTCCCATTTATTGCAATCCAGAGAGTATTCAACCAAGTAGATGTAGTCTTCCTTCCCAGCCCGAGGGGAAGACATGCAAGGGTAAGAAAGGCCGAGAGGGGAGACTCAAGGTTGCTTATAAATGCTGTTCAGGTTTTTGGTGGTTGCATGGAAGTGCCTCTCTAGGATGACATAGTGACTGGCCTATCTATTGGGAAAGAAAACCCAAATGTGGGTTGAGATGGTTGCCACGGTGCAGATGCAGGTGATGGATGGAGGTTGCTAGATGCAGTAATTGTGTTCAGGTAATTGACCCTCTGCTCCCCACCTCCCTTCTCACCCTCCTCCTGATGTGCTGGGCTTCTTATCGTCTATTTACCTCAGTGCCTGGAGAAAACATCAGCCAAGATGTGGCAGCTTAGAATAGTTTGAAGCTTTTAAAATGAACTGGTGATATTATGGTATTATGCTATAAAACAAGTGAAGCTTTGAAAATGACGAAGCTAAATCATCTGCTGAAGAAAAATGGTGTTTTGACAGAATAAATGATAAAAAAAATGTTAGCACAATATTCAAAATAAATCAAAATATTTATTAAACATCAGTAATTTCAAGAAAATAATCCAAAATGACAAGAAAAAAAATTTGCTGACACAGCAAAAATGCTCTGAATTGTGACGAGAGAAAACCAGTTGGAGGTCCTGCAGATTCTCTCTTTAGGTGATAAAGCCAATCCAGTCCTGAGTGCCACTGAAGCAATGATTGAAACAGAGCAGGATTGTCATGGCTTGATGTGGAGGAGGTGATGATGTACTCCCTTCTTCATGCATCACCAGGTTATTACGGCATTCATCACTGGTCCCAGACCATGTGCTAAAATCTGTCAGGTATATCTCAATCTACAAACTCTGATTAATGACAAGCTCCGCTGCAGGGTGACACGTTTTTAAACGGAGCCGAGGAATGTAAATCAGAACCTTTGAGAGTGTCGAACTGATGAGCTCAAGCTAAGAAGTGCAAGGTGAAGTGGCCTGTTTCCGTCTGCAAATACCTTTGTGGGCTTCCTGCTGGGTTTTGAAGCACTTTTGGAAAGTTGTAAGATGACCTTAGATTACAAGTGACTTTTTTTTACGTTGCCCTGTTTTAAACATTTGAGATGACATTTTGCATAAAGAAAAATCTGAAATGATTACTGCTTTTATCTTTATTAATTCTCTTCATTTTTGCAAGTTGTTTATATCTTGTTGTATTGTCAGGTTTAAAGCCTCTTGTCAACCATAACTCACTCTAGATCATGTTATTCTGTTTATGCCACTCATTGGCTTACTTCAAAGCCGCTTTAACAGTGTTCATTCACCTTTCTAGGACCAAGTAGTAAAACAAACCAATGTCACCCTGCAAACAAAGTCCATAAAGCAGCTTTGCTACCTTCCACTTCATGGGTCTGCTGGACATTGCATCTGATGAGATCACACTTTTCTCAGGAACCAGTAGTTCTTTTGACCTTGCTTATGTTTATTTATAGTAGTGATGGTAAGAGGTAACCCCTTTTTCGCAGTGTTGTGCAGTAATTTATTTGTGCACTTTATCAGGATCTTTGTCGTTATTTAACTAACCATATTTGTATTGTTTTCTAGGCATAGTCAATATTTAAAGAAGGGATTGAGCTGTTACAGTAGCATTTTGACGGGCAATTAGCTATGATTGCTATATTATTTAAATATAGACTGTGTTAAAACCCAGTTTTAACACAGTCTAGTCTAATTACCTAACTAATAAGAAAGTTAAAACCCTTGAAATAAAAAAAATGGTTCCATTCATCTTCAGAACCTGTTGATTCTCTTTTGGGGTTATGGGACAGCTGGGACCAACGTAACTGCTGTTGGGCAAAGGCAGGGTACCTCCTGAACAGGTTGCCAGTTCAGCAAGGTCACACACTCACACCTAAGGGCTAATAAGAGCCACCAGTCAAGCATGTTTTTGGACCATGGAAGGAAGGCTGGACAAAATCCACGCATGCATGAGGAGAAAATACGAATTGCATAGAAAGGCCACTGAGGATTCTTCTCACTGTGAGGTGAGAGCACCAACCACTGCGCCACCGTGCAGCCCATTTAAAAAATGTTTTTGCATCAAATTCATCAACTGAATCAATAAAAGCCTGACTAAAATGTAATAATTTTAAGATGAAATGTCCCAATGATCTAAACAGTCACACAGGTCAATCCTACTTCTTCTTTTTTGTTCAAGATCATCAACTGCTGTAGGTCTCAGACACAATTGAGTAACAACACGACATGTGACCTGACAGGTTGTTCTTTATTCTGTCGTTTTTCTCAACACTCGGTCCACTTCATAATCTTCAAATGAGGTCACATTAAAGAAGACACTGCAGATTTCCCAAGGCAAAATGAAAGTCAATGAAACCAAGTAAAAATGACAGCCTTCAAATTATTATGGAACAAATCTTTTTTCTTTTCTTAATACATACTTAACCCTTCAAATACTCCCTATGCCCTGGCAGAACAACTATATAAGATCTAAGGTGTATTAAAGAGGAATCACACTTTGGGTGCAGATCCTTTAATGATCATTTGGACTAACTAATAGTTGACAGTTTGTCCAGGCTGGCTGCCATATTAAAACTTCCCTCCATTTGACATTGCTGTGACTCCATTAGCCAAAGAGTTGGAAATAAATGATAGAGGTGCAGCACTTGGAAGTGTCAGCCCATTCACATTGACTGGCCTCCATCGATTCAGTCACAGATTAAAGGATGAAGCAGGGATGGACATCCTGGGTGCTTTTTGTCTAACCTTCCACACTTAGTCCTTTAAAAAGCTGACACATAGTAAGTCAGGAAGTCATTATTTCTTAACATTGCCTTAGAAAATGCGAAATGCCACACAAATGCACATGTGGACTTAAAATGAGGTCACAGATTTGCTCCAATGTGTAATACTGCTGCAGGACAATGAATCTTAACTTTGTAACGCTGTACTTCCATATCCTGCATGTTTTTTGAATTCAATGCTTCCTGGTGTAATACACCCGATTCAGCTCATCACCAAGCTGCACAGAGCACATTGATGACAAAGATTAAGAAATCATCAAAGCACATTTATTTAAGCATTAGAAAGGACACCTCAGCTAAAAGAGATGTTTTTTTAATGTTGATAAAAATAACAAAAATAAATACGCATTTTGATCCTTTTATTTTTAATGGCCTTCCACTTTGCTGTTCTGATTTGCCACCCTTCCAAATACTTCTGCACCCTCCACCACCATCACCACCACACAAAACGTTCTTTTCCACTGTCTGGAAACTACAGGGAGAGCTGAGAACCAGTATCAAGAAGCACAGATGGCCAAAACATAAGATGGTATGTTATGGTCAAAATATAAAGAATATGAATGAACGTTTTCTTCTTTTTGCGTAGGAAACAGATGAAACATCCCAATTCTAACAAAATTATATCACTGTATTTTGCTAGTCCACAGTATAAAAAAGGACAGGTATGAGAGACAGAGTAATAATCTTCTAATAGTTGTATGCTTAGAGCTAAGATGTGTGTTTTGATATTTATTTTAAGTTTGTGAGTATACATGCAGCTAAAATACTAGAACTTTTAAAAACTGTACTTCAGTCTGAAAATAAAGTAACAAAATTTAGAGGAAAAAAAAAAGCCTGTTGTTTTCTAGATGCACTTTATTCTTACACAGGATCACAGGGATGCTGCAGCCTATTTTGTCTGTTAGGCAAAGGCCTGGTTCACCCTGGACAGGTCGGGACAATTTAGAATCACAGATAAACCTATGAAGACTGTTTGTTTTTACTGGGTGTGTTTTCAGAGATACAATTTCATATGTGGCTTGATTAAAACTGAAATCAAATCTCTCTATTAAGCCATCAGTCCAAATCATTCCTCAGCTAGATAATTCACACCTGCCAAAACTTCCTGGGTGCAAGCCAACCACGGGTGAAAGCTCACACTTAGTTGTGTTGTTCAAGAAACTCTAATAAAATTAAGTTAAAGTAAGAATTCCATCTTGTCTTTTGTATAGAGGCTGCACACAAAAAAAATAAAACAGAAAAAGAAAATGCTGGATCACTTTCCTCTGTGTGCCTTGAGTTAAAAAGAAATGTTCCCAGATTTCTCAGCCTCTCATCTCTCTGTAACAGTCTCAAGTACTCCGTTTTAAACCACTATATGAAAAAGAAAAGTAGAAGAAAATGTTACAGTAGCTTGTTTATTTTTTAGGCCAAAACTTCAAGGCCCTTTTAATCTCCGAGGGCCGAGGAACAAAAAAGAAAAAAAGAAAAAAAAACTGTCATTTTTCTTCTACTTTTTTTTGTCTTTGTTTTTTGTTGATACAGTTTGCATTTGTCTCGTCTTGTCTTGATACCAACTGGAAAATCCTCAGATGACTTCCAAAGTCTGGTAATTATGGTGCAACATGTAACATACAAACAAAAAAACAGTGAATGTCTTTGACCTTTTCCTGCCAACAATAACTTGACAAGTGGGAGATTTTAGTTGCTCAACATAATTCAATTTGTTACAAAGATAATAAGAAACAATCAAAATAGTAAAAGACAGTAACCTTAATTATTTTTAAATAATACACGTTCATGTTAAAGCAGGGTTGCAATGAAGATTTTGACTTTTTGTTTTTAGATTTAAGTGTAAAAAACCTATGATTCATATAAAATGTCCTCAACTCTGAGTAATTGTGCAAATATCGGTTGTTAAAAAAATGGAATCTGAACAGCTCTGAAGTCTTGATCTGTTCTAGTCAGAGTTCAATTATTCTGGGGCAAATTGTTATTCTGGGTGCCTTTAAAAAAAGAGAAAAATTATGTGCCTAACTAAAAAAAACAAAATACATTATATACTTAGCAAATCCATCCAGATAAACAAATAATGACTTCAGGCTTTTAACTCTATCAGTATTGATTTGGAAGGTAAAGTAATACTTAGAAAAAAATAGACCTCTGTTAAGTGAGCTTTCTTCTTGAATTCCTTTAAAGCATTTGCCTCTGCCAGCTCAATTTGGTATTTTGCAGAAACTAGTCAAAATTAAAATATAGAAAAAATTCAAGATTGACTTTCTATAGACCATTCCAGTGAATAAGATACCTGTGCAGAATTTAGGCAACCCCATTAGCTATTTTAATTCTGAATTAATAGGTTTTTGAAAATTGCTGATTTAAGCAGAGAAAAAATGTCATGATTCTTCAACCCTAGTCAATATGTGAGTGAGAGAAGCATTTGAGGTTTAAATAAGAATGTCTTAAATGAAACCCTTTAGTCGTTTCTATTATTACACATTCAGGGTTGAGAGTGTGAAGACTAGAGGATCTGAACTGGGACATGCCCTGAAGCAGAGAAGTGATTGAAAAACAGCATGCCAGTTTGTGCGCTCAGATTTATATGGGTCAATGATTGACTTAACCCAGGAAAAGGAGGGGGTATTGGAATTCTTCTTTTTTATTCAGTATGTTGCTCTTTTGAAAGGAAATTTTGAAACGTAAGATTTATTTTTTTGTGAGTTTTTTTTTTAAGTGAACAAGTCAGACGGATTCCAATTCAACATTGGAAATCTTTATTATGATTCACTTTGTAATGTGAGATCAGATAAGCACTGACAAAATGTTCATGTCCCATACCATTACTCAGAAACACACCTCGATATGTTTGAACAATAGTTGTTAAGACATTTTATTGAAATTTAACCATATTCAGATCAAATATATACTTAACTTAAAGACGCTATATCATAATCCCTGAAATACTCTTTAATCTTTTCAGTAAATGAATACCTTCAAACAATCTCTAAAATCAATACAAGCATGGTCAGCTTAAAAGTCCAGGTTTAAAGTCACAGTCCAATCATCTTTAGATCTATTTTAAATGTGGTCCTTTAATTATGATGGTGCCATTTTTAGCCAAAAATCAAAAACAGTTTATGCAGAAGTTCATTAGAAATTCACATCTAAATTGTGGGCGGGACTGTTGGCACAGTGTAAGCCTCCCCTCATTTCCCATCATCTCTATGTTTACAGTCTCTCCCGCTAGCTTGAAGCCCCTCACAGCCCGAATCTAACATTACTGGTGCCACAAAAATGGTGAGCAATATTGGTGCTATCCAGCAGTGCAGTTTTGAACCAGATGACAGCTCTGATGGGAAAGAAAACTAGAAGAACGTGGATCTTATTTGTGTGCAAGTTGATGGATTGGAATGGAGCAGAGCAGGGAACCTGTTGGTCTGCCAACTGTGAATGGATTTTTCCAGATACTGAATTTTACTCTTAATGTTCTTTATATTTGTCCTCCATTGTTAGAAAAGTGCTACAAGAACATGCTAAAAACGCCAAAAACAGGATTTACAGTGAAGTGGCTCTTCAGAGGACACAGATGGTTACTATCTTTGTTGAAGACATCAAAAATTAAATAGAAAATACGTTCATTAACAGTTGTGACTAGCTTTTCTTTTGCAGTGTTACTTTTTTAATATCTTTTTTTTTACAGAATTTAATATGGTCACATGCACATTACCAGTTTCAAAGGTAACAGTCTAACTCTTTCTAGGTGCTAGTAGTCTTTCAAAAGCATTATAATTATGGCCCGCAGCACTCACAGAGTGCAAGGACCATATTGTAACTGGTACGAGGGTCGAACACTCAAAAAGGTCCAAAACGTCAAAAAAACGCGTCAAAACGCCAAAAAATGGGGTCAAAAGTCGCCCAAAGCACAAAACGACACGACAATTGTGTAACGCAACAAAAATACACACACACACGCACAACGCCAACGCAAAAACGACAAAATTGTAGTCGCAAAAATGACGACAAAAACACGAAAAAGCCCCAAAAAGCCCTCAAAAGACAGGTTTAAAGCCAAAAAGACATGCCCAGCCTATAGTAAAAGACAGGCCGCATTGAAATACATAGGAAATCCTAACCGCAAAAACTTCTATATTGTTTTTCGAATGTTTATTATTATTATTATTATTCCCGTTTCTAACGGATCCGTTGAGCTCAAATTTGACCCCCGCCACATACCCGAAAACTCACCAAAATTGGCACACACCTGGGATAAATTGAAAATGAATTTTCGGCAAAGAGAACGTCACCCCCCCGAAATCGATGACATCACAGCGAGCGTTCCCGTAAAAAAAATGAATGGGCCGAAATCTCTTTATGGGGCCAAAAAAAAATATTTCGAAATAGAGCTATGAAACCAAAACACGCGTGTTGGAAATATCCCAAAGAAGTTTTTAAATCATTATGGGATGGCCACACGACCTACGGCTTGGCGGCCATTTTGTGGCGAACTCAGAGAAATGGCGATTTTCGTGTTTTTTGACAATATGGGAAAACGACACTTTTATTTAAGCGATTTTCACGAAATTGCACACATATTCCAAGACCCTGATTCTACTATAACCAAAGAAGTTTCGTTGACCTTTGACCTTGGGAAGGGGCGGCCATCTTGAATTTTCTTAAAAAAGCACCTTTAGTAACGTATATAAACGAAAACTCGTCCTAGGGATTTTTAGCGATCTTTTTGAAACTTCTCGGGCATCAATGGCAAGCTACTGTGGACAAAATGTTGGAATTAGAAGTTGTAGAATTTGAAAGGCGTGCGCGTGGCGAATTCGCAACCGTCGCCATTTTAGCTAGCTCGCACATATTTTATCGGAATAGCCTGAAACTGAAATATGCGATACCCTGGCCCACACTGAACAAAACGATGTCACATACAACAAAATCGAGAAAGGAATGTGGCCGTGGTAAACAAAAAACGATCGCAAAAAAAAGTGCTGACTCGGCAAAAAAAACTTTTTTCGGATTTTATTTTTAAGAATCGGCTAACGAAACCCAGATAACTTTGTCGGGTATATCCAAAGAAAGTTTTGAAATCATTACGTGATGGCGACACGACCTACGGTTTGGCGGCCATTTTGTGCCAAAATCTGCCATTTTGAGTTTTTCGCGTTTTTACACAATATGGAAAAATGAACTTTTTTTCGAGCCATTTTCACGAAATTTGACGCGCATGTCCCTAGCGTTAGTCTACAATCACCTCTGGAGTTTCGTCGACCTTTGACCTCGGGAAAAGGCGGCCATCTTGAATTTTCTATAAAAAACACCTTTACCACTGGATTCAAACGTAAACTTGTCGTTGGAATTTTCATCGATTGTCTCGAAACCTTTTGGGCATCAATGGCAAGCTACTGTGGAAAAAATGTTGCAATTAGAAGTTGTAGATTTTGAACGGCATGCGTGTGGCAAGCCAGCAAAGTGGCGCAGTGTTATAACTCCCATGCATTTCAATACAATAGAGTGAAAATTGAATGCATGCATTCATACCTGAAACAGATTACATTGAAAAACACTGGATATGGACATATAAGGAATGTGGGCGTGGTTAGCATAAAACCACTGTTGCTAAGGACGACAAAAAGTTTACTTTTACCGATTTGTCCGAAACTGACGTCAATCTGTTCGTCCTCCCGAGGGGACCAAAACATAAAATGGTTGCTATGGAGATAAAATCAACAGAAAAGCCGCCATTTTGGAAAAAGTGGGTTTTTTAGCAACTTATGACATATAACTCTCACCAATGGAGGAATGTGTTTTTCTGAGTCAGTTGATGATGCTGATCGCTATGCTAGCACTTTTAGCTATGTTAGCATAACTAGCATAGTTAGCATATTTAGCATTTTAGGTAATGTTTTTCTGAGTCAGTTGATGATGCTGATCGCTATGCTAGCACTTTTAGCCACATTAGCATAGATAGCATAGTTAGCATAACTAGCATTTTAGGAAATGTGTTTTTCTGAGTCAGTTGATGATGCTGATCGCAATGTTAGTAATTTTAGCAATGTTAGGATAGCTAGCATAGTTAGCATAAATTAGCATTTTAGGTAATGTGTTTTTCTGAGTCAGTTGATGATGCTGATCGCTATGCTAGCACTTTTAGCTATGTTAGCATAACTAGCATAGTTAGCATAATTAGCATTTTAGGTAATGTGTTTTTCTGAGTCAGTTGATGATGCTGATTGTAATGCTAGCACTTTTAGCCACATTAGCATAGCTAGCATAGTTAGCATAACTAGCATTTTAGGAAATGTGTTTTTCTGAGTCAGTTGATGATGCTGATCGCAATGTTAGTAATTTTAGCAATGTTAGGATAGCTAGCATAGTTAGCATAAATTAGCATTTTAGGTAATGTGTTTTTCTGAGAGAGTTGATTATGCTAATCGCTATGCTAGGACTTTTAGTCACATTAGCATAGTTAGCATAGTTAGCATTATTAGCAAATCCAGCCTTGACTAGCTTTTAATTTGTGGGCGGTGAGGGCGGTGAGGGCCGCGGTGTTGCGTAGAATTGGGCGTGGAAGGCGGGATGCGTCTGCGGGCCATACAACGCCGCTTGCGGCTTTAATTAACTTTATTTTAGCTAAAAAAGAAGAGGCAATAGCTATTTTATTTTACTGAGTTGGCAAGACCACTTTAGTTTTTACTTCACTCAATCACCAATGTCTCCCAGTTAGCACAGCTTAAACACATAAAAAACGTATCTTTACAAATACATCACTACATATATATATATATATATATATATATATATATATATATATATATATATATATATATATATATATATATATATATTCTTTTCATACTTTCTGTTGAAAACAGCATAAACACCTTTACTGGTTTGGTACTCTTCTTTTATTTTTATCAGCATAATCTGAATCCTCTTTGCTCGTCAGGAGTAAAATCCAATGTCCACACAGCACAGGAAACACAACATTCAGCATAAGCATGTCAACCAGTTAGGGCACTGGCAGACTCTCTAAGCATGTCTTAGCTCTGCCCGATACAGCATCATCAGGACTGACACACTGGCTTCGTGTTACACTCCTACTAGCTGGTTTCAGGATCTGGTGAAACGCTTGCTCTTCCTCAGAGAACCAGAAGCAGATCTGACATAGTAAACATCCGCGATGGATGCAAAGCATGCATCAAGAGTTTTGGGCTGATTGTTTTTGGAAAGTTTGGCATGTGTCATGGCAGAAAGCCTGCCCCCCCAACTGATCAGTGATGATGATCTCCTGCAGCAGTAACCATGTTATTCATGCTCTGATTTTATTTGCCTGCTTTGCTGGGATGAGGTTAATACTATAATTGCCATTCTGTTCAACTTTAACGCCCTCTATCATTGAATTAAAATGGTGTTATTCAATCAATTTATCATACAACACATTATAACATGTAATAATGAGTCTGTGAGTCCTATACTCAGTAAATGACCTCCTGTTTGCTGAGATAAATGGCCAGGCAAAAATAAAGTTAATTATTATAGTGTTTTTGAAATGAAAATCTAGGCTAATGTAATTTACAAATTTGAGATATCCAAAGGTGAGAAATTATTAAAAAAAAAATAAAAAAAAAACTTACACAATTTCCACAAGAAATAAGAGTCACAGAAATGTGAAATTGTTTTGAAACTCACCATCCCTTGAATTTATGTAACAAATGGACCGTTTTCTTATAAAAATGAAGGAGGATTATTTAGTAAAAGAAGTCTAGAATTTTTTATAATAAAAATAATATTCTCAAAACAAAAGCGCCACTTCCTGAAGCATCTCTTTGCCTCTTTTCTGCACTGGCTACATCACTCTTTCCCATGGGGTTAGTTACACTGAAAAAAACATCAGAGGAGCAGGATCCTAGAGAAATCCACTCTGAGCTCTGATCCCAATTTCAAGTATCTGGTTTTCAACACCGAAACACATTTTACGAAAGCGGATAAAAATGATAAAAACAGTGAATTCATAATAAAGGTATTAAGGTACTTACACTGGCACAGTCATTGTTAATGCATTGGGAGAGTTTGGAAATCAAAGCTCTTTTGCTCTTCAACTGAAAACATGAACTTGACTTTTTTAACAGGTCTAAAATGTCTGAGTCTTGTGACAGGGTAGGAATTTAGTTCCGCTGAATGTGCTTGTTATAACAGGTGCTCAATAATGGAAGCGAATGCAGTGGAAATGGACTGACTCATTTTGAGTAGGTACATGAAACACAATAGGATTAGAGAGCAGATTAAACCTGGCTTTGTGTGTTGTCATTTAACCAGATTACCACAGCCGCAGTTCTATAGTGTGAAAATTGGACAGAAATTTGTTTTCAATTTACCAGCTATGTGAATTGTACTTGGGCATGCCTTGTTTTGTGAGCTCCACAAGAGAGGTGTGTGGTGGAGACATGCTCGGTGTTAGGCTCTCTGCAGCTTTATTGGATCAACCAGTTTCTCATAGATAAATGGGTAACAGTGCACTGAATCAGCTGCATTCATTTGAAAGCGTATTATCAGGGTCTGAGACTTGAGATGCTACAAAGGTGCAGACATGCAAGCAGACTCCAGCTGAGAGGAGCAAGGTTAAGTTTCATTGCATGCTGTTTTACATGGCTTCTGGGGTGGTGAGGTGCAACGCAAGACACGTTTACCGTGGACCGGGGGTGGAATTTTCTCTTTAGTAATAATAATAACAATAATAATAATGAACGTAAATCCACTGTGTAATCATGTGCAACTTTATTAGAGGTGTCCTCATAACGTCACACCAACAACAGAACATCACACGAGCAACATCGTTTCTACCGCGACACACTCTGGTTGCTATGGTAAGTGTGACGGATGTAACAGAGAGAATCCGGTCACTTTTCAAAATGAAACGCATTTTTCGAAAAAAAAAACAACAAAACACCATAAAATCTAAATTATTTTTTCTTTCTGTGTGTCCCAGTGCCAAAATTTCCCGCGGCCCGGTGGTTGAGGACCACTGCTCTACAACCATCAGCGTCCAGGCTCTTGGGTTCATCAATCTATAGTCCGAGCTTCTTCCACTAGGATAAAAACGTCATCTGCCCAGAGCCTAACCGCCCCAAAAAAAGACTATGGACTATTTCATGCGCTTTTTTATATCACAAATAAATCTTACTTTATTCACAGTCCTAAGATCTCTCCTAATTGAAATTAGATTCATCATGTCTAAATGAGGCTCACAAGATGGCTATAGAATGAATCTAAATACCAAACATTTCAAGACATACAAGTAAAACTGCAATTAATGTAATTAACAAAACTACCAAAATAAATAAATAAAAATACTCACGGCTAAATATTTGTTTTTTCTTCTCTGTGTGGGAAATGCTACAGCCTGTTAATGATGTTACGTGGTACAACCCACCCACTTCATGCTTGGCGTGATAAGTCTGCCCCAATATTACAGAAAACTATTGCCTGTGTCTGCCTTACCTGCTCTTATCTCTACTTTCATTCCTTGACTTTAATGTGCAGGAGTCATACTGAGAATTGAAAAAGCTCAGCATGCTGTCCATATCCATCCATTTGTTGTTATTATTTGAATTGCACTGGACTGCAGTGACTGGGAATTGGAAATGGGAGGGGGCGAAGATGATACCACCTCAGCCCCAGTATTTTAGGCACAGTTCTGCTTCAGTGAACCAGGCTGATTGGGATTCAGCAGGGCCTCTCCCCTTTTCTCCCCTCTGTTTTCTCCATGCCTCTCTTGTTCTGCTCAGTCTGAAACAGACATTCTGAACTGAAAACAAAGGGGGGGGGGGGGGGGGGGGGTATAAAGCGAGAGAACATGCAGGAACAAGTAATCAGATGACTCACCTTGCTTTTGCTCCTTTTTACTGCTTCCTCAAATCCAGAAATTAACCTTCATTGTAGATGCTTACATTATTAACTTCTATAGTCTTTTAAAAAGATGCATCATATGGAGTCTTGCTTTTGACTAAATGAAGGTGAAATTTCAGGTGAATTATGCTATTTGGTGTTCTGAATTTTATATATGGTAAGATTATAAGTCGAAATTCAGCAAGAAAGAGCTTACAGTCTGAAAGTCCAACCAGCACAAAATGAGGATGAGACCAGGCCATTTGAAAAATTAGCTATTAAAATCCTTCTGATTACGACACAGTAACCATCTATGAAGTTATTGACAAAGAGAGGCAAGGTAGTCAACACAGGAGGGGTCTCACTCCCAGAAGGAACAATAGCAGACATTGAGGACAGTTACAAGTACCTTGGAATTCCGCAGGCAAATGGCAACCTGGAGCAGGCAACAAGGAAAGCTGCAACAGCTAAATACCCCCAATGAGTAAGGCAAGTCCTGAGAAGCCAGCTCAATGGCAAAAAAAGACACCTGGGCAATACACAGCTACGCATTGCCAGTCATCTGATACCCTGCAGGAATAATAAGATGGCCAAAGGAAGAGATACAGACCACGGATGTTAAGACACGAAAGCTCCTCACCATGCATGGAGGGTTCCATCCCAAATCCAGCACCCTGAGACTTTATGCTAGCCGCAAGGAAGGAGGCTGAGGACTAGTGAGCGTAGAAGCCACTATCCAGGATGAAACATCCAAGATGCATGAGTACATCAAGCTCAAGGCCCCAAATGACAGTGTGCTCAGTGAATGTCTCAGGCAATGGAGAGCAGAGGACACAGTGCTGGAGGACAGATCCTCATGGGAGGACAATCCCCTGCATGGGATGTACCACCGGACCATAACTGAAGTGGCTGATATCAAGAAGTCCTACCAATGGCTAGAAAGAGCTGGCCTACAGGACAGCACCGAAGCGCTCATCCTGGCAGCTCAGGAACAAGCCCTGAGCACCAGAGCGATAGAGGCTCAGATCTACCACACCAGACAAGACCCAAGGTGTAGGCTCAGGCTGTGCAAAGAGGCGCCTGAAACAATCCAGCACATAACTGCAGGATGTAAGATGCTGGCAGGTAAAGCATACATGGAGCGCCACAATCAAGTGGCTGGAATAATATACAGGAACATGTGTGCAGAATATGAACTGGAAACCCCAAGGTCAAAATGGGAAACACCTCCGAAGGTGGTAGAGAATGAGAGGGCAAAGATCCTGTGGGACTTCCAGATCCAGACTGATGGGATGGTAATGGCGAACAAACCAGACATAGTATTTAGATATATACATATATACATACACTGACCAAAAATATAAACGCAACACTTTTGTTATTGCTCCCATTTTTTATGGTATGAACTCTAAGATGTGAAACATTTTCCACATACACAAAATAACCAGTTCTCTGAAATATTGTTCACAAATCTGTGATAGTGAGCACTTCTCCTTTGCCAAGACAATCCATCCCACCTCGCAGGTGTGCCATAACAAGATGCTGATTAGACAGCATGATTGTTCCACAGGTGTGCTTTAGACTGGCCACAAGAAATATATACAGTTTTCTTTGTTTTCTTTTTAATTCTTCTATAAAGCTTTTACAATGTGAAAAATCCCACCAAGTGTAGGTAGGAATATCAACGTCACTACGGCAACTTTATCCAATACAACTTTAATTTATCTTTTTTTCCTTTTGTTTAAAAATAATCTGTGCCATTCAGTGTTTCATAATTCATCAGTCTCAAATCTAACTCTAAAATTTAAAAAATGAGAAACAGTAGATCATGCAAAACCTATTGCAGCTATAGCCTGTTGACCTCTTACAAACTGTATGTGTACATAATCTGCAATTTCTTTTCACATCTATAGAATCTGCTCAGTACTCCAGCAAAAACAAAACGAAAAACAAAACATTAAATATCTAGAAAAAGGTAAATGAGATTGTATGTCCCTAAACATAAAATAAAAATATTTTCTTACAAACAAACAAGTCACATCTACTATATGTCATCTTCCTGCCACAAACCTTGTTCAAAATGTTTGCTTTAGAAGCCTGACAGCTTTCCAATGTCACACTGAAACTTGATCGAAAACCAATTAAAATCAATCAATCAACTATTGCTGTTCACCTAACGTAACTGCAGCTATACTAAGTTAAAAGTGCTAAACTGAATAAAGAATTTCAAGAATTTAATTTAAAGAAACTTTGACAGATGTTAAAGGTCTTCCTTTTTTGTCTTGCTGCCTGTTTTAGGATATTTACATTGTGTCTCTGCGCTGAAACGTGTGCTGCTTTGGCAGCAGCAGCGCAGACAATGAAAATAAAGGAATTTCGAAATCATGATGTTGGTGAGTATGCTAATAGATGAGGATCAGACATGCAAGAGTGGAATGGGGCACTTAAGCATGACAAAAGAGAAAAGAAGGATAAATGATCATTTCAGGGAAAAAGAGGGGAGAACAAAGGTTTATTTGTTCCACAAAAGGATGTGAGAGGTGTCAGACAAAGGTCTGAGGCGTGGGAAGAAGATGAAGATGATGGTGGAGTGGTCATCAATCTGTGAGACGGTAGACACAGTAGAACCACTTGAGCATAACAGATAGAAATTCTTTTTGAATGTTGAATTATTTAATATAAACAGGGGAATGGCAGACTGAATTGAAAAGTCAAATGAACAGTGGGTTAAACTATATTTAACTTGGGCAAGTAGACAAAAAATGTACAATTGACCCTACAGGCAGAAATCTTCCTATTTTTTTTAATCAAATGGGGCTTCTGTTTAGAGTCATGCATGAGAAAGCTCATATCGTATATAAGTCCACTGCAAAAGAAAAAAGATATTTTGCTGATAAACTTTCATTGAATTCTGCATACAGACTGTTGGCTGGTTTTCATTTGCAGAATGACCTCATGTCACAACACTGCTCTGAATAAAAGTTAAACATGATTCAATGTAATGCTCTGAGATAAGCGCAGAAGTAATGCGTCTCTCCGAGTGCAGGCCTGTTTGTTTCATTATGTGAGCGCTGCAGAGATTGCGGGAGGCACAGGAAGAGATAGTATGTGTTTGGAATCCATTGCAAACTATTTTACTCGTGACCATAAAACAGCCCAGAACAGAAAAGCTGGCTGCGCTAGTCCATGTCAAATAAACAAAAGTAGAGTTGTGTCCTTTGTCCTCCACAGGGAGGGAACTATAAACATTATCAAACAGTTGGACTTGGTCTTCCCATCCAAGAAAACACAGAGATACGGCACAGCTGAAGGAGTTATTCATATTAGACAGGAGGTGTATATCTAAGGTCAACAAAGAAAGTAAATGTATAGAAATGACTTTTCAGCAGACGATACATAAATATTATTTTGAAACTGTAATCTCAAGAGTTTTATTTTTCCTAAATTATCTTAAATTGTTTAAAATAGCTTTTTAAAATAAATGATTCTGAAGTGTGAACCATTTATTTATTTTTGGTCAGTGATGTTAAAGATGAAATGCAGTAACTGAACCAAAAAAACTAATGCATTTACAAACTGAGATTTAACAAAGTCAGACTTGAAAATGCTTTGTGTCAGCCGGCTCACAGTTTCTCCCCAGATGATTAGTCGCTTGGCAGAATCTTCTTTTTACTTCAATTTCAAATTTTCAAGCCCAACTCTAGGTGCATTACTATTATCTCTAACTGCGAGACTCCATCGAGCTGTTTGGCACCTGTGGACATGCATGAAAATTGCTGCAAAATGCTAGTCTAAATGTAAATGGACCCAGATAATTTGGATATGTACACTGTCAGAAAAAAGGGTACGGTTGGGGTACATTTGTGAACACTTAGGGTACAAATGGTGAATTTGTACCCTAAGTGAGTCATAATTACACCTTAGGGTACTCATATGTACCATTTAAGGATAAAAAAGGTACAAATATGTTTCCAACCATCAGAGGGCCCATATTTGGACCCTTTATTCCACAAACAAAGGTACAATCACTTGTGTGACAAAAGTAATAATTCAAAGTGTATGAAACGTCACCCAAAATCATTTAATACGTTGTTGGTTATTTGGAAAAGATGCACAAAATAACCAAATATATTTAAGAGACCACACATCTTTTATGACTATTTCTGAACAGTACACAAGCACATTATATTTTATTGATTGTGCAGAGCATCAAGATAATAACTTTTAAACATGTATTAGTGTGAGCCTGTTTTTTTTTTACTTATATAAGAGCTGTTTTAAGTTTTGCCTTTAATTTAGAGCAAAAGCACAATGTAGACAAAATTATTTGATGTTTTTAACCTTATATGGTGTACTTTAACTTGGCCTAAGTTCAATTTAAATTTCTAGTCTTTGAGCTGTTAATTTAAGTTATTTTTTTTCTAATCATACATTCTCATAAAAAAGTAAATTTCTCTGTTACTACGTTACATTATGTGTACATGTAAGTATCTTTTAGCTTTTGTACCTACACAGGAAAAATGAGAGAGTACTTTTTTCGGAGTTACCATCAGTAATTTTTATTTAAGTAGGTGTAAAAACGTAGAGGAAATATGTTGGAGTAAACCAGCGAGACCACGCCCACTCTACTTTCTTAAGTTTCGTTTCTTCCGCCATTTTGTTATCCCGCAGCGGCCGGAGGAAAATAGAGGCTGTGACTGAGGTAAGTCTGCTAATTGCTCAAAAATAAGTTGGAAACTTGTTTTAAGCGGGTTCGGTTATTTTATCTGTAAGGAATAACTTTTGTGTAGTGGAATGCTGCTATTCCACCGTGTATGTGCCTGTGAGGAGATGGAAAACTACGAGCAGGAGTTAGTTTGCTAACGGTTAGCCTCAGCCGTTTGAAGTTCAGCTAAATGCAGCCATTAAATAAATGAAGCTGTTGTTTTTATTGGTGTTGTACCGCGTTCCGTTAAATACATTGAAATATATACATTTTATCACTAGATAATTCTGTCGCCGTTTTACCGATGTACGCTGGCGTTGATGCACCGGTTGTTGTTGCCTACCCCCCCCCCCCCCCCCTTTTTTTTTTTTCTTTCTGTCTTTCTTAGTAAGGAAGCCAGCTACTTTTGAAACGACCAGCTCCATAATTCCTACTGATATTTATCAGGTCCGTCGAATTCAATGCGTTTATCATTTTAATCTGTAATGTGTAGGAGTCCAATAACTTTTTTTTTTTTACACCGCAGTATGGCAGTCCTTCCCATTTATATGTCAGCCTGCCGTAGCTGCTGTGCGCGCGCAGCCACCATTTCTCGAATGCAAGACAGTGACAGAGACTGTTTAGGTTGTCATGATTGCTCATTGTTGGTCAAGCGAAGTTTACACTGTTGTTGATTTTGATCATTCTCCTGCAGATTATTTTTTTTAAATGGAGGTCCGTGATTCCAGATACTCGTCACGATTTCCCATACCAAAAACTCATCTATAAACCAGGAAAAAATATTTTTTTTAAATGAAATTCCAAGAAATAAATCTGTAGGTCCTTAGAAGCCAGTGCATTGTCGTCAGTGTTTTATTTTATTTTTTTTTTTAAAGTTCTGCAAATTCTGCAACATTGCTGTGGCAGCTAGTGTGAACTGTATATTTGCCATTACTATTTTAAAATGTATTAATTTATTTGGAACAGGGCTTAGATCTGAATAAATGCTTTGTTGGTACCTTTTGGTGTTTTAATGTTTTTTTTTTTTTTTTGTAATATATTTTTTTTTCCCACCAGGAAAGATGCAAGCTGTGCGTGAACATGTCGAACGCCAAAAAAAAAATCTTTTGAAGTTCAGCTGACCTTCATATCCTTTTGGGAATGCGGTGAGTGGAAACATCACAATTTCCAGCATTTTTCTTTACAGGAATCAGTCAACTTTGTGGATAAACTGTCAGCTGTGATGCAAACAGATTTTTTTAATTGCTTTTTAATTTAAAGATAATTTCTGTGCTGTATTCTAAACATAATTTTGCTGTGTTCACAGCTGCCAAAAAGTTCAACATCCCAACCTTGGACTTGAAAGTGTTTGATGACTCAAAGACAGAAGTTGATGAGCAGGTTTTTGATCTCCTGTTGAAAACCCAAACCTTGGTGTGTTGGAAATTTGTCTGGCCGAAGATACAAATCCAGAAGGTGAAGTTTTTCTTTTAAATTGTAATTTATGTATTCTGTTTTGAATGGTTTTGGGTAAATTCCCCTTTGATGCCTGAATTTATTTCCAAGGTAAATAATCTGTGTTTTTGCTTTCAAGTACATTAAGAACATTTTTGAGCTGAAGAGTTTTGATTATGTATTTGCATCAATAGGAGTCTGAGGGTTAATGATTTATTTGACAGGATAGTGTGGGGAACAAAACACGGGCAAATAAGTATGAGTTTTTTATCCTATTGCTGTCTTAGACAAGATAATAAATCTGCTAAACTGTTAAGTCGGTCAGTATTTAAAAATCTTTGTTTTTACTTTTTTTGTTTTTGCTATCATACTAATTTAAATATTACAGTAACTGAAAGCTTTAATACTTTGACAGATCAGCCGAGTTGTCCTGCAAACAGCTGTAATAGCAGTTCAAGTGGAGATACTGAAGTGGACTCAGATGACACCATAATATTACAACACAGTCCTACAACAAGACGAAGACTTGAAGACACCTCTCTTGCCAAAGTAAGTAAATAATCTTTTCACAAAGTCATTTCAAGCATTCAAAGTCAGGCTGTCTTTCCAATTCAGTTTAGTTGTCAAACAGTGCAGTATGGCAGATCATCCAAACTAGTTTAAAGTTTTCTAGGGAAACAGCAGATTGCACCAAGTGAGTCACAACACATTGGAATACTGTCCTCATCATACAAGCATATAATTCTTCTGTATTTCCTTAAACAAAGCTCTGCATAATTAACAAGATATTGACTATATCGGCGACAGTGGCTCAGGTGGTTGAGCGGGTCGTCCAATGACCGAAGGGTTGGCGGTCCGATCCCCGCTCCCACCAGCCAAAAAATGTTTTCAATATAATTGAAAACATTTCAATTTCAAAACATTTCAATATAATTGAAAACATTTCAATTTTTTCAATTATATTGAAAAAATGTTTTCAATATAATTGAAAACATTTTTTAATAATAATGATAATAATATAATTATTATTATACAAAGACAGACATTGATTATGCAGTTTTTGAGGGGGGAAAATGTTTTCTGGGACATGGTTTCTGCAGTTCAATTGGAATTCACCTTCAAGTTCTTGACAGGACTGTTTTGCAGAGTTAACCGGCCTTAACTTCCCCTCATGCCATTGTTTACGCTCCCGTTACCTTACAGTCCCTCACAACCCCCAAGCAACAGAATTGGCGTGCAATATTGGAGCTATCCAGCCTTATAGATGTGAGCCAGATGCCAACTCAGACGAGAAGAATGAAGACAAGCGGAGCAGGGAGCTTATGGCCTGCCAAATGTAGCTTGTACGTAACAACTACAAGCTTTCTCAAATTACATCTTTTCATCTGCTCCTGATTCATCCCAATTTGAGAAAGTAAATATTCAGAAACACAGTTTTATTCTTAAACTTATAACAATATGTCATCATAAAAATGCTACATTTTAAAAAATAACTTTCATTGGAGTGGGTACCCCATTTTTAACATGTCGCAGTATTTTTCTCATGATGGGCACGTTTAAAAGAACACGTTTAAAACTGCACATCTGAGTATTCACTCAAATTGGGATGAATCAGGAACAGACAAAATAAATGCAGTTTGAGGAAGGTCTCTATTGTGACGCACCACATGAAATGAGGTGGGTCCGAGTCCCTCTGCTCTGCTGTATTCTGATGCGTCCACTTGCGGACAAACAGATCCATTAACATCTTCATCATACTTGTCTGAGCTTGATCTAAACTATGGCCAGAAAGCTTCAATATTGGTCACCATTTTGCTTTCACCACTAATGTTAGTTTTAGGTTGGAAGGACTGTAAGCTAACGGGAGAGGGCGTAAACAAAGGGATGATCGGACATCAGCAGAGGGTAACTACTGTGTCAATAGCCCCGCCTACAACTCAGAAGTTAATTTCAGATCAACTCCAAACCACTCTACACAAACTGTCTTTAAACATCATCTCAAAGTGCTTTAACCCCAGTAATCAGTGCTTGCAGTTGTATTTTTTATTATTAATATGGACTTTTAAATTTGATCCAATAGGCGGTTGCTGTCATTGGTGAGGATGCATCATCCGTTGAAGGTCATGTGAATATCCTGCATATCCAGTACAGCAAGGTGCGAGAGGATATACCAAAGAATTACCCTTTCTTGAAGACAACCTCACGGGTCAGTGACATTTTAAATCAGTTCTCAGCTTAAAATACATTTTGAATGTTAATATAAGCTGAGACATCTGCTAAAATGATCATTAACAGCTTTAACTCAATTGTAAAAACATTGTAATTTTCTAAACCCATATATAAATATATAGTCATTCAAGCCAAATAATATTTATACAATGGGATCACTAAAGGGAAATGGCAATGAAAGAGGCAACAAAGAATATTAGAATGTTTTATGTCTTTTGTTTGTTTTAGTTAAAGTGAATGATTAATTTTCTAATTTTCTTCAATTTTCAGTTGTTTGATGATGTTGACCGAATGCATCCATCACCTGTCAGTTTAAGCCAGCGCTTCAAGGACGGCGTTTACCAGTATTGTGCCAAAGGTGCTTGAGCTTGTTCAAAGAAAAGCTCCATTAGCCAAAGTCTGCAAAGAAGCAAGAGAAGAGATGCTGGCAGAGGATCTACTAGGTATTGACATAAACGTAATCCTTGGTAATCTTTAGTGTGATTTATAGTTCTTCTTTTTAGAATTCGTATCAATATTATCTTATCACATTTATGCATTTTATTATTTAAATTATGCATTTAAACTTGGTTATAAGTTTACTTTTTTATTATCTATTTTTAGAATGCAGTAGAAAGATGTACTTAAAATGAGGTCTAGTGCTGCTTTTGTTTATGTCACAAGTTTTATTTCATGGTTTAAAAATGGTAACTGAAGTGCTATATGCTGTTTACAATTGATCAAATGTTAAGGTTATAGTTACAATGAATGCAATGTGAACTGAAGGAAAAATATAGATTTTTCATTATTGTAAAATTACTAATAATTGTAAATATATGCATCCTGTTGTGATACTGTACATACTGTGTAATGTCAGAATTGTAATTGTTTTGAATGTTTAATAAATGTGATAAACATTATACTGGTCTTTTAATGTGCTGTATTTGGTACAAATTTGCCATCAAAGGGTACAAAAGGCTTGTCACTGGGGCAGTACCCTTAAAAGAACAAATTTGTACCTTTTTTAAAGGTACATTATGGTACCATAGCACTATAAGGTACAATTTTGTCCACAGAGGTACATATTTGCCTTTGAAAGGTACATACTGGAAGGGTACAGATACGTACCAATATGAAAGGGTACAACATTTGTACCCTTGAGGGTACTGCCCCAGTGACAAGCCATTGTACCTCTAAAGGTACAAATTTTGCACATTTTTTCTGACAGTGTATGTGAGTGAAACTTTTCTCATTGGCTCCACATTTAGGGTATTCAGGGATGTTTCTGTTCAATTATATTTAAAGCCTGGATGTATTTGAAAAAAAGGTAATTAAACCAGGAAAAAGGAGGAGTTTTTTTTTCCTTTTTGTTTTCACGATAGCTCTTCTAATAACAGGAAAAACAATTCTCATGCTAAATCTGTTAAGCAGCTTTGAGAAATATCCCTGTCTCTGGGATAAAAGCACTATTTGAGAAGGCATCAGCCCATTTCCTGTTTTGCTTGACGCTTGTATCCCATCTGTGCAGCCCCAGATTAAAAAGAGGTGCATTAAAAAAAGCTTCCCATGGATCTTCTGTTTCTTTGGCAATACCTGTCTCTCCATCTGCTTCTAATTTGTCGAACCACAGCAGGACTATGAGCACTCTGATATCCATTTCTTTAAGTAAAAATCCACAAAACATATGATTTCACTAAACTGTTAATTTATTCAAAATGTATTACAAAATAGGGAGAAATTCTACTCAGAGAGATTAAATAGTTTCACTTTTTTTTTGGTTGAAATAAAAATATATAATTCTTAACCTTTTCCTCTTAATGAGAAGCTGTTTTGACCCGTCTATGCCAGCAATCAAAGCTCTACCAACCTTTCCCAGCCTGCAGAGGTTTATATTTATTCCTGCCCGTTGTCTTCTTTGTCACTCAAAACTCACACACCTCAAGCAACACGATCCCCCTGCGTGACATGCGTCATGCGCCAAGGATCCACTGCTGATAAGCAACCCCCACTCCCCACACACACAACCACCAAAAACTGATTTAAGATCTCTAAAGCAGAACTGTCCGCAGAGGACTATCTCCACAAAGCTGCTACGCCTGAGTAGGTAAGCTGTCTCATTGATCTGCCTTTCCTCATAGTCCAGACCGGGCATTCACTTTTGTTTGCTACGCCTTAGCGAGCCCCACTTTGGAAAACATCGCCCATGGGAGGAGAGGAAGGGATTTTCAAAAGCTGTCTCACACTTTCCAAGGTAAAAAACTTTTTCTGCAGATGGCAGGCTACGCCCATTCTGTTTTCCCTCTGAAAGAGTAATTTTTATGCAATTGAAGAAAAAAGGATTGTTTCATTAAAAAAAAATCTCTTGCAATCTCTGACAAATGAGGATACAGTTGGTAATTGTAGTTGTCAATGGGGTTGTGTGCAAATGCTCATTTAAAAATGC
Source organism: Oryzias latipes (assembly GCF_053564925.1). Taxonomy (NCBI): domain Eukaryota; kingdom Metazoa; phylum Chordata; class Actinopteri; order Beloniformes; family Adrianichthyidae; genus Oryzias; species Oryzias latipes. The sequence goes on from NC_136240.1 coordinate 14,402,226, forward strand.
AAGTTTTCCTGCATCAAAATAAAGACTTAATGAGTGGTAAAGCATCACAGCATGAAAATTACTTTTTTGCAATAAACACTTTCTGTTTACAATTATGTTATTATATGTATACATTTCCACCTAAACAATGTATGCAGTGCTACAAATTTAGAAAGTGCTTGTGCAAGAATTGACACATAATCTTTCCCATTTATTTATTTATTTTAGCAAACTTTGACATATTGGCGTGCACAAAGATGAAAACATGGAATTAAATATACAAAATATTAAACTATATGATTTGAAAAATGCTTTCAAGTTGTGTACAACCTTGTACATGCATGTTTTTCAGCCTTTGTTACTTTATCCGCCAGTTATTTGTGGGTAACACTAGGGTTGTCTTTAGTAAGAGGCACATTAAATCTTTTTCTATGTCTTTCTTATTGTTTTCATTTTCCACAATTTTGCATTAAATACTGAAATTTCCTCTCACGGATTGATACAAAGACTGGACAGAATCCAGCAAAGTATTCATTTTAAACTTATGAGGAATCCCACAAAAACAGTGAAAAAAACCTGTTGTACAGCACGCACTGGGATTACTCTGTTTTATTTTATGAGACATATACAAGTACAAAAAACACATTTTTATTTTTATTTGTCCCACCTAGCAGCTGAGCAAAGCCTTTTTTTTTGGATGTTTTTACAATTGGAGTTCTGTTATATACTCAATGGGCAAACCAAATGTAAATTTGTATAAACCTCTATAAAATGTGAAAGTGGATGTGTTTTCAATGTCTAGGACGTCACACAGAGAGAAATATATATATATATATATATATATATATATATATATATATATATATATATATATATATATATATATATATATATATATATATATATATATATATATATTTCTTTACTAAATATTTTTTGCACCTCATTACAGTCAACTGATGAAGCAAACACGTTTTTTGACATGTCCCATCCATATCTGCATGTGTGTTTCCTTTTCACAACTCTTCTTGATAACGTTCCCATTTTGTTTGTATTTCCAGATTTCCATCTTGCACGCCTTCCAGATGTCTTGGAAAGGCCGACAGCTTTCTCCACGGTCTGTGCTGAATTACTGTACCTTTTTGGAGCAGTGTATAATCCATTCTGTTGTTTCAGCATGCAACATTCCTGCTGGACCGTGTTCCCTGTCAATCAGCCAGGTCCAACAGCATGCTCAAGTCTGCAAGTATTTGAACAGAAGACTATTCTACATATTTAAAAATAGATACAAGCTTATGTTGGTTGATAGGTGTTGTCTGCAGTCCAGATCCTATCACAACATTGAAACTTTTATGTGGGATTATATAAAAAGGTCTGTATGGTTGGGGGAAAAAAATAAAGAATATATATGTATGTGTGCTTTTGTGCTCCTATTTTTTCAAGTATTGTAATTTGCCATTTGGGAATGATGTGATTTTTTTTCCTGTTTCCTTTTCTTTATTGTGTTTGCGTCATTATTTGTATAGATAACCAGATGTCTTCATCTTTAAAACACATGTCTTTATCATATTTCTCATTTTTACACTTAGTAATGCAAAGTAAAGCATAAAAATGTCTGTTATGCATTATTTAACAGTTAAATAATACTTAATGATGCATCAAATAACGTTAATAATGGAACCTAAATTGTAAAGTGTTACCCACATATCTATTTCAATAAATTCAGTAAGAATTGTGCTTTTTTATAGTTGTACATATTTTTTTCCTTTCCAACCAATAAATAAATTTAAATAAGACTGATAATCCTTTAATAAAGATTATTTTTAAGAACTGTCCCCTTGATTCCAAATACATTCAATTGGCTAAACCTTTCAGAAGTCACTGAAGGTTTCTGGAGTCAGAATTATGTCATCAAGCAGACAAAAAGTAGATTTTTTTAGCTGTCGTCAAAAGTACCTTTATTTTATTGTTCTTAAAATGCAATAAATATGTACAAAGTTTATTAAGCTTATACTACATGTAAAATTTGTTGCACATACGTAATCTTACAGGCCACTAAAACAAAGAGATCAATGGTTGCTGCTGAAAATTGGAGTATATTGACACTAACAGCTGGTGTGTTTATCAGATAAGAAATGCATGAAAGGATATTTGGAAAGATCATCAGCCTGAAAGCTTAGGATTTAGATTGTGATAAGATATATAACGAGCGTTTAAAGATAGCACCATTACTGCCCTCTCAAGTTCACTGTCAAGGAGGTTAAACACTAGGAATCCAGACAGTGAGTAAACATTTACACAGGATACTTTACCCCTTTGTATCAAATAAAGGCTAAAGTATAGGCCCCCTGACTGTCCGGCTCATCTTACATCTTTTCCAAAATCCTGTACTTCACATCAGTATACACTGTCTCCCCATCTTCATGGTTCTCATGGGAGCTGTAACTCTCTGGAATGTGGTTGTATTTTTTTTATCATAGTCACGGAATGAGACTTCTTCAGTGTACTACAAAAATATATATACAAGATGAAACTTCTATTGCTTAAAAAAAAAAAAGGAAAACATCTGCATACAGAAACCCATCCCTTCTGGATTTTAAACATTTATGTGCACATTCATTTTAGCAGGGAACAACTATGGTCACTGGGTATGCATTTACGTGTATGGTCAAAGCCTTGTGTCATTCAAGGGTCACACTATGTCAGCCAACATTATCAAGGCAACAAAACCTCTTTTCCAACTTCCTGTTTTGTTGAACAGCCTAATGCAAAAAGGCTTTTTACAAGCTTTTAACTGATTGACTGTATCAATAAGGCTCCAGGAAGCTCGTCCACAGAGGTGGTTTTATTTGTGAGGGCTGGCCCCTTTAGAAAGGACAGATATTTTGCTGTGGGGTTGAGGGTGTACTTTGCCATAGCTAGTCTTATGCTACTCTGCTTAAACACCTTAATTTGTATAATGCATGGGAAAACAAAGCCAAAACAATACAAGGCGGGTACTTCCTGTGGTGTTTCTTCAACAATCCACTTTCTAAATTGAAGGAAATAAGAGAACAGAAGATGGATCAATACATCGCTACCAACAGTGGCCCCAAAGCTGCTCTGCCACTTCTTTTAATAGCCTTTCCCCTAAGACCTTTCCACAGGCTGCCTACACCTGTTCTTCTGTGTCTCTCAATGTATCACTTTGGTGCAACATTGACATCTGTGCAATGAGGCAAAGGACGGCTAAGCTTTCATGGCTAATCATTCCTGCCTAAAGGCACAAAGATTGCAAAAAGGTTGATGTTTCATATGGCACATAGCAACTGGTCTCAAATGCTCTTGTATTGTTTTGCTGTTAATCCATTGTTGTCTTCATAAAGCTTTCCCATTTAAAATACAGGGAGTTATTAATTTATCTATTTCTTATTGCATTCATGGGATAAATATGAATGAGTGTGACCACTGAGGACGGCCTTGTTTGGAAGAAGTGCTGTGTAAAACCAGGAGATAGACTGTGGGCAGTCAAGTCACATGACGGGCTCCGGGCTACGGTCTGGTTTCAATCTCAGAAAAATAAATCACTCAGTTTAATACCTGTCCCATATAATTCAGCCACTACATCTGTGACTGGAATATAAACTCAGATGTGGGCTAAACCAGAGTATGTGCCGCATACCAAGAAAATGAAAGTGAAAATGAAGGCGAGGAGGATGGCCAGGAGCCTTGAAAAGACCAAATGCCGGGGCTGGCAGACACGAAGGCGGAAACCGTCTCCTTCCCAAGCCTCTATTTTTTCCGGCTCAAACTGTGAATAGAAGTAGAGGATTGGGTTACTCTGATTAGAAGATTACACAGGCTGACGCGCCAGAATAAAGGATGAGCAAGCCACGATGGATGTAACCCAAGCTTGGTACTAGTCTCCAGGTTAATTGGAAGGATTAGAGAGACAGGTGTTCGTGCCTTGTTGGCAGAACAAGTTACATATAAAAGACAATTATTGACGGATATTTTATGGTAGAAGAAAGTTGTTACATCAGACATGATTGTGTTTCTTGCCCGACATTTATGCCTTATATGTAGTTCTGCATGACTTGCTCTTGCTCCTACACACGTGTCGACTTGCCCTTACATGACATGATGGGTCTTTTCTTACATGCATGTTTTAATTCATGATGATTTGGGTGTGCTTGAGGTATTTCTCACTCCTCTGTCACAAAGACAAAGAAACATTTGAAACTAGTTGTTTGGGATGAAAGGATTAAGATAAGTCTTTAATTTACAGAAACTTTCAGGACTGCTGTGTACACAAGCCTTGCAGATTAGTCTTTCAAAGAACTGTTCAATTAGGAAGTAAAGATAAAGTTTCAATGAAGGGCCAAATATTTGGTGAAAGCAATGGAAACAAACAGGTTATCATGCATAAAGTCATTTTGCAATGACAGTTGACCAGGATCTCTTTTTTATTTATAAATTATTATATATAACAAAATAGATGTCCTTCTGTAGATACATGTGATATCCAGGATGTGAACTTTTCAAGGAAAATTCTTTACCCTGTTACTATGACTACAAGTGTAAGTCTTTTTTTTTCTTTTCTTCTTATAATCTTCACCTGAAACCAAACACCTGAACAAAGCCGGTATAACCGTGGCATGCATACAATAAGGCCATTTGGTCAAGCTGGACCAATACAATTCATCTGTGTCCAGGTCTGCCTTATGACAATGTCTGGCCATGTATCCTCCTTTACTCTCCTCTCTTATTACAGCCCCTCCCCATCCTGGTCTGTGGATCTGTGCAGCGCTACAGCTGAGGTTACATTTCAGTCTGATGGTAGGGATCAGAAATCAATGAGAAGAAAAGAGGAGTCTCTTTTAGAACTGGGAGCTTTGTTTGAATTTAAGCTTTCCTTCTTTCTCTCAGTTACATTGTGATGTCCCAGATGAACCTTTTAACCATTCATAGCAGGTAAATGGGATGACAGATTCATTTACTATGTCAGTCCATCATAACTAACAAACAAATCCTGACATCCTGCCTCCAGACTGAGACAGCAGAGTGAAGAAAAGAAACTTGCAATTAGGTTGAAAACATGCAGTTCTCATAGCAACCTTTTGTATAATTAACTCCTGTGATATTTTGATCGTTGTTGTCCTATTTTGTGTGTACATCTAGCGTCAATTCATTATTTTATTCAGAGCCTTTATTCATCGACGGTATAGCATACAAAAAGAAAAACTGTTTAGTTACATCTTGTTTGCATTTGGAAAAACGTGAGGACCTTGATGATTGTTTAACTGATGATCAATGGCCTTTTGTAGATACGCAACTATATTCAGCAGAAACAAAATAAATCATGTAAATCATAGATTCCTCATGTGAACCCCAACAAAAATCTCAGTCAAACAGCAAAACAACATAAACTTTTAGGCCAACACAGGATTTGGAATGCATTATAACCTGCCCTGCCAAAACTGTGTTTTACAATATAAAATCTGAACTGTACTTTATGAGGCAGCACAACCACTAACTCTATCAGAAACACACTGTTTGTACAATGGCTGAAATTATGATTTTTTTTCTTTATGCAATAGATTATTTAGTGGTATCAGTTTTAATGGAACTAAAACCAGAATAAAATATAAAGTATTTCCCGTTGTGTGACTTTAAATATTTTAAACACCCTTATGTGATTCGTCAATTCCCTGTTTCCTGATGATAGATAGACAGTTGGTATAAACCTCATAATGATCAGTGGAGAGGCTGTTTAATATGTGATTGGTATGCTGAGCAATGAGAGAGGATTACATTAGGAAAAATATAGGAAACTCAAGAATGGGGGCAGCTATAATGGTTATTATTAGACCTTTAAATCATTTTCCTCTCAAACTAATTCTGTGCTTCTGTCTTTCCTCCTTTTCTTTCCGTCCCACACTGTCTTTGAACCGAGTCAGCTTGTTCCTTGCAGACTTCTGGCCTTGCTGTAGATAAATCAAGCATTTTTTTTGTCATAATCCCAAAAACTCCCACAGTGGGGAGGGAACGCTGTCTTTACTCTCTCCAACCCGCCATTGTCTTATTAATTTTGCAGGGACACTGCTTGCATGGCCATTTTAGTGATGTAGTCTGTACTTGTGTTCAAATGTGTCAGACCAAAATGCTTGTGAACCAGCAGTTTTCAAAATGTATCAACCTCCCATAAACGTCTCTACTGCTGTACTGCCAATATTTTATGCAATTGGGGTTTAAGTTAAGACATACACGAAATAATTAGATCATTTGCTGTGTGAACTTATGGCATAAAAAGAGATCTATTATGATTCTGTGTAAATTGTTTTTATAAAAAATGCATCTGAAATTTCAATCAAACTCTGAAATCCAAAAAGACCATAGGTCATAAGTGTTGCAGCACACTGTTGGGTCAGACTGAAACAGCTCATGGTAAGGTTCTACAAGTGTCTCACTTTACTGCTTTAAAAGTGAATGTCTTGATATGAATGAATGATTTCCAAAGCTTGGATGCAGTGACGTGCAGGCAAGGGAGCCAAAACATAGCTTAAAATATACATAAATTAAATGAAACAAATATCTTCTTCTTCCACTTTCGGCTTCTCCCATCAGGGGTCGCCACAGCGAACAAGTCGCATGGTAAATTTGGCAATGTTTTATGCCGGATGCCCTTCCTGACGCAACCTTCTCAAACTGGGCTTGGAACCGGCAGAGGTAGAGAAGGGAACAGGGAGCAGCCCGGAGTCGAACCCTGGTTTCACGGACGGAAGGCGCCGCAAACCAGCATGAGCTAAACTGGCTCCCCAAATGAAACAAATATACTTCTTTCAAATAAAAATTAAAAATAAATATTAGGAATGTCTATTCTATTCAAACCTTTTTTTCTGTGTGGGTTTTTGAAGTTTCTTTACAAATTTCCTGTTCAAATAAATGAGAAAGCAGCAGGTGAGACACCAGTAGCCTGTGCCTTTCCAGTGCCCAGCCTGCACCTCTCACACTGACTGAGCTGCAGCTGACACATGCGCTTTACTGTTTCTGTCTTTCTTTCATCACAAAAGATGCTCTATTTTATTTTATTAGTGGTAGCAAGTCAAGTGAAGCTGTACAGTTATTCTTTAATATTTCTTAGCATTATTTTTCTAAGTGGAGGATTATGTGTCTAAATTTGTGCGTCGCTGGCAGTGATCTCCATTGAGACAAGGGGACTTTTAAGACTGAAGAAAGAAAAGGAAAACTTCTACAAACAGGGTATCCGTGTGTTTCTTCTGAAGGATGCATGGACTTCAATTGTAAGTAAAAGTAAGTCAGTTTTGGTGCTTTTTTTCAATGCTACATTTTGTAAACGGAAGAAAAATGTTGAAATTACATTTTAAACAGCACACTTTAACTGTGTTGTTAAACAGTTCATGCAAGAAAGCTTTGTGAGCACAGGTCAAACAAGATACAATGGCACATTTTATCATATGGAAAAACGCACACCAAATAGTTGCACACAACCTACAACTTTTTAATGATCTACTTTCTCATTTTAAAAAACAGCTGTAGCTTGCACTTGATTTTTATTTTAATGACCCACTCCAATGAAAAGTGTGTATATATATATATATATATATATATATATATATATATATATATGTATGTATGTGTATATATATATATATATATAACAAATAACGCCCCTCTCACCCTCCGCGGGTGGTTTCTCCTCCAAGCTCGGGTCCTCTACCAGAGGCCTGGGAGCTTGAGGGTCCTGCGCAGTATCTTAGCTGTTCCTAGCACTGCGCTTTTCTGGACTGAGAGGTCTGAGGTCTTTCCAGGTATCTGTTGTAGCCACTCCTCCAGCTTGGGGGTTACTGCCCCGAGTGCTCCGATTACCACAGGCACCACTGTCACCTTCACTTTCCAGGCTTTCTCAAGTTCTTCTCTGAGTCCCTGGTATTTCTCCAGTTTCTCATGTTCCTTCTTCCTGACGTTCCCATCGCTTGGTACTGCCACATCCACCACGACGGCTTTCCTCTGTTCTTTATCCACCACGACAATGTCTGGTTGGTTCGCCATTACCATCCCATCAGTCTGGATCTGGAAGTCCCACAGGATCTTTGCCCTCTCATTCTCTACCACCTTCGGAGGTGTTTCCCATTTTGACCTTGGGGTTTCCAGTTCATATTCTGCACACATGTTCCCGTATATTATTCCAGCCACTTGATTGTGGCGCTCCATGTAAGCTTTACCTGCCAGCATCTTACATCCTGCAGTTATATGCTGGATTGTTTCAAGCGACTCTTTGCACAGCCTACACCTTGGGTCTTGTCTGGTGTGGTAGATCTGAGCCTCTATTGCTCTGGTGCTCAGGGCTTGTCACCCTGGGCTGCCAGGATGAGCGCTTCGGTGCTGTCCTGTAGGCCAGCCCTTTCTAGCCATTGGTAGGACTTCTTGATATCAGCCACTTCAGTTATGGTCCGGTGGTACATCCCATGCAGGGGTTTGTCCTCCCATGAGGATCTGTCCTCCAGCACTGTATCCTCTGTTCTCCATTGCCTGATATATATATATATATATATATATATATATATATATATATATATATATATATATATATATATATATATTTGAATGAGGGAGCAGACAGAAAAACGTCCTTTGAAAAAGCTTGCAGTTGTTATTTAAAATAAACAATCGGCAGACTACTCTGCTCTGCTCTATTCTGATGAATTTACTTGTAGACAACTAGATCCATGTACGACTTTGTTTTCCTCGTCTGAGCTGGCGTCTTGCCCAAACTGTACTGCTGGATAGCTCTAATATTGCTCGATATTTTGTTTCACAGGTAAAGTTAGATTGGGGGTATGAGGGATAGTAAGCTAACGGGAGAGAATGTAAACAAAGGGATGATGGGAAATAAAAAGGCAGTTTTACAGTCAGTCACAGTATGTCCTTGAAAACGACCCTTGATTTTTTTGCCAAAAAAACGAAATAATCGTAAATAAAAGACCACTGGGGACGCTTTTACAATAGATCAAAACATGATTGGCAAATCCAAAGAAGTGTATTAAAATAAGTAACTTTGCCATGAGAGGGTTAAAATCTTGACTGGTATTTTCTAAAAGTTGTAGGGTATTTTGATTGACCTCTGATGTTTTGGTTGAGACATATAAAGCCCCCCCCCCCAGGTTTTTCGTTGCTGTCGAGTTAGTACTTATGCTCAAAACAGCTAAAAACATATTTTAAAAAATGAAATTAATTATACACAACTGGGCCGCTGACATTTACATTCATTATTTATCAGCAAGAATAATTTCCAGTTAAACTCCTAAAATAATGCATGATCAAAATTTCAGAAAGTAGAAATGCAAACTACATTTCTTTTTAATTATGATTTGCTTTTATTATTCACTTTAGAGCTAATACAGGTTAAAAAAGAACTATATAATATTGATATATAATTAAAAATCTTATCATTGAAGTAATGTCTCAACCAAATATTGTCTAAGGCTACGTTCACACTGCAGGGCTTAATGCTCAATTCCGATTTTTTGAAAAAATCCGAATTGTTTGCTAGACCGTTCACATTTCCAAGTAAATCCGAACTTTTGTGATCTACAGTGTGACCGTGAAACAACCCAGAGTTGACCCGCATGCGCAGAAGAGTACTCAACGTCGAATGACGTCACTCGTTGTTTGCGGAAGTAGCTTGCGTTAACATGGATGTCAACAACAGTGTTGTCAACAGCGGAGCTCTTTTTTCATTAATTTATTTTCACAAAGGAGCCAGCACAATAACAATCTTCCCATTTTTAAGAAGGCATTGGAGCCGGGATCGTCTGTAACCACTGTTGTGGAATGGGAATGTGTATGTATTGGGCCCACGCACGCGCGCGTTTGTGTAAGGGACAGGAAAAGAGCGCGTGCAGCGGGAGAGAATGGGAGGGGCGGCAGTGTGGGCGCACATTCATGTTGTGTGTTACGGAGGAAGGACAGCGGTAATAAAAGAAGGTTTCCCCCAGAATAAATGCTATGGACTCATTATTAACCCATTCCGGAGAATCCTGGAGAATCTAAGGGTCCGAACAGGGAGGAGGAGGAGGATCCGCCTTGGGTCCCCCGCGCTTCTGACCACGGTCGGGAAAGGGAGAAAGAAAAAAAAAGTACTCGCGAGAAAATGTTCAACACCACGCTCAACCATTTAGCTGTTAATTTTTTTCAAAAACCGCCCGGTTGCGATAAGAGCCCTGGAGTTTGGCCTGAATAGTGCTGTCACCCCAAATATTAATACAATCGGGGACATCGCTTCCCTTCCACTGACGGGTCTCTGCAGCATCGTCCGCCGTGGTTGCGGTTTACGTTCTCGTTCCCGCCTATTTCAACGCAGAATGATGATGTTTGTTGCGTATCGATGACGTACGATTCGGATTTAGGTGGCCTGTCCGGTCAGACGGCGGTCGCAATTGAAAAGATCGGATACGTTTCGGAATCAGGACGGCAAACCCAAGTGGCCTGGGTCGCATTTGAAAAGATCGGATCTGTGTCATTCAGACTGTCATGAAAAGATCAGAATTGGTTCGCATAGGGGCAAAAAAATCGGAATTGGGTCGTTTCAGCCTGCAGTGTGAACGTAGCCTAAGGTGTCTTCCTAATGCAAGAGGGTCTAATTTTTTTTTCTTTTCTTATTTTATTATCTTGTTATTGCAGCAGTAATTTCTAGGAGCAGTTAAACATTATTTTTTCTGTTAAAGAGAGACTCCATACTCTAGCTTTGATTTATTTGTTAAAATAATAATTTTTAGAAAATTTTCTTTGACTTACACTGAAGGTACTTGTTCAACAGCTCCAAAAACATCTTGACCTAAGGGGAAACTTAACAGCAAGAGCTAGGAAGCACATTTAAAAACTGCTGGAAATTCTATAAAGAAAGAATTTGATTAAGTGAGCTGTAATCGAGCCAGTCTGCCATAACCAGAGGGCCAGTTTTGGAAACCAATATTACGTGGAATGATACTGAATTTAACACACAGCGTATAGGTGCATGTGGATCCAGCTTTTTCTTTGAGTTCTTCCTCCAACTTTCAATTCAATATCATAAAATGACGAGAGATCTGAAAGCAATGCTCGGAAAAGTTTTATGCAATTATTCGCTTCAAAGCCTTCTCAAAAGTTTACTGAGGAAGATATCTGAAATAATGGGTTTTTGAGCCTAAATTTCGTTAAGAAATACCAGTCAATCATTAGAGACACAATTAGAGTAGTAAGGATTGGGTTAAAATGATTGCTTACTTAAACCATTAAAATTTTTACTTTTACCTCTCCCACTACTAACTCAGTTTAACATTTTATGTATAATGTAATCATTTTTCTTATGCTATGTTCTCACCGGGCTTGGAAATGGACATTCAAGCGACCACTTTAAATGAAAAGTCTATGTAAACGCGTGTAAATGCACGTTTTGGGCTTCCACATTTTAAAGTCTTTCCTTCACCCGTTGTTACGAAAGTTTTTAATTCGGCTTTTGTTCTCTTTATGGCCATTGAACGTGTGTTGCAAGATGAATCAGTTGAACTTTGACTGGTCAGAGACTTGGATTTGGTAGTGATGTATGGGAAGTGTCTTTTTTAAAACACAGAAGTGCCAAACGCTTGAAAATTGATCATGAATATTTGGGGTTTGTGCTCGATTGGATTTATATGACACCAAGTTTTTCATTTATTGGAATAGCGCTGTGAAAGGAAAAGGGAGGAAGATTCGTGAGACTGGCACTGCTTTGACATTTTGCACCAAGCCTCTTACTATTGTGAGTACATGCACTAGTATTACATAACAACCGTCCGGTGTGAAGACCATACGCTAAAAGCGGATTCAAGAATACCCATTTGAACGTGCTTCACGTGCCTGGTGTGTACGTAACTTTAGAGGAAACCCTGAAAAATGTGCTATTTGCTATTACACTGATTAGTTATCTTACTTTACTGCCACTTGCACTTTATTTTGTTCTTTGTGAAAATCAGCAAGTTCTAAGAATTATTTTTTTTTTTTTTCGCTCTTGTAAACTTGTGATAAAATGCAACTTCCTGAAAAGAGTTCATTAGGGTCAGTTGTTAAGGAGATCGAAGAAAGTCCACCGGGATCCAAGGAGCCGTAAATTGCTTTTTAGCTTCATCAACAAGCAGATGTACACTATCTCCATTCAGCCCCTGATGAAGACCCACTGGCCTGAGCAGGGGTAAAGGGTACCTTGAAAAGGAAACTGCCAGCTCACTGACACATCAGCTTTAGGCCTCTACTGTGTGGGAGTCTGGCCTCCACAAAGGAGTCTGTCTTGCTGGTGGTATAGCTTCTTGTCAAATGCGGACAGACACCAGCCAGGTAATCTCTTAATTACTTAAGAAGCAGACAGCTCTGTTAAGTTTGCTAATCAGCCAGTCTGGACTCATAGACAATGAGAGGCATTTGGAAAGATGGACAGATTTTTCACTCCTTTCTTTCTCCTTTGTGTATATCAATCTCATCAGCATGGCTACTCGGTGACAGGAAATCTATCCCTGGGTTCTCTTAATAAAGCCTTGAACTAATTTCAATGTCTCTCCTATACTTGTCGTTTTAGACTTAAGGCTCTGTTTTTTTATTAACCTCTGCATGCAGGGGGCTTCACTGTCTGACAGACCTTTAGAGTGTAAATTGATGAAGGTGCTCCCAAGTTTCGGGCAGGGAGGACTGTAGCTCAGACGCATCTGCCTCTCAATCAGCTGGCTGTTGGCTCAGTTCCCTGTGTTGACAACTGATGTGTTTTTGGGCAGAACATTTAATTTTGCCCCATCCATGGAAATGAAAAACTTTGTAAATAACTTTGTGCTTTGTGAACTTCTCTGACTTATGTGTTTAATTTTGAAGGATTGTTTATGCTGGTAACGACATGACAGTCTATACTCATCATTGAAACGTTTGCCAGAAAATACAGATTTTACAGACAAACTACACAAAATGTATATTTTCATATAATTATTGTGACAACATTGCAATTCTAAACCTCAAATCAAGACGTTGTACAACATCCACACTCTGCAAAACAGCCCCCTTATAGATTTGTCAAACATTCTTTGCAAATTTTCTTTGAATAAGCAAAAAAATCTTCCAATAGGGTAAGAAACTTGGTTTTATCAAATATTCCTTTTTTAAGAAAACATTCCATAAAGACACGTTTTCTCAAATAAAGATTATTTTGCTATTGAAAAACTTTTATCATAAGATTATTTTTCTTGGAAGACACAAAATTAGATTTATTTTTCTTAAGATTATTTTTTTGCGGTGCAAAAAAAGAAAGAAAAAAAGACTATCTTCGGGGAACAGCAGCAAGTCTGTATATGGGCGCTTGCATGCATGCACACTGAACATGGGTCCAAGCCTACCAAAGTGCTGATAATCTTCTTTAAACAGTGTCTATCAACTCCCAGATTACCTTAATTTAAGTATGAATATCTTCTTATGTTTATCAGCTGCTTATGTTTTGTTTGCCAACACTGCACAACTGCAACCGCCAAAGCTGATATAAATGGGGATCCAGCAACATTTACTAAAGAAGTTTTTTTCTTTTAAACTTTTTTTATGATCAAGTATATATTTGGTGTAACCATTTCTTCCATTTTGGGAGTTCAGAGCGGCACTATTTATGTATGTTTTATTTGTTTTGGACGTATTCTTCTGTAATATGTAGATATTTCTTCAAATGTGCCAACATATTGTCAATACTTATGCACACAGACTTTTTTCTTTAACCACTTTTATCATTTTTTAAAGGCTGACCATGTACGCTCAAAGTCAAAGATGTGGGATTTCTTTTCTTTATAGAGGAAATTAAATATGTCAAACGAACTGCTGGTTTTTAGCTTTGATCCTGTTTATGAATTAATTTGCCAGGGGAGAAGCTGGTCTCAACAGGGGGCGCTGTAAATGTTCCCCCTTATTGCATACCATGCCACTGAATCAAAGGGAATCATTCCAGCCATCGTACTTCCAATCACTGCTAATAACTGGGCTGTGACTCAATTAGGTGAATGATTTATGGCTTTCCAGAGAGCTGTGGAAGGATTCGATTACAAAAAAACACACAGCGACAAACCGCTGTTCACCTCATCTTTGCCAGCATGCAGGCAGGGTTGAAATGAAGCAGATCTTGATCAAATCGTACGACTTGAGTTTTTACCACAGTGCTTGGTTTTGCTTTGAAACTTGTCGTTAAAACGTATTCTTATGTAAAAATGAATGCTTTTGCCACCATAAAGCAAGGCTCAGTGGCTGCTGGCCTCAGTGAAATATATCCTGTAATTTACTGGAGAAAAATGCCCCAGGAAAAATGACCCAGAGGAGTCTGGTGTGTTTTCATCTAAGGAAAGATTTGGGATTAAACATTGTATGATAAAGCAAATGTCTCGCTGGGCCAGATATTCGTCTGAGCTTCTACCATTCCCTCCCCCTCATATAGCAAACAAAGTGACATTTGAAACAGAGCAGAGAAGGAGAGTTGGCAGATGAAGGGAAGTGCTGGGAATGAGAGATCAGGGAGGTAGCTATGTACTGTAGCCATCTGGCTCCAGAAGTATGAGAATTTTTTTTTTCCTTACAACAACAAAACTTTTTCGGCACATACAAATAATAAAAAGCAACTTTTAATGCGTTAGTTCCAAAGAAATATGAAAAAGAAAAAAATGGGAAAAAAAGGGAAAAGACACTTGACCATATCGCTACTCAAAGGCTTCATGAACTTAAAGAAAAAAACAAAAAACAAAAACCTGACTTAACTCAAATAATATTGAAATCACAACTAATATTTTTGCATTTATTCAATATAAACAAAGACTTTAGCACTTTGTTACTGTGGTGTCATTTGCATTACAGTTAAGTAAAAAACACCAAAGACATGGCTTAACGTACAACAGTTAACAATAAAAGAGCAAACTGAGGGAAAGCACATTTAATTAATGACAATAATGGTTTCCTTTTTTCAGTAAAAGTAAAGGACATAAAGAATTAGCATTTCTGTAAAAGATCTATGATGGAAAATGACTGGTTGACACCACGAGCCTAAGGTTAGAGTGCATGAGTGCTGTGGTAGGCATCCAGATATTCGACCAGCCTGTAAAACAAGAGGCACAAAGACAATTTCAGACGCTTAAATTCCTCTCACCTAAAAAAGTGAAACACGAACATGACAGAACTAATTTAAATTTTTCGTGCCCTGTGGAATCCTTTCTTTATCAGTTTTTCTTTCACAGCATTTGAATGACAGTCTTCTTTCAGCTTTTTTCACACTTGAGCTCCTTACTAATCCAACCTTTATTAAAAATGCTTCCACACCAGAAGTCTGAAAAACCTCACTCTAAGTATCGATTTATTTTGTGAAATTTTGTGCACAATGAATTAATGTCTTTTTTATTACACTTTTTATTCGGCTTGGGTCTCGGCTTGTTTTACTTTTTTTTTTTAATTATTATATCCTATTCATTCTCTTTACAAATACTGATTATAATATCAGAACATGTTTTTGTAAGAGAAAGAAAGGGAAAGAGTTTGTGCAATAAACACCGGTAACATTAATTTTATTCGAGGTCTGAGCGCTCAGAAAAGATGGTTGCTGTATATTTATGATTAACATTTTCTTCTTTGTTTTTCTGCTAAGTGCACTGATCTTTTTTCAAAGACTAGATTTGTTCAAAGATTCATTAAAACTGGCTTAGTCTGATTTTCTAGGAATTATTTTCAAATCCTATTCTTTTCACTGAAAATAAGTAATTTTGCTAAAAACGTGTAAAGACTTCACATTGTAGCTTGCTAACTGCAACAAAGAATAAAAATAGGTTCTGTACTGAAGACTGCTGTATGATCTCAATGCACGTTTCAGAGTTTCATGGTCCAGCTCAGTTTTCTATTTCTCATCTAAAAAGTGAGTATTATGAGGTTCCAGTATGACGCAGAACTAATCTAATCCACCTTTCCTATGATGAATCCCACACATTTTTTTTCAAACATCCTATCCTTATATGAGGCTTCATTTAAAAAATGATTAGTGTTACTTTTTAAAAATGCAATTAATGTCTGAACTTTAAGGCATTGTCTGCATCTGGGAAAAAAATGTGTTACATTTTTGAATTCTAGTACATTCTATTCTATTTGCCTTTTGGCTGCTCCTTTTGGGGGTCAGCACAGCGTATCATCCGCCTCCTTCTAATCCTATTCTCTGCATCCTGCTCATTCACACCAACCACCCTCATGTCCTTCTTCCCTAAATTCATGAAACTTCTCTTTGGTCTTCCTCATGACTTTCTTCCAACTTCAGCATCCTTTTACCAGCATACTGACCATACCTCCTCGGAATGAGTCCAAAGATACTAGCACTCATCAATCTCTAAACTTACTTACCCTAACTTTCCATCATTGATAAAAGAAAATAAAAAATATCTCTAAAGACAATGAACTTTCATTATTACCATGTTGTTTTATTAATGCTTAATTATCAAAAAGTATGTCACACGCTTTCTAACTTCTACAAAGAAATTGGGAATGAAGCTTTTTGTGAAAATGTTGAAAAGCTTTGACATTTTTTAAGAACTTTTTTTTTTCTTGAAAACTATTTGTTTGTTTGTTGGCAACCACATCCACAAAAATTCTCTCAAACGCACTCTTTATTCCACTTTACTGTTCAGTCAATTTTATTTCAAACTGACAGTGAGATATGTTGAAAATAATTCAATACATACATTGCTAAAACAGGTTGGATTATAAAATATTCTAAAAAACTGAAAACAAGGTGAAGAAAAACAAACAAACAAATATTATGGTAAATGTTTATTACCGTATGTTTCATTTTTTGAAAATGCATTTTAAAAGGTTAGCTGTGCTATGACGAGCAAATCTATGTATTTATCATGTATAATATTTTTTAATAACAGGATATGGGCCTTAGATTAGAGTAAGTTACAATTGGTGAGATCATTGTCTCATAAACACTGAATTACAAGCTTTACTAGGAAATCAAGCAAAAAGGAAATCAAACAAAACATATCTCAAATAAAAATAACTTCCCACCTTTTGCCCAGAGGAAGACCTCATGGATTGTTCAATACCTTTCCATCTTGAAAACACAGGCCTGTGCTTATCGTCCCTGTTTCACGTTACCCACTGTTTCCCCACTTCCCCTATTTGCTTAAGATGCACATGAATCTGGCCAAATGTATGATTTATGGCTAAGCCTGTATTGATGGAGAATCACATGGATAGTATGCATGTGTTATTTTTTATACAAAAATAAAAAGTTGAACTCCCCTTCCCTATTTTGCTCATTTTTTTCTCCTGGAACTGCCGTTTTGCTTCTTACACAGAAACATCTGGAATTTGCTATATTACCCCCCACCCCTTAAAAAGAAAATGAATAGTAAGAGTCTCAGAAAAGATGTATCAGATATTTAAAAAAAAAGAAAAACTTTCAAGATCACATCTTGTTAAAAATGTGATACTGAAAATTTTCAATTTAAAAGTCCTATTTCTTTATTTTAGGTTTTTCTTTTTACATTAAATATGTATATTTGAATGAGGTTCTGAGAATTTAATTCTCTTAAATTGGTACTTTCTGACACTGAAACCCTTCTTGAACTTCAGAAAAAATCCCTCCTTCCTGATAAGAGAAACAAAATTATAGTACAAAATTAATTAAGATCCACCGCAGTGATTACTAGATTAGTCTAGAATTAATTGAAAAAGCCGATGAAGACTATATCATGAAGATTAGGAGCACCAGAATCTGTTTAAGGGAAGCTCAAAAACAGGTGACTGGCTGTGAGCTGATCAAACTCACTCAAGTTCCTGTTCAGATTTTTTTTTCCAATTTTTTTGCAGAAGACAAAACCATCTTCAAAGAAATATTTGTTAAGTGACAATTTATTTTTCTTTTCAGTTGGCATCTTATCTTCCACACAGGTATACCAGCTTCTACCCCCGTACACCAAAAAAAGAAATAAGAGGACTTTTATTCTTTTAAGCTATTTCCGGCTGCTTTCCTAGAGATGCAGACATCTCAAATGCGATGCCTTCAGGGGTTAGAACAAGGAGGTAGGAACATGTAGCCTTGGGATTAGCAAGATGAAGTTCTCTTTTGTGCGAGCAGGTGCCCTGTCATCCCTCCCCCAAGATCTGCCACATGGGATTACTACCTTGTGAGTTTGTGAATGCAAAGGTTGTTGTCTGAGCGTTGCCTTCCATCTGCCTAGAAGGCTCAGTTAGTTGTCTCTTTAGCCTTCAGGCTCCTCACAGGGAGCAAAGCCGAGTCTGTGGGCTAGCATCTCGAGACAAACATAGATGGTGGGCTGACACCAAGGTATGGATTTGACCTGCTTTTTGTTTACCTCCAGATGTATTTTTGTGAGGAGGACAATAAACCTCTTCTATAGATCTACCTGCAAGAAAATCACCAACATGCAGCAGACTTTCTAACTTCACATTCCGTTCTTTACCTCATGAGAGCATGCAATCAAGCATGCTAGGTTTGCAAAAATAAACGATGATCGCGTGTACTGTATGTATTAGTGCTTGTAAGATGCGGGGTCCAAGAAGACACCACGAAGCTTCTGCCATCACTCACTCTCGGAGTGAAACTCTGACTTTGCTGAGCCCTTGCTGCGAGATAAGGTTCTGAATCCCTTTGGCTCTGCAGTTTGATCAATGTGCAGATTTACAGCCTCTGCTGCAGCACACTGATGAAGCGTAAGAGCGGTAAATTCTGCTCCCTTCATAGAAAATGCTCCCCCAACTCCCATAGATTGATGTAACACCCGTGAAATCATTACTTTCTAGTTTTGGTGGAATAACTACCAATTCTGATCTTAATCAGCTAAGACCGGCTCTCACTCAGTTTCTGTTCATATGACATTTTTTCCTCTGTTCCCACTTTCCTGTGTATGTAATACTTCACAGAAATTGCACCGTTTCTCCTTTAATGTCAGCGCTGATCTTTCAGGCACACAGCAGGACTCGTTTGGTCCTTCAAGAAGATTTCCTACAGAACAGAAATTTTACTGACACAGATATTAGATGCTCATCACGTCTGAAATAGCAGAGTTCTTTTACACATTTTTTTTTGCACATCTCTTCAAAGGTTTTGGCGATAACTTGGAATCTTTTTCTGCTTCCTTCATTAATTTAGCACATGATATTTCTTGTTATCAACTTTAGAGGAAATGTAATTCTGATGCAGCTCTCTGCTTTTTGAGCAACTTCAGATTTCTTTTTTTCTACCATGTATTACTGAGAGCAGACCTTGAGACAGACCCTGCAGTTACCTAAAATAAATGATATAAAAGAAAAAAATCAAATATTCGCTTTAAAATGCTACTGTCAGAATGATGCTTCCTGAGCGTTTCTTGTGTTTCATTCAGTTGCAGGTAAGGCTAAAAATGTCTCTCCCTTGGGCTGTTACTTGAGACACAGTCGAGTCTCCAGAGCCTTAAAAGCATGGAGGTGATGAAGCAAGTACAAAGCCTGGATCCCTTCTCAGGCACTGTGAATGACAGGGTGGGGTAAGGTACAGGAGTACAGGGTGAAAGGATAAAGGGGAGCTTAATGGCAACCTGCCTAACCTCCTGACCCTATTGGAAGGGAGGAACCAGGGCTACCTATAACTAAGACTCCATTCAGGAATGAAGAAACAGAGCTTGGATATCCGACATGTGGTTCGAATTCCTTAACTCTTTGCAAGGACTTGGTGAATGCCCTTGTCAGAGGTGTACAATGGAATACAAAACTATTGCCTATACGACTGCATTTTCTTTTACTTCGAACAATAATTCCAATATCAGTGCTAACTGTTTCATTTGAGCTATTCCCAAAATATTTTGAAGCATTGCAGATTCTTATGAGTTTCTGAACACAGATGAAAATATGAAGTATTCCTGACAAGTGGGAGGTCGGATCAGTAATCCAGGTAAGTCTGACATCAGAGGATAAAACACCCTGATCTGCTTTCCTCATTCTGTGCTTCAGGAAAACTCTACAGCACCGGCCAGATTTTTGATAGAGCAACCTTTGACACACAAGACAGAGACTCTCTCCATTCCATTTCATTTGTAGTATTATTTCTCCTTTTGCTAAAAAAAAAAATACTGTGAAATCTTAATAACTCTTCCTGATGTGTTCAAATCCGGTTTGACAAATTTCAAGCATAACAAACATTGCAAAAAGTATCCCATGCTTCATTGCATGAGTCCTGTGACAAAACAAATGATCTGAAGCTCCCATATGAAATGCTGTACATTCATCAAACTATAGGGGGAGCCATGACATCACAGTCCTGCAGTCTTGCCCCAGCTCAACTTCACCTCTGCAGATGCCTGTTTCATATTGTCTCTCCATGTTATGGTTGAGAGCCCTGGCCCAGTGAATATCATACATATAAACTACACTTTGATCAAGCATGGTGCATCCTGCCATGACATGCTATGACAGATGGGCTGCTTCACAATGTATGTAATGAGACTTGATTTAAGTCCTTTATCTTGCTAGATGGGCTTTAGTGGTTGATTAATAGATATCACTGTCAGTCAATCTGACTGCTGCTCTTATCCATTTGAGGTATGGGGCAGGCAGAGTTGAGCAGTACCTCATAGGTATGTTGACATTGGATTATGCAGAAATGCAGACCCTTTCCATTACATGGACAGGATCAGTTAAAAATCCCTTTGTTATTGTTTTAGATTTGGGTTTTATCAATGGTACCATCACATGATGGAAAAAAAGACTTTTGAAATTGGTTTTAAGACTCTGAAAAATATTAGTTCAGGAAAAAAAATGCAGTAGATTGGTCCGGATTTACTTTCACGGTTAGTTTCAGGCTTGGACTGCAAAGGTTCAACACAGTTTTTTAACCTAGCTGGTCCATGCAGTACTGGGTTTTTGTTTATAGATATTTGCCATTATTCTTGGAATATGTTGAAAGTTGTTGCCCTGTTTGAATCACAAAACAATAAATTCTCCAATTACCCCATAGGCACCATTGCTTTGGGATTTTTATGTTTGAACACTGTTACCCTATTTTCTGTTTTCCATTTGCCTATCTTCACTTGTGTAGATCACAAACCTTCAAAACTAAAGTGCTTATTAAATCATCTTAACACATTTTAATCCAGACCTTTTTTACTTGTTTCTGATTTTCCCTGTTTTTCAATCTCTTTGAATTGTGCTACATGTCACTGAATGTATGTTTTTAAAGCTTCCAGTCTTATACGGCCTTAAAGAGAAGCCTGTCAGACAAGTTTCTCCTAGTTTTCAGTGTCAACCAATCTTTCATTGGCTAGCTCATTCTTCAATGAAGGTCCCTCCTCTTTCTCCTCGTCTTCCTTGACTCTATGCTGCCAGAGGCACTCTTTTAGCAGTTGATTGCTGGAGGCTGCCTCCAAGATCTTCATTCTTTCATCCTGAATAGTGATGTTCAAGTTTACTAGTCCATGGCCTCTCTCTCTTTATGTCTAATGTGCAGTCCCAGTGTATTGGAAATAATAGAAAACCCATCAGATAATGTGAGTAGCACCCAGTGTTGACATTAGTTCTTTCCATCTCCTCCCCCTGCTGGATCATTGCAGCAGGGATGTGTCTGATTATAATGGGTTACATGAACTGAATGCTGAAACGTTGTTCCATCCAGTCAGGTAAATTTTCAGGATCTAAAGGTTTGCAGCCACTAATTAGTGGTTGACTTCTGCCTTGATAATTGTTTTTGTATTCCTTCAAGTCAATTTGAAGACAACCAGCAAATGGGGTGCAGGAAGGTGACGCCTGTGTCTTTTCTAAATTTGCTCAGGTGCAATGACCCTTTCACAGTCTGTGTGTTTAGCAAATGTGTTGGAAAAAACAAACTGTTGCCTGTATGCTGGATCTGTGTAAAAACCTGAGATGATGGAAGTCAACTGTGCATTAAAAATGATTGCTATAAATTGCTTAAACCTTACATCAGGGTTGTGGTCAAAAGCCGTCAGTTCTGCTTAAACATGTTGTTTCCATGCAGAAATGAAACACGTTACCTGCTTTTCTTTGGGTACTATGGAACTTGAAGGTCCCTAAACCAACAAACAAATAAAGAGGTGACAAACACCCTTGGTGACCACAGACGTTTGAATGATAAAACAAATTCAAATATGCATAATTTCCCCTGACCCTGTATGAGCTGCAGGGCACATGCTGGCCCCACGCACCAAATAAGCTGCATAGAAAGCAAGGTTTTCTGTGGCGTGTTTTGTGAAGATAAGTGCAGATTCTGCTCAGAACCATCAAATCTGAGGAAGAAAAAATGAATTTTAATGTCTGGTCCAACACTAAGTTTATATAAACCCTAAAGTGATGGGCTTCATGGTCTGGGTGACATGCGGCCAATGCTCAGCCTGTGGCAAGGCATTTAAATGCTTTGCTTTGATGACAGACTTTTCTTAATTGGGATCAGCTGTGGAAAGCAAACCCCTCATCATTTCCACATATGTTTTCTAAAAGAAAGGGAACACAATATACCCCTACCTCTGATGTGCAAAAAGTGTCTTTGCGATTGTTTTTTTTATGTTAAAAAATACTAATATTCTGAAAAATCTATCAGACTGATAGAACATGTGATAAACAAGACAGCAATGGCATACAACAGCATCAAAAAACCACCACAGTGGAATAAACACCCAGAAAGACTTCTTAGATTCATTTATTCTATCTTCTAAGAAGTCTTTCTCCCTTTTGGGGTCCCGAGCTGCCGGAGCCCATTCCGGCCACTCATGGGCGAAGGGAGGAGACAGTCTGTCGCAGTCAATTCATTCTAAATTCTACATTAAAGCTCTCAATGACGACAGTTTTCTTCTGAAAGAATTATTGGTGTGAAGAAAACAAAATGTTTCTCTGACTGAATCTGAAAAACAATGTTAAGTGAAGTAAACATGTTTGAGACTTAAACCTTTTTGAGGAAGAATGAATGATTTTTCAGAGGGTACAGGGGAATTTTGTTTAGGGAATAAATTTAGTTTTATACTAACATGACCTGAGTATAAATGTAGATAATAATAAGTACCTCATTCCATAAATTAATCTTTTCCTATTTGAATTTAAGCATGGAGATGCATGCAAAAATGCATGTAGATGTATTTGTTGTTAGCTTGTTGATCTTTAAACAATTTAACAAAGGTAGGAATTAACCACATAATAAACTCAAAAGTTTCCGTTCTTTATACATACATCTGTGAGAAGTAGGCTTTCATTGTTCACCCTAGAGGACATTTCTGAAGGAATGTTTTTTATTTATTTTATTTTGTTCTTTTAACAAGGTTTCTCTTGTCTTTCATTCTGCTGTAAGACACTTCAATGCCTTTTTGGAACAAATTTGGACCAACATACTTGAACATGTACATAGACAGATATGATGTATCTTTGTATAAATGAACTCTTTTTTTTATCCCAAAAAAGGGCTGTTTGTTTTGCCTTACTTAACAGATTAAAAATATTATCTTTTGAGTTAGAAAAATCTCGTGACTTCTACAGTTTGGATTGTATTTTTTTTCGCTTATTTATTAATGAATGGTTTTGTTGTACAAAAGTATTCTTCCAAACACAAAAGTATTTTTAAATAGACCATACTGACGTATTTTTGGGGTATATCTAACTGTTCACATCTATCAAATATCCGACTAAGTTTTTCCAAACTTAATGTTTTATGTTCTTATGAAAGCTCTCTTTCTATTTTTTATATGATAAAGACTTTAGAGCATTACATGGTCTAGTCAGAGAGAGTATGTGAACTGTCCTGTCGCAGAAGGTTTTGCTAAAATGTGATTCTAAATTATGGAGGCACATTTTACAGCGGGATAAAATTGTGTTGATATCTGATAACATGTGGGTTTTAAGTGCAGTGTGAAAGTGTTTGTTTGACATTCAGTGCCTCATCAAATGACTCTTTAGTGGCATAGATGTTTATCAAACTTGTTCCAACTGTTGGGGAACAGAATACTTTGGTCCATGAGGTATGTCAGCTGGGGCTTCAAGAGGGGCTTGTTTTTTTTTTTTTTCCTTTCAGAAAACCTCATACTATATACCAAGGACTTTGTGGGCACCAATGGCCTAAAATGCAACAAATCAAACGTATGGACAAATGAGAAGGATTTTACTAGTTGGCAAGTCAGGTAATAAAGAAAAGAAATATAATATGGAAAAATCAATAAATACCTTGTATTCGACTACAACCTGCAGGAGACAGTGTTCTTCCATTATGGTGTTTTGGATTAACTGGGATGGTTACAATTTGTGCAAGCCTTGATCTTGGAGATGCAGTCACAGAGTCACGTTTGCTACTCACTAAATAAATTAAAAAGCCGCAAGCAAGACAAAGGTCTAAGTAAAAACTAAAAATCAAAGATGCAAAAGGTAAAAGATTTTAACGTTAGGATTTAACGAACACTCTGCTGCCTGTTAGAATCAAATATAACAAATGTCCTCAAAACGCAAAAAAGAAGTAATTCCAAGTAATCAAATTTGTTCTGTCTACAGTATTCCCATTTAAGGTTTGTACATGATAAATTGAATGATGAAACTGGCAGACTGACACCACCATTCTGTTTCATACTGATTGGTTGAGAAGATAAAAACAGGTAATTGCATTTGTCTAATAAAATGATCTCCGAGGAGATTTCAGGAAATCACCTCTCTCTGGAGAAAATCTTGAGATCTCTTTACCTGAAACGATTAAAGACTTTCATATATTCCTTGGTTGTTCCCTTCCTACTCTCATTGATTGTTTTTTTTTCTTTTCTTCCCCATCTGTTTCTCTTTATCTTTTGTTGCTTAGGATCAGTGCTTGGCTTTGTTTCTTTTGTTTCTTTGCACCTTCCCCTACTGCTTCCTCCGTTGCTCCTTCTCTTGTGGCATTCAAACAATATTTGTTTTACTGCAATATTAATTATTAAGTACTGCCAAACCATGAACGGTGTGACACAGAAAACTTGAGTGACTTTGGAATGACATATAGGGAGACCAAAGTAAAGACGATGAAATGATTTTTTATATAGGATCTTACATAGATATAAGTTAAGATTGCACGAAATGGAATTCACACACAAAAGGCACCACAAACAGGAAAATAAAGATAGAATGATGGTTATTGTTTTTGTAAAATCTACAGAGAACCAGACCATTACTTTATGTCCTCTGTGGTCTCCATTTTGTCTCCCCAAGATTTTAAAGTTTACCTTATCCCACCAAAACACATGAGATCTCAATGGAAAGGCCAAGATGTCCAGTTTTAAGACCACCAGGACTTAGTAAAGAATGCTAAATGAGTCAAAGTATGCCATCCAAAAACAAATGTCTTCTACAAAGGGACATGAACTAATGGGTGGGTTCTCAGGAGGATGTTAGTGTGTTATGAGGACTGTAAATCCTCATAATTACGCATGTGTATTGATGTGTCTTTTCCACCTTACTTTGTCACATTCACAGAAAATAATTGAACAATGTCTCTCCCTTAGATTGTGATTTTTTTCACCAAAAAAGCTAAATCTTTGTGTAAAAATCCTCTAGCAATAGAAGCAGCACATTGGTCCCCTTCACTTTTGAAAGTGTGGTATGCTTTGATTTCAAATTCCAGTATTTGCGTGTCTAAGCTGTAGAAATCGACTGTGAGGGACAGCACCTTTGTGATTGGAAAAGAACTCTGGTTTCGCAGATCGCCTCATCCTCTTCCCCGCTCATTCCATCAACCCAGGTTTTTTTATTTTAATTTTTCACGCTTGCGTTTACATTTTTCTAGCTTCACTCTTACCCTCACATACCCTCATCCTCATTCTTCACTTGCTCCCGTCATTGTCAATCCCCTTGTCTTGGCCAATGCAAATCTAGAGCATTTAACAGCATGGGCTTTTACTTCTAAAAACCAAGTAACACACACGTTAATGTTTCAAGCTGCCATGACTGTGGCAGACACACAGTATATGCACAATGTTATCATCCCCTGTCAGACATGAAACCTCTCTTTTGTGGTTCATTAGAAAGCTGTTGAGCATGTCAAGCCACTGTAGAGTGGTTCTATCATGACTCTTATTTTGCAAGCTGGTCACACACGATTGCACACGAATACTAAACATGTTTTGCATTAAAATTCTTAAAATGTAACAAAAATGTCTTCCAGATTGATCTACAAGGATCAGCATGGGCAACTTGTCATTATTCTCTGTGACAGCGTTCTCAAAAGTTAAGAGCTGTCACAGGTAATTGATATAGAGTATGTATGCATTATACATGCATAAACATGGGATGTTGTGCACGTTTTGCCATAGTTCTGATGATCCTATCCTAAACATTCTTAACAAAAGATAAAAAAAAAAAAAAAAAGCTGCTTTGTAAAAAACTGTTTTGACATTTTTTTGTAAAATCTGATTAAACACCCTATGGTGCTTTGGTTGGAAATATAGAGAGAAAGCGTGTCATTCGTGTATACAACCAATTTCTGGCTGTGAGCCCAGTCACCATATCACGCAATCTTCCCTCCATCCTGAGAGACACAGTCTGTCTCACTTTCAAAAGGGTAACATTTCAGCTACACAGTTTAAATGTCTCAACATTTCCCTGCTTTTTAATGGATTCAAATGGCATTTAAAGATAAGTCAGAGTGACTGAGCATGTTCAAATGATACAACATCAGTAAACTCTCTAGAGTGCGTTTTAGCTAAGGTGGCTGGAGCAGAATGTTCTCTTGGCACAATACAAGGGAGTACAAGCCATTTCTTAAAAAAATAGTTTACTCAGAAATTTAGTGTAGTTTCTTTTCACTTTTTACTTTTACTTCAAGATTTTTTCCTTTGAAAACATCAGTTTTCAAATCCTAAGTCAAGTTTTCAAATCACTTCCTGTTTCCATTCTTTTAGACTGGTCTTTTAACCCCCTTCATGTCGTATAGTTCCAATTCCCAACATACTGTTTAATTCAGGACTTCACTTAACTTAGCATCACCTTGGAAAAAAAAGAAAGAATATTATTGGATATAACTTCAAGCATGAATGGGGTTAATAGTTAAATTTTGATTCAATGCAGTGCTATAATGGAAATATTGAAATATTTAACACATTTAATTGCACAACAAAAACATCTGTTATACCAGCTAAAATCGAGCAAGCATCATACATTTCATGACTTAAAGTATAATTATGTACAAAACACTACAACAATCTGTGCTGCAAGCTTATTTTCAGGTTTAATGGTAGCCCAATGCCTTTGTATGTGTGTGTGTGTTTTGGTAAAGATCCAAAGCAGCTCTAGAAAATTAAACTTTGGAAAAGCCCCACAGTCAACATTGGCTTAGCTAGTGCCATTGGCAAATTGGGTCGGATGTGCAAAAGTCACCTTGACAGTTTTCGCAGCAGGTTTGTCACTGCTAGACAGCAGTTGCATCCAAATAAATAGTGGGTGTTGAGAGAGTAAAAGGATGTCACACATGGGGCGGCAAAGAGATAGATTGAATCTGAGATTTATGTAAATATTTAACAGTATTTTTCCAATTGTTGCCAGTATCTGGGCATTGATACACCACTGTAGGTGTTTAGCATGTGCTTGCAAGGTTTGAATTACACTCTAGCCATTTAGTTATCTACCAATTCAACATGCTCCATTTTTTTGTGCAATAAGCTTCAGTGATTTACCTTTATAACAACAATGCACATTTCAGACTGACAGATTTAGTGACTCCTGTTAACAGGATTTTTTATTGTAATATGCACTTTATTCTTGCCTGTGAAAGCTCCATGTCACATTATGCAAAACTGAACAGGCATAACAAACTGTGACAGTGTGCTTGATGAATGGTCTTTAAAGCGTCATCTGAACTTCCATTGTTTATAATTTCCCCAAAGCAATTTCGGGGCATAAATCATAATCTGTGTGTGTGAGCTGTGTCAAAATCAAGGGGCATAAAACTGAGGGACGGTACATGTGTAATTCCTCACTATGCAAATGGTTGGTTGTGATGGACTTGCTGACAATGAAGCTGATGAAAAACATTCAATTTAAGAACAATGTTTTCTTCCACAATCAACTTATGTTACAGTCCACCACATAAACAAATGAAAAAGATAAACTATAAAAAATTTCCATTTCACAAAAAAATATGACATTTTTTGCAATAAAAGAGATCAATCATAGAAAAAATGTTGCCAAGACATAAAAAATTGCAGACTTTATTAAATGAACAATTTTTTATTTATATATATATATATATATATATATATATATATATATATATATATATATATATATATATATATATATATATATATATATATATATATATATGATTTTTTTTTCTTAGCTTGTTTGGTAAAAATCACATTTTTAAGCTTTCAAATCCGTAGGATTTCAAATCTGTAGGATATAACACTCTAACACTGAGTCCTCAAGCAGTCCTGTTGGACTTCAGTTTGGCAGTGGAGAGCTATTGATTTCATTAAGAAGACGTGTGGAGCACATTACAGAATGATGACTGCTTCATGGGAGGTCAACAAGAAATCAATATGAAATTATATTACAGCTTCGACCAGCTTGGTAAGTCTAGATACCATGCTACCGCCAACACTGAACTGGAAAATGAGGGAAAGAGTTTTCCTGTGAGCATTTCATGAGGGAACAAAACATACTGAAGCTTATAGAAAAAGGAAAAAGACTGAGGATTAACTATGGACTTGTCTGTCAACGGCAAGCTAAAGTAGCCGAAGCGAACTTGCAGACCAAAAAGGCCAAGATTTAAAAAACTTTTTTGTTTCTATTTCTTTCTGTTTAATTTGGTCAGTGAAAAACCTAGAAAAAAATATTATTAAAATGAATCAAAGAAAAATGTCCAACTACTAATAAAATTGTCAAATATCTTGCATAAAAGAAGGTCTCATCCAAACCCCTGCAAAAAGACCCAACATCTCTCCTGAGCAAAAAGAAGGTAAATGTTTTGGTTGATCACAGATACCGTTTTTTGTCAAGAAAAAGGCCAGTCTTTTAAAAATGTAAAAACCCAATATTTGAGGAGATAAGAGATTTCTATAGATTCCCTTGCGCAACTGCACAGTGGGATGAGAAAGTTTGGGCACCCCTAATAATTTTCAAGATTTTTCTTCATAAATCATTGGTTGTTCGGATCATCAATTTCAGTTAAATATATCATAGCAGATGAACAGTGATATTTGAGAAGTGAAATGAAGTTTATTGGATTTAAAGAAACTGTGCGATAATTACTTAAACAAAAATAGGCAGGTGTGTAAATTTGAGCGCCCCAACAGAAACATGCAATCAAGATTTAGTAGATCTTCCTTTTGCAGAAATGACAGCCTCCAATCGCTTCCAATAGCTTCCAATAAGGGCCTGGTTTCTGGCCATACAGCCCCAAAGCATGATGGAAACACCACCAAATTTTACTGTGGGTAGTAAGTGTTTGTCTGGAATGCTGTGTTCTTTGTTCGCCAAGCATACCACCCCCTGTTATGTCCAAATGACTCCATTTTAGTTTCATCAGTCCGCAGCACCTTATTTCAAAATGAAGCTGGCTTATCCAAATCTGCTTTAGCATACCTCAAGCGACTCTGTTTGTGGCATGTGAAAGGCTTCTTCCGTATTACTCTTCCATACACCTTCTCCTTGTGCAAAGTGTGCTGAATGGTTGAACGATGCACAGAGACACCATCTTCAGCCTGATCACGTTGTAAGTCTTTGGTGCTGGTCTGTGGGCTGAGTTTGATTGTTCTCACCTTCCTTCGCCTCTGCCCATCTGAGATTTTTCTGGGCTGGCCACTCCGGGCCTATGCTTGAACTGTGCCTGTGTACATCTCTGACATGTTAGTGCCATATGAACCATCTCGTACTCTGAGGACCTCAGGGGCCGGTCTCCTGTTGATTCCCAGAGTCAGAACTAAACAAGGGGAATCAGCGTTTCAATATTCTGCAGCTAAAATCTGGAACAGCCTCCCTGAAGTCGTAAGACAGGCCTCTTCTGTGTTCATGTTCAAATCTAGACTTAAAACATTTCTGTTTAGCCGTGTATATGACTGAAAGGTCCTATCTGCACTTTTCTTTCCTTTCCTTCCTTTATTTTTAAATCAATTTTCAATTTTTTTTTTCTTTTCTTTTAAAGTAAATTTTGCGTTGATTATTTCTATGATGTATTGTGATTTTAATGCATTTTTCTGTTTTGTGAAGCACCTTGAATTACTTTGTGTACGAATTGTTCTATACAAATAAACTTGCCTTGCCTTGCCTTGCCTTGTCTTCCATTTTATCACCATATTCCTCACGGTGGAAATTGACATCTGATATCTCTTAGCAAGCTTTTGTATCTTTCACCTGAACTATGGTGTTGAACAATCTTTGTTTTCAGGTCATCTGACAGCTGTTTAGGTTCCCATGTTGACATTCTTCAGAGAAGATGCAAAGGAGAAAAACTTGCTCTTGGCCCCCTTGAATACATCTTCTCATGATTGGCTTCACATGTGTATGTAGGTCAAGGGTCAATGATCTTGTAAAACAAATGTTGTGTTCCAATAATTTTTGCTAAAGGTAGTCAAATCAATAAAACAACAGGGGGGCCCGCACCTGCCTATTTTGTGTTTAAGTAATTATTGCACATTTTCTTTAAATCCAATAAACTTCATTTCACTTCTCAAATATCACAGTTCATCTGCTAAATGATATATTTAACTGAAATTAATGATCCGAACAACCAATGATTTATGAAGAAAAATCTTGGAAATTGCCCCAACTTTCTCATACCATTGTAAATCAATGTCAAATTCTTTGGCTTTACAGGTCAAACACAGATGCCTCACGTACCAAAAAGAAAAGCATAGTAGCAATAGATAAAGCCCTCATACTTGCTTGCAGTCACGACGCTACATTGGATGTTTTGCCCAAAGCACATCTTTGCTTTGATGAGGTATAACCATTTAGCCACTTGCTAAGCATGCAAAGACCATCTTTTCTTACTGTCAAAACAACAAGTTATCATGGAACTACTAAATTTAATACATGCTGCAGAGATTTCCAATGTATTGAGCACTGTTGAAATTTTAGCAACCCAAACTATAAGGTGGGATTTTTTTGACCTGATAGTGCTTTGAGAAGTGAAATGGCTTTAAGTATGAAACAATCCAGCAGTAGGACACACCTACATATTTTAGGGATTAGTTTTGCCTTTGTTCAATGGCATGCACATGCAAATGATGATTTCAAAGAAGAGCCTTCCTTTAGTGCAGTATCACAAAAAAAGCACATCCACCTCTTGAACACAGCACAATATTACACCACAATTTCCGACTGTAAATACATACAAATCCTCTGCTTCTCTCACATCAATCATAGTACTTTGTCCTAATGTAGAATAACAGAAATGCTTAAACACATATTTTTTTGGGGAAAAATTATAGACATTTTCTAAATATTATATTCTGTGAGGTATAACTCACTTATGAATGCATGTTTACTAAGCTGAGGCAGCAGAAACTAAACTCAGGTTGTTGTTGTAAATGAGAAATTGTTCTCAGTCGGCCTATCTGGATAAATAAAGGTTTAACAATAACACAATGTCCTCTATCACCATCTTAGCAGTCTTATGCATCCTGCTGAAATGAATTGAAGTGGATGAAGGAGAAAAACACGGATGAAGAAAATAGATGATAAATTACTCAGTTTGTTGTTCTTACAGGTTAAAAAAACTGTAACATATAGGTCTATTTGAGTGTTAGATTTACACTTTATTGGAGTGAAGCCAAGTAGAAACTGTAGTAACAGAGATTCAGTGATTGTGGTATTTCATTGGTGGACAAGTCAACAACACAGGTGTTCTTTTTTACATCTGAGAGCCACTCAGATGAAAATAGTATTGTTGGCGTTTTTGACATGTTCTTATGGCATTTTTCTAATGATGGAGAACAAATACACTGGACCCTTTGCTGTGTTTGCAATGGGGGGGGGGGATTTACTACTGCTGCTTTATCTCAAATCAAACTTTATTTGTAAAACACTTTTCTTCCTGAAGCAGCACAAAGTGCTTACATAAAAATATTTTCCAATTAAAAACAAAAAGACGAAAAATAGAAATTGTAAAACACATGCCCCCCCCCACACACACACACACACAACACACAACACAATAAAGCCTACAATCAGACATTGATAAGATGTTAAATAGATATCTGGCTAGATACTTAAGTGGGGAACCAAGATTTTGGGGACCTGTGACCCCACCCCCTCACTCACAGAGGTCACTACCTCAGGATCCCCTAGATCAAAGCAAGGAACCACTGAGATCCCACCGCAGTGACCCTGTTCCCTGAGAAGCCAATCACTGATGTGAAGGATCACTCCGAGGAAAACACTGGAGTTAAAACAAAAACTGTTAAAGGAAAAATATACATAAAAGTAAAAAAACAGAAATACATAAATATTGGTAAACAGATATAAATCACTAAAAATGAATAAAAAGAAAATAAGTAAAAACAGAATTGAGAAAAATCATTTAAGTTCCTAAATTTCAGCTTAAAGCTTGATAAAAAAGGTAGGTCTTGAACCTTATTTTTTTTAAAAAGGTTTTGGACTCCCTAAAAGGCCTGTACCAAAGAACCTCAAGGTCTGTGAGGGCTCATACTCTAAAATCCCATCAGATAGATATGACAGCCCAAGACCATAGAAACATTAATAAATTGATAAAAGAACTACAAAATCAATCCTGAAGTGCACAGAAACTATGTCCTAGAAAACAACACAGGTTATTTATATATTTATTTATTGCAAAAATGGCATCATCCCCATTAAAAGGTACAATAGATCGAAAGATGATTGCAGTGGGACTTTAAGCCACATTTATTACATTGACAAAAACAAAGCTATTGTGTCTATGCTGATGTTGCAACTATAAAATAATTTAGTTTGTGAGAAAACATTTTTGTTCAAACCCCAAAATCCAGATTGGTTGTTAAATATTAATAAATAACTACAGTAGTGAGCAGTTACTTAAAGACTTGTAGCTGTGAAAGTGTCAATTTTAAAATTAACCTCAAATCCAAGTGGTTGAATGTAACCCATAACTACACTTTAAATCGCTCCCTGACCCTGTGGTTGTGGGAGCAAGCATCAGCCAAAACCCAATGGCAGAACATTTTATAACGATGTATGTTTACATTCGCATGTTTACATTCCACACTCTGAGTAGCTGTGGTAATTGATAGGGGCAAAGGAGGAAGCCAGGTGAAGTAATTATATTGCACCAAAATCTGTGCAGGGCAGAGGTCATTGTGGATGGATAGGCTGACAAAACACTGGACTCAGCACATAAGGCTGCTGTTCGTTTCCCGTTTCAGACGGATGGGTAAAGCTGTTTCTCTAAACCAGGGGTCGGGAACCTAGGGCTCGCGAGCCATATATGGCTCTTTTGATGGTCACATGTGGCTCGCAGACACATTTTTAATTTTTTCTTTTTCATTAGACCAGTCCTTCTCGGGCGCGATGCGATTCCAGAGGCGCGCAGTAGTAGCGGTGCTTGGAGAGAAAAATCTGCGCCAGCGCTATAAGTTTACAATTATCTATAATTTCACAGAGTTTGTACCAGCTGGAAACCTGTGAATTGACGTGCCTAAAACTGCGCGCTCCCGTCTCTGAGAAAGAGCGCGCAGTTGCGGGGACGGGATGTGTGAGGAAGAAAGCAGAGGGTGGGGTTGTGGGGACCGGCAGCAGGTGAATCGCGCAGGGATTGTAAAAACGTAAAACCCGCTTCCCGTCACTCACTGCAGCGTGTGAGAGTGTGTTTGTCTCCATGTCTGTCTCACATCTACAGAACATTCAAACTACGATCACGTTAAAGTCTCAACGCCTGCATGAAGCAGAAACTCACCACGTATCAACCAGACTAGACCATCAGCAAAACTACCACGAGAAATACTCATCATTTATTAGCAACAGCATAACAATGTTATTAAAAAGAATCCACAGACTTATTGTACTTTAAAAATGTTGAAATTACATCAAATGCACACATTCACTTGTACATTTAGTTTTAAACATATTGTCGCGGACTGAGTTGGGTGGCTGTTGGGCCGCGTTAAAAGTTCTGGAGTTCATTGAACGCGTCAAGCAGAGATCTGATTGGCTCTCAGTTCTGTCGCTCAGCCTGTTGTTAGGTAGTTTGGACCAATGGGGTTCAGCTATGGGCCGAATAAGGGAAATGGGAGGGCTGGAGCGGGAGGGGGGAATATAAAGTTGGGAGAAGCGCTCTCTCTCGTCTCTGCGGGAGAGATTCAGGAGTTGCTGAATTAATTGTACGGTGTTTGTTGTAGTCTACAGTAACCAGAATAAAGAACCCTAAAAGAGGTTAAGTCTCCGTGCCTCAGTGTGGGAAAGAGACACTACATTATTGTATGGCTCTTTCGAAATTACATTTAAAAATATGTGGCGTTTATGGCTCTCTTGGCCAAAAAGGTTCCCGACCCCTGCTCTAAACCGTGACCATACTCTCCATTAACCTTAACCATGTGTAAATTTTTCTAACCTTTCGACAAGGGTCTCTCAGTCTTAAACTAATTTTTATCGTCATTTTTTGGAAAATAAACAATCACTTCAACTTTCCAAAAAATTGTTTTTGGTGTGTCCACCCCCCCACCCGCAGGTCAAATCAGAAACAAGAAGGATTTTGAGCTTTTTTCTTTTCAGTAATCAATAACCTCTTGCACTGATCAGGAAAAGAAAAAAAAAAATCCCTTTTTTTCAATCCATACTCCTTTCTTTTATATCCTCTCGTAGCTTTTGAAATGTGAGTGCAGGGACATACCTGTGTTGGTGGGAAAACGCTGGGTACTTAAGCCATTTCACCAATAAAGCCACAAAGTCTCAGCAAGAGAGAGGGAAAAAAAGCTGAGTGACTGACAAGTTAATTGGTCAGATCTGTGGACCTCAGGGTCTGGTCCTGATGTGGAAGCCAGACGAATGGGATGGTATGCCAGTTAATCCGCCTTTGTCCTCCCCCCACAGTGGGAATGACTTTGGAGAGCAAGGACCTGTTTGAGGGAGTGGTAGTTCTTCAATGATTTGATTGTTCCAGGTCCAGTTCCTCCAAAGCGTATGTTGATTTTTGCGTGTAAACATCTTTCTGCACTCACTATGAGGTTGATCAACAAAAAGAAATCAAAGAAAACGAAGTCTTAAGTCTTAGATGTTTTTTTCCTCCTCTGATCTTCAGAGAAAAGTACATGAAATGGCAAACCGGTTCTTTTGTAGCTAAATTGCTCTTGTGTAAATTGTAAAGTTACAACATTTTGTACACCAACAGCTTTGTTTTCTAAAACAAAATAACCACATTTTAAGAATCAAAACTGAAATTACTGTCTGGTATTTCCACGAGAACAAAGGTAGATGTTCCTTTTTAATTGTTCATTATACAGTTTTAAAGAAAACAAAGAAATATACCATAATCAGTCAAACCATATGGTAGCGCTTTGTGATGCTATTTCTGCCGGAGATTTCTTTAGCTTTGTTTTGTTAGATGAAGTGTTTTTTCTCTGTAGGACTCGCATGCATGTTGACTAAAACAAAATACTCTTAAGCTATGTTCACATCAGTCATTCTTGAACACGTTTTCAGCATATGCCGTTCACACCGGACAAGCAGGGAGGGGCTTATTCTTCTTTTTCTTTTTTCAACCGTTTAGTAGTTGATAAAGCGCGCCCACCATCTACAGTTGGAAGATGCTTGGTGCAAAATGCCAAAGCGGTGCAAATCTCGCAAATCTTTCTCCAGGCTTTTTTTTTTTCTGCAGCTTTATTCTGTTAAAGATTGCAGTGGATTGTACAAAAGGCAATCATCAATTTTTCCTGGTAATATTTTAAATGGTTGGCACTTCCATGAATGAAAGGGATGTACTTCATTCGATACTACCAAAGCCGAGTCCTAGATTGGTTAAAGTTCAACCTGGTCTATCTTCGAACGGATGGCCATGTGCTTTATATGTATAGGGATCGAAAAAGGTTGTAGAAACCTGCGTAGTGACATGTGAACACAAGTGTTTTGAATGCAGAAGCACAAGTCTACATTGGACTTTTGAGTGAAAGTGGTCAATTTAACGTGTGTTCCCTAGGGCGATGCGAATGTGAATGCTTTAAATGAAATCTGTTGATCTTAAACAAATATACATATCATATTCAAACCATTATTTTCCAATGATTTGGACAAAAAATGGTCTAAAAGTAGATGTTTACTTATAGCTACACTTTTTATATTTCTCTTTACAGCATTTTGATGCAGTTTAAAGTTTCAATCTGAACTTCACAAAAAAATGAAAATTTTGAGCCTTTTTGTTCAATTTGCAGACTACAAAACATAATGTGGCCCAAGATTAGAATGCAATGTTATGCAATTAGAAATTAAAATTAAAAGCACAACAAACATGTTGTGGTATCAATCAAGTAGGACCTGATGCCATACATGCCATTTTTCATTCCATCCTGCATATAAGACATTTGATACTACAACCTTAAGAGAAGTAAAGAGAAGCAAGATTACCAAATCCTTACTGTAAACCAAAGTTGTAATGGACCAATTGATTTCAGCTTGATATACCCAAAGTTCACAGAGGCTGGGAAATTGACAAGAACATTTTCCAAAATCCTTCAGGGGTAGGAAAGATGTTTGAACCTGACCTTGGGTCATGATGGACAGACACGATTCTCTAAATCTGCCAGAAATAATTTAGTTACTTTACAATAAATGGTTACAGAGTAAATAATATAAAACATTGTATAATCTGATTACTCTCCTGTTGTAATCCTATTTTTCGACATAACGATTGTTGGTATGGAGTTACTTGGAGCATTGTTGTAGTTGTTAAGATCTGACTTTCTCTTGACCTTTCTTAAAAGTTTTTTCTACTTTGTACATGCTCTTCTACCTTTCTGGAAATTCCTTTGAACTGATGGATGATACCCAGTAGTTGATACTTTGACAAGGTTAAATCCCATGAAAAAATACATTCCAAAGGTTACTGTGTCTTCTAGCTGAGAATAATGAAGTTATAAACTTCTGTCAAACTGAAACATGGTACTTTTCTCAACTGAGTATTAGCTTTTGTAGAGAATAATAATACATACATACATTCATTTTTGCCTTCATGGAATTTAATTTAATCAGAATGCCCTGCTCCTCTTCAATAAATGAAAAAAAAATTAATTTCTCACTTGACTTGAAACAATATGCCAGGATTGGGTTAGTTAAGCATTATAGACAAGTAGGCAAGGATCTTCTGTAAGCCATATTTTTGTATTAAAGGAAAGAACATGGAACAGAAACTACTACTCTGTTAAAGAGGGACCGTTGC
This sequence comes from Oryzias latipes, assembly GCF_053564925.1. Lineage (NCBI taxonomy): Eukaryota > Metazoa > Chordata > Actinopteri > Beloniformes > Adrianichthyidae > Oryzias > Oryzias latipes. Next base: position 14,439,574 of record NC_136240.1, read on the forward strand.
AGAAACCTGTGAACCATTAATCACAATTTAGCTACTTACTCCTATATTCTACACTTGGGTGCCTACCTTGCTGTAACCATCAGGTGCTCACCAATAAAAGTCAATGAAATACTCAAGAATATACTCTGACACTTGCTCCTTGCTATGGAGTTCATATTAAATTAAAAGGTGTGATATTTACCACTCTGAGACATTATGCCCATAGTTTCTCGCTGTATTCAGGAGCTAATTTGAGGAGATTTGTGGATTAATGATCAAGATAAACAGAAGTTATAGAGCTATGGCAAAAAAAAAATTCTAAAAAATAAAAAAGAGATTTGAATCATTCCTTTTTTAGATACACTTTTTGTCAGTGCAAAAATGGGTAAAGGTTAAAATATCACATTTGTGTTTCACTGAGAAGTCAGAACTACTGAAGGTTATTAAATTAGGAATACTCAGATGAGGTAGGCCTACCTTGAAATGAACAAAAAATATATGAAAGACAAACGTAAGTGAATAGATTTTAGCATTTTTTATGGATACATATTCTATCTTCCTAGTTATTTCAAAGATTTCACATTATGGTTAAATAAAAAGTTTAGGCAGTTATAAAAAATAATGTATATGTGTCAAAAATTCACTTGAAGCTGTGAGCCATATTCAGCTCACATGCTTGAAAAATGTTTGACAATGACCTGTCAATTTGTGTTTGGTTGAAGAACTGTCAGCCAAACAGGTGCAAGAGGAAATGTAAAGCAGAACTTACAGCAACTCATATTAAGCACATTAGGCAATACATTGTATTTAAACTTCTCTGAAATAAAGCTAAAACTAGTCGTCTTATCTATTAAAAACAGAAAACAAAGATCTTTTTAGTGTGCCCTGCACCCATCATCTTTCGGTTTTATGCCTTTCACCCATCATCCTTCGATAAGCCCAAAGAAAAAAAATATCTTAAACAGTTTGAGCCATGCATACAAATGTAAACACTGAATAATAATCTTAAACTGAATCGTCTTATGTTTGAAAACTGCCACTGTATCACATGATATCTCATTTATATTCACATCCCTGCCTGGATGCAAAATTCAAATGCGGTTGCACTGTAGGAGGGGGTACAGTAGGGGTGGGATATGTGTCTAAATCAAAGTGTTATGGCATTTCAAAGAGCAAGTGTTGAAAGCAAGCATGCACAGGCAGGAGTAATGGTTGCTCACAGAAATGGAACTACTGTAAATAAACAGGCTAGAAAGTTTGATGCTGATCAAGTAAATGCATATAAAAGATGAATGTAGCTACAAGGTCTCCAAAGGGAATCTAACGTAGAAAACTATCAAAGATTATTCCTTAAGCCCTGCTCAAAATGCTCCTTTAGGTCTGGAACATTATAACATTTTAGAAAAGTTGATAGATTTCTTTTAAAATCTCATCAGCTTTGCCTGCTTACTTTGTTTTTCTCCAATTATCCTGTTATTCTTGCTCCAACACACACACACACACACGTCCACACACACATGCACACTTAGATTCTGATGTGAAGCCAGTTCAGAGAAGCAGAATGCTTTGGATACATGCGGCTGAGCAGAGATGAAATGTGCTCTGTGGCCTTTGTTCAGTCATTGAGCAAAAAATAAACAAGTCTCACCGCATCCACTCACACTGGATTTCAAGGATAAATCTTAATTGAAAAGCTTGACACAGAAATTACTTTTTTTTGTGGAAAGCAAGAAAGAAAGATTTGAGCTTACATACTCTGTTCAAAGTTGTGACTTGGTTGCTTTGACTGATGGCATTCATTTGGCAGTAAATCTCAAAGCAGCATTGTAAAATAAATATAACATTTTGGCGTATTTGTAGTATCATTATCATTATTACAATTATTATTATTTGTATTATAATTGCTATAATTATTAGCTGCTGCTGAAATGCAAGGAAAACCAAAAATTTGAGGAAAAAAATGTAACCATTTTATTTTGATACCTACAATATTCTACCTACCAACTTATCACAGGACATACTCAGTAAAAAGGCAGCCGTGCCCTAATACACTCAATCTGATTCAAAAATAAAGAATCAAATTCGCTTCTGGACTCTTGTCCAAAAACATTTTCATAAACCTGACACCCCTGATGCAAATCTAGCGAGGGAGGAGCTACAGCTGACCTTTGTTTTACATGCTCATTTCTACAGTATGGAAGACATGCAAGATGTTGAGAGAGTGGCTTGACTCTATTTAGAGAAGTCTGCAAAGGCCCCAGAAAGCATATCACCTTGTCTGTGTCCATGAGATCGTTCATATTAACTCACAGTACGGTGGGAGTCACCATCTACCACAGGAGCTGCATCTGGGCAACAGCTGCTTTCAGTGGTACTTCTGTCTGTCTGTGGCCCATAGAACTTGCTGTTTGTCGGCAGAAGGGGAAAAAATAAAATAAAAGTAGGAGACCCTTTGATTTCGTGTCTCAAAACAAACATGAAAAGTTTGGGACTTTGGGGTAGGCATCCACTCACTAGTCACTTTATTGACAAAATTACTTGTGGCAAAGATGAGTTCTTAATTGCTTTACGCAAATTTTCAGCAAAGTTCAGATATCACTAATCCTGGTTGAATTCAATATTATAAAAAAATTTAAAAAATGCAAAGGCTTGGTCACACAAACAACCTCTGTCAGTGTTTATCTAAACTCTTCTTGTTGGGGAGGTGACAGTGTAAGTCCTGACCCTCATACCATTGTGCAGCCACTCAAACTATCCATTCACCATACTTTTTAAGTTTTAATTGTTGCGTTTTAAGGGTTTTGTATTAATTAGATCAGGACATTTCCTGTACAGACTAAACTTAGTCTGAGCAACGGGAGAAGCAACTGCATGATTTCTTGCTGTTGGTCGAGTGTTGACGTGACACAGAGCTGAGAGGGCTCAAGGGAAAAAGCAGCACTTTGCTATTTCCATCCACTTGATAAGATGACGATAAGTCTCTTCAACATTCCTCTACCATAGATCGTTTGGAGCCCTCTCGGACACAGTTTTCTTTCATGTAGAAGTGTTATTTAAGTGTTACCTACATTTAAAAAAGTGGTAGACACCTCCATATTGTAATTGCCAATTCTGAGCACCAAGCACCCTGTACACAATGTTCCCTGTTAACCTTTGAGACTAACAGTGTCTCAGGGATGGCTCCTAAAATGGATTAAACCGCAATCAGTGAGACAAAGAGCTCAACAGACTGCCAAGCTCCCTAAGGCTGGGGGCATGCAGAGTAGCACATCTTATCCAAAGCATTTTCAAGCTTAGATCTTTATCCCCCCCTAAACCATGTCATCGGCTACACACACAAAGTTACTTTCTCACATTGTTTTTTTGCTGTTAGAATTGCCTAAGCAAAATGTAGAGTTTTCTTTAAAAAAAAAAAAAAAAGTTTTATATGGGCCTACAGTATGTATCTCAAATTAGTGTTGTGGTTGAACACACTACACTCTTAATGTTGTTTATGATTTAGGTCAAATTGGAATATCACAGTTGAAATGCATTGCATGGGTGCAGGTGACATAGCATGTGGTGTTCGCTATCATAAAACTGAAGTGATGCAGTCTGTTGCGCAGTTTGTGCATTGCAGCCCATTGAAATGCATTTAAAAGATTAACTGCTGTTTGACATAAAAAAACCCGGCATAATTTCACACCAGAGTTTTCTGGATCCCTAAGAGAACAATTGGAAGCAGTTGTGTCTGATGCATCTTGGATCAGCTGCAGGGTCACCAGCTGGAAGCAACCCATCACAGATGTTTCATTTGTTTAATCCTGGTACATCTAAGGGTGGTGGAGCAGCAGTAGGGATGTCTCCCTATAGCTCCCATAGTCAGCTCAAGGGTCCCCCCTTTCCCCCCCACATTTTACTTGTTCTAATTCAAGAAACTCCTCTTTTCTGCTTCCCCAGGCACATTTCTGGCAGCACTGCTCTGCCTTGAGCATCTTTTGAGAAGAGCTAGATGGAAGCTCACATTGGACAGTCAACTTGGCCATAAAAACACTCTTGTTGAAAAAAAGGCATCACCAAGGTGAAGTAAGACTGTTAAGACCTCTTCAGGTAACCTGGTCTAGTACAAATCAGCTGTGAGGAGCCAATCACCTTTAGGCAACATCAGGAACCAAATCTTTGCAGTCATGGTCGTACCTGTTCCTTCCTTCCTTCAGTCAGTGCTGCCTTATGCAAGTTGTGTTGGTGTCTGGAAGCTTCTGGAATCTGGCAGCCTTCTTTGCAGCATACTGAAGCCGCAGGTTTCTGGGATTTGGCAAGCTGAAAAAGTAGTCCTGATCAAGAGGCTAAGCAGTCCTTGCATAATCTTCCACCATGTAAACCCAGGTAATCTTCCTGTTCACCACAGTGTCCCAGGTTGTCTATGGTGTTTCCAGAGATACACTTTGATCTAAAATTTTCCGTCCTCATTTCAACAGTCACAATTATTTTTCAGCAGTTGCTTTTAAAAAATTAAAGGAGCCAATGTTTGTGTTGTTCTAATTTTCACTGATCACCTTTTCACTTTCCTGCCACAAATGCCAAACATTCAAGTACTTTTATTTTTTAATTTTTATTTGGAAAGAAACTTTTATGACAATAAATCCTCTAGTCTTAAAATCTGGCTTCAAGTTTTCAGAAATATAACCTAATTTATTTACTGCCATCAAAACGGCTATGAACTACATACAAGTCTTTGACTGTATTGAAATTTATTGCTAGCGACGTACTCAATTATTTTCCACCGACTACATCCAAGGAGCAGTTTGTCCAGGTGGTTTCTAAGGAATGTTTTTTTCCAGAGAGCAGATTTACAGGTTTCTTCAGAGCATAAGGAAAATGTGGAAATGATGTCAGGCTTTTAGCTCTTTATTGCATTACCTAAGCACAGCACATGATAACAGCATAAACTATATGCACTAATGAATAAAGTGCATTTTTACATTGGATCTCCTTTATTGTCCCTCAATTGAGCTCAGCGATAAAATTATAGTTTTATGGATTTGTTTTTTTTTTTCTTTTGTTCACAGAATTGTTTGATACACTAAAAAAATGTTTTGTGTTTAGATCATCTTTAGCTTTCTAAGCCATGGTTGGTCTATATCTATACTTCAGGCTCCAACAAAGGATTGGGATGATATAGAAGAATCCTGAACGATTTGCCCCCCCCTAAAAAAAAAGAAAAAAGGAAATATTAGCCTGTATGTATTTTGCTATAATATAAATTTTACACATTTGGCTGTTAACAGTGCTCATTCGGTTCATCCTCACCATTGATTGCAGGCATTCCATGTAGATCAATTTAATCTTTGAAGCTCCAAGTCAGAACAAAGGGTGGAGTAAGTTTTATGTATTTTTTAATCATAATAATGTGAGCATTTTAACATAACATAACATTTTAAAGAAGAAAAAAATGAGATCATGGTAATCATTTCTGAAGTTGCTGCACAGGCATATAGTTGATCAAAGATTACACCTACACAAAAGAAAATGAAAAAAAAAAAAGTTTTGAGATAGCACCTAACCTTTTGTTGTTGAGAAATGAACTTTGAGACAATTTAACCTGTTTTCCTCCGCTTAAGCTGCACTGCTCCCTGTTCCTATAGAAACCAAAGTCACAGAGGGAACTGTTTTTTGGATATTGTCGCTCCAAATGAAGCACATAATCAATCAAAGTAGAGTAATAATGTCCAGGTCTGCAAACAATGTCTCACTGTGACTGAAGGTATAGCGTGCCTGCATATTTGGGTTTTCGAAGGCTGTGAGACTAAAGGTAACACAATCCCTAGAAAAGCAGAGAGCAAGTAGGAGGTTATGGAGGTCTAAACAGACAAAAGGACCAAGATGGAATTAAAAAGAGAATATGAAGGAAATGGTAGGTTGAGAGCACATGCCATCCAAAGACACTTCAGCAGCGGTATCAGCCAGTTGTCTCTGAAGAGGTGAGATACGAGTACTTTCCTGTCTTAGGGATAAGAGTGGATTAACATTCCTAGGATGCTACAGTATTTAAAGTTATTACAATAGAATTATTTGCAAATATTATAAAGTACACTTTGATGTATTGTGAATGCATAAAATACAGTGCAGTCTCATAGTAGCCACACAGATTGCAGCATCTCTAAATTAATATCTGCCAATCTGCTGAATACAAGGGGATGGCTTGTTTGAAACTGTTTCACCAAGTTAAAATGTTAAAGTGGATGAGCAATGTAAAAAAAAGAAAACCATTAACAATACAATAATTGACTTTTTAGTGTATCATAAAACAGAAAAAAGACAAAAGAAAAGAAAAAGAGGACATTCAATTCCAAATGGCTTCACATTTATTGTAAGGACTGTCATATTAACCCAAAAATAAACAAACGAACAAGTAACTCAGACTATAGTTACAAAAAATGACAAAATATGAAATCACAGAGTTATTTCCTATGTTACAAAAAAAAATAGTTTGCTTTAGGAATCTACCATTTAGATCAATTTACAATCTAGATCATACAATCTACATTGACAGTCAAGTCTAAACTAAGATTAAAGTTTTTCTTTTGCATTTCCAAACAGTCTTAAAAAAACTAAGCTTACAGATACAGGATGGTCTGTGCTGTCGGTTTGCCATTGAGAGTTTTATTGAACTGGCCTGTTCCTACACAACATAACCTCCTTTGGCTGTCAATCAACAACAGTGCTTTCTCCACACAGTTTGTGTGGGAACTGGGGGCGGGTGTAAAATTTATGACTTGATCATTTTAGGGATTGTAAACATCCATCATATAGGGTATTAGGTTTGTTTTCAAATTTTTTATTGTACAGTTCTTTTTTTTCCTAGACTTTTAGTTTAGACTTGTTGTGCAAAATATTTAGGAATTTTTCTTTTTCCAGATCTTCAAAATCACATAGGGCACGTGCTGTTTTATGAACTATGCATCCTTTTATAAACAGAACTTATGTTCAGCCAAAGAAGTTTTAAAAAAACTGCAGATTCACTATATTACCAACAGTATTCGCTCACCTGCCCTGACTCACAAATGAACTAAAGTCAGTCGGTCGTGGTGCAGCGGTAGGGCGGTCGACCCACGATCGTAAGGTTGCAGGTTCGATTCCCGCCTTGAATGCCCATGAGTCAAAGTGTCCTTGGGCAAGACACTGAACCCTACCTTGCCTGTGGTGGTAGGCGGGCACCTGTGTTTGGCAGCGGAGCGGCCACCAGTGTCTGAATGTGTGTGCGACTAGGTGAATGGGTCTGTGACTGTAAAGCTCTTTGTCCTTGTAGATAGAAAAGCGCTATACAAGTATACGCCATTTACCATTCCTAACCAATATGTCCGTCCACCTTTTGTGGCTATCACAGCTTCAACTCTTCTGGGAAGACTCCCCACAAGGTTGAGGAGTGTTCATAGGAATTTTTGACCATTATTTCAAAAGCGCACTGGTGGGGTCACACAGGTTGGTTAAGAAGGCCTCCTCTCGAATTCATCCAAAAGGTGTTCTATCAGGTTGAGGTCAGGACTCTGTGCAGGCCAGTCAAATTCATCCACACCAGAGTCTGTCATCCATGTCTTTATGTCTTTGTGCACTGGTAGCAGTCATGTTGGAAGAGGAAGGGTCTGCTCCAAACTGTTCCCACAAGGTTAGGAGCATGAAATTGTCTACAATGTTTTGGTATCCTAAAGCATTCAAAGTTCCTTTTACTGGAACTGAGGGTCCAAGCCCAAGTCCTAAAAAACAACAACCCCAGACCATCATTCCTCCACCAAATTTCCCACTCTGCACAATGCAGTCCAAAATGTATATTTATCCTGGCAACCTCTACACCCAGACTCGTCCATCAGATTGCCAGATGGAAAAATGTGATTCATCACTCTAGAGAACACGTTTCCACTGCTCTTAGAGTCCAGTTGTGGCGTGCTTTACACCACTGCATCCAACTCTCCAACACGGTGATGTGTGCCTTGGATGTAGCTGCTCAACCATGGAAACCCATTCCGTGAAGCTCTCTGCATACTGTTCTTGGTCAATCTAAAGGTCACATGAAGTCTGGAGCTCTGTAGCAATTGAATCGGTTAGTTCAAAAGGGTCCCAAGTCCACAATCTTTCAAAATAGAGACATTATTCTATGGTCTTCAAGGGAAAAGCTAGCTTATTATGTGCAAAAAAGTCCCAAGTCCGTTGTAATGTATTGACTTTGCTTGACATTTAAAATCCATTAATGCAAATTCCTGGACTTGGGCCTCTCTTGTATGGGTTTTGCTTTATCCCATATATGGCAGCACTAGTTATGCAATATGGCAGCGACCCTGTTTAATTCAAGAAGGGCCCAAATCCAGAGACTTTAGTTTGCTTGTCCTCTGAAATAATAAAAGGGAGGTGCTTCATTTTATAGCATTTGTAAGCTATGAATAGGGATGGGTATCGTTAAGGTTTTAACGGTACTACTAGTCTTATCGATACTGCTTATCGATCCGGTATTTTAACGGTACTCTTATCTATACTTTTTGAGGACGAATAATAAATAAATAAATAACAAATGAAGAACATAAAGTATTTTATTTCCTCATTATGCAACAAAACTGTTTTTTATTTAACAAAAAATTTTACTTTATACATGAGAATGTTCCAGACAGGATATTCATTTAATTGTTTAATCTAATTATTTTTATTCTTTATGAGCGTGATGTTTCCTTTGATCTTTTGTCCATTTTCCACAACCTTGAATAGACTTTTCTGTCTGTCAAACACCAGAGTTAAGATAAGTGAGATGATGGAAACAAATTCACTTTGATGCAGCCTCCTTTCTATTTATTTATTTTTGTTTAAATCCAGTAACCCCAATAAATTATGTTATTTTATGGATGACAACTATCATTAGTCATTAATTATTATTAAGTGTTAGGAAGCAGCTGATAGTGTGTCACGGGTCTGGAATCATAAGCGGTCAATCTAAGCCCCGCCTCTCTAGCTGTTTGTTTTGTGTAGAACACGCCGCTACAGCGTGTTCTACACAAACAGCGCAACATACGGTCAATGTAGCAGCAAGGTGACAGGATAGTAGGGGCTCCTTGACGCAAACTTAATTAATTTTACGCAGAAACAGGTGTTCTTAGTCTAGGGCGCTCACGTGTCCCCTACGAGACTGTGTGTGCGCTGCCTTGTCTTGTGTGTGTGCGCGAGCGGCGCGTGCTGTCTGAACAACAGCCCCGCCCCCTTGCACACAAATAGACAGACAGAGCTCTCCGCTTCAACGAGAATACCGAAATTAATATCATCTTTAATTAACGGAAAATTGACTGACTTGGTGAGTTAAATATGGCAGATAACGCTTGTTGGACTCAAAAAAGAAAACGAAAAAGTAACTTCTCCAGTACCGAAAGCAGAACCGTTCAGGTCAGATCTTAACGATACTGCGGTCTTGAAGAATGTGGCGCCGGGGCTGGTTCAATACCGGGGCACAGTACCCATCCCTAGCTATGAACTGGGGCTAAATCTGGGTAAAGTATTAATCATTTGGTGTAGCCTCCCTTTAAGCTATGCAATAAAAATCATTTCATGGAAAAACAAACGTCTTGGACTTGGGCCCCTTTTGAACTAACCAATTCAATTGTCTGTGCAGAAAGTCGGTTACCTCTCCTTATGCACTTCATTATCCCTCTCTATCAATTTACGTGGCCTACCACTTCATGGCAGAGTTGCTGTTGTTCCCTAACTCTTCCATTTTGTTATGATAGAGCTGAAAGTTGACTTTGGAATATTTAGGAGTGAGGACATTTCCCGACTGGATTTGTTGCACAGGTGGCATCCTTTTGACAGTTCCGAACTGGAATTCACTGAGCCCCTGAGAGCGGCCCATTCTTTCACAAATGTTTGTAGAAACAGTCTGGATGCCTAAGTGCTTGATTTTATACATCTGTGGCCTGGCCAAGTGATTAGGACACATGATTCTGATCATTTGGAAGGGCGAGTGAATACTTTTGGTAGTATAGTGTATGTTAAAAGTATTTCTCAGCATTTCTGATGATATGGATATGGTAAAAGGAGTATAGTTGTATAGCGCTTTTCTACCTTCTTTAAGGGCCAAATTGCTTTAGTCAGTGCCATTCACCCATTTACACACTGATGTTTATGATATGAAATTAAAACATAATAATAACAATAACAATAAAATACACGTTTATCACATCTGTATAATGTTAGCTGACTTTTATGTCCAAATTTAAGTTGCAAAGTTTCACCTCAATTCTGGATAAGATACATTCGAAGTCCAGCCCAAAGGCACAATGACAACGCCTTTTTAAAGAAAAAAAAAAGCAAATGAATGTCTCATTTATTTGATCCCTAAAAGGGACAATAATGCTTTAAGCTCAAGAAATATTGAGCTTAATATATAATATATATAGAATTTATAAATAATGAGTGAGTTTTCTGGTTCCCTGATACTTGATTGTCAAACCTAAAGAGTTTGACAACAATGTCTTATGGCAGCTTCCAATGAAGTTAGAACACGTCAGGTCTATTTGTCTTTTCTTTTATAACAACTTGTTCCAATTTATTCAGTTGGTTTTCTGAGTATAAATATTAGACTTGAACCCGTGGAGGCTGAGATTCTCAATATTACTAAAAAGAGGGAGTGCCAGTCACAAATATTTGGGCCCATGTAGGAACTGTATTTTTATAGTTGAAAGCTTGTCTCATTTGCCAACTTCTGTCTTTCACCAAGTGTTACCAGAAACAAAGAAAAGAACAAAAAAAGAAGAAAAGTAGACATTTACACTCTACTTTTTCTGGGTAGCCAAGTTCTTTACAGAAAACTGATCTTAAATTCTTGTAATATTTATGTAATTATGCTAATATAATGCATAACAGACATTATTTATTAGTACAGTTTTATTGTTCTAAGTTTTATTATCATCTTCTACAATACATCATGATGTATTTATGATATTCAGCAATTCTAGATGGATTCAATCAAATCCGATGCACAGGTCTGTTTCCTTGAAACAAGCAAAAAAAAAAGTTAGAAGTGAAAGTCTCTTTTGATTAAATGTTCTGCTCACTGCATTCCTAGAAGCATGACATTGACTGGGTTTTTGAACCAGCATCTGAACTCATCTGGGTGAACCCATCTGTAAAAGGAAATGACAGCAACACATGATTTTTCCCAATGTCATGCAATAGTGATTAAACAGAACTACAAACACAAGAGGTCAAAGTAAACTTTCTCTAAAGATTGGGTAACCTCAAGGATGAAAGCAGAGTAAGAGGCTCATAGATCTCTGATCGAACTGTTCCTGCAGTTCGATTCTTGATAAACATCACAGAAGCAATTGATAGTTCAGACACGCTTTTTGCAGCTTAGTTGGTTGACATGGTTCTGAATTTAGAATTCAGCAAACTTGGAATAAGAATAGACAACAATGAAACTCAAGTCAATCCAACATTTTTGGAGCAAATAATTTTGCCCATTGTTTTTGAGTCCCCCCCCTAAAAACTACACGCAACTCTGATTGATAAGTTTAAAAATGGTAGAGTGGATGTTCCTACTCATTATTTTTGTCAAACATGGCAAGCTTAGTCCCTTCGCTGGTGTGATCTCTCTTTGTGGATTTAGAGTGTCCTCTATGCATACAACTTTCATTTCCAAACAGTAAAATGCACATGTTTATGTAAATAAACCAAAATAACCAGACTTGGAAATTAAACCAATTTTGTATTTGCATGTGCTCAACCATTTCTGTGTGTGTGTGTGTGTGTGTGTTCCAGTGTGTCTGAGCTTCAGTGTGTGGGTGTGGAAGTGACACTGGCTGTCAGACAGTAAAGTGCTGTGAGGAGTCAAGGGGAGGTATGGCCCTGCTCTCAGACGCTGTGTTCTGTGACCTCGGACCATCATAAATCTCCAAGTTCCCTCATTCTAGTGTCAAATTGAGCGGTGCTCGCCGGCAATTAGAAATTTTGTGTTGCATGAGCAAATAATGTTGCACCCCCACACCACAGGAATAGGCCATCTATAGAGTTACAATAATTCAACAAGGGGGAATGCTGGCACAACAATAAAAAAATAAACAAAAAAATCTAAAGCTTAAAAAAAATTAATAATAATAATTTGAATGATACTTTCTTTTTATTGATTAATTTATATTTCCTGTTTGAATCATGTTTGCAAATTTTGTACATTTCATACTTTTTAGCAAAAAAAAATGGATTAAGCTCTTTTGTTTGGTTTTTCTGTTGCTTCCTTGGTTCTTGTCATGGTTTCTTTTCAGTACTTGTGATTTTTCTTCTGGCACAATTACATCAGGTGTAAGTTTCATAGTTTCAAGTTTCTAATTATCCACATCTGTTTTTTTTTGGGTAATTATCTTCAGTGTAGTAATGTGTCTGGTTTTTAGTTTTTGATTTTTTTCTGTTAGGTCGTCTGTTTTGTCATGTTTCTCCTTAATTTTGCATCCTTCTCCGTACTGATATGTTGTGCAGTTTTTCATCTAATTATCTGTTGTAGAGGTTCCCACCTTTTTTTGTTGTTTTTTTTTGTTATTTGTTTGTGCCACAGCTCATTTTCCTGTCAGACATACAGATTCATAGCAATAAATAACTAGAATCTTAAGAAATTGCAGCACATGCTCCAATCAATAATCCAGATGTGTAAAGATATAGCGTTTCTAATGACAGTTTTCAACTTGAAAATACTTGACAGGGTTAACTGGTTGAATAACTTCTCTGCAATTAAGCTTTTTAAATTGCATCTTCACATCAAAACTAATTGACAGATTTAAAATCAATGAAATGTGAGGATTGGATTAATATGGAATGAACAAACTTAAAGAGAGTGTCACTTTATTGAGTCTGACATCCCAAAGATCATGTTTCCTAAAGATTTTCTGCTTTAATAAAAACTCAGCTGATTCTGTTGTAAGCAGACTAACACTTGTAGCATGTGGTATTAATATTGTAACTTCAAATCCATATACCTGCTAACAGTAATCACTGTCACGGCCTCATGCATGCTTTATTTGGTCTAGGTTTTGATCAGAAGTGCTCTGCTCTGTGGCCTTATGAGACTTTGGCAGCAAAGAAACCAACTCCTTTGCATGCTTCTGCTGCATTTATTAGCCCATTTCATAAGGACCTGCATAGAGATTTACTGCTAAGTTCATCTTGAAAGCTTTTTTATTGTTGTAATTTTAACCCCAAAAGAATGTAGTTAGTACCAACGGAGGCATATATAACACACAGGAGCCTTGCCAAACTGTGGTTTTTAATACACATGCACTCAACGTTGGACAGCAGAGAAGGATCATTTAAGGCAAAAATACACACATATTCCCACACATCCCAGCCGCCCTTGAGGCAAAACACTACAGCTTCCTCAGGTCTGCAGGATTAAAATGCAGGATTACTAAATGTGTCGCTTTGTAGTTTGAGGATTAACTGTCTTTTTCCTTCCATTAACGGCACACACATCTCACACACACATGCATGGCATGTAATGCCAATTCAAGCTCAGTCAATTACACATAAACAAGCCAACACCAAAAACGGGGTCATTGCAAATATTTCTGTTGACTTCCAAAGAATCATTTCTCCCAAGCTTCAGAGAATTCATTACTATAGTGCTGCTGAACGCATTGCTCAGAGAAATGAACATGAGATCCAGTGAGTAATTGACTGAACCAAAACAAAAAAAGCGGATCCATCTTTTGGTTTCTACAAAATATGTCCAGTGTTGACAGTTTTCTTCTTGGGGCCTAACACCACGCACGTATCCGCCACACCAGGACTTCCAAGAGAGACATCCTTCTGTTGAAAGGGCTCACAGGTTTAGTTTGTTTGACAAAGGAGTTCATACTGTGGAATTTAAAGAGGTTCACTCTGTGGAATTTAAAGTCCCAGGGTATTGGAGTGGGGTGGAGCAGAGCAGCATAAATGGAGCGAGCCCTTCGAGGCGGCTGACTCTCCGAAGTGATCCCACCAAGTTTAATCCTTGACATCACAAGAGGAAAATCCCAGTGCTGCCAACACTGTCTCCTAGACAGCCTATGGATGTAGGGCAGCTCAACATTGTTTCCTGAATTGAAAATGGGCCATTGTATGGGGTGGATCAGAACAGACTATAGGTGTCACTGAAACTTGTAGTTTTGTTGAAACTGAAATATTTCCTGTTTTGGACCCCAAAAAATAGTGATAGATCGTTAGACTAAAATTTTCCTGAATAAACAACAAACGAAACTTTTGTTTATTTTGTAGAGACTTTTGAAGCCTACTCCAATCATATTTTGATCTTTTGCAATAATGTTCCCAGTGGTCTTTGAAAATATGAATGTGCTGTTTTAACAATAAAAAAAAACTGTAGTTTCTGCAGAGTGGCAGGACTCCTTCAGAAATTCGCGTCTGACTTGTGGCCGGGACTGTTGGCATGGGGTAACCCTGCTCTTGCTTCCCTACACCTTTCTGTTTCACACTCTCCCGCTAGCTTAGAGCCCCTCACAACCCCAACCTAACAATGCTGGTGCAACAAAAATGACAAGCAGTTTTGGTGCTATCCAGCTTTACAGTGTTGAGACAGATTCCTGCTCAGATGAGGAAAACAAAAACATATGTGGAGATAATTGTCTGCAAGTGGATGCATCAGAATGCTGCAGAGCAGGGAGCTTGTGGCCTGCCCACCTTCCTTGAACCTACAAGCTTTTTCCAACAGCATTTTTTCGTCTGCTCTTATTCACAACAATTTCAATAGAGAAATACTCAGAAATGATATGCATAATTTTCTTTATTACATATGTCATCCTTAATGAGAAAAATGTCACAAGAACATCTTAAAAACACCACAAACACCATTTTCATTGTGGATTTTTTGAGCAGGGTCTGAAATGTCTCTTTACAGATCTTGGTTTTGCTTCATTGCATTTTTTAGTTCTTGTAAACTGTATCGCTTCCTGTGCACCAGAATGGCCAGAGATCCCCGGGCAAAAGCTTTCTCCCAGTAAAAAACAATAACCTTTTATCTACAAATATTTCCCTATTTGCTCCTCGAGCGATTTGCCCTTAAACCAGCATTGCATGCAAGGCCAACCATCAAAGCAGCAAAGCAGTTAATAGGTAAACGTGGACAAACAGTGGCCTGTTTCACTGCTTCATGCCCACACAGGTGCATTCACTTATGCTCCAGGTGCACTGATCTCATCTGCCCCAGCCAGTGTAACGCAGCAAATCCAGATTATGCTTGGCCCTTTACATGTCAAAACATCTGTCAATGTTTGGCAATCCTGCAGACTTCTCCCTCACAAGAACTCCCCATCTGCCTAAAAATGAACTTGGTAAGAAAGGATTTGGTTGGAAATGTCCTTGTGTTTGTTAGATGCTTTCATCTAAATGTGGTTTACAATTCTAAACATGAAAGACTTAAAGTTATAAGAAATCTACCATTTTTTTTTTTATGGAACCCGAAGAAAATCAAACAAAGTGATGCATAATTTAATTGTTGACTGAATTTTCTTGTGTGTGCTGTAAAAAAAATGATACTTTGTTTGAAATTATTTTATTTTGTTTTTCAAGACAATCCTAATTGATTTCTCAAGTTTTCAAGTCACATATAGTGAAAACAAAACCTGTCATTTTATAACTGCACAGGTTTGTAGAATATCCCTCTACGCTCTTTTTTTTAAAAATTACTTTTGTTCTTTTTGCATTTAGGAAAACTTGTCAACCATTTCCATTTGCATAATGTTTGATTACTTTCATTTTCTCTATTGCTCTTTTTTTATATTGACAGGTTAGTTGTCAAAGAGTTATAGGGATCTGGTGGTTTCCTTTAGTTTACTTGTTTTTCTTTGCCAGAAGGATTTTTTTTCTTTTGCTCTGAGGTTTGCTGGATTTATAAAGGTTGGGTTTGAGTTGCCAAATTACTTGCTTTTTCATTACTTTTATTTTGAGTTTGGTTTCTACTTTTTCTTGGTCAAATACTCTTTTCTTTACCCTGTTGCTTCACCTTTCCAGTTTATGGAGTTGCTATTTATTTTCTTAGTTTCACATTGACTTCCTGCTTAGAATGCATGTGTCCTGCAATTCAGTACTACAACACAAGAAAACGTAAAGGATCTTTTGCATTTATGGTTCATGCTGCTCTTTGACTGTAGGATTATGGTACATGTTCTCACGAACAGATGACAGGATTCAGTCGTTAATCGCCACCATCCTACAGGGCTACAATGTGTCGAACTGAGATGCTAAAAGACAATTTATAATTCACCTTGAAATAAATGCAATGACAGAAGGCTAGTGCTGCACTTTAGTGATATTAGTGTCCATTGTCACATATGGCCTTATAGCTACTCCAAGAGGATATTGACCCAAGCAAGGCACGCCTCCCTGCCTTTATGAATCTTATCGGAATGTATGAAACTGTGGATTCCAGTGAGAGTGATATTTGAGCCAACTATCCTGAGTCATTTATCATCAATGTAGGAAGTGAGATACAGATATCCATTAAGAGAAGGTAGATTCACAGTTCTCTTGAGACCATTTATGTGAGCAAGAATGTCCAGAGGAGGTCATCTCTTTTGAAACAGCCTTGAACCTACCTTGATATGTCAAAGCTTGCATTTTAGATAATCTACTAAAGAATTTTGACAGAAACCAAATAGGCTCTCTTTATAAAAGATATCTGACATAAAGATTCAATGCTTTTAGCTTTAAATATAGAGGCAAACTTTACTAATGAATTGATTATTTGACACATTAAGAACATTTACTTAAATTTTAAATGAAAGTACTTTTCATTTTGAAAATATTGAAATATTGAGTGAAATAAAGAAAAAAGTTTGAAGCTGTAAGACCAAAATCTTAAAACAAAAGCTATATTCAGTGATCTTAGCTAATTACCTCAGTTAATGGTTTGAAATGGTATCCCCTTATAAACTGAGATATCCTAATCAGAATATGCACTTGGTTTATTTACATCTAGAAATAAATTACTTTTTTTAGACTGGCTGAAGTAAGCATCCGTGTTTGTAATGTAGAGATACAGTGGTCAATCACTGATCGGAAGGTTGTTGGTTCAGTTTCTGCCCACCCATGTGTCAAGGAATCCTTGGGCAAGACACTTACACTTGCATAGCTCCTGGTGGTTATAGGTTGGTGCCAGTGTTCGGCAGTGGAGCCACCATCAGTGTGTGTATGAGTGACTGTAAAGCACTTTAGGCCTTATTAGAATCTAGATAAGTATATGACATTTTCAAACCTGTTTTAACATGAATTTTTTTAATTCACACAAAACATTTTCCATTTATCTTCAAACAATTATAAATAGGAATGTACAATTTGACAAACCTGCTTTTGTTATGATCGATCAACACAGAGCTCCACGTATTGCTCGTAAACAAAAAAGACTGTCCTATCATAAAATCTTCCAAAGGGGAAAAAAAAACTCACTGATAATGATAATTTTTTGTCAGACAGGAGGTTGTTAGAGAATAACCTGATTAGAGACAGAGTTTTAAGCACAATGCTTTGGCACATCCAGGGTGATGTATACATTTGACTTTGATGTTAGCATCTTTTGGAATGCAAAGAGATGGATTTAGGTCACTATGAGTGAGTTAGGTGCTTAGGAAACCTGTGTGCTCTATTTCTGTCTTAATGTGTGGTGTTCATGAGGAAAAGTACTTTTGGATTCTAAAGGACTGCCTGTATAGCCTAAATCCATAGCTTCTGTTTATGCTTTAAGCTTTTGATAGAGTTCTAAAAATTCTCTTTGATTTTTCACCTCACCGTTTTCAGTCCACTGACCTTTTGGAAAAACTTGGCATCTGCATTTGCCAGCTTGCTTGTCTGTGTTTTTGACAGCTTGTTTATGAAAAAAAAGCTTCCTTGCCTCTGATTCTTTGTTGGCATGGTAAACAAGCAGAGGGAAACCTTCAATTCAATTTGCCATAGTTTATCTCCACTTGCCCCTGTGAAACAGGCACACAATAACACACAGGCACACACAAACCCTGTTATCCAGTTTCTGAAGTGTGCCAAAACTGGCTTCCATTAAAAAAAGTGAAAAAAAAAGTTTTTGTTTACTTGTTTTTGTCATTCTCAATTCACATTGGAAGTGTTAAAATCAAAAAATTTGAAACATAACTGAAAGAATAAAATAAAAAATAAATGCCAAAGATGGCTCTGCTTTCTTCAACAGTGAATACTGGGTGTTCTAGAAGGATGAAAGATTGAAGAAGGATCCATGCAATATTGTGATTTTTAGATGATTAATCGCATTTCAAGTAGGAAAATCAGCCTCTGGTGTTAATTACTGTACTACCAGTTACTGATTATTTTTGGTACTTAAAAGTTCTTCAAATTTGGTCTTTTATTGGTATTTTCTTTTCTTTTGATGTGTCCATCTGTTCGACGGGTAATTTAGTCCGTTTTTGTTCAAAGCAGACACCACTGCTGCCACTTGTCAGGTTTCTCCAAGTTGTCTTGACGGCATACTGAGCTGAAATAGAAGTTCCCCATCTTCTTTGAAGCTCTCAAAAGTTTTAATGAGGGATCATCGATTGTTTCATGCTCTGTTTGACCTCCTCACCCCAATGTAATCTTTACTGAAAAAGGCAAATATTTTTTTGATAACTTGTTTAAGATCACTATCATTTCTGTTCTGGTTACAAGAAGTCCCTGGCCCTTTAGGTTGTGGTGAATGTGTTTTTTTTTCGTTTCATTATTATTATTTTTTTCTCTACGATCTAAACATCTTAAAGACTTCTTTCCTTACAGAGAAGCAATGACAGTGGCATGAGTGCCTGTATGTGCCTAGAGCCCCTCTGACCATCACTAAGTTACGACGGAGTTTTTGGGCCACAAAAAAAAAAGTATAATTACGAGATTTTATCTTGTAAATTTAGGAGATAAAAACTCGTAAATTTAGGAGATAAAAACTCGTAAATTTAGGAGAAAAAATCTCCTAAATTTACGAGATTAAAGTGGAAGTGAGCATGCAGAGCAGCAGGTGAAAGCCGCGCAGCCGCAGAGCAGACCGACTAAACTTTGTTGAACAGGTGAGCTGAATGTTTATTGATAATGTTCCAAATGTCTGGAAGCTCATTTGTTTGATTTAGGATTCATTAATGTTTTATTTATTGATGGTTGGTTTGCAGGATCTCTGCAGCCCGATGAAGCCGTCGTCGGTGTCCCTGCAGCTGTCCGCTTGAATTCTTTCTTCCTCCACCAAAGACAAGACTCTACGTCTGTGTGACGCTACCATCACACAAAAGGAGGAGCACTTTTTTGGCATTTTCAACGTTCTAATGCTAATATAAAAGCCTATTTTCATTCCTCTTTATTGTTTTATGTAGAAACGGGTCGCTTCATCTGCAGGAGGGGGCGTATGTAACACTGTTTACTTCCGCATTGGTGTTCGGATGACAGCTTCATGACGTAATGAGACAAATGAACTTCAGGTTATGTGAATGAAAAGGAAAATAAAGGCTGCAATGGTCCACTACACCCAAACATGTCTCTGAGCTCCTTATTTTACAGATGAAACTCCGCTTTACTGACACTGAACCCCGGAAAGACGGCTCCACGTGCAATAATCTGATTTTGAGTCGCCAAAAGGTTCCGAATCTCTTTGTTTTAAACCTATAATCCGGAAATAAAGCTTCACAAAAGGCTCCACATAATTCATCTTCAAGCTAGGCTCAGATAAACGGACAACTTCGGTGTTTTCTCCTTAATCTACGACTTTTCTCGTAAATTTAGGAGATAAAAACTCGTAATTTTAGTTTTTTTGGTGGCCCTAAAACTCCGTCGTACTAAGTACCAAAGTGTCAATACAATTTTTTTTTTTGACAGTTGTTGTAGGTATTGACTTCAACAACTGAACAAAGGTAAGTTAGGAAAAAAAAAAAAACCTTCTATTGTAATATATTTATTTATGCAATAGGACTAGCACAGTTCTGTTTCCATATGAAATGTGAAAGAGCGGGCGGAATAGTAATGACCTATATTGCTTTTTATGAGAATTTACAACAAGAGACCGGCTCAGTGCTGATGCCTTTCTGTTTTCAACAGCCTAATGTACCTTTTACAGATTTCTTGTCACTTTTAGAAATACACTTTATGAGTTTTGAGCTCGTTTTAACCTAAGAAAATTGCACAAACTCGTACATGCAGGGTGGGAACTGAGCCTTTATCTTGCAGGAGGTTCTGACGGGTTTTACCTGAATAATACCTAGCAGGCAGGGTAAACAATGATGTGACCCTGGGTAGAATCCGGTTTAAACATGAGTTTGTGTATTTTTGGACATATGTAAAAAGAGGGATTTGGCTCCACTTTTTCCACACCTTAAATTTGATTGTTACGAAGAGTTTCATTACCGTTCTAAGCTTGTTATCCTTTGTGCATCCAGTTCTATTGCAGGTTAGGTGTCGCTATGTTAACAATGTAATTTGCACCATATGGTGAAACCACTTCACACATGCATATGATTGAGAAAACTAGTGTGGCTTGAATAAAAAAAAAAAAAAGTGAGCAGTATGACAGAGCTGTGAGAAGAGTGTGGCTTTTATGTTCGACTTACGAAAAATAAAAATACTTTACAGATAAACCAAATAAAAGCTTTCTAATTGAGGGGAAAATTATTTTGTGTAAACATGTTTGTGTGTAATAGAGGTACAAGGTAAAAGCATTGCATATTTACTGGTTGTCACCTTTTTGTTATTCATCTTCATCTTTAGTCTCTCCCACAAACCCTTCCACTTGCCTAAAATTCAGCAGCTGGGATGACTAAGGACCCCCCCCCCCCCCCATCTATTTACAAACCCCACCTGTCTTTTACAAACTCTACAGGCTACCAAAATCCAGAATTGAATTAATTCTCCTTCCAGACCTTTATCGTATTTCCAGGATTCAGGGGTTGTCTTAAAAGTTTTATCTCACAGTTCCCTAAGTCCATGTCAGCAATACTGATTCATATTTGTGGAAAAAATCAAGAGTCTTTAAATCTAAACTATGAGGAATAAATTTATAATTTCTTTAATTTTAAATTTAAATCTTCAAGATAATATAAAAGAATCCTCAAATTCCCATATTTAAGAGACCATTCAAAATGTATACAGCTATTCTGTATTTATTCAAAAATAAAGATTTCTTTGGGTATTTTTTTGTATTGTATTAAACACTGCAACATCGATACAAATGGATTTTGTAAGTCTAAACTTAATAAAGTTTGAAAATTAACATGTTTATGCATTTTTGCTGGTGGCAGGAAAACAAACCGTAAAGTGGAGTGATCTGTTAACTACCTTCCTGTTTACTTTTTTGAAATGCAATTGTTTGTAACATTTTTTTTCGTACAAATGTCTGTTTTTTTTCCACTACTCTTCCCTTGAAATCCCCAAAGAGGTTCTTTAAAAAACGAAAAAAACAAAAGGAAACCGGTATCCAATCTTCTCCGTCAGATTTGTATGTTTTATTTTTTCCAAGCACAGTAATACTCGTACGGAAAATTACTTATATTTATGTGCATATTATAGCTGCAGACTAACGAGTGCATTCGCGTCTTGTTTGCACTGGAAGCATTGAAATGAAACGTGTAGCATTGATGTGAGGATACAGACTTTGATAACATTAATTCAAAGTTGTTTATTTAATGTCATGCCCTTTTCATCTAAACAGTAACAACCTATATATTCCACAACTCAGAGTTTAAATAATGACACATAAGTATGATATGATCAACCCTCTAGCTCTGAATGTAATTGTGTTTTTGATGCTTGTAGCCTTTTGAGCCTGATGACAGTAATTAAAAAGAAAGCAAGGACCTCATTAACTAAATTATCTTATTGCTGGGAAGCCACTGGGTTAAAAGCCTTCCCTGAATGAGCTGATATTCTTCATCATGATGTTCTGTAGTTTACTGGAACCACTGTAAGAATCCTCTGAATCCTTCTTTTTACATTGTATTTTTTTTGTTTTTAGTTATTGGCTCTAAATATTTACACAGTAAGCTGGTTCATTGTTAATTTAAGGTAATGTGTGTTTCATGCTTTTTGTCGATGTTATTTTTTCTTTCAAGTTTACTGATAAAAAGACACTTAAACTGGCCATAAATCTATCCCAGCCCCCCATGATCTGGATTCATTTTGATGATGGATGAGAGTAGAAAAGACTCGGGAGGGAAGTTGGAAGTTGAATCTGTCTATTATTTGGATCTCTGTGTCGTGGCTGGTTTCTGGCATGGTCAGTTGTTACTCCCGTCTACAGCAAGAGCCGAGCCAGAATCCTGGAATGGGGAGTAAGAGTGTTGACATGACAGCTTGATGCCATCTGGGCACTTGGATTGACAAAATGATGGAGATAACTCTCTGTGCAGTTCAGATGGACAGAAAAATGTCCCCAGCTCCTGCTGTGGTGGCGGCACCAAACCCCAGAATTGGAGATGCATGGGTCCAAGCTCAATTTTCAGAAAAATGTTTTTTTTTATTTTTTTGTTTTTATTTCTTTTTTGAAAGAGGATTCTAGTGATTGGATTCACATTCACAGAGTATACTGGCTTTTGGCCATAAACTCATTCTGGTATAAATTAGCTTTTGCTTCCTGCCATCCAGGTCCAGTAGAACCACCTGCCAAGTGTCAAATGCTGGGGGGGGAAAAGTAAATGTTGACTAAAAAAACTATATTCTTGATAAAGGCCTGAGATCATGATTGTGAGGGAAAATGAATGCTTGAATGTATCTGATTGATCTTATTATTTATTATATATTTCTATCAAGAGCTATGTATCTCCAAGGTAATGTTTCTACATTTGGAATGCATGCACTATTTTTTTTAAGTTGTTTAAAAGAAAACAATAAAAAAAAAACGTTTATTACTGTTAATTGCAGTGTCATTTTTTTCCAATATTTAAAGTTTTTACACTGGTAATTTAAAAAAAATTGAGGATACATGCAGAGAACATTCAAACACCACAGACAAAAGGCCCCTGCAGGAATTTGAACCGAGGATTTCTTGTTTTGAGTAAGTGCAAATGACTGCAACGCCATGCAGCACCATGAGGGGATATTAATCTGACAAATTCCCAGTGCCTAATTGGCTTTTTTTTCAAATGAAAGTATATAAAAATATTATTGAAGGTGCATCTATTCTTAAAAATCAAACAAAATATTTTTCTTTTTTTCCAAAAAATATGGATTAAAATAGGATGCTAACAGGCCTTATGACTCAACTTTGTCCCTTTCCCATCACCATTGTCAAGCACTTAGATTAACTTAATTGTTCACTGTGTTTGATGTGGAAAAAAAAGTACTTGTTGAGATCTAAACAAGAGTGTTTGCAACACTTTAAGATATTATTCAGATTATTAAACCAGTAAAGACTTTGATCTACAAATAAAATGTTTTCATACCAGTAATGTTATAGTGTAACTAAACAGTGAATACATCTGTAAATACTATTAAAAATATTGGTCTCATCCTGGTTGGTCTATTCATTGTTCAGTAACTTTCTAGGTTGTTTTGATAATTATGTTGACCGTTTATTTTTTTAAATAGTCTGAAGTCTAATAATTTTTTTATTAGGCAGTTTTTAAGACTACATGTAAAAGGATTTTTCACAAGTATCTAAGAGGCACTTTTTTTTTTAAGCTTGGAAAAGAAATTCTTGTCGTAATCCATTAAGATGGCTAGTTGTCTTAGTTTTTAATTACTTTTTTGATCAAATGCAGATGATTTTAAGCTATCCATAATGTAAAGAGAAATACGCATTTACTCTTAATGTTTGTCTGGTGCTTAAAAAGAGGAAAAATGCAGCACAGCATTTTAAACAAAGATGAGGTAATAAGAACATAAAGCCACAGCTTGGTTTTAGCTTTGAAAAATATTCCATTATTAGGTTTTTTCTACCTTCCTTTAAAAACGTGTCTAATCTTTTAGTCTTCACCCTAGGCCTAGATCATGGCCATTTTTATTATGAGAACAAAGCAGAGCACTTTATATTATGGCATAACCTAAGAAGCAAATCTATTGGCCTCAGGTGAAATAAAGGCATCTGGAATGTGTGCTATCAGATCAGGTAGTTCCCTTTCAGCCCCGCAAGGCAAAAAAATGAATAAATAAATAAAACTCTCCCAATCTAAATACAATCCCTTTACCCACTCAACAGACTTCTATTGAAAAGTCACAGATTAGATCTCTGTACATACTAGTTACAATTAGATGTGTGTTACTGATTAACCAGCAATAAGTGGAAAAGGTATCGGATGCTGGATCCTTGATGGACTGCTTACACCCCCCCCAGGCCAGTCAACATTTGCTATTAGAAGTAAGAATTCCTTTAGAAATGTTACTGAACTATCTTCATTTTATCTTCAGGCAAATAAGCAATATTGGTTATAATAGGGCATTATACATCACAATTCCAAACACATCACAGCAAAATTATGACATAAGTAAATAGTCAAATTATTGTTTTAGACGCTACGATGAAGTAAACAGAAAATTTTACTTTATTAAAAAAAATGTTTTACTTTGCACCCAAATTAAAGTAACACAGATGTTTTGGGCATCAGTGAGGTCCAATTGTTGTATTTTGAACAATGCATAAAAAAAGCCCATATAATTGTGTGAAATTTTCCAATGATGCAACATTAGTTAAAAAAATTGAAAAAATTAAAATTAGTTTAGAATTAAAATTGATGTTTAAAAATGTTTTAAAGTAAAAAAAAAAAAGGAAAAAAAAAGCTCTTGTGTCCTGGTACTTTTCAGGTATGACTATCAGCTTTTCCGCTGATTGACATGAATCAGCTCACAATGACAGATTAATTGGGATTTGCTCTTCTTTCCAAAAATACTCTGAGATTCTCTTGCTTGGGCATACTTTCAAATGATTCCCAAAACATAATGTGTTAAAAAGCTAACCAATTAAATATCTACCACAATAATGGCAAAAGAATGGCAATTACTATTTTGACTTGGACAGTATTTACGTCAATAACATCAATGAGAATAGACAACATTAACAAACATTGCTGTGGGAAAATATTTTAAAGCTTTTGCTCTCTCCAAAGACTTATGTTCTTCAAATTTTAAAGCTAGATCTGGATTGGTATTAGCAAAAGCATCAAGCTCAGTAAAAAGAGGTAGCATCCAGAAAATGAAGACCAAAAAATTTATGAATATGGTAGCGGACAAATTCGATAGTACATTAGCTTTTTTTTTTTTCTTCAACAGGCCCATGAGGGAAAAATATGCCCAAATGAAAGCCACAGAAAATACTACTTCTCCTATGACAACTGCTCAATAAATTAGAAAAACCAAACCAATTCAATTTGAATTTTATTTATATAGCCCAATATTATAGTTGTCAACGGGCTTCACACTGGTGATTATACAAAACATAAAAACAATAGATGATTGCTAAACTAATCAGATAATGCTAAACTGGGCATCCCTGCCTTTAGCCCCTCCATCTCAGTAAGATAAAAAAGAACAAACCTCAGGGATGAAGGAGGGATCCTCTCCCAGGACCGACAGGTGATCTACCAGAACTCTGAAAGAAGAATTGGTTTATCTAACTCTACAACTACATGTTTGACTAGTGTAGCAGGAAGGCTTCATCCAGATGGAACTGAGTGTGCGAGACAAGCCTATGAGTTAATGAACTCAAATATATAAATGTATGATTATCATTATTAACAGCAACACTGACTAAAACTGAAGTTATATTCCACTAATCACTATTTTTGCATTTCTTATTCAAATATACAGTGCAAAACAGTGGGGTATTGGTCAGTATGTCCTCATGCTGTTTCCTGGAAAGACTACAAACACTTTTGGTGAGGGTAACAGATTTCTGGCCCTACTGAGTGCCATAAACATAGAAACTTTGGGGGGGGGGGCACTGGGTGTGAGAACGCCTGGTGTGGAACACTTAAAATGAATCATATGGGCCAAAATCTGTAATCCAATGACCTGGCAAACATTCTTTTGTAAACAAAATTAATGGATGCAAATAAGATAAAGCATGATGACAATAGCATAAACTCAAAAAAAAAATATTTATTTCAATCATTACTTCTTATTTTACAAATTGAAATTAAGGGATTTTTTTAATGTAAGTTTATTTGCTAATAGAAGCATCTTTATTTCATTAGAGAACATCTAACGACAAGATCTGTTTGATAATAAAGAACTTACCATTTTGTCCTGCAAACTCTGTATCATTCCTTAGTCAAAACAGACACCTTTTTATTTTTTTTACAGGCCCAGCAATTTTTCAGTATTATAAATTCTTTTGAGATCAAATTCTCCTGGAACAGTCATAAATAAACTGCAGTATAGTACAATCTGCATCTGCTTTTTAAATCATAATGCGTAATACAGACAAGTACCCCATTTTAAAGTCTGTGTGACCAAGACTGTTTCTTGGTCATGATTGTAAAATGTAAAAAAACTTGAATGTAGCTCTGTAATTTAAAGGTTTTACAGTCTTCTTAGTGTTTTAATGAAGTTTGGGAGGTGGTCAAAAAAAATGAATGTGCTGAAGTTTTTTAATTAGTACAGCTCTTAAATAAAACAAAAAGAGGAGTTTGATTCTTGGTCCAAGTATGAAAGATGATTTTTTTTTCTGCACAACACAAAGAAATCCTCTAAACCTTGGATAAAAAGGAAAACTATGGTAATAAAAAGGTTTTAAATAAATCCACTAACATACATTTAAATAATGTCCAGACAGATTACCAACTGTACTTTCTCTGAAATATGAGATTTACAGAAAAAGAGTAATATATATTAGAGAAAATTCTCTGCTTCTTTTACAGAAAAAATAGGAAAAAATTGAGAAGAGAAACATTCTTTTGTTTTAACTTTCATGCAATGTCACAATTCAGTTGTAGTTTATTTATTTAATTTTAATCATTAAACCCCCAAGATATCCAATACCCTAAAGAATTTTTGCCATTTACTTTTGATTTTGTTTCCCCAAAAATTTATTGTTCAG
Organism: Oryzias latipes; assembly: GCF_053564925.1. NCBI lineage: Eukaryota > Metazoa > Chordata > Actinopteri > Beloniformes > Adrianichthyidae > Oryzias > Oryzias latipes. The sequence goes on from NC_136240.1 coordinate 14,466,539, forward strand.
AAAAATACATTTTATACAAACTAGAAACCCACTGATAAACTGACTTTCCAGACTAGATTAGGTTTTTCGTATCCGTTTTCTGTCTGCTCCTGTTTCATTTTTTTCAGTCATTGCCACTTTTTTTTTTTACTTGCGATACCGTAATTTTATTTTGACATAAAACTGGATAGCAGGTGTTGTCTTATCTTGACAAAAATCCCGGCAGATACAAAGACACAGTCTGGTCTACCTTCACACAGCTTTTCATCATCTCTTAATTGGCCCATCTGCAGTCGAAAAACACTGGATTCACTTGAACGACTTGGCTCTTTGAGTGGAGAAAGACTCATGGTGACCTCTGCAGTCTTCCAGTGACCCTTGTGTCTGGCAGAATTCTTTTTTTCAATTTTTTTTTTTTTTTCATTTTTCTCACCATAGTCTTTTTTTTTAGAGCCAAATGCTTTGTTTGAGTGTGTCAATGCCAAACTCACACAAAAGAATCTACAACACATTTTGTGTGCCTGTTTGCATTTGATGATTTTAGTTGTTGTTTTTTTTATTCTTTTGAGGGAGGGGTGCATGTTAAAGGCTAGACAAAAAAGAACTCAGAAATGTAATACATGTGAGACAAAATTGCTCCTTGCATTTATCTTTTTTTTGGAAATTGACCCAAATAAAAAATTAACTAACTTTCCAAGATAACCTTCTCAACAATGTTGTTTGATCAGGTAGATAAATAATTCTCATTTACATCCCTGGTAAAGTTTAAAATTATTCTCTAATAATGTAATATCCATAACTTTAGATTCAATTCACATTTCTATCACTTTTTAATGTATATCTTGTTACACAGTAGGACTCATTTAAAAGTTTCAACTGTGCTCAACCCATATGTAGTTGGAAATGAATCTTCTTAGTTTAAACTTTAAAGCATTAATGTGAGCTCCAACATCATTGATTTTTTTTAACATATTCTTATGTGATGTGGAGACTTTTTTTCTTAGAGGTTACTCTCAGATGAACTTCTTTGACTTATTTTTTTTTTTTACTTTCTTTTTATACTTTTATGAAGCCCTTTAGAAAGTGGCCTTGTAGGAAGAGCAAAGACCTAGGGGACATGCTCTGATATAAAAATCTTGCCATATTGTACCTTTTCAATGTACACTAATGAGACTACGTTGACTGTAGTTGGAACTGTTTCCACTGTTCCAACTGTTTTCACATATTCAATAGTCTGGGTTTTAAGGAGCGTACTAATTTATTTGTGTCAATACCAATGGTGGTTTTCTTGTGATGCATGGGGGTTAAATGTATAAATTGAGATGCAAGGAATGATTTCACTTCAGTTGATTGTCTTTGTCTTGCTCCTCTCTTCATTGCAGAATAAAGCTGAAACTGATCCCCATCCCATAAGTCTTAAAAACTGCCTCTATTGGGGAAAAAAAGAGCTATTGAGCTTTTAAAGCGGATTCTTGACCATTCAATTTTTAGACAGAGTTTAATGGAAAAATTAATCAATGTCATTGTGTCTGCATCTCCCTACTTTTTTTTTAATAGAGTATCAAGTTAAAATATAAAATACTATTACCTTAGTGAATGGTCAAATATTTCTGCAGTGTGGGATCATTTCAGTCATCCTTACAAATCATGTTTTTTTTTTTAGGTATGGGAATCTAGCAGGCCATAAAGATCAAGTGATAAATGACATGACATTTTTTGCCTTACGCATGACACAGAAGACTATGGTAAGGTATAGTGCAGTGAAAACGTTTTAAAGGCTTGATTGATTGCTTGTGCAAGGTTCAATCGCATCACTGCATGCTTTATCCTTGGTAAATGCCTTTAAAACCTGACTCTAGCATGAATTCGACAATGTCTACAGGCAAGGAAGCTGGGATAAAGATCAGAGGGGCCAGAGGGATCCACAAAGTGCCAGCATGACCAGAATTTGATACTGAATCTTGAGCTACTGCACAATAGAGGAAATATAGGGGGCTTAGGGACCTGACAGAGACATAATTCAATATAGCCGGAGGAAAAGATGGAAGGTAAAAATGCACACGTGAAGACACAAAGAACATCTGCACACCCCTTTAAGCAACCACTACTACTTAACAAGACTTAAAAGTATTCACAACTGGTTTGAAGGGTCAAGTTGAACACAGTAGGATTTAAATTGTTACAGTCAATAGAAAGCTTTCCTGCGGCAGAACACTGCTCTTCCTACAGTGACAATAATCCACATGTTAAAGGACATGACTGATTGTTTTTTATAGTCAGCTCTGAGGTTACTCCGGCAATAAAGGGAGTGATGAGCGAAGATCCTCTTTGTTTTCAGAGCTGTTGCTCCCACAGAGTATACCCACAACAGTTCCTCCCATTTCCGAAAACCAGATGGATCTGCAGTGGAGGAAAATCTGGAGCGCTGGTGATGAAGGAAAACTAAGTGGCTTTTCTGGCAGGTTTTATCAACAGTCTGTGTGGATAATAGCAAAATGCCCAAGAGATGAAATGTGCATTGCTTGCATGGAAAGGTGCCCGCTGATGCAAATGCATCAACTTATCACATTTTCTGAAAACTTTACCAAAGTTTAAAAGTTGTGAAGGTGATTGACTTTTCTAGGAAATAGAAAAAGGCATGATGGCATGATTGGACTTACTTTCCATCCATGCATTATCTCTGCCAGCCTTGTTTTCATTTAAAGTGTCGTAAGAGACCAACAAAGACTTCTGTGTGGTTCCCCTGATGAGAGGGATCAAAAAAAAGAATGGGGCACCGGTCAATCTTTCCCTAAATGGTACATTAAACTCTTTCAAAGTTTAGAGGCTCCTAAAGTACAGCCATGACTTTTCAGCTGTGCTCTAATTACATTCATGTCCTGGGGTCACAAAACAACCCGTCATCTTTTGTGCACTCACCACTGGGATATTGTCCCAGCCGCCTGTCACCTGTGATCTTGGCTGCCCCATTTGATCCCCTCCTATTGATACCCCTGTTTAGCAATGCCACGCTTCTTTCTGTTGAGGCATCTGACTTCTTTCACATGTCATCTGTGTTGGCTGAACTCTCCTCCTTTACCTTACTGGGTGGGTGTCAGCAAAGAATGTTGAATGAGTTGAGTGGTGATCAGCAGCCAACCTCATGTCTGGCCCCATCATCTCAGCGTGGGCATCTATGAAGGCAGCCGGTGTCTCTCATGGCCAGTAGGGTTTGGAAAATCTGGGCTTGGACATTTGCCCAGCCAAAGGCTTCCTGCCCCTGAAACATTTCAAGTTACCCCCTTTTTTAATCTAAAAGCCCATATGAGGTAGTAATGTAAATGCCGGAAACTTCCAAAGAATGAATTTGTGCAGTAAAGTTGACTAGAACGCAAATAAACTACACTTTAAGTTAGATTTTTTGTCACATGGTCAGGAAAAATACTTTCCATTATCATCCATTTGCTTTCAATGCAGTTTTTCCGCACCATTATTACTCAAAATACTAGCAAAGTCATAGTTCATGTCACAGAGAGTTATGCTTTTAATTAGAAACATCCCACAAAGTCAGTGGTAAATCCCAGTTTTATCTGACGATGTTGCTCTTAACAGAAAGCTCTTTCTACGATTCTTTTCATCTCAGAACTCTAGAATTCATGAAGCTGACAGAAATTTGACAATATAAGGAAGAAGCCATCACTGTTAGTGTTTGGTGAAAAGGTCCAAGAAAAAAAAAACTTGTTTCTTAACCTTTTAACAAATTAATAAAGATTAGATGGTTTGCACACATCATAGTAACCCAAAAGATTTCAATAAAGGAGAGAAATAAGAAAAATTTGAAAGAGTGAAGCTCAATAAAATGCTTCACATTTGTTTTTTTAAAATATGTTCAAATGTTGTCTTAAATCTATAAGTTAAATATTTGTACGAAAAGTGCATTTCAAGTATTTTAAAGACCCACCGTGCATCATGTTTTCTCTTCATAATTGGTTTAGATATCCTTTCAGTGCCACACAAAGTATTAAACACAACAGGAATCTGCTGTTGGCTCTCAACAATAGAAATTTAATACATGATAACCGCAGGATGTCTGTCTCTGTTTTGTGTTACATCCCTGTGGTTTCTTTTGACAGAGGACATCACATTTTGGATGTGAAATATGACTCCACTTGGAGGCTGCAATATTCTTTTGAAATGCATTTTAATAGTACCCTGCCACTGTCAGACAGCCTCTCTCTGGCTGAGTAAAAAGGGAAAATCTGATCAGTTTAGGAGGCTGGCCTAAGAGGAGACCAAGCCCATTGAATCGGACAAAGGAAATGTCTGATCAGCTGCTGTGGCAGTTGAATGCTGTAATGGGTAATTATTGAGGGCCTAACATTCTAATCTAAGCCTCAAAGTTCATTATTTTTTATGGGTGAAGAATAAAGAACACACTACACCACAGGCTCAACTGATACATAGACACAGCAGTATAACCTTTTTAAAGCTATTTATCTAAGAAAAAAAATAAGTGTGTTTGTGTGTAGTTACAGCATCTGTGCTTTCAAGAGCTTAGTGGAGCCTTAGTTAATTGGAAGAGAAGTCTGTTAATTAAGGCCCCTTTATGAAAATGCAATGCATATTAATAGAAAGAAGAAGCAATTTAAGTATGTGTAACTCTGAATTTCTTCCTAGCCACACTCCCATAGTAAATTGGTCCCGTTCATTATATTATTTTCCCTATTAGGAGTTTCCATGGGGGAATCTCAACACATTGTTGTGGGAAAACTGAAAATAGAGTGTTGCTTAATTAATCAGAGACCACTTAATTACTTGACTTAAAAGGCTTCCAACGAAACCTGGTAAACACAAGGGAAACATCAAAATCTACTTACTTGAAGCTCTCACACTGAAGGAATTGTATCTTAATCTCACCCATCATTAAAATGTCACCATGTATCAAAGACTTCGGTTGAATGTTTATGTGCATAAACAGACTAATAAACAACAAAGAAAATTTCAAACTTATTGTGAGGAACCATGTCAAGAAACTTACTAAGTAGAATTTATAGATAATTAAGATGTACTCATAAATTACTCATCATGCAGTCAAATCCTTCAATGTCCTGAAAAAAACGTAACCGAACGGTACACCCCCATATTCTGCTGCTTCAAAACCTGTTTGTCACATTCCTCTGTGCACCCCAAGGTGGGTAGGAAAGTTGAAAGGGTCACCTGAGAGAGGTGCTGAAAGAAGAACAGGAGGGTAGTGAATGGAGCACATTATCAGGACACATCATCAGGCTGAGATATGAGGCTCGTTCACAGCCAAACCAGCTGGCAGGATATTAGTACAAGTAAGTTTTCAACACTGATGCATCCCAGCACAAAGTTTAGTGGTCTTTTAGTTCTGTGAATCATTTGGTGAATTGTGTGTTGGCAACAATTACTACTGTAAGTATTGACAATTTGACAATTTCGTGCTAGAAAATATTGCCATTACCCAATGCAATTAGACATTTGAAAACAAGAAAAACAAAAATTTGCAATGTTTGTAAATGGCAGGCCAAATTTTACTTTTACTCATGTATTCACCCTGCTTACATCTCTGCAGTGCTAGGGGATACAATTGCTTTCAAGTAAGCAAGTCATTGAATTGTTTTCTGAAAAAAAAGACCTGCATTCAAGTCAAATAATTATTGAAAATACCGAGACCCAATTCAAACTTATTTATGCTATCTACAGTAGAGCACAAAAGTTTGGACACATCTTCCCATTACTTTGAATGGGAAGATGTGTCCAAACCTTTGGTCTGTACTGTATATGCTGTGAAAAAATGCAATACCACCAAAAATCCTTATCAACTTTTAAGCCTTTCTGTCACTGCGTGTATATTCAATGTGTTTCTGGTCTATCAGTGCTGCTGCTGTAAACCAGCAGCCAATGCAGGATCTGTGGGTGAAGGGTGCAGTAGGGGACTTGGAACACCTGCTCTGTAACTCGCTTGAGTTCGGTCTTGGCTCTGCTCCATGTTGGGGTCAGCTTGTCTGCTAATCTGCTAATATGGCGGATATAATTGCAATTGAATGGTCGCCTGCGTAGTGTGTCTGGAGGAATCAGTTTCTGTCTTCTATTGCAAATGTTGTGATACTCAATCAGAGTTAGTCACCGTCATTCTCAGTGTGTGTACCCAAGCTTGTGTATTTAGTTCATAAATTTTCATTACTCTGATATACAATTGCTTATGTCACATGAACATTTGCAGTCATAACAGTTACTACCTAATGCCAAAGGAGCTTTTTCCCGTTACAGTAAAGTAAATAAGTTGTTTGAGCTTCTTTGTTTTAATTTGTCTTCCAAATAAAATTTGATTTAATCATTGTAAAGTAATAAAAACTAATGCAAAGATTTATTTTCATTCTTTTTGTTAAGTGTAGTAAGTGGAAAATCAAGTCAAAAGTAAAAAGACGGTGCCGTTCATTAAACAAAATCACATTAGTATCTTTAAACGCAAATAAATATGTTATTAAATGTTAATTAATAAAGTTTAATAAAGAGTCTGAGATGACAACTTAATCTTAGCAAAGCAAAAGAATAGCTGTGTGGAAAAAATTAATTTATAATTAAGAAATTTATGATAAATCAGGACAACACAACGTCATAGAGTTCCATGGAGTTCCATCTACATACATTCACAATAAAGTGTGAGATGACATATAACAACACTAGAATGTTGAATATTCAGTTTCTTTGAGTTTTTGTTGAATCTCATCTTAAAGGATGTCTTTAGAGTCAACCTACTATAAATAGTACGTGCAAGACAATCATTTTTTCAAATCTAAACAGTTTATAATTGATGTTACCAGTTTTCATTCTCTTAGAACACTGCAGTTTTCCTTCATACCTTTCCATCAGCCCATCATTTAACTTTCTGGCTGTATTTCTCTCATGCACAAGGGAATGACAAATAAATGACTTGACCAAAGCCCTTAAGAAAAAAAACTACCATGTGAAGACTTTTAATGTTTCAATTTCTGAGGTTTTGAACATTATATGGTGTTAGATTTTGATTCCTGGTTGGCCGTTTGTGTTAACTCAAAATTGTTTGAATCTGAGAACCTTTTAGTCTGAAGAATATGCTGAAATATACTTTAACATGAAAAGCTAAATATCTTAGATATTTGTCTTTGTTGTTTTGTTTGCATGACAAACCGATACTTGAGTATACTAATATTTATGTAAATTCATACACGATATTGTATTTTTATTTGTTTCTGCATTTGTTCATGTACAGCATATTTACTGGGTATGAATGAATAAAGTTGAAGTTTGATCCATAGCAGAGATGACTAAAGTAGGATAAAGAGCAACCACATTCTGACTTGACTGGAGCATGTGTTTCTTTTGGAATGTAAACCACAAAAAGAGAAAACAGAAGAGGCAGTACCTACCTCTTTCAGCTCCTGTCATTTTTTAAACACCGCAGTGCCATTCTTCTTTCTCTGCTTGTTCCCTAGTATGTATTTGCTTTGTCCTCGTCTCTGCCTTCTATATTGCTTTTCACAGTCCCGTCTTATGCAGCCCACTCTACTTCTCAACAGTAGTTGCATACTGTTCCTCTCTTCTTTTGCTCTTTTGTCTGTGCAGCACAGCGTGGAATTGCTGGCACAGAAGAGATGGCAGACAGCCCCCAGTGAAGGCGATGACAGTTTTGAGATTTCAATGGGTTCCATTAGGTTCTTCAGGAAAGCGTTTTTAAATCAAGCTAAACGTCTATTTCTGAAGTAGCTTGGGCATTTTATGCAAAGTGGAATCAACTGCATCCTTAGTAATTGACTGCTTTAATGACTGTATACATTAAACTTTGAATAAATCTTATTTCTGAAAAACTAATGAATAATTTTGTCGCATTGTTATTTTGTGTCTAAGCTTAACCAATGACAAAATAATAAAACATTCTAAAGATTCAAAACAATTCAGCTGGGTAACAGCAAAGTTGCGTGTTTTGTGAGCCATTGTGTAAACGTTTCAATGATGCAAGAACTGGTCTGCATTTTAAATTATTCATAGGTGACTGATGGTAAGCTAGTTACAGCACAGGCAACATGTGGGTGGACCTGAGGCTGAGACCTCATACCTGCTGCATGCTGTCCAGGGGGGTATTCCAGAAGGCCTGTTTAAACTACCTTGACTTTAACCCTGAACTCTGGCTGAAATCTGCCTGAACTTGTTTACTCTGGGTATGTCGGTTCTAAAAGACAGGACATGAGTTAGCATAATTACCCTTGACTTGGTAACCCTGGGTTAATGCGGGTGCACAGCAAGTACATAAAGGCTTTCTTAATGGATCGCCGATATCCCAAGTCACCATGGGAACACGTGGAGAACAAAAGTGAGATGGAGTCTGAAATTTTAATGACGACATATGAAGATTATACGCTCATCAAAAAAGTAAGTACGGCTGCATCAGCAGAAAGAGTTTCTGCTCTGTGAATAATAACGGACAGAGTTAACGCACGTGTTTCTGATCTTATTTCCAATTATATTGTGATTTATATATATATACAACTTATAAAACTTAAATGAATTAATTCAATTGGTTACAAGTAATTGAGTTAAATTTATTCAACCTTATTTCTTATGTCTATTCAACTCAATAGTTGTTTACACAACTCAAATGTACATATTTATCAAACTAAATGTCATATTACTCCAATTCAATTAAATGTTTTTCCATATTAATTTATTGTAGTACTTGAACTCTCATATGTCTAAGTTAGAGGCTGCAGATTTTCTCATTTTTATAAAATTAAAATAAATGATAGTGTGGATTTACAATATAAACCATGATTTGAATTATCATGACTCTGTCTGTAACTTTAGTTCTTATACCACAAAGTTGTACCAGGGTTACATGGTGCAGAAAAAAAAAAAAATTACACATTTTTTTTCAAAATACAGAAATAACTAATGAGGTTCACACCAAAAACAAAAGCAAACAACTGTTCAGGAATAAAAAAATAAAAAAATAAATAAAAAAAATTAAAATTGAAAAACAACAACTACAACAAAAGAAAATAAATAAAGGAGTGAATGAAAAAAAAAAAAAAAAACACCCTGGGACCGTGGAGTGTCACTTTGACACGGTGTTGTACAGTCTGATGGCTGTGGGGAGGAATGACCTGCGGTAGCGCTCCTTCTTACACTGAGGGTGCAACAATCTTGTGCTGAAGGAGCTGGTGAGCGCCTCTCTACAGTTTGGTGCAGGGGGTGGGAGGGGTTATCCATGATGGATGTCAGCTTCGCTAACATCCTCCTGTCCGCCACCTCCTCGATGGAGGAAAAATGTTTAGGGCAAGGGTTGGGGGAATAAAAAGACACATAATTTCCTAAGATATATTAATCTTTTTTTAAAGCTTTTTCTATTCACAGGTTCTTTTAAAAATTCAACCGTGGAACCAGCACCAGTTCAGCAAATCCATACTAAGGTCGTCAAGGTTTCTGACTGTTTATCCCTGTTTTAAATTCCCCCTAAAACGACACTAGCCAGTATCAGGGTGCGAGTTAGGTATAAACAAAAGGTATGTGGATTTCAAAGCAATTCTCTTTAGGGTTGGTCTTCCTATTGTGCCAATACTAGTTTTTTTGGATCTTTTGCATCTTAGTTTTTCTCTGAATCTAAAATCCCAATACCAAACTGAGATATATATATATCGATCTGTCTCCCACAAGTAGCTAGATAAATGCACAATTTCAAACATTAAAGTGTGTAAATGGAGGTCTGCATTCTTTGGCACAACAGACAACATAAAAGAATGGAAAAATGCCAAATCTAAACACTGCCGGGAACTCAGATGTGAGCACATATTTCATGCATTTACACGATCTCAGCACATACTCGGCTTTATTCACAGAGTTGTCAGCCAAAATGAGTATCTCCAGATGTGAGCGCAACCCTGACAAATACTCACAAATGTTAAACAAGTCCACTACCTTTGAAGTCTTGCTAAACAAGCTCCCACACTTCACAAAATACACTCTGTCCCACACAGACCCATCCTGGAGATTTTCTTCATACAATATGAACATGTGTATACAAACATAAGATCGCTCACAAAAAACAGATATGTTAACATTTCTCAATATAAACAAGTCAGATTTAAAGAAAGTCAGCTGTATTTCTTTATGATGCCGCTTTTATGAGTCAATTTCTTGTCATCAAAAACATTGTGTCTCAAACAAAGAGAGGCAAAGGGATGGTAAGAACATGAAGCTAAAAAGGCATTTGTCCTTTTCTTTTTGTTGTTACACTGTCTTTTGGCTATTTCTCACTGAATTTGAATATATTTTCTACAAAATACTTTTTCACACTTTTTATTGCTGATTTATGTTAATGTCTCCTGCCTATTTATCCTATGGCAGTAACAGTGGCAACGGCAACAATTTTAGTTTTTTTTTTTCCATTATGCAACACGGAATCATTGTGTAGATTCAGAACATTTAAAAAAAATGTATTTCAGAAAACAACTGTAATTTACAGAAAACCAAATGAAATGTTAGCCACAAAAATGCAGACCTCACCGTTTGTGATGTCTGTAGAGCAATCAGCCTTTAATTTCCATTTCACAATGACTGGCGTTGTATTTGCTTCTTTCTTTGTCAAAATTAATACAGAATAAATGAGCTTAGTTATTTGCTAGTTATGAAAAAAAAAAATTACATATTCGGTCATCCAATACACAGATAAGAGAGACATATTTGGCATAGGAGAAGTAGCCAACTCTCTGAATTCTCTGTCCCAAGTCGTCTGCACATGAGACATCTTTTCACACCCATAACCCTCTTGTCACATGTGGAGAACTTGAAGAATAATTACCTTCATTGTTATAATGCACAACTTTTCTCCTCCCTCCTCCCTTTTTCTTTTTCCTTTCCAGCCATAATGAAATCCAAACATTCATTTCCATCTTCATTTCATCCAAGCCCAGGAGAAAACACCTGTCCTGATTTGAGCTGTTGCAAGTTCTTTCAATGGGCTTCTATTCCTCGGCCTTGCTCCCCCTGATATTTCTCTCAGTTTACAGGTAATTACATTTTAACGCCTAACTTGATAGGCTGTGAAGATGGTTGCATGGTAATGGAAAAAAGTGGCCAGGTGGAAAACAGTCAATTCCTTTGTATTTTGGGTGTGCATTTCTTTAGTAAGGTCACTTTCAAAGTCAAGAGTGCACAGCCCCAACTAAACAAAATGTGAACCTGCATGTGTCTATAGAACTCTTGTGTGTTCTGTGTGCTGTGAAGGCAGAACATCATTTAAAGTTCTACTCCAATTATCTTTGGATCTATTTAGAAAAATGATGCCATTTTTGGCCAAAGTTAAAAAATAAAAAAATAAATAAATTGTTTACGAGAGTTCCTGCAAATTAGTTCATTGGAAATTTGTATCAGAGTTGAGGGCTAAACCATTCGCGCGGAGTAAGCCCTTTTCCATTTCCCATCATCTATCTGTTTACAAGCTCTCCTGCTTGCTTACAGCAGCTCACAACCCCAACCCAACATTACCGGTGCAACAAAAAGTGCAAAAAAATTTTGGAGCCATTCAGCCGTACAGTTTTGAGCCGGATGCTAACTCGGATTAGGAAAATGAAACATACATGGATTCATATGTCTCCAAGTGGATGCATCACAATGGAGTGGAGCAAGGAGCTATTGGCCCGCCGATGCTAGCACCGACGTCAATACGACAGGTTTCTTCCATCCGCATTATATTGTCTGCTCCTGATTAACAGCAATTTGAACAAAGAAATACTCAAACACAATTTTAAGCTTAATTTGTTTTATGTATGCATTCCATCATGACAGAAACGCCACAAAACACATTCGAAACACCAAAAACCCAATTTTTCTGGAGCCTGTCTTAAAGAAACAGATTCAAAATTCTCACAAGCTAAGGTTTAAGTTATCCATAATGCAGTTTAATTCATTTAACTGCTTCCCATACAATCTTTTTACTTTTATTTTTTTTTGTCCTGTCCAACAGCTGGGCAGGCAGATGAGAACTGAGGGCCTCTTGTGTTGGATATATTTTACTTTAACAACAGGGGTTGTTAATCTTCAGACAAACCAGAGGTCATATTTCAATCATGTTCAATCATGTTTGAAAATATTTGGTGTTGGACCGGACGGAAAAGGAAAGAAGAGAAGAAGAGAGGGATGTTCGAGAGGGGGGGGGGGGGGGGGGGTAGGAGGGTGATAATAGGAGGGGCGGGGGGATAAGACCATGAAGCAGCATAGAGCAGCATGTTTACTGGTTGTTAATCATTACGGTAAGGTTCAAATGTGGTACAAAAAGGGCGGGGCCTGTCCACACACTCAAATGTTTTCAACACACCTGCTAGCTGCAAAAATGTCCACATGTCAACATGTACACAAAACAGATAGTGTTCACACACGCATACTTATGCCTCTAAACCAACTAGTGTGAAATATTTCATTCATTCAATCATGCAGGGTGTTTGTTTATCATGCAATCATGCTCAGGTGAGTGTTTATGTTCTTCTAAAATGGATGGTGGAATGTGAAAAGAAGGAAGGAGAGTGCACAGCCATCCCCACACCAAGACCCCCGCCACAGCAGCAGCGGCAGCCGGAACCCCCCAACGCCACACGGCAGCAGGCAGGGAACAACCGCCCCCCGGGCGACCAAATCCGCCACCTAGGCCAGGGCCAGCAGGACCGCCGCGAGGCCCCCAGAGCCAGAGAGCAGGGAGGCATGGGGGGAAAGAGAGCGCCGCCCCAGCGCAACCAGGAAACAGCCCCCCCGCCGCGCCAGAAGAGCCCAACGCAGGGCCCCACCCGAGATTGGGCACCCACAGCCCCAGACGAGCACCCCATCACAACCCAGGAGTTCTGGGCATCCCCCCGCCCCAACCCCAGGTACGAGCCAGGACCCCTCAAGGGAGACCCGCTCCGCACTCCAGTCAGCCACCCACCCGGCCCACGGTTGGTCCAGAGAGGAGCAAGGCAGGGGCCAGCCGCCCCCGCCCAGGAGGGGAGCACCCCGGGGAAAAAAGGGGGCCCACAAGGGGTGTTGTAAACATGGCCCGACCAGGCTCGGCCACAGTTGGAAATTTGGCGGGGCCCAGCGCTCAGGGGCAAGGACCAGAACCCACCCCCCAGGGACACGGACACCACCGGCTCAGGTGTAATGTGAAACACACACACACACACCCCCGCGGAGAGAGCACCGCTGGGCTCAGGAAACCGGCACCCAGGGGACACGGCCGCCGTTACCAAGGGCCCCGTACCCCCCACCGGGGAAGGGGTAGGGGACAGATGGTCCTAGGTCCCACCTTCCTTGCAAAATGTGTGCACAATTTGTGCTTCCCATATAATCTTTGATTGCTCCCTTTCCTTTGCTTCAAACTTCCACTCATATCTTCTTTATTCAAAATATTTAGTATTTAATAATGCAATTCATAGGTGGGGTTAACAGCTCATTTTATTGCGGATAAACACTGATAAACATCCAGGTCCATCCTTTAAAATTCCAGTGGGATAATGGAAGACATTCCCTTTTGTTGTTTAGCAGCTAAAAGCTTCTAGCAGGGGACGAGAGTAAATCTTTTTAGATAAAATAACCTGTTCTCTGGAAAAATGTTCAAACTGTGAAAATAAAGCCTTAAAAGTTAAGTGTCCGGGAGTGTTGTTTGTCTGTCTGCTCTGATCCCCAGTACTTTAAATTTTATATTAGGCTACTTGATGTTCCAGTTAGTGACAAAACAAAAATGTTAGCTGTTTTGCTCATATTACATATCACATTACAGTCCTATCATATTTATAAAATCAGATGTTGTTTTAGTTTCAATTTTACATTTCCATCCAACAACAAATTTCCCATCACCAAGAATGTTATGTTCAAACATGAAAAATTTAAATTATACATAATGATTTTAACAGGAATGTGAAGGTGTCACACATCCTGGGTGCAACATAAATTAAAATTACTAGTGATAAACAAACTGAGTGACATTTGTTGAACCAGAACATTATTATCTCCAAAGAGTGCAGAGTAAAGAATGTAATTAAACTAGGGAATCTGTGTTATATTAAAGTCTTTCAACCCCTTAAAAGTCTGGTACACTTTGTTTTAGATCACTTTGATCACACTTAAGTGAACTAGCTATGGCTGGCTTGAAAAGTATAGCCAAGACCTGGTTAGGTTGGAGTCCTTGTGATCATTTAATGTGCTGGGTTCATCTAAAACTATTATATATATTCTCTTCTGATTTGCTTTCCAGCTCGCTTAAAGTAGTTTGGCATTAATGAAACTTAGAAAGAAATATAGCATGTGATGGGTTACTTTTTTTTTTGTTTTTGTTTTTTAAATTAGGTTATAGGCTGGTGACACAAGGACCAACACATTCTTAATGTTTTGTTTACTGGTGAATTTGTCAGCACTTACGTATTAGTGTGTGTAAAATATTGGGGCAGATTGTTGAGCCTTTGTTTATTATTAGAAAATCGACATGCTTTGGTGGTGCGCATCACTGTTACATTTCTAGGCCTCAGTATGGGATTCCTGTTCTGATGACAGACAAAAGGGTAAGTTAAGTCTCCCACAGCCTGTGAAGGACAAGAGCCAGTCATAATAAGTCAAGGCTGATCCTTGGGCCCCAGCATAAAGGAAGACAAAGCGCTGAGCGCTCTTTACAAATGCAAGTTATTACAGCCAAGACCCTCACATTGTTAGTAAGTCACTTAAACTTTGGCCTGACAGAGAAGCAGAGCTGGACTATTTTTCTTCATTTAGTTTGAGGAAATCAATGACTTTTTTCCCTTATTCACTTTTTCCAACCTCCTGCTCAAGTATGCTCTTTTACTTTCCTTTTTTTTCTTAATTTTCTCATTACTTCCACTTGCTCCTAACTCTCCCGTTACAGGGCAGTCTTTCATCTCATGCTAAGGAATGGAGTGATAGGATCAGGAGGAAGAGTGAAGAAAGGGGCTTTGTGGATCCCCCTCCCACTCTCCCCCTGAAACTCCACCCTGTTCTTCTAATAACCCTTGGGCAACTTGTGTCCAAGATTATAACTTACCTATGTTATTCCTTTTAGACACGACGGACAATGTAAAGAACACGAACATACAGCTGTGATGTATAACATTGTGTCAGGACCTGACTTTCATCTGCCGGCAACATCTGCCACTTTTGTGAAATTTACTGGATATGAGACAAACCGTTGCCCATTGTTTTGCAAATTTTAAAGCAAAATAAACACCAGCATTTATCATTGTTAACTTGCCTTGAGAATCCAAAGCATTGTTGCACCAGGGGATTAGCAAGTCCAAATCATTGAGTTGTATGGTGTATTTCAAAGGCCAAGTTTTTGGCTGGCATCATAATGCCTTTTTGGGTTTTATGGAAAACCCAAAAAGCCACAGATTAGTTAAGACTTGTGGAGCAGCAGGACTAACAGACTCTGTTAGTCCTGCTGCTCCACAAGTCTTAACTAATCTGTGGCTTTTTTGGCGATGCTTTCAGATGAGTCTAGACTAAGATAAGTTTACTACCTTCTTCCAAATAAAGTATTTTTTTTACACAAGATAAAGTCTTCACAAACAAACTTATGACATAACTGTTAAGGACCTGGACAGAGCTATGGGTGCATGGAAACAATAAGATGTATCACCTCTATGGCAATGATGTTTACCCTGATGTGACTTTCTGCTTTTGTTGGCAACAGCAAGTAAATTCAAGTTTACTGCTTTCTCCCCAGAGCTTGGGCTTTTCCAAAAGCACAGTGCCCCTTAGGGTTAGGGTAATTAGGTCAGGTGAATAGGCCAGCAGCCTGCTTACAGTAGAGCCTTGTTCTCCACCGTGGCATGGTTCATTGTCTGTGGACTGGGATAGAGGAAAGATTTCATTCAGGAAAAGGATCAGGGGATGCCACTTTAATTAGAGTCCCCATAATTGGGTATAATACTGCCATAATTGAAGATTCTCTAAAAGGAAGGATTGGAGCTTGGGTCCGACACAATGTATTGAAAACACGGCGGGAGGGAGAATCTAAGTTACCTTGGAAAAACTGTCAGTCCTTTACAGAATAATAAACAACTGTTTTGATATCTCACTAGGTAATTTGCAGGGCTAAATAAAAGTGAAATGAGACAAAATAAAGATTTACTGCATGACACATTTGATCAAAATAAATAAATAAATTAAAAAAAACTGAAGTTGTCCAAAGAGCTAAACATAAATCTGTTCTCTATTACTAGCTATGCCCATCGTTGTCTTCTCCCTCCTACTGCCTCCTGGTCGGCAGATTTGCTCTATTCCAGCCTGTTTTTCTCTGGTGCATGGAGCTGCTACAGGCAAGATAAGACTGGTCTCCCCGAGTTACAGCTTAGCATAATCCCTCTTCCTTCCTCAGAAAAAAAAAGTCTCGAGCTCATCAACACACAGTTGCAGAAGAGTAGAGGAAGTGATGGGGAAAGGAGGCAGGAACAGAGGGGTGTCGAAAGAGGACAAAAGGGAGGGAGGGAGGGAGAATTCAGAGGGAGTGGAACTGGGAATATGGTAAGACTGCTGCCATGTATTAGCAACATTTCACCATGCATGAAAGATGCACAAAGCAATGTATGCAGTGGCAGTGACATTGGAGAAAAGAGAAGGAACAGTTCTGCATTCTCGATGATCAGAGTGTGAGCTAATCCTTTGACAAGAGGGTCTGGGGAAACCCAATCCCAATGCCCAAAGGCCTGAAATGCCTAAAGCTGGCATCCCAACTCCAGCGGCTGATTTTAGACAATGTGTCTGTGAGCTGATGCCATTTACTGCGCTGAAATCTGGCATGGGCACAGCAGTGCAAAGATGTCATATGGTTAGATATGTTCTCCACCAAAATAAAAAAAGGGGTGTAGCATTTTAAATAAATACAGGAGACTTAAATGTGTTGAGAAAAATCAAAAGTATGTGGCATGAACTGAAGAACAAATGTTCTGGTACATAATTTAGAGTTAGCCGGATAATATAGGACAGAAACACAACTCTTCATGAGTTATTCTCGCATTTGCAAGAGGAATGAATTGTTTTTTTTTGTTTTGTTTTTGGTGCTGAGAAAAAGTTTGACAGGTTTAAAATGAACCAAGCAAATGAAAGTGACAGTAGTCTTTTTCTTCTTCTATTCTTTGTGATTTGTTTTGACCCTCAGCCCATTTTAGTTTCAAATACTATAAAAGCTCTCTGGATGTTGTGGGGCCTTTGCAACATCGCGTGGTGGTCAAGGGCAACATCTCTAAACTGGGGGTGGTGGTCCCTCTTTTCAAAAAGGGTGTGCTCCAACAACAAGGAGATCACACTGCTCACCCTACTGAGGGTCTATGGGAATTCAGTCATCCAGTCAACATGTGTCTTATGGATTTTGAAAGTTGTTGAACTTGAGCTTCGCCTTGTCTTTGATATGCTCTGGGAACATGGGGTCCAGAACCCTCTACTTAGGTTCACATGGTCTCTACATAGTAGAAAGCAGTTGAACTTTTTTTTTTCAGTCCATCTTGAACTTTGCTAGGGATGCACAATGTCACTGCATCTGTTTGGAATTTTTATGGACCAAATGTCTAGGAGCCATCAAGGGCCGGTGTAGGCCAGGTTTGAGGACCACAGAATTTTGTCTGTTTCACAGATGATCTTGTAGTGTTGAATTAATCAAACCACTGGAGGTAGTTTGCGGTAGAGTGAGAAGCAGCTGCAATGAGAATTACTGTCTCAAATATGGAGGCAATGATTCTAAACTGGAAAAAGGTGGTTTGCCCTCTCTGAGTAGGTGGAGAGCTCAAGTCCCAAGTAGAGCATTTTAAGTATTTTGGGTCTTTATCACAAGTGAGAATAATGGAACCTGAGGAAGGGGGAGAGACTGCTGTCTTGAGCTACTGAAGACAAGGAGATGAACCAAAAGGCAAAGCACTGGATCTACTGGTTTACCCTCACCTAGTTATGAGCTTTTGTTTATGACCAAAAGTATAGTATCATGAATATAAGCAACTGAAAAGTGTTCTAAGTGGAAAGGCTGGATCCCTTCTTAGAAATAGGGTGAGGAGCTGGATAACTGGAAGAACTCTGAGTAGAGCAGGTCCTCCTTCACATCGAGAGACAGCAGTTGAGGTGGCCTGGCAATCTTTTATGAATGGCTCTTGGTTGTCTCCCTAGAGCCATATTCCAGTCATGTCTCACTGGGAGGAGAAAAATACCATGGCATTCTGGAAGGATTGTGTCTCTCGAGTGGCCTGGGAGCCCCTTGAAGTTGGAGGATGTTTCTGTGGATAGGGTGGTCTTTGAATCTCTCCTGAGACTGCCAGCCCTAGAACCCAGCTCTTAATAAGTGCCAGACGATAGCTAAACTGATTAAAAACACCAACTTGCAATTATTTGATCTTGAAAAATGGGGACAGTTTATTTTATTGTCTTTTACTACTTAGTTATTATGATATACTGTATAAGTGTAAATTAATTTGCAGACATGAGATGTCATTGCAAGTGGCTAAATAGTGAAACTGGTCGATCACTTTATTATTTTTTAAGTAAAAACAGCACAATTTTCAGGTGTCACTCATGAAAAATATACATCAAGGGCCTTTCATTTTAATTTGAGGTTAGTATTGAATTTAAATTACAAAAATATGCACGTTAGTATAATCTCTGTGTTACTGACCTGATAATGTTGTGATGACAGCCAGCTATTTGGGATTTTTGACATTTTTAGCGTCTCTTTCCCTATTGCCTTTGAGACTCAATGGGTTCTTTGTTGTGTACCTTACCACAGACAAGCGCAGAACTGTGGTTTGATAACAAGTTAGGAAGTAAGCAAGATCCTATCGTCTGTGGTTTTGGCATTTCAAAGACTTGCATGCTTTTTGTGTGTGTGTGTGTTGTTTTTTTCCTGATGGCACTAAATGCCATTGTCAAGAATGAACACATTTGAAAAATGCTGTGTTTTGATTGAAAAAATTGTCTATTTTACCAAAGTCTAAACAAAATGAGAAGGGGGAAAAAATGGATTAAAATCAAACTTTAGGGGTGTTGTAGTGTTAATTATCATTTAGGGAATAGAACCAGAGAATAAAACAAGATAGTAGTAAGGTTTTAATCAGTAAATAATGTGAGTTTACATCACTGATATTATTTCATTAGTATGAGAAATTCACACCTCCCTACACGGATTTTCATCTGTGTCAAACCATGCCACATGACTCTGCATTTGCTGTTAATTACCAAGCCTTGTTATGCAGCAATCAATCATGTCAGTGTGTTAGTTTTAATCGTCAGCTGAAGTGTTTGGTGTGGGTATAAAAAGCATCTGTGGCTGTCTTTGGCTGTGTGAGTGCATATACAAGTGACAGCTTGAATGGGTGTGTGGGATTAAAAGCTTGCAGATAGAAAAAAACTGTCTCATCCAGTGCTCAGGAAAAATAAAAACGAGAAGAGTAAAGTCTGACTGGGTAAATCATAAATGATGGTTTACGTTTCTCTTTAAAGGTGGGTTCTTAAGTCTTGATCATTGTTTAAGAGGATTCTTGCTAACTTTTCTTCATTGCATCCAATTCTGTGTGTTGTGTTTTCAAAGATTATTATTGATTATTATAATAAATTTAGCAGAAGCCAATAATAACAACATTATAAAGTGGGATATTAAAAGTTTTAAAAAATTGCTCCAAAAAAAAAAAATGTTGTGTACATATGTTCCACAAAGCACTCAATGAGCAATATTTATTAGTATTCATTACTTTAGCTGTGGTAATTTAATTAAAGTTGACATTTTCTATGTGATTTATAAAAACAAAACACTGAGCATTTAGAAATAGTTCCTAAAAAATGACCCATTCCAAAAAATATTGTAAACTTTTACCACCCAGAAAAATATTTAAGGTCCCACTCAAACTATATTTTTTCTATAGTAAAATTGTTCCCAGTGACCTTTTAATAGTAATTTTGCAGTTTTTAGCCTAAATCAAAAAGCCTTTTTTCATTTTTTTAAGACATATTTTATGCCTTAAAGTGCCCAAGGAGTCTCAAAGCAGGCTTAAAGCCTCAAGCTAACATTAGGGTTGCAAAAATAACTGAGTAATACTGGATGAGCCAGACTAAGCCAGAATTGCAATTTGCAACAGCATGTGTTGAACGCTCATCATGTCTCGCACACCTAGTGGTCCAGGGTGTGCGCCGGGGGAGAGGAGACTTTGGCTCACCCATTTCAGTAACTGCATCACTGGTCTGAGCATTTTCAAGTAACCGGTTTTCATCTGCTCCTAAATCAAGAAATACTCAGAAATGCAGTTTTAATCGTAAACTCTTTTAAATAGGTCCTCTATTATGAAAACAAGAAAAGCAATAAGAATCTGTTTAAAACACAAAGACAATTTTCCTCGGAATGGATCTTTAAACAAATTTTTGACACTTTTTTTCCCCCTTCATTTTCATGACAATATTTAGTCACACAACAAGGCTAATGAGAAAGCATAGACTGAACCTCTGGGAAAATGCTTCTTCTGAGAAAAAATAAAAACTTTATATTTTAAAATATAAAGATTTTGAAGCATTTTTAGATAGACTTTTATGACAGGTGAAAACAATTTTAAGCCCTTTACATACTCATCAAGAAGAAATAAAAAGCTGACCGTGGAAAAATGTTGTTTTTATTTAGTTCCTGCTACCCTGGGTTCTCGTTTTCAACACATGACCTTGGCATAATGCTTCTCTTCTTTTTTTCCCTCTTTGTGCAGTTGTTTAGAAATTGGAAGTTGGCTTGGCTAAAGCTGGGAGTTAGACCACTGACGGAAAGACTGAAAGACCCAGACTAGGTCAATGTTTGCCTCTTTTTTCTATACTGTTTCAGATTTCCTAGGAAACAACAAATCTTCCTATTTTTTCCTTCAGTGTGATTCTCTTCTGCCTCCTCCATTAACTCAGATACTGCTGTAGTCTCCTAGTTTGATGAATTGTTGTTACAATCGCAAACGTTTGAGTAGCCAAACTGAATTTCCAAGAGGTTCTCTACTTGAGATTCATCTGAAGTCAGAAACATCCTAGGCAGAGATCAAACTTGTTCTTCACCATGAATGCATATAGACTCATTGCAGACTTTTCCTATCTGTATCTATGTACGGTACCTTCTGTCCTATTTGTAAATGTTTACTGTTCCAAAATAAGGTGAACTGAGCCTCTTACAGTAAAGTAATGATCTAACATGAAATTATCCCAAAGTGGGACTTTTTCTTCAGTCTGGCAGCATCCCTTACTACCACTGGATTCTTAAATTGCTGCCCTGGCAGGCACCTGAGACCTCAAGACCACAAGATCCAGCAATAACATAGACAGTTAACGAGAAAAAAACTTATACAGTTGAACTCATCATGGTTAACATCCCCTGGTGATGGCTCATTTAGATGTTAAAGTTGAAAACCCTTCTGGTGGGCTCAGCTTGACATTCTAACAGACTCTCATAACATGTTTGGGCCTGTTGAGTCTGCATGGCCTCCTCCTCTGCCAGCAAATCCATGTCAAATGACACAACTGCAAAGTTGGTAATTGACCTCCTGCCTGGGGTGTCGTGGTGCCACGTGCACTGATTGAACCCTTGTGCTCAAAGATCCAGGGACAAAACACTGTTCTAGTTCAAAACAGAGAGGACATTCCTTCCTTCCTTCTGAACCAACCCCCTTTTAGGGATCACTGTCATTGCGATTACCAGGCAATTTCCATCCCATAGTTCTCAGCCTTCCTCACAAGCTAAGGCTTTTTCCTATACATTGATGTGACATTCCATGTCTCAAATGCTAGTGTCTATTTCCATTGATTGAGCCATTGAGTCACGCATAGCCTAGATTACAGAGTACTAGCCCCCTGTGGTCTTTCCTGTGAATAGTGGTCCTTGTGGTAAGGCGATCCGACGTACTCTTTTTGGGGTGACCCGGAATGGGTCAGTGGTCTGTGGTGGGCCCTTAGGTGCTCACCTACAAGCCTCAAC
The DNA here is from genome assembly GCF_053564925.1 of Oryzias latipes. Lineage (NCBI taxonomy): Eukaryota > Metazoa > Chordata > Actinopteri > Beloniformes > Adrianichthyidae > Oryzias > Oryzias latipes. Next base: position 14,488,500 of record NC_136240.1, read on the forward strand.
TGTGGACTGGCTCCAGGGTGCGACTCAAGTGAGATTAGACCTTGCTTTTAATTTTTAACTTAAGCGGCATTTGAACTGCTCCGTGTCTGAATCCTTGCCTAGGACCTGTCTTCTTTAGAAATCAACCCTACTATGGTATTTGGTCTGTACATCTTGAACCCCCACAAGCCCAATAAGGAGGCGGTCGGAGGAATATTGATAACATAAATTAAGTTAAATAACTTTTATTTAGTAACTTACATTTTAAAAGCACATTTTAAGGTTGGAAGCATTTTAGATTTTAACATTGAGGAAGCCTATTACAATCGGTCACATCAATAACATCTTAGAGCCTGTATTGTGACACCTCAGCGGCTTTGAGCCGTGAATAACCGTTGCTTTCTCACCTTAAGGGCTGAGAATGGGCTCAGTGAGCTGTTGGGAATCTGGGCTACAGGGTAAAAAAGTCAGATGTGAATTCTAATTTCTTGGACAGTTCTCAAAAAGTAGTCCTCATCACATAAATGACATTGACAGCTTCCTAGTTTGAAGCATTCAAATATTTCAGAAGATTTTAATCCTCGCTTGTGGCAGGTTTTGATGAGCCACGCAGGTACTGGGCCGTTTGTTTTGTAGGCTCCAGATCCCATCATGATTATGCAATTATCTTTTGAGTCAATTTTTGGGTAAAGAAATCCTAGGCAACATTCAACCATACAGGAGATAAGATGCATTTACACAGAATCGTAAATTATTTTTTTTAAACTTATCTACCTGTCTTTTGCCAAAAAAAGTGTTCTTAGAAAAAGGTCAAAATAAGTTTCACACATTTATAAATAAGAAAACTATAAACTTACCATGGCATTGGTTAAGTTTTAGTGTTCTTTATTTGAAGATACTTTTTTTAAAGTGAGCTTCAATTGAGTTTAAGGCAAAAAAAAGTCAACACATCATGAGATAAGTGCTGCAGAAAAGTGTTTCAGATGCTTTGTTTGTTTTGTTAAACTACAATCTAAGGGATTCTCAAAAACAAGGATTTGTACAAGAGGTATGTTTGTTATATTTGGGTGTGTCTATGGATAGGCCCCGCCATTTTGACAAACATTAACACCTGATAGTAAAGATGATACATGTAAGGACTGTCGGTTTGGATGTGGAATGGAAAAAAGGTAATATTAGATTATTGCTGTAATGAAAGAATGATCTGGGTGAGAGCACACATGATATTACCAGAGATTTCTTCATTAACAATAATGAAGAAGAAAACAGATAAACGGCCTGTTAACTGCGTGATTAAAAACTCCTAAAAGATATAAAAAGTTCTAAAAGTCAAGAAAGGAGTTAAAACGCAATAAAAGCTCTGAAAGTCCGGGGAAAAGTTAAAACAGGAGGTAACAGCCTGAATTGGGGGAGGTCACAAGTCCAGAACCTAGGGGCATCTCTCAACAAGACTTTGTCCCCAGAACTGGCTCTTCTGGTCGATGATCAGGGATCCTCCTGGTCACACGCAGGACCTATGAGCAAAAGCACCTGCCAGTACCAGAAGCAACCACTGCTGCCCTAGGCTATTCTGAGAAGTGTGGCTACGCTTCCCTATAATCACACCGCAGGCAGAGTTCCCCTCTACTTCTGCGTGTATTCAGCGTCACACACACCTGGACCTGTGAGACTCCTGCGTGGAAACACAAGTGGCAGCACCAAAGGCACTCCAAAATGCAGGCTACCATCAGCCTTCTTGCGTATTCCAACCAGTCTGTAGAGTTACTTTGGTTACTCACGCCACAGGCAGGGTCCCTGCTCTGCTCCTGAGTGTTGATTGAGTAACAGAACTGGCGGTCCCAGCGGTCCATTTGCTCCCGGTGCGTGTGTCCTGATCGCATCAGATCGCGTGGTGAGTCTGGCGGTGCAATCACAACCCCCGCGCGTCTAGGCCCAATGGTTCTCGGGGCGTGCGCCCTGCCACCGGGGCGTGAAACCTGCTCTCAGCTTTTTTCCTTTGCTTTTATATTCCCCTTTCAATAAAGAGCAGGTGCTGCTAATCAAGGGGGCGTGTCCACATGCGGCATGCACAAAATTAGTAAAAGAAAACAGCAAAGCATGCAAAAACCCCTCAAAATCATGCAGTTTTACAGGCTCTGCCACACATGCACACATAAACCTCCAGCAAGTTTGTGCTTCTTCTTGTGCTTTGTGATTCTACCCCTCCTACTTCCTAAAACCCCTTTTCTACCCTTTCTTTTGTATCCGTATCTCCAACATACCACTCCCTCCAACTCCCTTGTTTACCATCTAATCAAAAAATAATGTATACAAACATAATTAGTGAAAAGTTTAGCCTCAAATACAAAAGAGGTTTATGCATATATACACATCATGTGTCAGAAGATTCATAACCCCCTATTGTAACAGTAAAAACTGTCCAACGCAAGAGGCCTTGAGCTCTTATCAGCTCAGCTGCTGGACAGGACAAATTAAAGAACAATTTATTCAAAATATGTAGATGATTAAATAATTGAAAAAGCAAAAGGCAAACTATTTAACTTAATGCAATATTGTGGGGTAAGTCTCTTGCTCGAAATGTCTATGGCAAGCCAAATCAATTATTTTTACATATACATATTCCTTGTGGTAAATTTGTGACACAGCTAGAATGCACAAATGGACACCTTTTTTGTACCTCTACATTTTTTTTGTTAAACCCAGATTTTGTGATCATGGTGACATTTAGCGATCACAGATGAGTCCTGATCCCATAGGGTTATTGTAACTTCTCCCCAACTTCTTCCTGCTCACAGACAGTTGCTGGTTGAAACCTGCTGGGTTCATGTCTCTGTGTGATAAATTGAACACATCTGGCTTTTAACCCAGGCCCAATGGACACATTTTCCATGCAAAAACAATTCTGCTGAATTTGCTAAATATTTCACTGGTTTCTACTTTTTTTTTTAGCTTGAGAAAAGAAATGGTAGATCTTAGGCCAGTCTTGCAGAGAGGAGGAGATCTGTCGTCACGATTCTCTATGGCTGCCACATGCCCAAACCACCATTTTTCTTCTGGTGAAACAACAAATGAAAAGCCAACTCGTTGTGACAGCAGCTATTCCTTGCTTGAACCTCAGGGGCTGAAGGAAAGCTCTGGGTTGGGGAAGGAAACAAGGCGGCTGTTGCTGTGATGGGCAGTGTCAAAGCCCTGAATCTAGACCTGGGTGAGTAATTTTCCCTTTGGGCTGCAAGTGGCCATGAAAGTCTGTATTTATCAGCAGGTTCTTTGTTGGTTGTCAGCCAACATCATTCTAATTCTTTTTCCAAATTTGTGGTTTTTATTTTGTTTCAGTAATGCGACATAGAAAGTGCTGAATAACAGGATTTAACTGGTATAAGTGAAAGCAAATGTTTAATTTTAGGTTTCTCACCTTCTTTTCCCCACCTGTTTTTGTGTTCTCCTTTTTAAGGAATCTTGGAAGAGAATATTCTCCTGACATGCTTCATCATGCCCTAACTACACTGTAAATTATGCATCTGGTCCGCTGTGCACTAATTCTTTTTTTTCTTTTGGTAGGATTGAAATGACACTGTTCCAAGTCTGTAGGTTCCAGCATTTTGTCTTTTGTATTGCTTTTTCTGCCCTGTCTTTTCTCCCTAAAATTCACAAATAAACATCATTACAGCCCTACAATGCACATATAATAATTCTGGAGCATTAATAAAACATCAATTGTCTGAAGACAATGGCAAAATGATGAATTTTTATGAAAAAAAAGTATCTGAATATATAAAATTTAATCAAAATGATTTTTTTTTTTGCCGGAAGGCTTTATAGAAGTGAAATTATTCAAACATATATGAGGTCTAAATTTGAGGTGCATGTTTAATTCCCACCCAGTAAGCAACAAGTCTGTCTTTAAAGTTATGAGAACTTCAAAACTTTCTTTAAAAAAAGTTATTTACTCATTAATGTGTGAATTATTTGCAGTGTTGGGCCAAATATAATAAGGATGTTGTGTTTTTGTGTGGATAAATTCAGAGAGAAGTGTGACTTTTATTTTTAAAGGACTTGCAGTCTTTTCCTTTTGTTGAGCTGTTTCACTCAGTAATCCATCACTGTCAATCCCACCTTTTTTATACCTCAATGTCCCTGCAGCCTGAAGTCCAACAGAGACATAAAATAATCTGCATGCAGCACCATGATCCACTACCTGCTATCAAGCTATATTCTGACTTCAATGTTTTGAAACTTCATCACATTCAAAGGTAAATAAAGCAAGTGGCATACAGGTTCCCTTCTACTGTTTTGAAAGTATAAGTAAAATTCCTTAACTCTTTAAAGATGCATGATAAACAACGACAGTGTTCCCTCGCTATATTCCGATTCAACTTTTGCATACTCGCTATGATGCAGTTTTTATGCAGTGCAATTTTGCCTGTTTTTTTGTTTTTTTAAACGGCACACTGTGTTCAGTGTCCTGACTGGCTGTTTACCTTGTCAGTCAATCTAATTTATGCCATGTTTGCCACATTTGCATAAATCTTAGCAGACCCTTTTTTCCCCCATTCTATAATACTGGACGTTTTTTTTCTTCGAAGGTTTGAACATTGAGGGTGTTTAAAAAAAGTAGAAAAGTGTGAAAATGTTCATGTTTGTATAAGAAAAGGGTATAAAGTGTGTAGTGAGGGGTCTTACAGCCTTCAAACATCTGTAAGCTTACTTCGCGGAATTAACTTATGGTGGGTTATTTTTAGGATGTCATCCAAATGAGGCAACACTGTACATGTTTGTAAAAACAAAGAAATCAGCGTTTTTTTATCCAAAAAACTAAAGCTTGTCCATTATTCACAAAAAAGCTATGGTCAAGCTGTAGACGTGATGGTCAACTGCTAGTTGGATGTGGTTTCGGTCTCACGCCAAGTGTGGATGTGTGGTGTTGGGAAAACCCTGTACCCAGAACAGAGCTTGTTGTGTCAAAAGATTACACATTTTATTTTAAAAGGCAAAAACCGTACTTGCTGAAACTTACTTTTAGAAACTGAAAGGAAGTAGAGAAAACTGGCAGTGAAATGATAAAATAAAATATACATGTTTTTTTGAATCTTTCTGTTTAATACATTTATAGTGTTGACCGTGAAACAATTGTATTATAGAATGCTCTCTTTGGACACATTCAGCACCTCTGTGTTGTCTTTTAACTGTTTCATCTCTTCTACTTTTCTTTTGATGTCTATAACACACATATTGTTAAACTCCACTTCATCCCTCACAGTGAATAGCAATTCATCTTCTTCCTGTGTCCAGTCAGAGGTTTGCTGTAATGTGCTTTACTTTCAGCTCATTCTGGGGCTCAGAGGCCAAACATGGTTCCATTACTACTGGAGCCGATTCTCACTCTGGTTACTTGTGTATGCTACTGGCTTTTAGTCAATATTATTAATGACCCCCCCCATCTCAAACCTTGTTTACGTTGACCAAATTGTATAGCATGCACGTGTGCACCATCTGCTGTGATTGACACATCCTGGCAATAAAACAGACATTGCATTAAAAAGAATTAGGTGTATGTAGTACATTTAACTCTATCTGCTGCATCACTGGCCACATCTATTGATTTTCCCTTCATGATATGGAGATTCATTCACACACAACAGCCCATCTTATCTCTGATAACTTTTTAACCTTGAGAAAAATGCATGTGAAGGCAGTCCAGAGAGTTTGTTGGGTGCTGGACGCGAGTGATAAACTGGCATGTATTTGCATAGTTTCAGTTTTCCTTGGGGGATCACAAATAGCCTGGAGCCATTTGCCTTTCCATAGAGCATTTTCCAGTCTTTTTTGCTATGAGCTGCTCCATATGCAGATACACACTGGTCTGTGTCTTCAGTCCCACTTGTACAGGTGTGTGGATGCATGTCAGTCTGTCAGGAGCACTTGGTGAGGATATGCCAAGGTGAAGAAGAGTCTGACCCTGGCCACCTGTCCCTGACATCCACCTCACAGCCGCGTCTATCTCACACTCATCGTCTTTCATGCAGGTATACCCACGGGTGATTGATTAATCCAGAAAGCTTACAGCTGCAGGGTGAAGAAGAGGATGAAGGAAGTGAGGATAAGTAGGTAGGAGCGTGGATAAATTATGGTATGGATGAGTCCTGTCCAAGTTTGTCAAGTCTAACAGGAACAAGTAGATGCCTGTATCCTCTTGTGGTGCCAACTGTCTTTACTGTCACAGTGAGAAGTGCAAACCATCACCTTTACAATAGAATGGTGCTGCAAGATTTCATTTTGTACAGAATTACTCAGTGTATGCTTTGATTCAGCAGCAGATTTTATGAGCAAGCAGATACAAGTATGTAAAAAATAATATAAAAAACTTTTTTTTATATATTAAAAAGCTACAGCACCATTGTTTTTCCAATATATACATGAGTCCTGTTGTTCTTTTCTAGTTTCTGCAAAAAGGGCCTAGGTGAAATCAAATAGGTGAATCTTTTTTGGTAAAAAAAAAAAATAAATAAATACTTTGTAAAATTATGAAACAGGGCTGGTGTTGCTTTCTCAATTCTGCACACTTGGCTGGAAAATGGTTTCTCCCACACTCAACCCTCTGTGTTTATGCTTCTCCGAAACTTGTGAAAATAAACATTTTTCTTGGCAGCCACAGCCCAGACTTCTCACTAACATGTAATGATTAAGCACCTTTTTTTGTCTAAATCCCAAAGAAGTCAGTTTTGTATCATCTTAAAAAACCCTGTTAATGCATATATGTGTATTTTGTTTTGTGGTATGTTCTTTTTCTGAAACTCACATTCTATCTTTACTTTCCAATAAAGCTGCACATTACAACTGTGCACAGATCTGACAAAAAATGCATACTAGACATTATCCTCAAAAGACATCTAATTCAAGCTTGTTCTAAACTAATTTCCCAAGGATAGAAAGCATTGCCTTCTGCAGCCTGATCATTTAGTCTTCATTTGATCATGTAATCCAATAAAATGCCATGATGCACTAGAAGAAATTGACGTCCCACCTCTATGATAAATAGATTTTACTTAGCAAGCTACATCATGGCAGTGTGCAAATGTAAATTTATAGCTCTAAATTCAATCCAACAAATTTAGTTTTTTTTTTTTTTTTTTTCAGAAATATAGCTTTAGGACAGGTAATTATTCAGGGAGGAATCAGGTAAATGTCAGTTACAAATGACCATGTTTGTTGTGCTGAGAGTCATTTTTCGGCACAGTATGGAAAACACAGATGTTCACAGAAGAAGGATGTTGAACTGAAAGCAGATGTTAGTCAGAACTTTTTGATATCAGTTCTTTGCATTCCTTTTTTTTATATACCTCTTGTTGTATTAATAGAATATAAAAAAGAGGAAAAACCAAAGAACCAACAACAATTGTTGAAAGATTATCAACATATCATCGAATTTGCATAGAAGAAGAATGCCTCAAGTTTTTATATTTATACATTTTCATATAATTAACTCTTTATATTTAAAATAAAGTAACTATATTTAAATGTTTAGAATATGCTACTTATTTTTTTTTATTTTTATTTTTTTTTTTACAATAAGGCAAGATTTGTTGGGCCATTTCATTTATTTATCTAGGCTAACAGCTTTGTCTACAGAGAGTCAGTGATCTTCCCTCCATTGAGATACACTCATTCGTTTACCTAAAAAAAGCTCCTCGTTGATCTTGAAAGCACCATCTTTATGAAGGAATGAGAAAATGCCATTTTATCAAAAACATTTGCTGGCTCTTGAGGGATTCCACTCAATCTGTACTTGACTCTGAAAGGCTGCCCCAGTTACGCCTTTCCACTTTTCCACAGCCAAGAGGCTATAGCTATATGTAGAAGAGGGCAATAGGAGTTGTAGAAAGCCACATTTTAAGAGGTTTCTTCAATAAATGCTATTATCGCTACTAATACTCACTGACTCCCTAGTGAGAGGACAATGCTAAATGGACAAGTTTCATGGCCTTTTAGGATTATGCTCCACAGAGACTCACTGTTTTAGAACAACCACAGTCCTCAGAGTCCAGAAATATAAGTTTATACATTTCAACTGGTCGGTCTAAGACCTCTTACAGTGTATATTGTAAACATGAATTGAATGTCTTTTCAATTAAACGTGATCTAAACAAGTGTAGGCGTAAATCACTCTTTCATGCTTTATAAGAAAAATGAAAAAAAAAAAATTCAAATAAAAGGTAACAACTGCGTCCATTACAGTAAATTATCTATAATGATTAAAAAAAAATACCTATACTAAATTATTCATAAAATAATGTGATTTGCCGATTTTTTTTTATATGTCTCTCACAGTGGACATGCATTTAAGAGGAAAATGTCAAACCCCTCCATGATTTCTAAGTGTGACAACTTGCCAAATCATAAGGTGTTCAAATACTTATTTGTCTAGCTGTACAAGTAAGTAACTTCAAAACCTGCTATAACAATTTTGGTTAATTAGAAAATGGTAAGGTTCTTCCTAACTCTTAACTGCTGAAAATCTGACAGCTGGTAAGTGTACTTATTTTGACTTTTGAAATCATGGAAATTGAAAGAAAGACAATGCGTGAAATGATGCAGTACTTATTTAGTACTTGCTTTTCTATCTGCACTGGCTCAGGGCTGTTAGTTTGTGGACAGTCTTGGATAGGGTTCCACCAGCCACAACTATAAATACCCTCAAGAGAGGGGAATGGGGCGCCAATGATCTTCTGATGAGCTGGAGGCTTCTGTGGTAAGCTGCTCCGAACAGTCGCTCTGCAGAGGGTTTGCTAGAAGGAACTGGTTTCCAGTCAGTAGGTCCTTTAAATCAAAATGATTGGTTTAATCCAAGCTAGGTACACCCTTTTTAGAATGACTTTTGGGGATTATGGTTTGATTAGGTGAAATCTATAAAGAGTATTCTGATGTGTAAGTCTTTAGAGTTAGGTTGATTTATGCTGATTTCCAAAGGAATATGTCTCCTGCAGGTATCCTACACAAATTCAAGAAAGAGTACAGGTTCTGGTACACAAATCACAACGTCGATTTACAAAGAAAGAACATAATATCAAAAAATTATAAGATGTTCATTATTTGGTTTAATTAATCCGTCCTGTACAACAAATAATAAAAAAAAGAGGTTTACCAACATAATCATTATTAATAAGGTTTAGCCTCACATACAAAAGATTTTTATGCAACTATACACCTTGTGTGTCAGAAGATTTGTATATCTGTTTGCTCAGCTGTTGGACAGGACAAGTAAAAAAAAAAAAAAAAATTAATTAACATTTATTTATTTAAACCTATGTTTTTTTTTTCCTTTACAGAAATTTCAACGTAGTTTTAGGCATATACCGTCAATAAATACATAGATAAAAAAACGTTTTGTTTTTGTTTTTTTATTAATAGAAATAATATACCTATCAATAAAGTTCTAAGTCTTTTAAGTTTCTATCTTTAATTGTAGGAAATGTATTTTCTCATTTTACATTTTACTGTAATATCAAATCAAACTTGTAAATCAAAATCATACCAAATATAATTTATTGTCTTATTTCCTGTTCATTAAAAACAACGTTTTAGTGTATTTTCTAATCAAAGATCAATTTGGGGCATCATTGGGGGCATATCTGTTTGATTGGTATGTGATTGGTTCCAGTGGTGAACTTAAACCTATTCCTTCACTCCTTCCAACCCAGTCGTCTTAGTCAGAATGCTGCTGAGGGAGCGGAAGTAAACTCCAATCAATAAGCCATAATCTCTATTTGTAAAGTCATGTAGGGAATGTCAGAAATTGTCAGTGCAGAAAAATAGGTGGTTCTGATACGAGAACATGATGCTGTCACAAGTACACAGGTTGAGTTAAGGCCTTAACGCTACATATACACAGCTTATTTGTGTTGTCCCATTCATTCCAGGACTGGGCTCAATTTGGCATCACCATGCACAGAAAAAAAAACACTGAAAAATATATTTACATATTATAAAATACATTTAGGCATGAAAGAGTTGGATGCAACAAATGAGTTTCTTTATGAATGATTATTGGGAGAAAGTAACAATGTATGAATACTGTTCTACAGTGTGACTTCAACATACACTGTAACCTAAATACCCCCATGACCAAAGAAAATAAAAATTCTCTTAAAATCTAGAAATCTAGATGTTGACCGATTGTAACATTCCTTAATTACAATGGGGTAGACCTATTGAATTTGATTGCAATCTGCTGAAACCCCTCATAATCATCATTAAATAGTTCTAGTGTCTGTGCTGACAGTATTGCCTCTATATTATAGCAAAATCTCATTTAGGGTAAGTTTAGATTAGGTTTTCACAATTCATTTTGTAAAATAACTCCTTCTAAAGGTTAATATGTGTGTCTGAAACACATTTCATTATCCAGCACGTATAACATTTCTATCTTCAGGTATTATCTTTGCAGAGTTAATGGACTATGACTTTTAAAGATGAAATTAAAGTAATTTTACATAATGGATTCATTTTTTGATGAGACTGTACACGGACTATCTGCATTAAGACATATTTTATTGGAGCTAAGAGATTAGTAAAGGCATGCTTTGAAATCAAATGTACTGATACATAAAATAAAATTAGAAAAAAATCAAATAAACAGAAGTTAAATCCTTTTGAACAAGTACAGCCTGCCTGCCTCTTTGCCTTGGCCTCCCTTGGTTCTTATTGGCCTCCAAAGCCTATTGATGTGTAAAGAGTATGCATCCTTCTTTTCCCTCATCAGAGAATTCAGCTATATTGAAATCTCCTCTTCACTTGCATGTGTGGGAGTCAAGACCTCTGAGGATTCAATAAACTTTTTTGAACCCTTTTACAAAGCTGCTTTTCATAAGTATTAAATTGCATTTAAAAAGGTTTGCATGTGATTTATATCACTGGATTGTTTGAATTCCTCAGCAAAGTTGTCATGATGGCTGCAAATAGGTGTTGTGTTGCTCATGACAATACTAAATACAGATTGCTGGACCATTAAGCATGGTAAAAGGTAGTTAAGAAGCAGGTCTGAAGGAAGTTGGTGAGTTTGTAAAACTGTAATCTGGGTAGTTGTAAAAGGACATTTTAAGAGCTGAATTCACCAGCTTTATCACCTTTTTTGTAACATCCTACATATCTGGGACATAACCCCCTCCAAGAAAGCCGTTTCTTTCCAATTCTAGGAGCACCAGCCATACCAAGGGGCAGCAGAGGTGAGAGGCCAGAGGTTAATTGACGCTCATTGGGCTGAAACGGACTTTGATGACAAGTTGTGTTCCTGATGTGCTAACAATGAAGGTCAGCCAGTCCGTGGGTAAGCTGTAGGCTCATCACTTAAACTGCCCAACAATCAATTTGTCAAGTGCCAAACAGGATGCATTAATTTGGCTGGCATAACATGATGAAAATAAAAAATAGAAGTAGGTATTTTTTATGTACTTATGTAAACATCATCAAAACAAACCCTTGAAGGAAGCCACACAAGTTTCTCTCAGATCATTATGCAGTTTTCACAGTTTATTGCATTAAAATCTGAAAGAATCTCTAGATAATTGATACCACAACCTATTTTTAATAAATCAATTATACATAGAGATATATTGTTGCATCTACTAATGTGTGGCTTTTGATTACTGATGAACATTTTGCAAACACCCACAAATGAACAATATGTCTTGCCAGAACTTTTCTGACCTCATTCTGGCTTTAGGACAACATTATTCAAGTGAGAGATGGAGAGAAAGAGATATGGGGCCTTTGGGGAAAATCATGTGAGTGTGTGTGGAAGTAGTCGAGGTCTGCAGACTAACCATCAATAACCCTCATCCTTTCCTTGCCTATAAAGTGAAGAAAGAGGGTTGGAGGGAGGGAATAAGGGAGTGCAGGATGGGAGACTTGGGGTTTTGAAGAAGGGTCAGTAAGGAGCAAACATTAGCTTAAAGAAAGAAATGCTCCAAGCAAATGCTATTTTTAAGTCCGTCTTTATTCTCCTCTCCACAGCCTGAGGTCATTTAAGAGTGACCAAACTCGAATAGTGTGTGAGGAAAGACGAATCCATCACTTGTAGCAGACACAATATGTTCATGGAAAAAAGAAAAAGATGAAGGGCCCAGGAAATCTAGCTAAAAAGGATGACAGAAAGTTGGATGGAAAAAAGTAACCTTGCATTATTATTCAAGAAATTGTGTATTTATTTTATACATATATTCTATAAGGTTTTATACTTATATCTAGTCTACTTTAATATTTGTAGTATCTTTGGGATTTCTTTTGAAGTTATCATATATTGTACACTCACTGGCCAATTTTTAGGCACATATGTCCAACTGCTTGTTAACACACATTTCTAATCAGCTAATCAAATGGCAACAACTCCATGCATTTAGGCATGTAGACCCGATCAAGACGATCTGGCGCAGTTCAAACTGAGCATCAGAATGGGGGAAGAAAGATGCCTGAAGTGACTTTGAACGTGGTTGTTGGTGCCAGACGAGATGGTCTGAGTTTTTCAGAAACTGCTAATCTACTGGGATTTTCACCCAAAACCATTTCTAGGGTTGACTGAGAATTGTTCAAAAAAGAGAAAATATTCAGTTAGTGGCCGATCTGTGGGCAGAAATGCCTTGTTGATGCCATAAGTCAGAGAAGAAGACCAGACTGGTTCCAGCTGATAGAAAGGCAACAGTAACTCAAAGAATAACTGGTTACAACGGAGGTATGCAAAAGAGCACCTCTGAACGCACATAATTTTAAACCTTGAGGCAGATGGGCTACAGCAATAAAAGACCACAGCGGGTGTCACTCCTGTCTTCTAAGAACTGGCAACTGAGGTCACAATTCACACAGGCTCACCAAAACTGGAGAACAGAAATTTGAAAACCGTTGCCTGGTTTGATGAGTCTCCATTTCTGCTGCAACATCTGGATGGTAAGGTCAGAACTTGGAGTCAACAGCACGAAAGTGTAGCAGGATGAATTGGCTCAGGTGTAGCTGAGAGGATAATTGCAGACTGTAGCCTCAGGGGGCACCATAAAAAAGGACAAGGCGTCCACTGGCTGCCATGGGCATCATTTTGCCACTGGGACTGCCCACTTCCTGTTTGCACACTTTCGTTAGCCTTACAAGTTACATAGTGGTGGTAACCTGTCTACGGGAGTTTGTTAGCAGGCATCATGACTCCATACTGTTGTTGTTTTTAGCTCTGGATAACCACATGCACTGAACTAAGCTTAATTACCATCACCAAGCATGAATGAGGAGTGAATGAATAATGGACACACTGTAAGCGCTTTGAGTGTCATGAAAAGTGCAGATAAATCCAATCCATTATTATTATTATTATTATTATTATTATTATTATTATTATTATTAATTGTTCTTCTTTGTTTGACCCCCTTCCTCTGTCCTGAGAACCCGGGTGTCATGTGCTTAAAGGTGGAGACCTTCCCTGGTTTGGAGTGGCATGTCCTTGGGTTAAAGGGTTCAAAAGTATGTGTCATCTGCATTACATAAGTGGGGTGATTTATACTCTTATGTTCTTCGGGAGCCTCCAACCCCCTTAGCTATTTAGGTCCTCAGTATACTGAACTTTTTTTTATGTTTTTATACGTATTTTAACAATTCATTATCAATTGTGGTTTTAGAATCTTGTAATATAAAATGACAAGATTTTTTTGGTCTGCATCCATTTATTTCCCTCTTGCCACAAAGACATGGATCCATTCTGCTTTATCCCTTGTGCTATCCTAGGCACTTTAACATTGGGAGTTGGTTCATCTACCTAACCTTTTTTCTTCAATGATTTGTGATCTTCACTGGTGTCCATGGATTACATGAAATCTTTCCACCTGTATCCACCTTTGTCATGGTAGGAATAACACATCAATGTAAGGGTGGGGTCATCTAAGATAGCACAAGGGTTATATTAACAGTTCAGGCTGGTGGTGTAATGGCACACTTTGGGTCCCCTAGTACCAATAAGTAAGGCCACAGCCTAGCCGAGTATTTTGCTGAACACGTTCTTCCATTTATGACCAAGTGTACCATCTTCTGATGGTTACTTCCAGCAGGATAAGTCGCCATGTCATAAAGCTGGAATAATCTCAGACTGGTCTCTTGAACATGACAAGCTGTCCTTAAATGGTCTCCACAGTCACCAAGTCTCAACCCAATAGAACACCTTTGGGATGTGGTGGAACGTATGATTGGCATAATGGATTTGCAGGCAACAAATCTGCAGCAACTGCTTGATGCTGCCATGTCATAATGGACCAGATTCTCTGAGGAATGTGTCCAGTACCTTGTTGAATCTATACCACCAAGGATTAAGGCAGTTCTAAAGGCAAAAGGGGGTCCAACCTGAGTGCAGTATGCTTTTTGTGTCTGATATAAATATTTGAGATATAAATTATTAGAATTAAAGCCAAAGTCAATTAAAAAAAAAGACAAAAGTTCTCATTATAGCAAGACCTCAAAAGAAAAAAAGACCAAAAAAATGATTTTTTTTTTTGGTTTTAATGAAACCAAATAGAAAAGTTCTGTCTGATGTCACAAATGTGCTAAGTTTATCCACTTCTGTTATGATTTACTCGGTAGAAATATAGCTAGACTAAAATTTAATACAGATGATACAAAGTTAGAAAAGGACAAAAGATGTACAGAAAATAGTGTCTTAGAGTTCTATAATGAAAGCAAGTTTTCCAGGTTGTCGGCTGCTCCTTCTTTTTGTAAGAAGGATGTCAGGTAGTTTGCACACATGAAAGGATTTCTGAAGGAAACATGTCCTAAAGGCTGTTTTCTGGTGATTAAACAAATTAAAGCAAGTCATACTTGTACATCTTGGAAGTCAGTTCAGCTGATTGCTTTGAGTTCATGCAACACCTGACATGCCATTTCGTGACTGCAATTTGGTTACTGCCGAAGGCTACATGTGTGATTGACGAGCAGAAAATAGTTAAAACGACTGTGCTTTTTTATTGGCTTTCTCACATGCATGCCTAGTCTTCAGAACAGTCTCTTTACCAGCTGAAGAGCTTCTCATGAACATGTCGACGTTTTAATAACAGAATTGTCTTTGTTGGAGGTTTAAAGAGGAAGAGTGAAGTCTTTGTGTTTGATGCCACAAACTTCCTTGATGTGTTCAGAAGAAGTAATCACTGTGGGTCTACTATGAACCACACCTGAATGTCTAGAACAGTGCAGACACTTTTCAGATGTTCAAGCCTCAAAAGATGTAGAGAAAAAAATTATGCAAGTCGTCAATACGGCCCACTTGCTCTCTTTCATATTTTCTTTTCAAGTGGTGTCTGTATCCACCTGGTGGGCTGGAGGTCTAAGTTTCTGAAACAACTCCTTTTGATGAAAAGAAACATGTTTTTATTTTAACAGCATTTTTACCAGATTTTGTTGTCCTGTCCAATGCGCCAAATTTCTTGTGACTTGACTATAGGGTTAATTACAGTAGATGGGTCACGCTATTTTGTCTCTGTGAAAAAGCTTTATGGGCTAGACTAAAACATTCTGCTGAAAAAGTAACAGTTTTGGCCTGTCATTGCATGGATTTTTTTTCAGAGAGCGTGTTATTTCTCACATCAAAGCATTTTGTGCCTGTTGTCCACTTTACTACTTACAGATGCATTTTGGACTTTCCTTTTGGGGTCTAAGTGCTTTATGGTAGCAGCTGTCCTTCCACTGTTGATGAAACATTCCATTTCCAAACGTTTTAGCTTAAAGCTCTTACAGGCCTTTGCAGTGGGCGACAAGTGATGTCCGTTAGAAATATTGGGCTACATTCCTTTTCTGATCCACCTCTTCAGCACCTCAGTTTTGCCCAGACCATAGGAAACCCTGCTGACCAAGCTGTTTTTTTTTATTTTATCAATTTATTTTGGTTGAGATTTTGTTGGTTTTTCTGTGCTACATAGTGCACTTAAATACAAATGACACCTACCCACTCCCACCTTAAACTCCCCTTTCACAATGATCTACATGAGATCAGGGCACCTACAAAGTATGGAATATAAAGCCTGAGAAAGAAGTGTGGATGGAAACAAGATCCTCCCCAAAAAAAGGGGAAAAGTTCAAAAATTTGATTTCTGTGGCACAAACAAAAATGTGTTGCTTTTCCTCCATTCAAATGCAAGTATTGATCCTGTTTTTAATCCTTTTGTGTGAATTTTCAAAGAAGAAAAACAAAGATATTTAGCAAATCAGCACCTTGTGCTTTTCCAATATTCTAAAATTAGCAGTTACTTTACTGAAAGATGATGGGATATCTAACATAAAAAGTAAAATCATAAATTAAGATTAACTCCATCAAAGAAATAAAAATACTTTTAAAGGTCTGATGGGGGCTTATGATAACCTTTTCACCCATGCGCCCTTTGGGTCCACACTAGGAAAAAGCATGTAAACGTGTTTTATTACAACATAAAACTCAGAGCAGGTTGAATCATGTCTGGACCTTTGCTTTGGGGCTTTTTATTTGCCAGATATAGGCATGTTTTCTCTGAACCTTTCAACGGCCATAAACATGTATGACTAATTGCACTGCAATGGCAGGAAGGTCAGAGTGTAATGGACTGACTGGGGTATCAGATTTAGCCGCTTTAAAGTCGTGATGTTCTGCATGTAGGTTGTGACATTGTGGTAACTGCACGGAGTGCACAAGTGGTCTAATTAATATTAATGCAATGTCTTTAGAAAAGCCGCACTGATATGACTGGTCTGAGAACAGATTACTGTGGAATTATCATCTTGAACTCAATTTGAAGCAAGGCATTGTGAAAGTAACTGTAATGCTAATTAATTGTTAAGAATATACAAAAGAAATGCAGTGTCAAAAGTTATTTTTAGAAATATTGACGTTGTGTTAAACACAAAACTTTCATGTTTGCATCAGCCTTGCCATCAGATACTTTGAAACATGATTTAATGTTTTAAATGCTATTCTAACCAGTTTGGTATGAGTAAATGCAACAGGGTTCACTGTCTGACCAACTACAAGGTCCTAAAAAACCACTCAGCTTGAAAAAAGAAGCAGGATGTAAACCAGTTCACAAGACTCTGACACATTTATTACCCACTTGTTTCTCCAAGAGTCATGTTCTTGGCTTTTTACAGCGTTTGTTACAAGACACAAGGCTGCATGATTTTCTCTCGGCTGACCATGAGAAATGCTTTCAGACTAAACATTCAAGTATAGAATTGTACATCTTCATTTGAGTTATTGTCAGAGGTTGCACAGATGGAGACACGGGGGGTGGGGAATCTAGTTTTAAGCATTTATTGTTATTAAATATGGTATTTTTAAATCATATTTACGTAATACGAATTGCAAGAGTACATCCACATGCAGATGATTATGTTAAGAGCATCTGCAAATCTTTAGCGCACATACCAAAACCCAAGTCTACAAAGATTGCCTTTAAGTATCCATGTAATTGATGTGTGACTCTCTAACAGCTTAAACTTCTAATCAAAGGCTGATAGCATTGCTAAAATCATTAGTGGTAAGACAAAACCACCAGGGAATCTGAAAACCCCAAAGCTCCAAACAATTATGGAACCAAACCTATCCTGTGTAAACTGTGAGGAATGCTGCTCAGTTGCTCTCAGACAGAGCTTGTGAGGCTAAATTTCACATATAGATGAACTTAATACAAACCACTCAAAATACTGGAAATGTAACAAGGTTTAAGTCAAGTGCCCTTCACAATGGAGGGCCCGGTGAAGAAAATTCAGTAAGCTTTTTTTGTAGGCACAAAGATCCCAAAGGGTACACCTGGGCCCCGGACTCTGTCACACCTTGGAATCATAGTTAACCTTTATTTTATATCCAGGCTCTCTATTACCTATGTGTTCTAAAAGGGGATTGGCTTTGCTGAAAGTGCCTGTTAGGGAATGGTTGACATTTTGGTGGTTGTTAAGGTTTAAACATTCTACCTGCCGGAAGTATCAGGTAGAAAATTGAGTCTCTGAATGAACTAGAATGACCCAGGAGTCATTTTGGAGGAATTTACATGGCATTCCTTGGCATGCATGAGCGGGGTGACCTTTTGAAAATTCTAACTGCGACAGTGGCAACTCCTGTGTCAGAAATATTTACCGTTTGCCTATCAAAGGCTTCAACGTTTGCTAACTAGTGTTGGCAAATAAACTAAAACTGTGAGACAAAAAGTGAAATGTAAAAAATATCAGAAATTGGCAAACATCATAAAAGTATTCATGACTTTTTCTTTTTCTATAGTTTCACTGAAATCCAGGTATTATAATAACCTATTTTTCCACGCTTGCTGATGTTACATTTTTAGTTTAGGAACAGGTCTAAAAGACTTCAGATATGAAATTGGAATAAAAATAAAATGGATGTATTCTCCATCAGCATTGCTGGTTCTATAGTTGGGTCTATTCTAACCGAAATCCTGTATCACTGCCTCCCATTTTCACAACTTGAATCTCCAATCCTTTAGATAACAAATCTGTGATGTTCTCAAATGTTTGTACAGAATTTGACCATTAAATAGTAATTAATTTATGTAATTTAACTAATTTAGCTCATTTTAAGGATTTGTGTTGTTTGTATAGTTTATTGAGACTTACCTGTGAACTGAAGCTGTATTAAAACAAAATAATGAAGACAAAAAAATAAAACACACACACAATATATAAAAATCAACTAACAAACTGATTTTAGTTTATATATCATGTATCAGGAATGCATACTTACCGGTAATTTTTTGCAAGTTCAGGTTTCAATAAGTACTAAGACAAAAAAAAAGTTATCTAATCCTTTATCAATATATTTGGTCATTCTCAGAATGCTATAATCAAATAACTGATAAACCCTTTGACCATTGCAGTCCGTTTTTGTGTGTGAAAACACTGGTGTGATGTTGTGCATTTACAATACTATTAATATTTATTTTTCATTTTATTCTTGCCTGCCCCCTATGTTTGGAACAAACCTGGTGTTGACCCAGCTTACAATGAAACACTGTCAAAAAATGCCAGTAAGAGAAATATACAAATGACACAATCACACTTGTCAGATATGTCATATTCCTAGCTGTAATTAGGGGTTTAGTAAAACCAGAAAAAAAATAATAAAACAAAAAGTATACAGAAAATAAGGCAGGAATCCCAAAACACAACTTTAACAGAATTAAGTCATGGTGATTGTTATGACATTCTCTGATTTTAATCCAGTCTAATGGTATTTGACACAGTATAAGAAAAAAGCAATCATTATGCTTGCCCTTTCGAAACACAGTGAAGCTGCATTTCTATTAACCATTTTGAACTAATCTCACCCACTGCTGGAAAAGCCCTAAGCCAGACCGAGCCACGCTGAGTCAGCACTGTTGGAAATGCACTACAATCAGCTGTGAGCATTTGAGTATTTATCCATGTATTTAAAAGTTAGTGTTGTAATAACATTGGGAATAAGGCAGAATTAAAAAAAAAAGCAAAAGAAAAGAGCATAATACCTTCCCTCACAGCTCTTTTTTTGTTAGCTTACTGTCTGAGCTTGAAAATGAATGACTCATCAGTCACGTTGTGTCCATACACTGCCCTTACACAGCCATGTTTGGACAGGTGCATATAGGTGGTGAGTTTCTGTGTTTCCTCTCTATTAAACTACAGAATAAACGTCTTAAACTCTTATAGCAGGGAGAAGTTTATCGACTAATTTTAATAATACCAGCTTAGAATTTTAAAAACATCAAAGAGTTAAACTTTAAATTTTCTTTTCATTAGTTTAAAAGTTAAAGACCAGCTAAAGCATAGTCTTTGTCCTTATAATGCCTTCCATTAGTGCGCTTAAAGTCGACTCATTTCAAACATGCTTTGCTTTCTTTCCCTGATTTATGTTGCATGGTTGGCTCCTGCTGCTGGAGCTCTGAAGCCATCAGTAAGTTATTAACAGCCGCAGTGTCAACCAGGCTCATACACAAACTCATATACACAAAAACCCATCTGCTACCTACTGTTTTACCCACTTGACTGCAGCTGCTGGAGCAAGCCTGGGAAGAGAAGCAACAATTGTGCTTGGAGAGGATGCTGCATTAAGAGTGCACATGTGAGAGGGTGAATGTGTGTTCAGCTTGATGTGGATGTAAAATGAGTCAGCCGTGTTCGTGTTTTTCCCCTTTTGTTTGCCTGGTTTGAAAGTAAGGGCCTTGTTTAAATGTATACGTCTTGGAAAGACTTTCTGACTGCTGAAACTTTAAAAAAAAAACACTACCTCTTGTTATTTTACTTTTCAAGCAAAGGAGAGAATAAATGATTTATTTTATATTCTGAAGTGTTTAGAAATAATTTAGGAGGAGGAAACAGCTGTGTTGCCTGTTACAATAAGCAGGTTTTTTATATACATCCACACAGAGAAAGCAGCTTCTTAGAATCGCTTTTGAGCTCAGATGTGCTGGAAATGCATCTTTCTCCCTGAGACTTGTCAGGGTGACTTTCAGCTGTGATCATGACGGTTGGAGTGGAGGGCTGTTTATCTGTTTGTGTATTATCACAACACGTCTTGCTTTATATAGATACCTGGGCTTTCCGGTGTGGAGTGAACGACACTGGTGTGTCTTTCCCTCCTCACCTGCCCTGCCCTGACTCACAGTAAAGCTTTTAACAGATTAGCTGTGCTTTAGCAACAAAGATATTCTCCACTGGGCCCACGTTTTTGTTGGCACGTTTAACTCTGCAAAGCAATTCCACTGCAGATATGGGTGTGTTAAGGCAAGTATTGTCAGATCAAATATGCCGGTACGTTGTGTAAATAAAGATTTAGATTAGGTATATTTAGTGCTTCTTCAAATGCTGCAGGTCGTTTTAGATATTATTATTTAATTCTCACTCTTTTAGATGATCCCACCCTTACATTGACGTGTTCTCCCTACCATGACAGGTGGAAAGATTTCATGAAATCCATGGACACCAGTGAGGTTCACAAATCATTGAAGAAAAAAGGTTCAGCGCACTGTCTAGTGGGTCTAGATGACATTGGTTTAGCAGTAACGTGAATTAAATTTTAATGGTGTGATTTGGGTGGCAACATAATGTGAATGTGAACCTTGGCAAAGAAGATGTGAGGCGTCAACCAATCAGGGACTCAGCTTTGACTCGTGGCATGTTCAGTGACACAATGAGCAGGTAGCGTCCCAAAAACAACACAGGGGAGCTCCTGAACTTTCTATTTTTTATTTGCATAAAGACAACTTTAAAAAGGTCTTCTAATTTTATTTTTGCTTATTGCCTCCTCTGACTAATGCCGGACAGCAAGTCATGTAAACTGGATCACAGAGACACGGAAGTACCACTGAAAGGGGCCGTCATTCAGACACAGCTCCTGCGATAAATGGCAAAAACTCACTGTACTGGGAAAATCTCTGAATCATCTCATGAACCCACATGGAGATAGGATTACTGATGCTGTTGTAGAGCCCTTTAAAGTAAATAATTCTGATCTCTCAAAAAATATCCGTGTCTTCCTTGTATTGTAAAATAAGACCTACTGCACACAGACACTGCTCCATGTAGCAATGCGACTAAAAACATTTGGTGGTAGCTCCTCCCACACGCGTCTGGGGCATCAAGTTTATGAACACCTTTTTGGACAAACATTGAACAGCAAATTTGCTGCACGCCCAAATAGATGCGGCCAATGCAAATGTGACTCGGAAATCACATTTGGTGTGAACGTAGCCTGAGATTATTATTGGAGAATTTTTTTACAACTATTGCACCCTTTCTTAAACCTAGAGCCATCTGCAATAATAATGTTTATTTAGTGTCATGATAATTACTATCCGAAACTAAATCCATGTAAACCCTGAAATCAAAATCCAACCACTTTGCTGCCACAACTCAAGACAATTCAAAGCTCCACACAAGCTAAAGTCTTAGTTTTTGCTTGTGGGAACAGGGAAACAGAAAACATATCTCCGCCTCCCACTACTGCTTAATTCCCACCCACCAAACACAGGCACATAGACACCCAGTGCATTCTCTTTAGTGGAGTTCGACAGCTCCTATGGGGAGAGACAGGATTTTTGTTCTGCTCTTTCCAGATGACCTGCTCTAAATTGGGTCCTGGGCTTAGCGCACAGTAGGAGCACAAGGGTGAACAGTGTTGCAAATTTGTCACTCAGAGTGTTAAAATTCCCTCAGGAATGTTAATCTGGCCAGTTCACTGTTCACTTCAGTAATCCTTAACCTCATCGCTTATCGGGCGAAATCGGCCATATACTACAACGTGTTGTGTTGAGATTATGTTCTCATTTGTTGTTCTATATTTTATTTATATGTATTTTACATTTATTTTAGTAAATGATGTGGGACACTAAGAATACTTACCGTAATTAAATGAAAATGTTGTGCTATTTAGATTTTTATCTTGAGAAATACACAAGCCATAGATTTTGTTAACTCTAACTTCAACCATGGTCTTAATCATCACCACATGGTTTTAAAGTCTAACTAGACCCCAACTTTAACCTTGACCTTACCTTCATTTATTCTCCTAACTCTAAGCCAAGCCCCCACTTTGTGTTCCCAAATTTTAGACCAACCAGGATGTACCAAACGTTGCAGTCAGAGATCACGGAAGGTAGGTGTTGAAAGAAAGTAATTCTCTCTTTCACTAACTCCGCATCTAAAACAACTTATAGACAACCTTGTTTCTAAAATCTTTTTGAGTATTTATTGCTCTATTTATCATTGAATGCAATATTGAGGGTGGTTATTTTGATTTTATCAGCTTGTTTGATTTTATTGGAGCTTACATTTGTGCATATTTTTGCAGATTGCAGTGTGTGATTTCAGAGTTATACGGAGGATAGTATAAAAAAAAATTAAAACTTAAACCGAAAATCTCTGAGACGTGAAAAGTGGAAAATAAGCAGCCTAATACAATGTATGAACAAGCATGACATGTGAAATTTTGTTGGTACCTTGATGCTTATCTTTGTTCTTTGTTTCTTTTTTCTTTACTTGTTTTGTTTTTATGTGAATATTAATTGTATGACTAATGTTTAAAACATATTGCATAGCACATATTAAGATTGTCAATTGGAATGAATAAGATTGTATTTTATCCTCTCTTTTTTGAGTAATTTCTTACTTTCTGTTTATATATGTTTGTTTAATTGTTTATTTT
This sequence comes from Oryzias latipes, assembly GCF_053564925.1. NCBI lineage: Eukaryota > Metazoa > Chordata > Actinopteri > Beloniformes > Adrianichthyidae > Oryzias > Oryzias latipes. The sequence goes on from NC_136240.1 coordinate 14,511,646, forward strand.
ATTTTGTTTTTAATGTGAATTGATATAAATCAAATAATCAGATGATTCACCCAGTGTGTACATGTTTATGCTATACATTCTGCCTAACCAAGAACCTCATAATATGACTTCATTGTTGTATTGTTTCATCATTAATGTTACAATGAACCTTTATTTTATACTTCTAGTAAGTGCGTGTTCATCCTGCTTGGAATCTTTTTGTGAATATGTTTTCCTAAAACTTGATGCTAAATCCATTTAAATTACTACAGAATGTGTAGTTGTTTGTGTACACATGTTGCTAGTGTAGAGCTACAAGTTGTAAAAATTAAAAATTCTAAAATTCTTATTTTAGGGTTTCATCCCGGGAGAGCTTTATGAATTTTAATCTCAATTATTTATTACATTTCAGAAGCATGCAAACATATACATTTGAAATGTATGGTTCAAAAAAGTCCCTTTCTTTTGCCATTAACTTGGAGCATCGTAAAATAATCCTCATTAAATGTACTTTTACAGTACTTTTACAGATTTTCTTTTTGTTCCTTCTCAACTCCATGAAGGTGTGCATGACGTTTAGAAAGATCTCAAACTGTATTATTCTTTGTACATCATCCACACGTTTTTTGCCCTCCCTTTTATTTTTTTAATCTCTGGTTGAGTAAATCTCAATGGCAGAGCTGTTAGTAAAAAGCCCTGCATTTTGTAGGCTGTTTATGCATTTGTGTGTCTTTGTGTGCATGTGCGTGACAGAAGGATTGTGCTTCAGCAAGTTCAAGCCACATAGCAGCTGGAGCATTTGAATAAATAAACCAGCTCAACATAATTTGCTCTCCTCCCACTTTCTCCATCCCTTTCTTTTCTGTTCATTGCTACATGAAGGCCAAGTCATGGGCTGACTCTTTGCCTTCAGGTGTCCTTTTTTGTCTGACTTGGCAACAAAGCAGATCTAATCATTTCTGTATGTCAAGGAAGTAAAAAGCTCTGAATCATCTGTTTATATTCTTGATGGAAAATGTTAATATAAAGAGGGCGAAATAGAAGTATTGAAACCTGAACAACTAACTGTGTAGGTTAAACACGTGTTATGGCTGTGGATGCAACAGTTTTGTTTTTCTTTGTTGTGGGCTTTATTTCTATGTCAGAGTGGGACCTCGTCAATTTTTGTGTGTTTATCTGAGTTGATTGTTTTCAGGTGTGGTGCTGGATAGGTGCACCTGCCAATTGGACCAGAGCTGATGGAGGCAGCCTTTAAATCACCATGTGGACCTTAAGTCCTTAGAAACTGAGTATGGTGGCGTGGCGTGGCGTGGCGTGGCGTGGCGTGGCGTGGCGTGGCGTGGCGTGGCGTGGCGTGGCGTGGCGTGGCGTGGTGTCATTTTTGTAGTCATTTTGTAGTCATTTTTGTATCTGAGTATTATTTATTTTAAGAAAAAGTTTAAGATAAGCTACTTTGTGTTGCACTCAACGTCCCCTTGATGTGAAAAGGTGTTTTTTATTTATTTTTTTTCCCACTTACACTGGCTTCACATCGACAGATACACACATAGTTCTTCAGCACACTTTCGCAAGGCTGTGATTGTACACAATCAGAAATTAGGCTTGTTTAGTCATGTTTCACTGTTTATTTAAGGGTGTTTATAGCAAAGAGGTATAGTTGCTGAAAATATAGTGAATAATAAATGAAAAGTATACATCTAAGAATTTGAAATATGACCTTCAGGCTCAGTAACTGGAGTAAACGTGGCTTTAATTGTAAATAATTTAGAGGTTTTATAGTTGGAATGGTCTGTCTTGGTCAGTGCTCAAATTTGTCTGTTTAGTTTTGTATTTAAGAATACATGAATCTAAATTTAAATAAAAACTTTAAATCTGACACGTAGGATTTTTAGACAATATAAAAGGCTTAAATCACAATGACTTTAAAAATCACAACATTTATGTGCTTATTTCGTAATATTGGTTCAACATAGAGAGGAATTCCTACCTTTTTGTGTGACACTCAAAAAGGAAGTAATTTGGAACAGGAAGTCATGTATCCTGTCAGGCCTTTGTGCCAATGGGGGTGGGGGCAGTGCTGACAGCTCACTGCAAAAGAGGCAGATGTGAAGAGGTGGATGTGCAAACAGTTGTTCCACTATGACAATGCACAGTGTTGATGGGCTGATTTCTTTTTTTTTGGTGTTATCACTTGAGAATTAGAGGGGTAAATTCACAGCGATGAAGATCGACTTCCTTGTGTGACAGCTTTGGCATCCCAGCTTACACGACATGGAAAACAGTCACCTACTGTAAACACCAGCTGTTTGAATATGTTGAAGGATCTCTGCTGTGCAGTAATATACAGCCTACTACACTGACATCTTTAAGTGCATATGTCACAGTCAGCCTCACATGGACGGAGTGAGGAGGAAAGTCTATGTCACAATCAGAAGCATGCATCTCAACACTCTGATCTAAAAATAGATATATTGCTGAAAGAAATGCCTACATCATGTGTTAAGAATTAGTTTTCCTATATACTTATTTAAATAAATGTGCTTTTGTGAAGTCTCTTACTGCTGTTGGACGTTAAAGAAACAACAGTGAAAGTGTGAGGAAAAAAAGGGAAACAATCTGAATTCTATAATGTTTCACATAATATATTTATATTTTAAATATTTGTATATTATATTTATGTACTATAATTTCCTGAGAATTTCAGGAAAAATCAATAGCCTCATATTGTCAACACCCAATCAATCATTTAGCCACTGTTTTGAAGTGGAAATGTGTCTTACAAAAAATAGACAATTAGTTAAAGAAAGTAAAAAATTTTAATAAATGTTTGGAAATGTAAAAGAAAAAAACAACAGGGAAAAAACAGGGTTTAAGGGCTGCCAGCAAATGTAAATTATGTTAAAATTATGTTAAAAGAAATCAGTTTTGTAAACTCCCACTCTTATCATCTTTTGATCCAATCAAAAGGCCTTCCCGTTTGTCTTTTAATTATGATTATGCTGTTTTTAGGTAAAATCAAAAAGCAAAATCAAATCTTGAGGACACAATTTCTGCAGAGTGGCCTTCATTCAATTCCTTTGCTTACACTCTCCCCTGACAGTTTACAGCCCCTCACAACCCCAAGTTAACAACCACGGCATTTTTTTTTTTTGTCTAAACCTGATTTACAGCGATTTGAATAAAAAAATACTCAGATGTAATTTTAAGTTTAGTTTTCTTTATCCATGTCCTCTATCATCAGAAAAAGACCACAAAAACATATTTAAAACCAGAAATATTTTTTATTGGAGAAACGGAAAAAAAATAATTGACAAATGAGCCTAAATGTGACTGACTGTTTCAATTCTTCTACATATTAAGCGAGAAAAAATAAATAAAAGGAAAGGTTTTATTGTTGACTTTTCTTAAAGGAGCTTAGAGCAGAACCGCAGCAGAAAATGCAAATTTGGCACATTTTCCACTAAGACAATAATCTGAGGTTGGAATTTCTCCTTCATTTACGCTTTTTTTTTCTAATTTCCTGATATTACTCTGTTTGGTTAGTAAATGTTTTGACACTTTTCACCACTGCTACAACATTCTTACTTAAAGCCAAGTCTGACTTGATCAATGGTATTAAGTGTTGTTTGACTGATGGTGTTGAAGGGAAAATGCTGGGATAGTTTTACAAATAAAGAGGAGCCCTGACTGTGATCCCGAGCAGTGTGTGCTGATATGCCTGATGAAATGTTGAGGGAGAGAACGCTGTTATTGCCGCTGCGAATTTTATCATGTTAAACCGAACACAAGTAATGAAAGGATATATGGTTTTTAACTGAGAAAGCAGGAGTGTCCGTCTGAGAAATAAAGAACCAGAAGGCTTCACCTGTACCAGAAGTGACAACAAAACGATAATGAGTCCTGGAGGAAATCTTCTGCTTGCCCTGCATGTCTTCCCTTTTTCACCTTTAACATACATGTACAGCGAGTGACTGCTGTGATTTGTTGTGTTTCAGTCATAGGGGGAAAGTAAGAAAGCACAAAAGCGTAGCTGTGAAGAATAATTTGCATCAGTTCTGTCTTCTTACCTTTGTTTTCATACCAGCAAAGCATTAAAGAGGGGGGGGGACAATGTGAGAGAATGCTGGCACTATCAACAAATGAAGGGGAAGGTGTTTTTGGTGGGTGGACAAATGTACAACTTGCCTGCATTTCCTGGACAGAGTGCCTCTTTGTTTGACACCTTGTCTTACAGAGGAGCTGTGCCAGGCATGTCCGCTGCTGGCTGACAAACGGCATATCCTGTCTCCGTCTGCCAACCGCATGCGTTCGTTTCCAGTCTGTGGTGAGAGTGATGAACAAATGAGAGACCTGAGAAGACTGAGTGGCCGGGACAAAGCGTGAGGGAGCCAAAGAGGAAGGGAGACGAACACTGAGAAGGGAATGTATCAAGTTTGTCCACTCTTGCCAAAAGACCTGAAGGAGGCATGCAATATTGGCATTTCCATCTCCAGATCATCTATCTGACTTGTGCAGTGTCCAGGTAGCAAGAAGCCTCCTTGGACATCTCCAGTTTCACACAGAGAAGAGGTCTTTGTTCTCGTACATTTACACCTGGGGACTGGTGGCCCCCTTTATTGGAGCATAAAACCTGAAGACACATTTAGAATGAAAGAACAGTCCCTAACTAAGTGCACACAAAGAAATGTTATAGCACAACAGGTTTCCTCTTTGTCATTTATCTATATTTATTGAACTTTAATTTACCTAAGAAAAAAAAAAAAAGTAAAGCAACACCATCTTCCAGTACCTGTTTTTCCTAAATGCAACCAGTCCTGCGACTTGCAGAAGATAGAGGTTAAAAGGCTAAAAGAGGAAGGGTCAGGCAGATGGCACACTCTGTCATGAAGGCATTAGCAGATGTTTACGTCTGGAGAAGGTGGAAATGTGATGAGCCATCATCAGGCTCATAGAGGTGAGGTTAAATTAGGTTGGTGTACCTTAGCACAGCCTCCCTTTGCCTAATTATTGAAGCTTTTTCACCTTAATATTTAGAAGTTGACATGTTTTTCTTTAAATAAAAATTATATTACGAATCTGAAGTTTTTGAATGACATTTGGACTTTTCTTTCTTATCAAGGAAGCAGGAAATCAACCATGATGAAGAGGGCATTCCTTCTGCATCATTACATCTGTACTTCAGTTCTGCTTCACAAAGTTATGAACAGCTTTTATCATTTTATTGTTGTGAGGGGCTTCCTCTATAAGACTGACTTCACGTGCTTCACCAGGGGTTTCATGTTGGTTAGAAAATTTAAAGCTGCCCTTTTGAAAAAAGTATATTTTTCATACAATTAGGTGTGAATCAACCTTGTAGATTGCTTTTTCTTGCTTAGATTTAAAGAATTTGTTGAACGCTGTTCTTTTATTTTCCTGTTGTTTGATTTCTGAGCAGCATTGGCAGATGTTTTTGCTTCTCGCATTCAAACAATTTATCTTTTTGAAAGAAATGAAATCAGTGTCATGAACTCTTCAGTGCTTATCACAACTAGAAATTAAAGCATGAGTTATATTTTCTCAAAATTATCATCCTAAACACAAACAAATTACCATAGAATAAACCAGCTTTAAATGTTTCTGACTGGCTTTTATATTACTTCAGTATTATTTCCGTCAACATTGTAGTGTTTAGGATGAAAAATAGCAGTTTAACTTTATCTAAAAGCAAGATCAGACCCAGATGTCAATTTATTGTTACTATCCTTTTTTCTTCTTTATGTTTAGGTGTCTTTCCATCCTTTTTCATTAATATTTTTCATGTCTATTCTTTTAGATTGTTGTTGGCACTATGGTTACTACATAGTTATTGTGTGTTATAAATATGCATAAACATTGCTAAAAATGAGACTGTGTGTTTCTCAATTAATCCTGCAAAGACAATTAATTCGAAGTTGTCATAAAAAATGCATGATTTTTAACCTTTTATCACAACTTAAATTTTTCAAAACACATTATTTAAATACACAAAATGCCCCACTATCCTACAGAATGATGACTGAGTGGACTTAATGTCAGTTTTAACTCTTAAATGTTTTGCTGAAGATTTTATTATCCTCGCTGTGTCCAATTTAGGGATTTTAGTTTTTTCGCCCAAGTTATTGGCGAGTTTCATAAACCATGAAATGGAAATGGAAGGACATCAGTCAAAACTGTCAAAATAGATGAGATGACTAATTTAATGTACAAGAGCTGATTACGTGTTCAAGATCAAATTAAGTTCCAATACTATATATGTCCAATTTAAAACGAAACGGTTTTCCAACAAAGGAGTCCTTTCAAAAGAAAATCTGATTTGGATCAGAGTTTTTGGTCAAGAGTTTAGAAATGAGAGTGCTTTTCTGTGCACTAATGAGAAAGAATGAGTTTGTGAACTGAAGTGTGCATCTGACATCGTATGCATAAAAAAGGTTTGAAATACATAACCATACCAGCAGCTGCATGTGCGTGCAAAGTAAGCCCAGTGCCTGCTTACACTTGCATCAACCGCTCTTCACTGATACCATACATCAGCTCCAGACCTTGGCAGTAATAGCAGTGCAAGATAAGTGGGGATCAGTCTGATTACATACTAAGGCATACATGTTATAGTAAGCTTGTGCAATGACCTCTAAGGGATTTCCCAAAGCTATTTCTGCATAGAACATAGAAAAAATATTTTATATAGCTGATCGAAGCAAAAGCAACTACATAGAAGAACCCGGTGAGTCATGAGGTAAAACCCACATCCAGACATAACAGACTTGCCCACATGGACACAGTCAGTGAAAAGGCATGAGAATATCGTGATAAATTAGGTTGTTGCATAAAAGCCCAACAAGATTAGTTACATAGCAACCTTAGAGAAATTTTTTTGGCATCCCAGAACATTGATTAAACAAAAAAATGCACTTTGAAGGTACAGTAAACAAGGTGATATGAGCTGTTTGACAGTGCTAGGCTGTGATTATACAATCCATTTGGATTATGTTTTAAATAATAATTTCATAAATTCACTTTGTTCGTAAGACAATTTTACAAATAAACAAAGCTATGACCATCTAAGAGTAACCTCCTCATAACCTGAGCGATTAGAGCCATCTGTCAGGAGAACGATGTGCAAACCCAATTAATAATAATTCAACAAAGCTAATGAGCCAAGGCAGAGCAATTTATTTGTAATTATGCTTTATATTCAGGGGAAAAACTCAAGATGTTGAATGGAGAAACAAACAAAGACAAAAAAAGACTATGTAAATAAAACAAACAAAGAAAAAAACTAATTTAAAGATTAAACAACACAGTTTAAGAGCAGCCATCATATCTGATATCCGAAATAAATAAAAAAAAAAAAAAACTTTCCAGGGGGAAAAAAATGTATATTTTAAATACTTATAAAGTTTAAGTTCTAATTACTTTCTTCAAAAAGATATTGTCTTTGGTCTGAGTAATGTGAATGGTGATGAAACAACCCCGGTGTAAGAAAAAGTTTCAACTGCATATCTTTAAATTAAATGTAGCTCCTTGTATATCAGTTATTCCTAGATTTTACTGCAAACAAATTTATTTGAAATCAAAAAATTAAATTGTTCTGATAAAGCAGGAAAAAACAACAGTCATTTTATTAAACTCATGTGTGTTTGCCACGATTTTTACAGACTGTGTTAAAAAGCGAAAGTGTTTTATATTCTAATGTGCAATTGGAATTGTTTCTCAAGGAGTATCACTAGAGGAAATAATGCAAAAAAAAAATGATGTGTTAAAGAAAAAAAAAAAACTGCTCATTTTTAAGTCATGAATCTAAATCATTCAAAGATTTTATGATGCAGACTGTCATGTGACTCAGCTCCACTTTCCTCTTAACCCTGGAAGTTCAAATGTAGCTTGAGTATGGAGAAAATGTTTATAATGAAAGCTCTCAAATTCACAGCCGACGTTCCTTTTCTTCAAACAAATGATTAGTTTAATCAGTGCAGCTTTGTCTCTGCAGTCTGGGTTGGCGAATCAGTGAGACGCGAGGTAACTCCTTTGTCAGAAGCACCAGAAGGGCACTGATGTCAGAGCATGGGTGGGCACTGAGTCTCGAAACATCTGTGTGGAAATTAGGATTCTTGGCAGTTTTTCTTTTTGTTCACTGAAAAAAACTATTTTTTTTTGTGTGTATTAAAGTCCCACTCTGATCATCTTTTGATCTGTTGCATGATTATGCTGTTTTAGTCAAAATTTAAAAACAACTGTCCTTTTTATAGGACATAGTTTCTGCGAGCGGAAGTTCTTCAGAAATTTGCTTTTTAGCTGAGGGTGAAAATGTTGGAGAGTGTAAACACTCCTCCCTTTCCCATCATCCATCAGTTTGCCTGCTCTTCGGCTACCTTACAGCCTCTAACAATCTCAACGTGAAGATACAAGTGCAACAAAAATGGTGAGCAATATTGGAGCTATCCAGCCATACAATTTTGAGCTGTATGTGAGCTCGGATGAGTAAACCGAAAACGTACATGGATCTATTTGTGTGTAAGTGGATGTATCAGAAATGTGCGGAGCAGGGAGCTTGTGGCCCACCGATTGCAGCATTTACGTCACTGCTACAGGTTTTCTCAAACTGCATTTTTTCATCTGCTCCTGATTAGCCATAAATTGAATGAAGAAATGCTCAGAATTGTCATTTCAGGCTTAATTTTAATAAATGAACACATGTATTAACACACTTTATTTTGTTATTTGAAAATAGAATCTGCACTTGATCTGATCAAAAACGGAATATGACAAATATGCAGAAAAATACAATAAAATAACTCAGTAGGGGTGGGACTATATGAGGTTTGCTTCTTCCCACATGTTTTAAAGCAATAAATCAAACTCTACTTGACTTAAGTTAATGATAAAAAATGTATTCAAACTAATGTGACGTAAGTGTGTATTGAATGCATAACTGCAAAAATCTCTTTTTAGGATAATGAGACAATTATTTTTTTCTTACATTTGTGTTAATTTTTCTTTGTTTTTGTTCTTTTTTTAATCAAAGTATTTCATAATTTCTGGAATGATTTTGATTTATCTGCGTGATTTTTTTGTATTGTCTAGAATAAATGCTTGGAAGGAACAAACCAATAAATCAAATCAAATCAAAACATCCTCCTTCTACTTGTCATCTTTCCCTATCTTATTCTTCCTCCCTGTACACCCTGCCATTTCTCCAGATCCACTCTAGTGGAACCGGAGCTGACGCTGGCCCTTCTTCTTCTTCCTCTCACCATTGCAGAAGAACCCTAATTGCTGGTGTCTCACACAAACACACAGGGCTGCTTTATCTCTCGTTGGCCACACCACGCTTCAACAGACAACTCAGCAACAGCAGACAACCTCTGCCTGTACAGTCCAGCTCCCCCCTCATCATCCCCTCCCTCCACCACAACCACCTTAAAAGGCTCCAATTAAACCATTACTGTAAAGGAGATAGGAAGTGGAGAGGAAGGCAGGCTGGAGAGAAAAAAAAGAGGCACATAAAGACGGGGAATGTATCAAAGAGAGGGAGAGGATGAGCCTGAGATAATTAGGAAATTATACATTGTTTTGCTGTGCGAGGGGAGAAAAGCCACAGGGAGGAGAAAATATAAAGAAAGCAAATTAACAGCATGAGATTTCTTGCTATTGCAACATACAGATCTGCCCTTTTAGCAGTGTGAAGCTTTAGACATGAGGAAGGATAGAAAAAAAAGGAGAAATAGAGGCAGTGATTTACACCCCTTTTTGTGTTAGTGTCCGTTTGGCCGGGGGGTAAAGGAAATGGTAGAAGGCTCAAGGAGATAAGAGTCTTTGTTCTAAAGGGGTGAAAAGATCTTTACATTCCTCTAGACAGCTTTACACTTGTGCCTGTTTGACTCTCTGGAAATGTAAAAGAACACATGTAAAGAGGACCAGACACTATCTTTTATTGTAGGTCTGTATTGTGTGTCACCGGCTGTCCTTGCATTTTTTTCAGCATTGGAACTTCTTTCTTGGGTTCAAGTATTGAATGGAGTCATCCACCAAATGATTCTGCAGAAACATGTTAGGATGACTCAAAGTTGCAACAGTAAATTGTGGTTTTAAAGCCTTACACACACATTAACGCAATATTGTTCCACCGAAAAAAACTTAAGTGAAGCAAAAAATTCAGATGTTTACATTTTTGATGCCTCGATGTTTATCTGCTTTTAGTTGTAACACACAACTGATAAATCTAAATGTGCTTTTTATTCTTCACATCCAGTGTCCGTGACAAGCCGAAAAATGATATGCCCGTTGGGATCAAACCACAATTTGTCTTACAGATGGACTCCTGGTTGATGTCTCAGATAGTGTGCAGTATGCACCATGAATGGTCATTTGTAATATTTGGTTACAGCCTTAAACAGGCAGCCATGACTTGAACTGAAGCTGGCTGACGTGCACTGATTCACAACAACAACACACAGTCATCACCACTGCTTTTGAAACAGAGAATGAGTGATGAGGCCATTCTCCTCTGAGTAGACAGAGAGTTGAACGTATCACTTGTGAGGCCACACAATTCACTTTGGCCTATAGCTTCCAGGAGGGCTGTGATACATGACGATACCTTCTGTTTTGTTTGTAATAAATTGAAGCTCTCAACCTAGGAAGTGCTGTCCAGGAACAATGATACCTCTTTACCAAAAGCAGCGAAGCGTTCAGCCATCTGCTCACCAGTTCACATGTTCACCAGTTCACCCTGTAGCGAAATGCATCAGACGCTGAAGTCGAAGGAGGACACTTTTATAGTGAATCTCATTGAAAGCAGAAGTCCTTTTTCTCTTCACAGGTAGCTAGAGGAATTCAATGTCAACTTTTAAAAAGTTGGAAACAGCAAAGTTTTAGAAGCTGTCACCTCTCTAACACAAAGTTCAGGGAAAAGGAAGGGGTGGGGACAAGGAACGGGGAAATGATGGATGAACAGGAGAGCAATAAAAAGTGTCTGGAGTGAGGAGAAGATTCAATGGCTGCCCTGAGGCCTTTCTTGTGAATGTGTTTGTGTGTTGGTAGGGAGGTTTAGGGTTAGAATTTAAGATAAGATAAGAACGACAGCAGAGGGCGGGGTTGTTTAATCATGTTTATCTTGAGCTTTGGAGCTGTTGTGAAGGCACATTTGTATGCCTTTGTGTATGTGTGAGTGTGTGGGTTTGAGTGAGTGAGTGAGTGAGTGTGTGTTCTGATGGGAAGCAACTCTGTGGGTCAACACGGCCTGGGAGTCATCTTGACTTAGTTTGACACAAGCGAGACAGATCACCACCAAGAAGGGTGGAGGACAAACACACACAAAATGTTTAGCAGTGTTTGTTAGCATCCTGTCTCTTCAATACCATACTGCCAAGAGGAAAGACAGATGAGATTTCCCTCCCAGCAAAACACAAAATTATCCCCCCGTGTATTTTTAACTGAAGAGATCCGAATCTCTCGAGTGGTATGGGAATATTGCAGGTACTGGCAAACCACAACGCTTTTTCTGGATCTGTTAATGGCGAAAGCCCTCCACTAATGGACACAGTGCTTTATTACCAATTCAGTCATTTCTGACATGTGTGAAGCTTGTCTTTGTGAATTGGTTTTCATTGAGGTCACAAAAGCAGCATCTTCCATTCCAGGGGTAGATGGGAAAAACGCTCATCTCTAAGTTATTTATGATCTGTGAGATGTTACAAGGTCACCACCCTTGGGTATACATGAGTAATAGGATTATATATGGTCAAGTGGTTCTTTCTTATCATTTTTCTGGTGTTTTTGATACACTGGGAGAGTGGTTTACAGATTAATTTATATACTTGACAATAATATTTTTTGGTGCCTGCTGGCACTCCCAGGTGATAAGAGTTTATAATATTTCCATGTATCTATTTATTTTACTTTAAGGTTCATATTAGGGGGGATCATGGTGGAACAGCGTTTAGCACTCTCGCCTCAAAGCAAGAAGGCATTAGCTCAAATCCTAACTGGTAGTCCTCTGCGTGGAACTTGCATGTTCTCCCTGTGCATGTGTTGGTTTCTCAAAGCACTCATGCTTAAGAATTTTAGGTGTGTGTGTGTCTATTGGCAACATGCTACAGGTGTGCTCTGCCTTCACTTCATGGGAGCTGGTTAGCTCCAGCAGCCCAGTGACCCCTAAAGGGACAAAGCGGGTTTTGAAGACATTGATGGGTTCATATTGGGATGAAATTGACAGTCTGGACAATTAGGCGACAAATACTTTAGGGGTAGAGACAGAAGGAGATCCATATTCTTCAATTAATACTATATAATTTCTGCTATTTTTAAGGAGTGTGCATAGGAATTTTTGAGAGGTAAAAATGTTCAGGCTGCTTAAGATGGGTCTTATGCAACAGATGTAAAACCTTTTAAAGAACAAGCTTAGGACTTGTACAAGTGAGCTGTCAGTGAAAAAAAGTTGTAGATGTAAACACTTTAAGAAACATTTCTGAAAGATCTGATGCACAACTCACCTTTTGGTCAGATTATGTGTTGTTAAATGCTCACTTTACTGTATAAAAATGCAGCAAAACTACTGTTAAAAAGAAACTGAAAGCATTTTTTAAAGAGATTTCCAAAGTCTTTCATCAAAGTTCTGATTACTTTATCTTTAAAGCTTCAAAACCCACTTTTTAATTTGTTTTTTATTTTTGTCTGACATCAAGGTGCAAGCGGTTACAAGAATATGGCAGTTTGTTTAATATCTACCATAGTGTTCTCATGGCGTGTCAGAAGTCCGAACATAAATTAAAGTTGAGCACAAAAAGATTAGACCATAAACCTGTTTAAAAAAAGAACGTTGCTGAAAAGAGGGGGTGTGGCATTCAACCAGCCTAACCAGAAATGTTGTCATCCTCAAAGATTAAAGTCTCTCATGAAAGGATGGAACCGGGCATGACTCATGCCACGTTTCTACCTCCATCATTATTTATAAAAGGTATGAGACACAAAATGCTAAAAAGACCCTTCATTGTTAGGAAAAACCACGGCATCTGAACAGATGACATAAAAAGAAACCTTTGAAAAATGAATGGCACTAAGGTTTGTAGGTTAAGATGATCATTTTTTGTCCTGGGATTAGTGGTCACATTATATGTTGATGACATCGTGTCTGGTAGCTTACTGTAATTATTACATTTTTGTCTTTTCACTGAAAACAACATGAGCAAAATCATTTGAGGCAACAAACTAAACGCTGTTTTGTGTATCCTGAGCTACAGGAAAAATCAAAGTAAAAAGAAAGTTAAGTTAAGAACACCTACTGTCTCCCTTTCCTGCTTCAGACTGAAGGTCTTGTAAAAATAGTCTTCTACAATATTAAGATTATATGCTTTTACTTTTGTTGTAAATTATTTTCTTTTAATATTTATTGGCATTATCGAAACACCATAAAAGTGCATCTCGTTAAAGCTTTCATGGTGTTTGTTGGGGAAATTGTGTCTCACCAATTAATTTAGACATGCCCCAAATTGCTGTATATTTATTGAAGGTCAGAAGTTATTCACAACCAAAAAACCATTTACTAAATTGAAAAGTATTGATTTCAGTTTGCAATATTTCTTTGTATCATCAACTTGTCGTCAGGGTGTGTTCCACACCTCAAACAAGCTATTGTCCAAAAAAATGGCTTTTGTTTAATTTCTTTAAAAAAAAAAAAAAAAACTGTTATTTTTTTATTTTACAGTTTGAGCTTAATACATTTATTTATCAAATGATCAATATTTTATAACTATTGTGACAAAAACATGGACACAAATATACAACTCTCCAATGTTTTAGGCAAAGACAACATAAGCAAATAAGCCCTTGCAAAACTGGCAGGCTTTTACAGCTTAGTACTGTCAGGAGGAGAAGAAAGAAAAACATGATTTTGAAAAACGTCTTGATAAAACAAATTAATTAGCCTGGATTTGATCATATAAATGCAGTCATTATACGATTATAAGAGAAATCTAGTAGGCCTATTGCACTAACGTTGCAAGAAAGAAAACCAAGACTTAACTTACCAACACTTCTTTAACCCTTGTGCTATCCTAGGCACTTTAACGTTAGGAGTTGGGTCATCTAGACCCACTAGACAGTGCTCTGAACCTTTTTTCTTCAATGATTTGTGATCTTCACTGGTGTCCATGGATTACATGAAATCTTTCCACCTTAATCCACCTCTGACATTGTAGGGAGAACACATCAATGTAAGGGTGGGGTCATATAAGATAGCACAAAGGTTAATCAGGGCAAATTTCTTAATTATTGTGCTATAATACAAAAAATATAGCAATAGCATGACTTCGAAATTGAATAAAGTGAAATTCTGTTGAATCAAGCTTTTTTTCATTCTATAATTTATTACAATCTTGGTGTGTATTTTCCTCTTTCAACTCTTTGTTGGTTTTGGTTCATCTTCAATTTCATTTTTAACAAAAAAGGTTCTTGAAATCCAGTAAGAATCCTACAAAAGAAAAAAAAAGACTGTAAATGTCCTAGAGATAATTTAAAACACATTTATGAATTCTGTCTGGACTCACTGAGACAAAAGCCCTCAGTTCAGAACTGGCATAATAGGACTAAACCTTTAAGCTCCGCTTTATTTTACAATTTAGCAGTTCTGACAAAGTACTTTGCCATGACTGTTAGACTTATTAGGCAGCTGCAAAATTGAAAGGATCTGATTTTCATTCAGTTAGGGATACTGGCCATAAGCGTTTGACAGGGCATGGAAGGAAATGAAATATTATAACAAACTGGAACTGGATATTATAAAAAAAGGGGATCCAACATTAAAATAACATAATTTTTTTTTCACATTTACCATCAAAGGGTATATTATACACTAGATGTAAAGTTGGGTAGATTCCATAGTTCTTTGTGATTTTCTAATGATTTTTGAGAAGCACAATCGTCTGCTTTTAACTTTCCATGGCAATCATCTTCATTATTTGCCAAAAGTTTTCTCCCAGTTGTGGAAGTTTTCTTTGTTTGTGCTGAGATCAAACTTCAGCGATCACGTCCTCAGTTGGATCACTTTCCTCCGCACCTCAGCGTGAACTTTAGCACTGTGCATCAAGCATTATCAAGCATGTAATTCACCTCTTTGGGAGGTGAGATTGGAAGGTGTTTGCTAGGAGAAATCAATGGAAGAATGGGATGGAATCTGCTGAGTGAATCACTGTAAGTGAACTCAGCCCTTATGGGCACAAGGGAACCACTGGAACAGAGTGTCTGGACAATATTTTTTAACTTCCTGGATGCTGAAGAAAGCTATCTAAAATCCTTTTGCAAATTGTGCCTGCAAGATTAATTTCTTGTATGTCTTGTAATTCAGAATTGATATCTCTTTTTATGGACTCATTAACGCTTGATGGCAGTCAGACCAACTTGCTGGCTTTCTGCCCACACAGGGAAATGCCCATGAACTGTGAGGTTGAACTGGCAGCATCTGTATAATACTATTTTGGAATAACATCAAATACTCTTCATTTGCTGTTATATATATATATATATATATATATATATATATATATATATATATATATATATATATAACAGCAGCATATATTTTGCAGCTCAACCTGCAAAAGTGTACGCTCAGTGGCAGGGTCGAAACAGCCGAGCAGACCCACCAAGGCTGGAAACTGAACAGTACTGGAAAAGTATATGGGAGAAAGAGACAGCACATAACAGCAATGCCCAGTGGCTGGTCTCTCTGAGAAAAGAACATAGCAACCTCCCTGAACAGAATCCAGTAACCATCACAGTGGCTGACATCCAAGAAAGAGTCTCAGGTATGAAGAACTGGACAGCACCGGGCCCTGACATGATACATGCCTACTGGCTAAAGAAGCTTACCGCACTCCACGAGCGCCTGGCAGCACAAATGAACCAGCTGCTTAGAGATGGGACTCACCCCGAATGGCTAACGGAAGGGCGAACGATCCTGATCCAGAAGGATCCCTCAAAGGGTGCAATCCCATCCAACTACCGGCCAATAACCTGTCTGTCCACAACATGGAAGCTCATGTCAGGCATCATTGCAACCAAGATAAACAGGCACATGGATCAATTCATGACACACAGAAGGGCATTGGTAGAGACTCCAGAGGAGCCAAACACCAACTCCTGGTCGACAGAACAGTCGCCCAAGACTGCAAGTCATGACACACCAACCTGTGCACAGCCTGGATTGATTACAAGAAGGCCTATGACTCAATGCCACACACATGGATCACTGAATGCTTGGAGCTGTACAACATCAACAGGACTCTAAGAGCCTTCATAGGAAACTCGATGAAGCTGTGGAAAACCACCCTTGAAGCCAATGGGAAGCCACTTGCACAAGTGTCCATCAAATGTGGGATATACCAAGGTGATGCTCTGTCCCCACTGCTGTTCTGCATAGGTCTGAACCCCCTCAGCCAAATAATCACCAAGACTGGCTATGGATACCGACTCAGAAATGGGGCCAACATCAGTCACCTCCTATACATGGATGACATCAAGCTATATTCTAAGAGCGAGCGTGACATTGACTCCCTGATCCACACCACCAGGATCTACAGTACTGACATTGGGATGTCATTCGGGCTCGAGAAATGCAGCCGGATGGTGACAAAGAGAGGCAAGGTAGTCCACACAGGAGGGGTCTCACTCCCAGAAGGAACAATAACAGACATCGAGGACAGTTACAAGTACCTTGAAATTCCCCAGGCAAATGGCAACCTGGACCAGGCAACAAGGAAAGCTGCAACAGCTAAATACCTCCAGCGAGTAAGGCAAGTCCTGAGAAGCCAGCTCAATGGCAAAAATAAGACCCGGGCAATAAACAGCTACGCACTGCCAGTTATCAGATACCCTGCAGGAATAATAAGATAGCCAAAGGAAGAGATACAGAGCACGGATGTTAAAACACGAAAGCTCCTCACCATGCATGGAGGGTTCCATCCCAAATCCAGCACACTGAGACTGTATGCTAGCCGCAAGGAAGGAGGCCGAGGACTAGTGAGTGTAGAAGCCACTATCCAGGATGAAACATCCAAGATGCATGAGTACATCAAGCTCAAGGCCCCAAATGACAGTGTGCTCAGTGAATGTCTCAGGCAATGGAGAGCAGAGGACACAGTGCTGGAGGACAGATCCTCATGGGAGGACAAACCCCTGCATGGGATGTACCACCGGACCATAACTGAAGTGGCTGATATCAAGAAGTCCTACCAATGGCTAGAAAGGGCTGGCCTACAGGACAGTACTGAAGCGCTCATCCTGGCAGCTCAGGAACAAGCCCTGAGCACCAGAGCGATAGAGGCTCAGATCTACCACACCAGACAAGACCCAAGGTGTAGGCTGTGCAAAGAGGTGCCTGAAACAATCCAGCACATAACTGCAGGGTGTAAGATGCTGGCAGGTAAAGCTTACATGGAGCGCCACAATCAGGAATCTGGAATAATATACAGGAACATGTGTGCAGAATATGAACTGGAAACCCCAAGGTCAAAATGGGAAACACCTCCGAAGGTGGTAGAGAAGGAGAGGGCAAAGATCCTGTGGGACTTCCAGATCCAGACTGATAGGATGGTAATGGCAAACCAACCAGACATTGTAGTGGTGGATAAAGAACAGAGGAAAGCCGTTGTGGTGGATGTGGCAGTACCAAGCGATGGAAACATCAGGAAGAAGGAACATGAGAAACTGGAGAAATACCAGGGACTCAGAGAAGAACTGGAGAAAGCCTGGAAAGTGAAGGTGACAGTGGTGCCTGTGGTAATTGGAGCACTCGGGGCAGTAACCCCCAAGCTGGAGGAGTGGCTACAACAGATACCTGGAAAGACCTCAGACCTCTCAGTCCAGAAAAGCGCAGTGCTAGGAACAGCTAAGATACTGCGCAGGACCCTCAAGCTCCCAGGCCTCTGGTAGAGGACCCGAGCTTGGAGGAGAAACCACCCGCGGAGGGTGAGAGGGGCGTTATTTGTTATATATATACACATAAGAGGTAACACTCAATTTTTATTTATTTATTTCTAAACTGTAAAGTTGGGGCAGCACATTGGCTTAGTGGTAAGCACTCTTGCCTCACAGCGAAAATGCCCTGGTTCAACTCACCGTTTTTCTGTGGAGTTTGCATGTTCTTTCCGTGCATGCGTGGGTTTACTCCCAGAACTCCAGCTTTCGGCTACAGTCCAAAATCATCCTTCATAGGTTAATTTGTGTTTCTCAATTTCCCCTAGATATGCATGTGCAGCCCTGCAACAGACTGGCAACCTGTTTAGGGTGTAACCCACCTTTGCCCAACAGTTTTAGGGTTGGTTCCAGCAGCCCTGATGGATGTACTTTGCTGCTACACTCCTAAGTTAAACATTTAACTTAGTTCTTTAACTTGTTTAGAAAAGTTTAAGGGCCTATATACCATGCTATTCATAAGCCTTTTTTAGCAAACAATATCCATGTATATCATAATATATCTTTGGCACACAAAATAACAATTTTATTTTGAAATATGAGTTATTTTCGTGAGCTATTTTCCTACCCGGACGTAAGATGACTTGATCTCTGAGGCACCGGCTTTCGTTCCGTGTGGGTGCCACCCATTTCATGATGTTAACCTAGAGTTGGCCTCGACTTTGTCTGCGTCTCACCTACGAAAACAAAAAACATCCACACATTTGCAAAGATGGATGTACATATTGTGGTTATAAAATGAAAGTGTTTTAACGATCACTGCTAGCTTAACCAAGAAAGTGGGTGTTAGCCTGGGGGGGGGGGGGGGGGGGGGGTTGGGTTGCTGGCAGCGCAGACTCTTCCTGGAAGGGGCTATTCTCACTTTTTTATGTCAGCCCGTGAGAATCTGCTTTGGGGTTTTTTTGTGAAGAAAGAACATTTGAATACACTTACAAGGATATGGATAAAAGATGATTTTACATTATACAGACCCTTTATTGTTGACTGAATTGATTGACTTTTAGTGTTTAGACATTGCAAAATGTTTTGTACCACAGCAAAGCAAAATTAGGTATTTAAGACATACATGCATTGTTTGTGCAGAAGACTAGATAGTATATTTTTTAAAACATATTTTTATATGTAACTAGTTTTCTGACTGTGCAGATGCTCATAGGTGATCTTGTTTCTGTGATTATTTTTAAACAGATTTTTGTTTCCTGTCAAATGACCTGAACCTGCTTATTGTCGATGCTGCTGAAGATTATCCTTATTCAGCCAATTAGAGCTGTTCCGGGAAGAAAATCTTCCTGCCATCAGATATTATGTCAACAGTGCTGTCCGGACTGCCAGTAGATTTAGGTCTGGAATAAACAACGTACTGCCCTCTTGAATGTTCCACTTTATTTTGATTTCTGTTGTTTGTTTTTTTTTTTTTGTTAAACAGAATATGCACAATTTTTATCAACAGACTACTTGACCCTTAACTTTTTTTTCCCATATAGCTTTACTGAATTACATTTTTTTTTCCTGACGCAATTGCATTCTGAAGTCACACTGCTTAGAATGCAGACTTAAAAAGAAATATACCTGAGCTTCTGTTCATCTCAATAATTCATTTTGCCTTACTGTATTTCAGCATTTAAATTGTAGACCCAAGTGTAAACCTTAAACTAGACTAAGCCATACTGACTCACAGGCAATAAGGATAATAGAAACTCCCCAACGAAACTAAAAGTGAACATTTTTTTCGCTCACCATTTATGTCTGCTTGTGGAAGAACTGCAATCAAAAAGCATCACAGCAACTGAACTTAGGGCGACAGACCCATCAAAAATAAGCAGCCAGATCATGCATCACCACGAGTGGAGCCACTGACCCAGAAAGAGACAATCCAAAGCCAAAAAATGAGTTTGGATGAGCCAACTTGGACCAAAGGGTATTTCTCTGACAGGTTATCGCCCCACATCTGGCTGATGCGTGATTCCAGGAATATGAAGTAGATGAGATGTACCAGTATCACTGCAGATACCAGCTTAATAACAAGTCATTAGGAGGATTCTATTCAGCTCAAGCAAAAATTGCAGAAGTGGGTTTCATCATCAGTTAAGCTGAGTGGTGTTTTTCAAGTTTTAGAAGAATTTAAGAAGATTTGATTTTTTTTTTTACTTATATACAAAAACTGTACATTCAAGCTCTTAACATCCTTTGATTTCAAATGTTATCTAAATGTTCCAACATATTTTAAATAGCAGAATCTTTAATTGTGAAATTTACTTCATTTGTGGTGACTTTTGTGACTATTGGATACAAGGTCAAGTGTGTAATTCCATGCAGTCCATGAATGTCTCTTAATTTCTTATGAAGCTAAACTTGTGAGAGAGAAAAAAAGCTGAAGCTTTGCCAGCTACAGTGCTTCGTTTATAGGGTTAAGAAAAGTACTTTATTTGCCAAGTGTTTTGGTAGAGTTTAAAACTGGACTACTAATGTCTAGAACACTCTGTTGGACACGTGGCTGAGTATTATTAACTGTATCCCATTTGAGTAGTGATTTGAATTTTCTTTCTTATTCTTTGTCTGTTTATGATCTTGGCTAACATGGGTTTCCATACAAAAAAGGACATAAAAATGCAAAATATGAGTACCCTGAAAAATTCTGCATCAGCTCTTATTTTTCTATTTTTGAGATGCAGCAGAAGCAAAGCATGACTGAATTCCAGACATGCAGTGGGTCAAGTTGCAAGAAAATCATTAAAAATATGGTGGAATAGATGTGTGTGTGATATGTGAATGTTTTTATTTAATAAAATCTTTAAATGTTCTCAAATGTTTTGAGTTAAAAGAATCACATTTGCAGATATGGTGCCTCTAGCAGAAATAGACTTTAATGTATATTTCAAATACAGCCTGGTTATGTTACACAGGCTATTTTATGATGGCTTACTATTGTCTGGGCCAAGTTGCTAATGATCAAAATGGAACTGTACACAAACACATAAAACCACTCAAGACTGCACATAATAACTGGCTGAGTTGCTTTTGAGAGTTCATAAAACTGAACTAAACAGACACGGTCTCTATTTCTCACGCAACGACAAGAAGCTAATTATTTCAGTATTGTGCAGTAAAGACGGCTGCTGCATGGGAGTTCACTGCGTGTGAGCTTCTTTCATGTCACAAATATGTCCACTCTGCAGTCTTAGATACCAAACTGCTAATGTTTTTTTTGGCTCTAGATGTTTTTTCATTCCTCAGCATCCTTTTTTTGTTTTTGTTTTTACTTGTCCTGTCCAACAGTTGAGCAAACAGATGAGAGCTGAAGGCCCCAGCATCCTAATGCAAAAAGACAAACCCAGACAAGACACATTTCATACAAACACCTGCCAAAAAATTGGCTTTTCTCTTGATTAGTATAATTTTGCTACTTAAAGTTAATATAGAGCTATTGCGTTACAAGAAACACTGCAAAGAGCAGGACTGTTGTAGTTCTTTTTTTGACAAAGTACAAAGTGGGGGATGGTTTAACCTCGAGCACTAGCAGTTTTGAGGTAGAAACGTAGCTCTGTTCTGTGCTTTGTAAAGTAGCTCTTGAGGGACATGTGTGAGCCTCCGTTCCTGTCAGAGCCAGCAGTCCACTTGAAACTCAAGTACCAACACACATTTTGCGTAGCTACCAAAAATAACACGAGCAGGTTGTTGTAACACCAAAAACGGAAGCACTTTGTGGTAAAACTAGGAAAACAATATGTGTTTGTAGAGTTCTTATGCAAAGTATGATTTTTTTTGTTACATTTTTTGAAAGTTGCAAATATTAAAAAACTATGAATTTGTGTCTTTCGTCTGAAAAAAGAGCTAAGGTTGCTCATTGGCTGTAGAGAGCTATCCCCACTGGTAGATGGTAGAGTTTGAAGTGCTACTAGATATGCAAAATCAGTTCTGTCTGTGTAAAGAGTGGTTTTGCATCACATTAGTCAGTGGATGTGTTGTTAAAAAATGTACAAATCCCAGCTTTTCTAGGGTTATTTTAAAGCCTTTGTACTGTACCAGCTGCAGGCGAGAGGATGGTTGCCTTCTCAGTCTGCTGTCAGCCTCTGCTTTTAATTACTGGAATGTTTTATCCTTCACTGTTTTCAGCTTCTAATGAAATTAATGCCACTTTAATTTGCATCACCCCTTTGTTAAGTGTTGGACTGCAGAATAATTGCAGCACTGTTTAACTTCAGAACACGTTGCATGAAAAAAATATAATAAAGTAACACGTTGGCTTGGAGGATGTTTTGTTTCTTTACAGACCAGTAAATATGCTTTAAAACATCTTACTATTTAATTTCACTGATGCTTTTAACAAATTGCTAATTTTTTTACTGCATCTTTGCAAGTATTGATTTGTTGTGCATGCATTTTCTCAATGAATTAGCCACATCTATGATGTATGCTTCACTGTAGCTTTATGATATACCCCAACTAACTGTCAGGTGATCGAGCGAATCATTGGGAGTCAGAATCAATGTCACCCCCCGAGTGCATTTGTCGACAGGACGGCAGCTTCACATTGATCACTCTGCTCCCTCTCATCAAGGCATCTGTCTCACTGAGCAGAAGGGAGTAAAATATACACTTTCAATACAGAATAAGAAGTCCTTCTTCTCCACAGCCTGACAACCAGTCAATTCTGGTACAGTGCATTCTCTCTTCAGTCAGGAAAGGTGCTTGATGAAAGAAGCATGAGGAACTCGGCATGTGATTATGCCTGTCACAGTTCTTCTGAAGATGGGGATTTTATTAAATGGGTGTATGACAACTGTGCACAACTCCTACAGACTTTAAATAGTAATATCCGTTAATGAAATCTGAGTTCCGCTTAAAGTCCCCCTATGACAATTACATTTTTTTTAATTAAAAAAAAATATATAATTATGAAGTCCCAGAACCTAAATGTCTTAAAAAGCCATATTTCATGTTTACAAATAAGAAAAATGCCAAACATCAGAGGGGGACTTTTAAGGACTTAAAAGATTTTAGTATATAAAATATGCAGTCTTGTGACCATTTGATTTGTAAATAGTGTTAGGGTAACCTAATAAGGATAACTACACATTTGAAAATGTTAAATAATGTGAGTATTTGGTGAGAAACAGTTTTTACCTCAGAAGTTGTACCGTCAATATAAGAATATAATCTATTTGAAGAGCTTTCCCGGTGGTCTTTTAAATAATTATTTATTGTTTTCTAGGACATAGTTTCTGCAGAGCAGCAAAAACTGAGCCCTATTAGAAATTTGCCTCTGAGTTAGGGTGTGAGCTTTCCAACACTTCCCATCATCCATTCAATTACACTCTCTCATCTATTCGTTTACACTCTGCATGGTTGCAGTTTTGACCCAGATGCCAGCTCAGACAAGGATCTATTTGTCTGCAAGTGGATGAATCAGAATGGAGCAGAGCAGGGAGCTTGGGGCCTGGCAATTGTAGATTTTATGTAACAACTGCAAGTGTTTTCTAATTGCATGTTTTTGCCTGCTACTGATTAACCAATTTTTTAATAAAGAAATACTCCGAAACACAAATTTAAGGTTAATTTTCTTTATATATATGTCCTCCATCATGAGAAAAATACAAGAACATGTTAAAAACACCAAAAAGGAGTGCGATTTTAACAAAAGCATGACACCTTTTTGTTTACCTTGTCCTAAGTTTTGTTTCATTGCCATGTTTTGTGTGTTTTCCTGTCACAATCTCACCTGGTTTCCTGTATCTATTACCCACAGTTGTTTTAATTTAAATAATCATCCTGAATGTTTTTAAGCATCTTTTTTTGGTTCATGTTGGTCAGATAATTTGCATTGTCACTTTTTGTAGTTTCCCTTTGGCTCATAATTTTGTTTTATCATGTTCTGAGGTCATTTACCAAAATGGGGTAGTTGTCATACATTAAGTCTGGTCTCTTGCCTTTTTGAGTCTGAAACCATGGGTTCCTGACAAACAAAACTAAAAAAAAACAAAAATGTTATTCAAATCTTGTACCGATTTTCAAGAAGTGTTTTGTTGATGTTAAAACTACAAAAAAAAACGTTTTAGTATTATTTGCACAACATGTATTCAAGCATGAAAATTGCGTGTTTGATTTAAAAGCATATTGCATTACATAATGAATGCTTGATCTTTTTAATAAATGCACAAAACTATGGCATGAGTCTGGTAGGTTAGCTAGCAGTGGCCTTTGTTTACTCAATTAAATCATGAGAGTAATCTCGAGTGTGACAGGTGAGCAAAACAGACGGTTCAGAGATTTTAACTCAAATCCCATGGAGACGCTTGGATCTAGAAGCCTGGCACTAATGATTTCATTAACATGGCTAACAGGGCATCACTACACCTGTTCACAGGCATCTGAGCAGATACCTCAGTAACCTTGAGACAACAACTCCAGCCACCTGCCAGCTCACTTTTTGTTTATGACTGCTGCTTCAGCTCTTGTGCCGTTTTATGGAAAGCTGCAAGCGCTTTCCTTTAAAGCATGCTCTCTCATACTGCAAGTGTTGATTTTATGCCAAGATGATCTCTGTTGTATAATCAAGCTACCGGTAAAAAGAACTTGAACTGTAGCTTTTTTTTTATTTTTGAAGACTAGATGGTAAAATGCAACTGATTAATTCTTCACTGGTAAAATCTAGATACAATTCTGCAAATACTTAGTTTGAGTTCAACTTTACCTTGCAAAACTTTCCAGGTTTAGACAGCCACCTTCTAACCTTGTCACAGTGTTCCACAGTAATTTAGTTTTCCAAAAAGTTCACACAATATATCTTTTTTAGATCTTTCCTCTTTCTTTTTCTTTTTTTTTTTTTGGAGCAGCTTAAACTGTATTAACTATTGTGGTTTTTGTGATCCCTCAGTCGTTTGGCTATGAGTTCTCGTATCTCTTCACATTGCTCTGATTTTCTCTGTGGACCATTTCTCACATTAGCTGCATGCTTTAATGGTCTGTAAGTTGTCAAAAAGGCCTATCTGTCTCCTTACCCAATCATCTGACAGCCTCACTGGTCTTCTGCCTCAGAATGTGATCGATTGCCACTGAGCCCTCTAACTCGTTTTCTTCACAGGTGGATCTTATTAAAAGAAGATGAATGCTTTGTCAAAGCATGCAAACCTTTGCATAGGCTACTTGTGGTAGATTTGTAATAAAAAACTAACATTAGATAAAAATCTTTTTTGTGTGCATAGTAAAATTGCATAGTAATTTTTACTCTTTTTTTTTTCCATTTCCCCCCCAAAAAATAATGGTAAGATAAGAGAGCACCAGTAAAGCTGCTTTCTCTGTAAAATGATAAAAACATATATTTAATAAAAATATGAGATGTTAAACATTGTAAAAAATATATCCTTATTTGACATTGATAGTGTGACACATTTTATAATTACTGTTATTAAAAAGCTTAAGATGTTTAAAGATCTTTAATTGGTGTGTTAGTCTGAAGGCTAAGACTAAGGTTAGGAACTTTATTTTTTTAGTAAAAAAAAAAATACAGTTTTGTGGTCTTGTGGTAGAGTGTCTGCCCTGAGACTAGAAGTTAAAAGTCCTCATGAGTTCAAATCCATGGCCAAGTCTTACCAAACACTCTTAAAATGAGCCTTCCTGCTTGAAACTCGGCATTAAGGGGTTGGATTGGGGGGTTAAACCAAGCGCGGCCGTGTCTGCGGCTCACCGATCCCCCAGGGGATGCGTCCAACGTAAAGAACAAATTTCACACATCTAGGTGCATGACAACTAATGACACTTTTTTTGTAATGATGGCACTGAATAGGGAGGTTAAACTGACTGTTAAGACACTGGCTGTTCAGAGTGCTGTACCCAATGCACCAATGGGAAGTTGAATGGAAGGAAAAACATTTGCTGTGGCCTTGAGAGATTTCAAAATGAAGTAAATAGAAAAGTTTGGGGAAAGTTCAAAATGGATGGAATTTTTGGTGGATCATCTGGAGCCACCAATCATCAAAAAGAACTTCAATGGTGATTTGTTCTGGTGGAGTATAGAGCTCATCATTTGTTGCGTCAAGTCACTTTCATACCATTCTCAACCCCATCTCATCTGGTCCAAAGATAGGAAAACTGGACTGGATTCAGTGAAGAACTTTCTAAAGTTTTTTTTCTGTTTTTGTTAAAGATATATTTTGTGTTTACTTGAAAGTCAAGGTCCCCGAGGCTGGTGAAAGAGAGAACCCAAGTACTTGAAGTCGACTGTGAAGTTGTCTGGGTTATTGTGGTTTGTGAACCAATGCAGAACCAGTTCCAGACACTTTGGTGCCATAAACAAGATAATGGTTTGACACAACAGTTTGTCATTTTTTGAAAAACATCTATGTGACATAACTAGAGGAGTGGCATGAATACCTAGGACCCACTGGGCAAGAAGAATCTGATAAAGCTGACGTTGCATATGTTTAGTCTTCATAGAGAAGATGCCTATAGCTCCTCATCTTTTGCTATGGTGCGGCCGTGATAACAATTTCTTTACATATTGTGTAAAATGAAAACAGGTTGACTCAAGTCTTATACAATTACTCTTGTGATGGAATCTAATGTGTTTCTGATTTTATCTAAGTGTATTTTGTTTTTCTGCTTCAAAAGTCTCTCACTGAGTGGCGATCCCTGCTAGCTTCATAATAAACATGACATCATTTCTGCGTAATACTCTTTCCTCCACCCAAAAGAAAGACAAACAGGAACAAGGAAATGAAAATAATCGAGAATATAATCTTTATTTATATATGTATTTATTCAGTATCAATCTATTTTAATGGAAGAGATGATTGTCTATTTATAAATGATGGATCTAATTGCCTGGTTTTGTATTTTGAGGGAAATCACAAAGTAATGGCTTATTTAGTGTGAATTTAATCCCACTTTTTTTTTTTTTTTTTGGCTAAAGTGAAATTCTAAAAAAATAGATTTAAAACTTCCTTGACATCTCAGGAGAGTGGAACTTCCAGCCTGATATTGTTACCAGGAGGTATACATTTGAACTTGGTATGAGAACTGTGGTTTTCAGAGTGGGTTCAGAGATAAAGCTCAAAGTTGAGGCTGGATAAGACCCACACTGCTGTGTTTTGTGATTCCAGCTGTGTCTCGAAAAAGAGAGTTATGCTTAAATCCCCAGAACAAGCAGCATACTCAGGCAAGTCATGAGTCTTTAGTGAGATCCTTGATGATAAAAGGAGCTCATTGTTGCTGGGCAGCAGGGACACGTGTGCAGACAGAGTCATCCATGTGTACATCTAAGTACTTTGCTACCCACATGATGCACACATTTTTTTGTAGTGCTCTCAAAGACACCATCCTGCCACACACACACATACATACACACACACACACTCACCACACAAACTACTCACACACGTACACTAAGAGTTGAGTCAGCTGTAAGTTCCCATAACTCAGCAAACCCTGTCTGGCAGCCAACCTTAGAGGAGATAAAAGGTCTGTGCTGCTCTAAGTGAAAGGCGCCCCTACCTTTAACAAGCTTGAGCAAGCCATTGAATATCGAGGATTATGCATCACAGATCCTAAAGAGATTACATGTGCTGCTATGTGTTTTATGCTACTTCATTAAAGTGAATTGCAAATAAAAAAGGTAAAGATTAATCATTTTCAAGTTACATAACACACAACTGTGCCACTCTGGACCCATTATGGGGTTAAACTACTCATATTTTTTAAATGTTTATGGTTGATATTGCTCAACTGATGTTGGCTTTAAAAACAAACAGTCACTGATCTGTCTGTTTCAACTCATTTTAGCTTCAACAGAAGTTTGGACTTCATAAAAGAGATATGGGTTTGACACTCTGACATGCGGGAGGTGGATATGACCACATTGTCTGGAACTATCAAGAGATGCGAGACCCTCCCCAGGCTCCTGTAGTCCAACTAAGAGCAATATATCATGCAAGGAGCAAAGGGAGTAACTATGAGAGGAGATTGCATGGAGAAGAATCCACCAAGGCCCAAACTCACAACCTCCTCTGTTTGTCTTGGCCTGATGATGAGAAGTTTGTGATAATGTTAGACATAATGTCTGGTCATTATCACCAACCCGTCTGTTTCTCAAAACAAAGTTGTCAAACCAGAATGTTGAAAATATGTTGTTTGTGGAGATCAGACGTGCCCTGTTTTGCATCATGTTCGTCACGTCATAAACTGTGGCGAAATTCAGTGGATTAATGAAGATGCTTCTTCGGTTTGAAAAAAGTTCTCAGTTGTTCATATCCAGCAAGCTGTCGTCTTCACTCCCACTTCACATGGTTTTCATTGTGGGTAATGTATTTTCTTAGTGTGTAGAAGTTAGCACTTTCACAGCAGGGAGAATTTGGACTCTGGACTGTAACTGCCAGCGTGAATACTTAGCTGCCTTTGTATGTACACAACATTTCTCTTCTCAAAAATTTTCCACTCTTTTGATGACTATTTCATTTCAGTTTATTTCAAATATTTTTAAATTTAAAACTGACCTATTTAATTAAATTTAACGTATTCTGATAAAGCAAACATCTTAATTTGTTGTATGTTAACTTATTTGCAGCTGTTTTTCTTTTGAAAATGACAAGTTTCGAATTTGCCTTATAAGGAACAAACAAACAAAAAGATAATAAAGAGAACTGATATTGTGGGGGGTTCACATTACACCTGAGCCGGGGGTGTTCGTGTCCCTGGGGGGTGGGTTCTGGTCCTTGCCCCTGTGTGCTGGGCCCCGCCAAATTTCCAACTGTGGCCGAGCCTGATCGGGCCATATTTACAACACCCCTTGTGGGCGCCCTTTTTTCCCCGGGGTTCTTCCCCTCCTGGGCGGGGGCGGCGGGCCCCTGCCTTGCTCCTCCCTGGACCAACCGTGGGCCGGGTGGGTGGCTGCCTGGAGTGCGGAGCGGGTCTCCCTTGGGGGGTCCTGGCTCGTACCTGGGGTTGGGGGATGCCCGGAACTCCTGGGTGGTGATGGGGTGCTCGTCTGGGGCTGTGGGCGTCCTTCTCCGGTGGGGCCCTGCGTTGGGCTCTTCTGGCGCGGCGGGGGGGCTGCTCTCCTGGTTGGGCTGGGGCGGCGCTCTCTTTCCCTCCGTGCCTCCCTGCTCTCAGGCTCTGGGGGCCTCGCGGGGGTCCTGCTGGCCCTGGCCTGGGTGGCGGGCTTGGTCGCCCGGGGGGCGGTTGTTCCCTGCCTGTTCCCGTGTGGCATTGGGGGGATTCCAGCTGCCGCTGCTGCTGCGGCGGGGGTCTTGGGGTGGGGATGGCTGGGCACTCTCCCTCCTTCTTTTCACATTCCACCATCCATTTTAGAAGAACATAAACACTCACCTGAGCACAGGTGTTAGCTCACCTTTGCACTTACAGTTTGCATGATTGAAGGACTGAAATATTTCACATTAGTTGGTTTTAAGGCATAAGTATGCGTGTGAACACTATCTGTTTTGTGTACATGTCGACATGTGGACATTTTTGCAGCTAGCAGGTGTGTTGATAACATTTGAGTGTGTGTGGACAGGCCCCGCCCTTTTTGTACTACATTTGAACCTTACCGTAATGATAAACAACCAGTAAACTTGTTGCTTTATGCTGCTTCATGGTCTTATCCCCCCTCCCCTCCCATTATCACCCTCCTACCACCCCCCCCCCCCCCCCCCTCTTTCTAACGTCCCTCTCTCTTCTTCCCTTCTTTCCTTTTCCGTCCGGTCCAACACCAAAGATTTTCAAACATGGTTGAAATTAATAAAGTTTGGCCTCAATTACAAAAGGGGTTTATTCAGACATACCTCTGGTTTGTATGAAGATTAATAACCCCTATTGTTAAAGTAAAATATGTCCAACAGAAGAGGCCCTCAACTCTCATCTGCCTGCCCAGCTGTTGGACAGGACAAGTAAAAAAAAAAAAAAAAAAAAGCAGAAACTTATTCAAATCAACCAATTACTTGTAGTCTAGAAAGCGTCCACATAAAGAATTGCATACTACAGCATAGTGTTTCAAAAACACACTCACATTGTTCATTAGCAGATTTATTCAGATATATTATTGTGGAAAAAATTCCAGTCCTGAGAGACTCTTCGTTGTGGAATGCTGGGTTAGTTAGATATACACAGCAGAGACTAAGTTGCAATTAAAACAGAAACCCACACATTGTGAGGCACTTAAAAACTTAGGAACTTATTTTGCAATATTGTAAGTGCTCTAACCTTACAGCCAGTAAGGCTAAATCTATATCAAGATTTATATTAATATTTGGTGATGTGACTTATTTAAAATTGTTCACATTTAAAAGTCGATCTTTGAAAATTTGTATGCGATAAAACAAAAATACCATGAACTTATACAACATCTCCCACAAAGGAAATCACAATACAAAGGCCTACCGTTACAAACCCTAAAACAACCATTATAGGTCTCAATGCAGGTTTAGTGAAGTTTTGGCACACTTTCCAAAAGGAAGCTCTACCTCACTTCCAGGTAGGCCACATTGGGTTTTTTATACACCATTTTCCATTAGGTCTTCCATTTGAACCAATTGCTAAATTTCACAGTTTTTCTTCTCAGCCAATCACAGTTATATTTTTGTCTTTAAATGTAAAGATAGTGGACTCTCTCCACTGTAGACGGTTTAGTGTTCCTCCTCCTCCGCATTCTCCACCTGGAACAACCTTTTTGCATGGTCTGGGGCCTCATTTATAAAACTTTGCGTAGGATTTGCGTCAGAAGTGGCGTACGGATGAAACATAGGACGTGCGTACGCAAAGAAATATTCGGATTTATAAAACCGTGCGCACGCACATCCTACGCATCTTTCCCTTAATAAATCACAACCGATTCTAAATGCAGCGCAGCTTTTGCGGATTCATGACACGCCCATAGTTGCCCATAAATAGTCCGTGAAACGCCCATAATTGAATATTCATTGATTGCGAAACCATGGCAAACACAGAGAGGAAATCAAAAAAACGTAACTTCACTCAATGTGAAGTAGAAGTTATCGTTGGCGAGGAGGAAAAGAGGAGAAAATGTTGTTCGGAGGGCACAGTGTGGGCATTGCTAATGCCAAAAAGGCACGTGAGCGGCAAACGGTGGCAGACGCCGTAAATGCTGTGGCTTCACAACCTCGGACCAGCCACAGTCCGAGGTTGTGAGGCTACAGCGCTCCATGGGGGGGGGGACCGGAGCGCCAGATGCATGCACCGGGTGACACGCATGGTTCCTCCGAGTGCTCCTCTGTAACGCCGGCCCCAAAAGTCCGCAGCGGTCCAACAGGACAGCTTGAGGAAGTCGGAACCGGCTCATAAGCCACTCGTCCTCGTTTGCCAACAAGTCTTCTTGCTGTCTAAAGATGCGTTCACTCCGAATTCTTCCATTTGCCACATCTTCTAAGAGCGCAAGATCAGCCATTGTGTGTCATTACGCGTTGTGATGGGGCATTTATTTCCCTCCATTTAATTACATCTGACAAGCTACAGATGTCGGTAATAATCGACGTGGAAATGGGAAATTGTTCCGCGCAAATGTAATTTCTTGTTGCTTTCTGAATGGTTGAGACATACGCCATACATTGTTTTATCAAAAATAAAAAAAGCAAAAGGCATATGCATGAATACCATAATTCCATAGCTTATGAAGAAATGTTTTACTATGAAAACAACTTTCCCCAGTGGACAATTAGTACGTCTGTCCGTCCGTCCGCACGCCCGCACCTGTATCTGCTCCGCCAAACGGACACATTAACGAGAATATCAGTTTTGTACATTATTTCGTTCTGTTAACTATATTCTTTATGAGGATGAATTGCACTACATGCCAATATTGCAGAACATATTTCACTTTTCTTTTTGCAAATATGTGTTCATTTGAATTTCTATTGTAATTTTCGTCTGATCTTTTTTGTTTGTTTCACTGCTGATCGATCAAACGGGTGTTCCTGTAGGCTGTTAATTGTAAGACTTGCTTTGTGAAGTCTTCATGTTATTTATGAGAGGCAGGATTGTCATTGTCACTTTCACGTGTTTCTTCCATCTGCCGACGGTGTCGCCGTTTCTCATTTCACCCGTTTTTGTGCGTACGCCTGGGTCAGAGCTTGCGTGAAGGACCGCACATTTTCCCGTCAAGTTTGCTTTTTATAAATCTCAATTATTGCGTAGAGAGTGGCGTACGCCTTCTTTTGTGCGTACGCAACGTTTATAAATGAGGCCCCTGGCCTCTAACCACCATCAGCAACCAGGTTCTGGGGTGTATTCATCTGTGGTCTGAGCTTATCCAAAGCGTGCAAGATGCCATTGGCCCACATACTATGGACACTATGGAGTTGTATCATGGACATCTCTCGGTTGTACAAATGATTCTTTACTCCCCCTCCTAAGACACCTCCTCACTGAAATATGAGCACATTAAAAATGTGTAAGGATTTCTATTATTAGAAATCAGCATGTGTTTTCTCTCATGTATCATTCATTTACATAAATATGATTTTTTTTGGGTCATTTTTATCTTTCTGCTTTAAGCATAGATAGTGATCTTACACAGCATCTTTTCCACTGGGAAAGCTTTAATCGGTCATTTTGCCACAGGGATGATTTAAGCAGATTTGTGATTTATATAATACCTGAATATTCAGATGATCAGATACTGGATTAACTAAATGTTTTTTTTTTCCACTAGGAAATCACACAAATTATATTTTATAGCAAATTGGGTTATTTTGACCTGAAAAGTTGACTCTTTCAATTTGAATTGAGTATTTTTAAACCTTTTCAGTCATGATGTCCAATAATTAACCAACAGAATAACTCTTTAGTGGCTCAAACATAAAAATCTAATTGTCGAATATACAAATCATTTGGAGGGTTGTTTTTGCTTGTTCATTCAGCATTAAAAAAAAAAAAAAACTTAAAAATCACAGTTGTTAAATAAAAATATTTTTGATACATTCCAAAATAAATCAATAGGTCATCTTTAATAATTTTAGATGGATTCCCAACTTTTGTTGCTGGGTAAAATGGAATTCCCAATATTTCAATTGTGTAAATATTAAACAGTTAATCTTATAACAGTAACTGTTTACCCTTTTTGCAGCTTTCTGTATAAGGTGTATGGATTTATTCTTCGGATTACTTGAGTATCTGCAACAAAAACAACATTTGAAATTATAATCATCACTACAGCAAGGATCTTTGAAAATCAATATATTTTGCTATTCATTGACAGACGTTTTTTTTTGTCACAGAACATAAAGAGGAAAAAAACAAATAAAACACTTGTCACTTTGGAATATCTAACATTAAATGAGCTGGTTTTGTTATTGGTTCTAGTTAGATGTTTTAGATGAGACTGAACATTTAAATGACATCAACTAAACTAGGGAGTCATATCTACATGATAGTTTCTCTTTGGTTTTGTGTGCTTTCATTTAGCTTCTTCATCACAAAGCCACCTTCGATGTGCTCGAATGAAAGCAAGATACAAAGTCAAGTTATTGTTTCAGAGTTACAGAGGTTCATCTGGCTGAAATCAACATCTCTTGAATATGAAAAAATGAAAACCAAGAGCTTAGATAACTTTTGGATTAATCCGTTGTTCGTTGAGTTTTTGAATTTGGATACATGACATTGGAAAAAGGGAAGTCATGCATCAGATATGCGCTCCATTTATGAAAGAACGTATTTTATTTTATTGACTGCCTGCTTTAGGTCTGGAAAAACACCAGCAACAAAAAACAAACAATAAAAACATAGAGGAATGTTTGTCTTTGTCTGTGTGCAGATACAGATACACAGAAGTCCATACAAAAAACAAGATGACCCAACTTACATATCTATAAAATCTAGGACAAAAATATGACGCAGCTACGCTGTTTTTGTTTTGACTGACAGCATCAAGACCAAAAAAACAACTTTAAAGAGGCTAAATTTGTGTTTTTATATATATTTTTTTGGTTTCTGTGCGTGTTTAAAAAAAAAGACATAAGTCTGATAATTAAAAATGTCTAATGTTGTTAATATTGTAGAACTATACTAGTCTTTGTTTAACTATTACAGAGCCATATTGGACCCTTTCTCTTTTCTTACACTATTAAATACTTGTTGTTTAATCACCTCCCTAGGTTTCAGTCATGGACTTTCAGTTTCTCAAAACACCCTTTCCCGTCTCATTAAGCTGTTTTGACATAGATTTCGGTTCATGATCATGACAGAGGGTCTTTCACTACATTGACTTGGAGTCTGAAAAAAGGGACAAGCATTCATTCATTCCTGAATTTGACAGGGAAGCATTTGGACTGAAATGTTGTTAGCTCTGTGTAAGAATTAACAAAGGACGTAGAAGGTAAACAAAGTTATTTGGTCATTTTGTTCACGGGACCCTTTTCCTGCTACCTTAAAGTTTCCTTGTTGCATGTTGGCAGTTTACCAGTTCCCTCCACTTCTTTTTAAACAAGTTTTTCTCATGGAAAAAACTCCAAATGAAATTATACTTTTTAAATGGTACTGTAATTGAGTTAAATCTTTAATACCTCTTGGGTTCTTAGAGGGATTTAAAGTATGGAAGAACCTGAAAGAAAGTCCCGAATACAAGCAGCTAAAATGAACTTTGTTTGTAAGATGGCTGGATGCTCCTTAAGAGATAGGGTGAGAAGCTTGGTCACCTGGAGAAAACTCGGAGTAGAGTCGTTGTTCCTCCACATCAAGAGGTGGCTCGGGTATTTGGCCTTTGATGCCTCCTGAATGCTTCCCTGGAAAGGTGTTCCAGACTTGTCTCTATGGGTGAGGGAAGACCCAGGACACGCTGGAAATACTACGTATATCGGCCGGCCTGGGGATGCGTTGGGGTCCACCCGGAGGAGCTGGTGGAAATGGCCGGGGAGAGGGAGGTCTGGACATCTTTGCTTAGACTGCTGCCCTCGCGACCCGGGAAGAACCTGTCTTTGTTTTGCTCTGTGAAAACCTATGACAGAAGTGAATGTTATGTAACATTTGTCCTCTAAGGAACATTGGTCACTGTCTTAAACGATTTCAACAAACGAAAAAATCTTTCTTCTTTTTAGAATGCCAATTTCCAGGTTGGTTGTAAATGCTTCCTTGACCTCTTCAGTTGTGGTTGTCAGAGAAAGAGTTAACTCTCCAAGACACTTAAAACCCTATTTTATTCAAATTCAAATGTATTTTGTTTAGCAGATGATTTAGGCCGAAGATACGTACATGAACATGTGACTATCTTTTACCACAAAAGTTAACGTGCCTGCATGGCCCACAGTTTCAGATCCCTATCAGCTGAAACTTCTTTCACTTTATTTGAGATCCTCTGGTCTTAACCAGACGCATGTCTTTCTTGATTCATATCACAATGTAAATCTCTCATCACGCTGCAGTACAGTAGCCACATACAATAACAAAGGATGGGTGGGAGGAGGTGCAGTAGAGAGGATGAAGGGAAAAGCCAGAGGTCCCCCAAAGTGAAGACAGCTGTCCACACCTTCCTGGGACAACAGTCATCTCGCTTTCTGGAAACCGGTCCAACTTGCTGCTTGAAACGTTGCTGCTCACCTATAACACGTTCCCCTCTCTTTTTTTAAAGGGGGTCTCACCCTGGTATGTTTTGTCTTTCATCTTCAGTTCCAATCATACTAGAAAAGGAAAAACTGCAAAAACAAAAGTGCTGTGTTGTTCAAAAGACATTTTTGTGATCTTTCTTCAAACTTAAGAAGTTTACATGTCTGAGCAGGTATTTTAAATCTGCTCAGACATGTACAGTTGTTTTGTTTGATTGTATCAACAGTGGGACAAAATGCTGTTAAAAAAAAAAAAAAACTAACCTGCAAAAGACAGTAGATTAATGAATCATCCCCAAAGACATTGTTGTTTAACATCACTTTAGGGGTCACAGGGCTGCTGGAGCCTATCCTGGCCACTTGTGGCCAAAGGCAGGGGACATTCTGGACAGGTTGAAGAGCAGAAAGGTCACTAAAGTTAAACATCAAAATAAGATAATTCAGTTTAAAATCAAATTTATGGGGCACCTCTGTGACATTTTACTGGAGATTAATCAATTTAAAATAGTTCGTTTTGCCTTTTTTGAATGGGACTCGATAAGAAATTGCTCCCTTTGAAACCACCCCCAGTGGCCGTTTGAAGAATTGCAATATGTGTAATTTTATGCTTGTTCCAAAAGAAGAAAAGGGAAGGTGTGGGCTTTGATATGGCTTTGTTTTTTTCCGAGACAAGTTTTTTATTTTTTATTTTGCCAAAGTGTGATAAATATTCATCCATTTGCTTTTATGCTATTAATTTTTCTGTCTTTTTCTGCTGACTCAAATGAGTAAATCATAGTGACAAAAACTATCTCAACTATGCACAGTACAGTAGCCCCGTGACCTATAAGGCGACACAGCAGGGCATTGTTCTGTCCTTACTAAGAACACCTATGAACATCCTGCTACTTTAGAAAGACTATGAGTACAACACAGACTTTTCTAACAGCTTCCTGACAACAAATTTTAAAATGGAATTCTTTTGTAAATGAGGTCTATTTTTTCCAAGAAACCTTTGCTTATGTGTCAAAGTTTTTTGGTATACAAAATCCTCCCTCATGCAGTCCTGATTAGTTAAGTGTGCGGTATTTGTAACAGACCACATTTCCGGATTGTTTCAATTCAGCTCAAAGCTGTTTAGATATCTTTTACTAAATTGTTACAACAATATTCACAAACACAGGCAGAACATCCTGATCACTTCATTTGTTAGTGCATCTGGACAGTTTAATGACTGAAAGTTGTTGATAGAGATATGATGTGGTGAAATGTGGCTTATAGAATTTTTGCTCATAGATTTCCTTTGCCATGTTAAAAAAAAATACAATAAAAAAATAAAACAGCAAGATTTAGTCTACAATTAGTTTCTCACCAGGAGAATATAGAAAAGAGCTTTTAGCATCCACTACAAAGAACATGCAGACCACATGCCACACAGGTTTTTCTTGAGCAGGACAGCAGATGTCTGTTTGCTGGCTTACATTGCTGAAAATACAATTTATGGCATCCATACTCATGAACATGTGTGTGTGCGTGCGTGTGTGTGCAATTTCCATGTCAGCAACAAACGAGAAGAAATCTACTATGCGTGGATAGACGGTTATCCAGTAGGGCTATAGCTTTAACTGTAAACAAAAATTGTACTCACTAAAATTCACTTGATGTTGTCAAAATATTAAAAGTTCAGTGTTAAAGTACACAATTACGAGGATTTGCTTACAAATAGTCATTCTTTTGGCTTCCGTCCTCTCTGGAAAACGTGAAATAGTCAAGTAAAAGACAGAGCATTAAATGGAGGAAAAACTGAGTATAAAAGAAATACATTCTTAGAGCTTAATACATAGGTTTTCTTTGTATTGCTTAAAGCAGTACATCTCCCTGAAGGGGTTACTGCTGATGACTTGAAAAACCACGGAGGGAAGTGGAAGACAGGGAAAGATGAGCGTGAGGGAGAGATAATCACCTGTCATATGCATTAGTTGGTGAACGACTGTGCAGTTCCTAGATCGTTGTTATTTTCCTTTATACCATCATTCAAACAGTGATGTTTACACCATGCAAAACCACAAAATTGACAAAGATAAATCAAAAATTACAGTAACGGATCACTTAATGGTGACTTGTAGTTATGCATGGTATTTGTTGCTGAAGAGTAAAATTAATGCAAGTAAAATAAGTTGATAGCACACAAAATTTAATTTGGGGACAAAAATATAGTCTAACATGTTTACTGTTGTTTAGGAATTTTAAATATATTTTTTTCATTTAATAGTGTATGTGTGATTTTGGATCATGGAATCTTTGTTGCTAGAAACTTAAAATATATATATTTCCTGTTTTTTTATTTATTTTTAATTGTGGTAGTTTTATTTCACATTATTTTTGTTTTTGTTTTTAAGTCTTACATATTCATCTCCTGAGTATTTTTTAAATACTTTTTTAAATTTTTATTCTTTCCATTTGTATGAGATTGCATGCTAGAGGCTTTTCATGTAAAACAATCCTGTGCTGTGTTTTTATCAAAAAAAAATTTTAAATACATTTTTTATTTTTTTTGTATTTACTATGTGAAAAACAGCACAATAAACTGTAGTAATCTATGACCAAATCTCCATGATAACATTTGTAAGAACCCAAAATGTAAACGTTTAACTTAAAAAGGTTTCAAGTTTAAGCTATTCAAGATATGTTTTTTTTCTATTTTTTTTTTACATTTTAGAAGAGGTGTGTCTTTCATGTGTCATTACAGATTTTGAGGGACCAGTATGAGGAACGTAACATCTGATCTCCTTTTTTTTTCTTTCTCATTGGGAATGACAGTGAGTGACTGTGCCTCCAGGAAACGTACAAAGTGTGTGAACCAGTGGGTCCTGATGTGTGCGATTGAATCTGTCTGAGCATGTGTCTCTGCTGTAACAAAGGCACAGATTTATGTCAGATTGACAGAAAGTTTTTGTCAGTCAAAACACTTAAACACCTTCATAAGTCTGTCAGAGTTGTCATACTTTGTGGTTTTAGAAATCACCCTATATGACATTTAATGAAAAATGTACACACAGCTGAGATAGGCTCCAGCCCCTGCGGTTCAAAAATGGATCAGTCCCAAATTCACAAAGTCAGTTACTTTCATTTATTCATACAAACACCATGCATACTGTAAAAAATAGGTGCATGCATTTGTGTGTTTCCCGTCCACTTTGGCTCTGTTTTTTTTTTTTTTTTTTGTGGCTCAGCAAAGGAGTTAAATTATTTCAGATGGATGGGAGACATCTGTACTTTTCTGATGTGGTAGCACCATGACAAGCCATCTCCCACACAAAACCAAAGAAAAGAAAGTTCAGCTTTGTTCTCAAGCCAAAGCGCTCAGGTAACTATGTGCATGCACACACCCAGACATAAACAGACCTTGAATTCTGCAGACACTAATACAAGCTTTGACGCAAGACAGTATAATCACAAAGATCAGAAACTGTGCTGCGCACGTAGCTCATCGGGTCAAGGAACAAGTTTTGTGAATAGAAAAAAAAACCTCCACATGACAACCAGAGGCACGCAAATCCATGAAAGGTAAAGATGATGGGAAACCGAACACCACTGATACCAGAAAACAGGTCCTGACTCAGCAGAACTTGGTCAGAATATGTCGAAAAGACAATATTCATGTGAAATAATCTACTAGGAATCGTAAAATACTGTTCGCAAATTGGACATGTAAGACATGTAATATTTTAAAGAGAATTATATTAATAGAAAAGTATCAAATGTTTAAAAGTAAAACCCGTAGTTACATAGAACATTGTTCAGTAGAAATGTAGCCTTAAAAATAATGTTCTTTTCCTCATCCATTCACTATCCGGTTTGCACACAGTCATGTGTAAATAGACATCTAGTCCAATTACAGACACAACCAAAACGTCCTGCTGCAACACAATAAAGGGTAGAGAAAAAAAAACAGGGATGGCTGCCTGCTGCTCAATACTGACTTCTGTAACTGCATGGTATTAAAGGATAGGACTGCTTTAACCCCCATCAGACTGACTACATAGGCAGAACCCTTTTCACTTTTATTTTAAAAACATAAAATATACCCGTTTGAAACGTGCCACATCACTAACAAGTTAGAACAACAAAAACAGCTGCGACTTAAGCTGATAATAATGATAATAGAATATACTGTATAAAGTTTTTTTTTTTTTATTCTTTGTCCCACTACACATATTTTAACACCGGTTTCCGGTCATATAACTGTAAGGAGTGTTGGTGCTGCAATAAAAAAAAAAAAAAAAAACATAGTAATCACTCAGTTTTCTGGACCTGCTGTGGCATGAGCGATTTTGGTTCAAATGTTTCTGGGTACCACAGCCCAGTTTTGTCCATTCCCCCATGATTACACTACCAAACAGGAAACAACACTTGTTTCTAAATTTACCAAGATTTACAGAAAAAAACTCTCCATTTTCTTTATTTTCTAAACAGAACTCTGGAACCACAAAGGTTGAGAATGTGGATGTGGATATTTTATGTGACACAATGATTTTGATTCATGTGATAAACAAGCTTGTTAAAACAAACTGTAAAATGTTTACTTACTCACCAATTGTGAAAGAGGGTTTGCACTGTGTGGAGTGTGGCGTTTAATCAAGTTGTTCCTTTGTAAACCCTTCAAGATGATGTAAGGAAAACAAAATATATTCTTTCCAAGTTCCCCAAAATCAGCATTCTTATATTTTGGAATTGCTAAAAAAATTGTTAGACAAAATAGCTAGCTGATTAAGAATTAGGCTAAAATGCTCTATATCCAACTTGAGTTTTGTTTAATCTTTGTGGCCTTTTGAAACAATGTGTTTTCATATGACAGGTTTTATTTGACAAGCTCTATTAGTAAGGATTGATTTATAGCACCTGAAGTTCTTGGCAGAAGCTATCTTGATTGAAAAATGGTCTTCGTCCGGCTGTTTTGAGTTCAGCCAAACCAATTTCTTAGAGAGCAAACCACATAACGTTGGCTGAATTTTAAAAACACTCACACGTGCGAATGAGGTTCAAAGGCTATCGCTGGTTCCCCCCTGATAGATCACATACCCTGCACCGCATCCAAGTGCACACAGACACATACCCACATACATGGGTTAGTTTATTATTTTATTTTTCTTCTTCTTCTTTTTTCTTACAAGCTGTCCCTGGAACAGATGGTCAGTTTCACAGGTGTGTTCGTAAACTCTTTGCTCGTGTCAATCAAACCAGCCAACAAGGCTTAGAAAAAGAAAAGGAGATGAAGGGACAGAACAGCGCTTAGAGCAGAAACTGTGACAACCCTTTAATGAGTTTAGGGTTTTGAAACTGAGCTAAAGTCATGCAGAGAATATAGTCATCTAACTTACAGTAAGCTTGCACAGCACAGCGAGGAGTACAGACGGGTGATAATGAACTAAACAGAGGTTCCTAAGGTTGCACAGCAATGATGGCAACATTTAACAGCTTCTTACATGGTTTCCAAGATCCAACTGTGTTTCTGCTAAAGAAGAAACATGGATATTAAAGTAAACACAACGACTGAAACTCAGTGTTGATTTACAGTTATGCTGTTCTAAGAAAACGATTAATGACTGGATACATATGTCTGCTCAATGTAATTTAATGTTTAACACCGTGAAACCCCTAAAATTTCCAAGTATATGACTCCAAATCCAATGGCCTTGTTTTTCTTGACACAATAATTGAATCGTTAACTTCAAAGCTACATTCCCACCGGGCTCGGAAACATGCATTCAACCGACCACCATTTAAGGAAAAGTCTATGTAAACTCATATATGTGCCTGGCGGGCTTCCACGTTCAAAACGCAAGTTTTTAAGTTCGCTTATGGACTTTACATATAAAACACA
This sequence comes from Oryzias latipes, assembly GCF_053564925.1. Lineage (NCBI taxonomy): Eukaryota > Metazoa > Chordata > Actinopteri > Beloniformes > Adrianichthyidae > Oryzias > Oryzias latipes. The sequence goes on from NC_136240.1 coordinate 14,553,013, forward strand.
CTGCCATTTAACACACTTTCCAGTTGAACCAGTTGAACTGTGACCAATCAGGGACTTCAATTTGGTAGCATACTTTTTAAAACACGGAAGTACCAACCGTTTCAAAATTGATCAAGAAGGAGAAATGAAAATTGTGGCTTGTGCCTAGCAGGGATTATTTGACACCAAGTCAGCCATACTATGAAAAGACAAAGCCAGGAGCAAGATTTAAGAGATTTGGACTACTCTGACACTTCGCACCAACCGTCTTCCAAATGTTAGTCCATACGCTTGTACCATACAGCGACAGTCCAGTTTAAACGTTGTATGCTAAAACCCCATTGAAGAATGCCCATTTAGCACATTTTTGGACGCGCATCACATGCCAGAGTGTGGACGTAGCCTTAGAATACGATCAATCAAATTGCAACAAAGAGATAAATCTGTCTTATTGTTAGACTTGTTTATTATAAGTGAATTTATCTAAGATGCATTTCCTAAAAATAAGCCATTTTATCTCAGTAAAATTAAATCCTAAATGAGGTTGAAAAAGTAAGACTAGTTGGTGAAATTTAAAGTTTGTATTTTGAATAGATTTAGCAACAGAACATCTTCCATTTGTACTTTCGTTTCAAAGCCTCAAGTCATTCCATCCATTCATCTTCCTCCGCTTATCCGGAACCGGGTCACGGGGGGAGCAGACTGTGCAGAGATGCCCAGACTTCCCTCACCCCAGCCACTTCCTCCAGCTCCTCTGGGGAGACCCCGAGGCGTTCCCAGGCCAGCCGAGAGACGTAGTCTCTCCAGCGTGTCCTGGGTCTTCCCCGGGGCCTCCGCCCAGTGGGACATGCCCGGAACATCTCTCCAGGGAGGCGTCCAGGAGGTATCCGGACTAGATGCCCGAGCCACCTCAACTGGCTCCTTTCGATGTGGAGGAGAAGCGGTTCTACTCCGAGCCCTCCGCGGGTGGCCGAGCTTCTCACCCTATCTCTAAGGGAGCCCAGCCACCCTACGGAGGAAGCTCATTTCAGCTGCTTGTATTGTATTCGGGACCTCGTTCTTTCGGTCATTCGGTACTTTCGTTTCAAAGCCTCAAGTCATTTCGGTGTTTTGAAAATAAAAACTGATACCAAGTTTGACTGGGACTAATGTTTTGCATTTATCCCAAAAAATATATTTTTTTTTTTTAACACTTTGCGAAAGTGTAATACACAACTTTTCAATGACATGTTAATAGTTACAGTGATGTCTTGGCTGTGTCTACCAGCAACATGAACAAAGTTGTAACACCTTATTTTATTGATTTGAAGTCTTAAAGTCAACGTTTCTTTACATTTCTTTCCCTATACCTCTCAAACAAATTACCAGATGAAAGGGTTTCAAAATAACAATGGATTGCTGAAGTGACAACTCTTAGAAGAGTAAATAACACTGATCTGCACCCCAAATAGAACATTGTCTTTCAAGTTCTATGTCTGCTGTTCAAAATGCATCTCAGTATAAAACCCAAACAAATCCTGAGTTAAAAAAAAAATGATGTATGGTTTTCTTAAATGTACTTTCTCTCAATTTATTATTTATTTTAATTGAGGATTTTTGAGAAATCACATTATTTCATAGTACTTTTACTACAAGGGGCAAATAAACTTTAATCCAAACTTTGCGCTACTTTATAGTTAATTAGTATCAAAATCCTACAAATCTGCCTCAGACAGATCCAGCCATTGCAATGGTTTCCGGCACATTGTCCTCCCAAACTGACTGCTCTGTCTAAGAAGATTTCACCTGTATGTAGCTGTTGGCTAATGTTGTGATAATGTAAGAGTGTGTGATCTGAGCTTGCCAGCATATTGTGTCTCCCAAGGTTGTGCTTGCAGGAAAACCACCAGGAGAATGTAACTCCTGTGAGCCTGGCTTGCAGACAATCACTTGGCAGCATCACAACTGTTTTGCTTCTGAAGGGACATGCCCTGAAGTATTCAGCACCAAGAAACATTTTTAATCACAGGATAAGCCCTGAGGCAAAGAACTCACCTATTTTGACAACAACACAACACTGGTTATGAACACATGTTGGAATCAAAGGAAAAAGAAGGTTGAATGCACTTAGAAACATCAGTTACATTTTATGATCCTGTTTAAAATCGTTTGCCTTTTGTTTAATGGAAATGCTCGCAGCGATCTCTGGAGTTTCTAAAAGTGTTTCCCATGAGACGAAGGTTAATATCCCTGCCTTTATGGAGCTCACGTTCACACACAACAGGCAGGGCCTGTCACAAGGTTCGGGTCAGACCTCAGCGGAGATGACCTGTCTGTCTGCTGTGTGCTTGGATTGTTTATGTCCTCTCCATTTACTTGCCCTTTTTTTTGTCCTCAAACTTTTTTTTCCCTGTAATGCCTTTTTCACTATTTCTCAGTCTTTCGAGCAATTGCTTTCTTTCTTTCGTTATACTTATTTATCACTCATTCCTTCTTCATTGTTGTTGCCATGACTACAGCCTTTTTCAAATGTATTTGGGCGGCAGTAGAAGACACGGACACATGGGCTTGTGATTCTCTAGTCATTCATCACTGCATCTCTGTCTATGTTCCCTCCTTCCATAGTGTTCAGTCACGCACTTTCTAAAGAAAGCCATGGAAAACAAATGCCAGAAGCAGGCGTTTCTGCAATCCTATTCATCCATTTGTGTTTACCACAGACATAGTCAGCCATGTTGAAAAGTGGTAATTCAAGCCAGGCATATCAGTTATGGAGAGTCCTTTGCTGAACCAGGAGATGCAGAAAAGTCAACCCAGAAGAGGATGGGTACACCACATGCTCATGACACACATGAGAGTTAAATAAGGATCAAGAAACGAGAAAGAGATGAGCATGTCTCTGATGCAGATCAAAGTCTGAGTGATATCCAGGGAAGGAGGGAAAGAAAGGAGGAGAAACACACACAGAGTTTGTGCGTGTCAAGCCACAGTGAGGCCTGTGAAAAGAAAGGCCAGTGATCAAAGGAGAGATGAGGCGATGGAGGCAAAGGGGGCAGCAGGAAAGAGTGGGAGGTACAGTTAGTGCCACAAGACCTGTGAACACAGCAGCATATTCTTTTCTTTCGGGAATTATATTTCCTTTCATGATCGTCTTCCCTTTTTACGCTTGGCAGACCAATGCGCACATCCACCCACACATATACAAATACCTCCCCAACCCTTCTCACTAGTTTTGCATCTGCTGGCCAGGGCAAACTCCACAGCCATAAATTGTGTCCTGCAGCTTTCTTCTTTATCATAACCAAAAATTATCCACATTTGGAATGGCGTCAAAGGCCACTGCTTATACCATCTTACTGCCTGACCTCATGTGTCTGCTTCGTTTATTAAATAGAAATATCAGGTGCTAAAATGAGAAAACAGCTGGAAATTGTAGGTGCAATTAGCTGTTTATCACAAAGGAAACTAGTTTACATAGAAATTCTGACTTCCTGGTAACTGACAGTTTTAGTTGCCAGATTTTTAATTAGGAAAGGAAAATTCAGGATCCATGAGATCCTGAATATTTTGCAAGCTACTTAGCTGTGGACTCAGGGTGCAAAGATCAAAGGTGTAAGTAAATCTCATTTCCATTCATTTTAAACGTTTATTTTTTCTCATCAGCTGAGTTGTATTTTTTTTATTGTTGTTGTTGTTTTTTTTGGCATTTCTATGCTGAGCCGGACACACAAATAGGTGGTTCACAGCAAAATTAACATAATAAAACAGGAAGTTGATGAAGTTTTTGTTTGGATCTGTGGCACCTCTGAATTATTTGTACATAATTGAGAATAATTTATACACAAGAGACTTAATTAAAGTACTGTGATCAAACAAAATGTGTTCAAATTAGCTAAATGTGTTCATTTCGGAAGGTGTTTTGTCGCCCTTGCTCATAGATTTTATGGGTTTTAAATTTGCTGTGTTCAGCTGCTGACAATTCCACTTCCCCCCTTTTGTGACATATTTTTTTCTAATATAGCAGATTCTTCAAAAATTGCAGAAAAGGATGACATGTCCCTGACTCTGGTTTACTGAAGTGTCAGGTACTTTTATTAAAGGGAGACGAGCACATCCAAATAGAAACACACACATCACAGTCTTTGGAAGCTTTTCCTCCACATCACAATGTACAGCATTGCTTCAAGGCAGACATGGCTGTCAAAGCTGTGCTTTGAACAAAAAATTATGCATTCCTGGCACTGATGTGTAAAATATAGAGAAGCTGTTCAGTCTTTGCCCTTTTTTCACCACATGATTTCAATTTTTATAATCCTGCATTCATCCAATTATGCTTCAAGTGTCCCTTTCCCATATGCACTTAAAAGCGAATGATACATTTAAGCTGTGTAAATAAGCAACCTATGTGCGTTTTAATATTTATTTTGGTAGACCAAATGGTGATTAGGGGATTGAGGTAGATCACAACTGCAAAATATTTGTGTTCAAAGATGTTTCTTTTTGAACATTTTAAAATTAACAGATTTATTTTTTCTTAATAATTAATTTCATTTTGTTGCAAAACATGCCATTTCTTCAAACCCATCCATGCTTTGCATTGAACTGCCTTCAGCTTAAAAACTATCTCTCTAAAATAATCTTTTAAACCTGCCACATTCTGCATAAAATGTCTTTTAAAAGTCCTAAAAAGGTATACATTTTTTTGCAGTAAATACAATGATCCCCCACTTCAGTTTCATTCTGTCAACCTCACTCCACATTCCTTTGTTTGCAGGAAAACCCGGTTAACAATGTCACTTCCACCCAGCAACTGAACACCTTGCACATTTGCATACAGGCACATGAAAACACAACCCATAAAGGGCATCAAGGGACCAGCTGTGGCCTAGAGGTTACAAGGCCCCAGAGCTGCTGGCGCTGTATAAATGATGCAAGAATGATAGCTGGTGTTTGGTACAGAAAGGAGGGAGAGATGCAGCAACTGGAAAAAAAAAATTGATTAAGGGTGTTAAAATTACACTGAGCTCAGCTGGTTCCCCCAGTGCCCTGAAAAGTAAAGGGGGCAACCTCAGCTGGTAGGGTGAGTATGTGTGCTCACACGAGATAAATGGAGACAGTTTTGTAACTTTACAATCATCATAAATTTAGATTAAAGGTTGCCTTAGCTATTGATGAGTAAATACAAACACTTGATCAAGTTGGCTCATTTAAAAAAGTGAGCCTGCATTCCTAACAATCGCAGTGTTTTTGCTTTCTACAAACGCGGTTTTATAATTCCGATTGGAATCTTTTTTCAGTAACTGAAGTGTCAAATTGTTTAGCAAAAAAAATGCATGGCGTTTAAAAGTAAAAACATTGATAATCTTTGTTTGATTGGAAAAACAGTTAAAGCAAAGCAAAACGGATCAGTTTTTCATAGCGGGAGAGATTTTTCATGATCAACAATCACAAAAAAGGTTTAAAAATGATGTGCAGCTAATTAGCTTACTGCAGTGAAACCAGCAGAATCCTCAGTCATAAGTCATTTGTCACGGTTTGAATCAGTAGCTTTATGGTATCAACAAAGTCAAATTCAGCTGATTCTTTTGTGCTTCACTTTTCTTACTGAAAGAGTTCGTTTTTTATATTTCTTTCATGTTTATGCTTCCCTTGTCCAGGATGACCATGACATTTTGTTCAGTGGTTGTCCAAAGACTACCACTGAACTAATACTAGCTAACTACCAGCTGTTCTAATAACATTCAAAGGAATAATATGAACTGTCCTATTTTTTGTTTGTTTTTTGTAAAACAACATTTCATCTCTTCAAGATATCATTTCTATGTTTTTGATCAAACAGGTCATAGCTGAAAATTTTTATCTTCTTTTTAGATATATGACTGGAGCACTGTGACAGCCTAAAAATTGACTTTTTTTCTGTATAATATAATCTTAAACTATTGAAAATCAAGACAAATCTTTGGGCTGGGAAGAACAAGTGCAATGCCTAGCACACAAAACCACACAGAACAATAGTACCTTTTGTGTTTTGGCAGAAGGATTTCTGAAATAACCAACATATTTAGTCAATTGTGGTGCTTCTGAAAAACATTCCCACAAAGCTAGTCCTGGGTAAAAACTTTTCATGTTTTCCACAGATTTGCTAAGTTCCAAAAATATAAACGCTTTGGGCCACAGCGCTGCAGGTTTGATCAAACAATATCTCAAAGTAAACAATAAGACATGTCTTTCCATTTTCTTAGAATAAGAGACAGGGTAACTAATGAGAAGGATGGCAAATGATTAAAAAAAGAAGTCACTGATGGAAGAGAAAAGAATAAAAAATGGTGTTAAACAAATGGGAGGATGGCAGGAATGCAAAAGGAAAAGTGATAAAGAGGACAGGCAGTGCAGACAGATTGATGGATTGCTTCACTGCATAGATACAAAAAAAAACAACAACAACCAAGACACAGATATGCAAAAACACTTAAGTGTTCACATGTGTGAAGACACACTTCAGCGCATTAATGCAAACAACTAAGTCATAAAAAGACTCAGATGCTGTTCATACATCAAAAGCTCCTAGTTTTGAATAGGATCATGGGTCACCCTCTTAAACAAGCTGAATAAATCCTTTTCCCAATACCATTATCAGTCTGTTTATCCTCAGTGCTCAGAAGGCTACAACATGCTCACAGAGCTGCAGTTATTTCTAGCTTTATCTTAGCAGACAAGTCTGTAAGCTACCTCAACAAGCAGGGATGGATGCCCATATCCTGCAGGCTTGACTGCAATTTTTAACGTGATTTTGAAAGATACCTTTGCCAATTTATTATTTTTCGACTGCAGCGACCATAGAAGTCAGTGAGACACAGCAGGACTTAGAATGAGCTGCATCCTGTCTTGCACATAGTTAAAATCAATGGGTCTCATCTGTTTTGAGTTGTTCAGAACCTTCAGAGAGACCTTACCTTATTATGTTTCTGAAAGAAAATGTGAGCCTGGCCCAAAATAGCATCTAAGTGCATGTAACAAAAAGCTGTCAAAAAAGCAAAGAAAAAAAATAGATGCATTAAAAAAGACAACAAGACGTAATGTAGAAAGTTCAAACTAAAGTTCTACATATTTTTAATATTCTTTTTAGCAGAGTTTTATTTTCATAATAAATATAAAACAAACAAACAACAGTTTATATGTAGTGACATTTTATAAACTAAAAATAACTTGAGGAGTAATCTGTAATAAATCACTCCTCTCAGACACGAGCACACGACAGTGCACTGACAAACGGCTGTAAACAAGCATCACCATGGGGCCTATCACACAACCCAGTAATGGTTATTACTCTCATCATTCTTCCTATGATTATCTAGGCCTGTTAGATAACATTGTTTTTGACCAACCTAGTATTTTTAATGGATTTCAGTCCCTTCTCCATTGTATATTCTAAATCTGAGCCCATCTGCTCACAACCTCTGTCTGCTATGAAAGGCAGGATAACATTTTCAAGCTGATATTCTGTCAAAAGTGAAAAAGTAATGTAAAGGTTTTATCTGAAACAAGCAGCAACTCTCTTCAGAAAACTGGGATAGAGTCATTTGTAGATGCAAATACAAATGCAAAAAATTCCCCTCGGACCTTAGATTAAACCTTTTATCGTTTATCCTCAGTCATCTGACCAGTTAAAAATTCTTACATAAATGACAAAGCTTACCTTTCATACTAATTATTTATTTTAACCGTTAGGAGTTTTCATCAAAGACAAAGAGCCACAATGAAGGTGTAAAAGACCCCCATGTGGTTTCAAACCCCTGATCTAACTCAACATTTTGTACACAGAGGATAAACAGATTTTGACAAGAATTACCAAGCTGTTGATCCTGTCAACTTATTAGTAATGGCTCAATGTACACAGCAATGATATTTGATTAAAAAAAAGAAAATAATTTATCACCCTAGAATTTTACATTGTCTTTACCAAAATCCTGCCTATTTAAAACAACTATAATTCATTCTCTTCTTTTTTTTACAAACTAAACAAAGGACAAAAATCATTTGGAAAAGTTTACTGGCTGAAAACATTGTGACTGAAGAAACCCAGCTCAGCACATCAGTGCTGTGAGTCATAGTGATATGTATTTAAGTGAGGAAACAGAAAAACCTGCAGGCAGTGAGACCTGAGGGCCAAGACTGCACAATTTTGACCATTAAAACAAAATATTTAATGTTGTGTTTTTGGAATGTGTCCTTTTTTCACAAACAATTGTCTTGTACTTTCAAAAAAAGTTCCTTGTTTTGCATGATCCTGGTTTGACAAAGACAGTGGTGGGACCAGCTGGTTCACATGATACACAGTTCATGCTTTGTTCAACAGTTATTCTTACGTGTGTGGCATTCCTACACCCACCATCAGTTGCTTCATAGTGTATGATGTTATGCTTGTTTGTCTTTTTTGACCGGATGATAATCTGGAAATGATTTTTTGAGGTAGCCTTTATCTGTTAGTTGAATTGAAAATATACTGCATTTCAGCCTCACCCCAACCCTGAAGTGGATAAAGCATGCGCAGAAAATGGATTGATTGGATAAGATCTCTTGCTCCCTTTTTAATATTTTGCTTTTGCTGGACTCTTCTGAGCTAGCGCTGGCAAAAATGTTAACCTTTCATTTGATTCCTCTTAGAGGGTTTTGGCAAAGTAATGCAGCTTATTTTACTGCAATGAACAAAGAAACAACCGCATTTGACAACAGTACAATTCCAAAATAAAAAAAGACTTCTGCATTCCTAAATGTGTGATTTTTGACCACTCCAACTGCATTAGAAAGCTTTCTACAGTATAAAACAGATGTTTTCCCATTTAAAAGATTATATTTGGAAGAAACTCATTGCAGTTTCTTTGCATCTTCCCTTAATATAAATTTTTATTCCTGCAATAATGGCACATATCCTTTTGTATTACATTCAAAAACTCTAAAGCTGTTCTCATTCTGCAATCATAAAGAATAAAACTTTATGGAGAACATAAATACACACCATAAAACAAAGTACATCTATTGATTTTATAGAAGTGCTGAAAACAATACATTAATGGCATTTATTTTTTCTCAGCATTACAATGGACAGTTTTTGTATCTATTATTTACATAATTGTAAAAAGCAGATTTGTTCATCTTGGAGGACATTTGCAACAACAACAAAAATTGACCAAAGGGTGCATGTGCTGTAGTCACACAAATGATGCCAAATAGTTATCAAAGCCAATGTGGGCACCTACGGAGTGTGCAAAACTCAGTTAGCAAATGACGAGACAAGCCATATCAGCTTCAGATGGTGGCATGAGTGAAACCATGGGTGGCTAAGGTAGCTTCGCCATTCAGACTGATTGTATGCAGTGCTTCATTTCTTTTCTATACAGAAGAGAAAAAAAAAAACATTGAAGGCATTACAAAACTCTTGCTGGATGCTGAGCATGGACCACCATTCCATTATAGCTGATGCCTTTGAATTCAGGTAGTGTGACACAGTTTATGTAATAACACAAGTCAAAGAAGCCGTCTGCATTAGCTGACAGCTTCCCTTCTCTTATAGTGGTGTTTCATTCAAAATGATGAATCATTCTCCCCATGTGGTCAATGAAGTGTTTTTAGTGATCATTGTCTAGTCAGTTGTGCTTCAGGCTTAAATGCTTGAACACTATTTGTGGTTTTCAATTCACCTCTTACAGAGAAGATATTGCTTATGAAGAAAAGCAGGAATACTTGCAGTCTTTTTTGGTTCATTTGTGAAATAGTGTTTAAAAATGAGCCTGAAAAGAGGATGAGACGTTAAATACTTTTTGTAATATTTCCTCATATTACTAAAAACCAATAGATGGTCGTATCTGAATCAAACATTAATACAGCAACAGTAAATAAGACCTCCAAGTTTGGGGAACATTTTTTGTTAAGTCTATAATAATCTGTGGAATTCCTCAAGGCTTCATTGTAGACCCATTCCTATTCTATGTAACGTTGTGCTATCCTAGGCACTTTAACGTTGGGAGTTGGGTCATCTAGACCCACTAGACAGTGCGCTGAACCTTTTTTCTTCAATGATTTGTGATCTTCACTGGTGTCCATGGATTACATGAAATCTTTCCACCTTTATCCACCTTTGTCATGGTAGGGAGAACATGTCAATGCAAGGGTGGGGTCATCTAAGATAGCACAAGGGTTACTCTGCTTACTTTGAGCTCTAACTTTTAAAAATTCTAAACATTAGCCTCTTTTGGTATTCCTATGATGTACAGATTTATCTGCTTCAAAAGACAGTAATCTATTCCTCTGGGCTTGAGTTGATTGACTGTCTCAAAGGTATTTAGAGCTGAATGGAATTAAAAAATCTTACTTTGACAAAGACAATGAATATTTAATTTTAAGTGGAATCTTTAAGATTAGGAGTTGTTCTGATCTCCTCTGTACTTTAATGTTTCCCCTTGAGTATATTATCACTCATTGTTGCACTTGATAGTTTACCAGTTTATCTTTTACAGATAAAGCAAAATTAAAAAAACATTATCTCTGGCAGTCTGTTGCAAGGTAGAGTGTCCACAATCACACCTATAGGGACAATTTAGATTAACCAATTAAGCTATGATGCAGATTTTTGGATGGTGGTTGGGGAGCTGGAGTCCCTGGAGAAAACCCACAAATGAACAGGGAGAGCATGCAAACTCCACACTGAAAGGCCCCTGATTGATGTTCTGTTTCAGCTGGGACTTGAACCAGGAGCCTTCTTGCTGTGAGACAAGAGCACTAAACACTGCACCACCATGCAGCCCCTGTTCCTGTCCAGGGTGCCCCCAGCCTTCACCCACAAGTGGCTGGGATAGGCTCCGGCAGCCCCGTGACCCTGAAAGAGATCAAACAGAAGAAGAATAAGGCTCTCTGGCAGGAACTAAAAACTGAATAAATCACTTATGTTGCTACATTGCTCCATTTGCTCCCTGCTACTTTTAGAACCAGATTTTAAAAGATATTATTGATTTCACTTAGATATAGTAATGTATTCAACCAGATATTTTTTTGATGTGTTTAAGTCCATAGCATAGGTTTCTTGGACCAGCTGCTTTTGGTGATGTCTAAATGCAGGCTTCTTGAAGTCCCACTCCAAATCATCTGTTGACCTACTCTAAAAGCATTCCAATTAGTGTTTTAATTATGATCGTGCTGCTTTTAGTCAAAATTAAAAAAAATGTGTATTGTTTTCAAGGACATAATTTCTGCAGAGCAGCAGTAGATCATAAGAAATTAGCCTCTGAGTTGTGGGCAGAATCATCAGCAGGAAGTGAGCCTGCGTTCATTTCCCATGATCCCTTTATTTAACCCTCTCCCACTAGCTTACAGCCCCTCACAACCTCAACCTAACATTATCCATGCAACAAAATGGCGAGCAATATCAGAACTATCCAGCCAGACAGTTTTGAGCCAGATGCCAGCTTGGACGAGGAAGACAACGCACATGAATCTATTCGTCTACAAGTGGATGCAATGGAATGGAGTGGAGCAGGAAGCTTGTGGCTCTCCAACTGTATCACCTATGCCACTGCTACAGGCTTTTTCAATTAGCATTTTTTGGTCTGATTTTTATTCACAATTATTTAAATTTTAAGAAATAAAAACAAATAAAATCAGAAACACCATTTTAAGCTTAATTTTCTTCATGTATGTCCTCCATCATGAGAAAAACACTACAATAACATGTTGTTTTTCTTTTTCCTTTCTTGAACGAATGTGGGTCACAGAGACATGGAAGTTACCGCTGAAAGCGGCTTTTGCGGCAGGCATTTCCATGTTCGTCTTCATAAATAAAGAATTTGATTTTAATTCTAACAATAAAAGCAGGTTAATTTTGGGTGAAATTTTGCCCGAAGCTGTTGCTGGATGAACTAAAAACTGAAAATGAGCACTAACGGTAAAAGGGCGATTTCTGGAATAGTCACAATAGATAAACCAAACAAACAGAACTGTTACTGTTAGTGAAAGAAAGCAAAAAAGAGAAATTTGATCAAAGATGTCCAGGAAAGCCTAAGGTATCCCGTAGCAACCAGAGTTTATAGCAACATGACTAAATATAACCAAATGCTAAACAGATTTTTTTTTTCTGAAGTGTGAATGGAAACACATTTGTAAATGTGCATTCCAGTGGAGGACACTGCCCTGTAAGCACACCTGTGTATACACACTTCATTATCTGTTTGTTTGATTGATCATCCAGTAAGTTGCTCAACACCTTAATACTATCCCATCTATCTTTCCTCCTCACACATGTGTACACAAACCATAAAGGAGGTGCAGGAGAGCCTGCTCCTGGCGTATTAGCCACCTGTGGGCAAACCAAGCAGTTTGTAAATACCCAAAGGGGTAGAAGGGATGAGCGCCTGCACCCTCTGAGCCCTAATCTTGGATGACTCCTAATCTCTGCAATCCCCCACAGATTGGTTTCCACAACTTCCAGATGAGCACAAATAGAGCCTGAAGGAACACCATGACTGTTAATTTAGAAAAAAAAAAAATCCAGCAAATAGTCTCGGCCCCAAAGGTATGTTTTTGGGGATTTATACAAGTTTTTAACATGTTTATGATTGTGTGTTGTGCTGATATATGAGTTTACCATTAAAAATTAGACTAATTTCAAACTGCAAATTCAAGCAAATGAAGCAAATTGAATGGCAATATAAACGAAGATTGTGGCTATTTCAAGAAAAAAAAACATTTCATAACACATAGCACAAAATCATTGATAAAGTAAAAACAGTTTTCTGTTTTAGTTGATGGAGACAGGGCTTTAATAGCAAATTAAAAATGTATTCTTTAGGGTAAGATGTTTTTAAAATCAAGCTGAATATTATTTATTAGTAAAATTAAATTAATATATCAATCTAATGAAGTGCTTGCTAGAAAGATGCAAAGACTTCATAACAAGCACTTCACAGTGCAAGTTGGTTTGAGCTAAACCTCCACTCTAATCCAGCTCTCATTCCCAAATGTTACAAATATCTGAGTTGCACTTCACAAAACACTCCAAAGGTGATGGGGAGGGAACAAAAAAAACAACAACCTATTTGCATTTTTCGAGCACTGCTCTGGCAGGTGGAGTGCTAATGAACAATTCTATGAGCCATTAATCGAGATCTCGTTTGCACATGGCCGTCATCACAAAGTGCCACTTGAGTTTGCGCAACTTCATCACAAGGGGCTAATGGAGACAATGGTACTAATCAATCCAAAGCAAACGACTCTGCAGCATAAATTTGCAAGCTATAAATCAGATAGTTAATCATAGCTTGCTGGAAGAGGTTTGTTTTTTTTAATATATCACTGAGCAATTGTGTCATATAAATGCAGCAAAGGGCCGTACAGTGTGAGTGAAGCATAGCACACAAGGTAAACTGGATGTTTATTGTGAGGCCAGGCTTGATTTGTGACTTTCTTATAGCATTCAATTTGTATAGTTTTAATGCACAGGTATTTTTCCACATTTTTCACTTTTTTGTTTTTCTGCAAGAATGAATTAGTCAAATCTGAGTGGATAAAACACATGTTTGCCACCCAATGCAACATGCGACATTCCTTCTAGTTATTCTTCCAGTTCTTTAGTGTTCCTAGATTTCTCTCTACATTTAGAATAGTTTATGAAGAAGCACTGACAATATGGATCAGTAAAAGAGATGACAATGAAACAGAGACAAAGGTATAGCAGCCACGAACATTTAATGTAACAGTTTATCCTAGGTCAGACAATAGCTGCGTTTACATGGACAAAAGCAATGAGAAAGAACGCCTGATCGGAAGAAAAATGTTTCATGTAAACACATCGTTTGGGATACTCTCACCGATCAGAAAGGTGGATTGTGCCGATTGTTGATCGGATTGGTGTTCATGTAAACGGTTCATTCCAATCGTGTGTCACTACTGCTCTGGTTTAACGTCATGCAAAGACGGTGTTTCGCTCCAGAGAAAACTGTGGAGGTTAAACAGGACCAACCGTCTGCTCTGCGGACGCCTGGTGCGAAGCCCTCGCCCCGCTGGCTCTTCTGCTCTCCCCCCTCTTACACCCCTCACGAGGGAGGTGCGGGGGGGGGGGGGGGGGGGGGGGGGCTTCGTGCCCCGTGACATCTGGACCCTGCGCGGTCCGGGCTCGGGTGCCGGTGGACCGAGCGAACTGTGTCTCTGAGCAGAGCAGTCAGACTTATAACTTTGTGTTTGAGGGGAGGGGAGGATGCTTTGTTACGTGTGCGTTTTGTTGTTTTGTTATGTGTGGGAGATTTCGGACTACGATCCGTCCCGCTGCTCTGTGTTAGCGGAGCTCGGACTTCCAGCTCACACACACTGGCTTTTGGGCGGTGTGTGAGCTTTTCAAAGCAGAAATGCCGCTCAGTCCCTAGAAACTGTTCAAACAATCACGTGGATTTGTGTTTCCAGTCCCAACTAAATAAAGACTGATATTATTCCCACATATTTACGTGCAGCCAAGATGCAGATTGCGGCATTTCCAACATGGATTTTGTGTCCATGATCAAACAAGGCTAATATTGTTAGCGCGTGTTAGCCCACTCCTAACCCTGGCTTCCTCCAGCTCCGTTCTTCCACAAAAAAAGCACTGACTACACAGATTAAAAATAAAATGATGAGCGAACAAGCGCTTCATAGTATTCATAACAGTAGTAAAAGCACGTTTAGAAGATCGTCTCGTATATTACGGAGCTGCTGCATGAATGTATATGGCAGGTCACTTTGTTTAAAACGGGACTCATTTCCTCTTCTGGTATTTTCAACACTACTGCGCATGCCAAAATGATTTATTCCAACTGAAAGTGTGATCATGTGAACGTTCGTTCAAATCGGAAAAAGTTTTTCTGATCCCATGTTCACGGTTGAATTTTAATCCAACCATTGACCCGTTTAAGATATTTTGCACATGTAACCGCGGTGACTATGATTATGATTGGTTACAACTAAAGATCTGGCTAACTAAAAAAAAAAAAAACTTAAATATTATAATTATTAAAGTTGATGGAAATTGCATTTACTTCCCATTGCTTTTAATTCAACTTTTAAAGGCAAGAGACCCTTCACAGTTTCATGTTTGTACAGGATGTCAAAAACTTCCATGAAGTTTTACAAATGGGGTTATGACTGTAACGGCTGCACAGTCTGTGTGCACCACATGCAGTTCCACCCCACATCGTGAGCTATATATTTACGTCAGTGCTATAACATTAAGACTTGACAGAAGGTATGCCCTAATGAGACTGCATGGTGCGATTTAACCTGGTAAATCATCAATGATTTACAATGATGCCAAGATTGTGTCAGCTTACTAGTAAACATCACATAAAATTGTTTCACACATTAATATTGGAGCACCAGCAGTGGTTGTTACTCTTAATTATTTTATCTGTTTATTTATTTTTACTTTATCTTAGATATTTGTATGTTAATAGACAAAGAAGTGGTCAAGAAATACAATAAGAGATCAAAGTTGTCATGGCAGAAAATGCACAGAATGAGGTCTTCTAGTGGGAAACGGATGATCCTCTAATCTAGCCAACTGAAATACCCCATGTGAGCTGAGCAGATCTACATTTCAGTGTCCGTCCCCTGTGCTTTATGAAAAATAGTTGAATGAGGTCCCACTCATATGCAAAGTGACACCAATCTACTCAGGAGACACAAAAGCGAAACAAAGCAAGTGTCAAATTCTATTCCCCTGAACTGACAGAGGAGGTCCAGGGATGATGGTGGGAGGTGGGGGTGCCACCTATGTGCATGCTGGCTAAGGCTTAAATGTGCAGGCAGATGTGAGTAAACGCACATTAGTGAGCTTATGCATGTATGCGTGTGCATATGTGTGTGTTTGTACATGCAATTATCAGCACCATCAGAAACCTTGTCACAACTATCTCCCCCATCGCCACGTTTACACAGACCTCACAAGGCTTGATACTTAATGCATGGGGGAGGGAGGGTGTCTGGTGTTACCGTGGGGCCCTAAGCCGGTTAATGACGCTGGGCACCAGAAGCCCCACAGATGGCTAATCTAACTATTGTCTTCCCCACCCTGCCTTTTTGAGCAAACTGCTATCCCACTGGCCCCTCATGCAGCATGCTACTGTTTACTCCATTCCAACTAATTCTAATCCTGTTTAGCAAAATTCTCAGAACTTTAAATGGCCTTTCAACCTCTACTCTCTCTTCTCTCTTGTCCTTTTGTCTTTTGAAGTGATAAAACAGGACCGCTGGCCGAAGACGGCCCACAGTTATCCCCACTTATGTAAAGCAAGAGATATAGAGATAAAGACAGTGGGCAAGTTGGGGGAAATAATGAAAGCAGAAGAGTGGGTGAAAAGACATTGGAATGTTCGGGATTTCTTTCAAAGCAAGTTCATGCCCCAGCTAATTAACAATTATTCCTCATAGTTCTTGCATTCACTAATATGCAAGGATGATGGATATGGTGCTGACATTTGCAGCCTCCCAATAGCGCCCCTGTTGTCTCCCTCTCTCTTCCCTCACTTCATCTGTCACTCCATGTTGACCGTGTCAATCTGGGCCCCAGTCTGGCTGACTGATAGCAGAATTCCTTTCCTTCTATCTGGAGGGAGGTGTCTGAGTGTAAGGGGGGCACTGTATATGGCAGATAAAAAAAAAAGGTTACGGTACTTTTTAGTCTGCCATTCCAAAGAGAACATAAGCTTGACTGGACAGTGACATGTACAAACGCAGACAGTCTTCCACTAAATCTGGAATGTCACAAAGATGCCTAGAAAGGATGTGAGGATTAGATCTCTGCCCTAATGTTGCTTTCTCTTTTCATTTTTGTTTTTTCACACATAGTCTCACTCCAATTGTATTTTGATCTATTGTAAAATATTTTCAGGGGTCTTTTAATAATGATTATGCCGGTTTTAACAAAAATCAAAAAATCCTCTGACATTTTCAAGGAAACTGTTTCTGGAGTTCATCAGAAATTCACCTCCGAGTTGTGGGCGGGACTGTTAGCAGGGAGTAAGCCTATGGTCAATTCCCATCATGCCTTTGTCTACACTCTCTATCCCGCTAGCTTACAGCCCCCCACAAACCCAAGCTAACATTAAAAATGGCAAGCAAAATTGGAGGTATCCAGTTGTACAGTGTTGAGCCAAATGTCAGCTTAAACGAGGAAAACAAAGACTTGCATGGATCTATTTTTTCTGCAAGTGGAGACAGTTGAATGGTGCAGAGCAGGGAGCTGCATGCCGACTGTAGTTTGTACAAATCAAGTACAAGCTATTTTGAACAAAGAAATTGTCGTGGTTTTGAGTTTGTTGTCTTGTTTTTCGTCTTAGTTCTTGTTCTGTCTTGTTTTCTGTTTCCTGTTTTATTTTGAAAGGTCCTGTCTTGTCTTGTTTCTTGAGTTTTACTTCCTTTGGTCCCCATCAGCCCTGATCGTGTCCACCTGTGTCTTGTCTGCCCTGTCTGTATTTAAGTCTTGTCTCTGCCTTCCTCCTGTGCTGGTTCATTACCTCTGTTATGGTGTTCGTGCTGTCTAGTTCCATGTTCCTCGCCACGTTCTCGTTTCATGTTCCTCGCCACGTCAAGTAAGTTTTGTTTTGTTCTGAAAACCTGCTCTGCAGCGCTTTGTGTTTGGTTTTTGTTAATTAAATCCTCTAGTCCCTGATCCGCGTGCCTCCGCTTCTGCTTCTGGGTCCAACCGGCTCTTGTGCCACCCCACATCGTGACAGAAAAACTCAAAAGCACGGAAAGAATCTTCTTTTTTTTTTACATATTTCCTCCATCATTTAATTAATGTAACAAAAACATGTTAAAAGCACAAAAACATTTTTTTAAGTGAGTCTTTAAAGTGTCTGCACTTCTTCCTAATATAACATACTGTGACTTAAGATTCAAATCAGTGGATAAGTGACAAAAAGACTTGCAAAAATAAGGGAGTGACTGGAAACCTTTTCATCACCAACTAAAAGGACATTGAGACTGTACGATCGTGCAGCCAAGTTCTATAGGTGTTTGAACAGCACACACAGATTACTGCAGATGAAAGAATCCACTTAACACATGTAGTTTGGTATTTCTATTTTTCCTCTTCCTTTTGTTTGCTCAACAGTGGTTAAAAGGAAGAATTATATCAGAACAGGATTGCTGTCTATCTGTTGCACAAAAGGGATGGGTGCACCATGACTTCAAAGGCTATCATAATTCTTTGAAGTGCCGCAAAAAAAAGACACCCTCTTTTTTTTAATACTGGGGCAAATAAGTAGCTGGGATTGTATGAACATGATAATAGGGCTGTCTCCCCAAATCTTTTGAGTTGGCAAAGTAAAGATGTTTAGGAACAGTACTTAGTGTTTCCTTTAAGAGGAAGCCCATGATGTTTCAGCGTACCTCACTGCACTCACTGTAGGTTAAAGGCTGAATATTTCATTCATATTGTCAAAGTTCTTCATCATGGGCAGAAAATAAAGATCTTCTATTTGCTTGTTTGGTTTATTATTTACAGTACACTTTATTTTAAGTTACTGCCTATTTACTGAGGGTTGCCGCTTGTGCTGTAACGATTCATTTGAACAAAAACTCAATTTATATTATGATTCATGGTTGCTGATAAGTTGCATAGTCAATATTGGTTTATTTTGAACTATCCGATCCCATCCGATTCACTGGCCTAAAATCGATCCAGTGCATCTTTAGCCAAATATTCAACCAGTGTGACTCAGAGATAAATACCTGGGTATTGAACAGATTCCTTTTATTGTTTGTGAAATACAAGGACTATGTATGTATATGAAAAAAACAAACTAGTAAATATAAATGGTAAATCCATTAACATTTTAGTTTCATAAAGTTCAGCCCACTGTTGTTTTACACATTAAAATAATACAAACGGAAGATTATTAAAACATTCTGCCGCCCTGTATGGTCACATCTTTGCATAATTCAAAGTGTTTCCACTCATTGGACTATAGTGATGGACTGATCATTTTTTTTGCTGCCATCACCTCTGTTGTCCGCTGTGATGACACTTGGTCATTTTTACATTATAGTAAAATTAACGTAGTGTGCCGCAATCCAAATGGTATTTTCCAATATTGATACAATCAATTTATTACACATTGAAACGTTTTTTTAAGGGTATAAGACAATTCTGTGGACAACTTGACTCAGACAGATCAATCTGGTTTGATCGTAGGAATTTAATTCAAGTAATCGATTAAGTCAATTAATTGTGTCAGTTTTTCCTTGCTATAATATGGTTCACCTTTGTGATCTCGCTGATTTTTTTCTGTGGAAGTTTGCATGCTTTTTTTTCTTCTTTAACAACGCACTGGTTGTACGAGTTCTGACTGGCCATTGACCTTGTCAATCAATTAATCTCCTCCGTGCCAAGACCTGCATAGAAAGCCTTTAGTTTACCATATGGACATAAATCTTCAATAGAGAGCAGATCTTTCTTTTCTTTCTATAATACTGGACTTATTTTTCTATGAAGGTTTGAGAAAAGTTTGAAAATACCTATGGTTGTCTAAGATAACTAAGAAAAGTTGATCTTACTAACAATCACAAACTGAAAAGTCATTCACGTCTGACTTTTAGTACTAGGCTTCTAGAAGTAAGTACATCTTTTTGGACCAAATTTTCATTAACCATATTAATTTTAGTCATGTTCTCTTTTCCTCCTGTCACTGCACAGCAGGTTTACAGTTTTCAAATGACTAGTTTTCAGTTTGCTCTTTTAGTTTCCTCCTATTTTCATGGTTTTTGAGCTTGGATTTGTCCTTTTTAAGTTTAATTGCTTATTTTGTTTTGGTCATCATGTCCAATGTCTCTTTTAGACAAAGAGAGAGAGTTTGAAGCCGTTCAAATAAAAGAGCAGGCTGTTGGTAAAAAGAGAAAAAAATGAACGGATGAGGATGTTGACAACTGTGTTGTGTGACTGTTTTTCAGACGCAAGTCTTTATTTTTGGCACATCTTAAAAACGACTCAGTTGTGAATATTAAAATACCAAATCTCACTTTTTTAAGTGATAAATGATGCGTGAAGACAAGCATCCTTCATGTCTGAAAAAAAATAAAACAAAAGGGAAACTGAGCAACGACATCATCAACATGATTAAATAGCTCCAACAACAATGTCAGCTGGATCTTTTTTTCCTGCACACTGATCAGAGAAGTATGGTAGAGATAAATTATATCTAATTTGCAAATGCCCTCAAAAGCACCCCCACAAGCTAATATATACTATATTTAATTGATAAATCAAATTCAGTTCAGTGGAACCAAATAATTTTTGTTGTTTATTAACATATTTATCCACAGCATTATTAATCAGCTTTTGTTGACATACTCATCATCACTTTTAATGCTTGAAGAGCAGCTCAGAGAGATATACTGTGCTTTCAACCAGCAGTGCTGCTGTGCACGCACTTTATTATTAAGAAATGTCATGCGGCACTTAAAAAAATGAGAATGTAGAGGCTCTTAATTGTAGAGCAGACTCAGGATAGTGGATCTACGGTACTTCAGTTTATCTGCAGCTGTACCTGTTTGATGCATGATAGGATAGAAATAAAAATCTATGATGTTTCTGAGTTCAAGCCAACAATAATATTTTCTCTTCCTTTCTCTCTACTCTTGACTGCAGAAACACTTTAAAAGCATTTATCACGTTCATTCTTTAGCCCATTACATTATCTTCTTTTCAAACAGTTAACGTTTTTTTGCCAAATAAAACCTGGATCCCTGAAAGCCATGCTGAATCTGTTCTTCCTAACTTAAGCTTTTCTGCATTAAAAAAAAAAAAACCTCAAATATTTGAAGTGGTCAGAAAACTACTTGCGGCTTGCCATACCATACTTCAGAACTGTAGGTATTTGGAAAGCTGCTTTCACACCTGGAAATGCAAATCCACATTAGTATTCAGTTGGTGATTCCATAAGCTCATACACTGAGCTGCAACATTCAATTTTGAAGGCATCTAATGTGTTTATGAGCTGCAACAATGCTTCAGTAATGTAGTGGCAAAAGATTAAGCCAGCAAACACTGAAATTTCAAGCAGATGATTTCATTAAATCAGCTGACTTTTGTTTGGTTTCAAACTGAATTTTTTCATGATTCTGTTTAGCTTGTTGCTCAATTTTCTGCTCTGCTGTGGTCCATCCTTTGTGTTGAATCCCACCTGCTTTCTGTTTTAATCAGTGCAACTGGTTGTCATCTTTTTCTTCTTTTTCTTCTTTCAGCTCTTCCCTTCAGGGGTCCCCACAGGTCTTCCTCCATCTAACCCTGTCTTCTACATCCTCAGCTCTAACACCAGCTACCTTCATGTCTTTGTTCACTACATACGTAAACTTGCTCTTTTGTCTTTTTGTATTATCGTTTGTTCATTTTATGAAATGCGATCTATCTGCTTGGTTCCTGCACTCCTGCACTATGAATCCTCTACCTGTTCTGCACAATCCCACATGGTTCTCTACCCTTTTTAAGTCATAAAGCAGGTATTTATTTGATCATAACTCAAATTTGAACTTTCAGTTAGGGAGTTTTTATATTTTAAATGCAGATTATCTTGTGGTTTTAAGAGCTTCAGGTGTAAGAAAATGTTATATCTGACTTAATCACACAGCATTAAAATGTGACATGGGATTTCACTTCAAGTGAAGCCACCATATCTCAATGGTATTTAAAATATCAAGACGTTTCTTTTTTGCATGTGTGGTATTTGCCTGTTTAATTTAGTTTACCTATATTCTTGGTTTAAATTAAGACCGTGCGCTTATTCTAAAACTTCATTTCAAAGCATCATCAGCATCATTAATCAACAATACGCTTTTCATGCCAAGTCGAAGGAAATCCCCAATACAAAGACAAACTTTTTTCCCTTCCTCAGATGAACCAGCATAAACCGCCAACTCCTCACTGAATCACTCCTCCGTAAATGTCCTCCACCATCAGCTTTTATGCTGCACAGCTCTCCTGCACAGACTTCAGGCACAGTAAACGGCAAGCTGGGTCAGAGTAATTGAAATCATTAATCGTGTTTTATTCCACTTTAGGGCAAAGAGGGCTTGAGTTGAAAAGAGGTGGGTAATAGCTTCGTGTAATATATAAGTCTTTTGGAAAAGTGAGTGAAACAATATTGTGTTGCCTATCTTAATAAATTTTAAAAGTACAGCAGCTGCAGATCATTTATTCTCATCCTGTCATTCTCAAATTATTACTTTTTTAATCACCCATTATTCCCTTTCCATTCATCATTTTTTTTATATTTATATAAAGAATATGAACCGTAGACCTTCAAACATGTGAGAAATCCCTCCGTCAAGTCTGCCAAAAGTTTTCTAAAGTGCTGATTTGACATACAGTTAAGAGTTTTATCGTTGCAGCCATCTTGGCAGTTGTCGCCAAACAATGGGATTGTATTAAACGTTGTATTAAGCCCATTTTCGTGCACCTACAAGATTAAAGGAGTACATACTGCTTTTTCTTCCAGGTGCACAATAGCAAAATCTAACAAGTTAATGACATACCAGAGCTCTGGTTTTATGATAATAACTGACAGTGTCACAAAGTCATTTTCATCCAAATGGCCCAGCAATCTTAAAACCCCCATGACTTTTTTTTATTTGCAATATTTTCTTAAGTTTAACTTTAAACTAACATTTTTGCTGACATGTTGTCAAACTTATAATCACCTATACTACAATTTAACATAATGGTTTCTTTTGTAACCCTTGTGCTATCCTAGGCACTTTAACGTTGGGAGTTGGGTCATCTAGACCCACTAGACGGTGCTCTGAATCGTTTTTCTTCAATGGTTTGTGATCTTCACTGGTGTCCATGGATTACATGAAATCTTTCTACCTTTATCCACCTTTGTCATGGTAGGAATAACACGTCAATGTAAGGGTGGGGTCATCTAAGGGTTAATGAGAGTTTATGGCAGTTCTATACAAAGACATGTACATTATACAAAACATTTATTAATTCATGAAATGATCCTTCTCGGGATCTCGGAACTCTGCTTGAGAGTTAAGACAAAGGCTTATGATTTGTTAACCCAGTGATTAATTTAAAAAAAATGTAGTAAATGTTGTAAAGCAATACTAAAATATTCAAATTTGCCTATAAAGACCAGCACATTATTATCAAAACCACATTTAGATTTATGTTTAAATTAAGCATCGCTGTATGCACAACAGTATTGGCCTTGAAGGATGTCTTTTTTATTAAATGCCAGAGCCTTTTTTAAAATGCTCTGGCATTTAATAAATAAAATAATAAAATCTTAATAAAATCTTCAAGAAATTTGAGAATTTTTTTAGGTTAAACTCATCAAAATTGTCATAAAAAGAATACCACTTGTAAATATGCCTTAAGTATCACTTATTGTGTCTAAGACTGTATCATCTTCTAAAGCTGGTCTCGTGAATGCATTGGTTGCCCTTTTCTTATTTACCTTCCATCATGAACTCGTCCAATTCAAGAAACCCAGAACATGATCTATTTTTGTTTAACCTTGTGCCACATCTCAAAGGCCACATCCCTAACTACTATCGTATGTGTCTGGGCCCGTCAGACTCTGGTTCCACTGAACAGAACACCCTGGGGTGAACAGGCAGAACATATCCTGCAACCCTATTGAGGCTAAGCAGCATGCTGACCTTTAGAGCCATGCTCTCTGTATGACTGTGACCTCCAGATGTTCCCCCACTGGTTCACTCAGGACAAAAACATTAACTTGTGCTTGACCTATCACCACTTTGCACTGCTTGAGTTTCAGCATCGATAGGCACACTAGCTGAAGACTCCTAAAAGATCTGAGGCCTGCTTATTCTCACATCTCTGCACTAAACAGTTGTCTCTGACCATGGATATTTTGGTTTGTCTTTGTCTTTGTCATTTCACTATCTGTCTCCCACTGCTATAAAGATGCTTCATATGGCAAAAAATAGAAATAATGTACATTTTTAATGAGTACTTGAAATATTTCAAGCTTCGCAAATTTACAAAATAAAATCATTTTGAAAACAACGACAAAGTAGTAACAAGTAATACAAAGCATCAGGCAGAGTTAGAGAGAGTTACTAAAGCTGAATACAATATGACCAGAAACAGTTACAAAGCTTGCTTTCTGTGGTCGCAGGATTAAATGATGATTAAACATTTTGAACATGACCGGTGCTTAGTGGTGGCTGTAGGCAGCTTGTACGATGCAAAAGCAAGAGATGTGGTGATGTTACTGTAAGCAACTAAAACTAAAACAACTTTCAGATGTACATCAAATAAATAAACTGATTATTTTTAGAAGATGAAAACTTCCCTCAGGGTTTGGATTATCACTATACCTCTGGTTTTGAAGTTTCCGTCCTGACTTGTCAGATTTTCTGGTTTATGTCTGATAGGATCTACTTGGAAGATGAAATCAGTGCTGTTTGCAACAGCTCCATTTTTTGCAATCTTATACTGAGTGAATCTTGACTTAATTAGCTGCTATAGATCTTGAGTGATGCTGTCCCCTCACACTAGTAAAAAATACTCTACTTATTAATAAGCGCTTCACCACCCTTATCCAAGCAATATTTTTATTTAACGGTAGTTCAACATTGTGGACCATATTACTCCTTGCAACTCACAAAACCTATGTGAAATATTCATTTTGATCTTCTACTCTTTGTTCAGTCGATGGTCTACAGCATCATCAAGACAACTATTGTGTGATTGGCCAAAAACTAAATGGGTTTGGGACACAATGGAGAAGATGGAAAAGATCAATCTAGTACATCTAGTCACTGTTGAAAATTGACACACAGAAAATGTGCGGAAAGAACCAAACTTCAGACTGATGCGTGTCAAACTTCAGTTTCTTGTTTAGTTGAACTTGACAAGCAGTTATCTTGGAATTCCTGACAATATTAAACCAAAAAAAATAGTTGCAAACTAAAAAAGTTAAATAAAAATGGAGTATTTACTTGGAGTTTCTAATTTTTATTCATCTGTCACTTTTCTGTTTTGTTTTTTCCCAGAGCCATTGCATCTTGACTGTTTACTTTGACAGAGGTTGTTAGTGGAAGTTGGTGTAAATCACACTTGTCCTGTTTATGTCTTGTGGCCCTAATCAACATTGCTGAGCTACATAAAAGTGTTTTGACATGCACATCATATTTACATCTAGTTTTTTTTTCCTTATATTCTGACATCTATGAAACAGCATTTAAAGTCTTCCAAGTCAGGCTAGATTATAAAAAAAAAAAAAAAAAAAAAAAAACTGTGTAAACCCTTACTGTCCATCTTTGGAGTTTCATAACCAAATGCAGATGCTTTAATTTTATTTGACCTAAAGCAAGAAAAGAAAACACAAGACCACAGACACATTTAAAATTATTTCTATGTTGCTGTGATAGAAGGCAGTTTCCTTTCTAAGACAGTACAGAGGTGTAAAAAATGTGTAAAAATGTTGTTTCATTCTTTGATGATCCAATTTGGTCACCACAGAGAGACAAGAAAATAAAAGTATTGCAGAAAAAACAGCATGGGGTTACTGTACAGGATTATTTTCCACTTGTTAAGAAATAGTTTGAAATAAATTGCAGAGACTGATGAAAGGGAAGGAGAAGTGGGAGGAGGACAAAAGTTTCCCACACTAGTAGTGTAAACTTTTGACTTTTATGTGTGTTTTTTACAGAATTATATTATTGTCCTACTTTTAGTGTAAAAAAATAAATAAATAAATAAATCTTTCTTAAGGTCATTCTTTAACTTCAACATCTTTTTACTTTGACTTTAGTGTATTTTATGTATTTTCAGTCTATTTGGAATGGATTGTTTTCTGGATCTTTAGATAGAATAAAGTTATTTTATCTAGAGTAGTTCTACTGACTCATATTGGCAAAATGTGAGTGTAATTAACATCTTATAATTCATTGCTAGCCTTCTGTCTTTTTTATATAAAGGTAAATCTGTCCAAAACAGCCAGAAATCCTTGTTTTGGCTGCGATGGACAAATGGACAGGCTGATTTATTTGGTAAAATAACATTACCATTAAGAAAAAGCAATGTATTTGACATTGACATGCAACACATTCTACTGCAATATTGACCCCTTTGACAGTGATTTAATTCAGAGGATTTTGATTACCCTCAATTCTGTTCAATTCATATTTAAATTAAAATGTATCTGCATTTGGTTTTATAGATGTATTTCCTAAATACATTTTTAAACCATTTCATTTTGGGATATTCACTGCTGATGAGCTTCCTCAGATTGTAATGAATTTCCCTCTATCTAATCGGACTAGCCTTTCTTCTCAACAGCAATTAGATGACTAAACTCCTCCTAAGAGGTGTATGAACCCATTAGGTGTCCTCACTAAAAGCCATTCATCACAGTTGGCAGTCCCCTCACTTCTGCATCATTGAGATTATTTGAAAATTGCACCCCCATGTCTGCACCCTAAATGTTTTGCCATTGCAATTAGCATTCAAGTTTAAATGTTTGGAGTTTGCTGTAAAAATGTCAAGGTTTTAGAAAAGGGACTTTAACTGAGAATATTGCAAGTATGGAATGTAATCCGTTGGTCTGTAGGTTACACATCCAGCAAATTGTTAAATTCCCATGAATTAGGAAATGGGCCAGAGTTGAGTTTTAGTATTTGGGCGTTACAGTTGGCAGTAATTTATATAACACACACACAAATATGCAAGGGTGATTAAGGAAGCATTCAGTTGGATTTGTTGTCTCGTATTAAAAGGAAAGCAAAGTACTGGTGAAGTTCTGCCAACATGGCTAGGGTGCTTCCCATGTGGTCACACTCGCACCTAATTTTCTCAATCAGAAGTTTCTTTCCAGACGGAGGAAAGACTGAGCAGGAGGAAAACATCATTAGGTAAGGACAAGGAATGTCATTGTATGGAAGGGCAGTAAATCATACTTTCTCATCAGCAATGAACTTGACTTAACAAACATGACCTTGTTTTGACACTCCAACAAGAAGGCAGCCGGTCACTGGGATTAAAACACAGGCATTAGGAAAGTTACAGGGCAAAGGCGTGGCAAATCAAAAGGAAGAGACAGAAAAACAAAAAAAATTGGTGGGATTATCCTATTTAGGGTGCATGGATTCTTGCAATTTCTTATACTGCAAAAATATGACCATAAGTGCACCCATTATTCTACCATTAATTCATTTCCGTTCACCTCCAGTCTTTACAAAATCCTTGGGCAGAAAGATCAGTCGTCTTTGTGTTCAAGGTGAGCTGTGTGTACTTCTGTGTGCAGGCACACAGTTTTGTGAAGTAATTCAATGTGCACATTGTGTGTTTGTTTGTGTGTGTTTGAGGCAAAGTATAACAAGTTTGTGAGTTTGGGTGTGTGCACATGCATTTGTCTGAGCATGCTCAGAGTGCTCCCTGGCAAAGGAAATAAAGTCTGGCAGTAATCAGCAGTCCAGTGAGAGGGTGTATGTCCTAAGGAAAAATCGGCTCAGGCAGTAACTAGGGTCACATTATCTCAACTACACATGGCAGCACCTTAACAGTGAAAAATGTGATCTTTCGACAAGGACTGGCAGTTAAAAACAGCCAAAGGTCTCAGCAGGATGCTGTGGTCTGTGCTGTATGTGTTAAAAAAGCTCCCTTTTTTTGTTGTTCTGTCCCAAACCAAGGAGATGTGATAAGTGGGTTCCATTTAGATAACAATATGTTTACATATTTCTGTATCAAAATCAAAACATATTAGTTTAAAAAATACAGAAAGGTACGTATTCTTCTTTTTACTTTTATATTTTAAAAAAAAACAACTAAAAAGTCCAAAGCAGAGAAAAAAAAGTGACAAATTAGGTCTACATTGGCATGTTTTGATATAATTGTTGCATGGCTTTGTTAAAATTGACTTTTTCTGGTCCAGTTTGGATTCTTAATATTTTTGTCATTTGATTGCAATTAATGTTGTAAGACCAAGACATCCAAACATTTAATGCTTTTTTTTCACATTTACTACCATACATGAAATAAATAAATAGTTGTTCTTACCTCTAGATGGTAAAGAAAGAAGCCTTGAGAATTAAAGTCAAACTTAGGTGATGCTAGCTAAAACATTATAAAATGTTAGCAGATTCAATGCTGTTGTGCAGTGTTTAACCCTTCTGAAAAAAATATATTTACAAGTCCCAGTTTTTTAACATTTTTTATTGATATATATTGATTCTTAAAACTGTTGGTTTTTTTTACAATAGATTTTTAAAGTATTTTACGTACAAATACACATAGAAAAAAAGCTGTATCCCCTCCCTTTTACAGGGTTTGTAAGTAATGTTTTTAGAGGTAATGCAATTAGGTTTTGAGTGGACTCAAAATGTTTTTTATTTTCCTGCAAATGTCTTCATACTGGATAATCACAGTTGTACTGGTGTTCCCAGAGTGTGTCAGTTTAAAGACTATTTGCATATATAAGGCTAATTCCTTTTAAATATTGACCTTGCGTTGTATAGAAATAAACAGAAAAAGATGATCCTTTTAAAAACTATGTTTGTAGCGATGGTGGAGCTTTTCTCTTCTCACTTTCACAGACAGCAGTGTGTCAGGAGACTTGACAGTTACCTGCTTCCGCCTTGAGGTGCCTTTCAGGCCGTGTGATGGTTTTTATCACATGGCACGAGACCACTGGAGCATGCATGTGAGGAGGTGAACTTGTGTTGTTGTTGTCAAACATGTCTGTATTTTTCTTTCCTCTCTTTTTAAACCTGCCGCTAATCCCTTTTTTTTCTCCTCCTGTCAAGGATTTTGTTCATGTGTCAACGAAGCAAAACCGCCTCCCTGATGACATACACTGTTTTTGCAGCTGAGTATGAAAGAGAGAAAGCAAACACAAATGAAGTGTGGTGATGCGCGTCTGTGAGCAGCGTCGAATAGACTAAAGGTGGCTGCATGTTACATTCAGGTGCGATCATCTAAATATTATAAAGATGACAATGTGTACACCACAACACAGGTGCTCTAACTGGAGGCACGCCATCTTGAAAATAAAGTTAAATGTGAATTTTACTGTTTTTTTTTATTGTTCATCATCCTGGATGAGTGGAAGAAGATGGGTGGATGTTTATCATATCAACTTTTTAAAAATCATTAGTGTTCTAATTAGGAATATATGCAGAAAAAAAATAAAATAAAATAATCAGGATTCTGAGAAGCAGGATTAAAGGGAGAATGGATAATGACAGTCATTTTTCCCTAAAATTTTTGTTTGTAATGCTAAAACGTATTGTTATCCAATTAAAACAAATCCTAATTATAAAATAAAATTACATTTATGGGCTACGGGATTTCTGGATTGATGTTATTTTTCTTTTTCCTTTTTTTGTTTTTGTTTCACATTTTCCATGTGGTTAATATGACGGCTCTAATGATCTAGACTGTAATGGGATGTAATTGCCAGCTCTAACTGTGCCGCTATCGAAAGCTTTTATTGTTCTTTATTGGACACCATTTACACTCTGATAGTGCACTTTGCTAAATTAGGCTTGATGCAGATCTTTGTTAATGAGCTATATGTGAGCACTGTGTGTTTGGGCTTGTCTCAGAGCAGCTATTAAGCACAACGCTCACTGGTTTACCAAGCTATCCTATAAGCGTTAATGTCTGACCAGTTTATTTAAATCTGTGTCGAATTTGAAAGAAACGTGCTTCTCTGTTTACCAGCTGGCCCACATTTTTGTTTTCACAACTGCTCTCCCTAGAAAAAAAAAGGGCACATTCTACCCAAGATGCATCAGGATCTGCCCTTTGTGCGACCCCGTCCTCCATGACGCGAGTGTCTGGCTAACGGCACGATCCCGCATCATCCAATTTTTGCCCAATCAGAATCCTCGTCGGCCACTGAGCGGCTGTGGCTGGCACTGGGATTGAGCTCGGTGACGCGACTAGGGTAGCGTCACAAAACATAACGAAGAAAAAAAGGTCAATACTGATTTGCGGAATTGGACGATGTCCCACTTTTCACGATTTTACTAATTTTACTCAACAGAAATCGCAGCGGCTTCCCCGCTGCGCTTATCTTCCACTCAAGCGCTCCTCTTTTTGGCCTCTGCCTTTGTCTTGTGCAATCGGCGTACAAGTTGTGCTGTTTACAGGTCAACGGCAGTCCAGAGAGGTGAAGCAGACTTGGTAATGAGTTGACACTCGGTTCTCCTGAAAAACACCTCTCTGGCCTTCGAACCCACACAGCTGCAAGAATGTTAGCACATTATCCGACACCCCCCACTGCTTCACCTTTGTCTGCCTGCCACCTGACATTATACTGCTACACATCGGCCTAGTTAGAGGTCCTCAGTAGGGTCAAGGAGTAAGAATGAACACATGACGTCGGACAAGAACAAACAGTTTTGGTGTAAACAAGAAACGTACTTCTTGCATTTATTAAATGTACTAATAATTTGTTCCTTTAATAAATACATTAAATTCCTAATTTTTTATGTTCATCATCTAATTAGAAAGGTTAGGTAAGGGATGCATATTGGATGTGTTAGGGGTGAATGAAAAGACAAGTGTTTTCTAAAACCTCATTTTCAATTTTTGGAGACATTTTCATATTTAATATTTAGCTTTTACTTCAGTTTTAAACAATCTGTCCAAAGACTTAAAGAAGCATAACTCATATTAAACCTGAAAACCTAAAAAGAGAAAAAATAATAATTCTAACCTCTTCTGTCTAATTTATTGTCTTTTACTTTTTTTTAATCATCAGCTTCGTTTACCGTTGTTGTTTTGTTCAGTTAGCTTAGTTTTCTTTCTTGTTGGCATTTACTTGGGTTTGTTCATAAAACGTAAATAAAAAAAGGAAGGAAATGTATCATAATATCTACACACCTAACCCAGTTCAATATAGTTAGAACCAAGCTAGAACCAATGTTTGAAAAATAAATTAAAAATGAAATACTGAACCACCTAAATGACTTTTCTAGTTTTCACTTTTCTTTCACACCGCTCTTTCAAACCTCTTCAACCGTGCCAGAGTGTTTTTCCCTCAATAAATCAAGGACAGTGGGGAGGGTAAGGTGTGATTGCTTTCAAACCCAGGAAGTAATCACACCGAACCTGCCACAGCTCTGATTAAGACTGATAAATATCGACGAGGAGTTAATGAGATGTCAGGCTGGAACAAGGCCGTTTCCTTCATGCCCACCAATGACAGGAACAAAAAATGACCTTGACTAGGTAATGTCATGACCGTCTTTCACAAGTACTAAATGCGATTTATTAATTATTGGTTGGTGTGCATTGTTTTTAGCGGTTCTACTGAGTAATTTATATCAACAAAACAGACTGGACAGCAGATGTTGTTTGAAATGTTATATTTTGTAATTACATCAGATAAATGAGAATTATTGCTTTTCATTTTCATTCGGAAAATGATTTGATTTAGTTTAACAAGCTGAGACAGACGAGTAAATAACAATCTGCTCACAGGTAAGTGAAAACCTCATTAAATACTTAACTGATTAGAAAACATTTTTTTTCACCAAAATTGTCTCCAAAGCCTCACTTTTATATAAACAGCTAACGACTTTCACAAAGTCACACAAAAATAAATTTGTCTAAAATAGAAATGAATGCCATAAAGAGGCTAAAACATTATACCATCTAACATTATACCATCAAGCATTGCATACACTTTACGCATGAGCCGTATTCCATTTACATGGAGACTCACGTCAGTGAGATTTTGCCTTAAGCCATGTGATTTATGCATCATAGTGTTGGTATTGCATTCAGTTTACTGTAAATTAAGCCTCTGTCTCAGTAACTGTAGTCAGGGGAACATGTTATCTCTGCACGCCACTATTCTTCTTCACCTGAAAGCTGCCACACTTTTAACAACATGAACGATTCCCACCAACTGTCCAGCATTGACCCTGAACTCCAGGTCACCCCGTCATCTCTGTGCTCAGGCCTGTTGAATATTGTTTCACAGGCAGACATGCTCAACCCAACAGACAGACAGAGCATGCAGCTGCACCCACACACACAACAATGAGACACTTGTTCTGGGACAGAATAGATCGGCTCCCCTTTTCTGGGGAAGGGGCAATGTGAGCATGTGGTCAAATATTTTAGAGGTTTTTTGCATGAGGATGATTCTTTATGATCTTTCTTTGAATGGGTTTGATCATTTCTTGAGTTCAGGGTCACACATAAGGGTAGATGCTGCATGAAATCAACTAAACAGAAATTATTTATAATCAATTACATGGTAACAAAGACTTGCGCTTTCTGTTCTGTTGAAACATGGGAAGAAACTGTTTATGTATTCTCTCTTAGCCTTAATTTAAAGAGGAAAACAACATTACGGACAAGTATTTTGCAAACAGGGCTACACATATTTCTTTGTTGAGAGGATTTGCCAATTAGTCAGTCGTGGGTCTGGAGTGGTAATTAGGCTTTCCAGTCGGCTGGTGTCTGTGTACATCTTGCTTGAGACAGGTCTGAAGCTAAACGCCTCACTATTTGTCCAGCAATTATTTCAGGTCCCAGTGTCACAGTACAGACGTGACCAATTAGTGGTGCCAAGCTAAAGTGAAAGAGAGGGATTATGGCAGAGGAGATGGGGAGAGGATGAAAAAGCAGTCAGGGAAGGGGTGTGTGGGTGTTATGGGGGAGCTCATGAGTGGGGAGAGAGTAATCTGTAGGGACTAAGAGTGAATAAAAGCAGTCTGGCTTTGGAAAAGAAGAGGAGTGGGCATAGATGTTGTAAAAGAAGAAAAAAAAAAAAAAAAAGATTTCTGTTTTCCATTGATCCTCCTCCTGACCGACTCAACGCTTAGACATGTTCATGTACAGCAATCATTATGCTAATGCCAACTCACTGACCGAATACGGATAAGAAATTAATCTTTATTGATGTCCAAGTAATTTTCTTTCAAGTTGTTTGACATATTTTGATGAAACAGGCCTGCAGACAATCAATACTCTCCAGTTGAAGTAATGTGACACTATGTCAATAGCCAGAGAAAAGTATACAGCACTCTAGTTCATTTTGGCATTGGTCCATATTTCCCTCAAACTGACATATAGTACTCTGCATGGAGGAATGGGGGAGCACTGGCGAAGGGATTTAGCCAAAACAAAATCAGAACTGATGATATGGTCCCCCATTCACTCTCAGGATGTTTACAGTCATGCTTAGTTGTGTTCTGTTACGTAAAAAAAAATCCTCCAGCAAAGCAGGGACACAAAAAGTCTAAAAATAATGAAAATGGATCAAGTTATTGGACTCACAACAATGTGTTCATAAAATACATTTGTCTTCTCCTGCAAAATTGTATTCAACCTGCTGCAGCATTAAAAGGACCCACTTGAGTTACTGCTGAAACTTTTCTGAGAGCATTCATTGGAGAAAGTGTGTGTGTGTTGTGTGTGGTTAAAAATATCTGCACTATCTAGACACCGACAGAGACTTATCCAAGGCTGTGCATTTAATTGGACAGGGGAAGGCAGAAGAGGGGAGCCAGGGGACAAGATGAGGGCCAGATGAGGTAGAATCTATGATCTGAGCATCTTTTCCTTACTGCTCGAAAACAAGACCATTGGCTCAATGCCTGCAGGGATGAGTTGAGCTCTTATTAATTAGAGGGCTGGATACAATATTGGGGGTTTGGGTGCTGCACACAACTGATGTGTAGCTCTTCTTTTTATATTTGCTTGTGACAGCATCATGCCCTGTGTGGATCTACTTTGCTTCCCACTTGACGATAATGGCTAATATCTATATATTATTCTAGAAATCTATTGAATAATTTCTGTGCTTATATTTGACCTAATTTACCTTTAAAAAGTTTTGATTCTATCAGCAATGCACTCCACTTATACGTAAATGTACAGCTGAACTAAAAAGAGAAATATATAAAGTGTGATCATTGTTATTTAAATAATGTATTTCTTCTGAAAGGCAGAAGAAATATGGCCATTCATGTCTGGATGAAGTAAAAAAACCATCAAATCATAGTACGTACGGATGAAAAACGATTAATTCTGACTTAAAGGTGCATCGAGTACAGTTGAATTTTGTGGATGTGGGATGTTTATAGGATGTTCTGTCATCCCGCTAGTCATCTGCACCTTTTTATCAGAAAAGAAGTTTCTCTGTAATGTGTTCTCCAAAACTCCTCAATGTTCTGGTAATGATTAAAGGAATGAGACAGCCATAAAAATAATGCGGTGAGATTGAATGTATTTGTCTTGGGCAATTACTTGGCTGCAGAGCATGTGCGTGATTATGAACTGGCATGGTACATAAAGAACAAAGAAAAGCCATATGGAAGAATTAACTATTCAGAGAAAAACACAAAGAGTCAGTCAGGGAGATCGGGTCACATTTCTTAAATAATTTAATTGCAAAAAAGGGTCTTTTAAAAATATTTCTACAAGAATGCATCATCATTTTTTTTAGTAATTTGTTGTGTTTGTCTGCACCATTAAATACATCTCAATGCTTTTCAAAGAGGACAATTGCATTTCTGTATTCAACCCCACCCTCTTCTCCCGTGTTGTTACACGTGCAGTACTCTCTAAAACACGTTGCTTACTTTTATTTAAAAAAGAAAAGAAACATTTTTTTAAAAGTGACATAAAATATGTATCTGAAGTGAGCTTGTTAGAGGACAGAGAAAAAAAAACAGTAGTGTATATACTTATTCAAAAATAGAGACCAAAAACGAAATAGACAGAGAGCTGTATGTGATTTGTGTGATAAGGGAGCTCTGTGATGGTGTATGTTGACTTATTCTGCAATGATACAAAGAAAGAAGGGGAAAAAAAAGGTGTCAAGGATGTTATGGTTTGAATCCTGTTGGCACACAGAGAGATACAACAGACAGAAAAGACTCTTAATCAACCCCTTTCCGTATAAAATGACATTTCATTCACAACACACACATATCCACACACACATTGGTAAAAGTCTATCTTAGCATCGGCCAATGATAAAAGAAAAAAAAGTGAAGACAATGCTAGAGCATGAATGCGCTGCAGCTGTGTTGGGAGCGGGTTCATATTTTTAATGTGTGCAGCTCTACCAGGCAAGCTCATCACTCATGGCCCATTGACTTTGGTGAACACAAGTTCAGACCCCAAGAAAAGCATGTGCACTCCATCAATAGTTCATTATAGTTCCAAGCAGCCCCACTTCATGAGTTGGCATGTTTGCCATCTGATTGTGTTTAACCTCCTTATTCCACCCAGTCTCTGTATCTTTATGCCCATCGGCTGTGCCTTGTTTTGTGCTACATGAAAATTAGCAGCATAGCCTTATTGAAAGATTAAACTGATTTTGGAGGGGAGGGATAATGTGTGTCTGTGAGGAAAATGCTTTGAGATTCTGGTAACAGTCATTTCCAAAAATATTCTCTATCCATCCTCCAATCATAAAATGTTGTTACTACAACAGAAGACGAAATAATTGTGCACAATAATTACCAAGGGAAAAAAAATGGCTTATTACATTTTCATTTTCTGCACATTGTTGTCATCTCGGCAGATGGGGCTTCCAATTGTAAAACGTCTGGCTCTTGTCTGTCTAAACAGAGATATGGACTCATAATCGTGATTCAAGAAATAGGCTTGTTTTATGGTTCCCTTAGTACCCAACTATTAATTTACTAGTTGGTGTTTGTTACTATTACTCTACATTAGTATGGTCTTACAGAAACTGGTAGGCTATTGAAAACATAAATTGAACAACCTCCGAACTAGGATCAAGTTGTTGTTCTGCATAACACACTCTTCATCTAAAGGAATTTAGGAGTCACTCGTATCAGACAAGACACATTGCATGGCCACAGAACTAAATGAGCTACACTCACATATTGCATTGATCAGTTCCAAATCAAACAATGCTGTGAACTATGCAATGCTGTGAACTCTATACTCTTTAATTCCTCCCCTTCAAACACCCTCTTGCGACAAGCCCAAGCAGTATTATCTCAGAGGTGCATCTGCGATCAGTTAAGACGAGGGGGAACTACAGATTTTGTCTGTCTACATGCCCATACTGTTGATCCTGCACTCTGCTATTCATACAGCAGCCAAAGCATGAGACAGGATGATTGCAGGCCAGACGGGAAACGAATGAGAGATAATGATAGGTCCGCCTGCCCCGTGCCTGCATTTGTCTGCATGCTGCACCTTAGACTCATTGCAATGCCAGACTGGCTGCTGCGTTAATCGACCGGACAAACACCAATAGGGGTCTCCATTGACAGCTCTAGATTCTCTAATGAGGATTTTGCCAGACTATGGAAACTGCAGACCCTCCTCTAGGTGACTCAAATAAATATGGTATGTTGGCTAGTCTGAAACTATTCTCTGGACTTTTTCTAATCAAAAAAAAAAAAGAACTACCAAATGATTTGCAGGACAGAAAAATGTGCCTGGAAGACAATAACATCTCAATGCTTTATAAATGCTTATCATTGTGTAAATGAGTAGAGGGGTGGGCTTTAAAATGAAGTTCAAGTGGCAGAGACAAACTTAAGCACAAGTACTAAGACAACATTGTATCACAAAACAAAAAAAGGAGAAAAAAAATGAGCTGACGTGAATGCTTTTTCATGGTTGAACTCCACTCCTCACAGCATTCTTGTTTTTATGTTCACTTCAGTCAGGCAAACATTCAACAATACTTCCTTCTTGTCAAAACACATTTTTCTTTGTTATTTATCTTACTTTACTTATAAAACATGTACAGGCTGTTTAGAACAACAACAAATATACAATATCCAATTTATATGCAACTTCTTTTTGTTAATCATTTATTCGTCCTCTTGAAGTCTCTTTTTCTTCTGATTGTTTCAGTCCATCTGGGTGGTGAAAGGGGGACTATGACTTGGCAGGTGAGGTACAAATAAATATTTAGGGAGGGCATTAAAAAAATCAAAACAAGCCTGTTGATTATATCTAAATCCAGATAATACCAGATAGTTAAAGATGTCCATCACTGTTTATCCATACACCAATTTATGGATTCGTTTATGTCCAAATACCATTTGTTTTTATTAAATTAAAAAATGTCTACAGCTGTCCACAGAGTATAGCATATTGTTTCAGATATAGTTGATCCTTATTAAAGTTCAGTTCATGCGTTAATTCTCCATGGTGGCAAATAGCGGAAGCTGTTTTGTACAGTATATTTGTGTGCAACAGGATACACTCACACACCCAGGTATACACAATCCCACATACACTCACACATCCGCGCAGACACACTCAGGTAGAAAAATGCACACCAAAGGCCAAGGGGTCTTTCAATAGTGTAACCACAATCCTTGCCCCCTAATCACATCAAGTGTCCAGCATGGAGGTGGGAAGGGTACTTCGGTCTGACCGGCCATTTTAAAACTACAGATCTCCCAAAACTGTCAAAAGGAATTCCAAAGAAACAAAACATGTAGTATGGACAAAAAGACAAGTAAAAACCGTTTTATGTTTACAAAAAACACAGTTGATGGGCAGGTGTTCCTGCAGATGTGGAACTACCCTGAGTCACTTCAGGTCAGAGTGGAGAGGTCATCTGCTGACCCATCAGTCGAAATGAGTGTCCAAAAATGTGGCTGCCTTTGACCTTGGTGATGTCCATCATCCTCTTGACCTACAGCTGCAGCCCATCTTCATTTTTTTTCCTTCACAACCTCAACTCATGCCAGCAAGTGCCCTTATAAGTAACACACCTTCAATATGAAGATGAAGATCAACACATGCACAATAAAACAACTTCTGTTTGGGAAGGAATTGTCCGTTTTTCTTGTTGTCTGACACTGCTTTTTTTTTTCCTTTTACTTTTTTTCCCCCATCTTTTTTATTTGTGATTCTTTCATTTTTACGATGTCAGTTCTTGTCCAGCAGATCTGGGCATAGACGTTAAGGAAGGAGGTTCAGGATACAACTAAGGCCAACCTCAGCGAAAACCACATGCATGCAAACATCAACCCACTCCAGAAGTGGTGAGGCACGCAGAGGGAAGGAACTATTTTCTCTTTCAAAAACAAACTAATCCTGCCTGGATGAAAACAAAACCACCAATGATGAATAACAAAAAGCTTGGCCAGGAAGTGTATGTGGTAATGAAATAAAGAAAATATAAATTCAGAGGCACTGCAAGCCAGTTTCATTGGCGGAGATGGGTCAGGCAGCTAAGGTTTTTCCAGTGGCCGTCTCTTGCACAGTTTTTCTCCCCCTTTCTGTTCTGGCTGTCCTTGGACTGCATCCATCTGTGTGGCCTTTAGCTTACACCTGAACGGGAAGTGTTTGGTTCATTTGAAGTCTCATGTCCTGAATGCTACCGAGAATCTTCTTCTGATGACCAGCCAATGTCACACCTATCCGTAGCAAGTCCCTGTGGAAGTAGAGAGAGAAAAAAGAACTGCATCATAAACCGTGAAAATAGACAAACCTAAGATAAAAGAAAAGTGTCACTAGTGAACTCACTCCATCAGGTGGGTACAGACATAGACCTCACACAGGGAATCCCTGACTAAATGACTTCCTAAAAGCATGTTCACAAAGGAATGACTTCAGAATGAAAGTCACTGAGGCATAGTTCTGTTTCCCAGCAGGTGGGCAAGAGGATAGGAAGAACAGCCATAATGATAGTTAATGATTAAAGAGCAAATTTGCTTCTGTTTGGCAGCTGGCAGAGTTCACAGAGTCCGCAACAGAGTCTTATTTATTTGAAGAAATCAAAAAATAGACAAAAATTGTTAATATGTGCATATGGACTTATTGACTCATACCTCTGTCCCTGTCCCTAAGATGTGTCTGGAGATCAGTTAGTTTTTTTTTTTTTTTTTTTTTATATCAAATGCTTGGTGTGCCATTCAGATTATTTCTAAAAAATAATGCTGTTGTTGGTTAAACATGTTCTAAAAAACGTGATGTAACAAAAGCTTTGTTCTGTTTGAGTGTTTGAGTCCACCACTACATAGAATAGCAGAAGAACAAACATGGAGTGCATGTGGAAGCAATAAGCTGGCAGCCTGCACACCTAAACCCACAGCCACAGCACAGTATGTGAGGACGTTCGCAGACATCTGTGCTGCATACCCAGTTTCCAAAAGGGAAGTACACAAATATATGATGCTTTTTTTTTTGCTTTGTTTTTGTCAGAAAAATTTTACCATCCCCGTCAGCTTAGCAACGGTGGGTAAAATTATAATAAATGGGAACTATTAGAGGAGTTACTGGCCATTAAGGGCAACAGAAAGCCACAGTACACCACAACTGTCATCCTAGACAAATTGAAACAAATTACCCCCACCTCTCCTGCCGATTATGCAGCTAATGACAAACAAATTATTTATCACAATAACCCTAACTCATTTATTTGATCATCACTGGCCTCCTATTTCCGATGATGATTTTCGTTACCTCATTTCCTGTTGGTAAACATGACAAATGCTGTGTAGGTGATCAGTTGGACTACATAAATGAAGATGCAGCTGCGTGTGCTTATGTGTACATAAATGTTAAAAGGCCTCCCATTCTAAAGGATTTTACTACAATCTGTGCCTTTGAGGCAAGCTGTATCTTCATAGCAGAACAAATGCATTTGTACTGGAATGTCATCTTAAATTACAGATAAGCTGAAATGAGCTTTGTTTTGTAAGCTTCAAGCTTGTTATTTCTTTCTATCTGAGTCTTCTCAGAGCGCACTCTTCCACATCATCTTTAATTTATCCATGAGATTATTTCATTTCCTCAAGGTCAATCTATGTAGCTCTAATTTGACTATCAAACTCCACCCAGTCAATCACTTTAGGCCCGATTAGCTCCACTCACTCTGCTGTCATCTGGGCAACCAGGTCAAAGGAAGCAAATCCGGCATTGACGAAGTTGTCGCGGTAGCGGCTCATCTTGATGGCATCCAGCCAGTCCCCCACAGTGGTGAAAGTTGTATAGTCTGGCACACAGCGGTCAAGCAAGGGCTGGGATACCCTACATTGGGGACAAGGGGAAAGGAGAAAAGAGAAAGAGAGACAGAGAGAGAGGGTTAAGGTCGTCACTCTACTGCCTTGTACGGCCAACCTCACCCCCAACGACCCCCACTGAGCGCCACCTCTCCATTTCTCTGTGTCTCCTCCTCCTTTCTCCCCACCTCCTCACCCCTCCATTTAGAAAAAAAAAACTTTTTAAGGAGTTGTGTGTAATGGAGTTAGGGACACACACTGCCACTGGGTTTTTGCATTTAGAACTGTGGAGAGACTGGTCGGAGGCCATGGTGGTGGTGGATGTTGGCGCTGCAGCATGGTGGAATGTGTTTATACCCATTAGATCAAGTCTAAGCAAGTCATTTTTATTATTTGGAATTGTTTTACAGTTAGATATTGTTTTATTTTTCCCTATTTTATTGCTTTTTTGGCCAAGAAAGATGACTGACGCACACAGAGAACCTTAATATTGAATGTTATTTAATCTTTCCAACTATTTCCCCTAAAAATATATGGACAATCATCTTTTTCAGTGCAAAAACCCCCCAAAAAAACTTTAAACTCAGCATGTGTGCTTGTACCAATTTGCACTTTGAAAATCTCCAATAAGTGTGGTTTGAATCGGATATAGGAATATTTGGTTCCATGAGGTTTTTCTGGTCAGTTAAATCAAATTTACACTGTCTGTTTGAACATGAGCTTAACAGCAGGATGTAACCACGATGCCTTTTGGCACATAATCTTTGCATTTACAGCACAGTCTCCCATGGAGCGTTTGAGTACTTGAGAACACATTCTGTCTGGATTTGCAGAATATGTTACTTCAACAGAAGAATGAGTCCAACACAATCCCAAAGGGACGAGTTGACCTTTTCTTCATCACAAGCAAAACTATTTGTGGAGTGTAAACAGAGATATCATTCGTGTGCTCATGTGGTCACACATTCGGGGGAACTTGTGAGACAGTCACACAGGGGGTTGTGAATGTGTTTTGGTGCTCTTTGCATTTTCCTGCGCTCGCGTTGACAGAGAAAGAAGGCTTCTCTTAAAAAAAAAAAAAAATACCAGTGCTGATCAGCCCTGCAGATAGAGGGGCCACCTTGGGAGTTTTAATAAAACAGTGAAACAACTCAAAGTGAAGTAGAGCGGATGAACAAGAGTGGAGGTGGAGGTGGAGAGGATGACGGGGAAGTTAAGGGAGGTGAAGGAGAAGAAACAGTTGAGGGAGCAGGCCTGGAGAAAGAGCACCACTGTCTCCCCTTCTCTCTGCTCTGTTGATCCCTGTCATCCTTTTTGATGGCATTAGATTCATTAACAATTAAAAGAGGAATGAAGAATGAAAGAGGGAGAGAAGAGAAAAGGCATAGTGGGAGAGTTAATAACAGTGATACAGAGGCTCCATTGAATGGTGTAGATGGAGTGATTTTTAATAAGGGCTGTGCTTCTGAGCCTTGGGCTGTCGTTAACGCCAGACTCTGGCTTCTCTTAATTGAGTATTGTTAGCCCTTCTTCTGTAAAGTTGACTTTAAAAGAGTCCAGACTGTTGCTGGCCACATTTGAGCAACAAGCAAAGACCCAGCAGGAAAGCTGGATAATCCTGTGAACTAGCTAGTGAGAGAGCTGCATGCCAACCCTAAATGCATGAGAAAGTGTGACAACTTTTACAGGAGACGTTCACAGTTTCTTCAATGGTTTGACTCACAGTTTTACTTTTTAAATTAAGGAATTTGATATGGCTACTAATTTTATGTGAATCATCCAGTTCAACAGTTTTAGTAAACTACTTGCCAAGCAGGACTGCTGTGTCATTGCTCACTCCTCCTTTGTTAAGGTTGTCAGTCGGAGGCCCCGTCTCCAATGGCCCATTTAAAATCTCGTTAGTGGCTAATTAAAAGATGCTCCCAACTCTTTTTTGCATTCCCTTAATCGAGCTAATTAACCGCAAGCTCAATCTTCCAAGAACGTCACTTTGGTAGCCAACAGAGACCCCGGATTTCCTCATGGGGTCAAATCTACTACTGTCTACAGATGTCCCCTAAGACAGAGAGACCCTGAAGCAGGGACAAAAAGGTAGGTCACCCGGTTTACTGTGTGCTCCAACTCTGCAGCTTTCCATCCTCCAAATTCCCTCAGAGAAACAAGCGTCAGATAAAGATAAATCAGCTAAATGTAGATGTGCCATGATTGATTGATCTCCCGGCTGGTGGCTGAACTGCTTTAAGGGCTTTATTGAATGATGGTGATTTGCATAATGGCTAAGCCGACATTTGTCAGTAAACTTGGTATGGAAAAGCTGTTTCTGTTTTTACTTAAAAGGCCATTTCAGCTGAGTCAGAGTGCACCACATACAACACCCTAAAAATAGTCGCACAGCACTCTGGCTTAGGTCCAAATTAAACTGTTCGTCTGGTACCCAACTGACTAAGAAATTGGGTGACTTTAATTAGCTAATTATTACCAAATGTAAAACCCTAGCATGTCTTATCATGTGTGACATAATGAAACAAAAAGGTTTTTCCAGAAAAGTGTCAGAAATCATATTCAATATTTTTGTCTTATCTAATAAAAAGGATGGGAACAGTCTCTTGTTTCAAACTATTTTTCTTTGTTTTTTTTCCGTGTCCTAAAATCTAGGGATCGTAGCACTTACCCTGTGGACTGCGTGCTGTTGGTGACCACTTTGAGGCTCGCAGCATTTCGAATGAGCTTATCCAATGTCGCCACAATCTGGGTGAATTTGGGCCGCAGGTTCCTCTCTTTCACCCAGCAGTCCAGCATGAGCTGGTGTAAGGCTGTGGGGCATTCCATGGGTGGGGGCAGTCTATAGTCCTGCTCCACAGCATTTATCACCTGAAAGAGAACAGTAGAGAAATCAGTCCACTAGCAATAATAGCAAATGTTTAGATAGAGAGGGAATTACCTAATAGATTGAGATTTGAGACTATGAGAAGAACATGAACACAGAAGGTAGAAAAAGTAGAAGATAAAGAAGAAGAAATATAATCAGGGAGACAATATCCTCTGCAAGTAGTAGTTGTGGATGAATATACATAGAATGAAAACTAAAAAGTGGTTGAATTTGGTAAATAAAATGGGATTTTGAGTGTTTCACAAATGTTGATGTGGTGCTTCTAAGTCTGACAAAACAACACACACTTACATCTTGATTGCTCATATCCCAATATGGCCGCTCGCCATATGACATTACTTCCCACATGACGATGCCGTAGCTCCACACGTCACTGGCCGAGGTGAACTTCCTGTATGCAATAGCCTCAGGGGCCGTCCAACGGATGGGGATCTTGCCTCCCTGTGGATATGCGAATGAGTAGGTGAGCATGAAATACTGGAAGGATGGAGCACAGACACAGAGCCACACACATACAAGAGGGGGAGAGAAAGGGTGAGAAAACCAGTCTAAAGGAATAATAGGTACATCACATGGGTGTGTGTATGTACAGCCCAAACATCACAGAATCCCAGTATGTCATAAATAAGCCAAAAAGAACACGTGACTGCAGACTGTAAGCCACTTTTAAACCAGTCCTCTGTTAGATCTTCTCAATACCTGGAAGGTCTAAGTCTGGCTTTACTGGCTTAAAACTGGCTAAAGGTTACAACTTGAATAGCTGTGTGTGAATGATAGTATTTATCTCTGCTCTGTACTGTACTTTGTAGTATTGCTGTAATTT
Source organism: Oryzias latipes (assembly GCF_053564925.1). Classification (NCBI taxonomy): domain Eukaryota; kingdom Metazoa; phylum Chordata; class Actinopteri; order Beloniformes; family Adrianichthyidae; genus Oryzias; species Oryzias latipes. The sequence continues at coordinate 14,596,650 of NC_136240.1, forward strand.
AATAACATAAGCAGGTTATGCATTTTTCAGGACCACACCGACCACAGTGTACATAATAATTCTGTTCTGCAAGTTCTTTTTGTAACTCAGTATCAGTATGAAATTCAGCAGTGCAATTAGTTGTGTACACAGATAGTGTTTGAAATTGCCCTTTTTTCTCTCTAACTTTGTCACAGTGACACAAAAGGAAAATCTCTACAAACATGGCAATAATGTCACAGACCTGTGTTAGGTTGTGATGGAACTTGTTAAAAAAATGTTTTATACAAAGTAAAAAGGATACATTCATTACAAAAAAACAACTCAAATTTATCTTATTTCAAAATTATTTTAAATTTTAAAAAAGTATAATTTTCAAACTGACTAACCAGTGAGCTGGTGTAGGTAGGATCTGTGGGGTCGTCTTCAAGGAATCGAGATAGGCCAAAGTCGGACACCTTACACACCAGATTACTGTTAACCAAGATGTTACGTGCAGCCAGGTCTCTGTGCACATAGTTCATATCTGACAGGTACTTCATGCCTGCTGCGATGCCACGCAGCATGCCAACAAGCTGGATGACTGTGAACTGCCCATCGTTAAGCTGCGAAAAGCAGACAGAAGGACAAATTATTGGATTTTAACTTAAGGTAGTAAATTGAAGGCATGGTGAACTTCACTCCTAATCAGAAATGTGTAATCAATTCTGTGGATAATTATTACAAGATTTTTGAAGGTACATACTTAAGCCAGATAACCAAAAAAGGATGATTAGGAAAATTAAGATACCTTTCTTTTTTTTAAATAAAATCAGCACTGTTAAAAATCACAGATAAATACTGGTTTTAGAAATAGCTGACATTACAGCCTTGAAAAAAATGTGTAAGATTTTGGTTACCCTTAAAAAAGAGTCCAGAGCTCCGTTCTCCATAAACTCGGTCACAATCATGACAGGTCGACTCTTGGTAACAACACCTTCCAGCCGAATTATGTTGGGATGGTCAAACTGGCCCATGATGGAAGCTTCAGACAAGAAGTCTCGCCTCTGGCGGTCAGTATAGCCCACTTTGAGAGTCTTGATTGCAACAATGATTTCCCGGCGTCCAGGCAGCTTCAGGCGACCACGGCATACCTCCCCAAACTCTCCTGTGAGAGCCCAGGTAAGCCAGACAGAAATACAGCAAAAAGAGAAAGAGGAGAGATGGAAGAAAGGCACGGTGGAAAAGTGTGGGGAAAAAAGGGGAGAGGGGACAGTTAACTGGTTAGAACCAAGGAGCCAGGGAATGGGAGCACGGGGAGTGGGCAAGGCAAGCTAAGAAAAGCCAGGAATTTAGGCCAGTCTTAACGTATGGAGGTGAACAGGGAGGGTACGATACACGATTACTGTTATTGTCTAAGCTTTAAAAAATGGTAAGTGGTAAACATGGTGGAATCACAAAACAAGCTGAAAACAAAATAATTGTGAAAATTAAACTGGAACAAGAAAAAAAAAAGTGGCAGGTAGGACACAAAAGATGTAAAAATTGGAGCTGGGGAAGGGATGGTGGATTAGGAAGATGGTGCTAAGCTTCGGAGTAGCTGAGGAAGCGGGCACCAGAGGAGGAGATGGGTGGAGACAAAAGCTTAGGTGGGTTTGGGGTTATGGACGCTTTATGTTTAGAGTCTGTACCAAGCGTGTGCAAAAATGCATGGAGATGAATTGGTGAGTGTGATGTGTTTCATCATTGGTGCAAAGGTACCATAGTGGGGGATAAGTAAGGGGAAGGAAGGTAAGATAAATGTAGGGATGGATTGAGGCAGGGGTAGAGGAGAGGAAGGGGACAGGGAAAAAAGGGGTTGAGGATTTTGTCACTTTAAAAGTGAATGCTGGGAAGCGACGGGTTTCAAGTGGTAGCAGTCTCAGCAGTAGAAGAGCTGTCGCAGTGTAGTAGTAGAAGACACAGCAGTAGTAATGGTAGTAGCAGAAGCAGTAGTAGCAGATTTCCATCCCTGCCAACGTCCCTCAATATTGCTCAGATATACTAAAAAACACAACCTCATGTGGCAATGTCCTGCAGTTTTTAGGGAAGAGAAATTACTTTCAAGTACACAAATACAAGAAGTGTTGGTACATAAAATCCTGTAGGGGTTTGTAAAAAAAAATGAAAAAGGGAGAACAACCACATTGTGGAAGAGGTGTATAAGCAGGGGGCAGGGATCAAATATAATAATCCTGTGCAAGCCAAAATGTTTTACTTTCCATTTTGAGTTGATCAAGATAGTAAAACGTGGGTGGAGTCAAACACAGTAAATCCTGTAAAAGATACAATGTGCTATTCAGCTACACGTAGTACTCTTCACTTCAGTAACACCTTTTGAAAATATATTTGTAAGAAAACCCATTAAAGGAACTTCTAAAGCACTTTGACTTTATGTGTTTATGACCAAGAATCTTTACATTGTCCTTTACATCTCAAAGATATTTGTTGAAATGCCATACTTGTTTTTACAAAGCTCACAGGTCAACAAATGTGCAAAAAACGGTTCAACTCAGACCTTTTCCATGAAGGTTATTTTAAAAGATAAGTAACAGCTTACACCCACTTTCCCAGACACAGGATTAAAATCCCCTCTTTAACAAAATCTGTATGGGGATGTAGTTTAAATTGTGCAAAATCTGGTTTCACCGTATCCGATAATTACTCCAGATCTAGATTTTACTGTTGAACTCAATACATTTCTATGCAGTGCATTGCTTTCTTTTCAGGACTGAGTTTCATTTTAAGGATACAAGTGAAATGATAATCCTCCATACAAAAGGTATTACAACTACTCTAAATACACATGGAGTGTGAGGGGTACAAGGGCTGTGAGTCATGCTAACTTAAGGGGGACACAGTTAGCAATTCTCAATACACAAGAAAGTGCTGAGGACATCTACAATGTTGGATAAGGGGTTCCTAAAAGGTGACAAGTGTGGTAGGGTGGGGAGGAAAAAGAGGACTAGCGATTAATTGAGTGAAAGTACCGCTTGGTGTGAAGTCCTCTAACGGTATGGCCTGGATGTGACCAGGAGTCTTCCCCCTGTAGCTCAGGAGCTTTGGTGGGTTACCTGCGCCAATGACCTCCTCGATCTTCACGCAGGACACATCAATCTCCTTGGCAAATTCGCGTACAGCCTCATTGGGGTCCTCATAGGTGAAGGGGTCAATGTAGACCTTCATTCCCGGGGTAACTATTGGGGATTCTGGCACAAAGACGATAAAATGTATTTGTGTTGTCAAAAAGGCCAAATAAGAACCAGATTCATCTTACGTCTCTGTATTTATCCCTTTCAAAACTAAATAAATAATGCTGCCTGAATGAAAATGCAGCAAAATGAAGGAGGATATTAACAATGACACTTACTGTATTGTTGTAGTTTTTCTGTGTATTCCGACTCTGAACCATTTCTCTGCTTTCTATTGAGAAAGATGAAAACCAAATCTAAGTGTCAACCTCACAATTGAAAAGAATACAGGTAGAACAAAAACAACAACAACAAAAAACATCTTCAACAAAGTCTCTTTGTAGCATAAGATACACAGACATCACTCTGTTACTTGGTTAACCTTTTTAGATTGTAACTGAATACAGAAGACAAATGAATCAATGCCTAGACGGACTATAAGTCATGCTAAAAACCAGCAATGCTAGTGCAAATAAAAGGATATCATACTACTGTCTGTTGCATGTGAACACTATTTACCTCCAGTCGAAACAAAAGAAGACTTAAAGAGCAAGCTCAGCTGTCTCTACTGTCTCACCCTTCTGACATCACACTATTCATCCCACTTCAATCTTAGTCTTACTGGCTTCACATGCAATGCAGCTCCACTGATGTCATTGTCTCTTTCCATTATGTATTTTATTTGCCTGTTTTTGTTTTTTTTCTGCACACATGTCTATCAGTTTTTACAGGCTCACCTTCCTGGATTGGTCCCCGATAGCAGGGATGGGAGCCACAGATGGGGGGTTGGGTTGTCGAAATTACATGTTAATGCGCTTCCTTTGTTGTCTAACCACTAACCAGGGCAAGGATACCCAATGGTGATTAGCATCTTATTTCAAATTCTAATTTAGTCCTGGTATATGCAGAGGCTCTGTATTATTACTATTTCCCCCTTCTGTGGCAGTCAGAGCAGTGGCTAAGCCAAGACCCTGAGAGACACAATGTAGCAGTGTGAAAACAGAAAAGAGTGAAGAAGAAGCAGGGGAGAAAAGGAGAGGAGGGGGATCAAGAAGATTATTATTCAGTCTAGCGTGACCGATGCCCCCGCTTGTCAGCCTCTGCCTGAACTGGCTTGTGGAGGGAGGACGGTGGGCTCTAGTCAGCAACGGATGCCAACCCTTCACACATGTGTGCACGCACACACAGTGTTTTCTGTCTGACAAATGAGTTGTATAAGGATAAATGAGTGTGGTTAGACCCAGCTGATGCAGCATCAGAGTTTTTGAAAGGTGTGAGCATAAGTCTAGTCAATTGTGCTCTGTGGACAGAGCCAAGCAACTAAACAGCTGATTCTGAGAGCTGGACTATAGGCATTCCTATCAGGTCCAACAGCTGCCAAGCCATACTGTGTGCAGTGAGGAAAATAACATTTTGGCCAAATCTGTTTACTATTCAGAGATTCAGAGGGCTAATCTGGAATTCGGTGGCCTCCCAGGTGGCAACACAGTCCACTGAGAGTGTTTTGGAGGACACTCAAAAAAGGTTGACAATTGAGCTATTTCTGTTTTCCTCAACTGTTAGACAGAAACACTAAAGTCAAATATGTATGCGTTTAAATAATTGTACTCTTTAAAAGCTCTGCTCTTACCTGAGACAGACGATAGCGATGACTACAACCGCAATAACAAAGACCAAGGCAGTGGTGGCCGACCCAACAATGAGGGGAAGTTGCTCCTGCCATGACTTAGGTGGATCAGCTTTTGATGTAATAGAGGCAGAAGGATAAAAAAGAGAATTTGATTAAAGCCATAGTTCAGTATAATGAAATACTGTGGCACATTGTGAGACACATTATTATGTTGATTTTTTTGTCTTCTGTTTGTTAATTTGAATGCATTATGTTTACTGTAGCTGACAATTTAGTACTAATAAATTAAGCCTTTTTCAAAGACTACAAAAGTGAATTTCCATCTTCTATTGTTACAAAGTTAACAGTTGACCTTCATAGATATGTGACTTATTTTTTTCTTTAAATGGAAAAAGAGTAGTAAAGAAAGGATAACCTCATAATTTGTTTATAACCGTTTGGTTCAAATAAGCCTTTTTTGTGCTCTTATTTCCTAAATTACTGCCTCCTTTTATGAAAACAAAAGTGCAAACGAGTAGCATACTTTGCAGGTTAGTGCTGAAGTCTGCTGGGCTGCTGTAACGGCCATAACCAGCCACAGTTCGGGCGCGCACTTGCACCACATAGGGCGTTCCGGCCTTGAGACCTTCGATACGAGCGTTGCTTCGTTGGGCAGTCATGGTGTGGGCAATGGCCTCCCCTTGATCCTGCACATAGAATGATACATATATAAAACAATACAAAATAGCTTACCTATTTAGGCTGCATTTCACCACAAAGGGGAAAAAAAAACATGGAGATCAGAGTTCAGAGGAGCAGAGGAAAAAGATTTTTGGTAATATGACAGAAAATGATATGAAGACATCAAATAATTTAATGAAGGGGCACATTTATAAACCTTTGGTCAGTTCAATAGGCAAACAATGTGGTTCTTGTTAAATTTCATGTAAAGTCAACCAAAGGATATACTGTACATACTTCCTGGTTTTCATTTTCGTAGCTTTAATCACCCCATACATGACTGCTATAGATGAAAATCTTTGGTATTGATACCATATTTGATGCTGATATTTTTCACCAAGTGGCAAATAATTTTGACAGGCAATAGCTCTATAAAACTGGACACATTTCCATAACAGACTGGCTTTTTTTCAAACCGAGTCACATGATGACACTTTTTGTACACCTCTTTTTTTCTATTAAACTGACTTCCTTTGCTTTATAATTCTTTGGGGTTTAAAATTATAAACACATTAAAATACATGGCATGAGAAAGAAAGAAGGAAAAATGATAGAAAAAAACTGTCAATATAAAAAAAGACATGGACCAAGAACAAAAGCAACACATGTGTAAAAGAGAATGACAACACAATCTCAAGTGGTGAAATGTGTGACAGTAACCATTTGTTTTATAGTAGAGGCATGATTAAAATGTACAAAAAAACAGGGATTTAGCCAGTAAATGAAAATTGATTGCATGTGTGGCATCCATTGATGCTTACCTTCTCATGATATTTAATTTCATAATCCAGAATGATTCCATTGGGTTTCTCAGGAGGAAGCCAGGACAGGCTCATGGTGCTTGCTGTGGCTGCCATCAGATGGACTGTAGGCACTGCAGATGGAGCTAATACAAAAAAAAATGGTTTAGTTATTATTTAATTTGTGTTGAGGTTCTATGATATTTGTGCACATTTAAGAGCTCAATATAAAAAGCTATGGACTCTATTGAGGTTTGGTGATTAGTTAAGGAGCAAAACCAAACTCTGCTTCTGCTCAAATTCTCTCCTCAGGCTGGTACCAGGGAAGCAAAAGGGGATGTGCAGTTACCCTACACCTGACAGAAACCTCATGAAGGAAAATGTGATTTCCAGTAAGGTGCACATTTAAATGTGGAATTTGTCAAGCTTACATATTTGTTGACAAAATGCGATATGTGTGCATGCATTACCCGACGGAAAAAAAACCTCTTGAAACATTCAGAAAAAAGACATAAAAATGCCTGCATTCATTGATTAATCATCATCCCAGTAGAGTAAAAACCAGCCACAGTCACTCCACCCACTTGAGCTTTCCATGCTTTGTTAATGTGTCTATTAACGTCAAAGTGCTGTCTGTCTCCATGACTATCTTGCTATTTTCTGAGTTTAAGCTTGTCCTGTGCATCTGACTCACACACTTTGTCTCAGGGTAATCCTTTTGTTTCCTAACAATAACACCAGTACCAATAAATGAAAAAAAATCTTCACATCTTCCTGTCCACACATTATCTCCTTTGGTGTTTTTTATCTTACCTTTCTACAGCTTTCTTCAAGCTTTATTTGATTTTGACTATGTTCTCTGTATAAAGGTCAGATTAAAAAGTTTTGGAACTTTATAAAACTGTATATGCCCTGGTTATTTGTTTTTTAAGCAGGAAAATCACCCTGGAATTCACATTTTGGACAATATCTGTGACAAAAATTGATACATTTCCTTAACCCTTGTGCTATCTTAGATGTCCCCACCCTTACATTGAGGTTTTATCCCTACCATGACAAAGGTGGATAAAGGTGGAAAGATTTCATGTAATCCATGGACAACAGTGAAGATCACAAATCATTGAAGAAAAAAGGTTCAGAGCACTGTCTAGTGGGTCAAGATGACCCAACTGCCTATGTTAAAGTGCCTAGGATAGCACAAGGGTTACAGCATTCCTCTTGTGTGAATAAAAAGGAATTCAAAAAGCTAATTGTGAATTAAGGACTGGAAAATTAGAGTTCAAATGTATTTTCCAGCTTCTGGACATTATACTGAGAATAAGCACCAGGTGTGCATGTCAAAAAGCTACTTTTAAACGCCTGTCTCTTACTGATTTAGGCATAGCATTCCTCAACACTTTCTTCTTATCTCCCCTTATGTTGCCTGTGTTTAGGACCAAACAACCATACTTTTTTTTTTAGTCTGGTACCAAATTTGCCCTTCTTTGACTCTGTCTCTTCCCAACCACCCCCATCCATTCTAATTGTTCATGCCTTTTCTACTGCAAAGGACAATACTTCCTAGCCAGAGCCCCTAGTTACCCCAGCACAGGGATTAGGGGCCCTTCTCTTGGAGATGATGTTGAAGTTACCATGGAGGTGGCCCCTGGAGCTTATCACTACCCATTTTATTTATTTTGGTTCTTAAAAGGTGAATGCACACGCAGGGATAGTTCTGGAACAACACAAATGGATAATCTGATCAGAGCTGATGCTCTCTTGCCCTGTCTTTTCCTCCACCACTCTGCTGACCTTTTGCAACTACGGATAGACAGTTGTTCCCATCAGCCCAGTTTCAAACCCCCTTATAAAACAATGAAGCCCTCACATGGGGGTGATGGGGCTTTTGGATTCTAGACCCACAAAGAAGTGGTATTCCAAAAGCATCTTTTAGGAGCAGGCATGCAAGGTTAGAGGTGAGGAGGACAAGGTCATGGAGAGAAGAGCGAAGGGGAGGAGCAAAGCACAGACTGTGACGTTGTTTAAGCTGCCTCCGGGAGCAAATTTAACACAGCAGCTAAAACCATCCAAGACATGGATTAAGTGCCTGAGGAGAATGTTATTAAAGAGACCCATTCAGAACTCAGCATTTCTGAAATGTATTTACATTCCCTAAGGCATTAAGCAAATGCATTTTTCAACATTGCCAAATAAGTCTAAATAAGTAACCTACAGTCTGTAAGTATCTGCATGAATTGTCACCCTGTCAAACATAATCTAAAACAAGAACTAAATTCAACATGATACAACCTTAACACTGACTGATATATTGCCCTATTTACTGGTGCTGCTGTGAGCTGCAGGAGTGGTGGGTTGGAATCAGTGGGCAGACAGAACACTGATGGTTTAACGCTCTAAATACACACTGCCTTGCATTTTCTATTTGCATCAGTGTTGCTACAGAGCATGCTGTAGGCGTGTGAAAAAGGTTCCCTTCTAAGCTCAGTCAAAAACGTCTTCCTTCTGTGTCCGTTTCATAGGAGAAATGTGTAGGATACTCCCACATACGCACAACAAATACAATTTCTTCTTTACAAACCTAGTACTTCTCTTAAGACTTTTTTATTTCTTTTTCTGCACTTTGAATGTTTGTCACATGGTCTTATCTAATATCTGTTAATGGTGAACTTACCTGCTTGATTTGTGGTGATATTAACTGTAGAGACTTGAGGTGTATAGGGGCTCTTGCTGGAAACACCATTGACAGCTTGGATCTCAAAGCTGTACTGAGTGTGGGCCTGAAGGTTACGGACCGTTACATGGCGCTGCGTTAGGCCGAGGTGACGCGGCGAAATATCCACATTGTCATCACACCGGGAGCACATTCCTCGCTCAGGGAGGCACTTTTTGCAGATGACGTTATAAATGATGTCTTCACGTCCGCCCAAATCGCGAGGCTCACTCCATTCCAGTACCAAGGAGGTTTCGTTGACAATGGAGATGACATTACGTGGTGCAGATGGAACCGCTGGAAAGGAAAGTCGAAATTTTGATGAGATGAGGAAAATAGGTTTGGAATGAGAAAAAATTTAATCTCAGGGCACAATACGGGGAAAAACTGCCTTGGTGACACTTCAGAGACAGACTGACAATAGACTAAGAGTCACATTGAAAAACACAGTGGATGTGGCTTTATGTTCACATACATTCATTATTCAACAATTTTTGACCCAGTAATTTTCCACTGTGCTGTGGTATTAGTACATTTCCAATGCATTGAGACAAAAAAATATATATATATATATATATATATATATATATATATATATATATATATATATATATATATATATATCTTTTTCCTTACACACAAAAAGCTACTCTTCTTGCAGTCCTTCAGAAAAAAAATGAGGACAGGAGTTCAAATTTGAATTGCATGCTTATTTCCACTCTGCTTCTGTGTGTCAGTGTGCTGGAGGGAACACGTAAGACAAACTGTTGGAAGAGCCTTGGCAATTCTTATCCAATTACCAGAGTCTTATCTTTTACAGCGCTGTGGGAGATTCATACCCCCACCCTTGCAGTAGAAATAGCATCTTCCTCTCCATTGAACGAATTTGTTCCAATGTCGGCATATTTGCTGCTACTGAACACTTAACTATTTGCTTTTAAAGAGAATGCAATACTGAGAGTACATAGACTTCACAGACAGATGGGAAGAGGCGGGTTTGGATGAAAAAGTTCTGATAATGTTGGGAAAGTAAGCAGCCGTGTTTGCCATATGTGGGATATGGTGGGAACATTGTCCTTGCTTTTATCAGTCATTGAGAACACAACTCCAGCACAGAGGCTGGGAAAAAAGAAAAACTTTTTCATCTCATTTGCTACTGAACACAACAGTTTCATCTGAAAGTGCATAAAAATGAACTGTCTAAATACTAAGACCAGATAAAAAAAATTCAAATGAAGTTATGCTTTTTACTTACTTGTGCAAGGAGAGTCTGCGGAATCCGTGTCAGAGCGGTAGTAACCATTTCGACAGGAACAAAGACTGGCTGCCCCAGAGGTGGCACGACTGTTGGTTGGGCATGGAAGACAGGGGCTTTCCCCTTGTTTGGACTTAAAGGTGCCCGAGCCGCAAGCTGATAACAAAACAAGCAAGAACGGGTAAGATTTTAAAGGCTATATACTATTATTCTTCTTTCTAAACTAATTTAACATTAAATGTGTTAAGTGATGCTGCATCATTGGACAAATCAAAGCCTGAGGCCCATTCCATGAAGTTGTCAATTCAGGCTATCTAAAAACCCGTAAGTGAACAGTCTTTTTGTTTGCTGCTTCTAGTGAAAAAACAGACTTTCAGATGAAAAGTCTGTAAATGTTGAGAGGCTTTTTGCACCACATCTATAAAGAGGCCTTCCCTTAACATAGTTTTACCTAAACTGGCTCTTTATTGAGCAATGCCTCGTTAATCAGGTCAAAACACTGCTAGCCTTTGAAAAAGTCCTATCTCCATTTATAGCAGCTATTTGGAAGGTTATAAGTCTAGTGATAAGTTACAGACAGGCAGGAAAACCATAACAGCAGCACTGGGATCCACAGCACTTTGGCAGCCTCCATATCTTTCATAAAGTGTCTTGTTAAAAGATGAATGAGCTTGTGGCGGTGCTTAATAAAAGCGACAGCAGCAAGTTAGACAGGCAAAGTTTACAAGGGGCAGTTGATTAGCTGATCCAGTGGTGCGGCGGCTCTCATCAATGTCAAGGACACACAACGCAGTTTGTCCCCTCTGAATGATAATTATCACATAGCTTCTTTTCTGGATTTATGCTTCCTGTTGCAAAGGCTGGGGATCAAATTCACAGCAGACCACTAACTGCTCCTGCTGTTTTCCTGCTTTTAAAAGTTGAATATTAGCTCAAAACTACCGGTAACCCTGAGTATATGTTAACACTAAGTGTATTTGTTCTTCCACCATTAATCACTCATCCGCACAGCAAGCTAACAGGCAGAGGTTGATAAATAGATAAGAAATCCCCTAAAGTTTAGCGAAGTAGTAAAGCAACCTTTTGAATCGGTATCATGACCAATAAAAGTTTATTTAAATGTACTTAACACAAGGAAAACGAAAAAAATTTTTTAACCAGGACAAGTATTGCATTTTGACCACGTTAGCCCAACTACAGATGTAGCAAGAGCATTTTCCATTAAAAAAAGGGCTATTTTTCAAGAAAAAAAAAAAGATCAGGAGTGCTGATCAATCACTTCCAGCAAGTAAAGGGGTCATCCTCCTCCTTTCATCTGTTTTTTCCCTTGGAGGAGCCATTAAAGAATGAGGCAGAGACAGACAAGGGGGTAGAGGGAGAGAAGGAGGCATTGAAAATGCTAATCCTGTAGGAGCTTTCACCCCCACAGCCTCTACTCCTCTTCCTCACTCCCCTGTGTCTTATCCTCTCATGCAGAACATAGAGCTTAAGGAAGTGATTAGAATGTATGGTGGAAATGGAAAGTGTGAGGAATGAAAAAAGTTAAGAGTATTGGGTGGGTGGGGGGATGCTGCAAAAATGAGCAAGGAGGCACAAAAAAAGTGCTCATCGATTAATATTAATGCTGACATCCTAACTATATCTCTGGAGGCTAATTAATGAGAGCAACGGCCTTCAGATTAGGAAGGACTGGCAATAGTGAGAACTCGCACGGAAAAGAGCAGAAACCGCATGTTAGACAAGAAGGACATCTGACGAGGCAATGAAATGATGAACCATGTAAGAAAATAAAACTGGAAGAGAAGGTAAAAGCAGAGTGGACCAAAGGAAAAGAGAAGAAAGGCTGAGAGATTTATCCCTTGTGGTTTTCAGTGATTAGAGAGCAGTTTATCAGGGCCCAGTCACCAGAGCTTTAACCTTGAGCTGCCAAAAGTAAACAAATGCTTTTCTAACCACATACACTTTGGATTTACTTCCTCCTCCTATAAGTAAGTGCATACTCAATTTCTGGGGACATCAAGAAGGTCTATGGATTGCACCCATTCTCTGCCTGATCATGGGCTTGGAATTTGAAGACAAGTTGCTTGTGACCTCATCCTCTGCGCAGTGACAAGAAGAATGAGCCTTCTCAGCCCAAGTAAGCAAAGATAATGCACAAACCCCACACAGGCTGAACATGTGCAGAGGCAGTGCAATAAGCCCCTGCTGATCAATAACCCTGCCAGCTCTCTCCCTTGCCCTCTCTTCCTCCCTCTCATCCAGTTGTCTCCATTTGACCTACACACCCTGAGCCCAATTTTCCGCCCTTATACCCCTCAACACACACACACAGTTTCCATTTATCCTTCATTCTTCTCCCGCTGTCACCTGCACTCAATTTCAGACGAGACCATGCTGTTAAAATTCACCTTTACCTCAACCTCTGTGAACTCGTCATGTTTTCCAACAGACCTGAAACCATGAGCATCCCAGCTGTCATAAACAGACAACCCAAGCTTCATTTACATTAAGTTAGCAAGAACTTGAAAGGCAAATCTGTGCTATAAATTGCTCAATGCTATAGAATGTTAAGAATTGCATTATCGTAACCCTGATAGACAACTCAAGAAAAGGCTATGGCCTCTGGGCCAAAAGAAATTTAGACTCAATCAGTATTTTCACCAAAATCCCATTTAAATCCTAAAAGATTTGACATTGACATGCTCTCTGCATGACAAGAAAAATCCAATATAGCCCCATGATCATCTTACAGGGAGGTGTAGAGCAGCACAAAACACAAAATAAGTCACTCTACATCAGTGGAAGCCGGGAATGTCCTAACCCTGGTAAAAATAAAACGTATTAATCTACAACAGCAAAACTACAAACAAAGAATAAAATCCTGGATTGACCCTTATCTGTTATGAAAACACTCACCTTGACATTGAGTTTCTTTCCCGGCTGGTTCAAAACCAGCTGAGCAGGTGCAGGCTCCTACAGGAACCATCCACTCTCCGTCTCCATTGCAGTAGAGCTTCAGGGGAACGGACACTTCCAAGGCATTGGGGACACAAGTTCCAGGAGCAATAACTAAGGAAGTTGCTTCAGCCCCTGTCGCTGTTTCTGGGAAAACTGCAAAGTTGGCGATTGTGGTGGAGCACTTCTTGTAAAACACTCTCACTGAGATGAGTGACATGCAGGCACCAAGGTCCTGGAAGGCCAAGTAGAACCCAGCTTTGGAGAGTGGCCCGAAACTTCGGACCTTTGTGTTTACTCGTCCGGAGTCGAGCATGGAGAAGCTTTCATCTGGTGCTATTGTGTCCACCTTTACGTAGGGGTTCTCCATCCAGAAAGGGCTGGTGGCTGTGGCTGAATCAGAGTCAGACTCATAGTAGAAGAGGTTGAATGTCTCTTTGCAGGACCCTGGTATGTTGGGAATGCTGTTGCAGTCACGCACTGTGAATTTGATTTCCACATATACTCGAAGAACATCTTTACGTGGGATAAAATCACTGCGTAACCAGTTGTTCTGGTTAAGTTGTTGAACATTGCAGACTTGGTAGGTCCGGATGGGATTCATGGCATCATCATAGCCACTCACCTCTTCCCACTAAAAAGAAAGCAGATGGGCAACATTATTAATTAAAAATTATAAATGTTTTTAGTATGTTTCCTCATTAACAACTTAAAATTGTGCAGCTCCGCACATCATTAATCAGTGAAAGAAAATAAAAAGTGAAAGACATCATAAAGAAGTTAGAGACTTAAAAATATTCCAATATCTTGATGATTTCCTGTGCCTTTATTTTACCATACCATAATTTTCATTCCTGATTAATGTAGAGAAAAAGGCAGGAACCAGGGCTGCAGATTTATCACAATTACTGCAGCCTGTCACCTTCTCACCATAAAGCCACCACAGCATGTTTACCTCATATCTGTTGTGAAGTAGAACCCACATTGCTACACAACTAATTATGCTTCAATTATGGAGCAATGACTGTAACGTCCTCTAATAAAGACTGAAAAAAGGCGTTGGTTAACCTTCATGCTTTTTTTTTGTTTTTACAATCTTCAACATCAGTGTTCCCACAGTACCCAGGAGGTAAATTACTCAGTAGAAAATAGGATCGTATTACTTAAATGTACCGGCTGAATGAAATGAGTGCAAGGAAACTAGACTGAAGTGCTCTGCTTAGCGTCAAAACATTGTTAGATTTACTGAATCAAAACCAAGGGAGTAAACATCTTAGTTGCCACCTATTTCTTTTAATAAATAAAATAAAACCAATTGTTTTCATCTCATCAAAAGCCTGCAACAAACATCAATGTAAGTGGTTTTGTGATTGGGTCTAACCTTTGCCTGAAAGCATTTGACTTTCTCAAAAGTATTTTAAATACCCGTCAATTTATCCCTTAGAGTCTGTTGTTTCCATTTAAGCTTGGATCATCTTAATTAAGCTGTGATATGGATGTGGTGGAGACAGGGCTATTCATCCAAGACCCTGGAGGCCACGAGGGAGAGATATGGAGAATGGGTGTAGTTTAGCGGCGGCATTAAAGCGATGGCAAAAGAAGAAGGAAAAGACCTGAGGGAATCGATAATCACCAGCCAGGTCAATGGGATGGCTGAAAGCATGAAGTGTCAATGGGAATCTAGTTCAGTGTAATAAATCACCCACTGCAAAGAAGTGATACAGCCAAGTGTTTGTGGGTGTGTACAGAAAGTTAGGTGCGATAGTTTAAAATTCTAGTGTGAACCTGTCTGCTTGAGCTGGTGCTTGAAGACATGCACCAGCAGGCAGGGCTTTTTTGTAAACCCAAGGCTGAATAGAGGAGGGACAAGGGCCAGGTTTTTGGTGATCGATTTTCTATCACATTGATTGCTATGCCAAACAGCTACACTTTCTATATGGTCATTATAATCAAAGCTTCTTTCAGAAGCCACATAGATTAGGCAGAGAAACAGAAGTGATTATATGTTCCCTTATTTCTAACATCAAGTAGATAAAGTGACAGAAAATGTGAGTTTTGTCTATTGTCAGCTTTTGTTGGACAGTAACCAGTGAGTGCAGATGCATATAAACTAGTCAACAAACTGTTCTTTCAAAACAAGTAAATGCTACTTTGCAAGTTTTCTATGCAGTTTACAGAAAACAAATACTTCATATCAAGTGTCAGGATAGAATAACACTTGAACGTTGGCCTTGTTTTAACATTTGCAAAACTATTACAAATAGTTAGTCATTGTGGGAAGTAGGTGTAGAATTAAAAATAATTCTTTCAACACAGACATTTTGATTCAATGTTTTCCATAAAAAGAGGACGCATTCCTTGATAAATGTTTTTGCATCTGAAAGTTTAGTTGTGACTTTAAGAGTTACTTCTTGTTTTTATCTTCTTCTGGTTTAACTTTATTGTTGGTTTATTCTTTTTTTGTTTGTTTGCTTGTTGCCTTGTAAAATTTAGAAAGCAACCATACTTTTAGGAGACTGCAATTTTCCTGTAATGAATAAAAAAAAAAAACAGGAGCCCTCGAATGAATCTCAATAATAAATTATTAAAAAGTATTTAATTAAATGTGGCTTTTCAGGAAACCATGTAACCTAATGTTTAAATTAATCACACTTAATCCATAAGTTACAAGCATATAAATGTAGTATAACATATTAAAAATCGCATTTTATGAAAACGTGGAGAATTTTTACCATGAGCAATGGGTTCAATTCCATTACCGTAAATATAATTATCAACTTTTCTGCTGTGCCATTGCAAAAAATCCTATGCTTGCTATACCTCATAATGTATAGCAGCCATGGGTTTTCCCATGGCTGCTATACCTAAATAAGCTGAAGGGAATTCCCCTTCAGCTTATTTAGTTACGGAACAGAGGTTTTACCTTATGTGAAAATACAGAAAGAAAACATATAAACTAGTAAACTTGCCCAAGGTCTAAAAACATGCATACACTTCAAAACACTGTCTGCTTTAAACAATGTCGTGGGAGAGACATTGAGACTCAGAAATGCAAAGAATGTTGAAGAGATGATAAGATGATGCGGAAGAACAATCAGAAAGAACGCCCACGCGTGAAGAGTTATCAATGCTTTAATATGCTTCCCATGTGACTATATGTGTTTCCAGCATTGTATGCACTAAGTCAAACTGAAAAAAAACAGATCTTGTGATGCAGACTCAGCAGGGTGGCACAAAAGTTTACTTGTATATCGATTCTATTCAATATTTTTCTAAGAAAACGCCTAATGTTTTCCCCATCCTACAACTTTTAAATATATTTTCTCTTTAAAGGTATTTTGTTAAATTTGACTTCATATTTTTTTTCTCTTTCTCCCAAAACACTCATGTGTGCTTCTCTTGTTTCCCAGCCTCTGCACTGCTTCCTTTTAAATCTCTTATATTGCAAAAAAAAAACAGGCAGCGAAAGTACTCAAAATAGTCACATACAGAGGAAGTGTGCATTAAAAAAATAGGGAGAATTGATTTTTCAGAGTGTTGAAAAATAAAAAAAAAGAAACAAAGGTACAAAAGGAAGAAAAATAACTGGGAGGACAAGTTCTGTCTGTGCCACCTTCTGCTGCATGACAGGAAAGCCAAGGGAAAAATTCTACTCCACTCCTCTGACTAGTAATGTGGGAATCTGGACTGCAAGAAGCTCACCACTTTATATATGTCCCCCGAAAAGGAGCATCTGTTACACGTTGAGTTTTGAAAGAAGCAGGGAGGGGTTTTAGGTTTTATACCACGAGCCTCAGGAGCTGGTGGGAGCCTTACTCGTGCATTGTGGTTTAACAGGAAAAGTGAGACAGGGACGATGGAAAGATGAGAGGATGGAAGGGGAGGAGCAGGGAGGTCGTGACAGGCTGCGAGGGCATTTGTCCTACTGACTGTTTACAGCTGAGCTGGCTAATGTGTCTGGCTGGGAAGAAACCAGAAGGAGAATAGGGAGGGTGGGTGACTTCGAACTGGGAAGGAGGAATCTCCCTGCAAGTGTGCAGGGGAAACAATTAAATATAAAAAGTGGGGGCCCACCTTTCAAAACTCAAGGGCCTAGTCAGAGGACAGCACAAAGGCAAGGGGAGGAGAGCTGGCACTCTTTGAAGTACAGATGAGGAAGGGTCAGGATTCTTTGCTCTTCTTTGGCTCATTGTGGATGCCACATGGGAAAGTAAATGATGCTGTCACGTGTATCTTATATAAAGTCAGTTTGAACCCACAGATGTATGACTGGTCAATACTGAGAAATAATTCAGTGTTTAAAAACAAACTCTAGAAAATTTAGTGCTTTCTTTTTGTGTCTTAAGTGCACTGATGCAGGGTTAAAGGAACATCTGTGCCTGGGCGGAGCGATTAAATCGGATGGTCCTCAGTCTTTTTATACTCCCTAACAAGCGCATCTTGATGAATGTTAACATTTCCCATTAAAAGTGTTAAAACTAGTACCTTTTCTTTTCCTTTAAAAAAATCGAGTTATAGAGAATGCTGACTGAACTTACCCCAGTTTCAGGATGTGAAGTCCAGGCTAATTCCGTTGTGGCCCACCTTGTGTCCATTAACGTCTCTGTAAATGGAGGCAAAAAAAGAAAACATCCCAGTTAGACAACTCATTCAGATAAAGAGGAACAGAATGGAAAAGAAGGTCAACAGAACTTTCAATGGTTTTACAACAATGTCATAAAGCTTGTAAAATGATCCAAGTAACAGATAAGAGCCTTTGAGCAAAGCAGTTCTCAGATAACAGGTTGAATAACTCAACAGACAGGATGCTCTTTGAATGATATTGAATACAACCAGACAAAGAATTACTGTATGCGTGACAGTGTGTTTGGGCATAAAGAATAGACAACAGCAGAGGAGTGAGGCCCAGATCTATGTGGCTGATCATTGAGGTGTTGCATGACATTTTATTTGGCTAATTTGTCTCAATTATGTGCTTCTTTTGAACAAGGGAAACAATGCAACGGCAAAACTCTGAGAGAAGCTGTTCAGCTTCCCACAGGGTTCACACACACATACAGTTGGGAACGTGTTGTAAAACTCCAGATGATATACAACCCAACAGAAGGCTCGAACTGAGAGAGGGGCAATAAAGTTAGGTGTTACAAAAGAACAACACTTAAGAGAAACAGAGGTCACTTTTACATACAACTCTTCCCACAGCTAAACTTAATTCCCAAAAGACACAACAACAAACATGGTGGCATGAGTCCTCTCCTGCAAATTCCTTTTTTCCTCTCAACCTTCTTGTTTTTACTGGCGAAGGCAGCAGTGTTCTATGAGACAGAAGGAAGAATTTAAACGTAGGGTCTTTTACTACCTGCCGCTCAAGGCAAAGTGAGCAGGTACAGTTATTATCTCAACCGCTGCGCTGTTCTACATGACAGTAAAAGATGATGAAACAGCAAGGCCAGACAGTTAGTAGCTGTTTCTTTCCCATTAAAGAGTGGCATGATGTTCCACTTTTCCAGCCATAGTTCTAAAGAAGGAGCTTGAAGAAGTCTCACTGTCCACTTTACTACATTATGAACATCTCCATTTTCTCCTGATACCTTTTCCAGGTACCTGCTGTCACCAGTACTGTATCAGGAGTACTGGCAGTGGCAAATGCTAACAGCCAAGCCCCCTGTGAATTAACACAGAGAAGACTGTGTGCTTTTGCTGGCGGGAATTCCCTTTGAATCTTGCCCCCGCATTCCCTGAGAAACAGTCTTTCTGCTGAGCATATTACACCGGTAATACATGTACAATTTAAATGTACTCCTTGCAACCACACGAACATATCACTTGTGCAAAGTACGGCCTAGAAGTGTCTTCATCTCAGAAACTGTGTCGGCACATGTCAGCCGCAGGACTTCCCCCGTCTCATACAGCAACAGGGTATAATTTGGGACTTGATACTGACAAGCAGTGTAGCTGAAGTGATATACCTTGACTATTTGGTCTTCATCATTACAACTGGGTTGTGCGTATGGCACTCTAGCTTGTCATCAGAGCTGACCTTGCAGGAAAAATGACAACCCAGTGAAACACAATGACATTCAGGGATGGAGGTAGAGAGGGAGGCTGAGATTAAATAGAGAGAACGAGAACTGTGGGGAGATCTAAAGCCCATGCATGCAAAACGCGCACGCACTTGTACAGCCTGACTCAGTAGTTTGGGCAGCAGATCATTCTGGAGTGCAGGTGCATCTATAACCCCTCCTTTTTCAATGCATCTGCATTGTTCAACCAAACTGGGAGTGGGTTTGTGTGCATTACTAGTTGTGTGTGTGTGTCCCTCTGTCAGAGGCCAATTGTGTGCATGTATTTGGTGCAAAGCCCTCCATTGTGGCCAAAGTGGAGCATCAATCCTAAGTCAATCGGCGGAGCTAAATCACTGGATGACCCTGACTTAACCTGGCTGCTCCATCTTTGTCACTGTTTCTGTTTGTTATTGTGTTTGTGTGAAAATTGTGTTTCTGGTTTGGTTTTTATGCCTGTGCACACTATAGTGAATCCAGTAAAATATAAGTGAAACATTAACTATTGCATGAAAAATAAAACATTGGTGGAAGAAAAGAGACACAAACCCAGGCCAAAGTGAAATTGAAGAGCTGAATGCTCATCAACAAAGCAAGTACTTTCATAGCCAAAACTACAGGCTTATATTAAATTCTGCAGATAATAAAGCAAAAGAGGCAGGTAAACCAAGATAGATTAAAGGGAAAAAAGAGGTATCTTCCAAAGCAAACATCTTTTGAAGGCTTCTAAGAAGATGCTGGATGGATGCCTAATGTGCAGGTTGAGAAAAAGAAAACTAAATGGTAAGAAAACCAGAATGACAAGTTAGCGATGAAGCAACCACTACGCAGCTAAGACCCTGTTCTGGAATCCGAAAACACTCTAGTTTTAAATCTGCACATCACAATTCATAATTATTTACTCCTGTAGTTGTTGTAAAATGAATCGAGCATTGATTGAAGATTGGAAGCAGGAGGTTCAGGCAAAGATGGTAAATCAGACAAATGAAGATGCAAATTTTGCTGCCAGAGTGAGAATGCAACGAGCAGGATGTAGGAGACACTGGTATATCAGAATGCAGAGATGTAAAAGGACATTTAATCCATCATCTAGGTGTACTTCCTTTTTTCCCTCATTTACTTTTTATTCCCTTTCTCACCAAGAGTGCAAAAGCGTTCACGTTAGACTGCTTTCTATCCCTTTTATTTACATTTATCCCTTTAAATTTGACTTACCCTTTAAATAATTTAAAGGTAAAGTCTTTTTGGAGCTTTTTTTTTTGTCGATTTATGCCCCTCTGTTCTTTTTTTTGCTGATTTGTCTCTGGTTATTTGCATGTTGATATGACACATTGTGTGTATGCTAGTGACAAAAATGTTCAACCACCTACCGCGAATGTAGACTTCAATTAGCAACTTAGTTTGAGCATCTGGAACACTACATTAGCCATAGAGGTCGAATGCACCTGGGATTATTTTAACCAACATAGAGGAAAATAGTACAGATGTTTGTTTTCTCTGCATGCTCCAACTGTGAGAAAAAAAGTGGAAATACAAACAGGCTTGAGGAGGCATATACAAGCAAATAAATGCTGACATGAACACACACACACACAAATATAAGACATGGATGCAAAACCAACCCCTGCAGACTAATCCCATAATGACAGGGCAGGACTAATAACAGGGGAGGGCACTGAAGCATTCGTCCCTATGGCCACATCCATCCAACACACACTTGCACGCAACCACCGGAGTTACAAGCCTCTTAAAATATTTCTTTGTTCAAACAAGCAGGCTTCTTTAAAGGAAGAAAAAAAAGGGGGCTGAGTGAGGAAAGGGGAAGAAAGACTCATTATTGAGCGACAGGAATGCATATTCTTTTTCGTCCCAGGTTGCAAATAGCTGACAGGTGAGGGGGCTGAGCTTGCTTTACCTGCTTTTGACATCAACAGCAAACGAAAAGTCTTTATCTTGGCAATAAGGACGCAGATCAAGATTTGAAATGTTTTTGCTAATGACGGCGAGCTAGCATCCAACATTTTCTGCTATGAGTGCAAAACAAAATGGCTTCTCCACAGACCAAGTCACTCCCTAGAGGCTCCTCCATTAGTTAATTATCTTCTCCCCACCTCTCCTCCAAGTTGCTTTTGTTATGTTCAAGAACAACAGTCAAACAGACTTAGCACATGGCAACCTGGCATGGGGTAGCCACTCCATTAAAATACTATGCTGTCTGGTTGCCAAACACTTGAGCCTGTGTTTAGCCACAGAAACAGTGAAATGTGTCAACACTAAGAGCGAGGAACCCTTACTCAACTTATTAGCACAATTAGCCTGATTGCTTTGTTAGCTATCTTTGTTGGCCCCACTTTTGTTACCCAAAGTGAAGCAGAAGCAGAGAAAAAAAGACAGGAAAAGGGAGAAATGCTATTCAAATTCAAATAGTCCAATCCGTCTTTTTGCCTTTGTCCGGGGCCAGAGGGCAATGATTAGGAGAAGTCCCCTCCATTTTATGGCAAGGTTTCCCTCTTAGTGCTCCCAACAAACACCCAGAAACACAAGCGCACATGCATGCACATACACAGAGTCATGGTAATTAGTTGGTGCAACGTGGTGAAGCCAAGGAGTTGATTCCTCAGTGGAATTCCTGAACAGAGGGCCACCCCCCTAACCCCATCACGGCCCCTCTTCACCAGCACACACACATCCGCAGACACACATTACCTCATTCCGCTATACCACTCACTGTCAGTCATCCCACAATGGCTGTCAAACAGCAAGTTTGTCCTGTTTGTGCTAAACAGGGTACCACCACAGATGCTTTGTAAATAAGCTCCCTTTCCACCTCTCGTTTCCCACTATTATCTCTTCCAAAGGGAAAGCCTAATGTAATCAAGCCTTTGCCCTCGGCATGTGTCATTTGGACATTATTTTCAATGACTTTGTCCTCCTGAGGTGATGCCTTAGAACTTTTGAGGTTCTGAATGATGTTTTTTTTTTTTTGTTTTTTTTTTGCCTCTCTTTAGCCCATCCTGTACCTGGAAGAAATGTTGTCACTATTGATCCAGTGAGTCTAAAAATACATAATAAAACAAAGAAAAAGGCTGCATTTTTTTTGTTCCGGTATGACTTATGGAATAAGACAAAACAAAATTGGTGCACTTATGTTTGTGTATTAATTACATATGCAGGTCTTTGTAAGAAATGATGTGGTGGAAACTAAAAACCATCATAAATGAGTCTTCAAGGGCTCTGATAGTTAACTGTGGTTCCTGTACTACAGTGGAATTAGCTTTGTTTTGTCTTCACCCTCTTCTAGTTTTTGTTCTTTTTATCCCTCATTTCATTCCTCTCTTCCTCTTTGCATCTTCCATGCCCCCCACTTTCCTAATTACAAACCGCAGAGGAACTGACAAACAGGTAGCCCTAAGGGGAGCTGTCTAAAGAACCAGGTGTATGTCTGAGTGTATGTGAATCAGAATAGTCACATTCACCAGTTTTTCTCTTAGACCTGTTTCGATTATTTACAGTTGTCCTGGACAAAAAGAAGCTGAAGCTCAGTCTAAGGCTTAACTCGCTGAAACCCCTGCTTAGATCTAGAAGGCATAAATAACCACATTTCCAATGACTTCGCTGGAAATGTTGGAAAACTCCAGATGTTACCTTCAGTGTTCTGTTGTAACTGACTTAGTCATGACCCCTTTACCGACAGTTCTGACAGCATCACTTGCATTCACTGTTGGGAGTGAGCCAATAGTATGTGTTTTAATTGCTGACAGATGCATTTCAGATTGCTTTCCCTAAAATCTTTTAAATGATGAGCAGTATGAGAGATTACTCCCTGCTAATTTTTTGCATTACTCTGATCAGGTTTTTAACTAGTTCTGTTCATGTGCAAAAGAAGATAAATAGTTTTAAACTCAATCTCTAAACATGTTATTTACTCTTACAATCACATGTAAATAAATAAAACATTTACATGTTTATTTTTCTTAACTATTTAAAATGATCTGATATATTAGGCGTTTCACTTTTTTGTTGTTAAACAGTTCCTTCGTATTTAAATAAAAAATGTCCTTAATTTTAAAATGTACTTAATGGTTGTATTATATGCATTAGGAAAATCTTTTATTTTTGTGGGGGGGGGGTTGCCTTTTCTTTTTTTTTCTATTGATTACCATTGATTTATTTTTATTTTGTCAACTAAAAAGTATGACATGGACCCAAAAAATTGTACTTCAGCAATTATTTACACAAAATTAATGTAGCTTGGATTCATAAAGGTTTGGGTCAGATCCCATTTCGGGAACCCAAGTCCATCATTTCTTAAGGATATCAGGTTTAATTGCCAACAGGAAAATGGGCAAAAACCCAGATTCCTGTAAACACAACATGGAAACTATTACCTCCAACTTTAATTCAAAAATCAAGCGACTTTTTTTTGTACTCTCAATCCTTCCAGGAAAGTTTGCCCCTTAAAATTTTACAACATTTTGCACAAAGCTGTTTTTTCAAATAAAATTAAGCCTTCCACACTGACAATAAACACTCTAAAGTTTTAAATATTGAATTAGATGTATAAAAGTACCCAGTTTTTGCCTTTGCGTGAGACGCCCTGATGCCATCATCCAATTTCTGAGCAAATGACTCAGCCAACTGCAACTGAAAAATGCAAACAAGCAAGTGAGCAGCAGATCGCTTCTACCTCGCCAATCTGAATATGGAAATACAGATTTTCTAGTCAAGGACTGTGGGTATTTGTGAGTGCTTCAGTTTGTCTGAAATCATTTATGTTTGTGTGTTGTGGTGCATGATGGGATGTGTGCATGCCACCCCAGCTGCTGATTTAATTTTGTTTCCCTCCATGCTCCCTGGAGGGCAGCGATACCTGGAATACGATTCACATTCAAAACACAATATACTGTAACTGCAACCGCAGCAAGGTCTGATTGATTTACCAGTCTGGCACGCAGATGAAAGGCAAACAAATGGGCCACACACTCACACACATCAACATGTGTAGGTGCACATTTCAAGCTGCTATAAAAAGACCTCTTTGACACATATCAACATAACAAGCAGGCGCGACATCTCCTGGCATCAGCTCCACCTTTATCATTTAACTGTAACTATTTATAACATACTTAAGAAATAAACTTGTATTCAAGGACTACTATCACAAAAGCATCTCTTTGATTACTTGCTTTTGAGTACCTTAACAGAAAACTGAAGAAAAAAAGTCAACAAATAGTCTTTACATAATAAGCGCTACATAAAAGAACAGGTAAAAAAAAACAGAAACAAAAAAAGTAATGGCAGTACTTAAAGTTTTACATTATAAAATTTATGGAAAAAAATACAATAAGCAGGACTTTATTTTCTGGAGTATAATTCACAGAAGCCAGAAAAGCATGATAAAGAAGGGAAAAACATAAAAATTCGCTCTGCAGTGTAAAGTGCACATATTGGGGAAAAGTGCAACACTTCTAAGCCTGTTGTAACGCTGTATTCTCACTGAACGCCATTCACCCATCAAATTTGTGTCTCTCTTGACCCAGTACTTCTTCACTTTAAATCACAGATAAGTCGCCCCTGAGTAAAAGACGCACCACTGGGCAAGCTATGCAAAGAAAAATTAAAAAAATGCGACTTATACTATGCAAAGTATAAGTAATCAGAATCCTATTTTTAAGATTAAATAGCAGATGTCAATAGATATAAAGCTAATGCCTGATGTACCTCATTGCTTTTTCTCTCAAAGAGGAAAAGAAAACATAAAAGAAGAGCGGTCAAATCATTGTCTTAGATAAAGGCAGTGTAGACACCCATATATGTGTACTGCTGCAATAGCTCCTGTGACGATAAGGCTAATGAACAAACGACACTCCATAGCACACAACAAGATAAGAATCACGTGAGGTGGTGCAGACAGTAATAAATATGAAGTACCGCAAAGGTCAAACAAGAAGAGGGGAAGATTGGTTATAATTTAATTAGTCTTCAAATAAGGCTTTCACTTACATAACCGTCTTGTTTCAATTAAATGCTCTGAAATTCTAATTAAAATGAATCAAAGGGTACAACGCAGGTATGAAAGGTATGCCTGCAGATGATGTCTGTGTGTGTCCTATTGAGACTAGCTTGATTTTTTTTCTCAGCATTCATTAAAATTAGAAAACTGGAAGAAAATCACAGTTAAAGGTGAACAAAAAAAAAAAAAGACAGAAGGGGGAA
Organism: Oryzias latipes; assembly: GCF_053564925.1. Classification (NCBI taxonomy): domain Eukaryota; kingdom Metazoa; phylum Chordata; class Actinopteri; order Beloniformes; family Adrianichthyidae; genus Oryzias; species Oryzias latipes. The sequence goes on from NC_136240.1 coordinate 14,622,126, forward strand.
ATGCTAAGAAAAAAACTTATTTAAGAGAGGTGGCTGAGGTAACAAAGGGGTAAGCTTGAAAGGAAAGAGAGAACAGAGAAGAGAAATGTTGGGAGGGGGAATGGGCGAGGGGGGCGGGGGGTGGCTTGTACATTCTCTTGTATTCGCCACAAATTCTGCACTTCCTGCACTGTGTTTCTGGCACACTGACACGCAGAAGCCTTCAGAGACTCACAGTGTTGATGTCTTCAGTGTCCTGTTTGTGTGTCTGCCTGAAGTGTCTACATTTAACATGCAGCCTGATGGGAACTGTCTCCGCTCATTGCCTTACTGCAGCCCAGGGAACCATTGTCTACATCACTGCTGTCCTTTTCTCTGCTTTTTCCTCTAATTCTCTTTCTCCTCTCCTTCCAGCTCGCTTTCCTCTTCTCCTCTCTTTTCCAGCTTTCATCTGCTCCACTGCATCCATTCATAACAGGTCGATTACTCTGGTAACACACTGCGTGGAAGATAAAAACAGAGATTCCTAAACCACATCAGACTGAGCAGCAACTTGTCCTTGGGGACAAATGCATGAATTCCACTGAAAACATCATGTTGTTGGTGAGAACAGTGTGTGTGAGTGTTTGTGTGTACCAACACTCATCACAGTCCGAATGAATTAGCATTTGCCCTATTGGAAAGAATATACTCATTATTAGTATTTCTCTGCAATAATGCACAGAAACACAAAGTTAAGTTCAACACAGGTGCTCTATCATTCATTTTTATTTGTGCAGTTGCGACCTCAGATTTCAAAGCTGTAATGAAAGCTGTAACTAGAGATTACAGTTTTGTGTGACAGCAACGTGTGACTCAGCGAACCGAAATCAAATACAGAGCATATACCATATACTTATAAAATGCCAACACGTACACATCATCCCTGATACTGGGAAGCAGACAGGTTACTAAAACGCATACAAGAACACACATGCACAAGCCTATTTGTTCACAGGGGGGTGTAGCCTAGAAAGAGCTGGAACTAGGCATTGAATAAAAGCTGTGGCTTTTTGAATGGCTGAGCAACACAAGAAAAGGGCTTAGCACCCAGCTTTGTCATTCTGTTTCAACAAACAGTCTCTCACAAACACACAGCCTCCTGTTTCTCTGACTCTCTGGTTTTTCTCCACCTCTCAGCCCCCCTCACCAAGATTAGTAAAACCTTGGTTAATAAAGTCATCTGCAAATACATCAGCTCACATTACACTGCACTTCCAGAACAGTATGTAATGACTATTTTCAATCTAATTAAAGACGGTCACTTCCTGCTACACCCGGAACAGCTGCCTGTGCCTCTGCTGAGAGGGGGCAAAGCCCCAGTGCAGCCCACATTTTTTCCACATGCCAGAGGCTTCCAATTAAACCAGTTTGAAAAAGTCTGTGGTAGAAATCAAGAGTTTCTGTGGTTTGCCTTTTTCTTTTCAGTATCTCCTTAAAAACTCGCACAGCGAGGGTAAACAAAATGACATAACCACAGCGGGAGTCGAGGTGCTCGAATGGCATTCATTCCAACCAGATGTACTTAAAGCTCTCGTTTGGCCAGTTAGAAAATAAATAATAGTTCATGTCGAAGCCATAGAATAATTAATACTTCACTTCTTTACCAGTCATTTTACTTTCCCAGATAAAAAAAAATGTCTTCTATTGAAGAAAGGAAGTCATGAGCTGAAAGGGGATTTTGATTAATAAGGGATAATGATTTTACTCACTATGCCATTTAACTAATACACACACCCATGCATCATCATGATCTGAGTCTCATTTGCTCTGCTCGTTGGCTCCTCCACTTCACTGTTTCACCGTTTACCTGCTTTCCTCAACATTAGCTTTTCAGGTCAAAATTACCAGAAACAAAGGGGACACAAAGACAGTAGAAGAAAGGAATGCAACCAGCCAGGTCTGAGCTCTGAGGGCCTGTGTGACTGAAACACTCTCACAAACAAACACGCCCTTACTGTAACAGCCACGCAAATCCATTTACACAGACATAAGAGAGACTTTTTTTTCTTTCTCCCTCTCCATGCAACCTTACATTTAAGTTGAGGAGTGGCTGCATTATATAATAAAAAGAGAGGGAAAGAAAAGAAAAGAAAAACAAAAGAAGGACCCATAGTGTGGCAAACAACATCACAAATCCAACAAAGACCCACTGAATTCACACAACAGATGCTGTTTATGTGCAACATTCTCATAGGTAAACTGGGCTGGCATGGGTTTGTTCATTTTCTTCCTCTCAGAAATCCTTCCTTCCTTTTATCCGTTGAAGCTCTTTGTTTCAAGCTTTATGACAAGCTCTTTATTTGAACACATATGGCTACCGCTCTCATTCATCTTGATCTTTTTTCATCTCTTGGTGTGGCTTCCTGTCCTGCAACCACCTTTCATTCAAACTTTAAAGTGTAAAAGTTCTACATTCTGCAATCTTGTTGCTTTTGTTCCTTCTTTTGCATACGATGGAAGCACGCAGTCTAATGTCTGCTGATGGCTTTTGTGTATTAATATTTGATAGGGACAACTCAACAAAGGTGGTCACTGGTAACAAATGCTGCATGCTAAGATAATTTATTTTATAGTTTGTGAAGGGCATGCTTAAGTAGTTAAAGTGCTGGTGGAAGACAAATGTGTCATTTGTTAAAATTAGCTCCGAGCTAAAGGTTAAGGGAGACACCATTATTATTAGTGCCTGTTTTATTTTTTGTAGTTTTTTTTTAAAAGACCCATATCCACTAATGGCTTGATTAGATTATTCACGTTGATGTGTTTGGAGTGGACGCTGTTAAGAACACTATCTGTCTGTATTTATCTCCCCCCTGTTGGGTCTCTATTCTCAATCGACACAGAGTTAATTAATCTCACACTTAGATGCTGGTTTAACTTGACTTGTTAAACCTCTCCCATGCAAATCCATTTGGCCTTTTTAGTAACTAAGAGCACCGTTAATAAGAAGTCCAGAAGAATAATAGAAGTTTGAGATGGAGCTTTAGAAACATCCATAAAAATCTTAAAAATAAACACTTTCAGTTCATCTCTGCAAATCTACTTTGGTGGCTTCCTTCAAATGTAATTTACACTTACATTTACATTTACCTATATGTAGGTAATAAAACTCTGTTTTGTTTTTTGTTTGTTTTGCTTTTTCAAACAAGAGTCCAGTCCCGAATGATTCCCGTTTTTATAAGAAAAAAAAGAAAACTAAATAATTCTGAAGCTTTTAAGAAAACTTAAATCTTCAAATTATTTAGGATAAAAAAGAGAATGCTTCTTTGGATGCACATTTGAGACAGACACCACATTTTAATTTACCTTTCTGAGAGCAGTCATTAGGAGTGAAGAGTGAATCTACTTGTTGTTAACTGGCAATTATAGTATCTTGTAAAAAGTGGGTTAAATTAATACTTGTGATTTTTTTTTTCAAATGTCACATTTTCATAGGTCTTATTAATGTAAGCTGCTGTTTTCTGTGTTGTAAAATGCATTTGGAATTTCAAATGACATTAAAAGACATTAAAAATAAAATAGAACAAGTTTTTTAGTTTAAAAAAAGTGTGTAATATGTCTTTTTCAAACTGCAGTTTGAAATAGCAAGTTTTAGCTTGTGTTTTTAAACTTTTATTAATAGTGTATATTTTTTATTTTATTTATCTTTCCTTTTTGCATATTAATTATAAAGAAAAGGTAAAAGTGAATCTGAGAGAAGGGGTTCTAAATAAATATTTCTAACGTCCAATACAAGTAGGCACGTTTTTTTCTTGATTTAGCCCCTTAGCTTCTGTTTTCAGCCTAGCTCAGCCTTTTCTGATCACATGGAGGGGGAATAGTGATGTCCCAAACCTTAATACATATTGATGTATTTAACCCATGAAGAAACTGTTCAATAGTCACACCTAAGAATCCCGGCACTAAGCAATTAAAAGTAATTGACGGATGGACAGTTAGAGAGCCAAGGCTATTGGGGTCCATATGGCAAGGGGCTTTCAGAGGCCCACTGCAATTACATAAAGACCTCTGTGCATTGGTATGACACGCAGAGGGCTCCAGACAGTAACACCACCGAAAGAAGGAATAAATCATACAGCACTTAGTGCCACTGCCACATATGGACACACACTGCATCTGTTGCATACTGTACAAAAACAGATTAAACTGGGACTGACACTATACCCAGCATGTAGGGGATGCATGCACACGATGCAGATAAATACAAGAATTATAGAATACCAGAAGGACAATTTCAACAAGTATATAATGAGGTGGTGTGAAGTTTGATAGTTGCGAATGATTGAAGAGTATGTGAATGATTGAAGAGTATCAAGCAGACAAGCAGCTTCCAGTTAAATATCTTTTTTAGACTTCGCTAAAGAAGGTTTATACTGTATTGTTTTTTTTTCACCTGTCTGTCTCTCCATCTGCCTGTTTCTCTTGGGATATGCAGTAGGTATAGAGGCTACCCTAGCTAATGTATTATTCACCCTTCATTGATGTGTAACTAAAGCTGGCAGTTAAGAAGGAGCGGGGTGTCACCAATTATACCTCACCACCACCACTGCACTAACATACACACACAGCAGCCCTTATCCTTAGGGCCGCTGGGCACCCATTGATTAATGTGCTGACACACAATGTGTGTTTGCATGCACACACATTTTTCTGTTACAAAAAACATGAATTTCCATCGAACATCTGTGGAACTGTGTATATAGGTGTTTATAGCACACAGTCACAGTGGTGTGCTATTGGTGTGAGTCTCTCAGTATTTATGTGTAGTGTTTGCTTAGAAGGAAAATAAGCTTTGGCTTTGTTTTAAATAAAAAAAATGCGCTACTAAAGGATCAACAATATGATATTTGTTGTCAAATGTTCTTATCTTTTGATTCAAATAGCATTACACATCCTAAAAAAAAGTTTAATTGCTGCAAATGACCAAAATGTGAGCAAAAACAGTGAGTAATGCTGCGCAACATGAAATCATGCATACAAACTGAAGATCACATCTTCAAGAGGCTGTTTAAAACACTGCACTGTTCTAGATGTTTCCCAACTGACTCAGAATAGCCCTGCATTCAGTTAGGTTCCTCTCCTGTTATAAACTCTGGTGATTAATATTCAATTTTAATGAAAAAAATATGGGATGCAACTTTAATGTTATCTACAAATGGAGACATGAGGAATGTAAGGCGCCTAAAAAAATCCAGTGTTTTCCCTCTTTAGTTTCACTTCCACTCACACCAAACCACTTGGTGGTCCAAGGAAATTAGTTAGATTAAATAATGCTCCAACCACAGGGTGTAGATCATCACTGACCTGATTATTCTTCAGCCTTGACCATGAACTAGCCAAAGTCGGAGGAATACAAATCAATCCCTCGGGCTGTTGGCCACTAAATCTGACTCAGGACCACTGTTTACAGGAATCAAAGCACGCCACACAAGGCCACAGCAAATGGGTTTACTGATTCAACCCTGAAGGGTGACTTCATGATTAAAAGAAACTGGGGAAGAAACTCTGGTGAAGGGTGTTTGCTGAAATTGGTAGCTACAGTGATTACAAGATGAAATTTGCTGGAATGATGTCATACTGCTGTCGCTCATATCATGATGAAAAAGGTGTTATGAAGTTGGTGGCCATACGCCCTTTAGTTTTTTGAGTTTGCAACAAACTCAGTTCAAAAGATCACCCATTAATCAATCATGGGTGACCTCTGGAGGGCTCCATCCTAAGTGAAACTGTTGATAATTCACCAAAATTCCAGAAGGAGTAAATGTTTACCACATTTTCTGTTGACTGTTTCTTTAATTTTAACAATTGTTATGGCTGAAGATAATGAGACTGCTGTAGTTGTAGAATAATAAACAGGTAGGGAATTACTTAGCCAGATGGAAATTGATTTTCTTTAAGTGTTGCCTCATTATCCCTTGAGAGGTGTTTTATCCAGTACTATTGAAACACCGCACAACTTGGGTTGCGTAACATCAAGGTCATATGGATGTTACAATTTGGTGTGTGCACTGGCAAAATAGGGGTCTAGAATTGTCTGAAAGCAGAGCCATTAGTGAGAGTCTAATTAGGGAAGACCAAGTGATTTCCAGTGTGGGTCAAAGCCAAGATTCATAAATAAGTAAGTGCTGGGGCAGCTTGGTCGCTTAATTAACAAAGCATGGAGAAAGGGTGTGAATCCCATGAGACACCAATCCGGTCTGGTTGCAGGGATGGGCTATCTCCAGCAGCCCTGCCTATCTCAGTGGCATTGATTGATAGCATGCTAAATTGAATCTCTAATCATCAGCAGCCTTTTAGTTCTTGGACTCCTGAGGATTAAAAGAGGCCAAAAGTGGCACGGGATAATGCTTTTGTATCCTTTTTCTGACACTGGTGGCACACACATTGCCCACCCCCACTGCCTTCTCCTGAGTTCACTTGAACCCCATCTGGACAGGGGTTATCTGACATCTGTGTGTGTTCTTGCCTACACCTTCATGTCTCTGTTGATTGTTTTTACGCTCTAAGCCATTTGGCTATAGGTTTTTGAAACAAAGACAGCTCCAGACTTTCACACTTAGATACCGTCTGCCACCCAAAGCAGCATATTAAGTTACATGCCACTGAGCCACACTGGCGTGTCATTTTGTAACGTTTCCTTTCTCTGCCAATCTTTCATATTGTCCGACATGACATACAGGAAACGTGTTTTGTGAAAAAATGACAAGAGCAACAATAGTGTGGTGACATAAAAGCATATAACTGACCTGTCAAGTAAGATTAGCTCTTTGAACTTTTTTTTTCTTTCGTTTCCTGTATCGAAGTAGCAATTATGCTTTTGTGCAATACACAGCACAGTATTTTTCAAATACTGCAGAATTTCCACCCTACAATCAAAATCAATCATCTTGATGATCTAGACTCCATCAACTTGATGGAAAAATGGCCTTCAAAAGCAAGATCTTATGATAGCTTAAAGAGAAAAAAATCCAAATAGAGCCCACTGTGAAAACGATAACATGCAGTTACAGGTGAACTCAAGAAGAACTGGATGCATACATCAATGTTCAGAGCTGGAAGATGTCGACCAGAATCGGAAGTCCAAATTATTGCTAAAAAAAAAACTTTATTTAAATCCTTTAACTACCATCTCAACCAAACAGTAGAGCAGATTTAGAAAATATTAAAAAAATTGTGGGTTTTTCTTCCCCTATGCAATAAGCAGCAGAAAACTACCTTTTTTTTCCTTTTGGTTTTGTCTTGGGCAGGTAAAGGGTTTACCGGTGACCCAAACAGTTACAGATTTTCCTGTTTTAAGCATTAATTTAAAAAACTGTCTATGGTTTTGTACACTTTTGGGTTAGGGTTAGGGTAAATTGTATAATTTCTGCTGTCAGTCGATGATGTCAGGCGCCGACTTGACTGCAGCCAGGTCCCTCTCTGTAAACTGGTAGAGGGCAGATGGTCATGGATAAACATGATGTTACAAAGGAATAAAACACAAAACTGACGGAAGGGTAAGAAAAAGTAAATGATAAAAACTTCAACTCTTGAGGATTTTTTTTTCCTTTTCAGAGATCTGTCAAAGAACTACTCAAATATGTATTGGTAGGACTTAATGATTTACCTGATTGTCTCAGATTTACTCAGATCAAATGGTAATAAAGTGCACTGGTTCATATAAATCAACCTGCGAGCTGAAGATAAACCATGGCACATCGTAAAAGAACAGATGCTGGTAAATAACAGCATGCTTTGTTCTCACTGATAAAACAATTTAGTAGGGCTTACAATTTCTCGCACATTTGAGCAGAGATGGGTAATAAAACAACACTGTGCTCGACTATTGTTAAACATTTAACCAAAATTTATATTAGATTTGTGTTTACTTACTGACTCCCTTTGCCTTTTATTTTTACTGTTTTTCCCCATCAGCCATTGACTCACCCATTCTGACAATATTGGATACTCCTTGAAGTTGTCGCACAATGCTTCCATTGATTGGCACTGTAAGGCTCATTAAAAAATCTCCAGCAGATTCCCTCCAGACTACATCAAAGCCTGGACCTTTCATTTGGGACTAATGTGCAAGATACAGAGACTGGGGGATAGAAGTTAGTTAAAGGCACTGATAGAAAGCAGTGGATCTTTCTTCTCAGGTGCAATCCCGTGTCTGGGAGTAAGCTGCATAGTTTGAAAGCAAAGACTCAGACGATAAAATGTTGGCAAGTGTCCAAGTCAGAGAATTACAGAGTACTGTACTTTTTCTGCTCAAACAAATCTCACAGCATTTTTGCTCCTATTCTTCTCCTCACCATCTTTTCCTTCCATTTCATTTTCCAAAGCTAACCTTGGTTCCTAACAACCTCTGTGCTGGACAACCTTTTCTCTCAGCAACTTTTGGGATAAAGTGGTAAGCCAATAAAGAAAAATACATGGTTTTACAAAGTCAGAACTCAGTGTATTTCCTCTTTTTGTCTCCTTGTTCTTCTCTCTCTGTGTGGTCTTCATACACACCTCCAGCAGTAATAACCTTTCTGAATTTGACTCATTAGGTATGAAGTAAAAACTGCTTGCTAATTTTTAATAATAGCAAAATGTGATGGCAAGTTTAGTCATTAGGCAAAAGTTTGACATATCTTTTCCTGGATTTTCTTTTGTCTCTTTAATTATTGCACTCTTCTGCAAAAAATAAAAATTCTATGTTTCCATGGAACTAAAACAGATAAAAAAATGAGTCTTTGAACTGACTGGACGTTCCCAAGCCTTTGCTCTGCTCTCAGTCTGTGCTCCCCTGCTGCTCTGTTAGCGCAGAAGGTAAAGAGGCTGTTCGATTGGGCCTGACAGAAATGAAATTAGTGGAACCAGCTGATTAATTCATTAGCAGAGAGGTGAGCGGTGTGAGTGTGCATTTATACTCCGAGATGACAATGCAAAGGTGAAGATTGTGTGGGGGCATTAGTTGTGGCCCCCCTTCAGAGGGGCCATGCATAATAGCAGGAGGTCAGATGTGCATGTGTATTGCAGTGTGATTGGGAAACCATAACGTTGTGTGTGTGAGAAATAAAGAGTGAGATGAAAGGTCAGACGGGACTTCCACAGAGTGTGAAAGGGGAGCTGTTTATAGCTTTTCATGGGTGGGGGGAGTCGATATTGTCTGATGCTTTTATCATGGTGTAAAATCCCTGCAAAAGCTTAAGTAAAAACAAAACTACTGTGCATGACATGCAGCAAAACAAACATATTTGTCTGAAAAAAAGCTGAATGATACAACAAACTGAATCTTTTCAGCTCCCTGAACTAAAAGAAGCAGCTGAAGATGATTCCCTTACAGTTTTTCCTTCTCTAGCTAAAAACACACCATGAGTGTCTGCATCCCACATGCAACTTTATGGCTCCGTGTCTGCTGCACTCAAACCAAATGGACCCGTGTTAAGGCCACCTGGATAGTAACAAACCAAAACGAACACCTCCACATTTGCCATATTGCCCTCTTAAAAACTTACCTCCGTTAGGCATTCTTGCCTTTTTTTTTTTCACTGGTCTTTGAATATTGCACTAGTATAAGCTGCTAAGTTAATGTGTCACTTACTCCACATTAACTTTTGGTGAAGTTAACTGGATGCCCCCAACAGACAGCTACATCTAAAAGGCGCTGCAATATAAATCCACGAGATTATGTAAATGTCTTGATAAAATGAGAGTTTTGCTGCTGCTATTAATACCTGCTTGGGTTAGCTGCTCAGAGGAGTATGTTTAAGGTGATCAGGGTGAATGTGGTGAACTGTTGATAAGGAAGCAGCAGTCTGCTTAAATCTGCTGCTGTTCTGGACAAAATGAGAGGAGAAAGAGAGAAATATTTAATAGTGAGGAGCCCTCCTCTTGCCTGCGGGCCGTTTGAAGTGTAGATGAAGTGCAGGTGGTGAGTGTTTTTCACACCAAGGATGAGACACAGTAGAGAGTGAGGTGAAATAGCCTCTTGCTACAACTCTGGACTGAACAGGAAGACTTTAACACCGACCTCTGCGCGAAGTAATAGACCCCATTCTCACACATGTATTATGGGTAATCACAGTAGACATTTGAGTCCATCACATCAGTCATGAATTCAGCTTTTGCTTTGAAGCGGTGACTATCATCACATACTGGTTTACTCAGGATGGCTGTTTGAAAATTACCAAAAGCTGTTCCTCTGATTCTGAGAGGAACAAGGCCTGGAGCTATGCCCTCTGCCTCAAAGTGCCATATCATTAACCAACCAGCTATAGTTAAACTCACCCAAAAAAAAATCCCCTTTCTAGTTTCCCTTTTTTTTTCTCTCATGTATAAAGACCAGAAGATGCTAAAACCAGGTAATGTGGGCTTTCTTCCCTAGAAGCGCAGTTACAGCTGTGTCCACTCCCCACACAGATGGAACTGGCCACTCTTGAAGGAAAATGTCAAAGATCCCTTTCTGCTCCCTCTGCAAGAATTTCTTACAAGACTGGAAAGCTCAAAAAGGTGTGGTAGGAGAAGGCCCTGTGGTGTTCTTCTGGGACTTGCATAAGAATGGCTGTCATGTGTCCTTATGCAGCAGTCCAGCATCTAAAGCTTAAATTTGCAGAGTGGCAGAAAATGACAGAATAATACCAGCAAACAATGCTGACCAAGTCACTCTGACTGTGTTTTGGACTTAGCCTGCTGAATATGTCTGTGTTCAGTGGAAAATTGTTCAGTTGAACTTGGAACAGACAACACATGGGTCTTAATTGTGCTGGCAAACCTCCTGTTGAGAAGAATTATGACTAACCTTAGGGAGTGAGTCCCACCTCAGAAAAAAACCAAAGGGAGCGTTAATAGTCTCTGGGTAGGGGTCATGGGTTGTGGGTTGGCTATAGGTTGACATCCCAGCCGGTACTAACTCACTTATAACTTGGACAGTTAGACACCTGGTAATTTCCGCTGCATTTTATAGATACCTAAAGCAAAAGGACCAATAAAACACTAGCTCCGACAGCAATTGATATAGTTCCACAAATCTCAACAATGTTTTCAAAGTCTGTCATGTATTTCAAGAAGAATTATAAAGATCTTAAATTCCCTCTCCAATCATCTTTTCCATCAAAAAATAGTGGTCTTTAAGGAATTTAAATAATGAATATGTCATCAAAAAACCTGTGAGGTTTTCTAGGACATGGTTTCCGCAGAGCAGCAGTAGTTTGTTCGAAATATGCCTCTGAGTTGTGGACGAGACTGTCGGCATAGAGCAACCCTGCCACTACTTCCCATCATCCGTATGTTTACAATATTGCGCGGTGCAACAAAAGTGGTAATCCAGTTTGAAGCCAGATTCCAGATCAGAGGGGGGGAAAAGGAAGACGTACATCCAGTCATCCAAAAGCAGATGCAGACAAATGGAGTGCAATAGGGACATTTTATGTTCTACATTACACCAATAAGCTTTTCCAACAGCATTGTTGTCTGCTATTGATTCACAACTATTTGAATAAACAAATACTCCAAAATGCCATTTTAAGCTTAATTTTCTTAATATATACGTCATCAGAAAAAAGCCACAAGAACATGTTAAAAACACCAAAAACACAATTTTTATTGGAGTGGGTCTTTTCTTATTTGTTTCAGTTTAACAAATCAAAAAAATACATAGCTATGATACAAAGCAGGGACTTTGCTCCAATCAAAAAAACAAAGACATTTTTCAATCTTAAAACTTCTTTGTCAAAGTGTGTCAGTGGTGACAGAAAAGAACAGGGTGATGTCACACTTTGTAGTCTTTTAAATGCAAAACAATTAAAAATACGCTTAAGTATTTCTGTGCAATTATGGCATTACTCCTTTTTTAAAAAATCTTTTTCACTGCTCACCTAGGTAAACTGCACTCCCAACAACACATGCACAAACACACCCCTGTCCCTGTTACCAACCAATGAACGCACTCCTGTATTACGCAGATGTACCACCCATACTGCTCTCCCAATGAGCACCAAATCTCTTGCTGACTCTATTTTGCTCCCCGGTTGTCCCCCTCTTCCCCCTGCTTCCCTCATTCTGCTTGGCTAGCTGCAGACAGCAGCAGAGTGTGTGTCTGCATGGCGCGCAGGCAAGACACCCTCACCCTCCCCTGCTTGCTCTCAACAGTTTGTGTCAGAGACCTGCCATCTCGCAAAGCCCCTCTGGGACTTCCAGATAGACTGCACACACAAATATCATGTCTACAAAACAATCATTTTTTACGTACACAGACTTTGGTGGTCCATCAAATTTCTGTTTTAGAATCCCCTCTTACAAAGCTAAAGGTATTAAAACAACTTAAAAAGATTTGTTTAAATGTTTTATATGAATATATACCGTAGATACACTGTTGGGTAAAAACCTAAAACTCAAAAATAAGGTGTGTGCAAAAATTGCATATTTTAAAGAGTTTTTAATTTGATTCAATTTGTTTTTAAGTACTGCTTTTAAACTAGATGACAAACACAAAATCATTTAATACTACAGAGGCTTAGAACTAAATAAAGGAAAATAATGACTCAGCTACTGTATATGAATGCACTTTATTCTGTCATATTGTTGTAATTTGTAAATCAAGATGCGTGAAAGTTCACTGGGTGAAAAGAACCCTTATTTTCATCCATGGTCCTTTCCTCTTAGCGGTCACTCTGTATCATCCACCTCCCGGTGCCTGAAGGCCCCAACGGGCCAAACACAGTTGCTGCTTATCTGCCTGTGAAATTCCAGCTCGGTGAATCTTTCCATGCCGCCATTTGAACCATGAACCATCACTGTGTGTGCCTGAGTGCTCTCACAGGCCCGTGGCGTCTGGAAAGTCTGTCAACTCTGTTGCGCACTCTGTCTCTGATCCAAATCCACTCCGTAACCTAAGCGCCACCTGACCGCTCCTCCCACAGCATCCCATACCCACTCCCAGCATGTCGTCATCGACTCCCCCACCATCCCGAGTGCTTTATGCCAGTCCACACCAATGTCAGGCTACATCTGTTTAACATGGCGGCGGCCTTTAGCATATGACTTGCAGACAGGCTTAGATGAGGCCTTGATACCCAAATCCTGTCAAGGTTGATGAACTGGAACAGTTGTTGTCGCTCATGTCGTTATAGTTTCTTTAACTTATTTGTTGAAATATGAGCAAAACCATGAACACTGTGGCGTGTCTGCATCCCTTCCCTCCGCCTGTGTGTATTTCCAAAGGAAGTATTAGAAATTCATACTTCCCTCATGGGAGGTAGTTTGAGGCTGCAATGGGCCCACTGGAGCAAAAAAAAAAAACTCTCTAGTCTTTGTATAGAGATTTAACAAATGCCAGTATAGAGACAGCTATTTATATTTGTTTTATGAATAGAGCAGAAAGAAATTAACAATTGTTTAAAAACTGAAGATTTAAAACAAAAAAATAACAACACTCTTAAAACATTTAAGTTATTTCTTCCACCAACCTTTTTGGATTATTCATGTTGGAATATATTTTTGAGTTATTTTTTGGAGCAATACAAAAATTTTTGGGTATAGTGGTTTTATTTTAACCATACTTATTGTTTTATCTTTTTTCCTGAGTTTTTTTTTTTGCTGTTGTTTTTTTTTAAATTAAAATATACCATTAAAAAATTAATATTTTTTTATAAAACGAGTTGATTGAAAAACTAATCCATGGGATATGTTTTACTCTATGGAGTTTTTGATGTGAATTACCTTAATTCATTTTTTATTCTGTTATTTTGATTTAAATTTGTATATTTTCCTTTCTTTTGATAGATAGATAGATAGATAGATAGATAGATAGATAGATAGATAGATAGATAGATAGATAGATAGATAGATAGATAGATAGATAGATAGATAGATAGATAGATAGATAGATAGATAGATAGATAGATAGATAGATAGATAGATAGATAGATAGATAGATAGATAGATAGATAGATAGATAGATAGATAGATAGATAGATAGATAGATAGATAGATAGATAGATGACTTCGCTTTTGTTTTGCAAATTCACTTCCCTGCCTCTTGAGCACATTTCCGATTAGCGCCTGAATGGCCAGTGTAATGGCCAAAAAGCCACCATAGAGTCACTAATACTTCCCTTTGTTAGTTCAAATGAGACCCTAAACACATTTGTTATGTGATTTCCCTTTAAATGTCATGGAAATGAGTCCCCGAAGTAAGCGTGGACACAGCAGCGTCCACGCAATGAGTGCTTCTCAGGCCACACAACCAGGCCTCGCGGCACCGCGAGCGCACCGGACAAATGCCTTCCGAGCTGTTTTGAAGGAACTTTAATCATAAATGTTAGTCTTTTTTTAACAATATAGGCAAAACAATTAAAAAAGAGTGTGCTATTTTCGCTAATGCCATACATAACCTGAATATATGCATTTACAGCCTGAACAGGAATCTTTTTAGGAACTTTTTTTCTCTCACTTTTTGAGACAACCGCAGCGAGATGAACAACCCTTTAGACCGGGACAACAGGGATGAATCAGCAGTTGGGTGACAAGTGACAATCCAAAAACAGGCACAGGAAAGCTCACGCGGAGGTGTGATCTCACCAACATAAAAACACAGACACGCAGTACAAAGAGCTCACTTGTGTGTAATCACTCCACGAAATATCCAGAAATAGAAAAATATATAATAAATTAAGAGGGAAACCCTGAGCCGCACAGAATGTGCGTTTACCCTGATCTGTGACCAATCCAAGAAAATCAGAAACTTTCCGTAGATAAGTACATTCAAAAACAGCTAAACGTTTATTTAAATTTCGATTTAAATATTTAAAAATGGCTTTCACTTTGATATTAATAATTAATTATTCCACTAAGTTCCATTTGACCTCGGCAATCATGAGGATGCCTCAGGAGGAACGGCGCTAATGTGCGTGTACACCCACTGGCCTTTCCTGGGGAAGAACGTCCCTACATTCGTGCCCTTCACTTCCTCCCCGCATCACAGGTCACTTCCAACGAGGTAAGCAAAGCGCCCCTGCGCCGCAGAGGACTGTCATCGGAGCAGTCCGTCAGCTCAGCCACTGAGAGCAGTTAAAAGTTCAGCAGCATAAAGGCCCTCAGCGGAACTAAGTTACTCTCACCCTCAGCCCGCAATCGACGAAAAGGTTTGTAGGTATAGTCATGGGTGTTTGTTTTTCTAGACTTCAAAACATGTGGAAATGCTGCATTCAAGCAGAGGCAGTCAGACAGTGCTTGGTGCGTAATAGACAAAAAAAAAAAAAAAACACACAATTTAAAAGTGTTATGGTGCGCTCCACACGGCAGATTGGATATGAAAAGGGTAAACGTGTGTGTGCGTAAAGTGCGTATGGTTTGTTTTATATTTCTGCAAGAACAGAGTTGACCGAGCGACCCTAGGACGCACCCGATGCGCCCGAGGAAAGCCGCCACGCCAGGCTGCGAGTCTCCCCGCACCTCTCCAAAAACAAGCCTCCACGGTGGCAATAAATCATCCGCCTGCATTAAAAGCTTAAGTAAACCCCCCAGTCAGGTCAGACGGCTACAATTTACAATCAATTATGCAGAGGATGGATTGCTCTTATCGAAATTCATCAACTTCAAGACAATGTGCAGCTGACCTTGTGTTATTGACAGAAAACTAATACAATAAAAGAGGGGGAAAAAAACTAAACACCGAACTCCTCCTGACTCTTTTCCGCCCCTTCTCTCGTTCTTCGTGCACCTTTCCAGCCCCCCTACTTTTTCCTGCACAACAACGCGCTCGTCTATTCAAGCCATGTGTCCCAACTGGGGTCCGGTGACCCGCAGGGGTCATCGAGAGATCCAGGGGGTCGCTGAAAAAATAAAAATAAAAAGTTCTGCTCGTGACAGCGTTAGAGCTCCTGTTTAAGACTGTTTTCTCTGCGCATCACAGATCCGTGCCTGAGAATGGTAAACAACAACGTTTATACAATTAAAAGTTTCCCTATTTGGCTCTTCGTTGTTTTTCTTAAGCTTTTGGTCCACATGTCGTCCGTGGAGAGGAATGATGCCTTCACGGGGCTCAAAGTTAGACGCAAACATGGATTTCTTTATGTTTTCTCTTTCTTTGGTGAGGCGATGAAAAATACTGAACGCATGATGAAGGAAAAGCTTTTTTAAAAGTTAAATAAATAAAAAAGGAACGAATATATACTTTCTAAATGGATGTACAGTCTTTTTTAATTAGCAAACGTCTCTTACATCTTACATCATTTTCAAAGCTTCTCTTTGATTTTACAGTAGACTCGCTGTTCAATGTAAAATGAAAAAAGCGCCCCCCTTTTTTAAGCCATGACTTTTTTACTAATGCAGGGGGAAATAATATGCAAAAAATGAACATTTTGAACGTTTATTGTACAAAGTGAAATCACCAGACGGAGAACCGTGGGAGAAGATAAAGAAATAAACAGAGAAAGAGGCGCGTTACTGAGCTGGTGGCACACTGTCCTACTTTCCTGCTGGCACCGCGTGTGCCAACCGAGAGCCCCGCTTCAACCCGAGCATTCTCAGTCCAGGCACGAGGCCTTTTTTGATTTTAATTCAACTGTTCGTCCCCACATCGCAAGAAAAGGGAACCTTAAAAATTAAAGCAAAGAATTTTGCTGAGAGAGGGTGTTTCTCAAACATTAAGTGCAAGCGGGCCGTGCATCACTTCAAAAATAAAAATAATTGTTTTATATTGGTAATGAATCAAATTTAACACGGACATATCTGTTTAAACATATCATAGTTAATGATCATTTTTACTAAATTATTGCAGTTGAAAACTTTATGGAGAAGTTTGAAAATCATCTCTTGCGTTCAAAACCAACTTTTCCAAAAGGGGAGCGTCAATGATATGCAATCCAGATGTCAAAAGGCCACAGACTCAAACAACCCTAAAATACACGCAGCCGACCTGAGGGAAAGTGTGTGTGTGTGGGTGAGGGGGGGGGGGGGTCCGACTCCCCGATGAGACAACACTATGTGGAGCTAATTTCCTTGAAGTGACAAGGAAAGCTTCAGCAAACGCAATACCTGATGTTTCCAGAGGAGAATCCACAACTCTCATTGACATGGATGAGATTTAGCTGCGCATAACAATAAAACTGCAGCGGGCGCTGCGCCTGGCTGCCGAAAGTCAATAACACCATCAGTGATCCCTCAAAAACAAGCCAGGTGGTCACTTTGAAAATGAACCGTTGGCTTTAATTTAAAGAAGATCTCTGTGGAGACCGTGATCCGCCTGGGAGAGGCTCCCAGGCGGATACACATGCGTTTGGGGCTGCGTCTGCGCATCTCTTACCTTCCACCGCCAACACCACGGACAGCAAGGAGACACATAAAAGCAGAAAGTAATCCATTGTCATAAAGCGATCTGCTCGGTCATGGAAGTCGAAACAGACTGAGGTTGGGAGATGTTATCCTGGCCGATCTGACGCTCTGCGCACCCAGTCCGAGCCGTGTCAAGCCTCCTTGGTTAGAGTTATCCCCATTCACCAAAACTCATATAGAAGACAGTTCAGAGTGGAAAAAATAGCCTCGATGAAATAAAAAAAACAAAACAAAATACAAAAAAATCAAAAACAAAATGATTTAAAAATAATGCGTAAAAGCAGAAGCCCTTCTCGCTTTTCAAGGATCTCCAAAGTGACTTGTTAACCCACACAGCAGGCAAAGGGCGCTCCCAGGCTCCCAGTCCCTTCCCTGCGCTCTGAGCGAACAAATGCAAAACAGGTAGTCCGGTCCGTGGTCACCATTCAGGTAGTATATCCAGAGGGAGCCTGTCATTAAAAGAAAGGGGCAGCAGCCTGCCCGGAGAGATCCAAAACGCTTTCTCTGAGGTCAGAGTCCAGTCCTTCTGCTCCCATATGCATGCGCGCAGGCTCACGTGCGTCCACGAGCGAGTGGTATTCCTATAAAGCAGCAGCCGCGCGGTTTGCAGATATTTATTCCCTGAGCGAATCTCTCGGCTTTGGCGGCTGCGTTCACCGTCTGCTCCGGTCGGATCGCGCGCTGGAATGAAAGCAGCCGGTGGAGGAAGAAGGAGAAGAGAGAGAAGGGGGTGAGGGAGGCAGGCAGACAGACCAAGGGGCACCGGGAGGAG
Organism: Oryzias latipes; assembly: GCF_053564925.1. Lineage (NCBI taxonomy): Eukaryota > Metazoa > Chordata > Actinopteri > Beloniformes > Adrianichthyidae > Oryzias > Oryzias latipes. The sequence goes on from NC_136240.1 coordinate 14,640,217, forward strand.
GAGGAGGGGTTACAGTGCAAGCAGCTGCTGGGGAAAATGCCTACCTTGACAATCACTTAGTGTCACATTTATTTTCGGGGTTTGAAATAAAGAGGAATTCCTGCATTTTAAACTTGTGTTCTAGTGCCATATTCTCCAAAACCTCGAACTTCCTCTTTTCTTTTTGTTTTTCCAAAAGAAAAACAAGTTTTGTTTTTCTAGCAAGTTATTGTCAAGTTTCCATCTATTTAATCTACACAATCTATAATTCTATATACAGCTTCATCCCAGAATGAAGCTGCTCTTATTTTTTCGTTTCATTGCAACTTTTGCCCCACTCACTGCCTTTCATTCACAGGGTTCTCACCCCACGTGAAGGAACGGACACACAGCGCCCCCCTGCGGATTCATTTCCTCCCCTGTGACCGACGCAAGTTTCTGTCGAGCTCTTAACTCCTTAAAAAATACATTTAAGTCAAAAGACAACATAAAGTTCCAGTATGATTCATCTATAAATAAATAAATAAATAACTTTACTTTATTGTTTAAAAAACCTCTCTCATCCTAATAGTTTAGTTTGGATGTGACACCATCTGTTCATGCTTATTAATTTATTTTTGATAAAAACAAAGCAAATTAATACACAAATGCAAAAATGCTAAGCTTTATTTGTGAAATAGTAAAATAATAAAGCTTAGAATAGGAAACCTAATAATCATTTTTGTCTTTAATTTTAAACGTAAGTTTTCTCTTCAATCTATAGAGAGAAAAAATCTACAGAAGCAACAAAACAAAACAGACCGAATAGTTTCAAAATAACTATTGAATGAAAAATACAACTTTAGAAACTAGACTGGTAACTCTCTTTTCATCATAGGAGAACATGAAGTAATTTTTCTGCCACCAAAATGACTTTGGTGAATGAAACTCTAAGTTCCCTCCATCTCCTTGTTTAGCCTACCTCCATATCCATTATTTGTTTAATTATTAGTAAAATTGTGCATGGATCAGTAAAGGCGTAAAACGTTTCCGAAACATGACGTTTTCTATTCAAACAGCAGCAGAAAACAGTCACACCTTTTGGGGGTTTTAAAGTTCATCACAGCGCTTTAATTGAAGGGAAATGAGCGTTTGGTCTCCCGCACAGACTCTGTGATCTGCGGGGTGATTAGCAGAACTGCTGACAAAACAAAAGGCAAGTGAATTCCCCACAACTGTTAACACGCACGTGCGTGCCGAGCAGTCATTTGCCCACTTTGTTTAGTGCTTCAATTCATCAAGAGTCGCTCGATGCTTCTATAATGAACTTGGAGAATACATCAGAGCGATGACAGAGTTCTGTGTGGCTGAACTTGGGCAAATGTAACCTCTCTGCTCGGTTGCAGGTGTGACTTCTTGATTTTAAATGATGTTGAGTTCACGGCTGTAGGAAAATGAGCCACCCTCTGCGACATTACTTTTAATGTCATTTACAATGTTTTACTTTTTTCTTACACGCCACAGTAAATGTCAGTCTGGAGCTGGTCGACTTTCTTGTTTAAAGAAAAGAGAAGAAAAATGATTTATCTTCTGTGTGTAAAGAAGTGTGCAGAACTTTTTCTTTTTTTTGTCAATGTTCAAATGTTTATTTAACTTCATGGTTTTGTCATTCCAAAGCTATTAATTGTAAATAATAATAATAATGAATTACAAACTGAATCACTTTTATTCACTATTTAATTGTTTATCTTATAAGAGAAAAAATAAGTTGCTATTCTAATACTTTTTCTGAAGTATTTTCCTGATTTAAAAAGTGATTAACAAACTATAAAACCACATAATTGACTGTTTTGTTATAAGAAAGTTGTGAAGCAAAAAAATAAATAAATTGTGAAATTCAGTTTTTATATATTTTTTTCATTTTGATGTATCTTTTTTTTTTTAAAAAGTAGTACTTTTGTTGTGAGAGACTGTGGATTTTTTTCAGTTAATGTGACATTTAACTTTGTTTTCTTTTTCTTGGAGAGGTGTTATGATGAACTAACAGTGTGTGTTAATGTAAATTCCCCAGAGAATAATCAAATTACTGAATGAATAGAAGCCCAAAGACACACTAACGTCTGCTGGTTTTATCAATACAGCATTTTACTGCATTTCCTCCAAACATTTGTTTAGAGGTTCTGCCCCCTTTTATTGTTCTTGCTGCTATGTGGGGGCAGACTCACTCAGGATGTTGTAAAAGGGCATCCTAAATCTACTGAAAAAAACAGTCTTACTGCAAAAGTGAAATTAACTCCTTTTTGTTTTTATTTCTTCTTATGAAAAAAAAAAACCTTTTGCATAATTTGTCATGTTAGTATTTGTCTCCTTGTGTTTTGCGTTTGCACAAGACAAGCAGGGAAACATGAAGGGCTCCTTCGTGCTTCGGGGTTAAGTCCCACTAGCACAAAATTTGTCTGTTTGCAAGATGAATTCCTCAATAGCTCGTAAAAATATGCGCCTTCTAAAAGGAAAATCATCCCACGAGTGAAGCGACGTGGGTAAGAGGATCTGAGGCGACTTCAAAGAGGACTTTCTCATTTGTTTCCAAAACCACCGAAGCCCAGACACTCTGGCCTGATCGCTATTAAAAAGCGTCCAGAAGGGCTCCAAGTTAAGGACTGGCACCTTTGTTTTTCTTTTCCAAATGCAGAACATCAATTTAAACAAAAATTAGATTTAACTGTTTTATTTAGTCTTTTTTTAATTTTCTGAAATCTGTTAGAGATACCCCTTTAATGGAAGCCATTTTTTTATTCTGTGAAGAGAATAAACTTTTTTATTTTATTTAAAATTGCTGAAACACACGTACTAATATCCCACATGGTGTTTTCAGTAACTGGAAGATCCCCGTCAATAAATCCTGGTTTTGTTTTGTGCTTTTCTGCAAATGGCTTTACAAAACTTCAAAGGGCAAATGAATTTTTTTCTCCCTACATTTTACTCTCAGAGAGGCTGTTATTGTGTGATTATAATGGGCCAAGATGGCACTGAAAACTCCAAAACACACACACATGGCTTATTTTTGGCCCTGATGGTTTTGTTCTTCCTGGACACTTACCGTAGCCATTAACCATGACCAAAGAGGCTTTACCTTTTACTCTGTAATTCTACCCTTATAAAAATAAAAAAGAGGATATTTTTGCTGGTTTTGAATGCAACCACTTTGTGACCAAACTGGAGACATTGATTTTGTCCTGAAGTAGGGCTTGATCTGGTTTGAAGTCCACAATTTGTTCCAAATGTGGCCTAAAACAAATACATATAAACATTATACTATACACAGACACAGGGAAATGGTCCACTTAGTGCTCCTGAGAGCGTCCCAACAGCACCTGGCACGCATTAGAAACTCAATAAGCAAAGTGGCAGACGTTTTACTGCCATATGGAAATTTCTCAAGCTTACACCTACTGAGCCCTCCCCAGACCCTCGCTAACCTCATCTATCCTTCCTCCCACTCATCTCGTGCCAGAACATCAGGGTTCCTGCTTTCTTCTCGCAAATGAACACAAGCTTAAAAACAAAAGCCCAACAAACTTCCTTCTCCTCCTTCAGGAATCACATGCCCGGACGCAAAACACACAGTCACCCCCTGAGCATGTGTAAAACTCCTGCAGGCCTGTGGCTCTTGAGTCTGGGTTCGGTCTGATAGCAGCACTAATGTGATGTGAGTGTGAGAGGATTGCTTTACTCTGGCAATATTAGGGGAATGGTGAGATGTTAGTTATGCTAAAGTGTCTTTTGACGTGCATGTTTGAGCGCTAGATCTGTGTGTGAGCAAGAACGAAGAGGAAAATGTGTAGAAGTGGAGCGGGTGGAGGAGGAGCTGGTGGTGGGTGGCTCTGGAGAATCTCACAAAAGCTCAAAGCTGGAATCCAGGAAGAGAGGAGGAGTGTGTGTTGTGTGTGTGTGCTGGACAGAGAGGAGGCTGTTCACGAGAGTTTTAGGGTGGGGGTCTAATCCTCCAGGCCTTCACCACTGACCGAGCACTTAACACAGGATCACAAATTCAGTCACAGCTGAAACCCTCCCTCTACACCGGCTGCCCCCCCTTTCTCTACAGACACCAACACAAACACACATTCAGTTTCACATTCGCCGTCTCCTTTGCCACCCCGCTGCTGAACCGGCCCCTCCATGCTCTTTTATTCCCCTGCTATCACCCAGATCCCAACTTCTGCCTCACAGCCAGCCACTGTCTGTCTCTGGGAGCTATCTCCAGCTTTTCATCACCTTCTCTAGGAAACCAAGAAAAGATATCCTCCACAGCCTCAGCTCGCTGCAGATTTATGACTCAGACTCCCATCACCATGACCCTGCTGTCTGTGCGCAGATGAACACACCAACAGGAAGGAATTTTGGCAGACAGACAGCTCCGAAACTCATGTGAGGATCACGGTATCATGCAAGCACACGCATGCACAGCTGACAAACAGCCTCAGCAGGCAAATTATACACTGTGCAGACAAAAACTATGACAAGATTATGCACAAAAACTCAGCTTCTCTGAGCGCACCAGGTGAGAATTCAGGCGCAGTGGTTTGGGCTGTGCATTTAAAGTTTTGTCTTAAGTGGGACTAGTGTCTACCTCATCTTAAGCTTTAAGATAGGAACGGAGTGAAGTGAGATGAACAAAAACTGTGTCTTGTCCATTTTTCTTCAGACAGCTCATGAAAAATGTTTGTTTGTTTGTTTGTTTGTTTTTAGAAAGTCATTAAAGTTGTAGACGTTTAAAAGTCTGACTCCCAAAAAATTCAGATGGTGATTTGCTTGAAAATCCAGGATGAGTACCTTTAGTAAAAGCAGAACTTTGTTTGAGTAAATAACTGATGTTTTGATAGTTGTGTAAATAGTTTTAACATATCTGAGCCCTTGTGCTATCCTCCTAGGCACTTTAACATTTCAAATCAAATCAAATCAACCTTTATTTATATAGCACTTTTTCAACAACATATGTCACTCAAAGTGCTGTGCATAAACAACAATAAAATTTAAAAACAAGATGACAAGACAAACCGTGCGACAACCCCCCCCCCCCCGCAAAAACACACACACACACATCAATAAATAAATAAATAAATGAATAAATAAATAAAAAAGTGATAAAATGATAGAATGTAGAGACCAGGCTTTGTCCTGACGTGGGGAAACAATATTTTGGGGACATGTCCACACCAGCGAGTTGGAGTTGGAGTTGGGTCATCTAGACCCACTAGACAGTGCGCTGAACCTTTTTTCTTCAATGATTTGTGAACCTCACTGGTGTCCATGGATTACATGAAATCTTTCCACCTTTATCCACCTTTGTCATGGTAGGGAGAACACGTCAATGTAAGGGGGGGTCATCTAAGATAGCACAAGGGTTACAAAAGAGGCTTTTAAAAAAAATTTGTTCCAAAGTCTCAAACAAACCATCTAAATTAATAACAAGTTTTAAACAATTATTTGTTTTTTTTATCCAATAATAACACTTGACTTGTTGACATGTTCTATAACCACCTTCATCTTTTATTAATGTAAAATCAGATTGCACTATTGCACTACTTGTTTTTTACAAATACAAAAAAAAAATACATCTTTTAACTATTTAATGTTTTGTTTGCTTATGATACTTACATATTCAAGTATTTGTAATAACCTTTTGTATTCAAACATACATCCCAAAAAAATATAATAATTAAAAACCACTGTTCTAAAAAAATGTCTGAAAAGTGTTGTTTTCCGTTAAAAGAACAACATCGAAAAAAAATAAACCCTTTGTTGAGTTCCCCCTCAACCTATTCTTTTTTTTTCTCGGATAGGTTTAAGCGTCTTCCTGCTCTTTTGACACCAATCCTCTGTTTTCTGTATTGCCACTTTTTGTGTGGCCTGCAAGGCAGAGTAGGTGGAAAGAGGTCAAAACAAGTACACCAGCCAAGGAAACACTACAGTATGCTTCAGAGCTTTTCCTATTAACCACTAGAAAATTCCCGGTTGCTGCCCACTACAACTGTCTCGGAAAATTTAAATGCAATTTTCTTTCCAATGCACAAACTATTCCGTCTCTGCTGTTGAGGTATGCTTGCCTACACAAGCTAGATTCTCAGTGCACGCTCTCTTCACACGTCAGGGGCTGAGCTGGAAATATCTTGAGCGGAACTTGTGCCGACACAATTGCTTTAAGTTCATAAATATTCAGGGACATTGCTGTGGATTACCTTCGTGTTGGGCTGGGAAAGAACATCTAGTTTTGTTTAGCAAGTGAGAAATATGAAGAACATGCAGGTAGCATTGGTTCCAAGGACAAAGCTCAGTTTGACATCGGCTGAAATCAAAGGTTCAGGATGAATAATCACCGGAGCTGGTCCAATAACAGAATGATTGATTGGCCCATAGCCCCTCACTGTCTGAGATAACATTGTTCAAAGTGTTCAAACACAGCGTCAACACAGTGTCTCCCTTGTGGGCTCCATTCTGCCTTCATAACCGTAGTCTCTGTGTTGACCCTTGACATTTCAGCGTGTCCAGCTGCAAAATGCAGCTTTCTATGTGGTTGCTGACCCCGAGGGTTTGTAATAGTGGCAAGCAGCGGCACATGCCGTTTACTGTGGGTTACTGAAGGTCACAATGAAAAAGGCTGCAGAAACAAGCCTGGAAATGAACTTGCCTGGAGGAATCTTCTGCTGTTTGGAATCATATCAGAAATCTGTGATGGAGCAGTTACCACTCCAATATGTGATGCAGAAGACTCACTGTAAGCCACCGAACGAAGAAGAGGTCAATAGTTTCAGTGTCAACTTTTCATGAGCATTAAATAACAACAAATCATCTCTTTTTAGTTACTGTCAGTCAAGAGAAAAAAAAGTAGATTTTCTTCCCCCCTCAGTGTCCAGATCTACGTCAGCTCTCCCTGAGGTAGTTAGTCATGACAAAGCTTCAAACCACAGCAGCACATGGTTTCGGTTTAGCTCTTGCTACCATTCAACATGGCCCCCATCCTGCCGCATGCTCTCCCTGTACAATCGCACAACTTGCACATGACTTGTCATAGCCAAAGAGGACAGCACATAATTGAAAAAAGGGCTGCTTTACCATAATTTGGTGCCTGATAGGCAATGTCAGCTACATCCCTGAATAAAACAGAGGTCATACTGTGGTCTGTCCTTGTTCTGCTTTGTGTCTAAATGAAAGTATTGTTGTTTTGCAAAGCTGAAATTGGTTAGAAAGTCACTAAGTGAGTTTGTTTGGTTTGCTGTTTCCTTGGCCTCCTGGTTATTATGCATGGTATCAAAGAACCTGGCAAGACTGTGGTCATTTAGTGTCCATCTGTGTGTAGGCCAGGTTCTTGTTAACTTACTGTGGGATGTTAAGAGGTGTGAGTGCACGCTAAGTTCTTATGGTTTAACATATGTGTAATGCAACTAAAGCCCTTCGTTATCCTAGCATGACACTGACATTGTGTGTCATGCTAGGGTTTCACCCTTCAGACCTCATGATTCTGGATTATTAAAGATGCTACTTAGCAATGTTAAGACGTTGTTGTTTATTTTTACAAAAGAAGTTTCATCAAAAAGTAATGAAACAACTGGCATGTGAATGGAGTTTTGTCTGAAAAGAGTTATAGCTTTATAGTTATGCTCAAGACGGTCTCACATTTGAGTTCAAATACACAACCCTGGGAGCAGTGTGTTTACCCGGCTACTCCTCCCCGCGGGCGGTCCAGTCTAATCAACTCACCTTTTTAGTGTCCTACTTAAGTTCCAGGTGTGCGGTCCAATCCCTCTTCTTCCATATCCGCGAGCTCTGCTTCCACCTTTGAGCTCCGTTAGGGGTAGTTTAATACCTAAAGTTTTCTATGGAGATTTTCGTTTTATGTGTCTGAACAGAGCCTTATGCCAAACTAAAAGAAATATGGAAATAAATCTACTTCACTGCATGAGTTGTCTGACTGAAAGGCTTTATCAGAAACAGTTTGTTCTATTTCATTGCAATAAAGTCCTCGACAAGTGATGCCACAACTGAAAAAAATGTATCTTCTGATTTGGTAGTTGTCTGGGCATCACCTAGAAAAATAAATCAGACTATTTCTGTTTGCCTCAAGGCTCTAACTCGTCCTTACGCTTACAAGTGATTACATCATTGTGTAGGGAAAGTATTGCTGTCATGATTAACTTTCAATAAATCAGATATGAGTCACAACAAGTGAAGACGTTTTAGTGGTAGGCAACTGATCCCATATGATCATAAAAGCCTTTTGTCTGTATATTTCTGACCTTTGCCATCAATGATACAGTGACAAAAATGGTGGAGTTATATGAAAAAGAAAGTAAACCTTGTTTCAATAGGATTTCAGGGCATTATAAAACAAATCTGTGAAATTTCACATGTTAATTTTTGTAAATTTAACATTACAAAGTAACGAAACATCACTAAAATATTCTATCATTATTTATTACAGAAAGCTAAACCACAAAGGAGGCGTGATGTCTGAAACAGCTTGAAGATTAATTTCATTACCCTTATGTGTTTGGTCATTACAAACTTGGTGTTATGCAATGTGGGAACCCTTTAATTTCAGAAATACAAACAGAAACCAATGAATGGCTTAAATTGCTTCAGGTTTTATTATTGCAATTATGTTGACATTTAAAAAATGTATACTTTTATATACAATTTTACAGCAGCAAAATATCAGTGTTTTGCCTTATTTCATCCAAGTTGTACTGGATTCAACAGCTTGTTTTTAATGTGTTGAGAATGCTTTGATTGTCAGACTAGTATTTTTTAATGCTTATCAGATAATTTCACATAGAAATCTTTCCCCAACACATCACTTCTCCATGCTTACTTCTTAACATTCAGGGTAAATGGTGAAAAGCCATGTCCCCATCCATGTTTCAACTAGATTTTAAATTGGAATGGTGTGATATTGTGTATTTCTATAAGTAAAAACAAGTTATTAATTAATTCAAGTTATAGCTTCAAAAAGTTCCACTGCATGTGATGAATGAGCAGATCTTTGTCAGAGAATGTTTTTTGCACACTGAGACATGTGATCCAAAAGCCTGAACACAGACAAGCAGTTTGCACATGGCAGAAGAGATGAATGGATGCAGTTGTGATGACACATACGTATGCACACAAACACACGACTGTAGCCAGCCAGCAGTTGACAGACAGCAGCATACAAGAGGTGGTCAAGTTCAGGCACTTTCCAAGCTCCAGTGTCCTTTACACAGTGACACGGCTTCACCCAAAAAAGCTCATTAATATTGGTGAAATGAATGTTTTAGGTGTCTTAACATTTTTTTTTTTAATTATTGAGATAACTTTTTCAAATGTCAAGGTCTTCCTTACAAACATAATAGTTGCTTTTGTGCTAAATATTTCCATGGTTGCATAGACGCAGAGAAAATTATGAGTTATTCCTTAACTCCAGCAGTTCCAGATATCTTTATGACACAAATATGCACATATATCCAGAGTCCGTCATTCTGACAGCACACACTTCCTCTTCATTCAGTTCCCTCATACCTGCTCTCAATACAAACAGAAAGCAGGAGACGCTCTGCCAAGGAGCTATCAGTCAAAATGAGTGCCTCAATAGTTTGTTATGAGCAGGTGAAACTAAAAGAAAAATGTGACGGCAATGTTCTATGAAAACAGACTAAATTCACAGCTGACAAAATGCTGGCAGACATAATGAAACAATAACAGTGTCTGCAGCATCAGCCAGGTCAAGGTACTCTGATGCTTCAAATGTGCATCCACTGCATACCGCTTTTGCTCTTCCTAAGGGTTTGCAGAGATCCTTAGCGACCTTAATGATCCATTGGTCTCTTAAAGACCCACTCTCATGTTTTTGGTGTTTTCCCTGATTCGCTCCATTCTGATGCATCTATTGGCAGACAAATAGATCTTTGTACGTCTTTGTTTTCCTCGTCTGAGCTGGCATCTGGCTCAAAGCTGTAAGACTGGTTAGCTCCAATATTTCTCACCATTATTGTTGCACCAGATGTAAGGGGCTGTAAGCTAGGGGGAGCGTGTGCAAACCAAGGGATTGTCAGGAAACTTACTATTGAGTACGGAAATATATTTTTCTAACAGGAATGATGGGAAGTCAGAGTAACCTTACTCTGCACCAATAGCCTCGTCCACTTTCTAATGAAATGTTACTCTGCAGAAACTATGTCCCAGAAAACAACACAGGCTTTTTGATTTGGGCTAAAAATGGGGAACACATTAAAAATAGATCAAAAGATGATCAGAAAGGAACTTTAACTGATAAGAAAGTACTTAACCTGTCTGCAAACATTGTATGTGTAATGGGAGAAGACCATTCAAGTACCAAACTGATCAAGAGCAGGCTAATTAAAAGAAAGATAAGTCACAGGGAAGAGCAAAAGAGTGTGTGCATTCACAAGAATAGCTAATTGTAAGTGTTGTTGTTTTATTTTTGTGTCCCGTGCTGTAAATCACCTATAGAGTGTTTAATGACTTTGCACAGTGCTCTCTCTATCCAGTACCCCTCTCATGACTCACTCACAGGTCTGTCACCCGTGGCTGTTTGAGTGATCTCCGCATGGACGCTGCTGAGGTGCTTAGGGGGGCATCTGGTCTTTTTCCCCTCTCAGTTGCTGAAATATAAACACCCAAGTTGCCTGGATTTGCCAAATGAGCACCTGGTATTTCAAAGTAGCCTCCCGGCTGGGACTGGGATTTTATATTTTTTTTAAGTTGGGGTGGGAGACAAGGCTGTTCTGCATTATGTAGACCTACACACTCGGAGGCTTGCAAACACACTTGCTGTTGTTCACCTCGAGCATTTAGTGTTAGCAGAGGCACGAGGTGAGACAGTCCAGCGGGGCCACACACGCACACGTATGTACACTCACTCTTGTGACTTTTGGATTCACGCACACTCTGAAATCGTGCATGCACACACCACTCTGTCATTCTCTCACCTGGCTTCGTGTTTAGTCTGAATGCAGTGTAATGGTATACTGCAGGATTACTGTGACCCTCTGAGGTGCTGCGGCTCAGAGGCGTGGTGTGTGTCAAGACGTCCATCCGGTCCCAGCGGTTTACAGGGAGCTGCCAGCGGAACAGTTAGCTGCACAGAGCTAAGCCAGGGCTCAAACCGTCCATCTGTTAATCTGACCAAAGAACAACAAAAATAAAACAAAATGTCCCTTTCACAAAAGGAAAAATAAAAAAAAGAAAGCAAACAAATCAAAACGATGACTTGTCAGGTGACTTACAAAAAACTGTTATTTGTCTTTTAAGCTTGAAAAAATTCATGGCATATTCATCACATTACGTTAAAAAAAAAAAAAAAAAATATAGAGACTTTTGGAAATTTAGAGGTCACACATTCCAAAATGGCTCTACTTTGTTTCACATTTGTTTGTTTTTTCCTTTGTTATATTTTTCCCTAATTTACGAGGACTCCATAAAGTAATATATTTTTGTAAATTTGAGAATTTGTCAAATATATCATTATAAATGCAGGATTTTCGACAGTTTGGATCTTTTTTTTAATTAATTAATTAATTAATTAATTAATTAATTAATTTTACTTTGGTTGTTGTGCAACTGCTTGACTACTTCTCATCAATCCTAAGAGGACTGTGTGAACAGAACTTCATGTGTTTGTATTTAGATTTTTACAGTTTGAAATGTTTTTTACCAAAAAGAAGAACAAATAAGTTAAAGTTTGCAGACGTTTTGTTTTATTAGGCGGTGTAGTCCAAATTTCCATGAAATGACATTAATATAACCTTTTTGTTTCACACAAAATAACAGTTGACATTGGTCGTCAGGTGTATGTACATCCATCAATTGTTTTGGGGATAGAAGGCCCCTGGTATCCTGAAGAAGAAGTTCTGGAAAAGCCATATGTATAGAAATACACACGGCTGTCTTTACTTTATAGGATAAAAATAATAAAACTATGGAGATTTCAACTTGTGTTGATCAAACTAATAGCAAAAACATGTTTCTAGAAGGTTTGGTTCATGAATGATTTAATATCCTACTTATCTTTTTTAATGTTCAAATTTTGAATGTTCAGAATACCAGAGTTAGCAGACTATAATAAAAGACTATAATAAGAATTTAAAATGTAAACCCAGTGATAAGCCTTTTTCCTGCTACTTTTATGACCTTCTCTATAGTGAAGATAAACCACTCCTACTGAAATGTGTTTTACTTGATTTTTTAAACCACTTAAATTAATGTTAAATGTAATACACATTTTTCAACACATACCGGCCTGTATAGTTCTTATCGTTTCATTTAAAAATAGTCTCTTTTGAACCCCTGAAGATCCTGACTGAACCTTGGCGACGTATTATTTGCGTGGGGGGAAAAAAAAGAAACAGGGACGTTACTGCAGCTTTGAAATTTTGAAACTGGTTTCCTTGTAAAAAGAATGGGCTGACAGTTATTTAAAGTAAAAAGACACATTTTACATTCAGTTTCCTCATCTTTTCTGAAAACGTCTCATGGAAGACAAAGGCAGAGACCAGAGAGCTCTAATTGGCCTCGAGTCTTTTTAGTCACTCCCCTAACCTCCTAAAATGGAAATTATGGTTTCTTTTTTGTGGTGTAACTGGTAGACTGTTGCTTTTGGGACTGATTCATGTGCATTTGATAACAGACTGCGTCATGCCCTTTCATGCCTCTGCATTGACATCGAACGGCCAAGACTGGCTGCCTGTCATCACCAAACACTAACACATCCTGGCCCACGCCCAATCAGACCTGAATGAGGCATCGTGGGTAAAACATGACGTGTCTAGTGTCTCTTTTTAGCACGGCATACACATTCCACGACAACTGATCATCAGTTCAAAACCCCTGAGCTCTGGAGTTTTGTGTACTATTTATGAACTCGTCTATATTTAAAAAAAAAAAAAAACTAAATGAGTGAGACAAGTGTCTGATGTGTCAGGATGTGCATTAAATAAAACTTTGATTTTAAGTTTGTTTTCTAATACATTTTTTATGTCGTTTAGGAAAAATGTTTGTCAGCAATTAGTTGCACTCTTTCCTTAAGATTTTCAGGAAACTTCTGAAAGAATTTCCTCCCTACTGCGGAAAACATACATTTAAACTTTGATGGGTGTTTTTCTACAAAAAGCTGCCACTATTAGAAAAACAGTACATTCAGCAAACAAGACTGAAGAAATCCGCCGATAAAAGAAGTGACAGAATTACCTTCAGTACTTTAAAATCTGATCTCTTTTGTGTCATTTTCATGAGTGATAGGATCAGAAGATCCTTGCAAAGTTATACATAAACACCCAAAGATTTTATGGAATCTAGTCTTGCTTTCTCCAGGCCATTGCCACTCTGTCACCTGTCTTTGTCTTCCTTATTTTCTCCCTTTGCCCTTCCTCTTTTTCATCAAAACTTCCCCAAACAAGAAGTGTGTGTGATCTCTGTTGTGCTGGCGGCAAAGGTGCTCTAGATTAAAACGAACTTCAAAAATTGAATTCACACTCGATGAAACAAACAGATTTGCATGTGTTCATCCACCTGAGACGAGCTTGTCAGCTCCGGGCAAAGAACCCTTCCACCTCTGAACAGACTAATGTGCCAAACTAATTATTAGGTTGTTATTGGAGAAATATGTCAGAGAGTTTGAGGAGAGAGAATGTGAAGCTGTGTGACCTCAAGCCCAAAACAGGTCGAGGTCTTTTGTGATTGAACAGAATCGGGTCATTTTTCAATCTGACAAAATTCCTTTTTTTGTGCACGTTAATGTATGTTTAGTTTAGTTTAATAAAATAATTAGAGGGATGCTATCACCTTAAAGCATTACATTGTCTGGTGGTACAATTTTGTATTTTACAAAACAAAACAACAACTATATATTAGAAAGTGTTTTGGTAGTTGGTTTGATTTCTGAGTCTTTTACTTTCTTTCATTTATCACCAGAGGATGTCCCTCAGTTCATTTTTATGATATAAAAATTGCTGTCGTGTGTATCTCAATGAAATGCTTGAACATTTATGCTGGGTTTGTTTATTTAAGGCATCATCTCCACGTCTTTCCAGTAGTACATGCAGCATCCCTGGGTGATCTATCTGTATTCAATAGCAATTCCTGCTACGGTTCATGTTATCCTGCGCTGCAGCAGGGCTTGCTAACCCACTGTTTTGTTGGCCTTGGTGTCAGCCTCCCTGCTGGTTGCCTGTAGGAAAGCAAGGGATTGGTTGAGCATCGGCTACTACAAATAAACCGACCACTGTCTTAGAGCATGCTGGAAAAGCTCAGGGGAACCACTGCAGGCAGACAGGCTGACTTGTTTCCTCCTATTCTCCGTCCCTTCTGCTTTTTACCAGACAGAGGTCCCATCTAAGCAGGAATTTCACACCCTATTGACAATGTGGCTTCTGTCAGCTGCTGCTTCAGCAACCATTAACAGGGGCTCATCCTTCCGTCTCCTTCTTGTTGCCCTCTCTGTCTCTTCCTGCCTGATTCTAATCCTTCAAGGGGGGTTCTACCCCCCTCAAGCTGTGAAAAGAAAAGTCAGGATGCAAAGTTTAAAAGCAAGGGCTGATGGTTGGGAAGAGATGAGTGGCTATGGCTCAGCTTTGTTGTTTTGCCGCTCTGTTGGCTTGGGAGGGGGACTTCTAAAAATGAAAGCACTGAAATTTAACAAAATGATAAGTGACAGTCAGGATGGAGGACATGTGACTATCCTAGAAAACATTTGAACAGCTGCGCACACAGACAGAGAGGTAAATTATAACTTCCAAATAGCGTTTTACTCACTGGGGTGCTAAGCAGTCATTTTCTGCTTTTTCTTTTCTCACAGAGTTTTAGGGTTCCAGGAAGTACAAACAAAGTCATGAAGTGAGGCATTTCACTCCAGTCCTGAGAGTTTTCTTAATACTTTTGTCATCTTAGTAGCAATTTATGGCAAACATGAACATAGGCAGCTGGTTGTTGTGAGAAATTGTTGTAATAAAAGTAACTGTACTTTTTGTAATTTTTTATTTGTTTGATTGAGCAACAAGTTCAAAGACAACATTTGCAGCAACATTATAGGTTAAACTTTGAAACCAAAGCTTAGACAGAGCTCTCATTTGATTAGTTATGATTCTTTAGATTCACTTTGCATCATACAAAAGTCAAATGAACCCAGTGCTGCTTTTGGAGGAGTCTGTGAACTCTGCTATTCCTGTTCAAACAAGTTCACGATAATTACTAGTATGTTATTAGGTTTGCCCTGGACAGACTTCTTTAACAAAACGTCATTCAGGCATGACTAACTGGCATGCAAGGAGTGCCTCAGCAATTTCATGTTTGCACAGTGCTTGGAAACGCACATTCGAGCAACTGCTTCCAATTAAAAGTCAACGTATATGCACATAAACCCTTGTTTAAGGCTTCCACATCCAGAACTCATCCAGTTATGCAACACTACACAAGTTTTTAAGTCAGATCGTGGGCTCTACGTGCAAATCAGGTGTTCATTGATCACACGGGGAAAGTTCAACCAGTTGCCATTCCGCGATTTAGTTCAAGTTCAACTTTTAAGCACTAAATCGCGAAAACGCTGAACTTTGACTAATCAGGAACTCAGATTTGTGATGAATGGGTAGCGTTGTTTTTTAAAACACAAAAACTGTTGTAAACATGATCACAAAGGAGAAAGCAATAACTGCTGTTATTACCGACCGGAATTATATGACACCAAGTCTTTCAAATAGAGCTGTGGAAGAAAAAGCCTGGGTCAAGATTCAGATTTGAACTGCTTAGACATTTCATACCAAGCTTCTTCCAACTGTAGGTAGTGGACAAGCACTAATAAACAGTAAAAAAAAAAAAAAAGAAGAAGCCCTTCCCTCCCACCGTCTGTGCGTTTAAAACGCCGCGTGTCGCATGTTGTTAACTTTGCAACATGCGGCCGATGTGAATGTAGCTTCAAGCATCGCTACACAAGTTTTTAAGTCTGTTTCCAGGCTCCACTGACAAAAGGCTGCAACTGAACATGAGCTGAAAGTTACACCGGTTGAAATTTGAACAACCAGTTTAAAGAAGGTTTTATAAGAGGCTTTCCCTCATTACCTTCTTTTATTATTATTCCAACAGTATAAAGTATATGACCGATTGAATTGCTGTGGATTTCTACACTGAAAAACTGGACCATGAAATCCTGACTGACAACTGTTACATTGTTAAGAAGGTCATGGGTTATTTTTCTGATTGCTGTAGTCCCACTCTTCTTGTCTGGTGCTGATCTAGTCTGTTAAGAATGAGGGAAGGTCGTCTTTCCATTCTGTGGTGAAATCCAAAGATAACATGAACTGTAACAGTGAGGGTTCAAGGGGAAGAAGATTGTTCAGTATTTTGCTGTCTCTCCAGGTTCTTAATAAAACATAGCAGAAATTACAATAGAAAGCAGATTCTCTGCGCTAATTAATCCCAATGATGAAGATGTTTATTCTTTACAAGAAACATGTTTTAGAAGTATGCCTTCAGATAATAATAATAATAATAATAATAATAATAATAATAATAATAATAATAATAATAATAATAATAATAATAATAATAATAAAATTAGAAAAGTAAAAGTGTTATATCAAAAGAGAAAAACTCTACATGATTGTACTTTTGCAGGGAGGAACCTTGATTCAGTGGACTAGGAGTGTCAAAAATGTCTCTCATCACATGTAAGTGTTCCTTCCTGAAAGGGAAAGGTCACATCCTCTGCTGCAGTGGCATGTGTGCTTCCAGTAAGTGGAGTGTGGCTTTCTTCTGTGTGTTTATGTGCTGGTGTAAACAGCGAGACTGAGGAGGTTAGCACTGGACTGTAGGTGTTTATTTTACATTTCACCTAGCAATCTGTGGTACGTGCTGTGATTGATAGACTTGCTAAAATAACCTTAATTCAAGGTGCAGTGTGTTGGCTTTGTGATGGAAATGTGTCTGGTTGCAAAGCAATATTCTATAAAAATAGTCTGGCTTTTTCTTCCCTCTTCTTTTTATTAGTGAAGTGTCTGAGTTTCATAGCAACCCTCGATGATGTGAACACAGTGGAATCATAGTAATTTTATTTTACTGGCTTGTGCAGTCTTGTAAACTATAATTGTTTAATTGTTATAATATTATTTTGTTTCTATTTATGGGTTCACTTTGAGGTTGTATTGAAGTGGTAAACTATAAAAAAAAGATAGAATTTCCTTCACATTGATGTATTTTTTAAACTTGATTTTTTTTGGACAATATTTAAAAACATCATTTTTTGATTAGCCCCTTTTTGGACAAAAAATTTGATTGCACATGAATAATTTTAATTTACATCAAAATGATTATGCATTTAATCTAGTTGCCAAATTATTAGTTGTATCCTGTGTTGAAGTTCTGCTTAAGTAAGATTCAAACCTAACTCTCTCATGTGGTATGCTGCTTGAAGCTTGACTAAGTCCATATTGCCATGGAAACAGAATATTTTGGTCTCATGCAAGCATTTTTATTTTTTTTTTGCTTCTTTTCAGGACAGACGGTTAACATCTTTTTTATGGGGAAGCTCTTCCTGGATATCTGAGGGCGAGGGATTTTAGTAGTGTTGCATTTACTTTATCTTAAACCTGATTAAAGATGGAGTCAGGGATAGCAGGGGAAGCAAAATGAAATTTGTTGAGAGGGAAAGAGTTAATTAGTTTAATAAGATTTGGGAGACGGGGAGTGGTCGGTGCAAAAAGGTGAGGAGATGGGGGAGATGCTCCTGCCTTTAGAGCGGTTATTGTGCCGTCATGTGTCTCTTGGTACATGCCAAGGGTACAAGGAAAGCGCTAATCTGACAAATTGAATGAGGAGGGGTGTGGGCAGGGGAGTGGGACTTGGGTTCCCATCTCTGGAATGAAAAAAACAAATTAAATTCTCCAACCTTTGGAATTGTCTCAACTTCTAACCTGACCGCCACTTCTTAAATGATGCTGTAGCCTGTGTTGAACCATTTATTCAATATAGAAATGTAAAAAGGGCCAATTTTAAGCAGCATTTTGTAAAGCGACTTAATATAAACGCTGGTCTATTTTAAAATTAGACTGTATCCTTGCTGCTTGGGGTTCCTGTGCCAGTACAAGCACACAGAGAAGCCTCACTGTTATTATTATTTTTTTTCCAGGGACATTTGTAGCAGCCAAGCCTCAGGTGTAAACATACACAGTCCTGGTGGCTCCTTGTCGGCGCCTCCCAGCAAGAGAGTCACCTGCATACTAATGCTAAAGTAATCAAAGAATGATTTAAGTGACTGACTTCACTTTGCTGTTCAGGATTCTAACACACAACTGCAGGTCAAGTAGCTGAGAGTGAGTCATTATGTCTCACAGCTGAACTTCAAAGAGTATTTTGCATTTTTCTAATTATCCTTTCTAATTATTGTGGTCTTTAATGCAACACTAGTAGTAACAGAACACTGACCAACAAATACATTGCAATTACCGGTTATGAGTAATCCCTGGAAACAAAACTCTAAACAGTAGCTTTGTGCGTGCTGGAGTGAATACAGAGTTTCATCTTGTACTGCAAAAACACTCTAAGGCGAGTAATTTGTGTTTAAATGTACATTTGCATGGTATGTAAAAGCAGACCTTCTTCATGTGTATCTGTACTACTTTATTCTATCTGGCCTGATATTTAATAATAACCACAACGCTGCAGGGAGAGCATTTACTCATTGGAAAGATGTTGGCCATGTATTGACCCATGACCCAAACGTGGTTAATCGATAATGGTTATTCATTAATGCCTTGACATGGGCAAATCAATAAACAATCAATCTCCGATTCACCTTAAAAAAAAAAAAAAACATCACATCATCAATAAAGTATTCCTTATTTGTCTTCCCTCCCAAGAGTAAACAGATCTAATCTTGCTTAGCTTCCAAGATTACTATTATTTACAGTGAAACAGTGAAACAAAAAGCAACATATGGTCAGAAAACCATTTGACCTAAAACCCCCATTGACTGCCAATGTTTTAATGCTTAAGTATGGATTATACTCATATAGTGCTTTACTACCTAGGGCCAAATTGCTTTACAGTCACAGTCCCATTCACCTTTGCACACACGCAGTATATCCCAGATATCCCAAAACTAAAAACATCAGGAAATGTGTGACCCTGCGACAGACCTTGCTTTAAGGTCCAAAGAACTTCACAGTCACAGTCTCATTTCCACACTGATGCCTTACAATGGAGACAACCTAAAACCACCAGGCAATGTGGGGCTTGTGTTTCTGCCAGGCAAAAGTGAGATAAAATACAAACTTGTATGTTTAAAGTTATTTTTATGGTCATTATGGGTTAATTACACATGGGTTAAAATACAGTTGATGACTTTTTATACAACCATCTTTATGGTCACTGGTGTTTGTCAGATTGAAAGTAAACTCAAGAAATGTCTGAGTTATTGTAGACTTCACAGAACTTTGTTATTGTGCCATAAAAAGTCTGGCAATTTGCTACACTGTGCTGAAAGAACAGCAATGAGAACCATAGAAAATATTGATACACTGTCACACAGATAAACCCTGAGTTGTACCTTTTTTTTAAACTTTTTTTCATATCTACACATTTTTCTTTTGTTTTTATGTCTTGCAAAGTGTGAAAAATACGACTGAAGTGTGAAGCCTTTCATAGCTCATACCACTTCTGTACAACATACATCAGTTTAATCTGCCAATGCTGTGAATGGATGCTTGTTTACGTGAAAGCTGCAGTTTAAACTAGTGTTATGCCCCTTTTTATGTTTAGGGGGCCTAGAGGAACATAATATAAAAGTTATGTTTTGCCCAAACTTTAAACTAATAACAAAAACACCAAAAGAGTGTCTCCATAAAAAATACATTTACAAGAAAACAAGAAATAATAATGGACTTAAAGATAAAGCGAACAGCTTCAGGTTAAACCAAGGCCAAAATAACAAACAAAACCCCACCTAACTGAAATCCAAAATCTTTCCTGCAAAAGAAAAGGGGGAAAAAAGGACAAACACTAACATTAAGACTAACATAAAATGAAACATATATGTAAGAAAATGGCAGTTTACCCTTACACCTTCAAAAAATATAACCAACACCAAACACTAGACTACGTAACCACAAAACACCACAAAGACCTACAGAGTTCAACACAGACTACATATCAAGTGGAGAAGAGCACCACACTGCACAGGAAACAGGTTACATCAAAGCTCCCTTCTAGCAGGCTGGAGGCTGACACAGTTCTTTTAAAGGCTCCGTTCCATCAGCTTGGGTCCATTGGGAGCCACCCCTGTCCTGCACCACACCTGTAAATGATCAGAGACGGACACACAAGGATCTACAAAAACACAGAAGTCTTACTTTGATTGAGATAAAATACACAAAACACAGAATAATGGGGGACCTTTCTGTGTGGAGTTTGCATGTTCTCCCCGTGCATCCGTGGGTTTTCTCTGGGGACTCCGGCTTCCTCCCACCGTCCAAAAACATGCTTCATTGGTTAATTGGTCACTCCAAATTGTCCATAGGTGTGAATGTGAGTGTGCATGGGTGTGTGATATGTGTGACCCTGCGACAGACTGGCGACCTGTCCAGGGAGTCCCCTGCCTTAGCCCATAAGTGGCCAGGATAGACTCCGGCAGCCACGTGACCCCGAAAGAGACAAACGGAAGATGATGAATGAACACAGAATAAAAAGAAAACAACTAAACTAAATACACCCACAGCCGTGAACGTAGTGCCATTTTAAAAGTGATGCAAAAGAATTCTAATATTTTGACAAAAAGAACCCTTTTCCATTTCTTTCCTGTTTTTTCGAACTCAAACAATTAACAGGTTTCTTCCAAATCTACATAGAATGACATTTCTGGGTATTTAAGTTTACACTTTTACAGCTTTAATAACAGTCATGTCGGAGAACTGCAAAAAGTAATACGCTGATGGTAATGGTACTCGCCTCACTGATTTGTTCTGGCTAGATAATATAGTGTGGCACACGTTGCAAATTGCATGTTTCCACCTAGAATTAGCCAGATGAAAGGGCTGGTATCAGACCAGCACCATCATTTGTCAGTGCTCTCATTTGTCAAGAAGATGTTCCTACAGCATGGTTGTTTCTACTTTTATCAGATCTGTGGTGCATCAGGTAATCCCTCAGTTTTATATTTTGCAACTTAAGTCGAGGCAATGTTTAATAAAACATGCAAATGGACTTTTTGAGACACTTTTATCAGGAGAGATTTAATTAATAATGTAGATTACATATTGTTGATTCAATTAACTTTTTTTAACTTAATTATTTGAACTTCTTAAGATGACTTAAGTCAAAAAGGGATAAACATGTAACAAAAACAAAAAATCTGTTCATTAAGAGTTGCAAATAATCTCCACTTGTCAAGGGCTTAACCTGTTCATTTTCCTGAAGTTTCATTGTGCCATTAGGAAAAATGTTTGCCTCAGCAAACTTACAAACAATCAGTATAAAGAGCTCTGTGGCAAACTGAGCAAAGACTTTAGATGGCGAGAGTTCATCAAAAAAAAACAACTATGAAAGAATAATGGCACAAACACAAAAAAATAATAACAAGTCAAAGTAAGATTGGAGTCATCTAAGATATTTATAAAGTCATATTTTCAGAAACCACCTGTACCTATAAAATATGCATAAAGCTGTAACTTTTATCTTTTTTGAGGTTGTTTAGATATAAATGTTATTTTTGCATTTTTATATTTTCTTTTCATATTTGTTGGGCTTTTATGTCCGCAGTATGTCCTGTCACATTTGACTGGCTTGCTTGACAGCTAAACTCACGCTAACGTCATACTGCTGCTGTCAAAATCATTTACTGAAATCTTTAGAAAGGATTAGTTTCAACCCACTCTACATACACATCTGTCCCATTACACACACAACAAGACTATATGTGTGCTTGGTGGTTGCCAACAGGGTGGTGGAGATCAATGGCTGAACCCAAAAGGAACATTTTCAAAATGAATTTACAACTTTGGATTTAAATGTCTAATTGGAGGCTCAATGTGGATTTGTCATTGAAAAGTAAACTATTTTGCTTGCTGTGCTGTAAACCGAGGGATAGAAATAAACATAAAATTTGGTTTTTAACACATACAACCAGCACCTTTGATTTAACATGTAATTATTCATTATTCATGTTTATGTGCGTGGACCGTGTGACTGCTTTGTTCCAAGTTTGATCCCATCACTTGCACGAAGGCTTTATGGTTCTAGCCCTTCCCTGAAATGTAGTCGCCTTGGATGTAATTCGTCTGTGAACACAGTCTGTGGGGTTCAGCAGCTGTAGTAAGCAGAGAATGAGACATACAGGACATCCTGGCGACCAAGTGGCTCCCCTTCCTGCTTCATCTGTCACCCTGAGTTTTAGAGGCCATTCCCTGTTGTGTCAGTCTGTTAAGAGCACAAATCTGTTAGATATTGTAAGACCAGTAACCCCTGACCATTTGTGCCAGTTGGACTTCACAGGACCAAACATACAAAAGGCATTGTGGGTTTGGTCAGACTATTTAGGAGGATCCCATTGTCATATAGCTATTTTTATCATCCTTAAGCTGTACTGTCAAACATAACCTCGCTTAAAACTCAATTAAAAAGTAAAATTGGCTGAAGCTTGAGAGGAATTGTGTAGTTCTTTGTCAATTGTGTTCTTACGTTTTCTTTTCCGGTTGACTACATTCATTTTATATTAATAAATGGAAATGCAACAGTCCAATAATTCCATTCTCCAGGTATGGCCAGTATATTATTCCTTTGGGTCTTGAAAAAACACGTCAAAAATGTAAAGAACAAAAGCTCTGAGACAACAGGCTCTGAGACCATCAAATATAAGAAAATCTCCTCTCTAGAGTTAAAAACAGCAAAAGCATTAGATTTAATCCCTTCCAAATGTTGGATCAATGGTCAAACAGAGAAAAAGAATATATCTTATCCTCAAAATAATGTCTACTTTACATTTCAAAAGCAAGACTCCCCCAACTTGTTACATCCTGGTTAACAGTTAATGCCTAGAAGCAGGAGGCACATGGCAGTCTTTTGAGGTTAAATCCCTACATGTTAGATTGCTGGATGGTGTTGGGATGGAAGTGATGAAATCAGCAGGAGGGGATGAGAAAGGAGACAAGGATAAAGGCAGTGATATGAAGGCTACTTTCTCACAAGATGTCACAGCAAGTGATTGCTATCAACGAACCAAAGAGATAAGCAAAGGAGTGTTTAGTGGATGGACCCAGGAGATAGCATCTTAGACATCTGTAAACACTATATGTATACAAATGCCTTGAAAACAGCAATTTTGACAGGAAATGTTCTTTAATTCATTTTTTCGTAAGATAAGTAATTGTAATTGATCATAATCTGATGAGATGGATCAACAAAGACGAATACATGACTGGTAAAACAAACGGCTGCTATCTTATGGCACACTATTTCCCACAGGAAATGGCACCATAAAGCTGCTGTGTTTGCTCTGTCACCTCACAGCATCCTTGTTCAAATTGCCGCAAAAGTCTATGGGTGTGGAAATCACACGTTCACATTTTGTTTTGCCGGTAGCTTCCTTTAAAGACCCACTCCAATAAAAATCATGTTTTTGGTGTTTTTAACATGTTCATATGGCATTTTTCTGATGATGGAAGAAGAAAACATTCAAGCTTAAGCATGCATTTCTGAGTATTTCTTTATCCAAATTGTTTGAATCTGGAGCGGACGAAAAAATGCAGTTTGAGAGATGCTACATTTGGCAGGCCAGAAACTCCCTGATACACTCCATTCTGATCCATCTGTTCTCCTCATCCAAGCTGGCTTCTGGCACAAAACCATTTGGCTGGATGGCTCTTAAATTGCTCGCCATTTTTGTTGCACTGATAATGTTACTTGTCAGTAAGCTAGTGAGAGAGTGTGTAAGAAGATGGGTGATGGGAAGCAGGGATGGCATTTTTTTCTCTGAGTCCTTTAGCTGGACTGCCAAGGTGTGCTATCTCCTACTCAATAATAACTAAAGGTTTTATTCATTTATTGAATTAACCAACACCAATATTTCATTGTTAATCTTAATCCCTTGTTATGCACATATGTGTGTAAAAGCTTCCAAAAACGCTCTGTTATTTTCACACATGGATGCAAACACTAATTTTCCAGACTTTCCATTGGCCTGGGATACTCAGACACACACATGGAACAACTTTTGTCCCCAACTGTGATGTGTATGGTCATATTAGGATTTTTCAATGGAGGACCAAGTCTTCGCAGACCACCCTATGTAGAAAAGGATCTGCCACGCATGTGTTTAACGAATCAAGGCCACAGACAAGCCCTCACAGTTACAGAAAATTGCTGGGGACACGGTAATCTGCAGCTGTGCATTCGCCCTCTGAAGAATACATGCATATCCCATGCACACCACTGGAGCTTTGTGGCCATATCTAACAGAAAATCCAGCACACAATAATTTAAGTTTTCAAAGCATTCAAATTTTTTGCAGACCAAAAAGTGGAACCAACAGGAAATAGAAAACTCACAGAGGAAGTTAGAACATAAGAAAACTTTTATAGGAAAAGAAAGACAAGATGATTTCCTTTTTTCCTGGTCAAAACTCATTTTAGGCACCACCACATCATTTGAGCACCTCTTCCGACCGCAAGATTTACCAAATTTAGCAACCTTAAGGTGCTTTCACAGTATATAAATCCATTGTCCTTACTTTAAAAGGTTGGTTTACCTCCTTTCTTTAGTCCACAGATCTGCATTCACACTGAAGTAATCCACACTGGGGTTTTATTTTGGAAGACTCCATGACCAGGGTTTTTTTGTTTCATTTCACTTTTCAGAACTGAACTTGGCTATTTTTGAATCAAAAGGAAGAATAAAATACTGTGAAATGAGTCAATGCTTCATACCTTTCTCTTAGTCTTCTGTTAAAGATTCAAGTTGTTAGCCAGTTATTCCAATTTTTACATATTTCTTCCTGCTGTAGCACAAACATACACAACAAAATGTGTATTTTCCAAAAAACATATTGTGCTTTAGTGACGAAATGCAACAAGAAATTATTTCAAAGAGCACAAAGAAGAAAAAGAAAAATTTCTATTCTTCATAATCCCCAGTAGAACAACGTTGAAAAATTCTTCACAGATTGCAAATGTTTCTACATGCAGGTTAGGGTAAGGCCAGGACTGTAGACCTCTTTTTATGGGCATTTTACTTTTGAGGATTCAACTGGCCTGGTTTCCCCCATGTCTAATCATAGGCACTGTGGATTCTTTAAGAAATAAAGAGCTGTTTGTTCAGGTCATTAATTTGACTTGGCCAAACTAAAAAACAGTCATGGTATGCAGACAAGCCCTAGTGGCACAAAATCAGCACCAGTGCCCTGGTTTCTGTAGGATGAATAAATATGGTGCGATGTTGGGGCTTGTGCCACTGGATGTCTGCATCCGTCCAACATTTAGAAATCTCCGCTTTTCATGTCTCAGTGTATGTTTTCTGAGCAATGTAATTAGGCCTGTCATCTGTGTTGTGCAGCCACTTTGGCCGAGCCAACACAAATGTACGATAGCAAATTGGAACTGGGTTAAAAAACTAAAATATCTTGGCTTGTAAAATTCTGCTTGGAGGGGTTTTCACCATGTTTTCTTTGTTCAGAAAGTGTTCTGCAGAAAACCATGAAGTGCCCCAAGGGCTCGATTCCCTAAGTCTGCAGTGAGTGGAAGAGATTGGTGGGTGGCCCAAGGAATGCATACTGGATACTGGATGATATTCTTGTTTATGCTGCTTGGATGCAAGCGATAGACTGAGGTCACAAACTTGGTAAGTTAGAAAGACAAAAGGCGCCTCAGATGCTTTTTTGCTTTGTACAGAAGGTTGGATGTTTTACTCTGAGGTTCTTCATTACTCCCAAAGGGACAAATTTGATCTGGCCCGTCTTCGCCTTGTTCTGATGTGTGCGGCTCTGCTACGGCTGCGTCTCTTCTCCTTTGCTTTGTATCGTTACATATTCTGATTCGAAAAGTTCAAACAGACAATCCCAGAGGATAACGGCTGATTCCACTGCTGAAAAAGAAGGAGGGCACTCTGCCTAGACTTCTCTTGCTCTAGTGAAAACTGGAGAAGACAAGGGTATGGCGGCTATGTAGAGGGGGAGGAATGCTTGATGGTCTCTTTTCCTCCCATCTTCTTGACAGCTGTGCAGAAAAACAGCCTAAAGTTTACAAGACTCTACTCTGTGGTCTTCAGCTCATAGCAAACACATGGAGAGTTTGGAAGAAAACCTGGACAGAGATTTCACGTGCAATTTTAGCCTGTCCAAAACACCAGAGTGCATGCAGTCACTCCATCGATAAATTGCTAATTTGTATAAACTTCATTGAAACACAAATTTATAGCTGTAGTTACGCTATCTTTGAAAAGACAACTGATTGTCCAAATCTAACGCAGAGATGTTGGCGTCTTAAATAAATATTAAAATGAAAGCTTCTCAAAATGCTGTTTTATGCTATAATAATCATTGGCCCGGATGTATAAATCACGTCTATATACAAAAGCTAAACAATTTACATAAAAAAATGACTGTATTCTTACTTTTATTCTCAAGGCCTTTAAAATAAGAATAGAACTTTAAAAAAAAACCAGATTGTTGCTACTTTACAACACTTGTCCAACTTAAAAAAAGTTTTATTTAAAACGAAAGAACATCGTTGGCACTATCAATCCAATTGACTGTTTTACATGTTACAAATATGTTACAGCATAATTTTTATAGGTGAAGATCTTACCTTCCATCCCAGAATTTAATGCAAACCAGTAAATACCAAATGTTGCAGTTCCCCCAAAGACCACTTGAAGCAATCTGCAGAAAGCAACACTTCTCCGTTGATTCTGGTGCTACAAATATCATCTTTACACTGAAGTTATGTATATTTAGGTTTCCAATGTTTTTTTTTATTATTAATATTATTTCATGTTTATTACTTTATATAATATCAAAACTCTAAGGCAGGTGAGTTAAAATTTTAATTAACAGAGAATTAAATGTTTATAAATAATAAATAATTAAATTTTTTGTGAATTTTACCTTTTCAAACTCAAATTTTCAATTTTAGGGGTGTGATTTTTATTTAATTGGTAGGTAAGAAGTCTAATGTGTGAACCCAAATTCACAAATACCTGTCCTACCCAAGAGCTGTTAGGTTGGACAGATTGTTAGTTAGATGGCCCGCTTTACAACTAAAGTTTAAGTTTGCTACGATAATGTGATGTGATAAGAACAAAAAGAGAAAACCAAAGAATGCATACTGTATATGTGGCATCAACACAATAAGTCTTTGGAGCCTAAAAATTGTAAATGCAGTAAAGGCTCCATATACAAGGGGAAGGGAACAAAGATGATTAGTATGAGTGATGTCTAAACAATACAAGACAGGTTTAGTAAAAAACTAAAGGAAGACAGAATTCAAGAGGGGGGGTTGGTCTTTGAAAAACAGTGTATGATGGCTGTTCACTGAGAAGAAAGATGGTGGTCTACAGGGAGGCACCCAGTTTTAGGCACATGTGGGAAAGTGAATATGTAGATGACTGATGTCACTGCTTGTTATTATAGTGTGTTTTACATTTTTAATTTTGAGAGTGAGCGGTGGATTGGTTCCTCGTGCAGAAAGATGTGGGTAAATTCCTGCGGGACAAATTCCATTCTTATTTTTTCCCCCCAAACAGCTGTTGTAAAGTAATTTTGAGCTCATGCAGGCACTCAGATGATTGTCTGTGTTGCATGTCAACCTCAGAATAAGAAAGAAATTATGGGAGATAATGAGTGCATTTTTGATGAGGACTCCTAAAGCACCACGCTGTCTACTGGGAAAATGATTAAATACCAACAATGTGTTAAAGTAGAGCTAACTTAGATAAACCTGAGTATGCCATAGGATGATTTTGTTGATGGAAGTCTTGTTTGCATGGACATCCCAATGCAGGTTAAGTGTGGCAGATGTGAGCATAGGAAGAGGGAACGAAAGAAATGGTTAAGCAGAGAGAAATGAGGGGGTCCTGGTCCCCCAGAGAGCTTGGCCCAGCATTAATCTTCTCCCTCTGACAGCTCCTTAAAAGTTTCTCAAGAGGGGCTATTTCCTTGCGCTATTATAATGCTTCAGTCAAGCACAGCCTACAGGCTGAGCGTTTGGAGGAAGAAGGAGGGATCAAGCAAATAGAGCTCAGTTCCAATTCAGCACTTTTAATTACGTGTAAGTGGTGAAAACTTATAATTACATATTTATTTATTTGTTCTGAGCATTTAGGACTTGCTTTGCCAGGAGTGATGTTCTTAACATATTGTCCTTCAAGTACAGACAGTTATGTGACTGTCAGCCAATGCTGTCACCTTTCATTAACATTCACCACAACACACATTGGGTCAAGGCCACTTCCTGAGCTGTGTCACTTTTAAATCAAACAACAAATTACTTTACTGACCCCAGCTTAAGGTCAAGGACAACAGTACCCTCATCTGAAAGACCAAAGATGATTTTCTTGAGAGGAGAAGAGTGTGAAAGAAGACTTTGACCATAAGTGAAGCATGACCGCAAAATGAGAGGAGAGATTAAACAAGAGAAAGGTATAGGCTTTGCGGGGCACCCTAATAAGACGGGGATTGGAAAGGAGAGCAATAATAAATGTGTGATGTTAAGAGATTAATTGCTTGCTTCAGCTGCCTGTATTAAATTCTTGTTTATCAGAAACCAAAAAGTGAAGAGCGTGTGATGAATTGCTGTAGTAAAGGTAGAGGTGAAACTATGGAGTGCTGCCTTTTAAGAAATGTAAATGTTCTGCCATATGCAAAATACATAAATACATGTTTTCCATGAGTGTCATAGCAAGTTCAAACAATAACTTAATGCTAGTATTATTGTATTTAACCTATTCTAAAGGCAAACTATTAAAGGGCCTGTATAATGCAAAATCAACTTGTTGAGCTTTTAAGTGTATTATAAAGTTCATTCCTCACAAAAACAACCACAAGCTGTATTTTCATCCATTTACGCATTTCTGAATATTCCTCTGAAACCTGCGCTGTGAGCAACAGCCCCTCCCAATCCACGACAACGAGTGGATCCTCACAATGTGATGTAGACAGGTGATAAACAGCCCCTTCCAGGAAGAGTCTGCGCTGCCAGTACCGCTGCCCCCCAGGCTAACACACACACCTACTTACTCAGCTGAGCTACCAGTGTTTGGCAAAAACACTTTCCTTTTCTATGCACAATATGTACATCCATCTATGCAAAAGTTTGGATGTTGTTTGCCCACAAGGAGCAAAAGCCAGTGCTTCAGAGATTGAGCTGTCTTACTTCTGGGTGGAAGCTGCAAAAATAATTTCAATAAAGAATTGTCCTTTAGTGTGCCATTCATCAATCCATTTTTTGTCCCTTATGAGGTTTCATTGCTGCCGTAGACTAACCTGGCCATTGTTGGGCGATGGTACAGTAGGTTGCCAGTCCGTTGCAGGGCCACACAATGACGCACCAACACACGCACACTTAACACACCTAGGGACAATTTAGAGCCATCAATTAACCAATGAAGCATGTTTTTGGAATGTGGGAGGAAGCTTGAGTGCCTTGAGAAAACCCACACATGCATGGGACGAACACCCAAACTACACAGAATTGTACCAGCTGGGGCCTTCTTGCTGTGAGGCAGCGCTAACCACTGCACCACCGTGCAGCCCTCTTTAGTGTGCCAAAGGTAATATACTCTGAAAGGCTTTAGAAAAGCATGATATAGGCCCTTTAACTGTTTACATGGATATTTCTTGAAGTGTTTTCTATAAAAATGACATAAAAGTAGCTGCCGTTTATTTCAGTTTACCTTGTTGTGGTGGAAGAAATGTGGCTTGAATACAGCAATACTTCTTAAAACGTTTTCTTCCCTTAAAGGGGGCTTCTTGTGAATGCATTGTTGTCTGGTAGTTGTGTGTTACCAGCAAACATTGTGGATCCCGCATTTTGTGGGAGGAATCTGTGTACCACAACTTGTCCTGCTTCTTGTCACATCAGATGAGGGTCAAGGTGCACCGGGGTAACATTCAGAAGTTGACCTTTGATTTGTGTGCAGTTTTGACAGGAAAAATATTGGAGGAATGCTGGGGTTGTTTTTTATAGTGCTAGCTTGAAGTCATATTTCTTTTAGATATCATTTGGTGTATGGTTGCCTATTCAACTCACATAAAAAACAGAATCCATAGGTATGATAAGGAACCAAGACTGGGTTTTCTGTTTTGCCAATTCTTTATTTGTGCAATTTTGCACACTTTCTTTTTTGTTTGTGTTTTTATACAGTGAACTGTCTTTTGCATCCTATGCATGTCAATCAATCTCCTCCATGCCGTGTCTACTGTACAAAATAGGTTCAACTTGCCAGAGTTACATAAATTGGCGATCATGGGCAAATCTTTGTTTTCATTCTATAAAACTAGAATAATTTTTTTCTATAAAGGTTGGAACTTTGAGAGTTTAAACAAGAAAAGTGTGAATGAAAATGTTCATGTCTGTCTGACAAAAGTGTATAAAGTTTGTGGTGAGGGGTTTTTCAGCATTAAAACGTGTATAGTTCTACTTTGCAGATTTCACCTATCACAAGTTATTTGTAGAACTTAACAATAAACAAGGGAACACTGCATATAAATAATCTTCCTTTTGACATTGTGACTTAGTTCATATCTTCCTTGGTGTGTTTGACATCAAACAAATTGACATTAAACACATAGCTGCTGGTACAATCATGCCCACTTGTCTGATTTCCCAGATTTCACAAAGTTGGGTGTTAGGAGCTAAGGGTACGGAATACATGACATTGTAAGGTTTTAGTTAATGTGAATGTGCAGGATTAGCAAAGGTAAATAGGGTGTAATTTCTATACAGACATTAAAAGTGACAGTTGTAGAGAAATGCATTATCAAAATTAAGAATTGTACTGTCTTTTCTACACTACAGCAAAAGGAATAAAGCATGATATTTGACAACTAAGAGGAAGCTACAAGAAACCCTTAACAATTTTTTGGAGTTTAATGTCAAGACCTGGTAAAGATTATATGATTTAAGTCAGTGTTTCTTAACCAGTGTGTTGCAGTACACCAGTGCTGTGAGAGATTGTCAGATGTGCTGTGGGAATTTATTTAATATTACCTAATTGCTCTAAAAACATTGACAATTGCCAGAATCAGCTCTGTAGTCATCCAAACAGACCCAGGTTTAATACTAAGTGGGCAAAAAAAAAATATATCACAAAATCCTTTTTTACTTTGTCTCTATTTGACTCTTGTTGATTTTGATGAGATTAACCGTATATTGTTAATGCAGACTACAGAGTTTCAAATGTTTAGCATTTTTGGTTAGTGATGCCATCTAATCTAAGAAAGCGGGTATCTTGCCTCAAAAAGGTTGAAAAACTGATTTAAATTGTATTTTAACATCTCAGTTTATCATGGTAAAGGGGTTGCAGGGTGATTGGCTGGGTGTATGTAGGTGTTGATGTAAAACGCTAATAGCTAACAAAGGTTGTAGAGGTCAGAGGAGTAGAGGTCAGATTGTTTGCAGGTTAGACTAAACCATGAATTCCAGTTAGAAAATTTTGCACTAAAGCTACCACCCACTAGTATTGAGTTTCTAAAAACTGTGTGACACTCCAGCTTGTACAGGCACACAATGTGTGCAGAGTTAGAGCAATAACAGAAAAACTTCAGAAGTTTTGTGAGTCACTTTCGTTGCAGTGGAAATGCATTTTCCTGGTAGACTTCCAAATGAATCTTTTTATTCTTCAATCTAATCCCATGCATGCACATGTGTGAACCATATGAGCCGCATGCGTGTGCAGACTGCGTTTGAAGCTGATAAACAGAAACCTAGAATACTGTGAGGGTTGGAAGAGGTCAGAAAAAGATGAACATGGTGAACCCATGTAGACATGCACTGTCACAGCCTGCAGCAAGAAGGTAATATGTGTATGTGCTGTGGTGATGGGGCTGACTGCTGTGAGTAATGGCTCCTGCGTGACAGGGCCTTGGGAAATGGAGTTGAAGTGATCGATATGTTATAATGTTAACAACGATCCCTCCCCCCATTGTGCTGCCCGAGACAAATCCATTAAAGATCCATCTCATCCCATTGCCACCATCCCCTGCAAACACAATATAGAGAGGAGAGCAAGAAAATGGGAAAAAAAAAGGTGAAATAAAGGAGGATAAAAACCAAAACACAAAGTAATTTTCACCACTTGCATTCAGAAAGTAAGTCTCTTTTTTTTTGTGTGCGACATTCGCTAGTTATTTCCTTAGGTCGATTTGCAGCTCGATGTAAGGCATTTTAGAGTAAAGTGATCCCCCTGCCACTACATTGATTGCCCATCAATGAAAGAATATTGACAAATGCGTTCAGATCTCTCTAAAATGTTGTCTGAAAAATTGTTCTCACAAAGCTTCCAACAAAGATTGGTGTCGGAAAAAGTAATTTTTGCAGAAAAAATAACTTTTATAAAAATAAAAAAATATTATTTTAGATCTTTTCCAAATATTTTTGGGTTGTAACTATCAACACATTTGCTTGTGCTTGGACTGTTTAGCCTGTCAGCGTATCCCCTAGATGAGAAATGTTTTTTTTCTGTTATTTGCTTGTTTTCTTTGGAGCTTCCTGTAAGCATGTCTGACCTGTGAGGACAGCAAGCATCAACCATGTCTGATGTGGCACATGCGGAATTTTCATTACAAGCGAAAGTCAAACAGACACACATGCATGCAATGACATGACAATGATGAATGGGAAAGACATGGTCAGCTGAGGTCTGGTGAGGTCCCAGCTGTTCCCAAAGCTTGCATCTCCACCACCCACTCAGATAAACATTTACACGCAGCAGATATAGATTTTTACACTTAAACTGTTAAAGTTCCTCAGTGCCGTTCATAAAATCCATGCTTTTTTTTCCACCTAATCCCACCCCTGCATTATAGGGTTAACTGTGACACATACAATAAAAGCATGCACACAAACCACCTGAGCAAGTTGACACACCAGTGGACACAAATAGTCTAGAGGCCCCACAGTTTCCGTGCAACCCCAGCAACTGTACATTCTGAAGGTTTACGACCTTGACCTGACATGTAAGTGCAACGGGGTTGGATGGGATCAGCTTAAGTGAAAGAACCCCTGAATGTCGTTCATGTTGTGACCCCCCAAGCAGCAGATGCCGATCAAGTTTGATCCCCTTCCAGATGTGAGATGGGGGTATTCTAAAACTCCAGTAATTAATATGTATGCATGTGTGTGTAGGGAGCAGTCTACCACAGTGTTACACCCCCTGCTACTTGACGCCACTAAGCTGTCAATGAGATGGATAGACCTGTGATGCCGGTGTAATCTTAGGGTGGATCCTCTTACAGTCAATGATGCCTTGCTTTCTTGGTGCAAAGACCTTTCTGGTAGCTTTTCTGCAAAACCTTGCTCCAGCCCACGATGGGAGCGTCATATTTCCTAAACTCCCATCCTCCAACAATACTTTTGTGATCTCAGACATCTTTATTAACAGCTTTACTTTCTAAGCTCTGTGTCCAGACAGAGCTGTTTGTGTCAGCATCACACTACAGGCAAAGCTTCAAAACAGTCATTTAATGGGTTTAGATCAAAGGAGATCTGGGTGACACCATGGCATGACTGTGTACAGTCAGTCCATAACTTTAAAGGCTGTTTATAACTTCATCCAGACATCTGTTTTCCCTATTGATTTCCCTGCACACGATTTAGTCGAGTCCAAATGTAGAGAGATTTGATTTCTTGCTCTGAGATGGCACCTTTTCAGATTCTCCCTTTGCACTAAAGTTGTAAGACACAGAGCACAGGTCTGAACATTAAGCAAGCAACAAGTTAAGATCACAAGCAAAGTGGTAACACTTAGAGAACTTTAATCACCCTCTGCCACTTGAATATTTCAAGCCCTTGTGTCTGCTATTATGAATGTTAAGTTGGCTGCTGAAGACCTGTCATTACATTGGGTGTGCCAAGCCTTCCCCCAAAACATGTCGTCAGGTGCTGATTTATCTTTGAGGCAAAGGGGTTTTGGCAAAATTTCAATCAATAAATTATTACTAGAAAGTTGCATGATTGACCATACCCAAGAATTAATTTTCTTATCTAGAAAGAGCTCTTAGGCCAAGTGGCCACATCACCACTTATTCTCATTCATTTTTAATTTTAACTCACTTTAAAAATTATAGTTCCTACAGTTTTTTTAAGTTATTCAAGCCCCACTCCAGTGAAAATTGTGCTTTTGGTGTTTAAACATGTTCTTGAAGCATTTTTCTCATAATAGAGGGCATATATAAAATCATTTAAGCTTTAAACTGTATTTCTGAGTATTTCTTGTATTCACATCGTGGTGAATCAGGAGCAGATGAAAAAATGTCTGAAAAAGCCGCAAATTCTTAGTGCTCCGCTCTACTCTGATAAATCCACTTGAAGTCAAATAGATCCATGTACGTCTTTGTTTTCCTTGTCTGAGCTGGGATCAGGCTCAAAACTGTATGGCTAGATGGCTCTGAAATTTCTCACCAGTTTTGGTGCACCGGTAATGTTAGGTTGGGGTTGTGAAGGCTGTGAGCTAGCGGGAGAGAGTGTAAACAATGGGATCATGTGCAAGAAGCGGTGGCTCACTTCCGCACCAATAGTCCCGCCCACAACTCAGAAGTGAGTTTCTGATGAATTCCTGCTTCTCCGCAAACTTTAAAAACACCACAGGTTTTTTTTTATTTACCCTTAAAAAGGCATGATCATATTTAAAAGACCACTGGGAACGACTTTCCAATGGATCAAAAGATGATTGAAGTGGGATTTTAAAACAGTTTAAATGTGTCCCCCAGATTAAAACCATTTACTTTCTCCAGAATAGTATCTCTAGTTGTTCAAGATAATTTCCCATGATGCATTTGCAAACAGAGTGCATGCTTTGGTTTGAAAATTCTGTTTGCTACTAATATTTTTTTCCATAAGACTAATTATCCTGCACTTGGGATACATTAATTCCTGCAGTGATGCAAATCTCACGCTCCAACACCAAGAGAAAATGCCACTAGTTCTTCTTTTCAACCCCCCACACACACACACACACACCCATTTGCACAAATGGAAGGGGATAGTCAGACAGACAAATGCTCCCAGACAGACAAATTTGCACACAGAGAGCCAACAACATTCCCAGCAAACCCCAATACACAGTCACACACACACACAGCCTCCCAGTGGATATAACCTAACCTCTACCCTGTTACATTGCTCTCATGAAACAGTACAAGCCTAATGAGCAGACTTGCACTGTATCCCCTGTGCAAATTAATATTCGCGAAGTCTTAAAGTCTTAGAGAAATGCTGCAAAGACTGCAAATTTATGTGAACGTCACACAGGCTAACTCAAAATATTTCTTCCAGAATAAGAAAAGACACCCACTCAAGGCTAATGTGCTAATGGACAGAGAAATCTTTCCAGAAGAACATTCTCAAAGGTCTTTCTCAGAGGGCGAATCTGCAAACTTAGATATACAAAAGCTGTCTGGATGCCACAGAAAAGAGTTTCAGCATGGCTGTGGCACATCCTAAGCATTGCAGCAAAGTGAAAAATGTGATTAGTTACAATTTTATCAAGAGAAACGAGACTGTCTGGAATGCACCAGCATGGTCTCCGTTTCACAGCACAATGGAATAACAGATTTTACATTGAAATTAAAGCTACTTTGATTTGTGTCTGTTTCTTGAGAAAGAGGAGCTGGAGAAACCTAAACCATTTCTCACTTTCTGAAGTGAACCAGCATAAAGGTATGTGTAATCATAAGCATATGAACACAAATATACCCACATATACATCTGGATATTTAAAATGAGTCTTTGCACCCAAGACAAACATGTTCATGTGTACTCAAGCAGATATTGTTACATGCAAAATGAAATGAAATTAACCAACTCTATCTTATTTCTCCCAGGAGCAGCATGGACCACCTGCAAACATCAAAGGACCTGTTGGTTGTTTTCAGGAATTCTCTCACCTTCAAAACCCCAGCACTGCAATCCCCCATGTGTTTATTGAGAATGCATTTTTATTTACTGCAGCAAATTACATTTTAATCCGTGGAGCCCATAAAAGTAAATTGGTATACTGGTATGAGATTTGCATGGGACACGAATAAGAAAGTAGGAAAGCTGATTTTGAGTTGTGTTAATGGAAATTAGCAAAGATACAGAAATATTAAAGATGTCTCTAAGCAGTAACATTCTTTATTTAAATAACTTTTTAAATTTGAATTTATTGTTTTTGTTTACCCAAAAGACTTGGACACGCTGCCACTAAACTGTGCACAAATAAAAAAAAAAAAACATGTATGTTTATGCTGTAGAATTAACCTATTGCTGCCATTTTGCTCTAGTTATTCACTAACCCATTTTGAGACAATCCTCTTTTTGTTTTACTTAAAAAAAAAACTTAATGTATTTTCATTGGTCCAGTTGATATTGAGCTAGACTATTGCTGCTTTATAAAACCGTTTGAGTCTCTGATGGGGCTTTTCCTCCTGTAGTCTGCTTTGATCTCTCTGCTGTTTCAGTGCCTTAATTGCCCCTTAATTTGTGTGACCAGCAGACCCTGATGTTTAAAGGCGATAAAGAGGCAAAGCTCAGCTGGGTGAAAACAGTAACCCACTATGTGACATGGTCAATATGGTCCACTGCCCTCAGCAGAACTTCCGTGGCCCTGCAATGCCCAGTGAGAGTGAGAGCCATGTGGTCAAGAGCTTTTGCAGTGAAGCTGTGGCAAAAGATCTTTGGCACTCAATTAGCAATGTAGGCCCAGTATTGAGAGTTGGAGGAATCCACTAGGACAAAATCCCAGAATCTCTTTTTCTATCTGATGTGACTTCTGTTTCAAACTCTTTTGATAAAAAAGCAACCCTTCTGAAGTAAAAAAAAAAAAAAAAGAAATCAGCAAATACATCTTCTTTCAAACTAAACTCTTGCATTTTGACAGACAAATGAAATATAAATCTTTAAGCAAGGGTTTTTCCCTCTGGCAACTTGTGGTGGCACTTTAGAAAGTCAGGGAGAAAGGTTTTGTGTCTTCTTAATCAGCATCTTTATTTGCTTTGCATGCAGCACATGCATTATCCAGACATGTCTGTTTTCTTTCAGACGCAGCTACTCACAAAAAAGGAGGGGGAAAAATGCAGCATCCTGAGCTATCAATTAATCAGGCTTTATCTGCACTGTTCTTGTTACGGAATATAGTACACAGAGCTTCCCAGGGTACAGCTGGAAACAACAACTGAAGCATTAGAAGGAAAAAATTATGCCAGAAATCCACATCCAGGCTGAAAGCAGTAAGTAACTGCTATTATCCATCCATCCATTTTCTATACCTATTAATCCTGTTTGTCACAGGGCTGTTGATCAGTGACAGGCAAAGGAGAGATTCAACCTGGATAGTTTGCCTGTCCATCGCAGGGCCACACAGACAAACAACACCACACACTAAATCAAGCTCTGCTTGACTTTAGTTAAGAGTCACTGTTTTTAATTTATCTAATGTGTCTAATGTGACCTAAGTGTGCCTTTTTTATTTCATTATTTCTGTGATGAGTGTGATAAATCAGGGTGTTTTTTATACTATCTACAATTAATGCTTGAAATTAACCAATAAATCAAATCAAATCACTTACATTCATACCAGATAGAAAATTTAGAGTCACCAATCTACCTAATAGATTATGGACCAAACACACACACACACACATGCACATGGGGATCATACAAACTCCACACAGAAAAGACCAAGCAGGGATTTTAACTAAGCCTTCTTAAAATAAAGAAAGTGTTCTAAACACTACACCACTGTACAGTCCCATTGTGCTAGTAATTGAAACAAAACACACACTTTCACAGACTGAAAGATCTAAGAAAGCACATTGATTATATATAATACACACATTGTGTTTAACAAACACAAATTCCGAATTAAATGAGAGTCCAAAAGTAATTCCCTATACTAATTCCTTTTATGGGTTATTGAGAACTAGAAAATAAAAGCTCCCCACATAAATATTTAACAATTGGGAAACATAACCATGTGCAAAGAAGCAGGATTTGAAGTAATATTAAAGATTTAAAGAAACAAAAATCAAAGAAAACATAGAACAATTACAGAAAAAGCTATTAGTGAGACACCTGAATAACCTACTATTTGGGGTTGTAGCCTTCATTTGAATAATTTTCACAAATATTTAAAGTTCAGATTGGCAAACAAGGGGTTCTGTTCTGAGCTTAAACCAACTATAACCAGTTTTGTCTAAAGTTTTAAAGGTTTCTAAGATGACTTAAATTTCTGCTATGATTTTTAAAAAGTTGCCAACTTCTTGAGACTAAGTAACAACCTAAACAGCCTATAATAATAATGGATTGGATTTATCTGCGCTTTTCAAGACACTCAAAGCGCTTACAGTGTGTCCATTATTCATTCACTCCTCATTCATACTTGGTGACGGTAAGCTACGGTTGTAGCCACAGCTGCCCTGGGCAGACTGACAGAGGTGTGGCTTTCGCGCCTACAGCCCCTCTGACCATCACCGGGACCATTCATGCACATTCACACACCAGTGGAGCCACACTGGAGGCAAGGAGGGTGAAGTGTCTTGCCCAAGGACACAACGACATTTTTGGCTGGTGGGAGCGGGGATCAAACTGCCAACCCTTCGGTCATTGGACGACCCGCTCAACCACCTGAGCCACTGTCGCCCCAGCCTAGTAAGGCCGAGGCAACTGATTAAAGAAGCATCCAAGCGACATGCTTTCTGGGTAGTGGAGGACATCCCATGTCTTCCTCCCCAGAGAAGTGTAACTTCAGATGACTTATTTTTCCTAACATTTACCAAACGTCTAGTATTAACGTCAACAGGACTCTGTGTATGAGCTGATTGACATTCAAATGTGATTGTTGTGAATGTCGTTTCAAGGTCAAACTTAAACCCTGTTCAGACATTGATTATGTTGATGTCATGCGGCCTGAATGGAAGAGAGGTGGCTGTACAGTTGAAGCAGACATCACGCAAACCACAGTAGGGTTAATAGTAATGCACAACAACACGGCTGTTTGTGCAAAAGTCTGAGTTAGTTTAGTGAAGTTTAAAAATGTCATGTTACATCAAACATATCAATCAATATTGGTTCTGGTGTGGATGGCTGATATGTGTATAAGACAGGACTGCACAGTGATCCTGCTCCTACTCCCTCAGCCCACACTCATGGTGCTGTTTTCAAACACGCTCGAAACACATAATGAAACAACACAGGAAATTACAAAAATGATCATGGAAGGAAATGATAAACAAATCAATCTAACTGAAATATGAATTAGTTTAGAACATCACTAGAGACATGGGTGAGGTCCTCAGAGTTTATATTAAGTTTTTACAACTTGATTTTTTATAACCTTTATATCTATTTGTAACAATGAAACTAGTCTGTTGCTGAGAAATGTTGGGAACTGTTGAGCTGAAGCATCTGCAGCACATAAATGAAGGTATGCAATTAAAACTTGTGGTCTTGATTACATGATGCAACAGCCAGTAGCACAGTTTTAACACAGTTGAAACGTACTTCCTTTCGTGAGCTAGAAAAAAAACATGAAAAAAGTGAAATCACAACACATCAAGTCCTCAAAATACACATAATTTCTAAAAACTAATGTTTCTTGTAAAATAATGTAAATTCAAACATATTAATTTACAACAATCCTAAAAAAAATCCCAGATAAAATTAGTACTTGTGGCGTTTTAGATTTTTCAACTCCATGGTTTCAAAGGTTACTCCAGCTTCCTTACTTGCTTCAAAAATGCTTTTGTGAGGTCTCAATCGATATTAAAATAAAATATGAGGTTGTTGACATCCACATCCCAACTGGTAAAGTCTCAAGGGAAGACCTAGACCATGTTGTAGGGACTACAGTATGTCTCTGGGTTGGCGTGGATACCTTAGCGTTCCCCAAGCAGAACTGGAGGACGTTTCCATGGACAGAATCTCTTCTTAGATTGTTGCCCCATAGACCTGGGTGGATGGATGGAGGGAGGGAGGGAGGGAGGGAGGGAGGGAGGGAGGGAGGGAGGGAGGGAGGGAGGGAGGGAGGGAGGGAGGGAGGGAGGGAGGGAGGGATGGATGGATGGATGGATGGATGGATATTTCTCTTTTATTGTTGTAGACTGGTTACCACTTTGACATATACATCTTCTCCTGGATAACATTCATAAATCCTATTTGAAAAGAATAACATGCATATAAGGAAACAATACTTGGAGGGAAATGAGAACATGACAAATATACAAAAATACAAGTTTTTTCCTCACAGTGATCATTCACACACACACACACATACACAAAAAAACAGCTTTTAAATTTTGAAATCTTCACTTTTTTTTTTACTCTTTTTATATTAAAATGACTGTTTCTCAAAAACTATTACCACCAGTAATTCAGCAGGTTAAGACGTTAAAAAGTTGGTTAAAAAAAAGTATGAAGAGCAGGAATTCTGGACGACTTGAAACAATTCAATCAATGCACGTAACTGACAGCTGCTGCAGTAGAAAAGATCAAACTTTCCTTAAACATTGCAGTTGGGTAATAAGAGGAAAATCTGTGATCTGCTGACATAGAGTATCCCTTTGGTAGATGTTAGTTGTGACTGTCCTTGAACATGACCTGGGGGCACAATTTTAAAACTGGCTGGGAGTCAACAAAATTTCTAATAAAGTTTCATTCTGTGCTAAGTTATATAATTTTCAACTGTTATTTTGGGTGATCCAGCTGGAGGGGGTCATTGCAGAGAACCCTAATAATGATGTAAAAGATTGAAACTTTTCACACCATCATCTTCTCCTTCAGCTCACTAAGCCCAGAGCCAACTTGGAGCTGAGAAAATCCCCCTCTAATAGCTGTTTATGAGTAGCTGAGTCACCTTAATAAAAGCTTATTTCTGGCCGATACCAAATAAATCCAGCATTTAGCACTAGTAAGACTGAGTATGAGTAAGAAAGAATGGCTTGTAGCCTCATCCCCTCTGGCTTTGACCAGGTGTAGCAACATTATAGCTTGGACAAACAAGGCATATTTTATGATTTAAAAAGAAAACAAAAAGAACAAATACGAAAAGAAGACAGCTCCAAGGCTTTAAAGTTTCCCTTCATCATATCAATGCAACTGGTTACAAAAACATGTGGACAACATGCACAATTTAAAGATTACTGAGGAAGTTACGCCTTGAAAAAGGTTACATATGGTTTCCCACTCATGTCCTTTACAAAGGTATTCCGACTGAAGATTGATCATCTTGTTAGGGCAGGACGGAGAAAAAACATACGTTGCATTACCAAGACACAAGGATCATTTCAGAATCTCTCCTCAGCATTGACCCTTCAAGGTCACATGCGCTTTCACCATCATCTGTCTCCTAGACCACAAATGCAACCCCCACATTTAGTTCACCGTCTCTTCTCCAAACGAAGAACACCACAGCTGTTGTTTAATTCTCTATCATTAAATGCTTCCTATAATACAAAACCATCAGCTTGAATTGGGGCTTATTGTTCATATTTGAGCTGGGAGCTGTTTATTTTTATGTCTAACATAAATTTGTCCATCAAGCTCTCTGGGGCTCAGCTCCATCCTACACTCCATCAGCTCTTACACAAAATCAGATCCACCGCCTACTGAACATCTCATTGCCAAGATCCATTATTCTGACACAAAAAGAAAGGTACTTAAAGGTAACTGGCCCTTTTGACTGCTACATAATGTCTTCTCACAGAAAATCTGAGTGGCATTATTACAGTGCAGAAGTGGAGTGGGGAAGAAGAGAAGCAAACTCTCTGATATGGGTTGTGGTGAATCGAACCTAAGCAATTACATCCAATCTAATACAAAGTGTTTTCTCTTTACTGTTTGTTGTGAGCTGGCAGCAGGTCCCAAGGCTCATTGTTTCTGAATTAATTGGGGACATTTGCCACCCCTGGATGACTTTTTTGTAAGTGAGATACACTGCAAAACAGAAACAACCACACACTAATAAAAAAGGTCCATTTTCTAACAATGTCTTTGTTACATATACTGTATTTGTCCACAATCTTCTCACACAACTGAAATTCTTTGAGCCAATAAAGCATATTTGTACAGTCATGTTGTCTGTGAAGCCATCTAAAGAAGGAAGGCGATAAGATTATACTTGATTTGGAAGAATACTATCTACAGCAAAAATGATATAAATCAGAAATTAAGGAAAAAGTAGCCTAAATTTCCCTTACATTACTTTTTTAAAATTAAGGTAATTTTTTTTTTCTTTTTTTAAATGTACCAACCAGGTCATTTTCTGCTTTACAAACTTTTTTATAAATGATTTTCTGCTTCAATCAGTGCAGCTATTTAAATGAGTGTGCTTTGTAAACCAAAGCCAAAAAAAAAAAAAAAAAAAAAAAAATCAACTTTGGAAAATGCTTATTCAATGTAATTAAAATCTTTAATGGCTTTACAGTCAACCAAGTTCCAATATTTACCCTGGATCCTGTCCTAAAAAAAAGTTACATTTTCTATTGATGTTTTTTTTAAATTTTATTTTATTTTAAAGCAGGACACAAGAGATCGCCCCATTTTGAGACTTGTTTCATTTCCTCTTGCTGTTCTTGACCATTGCCTGTCATCAAATCTAATCCACAATGGGACAGGGGGAAGGGGGGTGATCTCATTTTATTTTCCCTCACTATTATTTTTCTAATACAAGAGGACCAACTTGAACTTAAACTTTTGTTAAATAAAAAGTTCAATGCAAGGATGTATGTCAGCAAAGTTCTTTTCTTTCCATGACCACAAGAATGAACCAAAGCTTTATTTTACTACTCAAAACACCCACTTACTGACATGTAGAATATTAATGATCTGGCCAACTAGTTGTTGCTGAAAAAATGCACCCCAATACTTTACAGCATGTAAGAAAATCTCTGGAAGCCAAAGAAAACCAGAAAACGAATTAATCTTGGCTTGATACATGTTCCACATCAGGAACGCTAGGAAATCAATTGTAATCCATTGTAAATAAATTGGGTAGATTGTAATTTAATTGAGGTAAAAAAGCACATCCAACGCTGAAGCATGTTTCCATATTGTGGCACAAAGCCCACTGTCCACTCTCCACCTCCACTGCCACATCTTTAGGCCTGTTGGCCCATTAGGAAAGGAGCAACAAAGAAAGAAGCAGGAAGGAACAGAGGAAGGAGCCAGACAAGTAATGTGATAAACCATTCAACTCAGGGATAAAGGGAAAAATAGAGAAGAATAAAGCAAGAGATACACAAAGACAAGGTTCAGTTAAAGTCAAACATGATTCAGCTAAAAAATAATTCCCCTCCCATGACAAATAATCCTGTCACTCTTTGGCATTTGCATCAGATCTGAATTTGCAACACAGTTTAGAGACAAATGGCGTGACTTTGGCATCCTGGGACACCAGACTGATCAAATATTTGGATGGCTCACAGTATGACGGTGATCTCCATTGTGTTTAAGCAAAAGTAGCCAAAAAAAAGGGCCCTTTTGAGTCACATTAGTACCAAATATGGCTTTAATTTATTTGAACTGGTGAAAAAAAGAGAAAACAAGCAGAATCTAAAATCTCCAGCCTGCCTAAATTCAATTAGAGAATAAACAAGAGAAAGATGAGTTAGCCGATTGCCACGGAGTGAGAAAATTGGAAGATGGGGGGTGGGCTGAGGGAATTAGCAAAAGTCTGATGAGTGAAAGAGGGGGAGATGCAAAAAGAGCAAGAGGAGCATGGCAGAGACTTGAGGTGAAAGACTGAGAGCCTGCATAGCACTTTCCTCTGCGAGCTGACAGGGCTTGACGCTTAACTAACAGGGCTGTTTTGACAGGTGTCAGATGGTCCATATTACTATTTTACCGCGAGGCCCTTGGGACCCTGTATTGCGGGCCACAACAGGATTGGCCAAGCAGAAGAAAAAAAGGAAAGGAGTGAGAGAGGAAGAAGTAAAATGCCAGGAAAGGAATAAAACTTCACTACATGTGACTTTGTGCAGCTCATTGGCTCCACTCTCCCACACAGCCAGGGCATCTCTTGCATGTTCTCTGTGAACTAAGTGATATATGTGAGTGTAATGCAAGACGTGTGTGTAAAAATATATGACAGGACAGGGTATATTTTGAATGATTTTCTTTGGATTCTTTGGAGACAAGTTGAGGTGATGGAGTCAGATGAAGGAAATGCCATCCGTCTTCATCTTATAACAATCCATCAATGTTAAATTCTTTACCCTGGATATACTAAGCAGATGAACAAATGT
Source organism: Oryzias latipes (assembly GCF_053564925.1). Taxonomy (NCBI): domain Eukaryota; kingdom Metazoa; phylum Chordata; class Actinopteri; order Beloniformes; family Adrianichthyidae; genus Oryzias; species Oryzias latipes. Next base: position 14,684,636 of record NC_136240.1, read on the forward strand.
GACCACTACCAGATTGTGACTCAGTGGAGGGGGAACAAATCACATCATCTCTGCGAGGGGTTAAGATGGGATGCCAGAGGCTTTCTTTAATGTGGTTAGAAAACTCTCAACAGGCAATAAAAGATATTGATCTTATGCTTTTCATGTCTTAATCCATTATCTGCACATGAAAAGCTGTCAAAAGAAAAAAAAGGCATAAGTCAAGAAAGGGTAAATTGATTTCCGACAACTTGCAGAGTACAACATGATAAATCCAACAGATCATTTATTTAATTATCCAAACTTTGCATCATTTTTATTGTTAGGTCACGCAACACTGTCTGACAGTAATCTGATGAGTCCAGTTTTTCTTTTTCACTGTTGCCACCTACTATCAAGCTTCTTTTCCAAACTTCTTCAGTTTTGAAAGTGTCTAAAATACCACTTGAATCCTTTGACGACTCCCAAGTGCGCACGGCAATAATTTGCAACAAGTTTGTAATTGTCCCTTGTTAAGGGAAACCCTGTGGCTGCGGCTGAGAACACATCCATTGCAAGTGCTCAGAGTGTGTTTTATAGTCACCACATAAAATAAGAGAGTCCCCACTCATCTGATGCTCTGGGACGCAACAACAGGATCTGTTTTTGCTTCTGCCATTGAAAAACAAATCCTGGTGTGACCAAAGGAGTGCTGAGAGTTCTCTCTGAAAACAAATGTAAGACTCTGAGCTCGATAAGGGATCTTTTTTAATTAGTCTGCACTTTTCTAAACCATCAAAGACTTTTATCCATGCCTATTTTATTTTGGGTTTTTTTATCAATTCTTTCCATGTCAAAATAAAAGCTTTCCGAGTTTAGCTCGCAAAAAGGAAGATGCAGGATGACATGGACAATAGGGTGTAATTGTTTTACTTAGGGGTAAGCATTAAACTTGTGATTTTTAAAGGTTTGCTTCTCTTTTTGTTTTTTTTTTAAGCGCTTTAGCAACCATTGTTTCTCCTTCATGCCTCAAAGAGGAAGGTAATACTGAAGGTGCCTTCAGTCTGCAGCTCCACAGCTGCATATCAATGAGTACATAGACCTTGGTTTCCTTTTGTAGAATCTCTTTTATCTCTTCTAAAAGGAGAGGTCAAATTTTTAGAACTTGGTTCCAATTAAAGACCATGTCATAAAAACTCTTCTTTTTTTCTGGTTAAACGACGTTACGCTTTACAATAGTTCCAATGAAATGTCCTTCAATTTCCATGATGTCACATCGATACTCCTAATTTGCTTAGAGTTTTCTTTGTTTCCCTCAAACACTCCTGTTCCTTGCTCTCCCTAATCACTCTTACAAAAGGATTAAAAGGGTGACGCTTGACCCACATGTCGATCAACAAAATGGAAGCTTAGATGTTCCGCTTCTGTGACCCTGCTCTTGCTTTCCCCATCACAGTTTAACCCACCTAAAGCTCTGCTGAGACACTTTTAAAACAAAACCAGCAATCACACCTTCCTGTAGCTTCATCCTTGTTTATGCATTAGTAATAATAAATTGAATTCAAAGCAACGTAAAAATGCCTCCAAATGTTGCCTGTCCTGTTTGACTGTCCTTCAGTCCAACACAAGTGTTCTTTCACAAAAAAGTCTGATCCGCTCCCCCCTGAGTGTGTTAAAACAGGGGGCCATTTTCAAGGTTTTTATGGGGTGTCCTGTTTTTCCAACATACCTCCTGTGATTTAGGTAATATGCCTGGAATAAAGAGTTCTGAAAAGTAAGAGGCAACTCGAGTTTTATGGTGGCCCCTTTTAAATGAAAATAAAAATAATGTGGAAAGGACAAATGGCAGACCTGATACGCTCTCAAGAGTTGACTTATAGTAAATGCACTGAGGGGGCTGCTGTCCACATCCCTATTTTTAATGCCCTGTCCTGTTATCCAGTGTGTCGTGGAGCACATTGACATGACGTCTGTGCGAATTTCCAATTGAGCACCAGTTCTGCATTGAGACTGAAATCCCCACTGCAGTGTGGAAAATGTATAAAGCTTTAGAGTATGTGAGAAATTGAAAAGGGTGAGAATTTTTGCTGCACTGGGTGAGGTGAGCTGGTTCTTCAAGCACTCTGGCAGTCCCGTAGCACCTCAGCCTTCCAAGTCAAACACTCTGGCTGAATTTCCTGAGTGCGTCTGTGGCCCAGTCACATCAGCTGAAAGTGCACAAAGTCAGTATTTACCTCTGTTTACATAAAAGAGCCGCTCTGTTCATTCGTTCAGTCCATCATGTGTTCAAAAAGGAGAATTATTTGGACCCCGGTATGAGTTGGAATCCTTACTTTTGTAGTCACACCATTATACTGTATATAAGAACTGGAATGAAAATCCCATAGACACCTAGTGAGGAATAGAAAGCTATTACTTAGTCATTATATTAGTCAGAACAGCCATTCATGTTGTACTTCCGTTTTATTTAACAAGTTCTTGCTAATACTAACTTTTTATGCTATTTTTTTCTGTAGTTACAAAGTTATAAACTGACAAATCAGCTGTCCCAATAAAAGTGTGTGGTGCCTGCTGGCCTAACAGCGGAAGTTCTAAACGCTTGATTGACAGATTCTGGACCAATTACTGCTTACTACGGTGGCCCTTAAGAGCAAATCACACCAACACGAAAACATGTTAATGATTACAAGGTAAATTAAAAAAGCAAAAATAATGATGACATTTGAATGTTGATGTTTGAATTTATTCAAATGCGTCTTCAATGTCTGCACACTTTTAAAAGTTGTATGACTAGTACAGAGCCTATCCAGTATCGCTTCATGCCATACAACTGGTTGAAACAAGTTGAAATGATGGAAAAACATCATCATTCAATCAGCAATGTTCCATAATACCTATAGCTTTTCCAGTTTCTTATTGTGTTTTGTCTTTTTCCATTACATTTTGATTTCTGGAAATTACTTCTTTTTTTTAAGCATTTCTTTATTATTTTGTTTAATTTTTTTTTGGAACTGTGTTTTGGTTTCTGGAATTTTGTTTTGATTTTTAAAGTGTAATGTTCTCTTAGGGGCATGTTTTTCTTTTTTTTCACTTTCATAGGGATCTGTAATATGTTTTTGCATTGAGTGATTTGTTGGTGTGATTTGAACTTCATGGCCACCATAACTTACAGACATTTCTCATATTCTCATATACAGTCAGTGAGTCCCACCCACATGTTTCAAAAGTTCAGAATGACTTTTTAAGATGAAACATAATCAAACTCCTGCAATTTAGCAAAATTGTAGGTGTATTTTATAAAATGTTCACATTTATTCATGTAGCTCTCTCCAGCAAAGGACAACTTTGTACCAATTGTTTAAATATTTGCTTTAATCTGTTTTATTTTTAAAAGCAATTTTTTTGGGGGGATTTTGTTACTTGCGTTAATTAAATTATTTTTGTTATGTTTTGAAATAAACATGCTGCCTGCTAAATAAAGTTGATGATGATTTCCCAGGTATTTAGCATTTTTAACCTCCTTCAGAGATTAGAGTAGTTAATCATTTTCATTTGACTTATATCAAATTTTATGATGTGTGTTTGCTCATCAAATTTAAGCTCTTTATTTACTTGACTTTGTTGTCAATATATTGGGGCATGGCTCACACCTGCAGCTGGAGAATTAAATAAGTATCCTGGCACTCTTCCACTCCTTTTATGAGACTGTTTATTCTACGCCATGTGTACAGTTACATTTTTATTGCTGGATGGTATTTTTACTAAATTCTTTTTTAACCAGTCTAATTAACGAGCAGGATTGAGCCTAAACCTAAAACAGTTGGTTCTACTTGGTAAACAAGTTTGCTCCGCATGCTTAAAAAAACCCAGAGAGCGTTAGAGAAAAATAATGTGTGTGTTTGTGTGGGTCCTGTAATTGGACTATTTTGTCAAGTTGCTTTCAATAAAGAAAAAAATAAAAAAAAATTAACGGCCAGCAAGCATTTATAAGAATTAGAGTTTGTAAAACCGCTTCTGGTGTCAAAGTGATGCTCTTGAAATACTTAAATTAAAGTGCGGCTGTGCATTAGAGGTGAAAAAGCTTATGCAATCCATTTCTCAACTCAGCTCAGCTTTCTTTATAAAGCATTTCAGCAGGACCTCAGCTGAACCAAAGTGCTGTAAATTACATCATAAAAGCAACAACATGAAAGAATGCAGAAAACGCTAACTTTTAAACGTCATAAAAATAAAACAACAAAAGTACAAGACACGTTTTCATTGAACCTACCTTTTTTTCTTGAGAACTTTTCCCTTTCTGTCATATTAGCTCAATTGTGATTTTTTTGTATTTTTGTATGCAAAGATATGGCTTGTTCCAAAAGTGCAGCTTGTAAAACACCCAGACTGATTTTTTCATTTATAATCTAAACTTAAAACAAACACTTCTCCAACTGCAAAACCGATGCACCTCCAACTCTTTACACACTCCTTGGGCCTAAGGACCATGCACCTTTTGTTGGCTCCTCCCAAACAGTTAAGAAAAAAGTGCCACTTGGGTAATATACATGAAGTATTCTTTCACAAATTTTCTGTTAGTCATGAATCAATCTAGTTCTGTCAGCAGCTTGAGATTTGAGTTCTCAGTCATTTCCTTTTGAAATCTAATCACCAGCTCCAAGGAAGGGTAACACGTCAAAATCAAATTAAAGTCTGATGGTCATATTGATCAAAAGTGATTAGCATTTGCTGCTTATAAAAACATACAGTAAAGTCGTCTACACATAAGTGACAGATATCTTTCTAGTCACCTCTCTTGCGTACCAATTGCTCTCCTCAGCTTATGTCCACTTATGAAATGAACTTTAATATCTAAGTGGACGTTGCAAATATTGTCAAATACTTAATATTTTACAAACGCAAAGAGTGTTTATAGACTTTCAAAGAAAAAACATAAATTCTATGCATCTAATAAAGATACCAGTCACAGAAGGGTTTTTCTCAGCAGGATGGAAAGTGGCTACAATAACAACAGTTTTCTAAACAGTAAATTGAAAAAAATGTTTCAGACTACTGTCCACTCATATTCTCCAGTTTATCTAAGTTTGCTGAAAAGAGGATGGCTAAATAAGTATCTCAACCATAATCAATTTCTTCTACATGTTATGCAGTTCCGCCTCTGCCAGTGATGCTCCAAAGAAACAGAGGATGTGTCATTTTAAAAAAACATGGACATCCTTTCTTGAGGCATTTTTTACTCAATTTAATAGGGGAATGGGACTTTAGAATGGTTTAAAGGGTTACCGTGGACTGAAGACAGTGTATGAGACTCCCATCATCCTTTTTATACTGCTTATTAGATGTTCCACAAGGTTCTACTTTGGGCACTGCTATTTTCTATGTGTGTAACTCTTGTGCTATCCTAGGCACTTAAACATTGGGAGTTGGGTCATCTAAACCCACTAGACAGTGCTCTGAACCTTTTTTCTTCAATGATTTGTGAACCTCACTGGTGTCCATGGATTACATGAAATCTTTCCACCTTTATCCACCTATGTCATGGTAGGGAGAACACGTCAATGTAAGGGTGGGGCCATCTAAGATAGCACAAGGGTTAAATGACCTGCCAAATTTTTGTCCTAATATCCTCTTTTAGCATCATGAATGCTGACGATTCTACATTCAGCAGTGGCTCAGTAATCCATTCCTGGTACAAATCAAACATAAATTGTATCAAATGACACAAAAACTGGATTGATTTAAAGCTTGTTGGTAATGGAGAAGGAACAACTCTTTGTAAAAATTAATGTAAGCGTATGGGGACCACTGGACCAAACACTTTCATTTAAAAAAAAGTAGACTACAACAAACTAAAGCACAATATGCAGGACTCCAAAACAAATTAGATAATGTATGCCAACAGCAGCTGCCAATTCATTCTCACATTCTATAATATTTTCTCATGTTTACTGTTGAATTGTATCTTGGTCATTCTCAGGAAACAAAACCAAAAAAAAAAAAAAAAAATCAGATTTACTTTGTGTATGTGTAATACAGTGACGTGCGGTGAGGTTAATGGCTTGTGAGGCACTGACGTCATCAGTCAGATTTACAAACATATGAACCATACTGAGTAACTTATTCACCATTTAATTGACAACAGTTAACGTGTTTTGTTTAAAATATCATTTCAACGTGTTTTTTTTTCATATAACTGCAGCATAGAAAAAAGCAAAAACGTTATTATAGTCTTACCTTTACTTGTAAATAAAGTCCATACGCCGCTCCTTCTGAAAAAATGACTTGCCGCTTGCTATCACTTATTCTATTATTTTTTAGCGTCATAATCTCAGGGCTCACTGGCGCCCCCTAACATGAGGCACGAGAATGTCTGGCCTCACCCAGCGGCTTTTTTGCTGGCGTTTAGCGCTCAGCACAAGAAACACGTCCCTCACATACAGTTATTTATAAAAACAAACAGTGTACATCATATACATCTGCTAAATTATGTAAACCCAGCTCATATAGTACAAGTGATTGAACCGACATACAGAGAGACAGCAGTACCGTCTGACTGCATAGGTATTGCGCAATCCAAGGTGAGGCTCAGCGGGCTGGTGCCTCATCGCACGTCACTTCTTATTATCTGAATGGCAAATGCGGAAATTCAGCGATTTTGAAAAGAAAAAACACCCAAAAATGGTACATTTAAATGGAAAATGACTGCAAAGCACAAATTACTGATTAAATATAATAATTGGATTTTTTTTCTCTCTTTTCTTCCCATAATAACAGGTGAGGCTGTGCCTCACCTGCCTCTCCTGACTGCACGTCACTGGTGTAATATATTAAACTCATTGTGGTCTTCCTCCACCTCCCCTTTCTAAATATGTCAAACCAAAAACAAACATAGGCCATGGTACCAGACTCTGATATTGAGATCCCTTGGGGGACAATGACATTTAGACAAACTTTTGACAGTGTGGAGAAACCAATTCCAGAACAATCTGCCAACAAAACCATATGAGAATGACCTAACTTTTATATTTTTAAAAAATATTCAAACAATATCTTATAGGAAATATGTTCATGTTAACTTGGGTGGGATTATAAAAGTCCACCTCCTCCTACTCCCTGTCAAGCAATCAATTAAACTCCTTTTGACAAATTTTAAATTGAAATGTCTTATTGAGTCCTGAGTGCATTAGAGGTGATATTTGTGATAAAAATTAATAAATGAATTTTTTACAAGTGTATGTGTACTTAGCTTTATGTATTTTCCAATAATTTTATGACTATGATAAGTATGACATATATCAGTATAGATTGAATTACTGTTGTTCATCTTGTTTTATTGTTGTTGTTGTTGTTTTGGTTGCTTGAAATAAACCATTTCCAGATCAAACTGGTAATTATGCTTTAATCCGACAAATTCACATTATGTGTATGATGAATGTATTAGTTATTCATTGTGCATTGTCCTGAAAATATTTGAAAAAAAGGTTGTTTCTATAAAAGAAACATCAATTATGTAAAAAGCTTTTTCTTATTGTTGTTATCAATATTTTTAACTTGCTATTTCCCTGTGCGCTGCTGCTGATGGATCACCCATAATTAAACTGCAGATGAGAGTTATAATAAAGTCTGTGATCTTTTAAAATTGTTTTCATATTTCCTTTTTTTGAAATATCTGCTATCCAAATCTGATGTAAACAACAACCTAATTTTTTAAAGTAGTGTCAGGGTCATCAATGATAATTACAACAACCACATTTAAGTTTTTAGTATGAGAAAGTAAAATTTAAGTTTTTCACCAGCTCAAAAAGTGAAAGCGAACTTAATCAGCCATGAGATGTTAAAAAATGGCAACAAAGGAAAAAAAACACAGGGCACACTGGCAGTAGGGGTTGTTTTCTCTATAAAATTAGGCTCTTGTTTCTCATCTGTGCAGCATTTAAGTTCTCCCAAAAATCTTTCAACATTGATTTTTGCCTGTTCATTTTAACTCTACAAAAATATACCCTAAGCAACCCTAAGCAGAACTCTCTGTAGCTTTAAATCAACAGTTTTCAAGCATTCCAGTGTATTTTTGCTCCGTAAGTACTGTGTTATTCTTTAGTCTTGTCAGCTTCAATTCAGATATTCACGGAGGGCTATTTGATGATGTTGCATGAAAACTATCCTATTCCACATGTGAAGTATTGCACAAAAGCTGCAAACATTTTTGGCTACTGTTGAAACCAAGTCACACCAACAATTCCACAAACTTCAAAACATTTTACTCCAACAATTATGCTTCGTGTCCACTTTATAGATTGTGGGAAGCTGTCACTTTGTGTCACGCCTGAATACTGGGGGGCTACTCTGGCAGGCTCCAACTACATTTTAGAACTGAGTTACGTCACAGGAATATTTACTGAAAAATACTTGGGGGAGTTTTTGTGACCGAGTGAATAAATCCAAAAGCACGCATAAGTGATAATGAGGATTGACTCACTGTTTACTCTGACTTCATCAAGAGCTGTCATCATGCGGTTGCAGAATGCAGGCTAGCCCGGTCGACAAACACACACACATATAGCCTAAAAGAAAAATGTAAAGATACATTGCTACAGATCCCTGCACCCGCATTAAGTCCCAGAAAAACATAAAAGAGGCTTACTTGAAAAATGAGCTGTTTTCCACAAAGAATTAGCTGACAGCTTTTGGCTTCTTAAGCTTTGTTTTAATTTCCTGAACATGTAATGGGCTCTGCTTGGAATTGAATATCCATATGGACAGACCCTTTCATATGAGATGGACACCAGAATTTGACCTGAAACACCTCAATAAATAATGTTGGCACTGCCACATAATGATCGCGCTTTTATTTATAGTCAATTCCATTTTTATAATTGATTTTTCTTCCATTAAAATGAGGGGTGGAAAAGTCATTGTTTGTCTGTCATGGAGGCTTAATGTTATTAGGTATTCTAGAAATGTGGCCTTGTCAGTGAAAGAAAAAGAGACAAAAAGAAAATTTAAAGATCTACTTTGTTCCATGCCAAAACATTCAGATACAATCAATCAATTACACTACTTTGATTTTTTTGGGCTTGATAGACATATTATCCCTTTTTTTAAATCTAAAATTTATGTTAAGGTTTCCAGTCAGCTGGAAGGAACAGTTGACCTTCTACCCTTCTTGTCTGTCCTTCTGCTCTAACTAATGTGCATTCATATTCTGAGCAGAGCTAAACCAGCCACACTGACGGGGTTTAACAATACATCAATGTGAATTTCACATGAGACCAGATGGTTGGAATTGCTGTTTCTTTTCCTCACAACTTTGACTTTTTTTCCAAAAATGAACTCTCAATTACACAAAAAATATTTATTTTATTTGAACCATAAATATAATATATTTATAGCATGTTTAATTTGCAGTGCAAACAACCATGATAAAGAGCTTCTAAAGTCAGCTGAAAATGGGACAGTTGTGAAAATCAACAAAATAAATGTTACTTCCTACTATAAATTTCTAATTGCTTTGGGTCAAAGCCACATTTCCCCACAGAGAGGACTTTAAGCTAGAAGTTTGTCAAGACATGTCAGTGTAAACAAGAGCAAGGATGTCCTTGGTTCACTCTGTGATTGCCTTCATGACCACAACCTTCTAATTTACAGATCTGGTAGTATCATCAGACCCACATAAGTCCATTCATTGACGTAGTCGACCCAAACTCCCATATGCAAAGTGAATATCAGCCACATGCTATGGTATGGTTGGACTTCTATCAAAATGAGGTTTATACAGTCGGAAGACCATATATATTTTCTCTCGTTGCTATCATTTTACTCCAGGAAAGAAATTTAAAAAAGAAAATCTGATACCAAACCCCCCACAAAAAAAAAAAAAAGAAAAGAAAAACTTTGCAGAGTCACAAGCATGAAACATTTAGCAAACAGTTTTCTTTTGACATTTCAGGTGAAAACTGATTTACTGTATATCTGAAAAACCAAGGACTGTAACACATTTTAATTATATAAAAAATACTTATTGTAAGAAATTGGTTCATAGTACTTAATAAACACCATCAGTTCCATTATATATATATATATATATATATATATATATATATATATATATATATATATATATATATATATATATATATATATATATATATATATATATATAATATAAATGTATAATAAATATATATAAATATATAATAAATATGTATAAATATATAATAAATATATATAATAAATAAGCCAGCTATTGCATTGCAACAATGTATGACATCTTTGGCATAATTGTACCAGTGACCTTGGTGTCACTCCTCTTATTATTGGCCATTTAATACACATCTTGTATCCCACAGTTACTCATGACAAACATTCTTGCTTATTTAATAATATTTTTACTAGTTTCAGCCAATTATAGAAATTTATAGATGCTGTTTCTTAAACTTCAAGTTATAAAAATACAAAATCCATTCAGGATTGCTTTCAATAATTCATGAGAATTAAGACCACTGTTTGATGAGGGGTTGTGAGGATTTTGTTATGAACATACATCTTTCAGCAGAAAGTTGACAAAAGAGAAATACTTTGGGCTTGGGATGACATGTTTTGAAGAAAGACACAGGCCACCCTGAAAGTAGATTGTTCTTATCAGATGTTTTGACTAGGGGTATCTCTCTTCAGAGCACACTATCTCTGGTTACCATGACAATGGGGTAAGCACCAGGATATTTTGCTTGTGCACAGAACTTTTATGAACTTTGAAACATATACACACCCTAACCCAATAAGCACTGTACACTTCTCTTATAAACCTACTGTTTTTGGAAGCTAGTCAACATAGGGCTAGAATACTTTTGAACCTCCAACCAAAAATGTGTACCTTTTTTGAAAAAAATATTCTCTTTGTTTAATCAGATCTTTGAACTTATCAAAGGAAAAGGGAAGAAGAGGCGAGTGGAATCAAGAGAGGCCCTATGTTGCACCTCATTGTAGGTATAGTTATTTTGTGTCTTTTTTCTATCGTCGTAAACCAATGTGACTTCAGACACATCGTTACCATATTTTCCATCATAAACGAAGTTTGAATACTATAAAAATAACATCATGCACATTTGTAGGACTGACAATCGACATGCAGGGAGAACAAGTGGAATTTATTAAATGTATTTATTATATTTTTTAAATGCTCTGTAATTGACTGACCCGGAACCAGAGTTCCAAATTTTATTGCACCCTGTGGTGAAATGACAATAAAGAATCCTTAAATCCTGGAAATAGCTTTCAAACGAACAACTACGGGTTTTCTTCAAGGGTTTTCACTTAACAGCTGATCATGTTACTCCACTTTAGTATAAAACGTTTAGCTGTTCTTTCAAATGGGGATAAAAGTTTCCCACTTTCTACAAAATTAGCAATAGCTGCGTCTTAGTGAAAATATTCAGCAAACGTGTACCTCTGTCATTTATCCCATTTTCAGCTTTACAAGTACCAGTGCTGACATTCAAAGCAATGCTAATGAAAGTCAAGCAGGCAGAAAAACATGCCTATGAAAGCTTCAAGTAGTCACTTCACCGTTTCACAGCTTTTGGATCCTAAATGACATCCAGTGTTTTCTCTGCAAACATAGCTCTGAACTTCATGATTTACAACCATTCTCACTTAACCAGTGTTCAAAGGCAGTTCAACTACACGAAAACCATAAAAAGTGAGATTCAGGTTAACAAAGGTTTTACACTCACCGGCCGCTTTAGAAGGTACACTTTGCTAGTACTGGGTTGGACCTTCTTTTGCCTTCAGAACTGCCCTAATCCTTTGTGTCATAGATTCAACAAGGTACTGGGAACAATTCTCGAAGAATTTGGTTCATACTGACAAGATAGCATCAGGGCAGTTGTAGCAGATTTGTCGGATGCACATCCCTGATGCCAATCTCCCGTTCCACCACATCCCAAAGGCGGTCAATTGGGTTGAGATCTGGTGACTGTGGAGGCTGTTGACACAAAATAGTTATTTTCAACTTTAAAAATACATATATCCTCAACGTACAAACTGTTTTGCAATTTTTTATGAACTTAGAGCTGCCAAATGACAACCAATTATATAAAGATCGAGTCAAAGCCATTTCATGTTTACTTTTGTCTTCACATTAGTTTTATTTCAAATTTGAAACTTTTACTGTATTGTAAAAGCAGGATAATGTTAACTTTACAAAATATGTTAGAATGAGCACATTACGCTCAAAAATAAGAACATCTGACTGAAAAAGATAAATGAATGAGTTCTGTTTCTTTGTTCTGGTTTCAAAGTTCTACTAAACAAATTGCATTTTTGTCACTCATCCCTTGGTTTTGTTGTTCAGGAAAGTCTGTTTTGCACATGCACACTGAAGTGGAACCAGGTTTTAATTTCCAGGCACACACAGCCAGAAGACATTACTTTGTGATTTGCTTCCATAGCCACTTTTCTTCAAGAAAATTAAAACATGGCAGCCTTAGGTTATGAGAATGCGAGGATGTTATCCACCAAATCACCTAGGTAGACTGAGGGCATTTATTTAATTTCAAAAGATGACATATTCAAAATAGCTAAATTCCACCAGCTCAGTGTTTTACTTAAGTAGTTTCATTTGTGTTTCTTTAAGTTTAAACACCCATGAAAATGAGCCTACTTGATACAGTCATAAGGTTTGTAAGAAACTGAATTTGTTTTAGTTTTTCTTAAATTACATTGCAAAGGAATTCAGTGTCTATCCTGGGTCTTTGGTTAGACAGGTTAAGGTTGGGAAATACCTTCTTAAATCTTGTCATGCAGAAAAATAAAGGCCAAATGTGAACAGTTTTTGGCAACAATCCAGCACAGAAACAAAACAAAAAAAAATTCCAGCACCTGTTTTCTATGTGACCGTGTCTAGAAGATACTGTTTGAGTGTTGGGTCCACAGAGACTAGACGGCTTTTGAGCATCTCTAAAGCATATGGCCCAGATCACAAGATAAGATCAAGGTCCAAAAATCTCACCTCCACAGTTTAAGGAAACTGAGACGAACAGTTTCTTTCTTCTGGCAGCAACGGCCGACATTTGATTTGCATTTTCAACCAATAAATGTCAAAAAAGAGTAAAAATGTTTGGACTAAATGAATCCATGATGGGCTAAAGCTGCTCATAGCTGCTACAATAGCAGCTTTATGTGAAATTCCATTGAGAGTCTTTCTCTCGAGGACAAATAAACTAAAACTTAGCAGAGGAACGTGTTGCAGATTTACCATATTTTCATTGAAATCTTCCATTACATGCTCACTCCTTTCATGAATAAACATTTTAAATAAAGGTTTTTAAGGTTTTAAAGTCCCACCCCAATTAGATTTTGATCTGTTTCAAAAGTGTTCCCAGTGGTCTTTTAATGAAGATTATGCCACTTTTAGCCACAACTAAATAAATAAATAAAAACATAAAAAGAACTTTGACATTTACTAAGACGTAGTTTCTGCAGAGCAGCAGGAGTTCATCAGAAATTCACCTATTAGTTGTGGGCGAGACCATTGACAGGGAGTAAGTCTTCACTCATTTCCCATTAGTCATTTTTTTTTACACTCTCTCCTGCCCCTAACATCCCCAACCTAACTTCAGCGGTGCAACAAAATTGTCAAGTAACATTGGTGCTATCCAGCCATACAGTTTTGAGCCAGATGCCTGATCAGACGAGGAAAATAAAGATGTACATGGATCTATTGGTCTGCAAGTGGATGCATCAGAATGGAATGGGGCAGGGAGCTTGTGGCCAGACGATTGAAACAACAAGCTTTTTCCAACTGCATTTTCCGTCTGCTCCTGATTCACTAAGATTTGAATAAAGAATCCTCAGAAACACAGTTTTAATCTCCATTTTCTTTAAATCTTCTTCTCAATCATGAGAAAAATATTTCAAAACCACATTTTCATTTTAGTAGGTTTTAAAGGAAAGAAACCTTTATGCACTCAACTAATGTCATATGATTTAGAGAGGGAATTATATTTCCACCTACAAAGAAAGCACAGCTTTGGCATTATAAGCCTGCACTGGCAACTCAGCAGTTGACAGTAAAAAATTACAGGTTAGCAACCAATTCAGCCTGGCAGTAACTCATACATTTGTGTGGCACACAGCTACACTGTGATACTTGCCAACTTCTCACACTGGCAAGAAGACCACTGATTAAACATACCTTTAGTAAAAAATAGCACAGAAGGAGGGCATGATCCTAGAACTAAATTCCTCCTGCAATAGTTTCTAACCTGTTCAGATTCTGGTCTGCGTTGGAATTACATTATTTTTTTCGGCAATTTAAATACAGGGTAGTATCAAATCAAAACTTTATTTGGAAAGCACTTTTCATACTCATGTATCTAAAAGTGCTTCACTTTGTAAAAACATTTTTCAATGTAAAAACCAAAAGCAAAAATAAGAGCTTCACACACAAAAGAATTATAAAACCCATACAACGGCTGCAACTACCCTGACCCAAATGCAGAAACATCATAAGGCATTAAATGATGATAAATACGATGCAAAGTAGAGATCTGGCCTAAATCTTAGGTGGGGAAACAATATTTTGGGGACCTGTCCACAGTAGTTGCCACCCACCAGCAATCATATAATAGATGGATATGAATAAGCACAAATTAATAAAATAAAAAAAAGAAATATAAATATATAAAACAATTTAGAAATAAAATAAATATATTCCTAAATTTCAGCTAAAATTAGATCAACTAATTTTACTTTTGGATGATTAAGACAGAAACAAAAAGAAAATGTCATGTCATTTGTGATGAAAATCTGTAATTGGTCAAATCCAGTGGGAATGCAACTGAGTTACATGGAAAAATAAACCACATATGTACTAAAACAGATGCATTTGCATCAGAGACTCAATGTTTAATGGGTGCATGTGCATAAATAAAATGCAAACAGAATGCTTCTCACATCATACTCTTTAATATGTATGTGCTGCTTGTGAAGAAAAACACAAACAAACACATTAATAACATAAGCTTTCTCTGCAAAGTCTGTGTTCCATGCAAATAGTTCTTGAATTTATATGTCTCTGAAATACTTTATGTAAAAAAAGGCAGAAGATTGTTTTTGAAATAAAGAAAATAAAAATCAATACACCGGAGGCACACAGAACCCTGTCTTTTTTTACCAAGGCTTCACAGAATTCAGAATAGCACTACTTTGGGTCATGTAAAATCCAATAAAGGGCAGCAGCAGTATCACTTCCCGTGTGTTTTTGTTATTTCTCCTTCTGGCAAGAATTAGATCAGAATTTAGTCCTGTTCTGTCCCACAGAGTGAACCCTAACAGTCCTCTCCAGAGCCCCTGATTAAATTACAGATCTTCACACTCCCCAAACCCCCAATCCCATCCTTTTGCTGATGTATCGTCTCACCCTTCCACATGTGACACTTTCCAGAACTGCATTTTCCCACAGCACAGTTTGGAACATGAAGGGTTACAGATTTGATATAAAAAGTCCCAATCTGAAGCCAAAACTGCTCTTCCTTCTCAATGTTAAACCAACTCAAGGCAAGCTTGCTGTCATCTTTGGCGGTTCATGTTTTTTTTCAGTCTTGTAGAAAGTATTCAAACTGTAAATCAGGCACGAGTTGATAATGGGAGGTCTAACAGTTTGTATACACTCAGGGGAATGCAACCACAAACTGATGGTTAGTCAGCAAGGCTGATCCTAATCTCTAGAATTCTTAATGTGGTTTGGTTGTCTCGGGTCTCAGCAGAGGCCTTGAAAATGACACATTCTCTGTCAATTTGGGGGCTTTCCTATAGGATGAGCTGCATGTTCAAATGGACAAACCTTTTGCCATATATCTTAACAGCTGGGCCCATCATCTGTTTTCACTTGATGCCCCAGAACGGAAAAAATAAGCTAAATTCTCATGGGAGTACACTTACATCAATTTTATGAGACAAACCATTTCTGTCAAGAGGTAGCGAAAATCTTTCACCAAACATAAAACAGATCAACTTGTATGAACTCAACTGGAAGCCTGTTAAATATTTACAGATAATATGCAAACATAGAAAGTTACCTGGATATGACGTTCAAACAACATTAAGGTGGTTTCGTGTGCTTAGAGCTCTGTTCATATTTGCAGGGAGGATGATCTTAAGGAAACTGGCTCAGGGGAGGATGGATTACCACCATGTGGAATTCATCTGACAAGGGAGGCTCACTAAACATCACTTACAGTACTCCCTGTTTTCAGGACTGCTGTTTCGCCTCTTACACTCCCATACACACTGACAAAACCTATATTTTGCCAATCTCCTTTTACATGCATAAAGTAACCATTGCTAAACCTCTCAAGCACTTCACCGTTAAAGATAGAAGGGTGAGATTAAGAAAGGTTTAGGTTATAAAAGAATAATAAGGATTTAAAGAAAAAGAAGAAAAAAACAGCCTATCAGCCTCCAACATTCTTTGTGCAACACATTCTTTTTTTTTATTTTTTTACTGTTCAATCAGTGACAGCCAAGTGTTTGATGTGTTAGATTCTGACTACTGTTTTGAAAATTGAAGCTCCTTAAATACCATCTCACCTCATTCAGCACAACATTGATGAAAGTGTGCATCCTGCAATGTCATAAATATTCATCGTTCTTTTAATGAAATATAGGTCTGTCGTCCACACTCAAGTAATTTTTCTTTTTGAAGATAGAAAAATATTGTTCAAATAAAAAAATACACAAACGTGATTGTAGATGGTGATTATGTAAATACATAGT
Source organism: Oryzias latipes (assembly GCF_053564925.1). Lineage (NCBI taxonomy): Eukaryota > Metazoa > Chordata > Actinopteri > Beloniformes > Adrianichthyidae > Oryzias > Oryzias latipes. The sequence continues at coordinate 14,701,367 of NC_136240.1, forward strand.
TGTTTACATTAATTAATTAATGGCAACATTCCCACAGAAAAGCATATGCAATAAATGCTTTTGTTTGTATGTTTTTGTTTTTCCGAATTTGCAAGTCGCTGGGAAGGAACAAGAAGTGTAGAATCCAAAATTTAAACCTCACAGTTTTATTAAGCAGAAAATCTCAACTTGCTCCGATTTTGCATTAGGATTTAAGCTTCTTTTTTTGTTTTGTTTGTTTTCATAACTGATGTTACATGCAGGGGTTTTTCACCGTCTTCCCTTCTTCCTTCCCTTGGATGTGCTTCCTATGCTCTCTGTGCTGAGTGAAGACACCTGGTGGAGACCTGACAAGCTGTCCAACCAGGCCCCCGAGCCAGCCAGCAGGCCTGCATATAAGCTCTGCTAGATGACTGTGGAAATGGGGGAGGTTTTGGATCACAATGGTTCTGTGTGCATGGTCCCTGTATGCTGGGGAATATAGTGTAGGTTTGTGGACAGGTAAGACAAGGGTACCCTGTACACCTAATGTAGCTCATCTTCTGTTATGCACACTAAGAAAGTTGGTTGGTGCCACCTCTTGGATGTTTCTGTTCCCTTTTTGTAGGTAAGTCAGTAAGAAATGTGTTTTCTTTTAAGATGGTGATAGGTAGGCTGTGTTTTGTTCTAATTATTTCATTTGTTGGTCCACCCCTCCCCCCGCCTCCAATAAAAACCTGTCAACTGTTGTGTTTTATATTCCAGTACCATAGACCTGCATGTTTGTGTGTATTTATATGAAATCCTGACTGTTCATTTGTCAGCCTTATCACTCGTTAGTTCTGACTCCTAGTGAAGCAAATGAGTCAGAGTTCCTTTCTGAGGCTCAGACCTGGATTTGTGGCTTTCAGTTGCGTCTCTCATGCCTTTCTCTTTTTTTTCAAATTTTGTTTTATTTTATTTTTTTGTAGTATTTTTGAATAATACAGCAATGCAATAACACAATTGCACTTGTGTAATCTCCTAAAGGGAAACTGTTTCAGATTAAAACAGGAATGTCTTTGGAGCCTGTAAAATGTCCCATGTAAACAGCTTTGAGCATGTGTGGCTGTTCCACATCATACAAAACTAAGAAATTTGAAATTAATAGGATTTTTTTTGGTAATTTTATGGTAAATGTATTAATATTTTGTACCATGAACTGACAGATGTACAGGTCATGTAATGGTCTTGGTGTTTATTGAGCACAAACTGATCTCCATTCACCACCACAATTTGGCTTGTTTCCATTATGGGTATGTATTGAAACTTTGTTTTGGGATAATGAGTAAAATCTGTGTAAGGAAAACTATATGAACTGCTTATGAAATGCCAAACAGGTTTCAGCTACAATAAATGCAAGTCTGTTATTCCAACAACTCCAGCTGTTTGTCGTCAGATGAAATTTGTCCTAATGAATATTGCCTGAGCTAATTTTCTCATTCATTTGGCTTAGATAATAACATTTCTGGATAAACTTTACCAGTGATAATTATCAGCAGCACACGATGGACCAAAGTGATATATCCACATCTGTCTCTGCGTGCTTTTAGGTGTGAAAGAACCAGGCGGTCAGCTTCAAAAGCTGCAAGGACTCCTGAAGATATTTTCAGTGATCTGTTCAATGTCTCGTGGCTACTGGCCAACATTCTTGATGCTACTTTCATCATTTTTTTGGCATTGATTAAGGCTCAGGTACACACGATCAAACCACTTCTGTTGGCATGAGGGAAACCTAATCCCAAACCCAATGGCCTGTCTGCCCCACAGAAACACCTATTAAAATAGCTTGATTCCCCTCCACCCCAAAACTGAACCCAAACCAGACTCAGTCAAGCAAGCCCCAAGGACAGTGACTGGAACTGCATGGCAAATACAAACAGCATAACCTCCACATCACCTGACCCAAACTCAAAAACAAAATCTCAACAGGAGACTATTTTGAGGGTAGAATGAGGACATCGACATCATAAGGCTTCTGGTCTGCGAGATTTTTCACTTTCTTTCTGTGAGGAAAACAGATTGATAGAAGATAGTAAAGAAAAATATATTTCAAACCATCAAAATTAGGTTAATGGAAATGTCCAATAAAGAGATCGCTGATGTTTACTTTTTTTACATCAAAATCAAATTTTGTTTTTTATAATGGATTGGATTTATCTGCATTTTTCCAGATGCTCAAAGTGTAACCATTATTCATTCACTCCTCATTCATGTTTAGTGATGGTAAGCTACTGTTGTAGCCACAGCTGCCCTGGAGCAGATTGACAGAGGTGTAGCTGCCAGTTCACACACACGGTCCCTCTGAACATCACTGGGATCATTCATACACATTCACACACCAGTGGGGCTGCACTGGAGACAAGGAGGGTGAAGGGTCTTGCCCAAGGACACAACGACAGTTGGCTGGGGGGAGCAGGGATCGAACCACCAACCCTCTGATCATTGGACGACCTGCTTAACCGCCTGAGCCACTGTCGCCCGAATTATGAATTTCTATTATAAAATATGCAAGACTTAGGATTTACGTAAAATGAAGGATATTCAATTTTGATTTTTTAAAGTTACCAAGTTATGAAGAAGATCGTAAAACAGGGGTGTCAAACTCATTTTCACCGAGGGCCACATCAGCATGGTGGTTGTCCTCAAAGAGCCAGATATAACTTATTCATGTAACTAAATGCAATGAAAAATACATGTAACTACTCCTTAATGTTAAATAACTCATTCATTTATTTATTATAACTTTTTAAAGTGACAATTACAGTTGCATAGAAAACATATGTTTGCTTGTTACTCTATCATAAATCCTTTTAAATTTGATTCTGTCAGGTTAGGTTATATGGACAGTGTTTAAGTCCTAATGTATAATTGCCCAATCCAATATTTCAAGTCCAATTCCCCCTAGACATGAATAAATACACACAGATTTTTATTTTAGGAAATGAAAAACTTTTATGCTCTCGCGGGCCACATAAAATGACACGTCGGGCCACATTTGGCCCGCGGGCCTTGAGTTTGACACATGTGCTGTAAAATGTTGGTTTAACATTGACCACTTGTCACAAATACTTTCCAAAATAGGACGATTTTTGTTTTTTAGATTTTATATCACATTTTTTAGTCAGACACATTCTTTTTTATTTCTACTATTTCTTGCCTTCAGTCTAACAAAAACCACTTTTTTTTCCAGTTAATTTATTACTTCAGTGTCTGGGGACATAGATATGTTACCCTGACATGTCTTTTATTTCTTTTTTTCTATTCTCAGAAACACAGATGGCTGTGGCAATCTTCTCGAATTTAAAACAACATTTGAATATTCTGTCAGTCATATTTAATTTAATTGAAATCACAACATTTCTCTGGAGAAGACGCATTAAGTTCAGCTGAAACAACAGACAGTAGCCTGAGCTCAGTCGTTAAGTTTCAACCCCTCATTATCCACTTCAGCAGCATTAGTTCCTAAATTATTGTGACCTCTGAGGTCACTGTTTGCCTCTGAAAGACCACTTTTCCCAAAGCCATAAAATGTAAAAGCCCAGCCACACATATGCAGAGAGAAATATACATTTACGAATGTTTTTCTCTGATTTTTTTAATCCTTTTTGCATGCACAGAGGAATTCAGGTTTCAAAAAGAGTCTACTGCAGAGCTATAGTGTGGAGCATTCACACTTGATCTATCAGTGGGAGGGGTGGTATTTTTGTTGTCCATTACACCCTCCCCGCTGATCCAACTCCACTTCCTACCAGTTTCCTATATTGTGTCAAACAGCTTTGTCTCAGATCACATCTTATTGCTACAAATGCCTATCCAAGCAGCCCTGTTATCCTGTGGAGTGAGAAGCGGGTTTATCTGACTTGCCTCCGGCGCGAATAAAATGTGATGCCATGTTGAGCTTTAAAGGAGGTTTAAACCAAGTCACAAAACCGTCTGGTTTTTATTCAGCATGTATACTTAGATTGATAATTATGGTTATTATTATTAGGATCCTTTTACAGAAGTTTGGATGTCTTTTGCAGCAGAAATAATCTTGAGTCAATATAGTTTTAGTTGAGGCCACAAATCCACGCTTCCTTGCAGTTTAGTTGCAGATGCATTTGGATTTTAAAGGGTGTAAATTGGAAAAAAAGTAATTAGTATTTGTTTTTATTTTGGACGGAAACACCCAGAGATTTGTGTTGGTGGATTTGAGCAGTAATCCCATCACTGACAGGCATTTCTGCAGACAGGAAGAGTCATCATTTTCCTTGGCTCTTGTTATGTCAGGTTGGTAGCAGTTCTCACTTTCCCTCTTCCTTTCTCCTGTCTTGCACTGTGTTTTTCCCCCCTCCCTAACGCGATAAGTCGGAAATTCCTCTTTTGCTTGGTCGTCCAGGATTTATTGGACACTGGTACTTTTCTTAGGATGTGGTTCTCAGCAGGTTAGCGTTCAAAAATTCTACTGGTGACTAACGGCTTCTGTCAGAACCATGACTGTTTTTCATTTCTTGAGATACACTCTGTTGCATTTCCAGCACAGTGTGCCATTGTAAACCTTTGACCCCCAAAGCACTGTGGAGTACTGGGGGGACAGATGGTCAGCTTGGTAAATTTTCTGACCCAATTTGCCAAAAATTCTTTTTTTTAAAGCAGTCATATTATACAAATGCATTAAATTGTTGTTATATTTTTAGAACGCCTAATGTTTAAACAGTATTAAAAAAATAGGCAGATGAAGAATTGCATTTTAAATATGCTTCTAATTTTCCTAATGTGACTTAATAATTCCTGTTAATAATCACTCGTACCTTCCATTAAGAACAATCATAATCATGTTTAGTCAAACACATACAATACGTGAAGATGCTCTATTAATTTGAGCTACTGTTCGAAACAGTCATTAGCAGAAGTGTCATTAGCAGATTCTAAAAGTGTGACATGAGTCGCCTTAATTGAATTGACTAATTAAAGTTAAGTTTTCTAGAATAAGATCTTTTTTGCTAATGAGTAAGCCTCAAATAGCTCAATTAAATCACATTGATGGTGTCAATTTTTCTGTGGCGGTTACCTACATCCTTCTAAATGAAATCCCTCAATTCTTTTATGGTAATGGGTTTATTCATACAATTAACAATCTGTTTTCCATTTTTGCTGGGCATGCAAATCAAAGCAGAGTATTTATAGTCATCTTGAAAGCATTTGTATTCAAGATGTTCCACTGGGGTGTATTTTGCACTTATTGGACCACATTTGCGTAGCTACCAGCCAACTCATGTGGTAACAGCTACAGAAAAGGTACGTCTGGATCTATGTGGTGCCATTTGGAGGAAGCTGTGATGCTATGTTTAATCTCAAACACACACGCACACACACACACACGGACACACAGCATCACCTACTCAAGATCCAGTAGAGCCAATTGCACACAACAAAAAAAGACTATAAGGGATGAACACAATTATGGATTAACCTACAATGATCAGTACCATCAACAAACTTCAGTTTGATTAACCTTTATTTATATTAGGGAGGTCTGAGAGGAGCAACCAGACTATTAGCATTAATATTCAATTAGTACATTTACATTTTAGATTTCTTTGGCCAGTCTGCTCACCCGTTCCATGCATGGGCATGATAATGGAAATTCTGACAATCCAGGCCATCTTCCAGAGGCGGATTACAGCAAGGTTCAGAGGACTCAAGTATGGAACAAATCGGCTGCAATTGCTAAATGCGCGTGGGTACAATTCTTTACTAAATCAATTTTTCTGAATAATTACAAGGCAGGTTAGGTAATACAGAAGTTGAAAATAAATACTCAATGCAACCAGAGCAGGTCTAGTCTTTAAGCTCAAGATAAATCTCCTCTCTTAAAGAATAAAAGTTACTCATTTCATAATGGATGAGAAATAAGCAAGAAGAAAAAAAATCAGTCAATTTCTGTGCACTAGATACAGATCTGTGTTTCAAAATAAGACAATCTGATCTAATTCTATTGCCATCAGTCTTGACATTTGCGTGGAAGGGACATCCTGAATTTATATTTGCTCTTTGTCCCACCAAATTAAATGTAATGATATCCTTCCCCAGGCACTGAGCAGCGCAGCAACCAAACTATGTCATGGGATCCAGTTAATGGCACCAACATTAAAAAGTCAGCATCTGGCAGTCTGTGCATGGACGCACATCTCTGAGTCTCCCTCCAGTCTAACCAGCAGTGCCTCGGGGTCTTGGACTAACAATGAATATGTTAGACGTGCTGATAGAGTCGGTGTTAAGCATTACTGATCAGGCGTCTCTTCTCATCTGTTTTGCCCTGTGGTGGCTCTGCTTTCGCTTTAGGCCATAAACTACCAATTATTCCAGAGATCAGGAAAGGTAAGTTGTAATGTATTTATGTCCTCTGTATTTTTTCATATAACTTATTGCCAACATCCAGAAGGATTTAATGTTTTGGCCTACTTCACATGCTAACGGTTTAACCACGAATGTATGAATGTTGACATTTTCATGTTCTGCCAACTCTCTGATAAGTATTAATAAGATACAACTTTGTGTTTGGGTACACTTCTTAGGAACGGTTCCATTAAGAAATGGAGTTGTTGAGGTAGTACTAGCTAAAATGTGAACAGAGAAGGATGCAGATTTTTTAAGACATAAAAAATAAATTAAATTACAAGTAAAAGTGAAAAAAGTGCAACAACTTTTCAAGAGCTGGAGAGATGAAAGGAGCAGCACTGTTGAAAATGTTTTATGAGAGGTAAGAGAAAACAGAAAGAAAAAAAAAAGGCCACAGTCAAATGAAACAATAACAAAGAGAAATGATTGTGTGTCTCGCTGTTGGCAGTTCCAAATGTCCCACCAGATGTTTCCAGATTTAGTCCATTCCATTGCATTGACATGACTCCATTGTAACAGATGAGACTCTATTGGCTGCCATCTGATTTACATGCACGCATCAGCTTCACTTCCTCAAATTAGATGCTAGAAGGAGGAGGATGGCGCATCACATAAGATGGCCAAACAAACATTGAAAGGGATGTTTGTATCTATACTGTCAAAACAATTTTCCTGTGTCAAGCTAATGAGCTCGGGAGGAAAGTTGAACACTTCGTTGAGCAGTCGTGTCACAGCATCGCCTGGAGATTCTGAACTTGATCCCCTGGATTAAGTTACCATCTTTTCTCCTTTTCACTTTCTGTGGCTGTTTCTTCTCTGCTCATAGCAAACAAGAAATGGTTGCATGAGGCAGAAATGCCTTGTTTTTATCAACACTAACAACCAGAGGGAGATAGTGAAAGCACCAGGCAAACTTTCACTGAGACACATGCTGTTTTAGAAACTTTAAGCTCCATACATACAAGGCTTATGACGTGCGTTTAAGTGCGCACAAAATGGGCATTCTTGAACATGCTGTCAGTATACGGTGTTTACACTGGACTGTCGCTACCCAATACCAGCGCATGTACTCACAGTTGAAAGACACTAAATGTAAAATGTCAAAGCAGTGCAAGTCTCTCGAATCTTGCTTCAGGCTTTTTCTTTCACCTGTTATGAAAAATGACAGACTTGGTGTCATATAATAATAATAATAATAATATTAATAATTTCTCCTTCATGATCGATTTTCTAACAGTTGGAACTTATATCATTTGAAGAGGACATTAAGTTGATTAATTTTTAACCCTTGTTCAATGGCCATGTATATGTAGGGCCTGACAATAGACTTAAAAACGTGCTTAATGACACGTAAATGTAAGAGTTCTGAACACGGTTGTCAGAAATGCGAGTTTACATAGACTTTTCATTGGAAGTGGTCACCCGAGCCCACTGTCAACATAGTATGAAAGCAAGAAGGTTACATTTAAGTCCCTGAAACTATTTAGAAGATTCAAATGTTGTCAAACCTCATTATAAGTTAATAACAATTTGGTTTTAAAACCTGAGATTAACTGCAAAATCCTACTTTTGATAGTTGTTTCAGTATGTTTTTAGACATTATAATACTGTTTGTGTTTATAAGGTAAAAACTATCTTGCAAAACCATTGGGTCCTTACAAGATTTGTCATTTGTGATCATCTTCCTCTGAAGAGTTTGTCTCTCCTTTGCCTCTTGACTTATGTCAGTGGCCAACCTTAACTTTATAGAAAATAAGGATAGAAAGTCTGGAAATAATTCTGTATAGGACTAAAATCCCAGTTTTCCACTGGCACCTGTGCAGCTTAACAGACACAACTGGGAGTAACTCCATTGCTTGAAGACATGTCAGCCATGATTGTGGAGGGAGTAAAAAGTGCTGCTTCTTACCTCACAAGTTTCTGGACTGCTGTGGAGATTCAGGGCAGATTTATGGAGTACCCTAACCTTCAAGGCTTAGAAAGGAGGTTTGTGACTTTTAAGAATGCTTACTCCACATGAAAAGAGAGTCTTTATTGAGAACTAAAGGTGGAGGGCATAAATGAGAAATTACCCGAACTTGTTCTTTAAAAACATTTTAAGCTGAATCTTTTTTTTCTGACAAAGTAGATCCTTCAAAGTCATACAAAAAAAAACAAAAAAAAACAGGCACAAAAGTGTTACAATTGTGGATGAATACTGAAGTTCAATTTAGCATTTCAAAAACTCCATAAAATACCTAAAAAAGCATACATAAAATAACTTAATTGTCACTTTAATAGTGTGTGTCATGATTGTATTTTGGTAAACCTACTATTTTTTTATTCTTCACGATATAAAACATTAATAGTGGTTTTTGTGTTGATTTATTTATTTATTTTGCTTTTTCAAAAACAGTTTGGCATTTGGTAATTTTTTAGGAACTCTTTTAGCCATGGTGGCTTGTGGCCTGAAATTAATTGCAAAGCACTGGTCTAAATCCCGAGACAGGCTGCAACAATCAAAGCCAAATGTTGCACATTTTGTTGTGGCCCTGAAAGCATCCAGCAAACGAGTTGTTTTTACAGAGGCTCACAGAAAGCAATACTTGTGAAAGGTGGCTCTTGGTGTAAGTATGAATTGTTGACACTTAAATACACTAAGAAATGTCCTGTACAAAAACCCATTGACAAAAAGTCAACATTATAATATTGTTTAAATATAGATTTCCTTTTCTTTACTTTTGGTTGGGCACTGAACGTATTTTTCGCAGTGATTTATCCTAATAATGAGGGTGTGTTATCCAGCTTATTTGATGTGTGAGTCTTTCATTACAGGATCAGCTACAGAACAGCAATAAATTCTGGAACACAAATAAACAGCAATTACTATCATGTCTCCCCGTCATTAAGCAATGCAGAGACAAAATGTTAACACATGTTGCACATCTTGGCCTCCCTGTTTTGCTACTTTATTTTGACCACAAGCACTCTAACATTATAAAGGGATGAGGTGTGTATTTCTGAGTGTGTGTTTGTGGGATTTATTCCTCAGTACTCATCCTCCTCTCATCCGTTTTGCTGTTTCCTCCTCTTGCTTTCTCTTCTATTTCTCTTCCATCTCCATTGCAGCCTGGGGCTTCTTCTAATCGTCCTCTGCTGCGCTGATTGGACTTTTCATTAGTCAACTCCCCAAGGCGCAGCATGACCTCCTCTGGGTCACTGCTTACTGATTATACCTTTTGTGCGTGTGCTGTCGTCATCAACTCTTGGAAGGATTTGGGATGACACTCAAGGTAAATGCTTTAATTTGAAAACCTGTCTGTTTTGAAGGTGATATGATTTTGAAATATTTCCTATACATACGGTTACATGTACAGTACCCTTAATCTTTTGAACATGCATAACTGGAGGTTACAAGGTTTTCAAAAAATAGCACTGAAACTGCAACTAGAAAGCCATCAGATGTTGTAAACCTCGAGTCTCCTATGAAATATAGCAACATAAAAGATTAAAATTAGTCTGTAAAATGTTGACCACTACTTTGCCTGGTTAGAGCAGTTCCTGCATATTTGCTGCTTGATGCAAACCTCTCATTGGATCTTATGCACTTCTTACTGCCCATGACATGTCCTTGGAAGTCAACAAACCACCTATAACTCAGTAGCTGAAGGGATTTTAATGATGTGGCTGTACCACAAGCTGCCAGCACTACTTACAAATCTGACGGGTTGTGTCTAAGATGTGTTGTGGAATCTGAGAAAAGTGTATCTTTTTGTGCACGGGGATGAAAAAGTCTTTTTTCTGTTGAACTAACCATGGCCTTGCCCAAATGAAGACCATAAGTCCCCTGCGCAATCGCACACTCTCCCACATATATGGAGACTCATCTCTGTTCCCAAATCCCTGGCACGCTTCAAAAACTGGAACAGATTACTCCCCTGCGTTCTTTTTCTGGCTCTGATTGCTGCTAGGCTTTCAAGTGCCCTCCTGTGTGCACAGTATCTCATGGGATGAGGCCTGGTGCACTACACATGGGGGCTATTACCCAAGTCAACCGAGGGTTGCTTGTGGCTCGTTGCCCTTCCAGATTGGGCTGCCACAGCTCTCATCCTGTCCACAACCCTTTAAACACCACTTTCCACCCTGGATCATTCTCTTGATCACAATGATAGCTTTGCTGACGCTAGCTTTGAATGGCAAAATTCAATTGTATCTCTTGGAAGTACAGTGTTTGTGTTCACTGAAAATAATCAATTCCTCAGCTCCAGTCAGTCTGACATCATTAACTCGACATTAACTATCACCAAACTCTTGTTTGACTTTGTATAAAGGAACATTTCTTTTAACACAAAAACAACGGAAGAAAGAAATGTTTAATTCTTAAAGAGAAAAGTTATGTACCACAAAACAGCATGCAGTGACGATGTATGATTTTTCACTTCTCTTTGTTCTGACATGTCATTTTGGATGTGTCCATCTATGTGATCCAGACAGTGAAGAGACTATGTTCACATAGACCATGCAAGATAGTTGTGCTAAACCAACAACCCTCAAACAGGTAGATAATGATGTGTCTTTTTAAGTAGATATTTAAAGAAATAAAGACAAAATGGAAAAAAGGAAGAAGTTATAGCTCTTAAACATATTTTGGAGTAAATGAGGCAGGTGACATATGTATCGCTCTAAAGTCACAAATGCAGAAAGAAACGATAAACTCACATGGAGGTAAACCACAGTGCAGATTTATGAGTGGTGCTGTGCTGTTCACAGGATTAGCTGCAGCGATGCAAAACAGACATTGTCAGAAAGGGAGTAGTTTTGTTTTTTTTAGGAACAATTTAGATCAAACCTGAAAGTCCAAAGACGGAGGACGCTGAGACAAAAGCCAAACCTGTAACACAAATCACAAGTTGCTCTGTGAAGGGTACTTACCAAGTCCAACCAAGGATTAAAAGAACTAGAAGTCACCAGTTCCTATGATCAGGGTTCATTCTTTATTAAATAGTGTAAAAAGGAAAACTAAAAAATATATTTAAAAGGGATGAAGGAAAATAAATTAAGAAATACCTAATCTCTCCACATAAACTGTACATTTTACATCCAGTGTATCACAAGCAATTAACTTCATTGTTATGTTAAATATTAGCCATTACAAATTTGCGTTTCCCCCTTTCTGCTCAAACATTGTTTGCTTTGATTTATTAATGCTGGATTAGTGTCGCAGGTTGCCATTTGCAACAGCCAAGTCATCACCTCAGAGAGTGTTCTCTTGGCAGATTTCGTTGCATACGAAGGCAGAGGAGCTGTTAAAAGCGGCAACAGAATGGCAGTGCATTAGTCTGACTGATAATGGAAAAAGCTTTAAATTCAAGGAATGCATTCTTTATTTAACCAAACGCACACTGCTGAGTAACTAAGTTCCACTTATGTTTGCACTTTAAAATAAACAGAAAAAATGGACGAAGTTCAGTTTAATGTATGTTATTTCATACTTTGAAGATGCTGGCTTAACTTAAAGGTCAAATCAACATATGCACCACATCTGTGTAAGAAGAGTACCCTGCTCCACCAATGCAGCCTTGACGGAAAAGGAAGGTATCACATGTGCTTTGAAATTCTAAGATAGTTTAGGTGTGAAATATAAGGCATAAGTGGAGATGACACAACTGAAGCAGTCTGTTTTTTTAACCATTAAAAATAAAGTGTTTGCACTGGAGGCACAGCACACAAAGGTGAGTATTGTTGTAAAAAACACAGACAAGCCTCCAGAGAAGAAATGTTTTGTGATCATGGCCTTCCATTACTCTGTTATAGAGATCCGGGAAAATGGAGCATACGTCAGACGGGAAGCTTTGCCAAGCAGTTGGCCCATGTTCTCAAAGGGAGACTGGCCTTTGTGAACTCATCACTTTGTTTTGCTCATGACTTGAGGTTGCAGGGCTTCATGTGACCTCACCTGTCACGATTTAGCTGACAGCCACAGTATGGTAACCTTGTTAGATGCAGGCCTGTAAAGGCTCTTCACTCATAGATAACAATCAGTGTTTCAGTTAACCTCAATATGACACAAATATGAACAAACCTGCACTGGATAACATCAGGTATGGGCAGCTTCATAAGGCTTTTTCCTGTCATGAAACCTTATTATACCTGGAAGACGCTTGTCGGGAATGCCTCAAGTCTTTTTCTAAAACCTAGAAGAGATGAAAAAGAGACATAGGTTACTAAAGACATATTATTTTCTTTTTAATCCTTCTGTCTTTTTTTAGACATTTCTTCACAAAATGTGTCCATGGGTCACTGACATTTACTGATGGACCCCTAAACACTCACTACAGATTTCATATGAGAATTAGAAACAGCTGCAAGTTCTGTCAATAAAAGGAAAGCCTCAGTTTTTCTTTTCACCTTTGTTACGACTTGAAAAGTCTCACTGAGGATGTGTAGGGGTGAGGCAGCAGCCGCCGCCTGTGCTCTGTCACAACCACATCATCCAAACTCGGTGCAATTAAAGGCAAGACGGGGTAAAAGAAAGGGTCAAGTCCTCGCCTTGTAAAAAAAAAATTGTTGGGAAGTCAGTCACATTACTTAAAAATGTTCCACTCTGATCCATATGCAATACATATTTTCTTTCTTATATCTTTACTTTTCTCATGATCCAGGCCATCCTGTTAAACTTGATTTATTTTATAAACCCAACTATTTGAAATGAAACGATCTACATGGGTGAATTAATAATCATTGGCCCTATATATGAGTATATTCTACTTTTTCATGGTTTTAATAGTTGATGTTGTCATCTTTATACAATAACAAACTTGAACAACTTTAGCAAAATAACGCATAATTTAATACACGGGAAATGACCTCAAACATTCACAATCCAAACACTAAAGCATCAACTCAGTAACTGAACAGTATCCACTCACCAGCCATACAGGTAGAATCAGTCAAAATGACGTTCTGCCGTTAATTGCAGGCTCTCAGACCCCACTCATTCATAAGTGCCTTGTGTTGGCTGGAGGAAGCTTTTCTGAGGGACCCCATTTGTACTGCTGGATTACCTATCCACTGTCATTTTAACCTATGCCACACAATCAGTCCAGGCTTACACACAGTTTTCTTTTAGATTTAAAATCCATCTACTGAACATTTAACAGTAAGATTTCAAAACCTACATTTATGAACAATTTTTTTTTCAATCAACTGGAAATACGAGGCAGGATTCTCTCTTGAATTAAAATGAGGGCACTAGAAGTTTAGAAGCCTCTTGTCCAGGTGTTACCGCAACTTTGCAGATTTTAGCTAATGTTCACCCCAGCAGCCCTTTACTATAATTAGACATTAAGAGTAAAGCAAAATGAAGGTGTGTATATCTATATCTATATCTATATCTATATAGATATATAGATATAGATATAGGAATATAGATATAGGATTTCTTTCTCTCTCTTTCTCTAGATAAATAGATATAGATAGATTATATATATATATATATATATAAGCTGTGCAAATCTTCCAAATCTTGATACAGGCTTTTTCTTTCTCAGCTCTTCTCCGATGAAAGACCTGGTGTTGTAGAATGGCGGCATGAATCGCAATTATTAATTTTTTCCTTTGTGATCATTTTCAAACAGTTGGAACTTCTATGATTTAAAAAAGATGCCATATATCACGACCAAATCCAAGTCCCCAACTGGTCAAAGTTCAACTGGTTTAACTTTCAATGCGGGTTCAGATGTTGTGCGTTTTGAACCTAGAGTCCACCAATGAACACAAGCATTTGTGCACATTTACATAGACTTTTCATTGGAAGCGGGTGGCCAAATCTGTGTTTATGAGCCCGGTAAACATAGTATTAGATCTCACAGCCCAATTTGCTTTTTTTTCTCTTTGCATCTCTGACCTTTGAAAAGGTTGCGTCCAGCAGTACACTTTCCCCCATTTCTGATTGTTGCCTACAGTTTTTCAGTGGAGGCGTTTGTCACATTGAAAGAGTTCAAAATAATTTGTTCTTCATCCTATCGCACAGTTAAACTGTTCCTTTAGGAGAGGGGACAGTAAGAAAAAAAGAGGAGTTGCGAACTGGATCTGCAGTAGAAAAGCTTCTATTCACAACAGAGTACTTTTTTATTTTTCAATAACATTACTGGTAACTTTTTATTGCATGTAAATATTGTTTTCATTTTAAGCATTTCATGTTTACTTCTTTTACATTTACTTTTATATGCTCAAGATTTTTTTAAAGGAACATCTTAGTTAAAAATCTGAAATTGCCTCACATTAAGACACAATGTCCGCCTGCTTGTTGTCAACACTGTAATGTGATATATAGCAGTTACTCATCTAACATGCTATAAGCGATGATATAAATGTAAAAGAAAATTAACCACTTTACAATGGTTGGTTCTAGTGACATGTCTTATTGCTGACAAGGATGAAAGTGACAGATTTATTCATGTCTGTCTGCCTTGCATTTCTTTCTTGAGAATAAAATCAATAAGAAAAAATCCTTAGTGGCAGTAAAAATATGCAGATGTTTGGCTGCCATGTGAGGGGAACTAAAATAATCGTAAAAAAACAGACGCTAAAAAAACAAACAAAAAAAAACTGATAACGCAAAACAATACTGGAATAGTATTTAATAGACAAAAAATATATATACACATATATATACTTTTTCTGATATCAACCACACTGATTGTTCTTGAGTACAAAGATTAATTCACAAAAGCTTTGGGAGAGCCCAATGGATCACCATTTGTAAAGTTGATAAACTGTAAAAACCATTGTGCAGGAAAAGATAGGGGGACTTGCCACACACGTTCAGACAAACCTTTGCTTATTTCATGAGCTGAAAAATCCTTTTGAGTGGAAATATTGGTGTTCTGTGATTTTACTTCAGCTTAAAAATATATATATCAAATATTTATCATCATTGTTATTAAAGCAATACATTCAATTTTACTTTAAAAAAAGTAGTTTCTTAGTAAGTTTCTTAACTATTAAGAAGCCAAATAAAAAAGAAATAGATTTTTCCTTTGTGTGTAAAGCCTTTGCTTCTACAAAATCTTTGATTTAAACAAAAAATAAAAGAAAGTTACATATAAAAATAGATGTTCAGAGTGGAAAACAAGTAATTGGCTGGATATGACATCATGTGCCCTAACGACATTCTTAATTTTATTTTTTTTTTCAAAAAGCAAGAGCTCTTTGGTTTGCTGTTCATGTAAAGTCTACAAACCTTCAGGTAGTTCCCAAGGCTCTTTGGTGTGAAGCCTCTCCAGGGGAGGCATTCTGTCAATAATGAAAGCCTTTGTGCTGCCGCTGCTGAATCATGTTTGTTGTGGCACCTCTAGCCTGTTTCTGTAATTCCACTGGTCTGAACCTGAAAGCAGCTTTTCCACAAGTCACATTACCACAGCGGTCAGCATGAGCCAAGAAATCGTAATGTGATATTGATATATGCCAACTTCATTTAAAAAAAGAAAAAAAACTCCTCCATGGTCGTTATTCACCTCCTGTTCGGCCACAATATGGAGCTCCAGCAGAACAGTCCCCTCCTGCTCCCTTTCTGGTTAATGAGAGAGAAATATCGGCTCTACTGTGATTTCTTTTGGGAACCAAAATGACTTCATTTTTCACCCATATTGACCTGAAAACAGAGGCAATCACCTATTGGGAAATTCTCTCAGTCACAGCATGACTTTAAGACATAAGCATATGTAAGTGTTGGAAAAGCAAAAAAAATCATTTCTGTGTGTCTCACAGTCTAAAAAGAGTCAGACAGTGGGTGCATTCAAGCAAGGTTCTGATTTTGAGCTTTCTTAAATCTGGGTATGTGACGGTTACAGAGTGCATTTATGTCACCTGCACATACTTGAATAATGGCACAAGAATTTTCAGCCAAAAAATAATTGGCCCACTGAGCTGTAATGACTGTGGCCAAGGAGGTGAAGTAGGAGTCAGGGCGGACCAGCATTTGATGAACTAACAGCACTAAGAAAGGAACAAAACAATTACAGGATTATTCCCAGCCCTTGGCAACATTTCCTGCTGCATTTGAAACGCACAAATATGTATTTTATACATATTGGTGATGGACTCAGGTTTCTGCCTTGTCTTACAGTCAGTGACATAAAGGAAATACACTGATTTCAAAGACCCCAGACAATATGTAGATCTCATGGCACGTGGAAAGATAGAGGTTTTTCAGCATACGATTTTTATTCATTACAGTACAACACCACATAATGATGTGGGTATGCATCATGAGATAAGTATTTAAAATGTCAACTCGTAATAAATAATCATTTTCCCTGCTGTGTACTCAATACTTTACACACTGCCTTAGAAAATGTATTTTGTAAGAATGTCAATCATTTCATTTCATATTCTATTAAGCTGTGCAAGGGTTCAGCTCATTACTATGTCAATGCAGGCTTTAGAAAGAGATGCAGTCTGCCTCAGTGAGCTGAGGCACATGTGATGTACATTATTGATCCAACATCCTGATTAGAATTTTTAATTAATGAAGGATGGTAAGTGCCTTGAGAGACAAATCTGCGTGACCCTGAACGAGTCTGATGATTTGCGTTGCAGCGCTGAGCCTAAGTTAATTGCAAGGCTGATTTGACTCGCTTTGCCAGAGATAATATGCTGCACTACGTTTGAAAAATTAATCTCCTTTTCCTCTCTCCTCACATATAAAGATCACGTAGGCCCATGGCAAGAAGGAAGTGAGTAACAAAGCTGTTGTTGGTGTGAAATTACTCATGAGGCAGTGTCCCAAACAAAGAGTGGAATACCGCAGGTTGTGATGTACGTTTACCTGTGCCTGATATAGATAATGTTCTGCAAGTTTATGTGATGACTATAGAAGGCTGGAAAATGACGAAGGAGGACTTATTTGCTACTCCTTGTCGCTTTTCCCATGGCTGGAATAAGGGCCACTTGGGGTATTTCCACAGCCTAAAGGCCTTTCATTAACTATTAATCTTCTCATGGGGTGCAGCAGGGGACTCACAGCTGTCATCACACTCTTTTTTTGTTTGCTATTTTTTTTCTTACTGCCTACTCCTCTACATTAAACCATTTCTACTGGTAAGTGAATGCAGCTATGGGGCGGCTAATACATTTTAAATAGCATACATTGCTAATGCATAATTTATGTTTAAAGCCCAGAGTGGGCAGTGTTAGACAAATACACAAACTACATGTAGAATTACTATCCCACTGAGCTAGAAAAAGGCGTGCAGTGTGTAAATCACATGCTTTTATTTCAGTCTTTAAAGTTTCCTCCAATGAAACAATTAAAACATGTATTTACCATAAATTAAAAGATTACAACATTCACTTTGGGCTTTTTTGTAGCCTGTATGTTTTTTCTTTCTTTTTACTGTAGAATAAGAGGCTAACTGTAGATCTCCTATGAGTCTAAACTCCTTAGACTTGCTAAACAGAACGATAACTAAACTAAAGATAAGTCAAGACAGCAATTTCTTTTTTTTTTTTTTTACATTTTAATTTAAGATTTTACTGATTCCTTTGGTTTAACAGATTATTTTTTTCTTAATATTTTGTGTGTTGAGAAAAAATTTATTGATAGTTTGTTTCACTTAAACCCCAATAATTATCTAAAAGATGTTCTTAGTATTTTTTTCTAACTGCTTACCACAATCAAAAATGCCCTGATCGCATGTTCTTGAATTCTCTTCAAGCATACCAAGTTCACATTGGACTGCTGTATGTTCTCACATTTGGAAGAGACATGGTGCGAAATGTCAAAGCGGTGCAAATCTTGCGAGTCTTGCTCAAGACGTTGTCTTTCACAGCTCTGTTCTGATATTTGAAAGACTTGCTGTCACATAGTTCCTGCTGGGCAGAACCACAGTTATTAATTTCTCCTTCATGATCAGTTTTAAAACACTTTCGTGTTTTGTTAAATATACTATATATACTATATATTATGGAGCAGGAAGACACATGTACCAATCCTAAAACAAATCTCAGTACTCAGAATGTCCTGAATTGAAAAACCTGAAAGAGAAAATAAAGTTAATTTTATAAAATGTTAAGATAGGTGAAGCTTTGCCTACAAATGGATATCCACAGAAATCCACAGAAAAAAGCCAGTCTGTTCTTCAAAATACAATCATGAATTTTAATCAGTGACAGTCTGAGCTAACTTTCAGCAAATTCTGCCAAGCAGTCAAACACCAAGCTGCCACTAACAGGACTCTACTTCCCTGAAATGTTCAGTTATGCTTAAAAAAATAATAAAGAAAAAGTCGGACACTATAGCTAACCAAAAGTATTGGTGATGCCATTCAAAAAGACCAACTGTTCAAAAATTATAGCAAATACATCTTTTTAGTGATGAGGTCATGTGAAATTTACTTTTATTTTTTAACAATTGCATTTTGTGGATGACTGCAGACTTTTTAGTAACTGAAACAACTGAGTTTGTTAGATTTAAATCTCAGACAGACTACAACTGTGAACAAAAGTCCAGCTAATTTAGAGTTTGACATCACTAACAGCAACATTCACATTAGATCATGTTTAATGGTGTGTCTTGTGTCACATAGAAGGTTGATGATCCATGGTCACTGTTTTGTGAATCATTTTGTATGCACACATTAGGGGTCCAGCTTAGAAGTAAATTAGACGTGTTTTTTATGGTTTGTTGATGTATTCATAGGATGGAAGAAATTAAAGTTTTCAATCAAACAAACATTTTCAAAGTTTTTGAGTGCCTATTGTCTTTTATTTTTTTTAATGACTTTAACATTTAAAAAAGATAATTCTTTGTAGTGAATGCATAAAGAGGGACTCAGCTGTCATGGTCCAGCTGTTTCTTTGCACTTCACTGAGTAATAAAAGAACAAAAAGAAAAACTTGAATAAAATCAGAATTTGAATTCTTTTAATTGTTGTTTGTTTTTTATTATTCAAAGCAAAAACTTTAATGTAAAGGTATATTCAGGTTTTACCTTCACACATATAGGTAGTTTGGCACCTTATGCAATGACATGTTCACTGTCAAGGTTGGTGATGGAAACACTTCAACCAAAAAATAATAATTTTATTTCAGTAAAAATTGAATTACCTTTAGGATTTTTATGTTGTTTCTTTTTTTCTATTTCTTTTTTTTTACTATAATGGTTAACAAACGCATAGAAAACAGGACTGTAAGAGTGTTAAGTTCAGCTTTAAAATATGTTGGAAAAAAACCAAAGGCTTACAAAAGCTGTCATTTGTTGTCAGGCAGTTTGATGGCTTAAGCCGCTGGCGGTCAGTAGCTTTTGACTCTTTTTTTACGCGCTGACCTCCTTGAAAAAGCAGCCAAGGGCTTTGTTCAAGCTTGTACACTGACTTTGGAAAATACCCTGGAAACACAGGAGACTTCCGCCTCTTGCCGGCACTCACCTGTAGCCACCGGCATCTTTAACACAAGGCGGGGATTTGTGGTCAAACAAAACAACTGGGAAAATGTCATTCTGTAAACAAAAGCGATGTAGTTCAAAATAGAAAAATGCCTGTCAAATCAATTAACACAGAATTATACAACAGAAATGCATCTTTTTTTCTATTTGAATATTTGCTGAACAGATTAGGCTAGATTGGGCATTCACAATGATGATAAATGTTCCATTAAGACTGGTATACTGTAAAATTAACTTTAATACTGTAAACAATTGAAAAGGTAAAGAACATTATTCTACACAAAAATAAAATAATTTTACTTTCCTATTTCCGCAAAATTAAAATGACCTGTCCAAACAAAGAGTCAAAAGTGTTACTCTATAATGGTAGGTAACTTTTCTTTACAGGTTCATAGGTTTCTGCATTTTTTATTGTGTTTCAATAAAATAAATATATTATTATTATAAAATAAATATTATTATATAATGAATAATATAAATCTCCTTTCAAGTGGAAAATATTCAAAAACGCATTAGAAATTAGAAGCAGAGGTGGGGAAAAAGAAAAATAAGGATTAAAGTCAAAGAAACTTTTCCAAGCTGGCCTTGTTAATCGCAGGGAATAAGGGAGCAGATGCTCTGCCGACCTAGCATTATCTTAGTGGACCTTGAAAATCCTCAAGTATGAATGGAGTTGTTAACAGTCGGCCTTAGCAGACGTACAAGAGATAGGAAGGATGAGAAGACAGATGGCAGAGGTGTTCAACTGTTTCTGTGGCACAAGTTTGGGCAACAAAGTAAAACAACATTAAAAATGCCATAACTGGCTATAATGCAAAAATAAAACCCACTAGCAAGCAAAGAGGAGGTAATAAGTTTTTTTCCACACTATAAGGTGCACTTTTTTCAAAATGACAGTGTGCCTTATAATCTGGAGCACCATATAGGCCAGGGGTCGGGAACCTATGGCTCGCGAGCCATATATGGCTCTTTTGATGGTCACATGTGGCTCGCAGACAAATCCTTAATTATACTTTTTTTTTTCATTAGACCAGTCCTTCTCGGGCGCGATGCCATGTCAGAGGCGCGCAGTAACTCCATATAGTAGCGGTGCTTGGAGTGCTTGCAGTTTACTAGTATTATCTATTATTTCACAGAGTTTGTACCACCCGGAAACCTGTGAATTGCTGTGCCTAAAAGTGCTCCCGTCTCTGAGGAAGAGCGCGCAGTTTTAGGGGACGGGGTGTTAGAGGAAGAAAGTAGGGGGGGGGGGGGGGGGGGCAGCAGGTGAATCGCGCAGGGATGGTAAAAACGTAAAACCTGCTGCCCACTGTGTGTTTGGTTCCATGTCTGTCTCACATCTAAAGAACATTCAGACTTAAGATCCCGTTTAAAGCAGAAACTCACCACGTATCAACCAGACCAGACCATCAGCAAAACTACCACGAGAAATACTCATCATTTATCAGCAACAGAATAACAATGTTATTAAAAAGAATCCACAGACCTATTGTACTTTGAAAGTATTGAAATTACATCAAATGCACACATTCACTTGTATATTTAGTTTTAAACATATTGTTGCGGACTGAGTTGGATGGCTGTTGGGCCGCGTTAAAAGTTCTGGAGTTCATGGAACGCATCGATCAAGCAGAGATCTGATTGGCCCTCAGTTCTGTCGCTCAGCCTGTTGTTAGGGAGATTGGACCAATGGGGTTCAGCTATGGGCCGAATAAGGGAAATGGGAGGGCTGGAGAGGGGAGCAGGGGAATATAAAGTTGGGAGAAGCGCTCTCGTCTCGGCGACAGAGATTCAGGAGTTGCTGAATTAATTGTACGGCGTTTGTTGTGGTCTACAGTACCCAGAATAAAGAACC
The DNA here is from genome assembly GCF_053564925.1 of Oryzias latipes. Taxonomy (NCBI): domain Eukaryota; kingdom Metazoa; phylum Chordata; class Actinopteri; order Beloniformes; family Adrianichthyidae; genus Oryzias; species Oryzias latipes. Next base: position 14,723,029 of record NC_136240.1, read on the forward strand.
TTAAAAGAGGTTAAGACTCTGTGCCTCAGTGTGGGAAAGGGACACTACACTATTGTATGGCTCTTTCGAAATTACATTTAAAAATATGTGGCGTTTATGGCTCTCTCAGCCAAAAAGGTTCCCGACCCCTGATATAGGCTGTATGGATTCATTCTGGCTGTGCTTACTGATGTTGAGGCGATTTTGAGTGGTACACGGCACTCTGACAAAATGTCAGTCTGTTTTTTTTCAAGAGTTCCAAACAAGGTTGGATGTTATTATACACTAAAGGCCGGTTCATACTTCACAGCGATCAGGCATCACACATCATTCGTATCCAGAATTGCACGCTCTAGTTCATACTAGTGCTGGATGGATTTGCTTATGAATGTCCAACTGCAATGAACTTCTTCTTTACCATGGGCGGCCGTGGTGCAGCGGTAGGGCGGTCGACCCATGATCGTAATATTGCAGGTTCGATTCCCGCCTTGCACGCCCATGTGTCGAAGTGTCCTTGGGCAAGACACTGAACCCCACCTTGGCGCCAGTGTTCGCCATCAGTGTGTGAACGTGCGTGTGAATGTGTGTGTGCATGGGTGAAAGGAACTGTGACTGTAAAGCACTTTGGGCCTTCGAAAGAGGGTAGAAAGCACTATATAAGTATATGCCATTTACCATTCTGAGTGGCGTTAACAGTTTTCAAGCGATGCAACTGTCTCCAGTGTTGATTAACATGAAGGACATCCTGATCATACACTTGCTACATCTGCCAATGCACAGGCAAATAAACAGCACAGGAGGAAATGGTGTGTTTATCCACTAAACAGAGGCAGGCAATACAGAGGAGAAAAAATAAAAATACAAAAACAGGGCGAATTGCATTTTTCTTTTGTTGCTAGGTATGACATATAATATGTCTTTCCATTAACGTTCTATAATTTCTATAGTTGTCCGCTCTCTCTGTGTCTCTGTGTGTGAACGAGACGACTAATGTGTAGCATGTCTGAGTATTTTTGTATATGTTACTTACAAGGTTGAGAGTTAATGTATCAAATTCTTGTTTGTTTCAGTGGTATTGGTCTGGTATTTTTTGGGTCTGTTTTGTTTGCATGATGCAAACAAGGTTGGGAGTTACGGGTAGGTTATTGTGAATACTCTACCTCGGCTAACATACAGTAGCTAACTAGCTAGTGTACCAGAAACAACTTCTAGAGTCACTCTTTAATCTCGCTTAATGCACCTTATAGTTTTGCGTGTCTAATATATGCCATAAGTTCAAAAATAGACCGTTTATGGACAGTGCACCTTGTAATACAGTACGCCCTTAAGTGTGGAAAATAGAGGAATCGCTCCTTTAGCATTGGTTAAATCTATTATCTCCAAGAAATAGGGATTTTTTTATTAGTTGGTCGGTAGGCACTCATCACATATTTAAGATTGGCATCCTAGTGATTAAATTAAGTCTTGAATACCAGATTTGTTTGTAATTAATTAAAACATGTCCCAAGAATTTCCAGGCAAGCCTATGAAGATGTGAAAAGAATTTGTTTTCTTTTTACAAATTTTTGTCTCTTAGATAATCTGATTGATTCAATCTTTAATAAACTGCTAGGAACAAGGTTCCTACTTATTAAAAAACTAAAAACAAAAATAAAATCATAAAATGTCCCACAGTGGATATTCAGAACCTGGACACAATATGACAAGTTTACTCACATCTTACCTTTGAGTCTGACCTTTGCCTATTAAAGTGTTTTTGGTTCAATTTCCGAGGGAAGCTGCCTCTTGTGGCAGGTTTCTGTGGCGGGTTTGTGTGATTCGCGGTTGGATCTCATAGGCCTCAGGGCCCTCACTCTTATAATTAAACTCCATCCCTGGAGAGAGACCCTGGAGTGACAGCAGCACAGCTCCCATTTTTACCAGGTCAGATGCTGCGATTGAGCACATCCTGTACCCATGGCCCTTTCCTTTTAGAGATCAATTCCCAAGGACTCTGAGACATAAGGACATGCTCCACATTATAAGGGGAACCTTTTCTCCACTATCACAGTAAAGTCAAAATCTCAGGGTGCCTAAAATTGTGTTTAAAATAAAAGGGAAATCTTCATAATTTCCTTTTTAATGTGCTTACATTTTTATTGTAACTATTTTTTTTATGTTTTTAACCTGGGTTTTAAACCTGTGTGCTTCAGTTTGCATGAATTTAACTGAAGTCCTATTGTAACTTATTTATTTATTTATTTATTTATTTATTATTATTATGATTACTTTTCTTTGGGTACTTCACCTTTTTCCTTCATCAACTCAATATTTCTATATTCAAAAAAACGATCTCCAAAAGACGGAGAGAATTTGTCTCTTGCATTGGTCACTTTAGGATATCATGACATTCTAAACTTTCTTCAAAAAACATTTAGTTGGTACAAATTGTGCCGAGTTCTAATGAAAGTTGATGAAACAGATTGTATTTCAAAGATTTAGCTTCTTTTCGTTGGCTGGCTTTTGAAAGCAGAATAAATTTTAAAATATATAACCAAAATTATTCATTTTATCTCAAAGAGCTTGCAGTTTCATTTTTTTCCAGACGAAGCACATTGTTCTTAGTTTGAGGACTCCCTAGAATTTCCAATAATGTCCTTCAGCTATCAGACTTTTCTTTTGTGGAACCAACATGCCAGTTCAGCTGCAAAAGCAGACACTATGTCTGTCTTTAAAGACCCACTCAAATGGAAAATTTGTTTTTGGTGTTTTTAACATGTTTTTTTAGCATTATTCTGATGATGGAGGGCATTAATCAAGAAAATTAAGCTCAGACTTGCATTTAATTGAGATTGTGACATTTTTAGCTAAAATAAAAAAAAAAAAATGTTTTCTAGGACATAGTTTCTGCAGAGCGGCAGTTGTTCAATGTAGCATACACATGACATACAGCACAGATGAAATTACTTTCCTGTCGCCCCACAGTGCAAATTTTTAACTGATGAAGGAGGAAGCACAGGCTCCTGGTTTTAAGGCACAGAGAGACACTCCTCTGCATTATTAAGTACGCTATGGTACAGTCTATGGCTTTGCATAAAAAAAAATCTATGTTGAGCAATATCCCAATGTTCTTTAATAAATGCTTTACAATGCATTTAGCAGCAAGAACCCCGATACGCTCCGCAACAAGGATGGGAAGGAGGGCGGGGCAACTTTGTGCCAATGGTCCCGTTAACAACTCAAGGGCAAATTTCTAATGAACTACTGCCACTTTGCAGAAACTATGTCCTAGAAAACGGCACCGTTTTTTTTTAGCTAAAAATGGCACAATCTCAATTAAAAGAGCACTGGAAATTCTGTAAATAACCCAAAAAATGATCAGAATGGGTCTTTAAGGTTAATCCAAAAAAGGTCATTTTTGAGCTTTATTTTTATTTTTTAAAAGATTCTTTCAAACTTTTCCATTTGACAGTTCTTATTTTTACAAAAGCACTTAATACCTTCCAATCTTTATTTTTCCAATCTAGGACTCACATTGAAAGCTTGACAGCATTTGCAACACGGGGAGACTAAGGGTGGCTCCTTCCGTATCATTTGTCTACAGAGTACGCAGTTATGTTGACAACATAGACTTAACCTTAGAAGCTAATGTCAAGCAGAGGCTATTCATTTATGTCCAAAGAGAAGCCTCTTTGTCACTGATAGCAGTGGCTATTTGTCTTTTGCAGACACTTTCAGGCAAGAGCGGCTGATTTAGTCAAAGCATTAGAGCTTTGACCCAATCAGGAGCAATGAAACGGTGCTTACTTATTTCATGGCTTTCCTGTTTCACCTTTCTTTTTATAGATTGCCATACCTTTAGCAATATCTTCTCATTGTTCAACTTTTAGAAAAATATATATATATTCTGTGCGCTTAAGAAGCATGCTCCTTTTAAACACATCTCATTTTTTTCATTATACTCTTATATCCAAGATATAATCGTTCAATGCTACTTGCCCCCCCTCCAAGTTTGATTAAATAAAAAAATTTCAATTGTCAGATCAAGCTTCCTAGTCTCAACCTTGACATTATAGCAAATATGCAAACATCTTTGTGGGGCATTTTCATAAAACTAAAAGAACAAAAGAAACTGATCATTTTGTTGCAGTAATTTAAGTTTTTAAAAACGGTTAAAAAATAGGAAATTGATGAAGAGATAAATTATGTTAAAGTATAAATCTGTGAATACGTTTTGATAAAACGTTTTGGTTGCAAAATAGCTTTTAAGATTCTAAGCAAATATCTATAGCCTTCTTTAAATTTCTTGTAAAACAAAGTTTTTTCCTAAATATAAATTCAGGAATCTACTGGAGTATAAAACATTAATGCCCTTACAGAAAGTTCCACAAGTATTGTTCCAGTGTTATTTTTATCCTGTCGTTTTGCTTTCATTTAGAGGTGTTCCTTTTTCATACTCTTTAAATCTGACATTTTAAAGTCAACATTTACTACTGAGTGGCAGGATGATGGCCTTCTTTTTGGAAAATGTGGTTACCAAGTGCTGGATTTTCTTTTCAACGAAATATACATGTAATACAAGTACAGTTTTAATGTGGTATAGGGGATATTATTTATGGCTGAGGTTAAAGAAATTTCAAATTTAGACCTGGAAGACTTCTTCAGATAGTAACGATTACTGAATAGTGTTGGGGCTTATGATATACTACTGGATGTCAATTCTCTCATTTTTAACAATATACAAATAATCTTATAATTGCATTCTACAATTAAATTGGATGATTAATTTAGCCTTAACTTGTTTTGTTTAAAAACATAATTAATTTAGAAGACCATTTATTTAATCCATAGTCATTGTTTAAGTTGCTATAATTCACATTGACACTTTATACAATCTACCTTTATATGTAGGTCCATTCAAACTTTTATTATTGTAAATTTTGTTTGTCATCTGCTGGCATAATTTTCCCACAGTAACATCATGACTGTATGGTAAAAATAGAGCCACTGAACAAACTTGAAATACACAAGTAATGGGAGTACGCACTTTAAGCGTCTATAAATGGTTGCTGCTCCTCTTGAGAAAATATACAGCATTTAGCCTATCTCACTCAGTAATGTTCCACTCCAACTCTTTTAGTTTTTGAGGGTCTGCAATCCAGCTACAGAAGGAGGAAAGTGGAGGAACATTGAATCCAGACCTGGAGAGTTTTTCTTCATGCAACAATGCTCCACCCAGCACTTATTGGATAAGAGTAACAACCATCAAGACCATGCTAAAAAAGAAATCTGTCTCCTACAGGTCGTTCATCTTGCTACTGATGCTTGTTTGGAAAAGAGAGCTGACTCTGCAGCTAAAAAACAACAATACGCAAACCTGAATGACATACAGCATCATCTCCATATCTACTCAGCCTCTTTCAGCTTGTTGACATATGTCTCTAGCGGAGAATCTGCCTTCATTTTTCTCTAACTGAAAAGAAAGACGACAACCTGGGAGTGAAAGGGAGCAAAAGCACACGGTAGTAGGTCAGAGTTCATTTAAAAGTGATGAATGAGCAAATAAATATGTGTCTGGGATCTGGGCCTCATAGAAAAGCATTTGGTTCCACGTTCCACTTCTAGAGATCATGCTCAAAGAGGTACTGCTCTGTCCTTACAGAGCTTTACGATGAGTTTATAGTAATGCTGTAAACAACGTGGACAACACATGACGTGTTCATCTGAAATTCCATTCTTTGTATTTCAAGCTATTCTTTTCTGGTTTTGAATGCTTTGACTTTGGCTATGGTACACATACCCGAACTCGCTCAGTGACTTATGATCCTACCGCTCCCGGGAGTCCCATAGGAATCGAGTTTGACATCTCTCTCTGTGAGTGTCAGCATACACTTACAGTAGCTGCTGGTTATTTGTGGCATGTTTCAGCGTGGACACAGTTTTGCAGCAGCTCATCTGTCATGAAATCATCCTGCCCTGCACAACCTCTCAAATTCCACCTGCTGTCAGGCAGAAGTGCAGTGGAGGAAAACTTTGGCAGATGGTGCCCTCTGTTGAAAATACTGTAATTTAATGTATTTATAAAAATGTAAAAAGATTTGCACTAATTCTCTGGTTTTCACTTCAAATCTTGATTATAAATATTTCTGATTATCCATCTCTTGTTAAAATGTCTCTTCGGGTGCCGGTGGACGGAGCAACCGTGTCTCGTCAATTCATTTGTTTATTTTTTCTACTCAATATACTTGAATGTGCAAAACAAAATCCGGTTAAGATTTAGGATTTCAATTAAAATCATCCTGGTGACATTTTTGAAAAAGTTTTTTTTTTAACCTTTTGTCTTTAGAAGCTACCAAAAATGTTTAGTCTACAAATCCGGCTTTCTCCATAGCTGGACTTGTAGACCTAATATTCAAGTTCGGCTTTCAAACAACATTAATAGTAGTACAAATTGAAATTATAGAATAAAATAGTAAAATGGAAAACATCATTAATGGGTAAGCTTGTAGAGGATTTCAAGACTAATAATGCAGATGATGTTTTTTTCCTTGAAGGAATGGGTAAAGGACAGATAGTGTCCATGCAGATATTTGGATTTATTCATGTGGTCCATCCCAGAGGAAGCTAGATGTGATACAAATTAATAAGTTGAATGAGTGTATATGCGTGTTTCGGGCTTTGGGATTCATGCGTCGCTAAGTAAAATTTTAAGACCGTTTTTGGGCTCTATATAGAAAAAACACACCCGTTAAACGTGTGTTGAAAGTTCAACCAGGTTGAACTTTGACCAATCAGGAACATGGATTTAGTAATGACACATAGATGGTATCCCTTTTAGTTCACGGAAGTTTTCAACTTTTTGAAAATTGATGATGGAGGAGAAATAAATAATTGTTTTTTTCATCTTTGGCCGGAATAATATGACACTAAGTCTTTCGTATATTGGAATTGAGCTGTTAAAGAAAAAGTCTTGAGCAAGATTCACAAGAATTGTACCACTTTGATATTTACTGCAAGCCTCTTGTAACTGTGACAAAAGAAGAAGGCCCTGCCTGCTTGTCCAGTGTGAACACCAAATGCTCCGCTTTTAGCATGTTCTTAAACATGCGTCACATATCTGCTGTGATGCATATCATTAAGTGGTCTTCTAATCATCTTAAATCAGCCGTTTATCATTTAAGGATTGAAGTATTCATTTAAATAAAAAAAGTCCTACTTGTATTTATCATAGAAGGTGCCTCTGGATAAATAAAGGTTCAAATATATTTACTGTAAAAAAATTAAAAACACCCATTGACTCAGGTTTCAATGACATTCTTAAAAAGTCCAACCTGCCGCTTGGTTTGATGACAACGCCGGCTACACTTCCTGTGAGTGGTGATGAAGGTGAGGAGGAGGAATGGCAAGGAAAGCTGCCAAAAGATTGTCAGGGCGTCGGAAGCGCTTTTCAAATGCATGCTGGGGTGTTAAAAGAAGGTAGCTTTATTCCTACAGAGAGAGCTGAAAGTTTCACATCCTGCATGCACCAGCTGATACAGTGAACCGTTTCCTTCCACATGAGAGTTCACAGACGTGAAAATAACGAAATTTTTTCAAAAGGAAGTTGTTTTTTTCCTGAGAAATACTTGGCTTGGATCAAACTGTATGTTGACCTCAGACATTCGAATCATTCTGCAATATGCCCTTCAATTTTTTCCACTTTTTCAGAAAGATTAAAGCTCTGGTCTAACAAGATCTTGGAGTCCTAATTTGTTCATAATCTTAAATCATATGAAAGAGATTTTGTTATCAGTAATTACACTTTCGGGGAAGATACCACCGAACTCAATGTCTTTTGCACTTTTGGTTAAATCTTCTCAGCAGAATTGTGCTGAAAAACTACTGCAATGTCAAATTTAGCTCAAATGAAACTTACAGATTGAAGATGCCATCTAAGATGTGTGATAGATGTAATTGTTTGCAAGGAGTGGGACAGAACTGCAGACTCAAACACTTTTATGTCAGCAGATCATGGCGCTGATATTGTCAGAGAGGTAAAAACATTCTTCCCCCCACTCTGGATAAGAATATGGAGTGAAGCTTTAGGAAGATTTTGAAGTAAAGGACGAATACCAAATATACTGTCTTTTTTGTTTTTGAAGAAAAAAATCCCAGTGGTGTGCTAAATAGTTTCTCCACAGTTCAGTAACTCCCCAGTCTTAAATATGATTTACTCAAAAAGCTACTTTCCCTGCCCATAACCCCTCAAAAATATAATCCTGAATACTTCAATATGCTCTCCATTTGTTGCAGGTTAGTTCCAGCATGTGTTTTTGGCAGGGGTTTTGTGGGTGGCAGACAAGCAAGGAGGGAAAAAAAAAGAAGGGAAAGTTTGGTCTTGGAAGGCAGAGCAGTACTTAGAAACCAGCAACACGAAGCCGACTCCCTGAAGCAATGTTTTTTTTTTTTGCTTGGAAGCTTTTGTAGCCAATTTGGTTGAGCCTTCAGGATGCTTTTTTTTTCCTTCCTATTTTTCATCTCTAAGTAAAATCACCTGGGATGTGATTAATTAATTAGAATCAGTGCGTCATGCTAAGGGGTATGGGTGATGGGTAAATGTGTTTTGGTGGTGCACTGTGGTCGATGTGTTACGGGTGACTGGGATTAATAACAGACGACCAATTTTAACAGGGAATCAGTGTGCTTAATGGGCACAGGGGGTGCAGGGGGAACATAGAAGAGAGGATAAGGGAGTACATGGATCCCCTTGCCGCTGAAACAAAAAGGCCTTTGTTAGGGGAGGAACATTACAGTATACGCATCTCTTGATGATACCAGCTGTGGTTGAAGTAATCACACTGCATAATCTAAGGCAGCAGACTTAGTTTGGTTGAGTAAATATGCCATTACTGATGTTTAGATAGTTTGTTACTGGGATGTCACTTTTTCCATTGGGAAAAATGTGCAATTTCTCCATATATTTAACCCAAAAATCTGTAAAAAAAAAAAAAAAAAAACCTTGAGTGTCAATGTATGTTAAGTCCCCTTTGAAAACCAAAGCGTGAAAAGGTGGGGACCGCTCATGGCAACACATGCTATCAAAATGCTAATGGACTTTATCATAACTTTGCTGCAACGTGACCGACAACTTTGGATTTTCCAAACATTTCACGGGGCGAAATAGCTCTCAGGAACTTAGAGTACATACTCCAAACATCTGGTTTGAAACCGCTCATTCAATTACCCCAAAAATCCTAAAATTGCTGCTCTTGGCAATGCAATCAGGGTTGTGGTCGGTGGGTTGATGGCAGAGTGATGTAATAAGCTCTAAGTAAGTCTGGTCTTCAACATTATTACTGTTACTCATGAAAAGAAATGATCCTTTCGCACCAAAAGGAAAGCCGCTCTTGAATACTTTTTCCTGAAAGTTGCATTTCTTTGATCAGACTCACAGATGTGAATTAGGTTTAGTGACAAACAAGAGTTATCTAGAAATCCTGAGGCCTACAAGATCCTAGAAATTGGTAACCCCATTATTTGATTAAAGTTAGCCAGAGCATTATTTACAGATCTATGCATTTTTTCCTTTTATTCTTTTAATAGACATTGTCTGCCTCATGTATCACTCTGGCCTTTACATAGTTTTAAAATCTTAGTAAAGACATCAATTAAGGCATATTAAAGACCATACTCCAATGGAAATGTGTTATTTTTTGTTTGTTTGTTTGCTGTTTTTAACATTTTCCTGATGATGGAGGACTTTTATAAAGAAAATAAAGCTTAAAGTTGTGCTTCTGAGTTTTTATTTATTCAAATTGTAGTGAATCAGGCAGGAGTAGACAAAAAAATACTGTTTGAAAGAACTTGTAGTTGTTACGTAAAATCTACAATTGGCAGGCAACGAGCTCCCTACTCCCCTGCTCTGCTCCCTTCTGATACAATCACTTGTAGACAAATAGATCCATGAACATCAATTTTTTTCTCTTCCGAGCCAGCATCTGACTCAGAACTGCACAGCTGGATAGCTTCAGTATTACCGGTCATATTTTTTTTTTTTTTTTGCATCAATAATGTTACTTTGGGGTTGTGAGGGAGTGTAAATTAGCCGGACAGAGTGAAAGGAACGGGATGATGGGGGGAAAAAAGGCGGGCTCAATCTGAGCGAACAGTAGCTGCGTTTACATGGACAAAAGTAATTGGAAAGAATGCCTGATCGGAGGAAAAATGCATCATGTAAACACGCCGTTCGGAATACTCTGCCCCGATCAGACTCGTTCGGATTAAAATTTCTTTCAGATCGAGATAGGTGGGTTATGCCGATTGTTGATCCGATCGTGGTGCATTATAAACAGTTCATTCCAATCGTGTATCACTGCTGCTCTGGTTTAACGTCATGTTTTGCTCCAGAGAAGGCATTGGAACTCAAACAGGACCGACCGCCTGCTCCACAGACGGCCAGTGCGAAGCTTGGACGCCTCTGGGCTCCGCCCTCGCCCCGCGGGCTCCTTGCCTCTCCCTTCCTATCTTCTCCGACACCCCTCGCGGGGGGCGCCAGGGAGGAGCGCTTCGTGCCCCCTGACGTCCGGACCCGGCGTGGTCCAGGTGCCGGTGGAGGGAGCGAACCGTGTCTGAGCAGAGCAGCCGGACTTCAACTTTTGTGTTTAAGGGGAGGGGAGGATGCTTTGTTACGTGTTGGAGGCTTCGGACTGCCATCCGCCCTGAAGCTCTATGTGAACGAGCAACCGAGTTCAGGAGAACCATGTCTCCTGTCTCCGGGCAGAGCTCGAGCCGCCAGCTCACACAGCGGTTAGTTTTTCAAAGCAGAAATGCTGCTCAGTCCTTAGAAACCGTTCAAACAATCATGTGGATTTGTGTTTCCAGTCGTGTCCCGACAAAATAAAGGCTGTTACCACATATTATTCGCACATATTTACGTGCAGCCAGGATGCAGATTGAAGCATTTCCCGCATGGATTTTATGTTCATCCAAAGCTAAATGTTGTTGTTAGCGCATGTTAGCCTTCACGTAACCCTTCTTCCGGCTTCGTTCTTCCACCAAAAAGCACTGACCACACGGATTAAAAATAAAATGATGAGCGAACAGGTGCTTCATAATAACCATAACAAGAATAAAAGTACGTTTAGAAGATCATCTCGTATACTACCGAGCTGCTGCAGCAAGGTTTGTTTACTGTGGGACTCATTTCCTCTTCCGGTATTTTCAACACTACTGCGCATGCCCAGATGATTTATTCCGACCAAAAGTGAGATCATGTGAACGTTTGTTCTAATAGGAAAAAGTTTTTCTAGATCCGACCATTGATCCGATCAAGATATTTTGCGCATGTAATCGCGGCTAGTCTCACAACTCAGACATGAATTTCTAATGAACTAAAGACGCTTTGCAGAGACTATAGAAAACAAGGCAGGTTTTTAAATTTTGCCTAAATAGGTATAAAACTAATTAAAAGACCATTGGGTACGCTTTTACAACAGATGAAAAGACTATCGGTGGGACTTTAAAGTCTCATATCAAACTTATTTAAAACCTCCTATTCTTTGATTTTGAATAACAATCCTTAAACAAAAATAGCTTTTTTGTTTTCAAAAAATTTGTTAATCTTTTTATAAAAAGTAAATGACTAATATTGTCATTTTTTAAGAAGACTAATTAGTTGTTTTATGTTTTATTATGTTGATTTTGAATTGGAGATGAGTGGAGAGACTCTACTATTGTCAGATCATGGGTTTCTTTTAAAAGCAATGTATTATTGTCATTTCTTTAACTTTAATGTCAATAATAAGTCGACTTTATGTACTTTTTTTTACTTCATTTGCCCAAATATATAACCCAGTGATGTTTTCATCTCAGGACAACACAGTTACAGAGTTACACAGACACATAATTTGTTCAGAAATATAACGTGAAAGGGGGAAAAAACATTTAAACTGTCGAGAGCTACATGTGATTTCTTTTAACAAAAGATTGTGGATTGCATTCAAATATTTCTTTCATAAATATCTCACAGTTTATGAGCAGGAAAAGTAAAAAGCAATAACTAAAACGTTTATTTGACTGTGGCTCTTCCTAAAAGAATTTTATTGTAAGACGTGTCAGCACTTCCATTAGTTTTATAAATAGTGTATATGCCGATTAATCTAAAGAGAATATTGCCGTGTTTCCTTCCCAATACAAACCATGCGAACCTTCTTAGCATTAATTAGCTACTGTTCAAGGAACTCTTAAGTCTTTCCCCCTGCACCATGTGTTGATAAGAAGTCAAAAAACAAGATGCAATATTAACTCCCTGAAACAGAATATGTGTTTTTTTTCATCTGCCCACATTCAGCAGCATACAACTCTCTTCGAAAATGCAACGTAGAGCTCTTTATCATCTCTCACTGCTGATTTATGCACATATGAGGGTCGTGCACAAATGACTTTTGATGGCTCTTCTTGCCTTTACAAAGATTTTTATGTTCTGGAATGTTGGGCATTGCTCAGACATAATTTAAAAGATTTTGAAATGGATGAGGAAAACACACAAATGTAAAGAAAATGTAAAGCTATCACCAGCATTACGTTCTTTAGATTCATTTCATGACAACAAGAGACATTAGAAGTTCATTCAATTTCCATACAGCTCCATTTTTAAGTCAACATCAAGGCTTAAGTTGTATTTTAATAATATAAAGAAGTTCTTTCTAAGACATTTGGCTCCAAAAATGATCATGATGTATTATAATATTGTTTATGCATCGCTTTTTTAAATATACAGCACAGGGTTTCTTTACCTGCTGCATACATGCAGTCGATAAAATTGTTAAAAGCCGGGGTCAAGCAACCAATAATTTATTTACTTATTTATTTATTTACGTTTTTCAGCCTTCCACTAAATCCCTTAAACGTAATTCCTTCTCTACAATCTGACATGTCTTCTTTTGGTCACTTCTGTTTTTCTCTGTAAAACACATGTTCAAATTAGACATTTGATTTTGAGGCATGAAGCATTTTAATTCGTCCACAGGATTTAGAACTGAAAAATTCCAAGTTTAAAGAATGTTCCAGGAAATCCAACATATTTGAAACTGCAAGATGAGGCATGAAGCCACATCTTAAGACATGTTACTGTAATTGAGATTCATCTTTGTGTTAGAAACATTCAAATATGAAGAAAAACTAAGAAAAAACTGTTTTATTTATGTATTTATTTATTGCAGGTTTTGTTTTAAAAGCGCATTGAAAAGGGAGATGTGCAATTACAGTTTTTCTCAGTCGCTTTAGTACAATTCTCAGATCAGAATGAAACTCCCAAAACTATTTGTTCAATCTTCACATCATGATGTCACTTGTGTTCATCATATAAGTAGTTTCTCACTTATTTGAAATAGTTGCAATTGCTTTGGTACATCCATGCAAATGCTTATGTACAATTCTCTGCTCTTTGCTACATTATCAATTGTTTATGTCATGTTGATCAAAATGTATTATATAGTTCACTCTGCAATAGTCTTACTCCTCAAAACACCTAGTCATTAGTTCATCGTATAAGTCATTAACTGCAAAATGGTTGACCAAGTTGTCATAATGTGACAACCATATTTCACTGCATTGCAAGAGAGGATATTTGCTGTGATGAGGATGAGAATTTGTGGCCTAACAAACAGGAACGACAAGAGGTGTAGGAAGACCACACCAATTCCTAATGCACTGCCTGTACTGTTTTCCCTTTGTGTTACTGTTCGCAGTGGGTTTTTTCTGTGTTGGTATGACATGGTCTGTCAACAAATTACAATATGAACAATAAAAGTGTAAATGTGAATCTTGTCTAGTCTCTTGCAATCAAACAAAAAAGGTGTAACTTACATTGTACAATAATTGTCATCCAAACTTTAGCCATAGTTTACATCAGAACCTCCCTCTAAAGTACACAGTTATATTGACAACATGACTAAGTAATTTGACTGTCTTGTTCGTAGACAATGACACAAGGACTTGACATTCTGATGACACTGACATGTTCAATGACAAAGACTTAGTTTTGAGAGATGAACTAATGATTTTGAGCAAGTTACAGGCTTTTGCAAGAAATCCATAGTGTTATGCTGTTTGTACAAATTGTTTTGAGAAATGCACACACGTATTTGCAAACTTCAATTCTGATCTGAGAATTGTATTAAAGCGACTGAGAAAAACTGTAAAACATCAAAAGACGAGTAACTTAAGCAGGACTGCTATCAGTGTTTTTCTTCTTTCTGCTGCTCCCTTTGGGGGTCGTCACAGCGAATCATCAGCCTCCGTCTAACCCTATCCTCTGCATCCTTCTCACTTACACCACCTGCCCTCGTGTTCAACTTTACTACATCCATCAACTTCTTCATTGGTTTTAAAGGCCTCTTCCTGGTAGCTCCAAATTCAGCATCCTTTTACCAACATAATCGTTGTCTCTCCTCTGAAGGCAAAACCAAGCCTTTTTCTGCAAAACATCAAACACTTTCTTTGGACCAACAACATGGCTGCTACCAACATAGTCATACACCTTTCATTCTTGCTAAACCTTTTTTCACTCATCACACTAGAAACCTTCTTCTACTTGGATCCACCTGCTTGCACACGCCTCTTCACCTCTTTCCTACACTCCTTGTTTCTCTGGACTGTTGAACCTAAGGACTTAAAGTCCTCTTCCTCATTGACCTTTGCTCCATAACCTCATATTTCACTTCAGTTCCTCTCATTTACACACAGATTATCTGTCTTACTGCTTCTAACCTTCATTCCTCTCCATTCCAGAGCAAACCTCCAAGTCTCTAAATGTTCCTCTGCCTTCTCCCTACAAATATCTGCAAACATCATGATCCATCAAAAGTCTTGCCTCACATCATCTGTCAGTCTGTCCATCACCACGGCAAACAAAAAGTAGCTCAAAGCTGATCCTTGGTGCAGTCCCACCTCCACCTTGAACTCCTCTGTCCCACCTACACTACATCTCACTACCGTGTCCTTCATGTCCTGCAAAACTCCAGAGTATTACACTGCCCCTACAAACCACAGTTCCTCTTTCTGGACTCTGCCATAGACTTTCTCTAGGTCTACAAAGACAAACTCCTTTCAACCTGTTTTTTAGAGTAACTAACTAAAAGGTTTGCCATTTAAGTCAGGAAAAAACAATTTTAAATTTGGCAGAATTGAATAGATCAAAATAATGAAAAAATAAGTTAAAACAAGCAGTTTATTTTTTATGTGAGTCCGCCACGTTTCCCACATTCTTTTATATCCTCAGAAATGTTTAAAGATTTTGTCCACAATTAGACAGTCAAGAACAGGAATCACCTCCATTTAAATGGAATGAAATGCATTAATGTCTTCTAAATGAATTTCCCAGCCACGTTTTATTTTAAGATGTACTTGATTTTTTCTGCACACCCTGAAGAGGATTGTGAATTTCTTTTCTTTATACAATTTTGTTTTCTTTTTTTTGTCTTTTTTTGAACAAGGATATGAGAGAACTGCAGCAATGAAAAAATGGACTGACTGGCCAAGTATCTAAAGCCATAGAAATAATGATCATAAGAAAAATCCATCTGCAAACCTTAAATTATTTGAATATTTAAATTACAAAATAACACAAACATATGATATACAGTAAAAATAGAATAAGAATGCACAAGAAAACCGTTTTGATCTTTCTTTTCAGTGATCTATTTCAAATACGTCTTAGTTCACCTTTTTTTTCTACAAGGATTTAATATATTTTGGATTTTACAAGGTTAGCCCAGAAAGTTTTGAAGTGCTCATCAAAATAGAAAGCACAAGCGAAAAAAGTATGCAAAACAAGAGCTGCGTTTTTCATGCAGTCTGAATCACAGGTGGAGATACTGCCAGCGAACGGAACAAGGTCAGCAAAGTCAGGGTCACTTTTTAACAGTCTCTGGCTTTTAACGTGTTCAATTCAGCAGCGGAATTGTGAAACTGAATGTTTCAGAGTTATAACAGAAGACCTTTGACATGCTTGAAATTTACCAGAAAACTCTATTAGATGGAGAGGGAAGTAAAAGTACTCCACCAACAGGGCTTACAAAAAGTGTTTTTTGGAAGGAATGGAAAATACTTTCCTTTTTTAATCATGTGTGATAAAAGTAAAAATCTCCCATAACAAAAAAGATAAATTATCTATTAAAACGGAAAAGTTATAGACTCAATAAAAACAGACAATAATGAAAAAATAAATGAATTTGATGGATAAAAAGTCTGTGTTTTTATTCATGTTTTTTATTTTGTATATTTGCCTTTTGTCTTTGTGGTATTTATTTGTATTTTTAATTTCATTTAGAGTATTAAAGAGGGCCACTTTTTTCTTTTTTAGAAACTTACTGATAAAGCAAATATGTAGAAAACTGGACGACTAAAGAAATAAATATTTAAGATTGAATATATGGCACTGTGATGTAAAGTATCAGTTGTTTTTTTTCACAAAATAAAAATAAACAAAATTGACTGAACTCCTCACATTCAATGATAATTATAAAATGTCTTTGTGAACCTTTTTGTGTGGCATTGTCAGCGCTGGTGGTGGTATAGGGTTGACAAGGGTTAAACGTTACCAGTTTTAAGCAGGATTAACGCGCCAGCTCAAATGCGGACTCTGTGTGCGAGGGTTTCTCACATTTTAGCCTTCTGCTCACGTTCGCTCTCCAGATCGTCAAAAGGCTGTCTGTGGACGGTTGAAACCCGAGAGGGTTTCTTAGCTCCTCTAAATGTGCTTGTCTAGATACAGTCACTGCTTCCATGAATCAAAACAACCACCCGGACACGGGCTGATTTGAGTCCCTAAAGCATCGCAATTGTCGCCTGCTTCTCTCTCTGAGAAGCATAAAGTTAAATTTAGATGTATAAAAGTTGAAGCAGCTGCCACTCCCCCACCAGGTTTGATCCAAACCAAAAGACTGAATATCTCAGATTTCTGAGTGCATCAAGCTAACAAGAAGGAAACTTTTGAGCCTCTCCACAAAGTCACTCTGATTCCATACAAGCTGATAATGACAGAGCCTGTCTCATGTCTTGGGTGTACTTTGGGTAGACCCCAGTTCCTTTGGGTCACAGCATTCATGTGGGACATTTCCATTCACTGCTGGAAAGCATGTCTAGTGTGGCAGGTGTTTGAAACGGCTGCTGAATAACCCAGGCTGTGACAGACTGAATTATAGAGACTGCCAGCCGCCTGTGCTGAGAGAAATAGGATATGCAGGTCCTGAATACAAAGCTGAGTATTGCAGCACTTTAACTTATGCAAAACTACGTTATCAAACTCATTTTTGATGACTGCACTGGGTAAAATAGACTTTCTAAGGACTTTATTAGACTTATACGCGATCATCTAATTAATGTTCATGATTTTATGAGAGAATGATACAATTTAACATGGTAGAAATATGCTCCATCTTTTAAAAATTGCATTGAAAGTTAATTGATTATCAAAAATACATAAAAAATAATAAAACTGTTCTAAGCATTACTGGCAATGCCACCTGCCTGTTATCTCAAAAAGCTCACATTTCAGGAAGCAGCATGCTCTGAAACACACAGTGAGCCCAGAGTGATTTGCAGAATATCAAGTGGGGATCCAGCTTCCCAAAAAAGCTGTTTTTCTTCACACAACTGATAAACATGTTAATCTCTGTTTGTACTCTTGTCTTTACTCATTTCCTCCCCAGTTTGCATAAAGCCATAATTTTCTGTATGTTGTTGACAGTGAATTACCACTTCTACCGCATCCAAACAATGGCATATGATTTGCTGGGAGAACTGTTAACAACTTTATATGCGTTCACTTGTTTTGTTTGTATCGCTGTTTATTCTCCTCTTGGTCATAATTGCTGCCTAGTTCCTTCGTTTTTTTTTTTGTTTTGTTTTTTTTGCTGCTTGCGGAATTCAGCCAGATGTAGCTGGAACAGGGTTTGTGGAGGTAGGGTCGAAAAGCTTCAAAGTTGATATTATCAAAAAAAAAAGAAAAAAAAGCAAGAAAAGTAAATACTTTATTAATTTCTGCTCGTCAAAGTTGTTTATAAAAATGCAAAAAAATATATACTTACTGCAGGTCAACCCATGTCCTGATGCATGTAACTAGGCAATAATAATTACTGTTGGTTATTTAAATCACACATTAGTGTGGCCCTTTTCTGTTATTTTTTATTATTCTAAACTGACATAAATTGTAAATGAACTGTTGACATTCAGATTGTGAATAGTGTCATTTTCAATACACTATACACCTGAGTAATGATTTTCTTCTTGGTCTTGTGTTTTATGCAAACAGGAGCATTTGAACTCAAATGATTGTTAGACTCAAACATGATCAATTTAACATTCCTAAAGCACTTGAACATTTTTAACCCTTGTGCTATCCCAGGCACTTTTCCATTGGGAGTTGGGTCATCTAGACCCACTAGACAGTGCTCTGAACCTTAGGTAGGAAGAACACATCAAGCTAAGGGTGGGGACATCTAAGATAGCACAAGGGTTATAAGGGAATAAAGTTTGGAATAAAAAAAAAAAACTCGATGGAAACATGATGTTCAAGTGTTCGACGCCGCAATTATATAGCAGAACATCGCAGCTCATTATTCACACAAACCATCAGTAGTTCTGTGTCTTCACATATTTACCCAAAGACACATGTGGTCCCACTGCTGACCAAACATATATGCAATGCTTGTGTGCAAAGCAAAATCCCAGCTAAGAACTTAAACCTTTCATCCTTTGAAAGATCTTCTCCATGACGACATCGCTGGACTTGTCTTCATTTTAAACTCTTTTTAAGCTCTGATGAATTATTCTGTTCAGAAATTGGCCGACAGCTGTGCTACATCAACTCCCAGGTTACTGGTAAAGTGTGCATTACTCACAACTCCTATTGTAAGTCATCTAGTGCAATTTAAATGATTAGCAGTAAAAAAAAAATAATAATAATTCAAGATGGGACCTTGTAAAGGAATTACCTTATCCCAGAAATTTCAGAAAGTTCTTCAACCAAGTAGAAAACACCATTGTGAGGATGTTAGGTAATTCAAATGCCTATAAACATTGTTGAAATAAGCCATTAAATAAATAAAATAAGCTCTTGTGGCACATGCACTTTTTAAAGCAAGAACTGCAACCCAGTGTAACATTTTGTTTAGTTAGGAAAAAATTATTAAGTTATTATAAGAAGAACCCGAAAGTCATTTTGTTTGCTTATTTAAGGGGAGAAGACTGAAAGTAATATTCCAATTTCAGATGTAAATAAGCACAATCAACATAAAATAAGTGGTACACTGAATGAATTATTAATAATAAGAAAAATCTAAACATGATTTTTTTTTTTTACTTTCCAAATTTAAGTATGCACTGAACATTAAAAATAAGGTGTAATACATCTTTCCCCTTCTTCACAGGTCCTACAACCACAATTACATTTTATGTCAATTAAGTGTTATAGTGGCAACACAGGAACTAAAAGTTGGTGGATCCATAAAGGAATTAGAAGGACTTGTGCTAAATTTCCCCTTAGTTTGTGTTTTTGGCAACATTTTTGCAGAAAGCAAGCCAAAGCTAGTTGTTCTGCCAATAAACTTTATAGGTTCACTAAATAACAGTGAGTAAGTTACATCATAGCAGCAAGGTGCACATGATAACTATTATATGAAAATGTGTTTTTATTGATTTGTTTGATTTTGTCTTGCAATTTTCTTTTTCTTAAGATCAGATGAAAGTCTTTAGGGTGGTCAGTCTATGAGTGCAGATAAGTTAATGCGTGGTCCTTTGGCAGTACTTCAGTTTAGTAAGTAAGTAAATAATTAAGAAAGTAAATAATTAAGATTGAACAAACAAAGGCTCACTCTGGCAAAGACATTTGCAGCACAAAGAAAATGTGAAGCATTTCTTCCCTGTTGTCTGGAAAGTAACCCAAAATCAACCCCACATCTTTTGGTGGCAAAACTTAATGGATCTTCTACTGAAACTTTTATTCAAGCTGTATTGACAGGATTTTAAACCAACTATGAAAAGACAGACACACGTGCTATAGTCATAATTAACGTGTGTTCATTTCATTACACTTATGGCATTTGTGCTAATTTGTCTGTGGATTTGCTTGTGATATAAAACACAATGGCATAAATATCTAATTGGCTGGAAGAATTCATGTTAAGCTTTTTTCTTTTTTTTTTCTGAAATCAAAGTGATTATTTCTGTCAAATATGACTCCCTCTTGATTGATGTTGGGTTAAAACTGCAGCCTGCGCCCTACTTGATTGTTCTTCAGACCATTTTCTCTCCCTAAATTGTACAAGTTACTGACAGAATGATCACAACATATTTTTATTTTTTCATAAAATACCGTCCATCATTTTCTTGTTGGAAAACCCAAAATTAGGAGTTTTTGATGGGTAGGTGTTAGCAACATGTCTTAAACAGAACCAGAATCATTTTATTTGTCAATACAGTGACAAATTCTAACTACTGAATGAAATTAAACCAATTTAATGAGCAACTTGCATTTGGATATTTCAGGATCACAACAAAGATGCCTATCAAAACTGTTCAAAAGTGAAATCATTCATTTTACGTTTTTAAAAGCTATTTGTCAGTAAATAAATTGCTTTGTATTGGTATTTGGTGGTTTTAATCTCAGCTGTAAAGTCTAGTCATTTGAAGAAATAGATGAATATAGATTTATAGCAAAACAAATAAAGGACACATGCCAATCACATCTGCAAGTTTGACAGAGCTACAAAAAAAACAAAATCCCAGAAGTCCTTTGATTGAGCTACCAGTCATGCAGCTAACAACACGTGCTGTGCAGTTACTGTGGGAAGGTGCCTCGGTGGCTGCAGACTCTGAATGTGTGTGAGGGTGTGTGGGTGTGTGCACGTGTCCACGACTGTGCTGGCCATGGCCCACACACGCTGCTGAATTTGTAAGCGCCTGTTTTAGGATCAAAAGCCATCCACAGACATACTTGATTAGTGAAGGGCAGCTCACAATAGCTGCTCCAAGCAAATACTCCTGGACATATGGACTGTGTGCACTCTGCTGCAAATACTCTTGAGGTCCTGTGTGTTTTACTTGGCCTTGTGTGTGCAGCCATGCAAACCAAGCTGAGAAAACTTTAAGATTTGATTTTCCAAGACTCTGATTTCATTGATTGTCAATGTTTTGTAAGAGGCAGCGCTTGATAATTGTACTCAAATGTTAACTCAGACTGTCATTTCAATCATGTGGTTTTCTCTAAATCTTCACTACTGTACTATAAGGAAGTATAAATGCTAGGTATTGGAAAGTCCTTCATTTTAGCTTGGTTTCTTAAGACCTCAGTTAAAAAATAAAAAATAAACTATTAGCTTCTTCTGTTGATTTACTGCAGTATAAAGCTTTTCATTGGGTCTCTATTCCCTCTCAGCGTAAACCCTTTCAAGTTTTGAAGGGATCGTCTTGTTCTCTTATGAACAAAACTCAACATTTGGCTAAACTCTGTTTTGAGAATTAAAGATTTTGTGAACACTTGAAATAGATTTTCTCTTGAAGACTCAGCCAGTGGCTAAAAAGTGTGCTCTATTACCATTGCTGCTGGTAGGGTTTGTCATTGGCGTCTAAACGTGTGTGTGTGCAGGCTTTAAGAATGTGTGTGTGTGTGTGTAAAAATTAGTGTCCATGTGTGACAGAAAAGAAACCGGGGTCTGACTTTGTGGTTGTGTGATTATGTGTGAGCGTGCATGAGTGTGCATGTGTGTCAGCAAGTCAGTCAGAGTCTGGAAAACATCACCACTCACTGCTAGCATTGACGACGTGTGCACATAGCACTAACTCTGCTCTGAAACGGTCTCAGACAGCGGAAAATGCTCTCATAATGAAGCTGAGACTGAAAACAAATGACATGTTCAGACACTGTAACAGTGTGCTGTGATTTCCTCTCCACACAGAGGTCATGTGTGTTTTACTCTATCACTTTCCACAGAATTATTATTTATACCAAGCAATGTATTTTTTTATTGAAATAAGAAAAGTATTTTTATGCAAGTCAAAAAAGGTTTGAACTAGTGCTTTGTTGAGACTGGTACATATTGCTAGTTGTACAAAACACACACAGACTACTTTGTTTGACTATGTCCCTCATGTATTTCTAATAGGTGGCGACAGGCAAAATAGCTCAAAACTCAAAGCCGGGACCACCGCCTGAGCTCTGTGAAGTTTTTCAGTGTTCACGGCTTTGTTAACTGCTTCTGTTGAAGGTGTTGTGATTAGGTTAATTGGCTCTCCCCAAGAAGCATTCACCCACACTTCACAGCTGCCACTCACACAGATTTCATAGTCTGCTGGTTGCCTCATGGCTTGCTGACCTCACAATAGTATCCACTTCCTGTCTGCATTGAGATTCTCTTGACCAACGCAACTGGCCCCTCACCATGCTTCGATTATAGGCTCTGCTTCTGTCACCGGTCCCCACACCAACTCCATCCTGCTCCCAAACAATTTCAAACCTAATTGCTTCTACCATAAACACACAGTTAGAGTACTGAAGTACTGTTTGGAGGAGTTCACTTATGAACTGTTTGCACTTTGACCTTAAAAAATGGGACTCAACAAGTGAAAGTTAAGTGGAAATACTTTAAAAGCCTCAGGAAATGTCATCGCAAAAACGGTATCTACTCCCTCTCTGCTCTGTTATCATACTTGTGTTCCTCAAAATAATATTAATGCTCCTGTGGAAATTTAGTGGAATCTTTGGTCGAATATTTCCAGTACTGAATCGACTTTAGGTTGATGTGAGCCAAACCAGGCATGCTGAGTTTATTTAAAATTTAAAGAAGAACTTTAACCAGGAAAAAAATGACAGCTACATTCAGTATTCAGAGCTACTTATTGCATTTTAGAGTCTACGTTAACGAGAAAAGCAAATGTATCCCATTTTGAATAATGCATCTATTGTGTCAAACTCCAAACCCGTAGAATACGATAGTTTATTTGAAAATAAAAAAAACACAAGTCATGGAGGTGAAATTACAAAACTCGATGAGTATAGCCACTTTCTATTACCCCGGTTCCCTGCCTTTTCTTGACACAACACTCAAACGCTGTCTCAGCAAAAAAACTCCACAAACAGGATGATGATAATTCAAGTAAACAGTTTGAGTGGGTCAGGGATTCCAATTTGTTGCATTATAAGTATCTGCAAGATGTGCTAAAACATAGGCTGCAAGTATTTGCTTCGAGGCAAGCCAGAAATTTGCTAGAGAACAAAAATATGAGAAATAAGAAATCCATGTAAGAAAGAAATCCATGTTTTATTTGTTTATTTTTATCTGTATATTACTTTTTAAGATCTCATTTTTTTAGGTTGTACTAGAACACATATATCTGGAAAATAAATTTCAAAATAAATAAATGAAACAAATGCAACAAAAAAATTCTCACATCGAATCTTTGATAGTAACAATTTTTTTCTGTGTTAAAAAAACATTTAAAATCAATCCAGACTTTTAGGCAATGGTAGGATGCATACATCCTGACAGGTCTGTTGCATACAGAGTCAAACAAACACTCGTGCACATTTCTAATGCATTAGAATTTTCTAATGTTTTCAGTCTCATCAACCAATCCGTGATACTTGTGTCTTTTGACTGTGGGAGGAAAGGTGGAATGCTTTGAGAAAGCCGTAGACATATTTATTCCGGTTGGATCATCTGATGTCATTGGGTTTTAAATGACAAAAAATTGGAGCAGAAATGTTGAAGTCCCTCAAAAGACTGGGAAATGAGCAAGATCCCATGGACTTGTATATTAAAAAGTACAATGTTAGTAGGTGTGTGGGGGTTTAGACAGTGAAACACTGAATCTACCCAACAGATCTTCAAACTTTACTTTGTCTCACCAAACTGCCATTTTGGACCGATGTCTAGATGGATGTTTCATTTCTGGTTTTATTTTTGCAATACGCAGACTCCAACAGGTGATGTTAAAGAAAATCTGGACAGTGCATTAATGCATTTTGTCCACCTATGGGTCTACCCATCTGCCATCCAAAAGTAAAATGCCTCTAATACGGCATGTTGTTAAAAAAGAACAAAAAACAACAACATTTATTTAGTATGCGAGTCTGTGAACAATAAAATTTAATGTTACTTTTTTTGTAAATACAAAAAATTACAAATACTTGAATGTCTCATCTAACTTGACTGCCTAATAGGATTTTTAAAAATACGATTATAGTCACTATTATTTATTCCTGAATAATGGAGTGCAAAAAATCATTTGTTTATTTTAAAACATTTTTTCACTATATCTGCACGTTTGTAATGCAATGTTTTCTTATGAAAAGAAAATGAAAAAGGATCCCAAAGTAATTTGTCATTAAATCGCTTGTGGTTTATTTGTGTAAGACGCTGGGGCTAAGGAGAAGAGCTCATAAGAACTGGGGTGGTCCACATTCTACATTTTCTTAGGATCGCTGATCTCATGGACTGGGACTTACTATTTAAACGTCGCTTTTGAACAAAAAAAACGCCAGGAAGAATGAATGCATAAAAAATTATATCATGGAGAAAGACTTCAAAGTCTGGACAAAAGACTTATTTTGTGGCAAAGATTTTGTAGATTGCAAAGAAAGGTTTTTGATTTATTTTATTTTTCTTTAAAAGATGCTGTCTTATCAGTCCAAGGCCCTGTTTGTCCCCAGCAATTATTAAAACTTTTCCAGATCTACTTTCACTTTTACTCCACAGATGTAGCACTGTGGGGGTGATAGGTCGTGTTACTGGATTGCTGAGCCCCTTAAACTCAAGCCATCATCAACCACTCTCTATCACCCCCACATACCATCCTCCCTCCCGTCACCTCTTTTCCTGCTTGATGTGGCCCTAGACAGGATCTCATAACTCTCACAGCTACCCCCGGCTCCCTCTAAAGTGTCAAACTAGACCTTAATTTAATAGCCCTTGGGCCCGTTGCAAACTATCCTCCACATTTACCACTCAATTATCTTCTTGTTCCTTTTCCCCCTCTAAAAACATTGTGTTGGGTTTCAGATTCTTTAAGTCTTTGTCCTTTAAGCCAATACAAACATATCAAGTGGTTGTAATACAAGGATTTGCTGTAGTTTTTTTCTTTATCTTTCTGGTATAGACAAAATAAAATCTCGTGGATTCATTGATGGCAGTGTGCAGTCTCCAACACATTTTGGATGGTAAACAGCTGGGTTTTTTCTGTTTTATGGTTTGCCTTAAGCACTTGCTAAAAATGCTATAAGAAAAACGTTTTAGGAACCCAGAGAACCACAGGAAACATTCAAAGCTAAATGTCCACCCTCTCCGCAGTCCTCCATCTCCCCTCCCCTTCCCTCCTCACCGGCAGTAGATTTGGGACCAGAGAGCTTGAGAAAGGTCAAAGGTGGGAAAGAGAAAATCACAGATGACTCTCAGATGGATTAGCACAAAGTGATCCAGATTCTCCCACACAATCACAACACCTAAAAGGTCACATTCAGAAGAGATCCAACATCAGTCTTTTCAACAATTTTCTATTTGAATATGAAACGTTCCGAAACTTCTGCATTCAATTCATTCCCTACAACGCTGCATCTAATTCATGACAGAATATGGCTCTGTTAATAAATAGCTTGCATTTATGTTATTGTTGCCGGAGGAGGAAGAGACAGTCTTATCAGTAAATTAGTGGAGCCGAAACTTTTTTTGACAAATTATGAATCCCCATGCAGAGGTGGGTGAACTGTCATCAATCTTACAAAAATGTGAGAATGCAGTTAGGTGGCTTAACACAGTTAAACCTAAATTATTGTAGTCCATTACATTCAATGAATCTCTCTTGTCCAGGAAAAGGATATGATAAGACAGACAGGCTGCTTATCTAAATCCAAACATTGCATCCATTTGTATCAAAAATGACAAAGCAAAGAAGAAACATCCAGTCGCAGAGCTGAAATAGATTAACGTAATAAAAAGGGGCATTTTGTGAAAACTGGCAACAACATATTCTATCAAAGCACAGTAATATATCAGAACATTTTAAAGTTTTATTCATCACACTTGTAAGACAAAATATTACACTTTCCCGTTTATCATGTTCACCAAAAACTCCTGATGCAACTTAGCTGACACTGCAAATGTTCTCTGTTTTCCATTGTGTATGAAGGACACCTTGGAGTCCTGCAACAGACTTTGAGAAGTTCTGGCTTGGAACTGGTGAGATCACAAAAGAACTTATTGGTAAGGAGGTACAGAATCAGCAGGAATCATTTCCCCTTGCTGGGATTAATGAAGGTCAATTCATTCATTCATTCATTCATTCAAGTAATGTTTCTTTTATTTAGAAAATAAGCGGTTTCTGTACTGCCTTCAAGCTTTGGAGTACAATACAATATAATATATAAGTGTAAACATACTAATAGCTTCATAAGCACTATTTTACTTTTTTTATTAATATCGTTCTAAAATATAAAAAGATTGCTTCCTAAGCTTGCTTTAGTTTTTTAGACAAATACAAAGTTGGATCATCTCTTTGGTCATGGCTTTAATATTGCAGATATTATTTCTGTGTCAATTTTTCTAACAAAATTCAAAAGAAAAAAAAACATTTAACAAACCTACTTAAATGACTGGGTTCTATCTTCAAATTCCTTAAAACCATTGTTTTTACACATGTATGAATCTGATATCTGACAAAGTTCAGAACTCATTTCATCTTGGGTTTATTCCAATCCTATGGTTAACATCAAGTGCAGTACGTTGGTCAAAGCCTCACATGGACATTTGAGAGCCAATGTTGAGTCAACTGGAGTCAAACAAAGATCATTTTCATAAAAACAAGCAAAAACAAAGCTAAGGGTCTAACTAAAGCAGAAACAAATAAAAGAATAATAACTGACACAAGACTCACTGTATGTGTGTAGTGCCAAGCTAATAGATATAGAGAGATTATTGAAAAATAGCATAAAACAACAACAAATTAAATATCTAAATAAACATCAAGGGATAAAGTAACAGAAACATGACAACTAACACTACATGGAAAATGAAAAAAATGCACAAGTGAACATCAATCTTACTCAATATTATTCTTGTTCTTTTTTATTGCCTACTTAGCAGATTTTGAACTGTATCTTCCACCTTTAAAACTTTTTACAGAAATTACAAATAATTTCTATAAGTAATTTGTTTTTGCTGTAAATTAACGAAGCATTTTATTCTTTTTCGAGGAAAAAACTAAAAAAACCAAATACATTTTCTCAGATTATCAAATGTTATTCCTGTCAGTCTGGACTATATTTTACGATTAGATGTAACAATCATTTATTCAACATTGGTGCGTATTTCCATTCATTACAGGCTTATTTCTGTCAGCTAAAGTTCAAACTTCAAATCATCCTTGTAGTCAAAAGAAAATAATCTGAAATAGGACATTTTGAGCCACAGAGTAAACATTGTCTAAGTCACAGTTCTCCAGCTCCCCCTTTTTTGCCAAAAACTCTCCTTTTTCTCCCTTTTTTATAACACCATATCCTGGCGGACCTCCATGTAGCACATCCATTTTTTTACCTCCCTTTTCCACATTTCTTCATTTTCTCCATAATCAGACCCCCCCCCCCCTTTTGCTCACTTTTTTAATCCCCTGATTCAGCTTTCTCTATCTCTTTATCAGAAACTTCTCTCCGTTCTTTATCCTTACTGTGTTTTCCTCCCACCCTTCCTGTCGTCTTCTTTCTGAGCATGCACATGTGGTTGTGATTGGTGAAGCAAACAAAGCACAAACAGCTACAGGCTGGAGGTGTGGGTCTTTAGATAACGCACCAATATACAGGACCAATTCATTTTCCTTTGTGGAAAGTTGTAAACAAAACAGATCCACAAACTCATAAACTAGTTGTTGTTTTTTTCTAATATATTTGCCACCTTAGTATAAAGTAAGCATCATGTGCTTTCACTTTTGGTGTAATTATCATTTTTAAATAAGCGTGTTTTAACTATGTTAAATAAGAATTTTTATTGATGGAAAAAAGTCTAAACAACTTTTCTTATTATTACTCTGAAGTTAAAAAAAATAACTAATTAGGACTTTTTTGATTTTTTTTCTAGGCAGTGTTCGTTCTACAATGTTAAAGGAGTATGTTTATATATAGTTATGTAATTAAGTTTAAACAAAAATCCACTGAAAGTGACATGATGGGTTTTTGACCCACTGGATGTATGTATCAGGTATTTGGCCAAAATACATACTGCATATGACTTATCCTGGAGACAGAAATGGAGCTTCTATGAATATTTTCTTTCAGCCATGCAGAAGAGAATGGGTGCCAGAAAGAATGAAAATAACTTCTGGGAAACCAGCAACTAAAACCAGATGTGAAACAAAAATTAAAATTACCAGAATTCTGCTTTTTGATATTATAAATAAAAGCAAATGATGTGGAAAAGCAAAAGAAATAGAGTAACACCAATAAACAAAATTTGTATGTGAATCTGTGGGTTGTTGAATTACCACACTAAAGTTAAAAACAAAGTCATAAAATATATTGTAAACATAAATCAACACCTAGTATATCCTCTTGATCTTTGTTTCATTCAGAAACAATTAAGTGTATTTTTAAAAAACAACTTCCATTATGGAGCGCTAGAATAATTACTACATTTTCATTGATTACAACAATACTCTTGACACCATTTGTTTATTTTCTTTTTCTAATTTTTCTTGTACAGGGTTCTGTTTGAACAAGATTGCCCAGGCCCAGAGCCAGTGTGTGAATTATTTACTGTATGTATTGTTTAAAACACAGCATATTACATTATATGACTATCTGTCATAAAGTAAAACAATAATTTCAGGTCAATGGAAATGGACATTTGATTTAAATAAGGTAAAGATGTGTAGCAAATCGAGCATACACGGAATGAGTGATGTGCGTTTCTGATATATGTTGCACTACAGACACTTTTTTCCTTTGCAGTTGTTCTTCTGTGGAATTTGTCTTAAAAGAAGGGAAGCTAATTGTTTGGTTTCCGTCTTGGACGCAATGTCTCGTAGGGAGTTTTCCCCACACCGCAAAACACTGCAAGATGTTTTGCATCGTCATCAACTTAGGATGGCACTCCCAAACCCAATGACTATGTTTCCCATACATGTGACATTAATTAGGCACTTTGGCTAATTCCACCGAGGTAACTGGAAGGACAAAAGCCAAATCTGTTGCCCACTTTGACCAAATTCCCCTGAAGTTTGCCAGGAAACTTTGGCTCACATCTCAGCTGTGAAACTTCTCTACAACTGTCAGCCATGTCTTTGTAGTAACCCCCATTTACCAGCTAAGTGTGATCACTCATCTGCAAAGTGTTTCTCTTGTCTTCTCAACGTTTTTGACAACTTAGGAACGAAAGCTGTTTTGAAAAGATAAACATTTCACTTTGAAATTGAGAAACAGCTTTCTACACTCAAGGGTCCATTTAGGGTCCAAGACTGACAGGAAGTGTTTGGATGTTCTTAGCAGGATGTGGTTTGCTGTTAATTGGTCCAGGTAAGCCATTTATTCCCATTAGAGCTGATGGTGGAGGAGTGCTTTCTTATTTTTGTTTTACCTGTCATGGCTGCCAGATGTAAGTTTATCAGTCTGTAACTATAACTTTTGACAGCAAAATTAAAGACAACGCCAGAAGGATGGGAAATCAAGCTAATTGCATCAGTTCCTTTGTTTTTCCTTATTATTTATTCTCCTGACATCTGCAAAACAGAATAATTTTACATGTATGGGAAAAAATAATTGAGCTTTCAAGCTTTTTACAATTTTCTGGACATCACTTTTCTCAGGTTAGTAGATGTCAGACAAGAATTTAAATCCCTTCCTGCATTATTTGATGCACGGTAATAAATATCATTTGAGAAAAATATTTAGATATATATTTTATCTTGGTGATAATAACATTGATTTTTTTAAATTGTATCACATAGTTATCAGGAGTCTACATCTCACCTGTAGTAGATAACAGTTGTAACCTTTTTCATGTTGACGATAGGACAGAGTAAAGATCTGGAAGCAAACAAAATAGTGATCTCAATTTAGTTACACAGAAAAAAAAGTTCCATAGCTGGAAACAAATAAATCTTCAAACAAAGTATGTATGTATGTATGCATGTATTTTTTTTACGTTTGTATGAATGAATGAATTAATGACATAAATAAATAAAAACAAGAAAGAAAATTGAGAAAATTATATTGGAGCATAATGTGTATACTTCCATCTATTTTCTGAACCTGCTGAAGGTATTGCTGAAGATGGGTTCCATCAACCCCTGTTACTGTTGGGCAAAGGGGGCTTACACCATGGACAGGTCGCCAGTCCATTGTATGGCCACACAACCAACCAATCAATCAATCAATCACTTTATTTCTAGAGCACATTTAAATCAACATGATTTCAAGACATAAACAAACATTGGTTAAAACAATAAAATGTCATAAAACACAAGTGATTAACCCTTGTGCTATCCTAGGCACTTTAACATTGGGAGTTGGGTCATCTAGACCCACTAGACAGTGTGCTGAACCTTTTTTCTTCAATGATACGTGAACCTCACTGGTGTCCATGGATTACATGAAATCTTTATCCACCTTTGTCATGGTAGGAAGAACACGTCAATGCAAGGGTGGGGTCATCTAAGATAGCACAAGGGTTTAAAGCAACAACAATAAAAGACAAACATAAAATGGAAGAAAACGCTGTGGATAACAGTTTAAGGTGGCACTGCATCTTCTTCTTTCTCTTTTGGCTTTTTCCCATCAGGGGACATCACAGCGAAACAACCTCTCTTTTGAGGATGAGTTGCATGGTTAACTTGGCAATGTTTTACGCTGGATGCCCTTCCTGACGCAAGCCTCTCAATTTATCCGGGCTTGGGACTGGCCCAGAAGCAGAGAAGGGAATAGGGAGCAGCCTGGATTTGAACCCTGGTTTCACAGATGGAAGGCGCTGCAAACCAGCACGAGCTAAACTTGCTCCTAAGGTGGCACTGCATAAAAGATTAAAAAAATAATGAATATGTAAACAGTATAATTTATAAATGATAAACCATAAAAGTCATGAAATACTTAAAAGCCAAATAAAGAAATAGGTTGATTACACTCGCATTAACACCTAGGGGCAATCTAGAATAACTGGCGAACCTACAAAACATGTTTTTGGAGAGTGGGAGGAAGCAGCAGTGTCCTGAGAAAGCTCACGTATCTGGAAAGGTCATGCAAACTTCCCAAAAATAGGACCAAGCCAGTAGCTGAACAGGAGCCTTCTTGATGTGAGAGCGCTAACTACTGCACCTCCATGCAGTCTGTGAATTACTTAATTGGTGGCAAATGGATTTCCATTTTAAAAACACTTATTAAAAGATCCCGTTTTATTGTGTTGCTTTTGCTGTAACTTTTTTTAATGTTTTTTTAATGTAAGTTTTTACAGGCATTACTTGAAAGAAGGCAACCATTAAGTTTTTAGAGCAGACTGAGAATAATGAGATCTAATTATGATGTAATAAGTCCTAAAATAAAAGGTATCACCTTCTTATAAACATTTTCGACAAGGATAAGCATGTATCATGAATTGATCGAAGAAGGGTATCCTTTAAATCTTCAGTCATTAAATAGGAGTGAGTAAATCTGCCTTCTTTTAGTACAATGTGGAAAACATTAAGCAGTGGTGTCAAAGAAGATATAAGAGTGTCCTTGATAAGCCCTAAAGTCATAGAAACACTTTAGGATAGCTGATCCAACCATTTGGGAGAGGGACAGAAAGGAAATGAATAGGATTGATTATACCAAAACATCAGCAACAAACAACAAACGACTGATCTGATGGTCTGTCTGGAGTCGTACATCTTCATCTATCAACCACCCTCCTGTCTGTCGTCACCATGGCTCAGGAGTGTCCAGGAGCTAGACGAGGTAAAGTCCTTCCTACATGTGTAATTCTTGACTTGTGTGTCAATTAACCTACCGACAATAATTGTCCCTATTTTGAGACTTGTGTATCTGTGATTTATTATTAATACCTTGGAAAGCTAAGATGATTTTTTTTTTTTATAGTTTACAAAAAAAAGGGGGAACTGCTTTAGCTCTCAAAATAGAAATTAGCTTCCTGCAGACGTTTTTTTTTCCTAATTTGAGAACATTTTTTGGAATTGGCTTTGCAGCAGGAATCATCGTCTCATGTTTCCTTTTGTCCGGTTTGATAAATATGTCTCGTTATGATTTTCATTGAAACGGCATTACATTGGAGAGAGCCAGAAAGGACTATTGTCGGCACATCTTCCATTGATCAAAATAAATATGTACCTAACATGAGCCCTCTGGATCTTTTTATCAGATACCTCACAACCCAGTCAACAAAAAATTTCTTAAGTTGGGAGGGCTCAGTTCAGAGCGTGAGAGCAATGGTGATAAAATTAATCTCACACATTTCTTTATCACAGATCTTTTCTAAATATTTCTAGCACTGCCACAAAAGTTAAGAGGATGTGAGGGGATTAAAATCATTTTACGACCCATAGTCCTAAGAAAATGTTTTGATTTAAGCTGAGTTAGCAGGGGATTTTCATATACATTTTTTCGGGAAAGGCAGTGATGCATTGCACGCAGACAGCATACTTTCAAAGAGTTCTAATTAAAGGCAGTCACACTTATTTTAAAGTATGTTTAGGCAATTATCAAGTTTCTGTCTGCTGACAAATCTCAATAAGTCATGAGTGATGGCTTATAGTGAGAGAAAGCACTCTAAAACTCAGTAATATAAGGTAAATATTTTATAAATGTCAAAGCTCAACTTTGCTCTTGTGGTTATTTGCATGCAAGCACTCCATATGATGAATAGTGCATATTAAAAATAACTCAGGTCTGCAAGCTAAGAACCCACATTCTTGCTCTGTGGAGGTTTTGATTCATTTCTCTCTGGTTTTTCCTGGTTGCCACATGGTTTGAACTCCACACATGCGTCTACAAGCAAATATCGTTTCATTCTCATCTGCAGATTGTCTGTGTCTAAGTTCAGGAGTTCAACGAGAGGGGTCAAGAAAACGCCCTGGCCCATAAATCACCAGCTGGGTATCTAACTCTGGGCTACACAGACTGAAACCTAATGGTTTCACTGGGACACAACAGTGGAGATTCAGCTGCTGAAATACTACATTCTCCTCTGCTGGGGCTGCATAAGGAATGCTTGTTTGAAGAATGGCTCATATCTCCTTTAAACATCTTTTTGGTATCATTTTTATGTCAGCTATAAAAAACGAAATTCTGATGGTCAGTCTACTTGGAGGGTGATTTAAAACATATCAGTCTTGTAAAAATGCTCTGCTTGGAAACCAAACGTCTGTCCCTTTGAAGATAAGCTCCTCTCCATCTGCAACCAAATCATTCTCAAAGTCTGTCTTCACCCATTCACTTTGTCTGCAGTTGATAATGCCAGACTACAGCTCCAGCCTCAGAGTATAAACAGGCTCTGTAGGTATCTTTCCAGCACTTAATGCATGACATGATCTCAATCTACTAAATGTGCACATTTATTCTGCTAAAAAGTAGAAAATTTAAAAAGCTGCGCTCATTACCTCTAATCTGTGCAATGCAAAAAGGAAGGGGACTGTGTTTATTTTGACTCAAGCAAAACAATCTCCATCTCCATTCCATTCTCCGCCAGATTAATTGGCGTATTTGACTTTTGTTTGCAACATGCAGCTGAGGGCAGACTCCTCGACACCGCCAGCGTGGCAGCCAGCAGCAATTGGAGAGCCTCATTGCAGTTACTGTGACGAGATGACGGAGCGAGCACTCAGGGTAATAAAACACAGTTTAGAGAGTCCATATGTCTGATCAAATCAGTTGCAGCAAGATGGCAGGAGAATTTCTACCCATTGTACAAGATTTCAGAGGTGCATCCCAGAGGTGGAGAAAGGATAGAGCTTTGTTTTCCCATGTTGCTCAGCTATACACCCATGTTAAAGAAATGCTGACAGGTCTTCCATCAGTGACTTAGCACTTCCTTTAAAACATTTTCTTTTCTGGGGAGTAGATCTATCACCAAAGTGTTGGGTTTATGGAGAAAATGTTGACATACACCGAACACCCGAGAGATTTGCAAGCCCTTTTCTGACTCATGACCTCAACCCTCTTGTCGTTGCTAACGCAAGTCTTGACCCCAGTAGCCCAGGCACACTCCCACACACTAAACGCAGGTGGAAATTACTTGTTTATTCCATCAGCTTTTCTAGTTCCTCCACCTAAGAGCAACTTCACCTCCTACTGCTTTGCACATAACAGAATCTTACTAGACACTAAGATGCCTTCATTTTACCTTTGGGAATAGCAAAAACCCAACTGTTCAAAGCATTCCAAGAAGAGGTGTTACCTTACAGGAAACATTAATATTGAAAGCACATTAGCGCTCAGACATTTAAAGACTCCAAGTTCACCTGTGTCATGTTCTGTTATTCTGTCCAGTAAATCACTTTGCTTACATGACTCAGCTAATGGCACTTTTTATAGCTTTTATACGCTTACTTTATATTCTGCTGTAAAGAAGCACAGACTTTGCAGTGTTGAGGACATCATGGTTTAGATAAATTTGGGAAGAAATGCTTAAAGGTAATCAAGAGTTTTTACTTTAGTTTCCTTTAGCCATCTGGTAGCTATTCAACATTGTCTTGCATAGTTTAGAATTCAGGCGATAGATGAATCATTGTAAAACACACAGCCTCATTCCTGCCCCTCCTCTATTTCTGGTTGTCTGTTTCTTTCCTTCTTTTCATTCCGTTTGTTTCTAGCTCACAGAATCAGTTCATTTAAGCAAACACATTACTTAATGAGAAAATTGCCCTAATGTCTCTAGAGTAAAGTGAAAAATGCCACAGTGTGGCATGCCATCGTGGTTTAGTTTTAGCCCATAATCGCATCTTTCTCTGCATTACTGGAAATGCCTTGTTGTATCATTTTTCGCTTCACTTGACTTGAGTTTTTTTTTGTTATGTATAAACAAAAGAAAGAGGAAAAATGGTTCTTGGAAGATTTTATGAATCTCTGAAGCACTAAAAACCCGGAAAGCAATTTTAACTGGCCCCTTCATATGATTGTGGAGACTGAGAGCACTAAAATGTGCTGATGTTGAAACAAAATGCTCGTTCCTCTGTGGGAGATCCTCATTTCTGGAATGTGACCTTGTGGTTGACATGGAACCACAAAAGTAGTGATCCCTTTTCAGTCCTTTTCAATTTGCCATCTAGCCCCATTTGTTCTTCATTTTGAAAAACATAACAATTGACCTTGTGAAAACATGCATCCCAAAAGGTTCTACAGGACATATCAATCACTGAAATTGTTGTGTTACTATTGCATCAACACTTCATAAATGGACCCTTCACTAATAAGAAACCCTCCAACACATAAATATGACACCGCAGGTAAAACACAGAGCAAAAAAATTACTACTGTATGTCATCATCCATGACAGGATGTAGGGCTTTGACATGAATTCTACATCTTAGTCTCATATGTGCGATTTTGGAACGTTGAGCAGAGATCATGTCAGCAGATGCAACTCTCCTGCATGAAACATGGGCTTCTTATTGTGAGAAATGACTGGAAGCTGTGGGAAAAGGCAATCATGGATCTGATTTGGTGCTCCAGATTTCAACAGCAAATAACATGTTTTTTTGATCAGCATTTGGAAGAGAGATTTTTATAACTGTGAGAAACATTGGAATAACTTTTGAGGACAACTAAACTGTTCTGAAAGTTGAAAGTTGAAAAGTGAGAATTTTAGAAGATTTTACAGTTTCAATTAATGTTTTTGTGCTTGTGATCAAAAACAATTTGTTGAAAGTTAAAATGACCAATTTCTGATTATACTGATAAGTGCCTCATGAAATAGAGCAAAGAAAAACATTTAAAAAATGAATCTACCAAAAAGACAACCAGAAAAATCTGCATTTATTCCAGCAATCACGGGATGCCTCTGCATTTAATTACTACTTGGGTTGTGATTGCATCATTAAGCATTAGATTTAAGAGCAAACCAAGAGGTCCGTCCGGGGTCAGGGTGATTAAATTTCAAAAAGAAAGATATAAAAACTCCATTTAAATGAAGTGTTTTTAAAAAGTTGTTTTTGTGTCTGCTGCTCCAGTCTGACCTTTGGCCTGCAGATCAAAGGACCACAAAGAAGATCTGATAAAGTTTTAGTGTTTGTATATTGTTGGAGGTTTCACACAGGCAAGTAAGAAAGCTGATGACCACAAGTATTTCAAATTAAGAGTTACTTTAGTCCAGCCCGTTTCCAAAACTAGTGCTGTGACTGAACAGCATCCCAACCATTTTTTTATTTTTTGTCTCAGTGTACTGATAATGTGTTACATGGAGCAAGAATGTCCTCAGAAATAGTTATAGGATATAAAACAATATCTGCAAGCAGACCTACATGGTTTTATTTGGTCACTATATGTTCTTGCAAGTCGTGTGGTTCAAAAATGTTGTCTATCGGGGAAGGTTTTCCTGTAAAACTAAATTGTTGATTTGAGAATTTAAACGGGATAGCTGCTTTTGTTTAAATGCATTTCTGATACAAGATTTTCTCCATCTTAGCAGTTTTTTATGGCATGATATAAAAAGCGTTTTTAACTTGACATCTTGAAAGGTTGAAATTCAGCTTCTCACCATATCCCTGTTTCTGATGCTTCACTGTAGCACATTCCTTTCACCAAAACCTTTCAACACCTCACTGTTTCCTTTTTCTGTGCAAAGTCTTTGTGGAAGGAGAGATTATAAACTCCACTGGAGGGAGTTTCCGGTTAATGTCGCTGATATTTCACTCGTGTTCCTCTCTATGACTTTTATCCCATTCATTACCTTAATAGCAGCTGAGCGCCACGACAAGGTAATGGCAGGAAGAAGGGTTAGGTTTTTTTAAACTTGATGAGAATCGTGTTGTTTTCGTGGCTGCGGTAAGTTCACATTCATGTCAAATCGCACAGCAAGGGGTTAACTGTTGGGCGGGTGAATTTCCACTCTGTGGCGGAAAGCATTGTTATGGTCTTACAAGACTATTCCATTTATACAGCTGTGATTTACAAGAGAAGTACAGGCTACATTAACTCTCTAACAGCCTAATGCAGCACCTAGGAATTCATCATGGTCCTCTGGTCCTCAGTAAATGTCAACTTACTAACTGGTGAAACCTCAATGAATTTTAAAGCAAACATTGCAGTTTTACTATATTGGAGTTCCCTTTACACATCTGTTTCCATCACTCCCTGTGAACGCGTAATACCGTTAGGTTTTTTAAAAGTCCATTCACTTTAACTGATGTTGATTGATTGACAATTACAGTTTCAACTGAGAAATAAAAGTGAAACAACTGCAGCCCAACTAAATGCAAAGCTTGAAACATGCTTTTAAATTTGGTAAACTATTTGAAAAACCTTTATTTTAACCAAATATTTCTTTTCACTGTCGTATATGTATAAATATGATGCCTTTAGTGATATTGTGGACACAATGTCTGGTCATGGAATTTGTTCATTGTCTTTAATAACCTCAGCTGTAACAGAAGAAACTATGCTATATTTAAATAACACTTGTCCTGTCTCTGTGTCTCATTTTATATATGTGTGTCTTCCTTAGTTGCCTTCAGAGGGACACAGACAAAGGTGACGCCTGTGGGTATCGAGATACAGCAGAGCAAATGGATTTGTCCCAGGCGTCACAGAGACAACCGAACCTGGCGTCAAATGGCACAAAAAAGCACAGTTTGAACGACACGATCCTTCATCTTCATTTGGCCCCTGAAGAAACGAAAAAGAAAACGGAGCACAACATCTCACAAAATCTACACCACAAAATCCATCCATCATGAGTGGCAGTCTAAATCCCCTTTCCTTAATGCCGCTAAAAGAGCAGAGTTTGTATAAATAAGCAGCCAATCTTGTCTTTATAACCCATCTCAGATACAAATCTTAGAAAAGGAGCCACGCCTTATTCCATCTGAATGATATCACTTATCAGATTTTTCAATGAAATTTCAAACAAGCATTGTGAAGCATAACCATGTGTTCTTGATGGGCTCTAAACTGCTGAATGAAGCACAGATCCAGCTTGTTGCCTGGATTTGTGAAAACACAAGGGCAGACAGTCTTAAATTTCCGATTGAAGGCAGGTTTGGTTCAGGGTCACACACGTAGGTGCAGAATGTAATTGTTCTATTATTTCCCTGAAACAAATGTAAATAGGCTTGCGTTCATGAAAAACAGACAGAAACCGAATGAATATGAAGTCAGCTACAGATAAATTCAAATACATGCTTTCTGCAAAGTAGCGAATAAAAATGGTAAGTTTTTAAGGTTTTCTTAAATAACCTTGACCGGGCCAACATTATCTTCTTGATCGTACTGAAAATCTTAAATTTTCTTCTGGAATTTTGAGCTAATTCAAATTAAGTTAAATCAACAAAAATATGAATCCCCTTCAATTTAATAAATTCCACATTAAATTGGAAACACATAAACATGTTTGGTGACACAGCGCTTTGGTCACTAGTCAGATTGGTGAAAGTTTTGGCAGAATTTCTTTAAAAAATTGACAGCCATCAATCATTCCTGGTATAATATTGAACCATATCTGACCTTTGGTTCCCAAATCGAAGTGTGTTAAGGTGGTTAACTGTGTTCTACCACATTAATACAAGGGATTATGGGTGCTGTTATTGCTTATTGAATAATGAGCTGCACCAGTTTAATGCATTCCTGGGCAGACATTATTGATTTACTGTTAGTTTCAAATCCATTCATAATTCATATTTAAGCTGCAGGCCTGTCCTTGATAGCTTAGAAAATCCCTTTAAGGCACGAAAAGGGAGGTGTCAGGAAACTTGCGAGGCTGTTAGTGAAAACTGAAGCGACAGGAAATGAAACGGGGAGCGAAGTAGCCAATCACCCGGCATTCCTATCAAAGTTGTACCAAGCGGTCGCAAGGTCAGAGGTGAGGAGTTCCTTCCATGCGAGCACAGCTGTGTGCAATGAAAGGAGAACGAAGCCGCCCCAGCATGACCCCCCGAGTCACCGCTTCTGCCAGGAGTTACCCATAACACATATGGCCCTTATTCCCCCTAGCAGCCAGGTATCATGACAGAACAGAGGGCCCCCTTCTCTCTTGTTTGTTTCTCATGTATTAACCCCATCCCAGCCTTACCGTGCCCTTCTCATTAGAGCTGTGATTGACAACTTAAAATTCTAACCTCACCATGAAATCTTGCAAATAACTTTGCTGACAAAGCCTTTTTTAGGATTGACAAATGTAAATAATCTGTTTGATTATAACTCCAATTCTCTATATTCTATTTAGTTACATTTTATAATTTCACGCAACATTTTTGGACAAATGAACAAATCATTGTAAATTATTTATAGTGTTGTATTTTTGTCTTTGTTTGTAAAAATCACTGCATTACCAAGTCTAATTGTCTAATACACCAAAGACTGATGTGTGCCAAGAGAGCAAATACATGATTAATTGTAAAGCCACCATTCTTAAGATGAGATGCCCTCCAGTCCAAAGACCTGTGACCTTAACTCACCTCTGAAATTGTGTGTGGGTGTGTGAGCATTCTGCTGAGAGGTCAGGCTGCTGTGATTTTGGTGCACATTCTTTATCCTTGCATGTGTCTCTGTATGTGTCTGCATGCCTGCATGTGAGACTGATTTGAAGATGTTGGTTTTAATCTAACCCTCATCCTTCATCCCTCTTCCTCATTAAAATCACACTTTTCATTTGGCTTGATGGTAGAGTGCCTGTCCAACTTCTGTCTAGCACAGGGCCCGGGGTTTCAGGGAGGTAATAAGAGACACCCACTGAGGAAGCAAGCCTCCATCTGCCTACACAAGACGAGCCAGCATTGGTGGCTCCTATGGCAGCTCATCTACTCTGCAGTTGATTTGCATTCATTATCACAAAAAAGCAAGTATTTAGACACATATGCAAATTCCTCGACTGAAGTACTAACATATGCACACATTTACAAGTGGATATGTTTCACAGTATTTCTGTTGTAGATGCTTGTGAGAGTGTGCATGTGTCTCTGCTGCATCCACCACCTCAAACAGTGTCTCTGAGTGTGGAGCAATTTGCCAATAGTCACATATCTCCCTTTCCTCAGTGACATTACCATAGTATATTTTATTTATTAAACAGCCTGACGTGCATGTCCTCTCCCACCACCTGTTAGTGGTGCACTCTCCATGTCA
Source organism: Oryzias latipes (assembly GCF_053564925.1). Lineage (NCBI taxonomy): Eukaryota > Metazoa > Chordata > Actinopteri > Beloniformes > Adrianichthyidae > Oryzias > Oryzias latipes. Next base: position 14,763,266 of record NC_136240.1, read on the forward strand.
CTGAATGCAAACGAGACCTTGGCACCGCACATAATTGAGCGATGTAATGCATCTTCAAAGTACATTCAGCAGATGTCTCACATCTCCAGAGACTTTATCTGAGAGGAATGGATAAATAAGATATAGCCATACAAGTGCAGATGGAGGTGGTGGTTAGCAGAAGAGGAAGTATGAGAAGGAGTTGTTGAAGAAAGGTTGTCGGGCTTGGGTATGAAAGAGCAAGAGGAGCAGACATTCAGTTTAGAATGTTGGTTAGAATGGTTTATGTATGTGGCTGAAATGCAGAAAGTAGTTGGTTTGTCGGAAGTCCTCAAATTTAGCTGAATTAAACCATATACAGGATAATATAAAGCAGAACCTGAGCTCATAAAGTATGCACGCAGCTTAAATGTTCAGGTTTTTTTTAAGTTTAGATTTGTTATTTAGTTTGCTCTGCTGTCATATAGTTTGAATATAAGCAATACAATCAGATTAGGAAGTCATGGGAATCGTAAGCAAAAGTTGTTGAAGCATCGTTTTATCGTTAGCCAAAAATATATCTGCTTTAAGTTAGAGTCCCTGTGCGTGTCATGACTCAGGAGGGAAATATGCCTCTGTTTGAAACCAAAGTTAACACGCTTACTATATGAGACACAAGTAATAAATAAAGACAGTGTTTATTAAGTCTCAAAACACAGTTTTAATTTTAACATGGCACAGCTTTTTTTTTAAATTACCTTACAAGGAAATGTAGCAACTCGCCATTTTAGTGTTTCTAATTAAAGATGAATAAATGAATGAAAATCAATGAAAATTTTGCTTTTGGTGTTTTTAACATGTTCTTTTGGCCTTTTTTCTCCTGATGACATATATAAAGCAAATTAAGGTTAAAAATTGTGTTTCTGAGCATTTCTTTATCAAACTCGTTGTGAATCAGGAATAGTCGAAAATATGCCGTTGGAAAAAGCTTGTAGCAGTGAGTTAGGTGATACAGTCGTCACACCGTAGCCTCCGTCCTCCGCTCCATTCTAATACATCCACTTGCAGGCAACTAGATCCGTAAATGTCTTTGTTTTCCTCGTCTCTTGCTCAAAACTGCTCCACTATACATTTTTGTTGCACCAGTAAGGTTGTCTTGGGGATGTTTGGGGCTGTAAATTAGCAGAAGAGTGTGTCAAAAAAGCGGGCTTACAGTACCTAATCATAATTAAAAGACCGCTGGGAACGATTTTTTAGAATAGATCAAAAGTTGTTCAAAGTGGAACGTTAAAACCACAAGTAAAATATCTAAACAATTGTGGTAGTACAAGGTAACAACATCCCTAAGTTATCATTATTTTGTAAATAAAGTAATAAATAAATGATTTTATTGGTTGTTTCTGTCCCTCTGAAATATGGATGCACAGATCTTAAATAAGTTGTTAAAATGTGTTAGGGACTTTCTTAGATTATTGGGTTAAGGTGACAATATGTTGTCTCCTTCATTTGGCCACTGAAAAATCAAAAAGTAATTTACTAAAATCCAATTTTTCACATCATTGAAATAGTATTTTCTGTAGATGTTTAAACCTCCAAAATATATATATATACAGATTTTTAAAAAAGGATTTCTGTGCCCACTCTGGTGGCTAGTGTCACTGATGGTATGGCTTCTAAAGTCTAAATCAACATGCGTTGGCAATGTCAACCAAATAAAATCACTTTCCTTAGGAAGGGACCTCAAAACATTTTAGTTCTGGCTTTGCAATTCTTTTGACACTGCATAAGGGATTTTGATAAAGATATAAAAGTAAACATTCTGCACACTGTGAGAAGTATTTGCTTTCTATGATCAAATAGCCGATCTTCCATTTTTTTTCTTAGAGTAAATGAATTCTCTCTGAAGGAGTAAAACGATATTATTGGTGTGGTTTTTTTCTATGTCTGAAATGCAACTTAAAGACTTGTTGGTGTGAGGAAGGGTAAATAAGCAATTAGCAAAAAGGATAGTTCACTTCTTCTGAGCTTGGAGGGAGTCAGCAAAATCCTGCTGCCCTCTACCATCTCATTAACGTCCAGTCAGTGATATGGAAACAAACTGAGAGTTTGAAGGTCTCTGTCGCTACCCTTGGTAAGAATTTAATCAATGAAATGCTCTCTGGATGCTGACGAGGTATTAATGAGCTTCCAATGCCAATGAGAGCTAATTATCTGGCTTCTGGAGGGAAAGGAAGAAAAAACACAAATGCAGGGCGCGTTGAAGAAGCACAGAGACAAAGAAATGTTTTGGGAGAGGAATGCAATGCTAGAAAAAACGTAATTGCTGCCAGGTTGATGCTGATAGCTGAAAGAAAGCTGTGCTTAAAGAACAATCACCAGTTCAGGCTTAATTGCAAATGTTGATGATGTTTTTTTAAGCTGCTGTAAAATGTAAATTTTGCAAATGAGATTCATAAAAAAGAAATATGATAAATAAATAGATCTGTTATTATAAGAATAAAGTGTATTCAAATCCTTAAAGTTGGAAAAGTGTTTACCTTTTTCATTTACTTCTTCGTGAAAGTGAGAATTTAATTTTCATCCAAACAGGAAATCCTTTTTTTTTTTTTTAACAACTCACAAAAAAGAAAGAAAATTCCCTGACGTTCATTGCTATGTTTCCTAACTGCTTTCGACTGTATACTGAAGTCAAATTATTCAAAGTCTAAATCTTACTTAAAACATAAACATAAATTCATTAATGTCTACATGCTGTGTTCACACCAAACGTGATTCATGTGTCAAATATGCGTGTCCAAATAGCGGTTTATAAGCTTTATAAACAACTAGATGGTTGTGGGAGAAGCCATTGTCAAAAGTTTTTACCCTCATTGCTTCATGGAAGGATTTCCTGTATATCTACATGGAAGACACAGATAATGTTGAGGGATAAGGTTTTTTTCTTTTGAAGAGCTCTATAAAAGCAGTGGTGAACACCATGTCTCCATGCCTGGGTTCATGAGATCAATCAGAGACTCTCCCAGTATGATGAGCTTCACTATCTACTGCAGGAGCTGTGTCTGAATGACGGCCTCCATCTCTCTGTGACCCAGTTTGATGACTTGCTTTTCTGCATTAGTCCAAGGAGGGAAAAGTAAGATAAATAAGAATAAATAAGAGGAACTTCCTATTATTGTCTCCATAAAAAATATATCTTAAAGTTCTGGAGAAGAATGGTCAGATTCTCCTCCATGTTGGTTTTGAACTCCATGTAATCAACGCGTCACAGGCCAAAGCTGAGTTCCTGATTGGTTGACTCGATGCGGCGTCTTCACCAAAGTTCAGATTTTTGAAATAGCGCCATAGGACCTCTGATCGCATCTGTACATTAACTTAACATTGAATGTGAGGCATGGATTGGGATTAATGTGAATATATATTTAATATAACATATATTTTAGTTTAACTGTTATACTTTCCTGTTTCTACTGGCTGTCAATCTTTTCAAGAATTCTCACCACAGATACACACATTGACCATTAATCAGACAAACAGACGGATGTGGGTTTTTTATTGTCTTCTGTTGTACTGAAAGTTGGAGGCAACCTTAGAGACATCCTGCAAAGCTTCCCTGTTCCCCTAACCCTAAACAAAGCAAAACAAATCATCATAGTGAGAAAGCCAAGAGGCTATTGTGGCTTCCTGGCTTGACCAGTTGTGATGTCTGGCCACATTAAAGCAGACCCATGTGGCTGTGACTCCAGCCCCACTCCTTGTAGAATTGGAGAAGAAAACTTCTCCAAAAACAATGCTAAAAAAAAGAAAAGAGTTCCCTGCAGCATATTGATAAGACTAAAATGTGTGTTGTTGTTGTTTTTTTTAAAAACGTGTGTTTTCTAACATGTTTTTTAACATGTACTTGAACTCATCTAATCAATATGTTCTGGAAAGTAAAGGTTTTTTAAGAAATATGTTATCTGTTTAACTATTTTAATTTGTCTACGCTTAACATGTTTCTGAATATATGAAAACCATGGAACTGCATGGAAGGCAGCACTTTTGTAGTACATTAAATAAAATAATTACTTTTCCATGGGAATATAGCTTGAAAAACAGGTATTCCAATATCTTCAATGTTTTATTTGGAATGTGTTTTTTTTACTGTACTTTTTTATCCACAGCAACCTATTTTCAACAATGCTTTACAATGAATGCAACATTCAGGAGCTGCACTCAATCCGCCTGGGTGCCACCAAAACCCAGGAAAGTTAACAGACTCAAACATCTTTGGAGATTTCTATCACTGGAAAACAAATAACTATTCATTAGAGAGTGAGCAAAACAAGTTATTTACTTCTCTTTACAAAACATGTCATCTCTCTTTTACACAGTTTCCCTTGAGTTAAAATGAAGAGTGCCTCAGTATTATTTCTGAATTTAAAAGTCAAATCTTTGTAAATGGAACAGTTAATTAGACTTGTAGATTTGACAGCCCCTTCTTTTTCTCTGTAGAACTAAAATATAAACTATACAACAAAGCTTTAATTAAAGAAAGCATGAAAAAACATTCTACAGACTTAATGCATTTTCATTTTTGTAGTAATGAGTCATTTTGCTGGATGAAAAAGGAGATCATTGAAACTATTAGAAGACTATTGAAAAATTCTGCTAAGCAAGAGGGCAAACAGTAATTGAATTATGCGTTGAAAATCCAATGCTGCCTTCACACTGGGCTTAAAAACGTAAAACTGAGTGACTACTTTCAATGAAAGGTCTATGCAAACACAAATATATAAGCCTAGGTCTTCCGCATTCAAAACTCTCGCATTCATAAATCGCTACACATTTTTTTAAGTCTGTTTTTGGGCTCTATGTACAAAACACGTGGCGAATGAGCTCACGTTAAAAGTGCAGTTGAACTTTGACAAATCAGGTATTCGTATTTGGTAGTGACGTGAAGCGTCCTTTTCAAAACAGGAAATTGCCGACCATTGAAAAATTGATCATGGAGGACAAATTAATAATCGCTTTTTGTGCCCGGCAGGAATTATATGACACCAACTCTTTCATCAGGATAGAGCTGTGAAAGTAAAAGCCTGTAGCAAGATTCACAAGATTTAAACCATTTTGACATTTAGCACCAAACCTTTTTCAACTGTGAGTTCATGAGCTAGTGTAACCCTTGTGCTATCTTAGACGACCCCACCCTTACATTGATGTGTTATTCCTACCGTGACAAAGGTGGATAAAGGCGGAAAGATTTCATGTAATCCATGGACACCAGTGAAGATCACAAATCATTGAAGAAAAAAGGTTTATCACACTGTCTAGTGGGTCTAGATGACCCAACTCCATGTGTTAAAGTGCCTAGGATATAACAAGGGTTAAGGTAGAGACACCATATGCTTGTAGCGCGTCCAAAAACCAACGTTTAACGTGTTCTTGACCGTGCCACACATGCTCAGTTTTATTTGTAGCCTAAGGGAAAACCAGAATTTTCTTTTAGCATAACATCATAAACGTTATGTGTGTGAGACAAGTTTTGTGCAACCTTTTTAAGTTTCCCTTCTCATTGAATATCGATTAGGATCAGATTTTTTTAAACCTTCAATACTAAGAGTCAAATATATCCAATGTGTTGATAATATTGATAAAATTAAATATTCTGTGTTGAAATACTTTTTCAATCATTTTATGCAGTAAAACTAGCATGGTCATGCATGTGTAAAGATGAAAGAATGCACACACATGAATCAGTGTTTCAGACATTTTGAAATAGCATTCGAGCAAGGCAAAGCAGCTCCATCAGAGGTGATGAATGGGTTATGGATCCCAGTGGACTGAAGGCCCCATGACAGCGTGTCCCATTTGACATATATCCCAAAAGCAGACCATGCTATGTTCTTTCATGTTTGGCATATGCTGTGATATCCTATGTGACTTGGATACTTTTGCTGCTAGATTTCTGTTTGGGGTTTTCCACAAGTAGCTCACCACAAGCCTGCTTGTATTGCACTTCACTGAGGAGAGTTGACTGATGTTGGCACATGGATCTCCTAAGGGAAAAATCATTTTAAATAATATTTTGAACATTAAAAAGATCATTTAAAAGTGCTCACTCATTACCCTGAGATTTATGGATCTGGAAAAAAAATATATATATACATACTTTGTCACTAACTGGTGTAAGATCTGAAAGACATTTTGGAATCGGACATTTTGACTTTCAGCAGTTAAGACATGGATGTATGATAGCGCAATATCAGATGGCAACTTTGGCTCAAAACACAAATCTGCACTCACCAATGCTGTCTGCTGGGCTAGACATCAACTTAAACACAAGATAGACAAAGCTGTCAAATGTCAGATCTGCATCCATCAGTAAAATACAGTACAACCTACATGTACCTTTCAGCAGCTTTAAAATAACTGTCTTTCTAAGGAGGTTTATTCAAAATGCAGAAACGTTTAACATATCAGTCTGCAGCTCTAAAGACATCAAACATCAGGATGCTGAAATCTGGGCTTAAGAGCTGCAGCTTTGAAACGGATGTGCAACATCCAGTCAGCTCAGATATACAGAAATGACTGCATTTGCTTCAGGATTGTGGTCAACCTTGTCTCACAAAGTTCATCTACAAGCTTTCAAACACAAAGTTGATTGAAGAGTTATTTAATAAAGCCCAATTTTACTCTCTTCAATTAACAATTACCAACAAAGGAATTTCACCAAAAGCTTAATTTTATTTTCCTTGCTGCTATTTCTTCTTTAAAAATGTCTATGTGGAAGATCAAAGGTAATGCTAATAATTTCCATATTCAATTGTCTGGAAGTTCGTTATCATCTCAAATTACCATACTGTAAATGTATATATCTTAGCAGGCAGCATACTAAGCAGATGTATTGACCAGCTGCTGAATGTGAATGTACAACAGATCTCGGAGGCTGGCTAATTTGAAGGAACATAGAATCTGTAGGAAGGATAAAATAAGAAAATAACATCACATCTTACAACAGATGGTAAATTTGCTAGTGGGCTCTTACAAATTAAAAAGGGAGAAAAAAAAGGACAAGTTAGCTGCATTTCTGCTTAGGCTTCCTCATCACGCAGCCACACACTATCCACGGTATTGCAATTGTAATTGTCTGAGCATATAAAGTCTGTTTGACAGGATCACCAATACAATATCGGGCACTGTTTTACATTATTATGCCCAATGAAACACTGAGATGCCTCCATTTTTGCTCACATGCAAAATTTAATGATTTAAAGGAACAAAAATCTTAAATACATTTTACAATGCACCTGTTTTTATAGGTTGGTAGAACTTTGGATCTGTATTGTAAGGTGGCCCTGAAGTGCAAATCACACCAACAAATCACCTAATGCAAAAACGTAATAAAGATCACCACAACTATAATTGTCACACACAAAAAATGTCAAGAAATCCAAAGGAGCTGTTCAAAAACTAAACACAATAAGAAACCAGAAAAGGTAGCTACTGTGGGACATCACAGTACCTACGTCACTGACGGTTTTCGATTTTTGACAATTGTGTTTTTTTAAATGAGTCATCAATGTCCCGCATTCAAATATAAGTTTTACGATTAATATGGAGCATATCCAGTATAGCTTCATGCCAAATAACTTTTGGTTGAAATGATGGACAAACATCATCAGTCAATCAGCGATGTCCCATAGTACCTACCTTTTACTTTTTTTTTTTTCAAAGTTTTTGTTTTCCCTTCTTAATTGATGTTATCTTTAATATGTTTTTGGACTTCACATATTGTGTGCCTCTACATCTATAAAATTTTAGACGGGTTTGTTCCACTCGTGTTTGTGACTTTAAACTTTTCTATTTTAAAACTTCTCCCCCAATGTTAGGATCCTCAGTGCAGCCACTATATCGCCTTTAGATCTCAAGATTTATTGGGTTGTAAATTACCAAATTGAAAAACAGAAACCTGAAACTGAAGTGAAAACCTATTAGATTCTCTTTTAAAATGAAATAACCAAGATATTTTATGCCTTCACCTAGCAAAGACCAATTCACAGAGCTGAAAAGATTTTGTTTTCATTGTTCCTCACAATAAATCAAACAGCCACCCACGTTTATTTTGATCAATCAAGCTTGAGAATCATTAAAATGTTTCCTTGAAGAGCTTAAAAAGCCATTCAAGCAGTTCAAAGTCTTAAAAAGGCTTTCTTACTGGAATTACTGGAAATAAAAACTGAGAGGAAACATTCAAAGAAAAGCCTGTAGTTCCATCTTACATGAAATGCATTTGTTTATCACTCCACATGCTGATAATTGAAAATGGAAACAATCACTTGTTCCTATCTACTTTAAAAATGTGGTTCTTTTTTATCAGGACAAATGGTCTGAATGTTCAGGATTTCCTGTTTCAACACATGTAAATGTGCAGCCTCACTAAAATAATAACGCTTTCCTTCCGTGTGGAAAACAACACATAATTCTGTTCCTTTTAAAGCAATTTTCCTAACCTTGCCAACCTTGCACTTACAATAACTAAATAAAGAATTTCCACACCCCCTCTGCTTTACTACAACTATTTACAATGCACTCCACACAATAAGTCCATTTATTTTATGCCTTTCTTTCTGCCTCATGTGATGTGGCCAATGAATTACTTTTAACCAACTGTTCCTGGTTAGGCGATTGGTTGGGTTGAGAAGGAAGCTGGTTATTGGTTTGACATTTGTATGTACGTTTCTGCTGGGTCAAAGGTCAGGGTCAGCACCTCTTACTGCATTTTTGTTTAACCACCTCGGTCGCATAAATGAATGGGATGAGGAACGGCGAAGGAGTCACTTGACGTGACAAGAGTAATGAATGAAAGCCTGAGGGTGACCCCTACATGAGGTCATAAACACTTTATGCTTTCTACGCGTTTTAGAAGGAAACGGGGAAGCATTGATGGTAACAACAAAGTCTCTGCTTTCCACATGAAAGTTTCTTTTTGCACTCCGGGGAGTAAGCCCTGTCCAATTTAAGGAATTGTGATGAAATGTGTCTTTTGACTGCCAAGAAGAATCAAAAATATTCTAAGAGTTATAGACTTTTGCCTTTGAACAACATTCCGCCGTGTGGAAGATCTGCAGTGATGCAGTGCACTTCTCAACCTAGATAGCAATGTTTTTTTTAGTTTTTTTTTTTTTAGTGTTATCTCTGAAGGTAAAAATAAAAACTAAACATATGGTTAAGTTGATGAATTGGTTGCACAGCCATAAGGGGCATCTCTGTTGTAAGACTGATGAGGAATTTTTCAGAAAACTGAGGATGGAAGACAAGTTGCACCAGTAAGAAATGACAGTTAGACACAAGCCCTCTGTAGTCCATGTGCTGTGCCATCCAAAAGAAAGTACTGTGAGCACTGATAAGCTCAACACTGGCATAACAAGATAAGACAAGACATTGTCTTTCCGCAAAAGAAAAAAAAAGTTATTAATTAATCCGGATATGTGGCTGTTCTGCAAAACCAAACCACATTTCTGCTCAAAACCTCCTAAACTTTCTCCTGGTGTTATCAGTCCAAAAAGAATTATAAATAACTCATGACATGAAGTCAAAATGTGTAAAATTAATGCTATGCTAAGGAACGCTGTGACCAAGGAAGGTTTTATATTTCCCCTTGCGAAAAGAAAGGAAAAGATTAATCCACCAAAGGAAAAAAGGAAAATCAAATCGAGCATGCAGCAGGAAAAAATGACTTAATAATGAAGAAGAATTCATTGGCTTAAAATGTGCGGTCGGGCGTTAAATTTCAGAGCTCGACCTCAAAAGAAAATAAAAGCGTCTTAAACATTTTATGGTGTTTACGTTGGTGTCAACGATAGATTTAAGGCAAGATACTGACATCCTCATCATTACAGGCATATTTTCCTGCTATACAATCAGGCTTGGATTATTACAACTTCATTACAGTTGTATTTTACTTTATCTATTATAGTATTTACAATACTAGGCATTGGCTCTTATTTGTGTAGAAAAAGATTCGGCAGGGGACCAGACTTCTTAGGACATTGAGAGGAAGACGTGCAGTGAAGATAATACTACAAGCAAAATACACGATTATTAAAAATAAGCATGTGCATCTACGGGCAATAACATCATAACACAGTTACAAAATGTGGCATTTTTGCAACAAAATATTTAAAAAGAAATATGTAAACGTATATGCATAACTGTACATATACTGCTTATGTATTCACACTTTTAGTACGTATGAAACCTTTGAAAGATGCACAATTGTAATGGAAGATCCATACAAGCAAACTAAAGGTTTAAAATCCCAAGGACAACACGTGTCGAAATTAAGTGGCTCATATATAGTTGGGTACAATATCAAGGGCTTAGAACAAAATATTTTTTTCTCTGCTGGATATTTATGTCATCACCGTGGTATTCTCAGGACAGCGACGGCACATTATCCCTTGACTGTATTAGGTGGCGATATGAGTCAGACAGGTACATGGTCTTGGCAGGGAAGTGCAGGGAAGCACCCAGGAATTTGTTGCAGGAGCCAACCACTGAGATCTTCCAAGTATGCAAAATGGAACTGGCCAAGTCAAAACAGATGGCGAGCATTAGAGAAGGCTACAGCCTGAGGAGATGCAAGACACCTAAACCTGCGAGGACTTACCTGCTCCACCCTTGCCGACAGGAGGCTCCCTACAGCCATAGAACATACATATCTATATCTATATCTATCTATCGTTCGATCGATCGATCGATCGATCGCTATCTATCTATCTATCTATCTATCTATCTATCTATCTATCTATCTATCTATCTATCTATCTATCTATATATATATATACATATATATCTATATAAATAGACAGACAGACAGACAGACAGACAGACAGACAGACAGATAGATAGATTGCTATAATAGATAAATAGATTGCTATAATTCCCTTCTCTGGAACTATAGCAGAGGGTTGCGTCAGGAAGGGCATCCGGCGTAAAACGTTGCCAAGTTAACCATGCGACTCATCCTCGAAGGAGAGGTTGTTTCGCTGTGGCGACCCCTGATGGGAAAAAGCCGAAAGAGAAAGAAGAAGATATATATTGCTATAGACTTGTTTGATGAACCATTTGATGGTAAATGCGTGATTTAGTGGTAAAAGTGACTGAAAATGTATTTGTCTAAACTTCCTACTTCAAGTTTACAAACCTACTACCTCCACATCTGTCTCCAAACTGAGCAATCAAAGTTTCCTCACAAAACCACTGAAACAAATCATCTGAAAAAACAACTATACAGGAAAACTAGTTGTCTACTCTGCACTGTCTTGAATTGCAAAGCTTTAATGTGACTACCATTCCCTGACTACCAACTCTGCTCTATTTTTTATGATGCACAGAATAGGTTATGAGACAATGTCTGAACCACAGAGCTCAGAGACGCCTCATCCTATTACCTGTCAATCATTTGTTTCCCACCAACTTGATTATCCACTATACCTGATACTTCAATCACCTCCACTGCCAGGGCGAGTTGTCAAAATATTGATTTTCTTAATGCCACAGTCAAAACAAAGACACTCGGCTGAAGCATCACAGCCTTCCAGATGAAGGACTAATAGGGAAGAAGTAATCAAAGAGTGCCAGCGTTGGAATGGATGACATTTGGAACTTGTAGAGAAGAGGGACATAGATGGAAAACGTTTGTAAGGTTCTCAACATAGAAAGCCTTTTAGTCTTTGGACGAGCAGTGTCATCCATCTCACTCTATTGACTGACTTCAGCTACAGCTGCCCTTTTAGCTGGGAGATGCTACTTGTCATGTCCTGATCCTGAGATAATGAGCATCATGAAGATGAAGGAAAAAGGCATTTAATGAGCAAAAGTATCATTCAAGATTCAGTATAATTTTCAACTTTTATTATATTTATCCACTCCAATCATCTTTTGATCTATTGTAATAGTGTTCTCAGCATTTTTTCGTCTGCTCGTATTCATTAGAATTTGAGTAATGCAATTTTAAACTCAATTTCCTCCATATATGTCCTCCATTATCAGAAAAATGCTTTAAGAACAAGTTTAAAACACAATTTTCATAGGGGTTTGTGTTTAAGTTTCTTTCTTACAGGACTATGGTGGGGACAGCCAGCATAGAAGAAAGAAAAACTGCAAAAAAATATAAGAAAACCTATTTTAATTTTAAAATATTACAAAAATTGTAAAAAGGAAACAAAGGAAAGAAAACCTGCATCAATTGCAACATTTTTTTAACTAAAGAGTCAATTTTAATTAAGGAGAAGAACAGAATAGATTGCACAGTTACAAAACACGAACTGGGCCCTGCCTCTGAATAAAGTAACCTTGAGTTTTTGCTATCCAAAAAGTCTTTCTGGAATACAAACGGCACTCTTTCACTGGCAGCAACTCTGACCACAACACTGGCACAAACCATTCAAAGAAAATATATACAAACGGTGTGCTCTTATCTTGAAGGTATCTGCTGACCAGTCATGTGCAGTGACACGCTCCTTCAAACAAAACGGCAACATATTTAAACATTTACTGGCAGCGGGGGAAAGGGGGGGGGGGTGGAAGTTGAGTGGTGCAATAGCTCTTTCATGCCGAGATAGTTTTAGGGCGCCAGCAGCTAAATTGGTTTACAAGTTGATGCATTAGAAAAACACTGATGGAAACATAATCAAAAACACTGAGCTAACTCGGCATGTCGCTGGGGCGACGTATAAATCAGAAAATAGCAGATAAAGGAGAAGAAGGCTAAGAAGGTGCGTGGAAGACAAATAACATCACATTTTGGAGAGTCAGTGAGTAATTTAGGCTAGACTGTACAATTATATTGAAGCTGTGCTAAAAGACTGAATGGTTGCAGGTCAGGAATGCCTGTGATTTTCGTTTTGTGCTGTGAATGGGAATGAGCCAAGGATTTGTCTGGCACTGGACCATCTCAGTCATAGCCCCTGGCAGGTGTTTCGTATTGGTGTTCAAATATACATCAGAGAGATTTCAACAATTTGAAGGAGAAGAAAATCCAAATTAAAATACCTTTGCCATTGTTGAGCATTGCGGATTTCCCAAACGGTTCAGCTCAAACTGCTGTTGAATCTGTCAGAATAGATTTCTTGGGCCAAAAAGCTCAACTACAGCTGTGACGCCATGCAGGAGACCGGACTTATTAATCTTTTGGACAAATTTAAATAAAGTAGCAAAGACTGGGATCTTTCAAAATGTGACAAAAATGTTTGACTTGTGTAACCGCTGAAGAACAGAAAATACCTCTGAAACCTGCATTCGATTTTCAACAGCTGCTGTAATACACGGCTATGACCAAAAAGTGTTTACACTTCTCAAATACAGCTGGGGACCTCAATTAAGTCCACTTGCCACCTTTTTGTTGAGGCTAAATGGACTTACTTCTCCCAGCAAATTGCCACTGCACCAAACTGCTGGAGAATAGAAACAACATTCTGATTCTTTTCATGAAATTTCCATAAACTGGTTTATGTCAAGTATTGATAATTGTTGTTACTTGTGTCAAAATAAGCCTAAAACTGAAAAAAAACTTCCTTTACAATTGTTAATGCGTGTTTAAACTGGTTCCTCTCCATTACTGACTGCATATGTCATGATGAGGGCATTAATGCAAACATCTGAGCTCACATTCCAAAATGTCTCAACACCAATACTGCTCCACAGCCATGTTCCAGGCTGCTTCAAGGAAATCTAAAACTACACCAGAAGCCCTCCTTTTTTTTAATGGTTGTCTCTTTACTGCACAGATTTCGCTGAATTATTTATGACGCTTTATGGGGGAAAAAACACAAACACGCCATGCCTTCTTCTAACCTCTCATCTGAAAAAGAAATGGGACAGTTTACAAGCTCTCAGAATCAGGAGATTTTATCGCTCGCTCTGCAAAAACTTCAAGGAGTAAAGAAAGTGGACTGACATTCCTGCTTGATGGATCAACTGTATTTTGCTGTACTGCAGGAATTTGCATTTGTGAGAAAATAATTGCTTCTGGCCAAGGCTTGTGATCAAAGGCTACCTTTTAGTCTCCAATCATCCACCCTCTCTATGAGGCTTTGGATGCAGTGAACATAAACAAAATGGGATATTTTTACAGGATTCCGTTTATCTCTGTGTACCCTGTAATTGAGGAAAGAGTGGTCTGAGGATGATCAGTCTGAACTCTTACTGTGAATAATTCCTTTGTGTTCATAGCTTTTCATGTGTTACCAACTGTACCTGCATGACTTTTTAATTAAGGAGTAAAATAATGGGAATGTTTTTCTTTAAAACTTTAGGACTTTTAATGGACACCGGACCAAACCAGATACTGGATTTTGTGAAAATTATTTAAAGAAATTGTTATTGTCTGTGCAAAGAGGATGGCTAATTGCTGATGCTAGTCATTTTATTTTGTTGGCTGGAATTGTTGGATCTATTGTCTATTTTGCAGGTTAAAAAAAAGACATATGCATCAATATTCCTTTTTAAAAGACTATATTACTATTTAAATGACTCTATGAGGATCAATGATAAAATGAGAAAACCATTGTAATGAACCTTCTTTAAGTGTTTAAAAATGTGAACCAACATCCTCTGCATTGACAAAAATGCTTCTCATCACCGTGAATTCTATGACCAAAATCAGAATTTCTTCCATGCTTCTATGACTCCTCCCTATTGCTCCTATTTCAGGGGTATTTAAAGCTATAGTGGTGTCCAAAAGTGTTTTTCAAGAAGGAGCCGTAGTAACTTCTGGCTTTGCCACTGACAGTAGGGTAATCCATGTTGCACAGAGGAGAAACGCATTTCTTCACGTGGGTGTGCTCTGAAGCACAGAAGTTTAGATTTAAATGTAAGTAACGACTTTGTGTATTTTCATAACTGTTTAAAGTTATAAAACAAATGCTGTTATGTATTTTCCCAACAGTGGCAGCTAGGCGCTAACGTAGCTCACTGGTGTCTTGATGACATCATCAAGTGGACGGATGAATGTGGAAATAGGGAGAAGCCGTGGTGGTAGGGAAACAATTTGGATTCAACCCATGATAAACTGTCCTGGTTTCTCTAACTGTTTAGTACATCTGATGGTTCAAAATCTCTTTGGCTTTGCCTTTATTAAGCAAGGAAACTTTAATCTTTGTGAGCAGCTATATGTGGCACAACTGCAGCTTCATCTGCCAGGGGGGGCATTTTACTCACACTGTGACCTCATGTGGAAGCTATCGAGAGATATCAGAAAGTGGAAATTGGAAATGTCTCTAATAGGATTTGGATCTAAAATAAAAAGAGCTACTATACAGAGAATTGCCAAATTCAGTGGCGATTTTGAGTCATTTACACTGATATGGCTGAGTTTGCCAAATCAGAGCTTAAAGACCACACTGTAATGAGTCTAACATTCTCTTTGTTCCACATCAGTTGGAACACAGGACCTTCTATCAGTGGCTTTACACCAAAGCTTTTCTCTTTACATCGATTGGCTGTATTCTTCTCTCCCCTTGTATGCCCCATCTGCAATTCTGATTCCACGTCTGTGCAGTCAAGTGTGTCCAGTCCAATACCTGACAGCCCCTCTGGATGTGCGCAGGTAGCCCCTCAAAGCTGCAGAGAATGACGGATGGCTTACATACCACCCTTGTCGGGTTAGCTCATGTTTAATTCTGATTGCAACCTTTCTTTCCAGCCGGTCGTCCAACTGCCGAGCCTCAGTCCCAGTCAGTAACACCCAAGGGAGCTCGACAGGACTGCCGCTATGAGCCAGGGCTCTTTCTGTCCATCACCTTCAACATTTCCTTCAGCAGAACATTCAATTTATTTTATAGCTCCACTCCACTTGATAGAACTGACCTCCTAGATCTCCAGGAGAGTAATGAGACGACTGGATTGATCTCAGTGCTGAGACAAGGAAGACCGACCGCCCAGAAAGAATCTGCAGGAGAGCTGCTCTGTAATAGACGGGGAGTAGACCGAACAGGGCATTAATTTCTGGGGTGTTGTCCTGATTTCACAGAGAGCTCCTCCTAAACTCTGCTGAGCTCTTGTGCTCACTGTCCTTTCACAGAAGTGCATGTGCGATTGGTTTGTCACGGCTGGAATTCATCATGAAATCTAAATACGAGCGACAGGTTGCAGTCGGGCGCTGAGGGTCTTGCATGACAGGATTCCCCGGAGATGCCTGAAAATGTCAGCAAAGAGCAGAACTGTTTAGACAAAGGTCACATTTCAGCATGAAGAGCGCCCTGCTGTGGCCAGTAGACGGAAATGAACAGTGCATTAGATCATAACATGACAGAAACGCCCTGTGTCTTAATTATGACCACAATATGTTCTCATCCAGTCATCCTGTGATCTTGCAAACTGTCTTTCAAACTATGTAAAAGCACATTATAAATAAATTATTGAAAAATTTTAAGTTATAGACAGCAAAAAAAACCTTTTTTTAAAAATGTTTAAAATAGAATTGAATAGAAGAATTCAAGTTAAATGATAAAAATGTTTCATTAGTTTTATGTTACAAACACTAAAAGAAAAATCCTTTGTGGGTTGACTAGAAAAAAGGAATGACAGTTTAATCCAAAATATAAACATGAATGCATTTTATTTCAAAACGTTAGCACACTTTAAAGTTTTTATAATTATCCAATTGTGAAATTATAAAACAATCAGTGAAAGAATGACAAAAAAGGGAAATACTAAATTTGTCACCCAAAGAAGTCCAGATTAAAAACATGTTTGAAATGTTAATCAGTTTAATCGGTTTAATCACAGCACCGCTCAGTCATTTCATATGCTGCAGAACCTATCACCAGCTTTTCCAGTTCCACCACAAAGGCATTCAAACACCCACAGCGACATTTCTTCCGAGCCCGCTGATTAACGCAAACATTAATCAGACCTTCAGGTGATTGCTATAAACAGTATCAATAGTCCATTTGGCTCAAGTGTCAACATTTTTTCCTGTGTTTATGTGAAACGATGGCCATGTGTCTTTTTACACCATCTGCTCAAAGGCATGTCACCAGCAAACCACAGCATATTTTCAAAAACCAAGGCCAAGAGAGATGGGTTGGATTTGGCGAAAGAACGCTGGAGCCTAGAGGACAGGAAGAATCTTGGGAGACGTGTTTTACAGCAGTGACAGACAAATGCAGATTTTTGTTTGAGGAAATGGAGTGGGGAGTGTGGAAGATGGAGCGCAAAAGCGAGCTAGGAAAGCCAGGAATTAAAAAAAAAAAATAGTGGAGAGCATGACAGCTGCATGGGGTGAACACAGCTGTGACTTTCTGAAGGACCAGACTAATTGTTGGATTTTTCACGAAGGTCTGCCGTGTATTTTCATTAAAAAAATATCTGCTTCTTCAACCAGTGAGAAAGGATACTTTACCATCGGTGAGTATGAGTCTGACAATCATTTTTTTTACATTTCAATTTAGTATCTACATGTAGTGCAGAATAATAATAGTTTTTTTGGAGTTCTGAGCTCTCAGTTCAGTCCCCATACTGCGAAGACATGCAGGCTGGACAGACTCACTGAGTTTCAAGCATTTCTTCTGCACTCAGTGCAATTACACTCCATCTGAAGTCTTCAAAGTCCACACCACAAGAATCTGAAGAAATGCCTTTTTTTTAATAATGAGATTTTGTTTGGCCTCAAAGCACTTCACTCACACTTTCCAAAGCCTCTGACGCAGCTTTTCTTGTGATTGAATGTAACATGGGCCAGAACCCACAAGATAACAATCATGATTGTTCAGACAATTTAAAGCCATTTCTAGAGAACTTCTCTTTTGCGATTGATCCCTTTGAACTGGTTAAATTAGCACAGAAACACTATTTTCCACTTCATTCCCTAAAATAAATGAAAGTACATACAACTTGCTGTGTCTGTCAAGGTATAAAAAAATAAATAAATAAAAAAAGGGATGTTAACAAAAGCATTTTAGGGAAAGATTGGAAGAAAACCTCCAAACAAGGAGTTGCTTCAGTGACATCAAGCAGGAAAGTGTGTTTGGATGATTCACTTTTTGATGACTGTGGTGACTGTTGGCCATAACAATAATCAACACAATCTGCATGTGTTGCTTTTCTTCCAACATGCAATGGAACTATTTCATTATCTGAAAAAGAGCATGGGTGTTGCTCACCTATTGTTTCACCCCAAGTGATTTGAGGTGGTCTGGGCAGAGTGATGAAATGTTTCCTGGAACTAGAGCTCTGATTTTGCGAGATACTACGACGATTTCCACCTTCCCGGCTTATGGTGTGCTGGCCACCCTGATGATTAGGTTTTCCTCTTTTCACTACAGCATCTGGAAGCCAAAGCTGCCACTAAAATAGACCTTAAAACCCAAGGACAGATGCAAGGGCAGCATACCGTAAGGGCATTTATGCGTCAGCTGGGACAGTAAACGGCTGCTGTGGGCAAACTGAAAAATTCAATTTTGTTTTTTCTTAAAATTTTTCTTTACAGCTCCTGTCCTAAATGTATATTTTAACATATATAGTTTTGAATAATAATTTAAAAAAACGTAAATATGATTTTTGAAAAACAGTTGTGCAGATTTCAACATTCGTTGTTGCACCACAGATTGTTGTGTTGTGGAGTTGAAAGCTGTCACAAGTTCTAGCATGGAATTGCACTAAAAATAATGCAAACTAATGCAAAACCAAAAACATATGGTTTCATCTTGTTTTGAATTTGCTAATTTATCTTAAAAATTCAATTTATTTCCCCCAAAATCTCTACCACATATAAAATGTATTAATTAGAAGCATTGTTGTTGCATCTAGTTTGAAGACAAAGACATGCTGCTGGAAATCAGTAATATAGTTCTGTGTATTTTAGCTGTGCAGGGGGCTGCATTACACTTCCTAAACAAGCATTTTTTTAAAGCTTTTGACTTGTCAGGTTTTATTTTTATTACAGATACTAATGTTTTTGTGAAGTTGCAGGAGACAGAGCTTCAGAGAAATAGACCTCTTCTGCCTTTTCCCATGCTCTAGTTCTCCTCGCTTTCTTGGGCAGCAGCCAATGTCTGCACAGTGACATAAATACTTGTCTCACACAAATTTTAAGACATAGGGTAAACACTGCATTAACGCCATCCCATGAGTTATACAAATGAGCAATAAAGATAAGGCTTATGCCATATGCCAGGGGGACAAAATGTTTTCATGAAAAAGAAATTCACAGCAAACAGTGATTTTTTTATTGGACAGAACATTGAAAAGACTAAGATGGCTGATACACCTTTAGGTGGAAAAAACATGATTTGAATGGGTAATACTTAGACTGTAGTTTGAATACAACTTGTAACTTTGCCAATTCACTTTTGAAGTAGTCCAGTTAAATGTGTCATGCGAGACATTTCATTTTGATAAGAACTAAACAACAAAAATTACAACTGATTTTTTTTTATGTATATATAAAACATAAGTTGACAAACTGTTTGAAGAATTAGTGACAAGGGAAGTAAAAGTTCTGGTCATGGCATTAACACAAGGCTGAAAATGTATTAATTGAAAAAGCAGACTTTAATTTTCTCAATTTGCATGTTTGAGAAAAGGTTTATTTCTTTATTTTGGTTATTTTTTTCAGTTATTGAATGTCTCTGATGAGCTCAGTTTGACTATCATTTTTGTCCATCGACTTGTGACCAAATGAAAACTACATTTTAAATGTAGGAGACCCCTCACCTTTTTACATTGTATGTGAAACTCTGTAAAAGACCTACTCCAATAATGTTTTTGGTGTTTTGTATGTGTTCTTGTTGCACTTTTTTCATGATGGAGGACATGTAGAAAGAAAATTAAGAGTGAATTTACGTTTCTGAGTATGTCTTCATTCAAATCTCTGTGAATCAGAAGCAGACGAAAAAGTGGTGTTGGTAAAAGTCTGTAGTTGTTAAATAAAACTACAATCGGCAGGCCACAAGCACCTTGATCTGCTCCATTCTGATGCAGACAAGCAGATCTATGTACGACTTTGTTTTCCTCATCCGAGCTGGCATGTAGCTCTAAACCAGGGGTGTCAGACTCGTTTTGACCGAGAATGACATCAGTATAGTGGCTGTCCTCAACGAGCCAGATATAACTTATACATGTAACTAAATGTGATGAAAAATAAATGTAACTACTCCTTAATGTTAAATAACTCATATTTATTTGTTATAACTTTTTAAAGTGACAATCACAGTTGCATAGAAAACATGTTTCCTTGTTACTCTAGCATAAATCCTTTTAAATTTAGTCCGCTTATTAAAACCCACATAACACCATTAATGAAGGATCAAACTGTCCAAGTGAAAAAAGAAAAGTACATAAAACGGAGCTAGAAAGAACATGTATTATACATGTTATATTTTACAAAAAAAGGCTGCATCCAACTGATGGTTTGATGACAACAATTTGTCTGCAAATTACAACAGCAGTTACACAGAAATAATGTGTCATCAATTGAAGAAAAATTTTATTTTAAAAAACAAAAACCTTTATGCTCTCGCCGGCCACATAAAATAACATGGCGGGCCACATTTGGTCCCCGGGCCTTCAGTTTGAGGTGTGTGCTCTAGACTATACAGCTGGATAGCTCCAATACTGGTCGCTATTTTTTTTGCACCGGTAATGTTAGATTGGGGGTGTGAGGGGCTGTAAACTAGCGGGAAAGAGTGTAAACAAAGCCATTATGGAAAATGAAGGCAGGCTCACTCAGCACCAACAGTCACACCCGTAACTCAGAGGCAAAGGTCTAATAAACTCCTGCTGCTCTACAGAAACTGTCTTAGAAAACGACACCATTTTCTTTTTTCTTTTGGCTGAAAAGTGCATAATTTTAATGAAAAAAAACACTGGGAACACTTTCACAATAGATCAAAAGATAATTGGAGTGGGACTTTAAAACAGCATTCTGATTCCAGAATTGGCTATACACTGATCAACAGAAAGAGACTTATGACTCATGAAGCTGGACAAAATAAATCCAAATATCCAGTGGGCAGACTCAGGAAAACAGAAATTACTAAGGAACTTTGACATTCGAGCAAAGGGAAGAATACAAAAGCCAGAGTTTGTACAGCCACAGTCATGAATGGTTTCAGACAAGTGTCTGTGACAGGAACGGAACAGAAATGTAATGACTTCAACAAAAAACAGGTGTAGAACGGAGAGTAAAACAATCAGAGCAGAAAATTAAAAGGTAAAACCAAACACAACAGAAATGCATTTTGGAGGATTCCAAGTGCTGTTTCATGTTTTTTTTTAATTTATTTTTAGGTTTAAAACTGGTATGCAGAGCTTTATTCTGGAACCAGTCATTTTTCTTTAACTTTAGCGGGTATTTCCTTTATTTTTGTGTTTGTTTATATTTCCATTGTGACTGTGTTTGGGTCTGCTTCTGTCCTCTTACCTCTTTAACCAGTCATGACAGAAGGCTGTTCCTCCTCAGTCTGGTTGTGCAAACAGTTTCTTTTTGTTAAAAGAAGGCTTCATGAATTTTTAGGTCATGATCTGTATCAAATTAGAGACTACACGCCACCTTTGACCTCTTAAATAAACATCTTTTACATGTATTAATGCATTTCCTTTTTAAGGAACTTTTCACTGCTGAAAACAATCTCAAGTGCCAATTAAGAGATGATTTTTGCACTTAATCACTTTTTTTTTGCTAAAGTCTTTTTGCTTTTACTCAACAAAAAAGAAACATGAGAAAGCTGGCACTAACAAATTTGTTGCTCTTGTCTAAACACAACGGCTTAGAAAACAATAGAAAATCACAAAGTTAATTATCTTTGAAGGTTTGTCATTAAACGCCAAGTTTGTTGATATCCCCTGTATTCATCAAGAATACAAAACCATTTTGAAGAAAGACAGAAAAGACTTAACCATAAAATTAATTAGCATGAAATAGAACGCTATGGGAGCTGAATAAAAAACAAATACTTCAAAAGAACATTTTATGCAACTCCTGCAGCATATGACTACAATGAAAACTAAACATGACACATAATAGTTCTAACTAAATTGTGCACGCATTATTAAGCATTAATTAAAATGTCTTTGTGTGTGCAACTAGTCTGGAATTTTCAGCATGAGAAAAAAAGCCGTTTTTAAGTGGAGTGTTTCGTTTATTTAATTGATTGCAGTGTTTGAAGTCAGAGCTGAAAATAGGCAACATTTAATTGAACATGTTTCCATATAAACAAAAGACTATAAATGGTAATTTGACACACTTGCTATAAGAAACTGTTTCCCATGTGTTTGTCGAAGGAAAAATGACAGTTGATGGTCGCTTTTTCTCAGTTATTCCCTTATGAATGGCAATTGAGTAATTCAAAAAGGAGGATACGGGCTTTTCTGTAAGGTTAGAATCACTGGTGTGTGCTGAGCCAAATGGACTGTGGGATTGATGGTCAGGAAATGAACACACATGCTGAAATCAACGGGCCATTCATTGCTCTCCCACGATTAAAGCTATTCAGTTTCTCTTTTGGAGCACTGCCGAACAAAAGCAGAAGATTGTCTGTTGGGGAACGTTGAGCTGCTGCAAACTGTATGTGCTATATGTGTTACCATACACATTGCATCAACAATTTGAGTTGGAGCATGAGTAAGCTTGTTTGTTGGTACTGTTCATGACCAACTTTGTACTTCAGTATGCTGTTTGCTCATTGGCAGCAATAATGGTCCTCCCACTGGCTGCTGCGCATCAGGTGATTGTTTTCACACAAAGGATGATGAGGTGTGACTGCTAATCACCTATACCTCAGCCAAGATACGTTTAACAATGTCCTTAACAACAACATTTTTTTTATTTGGATATGCAACCTCTGCTATTACTGACTTGACTTAATCCCAAAAAGTTACGAGTGTACTTAAAAGTCATTTTGTAAGTGTAATGCAAGAATTCCTCACGTGGCAGTGTACTTTGCACAGGAAAAGTTTCCTTGGTTTTTTGTTTGTTCACTGGTAATCTGGGTTTCGTCGGAGGAGCCTTTGGCTGCACACATTCACTCAACATGTGGAGAGCAGAAGATTTACAATGTCTGCAGTAACATCTCAAAGCCATACATTCTCACAATGTATCTGCATGGAAAGTAAAAAGCAAGCAATAAATTAAGATTCCAGAACGCATCCATATAATATTGCCCTTCCCAGTGAGAGAAACTAAAGTAGTATAAAAATAAATAAAAAAGAGGCTGCTTCTAATAAAAAGCATAGTCATCTGTTCTGGGCTGTTGTAAAAACTTCTATTGACCACCTGTTCCAACTTGTGGAAAAGCTAAAATGGCTCATTCTTAGGAAATTTGCTTTGAGTCCTGTAGGACCTGCAAGATCCAAATCCTGCTCCAGCTATCTGCTTCAATTGCAAAGATTTTCAGACAAGAAATTCAACGTCTGTGAGTTCTAACCTCATATTTCACATTGAGTTGAGGTTAGTTGGCAATAAAAAAAAAAGGGGTTTTCTGACAGTTTCCCACAAAGAGTTTAGGTGAACCTGCACTATTAAAGAAGATATGCATAGATGGAAATAAGCAAGGGACCTGAAGCAGATCTACTGCATGAAAGTTACGAAACCCGTGCACAGAAGTCTACTCTTTTGAGGCACTCGAGTTACTCCAGGCCCAGCTGTCAGGTTCCTGCATGCCTCTGGACATTATTGCTTTATTTTACTTGGAACAGAGTCCATATCTGAAGCTCTAATAACATTATCCACACTTGGGGTAGCGCATTATTACACTATGGAAGAAATGGGTTGGTTGGGTGAACAAAGAGGCCAAAAGAAGAACTGCACTGAAGAGAACATGATTAGTAATATGATATTTGTTTGTGGTATTTTTACTTTAAAAGGCCTATCAAGACTGCCTCAGGAAACCGGTTTTCTAACCTGAACAACAGTTTGACCCTTTGTTCAAAATTTTCACTCAACTGTACAGCAACTTCACATCTCTCACTCTTCCTTCCTTTCCCTGCATCTTTCCTCTTTCCTCTCAATTTCCTCGTTCTCTTACCCATGAGACTTTAGGGGATATTTAGACAGAGGAGTGGACTTCAGGTCTGTTTACGGGCAAGATCTCAGGAAGTCAACATCAGATAAGCAGATTCCTTGGATACACAAGACGAGCAGATCCACTTTCAGAGAAGCACTCCTCGAAGGACATGACCAGAAGAATATTACCAAGAAAAGGATTTGAACTGAGGGTCCAGGAATAACAAAAATGTGTCCCTGTTTTCTGGTATTTCTTTTCTGGCAAAAAAGGCTGAATTTGTAGTTCATCAGATTACAATGTGTTCATTCAGTTCCAGGTCATTTAGTTGTCCTTTAGCTCGTTACTTATTTCATTTTTGGCTGTGCCTTATTTTTCTACTTGGGTTAAACAAACACTACGTCATTTACTGTAATTAAATAGTAGGCTGTGTCATCTGAGCTTTACCAAAGCCAGACCATGTTTAGGAAACGTATTCAGTAGATCAGGTGTTTAAAATGCAAGGGATCCAAATCTTACATCTGAGGAAAAGGGTGGAAAGATATTTCTGCAAAGAGTAACACATCATCATTTAGTCAGCAAACCCTTACAAAAGAAAAGGTGTAAAACTTAAGTGATCTCCTTATTTATTGAAACTCAACTGTTCATATTTTTAAACTTTCCCTAAAAGTTTTTCAAAATAATGTATTATTGTTTTTTCAGATCTGAGATGAATTTTGTCTGATCACTATCGTTGCCCAAGAAAAACAGCACACTACAGCCTAAATGTTTGGCTTCGATGACGTTTCAAAAATTGTTTCTCTGTGCAAACCATTCTTCTTTTTCCTTTTTTTTAATGAGTCATCACTTGTTTTAGCCTGAAATACCAAGGGTGCACTTATCTAGAATATCCTATATACCTTCTTTCTCTAGTTCTCTTTTTCAGTGAGGGATTCTAAAACCCTCCAGCTATATAAATACAGTCTAATTAATGTGCACCTTTCCCTGTACATGCGGAAAAAAAACAGAGCTGTCGGACTTCATTTGTAAGCTTTTCCATTTTATGTGATGAAGAGGGAAATGCTGTGACAGAATAGAGAGCTTCGTCAAATGACTTGCTTGCATCATTATACCTAAAAACAGTTAAATATGTCTATTAACCTTTTTCACCATACTCTATAACTGAGATACTGACACACTGTTTGTGTCTGTATGTTATATGCGTGTGGAAGACTGCAAAGATGCATTACATTTGTTGGTTCTTGCTTATTAGTTGAATAATTTAACATTTAAAATTGTTATTCTGTGCATTCAGACAACTGAAAACTTGTTTCTCGTTAGTTGCAAACTTGTAGTCCGTTTATCAATGAGAGACAAACATTCAGTAAAAGATGAATGTATAATCTATCAGATATACATGTTTAGGAAAGCTAAACAGACACAATTTAAGTGAGGATCAGTCTGTCATCTAAATTTGTTTGCTTCTTCCTGGGATTTTCTGATTTCTCTCTTAACTATCTTTGGTTCAAGGCAGGGCACACTGTCAGCAGAACACCAGTCCACAAGAGGTCTACAACCACACTTGTGCTTAATCCTTGTGCTATCTTAGATGACCCCAGCCTTACATTGACGTGTTCTCCCTACCATGACAAAGGTGGATAAAGGTGGAAAGATTTCATGTAATCCATGGACACCAGTGAAGATCACAAATCATTGAAGAAAAAAGGTTTAGCGCACTGTCTAGTGGGTCTAGATGACCCAACTCCCAATGTTAAAATGCCTAGGCTAGCACAAGGGTTACAAGATCTTATTTGTGATGTAGAATAAAAGGCTGGCAGGCCACACGCTCCTTGTTCTGTTCTGCTCCGTTCCGCAAGGGACAGGAGAAAGGGGGCGGGGTTGTCCTGCGGCAACTGTCCCGCCCACATCACAGATGAATTTCTGATTAACTATTGCCGCTTTGCAGAAACTATGTCCCAGAAAACAACACGTTTTTGAAAATGATGCCTAAAAACTGCATAATCATAATTAAAAGACGACTGGGGAAGCTTTTACAATGGATCAAAAGATGATCAGACTAACATCAGTGCGTTGTGGTCCAATTTATATAACAGTAAAACAAAAAAAGTGCAAAAATAAATGTGTGTACACACAGAACCACTGCTGATCAAGTTGTCTTGTCATCCAATTGCAGGTAAGCGGTCTTGCTCATTCATCAACACTGTTGGGAAAAGTCTCCACAAAGTGGTGCCGGGGTACTTGAAGGCTCTACAGCGTTTAGCTGCTGACGAAAAACACAGAGCCTGCAGTATATCTGTCTTTAATAAGCCATCACCAAGTGTGAGCCTTTGCAAAGCAGTCAGCGTGTAATTCATACACACAGAGGTGTCTGAAGTGGGATTAGATTTCTGATAAATTACTTCTCCAAATCTGAAAGCATGGAAGGGCTAGTTGAGAAATGAGTGTTAGAAGCTTTTTGTGTAATACATTTTATTCTTGATGTTGTTTGGAAAGTTTAACTGTAATTTGAAGATTACCAAGAATAAAAGATGTTTTATCAAATTTTTCTCATGTTTTGTTAAAATAAAATGTGTCAGCGAATTAAGATAAATATTTAAGTTTTTTTAGATTCTGTTCATGTAATGCTGGTTGTTAGCTTAATGTTTAATATTCTTTTTAAAACCCCAATAAATCTTGTGAATAAAATTTCAAATAAAGTTTTTAACATCCTTAGTGGAGCACAAAATAACTCAGGGTTACTCTGTTATAATGTATGACAGGCATTAACTTGTTTCTCTGTGTCCCAACAATCCTTTGGAATATCATGAATTCTGAATATAATCTTTTCTCAAATTGTATTCCAAGTTTGGCTGACCTGTTTGTTCCAAGAGTAGTTGAAATATGTGCTTAAGAATCTCCCAGCCTGAAACTTTTAGTTCACAGTGTTTTAAAGGCATTGCTTTTTTATTGGTATAAATGATGATTTTGTGGTATGTTGGGAAGTCAGTTGCCATCCACCATCCATCCATCATCAGGACCCGCTGAATCCCTTCTGGAGTCACGAAGCTGCTGCAGCCAACCCAGCAACTGTTGGGCTAGGCCAGGAAACATCCTCATCAGGTCACCAGTCTGTTGCAGGGCCACACAGTCACACGTGGGGCAATTCAAAGAAACCAACAGGGAGAACGTGCAAACTCCACACAGAAAGGTCCCAGCCAGGGCCTACTCGCTGTGAGACGAGCTCGCTAAAACTAACCCTGGAGTGAGTCTCTCTTGACTAAACTTGTCTAGTTACGTGTTTCAATCAAAACCATGCTTTAACAGTTAATGAATATAGAAACGTATTTTGCATGTATGTTAACCTCTACATATAAATGCAGTTTTTGCAACTGAGGTAACAGAATAAAAAGAAAATCAACAAAAGTAGTATCGCCACAAAATTAACTATTGATTTGGGTTGAGACCATTGCAGAGAAGTTCATTACCAACAATTAACTCTAAAATTTCCGTTGTCTTTAGGACCTTGAATGAACACAAACAATATGCTAAAGCTTTTTTCAAACTTGCAATGAGATTGGAAAATTGAAAAAACAAAAAAACAAAACCAACAACCACTAATTTAAATGTCCACCAAGATCCTAAATTACAAGATATTATTTTAACATCAAAGTACTGTATTAGCTTGTCTTCCTGATTTGAAGTACATACATTAGTTTCAATGTGCTACCTCATCAAGCAAATTAAATTAAACACATAGTGCTTTACTACCTTCTTCAATGGCCCAAAGCGCTTTACAGTCATACTCCCGTTCACTCATGCACACCCACACACAGTCACACATTGATGGCAGCTTTGTTTTTCCAACAATACACCAACATGTGGGATTCAGCGTCTTACCCAAGGAGATTTCGACACATAGAAATCAAGTCTGTGGGTCGATCGCTCTACCTGTGCACCACAGCCGCCCCGATTCAATTTTTTAATACACATTTGTATGTAATATTGTAAAACTGAATTTTCACACCACATTTAGTTTCCTGTGTGGTCATTAAAGGGGTGACTTAATGTCCACTGCATGCTAAATGTTAACAGCATTTTGCAAGCAATCCACATCAGAAAGACGGATCCATGGAGGGTAAAAGCATCTTAAATGCAGGCTTTGGTTTTGTCTTCAGCAAATAAGCTTTTCACAAAAAATATAAGGCAATATAAATATTCCATTATTTTGCCCAAAGGAAAAAAAAAAACAGCGAGTTATTTAACTGAAAGAAAAGTTATTCTTTTGCTGTTTACCCCTGTATTTTATCAATTTTAACTATATACATTATTGAAGCTAGTGTCAACATAGAACATGTTTTGTCTTAAAGGATTTCATAACTTACTAGAAGTAGATTGAAAAATGCTTCAACAAAATGTGCAGACCATAAAAGCAAGTTTTGTTAAGAATGTTGGTAAATAACTGGGAAATTGGTTAAATCTTGGGAAATGTTTGCATTGAGCTAAAAAGTCTTCATAAGAGTTTGAAAATGTTTTCTGCATTGTTGACTAAGTCACTTCTATGTTTGTACCAGAAAACTGCACTAATGATATATTTCATCCTACATTTTCTTTAATCGACAACCAAATCCTAATTGTTGAGTGAATTAGACTGATCTTGAAAGTTTAATTCGTCAAATTATTTTTTAAACCCTGAACAATTAGCCACAGTTGACCTTTTTTTTTCCTTTATTTTAGTGGGAAAGAAGCTGTCTGTGCCTTTTTTTAATTGGCTACTTGTAAAGCCTCTTCTCCAGGGTTTTTGAATGTTTCAGCAGTGTGGGAGCTCTGTGTATGGGAAACAAATTAAAGACTACAAGGGCTCCTCATAGCCTGATGACCTTCAAGAAGTCTGGGGAGATGAAGTCATCCTTGCCTGACTTCCAAATAAAACAGAGGACAACAGCTGAGCAAGCCAATGATCCGTTAGGTTTCACTCAACCACCCACCAGCATTTCTGATGCACATGAGGATACGCATTTACTCACACAAGTCAGTGTGGGCTCTGATGGTCAGCTTGGTCTCTAAAGAATGATGAAAGCGTCCCAGATTGAGAGTCTTGTTAAATGACAAATAGGTGAGCAGAGATCATAGGAACGTTTTCATCACTCATCACTTCTACAACAAGCTGGTCTTGTTTCAAAGACCCCCGAGCCTTTCCTAATCTCTTGAGGCTTTACACTGTGTTTCACAATTTTTGGTTGTAGGAAACTAATTAGGTGACAACTGTGGTTTTCAGATGACATGTAACTATATAACACACAGCCCAGTTTTAAAAACAAGGCTGATAAAAACTCAACTCTAAGTGCAGAACAAGTTTTTAGGTACGATTTTAGATGCCATGTGATCAGCTGATAAAGGTTAGTTTTTTTTTTTGTTTTACATATAAAAAATTGGATTTCTCATTTGAACAATAAAGCAAAAGTGTCTCATGGATTATAAGCATAACTTTAAGGGGGAAAAAAGGCCCACGCTCCCATCTATTGCATTTAAAAATACTCAGATTGTCATTTTAAAACTACAGATTGATTTCTTAGTCGTTTAGTTTGACCTGGAATAAATCTAAACCACAGTGGTCAATGCTCGGTTGATTTCTTTCATTGCTCCACCAGCTTTTTCTGTCTAAAAAGAGGACGACAGTAAAACTGAATGAAGTTGAAACTTCTTAGGAATGGTGATTATGGCTACTGAATTGAAACCAGCAAAGGAGAAACCAGATCTCGGCCTGCAAGAGATATTACAGCAGTTAAATCGAATAAAAACCTCAGATTGTCAATGATGCTCCAACCCCCATCTTTGAACGGACATGAAACAGAAGCTGTAAAACAGAGAAATAATCCTCTGAACTTTCAGTGGTAAACGCATTAAGAGGAAGAAGTTGAGTCGGAATAGCAGTAATAAGAGCTCTGACCGAGTCCTTGGGAAAAACAGGAATCATTCATCTTCTCAGGGATTTCCATTCTGATTTTTTGTCAACATATTACAATTGTATCTATTTAAAAAAAAAGGAAAACTTAAAATGAAATCGCAAACTGTATTCAAACATGTGTTCAAGAGACACTGAAAAAAACTTCACATAACTTCTGAAGGGGCCATAAATACCATTCGCATGTGGTGGGTATTAAAGAAAAAGTAAGCATAATTTTAGCACACATGGTGTTTTGTATCATCTTTTAAATCAAACCCTTGTCTTATTATCTGACACTTGACATCCAACAGACCAGCACATTTTTCTTCAGAGAAAATAATGACGTATAAACTTGATCAACAGTTTGACTGGGGAAAACCTGTGGTATGACAACTCTACCCAGAATGCCTAGAGGAGCCAACAAGGAAAGGATCGGTCAGATGTGTGGAGGGAAATGTATATTTCTGCATGCTGTAAATGCTATTATTTATGTACATTTATAAAGCCCTGGTCTCCCATCTCTTTTTCTGCAATAACAATACTGATATTTTTTGACCAGTTTAAATATTTCAACACCTAATTCTTATATACTGATACTAACATAAAATACAGATATGATAACAAAGTCAATACTGTAAAGAACACAAATCCTGTCCTCCACTTCTTACACTTAGAAAACTGGAGTACGTGGAATCCTTTGGGGTATAAGAGATAGAGGGAGCAGGTATAAAAAAATAAGAAGCACTCCACAGAAAATATGTAGGTTGTAAAAGTGAAGCAAGCAAAAAAAATAAAAGCACCCTAACGTTGGTGATCCCACAATGGCGTAGCTGGGATAATATATCCAAAGACAGGCACTGATTTGTAAGTTGTTTGGCAACGAACAACAAGACAAGTCTCTAGCATCCAGGTGAAACTAAATTAATCAACACACGGCTTGAGAAAAGAATCTGCAATCACTTTGATTTAATATCACTTGACAGTGGAAGATGGCTCTAAGCCCAGAGATACCTATTAACTTCAGTGACCTTTGGCATAAAAATTAATCAACCTAGAGCAAAGACCAGGTCTATTCACCTTTTATCAATTTTAAATGCTTTCACTATAAATGAGGACAAAAAGCTACAAATCCAAAAGAGGAAATGATACAAAGGTAGGCTAATTTATTATTTAGAATCCCCCTATTTTCATATAATCATCTAATGTTGCTCATGAGATGTTTGAGCATTTAAAATATTTTATAGCTAGTCTTTGAAACTGTTGTTTTCCTCTGAATAAGGCCCATGAAATGATATATACACATAAACATAGAGCCTATAGCTTTAGCTATACGCAAGCTATAAGTTAATTTGTATTAAAAACAGAAATTTAAAACTTAAAGACCAGGTTTTAGTGGAATGGAAGCAGCAAAATAGGGCGCTTCATGTGTTAGCCAATGTTTTGATTTTCTCAGTTCCTGCAGCGATGTAGCAATAGCTGTGGAAAATCATCAAAAGCCCACAGTAACCCATGCATGTGAAGGTGGAAGTTTAAGTTCAACTCTGGGCCTCATTTCTCTATTTCAACATTTTGAACATTTGAGAGCGTATTATTTTCCTTAACAGAGGAAGCCCAATTCCTGAAGAAAGATGCAGAGACAATTAGATGATTGAATTGGGGAGCAGTTTAAATTTGAAACACATAATCTAGTCAGAACTGAAGGCAAAGTTAGGATCTTTTTGAGGCCTGTTGACCAACCAGAAAGTGTGTGTTGAATTAAAGCAGGCCTCTCTGATGCACTCAGTGGCCTCTGCATCTGGTTTTAAGGCTGTGACATCACCACTGGAAACGGGACTGTTTGGGTAACTGTAACTGCAGTGGAGGAGTCGATCCATCATCATCCTCCACAGGTATCCACTACCACAACAGCAGCCAATAAAGAGATTAAAGCAAGCTCCTAATTTGTCTAAATTTGTAGGGCAGAAGATCAAACATGCAAGAACAAATTATAGATAATATAATTGCGGCAGACCTCAATGTAATGTATGAAAAAGTACGAGGTGTGCCACACTGTGCACGGCGCGGACGGTGCCTGGATTCAAGGGGAAATACCTCGTTAATGATGGGCACATGTATCAGTTTTCATTTTTCTATAATCCATGAAAAAAAAACATTTAATTACATCTTTTGGTTTTTCAAGAAGTACATTTTTAAGAATAGGCTCAAAGAATGTACAGATTACGCAGTAAGTTGATTAGCAGGGGCCTCTCTGTGTTTGCTAGTTTCAATCTTTAACATAATTTTGAATGTTGGATTTTCAGGAAAAGACAGATTTGGTTATTTTTGTTTATGTTGGGTCGTAAACTTCCCACATATGTAAGAGGAAAATATTTAGACTGGCTTTAATAAATAAATGGTCGATGATCATCTGGTGTTCAAGTGGTTGTGTTTCCACCTGCTTTGTCTTGTGGTAAAAGGAAGCAGCTGTGGTGAAACACGGAGCTAAACTGACCATGGCTACTCACCATTTACTTCATATCACACCAGCAAAGTTTTCTTTAAAAGTTGTACTTATCAAAAAATACATAATGGAGCTTAATCAGGCTCTAAAATATAAATACAACTTCAAAAATAAATTATTTTTACATCCAACACTTACTTTTAAAAACATTTTTACTTTATGCTCTAAAAAAATGTTTAATTTAATTTTTGAGTCAAGTATTTTTATGTTATCATTTGTTATTGAATAAAAAACTTCCACCCGAAAGAAAAATATATTTTTTTCTTCATTGTTCTTTGAAACAATTTTTTATTTCACAATTTGCTGGTAGATTTTTTTTAAAAAGGATGTATTTCTACACATGACTTTATTTCCTTTTATCAGATTTTTAAAGTAATTAAAGAAAACAGTGTTTAAATTAAAAATAATTGTTAACCTTTTTGACAAAACAAATTGATAGATGTTGGGTTTCCCATTAACCCTAATGTCTAAGACTTCACCCTTAATGTCTTTTTTGTCCTGTTTGTGCTTCCTGCGAGGCAACAGAAGCAGCTGGTTTTCCTTCAGATATACAGAGCCTTTGAATGGAAAAGGAGTTTATTGGACCCCCTGTTAATTGCTAGAAATTGTTTTTTCTGGATCAAAGAAAACCAGTTTAAAGGAAATACTTGGTGAGCAAAATCTACATTTTGAAGCTTCTTAATTAACGTTTGCATGATTGTTGATGGAAAAGTGTAACAGCACAACGTTTTCTGAACAAATGGGTGGTTTAAACCAGTTCAGCAGAAGACGGTACTTTTATTTTGCTTATAGCTGGGAATGTGGCTGCAGGAATCTATAAACCAGCTTCAGCTGTTTATGCTACGAGTCCTTTGGGACATGGGAGTGGCCAGCATCAGCACCTGTTGAATCTTTAGGAGACCAAAAAGAAATGTGCTTTATATTTTTAGATAAAAAAGTCATAAATATTCATTACTTGTTAATATTTTGTAATATTGCAGGAGTTCCGCTCTAAAGAAGGTTTTGAAACATCAGATCACTACATAGTGTTTTGCCCTACAGGGTACCACTTTCCCATTTTTGAAGGAAGAGATGGAGAACTGCAAATTTTTGGGTGTTCCTCTGGAGAATGTGACAGAAACCGTCTGCATCGGGATTGGATGAGAAGCAGAGGAACCTTTGTCTAAAATGTTCAGACTAAAGCAGATGTTGCTGTAAAACATACACCAAAATGAATGCAATGTGACTGCAACTCCCGCTGCTTCAAAAAAAGTCTCGAATCATTCCACTTCTAGCACTGTTATTTAGAAATTATAAACATTTATTGTACAGAAATACAATTTACAATACAACAGACTTTTCTAATTTGTCCAAAGGATACTGTCACAGTATCAAATGAACATGTAAATCCTAAATATTTAGCAGTTTGTTTGAGTACAGGACAATCTGACTTTGGTCTAAAAACCTTGTCATACGTACTTTTCTAAAACATTTGGAAACTTGATTTTCACTGATGTCAAATGATTTCCAAATGGTCCTCAAAAAGCCAAAGACACCTTACAAGTTTGATGGATTACTACTACGGCTTCTGAATTCAATGTTGATTTTAAAAATAAGTCCATATTTGCACTGCTAAAATCCAGTCAGTAAATAAATTAATCAATTGCATGAATGAACAATGACTTTGGTCAGCAACAGCTGCCAACCAATAAAAGCAAAATCCTCTCATTCTGTGGATGGATGGATGGATGGATGGATGGATGGATGGATGGATGGATGGATGGATGGATGGATGGATGGATGGATGGATGGATGGATGGATGGATGGAGGGAGGGAGGGAGGGAGGGAGGGAGGGAGGGAGGGAGGGAGGGAGGGAGGGAGGGAGGGATGGATGGATGGATGGATGGATGGATGGATGGATGGATGGATGGAGGGATGGATGGATGGATGGATGGATGGAGGGAGGGAGGGAGGGAGGGAGGGAGGGAGGGAGGGAGGGAGGGAGGGAGGGAGGGAGGGAGGGAGGGATGGATGGATGGATGGATGGATGGATGGATGGATGGATGGATGGATGGATGGATGGATGGATGGAGGGATGGATGGATGGATGGATGGATGGATGGACAGTCATACAGATGGACAGACAGTTAACTTCGATTGACTGATTGTTTGCTATATTGTTTGATTGATATATGATTTTGATTAACTGAACAAACAATATGATTGATTGATCGGTTGATTAATTGGTTGGTTAATTGGTTAATTGATTAATTGATCGATCCAAGTTTTGGAGGCTGTTTTGCTTACTCAGACTGTGTAAATGCAGTTCCTGGTTGTACTTATCAACAACCTGTTTTTTGGTAATTGACTATTGTAGAGGTTCTAGTCCAGAGGGCAACTGCACTTATCTGGAAGCAATCTTGAAGTTAACAGGGCGGCAGACAGCCTTGTCACTGGAATATGCCTTTCCTGCTGAGACTTCTCCTCCTGGGAGAATGAAAACCATTGACACACAAACTGTAATTGCCCAAGACTAACCAGTAAGCTTTGAAATTAAAAAGACAGCAGATGGTAGTGATTATTGATGCAATTGTGGATGGACTTCCTATAATGTTTTACAGTGTAAAGAAATGGTTTCTAAGTCATAAGATCTCTTTAAAGCAGTTAAAAGTGAACTTTACCCTTAGGCAATACTTATCCCCCAAAACAGCACAAAATCTTACATAGATTAGAAGTACGACTGTCTTTGTCTGAAAGGCAATGTAAACAAATAGGTCCATGTTAACATCCAAACATATTTTGCCGAAAGCTATCGCAGCATGAACCTTTCTGTCTTTTGATCTGTGTTAATTTGTTGTTGATGAATAATTTTTTCCATGTGAAGAATATTCAACCTGCATGAGGATGTGTAACCCTGTGAAGGCATATTAGATGACATTAAACAAGTGAGTTCATAACTACAGAAAAGCATGCAAGGCATGGCGAGTGACCCTCTTTCAACTGCAAGCAGACGTGACACATCTACCTCCGGTGCACCCAAGCAACTGAATCCAGATGGAGGGAGCGTATCATTACTGTTTTATTGGAAGATATCACAACAGAAAGACTTGTTGCGGGAACTCTTCCCTCTCTGGCAGGTCGCTGCGTTTGAAATGAAAGATTGAAGCTGCTGTTGTTTGTCTGCTGTTTCTCCTTTTTTCTCAGCCAGAGCCTGAGATCGAAGCAGCTTGTTGGGGTCTGGCTGGCACACAGGAGTGTTTGGAAAGACGGCTTAGTCACTCTAATAGAATTACACTTTATACTGCTTTGAAGTTCTTTTACGCTCTGCACCTAACTGTGGCCTTCAGGAATGACCGTTCAACAGGATTTTTTAATTATTGCACATGACTCAAAGTAGACCTACCTTCACCTTGTGATTAGCTGCAAACATCTTGCTGACTCACTGCAAAGACTCTGAAGGCAGTGCTTGAATAGGCCTACCCAACTTAGTTGACTCTCAGCGTTGCTGCCGTTTTATCCTCAAAAGTTGAAGCTGCTTCTTTTGAGGTCACAAGTTCTTTATGTACAACTAAAAGAGACTTTCAATCCCTTCCAATCCTCCTAGTCCTCCTCCGGCTCATTCTTCCCCTAGCCCCTTCAGACATCCGGCATGCATTCTTTGATGATTCAAGCCCTTAATTCAAAATTTGCTTACCTCTTTGTGTACCAGAGGATGTTTTGGTGTGTATAATTCTATGAAAGACCAACCCTCACTGCTGCTTTCACAAACACAGAAATATGTTTGCACCCCACTATGATTTATGTTGTGAAAAGAAATCCCATCTTTTCTTCAGGATGTTGTAACCTGTGAGCTGCTGATTTCAGCAGAGGGGCAGTACACTCTCCAGGAAGAGGCAGCTGTAGCCTGATGGTGTTGTTGCAATGTGAGGAGGATGGTGAAACAAGCAGGCTCCAAGAGAAAAGAAAAGTTTTGGTTAGTTTCACTTTGATCTGATGATGAGATTTATTAGGAGGCGGCTCCCAGAGAAAGTTAAGAACAGAGGAAGAATGATGAGGGCCGCCTGAGAACCCCTTCTCTTGCAAACAGTACACATATAATATCATCAGGTTTAGCTAGTAAACCTGTTAGTTAAAATTTACAATGCAAAGGACATGAATGTAAATTTTAATTTCATGTATTTAGCTACAGAAAAACATTGTGTCTAATGTGGGTATTTTTGCTTGTTTTTCCTTTACATATCAACTTGCTTTTATTAGTTTTTTAGTCGTGGTCTGCATTTATCCCTAAAAAACATTTTTTATGCATTATTTACTTTCTGTTTTCATCGATTTTTTTCTAGATTTCTTTAATGCATGGTGTTTTTTTTTAACTTATGTTTTTGTTAATTGCTCACATCTGGCTTTAATGAATTATCACACCTGCTGCCTGTTTTCCCAATTATTAGAAAATATATACCATCAACTAATTTGAAGTTTTCTGCCAGATTGTTTTTCCATTTAAAATTTCCAGATGTTTCGTTTTGAGCTTTTATTCATGTTAACCAGCTTATAGTGCTTAGTTCCTGAGTCAATGCATAGGTTTATTATTCATGCGTGTAGTTTTATTTCTTGTGCTTTGATTTGATTTTGTTTTGACCTGATGACTCCTGAGGTCTTCAAACTGGGTTCTGTTACTCAAAACCAAAAGAAATAATACACAAATTCAAATACTATCTGAAAAATGTTTATAATATATTAACATTAGTCAGCACAAAGATGTTTGATGTTTTAAAACTTTTGTTTTATTACTGTTGAATTCAAATTAACTCTTTTTTTGCATAATTCTAGAACACCTTGGACAATGCAGCACATCCACGCACAAAAGCAAGAAACAGTAGGTCTACCAGTGAAAATGTTTTGTGGAAGAAACATATACCGGTAGGTTGAAAAGGCAGGACAAAAGATTCACAGCCGATATTTAATTGCTAATATTTCTTAGGTTCACAAAAACATGTTTTCAGTTCGAGATACATGCAGCCTGTCAGCAGGTCAGCCAGGCAGAGCCTGGATGCTCTTTCTCATGTCTGACATGTACAACACTAAAGTTAAAAAGGGGACCACACGACACATGTCCTACATCAATCTGTCCATTTCACATGAGACTCAGCCTCTGTTCATCTCAAACCAACGCTCATTTATTCATTTATTCCAGAATACTACAAGCAGCAGGTACACAGTGCTTTCTCCTTGTCTAATGCAGTTTCTGGTTATCTGTATCTGAATACAGTGATCCAGTATAATGATCACCACAAACTGTGGAGAGGCTTGGATTTAGCACAAAAATAAACTGGATAAACCACTCTAAATCCACATTAAATAATCCATAATTAAAGGGTAAACTAACATAAGGGTGATATATACTACAATTAAAGGGTAAACTAAAATAAGGGTGATATATACTACACCAAACATGCCTTCCAATTGTATTTTTGTGTGTGTTTTTTTGGATTCCAATACAATTTTTGTAATTTTCATTTTTCTTTTTAAAAATCAATAAAAACAAAAAGAGTTATTTTGAGTAGCTGCTAATAATGTGAATATCTTTGGCATTTTATGTGGCTTTTCCTGTAGATTCGATGTAGCCCATCTACTGGTGGGCGAAGGTGGCGTACATCCTGGGCAGCATGCTGGACAATCGCAGGTCCACTTAGACTAAAATGGGACTTTTAGTTTAATTTAAAAGCAATGATTAAAGTAGAAACATGTCCATAGAGTTTGTTTTAACAGTTTCAAAGAAAGAGAAAGATATTGCTTCCTAACTCAAGGTTTTTACACAAATATTTGCATAGTTTAACTCTCATTCTTTCTACATAAAACTCAATATTTTAATGACATACAATCAAATACTTGCACAGTATTTTTGTGTGATTTGCATTCCTTTCACATATTTTTCAAACATCAATATAATGTCAGCCCTTCAGTATTATCATATTTTGAGTTAGATTATTGTTTCAGCTTCATAAGGCTAACTTTATATCGAAAAAGTTATTTTTTATAGGTAAAGAAGGAGTGACAGGATTGTCTGTGCTCCTTCAGCTGTAGCTACTCTTCTCGAACGTCGTCTTCAGGGTGACATCACTGATGTTGGCTGCAGTTCATCACTTCTGCTGCACGTCAGTCTAAAGGTGTGGAGAAAAGACATTTCCTGAGCTGAAAGCATTCTGGCACTGAGCCCATTCACACCAAGAGTCCTGGAATGACATCAGTGAAACTGAGTTTTACAGCCCAAACGACCCAAACACCATCAATCATATCTTCAGAGACATGTCCAGCTTATGAACAATAAATGTACTGTCCCAATACTTAAAGAGCAAGAGGAGATTTACAAAAAAAAAAAAGTTGATGTTTTTTTTTACATTTCAGAAATATCAAAATGTCAGAAAATGACATCCATGTAACCAATGGCTTTCAAGTTGAATGCTTGTTTTAAGATTTGAGCATCTTAACAGCTCACCTTGAGCCCAAGAGTATCACTGCCCCACTGAGTATCTCCAGGAAAATTGCAAAAATGAAAAAAGAGTGGAGAAAATCTGAGCTCTAAATATAAGAATACCTATGAAAACTTAGGACAAAAATTAAAAAAGTACCGGTAAGTGAAGCAATCCTCCTGGGTTTTCAGTTCCATGTCTCCCCCTTTTTGTCCTGTTTGGTTGTTGAAAAAGGACAAACTCATAATGCAGCTTTTTTCAAAGTTATACACTTACAGTACTAAATAACCTGTTAAATGTTTGTTTTACAAATCCCATTTTAACTAGTTTTACTGGTCATGTTAATTGGAAGGTTGTCAGTTTCAATTCTAGGATTAATAGTCAGATTCTGATTTTTCAAATGGTCACTGTCCACATAAAAAGACTATGCTGTGACTAATGTTGCTGTGGGCCTATTAACTTTACAGTAACACACCAAGTGATAAAACCTAAAACCTGTTAAATGAAAGTGCAGGGTGGTGTGCATCGTGGAAAGATTTATGCTCTTGTAGTTCCCACTTAGGATGTGGCTTTGATAGACAAAAAGGCCAAAAAGTAGTCAGATTTATGGCTCCATGGGATTATTTGCTGCAGCAGACATCTGGTTTCACCATGTGGCTTTTCAGGGCAACGAAGAACTTTCTGAGTGGCTGGGGATGAAGGTAAAGAGGGAGAAACAAGAGTCGTGTAATGGGGTTGAAGAGTTGGAAATGATATGACATGCAGACGTTATTGGCTTTATAACAGACAAAGACCTATGGCGCAGTGTGGTGCATTGTGATTGTCTGATTGTACTCATTTTAAAGGGAAAAAATAACTGATTAAAAGTTTCCCAGAAATTGACAGGACTACTAAAAAAGAGAGAAAAGTTGCTACAAGTAATTGTATTACTACCAGCAGTCTGCAGTAAAAACAGTCAGATTGATTAATCATCTTGTAAACTTTAAAACTAAAACATAGCAATGTATTTATGATGGCTTATATTATCTGAAAAAATCCATTAAACAGTCAATCAACACTTATGGATTCAGATAACAACTATCATCAGTTTGTAAATGAGACATGTTTATACAGCTATGTGAGTCCATCAATTTCACTTTGTAGTAGGAGTAAAACAAGTATTATTATATAGTATATTATTATATAGTAATGTATATTACTCAAGCTTAAATACATGCTATATTTGGTTTGGGTTTATAATGTTTTTTTTTAAATATATAGCTTAACATAAAAATTCAATGAAGTGGCTGCTTTACATACCGTATTTTCCGGACTATAAGTCGCCCTTTTTTTCATAGTTTGGCAAGGGGTGTGACTTATACTCGGCATCGACTTATATTAGAAAATAAATTGAAATTAATACATTGTTAACCCTCCTGTTATGTTCATTTGTGAGGAACAGAGATGATGTTCCTGGGTCAATTTGATGTATGAGGTATGTTAAGTGTTAAGAGTATGTTAAGTGACTCAGAGAATCAGCAAACCTTTTTTTACAGTAAGATCTTGAAGGCTAAAAGCACAATATTCTATTTTCCAATGATTTCATAGATTCAGAAATGCAATAAAAATGACAACTGTTTCTACAAATACAGAATGAAAACAGAGTATTAGTTGGCCAATGATGCGTAATGAAAGGAATAAATAAATAAGTATGAGAAAGAATTACTGTGAAATTATGAGATAAACAGCCTGCTATGATTGTGTCATATGAGTTTGTGCAAGTTATTATATCTTGGTCTCAGATTTTGTCAAAATAAATTTCCCGTCAAAATAGTCCCGTGCGACTTATCTGTTTTTTTCTACTTTATAATGAATTTTTGGGCTGGTGCGACTTATACACCGCAGCAAATTATAGTCCGGAAAATACGGTAGTTTTAGGGCCAATTTACAGTTTAAAATGTTTTAATTATGACTTTTAAGTCGTAAATTTATGAAAAAGAAAGTCATAACTGTTAAATTACAAGATAATATTTTCGCTAATTTACGAGTTTTTTTCTCATAAATTCATGACTTTAAATCTCGTAAATTTATGAGAAGAAAAGTCGTAGATTAACAAAGTCATAGATTAACACCAAAGTTGTCCGTTTATTGGAACCTAGCTTGAAGATGAAGTTGAGCCTTTTGTGAAGCTTCATTTCCGGATAGGAAAACAAAGAGATCCGGAACCTTTTGGCCACTCCAAAACAGATTATTTTGAGTGGAGCCGGCTTTCCGGGGTTCGGTGTCGGTAAAGTGGAGTTTAATGTGTAAAATAAGGATCTCAGAGACACGTTTGGGTGTAGAGGACCGCTGCAGCCTTTATTTTCCTTTTCATTCACACACCCTGAAGTTCATTTGTCACCTTATGTCATGAACCTGTCATCCAAACACCAATACGGAAGTAAACAGTGTTACATACGCCCCCTCCTCCAGATGAAACGTCTCG
This sequence comes from Oryzias latipes, assembly GCF_053564925.1. Classification (NCBI taxonomy): domain Eukaryota; kingdom Metazoa; phylum Chordata; class Actinopteri; order Beloniformes; family Adrianichthyidae; genus Oryzias; species Oryzias latipes. The sequence continues at coordinate 14,804,542 of NC_136240.1, forward strand.
TTTCAACATAAAACAATAAAGAGGAATGAAATAGTCTGTTATATTAACATTAGAACGTTGAAAATGCCAAGAAGTGCTCCTCCTCAGACGGAAGGATCAAACAAACGTAGAGATCTTGTCTTTGGTGGAGGAAGAAAGGATTCAAGTGGACAGCTGCAGGGACACCGACAGCTTCATCGGGCAGCAGAGATCCTGCAAACAACCCATCAATAAATAAAATATTAATAAATCGTAAATAAAAAAAAGAGCTTGCAAACATTTGGAACGTTATCAATAAACATTCAGCTTACCTATTCCATTGAGTTTAGTCGGTCTGCTGTGCTGCATGCTGCATGCTGCGTGCTGCGTGCTGCGTGCTGCGTGCTGCGTGCTGCGTGCTGCGTGCTGCGTGCTGCGTGCTGCGTGCTGCGTGGCGTTCACTTGCTGCTCTGTAGGCTCACTTCCGCTTTTATCTCGTAAAATTATTACAATTTTTTTTCTCGTAAATTTACGAATTTTCTCCTAAATCTACGACTTAAAATCTTGTAATTTTACTTTTTTTTTTTTTTTGGTAGCCCTAAAAATCTGTCGTATCAAATAACACAGGATAACACAAAGCTTCCCCACAGAACCTGATTCAGCGGTGCCAACAAACTATCAGAGATCCTTAATGTAGAAACACTCTTAAATGCCAATAACAAACATGTTTAATTCTTATTGTAAACAAAGTTTCCATCATAACTATTTAAAAACCATTGAAAATTTTAATTTTAAATGAACTAATGCAAAGGAAAAATCTCAGCTCCCTCGTCTTAGATTAAATACCTTTGCACAGGAACTGCAACAGTTATGCCAAAGTCATGCCAAATTTCCAAGTGCTCATTGTTGGGAGGAAATTGGAAAAAAGACACAATGTCTCACATAAAAAGAAAAAAGTAATGCACCAGTTTTTAATATTACAACATGGAAAATATAAATATATGAATATTTTTGAATTTGGGTTGCAAGGTGCCACAGGGGTTAGCGCTTTTCACCTCACAGCAAGAAGGCCCTGGTTGAAATCCCAGCTGGGTCCTTTCTGTCTGGAGTTTGTATGTTCTTACCATGCATGCATGGGCTTTCTATGCACACTTTGGCTTCTTCCCACAGTCCAAGACATGGTTCATAGGTTTATTGCTTACTCTTAATTGTCCCAAGGTGTGAGTGTGTACTGGTGTGTATTGTGTGGCCCTGTGACAGGCCGGCAACCTGTCCAGGGTGTATGCCGGCTTCGTCCAACAGTATTAGTTTTGCAGTATAGAGGACCCAATCTTTCTGGTCAAATGGAGCTTGTCAGTTTTATTTGTGAGGAAAAATAATTTAAATTCTGTTATGGTTTCAGCTGGGTGCCAGAACCAACATTTCTAAACATTTCATCAGTACTTTGGCTGCAGCGCATTTTAATCGGATTTTTTGTACAAGCTGGATAATAAGGAATTATCTAAGTCCAACCCTCAAGCAAATGCTTGGAATCAATTTTTTTTTTCAGTTCTCCAAGACTTTATATTTTTTATTTTAGAAAGTAGTTCTAGAAAATTTGATTTACGTATTTGCTTTAAAATAAAATATCCCTATCAAGAAATGTGCTAAGGTTAGCCACAGTTTGGCTGGATGGCAGTTATGGCATCCAGGGTTCATGAAGTGTTTGGGATTATTTCAGTCAACTGGCTTTATAGACAAGTACAGCATAATTTATTAGCACAGAAATTAATACAATGATGTAATGCTAAATGCCATTTACAGAAGCACACATAAAATGAATTCCGAAGACGAAACCCTGAGGTACATCACGTCTCATGATTCGAATGGAAAGGCAAAAACTTCAAATTAAATTATTGGATACTAAATGTAAAGATCCATCAGATATACAGTATATCTATTCAGCAATAGATATAGAGATATTTCTGGGATGCTGGAGCCCACCCAGCTACTGAAGAGCAAATGCTGCTTCTACCTGGACAGTTCACCATTGCAACAACAGAGAAAAATACCTACTCACATCCACACCACAGGGGCAGCTTAGGCTACGTTCACACTGCAGGGCTAGATGCTCACTTTCCGATTTTTTGAAAAAAAATCTGATTTTTTTGAAAGGCCGTTCACATTTCCAATTAAATGTGAGCTTTTGTGATCTCCTATGTGAACGTGAAATGACCCAGAAGTGACCCACATGCGCAGAAGAGTACTCAATGCTGAACGACGTCACTCGTTGGTTGCGGAAGTAGCTAACGTTAACAATGGATGTCAACAACAGTGTTTGAACGGGGAAGTGAACCCCGGAGGAGAATCCGCCTTCGGTCCCCTGTGGTTCTGACCATGGTCGGAAAGGGGAAAAAAAAGTAATCCCTGGAAAGGTTCAACACCACGCTCGGCCATTTCGCTGGAAATTCTTTCAAAAACTGCCCGGTTGCGATAAGAGCTCTCGAGTTTGGCCTCAATAGAGCTGTCACCCAAAATATGAATCAAATCGGTGACCTCGCTTCCCTTCCACTGACTGGTCTCAGCAGCATCGTCTGCCATGGTTGATGTTTATGTTCTCGTTCCCGCCTACTTCAACGCGGAATTATGACGTTTGTAGCGTATCAATGACGTACAGGTCAGATTCATGTGTCTGTGAACAGATCGGATCTGTGTGTTCAGACTGTCATTAAAAGATCAGATACAGGTTACGTAGGGGCAAAAAAATCGAAATTGGGTCGTTTCAGCCTGCAGTGTGAGCGTAGCCTTAATAACCTATAAAGTAAAGTAAAGTAAAGTGTTTTTGGACTCTGGGAGGAAAAGTGCACCAATGAAACCTATGCATGCATCTGGTAGAGATGCTAACTTAAAATATGTGATTGACACAGATAACAGAACACCAACTATTCTCCAAATAATATTAGAAATCAAATGTGTTTAAATTTCTACTCAGATCATCTTTTGATCTATTGCAAAAGTGTTCCCTGTGGTCTATTCAATATGGTTGTGCCGTTTTAGCCCCCAAAAAACCCTATATCATTTTCTGGGACTGTTGGTGCGGAGTAAGCCCCCCCCCCCCACACACACACACACCTCCTCATTCCCAGTGCAACAAAAATGGCAAGCAATGTTGGAGCTATTCAGCTGTACAGTTTTGAGCCAGATGTCAGTTTAGACGAGGAAAACGAACATGGATCAATTTTTCTACAAGTGGATGCATTGGAATGTAATGGACCAGGAAGCTTGTGCCTTGCTAACTGTATTATTTATTTATTTTTTTTCATAAATGGATGTCCTCCATCGTGAGAAAAATGCTACAATAAAACATCAAAAACAAATTTTTCATTGGAGTGGGTCTTTAAAGCACTGTCTAAATTAAAAAACAAAAATATTCCTTTTTAAATGAATTAAGATCACTGTTAATGTATTTAGCGTCCGTGACAGAGAACACGTATTAGAAATAATAATAAATAAAAGTAGGCTAACAAGCTGAGTGTCATGTTTAGAAGTTAGGTAGTATTACTAATCACACGTGTTCTGTGACATTTGAGGTAAGATTGGGCAGGAGGAACCACATCACATCTGAGCTACACAGAAACCACCAGTCACATGATGGTTTACAAGCACATTTATGGCAAACAGTCACATACATGCGCTGAGTCAGTTGTCAAACACATATATTGTGTGTTTAACATCCAAACACATTTTTAAGTGGTCATATTGCCAAGTAATACAATTAAAAGAGGCCCCTGTAACTCTGAATCACCCTCATTTCAAACCATGGGCTCCAAACCGCTGCCTCCCTTTGGAATAGCTTTGTGTAATCTGTCATGGGGCCCACAGATGTCTCACTTATCAATAGGAGAGGTGTATTTTTTCAGGGGGCTTCCTCTTTCCTGGACAGGACAGAGCTGCTGGCAGGGCATCATGGGGCCATCAAACAGTCCAGGGACACTTGGAGTGTTAAAGGTGAACATGGCTAAATGAAACGGTCAGACTTTCCCTGACAGTTTTTACGTCATCTGACAATAGAACTGCCTCACCAAGAGCATGTTTTTCCACTTCACAGACAAGAATTTTTCACTAGCTTTGGACTTTGATTAATTTCCTTATTTGTTGTTCTTGTCAAGGCGAAATAGTGCACAGTGAGAATTGGTATTTCCCTTATTTGCAACGGAAAAAGAAGTGAAGGTAAACGTGTGGCCGGAGATAGTTTTTCAGGCAAACAACTACATTAGAATGTCGTCAGAGTGGTCAAGTGTAATTAGTGGGCTTCCTCGATTTTGAACGCCATGAAGATAATAAAGAACAATTTAAGCATAATAAAAATGAATAAAAGTTACAGCATTCTTTAGATTTTACTCATAAGATTTCTTTTTTAGTAACATTTTGCACAGAGGCAGGGGGATTTTCAGAGCTATACTGCTGCAACTCTATAAATAATTGAGGTCTCATGATTGTGAGTAGAAGAAATAGGATGGGACATTTTTTTGCTGTTGGCGCAGTCCTGGATTAAGATGGCTACATGGCAAGCAGGAGGTGTTTGCTCAAGTGGAGCAAATTACTCAAAATAAATTGGGTCTTCCTTTCCACCCTCGTCTTTGCTTCCCCTCCCCCAATCCCTTTATCTCTTCGGTATGAGTTGTCATTCGAAAACTTGGTCAGATCCAAAGTGAACCCCTCTTTCCAAATAAACAGGCTAGTAATGGCTGTTTACCCAAAGTACAAGAGCTATTATTTGCAGGGAAGTTAAACATCTCTGACATGGAAAATGACTGCAGACAAATTACTGTTGTCCTTTCTTGAAGGATGGATTGAAGGAACGCTGATGTTCCCCTAACTGTTACCAGCAGCTATACACCCTCATGATAGCTTTTCAAAAAAGCATACCAGCTGAATGGCGTAATGATCTCAGTGAAAAATCTTTTGTTTGTGTGCAATTACAGTGCAGAGTGAACTGATGACCTAGCCGAAGATGGATTTCATCACACTGGTCGCCTGAAAGGTTTGGGCCTCCCAATCGGAAAGTACCCATGTGTTTCTCAATCTTTTCAATCGCCTCACAGGATCTGGACAACATAATGCCGAAACATAAAGGACAAGTGAAACCTAAGAGTGTTTGCAATGCCCTAAAAGGGAAACTATAAGGATTTTGAAGTCCTCCCATGCGGTCATTAAGAGATCAAAATTAAGTTGCTTTAAATGGAAGGCACCAACTTTTTTTTTCTCTTGAAATGAATTGGAAGGGTAAACAGGACAATGAATTTGTGGTCATTTATGCGTGGAAAATGAGCTGATTTGCATTACAACCTGGTTAATCGCGATGATGAATAATAATCAGTGTAGCATGAGTCCAGATATAAAGACAGACAGACTGCCTTTCCCAAATGGGTAAGGCTGGTAACAGTTGAAGCTATGGTCAAGCTTTGTACAAAGGTCCGCCTGAGAGAAGGTCTAAACCTGTGTTGTAAGAGGCTACTTTATTTTGGAAGAAAAATGCCAAAATTTTGCTGTTTTTTGTAACTTTTGATTTACTGAAATAGTTTTGCAATAAAGTTGCAAGCATTTTGATGAAAATTTAGGTTTAAGCTTTGCATTGTATTCAACTACACAATGACTTATTTGTCTAATTTATGCACAAATAAGGAATAGGAATAGGAATAATGTTTTATTTCATTTTTATTTCCAGTCAATATCTTTTTATTTTCATAGGTCATGAAATGTTTCCCATTTGACTTGTAGAGCCTGAGCTGAATTTTTTTTTATGTAATCTAAAAAAAGAAAAGCTATGTCAATCATTACAAAAAAGGACTATTTTGAGAATTTTTGGACACATCTATGGAACATGCTTTTTTGTCATTTGTTGCTAGCTGTGTCTTCCAGGTGATATGCCAGCTAGGGGCTTTATCTACGAAGGAGCGCACAATAAGCTCAGGTATGTTTTTAAATGACAATCCCCCAGAACAACAGACTGCTTCAAAGAAGTCAGCTGATGTTCACCATTCTTTGATTTAATGCATAATCATGACAGACAGCTGTAACCTGCTGAGCTACAAACCCTAACATCATCCGACTTACACTTTTCGTGTGCTCCTTCAAAAATAATGGTTTGTGGGATAGTAGAGCATGTATCCAGTCAGAACAATAAAGTATTACTCCTTCTGTGCATGTATTGTAATCATGTAGATCTCTCACTATGAGCAATAAATGAGGCTTGCAGTTGTACAAAACTTACAAGAGTATTCACAGCCAGCAGCCCTCAACACATGGATCAGCAGGTCACCCCTCAAGCACATTTATTCATAAACACTTTGCTGATCTTTGTCCTCTTACAAGTAGAGGTGAGACAGCTGCTAACTTCACCACAACTGTACTCTAGTACTTAACACAGCTGAATATCCAAAGACAAAAAAAATATATGAATTCAATATTCACTGATTGGGCTTGAGACATTGTAATTCCTTTATTTTGTTTAAATTTGCTTCAAAAAATGAACACCAAAACTGTAAGACACTCTAATTCAGATTGTTAAAGTCCCACTTTGATAATCTTTTAAGCTAACTGTGTTCCTAGTGGTCTTTTAATTATGATTATGCTGTTTTTAACCAAAATTTTAAAAATATTTTATTTTCTAGAACATGGTCTCTGCAGTACTTCATTAGAAATATGCCCAAATACTTAGAAATGCGATTTTGAGCTTACTGGTAATTTTCTTTATATGTGTCCTCCATCATGAGAAAAATGCCACAAGAACATGTTAAAAACACCAAAAATGCTATTTTCATTGGATTGGGCTTTTAAAAGTTGTTTCTGTTGGGTCACTGGTAAAGCAATAGCAAATACTCATTTGAAGAGTGCCAATGGGGTGTGGTTTTACCTCAATAAAGGAGTTCTTTAAGGAACTAACTAAAATTTTGGAAAATTAATTTTATTTATTTTTGTTCATTGTGACTTCATCTGTCCATAACTATGTCTAATGTGGTATTTTATACTCATGTAATCAGACATGCAGCCAATCAAAAGACTGCTTTCTCTCCGCATTCCTCAGGAAATACCCTGAGGGTCAATTTTCATCAGTCATGAAACAGAAATGTATGCAAAACAATAGGTCCCTTGGTGGTAGCTGACAAATCTATTGCAAAATTTTCTGGAAGGATGGGCATTACCCAGCTTGTATGTCACTCTGTCCCATTTTCTAAACACTTCATGGTGAGGTAATGCCAAGTGGAGGTTTTAACCTGAGAATACAGTCAAAATTTTTCCACCTTATTTTAGGACAGAGTTTGTGTCAGTCTTCAGCTTTATACTGAATTCCTAACTAAGTTTCTTTTTCTCAGAAAATCTTAAGCCCTGTCAAATGCAAACCTCACATAATTATCTTTAACATTCTGCAGCAGATCCTCTACTGGAGACTGAAACTACAAACGACAACAATCTCATAAATTGATGTGCTGCTCAAGACAGCTGAGGCACTGAAACTGTGATTTTTTTCAAAAGAAGAACTTTCTTCTAAAACGTAGAGAGTATCTGCCAGAAAGGAGGATTATTATCGAACAAAATAATACTCAAAATAGGCAAAGTGCTGCCTAAAATCTTCAAGACTTTTCTCCATGAAAGAGTACAATCAAGTTTTCTGCATTTCTTTAGGTGGCAACCGATTCTAAAAGGCATATTCATTAGAGAGCACAAGGTCTGCACCAACATCTCAAGTAATTCCATAAAAAAATAGCCTTTCTGCTACCCTGCAGCCCTTTGAGGATCAAAGTTGACTGAGGCAGCTGAGCAGCAGCGGAGCAGAGACTCAGCGTGTGGACAGATGTTTCTGTGAGCAGGTGGCTGGGTTGTCCCCTGGATTTGCATGGCTATGACAGACACTGCAGACAACACTGACTTCAAAGGGTAAAAGTATGGTTTTTAATGATCCGTGGAGAGAAGAGTGAAGACTGGCTAGCTACTCGGCTAGTTCGGTAGGCGCCACGCAAAAGAATCTGTGCAAACCTTGTTCAACCACCAAATGTTTGGTTTTTTTTTATAATGAAGTCATGGTTTCCACGATTGAACGATCACAAGGCACTTACATTTACACCATTTAAACTGTCAGATACTACATGTACTAATTGCAAACAGTTCAGCTCTAAAGTAAACGAGGTGACAAAGTTTCAAAGATTGCATAAAAATTGGTGTTTATATAATATTTAACGGCTCAAAAGCTGCAACAAATGGCACCGGCTTAACTTGATATAATGTAAGAATCTTTTTCCACTTATTACCAACTATGTTTAACTATTCAATTAACTTTTTTGAGAGCCTGTTAGTGTAGAAAGACTGTTTGTGAAAAGTATATCAAAAATATTCTCTTAGAATATGAAAGCCAGCATGAATCTTTCAAAATCTTAAGTTCGTCAGATTTCTTCTTGCAAAGCAGCAATTAGGTCATACAAGCCCCAATCTTTGTCTATGCTCCCTTTCCTTCATCTGTCATTTTGCCAGCTTTGATCTTTCTAACTTCATTCGTTAAGCAAATACAACACGTTGCCACTTAAAGTTCGCAATGGAACCCTTAACGTCTAATAAATAATGTATCACCCTAGATCAAAAAACAGAGAGGAGCACTGGGGAAAAAGGGAGTGAACGCATACTTTCTTTAGAGGGAGTGAACTGTGTGCTGAATGAAACAGGAAACGATGTACCACACAAATTAAGCAAAAGTTTCAGCAGCCTAGCATTTGATCAATAGCGGTGATTAGTAATGATGTTTTCCAACTGTCAGTTGGAGGAGCAAGATGTCAAAGGTGAATTGTAGCACCCGACAGCAAGATCGCTGTGCATTCTAAGTTTTCTGCAGCCTTAAGCAAATTGAACTGAATCTTTAAACTGACCCACATAAGACAGATGCACAACATGTTACTCTATAGACTATACACTATAACATGTCAAGCAGTTGACTCTCAAACTTTGACTTTTTACACATAAACTTTAAATAATTACATTTTCATCTAAGTACAGGGTTCTGCAAAAGTGTGGAGACAAGTTATCAAAATGACTAATTTTCCAGGGTAAGTAATCTTTCATTAAAATATAATATGTTTCATGCGACAAAACGTCTACCAAAGCCCTCAAAAAGTCATGTAGACTTACTCCTACAGAATATCATTAATGTTGCTCACCCTTGAACACAACAGCAAAAAAAACATTTTGCATGAGATTTTGAACAAATTAATAAATTCAAAAAAAGTTGTTAGAAGTAAAGTACAAAACACTTTCACAGGCCTGAGATTACTATCCTAGGCACTTTAACGTTGGGAGTTGGGTCATCTAGACCCACTAGACAGTGCGCTGAACCTTTTCTCTTCAATGATTTGTGATCTTCACTGGTGTCCATGGATTACATGAAATCTTTCCACCTTTATCCACTTTTGTCATGGTAGGGAGAACAGGTCAGGTAAGGATGGGGTCATAGGATAGCACAAGGGTTAAGAAGAAAACTTGGATTTCCACATTTTTGCAGCACCACATTGATTTTGGACTGAAGTAGGGATCAAGCTTGTTTGTGTTTTTGTTTGTAGATAAAAATGTAGCTCTTATATTATATTAACAGAGCAATTTAGCCCCGATGGTAGCATGAATAGACAGTTCTCAAAGCTGCTCATTTGTCGGCAAGTTTGCCTGAAAAAAGCCAAAATGAAGGGAACAAGCTAATCACACCATTCCTCCGCCTTTCATTTTGGACTTTCATCTCCTCACCACCTTTACTCATAGGACTTCTTCAACTATTTTGTAATTTATGCTTTTCTTTTTCACATTCATACAGTGGCCCGGATCTCATGGTAGGGAACCATTTACTTAGATCATTTACTTTGTTTACCTTTGTGGATAGTTTTTCAGTATTCCCACTAATATGAAAAGCACCAAAAAACATTTGTAAGTGAATCCAGAATAGATGGACCAAATGTAAAAGTTTTGTCCTCAAGAAAGTTCAGGTGTGCTTTAATGTACAAAGTGAGAAAAAAATAATACACAATAACAAAATAACAAAATAACAAAATACACAAAAAAACAACCAACAGTGGCAATTTATATTAATCATAGAGCATCAATAAAACACAATATAAATTTAGAAACAATTCATGTATACAATTAAACAAAGGATTATAAGTAATTGAGTCATTAACACGTTTTCAACTATCTAATGACTAAAAAGGCTTACTACATATTGCATGTAACATATTTTATTAAACGTTTTAAAATTATCTATCAGTATTTTGTGCATTTTATTTCTCTTTGCCAAACTAAACTAAAAGAGGTTGTTTATCACCTGACTGCACTGAGCAAAACCTTCACGCTGAAGTATTGTGGCATGTTAGCTTTTCTTCTTTGGTGTGTGACAAATAGTGTCCTCCAGTTTCAGTACTTGGGGCTTTAGGACCCAAGCCAGCAGGAGGGCTTTGGCTACATCTTGACTTTATTACACCCAACCCTTCAATCTCACAGTGACCCCCTTCTCTTCTGTGCCATGTTCAAATAAACATCCAGAAAAAACTATTATTTCTCACTCTGTCCACTAATGCTCTTTGGGCTCCTTCCTCATCTTCCTCATCTTTCTCTCTCACTGTTTGTTTTTCTTTCCTTCATCCTCTGATGGGAGATACAGCATGACCTGATGGGAAGGCACCTTTATCCACCCACACGCACACACACACACACACACACACACACACATCCGTGGCTCCATGAATTGACTTGACAGTGGGGTTAGGAAGGCGTGTTGCCTTTGTGTCCCCTGGGATGTCACTTTGCTGCTGTATATTCATGATATCCTACAATACACAGTCATCAAAGCATTCCAAGGGCATTTTATTCATACGCCTCCCAATATCATGACTTCTTGATTTTTCAGGCGCTTCTTGTTCATGTAGGATAAATAATAAAAGATCAAGAAGGTATGCTATTAACTTGAAATATGTAGAGTAACACCTCAGCGTGATTTCAGTCTCAGGACTGCTACCTGCTGTGTCAAAAACAACTATGTAAAATGTGCTTTGCGTGTTAGCCTGTACCACTGTTTCTACATGAAGCTCCAGTTGGTTCCAGGTGGTCACTGCTATGTAAACATTTCCTTAAACATCTTCCACAACTGGAATATTGTTTCTGCTTTTTTAGTTTCAATTTCAGTTTCAAAAAGCAGGGGTTTTATCCTACATGACTTAAACTCAGAAAGGTTTTTTTTTCTATAAAAACATTTTTTGTTCACTGCAAAAACTGAACCTTTGAGTAAAAAGACCCTTGTTTCAGGAAAAAGTGCCTTATTTTCTGTCTTGCAAGAAAAGTATTCTTGTCAAGAATGTTTTTACATCGCAAAATAATCTCATTTTGAGAGAAAAGATCTTACTGACTAGAATTTGTCCTTCAAATATTAATTTTTGGTAAGACCATTTTTCATACAAGTAAGGCTTGGCTCTGCTGTGAGGAAACAGTACATGGAAATCTCTTCATCCCTTGTGCTATCCTGTGGGGTCAATATGACTATTGACGTGTCCTCCCTACCATGACAAAGGTGGATAAAGGTGGAAAGATTTCATGTAATCCATGGACACCAGTGAAGATCACAAATCAATGAAGAAAAAAGGTTCAGCGCACTGTCTTGTGGGGTCTAGATGACCCAACTCCCAATGTTAAAGTGCCTAGGATAGCACAAGGGTCATACCAGGAGCCAGCTTGGCCATGGGAGCATCGTCACAGCGCCCATCCAGACTGGGACAACAGCCGTGAAGGTGCAAAGTAAGACTCCAGCTGCCCCAGCAAGGGCGACAACCGCGGCATCAACCACCGACCAAGCCGGCAAGCACTGGAAGAAAAGATCCCCACAAGAAACACTGGGGCTCAAATCCTGATAAGATACTAAAATTAAAGACACAAGATGTATATAAAAACATAGCATTTAGAATAAGATGCATAAAATGAAATGAAATACATAAAATAGCCTATAAAACTAATAGAATAAATTACCAGTTAAAATCAACTAAAAGCCAAATTAAGAAGGTGGGTCTTGAGCCTCTTCTTAAAAACCTCTACAGTGCAAGGAGGATCCCAGAGCCTAAACTCACAATATTAAAAGGAATTTATTCAGCCATTTTATTTACTCTTATTTGTGTACCACGGATGCTGAAGCCTATCCGGAGGTACAGCCTGGACAGTTTGTCCATCCATCCCACAGTTTGATGGAGTTTTTCCTTAATAAGTTAAAGGTGATAGACCACATGAATGCTCTATCCTCATTTTTATACTAAGCAGTCAATTTTTTTCATTGCATAAAGAGGGTTTTTTCATAATTTTATACACAGATAACAACAAGCGAACAACTCCATGGACTCTGAGGGTTTACAAAAACTTTGCTTGTGGCATTTTTTTTAATGTCACTTCATCTAAGATAACATGTATAAATCTGAGCACAGACTTACAGATGACATGATTATTCTTTTAACAGACCCTAGTCATAGTCCTTTCTATCCACGTGGTACACTTACTGTAGGAATAAGTGAAAGGCTATTTTACTCACAAGTATCAGATAAAGCTTCAATGTGTCCACTGTCACTTTCACATTAGCACTTTCTAAAGTGTCAGGAAATTCATTTCACCAAATTGCATACATTTAAATGGTTGCAAAAGTTAAAAATAAAAAAAAAACAGATTTAGCAGGAGATTCAGCAAATTTGATTGTTTGACACAGGTAATAAAAGTGTATTTTTTCACTTTAATTGTCATTATTCAATTCTGAAAAAAGTAGGTACATGAATCATGGAATAATTTATGCCAACTTATAAATTTAAAAAACTTAGGCATATACTCACTTAATATAATTAAAGAATAAAAACATAATTGTTGTCATTTTTCTTATGTATTTTTTAATAAATGTAACAAGTAGGTAAATAAATAAATAAGATTTAAAAATATATGGACAATGATACGTCAGCTGGAAGGTGCTTTGCTTTCTAGAAAAGGGACATGTACCCCAAAGGTGTTGGGAGGAAAAGCAAATAAAAACAAATGGGGTAAACCCAAAGTGCTTTTTAAAGAATGATTTAGCCAATTACTCCCCACCTCTAACAAATGTCATCCAAATAAAACCTAAACAACCTCCAATGAAATACAATGTCTAAAAACCTTTTAAAGAAAATTGGTTTGAAAAAATTCTTGTCCACAAGTGTGCTTGTTTTTTTTGTAGTGTTCAGCACTGAAGGCGAATTACTATCTCCTTCTAACACAGACAATCTGCGTCTCATTGCCCTGACAGGCAATGAAAACAAAACAGAATGACTCGCGTGGAAGAAGGGGAGATTTCTAAAGTGCACATCGCATCTCCACAAAGAATTGCTATCAAATGTGTCAAACTAAAGGATTATTAAGGCTTGTCAAATTCAAATGGACAGACTGATGGTGGTGTCGAGCAGACTGTGAAATCCAAGCCTTATTGAAAAGCTGGACAGCTTTTGTGTAAGCAAGAATAAATATGTAAACCAAACCTACACTGCAAAGCAAACATGTCTCCTCTCATTTCAAGTCCTGTACTGCCTGGCATGCCATGCTTTCGAGGTCCATTAGCTTTAACGAAGTGCAAAAAGAACCCTTCAGTGCAGTATTTGACATTAAAAAGATACAAGAAATAACCCTGCTGATGAAAGTGATTTCAGAATGGATGCTGTTTAAAGGGAAAACTAGAAAACAAAACAAAAAAATGACCCATGTTGGTCTCTGGCTATAATCAAAGGCTTACGGAAATATGTCCTGATGGAAATAAACTGTTCTCAATGGGAAACATGTGACCCCCAAAGTGGCAGGAGGCTTTAAAAGAAGACGAGCGCTACCCCACTTACTTTTGGGAGATGGTACGTGAAATGCCACAAATTTTGTAAGGGTGCCTTTTCATGTTTTTACTACAAATGGCTTAGTTCAGGGTCAGAGGTCAAAGTGATAATCACATACATAAACACATCCCTCCTACTGAGCGGCCCTTTGCCGAGCATCCTGCTTGACCTCACTGTTTTGGCAGGTAAATTGCTGCGCACCAAGAGGAAAAGCGGCTTGAATGGAGCTTGAAATGCTGTGTTTGCTGGCTCCAGTCTGCAAAGGAAGAAAAAGCGGAGGTGAAATACCGCTGCATGAGGGCTTCTCCGAGACCAGCACATGCAGGCAGGAACAAATGATCACACATGCACACACACACAAACACACATTCACAGAATTCTCTAATTAATAGCTCCTCTGCCTCCTAAGCCTGTGAGGCAAGTCCAGCCTAATCCCTTGGCACCTGGTTCAGAGTAATCAGCACACAGCAAACACTGCCTTTGAATCATTAATTAGCATCATTGATTTATTCCACAAACTCTGACATGCAAACAGCCTCAAAACAAGTCACTGTTTTAAGGGTTCCTAACAGCTAATAGAGCTCATTGTTTTGATTTGCTTTTACAGATTGACTCACAAATGTGGGGTGAAAACACAGAACGTAAACATTTAAACACTCATGATAGAACATGAGCCGCTGTGAGCAGACAAATAGTATTGGGTGACCAAAAACAAATAAAACAGTTCCAAGACCATTTGACATATTTAAAACTCATTTGCAGTAGTTAGCGAGACGAGTCACTGACTGTCGCAACGGTGATCTTAAGGTATGCTTTGTTTAAGCCGGTTTGCCCTAATTGAATGTTTTTAATTATGAGGCTTTTAGCCCACAACACATCAAGTTTATGAGGAAGCATCAGCAAGAATAGCCAGGATCCAAGTGCCAGCGGGAGAAGTAAATTGCAAGTAATGGACTCAGAGAGCAAGATGTTTATCAGACTAAATTAACTAATTCTCACTGGAAAGATGTCAGGCTCTGCATGAGTGACAACACTAAGGAGACAGGCCTGATTAAAAAAATATCTTTCCCATGAATTTATGCATGCAGATCATTTTGGGCAATCGTATGTATTTCTGTTCAAAAAACATGAAGTTGCTTTTTTATAATTCATTAGGCTTTCCAAAATGTTCCCATTTTGTAGAAACCTATTTTGTATTCTGGGTAAGCACATCCCTTGTGAAGCAAAGGAAGGAAACATGGTGGTGCTAAAGCATTATCTTTTACCTCAACCTCAATTCCATAAGGACACTAGAGAAAGTGGCTTATTTTTTGTTTTGTTTTTTAATTTGAATAAAACTAGAAGTGTGGTTCTCTGTAAACTAAACATAAGTTTATGCAAAAAGTGGTTCCTTACAATTAGACAGATTAAACACATACAGTATTCACTGTAACAGGATCCTGTTTTGCATTGAAAAAAAAAACTATCAAAATTAAGACGGCACAGCTAGAAATAAAAAAAAAAAAATGAAAACGTTTTTTTTATTGGTCTCAAAAAATAACGTCTGTATGGCTTAAAAGTGGGCAGACAATGTGGGGCCCGAATGGGTATGTCTAGGTTTGTTCGCTAGCCAGCCACCAGGTGGACAGTTGATGTTAACCTGGCAACTGGCTGGTGTAGCAAAGTGCCCACCTCAACCAATGTGGGCAAACACAGGTGGGGCCACCACAGAAACTGTGGACAAACCCATTCAGGGTCCACAGTGTCTCCCCACTTTTAAATCATATGGGGTCCATTTGCCCTTTCTGGCTGGGTAAGAACTACTCCTCTGTTTGACTTCTTTGGCCCTTTTTTCTTATTTTGGCCAGGTATTGACTAAATAATGCCATCTTAACTAAACTCAATGTGGAATTTATCATAGCCTGACTTCATCAAAATCTTTTTCTGGCAAATACATAAAAGAAAGGAGGAACAAGGAATCAGGGAGATTTTGTGTCTTCTAAATACACCGGCCAGATGCCATTTTATTGTACTTCTCCCTCTTTATCTCAGTTTTCTTCTCTTACCTCTTTGAGTGTTTCCCTCTCGTTGTGTGTGATTGCATCCATATGGTCTCCAGGGATGGATGGGGTCAACGCCACACTTACTCACACCACGGCCAGGCACTGACACTTGTGAGAAAGCTCTCTTATAAGAACATGCACATACACACATAAGCAGTGTGTGACTGTTCATGCAACAAGCCCAGTGCTTTTGGGAAAAGACGAACTCTTAAAGCTTAATTCTGCATCATGAACATAACGTTTTCATCTTTACTGGTTTCCTCCTTTTTCTGTGCATTTCGAATTGGCTCCTGAGAAGATCTGGCATCAATTAAGTGGTGCTGAGAAGCACAGGGTTTGATGAGGCCCAATGGATCCTTCTGCCTTCAATCCCCTCTTTTGTTCAGCAAAGCCGAGAGAGGTCGTAAATTTGAACGTGCAGACAGTGTGCAAATTACAGTCACACTTGGAAGTGCAGGGATCCAAGGCCAGGAGAGAGAAGGAATTAGGCTGTTCTGCACCCGCTGGCCAAACACTTTCCTTTTCCCACTCTCAGAAAAACACAGTAGAGGCACATAACACATGTTAACAGCTAGAATGCAACAAGATTGCAAAAATACAAGAAGAAAAAATGTAAAAGCTGCATATATCAACTCAGTTGTTGTGGTGCGGGCCCTGGACTCAAGTCCTGCTGCTGTGACCTTTGGTACACACATTTGGCTCCCATTAATTTATTGAGGTTTTTGCAGCGCTGAGGTTTGGGCGGGATACAGTGAAACTGAAGCGTTACACCCTCCTGCTAAAGTAGCTCATTAGTCATATAACATGTTACAGAAGCATCATACATATGTCCACACAAACCACAGTCAGACAGCTTCAGGGGTTGCTGCATCATAGACCACAACACACACAAAACTGTTGCATCAAATTACAAAATTGTGTAAAAAGTGGCGACTGGGGGTGGGGGGCAACCAGAAGATTGTGTGTGTGTGCAAGAGTGCATGGGTGGGGACAGACCTGGGGGCTGGCTCGCCGTGACCCGCAGGGGCTCACCCTCTCCAATGCAGAGTGGGGAAGGCGTTAGGGGGGATATGGGAGGAGGGGTCGAGGAACATGGCGGGTGAGGGGGTAGAGTAGTGGGGGTGGGGGTGGAGCTGTGGTTGATCTCTGGGCTGCTTGTATCGGGTGCTGGGGCTGGCTTGCGGAGAAGGGGCTCCGGCTGGGTGGTGGGTGGCTCATGGGTCCTCGGGGCCCTGGCTTCGTCCTTGGCCTGCGTCTCGGTGTCCACTGCCAGGTGGCTCGCTTGGCTGCCGCCTGGTACGGCCGAGCGCGCCTGTCCTGTGGCCTGGGGGCCCTGACGCCGGGTTTGCCTATGCCTCCCGGTGCCGGGGGGCCCCCTTACGGGGCCCCCTCTGCTCCTGGCCTGGGGGTCTCTCTCTCCCCTTCCCCTGGTCTGGCTGGGGAGGATCTGGTTCCCCTTATGAACACACGGTTCACTTCGGCAGCGTGCATGTAGCTCCACCCTCACTTGCACGTGCATGTGCACACTGCTCCCTGTCTGCATCATCCCTCCTACTAACCCACAGTGTATTGATGGGCAGATGTCTTCCGCTCATCTTCGTGTCAGAATTTCACCTTTGATGTAATATTTGTCATCTCAGCAGATCTGGTATAATTGTTACACAGTTTAAAATAATAACTTATTCAAATCAGCGCTTGAATCCCCCACTTTCTCCACCTCTTCTTCTACCCCCCCCCCCCCACACGCACACACACACACACACACACTTCTTTTCCCCTCTCCCTCCCCACACACACTAAATGTAACAAATAAATACAAAATAATAAAAAAAACAAGAAGAGTTTTATACAAATTTACACTGGTTTTCTGAAGATATATAACCTCTTTTTGTGATAGTGAAACATGTCCAACACAAAAGGCCTTCAGCTCTAATCTGTTTGCTCAGTTGTTGGACAGAACAAGTTAATAAAATATATATATATTACAAAATTGTGTAAAATATATAGGTCCATGAATGTTTATCAACACACGCTTACTGGAGGGGGGGGGGTTATAATGAATTGCAGACTTTTGTGAATGAAAACTTCAAAAGATTCAAAGATTAGGAGCATTTTGTTTTTTGGTGTTTTTAACATGTTCATTTTTCTGATGAGAGAGAATAAGGAAAATTAAGACTAACACTGCTTTTCCAAGTATTCTTTATTAAAATCATTGGGAATCAGGACCAGATGGCAAGCTCTGCTCCATTCTGATGCATCCACTTGCAGACAAATGCACGTCTTTGTTTCCCTCATCTGAGCTGGCATCTGGCTCAAAACAGTTCCGCTGAATAACTACAATATCACTCACCATTTTTCTTGCACTGCTAATGTTTGGTTGAGGTTGTTAGGGGCTGTAAGTTAGCGGGAGAGCGTGTGAACAATGGTGGAGAACTTACTCCACACTAACGATCAAAACATGATCAAATAGAAATAGATGTTCTTTATTTTTTAAGTATAGTCCAAGGACTTTCTCATTCTGTAATTGCCTAAAAGAACAAAAAAATGCCAACAGGCAAATAATGTGGCTTTAATTTGGAGTAGCATATTAAGAACAAAATCACAATGAAGAGCCTGAAGTGATATTTTTATAGAGTTTGCAGAGTTGTCAAACAACCATTTCTCGGTTTCCTCTATCACAGTTCCTGCTGTTAACGCACCAGTGCAGCAGTTGAAATATTGCTCCGTGAGCCAGGTGCTCTGCCTTCAAATGAGAAACACACGTGAGAGGAAGTAGTTGTTCTCTGTGCACAGCGGTGAAGTAAAAACCTGTTTTAATCAGGAGCTTTTCGGTGGCCTGCTACCTCAACCCTGAAACTATGGTCACAAGATCACAGAGAAGGCCTCTCAGATTAGCACACCATCCGTTTAGCAAAATGAGGAGGCACTTTTGCCGTCCTAATCCAATGAGAGAGCAACCTCAGTCAAGGCCACGACCTTGCAAACCGCAGACTTAACAGGGAACTTTGATTTGTCAACGCTGACCACAACAAAGCCAGAAACACGGGCTTTCAGGGTCAAGTCTCATTCTTTTTATGTGGGCCATGTAACGATGAGATCACCGGTTTAAGATGCTCTATGTGCAGTAAGGACAGAAATTAGAATGAAAAAACATACTGAAGTCAGTGATTTTCAGTTAGGTCAGAGGTACAGCTAACTGAAAAACCTTCTCGTTTTTTTTAGAATCATTTGCTTGTCAGGTATTATCTTACTAGTAGAGCAGGTGCCTTGTCTAGATATTAAACACAAGATTGGGAAGTTTTCTAAACTTCACCAACTTGAACTTATACTTTCTGTTTTGTTCATTTGTATCAAGCAGACCCTATAAAAAAAATGTTTATTTCGAAACACACAAAATTGTAAACCATTCATTACTTAACTGGGCAATAGAAGGAGGAGCCTGAACTACAACAATGAGAATTAATTGTTTTCTCTATTCACAATGTTGAGAAAATATTTAAACCAAGTTTTTTTACTGCCTCTTTGGCTTGTTAAGGTTTACATTCAATTAATTATGCACAGATGTCCACTGCAGGAAAGATCTGCAACTATCTTGAATGTTTTCCATAATAACCCTTCTCACTGACAAATGATGGACTGCATTTTGTTTCTCAGAAAGTTTTTGAGGCATCTGGTGCTTCTCTAAGATCCCTGCAAATGTCTTTCCCTCTTTGGATTGTTTTAGTGAACAAGGGGTTGGCTTCAGTTCAAACTGCTCGCACAGACTAGAGCAAACTGTCATAGATGATCATTTATCTTTTTTAAACTGTCAAATCTTATGAAATGATAGCGGTTCATTCAGATTTTTAGTACATTTCCAGTGTGGTTCATTTCTGTTTACAAAATATTATCATGGCATAAAAGATCTGTTTATTTGACATTAGATATATATGTTTTAAATCTGATTTATATATTTGAAAATATAAAAAGTGTCACTTTAAATGTGATCCATCTAAATTGTTTTCAAATTAAAAAAGTGCCGTGCATAGAGAAAACATAATAGGGTACTTTATTAATTCAATAATCCTTCAATAGAATTTCTTCAGTAGTATTATTTAATTTAAGCCCTAACTAAACAGGTTACTCCTCCAGATCAAACAACACATGACAGACTGTCTGACAACCCCCCCCCCACCACCACCACCCAGACCCCAACACACAGAGACACTGACCATTTTAGAGTGTTTGTTTATCGTAAACAGCTCAAAGGACACTCGTGTGCAATAATCATGCTGTCGCAATAAATTTCCTAATCTCACATGATTGGGAGAGTGATATCAGCAAAGGAAAGTATGAGATTATTTTTTAGGAGAAATAGGCAGACTGCTTACACGACATAAGATGGGAACAAACACAAACGGAATGCATTTGTGTTTTTGTTCAGTGTCTCAGTGATTCGAAGAGTTTAACAACAACAAATGTCACAGGCGCCCAAATTAAGTATTGGTAATGATATCTCTCACTCACATGAATGAATCAGAATTATATTTCATGTCTAATCGGCCCCCAAAAAATGTATAGGGCAAAACTGTAAACAGTTTTTATGCTCATGACAACAAAAACTTTAAGGTTAAGCTGTTGTTTAAACAAGAATTTAGACATGGGGGCAAGCTTTGAGAATTAATGTTCAATTGAAACAAAAACAAATGTTGGAAATTATTTATTTTTTGTTATTGATTTTCTATTCTGTCATGTGCTTGGTCAGACACTTTTTTATTTACTGATATAAAGCGTAGGCTTATAAAAAAAAAAGCACTTCTTTTCAAAAATATGCCGCTAAGATGTGTACAAACAACTTTGAAAATTGATTTTTTTTTTATATTTTATTTGTTTGTTAAAGATTTGACCAATTTGTATATAATAATAATTCCGTAACCTCAAAGCAAAAGCTATAATATTTCAACAAGTCGAGGACATCTATCAGCTGAGGACTACACAATAACGGTTCAGTTTGGTTTTTCCACCTAGGGTCACAGTAATGTTTCATTTGGGGGTGGTTTTCAAAACTAAATCCCCCTACCAAAACACACGGCTCGACGGCTGGAATAAGAAATAAATAAAACCCTTCTTTTAATATGACAGCAACTTTATAAAATATTAGGCGGCAGATTTAATGCTGTATGCGCTACTCTGTTTGACAGAATCCAGAAGCATTATTACTCCATTAGCGATGGAGAAAAGGTCAAGGAAAAATTACTGAGATCAGAAACATGTTTAGCAGAATTGAAGAAAATGAAGTGATTTGCTAATGTGAAATATCCCAGATACCTTAGGCTGCTGACAGTTAGCATTTGTCACCAGTGTTTTACATCTATTAAAGTACGACTGAAGAAGCTAAGTGTCTGCCAGGAGGAACTTCCACCCTCAACAGGACACACCCCTTCATAAATGGGCACCTCTGCACAAGACTGATGGAAACCATTACGTGGATCTGAAGTTCTCTCAGGGTTTGAGGTACGCCTCCCACGGACATGGCTCCAGTTACCCTGTAACTCAATCCACAGAAGTGGAGACAAGAAGACACACAGCCGCAGAGACAGAAAGATTGTGTCCAGAGTTAGACGACACCCAAACCAGAAAGAAGAGCTGCATCGAATACTTCATCTGCAACTTACTGTCTCCATTTTCTGCACCCGCCTCACTGGTCCAGATGGACGGGATTTAGCCTGTCGTTTACTGTCAGTGATGTAAAAACTGCAAATTCCGATGGAGGATTGGGAGTCACTGCTTTATTAACGGTTCAAAAGACATCTAAAACTAGCAAACTTCTTACAGATGGCACATGATAGATAATTGAAAAAGGAAACATAAAGAAAAAGGTGGAAAAAAAGTTGTTTGGAAGGAGAATCTGTCGATTTGACCAAACACCCAGGTCACTTGAGCTCTGATTGGGAGAGCAACAGTAAGAAATGCCACAAATGTCTAAGCCTGTCATTTCTTTAAATAATTTCATGTTTTAAAAAAAATCCTTATAATTTGGATACAATAAATAGATTTTAAAAACTTCTCTTGACATCTAGCACTATTTTTAATATTTAATGTTGTATGATGTTCCAAACAAAAGATGAATTATCTTTAAGGTAAATTATGATAGTTTGTAAACAGGAGATTAAAAAAAGGTTGAAAGTAAAGCAGAAGCGGTAGTAAGGGGTACAACATGAACAAAAACGTCTTATCGATGCCTTTTTCGAGCCTGTTTTACTAGTTAAATTTATATTTTCTTGCATTTTAGGGTGGCTGTGGTGCAGAGGTAGAGCGGTTGACCTCTGATCGGAGGATCGCAGGTTTCTGTCGGCCTATGTGTCAAAATGTCCTTTGGGCAAGACACTAAAACCCACATTGCTGCTGGTGGCTACAAGTTGGGCTGCATGTGTAAAGGCAGCAGAATGACATCAGTGTGTCAACGTTTGTTTGAATGTGTGTGTGTGCGTGGGTAAAAGGGACCATGACTGTGCCTCTTCGATACTTTGGGTCCTGCAGGAAGGTAAAAAGCACTAGACGCATCTTTTTTTCTTACCTGAATTTCTCCCTTGGGAGATTAATAAAGTTTATATCTATCTGTCTATATTTTTAACCTAGCATTTATGGAACTAATTTTATTAATCGATTTATTTATTTTATTTGTTTATCTATCGTGTGCCTCCTCAAACTATTAGCCACAGCATTTCCTTTCATGTTATGTTTGTCTTTTATTGTTGATGCTTTTATTATATTGTGTTTTTTGACTTTTTATTGTTTTAACTTATGTTTATACGTCTTTGATGTTTAGCACCTTGTGTTCTACATAATGTTGATAAAAATGGCTCTCCAAATAAAGTGGTTGGTCAGTTGAAAGGAGACTGTCGACCAGTTGGTCAGTCGATTGATTGATTGATTGATTGATTGATTGATTGATTGATTGATTGATTGATTGATTGATTGATTGATTGAAGTATACACAATTTCCTGTTGTTTGTCTATTTTTGCTGATCAACTAAAAATAAGTATTTTAAAATTTATTCTTGTAAGCTGACGCCTTTTTTGGGTTTTGGGAACACCTGACGAGGTTGGTTAAAAGTCATTGAATGAGTAACAGATCAGAAAAAAAAAATTAATCAAAGCGGCACTTTCCACAGTGGTTTTTTTTTTCATCTGTACATTTTCCAATAATGATGTCACTGAGTTTGACACAGAGACCCCAGATTACCACAATTAACTTGTCCAAAATGTAAACAGCTCCTTTTTTACCATCTTGAGGCACTACAAACATGTAAACACATCAATGCTGAGAAACAAAAGTAGTTCCAGAAAGCTCACCTCTGATCCTTTTCACTGTACACCAGGGAATACAGCTGCTTTCAAGAATTATGATCTTCTGATCTATCTAGGTCCTGCTTCTGCTCATTGCTGACTGTGTGTCTGTGAAATGATATGCTTTTTGACAAGGCAAAAAACACTCAAGCAGGATGAATGAATGCAGACACTGCAAACTTGCTGGTTTTATTCAGGGTATAAACTTAGGATCTGAACCTTTTTAACGTCCCTTACTCAGGATGTTTGAGCCATCTAAAAAGTTCAGTCCTGGAAACATTTTCATGTTACCCCTGACAGAGAAAACTTAAAGACAAAGCATTTGATTAACTTATGAATAATTTTTATCATGCCCAAATATGAAAAAACGACCCCTATTTCCTCCTTTAGTTTTTCTTTTTTTTTAAACACGACATTTCAAAGGACTGAAACAGACCACTAACAAGTCCTTGAAGTATATCTGAATAATGGCTGCTGTTAACAAGTAAAATAGATAACTATTAAACTGCATTAATTCTTGTAATTCATAAGTAGGAGTAGGAACAAAACAAGACTCCCAACCAAAGCCATAATGGAAATAAAGCAATCAAAAAGAAATAAAAACCTACAAAAGAAATAAAAAACTAAAAAAGAAATGAAAAAAACTCTAAAAATTTGAAATGAAACACACCAAATTTAAAGAAATAAAAAATACAAAATGTGTCCAGAAGCCTTACTGTTGCTAAGTGCAGCTTAGTGGGCAAATGTGTTTTTGTAAAAAATGTTATTATTTGTCAATATTTATGCAAATTTTCTATCACGATTACATGCAAATACAGACCTTTATGCTTCTCATTGCAATCAAGAAAGTGGTTAGTCCTGGAAGACATGGGCTCATCTTTCTATAAAGCCTTTGCAGCACTGCCAAAACAAGACAAGCTTTGGCTGTGTTACCACATTTCAGGATAATCTTTTCTATTTATCAATTTGAACCATCTGTCTGGCACCAACACTTGTTTTCCAAAGGCCAATGGAATTGCAAATTGCAGGCAGGATTAAAGTAAAGGCACATTCCTAACTAGCATGCCGTTACAAGCCCCTCTGACGAGGAGGATTTTAGTAAAGGTTGCATTCCCTCAATTTGGTTGGGATGATGTATCCATGTAATTACAAGAATTCTGGACATATGAGTTTTGAAACA
This sequence comes from Oryzias latipes, assembly GCF_053564925.1. Classification (NCBI taxonomy): domain Eukaryota; kingdom Metazoa; phylum Chordata; class Actinopteri; order Beloniformes; family Adrianichthyidae; genus Oryzias; species Oryzias latipes. The sequence goes on from NC_136240.1 coordinate 14,828,931, forward strand.
AAACGTTGCATCATGAACTTATTGTAAAAAAAAAAACAGAGGGAAAAATGAATCATGTAGATTGCTGTCTCAAATGTTGATCGACGACAGCAGAGTATTAATATGATCAGATGTTAGGTATAAAAGATGAAGTCCATTTTCTCTGAGGTAACTCCATGAGACATGTTTGCTATTTGTTCCTGCTAAACACTATAATTGTTGTCAGCTGTGCATTAATGCATATGTGAATAATTTTACTTTCAGCACGATCTATTTACGGTACGACAAAAAAACATTTTTTCATCCAAAGGCGGGCCTCATCAAGCACTCTGCCAGACAACACATTCAACAAAAACGTACAAAGAGCCACGATTTTCCTTCAGATACCGTTAACACAACTCTTGTCTCACATATTTTTTTACATATCCAAACAGAAAACAGCGACGCTGGACTCTACCCTGCACTCATATGAATACATTAGCATTTAAAACATCAGATGATGCCCTTATCCAGAGGAGCCATCGGTAAAGGGGGCATGGAGGGGCTTGCTGGATTAACATGCAGCATAGTCCCATAGATTTTTGCAAAATCAGGACATCAAAATGTAAATATCATGCTGAGTGTACGAGACACAAGACACATTAATCCGGAAAAACAGAGCTACTCATGGGAGACAGCTGCACAAAAAATTGGAACTTTTCAAAAGTACCAACCACATTCAAACGTAGGGTTTCTGTTTGAGTTCTTACATTTAAAAGGGAACTTGCAAGCCTATGACACAGCCAAAGAAATATGTTACTTTAGTGTTTGATACTGTGCCAACAAAAAGACAAATTAGCTAAAGTTTTTCCATTTGCCATTACAGAAAAACTACTTTTTGGAAACGGTTTCATTAGTTCTGTAATTTCTGCAAAACCAATAATAAAACACTCGTCCTTAAAATGAACTCATTTTTATTGAAAAACCACTCCAATGAAAATATTTTTTTGGTATTTTTAACACATTCTTGTAGTATTTTTCTCATAATGGAGGAAAAGTATAAAGAAGCTTGTAGGTGGGATGTAGAACCTACAACGGCAAGCCACAAGCTCCCTGCTCCGCTCTATTCCAATGCGTCCACTTGCAGACAAATAGATCTATTTATGTCTTTTTTTTCCTCGTCTACCAGGCCCAGTGACCCCCTCACATGGAAACTAAAATCCCTCCACTGTAGAATCTCCAGGAAAATCAGGTATGTAAAAAAAACCTTAGTGATCTGAAGGCTTTTAGAATGTTTTTCAATGCAATGTCCATGCATAATTCCCTTTGTTGTGTTATTCTGTAAATGTGTTCTGATGGAGACACAAACACTGCACGTGGGATGTGAACAAGCTGCAAATTTTCAACATATAAAGTCACACTGTGATAACAAGATGTAACATTTCCTAACAATACCTTCTCTTCCTTTGAACTAACCTGAACAGTACGTTTCTTCAAACTCTTGAAGGAATTTACTGAATGACTTCATAACAAAGATCCCTATTTTCTTTCTCTCGTTTAGCTTTTTAAGAAAAAATTCAAAATAGCTTTGAAATGTCAACCTTTCAGTAAAGCACCACACAATATTTTTAGCCACAAGTGAATTGGCTTGTCTTGTCTGTATGAAATGGATTTTAATGAAAAAAGGGGGGAAAAAATACAGCTCAAATGACTCCAGTCAAAGCAAAACCTACTAAAATGAAAACAGTAGGTGATTTTTTTTAATTTTATTTTTCTCTAGCACACATAGACATAAGTTCATAAGCCATAAGCTTATAAATAAGGCTATGAACTGATGTTTGATACAAAACAGATTGACTTATTTCTAATATTGCTTCAATGAAGGTCAAACTTCAATTTTTAGCATCTATACCTACAACGATTTCCCTCTTTGGAAATTAAATGATTTCATTATATGAAATATCACAGTAATGAAAGGTTTTTTACCTTAAAAAGTATTTTTAAATGATAGAATATTAGGTTACATTTTCTTCTGGTCGCCACTATAGAACTGCTGGTGGAGTACACGGAAACGCACTGACGTCAGCCTGCCACAGGACCCTGAGAGCTGGTCAGATGTTTGCCAGTAATAATTACTGTAAGCTGTCAAGGAAAGCTTAGAAAAGACATGCATCATTCATTCATTAAAAATAAAAAAAATCTCAGTGGTTCAAAATGGCACCCAGGAGAAGCATACAATTAATTGATAAATACCTAGACGTGATGTCCCTTTCAGATAATGGGGATGGGCCGCAAAAGAGCTCACTGATGCGTGAATCAAAGTCTAAAGAATGCATTAGGGAAACTTAGTGAAATGCCATTAACCTACCAGAGCCCTCGACTGATAGTGATGGGCAGCAGAGTGACTTTTAAATTGCACCTAGCCCTGGAGATTATGACAAAGTCTGTGGGTCTTCTCAGTAAGACTGCAACTCTTTGTACAACTGTTTCTGACAGCTCCATCAGGCAGAACTGAATCTGAAAACCATCATTAGAGACATGGTAAATGAGTTTTGATGGAGCAATATTGTAAACATACGTTTACATTAAAAATTCAGCTTAAATTCTTTTAAGAAACAGATGTTTTTTGTATTTGTTGGTTGTTTTGTGACGACTGTCTGCAGGCCAGCGGTGCTGCTCCCCATAACGGTATTTGTTCCTAAGGGCACCATCAGTTTTTTACATAATGGATGACAAATCAGCAGACTTGGCAGACAAACATCCAAACAAATCTTTTTTTCTCTCTGTGCTGCTCCAAAGATTCCCTCGGCTTTGTTTGATGACTGGCGTCAAGGCGAAGTTTATTTGACAGGCAGGTTGCCCACTCCGCATCTGGAGCTCCGACTTTCTACATGTCCACCCCCTCATTCTAAAAGGTCATTGACGCAAACACTTGAGTCAGCCAAAAACCGCTCTCCCTCTCTCTTCTTGAGCACTTATGCAATGTTTTGCCACCTTTTCCCACAGTGATCCATTATGCAAAGAATTTAACCTGTGGTTAGTTACGGTACTGTTTTAAACATGATCCATATGATTATTCTTTTTTTAACATTCAGTAGTGCCTCTAAAAGAAGCTTAAATGTTTAAATTGTTTAAACTTTTACTCAGCAAACAATGATCTTTACTTCTTTACCTTTACTTCAGCAGGTTTCAAGTTTCTATATAGATAGAGCTCGTTACAGCAGAAATAATAAAGGTATCTAAAATGTACTGACAACAAAGTGACCATTTTAATGACTTTTTTATTATTTTTTAGAAGGAATTGAAGGAATTTTCTGAAAACTTTCTAAGAAATCCTTCAGGAAAAAACAATAAGGCGCCAAGAAAGGCCTCGGGCTGAAAGATGCTGACATAATGCTCAGTTCATGTCCAAAGAAAAAATCTTTTATCTTGATCCAGAAAAACCTTAATCTAAAACCTAAAATAGTATCTTTTAAAAGTTTAGTTTTCTAAACTTTACAAACAAAAAAATTGCCATTTTTTAAAATATTTAAAATATTAAGTCTAAACACGGTGTTTAGAATTTTCACCTGTCATTTATATTTTGTGCAGCTTTCAAACAAACGCCAAACTTACGTTAAATGAAGGTTTTTTGTGGAAAATAACATTTAAAGATCCACTTTGCTTGAAAAAAATCATGTTTTTGGTGTTTTTAACATGTTCTTGTGGTATTGTTCTCATTATGCAGGACAAGTAGAATGAAAATTACGATTAAAATTGCATTTCAGAGTATTTTTTGTTCAAATCATTGTGAATCAGAAGCTACTGTTAGAAAAAGATCACATTTGTTACGTAGAAAAATAGGCTGGGCGGGCTACAAGCTCCCTGCTCCGCTCCAATCTGATGACGCACGTATGCACTTGTAGACAGCTGGCATCTGTCTCAAACTGTATGGCCGGATAGCTTCAATGTTGCTCTGTTGTATGTACACCCCCAAATGTTATTTTGGTGGTGTGGAGGGCTGCAAGCTAGTGGGAGAGTGTGTAAACAGAGACCTCTCAGAAATTAAACAGGGGATGGGGGGTTGCTCTGCAACAATAGTCCCTCCCTCAAGTCAGAGGGGAAATTTCTAATAAACTACTGCCATTCTGCAGAATACCATGTCCTAAAAATTGAAACAGATTTTTAAATTTTGCCTGAAACTGTATAATCATGATCAACGCCATCGAGAACACTTTTACAATAGATCAATGATGATAGGAGTAAAGCTTTAAAGTTTAACAGTGTAGTTTACTGAAATCGTTGAGTTTACATTCTAAAGAACATAAGCAAAATTCTACTTCCACATTTTAAGTATTATTGACACCTTCCAAAAGTTAGATAGAAACAGGACTTAGTGAAAATGTACTGCAAGTGAAATGCTGGCATCTTTATCTCTATCATATGCAACTCAAAGCCAAGTGAGCTGATTGCAATTTTTGGAAAAGATCAAACATTGCTGTGATCATATGATCACAGTAGTTTAGATCTGAATTCTTCTTGTATTTGTGCATGTATTTGTTCTCGACTTAATCAATTCTTTTATTTAAATTATTTTTTATGTATGATGTTCAGCTTGTCCTCCTGTTCTCGTGCTAAATCATGATTCCGCTGCTTTCCTTTTAGTCATTCATAACTTCCATCAGTTTTGCACTCCCCGCTTTCTTTTTGTTCACTGGCAGTTTGTCATTCCTTGCATGTTTTACCCATTTCATCCATCTGCTTGCTGGCTGTAAGTCTGAATTCATGTCCTCTAGATCAACCTACACTCATGCCATTAGAGTAGATATATGAGGTAAAAAGTCAGATTGCAACAGCTACACTTGTCTGTTTAAACAATATAGGTGCATAAGTCTGATATAAAACTCAGCCATTACGAAATCCTACACAACACATGAAATTGTTTAGTCAGGCTTCAACAATTTGGCTTTTTATGATGGGCAGACCACTATTTTTGATGGAGCGTGTATCTTTTGTTTGAATTTTCAGCATCTTTACATGACAGGAAGTGTGTGACACTTTACCGTGGAGGCCAGCTCGCTCTGGCTGCTCTACTTTGACCTTTTTTGTGTGCCGATGAAACAAACCAACCTTTCATTTCCAGACAGTTTGCTAAGTCAACTTCCTCTCGCCCCCAGACCAGTGTTATTGTAGAGTGTCATGCTGCTGTCAGAAACAGAAAAGATTGTTCTAGTGCTGCAGGCATGTGTCTGTTTTGTTTGTGGGCCACATTTTGTCCAGTTGTTTTGTAAGTGAGGTTGTGTGTGACTGTGACCACATGGCCATTTGAGGATCACCCATGACCTAATACTGCCACTCAGTGGGCTGATGCCAGAATGCCCCATTCATACAATAGCTGGAACAGCTGCTACCATATGTACTGTATTTAAATTATTCTTTATTTATGGCAACAGAAAAACTCATTTTATTTATCACATGTTTATGTTCATTTGAAATCTATTGAATTGTTTTCCCTTCTGTTTAAATTTTACTTTTAAGAGTTTTTTTTATTTATACACAAACTGTTTATAAAGATGGAACTCTTTCTCATAAGAACATCCTTCTCCAAGAGCCACCATGGTGAGGTAACTGAGTAACCCTTGTGCTATCCTAGGCACTTTAACATTGGGAGTTGGGTCATCTAGACCCACTAGACAGTAAACTGAACTTTTTTCTTCAATGATTTGTGATCTTTACTGGTGTCCATGGATTACATGAAATCTTTCCACCTTTATCCACCTTTGTCATGGTAGGGAGAGCATGTCAATGTAAGGGTGGGGTCATCTAAGATAGCACAAGGGTTAAAGTAGTACAGATCATAGGAAATTCACAGAGATTAGCAAAATTATTTAAAAGAAAAATTAAAGTATGACTATAATCAGCAAGGGAATTTAAGCTTTGCAAAAACAGAAGTAAGTTCAAGACCCAATCCAATGGAAATCCTGTTTTTGGTGTTTTTAACATGTTCTTTAAATTTTCTTTAAAGAAAATTGAGATTAAAACTGCATTTCTAAGTATTTTTTCTTTTAAAAGGACAAAAAATGTCCTTTTAAAAATGCCTGTAGCTGTGATGCAGCTGCTACAGTTGACGGAACACAAGCTTCCTGCTCCCTGACGGAAGATAGAGGCCTGACTCTGCCACAACTGTCCCGTCCACAATGCAGTGGCAAATTTGTACTGAACTACTACTGCTCTGCAGAAACTACAGTACAGACCAAAAGTTTGGACACACCTTCCCTTGTTTGTCCTAGAAAAGGACAAGTTTTTTTTATTTTGCCTAAAACGGTGGAATCAAAGTTAAAAGACCTCTGAGAACACTTTAAAATAGATCAAAAGATCATTGCAGTGGGACTTTAAGAGTTGGGCGTCCACTGAAATATTTGAATTTACTTATCTGTTTCTTCATTTATTAGTGATTCTCCATTCATACATCCGCTGAATTCCTTTTAGTGGTCGCGGGTTCTCTGAGGCCGACCCAGCGACTGTTGGGTGTAGTCAGGGTGCAGCATGAGCAGGTTGATGACCCACACACTCAATCATATTCTTACCCACTTTTTTTAAACTAACCATGAATTGCTCACTCTGTAAAAATTGATTTCTTTTGAAAATTACAATTATTTCCAGTCTTTCTCTCAGTCTGGGGGCACAGGTAAAACGTTGATTTAGGATTAAATTTGTCACGATCTAAACACAGTCACCTTTAAGTAAATACTATGATTCTAGTGCATCTTTCAAGATTTCTTTCAGAAAGAAAGACATCTGGAGAGAGGCCATTGGAAAAAAAATCTGAAATTCTGAATAAAAAAATTAATTCAGAATTTCTAAAGAATCAATTTTTCTTTAGAATTTGATTTTACATTGTGTTTTTCTTTCTTTTGCTTTATTTACAATATCAACACTTTCTAGAAGTTGAGGGGATGCAGTAAACAATAATTACTACGAGCAAACAAACCAAGCATGACGTCAAGGTCATTCCCATAAACATGTTGACGCTGCATAGATACAAGCAGCTCAACTCCAAACCCTCTTATATTCTACAAACTGCAGAAGCTACTGACACAAATTTGAAAATAGACTTCTATTTGTGATCATTTAAAAGTTAATTCCAGAGAAAACGTGGCCGTGAACTTGGTCTTCACCTTGAACTCACCCACAGATAGGCCCCTTTGGGTTACTTTGGGTGAGGAAGGTTATGAGAGCAGACACTTTCAAGGACGAATGAAAGCAATGATAGACAGATGGAGGAAAGAGCTGGGGATGGAGGCAGCAACAGAACAATGTTGTAAAAACGGGATGACAGTGGCTGTAAAGTGAAACTGGAGATCAAGCCAGCAGATGTGGGAGTGCAGAAAGTGATGTGCCAAGTTGCTTGTGGCATTCCAGGCCTGAATAGATGGATATGTGTAGTGGGAAGATAAAAAAGAAAGGGAGAGTGGGAATAACAGATGCAAGATGAGGAAAAAAGAGTAAAGGGGGAGAGGAAAGACAGCCAGATGAATGAAGGAGAGATGAAGTCAGGCTCAGGGAAGGATCAGTGGAGTGAAACTGGAAAAAAAAAATAAAAGAAAAAAGTGGGAAAAACAACAAGCAAAGAACAACTAACGGATTCAGGTGAAGTGGCTGGTGGAGTGAAAGAAGGAAAAAGGAGGGCAGGGGAGAGGCCACAGTTTGCCTTCCTCCGATTCAGATGAGAAACAAAAGCTGCCCATCAGTCTGTCGGCACCTTGAGGCACAGAGGGAGTGAAAAGGTTGGAGGGACACACTGCTAGCATTAATGTGCTATTAATGTCCTATTGTCTGATCACAGGTCTCTGGTGAGGCAAAACTCACTCAGTTTCCTATTATAAAGTTTTAAAGCTATGAGTAATGGCTGGAACTTGAAGACGCCAGTTCTGTCCTTCAGCCTGTACACAGTTTGATTGTTTAGCTGCATTTGGACGCGTGAATCCTCAAATGACTGCATGCAAAACAGCATCTAACACTGGAGGTATGGGATGGGGTCAAATCAGGACCAGCTTGAAGTAAATGAAAAACCAGAGGCTTCACACGTGCACAAACTCAGACCTTCACACCTAAACACTACTGTACACACCTGAAAATAATCATCTTCTGTAACAACTTCCATTGCCTTCATCCAAATGCAAACTCTGGTTTGACTTAAACGTTTGCCGTTTCTAGAGGGCTCACATTAAACAATAGAGGGCTGGAATAAATAACAAGTGTATGACTCATGAGAAGTTCTGTGTTTATGTGTCTCTGCACATGTTTGTGTGTTTATATTCCAAGAAGGCACCAAGCATTAAGCTTTCAGCGCATTACTACATTTTTAATCAGGTCAAGCGTTTGTGTTTCCGCTGCCTCATTTTCTTTCTCGTCTTGTTCCCAGAGCTCTTTTAATTATGATCATGCCATTTTTAGGCCAAATCTAAAAACATGTGTTGTTTAAGACATAGTTTCTGCAGAGCAGCAGGAGTTCATTAGAAATTTGCCACCGAGTTGTGGGCGGGATCATTGGTGCTGTACAAGCAAGACTCTACCTTCTGTCATCCATCTTTTTACTTGTTCTTCCATTAGCTTACAAAGCCTCACAACCTAACATTATCAATGCAACTAAATGGCGAGCAATATTGGAGCTTTTCAGTTCGGAGCCAGATATTAGCTTAGACAAAGAAAACGAAGACGTGCATGCATCTATTTGTCTGCAAATGGATGCATCGGCATGCAGCGGAGCAGAGAGCTTGCTGATTGTAGCCCTTGTCGTAGCTACAAGCTTTTTCAAACTATATTTTGTCTTCTACTCTTGATGCATAGTGATTTGAATAAAGAAATTCTCAGAAATGCTATTTAATTTTAAGCATAGTTTCCTTTCTGTATGTCCTCCATCATCAGAAAAATTAGATCAATCAACACCAATTTCATTGGAGTGGGCCTTTAAGACACAGAGCCTGGGAAGAACCAGAATTTAATTGTCATTGAATGAGCAATGCCAATTAAAATGATCAATATTCATTTACTATTATTATTTTATTCCACAAGGGAAAAGGGGTTTGCATATAACCCACAAAAATTGCTTTCACTCAAAAAATGTTTTTCCTTCATTTTATCTTCAAATCCAGATTTGATAGGTGAAGTAAAATGTTTCTGTCACTAGAAAAAAAAACACGTATTAACAAAATTCGGTTAAGAATCTAACACCTTTAATGACTTTATGAACTTATACAAACATTTATTTAAAAATGTTCTGAAGTAGACCTCCAGCAAGCAACCATCTGTTTACTTGGCTTCAGCCCACAACATGGCCTTTCTATAACCTACTAATATTCTGCATTTATTAGTCTGGCTTCACCCACTCAGCTGTTTTCTGAATGCAGATGTGCTCTCTGTGTGCAAAAATGGGGTCAGGATGGTTCTGGTTAAGGAAAAAAACATGAGGGACAAAGAGATGAAAGCAGACTACATAAACATTTACTTTACAGAACATCATAGAACATTTTCTTCATTTTATTGGTTTTGACATGCAGTTCTTTAAATAGTTTACTGTTCGTATGAAATCTATTGAAGTATTTTTTTTTCTTTTATCAATGTGGTGTGTGGATATGAAAGACTAAGTGAAGAGGGGTTTAGTTGAGGTTTATTGTTTAGCTGTTGCAAACCTGAAACCATAAAAAGCAACTGGAACAATGCTAAAGAGACAAATAAAAAGAAGATTTGAAATGTTGACATGTAAAGTTATAAAAAGTCTTCTCCAATTCCAGAGTTTGAAGAATGTAAAGGTAAGTTATAGGCTCAAATATATCAAAATTCATCAAAAAAAATAAAAGGATGTTTCAGTTTAACAGTAAAAAAACCTAGAAAAAATTTCAATCAAAAAATAAAAATGAAGCTAAGATGTGCCATAAGCTCCTTCAGGGGAACCTCAAAGAGCTCAGGCCACCTGGAGACCAAGTCCCTCCAACATGTCTTGAGTGGTCCCTTGAGCCTCCACCTGCTGCTGGGACAGGCCTGGAATACGCCTCTAGAGAGGCATCCAGAAGAGAAGACTGCCCACAACTGTGCTCTCTCAAATGTGGAGCAGCAGCCACTCTAGTCCTCCCTCCTTCTGGGTGACTGAGCTCCTCACCCTATTTCTAAGGGAGCACCGAGCCACTGAAAACCAATTTCAATCGCTTGTGTCTGAGATCTTATCCGGTCGGTCATGACCCAAAGCACATGATCACATGTGTGGGTAAAACCAGATTAAAAAGTAAAGTGAGAGGAAAAAAAATATGAAATGCAAAAAAAAGAAAACACTTTTTTTCAAGGATGCTTTTGCAATGCTTGTAGCAAAAAAAGGGAATAGAAGACTTTTTTAACTTTGTGTTTTGTCATTTTAATGCATATTTTCACATGGTACCCTTTTTTACTTTTTCTTTCTTAAAAGGTTTGGAGTATTTTACTCATTCGACTCATAAGCAAACCTTGAATTGTTTGAATCGAATGATTTGTTCTAATTCTATTCATTGATTATCATAGTCTGAGTCATGCTGTAGCAGAGATAAAATTTAGCACATTTAATCTTCCTCATACTTTTGTCAGCAGTTACAGGAGACCCAACACGAGCCAGTGAACATTTCTTCCCTGCAGACTTTCCTTCACTGTAGTCCCCACTGTCTGACAGAATCGCTATGGGGCGAGAAGGGTGGGATGTGTGTTCAAGAGAAACTGTGGTTTTCACAGTCACAGCTCACTGCACAGGATCCTATAAATGTCATTTTGCCTGTTGGGGAAAAAGTGACAAAAAACAGCATCCAAAAAGCTGGATCCCACTGATGATGTTTTCCGCAGCTGGTGAACCACCTGCAGGTTTAAATCAGATCCCAGCACCTCTTATTCCAACAGTGATGTCAGATGCTGAGACTGAACTGTGGAGGTCTGCTGCTTGAACTCCATGTGCCTTGGATAGAGGAGCCTTTCTGTAAATTAGGAATATAAGGCCTACGATCCCAACCATGTGGGGGATGTAGTGGACAACCTGATTCTGGTTAGAGTTGGTAATCATTACAGCAAGCAGCAATTACAGACAGGAAACCTCAGAAGAGCTTTGGATCTCAAGAAATAGTTTAAATGCTTGACTGTTGATCAGGTTTGTGGGTTTTATACGTTTTCATTAAAGTGATCAGCTCAGCACCAACATGAAAATAATCAGATTCAAATATTTGGATATACACTAATTTATGCCCATATAGACTCACCCTGGCATGTTAAATATCTGGTAGGTTTGACAGCTGAGGGGGTCCAATTATTTTAGGGCTTAAATGAAATCTAATTAGAAATAAAAAAATATAAACTGTTTCAAATCAATAGTAACAGAAGTGTGGAGTCATGAAATGTGGCTGGTAATGCTGCAAAAAAAGATGGCAGATAATCTCTATAATAAGAAGACATTGCTCATCTGTTTGTTTCACATCTTTAAATTAAAACACTCTGTCTTTGCATGTTAGTCAAGTGGGGCACTTTAGGGTAGGGCTTCTCCAATAGATTTTTAGCTTGGAGGACTTTTCAGACAACACAAAGTGTTTTTTTGCTTTTTTAATATATTTTTACAAAAGAAAATGTAGAAGAAAAATGTTATTTCGTGTTATGTTTCTAAATAGTGGCGGTGACTCAGACTAAATGGGCAAAAAAGAAAAGATGCTTGAAAAACTGTTCACCCACAGGCTTTCCATGCAGTTACTTTTATGATTGGATGATGCTGAAAACACAGATCTTAAGTGGAAGTCAGCAGTTACAAAAAGACAATCAAAGATGCATCTTTGATGACTAAATACTTTTCATTTCTTTTAAAATTAACACTATAGTGCAGAAGAATATGTACAAGGACTATTTTATTTGTTGATGCAAAAATGTTTCACTTATGCAACTACTTCTATGTATATGAATAAGTCAAATGTAATATTAAGCAGTTCCTTCAAAGCAACCCCAAGTACTAAAATCAAAGTCTCATTTAAGAAGTGTTATTGTTGTGTTTGGAAATACAATACATTTAAAACAAGTCTCTGAAGCATTGGCAAAGTCTAGCATAACTTTGGATTCAAACTCATTGTGAATTTTACAAAAACAAAGGGTATTTACGTAAAATGAAGAAAACCTAGCATGCTTGACTGCAGCCATTAAAAAGCAACCATACTTCCAGGAAATTTGGCGTTGGACTCTCTTTTGATATCTGACTCTACAGCTGAAAATGCAATAAGGGAACAGGATGAATTTAAAAGAATTCAAAATGTATGACTATAACATGACTTTTCTGCTTCATATAAATTGTCTGGCTGAGGTCATACTTAACGTGTTCAGCTGCTTTCTTCACTTCAAAACCCACCATGCACTCCAACTCTGATAACATGCCATATAACATCAGGTATTCCCTCTTGAAAGGAATAATAGCTTATCAGCAGGGGATCTGTTAAGATGAGGGTAAATGGGCAGCGAACAGAGAGTAGGACTCCATTTAAACTGGAGACACTTGAAAAAACATGAAAGAGTGGAAAAGTATACGGGATAAAAAGCAGATGAAGAAAAAGACAGAAAGAGGATCAAATAAATTGGACAATCAGAAGATGCTTGGTTTGGGATTATGGTCAGATGTAAACAGTCTCCAAACATGTACACCTCAATCTCTAAGTATGATTTTCAATGGAGAAGATTGAGTCTCATGTACACGTTGCACAGAGCTCACTCCAGCCGAGCTCAGCTGACATTGACAATCTTTCTTATTCTTGGTGCTGCTTATGGGCAGGGAGCCTGGAGACTGAAGCTGTCAGCGCCCTTGTCTGAGACGCCAAGATCTCCCCCGACTTTTCCCCACCCACAATTTCAGGGGATCCTGCCAACCCCTCCACCGTCACCGGTGCTGCAGCCTGAACCATCCCAGCCAGCAGGCCAGCAGCTCTCCACCAACCACTGTTTTGACAAGTGCTTTAGACATAATGTCACAGAGAACCCCCAGCCTGCCAAAAATGCTAACTAACCATAACACTAATTAGTCAGCAAAAGAATGGGGCTGGAAATGGTAGTTTGAACAGTGAGCTCTGGTGGTGGTCGTTGTGGGGAGACTTGGACGTGGTCCTGATTGACGAAGGAAAAAGGAACTATAATGAAAATGAGTGAAGCAGGACTAGATGCAGCGCCAAAGTGGAATTTCATGGAGTCCATTTACTTCGTTCAGAGATGGAGGAAAGGTGGAAAGCAGGGCTTTCAGAGAGTGGGTTGAGTTTCGCTTTATCTCTCCCTGGTGAGCTCCCTGCTCACTTATCTCCCAGGCCATCAGTTTCAGCTAGACTGCATGTCCCTTAAGTGTTTAACGGTTTCATCACCCATGTCTCCAAGACATTTTATAAGACAAATAAAGTCCTTTCTCCCGTTACTCAGATGCGTCCTTTTTTTTGGATGCATTGGTAGCTTTTTTAGCCAAATCTGTCAAAAAAAAAAAAACGAATAAAGTATCAAAAGAGTTTGACCGTCAGCAAATTGTTGATGGATGACTTCTTAATAATGACAGTGAAATGACTTTTTAAGCTTCTGTGATGGAAAATAAATTAACAATTGAGTTAACTAACCTTCTTATGGGAAATAATCTGAACAAAGTTGTAGATAGCCTAAAAAGTGGTGTGGCTCACTGAAAAACGTTTCTCCCAGGCCGTCTGATTTATTTGTTTGGATTGGCTGTGTGATGAAGGCATGGAGACAAGAAATGACGCACTCAATTCACTCTGTTGTATTTGTCTCACACAGCGCCGAAAAAACTGTCATGCAAAATATAAATACAGGTCAGTGACTCTCATTTTCAGTTTTAAAATTAAATAAATCAATTCACAAAAAACAGAGGCAGTTATGCCGGATCACCGTTTGATCATGTGCTGAGATTTTAAAGCTGCTGTCAAAGACTGCATTTAAAAAAGGAGTAACTCCATTTTCTGTTACTCATCTAGTAAGTTCATCAGTGTGTTCATTTAAGTGTTATAAGAAGGTGAACACAAACTGAAATGTGAGTCAGCAGGCAAATCATTTTGATATGGCAGCTGGACACACGACTTAGACATTAAATAGAGTTGGAATTTTCTTTACATTGAATTTGAAACCAGCTAACTTGAAATGGTCAGCTCTCAATGTGAAGTCAAAGTTTTATGTGAAGTACTTCCATGTTTAAAAAGTATCCATATTCCATTTTCTGGTATTTGAATTTAAAGTTAAGGAAAGGATAGCACCTGAGGAAAGCAGAAACATTTGTTGAAGCTGATACACTAAAAAAGAGCCACAAAAGAGATAAAAAGTTCATCAATGGAATTAAGGATCTTTTCTCAATTTTATTACTAAGGGTATGAAGTTTGTCAGAATTTAAAATTCCTTATACCATGGTCCGGGTGAATACTTGAATCTGATTGGCAGCTGGGTGTGGAAGAGAAGTTCTGGTCACATAGGATTATGTTCTATATCCCTGCAATTATAATAATAAAAACCCATCAAAGCCTTTAAAGCAGTGCTGGTTTTGCTTTGTTGGGGTTAAGTTGCATTTCTGTGGTTCATTATTTGATCGTTTTTATTTCAAATGTCCATGCTGAATTCTTATATTAAAAAGAAAAACGCACATGCAAAGAAGTTTTTTGTTCCCCCCTTGTCTTTTGAAATAAATCTTTTGAAACCACATTCCATTCAAGTAGCACAGAGAATTTGAAAACCAATTCAGAAAGTCAATTTCATTGAATTGATTCAATTTCATTGAATTGAAAACCCCAAATTAAAAATGTTGACCTCACAAAAAAGTTAGGAAGCTGTTAATTCCATAAAAAATAAATTGGAAATGCATAAAAATGGAACTATGGGCTAAGGAGCGGCAAGGTTGTTCTAATTTGGCAGGAAAACTTGTTTTTTCTTTAGATTCAGATGACTTTTTTTTTAAACTTTTTTTTCTGTGGATCCATTCTGTCTCCTTACAGATACAATTTTAAAACACTTTATTGTACAGATTCTGGTCTGAAATAAGAAGTTTTTTAGCTGAGAAAAAAACAAATTTATCAAATATAGTGTTAAATAAACATACCTGCAGTGTTTTAGATACTGAACAAAAAAAAAAGAATGTCATTAAATATTTTTTTAGATCAAATCCAGCCAACAAGTAGAATAGCGTAGGAGTGGATTTGAAATATTTAGTACCTATTTGATCTCATGGTGGAGAAAATTTTTATGTTACAAATCGTCCACTTAAACAATGCATTTTTTTAATACTGGAGGGCAAAGGGCCAGTAGGCGTGTAACGAAGGGGACGCCTCTGTCAGTCTGCCCCATTGCAGCTGTGGCTACATCAGTAGCCTTTGACCAAGTATAAATATGGAGTGAATGAATAATGGACGCATTGTAAGCACTTTGAGCGTCTGGAAAAGCGCAGAAAAATCCAATCCATTATTTTATTTTTATTTTTTTATTGTAAAAGCTTTGAAACCCTATTTTTAGGTGCAATTTTTTTATAAACCTTTAGCCAGAAAATGAAGAAGCAGCAGTCATCTTGAAGAATGAGGAAGGAATATGAGCAAAACCAGCCAAAATGACAGATAAAAATAAAACTTTTGTTTATTTTGTTTTGCTGTGATGACCTGTAAGACAGTCAGTCAAAACTGTGGTCTGCATCTGCAAATGCAGCAGACAATCATAATATAACCAGGATCACAAAGTCACTAGAGTTAGCTACTTTAAAGACACTTTCACAATTATAATTAGTATACACAGCAGCATGTAGACTGTGTACATGAGCAGCCATGCTGAGATTTAATGATCCCTGTGGAGATATCCTCTGGACACTCCACAGTGGGGGAAAACACACAAGTGGCCACACATAAATGCAGTTCATGTGTGTTTCTGCAAATCAGCAGACGCCTCTGTGTCCCTCTCCCTAATTTATCCAGCGTCTGATTTATGAAGCTTCTCCATGAAGCCATAACAACACCTCTGACTTGTTTCTGTTTAGACTTTTTCTTCCCCTTTTTATTAGGCAATGCTTAAAGGAGAACCGTTAGCTGCTGGAAAAACAGCAGACCAATGCATGGTTTGATGGAGAAGAAAAATAACAGTAAAAGAATTTAGAGGAAAGAGGGAAAGATCTTTCACATATCACAGCACATAGAGAGCTGTTCATAATCACTTGCAGTTCATCATAGGACAAACTGCAAGTGCAGTTTAAAGAAGAACTCTTCAAAAATGTAGTCAACCATAGTCATACCGCATAACTGGAACTGTGCAAAAAAATGGAAATGTCAAAATGCTATGACAATTTTGTTTTGAAAACGTTCCCATTGGTGTTTTCATTATGATTATGAAGTTTTTAACCAAAATCCCATAAGCTAAATGCTTTGAAACGCCATATTTCATGTCTATCTGAAAACAAATGAGTTACAAATGAGCTTCCAAACATTTGTAACATTATCAATAAACATTCAGCTCGATTGTTCAATTGAGTTTATTCGGTACTCTGCTGCTGCGTGGCGTTGAATTGCTGCACTAAATGCTAAATGCGACTTTAATATCTTATTATTACTATTTTTTTTTCTCGTTAATTTACAACTTTAAATCTCGTAATAGAACTTTTTTTTGGGTGGCCGTAAAACTCTGTTGTAAATAATAAAAATGGTCCTCTGATTTTATTCTCGTCTTTATTTCTACCCTCTCTGGTTAATGTGGGCAGCAAGCCTTCAAACACGGTCAAAGAGAGAACACACACTCGGAGAACACATTTGGAACTTGAACTTATGAATACGGCGACCCACAACAAAATCCCTCCTTGGACGCACGTAGAATACGTGCATGGAACGCAGCAATGTGCCATCTTCTCTTCTGCCGCACCTTAGCTTGTGCACACTGGACGGGGTACGTTTAAAACTGGATGCTTTATGGTTATATGAGGGAGCTTGCGCAATGCGCTCTTGGGCAATCACAACAGCCTATTAATTAAAACTGAGCGTCTTTGCGACAGTTCTATTGACGTTGATTTAAAAGAAAGAATACTTAGAAATCTAAAAATGAAAGTAGTTTTTATTACATTTGTTCTCTTACATAAGAAAAATGTCAGACGTACATGTCAAAACTCAAAAAAGGGAATTTTCTTTGAGGGGGGGGACTTTAATGGTTGACCATGAAACATTGGAAAAAAAGGAAAAACTGGCTGTGGCAGAAAAAATAGAACAGCATTTGAGTAGAAATGTAGGTTTAAATGTTATGACAATCAAGTACAGTCTCGAATTACACAACCACTTGTGATATTGTCCACAGAGGATGGATGCTCTACTAAACTTTCAGAGCAGTCGTGCATCTGAAACGTTTTTAAATACAAGTTAACAAACACTAATGCTCATTTGAAGCTCCTACCATTCAATACACGTTGAATTCACTCTGTTTGTGAAAAGGAGGAGTTAAAGAAAGCTTTTTTTGAACTAATTCTTCCTTAAATCTCCCTGAAGATGATACAAACAAAAATCTTTAAAGGGTTTGTGGATGTTGTAGATTTCTTTGAAGGTTTATCAGGGACCTAGTTAAATCACTTAATCAGTGGTTTACAGATAAAATGTTTATTCTACCACCTTTCTTTTTTCTTTCTTGTTTCCAGCAAATTTGTTAATTCCATCATTTTCAGTCTCCAGGCCCATTTACTTTCAGCCTGTCTGTTAGCACATTTACACATGAGAGTGCACAACTGCACACATCCAAACTCCTATCCTCAACATCTGCTCTGGTTGAAACTCCTTTGAAGCTCCAAATGAGTATGGGGGGGGGGGGGGGGGGGTATGTTTTATGCTCTACATTCTGGACAGTGAAAAAAAAATAACGAACCGCAGCAGTAATGACAGTCTTAATTTTGTTTTCCCAATCTTAGCAGCAGCAGAGAAATCAACCCCATGTCACCTCAATTTGTTCCCTCAAAGACTGAGCAGATTTTTCAGAATTACTGGAAATCACATGTTCATTTAAAAGACCATTTAATCTGAAAACAGAGGGATTGTGACAAAGACTAAATATTATGGGGTTCTAGCAAAATCTCTCTTTAGGCTTAACTTCCCCTGCCACCTTGAACATTCTTGCATTACTTTATTGTTTCATTCGAATAGCTCCCCTACACCATCACCTTACTTTCTTTTTCATAATTTCTCTGCTTGTCTTTTAATGGACTGAATGAACCGAAAGAGATAAAGACATTTTCAGACATACTGCAATTTCCTTTTCCAAACTTTTAGGGCTTGAATCGTTTTTTTTTCTATATGCTTAAGTTTTATTTCCGTTTTCTTGCACTATCTAGTGGATTTTCTACACTAACACACTGTTCAGCAGGAATGTTAACCCATCTCTACTTGAAGCAAGCCAGATTTATACCCGTATCTGCTACTCATGCTGACCCGCCCACACAGCAACCTACCTTTGGTAACACACTTTGTGCTGAACGTGAAGAAATATTTTGGATTTGTGCAATCAGCTCCACTGAAATGCCCACACGTCATGTTACAGTCCTTACAGATTCAGTCCACCGATGCATACACCTATAACTTGTAAGTTTTAAAAGTTGAGTTGTTCTGTTGTGACCACCATTGTAAATATCTGTACAGAAATACAGGAGAACGCCAATCATGGCATCTTGTTTCCTTTAAATTCTTAGTTTTCTGATTTTCTCTTGTGTCAGGTTTTTATTCTTTCAGCTATATAGAATGTACATTTCTATCACGTTGATATATTACCTGTTAGCTTAGAATAGGTTGATGTGAAACTAAAGGCAAAGGAACAGTCATGAATGCCTAGATCTTTTCAGCTTGTTTTCTTGTGATAACAACTTAATAACTTGTTATCATGAGATAATATACATTTTTCCAAAGTATAACTAATTTTCTTGAGATACCAATTTATGTAGATATTGTGAGAAAATAGAAAAACTGTGATTTTTATTGGAGATCTGTGAATGTTGCTTGTCTTCTTCTTAAATGACTGGCTAATCTGATAGTTGTTTCTGACTTTACAACATTAGGTCTGATTTTGACAACTAGAGTAATCAATGGTGGTAGAATGTGATGAATGTCACCCTAGATAATCTTTGCACACATACAGTATAGACCAAATGTTTGGACACACCTTCCCACTCGTTTGAATGAGAAGCTGTGTCCAAACCTTTGGTCTCTACTGTATGCATGGGAACTTTGCAGGTGTTCTTCTTAAAATAAAGAGCAGGGCCTTTTTCACAGTTGTGGAAAAGCAAACGGGTTCAAATGCGCTGAGTTCAGATCATCAGGTCTCGTGTCTTTTTTATGCTTAGTTTATTCATGTCTACATCAGCCGGGGCAGCAGAGACACCTGCTGCCAGAGTTAACACACAATAAGTTGATCAATTAGTGGTGATGTTTTGTTTGCCATTTTAGCCAACATCTCCTTCAAACTGTTTCTTTTTCTACTGCTCTCCAAATTAAGAAAAGTGCATTCTGCTATCCAGAGAAAATGATTTTGTTTTTTTCTGTGATATCAAGTCTTTATCTGGAGAAAAAATATTGTTTTCTTGAGATAACGAGCTAAAAAAATATATATGCAGGCATGGGTGTTCTCGTCTTCCATAAAAGGCTGACTGGTCTAATCAAAAGCATCTCGTTGCTGGTTCCCATGGAGACAGGGCTGCCACCAAGAGATTTTTCTTTCCATTAAACAATTGTTGACTTTATAACATGTTTCATTTTCTGATCTGAAATCTATAAACACTTGGTAACTCTCCATTTAAACACTGGACATTTTCTTGCAAAAAAAAAGTTTGAACCTCCAATTAAAAATCCTCCTCAGTGCCAAGAGTCTTGCTCTATTACCTTTAGGGAAGCACCCAGCTTGTGTCTGTTTGTTGAATGGACTAAAAGAGTGATGTGGGATACTGATTATTCTTTAAGAAAGTAAATAAGGCAAAGAAAGCAATTCTACAGAGGCTATTTTTTTAAAGTTTAGACAAAAGCAAAACTCTTGAATATGACATTGTCACCAGGGACTCATTGGTCACATAAAGACTGTTGTTCCCAATAAAACTATTATTTTAGTCTAAAAGAAAAGCAGATCTTTCATGACACAAACCGCCTGAAAAGCAATGGGAATCATACCAAAGCGGGACAGGAGGGGAAGAAAAAGTAAAAATTGCTTTGAGTTGAAACTAAAGCAGCTGTTACAACAGCTCATATAACAAAGCTTGTATTAGGTCCATGCAATTAATCAAACAAACACAAAAAAGTACCTCCATTTTTTTTCTTATTGCAATACTGTATTGTTAGCCTGCAGGCCATTAAGTCTACATAAAGCCCTTTGTCAAATCCAAAGTACAAGCAAATCTTGAGCGATAGAGAATTTGTAAGGAATAACACTGCCAATGAGTTCATTGACTCAACTAATGCATCTACAAAAAGAATTCGAGTTTCAGAGATTCTACTGCTGTTTTGATTTCTTTTTTTTTTCTACAATTACTGCCTGTTTTATTTCCTTAACAATTGCAATTTAAACTGCAGTAAAACTTCTGCATCTCTGTATATTATTATTATAATCTGTTAATGTGTGATGTGAGATGTGGAGGGCTCTCTCCTCCTACAGTCTGCAAAAACTGCCTAAAACAACTGCCACAATGACCTGACAATTTGCCAGTATCACAATGATACATTCGTCTCTCACTCCATCAGTGTTTTTCACATCTCCAACGCTCTGCATTTGCCCTTGTTTGCAGCAGATGTGCTCTGCAGTCTCACACTTTCCTTGCACTTTGGACATGTTGTGTCGGGGGTCACCGCTCTTGCCACTTTGAGCTGAACAAGTCTAACTTGAGCTGCGCTCTGCAAAATGTCAGACAGGTCCAAAAAAATTGCAACGGGGAGGAAATGTATGCAGTCTCTTACCAAGTGTATTTATCTTCTACATAGTTCACTTCCTCTAAGCTTTTAACACCAGGTCACTAGACAGAAAAATAGGTCAATAAACAAAGGGAGGAGGAGGGGTGGTACCTGGAGAGCTTATTAACAACATAAACGCCAATATGGTCACAAATTCTAAGGTTTTCATATAGTTAAATGAAATTAAGATAAAATTAGATGATTTACTTAGATCCCATTGTTTAGGCTCCATGCTTGTGTTTTATTTTTTTTTAAAGTTTCTTCGACCGGCCACGTCTAATGAAAAGTCTATTTCAACGTGCATAAATAAGCATTTCAGGCTACCGCATATAAAACTCTCGTGTTCACGCATAGCTATAGAGCTTTTTGAGATTGTTTTTGGGCTCTACATACACAGCAAGCGATGGTACAAAGCCCACAGGTTGCAAGTAAAACCAGGTCACACTTTGACCAATCAGATCTGGATGTTGTAGTGACGTACGGATGGTGTCTTTTTTAAAGCCAACTATTTGAACATCAATCACGAGGGGAAAAAGCATGGAACAAGACTTGCGAGATTTGCACCAGTTTGACATCCCCAACCAAGCCTGTTCTAACTGTAGGTGACAGACATTTGCTAGTGAATTTTTTATTATTTTTTTTTATTATTGCAGAAGGAATCATAGGCCCCGAAACTCAACATTTTAAATGTGTAGAAGCAGAGGAGTAAGTCTTACTTAAAAACATTTAAGCTCTACTTTTCAAAGGCAAGGGCTTCAGTTATGGCAAAAATCAAAGGGAATAGCTGGCACCAACATTTTATAAAACGGTCACATCTATCAATGAAAGCCAATCACTACCACCTAACATGAACTCAGCCAACATAATCCTTCTTCTAAAACCAGACAAAGATCCCACTAGTCCTTCAAGCTATCGCCCTATTTCTTTAATCAATGCAGATGTAAAAAATTATCTGCAAAGCACTAGCACAGAGAATAGAAAAAATCACTCCTCACATAATTCACTCCGACCAAACTGGATTCATCAAAGGCAGACACTCGGATGACAGTGTCCGTAGACTAGTTAATATAATAGACTTTGCCACTTTTAAAAACCAGGAAATGACCATACTATCGCTGGATGCTGAAAAAGCCTTTGACAGAGTAATTTGGAAGTTCCTTATTGCTGCCCTCCATAAGTTTGGATTTGGAGAATCATTCATCAATTGGATCAAAATATTATATCACAACCCCAATGCATCAGTTAGAACTAATAAACAGACTTCCAACATGTTTTTTCTTTGAAGAGGAACCAGACAGGGTTGCCCACTCTCTCCTTCTCTTTTTGCTATATTCATTGAGCCTCTAGCTGCAGCAATTAGACAGAATGAGAGTATTATAGGAATAAAAACCAAACACAGCCAACATAAAATTAGTCTCTATGCAGATGACATATTACTGTTTTTAAGTAATATACATTCTGTAAATGAAACAGCAACAATCATTAATGAATTCTCCTCCATATCAGACTACTCCATTAATTGGAATAAGTCTGTTTTATTACCACTGAACAGTAATGCGGAGCAAAGACTCACAATACCAGTCAAATCAGGAAATATCAAATATCTGGGTATCTACTTCTCCCCCAAACTATCAGAACTGGTGCAGCTAAACTTCAGCCCATTCCTGGAAAGCATACAGGACGATCTAACACGCTGGACCAACCTGCCTCTGTCCCTTATGGGCAAGGTAGCCACGGTTAAAATGAAAATCTTACCCAAAGTTAATTATCTCTTCTCAATGATTCCCACACAACCGCCACTAAAATGGTTCAAAACATTAGACTCGTCCATGTCAAGCTTTTTATGGAACAGTAAACCTGCAAGAATTAGTCTAAAAATTTTAAAATCTGCAAAAAGCTGTGGAGGATTAGAATTACCTAACTTCCACAAATACTTTCTTGCAAATAGATTACAAGACATCTTAAAATGGTTAAAAAATAATCCAGAAACCAACTCATGGTTAGACTTGGAACAGGCGTTATGTGGAAAGATCAACCTGTCAGATCTACCATTTATTAGCCAAACAGTTAAAAAACAGGACTGTTTCAAAAGTATTAATACAAATGCCACTTTAACAGCATGGTGGGAATTTCTCAAAATATCATAATCATCAATTCAACCGTGCAAAATCACACCCATCTGGAACAACCCAGACATCCTCATAAACAAAAAAATTATCCACTTCCCAGCTTGGCAAGCAGGGGGTGTAAAACAACTAGAGCACATAATTATTGATAGAAGATTCATACCTCCCCAGGAACTTCAAGACAAGGATGGAATAAATAACTTCTTGGAATATCAGCAACTTAAATCAATCATTACTAAAAAGTTTAAATATAAAGACAACGATCTAAAGCTACCAGATGTAGTTACCACTCTGATTAATTTTTCAATGAATAAAACTCTCTCCAAAATACACAAAATTTTATGTAATATAGATAATAATATATCCCTTCCAGCCTGTCCAGGCTCTCTGGCAGCAGGTATGTGACGATCTATCAGTCTGGCTTAAGGTTTCAATCACAGCTTCACCGTCACTTTGTGTGCTTGGTGACATGAGTGCCATCGATATAGAAGAAGGATTAGTATCTATCATTTTCATAACTCTTTGTATTGCTAAAAAAAACTATTTTAATAAATTGGAAAAACAAGAAATATCTAAATATAAGTCAACACAGAAATCTGCTGTTTGATCATATCAGCTTGGAAAAAATGTCAGCCCAAAGTTCAAGTAACGATGAAAGAATTCAGTCTCTCTGGTCTCCCGTAGCTAACTCCATGACTTATGGGGTGGGGGGCCTGGTCGTCGCTGCTCCTTGCCCTTCTGCCGTGGTTCAGGGTGGGGGTCGGGGCCTCCGGTGCCCGGTGGGGGGCGGTGGGGGCTCCGTTGGTCGGGGGGTCGGGTCCGGTGCCTGGGTGGGGCGGGCTGGGGCACGGCGTGGTCCTCTGGGCTTGGGTGTGCTGGGGCGTGGGGGGGGGGGGGGGGGTCTGGCTTGGCTTGGGGGGTGGTCCCTTTGCCTCTGCTGGAGGGGGGCGCTGGATGGGCTGCCCATCTACACCTGGGGCTGGGATCGGCCCTTCCCTGGCTGTGGGACGGGACGGGTAACCCTCTTGGGACCCCCGGTCGCTCTGGGTGTCATCGGCTGCGGGGTCTGGGGTGGGGGGGGCTTGTCGGCCCTGTTCTGGGGGGGAGGGGGGCCCACTATTGGTACGGGACCTTGGGGGGCTGACAGGTGGGAGTCTCCGCCGAGGCATTCGGCGGTTGCCCTGGCCGGTTGGCTGCCTCAGCCCCGTTTTAGGGCCGGCACTTGGGGGTGGGGGCCTGGACTTGCCCCGGGGGGGGGCGGCGCTTTCTGGCTCCTCTCTCTCTGTGTGGGGTGGGTGGTGCTGGGCCTGGGGTGTCGGCGCCTCCGGGGATGGGGTCCCTGGGCTGGGGCGACCTGGCCCGTATGCTGGGGGGGGAGGGGGGAGGGGCTGGGGGACGGCTGTTTGACCACCGGGGGGACAGTCTACCAGCTGTCCCCAACCTACCCCTTTCTTCATATAACCTCATATTAGGGTGAAGGGGTGGGGGGGTTTAGCCTGCGATGGGCCTTGGGGGGGGGGGGGGGGGGCTACTTGGCAGTGGTACCCCTCCAATGGTTGCCGTATGGAGTGGGCCCCCCCTCTTTCGGGTTTATTTGCACCTTAGACATGTAGGGCCCTTGGTAGGGGGTGGGTGGGGGGGTGCTTGGACATCACTGCCAGCAAGCAGCGGATGTCCTCCTAGCACCCTACCCGCCAATTTTAACCACACCTTAGACATTTAGGGCCCCTTGGTGGGAAGGGTGACGGGACATCACTGTGAGTAATCAGGAGATGTCCCTTCAGTGCCCTACCCGCCAATTTTAACTGCACCCCCCTTAGTACACAAACCCCTGCCCCCTCAAAATATACATTCCAACAAAAAATACACACACATGCACACACACACCCTCACAAACACACACACACGCACACACATTTTGCAGGGAAGGTGGGACCTAGGACCATCTGTCCCCTACCCTGGTGGGGGGTACGGGGCCCTTGGCAACGGCTGCCGTGTCCCCTGGGTGCCGGTTTCCTGGGCCCGGTGGTGCTCTCTCCGCTCGGGGGGGGGGTTCACATTACACCTGAGCCGGGGGTGTCCGTGTCCCTGGGGGTGGGTTCTGGTCCTTGCCCCTGAGCGCTGGGCCCCGCCAAATGTCCAACTGTGGCCGAGCCTGGTCGGGCCATGTTTATAACTCCCCTTGTGGGCCCCCTTTTTCCCCGGGGTGCTCCCTTCCTGGGCGGGGGCGGCTGGCCCCTGCCTTGCTCCTCCCTGGACCAACCGTGGGCCAGGTGGGTGGCTGCCTGGAGTGCGGAGCGGGTCTCCATTGGGGGGTCCTGGCTCGTACCTGGGGTTGGAGCAGGGGGATGCCCAGAAGTCCTGGGTGGTGATGGGGTGCTCGTCTGGGGCTGTGGGTGCCCTTCTCGAGTGGGGCCCTGCGTTGGGCTCTTCTGGCGCGGCGGGGGGGCTGCTCTCCTGGTTGGGCTGGGGCGGCGCTCTCTTTCCCCCGTGCTTCCCTGCTCTCTGGCTCTGGGGGCCTTGCGGCGGTCCTGCTGGTCCTGGCCTGGGTGGCGGATCTGGTCGCCCGGGGGCGGTTGTCCCCTGCCTGCTGCCGTGTGGCGTTGGGGTGTTCCGTCTGCCGCTGCTGCTGCGGCGGGGGTCTTGGTGTGGGGGTGGCTGGGCGCTCCCCCTCCTTCTTTTCACATTCCACCATCCATTATAGAAGAACATAAACACTCACCTGAGCACAGGTGATAGCTCACCTTTGCACTAATAGTTTGTATGATTGAATGAATGAAATAGTTCACACTAGTTGGTTTGAAGGAATAAGTATGCGTGTGTGAACACTATCTGTTTTGTGTACATGTTGACATGTGGACATTTTTGCAGCAAGCAGGTGTGTTGATAACATTTGTGTGTGTGTGGACAGGCCCCGCCCTTTTTGTACTACATTTGAACCTTACCGTAATGATAAACAATCAGTCAACTTGCTGCTCTATGCTGCTTCATGGTCTTATCCCCCCCCCTCCCACTATCACCCTCCTACCCCCCCCCCCCCCCCCTCTCTAACATCCCTCTTTCTTCTTCCCTCCTTTCCTTTTTCGTCTGGTCCAACACCAAAGATTTTCAAACATGATTGAAATTAATAAAGTTTGGCCTCAATTACAAAAGGGGTTTATAAAGACATACCTTTGGTTTGTCTGAAGATTAATAACCCCTGTTGTTAAAGTAAAATATGTCCAACACAAGAGGCCCTCAGTTCTCATATGTCTGCCCAGCTGTTGGACAGGACAAGTTAAAAAAAAATAAAAAATAAATCAAAGGGTTTATACATTACAAGCAAGGAGAAATTGGATTAAAGCTTTGGCATGAGTCTGACAGTACAGAAAAATGTACCTTTGGAACTTAAATCAGGAAAAACCTGCATCATTCAGCCTCTTATGTTCGGGCAGTGAGCGGATTTGACAAGTTCCACTCAACAGCATCCCCCATGTGATCACAGTTCAAGAGCATTGAAAGCTTTTATTCTGTTTTGATATGACTATCACATGTGAAATGAATACTAAAACAAGTAAAATTGTTCTGCACGCCTAGGGTACATTTCAATTTCTCATCGGGTCCTGACCATGAATATTTCAAATATTCCCAAGTGCATATGCATCCATTTAACCACTCTCATTTAGAGCGGACATCTCTTTGCTTTCTTTCCCTTCTGATAATAAAGCTTCTAATGGGATGTTTATTTTGGGAAATTATAAAATTAGTTTAAATAACATGCAGTCAATCTGTTAATATTTTCATCTTGATAAATGGAGTGGATAAAACAACACGCTAGATAAACTTAAGATTACTTTTATCATTTTGGTTTTTATTTTCCAAGTGTTGTCAGATAACATTCCCTTCTGCAGACCTCTAGCGGACTCACATGCAAACACAAACTTAGATTTCTCTGTTCTCCCTCGCCAAAAGACCCATTCAGCTCTGTAAATCCAGTCTGCCCAATCGATTAGCCATCCCCTCAGTTTGCACCTCCCTAATGCTGCAGCTCTGAGAGGCCGCTATGCTTCCCACCTGTTTAGTGCCGATAGGCCGACCCCACACTCGCTACAGCAAATTAGCGTCTGAGTTGCACATTAAAGAGCGGCATGTGAAAAAGTGTGAAAGTCTTAACGAATTAGTGCCAGCGCCTTGTATTATGTTTCCTGTTGATATGTTTGTAGTACAGTTTTGGAAAACAATTCATGATGCAAAAAAAATGATTGTATTTATCTCCCATTAACAACAAAAAGAGCTCAATATGTGGGATTATTACGTTTGTCTCAGCCTTTACTGTTACATTTGACAAACATCACTCGATAGACCAGGATGCTCTCCTCTAGAAAGAATCCAAATTTGAAAATTCCCCGTCTTTTGAGTTGTCCTCAGCTGTAGAAAGTTTAATGTAATATGCCTGTACCTAAGGTAACTAAAAAAGAAGAACTTCTCAATTTCATTCTCGAAGCAGTGAAAATAAATTTGAAGCACATTTTAACATGAAAATTGGTTTTTGGAACCTTAACAAACTGTCAAACATTGTTTGCATAACACATACAAGAGTTTAAAGTAGCTCTTCAGACCGATAAAGATCATGGATCCATCCATAAATCTAACGTATATATCATGTAAAAATAACAATAAATATATTAACATTAGTCCCAACAGGTTGTGGGCCTGGCCAGATGTCCAAGACAACTGTACTAAGCTCTGAAAAACCACACAAACGTTAAAGCATACAGTATAAAGAAATGAAGACAAAGTCAGCGCCATAATTGTGGAAAAACAAACCCTAGATGAAAAATTATATAAAAAAAGAAATTGGTATGAATTGATGGAAAATGATGAATTTTCTTAAAACTCTGGGATTTCAGAGTGAGAATCCAACTTTTTATTATTTTTGCTCTTCATAAACAGGAAACTGGACATTTTTAAGACCAAGAATGGATCCAGTTTTAATTCTAAGACTGCCTTTTCATACAGTCAGTCAGCAGTCATTTGACCTGCTTGCATCAGCGCAAGTCATTTGCATGCAGATTCATTTTTACTGAAAACGATGCCTAAATGAAAAGGTTGTTCTTGTTTTTGCTGCATTTAAAAGATGATTTGGAAAACATTTTTGTCATTTACAAAATTCCTAAATAAAGCTGACAGTTTATACAGTAATTGAGGAAGGAAAATGAGTATAAATTCAATAAACCAATTAACTTTAGTCAGCTTCATTTTTTCCAATAAGCCTTACACTTTAAAATTAGATTAACTTGAAACCTGTTTAAAGCATTCTTTAAGCCATTGAACAGTATTAAAAATTTCAAATGAAAAAACATCAAACAATTTGAATTTGTTTAACCGAGGCGATTAAAACCTATATAAACGTTAAGACAAAAGGTTTTTCTATTTTGTGCGAAGTTTCAAGTCAATCAAAATGAGCACTTATGGTTAAAATGTTTGATAAATCGTTGGACTGATGAATGATTCTGCAAGTTATCAGTGAACAGAAAGGCAGTGAAGCCCCTTTAGTTTCAACAAAAACCTACATTTTAAAGTCAAACACAATGTCTCATTATCAAAAAGCTGCTTTATAAATGAAGAAAAGAGCAGGTTGTGATATTTGAGCACCAGCAGGACCAAAACATCTAAAATTCTGAAAACTTTAAGCACAGCACTCAAAGAACAAAAATCAACGGAATGTAATCAATTCCTGTTTCTCTCTCAAGACATTTAATCCTGACATATTTTACAATAAGTGGACTTTTATAAGAGTTGCCTTATTTGTGCAATGTTAAACTTGCCTTAAATTGATCATAGCATTGTTTGTTATTTTCTGAATATGCAACTAAATGATATTTTCAGGAATTTTTGTTGTGCCTGTAACATGTTGGGCTGCACAGTGGCGGAGCGGTTAGCCCTCTTGCCTCACAGCAAGGAGTCCTGTCCGGTTCAAGTCCCAGCTGGGACCTGAACAGTCACCAATGGGGGGACCTTTCTGTGTGGAGTTTGCATGTTCTACCCGTGCATGTGTGGCTTTTCTATGGGGACCCGACTTCCTTCCACCACCCAAAAACAAGCTTCACGGGGAAACTGGTTACTTTAAATTGTCCCTAGGTGTGAATGTGAGTGTGTCTAGGTGTGTGTGTAATTGTGGCCTTGCTTCAGACTGGTGACCTGTCCAGGGTGTACCCTGCGTTTGCCCATGAGTGGCCGGGATAGGCAGCCCCGTGACCCCAAAAGGGACAAAACAGCTTTAGAAGTTGAATGAATGCAGCATGTCAAATTACAATATAGTCTATTCAATCCTATTCTTTTGGAGTAAAAAGAAAATCACTATAGCTTTAATTACTAAAAAGTACTGATTTATTTAAAACTTTCATTTTATAAACCTAAAGATGTGCTGTTTGTAAAATATCAAAAAAGACAAAATGTCAGATGATCTATACCACAAACTACCAGGTACATTTAATATTGTCGTTTGCACATTTGTGCTTTTGTCTTTGAAATGTTCATCTTTTCTTTCACTACTCCGTTCTATATATAAAAAAAAGCAAAAAGGATTTAAATTCACAAAGTCAAGGCACTAGTAAAAGAAACCTGACAAATGCATTCTTCTTCACACTCTAAGCCTCTCTAGATTGATTGACTTTACGATTTACATTACATTTTTCTCTTAGTACGGTCCTTCTGAAAAATGCACTACCAAACCTTAAGCTGTGTTTTGAAATGTCAAGAGGATTAAAGGCACTGATGAGAGAAGTTGATGTGTTAGGCTAAGTGGCACCTTTGTCATTTCTTTTGCTGCTATAATACTCTGAATATGGATTATTAAAAGTGCTGCGAGGACTGAGAAAAAAAGGGGAGGAGACCTGGAAACATCTGCAGTTTATGAAGGATACAGAGCAAAGGTTCAGATAGATGCTTTTTTGGTCTCGCTGCCCTCAAATGCTCCAACGAAACAGACGGAGAACAAATGTGATTCCGGGCAGACTAACACAGGCGCACACTGTGCCTGTTTCTGCATGACTGCATGTACATGTCAGGAGCTGCTGCAACAGGGGCAGATGGTGGTGGACGGTTACAGGAGTTTGGACATGACTGACGGTTTGTGTTTGAAACCAGTCTGTGGCTGAGGCGTTTGCTGCACATCAGCATTTGGAGGAGTTCTTCAGCAAAAGCAAGAAAAAGGCTCCTCATTTTTTGGGGGGGGGGGGCAGGTTATCCTGCTTTAAATTTTGGTTCATTTTGAAGGTATACGCCTTTACTGGATTCCTTATTTTCTAAATTAAAAAAAATAAAGATTTTTTTGTTTTAAGGGTAACACTAAATACACGTGCCAACAATCTATAATGTGATGAAAAGACAATGAAGTCCACAGACTGAAGAGAAATGTCAACAAAGTATGAAGGAAGGCTCCAGCAGACTGACAGAGATTAAGGAAATGGCTCCACCTACTGTTTAGGTTGGGCTCTATAGTTTGAAGTAAAGGCTCTGTAGAGAAAAAATACTTTGTAAGATAAGAGGAAGGAAAGAAAGAAAAATATTCTCTTTATCATTTATTTTTGGACAATATAAGCCCTTTCCTAATTTAAATTATGTAACATGTTTAATAGAAAAAGCTTCAACACAATTACTGCATCTATTTAATTTAACTATTAAGTCTATTTTTTATTTGGCATCCTTGACTCTTTATCTTTAAGAGATTTTGCCACAAAGCAAATTGTATTATTTAACTAATAGATACCTTTTAAGAGTAGTGGATGCTTATTGTTTGTTCATTTCTATTTCATGGCTGGATAAAAGTTGAGGCAAACTTTCCTGCTCGCTTTACAAATGTTTTTGTAAACCCATCATTGACCTTTTTAGACGGAAAAACAACCCAAACAACCACATGACTTCTCGGTGTACCGGTACATTGAATTGATCATTTTGGTGGAAAAAAACAAGCCTACGTGTTTTTGGATTTCTTGATCTTTCTGTCCCCTTTATGGTCAGATCATCCCAACAAAATGCTGTCTTGTCATGCGAGGAATCTCATGGAGAATCAAAAAAGCAAAGAATCAGGATGTAAAAATTGAAAGATCTAAAGGAATTAAAGAAGTTGATCTATTTTTATTTTTGTGGAAACTGTCTGTCCTTACATTTGTGACCCATGCAGGATCAATCATATGTTGATTCTAAAAATGTATTTTGAGGTTGTAGATATTTGAGCGTTGGGGTAATAGATGTACATTTTTTGTTATTCTGTCTTCCTTTTGGAAGAACTTAACTAACTTTGATAAAATAATTCAAAACGTCTTTGTTGTGATTTCTTTGTCATTCATCATTCCTCTATTACCTTGCTAGTTTTAAATGTATTTCAGAAACTTTATACAATCAGCTTTCTTCAAAGAATGTGCAACTTTGCCTTATTTACAATTTGTTAAATGAGTTCCGCCACATTTGCGACACACATGTGGAAAGGAGAAAGAAGCAAACGGATGCATGGAGGCTGGTGCTGATTTCTGAATCCCCTAAAGCAGCTTCCCTTCATAATAATGACAGTCAGCGCCGCTGATCATCACTCTGAACTCTTTACAGTGAAGCCATGGTCACATGGACATTTTAAACATCTGGAATCTGAAGTCTGAACATAAGTTTTCCTGTAAAAGTAATAAACTTTAACCAAATAAGTATCACCACATTTGCCACTATAAACAGATGTATTGATTGATTTTGACAGGACTATACACCTACAACTGAATTCTGTGTTACTTGAAAGACTGCAGATGCAAACTCTGTAGCCTCTGTCTGAGCAGTATGTGACTGCTCAAATTCTACAGACATAAGTTTGGATTAGTTTAGTTAAGGTTTAAAGACTATTGTAAACACAAATTTTCAGGACATTTTTTTCATAATAGATTTTATACTCTTCGAGGAATCATGTAAAATGCATTAGCTGGACTTGAAAGACCTGAAAGCTACACACAAGCAAATGCAACGTTTTGAAGCCTCTCCTTTGATTTCACCCAGAAGCAGATGGCAAGTTTTGTAATTCCAGCTGTTTTTGAACGCAGCGGAGCTTTTCAAAGGTGAGTGTTTGGAATTCAAGTGGGATCTTTGCAGTGATAGGAACTTGTTTTTTTGTAAATGATCTTCAAAAATATACTTTTTACTAATTTAACACAAAATCAAGCAAATGATTTAGATTCAAAGACACAAATTAGACATTTTGAAGCAGTTTTACATCCATGTACTGTTGATCTAAAAATATAAAATAATAGTCAATGAATAAACCTTCCAGTGAAATTGTTGATTTGCATATGACTTTAAAATGTGACCAGATAAACAATTATTAAATAACTTTTCACTAAAAATGATTTAATGTGTTTAATGCATCCACTAGGCCAGCTATGTGGCCTAGTGGATAGTTTCTGCCCTACGGTTGTGGGTTTGAATTCACAAATGGGTCATACCAAAGACTCAAGACAAAAATTAGGTCTCATTGTTTTCCTGCTTGACACTTACCATTATTAGGGGGAGAAACCAAATGGATCCTTAAGCTGCTGTACCTGCAGCTCATGCTGAAAGCAAATTTGATGCCTAACAAAGATTTTTAAAGTTAGTAGCAGTGACAAACAAAATTACACAGTTTATCCTATTGTTATAGGACCCCTGCTTTAGACTAATAAAGTTAGAAGTGTTTGTATCTTCCTCTAAGACGAAGAAAAAAACAATTTTACATCAGTCACAGGTCTGACGTTTCTCCAGCAGATATTAATATATATATTTTTTACAATTATGGACTCAGTAAAAGTCCTCCATACATGCATAATCCTTCAGATGTAATGATGGGTTGTTTTTTTTTGCTTTTGAGCTAAAAATTGTTGTAACACAACAATGCAGCAGTTTGACCACATGAGGGCAGCACTACACACATTTTCACCTCACTAGAAGCTGTGCAAACATGAATTTCTTCATAAAACATATTGGGAAATATTCTTGACAGCAACAGAGACCAATTCAAACGCAAATGCCATAGATGGAAAACAACAAAACCATACTATGCTTTACAGATAAAAATAAAGATTCTTTTATTTCATAATTCAGAAAACTCAAGACAAAGTTTAATATTTGATCCGAATCAAAGGTTGGAAACAAAAACTGACATCTAAAAACCCCGACAAAATCTGACCGCGACTTCATAATAAAAAGTAAGACTGACATAAAAAGCCAAGTTTCAAAGACTTATCCGGTGTATGTTTTTATATCATCAATGTTACATCTTCAGTCAGTGCTCACTCGCTGTTTGATAAACGCAATCTCTTATTTGCTCAGGATAAACATAGAACCATATATCGGACAGAAAAGTCTTCCCATAGATAATTAATCATAATCATCAAAAAATCACAATACTGTCACTTAAAAAAAGACAAGGTTTTAGATTTATTGTAAATACTTGGACCAACTTCCACACATGCCATGCATCTCTTGTGTGAGGAAGACCTTTTTTCTCCTTTATTATTAAATGTGAAAATCCTTTTAGATTTTTCCTTCTCAGCTTAATCATTCAAACAATCAATATGAAGCATTTTTCTGACACCTAACTCTTAATTTTTGCCAGCGTGCTTTATTGTTGGCAACTCCATACCGCTGGGATTTGTCCCCTTTTGCATCCATAACAGATGGAGCAATGAATAGTCAGTCAGGGTGCTAACAATAAACTCATAAGCATTTATATAACTGTTCAAATGTAGCACCATGATTAAAGTCTGCAGAAATATATGACTTAAAAACTATTTTCAAATGTATGCAACACTGAGGGAGAGACCTTATCAGTTCGATTTTAAGTAGCATACAGTTAACTGATGACTCCTAAAGTTCATTTAATTTATCATTTAAAGTTCAGGATTTTGCCCAAATAAATTAGTACATTTCTTTAGACACAGCCAGATTCACACACGTTTCTGTCTTCCTACCTTATTGTAATACTTTCTTTGAAAAAAATCAAATCATTTTATATAAGGAATGAATTGAATCTGAAAGCAACCCGCCTTTTTGAAGTTACCTATGTGCTTTATAGTTGTGTAATAAAGCTGACTTGCCGAGTAAGAAAGAAAAGCTCTTCATCTCTGTGATTCCACAATTGTAAAATGAAAACATGAAGAAATTCTTCAAAATTCCCACAATTTAGACACTTTTTTTTGAGAATTGAACTTGAAATTTGCTGACTGCAAAGTGAAAAAAACGTGTTTGTCACTTTGTGTGACTGAACTCAGCAGCAGCTTTGAACCACATTTTCTCCACCTCTTTTTTTCCGAGTTTCCAAAGCTTTTTAAGAATGCCAACACCTTTCCTGGATGTAATCATTAAATACTCTGCATTTTCTGGGTGCAGAGTCACGGAGTAGCGAGCTAAGACCAAGGACTGGCAGAAGCGGGACATCACCAGCAGATAAAGGCAGTCTTTCTCCATCTCATTGAGCGGAATGACACTTTCCCAGCCGGCAAGGATAGGTCCACCAACCTGAACGGGGTCAGGGTGCTCCGTCATCATGTACATTATAGTGATGGCAAGCTCATGGATGTAGTAGCCATAGTTCATGTCCCCAAAGTCAAGGATGCCAGAGATCTTGTAATCACCATTCTCATCAGCTTGCACAAGCACATTTAGGTCATTGAAGTCACCATGATTGATGCCTTAAAAGAGATCAACAAAACGCTGTACTTAATTAAAGATACAACCTTTTCCTTCAAATCAAGGTTGAATGAATAAAAAAGCAACATTCAAAGGTAACAAATCTCCTAAAATGATTTTACCGTAAAGATAAAAATGAAAAACAACATGATGAACAACGGGAGAGATAAAAATGCAGGAATATCTATGTTTAATGTCAAGAAAGAAAAGCCTTACTAGTAACTGGAGTTGAACATGTGCTGCAATCTGAACACGGAGAAAAGTCTTAAAAATGGAGGCACCTCTCACCCTAAAAAATGTAGAACGTCTGGAAACTGTTATTTGTTTTGTAATCTTACAGATGAGTAAAAGAAAAAACAAAGATAAAAATAGGAAAACCCTTACTGATGTAAAAGGTTATGAGTAGTGATATGATCTAAAAATACTTCAGGAGTCAGACCAAGGACAAATACCAAAACCAGAGTAAAATATTCTTAACTACGGCTCTAAAGCATGTAGTAGTCTTGGTGAGTCGTTCAGGCCTTTGAAAACCAAAGAGGTCTTCTACAGAAAAGTTGTAGTGCACTCCTGCCGAGTTAGGTTATATGAGCAAAGCATCACTACTATCTTCAGGAAACTGATGCACTGAAGTCTTGTTTTTTTATCCAAAAATATAGGCTATAGCAGCAACCAGTCCAAAGGTAATTCCATTGAGTTTAAATGGGTTACTATCAGACACTCCACAATGTCAAACAGCAGGTACTTCTGATGTGATGTAATAATGGGTTGGACAGGGTCCTCTACCAAAGACTGCAGGGCTCAAAAGCAATAAAAAGATTTCCAAAAGTTGACGCAGCAGCTTTAGCTGTGATATGAAAAAAACCCAAGGAAATTGTTAATTTATTATACTTAATAGAAGTTCCCCTCCCAGTGGAAAAGTAATGCAGCTTGATCAAAATCTAAAGTTCTGACCTGAGTGTTTGAACGCAGCTAGAACAAATGTAACCTCAGGTTTTGTGTTACAGTACTGGGATCATACTCACATGTGCGGAAGTGGCAGCGTTTGGGTTCTACAGATGTTTTGTAATGATGAATAATAGACTTTACAAGCTCCTGCAGGGGATCTCCATCTAAAGGACCAATGTATGCTTCTAGGAGGGGCACATTTGACAGACTCCAGATGAACCCCTCCCTCTGCAGAATGCTGATATTAGGATGTTCCATCTGATCAGAAAGATAAACATGTAATGGTGGTTTAATACTATTTTAACAAGCTTAACACAGTAAGAAGTCAGTCAATAACCACCATGTTTTATAGAATCAACGCAGACAATGAATATTTTTTATGGAATAATATTGATAATATACCTTTTGAAGAACTGTGTCCATTGTTGCTGCCATTTTTCCAGCTTCATATAACAAGTTAGGTATTAGAGGAACTTTAGAAATGGTGACTCCAGGTAAGTAAGTCAAGAGACGCACCAAGTATTTCTGTAAGCCAAAACCACAATCTGCCAAAAGAAAAGAGTAGATGAAATTTACTAGGGCTGGGTGGATAACATTGATTAATCGATATGAATCGCTCCAAGCTCAATAGATCAATAATCGATCCATTAAAGTAGAGATCGATCTTTTATGCCTTTCCTTTTCCGGTGACCTAGCGTTACTCTTGTGAGATTTGCCGAGATCAACCTTTAAAACAATCAAGGTGCACTACTGTAAAATGGCTAGACAGTTTACAAAATACAATTGGAAGGGTCATGGAACATTACTACTATATATACCGCTACACCTACAGTGTAACACTGTTAACAGTACAGCAGTAAAGCCAAAGTCCGCTAGCTTGATGCTAACGTATAATAGAATTTCCCATAGGACGGCTAACACTAACGCCCGGTCGATCTAACATACATTGCTGACTAACTGAAAAGCTCTTTGTAATCACAGGTGTGAATTTTCAAACTCTTTTTAAGAAATATTTGTCAAAAGTAACCATTTCTGGTCTAAAACCCCATTGTTTGCTCAAATCCTCTGGAATAGAGTGTGATGCACATTTTTGCTTACCCAGTTTCTCCTTTTGAGTAACAAGGTATGGTGTTAACAATCTCATTGGTTTATTATTTTATTAATACATTTTACAGTATCTTAACTGTATCAGAATAATACAAATATCTTCAAAGCATATATAGATTATTAATGTATTTTTATGCAATTTTGTTAATTCAAAATTGAATTTAATCGGATCGAGTAAATCGAAAGAACTTTTAAAAATCGTGAATCGAATCCATCCAGGCTCCGGTGAATAGAATTAAATCAATTCTAGAAATCATCACGTAATCTGTGCGGCCAAAATCCACATTTCTGCAGTGCCTACAGGTGATTTAACCCAAACCCTGCCCTAATTACATGCAAATACTCACTTATTTAATTTCTGTGCAATTACTCTTAAGTGGTCTACCCTACTCTCACTACAACATTGTGAACATATTTTTAGGCATATTAAAATGCATCTTTAAAATGAAGTCCGTTTATCTTTCAGTTGCCTCGTTTTTCTTGTGTTCTGCTCTTCCTCATACCCATTTCTTCCAGACTTATCTGTTGTCCTGAGACGGTGGGGAGGACTGTTTGAGCGGGGAGTCCATTCTGGCAGAGGAA
Source organism: Oryzias latipes (assembly GCF_053564925.1). Lineage (NCBI taxonomy): Eukaryota > Metazoa > Chordata > Actinopteri > Beloniformes > Adrianichthyidae > Oryzias > Oryzias latipes. The sequence continues at coordinate 14,866,255 of NC_136240.1, forward strand.
GGACATGGCGTACGTCTGCACCTCAGTGATGGCGGGGTTCTTGCTGTCTTCTGAGTTCATGATCTTGAAGACATATTCCCCACCTTCCACAGCCGCCACATAAAAGTTCTGGTCGTCATAGCTGGGTAAGGAGCGTATTTCTGAAGATGTCAGCTTGTAAAGTCTTTGCAAAATCTCAGACACCTGAGACTCACTGAACTCTGGCTTTGCATGCTTCGGTGGCATTTTTGCTGGAAATAAGCATACCATAGAAGACAAAGGGTTTGCAAAGATAAAAAAATAAAATAGATATGTAAGGTTTCAAAAACCTTTTGCAATTAATGCACATTTTTGATTTTGTTTATTTTGTCTTTTTTGTGACGAAAAACAAGGGATATATAATTTGGAGATACAGCTACAGAAAAAAAAACTAAGTTGTATTATTCAGCATTCATTTTGAAGATTCATTCAATGATTCATTTGCGTTACTTAGTTACTACTAAGCTAGAAAAACACATTAGGCTAGCTACAACAAGAAGAAGAAAAACCGCAAGATAAAATAACCGCATGGACAGATCCATTAAATGAGCTAGTACAATAAACTAAATGTAAATTTAAAAAAAAAATACAGAAAACAGACATAAACTTACTTTAAAATACACGAAATCGCAGGAGTAGCGATGACAAAGTTTGCCTGCATGGACTTTGGCACACCGGATGTTACGACACATTGAACGGAGCGAGAGTGAAAAAACCTCTTACGTCCGGTAGTTATTTCAAAATAAAACCACTTGAACGATAACTCAGAACGACTTATCTTAACAAGTGAAATGTGTGCACACTATTGTTAGCATTTAAATAAATAAATAAAAAATTTAATAAATAAACGCTTCACTGACAACAACAATCATTCATTCATATCCTCTACAGCTGGAGTCGTCCATTTGACAGAACTTTAGAAAAACAACATGTCTTCTTAAGATCTATTCAACTTTGACACAAAAATGTTTTATATAAAAATAATTACGATGTAACCTATCAACAACAACCACAGGCCACACAACCATTATTCACTTTTGGTGTAAAGACTGAAAAATCATTTATTTGTTTTATTTTGTTACAGTTGTTCTAATCGGATATTAGAATGAAATGGAACATCACAAAAAAGATTTGTTGTTAGTTTTTATTCATTTTTTTGTTTTTATTTCAAATAGAAGTAAAATAATAAACCATTCTCAGATCTAAATTAGGCTCTTGTTCCAAAAAGGAATGCAAATTAATTTTTTGAAAAACAATCTGACTTACACTGGAACATCTAGAAACAGGTTTTTCATCTATAAAGACAAAACAATAACATTTATGAATTAAACATTACATTTTTTTATCTATTTTGTGAAGTGGCCGCTTTCTTTAGCTGTCAGCTAGAAGTTAAAAATGTGTTTAATAATGCAAAGTTATCATCTATTTTTTTCAGTGAACTGCATAGACACAATTGGTGCATAAAACAAACATTTATTCATATGAATTAAAAAAAAGAGTAACAAAGAATTTTTTTTTTTTTTTAATATTACCTTAAACACAAATAATCTAAAATAAAGTATTATTAATCATTTTTTAAAAGTGGCACAAAATACAAGCGGCGGTGCAGCGGTAGGGCGGCCGACCCCTGATCAGAAGATTGCAGGTTTGATTTCCGTCTTGCCAACCTCTGTGTTAAAGTGTCCTTGGGCAAGACACTGAACCCCAGCTTGCATCTGGTGGAAGGTTGGTGCCATTGTTCTGCAGAGGTGCCACCACCAGCGTATGAACGTGTGTGTGAATGGGTTTGTGACTGTAAAGCGCTTTGGGCCTTCAAGGAAGGTAGAAAGCACTATACAAGTATACGCCATTTCAAAGTTTTAAGATAAACTAGCATATAGTGAGAAAAAAAGTTGACAATGTTTCATGAACACATTGTGAGCTGTGCACACATTCACACTGTGCAGTCGCTATTGTGCAGTTGTTTTTTTGCATTGCATTTCAATCATGTTCGTGTATAGTGGCTGATATACACAGAACGGTTGACATGGAAACATGTTTTACCCAGCGCATTGGGTTTTTTAATTATTTAAAAAAGGTGAAGCCACAAAGCAAGTGCTTGTGTATTGCTCTTAAAATAGATGCTATTATGTCTCACAAATTGAAGGCATTTACTAAAATCTGTCCAACAAGTTGCCTGAGGTCATCCTTAACAGCCTGACGAAATGTATTTTCTCACATCACCAGCAGCAAAGGAGGAACAACAGCATCAGCTGGTCAAGCATCACCAAAGTTGTCTTGTTCTTGCTTGAGTGGCTGCCACACATAGAGAGAGGGTTTTTATCATAATCGCCTTCCCCCTGTCTTATCTGTAGTAATAAGTATGTACTGAACACATATTTCAATTAAAATCTTGCAGTAGTTTTCTGCTTTAAAAATAAAAATTACAGCTTTATATTGAAAAATGTCAAGCAGCTTCAAAGTCTTCTTTCTTAGTTTCTTAATTGCCACAGAATGCAACAAAAAAATTGTAAAAGTGCAATTAAATTCAAATACTGTATGTCCAGAGCCATAACGGGAGCTTACTGTTTGAAAATCCTTTCATCCCATACAGATATTTCTTTCCGTAAATGTAATAAAATGTCACTTCAAACTGAAAGAAAAAATTTCTTCTTCCTTTCTCATACAAAAGTCTCCAACAGTGAGCCGTGACCATGACCACAAATTCTTAATATCTTCCTTTTTAGCTCTGAATTTGGAAGAAAACTAAAAGCTGTTGGTTCGATGATTAAAAATCAAATTCTAAATTTAGCAATATAGTCATTTCAAATGTGTCTACACACCACTCGTTAGGGGAACTCTTCCCTGTGACAGACACAGATTATTTGAAAGTACCTTGTAGGATGTATTTTATTATAGAAACAGTAGTGTTTTCATTTCCTTTCTGAGTACACAGCAGAGATGAGCTCCAACTAAATCACACAACAGAGGGAAGATTATGTGAGAACAACAGCAAAAAAAATGTATTTCTTGCTTCAAACTCAGCTGGAGCTTTTCAGCAGACAACACACTTGGCATGTTTTCTCAATGCCAATATGTTTCCCCTTGTTTTTCAGTATATATATATATATATATATATATATATATATAGTAGCGTATATCTCTTTTGTGTCCCTCTTCTCTTTTTTAAAATTACATTGTTGAATTTACAACTAAAAAAAGTAAGTATAATTGTACACGTTTTTTAATATAAAATTCAATTTGTAATTTATTTATTTAGAATTTGTTTTTGTCAAAAGGTAAGAATGAATTGCACCTGTTTATTTTTTCATCCATAAACTAAAATAGAATCTGTTTTTGGTCATGATCTCAAACAAGAAATTGAACCTTCAACAGAAACAAAAAGTTGTGCAAATATCCAATGAAAGTTCAGACTCAGGGTGTATTCAATGTATAATGTAAACAAAGTAGGATGGTAGCAACCATGATGATGAGACACAGCAACTCATTTAAATGTGGTCAGATGAATGCAGTCTCATTAAAACAACTTTTAATGGGATGCATGTTGTTTCTCACACTGTTTTCCTGACGATCTGTCACAAACACTTGACAGTATATCTTCTCAGCCATTGTCGCCACAGTAACCGCCTTCCAGCATGCCTCCACCGTAACAAACTGGCAAAAGTAAATGTTGAACCTGACCTTGATATAGATGTTCAAAATTGGTCAGTGAACTATAAAGTTTGAATAGTGAACTATCCTAACACTGATTACAAAGCACAGGACTTCCATAATTTCTGCCTCTCGTTGTTTTCCCATCGTGCGTATGTCCTGGCCAATGACTGAAGAGATCTTTAGCCATCCACTTTTGTTTCCAAGCTTTGGTTCGGAACATAAATGTCCCATTGAAAGGCAGTCTGAATACAGAACGAGTGCAAGGTTCAGGACTCAACAAATTAAGCAGACTCGGTCTGGACCAACTGACTTTTCAAGTCTGAATACACCCTTAAATTATATTAAAGTAGTAAAGGAAATGAAGAATTTTCCATAAACAGATGTTTACAAACTTTAATGAACAACTGTTGTACCAAAGATTCAACGAAAATAGTTATAGATAATATAGCATTAATATAATGTAACATAAATATCAAATAAATAATTATAACAAGCCTGTATAAATATAATATGAATAATTTTGATGAAATAAGTTAGAATTTCTTTAAATCCTTTCAAGTTGAATGATATATTTGTGTGGAATTAGTAATTAAACAGTCCCAAACAGAAGATTCTTTAATGCACAGAAATTCGACTTTACCGTCAAAACTTTATTCCCCTTCTTAAGTTACTGCTTTAAATGTCCTTATCAAACTAAGTTGATACTGTGAAGTGACTTGTCCCTCCTGTGGTCACATGTTGTTGCCTTCTTCCCTAATTTGATCATTTTCGTACATGGAATCTCAAATAAGATGATGGGTTTTACAAAATAAAATCCTTATTCGTTTAGGCAATTTGCAGGAAAAATTGGACTCTTCCTCTCAACGTGTATCTCCCAACTATAACCCTCATTTTTTGGATACATTTCTTTGAAGTGGTCTTTTCGCATGACCTTTTCTAATCTGTATGATCAACGCACCTGTTTCAGCCAGCATTTTCAGAGGGTCTTTGCTTGTTGTTTAGGGGCTTTATTCGCACATTTCTTACCAAACCACGTTCTTCTCTGGGACACAAAAGCCGTCTCTCTACAAAGTGGTGTGTGCTCCTAAAACCCACGCAGCAACACGGCCACCACTTAATAAATAAACAGAGGCCAATTACATTTTGCAGCTGCATGCAGAGGCCATATAAGTACACTTGTCATGTGTGTGATGATAAGTGGTCCAAAAATTACTTGTTTTTTTCTTCTATTTATTTATTTTTTAATAATGACCACCAAATGGTTTGGAGGAGAAAAACTAGGCTTGTGCCTCAGAACAACATCAGCTGTGATTCAGTGTCTTTCCACATTATTTTCTGAAAAAATATGGATCTGGGTATCAGCGGATGGACCAGAGTTGTAGAGTTCCATAGATCCTGGTGTTTTGCTTGATTTTTTTTTATTCACCCATGATATGTTGAGGCTCTTGTTGCGTTCTAGCACATGCCCGAGAGCAGTTCTTGATCCCGGACCAGGGTCCCCTTAGGTTTATTCAGACATCCGCATTATAAGGGGAAACAAACTCCGGTTCGCTCTAAGCGACCCAAATATGTCCAGTCTGAATATACCCTAAGACTCAAGCATTATAATGTGGAATTCTCACACTAAAATTAGAGCCGAACAAAACAAAAATGAAAATGTACTTCTTCTTTTTACATTTTTTTATTCTTTAACTTATCCTGTTCAACAACAGGTTAAAAACGATAAAACCAACCCCCCACAGAAAAACAAAATTAATGTATACCCCTGCCACAATTTAGCCAATAGGGGGCTAATAAATACAGAGGGTTGTGTCAGGATTAACTTTGATGTAAAATCTTCACAAAACCAAATATAGATCAGACCTTTCGGTGCTGTTTACGGATAGCATGCCGGTGGAAATTGGACTACTGTTGGTCGAAGGAGGAGAGGAGGAAGGCTCGTTCAGAGGAAGAGAGAGAAGAGGAAAGTCATGAGTGTTAGACTGAGAGTTTGGTTGCTCCATCCTTGTTGAGATGGAAAGAGAAATGGAGTAGGAGTTATCTTAAAGGAGAAGCTGGTTAGGAGTGTTGTGATGAATCTGAAGATAGAAATGGAAGGTGTGACCCTAAATCTATATTTAAAGTTACCACCTCTTTTTGTAATAACAAAACAAAATCTTGGTCATCAAGATTTTCTGATGTAACAAGGTAAATCTTTTTAGGTCAAGTTGACAAAATCCTGTATAAGTCTAAGACCAGGATTGTGTGTGTGTGTGCGTGCAACTCAATTTTCATTTTGGTTGTGGGCAAGAAGTGAACAGAAGTCACAGAAGTGTTCAGCTTCTTCAATGAGAGACTTCACAGCAAAGAAATTCAAAGTGAAGTGCTGTTGGTTCAGGGTCCCTTTAAAATTGTGACACCAAGAACACAAAATAGCTTTTGTCACAGGTAAAAGGGTTTGCATCTGATTAGACATGCAATGGTACACACAAATGGCCCCGTCAATATCATTTTAGCCATTGAATTGATTAAAAAGACCATGAATTATGGATATAGCGCAACAAGATGCATACCGCCATAAAACGACTTACTTCATTGTTTGAGAACTTTTTATGAAACTGCTTTGAGTGCTGCTAATTACTTCATTATCGTGTCCTGTTCCATTCCACACATAGCTGAGAGATCTGAATAAATATTAAATTAAGGGTGAAATAACTGAAGTACAGCAGAAATTCAGAAAACTGTATTTTCATTGCCATCTGGTCGCATGAATTAGCCACTCCTGCAATCACTTTTTCACTAATAACTAGCTATTAGTGAAATCATCAATCAAGACTGTGTTGTTGTTTTTTTGCTGATATCACACTGTTTCTACGCTTTAAAGCACTCAGCCAGACATGTATCCAAATGCTAAAATGAAATATTGAAAAGGAAGTCTATGCAAAAAAGAGGAAATTCATGAAGCAACTATGAAACATGAAAAATATGATTGACAAGAATAATCTGGTAACTCCAACAACCGATTCTTGGCCGCAGTCCATCCCTCCACTGCCATCTCAGCTATTACATTTGGCACACCCTTTAATAATAGTATGTCTGTCATACCACATTTCATTTATTCTATGTATCACTATTCCACATACATATTATCATTTTGAGGAAAAGAATTACTTAGATACGATTTGGGAGCTGACCACAGCAGAATGTAGGAAGACAGCTCAGCTATATCAATAGTTCTGAAAATAATGTGTTTGTTTGGTGTGTATCATTCATATTATCACTCAAGTATACACTTTGTTTCATTGTTTTTTGTGTTTTTTAGATTCAAGCATTGAATTTTCTTGAAATTCTGTGTAGTTTCTTTTTATTATATGCATCTATAGTGTTAATGTCTGTGTGCATCTTGAGCAGAGCTTCTATTTTCATTGTATGCAGATCTACAATAAAGGCAAACTAGTCTAGCTCAAACTTATTTATTGGTTGTGATGGAAGTCTGCATGTTAGTACTTTCCAAACTACATATCCAGTCAATTCCGATTGTCAAACCATCCTTTTTATAACTGAACAAAGATTAATGGAAAAAAAATCATAAATATTAAATCATGACTTCATCATAACATCTATGACGGATGACAGTTCATATCGTTAGCCTTAATAAAAAATCCAACAATTCAACAACGTTTTCCTGTACCTGCCTTTAACATGCCACAGGAATGCTTTTAATGTGGAAATATGATTAGATTAAAACCCATTGTATAAATTTAAAGTTCTGGAATAATGAAGTGTTTCTTTTATATCCACAGCACAGATGAATATGGCTTGAAGTATGAGTGGAGCACTGTTGAGAAACATTTAGGCACACATTCTTCATGTTCTCAAACTCTGCCAGCTGTGATTCACATTTGTCACACTGCAGCTGACAAGGAGTATGATGCAAAATCAATGCGAACTAAAGATCCTCCATATGGTGTTTACTTTGACTACAACTATATTCAAAGGTTTGACTTACTTTAAATACCAAAAAATGCTTTTTTTTAATGTTATTTGGTGTTAAACTGACACCCTCCATATATGTAATCATTCATGATTCTGTAAACTGAGAATATGTTGACAGCTTTAGACAGTAGAAAAGCTAATTGCTACTCATAAGTACTTCACACAAATGAAATCTTCCTTACTTGTGTTCTTGCTTTCACACCACTGATGAAAAAACAAGATTTATTAAGTTTTATGAGACTAACCTTGATAAAGCAGATTTTGTTAGAGTGAAAGGTCAGTGTGATCCCTCATTAAAATGTATCGGTGTTGTAATGTGTAGAATACCATCTGTTCTGGGGATATTTATTATTCGTGAAAAGAGAAATGTCATGTGAAACTAGTGAGCTATTTAATTATTAACTCTTTTTGTCCGCCTCTGACAAACTTTAAATAAGGATGAGTTTTTGTAGAAAATGTTTGATGAAGATATTTAAAAAAGGTCAAACTGATCACCGACCAGGAAACCCAGCTCTGTTAAGCTGCTTTTGCCACATATTCAGAGAAGCTTGTATTTGATAAAGCTCTATCTCAACACTGCCTAATAGCAAATAACTTATCTACCAGAAATTCAGTTAATAAATACGTCAAAAAAACGTCAAAGAATACATTTTCCAAAGAACATTATATGTTTTCCTTTTTCACGTGTTACAACATCTGAATTTTGCTATTTTTGCTGTTGCATGCATTTCATTTACGGCAGATATTGCTTTGTGTGCAATAAAACCGATGCTACAGGTCTCACAGGCTCATCAAACTTGGACAACAGAAGATCCGAAAAACATTGCCCACTCAGATGAGTCTCCTTTTCTGCTGCGACATTCAGATAGTAGGGTCAGAATTTGGCGTTAGTAACATGAAAACATGGATCTATCCTGCCTTGTATCAATGTTTCAGGGTGGTGGTGTTATGGTGTGGGGAATAATACTTAGCACACTTTGCCCTAACAAAACAACAACATACATTGTTACATTCTTGTAACTCATCAAGTATAAGAAACATCCTGGTGCACTTTGGTACCATAATAGTTGCATCATACATTTCTAAACAAAAGCAAATTTTTAAACAAAACTCTGATTTTTATGTAGGACAGGAGCCAGAGTCTGGTAGCGTAAGTCAGTTACACCGCACAAGGAATAACAATTTGGCATAATGAATGAAAAACAAATATCTGCTCTGCAGGATGACCAAACTGAAGTTTAGAAGTGTCGACATATTTGGGGCATCTGCTGTGCAGAGATTATTTGGAACTTTCCTTGTCACTTTGAATTTTTGCCTCCTTTTTTCTAACTGTGATTTCTGAAGTCAAATAGAGAGCAAAGCTTTTACTGTTCCTCCTTGTGACAGCACAATCCAGTGTGATTACTGTCAGATTAAATGACTGTTTTCAATTTATTGTGTGACATTTTCCTTAAAAAATGTTAGCAAAGCAGAACAGAGGAAATAAATGGCTAACAATATGGTGAAAATTACAGAAAAAAAGACTTGAAGTTTAAAATTCACCAGGGAATAAAATATAAAACTTACAATTAATTCAATTGGGGATTTCTTTCTCACTCATGATATTAAGAACTCAAATATCTGTGCCATTTGGCATACGGGAAATTAGGTAATTTAAGAATTTTATTTTTTATGACAGCAATCAAAGAAAATTTAAATGTATTATTTAATTAACCTTAAAATGGCAATCTCACACGTAGGAAGAAATCCTTTGCAAAGGATTAAAAAACTTGAATCCTTGAATGCAAATAATCCAACAGAAGAAACACAGAAGGAATTAAGAAACTATCGAGTTCAATTAAACACTATAATAGACAAAAATACACAATTTTTAATTCAAAGATTAAGACAAGAAAAATGTCACCATGAAAATAAATCAGGTAGATACTTGGCTAACCAAATTAAACGAAATAAAGAAAGAACAATGCTCTGTACTTTAAGGGACTCAGCTGGGAAGCTGACAACCTCACTTTCAAGAAATTAATGAAATATTCAGAGAATATTACATAAACTTTTGCCCCTCTACTAATAACACTGGACAAGAAGCCATCAAGTCATTACTTAATAGTATTGAGTTTCCTCAACTCACTAAAGAACAAGCACACAGATCAAATGAATCTTTAACAGATAATGAACTGGTAACTGCACTTAATGGCATGGAAAATAATAAATCTCCAGGACCGGATGGCTTCCCTGCTGAATTCTATAAGCACTCTTTGAATATCATATCTCTATTATTCATCAGAGCAATTACAGAAATAAAACAAACCTCAATACTTCCAAAACACATGAATACAGCAGTCATCTCTCTGCTTCCAAAGCGTAATAAAGACCAAACCCTCCCATCAAATTATCGCCCAATCTCTCTTGTTAATGTAGACTTAAAAATCATCAGCAGAGCCTTAGCTTACAGGATTGAAAAAGTAACCCCCCATATAATTCACCCAGATCAAACTGGTTTTATTAAGGGAAGACATTCCTCTATAGCAACACACGCAGACAGTTTAATTTAATACATCATTCTACTTTGCAGCAAGAAGACACCATCTTAGCTACCTTAGATGCAGAAAAGGCTTTTGATAAAGTCAACTGGACCTTTCTCTTTAGTGTCATGAAAAAATTTGGTTTTGGGGAGCCTTTTATTAACTGGATTAAGACTCTCTACAACGCACCTTCAGCCACAATAACTAATGGTATTATATCACAGAGCTTTACGTTGCATAGAGGAACTAGACAAGGATGTCCAGTCTCTCCTTCCATATTTATTGTCTTTATTGAACCATAAGCAACCTCAACATAATCGGAATCCAGACATCTCTAGCCCACCATAAAATTAGTTTATATGCTGATGATGTTTTATTGTTTCAACAAAATCCTCAGTCATCATTACAAGGAGTTATACAATTAATTAATCAATTCTCAAAAAGTGCAGATTACTCTGTTAATTGGAACAAATCAGCTATCCTTACGCTGAATAAAACTAAGTGGGAAAATACAGCCCATACATCAGCTATTCCAGTATGCAGAACTAACATCACCTTTTTAGGTATTAAAATCTCTTCAGGGGCCTCAGAGCTGGTTAGCCTCAACTTAACCCCTCTCTTGAAAACAGTAAGGGATGACCTGCAACGCTGGGTAAATTTACTTATCTCCATCATAGGCAGAATAGCAGTAATAAAATGACAATCCTTCCTAAAATAAATTTATTTTCAATTATTCCTGTGCAACCTCCTCGCAGCTGGTTGAAATCCTTAGACTCAATCATTACAAAATTATAATGGAAAAATAAAACACCCCAAATAAAATTAGCCACCTTACAAAAACCCAAATCTCAGGGAGGCTTAGAAGCTCCTAACTTTTCCTTTTAGTCGCTAGCTAACTAGCTGCAATTTATCTATAAATGGATCAATCCGAGTCAGTCAGACACCATCTGGTTAGATAGTGAAAAATAATTGTGCAAAGAACTCCAAATGTCAGACATCCCATTTCTCAGTCAATCTATCAAGAGTCATCTATGTCATAAAGTAATAACAATACCTTCTACTCTCATTGCCTGGTTGAAATTTGATAAAAAATTATAAACACAAGTCTATTATTATTATTATTATTATTATTTTCTACACCAATTTGGAATAATCCAGATTTTTTAAGCAATAAAAAAACGATCAATCTACACACCTGGGCTAGTAAGGGTATTAAACATCGCAAACATATTTTTAATTCCAGTGGTCTAATAACTTTTTCTTATTTTATCCAGGAATAAATCCTGGAATCCAGTCAATTTTTAGAATATCTACAACTTAAATCATCAATTGAAGCTAAAATTTCTGCAACTACAATAAATCTAGATCTTCCACCTGCAGTGACAGATTTAATAAAAAAATAACCTCAGGAAAGAAAATTCTCTCTAAAATATATAAAATAATTATATTCTCAGATGAGTCTTTATCACTTCCAAAAACAAAGAGGGAAAACGATCTTTCTATTGCTGGTAACATTGAGTTCTGGGCTCATATATGTAAAAAACATCTATATCATAACAAAAAAATGAATTTACAACTCATACAATACAAAACCCTCCATAGAATTCTCTACACAAGAGAGAAAATGTCAAGAATGGGATTTGAATCAGAGATCTGCCCATTTTGCACTCAAAATACCCCAGACACATATATAACTTGGGACTGCACACCCATTAAAGAATTTTGGGAAAAAATTACCCAAACTTTATCTACCTTTTTGGCCTGCCTCATCCCTTTATCACCTTCACTGTGTCTATTAGGAGACCTTTCTGAACTATCAAATTTGAATCTGGACCCGTCAGAGACTAAATTTATTCTTGTAGCAATAACAATTGCTAAAAAAAACATCTTTATTGGCTGGAAATCAAAGAACACCATAAACCTGTCTATATGGAAAAACTTGTTTCTTGAATACATTTCTTTAGCCAATTAATTACCTTTTTCCACTGACATGACCGAACCACTATCTGTATGGTCAGCGCTCACTGAGTTCCTAAACGAATATAAAGTTTAATCTGAGAACCAAATACGTGACTGTCTTAACCCCTATGGTGTGTTGTTTCCCCGCCTTTTTCCTCTACAATACCCTGTTCATCTCATTTGCAGGCGTCTGATGGTTATGAGTAATTACTCTCAATATTTTTATTTCTATTCATTATTATTATTATTTATTTATTTTTGTTTTTATTTTTGTAATAATGACAAGATGATTATTTCTAGTGTGGGTTTCATATTGGTTACTGCTATTGAGTTTTCTAGTATCAAGAATATAATGAATGCATAGTTATATATGTCTCGAGCCTTTCCTATCTATCCATATGAATCTCTAATAATGTATCCCTAAATATGTATAGTTAGCAGAATGCATAATGGTTAGTTCAAGCTTTTTTGATGGACTTCACTCTCGTTGTCCTTACATCACACACACGCACACACGTACACACTCACACACACACACACACACACTTTTCCTTTTTTATTTTATATTTTATTTTATTTTATTGTTTTCTTTTTTTTACCTCCTGTTTTTGTCTGTTAGTATTCGTAGTTGTCTTTGTCAGATCTGTTTTTCCAGCGTATTTTTGTTTGTTTATTGTTGTCTTTGTTTGTTTTTCTGTTGTCTCACTTAAATAAAAATAAAAAATAAAGAATTTTAAAGAAGTTTCTCCATGAACGTCTACAGAAGTTGATGGACTATTAGGAAGATGGTGGACAAGATTTTATAACTTTTTTAATGAAGTTGCAGTCCTTTTTTCCCCTTAAATTTGTACAACACCTTCACATTTAGTCATTTAATGAAGACCTTAGGATTTTGAACCCCCAACTAACCAGCTGGCAGGAAAGAAGGCTGTTGAGAGTTGGCATCAACCCATATATAATTTTTCTTTATAATTATAATAACCGACAGTTATGGACCCTTTTTACTTTTCCCCTACAGCATTACTTTATTATAAAAAAAATAAAAAAAATAAAAATACAAAAAAAATATTAAAAAAAAGTAAAACAAATGATTAATCACTTATTAAAAATTGTTAAATTGATTGACTTTTAATGATATTACTTCACTTTCTCCAAAAATTGATAAATTGATTCAAAAATCTTTCCTAATGTAGCATAATTTTGCACGTTTTTAACTTTTGATACTTGATGAAATTTTGCTATGAAAATTCCTGAAACAGTGTTGTGTCTACTTTACTGATATAGTATTATGTTTTATTCATATGAATGGCTTTTATAAGTAACATAATCTGCATATATTTCAGATGACTGATATGCATTTGCCATGTTGATTTCTAAAATAGCTATTTTTGACGTAATACTTAAGTAATTCATCTTTGTCATGTGCTTTATCGATATCTTATGATTTTTAATTCTGTCTGATAAAAACTGGGAACCGGATATTGATAAATCATGTAATAAAATGGTTATAGTATAACGGGGTGGGATCATATAAGTTCGCTTCCTTCCACTCCCTTTCAAGCAATATTTATTAATATGTCTAATTATCCTAAGTTTGATTAGTTACTGTATGAATGTATAACTGATGATTATATTGCTGTTGTGTATTATTTCTAATTAATTGCTTGAAATAAACTATTTCAAATCAAAAAAATCAACATGTTAAATATCAAACAAAGTAGAAGATTATGACAGATACTCTTAGTTAAACCCACCGTGATTTATTTTATACAGTTTATTTTTTTCCATCCTTAATCTACGGTGGCCCTGAAGTGCAAACCATTCAACAAATCACTCGATACAAAAACATTTTTAAGATCACAGCAACAATTTAAAAAGCGTATTACATTTTAGAAAACAAAACAAAATTTCAGAAACCAAAACATAAAAAAGAAAAAAGAAAAAAAAGAAAAAAAGATTTCAGAAAACAAAATTAATTTCCAGGAAAAAAAAGAAATTTTACAAAATGAAAACATTTCAGAAAAAAAAATTATTTCCAGAAAACAAAATGAAACAAAAAAAATGAAAACATTTCAGAAAAACAAAATGAAATATTAAAAAATGAAAAACATTTCAGAACACAGAATGAATTTCCAGAAAACAAAACGAAATCTTCAAAAATGAAAAACATTTCCAAACCGGAAGAAGCAGGTACTATGGGACAACGCTGATTGGATGATGATGTTTGTCAATCATTTGAACTGAAAAGTATTTTAAATGAAGCGACGACGGATTTTATCGTCCAACAATGTACCATGATAATTCCCGTATTTCCCATTTACATATTAAATCAAAAATGCAGCAAACAGATAATGAAGGTTTAAAATATTTTTTGAATATTTCGTCTGAAGCAGAACGGTCACCCGGAAGTAGTTTGTGTGGATGACGTCCGTTCTGCAGGTAAACAAAGAAAGGGACGGTAAAACGTTAACATAAACTTTAATCTTTGAATATTTAGCGGATGTGATGACAGAACGCACCCAGAAATATCAACACCAACCAGGTTTACAAATGTTTCAAAATGTCGTGAGAGGATTCTGTCTAAAGCAGCAGCTGCGAAGAAACGGGTGTTAAAGACGGCGCACATCAGGAAATGCAGTCCCGCCATCCACTGATAAGGTATGGAAGCACATTTGTTTGATCTAATAAATGTAGCGTTAAACGTGATTTCTAGGTGGGTGTTTACAGACAGATCCAAGATCCTTCAGTCATACGTTAATGACAGGTTACCTCATCAGCTGGAGAGGGGGGGGGGGGGGGGGTCACGTGGGCAGGATTCTCAGACAGGTGTACCAGCAGCATAAATCAGCAAAGCTGTCAGGTAAACTGCAGCAGTTTGTGTCTCAGAATAACATTTATGAATGCTTCTCATTCACACTATTAAGATCTGTGACTTTAGAGTGTGTCAGTGCACAGAAACATGACAGTAAATGACTTGATGTGCACATCATCAGACATGTACAGGTGTGTAACTAAAGGTGGCAAAGTCTGTAGTGTAAAATAAATCTTTAAAAAAAACGTTTTAGTCTTTCAGGCAGAGGAGGAATACCAAATTGTTTTAGACTGTATTTTTTATAAGACTGAAATAATGTATTTTATTCTGAGTTTGGTGTTTTGACCCCTCCCTAATGAATTTCTGGTTTAACCCATTTTCTCCTCATTTTGATGAACTCAACTTTTTCCTGAATGAAAGATGAACGGCAGCTGATGTTTTTCTGTCAGGGATTTTTAATTTATTAATTTATTTCTGTCAGGGATTTCAATGGAGCTGGAGTCCAGTGCAGAGGAAGCTGCAAGCATGTACGAGCAGGAACTGGGGTCCCTTACCTGTGCATCTTCCTCTGGATGTGATGCTGAGCAGCAATGTGGACAAAACTTCCCTGACATGACTCTTTTTGATATAGTTGTTAAGCACAAACAGACTTTTCCCAGATGCATTTTTTCCTCTAATGTTACTGACAGGTACGCTGAGTAAATGCTGATTGTAAGCGCAACATTTGATTGACTGCATGAAGAAGCCCATAAAGGAAAATCCACAACCGTTTCTTTGTTTCTGTTACTGAATAACGTATTCATGTTAAGTTTTCAATAAATATACTGCATTGCTATGAAACAAATTTGTTTATTTTCATATCCATTATTACAATCCTCACATCAGCATTCAGTTTTTTCATTGACAAAAAAACATTTCTAAACAACAGCTTTAAAAATCAAACATCATCTTTGTTAATAAAGCTTTAAAACCTAAAATGGTAAACATGGAAAAACTCCTAAATGAAGCAAGCCTAATATGAACATTTTAAACTGGAGTTTTGCTTAAAGGAACATTAAGTTGTTTGGAGTTGTACAAGTGTTTGATGCGATTCCTCAGATGTGATTTCCAGATCATCAGCCCGACACTAAAGCCAGGAATTGTGCTTTGTTTTTCACTCCCCACTGCATCATTTACAACTAATCAGGCTTATGCAGCAGGTTAAAGACGTTTTTTTAAAGGACCTGCAATTTAAAAAAAAAAATAGATATTAAGGTTAAATAATATTTATTGATTACATTTCACATAAATCATGGTGACTTGCCTGTACACTGCACAATGATATGAATGACTTTAGTCTTCTTGTATTCCCATGTAGAGCTGCCATCTGTTCTTCTGCAGCACAAATCTTTCTGGAACTTCGCTTTGAGAAACTTCACCTGCAGAAATATCACATGTTAATTCAATTAAGTATTTTATAAACTTTAAAGTTCATTTTTAAGTTTCAGTATATGTGTATATGCATGGTTCTAAAATATACAATGCACTTAAATATTATTTCCCATAAGAACTTGTTTACTGATTTCAGTCTTAAAGTCGATTTTTAGCAACACTGATGCCATATAATTACTATAATTACTGTATAAATCACAGAATCAGGCTGGCTCGGAGCTTTTTCTCTCATGTTGTCACCGAAAACGGGAACGGCTATCATGTGAAGACGGTTCGTCTCCATCGGGTTCTTTTTGCGCATGCGCAAGATAAAAAGAAATTATCTTTTCAAAGCAGCACTTTAACATCCTAAAATTAACATCCTTAGAGACATGTGACTGACAAAAGAAAAGATCACAGAATTGATTCTTACCTAGAGATGATTGACAGCGTGAACGTCGCAGCCGTAGACATTAGCGCACAGCGTTCAAAGTAAAAGTGCTCACAAACTACTTCCGGGTGACCGTGTGTCAGGCGAAATGTTAAAAAAATAATTTTAAAGTTCATTAACAGTTTGCTGCATTTTTTATTTGATATATAAATGGGAAATACGTGGATTATTATAGTACATTGTTGTTTGGACGATAAAATCCGTCGTCGCTTCATTTAAAATACTTTTCAGTTCAAATGATTGACAAAAATCATCATCCAATCAGCGTTGTCCCATAGTACCTGCCTTTTCCGGTTTGGAAATGTTTTTCATTTTTGAAGATTTCGTTTTGTTTTCTGGAAATTCATTCTGTGTTCTGAAATGTTTTTCATTTTTTAATATTTCATTTTTTTTCTGAAATGTTTTTCATTTTTTAATATTTCATTTTTTTTCTGGAATTTTTTTTTTTCTGAAATGTTTTTCATTTTTTAATATTTCATTTTTTTTCTGGATTTTTTTTTTCTCTGAAATGTTTTCATTTTTTAATATTTCCTTTTTTTTCCTGGAAATTAATTTTGTTTTCTGAAATGTTTTTTTTTTTGTCATTTTTGTTTTTCAAGTTTTGGTTTCTGAAATTTTGTTTTGTTTTCTAAAATGTAATGCTGCTTTTTAAATTTTTTTTTTTTTTTTAATTGTTGTGATCTTAAAAATGTTTTTGTATCGAGTGATTTGTTGAATGCTTTGCACTTCAGGGCCACCGTATTAATCAGCATGTTCAGGGACAATCAAAACCTCTTAGTAACTGATTGCTGATTGACCATTTGTCTTTAGTAGGTCACAAGAAACTGAAGGTGCACATTTTAAATACTACATCTATGACTAACAGAGGATACCTGCTGACCTTCATGATCTGCACTTAATAACCTCCTTCCTGTACGGTTTTAAAGAAGCGTGAACACAAAAAAATATCTGAATGAAACAGTGTGAACGTTTAAATGGAACATTGTTTTTAATTAAGGAAAGCAATGAAAGTCTGATGTGAGAAAAGCTGTTGAATGACTGCAAATGTACAACCTCTGTTATTAGTGACAAGCATTTGCTGTGCTGTCCAATGGGGAGGCACTCCTCTTTCAAAATAGAAAAGTAAACAGTCCCCTAAATGTACAAATTCAATCAAATCAAACAACTCCAAGGTACTTTAAGACCCACTACAATTAATCTTTTGATCTATTCTAAAAACGTTCCTATTGGTCTTTTAATTATGATTACGCCATTTTAGGCTGTCGTGTTCTAGAACATGGTTTTGGCAGAGCATGTAGTTTATTACAAATTCATCTCTAAGTTATGGGTGGGACCGTTGGCATGGAGCAACCCAGCCCCCCTTCCCTCCATGTTAATGGGAGCTTTAGGTTTAAACTGAGGGAGCAGGGAGCTTTTGGCCCACCCATCGCAAATAAACTCTTTTTCAAACAGCATTTTTTTCATCCGCTCCTGATTCAAAACGATTTGAAAACAGAAACACTTAGAAATGCATTTTAGGCTTAACTTTCTTTATAAATGTCCTTCATCATCAGAAAAATTACACAAGAACACCAACAACACCATTTTCATTGGAGTGGGTGTAAGGCGTATGGCTCAATGCAAACATTTAGTTTTAATTACCAGCATTGTGAAGCACAGGTGTCAATAAGCCCTTGATCAAAGGTTTCTTGTCTTCAGGAGCTGCTGACCTTGATCTACAGCAGATGGTGCTTTCAGCCGTTTTACTATTGACCAGATTTGAGACTGCTGCACAATGACACGCTGTAAATCCACATCACAATCTCTTTAGCTCTCTATATTACAGTAATGTTGAGTCACCTCAACATCTGCTGTCTAGATGAATGAAAAATAAGATTTTCTTTTGTGCTAACTTATTTGATGCAGCTAGATCCTCATTTTATCTGTAATGCAGGTTCACAGTTATGCCCCTGAATAGCCACAATCACTCACTTGGTTTATATACCTGCTCCTTGCAGTTCTGCATTTGTGGGAGCCTGTCTCATCTGTCATGGTAGAGAAAGTACAAGCAATATACACTCAAGTATACACTCATATTCACACACATGCTCCTAAAAGTAAAAATGGCGTTCTCAGAAACAACTCAGAAAAACTACTGTCAGGACTTAAACCAAAGTTTTGCTGTAACACATCAGTCTTAACCAACACAACCCTGTGGAGTCTTTTTAGGGACTTCCAGAAGTTCCCACAGCAATGACAAGCAGGTGCTAATTGGTCTGCTTGTTTAACTAAGAGTCTTTTTGTCTGAGCAGGATGGGAAGTCAAAAGTGACTGACACAAAGAGGGCCAGTCTCATTGCCTTTCATGAAAGGCCGTAGCAGTTGCATCTTTTCACCTTGAGATTTCAACCAGCCTTTCCACATGGAAGATGATCAGACATGAGCAGGAACTCCACTCTGACAGCTGCACCATGGGAGCCTCGGCTGCTTCCGTGCCGTGATAGAAAAACAAACTTCACTTTGAGGGTTAAAGTAAATCTACAGCAAGTATGAAAACAAAGACTTCTACATTAAAACACACAAAAAAATAAAAAGGCATTTTTTGGTTTTATTTGCACCTCAAGTATGTTCTTGCAGAGATTAATCCTGAGTGGATATGTAGTCAGAGATACACATGTAGGTTTAAATGTTTGTGTGAGGGTGGAGGGGAGGGAGGATGACAGAAAGAGAGTGTTTGCACCATATGCATGCAGAAGTGCAAGTGACGCTGGAGGAGAGAGCAACAGACAGAGGGCTCGGTGACAAGCCCATTCTTCACACTCAAGACTAATCTTTGCCCAAAGCAAGCAACCTGATGAAAAAAGATTATTAAAGGTAAGATTTTTCTTTATACAAAAGCTTCCGATTCAAAGGATAAACATAACATATCTGACATTTATACAGAAAATCACTTTCTTTTTCACAGAAAGTGTAATTGGCATGATCCTCAATTATGTTGAACCACTCGTTTTGCTTTACTTGTTCTTGTGTGTGCATGTACTTTTATCATTAATTTAACCTTTTCCAGTCACACATTTAAAAAGATAAATATATATCCAAATATCCAATGTTGACTGGCTCAAACATGCCGATATTGACATGCAGTTTCGTTTTTTTTATTCTTAAAAGGTTTTTAAAAAGCTGTTCATGTCATTTAATTTGTGCAAAACAATTTATATTTGATAATTCTAGTACCTCAGTGAACCTTCCTCAATAAAGTAAACTGACTGGATACATTATTTTATTTAAATGACCTTCAAAATGTAGACAAGAGAAACATAATATTGAAACATGATTCTAATTTCGGATTTTAATTTCAGGGTGATTGTTACCCAGCTTTAATTTGTCAACCTCAGATACAAATACCCTGCTCTTGTTCTAGATCTTTCAGTTTCTTTCTGCTTTAAATACAGCAGATTTATGAATAAACAAAATAGAAAAATTTTAGGGGAACATTTTCATTGTTGCCTAAAATCAGCATGTTGTTATTTGGAGAAAAATTGGACAATTTCTAATAAAGACTCAATTTCCTCAGACAGCATGGAAAGACTGACCATCTCTGTCTTTAAATGGATCAAAATAACACAATAACACAGGCTCCAAGTTGCTTTGAAAATTCACTGTTCAGGATTGGAAAATATCACAGAAACATCAATTTAGTTCTGTCTATAAAGGACATGTCATAGATCTCTTCCCTTTTACTTAAACTGCTAATATTGTTATATTTTTTTTATATATATTGCAAGAGGAAATGGCAAATATATATAATTTTCTAAACAGTAAATCTGTGGCAATTTGTCCACCCTTTCTCTACCCATTTCTAAATTGGAATGGGGGGAGAAAGGTTTATAATAGAGTGGCATATGCTTAGAGGAAAAATGATTGTAGTGGTAAAACATAGGCAGCAATTGAATGAGCCACTTATACACTTTTACAGAAAACATGGACTGTTCTCTATTAACTTTTTTTTACTATTTTTAAAATATGAAAATGTGGCATTAAATCATTGAGCTAATTAATAAAAATTATAACATAAAACAACCCCTTGCTTATTTCCCCCCCATATTTAATAGAATATTAGGTGCAAATGAACTTACTTGATACGTAAACCTACCATGCCGGTTGAATATTTGTAATTCAATGGAAGTGCACACTGCAATGGTATGATAACATGTCAAACTAGTTACTGTATCTCAACCATTTTGAAAACTTTTATTAAGGATGAACTGCATCTTGGCGAAATGTCAGCATCATCTGTTGGCGATAGAAAAACCTCTGACAACACATCAAATGTGTCTTTCTAGTACTTTCCACCACTTTGTGAATTGCAAACCATTTCCCAGTTAAATTTGATATTTTCTTTTAAAAGACAACAATAACCCTTCATCGGTTCCACCAAAATAAAATTGTTGAATTCTTTCTAAGCCCTGGAAAAAATGTCTGAGCTGTTTTATTATGTAAAACATATAATAATAATAGATTGTGTTTTTTATTTTATTTTAATGTTGTCCAGGTTTCTATATAGCCCTTCAAATAAAGAAAAAATTATTATAACACTAGATTCATTTAAAGAAATTGCGTGTCTGATTGCTGAAAGCAACTATTTGAATGCTTCTGGTAGGTTTTCTTTAGAAGACACCGGCATTTAACACAAGGTTTTGAAAAATTAAAGGTAATCACTTGGTCTCATTCATTTCCTTGGGGAATGTTTTTCTAGAAAAATAGTAACTATAAATAAACTATACTATCTTTTGGTACCAAAGGTAATGGCTCACTTCTCACAAGTTCTACAAAGTACGTTTGATTGCATCTTGATAGCTGTTTTCACCTAGGAGGAGAGGCCAGCAAAAATTGGAATAGACTCAAGTTGAAGGATAACGTACTTTGATTGCTTTCAGTAATCAGACAACAATTACTCTTTGACCAACAGTGCAACCTGTTTATGAATGATTCAAAGATTCTTGATTAATTCAAGGACTTAAAGGGGCAAGACATGGGGCTAACAGGAACATTTGTGTACGTCGGTTCCGAGGACACTTCAAGCTTAATGTGCTTAGAGGTGGAGTTGCTTTGAGAGATTCCGAAAATATTAAAGCAAATTGAATTCCGGGTACAGATCAGAAGCATGGGCCGGATGTGCAAAGGATCAAAAGGTAAAATTAGCTTTGAGAATATTTTCAACAGTTGGCTTCAAAGCAATACTAATCCTGAGTAGTTTTGGATTACAAGAAAAATGAAGTAAAGGTGATCAGAGAATGTCAGTTTATTATAGTCTTTTAATTATTTCTAAGTTATTTTAGATTGTAACCTGAAGACCAATGACTGTAGGTGACTTTATTGCTCAGATTTTGGTCAATATCTAATATGTTTTACAGGTTTTCATGGCATCATTAGGTCACTAGGTCTTTTTGCCTATTGTGTATGATAATACTATTTTAAGATAGAAAAACAATGTTTAAAGGCATAAACAGTCTTTTCAATACAATAGAATAAATGTTAAAAGCAGGAATGATTTCACTTCAATGTAAGGAATTTGCTTAGTTACATGGGGTTTATGAGACATGAATAAAGGACTAATTAATTATTCATCAGTACCTGGCAGCAGCATTTTAGATCAGGTAAAGACTTTTTATAGTGCTTTTGGAACATCCTTCAAGGGGCTGACTGTATAATTTGAAGCTGACAGGTCAGCTCATGTTTGCCTATGTAAGGTAATCATCTTCTTTATACAGGAAAAGCTGCTCAGCAGTTGGACTGGAAATCCATCTGGGATTTAAAAACCCAATGTTTAACACAGGCAACAGCTTTTCTCTAACAAAATATTTGACGTTTATCATTTCTAATGTTTAATCCAAGCCTGCACACATAGGAGGAGGTTAGGAGACACGCAAAGTGCTATTCCTCTCAACTAAAGGTAGCCTGCATTTGTGTTTTGGTAACTTAAGGAGTTGAACTGTAATACTATTTTGTTCAATATCTGTTCAGATGCATTCATATTTAGATACTAAAGAATTTACAACAATCTCTCAATTTTCAGATTCAGACTTTTGTAAATCATGCTTGAGGTGAAAACTTAGTTTTAGGGTTTTTGGGTAGTATAGAGTTATGGCTAGATAAAAATGGTGATAAATCAGTCATTTGTGATGGTTAGGGTTAGAGTCAGTGGCTAGAAAATGCATTCTGCCAGTGGGAATACACAAAGAAAAACAAATGTGTGTGTTTTTGATGGGTTTTTTCTGTGTGTTAAAGAAGGCCATACAGTCTCTGCATGTTTCCTCACCAGTACCTGGTCTTAAGACCTTATATCACAGGCTACTGCTGTTTCCTCTAACAAGTTTTGGCTTCACGTCCTGCAGAAAGTGATTAGGTTAACTTTGACGCATTTCTTGTCCGTGGCTCTGCACAGACCTTCAGAATATTCATAAGAATCTTTTCTACGATTCCTTTTAATTCAGCTGATTTTTGTGGAAAATCATTTCAAATAAACTTTATTAAAAGGATTATTTTTTTAATCTTAGTCACTGAGATGTAAAATACATTTAATCAAAATGGATTTTGGGACAAACCAAGACTTGATCCTGAATTTTCAAAGAAAAACACTAGTGATATGGAATATTTAAATACATTTAAATGCACTTTTTTTTTGCTTCTGTTGTTGTTTTAGGGTTTTATTAGGGCGGGCATCTGTTTATTTTTTAACGTCACACACTTTCAAAAGGATGTGTGCAGTAAAGTTGTTCTAGACATGCTATTTTCTTAAGAAAAATATTTCATCTTATGGATGTTGTAATTGTGTTATTATTAATATCCATTATTATTTTTAGAGTGATAGTCACTTGGAAGTAATTTATTCTGTTGGCATCTAAATGTGTGTCTCATTATACAGATTATCCTGTTTAAAACAATCATATCATTTTACTGGTGATTTTCAGAGCAATGAACCTTTTTTAATCTTAATGTCAATTTTTTAATGAAACATAAAAAAAAATTAAACATACATCAGAGTTGTGAGGATTATTGCACAGAACAAATCTGAGCATTGGACTTTTAAAAAAAGATATAGCAAATGTGTATAGTTTAAGCTACATTTTTAAAAAGCTACATTTTAAAAAATACTAATTTATCATATTAAGAATATACAGAGTTTTCAACTCAAGGTAAACTATTTCAAACACAGAGGAAAAGGTGTATCAGTACTAATGATGGTCAGCAAGGGGGTTGACTACATTTGAATTGAAGAAAGAAGAATCAGCAACACAAACAGGGTGTTGAGCAAATGAAGCTGCACAGCGAGAAGTTCTGGGATCCCTTGTCCTAAAAAATGCACCCACTTCCTGTTAGGGACTCAAAACAGTCTCAAGAAGCTTATAAGTACAACACAATTTATCATTTTCTTGTTGAGAGACTCAAGAATCACAATGAAAATGGCACATGGTTTGAATCACAAACCAGATAGGAGAGAGAGCACAAACTGGACCCAAACTTATTCATTATTTAAAGAAAAGAAAATGAATGCCCTTGGTCTTCTTTCTTACTTGTTTTATGAAGTCAAACCATTTCAATGAGTATAGAAAATTGCACATTGTGAAAAGATTTGCTGTTTTAAAAGTCATATCCTTGATCATCTTGTGACTTCTGCTATTACCTAATCTCTCTGTGATTTTTGAGCAAATACTAACATTTGAATGTGCACGAATGGACGGCACCTGAAATGAAATGTCAGTATAGCAGGTGTTTGTCAAATTAAGTAATCCATTCTACAATTATTTCTGTCATGCACCAATGAAATGGAGGGCAGCCAACATTGATGTTTTCATTGATAGTGCTTCTGTTGAAACGCAAACAACTCTTGATTGTTTCCCCTTAGTAAATTAGAAATTTGTCTCTCTGTTTGAATTTTTTGTTTTTCCGTCCAAAGGCTGACAGAGGACTGAAAAGAACCTGTCTTTATAACACAACTTGGAACATCTGCTGGAACATTTAACACTAGAACTATTTTTATTGATTGTTGTTCTGTTGTCCTGTAACATTTGGAATTATTCAAACAGTTATCTGTTACCAATAAACCCTTTCTTGCTTTCTCATGCAGGATGTCAGCTGCCAACTGCTCCTTTGATCCAATCACTGAAAAGGAGTGGCTTTGTTCCCCAGAACAGAGGTGTGTCAACCTGACCTCTGGCGTGAATGGCAGTCTCATTGATCTGGATAATGCGTGTCTGACAGAGGAAGAGTATTTAGAAAAGTATCTTGGCCCACGCCGATCATCTGTGTTCCTTCCCGTCTTCCTGAGCTATCTGGTCATCTTCTTGGTTGGCGTTGTAGGAAATATGCTGACTTGCACTGTCATTGCTCGCAACAAGGTCATGTGGACGCCAACCAACTACTACTTGTTCAGCTTGGCTGTGTCTGACCTGTTGGTACTGCTGCTCGGTATGCCTTTGGAACTGTATGAGCTGTGGCAAAACTACCCCTTTCTCCTCGGGAAGGGAGGCTGCTACTTCAAAACGTTCTTATTTGAAACGGTCTGCTTGGCATCCATTCTCAATGTGACAGCGCTGAGCATTGAGCGATACATAGCCGTGGTCCACCCACTAAAAGCAAAGTATGTTGTGACGCGCACCCATGCCAAGAGGGTCATTCTTACAGTGTGGGGCGTGTCAGTGCTGTGCTCTGTTCCCAACACAAGCCTACATGGAATCAGCATCCTTCACATTCCCTCCACCGGGCCAGCTGGAAACCGAAATGAAGAGATTCCTGACTCAGCCATATGCACGCTGGTGAAACCTCGCTGGATCTACAACCTGACCATCCAGCTCACCACCTTTCTGTTTTTCATTCTTCCCATGCTCACCATCAGCGTTCTCTACATGCTCATTGGATTGCAGCTGAAGCGTGAAAAGATGCACCAAGCACTGGAGGCCAAGTCTGGGTTTGGACAGGAAAGTTTTTGTAATATCCGCACACGGCAACAGAAGATACGGCGCCGGCAAGTCACAAAGATGTTATGTGAGTATCATAAACGTATTTAGGAGATCACTACATTTTTAAAAAGTACAGAGAGTGAAGCAGATTGCAATTTTGGGGAGTTGCCATTTCTGTCCTAAAGTCTGCACAGATGTGGTGCACATGTAGTTTGTCCAAAATGAATAACAGAGTAAGAATGTCAAGAAACTAAGAAAAAAGTTTAGTGGCAGGTTTAATATTCGTTGGAAACATAACTGTTGCATACACAAAAATATGCCATCAAACTCACATTTGACATTCTGAGTAATGTCACAAATAATTATGGCACAGTTGAGCATAGCATAAGATAATGAGCTCTACGACTGAAGTGTATGCTTGCGATTTAATGAGACAGGCTGATTTAAAAACGCTGTGCATTTATGTGTGGAGTATTTATTTATTTGTTCTTCACACATCTCTGTATCATGATTTGATTTTTATGCATCTGACAAAATGTTCTTAAAAGAAACGTTTTATGCAACGGTTGCTTCGAGGTTTGGAATAGACTGAAGTAAAGTCCAAATCTGTTCATATCTGATAAAATAAAAGCTCCATTATGAATTTTAAGGCATTGAGTGTTTTTTAATTAATAAAGACTTGATATATTCTGAAATAAATGTAGTGTGAGCGTGATGCTTATCAGGATGAAATTAGATGTTTTCGTGGCAACCATGAGCCAACCACAAGTTAAATTGGCTCCAAGCAGATGCATTTTAGGGTGAATGCTGCTTGCACACCACTCCAACAGTGGTTTGTTGAACAGTTGTGATGAATGAATGCTCCAAGAAGCTTAGAGGAGAGAACTGCATGCAAATGAAAGCACCCTCTTTGGAGTTGGGCTCATATCTCATCTGCAGACAACAATGAGTGTACAATTCACCTCCCAGCGCCTCCTGCTCAGTGTGGTATGCAGCTTCCCAGCAGGCAAGGCTCTAAATTTTACTGCCAGACGCCGATGATAGCTACTTAAAGCATCATCATATGCAGTCATCTGTAGTTATTCTTTGACAGAAAATAAAACACTGCCTTGACTATAAAGATTTCAGGGGGAGGTTCTTCTAAATAGAATTCATTAGATTAGATGGATGCTGCATTTTGCGCATCAGGATGATAGATTAAGGAAATTTTAATATGTTTTAATCTGTTTTCATTATGTTTATTGTCCTAAATATTGAGACTAATGTTAACGTCATCAACACCTTCCTTAGAAGCCAAACTGTGCTCCTTAAGGGCTGTTTAACGTTGCTTTTGTATACTTCTGGTATTGATTAAAGAACCACTCGGATGAAAATGGTGTTAACTTGTTCTTGTAACATTTTCCTATTGATGGAAGACATTTATTTAGATAATTAAGCTTAAAATGGTATTTCTGACTTTGTCTTTTTTTAAATCATTGTAAATCAGGAAAAAAGCAGTTTGAAAAAGATTGTATCAGTATCTTGTGGCAGGCCACAAGCTCCCTGCTACAGTCTGATGCATCCACTTGTTGATGACTAGATCTGTGTACGTTCTGGCTTTCCTTGTCTGAGCTGGCATCTGGCTCAAAACTGTACGGCTGCATGGCTCCAACATTGCTTGGCATTTTTGTTCCACTGGTTATGTTAGGTTGGCAGTGTGGGGGCCTGTAAACCAGTGGGAGAGCATGTAAACAGAAAGACAGATAGCTCAGTTATGGGCCAACAGTCCCACCAACAACTCAGAGGTGAATTTTTAATGAACTACTACCACTCTGACTGTCTCGAACGTTACATTTTTATTTTTTTTATTAATTTATTTTGCTAGAAACGGCATAATCATAATTAAAGAGCACTGGGTATGCATTAAAAAAGACCAGGGGATGATTGGAGTAGGACTTTAAGGTTGAAAAGCACAGGTTTAATGTTGGCAACCAATAACACTATTTTAAGTAATTAAAATAGTAAATAATAAAGTTTAAAAGTACATATTAAATTATGTATGTACGAAACACTTTGCAAATTAGTTGATTAAAATGTAATATAATTAGAAATGATTGTTCCTGAACTTTAAATTTAGGTCACAATTTATGACTGATAATGAAAAGGGGTATTAATATTTCACAGGAGCTCCTGCATGGAGCACCAGGATGGTCTTTGAAGTGTCAAAACTGTTTTTTGACAAATTTACTAAAAACTGCTTTCAAAAAATTGTGCTCTTTTTTCAAATTTAAATAGATTGTTGATTCAATTTGATTTTGTTGTCCATCATTCAGTCTTTCCAAGTTTTCAAGAATGAATTTAGAAATCTTAAAGGAATAATCAAAGATTTTTGGAACAGGACATTTTTTTCATCAATCTGCTTTTGTTTATGATGCTTCTCAGTACTGAGTGATCTTTAATCTTTTATTTTATGACAGCTACTTTAAAAAACTGAAAGAGGAGGAGCGCTGGGATCTTCAGAAATGCTTTAAAACAGGCATTTAAAAGATGAGATGTCCTTAGCGTATTTAGCTTGATATGGAGGATTAAATAAGACTGATTGTTCAGGATAAATGATGATAAAGAGCCCCATAAATGACGCATAGCCTCAAGGGAAGCACTTAAATCAGGACTAGTCATAACATGCTGGCAATCTAATGAGTGTGGATCTCATGAGAATTTCTCTTTCTTTTCTTCTTCTTTTTAGTTGTTTTAGTTGTTGTTTTTGGGATCTGCTGGGCACCATTTCACACTGACCGCCTCATGTGGAGTTTCATTAATGAATGGACTGACAGCCACAGGGAAATCTTCGAGTATGTGCACATCATCTCGGGAGTGTTTTTCTATCTCAGCTCGGCAGTCAACCCAATCCTCTACAACCTCATGTCGACACGCTTCAGAGAAATGTTCAAGGAGGTCATGTGCCACAGGCAGCACAACATCACGCCCAGGAAAAACTCTCTGAGTGTCACCCGGCTGACACTGCGCAGCACCCTCAGCGATGCACCGCTCAGCAACCGAACCGCCGCTGTTGAAACCGAGGGCGGAGATGGAGAACTCAGAAAGAAAGACGAGATTACTGAATCAAAAAAATATTAGCAAAATGATCTGAGGTCATGTGCAGTGGTTATGCCGTTTAGGAGGGCATGTCTGTTCTGACCCCGTGCATTCATCATGTGTAATCTGCAGCCATTATCTACAGGTTTGTGTCAAAGTGGCATCTGAGTGGAAGCATTGTGGAAAAGGGTGAATCATTGCACAGATGCTTTCAGACAGCGTGTGTTATTTATAGGATGTCATTAGGAAACTATTGGACAATGTATTGTTCACCCAGCACTCATACACTTACACAACCTCCTACCTTTTCTACAAACATCTGTGAAAACCTTAAGTCATTGAAATTGTCAACCTTTGAAGTACGACTTGTGAATGTACAACTACATGTCTTACCCAGTAAAACTCTTTTAAATGATAATTTGATTAGTAAGCACTTTTTTCAAAATATTACTACAAAAATAGCATTTAAAAAAGCAAAAATGTACAAGTTGGTACAGGTCAGTGAAAAGGTAAACAAATAAACACACAAAATGTGCTTATCTTCATTGTGAATGTATTAAACTCTATGATACGATTTGAGAACTACACAGTATACTTTATTAATGAATATATCTGTCTATTTTTGATTCATTAGATGGTTGTTTGCTCCAGAAAATGTCATTTGTGTGCTTTATTTTATGTGTTTATGGTCTGGCAGTATAAAAGCACCATTTTCCTTTTATTAAAAAGCAGGTAATTTCAGTACATTTAGCTGTATAATAGCTGTTTCATGGATACATTATTTTTCATGTTCTTAGCTCAGTGTCAAATTACAAGATTATGTTGAAAACTTTAGCATCTGTATGATGAATGTATTTATAAACTACACAAAGAAATGTTTGGGTGTATGAATGTGGGGGTAGAAAAAGGGTTTCGTTTTAAAAAATGTGTGGCCCACAAAAGTTCGGTTAATCATATTCAATCAAGGTAAAAAGTTCATAAGCTGTTGCATTTAACTCAGTAATTTAAAGCACAACTTACATCAAAAGCCGTTCCCCTTTCACTGCAGCATGTCAAAGCTCCTCATAGTAGAGCAGGGTTCATTGCAACTAATTTGAAAGATTCATCTCAGTCTTTCAACAAAATAGAATAGGGGATGTAACTCAATAGAATTGTTTTGTCATCTAAATTAATCTTTATTATTACGGTTGCAGTGGGATTTCTCTGACTTCCTATAGTGATTTCTATATGAAGTGCCACCGCTCCTAGTCAGTGCTGCTGCACGACTGTAGTGTAAACACCTTGGTGGGAAAAAGGAGTTTTAGAGGTTTGTTCATATATCTGCAACCCTCATTAAAAAAAACAAGTCATTACTGGTTACAACAATGAAAACAATAATCCTAAGAAAACTAGTTATTTTTAATTCTGTAATAAACCTGAACAGAGTTTTTGTGTAAATTGTAGTTGAAAAAAATGAAAGGGTGTATTTCAGATGTCTGGAACGTAAGGAGAGCAAAACCATCTCTCTCAAGCATGGCTCCCACCAAACGTGTACTGAGCACAAGCAACAGTGCGTGTGCAAAATAGAGCAGGTCTGACTGAAAGTGTTGCAAAGTAACTTTAAGTAGCTTCTGTTTACATTGTATTTATCAGAGAGATAATTTAGAGATTTGAGGAATAATCTAGCAGGAAAATGTGTCAAAAGAGAAGAAAGGAAGCAAAAACGTTGCCAAAACAGCGTACTTCACGAGCGCTGATATTTTTATAATCTCTAAATGAGTATGTGAATCCTATTTCTAAATTACTTGTATTTTATAGTTTTACAGATTACATGTCGATTTTATAATCGTCTTCAAACCTTTTTCAGATGTGTATGCTTTGCGTGGGGCAACAATTGATGTCTAAAACTGCACCAAAACACCTCAAAACAGAACTAGTTGTTAATTTAAAGAAAAACTAAAAGTGGTAGTTAAGTTTCATTTTAAGAAAAGAAAATTTCAAGTTACATGAAATGTCATTCACTCTGGTTGCTGCCTGTGGCTTCCAGAGCAGTGCCACTGAATTTCCCTCTAGAAACAGAACTGTAATATAGATCCATTTTGTAAGCTTGTGGTAAACATCCACAAGTATGATGTCTCTTTAGCACCTATATTACTTAAATGTGTCTGCTCTATTTCTTGCCACATATTATAGCCAGAGTCCCTCACTAAATAATATTTTAATGTGTTTAGGGTGGAACATACACTTTGGCTTAAATGAGAAATAGGAAACATATTTGCATTGCTTTGACACACACATATCACTCCAGGTGACGTCCTATGGAGAGGTCATATCTGCAGAAGATGTGACACAACAGAAAGTTAAAGTAGAAGGTTTTTTTTTTCATGCTGCAAGTTTGGCTAAGTGTCACAGCATCAGTGGTTATTAGAAAACGGTTTTATTTTTTTTTAGACCAGAAGACATGTGGGCGTTGTATGTGGGAGTTTGTGTAACTGGTTTAATTGGGTCTGCAGAAAAAGTCCCGAAACACTTCAGAGTATAACGACTGGCTGGATTTCTTCCAGGAAAAAGGCCACTATTTGAACTGCAGTGTGTAACTCCAGTACTTTCTGAGTCAGTTCAGTTTTCCCAAGTGTAAGAGCAAACTGAACCAAGTGCCAAATGCTTTAACCCCTTTTCTCATAAAAAACCCCTCTGGTGAGAGGCAACGCTGACTAAATTACTTTAAATTAACTTTTAAACCACTTTCCCAAATTCATCATCCAGAATACCAAAGTGAGCAGAGAAATTTGTCATGAAGATGGGAGCTACAGACGGGGACAAGTAATGATGGTGTCTGGTGTAAATCTGTACATATTCTGTGGGGCTCAGTGGACAATGTAAAAAGTGTGCCATTGTATATAGTCAATATTTGAACTCTGAGGAATATTTATCCATTGAACATGTTGATGACTGCTGCTTTTTCAGAACTTTTAGTCATCTGAGTAGGTCAAGTAAACTGTATTTCTATTTCAAGTCTCAAACTCCTGCTTTGATAATGGACACTCAGCTGCATGTGATGGTTATTACTGTAATGTTTATGTTTGATCATTTTACTTTGGAACGTAAAAGCACCAGTAATGATCTTCAGATCTGTTTTTTTTTTCTTTTGGGTTCTTTTCTACTGTTCACGTCTTTTAGTGTGGTGGATTTCTGTCATATGATATATGTGTTTTATGATGAGATCTTTTGTTTTGAATGTATTGTGTAAAATTCACAATCTCAGCACGTTCCTGGTTGCCATCATCGTTCCTGGCTTTGCAAAGCTTTTAGTCGTGATGACAGCCATGTTTAACTGGTGTTGATCCCTGTTGTATTTAATAAACCTATTGTTATCCAATTTAATGCCTATGGTGATCCTTGGATTTGCATGTCTTATACACTGAACAAAAACATGAATGGAGATGTCCCCAGACCAACCAAATAAAACAAAACGTCACATTTTAGAGTGGGTTTTTTTTTGTGGCTACTCTAAGGCACACCTGTGCAAAACTCATGCTGTCTACTCAGCATCTTGATACAGCACACCTGTGACATGGATGGATTATTATTATTTTTAAAAAGTCATTATCACCGACTTAGACATCATAGGTTTGTCATCTCGTGAAAAAACGAGAGCAAAAACAAAAGTGTTATGTTTATATTTTTGTTCAGTGTATATCAATTGTCAAACAGGGTAAACGTGGCTTTCAATCAGTCTAGAATTGTACTGGTTACATAATAACTAATACAACACTGCCAACATTTAAATCCCAATTAAACCTTTGCAAACAGCTTTTTTTGTAGAATAAATGTATTATATTCATGCTCTAAAAAATAAAAGACATTTTACTTATGTGCATCATTATGTAGTTACCTGCATGTGACTGTGGACATGAGTCATTTCTTATTATGAGACAACGACCACACTTTTACAGCAGTGCAATTAAACTAATTTTACCTCCTTTTTCATCAAAAAACATATTTACTTGTTTTTTTTGCTGTTTCCATGCACTTACACTCTACATTTTGTTGCTCCAGTTAGTTTGACAGGATAAATTAAACTATTATAGATATAACTACAGTTTTAAAAGCACTAAATCTTCATCAAGACTCATTTCTTATGTGCTGTTTGGCAAGTATCAGATATAAAATATGGTGCAAATTCCAAAGATGCCTGGATTTATCAGGATATTGAATTTTAGGATTTTCGGCATATTAGTAGCTGCAAAATCCCACCAAGGCACGTGGCACACCTTTGTTATTTCTTTTCATTTCAATGAAGTCCACTAAGACTCTTCAGTTGTTTTCATTATATATATATTAAAAAAAAGAATATATCTATATCTTTATCTATATATAGATATATAGATAGGTATATATAGATATATATAATAGAGAGAGAGAGAGAGAGAGAGAGAGAGAGAGAGAGAGAGAGAGAGAGAGAGAGAGAGAGATAGATAGATAGATAGATAGATAGATAGATAGATAGATAGATAGATAGATAGATAGATAGATAGATAGATAGATAGATAGATAGATAGATAGATAGATAGATAGATAGATAGATAGATAGATAGATAGATAGATAGATAGATAGATAGATAGATAGATAGATAGATTCTTTTTTTTTAGACCTGTGACTTTGGAGAAAATGCTATAAAAAATGAGACAAAAAACACACAAAAGGAAACAGCTACTTACACAAAACACAATGCAGTGAATACATATAAACCAACACTTTGACTAATTGGGTAAGTGTGAAAGACATAATTGGAAGTGATGACAGCTGGTCATCCTGTTATTAAAGGTTCTCAAAGAAAACTTTTTGTTTTATCCGAACAACTCATTAGTAAACAGTCTTGCAAATAACAATTAAAAGCTATATTAAGAATCTCTTAAAATATGTACGAGATAATAAGAACTACAGTTTTATCATCTAATAATGTAAGTAGAATATTGTACTTTATAGGGGCTATCTCAACTTTGAAATAAGATGCTCTTTGTGCCCTTCTTAAATTCTCTATAGTCTGATTCTTCCAGAATCGGCTTTCAGATATAGTTCAACCAATACCTGGTTGAACTTTTTCTAATCATTGTGATAATAGCTTGCTTCCCCTCCAGACTTTAAATATGCCTTCCTATCTCTTTCAAAAACATCTCTTCATCCAAGCCTCCTAAATCCTCTTGTTAATTCAAAAGATGGCCTTTAGCATGGAACAGAACATTATGGAGTACCACTCATGTTATTAATTGCCTAAGAACATCAGTGATGCTGTAAATTGCATGTACGGTACTTGTGTCTGTGACACAAAGGTATCTTTTTTGACCAGAAAAAATCCAATTTGACTACTCCCCTACCTCTGTTCACTGACATCATATGGCCCTGCCTCACTGGTTATTCCGTTCTTTTACTTTATGCCCACGAAATTGAACAAAAAGGCTTCAAAAACAGGGAGGAAAAAAATCAGGGATGTTTCACACATCCAACATGTAAATGTGGATAAAATACTTATCTGAAATGGGATTTATCCGTGTGTGACGTAGTCTTTGTGTTAACTACAACTACTTTTTATGTTTTGAAATATGTAAAACCTCCTTTTTTGTCACAAAAAAGCTAATTACACCAACATCGGCCAACTCAGCAACATTTAGCTTAAAGGGCAAAGGATTCTGACCTGGGTGCATTATTTTTCAGACACTTTTAGAAAGTAGGATACAAAGAAACTCGTACTTGAAGCTATTCTTTTCAAATGGTTGAAATTCTAAATGTAATAAAAAATATGTATTTGCTCATTTTTGCACACTAAAAAGAAATTCTGTAGTATTTTCAGTATTTTTGATAATTGGGGAAGTTTAAAGATTTTTTTTGTTCTTTTGACCATAATTGATCGTTCTCAGGGTGTGTGTTTATTTCTTGTAATTCTGTAAATTTACTGTTTAACACTTGTGCTATCATAGGCACTTTTCCATTGGGAGTTGGGTCATCTAGACCCACTAGACAGTGCTCTGAACCTTTTTCCTTCAATGATTTGTGATCTTCACTGGTGTCCATGGATTACATGAAATCGTTCCACCTTTATCCACCTTTGTCATGGTAGGGAGAACACGTTAATGTAAGGGTGGGGTCATCTAAGATAGCACAAGGGTTAAATAGAAGTTTGGACTGAACTGAAAAAAGGGGTTTAGAATCGATAAGTTCTCAAGCTTCTTCCAAAGACTTGTTTTTACTTTGTATGTCGTAATTTATCATTATACTTCATCAGTTATAAATAAATATATACAAAAATAAAAAACAGTTGCAGACCAAGAATCCCAGAGTAGTATTCTGTTCAAGAAGAGCAAAACACATGAAGTAGCTTCTCTTTCTTGTTTCTAGTCATCTCCATTTGGTTCCTCAAAGCTTGTACAGGTTTCTAAATAACAATTTCTGACAGTACATATAAAGTGGCTGTAAACCCTAAAAAAAGGGTTCTCTATATTCATATTGCATAATGCCTTTCTACCAAAGTTTCAAGGTTATTTAGCCCTTTTCATTTGAACTGGCGTGCGGTCAACTTTATAAAGCCTGAAGACCAAAAAGGTTACATACATATCAAGAGTTTTTATTGCAAAAAAAAACCTAACTGAGCTAATTTTTTAATTAGGTAAAAAGGTGTCTCACTTTTTTATAATCCTGCAATTAAATCTACTGAATGTCACATCATTGGAATGAAGACAGAACATTTCTCTTTATTTACATTTTTAAAAAGCCTGTTGCTATTCACACGTATTTCCGTGAGACCAGCACAAAAAGTGATGGAAATTTATCTTGACCACACGTATAAAATGTGCATTGCCAGCATATATTCTAAGTGTGTTCAAGGTTGCACTGTGTTCCTGGTTGCACGTATTAAAAATTAAAGTTAAAGTCCCATTATCATTCACGCACCTAGGTGTGTGAAATGTGCTCTCCATATTTGATCCTTCCCCTGGAAGAGCAGTGAGCTCCAGAAACTGCCGCACGCAGGAACCATTTGGTGGTTTAATTCTAACCTTCACCCTTCCTCTGGGTCTGTGCAGCCAAAAAAAAAGTCCAGGGCTGGCCACACGTATTTAGAAAATTACGTGATAGACACTTTCTTTTAAAAACAGGGAGAATGTTCGATAAGAGCATCAGTACTTGAAGTCATGATAGCATCTTTAGACTTTGAAATGAAACATTCCTAGGCTAAAATGGATAGAGCTCCATGCAGTTTAGAACAGAAACTGTAGAGATGAACACGATGTCAAAAAGCTCTATTTTTTTCACTGGAAGCTTCAAATAGACTTTTCCATACATATCCTCAGATAAATCTATGAAAAATAAATGAGGTCAGGCTTTTGTTTAGTGTTTTTCCAAATGTTAGAAAAAGGCCTTTCAGCACTTGAAGTGATTTGTTGTGAAGAAAAAATGTACCCTTTAAAAAACCTAGATACCTGCCTGTATACCTACTGAACGGCAATCTGAATGATAAGGAGACAACAGAAATAGAAGCAACCTCCAAACCTTAATCTGTTATAGAAGGTTAGTCCCCAAGTTCAGGAACGTACGTCATACGCTTACAAAAAAAGTTTTCATGCATTTTCATCAATGCTAACCTGTGATTACTCTTTCAATGTATTTTAATAGCATAGAAGTGTTATAATTTGAAATCATCAATGAGCGTTCATATACTGAACAAAAACATAAACGCAACACTTTTGTTTTGCTCCCATCTTTTATGAGATGAGCTCAAAGATCTAAAACGTTTGTCCATACACAAAATAATCATTTCTCTCACATATTGTTTTCAAATCTGTCTAAATCTGTGATAGTGAGCTCTTCTCCTTTGCTGAAATAGTCCATTCTACCTCACAGGTGTGCCATATCAAGGTGCTGATTAGACAGCATGATTATTGCACAGGTGTGCCTTACTCTGGCAACACTAAAAGGCCACTCAGTTGTAACACACAGTGCAATGCCACAGTTGCTGCATGTTTTGAGGGAGTGTTCAACTGGTGCCAGCAGGAATGTGCATTTGAGATGCACTGCCTGAGGCAACTGGTGGTCATAACAGATAGATTACTTGCCACAGAATACCCTGAAAAAGTGCTGTTTTGCCATGTGCTTTTGTGATTCTTAGAGATAAAAGCATGATTTCATCCCATCAGTTACAGAATTCATTCGGTAACCTTAAAGCTACGCAACAAGTAAATGTCTGCATCTTTTAGGCTAAACTACCACACTCTGTTCCGGATTTAAGTCAAACCCCATAAACCAAAGTCATATTATTTTATATCATTGAATTGACACACAATGACAGTTTGGGCGAAACAAAGGCTGGTCAGTATGCCTTTTTTTCATAAAGTTTTTTGCCATTAAGCACTCTGAGGAGGAGGATGGAGATTATCTGTCCGGTGTATTTATCTCTATTTTTGACACAGATTTTTAAAAGGATTTCACTTCTAGCACAGTTTCAGACTAAAAAATTAAATTAATTTAATTTATTAATTTAATTAATAATTTAGAGATGGAAAGTCAAATAAAGGAATTTGGCTCTAAATTAAGTGTTTGTTCTCAGTGTTAACACATGTTTTTAATTCCAAGAGTTGATCACAATGAAATAGGACAGCAATGCCATTAGAGAGAATTTCCGTTGTGGAGCTAAAATCTGCTAATGAAAAATGAAAAAAAGAGTGTTCTTTAATGCAACTTTCCTATTTAGGAATGGGATGTCCTTTGTGTTTAATTGAAATCTTTTTATATTTGTCTTTTTTCTAGTTACAGCATAAGTTATTTTGTTCAATCTTCCATGCAAATGCAATCAAGCTTTATTAAATTAATTCATACAATTGCTTTATAAATCATATAAATTGCAATTAGCAGGTTAATAGTAAACAATGATATAGCAAAGCCACTTTTAAATTTGTAAGACACATTAATGACCTTAAAATTAGTTTTATTTATCAAAAGATTCCAAATATAAACCACTGACCCCATTTTAGAAAAATAATGAAAAATTCAATGAACAATTCATATTTATAGTTCTTTATTGTATTAGAGTGCACATTTTAACATTTTATTTTTAAACAGCATATTTTTTGTTTTTACTTGCATGTGATGTTCTTTATCAGGAGATAAAAACAAGTAAGTAGACTTTAAAAAATGACTTAAACAATATTTTGTGTGATGCTTTTTTTTTCTTTGCACCATTGTTTTTTTATGTAGCCTTCTTAGATGGTTTTTGTGAGGTCAGTTCACAAAATTTAGACTTTTTCCTGCACACTTGCACCACTTTTTATGATCTTATTTTTTTTACTTTCTATATAAATCAGCTTATTACATTAAATTAAGTTGTTTTGCATACACTGGGTGAAAAAACATTTGTGTCAAATTCATTTATTCGCTAAAGCCTCACTGTTTCTATCAACACATATTAAATTGCAAGGTTGTATCAACATACATATTTGATGGAGGATACTTTAGCAACTGCCAAGCTCTTAAAACAAATGGTAATACATGCAGGGCACGCTCACGCTCCCAGTTTCTATCTTGAAAGCACAATATGTTCTTATTGCCTGCAGTTGCAATAATAAGGGGCTGAACCAGCCTTTGAAAAGATTGTTAGAACCTCAAATAGTATACTTTTTAATTGTGTGGAAATCCATTTCTTTCAATCAAAATGTTGTTGCAGGAACATTGTGACCACCAGGCAGGTAACTGACATGAAAAAGTCCCTCTTTGCTGTGCATGTGGAAAACAAAGACAATTGGTTTTCCTCCATTATGAAAAGAATCGCTTTGAATGGAATTCAGTGCCACAAAACAAAATATAATTTGTATTGGTTCAAATTTGATGAATTTAAATTTTCATCCTTTAAGATTTATAAGAGAGACCATTGTTTTAAATTAAATTAAATTAAATTTTAAATTAAAAATTGTTACCAACAATTCTGTCCACAAGTCACTTGATCTGAACATTTATCAGATGAAACTTCTTGTTTCTAATTTTTTCCTTAAAACTCGTCTCTTGAACTCGATCTGGTGTGACAGAATAT
Source organism: Oryzias latipes (assembly GCF_053564925.1). NCBI lineage: Eukaryota > Metazoa > Chordata > Actinopteri > Beloniformes > Adrianichthyidae > Oryzias > Oryzias latipes. The sequence goes on from NC_136240.1 coordinate 14,905,124, forward strand.
AAAACAGACATGTTTGTAAGTAAAAATGTATGTGTTCAAAATTGTGTGCTTAAAGCAAACTTTAGTAAACCAAAAAGATGAGAATAAAAGGCATGGTTAAAAAAAATCCCATTTACCATTTATGCATGTATTCATTTGTCAGCATGCCATGTGCACAAATGCTGCAGTTTAAAAGTCTGTGTGATGCACAAAATCAATTGATGCTTAGGGATTCAGATAACATTTCCAGGCATATACATGTATACGAAATTATTGTGTTTTTCTACATAATCATGAAACAAATACATCTAATTTTCATACTTTAATCATAGAAACAAGCAATTATGGTGATCTAACAGTTTGTTTCCCATATGTAAAAGTTAGATAAAGTGCATGGTTAAAACCGCTGAAAGAAATTTGAAGATAGTCAACTGGCACCACTGACAAAACCAAACCAGTGAGTCTGTTGCTATGATGCTAGCTTTGCACCTAACTACACAAGTATGAATTAACTTTAGATCTCATGGAAGCTATTTATACATTGCTGCATTTGGTTCGTCGTCTTCATGAGAAAGATGAAAAATTGACCTTCTTGCTGTTATGACCCTCTTTTCAGCATTGTCACTCCCACATCACGCTAAAATATCACATGATGTGGCCTGACAGCCACTGAAAATAAAACATTTGTTTCACCATATTGCTAAAAAAAAAACATCAGAACTTATTTACATGTACATTTTTACATAAATATTAATCATAAAGATGTCTTTGCTTGAATGAAATTTTCTGTTTACAACAATAATAGGGTGAAATATAGTCAATTACAGACAAAAGGAAAACTGAAAAATAGTTTGCTTTAGAGGGAAAGAACACCAAAAAAACTGCATAGAAACTGTAAGCCTTTATTGTCCATAATTACACTAACAGATATGTATTAAAGCGGACTCACTTTTAGGACTGCAATTCATGCAGGCTAATAATTATTACTCATTTATAAATAAAGTGTCCATAAGGGTGCTGAATACCTATAAATACAAAAGAAACAGGAAAAACCTTTCTGTCCTTATTACATGTTGAGATTTTAATTGTAGTTTGTATGAGATTTTACAGAATAAAAATATAGGTTATTGGTTGCTGTAAGTGGCTTTTAAAGTTTCATCTAGGCTAATTTGGGCAAACTCACTCACATTTATCTGGAGGATTTCATTTTCTTTTTTTGCAAAACCGTCATCAGATCCTGATCAGATTACAGTCTGCTCATTAATGGATCATTGCAACGCCCATCAATCGTTGAATGTTTTTCTTTTTCAGTCATCCAGCTGTTGCTTTGCTTATCCTGTTGCATTTCTGTGGACTAAATGTCAACAAAGCTGCTGGACAGCTACATCCCCTTTCCATGTGGTTATAGAAAACATTTGCATAAAGACCTTTTGCTGTATGAATTTAATAAATCAACCCTCCACCTTGCTTGATTTAGTTGTGTGCTACTCATTTTGAACATCTGGATTGAGTTCATAAAAGTCCCATCATTCTTTGAGGCCCTTTTAATAGGGACAGCTGTTGCTCATCCAATTGTGCCAAAAATCAACATAATTATGAAGACCGTGTAATGTCATTGTATCCTTACAAGCGCACGTTCTGGAAAATGTTTCTTTGAGAGTAGGAAGTAGCCATAATGTTGCTTTTATTGCTTTTACAAGTTCACTTTATTAGCATGAAATGAGATTCAAGTAGAAATGTGCCACCTGCATGCCTCAAGTCCCATTTCCTCACCACCCACTTTAATAGGTACTCCTGCAAACTCCACAGGAATTTATTAGACCTGCTCATATTTTTGTTTTACATTAACATTTCTTCATATACGCAAGTTTGAAATGTCAAGACTGTAATGCATAGTGGGTTTTTTTTTTCTGTAAGGGCTCATAATAGTACAAATCCTCTGCATATTTCTGGACATCCTTGTTCACAATCACAATAGGTCCTTACAAAAAGCATTTGTTTAATGTCTGATCTGGTAAATCCACTACAAATATTGAAATACAAAATGTTTAAAGACCCACTCCAATCGTCCTTTAATCTATTTCAAAGAGTTCCAAGTGCTCTTAATATTATCCAATTTTAGCCAAAAACATTTTAAAAAAAAGTGTAATTTTCTATGACATATTTCTGCAGAGCGGCAGTAGTTCATTTGAAATTCACCACCGAGTTGTGTTTGGGACCAGAGGCACAGAGCAACCCCACCCCCTCTTCCTCTCTCTGTTGCTGAGAGTTTTCTGTTTAAGTGGTGCAGGGAGCTATTCGCCTCCCTGACTTGTTTTTTACGTCATAAATAAGATCTTTTTTTCAAACAGCATTTTTTTCTGCACTTGATTCATGATTTGAAAAAAGAAAGTGATAGAAATGTAGTTTTGAGATTAGTTTTCTTAACGCATGTCCTCCATCATCAGAAAAATGGAACAAGAACCTGTAAAAAACCCACATTTTGATCAGACTGGGTCTTTAAACTCACATTTTTATGTTAAGTTTTTGTTGATTGAGTAGTTACATGTTAGATTGGAATGCAGGTTTTAAGATTATGCATCTGTTTCTTGTTCTTCCACATGAATAGTCACCGTGGCAACACCTAATTGGCTTATGTGCTCAGGTACTACAAAAAATGTGAGAATTAAAACTAGTGCGACACGCACAGTTCTCATTTTAGGAGAACATTCACATCAAACTCTTTAATATGTTTAACAAAATAGGCTTCAGCGTTTTAGTCATTCAATGTAATCCTGTTATCAAGTCACATATTTAGTCCCACATGTTAGAAGGGTATGTAAGGCCTGGAGGGTTGAAATATGGGGTAAACAAAAAAATGAATGAGGATATTGAAGGGCTAGGGAAATGATCTGGGGAGAGCGCACGCACACCACCAAAGAGGACCCGAGTTCTTGGCCACAATGACAATTTATTGGAATATAAAAATATGAATGGCCACAGGGTTCCAGTTAAAAACACTTACACGAGCATGGGATGAGTCTAAAAATTCAAAGGCAAGGTTAAAAACAATAAAACAAGATAAAAATCCTAAAAGCAGTTAAAAGAGAATAAAGGAGGGCTAAAAGTCCAAAGAACGGTTAAAACCCCTTTAAAATGCAGCTCAAAGGGAGGGGTCACTGATCCCAACCAGGGGGCGTCCCCTCCACGCCAGACTTGGCCCTTGGGGTCGACTTCTCCTGACGCTGCGCCGAGGATCCCTCCGGAAATGCACACCTGAACCTGGGAGGCGGGGCTCCCCTCGCCTCTGGGGTTGCGCGTAACGCGGACACTCCTCTGTGTCACCTCCAGCTGGCCCTCCGGACACGCTGGAATCCTGCGGAGACAGGCAGACGGCAGCACCAAGCAATCTCCGATGCAGGCTGCCACCAGCCTTCCCGCCGACTTAGTTCGACCAGTCTGCAAAATCACGTCCGGCTACTTACAACACAGGCAGGGTCCCTGCCCTGCCACTGCGTGTTGACCGCGCTGCAGACTGGTGGTTCCAGCGTTCCAAGCTCTCCCAGTGTGTGTGCGGTCACGGTGGGTCCTCACTGCGTCTGTCGCTCCGGTGATCCAACCGCGCCCCGTGTGCGTATGCCCTGCTGCCGGCATGCAACTTCCCTGCGTGCGGGCGCTATCTCTGCCGGCGTGCGACCTTCTTGCCGGCTTGCCCTCCCGGCGTGCGGCCTGCGCGTGACGTCTCTGCCAAAGCGTGGGCCGGCTGCTCTTTTCTCCCGAGGACTCTTATAGTTCTCTTCTAATTTGGAACAGGTGTTGCTGATCGCCAGTTGTGTTTCAAGGGGGCGTGTCCATAGCATGCAAAAACAGGTACCACAAACATGCAAAACATGCACCAAAGAAAACACACTAAAACATGCAATTTCCCCACATCATCACACACAGATGAAAATATTTCTTTTAAAGCAGAAGACGATAGAAAAATGCGAGCTGTTTGCAGTTGATGATCACTGTCTCTTTTCACAATCAGCTGTCAGCATCTAGGATCATACATTCACAAAGACAAAACAGGTTTCAAAATGTTCATTTTTCTTTTGTTATGAAAACTGAAAAAAAATGTAAAGATTTGGATTGCTTGATTTCAACAAAGCTCCTGCTTTGGTTTATTTGTTTTACTTCATTTGGAACAGTTTGAATAGGTTACAGACAGCAGTGTATCCTCATTTCAATCGAGCCCAAGTGTCTGTTCTGAAACGGATTTTGGGTTTAAATCCCATGTGCCTCCCTGCTTGACAGTCAGCATCAGGAATTGGAGTGAGAAAGTAAAACCACAAAGATTCATCCATTAAACAAGTGATTATCTCTTTTTTTTTCACCAAAAACCTATTCAGTTTGTCTAACAACAATCATATCATTCTTTCAATTCCACACTCATTAGCCATTATTGCTCAAGGACATCTCTGTGATTGATACTGATATTTAAGTTTGCTTCACTTTTCTGCGAGATGACAGAAAAATGTCAAAACACGGGAGAATCTCTTGAACGCAGTAGAGCGTACTTTGAGAATAAAATTAACACATGGACTCTGAGCAGCACTGAACCAGTCAAGATGACATGAATAAATAGTCAGAGAAAAGCCTTTCCTCTCTCAATCGCTCACAACAGGTGCTGAGGGTTCACTAACAGGCTGTGGAGCATGAGTGAGTAAATCAGGCACTGGAGAGCACATCATTAACACCATTACTGCATAGTGAAGGATCACTGACTGAATGCATTATAGTAAACCTATTTATGCCACAGAGCTTGGTGGGGTTTTACTCATAAATATGGACCTACTGCATCCTTTAACTAACTTTTCTAAACTAAACAAAAATCAATAAAAACACATTTAAGAAAAAAAAAAACTTTCATTCTCAAGACAACATACCTTCTTAAAGAAATAATTCTCTTCATGTTTACTGACTTCTTACTGTAAGAATTCATAAGCAAACTTCTAAACTGTTGTCAACATGTAATTGTTTTACCCGTCTGTGTAGCTCTGATAAGCAAAAAGAATAGTATTGCTTCTGCAGAGTATTAAGAAATTACAAAAACCTTTGATATTGTCTCTAATTCTGAACATAACTGGAAAACAAAGAAAAGAAAGCCTGAACAAGTAAACAACGAGATTTCCCATAATTACCAGAAACAATGTAACAATGTCGGTTGAAAAACTTAGTTTATGTAAAAGTAATATTTTACTTTTTTGTCTTTTTGGTGTTTTCTTCCATATCTATTTTACCAGTTGGAAATACAAAATTAAAAATACAATGTTTTTTTTCTTCTATTAAAAAAAAATCTTTTTCATTTTTTCCTTTCATCATTTTCTTTACAAAAAAAGCAAATAAACCCTAATGTGGTTAAAAGAAATACTGTCTGAAGGTAAGGACAGTCATGATTCACTTTCTTGACCAAAGACAAACAAGTTTAGAACATTTTTAGAACCATTATAATTCCAAAACTAAAAAAAAATTTCTTTTCAAGGTTAAAGTAATAACTGTCTTTGCAAATTTGAAAAATAGGGAAACTGAAAACTAAAGGCATCAGTGTGTACTGCCTTATCTTTGATAATTACAGACAAATACTGACCTCTGCTGAAACATTTGTGCTATGTCAAGCACAACCAAAAATGTGTGAATTAAAGCCGCCACAAACCAAACATCAACCTTTCCAACATTTTTGACCGAGGAGCTAGAAAAATCTGTAGTGTTTTGATAAATGACAGGGTTTTTCAGAGTTTTCTATTGAAAAGGCATTGGTTTTTAATAATCATCATGTCCAACCAGGACACCCTGGAGATAACATTTTCTTCAAAGGCCAAACATCAGTTCAGGTATCGTTTAGAAAAGTCAAAAATCTCTGAGAGCTTCCACACAACTCATTTCAGAAACTTTAATGTTCAAAAGAGACTAAATGTTGTCCTCTATGCGTCTTCATCCTCAGTAGTAATAGCATCCAAAAACTGCTGCCACACAGAACAGGCTATCCTATGAAGCAAACATAACGTTATTACGCATGTATACTGTTCTTTAAGTTGTCTCCAACACACAATATTTAATCAACACTCACATTCATAAACACATCTTCTGCGTAGTTGTCTGTATCAGCGTCCCAGAAAAACCTGGAACACATCCTGGAAAAGTACAAAAAGAATCAAAACATACACTTAAACTTTCCTGAACACGTTTAAAGGAATTTATCTCGATTTGTATAACCTTATAATAGTTGATCTTTTAAAAAATATCATAAAACTAGGACTCATTCTCTAAATGAAATTGGACATGTTACGATACATTAGCTTAGATTGTTTTTAACTGGCCCAAAAACATGTACAAGAATATGTTCTATCTAAAAAGGAAGGCTTAGCAAACTGTTGAGGCTACTTTGTCGTTTACCAGTACTCACTTCACTCCTTGTCCCCGCTGTTCTCCAATCATCACCTGAACAATGATCTTATATTTGTCAATACCAAGGCCTACACACAGGGAAATAAGGGGTGCAGTGATTTACATCAACTGTAGAAACAAACCGGTAACAGACAAGAACACAGACAGACAAAAAGACTAAGACCAGAGAAAACGGCTACACTTGTTTTGGCCAGGAGTCTGCAACCAGGGGGGTATTCTAAAAAGCAGGTTATGTGAGTTACCACGTTAAGTTTGAGGCTAAGGAAGCGGATAACCTCAGCTTTCGGTTCCAAAAAAGGAGGTATGTTTCAGGTATGTTTAGTTCCCATAGCAACTCATGCTCTACCTATCAAGCGGTGCAGCTTTGTAATTTACCAAAGTTGTGCTAAAACATTTTGACGGAACTTTGAGTGCCATGTGCCACAAAAAATCCATTAGGGCTGACCAGAATTCATAGATTGTGAGATGGACTGTCTATTATCGAAAGATTTTAAGTGCAATTTATGGTCCACACACTGTGTTAAGGCTAACTTAGGTCTGATTTAGGTTTACAGATTTATGGCAGAGGTGCAGCACCAACAACAATATTAAACTGTACATTTATTCATTTATTTTTAAATCACTGCTGACATTACACTATTTATTACTGCATTTGCAGCGGCAGGATGATCTAATGTGGAACAGTGTCTTTTATTTTAAAAGGAAATCATGTCAAAAAGTATGAACTATTTCATATTCATAAACAAGAATGCTTCTCTTTATGTTTTATTCATGAGAATGACAAACGGTGGTTCATTTACATTTATTATTGTAGTAAGAATAACATAAATACAAAGCAGTTTCGTATTTTTCCTACTGAGATGTGGTCATTGGAAAATGTACTCAAATGGCTCTTTGACTGTTGAAGGTTGAAGACCCTTGATTTAGGCAAAGTAGCTTGTTTTCCATTAAAGAAAAGAACTGAAGAAATAAAAAAGTTGAAAGATTAACTTTACTTTAATAACTTTGTAGGCAGATATTTGCTTTGTTTGGCTCAAGGTTTATTTAGCTTTTTTCTGGATATAGCTTGTTACATTGACGTTTTAGCTATGTGGTTCTGTCATTATTGCTCAACTGATTAAAAAGAAAAGCAAAATGAACTACGTACTTTTTACTTTGTCCCTAATGCAGTCTGCCAGTGAACTGCACGTCTCTGGGATTTTCTCAGGCTCATACTTCACTCCAGACAGACGCTCCCTCACAATCTCATGAACAAATTCCTTCACAATTGCTGGTTTAAACCTGGAAAAGGAGCAACTTACTTCAGAACAAGGAGGGGAGCAAAAATGAATGAAACTTAAGAAAAATACCCAAAGAGCTGGAACAAATCCTTCACATGGGCTTCTGATGACAGTCATACTTGCAGTTCCATAATAGTTCTTAGTCACCAGCTGGCTAATTATTATGGAAGTATATGTGTCTCATATTTCAAAATAAAATGATGACAGTCATACTTGCAGTTCCATAATAGTTCTTAGTTACCAGCTGGCTAACTATTATGGAAGTATGTGTCTTTTATTTCAAAATAAAAATGCTTTTTCATTTTCACAATAAAGTTGCGTTGAAAAGGCATTTCCGGTATGGACTTTTGTTTTGAAATATTAGACATGTGCTTCCATTTAGTATCAGATTACCTTCAAAAAGAAAAAAATAAAAGGTCCATTTGTTGCAGTTTTCACGGGCATTCTACAAATTGAACTAATAAAGTTTTTTTATTTTTATGTATATATTTATTTTTGGTTGGAGGCAAATTCAACTTGTTTCTCGGTTTCGGCGACGTATCCAGTATTGGCAGAGATTTTGCACGCAAATTTGCCATTATCCTTTCCCTTTAAAAAAAAACAGTATTCCTTGGTGCTACAAATGTGTTAATTTAATCAAACAAACAAACACTAACGTCATGTAAATGCACGGGTTACCTACTGAGGAGCAACACTGTCGCTAGCTAAACAGCTAAGCTAAAGTAACGCCAGAAAAAACACAATTCACTTTTTAAATCGACTTACTTTTTCTGATAATCTGGACGTATAAGGTAGGTACCCGTACTGGATTCTGCCATGGTGCAGAGTTCTAAGATACAGTTTTAAATAAGAAAGAAAAAAGGTACACTGTAGCTACTTTAAAGTTGTACAGTTGCCATCGTGACAAAAAAAAGGCGTGTTTCCTTAAGTCTGTTTCATTTCCTGTTTCAAAATAAAAAGAGCAAATTGGAAACGTAGATACTTCATTTCTTTCTTTTTTTTCTTTTTTTGTTTAACTCATAGTTTATGCTAAGCAACGTTAAAACAAAATTTTTGCTAATATTTGGCCTTAATACTAATAGATTTTACAGAGCTAAAAACAGCACACAACTCTGTATTCGTTTAAATAGACAATAGATAATCTAACTTTAATCTAATCTTAATTTACTACTTTGTTTCTTTTACATAGATTCTGTTTTTATTATCTGTATACGGTATGTTCCTATCATGCACAGTAAATGAGCCATGGGTCATGTGGTTTAATGGAGGGGAGTGGGAAGGGTGAAGGGTGGGTTGGGGTTTTTATTGTAATGTTGTGTGTTTACTGTTTTTAGTGTTAAAGCGCTTCGAGCTGCACAAAGTGCATGAGAAGCGCTATTTTATAAATAAAGTTTGATTTGATTTGATTTGATTTGATGGGTTGCTAAGTGGCTTGTAAAGCAAAAAAAGTTGGCCCTTCAAATAAAAATGAGCCAAAGTAATTTAAAAGAGCAAAGAAAAAAAACTTTGGGAATATTACAATTGTTGTACATAAAACTAATATATATATATATATATATATATATATATATATATATATATATATATATATATATATATATATATATATAATATATATATATATATATATATATATATTATTTACATCCCCCACACTCCCACAATATGAAACAGAAAGAAAACTAATAATAGAATGAGATGAAATGAAACTCTTCTGATACCTGAAAAAATGCTTTACATATATTAAAATAAACCTTCTTTTAGATCAAATGTTAGATCAAGCAGCACTGAGTTTACTTCAGAAATGGTCTATTCTCCTATTATAATAGTGTTTGAATGTACTTTTTTACATTCAAACACCTTTGATACCAACATGTATTACCAACATTTATTTTTTTACACTATTACTCTATGGTTGAATAAAGAATGTTTGTTTGCCTTGCTTTTGCTTATCTGTACATTTTTTCTTGTTGTTGTTTTTTTGTGTGTTTTTTGTTTATTTGTTTGTTTGTATTTACTTGATCTAAATCATATTGCTGTCCATTAAGATTGTGTGCACAGCATGAGTCAGTACAATTAGCACAGTCAGTTTCATTTTCTCCTCTTGTTTGGCCAGAAGTGAAACTTAGGGAATCAGCTGAGGCTTGTTTTGGTCAGAGCCACAGATAAAGGTTTCATCCAGCCCAGCCAGTCATCATATCCAGAGCTTGTTTCGACATAGTGATCAGCTGTTCTGTTTCTTCCTAAGTCACTCTCACCTAAAAGATGGAACCGCTGGACTGGAAACGCATTTTTCAGGAAGAAGCAAAAACTCTTCATCATGCGCACACTTGGCAGTTGCTGTTTGATGACACTATTACGCCTGATCTACCAAATCCAGGTTGGCAGAAGTACATCAGGAACACAAGTGCAAGGTAAGTGTCCCAGACTGTTGTTTATGTCATGTTAGATTTTTAGTATTAGATTTTGTGTTTTTTTGTTTTGTTCCCTATCAAGCTGTTTTTTTGGCCAGAAACTGTGTAGCTTGCATCGTTTTAATAAACATGTTTTATAGATATTCTATCTATTTAATCTAGGAATTTAATAATTTAAGGCTGTCCTTGAGAAACAAACCTGAAATAAAACAAATAAAAACAAAATATGTAACATGGCAAATCAAATCAATGTTTTAGTTTTGCAGTAATTCATTGCACAAAATTGTGACTTCTACAACGTGTATCTGACAGCCAATTATCCATACATTCTGTCAATGTTACAAGCCTCAGAGGTGCCTGGGGAACAGCCGTAAATATGTTTATGTATTTCCTATCTTTGGCCACAAGATGGCAGCAGAGATCTTGAACAAGTGAGAAATATTTTGCTCAGATTGACTTTGACTGATAGCACTACTCTATCCAGAACAGAAAATGTATTTTAATAGTTTTTGTTTGTTTGTTTTTACATAAATCAGCTAATCATAACGATTGTTTATATTGCTTGAGAATTTTCCTCCTGGCTTTAATTTAGCAGGTGGCTGTTAAGTCTGTCTGTGTCATGATTTTTTTGCCATTCATATTCTTCTGAGATAACAAAAAGTGTTTATGCTGTATTTTAAAGGTTCAGATGCACCTTGTGTGGGAGAACCTGGCCCTCCAACCGCGTGATGGTGACCTTCCACATGCAGCTGATTTCCAATATGGGATTTGTGAAGGTCAGGCCACTACGTCAGAACTGCAAAAGGTGCAAAAACGCTCCTATGGTGAAACCAAGCGTCGAGTTCGACAACATCAAAATTCTCATGGAGAATCTGATCGAAAAAATTAAAATAAAATGCTACAATGAAAAAAGGGATTCGTCACACAAGCCTTTCAGAAGCCAAGAGGTTAAAAGTCCCCATGAGCCTGATCACTGTGAGGGCTGCAAACTGGGGATCTGCACAAAAGTATAAGGTGTGGTCACATGACAAGATTATTATGATACGAAGGAAGCAAATAAAGAACTAATTATCTGCATGTGTGTGTAACTATAGAATATCTGAAGCTAATATATATGGTATTTGTGAGATGAATAATTTACTGTGTGCCAAATAATCGAATTGAAGTGTAATGTGTTAACCTTGTGCAAAAGTGAGGACCACTCTGCTTGTCTTTAAGGTCTACCACTTTTGACAAATGTACAACATGGAAAAGAAAAATAAACTTCTTGTGTTGTGAATTGTTGGGGTCTTACTCATTAAAGTATGTCCTGCAATGAATTTAATGAATTTAATGTTTAGTTTAAGTTTGACTGGGCCTGCAAAAAAAACCGCAAATATATTGTTGTTTTTCATTTTTGAGTGTGTTATTTATTATTTTTCTACTGTTTTTATTAGAGCTATGGTAACAAGGTAATTTCCGCTTTGTCAGATCAATAAAGTTTTATTCTAATCTGATTTAAGTATAAAAAATTACAGTTTTTACACCTAAAATCTTTTTGTTTACCCCATAAAAAGTAAAAATGACTCTCTCCTCACTTTTGTGTAGTTGGAGAGGAAATCTAACCCTAAACAGTGAATAAACATAGAGTATACTCTGTGGATTATGTCTGTAATCTTTATTATCATATCATAGACTTAAAAAAAATTTAGGATACAGAAATAAATTCCAAGGCAGTAGTTTTTTTTTAATGTCCTTCAGCAGGTTTGAATTTTTAACAGATGTTATCCGCGTCTGACGCTTTATTTGCATTCGACCCACAGGAGTGTTTCTGCCTCTGCTGTGGTCAGTCCTCACTCGCAAGTCAACTGTGGTTTATATGAGCTTCTTATGAAAACATTCATTGCATTTCTTTTCTCCCGTGTCTTTTGCATGTCATTTCCACACTCTGCTCTGGTTGCAATGCCCTGTTCATCTAAGTTCAGTCTCGCAGAAGTTGGCGTGAAAAGTGAGCTTCAGGTGTGTTTTACCCTTCTGTTAGTTAATGCATGACCTCAACCCCTAGACTACAAAGAACTGCTGATCGAAGACACTGTTCTTTCAATATTATGGATTTGGGAAGAGCTGCACAGAAGGTAACGCATCTTTACTTGCAACAATCCGCACATGCAATTACCAGACAGTTTAATGTAATTTAATACAATTAAACGACTTTAACAAAATACTTTTTAAACAGGGTTCTGAGCGTTGATTTTTAACTCTGTCTAATGCTTTTGTCTGGTCTTATCAAACTTAATGAAAATATTCTCGTATCAAATCATTGTTAGATTTATAGATAACTCACTTGATTCTAATTGAATATTTCACTTTTTCATTCACAAATAAATAAAAAAAATCCGATATATGAGTTATTTTTACTTGCCCTGTATGGAAGATAAAGATAATCTGAGTCACATTTATTTATCATCATTAATACAGTATTACATATTAAAAGTTAAATGGTTGTTTGTCTTTTGTTACATCAAGATGGAAAAATTAAAGAGACAGTTCTTACATTTTGTTCCTTTCAGTCATGTTGAATATCAAAAGCAAATGATAGAATTTTATCCTTAATCTCTATCTTGTTAAAAATGAATACTGACTCTAATGATTGGAAACAATGTCAGGATATGTGACCACACATCAAGTCATTAATATCCGTGCAAAGTTTAGTTGTAAGATTGAAAATATTAAAACCGTTCTGTGCACAAAAACAGATGAAACATACTCATTTTTAACTTAAATCTTTGGTTTAGGTTTCTATGATGAAGTCCTTCAAACTTCAGGTCCTCCTCATCACTCTTCTCATGTATGGTGAGTAAATGCCCACCTTGGTTTATGTCAAATGTGAGATAACGCAACTCACATTCTCCAAAATTAAAAAGTAACTTACGCTTAAGTTTTATTGTAAAACAATCTTCAGAAAACCAGAAATATGTTACAAATAAATTGCTCTGAAAGAAAGAACAGATAAAACAGCTCTATACATAAATGTAAGCATACAATATTTCTTAACTCATATTTTCTCAAATGATTGTATTTGAGCCTTCGTACAGGTGAGAAGACTTTCAAGGATCCGTTTTGTAGGTAATCAGACCTTTTGGAACGTTTGGACTGAAATAGGTGGTGTAGATAAGGAATATCTGGAAGGACTCGGATCATTTCAATTGTTTGGTTTGATGTCTTTTTCTTTTGTGTTTCCCCTCAAAAATCAACTGAATCAAAGTGTGACTGGTGTAATATTCTTACCATAAAGATGTTGTGATGCCTTTTTGCTTCAACATCAGCTCCAAGCAGCGTCGCCGTCTTAAACTGCACTGGATCTGATGTTCCTTCACTCGTGAACGCTCTCCAGCCGGTCTTTAACCTGAGCTCCATCAGACCTGTGACAAACGCGTCAAATCCAGTGACCGTCGACCTGATCTTCACTTTGACTGCTATTTTAGGGGTGGTAAGGGACGAATAAACTGATGAAACTATTTCTAGCTTCTAGTTTTTAACAGAAACAGAGATTTGATCAAATTTGATTAAAGAAATAGTTTGTTTTATGATATTCTGTTTACTAAGCTTTTTTTAAGCTTAGTAAACAGCTTTTTAAGTTTTTTTTTAATTGACTCTACTTATTGTTTTTAACTTTTTCAGGATGAAAAGTCCCAGGTCTTAAAAACATACATCTGGCGAGAGTTAGTGAGTACTCTATTATTTCATTATATTAACCATGTAAGCAAATAACAAAAACATTAAGATGAGATTTACTTAGGAAATCAAGTGTTGTAACATGCTTCCACTGTGTGTTGACTGCAGACATGGAAAAACGAGTTTTCTGTGTGGGATCCAGACAAGTGTGGCACTGAATGGATTGCAGTTCCAAGAACTCTGCTCTGGGAACCAGATATAGTCATCAATGAATTGTGAGTTCCATCATTTAAAGCAAAATGTAGATTATTACAGTCAGGCAGCATGACAAATTGCTTTTAATTTCAATCTCAGAAACAGAAAGCTGTTTCTGTGCTGGCCTGACATGCAAAGACCCCCATGTTGTTAGCATTGTTGCAGTTTTTATGTTCAGTAGTCTGTGCTATGTGTGTAGATTTATATAAGAGTTTCTTCACTGTATATTTTGTTTTTATTTTTTGGTGCTCGAAATATGCTGCTACTACAACTTAATTTTCCCACGGGATTAATAAAGTTAATCTTCATCTTAAACTGGTAATAACAGAGGAGGTAGGGAGGTGCAGATCAAGATTTTAAAATTCCTACTTGGAGGACATTTTTGTAATTGTTGACCAAACAATAAGCAATAATGACACATTTCTGGAGAAATCCCAAACGTACAGTGGCAAATCACTCAACAGAAAAGCATTTTAAAGATCACAATGAAAATTAAAAAAGCAAAACAAATACTTAAAAAACACCAAAACAAAATGACAGAAACCAAAACATAAATAAACAATTTGGAAAACAAAAGTAATTTCCAGAAATCAAAATGAAAAGTTAAAAAACGAAACAAAAAGAAACTGGAAAAGGTATGATGGATGATGAGGTTTGACAAGGACTGAAGTTATTTGACATGAAGATGGATATCATCGTCTAATCAGCGATCTCCCATAATACCTACCATTCCTGGCGCAGTTAAAGTCGCTCTTCTGGTGTACAATGTATTAAGAATAACAAATTCAGTGAGATTCACAATTGTTTTTCATTTTGCATGAAAAATATTTGTACAGGTTTTTATTGGAGTTAAAACTGTGCTGTTGTTGTGCAGCATGGAGAAGAACACTGCTCCTCCTGTTCCATACATCTACCTGCATTTTGATGGTGACATTTACGACTCACAGCCCATCAGAGTGGTCAGTTCCTGCAGCCTTGATATCTACCTGTTTCCCTTTGATATTCAGAACTGTACTTTTACCTTCAACTCCTACATCCACGTCAGTAAGTTTTGTCATATACACTTTGTATCACGTCAGGACCTTTCATACACAACAGCACTTTGACTTAAAACAAATGTCTTTTTTCTCTGATTTCAGTGGACGAAATACAGCTCCTCCTTTCTGGAACTGGAGACGAAATGACTGAAGCGTCTAAAATGGTGATATCTACGATGGGCGAATGGAGCTTAAATAAAATCACAGCGAACAGAGCAGAAATTGATACCGTAGAAGGAAACATTTATGTGGAGCTTCAATGCCATGTAAAATGTTCCAATACAATAAAACGTTTCAACATTTATGGCAGATATTTATGTCCTATTAATGAAACATATCACCTCAATGTATCTGGACTTTTTGTGCAGATCTCCATTCGGCGCCATCCCACCACATATGTGGTGAACCTCCTGCTCCCCAGCTGTTTCCTCATTGCAGTGGATCTTTTCAGCTTCATGCTGCCTCCTAAAAAGATCGACCGCTCCCTGTTCAAGATGACTCTTGTCCTGGGCTACACTGTCTTCCTGCTAAACACCAACCAAATGCTGCCCATTACTGGAGACACTGTACCCCTCATAAGTGAGTTAGCACACCTATGTTTCTTTTTGATGGTAGACATATAAGTCATCATTTTTATTTGAAAAAATGTACATGAAAAAGAAATGCAGTAAAAACATATATTTGGGACCCTTATTGATTGCAGAGAACGTGTTTGTGCAATTATCCAAATCTGCTGTACTCGTTCTTTATAATAAGTAAATATATTTTTCTTTTAATCATCATTTTTATTCCTCAGACGTGTTCCTGTCCATGTGTCTGGTGATGATGGTTGCTACTTTAGTGGAGTCCATCTTTGTTACCAACCTCCTGCACGGCTCTGCCGACTATCCTCCAGCGCCTCGTTGGTTCAGAGATTTTGTTTTTCAGGTTTTGGGACGGCTGGTAAGAATTTCTACAAAGTCCATAGAAAGAGACAACACTGTAATCCAAAATCCCAACGCACAAGGTAAGACTGAGCCGAAATGGGTCTGCTTTTGTGAACTGTGATCTCGTTTGCATCTGATCTCTTTTTTTTTTAAAATAGAAATGTCAGATTCCTCTCCAGTGGTTACAAAAAACGACATTTCGGAGGAGAAGGAAACCTTGAATGAGAACAAGAGTGTGCAGGTGCTCAGGAAAATAAACAGGGATCTGAAAGCCATCCACCTTCAAGTGGAGAAGAAGCTGAAAAGAAACCTCAGCTCACAGGAGTGGATCTACATCGCTCTCATCATTGACCGTCTGCTGTTTTTCTTTTACATCCTCTTCATATCAGTCAGCTTCATTACTATCCTCATCATCTGGGTCGTCTCATACAGTAAAGCCTGAATCATGTATCTTCTTGTGTATCATGCATAGTCTCTGTTTTTCTGAATTTGCAATAATATATGCAATAATATATGCAATAATATATGCAATTATATATCTAAGTGATTTTTTTTAAATCTTAACCTTGACTTTCATGTTCTACAAATTTTATTTTAGCCATTTGTTCATCAAAAACATGGAATAATGCATTTATTCGCAGAAAACTGTGGTTATTCAACAGGCTTTTTTAGTTGTTTAAACATACTGTTGTGTGTTATGCATACTTTGTTCCTAATCGACAACATATGGCTCTTTGCAAGGTAAATATGACTATTAGTACAAATGGAAACAGATCATACGTGGCTATTGGGATCCTAATGTATGTTTTCAACCTTGAGCCTGTAGAAATGTTTATTTCAGCTTTTAAGTAAGAATATTTATCATAATAGTCGTTTACTGTTCATGTCATGCAATAAAATCATTCCTTAGGATTTCTTTGGCTATTCTATTATTTAATTGTGACTTCTGATGATTCACACTCAGTTTTCACTGAAAGTTTTTTTCTGAAAAACATCTAAAGTATATAAACATGTTCAATACATAAAGTATTCAATTTTTAACAGGTCCTGAACAATATATATATATATATATATATATATATATATATATATATATATATATATATATATATATATATATATATATATATATATATATATATATATATATATATATATATATATATATATATATATATATTTTGAGGAGAAACCACCTGCGGAGGGTGAGAGGGGCATTTTTTTTTTTTATATATTATATATATATATTATATATATATATATATATATATATATATATATATATATATATTTATTTATTTTTTTTTTTTCGCCCCTCTCACCCTCCGCGGGTGGTTTCTCCTCCAAGCTCGGGTCCTCTACCAGAGGCCTGGGAGCTTGAGGGTCCTGCGCAGTATCTTAGCTGTTCCTAGCACTGTGGTTTTCTGGACTGAGAGGTCTGAGGTCTTTCCAGGTATCTGTTGTAGCCACTCCTCCAGCTTGGGGGTTACTGCCCCGAGTGCTCCAATTACCACAGGCACCACTGTCACCTTCACTTTCCAGGCTTTCTCCAGTTTTTCTCTGAGTCCCTGGTATTTCTCCAGTTTCTCATGTTCCTTCTTCCTGACGTTCCCATCGCTTGGTACTGCCACATCCACCACAACGGCTTTCTTCTGTTCTTTATCCACCACTACAATGTCTGGTTGGTTCCCCATTACCATCCTATCAGTCTGGATCTGGAAGTCCCACAGGATCTTTGCCCTCTCATTCTCTACCACCTTCGGAGGTGTTTCCCATTTTGACCTTGGGGTTTCCAGTTCATATTCTGCACACATGTTCCTGTATATTATTCCAGCCACTTGATTGTGGCGCTCCATGTATGCTTTCCCTGCCAGCATCTTACACCCTGCAGTTATGTGCTGGATTGTTTCAGGCACCTCTTTGCACAGCCTACACCTTGGGTCTTGTCTGGTGTGGTAGTTCTGAGCCTCTATTGCTCTGGTGCTCAGGGCTTGTTCCTGGGCTGCCAGGATGAGCGCTTCGGTGCTGTCCTGTAGGCCAGCCCTTTCTAGCCATTGTTAGGACTTCTTGATATCAGCCACTTCAGTTATGGTCCGGTGGTACATCCCATGCAGGGGTTTGTCCTCCCATGAGGATCTGTCCTCCAGCACTGTATCCTCTGCTCTCCATTGCCTGAGACATTCACTGAGCACACTGTCATTTGGGCCCTTGAGCTTGATGTACTCATGCATCTTGGATGTTTCATCCTGGATAGTGGCTTCTACACTCACTAGTCCTCGGCCTCCTTCCTTACGGCTAGCATACAGTCTCAGTGTGCTGGATTTGGGATGGAACCCTCCATGCATGGTGAGGAGCTTTCGTGTTTTAACATCCGTGGTCTGTATCTCTTCCTTTGGCCATCTTATTATTCCTGCAGGGTATCTGATAACTGGCAGTGCGTAGCTGTTTATATCCCGGGTCTTATTTTTGCCATTGAGCTGGCTTCTCAGGACTTGCCTTACTCGTTGGAGGTATTTAGCTGTTGCAGCTTTCCTTGTTGCCTGCTCCAGGTTGCCATTTGCCTGTGGAATTCCAAGGTACTTGTAACTGTCCTCGATGTCTGCTA
Source organism: Oryzias latipes (assembly GCF_053564925.1). Classification (NCBI taxonomy): domain Eukaryota; kingdom Metazoa; phylum Chordata; class Actinopteri; order Beloniformes; family Adrianichthyidae; genus Oryzias; species Oryzias latipes. Next base: position 14,923,700 of record NC_136240.1, read on the forward strand.
TTGTTCCTTCTGGGAGTGAGACCCCTCCTGTGTGGACTACCTTGCCTCTCTTAGTCACCATCCGGCTACATTTCTCGAGCCTGAATGACATCCCAATGTCAGTACTGTAGATCCTGGTGGTGTGGATCATGGAGTCAATGTCACGCTCGCTCTTAGCATATAGCTTGATGTCATCCATGTATAGGAGGTGACTGATGTTGGCCCCATTTCTGAGTCGGTATCCATAGCCAGTCTTGGTGATTATTTGGCTGAGGGGGTTCAGACCTATACAGAACAGCAGTGGGGACAGAGCATCAGCTTGGTATATACCACATTTGATGGACACTTGTGCAAGTGGCTTCCCATTGGCTTCAAGGGTGATTTTCCACAGCTTCATTGAGTTTCCTGTGAAGGCTCTTAGAGTCCTGTTGATGTTGTACAGCTCCAAGCATTCAGTGATCCATGTGTGTGGCATTGAGTCATAGGCCTTCTTGTAATCAATCCAGGCTGTGCACAGGTTGGTGTGTCGTGACTTACAGTCTTGAGCGACTGTTCTGTCGATCAGGAGTTGGTGTTTGGCTCCTCTGGAGTCTCTACCAATGCCCTTCTGTGTGTTACTCATGAATTGATCCATGTGCCTATTTATCTTGGTTGCAATGATGCCTGACATGAGCTTCCATGTTGTGGAGAGACAGGTTATTGGCCGGTAGTTGGATGGGACTCCACCCTTTGAAGGATCCTTCTGGATCAGGATCGTTCGCCCTTCCGTTAGCCATTCGGGGTGAGTCCCATCTCTTAGCAGCTGGTTCATTTGTGCTGCCAGGCGCTCGTGGAGTGCGGTAAGCTTCTTTAGCTAGTAGGCATGTATCATGTCAGGGCCCGGTGCTGTCCAGTTCTTCATACCTGAGACTCTTTCTTGGATGTCTGCCACTGTGATGGTTACTGGATTCTGTTCAGGGAGGTTGCTATGTTCTTTTCTCAAAGAGACCAGCCACTGGGCATTGCTGTTATGTGCTGTCTCTTTCTCCCATATACTTTTCCAGTACTGTTCAGTTTCTAGCCTTGGTGGGTCTGCTCGGCTGTTTTGACCCTGCCACTGAGCGTACACTTTTGCAGGTTGAGTTGCGAAGAGCCTGTTTATTCGTCTCTTGTGTGGGGTTATATATATATATATATATATATATATATATATATATATATATATATATATATATATATATATATATATATATATATATATATATATATATATATATATAAAACCCCACACAGTTCCTTTTAATGTAGCCTCTGTGCTTTATATATATATATATATATATATATATAAAGCACAGAGGCTACATTAAAAGGAACTCCTGCATATCTCTAAAAGACTTTGAAAAATGCGACAGTTAAAGATAAGTGAAGAAAGAAATCTGTAACTCTGTGAAAGTTGAAAAGAGAACATTAAAAAAGCACTAACATATATCCCTAGCAAATGCTAAAGTGGAACAGATGAAGGTTCATTAAAAAAGGTATGATGCTTTATGGATACATGATTTATTGCATTGACTGTAATCCATCACACACACTTGAGTGTTCTGTACCTGCACAAATCTCAAGGACTAAAGTTTCTCAGTTTTTGTTGCATGTTTAGACTAAAGCTCGTTTGATTCAGATATTCTGGCCTCAAAGAATTGTGGGTAAACATTGTCGCCTCTTAGCATAGGGATCTTGTGTATCGTATTGGAAAGAGAGATGTTGGAGTGAACAGGAGACTATGAGGGGCTGTGTAAATCCCTTCATGCCATGTGTCGTTATTTTGCAGCAAACCATTTAATCCAGGAATCCACTTGATTTAGAATCACCTTGAAAAATCATTGAAAAATATTTTTTACGTGGTTAAGGGGTTGAGATAAAATGTATCTTTGCTCACAAATTTACCATAAAAAATATATATCCTGATTTTTTACATGGTATTAATGGAATACCTATGTAGATCTTCATAGAGGATACTTTTCCTTCATTGTAATCCAGTTTTTGATCTTAAGTTCTTTTCTAAAGTGATAAACTCTGATCAATGCTGCCATTATGACAATTCAGTGTAATTTTATTTTCTTTAGATCCTTATGTTGTATTTCTTTATGAAGAATAAATCTACACAGTATATTTGACAAAGCAGCCTTTAGTTTTAAATAAACCTTTTGAAGACATTATTATCTGATTGGGTTAAAAGAAAACATTTGTTTCTTACATCACAGCATCTGCTGCTTATTTGCCTGGGGTTCACTGGTGTGTCTTTGTCGCTGTAGTGGTGAACCTTCACCACCCCCGAGTCACACACTGAGGCCAGACACGTTACCTGTGGTTTATGCTTGTGTCTCATGAAAACAACATGAAAATCATCTCATCTGTTTGTGTTCTCAGATCATTTGTATGGGGTTTCTCCACGTCATGCTCCGGTTATGGTGGCATTATGTATGGGCGGAGGGCAGAAACTCAATTTAGTCTCGCAAGAGTTGGTGAGCATCAGGTATTCTTTAGCATCTCTCTGTTTAGATCTTACATGAGCACGAATACGGACATTTTGTGATCCATGCCCATTAGGTGTCAAAGATACTCTGGACACCAACAAAAAAACACCTTCATTATGGCATCTTGCAGCTCTGCACACAAGGTAAAAGGTCTTCTTCACCCTCTGTTTGAACAATACAGGAGGTAGACTTTTTTTAAAAATCTGTAAAATTTTCATGTGCTAATCATCAACAATCTCTCCTTTCATTCCCAGTGGCTTCTTTCTTCAATGCCCACCTTGACTCTGTTCATCATTTCAATGCCAGGTCAGTCTTTAAGGTTAAAACTACAAAAAAAAAGCAAGATTGTAAACCTCCACTTTGTTTCTCTTTTTTTAATGCACTGAACAGAAAAACAAATTAAGTTCTCTAGACTGAAGAAAGAAACATTTTTCATTTGTCATATGATTTTTCTCACCAGCTCTGTGCTGCACCTACAAGGTGAACTGTTCCAATCCGGACCAGCCCAGCCTGCTTCAGGCTCTGACTCCTGTCTTTAACCTGAACTCTGTGAGGCCTGTGTTGGACACCAACTCTCCTACTGACATCTACATGTACTTCACTCTGTATGGAATACTTGGAGTGGTAAGTCAAGCTAAATACTTCTAGGAAATAAGAAAGAAAAAAAAACATCTGGAACTGTTAAACAGAGACAAAGTTGTAATTTCACTTCATAAAATCAATGCATTCACTACTTCATATGTGCTACTATATTAAAATATGACAATATGTAAGTGAATGTGTCTCTCTTTCAGGATGAAAAGGCACAACTCCTTACTACCTACATTTGGTTGCACTATGTAAGAATAAAAATCATTTAGAAGTCTGTTTGAAATCCTTTGCGTGCTTGTGAGTTAAAAAAGTCGAACCCCTGTTTGGTTGATGTAGTGGTGGATGAACGAGTTCATCAGCTGGGACCCCATCCAGTGCGGGGCGGATAAAATAACACTTCCAAAGGAAAAATTCTGGCTTCCAGATATTGTAATCAATGAGTTGTAAGTAGAATTTTGATAAAACCCACAATTTATTGCAATTCACCGGCTTTCTGTGTTTATAGCATAAAGTTATGTAGAATTATTTCCTCATATTTGGAGATTAAGTGTCTCAATAAAATGTTTCATATTTATTATTTTATTTAACTTTTTTTTTCCAAAACTGTTTAACCGAAATAACCTTTTATCCAGAGCATTTTAACTACTGTAGTTATATTTGGAATTGTAGTTCAAACATGTGGCAGACACCTGTTTAAAACTTTTTTTTCTTTAAAAGGTACTACTCTAATTCTAGAACTTTCCAAAAGTGATTTTCTATGATTAATGTTTTTATTATGTTTCAGTTTCTGCATTTTAAAATAATATAGTGTTTGAAGGGAAATATCTAACCTATTTTGAGATCATTATGTCATCTTTTAAAAAATGTTAAAACTTCACTTCCCATCTTTGTCTTAACTGAAGATGGCGTGCTCTCATTTTTTCCTCTTTTCTGGCAGCATGGAGGAAAACAAAGCGCCGACGGTCCCGTATGTTGGCCTGTACAGTGATGGGACCATTCATGATTCTCTGCCTGTCAAAGTTGTGAGCTCCTGTAATCTCAACATTTACACATTCCCTTTCGACATTCAGAATTGCAGCATGACTTTCAACTCCTACATTTACTACGGTACGTGACATCTTAAACGTTCTATAACAAAATCGCAAATGAAACAAGTTAATTAACTGTTTTGGACTTTACTTTCACTTTACTGTCCAAGTAAAGACTGATGGAGCACTTTTGTATTTTACTGTATTTTCTGGCATCTTTCTTCTTTGTATTGTTTTTTTTTTTTTTTCAGCTATGGACATAAAGATTTTCAGTGGAAGATCAGCTGAACTAATCACAGAACTCTCAAAGCGTGTGATGACCACTAAGGGGGAATGGGAGCTGCTGGACATCACTGTCCTCAAACAAGAGAACAATGACACTTTTGGTCTTTACACGGACAAACTTCGATATGATGTAGGTGGATTGAAGAAAAAATGGTCAATTGCAGTAAATAAAGGGCTCTAAAGTGAGCTTGGGCCTGGAGTTGTGTGTAAAAGTAACAATAAAAAAGCAAGTGTGTATTTCCTTGTTATATACTTAAAGAAAGCAGGTTGAAGGGAAAGCTTTTTAAGGAGTTAAGACCTTTATACACTGGACATGTCCATATTTGGCATCGCCTGTTGGATGCTGCACTGTGAAAACGAACCCTGAAGAAGGACAAGCAGATTAACCAGAGTTTACTCCACTCACCTCAGCAAAGGTCCAAATATAAGAATTGACGGGACAAAAGAAGATTTGAAGCTCTGTTGGGTTCATTCACCTGCGAAACAGAAAAACACGGCCTAAATGCCCATGATGATGCAAAAAAAAAGTCTGCTGTAATTTAAGATTCATAGGAACTGAAAAAAGCCCCAGAATTGTTACACACAGCAAAAAAAGCAATATACATCATAAATATCACTGAGCTTAGAAGGGTTTGCATCTTTAATTAAAATCTCACCTTTTAAAACAAGAAAGTCCATGGAGACGACCTCCCTTCTGCCTCCAGTGGTTATTTAAGGAACTGCAACACTGATTGTCATCAAACTCGGTAACATAAGGTGGGACCCCAAGAGAAAGGAATGATAACATTTCTACATGTGTTTATAGGTGCTTGTTTCTTTCTTCAGCTATTTCATACTTTTCTCAACATTGTCTTTTAAACATCTTGTTTTGTGCTTCCATGCTTTCTGGCCTGCTTTTCCATTTAGTGTCCCGGTAGTAGTCCTTAGATTAGATTTAAACTAAATCTAAACTTTATGTTCAAGTTTCTCCCTTGATGAAACACTGCAGTTTGGGTTTCTGCATCAATGTGTGTAAAAGATTCCATGTCAGCTGACATGTTCTTCTGCCCTCAGATCACCGTCCGGCGCCGGTCCACCATGTATGTGGTGAACCTCCTGCTTCCCAGCTGTTTTCTCATCACAGTGGACCTCTTCAGCTTCCTGCTGCCTCCACAGAGCACGGACAGATCCTCCTTCAAGATGACCCTCATTCTGGGATACACCGTCTTCCTGCTCCTCATGAATGATCTGCTGCCCGTCACAGGAAACAGCATTCCTCTCATAAGTCCGTTTTAATCTGCTTTCCCATTTTATAATCTGGTTGTTGCTGAGATCAATATATAAACCAGCATTCATAAGAATTCCTTGTATATTAAAAAGTTTAAAAATCATTGTGTAACACAAATCTGACTTTGAATAGATGGTAAGTCACTTGCTTACGTTCTCTGTTTGCATATTTTATTTCTCTTCCTGTTAGATGTGTTCTTCACTCTGTGTCTGGCTCTGATGGTGGCCAGTCTGCTGGAAACTATCCTCATCACCAACCTACTGTGCTGCTCAGCTGACCTCCCTCCTGTCCCTGGCTGGTTTAAATTCCTCGTCCTGAAAATCCTGGGCTTTCTTGTGTGCATGCCACGGAAAAAGAAAAGAAAATCAGGCATGTGTCAAACAGATTCATAAGAGTGTTTGCATTCAATGGTTCTGTGGCTACAAAGCACCACAAATAGTGTTGTTTCTTTACCCAGAGACTGGAGCTGTCAGTGCATGACTGTCAGTCACTTTCCAGTGAATTTTTCGACTGCAGCTTGAAGCAGAGATCCAACAAAGAAAATCACCATTTTCCAAAAAAAGTTGTCAGATATTGACTCACTGAACACCTCCTGGAAGACACCAAGTTTAAAAAAAATTCGAAACAGAATAATACTGAATCTAAACATTTGAAAACTAAAAACACCCTAGGTAATTACTAGACATCAATTCCTTAAAGGTTTGTGAAAGATAGCTAAACAGGCAGAGATGGTCCACTCTGATAATCTTTTGATCCATTTTTTTATGACTTCTCTTTGGGCTTTTCATTACGATTATAATGTGTTTGCCAAAATCAGAAAATCTGAGTCATTTTCTAGTATATACCGTAGTTTCTGTAGAGCAACAATAGAAATTGACCTCTGAGTTGTGGATGGGAATAAATCCCGACCCTCTCCCCCTCCCCGTTGCGGAGTGGAGCAGGGCGCCCAGAGTCACACATTAGCTCTGTTTTAAACAACAAAAACTACTCAAAAATAGAATTTGGAGCTTAACTTTCTTCATATATGTCCTCTGAGTGGGTTTTAACTCCCAAAACAAAAGACATATTAGTCAAGCTATTTTATTCTTTTAATCATTTGTTTACCAAAGCAGAACCCATGACTGGCACACTGGTACCTAGGAAGGATCCAGCAGACACAGCCGTGGAAGACAAGGCCCTGCAGGAGCTTCAGTGCGTCAGCGAGGTCCTGCAGGCCATCCGCGCTCAGGTGGAGCGGCAGAAAGGGAGCCAGAGTTCTGAAGACTGGCTCCAGGTGGGATTCGTCATAGACCGCCTGCTGTTTGGCATCTACATCATTTCCTTATCAGTCAGCTTCATCACCATCATCGTCATCTGGGTGAAGGCGTACAAGATTTAAGCAAGTGCTGTGTGTCCCCTTTCTTTTTTTTCCCATTTGTTTTCACCAAAATTCTAATGGCTAACATTTTAAAAGTCTGTGTTAGCTTCCTGAATATATGATATAGGAATTAAAAAGTGCTTCAGTCAAGTATCTGTCTGGAACCACCAAGAAGATCATGATTTTCCAGCTTTGACTCTGTAACTCAGACAGTAGTCTCAACACAAGCTCTTAGAATGGAAGTTAACTAGTTTTGAAAAGCGTGTTTTACAACAAATGGCGATGGAGATTTTATTAGTTTTAGGTTCATCTTCAGTGGAACGAACAGTTTGAGTAGAAACTGCTGACTCCTCGTAACTGAAATGCATTTATACTGTTTCCTAACCACCAAGATGTTTTGTCAAAGTCATTTCGCCAATAAAATAAATCTATTCTAAATGTTAAAAGAAAAATCTTTTGCCCCAAACTTGTGTTTTTGCAACATGTTTGTCTTCTTTGATTTGGTTTGATTTTTTGATTTATTTCAAGCATTGTTGTCAAAGCAATAAAGAATTTACACAGATCTATCAAATTAAAGATATTGTGAAATGCAAAGATAAAAAAACAGAAAATGAAACAAAAAAATAGACACTTAAATCACATTTGCTTAATTAAATATAGTGATCATTATCTAAAGTCAAGTAGAACTTGATTTATTGCTTGAAAAGGAGTGGGAAGAAGCAAGGTTATATAATCCCACCCCTACTGAGGTAGTTATTTAAGGAAGTTTAACTTTAATATCATTTGTATTCAAGTCCTGCTCTCATTGGTGCATTTTCAGTTCAAATTGGCCCTAATTTGTTAATTTGTTTTCTTGTCATCCTGTCCCTTGAAAAGTAAAGAAAGTTTGTTGTTTGCAGTAGTATGTTACTCTTCATATTGCATCAGACTAAATATGCAGAATAAAGCTGGGTAAATAAAATCTATAATTGATTTAAACCAGCTTGTTTTTGCATAATTTATGACACCAAGGTTTTACGAGCAACAGGTTAACCTGACATGAAGTAAAACAGCCAGCATACAAAGCACAGTTAAAAAAACAAATGTCCACTCATACAATATGTCCCAGTTCCACTCAGCCTTGTTGCCGTGTTGAACCGTTCAGTGAACAAATGAAGCAGGCCGTAATTCCCTGCAGTGGAGGTGTTAAAAACCCTAAATAGGTCACTCGAGGTGCAAAACAACAAGTTAAGTGTCTAACTGTGAGTTTTTATAATCTATTTAGGGTTTATTCCTTTCTTTTTCATTCCATTTATTCTTATCAAGCCAATGCATGGTATCTATTAAGAAAAATAGTGTCCAGTTATTTTGTGCATTTATTTATTTATTTGTGCAAATCTTTTGTTTCTGTGTACATCTTAGAACAGGAATTGAAAAAATCGATTTCAGTTAAAAAAAAAACAACTTTTTTTTTCTTTAGCCAGATGAATGACTTTGATTTTTGCTCTAAAGTTGTTTTCGGTGAAGCTTTTTCACACCAGGACGGGGCATGTACAGACTGATGTTGAAGTGTGGGTCAGCCTCTCTCTGGAGGATTTATCTCCATGATCATCTCATTAGCAAAGAACAATAAGTGTTTGTTCACAGACCTCATCTGAGCATTTTCATATTTTCATATATGGTAGTGGAGAAAGTTATATCCATCAGAAGCAATGACTGTTTTTCAGCAGGTTTTCACCTTCATCTCAGCATTACTCTCAATGACAGGTAATCCCTTGATTTAATCTCTGCTGTATGGTTAAAAAATGTTTATCTAGTTTTTCTGGTAAAATGTATTTTGAGCATGAATCACTCTTTCTTTGTCAAATTAAAAGCAATTTTGTTTCAGAAAATAGTTTATTTTCCTTCGAGAAAGTTTGTGAGTTCATTTTGGGGAATTTCAGATAACAAAGCACATTTAAAACATTATTTCTTGTCAAAATGAAAAGCAAGATTTAAAATAAGCTTTGTTACAAAAACATAAAAGCTTTTTTGATCCACGTAGAAGAATTTTGCTAGTTCAGTATCAGACAGAAAAGTGCAGAATGTCAGAAACAAAACATAGGATTTAAAATTAATGAGTGTCTCCAATTATTCCTCTTGGTTTTTAAGTGAGATTAATTTTAAAATTCATATTCTTTTTGATTGTTTTCTGCTTTTAAGCTTTGTGGTTAAATTGTTTTTACTTAGAACATATAGATGAAAATGTGATGAAATGTTATTTTTATGTTTGGCTAGTGTCGGTTCTCCCCGGTAAGTTGATTTGTAAGGAAGGCAACAGTGGACCAACTCATGAGTCCTTGAAGGCCGTTTTTGACCTTCAACCCTTCAGACCAGCTGAAAACCTAACCAACCCAACCATCACCAACATCTCCTTCACCCTGTACGCCGTCTTAGGCGTGGTGAGTTTCCTTGACAAAGTGCGTCAAACGTGCAACTAAAATATGTCAGGTCACCTACAGTGGCGCCTGTTTTTACTATTTCAGAATGAAAAGGCCCAGTTACTCTCAACGTTCTTGTGGCTGAGACTGGTGGGTGTAATTCAAACGATCACAAACGGCTTTTCGGTTAATTTCCAACTCTGCTTACAAAAGTTTTTATGCGCTTTAACTGTATTCAGTACTGGCACAATGAGTTCCTGGTTTGGGATCCTGAAGAGTGTGACGGTGTCACCAAGATTTCTCTGCCTGTGAAGGAGCTGTGGTCTCCAGATATCATCGTTTATGAGTTGTAAGTTTAAAAACTGCCAGAAGGTTATGGAAAATCAAGAGTATGTGATCTGATACAGATAGAATGGCTTCTATGTGTAGATTATTTCAATCACAGTAAGTATCCCAAAGCGACAATCATGTCATGATGCAGATGTGAGAGAAGGAAGATACATCCATCTTTACGATGACCTGAAAATCAGTCTGTAACTGTCAAAGATCCAAAGATTTCAATTAAAATTTAGTTTAAAAAAACAATTAGAAGACATTTTCAATGACCTAGACTTGTAACACAACGTAAGAATGAGGTGCGGTGAATTGACACAGTAGTAAAAGGGAAGTTAAAGATTCCCACTGTACTGCGGTCAGCCGTTATCCCATGGTAATGCTTTCTGAAGAGTTTAAAACCACTATTCAATTACCTTATGAAGGTAAAAAGGTCCACATTTACACTTTATTTTACTTTAAACTATAAAGCCACCATGATGAGATGATGTTTTGACTCAAACTAATTCATTTTTAATTAGTTTTCATGTAAATTTAAAGTGAAAAATTAAATTCCAAAATCATTTTGCACCAGGTTTTATGCAAAATTAACTAACTGTTTTAATGTATATATTGTATATATTTCTTTATTGTTAATTGTGGTGTGATCGTTCATTTTCGACAACATATGCATTGAAAAGATAAATAAATTGCGGAAAAAACACCTGTAGTACCTGAAGGACTTTAGTGACTCTTCTTTCTAACTTGTCTAATTCCATCCCCCTCCAGTGTGGATGATGATGTTTCCCAGGCATGTCCTTATGTCTACGTGAACCACACCGGTCACATCCGCTGGGACAGGATGCTGCGACTCGTCTCAGCCTGCAACCTGGAAATCTTCAGTTTTCCCTTCGATGTGCAGAACTGCACTTTTACTTTTGGCTCTTACATGCACACCAGTAAGACAAAACTATTTATAATGCATGGAATTTTCAAAAAGTTGATTAGAGGTACTACTAATCATTACTGAATGAGGAAATATGAAGAAATCAGAAATGGACAGAAACTGATATTTTTAGTGGTTTTTAAAAAACTCCTTTAAATCCAGTTTAAATAATTAATTTGTCATGTTGCATAAATGTGACAAATGTTATTGAATCAAATACATGTTTTTTTACCTTTATCTTTGTTACTCTTGTCCATCACAGTACGTGATGTGAGGGTCAGCCCGGCCTTGACCTTTAAGGAGATGTCAGCAAACTCCAGGCGTTACCTGGAGGCCAGTGGAGAGTGGGAGCTGATGGATATCCTTGGAGAAACTTCCATCTTGCAGTTTGGAGTAGACGAGTGGGACATCATCACTTTCTGGGTCAGAGAAAAACTAAATTAGCTCCAAGGTTTCCCCCTTTATTTACTCCAAAAAATGAATTCTATAAACACACAAGACTGGGTGCAGATCAGAACTGTTGAAACTTCAAAATGTGGTGTGACAAAACCTAGAATACAGCCAAGTGAAAATTGTTGATACATTTAAATTATTTGTACTATTTTTTTTTTATAATAATGGATGACTGATTCACTTATCTTTTTTATCTTTAAGTCCTTTATATTTTTTGCGTATTTTGTCGCAAATGGACCTTGAGTCTGTAATAAAGCCTATTAATACTTAATAAATCAATGCAATGACAACAATGATGAATAAGCATAAGTAAAGTCGGCATGAGGCGGCAGAAATACTGACACGGTTTTTCTCGCCAGGTGGTCATAAGGCGGCGTCCAGTGCTCTACGTGGTCAACCTGCTGATCCCGAGCTCCTTCCTGATGCTCATCGATATCCTGTCTTTCTACCTGCCCCCCCACAGCGTCGACCGTGCCTCCTTCAAAATGACCCTCATCCTGGGTTACACTGTCTTTTTGCTCATCATGAACGACCTGCTTCCAAGCACAGCAAACGGCACTCCCCTCATAGGTCAGAAACTGAACTAAGAAAAGTCTTCATACTTTAGATGTTACTGGATAAAGAGGTATAAAGAAGATTAAGCTTTAAATCTCTTCTTCAGGTATCTACTTCTCAGTTTGCCTGGCTCTCATGGTCATCAGTCTGCTGGAGACTGTCATCATCACTAATGTGCTCCACCACAGCTCCATGAAGTATCAAGAGATTCCAAAATGGGTTAAAGTGATCATCCTCAAACACATTGCTAACATGATCTGCTACCGATGGCCTAAAGAAGCGCCGCTGCCGCCAAGAAAAGCTCCAGAGGATAAACCTGAAAGCACCAATAGCAACTCAGGACCATGGGTCATCCAGCACGCCACTCAAACACACGACAGGCATTCAACCAGCAATCAAGGCAAGAACAGCTGACTGTTTCTATTATGTTAAAATATAAATGAAACAAATAGGGGGTTTATTCATATTCATTCATTTTCTAAAACCGTTTTTGTCCCTTTCGGGGTCACGGGGTGAAGGCAGGGAACACCCTGGACATGTCGCAGGGCCACAGATCACTCACCCATGCACACTCACATTCACACCTATGGACAATTTAGATTAACCAATTAACCTATGATATTTCAAATAAAAAATGCACCTTTTCTATGGTTATGAATGTACAAAAGTTCATATATGATTGGATTACATTTACAGCATCTTCACCTTTAATACATTCTTCAGGGCAGTTATTAGCAATGCTAACATAGAAACTGCAACTTTGACAGATTTACATTGAAGATACTCAGAACTTTTATTTTGTTCATGTTTATGAAAAAACAAGCTTGTGACTTGATTCCATCCAACATAAAATAATGAATGCTCCTCTGCCAGGTGCAGCCTCTCTGCCGGAGCTGCAGCAGATCTGTCAGTACCTGCAGGACCTCCGCTCCCACCTCACCTCCCTGAAGAAGGAGAGTGAACTGCAGGAGCAGTGGTGTCACGTTGGATATGTTCTCGACTTCCTGCTCTTTCGGATCTACCTGCTGCTTATTTCCTGCTATGCTTTGGTCATCATCACCATGTGGTGCATCTGGATCAGCCAGTCCTAACAGGAATCTTCCTAGAAAAGCTGGCGACCAAACAAACCCACTACTACTCTTGTCTTTTTATTTGATTTGGGTATGAAATTTGTTTTTAGCTTTGCTTTTAGAAGAACGTTGATATCTTTGATGAAGGAAAAAGGAAAATCAATACTTGTAAAAGACTATAATGTTTAGTAATTCCTCCTTATGTCACATAATTTCTGCAAACAAACTGTTAAGACTAAGAAGTGGCAACATATTAAAGTCTAATCCTGCAAGTCTTTGTTGTTGGATTTTATATCAGAAAATTTGGGAGTTTTTTTTTCCAATTCCAATTCTATTTTGTATTTCATTTAGAAGAACAAGGTTCAGTAGCTTATCCATGATTTAAGGATATCACATTCTAATAGGGACTACTTTTTTTTCCTTAAATGATTGTTTTGCACACTCCAAACAGCAGAAACTATTAGGACTGTAATGATTAATCAACCTAACTGATGAATCAATTTGTCTTTCTACGATCTAACTGGATCAATCTGTCTGAGGAGAGCTGTTAATCAAATTCATCTACACCATCATAAAACTGTTTCAAAATGAAAAACATTAAAGTTTTATCAAAGTGGACAACACACATGTGGTGGCAGTAAAAAATGATCAAGCCATCATTCCAGTCCAACGTGTGGAAACAAAGACATGTTACCATACAGTGTGGTAGAATGCTCTAATAGTGTTCCCTCTGGATTATTTTGATGTAAAACAAAAAAACAGTGGGTTGAACTTTATGAAACAAAAACTTGAATGGATATGCCATTAATTCTTGTGAACTTGTTGTTTGTAGACATTTATTTGCACTTGATTATATAACAAGAAATACAAGGAATCTGGAAAACGTCACCTGCACTGATCAGAACCCAGGTATTTATCTGAGTCACACTGGTTAAACCTTTGGCTAAAGATGGCCTGTTTTGATTTTAGTTTGTTGAATCGGATCGTTCCAGATGACTTAATATCAAGTAGGAATCAGAAACCACAAATTACAATATGAATCAAATCGTTGTTTAAATGAATTATTAAAGCCCAAGAAATTATTCTTTCATCACTGGATTACTGAAGTAGTATTACAAGTAACCAGGCAACTTTACTCAGATCATCTCTACTTTCTAAGTTTGCATGTCAAAGCTGTTTATTTGTATAAGTACCCACAGAGTTTGAAATGTGTTCCTGTAGCCATATTTCAGTCAAAAACTGAATACTGCATTTGCTTCTTTCCTGTTGTCTTCCTGTGACTGGCGGGGATTTTACATGAACTATGAAAATCAAGAGAAAAAAAGCTTGTGTTTCCTTTTCGTCATCCCCTCATATCCTTCACAGCTGCTTTGTCTTTTTCCAAACACCAAAACATTTACTTTATATACTCCCACATCAAAACGTTACAGGTAGGTTTGCACTAAAGTAATGTTTCCTTTTGTGGATTCAGAGTTAATATGTCAATCTAAAGACAACCAGTTTTAAATTTAAATAATCCTAGTATAAATACTTTGACAAAATGATAGCATTTCGGCACACACACAGGTGGAGACTTACCTTGTTGCATCAAACTACAAAGTCAACATGAAGAGAGGCGACATTAACTGATCAAAGCCTGTGACACCAGCAGAACATTTTCCACCGGCGAAGCAGACGGTTGGTTTACTTTTTAGTTTTCTTTGCCATCTGAGGCAAAAAAATAATGCAGGCTAATTGAAAGTGAAGTGGAAATGGCAGAGAGGAAATTTGCTGAGTTTATTTTTATCTGCTTCATGCTTCTGCACGGTAAGACGAGAAAATATCTGGACTTTTCATGTCATAAAATTACAAAAATTTCTGAAAAGTTGCTCTTCTAGATGTTGATGATTACTGTTCAGACTTGTGTCAAATATTCACTCATCATTTGCTAAATGTGAGCTTTTTTATTTAAAAAAAAAAAAAAAAAAAAAAAGTCTAGCAATTATTTTTCACCAAAAAATAATTTTCTTTTAATGCGACTTAATTAATCTAAACTGGAATCACGAAGTGCAAACTATTTAAGCTCATAGATTTTAACTGGGCTGTGGCTAAATTAGACTGCATATATTCTACTCAGTGTCTTGATGTATGTAATAAATACAGAGTCCCATTAACAATACTTTTATCATCTTTTAAATTCAGATTCATTTTTCAAAGTTAAATTTAATAATTGTAAACGTCTTCTTAGTAGATCATAGCTTACCTCTGACAGATGGTCTCCTAAACAACATTTATTACTAATTCATTAATTCACAGTCTTTTTTTTTTATTTCTATTTTTTTTTTTTGAAGGTTTGGAAGCATCTTTGAACTGCAGCAGTCCAACATCTGACGCTCTCCTTAAGGAACTGGAAAATAATTTGTTCCCCAGAAATCTTGTTCGTCCTGTTGCAAACCTTTCCAGCCCTCTGAACATAAAGATCCGCATCACTGTGGTGGGAGTTTTAGGAGTGGTAGGTCTCTCCAAACTGTATAAACTAAAGTGAAAGCTGGTGCTCCACTAAGGGAAAAGCCATTCAACAGCTGTCAATAATGCATCATTAATTATGTTTTATATTCACCATCATTGAGCTTAAATTGATTATTCCCGTAAATTAACGTCAGAATGTCTCAATAACAGGATGAAAAAACTCAGACCCTGACAACTCTTCTGTGGCAAGTTCTGGTAGGTTTTTACAGACGACAGTCAGGCACGAACAAGGGGAAAAGAAACAGGTTTTGCAGCATCAATTCTGGAATAATGTCTTATTTTTAATATAATAGCTATGTAAAAATCAGTTAATAGTTAAGTAGAACATAATAGAGGTGAGATGAAATAAATTCACTTCCTCGCACTCCTTTTAAGAAAATATATACAGTATTTCCAATCAGTTCATGAACAAACATCCAAAGTTTGATATAGATAGACATATATGTCTTATATTTGCATTCTTTGTGTTTTTTGTTTTGATTGAATTCCAATTCCAAATGTAGAAAACCAGGCTTGTAGGGAAACTAAAAATAATTGAATTAAACCAACCAAACTGAACAGTCAAAACCAGCGCTCAGGGGAGGACAAAAAGGGAGACAAACAGATGACCTGACGAAGAGAAACTAACCTAACCTAACTTCAGTACTGTGGTTAACTGACTGAGGACAGGGTGAGCCTTTGACTGAGGGAAAAACACAAAACCTGAAAACAGAGCGAAACTTGAACTAAAAGAAACAAACTTTGTGCAAACAAAGAAAACTTAACTAAGGTGTCATCATGCATCCATGTTTATTTATGGGGTATCAGAAAAAACCTATATGAATAGATAGACAAATATTTGTGTTAACCCTGTACACCAGCTGAAAGATGAAATGGTTTTTTTTAGCTGTTTTCATAGCAGCAGGTCTGTTTTGTGTGGTTCAGGAGTGGAATATTTCCAGACTTAGTTGGGACGATGAGAAATGTGGCACTCATCGAGTCTCTGTCCCTCGAGAAAATCTTTGGGTTCCAGATATTCACATCTCACAGCTGTAAGTTACCAAGTCCTTGTACTTTTTAAACTATACCTTGAAATGACCATAGAGTAAAAACAATTAATTACATATTTTAGAATATATTTTGTCTGATATGCATCTTTACAAAATTTACTGTTACTGTTATTACAAAGTTGTACAATAATTTGACATTTAAAAATCACATTTAAAAAGCTCAAATGCTACTTATTTTATAGGAATTTAACTGCCGTCTTTTTTTAATAGCACAGATGAAGACAGATCTCCCAAAACTCCTTATGTCTACCTATTCAGCACAGGCCTTGTGTTGGATGATCGGCCACTAAGGGTGGTGAGCTCCTGCACTTTAGGAATCTATACTTTTCCTTTTGACGTTCAAAACTGCACACTCACATTTGGATCTTATTTACACTTTGGTAAGCCAAGCTCAAGCTGAATTTTTCAGAATTGTTATTTTCTTTAATGAAAAATGTGCTATAAAAGTGGCCTTCTCTATATGTGTGGAAGTTGAAACTTGGCTTTTATTTTGTTTGTTGGTTCGTTTTTAAAGACACAGATATTAAGATGATTGCAGGAAGCACAGCAGAGAAAATCCTGGAGGAATCTAGAAGCGTGATGGTAACCAACGGGGAGTGGGAGCTCTCAAACGTCTCGTTTGTCATTTCCACACTGCAGATGGAAACTGGAAACTACTCAGAGATCCACTTTTCTGTACGTTTAAACTACCGCTACAGGACTGGATATTTACTGAAAGGGTCAAATGCATTCTTGTTTCTACTCCTTAGATAATTCTAAGACGCAGACCCACTGTGTATGTGGTGAACCTCCTGCTCCCCAGCTGCTTCCTCATCACAGTGGACCTCTTCAGCTTCCTACTGCCCCCACAGAATACAGACAGATCCTCCTTCAAAATGACGCTGATCTTGGGCTATACCGTCTTCCTGCTCCTCATGAATGATCTGCTGCCCGTCACTGGGGAGACCACACCTCTCATTAGTGAGTGACAGCTGTGCTCACGGGTTTGCCTCAGCCCAACTCCTAAATGAACACCACAGTGCCAGTGCTGGCATGTAGCTGAAATCAGAATTATTGATGCCAGTTAGATCCTTAAAGGCCCATTCCAATGGAATTCATGTTTTTTGGTTCTTTTAACATGTTCTTGTGGCAGTTTTCTAATGATGCAGGATTTATATAAAGGAAATTAGGTCTAAAAATTGCATTTCTATGAACTGCTGCCGCTCTGCAGAAACTATGTCCTTGATTTTGCATAAAACTGCATTATCAGAGTAAAAAGATCACTGGAAACACTTACTGTAAATCAAAAGATGATTGAGTGGGACTTCAAATATTTCTGCGTTTATGTGCTGTGTGTGTAACACAATTAGATGTTGTAGCAGCCATTTCATTCATTTTCTGTCATATTTGACTTTTAAAAAGGAGTCAAATTGGTCAGTTTTAAAGGGTGCCACTCAAAGTTGTGCAGTCAAATATAAACAGCAATATTTTTGGTTATTTAGCCTGTTTTAGGAAAACAGTTTCCTTTTTCAAATGCATATTTTTACCTTTTAATTCAATAAATGTTACATTTACTAATGAAATATTTAGTTAGAAAGCTTAATACAGCTTAATACAGCTTAATCCCCCCCCAACATTTAAATTATCAAAAAGGTCACAGATATTTGATGAACAAAATAAAATCATCGAATTAAAACAAGTTGATAAAAAGAGTGCAGTTAAAATAGACTTTTAAAGGGCAACAGAAATGCTGAAGCAAACTAAAGAATGAACATTTAAACACATAAACTTCTGTGAAGAACCAGCTACTTCTGGACTCTTTCCTCTGGAAAAACAGTCACTGTGTTCGTGTCATTTGGTTCTGCTTCAGCTATCACAGCCATGCCTGAGTGAGCATGATCAAACCTCCAAACTGACCGGGACGTTTGTGGCAAGTTCCTCCTGCTTTAATGTCAACATAATGAGTCCTTAAGTAGATTTAAACATAATACCCGAGTAATACCGTGTATGTTTAAGATGTCAGAGCATGAGTCATCAACACGCTGTGAGGAGAGCGGCACTGAAAACTCCCTCTTCTCGTTTGCCGCAGATGTGTTCTTCTCCATCAGTCTTGCTCTAATGGTGGCCAGCCAGCTGGAGACCATCTTCATCACAAACATCCAGTTCAGCTCCCATCAGTACAGCACCGTGCCTCACTGGCTCAGTGTCCTCGTGTTGCGTTATCTGGCTGTTGTTGCTTGTCTTCCTCCACAGAAGAAAAGCAACCGAACTACTGTGATCTTAAACCGCAACTCGGAAGGTATCCTCCTTATTTCCTCAGCTACACTAGCAAATATAACTAACATGCATAGCCTAAGTTAATATAAATTATCAGTTCCTCCCAGCAGTAAATGTGAACCTTCAAATTTGCAACAGAAACCACCAAACAAACATGATTTTTTTGTCTGTGACAGAGCCTGCAGTGAATGCCATCAGCACAAATAAACCAGGCAGTCAGCATCTTAGCATCCTGAATCTGAAAGAGGAAACCCCAGAAAAGTCCCCCCCTCCGCCCCCACCAGACCCGACCCTGGATGAACTCAGGAAGCTGAGCAGAGACCTCACCGCCGTTCGTCTGCAGATGGACAAATACTTTCAGGGCTCCAGGGCCTCTCAGGAGTGGCAGATGATTGGGATCGTGATCGACCGTCTGCTCTTTGGCTTGTACATCGTCTTCATCCTCGCCAGCTTCGTCACAATCATGGGTATCTGGATCTGGAATAACACGTACAGTGCTTGATTTGGATTTTGACTAAACAAAATGAGTCTTTTTTTCTCTCATTCTTGGAGGTCAGTTAAAAAAAAAAGTATTTATCCAGTCAAATTCTTCAAATAAAGTTTTTTTTTAAGTTTATTGTATTCAGCTTGTTTGATTCATCCATCCTCAATTTCATTGTAAAAGTGGACAGTGACAATAAAGGCATTTCTTATCTCTTATCTTATACATCCATTTGCTTGCTATTTCTCTTTTGGGGTCACGGGGTATCAGCCTGTCCCAGCCACCGACATCACTGCCACACACACTCACACCATGGGACACCAACCAATCATTCATTTATTCATCCACTTTCTAACCCTTTTCGTCTCTTTCGGGGTCTCGGGGCTGCCGGAGCCTAACCCAGCCACTCGTGGGCTAAGGCAGAGAACATCCTGGACAGGTCGCCAGTCTGTTGCAGGGACACTAACCACTTACCCATAAAGCATGTACTTGGACCGTGAGAGGAAGCCAGTGACCGGAAAAACCCACACACAAATGGGAACAACTGTCATGTCTCGTCAAGTTTTCTGTTTTATTTTGAAAGTCTAACTTACCTCTCGTTCCAGACCTTCCCCTTCCTGCCTTGCCTGTTCCCCACACCTGAGTCTGTCTCATTATTTCCTGATCATTCCCACCTGTGCTTCCCTTCCTCATGTATTTATAGCCTGCGTTTCCCTTTGTCCTGTGCCTGTTTGTCTTGTGCTTTAACCAGTCAAACTTAGCCTTTCTCTTGAGCCACAGAATTAAAGTCTCTTCGAAACTCTGCATCTGTGTCCAGTCCTGTGTTCTGCCTTGTCAACAACATGCTTACTTCATATAAAAAGGACCCAGCAGGATTTGAACAAGGGCCTTTTTGCTGTGAGAGGGAGCCATTGCACCACCGTACAGATCTTATTTAATGAAAATTTACTATTTTACCATGTTGAGTTATGTGTATTTTTTGATTACCTGATGAATTACAGAAAATCTTACACTTATTTAACTCCATTGTTTTTGAATCTGTAACAGGTTATTTAAAGTTTTAAAAAAAATATATAAAAAGGTCTCATCATCCCTATTTAAGTGCGAGAAAAGGAGAAAATCTTGTTGGATGCTTCTAATGTTCAGTTGTGCACCAGCATGTTAAACAAAACTTCATCTGATTCTTTTAGTAATTTGTTTCATAAAGTCTGACAAATGTTTCAAATGATTACAATTTTCAAAAGGAAAAAAAGGATAAGTTGATGTTTTCTGATTATTTTCCAAAAGGTGTCAACAGCTGCTCAAGGCTTTGACAAAAGTAGAAAATGTATGTGTCTGTGTGAATCACATTTATATAGTTATGATTCACCGTACAAATACCTTATGAAGCTTTTTTTCATTATTTATTACCTCTATTCATTTAAACTAAGCACAGCTTGTTTCACTTGTTTAGGCCAGGGTGTCATTTGCATTTCAAACACACGGGGGCGCCATCCATCACTCTTTTTCATTAACAATGGAATTGTCTTTCTGAGTTAAAGTCATCCATGTGAAAAAAAAAAGAAGAAAAAAAAGTCATCCATGAGGAAGAAGAGGTGTGGCGTAATGACTCTTCTTTTGTGGCTTTACACAATTAAAATGAAACAAAAAAGAGGTTCTGTATTAGGATAAAATCTGTAAAAACATCATCAAGTTCATACTGATGCAGGTTGGGAGACTGGGCTCCTTTAGCCCCAATATTCCCTCAAAAATGTGGGGAAATTTGTCAGCAGAATAAACCAAAGAGAAAAAAAAGTTATATTTTAGCATCTTTAAACGGCAAAACTATTATTGTTTGGTCAGCTTTCCTAAATCCCTTTTCTCTAATCATATTTTACAACCAGGTTCGCTCAAGCCAGCAAGGATGAAGACAGTGCTGTAACCATGACTTACAGGTGTTAAAACAGTCCATGATGCTTTTTTCAGTCAGATTTTGTTAACTTACAAAGTAGACTGTCAATAAAATTAAAGAAATAACAAAGAAAAAACTATTTAAGGCAAAAAAGTAAATATTTTTTATGATAAAATTAAAACTGAAGTTTGACTACACTCACTGCTCACTTCATTAGGAACACCTGTCCAACTGCTCGTTAATGCACATTTCTAATCAGCCAATCACGTGGCAGCAACTCAAGGCCTGAAGCATGTAGACGTGGTCAAGACGATCTGCTGCAGTTTAAACTGAGAACCCGAATGAGGAAGAAAGGGGATTTAAATGACTGAATTATTTCACCTGCTGATCTTTTCACCCACAGCCGTCTCTATCCAGTGAGCGGCAGTTCTGTGGGCGGAAATGCTTTATTGATGCCAGAGGTCATAGGAGAGTGACAAGACTGGTTCTAGGTTAGAAAGACAACAGTAACTGAGGTCTGCAGAAGAGCATCTCTGAACACACACGTCCAACCTTGAGGCAGAAGACCACTCTGGGTGTCACTCCTGTCAGCTAAGAACATGAAGTAGAGGCTATTCACACAGGCTCACCAAAACTGGAGAATAGAAAATTTAAATAATGCTGTCTGGCGAGTCTTGATTTTTGCTGCAACGTTTTTTGGGTCAGATGTTGACATCATTGACATAAAAGCATGGATCCATCCTGCTTTATATTAACAGTTTAGGCTGATGGAGGTGGTGTAATGGTGTGGGGAATCTTTTCTTGGCACACTTTGGACCCCTTAGTAGTATTGAGCATGGTTACAACATTACAGCCTTCCTGAGTATAGCTGCTGACCATGTCCATCCATTTATGACCACAGTGAACCATCTTCCGATGGCTACTTCCAGCAGGATAAGGCATCCATCTCATAAAGCTGGAATCATCTCAGACTGGGTTCTTGAACAGGACAATGTGTTTGCTGTCCTCAAATGGCCTCCACAGTCTAAACCCAATAGAGGATGTTTGGGATGTGGTGAAACGGGATACTGGGATTATGGATGTGCAGCCGACAAATCAGCAGCAACTGTGTGATGCTATCACGTCATAATGGACCAAAATGTTTCCAGGACCTTGTTGAATCGATGCCACCGAGGATTAAGGCAGTTCAGACGGCAAAAGGGGGTCCAACCAGGTACTGACAAGGTGGACCTAATAACATGGCTGGCGAGTGTAGATGTGAAAATTAGTGGACTAAATGGTTTTGTTTTTTGATTGCTTTCCTTAATCTAGTCATTTATTTTCCTTCCATCTAAGGAAGAAAACTTGAACCAATCCACTTTCTTATTCAAGTGTATTTCTAGAAGTTTCTACGAAGCTCTTGGTTCCCTGAAACAGCTTGTGGTTCCCTTCCGTCCATCAAACTCAGACACACATCATGTTTTCAGGCTTCAATGATTTGAAGAGAAGGAAAAGGAATTGATGCTAAAGATCAACTCTATATATTTTAGTCAGTTCATTGTACACATTTCAGTTTCACTTTGACTACATTTTATAATTCAATCAAAATAAGACGCCATTTCATAAGGTTTTCCCGCATAAATGAAGTGAACGGCACTGACAAACTTTTTGTTTCCTCCAACCACAAACGTAGACATTTTGAACAGTCTTGCCAGTCATTTATTGTTAACAAAATTACAAATTCAAAGTCATTCAGGATGAACAAACATAGTAAGACATTTTTATCAACATCCATTTAAATAGGTAGTGCATTTCCAAACTCGTCACTCCTTCATATTAAAGGCAATCCACAAATAGGCGAGCTGAAGAGGTTTTATTAGAGACGAGCGACCGGCCTCACCTGGAAGCTGAAGGTTGAACTCTTTATGAGAGAAAAATATATATCCATGGAAATATTAAGAAACATTTGATGGGGATTTCTAAAAACACACATTATAAAGCCTATTAATTTACAGATGCATTAATCAAATGATTGGAATGATACTTCTTAAATACTAGCTCAGGTTAACAAAACTTTTCAGGTTCAACAAACACTGATTAGAAATTGGACTCAAAGCTCTAAAATCAGCCTCAAGAAAGTGCAAAATACATTTCTAACAGATGAACAACAACTGCTGGAAAACTATTCTGATCAAATAAACCTGAGAGCTTTGTTAGCCAAGTGTGGAAGAAAACAAACTTTTTTCACCATTTCTGTGATTTTCTTTTCTTGTGCACTTGCTACAACACCGAGGCACTTAACCCCCCAAATGTGTCTCAAAAACAGGGGGAAATATCAAAAAGAAGGATTTTAATACATCCACCAAAAAAGGCAGAGACTACACCAACGAGCGGAAGAAAAGAAATGTATAAAGATTAAAGCCATCAAAGTCTAAAATTAAATTAGAAGTGAAGCGCTCATAAGTGTGGTTTACACAAGAGTATCATCATGAAAAAGGATTCTTTTTAATGTTCTTAAAACGAACATTTAAAAAAATGATCACTTCAACGAAAACAAAAACACACGCGTGATCAGTGCAATTAACCGGACACCCTGTTAGTCCACAAGCTTGCAAGTTACAAAACAGTTAAGTGCTGATTAGGCTGGTTTGAAAGCGTTTGTGCATCAACAGCAGGTCGACTCGATGGTCCAGTTTAGTAATCCCACCACCAGAGCAGCACGAATGTTTGAGAGTCTACAGATTTTATAGATCTCTGCATCATCCTTCCTGAGACGCCACAGCCTCCGCCGGCTCATTTAGTCTCCAAGGCACAAAAGAATAACACAAAAACAAAAAAGATTAAAAAAAAAAAAAAGCAATTGGTGTTACAGAATAATCAAATGTAAAACAAAGATAAATTCAGCCATTGAACTGACAAAAAGCAACTGCAGGTGCATCATCTGTTAATCGCTAAGCTAAGCGGTCCAAGCAGCTGCCAGCAGTTGGAGGGAAGAAGCATCAGACCTGAATCTAGCAGCCTGAGCACATCAGAGGCAGCAGGTATCAACATTCAAAAACTTCATTTTCATCTTACAACGGCATATTTACATCATTAAAAATGTGGTTCCTTTGAGGACACACACTTGCTGAAATGCATTAGTTTTTTTTTTTACTTTTTGAAGGAGAGACTCAGTAGTAATGTGTTGGTGAACGAACGTTTCATTAAAAAAAACGGATTATTTTTTTAAGAAGCTGCGGTCTAAATCCACGTCCAAACTCACAAAATAAGGTGCATTTTTTAAGGAGTCTTACAGTAAATAATGGAGAAAAACGGAATTTATGTTCCCCTTGACGTATATCTGAACAGTCAGATCACTAAGAGCTTAATTATTATCACTGTGCACCATCACCAACGTGACAGATGATTTTGGACTACCATCGCAGTCGTGCTCATCTTGATTACCAAATAACCAGCATTAAGTCCCGCCTCCCTCATCTTCCTGTTCCTCCATGTTCTTCCGTGCCATTCTCTGTCTGCGCTCTGCCAGCCGCCGACATCGAGGACAATCTTTTCCAGCCTGGAAGCAGCTTCGATGGTAGCACGCCCGGCATTCTGGGGGGGAGGGAAAAAGAGGTCAAAAATGAGTTTTTTTTTCTTTTTTTAACTAATTTATGAGGAAAATTCGTCAGACAGACACAGCTCCTGCCTATGAGTCAGTTTTGCAGAAATCAACCCGTTGAACCCGTTTGCAATGAAGCGTGATGCAAACTCTGACAGCCAATCAGAAAAACACCTGAGAGAGGGCGTGGGAGCTGGTGGACATATATAAAGCCCAGAGGAAGGGAAGCAGGGAGGCAGTTGGAAGGGAGCAGGTCAGAAGCAACTCATGGGAGACAAAGGGGACCTGCCTAAACCCGCCCCGTCCTTAACACACCCGCAGTTTCACAGCTCTGCAGCCCAACCAGTATCGGGTGAACAAAACAGGAGTGTGGGTTGATGAACAGACAGGCAGAGTAACTTTAAAAGAGACGTTTATTTCATGATCACATGGAGATGGAAAGTAGGACACCGTCAGTTAAAACGACACACAAAACATTCTTCCTTCTTCAATGCATACAACATGATACGACTGATGAGCTTGAAAGATGAAACCATGACACGAACACACAGTTCAACATGAGCTCCACACCTATTTAAATTCATACAAAAAGGAAAATCATTTGTGGACCGTGAAAGCCTCTCCAGGCTCAGACACGCAAAACAACACCCTGAGCAAACGGAAATGTTCCAACTTTTTTAACTTTCTACTCATAAGCAGCAGCCATGCCAGAAACACGGTCCGTATAAGAGGGAAACCCAACACCACAGCCACAGTGAAAAGATCTGCCCGTTCACCAGCAACAAGAAAGCTCTGAAGAGTCCAGGCTGACCAACAGAGGAGACCCTTTTCTGTTCCAAGAAATGTTTGACAAGCCTCTAAAACCAGCCCACCGCACTGCTCCCCAGTGTCAAACACCAACGTGCAAAGGCAGCATGAAACTACGTGGAGGCTTCTTTCCTGATCCAGGTGCTCCCTTCAGGAGTCGTCACAGCGAATACATATAATGGAAACTTTCCTTCCCTTTTGGAGTTTAGCAGACCAGCAGCCAAACATCTCTAAGGAAAATGTTAAAT
Source organism: Oryzias latipes (assembly GCF_053564925.1). Lineage (NCBI taxonomy): Eukaryota > Metazoa > Chordata > Actinopteri > Beloniformes > Adrianichthyidae > Oryzias > Oryzias latipes. Next base: position 14,949,275 of record NC_136240.1, read on the forward strand.
TCATCAGATTTTTTTCAAAAAAAAAAAAAGCAAGAAACATTAGATGGAAATATGTCAGTGGTTCACAGGTAGTCAAATGTTTTAAAAAATAGTATAAGATAGAAATTATTTGGTAAAGTGACACGGTCCAATTCACATTGAATAAAAAAAATGTAAAGAAAACTCTAAATCAATGGATTGTTACTTGTTTGTAGATTTTCCTTGGGTTCCTTCCACACAGTCTTGATGATCTGAATCCTCTTCACTAGTCTCTGTGTTGTCCCTGCCTCTCGCTTTCATCTTCCTGCTTCTGGTTATTCGCCTTGCTTTGCGAGTTTTACTACTTCTCCAGCTGCTCTGTGTCGTAACCACTGGGTTGTCGTGGCCTTCCGACTCGGTGTTACCTTCTCCTTTGCCATCACTGTCACTCCTGCACCTATCCCCGTTTCCTTTGTCCTTCTCTTTGGAAAAAATGGATGCAAACGGATGGGGGAGCTGCAGTTTCCCAGAGACTTTCTCGGTTGTTATGGCAGCAGCTTCAGCCTCTGTCTGAAGCTTTGGTTCCTCTTTTGCTCCGCCTTGGTTCTCGGTTTGCCCTCCCTCGTCCTCGCTCAGGTTTGTTCCCCGTTCAGCCTCGGCCTCACTTCGGGACAGACTCTGGACTCCTCTTTCATTTAAACTTTCCCAGCTGCTGTGCGTCTCGCTGTCTCCTCTGTCCTTGGAGCGGCTTTTCTTCAATCTGCCCATTTGTAACACTTTGAGTAAACTGACCTTTTCCCTCCTTGGTCGTTCATCCCCACTTTTGATACTTCTATCACTGTCATTACTGTCAGCACTCAGATGTTGAGGATCTTTTTTGGTCTTACTGCTGCACATCTTCAGCTCTTCTTCCCTTTCCAAGTCTGTACTTCCTGTCCTCTCCTGCTCCTTCTCATTGCCTTTAATCCTGGAAAAGGTTTTAGCCAGTTTTCCAGAAGCTAAATCTTGAAATGCCCGCTCACTGTCCCGTCTCCCTTCAGACGACTCCATTAACTCGGCTTCTACTTTCTCTTGCTCTCCACCGATCACCTCCACCTCTCCTCCAGGCTGTACATCTTCCTCCCCACCTTCGCCCTCCCTCTTGTCTCTGGAGAGAGCCCGTGCCAGTCTACGAGGCTTGGGGATCTTCCAGTTTTTCCAGGAGTGCGGAAAGAAATTGTGGGAAGGGGGCGCTCTGGGACAGGGCTCACCTTCACAGCGCTGGCACTTGCTCAGCTGGAAGGGAAAGATGATGTCTTTGTCGTTGCCACAGAACTCACACACAAAACCCTTCGCCTGGCACAGCTGCAGAAAACAGAAAAGGATTGAAAGAAATGCTGAATTCAACAACCAGCACTGAACTCACTGCTGAAGAATACACTCTGTGTGGTCAGAAATGTTCATTTTAATGCAGACGTTTCCTCACCATACAGCCAGCTACATGCATGGTGCCTAGCTTCAGCAGCTCTTTCATTCGGGGGGCCAGCTCTCCGTTACGCACGGCGGTGAGGTCGTTGAGCGAGTAAAGGTGAAGGTCCTCCGTCAGGTGACCAGGCAGGCTGTCAAACTGGTCCAGAACCCTGAAGGGTCACCATAGAAGTGATAGCAATGTTTGTCATCGACAAAGAAATCTGTTAAAAAATTTGGAGATTTAAAAAATATCGTACTCTTTAGCGAAGCGACACGTCTTGAGGAGATTTTTCATGTGGAACAGCTGCACCCTAAGAACCTGAAGGAGAAAATTGAAGAAAAAAAACAACAGTTTTTAAGTGTTTGTCTTTATAGTGTGTAAATCTTTAATAGGAGTAAAGACTCCTGGTTTTTGTCTGTTAATTGCAGATTTCTTTGGTCTTTAAAGTTGAAGTTTTTTTTCTGTTTCCTCACTGGCTCTTTTGTTTCCAAATAAACTTTCCAAATACGATCCTTTTTTGATAACTTTGGTGGCTTGGGGATTTCCATTTAGCCATCGCTGCTTTAATAAAGTAGTGGATGGATCTTCAACACATGACCGGGCGACTTGACAGAAGTCACAATGTGGTGGTGGGGGTGTGTGTGGGAGGGGGTCCAGAAGTTTTCTAAATAAATCTTCCTTCAGAATCAGCTTATAAATAAAATAAAAAATGTCTGTATTGTTTTTTTTCTCTACGGCTTGGGGTTGAGGACCACTGCAGTAAAGCACAGTAAGACTACTGATTGAAATAAAAACATGATTCTTTTTTTTTTTTACATGAAGTTGGTGGGAAAATGGAGGAAGTTTATACTCAGCCAGCAGTTGTTCAGCTGTCTTGAATATAAAATCATGAGATCATATTGGTTATGTGACAAAAACAGGAAGAGACAGCAGTTTCTTTGTTTACATCCCCTTTGATGACTAAATACACATGAACGTGTCCTCAAATTTATGCTTCCAGTCAGAGCAGCTGATTTTACAGCTTTGTGTGTTTGTTGTAAAAAGTAATCAGGCATTTGTTTGATATCTGTTGACATTTCAACTGTTTGAATTCTGCTTGTGAACTCACTCGAACAGACTCCAGAGCTTTGATCTTCTTGTACAAGCCACTGTTGATGTCGTTGGGATTGAAGAGCGGATCTCCAGCTATCTTGCTCAGAAGGTCGCGGGCAAAGTTGCTGACGTAGTACTTGCTGAAATCCCACTTTCTCAACACTCGACCGGGAACCACGGCCTGAGCGTTTTCATGGCAGCACTGGCAGAAGTAGCGGCCCAGGTACTCGCAGTATCGCAGCCGCTTGATGTAATCTAAGACGGGGACGAGACGCAGAAACACGAGGAAGCAGTGTTTAAGAAAACAAAGCCTATATGCATACAATTCTCTCATAAAAACAAGAGGCTGCTATTTGAAAGTTTTAAGCCCTTCTTGAGCATTTCCTTGGCTACTGATCATACCTGGGTCAATGCGGGTCCCACAGCCGGCACAGCGGTAGTTCTGCTTAGCCACAATTATCTTCCTTCTAAAAACAAAAAGAAAAGAAAAACAAGCAGACATTTATCACTCAGTACAAAATAAGTGCATTCACAGGGCTCCAGAGCGCCACCAATTTGGTCGCACATGTGACTGGCTCCGATTTTTACGTTCTTTTGTCTACCGTAACCTTTTAACATTTAACGCATTTAACGCAATTCAAGCGGATTCTGATGCAGAGAACAGCAGCTTAAAGATCATCATAAAGGTCACAACAATTAAAAAGGAAAACAAATCATAAAAAGGCAATATTACATTTTAGAAATCATATCTAAATTCTTAAAACTACAAAAAAAAAGAAAACAAACAAAATGACAAAATAACAAAATGAAATTTTTCAGAAAACAAATAAGGTATTATGGGAAATCGCTGATTATATGATGACATTTGTCCATCATTTTAACATACAGTTACAGCCCTTCTCAACCCCAACCGAACATTAGAGGTGCAACAAAAATGGCGAGCAATGTTGGAGACAGATGTGAGCTCAGACGAAAAAAAACAAAGACGTACACGGATCTATTTGTTCCGCAGGTGGATGCATCAGAATGAGGGAGAGCAGGGGGGGTTTACCCATATCTCTTGTTGGGTCACAAGTTTAAGTTTTTTCAAACAGCGTGTTGTTGTTTTTTGCTCCGATTTGTATAGAGAAATACTCTGAAATGCAGTTTTAATCTTAAATTCTTTTATATGTGTCATCCATCATGAGAAAAATGACACAAGAACATGTTAAAAGCACCAAAGCGTGACTCTCATTGGAGTGGGTTTTTAAACACCAACTCTTTCAGGTAATTTATCATTATTGTAGAACTTTATTTCAGATAAATGACTTTTTGTGTACCAGTTTGTAAGCTCATCATTTATAAATCTGAATGCCGATACTGACAGCAAATAAAAAGGAAAGTGATCGTGTAAAACTGCAATGTGATCGAGAAGAAAAAAAGTTAGGCGCCAGTGCAAACATTTAGTCTAGAGTTCATATTTAAGTTTTAGGTAAACAAGATTTTAGGTTAATTGTAAATACAGCCTAATTTGGAAAAATATCTAACATTTAAGATTGAATAATACTGTATAGGTTCAGTGTTAAACTGTTGGTTCATGTCAAAAACTCATAGTATGAATCAGTGTTCCTCTATATGAAGACTTTTTTTTAGAAATCCCTTTCCTTGAAGTTATTTCTAAATGTCTATTTCAAGCATAAAGAAAGTCTTGTCATCAGTTTTGCTACCAAATTTCCTCTTTGTTCCCTTTGCTTCTCCCCTCCAGTTGTGACATGCAGTTTTTTTTTTTAAATACTTTCACTGGAAAAAAATGTTAATAGCTTTTAAAAAGCTGTTTTAAAAAGAAAGACAGAACAGTATTATTAGCAGAAGACCCAGCATGAACTTACTTTGGGGGAGGATGAATGTTAAAGATGATCTGAGGTCGAGGCGGCGCCCATTCAAGGTTGCCCCGGACGCGAATCCTCAGCTTGTAGATGTCTGCGTGTTCACCGTCATCAGGAGAGATCGGCAGAGAGTTGGGAATGGGCAGCAACTGAGAGACAGAAAGCCCCCGAGTTAACATGTGGTAGGGAAACTCAAACTGCTCAGATCCTCTGTGAGGTTGGACCTTCTGAGGAGCATCGTGCTCTGGAACCAGCCAGTCGAGCTCTGAGGCTGCAGGAAGCTGCATGCCCTCAAACTGCCTGAGTAAACCCATGGCCACCGACTCAGCAGAGTTCGATTGGAGGTATGAAGGAGAGCTAAAAAGGAAAAAAAGTCACACAAATGAGGACAATTGCGTTCAAGCAAAACTTGAAAAAAGAGGATTGTTTTAGTTACTAAAATAAGATCCCTTCAGTTTCTGTTAATCAAACAAATAACTTAAGTGTGAATAATACATAAAGCTGTATAAAAAAATAAAATCAAACTCAAAAAAATATATCAATTCATTACTTCCATGGGTTGATTTTTCTTTTAAGCAACTTGTTGCACCTTTTTAGGCAAAAAAAGCTCCTAGTTTTTGAATGCATGAAATAAAGAGTTTTCTTCCTGATTTGTTCAGTGTTTATTCTGTCATTACAAACTCTTCAGATAGATCTGAATTTTTTACACATTTTTTGTTTTAAATTCAGATATTTATTAAATTGAACTTTCAAAGGTTAAATATATATATCCACATTACTTACATGGACTCTGAGCTGAGAAAAGATCTTCCACTGGAGCTGACAGTGCGCTTGATGTCAGCATCTAAGAAACAAACAGCAAAGGTTTACACTTGTAAGAATAAGGTTTTTGATTCTCAGCTCAAGTATATCTGCTATAAATTAAAGTAAAGACACACTTTTAAAAGAGCAAGCTAGGAAAACGGTGATCCCGGTTTTTACATTTCCAACCACATTTCAGGTTAATAATCGCTTTAAAGTAGTAAACTTGAGAAACTTTCTTTTCCCAATATGTGTAAAAAGACAGCAAAACAAAGCTTTAATTCAAGAACATTTGGGCAGCATGCAGTGAGAACTGGAGAAATTCAGTGGCATGTCTACAACATATTAGTCTCTAAAACAATAGGAGCGTGTGAACAGGGGCAAAAATGTTGCAGATTTGGCAGAACAGGAGGAGTGCCTGCAGGGATTCCTTCAAATTGACAATTATCACACCAGTTTGTTTACCTGAACCTGCAGCTCAGCAGAAGCTCTACGGAGCTGCTAATAGCTGCAGCAGTAATCTGATTACTGTGTGACAATTGGTTAACTTTAAGGGTTTAGCTACATATTGTTGCCTAGAAATGCTGATAGAGACAATACACACTTGAAACATCAAAATGAGGATTTTTTTTTCAAGGTGAGCTGCTAAAAATGTCTTTTAACTGAAAGTTAATACAAGCAAATTAGATAATTGTGTAATTAAATTGCAAACTATTCAACAACATTAAAAAAAACTTGATTAATAATGGCAAAAAGTATAAATTTTGATCATTTCAGTTCTTGTTTTGCCAGCCAAAACAACAAACTTTAGTGTTTAAACAGATAAAAAAAAGCAATGACTGCAATCACACTCAACTGTCAAACATAAAAAATGTGATTGATATGGATAGATGCAAAGAATTGATGATGTTAGAGCTTTGACAGCAAAGCACCGACTAACTTCTCTCCAACAAACACCTTCCTGCACCACCAAAACCCTGAAGCGTCCGAGCGACAAGCAGCATCACAAACAGCCAAGCGCACACTTCAACTCGCTTGAGGAGGCAGCTGGTTTGTCTGGAAACTGAAAAGGATTTGCAAGCAAATAAAAAAGGAATGAGACACATTTGATTGAGTGTATTGAGACTGCTCTCATTCAATGGAAACCCAAGAGATTCAAGTGGTTTCAAGCACTTGGTTTTTGGGAAAACAGAGTGAACACAACCATGGTTCATTTTAAGTTTCAGTTTTTTTATAGATCCACAGAATAAAAGTTTCTGTTTTCAGTTTGGCACTGTGCCACCAGCTTCCTCTCAAAGGAGCGCCGCGCAGGTCGATTCCCGCCTGCTGATACCTGAGAAGAGGGAGGCGAGTGACAGGGAGAGGCCGCTCTGTGACACCGCCAGCAGGGACTGACCCTCACAGCCATCTGAGGGACAGAAACTGAGTACTGAGCACAACCATCACCGCAAGCACCCACAATTCAGTGCTGAGCTCCGTCCGCATCAAACAAACATTTAAAAATAAAAAGAGAAGATTAACACGTCGGACTGGCAAAAATCTGCTTCAACTTATGAAGTAAAAGCACACAGAAAACTGCAACCAATGCATCGCAGTAATGCATCTTTCTGTACAATGCACGAAAATAACAGCTCATAGGAGGGGCAATTTTAGACCAACAAAACACTTTACTATGTAAATGATTATAAATCCTGCTTGCTTTCCATCCCAACTGCATATTTACACCCTTTTCTACATCAATTAACTCAAGTCGCTGTAATTTATGAAAGATGAGATGATTACTGAGCAGCTGATGAGATTATGAGTTGTATTAATATGATTGAAGTAAGAAAATTCAGTCACACAAATAAAGTTCCTATTGACTGAAGGAAACAGAAGAACTCTTTACATTTGTGATCACTACAAATCATTCAATAATGTTCAATAATCAGCTTGTTCTTGTGGCATGACAGTAACCAAAGTTTTAATAAAGATAATGCAATTGTGTATTTTTTTTCTTTACTGTTCCTAAGCTTCCCGATACCTTGAAGCTCACACTCCTCCACCTCCTCAGCCGAGCCAGAGTCAGACAGGCCCTGATAGGAGTCCTGAGAGCTCCTCCTGGAGCCCCCGCTGTCCGTGGAGTGGAAATCTGAACATGAAATCATAAAATACAAAATGTTAAGAACATATCATTTGTTCTTCTTTTTATAAATTCATAAACGGTTACATAGCGCTAATGGCTTACGATGCTGTGAACTCATGCAAAACGGCACGCGGCTGCGTCGGATCTGCTGCCTTCGCAGGCGGATCTTCTGCTTGAGCTGCTGAATCTCAGAGTCGCTGTCTCCCTCCTCTTCGCACTCTTCCTCCTGACGCAGCAAGTTGCACTTCATCAGTTCAATGGCTGCAATGAGGGACTCCGAAATGCTGAAATGAGCGTTCTCCTGCAGAACACAGACATGATGAGAAGTCAGGGAATATTCATAACATCTCCATAAAAATGTTTTTTTTTTAATCAAGTGTCCACCTTTTCCAGATCAGCACAGCTGCCAAAGTCCTGCTCTGACAGGTAGCTGATCAGGCTTTGTCCCTTTGAGGGTTTCCTAAACAACCCATCTTGAAGACTGCTGTGCTGGGATCCATCTAAAGCCACCAAAACACACACAACTTTAACGCAAAAGAAAACTAAATATTTCACAAAAAGCTACATAAACCAAACCTCTTTATAGATAGATAGATAGATATTTGACAAATAGATTTGATTTTTTTCATGCTGAAGAAAATTATTTACAGAGATTAACTCAAATCAAAATCTTGTTACTTGATAAATTCTCTGCAATGGATCTGATTAGAATCAGATTGTGGCAACTTTGCAAAAAAAAGATGTATATATATAGAAGAAATAGGGTTGAATTAATATAGATTTGCTTCTTCCTACTCCCTAAAAAGTAACAAATCAAACTCTGCTTGATTTTAATTAATAATCATTATATTTAATGTATCTAATGTACTGTGTACTGTGTGCATTACCGCAGAAAACTATGATTATGAGCAATTAAACTGTCAAGATCATGGATTCATCTTTTAACATGCTATTCTAATCAATGCACTGCTTGTTATCTGAAATGGATTTGATTCGTCTGTGTTTTGTACTTTTTATTGCAGTTTGAATTATATTTTATGCTTGAAATAAATTAATAAATTTAAATTTTGAAAATTGAAGTTTTCAAAATGTCAAATTATGCACATTTAAAAACCATATATTTACACATTTTATTTCAATATTCCCACCTAGAATCCAGGGTTATGTTCATGAGATCAATCCGTGCAAAGACATTCAGCAAAGACCCCTTTTCATTCAAGAACTTCCCAGAGCATTAAAGTGTTCCATCAGGTTTTTTCACATATTTACTTTAAGGTTTCTAAAAATAAAAACTAAGCTAAATAAAGAAAATTAATAAAAAGTCTGAGTGGGATCCTATGTACAGATTGCAAACTTACGAGAGTCCGTGCACACTGAATTGTTGATGCTAGAATCACTGGGCTGAGAAGAAAAGGGACTATAGTCCTTCCCACAAGAGCCTTCACCTGCTGATTCTGACAAGCAAGGACACAAAAAAGCATCTTAAAGAATGAAAAAGCAATAAACACTTTTTTTGGATGAGTTTGCTTTTCAGAGCCAGTAAAGCATGTGCTTAGCTTTCATGTCGAAACCTACAAGAACTTTCTAATTGAAATTACTAAGATAATAAATATAACCACAGAGGTCTGATCAGTGCTCATCAGCAAATCAGCACAAGAGTCTAGATTTTTAGAAGTTTAAAACTCTAATAAATAAATCTCTTTAACAAGATTATAGTTCATAATAAATACAGTATTCCCCACATATTCGCAGGGTTCAAAGACACTAAAATCTAAACTGAATTGAAGGCTCAAGGACTATTTCCACGAAAATACTTTGTGTGTGTATAAGATCGAAAACAGCAATGAATGAGATTCTACATGCCTAATGTGATCCAAAAAAAAAACACAATCCAAACAAAACCTTTTGTGTAAAAAGTTACAAACAATGAGCTGAAGACAAGGCTGGAAATGAGAGGGATAAAAGGGATAAAATTCCTAATCATGCAGAGACAAATGAAAGTGGGACAGTGAGGGGGGGTCAAGTGATGGAGTACAGTGAGACTGCACTGCCAACCTGCTACAGGATCCTCTATTATTATGGTGATTTTTCTCTGGCCCCCTCCTTTGCATAAACCGTAAAGAGGAGAGAATGGAGATAGAACAGGAAGACAACAGTTTAAGCCAAGCAGGGAAACATTATTGAGCAAAAGTTGAGTTTCTTCATTTGACCATTTTTAAACCTATCAAACAGGAAACCTAAAGCCAAATTAGTACAAACACCATAAACCATGTTGTGAAAACACAGCCAGACCTCAATGCCAGTCATGCTTTGGACCTCATTTAGAATATATAAAAACAATGGAATACAAATATCTATTAAAATTCTGTTTCACACATAACAAAGCTTTAAACTTATGAATACAAATTCAAGGTCTTTGTCATTATTATGGGGATTGGACTTTTTCTTTTAACTGGTAAATGTCAAGACAAAAATCTTACTCTTACATACCATTTCTGAGTTTCTGGTTGATTCCTGTGTCAGAAAAAGAGCGAGTGTGACCTCGTGAGGTTTTACCCGGCCCCCTCTGGCCCTCTGAAAAAGACGAACGCCTCGGTGCAGCCGGGGCCACGGAGCTTTTCTGCAGATACTGATCCTTGGTTTCATCCTGCTCACTACTGTGAGACGAGCCTCGAGAATCTCTACGACTGCGATGGCCCAGGTTGCCGATTGCCAGATACTCCGGGCCGTCATCAGAGTCGCCGTCACAAGAGTCTTCAGGCTGAGCCAAGGAGGGAGAGGGGGATTCTGTTAGGAATGTGCAAGGGATGGACCCTGATCCGGGAGGGGGTGTCATGAGCCGGCCGCTCTCCTCTGGTCTGGACACAAACACCCAGGGAACTCCCAAGCTGCTGTCGGGAGAGGTAGTGTCTGCAACACATCAAGACAAGAAGAGAATAGTCATTTTTTTATTGGAAAAATGAACATGTATTTGAAATACTACTACTAATAATAATAATAAGGTGAATATAATATAGATAGCTAAAGTTCAGGAAAACTAGTCATTGGTTAATCCTAAATAATGAGCATCCACAGTTCAGAGCGTTGTGACTTTTGTGGCTGAATCAACACATTCTTTAGCAGCTCAACTCGTCAGCAAACAGACATGACATGACTGATTTGGTCAATTTGTTTACTCACTGGCGCGGTCACAGCACCACATCGCAACCCCCTCCCTTCATTTTTGTGTGCAACAACACTAACCACCCAAGTTTACTCTGACAACCTGAAACTCTTTATCTCACGTCTTATTGCTTTATAGCTTGTTAAAAAACTTTATGTTTGAAAAATAACTAATGATGACAAAGAACGACTAGCTCAGTGTTTAGTGTCTAATTTGGAAAGCAAAACATTATGCGTTATGAGAAACTGTAAACGTGTTGTTCCTGCTTTCCTCACGTGTGTTGTCGCTGTCATAGGATCTAGATCCAGTAGTGCTTGCAGACTGATGGTTAGTGGATACTGCTTCTCGCAGAGAGCAGTTGGAGGTGGTGAGTCTGCGGTTTAGAGTCTCTCCTCCAGGAGCCGTGTCAGCATTCCTCCAGGTCCCACCGGCCCCTGGCAGCAGACAAAGGCTCTGGCTCTTTAAAAGTCCCAGACACGGAGAGCTCTTCAGAGGGGACAGCTAAAGAGTAAAAGGAGACATCGATGACTAAAATATCCAAATGATCTCTCCAGTTTCCCTTAACATGTAATGTGTCATTGTTTCGTTGACACACAGGACTTTTATATAAAAAAGTTTAGAAACCCTACTCCAACTGTGTCGACTTGGGCCAGCAGTTTGGGATTATTCTGCTCCACTGCTTCCAGACATTGAAACATCGCAGTCACATGAGGCTCACTCAGCAGAAAGGCATCATCTGACAAAGATATAAAGAAAAGATGGGGGGGGGGGCAAGAGAACACTAATTGAGGAACAGAAAGAAACAGATGTTCATTTGTTCACGTACTTCTACACTCACCATTGTAATATTTGCGAGTGTGTCCGAGATGCCTGAGCAGAGGTTTGAGCTGAGCCGACAGCATGTGAGCCTGTAAGCTGTGAAGGAGCCAACGCTCCGCCTTGTAGCTTTCACCTGCACTCTGCATCCCATTACTGAGCACTGGTTCCAGATTACTAAACTGAGAAGTGACAAAATATTGAACAAGAAAGAGTCATTACAACAAGAAATAAAAAGACCAAATCATTTAACCACAAACACCTCAGTATCCAGGCTTTTTCTTGTCTTAATTTTTCAGCCTTTAAGCTTCAGCCAAAACAATAATACGTATTTCCGTGTCTGCCATCTCTCTACCTCTTGAATGGAATACCTATGGAATACTTTAATGCTCTGGGAAGTTCTTGAATGAAAAGGGGTCTTTGCTGAATGTCTTTGCACGTATTGATCTCATGAACATAACACTGGATTCTAGGTGGGAATATTGAAATAAAAAGTGTAAATATATGGTGCAGCTTCTTAACATCAAAATCAGGAGACACACAGACCAGTTTCTATTCAGAAAATCCTTTAAAGCAGACTCTACCTGTTCAACATGTGAGGCAAGATGGGGGCTGATGTAGCGAACACACCACACAAACGGCCAGTAGTCTCTGCGCTTGTAGTACACCTGCAGATTATATTTAACATTCATTCATTTTCATTTAATAATAAATGAGTGACACGTTATTTTATTTGATTTCTCAGCATTACCTTATTATAAAAAAATAACAATAATAATACAAAATGTAAAAAATGAATAATCATTTATCGATGATGATTAAATTGATTGATTTTTAATGATATTACTTCACTTGCTCCAAACATGGATTCAGGATTTTTCCTAATCTATTATTATTTTGCACATATTTTTAACTTTTGATACTTGATCAATTATTGCTATGAAGATTTTTGAAACAGTGTTATGTCTATTTTACTGATATAGTATTATTTTTTTATTCATATGCATGGTCTTTATAATTAACATAATCTGCATATATATAGATAACTGATCAGCATTTGCCATGTTGATTTCTAAAATAGTTATTTTTTACATAATATTTTAAGTAATTCATCTTTGTCATGTGCTTTATTGATACCTAAGGATTCTTAATTCTTTCTGATAAAGTTATGAACCGGATAATAATAAATATTGTAATAAAATGGTTACAAAAGAACAGGGGGGGGATTATATAAATTCGCTTCCTTCCACTACCTTTCAAGCAATAATTAATTTTATGTCTAATTATCCTAGGTTTGATACGTCATTATATGAATGTATAACTTCTGATTGTAATGTTTTTGTGTACTATTCTTATTTGATTGCTTGAAATAAACCATTTCAAATCAAATCAAATCAAATCAAAACGTTGCTAGCACTTCAGCTTGAGATTCCACAGTAATAAAAAGTCTTCAAACTAAAATTAAGTAATACAAAGTAAAAAGAAAAGAGGACAGGGAAAAATAAAAGAGAAAACATGCTTGTGTTGGGAGAAAAACAATTCTATGACACTTTGATGCCAAGAAATCTTTGAGTTTTGCACTAAGATTGATCTTTACTGCTCTACATCGTTAAACGCCTGATGATTGACCTGTTCATTCTTCAGTTCATGGCTGAGGATGTTGTTCATGTCTTTGTGCAGCCGCTGCAGGCCACCATAGCGCGACCAAACGTTTGGGTTGTTTGTAGAAACAAGTCCTTCAACCGTGGTCTTCAGGCTGGACAGCAGCTTCCACAGTTCCTTCCTGGAAACACACAAGGGAAGGAAAGTAGGGTGACCACATAAGAGGGATATTAAGCAGTGACTAAAGTAAAGAAGTACTGATGACATCTGTTTCCCTCATGTAATCACTGCTCTCAAGAGCCAAAACACATACCCTTTCAACAAGGCATCTATCCTTATCAGCAGTTTTATAAATGATTAAAAGTGAGGCCAACTTTAAACGTTAACATTTAAGGCAAATGCCTAACAAAAGTTAAATCGGTTAGATTAAAATGCTTTATTGGAAAAATATCTATTACACTAAACTTTCTTTTTGTCCTTTTTGATTTTACAAAACAAGTTAATTTACTATTTTTAACGGGCTCTGGGCACCAAAAATGCTCACTGATCTTATTTTTATTTGCACATAGACACACAAAACAATTGGGACATTAGGATACATAACTGCAACACTATTGAAAAAGGGTCATAAACTGTACCAGGAAATTACCTTCCAGAGACACAAATGGCTGGCTCACAGTCAGTACTTCAAAATCAAACTGCTAGTTGAAATAAATTATTCTTATTATTATTATTATTCTTATTACTACTACTAACTAATACACTTTGGACATCCAAACTGATTCGCACAAAACAAGACAAATCACACCCATCATGCAACTGCTTTCCAGAACATTCCTAACATTCTCTGCAGATCATGATATATTAGTTTAATAATAAGGAAAGACACTGGGGTTGGTGTTCACCCTAAAAATGTCAGAGAGGAAGTTCAAGTTGTTTGTTTACCATTTCACTCTCAGGGTCTACTTCCTTTTACCTGCTGTATTAAAAATTATAAACAATATAGCAGTGAGTTGAGTACTAGTCAAAACAACACGAAACGTGGCGTGCCTAGTAAAAAAAAAACTAACCAAAAAATGACCTGTTCAGGCTGCAAAAACAAGCTCAGTCTAACGAGAAAATATAAAATGCGTATCATTTTTTGACGATGCTAAGGCTGCTGACATTTCGAAAACATCAATAGCTAACTTGTGCCGTTAGCCTAGCTTAACTGGCGTCAGCATATTATGCACTACTTGCAAGCGTGTTAACTGGGGTGTTTATACGTTTGCTTTAATTGGTTTATTAAAAACATATATGTTTAGTTTCATTTTTCCAAAAGAAAGACCTTAGTCCGTAGTAGTTTCGACCACACTTGACTAGCCGGTATGCATGCAGCCCTGCCCAACCTACTTACTTTCGCTCGTCCGTCTCTCCCTCTGCGAAAACCTCCATGTCTTTCGTTATCCGAGTACCGCATAAACCTGCCAGCTTACGGGGTACCTCCTGACCAATAAAGAAGAACGGAGCTTACATGGAACGGCAGGGCTTGTAAACAAAAGTCACCCTGAAATCCAGCTTTTCGACATGACTGCCCTCCCTTCTCCAGGGTCAAAACAGTGCAGGCCCCAACTTCAGGCCCGCCCGCCTGAACCATAGTGGGCGGGGTTAAAGCGCCACTCCGTCAAGTTGAACGCAACTTGTACGAATAAACTCTACTCTTTAAGGATGACTAAGTAAACAAGGAGGAGAAAATATTATCTTAAAAATGACTATTTCTAAAGGTAAAACAAACTTCACTGTTATAAATTAATGCTGTAAACATTGTTAGACTGAAATTAAGCCTTCTGGGTACCCTTAAGTAGACTGTTTGCTAATAGCGCCATCTGTTGGTAGAATTAGGTAAAACGTCAAAATGACTACCGTAATTGTTATTGCTGATATTTTTGGCTTTAACTTAAAGCTTTTTAAAGTACGCTTTTGAGCAACAAAATTCAGTGTCAATTCTTGATTGAAGATATTTATATAATTATTTTTACTTCTCGAGTAGAAATAACATAATGGTTAATTAGATTTATTAAAATAATTCAAGTACTTCATTGTGTTAGGAAACTGAACTCAATTAATAACCATGCTTCAAATTCAACTATCTATTGATGTTCCATTGTAGTACATGTGACAATGTTATGTGCATAAGAAATTGTGGAATAGAATAGAATAGAGGTCTGAATATCAACTCCATAAAAAATCATAAGACATACGCAAGTAATCATATCATAACATCATAAACTTAAAAACTTAAAATAATAATCTGGTTAGATCATAGGAATATACATCGATTAATTGATAAATAAATTATTACACCCCTACTAATAATAAAAAACCAATAGGATATAAGAAAAGTAAAAATGTGTTTGGTCTGTTTTTTACTTTGACAGTTTAGCATGTAGATAATCTTAGCTGGTTCTCACTGACTATAGTGTATCAAGTCACTGCAGAACACAGGCAATTTTACCTATAGCCATTAAGTAGAAGAAATACCTCTGAAAACGTCAATAATTACATGACCAGAACCTAATCACAGAAGAATACATTTATTGGAAATAAAACTGAGAATTTTCACTAAAATATGTCAACTGCACAGAGAAAGATTTTGTTGTTGTTGTTATTATTCACACATGATGGCACCATTCTCCTGTGTCTGACTCCCTCCAATATATTAAGAGTATCTTTTCTCACTGTACAGCTTGTTGAGCCTGTGCAATCACATCTAACTTTACATAACAGTGAGGTTTGGCTGTAGTATGACGGCTGATGAGTAATGGTCCTCACAAACGTGCACACACACAAGTGTAACACACACATTACTCATGGGGTGGACAAAGACTTCCTTCCTTTGTGCTTGGTATTTGACCGTCACAGCTCTGAGGAAATACCTGACAGAAAATTTTTGTCTATAGAAAAAAACGGTTAATCAAAGTTCATAAGACTTAAACAAAAAGTAATAAAAGTTTAAAAGAAAATTCAATGCTGATGTTTTATCTTTTTCCCTTGTTTATATTCTTTGACACATCTGAAGATCATTAATTTGCGTTTGAAGTTGTTGTTTTTTTAATTAGCTTTCTTTTTAATGTACAGTATTTCAGTTTTTAAGGACTCATTTGAAATGTCAAATATGATTCATTTCCAATTACTGACATTTATTTCATGTTAATACCATTTTGTTTCCTGTTGTGTTTCTGGGTCAGATGTGTTTTTTTTTCCATGGAATGGATAAGCCATGACAGGTCTCTTCTATTTCCTGCATTTATGAATTGTTTACAGCACACTGTGAAACACACAGTTTTTCCTTAAATGTTCATAATTAAAGATTGTTCATAAAAAGACCCACAGTTTTATGAATGCAACACATGTATGGTATGTGATCATTCTGGACCTCAAAATCATAATTTTTTGAAACGGGTACGGTGTAGGTTTTTGGGCTGTTTTTCATATTTCTTGGGGAAACTGATCATGTCAAAGCAAGTTGGTACAAGGAAAGACGTTTTTTTTTCTTTTTTACATTTCATTCATGGGTTTAAATTGTTGCACACACAACCTTATAAACAATGCTTTTACGCAACAGCATTGCAGTCTCTGACTCATGGCTGTAAAGCGCTGCTGCATGACCACACTTGATCTGTGGAAAGTATGCGATTGTGACGCAAAGCCTGGTTGATCCACTTTGTTAGTGTGCGACAGTTCGAATGGCAGTTAGAGCCTGACGTTGATTTTGCACTTTGCTGTAAAGCAGCGTCGCCGCGTTCAGCTGTGTGGAACCACAGTTGGGTCAGTTTATGCACCACAAGTCAAAATAATGTGTTACATTTTGGAAACAATGAGCCTAGGTTGAAACGATCCCCTTTACCAAAGCATTTATTTTAATTCTAAAGCTTGCATGCATTGTTACTGAACCTTTCAGAAGCAATATCCCTTTGCCTTACACACAGAGGCATTGTTCTTTGAGCAGCAATTCTTTTTTTGCCATTTCTTCTTCAAGCTTAAATCAAACTGTTGGGTCTTGCTCTCATGCCATAAGATGACAGCTGTGGTTTTGGCACCGTGTCTGTGAAAGTGAAAGGAATTTAACCTAATTGAATTTAGCTTCAGGAGCAAATCATATAAATCTGTAAAAGCCTGCCTCTGCGATTTAAAACCTGTTTTATATGTGTGATTAAAAACTAAACAAATCACTACTGTGAAGAAATAAAATAGGATTTCTCGCAAAGTTTTCTAACATTATTTTTTTATTATTGACAAAAAACAAATTGTGGACAAAAAAGAACCATTCAAAAGCTGCCAGTACACTGAAGGAAAAAATAGATCAAAGTTTGATTACACCATGTCCTTTGGACTGATCAGATTAGCTAATTTTGTAAAAGTCCGACTGGATTCACATGATGGCACCTGCAAACAAAGTTGCCAGAATTCTAAAAAATCTTGTTTTTTTTTGGAGGCAAGTAAAAACAAGGGACTGAACTCTGACTGAGTTGGATTCCTTCAGACCCTTGTGTTTTTCCAAAACTGAATCTTTACCGTTTTCATAAACTTTGAAGTATAATAAAAACGTTATTTATAAAGACCCATTTTGATTATTCCGTCCTACAATTTGTTAGTGCTTTTTTGGCAACTAGCACATGTGCATTGCAAGAAATAAAACCTCTGCAATGTAAATTTTAACTATTTAATCTGCAGTGGAAAGTGAAATTGTGAAGAATGAATACAGAACCTTCATAAAAAAATAGACTATAATGGGAAAAAAATAATTCATTACTATAATTATATTTAAAAAAAAAAACCTTCATAGAATATATATTCAAGGCCCGCTGTGTGATTTCAAGTATTTGTTTATTTTTACATAAATTGGGGTTCCAGCTCATAAAACTCACAAAAACGGGATTTTAGAAAATTCGGAAAAACTCCATTTACTTCTCAGTTTTTGTAAAAAGATTAAGACAGAGATTATGATCATATCCAATGAAAAATAAACACTTCAATAGTTTGGGCATGGGCCAAAACCATGAAAACCTCTGGAACATTCCGTTTAGAGTTTACCAACAATGCTGAACATTGCAGCCTAAATCATGGCTGACTGTGGATATTTCACATTGGACCTAAAGCAGGTTGGATTCTGCTCCTCACCAGTCTTCTTCAAAACCCCTTGGACCATGATGCCTAAATGAACGTCACTTTCCAAGAACCTGGGATAGGAACTTTAGTGGCTTACCCAGACCATGGAGGGGATCAATGATGGTCTTCTGGCTAGTTGTCAAGCCAGAAGTCCATATTGAACCAAACTGAGACAATTGAACTGAACGGAACCACATTCATGGCCTATGGGGACCCGTTGCCGGTGATTTGAGATTGGTGAAACTCAGTATAAAATATTCAAGCCCTGCAACATTTGAGCAGATTTCTCCACACTTTTCTAAAATTTTTGAATAAAGTTCTCATGGCTTTCATGAGCTAGAACCCCAATTTATGTAAAAAATAAAAACTTGCAATCAATTAAACTGTAGGCCCTGAATCTGAAGTCAATGAAAGTTTAATTTTTTGAATGGAATTAATAAATGAATACCCTTTTCAATTAAATAGTATTTTTTGGAAAGGGTCTATAGTTTCTTAGCTGTGATTCAACGTACCGTAAATAAAAGTTATTTTTCCTCCAAATAATACTTTTACAAAATAAAACACTTTTTAGGAGAGCATTAATCATTTTAAGTTTGTTTAGTAAAACCTCTCATTCTATTTTTATTTACAATGTATAAAGTACATCATTCTTGACTTGTCAATTTGCAGGACTGCATTTCTACAAGTCAATACCAACAAACGTAAAAATATCATTAAAAACACATTTGTTAATTTTTGACCTTGAAGGAAGTCCATCAGTTGGAAGTTATATTACCTATATTACATGTTTTTCATGACCAGCAGCTTAAAAGCAGAGAGTCAAACTAGTTTTCTAAAATAACTGACAAGGTAAAATGTTATTTATCTTCCTTCTTCGGAAAGGAGGAGGTGTTTCCTTCTATTTTTGGAATCATCTTTAACTGACACATTTCCTTCATGGAAGAATCAACTTGTAACTGTAAGCAATCCTATTCGAAGAGATTGTTGTCTCTGAGTAGTTCTGAGGAATTCCAGGGAAGAAGAGCGTTATATGGGGGACGTTTACACATTTACCCATATATGTAAATCGTTTCACTTCAATTCCTCTTTATAGATATGGCCCATTCACACCAATAGGAATAACCCAATTTAATGCCATTTTTTTTTAAGTGAACTGTTTTTATAAAAATAGCTACATTCATGTTTTTCTGCAATCAAATAAAATGGCATTTAATGAGTAGCTGTTCTTTTTCAAATTGAAAGTCAATTCTCCTGTAGTTCCCTCCACCACTGTTTTTGTCCAGTGTAAACTTGTTACATTTGGCTTTTGTTGCAGTAGTTGAGCTCACACAGGTTTTTTATGCTGCACTTCCTTCTGCATACTTTCTAACACGAGCGGTGAAACAAATTCTTGTGGTGAATGTCAAAGTGTGACACAAGTGGCTTCACAAACTTTGGAGTTTAAAAGTAAGCACAATTTTTCAAAATAAAAGAAAAAAGATGAGGCAATGAATGAAGACATGTGGTAACGTTAAAATAAAAGCATATCTTTTTTTTATTATTTCTGACTGAAAACTAAAATCATCTCAACAGCACATTACAAGGGCATTTTTAAAGTATTTTCTCCAAGGCTCAGTGATCACTTTCATACAGTACATTTGGCATGTACACATGTCCTTCAAATGAGATAACAGAAAAAACAAGAAAAGAAAAGCTTGATTGTACAATTACTAAGCAGTGTGGTTTGAAAAAAAAACCTTAAACATGACTGGACATCTGCAGGCATCAACAGGAAGCACAAAAACAAGACAAACGGGCTGCAGATTTGAAATGTGAAATGTTGGTTTTCTGTATTTGGGAATGCTGATGTTGACATTTTATCAGGTGTTTAAGTAAAATAAGTAGTGAAGCCCTTTGAGGCAACGGTTATAATATTGGGCTATATAAATACAATTAAATTAATCTGTTACAAAACTGAAAACAAAATGCTGCATTGATCAAAATCTTCCACACCACCCCCTTTCCAGACAACATTTTGGAATCTGAATTTAAATGAGAGCAAAAACGATCTTTTCCTGCCGTTTTTCCACGCGACGCCCTTCACTCAGACACAAAAACATCCCCATCCTCGTTTTAAATTATTTTATTTCTCACTTCAACCACTTACTCTAACCTCCCTGCACAAAATTCCCTCTCTTATTCACACATCCTCTTGTAATCATTCACAGACTGAACTTGACAGAAAGCAATAAAAAAAAAAGAGTGTTGGATAAAACCATGAGGTAAGAAAATGGTCTGATCATGCAGAACAGCAACAAAAATAGAGAGAGAAAAGACAGTAGGAAAAAAAAGTGTGCATTTAAAAATAAAAGTCTAACACAGTTTTGAATCTTTGGTTATAAAGTAGGTCAAAACAATTTTCACAGTTTTTCTTCCCTCCCCCAACCAAATGGCAAAATTAATTTCTTTTTGGGAAAAAAAAAGTAAAAAAAAATGCTTATATTTTTCTTTAATAAAACATGCCATGACATATTTTAACAGGTGCTCTCCTGTACAAACCCTCCATGCTTTTAATACTTTACAAAATATACATTCAATCTGGATTTCATCTCATTGAAGCTCAGCTGTAGTGTTAGCACTAGTTCATGAGAACAGAACTTATTCAACTTACTGAACTTATTGCGTACTAAATGACATCGATTTGTTGAAAAGAAAAACTTCCAAATTTTATACCCATCAGATTTTAAAATACCAAAAAGAGAATGTTATGTTGCAGATGCTCATGTTTAATAATTAGCATCTCCGTGACATTGTTCATTTACATTTAAACATAGCAGCCCTGAAATAAATAAATGCAAATACTAAAACTGAACTAAGGAGAAGTTATGATCAATTTGAAAAAAACAAGGGTTTTTTTTGCAGCAAGAGTCTCTATTCGCTCTGCTTGAGCTGAGGCACCCATTGGCAGCATCGTTCCCCCGTCCACCTCGTTTCTCTGGCCTCCTCCAGCCCTGGCGTACTGTGTGGGAGACGGTTGCTGGCAGGACCGTCCCGGATGAAGGTTTAAACAGGAACCAGGTCACCACGGTGGCTCTCTGCACCTCTGCAACAAGTCAAGCCTTTGTGCTCATGGACCCCCATCTCCAGCACAAGATCGACATTCAGTTAGACATGGCGTGCTGGCAACCCCCGCTCCATCGCTTTCATGAGACTTTCAAACACATGGCCTGAATAAGACTTAAGGGCTGGTGAGTGTCTCACTCCAAAGGCCCGACAACGGCTGTGTGCACACATCAAGCAAACACAGGCCGCTGTCGACTTGAACTTTTACGGAGCAGAACCAAGATGTGTGTTTCTTTTTTAGTTTGTCGTTAACGGAAATAAGGCTCAGGCCGAGGAGATGTTTGGCTGATGCGGGATGCTCGGACTCCCCTCGAGGTGCAGCAACGAAGCGGGGCTGTTTGCCACAAGTGGGAGGTGGTGGAGCTGCTGCACCGGTGTTGACGAGTTGCTGGTCGGACCCGTCAGCTGGCTGAGCTGCTCCGTGTTCGCCAAAGACTTCAGCACGGCGTTCTCCCGCTCCAACATTGAGTTCCTCTCATACAACTCCTTAATCTGCTCCTTCAGCACCTCCACCTCCTCACGGACAGCATACATCAGGTGGCTCTTTACCAAATCCTGAAGCACAAAAAGATACATTAGAACTGGAACAGAAAACTGGTTGAGGTTTTTTTTCATATTCTTTAAAGAAATCTTTTTTTTTTCTTCAAATTCACTTTAAGTTAGATAATAAAAGTGCAAAAAGACATAATTATTGTGAATTAATAATAATAATAATGGATTCGATTTTTCTGCACTTTTCCAGTCGCTCAAAGCGCTTACAGAGTGTCCATTATTCATTCACTCATGTATACTTGGTGATGGTAGAGGCGTGGCTGCCAGTTCGCGCCTATGGCCCCTCTGACCATCACCGGGACATTCATACGCATTCACACACTAGCGGAGCCACGCTGGAGGCAGGAAGGGTGAAGTGTCTTGCACAGGGACACAACGACAGTTGACTGGGGGGAGCGGGGATCGAACCTTCGATCATTGGACGACCTGCTGAGCCACTGCCGCCAATTAGCTGCATTATGTAAACATTTTTGGGTACAACAGACGATGTGACTGCTTTAGTGAAACTGACCATAGCCTGCTCAATCTTGTTATCGATGGCAACCGCACTGGCTCCTGATGCACTGTGGAGAGAAAAAAGGAAGATAAGGTGCCCGTCTCGCACATGCCAGATCCCCATCAGCTCACCCATCAAATCCCAAATGTAGTCACACATGTCAGGAGAAATTTCTTGAAAGAAGGTACACAAAAGTGAATACTAAACAGGGATTATTTCTCCAATTATGCATGTATACATTAGATTTTTTTAACCCAACAAACAATGAAGCTTCTGTTACATTTTACAACCAAAACATACATTTCAGTGAAAATTGGCTAAATGAGGTAAGACGTTAAAGAGATTACTGACATTACCACCTTAGTGGGATTAAAGTAGGAGATCAATCACCAGCATTTCCTGATTACAAAATCTTCTAAGTGGAAATAAATATTTGCAATACTTTAAACTACTATAATGCCCTTTTAATATTTATGGGTTTATTTGCATACACACACCATTTCATGTTACTTCCGTATTAGCAGGAGTTGTGGAGCCATCTTTGGAAAAACATCCCTGTTTTATCAAGAATCAAGCATGCGTTTATGTCTTTGCCATCCTGCTTTGGTAAACATGCTACCCCATCCATGCAGTTTGTCTCCTTTCCACATACAAATAGCAGGGAAAAGCATACAATTAGACTTGGCCATATTCCACCACTCTATTCTGGGCAAACAAACCAGGTTTGCAGTTGAAAAAAAAAAAAGGAGATGCATGCTAGGTATTTCAGATATTCTCTTTTCTGAGCTATTTATAGCAAAATCACTGGACTGCTTCAATGGTAAGGCAAAAGAAAAGGGTTTGAACTGAGAGGAAAGTGTTGGGAAAGGCATGAAAAGAGAGAAAATTTAAGAAAATAAAATGTGGGAAATGTCATATTGACAAAATATAACAATAATCGATGCATAAACTTTAGTTAAAAACTAAATATAAAGCAGCAACAATCCTACGTTAGATCTTTTTAAGAATGCAGTGAATTTATGCTATGTTTTTATTTAAGGTTTCTTTTTTCTGTTCATTTATTTACAAAAGCACACAAACTTAGCAAAGCTTGATGCACATGAAGTCAAATCCAACTATTTCTTTTAAAATGACGCTTTAACATCATGAACACCCCCATGTCCATAGATGGCATCACGAACACATTTCCATCCTCGTGCTGAAGCGCACGTACAGCTGTGTGTAAACCCTCCCGATCCAGATAGGAACAAATCAAGCCGATTCTTCACCTCCAGAGCATAAACCTCCACGACGAGAGCAGCTTTGATCACAACCAGCTGCTGGCGACATTTTTAAAAGGTGAAAATGAGAAGAGATTGCAGGCAACAAGCGCCACACACACAGAAACCACATTGTATCCCAACAAAAACAACGTAAAGCCCTCCTCGTGGACCCCACAGACAGACAGACAGCCCATGTGTTGGACGGTAAAAAAAGAGCTGGTTACCTGAGGTACCGCGCTCTGTAAGACACTAAGCGGCCGGGCCGCGGAGGTGAGGTTCCCGGCGAGCAGGGCAGGCTGTAGCTCATAGTGTAGCGCATTCTAGCGGCTCTTTCACGGCTCTTACACGGACTGCTCCGCTGAAAATATCACTTTCCTCTGTTGATGGTGTGCGAGACGAGCTGGGAGTTCTTTTAAACCTCCCCTGCGCGCGGAGAGCGTAGGTGGGTGGGGCTTAGCTCATGTTCCCCTCCCCTCTAACCCCCCTCCCTCCCTCCCTCGTTTTTAGCCAAAATCAAATCCCTGATTTCACAGGACAGTTTCTGCAGAGCGGCAGGAGTTCATCACAAAGTCGCCTCTAAATTGTGTTGAAGTGAGTGCGCCTGCCCTCATTTCACATCATCCCTTTGTTTACATTCTCTGCGGCTCGCTTACAGCCCTTCACAACACCAACGTAACATTAACGGTGCAACAAAAATGGTGAACAATGTTGCTGATGGGAATGAGCAGAGCAAGGAACTTCAGGCCTGCCGATTGTAGTTTATACTTCAAGCTTTTTCCAAGTGCATTTTTGCCTGCTGCTGATGTACCAGAATTTGAATAAAGACATACTCATTTTGATTTTCTTTAGGTCCTCCATCAGAAAAAATGCTACAAGAACATGTTAAAAAACCCAGTTTTCATTGGAATGGGTTTTTCAAACAATCTGGGCCTAAAAGGCATCATCACTGGAACATATTTATTTAATTAAGTTTTACTTAATAACTGTGTTTACTATTTTAGATTTTGAATCTGCCTCACCTGTCTTTTCAGTGGAACATCTTCAGACACATTTCACATTTCACATTTAAAACAAAGACATTTACCAATTGTCTAGTGTTCTTACATTCTAACAGAGTTATCCTAAGCATTAAATTAGTTTAGCATCACTTTGATGAACTGATGCTCTGAAGGGAGGCCAACCAGTGACATTCCAGCGCCAGCGTCTCTCTCTGATGTGTGATGTTAACAACAAAATAAACAGCAGAAGAGGACATTCCTTTCTTTTATACTGAGCATCTCCACATCTGGAGTGTCGAAAGAGGACAACGACCCCAAGCTTTGGCTGGAATGTGTTTTCATCAATAACAGAGAGACATCCAAGAGACATCAGATCAGTCTGTTCTTTTAAAACCTTTTTAATAGCAGTTTTAAAAAAAAGTGTTGGTGGTATAAAAATATTTACATAAAAAGTCATTGGGAAAACTTGCACAATTTACATTTATTTAGTGGGATTTGCACACGAACTAGTTGCTGTTGTAAACTACACAACCCTTCGCTGAAGACTTTTACTGCAAACACACCCCTGTTCACCCCCAACGTGGTTTCTAAGATGACTAAGCAGAACATTCCAGCTTAAAACACCTCCAGCTCCAGACATCTGTGACCGAGCTGCCACTGTGCTGGGACAACACACAGCTCCTCACTGCTAACGCTTCTCCGCCATAAGCTTTAGATCCAGCTGTTTCTCCTGCTCATACATCTTAAATTTCAGTGCAACTACTTTATAAGGAAAAGTGCAGAAACAGAGAACAACGTGTTCAATCTCTCTGCATTTATAACAATGGTGTGCAGGGTCAGAAATGCGATGTGCTTTCCATTAAGGCACAGATGCATCGGCACACGTCGTCATAACTAAAAGCATACAAACACCCTCAGTGGGGGGAGCAGCTGAAGAAACTAGACTTGAGCCTTGCAGTAATAATCTGCCCTCATCTCTTCATCGCAGTGACTGGGTTTCAAAACATTAGAGGATGGAGGCTTCAAGAAAAAAAAGAACATTGGGAACCAATAGTGGGTTTCTTTAGGATGCAAATAAACTTTAGCTTTGCTCACAAGTTTCATTTTATAGGTACAGTTCCCCTTGTCCACCAGATGGGGTCAGTAGATGCTTCAAATAGATGTAAAACAAAAACACCTTTTAGAAAGAACAATTTAGACTTCCTTTATTGATTTTTTTTAAAGACTGAAATACAGCTAAAATACAAGCTGTTCAAAAAATATATTTATTACGCTTTACCTTATGATCAATTTAATGTGTCCGAGAAAAGGGCATATCGGCAATAGTTGTAGTGAAACTGATTAAGATGCATCATTCCAACAATCTGAACAGTTATCTTTAATCCAATTTTAGGTGCTTAGCTTTACTTAAAAACTTTAAAAATGCAAAGATTATTTTATGTTGTTTTGGCTTGAGGCTAAAAGAATCTTTATTATTCCTAAAGTCTGATTTGATTTTAAGCTACCAGCTGTTCAGGGACATCAAACAACAACTTTAAAGATACATATAAATGTAAAAGAAAAATCTGCTACACTTTTCCCTTAATTGACTATAATTGCAAGTTGGAATTTTAGTTCATAAAATGTCAGAATGAGACATTTAAGCCACCAAATGGTTCCAGAGTGCAGCTGTGTCTGCAGCTCACCGCTCCCCCAGGGGATGGGTCAAATGCGGAGAACAAATTTCGCACACCTAGGTGTGTGACAGATAGTGGGACTTTAGCTTTAACGAACTAAAATTCAAACTTACAAGTGTGGATTTGACCCAACAATATATCAAGAAAGTATTCTGACTAAACAAGAACAAGACTAAAATAAACTAGCATCCCAAAATGGTTAAAAACAATTCCACTTTTAATAAAACTGCCTGTTTATTACGCTGAATTTGTAACATTTTGGCTACAAATGTTACAAGCTTCAAAAGCTGAAAGGTTGTTGAGGTGCATCTCTGCACAAGGTCAGTGTTGGAACGCTAAAGCCAGAATGTCTTGTAAAAGTGGTCACACAATGCAGATGAAAAGAAAATAAATCTGCCACTGGAGAAGTTTTATTTTTCTAGCAATAAATCAAACACATGAATGGGTGTGTCTGCTGCCGCCAAGCTTCCCCATAAACAGACCATAGGATACACCCTTGATGTTGCACAATCAGAGAGAGATGGACAACAACCTTCTTTATACGCTGCACGTCATTTTTGGCATAGTAGAATTTTGCTGGCTTGTCTTGACAACTCCCATAGGTTGCACCGGTGTCCAATTCCACAACAGAGAGCATGAGACATAGCTGAGCCCCTAAGACATCTCATCAGAGCCAAAAAAGAAGATCTATATACTCCAGACAACAGATTAACTTGATCTGTTTTTATGCGTTTATAGAATGCTTTGTTATGGTAGCCTTATTAGGGGCCAAATAACTTCCCACTGGCAAGTTTGTTAATATTTCCTGAGCCATTGTGGCTACTCCTAAAGAAACAACATACCACAACAATCATAAAAGCTCCTATTGTAAAACACAAAGAAAATAAAGCTGGAATCATACAGATTTTTACAAATCCCGGAAAGGTTTTTAACATTTCCTTTAGAATGTGGACTTTTATAGCCTATGGTGAATCAAGACTATGATGAAAATTGGGGAAAAACATGGTTTTCCTGGCTGCTATAATTTCCCAATAGAAACAAACTAACAAAATCTTAAAAATATAACTTAAACTTTTAGAAAGACTAATTTGGCCACACAGATTCCTACTTGATTACTGCCTGAATTCCAGCTTTCAAATGTTTCTCATGCTATAAACTGCTGAAAATGCAACAGTGAGAACAATTCTGAAACTAAGTTAGCAACTTTGTCTTGTTACTTTTACTTGCACCTCCAAATATTTTGCCGAAATGTAACTTCGTACGTTAAGAAAATAAACCCATCAGTTCTGTAAACTTGGAAAGCTTTAAAAGAGCAGAGAGCACGAGAAGAACCTTCAACCACGCCAAAGAACATGTTTTACTGACAGATGTGCAAATTGATTCTTGGCAGATTGAGGCGTTTGAGCAGCTCATGTTTTTATAAAATTTCATAGAGTATCAAAACTATTACATTTCTTCTTCAATGTAATATATTCAACTGCAGCCCCACCCATACCCAAAGCACCAGCACATACACACACATCATTTCTAATTTATAGTTTTAACAAAATGTTCTCATCAAACATGTAATTAGGCATTTTCACTAAACTCTGCCAACCAATTTCATTTACAAAGTAAATATTTTTTGTTAGGTTGTGCAGTTGGCAATATTGGAAGTGAAGATTGAATACTTTTGATTTTTATTGTTTAAATGAGGATGTAGAACATTGTTTTACACAGTTATTTATCTCAATCCAAACTTTGACGTTTTCACTGCTTGTTCCTGATGTGTCTCCCTGGTCAACCTATTGCTCATCCATTGTTACTGAGATATGGTGCGATTGGGCAAATGTTTGACAGGATTGTTGAACATCTGAAAGATTGAATGCTGCGTAAGGATGCCAATTGAAATGATGAGAAGGGTTGAAACCAGATCCAACAAATATCTTACCTTTGCTATATTTCTTGTTTTCCATAGCAACCGTTTACAATAACAAAGTTTATTCCTCCTCCGCTTCAAAACATGTGGCTCTTTGCCTCTTTAATCATCTCAAAACAGTCAAAACTGCCACTACAGACAGGGTATTGTTGAATGTTTGCTGTGATGTAATGATTAGCATCACTTGACATGTACTGCAGTAGCAGAACCTTATTATGTCCTCACAGAAATTCGGTGTTTGAGCTACTTGTGAAGTGAAAAGCCCTGGCCAGAAATAACTTGGCACGTGTACTGGCAGCTTTGCAAAAACAAGAGTAAAAATGTTTCAATTTTTACACTCGTAAAGTGCTTTCTTGTAAAGTATAAAGCATCCTCAATGATCCAAAAAACAAAATTCTGTCTCAAGTTGATTTTAATTAGGATTTTTTTAGAGGGGAAATGCCAACTAATATCCCACTTGATTGAACTTTCAAAAATGAGCCAAACTTGGAACTTAATACCAATGTTGGCTGAGTGGTAAATGGCGTATACTTGTATAGCGCCTTTCTTCCTACAAGGACAAAGTGCTTTACAGTCACAGACCCATTCACCCAGTCACACACACATTTTGACTAAAACAAACATTGACCAGAAAAAGGAAAGCTGATTACCATGGCAGTTCTTTGACTCTCATACTGTGCATTGATAAGTACCTACAGCTATTTAATACTATTTAACTACATTTATCAACATGGCATTTTGCAACTTTGTAGTGTTTCATATTTCTTTACATGAGGCTTGCTTTTTGCTTATTTTCAAAGATCTCCATTTACACCACTTATTTTCCACGATTCCCCTCGGCTATCTTTTTGGAATGACACCGATGCAGAACAACAGCTATGAACCAATAACTTCATATATTAACTATTTGATACCAAAACTTTAGCTCCAGTGTTGACATTCTTTTGACACCCATAATTCTTCAACCGTTTACAAAATCTACTTTATTCCAGTGGATTCTGAAGCAGAAAAAGCAGCCTTTTGCTGATATGCAACAATTCGCTTTACATTAGTGATGTATCGATGCAAAGCCACTTTTCTCTGTACCAAAATGAGGTGATAGTTCAAAGAGTTATGGTAGGTTAAAAAGAGTGTTATTTAGGTGTCGCCGGCGACATCTCTGGTGTTAAGGCTGTGTAACACAGCCACTACGTATATTTTTCGCATTTTCCATGTATGAAATGTTGGTCATAATACATGCCTGATATATGTAATTCATAATTGTTTCGCGCGTTAGTCGTTCGTTGCTGGCGTAGTTGTCCGTTTAGGGTTTCGGGCGATGGGCCGAATTTGTTTATGAGGTGTTCAAAAATTTTGGTCGGTAGAGAAATACTCAGTTTACAAGTATGTCATGTAGTTTATACACAATTATTACGTCAATCTTACGCAATTGTGCGTGATTTTTGCGAGATGTATACACAAATTCTTTGGCTTTCCATGACTGTTCCACGTATGTCCAGGTATGTCTAAAACAATTTATGCATGTAATACTGTCGTAAAATATTTATCGCGAATACGACATGCATAACAGTAAAATTACTTTGATGCATGAATCACTATTAAGCTGCATAGAAACAGTGCAACAATCACGCACAGTTCATGTTTTTCGTTGATTTACGTTTTCTTCGCGTAGTTTATTCGTACTTCTTCCGTGGTTTTAACGTGGTTCATTTGTGATACATCCATGAAAATTTCACTTAAAGGCCACAACATTTCTCATTATTTTCACATATATTCATGTATGCCCAATTTTCATCCATGCGCAAAATGTACGTAGTGGCTGTGTGACACAGCCATTAAAGGGTTAAAGCAGACCAAATTTCTCTTGTTCAATTCACTTTTTTGTCTGAGTTCAGAAGATTATTAAGACCTGCCAAACAAAATGGACTTTTTTTAAAAACTGTTGGAGGGGGTATTCCTAATAATGTGAAACATTTACAGCTTCATTTCTGGATATAAGTAAATGGTTTCCAAAGTGAAGTTAGTAATAACCCTTCTTGGGTAGGCTCTCCAGGTATGATAGGATCAAGTACCAGCCTCCAACATTACTTAACTTTAGTCACAGTCTTCACATTTTTTAAATACACACCCAACATTTTAACTGTAACAAAGTTCCACAGTTAAACTAAACCTTCTCTGTTGACCACATAGAGCTTAATCATCTGCTATGCCAACGAAGGGTTAAAATAAAAAGGCTTACAGTAAACATGTATTGATATCGAGCATCTCTTGGAACTGAATGTCTACCTGTATTTGATCAAAACAATTTTGAAAAGGCCTGTGTGTTCTATGCTAACTTTCCCAGAGATATGCAGGTGAAATGTCACCCCAATGTTTAAAGTTTAAGTTGACGGAATAAAAACATTACAACTAAACTGTGCTGTCATTGAGATGTGATCCATTAAATAGAAAGAAAAAAGCTATAATGATTAAATTCAAGACTCAAGTTTTGCCAGATAAATCTAAAAAAGCTATGTTGAGCCTGAAATGAGAGCTCTGTCTGATGTTAAGATGTGTCAGAGCAGTAGCAGATTTCTCAGAAGAGGAGTTCCAAGAAACTGCTAGGAATCAAATCAAAACTGTACTTTTTTTTAACAGAAACTGCAAGCGAAAATACTCAGATCTGAGTATATGTCAGAAAACCTTTTGGCAATTACAATATCCCCTTTAGAGTACATATTTTTCACAATTCACTATGACATGCAAAAGGCCAACATATAATATTTTCTCAAACTGAGTAAACTTTAAAGTTAGAAGAGAAACAAAAAAAACATAAAAATAAAAACCAAGCAGAAAAACACAATCTCTTACTTTAGCACACTAAAAATAAAACTTCAGCTTTTAAGTAGAACTTTAAAACTTCAACTTTGCTCATCAACAATAATACTTGCATCTGGCTCAAATTCAAGACTAGTAATGCAACTTTCATCAGATGTTCTCTTTTCTTGATTTTGCATTCTTAAAACATTGCTTATTCTGCTGCCAAATGCTTCTACATTATCTTTACACATTCGTTCAGAAGAACATCCATGTCCTGTTGCAACATTATCTGAAAAATTGTTAATTTTTAGCATTGACCAATAGGTGCATGGAAGGAAAATAACCAGTGTGGATAAAACATTTAAGCTAACAAGTCTTATTAGTTTCATTCTCTTTGACAAAACAACCAAGATGAGCATGTCTGCAAAAACAGTAGACTTTAAAATAAGGCTCATGTAGTGGCAACCGATCACCTAACTTGTCTTACTGCAGTGTAAAAGATTCAACCTGTAAATCACCCGTCTTCCCCCTTTTTTATCGCACCACTGCAAGCTTGCTAAAAGTTTGGTCAACACTTTCCAGTATATGCAGAGTTCTGTGTGCTGAGAATTTCAAGCCTTTAGTGGAGTGTGTATAGCTAAAGCCTCAAGTTGGTTGATTGCAAGGGTTTAAATGTCAACCAGCATTAGTGATAACAGCCTTTCACAACTGCTACCAAGAGCTAAAAAAAATCTAGAAGACTATTTGATGGGCTACATTTTCAGAAATTGCACAAGAAACACATTTTTTTGGTTGATTATTAAATGTTGCATGTTGTTTACAGGGAAAAAAGAACAACAAATACAACACCAGACTTCCTTGTTACAAGGAAATTTAAGCAGCTCTATTTGGAACAGAAAAAAATAATTCTTGCAGAAAGATATGTTAATTATCTAAAAATGAATACATATTTTTGAAGTATGTACTTATTTAAAGTTTCTGGTAAAAAGTTAAAAATCCCTTTCTTGAGCTACTTGTTTGTCTTTCAATGCGCTGTTAAATGAAGTTATGTGGCTATATGTAAGTAGGTATTTTAATAAAAAGCATTCACACAGCAGTATAAGATTTACATTTCTTGAAATTATTTTTATTTTGTTACCAAAACCGGAGAAGTAAAATTATGTTTTGATTAAATGTTTAATAAAGTGAAATACAAACTCTTTTAAATTAAATAAATATTATTTAATGGCCCAAAATGTCTTTCCTTTTCTTAATTTCTGAAAAATGTCTTGCTTAAGGGAGTTTTCAGACAGAATTGAGGTCTGCTAGATATGTGGCTTTTGCAAACTGATGGTCTATTAAGGTGTGATTTTTTTCTGTTAGTGCCTTTACTGGGCTTTGGCTGGTTGGTTTTTGTATTTAGTGGAAACTTTTGTTAAGCCAGGTAGCTTCTTAGTAAATAATGTCTTAAATGGTGAGCTAAATCTGTCTTTTGCTCTCCTTTTCCATTTCCTCATCTATTCATGCGGAGACCGGCATTGACAATAAGTCTAAACTGGCTGGTGAAAGTAAAGTGCATCCTGACTTCTCTGTCTAATCTGTGCTTCTTCATTTACTTTCATTCTCCATTTCCCTTTCTTCGCTCATCTCTACAATTACTCTGACAGCAGATATTATTGCTCATCGCTGGCCGATTAGCATCTTGTCTTTGTAGAGTTGGGGATGTGGGTGCAGACAAAAGGGCATCCTTAAGGGGTTTTGGGGAAAACAACGCAACACAGGCTGTTGAGGGGGTTTGAACTTAAACTGCCCACCTGTTTGCATTTTTAAAATGACAACAGTGGTCCATTATTTTAAACTGTCTTTTTTAAGCTTACAGTTAATTAGAATGTTAATAGCCATTGCTTATTGCAACATCCCACAGATGTTTGACAGTGTCTACTTTGGACAGATGGATCAGAAAGTCATTTTGTTAGTGTCTGATGCAAAAAAAAAAACAATTATATATATATAAAACTTTATTTTAAGGGACACTTTGGACCATAACCGGTTTATCATTCTTCCTCTAACTTTAGCTCAAACAGACACAGTAGAGGCTGCATTGTAAGGAGAAACAGGAAGGTATGTTTTGAATGCTACAATGTAGGAGAAACTTAAGCTTAATACTGCAGATGAATAGGTCTCCAAAGGCCAACCATGGTCTTGCATTTTTCACGAGTCAGTCATTCATTCAATCAATCATCAATGCTCATCTTTGCCCTAAAACATTCTCATTTTACTTCAAACAAGTCCAACCTTGCAAAAAAGCTGGCTGAAGACAAAGAGAGCTGGAATGAGGCGTCTCCCGGAGGGTTACTAGCGGTTAGTTAAAACCTTTTGATAAAATCTGTACTGTAAGAACCCTAAGGCAAACAAGATTTGGAAGAGGAACAGAAAGATCTGTTTATTCCTTTGCCAGTAGTGAAAACAGGCACTTACTACTACGAAATGTTAAGGGGAAAACAAGGTTTAAAGTCTGAAAAAAACAAAAAGTTTTTTTTTTTTAACAATTTAGTCATTTAGCCTTTTTTTATTTCTATTTTTTAATTATGACTTAAATAACTTAAAAAGTTCTCCAGACAAAAAAGGCAGCATTAGAACAGCTTAAACAAGTTTGACAGATGGTACACATCAATCCACCCAAACAGATGTACATTTGCATGTTCGCGAGCACGCACAGAGGGTGTAAACAAAATCTAAAAACAAAGTACTCACAAAGTCCTAAAGTGAGCTAAAGACAAACTCTGATGAACTGTGTTAGATTGAAAACTGATTTAAAAAGACCATGCCAAAATGCACAAACACCAGCATAGACGGATCATCAGGAAAAGCCATACTGGGCAAGGTTTTTTTAAAAGATGTTCAAAGGATAAGTGGCTATTATCCATACACAAGTACCAGTAAGACTTTTGCCAACTGCAAATACATTCTTCAAATTAGATAACTATATACTAATTTGAGTATACAAAAATCTTCCACGACTTGTGTTATCCTTCTGGTGTAGTCTCTCTGTTCAACATTAAAGTCTGTGAAAAATTGCTACCTGTTAAAACCAACCCCCCAGTGGTCATTCAAACAACTGCAATATTTCAGACTTGCACTTTTGCCCTAAATTTGCAAATGGAAGGACTCTGTTTTGAAATAAGTAAAATAAAAAGAAAAGAAGAAATTAAGGGTGCAAGCAACAACGTACAACAATACAAATCTGAAACACGCAAGAAAAAATAAAATTCCAGATTGTTGATAAAAGTAAGTTGAGAAAAAATTAGCCCATCAAATTGCTTGTTGAGCTTAGTGACAGTCAGTCACAAGTGAAAAAGTTGTAGGGATGCAGACAGATTACGGAAACGCAATAGCCTGTGCTACCTTATCGGCATATTTCCTTAAGTTTATAGTCTTGAGGTGGTGAAAGTTTCAAAATCTAGAAGTTGAGCACTGGGACATGGCTCATTCTTTTATAATGATAGATAGATAAGGTGCCAGTGCACAGTTTTTGTCTTTTACTGCAACTTAAATCCCTGCAGCAAAATTCAGTGGCTGGTAGCCGCTGGTTTGTTTTTACCTTGTGTTAATTTTCCTTTTCTACAGTTTAAGATAGTCTCTAAGAAAAAATCCATTCAAAAGGTTTTCAATTAATCGATTAAAAGGCAATGATGATCACTTCCTGAAAATCTAAAACTCTCTAAACTATAACAGCAACATCATGGCCACCTCAGACCATTTTTTGTTTGGTGCAGAGCAGCAAGCAATGCAGTCTGGTTTTGCCAGCAAGCCCAGGCCAAACACATCCGTTAACACACCCATGCCTCATACCTATAGCCGATGGGCTTTGACCACCGTAATCTGCTAGGTCGGAAAGCCTGGTAGAATGCAGTGGAGGGGTTCCTGGATTTAGCATTGGGAGGAAAGAAACAGGACACTAATGAGTGAATCACAGGAAGCTTTAAACTTAAGAGGGAGGATGACAGAGAAAGGATAGAAGAATGTATTTATTTATTTTTTTTAATTTAACCTTTATTTAACCAGGAAAGTCCCATTGAGATTTAAAACCTCTTTTCTAAGGGAGTCCTGAATGAATAGTATCACAAAACACGGTGACATTATGGGGAAATCAACGTTCTTTCATTGAGAAAAACAGATTCAATATTGAGCAACTTTTATAGAGACAAAAGATATAAGAAAAACACAGAGTACATCCAGTACAATAACTTCAGAAGTGTTCTTCATGGACTACTTGATGTCACTTAGGCTGTATTCACTCTGTTTAATTTGGTCTAGATCGAGTCCTGAACGTGGTGTGGTCTGTATTCAGAATGCCTTCAAGGGTACTTTCCTGTTCTGGACAAAATCTTGTAAACAAAACCATATGACCAAACATCTCTTCACTCATTGGTCAGGGATTACGAGGGTGGGGCAAAGCAACTAGAGACAGAAACTATGGAAAGTCCTGCACTTTTAATTAATTCTAACTTGATATTTCGTTCACAAGTTATGAACTTCTGTATCAATGTCAAACTCAACACTTTTTACTCAAATTTTTTTGGTCTGGTGGAGGCATGCTGCAGGACGGTTACTGGCAAGAAGATAGCGAAAAAGGTACACTGAGTGTTTATGACCTATAGATTGATGTATGATTGTCGGTGAGAAGCAATTTTTATCACGTTAAAAATTGTTTTGATGAATCTAAATTCATCTGATCACATTTTAATGAGTTGCTTTGGCTCATCGTTGTGGTGTCATGGCATTATTTTCAGAGAATTTGTAAGGAAATTACAGGGTAGCTTTTAGGATGGCGTCACAGCATGCCGCGCAACAAGACACAGGAAAGCATGAAAGAAGCATATTCAGCTGTGTTGAAATAAATGTTCCAAAAGAATAAACAGTTGGATCCTTTTTTCCATTTGATGACACGACAATCGTTGCTTCATATTTGTCCGTGGCTCATTTGCAGCTACATTCATACTCTGTTAACATCGGCTATGGTGGCAGTTTTGGTTCAGTTGCTCCGCTCCGGGAACGGATTGTTTTCAGACTGAGGAATCTCGGAGCAAAATGAAGCTCAGCTGATTGGAAAGAAACCTAGAACACCTCTAAAGATGGGTCCAAGAGTAGACCATGGTGTATTGGGTTAATTTAGACAGAAAATTTGCTACGGATTAATGGGGAAAACATAATCTTGTTTTCTTATAATGACCAAATGTGTCCTGTGTGAATACACCCTGAAAGAGTTGATGTCAGGAAGCCACATTCACTTGGACTTATTTCAACAACAATAGGCAGAACACAGAGGCATACACAACCACACAGGTATAGCTCTAGAGAAAGTTCACAAAAAAACAATGGTCTTAACACTCCTGCTTCTGTGAGGGTAAGTCTTGTTGCTTCTGCTTTCCAATGGAGACAATTCATTTTGACTCAGGGCCATTCTCACAGCTAAATCCAAGTAGATATCGCCTACCTTATGATAAAAGCCAATTAGAACTGTTGTTCTCTCCGTTTTGAAAAAAATAACACTCAAGTCCATTTTCCAAAGACTAAGCTTGGTGAGCTGTCAGATGCTGCAGTCTTTTGCTCTCCTTTTACATTTCCTCATCTATCTAAATCCATTAGAACATAAGCCATTCTCCAATTACAGGAACTGCTTTTAGTTTTAAAATGAGCAATCATTTCTTCATAGTTTCAAAGAGCACAGATATTTATAAAGCCAATACTTCCCTAAGGTCATCCAGCAGCCCTAGTATATGCAAACAATGTGACTGAGCTAATTGGTTTAAAAAAAAAAACAGCTTTTATTCAGATTCTTTGGGGAAAGAAAACTACCAAAGAGGATTACCCAGACAATAATGGTGGTGACTGTAAATCTTGATTACAGGTCGAGATTCCATATCGGAGACCTTGACAGATTAATCTCAGCCACACCTCTCAAACTGCAGCTGAAGACCTTTGAAATTCTCATAGAAGCAGTGAGGTATCTCAACAATGCAACTTTAAGGGTTTTAGACAAAAATAAATGGCTTAGGAAAGTAGTTATGACCTCATTTAAAACCAGTTTTTGTAGAGCAAAATGTACATTGAGTAGCTGCAACAGATTGAACAATAAGAGAGAAATACATAGACATAAAAAAAAGATGGCTTAAAACAGAGTATAAATCCACATTATTCAATCAGCTGCCCTTCACAATGAAGCTTATTGTAAAGTGTTATTTATTTTGAGGCTGTTAAGTACAAGACGTACAGCTCAAGATGCTTGTATGAGACTTTTGCATCCGAAGAAGGTGCTGCAGGGAGGAGGGGAGCAAAGATGAAGAGCATGCCGGCCTGTCGGCCTCCTTGCCGGCTGCTAAGGAATATTTCACAGCTAGTTCCACCGGTTCCTAAATCACTACAAGTCAAAGTTTGTGCTCCTGCATGGAGAAATGGCATCAGCTGACTCAGAAGCAGCTGGAAAATATCCTGATTCGCTGAGGAAGATAATTGAGGAGAATAATTACCATCCGGATGAATGAATGATAAATGAAACCGGCCTCTTCTGGAAGAAGATGCCCTCTCACACTTAACTGATGGAGGAAGCTCGGGGTCCTGGTTTTAAGGCACAGAGAGACACTCCTAATGTGCGTTATAAAGTACACTACAGTACAGTCTATTGCTCTGAATTAAAAAACAAAAATTCTGTGTTGAGCAATATTCTAATGTTCTTTAATAAATGTATCACAAAGCGTCAAATTCTCGGAAGGTTTTTTGATGAGTAAGGATATGTGACTGACATTCTTTTGCCGCGGGGTGGCAGGTGGTTCTCCGTATTCGGTGCGCGTTTATGGTGCCTAACCCCCGCGAATATGGAGGGAATACTGTAGAGCAAATCAAATGAATGAGAATAATATTAAACTACACAGGTCTCATGAGCATTTAAATTCTACCTTTAAATACATTGGTACTTGATTTCAGACTTAAGTACCAATGTATTAAACTTGATGACAAATCACTGGCTTCCAGCACAGCTATGAAACTTGAGCTCAAACTTAATGTGTAAAAAGCTCATAAGAGATGCTTTATTGAATCAATTAAAAGTGCCTGATTAATTTCTTATCAAACTGGCTCATCCACTTTATTTATTGGTCTGGTAAATCAGGTAAGAGACACAAAATTGTGTTACACTTCAGAGAAAAGGCGTTACACCTTCCGCCTGAGTTACACTTACCCGTTACCATCAGTGATGATGAGTCAGTATAGTCATAATCAAGAGCAAATGATTTAGCTGAGTGACACAATAGTGGCACAACCTTAGAGGTACAAAGCCACCAATGATGCAAGTATGACTAAGTAAAGCTTAAGTCCTTGTAATGTAGGGGTTAAATATAACGTAAAAATGTATTCTCCGAGCACGACACTGGCCCAGTAAACTCTTGACATGCAGGAAGACTCGTACATTTTGTCACAGTTAGTCAGCTGCTCTCCAACAACACAGCCTTGTTACATGCCAGTCATTTTCCCTGAGGTGAAGTAGCCAAGTTAGGAAAGGAAGAAAAGCATATGTTATCTGCCATGAGTTTCAGAAAGAAGATATTAACAGGGTGAGAGATCTGAGAGAACCATCTGAATTTTACAATACCTTATTGAAAAACTTGTCATAGTATTGCAATACAAATATGTTTAAAAATTAACCCTGACAAATTTTTAACTAAAGTTAACTGAAACTAAAGTTACCGTGTTAATGAGGTAATCCCTTCTTGTGTAATTTTAAGCTTGGTGCTATGCTGTTGTAGCTTAAATGTTCCAAATCACATGCGTTTTTTGCGTAGAAATGGGGCGGCCATGATTGAGAAGTAGAGCAGTGGACCTCTGAACGGAAGATCACAGATTTGGTTCCTAACCTTAAACACGTAGTCACAGGGCTCCAGTTAGGCAGATTTAACTACTGTGGTAATATAACCCAAAAGATGATGTCCACGCATGTGTACGCCAGCTTTACACGTGGCCATGGGCTGTTGTTGATTTTGTTCTGCAAACCCTGATGAGTTCTACAACTTCAGTACATCATTATCAATACACTTTATCATGAAAAAGATAATGCAATTTGCATTTAGAGTCAAAGCACACCAGCTGGGCCAGGCTAGGCCCCCCGTGCCAGAGGTCAGTGTCGTTCTCAGGCACTGACCTCTGGTACACATTGCAGACATGTGCCAACGTACCATTGCCCCTGGAGTCAAAATTGGAAAATAAAAACAAGAGCAACCTATGACGAAAATGGTGACCAATGGAAGGACTTAACATTACGCTACTGTATCAGCTTTGATGCTAGCCATGCCTGGGCTCTGACAGTAAAAAGAGCGAAGTAGTGGGGCTGGCATGGCACAGTCCAACTCCAGTGTTTTAAGTCGGCCCTTACTGATCTCAGTTCACAGTTCCAAACAACTAAAGGTGTTTGATCTATGTTTCCTAGAGCTATTGTGTTGCTGAGAATCATATGAATAGAATACCTAGCAGATGCCTGTGACAAATCACAGTTTATCCCTTTTACATTCCATACGTGGTCCACATTGGGTGTGTCTTCCAAGCACGAATGCTCTAAAGTAAACTTTTGTCTATCCGAAACTTTACATATGTACAGTCCAAGCAAAGGCATTTTTTATGGCTCTCGTCATATATATTCAATACTGATCGTGGTGCAAAACTATTGCATAAAGCAATTTAATACTTTAATTTGTAAGATTCTCATTTTCTCATCAGTTTTAAACAGTATGTTAAATATATCCAAGACACTATTTTAAACATTTTTAAATGAGCTACCTTAGTTAAAGGTACACAGATGACTACGAAACTACCGATTAGGCCTGCACAATATACCGCAAATTTATCGTTACCGCAATATCCAGCTCTGCAATATGCATATCGCGAAAGACTGTGAATATCGCAATAAGTCATAAACCCGAAATGTGTTAAAACAATCTTATGGCAGCTTGAAGCATTTAACGCATTAAATAAATCCCTTTATGTTTTGACCAATCAGATGGATGCCTAACCATTGTTTACCAATCAGATGGAGGCCTATTATGTTAGACGATTGTCACCTATGTCCATGAGGGTCATTTGGAGTATAATTTTCAAACTGTTGCAATGAAATGGGACTGATTTTTTTGGTTATTTTTCTATTTGTTTATAAACCGCAAATTATATCGTTAGGGTCAGCACCGCTAAATCTGAGGCCATGGTCCTTGACCCGAGAAAGGTAGTTTGCCATCTCTCGGTCGGTGGAGTGTCCTTGCCCCAGGTGGAGGAGTTTAAATACCTTGGGGTCTTGTTCACGAGTGAGGGAAGATCGGAGCGTGAGATTGACAGGCGGATCGGAGCGGCGTCCGTAGTTATGCGGTCGCTCTATCGGTCCGTTGTGGTGAAGAGAGAGCTGAGCCCAAAAGGAAAGCTCTCAATTTACCGGTCGATCTACGTTCCAATACTCACCTATGGTCATGAGCTATGGGTCATGACCGAAAGAACGAGGTCCCGAATACAAGCGGCTGAAATGAGCTTCCTCCGTAGGGTGGCTGGGCGCTCCCTTAGAGATAGGGTGAGAAGCTCGGTCACCCGCGGGGAGCTCGGAGTAGAACCGCTTCTCCTCCACATCGAAAGGAGCCAGCTGAGGTGGCTCGGGCATCTAGTCCGGATGCCCCCTGGACGCCTCCCTGGAGTGGTGTTTCGGGCATGTCCCACTGGGCGGAGGCCCCGGGGAAGACCCAGGACACGCTGGAGAGACTACGTCTCTCGGCTGGCCTGGGAACGCCTCGGGGTCCCCCCAGAGGAGCTGGAGGAAGTGGCTGGGGTGAGGGAAGTCTGGGCATCTCTGCTCAGTCTGCTGCCCCCGCGACCCGGTCCCGGATAAGCGGAGGAATATGGATGGATGGATGGAAATTATATCGTTATCGCCATATTGATCATTTATATCGCATATCGCAAGTTTTCCTCATATCGTGCAGCCCTACTACCGATGCCACCTGGTTTAAAACTTTTTAGCAGACACCAAATCTGCTAAAAT
Organism: Oryzias latipes; assembly: GCF_053564925.1. Taxonomy (NCBI): domain Eukaryota; kingdom Metazoa; phylum Chordata; class Actinopteri; order Beloniformes; family Adrianichthyidae; genus Oryzias; species Oryzias latipes. The sequence continues at coordinate 14,990,143 of NC_136240.1, forward strand.
ATTTAGGCATACTCTACATCAGTGTTTTTCAACCTTTTTTGAGCCAAGGCACACTTTATCCTAGACAAAAATCCCCCGGCACACCAGCATCCAAAAATTAAAAAAAAGGAGAAACTCTATAGTCTGTACTGATGTACAGTCCCTCCGCAATCTTAAATCAAGATGAAGTCTTTGAAAACTTGAACAAAAACGTTTTATTTCTTTTTAGATGATTAAATTGTTTCAATTTAGTTTAACTGTGTCTGTTGGCCACTTCACCTTAACCCTGTTACTTAAATGTTGTTATTACTTCTACTTAGGTTTAACTGACTGAAGTCTGAAAGCGAATATGTCTTTCAATCCAGACCTTTTTGGAAAAGTGTGTCAGTTAGAAAGAGAACTCTGACCAAACTCTGGGATGTTTGGATGTTAATAAACATAAACCTTGAAGGATAACACAACTGTTTATCTCTGATTTCATCAAGAAGATTGAACTGTTTGATGTGTGTGGTTTCAAGACGTTTAACAGGGAAGACTCATTGTAGCGCAGAGATGTCACTTTAACACAATTCATTATGGGAGATGTAGTGATGTCAGACAGCCTCGCTTCTTTGAGCGTCATTCTTTTGTGCACTTGTTACACGGTCTGACATCGGATCCCGCGGAAAGCTACACCGCTAAAGACGAGCTTTAACTGTTATTTTTGTTGGAACAGGTGTTCTTTCCGATTACTTTTGTCCATGTAAACGCAGCTACTGATGGTGATAAGAAATCCAAAGTGTTCCCACACAGGAGAGCGTAAGGAGATGGGGGGGGGGACTGTTGACATGCTCACTGTCACCTCCATCACCTAATAGCTGTTGAACCGGAACTACAATGTTTCTCATTGTGGTTGGAAAACGCAGGGGAGATCTTCTCCAGGGCCGAAGGCGGATCTTCCTTCGGGGTTCACTTCCCCATTCGGACCCTCAGAGCCTCCAGAGCAGACTAATAAAAGAACCAGTCTCCGTTCTTTTGGAGGAAACCTTTTTTATGAACGTGCGTTCACACCCACACTCCTGCGCTCGGCCCCCCCTCCTTCTTACAGGTGCCCAAGTGCAGACACCATTGAGTGTCTTGACGGAAACTCGCGATTAACATTAGTTCCGCTTCAGCGCAAAGTAAATACATTTGGGGGGACAACAACAACAACAAAAAGAAAAAAGAAAACCGAAACGGTACAAAAGTGAACCGAACCGAAATTGCCTTACCAAAACGGTTCGGTCCAACTATGTGTACCGTTACACCCCTACTACATATACAGCTCTAGTGTTTCATCAATGTCATCTACATCAGCTAAATTAAATTGTCAGTGATGATTTTCAGCATCAACCCACTTTAGTATAAAGAAGACAATAAAAAGCATTTTGAAAACATAAATATGAGAAAAAACATTTAGACTAACAATTCTTAATAAAATTACATTTAAAAGTAAATAAAAGGTAGAGACAGGAAGTCCCATAAAGCAGGAGAGTTCAATTGTAAAGGATTCTTAGCTTTAGTCAAACAAAATAATCGAGCATCTGCGGCTAACTAAACTAAAATCAATCTTTAAAGACCAACACTGAAAACGCCTGTTTTAATAAAAAGCAATGGTTAATATTATAATTCACAGTGGTCCCACGCTATAATGCGGTTCACCTTATGTGGTCTTGCAGTTTCACAAATTTTTTTTAAGAGAAATTTTTCTTTTTTCTTTTCTTTCAAAGTACATTGTGCTCTCCATTGTGATTGGCTGCAGACCATTGCAAATCGATATCTGTGGTGCATTTCCTGTGCAGATTGAGTTTGAGAAAAATAAGTCCAGCACCTCAGAGTCCAACTCTGAGGTGCTGGACTTATTTTTCTACAAAAGTTTGAACTTTGAGAATTTAAACAAGAGAGAAAAGTGTGAAAATGGTATTGTCTGCCTGAGAAAAGTGCATAACCGGTGTAGAGAGAATGTACAGCCTTAAAACATTTCTAATTGTTAAAAAATAAAGTTGACTTATGTGCAAATTAAGCCTATTTTAGGTTATTTGAACATACCTAAAAAAATAACCACAATTAATAAGGGACCACTGGATGTATGTTTTTGTTCAATAATAATTAGACAAAAAAATTATGACTAACAAACGCATTTACTCTCAGATAAAAAAAAAAAAAACTAAAAATTTGGATCTGGGATCTATTTTGGCATCTTGGATGAAAACAATCGTCTAGTTTTTTGTTGAGTACCAAAACCTAAAGCTGAATAATTGTTGCCAAAAAACCACCAGTTGCAACCCAAAACACAAAGGTGGCCTAAATGAAATGTGCAGAGACAAGCGTGTGAAAGATCACAATGAACCATCTAAATGTGCTGCACACAAGGGATAACTTGCATAATCAATGCCTAAAGACTTCTCCGTATGCCAAACATTACTGAAGTAACGAGCTGAAAGCTGTCGAGCTCGCAATGTTCACAATACCAGCTTGAAATGTTACAGCTACCAGTGTTTTTCCTGATGAAGTACAGTGAGATATTATTATGAATGAATTTACAACAACAAAAGTTGTTAACTACTTATTTGACATAAATGACAAACAAATGACATCTAGTTGGCGTTAAAGACAACGAGGAAATTGTGACAAATTACATGTTCTGGTGAAAAAGCTGAAGCGCCATCTGTTCATCTCTATTGTTTGAAACTAGTGAACAAGAGCTTTAGCTTACTAAGCCACAATGACTCATGTCCGTTTCCTTGCAAAAGCCTGCTGGGTGTAATACACTGCCAGGCATGCAGGGCAGACTGTGGTTCAGAACTGAGAGGAAACTCATGAGACAGCTTCAGAACCAGAGGAGGAAGACAACAGCAATGAAAGCATTTGCCAAACTAAAGAAGAGGACACTGAAGCAAATAAGAAAACTTTGGTTCATACAAAACCTCCAAATATTTCAAGCAATGGTGGGAAAAGATATTATTCAAAGATGTTACATTTATCTTGTAAATGTAACATCGATGCAATCATAAGGAAATGAAGATCAAGAAAACCTAATGGGCTTTGAGTGCTCAAGAAACAAATTGATAAGATGTGCCGGATATTTTTCTGACATTCATAGATTCATTAAATATTCCAATAATGTACCAAGACACATTTTTACATTGTTTAGATATATGACTAAAACCTCATGTGATATAGATACTAAGCACAGCCTCTCTACAATCAGTTAAATCCCTTTTGAATCTCTCCTAAAACCATAACTACAAAAAAACCCAAAAAAGGAGCATGCAGAGCATTGTAGACATAACTCTGTCTTCATATTTACTGCTAGTTCAAGAGAGATTTCTTAATAAAATAAAACATGTAACCAGTGTGATAATTCCTTATCCAGAAAGACACATGATCAAACACGGAACCTAAGAAATGTACGTTTTATCCAACACCACACTCTTATGCCCGCAGATACAGAAATAGACTGTTATTTCCCAACTCATTTTACAGATAAGTGATATTAGGTATTACACAATGTTTTAAGGAATGATTAGTTGTTTTTTTAGAACAAGTGAATGCTGAAATTACATTTTTTATGAACATTTAGAAAAAATATTTTATTCTTTTAATTGTTAATGTCCCTTTTTTTAAAAGCATTGTAGTTTATAAAAAAGGACTACATGACACCTTTAGCATGTCCACTAATGTCACACAGTAAAGCACTGTGTGATTTTAAAATGATATAGACTGTTATTTTTCTTTCACTTCAACTTTATTCTTTCATTTCCTATTGTTTTTTTGGTGCTTTTACGTGTTCTCTTCACTTTTTCGTTTTCTGCGTTGAATGTAAAAAAGAACTGGACTGAGCAAGTGTGACGTCACCCTAAGAAAATGACTTGCTTCCAGTTCCAACGAATTGAAGCCAATTCAGTCACCCCTTTTTCTCGATATCTGATTCTGTCTGGTTTCAACATTGCCATGTTGGAACAGCCAGTCAGTAAGCAGCGATTGGTCCGAGTTGGTCTAAGTCTACTTTTCTATGGCAACTACTAAAATCACTAGTGAGCATTTTAGAAGGACACACCCCTTGCACTGAAAGCTGGCTTAGGAGAATCTGTAAATCAAATGCTTCAAAACATTTAATGTGAGACCATCTACTTTAATTTAAGCATCTGATTGACAAGTTTGTAACTTTAATAACTTCTACTACAGCAAAAATATAATGAAAAAAAACAAAATTAGCAAGAACATGTTAAAAAAAAGCCAGCGGAGCAAGTGTGGTTATTCTGACAAATATAATGACTGAGTAAAAGCTGTTTATTTCTCAATAAAAGTCTATGGAATTTTGGCCATTTTGGACCAGCAGGTACTTCCTATTTGGAGTGCCAGGAGGGAGGGGTCACTCAGTCTAGTTTTCATAAACATTCAATGGTTTTCTGTCAAAACACTGACATCACATGTCAGTGTTTTGACAGAAAACCAACCAATATAACCAATATAACAACCAGTATATAAATATTTGTTTCCATTTATCACAGATGAAACTCAAAGTCAGCATAATCACAGATTTGCCAAAACAAAACAAAGCAACACGAGGCAAAACAAGAAGTCAGTTTACTTCCAGACAAAGTAAATTTAATCCAGTCATGGTTCAATGTTCCAGTCAGTTCAACTTCAGTTCATGAAAAAAAGCGAATTAAGCATTGACGGTAAATGTTGTGGAAGGCTGGTGTTTAACCTCAAATCATGGCGTCCATGAGTAACAATAACCTGCTGTCTCCAGTGAAAAGCACACAATTGTCAGAACAGACAGAACTCTGTATAACACATGGAACTGTGAGCAAATGTTGGCGCCACAGGTACACTTCAAGAAGTGTGTAAATATAATGAACGAAGAAATGATTTAGATTGTTTGAAAACTGGTACAAAACTAACAGGAAACAAAAAATGGCCATAATATTTATGTCTGCTCCAGGCAAATAATTATATTTGGGGATTTTTAAATATGACTATCAATAAAATTGAACTTAAAATGTTAACGTCCAACTAAATAATATTTTGATCTATTGTAAAAGTGTTCCCAGTGGTCTTTTAATTATGTTTATGACATTTTTAAAGAGAAAAAACCTGTTGTTTTCTAGAACATAGTTTCTACAGAGCTGCAGGAGTTTATTAGAAATACGCCTCCGAGTTGTGGGCGAGATTGTTGGCGCAGAGTAACGCTGTGCTCCTTCCCATCATCATTTACACTCTCTACCGCTTGCTCACAGCCCCTCACAACCCCAAGCTAACATTAGAGGTGCAACAAAAACTTTCTAACTAAAATTCTTGTAAAAGAAGAGGTTCGTTTGAGACTTTAAAGAACTTCTCTTTTCCTCTTTTTTGCATCAGATGATTTTACTTTACGGTAAAACCACAGAGGAAGACAAAATAAAAAAAGGAAATGTAACTGCTGAGTCAAAGGATGAGGACTTTGAATGACCTTAAATAATTCAAAAGGCCTCCACGAAACAGAAACCACCTGTAGTGATGCTGTAAAAATCAATAAAACACTAATTACAGCAAACAATAAAAAGGTATTGTTAATCTAAATTCATCCAAATTTGAAAACATTTTTCAATTAAACTTTACTTAGAAAATCTTTTATCAGTTGTTCAAATTAATGAATGCATTTTCTTGAGGCTTTTTAGGCAGGTAAGCTGTTTTTCTGTTAGTTTTTCGTTTCTTCAGATTAGTTTTGTAATAGAAATTTGAACATTTGAATATGGATTTCTAATCATATTGAAATTAATTCAATATGATTAGGCCTTAAAATCCACCTCTGCATTTTAGCTTTTCTTAAATTTGCCAAAACTCAATCATCAACTAATGACAAACATTAAATGCCGTAAGAATCCTCCACTTTCAGTGAGCAGACTGTTTTTATTTAGTGAGCACACACTTGAAATAAGGACCTGTCAACAAATCATCCCTTTACTTAAAAAGCGTCCTTAAAAATGGAATTATGAGTGCTTCACGTCACAAGTTGTCACTGGCTTCAGGGGTTAAACATGTTTTGTACTAAAGCAATTTTGGAAAAAGAACAAACTTGACGTTTTGCACATATTGTCCTCATTTATAAAAACACCCTGTAAGATTCCCTGGAGCTAATTCAAGAACCTAATTTCTAGGGGTGTAACGACACACGTAGTTGAACCAAAGCGTTTCAGTACGGCAGTTTCGGTTTGGTTCGCTGCTGTACAGTTTTTTCTTTTTTTTCCCCCACATATGCATTGTTACGACCCAGCTTCTTTGTCACTCGTAGCGGGGGAACGAGAGCCAATCTGCCGATTAACTAGCTGCCTCCTTACCCCATACTCCTCACACCCTCTAACAGTCTCAGAGAGAGAGTAGACAGAAAGAGATTGCTCCATCTCCTTTCCGGCATTAAAACCCATTAATTATGAACACATACGATCTGTGTAACAACATGAACGTCACTTCTCTTCACAGCTCTCCAAGTTATGGTAAAGAATTCAACACACAAGATTTCACACTTCCCATGAGTCTTAGTGGCTATCGGCGGGGCTAACCCCCAGGTCGCCACAGCATTAACTTTGCGCCGAGTTGGAACTAATGTTAGCCGCGAGTTTCCTTCGAGACGCTATTAGGTGACTGACAGTAAGCATGTCAACATATGGCTAATGCAGACTCGAGGCCAGAGATGACCAGAATGACCATATAGAGAAACTGAATGCCTGCATCAAAGACATCAAGACCTGGATGACAATAAATCACCTCCTCCTGAACCCAGAAAAAACTGAGGTCATTATACCAGTTCCTAAAAACCTCAGAGATGCTCTGTCTGCTCAGATAGTCTCTCTGGATGGCGTAAGTATAGCCTCCAATTCCACAGTTACAAACCTAGGGGTTCTATTTGACCAAGATTGATCATTTAAGGCTCACATATCTCAGGCATGCAAAACTGCTTTTTTTTAACCTGCGGAAAACAGCTAAGATCAGAGATATACTTTCTAGAAGTAAATGCTGAAAAACTCATCCATTCATTTTTTACGTCTAGGCTGGATCACTGTAACTCTTTGTTAGCAGCGTGTCCTAGGAGATCTTTAAGAAGTCTCCAGCTTGTTCAGAACGCAGAAGCTAGATTGTTAGCAGGAACTAGCAGAAAAGATCACATCACTCCTGTGTTAGCTTCACTTCACTGGCTCCCAGTTGATTCTAGAATCAAGTTTAAAATCCTCCTGCTAACCCATAAGGCCTTACATGGTATGGCCCCATTAGAGCTGTGACTGTGTGGGATTTTTGATCACCGCTGTGATGAAACACCAGGAGTCACGGTGTCTCGGTTAACAGCGACACCCAGGAGGAGAGTGGGAGTGCTTCCAGGTTTAAGTTGGCTCATCCGTGCTTGTGTACCTGACCGTGTACCTCGTCTCTGGCTCGCCTCTACTACTGCTCCTACACATGGCTGTAGATCCTGTCTCTGGCTCGTCTCGCGCCCCCAGCCGTCCCCCAACTTCAACTGGATGAAGATCATTTGATGGACTTTAAACATGTAGTTGTGAATTTGGGCTGTATAAATAACATTGAATTGAAAAAAATGAAAATGTTAAACCTGACATACATTTTATCCTCTCATCTCTGAGACCAAAACCTTTTAACAATGGGTGGAACCACCAACTGTGTGTAGGGGAAATTAACAAGAAAACTTAACTTTATTCAAAAAAATTATTATATATTTGATTTAAATAGTTTTACTAGCCTTAAACAATGCACTCAGAACCATGATTTTAGTCAACAGTGACAGTGACAGTGGCTCAGGTGGTTGAGCAGGTTGTCCAATGATCGAAGGGTTGCCGGTTCGATCCTCGCTCCCACCAGCCAAAATGTCGCTGTGTCCTTGGGCAAGACACTTCACCCTCCTTGCCTCCAGTGTGGCTCCACTGGTGTGTGAATGTGCATGAATGATCCCGGTGATGGTCAGAGAGGCCGTAGGCGCGAACTGGCAGCCACGCCTCTGTCAGTCTGCCCCAGGGCAGCTGTGGCTACAACCGTAGCTTACCATCACCAAGTATGAATGAGGAGTGAATGAATAATGGACACAATGTAAGCGCTTTGAGTGTCTTGAAAAGGGCAGATAAATCCAATCCATTATTATTATTATAAATCCCAGCATCATAATGTTAACATATTTTAAGTATTTCACAATAAAAAACCTTGTCTGTTCAACATGTCTTACACAACTAAAGAAGAAGGTGGACATGAAGAACCCACTTTTCTTAGAAACTTGTTGTAAGTTCTTTCCTGCCAGGCAAACAAAAATGTTCAGTCTGACAGCCTGTTAGACTGACATTTAAAGAGCAGGGAAATTAAAGCATGTGTTAAAGCAATTACAAACCGACATCAAAAGCTTGCAATCAAGTTAGAAGGACAAGAGCATATTAACAGCAGGTATTTCTCCTTCTATATTGACCAAAATTCCTTAAATTGCTGATTACAGCAACCGTCTTATCTGCTTAAAGCAAAGGTGCTTTTTTACTACATTCTCCTCGATTCCAGCTTTAAGCTTTAAAAGAAACAAAACAAAATGAAATTAAATGATTTTTTTTTTTTTTAATTTAGAACGTAGTGTTAAGAGATTTATTTCAAAGCAACAATGTCAATAACCACAGGAACTAACTGTACTAAATGTTCTACCAAAATGGAACTGATTGAGGTATTTACTAAAGACTTAGGCTCACATAAGCATTTACTAAAACACTCTATGCATATCAGTTTTTGGGTGATGACAGTTCATTGAAAACCTGCAGACCGGAGCACCTCTGAAACATATAAACACAGGAGGGTGACCTCATGATCTTTATGCAGGAAACCTGTGGAATAGTGCATTGTATCACAGGAGAGAGAACCCAAAACAATCCAAAAAAGGAAAATCCCCCACTGAAAGTTTTAGCCAGTTTATGGTCTCTTAAATTGGGGAGATCCTTCCATCTTCCAAAATTTTATAAAAACTGTCACTATATAAATTATCCCAGATTTACTGCAACACAAAATCATCTGTATAGTGAGTCACATTTAACCCTGCAATTCTCACTGCTACTATGGAAACAGGGTAAATGGAAACTGGACAAACTCATGGCTTTCAGGACACCAAGTGCCTATGCATGTGTACACTTTGTACCCATGCACGTCATCAATGTTTTTGGAACCACAAAACAGTACCATGTGTGGCGCTCAATTTACATTGGACAATTAGGAACAGAGAGACTGAACTCCGTTAAAGAAAAAAATTGCGATGCCCAAGTAATGCCAAATTGATAGCAGACGGAAGATCACTCTATGCAGAATCTGTGTCATTGACCATTTAAAAAGGACTGGTTTGAGCGGGTTTCTTATTAGAGCGGTTATAACTTGCCGCCATTCCATTGATGTAAACTGTGAGCTTGATCATTTCTTTTTAAATTAATATTCTATCTTTTATACCTTTCTTATGTAATCTGCTTCTTTTGTCATATTTTTACCTTTAATAAAAGACAGATCTTGCTGCAAATGTCAGTAATTTGTCTTTCTAAAGTTATCGAAGATGTGCTGGAGCACTTACTTTGTCCTATTTGTTACACTAGAGTACATACCGTCCTTAAGTCACGGGACTTAAGCACGTCAGTCAATTGTTAAGGTAAAGCTAGGTAATTGTAAAGGATGCCTAGAGGTAAGAACAATTATGTAATCTACCTTATAGTCTCTCAAGCATGATATTCACGTGCTTCAACTCGTCAAACTTAAATGACACTCATTTTTTCAACTATGTCTTTGGGCAGGTTTGGTATTTACGTCAAAGAAAAAAGTTCAAAGAAACAGGTCAAAGGAAGTGCCTTAAGAAAAAAAATTGAGTAAACTTGACTAGCATAAACCACTCAAATGACAGGAAGAATGTCTTTACAAAACATAAAGATATATTTATAAAAATTAATAAAGAATAATTACAAATAAGACAACACAAAATTGGAGTTCCTTGTTTAAAAGTACATAACATTTCATTTTTTAGTCCTTCATAACTATGTATTAATAATCATAACTATTTAGATTTATGGACAGTTAATCAGCTTGCCCTATTTAAAGAGATCATCTGTCATTCAAAGTATAGCTCAAGCAGAAAACATTAAACTATGGTAAATAATTATGAGTACATACTAGGGCTGCGCAACATGAGGATACTTGGGATTTGCAATATTAGTGATCTTTATTGCGATGAGGATTTAACTTCCGATACATGAACAAATAGCATAACAACTAAAAACATAATTTCCATGTCACTGTAACAGTTTAATTTAAAGGGTCAACATAACTTAAATTACACTCCAAATGTCCCTTGTCTCCATAGGAGGCGGTCATCTAACATAAAAGGGTTCCATCTGATTGGTCAATGATTTATTTGATTTGTTAGATAATTCAAGCTGCCATTGAATTGTTTTAGCATATTTAAGATGACCATTTATTGCAATTTTCCCCCAACTTTTGCGATATGCGTGTTGCACAGCTTGATATCGCGATAACAATAAATTTACAATACTTTGTGCAGGCCTAGTAAATACAGACAACCACACGGGGTTGGAAATATCTGAACACCAAGTTAGACTGAAGCAAGAAAATGTTCCTTAATCCCTTTTCTTGGCAAAGATATGGACAGCTGTATAAAGAGGTCAACCATTCCTCGCAGAGGTGAAATCATTGTTGACTATCAAGTTCTCCCCCACAAAGAATTGCTCAACTTTTGTGATGCCCTCTTATATGAAACAGAACAATGAAACCTGGACTTGACTGTTCAGCTGAGCTGAGCTTATCCAAATAACACACAATGCAAGAGACTGCAGCCAAGATGAGTAAAATCTGACAAGTTGCCTCATGTTAGCAATTGATTTTACAAATATTTTGTATGTGCACACACAGACACGTTTACAAGAGAGTTATGGGGTTACGAGGCATTTAAAGCACAGCTGACATCAAATTATCTTAAAATTCTTTGGGTTACCAAATAGTCAAAGGATGCCCTGATACAAATTTAGTAATAGAAGTAGGATCACCAGCAAGGTACTACAGTGTCAATAACACATTTTATTTGATTTATAGAATAGTCCAAACTTGACAAACATTTTCACTGCAACTGATCATATTAACACTGCACGCATTTTGCCATCGAAATGTTGAAAAAGGCAAACAATCCAAAAACACGATGCTAATTTTTGCATTATTTGGTGGACATACATCAGCAAATACACTATATCACCATTCTAAACTGGCTAAAGGCAACTGGAATGTACCGGTACTTAAAATAATTTTGGGGGAAAAAGTTGACCTTCCACAAACAGTGCAAGGAAGTGTTGCACAATCTTGCACACAAAATATCAAGAACAGTGACCGTCTAATAACGAAAGCAAAAAGTCAATTGAATTATAGTAGAACAAAAAGAATAGAACAAAAATAAATAATCTGTTTAAAAATCTGACACGAATGTCTTAAAGGCCCCAATCCAATAACCTTTGTTTAGTTTATCAAAGCGTTTTCAGGGTCTTTTAACTACAATTATGCTGTTTTTAAGTAAAATAAATAAATAAATAAAAAACCTGTGTTTTTAAAATTAGTATCTGGAGAGCAGTAATAGCTCATTAGAAATTTGGCAGAACCGTTGGCACGAATCAAACCCGCCCCCCCCTTCCTCTCAGTTCTCCGTTTACTTGTTCTCCCACCCCCTTATATTACCGGTCCAATAAAAATGGAAAACAATATTGGGGCTATCCAGGTATAGTTTTTAGCCAAATACCAACTCAGATTAGGAAAATGAAGACGTACATGGATCTACCCATCTACAAATGGATGCATCGGAATGGAGCGGAGCAGGGAGCTTTTCTTTATACATGTCCTCCAAAGTCAGAAAAATGCAACGAGGATATGTTTAAAAAAACACCAAAAACACAATTTTTATCTGTGTGTCTTTAAATGAAACAACCAAATCAAGACCATTATTCATACCAACTTGAATAAACGGAAAAGAGATATTTGAAGTGTCAGTTTGAACAAAATCTGCCACAGCTCTCACAGACAACCACATATGTAGACACACAACTGAGAATTCATGGGAACTTTAAATTGGCTTATTGCATCAGAGTCTGATTCATTAAGCCTCCTCTATTCATTAAAACACCACACTGGTGCTAAAAACTTTTGGTAAACAATAATCAGCTTCACAAATATGAAGTCTGAAGATCATAAAAGTCAGGACTCAAGCTAGCACAGTGTTATACACACGCAAAAATAACATAATTCATAAAAAGCTCAGTAATAAAACAAGGCCTACATAAATACAGAAGAGACGTGCGTGGACGCCAGCGCTGAACGAGATTATTCTTGGCTCAAACATGTCCACTGCAGCAGCAACACTCAGTGTTTGAGAGACTTTTTAGCTCAAGCTCTGTGAAGACCATTCCACAAACTCTAAATAGAGTGTACATAAGAAAAGTGCCATAGACAAGGTTGTATTTATAACTGGTTTCAAGTTGGGAGACAGGGAAAACTGCTGTAAGTATGCCAACTGCCTTTAGATGAACTTTACTGCATGCAACTTACCCAAGGGGCTTCTCACCCCCACCCCAAGACCAAACACTGTCTATATTTGAATTGAAGTTTAATAAAGTCGGACTACTTGTTATACCATTCTGCACAAATGCACGAAGGTACATACTCATCACCAAAGGCTATCACCAAAGTGATGAGTATGACCACACCGCTGCAGAATGAAACAAGAATGTTTAGTATGAGGGCAAAGTTCTGCATGCATACTTGCAGCTTCTACGTGACCTGTAACCACTCAGATAAAAATGAAAAAACCTTTAAACTCTGCATAGGTTTAACAACCACTTTACCCCGAAAAAACTGTGCACATCGCAGTTTAAAAACCAAAATTTTCATATTGAAAAGTCTTACCTGTCATCATCAACATCCATAGAAATTTGAATGTTGAACAAGTTCTTGACAGTAGATCTTTGCATGTCAAAGCCATCAGTAATGGGAGTCCTCACCCCATCCTGTCTAGCAACTGTGGAGATATGCTGAGGTAGAACATCCACTTTTTGCCTACTATCTTCTGGCTGATGGACTGCTGCTCCATGAGAGCTAGACATTGGGTCTGACCCCCCCTGGGGGATGCTGGTTGCACTGGGCATCGAAACAGGCACATTCTGGCCACCACTGTTTGAGCTGGTGGTGGAGAAGAGTGGTAAGGCAATGCCTAATCCTCCAGGAAGCTGAGGTTGGCTGACAGGCTGCTGCTGTGTGTGGATGGGGGCAATGACTGTTTGAGCTGAGCCCGTTTCGGAACCGAGCCTTCGCTTTGCTGGACCAGGAGAAGAAATTTGGGGTGAGGACACATGGCCGGATGATGACACCACAGAGGATGTTAGGGCACCAGAGCTGAACTGTTGTTGATGATAGTCTGAGATCCCAGTGGGATGAGCTGAATAGTCAAGCTGCTGTGCTTGAGATGCAGGAGGTATACTTGGTGGCATCTGCTGCCTGGAACCATGGTGTACACCATTGAGGCTGTTAGACAAAAAAGTCGGAGGCGTCATGGGTTGCACATTGCCCTGAGCCTGGTTTGCTTGCAATGTAGTTGCATACCCGGTGGGCAGGAAGGCACTTGCTCCACTCCCTTTCCGAGGAGACAATCTGTAGTCTTGCTGCTGGGACTCGGAATGGTAGGAGTGGGAGGGGTGCCCCACAGAGGCAAAGTAGCCGCTATCTGTAGTGCTCTCCAAACCCTGTGCAGAGGATGTGCTGCTACTGACAAAAGAATTGCTGGTGGCCCCCAAGACACTCTCTCGATCCGTGTAATCGAGGCTGACAGCTGACTTTAGACTGTCCACAGTCAGATTAGACTCAGAATCTCTTTCATAGAATTCAGTACAATTCCACCTGCCCCGTCTGAAGGGCTCTCCAGTACCATGGTCAAGTTTAATGACTCTGAAACGGGAGCTATAACTATTGCTAGGAGCAGTTTGTGTCACACTGGTGAGCATAGAGGAGGCTGCAAAGTTCGAAGGAGGCATACCTGGAGTTAGACGGCCAGAAGCCAAACTCTTGAGATAAAACCCACCATTGACGAGAGCTTTGTTAGGCAGAGAATCCCCTCCATAATGTGAAATTTCCTCTGAACAGTTCGTGGCACACGCCCCCTGATCGACCCGACAAACGTCAAATCCCTCTGGTGGCATGTCCCCTGTCCGCGACTCGTCCAGATCGTCCTGACTCTCTGTGTCATCGGGTAGACAGTTGGCCGCCACCTGAGCCTGAGTTACACTTGTAATTTGAAAACAGCTTCTCTTTCCTGGCATTTTCGACATGTTGGCGAAGATTGTCAGCCCTCACCTCAGATGAAACGAAATGCTAATGGCAAAACAAGTCACAGTTGGGGGTTAAGAGTAAAACACCATTACAACACATTTCCGCACTCTTCCTCAATGCTGTCCAATAAAACTGACAAGCGAGGGCAGAACCAGAAAAAAAGTCCAAAGGCGTTTCTGTAGTCCTGTGTGACGAAACACGGTCGAAAGCTGCGCTCTTTGGCCTTTTAATTCCGGGCACTTGTCGTCCTTAAAGCCACAACGAAAAGCTACAACTGAGTTCTTGATAAAGTTCTTCTTCTTTGGCCACACCCGTCGGTACTTTTCTCAGTCTCGGGCCCAGTCTCCCGGTCCACTTTTCCTTCCCAGCGATGCATGTACTCCTCACCAGTGAGCCAAGTTAGCTGGTGTCGGCTAGTTTTTCCTGCCTCTAAGAAGCGTGTGCAACGTCATGATGTAAACAAATTTACCAACTTTCAAAATAATACTATACAGTCCCTGGATAAAATTACAAAAACGTCTAAAAGTCCGTTAAGATTTCTTCCCGTTTAGTAGACAGCTCCCTTTTGGCAGCTGCTATTATCAGCAAGCTGACAGAAAACCTCTTCACCCCAAGAATAGGGAGCTAAATGCAAGCTAACCCGACAAGATGGCAAAAGACAAATGCATCATGGGATTGGAGATCAACGGACGTTTGGTTATGAAATATTTTTTAAAACACATATTCATTAAAAAGTTCAAATTTTAAGCATTAACCCAGTTTGGGATTCGATAACTTTTAAAAATGACAAATTAAAAAAAAAACTATGCGTGAGGTGAATTTTTCAAGCTGACGTCATTTCCTGTCATGTACCACCTGTTTGAGTTAGACTTCGCCGTTTTTTTTTACATTATACCCTTAAAAACGATGTTTTTGTGTCCCACGATACCACGTAAAAAGGTTTTGAAATGTTTAAAAAAAATTAGAAAATATGTGTTATAATGCTACATATTTTCAGCCAAAATCTAAAAAAAGTAATTTATGTTAAATGTATTTGTTGCAACTTTTTTTTTTACTGAATATCTTTATCCATGAACAGATGGTTTTACAGAAACCTCAAATGGTCTTTTAAAAGACGTGTAAAAAATGAAACGAAAGGAGAACTTTTAATTACTTTAATAATCTAAGACAGTGGTGTCAAAATCATTTTGACCGAAGGCCACATCAGCATAGTGGCTGTCCTCAAAGGGCCAGATAAAACTTATACATGTAACTAAATGTAATGGAAAAATTAATATAACTACTCCTCAATGTTAAATAACTCATTTATAACTTTTTAAAGTGACAATTACAGTTGCATAGAAAACAGCTTTTTACTCCAGCATAAATTTTTTTTAAATTTTGTCCGCTTATTGAAACCCACATAACTATTAATGAAGGATCTGACTGTCCCAGTGAATACCAAAAAATAACCAAACTGAGCTCAAAAGAACATTACACATGTAACATTTTACAAAAAAAGGCTGCACACAGCCTTGCATCCAACCGATGGTTTGATGACAATTTGTCTGCATACACAAAGACCTGCAAACATTGAAAAATTACAACAGCAGCTACACAAATATGTAAACAAAACAAAAATATTGTATATTAAAAACGTGTGCTCACAGGCCACATAAAATGACATGGCTGGGCACATTTGGCCCGCTTGGGTTTGACATGTGATGTGAGAGGTAGTTATTAAACCTGTGTCAATAACACATCAAAACCGAGACAGACCGAGACAGTGGAACCCGGAAGGAGCACAGGAGATTGCGAAGGTAAGTTAGAAGGTTTTATTTTCCTGGATGTAAATCCAACAAAGACTAGGAGGCAAGGTCCCGTAGAGGAGTGACGAAATGTGGAACAGGATGCTTGGCTGTGGCGTGGCTGGAGGGTTTCAGCAGAGGTGAACTTGGAGGACTTGGTGTGGAAAATGCTCAATGTTAAGCCGTGGTGTAGGAATAGCTCTGGAGGGGGAAACTCGTGGAGGATTTTTCCTGCAGGCGAGGCGTAAGCACAAGATTAGCGAGAGACAAGATTTCATGTGCGAGACACATGAGCAACCAGACTAAGCACTGTAGAGGAGCAATGAATGCTGGATCTGGATCTCCTTATGTAGGTCTGGAGGTTGATGAGCTGAGTGTCCACAGCTGGTGATGATCAGGAACAGAGCAAAGAGGGGAGGGGGAGGAGAGCTGCCAGAGGCAGCATGACAATGATACACATATTCATTTAAACAAAAGCTTAATATTTAAAAAATCTGTCTTATCTAAAAGACAGACACACACACACACACACACACCAATTCCCAAAATATCACTTCATTTAATTGAAGGAATCAATTATGCTTTATATAAGCACTTTTCAGCATTTCTAGTCTTATGCATCTATGCATATCTCTTTGTACACTTCTTCCTTGTACAAGAATGAGACAATTTCATTACTTAGGGTGTGATGATGTTGCCTATAATAACCTATAAAAATGTGATTTTGCAAGATTAGGTTTTAATTTGGCTTTCAATTATTAAACAGTCATGCTTTTAAGGTGTGGTTGAATTTTTCTATAAAAAAAATTTAAGTGAGTCATAGTATTGTGTGTTTGCATCAAATTACTTTGGAGAATTTTCCCACAAACGTCAGAGTTGGGCACTAAAAAGGTTTTTGTTTCTTTGTCTTTTCAAAGGCAGCTGTTTGGTTTATTGATAATTACCGATGCATCCAGTAAACAGTTACCATGAACCACACATACTTCAGCTGCATATGTGGAGTCATGTCCAGAAGGAGCTATCTCACGGTGGATGTTAGATCTAATTAAAGATTGCAAGACATAGCCTGTTTAGCGATTCAAATCAACTCATCAATATAACAGTTTGTCATCGTTTGAGTTTGACATTCTGCCAAACAGTCTTTCAGAAGTCACCGACCTGCAAAATTTAAATTCATGTTCTCTGGGGAATCCATGAATTCTCAGGAACTAGCTGTGTCCTAGTCTGTTAAAAACCAATTGAATCAGTTTATTTCCAAAGGGGGCCAAGTTCAAGAGGTTTGTTTTTCCAGGAAATGATTTTAATTGCATAGCTTAAAGGGAGGCTACACCAAATGATTAATACTTTCCGCAGATTTAGCACTAGTTCATAGCTTACAAAGGCTATAATATGAAGCACCTCACTTTTATTATTTCAGAGGACTAGCAAACTAAAGTCTCTGGACTTGGGCCCTTCTTGAATTAAATATGGGCTCTTCCATATTGGATAACTAGTGCTGCCATCTATGGGATAAAGCAAAACCCATGCAAGAGAGGCCCAAGTCCAGGAATTTCGCACTTAATGCATTTTAAATGTCAAGCAAAGCATAATCAGATAGCTTTTCCCTTGAAGACTATGGAACATATGATATCTCTATTTTGAAAAATTGTGGACTTGGGCCCCTTTTGAACTAACCAATTCAATTACAACTGGCTTGATTTCAACTATGTCTCTGTCTAATAATCCACCTCACTGCTTTGGCGAGACAAGAAATACAGTTGGACTACATTTCAGTCCTGGACAATATATTGTTCTGAAATTGCCATTTTCTTCTTGGTTCATTTTCATAGTTTGTCGATTTATTCATGCTATCACAGCATTTTTTCTCGTGTGTCCACAAAGTGAACATGTCACAAAGGATGGAATTTCATGACTCTGAACTATCTGATTAAATAGTGTGTGTGGGAGGATCCGTTTCCTGTTATGATCCAACATTTTCAGACAGAATAACGGTTAATTTAGCAGATTGTGCTTGTATTATTTTATCAGTAATTTCATTCATATTTTAAAGACTCAGTGTTCATCACACATGAGAGTGTGCACAACTTGTTTACCTCATCTGACTCAACCACTCAGGGAGTAGTAAGCTATAGTCACAGCTGAGCTCAAGAACTTCGGTGTTGAGAGCCGAACAGGGAACCATTGGGTTTTGTTTTTTTTTTCTGTTTTTTTTTGGACAATGGACTTGAACCGCAAAGGCCCAGTCTTCCTCTACCCTTTGAAAGACATCCCTTATGGCTTTCAAAAACAAACTGCTAGTTGAGATACATCACTGAGAAAACCTACTTGTCTAGCCCTGTATAATTTAAAAACTTCAAAAGATTACTTTGAGTACAAATATTTAACCTTTATATCGCTCGGAGGTGGCAACTTTTGAGTGACAGTAGCACTTTCTTCAGTTCAACAACTCCACAAATCACTTGCGCCTTATTTTCTAGTCTTATCTTAATACGTATAAGAACATTTTTTTTTATCCTGAAAGTCTGTGTAATTAAATAGGAATTTCCAATGTGAAGAGACGCAGTAATTTCCAAAGTACATTAACTGTGACACAGAACGTAACATCACCGTTTTGTTCCAGTGCCATAACTCCATGATCATTGAATTACACAGTTACATAATGTCCGGATGTGGACTCACAAGGTCTGTGTGACAAAAACAATCTCATGCCCTCTTCTGATAAGGATGAGGAGATGGGAACAGAGCGTGAGTCTGCCTGCTGGAAGGGATGGTGATGACAGATTGATATGACTAAACTCCTCAGTCCTGACAGGAAAAAAAAAAAAGGAGGAGTTTCATATGTGCTGTTGTGAGAACACAAAGCGTGTCATTGTTTAGTGTATAAATGGAACGTATTTCAGACAGCAGTGGGTTTTAAAACAACTTCGGGATACGTTTTTTTTTCTGCCAAATTTACTGAGTTCTCCACAATGACTGTGTTGCAACGTTAGCCCCAAAAGCCCTTTATACTTAGATGCCCCCCTTTAGTAGCACGCTTTCCTGGCCCCAGCCAAAGTGTTTGTGTAGCTGGTTGTGTTTATTTGCTCTGGTCTGAGGGCGAAGACTAACACGCTGTACTGCCGCACGTCACAGTCCGACATGCTGGGCCTACTTTCAGTGTACCAACTCCACAACAACACATGCGTTGTCTCGCCTGTATTTTGGGGCCTGAGGGTTTGTACAGTGGTCACTGTCAGCAGTACAACCTGGGAGACCTCTAGCCTTTTAGCACAGCCTTTTGGGGTTTGAGAGAACACTTTTAGCAAACAGACTAACCAAACATTCATTGGAACCACCTATAAAAGGACTTCTACTTAAAAAATGGTACAAGGGGTTGGTTCAGTTGAGCTAGGACAGCCTGAAACAGACTCTAATCCCTGTGGGTGGTTTTTCGGTTTACTGTGCTACTTTTTCACAGAAAAAGGCTTCTCTGGTACAAGCCGGACCTTTTGCTTTCTTGTGTCTGGCTGCTAAAAAAGGAAAGAGCAAATCAATTTTACTGTTGAGATTTATTTTAAAGGTGAGTCAATGTCTTCTTATACCTACATCTGCTAAACGGGTCCCCTTGAAGCTCACAAACCAAACCATGATTTATGGCACTTACTGTATGTGTTTCATCTATTCTTTTTTATTTTATTTTGCAGTGTTTTTCAGAAGCATCTTGTGGAAGAACTGTGGTTTAAGTACCATCACCTCTAAATAATCCTGTGAAGGAATAAAAGAAATGGCCCTTTTACAATGAGAAACCTTATTATTTATCATCAGAAAATAATATTTCAGAGATCAAAAAGAAGGCAATAACAAAGAATTTTCCGCATAACCTTTTGGGACCAACAGTTCAAAAGTACTTTGAATAATCTGACTAAGAGACCCGTAAGCTTTGCACAAAATTTCAGAATTTCTGAAACACCAACTTGTGCAACGTTTGTTGTTTCTAAATCTCTCCACATGCAAATACAGGTCTAGTATAACAGGGAATTACACTGTGACATTATAGGGAAAATTATAAGAATCTGAAGAAATGTCCTAATATTTCTGAAAGGGAGATTGCATCAGCAACCTTGTCAAAAGGCTTTAAATTGTTGGAGATTTGTGCCGCGGTTACACATTAAAAAAAAAGGATGTTACATAATTTTATCATCCGCATCAGTCCACGAGGGTTCAGGAGGTCCCTTCATGCCTGACCTGGTGGAGTAAGGTCATGTAATCCACAGCAAGCAGACGTGTGCTTGAGTCACTGTTTCATTATTTGAAAATGCACCATATTATGAAAACAATGACCAGGAGGACTGCTTTAATACTGCTTTAGCAAGAGGAAAATGAAATGCAATCCTGTACATTTTGCAGCAGCAAAAAATTAGTTTTTCTTTTCAACAGAGCATTTCATCAGACCTCATTCCACATCATCTTCGTTTTTGGAAGAACACGTTTTTGTGTTCTTGTGACATATTTTAAGAGACGTATTACTTTTACGTGAGCACCTGATAAAACTGTAAACAATAAATCATTTAACATAATCAAAAATAAAAATTACTTAAAAAAACAAAGAATCATTGGGAAAAAAATTCATGACTTTCTGTTCAAGTTACATATCAAATCCAAATTATATCGTATAAATAAAAACATGATTAAATTGAATTCTTATCAATGAACAAACGTCCTCCTTTCTATGATGGAGTGCAGTTTGTTGAATTCTTGATTTTGTTGGTTTTTCCCCAACAAAAAAGCTTCCTTGTGGTTTTCCGTGTGATTCTGGTAAACTTCCTTGATGCGCCTTTTTGTTTCCCTTGTAATTCTTGTGACTCTTAACCAACTTAGTCATTCTCTTATCTGAACTTCTGATTTGTATTTTTTTTTTGTCAGCTTTTTGCCAGCTTGTCCTTTTTTATTTTTCACTTTTCTCCGGTTTGTCCTCACTAACAAAAAATAACTTCCTTTCTAGTGGTTGATGAGGGAAAACAATTTATAATGTTTTAGGTAAAGCCTCTGTTTGCTTTTCCTGGCTGTTTTCTGAATATAAATTATTGTTATTTCCTTAAAACTGGAGAAATATCAAACAGGAAATGTTTTCTAAAGTATTCATTCAGGCTTAAAAGTTACTTTTTTCAACATCAAAACTGCATTTTCATTGTGCTACATTTTTTAAAATGTTTGGATTATTCAAGTTGTGTAAGGATTTCTCTTCCTTATCGGAAAATATTTGTATCTTTTTTAAAGTAAAACATTTCCTTTTAATATTTTTCTGATTTATATCCTAAAAAACAAATAAAATCTTCTGGCAAATATCAGAATCATTCCTCATGTAAAAAAAAAAAATCTGAATATCTAAAACAACTCCAACAAAAACAACAACCTCCCTTTTCTTTAAAACTGTGTAAATATTGCACTTCAAAGTTTCCTATTATGTCAAATTGTTCCATATAAAATCAAAACATTTAGTTTTAAAAATAGAAGAAAAGATGATAATCTTTCTGTTTTGTTTTTTTTCTTTGTAATTTTGAGCATAAACAATGGAACAGGCTTGTGTGTTTTTTTCCCCTAAGAACTGGAAACATTTCTGAACAAGATCAGATCTAAAATCCCCCATGGCCATTTCCTCCTTGGATTTCTGGCATTCTGCAGACTCAAAGCTCCTGTGATGTAAGCTGTTACCTAAGAAGAGCAGGTATAAACAAGTGTTTTTGTGAAAGAATGAGGAATATTGTTTTGGTGGTCGGGTGTTTTTAGTGTCTTGATAAATTTGCATATATGCCAGTTTTCCTTCAACTTGTTTAGACACAAATACCAAATTAGCCAAAATTTCATACTGTAGGGTTTTTTTTTTCCAATTGACATAGAACCTTATCAATGTGTATTTTGATTTGAGGACGTCAGCGCATGTGTTTATGGTCGCTTGTGTTCCATGACAGCCAAAATAGTTGATGCACTTGATAAGCAGGACACAAGATAAACTCTGTGGGAGGGATGGAAAAACGGCTTGTTAAACAGATATTATATCGTTTGGATGATTATGATGGAGAACAGCATCCTCCCATAGGAGATCATTTCCAAACACGTGTTGGAAATGATCTCCTAACCATAAGCAGTGACCTCTGAGGGTCGCTGCTTACGGTTTACACGGCTCATACATGAAGTTGTGAAATCTATCAAACATCAGAAAGTATGTCCAGTTATGATTAAAGCCTGCGCCAGCAACATTTCCTCCCAGCTTTTATGATGTGTGAAGACTCTTTGTCACTGGGAGAATTCCAGGTGTGCTGATTTGCTGAATCCAAAAGATCAAAAGTTTGAAATTATACTTAACCCTTTTCAATTGATGAAAACATCACAAAAAAGTGTATTCATAATCATAATTCCAATCCAAAAATTAAACTTTCATGGATTGTCCACAATTGTCTCAAATGATTTCAACTATTTATTTGTTTATTTATTACATAAATTGGGGTTCCAGCTTATTAAACCCACAAAAACTGATTTTAGAAAGCTGTGGAGAAGTATGTACACATTCTTAAGGACATTAAAGTTTTAAAATAAGTTTTATCAATAAATCATCTACTAAACTCAAAGCACCTGCACAGCTTCCCCACATGTCAATAAATTGGATCTGTTTGGTTTAATATGGGAAAGACTTCAGACTTGACAACTAGCCAGAAGACCATCATTGATCACTTTCGTAGTCTGGCTAAGCCACTGAAGTTCCTAGGAGGCTGGCTACTCACAGAGTGCCGTGTCCAAGCAGATCGACGGACGGACAAAATGTAGCAGGAGAAGATGCACCACCAAAAGAGACAACCGTGAAAGATTCAAAAACCTGCAGGCCTCCAGAAAGAGTGGAATGAGGTGAAGGAACAGCCTCCAAAACCACCACATTCAGACTCATTCCGGAGATGGGCTACAACTGTTGGGTTCCTATGGCCAAGCCACTTCTAAACCTGGGCTGATGGAGGAAAAGTCTCAACTGGGCCAAGGAGGGTCCAAAGTTCTGTAAGGGTCCAAAGTGTGACTTTCATTTAGGAATCAAGGTCCAAGGGTTTGGAGGAAGACTGGTGAGGAGCAGAACCCAACCTGCTTGAGGTTCAGTGTGAAATCTCCACTGTCAGCCATGATCTGGGCTGCAATGTCCAGCACTGGTGTTGGTAAACTCTGCATTCTTTAATCCAAAATCACTGCAATAGTCTAGCAGAATGTTCTAGAGGACTTCATGATTCCTTCTGCTGATCTGGATGGAGATGCAGATTTCATCTCCCAGCAAGAACTGATTAGTTTCTGCCCATACTACTGAAGTATGAACAAAAAAACACTATATTTTATTTAATGTGATTCTAACATCTGTTTTTATCTCTTTATATTAAAAAAAAAACTTTGCAAATGGTGATTTCTCTGAAATTCTGTTTTTGTGGGATTTTTGAGCTGGAAGCCCAATTTATGTAAAAAATAAACATAATTGAAACACTGGGCTCTGAATATATAATCTATGAAAGTTAATTTTTTTAATGGAATTCTAAAAATTAATACACACTTCCTATTATATTCTAAGGTTTTTGGGAATTGGCAAAAATAGGTACTCAAACACTAAGTGTCAGAAACCTGTAGTACAGCTGGTGATCACATTCTCCACAGCAAATCAATGAGTTTCCTTCCTAAGTGTTAAAACATCAGGCTATTCATACCTTGAAATTTAAATTCTGATTAAAAACAGGTCAAATTAATGTTTGCATTCTTAAGATTTGACTCTGCATTGCAAGACTATTCAAAAATCGTGTGCTTTCATTAAGACAGGCGCATTTCCACACAGACTGGGCAAGAACAAGCTTCACTGCAGTAATTCTACCTCAAACCTGTAAAACTCAGTCCCAGAGTTGACTTCCTAAGAGTTAAATTCTTGAGTTTGGTGTCATAACTCTGCTCGCCTGCAGCTGAAGAAACAGTGTTTGTGTGAAAGGAGGAGAGTGCGTATATGTGTTCTCGTCCACACATGAAATGTCTTATTCACCACTGGTTTAATGCTCACCTGGAGCAAAAATATATGTTGGTTTTTGAAAAGTTCAAACCCATATATCTAAAAAAGAGATGTTATCTGAGGTTCTGCTATGGAAACACAGTTCAAAGGAATAATAAATTGAAGAAAAGATACTTTATGAAACATTTATTCTTAAACTAGACAAAGCATAAAAACCTAATCTCTTAGACTCACCCTGTACCACAAATAAACCTATGACATAACTGCTAGAAATGCATTATTCCACCATTGTGTTATCTTTTCAACACTCTCCACCCATGTGCCTTATGTAAGAAAAAACACAGTGACCTTTAACCTGACAGGCCATAACATCCCCCTACTGTTAGTTTAAGCAGGTGTGCTTCCATTTTTTAATCTTCCCATTGTGTTTCAAATCCTGAGCCACTTAATTTCTTAATTGCCAAGCTTGAAGGGGATTACGGTGTCTCAGAGGCCAATGGAGCCATTGGGAGGCTTAGAGAGTGGGGTGAGAGGTGGGTCAGAGTGTGCAAAGAGTACAGTTTAGGTTGGAGGGCTTTGGGACGGCCTGCCTGACGGTTCTGCAGGTCGGACGGCATTCTGCTCCCCAGTTCGGATGATTGTCAAGCTGTTGTTTTATTGAGACGCTTTTTAAGGTCATCCCGCTCGCCTCTGAAGCTATGTGTCGTTCGTGTCTCATGAAGAAGTCTTTAAAAAAAAGAACCGATGCTCATATGAAGCTGGTTGTTAGAAACCAAAATTTTCTGTGATTTGAGCAATTTCAGCAGTCTGATTTAATGTTGCTTTCAAATTAATATCACTTTTCTTTTCCTTTTCTGGCAAAGATGTAACAATCGTTTATCTTCTCTTTGAATTTCCTTGTTAACTTCACATAAATCCAACCTTTTACGATGTGGAAATCATCATTTAACCAGCAAACATCTCTATGCCAACCAAACAAGCCGCAACACTTGGGTGCTTGGTGTCTCTGTTCAGACAGTTGGAATTAAGTTTGATGTTGTTTAACCATTAATATAACCTCGGGTAGATTTATTACTTTAAGTTGTGTTACTGTCTCAACTTGATTATTTTCTCTGGTATCACATAAAACTTTTTCAGGAAGGCTACATCATTTTTGATTCCTCGTGTGTTTGACTGCTTTTAAAAACTCAAATGATAATTTTTTTTTTTATTGTTTTGAGAAAAATGCTGTCATATTCAAGGCGGTATCTGTCAATCAGAAGCAGAAAATGCTCTGCTGGCTGCAGTGCTACTCAAACACAGTTACATGCTTGCATTTTACATCAATGTTCAACAAAATATCCACATAAGGTGCATCAACAGTCTGTATTCCAAGTACGTGTCCGATTTAAGGGGAAGCTCCAACACCCAGAGAACATCCAGACACAGAATTCACATAGCAATAGAATGAGGCAACAAGGCTCAGCCACCACACCGCTGTGCCGCCCTCTGCACTGGAATTCTTAAGTTCAGTAGAAGCTTCTTAGAAGGCTGTCATGTTTGTCCAAAGAGGGTTTTCACCAGTTCCTATGTCATTGAACCAGGAAATAGAGAGGAAATTTTTCCTTAACCTTTTTTTATTTGTCACAAATAGTCAAACACGTTTTGTTCTTTTATCATATTTCATTTAATTAGTTAGAAAAATCTCCTTTATTTTGTTGGTCGAGTTTTTAAAAATAAAAAAATATCTGGCAATTTCTTTAAGACACCTTTAGATGCGATCATTATATCTGCGATTGTCTTTTGGCTTGAAGCAGCTGTGAAAAACTGTACGGTACATTTATAAATTAGTTATTCTATGAAGCAACATTAATTGATGCAAATTTGCATTTAACTTGAAAGCAAAAACACAACTGATTTTTTTTCCATTGCTGGTAATAAATTCAGATGTCAAGGGGTTAGCTGTTTTCATTTTGCTATGCAGCTAAATTATCAATTAAAAAAGCTTGTTTGGTTTTTAATTAATGTAAAAAAAATGGAATAAAAACAAGAATAAAAAAGGAATCTAAATGGAAATGTATACCTGGTAAAATTATTTGACCTGCAGAAAGCAATCCCTTCCTGAGTAACAATCCTCTTAGTCTGGAAAAAACAACAACAATAAAAGCATTTGTTAAAGTGCACATTTGGAGTTTGAAATGACACAAAACAGGTCTACAGTGGAAAATGACATGTTTCTTTATAACTTTTTTCCATTAACACTGAATGATATCTAACATTAAAAGCTTCAAGGCAATCCAACAGCAGGAAATGGTTCAGGGATGAATTAATTCTTAAAAAGAAAACTTGTAGGTAATTGAGGTGACGGCGACGTGTTTCATCTGTTTTGCATACAACAGTTGTGTTTAGGCAGGGGTGTCTCAACCTGCTTGTCTATTTTTTTTGTTGTTGTTTTCTTTTCCTATAAACTGCCTGGCTCTAAAGCTTTTTATGTTATTACCAAGCTGACTGAGACGGCACGACTGCAAGTCTGTGATTGAAAACTGCAGTTACAGTTTTGAGCCACAAGGTGTCATCCCTTGGCAATGGAAAAACAGCATGCTGTTGATCTGTGCAACAGCATGCAAGAGCAAAAAAAATCAGTTGGAATCAAGATTAAAGGATTTTATACTTTAAAAACTAGCTATAGAAATCATTTCAAAGCAGGAATTTTTGTGTTGACTGATCTTTAAGAAAACTGAACATTTTTCTGTGAAGTTCTTGAGAACTAAATGCTTTAATAGCTCCTGTCTTTTTTTTCTTTTATGATACCTGAATATTATATCTGACTCATATGTGTGTAAAGAACTTTGCCCTCCTGTGGTGTAATTATGTAGGACTGACTGTGTTTTTTTTTAAACTCTACTTTTCTTTTAAGAACCAGAACCTTTATCCTTATGACTCTTTTTTGAGGACCAGAACTAACCAAATGCAATGTAGTCAAACAGTGCATCGTCACTTCTGAATTTGCTTGACCTTTGCCATCATTGTGTCCTGTGAGCAGTTTTCCCACTGATGACTGCAGGCCGATCAAGGTGTGGCAGCTCAAATTTCTTGTGTGCTGTCACGTCCTACCATCGTTTGAATGTGCTGGATATATCCCACTCTTATTGTTATGCTTTTGTCATTTTACTAGTCAGTCTGGTTTCTTATTGAATTTAAATGCACCTTTAATAGTTTCCCAATTAGCATATATTGCAATTCCATTTCCCCATCTAATAATCTTGCAAATGACAGCCTTTTTTTTTACCTTTTTAAGAAAGCCTCTGCAGCCTCTGTTTGTCTGTGTGTGAAAGTGGGTGTGGGTTTTCAAGTTGCTGAGCAGGTTTAACTGTGAGCGATTCTTCTGTGATTTGTAAACATTCATCTGGGTTACTGGGTGTGGAAATGAGTGACTAACCAGGTGTTACAACATTGACTCACTCTGTGGAGAAGGGGTCATCTCTGAGGAAACAGACGGCAAAAAACCCCGGCTTAGGTGCAGTTCTTCAGAAGTCTATCAAAACCTGTCAAAAAAATACTTTTTTTTTAAATTTCCTTTAAATTTCCCTTTGAATAAATGCTGTTTCAGAATTTCACTTCAGTTGACTTTAAAAGGGGTTAACTCAGTTTGAGTGATAAGATTCAAGATGGCAGCGATTTCCATCCCCAGGAACTCAAAATAATACAATTAGATTTTGTGCACAATTTAAGATTCCCGAATAACTGGATTAAATTAAACATACAGAAGTTCATGCAAAAACGGAGCATGTGTTGAACTGTATGCACATAGCATGACTCTGTACTTTCCTTTGGCACGCCACAGTGGTGGTAACCGTCAGACGGGAGCTCAGCACCTGCCCTTTTAAAAACGATTACCTCTCTGTTTTATTGTGTTGAAGCATATGATGTAGCTGCAACTGTCATTTTCAGAAGAAAAATAATGACTTCTTTAGTCCAACCTTTATTTGAATAACATTTGCCTTTGCAGAAAAAACATCCATTGTTTAGTTCCGTTTCATCCTGTGTAAAGTCACAGGGATGTTGAAGCCCCAACCCCACTGCTGCGAGGCAAAGACAGGGCACACCCTGGACAGTTTGTCAGGCCACACGCCGACAGATAACCGCACAATCTTTCACAAAAGACATTTCTGAGTCAGCTTTCCACCTAAGAAATGTGGTTTTGGACTGGGGAGGGTGTCTGGAGAAAACCCACGCAGGTTCAGCGACAACAAGCAAACAATACTAAGAAAGGGCCAAGCTGGGATTTGAAACATGGCCTTTTTACTAGAAAGCAACATTGCTAACCATAACACAGCTGTACTGCCAAAAAAGATTTTAAAAAAAACTACCTTTATGTTTTTTTTGTCTGTTACTTTTAAAGCCCTTTTATTGCTTTTCAGGGCTGCACGATTTCCTAGCAAATTCCTGCTACAAATCTGAAGCATCTTAACAAAATTGCCCCAAATTTAGGGTTTGCTGCTTTGCAAAGCATCCATTTCTTGCAAAAAGCCAACAAGGTGTTTTAACCAATATGTACACAAACACATTTAAACTTTATAGTTGAAAAGTTGTGACATTTTCACCATAAATTATTATTTGGGTGGACATATGCAGACAACCTTTTTTTTTAAAGCCATGACTTATATTTGTACAAATGTAACTTCTTAAGAAGGGCCGCAAAGTTTCATAGTCTCCAAAAAGACGCATGAAACTATGTCTTTTATTGAATCACTGCCAATCCCTTGCCCTTTATGCCTGACTGAGTTGATGTCACCTTTGGAAAAGATTAGCATAAAGCACAGGTGTCTATTTTTATGCCAGTGAGACATTTTGAGTTGCTCAGTGTGTGAGTTGCTACAAAAGAGCTGAAGGGGGCTTGCCTTCTTTTCTGTGCACAGAAAAGTTTTCAGTGGCATTTGTGGGTGTAGCGCCTTTAGAAAGAGTCCCTGCAGCAATCCTTTGCTTGCGTGGTTTTCTGTCAGTCAGTGTCTGCTGAATGACAACTAGTGTTGTGCCTGGCATGGAATGTAAAGTGCCCGATTTGCAAAGCTTCAACAGAATATTCTACATGTATACTGCTTTTGTACTTTTTGTATGTTTTTTTAACTTTTTACTTTAAAGATGAACTTTTTGTGAATGCAGTTATGACACAAAGTTATTGTTGAAACAGTCACTAAAGAATGGATTAATTAACGCCTGACAAAGAGGCAAATGTTCTCAAAAAGGCAGCTTTTAATAAATTAATGTGAAAGGCGTCATTTTTCATGTTTTGTGAGTCTAAGAAAATCAAATTTTGAATTTTTATGCCATAAAGAAAATGAACCATTGCTAAGATTTAAGGAGTTTGTCTTTTAATTTAATTGAAAAAAATGTTTGGTGAAGCTGACTGGTTTAAACTAAGAAGAACAGCACCCCCTACCCAATTGACAGAGATTCTTTGCAGAAGATAAACTGAAGCTTTTCTGGTTTTCCTTTTCCTGAAAGAGGAATTGAGAATAATTACATTTTAGACACATGGGGGACATTCCACATGCCAAATTTATACATTTTATTTGTGAGTGGTTGTGATTTTTGGGAGTGTGGGAAAAAGTGAGTCCAGCCTCAAGTTAACCCTGAAAAAGTTGTATTAGCTTACTAAAAAATAAAAGTTGTGATCATCTGATCTGATCTTCAATATAAACCTTATTATACTTTGTCATAAAATGTAGTTCAAAAATGTCAGAAAAAGTGGACTTTTGTGGAGACAAAACCTGTGGGTCTGTCCATAGAAATATCCAACTAGAGGTAGATGGGAGTGTTCATTTCTGCAAAACAGAGAGGCTTTATACCCAGTTTGAAAAAATGTAACCAGTGAACACATCCTGCAGAACAACAACAAAAAAACTGATGAAACCTATGTCCCCTGAACTGAGCTCTTCTGTGTTGTGTTCCAGTAAAATCCCAGATATTTTGTTTTTACTTTTATCCGTATTTTTACTCTAAATATTCAATCGACTTTGGTCATATTTTAAGGCTAACCAACAAAAAGTGGACATTTAGCTGGTTCACAGATGGAGGGAATATCACATGTACAACCAGAGAAGATCAGAAGAGAAGAGGAAAAAACAAGAGCATCCAAATCTGTAGGTAAAACATGGAAGAAGTGTTTCAGCCTCAGTAAAGAGGTTCATTTCTTTCTTTCTTTTTTTCTTTTTTTTTGAACTAAAAAAGTTATGTTAACCTGATTTATGATATTGCTTAGCTTACTAAAGGACAATGATCAGAGTAACCAAATGAGACTACACATTCCTCATATAAACCTTTGTTTCTCTTCTTGTGTCAGGCTGTGCACGTGAAGGCTTACGGCCGCATCATCGCTATTCAAATCCTGACCAACTCTCTACCCACAGAGCCCCGGAGGTTTATGTAAAAAGCTGTTGCGTGTGTGCAGCCATCCTGTGCCATGTGCATTTGCATAGGCACACTGCACAAGTCTGTTCATCTAAGAAAATGTGTGTGTGAGAGAGTTTTTTTCCAGGGTTAATTTGCATGAGTGTCTGTGACATCTTTCTCTGTAGTGACAGAGGTCCATTCCAAGAATGGGTGGAGACTCCAGAATGTCTTCCTCACCATGTCTCCAGCTGTGTCAAACCCACTTAGACCAGCTCCAGTGGATCCTCAGATCCTTTTGAGCTTCATTGCTGATCCCCTATCCAGAGGACAGAGCAGGCGTGAAAGCTGCTGTCACATCTGCAAGGTGCTGAGGACAAAGCACATTCTACACTACCGAACAAACACCTATCAGAATAGCTCTTGAAAGGACACTTATTTCATTTCTCCATGAAAACGCTTCTGTTCTTGACAGATATTGTCTTTCTTTGACTAGAGGTCAGTGTATGGAAAATATCAATATAGCTTAAAAAAGTGAAATGTGAAGAATCATTGCTTATGCATACTTCCATTAAAGCATACAAATCAAATCTTTGCAGGATCAGTCACTGTAAGATAAAATAAAATCAAATTGCATTCTGAAAATGAAACCACATGATTTTAGTAACCATTTTAAATAATGAGCAATGTAGTAAAATTTTTGCATGACTCATTTTGGGTAGACCGAAAGACATTTTTGTATTGATGTCACTTTAAATCTTGGTAGAATTTTTGTCCATAAAATAAGTCCCAAACTGCTTCTGTAGACCCATCTAATGGAGTCAGAAATGGGGAGATTTGTTAAAAGTTTATATTGTAAAGAAGCTCAACCAGCCAAAACCTGCCAAAAGATCCACTTTAATGGAGCTTGAGAGTTTTCTTTTGTTTTTATTCAATGTTTTTATGGTTGTGTGTTCTCATTTCTGTTGTATTGTTAATGATTCCTTAAACTTTTAATGTAAGGCACTGGTGATATGGTATAAAAACTGAAGTAAATAGAGTTACAGTGAGAATTACAAGGAATATGTACAAATACAAAATAGAATATTTTAATTGTAGCAAATATTTAAATTACGCTATGAATACACATGCATCAAAGAATTTTAATTCCAAGCAAAGATGCCTGCATTTGCAACTAAAACTCCAGCAAATGTTAAGTTTTAAGTCGTTCTGAACTATGATGATCTGACTAAACAGATGATTAAATTCTATTAACTTTTATGAAGGAAGCAAATATGGGAGGAAATTTAGTTGAACTTTTAATGTATTTGTGTAAACTGTGGTGTGGCTTTAACATACTAGTTTAGATACTTAAGAGTGCACCTTATACACAATAAAATAACAATTAAGTTAATGTTGAAAATAAAGGCATTAAATGCTTTTTATTTTCATTTTGTCTTAAGGGGGTTGTTTTGTACTGATCATGAGGGTTCAGGAAAAAGAAGCCAACAAAGCAATTAACACCTGGAGTCACCACTGTCATAAATAAAAATCTTGCTTCCTTTGAACCCTCTGGTCCATATGAACTCAGAGTCTTCAGAGTTTAAAACTTGCCTTAGTAGACAAGGAACGTGTGTCACAAGCAGCATGACGAGTTTCCTTATTTCTGCCACAACAAAGTGCACTATTTTGTCTCACTAGTGCAAAACACACCAGAAAATACAGCCATCCAAGGACGGAGCAGGGCGTGGCTGTTCAATTAACAGCCTCATATCCTTATCATGGTGGATGAATAACTTTTTCTGACCCCATTACTTTGCAGGCAGAAAGGGAAGGAATTCCATGGAAGTTTCCAGATAAACTTAAAAGTGCTCATCTGCGCATCTATTTCATTGGCAATTCAGGTTTTGTGTCGGCATCCCCTTCATGAGAACTAATCATTTGGGGATTTTTGTTGGTTTTCCCTCCACCAAACTGTGTCAAGTTTAACAGCAAATGTCATAAATCAGTTCCATTCGTTTACTGTTGATTTTGACTTTAGAGTAAAACCAACAATTTGAATTACTATGAGGAAAATTGTCAACATAAAAAACCCCAGAATTTTTACCCACCGAAAAACAGTCAAAACATAAAGAAGAAAGAATTCATTTCTGGACTTTTAGATACACACAAACAAGGACAGAGCAGATTTTATTCACATATTTTTATTTTTTTATTTAATTAGAGCAAAGATGTCACAGAATAAGCCCAGATTCACCTAACCTTCCATTTCAGTAGAAACATCTATAATGTGATATTTTGCTTGTGTTTCCAGCTCCATGTTGCGACATTGCTGGACATATTTGTGTTATTCATGAGTTTGGTTTATTTTCAATTGTATATTGAATATAGAGTGAAAAGTATATGATCACAGACATTTTTTGTCTATGAGAGGCAGCATTAATGAAGAGATTTGACTTTTTTGTTTCTTTTAATGGAAATCTTTATCATCTTTAAAGAACATAAATCTAGTAAGCAAATACTTCAAAAGGGTTTTGATAAATGGATCTTTCGAACTGTTCAATGACTCCAAATATCTTTCTGTTGGTTGTTAAAGACATTTTGGATTATACAAAAAGAAAATCCCTTTATATGTATGTTATCATTTAAATATATATAAATATTGCTCTTTAAGTGTAAAAGGTACTAGTTTGTAGCCTCTTGTGCTCATACTCAAGGCACATGCAATACAAACTGGGCATTTTCAGATATTAGATCATATGTATCCCTTTGCTTTCAATCAAAATTATTTTTTCTTCAATGTGGTGATTGTCTGCTTGGCTGTAAAATGCTATTACACAGCTAGTGATTGTTTCTCTGGGTAAAGGTTAAAAAGGACAAAACAAAAAAGTTGATTTTAAAAATAATGTTTTTTGTTCGTGTACTTGTTATCCACACTACAACACAGTAAAACATACTCCAGATCTATAATACACAGATTTTTTTTGAATGGCTTTAAAATCGCGAATTTTGCTTAGCTAAAAACAAAATATAGATATTTTGAGTATAAACGAGTATAAAACTTAGTAATAATGTAGAAAAAGATTGTCAAACTTGTGCCTTTAAGATCAGACGTTGTATTCCTCCGCCGTGCAGTATATGGCGCAGTCATGGAGAAAGGCGAATTATGACCTAGGCGGAGTGATTTAGAGAGGACTACACCCAAGCGCCTGTTTGATTGTAGCGGCTTCTTTTCGTTGCCTAGTCCAGAAGAAAGCCGGGACGCGAAGAAGTTGGGAAGGGTCTTGATTGCTGGAGGCCCATTAGCAGCCGGAAAGTCACTCTCTTCGTAGTTTCTTTTTGCCATTCAAGGGGTGATCCCGATTCCAATTCGTCTAGTGTCCATTTTCATCTCGTAGTAGCATTTTCACAAACATGTCCTGGCAAGGCTACGTGGACAACCTGATGAGTGATGGCAGCTGCCAGGACGCGGCCATTGTTGGGTATGGGGACTCGAAATACGTCTGGGCGTCGTATCCTGGTGGCATGTTTGCCAACATTCAGGTTGGTGTGTTTTTCCGTTAACTGTGTGACATTGTGTCCAAGGAAACCGTTCGTTCATCTCTTGCCTGCAGCACGCTTTTCTGCATAGCCAGGCCTGCTTCTGTGACTTGAGTTCACATGGTAGCCGGTGGTCTTGCATAATAATGTAGTCGGTCGGTATGCAAGCTTGCATTTTTCGCACTTGTTATCCGTCAGTCTCAGCTAAACCTTGTGGCTGCTTTCGTTAAAGGAAAGGTCTTCACAAGTAGAAGTCAGGCGGGGCTCGTGTTGAAGTTAACGTGACTAGCTCAGCTCCGTTAGCAGGTGATATCTGTACCGGTCAGGGACCCTGTGGGAGATTTGAAGACTTTAGTTTTACCCAGTGTCAATAACTCTACCTACGATGCGCTTGTTATATAAACACTAAGTACACTAATATAAGAAAAACCACATAGTCACGAGGACTCCCATTTAGCTGTAAGCGGGCCGACCATTCCCTTTGGCAAGCCGGTTTAAGCTAATGCTAAACGCGCAAAGCTAACGGTTTTTCGCATGCGCGCTTGACGTGCTGGCTTTCCGTTGGTCATTTTTCTTATTCGCCTTCTGGAATCCCACTACCGCCCATTTCGCTCCAAGATGGCGGGCACACTCCCAGTTTCCTATTTGCCTGCTTCTTCCATGAAATGTAGTCGATGCGCGTGTTGCCGTGCTCGCCGAGACACAATCGTCAAATGATTTATTAAGAAAAAGAAAAAGTCCCCCAATCGTCTTCTGGGCGGCGGTGTAAAGTTGCTGTTTCCCGTTAAATGAATGGCGTGGAACTTAAGTCTTAAGCCTCAAAAATGTGTCAAAGAAATTTTCATGTAAAAATGTTCGAAATGGAGTACTGCAGGAGCAAAACTCCAGTTTTATTCCCTTTTACTACCGTTCAATTTGAAGATTTCTGACATGCCAGTTCAAGCTTAAATTCAAGTCGAGAAATCCACGTTTTACCGAAGGCTGTGAGACTTTTGGGAGTGTCCACTCGTAGTTGCAAACATTCCAATTCATGGAAATACACGTTTT
Source organism: Oryzias latipes (assembly GCF_053564925.1). Taxonomy (NCBI): domain Eukaryota; kingdom Metazoa; phylum Chordata; class Actinopteri; order Beloniformes; family Adrianichthyidae; genus Oryzias; species Oryzias latipes. Next base: position 15,025,231 of record NC_136240.1, read on the forward strand.
TTTAAACCTTAATCTGTTTTTGGTTTTTAGTTTAAAGCTATCCAATCAAGTGACCATTTTAATACGTTTTTGATCGCACGTGAAATGTCTTAAGTTAGAACGACGCTTTCTCGAAACTGTTGCCTTTTAATAATAGATTATATTTGAACTAAAATGAAGGAAAGTTGACTTAAAAAATCGTCAGTGATTTTACTTGAAGAAACGGAAGGCATTGAGTGAGATGTGACTGCTAACACGAAGCTAGCTGTTTTGCTAACGTTTTGTCATCGGTGGGGATCTGGAGTTCTCGGTTTTTCCTGAAAGCTTATGTGTGTGCGATGATTGTGCACTTCTGCAGGAAGGGGCACCGCCTTTGCCTCGAGTGCTTCAGAGAAATTGCCTGAATAAACGCTGCGTTGCATTAAACAAAAACATGTAAACGTTGCTTAGACTAGACCTTTCAATTCATTTTAGGCGTCCTGGTAAAATAGGTGGCTTATCATGTTTTTTCTCATTTTGCATTTAAGCAAGGTCGACAAAACTGATGACATGTTGTAGAATATTTCTGAGGTTTATTTGAAGTTTGAGCCAACATGGTCGTGATTTGTTTTTGTACAATAACCTGATCATTCTATATGCAGGTTTCTCATATTTATTATCATCCTTTGGTCATACATTTAAATCTAATCACCTTGTTTCACATAGGAGAATGTATTTAGAATAAACTTATTTTTTTAAGGATTTGGGGCTTTTAGCATTTCAGTTTGCAGCTTTTTTTGAAGCCTCAAAACCATGCAACCTAAAATGTTAAAATAAGCTAACATGTCATTGTTTTTTTTCCCCCCCTCTCCATGCTGCCCTCTGTAGCCTGTTGAAATCGATGTGTTAGTAGGAGAGGACCGGTCAGGACTTTACTCTGGAGGGCTGACTATAGGCAATAAGAAGTGCGCAGTAATCAGAGACGCCTTCACCGCTGAAGGTAACTGGACAATGGACTTGAGGACAAAGAGTACAGCAGGGGAGCCAACATACAATGTTTCCATAGGCAAAACAGGCAAAGGTGAGAAACGCTTGAATGTTCCCATGTTATCTGCAGCACAAACCACATGCTAGTTTTTGTTTCCATGTAGTTCTATTTATTAATGATGTCGTCTTTAGAATGCATGTGTGGTAAATCTGTGGAAGGCGCCTTTCCTCAATATATCGCTCATCTGTCATAATCAAATCCCTGGTTATTTATTTACAGCATTGGTGTGGTGAGGGAAAAGTGCATAGATTGTGTTCAATTGAATTTTAGTAGCTTTAAAATAATTCAACTGCAGTAAATTCTATTTGGACTAAGACATGTATTCAAATCCTTTTCCCCCCTGACAAATGGCTTAAACCTGAACATGTAGCTTTCTGAACCAGTGTGGTTGTCAAAGACCTTATTGGAAATAATCAGTTTTTCCAAAGCTCAAAAATGGTATTAGTAGAATCTGAAGCAGGGGTGCTCACTCTTTTTCGGCATGCAAGCTACTTTTCAGACGATAAGCTCCAAAGGATATAGATAGATGTGCTTAACTATACAGATGTATTATAACAATGGGTTTTTAAGTGAATAAGGCCGTTATTTTGAATTAAATTAGTAAATTCTGATGAATATGTAAAATTATGTGATAGTTTATTTTGCCTTTAACAGTTTGTTGGATCAGATCCGTGTGTTACTACTTGTCATGTAGTAACCAGTTGTTGCGGGCTGACAACCCAAACCATTTCAGGTCCATTTTGTTCTAGGTTCTGTTTGACAGACTGAGATTGGGCCAGTGGAGAAAACTAAGGCGCATTAGGAGCTACATTACGGTTAAAGTCTGACTCTGAAAGCTCACACCTTTCTGAAGATGAGAGAAAAAAAACTTCACATCTGGCCCCCATTTTTAAAATAAATGTATTAATTGTTAGCTTAATATTGGAAACGAGTATATGCTATTGGAAGGATCAACCAGGTACTTTTGAATGGATGGCGAGCATTGAATGGAAATGTTCTGTATATGGTCTATGGTGGCATGCTGTGCACCAGCGACAGAGGGCATGCAGCGCAGGCCCCTGGTCTGTGGTCGAAAAGCGCTTGCTTCAGGACAACACTGCTGCCCGAATGGACTTGGATCCCTCAGTTGGGAACCGCAAAGTCGTCAGCAAGCGTTGCGGCAGGACGGCTGGGTCAGATGGGGGTCTCAGTCTCTCTTCAAATCGAGGAGATACTCGGGCCGGCCCGGGATTCTATAGGCGCTCCTGCTGGGCAGAGGTTATTCTATCTGCTGGGGAACCGGCGTGCAGCGCTCAGTGTAGTTAAACAGGCATGTGCAGTGGCGTATGTCTTGAGGATGTTCGATTGGTCGTTCTGAGTGTCAATCAGGTAACATGCTTCATGATCAGAATGATTATTGGCTCACGACATTTAGAAAAAAAAATCGTATGTGTTTTTGATGACCCGCGATCTACAGTCACATCCTTTGACCTAATGAGCACCCTTGATCTAAAAATAGGAAAATGTCCTCAAACTCTGACTGAAGTGATGCATTCTAAAAAAAACAAAGGTAACCTTTAAATCACGTGCCAAACCCGAGGCTCGCGGGCCAAATGTGGCCCGCCATGTCATTTTATGTGGCCCGCGAGAGAATACAAGTTTTTAATTTCTTAAAATAAAATAAAAGAATTGGTGTGTATTTATTCATATGTAGGGGAACATCAAGGAGTAGTTAAATCATTTTTCATTACATTTAGTTACATGAATAAGTGACATCTGTCCCATTGAGGACAATCGCTATGCTGATGTGGCCCTTGGTGAAAATGAGTTTGACACCCCTGCTTTAAATGGTGTGAGTGGGCCTCCATGCCCTGTCCTTGCACTTCTCGGCTCATGGTGCTGGAATATTTCCTAAAACTGCATGTCTGTCTCCTTCCTGTTTATTACCACTGTGTCTCGTGAGTTTCTTACCTTGCACTTGGTATTGAGGATGGGCACCTGTAGCATGACAGTGTGTGCATGTTGCGGCAGTGTGTTTTTTTTTTTTTTTTTTTTTTATATAATGCATTTCATTTTCTTGTCTTTTGCTGCTAATCATGGTTGTGCTGGTTACAGACAGAATGTCCCCCATGCAAATATTGGTCTCCGCAGAGCCCAATATTTGTTAATGTGATTTTTCTGAAGCCTGTCGTCAACCCTTTGTCTACTGCACTGATTTAAATTCATAAAAATGGAAAGAAAAATAAGTGAAAAAAGTGAGTTGACACTTTGTGTAAATGGTCTAATTGGTTTAAAACTTTAATAACTTAATTAATACTAACAGCTTTGCATGCTCTGTATCCAACACTTCCCTGTCTGCTCTTGCTGTGTAAATCGCAGTGGGACATGTCTTGTGTCACCAGCAGCAGGGATTAGAAAATAAAGGCTTACATCCTTTAATCCACGGCAGCAGTCAGGCATTTTTATTGTCGTTTGTCGCTTCATGTCTTTCTGTTGGTGCTCGCTGTTTTTTCTTGTGGTCTTCCCTTTTCTCGTGTGATCTCTGCACCCCCTTCTTAATGTCCCTTCTCTCTTGTCTTTCAGTCTTGGTCTTGATAATGGGCAAAGAAGGGGTCCATGGAGGCGGATTGAATAAGAAGGCATACTTTATGGCCAAATACTTGAGGGATTTAGGATTTTAGTTTAAATGTGATGTAGGAGTAAATAAAAAAAATAAAAAATAAATAAATAAAATTCTTTAAAAAAAAAGAAACTCTACAACAAAAAGTTACTGACAACAAATAATAACTCTAGAATCCCAAGAGTGTTTGTTTCTGACTGCAGTTACAATGCTCCATCCCAACAATGTAGCCCCATGCTTGGCCATGGTGGAACTGTTTTTCCACAGTCTGTCATCACATCTGTTCATTTGTTTAATTTTGTTTCTTTTTGTGTACTCCAGCATTGGTTGTTCTCATGGGGAAGGAAGGTGTCCATGGAGGACAGCTCAACAAGAAAGTACATGAGATGGCTGACTACCTGAGGAAGTCTGGATACTAAAGCAGCCTGTACCCAACTACTTAAGAGTTCATCCTTGCCACCCTGTTGCATTCACACTACTTCCAGTCCTAGTTTGTAGTCTTTTTTTTTTTTTTTTGCCCACCCTTCCCTCCTTTTCATCCCTTTCAGTTATTCCTGATTGTGTTATCTTATTCCCCTAAATCCTGTTTTTGCCTCAAAACATTTGTGCTATTGATTTTTGAAAGAAAACATTTGGGCTCTCAAGTTGATCCATAGCAGAAATTGGCAAATTTCTTTAAAAAAAAAAGAATTAAAAAAAGGATGTCATGAAAATCTATACCTGTACCATACTAAGACCAGCAATAGGACCGTTGCAGAACACTTGGTAATAAAGCTGAATAGTGAATTTAAAGTACATCTTTCTTTTTTGCCATACTTTTCATGGTAGTGTTCACTTGATCATTTAAATCTCCCTACCTGAGCAGCCAATGCCTTTAGAGTACTTGCACAGCAACACGTCTTCCTTACTGTCATCCAGGAGGGAAGACTGCAAATCTTAGACCACTAGCATCCCAAGCCAAATTGTTTTTCATTCACTGCAACCCTTCAAACACTACCCAGCATGCATCATGCTTTTCATAGCCTTTTGGTTTTTTTTTAAGGAGTTCACTTTGATTAAGTGAGGCATCTTTGTTAGGCATCATGGACATGCTGGCCCCCCTGCCTCCTCTTGACATCTGTACACCAACCCATGGACATTCCAGAGACTATAGCTCAGGCACTTAAAACTATCGTTTGCCACTTTTTTTTTCTTTTTGAAGCTGCCATTTTTGATAAGTAATCCCTGCACACAACTATTTAGTCCACAAAATTCAAACCATTTCCTTTCTTTATAGGACCAAGTGTAGTCACAGTTGTGTTTATACAATTGCTCTAAATCAGGACTATTTGCTGCTGAAGGATGTGGTAAACCCAAGAATTGAATGGTTAAAATGATCAGCCTATAGGATGGGGGAAGCTGAAAAATGGTTCTTTATAGTTTAGCAAACTGATTGCATTTGTACAAACCCACGCTGTAATGATAACTACATAACTGTGGAATAAATTGCCTTTATAGTCAGCTGAGCTTTTTGTCACATGGTCTGTCCATGCTCAGTACTGCTAACTGTAAGGTCCAGCTGAAAACTAACCTAAAAGTAGACCCCGTACTCGCTGGATTAGTCCAAACAAAGACACTCATGGTTGTTAAAGCATAACTACAGAACTTGTGTATCCTGTGCCATAATGTAAAGATCTGTTGTGGGATTACTTTCACCCACTCTTCACTACAAAGTTGATTCATCTGTACTTTTACATTGTTCCTCTAGCTTCTGCTCCACTGTTTAGGCCTGTGGGACACTTATATTCATTTAAATGAAGAAAAAAATAAGTCCTGTTCCTCTTTAATTCAATCTCTTTGCTTACCTTTTTTTTTTTTTTTCTTACATCTGGGATACAGTCTTTAATGCATCTGGTTTCATATGCATCCAGCAAATGCCATAAATTGATTTATCACCTTGTTTACAGACAGATCAAATAAATTTATTCCAACAAGACGCCTTTCTACTTTCAGTTCTTAACCCGAGTATGCTCCATGTAAATGAAAGCTTCTGGGGGGAATTTTTAAAAAGATGACGTTACTCAAAATGTTACCTTTTTTTTTAATAGGCATAGGACTTAAAATCCTGGATTATTTGAAAGGCTAGGTTTGAAAATGCTCTTATTGTAGAAGTTTTTATAAATGCCTGAATCGGTAAATGGCTAAGCAGTGGGGAAAAAAAGACACTTGGATCTAATTCGCAAATGTGTTACTTTTGTAGGAACTAGTCTCTGTAGCAATTGGACACAAGAACAATTAGTCGTTCTTTGGACAATGTTGGAATTAAATATACTGAAAACGGTGCAAGTGAAGTTACAATTTAAACCACTTCATCATAAAAGTCTGAAAAGATGCAGAATAGTTGCATAACCCGTGGAATTAAGGTGGTTTATCAAAGTGAGGTTTTGATCAGCTTGTGGGCAAATCAACACATTTTTCTGTTTTATTGAAGCAAGCTTAGAATCATGGCATTCATGAACATGAAAGACAGCCATCAGCCCAAAAGAGGCTTTTTAATAAAAGGAAACACTGCACCAAATTGATTATTGGACGTTACCTGACAAGTAACTTATCAAATAATTAAAATTACATGCAACATGTTAAATTCTTAAGTTGTAATTGTGTAAACCTTTATTTAAAAAAAGTGATTTGTTTCTTAGGTTTCACATGTGAATTGATGTAACAGATGAGTAGTGGCACAAAACGCAGGAGCACTAAAGCTCCTTGAAATATTTCACAAATTGGCATAATATCACTGTGGCTCTAAAAGCTGCTTCATTCATTCAGTCTGTGATTCAAAGCCACTGCTGCAGCCTGAACATGAAGGACCGCGCCCAAAGTAGTAATCATGTAAAAACAAAAATGGTTATTTGAAATCCTATAGCTGATGTCATTACAATACCCCTGTATTGTGAGCAATGACGGGCAGGATGATGAATGGCTCCAGCAACAGTCTTGGGGTTGGTGGGGCTCAGTAACTTGGAGCGTGTCAGTCAAGCTCGAGGCAGATCCTGATCGCGGCTTTCGCAGCACGGCTGCTGCATCTGTACCACCACAGTCTCTAAGGTGACCTCCTCGCTGTCGCTGCTGTCCAGTTCCTCGTCCTCATACTCGGAGGAGTCCTGCTCCGAGCGAGACGCGCTTGACATGGTGCCGAAGGAGTGAGCGCCGGTTGAGGCCAAGGATCGCAGGAGCGGCGTGCTCTCCGAAACCTCTTCATTGTCCTCGGGGCTGCTCTCCTCTGAATCAGAGTCGCCCTGGGAAGGGACCACCTTCTGCTTGCACACTGGACACGTCTTCTTGGTTTTGGTCAGCCAGGGGTCAACACACTTGCTGTGATAAGCTACAAAAAAAGAATTAGAATTATATTAGAACAAATCTTGAACTTGAATCTATAATCTGACAATCGTTTTTTTTTCTTTACGTCTTCTGAAACACAAGACTCACCGTGTGAACAGGGCAGGACTCTGAGTTTGTCTCCTTCTTCATATTCATCCAGGCAGATGGCACAGACATCATAGCTGTCCCCTGCAGCAAAACAAAAGAAAACCACCTGTAACATAAGATTTGCCAATTCAGATTCTCCAGTTTTGGATAATCCTGAAACCCCTGGATTGAAAGATTCTGATTGATTACAATTTCTGTTGACATTTGTTTAGGTTGGATTGTTTTCTATGCTTGTGTGACGATCACATAGAGTTTGCTCCATGAGGGGTAGATACAATCTGGGACTCCATTTGCTTGACAAGTTGAGTTTCCTGCAATTCTTTGTCCAAATATGTCCCTGAACCCCAGTGCACAGACCAATCATCACGTCCGAGGCAGCGGAGTGTTCCAGCTGCCAACATTCGCATTTCCTGGAAAGGTGCAAATTCTCCTTCCGTGTAATGTACAGTACAGATCAAAAGTTTGGACACACCTTCCCAATCATTTGAATGAGAAGGTGTGTCCAAACTTTTGGTCTGTACTGTGGCTACGTAGTCCTTTTGAAATTCCACTGAATTTTTCCGTCTCCTCTGCATCTTTTTCCTGCTGGGTCCTGAAAAAAAAGGGAGGAGGCCCGCCCTGAGCTGTAACAGAGTAAGGACTTTCTGTGTTTGTGCCAAGGCTGCATGTGACCATATAAGGAGGGGGAGTCACATCCATGGTCCCTTCACCCCCCCCCACACACACACACACCCCGGTGGGCGCTTCTTGTCTTTCCAAGCAAAGCAGCTGGATCTCTAGAAAATCGAGCTTTGCTGTTTCTTTCTGCGTCCAGCTTCAGCTCGGTTTCTACCTCCTCACTTCGTTTCCCTGAAGCCTCCTCCAGAGTCGGCTTGAGTGGGAAAAGCCTGCATTAATGCAGGCATGGATCCAGAATCCACTCAGGAAATGCTGCACTGTGGCAACAACTGAGCTATTCTAAGATGAGGAGACGGAAAATATCTGGTGGATTTCTGAACTCTGAGGCGATAAAGCAGGCTTTCCTTCCCTTTTCTGGAAAGGTAATTTGAAGGAAACTACAGTGAATCATTGGTTTAGCCAGAAGAGACATTTGGGCCGATGACTTCCATCAAGACAACAGCCTTTATGAATATTTTTACATTTTTACTTTTGAGTTGAGTGGAAAATAAAATCTAGGCAAACGACAAACCGTGAATTCATGACATATCTGATGCTGGGCATCCCTTCCATTCACATTTGGGGGGCCAGTGGCACAGTCAGAGTTTCAGTACTCGTCCAGCCTGCCAGCCTTCGCGGCTCTCAGAGGAGACAGCATGTCCTACTGAACTTCAGATGAGCGATGAGAAAACGCAGCCGAGCCCAAGTCAGCATGAAAACTTTGACAGAGGAAGTGAGTTGAAAGGCAAAACAAAAAAAAATGCTAACAGTTTTCCAGTGTTAGGACAGAAAGACAAGCCACTCCTCTGTGCCGACCATCTGCACGCTTCACACACTCAGGCCACTCAGACACAAAGTAGCTGCTTTCGTACAGCTTTAGTGACGCCTTGAATGAGTCACTGCACTCAGGGAGGGGAACATAATTAAGGGTGGGGGTCAGAGACCAAAGGATCTCGGGTCTTCAGATGGTTTTTTCTCCTTTGCGAATGTAAGATGTTCCGACTGTGGCTGGTCCCTGGACTCTGTAAAGTTCACAGTCTAAAGGGTCAAAGATCCCCCAGGTGAGGAGGATGATGAGGAACTCCGCGCCAAAACCAGAGTATCAGTCAAGCTAACAGCAGCTGCTGTTACGTAATCCTTTACATGGACACAGATCTAATGTTGCAGGCTGCCGCTCAGACTGGCATTGTGCACTAATTACACGGGTATTCTGGTTTTCCTGAAGGCATTGTGCGCCGTTTGTCTCCCTGTAATGAAAGCCTCTAGACTTCATCACCAGGCAAGTCTCTTTTCCAGAGAACAGACCAAACATCTAACTTCTGGGTGAAGAAATGCAGCAGGAAAATGTGTGAAGAGGAAATGTAGAAGAAAAAAAAAAGGGAGAATGTGGGCAGATGCAGTGATCAGCAGAAAGGCATCCTGCCAGCACAGCAGCAGAGGAGGAACCGGCTGACAAGCCAACAAACATCTTCCTGAAACGACTCCATGACTGCAGCAAACATCACATGATGCTGGACTGAAACACTCAGCAGACCAGTGTTTTACCAGCAGGAAAAACAAAACAAGGTTGTTGATCCATTTCAACAGTAATGGCAAACAAGGCAAAGCTTTAAAGCATCAGGAGGAAGCGAACATTCCATGTTCAATTCTTTAATAAATATCTCTTGCATTTTTATTTTGGGGATTCGATTATAGTCGGGGATTCACATGAGGGCATCATGGTGCTCCGGGTCATCACAGCCGCAGGAGTCAGCAGATCTAAATGTTGATGCTCTGATGTATTTTAAGGAGCGCAGTGGGAATTCCGGACTTTCAGTCAAAGGACCCCCTCCCTAAAGAAAATGCAGCTGACGACACGTCAGTCACCTGCAGTAAAAATTGACCGCCGGGTTGGTTCCAGTGCAGTCGGTTATTGTTTTTATGAACAAAGAAAGTCGGTCACAAATGCAAGGGTCTGCTCGGATGCTGCAGGCCTCTGAAATGGCTTCTTCCTTCATGTTTTCAGCTGTTGTCAGTCACTGGTCTAACCCAAGATCCAGACTGCTGGGTTCATTACACAAATGCAGCGGCAGCTTTGCCTCCAGCCGTCTGGCCTGGATAAGTGGGGCTGTGCTCCTAAAAAACCTCATCTTTTTCCCCCTCAGCACCACTAGACGTCATTAGACCTGGAGAGAAATGTAAAGCTTTAAATCAATGTTTAACGCGCTGCAGTGTGATGAGGGCAGAAGGGAAAGTGATGCAAGCGGCTGCCAAGCGTTTGCAGACAGACAAAATGCCCTTGCTAAGAAGTACTTGTTTTAGTAAATGTTTAAACATTCAGGAGGAAATCCTCAATGTTTAGGTTAGCATTGCTGCAGATACAGGTTTCAGAGGTTTTACAGGGGTGCTGCACATGAACTCATCGCACCAAAGTGCTCCCAGGTGCAGCAAAGATGGCACATGAACCAGAGATGCGACAGACATTGCTGTCTGAGTAACGCACATGCCTCCGGACGGCTGTATGTGTAAAGGTTTCAGCTCTGCAGTGAGGTTTAGTATGCACCGCAGGCTCTCTTTGAAGCTTCCTGGTATCCCCCCTCCTGCACAGCTGACTGCAGTCAGGGATGCCCGGGCTGCAAAAGCAGCTGCAGGCATAACGTCGCTCCTTAAAGCAAAAATCCAGGGGAGTCGGAGCTGAGACTGGAGTCAAAAGAGGTTTTGGGTCAACTTCTTAAAACTCAGGGTTGCTTCTACAACAATCCTCCATTCTGAAACAAAATAAGTGAAAGTTTTGACAGTCCCTCCTGAAGAACCAGTCTTGTGCATCTCCAGTCTCCACAGAAACCAGTGTTAATCTGCCACAGTGGGTTTTGTGACATCAAGTCCATATTAATCCGATTAGCACCAAGATGCATTGTTCTGGTGAAGAACGATGAGTCGTGAGGGACTGATGGGATTTCTGCTTTGTGGAGGATCATGTGAGGAAAAGCGGTCGCAGCAGGAGAGCAACACCAAACACCAGTGTACTTAGTTTCCACACATGGAGTTGTTGACTCAATCGCCCGCCTGACAGTGGTGGGAATCGCTCTTGGCTCCATCCAAGTGAATAATAAATAAATGAAACCATTTCCTACCTTTCTGGTATTTGTGAATGGGAAGCTTCTTCAGCTGATCTTTGCGCAGACGACTCTTCCAAGCCTTGCGACAATCCTGCACAGCTTTGGTTATCTAGTTTTAGGAGGTAAGAAGAAAACAAAAGCACATTAGAACGGTATAAATCAATTTCCTACAAAACACAATCTTGGGTCTAACTCAAAGCTCTGCAGGAAGGACTCTGACACGAGGTTCTTCATGTACAGACTCTTTAAATGCCCCGTCCAAGAAAAATGTTGTTTTTTTGGTGTTTATAAAATAATTGAAGATTAAAACTGCATTTCTGGGTATTTCTTAATTCAAATCATGTTGGATCAGGAGCAGAAATCCACAGTTTGAAAAAGCTCAAGTTTGTGAAGCAGCAACGTCGATGGGCGGCCAAAGTCTTCCTTCTCCGCTTCACTTCTGATGCATCCACTTGCAGACAAATAGATCCACGCACGTCTTCATTTTCCTTGTCCAAGCTGGCATCCGGCTCAAAACTGTCTGACTGGATAACTTCAAAATTGCACACAGTTTTTTTCTTTTCTTGCTACACTAATGTTAAGTTAGGCTTGTGAGGGCTACAAGCTAGCAAGAGAGAGTGTAAACAAATGGGAAATCAGAAGCTAACTTCCGTGCCAACAGTCCCAGCCTCAACTAAGAGGCGAATTTCTATCAATCTCCTGCTGCTCTGCAGAAAACATGTCTTAAAAAGAAAAACAGGCTTTTTGATTTTTGCTAAAAACTGCATAATCATAGTTAAAAGACCCAAATTTTACAACAAATATATATATAGTTGAAGAGGAACTTTAAGTATATGTAACAGCTGGAATAAAACTACCCACCATGAAAACGGCAATGAGAATGAGGCAGATGGCCACAATGAGGAGAAAGGGTAGCAGGTAATACTCCAGAGGCAGGCTGAAGTCTGGGATGAGGACCACATGTCCCCTAAACAGACAAAGGATTGTAGGTACACATTATTTGTTTGATTCTTATACACATGTGAAGATGCTTATTTGACACTAAATATACTTTCACATGAGTACCAGCACTATACCAATGAAGCTAAATCTTTCTTTCCAACAAAATATACATTTTAAAAAAAATCAGAATACTTGAATGGTAAAAAAGGAAGTGAGCGTGTCAGTGTTATGGTTCTGGACAAGCATGAACCCACTTTACACTGTACAAACCAAGAAGTCCAGTCCAGTTGATCTAAACTAAGGTCAGATTGTGTTTTCATGTAACTATGAAGGCTGAGCTGTAGTGCTTCTACAACCACTCGGCTTTGGTCCTTCTTTCACTTTCTCAGCTCCTAAAAATCCACAAAATCCTCTTTGAAAAAGCTGAACCATAAGCAGAAGTCTCCTCTTTATTGACAGATAAAAGATCCTGCAAACATTGGGTAAGTGCTTTAACTTCAGACCACTCCTAACGGTTGTGTAACTGCGCCTCTGCTGTTGTTGCTACCAACTTGACCGGCTCAACTGGAGGGAAGAACATGTTACAACCCACCTGAAGGAGAGCCACCAGATTTTACCGACACCTCTTAAAAGTCAAGATGAGAGGGAACCAATGAGAAAGCCCGGAGGGTGGTACGCCTCAAGGATGTCGAGAAGAGTTGCTGGACCGCATTTATGTCACCCGTTCAGGCATGTTCCACTTACAAACACGCTTCTTTGTGAATGCAGTTTTGTGCACTCGTGGTCCAGAAAGATAGACTTTTCCTAGTTCTGCTTTTCAGGTAAATTTTAATGAAGTCCGCTAGCTTTAAGGGGACATTCTCAGTTTTTATGAACAGAAATCAGAGCTGCGACATTCTTGTCCTCAAAACAAAACGTTTCTTTTGACAAATATTGCGTCAGCAGCTGGGACAATGCATTCCTCCCTGACACATTTCCAAGCACATTGAAGACAGAATATGGAGCAGACTATAAAAAATCTTAAACAAATGTTTATAGGTGTAAAGTAGCAATCATCATAGACAGACTTACCCTTTGTCATACATGTAGTCACCTTTCAGAGTGTTGGCAGCTTCTGAACTTACAAACACAGAGGGAATAACTATCTGCTTCACAACATCCACTGAAAAGGAAAAAACAAATACGTAAATAATATTTAAGTTGTCATTTGCCTTCCTACTAAAATTTTCAGCTAAGAAATCCTGAGTTAAAGATCTAACGGTTGTGAGGAATTCTGAACTGATTTTTATGCAATGTTCACACCGCACTCAGAAACATGGATTCAAGTGACCGCATCCAATGAAAAGTCTGTAAGCGCACATCTATGCGTGTTTTGGGCTTCCGTGTCCAAAATTCTCGCATCCACCTGTCGCTACAGAGGTTTTTAAGTCAGTTTTGGGGCTCTAGGGATAAAATGTGCTGCCGTTTTATGCGCATCAAGAGTTAAATGAGGTGACCTTTCACCAATCAGGGACTCAGATTTGGTAGGGACCTATGCGTTTGGTCCTTTTCAAAACACAGAAGTAGAAATGAATGATTGTGGTTTTTGTCTGGCTGAAATTAAACGACAGCAAGTTTTTCATATATCGGAATAGAGCTGTGAAAGAAAAAGCCTAAAGGAAGACTCGCAAGATTTTCACCACTTTCATATTTCGCTCTAAGCCTTTTTTTTTTAAATGCAGCATATGAGAACAACCACTGACAATGAAAAGATAACAGTCTGTTGAGACTTCCTACAGAACATCATGGGACTTTAAACTGCTCTCTCCAAAGAGACAGAGACAGGATACCAAATGTTTACTATGTGTTTGTGCAAATATAGTGATGAAGGATGACTTACAATCATTGGATCCCATGCTGATTAGGTCATCAGAGTCTACATTGTGAACAATGGCTGCCTTGTATCCAGCTTTCTGGGCATTGAGGACCTGCAAAGAGATTTTATAGAAGAAACTAAATTAAAGACAAACAACAATCAAAGAAAGATGTCAGAAATTATGTAATCACGTCAAATTAGCACTCTTCTCAGCAGAATCTTATGTTAAATAAAGTTCAGGCGGTGTCCAAGTGAACTCCTGATTCAACCATCCATGTGAAAGCTACAGGGATGGCTGAAGCTTACAGAAGTGGGACATGTTGAAAGCCACAGTATACTGAAGTGTTAATGAAACGTCTGCGACATGATTTACTTCTAATACTATGGGGATGTGCTCCCCCTCGCTTTTAAGTACTGTTCACCGCGAGCAGTGAAATGACTCCATCAGCTCTGACGCAGTGCCAGGCTTCCACCTGTGAGGCTGTTTCTGCAGCCTTGACAGTCTTAGTGCAGCCAGATCCGGTGGAGCCATTGTTGGGGGCGATCGCTCACAGATGTGCTGGAGGAAACAGGACGCTGAATCATTGAATGCACACAAGAACAAAAATAAAAATAAATCAGAATTCCTTCCTCCGAACTTAGAAGGAAAAACCAGGGTAACATAATACTGTCATCTTTTATGCTGTTTTAGTTCCTAATGATAAACTGAAGTAACGGCACAGACCATTGACTGTATATAAAAAATGGAGCGAGCGAGTGTCACATCACCCAAAGAAAATGGCATTCTTTTGACTCCAACAAAATGAATTCGACCAGTTGTCATTTTTTGTGATAAGGACAATGCCAAGTTAGAACCAGAAGTAATCAGTGATTGACCCGAGTTGATCTGACTCAACGTTTCTATGGCAACTACTCTCACCAATCAGGAGTGAGCTTGTTGGAAGTCCACACCCCTAACCCTTTAAAGGCTGCTAGAGAGAATCTGTCAATTCAACGCTTTGAACTTTCGACATGAGGCAACATACTTTTATTGAGGCATCTGATTGGCCAGTTCATAACTTGAAGACCTCGCAATCAGAAAACAAAATTGGGGGTTAACAAGAAAATGTTAAAAAAAAAAAGGTGGTAGAGCAAGAATGGTTATTCTGACCAATAGAATGACTGAGTAACAGCCGTTTATTTCTCTATAGAAGTCTATAAGATCTCAGCTTCTTGGAACCAGGAGATACTTCCTGTTTGGAATGCGAGGGGAGAGGGGCCGCTCAGTCCAGTTCTCATGTACAGTCAATGGCACTGACCCAAAGGAGCAAAAGATTCAGATGTTCATTTACTTATTTACAGTGCTAAAATATTAACATGGGAACATAAACCATCTATGGAATACAAAATATTAAATGACTTTTCATCCAGAATGATATTAGAATCGAGACTGTTGACTAAGTTTGCCAGATCTAGATGTGAATGATCCCACCAGGCTGACAGCCGAGTTTTTGATGTTTTCTTGCATTTAGTTTGGCAGACGTGGGGAAGCCTCACCAGGCTGGAGCTTCAGTACAGAGCGGTTTTCAGTTTTAATGCTGGAGTGTGTTACTGGGTTCATGTGCAGACTGTGGCTTAAGCTCAAACACCTTCACAGTTTTCTTTAAGTCACTGTTATGCTTCAGGCGGTTTGCTTAAATCCCCTTTTCTGGCTGGAATGTGCTGCAGCTGAAGATCTTTAAAAAACCCAACGGAAAGTTTTTGTTTTAATTTTCTGCGCATATAGGTTTTGAGTCTGTTTGAACCAGTTTTTAAAGTAAAAGTGTCTCCAAAATGATGCTGCATCATCATGTTTTTTACAGAGACAAGCAATGAGGCAAAACTGTCTGCTGTTCTCCACATACAGGAATCTTATTAACGTTACAAGATTGGAAACTCAGATTTCAGAGAAATTAAACCTTACAAATTTGACTGAAGGAGTGCTGCCTTGATGGTTGATGTTCTACAAGGTTCTCCATTGTTCCACAAAGGTCCTTCAGGTTGCTTTTGTTGTAAACCATAGTCTCCTTATTAGCCGTTTCATTAAGGCCTTCATCCCTGCTTATTTTGTAACCCACATACAGAAAAGTGTGCTCCTTAAATGTCCAATGAATTCAGAGCTCATGTAAATTCCTAAAAAAGTCGTATTTTCTGTTATTTTCCACCTTAAACTGATAACTCTAAAAATCTAAAAGTTTTGTCTTTGTGCAGAATGAATCTACCTTGAAACACTGCAGAATAAGGAGAATTGAGCAAAATTACAAAGTATTTCATCTTTTAAAAAATAAACAAATTATAAATTCATTTTTTAGAATTTCCAGGAAAAAAAAACTTTAGTTCCTCCTATTCAGTTCTGCAGGCATATAGTTGTTGTTTGTCACCATAAAGACATCATAAAACACAATCTGAATGCTCTGATTACAAGTCAAGACAATAAAGGTGTCTGTGTGAGTTTTTTTTTCTCTTTTATGGCAGGTCCTTTCACCCCGGACCCTGAGGAAATCCCCAAGTAAATGATTAACGCAGGAATCAGCTTCCTGTGGTAATCAACAGCATACAAGAGAAGAGAGTCAGAGAGATCGATGGGGGACTGCTTATAGTGTTGATTAAATATCAAACAAAAATCGTTTTGTTTGAGCACCAAAAAGTACCTTCCGCTGTTTAACACTGACGAGGAAGGCTCTGCCCATTCTGCTAACCTGTAAAATCAGTTTGTGAGCATCAGCCGAGCAGCTTTGCAAGGCTGCATTGTGCGGCCATTGTACTCCGCCATGATGCAAGGAAATCCATTTAGAGCTAAGGGGTGAACACTGAGTGCATGTCAGAGCCAACAGCGGACGGTTCTGTCTTTGCTCTGTTCCTTGTCATTGTGATTTTATAAACAGGCGTACGTAAAGCAGCGTGTATGGCAGCCGCAGCATTGCGATCCCATGTGAGAGGGCATTGTGCGGAGGCATCAATGGCTTCTGTGTGTGTGCGTCTAGATGCAGGCCGTCTAGAAAAGGGACACAGACAATACACTGTGTCTGGGCGTGCATCTGTAAGAGTTCTTAAGATGGAAATACGGACAACTAAAGGAGGATTTTTGTATGAAAAGAGGACAAATGTAGCAAAAATACACACAACAAAAACCTGCCAATACTTAATACATTTTATAGAACTACCAATAGATGTAAAAAGAAGGTACAAAACGCTAAGTTGAGTAATGTACATTGGGGCAAAAAGGTATTTAGTCAGCCACCAACACTGCAAGATCTGCCACTAAAAAAGATGAGAGTGGTCTGTTATTTTAGATAAACCTCAACTATTAGAGACAAAATGTGTGTCTGATTTTTAAGAATTAATTAGCAAATTATGGTGGAAAATAAGTATTTGGTCACCTAAAAACAAGCAAGATTTCTGGTTCTCATAGACCTGTAACTTCTTTAAGAGGATCCTCTGTTTTCCACTCTTTACCTGTATTAATGGCACCAGTTTGAACTGGTTATCTATATAAAAGATGAAAAATGTGAAGACATCAACTGTGGGAGCAATTATTAGGAAACGGAAGACATACAAGATCCCTGATAATCTTCCTCAATCTGGGGCTCCCCTCAAGATCTCACCCTGTGGAGTCAAAATGATCACAAGAACAGTGACCAAAAATCCCAGAACCACACGGGGGGACCTAGTGAATGACCCGCAGAGAGCTGGGACCAAAGTAACAAAGGCTAACATCAGTTACACACTACATCGCCAGAGACTCAAACCCTGCAGTGCCAGACGTGTCCCCCTGGTAAAGCCAGTACATGTGCAGGCCTGTCTAAACTATGCTAGAGAGCATTTGGATGATCCAGAAGAGGATTGGGAGAATGTCCTATGGTCAGATAAAACCAAAATGGAACTTTTTGGTAAGACCTCTACTCGTCGTGTTTGTAGGAGAAAGAATGCTGAGTTGCATCCAAAGAACACCATACCTAGTGTATAGCATGGTGGTGGAGACATCATGCTTTGGGGCAGTTTTTCAGCAAAGGGACAACTGATCCCTGTAAAGGAAAGAATGAATGGGGCCATGTACTGTCAGATTTTGAGTGAAAACCTCCTTTCATCAGCAAGGGTATTTAAGATGAAACATGCTGGGTCTTTCAGCATGACAACGATCCCAAACACACTGGCCAAGTAACAAAGGAGTGGCTACGTAAGAAGCTTTTTAAGGTCCTGGAGTGGCCTAGCCGGTCTCCAGATCCCAACGCCATAGAACATCTTTGAAGCTGAAAGTGTGTGTTGCCCAGTGACAGCACCAAAATATCACAGCTCTACAGGAGATCTGAATGGAGAAATGGGCCAAAATACCAGCAACAGTTTGTGAAAACCGTGTGAAGACTTGTAGAAAACATTTGTCTGCTGTCGTTGCCAACAAAAGTTATATAACAAAGTCTTGAGTTGAATTTTTGTTATTGACCAAATATATATTTTCCACCATAATTTAAAAATAAATTCTTTAAAAATCAGACAATGTGATTGTCTGGATTTTTTCTCATTTTGTCTCTCATAGCTGAGGTTTACTTACGATGAAAATTACAGGTCTCTCTCATCTTTTTAAATGGGAGAACTTGCATAATTGGTAGCTGACTAAATATGTTTTGCCCCACTGTAAGTATAAGTAGTTTGTCTTTTTTTTTCAGACATGTTAAAGCTATTCGTTCACCAAAAATAAAAGTGTTTTCCCAATGATCAAAAACTGTAATTTCCTTTGACATATCCAATCCTGAAGACAAATGCACGATGCTCACAAGTTTGACCAAGAAGGAAAATCATCCAAGTGGGAGATGGGCTTTGTGTTTCGCATTTATCACTGATATTTGCCACTGAAAAAAATAAATCGGAGTCACCAGTCTCTGTCTTTACTGAGATGGATTTGAATTGTGAGTAATCTCAGTGCCAATCTGGAAAAACATGTTGTTTGGTGGCACCTTTTTCTTACTGTAAGCACCATGTCAAACTTTTATCAGCAGCTGTGCCTGGCTGGCAGTGTCCCTAAAAACCAATTGGTGAGTAAAATAGTGCAAGATGAGGCAGAAATCTGCTATAACCAGTAAAAAGTTGCTCAAAGTCTTTTTCTGAAGATTTTCTTTATGAAACTACGGCACAGTTTTAGGTTGCAGAACGTCTGGATGCCAGGGTCTGGAGATCTCCAGAGGAATTCAGGCATTGCTGCTGGCTCCTCTTGTGTTTGCATGGGCAGAGATAAGAACATTTGAAACATTCCTGAGATGAAGGAGAAGAAAGAAACTGCAGGAGGAGGAGGGTGGAACCTCACGGAATAAAGAAGTCAATCACGTAAAAGCCAAGAACCACAAAAACAATCCCACCTTTCACACAAATTCTGCGTTATTTTAGAATGAATTCGCTAACATGCGCAGACCACAAGGACTGCCTTCAGGTACAGCTTCGAGTAACCCATTATAACGCCGTTACCACTGGAATAAAAGTATGGCTGCTGCTCATTGGCTTTATCTGTGCGGAGCAGAATTGCTGTCAGCAACTCTCCTGCAGGCTCGGATACACAGACTAAATCTGAGCAAAGTATTTTTCATTCCGCAGAACTACATCCATCTTTATGTGACTGATGAGTTGGCTCCAGACTCCATATCATTTGTATTGTTGAGTCATACTAAACTATGAGGTCTATTCTCTCAAATAAGCAGCTTCAAACACATAAGAGATTATTTTAAACTTTAATGGGTGTGACACAGTAAATCAGTAACAGCAGCTATACCTCTGTATGTTTTTCCTGCTAGTTTCACAAGTTTTTTCTTATTAACTGATTTGAATTTTCAGATTAGGATTGTTTGCAGCCATTTGAGGACAAAAAATTAACTTGTTGCTAAAGTTGATGCATGTTTATGCGAAGGAAACATTTCCCAACCATTGAAGGTAGTTTTTTATTGATTCACAAGTACTTTTCAGGAAGTTTCAAAGCTATGTGAAATGTATGAACAAAACAAAAAGCAAAAGTGAGATCAACAGCTCTGCCACATGTGATGCGTTTGTACAATTCAAAGGTCAAGACAATATCCAAAAAAAAAGGTTTTACTGCCATTTACATTTTCAAATGACGCAAACATTTTAATTTAGGTTTCAATCCACCACTATAATCTACATTTAGTGGGTGTACATATGTGCCTCAGTTTAGTTTATTTATGAGTTCAAGGTGGACAAAAATGTATTAATGGCAGTCTCTGAAATTGGACTAACATTTTCGCCTGTCCACTAACATTTTAAGGGGAAAATCCCTGAAAGAAAATTCCATTTGTTTACTTAAGTTTGTTTGCATTAAATTAGCAATAATGCTGATAGGAGTTGATATCTAAAAACAGGAGTTTCAGAGAAGTTTTCCAACGTCTTGAATAGGGTTGGGCGATGTCCCTTAAATTGGCCGTTGACGATGTTTGCTGTCAACCATCGGGATGGACGATGACATCGTCGGGGGGGGGGGGGGGGGGGGGGGTATTTTTACATTTTTCGTTCTTGTATAACTGCTATTCGTTTTTTTGCTTTTTTCATTTTATTTCCCAACTAATGACTAATCCGCGATGATCCAGTATAAACTGAGGGAAGTGACTTTAACAAAAAAGTAACAAACAAAATAGAAAAGAAGTAGTCCGCTCCCGCACTTCACTAGTGAAGTGGACCGGCGGAGCGCGGACTTACAGCTTTGTGTTTGATGGGAAGGGGGGGGGGGGTACATGAGCGGTATGTGTGGGAGCTTTAAGACTGCGATCCGTCCCGCAGCTCTAGGGGTACAAGCATCCGAACTCAGAACCGGGTCTAAATGTGTGTGTCTGAGCACAGCTCGGATCGTCAGCACACACAGCGGTTTGAGCTTCAAAGCAGAAATGTCGCTCAGTCCTTAGAAAACATTCAAACAATCACGCGGATTTGTGTTTCCAGTCGTGTCCCGACTAAATAAAGGCTGATGTTATTCTTACATGTTTACGTGCAGCGCCACCCAAAGCTAATGTTGTTAGCCCGTGTTAGCATACTGCTAATCCTGGCTTCGTTCAGAAAAAGCACTGACCACACGGATTAAAATTCAAATGATGAGCGAACAGGTGTTTCATAATAACCGTAACATTATTAAAAGCACGTTTAGAAGATCGTCTCGTATATTACCGAGCTGGCATGTCAATGTATATAGCCGCTCGGCGCTGTTTAACAATGTTTTGTATTGAATTGTTACATACAATAAAGTTTGAAAAAAAAAAGCCGCTCGGCGGAGTTTATATCCTTCCGTTTTTCAAACCCTACTGCGCATGTGCGAATGATTTATTCCGACCGAAAATGTGACCTTAGTGAACGTTTTTATATTCTGAAAACATTTTTTCTGGGCCCATGTACACGGTTGGATTCTAATCTGAACATTGATCCCATCAAGATATTTTGCACATGTAACTGCGGCTTATGGTGTCGACGCGCAACGTGGCGGGGGCGTGGCATCACGATGGTGGTCTCTCCATCGGGATGTCAGTCACCCATCACGATGGACGATGATATCGTCCATCGGCACAACCCTAGTCTTGAATCCAGTTCTTTAAGTCTGATGTTACCGACTTCACAAGTCAATGGCAGCGTGCCATGACATATAAAACAGCTCAGGTCAGAAAGTGCCAAATAAACACAACCCAAACTGTTCAACCGTCTAATCAGTTCTTTCCCAGCACATGTTCCTGATTGTCCGGACCCCCGCTGCATTTGGCCCTCTGGAGCTCCTAAAGGTTTACGCGTCTCTAAGGGCCAAGGGAGCTGCCTGGAGGCCTGGAGCAGAGGACTGTCCCTTTGTATGGAGCTGGGGCCGGTTCGTGTGTGGGACTGCGTGGTGATGTGGGCGAAGGTGATGGGGATAAAAATGTCTTCGCTCAACAGTGAAATGGAAAAAGGTATTTCAAAGGTCACTGCACCTTCAATCCCTGTGAATGCATGTGTGGGTTCGTGCGATGCACAAGCATTTACCTGTGTGTTTGGGATGTCTGAGCACAAACAGGAGGACACAAGCTAAATTGACCATTACTTTGATCTATATCTGTGCACCGTTCCTCTCCAAAGGGCCTATCATAAACTAAACTCTTACTCTTTGCAGACCTTGAGACACATGATAAATGTAGGAGTTCCATTATATGTGGCTTCTAAAGTAAGCTTTAAGTGCTGTGCAAACAGTCCGCAGTAAACATGACTACGGTAATTATGGCTGCATCAATTTTTCATGCAAGTCAATAAATGCAGCATCCTCTGTCCTGTGTCTTCTGCCAACCCTGCACAGTGCAACTATGCAGCACTGCAGCTAAAACACATAACTCCTCCTCCTTTACCGCTTCATTATTCTCCTTATAGTCTTTCCTCATCTTCAAAGATATAAAAATGTCAATATAAAATACAGCGTTCCCTCGCTTATTCGCGTTTCAATATTTGCGGTTTCATGTATTCATGGATTTTTTTCAGTCACGTGACTCTGGATCATTACAAAAACTCAAGACGCTTGTATGAGACTTTTGCGTCCAAAGGAGGTGCTGTAGGGGAGAGGAGACGAAGAGCACGCCAGACCGTCGGCTTTCTTGACGGCTGCTAAAGAATATTTCACAGCTAGTTCCACCAGTTCCTGAATCACTGTAACCGAAGTTTGTGCTCCTGCATGGAAAATGGCATCAGCTGACTCAGAAGTGGATGGAAAATATCCTGAAATGTTAAGGAAGACAATCGTGGAGAATAATTATCATCCGGATTATTGAATGATAACTGAAACCGGCCTCTTCTGGAAGAAGATGACCTGTTACACTTAACTGATGGAGAAAGAAGCCGGGACTCCTGGTTTGAACTTTAAGGCACAGAGAGACATTCCTAATGTGCGTTATAAAGGACGCTATGGTGCAGCCTATTGCTCTGAATTAAAACAAACTCTTTATGTTGAGCAATATTCTAATGTTCTTTAATAAAGGTTTTCCAAAGCATCAGAAATGTTTTAGAAGGGTTTTTGATGAGTAAGGATCGGTGATGGACCTACTTTGGCCGGGGGAGTGGTGGGTGGTTTTCCATATTTGCAGATTTGCGGGTGCCTCTGGTCCCTAAACCCCCGCCAATATATAATGCCATATTTAACATTTTGAATTTGTTTAAAAAAATGAATAACAATGTTGGCCAAAGACCATCTGGATAATATGACCCATCCACTGATGGGTTTATTATTTAGTGTGGTGTTTGAACAACAGACCAGGTAAGTGCATGACTTGGCACAAGACTCCACCTACAAAAATACATTTTTAAGGAATTGTGTTAACTAATAAAAGAGCTGCAGAGGGCCTATCACAGGTCCAGGACATCGTTTACATGAAGCAGACTTGAGCTCTTCTCTCTGTAACTTACTGACTACCATGTTATTTCTGTCTTTTCTCTGCCCCCCCCCCCCCCCCCCCTCCTTTGCACTCCTTGTGCCCTCTGCTTGCTCTCTTCCCTCCCTTTCCTTCTTTCCGCCACTTTCTTCTTCCTCCTCTCCTTAGAGTTTCATTGGAATGCTGCACTGTACAGAGTTTGGTTTCAAGGTTCAGACATTTTGATCAGATAAAGAGTTTAATAAAACTGCAAAATTCAAGGTGCGGCTATATGTCCTGATAACAGACAGGTGCAGCCAGAGAGGCTTACGGGCCCAATAAAGACTATTGCAACACACTTTCTTTTCCCTGTGAGCTTTCCGATTTAGTAGAGGTGCATATTTGCAACTGTAGTGTATTACAGAGCCGCAGCTTCTGTTGGTCCTGCAGGTCAAAGGGAGCAGTCTGAGCGGTTTGTTGCTACAACAAAATGCAACAGACATTGTGCCGGCTGGGAAATCCAACCAGCTCTGTCAGATCCAGCTAGTGGCCCAGTTTTCTCCCATTAAACTGCTCCAGAGTCACACACTCAGTCAGCCATAAGTCATACGTTGTCATAAGACTGAGTGAGAGTGTGCAGGAAGCCAGGTCATTATTTCTGTGTGTGCTGATGTGCAGTTTGGGGGCTGTGAGGTCACTGTTGTGCTGCTGCATTAAAAACCTTTACTGTCAGGAGATGGCTAAGTGAGGTTGGAAGGGAACTTGAAGCCTCCACAAAAAACACTGACCAAGTGTGCTTGTGGCTGGTAAAAGCAAAGTCCCACCAGACGCACTTTTCTAGTTGGGCGGGTTAAACAATTTTGCACCAAAAGAAAAAAAAAAGGTCTCTCCTTTTGACCACACCCTGGCTAAGCAGAGAAGCTTCATGTATCTGCAGTGAACGGCTAAGGATTGAGTCTTTTCCCTCAAAAACTTTCTGTTTAACCAATTAGAGTATAAGCTTGAAGCTTTCAACAAATGTCATTTACAGCCTGAGAGCCACTACAGGTTTGTTCAGCATTCTCACTACTGCAAATTGGAAATCATGCTCAGTATAAAACCTGCATTTTTAATCATATGAATGAGACTTCATATGACTATGAAGTATTTTTTATTCAATATCTTTAAATCTCAAAGCAAAATAATGTTCTATTGAAATAATGCTTTTTGCATTGAGATCTATGATATGCATTTTAGTCTTTCTCACTCATTTTTGAGCTGTTTACTACACCATAGTGGAACTCTTGATAAATTCTCTAGAAAATACTACAATGAGAAAACAATAAACACAAAAAGAAACCTAAAATGTAAACATATTTAGTTCCCCAACAGTGATACCAGGGATAGAAAATACAAATTTGTCAAAATCAACTCTGTTTCTAAATACAAGGATATGTGTGAGGTAAAGCTTTAAGACATGTAATCAAAACAAGAAAAATAAAAGATTTTTAAAAGTATTCATAATAACAACCGTCGGACAAATATTTCAAGGGCAGTACAATTATCATATTATTATCATATCAGGGCTTCGTTGGGACATTTACAGAACTGGATATACGTCAAAGTTAAAAAGGATTTTAAAATGACATGGCCTTCCAATAGGGAACGTATCCATACGTGAATTTTTCTTCTGATAACATATGATCTGTTTGATTTGTAAAATAATATACATGCTACATAATAAATCGAGTGTCTATCATGAAAACACACCTGTCCTATGCAGGTACCTCTTTGTCATTAGCAGACATTAAAACAAGAAAAGCACAAATTGTAAATACTATAGACTACTTTAACAAATTTGTTTGCCTGGGAAGACCAACACTGGTAGAGAGAACAGCTGAATAATTTAAGGAAATGAAGAGATGTCAACCTGTTAGATTTAATAATAATAGAATTTCAAATGCCTAAACAGACACCTACATTTTAAGAAAGAAGATGTAGTTTTGTGTTTGCTAAATAGGAGGCTTTTGCTCAGCTTTTTCAATACAGAGAAATCAATTTTGTATTCTGGCAATCTGGCAAAAAAAGAAAAAGAAAAGGAGGAATGTGAAGCATGAAAGGGTCTGAAAAGGTATAATAAAGGGGTTCCTGCCACCTTAGCAAAAACTATCAAAAAGGTCACCAATAAGACACTCCCCCACAACCTCCAAGAATGCCAGTGTACAGGAAGCCCAAACCCGCATTCCCTAGAGACAAAAAAAAGAAAAGCTATGCAGGAATGCCCCCCACACACACACATACGCATACCCACACACACAGTAGGAATGCGTTTCAACATGCCTTCACTCTATCCTCTGTTCTTCTCATCTCTTTTTTTCACATTCCAGCTCATCCCTTTTACATCTTTTCACAACCCATATTCACACTTTCCAGCATTCTCCCACTAACACACAAGCTAACACGACAACTGTACAATGTTGCTCGATGGACACTAAAGACTAGTTGTGACATCTGTGGACAAATTCAGAATGGCTGAAGAATAACAGAAAAAAAAGATGGAGGGCGATGGAACCACAAAGCAGGCATGTCAGGGGTGACAACCCTGAGATGCCTGCCTCCACACACACACACAGAGGTGCCTCTTCTCAGTCAAGATGGAACCTATTATTCCTTTGTTTTCCTGAATGAAGCTCGTGGAGGGAGCAGAGCCCGGGAAAGAGGGAAAGAAGAAGGAGGGAGGGTTTGTGAGGTGTGTCTGACTGACAGAAGCAAAACATGAGAGATAGCCGCATGGCCGTGACACTGAGAGGGCATGAGAGGACCACTGAGAGTGAAAACGAAATTACCAGAAAAAAAAAATTACAATCAATAATTGTTTGGCGCTTATGATGAAAATTGTGTTTTTAACAGGTTCAGAAATTTTCTCAGAAAGAGGACAACATAATTGAAGATTAAAATTGTGTTTGAGTATTTCTTTACTCACATCAAGGTGAATCAGGAGCAGATGAAAATATGGCGTTTGAAAAAGCTTGAAGTTTTTATGTACAAACTACACTCTCCTCCCCTCCACTCCATAAAAACTGTACAGCTGGACTGCTCTAATATTGTTCGCCATTTTTGTTGCACCGCTAATGTTAGCTTGAGGTAGGGAGGGGCTGTTAGCTAGCGGGAGAGTGAGTAAACAGAGGGATGGTGGGAAATGGGCTCGGTAGCCCTCTCTCCAGGGAGCAGGGAGAGGGATCCCTGAGTTCTCTGGCAAGACCAAGAGCCGGGGATCACATCACATCTGAGCCTGGGGGTGTCCATGTCCCTGTAGTGTGGGTGTGGGTCCTTGCCCCCGAGCGCTGGTCCTCGCCAAATTTCCAAATGTGGTCGAGCCTGATCGGTTTGTATTGTAGTAATTTGTATTGTGTACATGTTGACGTGAACATTTTTGCAGCCAACAGGTATGTTTATAACATTTGAGTGTGTGTGTGGACAGGCCCCCACCCTTATAGACTTGTAGTACATCTGAACCTCACTGTAATGATTATAACCATCCAGCAACTTGTTGCTTTATGCTGCTTCATGGTTTTACGCCCCCCCCATTCTATAATCCCCCTCCTAGCCCCCCCTCTCTAATATCCCTCTCTCTTCTTCCGTCCTTTCCTTTTCCGTCCGGTCCAACACAAAAGATTTTAGAACATGATCAAGATGAATAAAGTTTGGCCTCCATTACAAAAGGGGTTTATTCAGACATACCTCTGGTTTGTCAGAAGATTCATAACCCCTGTTGTTAAAATAAAATATGTCCAACACAAGACGCTTTCAGCTCTCATCTGTTTGCCCAGCTGTTGGACAGGACAAGTTAAAAGAAAAAAAAACAGAGGGATGATGGGAAATGAGCACAGACTTACGCTGTGTCCGAATTCCTTCACTGCTCACTACATAGAGCACTAAAGTGCGTTCACCATTTTGTAGTGCTGTCCGAATCTACAATTCCAAAATCGAGGGCCCTATAAATTTCCCACAAGTCTCTGCGAAAAACAAATGTGCATCGATGCACACTAGATTGGCGAATATAGACCACAATTTATTGTGTCTGAACAATTAAAAAATTGTTCAAATTGCCATCATTGTACAATCAGTGTGTGAGGCTGCACGGTGGGGCAGTGGTTAGCGCTCTTGCCTCACAGCAAGAAGGCCTCCGGTTCAAGTCCCGGCTGGGGGACATGAAAAACACAACATCAACGGGGGTCCTTTCTGTGTGGAGTTTGCATGTTCTCCCCGTGCATGCGTGGGCTCTCTCCGGGGTCTCCGGCTTCCTCCCACCGTCCAAAAACATGCTGCATAGGTTGATTGGTCACTCTAAATTGTCCATAGGTGTGAGTGTGAGAGTAAATGGGTGTGTGTTTGTGGACATTCTACCCTGCGACAGACTGGCGACCTGTCCAGGTTGTCCCCTGCCTTCGCCCACAAGTGGCCGGGATAGACTCCGGCAGCCCCGTGACGGTTAAGAAAATGAATGAATGAATGAATGAATGAATACCATCAATGTTTTTATCTTCAGAAGACAGTGGATTCATAAATGATCTTCGGAAAACCTCCATTGCAATTACATTTCAACTTCATGAAATCCATGTCATATTCGCCAGAAGAAAAAAAAAGACGTAATGAGCATGGTGTCCAAATAGCTTTTATAATCCAGGGCCCTACATAGTTCTGCACTACATAGTTTTTTTTAGTATTAGCATTAATCTACAGCCAACAATTCAGCCCACAACTCAGAGGCAAATTTCTGATGAACTCCTGCCGATCTGCAGAAACTTTGTCTTAGAAAGCGAGTTTTTTAAAACTTTGCCTAAAAATATAATAATCATATTTAAAAGATCACTGGGAACGCCTTTTTGAATGGATCAAAACATGAGTGGAGGGTGTTTTTAAAGTAGAGATATTGCAGACTGCTCAGTCATATTGAGTAAGAGAGATAGAGACAAATGAACCGGAACTTCAAGAGCAACATACATAGTATATCTATAGTGGTTGTTATCCTGCAGAACTTGGTTATTAGCTCCACACATAACCTTTACAATAAACACAACTAAAATAGGTTTGTTTAAAAAATAAAAACCAATTTCTGCATTCTGCACATCTAACCAACTTCCAACATCAATAATAATTTTACCAATCAAAAACTAAGAAACGGCTTAGGATGCAATGTTTTTATCCTTCTTTTTGTCAAATACTAAACTGCAGGGATCTCCCTGCAGGGAAATCAGATATATAACTCATGTGGCACAGTATATTTTGCAGAATCATTTAAGATATCCATCATTCCACTATCTTGTTTGGAAATACATACTCCAGCTATATTGGAAATGAATATACCGTTAAGAGTTGTTAATGAAAGCTGGTAACCAAAAGCATATGGAGCATATGCAAGATCCAATCCAAATGCGATCATAAAATATTTTAAAAGGCTTGATGGAAAGTTAAGACCAGGTGTGGGTCAGAAAAGGCTTGTTGGAGACTCCAATAGGGTCTCTCATATCAATATGATATTCTTTAATTGATTCTAATAAATATGAGGTCTTATAAAGAAATCAGTATTTATTATCCAATCTTAATTCCAGTCAACAAATTGATATTGACTATAGAGAGCTCAAACATTCCAGTCAGGATGTTGGTTTATTTTTCTTCTTAGGGTAAAGTTTTAGGAGCTGTTCATTTACAATTCAAAGCATAGTTAATTATGTAAACTACAACTTCTGCTTTGTCTTCACAAGTGTCATGTGGGAGACATAAAAACCCTCACAATAAAAACCAAATCATAAGGAACAAAAAAAAACTAAGAACCAACAAGCTACTGTTCTACAGTCACACATGCAGGGTAAAAGTCATAAACCTAGAACATTTACATTTATAGGTCAGACAGCTATGACATGTTCAAAGCCGAATGTTGCATTCACACCGGACATGGTTTGCACGTCAAAATGGAGTCTGCCGCCTCTCTTCTGACATGCGTCACATTTACTGCTCGACGCCTTGATGCCCCGTCAACGTTTTTCTGGACTTCATTCGTTGCCACATCATGGAAAACATGGATGATGTTGAGCGAGTAGTTTGGGTTTATGTATTTTTGTCAGCCAGATGCCGGCAAGCAGGTCACCGTGTCTAGGTTCTCCAGATCCTTCAGAGTTTCTCCCGGTGCTCTTCACTCCTGCAGAGCTGCGCCTGGGTTACAGCCATTTTAAAAGTTACTTCCGTCTGTTTGTGAACCAGTTGAACATTAACCAGCACCTTAGATTGCATCTCTTCATTGACTTAACATTGAAACTCAACGCCCCTGATGCGGGAATGCAGCATTTGTTAATTAACTAACTTCCTCAGAAACATCATTTATAGAATTTAGTTACAAAAACTAAAATGTTTAGTAACTCTTCTACATTCATTAAATAAGGACAGACAGAACATATAAAAATATACCACTAGTTCCTCTTCACTATTTGACCTTTAATTCCAGTTTTGGTTATTATAGAACAAATTGAAATTTTTAAATCATGTTTTTTTTTTCAATCATGATATGATCTATTATAAAAGCATTCCCAGTGGCCTTTTTATTATGATCAATCCATTTTTAGTCAAACTCAAACAACCTGTGTTGTTTTTAAGGATATAGTTTCTGCAGAGCGGCAGAAATTCATCAGAAATTCGTCTCACAGTTGTGGGCGGGACTGTTGGGGTGGGTGGGGTTTGTTTACACACTCTCCCACTAGCCTACAGCCCTTCACAACCCAAAGCTAACATTAGCGATGCAACAAAAATGGCGAGCAATACTACAGCTATCCAGCCGCACAGCCAGATGGCAGCTCAGACGAGGAAAACAAAGACGTGTGTGGATCTATTGGTCTGCAAGTGGATGCATCGGATTGGAGCAAAGCAGGGAGCTTGTGACCCGCTGACTGTAGTTTGTACAAATAACAACAAGCTTTTTCAAACATTTTTTCTTCTGCTCTGATTCACAGCTATTTGAATAAAGAAAAACTCAGAAAGGCAGTTTTACTTAATTTTCTTTTTATATGTCCTACATCATGAGAAAAATGCTACAAAACCATGTTAAAACACCAAAAACTGGGTTTTCATTGGAGTGGGTCCTTAAGTCTATGCTGTAAAGTGTTTGACTGAATATCCAAAATAAAATGAAATATATATTTTGCATTAGAAAGTGGGCTCTTAAAAATGTCTAAATTGAATTGTCACAGAATCATGCAGCAGATTTAAACATTTTCCCCTAATAAACAGTAGTTTGGGGTGTCAAAATGCAGAGTCTGTGGCTCTTATGCAATCATTCCAACTCTTTCATTGGCAGAACACACCTGTTACAGGTGTGTTCTGCCAATGACTGTAATAATGAAGATAGGCTAGATAGGCTAAACAGAAAACAGGTATTTCATTTGACTAATGTAACAAAAACAATACTTTAAACGTTATTAATAACTAATCTATATTATAATTGTGTTGAAAACACATTTATTCAGAGGTTTGTATCAAGACCAGCCCTTTAAGGATTGTTGAAGGTTATAAAGCAGATTTGACACAGCCTGAATGTGTTTTCTGTTTGAAACCAACACACAACTATGCGGAGTCTGGTTACACTCCAGCCCAGGAAAGACATCACTGCCGGGTCAGTCAATATGTCTTGTATGTGATGCAGCTAGTCCTTATAAGGCTATATGGCTGCCCCAGAATGACAGAGAGGGGGGAAAAAAGCCAGAGGAGCGAGACAGACTGAAAAAGAAAGAGCAACAAAGGAAATAAAAACTACCGAAAAACAGGAAGTGTGAGAGTAAATGAGAGTTAGGAGTAAGAAGGGAGGAAAAAAGTAACAATATTAAGGGACAGAATCAAAATTAGTTTCTAAACAGCTGTGACCCCCCCCCCCCCCCCCCCTTTTCTTCCCATTTTGAAAGTCTTATTTCGGTCACTCTTTCATTCTCTATGTTCTGCATATGTTCCATTCTCAATTACTGGGAGTAAATTTGCTGTGTAAAGGCTTCAACTGTTCACACAACAACTTGAGTTTCCTGTTGACCCAAGAGTTGGCATTAATGGTAATTTGCACATAAGAGCAGCTCCTGCATCTCCATGAATTCTGACTGACCACTCTTTAGCAGCTGTCACCAGAAAACCTCCCCTGAAGATCAACAAACACCACCATCACTTCATCCATCACAGATCCTCCAAATTCCTGAAATACAACCCAACCTTTATCTACACAACAGGACTACAGTTTCTGACATTAACATTTCTTGTAATTTCCTATAAGAATTATAAGTGTAATGATTAATCGACTTAATTTCTGAATGTATTTCTATTTCAACAATCAAGCCAGATCAATCTGTCTGAGGCAGGTTGTCATTCGAATCGACCTATACCATTAAAAAAATTTTATAAATGAAAAAATAAAAAATGGAAAATACCATTTGGATTGTAGGTTTTATTAGGTGAACAGTAGGTTTGTTTGTGACCTCACACTTTATTATCTTGAAAGAAAAACAAGGAATCTGGAAGACTTCATCTGCACTGTTTAGTATCCAGGTATTTATCTCTGAGTTACACTGGCTGAAGGTTTGGCTAAGGATGTTCTGGAGCGCATTGAATTGTTCTGTTCAACATGAACCGATATTGACTACTAATCGTATCAGCGAGCACAGATTATAGTATGAATTGAATCATTTCATAGCGACACCCCAGCTTGTTTCCATTAGGCTGCGACGTAGAAAACATTCATTCAGTCGATTTTCACACTGCACTCTCGAGGCTGGACTATGGTACCTGAAAACTATGGGTGCAACGGATCACAAAACTCACATAAATTAGTTCAAGTCAAACAAGGGAAAGAGTTTATTATTCTTAAGAAAAGTCATCATAAAAATCAAAACTATTTACCACCAAGCTTTGACATGTCTCTAAAAGAACATGTTTATGCTCGCAATTTGAATCCATCCATCTCTGATAGGCTGAGACATTCAAACTGCAGAAACACCAGAATTTCCACAAAACTACCTCTGCCAAAGATTACATAGACATATAGCCACATCAAGCATTTGGCTCAAGATCAAACACTTTGATGTTCTTTCTGTTGACGCCAGACTTTTACAGATATAAGCTCCAACACAAGGAACCTTTAGCCTCTATGATCCTCAGGCATGATTCACTTGGCCAAAATCAAACATTTTTCCATCCTGAACCATGTTGAAGTTAAATCAAATTAAATCAAACTTTATTTATAAAATAGCGCTTCTCATACATTGCGCAACTCGAAGCGCTTTGACATTAAAAACAGAAAACACACAATATTACCGTAAAAACCCAACCCACCCTTCACCCAAACGACCCATGACCCCCACATGCAATGAATAATGACAATGTAACTTCTAAAAAGAAAAAATGTAAGGCTTGGCTCTGCTCTGAGGAAAAAGTATTTGGGAATCTCTTCATACCAGGAGCCAGCCCGGCCAAAGGAGCATCTCCACAGCGCCCCCCAGACTGAGACAACACTGGGGTCCACTTCACAGCCGTGAAGCTGCAAAGTTAGACTCCAGCTGCCCCAGCAAGGGCGACAACTGCAGCAACAACCGCTGACCAAGCCGGCAAGCCCTGGAAGAAAAGATCCCCACAAGAAACACTGGGGCTAAAATCAAGATAAGATACTAAAATTAAAGACAGAAGATGTAAATAAAAACATAAAATTGAGAATAAGATGCATAAAATGAAATTAAATACATAAAATAGCCTATACTAAAACTAATAGAATAAATTAGCAGTTAAAATCAACTAAAAGCTAAATTAAAAAGGTGGGTCTTGAGCCTCTTCTTAAAAACCTCTACATTCTCTGCGGCCCTGAGGTTCTCTGGCAGACTGTTCCTCAGGCGAGGACCGTAATGGCAGAACGAAGCCTCACCATAAGTTTGGTCTTCACCTTAGCAACAACTAAAAGGCCAGCAACGGAGGACCTCAGGGTCTGCGAGGGCTCATATTTTAGAAGAATATAATTTAAATAGGAAGGCCCAAGACCATTAAAACAATTATAAACTATTAATAGATTTTAAAATCAATCCTGAAACGCACAGGGAGCCAATGCAGCGATTTTAAAACCGGTGTAAGGTGTTCCCGCCCTCTGGTCCTCGTCAGAACTCGTGCCGCAGAGTTCTGCAATAGTTGTAGATTTGAAATAGACCAGGACCAATAGTCCTCTGGTAAACCCGACTAAGTAATTCTGTAAAGGGAATGCTGCAAAAACAACAAAGAAAAGAGGCACAAGATCAGCACCACATGCTGGAGAATCATGCAGGAAATAGTGTTTAGGGAAATGGCCACTTCCTGTTTTCCTGACTCAACAAGCGGATCTCAGATTTCCAGAAAAAACTAAGGCTGAAACCCCCTCTGCTGACACCAATGCATACATTTTATCTGCATGCTTTTTCAAATAAATGCTGATAAAAAAAAGAAATTGGTGAAAGACTCAAACATTACTTTCCACATTGATGTTAATTTTTTATATTTTGTTAGAAGCTAAATCTGTGCATTTACATAGTCGATCAAGGGGTGGCCTTCAATTATGACGATAAAATCGTGTTTAGATGAAAGCTAGATGTGTTTGTGGTTCATTTGTGGTGTGCTGTTGTTAAGACTGATATGACTTTCACTTCTCACACACACAAAACAAAAGAATTTGGTACCTTAACGTCAAAATTGCAGTCAAACCGCTTGATGAGGACGATGAAGGCGCCCGTCAAGTTGTCGCTGGGAGGAGGTTCGATGGGTTCACAGGCATTTTCTGGTCGTGCACCAATCAGAAAGCCCTAAAAGGGACAAATGCTCTTAGTTAAAGTGTCTATCCTGGTCATTTTAGATAAAAAAATAACTTTACAAAGCATTTAATAACTCCTAAGTCTAGTTTCATTTAAATGTAGGTAAATAATTATGACAGAAAAGTAGTAAAAATCACATTGAGCAAAATAATAAGACCTTTTTTCTAAAACATCTGACATATTATGATTATTACGACTAATTCATAGTCACAGATTTCAGTTCTCATAATCTGGTTGCCTATAAATTATTCAAATCTACAGTAATCTTCTTTCTCCGTGTAATAATACTATATATGTGAGGAGAATTTTTATCAGTAAAGCAGAAAAATTTCACATTTTCATCGCAAGTTATGAAATCATCAATTGTTGGATCTCCCAAAAGAGATGAGGTGATATTTTGGGAATGATGGGCTGACAGGGTGATGAATATGTGAAGAACAAAAGGAGAAAATGCAATTAATGCAGACGAAAAACTGAGCTGTAGACAAAGAGCTAAACTGGGAGAAACTGAGACATAAGGACGTGACCTGGTGTTTCAAAGTGTTTGTTGGACGAATGAATGTGTAACTAACACCGGTGTGTGTGTGTGTGTGATGTGTGGGTGTGTGTGTGGACTACAGGAAGTGTGACCTGCTCTAAAAGTCAGCTGCCGCTTTCATCAGTACATCTCCCTCAGTCACTCACAAAAACAACCAGTTTGACACATCAAATTAAAAAAAAAAAACCACAAGCTTGAAAAACCTATTTGAAGAATTTGCTTACATAAACCCCTTTAGGGACTTAAAAAGACGTAGCGACTAAGAAGGTCGTGAATAAGCAAAGTCCAGAGATTGTTATCAAAGATCAAGAATGTTTGAAATCCAGCTCTGTGTTTTACCATTCCCTTTGCTGGGCATGACATCACTGTGGGTCTCACATTTTTCCTCTAGGCACCAAAAGCAGAAACAAGTGCGCCCTCTGTTGGTTAAAATGTGTGTGTGTGTTTTTTGGGGGGTGGGGGTTAATCTTTTTTTTTATTGAGCACTAGAAATACAAGACATGTACAGAAATAAAGGCAAATGTCTGAAATTATTCAAACAATGTTTTTTTTTTTTTTTTTAACAAGACGAACACATAGCAGAACCT
Source organism: Oryzias latipes (assembly GCF_053564925.1). Taxonomy (NCBI): domain Eukaryota; kingdom Metazoa; phylum Chordata; class Actinopteri; order Beloniformes; family Adrianichthyidae; genus Oryzias; species Oryzias latipes. Next base: position 15,060,169 of record NC_136240.1, read on the forward strand.
CACTCCCACCCCACCCCACAGAACATAAGGTGTCCAAAAAGTAAATGATTACATCAAGTGATAAGCAGGCATGCACCACTAAGGCTCAGTGTGACGATGGCACAAGAAACCAAAATGTGAAAACAGGAGAGTTGTGGGAAGCTGCTACTTTCCCTTTACATGTGTGTTTTTAAATGCACTTCCACTGCAGAATTCATTCAGAATCAGGATATCAGACAGGAAGTACTGAGAGGAAACAGACTTATTTGTTTTTCTGTGACAGCATTCACAGTATGGACCAATCTTTCATTACTGTCTTCACAGCATCGTGACACACACACGAACGTTTTAGAATTCTTCTTTTAATACCAGTGTGTGAGATTTGATCCTTTTCTAAAACAAAAAATGTCTCTTCCAGAACGGCATTATCAAAATCAAAAAACTTTGATATTTATTTTAGTGTAGCAAATGTGAAATTGAGATGAATAAATGTATTAAGGAAGCATTATTAAGACATCAGAAAAGAAGGGCTTGATTCCATTCAATCTTTATGAACTCTGTTTAAAGAATGTGAAAAACAAATGCTAAAAACAATTGAGCGTGTGTTCATTTGCTTGTTTTAAAATCCGTTTTAAATCAACAACTTTTCAATATTATCCAAAGACATGACACATTTTTTCATATGAAACTGGGAGCAGGTCGGATATAAAGGTTTAGGGCTATGAACAGCTAAAAAAACTAGCTGATAGTGTTCCATTTCCTCTTTTTTTCTGCATAGTTTGTTTTACTAACCGGACATGAAGCAGCTGCAGAGGGCTCTGATACCCACTGTAACCGCTGACAAACACTGGCGTTTACAGATGTCACCACATTTAAAAAAAAAAAAGAAAAAAAAGGAAAAGGATTTCTCAGAAATAGCTGTGCAGGGATTACACTTAATCTCACAAAAGAAAAAATGTAATAATAACTTGTTCAGGTCCCAGGCGGAGTAAAAAGTACCTCCCAGTAGCAACACTACAACAGAAGCTATAGAAAGAAAAGTCCTTTCACATTAACAGATATGGTAACACTAGATGCCATTTTATCCTTTGATGTATTTAATGGATGCCATCCGTCTACTTTCTTCAATGCAACCAAAACTGTTTTGCATTTCTATATCAATCACTTCTGTGTTACTATTCAAATAAAAAAATCAAATAAACTTTGCATAAAACTGTAGATTTTGAACACGTGGGTGTCAGGGTTTCATAAAGACAAAATGCTGAATTTGGATTTCAAAATTGAGATATTTTAAAATACATTTTCTTTTCAAAATGTTATATACTAATATTAGCAACGCAGATGTGATTTAAATAAACACACGAAGGGCACAATTGATTCTTTTATGCAAGTTATTGAAAGCGAAACCTTGTTTTTAAGCTAACTGCCTACGGCTGGAGCATCACAAAAATATCTGTTCATCTGCAACACCTGACAGCTGAACTGAAACCTAGAACATTAAATCATTTGTGACTAGTTCTAGTTCACCTAAACTTCTGAACAATCTTAAATGCATTTTCCTGTTATATCCCACAGAATTCAGTCTACGCTTATACGTGTTCCACCAGATAGACAGAGTCATTTAATTATTATTCATTAAAACCTCAAAGCTATGTCTCAGAGGAAATTCTAGAAAATGTTGGAGTCTAACGGACTTGTCTGCTAGAAAGACGGAAGAGAAACAAACCGGACATCTGTCAGCAGCTTCAGAACGAAAAATGAGAAGTGTGAATAATTATGGACACTTGTCTTCGATCTGTGCAGATGTAAAAATAATGGCTTATTTAAAGAAATTTTGGCAATAAAAACAAGAAAAAACGACAAAGATACATCAAATCTATTAGAGATAATTCATCCATTGATTTCTGATTTTTTTTTTCTCTAAAAAAAATGAATCAAATCCAGAAATTGTGAACACTGCACTCAGACTCGCTGTCAATAGTGTTTGGTAACGGCATCATGAGTTGTTGAACTCCACACAGAGGGGCCTCTGTCCGTCTGCAGTCCCCTTGGGGGAAACTTCTGTGAAGTCTTCAGAAAACAAACCAGCATGTGGTGCCTTGTGACGCTGCTCTGCTCACAGGCCGCCGCGCCGCCACAATACAGAAAACAATTTTTTTCAACTTTAGAAACTAAAGAAAGGAACATTTAAAATTGTATTACATTTTGGAAATTATATTCCAGTTGTGTTAATCCATATTATACATTTTTATTGTGTTAAGAAACATAATATTTCTTTATGTTTTCCCAAAGTGATATCCTGACATGTTTTCATTCAAATCTATTCAGAATGAATGAAACGAAAATGTAAAAGAAAATGATAAAATATATGTTTTGAGTAATACTAAATAGTCCCAAATAGATTTATTTTAGCCTCAATGTGATTCAGAGTTATTTGATTTGGAGTATCTGCCAATACAGAGTCCTGATCTCATTCTTTAGTAACCCATGAAAAAAACAAATAAATGTAATAAACAGATCCAGGTGATCTCATTTTCTTTATTTTCTTAACCTTATTTTTATCATTTAACACTTATAAGGTGCACTTCAGTGAAGTAGCTTGAACAATCAAGCAAAAAAAGTGCAACTATAGAAAACTAGTAAAAAATAGTGACTCCAAACTTGTAAAAATAGTTGATAATTAGTAATATGAGAAAGTTTGGTGACTGTAGTTTTAGTAGCTTCAGAGCTATTCAACATTTTTGATCAGGTGTGATTCATATCTCCATTACAAATCCCTAAAAATGAAAAATGACTTTCTTCCAAAGTTATTATTGTAGCTTGACTATGAGTATTCATGACTAGCTCATCTCAATGTCACCATTTATTCGTTTGAGTTGTTTTTTTAAAGAGATTTTTTTTAAATTAATTTTTTTTCCAGAGCCTGCACTTTAGAGGGCCCTTGGCAGCAGTCTTACTGCCATCTCATTTAACTGTTTAATTCTCATTCAAAATATGTATATGTTTTTGAATGCCTTTGTAGGTCACTGTTTGCATTAAGACAAACCAATCGAGGCATTTGCTGTCAGTTTCAAATGTTTGTTTAAAGATTGATTGACTCTGGAAGTCTGGGAATGTCTACCTAACTTCCCTGATCTGTTTTTCTGCACAATCTAGTGTCGTGTTCTGCTGCCTTTTATGGCGATAAAACGTCATGATCCGTCCATAATATGCAGACATCAGGTAGACTTTTATCTTTAATAATAAGCTTGAAATATACTGTACAGCAAAATATGTATTTGATCAAAATAATAATAAAATAAATAGCTGATCAATGACTGGGTTACAACCGATTTTGATTGAGATTGGGCCTGAATTCTGATCATGTGATCAGATTGGGACATCCCTAAATAAAACAAAGACTTCAAAAGTCTGTTTTCTAGCAACGTTTCATCTGAATATGAAATATGACCCACAAGTGAGTGCCTAGATTTATGATGCACATTTTATGCATTATTTTGATGCAGAGTTCAGGAAGCAATGGGAGGGATGTTTAACAATAAACAGTTGCTTTCTGCAACAGCCAAATCTGCAGATACATACACCACTTGGAGGGGAGGGGATGGGGGGGGGGACTGCAGGAGTCACCATGACTTCCAGCAGGATGCGGCGCTCAGACTTTCCACCCCTGCTGGTCAGCAGAGGGACCAAAAATAAACCAACAGCACAGATGTGAATTACAGACAGAGCGGATGAGGATGACTGTGAATAAGCCTATTCTCAGTTTTCACAAGGCAGAAATCTTACATAACGCTGTACATAATACTCAGTCCAGCATGATTAGATGTCATAATCCCTGGTGTTTGTCTGATCGGATGGGAGTTTCACTGTAATCTCCAAAATGATTTAAAAAAATACACCAAAAAAAAAAAAAAAGGAATGACAATCAGCCTTGGCGCTTGCTCTAATCCAGTGATATTCAGCTTTTCTGAGTCACAACTCTGAAAATATATAATAACTTTGAATGTTAAGAGTGAGTCACATTATGCCTTTAAACAAAAGAAGACCCAGACAACTTAAAAATAATTGTCTCTGTCAATCAAGAACAAGATGAAGCTTCTAGTGGAAACAATTCTAGATTATTAAGGCTACGTATTGCAAAAAAAAAGATCACATATGTTGAAACATTAACTTTGAAAAAGTAACAGCCAACGATGAATCTGTACGTTCAACACCTTAAGATCAACTTTTGAGCTGTTATAAGACGCTCCCCGAGGTCTTTTAATGATGATTATGCCGTCTTTAACCAGAAAAGAAAACGGTTGTTTTCTTGGATAAAGTTTCTGCAGAGCAGCAGTTCGTTTAAAATTCACCTCTGGGGTTGTGGGCGGGACCATTGACGCAGAGCAACCCCGCCCCCCTTCCCCTCCCTGTTGCTGAGAGCTCGGAGCAGGAAGTTTGTGGTCCACCCAGTGCATTGTCTGCCACAAATAAACTACTTTATACGCCATTTTCCCCCACAACAATCTGAATAAAGGAATATTCAGAAATGCAAGTTTGAGATTAATTTTCTTTATACATGTCCTTCATCATACTGTTTAAAAACACCATTTTCATCGGAGTGGGTCTTTAATCAATGTTCTTATGGCTCAAAATGTGCCGCGTTGTCTCTGTTTCCCTAACCCTAAAATAACGTCACAGCTCATGAGACAACAGTATGAGGAACTGTTATAGTTATATTAAACCCACTTAAAGTGTGGAAACTCCCACCAAAAACTCTGACCAAATACGCAAGACTGGACTTCACGTCAACACAAAGCAACAAGGCGTTTTGCTGTCTGTTTGCAAAAATGCCTTTGAAGAACAACAACAACAGCAGCAACCGACTGTGGCGAGCGCTACAATACCCAGCTTAGATAGCAGACATGAATCATCACTGTCGGTGTGCGGATCAGCCAAGTGCGAGGTGGAAAACACAGGCCTCAAAAAAACAACAACAAGATCTTCAACACAAAGAAGTCACGCTCTAAAGCAGGTTCAAGAAATGACGTTCAACTTTCAAGAAGCCGCTCAAATCAACATTTTGGCTGTGTCCGAATTCCCTCAGTGTCCTGGATTTAAACACTATTTGGACACATGCTCACTCCCCTTATGAAAAATACAGAATATGACGTCACCTGTTTGCCAAAGTAAAAACCTGATAAATATGAACTATGATGAAAACTTGGATAATTGTATTAAACACACATTCAAATACATTTGTTTTCAAATGACAGATTTTAAAGAACAATGTGTTGTGGCCTATATTTGCTAATCTAGTGAGAATTGATGCAGACTAGCTTTTCACAGTGACTTGTGGGAAAATTCTAGGGCACTGGATTTTGGAATCAAAGATTAGTGGAATGGGGGGGAGGGGGGTGGACACAACCTTTGTATACTGTGACAACAATGTTTCCACTTTTTTTTTCCTGAACTACAACTGTGGTTCTATTGTAAATCAATTCAGTTGTAAGGTTTGCTCTGAAACAGTTCAAGCCAGCATAAAAGCGACCCTTGACCCCAATAATACTCACCTTTAATCCATCACTGGGGAGCCGGAAGCCAAACCGAGCAGGCATGTCATCAAAGTTTTCTGTTTTGTTGTCAAACGAATACTGAAAGATAGAAAGACAAATCCAATAAGTCGAGGTGCAGTCACACTTGGGAGCTTTTGATAGCACTCCAAACGTAAACACACAGCACTTTTCCTTTCTATCAGTGCAAATAAAGCAACACAGGAGTCGGGCCGCCTCCCCATCAGTAACGGTTGTCCACTTTAAAGACACAATATCCAGAAACTTTTTATTTTTTGAATGTCTGTACTCACAGCAGCAATGTCTGCCTCCACAGGCAGCAGGTTGAGGAAGGCAAAGAGCTGAACAGTGAAGATGGTGTAAATCTGCGTGGCTGAGAGCATCAGCATTCCCAAAGACAGCAGCATCTTGGCATCCACGACTCTCTGCTGCTACGCCACTTACTCATCAACACACACAAACCGCCTCAGTGTGTCGCCTCTAGACACCAACTGTTGACATCACACCTAGAAAAGTGCACATCAAGTATCCAGGTTATTTCCTAACACAAGACAGTAGACTCATAAATAGAAAAATAAAGATGTGGATTGAATGGAGTGTCTGTCTGCAGCTGAAATGAAGACGGCGTTCTACAGTAAAATCCACAGCTCGTCCGCTCATGTGAGACCAGGTGGGACTAATAATTCTAATGGCGGGAAAGTCGGAATGCCAATCCTCCTAAACGTATAAAACATGCAGCAACATGCTTGACGGCTGATGGATAACAATGATGTTCAGGCCAGTGGTTTCCAACTTTGGCCTCTAATTCAAAGGGTTCTTCACCTTTTTTCCCTTTCTCTAGAATTTAATTTCAGGCAGGAATGCCCTGCATAGACTGTGTTTTTTTTTTTGTATAAAGCTCAGATAGTACTAAAAAATAAAGTTCAAATTGGGAAAAACAGAAACAAAGCAGCATTAAAAATGATGAAACTGTGGGGGAAAAAAGAAAAATCTAAAATACTCTGTGAGCATTAAAAACTAGAAAGAGTTAACATTTGCATGAGACAACAGTGGAGACCATAAACGCTTCTGCAGGTAGAGATAGTTGTAGTTTTCAAAGTGACCGAATTTGAAACGTACCTTGGAGGTTGAAAGATTAGAAATATAATATTTTTAATTACTTAACATTCCAGAACGATGAAAATTGTGTCTTGTTGTTCTTGTGTGTGTGTTTTATTGTTCTTGTAGCATTTCTCTAATGATGGGGGGCATATATAAAGAAAGTTGAGCTTATAATTACATTTCTGAGTATTTCTTAATTCAAATTGTGGGGACTTGCAGACAAATAGATCTGTGTACGTCTTTGTTTTCCTCGTCTGAGCTGGAATCTGGCTCCTAACTGTGCAGCTGGATTGCTCCAATATTGCTGGTCACTTTTATTGAACTGCACCTCTAATGTTAGCTTGGGGTTGTAAGCTAGCAGTAGAGAGTGAAAACAAATGGATGATGGGAAGTGGGGGCAGGCTTACTCCATGCCATCAGTTTTGCCCACAACTAAGAGGCAAACCTCTGATGAGCTACTGCCGCACTGCAGAGGAAGGAGCACAGGTTTCTGATTTTGCCTAAAAACAGCATAATCATAATAAAAAAAAACAAGGAATGCTTTTAAAATAGATTAAAAGATGATTGGAGAGGGACTTTAAGGAACACAAAATACAATTCATGAGCTTCACTTGAGAAATATAGGTAAAAAAATAAATAAATAAAAAACTTTTTTCTATGTATCCCCCCCCTCTCTAATTTTAAATGTTTGGTCACATCTACCCGCTCCTCTGTTTTTCCAGATCTGACTTCACACCCGAGATAACACACGGTTATTTTTAAAGAGAAGCTCTTTCCTTGTGATTAATGCTCGAGTATCTTCAATGAAAGAAACAGCGTTTGGATTTGTTCATGCTTCTTTGAGCACTGCATGGTCTGACCCAGGACATCCCAAACTGTGTAGTTTGTTTGCAATTTTGAATGTTTTGCACAATAAAAATAACAGAACAGCATTTTAGTTTGCTGTTCTCTAAAGGATGAGCAGCAACTGTTGCTCCAGTGCTCCTGCTTTACTGACAAAAACCTGAGAAAAAAAAATAAACTTAAGCCAGACTTAACATAAGATCTTTATCAATTAGGTTTATTTACATGTCACTCATTATTAACACAAAATACCAGGCAAGCAATTAGAAAAATCAAACTTATTAAACTTAGATTCGATGTTAGTTCAATTATATTCCTGCTGTATTTTATTTCAGTTTAAGGTGACTTCAATGGGATTGAAATGAAGTATAACACAGTTGGTATCTGGTAAAGCAGTGAAAGTGTGTTTTGTTTTTTAAAACATTACTTCAGAATATTTTTGTTGAATTTGTTAATTACAAAATATTTTGGTTAATGTCATATGATCCTTTCCATCCTCTCTTGTTAGAAATGATCAACTATCTTTTAAAGGCAATCACTATTGTTTGGACAAAAGGTGGGCTGAATTTTTTTTTAATTTAAATTTGTTTTTAATTAAAAACCTATTAAAAAATATGTATAATATAGATCTACCCTATCGTAATGATGATGTTGAGAAAATACATTAAGGCAGAGGAACTAAAATGATTCTGAAGCTGAGGAAAACAGTCCTGTCAACATTTTCTCAAGTTAAACATCACCTGACAAAACATTGCAAGATTATACTAAAATTGTTGAATATATTATGTGTGAGCGAACAGAACAGAAAAACATAAATGATTTTTAAAGTTAAGCATAAACCTGCGCACTGCCATCCTAATATTCGAAAATACTCCAATGTAGAAAAAACACGAGTTGAAATAAATCCGCGAGGACATCCTAAAAATCTGCAGACCACAACAAAACGTCCTATTCCGGGAGCTAGCATGGGGCTAGCATAGTCGGATCCTCGGTGTTTACCTTTAGTCCCGCGCGTAGGTTTGTCTTTTTTGAGAATTTAGCGGCTGTCGGCCACATTTCTATCCCGTATAGCGTGTCGTGTGGGGGGACATGCACAAAGGCGTCGAATTTGGTCACTGGTCATGACGTGTGGGCGATGGATGAAGGAGTCCGATGAGAAACGGTTACAGGGTGAACCGCTAGATTCGGGCTGCTTTCAGGGGTTGCCAGATCTGGCGGAGAATTTCCAGCATTATCTCTCAACCTGAAAAAAATTAAATCCCACCCAACTCAGTGAAAAAAAGAACAAACAACCTAAACAACAACAACAAAACGCCTAAATAATTTTTGGAACTTTAAACACAATAGTAAAACTTTAGTAAAACAAGATAGATAGATAGATAGATAGATAGATAGATAGATAGATAGATAGATAGATAGATAGATAGATAGATAGATAGATAGATAGATAGATAGATAGATAGATAGATAGATAGATAGATAGATAGATAGATAGATAGATAGATAGATAGATAGATAGATAGATAGATAGATAGATAGATAGATAGATAGATAGATAGATAGATAGATAGATAGATAGATAGATAGATAGATAGATAGATAGAATTTATTCCAGACTCATGGTCCAATCAGTAGAAAAAGGAGTACACAGACCCAAAACTACATTTAAAAAGATACACAGTGTCAAGAATACACAAGTTGAGGTCCAGTGTATAGTTAAAGTTAATAAAAAAGTTAATAAAAAATACTTAATAAAAATAAATTAATTAAAAAAGCTAAGACTAAAAAGTACTATAATGGCATTCTAGGAAACTTCCCCCAGCTCCACCACACAATAAAAAACAAAGGTTTTGCAGCTAGAAAGGAGAGATAAGCACATTTACAAGTCATTGCGGTTTGTTAAAATTCACAACAGTATATCAAACTCATTCAGTTATTCAGAAATTCTACATAAATCGATAGGGTTGTAATCAATGGATCGATTAATTTTCCTACAATGCAACCAGATCGGTCTGTCTGTGGCACATTCTTGATGGAATAAATTAAGCTATATCAATTTTAATGATTGAAAAATTGTTTCAACGTGAGATGAAAATACCATTTGGATTCAAGTACAGTAGTTTTATTTTACAATAATTTCCAAACGACACAATTTAAAAAAACGACACGATATAAGGGATGGCAGCAAAAAAAAAACGATCTAGCCATCTTTACAGTCCAATGTGTGGAAACACTTTACATCTAATGATGGTATTATTCTGGTGTGTAAAAAACAACACTTAGCTGAAATTTTATGAAACTAATTTGTGAATGGATTTACCATTCATTCTTGTTTCACTGTTTGTTTGTACACATATTTATTTACACTTGATTTTCTTGCAAGAAATAAAATGAATCTGGAGAACATCACCTGCACTGTTCAGTATCCAGGTGCTTATCTCTGAGTCACACTGGTTGAATTTTTGGCTAGAGATATCCTGTATCGATTTTAGGTCAGTGACTCGAATTGGATGAAAATCAGATTGTTCAAAATGAAAAATATCCACTATGGATCATATCAGCAACAACAAATAATAATATGAATCGAATCGTTGCTCAAATTGATTGTTAAATCCCTACTAATTGATCACATGGTTGCTGCCTCAGTTGACAATGGATGTAAATAAATCAGCTTTGTATTCAAGAAAGGTTTTAATGTATTCACACTTATTTCATTTGTGCACTACTGTATTATGTTTAATTAAATTTGTTTTATTAAAAATTCCTTTTTTTAAACAGCTTAATGTATTTTCAAAGAACTAAACATGCCTAGTTTCCTGAAAAATGCCCAATTAGGCCAAAACTAACACAACCTGGCAACACGACTTCAAGACAACGCTGAGAAACTGAACACATTAACCATTGGCTAGAACACATGTCAATCATTTTTTCCGGAAATGACAACGGACATAAACAGATCCACGTGACGGAGTTTCTGCCTCCTAGAGTCACATGAATCGTCCTGAGCAGCTTTTCTTCTTTTTGCCCTACCAATAAAACGAGCAAAGAAGCATTTTTCTAACAAGAAAATCTATAAAAACCAAACAAACGCGCAAAAGAATTTCATAATTTCCATTATATAGCATTTGATGCTAGAATCACCCTCATTAAAACGAGGAAGAAAAAGATGAATCACTTGATTTTACCATGAAATCACCAGCACCCTCTACAGAAAAAAATATGAGCAATTTATTATTTGACATAGCGTGGTTGTTTATTCTATACGATAGCAATCATAGAATGTGATACAATGCCGTGCCTATTCTAATATCATGATATACATTGTTTGCTGGCATTTTGGTGAAAGTGTGGTGCCATAACTAATCAATTTTAGATATTTATGTTTAATATGTGCATGCAAGCCCTAAAAATATTATTGATTGGTTTAGAACAACAGACACTGTGATGCATAGATAGTTCTTTGCAGTTATGGAATTGTAAATTATCTACAAAAATGTATAAAGGAGGTTAAATGTGTTAGTATGGCACGAAATCCCAGCATTCTTCTGTCTCTTTCTGATGTACGAGTCGTCATTTATGTGGCTGTTGTTATGATGTGGATTGTTGTTTTGTTTTTATCAGGAGGCATTTTTCAATTCAGGTCTCAGCTTTTCTACTTTATTCTGTTTTAGTCTTTTTTGAAAGAAAATATCTGGAGTTACCTTTTTATGAACCGAAATCACTCATCGAAATCGCTGACAGCTTTCGAATTGTTCATCCTGTGCTTTCACTTTCTCAAAATTAAACAAAGTTGTTGGTAATCATTATTACCCCATCATCTAAATGCCAAATGCGGCTTGTCTGTTACATTGGATTTCTACATTCTGTTTTTGCAGGCGTAGTGCAAATGCATGACTTTGGCAATAATATTCCAAGATAAATGATAAGCCATTACAGTTAGGAAGTAACCTGCATAACAATGGTACTTGCATCACAAATCAACTGCAATTGTACAGAAATATAACATGACTTTGTGTTTTCGCTAGAATGTTTTGCAGTCACAAGTCACACACACAAAGTCGCACAAAGACAGCTGTATCACTGGCATAAAAGAAGATAGAGGAGAAGTTTGTCAGTGGCTTACACAAGGTCGAATCAAAGTCCAGTTTTTTTTTTTTTTACAGCTGACAAATCATTACTTTATGTTTCTCCAGATTTCATTTTGTTTGTGTTTGTCATACATCCGTGAGTTATAGATGTACTTCATGTCTTCTTATTTTGTATGCACCTTGTATGTTTTAAAGAGATCACAAGCAGTTTTCTTTGTAAGTATTGGCTTCACACAGACTCATACAGTTTGATTCTGGTTTGATTTAAAAAGCTTTGCTGTTTGGACTAAAAATCATTTATGTAATTCTTGTATTTGAATAACTAAAACATGAACCACATTTAACTTTACTTTTTTATTTTGAATTCAAAGTTTTCAAATAGTAAAGCATTCTCTGAGAGACTTAACAGCTGATCAAATCATGTTTCGATAAGGTTTTATAACACAAGAAGTCAAAATGTTACAAAAATATTCTTTTTTAGTGTAAAAACAGGACAAAACAGATGGATTTGGCTAAGAACTGTATCAGAGTTTTTTCGTTTTTTCTTCTGAGTTTAAAGACAAAATATAGTCCATACAGTCACCAATTACTATTTTAAGAAGAGGCTCAAGACCCACCTTTTAGGTCTGGCTTTTACATGACTTTAATAATTGCTTATGTCTTTTATTATTTATCTATTTATTAATGTATCTATTTTATTTATTTATTTTTTAAGGACTATTATTATTATGTTTTAATCATCTTACGTATATTATTTTTTGATTACTAATGTTGCTATTTCCTATTTTATTTTGATAGTTGTTATGTGATTATAATTTTTTATTCTGATGTTTTTTTACTCCTCTTGGGGATCCACTGTTCTGGGGCACCACCATCTTAACCTGTAGGGGGTGCTGTTGCTCCGGTGCCCGTTCTCATTGGGCTGGCTGGGGTCCCTCTCTGTGGCCTCTCTGTAGAGTGGGCCCTAGGCTGCTCTGTGTTGGGTGGGCACTGTGGTAATGACCCCCGTGGTCGGTCTGGACCTTGGAATGACTGGATCCCCATGATATCGTTTCCTCACAGCAGTACCAAGCCTGACCTTCTTTTAGCTGCAGTTCTTTGTGTGTTCAGGGTTCTACTGGGGGAACTGGGTGGGTGGAGGGAGGAATCTGGTGAGGGAGGGGTCCCATCTGTGTGTGATTGTCCTGTGTTTTCTGTTTTTAATCATTTTCATTTGTTATGATTATTTTATCTGCTTTTATGTTAAGCGCTTTGCGTTTTTAACTGAAATAAAAGGCACTATTTAAATAAAGAAAGAAAGTTTGAGTTTGACTTAATAAAACACCTTGGAAACACACCGTTAAGATTGTTTTTACCTCAGAGCAGCTCAAATTAGAGTCCAACTGCAGTCATCATTGATCACTTCATACAACATTTAATCAACCTCATAGTGAGTGCATTTAATATGAGACTCTCAAACATGGAACAAGATGTTCTCATGTAAACCTAGAACAAAATATAAGGAGTTTATGGCTCTCTGGGACATTCAATTTCTCTTTATTATTATTCAAAACAGCAGTTTGAACAACTGCATTGGTTTTACTTAACAAATGTTGTTTAGTGGTTTCGATCACACTGCAATTAAATTTACTATCATTTGTCAGAAACTAAACAGATTTTATACATAAATATTACATATGGAATAACACTATGGGAATATAGAAAAATAGTTGTTGATTAAAGCATGCAGCAAAACTGAGGAAGGTTTTTTTCAATGTTTAGTGCATCAATATCAAATCTGACCACAAGAGGGCAGCACTAAACTAAAATAAATTTATATCTGTCATCTCAAATCTTGTGAAATGATTTAAAACCAGTTCTTTAAAACACACAACTATAAATGATGCTAGGACTACAAAAACAATAAACAACTCACACACAAGTTGATCATTTGGAAAGAATATTCACCTATATTTACCTTAAAAAGAATATTATACACTTGTAATGATCCTTTGGAACAGATATAAACTTAAACTATTTTAGATTTTTTTTAATCAATTGATCGTCAATCACTACCTCCAAATTTGCGTTCTATCAAAAAGAAAATGGGATAATTTGCAAATTTCTTGTTGAGCCCAAAGTAAAGGAAAATAATTATTAACTGATTACCTTTTCAGGGATATTTTCTCTTCCAAACAGTTCTTGAAATTTTGTTGGTTTTAGAAGAAATGACAGTAGCCCACCTTTATTAAACATATAACTGTTTATTTATAATCTTTTTTCTGAGATTTCTTTTTTAATCTAAATAGGATTGATTTTTCATTTATTTCAGTTATGGCTGACAGTTGACAAGATTGTGGTTTTATTATTTTACTGATGCTGGAAAGATTTTCATTCACAAAAATAGATATGTAAAGACCAAAACCAGCTTTCACAAAGAGCCATGATTTGACCTTGACCTTGAAGCCTTTTCTAATCTTATATAAACCAACACCACAGAACTATACAATTTGGTAAAATATTGTAAAATTACCAAAAAAAATAACCTAGTATGTTTTTTTTTTTAATCAGTACTTGGTCTCTATAGTTTGTGTTTTTACTGTCATGTTTTTAAACTCCCATGTGTTTCAGAACTATTGATAACCCTGGTTTGATGCAGTGTAAACTGACCTAGAATTGTTGTTATGTAAAACGTTTTCAATAAAGGTTGAAGACAAAAAAGTATTTCGACTCCGCGAGCAGACCATAGAGCAGACATGCAGCATCGCCTGTGCCCGTTGGAAACGGATCATGCTTAGCCTACTTCTGATTTTAACAGAGGACCGTTTAGTTATGACGGAGTGTGTGTACTGCTTCCAAACGGTTTCCGGGGAGTTTATTGCATAAATCACGAAATTAAACAATTGCGGAACGAGAAGCCAGCACACCTGACATCCACCGTATGCGGGAATGGCAGCACCCCGTCAGATAAAAGGCATCCTGAAAAACAAGATCGCCGGTATCAACGTGAAATCGCTTTCCGAAGACATTCCCGGGGAGAACACAGAGGACGCCCCTGGACTCTCGGAAGATGACCAACAGTAAGTTTTCTTTTCAGCCATAATGAGAGGGTGTTGCCCTGGAGAGGGAAGCTAACGGCAGCTAACAAGTGTTAGCTCATAACTGAACGGCTAGCCAGAACTTTGGCGGTACTAGTAGAAACAGCCAGCAGAGTCGACTCTTTATATTAAAACTTTATCGCTCTTACTTGTTATCACATCACCTCTCTTCCGTATATATATTTATACAAACCGTGTTTTCCAAAGCTAAATGTCTACAGACGCCAACTGTCGTTCGTAGCTGCTCGACAGCTGAGCTAGCTAACGCTAAGAGTTTAACCTGTCATGATTTTTTCGTTTATTATGTATTTTGATATTATTACTAATTGGAATGTTTGCTTAAAACGTATGTTTCTTGAATCACAACACGGCCATTCTTGGTGAAGATTGGTAACGATTATTATTCTGCTAATAAAGAGTCATTACTTTGAGAATTGCATTTATTTTGAAATTCTCAGCAAAAAATTTATTTAAAAAGAAAAAGGATGCATGCGGTTTTCTTTTGCTCTGCTTTACTCTGTAGTAAAGCAAATAACCTAGGAACTCAATTGCAAAAATAAAACGGCTGATAATTAATTGTGAAAACTTCTGACATATGGAGACATCTGTACTTTATTTTTAAATTAGCGTTCTTTATATAAACGTGATTATTATGTTGTTAACTGGCAAAATCAATAAAAAAAACTGCTATCTTAAGTTGAGAAAATTGGGGAAATTGTTTTTTTAAATCTGTAAAAATGTCCATTTAGAAATGTTTGGAAAACCTTTTGTCCCTTCTTTCATCTGCTTTAAACTTTATTTTTCATTCAAATTTAGATGAAAAGAGCTTGATATGTAGTTTGACTGTCTGTCTGTTTGTATCTGCCAGTTCTGTTGCGCATTTTTGAACTTTGCCATTTAGATAGAATAGAATAAAACTTTATTGATCAAACAAAGGGGGGATTACCTTGTCACCAAATCTCGATATCAACAAACAGATAGAAAATAAGACTAAAAATGGACTTAAAAAATAATGACAATAATTATTATCCATTTACTTAATGGGTTGTTACTTTATGAAAAGCTATTTTCTGTATTTTTCCATTGAACTTGTCAATAAGTTCGGCCGTTGATGTGACATCAGAAGCGAATTGGGCGACTCTTTTATTACATGGAACAATGGCAGCTAACAGACGAAAATTTTTTGTTACAGGCTGAATCATAAATCGGGACAAATATAATTTTTTGGGATTAGCGTGGTCTCGCATCATGCCTTTTGTATTAGAACAACAAAAACAAGCAACAAGGTTGTTAGCCGGGTATTTTTAGCCACGGGTGTCACCTGAGAGGTGAACTGGAAGCTGTAAATAACTGGATGAATAAGTGTACCTGAAGCAAAAAAAAAGAAAAAAGTCACCACAGAGCTACATCGTCTCAAGGTGAACCCACAGTGTTTCACATGCCACCTTACTTTCATACATTTAGCCATTTCTGGTCAAAGCAGATCATGTCTTCCAGTCTGTTTTAACAGCTAGTAATAGGAAAATATTATAAATCAAAGCCTTTGGCTTCTTTTTAAATAGATAGCTTAAATATAAAAGTTGCTTTCATGTTTTACATGTCAATATTTTTAAGTCACTCTTGAACATAAACAAGACTCCAGCTAAATTTGTCAATCTTGAATCCTTGAATTTACATTTACTTGTGTTTTTTTTTTCTGGATTCAACAAAAAAGTACAGATCGGCTTTTTGTATCAGTAACTGGCCTTTCGAGAGCCGGATTATTTGCTGCTGATGTTGTTTTCCACTCTACTCCTGATTATACTGTCCCGGCGTATTAGTAAAAGTCAACAGAGGGAAATTAGGCCAGAAACGGGGAAAGATCTTCGTACCGTATTTCTTTTGGTTTTCTTTCCCCAGACGAGTAAATGCAGCATTTTTGTGAAGTTACTGAAACAGTCTGCATGAGGTCAGAAAGGAAAAATTGGTCTTGAAAAGATCCAGTGTGCAGCCAAATGCAAAATTCTCCAGTCCAAGTGGAGAGGATTGACCTCAATATAGGATGCTTTTGCTCTGAGCTCCAAAAGCCAGATGAGCTATAACTGTGTTTGGAGTCTGGGAATTGTATTTATCTGGACCAAATAAAGCCAATGCAACATTTTAGATCAATTTTCTTTATTTCTTATTGCTTCATAAAGCTTTCTTATTGCAAACATTATATTAGTGCAGTCAAACAGTATTTATCTGTTAATGTAATGGCTACTAAAAAAATACATAAAACAATACGCTTTGACGCAATAACAGTGCAAAAACATGTATTTTACAAGATCCTGCACTTTCATGATGTTCTGGTACAAATTCATCACAGAATGTCTAGTTCTAATAATGATTCTGTATATTTAAAAAATACACTTCATTTTTTAGGTTGTCTGCTTCATTTGTTTTTCATTTTTTAAACATTTTTCTTTCATCTATTTGTTCCGTCTCCAGAAGATATGTTGATGCACAAACTATCAAAAAGTCAGATTTCCTGCCAGAACCTCAATCTTTGTCGTCTGAGCTCTGCTTATTTCTATTAGATGTTTTTTTTTTAATCCTCCCTTTGTATGAGAGTATTTGGAAAAGTGAAAAGAGAATTGTTAAGAAAAATGTGAGTTAAATAAATATTGAATGCATGTTTTCAATGTTAGAGTAGGAAGTTTGTATTTGACAGTTTTCTTTTGCACTGTCGGTCCGTGCAAAGCAATCAGGGCCACCAAGGACTACTGCTTATTGTTAACCGTCAATCACTTAAATCAACATTAACTGAGTATGACGTCCCCATGTGGTCATGAATAATGAACAAAGGCTTCCATGAAACTCAAGCTCTCTGCAAGCAGCATCCTGGCTCTCCTGTGGAGAGTTTGACAGGCAATGGCTGTCCATGTGCTTGACAGGAAGGCTTCTTACTCCACTTGGTCATTTAATATTATTTTGATTTCTTTTTAACCAATTATTTTCTTTTAACTAAATATCCTGTAAAAATGCAAAGGTTTCACATCTTTTTGTCTGGGTTACTGTTCATCTTTCACATGCAGTTGCTGAGTTTTTGTTTTTTTTGACAGACGCTGTGAGTTTTAGAGATTGTTTTAGTTCTGAGCACAGCTGGATTTAACGCTAACCTTTGTAATGGTTCGCTGCTTTCTAAGGATTAACCAGTGAGGGGGGGGGATTTTTCCACATGTTGAGTGAACATGAAGAGTTCAAAAATTGCAAAACACGTTAAGAATAGATGAGAGAAAAAAACACACGCTTATATAAAACATAGGATCAGAATGTGAGAATAAAAATAGCTTTTGAGTAGCTTAAGGCTACTATATTGGGTGATTCTTAAAAGAGTAGTTTAAAAGAGAGTTTGTGGGGATTTCTGTTTTTGTTTTTCCAAAGAAAATTGATGAAAGCAAAAAGCCAACTGGAAGGTATCTGTCAAATTAGTTTTTTTGGGTTCATTTTTCAGAAACGGGGTTCTTTGCATTTGTTTTCTTATCATTCCTGGAGGATTGCAAATGCATCAAAGTGACAAACGTCGTTGCTGCCTGCGTGAACGGCCTCTTTGCTGGATGCTTTGAATGCAGCGAGGCCGGACTTGTCCCCGCTGTCTTCTCACTTTGGCACCTGATAGTGCGGCCCAGCTCAAAAGTGGTGATGCACTCTATTTAATGAGTTTTCCTCAAGCGTTTTGTTTCCAGCTGTTAACCACTCTGGATGGGTGGTAATCGTTACGGAAGAGTAGAAGCTCTATATTTGGTGTACGCTAGTAGTACATGCTCTTTCTGCCTACTGGCCTTTGCATTGGAGAGGCAGCTGCTTCATCACAGTAAATGTTTTTGTGATGAACTGCTCTGCATGAATGGAAGGGAAGGCCGGTTCTAGTTTGTCTCTAAAATATATAAAAACACAGCATGTGTGAAGCACTAACTAACTTCACTAACTTTTTAGTCATTCCTATCAATTATTAACCTAATTTACAATATGGATCAAACTTCAATACGTTCCCGATTGTGTTTTTTTTCTTTTGTGTTTCTGCCTTTTTAAATGCAAAACAAACAAAGCTGTAAATGTTGAGCCAGTTGCTGTTAGGAAAGATGTTCTGTCCTCCTCTTGGCTTGTTTAAAAAGAGATTTCTTGAACTGCTTTTGTCATCGTGACTGTCTGTATCTGGTGTTGCAGGTTTTTCAGCAGCAGGCGGTAGATTTGGCATCTCTGTTCAACCTCCCACTGCCTTCCCGTCTCCCGTGACACCTGACCTTTTCTATAAACAGGGTCAGGGATGATGATGTTTATGTAGAGTTGGTTTTTGTGTGCTTTTCAAACACCCCTTGTGGCTTTTTTTTTAAAAAAAATATGGAAAACCTCACAAAAACAACTTTTCTACTATTCTGAAAGTCCCTCCTCTGATTTTTAGCTTTAGTGTCACATCCTGAAATTTGTTAGTAATAAAGCACGACAGCCCAAGTGAGAAGTGGGCCACATCTAGTCCCAGATTGTATCTTGGTCGATCTCCTCCCTGGAGGAATCTTTGGAGATTTGCGGCTTTTGCTCACTGGTCCAGTTTCAATGTCTTCTCCTTCACCAAACTTCCTGCTGTGTTGATGTCTCTGCAGGAAGAAATCCCAGAAATGGGATGAGATGAACATCCTGGCAACATACCATCCAGCTGACAAAGATTATGGCCTCATGAAGATAGATGAGCCCAGCACGCCATACAACAGGTGAACCGCTTCTCTTTGACCATGACAACCATTACGTCTCGTCTGATTTCAGAGTAAATCATAGAGATTATTATTTTACTCTCAAAATAACTTTTCAGGATTTCACATTTTAAATGAAATTGACATTTAAGATGACAAGCGGGCACACACATTTTAAATCTAAATAACTAATAGAGAACACTTTCAGTTTTTCACGGAATAATCCAATGATTGTTCTCACTGCATTTTGCAAAGTTTAATTTTAAATTTTAATCCTTGTTTTGCTCTCGCTAACCCAGCAACGGTGAAGAATAAACGGTAAACAAATCTAAAGATAAATACAGAAAGGAAAATGGAGTTTGAGTTGTTTTAACAGGGAACAGAAACTCAAACAGACGGAGCATCAGATTGGAAATTTATTATAACATATTTTTAATCTGACTTCAATAATTCATTTTATAAAGAATAAAAGCCTTAATCAGATTGATCTGACACAAAAGTCCCCACTTTAGCGTCAATGAAAGAGAGGAGCAGTAACCTTAAAAATGTCTGGAGGGTTATGGATTTGTGTCCACACAGCAGTCCTAACTTAGGCTGCTGTCTCACCTTGATTTAGGTGGTTCTCCTTCCTGCCCTCATTTGACCCTCGGATCCCTTTCTCTCCCCCCTTTTATTCCTGCTGTCAACGTTTCACGGCTGCTTCTATTTCAGGATGGTCGGGGAAGACGAGGATGAAGGGGCGCTGAGCGACTCTGACGGCCAAAGTGGACTCGCAGCGGAAGACCTCGCATCAAAGTAAGAAAGAAACAAAAAGGGAAATAACCACAAAGTTTGAGGTTTTTCTGAAGGTTACCTGGAAAGCAGAGCATGTCCTTCTGTAATATTCATGCAATAATACACTTAATTAATTCAACTACAGTATAACATTTAAGCAAAAAAAAGTTATCATATACCGCTACTCTTTATTACATTTTTACCCCAAAATTAATATTTTCCTTGATGGCGCTTTTTTATTTACTTTTTTAGATTTTTTTTGTACTTTTTTAAAATCCAAAAATTTGAAGAGCTTTTGTTTAAACTTGCATGACATGAAGATGTTATGTGTGACTTATAAATGTTTGTTTGACATATTTGCACATAACATGCTGGGTTTTTTTTTCTGCATCGTCTGTGTTTGATTTTATGTTTTTCCTATAGGATTTCTGCATTTAGCGGCACAAAACCTCTGGGTTTTATGTTTTTAAATGAAAGACTGAGCGTCCCATCAGCCTTGCATTAAAAAAGTGCTTTCAAAGCATATCTGCAAACCAGAGAGTTCGCTTGAATGATGCTTGATTATGCGTAAAGACCCACTCTGATGAAGATGGTGGTTTTAACTTGTTCTGTGGCATTTTTCTCATGATGGAGGACATAGGCTTAAAATACCATTTCTGAGTGTTGTGTAAATTGTTGTGGACCAGGAGCAGACCAAAAAAAGCTGTTGAAAAAAGCTTATAGTTACAACTTAGAAGCTACAAATTCCCTGCTCCACTCCATTCCTATTCATCCGCCTGTAGACGACTAGATCCAAATACGTCTTTGTTTTCCTCGTCTGCGCTGGCTTCTGGCTCCAAACTGTATGGCTGGATGGTTCCAGTACTGCTCGCCATTTTGGTTGTACCAGTTGTGTGGGGCTGCAAACGAGCATGTAGGATGACGGGAAGTGGGGTGCAGTCCCGCCCACAACTCAGAGGCAAATTTGTAATAATCTGCTGCAGCTCTGCAGAAACTGTCCTAGAAAAACTACACAACACTTTTAAAATGGATCAGAAGATGATCTGAGTGGGATTTTAATGCAGAGTTATGCTTAATTCTATTTTCAATCTCAACCCTGACAGGGTGTTTTATTAATTAAGCTGCATTTTGTGATATTTTTACTGCATTCAGTAAAACCCATCTTAGCTAAATACCAACATGAAGTTTTCTGTTACATAAAAGAGCCTAAAATTAGGTTAAACAAGAAGTTCTGCTGCTTTAAGCAGACACGAAGGGAGCTGGGGGAGCGTTCAGCTCTCGACTATTGTGTTGACATGAGCGTGCTGATGTTGGGACGGCATCAGTCTGAGCGTATGAATGCGTGTTGCAGAGAGAGCTGGGTTTAGCCTCAGGCTTGTGAGTCAATTAGTTTCCTTTGTTTGCTTCTGTGCCTTTTAAATGTTTTATCATAAACCCTCTGGACTGTATTGTACAACAGCTGCTGTCTTTCCCCTTTTTCTCCTATTTTGTCTTTGCAGTTGACTCTTTTGTACTTTTCTCTCCATGATGGTTTTTCTTTGGCCTCCTTCATTCAATACATCGTTGCCTGTCACTCTAAAACTGCAGGCAAATATTAATTCTCCTCCCGGGCTAGATTATGCCAGCTGGTTGGTTGGACAGTTAATTGGAGCTTCCCTAAAGTAGTTCACATGCTCAATCACTTCCACTGAGCGGCAAACCTGTATTCATTTTGCACAGCACCCTTTTATTGGGTGGAATAGTAGATTTTGATTTCCTCTCATGTCGTAGGCCCACTCACTCACACATGAACTCCAGTTATTCTGCCTGTTTTCTCTCTTAATACCTCCCCATCTGTGCTCCTTGCGTACAGATCTCTTTAGCGAGCCTTTTTTAAAATCCTACTACAATGACTTGCACAGGATTAGTGGATCATCCCTGACCTCTGCAGGTCTGTGCGCTAAAAGGTGTTCAAACAATCTAGGCTTCCTACCATAGTTGTCTTGTCTTCGTTTCCGCAGGCTGGCATCAAGTGACACCCTAGAACCTCGCTTTTTGAAAGAAGAAGAAGAGGAGGAGGAGAGCAGTGAGGAGGAGGAAGAGGACCTTACTCCTGAAGAATTGGGTAACTCCTTTGAGACGTCTTTTGATTTTTGCACAATGCCTTCAGCAGAACAGGATCTGCGGAACATTTTGAGAAGTGCGTGCATCAGGACAGAAATTCCTTCCGTTTTGGACAATGCTGTTTTATATTGTTTTTTTCTGTTAAAATTGATATTTTTCCGGATTTAAAACTGCACATTTAAAGTTGAATTCAACTGTGAGAGTTATTAAAGCATAATTATGACTTGAAATGAGCCTTACCAGCTTCCTTACAACAGTAGAGCCAGTTAAACCTGAATCGAGCAGAATAAGTGTAAAACACTGAGACAAATGAAACTCACCTGTGGATTTGATCTGTGTGAGCCTTTGAAGAGTCTGCATGCTGTAATTAAAACTAATCAGGGTTTCCATGACAACGACACCAGATAGGATGCTTACTAAAACGGAGAAAGTCCAGCAGGGTGGAGACCTTTGACCTTGAAGACTTTCTGTTTGTGGATAAGGAGGAACAAAGGTTACTTTGAGCTTTGTGAAGCTGGTCTGATCTCATGAATGAATCTCATGGAAGAGCTCAGATCTTGACTTTTGTGTTGCATGATTTCTTTTCAGAGGTTTTTTTTTTTTTTAAATTTGACTGTGGATGTTTCTCTTAAGTTAGTAAACCACAGATGGATAAGAATTTAAAGATGATGAACAGAGGAAAAAAGACAGGAACTATTTCAAAATGCACCATTTGAAGCAAGCATCCAAAACTCTCAAAGGTTTGATATCAGGGTGCTATACACTGATCTAAAACATGGTCCTAATTTGAGAGATGCACACTTTTGACCTTTTTAATCAGCTAATCATGTTTGTTTCCCTCTGCAGCCAAAAAGAAGCATTTTCAAATGATGAGGAAGATGCACTACAACGAAGGCCTGAACATAAAGCTGGCTCGCCAACTTATCGCCAGTGAGCTAGAAGAGGACGAAGATGAGGATGAAGAAATGAGGGATGACACAGAGGAAACAGAAGAGATCAGTGTTGACCCCCCACAGGATGGTGAGTACCAATGGGATTGTGGGTGACTGGTTTTGACCGTTTTCAGTGGAAAACATTTTTCACTGCAGCGGCTTTAATTGCAGCTCTCTGTGGGTGGATGGATGCAGCATCAAGGTCTAAAAAGGGAACGATTTGTTTAAAATCTCCATTTTTAGAGGGTAAAAAAAAAAGATCCTTCATGAATAGAGTCACAGATCATCTCATATGTCAAAATTAGTAATAGTTAGTTATTTATTTAAAAAACACCAAAAATCACCTTTTTTACATGTTCTGTTGAATCTTGTTTGCCGTCTAAAAAATAAAGTTTTTAATTATTTTGTTGTCATCTGTATCTATAATAAAACATAAAACAAAGCATGTCTATTGGGGGGGGGTCACATGGATGTAGTTTGTGGGCCAAACTTCTTATTTCTTTGTCACAGCAATCATGGTTAAGCATGTTATATTTTTGTTTTATAATTTCTAAAACTCGAGAAATTTCCATTTTCATCAATGTACAGGCGGCTGCTTTGCCTTTTTCCCTCCATTCTTTTATTTTATTTTTGTCATAAGAACCTGAAATGAAATCCTAAGAAGTTATCCATCGTAAGCTCTTTCTCTTGTTTGTCTTCATTTTCAGTCGATAGATGGTTTTGTAGCCACATTTAGCCTTTCACCTGTCCTACTGGCAGGATCAAACATCAGAAACATACCCATCTATGTCTAATCTATCTTGTGTGATTCTCTGCTCCTCAGCGGACTCTTTGGACTCGTAAATGAAGATCCCTGTTCCCAATTGAGACCCAGTTCGACTCAGTCACTGCTGTTTTCAGCGCTGAGCCAAACAGCAAACACCTCTTCTGTACCCACATGGCATCTTTCAATAGCCAAGTAACATATCTGTAAGCTAACGTGTCTCCTCTATTTTTCAATATAACCTTCAGAAACTGCTTTTTATCAATAACAACGTGGAGGTTGCTTGTCCTTCTTTGCTCACCTCTTCTGGACTGATGTTGCACTGCAGAACATGTGATCCTGATTCCACAAGGAGGATCAAGGCCTTCAAAATAAAATAAAAATTAAAAAAAAGGCAAAGATTTTATGGGATAATTATTACTCTAGTTTAGCTCAATCAGCACGTCAGCCCTGGAAAAGGCCAGGGGAAACCCCACAACATAACTGAGGCATGACAGCAGTGTTGTTCTTGGCTTCATATCTGATTTTTTTTTCCCTTTCCCCTTGAATATTGTGTAACTTTTGCTCTAAGGCCTGCCCTTCTGGTGCATTTGATTATCACCAAAAGAAGTTTATTTCCTTCTGAAATCATTTTATGCTGTTAACAATCTTACCGTTATCTTATATTGGCATGGTAAAAAAGATTAGGTTTCAACATATTTAGTCCCAAATTTCAAACTGTATAATCCCCTAAATAAAATGCTGCCTTACAAATAAAACTATTTTAATCTGCTTGACTTGTTTGTTGCCCTGCAGTGGTTCTCAATAAAAAAACAGAAAAAGTCTTAATACATATTAAGAGATCTCTGATGTTTTTTAATAACATCAACTATTAATGTCCAGGTTTCTACAGTGAGGAATTGATTTGATGTTAGTTTTTAACCCCTTCCTGCACCATCGTTTAAAAATAACTATTTCATTCTGGGTAGGCATCACCCCCTCAGCCAGCTTTAGTTCTTAAATACAAATCATTTAAAAAAAAACAAAAAAAAAACATCCTTTCCAAATTTTTCACATTTGTATCATACTGCTATAACATTTATTTTCATACTACTTATAACCTTTCTTAAAGAATACTAGTGACAAAATCTTTTGTTTCCTGTTATTTTCGTTTCAAATATCATAGGAGACACTGTACGGATGTATTGCTGCTGGGGTTTGTTATGCGCTACTGATCAAACCTTTGACAAAGAAGAAACCGGCAGGTTTTGTGCTGGTTCTTAGGCCTTTCATCCCATTTGAGTTCATCCAGACAGACGGTGTTTGGAGGTGTGTAGAGGATGCAGCGTCTCTCACCTGACTTCATTTGGGTGAAGGATGCTGCTAGAAGAAGTCATGGAAAGAAGCATGAATTGATGCTACTGAAATACTTTACAGTGGATGCTAGCAGAGACCACTAGAGCTAGAAGCGCGTCAAGGATTTCTTTATCTTAATTTAATTGTTTTTGCACTGTTTGGAAATCCTACAAGTGTTAAGTCTATACATGTACTGAATGAAAAGTGTGCATAAAGCGTGTGTATTTTTCCTGTTCATTTCTGTCATTTACCTTTAACTCTTTCATTTTGCCCCGTTTTCAGAATCATTGAGGTTTATATTATAGAAAGATGGATAACAACCAACAAATTGACTTTGGGTAATATGCGTTATTTTTGTTCAAATGAGGTAAAGGAAACTTTATTGAAATTGTGTAAAGGAAACATCAAACCCACAAATGGTTTTCCTTTTCTTCTGCCTATATATATATATATATATATACACGTGTGTATTTATATATAGTCAGAAACCGTGACTGCATTTGTCCTGATGTAGTTTTCCTTCTTAATTATTATACTAGTTGGAACAGGGACTGATGTTATCACCCTGTAGGTGGTTATTACCTGTCAAATGTGCCTCTAATGTATTTACTTACATGTGTGTAAAGTAAGGAAGTCTATCATACAGAGTAATTTTTTGCCTCTTGTCTCCTTGTTTTACATCATTTTGGTCCTTTTTGGCTTGTTTTTCTAAGCATGATAGACTGTTAGGCAGCCCTATGACGATGCTCAATGTCTCAAGATGTCAAAACAGTGGGAGTGTCCAAGCCATGTTTCTTTTTCTTTCCCTCTTTTGTATTTCCAGTTTGCATGTTCTTAATCATCCAAATGTTTGTATTGATTTGTTTTTTGCCTACTGTCATTAAAAAGAAGTTCTTAGAATGTACTGTGGTCAGATTTTATGTTTTTTTTGCGGAATTAAAAAAAGAAATGGAAGTCATAATTATTGAGAGAGAGAAAAAATGTGCGCAGTTGGGTCTAAAATAAAATCTGATATGATCTAAAATTTAAAAAGAGCTCAACCTCGTTGGTTAAAGAAAACAGAAAGGGATGTGTTTATTAAGCTAAACGTCATAATTATTTGATCTTAATAATTAATTTGTTGACTTTTGTGCTGTAGATCTGCAGTTTAAATTCAATTTTATCATCACATAAATAATTTCTTCGTTTTGATAATTCTTGTACAATTTCTTTAAGCGTAAATTAATCAAGTCAACAACCTAAAAATGTGTGTGTGGATCTAAAGGATCTAAACTAAACATTCAACTTTTCACAGACTAAAGCAAAATACCAAAATGTAAATTAAGACCATTTACAAACATAACATTCAAAATGATGAAAACATAACTCAATCTCTTATAACGAGTCATTTTTCATGTATAGAATTTTTTAATTTTCTTTCATCAGTTTTATTTGTAAAAATCTTTTTATAAGGCATTTGAATTGTAAAGCTTTGATTTTATTGAATTTTTATACCATACATATCAGCACTGTCAAAAATGCATTGTGATGTGTGCAATGTGATTTAAAAGAAAAGTACAAATACAAAATGCAAAAAAAAAAGTCCCTATAAAACACAAGTAACCCAGCAAGGACATTAACACAGAAGTATTTTTCCCCATTCGTAAAGATTTTTGAATGATTGAAAGTAAATGGTTGTGTTAAACATTTTGCACTGCTTATAACAGACTAATCCACTAAAGTCAAGAGTACTTGGCCAGTAATAATCAACTTGTATTTTACTTTTAAGTTTGAACCTTTGTATTTGAAGTTTCCCAGCTATTTACACGTTTGCGCCACCAGATGGCGCTGCACAACTACACATTTTCTTTTGCCTGAGGTATTCCCGTTTAATTCTGGGGTGAAGCCGTGGATCTTGTTCTTAGAGATTATCCTGCTTGTTTACTTTCGTGTGTTGTTTACATCTAAGACTAAACCTGTCACCTGGTGTCTCTGACAGCTGTGCGGACATGCTTTTCAGTACTCGTGGAGAATACATTTTCTTGTAGTTTTTGGGGCCCAAACCAATCCTCTTAAGGCGTCTTTATAATGAAGATGAATGAATCAGCGCGATGGGGTTATGAATGCATAATGTATTCAGAATGCTGGGCAATTCCAAAGGATCAAGACGCTCCTTTCAAGTGACACAAAGATCGTCTACTGAAAGACAGATGTTTGCGTGGTTAAACTTTTAAGCACAACCGATTTAAAGATACTGGATAATGGTTGTAAAGTTTTACTTATCGAATACAAACATCTTATACTTCAAGATCCACTTTAGCTTTACCAAGTAGACAAACCAAATATGCACCTTCTGTTTAAAAAGAAAAAAACCAGCAGTTAACCAATTTAATTTAAAAGTTGTTTTTTGGGTATATTTTTAACTTTTTTTCTGCATCAGAAAACTACAGTTTTTTATACTATAAAATAAATCGAGCCAACAAAATGTTGAATGAAATACAATATTGACAATATGATAAGTCTTGGACATATAAATTTGAGCACCGGATAAATTTGACTATAGTACAACTGAGAGGCAATGTGGTTTATTTAAAAATGTAAAACAAATTTGATGGTCTTTTTTGTAAATCGATTTTTAATAGAAATTGACCCTTTCCAGACGTTTGCTGTGGTATGTAAAGACTGAATCGATTACATTTGGCACGTGCCTGTCGGTTCGTGAGCATTGTCTTCCTCTTACAGTAGACGATCTTTGTGTGGAGCTGTTGGAGAAAAGCTCCTCTCCCGCTGGCTGCAATGACCGAGCGACTGGACCATACTTTCTGTTTCCACATATGTGCGTGAGGCAGTTTCGGTTTTTTTGGGAGGCTTTCGGACGTTAAGAGCAGCGTAGTTTATGAACCCCGAGCTTTTTTAGTGGTCGGTGCTGGCCTCTGAGGCTAGCTGGCTTTCCGTAGAGTGAAGCCAGCTGGTCGGACGGGGGAACGGGTGCTAGCATACGGGCTAATTAGCCAGAAAGACTGAGCCTGGATTACTGTGTTGTATGATCAAGGGAAGCGCAGCTCTGCGGCTTCTGTCACTGCGGTAACTATGAAGATAACGGTGGATTTTGAGGAATGTCTCAAAGACTCTCCACGGTTCAGGTGAGTGTTTACAACTGGACTTTCCCTCCTCTTTTGTGGGCTACACTTTTCTATTCCTGGGGGGGGGAAGTGTCCGTGAGGCTCCAGTTCTTCTTCTTGCACGCCTTAAAATCAACAAACCAGAGACCATTCGTTCGTTGGCAGCAAATTTTTCTATTTTAGTCTCTTAAGAACAAAGAAGCTGGATCTGTCTAAGGAGCCTGCTGCTGGAATCCAAACACAAACTCACAAGAGTTTGATGACCGGAAAAAGGTCCCACTGCTGTTTTTTTAATGTATAAATTATGTAAAGATAGGAAAATACATTAAAAATGAATGCTGGAAATTACAGCAGCCATTCTCTTGCCTGACAGAACATGATACTTTTGTCCTCTCCTTTTTTTTGGATGGCTCATTCATCCCTCCAACAGTCTGTAGGGTTGGATCAGACTAAAATGTCAGATTGCTTCATTTCTTTTTAAAGTAATTTTTGCTTTTCAACAATGTAAATGTCTGCTATACACTGCAGTCCTTTGATTCACCCCCATTTTTAATGAAAAAAATAGGTTAAATAGCTAATAAAAAAAAATACCATTGAATTTTTTAAATAAAAATTAGGCTGAAAGAAACTATTTTGTTTATTTTTTGGTTGTTAAAAGATTAACTTGTGTACAAATCAACACAATAGTCTTAATTTATTTAGAATTATGCTTAAGAAAATGTAATATTTAGAATTCTCATACTATATGCATAATTATTTTGACATAAAACAGAAGTAGTTGAAAAGCTTTACTCAAATACTCAATAACTACATTATTAGTGCTAAAGTTCATAAGTGTTATCCTTGCAATCAAAAGTAACTATTTAATGGCTTATGATATTTGCATTAAGGCTTATATGTGACAAATGTAAGTTTTCTTTGCAAAACACAAGTTTTTGAAGTCCCACTCTGATCATCTTTTGATCTATTGTAAAAGCAACCCCAGTGGTCTTTTAAATATGATTATGCCTTTTTTTAAACCCAAAACATATTATTTCTTGGACATAGTTTCTGCAGAGCGCCAGGAGTTCATTCGAATAATGGATTGGGTTTCCTTTTTGTGCTATTCCAGATGCTTAAAGCGCTTACAATGTGTATCCATTATTCATTCACTTCTCATTCATACTTGGTGATGGTAAGTGACTGATGTAGCCTCAGCTGCCCCGGGGCAGACTGACAGAGGCGTGGCTGCCGGTGCGTGCCTGCGGCCCCTTTGACCATCACCATTCAAACACCAGTGGAGCTGCAGTGGAGGCAGAGAGGGTGAAGTGTCCACTGCCTCACCTCTGAGTTGTAGCTGAACCTGTTGGCGCAGAGTAAGCCTGCCACTCAAACAACATCTCTACGTCTGCTCTTGATTTACAACAATTTAAATGAAGAAATACTCTGAAATGCAATTTCAAGCTTAATTTTCTTTCATGTATTGTTCTCCATCATTAGAAAAAATGCCACAGGAACATGTTAAAATGTTCATTTGAGTGGTTCTTTCACATTTTCTTCAGCCCTAATAACCCCATCATGGATTTATGTAGAAAACATGTTTTCAATATAATTTTCAGGACTTTTAACAATAAGATCCAGTGGTTGCAGTTAATGTAATAAATTCATGACAGCTCAGCTTTTCTGGTCATTTCAACACCCATAACAGCTTTTTTCTTTCACTTCTGCAAGCCCATAAGAGGTGTAAAGTGAGATGTTTGTGCTTCACTCCCATCAGTCACTTTGTATTCCCTGGTGTTTTGAAAAAAGCATCTCTCTTTTTTCCCCCCCTTCTCCTTGCCCCCACACTGCGCTGCTACAACATCTTTTCCCAACAAACGAGGAACAGATGTTCAAAAGCCGTAGAAAAATGGAGTCCTCTTTTTATGAAGGCATTTCCTTTAGGATCATATTCAGTGGGTTGAAGAAAAGGCCCCTTCCCAGTCTGTTGACGTGCACGCCACAGTCTTCCCTGGCCTGTGTCAGATGATCGGTATGCAAGGTGTTGGCACAAACTGGTCCTTTGCTTCTAAAGTTGTTTTTTTTCTGTTACTATAATGTGTGAGTGTATGTTTGGTTGTGGATAGCAGGACTGAGTCATTGCGGCACAGTTTGAAACATGACTGTATCATCAACGGAGCTTTTTAAACAAAGACAGGAAACAAGATTAGCAGGGGGCTAGGGCTGCTCACAGGATCTTTTAAACATGGATTTTCTTCTTCTTTATAACCTCTTATGTCTTTAAACTCTATAGTTCTCCTATAACACGTTCAATTTTAAACAATTATGTCTTCCTTGAAATAAAACATAAATGAGTTGTGAGGTGATTGTTGTATGAAGATAATTCAGACGGCAATTCTCTAGCAAACTTGTTTTCTTTTTTATAGATGTTCTTTTTTCATTTATATATTTAATTTATTATGTAATTCATTTTCTATACTTCGAGATTTAATAGTTCATATATTATTTAAATGTTTTTATAGTCGTTTGCTTTTCATCAAAGGTGCACCAATTCTTTTTTATAGATAAGATATAAAGGCATATAGTATTGTTTACATAAATTGAATTATTTCTTCTTTATTACTATGACACTGCCAAGTGTTGCCAGTGTTTTATACTTTTTAAAAAATGTACTGAGCTCATGGAAAAAAGATCAATGTGCAGGTTGGTCAAATTTGATTTAACAGAACAGATGTTAAGGTTTTAAAGAACAAAATCTAGAGAAACTTCAATATATATACCAAAACCGTGAAAGGTCTGATGAACTGCCATGCCTTTTTGCTCACACTATTGTTTAGTGTATTTTGAAACAAAGAATTGACTCTACTTGGCATGATCTTCAATATTTATTAACAGTTGGTTATTCAAGGCTAACTAATTCAAGGATTTGAAGTATTGAGGGTCAACAGTCCAGAGTAATAGAGAGTGTGGAAAACAAGTGAAGTGAGTGCATGCAGGTTGTAATGGGTGGAGAAAAGTGTCAGGTGTGATGCAAGAGTTTCAGCTCAAATGAAAGGAAAGGTGCACTAAACTGTGGTGAGAGCAGCCATGTTGTCGGGCCTAGAGACAGTGGCACCGATGAAAAGACAGGAAGCAGAGCTGGAGGCAGCAGAGATGAAGATGCTGAGGTTCTCTTTGGGAGTGACCAGGATGTGACAGCACATGTTGGAGGTTTTGGAGACAAAGTCAGAGAGGCCAGACTGAGATGGTCAGACATGTCCAGAGGAGAGACGGTGAATATATTGGTAGGTGGATGCTGGTTCCACAGCTGCCAAGAAAGAGGTCTGGAAGGAAGACCAAAGAGGTTTATGGATGCAATGAAAGAAGACATGCAGGTAGCTGGTGTTAGAGGAGAGGATGGAGAAGACAGGGTTAGATTGAGGAAGCTGATTCGCTGCTGCATAACCCTGAAGGAAAAAGCCGAAAGGAAAATAATAATAAAATTTATAAGGTTATTCAAGGCTATAATTGAGGAAATACTCTCTGAACAGTATTTATAATCTTTTGGCTATAGGGTCAGTTCTAAAATGTCCAAAAAAAACATTGACTAGTCAAGTAATTTATGCTTATGTTAATGCTTCAACTTTATGTTGTTGTGTTAAAAAAATTTCCAATGCAGAGTTCAACCGTGACTCCGTTTCACATTAACAGTTATGGTTATTTATTGATTGTCAAGTTTTGTTACGTTGTTCTCTCATTTGTAAAACCTGCCTTGCATACCTGCATCCAATGATGTAACTCTTTTTTTATTTTTTATTTTTTTTATCTGATATGAATTGTATAGGACAAAAGGAGAAAAATACCTGAAAAAGAGCAGACTTGAGCAAGGAAAATAAGCTTAAGATTGGTATTCAGAATTTAAGAAATGTCCTCTGATTCACTGTTACTTTCCTCTACTTGTTTGAATGGAGAAATGAAAGATTCACGATATGTTTCAAGATTCTATGTTTTACCTGATCAGTGGCTTAATTTGGACAAAAACAAAACAAGCACAGTAACACTTAAATAAAACTATTGATTAAATTAAATCGGTTAGACAAAATGTACGATGTGCAACACTGCAACACTTTGTTTCACACAGTTGCTGAATTTAACAACTAATTTATTTCAATTAAATGTAACCACCAGTCCTCTGAAGCAGCCCCTTAGAAGCAAGAAATCACCTCAAAGCTATGATCATTTATTTTTTATTTTTTAAATATACACTGTATTACCAAAAGTACAGTATTTACTCGCCCATCCAAATAATCAGAATCAGGTGTTCTTACCATTTGGCCTGGGTACAGATGTATAAAATCAAGTACTCAGGCATGCAGGCTGTTATTTTTATAAACATTTATGAAAGAATGGGCCGCTCCCAGGAGCGTAGTGAATTCCAGCCTGGAACTGTTACTGGATGCCACCTGTGCAACAAATCCAGTGGTGAAATTTCCTAAATATTCTTGTCAGCTCTATCATAAAAAAAGTTTGGGAACAACAGCAACTCAGGCACAAAGTGGTAGACCATGTAAACTGATGGAGAGAGTTTAGCGGATGCTGAAGAGGTCGCTGACATTCTGCACAGTTAATTGCTACAGAGCTCCAAACTTCCTGTGACCTTCAGATTAGCCAGAGTGCAGTACACAGAGAGCTTTATAGAATGGGTTTCCATGGTCGAGCAGCTGCATCCAAGACACACATGACCGAGTGGAATGCCAAGTGTCGGATGCAGTGGTTTACCAGTGCACAAGAAAGGTCAATAGGACATGGATGACAGAGTCTGATGTGGATGAATTTGACTGGCCTGCATAGAGTCCTGACCTCAACCTGATAGAACACCTTTGGGATGAATTAAAAGCAGAGACTTAGAGCCAAGCCCTCTCCACCAACATCAGTGTGTGACCTCACCAATGCGCTTTTGGTTAAAATTCCAATGAACACTCCTGAACTTTGTGGACAGCCTTCCCAGAAGAGTTAAAGATGTAATAGCTGAAAAAGGTGGACCAACATCATATTGAACTCTATGGATTATATGTGAGTCCAGGCAGGTGAGCGAATACTTTTGGTAATATATGGAGGTGACAACATATGTAAAAGAACCACAACTGATAAAGTGTTTTTGTTTTTAACATGTTCCTGTGGCCTTTTTGTAATTATAGAGGACATGCATAAAAAAAAACATTTGGGAGTAAGACTGTGTTTTTTAGTATTTTTTTTTTCAAACTGATGGGATCAGGAGCAGAAAAAAAAGTTTGTATTGAAAATAGCTTTTTTGTTGCTTAGAAAATACGCTGGGCGGGTCACAGGTTCCCTTCTCTGCGCCATTCTGATGCAACCACTTGCAGACAAACATGTCCATGTAGGTCTTGGTTTTCCTAGTCCAATCCTAGTCCAACTGAATGGCTGAATAGCTCCAACATTGCTCACCATTTTTGGTGCGCTGGTAAATGCCATATATGTTTGTACCTTCCTGGAAAACCCAAAGCGCTTTACAGTGACAGTCCCATTTACCCATTCACACACATTCACACACTGATCGCAGCTCTGCTGCCGAACACTGGCGCCGACCTTCCACCAGAGGCTAGGTGGGGTGCATCCAAGGACACTTCAACATATGGGGAGGCAACCTGCAATCTTCCGATCAGACTGCCCTACCGCTGCACCACGGCCCATCTCATGTGAGGTTGGGGCTGTAAAAGGCTGTAAGCTAGCGAGATAGTGTTAGCAGAGAGCTCTCAGCAACAGCAACTCAGAGGCCAATTTCTAATGAACTGCTGCTGCTCTGCAGAAACAGCTTTTTTGATTTGGGCTAAAAACGGAATAATCATAATTAAAAAAAACACAGGGAACTTATTTAAAAGATCTCAAAAGATGCAAATCTCAAAGAAGGGACTCTTCAAAGTTTAAAACTAAACATATCTCATCATATTTGGCTTTATTATTCATCAGTCATGCTGATATTGTAGTATTTGCACTTTAAACAATTCTCTACAATAGGAGTAACTATTCCTAGTCATAAGTAAAATACAGAACATTTTAACATTTTTAGCTTAAACATCTACTTGTAACAAGATTGTGTTTGAAATCTAATCAATATATGCTTGTTTTATAATGCCAGTGTTTTGTATAAGGCACAAAAATGAATGTTAGTTTTTTTCTAAAGTTAAAATATATTGCTATAGGAAAGAAAACTTTCAAGTTAAGTTACTATTCCCTAATACAATCATAGATTTGCTAGAGGAATTATTTTACTGTCACATTCTTATGTTGGATCATGATTCAACATTGCAAAGACTTTTCAAATCTGTTTTTAATTGTATTTATGAGATTGCAGCAACTTCTCATGAAGTGTAGCTATGCATATGGCCCCATCTTTGTCTATATTTGCAGTAACCTCTGCTCTTTTGGGAAGCCATCTGTTGCAATTTCCTGTTTCAAACTGTGCAATTCAGCTGCTTTTGCTGGATTTCTTCCCCTCCTAAACACTACTGTTGTACTCTCATTCTTTTAACTCCCTCTTGATGAATTTGGCTGAAGAAGAGGAGTGTGCAAAATGGAGAAAATATGGAATTCACACCAGCTCTTGCTTGCTCGACATCTGTTTCCATTTTGGTGTTTGCCTTCAACTTGGTCCCAAAGAATATGGAGCCCCCAAAATGTAAACATTGAGGGCTGATTTTTAAAAGTAGTAATTTGGCAGACCCATGTGTTTTATGTACTTTGTTGTTTATATTTTCATCTCTCATCTTTATTTTATTTTCAAAACCGTCCTCAACTAAACACTGTGCTTGAAACTTAAAGGAAAAATATGTTAGTTTCAGTATTTGTGAATAAAATATTTGTGAATTTCCTTTGAGAATAAATGTTGTAAATCTTAAGCTTCTGTGCTTTCCTGGCTCTTTCAGTCACAGTTTAAAAAGAAAAAAGTATTTCAGACATATGGATGCAGACCCGAAGGTCATAGCAACATATTCTGATCAATTCATCCTTTAAAATATCTGAGAAGGATAATATCTAGAGTGCAGGTAAGAAACAGTGTTTCATGAATCAACTGAATTTAACCTTTATCTACATCAGGATAAATAACAGTTGACTTTGGGTTTCACATTGCTGATTGGCAAGCTGCCATCCTATGAAGTCAGCACTTGTTTCTGTTGCAATTTCCTCTGAGTCATTGACAGAGGCTGCTGAGGCAGCATGACCAACAGATATATCTGCATATCTATGTACATAGATCCTCAAAGCATGGAATATACAGGCTTGTTTTTTTCTGTTCCCATTTGATTTAGCTAAGCTGTTGTTTCTTAAACCTTATTTAACTGAGCAATTAGCTCAATTTTGCGTAGTTAAAAAAGTATCTTCAGAATAATTGTTTTGTTTTTATAGCTTTATCAGTGATTTGGCAATCTTTGATATCATGTTTATTGTGAAAGTTAGATATTTTTTTATAAGACGTGAGACTTTTTAAACAAAAATGCTCTCTGTTGGTAAATCCCGCAGTAGCTTTTTAGTCATTCTTCAGTGTTTTCTGGTCTGAAATGGCTGTAGTTTTCACCTTCTTAGTGTTTCCTTCCTGTCATAAGGAAATGACGGAGAAACACTAAAGGACGCACACCTAACCCAACATTGACTTTGTGTTTAGTCATTACAACCGTGGTTAGAATTTCCCAAAGACTATAAGCATTTTTTTAAACAAAAAATGATCTCATGTTGTTGATATTTTTAGTGTGTGTTTTCTGTGGTGGCTTTTATCTCACAAGACCCCCTTGCACGTCAGTACTTGTCTGTATTGTAACAATTACAGGATCCACGTCACGCCGTTCTTCACATTTCCATCCCCAGTAGCAGCTTTTGAATTGTTTCTCTCTTTTACCACTGTTATTTCAGTCACATCAAATAAACCACTTTTATGTCTTTTCATCAGCTTTTTTTGGTAAAGACATGGTATACTTGGAAAAAAAAAACTACAAATGTGAACACTATGCACAGTCTACTAAGAAACACTGATGAATGCAGAGGAAAGGACAAAATGACCAAAGCAACCCAGCTACACTTCAAGATTTCATGATAGGTCAGCTTTCTGAAATTGTAACTGTATTTCTTACAGCAAAGTTGGGTGTTTTAAAAAAAAAAAAACGTGAAGTAAAAAAAATCCCAAATATTCATGTTGTTTGTATGTGGATGAAAGGATAAACATCATAGTCTGATTTAGAGATAATTTTGGTATAAACATGCTCAAATGTAGATTTGAAGATTAAGATGAAGATTCATTTGGATTGTTGGAAAGTGTCATCGATCAGGATGTATAGTTTATTTCAACCAATATTTAATACTGACTCATATAAAAGTACAAATGGGAAAAAAAATGTTTAGCTGTACAGATTTTTCTCTAAATATATTGTGTAAACACGCTAAACAGTTTTACTGAATTGTTGTTTTGCTACACTTGGGTATATTAATTTACTAAATAAAGATTTAAACCTATACAGTACTGGCTACATTCTGTTAGTTTTTGAAAATGCTAAAGCTTAGTACCACCGCCCAAAATACTGAATTAACGATTTCAAACCCCAAGTTCTAAATTGGATTTTACAATTTTAAAAATTCAATCAAAATATTTTTTTTTTTCGGTTATGAAAAACAGTTATTGCTTAATTATTGATCTAGATAAAGAAATTGGATTTTACAATTTTAAAAATCCAATCAAAATATTTTTTTTGGGTTATGAAAAACAGTTATTGCTTAATTATTGATCTAGATAAAGAAATGTAGAACTTTTTATAGGAAAAAAAACACCAAGTAGGTGAAAGCATCATGTCTGCCAAAGCGACAACAAACAGATTTAAAGGAAAGTGGATTCATGGATGAATTGTATTTTCTTAGGAAAGACTTGTTGGTCATTATTTTTAAACACAGCCACAGAAAATAACCTTCCTTTACACCGGCTAACATGAAAAGGATTTTATGGGTTATGTTTCCAAATATGTAAAGAAAAGTGGTGAGAACTGTGTCACAGGCTCATCAAGACTCCTTTGTAAAACCAAAACCAAAACCCAAAACCAGTTTAACCGTTTCAGTCCTGCATGCACTTCTCACCGGCAAACTGCTGGCTGCACACCAACAACCCCACAGCTCCACAGGAGTCACATTTTCTTTTGAAGCATGGTTGCTGAGTAACTCATCAAGTCCTGCATTTGTCATTTCTTAGACCAATTTATTTCACAGCTGCTATTTTACACACATCAGTCTTTTAGTAATGTTTGCGTAGTTACAATTGAAAATTGATTTTACGGTAAGGTGTGAAAACAGAAATAATTGAAAGACCCACTCCAGTGTTCTTGGTGTTTATAACATGTTTTTCTGGTATTTTTGTAACGACAGAGGACGTATATAAAAAATTGAGCAATAAATTGTATTTCAGGGTATTTCTTTATTGAAATTGTTGTGAATCAAGAGCAAATGAAAAAGTGCCATTTGAAAAAGCCTGTAGATCTGATGTAGGTGCTACAGCCACAAGCTTTCTGCTCCACTCCATTCCGATGCTTCTACATGTAAACAACAATATCCTCCTATGTCCTTGTAT
This sequence comes from Oryzias latipes, assembly GCF_053564925.1. Lineage (NCBI taxonomy): Eukaryota > Metazoa > Chordata > Actinopteri > Beloniformes > Adrianichthyidae > Oryzias > Oryzias latipes. The sequence continues at coordinate 15,098,106 of NC_136240.1, forward strand.
TCTTTATCTGCACTGGCATCTGGCTTAAAACCGTACTGCTGGATAGCTCCAATATTTTTGCCACTTTTGTTGCACCACTGATGTTAGCTTGGATTTGTGAGGGGCTGTAAGCTAGCAAGGAGAGTGTCTAAACAAAGGAATGATGGGGACCCAGGGCAGGCTATCTCTGCACCGACCGTCCCACCGACACCTCAGAGGTGAATTTCTAATGAACTCCTGCTGCTCTGCAGAAACTATGTCCTATAAAATGACTTTTTTTTTTCATTTGGCCAAAAAATGGCATACTCATAATTAAAATACCACTGGGAATGCTTTTACAATGGATCAAAAGATGATTGGATGATTGACGTAATTGAAGACATTCTAAAAATGTAATTATTCTGTTCATGAATGCTGAATTGGTCACTTTTTACATGGAATGGGTTCCGAGGCTGATTTTTTTCCTCAGTCTTTTTCCATAGCCTTCTCCAATAGAAAGTCTTTTTTAACCGCGACACCGCGCCCCCTGCTGGTTCATCACCGCGGTGATCAAAAATCCCACACAGTCATAACTCTATTCTAATGTCAATTTTGTAATTATCTGATAGTCATTGTGTGGCTGTCTATTCCCACCATTGTTGAATTGTACTGCTTTTTTAAAACACAAATGGTTCTATACAATAAAAAACTTCCTCAGTGCTCTATTTATTTAGGAACTAGATATGTTTAACAATAAGGAGAAATATGATGAATAACTGTATGTTGAAAGGGCTGGATCTTTAAAAAGGGCCTTAAATATTCTAACATTTAAAAAGTGCATAACTCATTTATATCTGGTTATTTTCTTTTATTTTCCTCACTTTCATGATATAGAAGTTTGATTATATTGTCTCCAGGTTGGAATAAAAAGATTGCTTTCAGAGTAAAAACAGAATGTTTTCTTTATTGTTTAAAATCAACCATACAGATTCAAGTGATGAGACCCATTGGTATAAAATGAGACCAGCACACACATGGAGAAACCACCTTTTATTGTGTTTTGGCGGGTTCCTGCTTCGTGATGCAGCTGCTGTGTGTTTATCTGTGTAAAGCAAACATTTGCATAGTTCTTTGAAAAGAAAGACACAGCAAAGGTCTTTGTATAAAACACAAGTCATTAAAATGAGACAAAAAAGGAACACAATATAAAGAGAAAAATGTACTGTTGAAACGTGAGATTAAAAATAGAGCTGAAGCACAGCTTTTTGAGGAGAATGGAATGCTTTCCTTTTTTTTCCAGTGAAATGAGAAAATGAAATGGCATCTTTTTGGAATAACCTGGGCTTTATCTTCAACCATCTTGTATACGATTCAATATATGCGGATGAGTACATTATCTATATATTACACATCCATCATAAATAATCAAGAGAACAGAGATGGCAAACTTTGTAAATTCTCCCCCTCTGTGTGGTGTTAACAGTCATTCTTCAGCTACTTTTTTTTTTTTAACGTTGCTAAAACCAACAAAGTGTTTTTGATTTAGTATGTGTTTAAATCTCTACTTTGAAGACTACAGTCAGACTTTCTCGAAAAAGCACTACCTCCTCTTCACATCGCACTTGTAGTACAAATAAGTCATTAATTTTCTAGAGCTTTTTTCCCTTTTTATCCTCACTTATTCTCTCAGACTTCAAGGTCACTTGTGAATAAATGTAGAAAAATATAAGCGTAAGTAGAATTTTCTTGAAGTTGGACACAATGAGTCTTCAAAGACGATGACTTTGCCGTTAGCAATCGACACAGAAGAGCAGGGCTTAGAATATTTTCCTCAGCTATGACTCAAGTTAATACTTGGGAGAGTAGAAAATGATTTATTGCTTTTGACCCGGTCCATGCCCTACTTGTTTACGTGAGGACTGATTTTACTTTGCTTTGATTGGGCTTTTATTAAAATCTCATGGATAAGAGTAGTATGCCATTCCCAAATAGAGTCTTTTTTGCCTTTGACATGGTTTTAAATCCATATATAAATAATGACGACGATAAAACTTTAAAAGTTGAAGAATCCATAATGCCCCATGCAGGAAAATAACCGAGATCTACATTATTTATCATAGTATGCGGTCTCACAGTTTCAAAAATAATTAAACTAACTGATAACGGTTTAAATAAAAATACATTTTCACTCATTTAGCTGGATTTATCTTTGTACAAACATAAAAACATAGTTCAAATATTTTCAAAAACCTCACAGTAGAATTTCTAATCCTGATGTGTGGAGCCAAAATATTTCAATCACATGGACCATCTAAAATTGATTTTAGTCATTTTAATCCTCAGCATTTTATGTTACTGTCTCATGCAAAGTAAAAGAAGAAAGTAGGAAATTAGGGGAAAAAGGTAAAGAACTGAAAAGGAGACATGTCAAAACAAAAAATGACCTTATTTATAGCAGAATTAATAATAAAATGTCATTTTTCTAATGCATTAAGATATTAGCTAGGGGCCTAAGATATTTCAGAAACACAAATTTGCAGTTATGGAATTGCTCCGGAGAGAAAATTGCTATTTCAGTATAACGTTAAAATGAGCCACAGCAGCTAAATTTGTGAGTTTCATGTTCAAAAATCATCTATTAAATCACTTAAATAACTAGACCATCTACACTTTCAGGATGTCATTAAAACATCGAAAAGCTATTTTTCTATAAAAAAAATTCTGTTAAGTATTCTATGGCCTTTCCTGAGAAAGCTTTTATGCTTTAATATTGTGCAGAAAAAGGCAAAAGTACCAATGAGGATAGGAAAATGCTGGCTGCTGTTACAAAGAATGTTTGGTTTCTCTCAACAGCTTTTCTAAACATAAACTGGAGAATTTAACAGATGGGTTTGCAGGGAATCCCAAGCAAATGGACCGTTTGGAGTGGACTCCATCCATTTAATTGTTTGCTGTTTATAGAAACATGGCACTTCATGAATTTTCCTTTCTCCCAAAAATTTTGGAAACTTGTTTTAGTTTTTTAACCTCTTAAGACCTGGCGTCCACATGCGTGGAAATTACATTTTGGGTTATATTACCACAGCAGTTAAATCTGCTTAACTGGGGCCCTGTGACTAAAAATCTAGAGGGTTTGCCTAAATATTGGCTCCAGTCTTAAGATGTTAAGTGTTTTAAATTGTTTTTTTTTAATTTAACATTGATTTAGTTTCCATTCGTCTCATTGATGTGTCTGACATTGAGGAAACCCATAGGTCTACTGTACAAATAAAAGCAGAGTCTGAGCTGAAATCAGTTGATTGAGTCTTTTCTTCCTGTTTTTGTATTCTGAAGCTCAAAGACTCTTGATCCAGTGGAGAACCAATCTGTCTTGTCACATTTTAGAAGACCAAGTGCCAGACTTGATTCCAACCATTAGGCCTGACCCAGAATGACAGCTTTGTGTTTGGCTGCATTTAATGGTTAATGAGTTAGTTCATGGATGCGTCTGATCTCTGTAAAGCTGGTGTCACGGTTGTAGTTCTTTGTGGTTGTGTTCCAGATGTCTTTTGTTTCTATCATGTTTTGAGTTCAGTTTCCTGTTTTATTTTGAAGGGCTTCCTGTTTCGAGTTTTGCTTTTGGTCCCCATCTGTCCTGAGTGTTTCCACCTGTGTCTCGTTTGTCTGCATGTATTTGAGTCCTGTCTTTCCCTTCCTCCTGTGCTGCTCCATAGGTTAATGTTCCCCTGTTTTAAGTGTGTATAAGATTTCGAGTTTAGAGTTTGCCTGCCTGATGCACTGGTTTTGGTTTGTAGTTTTTGTTTTGTTATTAAAGCAAGCCCCTGTTTCCCTGAAAACCGTCTGCCTCCTCCAGCTCTCTGCGCCTGGGGGCTTCACTCATTCCCCGTTCGTAACAGCTGGAATATGTGCAGGAAGTGCAGTTTTCAGATTTCAAACCTTTGTGTTTTCACTTTCCACAGAGCCACCATCGAGGAAGTGGAGGGGGATGTGTGCGAGTTGGAATCCAAACTGGACAAAGTGAGTACCACCCAAGAAAAACATTGTTTAGTAGTTCATTTGTTCTGCTGTGTGTAGCACCAGCTAAAGAAAGGTGCATGTTTGCCTTGTGTTTAGGTAATGGATGACTAGAAAAAGAATCGGATATTCACAGCAAAAAGTCACAATGAGTTTTCATGTTTTCATTGAAATTTCCATTGAACATACAACTGAAGCTCACTACACTTTAGGGACCCTCTCCATCATCTTTAGATCTATTTTAATAGCGTTCCCAGTGGTCTTTTAATTATGAGAATGATGTTTTTAGCCAAAACCCAGAAACCTGTGCCGTTTTCTTGGACAGTTTCTGGAGAATGGCTGTAGTTCATCAGACTGTTTTCAGTTAAGTTTTGCTCATATGAAATCTGCATCTCTAACGTTTTGTTGCTGAGGTCTGCACTTACACTTTAACTGTGTAACCCTTGTGCTATTTTAGGCACTTTAACATTGGGAGTTGGGTCATCTAGACCCACTAGACAGTGCTCTGAACCTTTTTTCTTCAATGATTTCTGATCCTCACTGGTGTCCATGGATGACATGAAATCTTTCCACTTTTATCCACCTTTGTCATGGTAGGGAGAACACGTCAGTGTAAGGGTGGGGTCATCTAAGATAGCACAAGGGTTAAACCTTTTCAAATAAATGAATAACCTATTCAAACAAAGGAGAGTTGATCAGCATTTGTTCAATGCTTTGACAGCAGACCCTGGAGAGTTCAGCTATGCTCACAAGCTGAGCGTGAACCTTAAGATTGAAAAGCTCTTTTCTTTGTTCCTGGACTTCGACTTAGGCTCCCGCCCTCCTCCACCCCCCACCTCTGTGAGTCAGCCGCAGCCTCACTTCCCCTTTTACTGTTTAGTGGAAGGATCAGCAGAGAGTGGGTGTGTTTGCCTGCATAAGTATGGCTGTGATAGTGTTAATGTTACCCATGACTTGGGTGGAGACGACTTTAAGAGGCAGAAGTTCAACATTTTTCCAATTTTCTTTTTTTTTACCAAGCTTGCTTTTTTCTGACCAGAACGCAAAAGTCAAACAATAAGTGATTTGCTGAAAAAGGGCTGGCTAAAATCCCATTCCGATCAGTTTTTAAAAATTTGCGAAAGCGTTTCCAGTGGTCTTTAAATATGATTATGCCGTTTTTAGCAAAAATCATAAAAACTGTCATTTTCTAGGACGTAGTGTCTGTCGAGCGGCAGTGGTTCATTAGAAAATCACCTCTGTGTTGTGGACCATTAGTGTGGAGTAAGCCTGCCCCTACTTACCGACATCCATCTGTTTACACACTGTCCCAGTAGTTTACAGACTCCTCACTCCCCCAACCTAACATTACCTTTGTAACGAAAATGGCGAGCAATATGGGAACTATCCAGCTGTACAGTTTTGAGGCAGATGCCAGCTCAGACGAAGAAAACGTCGTCTAAAATAGGATGCTCCAGAATAGAGCAGAGCAGGGAGCTTGTAGCTTCTACGTCCCACTTACAACCTTTTTCTATAGAAGTTTTAGCTGCTCTTGGTTTACTAAGTTTTGAATGAAAATATACACAGAAATGCAATAGTAAAAATGACGTGTTAAATTACATGTTAAAAAACACAAATATTTGATATTCATGTGGAATGTAGCAGTACCTCCTAGGTGTCCTAATACATACTAAATATTGTATCCTGACACTAAAGCTAACATTCTGATAGCTTTATTTATTTTTTTCATTTTTAAAAAGGACGTGTCTTCCTAAAAAGCTTATAAACGACATTAAGAAATGTTAGTATGTAATAGATTATAAACTATGAATATTAGATCTTCTAGTCGAACATGCAAAGTACTTTAAAGAAAAATAAATTACTCTTTTTGAATTTGTCACCTTATTAAAGGTGTTTTCAGTTGCTCAAAAATTATTGCCCTATTTTCACAAATGTCTTTGATTATGTGTTTGTCATCAGAAGCCCAGTCATCCTCTGGAAATACCTGAAACTTTCGTAGAAATGAGAGAAAAGCCATGCATTTTCTCTAAAATGTGGCAAATTATTTTCATTATTATCCTTTATTTTCTGTCTTTACTTTTGGAAATGTGGCGATCTTATGAATCTCCTAGAAAAGACCAAAAATATTTTAGTTCAAATAAAAAAGGTCTGTTTCACCGTTTTTTTTCTCTGTTTGTGGCTTCAATTGCATCAGCAAGTTTACATTTGTCTATATCTGTAAAGCAGTTTGCTTTATAAATACGTGTTTACACAAAGCACTTTTACAAAAAAAGGTTTGATTAATTACAATCTCAGAATTTGTTCTACTTAGTTTTCAAATCGAATTAATTTTTATAAATAAGATTAATTTTAAACTATGTTTAGTGGTTTTGGCATCACATACACTTTCAGACTGTCATCTCACATGTGGGAGTAGATAAATTCGAAACAGCCAGATTGAATGACCAGATTACGTAACCTGGAATTATCTTTGCTCCCAATGTGTCACAAGTGGGAAAAGTGTCTGTTGTCAATTATCCAAGAGATTATGCAGGCTCTTGGCATCTTGTTTTCAAGTGTAAATCCTTTAATCTGTTTGTCCAGGTTTTATTCTTAGTCTGCTTTTATCTGTGAATCACAGCTGTTACAATTAGAGAAAACGTAGAAAAGAACTGAGTTGTCTGGTCTGTTTTAATACACTCTGGATTGTCTCTCTCTAATGTTCACCTGTGGTTTTCTTCTGTTTTGTTGACTAGTTGGTGAAATTGTGTATCGGGATGATTGATGCTGGCAAAGCCTACACCGCTGCCAACAAACAGTTTGTCAGTGGGATCCGGGAGCTTGCCCACCAGTCCACCAAAGATGAGGTCATTGAGGTAACAACGATAATCTCGTTTAATCTGGAGCAACTACCGTTAAACAGCTATAGGCGGGATTTAAAAGCAGCCAAGATTTTCTTAAAGTTAAACCTGCAGCTGTTGGCTGTTAGTTGTTCAGTATAAAAACATGAATGCGATTTTTTTTTTTTTTTTTTTTTTTTTTTTTTTTTTTACTTTATTGTAAATCATTTTTTATTTTATTTGTTCTTCATAGATGGGGTTGCCACAGGCATGTCCTCAATGTACCTGAATTACTGTCTTCTCCCTTTTTTCCACAGTCTAGTCTCACAAAGTTTGCAGAGAGCCTGCAGGAGATGATCAATTATCACACGGTACGTCATCACTTATTTAAAGAGGATGGGTTTATGTACTGTTACAGCTTCTGTTGAAATTTATTTGTGGAAAAGAGCTGCAGAGGAAAGCGTAGTTGCGGCCCAAACTCTTTGAAGAAAAAGGATTAAACATGTTTTCTTTTAGATATATACTTTGTGGTTTAAAGTGAGCAAAGTGGCTGTCGTCTAACTTCACTCTGAAGCAGGCTCTGCAAGGAAAAAAATGGGCCTTTCCTGGTCTTTTATTTTAAACAATGGCCAGTTTATTACTTTTTTTGACTGTTCTGTCCAACAGCTAAGCAAGCAGATTAGAGCTGAAAGCCATTTGTGTTGGACAGGTTTTACCATCACAAAAACAGGTTATAGAACTTCAAGAAACTAGAGTGTAGATTTGTATAAACCCCTTTTTGTTGTATTATTTTTATTTATTAGTTACATTTAGTGTGTGGGGGGAGGGAGAGGGGAAGAATGTGAGAGGGGGGGTGGAAGAGAGTAAAAGGAAGAGAGCTGAGAAAGTGGGGGATACAAGTACTGATTTGAATAAGTCATTATTTTAAGCTGTAACAATTATACCAGATCTGCTGGAAAGACAAATATTACATCAAAGGTGAAATTCTGACACGAAGATGAGCGGAAAATGTCTGTCCATCAATACACTGTGGGTTAGGAGGAGGGATGAAGCAGACAGGGAGCAGTGTGGCAGTGTGCACGTGCACGTGGGGGTGGAGATACATGCATGCTGCCGACGTGAACCGTGTGTGCATAAGGGGAACCAGCCAGCCAGAACGGGAGAGGGGAGGAGAGACCCCCAGGCCAGGAGCGCCCCGGCATCGGGACTCAAGCAGCCCGGGAGGGGGGGGGGTTTGGTTTCAGTTTATTACTGAAAGCAAAGGAAAGAAAAAGAAATGAAAACTGAAATATTCAGGGGTTTTGTCATTAAAAGGTAGATAGGCCTTCAAAAAATGACAGAAATCAGAACTGAGAAGAGATATTTGCCAAAGATTTGTTGGAGAATTTGTGAACTGCCAAAAGAATCTTTGAAATCTGTTTTTATACAAAGACATTGATGAAAAAAAGCCGCAATTTTAATTCTGTTTAACTTCACACAAAAATAAAGTGTCAACATTTCGACTGAAATGTTGCTTATTCAACAAATATAATGCCAATAACTGTAATTAGACACAATTTTATAAAAACTCTTTAGAAATGGTTAATTGAGAGGTGCACTGATAACCCAGATTATGTTAACTCCTGTTAGATTAACAATAAGCATGTCTACATTTAAAAAGTTAATATAATCCCAGTGGTTCAATTTTATGACCACCAAGATGTAAAGAAACATCCCTGTCATGTTTGACCTTTCTAAATTTGTTTAACCAAGATTAATTGTACATTTATGTTTTATCTTACTAGGACTACTGATAACTTTATATTATATTGAAAAGTATGCTGATAGCGTTCTACTATATTGACCTTTTCATTCCCATGACAACCTAATATGACATGTCCCTAAGTATAATTTATTTACAATTTTTCAGGAATTCTTTAAAAAATGTTTAAAGAAATACCATACAAAACTACTGACCACTTTAAATTCTATTATTATTATTGTTTTACTAATATTTTCTGTAAAAATACATTCACATTCGCTTTTTACAACCTTATTTCTGTGGCAAATGAGTTCTTAAATAAAAAAGATGTCTTTGATGTTTTTTACACAAAGAAAAGCAATGTGGGAGGAAGACCACAGTGACTTAGTGACTGAGTTTTCACCACGTCCTCCTCCTAACCTTCCAGTCTCCTCTACCAGGAAGTCTCCAGGAGCCGCAGTGCAGGCCTGCAACTCTTACTCATCACAGGAGACTCTGACCACATCAGCTGACTGTCTGATAGCTTTTTGCCACTCAGCGATCTTCTGGTGCATATTGGTTTTTCCCTGCCACGCAGCTCATGTTGGCTTTTCTTGGAGCAAAAGATCAATTAAAAGTCCTTATTAGGAAAACAAACAAAACTAGTGTGTTTCGGTGAAACTCATTTTTAAGGAAACGTGAGTTAATGAGAGTATAAGTCAAATACAGAAAACGACCCACCACATCATGTCTTCTGTTTATGTCTTTTATGAGGGGATTTTACTGAGTCAGCTTGTTTGTGTAAATTTAACAGCTTAATTGCACCCGCTGTTGTTAACAAAGCCTCTTTAGACAGAAATGCTGAATGCTAAAGTGGCCTTGAAAAGGAATGTATTTATCAGCTTTTTTCCTGAGTTTCAGACTGTGTTATCCTGTTTGTGCCTCAATTTTCCATCGAGTTTCTAAAAAGTCAAACTCTTTTCTTTACAGATATTGTTTGATCAGGCCCAGAGATCCATAAAAAATCAGCTGCAAACATTTGTTAAAGAGTGAGTATCAATTTAATAATTAAAAACTGGGGGAAAAAAAGTTTTTGATCTACAAAATGTCTGTTCTGTATGCTCACATCTTGGAGAAATTTGTATCAAAATATCAATTTATTGCTTGTTATTCTTACCTTAAAAGATAAGATTGTTTGTATGGTAAATAGTGGTGCCTGATGATTTTTTTTATTATTCGACTTTTATAATCACTATTTGCCTAATGTTGTATATTCCATGTTTTGTAATAAAAAAAGTATGGGGATCTGTCAATAAGAAAAATTTTCATAAAGACAAAGTTGTGCACAAATTAATAATCTTTGCACAACTTTGCAAAAAAAATATAAATACAAATTTAGTTTTACGTTTAGCTTGTCTGTTTTGAACACGATTTTTCTTTGTTTTGAATTTGACTCTTGCTTGTCTTGAATACGAAATTTCCCCGTTAACAAACTGTCAAAAAAACCTTGCGGGGTCACAGGTGTAAACATCGAGTCCCGAAACATCGATTGTGTTTAACGTTTTTATAATTAGCTATAATAATACTTAAAAAAAATGTGACCTAAAAAAAATTTCAGTTGTCCTGATATAGTTATTGTTCACCTTAAACTCAGAAAGAAGAAAAACTTTTTTTCACAGCCTGGGGCCTCATTTATAAAACTTTGCGTAGGATTTGCGTCAGAAGTGGCGTACGGATGAAACGTAGGACGTGCGTACGCACAGAAATATTCAGAGTTATAAAACCGTGCGCATGCACATCCTACGCATCTTTCCCTTAATAAATCACAACCAATTCTAAATGCTGCGCAGCTTTTGCGGCCTCATCACACGCCCATAGTTGCCCATAAATAGTCCGTGAAACGCCCACAAATGAATATTCATTGATTGCGAAACCATGCCAAACACGGAGAGAAAATCAAAAAAACGTAACTTCACTCAATGTGAAGTAGAAGTTATCGTTGGCGAGGTGGAAAAGAGGAGAAAAGTGTTGTTTGGAGGGCACAGTGTGGGCATTACTAATGCCAAAAAGGCACGTGAGTGGCAGACGCCGTCAATGCTGTAGCCTCACAACCTCGGACCGTGGCCGAAATAAAAAAGAAAAGGTCGGACATCAAAGTCAAAGCAAAAAAACGTCTAGCGCTGTACCCCCCCCCCCCCACACACACACACACCCGTGTCTGCCACGGGTGTGTGTGGGTGGGGGGGGGGGGGGGGACACCGGAGCTGACCCCTCCTGATAAGAGACTGGCGGCAATAATTGGGGAATCCCTTTTAAGTGGAGTGGTGACTGAGGCGGAGGGGGACACCGACGCGCCAGATGCACGGGGTGACACACCCCCAAAAGCCCGCAGAGGAAGTCGGAACCGGCTCATAAGCCACTCGTCCTCGTTTGCCAACAAGTCTCCTTGCTGTCTAAAGATACGTTCACTCCGAATTCTTCCATTTGCCATATCTTCTAAGAGCGCAAGATCAGCCATTGTGCGTCATTACGCATTGTGATGGGGCATTTTATTTCCATCCATTTAAATTACATCTGACAAGCTACAGATGTCGGTAATAATCGACGTGGAAATGGGAAATTGATCAGCGCAAATGTAATTTCTTGTTGCTTTATGAATGGTGAGACATACGCCATACATTGTTTTATGAAAAATAAAACAAACTAAATGCATATGCATGAATACCATAATTCTGTAGCTTATGAAGAAATATTTTACTATGAAAACAACTTTCCCCAGTGGGGAATTAATGCATCTGTCTCTATCTATCCATCTGTCTGTCTGATTGCACCTATATCTGCTCCGCCAGACGGACACATTGACGGGAATATCAGTTGTGTACATTATTTCGTTCTGTTAACTATATTATTTATATTATTTATGAGGATGAATTGCACAACATGCCAATATTGCAGAACATGTTTCACTTTTCTTTTTGCAAATATGTGTTCATTTGAATTTCTGTTGTAATTTTCGTTTGTTGTTTTTGTTTGTTTGTTTCACTGCTGATCGATCAAACGTGTTCGTGTAGGCTGTTAATTGTAAGACTTGCTTTGTGAAGTCTTCATGTTATTTCTGAGAGGCAGTATTGTCATTTTCACTTTCACGTGTTTCTTCCAACTGCCGACGTTGTCGCCGTTTCTCATTTCACCCGTTTTTGTGCGTACGCCTGGGTCAGAGCTTGCGTGGAGGACCGCACATTTTCCCGTCAAGTTTGCTTTTTATAAATCTCAACTATTGCGTAGAGAGTGGCGTACGCCTTCTTTTGTGCGTACGCAACGTTTATAAATGAGGCCCCTGGTCCTTGTGTGTACTCGGATACAAAGCTAGGCGAGCAGTCAGCAGGCATATTTCCATGACAGAAAGGCTGTTTGCTTGGTGAAGAATTATTCAGCTTTCTCACAGATGTCATGTTTGGTCTCTACCACAACTTCAGCTTCAAATCATGCTGCCCTCGCTGTACCCCAGAAATGGGAAATCAAAGCTCTGTGCTTGTGGTTCTCATTATGCTACAGACAGCAAATTTTCATCAGCTGCTATATGCCTTCCAAAATTAGACATTTAATTCTGTATTTATGAAGAACTGACAATATTTCCTTTTTTTCCTGTTATAAACTAGACTAAATGTACCTATATTTGATATTGGTAGTTCAACTTTTTTTTCTCCCCTTCTTTGCAGTGACCTGAGAAAGTTCAAAGAAGCCAAAAAACAGTTTGATAAAGTGAGTGAGGAAAAGGAGACGGCCCTAATCAAAAATGCCCAAGCTCCTCGCAATAAACAGCATGAAGTGGAGGAGGCCACCAACATCCTCACTGCCACACGCAAGTGCTTCCGGCACATCGTCCTCGACTACGTGTTACAGGTGCAACACGCCTTTTCTACATCTGAATGCAGAAGCGTCACAGCATCATGAGACAAATGCTCTTCTTTTGGAAAAAAAGGAAGCTAACAATTGCAGAGAAGCTTAAAAAACTGAACTCATTGTTGACGGTCACATGCAACATTGAAGTGGAAGTTAAGGCACAGCATCACATTAGAATTCCTGATACAGTGAAGCTGCATTTGCTTTTACAATCTTCAATGTTCTGATATTACTATCATTCCTTTACATTACAATTGATTGGGTGTTAAAAAAAAAACATAGTATTTTAGCCCCTAAGTACATCTGGAGCAAAAAACAGGGTTAGGGTTTTTCAGACAGAAAAATGTTTTTATTAATTAAAATAATTTATAGCATATTTACAGACATATCTAACTGCTCTAGAGGGGCTTGTTTGTCAGTTACCATGTTTGATGTTTGTGCCCAACATGCTTAACGTGTATTCACAAAGGGATGCTCTCTTCTCCTGTTTATTCTTAGTGTGGAAATATTTTTAGCATCTGCTCTCATGAATATTAAGAGGAACTTCTCTTCTTGTTTGCTTGGTTGTGTGCAGTTTTTAATTTTTGTTTAAGGTCAATGGAAACAAACAGCTAATTTCAGTACATTTTGAGTTGAGCAGAAACTATACAGAGATTAAGGTGCGCTTATAAACTGTAACTACCATATTTTTCATAGTTTAAGTTGTGTTTTTTTTGGCTGGGGGTGCAACCTATTCTCAGGTACAGCTTAAATGCCAGTTTAAAAAAAAGGCTCAAATGTTTATTTTTTTCAACTGACAACTGCTACAGGGCACTATGTGTGTATCAGTATTTGCTACTGACAGCAGAAGACAGCAAGTCATCAAGATAGGCTACAGAGACACAGAAGGACCGCTGAAAGCGGCTGTCTTTCAGACACAACTCTGACAGCAGATGGTGAATTTCACCGTACTTGGAGAGTCTCTGAAAGACTCTCTCTGTGCCTTAATTTTATTTTTTGGAAAATGTTTTATGTGGTCACCGCATGTGGTGAGAGCTGCTTGTGTCATAGAAATCATCAGCTGGGCTTAGAAATCTGCTGAACCATGGCAGCTCCAATGAATACTTGCTGATTTGTGATAGAACAGCTGTTAGCCCTTTTATTGGAGCATTGTAAAGGAACCAATAGCTAAGACATGTTGGTATAATTTACCCCATGATCAGGCGGTGACGGGAAACCCAAAAGCACCTTTTAACACGAGTGTAACATTCTGCCTTAGCAGAAAAACTCATTAGATTAGGCTTTGGTTTGAAATATATATATAAACGCGCCTCCTTTAAAGTTTTACATGTAGTGTGGTCAGTCAGCCCTTAAAAGATTGCAGATTACTGCTTCAGCTGTGCTAGCACCAAACATTTAGGATCTTTTATTGTTTTAGTTTGGAGCTTTTTCAGAATGCAGGAAACATTTTTTTACACTTTGGAAAATGTATATTTGCTCAACAAGAATAAAGTAAAAGTCTGAAAGTTTTATAATTTGTTTTTAATATAAACACATTTGATGTAACAAAAACCAACATGGTGTCATTGAATGGAGATGTGAAATATCCCAGGTAGCTTGCGTAGTTGTCTAACTTATCCTGACCAACAAAACCTTTAACATAGAAACCATTTCCTAAAACTGAAGCCTACTTAAAACACAAAAAAGCAAAAACTGTGGGAAATTTTACTGGACATGCCAGTAAGTCAGGCATTTTAGTCTGCAAAACTTCCATGAGAAGTTTAATTTTTATTAATAACATTTTCAAAAATTGTTTTCAGCCACCAGCCTCTTACTTTAAGTTATAAAGCTATAACATCTGTGAAACTTGTTTAACTGTAATTTTATATTTAGTAAAGAAACAAAAGTGTTAGGCAGAATTACCACAGCTTTACAACCAGTCAGCAACCAATTGCTCATAACTTTTCCTTGCGGCTGTTTTCATTGCATTGTACTAACTAAATTGACATTATATTCGGTCCAACTCCAGTCAAAACGACTAAATGCCTATAATTAAAGAGAAGAAGAGAGCTTGTAAAAGTTGCAATACATCAACTATTGTGGTTTAGTGAAAAAAAATAAAAAGGAAAAAGCTTCCCTTTCATGATAGGAGTTACCACCTCTGGATAAATTCAAGCGCAGTTAGAGCGGAGTTTCAGCCATGAAATTATTGTCGGCCACAAAAAGGGTTTTAACTTTTGCTCTCTGATGTAGTGAAGTGTGGTGACCACAACCAAACCTTTGGGTTCAGGTCAGTTCATAAGCATCGGATAACGCTCTGCCTTGCTTCCTTGTTGCTAAATGCATCACCACACCCAGTCTTTACTGTTGGCCAGATGGGGCTGGCAAGTGTTAGCCTCCATAGTAAAAATCATGTGTGCATTCTTCTGCTGTAACTTTCACCCTAAAACAATTTCTCTCTTAATGAGTTAAGCAGTCCATAAAAACCATGGCTCGACTCCCATGAAAACAAACACATTAGGCTGGAGTACTTTAGGCCTGTTTTAAAAGAAAAAATGTTGTAAGTGGGTTAAACTTTGGGGTAAACCTAGAACTTTGAGCTCCCCCTGGTGCTCTTGAGATGCAGTTATTTATGTCATGTACTTGCCAGCTTAAAGTCTACTTTAGTTTTATGCTTTGCATATTTCTTTCTCCATTTTCTCCGACTAGTGTTTTCTCCAATATAGCTTCATTTTGCTATCCTAACTAATCATTTTGGTGTTTTTTTAAAAAAAATGTGTTGCAGATAGTTTATTCCTTCTAAAATGTTTTTTATTTTTTTATTTCCCAGATTAATGTTCTGCAGTCCAAAAGAAGATCGGAAATCCTGAAATCAGTACATTTGTTTTTCTTTATAATAAATTATAACTACTGTATGTCTGCCTTTCACATCATACTAAAAACACGTTCCTGCTTTTTTTTTCTTGAAGATGCTGTCTTTCATGTATGCCCACTTGACGTTCTTCCATCAAGGCTACGATCTCTTCAGTGAACTGCAGCCTCTTATGAAACAGCTGGGTGGACAGGTACACTATTTATAATTTGCTATTGAATTGTTTTTCCAGTAAATGGTATTTATATTTTTGATTCCACTCTTCACAAAAATGTTTGTTTCTTTGATCTACTTGAATTGGGCCAGATTCCTTAACCAGATTTTTTTCCGGGGCCAAATTTTCGCACCGGTTTATAAAATAGGGGTAATAAAAGCGTTGTAATCTTTTTGCTAAAAATCTGTGAAACAAAAATACGCTTTTATTTATGGAGAAGTGCTGTGTTTGCAAAAAGTGTCAGTAGCTCAAAGCGACAGATGCAGGTAATGGCACCATTTCAAAATGATGCTGTTCCTTGAATTCGTATCTGCATGTACTTTTATGATCATTTGATGCTGCCAGAAAGATTTCTGGGTTTTTCAAGCTGAAAAAGCAAAGTTAATAATTGTAAAGAGGAGGAAGTGGTTTAAAAACAAGACTTAAGATCAAAGTAGATTCATTACATTTTATTCTTTGGAAAAGATATTTACTTTAAAGTCTCAGGAAATAAATATGTTTACAGACAAGACAAACAAGATACCTTTGAATGTTAATAACTAAACATAAATTATAGGTTAATGCATTATATTTACCAACATGGCTCAGTATTACGTTGTTGGTTCTTGTCTGCATAGTTTACTTGTTTTTTTTTTGCTGAGCTAATACCGACATTTGTTAAAACAGGTAAAAACTAAGCACTGCACTGGATTCTGGGCAAGAGTTGCTAGGCAACCGGATGTGCTGCATTTATGGACTAGACGTGGGCAAAATATTTTCTGTTGGCATTGTCTTGAATGACGTGGTGTTTGGAGTGTTTTCTGCTTTTGTGAACAGAAGCAGATTTTTATGTTAGTTTTTATTTGTCTGTCTTTGGTAATAGAAAGTTGGCCGCCGCAAATTAAGAATATTGTTATGAGTTTTGAGCTTTCCGTGGTATAGGATAGGAGGTCACGGTTGACTTTGGTGGTAACAAAGTCCTTGTTTTCAAAGTAGTTTTTGTCTAACTTCGAATCTTTTTCCTGGTTTTATGATCCTCAGAACAAAGTACTGCAGGCTAGTCAATTCTTTGTAGCTGTGAAATTTTTACTTTAAGTCAACTCGTACATTTAGCTTATTTGTCTTTCTCATTCTCATCTCATGTGTGTCAGACAAAGTATCAGTGGGGCTGTGCGTTTGTGGCTCTTCCCTAATAAACACAGCCTTCCCCCTGAGATAGAGCAGCATAGCTCACAGATGATTATCACAGCAGAGCTGCTTGTGGCAAGAATGAGGAAGAAAGCTGTTTGAAAGGTCTGTGAAAGGGAAACTCCCAATGTTTGACTGTCAGCTGAGCGAACACAGCAGAGAAACCCAAAGGTGGTCGAGCTTGAGAAAAGGAAACGGTCGGTTTTCTAAGCTTAAGACGACGACTAGATGAGACCTCTTTCAAGCGTGGAGTTTGCGTTTGCTGATGAGGGAAAAGTGGACTTGTTTTTTTTAAGGAATGGATAAACCAGAAGAAGTTGTTGTGTTTATTTTGTTCGCCAAAAGCCAGATCAAAAAGCTGAAGCAGCCATCCTCTTTATTGGACCAAAGTGAAGAGTGACTTAGCGAAAGAAAAGAGAAAGAAAAGCAAGAGGACGGAAAAAAGCTGCATCTTCAAAGTTAGAAAAGGCAGAAAGCGATCTCCTTTAAACAAAAATCAACTGCGAAAAGCATGGATTGTAAGCCGGAGGCTGTAAGATTCAAAGGTCTGGAAGCACAAGGAGAGGAAAGGACATTTTCAAAACCTAAACCTTGAAGAGGGAGGGAGAAAGGAGAAAGAGGGTCAGATTCAAGCTGAAGAACAAGAGGAGTATAACTGCTGTGGATTAGAAACTTGTCACGCTGAATTTGGAGCAGACCAAAGCGAAAAAGGAAGATCAGAGGCCGAGCTGTGGGAAACAGCAGCAAGAGGGATTGTGTTTTAGATCCGTTCCTGTCTCCGCCATGAAGCTGAAGAAGGTTGAAAGGCTGTGCAGGGAGGTGTGGAGGAGCTGTCAACAGGTCTGGTAATTTTATAACTTGATGCCTGTAAGCAATATGAAATGGACTTAGGGTTGCCATTCACAAAATTGTGGAATGCTATGTTTTTATATTTGCCTGATCCCTGAAATGAAATCTGTGTTATTAAAAGTGTGACTGTTTTCTTAACTATAAAAGAAAAGAAAAGTGAAACAAAACAACTTCCAGACACTTACAGTTAGAGGATGGATTAGGAGAAAATCCAACACTTTTTAAAACTGTTAGCTCAGATATCTTGACGATGAATTGCTTGGCTAATATGTAAACAATAGTTCAGTATCTGACAATAAAATTACAGTGATGAGTGAAGCCTGAAAGCTTCATCCAAGGTTGAGGTACCAAAACTTGAAAAACCTGAATTTTTATCTTTATCCACATCCTCCAGAGCAGGGGTCGGGAACCTATGGCTCGCGAGCCATATATGGCTCTTTTGATGGTCACATGTGGCTCGCAGACAAATCTTTAGTTATACTTTTATTTCATTAGACCAGTCCTTCTCGGGCGCGATGCGATGCTAGAGGCGCGCAGTAGTAGCGGTGCTTAGAGAGAAAAATCTGCGCCAGCACTTTCAGTTTACTATTATCTATTATTTCACAGAGTTTGTAACAGCCGGAAACCTGTGAATTGCCATGCCTAAAACTGCGCGCTCCCGTCTCTGAGAAAGAGCGCGCAGTTGCGGGGACGGGACGTCTGAGGAAGAAAGCAGATGGTGGGGGGTTGTGGGGACAGGCAGCAGGTGAATCGCGCAGGGATTGTAAAAACGTAAAACCCGCTTCCCGTCACTCACTGCAGCGTGTGAGTGTGTGTTTGGCTCCGCGTCTGCATGTGATAAGAATGTCTCACATTTACAGAACATTCAGACCTACGATCACGTTTAAAGTCTCAACGCCTGCGTGAAGCAGAAACTCACCACGTATCAACCGGACTAAACCATCAGCAAAACCACCACGAGAAATACTCATCATTTATTAGCAACAGCATAACAATGTTATAAAAAAGAATCCACAGACGTATTGTACTTTAAAAATGTTGAAATTACATCAAAGCACACATTCACTTGTATAATTAGTTTTAAACATATTGTCGCGGACTGAGTTTAACTTGGCTGTTGGGCCGCGTTAAAAGTTCTGGAGTTCAATGAACGCATCAAGCAGAGATCTGATTGGCTCTCAGTTCTGTCGCTCAGCCTGTTGTTAGGTAATTTGGACCAATGGGGTTCAGCTATGGGCCGAATAAGGAAAATGGGAGGGCTGGAGCGGGAGCAGGGGAATAAAGTTGGGAGAAGCGCTCTCGTCTCAGCGGGAGAGATTCAGGAGTTGCTGAATTAATTGTACGGCGTTTGTTGCGGTCTGCAGTAACCAGAATAAAGAACCTTAAAAAAGGGTAGGGTTTCCGTGCCTCAGTGTGGGAAAGGGACACTACATTGTTGTATGGCTCTTTCGAAATTACATTTCAAAATATGTGGCGTTTATGGCTCTCTCGGCCAAAAAGGTTCCCGACCCCTGCTCCAGAGGAAACAAAATTAGTTTAATCTCATTCTGCAACAAATCTACATCAGACGAATGTTCTGCATCTTCTAATAATCTTCTAATCTAAGCCGATGCTAATCTTCTAATAATAATTGTCAGAAGTGAACTTAACAAAGATTTACCTTTAATAGACAAACATGTAAGTAAACTTTATTTCCCAGAACAAGGAGCTTCACCGTGGTAAAATATGCAGAACAAAACAAGGCAGCCAATATTTTGTCGATATTATCAGGAAACTGTCCTAAGAGAGAGGGGGAATGCTCATTACATGTAAGCTGTGACAGAAGATATATTTAAAAAAATCCCAAACAAACTACAGTTTGGATTACGATATATTGGCAGGAGAAGGGGAAAAAACATTTCCCATCTGATGATATCAGGCTGCTTTACTCTCATCCACCCATTTCCGTTCCAAACAAAACAAAGGGCCTCTCAATTATTTTCTTCTCTGAAGTTGTCAGAGGAGCATGAGTGGGTTGTGAAGGAAGACATGAAAGCTTCAGTTTAAAACTTTTACATCTAAAAAAATATTGTCATTTCATTCAGCTGTTTTGCTTTATAAATGATAAATGGCGTATACTTGTATAGCGCTTTTCTACATTCTTCAAGGCCCAAAGCACTTTACAGTCACAGACCCATTCACCCAGTCACACACACATTCACACACTGCCGAACACTGGCACCAACCTCCCACCAGAGGCAAGGTGGGGTTCAGTGTCTTGCCCAAGGACAATTTGACTCATGTGCGTGCAAGGCGGGAATCGAACTTGCGATCTTACGATTATGGGTCGACAGCTCTACCGCTGCCCTACAGCCGCCCCATTAAAGATGGAACCTTTTTTTTAAACCAGCCATTGATTCCTTTCGAAACATTGTGATTTGTACTTTCTTTATATGCTTTGATTGAGAGTAACTTTCCATAGATTAAAAAAATGTAAAATTTGTGTTAGAAACTGGTCGGTTAAGAGAACCTGGGATCAGTTTGTGTGAAAGTGAAATATTTTCCCAGTATAAACTCATCCATGTTAGGCTATGATGATTAAAAATTGTACATTTGAGTGAGTGTGAGCATGTGATTGACTCGTGGTTTTGTAGCTTTTCCTTTTTATATTTATGTAAAAAAACAAATGTAAATCACAATATTTTAACTCAAAGAATTTGATTGCTTTGGTGTGGAGCTTATTTAAAAAATGTTGAACTTTGTCATCACATTTAATGAAATGCTTCCAATCCGATGTTAATTCGCTTTGAAGACTGAGACTTGCTGATCTAGGTCACCCTGCATCAACAGGCTATCAAAAGACCCAGCAAGGAATTTAGCTGCTCAGAGGCAAACTGGCTGGTTTTCAGCATCCAGCCTTCTATTAAAGGCTTTTTTGTTGTTGTTGTTTACTTCTCTCCTTAAAAAGAGCCTTTGTCTCTCCCTCTGTATGGACTTGTTACTTGTGGGAATGAGGAGAATCAATCATCTCCCATTCAATTTCACACATGATGAAGCTTCAGTAGCGCAGCCCATTTTATTTCAAGGGGACCGTTCGCTCCGTCTAGATCTGGCCAGAGGGAAACATTCATCTGCTTGATAGATTTTTATTTTTTTTTTTTATTTTTTTTTTTTTTTTTTTTTTTTTTTTTTTTTTTTTTTTTTTTAACTTGTCCTGTCCAACAGCTAGGCAAACAGATGAGAGCTGAGGGCCTCTTGTGTTGGACATATTTTATTCTAACAAGAGGGGTTATTCATCTTCAGACAAACCAAAGGTATGTCTGAATAAACCCCTTTTGTAATTGAGGCCAAACTTTATTAATTTCAATCATGTTTGAAAATCTTTGGTGTTGGACCGGACGGAAAAGGAAAGAGGGGAACAAGAGAGAGGGACGTTAGAGAGAGGGGGGGGTAGGAGGGTGATAATAGGAGGGGAAGGGGGGTAAGACCATGAAGCAGCATAGAGCAGGCAGGTTTACTGGTTGTTTATCGTTACGGTACGGTTCAAATGTAGTACAAAAAGGGCGGGGCCTGTTCACACACACTCAAATATTATCAACACACCTGCTAGCCGCAGAAATGTCCACATGTCAACATGCACACAAAACAGATAGTGTTCACGAACGCATACTTATGCCTTTAAACCAACTAGTGTGAAATCTTTCATTCATTCAATCATGCAAACTATTAGTGCAAAGGTGAGCTAACACCTGTGCTCAGGTGAGTGTTTATGTTCTTCTAAAATGGATGGTGGAATGTGAAAAGAAGGAGGAGGAGCGCCCAGCCACCCCCACACCCATACCCCCGCCGCAGCAGCAGCGGCAGCCGGAATTCCCCCAGCGCCACACGGGAACAGGCAGGGAACAACCGCCCCCCGGGCGACCAAGACCGCCACCCAGGCCAGGGCCAGCAGGACCGCCGCGAGGCCCCCAGAGCCAGAGAGCAGGGAGGCGCAGAGGGAAAGAGAGCGCCGCCCCAGCCCAGCCAGGAAAGCAGCCCCCCGCCGCGCCGGAAGAGCCCAACGCAGGGCCCCACCGGAGAGGGACGCCCACAGCCCCAGACGAGCACCCCACCACCACCCAGGAGTTCCGGGCATCCCCCCGCCCCGACCCCAGGTACGAGCCAGGACCCCCCAAGGGAGACCCGCTCCGCACTCCAGGCAGCCACCCACCCGGCCCACGGTTGGTCCAGGTAGGAGCAAGGCAGGGGCCCGCCGCCCCCGCCCAGGAGGGGGGAACCCCGGGGAAAAAAGGGCGGCCCATAAGGGATGTTATAAATATGGCCCGACCAGGCTCGGCCATGTTGGAAGTTTGGCGGGGCCCAGCGCCCAGGGGCAAGGACCAGGACCCACCCCCCAGGGACACGAACACCCCCGGCTCAGGTGTAATATGAACCCCCCCACCGTGCGGAGAGAGCACCGCCGGGCCCAGGGAGCCGGCACCCAAGGGACACGGCCGCCATCGCCAAGGGGCCCACACCCCCCACCAGGGACGGGGTAGGGGACAGATGGACCCAGGTCCCACCTTCCTTGTAAAATGTGTGTGCGTGTATGGGTGTTTGAGAGGGTGTTTGTGTGCATGTGTGTGTGTTTATGTTTGAATGTATATATTGAAGGGGGAGGGGTGTGTGTACTAAGGGGGGTGCAGTTAAAATTGGCGAGTAGGGCACTAAGGGGACATCTCCTGATTACTCACAGTGATGTCCCCTCACCCTCCACACCAAGGGGCCCTAAATGTCTAAGGTGCGGTTAAAATTGGCGGGTAGGGTGCCAGGAGGACATCTGCTGCTTGCTGGCAGTGATGTCCAAGCACCCCCCCTACCAAGGACCCTACGTGTCTAAGGTGCAAATAAAACCGAAAGAGGGGGGGCCCACTCCATACGGCAACCATAGGAGGGGGGCCACTCCCAAGTAGCCCCCCCCCAAGGCGCATCGCAGGCTAAACCCCCCACCCCCTCACCCTAATATGAGGTTATATAAGGAAGGGGGTAAGTTGGGGACAGCTGGTAGACTGTCCCCTGGTGGTCAAACAGCCGTCCCCCAGCCCACCCCCAGCAAAGGGGCCAGGGCCACCCAGCCCAGGGGCCCACCCCCGGAGGCGCCGACACCCCAGGCCCGGCACCACCCACCCCACACAGAGAGAGAGGAGCCAGAAAGCGTCGCCCCCCCCCGGAGCAAGCCCAGGCCCCCACCCCCAGACGCCGGCCCTAGAAGAGCTCTGGTCAGGCCTCGACGGGACCGAGGAGGCCAACCGGCCGAGGCAACCACTGATTGCCTCAGCGGAGACCCCGACCCGCTAGCCCCCCCGACCCGTACTAATAATGGGCCCCCCCTCCCCCCCAGAACGCCCCCCCACAGGACAGGGCCGACAAGCCCCCCACCCCACCCCACCCCAGACCCCGCAGCCGAAGCGGGTGACACCCAGAGCGACCGGGGGCCCCGAGAGGGTTGTCCCGTCCCGTCCCAGAGCCAGGGAAGGGCCGATCCCAGCCCCAGGTGCAGATGGGCAGCCCCTCCGGCGCCGCTGGGCCCCCCCCACCCGAGCAGGGCCCCCCGCCAACCCCCCCCAGCACAGGCAAAGGGACCACCCCCCCAAGCCAAGCCAGACCACCACCCCACCCCCCCACCACGCACCCCCACACCCAAGCCCAGAGGACCACGCAGCGCCCCAGCCCGCCCCACCCAGGCACCGGACCCGACCCCCCGACCAACGGAGCCCCCCACCGCCCCCGCCAGGCACCGGAAGCCCCGACCCCCACCCCAAACCACGGCAGAAGGGCAAGGAGCAGCGACGACCAGGCCCTCCACCCCCTAAGTCATGGAGTCAACCACAGGAGACCAGAGAGACTGAATTCTTTCAAAGTTACTTGAGCTTTGGGCTGACATTTTTTCCAAGCTGATATGATCAAACAGCAGATTTCTGTGTTGACTTATGTTTATATTTTTCTTGTTTTTCCAATTTATTAAAATAGTTTTTTTGGCAATACAAAGAGTTATGAAAATGATAGATGCTAATCCTTCTTCTATATCGATGGCACTCATGTCACCAAGCACACAAAGTGACGGTGAGGCAGTGATTGAAACCTTAAGCCAGACTGATAAATCGGCACATACCTGCTGCCAGAGAGCCCTGACAGGAGTGCAGAACCACAGTGCGTGCATGTAGCTGTCGGGTAGATTATTATCACAGTGCTCGCAAATGTCTGAGTTACTGAGACCCATCTTGAACATCCTCTGTCCAGTGTAGTAAATTCTGTGAAGAGTTTTGAGATGGATTAGCTGCAGATTTGGACTTTTTGTCAGTTTAAAGGTGTTTAGACAAAGTTCTGACCAGAAGCTTTCATCTGTGCTGATGCTCAAATCTGCATCCCATTTTTTTGTTGGAAGGGCAATATTGTTATCTAAATTACATAAAAGTTTGTATATTTTGGAGAGAGTTCTATTCATTGAAAAATTAATCAGAGTGGTAACTACATCTGGTAGCTTTAAATCGTCGTCTTTAATTTTATACTTTTTAGTAATACTTGATTTAAGTTGCTGATATTCCAAGAAGTTATTTATTCCATGTTTGTCTTGAAGTTCCTGGGGGGTTATGAATCTTCTATCAATAATTACGTGCTCTAGTTGTTTTATGCCCCCTGCTTGCCAAGCTGGGAAGTGAATCATTTTTTTGTTAATAAGGATGTCCGGGTTGTTCCAGATGGGTGTCATTTTGCACGGTTGAATTGATGATTTTGATATTTTGAGAAATTCCCACCAGGCTGTTAAGGTGGCATTTATATTAATGCTTTTGAAACAATCCTGTTTTTTAACTGTTTGGCTAATAAATGGTAGCTGTGACAGGTTGATCTTTCCACATAACACCTGTTCCAAGTCTAACCATGAGTTGGTTTCTGGATTATTTTTTAACCATTTTAAGATATATTGTAATCTATTTGCAAGAAAGTATTTGTGGAAATTAGGTAGTTCTAATCCTCCACAGCTTTTTGCAGATTTTAAAGTTTTTAGACTAATTCTTGCAGGTTTGTTGTTCCATAGAAAGCTTGATATGGATGAGTCTAATGTTTTGAACCATTTTAATGGCGGTTGTGTGGGAATCATTGAGAAGAGATAATTAACCTTGGGTAAGATTTTCATTTTAACCGTGGCTACCTTGCCCATAAGGGACAGAGGCAGGTTGGTCCAGCGTGTTAGATCGTCCTGTATGCTTTTCAGTAATGGGGTGTGGTTTAGCTGCACCAGTTCTGATAGTTTGGGGGAAAAGTAGATACCCAGATATTTGATATTTCCTGTTTTAACTGGAATTGTGAGTCTTTGTTCCATATTCCTGTTGAGTGGTAATAAAACAGACTTATTCCAATTAATGGAATAGTCTGATATGGAGGAGAATTCATTTATGATCATTGCTGTTTCATTTACAGAATGTAAATTCCTTAAAAACAGTAATATGTCATCCGCATAAAGACTAATTTTATGATGGCTGTGTTTGGTTTTTATTCCTATAATGCTCTCATTCTGTCTTATTGCTGCAGCTAAAGGCTCAATGAATATAGCAAAAAGAGAAGGAGAGAGTGGGCAGCCCTGTCTGGTTCCTCTTCCAAGAAAAAACCTGTTTGAAGTCTGTTTATTAGTTCTAACTGATGCATTGGGGTTGTGATATAATATTTTGATCCAATTGATGAATGCTTCTCCAAAACCAAACTTATGGAGGGCAGCAATAAGGAACTTCCAATTAACTCTGTCAAAGGCTTTTTCAGCATCCAGCGATAGTACCGTCATTTCCTGTTTTTTAATGGTGGCAAAGTCTATTATATTAACTAGTCTACGGACATTATCATCCGAGTGTCTGCCTTTGATGAATCCAGTCTGGTCGAAGTGAATTATGTGAGGAGTGATTTTTTCTATTCTCTGTGCTAGTGCTTTGCAGATAATTTTTACATCTGCATTGATTAAAGAAATGGGGCGATAGCTTGAAGGACTAGTGGGATCTTTGTCTGGTTTTAGAAGAAGAATTATGTTGGCTGAGTTCATGTTAGGTGGCATTGATTGGCTCTCATTAATAGATGTGACAGTTTTATAAAATGTTGGTGCCAGTTGTTCCCAGAATTCTTTATAAAACTCAGCAGGAAAGCCGTCAGGCCCTGGTGCTTTACCATTAGGCATAAGTAACAGAGCTTCATGAAGTTCAGACGGCAAGAGCGGAGAATCTAAGTTTGTGATTTGATCCTCATTTAGCCTGGGTAGGTTTACATTATTAAGAAATGAGTCAATACTTTGCTCTGACGGATTGATCTGCGGTGTGTACAGGTTTTTATAAAAGTTTTCAAATTCGTTATTAATTTTGACCGGGTCATGGGTGACATTTCCTGTTTGGTCCATAATAGAGGTGATTGATGATTTTTCTCTGTTAATTTTAAGCTGATTAGCCAGAAATTTGCCAGATTTATTAGAGTTTTCAAATCTTTCAAGTCGTAGCCTTTGTATTTGAAATTGTGTTTGTTTATTAATGATGTCATTTAACTGCAGCTTTAAATTTTTCAGATCTCCCAGAATGTGTTCCTGTGCAGAAGCAGCATAAGCAGTCTCCAGGGTTTTGATTTTATTTTCTAATTCTAATAAATCTGCTTTCTCTTTGCGTTTTTTGTGCGTTGAATAAGAAATGATTTTCCCTCTCATGACTGCCTTTGCTGCTTCCCAAAGAACGCACGGTGGGATGTCTGGAGTATTGTTGAAGTCTAAGAAGGTTGCCCACTCTTTTTTAAAGAATTCAAGAAATTCCTGGTCCTTTAACAGAGACGTATTAAACCTCCAGGTTGTACCAGAGGGTGTGGATTTTTCCCTAGAAATGTTTACAGAGACTGGTGCATGATCACTGATAATAATTGGATGGATATTGGAGCTTTGAATATTTTTTAAAAGAGAGTTACTGATTAATAAATAGTCTAAACGGGAGTGTGAATAGTGAACTGGAGAAAAAAAGGTGAACCCTTTAGTGCTTGGGTGACATGAGCGCCACGCGTCGCAGAGACCCAGATCATTCATGTACTGCTTTAGAATACTTGCAGACCGCCATGTACGCTGGTTTGCTGCTGTGCTGAGTCTGTCAAGTTCAGGGTCCAAAACAAGGTTGAAGTCTCCTCCTATAATGATTGTGGAGTCAGAGTGAACTGAGAGTGAGGTGAAGAATCTGTGAAAGAAGGAAGAGTCGTCAACATTAGGACCATAAATACTCACTATACAATAGTCCTTATTCTGAATGGATATATTAATGATTACAAATCTGCCTTCTGGGTCAGTAACTGTATCCTTATGAGTAAAATTAAGATTTTTATTAATTAAAACAGCAACTCCTCTTTGTTTGGAGTTGTAACTGGCAGAGTATATAACTGGAAATTGTAAGCAGCACATAAGGTGATTCAAAGAATCTGATAAATGGGTCTCCTGCAGTAGAGCTATATCTGCTTTTAGACCATCCAGGTGATTTAACACTTTCAGTCTCTTTGGCTCAGAGCCAAGTCCACGCACATTCCAGCTAACGATGTTAAGACTGTTCATAACTGCTCTGACTGAAAAGGTGTAAAGCTAAGTAGTGCTTGTGTGCCAGTCCGTGTGCGCGTGCCCGCATTTGAGAAGCGCTGTGCGCGTGAACGTTTTCTGGCTATGTGAGCTGCGTGTCGCGTGCGTCCTATGAGAGCCTGTGTGAGGTGATTGCAGTATGTCGGCGTGTGTGTGCGGGATCGCATGTGCACGCCCCTGTGTGCGCTTGTGTGTGCGCGCGCCCGTTCCGTGCATAAATAAATACTTACCGAGGATGAGTTGCTTCCAGGTGATTTACATATAATGAGGGGGGAGAGGGGGGGGGGAGAGTAAAGGAAAGAAAAAAAGAGAAGGGAAAACGAAAACAACAACAAAACAACAATAGAAACTACAAAACAACAATTTTTTTAACGGTGTCCATTAGAAAGAGAAGTACATAGTTCAGAGCACACGTTCACCTTCAAGTTTAATGTCAAAAGGGGACAAATGGATACAACTCTGTTTTATTACTGCTTCTACATTCACTTGTTAGCTGTTTTTCCATGTTTTTATGAGATTCTTTGTAATATTAGTATCCACATTTAGCCTCAAGAGTCTCTGAAGTGAATTTAAAAGCTCACAAACAGTTGGTCCGATCAGCTTGATTCACCAGTTCTATTTCTTGCAGTTGGACCAGCTGGTGGTTGATGCTGCCAAGGAGAAGAGGGACATGGAGCAGAAGCACTCCACTATCCAACAAAAGGTGCTTTAAAACTCAATGTCTCATGTGTCAGGGTTCAGACGCAGGCAAAAACACCTTTATACATTTATAACTATGTAATTTATAACATGAAACACGAGAACTGAAAACACATCTTTGTAAAAAAACAAACCATCAATAATTAGTTCTTTTTCTCCAAGTCTTGAAAATAAAAGATACAGAACATTTATTTTGATGCCTTAGTTGGACTGAAATATTACTTTATAACAGTTAACTCCTGTTGTTTCCAGAAACTTCTTTTTTTGTTTTGACAGGTTTCTCCTATAAAGTCACAGCATTTTAGGTTCCCTTAGAATGATGCTAAACAAAATCTGTCATTCCTTTTAGTCTCTCATTAGCTATGTCAGATGACAGCAGTAGTGACTGTTAGCAGATTGTTTGAAGTTTGATGTCAAAAGAGTCAAAGTAATAAGTAATTCCTCTTACTCTGATCTGCTGTTTTATTCAGAATAAAAATTCCTTTATGAAGTGTTTTATCAGTGAGGATCAATGGTTGATTTGTATATTTGTCATTTGAGTATTCGGAGGTAAAATCCACCCTCAGGTGTAAGGTGATCACTGAGGATGATCTCAGCCACACACTCGTGCATTATTGACAGTTGGGCCCAACCCATTTCCAAACAAACAAGGTTCGGTTTCAGTGTGAGGCTATGCCTTCCAACGGCTGTGCCAAAACAAATTTCTACACCATGTTGGAGAGTCTCTTTTATTGAATAGAAACATTTTAGATCAGAAAATCTCCCTGATCTTCACAAACCCTCAGAACTAAGGAGCAGCCGGATGCGAGTTGTTCATTTTCATCTTGCTCTTAATTTAGAGGCCGCATCATACGGCATCAGTAATTACAGACATCTGCCAGAACCTTTTCACGATGGGATACATAAAAATATGAATAATTCCAGATAATATTTTATTGGATGTTGTTTATGTTGTCCTGTGTTTTTCCTTTCTTCCTCTGTTCTCTGTTGTCTCCAATTGTGATTTATGGGTCCTCCTTCTCCCCCTGTACCCTTCCTCAGACTCATGTGCTCTTATTGGTAGCTTTATTTTGACCCTACTTTTTCATTACTGTTACTTTTTTCTCTTTCTCTGCTCCTCTCAGGCTGCTCTGCAGGTAAGCTCCTTTTCTATCATTTCTCACGCCACTCTTGTGTGTTTTCTGCACGACTTGATATGTGCTGCACACATGTCTAAAATCAAATTCATCATTGTTGCCCATACCCAGCAAAGAACATATTTAAATAGGAAAATAAGCACAAAATGATGCTATATAGGCTTTGGTTAGAAATGCAAGTAAATAAAACCCTTATTTTGTTAAAGAAACTAAGAGTTCCTGTAGCTTTAACGGCTTGTTTATGCTTTTAGGTGCTGCTCTAAATGTTCCTACTAACTTAAAAAAAAGGATTTTAATGCTGGAAAGGAAAGTTCTTGACAAATGTGTATGTTGTATCTGTCTGTAGTTTGACATAATTTAAGCATTACTGACATTTAATTTAAGCCTCTTTTAATTACATTTTTTAAATTTACACCTCAGACATCTTTTTTTTTTCTTTAATTGGCTAAATAGTCTAAAAAATTGACTTCTAAAATGTTATTTAAAGAGCTTTATTGTTCGTTTATATTCTACATCATTAGAATTGAGTCACGTTTAATTTAGCATGTTCAAAACAGCTTCCTGTTGGGCAAAATTGTTGTAGTTTAGACGTACCAATAACAGTAAAATACATACTAGTGAGCATAATTTAGCAATTTTGTTCCTAAATTTTATTTAATATAATGTTATCTTCTTTAGTAATACAGGTATATTTTTTAATTTGTCAATTTATTTATACAGTATAAGCGTGTGAATTGTTTTTTGTGAGCCTCTTTTTTTGTCAGAGTAATTGGATCCTTTTATCTGTAAACTTTCCTGGCTGTATTTGATAAAGAATGATGGTCCTGGTGGATGACTGGACTAAAATCCTGAGTTTTAGTGTCCATAGTGTGTATTATAAAGGTTGCTCTGCCGCTCCAGTTGTTTTTCTGTTGCCTTCTGTCATTCAAACTGCACATTATCTAAAGATTATTGGGACTCTGAGGTTGTGTTTAGTATTCTGTATCTCTTCCCGTTTTCCTGATTCAGCAGAATTTGTGGCGCCAGCGAATCGCTTGAGTTACTGTTGCTTAAAAAAGGACGGTTGACTGTCTATAAAGATTTAAAAATCTCTAAAGAACTAATTGGAAATCCCATGTTTTTAAAGATTTATAGTTCCAACTGAGTCCAAGTTTAGTCCCCTGAAGGAAACAAACTATTTCAGTTTCTACTAAATGGTCAGATGCTATGGATTTTCAGCTTGTTTGAGCAAGTTAAAGGGAAAAGCTTGGTGCATGTCTGCTGAAGTGGTTTGTATAAATGTTTTATGTGCAAGCCACTCTGCACAGAGCTCTAAATTATTCTAATCCTGCAGTGACACCAGCATCTCTCACAGACACACAAAAACAGATGACCTTTGCTTAAAGTCCTCAAAGGAGGAACAGCTGAATCTGTAAGGGACGTTGTGATCGACGGTCAGTCAGGTTAGAGTCTGCTGAAGAGACACAGCATGCTGCTCAGAGAGACTTTAGTCGTTCGGATGCTGCACAGAGAGGCTGCAAGGCTCTGACCGTTGATTGGACTTACAGAAAAATAACCCTTACACGGTGGATCACAAATAAATCTGTGAACCATGAAGATATTCAGCCGCTTTCATTATGTTTGGTATCTGGTGAGTACATCAGTGAGACTGAGAATATCCGTTAACGTTTGCTTCCATCGCTGCCTATGGCAGCTTGCAGCTTTACTTTCTGCTTTCCTTGTCTTTTCACTTATGTGTGTCGACAAGTCCGGCATGGATGTTTAGTTTGAAAAAATGCAGACACTCTTCTCTGTGTTCTCTTGGTGTGTGATGTTTTAGGAGGTGACAGAGTATGACTTTTTGCCAGACTACCGCATCTTTTGTGCCTGGAGGTCGAACTCCGTACGTAGTCAATGCATCAGTTTCCATCTGACCTCTGTTTTGTAACCCCACATGCCTTAGTCTTTCATTTCCTGTCGACTGCAGTGAAATGTTTGTCCAGTAAATTTCATCTTTGCCTGTTTCCTCATCGTTGAAGGCAGCACACACGTGTTGATTCAGCATGCAACTTTTTAATGCATCATTGTTGGTGTTGACAGTGACTGCTGTGCTTGCTGTGCAATTGATGTCGGAATGGTTTTACTCTTCTTACAATTTAGCTCATATCTACCAGTAATACTGCTAAACCGCTGACTCAAATACATTTGGATCCATATCTTTTACCGGTATATTTTCATTCCAAAACAATTTTTTTTCTTGTAGAAAAACAGGAATTCTTACTTTAAAATCATCTGCAACATATATTTTTGGTTGAAAGACAATTCTCTAAAGGGAAATTATTAGGTATTTCCTTGAAGGTTGACTGATTTATCTGTTTTCAAACTATCCCTAGTATATAACTGCAAGAATCAAATTTAAAATCGTAATCTTTTATTCAAGCTCACTCTGACAGAAATTTCTTGAGTGATTTAAAGAAAAACAGACGATTCAGTTTTCTTTGCCACACAAAATGCTGTATTTTCTCTTCATGGTTGTATAAAGAAATGCACACATGTAAAAAGAATTGTCATTTTAGTGTAAAATCCTCCCTACACCAATGTTTTTCCCTTGCATGTCACTACTTTTAGAGTACCGTAAATTCCGGACTACAAAGCGCACCCGATTACAAGCCGCACCCACCCATATTCACGTGTTTGACTGCTTTTATACATACACAAGCCGCGTCAAAGTACAAGCCGCACATGTGTTAGCCGGTATTGTCATCCTGACAGATCACGCCCAGCATCCCAGAGTGAGTGCAATTCATTAGCACATTGTGGGTGGTGCCAGTTTTGCCTCTGAGTCACGTATTTGAGTGTATCGACATCTGTCAAACAGCATGAATTTATATTCTGTTCACAAGTCCCTCAGTTATGGTGTTTTTATTTCATTTTTTTTTACTTATTGACAATCTAGGTATCTAACATAAAATTACAAACAGTAACCACATAATCAACATTACATCCCTCAGTTATAATGAGGAAATTTACATCCGCGATTCCACATTTCCCATGAGTCTTAGGGGCTAAAGGCGGGGCCAACGCCCGGCTCGCCATTCTGTTGTACGTGTTTAAGAATTAGCAAGTAGCAGCAGTGCATGGAGGGGTGAACGGGAAAAGCTCTCCTTCCGCTTGTGTCGCAGCAGCGTTATGGGAGTAACAGGACTGGTTAGAAAACACAACGGTAAAATACAGCAGCGGCGACTGAAAAGCGCGCGCCTCAGCGCGATACGCGCGCCTCAGTGCGGCGCGTGCGTCAGAATTCAGAAGCCTCTGCACTCCGCGGACGCCTCTGCGCTCCGCTCCCGCCCCGCGCGCTCCTTGTCTCCCCTTCCTATCTACTCCGACACCTCTGGCCAGGGCGGCTTCAAGTAGGAGCCCTTCGTCCCCGTTGCGCCGGTGAACGGAGCAAATCGTTTCTGTGCAAAGCAATCGGACTTAATACTGTACGTTTTGTGTATGAGGGGCGGATGCGTTGTTACGTGTGGGAGCCATCAGACTGCCATCGGCCCCGCAGCTCAATCAGCAGGAGAAGATGTCTCCAGCTCACACGGAGGCTGTGAGTTTTTCAAAGCAAAATCCCGCTTTTACGGTTTCCTTAGAAACCGTAAATGGAGTGTAAATTCACTCCATGCGCTGTTCTCTCCGTCACGCAGCAAACCGGCTTTTCCAAACCCGTTGGTGACGGTGGACTTTTTTACGCTGCTTTTAACGATTGCTTTTAACTTGAAAGCTTCATCATAATGTAGCGGCGATCACGTGCACGTTGGGTCTAATGGCCCCAAAGGATTCTGGGATGCGGCCGGGCATGCGTGTTTCGTTTTGTTGAACCATGACTGAAGTGTCTAAGACCTGAAGTCAAGTCCATGCTGTTTGGCTGCTAAGAGGTGTGTTGAATAAATATGCCTCGTGCTTAGTGTCAGATAGAGAATTCAAACTATTCACTGACTTCGAAAGTACGTACATGGCGGCCGCTAATTAAATCCATAAATTAGCCGCATCACTGAATAAGCCGCAAGGCTGTAAACGCAGGAAAAAAGTAGCGGCTTGTAGTCCGGAAATTACGGTAATTAATTTCTTTTGTAAATATGTGCACGGATTTCTCTTCAGAAAATTGACACACCGGATTTGTTTCTTATGTGCAGCCAAACTACTTCACTTACCAGTGAATGTGGTTCTGAGACCTGTGTAAAAGTTTACCAAAACTCTTACTACTGCCATAATGAAGGTTGTTGAGCTTTTTTCTTATCTGATTCCATCCTGGTGATGAGAGCTCAAAGTGTTTTAGCGTCTAATGAAGCTTCTGATCTGTAGGAGTTCCTGTGGACAACGAGGCTCATAGTTCTGTATCACTGCAGTGAGGTTGTCTGAAAAGTTTATACGTTTTGGACCTTTGGGAAAGGTGGATCAGACATTTTGTTTCGGTTTTGTAGAGGCTGAATAGGAAATGAAAAAACTGCTATTTGGTTTTCAGGGGATATTTTGTTTGCTTACAGAATTTATCGGCTCTGGCACATTTGGTGACTCAGTCCTGTGAAGGTTTATCTTTTTTATGAGTAATTTATTGCTAAAGTTGTTTAAAAAAACATTTCTTATTTATCATAGAAAAAATAACTGTGGCCAAATCACAAGACAGTTGATTTCAGTAAATTAAATCACCTTTAGAAAACAGTTTTTGAAACTTTTATTTTCACCTCAACTGCCTCTTCATTTTCAACATGAGTTTGCAGCAAACTATATTTGAATTTTTTAGGACTGCAGGGCATATGATTCAGGGTCTGACAGTAACAAATCTTGATGTAACAGATCTTTATGTAAGCTTTAAGGGGAGACGCTGATGCCTGGTGTAACAGGACACCACAAGGACACACATATTGTGTGTATGAGTGTGTGATTGTGTCACATAGTGTCACCTGAAGCTAAGAAAGCTGATGGACCCAAGATGAGGCATGTTTTAGTTTGGAGCTGCAGAGTCATTGACTGAAAGGATGCAGCTTACTCTGCTGCTATACACCTAAAGTTACAAAAACCTAAAAAGTTATTGTAATAAATGCTTGCCTCAAATACGGACTATCAGATTTTTGGTTCCATTTGTTATCGCACATTTTGTTTTTATCTTGCTTCTTTTCTCTAAGCTGCTGAGTTTGTAGAGAGTTTTATTTTAAAAACAAATTTATTGAAATTTAAATGTAAGCAAATTGAAAAACATATTACATTCAGGAAAAGTCAATCTGTACTGATATCATAATTAATTGAATTTTTTCCGCTCTTATCTGGACACCCGAGTCATTACATTTTCCAACAGTAGATTTATTGTTTTTTGATGTTTTAACCTTTTTTGTTTTCTTTTTCTGTCTCCTTCCCACTTTTGCCTCTTGTCCTTTGTTTTTCTCAGGACTTCTCGAACGATGACACAAAGCTGGAGTACAATGTGGATGCAGAGAATGGCATTGCCATGGAGGGTTATCTCTTTAAGAGGGCCAGTAATGCATTCAAGACATGGAACAGGTATGGCACAGCTAAAAATGTTAGTTTTTAAAAATTGATTATGGTTTATAGAGATTATAACCTAAAGAAAAAGGTACTGACCGTTAGGAAAAGATCGACAAATATTTCATTGTAAATTCTACTTAAACAACAAAAAATCTTAAGGTGATGTTTACTGATGTCTTATTAAGTAGCTTGCAAAAACAATGTTTTGACATTTGAATAATAGAGATAATTCAATGCATTTCCTGTTCATCATTAAAAAAGTCTTAATTAGTAAACATATGCCTGAGACAACCATAGTAATGGTTTGGTCGTTTGGCTGGAGATGGTCTAAACACCATTAGATTTAATTCCCTGGTCTTTTAATTTATGATTTGAGTAAATGTATGGTGGCTAACTTGAGACTATTTGATTTAATTCTGCTCTATTAGTTTTAGTTTAATGCAAATGACGTAACAGGAGAACAGGAGGGCAAGCCAGGGGCCAGTTTAGCTCGTGCTGGTTTGCGGCGCCTTCCGTCCGTCAAACCAGGGTTTGAATCCGGGCTG
This sequence comes from Oryzias latipes, assembly GCF_053564925.1. Lineage (NCBI taxonomy): Eukaryota > Metazoa > Chordata > Actinopteri > Beloniformes > Adrianichthyidae > Oryzias > Oryzias latipes. The sequence continues at coordinate 15,133,084 of NC_136240.1, forward strand.
CTCCCTATTCCCTTCTCTGCTGCTGTGCCGGTCCTAAGCCTGGTTTGTTTGAGAGGGTTGCGTCAGGAAGGGCATCCGGCTTAAAACATTACCAAGTTAACCATGCAACTCATCCTTCAGGGAGGGTTGTTTTGCTGTGGCAACCCCTGATGGGAGAAGCCGAAAGTGAAAGGAGGGCAAGCCAAGACCTTTGTGATAGCATGAAAAATCCCTAAAAAGCCAAGTCTGTCTGCTGACCTGAAATCTTATCTTCATGTTCCCCACTTTCCACAGAAATGGCCATAAAAAAGGAATAATTTCACAGTTTTAAGTTTCACTTAATTTGCTTTGTTAGTTCATGTGATTTTACCAACAACCATTCTTATTTTTATTCTCCTTAATTTGTCTCAGTCTGACTGAGGTTTAAGTAAACAAGCTAAATGAATGGATTTTCTTCATCTCCCATCCCAACAGAAAGACATCCAGCGGGAATTTTTATTTAAAAAAATGTTTATCGCATGTGACTGTTTTCTAAAAAATCTTGTGATTTCTTTTTTTTTTTTTTTTAGACGTTGGTTCTCCATCCAAAACAATCAGCTAGTTTACCAGAAGAAATTTAAGGTATGTCAAGTGACTCCCTCCATGCTGACCACACTGAAAAATGCTTCTGTATGATTTCCAGCTCACAGTATTTTTAGCCTGCCTGTACTTAAAGGCTAGAACATTTGTAAACCATAGCTGTGCATGAGAATGGCTTTGTGTGAGGTTTCTCTAGGAAAATATATTTTATTGTTTTTATTTTTCTAAAAGTGCTTTACATTACTTCATTTGGATTGCATTGTACACAAGTGTTTGGTTTGTGTAGTTTAAGCCAATTTGTTGCCATATTTTCAAGTACAGATTGACCAAAGTTTTGATTGAGAATTAGCAACATGTATAAGTGCAAAATGGAATATTTTAGTCTGTGATTGTTGATTAGGCTTTATGAAGTTAACCGGTTCCTACAGCTTTCCTAATTTTAACATGCTGGAAGAGCCTTTCCGCTCTTTGATTTCTATTTTTTTTTTAAAAAGACACTCAAACAGCTTACCGGTACACACATGTCTGATTACGACTTTTCAACATCTAGATTGGGAATTTTTGTCATTTCTGGAGTGACTGGAATAGGAAAAGTTGATTGCAAAAAGATTGGCTTTGTTTTAACATTCTGAGACATTTCTTTGCAATTATGTTCTGCCCTTGTGTTGATTCCCCAGGACAACCCAACAGTGGTTGTGGAAGACCTGAGATTATGTACAGTCAAGCACTGTGAGGACATCGAGCGGCGCTTCTGTTTTGAAGTAGTTTCACCCACCAAGTGAGTTTGAATTCCCATCAGTAACAGTGAAAATAAAATTTAAAGAAGGAGGAGGGCTGTGCAGTGGTTAGCACTCTTGCCTCACAGCAAGAAGGTTCAAGTCCCGGCTGGAGGACCTGAAACGGATCATTAATGGGGGACCTTTCTGTGTGGAGTTTGCATGTTCTCTCCGTGCATTCGTGGCTTTTCCCCAGGGATTCCTCCTAACATCCAAAAACATGCTTCATAGGTTACTCTAAATTGTTCCTAGGTGTGAACGTGAGTGTGCATCGGTGTGTGATTTGTGGCCCTGTGACACACTAGCCTTCACCCACAAGTGGCCGGGTTAGGCTCTGGCAGCCCAGTGACCCAGAAAGGGACAAAACGGGTTTAGAAGACGAATGAATGAATGAAAGAAGGAAAAGAGTGTGAAGATGGAGTTCTGCCATTTGTTCAGACCCTATGGGAGCTGACAGCAGCTGTGTGGTATGTGTGTTCTCTCCCCAGGAGCTGCATGATGCAGGCTGACTCAGAAAAGCTGCGACAGGCTTGGATCACAGCCGTCCAGAACAGCATCGCCACAGCTTTCCGCGACAAGGGAGATGACGGCGAGGTAAAATCAGAGCTAAATTCCTAGTTTGTAATGTAAAAGGTGAGAATTCATCTTTGCAGGACATACATTAATTTACTGAAACACTTAGCATGATGTTATTTATAACAACATAGTTTTGACGAATACATTAAAAAACATTCTTTCAGTTTATTGTATCTCATTTTAAAAATCTTTAAGACAAAACACTTTCCTGTTGTCCTCCTTGGGTCAGAAGCTCGACAGGAAGTCATCCACATCAACAGGAAGCTTGGACTCCGGAGGTGAGCCAAAGGAGAGGTTACTGAAGGGTGAGAGCGCCCTGCAGAAAGTTCTAGCCATCCCTGGAAATTCTTGCTGCTGTGACTGCGGCCAACCCGATCCCCGCTGGGCCAGCATCAACCTGGGCATCACTCTGTGCATCCAGTGCTCTGGCATTCACAGGTAGGTTGTTCTTTTTTTCTGGCTTCTTCAAACTTCATCTTTAAAAAAGCTTAAACTAAATGAACCCAAATCTCCTTCAGAAGCTTAGAATGATTTTGCCAATTAACAAGGAAAATCACCAAATACAAAAAATTGTCTGTTCAAGGATGTACACAATACACATTTAGTACAGCAAGGCATGCTTTCATTTTTTATTTTTTCTGTTCATTTGGAGTTTATTTTATCTGTGAAAGCCTGAAATAATTAAAATGTTCTCTCTGTTTATGTAAGTTCCATGGAAATAAAAACATCTCCATCTGTACTTTGGTGTGAAAGGACAGTACAGAGCATTGCTCCTCAGAGATTTAGGATAATGTTAACTCACTGTTGTGTAAGCTTACAAACCTGCCCATAATTCAAATATTAAGATCTAATTAACCGGCTCAGTTCCCACAAATTCCCTGTTTTGGAATAAAGCATTACTGGCTCTATTCAAACCTGGACAAGTAGTTTGTTTAGATAAAAAAAGATTCCTAAACCTGAGATGACTGAGGTTTTACTGAACAGAAAAATCAACATAAATCATTAATTTCGTCAAAACTGATAAAAGTTTAACAGAACAAACAGAAGACAAAAATGACTATCTTACAATTTAGGGCTAAACACATAGTATTTAAAAGTTTTAATAATTTTTCACAAAGTATTTAAAAAATGGCATTTAATGGTTTTTGCTAAATATATATATTTCCGAGTTGAGAGAGACATTTCAAATGTTAAATGTTTGAGAATACAACCCTGACCAGTATTTGAATGGAACTAGAGGCAAAAACTAAAAGAGGACATTTGGCTCTTTCTGTTCAATATTTAAAGATTAATTTTAAGATTAATTTTGGAATTTACAAGTAAGTCATCCAGTACAATATAATGATTTTTTTCAACATTATGCTATTTTTTAAGCATACAGAAACTAAAGAAAAATAATAATAATGTCATGGTGCTGAGATTGTTTTGAAATCTTTTAACAACAGGAGTCTGGGAGTTCATTTCTCAAAGGTTCGATCGTTGACTTTGGACTCATGGGAACCAGAGCTGCTTAAGGTGACTGAATTCATTCATTCATTCATTCAAACTTCTTCTGCTCCAAACTTACCTTATTTTGGCATGTACATAAGTGACTTTTTTGTTGTTGTTGCTGGAAATAAATTCGGGTGTGACGGGCTTAACACCAAAGTTCTGCCCATGTTTGAACATTAAATCCCCCTACTTACTTCTAATGTGCAGTTCCAGTGATTGTGTTTTTTTATTTTTTTATTTCATAGTTGATGTGTGAACTGGGTAACAAAGCAATCAACGAGATTTATGAAGCTCGTCGTGAAGAGCTGGGAGCCCGAAAACCACAGCCAGGAGACCCCAGGTATTGACCCCAAGAAGAGGATAGATATGTTCTGACCAAAAGATCAACATCCATCTAGTGAATCTGTCACTGTTACCGTTATGATCAAGTTGCTAAAACTGTCGGGATTTCCCTTCATGCATCTGCAAAACGTGGTTTGTCAACAGGCATGAGGTGGAGGCTTATATTAAAGCCAAGTACGTGGATCGGCGGTTTGTTCGTCGACCATCAGACGAGGAGCTTCGAAACAAAGTGGTTTCTCTCAGTAAACAGGAGAAGAGGCTAAGCAGCAGTACTGAGCATCTGCCACCCAGAGCCCCTCCACCCACGCCAAAACTTGGTCCTGCTCTCAATGTTCCAGGCCAGACCGGTCAGTACATCATAAAAAGAAATGTTTTTTTTTTCCTCTCTGCTTATGTGAAACTTTAAAAAAATAATGTAGTACCTACAAAATCAAACTCCAAAATGTTTATTTCAATATTCCTACAAATGAAGGTTAGTGTTCTGGAAGGAAATGGTGCATCATGGATTTTTTTTCGTTCACACTGGCATACTGTATGTTCTTTGTGAACAGCATATGTCTGAGCCCTCTCAGCTTCGCTGCGCTTTCTGTAGTCTTTGTGCCAGTGTTAGCTGAGTCAGTATCTATCTGTGCTTTCACCCTGCCTTCCTCCTTTTCAACCTCCTGTTTTCCACTCTTTTCATTCCCTCCTCTGGCTGTTTTGTGCTCCACAATAACTTCTGCTCATAATGCCAACCCTAATGTCCCCACATCACCACTTGCTTTGCCCCCCTTCCGCTTTCCAAATCCCGAACTCCCGCCATCCCCTGCGTAGCTGCCGCCGGCGGCGTGGAGGCCCGCCGCGACTCTCTCTTCTGTCCCGATGAGCTTGACTCGCTCTTCTCCTACTTTGACAACTCCTCCAAACTTAGAAGCAGTAAGTACTAAAAGCTGAGTGTCGGCTTGCTTCCGGTCCACCCCCTCCCGTTCATTTCCATTCACATCTTGGAGCTGCAGACTAAAACCTTTCTTCCACTCTCCTGTTGCTTCCCCATCCAGAGCGTCTGAAAGAGCATGCTCTCAGTTTGGGGGAATTTCAGAGCCCCTCATCTACTTTGTTTTCTTTGGGAAAGGGCACATTTGGTTTGGTCTTTGGTACCTGCACTTTAATGTGTCATCATTCTTCAGACCTTAAGGACCCGAGTCCTAACCCTGGAGGGAATTTTTCATCCTGGTCTCTTTGTTTTTCGTTGCTTTTTTCACCTTAAGTTGGAAAAATATTAGGGGCATCTTTGGTTCTGGTTAATCAAACATGTAAAGGTTCTTTTAGTTGTATGAAAATGCTTTTTACTAAGACAAAAAACGGGTTAAAGACCCACTCCAATCATCTTTGATCTATTGTCAAAGCGTTTCTCATTGGCCTTTTGGATTGTGATTATAGCCAAAACCAATAAACCAGTCACTTTCTAGGACATAGTTTCTGCAGGGCAGCAGTCGTCATCAGAAATTCACCTTTAAGTTGTGGGCGGGACTGTTGGCACAGAGTAGCCCCCCACCTTCTCCTCTCTGTTGCAAAGCAGAGCAGGGAGCTTGTGGTCCTCCCAGCATATTTTCTACATCACAAATAAGCTCTTTTTCAAACAGCATTTTTTTGTCTTCTTGTGATTTGCAACAATTTAAATAAAGAAATTAACCACATTTTCTTAAAATATTTCCTCCATCCTAAGTAAGAATGCCATAAGAACATGTTAAAAACACCAAAAGCACAATTTTCATCGGAGTGGGTCTTTAAAGATACAAAAAGAAAGCACTGGTGACTGTTGACCTGCAGAGCAACCAGCAGAAGTGTTCCTTTTATTTTTATTCTCTGATATGAGTGACTCACATCCCGATGTTCCTCTGCATGTTGTGATGTATGTTGTTTGTTTTCCAGTGAGGAGTGCAGACAGTGGCATTCAGAACAGTGCTGATGGGAGCAGGGAGATGCTGGCCAACACACCTTCCAACAACAGCCTGGCAGATGCAGGTGAGACGGCTCGTCTGCTGCTGGAGTCTGATGAACAAACCCAAGCTGTCAAAAATACAACTCAAATGTAATATGTGGTTTGGACGTGCATAAAGGTTCAACTCACAAGTTGATTCTGTTTCCACATCAGGATATGATAAAATATTGATTTATTTTAATTATAAAATCTTTTTCACAGAGCTGGTAATTTAAACTGTTCGTTCGTCAATAAATTATTAGATTTTTTTACTTTACAAACTAACAGAATCTTTTTTTTTAAACAGGAAATGTATTTAAACTTTTTTTAAGTGGATTTGTTGACTAAGTAAAGATGGATTTGTTTTGAATAATTGATCAGTTAGGCCAGGGGTGTCCAAACTTTTGGCAAAAAGGGCCAGATTTGGTGAGGTGAAAACTATTCTTTGAACCTTGATAATAATATTAAATGCAAATAAACTGTTTAATTTTTTGCAATGAGATACTTTTCATTTCTTCACACAGAACCAATGCAAATGAACTGGAATACTTTTTTTTCAAAAACACTGAATTTCTGTTTTGAAGACCAGAAATAAAATAGTAAAATAGTTAAAGAGAATAATAAATAATTGAAGAATAGAATAAATGTTTACCGGGGAAAAAAAAACCTTTTGTAAACATTAAACCTGGCTTCATATGAAATGTTTCATCAATTATTCATTAAATGCTCACTCTACGCTTCTAAATTTAAACCATGTACACAGGAAATATAATATACAGGAAATAATCTCAGAAACAAAACAATTTGACCCTTAGGCTGTTGTCACAGGTTAACACTGTAAGTCAGTTTTAACAATGGCTTACAATGTAATTCAGGCAATCACAATCAAGCAATCGTACACACAGTTCCTAAATTTATGACAGGAGCCTGCGGGCCGGTAGAAATATGAATGCAGGCCCATGGCCCGGACTTTGGACATGCCCAAATTAGTTAGGCCCAAACCTTTTTGTTGTTTGTCAGCACCAAAAATTCACAGGGCGTTTAATCCCACAGCTCAAATGATTCTCTACTTCCTGAAAGCCTCGTGTGAACAGTTTCAACAGTACTGAGGCTAGAAGATCATTTTTTTTATCAGGACCAATGAACAAAATGATAAAACCAAAAGTTTATTCGATCAATAAAACGCAAATTCATCCTTTTTCCCTTTTGTCAGAAGCAGCTGAGTCTCCTCCCATGCCTTCTGCGGTTCCTCCTCAAAGGCCATGTAAGGACATGGTTTTCTACGAACCCAAAGAGTACAGCCCGGGTCTGCAGCTCTACTGGGCTTCGTGTGCCCGCAGCCTCAGAGACATGGCAGAAGCTCTGGCACATGGAGCTGAGGTCAACTGGGTCAACACGGAGGAGGAAAAGAGGACGCCACTCATTATGGCGGTGCAAGGGGTCAGTGTGATGAAGAAAACTCACTCCTGTCAGAAAGTCGGCTGATGGAAGTGTTTTCTGATCCAGTAAAATCTCACCTTACATGTATTTCATCATTTTCCATCTGAATTGTTCCATTTAGCTGTATAAATGCTGGTTTCAGGGCTCTCTAGTCACATGCGAGTTTCTACTTCAAAATGGAGCAAATGTGAACCAGCAGGACGCTCAGGGCCGAGGGCCGCTGCACCATGCCACCATGCTGGGCCACACGGGGTCTGTAAATAGATTTGGATGTTCTATGATGCTGAGAAACCTGCAGGAATATTTACTTTCCATTTTCTGTTTTAGGCAAGTTTGTTTGTTTTTGAAAAGAGGAGCAAATCAAAACGCAGCAGACATCGATGAGAAAACGCCCCTGACCGTTGCAGTGGAGGCAGCTAATGCAGATATCGTCACATTGTAAGTTTTACCCATTTCTAACTTTTTTTTTTTCAATATAGTTGGCAGCTTTGAAACATTTATTTTCAAAGAGAGATTTTGTGGTTTAACCCATAGAGTTTTCAATAATGAGCCGAGGCACCCTCAGCTTTAGAATTGAGTTAGTTTATTTTCTGACCTGATCTAGGTCACAAAGAAGTCATTAAACTTATTTGACTTTTTTAGGTATAAATGCAAAGAATCACTTTTACCACAATTCAGTTAAAACTTCGATTTTGGAGTTCTATTAATGATTTGTGTATTACAAAACAACAGCAAAAAATAAAAAATTCAGAAAAATACTTTTTTTTTTTTATTTGCCAATAGGCAATTAACCATGAAGAAAAGCTTTCAGTTGGCTTATACTAAGCCTGGTCTCATGTAATAAGACAATATGAACTCTATTAAATTTAGCCCAACACGTGTTCTAACGTAATGCAAACGTATGCAGTAGAGATGCAATGATTCACTTTCCCCACGGTTTGTTTCAATGGTGTAACATACGATCGGTTTGAAATCCATAATAGAGGCATCCCTAACTTTTATTATGACCACCTGTAACTGGATTTTTCTTTTGAAACTCCTCAGGTTGCGATTGGCCAAGATGAACGAGGAGATGCGAGAGTCGGAGGGGCCCTACAGCCAGTCAGGTCAATATCACTCCAACAGCCCCACCGAAATGCAGTACAGGAAGTGCATGGAGGAGTTCATTAACCTGCAGTTAGACGAGTCTCAGTAGAGACGTTCCAGCTGGAGTGGATTCATTGAACCCATTCTGAGTTAGAAACAAAAAACAAAAATGAAAGCATTATCTTTATAAAGCTCCAAAGAAATGACAAACCTGAAACGTTTGCTTTTAAGTGTGAATACCTGTATTTAAAACACAAAAGTATTTTAGATTGACAAAAGAGAAAATGTGGTGAAACTCTCTATCGTTATAGAATCAAAAGGACTAAAACATTTAACACTTTAATAATGAAAATAATGTTGTTGTTTTTAAGTAACTTGATTCAATGGGAGGTTTCCTTCCAGCTCATAGGTCCAGCTTTGTCCGGGGGGGCGTGGTGAATACCATGCACCCCCAACTATGCTGAAGAGCTTTGTTCCAAAGTGGAACATTGAACTTTTCTTTTTCTACTGTTGCTCATGTCAGAAATTGATTATAAGCAAACTAAAAGTTAATTTGACTTTATTGTGGGTCTATTTTTTTTGGTTAGATTTGACATATTTTTCCTCTGTTTAGGGGATTTGTTTAGGTCATTGATCCATAGCAGTTGTTAAAACATTTCTGCTCGTCTTAGTATCTTTGTTCTATTCTGTTATTGAGTGTTTTTTGACACTAACATTGCAAAGCAAACGCCATTTCCATCATCCGGCAATAACTACGATTATCAAATCAACATTTCTGATGGCGTTTTATTTAAAATCTGTTGGAGGTTATGCCTGCTTTCAAAGTTTGTTTACCTGCTGTATAAATACTGTGCGTCTTTTCCTTTACATGCCCGAGCAGAAAGAACACATTTAGATATTTTTCATAAAGCTTTTCTTTTATTGGGGAAAACTTTCTGATCCGTATGCAGATACCCTAACTGTAAGTCTTGTAAATGATGATGTACATCTGTTTACTGATCTGCATGGGACAGAAGAGGAGCGTCTGCACAGGAAGGACTCTGTTCACATGACTGTTACATTTTTCCTATTTAAGAAAAATATTTTTATTGTTAGTTAGGAGTGATCGTTTGATGTCTGTTAATATGAAAAATCCTAAATATTGTATTATGAACAGCATTTTACTGCAAATCCATTGATGAACTGGAATGTTGGTGTCTATTCAAATATAGACCAATCATGTATAAATTGTAAAGGTGGTGCAATAACTCTGAAGGACATGTAATCATTTAGAACACAGTAGTAGATACTCCCTGCTTTTATTTATCAGAATCTGGGGGGGAAAAATTTTACTGGAGTTTTCATAAACGAAGGTTGTGAAATTAGTGCAGATTTTTGGTGCCCCAGTTTCATTTTTCCTCTCATCATGGTGCAGGCCCCATCCCAAAAACTCCTCAGAGTGCTCCAAAGCGCTTTGATGCTGTGGTTAAAGGGAGAAGAGCGCCCCCTGCTGAACAAAATGTCTTATTTTGAGCATGGAGCCTGTTTGTGAACATTTTAAGAATCTAATCACTCACAAATGAGGCTTTTATTTTCTTAATGAATGGTTTTTTAGCATTTATGCGAGTTGAGGGACGTCTGAGCTCCCCACTGTCAGAGATTGTAATATTTTGGGTGTTGATGCTGCTGCAAGAAGCTGGACTGTTTTTAGCCTGAACGTTGCTTTATCAAAGTGTAGAAAATGTTTTTTTTTGTTTTTTTTTTTAGAAATAAGAGTATATGAACGAAGAGACTAGATAAAAATGTGTTTTCAGTATTTATGTTCATGTATTTCTTTACTTTAAATACAAGAGGGTTGTTTCCTTAAAAGAGTAAAGTGTTTGTCATTTACCTATCAGCTGATGAGGAATGATCAGATGTTGAGGATGTGAGGGAGAAGTGACTGCCAGCTGTTCTTACCTTCACAATAAAAGAGAGAGACAGAGCAGCAGCTGTTTTAACCTCAAAGCTACTCCCCATTTTTATTGGCATTTCTTAAATAACTTTATTGACAACTGGATTTGACTCCATAGTTCTGTGTTCTTCTAACAGTTAATCAAAAGGGCTGCTTTGGTCCACGTTGAGACTCTTTCTTCTCTGAAACTCTCTTCTTCCTCATGGCTCACATCCTCTCCTCATTCTGAATATTCTCGCTTTGCTTTCATTGCTCTCCTCCCCAGAGTTTGTGCCTTTCCTTTGTTGGTTTTCTTTTGCTTTGGGGGCGGTGAGGCCAGCACAACTGTACTTTTGTACATAAACTCTGCACTTTAAACACAATACAGTTGTTGACAAACCTGCTGTTTGTGGGCTTTCTTTTTGTTCTGAGTTAAAGGAGCTCTGCTCTGTTTTCTTGTATTTTTTCCTCTTTTCTTTCTGTTTTTTTCTTGTCTATGTGTTGTCATGTTTGTAGCCACACAGATTCTCTGACAGGTATGAGCAACTTTTTCTTTTTCATCTCTTCTTACTTCAGTAACTCGGGTGATAATTTCCCATAACAGTCTCACCGAAACGTGGCAACATGTCAGTTATTCGTATATTTCTTTATATTTGATCTGAACATTTATTAGTGACTTTAGGGGCTTGAAATGCCATTGTGAGGTCAAATTTCTGCCTGACAGAAGTAATTTAAAAAGAAAAAAGTGGTTTGGTGGGAAATACTGTGTGTCGTCACTTCAATGTGGATTCTCTTTGTTTTTCTTTGCTATGAATCTTAAGACATTTTTAATTTTAATGGACTTTAAGCTCATATATTAAATATCTAAACTTCAGACGGAGTCAGGAAAAATATATTATACAACAGGTTGTAAAAGCTGCTTATTTAGTTTCTCATCCGTGTTCTCTCCCCCTTTGTTTTTTAAAGGAGATGAAACCTACCAGGACATCTTCCAGGATTTCACTCAGATGGCATCGAACGACCCGGACAAGCTGAACCGCTACCAGTACGACACGCAGAGACCCTGACGGGCAGAAACGCCCTCCAGCAGCATTTTTCCAAAAAGAGCAGAGACGTTCACTGAACCTCCTGCTTCATTCACAAAAGACTGATTCCAAGGCTCTGCATCAAACATCCCAATCCCCACTGTGGCTTTTGTTGAAAATTATAGGCACTTAGTCAAACTTATGCGAATGGGAAAAAAAAAAACCTTTGTATATTAATTCTTTAAAATGTTAAAGGTACAGTATATTTAGTCTTAAGGGCCAAAAAATCCCGAATCTTAAAATCATCATTCCATTTGGCAGTTGAAATATTTAATCTCTTTACCTGATAACTTTTTTAAATGTTGCTGTAGAAAAAAAAAAAAAAATCGCATGAAAGATTTGAATGTCTTTCTGCTTTTGAGAATTTTCCTGCAGATCCAATCAATTTTCTTTGTACAGAAGTTACGGAACCAAACAGTTGAGCTGTACCGTGGCTTTAAAATACTGATTTAAATGTTCTGTGCTTTTTATTTTTTTAGAAATGTCTAAATCACTTGAGTTTTAAACGTTTGAGTTTGTGTTGTTTAAGGGAAAGTGATTCTTTGCTTTTAAATTCAGTCTGAAAGAACAGTTAGTGGTTCTTTTTTAGAAAAAAAATGCTTTATGTGAATTTTAATCATTTCTGGGATGAAACTGTTTGTCTGACTGTAATTTAAAACAAATCTGGTCTTGCACGATGCTTGCAATACGCTCTATTTCTGTTTAAACTGAGGAAAAAATAGCCATTCAGCGATATGACAACATTTTAAAGCTCATTAATCTGAAAGTCATGCTGCAACACGGGGAGACGGATATTTTGGTCTTTTTGTTTACGAGCTCAGTATTTACATCGATGCAGAGAAGTGAACTGAAATAAACCTAAAAGTAATTTTCGGCTTGACCCTCAAAGCCTGCAGCGCTTAGCAGAACAAACTTTACCTGTCAGTCTGAGGATCTGAAAGGCCCCTCCTCCCTGCTGACTGTGGGATCCACAGATCAGAACTGGACTTCTCTGTTCAACCTCTGCAGTCTTGTGAGGTGGTTTAGAGGTTTTGTGAGCAGTTGTGTATCATCCTGCCAGCTGATGACTACATCCTTCATATGTTAAAGGACACAACATATTTGGTGCTACAGTGAAACAGTTTTAGTCACTACTTTTTCCGCCTGAGCTTGGCTTGTTGTGAATCCTAGAAGTGATGAGACTGAAGAAAACATTTGCTGCTGCAGGTAAACCTTAAAAACCTCATGCTTCCTCCTCTAGCCTGGAACTAGAAAGGAAAAGACTCAGACTTGAGTCTAAAAGACTTTATAACAGTTAAACTCCTGATGGCCTTGTGGCAGCCCATCAGACGTGAGAATAGTAAACCCTCCTCTGCTTCAGTCGCATTTTTAGTAGAATAATCGTCGCTTATAAAAAGTATGATGTCAGCTGTTGATCCGAAATTGAATCCAGAATATGTTTAAGATTCTTAAAGCATCTTTTTGGGTGAAAAAGCCCCCAAGACAACAAAAAACCACTGCAGGCTCATCTTCATCATCGTGCATCAACATCATGCTGTAGAAAGAGGCTTTAAACGTTTGTTTGGGAGGCAACACTATTCCTCACCTGGAGGTAGGTTTGCAGCATTAAACAGCTTATTACCCACAGTGCTTTGTTTCTGCCTTGCACCTTTTTATTTATATATATATATAAATGAACTTTTAGACAGTAAAAGCTGCACCTAATCAAACTGGTTTGTTAGTTTCAGTTGTTTGTGGGTTTTAATGCTTTGGGGGTGAGGTGTGTAAAACATTTCCGTCTGTAAAAGCAAATTCACTGACAGGAACTTTTTGGTGTTGAATCCTCCTAACATTCTTCACATGTAGGTTTGGAGGCAACCTTTTTATTCAGCCAATGGGATCCAGTTCTTGTACATTTTGTAGAAAAGTCTTAAAGAACTGAAGTTAGTGGTACTTGAATCATTAAATAAGCTTTTTTATATGCTGTTCTTTGTATGCTTCCAATGCGACAACTCATTTTATACTGCCTGCCTTAATGCCAATGTACTGTATAATACACCTGTATTACGTCAAAGATTTCAATACAAGCATTTTGCCTTTTACTGGTTTTTTATTTGCTTTTTGTGAAGCGGCAGAACAAAAATATAGAGTTAATTCACTCAAAGTGAGCTGGAGGGAGCACAATGAACCCCCTCACCTGCCATCAAACCAATGTCTCACAGCGGTTAGCACACTTTCTTCACAGCGAGAAGGCCCTGGTTCAAATCCTGGCTGGGTGGAGTTTGCATGTTCTCTTCATGCATTTGTGGGTTTTCTCCCGGCACGCCGGCTTCCTCCCACAGTCCAAAAACATGCTTCCTAAGTTATTTGGTGTCTTTAAAATGCCCTAAGGTGATTGTGCGGCCCTGCTCACGGTGCGCCCCGCCTTCGTCCCACAGTAACGGCTCCAGCAGCTCCAGCAGCCGTTACTGTGGGACGTGTGAACCCTAAAGGGATGCCTGAAGATGAACGGATGGCACTGCAAGTCAATGGGGCTGTTGTGTTAGTCTTTAGATTAATAGTTGTGTGTTTGTATTGTTCTGTTATGTAGATAGTGGGGGGAGGCTTTTCATTTGATATTTTTTAGCTTTATTTTATTTAGCTAAATCATTAAATCTGTGGTTGTTCTGATCAAAATACAATATAAAAATTCCTATTGGGACCCTCCATTCCAAACTTACTTTACTCAAATGTTCTCTTTGAATTTGCTTTGTGGCTGTAATGTCAGCATTACGTCCAGCAGGGGGAGGAGTGCTTCCATACTGTCATGCTCTGTTTCTTTTCCCTAGATATCAGGTTTAAACCTCTTTTGAGTCTTTCTGTGTGTGTTTTTCTGCAGTAAGAAGTGACAATCCAACTGTTCTTTTTTAAATAACTCTCCATGTCAGTTACTCCAGCTAAAACTAACTGCAAACACGATTAGGTCCAAGCAGCCTCTTCAAACCACCTTCATCTCTTTAAATGATGAATCCTTCCATGTGGCCTTAATGAATTGCCAACTCTGCACGTTTAATAACTAAAGCTTGTTTATTTCTGTCAAAACGAGCAGTGCCAGCTTCTTGAGATGACTTGCAGGCGTGCGCGTGTGTTCATGCATGTGTGTAGATGGTTAGCCAGCTGCTTGTTTAGTCTGCGGCACACTCAAGCTCCTCACGCTGTCATAACTCACCTCTGTACAGAAAGCTCAGGTTAGCGCTGCTCCTGGGTAACATCGCTTTGTACCAGCTGGGGTTTTTGCTCCGAGGTGTCCTTTGATTGATTTATTTCCATGAAGGTAATGCAGGGGGACACGCATAAAGAGAGGAGCAAGTAAAAATGTGCAGGTCAGATGTGCCTCCATAATGGAGGCTTTTTAGACGTTGATCTATCAGAAAGAAAGGAGTCGACACTTTGAGTCAGATAGCAAAACCTCTGGAGTTTATGAGCTGATGAACATTTGACAAATGCTGAATATAGACAGACAAGATTGCTTTTTCTTTGAAAGAGTCTTTTAAAAAAACTGAATGCAACCACATTAGGTAGTCTGACATTCGGGAAACTTTTGTTTCTTTTTTGTGTTTTTTTTTTTAAGCAAACTTGAAACCAAATGCAGTTCTCTCATACTTCCACTTCAGTCAGGTGTAATTTTCACCTTCACTGCCTCCCAGACATCAGACTTCAGCTTTGTGCTACAAAGTTGTGGAAACTCAACCCATCTGCCAGCCATTTTCCATAGGATTTGGTTTTAGAGGTCATTAAAGGTCATGCGATGCGTGGCACCTCTTCCCATCTGGCTGCTCCCTGTCTGAGCCGACCTCCGAGCCTTTTCCAGGAAATCTGTGGTCTGATCACCCGTGAAGAAACGAAGGGCCGCTGCTGGAGACTTTTCCCTCCATAAAAACACCATGTGAACAAATGCTGAGACGGCCAGACCCCGTGAACGCCAAACTGCGGCGCATGTCGGTGTTAACAAGTCACCCCGTCCAGTGGTGAGTGAGGGTTTGTTTCCTCCAGCAGAAAACGCCTGCCAGAGGATGGAGTCCACACAAAAAACCTTTCTTTTCATTCAGGGATTTTTTTTCAGTCACTTTGCAGCTAAATGATCAGAGTTTGGACCACTTTCACATTTTTAAAAGATGTTTTTGTGCTGAAGAGCAAAAGTGGACATAAAAATGTAACATTTGCAGCTTTTTACAGTTGGAAAAATGAAACTACAAGACTTTTCGAGGCACTTCAAAGCCTGCTTGAAGATGAAAAATGATTTGTTAGTCTCTTATTAGACAGGAATAAAGCCAACTTTGTTTTATTTTTTTCAGTGAATGAGGTGGTATTTACTTCAGTCTGAACTAATGCGGCAAAAATATTATTTTAAACGTGAAAGAAGAAAGAAATGCCAGTAAAAGTGGAAAATTTACATCTATTGAAGATCTGGCAGCAGCATGAAAGAGCAGATTACCACTGTGAAGGGTGTCTGCTTCAACAGAACTACCAAAGTCTTTAAATCTTCACCTGAACCGAACAGAGAGGCCCGGCTTACATGTTGTGGAGCAGCTGTGTGCAGAGAATCCAAACAGGCCTGCCTGGATCCTCCAGATGCAGATGATGAATGGACGGGCGGCATGAATAACCGCAGTGTTAAATCACGTCTTCATGCTGCTGCATCTTCCTACTGAGGTGTGAGACGATGAGTTGTACCATGCACTACCTTCACCAGCCTACAGAAACTATGCGTGTTTGGTTTATGTCTCTGCCTTCCGTGAATGAACAGGCCTGGCTGTGTTCCCTCTTCTTTTCTTCTTTTTTTATTTTAAATTTCTTTCCACTGACTTTAGGAGAACGCCGGCTACAGTCGGCTTTTTCTTTCACCTGCCTGCTGCCGCCTGAACGCCCTGAGGCCTTTCACCACCCAGAGGCTGGTGGTCAAACCAGAACAGTGCAGGTCTCCAAAGAAGGTGCAAACCTGCATCAAACCTGTAGTGTAGTGAGTGATTGTATTTATTTATTTTTCCCTCCTGGCATATTAAAACTCCTTCAGTGACGGAAACCATCAGGCCGTCATAAACGTTTGGATCAAAGTGGAGCTGTCGCCTTCTTTTCCTCAGATTTGACATAACACTTGCATTGCTGTTTAGTTATTGCAGCATGTTGCCTCCATTCTAAAGTCAAAACTGCATATTTTCCTTCACAGAAATGCATTTGTTTGTCATTTGGACCCTTTTCATTATAGAGACTTTTGGAGATAACATCAAATGTTAAAAAAGCCACAAGGGTTCCAGTTAACTGTCTTACCTTTCAGTGGAATCTAACCTTTCTTTGCTAAAAAAAACTGCATTGGAAAAGCGGGTCAAAGTATTGGCTCTGTCTTCCCGAAATATGTTTAGATTTAAGTTTAGTTTACAAAAAGACCCTGCGATGAATCAGTCCAAAAGGGATTTCAAAACCATTTCCAAAGCTTTTGGACTTCACTGAACCAGAGGCTTTATCCACATATGGAGAAAACCCGGGACTCACGAATATTACTTACAATGTATGGCCAATTCATCTAGGAGCTCATCAGAAAAGTCATGGTTTAACCTCCAGAAGACTAATCAAAAAGGTCTGCTAAAGGAGAGTTTCAAATCCTCACTGATGAAAACCGTGTTTTTGGTGTTTTAAACATGTTCTTGCAGCATTTTTCTCATGATGGAGGACATATGGAAAGAAAATTAAGACTAAAATTGCATTTTGGAATATTTCTTCAATAAAATAGTTGTGAATCAAGACCAGACAAAGAAAGGCTGTAAGAAAAAGTCTGTAGGTGTGACGTAGAAGCTACAGTCAGCGGGGCCACAAGCTCCCTGCTCTGCTCCATTCTGATGCATCCATTTGCAGACAAACAGATCCATGTAAATCTTTGTTTTCCTCATCTGAGCTCCCATCTGGCTCAAACTGTACGGCTGGATTGCTTGAATATTGCTTGCAATTTTTTGTTGCACTGGTAGTATTAGCTTGGGGTTGTGAGGGGCTGTAAGCTAGCTGGGGAGTGCAGCAACAGATGGATGGGCGGGATGTGGGGACGGGTTTACTCTGCGCCCCAAAACACAGAGGAGAATTTCTAATGTATGACTGCGGCTCTGCAGAAACTATTTCCTAGAAAATGACTTCTTTTTTTTTTTGCATTAAAAACGGCATAGTGATAATTAAGAGACCACTGGGAACGATTTTAAAGTAGATCAAAAGATGATCGGGGAGGGTATTCATGGTAAAAGATACTGATGGATGAGCAAAGACTTTCAAAAAGAAAATATCTCCTGGAAAAATATTCTATGGAACTAACTAGATAAAGGTTAAACCATCTGAAAGGTGTGAGTCATTCTACAGTTAGCATAAATTCAATATCTAATCAAAAAAGATGGCAGAAAATCATAGGCATGTCGGTAACAGGAGAACATTCAGTGCAGTTCTTCAACCAAAGCTGAAGAATGAAGGTTGTGAAGTAAACTAGTCCAAGTGTGGCCGTAAAAACGTGTTTGAGCTTCTAAAACTCTGCATCGAATCAGTGAGACTAAGATATGAAAACTCAACAACAGTAGTTGCTAATGCTTGATTCCAATTGATGCTGCAGAGAGAGGGACAGCTGGTAACTTCAAGGGAGGCAAATACTTTTTTCTTTTTTCCACACGTGGCTGATTAGATTTGGGCATCCGTCAATCATCTAAATGAACTTCAATCCCATATGGAGGTCATGGGGTGGCTGGAGCCTTCCCAGCCACTGAAGGTGGGGTACATGCTGGATGGTTACCATCACAGACAAACACCATCACACTTATACCTAGAAAACATTGTAGAGACACCAAATCACCTCTTTTTGTGGTGTGGGATGAAGCTGGAGTGTCCCACACACTCCAGCTTCATCATCAGATCATGCAAACTCCACATAGTGAGGACCCCCAGACGGGTTTTGAACCAGGGTCTTTAAGCTGTGAAGCAAGAGTGCGTACCACTACACCATACACCTCTAGGTTTTGACAATTTTTTATGTTTCCTCAATCTTAATGAGAATTTTGGGAAAATTGAACTAATGATTTCATCTTAATGTTAAAAATTCAGCTTTATGTGGTAAAATTCTGAAATTGGTGTGGTAAAAATGAAAAGTTAAATAAATGTAACTTTAGGCTTTAGACAAATCAGGCAACAGAGCACATACATCTAAAAACGTTCTTGTGTGGACATTTCAGTGAAAGCTAGTGTAACTCATTTTTTTCTTGAATCTTTTCTGATGGATGTTCTTGTTTAGTTTGATGCTGGTCTCCTCCGAGTTTCCTCCACACAGTCGACGCTTCCCTTCCACCAAGAAGAAAAACCGTTTGCAGGTTTTAAGCAGCTCGCCAGCTGGAAAACCGAAGTTCACAACAAAGAAGCTGTGAAGTTTAGCTCTCTGATTGAACACAGAGCTCACTGCCACGTGTCCTGCTCTGCTGCTGCAGCTGAAACGCACCGTCTGCAGAACGCTCCACATCCTGGAGCAAGCCTCACCTGTCAGGAGATCAGAGAGGTCAGGTGATGACCTTTAGCAGCATCGGACGCGAACGACAGGGTTTCGAACAACCGATGACTTCCTGCAGTCAGACAAAGGGGACTTTCTAGTCCTGACACTCTCACCACTTTAAAACTTGCTTCTGTCAAAACATTTGTATAACATTTAACAACGAGGACAAACTCCCTCAAAAAGTAAATCCAGAGCACAACTCACTAAATCCAAATATTTTTATATTTTTGCTGAATCGAAAGAGAGAAAACTCACTGTTAAAGAACAAATGTCCTTGTTGTATTGGGTTTATTTTAAAAAATGTAAGAAAAATAAAAAAAAATAATGTTTTGATACAGTTAAAACATTTTAGACGTATAAAATGAGAACAAAATAAAAACCGATGGAAACATATGAGAAATTTCTAAATACGCAAGGACATTGAGCAAAACAAATAAAGTATAAATAGTATTAGAAATATGGAATTCAGACACACACACTGAGAAGACTCCGGTTCAAATCCCAGCTCGGACATTTTTATGTGGAGTTAGCGTGTTCTCCTCCTGCATGCGTGGGGTTTCTCCAGCTTCCTCCCAACGTCCAAAAATATGCCTCAGAGGTTAATTGGTTACTCTAGTGTCCCTTGGTGGGACTTGGAGTGTGTGACCCAGTGATAGACTGGCACTCTGTGAACCCCACTTTTGCCCAACAGGAGCTGGGATAGGCTCTAGCCACCTTATGACCTTAACCCTTGTGCTATCTTAGGCACCTAACATTGGAAGTTGGGTCATTTAGACCCACTAGACAGTGCACTGAACCTTTTTTCTTCAATGATTTGTGATCTTCACTGGTGTCCATGGATTACATGAAATTTTTCCACCTTTATCCACCTTTGTCATGGGAGGGAGAACACGTCAATGGTCATCTTGACCCCATAGGATAGCACAGGGGCTACAACAGTATAAAACAAAATGTTAAGAGATAAGAGAGAAATATAAAATTATAAAACACCATAAAGACTCACATTTAGCAAAAAGCCCAGTAACGCAAAAAGGTCTTTAAATGCTTAAAACCTCAGCTGAGTCAGTGGAACGCAGGAACAGAAACAGAACATTCCAGAATTTGGGAGCCATCATTTGGAACAGTCCATCCCCTTTAGTTGTAACCCTTGTGCTATCTTAGATGACCCCACCCTTACATTGACGTGTTCTCCCTACCATTACAAAGGTGGATAAAGGTGGAAAGATTTCATGTAATCCATGGACACCAGTGAGGTTCACAAATCATTGAAGAAAAAAGGTACAGCCCACTGTCTAGAGCAGGGGTCACCAACCCTGTGCCCGCGGGCGCCAGTGCGCCCGCGAGCACCCCTTGTGGCGCCCGCAGGGAATGCACCCAAAAAAAATCTTTTTTTTTTTTGTTGAAGCAAATATTCAACAAACAACCACGGCATGTCTGTCAATGACAACAATATCAATTCTGAGATAAAGGTAGACAAAGAAAACCCAAATATGTAAACAAATATAACTTAAAAAATAATCACTAAAAGTAAGGGTCTATTAAAAAAGTTTAAATAGATCAAATAAATTACACAATTTCTGGACATTCTTATGATTCATGTAATGTAAAGATTTTGAGAATAGGTTGAGGTGGTTGAGTAATCCATTAATGTGAGGATTAATATTGCTGTCTGTTTTTATTTACATTTATGTTTAAAAAGTTAAAATGAAGTTAAAGTTCTAAAGGTTTAAAAGTTTAGCTTTAGCGTGTTCAATAAATATTTATCTTGTTCGGCTGCAACCTAAAGTCTGTTTTGAAATTAGGCTCCCTCTGCAACTGAGTTTGACCCCCCCTGTAATACGAGTCTAGAAAATTCATGCATGTCTTTGTGTGTAAAATGAGCAAATAAAAATAGGGCACACAAAAGGAAGTCCTCAAATTGTGTTGTTTTTTTTTGGGGGGGGGGGCTAGGAGGTTTTTGTGGCGCCCTTCATACCACTTGGTGCCCATGAAATAGCCCTCGGTCTCAAAAAGGTTGGTGAACCCTGGTCTAGAGGGTCTAGATGACCCAACTCCCAATGTTAAAGTGCTTAGGATAGCACAAGTGTTACATGAGATTTTAGTCAAAATTATCCACAAAAAAGTCAGCAAATACTGTGACTATTATGACATTAGGATTTTAAAAATATGGATAAAACAAGAAGGTATTTAAAAATCCAAAACAATCAAAGGTCATGTTTTCAGAAAACTAATTTTATTCTTATCCAGGAATAAGAATCTATTTAAACATCTGTTTCAAGGAAATGGGAGCAGCTGAGCAGTAACATGGCTCCCAGCTCAAAAAAAAAAAAACACACCTCGAGGATGAATGAGACAAAGTGGAAGAGGAAAAAATGCATATTACACAAAAATTCTACTAGAGATTAGGAAAAATGGATTATCTGCTGGAGCCAAAGTCCACAACCTCTTGGGTTTGTTTGCAGATAACGTCCAGAGCTCCCTCATGGACCACCGACGCATCACCGGTCAGCCAGTCCTGCCAGGACATCTGCAGGACCTTGACCCGGTCTGCGCGCCACACACCAGCTGACCTGGAAGCCCTCCGGTTGGTCTTTTTGTTTACTTTACCAGCAATGCTAATCCTTCGTCCTTTCAGCAGTCGCACAGGGGCATCCGCAGACGATGACCGCATGCGTCTGCTCAGCCCGCCGCCTCCTCGTCCCTTTGTCCTCCTTACAGCGCCTGCACACGTCCGGATAACCGCTTTTTTCCTTCTACGGACATTTCTGGTCCTCAGTAGTGCGGCACAAGGACAAAAAGTAAACATCTTTGCTTTTTACTAGAAAAAAAGATTACAGGAATCGTAATAAATCGGTGAAGTCAGAAGCATGAATGAAGTTTGCGTTTTTTTTAAGAGGCCACACATTCATGCCGGAGTGGAAAAGTCAGGAAGAGACCGGCCCTCCGTGTGGAAAACATCTTCCCAGCTTCCAGTTTGAGGGATTCATGGCAGCAGGTGGAGAGGAAAGCAAACGAGGAGCCTCTCACTCCATCACACAGGAAGAACGGAAAGTCTGACGTGTGCTTTGAGCAAAGGCAGATGTTCCACATAGCTGCAGCTCAATCCACCTGAGATTTATTGGGATGTGCTGGAGGTGAAGGATGAGGCAGACAGCAGCTTGGCTGGACTTGGGGCTGCGAGCGTGACCCAAGTTTCCTACTTGCCTGAAGAGACGGCGCTGCAGAATCTTCAGGAATGTTGTCCCAGAAAAATGGAATTTTTTTTTAGGATGTGAAGGAGGTTCTCGTTACTTCAGGGTAACAATGGATCTCAGGAGGAGCCGTTTTCCCTCTTCTGGGTTGGGACATGAACTTGGAATAGTGAGAAGAAGTCACAGCATGATGATAAAGGCAGCTGCTCTCCACCAGGTTTACACACGGAGCGTTAGACGACTGCCGTTCCAGAACATGATGCAAAAAATAAAAAATGTCCACCGTTTTATCCGCCGTCCCCATAAACCACTTTTCCACAGGAAGCTGGTTTTGCCCAAACAGTCAGGTGTGGGAGCTGGCCCTCAGAGACAATGAACTTGTTCATGTGTGGAAAACCAAAAACCACATTCCTACTCAATAAATTCCTCTGCAGCTCAGGTTCTATTTACAAACCGGACGGTTCGACATTTTTATTTGCCATGGATTTCTAGGAAGTTTGGCGCAAACTAAAAATCCAATCCTAGATTCTGTTCAGAACACAGAAAAAAAAAAAAAAACTAAAATCCCATTTTACTAAGAAAAACTCTTGCAGAAAGCAAATCCCTCACAGTAAACCCGTCCATACCGAAGCACTTTAAAATGAAGCTGCTTTGTGAGATTAAACCTACATTTGACCTTTGGTCCTGAAAGCAGGCTGATCTGAATGGATGATCAATGTTCAGGCAAACAAAAACTCACACCTCTGTAACATGTATAGTTTTTTTATTGAATAGACTGAGAATTTTACATTAGAAGATTATAAAACAAAGCTAGAGTGACAGAGGAAAATCCAGAACAGAAGGGGGGCGGGGCTTGGAGGCTGATACAGATGCTGAAAGGAAACCAAAGTGTTGGATCCTCCATCTTCTGATACCTAAAGAGAAGAAAAAGTCTGTAAAAAAAACACAAAATCAAAAGACATTCAATTCCCGCTCTGAACATTTTTGTTCCATTTGCGTTGGTCTTAAATACATTTGCCTTTTCTACTCAATCAGCGTAAGGTTTCTGCCTTCAGGCTCTCAATTCTATATAATGGAGAAAAACCATCATTGACAGAAGAAATGTGGACAAATGTTTTTCTGAATACTTTCTTGCTGAGCAATGCTCCCCTCATATCAGCTGGGAGCATCCCTCCGTGAGCCCGGCTGCTCCTGCTGTTTGTGTTGGACCTAGGCAGCCATGCACGTAATGAGATGGATGAGGTGTCGACGACCAAAATTAAGGCCTCGGCGTTCACCGCGTCTACCCCCCGCCCCCCGAGACTGAAGAGGTGTGTGACGGACGAAACGCTGCACAGGCCGACTACAGGGCGTCAGTTTGGGAGCTGCAGACGGCAGAAGCTGCTCTGATGATGGACTGTTTGCTCTGAACTCACAGAAGTCAAAGTGTTTCCAGAGTTCCCGTCGCTCTAACTTCATGACTTGCTGACATGAACTTCACTGCTGCAGGTATTTGGAATAATTGATGGGATTCTGGTTTTGTTTTTGTATTACAGACAAATCTAAGAAAAGTGGGAGGAGTTTCTGTGGGCTGACCTTTGCTGAAGGAGTGTTTCTACTCATCGATGTACTCAAACGGCTCCGGAGGCTCCGGCTCCTGCTCTTCCTCTTCTATTTTGGGCCCATGTGCCGAAACTGGTTCCACCAGCTCTTCTTCCTCCTCACTGGTGTCCTTTAGGATGATGATCCCACCAGTGTGCAGCTGGAGAAGAACAGGATCAATTAGACACGGTGAGAAAAAGAAAGACCAGGATTTCTGTGAAATGTGATGCTTGTGACGAAGCAGAAACGGCTCTTTGACAGCTGGGGTTTCAGTAAATCAATAAGTGTCCCGACAGTGAGCAGACTTCCACACTAGTCAAAAACAGGCCCTTAAATCAAAAACAAACCCATAAAAGGAAACTCAACTTTAGACAAACGACAGCAGCTTTCTAGCGCTCGACTGAGATGGCCGTACGATGTCAGACTGAGCACTCTAACAGGACCCAAATTCAAACATTGCCTCCTTTTTATGGGGCAGGGCGGGTGCTAGTGGAGGACAGCGTGGCGTCCTGCACAGAACTGTACACATTACCAGCAGAGCTCTCTGTTCAGGCCCACTGGGACGATCTGGGCCAGAAAAAGAAAAGACTTCCACCAACGTGAACCCTTTAGGAAGAAACCGACCAACTTCCTTCTACTGGGTTTTTAGTCTTCCCTTTTGAAGGCCTTTTCAGTGAAGGTGAACAGTTGCAGGCCGGATCAAAGCTGTGGGTTCTGTGTGGGCCTCATCTCACTGGATCGTACCGGTTTGAAGGGCTGGTAGCGGCAGGCCTCCGGCATGGTGAGGACTTTGAGCTGAGCTGGCATCGCTCTGGCCGGGTTCTCCATGAGCTGGAAGTTGGGCTCTGCCTCTTTTTTCTTCTCCTTCTCCTTGTCTTCATCTTTCTTTTCTTTTTCAGTTTCTTGGACTTCCTGTGAAGAAGAACAGAAAGCTGAACTTTTCTGCATCCACATTTCTAAACCTTGACAAAAAAAAAAAAAAAAAAAAAACTATTGTCAGAACAAATTTCCATCTTTTGCAGGATTCTCCTTCTGGTAATAATACTGACTCGTGCTAGTAAATGCTTGAGTTTAAGATGAGTCAAAATGTTTGGTGAAAGATTTGCTGTCTGCTTCTTAAGCAAAAGGAAAAAGCAGAGTGGAGAGTGAGCTGCCATCTCTCAGCGCCCAGCTGGGACAGAAAAACACTTACGGACTGACAGAGTCTGTTGGAAAAGCCGGATGTGTGCGAGTGCACAGATGAAGAAACACGTGGAACAAAAGCAGGCCAGAAACTCAATCATGACAATACCCCAATAACATTCAGCTTAGCGCCGTCTGTGCTTGATTGTCAGAAGATCCTAAGTTAAGCCATCAAAGCTGTTCTGCAGCCAGCAGAGTGTAAAGACACTTTCAGGTTTCCACACTGCAGCTGCTTTTGGCTGCAGCCTCAGAAAAGTACATTTCTGTGTGTTGTGAGGGTCATGGAGTGTGTGCTGGTTCACGTCCCTCCACAACAACAATAAATACACTGAGAATAAAATTCTCAAAAGAAGCTTTTAATTTGAAAAGACCACCCACAGAAGGTCAGACCGTTGTTTTTTCCATTAAATCTTTAAGTTTCAGAAGAAGAAGCTGCTTACTTCAAGCTTTTTGTGCTTATTTAAATACACAAAAACAAATGCATTAAAAAATGAAAGGAGTGAAAAGAAGGTTGGAGGTTGAGGGCTTTTTCCACTCACCACTTCCATCCTCTCCTCCTCCTTCTCCTTCTTCTCCTTCTCCTTTTTCTTGGCTTTGGCTGTGATGGAGAGAACGGCGGTGGATACCTGCCATGTCGAGACACGTTTCAACAATGTAAGTTAATACTGTCGACATTTGGGCCTTCTGCTTACATGAACTGTATGTAAAAGACAGTCAACCACAACATAAACAACTTGTATTTTGTTCTTCAGGAGTGGGGAAAGTGAAGCAGCTGAGAAAAAGGCTAAAATAATAAATAGCACCAGCCAGAAAGCGGGTTGAAATGATTCACAAATCAATTTAATGAGGATTTTCTCTGAGAAAGAGGCTAAACACATGTTAGCTCTCACCTTCTCCTTCTCTTTCTCCTTGGGGACCTCCAGAGCAGGAGGGTAGGCGAAGGTGGACGGCTTACAGTTGGAGCGGTACTGCACCTTTGGCATCTAAACAGAAAGTGGGACATGGCTGTTCAGAAGCTCCCTGGGACCTGAAAATACTAGTGATCATGAAAAGCCCTTAAATCGTGAGCAGAAACCTTAGAAATCCACTTTGAGAACTCCTTTCCTCTCACAGCCACAGACTCCTCCTCATGGAGTTGTGACGAGCCGCTTTGTCAGCTCTTTATAGACAAATGTAAAAGAAGATCTCCAGCTACGGCTGCAGCGGTGCAGGCTTTATGTTTGGTGTATTCTTTAAGTTACGACTCTCTGCTGAAACTGCATGATTTAAGGGACAACGACCAGGAGAACGCTGAAGATTAGAAGCAGGAATATCATCCTAAAGCTTCAACTACACCTTCACTTCTTCAGTTAAGACGATGTAAAGATTCATTTGTAAGACTGTAAAAGGTCAACTGCATTCAGATCAAAGCCCAGCTAATGTTAGTTTAAGGTTAATGCTTTGTTCATGCCGCACTTCCAATGGAAGGTCTTTGTAAACGCACGTATATGCGTGTTTCAGGCTCGCGTTCAAAACTCATCACAAATTTTTGAAGCTCTACGTACTAAACAGCAGCCATTGAAGGTTAAAGCGGTTGAACTTTGACCAATCAGGGACTCAGATTTGGTAGTGACGTATGGGTATCATTCCAATTGTTTGAAGATTTGTCAGGGAAGAGAAATAAATGACTGATTAATGATTTGACACCAAGTCTTTCGAATATCAGAATAGAGCTGTAAAATAAAAGGCCTGAAGCAGGATTCATGAGATTTGCACCTACAGTATGGTGTGGACACTGTGTGCTAAAAGCGCGTTCAGGAACATGTGTTCAGTGTGTTTTGAACACATCCCCGGTGTGAACTTAGCATAACATTAGCTGGGGGTGTTGATCCCACAGCTACACATTTTTGTCACTAAAATATTGACTGGTCGTTTCCTTTTACTCAAACTGTTTTTTTTATACCTTTAAAAAATGTCTGTTTGCCTTGGGGAAAGCTAAAGACCTTTCAGTACCTTCAGGTCCTTGTTGAGGCCGATTATAGCCGTCGGTGTGAAGGACAGTGAGAGGAAGTGGGAGAGGGGGAACCAGAACCAGAACTGGGTGAAGACCAGCAGGCCAACCACAGATGGCATGTGAGTATGCCCGGTTCTGGACTGCAGAGAGATGGTCACGTTTCTTCCACCTGGAGGGCAGACAGGAAGTGAACAAACAGAAACATCAGAAAACAGCTTGGAGCTTGAACAAAGCACCAAGAAACCAACAGCTTTTGACTAAAGAGGCCTCTTTTAGTTTGAAGAAAAACTAAAAAGCTCAGCTTTTCCAAGGAAACGAGGGTGTGGGGGTCAGGACATTCACCACCCTAGGTATACTGACTTCAGTCTGAGCTGATATTTTTAAGGCGGGATTTGAAAAGACAATGAAGGGAGACCGTCCCACCCAGCAGCACATTGTTTCTCTTTGAATGTGCATGTCAGCTCTCATTTATCATGGAGTTCTGGATCAGACACGACTTCATCAGGACATGAATCAACCAAAACGCATCATTTCCCAGCTGCACCATAGTCGCAGATGACATTGAACCTAGTTTATAAAAACATATTTAAAATCTGGATTTACGTGTCCAGTTTGATTTGCCTGAACTGGATATAAATCAATTCTGCAAACAGTAGCATTTCAGTTAATGATTTTAAAGAGTGTAATCATTTTGTTGTGTATCACATTGTCCACGTTTTCTTTTATTATAAACCGAATGTATTAGCTTGGGCGTCCCAAATTCTATTCAAACCTTTCAGATTGTATTTATACACTAATAATTAGGAATACACATCAAAACAAAAAGGATTTTTTTTTTACTTGTGAAGAAAACTTCTAAAAAGGTCTGCATGAAGTGACATTTAGAAAATGTGGTTATTTATGGTGTCGGGGGGGGGGGGCATTCGTGCGTCTGTGCTGATTAACGGGGGTCAAAGTTGCAGCAGAGAGAAAATGTTCTCCACCCGGCTTCCTGGAACTGAGGACAGGACAGAAAGCAGATTCATGAGGCATCTCTACAAAGGTGAAACAAAACAAAAAAAGAAAAGAAACACACACCCAAGGAAAAGCTGCAAGGGAGTAGCTCCAACTAAAGAGGAATTCAGTCCAAACAATCCAATCTAAATCATCAGCTGTCTTCTTGATTTGGATCCACTTTGATCTGAGAAGGGTCCCGACTTCATCACGGGAGCCTCATCTCCACAGCTAAATCAGAGCTTAAAGCCTCCACGTCCTTCAAATTAGCCGCCGGGCCGAGTGACTAAAGAGCAGCCGACTGACGGAAAGTCTTTTAAATACTTAGAGAGGTTGAGTGCTCTTGACCCGCCACCCCCACCTTTCCCGCTGTTTTTGCCAACTCAAAGCATGGTGGTGGGCCAATTTTCATTCCAAGGAGTTGTCAGGATAGCTGCGATCCCTCTGAGGTGTAGCGTGACTATAACAACAACCAGCTTGCGTGCTCAAACAGAAAACACCGGAATTTAAAAGAAACCCACCGAAGAAAAGATGTGAATAAGAAAGAAAAGACGAGGATGAAGAGAGAGAAAGAGCAGAGACAGATATTTCCTGTGTAATGAGCAGCGGTGGTCATGGAACTGGGCTCTAATCGCTTCCGCCAGTCAAATGAAACACAATTACCGTGCACCTCTAACACTCCTAACGCCCTGCAAGAACCAGGCTAGTTACGCATTCGTACAGAGGGAGTTTGAGAATGTCTGACACATAACTAAAAACCTTCAGCGTCATGCCTAATAACCCGTAAAGACGCAGATGACCACCAAACAGTGGAGTTTCAAAACAGACCAACCGTGGGGTTTGTACAGGGTCACCTTAGAATAAAGCAAATCTGGGAATCCAGAGTAAACAGATTCAGACAAAAGACAAAAAACGACCACATACATCTCACAGAAAGCTTTCAAGAAAAGTCTTAACGCAAATTATTGGGTTGTTTTTTTGTATGAAAAAACAAAAACAGTGATGGAGACCGCAGTATAAACTTTTTTTCATGACATCTTTGTTGTTAACAGGTGTTTAAAAAGTCTCTGAACTTTTGATATTCATATGAATCTAAGAGCTTAGTTATTCATTAATTGCATATGTGGCCAAAAAAGAAAACAAACATTTGAAAACCGTTAATATCCTCTGCTGATGATTTTGTTTATTTTTTATTAGCTGAATCATTTCTCTAGATATCATGACAGGACCACCTAACAGGAAACAATGGCCAAGATACACAGGATCTGGATATTTGCTTTCTTATTCAGAGGCTTAGAGACATTGATAATTATCAATAAATAATAAAAAAAAAAACTAATGGATCACCAAAAGGGAGTAGAGGACAAAAAGAAAATGTAGACAAAAACTAAAAAAAAGACATCATAAAAGGTTATGTTCTCCAGAAGCAGGAACCAAGAAAGGTTTTTTTCCATGTAAACACGGGGCAGCAACCCAAAGTGTTTCTGCACACGTGTGAATGTACAGTTTGTGTGCATTAAGTGGGAAAGCCTAGCTCGGCCTGGGAGGGTGTGCAGCTCTCTTGGACCTCACACACATTCACACACACCGCTTGTTTGAGTCCACAAACAGCCACGCAGACACACAAACATAGAGACAAACAGTAATCACCAGGAGGCCAACAGGCCATGTTGTGGAGAGCAGAGCGGCGCTGAGGTAGGACCGCCAGGCGCTAATGCACCTTAGCATGATCTGTTCCAGAGACTGAGTTCACGGGTGGTCAACCTAAGGAGGTCTATCTGTGTTTGCATGAGTGTAAAGGCGATCCACTTAGGGTGCAGACATGTACACACAAAAACCACAAACCCACATAACATTTAGAGGAGTTCACTTCAATTACAGAGTAATTCAGAAATACAGATCTCCTCATACTCCACTGAGGAGCGGGGGTCACATGGGCCGTGCAGGACCACATACCCGCTCTATCTGGTGCTCTGTGACAGACAGGGTAAACCCAGCGTTGCCCTTTTCGGAGACTGACCTGCATCCAGAATTCCCTGGGCCAGGATGGCGCCAAACTTGGCCATGACATCATCATGTTTGTCGTTGATCACTTTCGAATACAGTTGCCTGAACTGGTTGACCTATAAATGAACACGAGCCGTTTAGATATACCGTAAAATAAGCAAGTACTGGATGATCTGCTGACAGAAACTAACAACACAAAAGCCCCAACATGGCAATGATTCTGGGGTGTGTGTGTGTGTGTGTGTGTGTGTGTGTGTGTGTGTGTGTGTGTGTGTGTGGGTGTGTGTGTGTGTGTGTGTGTGTGCACTAAGCAGTTCCTCGGTTCATTAGGGTAAAGTCCAACACCTCCCACACCGTTTGGTGTAGAAGAAAAAAAACAAAACATATACACTATTACATAACAACTTGAGCTTTAAAGGCAATTGCTGGGCAGATTGAAATGCTTCTGTTTGTTTTTTTGACTACCTGTGTCAAACTATGAAGTTCTGTGAGTGAAAGCATGCAGGTTCGACTGATCTAGGCCCAAGTGGACAACTTCCATGACAAAAACGTTCTACCTTTACAAGTCTTATTCTCTTTTAGAAACGTCTCGTGATCCTTCTCATATCTTAATCAGAACATTGTGATTTGAGAGGCATCAGGAATCATTAAACATTCACTGAAGCATGTTGGTATTTAGCACAGAACCAGACGGGGAACATGACAACATTGTTCTGAGCTCAATGCTTTGTTATATAAAGTCTGGATCGCATCAAAAAAAAAATCCTCTACTTTTTCATGGAATCTACAGGAAAGTCTTTGATCCACGATGATGACCGCACAATGCACTCACCTTGGGACAGGTGACTTCAGTCTGTTGGATCATGATGAGCGCTGAGGCAATGAGGGCACCCTGCCTCACATAATTCACCGGATCGTTGGTCATGGGCTCCAACAAATTGATTGCTTCCTGCACAGCAAACAAATAAAAGCAAAGTTAAAAAATTCATCTAAATTTAGTCCTTTGTCCAGAAACTGTAGGAAGCTAGAAATATATTCAAAGTTGTGTGAACTTCAGAAACGCCAGATTGAATGCTGGATTATTCATTCAAACACATTGGAAAGTATTCCTGCAGAAACACAAAAACAAAGATCCCTGATTTTACAGATTCTGTCTCCTTTTGGTGCTTTGCACTGCAACCATGTGGCATTTATGTGCTTTTAGAATGAACAGCTGCTGCTCTATTTACCAAGTATCTTTTTAGGTAATGTTTATTGTGATAATGGAGTCTGGGTAATTGAGTTTTTTTTTATTTGGTTTAACCTTAAAAATATAAGCTTCGTACAATATTTTCAGTTCAACTAGGAATTTGTTGTAATTTAAATATTTAATCAAAAATTAGTTTTATTTCCTTTAAAAAAAAATTCATTTATTAATTAAAAAACTATTTTATTAACATTTTGCAAAGAATTCTTGGATTATTTTTTTTTTTGTAAAATGCACATTTTACAAAAAAATATCTCATTTCTGTGACAAGTCAAGGTGGGAGTGTCTTGTAACTGTGTCAGAATGTAAAAGTCAATGAAAACAAAGGTTGTTTTTCTTTTCAAATCAGGAGATGACTGATGATGCACTTCTGTCTGGTTAAATACAGGAAAAGAAATTATCAACAGAGGCGAACAGAGCTCACAAATTAATTACATTACTGTCATCCATATCTGGTTGCCGCTGACAACAGAGTTAACAATCGCCATCTTCCCATGATTACAGTGAAAGGAGGAGAGATTAAAGGAGGACCACCTCCTGGTCTTTTCTGTCTTGGCTCATCTCTGCTGCTCTGATTTGAGCAGAGCTGGAAAGAGCCGACAGGTTCAGAGGGAAGTGTCATCTGTGATAGAAGAGTGATAACGGCGGAGGGAAAAGGCAGCAGGTCTCCAGGATAAGTTAAAGTGTAAAGAAAGTGTTGATAAAACCACATCCCTTCTACAATGGGCTCGAGGGGGGGGCGCAAATGAGGGTAAGAAAATGCTGGTTCAAAAGCCTTTCTGGGGTTTTCCGTCAACTTTCTGCCCAAAAGTGAAAAGACCTTTAACCTGGTGTTAATTCAAGATGTCTAAAATCTGTCTGGAACATTGTGTAAATAAAGCTCTCACTCTGAAACAAAGCAGAGAACGTCTAACCTCAACATCATTTCCATTTAAATGCACATTTATAAAAAGGTATCAGATGACAGGTTTGTGAAACAAACATTTCATTTCCACAAAAATGTGTTTGGGAAAATTGCTTCCATTCAGTGAGCTGGGCTGAGATGACTTTTTTAATGTTATTATGGAGCAAATATTAGGGCAAAAGTGCCAGAATAATGAGGAGGATCAGTGAAGGTAAACAGAGTGCGGTCCTGCTCCACATCTCTTTTCACATCATCATTGTCACTGAGGGACGGCTGTCCTGAGAAAACCAAGCAATGCAGCACTGGAACTATCTAGCTGAAATATAAACGTTAGTGGGAAAGAGTTCAGATTACAATGGTTCAAAAACTGTGGCTGGGACTTTGTCGTGTGACACTCAAGAGCCAACTTGACTGAGATAACACTGGAACTGACAGCACTCTTGATTTCTGCCCCTACACACTAATATTTAGACTTCACTGGGCTCGAATGCAAACACAACAACTCTGACCAGTTTCTAAGAAAACCTACACTGAACTGTTAGATTTCAAGGTCCCTGTGCCTCCATAGGTTTATAATTAAGGCAAATGTGTGTTCATGAAGAATTAAAAAAAATAAATAAATAGAAAATATTTGACAATCTGCAAGGGGTAAAAAGAAGGTTTTGGGGTTTATTTAAAAGGTAATAGGGTTAAAGCTACATTTGTTCTCTAAAAATGACCCAAAAATGTCAAATAGAGCTTCTGATAATTAATTTAGAACCAACAACCTTCTTCTACAGCCCTAAATTAAACTTGATCCAAGAGATAAATGCAACAATGTAAAAATATGTCTTGAAAACCGTTACACTTAGAAAAAAAGCCTTACCTTGTTGCCAGTTCCTGCACAGCAGATTCCCAGAGCCATGGCAGCTCCACAGCGCACGTGAGGGTTGTAGCTCTCGGACAGCAGAGACACCACACTGGGACACTGCTCCGGGGTCCTGGAGAGACACGAAGAAAATAATCAGAACTGGAAAATAAAAACACACCTGTTACTCATGCTGATAAGCTCTGTTTTCATTAAGGGAGCAATTGGTGTAAGCCAAAATCTTATATATTAAAAAAAAAAAGACTTTAAACATCTGATCATGACAAAACTACTTCAGGACAAAAGTAGATTTAACCTTTTTCCCTTTCTGCATTTAGATGAAAGAACAAAGAAGTCAAAGCTTTGCTTGTGAAAACACTCCATACAAATAAATGAATTCAAAGTAGAAACAAACACACAGCATGTAGTAGAAAAAATATACATAAGAAGCAAAACATTAGTGATGATAAAAAAAAATGCATAATATTAATACTGATGCATGGATGCAATAAAATAAAATACTAGTATTATTTTGTAGCCATTACGACAAAAATGGAGCTCAGTTTTTCCTTTAAAAAGCAATAGTGTTGGGGCTCCATGTTATGCATTTTAATTACAATTTTGAAAATACAAAAACATTTTTGAGCTTAAGTCCAAAATCTTTGGTCGGATGATCTGGCGGTAGTGCCAATAAAACAAGATTCTGGAAAAAAGAAATTGGACGAGGATTGTGTTCAAATGTACAAGTATAACAAAAATCAGATGTCAAAATTGTGTAGATGGACGTCACGTCATCCATACAGGACAACGTCCACATTCACCACAAGTTTTTGTAGACCAGCAAAGATAAATACTCTTTACTTCTGTCCGTAAAATCTTCCAGCTCAGATCCTCGCTTCTTTATAAATAGAAAAAAGTAAAGCAACAATCGCACAAAAGGGTTCTCCCCATGAACCATTTCTACCTCACCCATAGTGTCTGGTTTCAAATGGGGGAGAGAACAGAGAGTGACAAATGTAAACAGTGGGGTGGCTGTGTTGAAGGAAATTACCTCCCTGAACTGCTGGCATGTGGCCAGCGAGAAGACATTCATCTGTTTTGTATAGAGCCTGACTCACTGGTAGGACAGAGGGGAGGGAGTTGAGGAAAGAGTGAGACAGCGAATGAGACAGGAGAGAGTGAGGTGGAGCGGGCTGTGAAGAAGAAGCAGTGATTAGGAATGGGAGCGAGCTGGAGGCGCCACAACATCTGAAAGTTTTAAACCTGTGATTGCAGCAAATGATGTGAAGCAAAGACTCCAGTTAGTTCCGACACGAGGAACCAGAGCGCAGTGCACGTGGACTCCACCATCTAAAGAGATCTGAATGCAGCTACTGCACAACGCTTAAGAGAATCGGGGTGCGAGCAAAGAATAGAGGATGTGGAGTAAATAATTAAATACAAAAAGTGCAAAAAGATTGAAACGGACCGAGCTGTTATCGTATTCACCCCAAGACTGTAAACATCAAGGAAAAAATCTTAAAAACAAAGACAATTGAGAGGCCCGACACACAAGAAGGTAAGAATTTGTTTTAATAAAGCTTTTTTTTTTTTTTTACTTTAAGCTAAGTTCTTGATGTTAATAAAACAAACAGGTAAGAAGTTATCATTGTTCCTTTAACAGACCTTTTCCTAATGAATGGATAAAAGCTCCAGCTGCATGGAAAATAAGCGACGTGCTGTGGAAGTACCACTCTGGCTGGGATTATTTTAGCATTGGACGGCTTTATTTTTGACCCTTTCAAACGGTGAATCTTCAACCAATTGTGAGCTATTCATTTTGGTCTGTGGACAGTGCAAAGGAAGATGCATCTTGTGCTCAAACCTTGAGCCATCCCACTACACTCTGCACCCTTGCCTGTGGGACCCTGTGACCATGCTGACCGCCTGTCCATCACCACAACAATCAGAGCCCCAAACCTCGCTCAGGCCCGCTGGAATTTCAACAGCAACATGTCTCAGCCAGTCGTGGCACAACTCAACACTAACAGCTCACGAGCGGCTGAAGCGCCTGAGATTCAGCTGAAATGGGCCGCCCTGCTCATCATCATGGTCATCATCCCCACTATCGGAGGAAACATCTTAGTCATTCTTGCAGTGTCACTTGAAAGGAAGCTGCAAAATGCCACCAACTACTTTTTGATGTCACTAGCTGTAGCTGATCTGCTGGTGGGACTCTTAGTGATGCCGATCGCCCTGGTCACGGTGCTCTACAGTAAGTAAAGTCTGGGACTTTAAGCCCTGACAAATGAAATGCTAAAACATATGCAGTAAAATAGATATCAGCCGCTATTTCAGATATTAGTTGCCATGATTAAGATAAACACCAACAAACCTGATGCAATGGATAAAAAAAACAACAGTTACATAAGTGATTTCTGCAAAAAAAAACATTTCATATGTTTGCATAAAAAATATCATTAAGGAAGCTTTCTAATTTAATAATTCTATGGAGCACAGGTAAAATAAAATGTTGTCAAACACAAAAATAGAGGTAAATGCTAATAGCTTTTGAGTTGTAGTAGATATAATCAAGGCCAAACGAATTACCATTAATTGAATGTAACAAGGTAGTGGACCTTAATTGCTCTGGTAATGGAGCAGCAGCTGCACAGCTTGCACTGGGCTCATGTCTTGGGACTTATAATAAATGTCGACAAAAATGCAAACAAACAAACAAACAGAAGACTTTTGTTAGCTCTTGTAGTTGTGCTGTGTATAAACACAGGGATTCAAGTTTGTTTCATCTTTGGAACGGTTGATTTATTACAACTACACTTCTCTGTGACAGCGAAGCCATCATTCTCCATTCATTTAATTAGAGGAAAATGAGCCCGATCATTATGAGGTCTCTAACAACAGGCGCACAGGGGTGAAGGATAGTGTATTGCAAACTCATTTGTAGTCATGCCTCCTTCACTTTTTAATGGTTTTCACAAGAACCGCATGAAATACTAAAGCTGTGGCAAAGTTTTGTCATCACAACAAATCTGTTTAAAATTAGGCTGAGAAATCACAGTTATGTAGAGCAAAATTATTTGTTATAAATCAACCTAAAGTATCTTACACAGACTTTTTTGTCAATTTTTATACAATCTACCAATTTTTTAATAGACCCTCCTTTCATGGAGTAATAGGGCTTATAGGAACAGATTAAATCTGTTCTGGTGCTCGTATTAAACTTACACAGATGTCATTATTAAACGGTTAACAGAGATGAAACTAAAAGGACCTTTGTAAACACACAGAGTAAATTATCAGGAGGTGAAACAGCACAGAGTACATGAGTTACAACACAGACGGGAGCAGGAGCAAAGGCAGCGCCTCATCCCTTAACTGAAGGACTTCAGACACTCCCAACCATACACACGAGGACAAAGTATGACCAGATTTCAGCCAAATATATGCCGCTTGTGTGAAGCTATGTGAGACAAACATAAAAAAATGACATGATACATTTAAATTTAAAAATAAAAGTGTCCTTCTATGCAAGTCAGTAAAATTTTTGACATCCTCCCTCATGCTGCTCGTCTGGTATCACCATTCAGGCCTTTGTAACTCAATGTGCTGCAGGATCCAGTTAACGCTGGCTATCCAGGATGCTGTTAACTTATTGACCCACCTCCCTGTAGTCCTGCAGTCATCTTTAGGTTTTGATAGTAATTACCAAAGATGATAGTCATGTCCCTTGACAGGAATTTGAAAAAAAAAACTGCCTTTATCACTTGTGCTCTATGGTAAAAAAAAAATTCCCAATAATATTCTTGGTTAAACGTTTCTATTTTTTGATTACAACATTTAACAAAAACTGCTTTGTTCACATTAAAATGTTAAACGTTTCGCAAAGTAGTGCAGCAAAGTAGGACTAGTGTAGCAAAGTAGGACTAGTGCAGCAAAGTAGTACTAGTGCAGCAAAGTAGTGCAGCAAAGTAGTACTAGTGCAGCAAAGTAGTACTAGTGCAGCAAAGTAGTGCAGCAAAGTAGGACTAGTGCAGCAAAGTAGTACTAGTGCAGCAAAGTAGTACTAGTGCAGCAAAGTAGTGCAGCAAAGTAGTACTAGTGCAGCAAAGTAGTACTAGTGCAGCAAAGTAGTGCAGCAAAGAAATACTAGTGCAGCAAGGTGCACTAGT
Organism: Oryzias latipes; assembly: GCF_053564925.1. NCBI lineage: Eukaryota > Metazoa > Chordata > Actinopteri > Beloniformes > Adrianichthyidae > Oryzias > Oryzias latipes. Next base: position 15,169,948 of record NC_136240.1, read on the forward strand.
GCAATAACCTTTCCTTATGCTGTTTGCAGTAACTGAATATTAGCGATCCCTTAAAAAGAACCTGTTCCTTTTCTGTCACTGCCTTGGTAATGCTGAAAACAACCTTTATGTCTTTAACAAAAACATTCAAGGAGGCAAAAAACCTCCATAATAACATTTTCAGGCATAAAAACATTCACTTTTTTTCATTTACTACACACAGAAACTTTCATTTATTCAACACTTAAAATATGTACAAACCATAAATGTTTTTTTTTGCTCTTTGATTGACTGGGCAGCCACAGGTATAAAAAAGCTGAGGAAACTTGAGGACTGCATCATTGGGATCCCTTTAACTCATTTCTTTCACTTCCCAAACTAGCCAACATGAAGATGCTTTTCTCACCATCAGCAGATCTGCATTAAGCATCAAATCTGTTTATAAGAAGGTTCTGCACTAATCCAAACTCATCTACAAATTTGACCAGGTTCTATGGGAATTCATTTTAAATATACACAAACGGCTGTGCTTACATGGCCTGTTAGAAGTTACACAACTAATACAATAACCTCCATTTTACTAATGACACCTAATGGAAAGAACTTCTGCTCATGAGTCCCATTTTTATGCAAAACTATTCTATTTGCCACTGACTGGTTTTTGCAGTTAACCAGATAAGCTGCACATTGGCAGGAATAACAGAGGAAAATATCTTTCCACACTTGTAAACCAAAGGATTTCTGTACTTAAAAAAATCTTAGATATCAGCTGGTCCCTAAAGATGCTTTACCTTCATACGATTATGTAAAGAAACAGTTTCTAAGCTCCAACAATTAGAGCCTTTTTAGCATTTCATGAAACAAACTTTTACAATTTCTGAAGAATAAAATGACATGCATTACATTGTTAAACCTTAGAGCTAAAAAAAAAAAAAGATCTTATTTGCAATTTTCAAAGTAATTATTCCTAAAAAATGTATTCTTCTAAACTGTGAAAGATTACATAAATGTTGTGGTAATTTAAAACACTGACAATTTAAGTTGAACAAATTTAAATGTAATGGCACTAAAAAATAAATGAGATTATTCAAAAACCATGCAAATTTATTCTATAACCTATAAAATAAAATAAAAAAATTTAAAGAAATTATATTTAGTGTAAGGTTGAGTTTTTACTTAACTTTGCATACAAGTCATCTTTTAGAAAACAGATCCAGAAGGTTTCTCTCGAGACCAAACTCAATTGTTTGTTGAATAATCTTCACAGAAACATTAAAACTGTGGCTCAGAAGATAAAGGGAAGGGAAAAAATAGTATGTTGAAAGCCTATGAAAAGAGGACGGGGGAGAGAGGCAACAACAGAGTAGTATTTTATGAAATATTTCCAGCCACAGCCTTTTGCAATGTTAATAGATGGGAGACAAAAGCCAGATTTCTTGCCAGTTTTAAGCCTGAGACTCAAAAATAAACATTACTGTTGAGGATCGTCTCAGCCACAATCTACATAAAGAGCTTCTAGTTCCATAAACAGTCAGTGAACCCTCTTGTTTCCAGTAAAGTCATTCCTCACAGAGATAAACAAACACCAATCTTTTGCACGACTGCTACTTCTAATCTCCTGCCATTCTGCTATACTTAAGATCAAGTTCTCTGACATATAAATCACCTTTACAAACTCAAACTGAAGAAGTTACCACTATAAGATTTGTTGACCGATTTCCGTCTCATCTTCTCTGCAGACTCTGGATGGCCTCTTCCGGATTTCCTTTGTCCCATTTGGCTTTTCCTTGACGTGCTTTTTTCTACAGCGTCCATCATGCATCTATGTGCCATCTCTCTAGATCGTTATATAGCCATCAAGAAGCCAATCCAACACAGCCAGTACAAATCCAGAGCCAAAGCAATTGTCAAGATTGCATTGGTGTGGCTTATATCCATTTGTAAGCATCAACTAAGAATTCTACAACTAAGTTCTGAATATTTTATTAAATGTTTTTGGTTTTCTAACGCGAAAGCACACAAATATAGTTTTCCTACTGATCACCTGTTTTCGTCACATTTCAGGTATTGCAATTCCCATTCCAATAAAGGGGCTTACAAACTACCATCCTTCCAACAACATCACTTTCAACAGCAACCACACCTGCCTGCTGAAGACGGACACCTTTCGGGACTTTATTATATTCGGTTCCCTAGCAGCGTTTTTCATCCCACTCATGATCATGATGGTCATCTACTTACTTACTGTGCAGGTGTTGCGTAAAAAGGTGTATTTGCTCAAGTCAAAAGTGACTCAGCGCTTTAACTCCCAGATAGTCTCCTCAGTTTTCCAAAGGGAAGCAGCTACACCACCACTTCAAATGGAACCAATGGACATGCTGGATACCAAACTTCCAAGGATGCAGGACAAACTGAACGAAGGGATGGGGACCCCCCCTACAGAGGATGAACTGTCTTTTCGGAGAATGTCCACAATGGGAAAGAAATCAATGCAGACTCTGAGCAATGAGCAGCGGGCTTCAAAGGTGCTCGGCATCGTCTTCCTGTTGTTTGTAGTCATGTGGTGCCCATTTTTTATTACAAACATCACATCTGCTTTGTGCACTAGTTGTAGCGCGAGCATCGTTTCTCGCCTTATGGAGATCTTTGTTTGGGTGGGTTATGTGTCTTCAGGTATCAACCCGCTGGTCTACACACTTTTCAACAAAACCTTCAGGGAAGCATTTACCCGTTACATCACCTGCAATTACAGCAACAGCGCAAGCAGCAGGACAGGGCCACATCTAGCAGCACCACAGGGAGACTGGAAATTAACAGGGATTTCATTCAAATCTTCCATGACGGAGAACTCGAAACTGCTGGTGAAACAGGGAATGAAGAACGGCATTGGAGCCATGGGCTGCCAAAGTCCACTAAGGTGTCGCCACACGCCTGTGAAATCAGCTAGCTGTGTTATGTTAGACACATTACTGCTGACAGAAAATGAGAATTCTAAGGAGGAAGAACACATAAGTTGTGTATAACGATTAGAAATTTGGAGAACTTGACGTGTATCAGATTAATGGTGCAAATTTAATATCCAAAGCCGAAATATCTCCTCACTTAAAATAAAGATGATGCCAACCCTGAAGGCAATAATGTGAATCACCGGCATGACAGATCACACAAAAAGACAAAAATGTCAGATGCTATGAGGAAATAACTTAAAGACTGGTCAAAGAAAAACTGTCATGCGAGCTTTTCTTTAATCCCCAAAAAAACTCAAGCTGCCAGACACGATTATTTGAAAAATCTGTTGTACATAAAATATGCTCTTCTGATATTTGAAACTTTACCTGCCTGTATGCTGTAAACCATCTCAGACCACATGCTCCTATTAACTAAATCTTTTAAGCAAAATAAAAAATAAAATCTTGCACTTTTGAAATGATATTTCTTCCGTCAGCTGGATTGTATAAAAATATTTTTGGGTTCATCAGCGTGGAGTTTTGACATGTTCTAAGAGATAGAAGAGGAAAACAACCTCAACATGCATATTGTTGATGTTTTTAAATACTTTAAAATCGAAGAAAAGATTCAAGTAAGTTTTTAAAATCCAGTGTAACATAGCTAGTGGTAATATTATTGTGATATGGGCTCATAATCAAATGGTGGCACAGGCAGAAATAAGAGGGTAAAAAAAGACAGAAAAGGATTAAAAAATCTCTTGTTTTAGTTGGTTACAATTTGTATGGACTTACATTTTACACATTAAATTTGAACAAATTAAAAAAAGGAAACATCACATCTGAGGAGGGTTATACAAGCTCAGAGTACAGTATGTCATTACTGTATTTTGGTTTGAAGCCATTCAGTCCTAAATATATTTTGGGATCAACGGTGAAGAATGACAAAAAGTTTGAGATAAAAATTTGGTGGATGTCCAATTTTTATGTCGATGTGCATGAGCGGGAAACGTAAGGGGTTATTCCTGAAGCCATGAGCACTGGAAAGTGTAGACAAACTGTATTGCTCTGGTTCACGAGTCTTTCTAAACAAAGAAGATTTACATAGAGTTTATCCAGCAGCCAATTGATCAAACGGCCCATCAAAGCCTTTTTTGGTTTAAACATGTACACCCTGGTATGGTGTAATGGCTGAGCTGTTCATGAAGCAGAGCTCAGATCTATGATGAGTAAAGTCACATTAAAAGGGATAATACTTAAAAATAAAAAAAAGGATGGGAAAAAGAAAAAAAGATTGTAAAAATTATGCAAAAAACGTTTTTAAGAAAAGATATTTCCTTCCAACAGAAAAACCCTGGAGGTTGTGAATATCATTGCATTTATAGTGATACTTTTTTTTCTTTGTAAAGTCACAGTTTATACTCTGCTGATTTATGCAAGATGAGTGTAAAGACTGATGACCAAACTGGTAGCAAAAGTGAACTAATCAGAACAAATCCTTCAGTATTAAATCTAGGATACCTAATAACCTTGAATACATCTATGTCAACCTTTTGCACAATATTTGTACAAAATTAGATTAAGCATGATGAGTATAATGAATGGATTTTTTTGTGTGTTTTTTCTGGGATGACCTAAGGTGGCTCCTACCTGAACAAAATGAAGCCAATGGACTCCACAGCAGCTCTTCGGACATCATCATTGACGTCACTTACCTTTAAAAAAAAAAAGCAGGCAGACAAATGAGAAAAGATTGCTCTATGGCACATATGTCAAACTCAAGGCCCGGGGGCCAAATGTGGCCCTCCATGTCATTTTATGTGGCCCCCGAGAGAATAAAAGTTTTTGATTTCTTAAAATAAAAAATAAAAATTGGTGTGTATTTATATATATATATATAGGGGGAATCTGCCTTGAAATATCAGATTGGGCAACTATACATTAGGACTTAAATACTGTCCATATAACCTAACCTGACAGAATCAAATTTAAAAGGATTTATGATAGAGTAACAAGCAAACATATGTTTTCTATGCAACTGTAATTGTCACTTTCAAAAGTTATAATAAATAAATAAATTAGTTGTTTAACATTAAGGAGTAGTTACATGTATGTTTCATTACATTTAGTTACATGTATAAGTTATATCCGGCCCTTTGAGGACAGCTGCTATACTGGTGGCCCTCGGTGGAAATGAGTTTGACACCCCTGCTCTATGGCCTCCTGACACTGATGACATCGTATGTTTTAGATGCTAAAGGAATGGCATCCTCAAAAACAGTCTCTCCAATTTAGTTTTGCACACAGTGCCACCTACAGGGCAACAGGTAAACACATTCAACAGAAAACAAAGTTACTGGAAGAGATGTGCTTTTACTATTACTTAGCTTGTCTGAAAAGAAATAATAAATGGTAAACTCAAAGAAAGGAATCTAACTTTGAAACATTTTTTCATAAATGTCAGGAAGAAATGTACAAAAAACTATTTTATGACAGAACTTTTTTTTCCAAGAGTTAAAAAAGTTCAAATAAACGATGAAAGCAATTGTAATTCAACAACAAAACAAGAATTATTAAATAGGAGGGCATATTTATCCTGCTGGCATTGCCAGCAGGATAAATATGCCCTCCTCATCCTCCAATTGATTATACTCTACAGAAGGGTAAAAGGAAACACTCACAGCGACATGGAGCAGACGTCGGATGGCCTTGTTGTTCCCAGAGCCGCAGTAAGCCATCCCAACAGTGTACATACCAGATCGCCTCAGAATGGGGTCCTATGAAATACAGTGAAAGAAAGCAGCGCTTTGAGATGGTGTGTCTGGATTCACAGCAAAGATCAACACAGGCTGAGTCATTTCCCACGTCTCGCTCTTAAAGAATAAATCCTGGCACCCAGAACAGAGAAGCAAGCTCAAGTTTGACATGGTATAAACACAACTTGCTTTTGTAAGAATACTGAGAGCACTTAATACATAAAACATTTTCACATTACAACTGTAAGCATAATGAGGATTTTCTTTTTTTGGTGGATATCAACTAAGCTATTTTTTTTAAATAGTAAAAACATTTAAGCACTTTTCCTACTGAAGACTAAAACAATTTTGCGTTTATACTGTCACAATATGACAATCTGTAGCTTGCAATAACAGTGATTCTTCTTCCACTTTCGGCTTCTCCCATCAGGGGTCGCCACAGCGAACAAGTCGCATGGTAAATTTGGCAATGTTTTACGCCGGATGCCCTTCCTGACGCAACCTTCTCAAACCGGGCTTGGGACCGGCACAGGGGTAGAGAAGGGAAAGTTGCAATAACAGTGATTAATAATGTAAATTAAAAATGCATTACTGCATTTTGTTTCCAAATTTCTTTTTGTTTATACCTTATCTCTACAGAGACTTTCAATTAGAGCATCCGCCTCTTCCATCCGTGCATACATGACCATGGCAATTCCCACAGCCAGGCCACGCAAGATTTTCTCATGTTGGGTCTCCTGAGCATAGCCCACCATGTCCTCGATTGCCTGAGCTGATTTGGAACCAAGCATCACCAAACCCAGAGCCAAACCTGCAGCCTCACCTGGAATAAAACATCACTAAATGTCACATATTTGTTTTAATATTCTTGTGCAAAAAATGAAAGAGAAATAGAAAGTCATTTCTTTCGAGCAGATTTTAACAAATTGAGAAAGAATTATTTAAATGCAGACCGGTGACAGCATCGTCCTGGTAAAGGTTTGACTTGAGCAGGTCATAGACATCCTGCCTGGCTGTGCCAAGGGCAGCCAAACCCAGACCAAGGGCACCACCATGGCGAACAATCTGTGACAGAAAACCAAACCATCAAGAAAAGCAGCAGTGTGTTTAGCAAAAGAGATATTTAAAAGTTAGACAGTCTCAGATAAACCACCTTATGACATTCCTTCTAAATTGGGCTGTAGAGAACTTTATTTTGTAAACCTGGCCTTTTTATTATGGGAGCCTTAGAGAAATTTCTCCGCAGTGGCCAGTGCAATGTAGACGCTTGGCAAAAAGAAGAGAAAGATTCTCACGTCATTGCTTGCATTCTTGAGCTGGCTTAGCAGGTAATCAATGATGTCTCCACCATGATTGGCATGAATAAGTCCCAGAGCATAAAGGCCTCCTCCTTCTTGGTATGCAGAGCCGGGTGATGTGTCTTTGGGCAGATATGTGGCCATCAACTGGAGCGCCTCTTTTTCGTGGCCCTGTAGGAAAGCACAAGAAACAATGGATATAAAACAATGTAAAGAAAACTGACTAGTTTCAGGATTGTTTTGCAGAGAAATAAAAACAACTTTACCTTATGGATGACACCAAGACTTGCTGTAGCTGTAAATTTTGCCCAATTGGTGGCTCTGGCTAGCCATTCTAAGTTCTCTCTGTAAAATCAATTAAAAGAAAACAATTCCCTTTTCTCTCTCTCTTTTTTTTAATTTGTAAGAATCCTTCTGTCTCCATTGTTACCTGAGGAACTGGTCACTTGTAGTCCCTGAGTGCATAAAAGAATTGGCTATGACCGTGGCTGTGTGACACACAGAATTCCGGACTGCGTCCTGAATGGAACAAAAAAACGGGAAGAAGAAAGAAATCTCTTTAGAATTACAAAGCCCTCTGGGTAATTGATGGATCTCCATTTGTAGCAACTTTGACTACCTTTGTGTTTTTTAGAATCATTAGATCTGTGTTGTTATTTCGAATTAAGAACTGCAAGTGCAGCTCAATAGCCATCTCCCCGCTAAGAATCTTGATCATCTTGGCATTCTGGTCTTTAGGTTCATCCTTCTGCATATAATTCAAACAAGCAAGAAAAATACAACAATCAACAAATATTTATCAAATAAATGCATCATAGGTACAATATAAAAAGTTACTCGTCGTTAAATGTATACCATTTCTGCTGGCTTTCCTGCAGGAGAGCTGCCAGCCTTTTCATCAGTCTCCATTGCCTCACTATTAAAAGAAAAATAAAAGCTCCTTTATGTCATCCTGGTAAACCAATATAGTGAACATTGGTTAGGCTTAGGGCAATTTTTTTATTTACATTTAAGAGTAAGGAGTTTTTTTTCATTTGGTAATGTATTATTTGATATAGTGAATAGCTTTTATTGTCACATGTACAGCTTTTACACTGACATACGATAGCGTGCAGTTAAAAGTACTAAAGTCTTTTTTTTTTTTTACATAAAGCGGTATTAATATCCATCCTGGTTTTTCATCATTAATAAATAACTCAAATCAATTCAAATATGGAGAGGAACTGGTAGTTAATTGTTTTTCTATCCAGTCATACCTGTCTTTGTCTGCGGTTGGAACAGTGCCTGTGTTTGTAGAGCCGGGAACAGCAGGGATCGGTGTTCCAACTGTGTGCAAGTTCTGAATCACAGATGAAAGGAACTGCTGGCTGGCGCTCTCATAGAGGTCAAAGCAGATCTGATACGCCATTAGCAGGTTGTCGTCTTTAACCAGTTTCTCAAGGATGTCACTAACAGCTTGAGGGTCATCCAGGAAGATCAAGCACTTTGATAGAAAAAGACAAAAGTCTAAGTGTAAAATAACGCTTTAACCTTAATTTATCAATGACCTGTTTATAATGACTGGGTTTTGTTTACAATCATGTCTCTTCATAACTAGGAAATTACAATAAAATGTATGTAAGATAGTTCCAAATAATTCAATGTAGTAAGTAATTATTTACTCCAGGCCCATTTTTAAATAATTATTTCATCAAAATGTTATAGAAAGGAAATAAATAATAAAACCTGAAAAGATATAACAAAAAACGAAAGAAAGACACTTTTAAAAGTGTTGCAGTTACCTGGCAGACATTAATGAAATCAGGCTTTTCCAAGTTCATATAGAGTTTCACCAAAACCCTCAGCACTTCGTTGCGGAACTTTTTGTTTTGCATCAGGGACATGCACACCTTCAGACTGTAAGCAAGAAGGCCACTGACGTCATTCTGCATTTTGGGAGAAGAAATGTATGAAAAAAGAGACATGACACCAGAAAACCATTAAAAACAAGTTATTGAAATCCTAAAATGTTGTGAACTTCTTAAAATGTACATATTAAAAATTCACTGGCATTAAGGAAAAAATAATAGCCATTATTTAAGCAGTTGTAAGTAACTGTCATACCTTTAGAGATTTAGGAAATTCGGATAAAAATTACAATCAAGACAGAAGGCATTTTTGGTCTTTAAATAAAATTTGAAATGATTATTTTAAATGTACTACTTTTCATATACAACATGACCACAGAAGATGCTGACCGATTCCAAAATGGTTTTCTCAAAGATGTCAAGACGTCTAGTTTCCAAGGCAATTCCAATGGCCTGCTTGTACTTATGATCATCAAGACAACGCAAGAACATCTTGTTGACAATCCCCTCGAGGCGGGGGTCGATGCTCTTCTTCTCCTCATCTTCTGGGAGCTCTGCATTCTCCACCCGCAGCTTGGTGTAATGATCGATGCATTTGGCTGCAGAATACAAAGAATGGACCATAGCTTTTAAAATCTTTTCTAAAAAAAGATATCAGCACTGCACCCTCCATTCAAATTTGGGGCAACATTAAAGCATAAGCTTGGACCATTTTTTTGAGTAGATCCATTTAATTCATAACTTCACATACACTTACCAATAATAGTTTCCACATATTCCGAGTCATCTGTGACACTGAAGAGATCTCCAGCACCAAGAGCATAATTCAAGGATTCCTCAAATGCTCCAAGGTGGTAGAAAACCTTTGAGGCCACCAGGGCAGCAAATGCTCTGCTCCGAAAAGTCTCATCTTCATACAGAACTTCGCTGTAAACCGAAAGGAATTGGTAAAAAAAAGACTGAAAAGGAGTACTTGAGAAGCATATTTAACAAATATTTACATATTTAATATTCAATACATGATCTGAGACTTTATGAGCTTTCGATTTTTAATTAAAACTACAAGTCGTGCTTTTCTATGCTTGATTTTTGCCTAGCTGTGTTTCAGTGGAGTCCTGATTCTCTGGAATATAACTTAAGACATATGTACAGCATACATAATAATTAAAGAAATGATAAAACTAGGACAGTAGAGCTTACATTTTATCAACAGATCCTGAAATCTCAGCCCAGAAGTCATTTACAATGGAGTCCAGCTTTTGAAGAGCAAACTCCTGCCAATGAAATGGAATGTTACTTACACACTCATTAACACAATTTAACATACTGAACACATTTTTATTTCACATTCCACTCTTCAGTTGCTCAATAGATTTGCCTTTAAAAGAAAGTCCAGAAAAATAAAGCTAAAACACTAAGATTGTTTAAAGCCCATTCATTCAATATAACTCTTCATTGCAGATGTTCACATCTGTAACTGAGTACTTTTTTGGTTATTATTTATGTAAAGCACTTTGAGGTGTTCTGTATGAGGAAAAGTGCAATATAAATGTAACTCAATTTGAATTTATTTAAAATGGGAAAATCTTATTTTACAAAAGAAGTTGCATTTTTTTTCTTTTGACTTCTCCTTACAGGGCTAACTACAGTAAATCTTGTGCCTCTATTCAATGCTTTTCTCATGTCCACGGCATCCCATGGGCCTCCTCTAACCCTCATTTGTTTCATCTGCATGTAATTCAAAATACTTTTGCATACTTAAAGATTCAATGATCTTTTTTTTTAATTGTCATTGAATTCTCTACAACGAAATTTCCAATGGCACTGAGTCACACTACAACACTAAAGCTCCACCATCGTATATATAGATTTTTTTTTACCTTGAGTTGGGGGTCCTCTTCATCAAGGAGTGAAATTATTCCAGCTTTAAAAAACGGGAAAATTATTGTTTTATAACTTGTATCCGTACTTTAACATTTTTTTCCCCAAAAAATATTTGGGAATGTAAGAAGACCATTCAGAACATTTAAGTTAACCCAAACAAGACTTTATTCAATATCAAAAGAACAATATTATAATTTATAATAGGGTATTTGCGTACAGCCTTACGCTGTTATGAACGTTTAACGGTGTGTAATGCAAATAAATTACAAACAAATGTACCAACTTGATAACTGCTGAGAACATTGTAAATAACGTAAATGTGCTTTTAAAAATTATTTCACTCAAGAATTTAATTATCGAAGCTAGCAAGGTTGTGGTAATGCAGTAGATCATGGCACTTAGCCTAGTCATAATATACAGTATGATTTGTTAAAACATCTAACAACTGGAGAATGGCTGTCAATACGGGTTTTGTGTAGTTTAAGCAAGGTAAAACGGAGTAAAATATCAGTTTTCATATGTTAACGGCTGGTTAGGGTTGTTACCGCTGTGTGTGACTCAGCTAATTCAATGGCAGCTAGCTTAAGTTGCGGGTATCAAATACAGACTTTCGTGACTTACCCGCCGAAGTTATCATGACTGGTTCTTTAATCGCACCTTAAGAATGCCTGTTTAAATTTGGAATTGGGTACGTTTCTCTGAAACTAATGGTAGAAAATACTTATTGTATGTTAAGAAGAACCAAACCAGTAACTCTGCTTTTTGTCCGTCTCTCAAGGACCTTAACCGTAGCTGGCCTACGCGCGCCTGTATGACACAGTAGAAATATTTACAAAATTATTCGTATCATTAAATTTTAATTAACCTTTGGTAGTTTTTATTCAATTTTAAGAATTTTCAAAATAAAATAAAATAAAAATTTACTGAGAGAAAAACATATTTGAATGCCAAGGAGCGAATTCTAGGCAGGCAATTTCAACTTCATTCAACAACTTTCAGAGCGTGTGCAAGTGTGCTTATGTGCTCCTGTGTCATAGTAACCATACCCATTTTGATGATAACCCCCCCCCCCCCCCCCCCCCGTCCTGTTCGGTTTTCAAAATGCAGCCACATTGATTACTTTGAGTCAGTACATCATGTTCTCCACCGACTACCTGCATTTACTAAATGTTCAGATCTATTTCTTGTAAAATTATAAAATTTCAATTCATTTCCCAGGCTCATATTCAAGACGTGAATGCACACAATGTCTATCTTCACACTCAAGAATCCAGTCTTCAAAGCCTCATTTAAGGGATGTGACGTTATGTTGGTTACTCTTCCCTAAAATCAACACAAGAAAAAAATATCTTAGCAAAAATGAATCTAAACTTCAGACAAAAATACATTAAATGAAGATGGAATCGAATGAAATGTTGAGGTTTATCCTTAGGAGGTCTAACTTTAAATGTTCATTGGATTAATTTAGAGAGCAATATTAAAATGAAATCTTAAAACAGACAAGAGTTGTATTACATGTTTATTACAAATATTAGTAATCTCAACATTACATTGCAATACTTATCAAATGCACTAAAATGTGTAAAAAACAAACAAACTAAAATAAAAATAAAAAACCTTAATAGATTTATTTACTTTATATTCCTGTTCAGCAGGTTAGGCTCCTTTTGCTCACAGTTAGCTTGAAATACAGCAGTTTGGCAAACTTCAGGAAGCTGATGCTTCTAGCACTTACCTTCAATATTATTAAGTCAGTACTGAAACCAAACTTTATCTGTTTAAACTGACTAAATTCAGATAATTTTAAGGTCAGAAAATATCAGCTGATATTGTGCTTTTGTGTAATCAAAAGTAAACATCAGGAATCCCTAGGCAGTAGGCTTGGAAGTTTTCTGTTCACCACCCAACTTTTTAGAATCTAATTAAAGGCTACGTTAGCTTAAAAAGGTTTTTAGTTTTCACAGTGAAAACACGATTGTCCACAGTGATGGTCTGCAGCCAGTCACGTTTCCCAGGATCCGTATCAGCTGACTATCAATTCACATCAGTTTCAGCAGAAATGACATGGGTTTTCAGTGGGATTCCTTCTTCCGAGTTTTCAGTTTCACCTGAAAATGAATTGAAGTTGAACTTTAGAGAAACTACATGTTATACAATACATTAAAAAGCTTCTGACAAATTTAGATATATAATTTTGCTTTTTTGCAAAGGTTTATCTGAGCTGTGTCACTTCTAATTAAAAAAAAATTAACAAAATACAAAGAATCTGTTCTACTTCTTCAATAAATTTCTATATTATAGCATTACATGTGACCTAGATTGGACTGTATTTATTTTGAACATCCACTGTTGACCATGTTGCATTATGCCCTGCTCCAGTACTCTAACTGCAGCAAGTTAGTTATTAAAAGCAGAAAAAGTGTTAAAATAAATCAAAAGACATCAAATAGGAAAGTAAATCCTTTTGCCCGGCTCTGCAAAGTTGAACACTGCAAGGATATTTCTACCTTTCTGCTCACAGGTTGAAGATTTATTATTATTCTTTCTGCTGGATTCCCTTCTCCTGAACCAGCACGGACACAGAGGCTGGTCTCTTTTATCTGTGGTATTATCTGAAAAGCAAAAAATGAACATTCAACAAATTGGCAGATCAGTTTCAAGGACCAGAAACTTCTTTGAAATAGCAAACATTAATAGCTCATTTTGAAATTAAAGTGACATTCAATGACAAAATCAGCAAATATCTATACAATAACTTTAACTGGACATTAAAGCATTCTAAAGAAGCTGTTGGCAGATTTTGTGGTGCAACAGCCCATCTGCAGATTTTTACCATCAACCAGAGAACCAACGTGATCTTCATCACTGGAAGCCTTGTCTTAAACTGTATCTTAATGAAAAAAATAAATCTTGTCAGAAACATTGCCATTGCAGGTCCAACTTAAAACTGGTTTGAAAATGGACATGTAAATGTCCTTGTTGAAACAAACTTTAATTAAAAATGTTTTCCTTGAGAAACTTTTAAAATCTTTGGGAAAGCTGTGTAAAATAGGATTTTGATATCAGTAGTTTCTAACTGATTTTGCTGTTAATCTTTTAAATAAAAAATGATTAAAAAAATGATTTAAATTTGTAATGTCAGCTGTTATACCTTATTTGCTATTAAAAGTATCACTCTTGTTTTATTTACATTTTATTTCCAGAGTACTTTTTTTCTATTTCAAAGCCACTCTTTGTCTTTCACGGTCTAAGAACCCATTTTCCTTTAATGAATACATCTTTTGTTCAGAGGTATTTGGCTGGGAACAAAAAAAGAAAAAGAAAAAATCTGTGGCCTTGTGAGTGTCATAACCTGACCTACATGCCAGAGTGTATTATCACACATCTCTGACTAAAGATCAGCTATCATTTTAGCTATGCAGATTTTCTATGCCAATGGGTCCAACAACCAGTTTTTCCACAATATATTTTAAGTATTATTGCACCTGCTGACTGAGATGCGCAAACAACTTTGCAGGCATTTTTCTTGATGCTGACAATTTTGGCTTCGGTCTTCGGGAGGAAGCAGCCGACCCACACCGCCTCAGAAGGATGTTTGTGGAAAACTGCGCCCAGGAGACTCTCCAGGACCTGCGCGCACCTGTGCGTCTCTGCGCTCTCCTGCGTGGTGTGGACTAATCCAATCAGAGCGGGCCGGGGGATTGACGCGCCTTTTGTGCGCGCCTTTACGTCCTTTAGGATCTCTATCAAACAGCCTTCATTCGGGCCGTGGCTGATAAAAGTCTGCGTGAAGATAAACACGATGATGCGGGAGTCTATCGCCCGCTTTTTGCTGTAAATGTTCGCCCTGCTCGCTGACTTGCTCGTTGGCCGCTCCTCCTCGTGCGCTTTTGACCCTTCATCCTTGGACTTCACTCCACTACTTTTACCGGTCTCCACTTTGCAGTCCTTCTCATGTGCGTGATGGGGGCGCGGCGGCTGTTTCTTGCTAAGCACCGGGACGTTTTTGTTAAACATGTCACGGATGAACTCCTGAAAGACCAGTCCGGTGTCATCTCCGTCCGTCGCTTCGCCTTGGCGCGCTTCACCGACCAGATAAATTCTCTCTTCACCACCGATCCGAGCTATCATCTCCCTAAACTCTGTCTCTTCTTCGGGCGAACTCGTTGAATCTGCCATTTCTGCCGTTTAAATTGCAAAGGAAGCTTTTCGTAACCTACATTCATGCGACTCTTCCTGGGAACGTCGATGTGTGGCTGCAGACAGGACTCGCCGATTGGTCGATGCGTTCAGAGGGCGGGGCTAGCAGCTCAAATGGGAGGTTCCAATGGGATGAAGTCAATCTTTAATGAACAGGTAGACTTGTTTATAACAATAACAAAAAACTGTCATAAACCTGACATTAATTAGCACACCGTTAATTATCAGATCTATTCATTTATAATTTTAATTTGTGGAATGACGAAATATTGCATCGTTAGGGAGTCACTTTTTTTATTCCAATTATTTTCATGGAAAAAGTCCCAGATGTCTCTCCAGTCTTGTACAGTCCGGGTTTCTAAAAGAAATATAAAAAAAGAAGAAAATTATAAAATAGGACAAAAATGATAATTATGTTGAGTTGCTTTTTTTTTAACATCAAAGCTCCTCCACCCTTAAGTCCCTCATCACAAGTGGGCTGAGTTTTCCAGACTCTAATCCTTTAATCCACTCATGCCAGATCTGTAATTAAATGCTGAAAAAGTCTAAAATGTCATAGCGTCTGTGCTGAAATTCAGAACTTCAGCTGCAGCAGTTTTTATCAATGTTTACTGAAACATATATGATAAAGTCTAACTAGTATCAATACACTGATTTCAGACACTGATCTTTGGACCCAGGGAGCACTGATTACTTAGTGTGATACTTTCACAGTACCACAAAATCTGCACATTACGTTGCTTCATTATGGTAAAGTCTGGCACTGATTTTGATAAGTTAGAGATTTATACATGGAAAGATAATTACGATTGAGCAATAGAAGTTTTATGGTTTTGGTGATTCTGCATTGGTTTTAAAGTTTAAACCAGTGCCAAAATACTGACCTCACTGTTGAGCATGAGCTGCTGAGGAACGAGAAACTCCTTTGGACCCCAGAGAGAGACACGGAGACCCAAACGAACTAGAAAAAAAAGACATATTTATTCTTCTTGCTTTTGGACAAAAAATATTTTAAACTTTTTTACACTTGCCAAACTGCCAAGCCACAATTGAATATAATGCGTAAAAAGCTAAGAAATTGCAAACTTTTGTTAAAAAACAGTTTGACATGGGCAAATAATTGCAACAGAATCATGCATTCATTTTTGAGAGCTTCATTGACTGAATTTGCAGTTTCTCAAAAGATAAAAATATGACAGATGAAGGACACATGGGCTCCAAAACCTCTGCATATCATATCTAAGTTATCCCGCTTGACATGTTTGTTCTCATTACTGGGTCTCCCTGACATAGCCTTGAATCCCCAAAACAAATCTAATTGCAAAATGCTTCATTATGTGTCATTGAAGGTGGCCAGAGAGTGTGCATAAATCATGGAATATTCTGGAGTTTTATTAAACTCCACATATTTAAGCTTGATTTTACTTTAAAAAAAAAACTAAAAGCAACAACAAAATAATATTTTCTTAACCGTCGTTAGAAGGTGAAGTCTATTAAGTTGAGGTACTTGCAAAGAGATTAATCAGATTGCAGAACATAAACTGAAAACAAATAAGACTTTGTGTCCTGATATGCATTTTTGTAAAAAAAATTGCAGCATTAAAGTTACAGAAAATGTGAAATTAGTTTGCATGCCATTGTTCCTGGGTGTTGTGAACATGTTTCAGCACCTGTAATTTTTTTTTCTGACAACAAATCTCTGAGGGAAGAAAGATCAGAGGCAGTCAGAATCCTCAGAGAGTCCACGTGATCAGCAGAGCCCAACTCAGAGCTCCTTCTGGTTCTGTTGGCATTTTGTTCGGTCACACTGATGTTATTTGAAATCTGCAGGGAAGTATGTGTTCCTATGACAAAGAACATTAGACATTAATAAATAATTGTTGATACAATACTTAGTTTATTACCTTCATTTTCATAAAACCAGTGGCACAGCTGCAATGTAAAAATGATGTAGTGCAAACATTGCAGACCTTGTATGAGAGGTTCGTCCCCTTGATTCCTGTAAAGTGGATGTTTTTCATAGCTTGAAATAAATTCAGGTGTCACAATTCAGGTCACATTTAAATAACCTCCGCCTCACATGCTGCAGGCGGAGGTTACATCTTTCACCTAGTTTCCAAATGTGTTTGTGCACATTAACATATGTGCATTCAAACATTTGCAAATGGAATAAGATTTGCAAGTTTCTGGCAAAAGTCACAAGTGTGTAATAAAGGATCTTTGAAAAAAATATGTCTTATTTAAATTGTTTTGAGGGTTCACATCCACAGTTCTCAGAATTCCCTGATTGTGAAAGACAATTTGGCAGATTTAATCTTTGCCCTCCAAATCTTCAGGCATACTAAAAAACAATGGAGTTATTGTTTAACTAAAATTCGCACATTTTATAGTTTAGTATTTGAAGATATTTTAGAACTTCATTGATGGAGTTACTTCCATTCTGTGCAGTTTGGCTATGGTTGAATATAGCCTATAGAAAACTGTAAAATATTATGAAAACAACTAATTGTACTTCTTATTGTCCCAGTATATCATGTCAATCTCTGTTGAGTCTCATGGAAAAAAAATCACATTAAAGACTCTGAAAAACCCTCACTGTTAGTGTTTGTGACACCGCCCACAAAAACGATTGTGCCCAAAGAGCAAAATAGTTATTGAAGATACTTTCATGTGTTTCATTACTTAAAGGAATTCAAGAGTAATATGAGAGAACAACTTCTTCCTGAACAACAAATCACAGACTTGTTAAAAAAATTTAAGAAACAAAAAACAAAAAAATGCGACTTTTAATTTCTAATGTAAAATGGCATTGAATACAAAGAAAACACATTTCTATTAGTAACTATACATCTTGTAGACAAAATACATTGTTTTCCCTTCTGGTCAGACTAAACATAATCGATCATTTTAAGAGTGACTTGCTTACCAATGAATACGCTTCCAAGAAACAGAAAATTCAGACAACTCCACAAAACCCCAAAGCAAACTTTAGTCTTTGCCATAGTGAGCAGGTAAGCAAGAACTAGGGTGGTTCTGGGAAGAAAAATGACAATGCTTCTGTGTTATACACTACACAATAGGAATGAACAGAGAATGAGAGGTTTTATATTTCACACAGGTGCTGACTGTTCTCATAAAGCTCTTTATATATAGGGGAAATGTTTCACATGTTAATACTAATGCACACATTTGGAAACAATTATCGACTTAACTTCATGACCATTATGTATGTTTGAAAGAAAATATAGTTTTATTTATTTATTGTTTATCTTTTAGGTAAAATCAGAAAAATTCATTGTAGTTATGATGATAAAAGTGAAAAATAACATATCAAATAAGCACCGACAGATTTTAGCTCTCATTTCTTATAGCAGTTTGTTATTTAACAAAAGATGACATGATACAAACTGTGGTAACAAAGTCTACATAAAACAAAGAGAGCTCTGGAATTTTACCAAAGGCACCAGTACTGGACTGTCACATAAGCCTTTGTTTAGTGAAAATAAATCCTTCATATGAGCACAAAAACTCCTCAAAATGTTTCATTCTTCAGCTGAAGGGTGTAGACTTACACTGGAGGAGGTAAGAATTTGATTCCTTAGTGATTTTGTAGGTTTTCTCACTTAAAAAGACAGTCTGTCATCCTAATAGTAAATTCATTTTAACAGTGAGAGATAGAGTATCACAAAGATGATCAAGAAATTGACTTAAAAAATGTATACAAATTTATTTGCATTTCATGGAGGTAAATATTTGATCCTCAAGTAAAAATGTATCTGGTTCAAACAGACCAGTCAGACTTTTCGTCTTCTAAGAGTTTCTGGCAGGCTGTACCCTAGATTGTGGAACGCTGCCCCCCACAGGTTTCAATCAAATCGTAAGATACAGACCAGTTCGACAGAGGAAATGAATGACTGCTTGTCTAAATGATAAATCAGAAACACATGATGACAAGGCACCAGGGACCTTGCGACCACAGCTCCAAGCAGCAGTAGAGACAATGCAAGTGTAAAACATGGTCCACTCTGACTCAATGTCCCCAACCTCCCTCTGTACCTGTTTGAAGTTTTCCCGGATGTGGGAGTGCCACAGATGCCACAGAAGGCCACAGATGTTGCAAGTTTTGAGGGAGCGTGCAATTGGCATGCTGATAGCAGGAATGTCCACCAGAGCTGTTGCTAGGGAATTGAATGTCCATTTCTCCACCATAAGCCGTCTCCAAAGGCGATTTCGGGAATTCGGCAGCACATCCAACCGGCCTCACAACCGCAGACCACGTGTAACCACACCAGCCCAAGACCTCCACATCCAGCATGTCCACCTCCAAGATCGTCTGAGACCAGCCACTAGGTCAGCTGCTGAAACAATCGGTTTGCATAACCACAGAATTTCTGCACAAACTGTCAGCAACCGTCTCAGGGAAGCTCATCTTCATGCTCGTCGTCCTCATCGAGGTCTCGACCTCACTCCAGTTCATCGTCGTAACCGACATGCGATGGCGTCTGGCACATTGGAGAGGTGTTCTCTTCACGGATGAATCCCGGTTTACACTGTTCAGGGCAGATGGCAGACAGCGTGTGTGGCGTCGTGTGGGTGAGCGGTTTTCTGATGTCAATGTTGTGGATCGAGTAGCCCATGGTGGTGGTGGGGTTATGGTATGGGCGATATGTTATGGGCGAAGAACACAGGTACATTTCATTGAAGCATTTGGAATGCACAGAGATACCGTGACGAGATCCTGGGGCCCATTGTTGTGCCGTACATCCAACAACATCACCTCATGTTGCAGCATGATAATGTGCGGCCCCATGTTGCAAGGATCTGTACACAATTCTTGGAAGCTGAAAACATCCCAGTTCTTGCATGGCCAGCATACCCACCGGACATGTCACCCATTGAGCATGTTTGGGATGCTCTGGATCGGCGTATACGACAGCGTGTTCCAGTTCCTGCCAATATCCAGCAACTTCGCACAGCCATTGAAGAAGAGTGGACCAACATTCCACAGGCCACAATAGATCAACTCTATGCGAAGGAGATGTGTCACACTTCACGAGGCAAATGGTGGTCACACCAGATACTGACTGGTTGTCTGGGTCCCCTGACCCCCTCAATAAAACAAAACTGAAGGTTTCAGAGTGGCCTTTTCTTGTGGCCAGTCTAAGGCACACCTGTGCAATAATCATGCTGTCTAATCAGCATCTTGATATGGCACACCTGCGAGGTGGGATGGATTTTCTTGGCAAAGGAGAAGTGCTCACTATCACAGATTTAGACAGATTTGTGAACAATATTTCAGAGAACTGTTTATTTTGTGTATGTGGAAAATGTTTCACATCTTTGAGTTCATACCATAAAAAATGGGAGCAATAACAAAAGTGTTGCATTTATATTTTTGGTCAGCGTATAAGTCTGGGGCTCTGAACAAGAGCTCACCTGGTGGGGGTTCCATGATCATGAGAAACGTGAGACATTGGCCAAAAACAACATCGCAGCAATTAATTGTTGATCTCAAAGCACAGATTGCCACAGTCTTTAAGAAAAATATTGGTAATATTTTACAGCGCAATGGTTTAACAAGTTTCAGTGCTTGTAAAGTCCCCTTGATTAAGAAGGCCCATGTGCAGGGCTGCACGAGGTTTGCCAATGAACACTTTCATGATTTAGAGTGGTTAGGATGAGGTGCTGTGGTCAGATGAGACCAACATTAAGCTCTTTGGTATTAACTTAACCCGTCGAGTTTGGAGGAAGAGTAATGCTGCCTATGACCCTAAGAACCCCATCCTCACTGTCAAGCATGGAGATGGAAACATGCTTTAGATGTGTTTTTCTGCACAGGGCACAGGTTTACTTCATGTAACCTTGAGTGATAACCTCTTTCCCTCCAGGTGTCTTAAAATTGGTCGTGAGTGTGTTTTTTCAACAGCATAATGACCCAAAGCAATCAGCCAAGGCAACCAAAGTATGGCTTAAGAAGCATATCGTGGTCATAGAGTGGCCCAGTCTGTGTCAGGACCTCAGTTTGTTCTCATGACATTGACCTCAGTCCTGAAGCTCAGAGTTGCAGAGTGACTGCCACCAAATCTAAATGATTTAGAAGTAATTTTTAAAGAAAAGTGGACCTACTTTTCTTACTTTTACTTTTACTCTTACTTTTCTTTTCCTACTGATATTTCCAGAATCCTATTCATTCATCAATTATGAGAAGCATCTAACCTCTATGCTGCTAATAAGGGTTTTGTCTTTGGTGTTTATGTTACTAAATGCAACAGCATCTGGGGCCTGTTTCAGAAAGGAGGTTCAACCAACTCTGAGGTTAAACTTGAACTCTGAGTTGGTCAATCGAGAGAACAACTCTGAGTTTTCTGTTTCAGAGAAGCTGATCGGAGTTAGGTCAATCAATTCTGAGTGGATTGATTCGGAGTTAAGCGTGCGCACCGCGGCTATAAGAAGCCATTATCAATGGAGCGCAGATATTACAAGTCACCAAGGCAACCGTGAAAAAAAAGAGGTCTGCGTATTTTTCGCCAGCTGAACTTGACGTGCTGCTGCAGAGTTACAGTAAATATGAGCACATATTACAGAAGAAAAGCAACACCGCTGCATCTGCAAAACAGAGACAGTTAGCGTGGGAAAACATAGCTGCTCAAGTTAATGCCTAAGTTTGCATTTAAATCATTGTTATAAAATATTGGCTGTAATAACTTTTTAAATAGCATAAGGTGTGAAATAAAAATGGCGATATTTAGGTGTACTTTTGAAGTGTTATTCCTGGTGTAATTGCATGAAATGCTGCATAGTGTACAGAACCAATCTGGGGGAAAATGCATTTAACGTCGGTAATGTTTAGAGTGTCATGGTATGACTATAATTCGGAGTGACCCAGATGCTGTAACCCAGAAGGAGACTCGGACATTAAGGTGAGTTTAGAAGTTTTTATATAGGAAGGTGAGTTTTGGCTTATTTCCAACAGAGGCGCGGCGGCTGGCTGGAGGAGAGCAGTTGCAGGATTCCAGAGGTGAGACGGCGTGAAACCAGAGGACTGCGACCAGGTGAGATCCAGAGTAGATTATTCCTGAGGCAAAGACGAGAGGAGCAATAAGTAACACAGAACTTGGTAAACAGAGCAAGAACATGAGCGAGCCTGACTATGCACCGTGGGAGGTAAAACGAACTGGCACCGACTGAAGATCCAGGAGATCCTTAAGAAGGCAGCGGTGATGAGGTAAGTGGTGGCAGCTGGTCGCGTCCAGAACAGAGCAGACGGGGGAGGGGGAGAGTAGCTGGCAGAGGCACCATGTCAGTACCCCCCCCTCAACGACCGCCACCAGGCGGTCCAAGACGACGGTCAGGATGGGCGCGGTAAAAGTCGTCGATGAGGGTATGGTCCAGAATGAGGGAACGGGAGATCCATGAACGTTCCTCCGGACCATACCCTTCCCAGTCCACCAAGAAAAGCACCCCCCGCCCACGTCGCCGGACATCCAAAATCCTACTGACCGTAAAGGCCGGGGCGCCGTCGATGGTACGGGCGGGCGGCGGGGAAGTGGACGGCGGGCAAAGCGGACTCTCAGTGACTGGCTTGATTTGAGAAACGTGGAATGTGGGATTGATCTTGAGGGCAGCAGGAAGACGAAGCTTGACGCAGACAGGATTGATGACACGGTCAATGATGTAGGGTCCAATGAACTTAGGAGCCAGTTTCCGGGACGAGGCCTGTAGAGGAATGTTACGAGCAGACAACCAAACCTTCTGTCCAGACTGATAAGTGGGACTCACCACCCTATGACGGTTGGCTATCTGACAGTTGCTCTCCTTGGTGCGGAGGAGAGCCGCCCTGGTCTGCACCCAGATGTCACGACACCGCTCGAGGTGGAGCTGGACCGAGGGCACTGCCAGATCCAATTCCTGGGAAGGAAACAAAGGGGGTGAGTAGCCCAAGGAGGCCTCAAAAGGTGATATCCCGGTGGCAGTGGATGAATGAGAATTGTGGGCATACTCCACCCACACCAGGTATTTGGACCAGTCCTCCTGATTCTGGGCCACCAGACATCTGAGAGCCGCCTCCAGTTCCTGGTTTGCCCGTTCGGCCTGTCCATTGGCTTGAGGGTGGTACCCGGAGGTAAGGCTGACAGTGGCTCCGAGGGCGGAGCAGAAAGCCTTCCACACTTGGGAAGTGAATTGCGGTCCACGGTCGGACACGATGTCGCTGAGAACCCCATGATGACGGAAAACGTGGTGGACTAGGGCATCGGCAGTTTCCATGGCAGAGGGCAACTGTGGCAGGGGAATGAATTGAGCGGCTTTAGAAAAACGATCAATGACTGTGAGAATTACCGTATGGCCTTGTGATGGCGGAAGCCCCGTAATGAAATCCACCGCAATATGTGACCAGGGACGGCTTGGCGTGGATAGGGGCAGTAGATGTCCAGAGGGAGGCCTGTTGGAGGACTTAGAACGGGCGCAGGTACTGCAGGCAGAGATGTACTCCCTGACGTCCCGCTCCAGAGTGGGCCAGAAAAAGCGTCGCTTTAAGAGGCGGATGGTCCTGTAGACTCCCCCGTGGCAGGCAATGCGGGACGTGTGTCCCCAGGCTATGACCTCAGACCTGAGGGAATCAGGGACATACAGAGTGCCAGTGGGACAAGATGTTCCGGCGGGGATCTCACCTTGAGCTTGCTGGACTTTGCTCTCGATCTCCCAGGTGAGTCTACCAACGAAACAGGACTTAGGAAGGATGTAACAGTCAGAGTTGGAATCAGTGGTGGAATATTTACGAGACAAGGCGTCAGGCTTAACATTACGGCTGCCGGGACGGTAAGAGATAGTAAAGTGGAAGCGGTCGAAAAACAAACACCACCGGGCCTGGCGGGAGTTTAAGCGTTTAGCGGAGCGGAGATAGGCAAGATTCTTATGGTCTGTCCACACTATGAATGGTTGTTCTGCTCCCTCCAGCCAGTGGCGCCATTCTTCCAAGGCCAACTTAATAGCCAGTAACTCCCGGTTGCCCACATCATAGTTTTGCTCGGCCGGGCTTAGTTTGCGGGAAAAGAAAGCGCACGGTTTGAGCTTTCCAGAGCTGTCGTCCCGTTGCGACAGAACCGCCCCCACACCGGAATCAGAGGCGTCCACCTCCACGATAAATTGCTTGGTGACGTCTGGTTGGATCAGGATGGGGGCTGAAACGAAAAGCCTTTTTAGTTTCTGGAATGCAGAATCGGCAGCAGGGTTCCAAGCGTAGGGTTTATTAATGGAGGTGAGTTGAGTGAGAGGCGCCGCTATGCTGCTGTAGTTCCGGATAAAGCGGCGGTAAAAATTTGCAAAACCCAAAAACTGTTGAAGCTTCTTTCGAGTCTGCGGTACTTCCCACTGAACGACGGCCTCAATTTTAGCAGGGTCCGGGCGTATGTTGCCAGCTTCAATTATGTATCCCAAGAAGGGGATGGTGGATACATGAAAATCACATTTTTCGGCTTTAACGTATAACTGGTTGACCAATAATCTTTCAAGGACGAGGCGAACATGGTGTTCATGCTGGATGGAATTTGCGGAGTAAATGAGGATGTCGTCCAAATAAACAAAAACGAATCTGTTAAGGAAATCCCGCAGGACGTCATTTACAAGGCGTTGGAACACTGCAGGGGCGTTGGTGAGGCCGAACGGCATAACAAGATATTCATAATGGCCTAGTGGGGTGTTGAACGCGGTTTTCCATTCATCCCCTTCACGAATGCGCACAAGGTGATATGCATTGCGGAGATCGAGTTTGGTAAAAATCTTGGCCTGTTGGACAGAGTCGAATACAGAATCAATTAAAGGGAGAGAATATTTATCCTTGACCGTTATTTGATTTAACTCGCGGAAATCAATGCATGGACGTAGCGTCTTGTCTTTCTTCTCTACAAAGAAAAAACCTGCGCCGACAGGAGAGGACGAGGGGCGAATGTGACCTTGAGACAGAGCTTCTTGAATGTAGTTCTCCATGGCGACCTTTTCAGGTCCAGAGAGATTATATAATTTCCCCTTGGGGAGAGGAGCACCGTTTAACAGTTCAATGGAGCAGTCGTAAGGTCGGTGCGGTGGAAGTGAACTATCCTTAGCTTTACTGAAAACAGTACGAAGATCGTGATAACAGACTGGAACCTTAGACAGGTCAATTTCTTTATCTTGAGCAGAATCAGGAGCGTTGGGAATGGGCAAGGCGGAATGGAGACAATTAGCCAAACAGTAGGTGCTCCAGTTAGCGATACGGGGCGAACTCCACTCTATGCACGGGTTGTGAATCTGGAGCCAGGAAAACCCCAGGATTATCGGGGTCTGTTGACAATGAGTAATGAAAAACTGATGGTACTCCCGGTGATTTCCATTGGTGAAAAGGAGAACTGGGCTGGTGCGTTTAGTGATGCGAGTAAGTTGTTTGCCTCCTAGGCCGGCAGCCTTAACAGGATTAGCGAGAGTTTCAACAGGAAGAGAGAGTTCCTGAACGAGACGTTGGTCAATAAGACTATGTTCTGCTCCTGAGTCTATGAGAGCCTTGACTTCGAAGACTTTATTTCTGTGACTGATCTTGACAGGAACAAATAAAAACTTGGAATTGTGGATGAGTTCCGAAACTTTCCCCCGTGGCCTGTCATCTACTAGCGGGGGGTTTAAACGTGCGCGGCATTCGGAAACCATATGACCGGCTTGGCCACAATAGAAACATAAGCCCTCGACGAGCCGTTTTAAACGTTCTTCGGGGTTTAACTTAGAATGACCGATCTGTATGGGTTCCTCAGAAACATTGGCAGGAGTTTCATGATTTGAAGGTTGAATCACATACACAGGAGGAGATGGAATAACCGGAGGAAGCGGAGGCTTACGTCTTTGTTCTGCAAGACGTTCTCGTAGTCGGACGTCAGACCTTAGGGCAGCGGTAACGAGATCTTCAAATGAGTCCGCCTCTGGCTGTGAACATAAGTGATCCTTGACACGTTCGTTTAGTGACTGATAGAAAACTCCTTTAAGAGCAGGATTTGGCCAACCCGTTTCGACCGCTAAAATGCGGAAATCTATCAGATGATCGCTTACCGGGCGGTTACCTTGTTGGAGACTTAGTAACCGTCGGACTGCTTCTTCCTGCTTTCGAGGCTGATCGAAGACTAGTCGGAACTCCGCTATGAACCGGTCGTACGGAAGATGAGTGATGGGATGAGAGGCCAGAAAGGCTTGGGCCCATTGTAGTGCCTTGCTGCGGAGAGAGTTTACAGTCAGTGAAATTCTGCTATGATCCGCTTGGTAGTACCTGGGAGCCTGTTGGAAAATGAGTTGGCACTGAAGTAGGAACCCTCCACAGGTTTCAACATCGCCGTAAAAAGGTTCCGGCTGGAGACGGACATTTTCCGGGATATCGGCGGAAGTGATGTTGACGGGAACTTGAGCAGCGGCTGCGGGATTAGCATGTTGGCTATAAGCAGCACTGAGTATTTGCGTGATGCTGTCGAGGCGACGAAAAAGATCCCACTGGGCCGAGGACATGAGAGTGATGGCCTCCGCTTGACGTGTAAGAAGATTTCCTTGTATGGATAAGGTGTGTTGGAGCCCTTCAGGGTCAGCTGGGTCAGGAGTTTGGCCAGTTCGTTCTGTCATGGTATGACTATAATTCGGAGTGACCCAGATGCTGTAACCCAGAAGGAGACTCGGACATTAAGGTGAGTTTAGAAGTTTTTATATAGGAAGGTGAGTTTTGGCTTATTTCCAACAGAGGCGCGGCGGCTGGCTGGAGGAGAGCAGTTGCAGGATTCCAGAGGTGAGACGGCGTGAAACCAGAGGACTGCGACCAGGTGAGATCCAGAGTAGATTATTCCTGAGGCAAAGACGAGAGGAGCAATAAGTAACACAGAACTTGGTAAACAGAGCAAGAACATGAGCGAGCCTGACTATGCACCGTGGGAGGTAAAACGAACTGGCACCGACTGAAGATCCAGGAGATCCTTAAGAAGGCAGCGGTGATGAGGTAAGTGGTGGCAGCTGGTCGCGTCCAGAACAGAGCAGACGGGGGAGGGGGAGAGTAGCTGGCAGAGGCACCATGTCATAGAGGACTTTTTTGTTAACCTTCCCCTCTTGCAAACGTTGATCAGTTTAATATTAATACATGCAATTGTTTTTTTAAAAGTGAACTTATGTCTACCCTTGTATTGATCAAGTAGTATAGGTTTATATGGGATTAAGAAAGTAGTTCTAGCAAATTGTGTTTCCAAAAAGTAATTGTTTCATTAATCTAATTCAATGTCCCTGATTTCATTTTCATGTAGATGCAATCCTGCAGGAATTAAAAGAACATGGCAGCAGCTAAAAATGAAGTATAAAAACATAATTCAATCAGGTCAAATTTGAGCATGTCATGGATGTAGGCTTTGTTGACAATATTTGACATATGAAACATCTACATAGCAATACATATCTAATGTTGTTTTCATTGTATATATGTAATGGACTGCAACGAAAAACGGTAACGCTCAAACAAAAACGTATGGGGAAATGACAAAAAGTCGAGGCTAGGTCTCAAAATCCTCGCACGACGTAAATGTAATTCTCTACGAATTAATGCAGCCTCCTCGTCTACTGGGTCTTTCAAAAAAGGACAAGCCATTCTTGTCACTTGTCTCTGTGTGACGGAAATGTGGGCAATGAAGGTTAAAGCGAAAAATACCGCTTCATCTTTTAAAAGGGGAGGGGACCGGCAGAAACCTTGAGTTTAGAGAATAAAACCTGCTCCCGACCAGGTTAGGTTCACAGCGTAAGTAACCATGGACACTGACTCTGAGTATAAGTTACCTCTCTTTCAGAAACGGGTTTGACTTACTCTGCTTTCTCTGGTTTAACAAACCTCCCATTCTGAAACGGAAAACCCAGGGTTTCCCTGATTTCAGGCTTAACGCACTCAGAGTTTACACTTAACCTCCTTTCTGAAACAGGCCCCTGGAGGAGTCTTGAAGTTTTCCGCCCTGTAGAATCAACAAAGTTTTTATTTAAGTTACATGTTGAGTTGTTGAAAGCATTTAAGTCGAATACCTGTAGCATGGGAGAAGTAAACCATTTCTTTTGGTGATATTTCTCAGATTGAGACATCAACTAAATGAGAGTAACTGTTGTGCCATCCTAGGCACTTTAACATTGGGAGTTGGGTCATCTAGACCCCACAAGACAGTGCTCTGAACCTTTTTTCTTCAATGATTTGTGAACCTCACTGGTGTCCATGGATTACATGAAATCTTTCCACTTTTATCCACCTTTGTCATGGTAGGGAGAACATGTCAATGTAAGGGTGGGGTCATCTAAGATAGCACAAGGGTTAAAAATATGAAAGTATTTCAACCACATGTTCATCCCCCCATATGTAAATCTGTTTTTCTCTAACACCAAAATGCGTAAGTATTTTTGCGTGTTTAGCTCTAAAGGTAGGGCTATTTCTGTATTGGGAGGAATCTAGTAAATAAGTCTGGATCAGTGAGAGCATGTTATTAAAGTTCTAAGACACAACAAACGGTATTTGAAATCTTCAAATAGAAATAATCATAATTATATCAGCTGGAAATTTTCTACCAGAAGCACTTAAAGAACCACTCCAAAAGACTTAGTGTTTTTGGTGTTTTTACCACGTGTTCTTGTGGCATTTTTCTCATAATGGAAGACATATATAAAGAAATTTACATTAAAACTGTGTTTCTGAGTATATCTTTATTCAAATTGTGAATAAGGAGCAGATGAAAAAATACAATTTGAGAAAGCTTGTAGCTGTGATGTAGAAAACTACAATCGCATGATAATCAAATGGTAAAATCATAATTAAAAGACCACAAAGAGCAAAAACAAAAAGGCATTAAAACACAAAACACGACTGAAGGAGTTGTTGCCAACAATGCACTTCAAATGTAAGGCTTTTTGATTTCATCTTAGTATTTTCAAATGTGGATTCTTAATTTGTGCCATAATCTTATAAAACTGTAAAAACTGAAGAAAAAATAATCATAAACTTTGGAAAAATTAAAATGATAAAAGAAAGATGTGCATTTATGCCTAATAGTTTATTATGTCCAAGTAGTTGTAATAGATTTTTGGCTTTAACCCTTGTGCTATCCTAGGAACTTTAACATTGGGAGTTGGGTCATCTAGACCCACTAGACAGTGCGCGGAACCTTTTTCCTTCAATGATTTGTGAACCTCACTGGTGTCCATGGATTACATGAAATCTTTTTACCTTTATCCACCTTTGTCATGGTAGGGAGAACACGTGAATGTAAGGGTGGGGTCATCTAAGATAGCACAAGGGTTAAAGTCAATGTTAAATTTACTGGAACCCTCAGGCAAGGTTTCCAGTGTGGCAAGATAATATTGAAAAAGGTTAAATCATCTCAGCCAGAGCTTTGAAGATCATAAATATCAGTTTAGTATGCTGTCCACATGAGGGCGCTCTCAATTTTCAAATCTTTGTGGTCGCAATCAAGTTTTTTCTCATCACTCACTGTTGCTTGATAACCTTCAAATACCCATCATATCTAGCTCCCCACTGCTCCCACACAAAAACCCTTCATTATCAAACACTTTGTCCACCAATGTTCCCATTCATGTGCAAACTGTATTAAGACAAAAGGTTTTTTGGGGAAAAGTGCAATTGCAAGAAACAAAGATTCCAGTCCAAAAAAAACAAGCATTGTCCACGTATGTCATGATCTCATTAGAGTTTTGTGCTGAATAATGAATCAAAAACCAGAACCAGAAACAGCCCTGTTAAAAGAGCAATGCCTTTAAGGCATGAAAGTAATGTCAAAGCACATTCCCAATGGTGTGGAGAAGGCCAAAAAATTGCTAAAGAGATATTTGAAGTTCATAAATGACCGGGAAAAGCTGCAAAGGAAAATATAACTGGCAGTGTGTTCACATTCAAAAGGAAAATTAATTTTGTCCACCGCCATCCATCTTTTAGTGCATTTTCAGGACGGGTTACTGAATTAAATTAAAGGTAAAGGTCAAAATACAAGATCTTATGAGCGACTGAAATAAGGAAAACTTTCATTCAGAATTGGAAAAAAGTGACCTCATGGGACTAGAAATAAATTTATTTTTTTTATTGATTATTTGATTTTGGTGAAATAAAAAAAGTAAAGTTTTTTATAAACTCACTTTGTTAGGTTTGTCTGCCTTAACATTATCTGCTGAAACGATGTTCGATATGAACTTGTCATGGTGCCTCTGGCAGCTCTCCTCCCCCTCCCCTCTCTGCTCTGCTCCTGAGGACTCCCAGCGGTTTCCACTCAACTCATCTACCTGCAGCCTTCATAAGGAGATCCAGATCCAGCTTTCATCGCCAGTTGTTTCTCTTCCTACCCCTTGGTTTCAGGAAACAAACCCACTACGAGTGTAAACCTGGGAATTGCCTCTAGAATTTTCGGACCTCCTTGATCACGCCATGATTCCTGTTCATGCCAAACCTCCAGCACAGCCTTTGCAGTAATACCTTCAAGCCAGGGTTCCTGTTTCTCATTCTGCTACTCACCTGCCGCCATCAGCCGTCATCCTCGCCTACGGATCCACGTCCTGCAAAAATAAATCGCCTACCTTACGCTCTCCTGTTTTCCTTCCGGGTTCCAGCGTCTGGGTCTGTCTCGGTTCTTGCAAATCATGACAGAACTAATACTATAGAAGAATATTTATCATAAACACTTTGGTTTGGATCTTAGTTTCTAAACATATTTATACTTTAGTGCAAATGGTTTGGGGAAAAATGAATGAAAACCAAATTCCGAACACAAACAAAACAAGAAAAATGCAGACTGGAAACACAAAGCAAATGTTTAAAATCAAACATTTTTGACATCTAAAGAAGCTCTTCAAAACAGATCGTGTATAGTCTGGGTGCTATCAAAGCAAAACGTCTGCATATGTAATACTTAACAGGCACAAACTTTTTTGTAAAGACATAAAAAAATAACAAAGCTGCAGGATTTTCCTCCCTGTGCACATAGGTATGGTCATTAGCAGCCCTTTATGTCAGTCTGGTGTCTAAGGCTTTATTGAAACATTCCTCAATTTTTGCTTTAGTGAGGGTTGATTAAAATAAAGATCAATTAAAAGTATTAAAAGTTTTCGTCATGCTATTAAGAAATGTTACTCTTAAGTGACACTTATGTGTAAAACAAATCAAACCTTCATGATAATCTCTAAGGATAAACATACCTGTTAAAAAACTTTAATGGCAAAACAAATAATAAAAAAATAAACTACTGCCCACTAGATGGTAGTACTTCCTTCTCCAGAGCAACACACATTCACATAATTGTTGATGTTATCACCATACATTATCAGAGGATACATCACCAAATCCACAACCCACTCTACTGTTTGATACATGTCTGTCAAAAATACTGACTTCTGAAATAATTTAGGTTAACCCTTGTGCTGTCTTAGATGACACCACCCTTACATTGACGTGTTCTCCTTACCATGACAAAGGTGGATAAAGATTTCATGTAATCCATGGAAACCAGTGCAGATCACAAATCATTGAAGAAAAAAGGTTCAGCGCACTGTCTAGTGGGGTCTAGATGACCCAACTCCCAATGTCAAAGTGCCTAGGACAGCACAAGGGTTAATAAAGATCTATCGTAAAGATATGAAGCACTCTTTCTGAGGAATCGCTGTATAGTTGTGGTATTCTGACGGTCACATGACGCCTACCACAGCTTCATCTGCCATGGATTTGAGAAATGCTTTATCTGGTTAAGAAGGCTGATTTGTACATTGATCATCTGACAGGATTTTAAACCACACAGACGTCACAAATTTTCCTTCAAAAGACATTCCTGAAGTTTATGCTCTTCATTGGGTGTCGATGACAAAACGGGGGGCTGAAAGGGAGGCTGCCCGCTCTGTTTGAGGCCTGTTTCAGCTTAAGCACAAAACAAGTGTGATGAGTGACATAAGCTTGTCCACATGCTTTAGAACCCACAGTCCAAACAAGGAGGGTTTGAATGAAAAGAACTACATCCTTTACCTTTACTTCCTCATAAAATTTTTGTGTTCTCAAGACAAAAAAAAAGAAGGTCCAGGTGCTCTCCTGTGTCTCTTCTGCTTAAACTTTCTCCATCCCCTGTAAGAATCTTTTCCAGCCCAGTGGATCCGGACACTCGTCCAGGAGAAACAAGTGATTGGGGGTGGGTGAGAGGGCACAGATGGTTACATCTAGAATACGTCAGACACAAATCCACAATGCGTGAAAGGTCAGGGGTCCCCAGAGACGACAAGCTCCACAAACCTGAGTGAAGGATGACTTGAGGTTTCTAAAGGTTTTGGAACAGCTTTTTAAGGCCCCCTGTGCTAAACTTCAGAAGATCTGTTAAGACGTGGAACATGAGAAACTTCAAAAGGATGTCAGGAGGATAAAAAATTAGTTTTCTGATGCACTCTTTAGAAGACTTTCAAGATAAAAATTTGGAAAAAACATTTCACACACTTCACTATAGTTTAATTATCATGATAAGAACTAAATAACTTTGCTGAACGACTTGAGAAATTTCATAAAACCTTCTCACGATTTTTTGATTGAACTCCACTTAAGGAGCAGCTCAAGTAAGTCAAAGCAGTTGATGCTTCCATTCTCCAATTTGACGTCTTCTATCCTTAATTTTTTTCCTGCTGCATGGTAGACAAAGCTTTTTTTTTTCAGAGTTTCTGAAAGACACATTCTTTCAGATTTTTATTATGATTCAGGGACCAAGAATTAAAAGTAAAACTTTTAATAACCATCAGATTGAGCTGAATTGAAGATCCAAGTACATGAAAACAGAAAGAGGACGTTCTGGCCTTGTCTGCCGCCTTAAGATTCATAAAGTACAAAAGTCAGAGAACCTTCAGCGACGCGGTGAAGTTTTATGATGCAAATCTCTGTGATGAAAAAGGCTTTCCAGCTTTTGGAGTCCTTGGTTGCACTAATTGAATTATCTCTTTTGTTGGCTCCAGGCATCGAGCGACATAAAGAAAAGCAATAGAGAGAAATAACAAGTGTCTGTCACCAACCTTCCTGTGTGTATAAAGTTATCTGCAAGTTTCTTTTTTCTATTTCTGAAGTGGCTTAAATAAATCAGCAAAATGGATATTTATCATGAGATTGTGCAAACTAGAAAAGTGGCAGAGGTTTGATGTCATCGGGGTAGAAACAACCTAGATAAAGTAAAAAGAAGAGGAGAAAACATGCAACAACAAGGCTAATTTCCCAATTACTTCCACTAATTGCTGCCTCCTGAGGAGAGGTTAAGAGAGACAAGTCAGAGCCTTCATGGGTGCTGCCAAATTGTAATCCATCCTGCAGTCTAATCAAGTTATATCAACCATTTCCCCATCAGGGGGCCCCAAAGCTGACACTTCCAAAAAGATACCCAGAGAGCGACAACAATTTTTAGCAGCAGGATACAAGAGCAGGGCAACCATGAATGCTACCTGCAGCTGATGCTCTAACTGGACACTCCACCCCAGTTGCCCTGGATGTGGCTTGGAGATGAAGGCAACATTCCCATCATTCAGCTCTGCACACAAGAGTGGAGGGGAACACTTTGTTAGTAACTTTTGTGGTGGAGATCGGAGACTGCAGACCCCCTGTGGTGGTGTAGGGGGACACAAGGTCAGGTTTTAAGAGTTGTGCAGTCTTGCCTGGGGAGTAGGTTAATGTTCTGTTATTCTGGGGTCAGAAACACTCCTTCACTCCCGCGCATCATCAATCAATGTTGACTACCAGCTCTGTCATAAACTCTTCACGTGGTATAGTTGAATTTGCTCACACATGTCTTAAAAATTTAAGAAAAATAGAGTTACGCTGTGCTATCAGTTTAATTCGCTAAGAAGAAACATTTCAAGGAAACATGTACTGAATTTGAAGGTTTACAAGTAAAGCCGACCTTCAAAGGGCCGACAGAGTTCACAGGTGAGTGCAGGCGGTATCATTACAACCTGACACAGTACGGGCAATGTTTAGCTCAGCAAAATTACCACATTTTCCGTCCCTATGCATGCAAACTCAGAGTCGTATGTATACACAAACCACCCCCTAACAGCACCAATAGCTGAGATGTTATCAAAAGGCTGGTTTTGAGTTTATGAGTAGTTTCATTCCCACTTAAGTGCAAAGAAGAGGTTTTCACAGCAGCTCATAAATGCAATTATGTATTCATTGACAAGTGAGGAGTGTGCTGAATTAATCCCTCCGCTCCACTCTTTTCCTTATCTTAAAACTCTGCTTAATGGCGTGATGACTGGTTTCTATTGTTTGTAATTGGGGCTGTCTAGGCTCGTGGGGGCAGTGTGGAGGGGTCGGAACTGGGCAGGTATGGAAGAGCCCACCGGGGGGGCTAACCTTTGAACCTGTTCTGGAGAGGGACCCGGATCTTTCCAGCAACACAATACTTATAGCATCCAGCCTTCAGTGGCTGCCTGCTGCTACCCATAATGAAGCTCTTTGCCTGGGTCCCTGTAGGCAAAAAGGCCCCCTGGAGCGCTGACTGCCATCCGGAGGTCTTTCACCACTTTTCCCCCTCTGCCTCCGGCTGCCTCCTAGAAGAGAGGAAAAACTCAATACGAGAGAAAGATACAAGGGATACAATGGCCTTTGGAGGGCATCTTAACCCGCAACCAACAGTGTCAACATCTGTGGCAAGCGGTTTGCTGGATAGACGCCGTGTCCACCATGCACAAAAAAGGACCTTTTCCTTGTGGGCAGTCACACTGAAAAGGCTACAGTGTTGTTTTCTATGAGAGGGATTTGGTTCCCGTCTCTTTTCAACTGCAGTTGAACCGCACTGTGGCCCGGGTGAAGCAATTTTGTGTCAACAGAGAGTTGGGGGGCAAAAGATAAAGCAAAGTCTTCAGATCCAAGCCTTTTTACCCCGGGACCAGTTCTTTCAGAGGGGGAAAGAGATCATTGTCGAGCACGAAGAAAACGCATGCATCAAAGTCGGCAGGAAGCGTGGCTTGGATTGAGAAAGTGAGAAGTTCATGTTGAAAGGAGGGCACAAAGATGGACACGTGTTTTTCTGAGTGTGTGAAGGCCACACACCAGCTCAGATGTGTGGGAGTGTGTTGGATCCTCATGGGCTGTCTTGGAAGGACAGTGTCCTGTTCTGTGCTCCTCTATTTTATCCCCTGTCAAGCGTGTGGTCTCCTGTCATGTGAACACACTGCCAGCATAAAGGATCTCTTCATCTCTCTTTTTGAGCTCTCTTTTGCATCCTGATGTGAAAAGGGTTCATTCACTGAGGCTGTGACTTCTAACTCCCACTCATCCCAATTTTATCAGTTACTGCCAATTGGATGTAACTGGGAGCTTGTGGGAATCCAGGTGCTTATCATTAACGCTTCCTCTATGTGGTTTGTGAGGATACGCTGGAGGAACTATGTGTCATGTTCCTGCTTGTCTGCAAGGGATTCGCCAAACCGCGCTCACCCCTTTGGTGCACAGCATGCAGACACTCACGCAATTACACACATGCACACATGCATGCCTGCGGTGAGGCTGCAGACTGTTGTCGGGGCAAAACATTCAACAGTACTTTATATTAAATGTCTTTTGGGTGTGTAAGTTGAATTGCCACTGTATGATGATCCAGCAGTCCCATAGTTCTTTTCACTGACATGTGCTTTGGGTCAGCTTATAATATTTCTTTCAGATCAGTAATCGCTTTCAGCGTCACTCAGATAATCACACAGCTTCACATTTGAAAGCAGGAATTCATAGTACTTGAAGCCCTTCAAAGAAAATGGGCTAATGACAAACAAAGGCAGACTTTGAGGCACTGTATCATCTGAGAGCTAAATCTTCCAGAAAACCCACATCCTGAAAAGTCACTGCCGCAACAAATATGTAACTCGAGTTGGACTTCCTCTGGACGTTTCAGAAGTGACACAAATAGACACATTCATGCTGAGATCAAAGTTGTGTGCATGTTGGTGCAGACTGAGGGAGCAAAGATTTACTTTAAAGGCTGCACCCTTGGATGACTTTCAAAACAGGCGTGTAGACCCAACAATCCTAATTTTTAATGACCACACACCGACAAATGAGGTCAGACCACATTTTTATTTGGTTGAAATTGATTTGGAGGAGCGCGGGAAAATACAACAGAACTGTGGGGCTGAATAAAGAACTTAAAAAAAAACAACCATACAGACACTAAATTTCACACAGAGTAAAAACTCATAAAACAAAACAAATCATCAGGGGGTGTGATGGTATAAACAAGATATCTTTAGGCTCTCAGTCAAATATCAAGTTCTGTTCATCATCACACCTGGAGAGGACCAGAGCACAAGGTGCACCTTTGTTCTGCAACATTGTACTTGGAGATGTTTGGTAGCATTAGACATGGCTGAGCTAAGATGAATGTCTGTTGAGGTGGGGGTGGTGATTAAGGACGCAGAGGTTACATACTCTTAACTGATCAGGTCTTGCATCCTTTACCCCCCTAGAGTTTCTTATTTCCAGCATATAATCCCTTTTCCATTCCCTTGCTTGTCAAGCATTTAATGACTGTTACAATAATTGCTTCTGAATGACCCCCAGACCCACCTAACATGACTGGCTTTAGGACCCAATCCAGTGAAAATAGTGTTTTTAACCCTTGTGCTATCTTAGATGACCCCACCCTTATATTGACGTGTTCTCCCT
This sequence comes from Oryzias latipes, assembly GCF_053564925.1. NCBI lineage: Eukaryota > Metazoa > Chordata > Actinopteri > Beloniformes > Adrianichthyidae > Oryzias > Oryzias latipes. The sequence goes on from NC_136240.1 coordinate 15,206,548, forward strand.
ACCGTGACAAAGGTGGATAAAGGTGGAAAGATTTCATGTAGTCCATGGACACCAGTGAAGATCACAAATCATTGAAGAAAAAATGTTCAGCGCACTGTCTAGTGGGTTTAGATGACCCAACTCCCAATGGTAAAGGGCCTAGGATAGCACAAGGGTTAACATGTCCATGTGGCATTTTTCTGATGATGGAGGACAAATATAAAGAAAACTCAGATTAAAATGGCATTTCTGAGTATTTCATTATTGAAATTGTTGTGAAGCAGGAGCAGACGAAAAAAAATGCAGTTTGAAAAAGCTTTAAACTGTGACGTAGATGCTATATTTGTCAGTCCGCAAGCTCCCTGCTCTGCTCCATGCTTATGCATCCACTTGGAAACAAGTAGACCCGTGTACGTCTTAGTTTTCCTCATCCGAGCTGGCATCTGGCACCAAAATGTATGGTTGGAAAGCTCCAATATTCCTTGCCAATTGTGTTGTATCTGTAATACTATGTTGGGGTTGTAGGAGGCTGTAAGCTAGTGAAAACAGATGGATAATTGGAAATCGGGGTGGGGTTACTCCACGTAAACAGTTTCGCCCACAACTCAGAGGGTAATTTCAAAGACCTACTGCTGATGTGCAGAAACTTTTTTCTGGAAAGCGTCAGGTTCTTAAATTTTGGCTTAAAACGGCACAAATCGTAAATAAAAGACCACTGGGAATGATTTTACAATAGTTTCAAAGATGATTGGGGTGGAACTTCAACAATTTTTCTGTAAACAAATATTACTAAAGAGTGATAAAGTCACCATTAATTGTTCCTCTTGTTAGCCGAGTATTAAAAAAATGACTAAACAGAAACCCATCAGGGCTGCATGATGCAAACGGATTTTCGTGACTAAGAAAAATGAACAACACATGGTGAGTTAGGTCCAATGAAGAGAAAATAAAAAGAGAGCACCGTAAAAGGTCACTTAAACAAGAGCGCAAATTTGTAGGGAAACTGTAAAACACGGCAGCGGTGGGAAGAAAAACCATAAACGGGCCAGTTGTTTCTGGGGGTACTTTATATGCCACAACAAATGGCAATCTGAATGGCTGTTTCTCCTTTCCTCCTTCAACTCTCCCAGGACGGCAAAGCATGCTCAAAATACACCCTGGTTCAGTTAGAAACCACAAAGCACCCTCCTGTTAGGATCAACCTTAACGAGGCAGGAGGTGTGTCTGCGTTTAGGCAGAGGATAACACCTGGACCAGCTGCCAGCCATAAAGTGTGAACGCTGTCAGAGACCATTAAAGCGCCTCCTGGGCAGCTTTCTTGCTTCCTTTCCTTCAAACTCCAGCAAAGCCTCCAAAATCACTTAACAGCATCCTCCTTTTATAGACCTTCAGCAGACTTCAAGCTGCATAAATTTGGGCATTTACATAGCGGGAATGCTCGTGTGATACCACAAACAAACACACACATACACAAAATAACGCATATGTCTGTGCATTAGAGGCTGAGAGAGGAACTGCAAAGTGTAATATTTGTAGATATCACGAGAGGCTTCTTCATCCAGTCAACTCTTTTTGATTTTTCTGTGTCGCGCGTCTCTTACGTCATCAACCCACGTCCGTGTGTGTAATGACACCGGATGTTACATCCCCCTTGTTTTAAACTTTTAAAATTTTAGTACATTGTCTTTGTCCGTATCTTTACAACATGTAGTAACAGAATCGACGAACAGTTCTGGTTGCTGCTCATCCTCCATGACCGTATGCATCTTTCTGGGCTTGTATTTAGAGTTTTTTTACTGTCTTTGTGTTCTGCACATCTTCACGAAGTGGTTAAGCTTCTTACATATGTTGCACTGGTGTCCCTTTGCTGGACAGTCCTCCATGTGGCTGTGTTGTCTTCCACATGCTCCACATTCTGTGTTTGGAGCAGTCGTGCTGCCATTATTACCTTTAAAACCGAGGATGAGACGAGCTTGGCGTATAGTTTTTGACTCATTGCATGAGCAGACTGGGTGGAAGTGTTGGGAGTGGCACCTGCCATTACTTTTAGTTGCTGCTGAGACAGCTTATGTGATTTCACGATGTTGATCACTTTTACTCGAGTAAGGTTGGCTTAACAAACACTGTTCTGTCTCTGATCATCCCAACGCTGTTTTGATAATAACAGTATTTGACTAGGAGCCTTAAATTAGTTAAAAACCCTGATGAAAACTTTCACATTCTCCCTGTATCTTCTCATGGAATTCGTAGCGTGCAAAGATTGGGTTTGCTTTGGGCGTGACATATTCTTCAAATCTATCAAAATAAGTTTGCAGTACCTTTCTTTCATCAGATGTGAGAGTCCACATACTGTACACATCTCTGCCTTCTTTCCCAATCCACAACAGCAGATAGCTGCATTTCTCCTCCTGCGACTTATTACGCAGCAGGCCTGAAAACATTAGCTCCACGTGCTGGCGTAATTTCCTCCACGTGTCAGGTAAATTGGTGGAATCCCAATCCATCCTCAGCATCGATGCTCCATGCGCTCTCCATCGTCTGTCGTCAGGTCGATGTGGGCACGATCTGTTCTGACACCATGTAATATATTGTCATACTTTGTGATATTTGCAGAGATTACAAGAGGCTTTTTCATAAGTCAACTCTTTTTTATTTTTCTTCGCCGCGCATCTCTTACGTCACCAACCCACGTCCGTGTGCGGAAAAAAACAGATGTTACACAAAGAAGGCTAGTCAGGCTCAGCATCGCTGTTAGGACGGTTTTCTGACAATCCTGATGAGGAGAACATGTCGTTGCTGTTCTATGAAAAGCAGACAACAATTTGCTCAAACAGTTACTGGTTCCACAAAGCAAAGTTGTTATAGCCTACAGACTTTAAAATGAGGTTTTAAAAAAACTTTTTAACAGAAAATAAATGCATAGTTTCTCTGCTACATGTCTACAATCTGTGTGCAAAAAAAAATTGAAACTTTATATGAACTAATTTTAAAAATAGTGTGACCTCTAACAAAAATTGCTTTCAAAGTTAAATAAATGCTCATAAACAGAAACATTTTTATGAGTTTTAATTATTTAAATTGCAAAACAAAATTTTTGTGAACTCTAAAATGCTGCTCTTTTAGGTACCCTATAAAGTTTTCTATTCATGGTTATTTAAGGTAATCACAGGTAGGACTAGTTGTAAGTATTTCATTTAACCCCATTTTTAAAAAAGAGAAAAAAATAATCTCTTTAGGGAAGGCAGGAAATAACGTTAAAACTAGAGGCCTAAACATTTTATTCTGATGTCTGACATTTGACCTCCAGTGAAATGTGGTAACTCCTGCACCTGGCTCACAGTTAGGAAAAAACAAACCGTGAGAATGATTTGCAAATGTTACTTGACTCTGATCTGCTCAGCAGCTCAGCTGGGTGTGTGCCATCCACAAGAACATGTCAGCGTGAGAAAGATTTACAGCCTCGGAGGCTGTCATGGTGAGGAGTGAGATTCTGATTAACGGAGTATGTGCTGAGGCGGAGGACGTGTGTGGAGGTGCGCTTGCGAATGTGAAAGTGGACACCAGTGCGAGAGAGAATGTGTTGTCTGCTGATGATGTGACATCTGTATATGCACTCGGACTGTTTTGGATTTTTTGGAAGGCCGTGCATTCCTTTTGGAGTTTTCGAAGCTGTCTGTTTTTGTGTTGTCTTGGAAGGTGTGCAGCAGGCAGTATTGCTCTGTTTGGGGTGGAGCTGAGTTAACAACTCAGTAAAAGCAATTCATTACGGGCCACTTCTACTTTCCACATAGTGATCTGTTGTTAGACACAGCAGAATTTTACAGGCCCATACATCTCCTCTCCCTCTTAATTACAGGTTACAGGTCAATAATGTAATCTTGTTGTATGAAATGGATATGCAAGATTATCCACAAGTGCAATGATCAACTGGAAATTGGTGACACTTAAACATGCATTTTTGCAAATTCCAGTCTGGCTTTTTTATGATTTCCTTTCAACAGTGGTGTCCTTCTTGGTCGTCTCCCATGAAGTCCACTCTGGCTCAAACAAGAACGAATGGTGCGATCTGACACTGATGTACCTTGATCTAGGAGTTCACCTTTAATGTCTTTGGAGGTTGTTCTGGGTTCTTTGGATTTAGTTCCAACTATCCGTCTCCTCAATTTGTCATCAATTTTCCTCTTCCGGCCACGTCCATGGAGGTTGGCTACTGTCCCGTGGGTCTTAATTTCTGAATAATATGTGCCACTGTCGTCACAGAAACTTCAAGCTGCTTAGAAATGGTTTTATAGCCTTTATCTTTACGATGTTTGTCTATAATTTTGTTTCTAATGTCCTGGGACAATTCTCTCCTTGGCTTTCTGTTGTCCATGTTCAGTGTGGTACACACCTTTTCACCAAACAGCTACGTGACTATTTGTCTCCCTTTAAATAGGCAGACTGACTGATTATGGGTTTGAAAGCAGCTAAGGAGGTACCATCCTTTTTGTCCAGCCCCATTTCATTAGTTTTTTTTTTAATTCTGTTATTCAACAACTCGAAAGTAATGGCTGATTTTGATTATTTAATTTTCACATTTTTTTAATTTATTGTTACTTTTGAACGTTTCAAGTCATTTCAGTGAGCATTGTGGACTTTCTTTCTTTAACTGAGGCGTACCAACAATTTTGTCCACCACTGTAGATGTGGCTTATCCCATTGACACATAAATAAAAGCCACAGAAGACAGCTTTATGGTTGTCTTCTGTCCAATAATATTTTCTTGTCTTACAGCTCTCTTGGCATACCCAAAGAAAGGACCAAAGGACAGTAGACGGGCGCTCTAAAATAAAAAAATGGGAAGAAGCAGAAAAGAAAAGTCCTAAAGGCGATGACCTTAAACACTTCCCAAAAGAGAAAAGGAAATAGAATTTGATGGGGCGAAGAACAAAAGAGCCGATGGAAGATACCAACTCACAAAAAACTAAATAAAACTGTAAACACATAGATGATTTCTTAAAAAAAAGAGCTTCCTGAATAAACAGGCTACAGAAAGTTCCTGTAAATTTAAAAGACAATTGCTATTAGTTGAATTAAAACAGGGGTGTCAAACTAATTTTCACCGAGGGCCACATCAGCATAGTGGTTGTCCTCAAAGGGCCAGACATAACTTATACATATAACTAAATGTAATGTAAAATAAATGTAACTACTCCTTAATGTTAGATTACTCAATATTGATTAATTATATCTTTTTAAAGTGACAATTACAGTAGCATAGAAAACACAGCTTGTTACTCTAGCATAAATCCTTTTAAATTTCGTTCACTTATTGAAACCCACATAGCTCCATTAATGAAGGATCAAACTGTCCAAGTGAATAAAGAAAAATAACATGAAACTGAGCTGCAAAGAACATGTATTATACATGTAACATTTTCCAAAAAAAGGCTGCACACAGCCTTGCATCCAATTGATGGTTTAATGACAACAATTTGTCTGCATACACACAAGACCTGCAAACATTGAAAAATAACAACAGCAGCTACACATAAATAATATGTAATCAACAACAAAAAAATATAGTAAGAAATTAAAAACTTGAATGCTCTTGCGGCCCACATAAAATGACACGGCGGGCCACATTTGTGAATGAAAACAATAGATGTAACTCTTAGGCCACAGACACACCAGGCATGTGAAGCGCGTTTAAGAACATGGGTTCTTGAACATTCATTCAGCCTATGGTGTTCACACTGGACAAGCAAGGAGGGGCTTCTTTTTCTTTTGCTACTGTTTACTAGCGCATGTCTGCCACCTACAGTTGGAAGAGGCTTGGTGTGAAATGTTGAAGCGGGGCTAATCGTCAGGCTTTTTCTACAGATATGTATCTACTATTCAGATATGTGAAAAACTTGGTGTATATAATTAATACCGGGCACAAACCTCAAACATTAATTTCTCCTTCATTATCAATTTTTAAATGGTTGGCACTTCCGTGAATTGAAAGGGTCGCCGTCTGTACGTCACTACCATATCCAACTCCCTGATTGATCAAAGTTTGACCTGTTTTAAGTTTCAATGCACATTCCGTGGCCACGTGTTTTGCATGTAGGGCCCAAAAATGGTTGTAGAAACTTGCTTGAATGCAAGTTTTGAACATGGAAGCCCAACACGCATGTTTTTTTATTGGAAGGGGCCACTTAAGCATGTGTTGCTGAGGACGGTGAGAATGGAAAAAAACGAAAAATTAACAACTAGCATAAAATAGATGTATCATAAACCCCCCACCCCACACACACTCACATGATGTGATTTGTCAGACAGCTGCAGGTTTTGGCACATGGTTCTCAGAGGGAGACTGCCTGAAGCACAGCTGCTAGAGGTGTCGAGACGCGCTCAGGGACTATTGGTGAGTATTTGTATGTCAGTAATCTGGCCCTAAATATTCTGACCCTCTCAGCACCTTCATTTGTAACTCAGGACAGGTCTGTACAGACAAAGAGCTGAGAATGGAGATCAAAGAGACCAAGGAGAGTATCAGATACAAAGATATGCAGACTAGAAATTATCTGCAGCCTGCAAAGGTTGTGACCCTTGACCTTAGTAGCCTTATTAGTTTACACTGCAGACTAAGAGGCAATAATCCTTACACACTTTGTTAATACAAGTATCATGTAAATTAAGTCATTTTTTTCTGATTTTACTATTGGAAATGTAAAAAGAAAATAGAGGGTAGGTTTTGTTTCTCTCTTATAAATCATCAACTGAAAAAAAAACCAACAACTACCCACTTTTTGCCCACAATCACTCAGGGCTTTGTATCACTGTCATCAGTCCTAAATTCAAGGACATCTCTCCGTTACGACAATGGCATCTGATGGCCCTCTGGAGGACTATCGTCTGTCCTTGATTCAAAAGCTGCCTATTGTGGACAGAGTGAGGAAGAAAGGAACTCAATCCTCTTATTATGGCACTAATAAATGGAAGCATATGGACTTGCAGCTCACAACGCTTTCGGAGCGTCTTTGTTCTGTGCTTTGGGCACAAATTCAGTCCTAAAAGGTATCTAGACTTTAGCAGAGGGGTTGATGAGGTGAGCGGTCGTTACCTTCTCTGCATTTTTCTTTTGAAGCCTCCACATCCCTGACCTCCAGAAATGAAAGAGAAGAAAAGCCTTAAAACCTATTTTCCATTACGTCTCTTTAAAGTGGTGCCCGGGAGTGAAGGGATGGAGGGACAGGGAGAGAAAAGAAAATTGGCTTCTGGATGCTGTTTACATCACTCACTTGTCAATGCGAATAAGGCCATTTTGCTGTTCAGAACTTCGTTTGCTCCCAAAACAGACAAACCAACAAGCTTCTTTGTATCCTAAACGATGCGATGAAAGTGTTTGTGCCCATACATCTCCTCTCCCTCTTAATTACAATAAGTTGGTGCCATAATAGGATTGTCAACCTTCAAGGAGCGACAGTTTAAAAGAAATGCTTTCCAGCTGAAATGTGCCTTTGAGGGCCGATTTTCCAGAGCTTTATTGCTTCACTTTAAAGCTCCATCCAGTTCAGCGCTCCTTTCAGTGTAGCTGGGATACAAATCCATGCCACTGCAGCTATCACAGGGCCAGAATGAGCATAAAAAAGCTGCATTACATCTTGCTTCATTTTTAAAGGTTCCCTTTGGCTTCTCATGTGCGGGAGCCTTATAAAGTGCCCCACTTTGCTCTGCCAAGTGTCTGTGTTACCGGGATTCGTCATAGAGGAGTCAAAGAATTGCTACGTGAACAATGCTAGAGGCCTTCATTTCTTTATGGTGTGGGCTCTACATCTTATTTCAGAAATAGCATTGTCATGCTTCCTCATGCCAGGATGAGGACCTTCTGCAAGCTACCAGCCAGCTGTCCATTTCTTTTTCCTGTGAGCCACTCTGCTGTAAAGGTTCTTCATTGTGTCCTCATCTCCATCAACAATTTGACAGGTTCCAGGAGTGCTTTTTTTAAGCCAATGTTCCTGTAAAGACTGTGGCAGCAAGCGATAAACATCCCCAGCCAAGGGCTACTGCTGTGCTTTCAATCCCTTTGTGGTTGATTTCAAGGCATGCAATCATGCACCAGCCACCCTCCAAGTACCTCTCCACAAAGGGGACACATTTTGCAACCTTTACTGCAGATGTGCCAGTACTTTAATGAAAGAAGAGAAGCAAAGCAGACCCTGCTGATGATTTTTAACTTGTTTAGCAACAGACTGGGCCAAAATAGAGACAGATGTTAGGAAGGAGAGGTAATAGGGCAAAGAAAAGAAGCCCTGTAGCATTTCCTGGTGCCAACAACACAAACGCAAATTGTAGAGAACATCTCGTACCTGTTAAAACTGCTGCATCTGCACTTGCTTTTTTAAAAAGAAAAATCTGCAATCTAAAGATAAAAGAAAAGATTTATAAAATATCCATTAAGATATCATTTAGCCCTTCTCCAAACAAAAAAATAAAAATAAAAAAGGAAAGAAAACATTGTCTTGAATTGAATTGAACTTTGTTTATCTCAAAGTAAGAAATCCACTCATCATGGCAGCAAAAAGAGAAAACAAGTGATTACAGCTCACCAGATATGGAATCATACAAGCAAAAAAGCAAATAGATACATAAATAATTGTGCATAATTTGTGCTAACTTCAACTTCACAAAAGCAAAAAAAAAAAAAAGAAACACTGGCAGTGTTAGAAGTAGTTGCTGGCATTTAGTGCTGCTCTTAGACTATATTAAATTCCAAAAGAAAAAACAAATGCAAGTTTGCTCAACCTACTTCGTGGACTCTCATATACCACATGTTTAAGATGATGTTGAAATCATTTTAAAGGACAAAGAGGATTTGGGGGCAAAAAGTTGCCAACATGGCCCTAAAAAAGAGGGAGGCTCAACTATCGCTCTACTCTGTTCATTGATATAAATCTGGGAAAGAGGGGAGACCTCGTAAAACATAATCCCACTTTACATGGACCCCTTGTCTGTTTCGTGTTATGCTTTAATAAGTAGATTAGTGTCCATCAAAGATCATGAGGATTAGAGGGCTGGAGGGGACGGATGACAACTAAAAAAAAGGGAAATTTATTTCATCATCTTTAGCTAAATTCAGATCTAGATTACAATGAAGGTGAAGGAAAAACGGATACACAGAAAACACTTTGAATTACTGAGTAACTGTGTTTGGAATCCAATGCAAATGTTTTCTTTTTCCAATGCTGTAAAAAAAATACATTGAGTCACTTTTTAAAGTTAAAACAAGCATGATTGCGTTTTTATGGATTGACAGTCTTTGATTGTAAAATGTGAGGACAGTTTATGATTTCCACCACAAGTTACACAGTTTTTACCATGAAATAAAATGTAAATAACCAGTTCACCGGATGAAAAATAATTTTATAAAATGCTAATAAAGGAAAATTGATTAAAAAATGCAAGGTCAACCTTTTCATTTTGCTTTATTATTTATAGTTCATCATAGTGTGATATTAAAACCATAAGAGTTTTATTATGCTGTTATTCTGTTTTTTCATTTTTTAAGTTTTTTTTTGTCAGTATTTATGCTGTGTCAAAATACAAAGGCAGGATTTAAACTAAACAAAACTGTTTAAAGAGCTAAATATCATTGGCAGCACCAAGCAAGTATCAGTCAGTTAATTTGCATTAAGATAGGCCCACATTTGATCCATAATGATAAAAAGAGGGACAAAAAAAGATGCAGAGGACAAAAAAGGAACAAAAACTGTATGTTAAAGTCAGGAAAACCGAAGAACTTGGTGGTCATGCAGGAAGCAGTAAAAAAAAGAGGACAAAGTTGACAGAGAAGATGAGCCAAATTCTGCATCATAACCTCAACCGCATCTTCACAAGCTGCAGATCCTCCAGGCTCTGATTTTGCTATGAAATTGTTTCCAAAGACAAACATCAGGTAAGAAAACAAGAATGAGAAATAGTGAGGAGAGGAAGAGGGGCAGGAAACAAACACAAAATGTCCTGGATGACACCTTTGGCCAAAAGATTTCAATGTGCTGCAGAAAAGACCTTGGCATTATGCCCCAGCACTTGCATGCAGTTAAATGAATGGCTGGCTCCCTGCAGCCAGTAAGACATTTAAAGGAGTCCAAAGGTGCAGCAGCCAAAACTTTGATGGACCACCTGAAGTGAAATGGGATCTTTACTGGTCGGACTGCAACCTGAGCCGCACACAGATGAAGGGTGGAAACAGTCACGGAGCATGGCTGCCAAACTCCAGGCACGCCGCTGCTGTGGGCTTTGAAGAGGAAAACATGTGGCTGTTGTCAATATAATGTTGATGTTAGTCCCACTGGATAAACGCACGACATTGGAGACCCATGACAGAGTCTGTGAACAACAGCTGTCTGGATTTGTGTCTGGGTTCACCATTAGTGAATTAGAAGTTTATCCCCCCAAAATTAATGCTTTATCTTCCAGGTTCTTCACATCATTTGGTGGTGAGAAGGACAAAGTAACATGTTTTAAACAGGAGACTAAGATGTGTAGTGAAAATATGCCCTCATGTTTATGTGCTACATCAGATCTTCTTTGTTGCCCAAATATGAGCTGCTTTACTGGGAAGAAAATCAAACGATCAGTTGAAAACAAAAAAAAAGCAGAGTTGCTTTTTTGCCTATTTAGAACCTGATGACCAAGCAGAGATGTAACAGATACTGCCAACTTCTTTAATAGCCGAAGGGTAAAACAGACAAGTTAGCTGGTTCAACTAAGTCCAATATACTGATTCAAACAATGTGGAAGAAGTTCTTGCAGAAAAAAAAAGCTTGTCCCTCAAATGCCTGCATTTTTATTTTTACAAATAATCTCATCAAAATTTAATTTAATTTTATGTCTTATTATCCTGAGTTTGATATGTCTTTGTATGAATGTATAACTCCTGATTTCTTTGTTTTTGTGCATTATTCTTATTTGATAGCTTGAAATAAACCATTTCAAATCAAATTCAAATGAAATCACAACAACACAGCACTAAATTGCTCCAAATTGCACGTTTGGGGCTGCTTTTATTTGAATTAGTTTTTTAAATATAATAAAAAAAGTATCCTATTTTTTAAGGTAGTATCATTTGTGAAGTATTTATTTATTTGTTAGATTCATTTGATAGGGAAAGATGTAAAAATATTGACTGACTGTTAAACAGTAGTCCCATGCAAGGCAATGCCAGAGGGCTAGCCAGGTCCACCCATCCACAAATCAGGACCCCAGGACAAGTAAGTCACATTCAGCATTGTTATACCCTAACATTTCTAAAATAGACAATGGAACTTGATGCAAATAAAATAGATAAGGGAGCCCAGAATGCATAAACAGTAATTAAACAATGAAACTGCAGAAACTCCTTCAGCATCAGCGAGGCAAATGCAGCCAAGCACAGCTTCGCCTCTGCACTCTGCTGACTAAAGGCCCGTACACACCGGGACGAATATTCGCCAGGCGTTATTCGCCAGCGTTTTTCGCCACGTTTTTTGTGTTCACACCCAGGCGATTTTCGCTGACGATGAGTGGAGTGAACATGCAATTTCATTCCCTGACATTAGATGGCGCTTAATGTAAAACCGAAATACTCCTGTACACAAGGTGGCGCTGCGCAACTTTACGCTTCTTAAAGTCGCTTTTCACTCAGAAGAAGAGAGCAAGTATTTACACGCTTGTCAGAATCAAACAAAGAAAACATGAATATTTCAAGCACCAGTAGCTCCAACTGGTGCTTGGTTCGGGGATGTTTTAGAATGTCCGTCATTATTTCTTTGCGGCTGTGTAGACGCTACTTGGCGTCTATCTTCTTCGCTGGTATGTGTGCTCAGCAAGGCAGTTTTGTTTGAGCGCCCCCAAGTTGTGTTTTACTGTAACTTCAGAAGCTCCAGACACGTGAGCAAAAGCGCCGTTCTCATTGGTCGAGTAGATTTCGACGCGACGCGTCGAAAAAAAAAAACGAACCCGAGGCGTTTTTTTTTTTTGACGCTTTAACGCCTGGCGTTTTTTCGCGTCGGTGTGCACACTCTCATTGGGGCCCTTTGTTTAGTCACGAGGCGTTAAACGTCGGCGAAAATCGCCGGCGAAATTCGTCCCGGTGTGAACAGGCCTTAAGAGTGTCAGCCGCTGCAAGGCGGCAGCAGCTCTTGGATTCACCCGTCGGATTCAGTGGTTGTAGTTAACAAACCCAATTATCCAGAGCAACATTTTTCTGGAAAGAAACAGTTCCTCCAGTTCATGGTAACACAACATTCCCTGGTGAGAATATTCAGTACAAAGTGATGCTGCATGCTTTTCCCATAAAGACAATTCATCACAATTTGATTTGATCTCAGACTAAAAATATTTTTGTAAAAAAGAAAAATCAAGGACATCTCACTTTGGATGATTTGCTACAAAAAACAAAAAACAAAACTTTGACTAAAACATTTCAGATGAACATAAGGAACAAGCTACATTCCCCATAGGAAAGCAAGCTTTCGCTGCTGCAACGTCAACACTGGTCATTGGGGATAATGCCCACCATATGAGCTCCTGCAGAGAAGTCAGTGATGAATTTGTCGGCAGGTCCAGTTTCTGCATTACAATGCAGAGGACTGCCTCAGTCACATAGGCTGTCACTCTGCACCGCCCAGGGTCACGGGCTCTGTTCTGTGCGCCCGTGACTGCTGCGGTAATTACCTAAATTTGTGTGCAAAATAAAAGCCTCTGCATTCCATCCGTTTCACATGGGCTTGGTTTGTGTGCACTGAATGTGCGTTAGATTCCCTCAATCCCGGGTAGATGCAAAAGGATTTTAAGCACTCAGGAATTTTCCTTTCTTTATATTCTCCCCTGTCACCATCCCACCAATCACCCCACCCATCCCTTGATCTGCTTCTGTTTCCCAACAGGGGCAGAGAAAGTTAGTGGGAGGAGAGAGACGCAATGGAGGTCAAGTGAATTATATGGTCTGGCCTCCCTGGTCAATACAGGAAGGTTGGACAAACTCTGGCTCAGTCAATAGGGGCTGGTACTGTCAGACAAAAAAATCCCTCCAGATTCAGATCAGCGCATTGACTTGTCATAAAACAAAGGGTTTACATTGGCATAATGAGCTAAATGAAGTATGTCTGCTTAATTTTTGGTCTCAGATTTTTTATTATTTTCCCCTGTTTCTCTCCTGCCTCCTTGCAGCCAAGCATGCTACCCAGATATGACAGCCTCGCGTCACTGGTACTAACAAGGTCCAAGCTTTTTCTTTTTCCACCAGGCCTGCCAACAACTCCCAGGCAGGGCCTCCATGTCATGCCTTCCTGCACAAGGTGTGTGACTAAGTGTGGGCCTCTTGCTTCATTAAGGGGGGTATGATAGAGGATTAATGTGGATTTTCTTGCACAAGACTTGTATGCATCCTCTCTCTGAATTGTCGGAGCACTGTAGCTACTTATGTGGTCGGTGTCAAGGGTAAAAGGAGGTTTCTCAGTAAAAGTTTCATGTCGTTTTCTCTTTATCCAATCAGAAGGCAGTGGAAGCCCCCTGCCTGGTCAGGCAGGAGATTGTGGGAAATGCGGTCAGACTGCAGGAGTTGATGTGATTTAGGCCTCGCTGGAAGGGAACACACAGCTATTTTGACAGACGCTGGCCTCCTGCTCAGATTGAGGTCCGCAATTACACAGGACATAAACGCGGCACGCCGCAGCCAGGCTGGAGCAAGACAGGCTGGAGCTGCAGGGGCCCATGGGAACACAAAATGATCAGCTCTGGGAAGACCGCAAAGAACTTGGCAGACATGGCCATGGTGTGATTGTGGGAGTGGGATGACTACTATAGATTGTAACACCTGGGATCTCTGCAATGAATATTATTAAGTAGAGAAACATACAAAAGGATATCCAACAAAGTTTAGAGGGACGGTTTCAATACACCCAGTAGTGTCTAGTTCATAGCTACCCTTCACAATTAACCATTTAAGTGGGCTAAACCAACACAGCTTGCAAAAACAAAACAAGGGCTGTCAATGTTATTTACTATGATGAGTTGGATCTTATTGAAAGCATGCTGCTCTCTGAGAATTTCACACACCTGAAAGAAGCAAACCTGAATGGATGTCAGGCTTCATAAAACTTTTTAAGCAACTCCAAGAGTGTTGCCTTGTGGATAAAAAGAAAAAGCGTGAGATCGTATTTACCCACTATTCAGGCTGTTTTATGCATGCCCATCGACCGCATCCTATTCGGATAAATCAAGGAAGGAAGGCGAGGCCGGCAGACGAGAGTGTACTCTCCACAGTCAATTCATACTGAGACCTGACACAAGCATGGGAAAGCAAATAACGCGGATTAAGCTTCTTCAAAGACCTTTTTTCCGTAAAAGATGGGAGTGGGAGGAGAAGACAGAGGTGGGAGTTGGCGGCACACACACACACACACAGAAGTATGGGATTGTGCACAACAGCCAGTTCAGCTGAGGTGTGGATTTCTGGGCCGTATTTGACCTATTCTCAGGTGGAACACCAGCACAAGAAAAGGCTGAGGGTGCTGTCCAAACAGATGCTGGTAGAATGAAGCAGAACAAGCTTTAGCTCATTTTGGATCATCTGTAAGCTCCACATTTGGTTGAGATCTCTGCGGCACCACAGCTGGCGCGTTTGTAGATGAGCATGGACATTCTGCATCCTTGCTCAAAGTGCAACGAAAGTTCAACATTGGAAGTCTGTGTTTTGTTAAAAGCACCAGGGCTCCTGATGCTGCAAGAAAAATATTATGAAATGGGTTTCCTCTCCAAAAAAGTGAGGGAATCTGAATGCTGCAGCTTTGTAGGATCACTCCACAGCAATTGAGAACATACACAAAGTTTAAAGGCACATTATTTCACACCACAATAAAATGAACGGTGGCGCGCGGTAATCTGCTTGTTACAGGACTATTAGGACTGTCAATTCCATGTCACTGCAAGGACAAGAAATCCTGTTGCACACATACGCTACATACCTGCATACAGCGTCTGCAGTGTTGACATGAGTTGCTCTTAAAAATCTATTCAGCTGCAGGAATGTTCACAGCTGGGTGTGTGTGTCTGTGTGTGCAATAGGGGTTTTCAGAGTCACTTCCTTTTCTCTCCATGCTTCAGTGGAAGTTTCCCTTCTTCACTTCTTATCTTTTCATATCAAAAAGCTCATCTTCTTCTCTCATCACGGCAGTCTCCAGACTGTAGGCAAGCACAAACTCACAAAGGCATGTGGAGGACACATACACACTTCCACATGCAGGCACGCTGTGCTCCACTCCCTCCGGCGGTCTGGCTGTAAGATGATACTCAGTCTATGAGCATTTCACACATGCCTTCCTGGACAGTTCCCACACTCCTGGCTGCCTCAGCTCGTCTGACCTTTGTCAAGCTTGCCATCCCTCCCTCATCCCCCCAACCCTGATCCTCCTTCCTCCATCCCTGGTCTTTCCTCCTCCTCATCTTCACCCAAGGCTTGCGGTTTGGACAGCTGCAGCCAAGCTGGTTGCTCAGCTTGTGGAAAACATCCGCTGCACATGCGGCCTGTGGTGATCTCCCTCAGTCTCTGCTGGCTGGCTGGCTGGCTGGCTGGCCCGGGCCCTGTGTGACTTGCTGCCTATCAACACATCATTTGAGCTGTGTGCACATCTGCATTTATCCCAAAGCCCCAGTCAGCTTTGAGAAAATGAACATACAGGATGAGAAACATGTCATGAAACAATTAAGGAAGAATAAGCTAATTAACCTCTTTTGTATTTGATCACTTTTATTGTTTTTAGTATTTCCTTACTTTTGTGCTACTTTTACTGGTGATTTTATTCTATTTGACTGTTTTTTATGTTTCACTATTTTTTATATATGGTTGTTGAGTTTATATTTGGACCTTGACTCTGTAAATAAACAAACAAACAAACAAATAAATAAATAACCTAATTTAATCTTTAGTCATCATGTTAAAGTTAAAAAAGACACAGAAGACACATTTCTTATTTAAAGTCCCGCTCCAATCATGTTCTGATCTATTTTAAAAGCATTCCTAGTGGTCTTTTAATTATGATTTTGTAGTTTTTGTCCTTTTCTAGGACATAGTTTCAGTAAGAGCGCCAGGAGTTGATTAGAATCACCTCTGAGTTGTGGGCAGGGCTGTTGGCGTGGAGTGAGCCCGGCCCCTTCATATCATCCGTGCATGTCCTCTCCAACTAAATTACGACCCCTCACACCTCCGCCAAAAATTAGGATATTGGAGCAGTATGAGCCACTTGTTTAGGATAAAGTTTGTGACTTGTAATAACTTTGGTGGATACTAGACAGACTGTTGACTAATAAGGACCTAATCCCCTGCAGCATGGCTTCAGTTTAAGATTTCAACATGGACACAGTGCAGTGAATCACACACACACACACACACACCCACACACACACACGCATACTGGTCAGACCCTTCTATCAGCACCCTGTCCTCTTCCAGATTCACATATGAGACTGATTTTGTTTTGGATCTGGACTCTGGCCTGTGCTCAAGGCACAAAATAAATACGCAAAGTTATGCACGTTTCCTGCGGACACACACAATTATCATACTGTGGACAAAAAAAACAAAAAAAAGACCAGACTAACTCCGACTGTGTAATAGTGCAAGAGCGTCCTTTAGCCTGGCTCTCTTGTACTGAATAAACATCTATATTTTCACTGACAGATATAGATTCTCTCTTTTCTCTTCATTGTGATTATGTAGCTGGCGACATTCTCTTTGTTGCTCATTCAAACAGAGCAAAGTCTTTCCTCCAGTTTCCTCACCTTTCCTTGTTCACACAGGGATGAAAAATGAAGTGTGATGAATAGAAGAAATGGTGTAAGATGCAGGATTACACCCCTGGATGGAAATTTGAAGGGAGTAGCTTTACAGTAAAGACAGAAAAATACAATCCTTATGGTGTTGCAGACACCTTGCATCACATTTTCTCTCTGTATGAGGTGGGATTACAGTTGGGAACTAGAGTCTTTGCAGGGTGCTTGCATCCTGACCTGAGAATGAAGGATTCCTCTGTTTCTGTCTAAATGAAAGACATTCTGTCAACAAAAAAAGAAACACCTAATCTACTAAGACTCTCGGTTAGTGCAAAGTTGTAGAATGCCAGATACAACATTCATGAGTTTGTTTTTTTTGCAGGAATGAGAAAAATGCATCAGAAATATTGTTACTAAATTTATTTTAAAACCAGAAACTGTGCAGACTGAAACATTTTATAAGTAAAGGGGTTCCACACACTTGAGTTGCTTTTGAAATATTTGGCCAAAGTTGAGCTTTAACATGCTTTTGCCCATCCTAGCCAGAATGTATTCACTAACTGCATTAAGAGGCGTTCAAAGGTTTTGTTTATTTTTTGTTATTATGTTTAAAGCCCCACTCCAATCATCTTTTGATCTATTGTAACAGCATTCCCAGTGGTATTTTAATTATGATTATGCCATTTTGAGCCCCAAAAAAATCAAGGTCGTTTTCTAGGAAATCTTTTTTGCAGAGCGGCAATAGTTCATCAGAAATTTGCCTTGGAGCTGTTGATGGAACTGTTGGTGCAGTGTAAGCCTACCGTCACTTCTCATCATCCCTTTGTTTACAATCTCTCCCACTAGCTTACAGCCCCTCACATTAGCGGTGCAACAACAATGGTGAGCAATATTGCAGCTATCCAGCAGCAGAGTTATCAGCCAGATCCCAGCTCAGATAAGAATACGTTATACTTCTAGTCATCCGCAAGTGGGTGCATCAGAATGCAGGGGAGCAGGGAGATTGTGGCTTGCCATTCTAGGTCCTAAGTCACTGCTAAAAGCTTCTTCCAACTGCATTTTTTATCTGCACCTGATTCACAGCAATTAGAATTAAGAAATGGTCAGAGACACAATTTTAAGATAAATTTTCCTCATGTATGTCCTTCATCGTGGGACAAATACCACGAGAACATATTAAAAACACCAAAAACACAATTTTCATTTAAAAACATAAAATCTGATCCAATAAAAACCCTATCTAAGGATCCATTCCAAACTTCATAGGTGATGTTATTTTTCGAATGAGATGGTTACTCATTTGTGCTTTAACCACAAAACTAGAGCTGGGAAGCTGGAAACATGAATTCTCCCATGATGGTGTTCTCTCAAATCTTGCAAGAATCCAGATGCCTGTCAGAGTTTAGGAGTAAAGAAAAGTTGAGACGTAAAAACAACTCAGAAATAGAAAACACATCAAACGGAGCAGTCAAAAGCACATTTTAGCATTTAGGACAGAATTTGCATCTCTTTCGAATCACCATTTGTGCAAGAGTGTTATGAGTGTTTTGTCTGCGTAGTGTGAGGAAAACTGAAGACCGAAGGAGCTATTTGTGAATATGATTAGAAATAGTAATAAATGAAATACAGCACAGCCACATTTCAAATGACACACATGTACACCCACAAAAGCACGGAATACTTTGCTCAGACTTCAGTGCCAGCCAGCAGTCTTCTCCAACAAAAAGCTCCTGCTGCATGCATTCATGAAACTCGTGAAACTCTAAAACAGTATCCCTCAAAAAAGAAAAAAGAAAAGAAAACAACAGCGGTTTAAAAAAATGTGTTAAGTTGAAAAGTGAGCATTTTCTACAGCTTTGAGCTCTTGGTCCAGGCCCAGAGCATCCCTGGATAACTGAGTCTTTCATCATTTGGCAGCTTGGCTCTGCAGTTCAGTTTTACCTTCTGGCTGGAGGCAAGTGAAGCATCACTCACTCTCCACAGAGCAAGCGAGAAACAAAAAAGGAAGCAGCTGAAACAAAGGACAGAAAGAAAACCTTTTCCATGCAAAAACAACCTCTGAAGTCCTTCTTAGCCACTCCGCTTCTCCATTTGGTTGCTCAGTTTGCTTGATTTTCTGATCTCCTTTTGCATGTAAAGTAAAGCCCTTATCATTATATAATCTGCAGCAGTGGATTGCTCCCAGTGATGGATATGTTGAAAGCCAAGTGGGGGAGGGAGATGCTGGCAAGGCGGAACACTGTGACCTCTGATGGTCTCCTGCTCTTTTTGGAAGGAAAAACAGTCTCGGTGGTATCATCTCTAAAAACCCGAAACATCCATGTTTGGAGGCTTGAAGACAGTGAAGCCTTCGTAGGCGGGTTTCAAACAATACCTGCCGTCTCGTTTGGCCCATTCTGAGGCTCTGTAAGACTCAACTATACTTCAGGCTGCTTCATTTTTTTCCCATAACCTCTCTATTTGCGGTAAAGTAATGAACCCCTCAAACTTATTCTCAGGAATGATTATTTATATGTTTACAAGAAACCTGAGAAGTTATTGACAGCATGCAGAATCAAGTGGTTTTATAAAACACACTCCAAACTACATAGAACAGTTATCCAACTGCACGCATAGAAGAGAAACCACACGCAGTGAAACAAGATCACAACCTCCTGCCAAGCGAGTAAACTGCACCGACTGTGATGAGCAGTCTTTAAATGCTCTCCACTGCTGAGAGTGAACACAGGTTCCCACAGGGCTTCATAAAGCACCCCTACCACACACATTCTTCTTCCATGGATGTGCCACCATGAACATAGACATTTGGGCATGTCAGGGCAGCCTGAGAGGAAGACTGATGTGCTTCATCATTAGGTCTGCTGGCCTTTCCCCGTGGCGAGTTTGTGTTCCTACTGTGGCAGCACAGCGGGATTTCCCTGGCACCCCGCTAAGAGTTCTGGGAGTGGAGGCATCTGGCTGAACTGACCACTCAGACTTACTCATAGATTCTCAAAAACACACAGATCTCCCCTTATGTGTACTGTGATCCTCATTTAGGAGTGCACACATACATATGCAGACATTTACACAAAAGCCTGGTGCAAAATGGGTGCAATCTGGTCCCCGGGGAGTCTGCCCACCGCCCGTGGCCCCTGCTGAGTCAACCCAGTGGGAGCTCCACAGCTAGCAGATAACTGCACAGTGGGGTGCCTGGGAGATGCAATCCTGGATATTATCGGGGTAGGATTGGTGTAGTGACCATGAAGGCCTCATCCTTCAGACTGCCCGTTTTTCAGACACATGTGTGAGCTCTCAGACATAGATGATTGTGTTGAGCTCTTTGCTGCCTCTGTTCCCATGGCCTCATGCTAAAGGGTCCTGAGAAATATTTTTAGAGGTGTTGATCATTGCTTTCGTCCAAAAAGGTTCATGGAAAAAACCTCAACATTAAAGAGACACAAGATGTCTGTTTTTTTTCTGCTCAGAAATGTCTTCCTTTATAAAATATTTGGAAAAACGATTTCAATTCAGAGACCGAACTTCTAAATGGCTAAAAAAGAGAGGGTTTTCTCATTTCTGTTGCATTCATATTATATTATAATGAAAAACAAGAATTAGCCTTTCCTAAAAAGTTACAGCATTGACATAAAATTAGAAAATAGGATTACAAACCTGAAAAAAATATTGATGCCAAAAAATATTTTGTTTTCCAAAAAAATGTAAAACTCACAGAGACTAATGTTTACAAAGACAGATGAGTTCTACATGGCTCAGTGAGTTCGGTTTTGTATTCATAAACCCACTCTTTAACTAGAGTAAGTTTATGAGGAACATTTACTCTATGTTGATCATTTACTCTTTACTAAATTAGTATCCACAGATAATTGCACAATAACTATCAGAGTTGTCCAGTGTAAAGTTTTCTGGTTACAAGTCTTCATAAGTGTTTAGCTTTAATTTGGTCAGGATTATATTCTTTGTAGTATGTTGAACATGTTGTACTCTTGAAGCGGACAGGACCCCAACTTCTTTTGGCAACTTTATTTGTCCCAAACTGTGAGTATACAACTACTTTGTATACTCACTGCATTAAAATCCCAATACATAATAGCGCAAAGATTAAAAACATAAATAAACATTATAAAATATACTTTAAAAGAAAGAAAAGAGACAAGAAAACAAAAATGGGTGAATTTGAACCTTAACACAGTTGAGGCCTGTCTCACAACCTCAGGGAGACTGTTCCAGATCTTGCATGCTTTTGCATGCAGCTTTGCTGCTTTGTTTAGTCTTGACTCTGGGAACCCGCAGGAGGCCGGTCCCTGAGGTCCCCAGAGTCCAAGATGGTTCATATGGTGCTAAAATGTCAGAGATGTACTTTGGTGCAAGGTCATGGAGAGATTTGTAAATAAGCAGAGCTACTTTAAAGTATATTCTTTGAGCCACAGGAAGCCAGTGCAGAGACCTGAGCACAGGACTGATGTGATAGTACTTCCTGGTTCTAATCAGGACTCGAGCAGCAGCGTTCTGGATGTACTGAAGCTGTTTTACAGCTCGTTTGGGGAGGCCAATGAGCAGGCCGTTACAGTAATCTAAGCTACTGGAGAGACAAATGCATGAATAAGTATCTCCAGGTCTGGCTTACCACTATGTTTTTGATTTTGGCAATGTTTTTCAGATGGTTAAATGCTACTGATGTTACTGACTTGATACGGCTGTCAAAGTTTAGGTCAGAGTCCATGATTACCCCTAGGTTTCTGACTTGATTTGAAGGTTATAGAGACAGAGAGTGAAGGTAACTGCTGACACTTTTTCTTTTTTATGTGGACCAAAGACGATGACTTCAGTCTTGTCTGAGTTAAGCTAGAGAAAGTTGTTTTGCATCCAAGCACTGATCTGTTGGATGCAGGAACTGAGTGAATCCAATGGCCCACATTCACCTGTTGTCAGTGAAACATAGGTCTGAGTGTTGTCTGCATAGTTGTGAAAAGATATGTTATTACTGCAAATTAACTGACCTAGTGGCAGCATGTAGAAGTTGAGCAAGGGTTCCCAGGACTGATCCCTGGGGCACACCACAGGTCAAGGCCATGCAGTCAGAGACACAACCCCCAATTTCAATTAAATATTTCCTGTCTTCTAGATAGGACTTGAACCAACTTAGAGCAGAGCCAGAAATGCCAACCATCTCTTGGAGTCTGTGTAAAAGGATCCCATGATCAACAGTGTCAAAAGCAGCGCTCAGGTCTAGCAGGATTAAGACAGAGACTTTGCCAGCGTCAGTGTTTAGGCGGATGTCGCTAGTTACATTGATAAGAGGAGTTTCCTGATGAGAGCAGTTTCAAAGTGGCTCAAATCAACAAAAATCTCACCATTACTAGCCATTTAAAGTTAACTTACTCACTGACATAAATTTAATTAGATAATTGTCTTAACTCACATTGTAGGAAATACATTTAAGCCAAATTTACATTTTAAAAAGAAATAAAATACACGTTTAATCTCAGTCCAGAGAGGCTGCAAGTGTATTTATTGATCATATACGCTCAACATGATAGACACACACTTCCTCTTCAGATCAGAGATTTTTTAACACTTTTATTGCTTGTGATCAGTCTGGATTATTTTGAGGGGACAGCAGAGACAAACAAAGCTACAGGTGCACCTGAGATGAATCTGAGCTTGTTTTGAATACTCCTTTTGTCAGGTGGTGAGACGAGCGAGTGTAATCCCAGAGGAGCAGTCAGCTAAAGCCACCAATGGTCATTAATTTTAATTTAATTTAATTTAGAGCTTTTGGAGAGATTACAGATATTCCTTAAAGTTCTGTACCTTGAAATCAGTCATTTAAGTGCATCTAATCTTTCTAAAGACATAATTTTTTCTTGTTGAATATATCAGTGGTTGTTTCAGTAAACTGACCAAAAACGTTGTCTTTATAACTCCTGGCATGTGTAAAAAAAATTTTTTTTATTTAAAAGTAGACTTTTATTTTATTTTAGCATCCGACTTGCTGGTTGGGACAACGTTCCTGACTAGTGAGGATTTGATGTTGATGGATGATCCATTTTATCACAGCCACAGATACCTGCCACTGTTCAGGACAGACAAAACATTTGGGCCGGGCCAGAACTAACTTAATTCTTGTCATCCGCCCCTTTGCAAGGTATGGGAAAAATGGTAAGAACAGAAGAGCTTCAGAGATGAGAAAAGCAAAGCTTGAATGAAGAAAAAGGGAGAAACCAACTGAAAGGAAAGGGAACTTGGTCAATGGGAAGGGGCCAACAGAAGCTGAATGCACCCGTTCTTGGTCTACAGTGTTGATATTTCCCTCAATGGTCTGGTCTAAAGTGAGTGCTTAAAACCCCATCGACACACTAAATTTGCCCTTTGTGCACCAAGAGGCCCCTAGCTGCCGTGATGCAAGGTGAGGAGGCACTGGGGGCAGATGGAACCTGCTTGTCACCTCAATGGTCTCCAATCTCCCCCCGTATGCCCTTTCTGGCCCACCCCGCCCATCAGAACCATTCACCCAGCACTCCAGTGGGAATGTCCAGAGACCGTGCATTTTGGGACAGCCCCATATAATGAACCCCTCTGGAAGGGTTGAATGTGGTGCCATTGTTCTACCCGGGGCTATTAAACCACCTCCTGGGCAAACAAGAGCGTCCCTCTTCCTTTATGGGGCCCAAGAAGCCAACAAAGAGAGAAGTCATTGAGACAGAGAGGGGCCGCCCTTTGTTTGGTGTCCTTTTTGCTGCTCCTCAATGCTGGGGCTGAGAAGGGGAGGCTCCTGTTGGTCTTTAGCGCTCCTCTTTTTACCACAATCTCTTGTTTGGGCAATGTGGAGATGTGAACTTAATTGACTTGAGTGGCCTCAGTGCACCATGCAACAAATAAGATAGAAGAGACACAGAGAAGGTATCTGTCACTGTCCTAAAAGAGGTGAAAACCTGTGTGTCGAAAGTTTTATGGCCTCTGCAGTCCAATCTAATCAACCCTGGAGTATTTTGTTTCCTGAACTGCAATCTCTTGTTGATGACAATGTATGGAGATGATGAGATGAAGAATTTTGTAAAGGTCAACATGTAATATGGAATTATTGTCAAAAAAGTTAGAAAATGCTCCTTGCATGATGAGCTTCATTAAAATGTGCACCCATACACTTTTTTTTTGTTGTTTAAAATGTGGAACATTGGAAGAGATTTTCCAGACGGTTCAACACAATCTTCTGAAGATCCAGAGGACAGGAACTCACAGTCCAATGTCTTGTAACATCTCAGTTTCTAAACCTTTCCATTGGCTGTAATCAGTGAAGCTGATTATCCGAGGGCAGGTGCAAAGTACCAGGTTCCTGAGGAGAGGTTAAAGAGAGGAGTCACCACCTCTCTGTCAATTTCCTGTCTGGCTTGTTGCCACCATGTCATCCATCCTGTAGTCTAATCAAGTTATCATATCAACAAATCTCCCATAGGGGGCCCCTCAAATGACACTCGAAGAAAGAAAAGCCAGTGGGGGCTAACAAATTTCTAGCAGCAGGACTCTGGGGAAATGGCTAACATGCCAGGCAGCAATGAAAGGTACCTGCAGCCTTCGGTCAAGCTCTCTTCTGGGGACGGCACTCACGCTGGGCGCCTTGCTGAGGCAGTTATTCGATTAGGTAGTGTGCTGTTTGGGCAAGTCCATTCAAAAAGAACCACCCACTGGGAAATAAGTTTAAGCTGCCATGGGGAGACAAAGAAAACAGCCTGGGATATTAATTAAGTAAACATCAAATCTGTTGAAAAATTGCAATGCAAAAGTATTAATGCAAAAAAAGATAACAGTTAGATTGTTCATATTTTCTAAGTAAGTTGGGTCTTAGTTCTAAAAAAAGAGATTCTTAACATTTTTAAAAACAAAAAAGTAAAAAAAAAAAAAAGCATGTTTCAAAGTATGAAAAAATCGAAAAGCTGAAAAACAGAAGTAATTGTTCTTTTTCCCTTTTCCCCTGATCCTAAGTTTTATTTTGAAGTTCTCTCTCATAAACACCCATTCTGGATTTTAAACTTTCACTCCTGCACAGAGAAAATCTCAGCAGGGGTCAAGGGGATAAGGGGGTTGTGGTGCTGGCCCGGGAGTTGACCTGCCGCTCTATCGCTACCTGCTGCTACTGCACAAAGGAATCCCGTGGTGTGCCGCATCAGGAAATAAAGCCAAGCAAAGAATGAGTCAACCTCAAAATGTGCAAAGAAGAAGACCCTCTTCCATCCTTCATGGTCACTCTGTCATCCATGAATACTACTTACGCCACAGGAAGCCTTTTTCTTTTTTTTAATAGACCCCTCCTGCTCCCCATTTTTCACTTCACACTCACCACATTCACGAGTACCGTTCTTCTGTGTTCTGTCTCATCCTTTTCTCTCACTTGTTCCCTTTTTTACAGGCTAAATCAGCAGAGATGCTCCCCAAGCATTGCAAATTGATTAAGACACCTAACATTTATTACATGACAGCTGGGA
The DNA here is from genome assembly GCF_053564925.1 of Oryzias latipes. Classification (NCBI taxonomy): domain Eukaryota; kingdom Metazoa; phylum Chordata; class Actinopteri; order Beloniformes; family Adrianichthyidae; genus Oryzias; species Oryzias latipes. The sequence continues at coordinate 15,231,789 of NC_136240.1, forward strand.
GTCGCCATGCCAGAGGTTCTTGGGAGAGGGAGTGTCTGTGGTGCAGCATTTGGGTTCATCCTGGAGGAACTGGTTGTGATTTCAGTGTTGGAGGGAAAGAGGAGCACAAGAATGCTTCACAGGGAAGCTGGAAGACAACTAACTTGTCTTTTTTGTGTATGAAGCTGGAGGTACAGATCAGACAAATACAATTTTTGGAATGAACAAAGAAGCTCAAGTACTTCTTAACACAAAGCTAGAAAACATACTTGGAACAGCACGACCGTGTAGACACAATTTATTTGTTGTCAATTTTTGCCTCAAAAAGATTATAAATTATAATTCTAATTGGCAAACAAATGAAATGTTCAGAAAACTATAATGATACACCTTCAGTATGACACTGAGGGTAAATCAGTATTTCTTCAGTCAAACTTCCTTTTTTTTTCTTCTTAAGTACAAAAATTGACAGTGGTGCGTGTAATAATGTCATCATGTGTTGTTTCACCAAACACTTTTTCCTGACACCAGTGTCTGTGCAGAGAGTTAAAACGGCGTGGGTTGAGGACGAGAGCGTTCTCAAGGGTTTTTCAGGCACTTGACAGTCTCAGGATCCCTCACAGAAGCTCAAATAAGCCAATACCACCGCAGCATAAAAACATTTTAAAGACACGATCTGCAAGATTCATAAAACAATATAAAAACTTTTGTGAATGCAATAGTTTTATATTGCACTTTACAAACTTTATTATTAATATAGACTCATTAATTCATAAGAGTTATTGTTTATTTTAGTTTAGTTTATTGTTCTTATTAGCATAGTTTATTGTTTAGGCGGAACCTTTTTAATTGATCAAGCTTTTGCAACATGTCCTCAGTGGTCTTTTGATGTACTTCATAATTTGGAACCCAATTACTAGCTATCCTATAGTCAGTAAGCTATAACAGATTTAAGTGCCCAATGAGCAACAAAAAATACAAAAATAAATACAATGATATAATATCCATCCATCCATCCCTCCATCCATCCCTCCATCCATCCATCCATCCATCCCTCCCTCCCTCCCTCCCTCCCTCCCTCCCTCCCTCCATCCATCCATCCATCCATCCATCCATCCCTCCCTCCCTCCCTCCCTCCATCCATCCATCCATCCATCCATCCATCCATCCCCCCATCCATCCATCCATCCATCCATCCATCCATCCATCCATCCATCCATCCATCCATCCATCCATCCCTCCATCCATCCATCCATCCATCCATCCATCCCTCCATCCATCCCCCCATCCATCCATCCATCCATCCATCCATCCATCCATCCATCCATCCATCCATCCATCCATCCATCCATCTTCAGAGCCTGGAAAATCCTTTTCATGGATTTGCCGGAGCCAACAGCTACTGTTTGGGGAAGGAGTGCACCCTAAACAGGTCACCAGTTTCTTGGAGGGCCAATATGTACCGTAATATCAATATTTACAGTTAAAAAAAAATAACACTTGTGTGCCAGAATTGTAACTGTACTGTTTTAAGAGTACAGTAAAAAAAATTACAAATCAAGTTATTGCTGTTCAGTAATGCATTTGTGAAAGATCAGTCACTGAAAAGAACAAGTCTTCGTGCCTTTCACCACACCAAAACATGTTTCACTGATTTGCACAGGTGGTTTGGCAGAGATTTTTAAGTTGGATTCCCTTCCTGACACGAGCCTGTATTTTAACTGGGCTGGGAACCTGCATAGGGAGCCCCAGACTGAGTCCCCCTTGTAGCAACATAGTTCGGCAGTAACACAAATAGGGAATAGAACCTTGATTACCATGTACCAGTCCTGCACTTCATCAGCAGGTATCAACAGAATTAAATTAAAGTTATAGATTTTACTTGGTAAATATTTATTGCTATTCAGAAAAATATTCAAACTGAGAGGCTACTTTACATAATTAATTCAAAAGAATGTATCAAGAACTCAAAAATACACAGCTTGATAGGAAGTTTGCAAAAGGCTGCTGAAGAAGAAAATATGCACTAAAACTGTATCAATGAAGTGTGATTCAGAAGTGACAACCTTTTGTGATGCAGAAATTGAAAGGGGAAGAGTTTTTTCTGATGTGACCTGCATTGTGACATAGTTTTAATGTGAGCGGTGGCACATCCCAGCCACATAAAGGAACAGGAGCGGTAGATTTTCTGTCTTGAGTTCCCCTGTTGATGCACACAAAGCCACCGCCACAGCATTATGATAAGAACATCAGTGCGGCCTGCAGAGCTGTTGCTGGGAAGGACGCAAGCTTAGACCCACGCCAAGCCAGGACTCCGACTGCACTTTGAAGAATAGATAGAAGGTGAAAATAAAGGCAACAATGAATACCTAAAAAAGGCCCATTCAGGGAGACCTTGAGAATCACCGGTTTGCTCAGTGGTCGGCCATCCTCTGATCTATCATTCTTTCTGTTCTCCTCCTTACCTTGGCTGCAGAGTATGCTGAGCTCTGCAGCTTTCTTGGGATGCTCTTTATAATAAAAAGAAGGAAAGGATGGGGGGGTCACTTTTGCAGGAATCCTTTACAAATCTGTTGTGACAGAGACCTGATCTAATGGCTTACATCAGCAAAAATAGACAAAGAGACTCTTTAATTATTAGATTTGTTTAAAAAGGAAAGTCCAAATGAAGTTATTGTACCAGGATGGAAGGCTTGGAGGCTAGAGTAGGTTCATCTACAGACCAAATGAACAGGCCTGAAATAATTAACCAGAAGGAGCTATTAATCTCACCAGATGACTGTGCCTGAAACAATGAGGACTAACCGGTCATTGAGCTCATGTCCACGCTTGGAGACCACAGCTGTGGGACCATCCATGGCATCAAGGAGCAGAAATTGAAGCAATTTAACCTGAATGAATCAGCTTCACAAAACACAGGGAGCAATGATGGATGAGAGCAGTGCCTTTCAAAGCAGAAGCTGTCACAAATCTGCAGGGAGGGGCTATGCTGCAATACTTATGCTGATGAAACAGACTCAAAAATATGGAATCAATTAAATCCATGAAGACCATATAACCTGTTTTTTTTATGAAAGCATGGAGATGTAACACTTTTTCCATTAAAAACTAATTTGAAGAGTGAAATCAGTAAAAGTGAACACATTTTGCTCCAATGCAAGCATCCAGTAATTTCCATATAGATATAACTTTAAATTTGTCTTTTTTTTTATACAGATTTTGTTGCATGTAATTGGGTTTCTGTGGTGGTATGGTAGAAAGGGCAGGAGGAGGACAAGGAGGAGGACTGGACGTTTCCTGCGAGGCGGCAGTTGGGAGGTGGTACAGCATGTGGCAGACCCATGCCACGCACGCCACCTTCACTTTCCACGCTGCTCACTTTCCTGACGCGGCGCTCCCCAGTGCCGTCCCGGCACCTCTTTGTGTGCCCGCATAATCTCCCAGCAAAAGAGGGCGATGCAGGTGGTCCCATCTCAGTGAGGGCCCACCTCCCCCTCCGTCCCTTATCATGGTCTTTCTTTCCCTGGCTGTCTCCTTGTGTCTCCTGGCTGCCTGCATCCTCTTCTTCTTCAGCCCCCGGCACAGTGACACAAAGAGACACCTCCCTGGCAGAGATAAACCTATTTTAGAAATGCTAGGGGTGGAGGGGGGGGGGGGGGGGACTGACGCTCTCACACCTCCTTTTTTCCTGTGTCTCTCACTTTCTTGCTCCAAGGGAGAGCTGAGCTGCACTGGCCTTCAGGCACCATTAGTGCGACAATGGCGTGTGCATTTTCAGGTTTATGTGTGTTTGACTTTTCAATGTGTTGACGGGGATCAAAGGACTCAGCTTTCATTCTGCAGCTCATCCTGATCCAAAGGAAACCAAGAAGGCAAGGGAACACTTTCAGAATTAAAGCTGAGGTCACAGAGGCTTCATCATTGGTTTGAAATACAGTGAGGTGTAATCAAATCATATTCAAATTATCCAATCAATGACTGAGTGTAAAGATCTTTAATCAAATGAGTACATAGTAAAACTTTCTACTTTTCTGAAACCTTTTTAAATAAAGTTTTTAATTGTTATGTATTCAAAATGCAGGAGTTTAAGATAAAGTTAGTACAAGGCAATTTGCAAATTAATTTTTTTGCAAGCCAATATGCTTTCACATTGAAACCATCCAACAATTCCAGAAAAAACGGCAGAAATCACATCTTAAATGTGTGTAGATACTACAGCAAAACCGACTGAAATAGATGAAAGGTGGAGCTCAGATGCAAAATGCAACACATTTGTTTGGGAACCATTTGAGAAAAAAAGTATTTGCAAGAAACAAACCAGAGCATCAGAGGGACTCGGCATATTGCTCATGTTAGTTTTTTTGATTCCAGGAGGTTGAAAATGTTTTAAAAAGGAATATTTTAAAGAAAGACATCTCCAGCTGGGTATCTACACTTCGTGTTAAGTATTAAAAGTAACTTTCAGTCCCTGTTAAATACTGCTTGGTAAAACAGTCCCATATTTGGGTGTAAATCTTGAGATTCTGATCATGCAAATTGAAATTAGAAAACTGCTAAACTGTTGAAAATATATTATATTGTATTAAAGTCCCACTTCAATCAACTTTTGATCTATTGTAAAACTGTTCCCAGTGTCCTTTTAATTATGATTATGCTATTTTTAGCCCAAATCAATAAACCTGTGTTTTTTTCTAGGAACACAGTTTCTGCAGTGCGGCAGTATTTTATTAGAAATTCGTCTTTGAGTTGGGGGTGGAATGGTTTGCATGCCCTTTCCATCATCCACCTGCTTTCTTGCCCTCTCAACCCCAAGCTAACATTAGCGGTACAACAAAAATGGAAAACAATATTGAAGCTATTGAGCCGTACAGTTTTGATCCAGATACCAGCTCAGACGAGGAAAACGAAGACGTACATGGATCTAGTCATCTACAAGTGGATGCATTTGAATGGATGCATCAGGCCTACTATAGTAGCCTCTGCATCACACTTAATTGCTTTTTCCAATAGCATTTTTTGCCTGCTCCTGATTCATAATGATTAAAATAAAGCATAATTTTAAGAGACGCAATTTTAAAATTACTTTTCTTTATACATGTTCTCTGTCATGCCAAAAATTGCCAAAAGAACAAGTTAAAAACAAAAAAAACATTATTTTTTTTTAAATCAGAGTATAGGCCTCTAAATTGTTTAAAAAATGTACAGTAGTTTCTTTTGAACAGTCGGATTAGGGAGTTACAGACAAATTAAACTAATTTTGAATTGAAGGAGTTTCATCAAGTTGAACAAAACAAAACTGTAGGAAGTTTTATATCTGCATCAGCATTAATACGGATAAATTGATTTAAAAAAAAGTGAGTTGAATAAACACTAACATTGTTTCTGCTACATCTGACATCATTGTCGTATCCCACCCAACCCCTCCCTCCTTTTAGACCAGAAAATTGTCTGGTAGTCTCCCTTGGGTGCTCCCAATCACAGCATCAAAGAAATGACACATGGCCAGAGCAAAGTAGAAGTCATTATGGCTAATTAGCCATTGCCCTTTAAAGTACAAGGACCTGCTTGCTGCTGGAGCAAGTCAGAGCAAACCCTACTGACAGCTCCCACGCCACAGAGGGGAGGGACGACTAAAAAAATCTCAGTTCATTCCTGAGAACGTCTCCTGTAATGATGGAGGAAGTGCACAGGAAAAATAAATGAGGGAACGCGTGCTTGGTCACAGGAACATCTGGGGTGGAGTTAGGGGCACATAGCTTCATGTGATGAAAGGAGCTCCTTCTTTCCCTTCCAGAATCTACATGGGCATTCTTCAGGCTCACCCAAGCAGAACTCCACTACACACACACACCACCCACAACCATAAAATTCACTTATGCCCCACCGTATCCTTTTCCATCCCACCTCAGGTTTATCACACACCTGAAGCTCTCCCCGTTGCCCCATTACCCATCCTGCTCTCCGCTCTGCTCATCTGTCATCGTGCTCCTGCGGTTACAACTCTAAACCTCACACATACATGCACTCACAGATGGAATCAGATAAGCAGCGGACACACATGGTTAAACACACAAACATATACTCCACCAAACACATGCACAGTTAGTTAAACACAGCATGCCTCCGCCGGCCACCAGCTCGTCTCAGCCTGCAGGTACGCCAACCGGGGGTGGCAGCCCTGTGCTCGAGTCTTTTTCCATCTTAGTCGCATCAGTCAATACAGCGACAAGATATCCCTTATTTTAAAAACAATGTTTTTGTTTTTGAGGCTTCAAAATATTTAAAGTTCTATTATTCAGCTCAGAAATTTGAGACATTTTTTCACTAACTGCACCCAATTTTTTTTTATTTTAAATAAATACTTTATAAGTATTATTTTAGAAAACTCTAACCTCTAATCAGATCTATTTTATTTTTCTATTTCTCTTACTCAACACACAGACTAGTTTGTGCATTTCATTCCAGGCTCAGCCTCAGGATTTCTAAATGTAACGGTTATGGAAAAGAGCAGAAGTCAAGGCCTTGTCCACCCACATAACCAACATGTCCTCCTCCAAAGAGCGCCGACGGATAATTTCCTGCACGATGAAAAACATTAACCTCTCATTTTAATCCTCAAGGCCACGCAGACACTTTTGTCTTTTGGGGTTAGAGGTCCAGCATCTTTTCACACATCTCTGCTGACATGAAGAGCAAATAAACCTCGGGGTCTCTATCAGTGAAATCTAAACCTCTTGGCTGATTTGTGTAGCTGGGGCATTCAGCGATGACCACCTGTTCTGCCTTTTTCCTCATAGTTGCTTTTGTCATGGGCTTTACATTCTTTCAAACCATTACAGACCTGCTGTGAAACTTAAGCTTTTGCCAATTTCTCCTTCACTACTTCATGTATGAGCACCTATATAGTCTTCTTTCAGAGGCTTCTAATGTGTCCTTTCTCATTTGGAGGAAATGAAAAACAGAGAAAAGGGTTATCTTATAAGTCTATAGGTCTTACAGTTTCAACATGACTACCACAAGAGCTTTTGGAGGGCTCTTTCTTCTTTTTTTCAAGAAAAGCCCCAATTTACAGGAGGCTGTCCTTTCTTTGACTCCATTCAAATAAACCTAGTGGTTTAGGAATTTACTGAAGAGGTTTTGGAGTTTAACAAGAGATAGTAACAGGAGCCACTTACAAGTAAAGATTCCATCAAGCATCTATAAAATTTGAAGAAAAGGGAGTCTCATTTATGGAAAAAAAAACAGCGTCATTTAACTGTAGTGTGGTGGTGGTGGTGGTGGTGGGGGGGGGGGGGTCAACAGATGGACCCCTCTTTGTGCACTGCACTACAGCAGACAATGATCCTGCAGTGGAGCATAGGAATGTCCTCAATCTTGACGCTCTCAGAAGTTGGGTCTGAGTGTGCGTCTGTCTGTTTCTTTGCCTATGTGTCAGTGTGTGTCCATTTTCATGTCAGATAGGACTGTGGGAAAAATGCCCTTACAAACAGCTCCTATTGTCTGCACACCATTTATTTGCAGAATGGTTCACTGGACTGATAAGTAAGCGATGGAGAGAACCGTAGATGAAACAAATTCAATCCACCGCAGCATTGTGACTCGCTTATATGAATCACTTCTGATTAGCTTCAAGCTGGCATGGCCGAGCCGTCAGTGAAGCCGCACAATTACACAGAGGGACTCTTCGTTCCATTGAACACCAGTCACTTTTCTGCCTTTTTTTGTCTCCCTAAAGAGAACTTGGCTAAGCATTGTCAGGTCTCGCTGTCACCACTGTCACTTTCCAGTCATAATATGCCCCGACCATTATTAAACCACTGCCTTCAGCACTTCCAGCTACTTCGTAGAGTTCACCATATAATATGTTAATCAAGTCAGGCCCCTGGGGGCTTCTCGAAGGGAACTTTAACACAAATTGAATATCAGTGATGGCTCCGTACAAGGCTTCGGTCTCCGAGGGGAGGAGGCTCTAACCCTGTTAGTCACACGGGTGGGGCTCAATGATGCTGCATATTTCCAGTCACTGTCAATTATCCTGATATCGTCTGTGGAGGGTCGCATGCAGCCTGCGCTGCAGGAGGAAATAGGCTTGCAATCAAATCGAGGGAGATTGTGGGAAAATCAGAGCAAATGTGTGCAACTGTGTGTGAATCAGACAGATTTTGTGATCCTCAGAACCAAACAGTGACCTCAGACCAGCAAATCCTGCTTCTGTTTTCTGAATAGGAACTGGCATGCAATCGTAAAATACTTATCTTATTGGATTATGAAAAAAGAAGTTATTACCAATAACAGGTACATTGATTTTACATCCTCTAAACAAACAGAAAATACATTAACTAGATAGCTGAGTGATTTTAATAAAAAGTTTTAAAAACAAACCAAAAAAAGATCTAAAGTCAAGAATGAACACAATAGATCAACCTGATTATGACTGCTAAGTTGCGACTATAAGACGTGGTTCCTGCAAAAAAGGCTTTTAATAGTTAATTTCAGGTTGAACTGAAGATTAATAACTCATGCCTAAAGAAGTTCTTTTTATCGTTGAACTATGCTAAAGCAAATGCCAAGTGGAAGATAAACTAGCTGTTGATACACTAGAAAAGCTACATTTTGTTAGAGCCTACTTATTACCACAACTGATTAAACAAAGCAAAGAAGCAGAACAGCTGTTTCAACATTGACTAACATTGGGCATTACAGTTATCTTTTATAAGAGAATGCTTTCTGTATTTGACCACAGAACACAATGCCATTGGAAACACTTCTTCTTCTGAGGTTTCATTTCCTCCACCCACAGCGTGTGGCTTCATCACAGTCTCCGGGATAATCACTTCGGGCCCATTTCCCAGAGAAACCGGGTTTACATGCTCAAACACCATGACAGGCTTGCCAGAACCCCTCTTCCAAAAAGACAAACATACGCTGTGCACACAGACGTGGGTCTCATTTATGATGCAAACCAAAGCTGAGATAACAGGGTTTTTTGTGGGAGTGTTTGGAAACACACGACACAAAGGTGAGGCTATAGAGAAAGATAAGGTAGGAGGCATGGAGCACACACACATAGAAGAAAAACACCATCAGTCTGGTGAAAAACCCACATTTTGGCTTGGGCTGTTTTTGGAAACAAGATGCCCACTGCATCATACACCCAAACTATCCAAATGACATGGACTAACTCCTTATTATGCAGCGCATCAAGCAACACATTCACAGGGGCTGCTTTGTGTCTTCGGCAACTTGTGGTCGTATCTCTGCGACCAGCTCCTCTGCAGTTCCCGCCACTGCCTCCAAAAAGGGAAAGAGGATTAACTGCAGGTCCACGTCACACTTTTACAGCTTTTGCTTGGATGGAGTAGAAGGAAGTGGGATAATGCAATTTCATGTCTCTAAATACCGACATGATGCAATGGAACTCAATGGAGTAAAGTCCTCAGGAAACAACTGGCAACCAAACAATAGCAAACAAAAGAAACTGAGAAATCAAGATCCAAGGGAAGTCTCTGTCAATAAAAAGTTAAGAATCAATAATAAATTTACGTAAAAGTCTCTCCAGACAATTGTAGACCGGTATACCTAAATGTCTGCAAACATGTTCAGTTGAGAGTTCAGATATCATCCAATGTTGTTGTGCAGAAAAAAGTGATAATGAAAAAAATCAAGAAAAATTTCACAGTCACAATCCTTTCTTACACTACTTGTGTCAAAAAACGTTTTATATGTATAGTTTTATAACATTAAAAAGAATTTGATATGTGAGACTACTCCACCTTTCAATTACGGTAACAAGTTCACTGGACTGGAAATATTAAAATTAACAATATTTAAATTCAACAAAACTTTGTGTTAAAAATTAACTTCAAGACTTTTTCAACAAGGTCAGAAATATTTTGACAGTTGTTTTAGGCCAAAAGAAGTCTGACCTAAAAACCAGCAACAAGATGCTAAGCATTTGAATGTAAAGCACAGTGGTGGGAGAGTAATGGTTAATGCTCATTTTAGTAATAATTTACTGAACATCTATGCATGATGGGAATCAAAGTGCTACAGAGGTTCAAGTAAACCCCATTTCTCAACCTACGTGAGCAAACATAAACAAATGTTCAGAAAATTAAGAAAAAAACATAAATGCTTGTCTTTAACCAAAGCTGGTTAGAGCCCTTGTGGACAAAATGTTTGACACAAAGGAATAATAAATCTCCAGCAACACAACAATCCAAACAAATTTGCTTGTTGTGTCCCTAACGCTGACTTTTCATACCTTCTAAATCCAGTTTGAGTCATTTCTGTTGTTTTAAGCCGCTCAATTGTTTATATTTTTCGTCACTCAGTAGTTTAGTTGTGCATCACCAACTGCAAAAATGACTAATAAGATAGATGGAAATATTGATGATGAATGTTAGACTCCGATTATCTTTTATGGGAAAATATGGGGGGGGGTCATCCCACAGTTGGAATATTTGGCTTAGAAAGGTAAATGAGTCAAAGCTCAAGTGTTCATGAAGGGCGTCTTTGTGCATTATCAAAACCAACCAAACTGTCACCGTTGGCATTTGTTTGGACTCGAGTTCGGTGGGAACTTGTTTGCCTCATATTTTTGCTTGTTGTGATGGTCTCTGAGGGGGGAGAGGGTCCCTCCCACTCAATTGCCCCTGGTTCCCGGGATAGGTCACACAAAGGCACAGTGTGATGGGGTCATCACTGTCGCCGCCCAGAGCTGCAGGATGTGCCAACATGTAATTGACAGCAGCGTATGGTTGCCATGTCCTACTCTCCTCAAGTCACAATGTTCTCAAACCATCCACCAAAATCTAAATAAAAAGCATGTTTACAAACAAAAAAAGGTGGACTGGCTTCAAGAAAACCCGTCTAAAGGCTGCAAATTAAAAGAAGCACCCTTCCAGCATCTCAGGACCACCTTTGCTGTAGGCTTTTGTTCTGTGTGCATTTGAGTAGCTGGGCTGGTGAGAAACACCGTGGATTTACATGGCAGCCTGTGACTTCAAACGAGGTGGCTGACATTTGAATGGGCTGGTGGTGGGAGCCTCTGGTGGGGGCTTTGTTTTCGTGGAGGGTGAGCCAAGGAAAGTGGGCACACAGCTTGTCCTGTTTCCTGAGCCCACGGGTTACCATAGGAGCATGGCTAAAAGTGAGTTTTTAGAGACAAAGACAGAGTATGGGAAAGAACGACAGGGACTCTGGGAAATGAAAGCATGGAGGAACACTGCAAGATGTATACTGAGTTGGTACAGTAAAGCTGCTAGGGGGCCAAAACTGTAAGGAGTGAGGCAGTAATAAAGGAACAGAGGGTTGACTGAGAACTCTTACAACTGGGTCCCCTTTGAATAAAACCTAACATAAATTTGAAATGTCTGACTGCTTTTAAACCAGAACAAGCACCACAAAGTCTATCATTATCCTAATGCAAAAGCAAATAGGAATGTAGAACTTTAAGTCTACTTCTTCCATTTACAATGTAAATTAGCCTATACGGGTAATTTCCTTCATTATTAGAGCACTTCCTGTTTTTGCTGCTTTGCTTTGAGAAACATAAAAAACAAAAAATTTAACCACCATAAATGTGTGATTACATTACACTTGGTAATCATTGCTAAACAACTGAATCAATAAGATTTTGATTCATTTCAATTCAATTCATCAGTTCATAATTAAATGTTCAAATTCAGATATTGATAATTGATTACTAAGAATTGATTAACCTTTCTAAATTCCACTCTGAACAAAATGGAACTCCTTTTCATCTGCCTGCCTGCCTGCCTACAGAGAGAGAGAGATAGTTATGTATATATGCATATAAAAAGCATTAAAGCATTTTTGTTTTACTGTTTTGTTTTAATCCAAGCAAAATCTGTTCGTTTTTTGCCATTAAATTTTCTAGAGGAAGCTTAATTTGATTAGATTGGTATTTTGTAAAGATTTATCTAATCAACACTTTTCAAAAGCTGCTATGATCAGGAGTCAGTGAGCATGTTTACCTTTGCACTTGTTTTTACAAGGCTATTAAGAGAACGGGCTTTAATTACTTAATCTCAAAAATGTCCCAGCGATGAAGAGATGTGATTTAAAAAGACCCTAAAATACTCCCGGACAGGTGTGAAAGAACATCAAACCACATCCAACCAAAGCAGTGTCAGCTTCAGACAGAATAAATGTTAGTTCAGCACAAGGAGATCCGAAGGGGGAAACCCTTTTCTCTTGACACGGAACACCTGTCTGAGTGAGTAAATGTGGTGGAATGAATGGGAGCCTCTGGGACAGGGAGAGGAGCGCATGTGAGCAAGTGTGCACACGTGTCTGTCCGACTAAAATCTGTGCAAATGTGTCAGAATGAGACAAAACTAAGTGAACTTCAACAACACATCTCATTTTCTATTGTGGTGCTTTGCTTGTGTTGCGATTCAAACTTCACAAGCAGTCTGATCCAGCTGCAACAATTTCTTCCAACTCCTCCCACAGGTTCCTGTCCCTCCGGCTCAATAGCTGACAAGTCGCTCAGCCTGGCTTGGTGGCGGTTGCCCTGTTTGTCAGTCTATTTCCAGGCTTGAGGCCCAGCGCTGAGGCAGGCAGGCAGGCAGGCAGGCGGTGTGGTAGAGGGCAGAGGGGTTGATGCGTGTGTCAGAGAGGCGCTCTCCCACATTCCCCCGGCGGCTGGCAGCAAGCCGGGCCTGCGGAGGGGGGTTCGCCTCTTTCTCACGACCTCTCAGGTTCCTGCGCTCATCTGGGAGCTATTCATTTCCTGCCAGAAAACAGCCTTCCCCTGCAACTGCAAAAGGAGGAAGGGGGTGGAGGGAGAGCAGAAAGGGCTGGGAGGGAGAACAGTTTGGCTTCAAAATAAGTCCAGGGCTTGGTACAGCAAGCCCTGGACTTAAATCATAAAGCTCTTGCTTGTCTGGGCCGCAATCAAAGACAGCCCCAGTGATGGGCTGGGAGAGAGAGGCAGAGCAACACAGGATGACTGTAGTAGGGAGAGTAAGAGAGTGGACCATATGGTAGCACTTACAGAGGCAAGGAGGAAGCATAGGATCCCCCCACCTCCTCTTTGCGCTCCCTGCATGCATGCGGAGTGTGGGAAAAGTTAATGGACAGGCTTGGCGGCTAACCCCCAAGTCGTGTTGTGACATGTGTGCGGTCACTCCAACAGCTCGGCCACTGCAAGGGGAAAATAAGGAGGCTCGTAAAGCTGCTCCCAGGAGGAGTGAGAGACCAGAAAACGTCTGGTTGTGTTGGGAGGGCGGCTCAGCAGCTGGGTGTTGTCCGGGTCACAACACGTGCCTTCCCAGACGTCCTGTGTCCAGCTGTGGCCCCAGGGGCAGGAAGCTCTGCATTGGTGCAGCTGGAATGCTGTGGGAGCCTCGTGTAGGGCTCGTTCGGAGATGGGATGCTGACTGCTACCTTGTATGGAAGACCTTTCCTCAAACATCTACCCCCCCTTAATCCATTTTACCTCCCCCGTGCCTCGTGTCCACACGCCGCGTCCCGCACGCACAGAATCACATCCATGCATTCGGGCATAGGCGCACACATGGTTTCAATCAAACAGTGATGCGTGGCCCCCCTATAAAAAGGTGTGATGGAAATTCAAAATGATGGCACTTATCCACACTTTTTGCCTCTTAGCACACTGATAATTGCAAACACCTGTGCCCCCACACCCCCCACGCACACACCACCTTCAAAGGAGGGCCACACTCAGATAGCTGGAGGGGGCATGCACACCTGGGCAGAGCAGAGCGCTACCACATGGCTCAGTGGCAATGTGTTAAACATGTATCCTCTTCTGTCAAGCCCCTAACCAGCACCAAGGACCTCCCTAAGCTCTGATTAAAGACACATCCTAAGGCTTCTCTTTGTGGCACACAGCAGAGGATCAGCATTGTTGCCACAGTGGCAGCTCGGTTATCAATTAATGATGATCCAAATGAGATTACAAAAATAAAATCATTTAAATAAAACTTCAAAACTGTCCTTTGGGTATATTTACACCACAAAACAAGTCAAAAAGCCCCCGCTGATTATAAAACATCCACTCATCAACAACATTGATCCTCCAACACCCCTATTGTTGCAGTTCTTTTGTCTGCTGCTAGATGGCGCCAGTGACTCCCTTAAAAGTCCAACATTTTTCAAGAGACTGAACAGCTGGAAATCAGAGGGAAACACCGCCAACAGATGATCTCCCTCCTGTTACTGATTACATGCAGTTCCTCTGGTTCCCATTCATTTATGCAGCCAATGGCATCACCGAGCTTGTTTGCTGGCACTCCAGGACAGTCTAACTTAAATTATGTTTGTCTGACAGTAAAAAAAATGAACCTTTCAATAAAACAAGTTTCCTGATGTCAAAAGGTATCTATGCATAAAGAAACAAAAACTTTTGTTAAGTTTGCTTTTGATTTTTCAAGTTTTACTCAATTTCCACTACCTTATTTTTCTACAAGACTGAAGATGTCCCTAAAACATTTGGACATTCTTGGTGCAGAAACGCCCCCCAAAATCCACTTTTTAAGCTCCTATATGCACAAATGTAACAATATTTTACATTTTTGTCCACAGATGTGTTTTATGGTCAAAAATATTTAATTTGGTTGATGTCACGAACTAAGATTTCATATTTTTAACTCAAGTTTTGTCCTGGAAAATACACTTCAGAAACTTTTTCCATGCACAAAAGCAGTACTTTCACATTAAAATCTCAGCTTTAACTTGGAGTAATGGACAAAGAAGTGAACTTAAAGTCTGTTCCATTTGATATGATAAAAAACTGACTTTTCAACATTTTTTTTTTTTTACAAATTTATTTGTCTTCCAAAACGAAGAACAGGACAGCATCAAACATGTCTTTGGCGTCACACAGTAGAAAAGACAACTCAAATATATATATTTATATAGCCTATAAAAATGCAGTGAACGAACTTCCACAATACAAATCTCATTTCAATATGAACTTTAGTCCCTTGTTAGCTGTACAAATATAGTGCATACTCTTCATTTTACAAGAAAAAAAAAAGAAAAGTCTATCATGATGACATGTTGAACTAGAGAGTATGTTTTCAGTCACTCCTCCACCTCTCACCACGGTCTCCACACTGAATCAGTGGTTCCTGACGGGGCTCCCGGGGAAACGGCAGCCGGGACAGACACCGGCGTGCTGACGTTGTTGGCGTACACGGGGATAACGGGGCCGTTCGGCGCAAACGCCGCGTTGGGAATGAGGAACGCAAACTGTCCATCTGTGGCTGGCACGATCTGGAAGCCCCCGTAGACTTTGGTGGCGTCCGAAGGCAGTGCGGCCGGCGAGGAGCCGCCTTTACAGGACGCCGGGTTCATGGGCAGGATCTGCGGGGACGAGCTGGGGATCTGCACCATGGGCTGGCTGAAGGACGGGTGCGTTGGCCCCGCGGTGGATGGGAGCGGATGCTGGTGCTGATGCTGGCTGGGGTAGTTCATGGCGTTGATCTGGGTCATGCAGTTGGCCAGGTGGCCGAGGAGCCGCGTCCTCACTTCGGTGTTGACCCCCTCGCACGTGGACAGAAAGCGGGTGACTTCATTCATGCATTCACTGAATCCGGCGCGATATTTCCCCAAAACAGAAGGGTCTGTGTTCAGAGCAGCTGCGGCGAGACAAACATCTGAGTCAACACAGGCATGTAGAGTCTGGAGTCGTGTTTTCTAGTCCAGATGATTACGTTAAGCAACAGATCGGATTGTAAAATTAGACCTACCGGTCATCTGAGCTCTCTGGAGGTTCCGGAGATGCTTCACCGTCATCTCCAGGATGTCCGCCTTCTCCAGCTTGGAGTGTCTGGAGCTCTGCAGCGACGGAAACACACCTGGTCAGCATTACGCGCCAACTATCTGACAAGAAACGCTTTGAAATCGACCGATAACCGGAACACTTACATCTTTTTTGAGAGCATCTAGGATGAGTGTTTTCAGTTGACCCAAGCTCTCGTTGATCCTGGCTCTTCTTCTCTTTTCCATGATTGGCTTTGAGGACTAAATAAAACAAAATAATATACGTCATGATTCGGATCCGAACATTTCTGGATCGATGCGCACCAGCTGAAGAAGAACGAGAGCGCATTTCTGATGAAATGTACCAACCTTTCTGTGCTCCGAGGCTGTCTTGGGTTTGTCGGGAGTTGTGTTCATGCTTGCCGGGGTTGCAGCGACCGGAGAGGATGAGTTTTTTTCCATCATATCTGCAGGCATCTTCTTATTAGAAATATCCCACAATTAGGATCCACTGGTTTAGGAAATGAGTAAATTGATGCGCTCAAACTGGCAAAAAGTCCCTTTTTCCTTTGAATTAAAAAAGGACAAATAAAAATCCTGAGGTATGTATCCGTCAGAGCGATGCGCGCGGCGGCTGCGCCTCAACCAGAAGCAGATCTGTCTGATAGACTCTTCTTGTTGCATGTATTTATATCTCACCCTGCACGCGAACGGCTCGTGTGAAACTTCCCAAACTTTCTTTCCCACAGTAACTTTCTACCAATCAGGGCGAGGGACACGCGGCCCGAGAGAGGACGGCTCGTGGTCGGCGCCCTCCCATTGGTTGTTTGGCTGCCGGAGCTGGCGGCCAATGGCGCACGGCCCGAGTTCAGGGCGCAGCCGAGGAAACTGCCTTCAGTCTTCAATCATCGCGCCGTTTCCATATTAACAGTGGAGCCGCTGACTGGGCATGACTTTTAGTCTGCAAGGCTTGTGATAACAAGAGAAACATCTTTGTGTTTAGACACATTAAAATGACTAATAACTTTATGTTTTTAAACATGAAAAGTGGTGCGCGTTTTTTTTAGGGGAAGAAAATAGGGCTCTTATCCTGGCTTTAGGCTGCGGTTATAATCAATTTAGTAAAGAAAACATCTCCAAAAGCCCACGAGGGGAGCACATGAGGGGGTGAACACGCACGCAGAGACACGGGATCATCATTTCTCTGCAGAAACATTTCACTGACAAAAGTTTGCCACTTAATCATCTGTCCGTGTTGCGAATGTGGAGCACGTGCCAGGATGTTTTATGAGCGCGGTGGTTGGAGGTTTGGCCGCCGGGCTGCCGGGGGGCCGCCGGGCCAGGGGAGGGCATGTGGCGGCGGCAGTGGTTTACATTAGAGGGGAAGGTAAATAGCAGCTGCTGTTTTAAAAGCCTGGGAAAACCACGCCTACGGAGAGAGCTGGATCGGGCTCCCTTATCGGAATGTGAGCCAGAGCAGAGATATTTCTGAGCCTGGAGAGCTCACACGATCACACCGCTGCCGCCGCCGCCCCCCCCCTTTCCTCCCCCTTCCCGCCTGTAGCCGCCCCACGGCGTTCAAGGCTTTTGAAGATATCAGGTCATAATTTCATTTCCTTATCTTTATTGTTAGATAGACGTAAGAGCAGACGGGCAAAAGTGAGTGAAATAACTCCGACAATTGCCTTCTGAAGGTTTATTGACGAGCAGCAGCTTTGTGTTCCTAAAGTTGTGCAATCCAACACAATAAAGTGTAACCATGAGTTCAGGGGATTTGTGAATGTTTTAACCAGCTTCCCTGGGAATAAAAGTGGAACAATAGGAGGCACTGTCTGGGCTTTTTGTTGTTGATGTTGCAGACCAGTCAAGTGAAGTTATCAGTGACACAGCAACAGTCACACATTGACGTTCTGCGCGCGGCTCTGTGCGCTCGCGCACCTCCAGCTGCTGGAAAGACCGCGACACGTGGCGCGCAGGCGACCGGGGGAAGGCGCTCTGCTCGCCGGCTTGCCGCCTGGATCTGCGGGGCGTCGCCAAGCGGTTGCCTGCAAGATTTAACAGTGATAGACAACACTGCTGCGCACTACAACCTCTATAGTTAAAAACAACTCAAGATGGGCTACTTTTAATCCAACTTCCAACATTTTTCTGTGTTATTTCAACTCCGGAAAAATACAACAACAAATAGATTTAAAATGAAACCAATATAACCGCAAAAATATAACCCCAAAAATGTGTATTGCTTCAAAAAGTATCCTAAAAATATATGCCAACATGAATATCCAATAATTGGGTTGAACAAATGTGTTTGAAGAGTACTGTGAGGGGCTTTGAAGCCTGCAGTAAACTTAAGGAAAAGATGATTCAGGGTCATCTTCAAACTGAGATTACTTCTATGCTAAAAAGATCCATCAAAATTTTCTGTATGAAGGTTGACTTGACCGCCATAGCTATGATTAAACATGCTGATTTCATGTTTCAGCCTCAAGTTTCAAAAGGAATCTGGATGTGCTTTAATCTGCTGTATTTCAGCCAGATGAAGGCAGAAACATCACTGAGTCCACCAGTCTTGTGCATAAATGCCAATTTTGGCAGACTCCATGCATGAGCCTCTCTGTCCCACACATCACAAACATTCCCTTTTGTTGTGGACTGCACACCTGAGTCATTTAGTCCCACACAATGGCACTGACAGAGTTCCCAAACAAGCCCATTGATGGTCTGTAGACAGAGTGCAGGTTTTGAAACTCTTTTCGCCTGAATGACTTTCTCACGCTCATGTTGCAAGAGGTCTCCAGCAGTGAACTGAGTCAGGGTGCTCTGTCCTTTTCCTTGCGAGTCTTGTTGGGTGCACCTGGGCAGGTCCCGGGAGTTTTCCTGATGGGTGTCCCAGAGAAATCTGTGGGAAACGACCGAAGCTGAACTCTGCTGTCTTTTGTTCAAGCTTTTGATCACATGAAAGATAGAGTTTGATGCAAAACACAATCTGGCAGCTGTAAGGGCAGCAGTGTAGGACCAACATGCTAATTCACAACAATTGCTTTTTTTTCTTACTCTTTTTCTTATCCTTATTAACCCTATTATATTACCCTTCCTCCTCTACTACTCTTATCTCCCGCTTCCTCTTTTTTTTCATTCCTCTGCTTCTTTCCCACCCCTCATATCTTTATTGGCCTCTTGTTAATGCACCGCCATGCACTGCAACAATGCAATCAGTGAAAGAGATAGTGGGGCTAAAGTGTGACTATGTGCATTTGTGAAGATGAGATAAAAAAAAAAGTGTGGCATGCCATCACCCAATTCCCTCTGCCTTTAACCCCATTGGTGGATACCAGGAAGTGCTGCTGGTGAACCAAGAGTGGCAACACTGATTGTGTTCAGTTGAAAAGCAGAGTAACTTCAACGTCCAACATTGCATTGCTGTATGACCTCTGTCCTGGATGTTTCCCGTAGATACCATTACTAAACTGAGGGCAGCACTTTCATGACATCACTGTTGAAAGAGGTTGCAAAGCTGCAAATGACCCATCTACAGTGACGAGTCAACACTGATTAAGAAAATTGAAAACACTCCAGAAATCCTTCAATCTCCCCTTTGGTTCTTTTTCTGATGAGATTATGACATTTGAACTTTTTTTTCTTGGTGACAATCATAAGTTTACCTAACAGCTAATGACAATTACATAATTGCATTCCACACACTTTTGATTACTACAAGAGAGTGTTAAAGACCCACTCCGATTAAAATAGTGTGTGTGTTTTTTTAACATGTTCTCGTAGCATTTTTCTTACGGATGAATTGTAAAAATAACAATAAGCTTAAAATTGTGTTTCTGAGTACTTCTTTATTCAAATTGTTGTGAATCACGAGCAAACAAAAAACGCCTTTGGAAAACATGTCTAGAAGGGACGTAGGTGCGACAGTCGGTAGGCTACAAGCTCCCTGCTCCCTGGCATCCATTTCAAAACTGTACAGCTGGGTAGCTCCAATATTTGCTGCCATTTTTGTTCCATTGGTAATGTTATGTTGGGGTTGTGAAGGACTGTAAGCTAGCAGTAAACTGTGTAAAAAGATGAATGATGGAAAATGGAGGCAGGCTTATTCCACCCCAACAGTCCAGCCCTTAACTCACAGGCAAATTTTTAATGAACTCCTTCCGTTCCGAAGAAACTAAATCCTAGAAAATGGCACTTTTTTTTTTATTTTTGCTGAAAACGGCATAATCATAACCAAAAGACCACTGGGAACACTTTTACAACAGATCAAAAGATGATCGGACTGGGACTTTAGCAATACAAAGCTAAAAGATAAAAGAAACTGGATTAAGAGTTACATTTCCTGCAGCACATTTTTATTCTTAGTTGTGGACTATAAAGATCAGATGTTAAAAATATATATCATAAAAATCCTCAAAATTCAGAATATTTTAAACTCCCATTGTATTTTAAATTAATTCATCTGGCTTTTAAGGCTTAAAATGTAGTGACATGCTAAGAAATTCAATTACAACTTACAAGCTTTCCCTTTGTTGAAAGAAAGAAAGAAACAAACCTCAGAGTTCCTAGTAATAATCGTATAGTTCATTTAAAGGCTTAAACACCACCTACAAGGAGCCATACTGCAGTAACCCATCACCCAACTGCTTGCAGTGTGAACGCAGGGTTACAGTTTACAGAGAGCCGTGTGAAAGCGATTAGCTCTAAAACTTACAGAATATGATAGCAGAGTCTGCTATTACTGATTCTAGTGTGTGTGAGTGAGTAAAATGAAACAGCAAAGGAGACTATGTGTGTGTGGGTGTGTGTGTGTTCATGTGCATGGTCTGAAGCACTGATGTGTGCCGTTTGTGGGAGTGGAGTAGGACCTGTGCTCAGCTGCTGTTAGCGAGGCCAGCCAAGGCTTGGAGAGCAGGATCAAAGTAAGGACAAAGAGAGAGAAGGAGAACTGACAGATCCTTCGAGCAGAGAAAACAGTGAGAAGAGGGGATGAGGGCTTTTTGGAGGCATTCCAAATACAACCGCACACATCGTTTGGTTCCCCTCGCACACACATACTGAGGAGCCTGGAGCAGCCTGGGAGCAAGGAAAACAATAAGTACAGCAAATGTACTCACACCTTCCGTTTCCCCATACAAACAGGCATACACACACAGAGAGATCAGCATGGGTCACTGTAAGCCTCGCAGACACGGGCGCTGGGGTCCGATTGGGCTGGCTGAAACGGAGAGAGATGTTTTAAGGCCTCATTGCTGGTCTGTAGACCAGAGGTTCCCCAGACGGCACTCACCGCTTCCCTCCACTTCAGAGACCAAAATGCTTCCTTTAGGGGTCTCCACCGCTCATTGTACAGCCTCCCCCTCACTCAGCCCCACCACCACCAGCTCCCAAGCTTCCATCCATCCACGTCATTCTCTCTCTTCCTTTCCTCCGTCTTTTTTTTTCCCAATGCCTCCTGGACCAGACCAGTGCTATTTGCATGTGTGGAGGAGGCAGTGTAGCGTCGAGGGTGAGAGGTCATGGTGAGTCAAAGCCAGCAGCAGTGGAGAGGAAGCAGTTAGGGAGAGGACCAGCGTGTTGGCCTGAGTCTCTAGTTAGTGCGCCGGAGGCTGGAGCAATCTGGGAATACTGCTTCTGTTGCTTTTGAGTGATGTGAGTGGGGGTGAGAGCCATTCATGCAAATGAGCCAGCGTTTACTGGATGCTCTGACTATGGCCATGCTTCTGCACAGAGCTCACACTGTTGAGAGAAAAGGGAGACCAAAGATGTTGCCAGATTTGGGCCACATGAGGAATATTTTCACAGTTACATTTTTGAAATTTTTGTGTTTTCAAGGATCAAGCAGTGCAAAATTCCTCTTCAGTTTTACACATTATCTGAACAATTCAGCTTTTTTGTTTAGAATGTTTGAGATTTAATTTCCATTTTTTGACATTAGGTGCCTTGTAGTGTCATGTCTGAAGATTAGATTCAAACACCACAAAAACAATTAAACATACTGATATATATTCACTCTAAATTGTCCCCAAGTGGGAATGGGGTTCTGTGTGATTGTCCTGGGTGAACTTTGCTTTTGCCCAACAGTAGCTAGGATAGGCTCCAGCACACGCCACCAGCCAAAGAAGATTAAGCGTGTTTGGAAAATGGATTGATGGATGATATATAAATATATGCAGGTCAACAGAAGTTCAAAGGAGGAGTCTGGGTGATGCCAGAGTCCTTGTCCTTTATTAAATTAGTTGTATCCAAAACAAACATGTAAAAAAAAAAAAAAAATCAAAGCTGCAGATATATATTTTATGCAATTAGATCATATATTAATAATAATCATTAATTTTAAGGTTTTCAAACCACATGTTTAATAGCGTTATACTCTGTGTTAGTGCTCATCCATTGCTTGTATACGTTTTTCAAGTAATGCTTTTTTTAATTGACTTTTTGTTTGACATTTTTGGACGCTTTGCAATGTCAGAAAAAATCAGTTTCTCTTCTAATCCTGGGCTGGTCATCTCATTTTAGTTAGAATCAAAATATAAATTGTATTCTTAATCAACCATTAGATTGAGTTATTGTGTTTAGAGATCATTCTTTAGAGATCCACAAATGGAAATCTGGTTGTTTTGTTGATATTTTTTAGCATTGTCCTATTATGTCTTTAGAATTTAGGGTGTACCCCTGTTTATATAAAGTGAAGATTAAAAAATTCATTGGCAGAAAATGGAAACGCAGTTCTGATGGCTAAAGGAGCAGCCTTTCCCATCTAATAGTTTAAAATCTTAGGGGCAGTGCTGGGTGAGGAAGGGGGTGAAATCTAAACTGACATTATCAAACATTTCATCTTAACTGATTACTAAATATTGATGGGAAAAAAACAATTTAGGGATTCAAAGTTAAGATTTTGCTGGAATGAATTACGATAAATGCAAAAGAAGTTTCACTAAAAACAAAAATACAAAAAAATTCATTGAAACAATTAATTTGTGTTGTTCAGAGCGGTTGTCAGCATCTTTTCTAAAGTGTCATTAGCTTACCCTTCAAACTGTCGAAAAAGCTACATCTCATTGTTTGCAGAAAGAGTTTTTGCAAGAACTCAGCAGGGAATACATCGTTATTAGTTTAATGAGGATTTAATGGCGAGAGTTGGATTGTGAATTGCAAAGTTTTCACCGCTGTGCTGCTAAGATGCCTTGAGAGGCCTAGGAGCCATTTTTCGTTTCCTACCTGGGCCAAGGCCAACCTTATCAGACGAGACGGCCCGAGGAATACTCTCCCCCTGAGCATTAGCTCTCATTCTGGGGGGAGAAAGGCCAGCTTTCTCTCCCTCCTCTGTTTCACCTCTAGCCCCCCCTCCTCGGCCCTCAGCACTGCACCTTTCCCGTGGGAGTTTGCAAAGCCAGGATAACCTTGAGACCTCAGCTGGTCGGCTGCCAGGAACATTAAAGGAATTCCCTCCTTTTCTCTTTCTATCCTCACCTCTCCTGTACACCCTAACCCCTCCTCAATGCCACCCCCCACCCACAATGATCACCAACACGCTG
Organism: Oryzias latipes; assembly: GCF_053564925.1. Taxonomy (NCBI): domain Eukaryota; kingdom Metazoa; phylum Chordata; class Actinopteri; order Beloniformes; family Adrianichthyidae; genus Oryzias; species Oryzias latipes. Next base: position 15,255,062 of record NC_136240.1, read on the forward strand.
CTCCATTTTTTCCTCCCACACCCTCTTTTCTCTCTTCCTTCATCTTTACATTTCTTCTATTTTTTTGCCTTCTCAGCCTCCTCTGATTATTGCTAAGATTAGCCCCTTTTCTCTCTTTCTCCCTCCCTCATTTCCTCCTTTCTCATCCTCGACAGGAGAAAGATGGTGGGGGGGCCTCGTGCAAAGCGAAAGAAAGGGCTGTTCACATGATCTCCTGCGTAGCCGACTATTATCTGTAAATTGCTGAGCTGCCAATTTCAATTTAGCCAGGCCTGTTATCAGGCCAAAAATAAACGCCTCATTTGAAAAGTGAAAATCAAACTGTCCCGACAGGAGGGATGACTGACATTGATTGCAAACTAACTGTTTCGGTGGCAGCCGGCACTTAGTGCAGCTTTGTCTCTTGCTCCCTTCTCCCCCTCTGCCACTCTCCCCATTTTCTCCGTCAGCTTCACGGCTGTCATATTCCTTTAGCGCTGGAAAGGTCAAGTGCTGCTTGCTGCATGTGAGATCTAAGGGACCCCAGGGATATTCAGACACCACCCCCAATCTTGCTTAGAGGCAACAAAGCATCTGCCTGAAGCCTCCCTGCTCCACCGCACCACCAGCCAACAGCGGTAGCAGGTCAGGTTGCAAAGGAATGTGTTTATCCCATGGTGTTAGCCCGCTTCTTTCATTTTACCAGCTCCTCCAAGTTCATCTACGTTTCAAAGCAGCGCACAGAGAGGGGGCCAGTGCTCCTGCAGGACAGCAGCAGGGATCACTTCACAATGTTTACAGTCATGGGAAATGATAAGTGATGAAGACAGGAGGGAGACGCAGACCAAGGAAGAAACGGACGAACATCAAAGGGAATGTAATGATTTACGTCTTGTCTGAGCAGGAGAGCCCCTGCTTCTCAGAGATTCCCCACAGACGAGACGTGTTTTTATTCAGGAGTTCAAACTTTAGTCCGTCACGTGGCTTGCAGATTTCTACAAGGAAATGGAGACAGTTTACAAACAGCTAAGATGTTTCCCATGACATCATTAATGATGGGGGCCTCATGGGGCTGTGAACCGAATCCTCTCTGAGGCCACACACACAAACACACACGCACACATGACCTCATCACTGGCACATTCCAGGTTTCATCTTGCTGCACACCCATCCCAACAAAGTACTGCCCTCAGCCGCATTAACACCCTTTCAACCCCCCACTGCCACACCCAACTCAGGTTCACTCTCAACTTTCAGAGATGATCCAGTCCACCCCCTTCTATGTTTAAGTTAGTACATTGCAGAATCTAAGCCTCACACTGATTTCAGTGATCGGTATCTCATCTCCACCCACTCAGGTCTGCACATGTAACCTCTGACCACAGAAGTTTAGGAAAGATCATGGAGATTAAATTGCCTGCTGCTGTGCTCCTTTAAGTTATTTACCGTAGATAGTTTAAAAATGGAAACTTTAGTTGAAATGTTTGCTCCGCGTTTTGGGTCCTACACCCAGGCTTTACTCTAAAAAAATGAGAGAAACTGAAAAACTTGAAAAAACTGACTATATAAATGATATAAACAAACAAAACGGAGCACGAACAGCACCTGACAAAGCTGCACAAAACCAGATACTGAGGAATGAATGACTTAACTAAGGACAGCTGTGGATGACTAGCAACTTAAGCCTGGTGTGACTGTGATGGGGGGCATAATCAGAAACAGAACAAGGCATAAACTGAGGAAACATAACTAATCAAACTCACTAAAGGCCATAATTACATATATGTATCTACTGTCTTGCGATTAATTCTTTTGAGAGATTAATTAATTATGCCCTGAAATTGATTCATCTGATTATATCACAGACCAACCTAATAATTGCTGTCAAAGCCTCATTTTGAGGTATTTTCATTTACATTTTTGGCATTGTGCCACAGCAAAAGATCAAAATACAATTTAAAAAGTGGCTTTATTAAGTTTTTTATTATAATACACTTCCAACCTTAAGCTTTACATCACCCAGGGGGATCAATTTCAATTTTGAACAATAAGGAAACAAAACAAACATTAGGTCTAGAATGCTCCAATTTAACACATCAAAAAACAACAGGAACACTTTTCTAAGCATTTCAAAAACTACTGACCACAAACCTGTTATTAAGAGGGCCAACGACACATATGCTGACATACCTTATTCTACACTTTATCGCAAGAGCAAGACAGCAGAGACATGAGTGATTTTATAGTTTCCTTTACCTTTTTTGGAATTCTTATCATTGCAAAGACTGGGATGGAGCAAAAGAGAAGAAGGATGGGATGAGACATGAGGATTTTGGATTGTTTCTTTGAAACAAACTTTTCCTTCATCATCTGGACAAAAACAAGCGTTAAAAGGCTCACTTTCCATCTGAAGTGATACTTTATACAACTTATGATGTTTCGAATATATAAAACTTTCCTCTGCTGCAGCAAAGTGAGGTTGGTGCAGGCTTTGTAGCCGTTACCATGACAACGCGTTGCACCGTGTATGAAATAGTCCCCTTCTTGTGATTTAATATCCATTTCTTATGTAATTGACCATGATATAAGTGGGATTATAATGCCCCTCAAGGGGCCCATTTTCATAAATAAACAGACTTTGCAGAAACAATAGCCTTTGCTTTGTCTTTTAATTTCTGATAACTGACATTTTGTCAGGAATTATCCCTTACACAATAGATATAGATTAAAAATGAGAGTAATGCAATAAAATCATTTTGCAGAGCTCATGTTATAAAGTTACAATTGCCTCAATTTCTGATGATGACGAGAGCATAATCAAAATACTTAATTGAACTGTTCAGAACAAAGAAACCCATATAGTGGAGTATAAAGACTAAACCCACTTAAAAGGCATTCCTTAAAGCCGTGCTTGCAGATGATGTTGGGGACACATGTCAATTAATGACTATTAACCTTCTGTTTGTGGCAAAAAAACTGCCACTTCGGCACCATATCTAGCCTATGTAAACAAAAGCAGCCAAGATTTGTTTTTTCTTTTCAAGGCCTTTTTTTCAATATTTCCATGGACAGAGGCACCGCTTGTCCTTGCTCTGCTTGACCAAGTAATAAGATTTTCTCATTTGTGGTTGTGCAGCTTTTCTGCCTGTGGCAGATTGGGCAAAATGCAGAAGGTATATACATTCCAGAAATCTCTCCAGCATCCCCATCTAACCCTCATCTGTACCGACTCACCTTGACTGATTATCCATCCATGAACCGAGTGATGGCTTGTGAACAAGTGTAGTTTATGTCTGCATGTACCACGGTGTAAACACTTAAAAATACTTTCAGCAACTGTAAACGAGCGTTTGAAGACTAAGTGTAAAGCTTTCAGCTGAAACAAATTAAAAATCCTTGCCTAAAGTTAGTAGACTAGATTTACGAATAATGTTAAAGGAGATTCTAAACAAAATCATTAAAATAAACAGCTCAATCAAATATGCTAAAGAGATCAAGGCTTGGAGTGGTGCAGCTTGTTAGTCTGGGTCAAGGGTCCATAGGAATGACGTTGCTGAGGAGGTTCGCATCCTGGAGCAAGGTTCCTCAGAAGGATTTATGAACAGCCTATCAGATCCATTTGAAAAGCCCTCAGCCAAATGAACCTCTTTTCCGACTGATCTGATAAACTCTCCTCCCTTCACTTGTTTTGCAGTTCAGTATTCATGCCGCCAACAGATCTGGAGCAACTGGATTTTCCTTTTTCTTTTTATTTAGCTTTGTAAGCTTCAGAATGTGGTTGTATTGAGGCAGAAGGCACGGGGCAGGGACACAGTTTGCCACGTCACAGCAGTATACTTTCATGCTTTCCCCCCCACACCTGTTGAAGGCAAACAATGCATCACAGGTGCTTTCAGCAGAGTAAGTCAAGCTTGGCAGGAAATAAAAAGCATGTCAAACAGGATTTAGCCAACGCCACTAAAATATTCAAGTGGTTATCGCAAACCCTGAAGAGTATTTCAGCATTTTTACATATAAAGATAAATAAGATCAAATACATGTATAAAGAAAAACAAGCATTTGAAACATACACATATATGTATATACATATATATATATAGAGATATGTATATATATATGTATGTATATATCCCCCCTTAAATTACTATGGTGTGGAATCACAACACAGTCATGTTTCCCACAGGTTGTCAAATTACTCCTTGGAGATGGCAGCTAATCTGCCTTCAGCCCCGACACAGGCATTTGCCCACCCAGACCTTGTGCTGTTAAATCTTCAGCTGCATGGCTTATGCTAAAAGCCTCACTTACCAAACAATATAAAGGCTCCAGCACCTGTGACTTATCCTTTTTTCAACTTGAGTTTTTGTGTGCATTTTGTTCGTCTTACCCCAAACTCCAACCCTCTCCTCACTAAATCATTTTAGCACTCTTAGATGTATTCTCAGTCAAATCCTCTGACTCTACTTCCCTCTTTTCTACTTTATTCTCCTTCTTCTTCTGAGGAACTTTAATTGTCCTGAGAAAGTCGCAGCTGGTGTGTAGGGCACAAAGCACTAGTTTATCATTAATGTTGTACCAGGGGGATTACAGAAAGCTCTGCATAGCTTGATCTTAGCGGCTACGACACAGAGTGTGTGATCTTCTTGCCTGTGCCACACTCACAGGGCGTCGTGCATTTACGCCTCTGTGTGTGTGTGTACGTGTGTGTGTGTGAGCCATCAAAAAAACGGGGATTCTCCTCTTATCCACAGGCTAATTCAAGTCCTCATCAATCAGGCCATTTCATCTCTAAGCGACTGGAGTCGGAGCAAGTTTGACCTGGTTGGACAAAACAGACGGTTCTGTCCTTCTCTGCCAAACTGGGGGTTAAAGAAGGGCGAGAAGAGGATAGGTGGGATCACAACTCTCATTTGGCCAGGTGTGATGCTCGGGGCTATGCATGTAAAAACTTGAAGCCCTCCACCGGTGGAGGTGTTTCATTGAACTGTTTGTGTATGTGGTGATTTGCTGCACAATAAAACAATTCTATTGATTATTTCCATTGAAAAGGCTTCATTTCCTTACTTCAGACCCCTTGAGACCTACTGATTGTCTTAGTCTGCTGGATTACTTAGATGGCAAGTGCAGAATAGTAACTGAGAGCCATTAAAGATAAGAGCGGTAAATAGCAACAATACGATAGCAGTTAAAGCCGAAATTAATTCAATGAATATGAAGGTGGAAGAGGCGGAGGAGGAGGATAAAGAATCAGCGCGTTCAGGTCTGGCCCTCTGGCACTAAGACAGGAGCCCGGCTGCCTGTCTTTCATCATCAACATGCAGGATCAGAGCGCGTCTTACACAGCAGCTCCTCCGTGCGCCCATAAATGTGTGCAAATACATTTGTGTGCAAAGAGAGGGCACATAGGAGCCCAGACTGCCTGTAGGGCCCCCCCACGCAGATGAGCAGAAGCGCTCAGTAAAGGAAGAGTGTTTGCGAATGTGTGTCTGTACATGTTCATGTGTGCTCAGGGGAGACAACACATGTGTGATCTAAGTAAGGGGGTGGGAGGGGGGGGGGGACTGAGTCAGCCAGCTTTGGCATATTTTGTCTCTTCTCTGCTCTACCTCTTCCTCCCATCGCATTTTGTTTCCTCATGACTCCCTCTACTGCTCTCATTCCCTCCATCCTCAGCACACACACACACACCCTGCTGCCTCTCATTGTCAGACAGTAGCAGCCAGGGGCCAGGTGCCTGCTGGCGGATGCTGCATCGATCCTTTCCCAACAGTGGGGGTGGCTGAAAATGCACACACATTAAAAAGAACAAAAGAGCAGCATCTTCTTCACCTTCAATTGATGGTAGCGGATGTACTGTTAGGAGGATCAGACGTGACTGTCTTGATCTGCTATGATTTTTCCATAGCCCCTGTTATGGTTCAAAGCAGTTCATTGCATTCATGCAAATTTATACGTTCATACAGATTTGAAAGGTTCAAGGCAGAACAGGGAATTAATTTGTGGACACCAACGACCTCACAACTTAGAGGCTCATTTCTGATGTACTTATGCTGCTCTGCAGAATGTATGTCCTAGAAAATGACCATTTTTTTAAAAGTTGGCTTTAAATAAGATTTAGAAAACTGAATAAACTTTATATTTAATATGGTGAACTGTAGACAAAAATGGCAAAACTGATAAGTGAATTAAAAAATAACTACAAAGGTAAAACAAACAAGTTTGGCAACATTTGTTGAAGGTATTGTTGAGCATTGCATGAATTAAACTTAAATAGTTTTAGTCTTTTTGAAACCAACAACAATTTGCATAAACCCATCTGCCTCTCACAAGTCATCTCAAAGAAATCAAAGAAGCCACATGGCAGCAAGCATCATTTGTAGAGTGTGCTGCCATGTCAATAAAAAAAGGGATAATGGTTGCGAGCAAAAACAGTACAAAAGAAGTGCATGTATGTCACAGAAGAACGCCAATAGCATTGTCTAATCGTTGCAATATGCTCTTCCAATGATCCACACTCATTCACGGTGCACAATGTCAGAAAGCGTGCTTGGGGTACTTGAAAGGGGGGGGGGGGGTTCTTCTATAGCAAAGCTGTAATCAAAGTGAAAGACGTGGGCAAGCCAAAGCACGGAGGTGGGGGTGGGGGGTGGAAAGAGAATTGGATGAAAAGCCAAATATGCGGCGTTAACAGTAAGGAGGCCTCTGTTGATGCGCGGCACCTTTGAAGAAGAAAGGAAAATGGAAAGTCTTTATGTGTGCATGGAGGGTGAAGGGGGGGGGGGGGGTTCACTGTATTGAGGCACATTATGTCATGGCAGTCAAAACAGTGTAGAGTTGACAGGACTGGACCCCCGCTGATACCACACTCATAAGTCTCCCCTCTCATCCCCCCCTCCCTCCCTTCCTGGCAATGGAGCATGCAGAGTGTGGGAAACAGCAGCCGAGGCACGCGCCAGATAAGATCTCGCCTCTCTGTGCCTCTCTGGAGATGCAAACAGGACCCTGTTGGCACGTATTAGCCTGCCCCCACCCCACCTCTACTTCCATAAACACTCACTAACCTTAACCCAAATGCACACACTCAGAAACACACAACCCCTTTGACCGTCCTAACCCCACGTACCCTGTACATGCTGTCATCCACTTCCCTCCTCTCTCTTGATGAAACCATGAATCCCTCAGGTTTCAGCTTTCAGTATCAAAGCCACCCGTACAGGAAAAAAATATAAACAAAATCTTTTATTTTATAGAAAACCTCTAAGAGCTGCATCAGACTCTTGTTATGCCTGTGCTGCTGAATAGTGAACTGGTTATAAAGCTGGTTAGTTCACTCCCACAATCCAAACAATGAGGGCATTTGGAGACTTCTCTATAAATCTAAACATTCCCCATTTACGATGAAGTCTTTTGAAAACCTTATGTCCTTTTTACTAAAACAATTATGTGTAAAATATTTTATCTTATTAAAAAAAGGTTTACTTGAGCCTTTTTGACTGCAATTTGACAAATTTCTCCCCTTTTAATATGATTTGTTTTTGTTGATCATTTAAGACAGTGGGGAGTATTTGTCATCAAGAGTCTCATCAAAACAAAAAACTGAGATGAGCAACTGAAAAATAAAGAGTTTCACCAACAACAAAGGAGGGTTGAGTTACATATGAGAGGAATCAGTGGTCTGCAGACCCATAATAATAATAAATATAGTAATAATAATAACAATACATTTTATTTGTACAGTATAGCGCTTTAAATGGCACACAAAGACGCTTTACAACACATCAGTAAAAGATAGTCAATAAAAACAAGAGCTAATACAGTTAAAATAAAACGTTAAGATGGCAGAATACAGATAAAAAGCAATTTTAAAAAGATGAGTTTTTAGTGATTTTTTTAAACATTGGGAGGTCAGTGCAGTCTCTGAGGAGACAACATGTAACATCTTTTGTGTCTGTCAAGTTAAACTAAGCTATTATAAAAGCTAACAGCTGTTTAACTGTTTTCCGCTGAAGCTTCTTTAAAAAGATTCAGTTGTGCTCACAGTCGGTTAACCTTCTAACACCGCAGGTTTAGCTACTGTGTTGACATTCAACTACCGTAACTCTTCAATCTCATATGGATGGGCTTTGGATGAAGCCCGTCTGCTGAACTATTTAAACATGTAGCTGTAGAGTCAGATAAGCTATTGTTGTAATATTGGGCTATATAAATAAAATTGAAATACGTTTAAGTGCTCACGAAATCAATGCTGGAAAAAGCAGGTTTTCACCAATAGGCAACACTACATTTGTAAATGGCACAAAACGCACAATGGCACAAATCAGTTTTTCTCCGTGATAGAATCAGCTGATTAACATTGATTGCGTGAGCACTTCACTAATGTAAAGTACTGCATATAAGCACAAGGCTGCTTTTTTCTGCTTCAGAATTACCTTAGTTCTATCTACGGGTGAAGAGTCAGTGCCACAGTAATATGTTGAGCCACTTTTCTGAATCAGAATCTGCTGATTAAGGGTGATGTGTAAAGGGTCAAAATGAAAAAAAGAAAAAACAAGTAAATGGTCAAAATGTTATGGTATGTCAAAGAGCAAGTGTTATTTACAGTCAGGACCATAAATATTTGGACAGAGAATTGTTTAGTGTGAAAATCCCAAATTTGTTTGCTAGTGTTTATTGATGACGTGACACAGGAGAGAAGCAGCCCAATGAATTCTGAGGTGTTCAGAGACATGCTGTCTGCGCAGATCCAGGTGAATGCAGCCAAACTGATTGGGCGGCGTTTCAAAATACAGATGGACAACGACCCAAAACATAAAGCCAAAGCAACTCAGGAGTTCATTCAAGCAAAGAAGTGGAATATTCTTGAATGGCAAGTCAGTCACCTGATCTTAACCCAGTTGAGTATCATTTCACTTGTTGAAGATTACACTTCAGACAGAAAGGCCCACAAACAAACAGCTACTGAAAGTTGCTGCAGTAAAGGCCTGGCAGAGCATTCAGAAGGAGTAAACCCAGCATCTGGTGATGTCCATAAGTTCAAGACTTCAGGCTGTCATTGCCAATAAAGGGTTTTCAACCAAATATTAGTAATGACCGTTTTGTTTTCAGTTATTTCATTTGTCTAAATACTTACGAGCCCATGAAATGAAGGGATTGTGTTTAAAAAACACTTTAGTTTTTCACATTTTTATGCAATCTTTTTGTTCAACCCATGGAATAAAAGCTGAAAGTCTGCACTTCAACGGCATCTGAGTTGTTTTATTTAAAATTCACTGTGGCAATGTACAGAAACAAAATTAGGAAGAATGGGTCTCTGTCCAAATATTTATGGTCCTGACTGTAGGTGTTGCCAGTGACATCTCTGGTGTTAAAGGGATAAAAGGTGCAAAGTGTGGCAGGTCCCTCATTATTGAAAGACATTTGCAGTTTGTTTTGTCCTATTCTTATTTAAACAGTGAAGAACAATTCTGTTTTACAGACTGACGACACCCATAACAACCGCAACTCCTTCCCTTCCCACACGCCAAATATTTACTTTTATTCAAATATGTGCCTAAACGATTGGAGAGCTTTTGGTCCTTTTTCAGTCTTAAACCGTGTTTCTGTCTGTAGTGAATTGTTTTTTGCTATGGTTTGTTTAGGTAGACTAACACTGTCACACATAATTTTCCATTATTTGAAAGGAAATGGAAAACTATTGAAAATGCCAATAAGCACTGCACCGGTATAGAAGTAAAGAAGTAAAAAAATGACTTTTTGACTCAGGTTGGATTCTGTCTTCTTTGACTTTGTTTTATTATCTTTTATAACTGAATGAATCAGTAAAAACACAGACATACATATCTGTATATACATAAGGACACAGTGTCAACAGGAAAACTTGCTTTAAAAAAAAGAGTACCGTTCTTTCAGGAGTTGGACAAATTGTTCTGGCAATATTTTCTGTTTCCTAAAAAACTAAACTTCACACAAAAAAACATATGAACATATTACAACAAAAGAAAATTTCTTGGACGAAAAATATAATTATTTGCCATTTTGTTGGTTTTTGTTCATTTTCAAAAGTACAAATAAAGAAAATACACAAGTGAAATGATTAAGAAATCCTCAATAAAGCTGTTTAGGTTTACGGAGGATCATTTGTTCAATTGGGAAATGAACCTAAATCATTTGTAGACCTTTGCTGTGCCTCCAATCTTTTGAATTGTGCTGCCTCAACAATTGGATATTTGTGGTAGAGCTGCGTAAAAACAAACTTTGCTCTTTGTGATTGCTACAGACTTCTTTCTGGACAAAAAGGGAAGCATCAGTCTGCAAGACTGCTTTAAACAACGGCAGCTTATATTAGCACCACTCATTCAGGTCCCTGGCACTTGGTTATTGATCCAATTTTTCTTTTTTTATACATTTCTTTGTGACCTTGTGGAACATCTTCAACAAAATCAAATGACTATTCAATGGTCTAAGACTTTCAAATGATTTCTAGTTAACCTTCTTTTACAAAAACTGATTTTGTTATTCTCCATCTTACCTTATAACAATCAAGGACTAGAATTTCTCTCTGAATGCCCAACAATAATCTGGCATTGGACAAGAGAAAATCTCACCAAAGCGGTGGTGTAAATGAGTAAAGGGGTAGACGGCGAGGTCATCTCTGTCACAGAGGATGAACCCCCTCCAACACTGACTCAAACCTTCTCTCAAAGCTCCAATACGGTAATTGGGTCCTCACATCAAACAGGCTTCATTAGAAGAGCTCCAGAAGCTGCTAATCTCTCGCCTTTACACACAGGGGGTAGAATGGTTTTGTGTTCTATGGTGTCTGCCTGGTCGAGCAAAACAACTTGAGAAAACATCAAAGCACTCCTCAGCCAAATCCCCCAAACCTAAAAGTTAAGTGTGTGTGTGTGTGTGTGTGTGTGTGTGTGTGTGTGTGTGTGTGTGACTGTGTGCGTCATTGCTATCACTTTATGGTGACGGTGAAAAAAGTCAGACATTTTTCTTTGCTGTCAAGTCATCTGGAAAAAAAAAGAGCACTTGGGCTGCCTCTGAAAACATCAGAAATCACTAGAAAGCGGTTGGCACTTGGCTACAATGAAGCCACTGTGATGTTCCTTCTGACACCATGGAAATGACCAATGCTACCACTCCAACGCCGACACACCGAGAGACAATCTTCTCTAAGATTTCTGGTAAATCGCCTGTCCGTCCTGGGGGAGGATCCCTCCTTCATGTGGGCACCCCTGAGGTTTCTTCGTTTTTTCCGGAATCCGTTTTTTTTTGGGAGTTTTTCCTTACCGCGAAGGGGGGTCTAAGGGCAGGGATGCCAGTATAGCTTAGTCAGTTTGTTAGTTCATTTTAGTATTTTTCTATTGAACTCTTTGTATTCGTGATCCTTTTGATTTCATGTTTTACTTCGAAGCCCATCGAGACGACTGTTGTCGTGATTTTGGGCTATACAAATAAAATTGAATTGAAATTGAATTGAAAGTCCTTTTTTTTTTCTTAGAGACAAATAAGAGGAGAACTTTGCATTTTTGTTGAGTTAAGTCATGGGAATTGCCATATGTTGAACAGTCAAGTCTCTTCACTGCCCATTTTCAAACATCTTAAACCAGTGCCAAGCTTATGGTACAACTTTACTCCAGTTTTTAGTTTATTATATATATATATATATATACATATATGTATATAAAAAAAAACGCCCCTCTCACCCTCCGCGGGTGGTTTCTCCTCCAAGCTCGGGTCCTCTACTAGAGGCCTGGGAGCTTGAGGGTCCTGCGCAGTATCTTAGCTGTTCCTAGCACTGCGCTTTTCTGGACTGAGAGGTCTGAGGTCTTTCCAGGTATCTGTTGTAGCCACTCCTCCAGCTTGGGGGTTACTGCCCCGAGTGCTCCAATTACCACAGGCACCACTGTCACCTTCACTTTCCATGCTTTCTCCAGTTCTTCTCTGAGTCCCTGGTATTTCTCCAGTTTCTCATGTTCCTTCTTCCTGATGTTCCCATCTCTTGGCACTGCCACATCCACCACAACGGCTTTCCGCTGTTCTTTATCCACCACTACAATGTCTGGTTGGTTCGCCATTACGATCCTATCAGTCTGGATCTGGAAGTCCCACAGGATCTTTGCCCTCTCATTCTCTACCACCTTCGGAGGTGTTTCCCATTTTGACCTTGGGGTTTCCAGTTCATATTCTGCACACATGTTCCTGTATATTATTCCAGCCACTTGATTGTGCCACTTGATATATATATATATATATATATATATATATATATATATATATATATATATACATACATTTTTTAAAGCAATTTTTAATTATTAACAACTTCTTTGTACATATTGAATCAAGGGGTAATGACTGTAAAACTTTACATAAAACAGGATAACAAATGATGAGAAAGAAAAAGTGGCGTGGGGATTTTGGGACAACCCAAAGAAGGCAAAGACTGGAACATTTTAACAGTTTTATTTAGGAAGCTCAGCTGATGAAGAGAAGAAACCAAGGAAGTTAGTCTCTAAAGTGTTCTGGAGAATAGATGAATCTAAGATGGGAAAAAAGTGCAGGTTAAAGAGCCACTGTGGGCTGGGTGGTGGTGAGAGGGAAATCCAATTATACGTTCAAAAAGGTAATCCAGATCCAAAAGCAAAGGTCAGAACATTTGTAAATCCACAGGTAATTTCTAAATCCAAAGTCAGAAAATCGCTCTGCAACAGAAAGGCAACAGGACAAGAGAGAATCACAGCTATGTGCACACCACCCTCGGCAACGCAAGTTCAAGCCACTACTTCCAATTAAAGGTCTAGGTAAACATGTGTAACATGCATTTCGGGCTTCGCCGTTCAAAACTTTTACATTCACGAGTAGCAAGGCAAGTTTTTAAGACTGTTTCCAGCTTTACGTACAAAACATGTGGCTTTTGAATGGCCATTGCTTGTTAAACTAGGTGGAATTTTGAACAATCAGGCATTCAGATTTGGTAGGGAAGAATGGACTTGGTTTATCTGGTGAACCCAGAAATGTTAAAAAGCCTGGCGACGTCTAATTTTTATTTTTCAAATTAAGATAAACTGGGGACATGGCCTGACATGATGGTAATCCAATCCACCATTGCAAGGACGCCAGCAATGAACTGAACCGTTTCCATTTCATGACCAAATCGTGAGATTAGCACTAACTTGACATTTTGCGGTTAGCCTCTTCCAACTGTTGGTGGCGGGCATGTACTAGTAAACAGAAAAAATATCTTTAGGCTTTAGGCTTGATTGTTTAACTGAGTTTAGATGTGAGATGATCATCATGTCATAAGACTCAGTTTTAACTGAGATTCAGCCGTCACATTGTGTGGCTGCCTCTTTTGCAAACAACGTTTCATAAATTGCTCAATGCCATCGGGGGTTCTGACTGGAAAAACAGCCTAAAATCATCAAACCTCCTTTACTGTGCCTAACAGAGATGCTAGTGCTATTAAGATTTGTTATTTGCTAAATACAGTAATGAACAATGAGGCCAAACATCTCCAAAAATGAGCTTTGTATTCCTTCGAAGTGCAAATCTGCAACAAGTGTGCCATACTTTTGCCAGTCTTTTTCAACATTCATGACATCACCACAGTCTCACAAAAACTTTACACACACACGTGCATACACACACGTAGACAAAACTCAAATATTCTTTCCCACCCATCCTTTCCTATCTTGACTGCCCTGGCTCATTAGCCCAGCTGACCTCTCCAAACTCTGACACACTCACACACGCATAAACAAAGGCATGCAGAGGATGTGCTGATAGGCAAAAGGCTGTCAGCTCTCAATTAGCAGGAAATTGCAGTGTCAAGGTAACACAAGGATGTAATGCGGAAAAGCATGGGCAGTCCATCCTATTCATTCCCTATAGGCAAAACTTGATGTCAGTCTCCCAACATCAAATGTCTGTGGATCCAGATGTTTTCATCTGTGATGAATCTCTAATAAATACGAAAAACAGCTGCTGCAAGAGTCAAGTTTCATTTCAAGTCATGCATGGAATGAAAAAATAACTGCATCTCCCACAACAACAAAGACAAAGTCTGTTTTTTTTTTGCATTTCAGTTTCTTGTCAATTTAGAAAAAGGAGAGAAACAGACACATAACTAAGTCCAGCAGCCCAAGACTAGGAAGAAGAATAGGAAGAAAACTCAACATCCCTGGAACATCTGGGTGAAAAGAAATGCCATTGCAGCAGTTATGAATGAACTAAATCAACAAATATACTGCAAGATCAATAGAAAAGGGTAAAACACACAAAGAAACCTATGGACTTGTTTGCTGCAATGCGTTGCAAGAATGTTCTTGTCCAAGCTTGTGGCAACCCCCCACCCCCTACCCCTTCACCTCCAACTATGAAATGTTACGACAATGATGCACCAGCCCCCCCAGGTGAAAACAGACATTTCAAGCATAACTGAGTCTAGTCTGAGCAAACTATGCAAGTAAAAGGCAGCCCACAGAAAGCCATCTGTACGTAAATAGCTAAAAGGAGATGGGAGGGAAAAGCAGAAAAAATAAAAATGTGTGCTATTTAAAGATTTGTTGAAAATAAAACCCTCTATTTAGATGAGGTATTTAAGTTATCTTGACTGGCTTGGTGCATCTTTTCTCTTTGTGCTAAAGTTTGGGTCAAAGTGAAATCAGCAGATTTTTTTTGTTTTTGTTTTCTAAACAAAAGGATACAGATACAATTGTAACCATATTCACATAAGTTACGTTTCAACAGCTGGACTCTAGTCCTTGAAGGCCAGTTTTGACTTCTGCGATTTACAGTTTGAAAAATATCATGAATGAAAGTTTTCCGAAGATAATCAATCATTTTGTTACTTGAAAAGAATCTATCGGATCAGAACCGGATTACAAAAACTGTAAAACTATGAAATTAATTAACTCAGCAGGGGTGGGATTATATAAATTCTCTTCTTCCCACTCCTTTTCAAGCAATAAATAAAGCTCTACTTGACTATAGGTCATGATCACTGTATTTAATTAAGCAAAATGTGATTTAAGTGACTTTTTTGTTGTGTTTTGTTTTATTTTCTGTCTTAAACTATGCATTTCAACATTTCTGTAATGAGTTTGATAAATATGTGTAAAATCTTTATTGCTTTGACTACAATGCTTGAAATAAATCAATAAATCAATAAATCAAATCAAAAATATTTGCAGAAAATGAAACATCTTTCAAATTTCTAAATAAAAATGAACTTCTTTAGAAAAAAGATCATCGTCTTAGAGATACACCAACTTAACTCAAATATACTATAGTAACTTAAATGTAGGAGATATATGGAGATATATGGCTCTGTTATTTGTAGCTTTGTAGTTTCTTGGTAGCTTTTCTCCTCAGTATTGTGTTTTGTTGTTTTTCTCTGGGTTTCCTCATTTTCCACCTGTTTTTTCCTTTGTTTATGGAGCATCCTGGATACTGGCAGCATTCCAGTGTGAGTTGGATAGGTCTTTCCGTCTTCTGTCTGTTGCCCTCGTCTGTGATGATCCCGGTCTGTTCTTAAGGTGTCCTGACAACTGACAGTTTGTGTACAATGGGATGTTTTAATGACCATAGCAGGTACGGTCTGAGTGTGTGGGTTTCCTTTAAATTATTATTTCTATGCTGCCATCCTCTTTGTTGGATCTCCATATCCAGGAATGTTATTGTGTTTTCAGTTTCTTCCTCGTTGGTGGAGTGGTGTAGAGTCAAGAGTGTTGAGATTATCAGTGAGCTCTTGTGTTTGTCCTAGTTATTTTTCATGTCACCCTTATGTCTTTTTGAGTCATTTTGGTGGTTGTTTGTTCTGTCTTCCATAAAGAAAAGGCAGAAATGGGTGGAATTTGCCACGAAACCTTAAAGAAAAGATTTGTAATCCACTATAAGGCATTGTTTGATGATCTCATCCTTTCAAAGTTTTTCTGAACAATTTCAGTGTGACATCTACCGAGGCTTAAGTATGTAAGTATCAGATAACATCATGTTTGAGGAGGATTTCCTCTTTTTGGTTTTGCGTTCTTGTGCCAGCAGATTAGAGTTTTTGCAGCAGAGTTATTATTTCCACCATTGGCTTTAATGAATTGAATTTGACCAATCCAATAATATCCACAATAGGGCACAGGGGAGCATG
Organism: Oryzias latipes; assembly: GCF_053564925.1. Taxonomy (NCBI): domain Eukaryota; kingdom Metazoa; phylum Chordata; class Actinopteri; order Beloniformes; family Adrianichthyidae; genus Oryzias; species Oryzias latipes. The sequence goes on from NC_136240.1 coordinate 15,271,191, forward strand.
GTTTTTATGGATCTTGGGTGTAGCTTTTTCCTTGGAGTTATTCTGCCCACTGACATGAAGACAACAAATGTATTTTTGTTATGCTATTAAATTTTAGCATTGGTTCTCTGTCTGCTGAGGGACACTTTTTCAAATGTTTTCCTTATGTTTTTGTGTCCAGGACAACAGTGGCTCGGTCCTCGCTTCCTTTCCTCATTGGTGGTGTTCTTTGCTGATTTTAGGATACGTATGCATAGCGTAGTTCTACTTGCTTTCCCTGATCATGAATTATGTGACTACAGAGTTCTGTTGCCAGTACATAATTTGGTGTTTTGATTTATTTGTTTATTTTTGGTGTGATGGCCAACACTTATTTCTGGAGTTTTCTTTTTTTTAGAAAAGCTCAGCTATAATTTGACAATTTACCTTTTATATATATATATATTTTTTTTTTTTTAAATTTCCAATCAATTTTAAACTTTACATGCTGTTTAATACCGCAACTTCTTGACTGTTTGTGTGATCAACATGAATCAGCTGATTCTGACACGGAGAAAAGTGGCTATGCACCAGGTAAGGCTTGATGGTTGACGAAGCAGAAAAAAACGCACTACGTGGAAGCCTGAACCGTCCGACGTGTGCTTCCGGCTGAGTGCGTTAATGCTGATAGTGCATACTTCGAAGGCTATTAACCTGTTTATACTATTGTCACTTACTTTATTTTTTCGGTTTGGATCGCTTTTTTCACAAAAAGCGGACCATTTTTTACGTGGTGCGCACGATACTGTGACAAGGTGACAACGCCTTTGCCGGCTCCGCTGGCGCGGACCTCGGGTTCGGTGGCAAAGAAAGCGATATCTATGCTGATAGTCACGATGGGTTAAATAAAGTATCAGATCAGAGAGACAGTTTACCTCATACCACTTGTTTTGTCCAGATGATGAAGCAAAAGGTTGTTTTAAAGAAGCCAGCTTGGTGATATGGAAAATTTCAGCTATGTGACCGGAACTTCTTTTTTAGGCGTGCTATTATTACTATGCATTATCACTTTTTAATGCACACCCAGCAGCCAATCAGAATTAAGTATTCACCCGGACCATTGTATAATATGTAACAAGTAATGTAAAGTGTTGCATCACAGCGCAAAGCTGCTTTTTTCTCCACCTTAGAATCAGCTGATTTATGTCAATTGCGCACTTAACTGTATAACAGTGTTTCATAGCGCAGAGCTGCTTTTCTGCATTCAGAACCTGCTGGAATAACGTTAATTGCACACACAGTTGAAGGGGTTACTGTGATTGAAGGAATGTCAAGACTAGAGCGGAATCTCTGGCATAAAAGGGTTTTAAATGTTTTTAAATGAACAAGAAGTCATTGCTGTGTTTTGATTGTTGATAGTCTCTGTTGTGTATTAGCCGTTCACTGTCTTTATTTCTGCATGTGTCTTTCCAAGTTTTTTCACAACTGTCCTTGTCATCTCCATTATGAAAGTTTTCCTTGCTTTGTTTAGATTTTTTTGTGATGGGTTGTAAAGTTGGTGGTGTGATATTCTCCTGTTGGTACTTAATTGTTTTTCTATCCTCTTTAGCCTGTAGATTGATGTAATGCAGACGTTTCCCAAACTTTGTCACAGCAGAGGAACCAAATTGTTTTCGTCTTTCATGTGCAAATGTATGCCAAAGGATATTTCATATATATGTATATAGAGGATAAAAATAACTTTCTCTGTAGACAGAACAACATTTAGGAACTCCCCCTTTGATTGGTTAATAGAACTCAGGTGTGCAGCCAGATGAAGCAGATTAAGATTCCATTCACACACATGTGGAACGGAAGGATGGATGAATGAAAAGAGGAAGGAAAGAAGAAATTTAACATTATGGTGCTCGGAAATCCATATTAAACTCCCACTCTGATCATCTTTTGATCTAATGTAAAAGCGTTCCCAGTGGTCTTTTAATTGTGATTGTGCACTTTTCAGCCAGAATTTTATAAAACCTGTGTCGTTTTCTAGGTCATAATTTCTGCAGACCAGCAGGAGTTCATTTGAAACTTGCTTTTGAGTTGTGGCTGGGACTGTTGGGATGGAGTAAACTTGCCCCCCCACTTCCACTTCATCCATCTATTTACACACTCTTCCACTAGTTTACTGCCCCTCACAACCCCAACCTAACATTACTGGTGCAACAAAAGTGGCGAGCAATATTGGAGCCATTCAGCCATATAGCTTGGAGCCAGATGAGGATGAGGGAAAAACAAAGACCTACACCAGAGAACTTGTACCTGGCCACAGTAGCGTAACCCTTGTGCTATCCTAGGCACTTTACCATTGGGAGTTGGGTCATCTAGACCCACTAGTGCACTGAACCTTTTTTCTTCAATGATTTGTGAACCTCACTGGTGTCCATGGATTACATGAAATCTTTCCACCTTTATCCACCTTTGTCATGGCAGGAATAACACGTCAATGTAAGGGTGAGGCCATTTAAGATAGCACAAGGGTTAATCCAACAGTATTTTTTGTCTACTTCACCTCGATTTAAATAAATAAATACTCAAAAATTGAATTCTAAGCTTATTTTATTATACATCTCCTCTGTAATGAGAAAAATGCCACTAGAACATCTTAAAAACACACTTTTCATTGGAGTGGGTCTTTAAACATATTTTTTGTGCATTTTAGATAGATATCCTTAATGCAGAGAATAGAGAGGGCATTTAGGATGTCTCAATAACAATATCTCTGACAGAATTTACCAAAGACATTCTAGTGAACCACAAACACCAAAATTACATGTTGCATGACAATCCCACCACACAGACGGGCTCTGAGGAAGTCTGAAAAAGTCATTAAATTAACTTCTTTGTCCTTTGGCTGCGGTAACAGGCTAAACATCGAAACAGGTGCAGGTCACTAAAACAGACGGCTGGTGTTTGGTCGCTGTCTCAGACGGATCTAAACACTGGTGCATGAGGCCAACACATGTTGAAACACACACACACACACACAGACGTGAACACAATCCTCCACAGCAACATTCTGCATGCAAACACCAAGGTGGGAGCCCTTCTTTCAGCCAGTCTGTGTCTCTCCCTCCTTCCCGTCAGTGCTGGTGCTCGGCCGGCCGCAGGGCTGTGGAATGTGTGAGAGCCATGTGTCAAATCCCCAGACTGTGGGAAAGTGCTGCTCTTTGCTGAACTCCCTCCTCCCTCCCTCTCTCTTCCCCTCCATGCCTCCCTCCGTTGCTCTCCCAGTATGTTGAGCACTCTCCAGGCGAGCGCCCTGCCCCACTCCAACCTTTTGCGAGGGTTTGCATGTGTGTTTGAGCGTGTTTATGTGCGTGCGTGCCCTGCAGCACACAGGAAGTGAGTAAAGAGCGGCTGCCAGCGGCATGGAACTGCGGCTTCCTGCAAAACAGTGTCCATGCCAACAGCAAGCAGACATTCACACAGGCAACCTCCTCAACTCCTCGTGAGGAACTGCCAAGATGTCAAAAGATGGAGAGAGAATGCTCCTTCTTCACTCTTTTGCTGTAGGTGTTTATCACTTTATCGCGTGTCCCTTGCCCTGCATCGGCTTCTTCCTCTTGAACACAAGCATTGACATCTCGCTCAGTGTGTACACTGCGTTCATCCCTTTGAGGATAAGGAGCTGCTCTCAGGGTTTCTCTGCTGCTTGCCAAAAACAACCAAATAGTTGCTTGAAATAACAAATCCAGCTACAAACTGTAAATCAGCTCATGATCAAGTACCAGCGTCCGGCTGCTCTCACATGCAAGTTTATATTCAACATGCACATAAAATCCAAGACTCACCTCCTTAAACCCCAGACTTTCAACCTGTGTGGTCACTTTTATTATTATTATTTTGTTTTATTTGTGTACATAAAATCATTTCAGTTTTAGAAGAATTTGAAGAATTTCCTAAGAATTATTTTAAACAATTTTTTGTTTTTGTTTTGTTTTTTAGCATTTTTAGTCGGATAGGCATTAATCCCAGACGTTTATTGTTTCCTGAAATCAGCGGATACCCAAGTAACTTGATGGAATATTATTCAAAGCACTTTTTGGGTAATATGGCCATTCTGATGCTATTTTAAATATTTACTTAAGAACTAACCAGTACAAAGTACAAAGTTTTAAGCAGACACTAATTCAGTTTTACCTTGTTTTGTAAGTGTGTATACAGATACTTCTTTGTAACACGGACTGAAAATAATTCTCCTTACACCTGATACATTGTAACCCTTGTGGTATCCTGGGCACTTTACCATTTGGGAGTTGGGTCATCTAGACCCACTAGACAGTGCGATGAACCTTTTTTCTTCAATGATTTGTGATCTTCACTGGTGTCCATGGATTACATGAAATCTTTCCACCTTTATCCACCTTTGTCATGGTAGGGAGAACACGTCAATGTAAGGGTGGGGTCATCTAAGATAGCACAAGGGTTAACCAGCCTACTCACATGTCAGAAAGATGTCTGTAAAGAAGCTAATGCCATACAATTTTCAACTCTCATGATTTAAACTGAAAGACAAGGAGATCCACTGTATTATATCTTTGACACTTCTGCTCTCTCGCGTTTGACTCATTGACTGTATGTGAGAACTGGACTGAGTGAGTGTGATTGTCGCCCATAGAAAATGGCTTACTTCCTGCTCCAATGAAATTAACTAAATTCAGTTACCAGCTTTTCTTAATACCAAAGGATGTCAGTAAGCTCTTATTGGCCTGAGTCTTTCTGAGTCATCATTTCCATGGCAACCACTCTCATCCATTAGGAATGAGCTTTTTGTAAGTCCACACCCGTACCACTTGAAAGTGGGCTCAGGAGAATCTGTCAAAATGTTTCGGACCAGCAGGCACCTCATACTTTCATCTAGGCATCTGATTGGCCAGTTTATAATTTGAATAACTTGCACTACAGAATAAATATCATAAAAAAAATATAGGATTAGCAAGAACATGTTGGAAATAAAGGTTGCAGAGCCAGAATGGCTGTTCTGATAAAAATAATGACAGAGTAGTACGCTGTTTCTTTCTCAATAGAAGTCTATGGGGGTTTGGCTTCTTGAAGCCGGTTGGGCAGTTCCCGTTTGAGATGCAAAGGGGGAGGGACCACTCAGTCCAGTTCTCCCATACAGTCAATGGTTTGATCCAAGCTTTTCAAATTAATACCTTATTCCGGTGGATACTTGAGGAACAATCCCTCTGTCCTTTTTGGCCTGCACCTGTTTGTTTTCTTTGGCAATTCTCTTTGTTTGACAAATGTAGAATTTTACCTCAACTTGGGGAAGAAGAAAAAAAGCCAACCTTCGTCTGCCAGAAAACTAACTACAGTATACATATTCCAGCCTACAGAGCAAACCCAAACCAACAGTTGAGAAAATGCATCATTGGTCAACATTGAGAAGTGAAGTAATGGGATCTCTCAATTTGGTCTAAAGCTTGCAAAATTAGCAGGGTTCTCTTCCTGTATGATTTTCCTTCTCCCTGCTCAGTTCTCAGTTTGGGTGATACTGCAAACAAACAGCCATTGTAACTGTGTGACATTTGCAGGCAGTGTGGTTTGTCAGATGTGAAAGTGAAGCTAACCAAATAAATGTCTGATTACTTTTGACATTCCTTGTTCAACTGAATGAACTCTACCAGACTGTCCTTGCGCCATTGTCAAGCCACTTACTTGATTTTCTCTCTTAAATCATCATCAAGCACTGAAAGAGCAGCAACAGCTACATCCATTTACCCATGTTAAATGCCAACACCTTTATTGAATAATTTGAACAGATTTATCAACAGAAGCAGTTTCCTCATGTCCTTGTAAAAAAAATATGTCTAAGTAATCCCCAACACAAACACATACAGCCATCCTGGGTCATAGACAGGCGCCAAATGCGGATCCACAACCTTTCTAAATCTTCCTTCTCCACATTAATGCACAAACTGTGCCAAATACCTCCACTGTAGTAAAATACAAACATCCCTGGGAAAAAAAGTACAAAAAAAGCCCATAGAAGAAAGTGTGTGTGTTTTTCCACTACAAGATGGGTGCAATTTATGTGAATCCGTTGAGAAGGCAAGTGGTCAAGGGCTTCACACACAATTGCACACAGACACACACGCAGTCTTGGCTCTTTTTGCTGGTTGAATAAGCAGTCTCTGTGCTATATTGGTTTGGGCCTCCCACTTCTGTGTTAGACCTGTTAGCCTGCCAGCCCTCGGTCTCATTCCCACACTCATATCTGGCTCTGTGACCAGTGCTGGGAATCCCCATCATCACAAGCAAACACGAGCACACACACACATGGTCATGTGCAAAAGAAAGTTCAATCAAAAGGTTTGACATACCCCAACCCAATATTTAACATGATAATATCTTCACAAGGCATTGTTTTAAGACAAAAAATAAACCTAAAACATCAATTTACAATAAAAATGTTGCTAATATATAGAAATAGTGCGTTGACAACTAAACCCATAGAGTACGAAATAATGTGTATGAATTATGAACTATAATCAAATAGTGATTAAAAGGGAATTATTGTGTGATATCTCAGCCATTCAAAACAGCAAAACTAACTGTGCAGTAAAACAAATTGGCACTACAGCATAGCTTCTGAAGCAAACTCCAAAGTAATATTATTGATTACTTAACAACTTGCTAGTTAATTTGTTTGTTTTCAGGTAATGCTAAGAAAATAGGAAATTGCAGAAAGGCTTCAGGCTTAATGTATCAGAGGGCAAGGAATACCAATGATGACAATTAACACAGAATGGATTACATCCCTTGTTAAAAAAATATGAGTCTGAGTAATCAAGAGCTTTTAGTTTTATGAAAACATAAATTACAACTTCTAATTACAGCATCAGTCTCTGCAGATGAGTTCACAGCATTCTTTCTAAACAACTCTATCTGCAGATATTCTTTTCCAGGAGTTAAAATGTTTCTTTCAGCAAAACCTTTGATGAGGCACAAAATGATATAATTAAGTCTCACACATTCATGCACAGAAATTGCAGTCACACACAACTGATGCCAAAAAATTCAGGAAAGAGCAGAGCACCTTTGATTTATAAATCTTTGTTTAGTCAAAGCAGAACAAGATTGACCATTTAAAAAAGTCATGGTAAAATAAAAGAACCTTTAAAGTACTTTATTACAGTAACAAGAGGTAGTTAATAAGCTAGTTGTAACTTTTTCTTTCTGCTGTAAAGCATGTCATTTTTACTTCTTGGTTGGCATTTCCTTTTGATTAACTCTTTTTTTCCCACTTCCTTTCACTGTTCCCCTCTTGATCAACATAAACAGCTTGTAGCAGGTTTTGTGAAATCCATTGAAAATCTGTGGAGATTCTCAGTTCTCCATGTCATGTTATCACTGGATTTTGCCCTTTGGGGCAACCAAACTTTGAAGGTTGATCTAGGAGACACTGCTCAACAAAAAATGTTCTTTTGGGTTTAACTGTTATTGGGGAATTCAGGGCATTAATGTGCAAACTCCTTTAGTTGTGTGAGCTGATACAACTGTCAATGATCTGAGTGGTCGGCCAGTCTTCTACAGTATTACCTGGTGGGAGTCTTGGTGTGGCTCAGCTGTAGTTTGCTGTGTTGTAGGTGTGAACGAGACCGTAGTCAACCGTCCAAAGACATAGGAGACAGCAAATGCCCCCATCTCTGTTGAGAGAAGGTTTCTCTGTGTTGACAAAGAGGGCTTCCTTCAGTCCTCTTCAAACCATCTGTTTTCTTTGTTCAGAATGTGACTATTATCGTCAAAAGGTGGAGGTGAACCGGTGAGTTTTGGTCTGATTGTGTGGATTGTGTTCTTGGATTTATTTTGTGATCAATTCTTTGGTTTTTGTCATGTTCTTGTTTTCTTCGTCAGTCACTATGTGAAGATTGGACGCTCAAATTTGGTTTTGTCAGTCATGTTTCTTGGTTTTGATTGTGTTCTGTTTTGAATTGTCCCCCTGTCTGCAGGTTATGGTTCATGACAAATGCCTGGCTTTCAGTTCTTCGTAGTCAAGTAAACTGCTTTTCCACGCTTTTGCTCCCTTGATTTTGTCATGTGTACGTTTATTTATTAAATGTTTAAGGTTTTTCCACCAAGCCTGATCTCCTACATATCGGGCCAGAGGTAATGTGGATATTTATTCTCTGTTTTCTGCCGAGTGCTGCAATATACTAAATACTCTTAGCTAATGTTCAAGTGGGTGATGGAAATCAAACATGTTATGTTCAGATTCCTGCCTTCCTTGCTTTCTACAGAACAGTCCAAAAGGTAAACAATAGTTTTTGGTGATTTCACTAGAAAACCTGAGGACTTTGTACACTGCAATAGTAGTGAGTGGAAAATTGTTTAATTCGAAGGAATTTCTTGATTTCTAACATTATGCACTTGCTTTAATTCTTAGTGCATTAGGTCTTTGGTGTTCTTATGGTTCTGGAAATCTTTGTCATTATATCGTCAATCAACAGTGGCCCAATAAAAAAGTAAAGTGGCTGAAGGTGTAAAAGGTTAATGGACTTGTGTCCCTTAGATGAAGGCTCAAAAATAATGTGGTCACTTACTTTGGCAAAGAAAATTTAATTTCAGTTTCATGTGAGTTAAGGAACCGACTTAGATTTAAATTGCATCCTTTCAGAACAACAACCTTTCTCTTGATGTACATTCCAATTTTACCCAAATGGCAAATAATACCAAGCAATGTTTAAGGACCAACCCACACCCCATCATTTGTACCAGTGTTCAAAACATGATAGAGGGTCAATTCCTCGTCACCTCTGGATGCACTCAGAATACTCCTTTATCCTCAGTGCCTGGACAGTTACCACATAGAACTGTAATGTAGTCGGGGGTGTTGCTGGCTGAGGGATGTTACTGCTTGCTCACAACACACGGTTAGATTTGTGGTGTATTCAGGACTAGTCCAGTAGATGCTGTTGGTCCTTCAGTTTCAGCTTTTGATCAGACTCGTTTACTTTTTGTCAAAAACCTATTGTTATTACAGGATCAATAGATTGTGTGTCCAGTATTGCAAAGCTTGCCCAATTAATATGATAATGCACCCCTGCAAGCTGGGTGACTAAGCATTCTGCTCTTGGAACAGAACCAGAGTGATCACCTAATCATAATCTGCCACACTTTAAAGAAAATTTTACCCTAGCTTAAATCAAATAGTGAACCATAGTGGTAGACTCTAAATTTGCAAGGATCAATAAAAGTTGAACTGTCCCACAAACAGGTTAATTTGGGAGACCAAATGCAAACAGCAGTAGGATGAGTAGCAGCAATGGTGCTGATTGCAATAATACCCCACACTTGTTTTTACTGCATATGTTCCTGATCCTATTGTAATGAAATAACTTATTTATTCAAATTTAGCAATAGATAATTAGTAAACAAACACTTGAGCTCCCTTTACACTGAGTACTAATAAAATTCAGGTATCTGGTGCATTTTTTCTTTATAAATACCTTTGTATTGTTCCAGACCTATACATTAGCCCTTAGCAAAGTTGTAAGCAAACCAAACATGACTAAAAGCATAATATCTAGGAAATAAAAAAGAAAACATTTTCAAGGTTTATTTTAACTTTTAAGTGTGTACATGACATTCTACTTTTAGCAATTTACTGTTTTGATTAGCTTCCATACAAATGTTTGTTGTTTTGATAGTTTTTCTTTGCACCAATCCACAAAAGAAGAAAAACACAAGCTGTTTCCATCTACTCCCATAACTCCTGCACTGAATCATATCACACTTATAAATAGACTAATAAAAAACAACACCAGTTTTGAGCAATTCACTTCCAAACCACAATAAATTACAGATTACTGGTTTTTATTGTTTACCCCACAGTCTTTATTTCTCAGAATTGATTTGTGCTGTAAGACATTTCTTTTACTATTAAGTTCCTTCCTTAGAAAAATCTGCAAGAAAAAAACAAATACTAATGTTAAAAATTTATTTCAGAATTAGTTGAGAGTTGACATGGTGTAAAAATGTTTGTACAGTATTTGGGAAAGTAAAATCATCAGACTGGATGAAAGGACCCTGGCATGAACAGGCTGAAACTTGAACTGCAGTTTCCAATAAAGCCCACTTAGCTTTCTTGCAAGAGCAAGTTTGGCTTTTTAGTGCTACAGAGGTCAAGTGAGGGCACATGATTTATAAGTGGTAAAGAGCTGAACACGTTCAAGCACCAGTAAATAATTTTCCAAGCTGAGTTTAAACAACATTAGATACCACTGTTAGCCATTAATTCAACATTAAATCATGACATCATAGAGATAGCTGAGATATTTCAACTTCTAAATCCCATGGGGAGGTCAGTTCATGTCAGTATGAGCAGAAACTTATTTTTTCTATGAAGCTGAGGTCATGCAGACTATGTGGCAATGAGATCAAGGAAGTAGAAGAGTTATAGCAGGTGATGCACACCACAGCTTTATATTTACAACATTGACAATTGCCAGCATGATGTCTGGTCAGTTTAAGTTCCATTTTGGAAACAGTGGAATACCAGGCTGGCAGTTATAGCTATGCAAAAGCTTCTAAGAAAAATGTTGAAGAGAATGACAAAAGAGTGAAGGCGAGGCAGCGATGAGAGGAGCAGTGCTTGAGAAGAGGCAGGAGTTTCCATAAAGGGTTAAGGGAGGAACCATGGTTTTCTTATCAGCTGCATGAGTCCTGTGTGATCTAAGTGGGCTGAAAGATGAGAGGAGGGTCTCTGTTGTGCCCTGCAAGACTGCTTTATGGCATGCTCCTGATCTCTATCAGTGTGGGAAAAGACTGGGAGGCCAAATGAAATGTGTGTGTTTATGTGCAAGTGTGTTTGAACTCCTGTTTGTTTAGGTTGTGTGCAGTTTCTGCCACTAAAGCAATCAAGAGGGCAGAGGCGTGTGTGTTTTGAGCATGTGTGGGTATCTGTGCACTTAGGTGCTGTGGAGCCTGATAAGGACTATAAACATCATTCAACAGCAGGCGGACAGGTTCACGCACACTAGACGATAAGACAGAACTTTGACCTCTCACAAGACTAACCGACCATTTAAAATCTCACACACACACGGTTAATATGAGCCTACAAAGTAAAATGTGCTGCTTCAACTACTCAAACACACACTGCTCACCAGGAGATTTAGTCATATAAATGTCCCATCACCAGATGTCTGTAAAACAGACAGATCCCTCATTAGCTGTGCCTGGTGTTGAAGCCTCCTGACAAACAGATCATTCGTGTCTGCTAGATTTAATTACTATCACTAGATTTTCAAAACAACTTTGCATTGCAACCTTCAAAAAATCTAAAGTGTTTACACGACTACAGTAACTGAGTCCTTACTGCTCTATAGATGCCAACTGAACTGAGATGTCCTGCATTTTTTTGTATCTCATACCTGCAAGCGGGTTTATAAGGTGAGAAGACCAAAGCTAAATTTGTGGCAGATTTAGTCATTGAGTCACAGATGAGTTCATATGGAAGATGCACTCTAAGGGGTCGCTGAGTAAATCATGCTCCATTTCACCAATGTATTCAGCTGTACTGACGCAACACGCCCAGACTCAGGCAGGCACCAGACTCCAAAGTTACACACTCCATCAGGGCCACAATGAGTCACCTGCACTGCCTGGTAGACAAGCGACCAGAGGCGAGGCAACGCAAGATGAGTGTGCACTCCGCATGCCTGGCTCCAGTGATATCATCATTAGGAGACAGCCAGGGCCCGGCAGTCTGATGGACGGCACACTCCTCTCCCCTCGTGATCCGGCCACCTTGCACCCAAAGTGACCATCTCTACACTACATCATAGAACAGAAAGACAAAGAAAGGGATAAAGGGGCATAAAAAAGCTGAAAGGAAGAAAATTGTGGTTAAAGAAGGTGTATAAAAAAATAAAAAGCAGGTCCTGCCCTTGTGTTGGAGCAGCCTGTGGATGCATCCTTGGGGACGTGACCTGTCCTGAATTTGGCAATCAGCAGCCATTTACAAACTGAACATTGGGTGGGTATAGGCATTAAACAACTATTACATCAACCGTACAAATGTGCTCTACTATAAAGGAGTACTTAAGGTTTTATGGCTAGCCATAACTGCAATGAAGAGCAACCGTTCATATTTCTTCCACAGACTACTGTCTGTCCAGTCATATGTCTGTCTGCACACACTGTTTAAAGGCAGATCTGGTACGTTTTTATTTGGGATAGATCCACACACCCAGCTTCAAATCTTATCCTGTAAATCCATATTTCTCACACATATGGCACAATGAAAATAATAATAATTTAAACTTTTTCAAAGAAATATCACTCCAAAATTCTAAACATTTGATCCAGCTATTAATGCCAAATTTGATCAACTTAAGCATTTGTGTATGTTGTGAAATATGAGTTTGGTAGACAGATCAATGGATATTGAGTTCCAACATTTCCAACATGATTGAAATGCAGCCAGCAGTTAGTGTGTGGGGGCAGAGACAGGTGAGGTTTAATTGCTGCAGGTGTGCGTTAGTATTTCTGCCCCTCGAGCTCTCCTTCGAAGATACATCTATGCCGGCTGCAGGGAGGTAGCTGTTTACACTTGCAAATTAAGACGTGGCAGTAGCTAAAGAGTGATGAGGTTCCTTGAGGAAAGCCAAATAAAGCTGATAAACTATTTATTCAGCCTTCAATACCTGGACAAATTGTCTTATGTATTTATGTCTTGGGATTTCTTGACAGTTGTTTTTCATAATTAGTCTTGTTAGCACAAATATAATACCAGAGAATGTGCTGAATCACCAAGGTGATGTATCAGGTCTCTAAAATAATATGTAGGGTAAAAAAAACCTTTTTTACACATAAGTTAAACCCACTTGCTTTAGAAAACAGCAATTTTGGCACCCCCCAACCCCTGTTTTGTTTCGTCTTGCTTGCATCACAACACCAAGCCGCATGACCAGACCCTCTTGCCTTCAACCGCAAGGGAAGTAAACCTCACGCTGGAGCATCGCCAGGGGGAGGCCATAAAGTAGCCGCGTGGGTCACAGGATTCAGCTCATCATCCAAATGCTCATTACTGCAGATGTTATCACACTCTAACCCCTGCCAGTCACATTACCATGACATACAAGTCAGCTGATACAGCAAAAGAGCATGATGGGGCACAATACAGAGCGGCTCGATTAAATAAATGCTCATGCTGCTACATTATTGACTCACACAGCAGTGTGTCACTGAGCTTAAGATGTGTTAATGTGTTTCACACCTTGGGGCTAAAGGCAGTGGTCTGCGTCACAGCATCCTTTTGCAAACAGTGGCACACATCTTCTCAATTGAAGCTTTGTTCATATCAGCAATGCCCTCAAGCTGCCCTGCAAGCAAAGAGTCACAGTTGTAAGCCTGACTAGAGCCATGATCTCACATTCAACATCTCCATTACCTATTAATTACTGCATCTTTTATGAACTATTATTATATTATGTTTTTGAGAGGATGTGGGATCAAATATGTAGTGTAGTTATCATTTGAGCCTGTTAACACATCAAAAATCCAGTTAGCATCTGATTTCTTAAGTTATCAGATTTTTCATGTGATTGTGTAAACAGGATAACCCTGTGTTCTAACTGAAATGCAGATTTCTCCCCAAAAAGGTGATATTTCCCATCACATATCAGAGTGTATGTTGTAGTTTTAGATCTGGAAATGTGAAGAAAATGCTGGAAAGGAAAGAACCAGGATTTCATTTTTACCCACAGAGTAAAAAGGAGCACAGTGATATCGTGTTATCTATGGTGGCCCTAAAGTGAAAATAATATCAACAAATCACTTGACGCGAAAACATTTGAAGGATCACAACGAGAATTTAAAAAGCAAAACAAAACAAAAAAAGCATCACATTTTAGAAAAAACAAAATTCCAGAAACCAAAACATGAAAAAAATATCAAAGACAGGTACTACAGGACATTACTGAATCAATGATGACATGCAGTATTACTTCATGTCAAAGAACTCAGTTGAAACGATGGATTTATGCCATCATCCAATCTGTGATGTCCCACAACCTATCTTTCCGGTTTCTTATTTCTTACTTTTTTCATTCAATTTTCTACCAGCCTGCACGCTCCTGTCATAAACATAAAATCAATAATATGCGGCTACCTGAACTTTCTAAGAACTACAATTCCATGATTATGATTGACCAAATTACGCTAGAAGCTGTTGTAAACCTGTGTCAACTACCTGTGGTCACTTTACCTTCAGAGCCTTAGGCCCCAAACAGAACAGATTTGTTTCCGTGATCTGAACCACAACCGTTTTTACTACGGAATAATGATCATTTGTATTTAGGAGATTACACTGAGCATTTAACAGTGTAAAGTAACATTTCAAAACCAGGCTTAATGTTGACAAACAGGTTTTTTTTCCCCCCAGACGGTCTTTTTATTTTGTTTTATTACTGGTCTACAAACAAGTAATTCACAGTAGTTTGGGGTAAAATGTATTTAGATGTATTTCTGTTCTATGTGAATGAATGAAAAGTAACAGATAGCAAAAATGTTCCATTAAATAGTTCGTTTTCATTATACGTGCATTATATATGTAAATAAGGGTTCACAGAATGCTGGCCAAATAGTTGGCCCGCACACATTTTCACCTAAGCAAATCTGGCCCTCTTTGCAAAAAGTTTAGACACCCCTGACAGAGTTTTTATTGGAAGATGCAGCTTGACCGCGTGTTTCCAAGGGAGATGTGAATGTAGTGTTACACTTCTCCATCTGTATTTATTTCTTATTTTAGCCTTGGGCAGTTTTTTTTTCACCTTGTATCTGACATGTGTCCTATTCCAAGTGCTGTGAAACTGACTATATTCATCCACAAAATACATCTGAAGTCCTGAAAACAAAACTTTTTGTTTCCTTTTTTCATATTGTTCATGTAAAACTGCATAAAACAAGTTAGCTATAGCTGAAGCAGATGAACCTTACACCCCCTTGTAAATGCATCCAAACCTACCTCTTCATTGAAAACCATCTTCGGGACACAAATCTGTGCCAAAAGCAAACTAAAGAGTTCTTGTTTAGAGCACAAATCAAGGCACAGTCAGGCCTTTCTCAAACAGCATCAGGAGATCAAACGACCCCCTTTGACATCCACCCATCTCAATCTGGGGTTTGCATTCTCCATTTAAACTCTCCTTAGACAAAAGAACACCGCCTCTTATTGTGCAAGTGACAGAGAGACAGAGAAAGCAGCGTGTTGACAGAGAGGATGGAGCCAGCAAACACCTCCGAGAGCAGATTGGCTCATGTCCCACATCTGCCCTTCATACTTGGGCTGCCAATGTAGCAGATCTGAAGAGGGCCGAGGTCGTTCTCAAGTGGGCTGAGGGCAAGCTGAGGTCAGTGCGCTCAAACGCAGAGCGATTATGGGTTGGAATTAAGGGAAGAGCAGCAAACATGTGAACCATGAAAACGAATCTAGTCTGGTGAGATTAGCTGTCCTCTGTGTACTGTATTTTGTTTGTACCCTTCACCCCTCTAATACAAGCTAAAATAGCTTGGTGGTGCTTTCAAAAAAGAAAAGACCTCCCTGGTAAATTAAAAAAAAGGGGGGGGGGGTCTTTTTTTTTTCCCTTATCCCATATCTTTTCTGTGGGTCAGATTGTACCACATGGGGACATTTGAATGCAAATACATGAGATCCAGCTCTGTCTGAGGCTTAAGTAGACCTTTGAAGTAGCAGTTCAGGGGGGTGCATTTTAAATCCAACTGTTACCACAAATAAGAATGTCCATTTTTCTTTCTCTATATGATTTCTTTGTTTACTTTTAAAGGCTTCAATTCTTGTGTGAAAATGAATAAATCTATAATTGACAAGACTGTTGCTTTTAACCTGATTGATTGCTCTGCCCGCTACAGCAAGATTTACAAAATCTTGTGTTCAGAATGCACCTCTTTCAAGAAAAAGAAAAATATTTTACTTCACCTTTACTGATGCCTTCCTGTTATATAGTTCTGCCTCTTAGGGATGCACCTACCGCCTAGCCTTTAAACTTAATTGCATTGTTTCTAGCAAGATTTGCACTGCAACGGTTCTTTTACATTTCTAAGAGCACTATGATCTCCAAAGTCTGTTTTTATCAAGGAATTGAAACAGTGATACCCCTAATGCAGCTTTTAGATGCAATAATGAACAGATTGGCTTTAAGGTTGTATATTAAAAACCCATTTTTTTCCACATTAAATACAATTTGTTTTTGAGGGTTTTTATATATTCATTTTTCAAACGACCCTCTGTTCATTTGCAAACCTGGAAAAGAAACATGCCACAGGACATTCAGTTAACACAGGAAGTTCTTCTTTAAGGCTGATCACTCCTCATAAGTTAAAGCACCGTCTCACAGCAGTTGTTTCTGAAGGACTCAGAGGGAAACTGGCAAATCCTGAACAGCTCAAGTTTTAAGTTTTGCTTTTATTTGTGTTTGATAGAAGTGCCTCTCTGGGAATCCTGAAGTACGGCCGCTCAACAAAACCTCCTTCTGAACTTCCGTTTACCTCAGACTTTCCTCTAATGACTTTGTGCCCCTTTCTGTTTCATGCCTCAATAAAATCTCTCTGTGATATAACAGGACTCTTTGGCTGAATTAGCATGGCCACAATAAACAGCAGACAAAGTGGTTAGACCTCTGCACCCTTCAGTCCATCAGGCCCAATCAGCAGGACAGCAGCTCTGCCTAAAGACCTACCTTTTTACATTTCTATGAAACAACTCATTAGCTAAGTAGAATTGGCTTTTTCTGACTGAATCTTGCCTTTTTGTCTAAAGACTACTCTTTGTCTTTTCTAAATGATCCCACACAAGGCACATTTTCTGGTTAAAACAATTTTACAGCCATGTCAGGTTTTTGTGAACATCCTGTAGTTTTATTTAAAAAGCTATCATTCCAGACGCCATAAACTCATTAACTAGATGTTAAGGGTAATTGTCTAACTGTATATATGTGCAGGGAACCGTGTGGATCACCACCCTTAGGTGGAACAGATGGCTTATTTGGGAATCCCCTTGCATTTGAAAACCTGGTCATAAATGTGTCTTTGTAAGTGAATAAAAACTTTTCAAATGATGTTTGTGTTTTTAGGGTGTCTGCGGGTTTACAGTAGCCTGCTGGGGGGTAAAGTCACATGATGTCCTGGGTGAATTAACAAGGCCAGCTGTGATACCACCTGAAAGGGACGCGGGGGCAGACAAAAGAAGAGACCTGTGCACCCCAAAAAGACAAAAGAGACAGAGACAAGAGGCTGATACCACACAATCATCCGGCTTCCACAATGGGCAAGCTCCTCTAACAAGCAGGATCAGGTGGATCTGCAAGCAGCTAAGCCAGCTGAGGCCACAGGCCTTAGTGCAAGCCATTAATTCCACCATCCTTAACACACCATTAATTTCACTCAGATGAAAGGTTTCCAGATAAGACGGAGGAGGATTTTTAGACAAAACTTTAAAACTGAGGCAACAGAAGCTGTGCTGTATAGAGCACATGTCCTGGCAAAGAGGTAAGAAGAGAAAACACTAATAAGAAAGAAATGAAAGGGTACAAGTGTTTGGGCCAAAAAAAGAAAAATTAAAAGTAAACATCAAACTTGATCAGTGTTTACTACTGGCTTTTATCTAGATATGCATGACAGTCTAGCATAAGTACCTGGAATGTCTACGTTAACTTTCTTTTCTTTTTTGAGAACACAATCAGAATTTGAATGTTATTAAAGTCCCAACAAAAACCATGAAACTTAAATGTGACTAAGCCAAATAATGAGCCCCTGCTGATCTTTTTGTTTAAACTGAAGAAGCCAAGCTAATGCTGACCTGGGTTTAAATTGGCCTCAAAAGTAGCCAAACCATGGAGGAAAAAGAAAACACCAGCTGGAATCCAACGAAGCTCTGAAGTTGCAGAACTCATCTACTTCTAATCAGAGGCTATGGCACCAGATTAGATCCCTGGAGTGCGGACATCCTCCCGACTCCCCCTTGTCTTGTGCCCTAATGACACCCTGCTGGGTACTCCAATTCTGTCTATGGCAAGTTTGCCCCATCCCCCTTTTAAGGACATCTGACTCAACACAAAGAACCCTGTCGGACATGTAGTTTTAGGTTTATCTGGTTGTAACTTGTACAAACTTAGATGTATGGATTTACTTTTTGCTGCGCTGAGGTGCTCTGATCACAGTGACTAATGACGGTTGTAGTTTTTAGCATATTTTAAATGGCAGCTTTACCTTACACCCTCTGACTACAGTGACTTTTATTTTAAAGATCCACTCAAAAATTGTAATTTTGGTGATTCTAATATGTTCTTGTGGCTTTTTTCTCACGATGGAGGACTGCATTTCTGAATATTTCTTTATTAAAAATAATAATATTGGATTAGATTTATCTGCGCTTTTTTTGTTGCTCAAAGCGCTTGCGTGTCCATTATTCATTCACCCCTCATTCATACTTATTGATGGTAACTTCAGCTGCCCTGAGGCAGACTGACAGAAAAAAGCTAGGTCTTTCAAATTGTTGTGAATCAGGAGCATGCCTTTTAAAAAAACTTGTAGTTGTAACATAAAATCTGCATTGGGCAGGGTACCAGCTCCCTACTCCTCTCCATTCTGATGCATATACTGGCAGACAAATAGATCCATGTACTTTTTTGATTTCCTCGTCTGAGCTGGCATCTGACTGAAAACTGTATGGCTGAATAGCTCAATTATTGCTAGCCATTTTTGTTGCACCTCTAATTTTATTGGTTGTGAGGGGCTGTATGCTATTGGGAGAAATTGTAAACAAATGGATGATGGGGAAATGAAGGCGGGCTCACTCTGCACTATCTGTCCCGCCCACAACTCAGTAAATTTTTAAACAAACTACTGCTACTCTGCTGAAGCTGTCATGGCTAGCGGGACAAAACCGACCCAGACGCTGGAACCTGGAAGGAGACACAGGCGAGGTTTGAGGTGAGTAGTAAAGGTTTTAATTTTCAGATCGTGGTTCAATAGGCGAAGCAGAGTAATCCGAGGCGATCCCACGACGAGGATGGAGGATAGCGTTGGCTCGTGATGTTACTGGTGGATTCGACCGTGGATCGTGGCGAAACAGGAGTATCGGCAGAGGCTTGTGGTCGACTGGAGAATTCGGCAGAGGTTCGTGGCTTGACAGGAGGTAATGACGAGACTGGAGTCCGGAAGTGCAGCAGACTCAGGCGACCACTCATGGTAATGGATTCCTGGAGACAAGGTAAGAGCGAGACTTTAGGCAGAGGCTTGGAAAAAATAACTAAGAACGTGAAGACCATGCTATGCACCATCAGGGGCAACGAACTGGCGATGAATGCTGGTCCAGGATCTCCTTAAGAAGGCAGGCAGGTGATGAGTTGGGTGGTCGCAGCTGTGTCGCATCAGGAGCCAAGCAAAGAGGGGAAGGGGAGGAGAACTGACAGAGGCACCGTGACAGAAGCCATGTCCTAGAAAATGATATAGGTTTTTTGATTTTTCCTAAAAATGCTATAATCCTAATTAAAAGACCACTGGGAACAGTATTACAATAGATCAAAAGATGATTGGAGTGAGACTTTAAGAGGTACAGTGGTCAGTCTCTGCACAACTTATTTAAGACTTTAAAAAGTTTAATAAAACGGTCTTCTAATTTAATAAGAATTAAGTAAAAAAAACAAAGATTGACGCTTCAAGCAATTAAGTTCTAAAGGTAAAATAATGATCTTGATGTTTATGTTTTCAGGTCAATCAAATGTCATTGTTTTTGTTAAAGTAGTTAGACATAATAATAAAAATGTGAATCTAATTAACCTCTGCTAGACTGAATGTTTGATATTTTCCCTAAACCAGTAATTGTGCCAGTGAGAAATTCCAGATTATTCTTTTGTCACAAACTCAAAAGCTCAAAATAATACTAATGCGTCCCATAGGATGGTCATGCAATCTAACAGCTGTGATATTTCATAATATTTGAACAACAATGTCTAAAATGTAACTTCCTTCCTCATTGAACATTCTCACGTGATGTACTTTCATCCATCTCCATATGCTGGCTAACATGAAGGCTGACAACATCTCAATTGTGGGTTGGAATGAAGAAGAAAGCTTTGACCCAGGTTTAGTAGATGACTGATGCCCCACAACCAATCAATTTGCTAGTAAGGGTTAAAGATAAGAAACTGGACCTACTGGTCAGATAAAGCCCTTGACCTCCTACCTATCCATCTCTGTCATCTTCTCCTGCTGAACATTTAGAGTTAGATTCTTTCATTACATTTTGCTCCTCTGACAAAGCAGGCAGATGCTGCCATCATTTTTTCGACATTGGCCCGGTGGCACAGAGCGCCACACCCACTTCCCGCTCTCTTCCTCTGTCTTTGACATCCAGGCCCAACGCCAAAGACTCAAGAGGACTTTGAACCATCTAGTGCCTTTCAGTGTGACAGGACCTTGACTATGCTTCTCTAAAGATGAGTAATGGGATCTACTGGCCCACAGACAAAGCCACTTTAATGACAAAATGGAGTTCTTTTTTTTTTTTAAAGTGAATGGTCAGTTTTATTAAACTTGAGTCAACATCAGAAAATCTGTCTCTTTTTGAACCAGTCGATAAGAAAAAACCTCAAATAAAAAGCTCTAAGAAAAACAGATACATTTATATTCAGATTTAAAAATAAAATGTTATTAAGATTCATATTGACATAACATGACTCTGAACATTTTTCTTTCTTGATAATTTGACATGCAAGTTAAAAGCCTGGCCTTCACAGAGAAAAAGGCAGAGGTCTGCAACCAGAAGCTCCAAACCACATTTCTGAATAAAAAATATATAATTAGCAGGAGAATTAGGAGGATTCAGTTAGCATTAATTAACATTAAATTAATTGTAGTTAATTTTACATTTAAAATACTGCTGCTGACATAATCCTTGTCATGAGTGTTTCAGAATGCACACTTGTCAGATGCTGAGAAACTTTGCTTATTATTAGAACAAGTTTAAAGTGTTTTCTTATGTTCTGCTGCATTGCAGATTCTAGCTATTGCCCAAAGTGAAACTGTTCTAAAAATTATAAATTCATTTACATATTTTTTTCTTGTAGATCTTAAGCAAATGTTCTATATTGGAATTACTGGTAGCACAGCAAAAAAAGAAATGGGTCTTATTTCAAAGTTCAAGTGCTATGCTAAAAAAATTTCTAGGTTTTTTTTGTGCAAATACATTGTTTATTCATAGAATAATGTTAACAAAAAAAAACATACTCTGTTGTATTTATCTGAAAGTAGCAGTTCATAGCTTGGTGCTGAAGGTGGCAGACTCCTAGAACATGGATTAAACATCAAAAAAGATTTGGTCTGGCCAGTTAAGAGTCACCTGGTGTGAGAAACAAAAATAACAGGGTCAAACAGAATAAAGGTTAAACATCCAAACCCACCAACACCCAGCAAAGACCAAACGTGATTATAAATCACTTAGGAAAATAAGTGAGACAGAACTTATGTGTATGCTCTTTCCATTTCATGTTTTACTTTAAAGAAAAAGCAATCCTGAGAAATTTCAGTATAAAGCCAGAGCTGCCATCTTTCACACACTGAAAGTGAGACTTGCGCAATTCACACTTCTCTCATACTCTCACTCTACATATCCGTTTTCTCAAGCCATGAAAATCTGAAACAAAACTGATGTTGTTGTGGTGTAAGAGGAGAAAACTTACGCACACATCACAACACACAGAACAGCAACAGCAGGGTTTTGAAACCTCAAAGTGGAAAAGCTCCCTACTTTGTTTCATTTAATAAAAAAATGATCCAAGACTAAAAGAAATTCAACACGCACACCAACTAGAGTTTTAAATTTCATATTATTTTATTAACTCTATTCAATGCCTATACCATTTCAGTTTTACTCCTTCCATATCAAGGGCAAATTAAAGGCATGCAAAAGGGGCTCCAAACATTTTTGGATCTACTGCAAAATCGTTCCCAGTGGTCTTTTAATCATAGTTGGTAAGAATTAAAAATATTTTTAGCCAAAATCCAACAACCTGTGTCAATTTTTAGGACATAGTTTCTGCAGAGCAGCAGGAGTTCATTAAAAATTCCCTTCTGAGTTTGGGGCAGAACCATTGGCGGGGCGCATTTCCCATCATCCCTTAGTTTATATCCTCTCCAGCTAGGTTATAGCCCCTCACAATCCCTACCTG
The DNA here is from genome assembly GCF_053564925.1 of Oryzias latipes. Classification (NCBI taxonomy): domain Eukaryota; kingdom Metazoa; phylum Chordata; class Actinopteri; order Beloniformes; family Adrianichthyidae; genus Oryzias; species Oryzias latipes. The sequence goes on from NC_136240.1 coordinate 15,293,390, forward strand.
ACATTAGCCGTTAAACAAAAATGGTGAGCAATATCGGAGCCATCCAGCTGTACACTTTTCAGCCAGATGCCAGTTCAGGCAAGGAAACAAAGACGTTTTGGTCTGTAAGTGGATGCATGGAGTGGACATACTCTGTATGTGGAGTGGAGCAGGGAGCTTACGGTCTGCCTATTGTAGTTTGTACATAACTACAAGCTTTGTCAAACTGCATTTTTTTGTCTGGTTCTGATTCACATTGATTTGAATAAAGAAATACTCAAATCCAGTTTAAATCTTAATATTTCTTTAGATATGTCAATCATGACAAAAATGCTACAACAAAGTGTTAAAAAACACCAAAAACAATTTTATTTTGGAGTGAGTCTTTAGGAAAGTCAAATACTGATGTATTTGTCAAAAATGTGTCTGCCAATGAGATACCATTTACTTTAAATGTTTGAATGATAATTGCATAATAACAGATATGATCTTTGTTGTTGCACCAATGATTTGTAAGACAATGACAACACATCTGCCTCCGCTGTAACGCAGCAGCTTTAGTACTATGATGCTAGTTATATTCTCAAAAATCAATATATAGGCAAATGGGGGGAAAAAAAAGTAAATTTCACTTGGATTTACTAAATTTCCTACTTACATTATTTTATTTTTGTTATCATTATGGGAGGAAAACACTTACATTAACAAAAGAAAGCATTTGCTTAAGTTGCCCACACATTTGTGTGAGCTGATAGTTTACCTCTGCAGGGTGTGGATGGTGCTCATTGAGTGGACTTGGAGGGGGTCTTTCAGGTGTATTTGTTGGTGATGGGAGGTGGGGTGCACACTTGTATGGCTGCTGTTTAAATGGAGCTAAGCAGGAAAATCCGTGACACACCTTTTCTCTTGATTGTCAAATAGCAGTTTTGGCTTCACACCGTTAGCGTCCTGCAGAGTCTTTTTTGGACTTGTGGAAAGTTTGCAATTATGCAACCAGTGTTAGTCTCCGTGCATCCTAAAATACCCTTGTGGTGACAGTGGAGGAAATGGCAACAGAGTTATGGTCTGACAAGCGAAAAGTGTTACTCAAAGTGAACATAAAACAAAGTTAATGTATTTAAGAGTGTTTAAGCATTAATAAAAACCCATTCTGGCACCCAGTTACTTGGCTGAACCTCAGTAAAAAACTATTTTTGGGGTTCCCATGAGTTCTAAATTATTAAGAGACCTTAAACTTTAAAACGACAGTAATGAGAAAACACAAAAAAACATCTGTGACAATATAAAAGGGGTAACTTTCTTTCAGTTTATAGGCACAGAAGCCAGTTTTGGGTGCTATGGTCAGCAATGGCCATTGGAGTGGTCAGCGTGGAAAATTTTGTGTGCTCCATCATTCTGATGGCTGTGTCCAATTGCTTTATGCCCGAGCAGCAGGTAGCCCTGGCGGAAGGGGTCGTGGCTCCAAATGGCCCCGCACCATTGGCCCAAGGGCTCCGGCCAAGGTTCATGGGTCAGGGCCTCGTACGGACCCGGGCTTGGCTCCTGGCCAATGGCTGGAGCTGGTCAGCAGTGGGGAGCAGAAATGGTCGGACAAATGATTTATAGAGTTGCTAGCAGGCAAGAATGCCAAAAGGGCTGCATCCAAATCTGGTCATTTTTTCTTTGGACTCTCAAAAGGCACAATATGTTCGTTTTTTGCTGAGCCAACAGCTCGATTATTTGATGTGAATGTTCAGCTTTTAAAGACTTTTTGTTCATTATTGTCAGATCTAATTCATTTTCATTTTTTTTTTTAAATTTCCCTAAAGGATCCTTGACATCTTTCCCATCTAAAAGTTTGTTTTGTACACTGTGAAACATACCTTTGATTACAATCTTGCTCCAAACTTCATTACTTTCTAACATTCTCAAGTTCTTTTACCACTACTCTTCAAAAACACATTTAGAGTCTGGAAGGTGGTATTGTTATGGCAGACATGAAAGCTTAGATTGCCAATGAGGGGCATTTTTTTTTATTCCCGTCAGGCTATTGTGAACAGATGAACTTCATATCTCTGACTAATCGAATATGGTTTGCACTTTTTGCTGTGGAGTTTTTTTGGAGCTGGCGAGATGATGCAAACAAATTTAATTCTGTAAAACAATCCCACTGATATGTAAATGACAGAATATTCCAATATTCTGGGTTGATTTGATATTTTCCACCAAACCAATACATTTTCATTAAAGAGCCTGCTTCGTCAGTTTTAAAAAATGACAAAATGATAGGCTCAGACCTCCATAAATGCTCAGTTTTAACATTTAACTAAGATGAAAGCAGCTGGTCAAAACTTTACATGAAGCCAACCTTGACAAGAAGAAACTACACAAGTCTATATGGTCACAGAGACCAACTATTAGACATTTCCCACATTCAAGAAGCCATAAACCATCCTGTGGCCAGCGGAATGGCCCAGCATGTGGTTTACTTTTGGGGGACACGCTTAAAGGTCAGGCGACAATCCACAGGAGTCTCTGGACTTATTCTCTGAGCAGAGTCACCAGCTGCCAGTAGAACGTGGGTGGACAGTTTGTCTCCACTGACCTGCAGAGCTGTGAGGCCTATGGCCACGAAACCTTACTGCCCTTTCAGCTAATTGTTTGTGGGTTGCTTTTAAAGTTATTGGCAGTCTTGATGATATACTGCTTCCATTGTTCTCCTCATGCTTTTGTTGAAAAAAAGCATTAACCATGGGTCATGCTTTGCCGCTCTTTCGCTCCGTGACTGACTGGGGGCCAGAGAGCAGTGTGATGCCCAGCGGGAGCAGCCTTATCATGGGCAAGAGTGTGGCTCCTTACAGGTGCCACAGCACTTCTCTTAGCAACGCCCTGCAGTTCAAAATTTGTTGCTCCCCTGTGGGTGCCTTTCTGAAAGTGTCAGCTGTGAGGCCCCTGATGGGAGATTTGTTGATATGATAACTCGATTAAACTCCGGGATGGATGACAAGGTGACAGCAAGCAAGTCTGTAGCTCGCAGGGAGGTAAAGACTCTCCTCCTTAACCTCTCCTCAGGAGACCAGCATTTTGAATGATCCGGGCATGTTGCTCCCAAAAGCCCTGGCTGAGCCTGCTGTTAGAAGACTCCCAAGCTCAACAACAGTTCTCTAACCCCAAAGAAACACAGTCCTGTTCATAATTAGAGTATAGCCACAATGTTAGGAAAGAAGACAAAAGAAAAGCTCTAATTAAGAACACTGACTGAAAGTTCTCTTTATGTAGAGCTATTCCTTTCTCTCAGGCAATGTCTTTTCCAAACTGGCCTGATTCCATTTGCCAATTAACACTAAAGTTGCCTGATGTTAACCTTAGGTTGGCATTAGATATCACCATGAAGGTTTAGCCGGAGTTAATGAAAAAGTTATAGACTCAGAAGATTGGTAATTAATTTTAAGCCATCAAAGTGTTGCTTTTTTTGATTGCTGAGTGAGGGATATGGAACTGATCCCAGGTACTCAAACCGGTATCATTAAGTAAGGAGTCTTGTCTTCTCACTGATGTCGAAATGGGCTGCATTATAACCTCTTTTTTTCCTCTGAGTTAAGTTGAAGATTCAGAGTGGATTTATTTCAAAAGGACTGTTCCCCCTCTGTGAGACCTGAAAAAGCTCAGGCAGATCTGCTCAGGTGTAACAGGGTCAATGGGAAACCACCAGAGAGTTAATTAGAGATAAATTGTATGCTAATGGAAAAGGTCTGTCTTCATTCAAACACATGCAAATTTTAAATCTATTTGCCAACAGTTCCTTTAAAAGGAAATATGTGTTTTTCATTTTCAAGCATCAGGTATAACAAATATTTTTTTATCATTACATATAAAGCCTTTGCCCTTTCCTACAAGTCCCACTCCAATCATCTTTTAAACTATTTTAAAAGCGTTCCCAATGGTCTTAATTGTTGTTGCATTGTTTTTAATCAAAATCCAAAAAACCTGTGTCGTTTTTTAAGACATTTTCTGCAGTGCCCAGGAGTTTATTAGAATTTGCCTTCAAATTGTTGGCAGGACTATTAGCCTGGGGTAAGCCTGAGCCAATTTCCCATCATCCCCTACACCCTCACAACCCCAACCTAACATTACCAGTGCAACGAAAATGGTGAGCAGTATTAGAGCTACCCAGCTATATGGGTATGAGCTAGATACCGGCTCAGACGAGGAAAACAAACACATGGAGATCTACAAGTGGATGCATCGGAATGGAGAGGAGCAGGGAGCTTTTCTTCCCAATGGCATTGTTGTCCTGCTCTTGATTTACAACAATTTGAATTTAAAAATTACACGGAAATGCAATTTCAAGCTTAATTTTCTTATAAATGTCCTGTATCATGGGAAAAATGCTACAAGAATATGTTAAAAACACTAAAAACTCCTCATTCATTGTAGAAGAAGTAGCATTGGTACACTCTTTTAGGTAGACCTTCCCAGACCTGCGATTTTAGATTTATAGAGGGTGTTATGTGATGACCTTTCTTGTCTTTTTAGAGGTTTTTTTCCAACTCCGGGTTTCCCAGCCTGCCCCAGAAGCACCTGATTGAGGAGGGTTTAAAGGCCCCTTTTGGCTCCTCCCTTCCCTTCTCCCATATGGCTAGCAGCCACACCAGCAGAATGACTTATGCTTGTCACAGCAGTCTTTTCCCTCCCCAGACATTTGTTGTTAGCGATTCCAAGTTAGTGGGAATAAAACTGTTTGTTTTGTACCCTGAGAACTTGGTTGAGTCTTTTATGTTGCACCCATCAAGCCTGGATGTAACAGAGAGTTTGTGCTGACAGTTTACTTGTTTTCAAATCTTTTGAAGAAGACTGTTGGCATGAATTATCCTGAAGAACAATCATCCTTCTTGCACCCAAAAAGATCAACTTACGTTGATTATTAAAAGGAAGTAAGCTTTGTCATGTAATTTCCTCAAAAATCTGTAATGTTTCCATCTAATAAGGGAGCATGCAAAGTAACTGCCAGCTTTTTAATTCACATGCTCTTCTAGTCTACAACTAACTTCCAGTCTGCTGCTCCACTCACTGATACACTGTGGAGTAAAATGTCACCTTTAGATTCTTAGGAAAAGCTTTGTCTTTATGTTTGTTTAGAGAGGAAGCTGTGACTATCCCAAGGTACCAATTCATCGCTGACATACTACAGTATAACTATTTCTGCACGTCCAAATGTTAACGTTCAAAAATGAAAGGATTTTAAGCCTTTTTTTTTTTTTTTTTTTACAAGGCAGCTTGGAACGCCAAGCCAATTAGTCAAGCAGTGCTGTAGCATTTACTTCCTTCTGTAGTTTTATCTTCGTTTTTGTATTGTGACCGGTTTCACCTCTGGCCAATTTCCCATTAGACAAAGATACGCCAGTGAAAAACAAAGATTTAAAAAAAGGGGAGGAGTTAATCGCAAGTTTGTCCTATTGAAAGACTTTTTTTGGACTGGACAGACTGCATGCTACACTGTTAAAATAGACTAATGTGCACCATAGAAAAGTGGTAAACGAGTATCAAGAAGAAAGAAATAGACAAAGAAAAGACGATGGCTGTGTCCGAATTACCGCCCTAACCCCTAACTACTAAAACCCTATATAGTGCGGCACTATATAGTTCTCTATATAGTTCTCTGAATTTTCAAAGCAATTCGGACACCCGTGCTCACTAGTTTTCTCTTTCGGGTGTTTTCAAATGGCGCTCCGCACGAAAACAAAGTGGCGCATTACCGCCACCACCTGGTCTGGAGGGGAACTACTTCTATTTAACGCCGAGAATGCCACCCATTTGTCAAAGTAAAAATATAATAAATATAAACATTTTATGATGACTATTTATGAATCTGCCGTGTTCTGATCATGGAAAACGTGGCTGATTTATAAATAATAAAATTACAAACACATTGGTGTAGCTTTTATGTATTAGTTGATAAATAAACCCTCAAGTCATTAGTCCATGGCAATATTTATTTTTGTGCCGCTGAACGATTTACGGGCTCTTGCGAGGAAGCATTTTTTTTCTGTAGTTTTATCTTCTACGTTACTGAAAATAGCTTTATATATGAATCTGTCCGTGTTCCTGGCAATGATTCAACCGTTTTTCGTGAGATCAAACCAGAAACGAGCAGATATGCAGCATCACAGGACAGCAAGGAGGAGAAGCAGACGTCTCAGAAGATTTCCTCTGGAAGCCCTGGCCAGACATGAACAACTTGTGAGTTAAACTTAAAGTTTTTTTATTAGTTCAATTTAAGCATTTGTTTCTAATTGTGCTCAAGGTTACACAGTCTGCTGGGTAAGACTTTAACATTCTTTTTCAACACTGGACTATGAACTGTATAGTCTAACTACATGAAACACTTGTGAGATCAAAGTTTAGTATTTTTTATTCAGAGTCAATCCATATCACTTGTTTAAAACAAAAATACTTTAATTTTTAAATATTTATATAAAAATCCAAAAACCCAGCCAAAAAAAAAAACACGAGATTTTCCAGCATTTATAAATACGTCATAAACTAAAATGTAAGACATTAGAATAAAATGTAACATTCAAAAAAATCAGATTTAATTTTCTCAATGAAATAATTATTTTTCTATTTTACAGGGTCTTCCACGTCTCTACTGCTTTGCCAACATAAAGGTGTCTGTCGTGGCCCTTCACGCTGACGGTCAGTCCCACGCAAGACCAGACCGGCAGACCCGCAGATCGGTTGACCCGCAGGACCATTGAGCATCTGGTAGAGCAGCTTCGGGTTCCTCACACTCTGGGGGGTGTACAGGAGACTGAGGTCCTGGTGTTTCTTTTCTGGCTGGCGTGTGGCACATCTTACGGTGTGGTAACCAGAGCCTTCGACATGCCCCGGTCCACTGTAAGTGACGTTGTCCACAGGACGGCAGACCGCATCCTCCAGCTGATGAGCAGGGTCACCCAGCATCCAGTGGGAATGAACTGCCATTAGTCAACTCTGGTTTTTTAGCAGCTCGCTGAGTCTTCCACCTTCCAAAAGGTCGTAGGGAGCATTGATGGCTGCCACATAAGAATAAAGGTCCTAAAAGAAAATGCAGCTTGTTATTTTAACAGGAAGCTTTTTTATTCCATTCAACTGCAGGCTGTATGTGACTAATGCCAAATTTAGAGATATTTTTGTTGGGAATCAAGGATCAGTCCACAGTTCACAGGTTCTACGTAAAAAGCCCAATTTATGTAAATAAAACATTACCCACCTGAAGGATCCTTTTGGGTGATGGTGGGTATCCCTCATTGCACATCCCATCACGCTGCTGACACCCTACAGGGAACCCGTGAGGAATGCGGTTCAGGCCCGTTACAACCAGCACCACGCCAAGACATGCTCTGTGGTGGAGAGAGGATTTGGCATTATGAAGATGAGGAGGAGAGCAATACTTCTGGCGGCACTGGAAGTAAAACCAACCTTTGCAATGAAAATCATTGCCTGCAGTTCAGTTCTGCACAATCTGTGCATCAGGGAAGGGGACTGCTGGGAGCCACAGATGTTGTATTTCACTCAATGGCAGACATTCATCCTCAACTTTGTGTGTGAACGTGCATTATGTTGAGATAAAGGGGTTCTTACATAAACAAAATAAAATAACAAAGTATTTTTATGTTATTTATTTGAACATTAGTCAATGAACAAGCAGATAATGTGCTCATGTTACCTGAGATTAGACAGATTAAAGTCATATTTAGTTTGTTGATATACATCTTTATTTTTGTAAATTTTAAACCCAGAATCACATATGAAAACTAAAAGGACTAATAGGGGCATCCAAGTAAACTGTTTGATCCTTTTTCCACTTAGACCGCACTGCTCTGCAGCACTCCATCAGACAAGCTGCACTGTGATCATTTCAACACAAACTGGTTCCACATAAGGATGAAAGGAGCTCTCATCACCCTCCTACCTCTCACTGCCACACTTGCAGGTGTTTTCACACACAGACTCTCACAGTTACTACACTTTTACTAGTTTGTCGTGTTTGACGCAAGAAGGATGTAGTCAGTTAGCTGTAGTCTGTTAAGAGACAAGATTAATCTAAATATTGTTTGCTGACAAGCTTGCATAGAAGAGCTGACACATATACTGAGGTTTGGACTAAAACTTTGATTTTGTAATGAAATATAATGATCCAAATATGAAAGCCTAACAGGCTGAAAACCGATATTGGCTTGGACGACATCAACTAGCTGCAGCTGCAGTGCAACAGGAACGTAACTGATTAAATCTAATTTGTGGTGGGAACTGCTGAAATTAGGCACAGTACAGACAGACATGGACATGTGTGCAGCATGCACAGTCCCAAAGATTTTGTTCTATGACAATGAACTGCCATTGTGGCCTTTGAAAATTTTTGACAACTCTATTAGGTGTTGATGGAAGTCTTACGACTCATTTGACAATAGCTTTTTTATTGTGACAATACAAGACAGTTGTAATTAAGTTACGATAAATTCTTTCTTCAAACAAGTCAACAACCGTTGGCTCCGTTGGTTGTAAACAGGCCAAACGGACTGAAAAGCCTGCCATCTGGACAGTATAAAAAAAGAATAGCAGATAGGAAGAACTGTGAAAGACAAGATGAGATCTGATAGTAAAATTGCACATCTGTTGACAAAGTAAGACCTATCAGCCTTGGAGGAAGCTGCAGAAAGTTGTTTCCTTACCCAAAAATTAAGCTTTCTGTCATGGTGCCTCTGTCAGCTCTCCTCCCCCTCCCCTCTCTGCTTGGCTCCTGATTCATCTCAGCTGTGTCCACTCACCTCATCAACCACCAGACCTTCATAAGGAGATCTAGGACCAGCATTCATCACCAGTTTGTTGCCCCTGATGGTGCCTAGTCTGGTCTCATGTTAGTTCTAGTCCATGTGTTCATGCTCTCCTAATATTGCTTATGCCTCGCCTTCAGGACTTTCATGCCACGAGTGGACACCTGAGCCTCCTGTTTACCAGAGCCGAAGAACCTCACAGAACTCCAAGAACCCTCAAGCCACGCCACGAGCCAACTCAGACCTCCAGCCACGCCACGAGCCATAGCAACCTCCAGCAACGTGGCCTGTCGCTCTCCAGCCCTCACTCACGTCAAGATCTCAAGAAACTCAGTAACATTAAAACTATTACTTGCCATCTACTCAGCTGTGTTTTCCTTCAGGGTTCCAGCGCCTGGGTCTGCCTCGCCTATAGCTTGTCATGACACTTTCATTTACACACATGTAATTTTTCTATTTTACAAAGAATCCTTTTTTTAAAGTTCCAAAAAGTTAATTTCTTTTGACTGGACATTACGTTTATTCAGATTTTCTACATTACTTCTGTAATGTAGATGTTAAATGTCGCTGACTAAAAATAAAATTTTAAACCACAGATCAAAGTGGCTTAAACGCAAAACTAGGATGGTCGTCAATGGCTTGAAGAAACTCCAAACGCATCTGGCAATATATTATGGTTACATCTGAACCAATAAACAGGTGATTTTAAAGCTGAAAAGAAGAGAAGATTCCTGGCATGCTAAAAGCAGTTGGGATGCAGCTACAGTGGATGAACCTGATATTTGACATTTTAAACTGTTAATTTAATAAAGCTGCTGAGGTCCTGAACTCTGCACAGTCACATCTGCAGACATTGGATTGCAGGAAATCCCACCGGGTAAGTGTGAAAAGTCTTTTTAAATTGAATTTACAATGGTTGAAAATTAGATTATACTCTTCCAATAATTTGAATTTTCATACTAATCCAAAAATTGCCAAACCCTTAACCAGCAGAGGTTCCAGCTCATAGTGGCTGCGTTAATTGCTGATGAAGATCATGGAAAACATCACAGCTAGAAATCCAGGAAAGACAGTATGGCAAATTAATGGTTTTACTAAACTTTGTATTGCTGAGGACAAAAATTTCACCAAATCCAGAGTTGTTCAAATGAGCAGAAGTGCTGCTCCAGCCGTAGTTTTTTTTTTTTCAAACTTCAGTTTCCTCACACTGCATTGGAAGATGCCATGGAGAAGCTTTGTAGCTGTCCTGCAGACGACAACTGCTTTTGTTTTCATGGGAAATGCTTCATGTTCAAACATGTTGGAGGTGTTTTTTCCTTCAAAAGATGGTGAAGTTTTATATAAACCAGAAACATTTTCCCACTAAGAAAGAAATGCTGTAGTAATCATAGTACATAACAGCTTGAGGTCAATAGTTGCACCTCTGAAATCTGAGCAGGGTCTTTCCTTAAAAAAAAAAAAAAAAAAAAGAATTTAGAAGAATGTTGCATGGCCCCTCATGATCAGCTAAAATCACAATAGTTATGAACAACACAGCTTGATGTCTTGTGTTTTTTAGGTCCCACAGCATTAAAAATCAAAGAAGAAGCCTAAGGTAAACTTATACCTAAAATAGCTTTTTTTTGCAGCATGAACACAGAAAATTAATATTGTGCGAAAACATACTCCTATTCATCTCCAGCCAGACTTGAAAATGACCTGATCTCCTGACCACACACTTGTAAAATATCAGTTTTGTTTTGATTGCCCATATGTTCCTCCTGTTTCGTCAACTTAGCAGCTGAATTATGTTAACTAAGAAATATGAAAAATTTACTTTCCAGCATTCAACAGTATTCAACATTTTAAAATTAAATATATTCTTTTAATTGTTTTATTAAGTATTCATATATTTATTTAATTTGTCACACACAAAAAAACAGTTCTTTTAAATGAAGATGAACTGTAAACATTTAAATCCTCACCATAACAAAACAGATGTTAGGAGATCTTACCAGACATGTTTTATGACAGGGCCACTGGCAGAAATGCTCCTCTTTGCTTGCTGTAGTTTGTCAAACAGAAGCACAGGTGTGTGCGGTTCTTATTAGCTGAGTGAGTGTCTTCAGCGAGGAGCGCTTCTTTCACTAACTGGCATAATTTAGAGGGGTGGTGACACTTGTCATTTCCTATGTAATCTTAACTCAACAGTAACATCTTGAGATAGGACAACATCATCCAAAGTTCAGTAATCATTCTCTCTAATTCTAAGGCTGTATTCAGACAAATTTGCTTCGCTTAAAGTGAACCACAGTTCATTTCTCCAGATAATCCTGAACAAATAATCAGTCTGAATACACCCAAACTTTCTGATCCGTTTCCAATCGGACTGAGCTACGGTTCGCTCTGAGATTTCTCAATCTGAATTCAATCTAAATACAAAGGTCTAACTGTGTATTTCTTAGGTTATTTTAACATAATTGAAAACGCTTCTTACATGCTTTTCTGTGTCTTGTCATGCAACCAGCACTGTTGTGACGTCGTCCTAAAGGCTACTTTGTAGTTCTTTAACAGAATTCTCATAAAATAACACAATAACACCACAACAATGAGACACAGCAACTCATTGAAATGAGATCGCATGAATGCAGAGCCAACAAAAGATTTTTAACGTGATTCACATTACTTTTCATTGTTTTCCAGACAATCTATATGTCATAAACACTTATCAGCGTGCCTTCTTCGCTGTCTTCTTGCCAGTAATCCCCCTGCACCATGCATCCACCGGACCAAAGAAGTGATTAAAAAGTGTTGAGCCTGACGTTGATACAAAAGCTCAAAACTTGTGAGTGAAATATAAAGTTTGTATAAACTAAAAGGTTAGGACTTCAATCATTTCTGCTTTTAGTTGCTTTGCCCCACCCTCGTGATCCTGGCCAATGAGTGAAGAGATCTTTAGTCTCAAATGCAAGGTTCAGGACTCGATCCGGACCAAATTAAACAGACTGGGTCTGTACCATCGGATTTTTCCAGACTGAATACACCCTATAACAAGTAGAAAAATGAGGCTAACTTTTCTTTTTCTGTACTTTGTATTAAAGTTCAAAGAATATTCCATTGAATGGTTAAATTTGTTCATAAGAAGTTTTTAAATATATTGAACCCTAAAATATTCCTCCATCTATTACTAAAAATGTGTTTTTCATGTAACTTTACAATGACAATAAACATCTTATCTTACATCATCCAATTTTATCTCAACAGATTCAGATGATCACATTCAGAAACCCAACTTTGCAAATACAAAAACGTATGCCTGAAACCATTCCACCTGATCAAAAAAGAGAATGTTGTATTTCCCATGTTAATGTTTTGAAAAAAAATGTTTTTGCCAGTTTAAATTCTTTGCCTTTGCAGGAGCCGGTTTAGCTCGTGCTGGTTTGCGGCGCCTTCCGTTTGTGAAACCAGGGTTTGAATCCGGGCTGCTCCCTGTTCCCTTCTCTACTTCTGTGCCAGTCCCAAGCCCGGTTGCTTTGAGAAGGTTGCATCAGGAAGGGCATCCGGCGTAAAACATTGCCAAGTTTACCATGCGACTTGTTCGCTGTGGCGACCCCTGATGGGAAAAGCCGAAAGAGAAAGAAGAAAGCCTTTGCCATTATCCTCGTAGTGAAAAGCTTAGAAGATGGTACTTTATTTATGGTAATTTGGACTTTTTACTGCTTTTATTCTTCAAATAAACATTATTTTTCTTCATTTTCATGTGTATGTGTGCGTGAGAAAGACGGTGTGCTTGTTACCTTTTACAGATGCTGTGATTTTAGTCATAATTGATCAATACGTCACACGTCAGAGAGATTTGCTGTTATTGTGAACATCACAGCAGTATAAATCATTTTGAAGACACGAACAGTCTGGCACTGAATGTCATGCATGACTTTGTCACCCTTCATCCTGCAGGAATGAGTGGATATTTCAGCAAGAACTTAACAGACGTCAACACTGATGAGTGGATTTGACCCGTTTAGCCTGCTGTCATGAACACGCAGAAACATCATGTCAAAAGTGAGAGGCAGTCAGCAGAAAGATGATGCCTCTAGGAATGCAGACACCACAGGGATGCAGGCCAGAGCAAATCTGTCTTACTTTATTTTTTTTCTAAGTATTTATTTATGCATGTGACAAATTGTGAATTACGTTAAAATGATAAATAGTGATTATTACTGGTAGAAAGAAAGAATATGTAGTGGGGGAAAAAAGTATTTAGTCAGCTTCCAAATGTGCAAGTTCTCTCACTTATAAGCATGAGCGAGGCCTGTAATTTTTTATCAGTGGTAAACCTCAACAATAAGAGACAAATTGAGGAAAGAAATCCAGACAATCACATTGTCAGATTTTTAAAGACTTTATTTGCAAATTATGGTGGAAAATATCTGCGACAGACTGGCGACCTGTCCAGGATGCCCCCTGCCTTCACCCACAAGTGGCCGTGATAGGCTCCGGCAGCCCTGTGACCCCGAAAGGGAATAAACGATAGAAGATGAATGAATGATGGAAAATAAGTCTTTGGTCACCTACAAAAAAGCAAGATTGCTGGCTCTCACAAACCTGTAACTTCTTCTGTAGGGGCATCCTCTGTCCTCCACTGTTAACTGTATTAATAGCACCTGTTTGAACTGGTTATCTCTATATAAAACACATGTCCACAACCTCAAACAGTCACACTCCAAACTCCACTAGACCAAAGAGTTGTGTAAGGACACCAGAAACAAAATTGTTGACCTGCACCAGGCTGGGAAGACTGAATCTGCAATAGGTAAGCAGCTTGGTGAGATGAAATTAACTGTGGGAGCAATTATTGGGAAATGGAAGACATACAAGAACACTGATAATCTCCCTCCATCTGGGGCTCCCCACAAGATCTTACACCGTGGGGTCAAAATGATCACAAGAACGGTGAGCAAAAATCCCAGAACCACATGGGGGAGACCTAGTGAATGACCTGCAGAGAGCTGGGACCAAAGTAACAAAGGCTACCATCAGTAACACACTACATCGACAGAGACTCAAAGCCAGTACATGTGAAGGCCCGTCTAAAGCTTGCTAGAGCATTTGGATGATCCAAATTCTTTAAATTTGCCAATCCATATCATCTATCAAAGTCCTTTCAGAGGTAGACTGGCTTTTATTTAGTGCAAAGACTGAAATTATCACAAACAGACTACAACACATTTCTTTCCAAATGCACCCCCCAAAATAGTACAGAAAGTAATGCGTGAAGAGAATCCATCAAGTACAAAGAGCACATCAGTGCAGATCCTTGAATCCAAGACAAGTGTTTCTATTTACAATGTGGACAACATCAAATTCATGTCTTCTTCTCATTTAAACAAGTCTGAGCAGGGAAACCCACCAGAGGCCTAGATGCTGCCTTGGCAGATAAAATGTTTTCTTTTTATTGAGGTGGGGGCTTTCCTGCGAACGCATCCCAAATGAGGGGGTCAGACAAGTTGTGGCATGTCCCAAAGCAGACACATGTTCCCCATTGTCAGCCCAATCTCTTTCCCAGCCAGGAGATCAATGCGGCCTGTCAGATGTCACCCACTTGCTGTCAAGGCTCAGAGTGATGTTTTAGGGGTTTTTGGGGGGGACTTGGGGTGAGTGGGTGGGGAGGCAAATTATGTAGAGGAATGTCATGGGGCTGTCTGCATTTTTGCATTTTAATTTGAGGGGGGGGGGGGGGGGGGGTAATGGTTGAAGCCTCCCTGAAGGACAGATCCTGCAGGTGGGACAAACTGAGGCAGATGTGGTCTTGTTTGGGGCATCTGTTGCTGCAAACATTTGATTTATTTTAGTTTTGTTCGTAAAATGAGTCATACAGCAGCAGAAAAGAGGAAATTTTAGATTCACCTGATATTTCTATGTGGATGACAACTTATATTCAGGATTGTGCCGTTTTTTCCTTGTTTGAAATAACGTTGCCACTGTTAACTGGTTTGGACGTCAATAAATCATGACAGATCTGGTGGCCACGTATGAAGAGGACTTTTGTTTGGGTGCTCCAAGTCTGAAGGACAGCTGCTCCACCTCAAACCCTGGTGACCACACCTGCTTGGCCTGTCGGCCGTGCTGACGTGTTTCTCTTTGCGGCCCCATGCGGTTTGTAACTGTCAGAGCAGAGTGGGAGGCAGCAGACAAACACATTCAGGACTCTGGGGTGCTGACTAACCGGGTGCAAGGATGATGTTAGAAACTGATGAAAATGAGGTTGAGATAGGGGAAATGGCAATCTGGATGGATCAGGCACACACGATAATCAGAACAACCCTGTCATCTTCACAACCCCTAACAGATGAGCCGACCTGTGTCAAGGGGAAGCTGGTGACCTCAAGGAGCAGTGGGTGGGCAGCTGTTCGTCTTCCAGCCATGCAAAACCCGAGGCACACCTGTGTTCTCCTTCATGGGGTTGACTGACTCTTTTAATAAGGGGTCATTACACAATAATGTGGTGAGTAAAGCAGAGATAGGGTGTTGTTTTTCTGCATATGAAAGGGGAGCAGACTCTCGGAGTAGATCAGAGTGATAGCAGAGCGGGTCAGTGAGCGGCCACCATTTAATAGATTTAATATTTCTGTGAGACTGACAACATTTTAATCCAAGCGAAATCTAAGCTTTTAAAGTTCCACTCTGATCATCTTTTGATCTATTATAAGCGTTCAAAATTAGCCTTTTGTGATTATGGTGTTTTTAGCTATTTTTTTTTAAAAGTCATTTTTTTATGACAGTTTCCACAAAGTTCAAAAAAAGTAGTTCATTAAAAATTTGCCTCTGAACTTTGGCCAGGATTATTACCGTAGAGTTAGCTTCCCCTCATTTCCCATCATAAATCTGATTACACTCTCTCCTGCTAGCTTACAGCCCCTCACAACCTCAATCTAGCATGACCGGTGCAACAAAAATGGCAAGCAACATTGCAGCTATCCAGCCATACAGTTTTGAACCAAATGCCAGCTCAGAGGAGGAAAACTAAGATCTATTTGTCTGCAAGCAAACACATCAGAATAGAGTGCAGCAGTGACATAGTCGGCCCGTCGACAGTGGCGACTCTGTCACTGCTGCGGGTTTTTTCCAACAGGATTTTTTCGTCCGCTCCTGATTCGCCACAATTTGAATAAATACTTAAAAATGGCAACTTTGATTTTTTTTTTATACACATCCCTCATAATGAGAAAATTGCTACAAGAACATGTTAAAAACACCAAAGACACAATTTTCATTGGAGTGAGATCATTTTCGATGAAGACGCATCATTTACTAAGCAATGAACCTTTCAGGTTGCCTGATCATGGTGTCTCTGTTTTTGAAAATATTTCTAACTTTATTTGAATTTAGACCCTGTGCTGTTAGTAGCCACACTGAACAAAGGAGCTCATTCAGTGTACGAAGAGCAGAGGTGAAAAACTGTCAGACAGGAGTAGGTACAGGAACATGAACTATCCATCCAGTCCACATCTGCAGTGCCCCCCACCACCACCACCACCACAGAGGCAGCTGTTATACGGTAAACTTTGCCGCACTGCTCCCTGTTCGGTCAGTGCACTTTCCCATTGTTAGGATGAAAAGCGCCGCAGCAGTGGTGGCCTCAGTCCTCAGGAGCAATGCCTGGCTGGAGCTTATTATGGTTTTCCTTGCCCAAATAAACACACAGGGACTTCGCAGCCACAGCTGTGGGCCTCTCCCTGGTTGACCTCCTCTCCTGTGAGTCCTCCACTCGTGCACAGAAACAGAGAGAAAACAAGTGAGGAGGAAAGAGATGACTATCCCAGGCCAAAGCTAGCAGGGGTTAGAGAGGCCAAAACCTACTTATTTTCAGATTCAGGTCTTTCCCACGCCTGCAGGCCTGCAGCCGGCTGTGTGCCTGCATGCCAGAAAAGTGTTTAGCTAACTCATCCTCCCACCAATAAGGGGGATGAGGTCTGGTTTCTTGCTGTTAAGCACAGATGAAGTTTATTTAGGGTATTTTTTGTGTGTGTGTGTATGGGTTGGGGTTTGGAAGCGGACGGTCCAAAGGAATGCACACTCCTGTTCTTGTTACCTTCTGCGCTCAGAAAGGATGAGAGTGTGAATCTGGAGTTTGACAGCTGAGTAGATTGGACTAATGGGCTAAGCAGACCAAGACAGGAATGAGGGTCACACCGAGACCATTCTTAAAGCCACACTAAGAAAAAACAATGCCCAAACTGCTGCTCATTTGCAGAAAATGAAGAAACGTTACAAACTCACCTGTGTGTGTCTTTGTAAATTTTATAAAATATTTATATTGGGCAAAAATGTGCCTAATGTTCCAGTAATTTAGACCAAAGTCAATACAATAGGATTTCATTGAATGCAGAGTTTGTATTTAGTATAACTTTAGAGCACTTTCAGACATTTTTAAGAACAAAAATCAATTAAATGAATTAGCAAACATACAACAGTTTGATACATGTGCAGATATACCAATGAATACTTTCTTCTTTTTTTATTATTTTTTTAACCAACCACAACCAGCTCAAAGACATAAAAACACATTTGCAAACCATTTTACTTGAATTAGGACACTTAATTTCAAATTAAAGACTGGATTTAAAACCATAAGGACTTGGATGTTTAAGGGCAAAAATTGTTTTTGTCTGTTTTCTGTCTGACACTTGTCTTCCGGAAGAAACTTTCCACATACGTTTTATTGTTTGTTTTTTGTTAACTTTTAACTGTTGAGCTACTAACTTTGCGATTGTGCGAGTAGCTGCTTAAAGTCACATGACGTGTCAAGACACAAGGATGTACTAAACAGAATCAGGTAGTTTTCAAAGCAACCCCCCCCCCAAAAAAAAAAAAAAAAACTTCCTGGAGTATCAGAAAGTAAGCAAGACAGAACTAATCAAAGTTAAAGTATGCTCTTTTTTCTGTCTGTGGCCCGGTACCAAGTGGCCCACAGACCAGTACCTGTTAGCGGCACAATAGTTGGGGACCACTGTTTCAAATAACATAATTTCAGAAAACAAACCAAACAAGAAAGGTGCAAACCATTTATAAATGACCCGATTGGAAAGAGCAAATATTGACTAGCACTATTTTGATTAAAAAAAACTATCGTATAAAGTCTAGAATTTGTTGGAATCGTATTTCGTCCACACTTAAAATTCTGATCATTGGGTATCAAAACATCGAAGAAAAATGCAGGTGACAATTTTATCAGCTACAACATATTAATTGAAGGTCAAACTTTAGGGTTTAATTCTCTATTTGTCGATTCAGAGACCTCGCGAGTAAATATGCATGAAAATACATCAAAAGATGCATGGACAGCTAAGAAAAATATCAGTGTTTATTTGGGATCTTACCACAAAAAACTATTTAGAAATGTTTTGTTGTGGTTCTTCCTGCAATAAACTTCAGATGTCTTAGTCTTTGGAAGTTGACATTATATCACTGCTATTCAGATGCAGAAAACAGCAGAGAAACAAAGAAACTGATGCAGACAATAATTTTATTTATTTGTAATAATATTTAAGTGTATCAAAAAAATAGAGTGCATAAAAACACTGAATTATTCAGCTTGGAATAGTGAACTGTAACTTGAGTAAGCATTTTCTTGTTGCTAAAACAACAATTGAATCTGGGTGCAGGTATTTTTTGATCCAACCACCTGTTTGTTTTTGCACCACCTTGCACACCATGGCCACCCACTGAATTCAACCCACCCACACACACAACCTCTCCCTCCTACGTACGCACGCCCACACACATCCATCAAGACTAATGAAAGCTCAATCACCCACTAAGTAACTCCCACATGCTCAAGTGCAGCAGAGGGACAGACACATACGCACTCTTCACCCCATTCGTTTGCACTGTCAGCCTGATTCAGAGCTGAGTCGGCATTCAGCCACTTGTTTGCGTGAGTAAGGTAGCCTGCTGTCTCTCCAGAAGCACCACGCCGAAGGAGGCATGAGAAGGGACTCCCCTGCAGCTTCTAGAAGGGACAGATGAGAAGAGAGAGCTCCTAAGGGCATCTTGAGGGGGTGGATCTTGCCGGGGGCTGTATTCCCTTTAAATATCCCTTACCTACACCCACAAAGAACAAGAAGAGGGTGGAGGCTTCCATCACCGAAGATGCCCCCCACCCTGTCTTCCTACCCCCACCTCCAATCTTCATGCAGAGTGTGCATTACAGAAAAATGGTGGTCCACAAACACACCTGCATTGGAATGAATATGCAGCATGACAGCAAATGGGCCAGCATCTGTTATGTGAAGACACGCGGGTTTCCTCAGTGAATTTCAATGACATTGCTACAGATTTCCCACTGCATTAATGCAACCTTAGTAGTGCCTTTTGGAGCAAAAATTACAGTATGTGCCTGAAATACCTGACAGGCCCAGATCCAGCTTCATACCTCACACTTCAACTGGTTTGAATTCTCACCAGAGCTGCTTGCAGAGCTGCTTGCAGAGCTGCGCCAGAGCTGCAAGAAACCAGTGCAATGTTAAAGACCCACGTCAAGGAAAATTGTATTTTTGATGTTTTGACATGTTTCTTGTGGAATTGTTCTTATGATTGAGGACATAGTTACAGAAAAATAAACTTAACAATGTGTTTCTGAGTAATAATGAAATGGTTGTGAATCAGAAGCAGACAAAAATTCTGTTGGAAAAACCCTAGCAGTGATGTACATGCTACTATGGGCAAACCTCAAGCTCCCTACTCTGCTCCATTCTGATGCCTCCACTTGGAAACAAATAGATGTACGTCTTCGTTTTCATCATCTATCTGGCATCTGAATCCAATATATGGCTGAATAGCTCCAATATAGCTCAACAAATGTTTAGTTGGGGTTGTAAGGGGCTGTAGGCTCTGTTGACGTATCCATCTGTTTATGTGCTCACATATAAACAGATGGATGATGTAAAATGGGGGCAGGCTTACAATGAGCGAACAGTCCCGGCCACAACACAGAGGCAAATTTCCAATGAACTCCTGCTGCTCTGCAGAAACTATGTCCTAGAAAACAACACAGGTTTTTAGATTTTATATTGTATAAGATGATCGGAGTTGGGCTTTAAAGACGGAATAAGTTTACCAATACAGTGGAAAGTGAGGCTCAAACGATTGAGAAAAGTTCAGAACCAACTATTAAATCTACAGCCACGTCAAAAAATTACACGGCAGCTCCAGCAAGGAAGCAATTACAGAGTTGGGGCTCTGAGCGACGCCAGTGCAGCCTAGCCTGGCACTCTCCTCATTGACATTGAGTCAATTCTTTAAATTTACAGCTCTGGGTTTCTTCGCAAATGAGCTGGTCCAGGAGCTGGGCCGGCTCCCAAGGTCCCAATTTGCAACTCGTGGTAAAAGATTAAATCATATGCAATCATTTATGCATAAATTGCAACTTAATGGCTGTGGTGGAATACTGAGAGTGATGAAGAAGAGTAGCAAACAACAGGAAGGGTGAGAGGTTGGAGAAATGAGAGAGAAGACATAACTTGCCAGAGACTCCGTCTGGGCTTAGTGTCAGGCCTGATGGCACAGTGTCAGTGTCATTACATGGGTGTGTGTTCAGGAGAGGTTTCACCCCAGACGGACATGACATGCACATCCAAACGCGTGTCAGGCGGCCACCCACGCTTGACACAGGGAAGACGCCAGGCCCTGACACATGGAGCGTGGTGAGGCGACAAGTTCGTCAAGAGACGGATTGGTGCCTCCTTGCCACATGTCAGTCACGTCTCACTCTCACCCTTTTCTCCCAGCTGCCTCCTTATCCTGTGGAAAGCACAAATCACTTGCAATGTTTCAGATCAACTCAAATCTTTTGGGATCTGTGCTTGTGGCAACAATCTCCAGAGTTCAATGACAAATATCTGGAGAAACATTCTATGTTCCTGACAGAGATGATAAAGAGCTCTTCTAGCACAAACTATCCTGCAACTCTTACTGTAACGTCATGCCTAGAACTCATTTTTTTAGATTAAATAACATGAGACAAAACACAGATGTGAATTCTGGGCCAGTGGATTATAGTGCCAAGTGTTGGTAATTGATTCTCCCCATACCCTCAACTGACAAGCCTCTCCCCCCTAAAATGTTCCATGCGGTTTCTTTTGGGGGTTTAGGGGGATCTCATGCAAATGCTTAATCACCTCATTTTACTATTTGTCCAAAGTGGCAAAACAAACAAAAGGCACACTTGAGCAGGCATCTTAAGAAAATGAGGAGTGCAGAAGGTTTCCAGAAATAAACCAGAGCAGGCTGTTAAATCCATGCGTGCGGAGGGTCAAGAGTGGTGGATTTCAAAGAGAACCCGTAAAAAAGAAACAATCTGCTTTTCGCATTTCGACAAAAGAAGGAAATATGACTGAGATATCTCGCCGCTGACGCGTCCAGGGAGGAGTGCTATCGCCAGCTCTCCCTGGAAGTCAAGTCTTGGCTCATGCACAAAGATTTATGCCTGCTGTAAAATCAGCAGTTCTCAATCCGAAGGTGCTAAAGTCACAGCGCTAAAGGTTTTCATTTCTTAGAGCAGCTTGGTGCACATGTTACTGATTTTTCTACCTGAAAAAGCCATTAACCTGTTGGTATCTTTGGAGACCTGTTGCTTTTGAACCCACCAAAAGGTGAATGAGCACTGTTCCCACAGGGCTCTCACACATCATCAGTGAAAGGTCTCTCTCATCATTACTCAGTACCTGCACACTCTCCCCCTGGAAGCTGGTAATACCTTAGCTCCTGTAGCTACACACCGATTGGGATAATCCCTTGTCAACATGTTGCTGATCCTGGGATTGGGCTGCCCTGATCTCCCCCTTGGCCTCCCCTCATCACTGGGTCTCTTGGGCTGACATGGGCCCTGACAAAAGCCTAATCCATCACCTCCTGTCAGGGAATGCCGTGCTGCAACACCCCTCGTTGGCTGGTATTAGCCTAATCCACTGGTCCTGGCTTCCATGAGAATGAAGCGCCCACATGGCTTCACCCCGGTTCTGTTTACACGTCCCATCTGAGTCAACACACTTCTCGCAAGGACAGACGCCACGAAAAGAGGAGCACACCATGGAGTCACCAAGCCTTCCGTGAATCAGTGCAGCTGGCAGCAGGAGCTTTGCTGCGGTGGATGATTGATAGTCTTTGTGACAGACCTCTGTAGTGGTAATGTAATCCCTGGAGTAAACACAGGCTCCTAGTCTCTGAATGGACCGGTATGCCGACTGTAGAAGCACACACTGAAGGCTTACCTCTGTGAGGAAAAGGTGAACTGTTTTGAAAGTGTACACTGACAATGCATACTTGTAGTTAAAAGGCACACAAATACAGCTTTGTGGGACAGGACAAAAGCACGATTTAACACATTCTCACATAGGACTGTGGGGAAGAGTGTTAGCTAAAAAGATCATCTGATAGATGTTTCCTCACACCAAATGAGTCTCAAAAGACAAGGAAATAAGGAAAAAATTATAATTTAAACGTTCATTTTATTGGCCCATCTGACTGCCAAACACATGAATGCATCTACACTGTAATCACTGAAGAGTCTGCTCTGTTCACATGAAGTCCATCAGTGTTTTGATTCCTCTTTCCAACATATCATTTAGAGGTTACACTTCCCTCTAGTGGTGGAGGTCTAACCACCATCCAAATCTCAAAAGCCTGGTGCCTGAATCTAAAGACAAGAGATGATTAAATAGTTTTTTACAAATTAATTGGCTGTTGTTTTAAAAGAAGCAGGTCTGTTCTGGAATGACAAAGGCATTTGGAAGAAAAAAACCTCAAGCAAATTGGATCATCATGAATTGAAATCCAAAATAGTTACTGGCTTTCTATGATCTATGTAAACAATGGATACATTAATATTTTAATATATCCCCTGTATTATTCGATTCTGTAAAAAAAAAACATGTAAAATTGACATTAGAATCAATTAAAAATATAAAGAAAATGTGTTTTGCAAGGTTTTCGCTGTGGTGTAAATTCCATTGCATTTCAGTAAAATGGCTGTAATCTGACCCCAGAGTCTGTAAATATTACAACAGCGGGAAAAAAGAGACCCGAGCCATGGGGTGTGGAAGCCACGCGCAGAGGGATCTGGGTCCAGAGCCACTGGGTGCCTCTCTCCATGCTTAAATTACCATCCTTCTGACGATCGATCACTCAGCATCCACAAGTGCTGTGATGAGCACACGCCCCTGAAGGCACATCTGCATGGAGTTTCCAGCATTGTCTGCTCTAAGATGAAAAGATGAGAAATTTTGGAAGGAAAAAGGTTAGTTTGTCTGAGAAGAGAAAGGGCTGGCTATGGGAGATTCTCCTGGGGCTTTGCTGGCATCTCATTTGCTTTGATATCACCTCCAGGTTGGAGTTTGCAGATGTTTGATGGGAGTGTTGACTTGTGGGAGATAAAATAATGATTTGCGTTCAGACTCAGTGAAAAATTGGATTTTTGCTGAGTGTGTGGGATTGTTTTTGATTTTAAATAATCTTTTTTGTTCCAGTTAAAACTTGAAGTTAAAGTCCCACTCGAATCATCTTTTGATTTGTTTTAAAAGCATTTCCAGTAATTATTTTAATGATTGTCGTTTTTAGGCAAAATCAAAAAACCTGTTGTTTTCTAGGACAAAGTTTTTGTGAAGCACAGTAACCCTGCCAGGCTGCACGGTGGCGCAGTGGTTAGCGCTCTTGTCTCAGAGCAAGTCCGGCTGGGGGCCCTGAAACAGAACATCAATGGGGGACCTTTCTGTGTGGGGTTTGCATGTTCTCCCCGTGCATGCGTGGGTTTTCTCCGGGGTCTCTGGCTTCCTCCCACCGTCCAAAAACATGCTTCATAGGTCTTCATAGGTCATAGGTCAACTCTAAATTGTCCCTAGGTGTGGGTGTGAGTGTGAGAGTGAATGTGTGTGTGATATGTGACAGACTGGCGAACTATCCAGGGTGTCCCCTGCCTTCGCCCACAAGTGGCCAGGATAGGCTCTGGCAGCCCTGTGACCCCGAAGGGACAAAACGGCAGAAGATGAATGAATGAGTAACCCTGCCACCTTCCCATCATCCATCTGTTTACATGCTCTAATGCCAACTTACAGCCTCTCACATCACCAAGCTAACATTATTGGTACAACAAAAACAGCGAGCTATAATTGAGCCATCCAGCTGTACAATTTTGAGCCAGATGCCAGCTCAGACAAGAAAAACAAAGACGTACATGAATCTATCTTACTGCGTGGGAACACATCAGAATTGCGCGGAGCAGGGAGCTTGGAGCTAGCCATAGTAATGTGTGTGTCACACTTACAAGCTTTTCCCATTGGGATTTTTCTGCCTGCTCCTGATTCAGAACGAATAAAGAATTTTCTACATATATTTTTTTATTTTTTTATTGAAATATAATCATTACAAAACTCTCGCAGACACAACCACACAATGTTGCAAGGCACAGCTCTTCACAAAAACAAAGATAAAAAAAGACAAAAACAAAACAAGAATGTATACATATATAAAAAATATAAAAAACTTTCAGCATAAATTAAAATACAAGGCAATCAACAATCTGGACCCTAGTTTGTAACCATTCTGTAGCAGATTTACAAATGTCATTCATCAATGAAAGGATTTGAGTTGTGAATACATTTAATTTTCTACATATATGTCCTCCATCATGAGAAAAATGCCACAAGAACTTGTTAAGAACACCAATAGCACAATTATAATCAGAGTTGAACTCTAAGAAACATATTTTAGTATTTGTAAAACCTTTTTCACTTTGTAGATTGATTCTCATAAAATTTTAGGCATTACTATTAATCTGTAATTAATTTACAGATTTTCATCATGCCTTTATGTTGGTGCATACATTTTTTAGGTAAGTCAAATTTCTTAGAGAATAAATGTTTAGGTAGAAAATGAACTCAAACTTGAACACATTTAGGAGGTTTTGACTGATCGTTGCTGTTGTGAGATTACAACATAAGTTGGGGTTACATGTGCAAAATATATTTGATTGTTATGATTATAATTAAGTGCTTGTTTACTCATAATTTTTTAAATCCGTGCTTTTTTTCTTGGCAGCACCGCAAACACGAAGCAACAAGTCCGGCTGCTCTGCTCAGAAACATGCTTCTTCGCATGGGTGGAGCTGTTCGCGCTCCTAAGCTTTCTCTGGAGCGCTACACCGTCTATGCATGACGCAAAGCCAGCACAGTAGTGACCCACAATCAGAATAAACTGTTTATATGCACCACGATCGGATCAACAATCGGCATAACCCACCTATCTCGATCGGAAAGAAATTTTGATCCGAATGAGTCTGATTGGGGCAGAGTATTCCGAATGGGATCTTTACGGGACGCATTTTTATTCTGAACAGGCGTTCATTCCGTTTACTTTTGTCCATGTAAACGCAGCTATTGTCAGATGTGTTCCTCTTTTTTTCAGATCTCCAGGTCTTCTTTGCGCTCCTCCCCATTTGGTGAATAGACAGCAGCCACATAAAGGCCCTCTGCCTCCCAGCACTTTCACCTTCTGAGTAAAGGTGCCCCAGATAGTAAGGATCACCTTGCAGCGCCTGCAGCTTCACTGAACACAGCGCTCAATGTTGGCCTGCCTGCTGACAGCAGCCTAAGAGTGAGCGGAGTCCTCAGAAGTGGGACGAGTATGTGCATACATTTCATGTGTATAACTTAATTTTCTCATTGAAAGCACTGATTTGATCCCAGGACCGAGCAGACCAAAATCCTGCATCCTTTTCTGAGGAATTTTCCCATTAGTGAACCAGCTCAACTGCCCCTAAAATTACTTCACTCACTAAGCTGCCCTTGTCCTCACTCTAATCTAGCCTTTAAAGTCTTGAATCATTATTATGGCACTTCCATGCACAATGAAAGCAATAGAAACATAAAGCCTCTCCCAGCAAGCAAGCACAACACTCCAGGACGGCCTCCACTCGGGTCTTTGTTGGTTTCTGGATTATAGATTCATTTTTGCTGGACGTGTGGTCAAATTCAACCATGGGAAAAACCCTGTGTCCCCCACTCTTTCATGTCGTTCTCATTTTCTGGGCATCTAATGGTCATAATCGAGGCGGCCATTCTGGGTATGTGTTTGAAGGAGTGGTCAAGGAGCCACTAATCCCCTCATACACTGTTTGTCGTGGTGGCCCCCAATACAAGAGCTGATTTTGTTGCAGAATTCCAAAAGAGAAGGGGGAGGATTTGGGTTTTTGCTCTTATGAATATACGCACCCACACTTACACAAAGACACAATTGCTCTGGTGGGAATGCTGGGACTCCTAGAACAACAGCAGCCAAGCCTTTCAATGTTGGAGGGAGTTTAAAAACATAGATTGATCAGGAGAATTTTATTCAATTACTCAGATTTATCATGTTGAAAATGGTTAAATGAATGTAGATCAGTGGGTAAACTTCTTTGGAAAGAATTGATTTATCCAAGGTTGAATGTTTAAACAGCAAATGAAAACTCAAGGAAAGAGGTCACATTTAGAAGGAGAAACAATAAATGATACTGAATTCACTCTTTTAACTTTCCATACTTTTTCCCTCTGTCTCATGAAATTAATTGGACAAAAAGAACGCAATAACTTGATGTGAAACACAACAGAGGGTTGCAGCTGCATCTCACTGAGGTCTCAGGTCCTTTAGTGTTCAGCAGATTACCAGAGTCAAGTGAGGAGTTCTTAGCCCTGAAGTCCACTCAACCCTCCCTGAGCGAGTCACACAAAACTAGATTGAAGATGCTCTCTTAAGCAGCTGTTTGTGAAAACGAGGAGACCCTCTCTGCTAAACGCTGGGGGCCCTCTTCAGACCGACATCAGCAGGGTTTCTGCCTTCAGTTCCACCCCCACCAGTGATCAAGTTCACCCTTTTCACAAGCACCTGGGCCTTTGGCTGGATGGCCTGTCACTCATACAGATCCAAAAACTAGATGAGAAGGTTTTATGATGGAGCAAAGGAAAGGAAAGGAAAAGAAAGGAAACTGAGCAGCTCTCACTTGTTGACAGCTCCCTAATCCACCTCAGTTTTCCCTGTTTCTTTCCATTTCCCCATCTCCGCCTGTCCTGTGGGGCTGCAGATTTCTGGTCCAGCAGTCTAGGACAAGACCACCATTAACTGCAGGGCTGTGCAGAGGGCGCGTGGGACAAAAGGCCCAACACGCCGTCCCTGCCCTCGGACAAGGCCTGAAACAAATGTTACAGGGCTGGCACAGAATGGAATCATCCGGCCAGTGTCACTGAATACATTTACCTACCTCAGAGTCCTTTCAGATCCATGCTTTGTTTTAGCCCAGGAAGAAGGGAGGGCGTGAATGGAGGGGCGGGCGAAGGAGGGGATTCGGTGGTGGTGGTGGTGGGGGAGGGAGGATGCATGTGTTGAGAGAAAAAACGCAAGGGAGGAAGGGAAGTGAACGCATGAAATGAACGAAAGAAGCTCCAGGTTTCCACAGTGACAGCTCCAGCTTGGAAAACACCAGTTTTGTTAGGGATGGGAGGAGGCGTTGATGTGGGTGTCCTCCCCCCACATGGACACCAGGTTTATTGTTGTGTCTTGTTTTTCTTTTGGCCACTCTTTTCTCCTCCTTTGTCTCTGCTGTTCTTGCTGGGGCCTTTTATAAGCCTAATTGGAGACCTGGAGAGCAGAGCAAACTGAAGATGGGACGTCCTCCAAGATCGTCGACCTTAGTTTGGTCAAATAATTAACAGTGAGACAAGCTTTCAGACCACAAGGTTAGAGGTAACAAAAAGTCAAATTGCAAGTCTGAGTGATCGGCTGACTTTTCTTTCACACTTTTGAGTTAAGCTGGAATTCCTCACAAACAGGACAGGATGGAGTATAGTACTCAAGTACAATCCAACAAGTAGTTAACATCATCTTTAATGACCCGCTGCAAGGAAAATTGTGTTTTGGGTGTTTTTAACAATCCCTTGTAACATTTTAATGGAGGACATATATTAAGAAAATTAAGATTAAAATTGCATTTCTGAGCAGTTTTTTTTGTTCTAACTGTGAATCAGGTGCAGAAGAAAAAATGCCATTGGAAAAAGCTTGTAGTTGGATCAAAACTCTACAGCTGGAATAGTTCCAATCTTGTGCGCCATCTTTGTTGCACCAATAATGTTAGGATGGGGTTGTGAGGAGCTGTAATCTATTGGTAGAGAGTGCAAACAAAGCAATGATGGGAAATGGGGACAGGTTTACTCTGCACCAACAGACAAGAGGAAAATTTCAAATGAACTACTGCTGCTCTGCAGAAACTATACAGGGTTTTTTTTGGTCCAAAAGTATCATAATCATAACTAAAATATCACTGGGAACACTTTTAATCACTAGACTAGATGATCGGAGTAAGTTTTCAATTATAGTCTTTTGTTCCTACAAAAGTGCTCAATTTCAGCTAAAAATACTTCTAATTAGACACATTCAATTAAACCAACATAAACTATAACATTTTTAAGGTTTATTTTTTAAATTACATTAGTTCCAAAAAAGTCTTCAAAGAAACCTTGGAGGAGCATCTCTTAATACATAAAACATCTCCCATGTTCATCTTCATTTAATTCAGCAGGGAACAATCTCAAACGCAAAACATCTATACTGCATTCACAAACCTAAAGAAATAGCCTTTAAACTCAAATTCGGCCCCTAAAAAGTAATTAGTGTGTCATTTCTCCTTTAATCCCCTCAGCTAATCTCCTCCAATCCACTGGGTTTGATTCAGTCATCTTTTCTCTCATATTCTAATCCATTTTGCCTTTGAGTTTTTGTGTGGCTCGCAGTGTGCTGCCACACTCACAAAGAGCAGTCACTGAGCTATGACATTAAAGGTTTTGTTGGGCAGCTTTTGGGTGCACAGTGCAAGGAAGTGCATGTTTTCCTTCATGTTGTCATGGGAATGGACAGTGTCTTTCTTGTACTGCTTTAAACAGAGATAAATTAATTCTTTTGTGTAAATCATGGCCTCTCGTATCCTGCTTTAGAGCTGCTTTCAGCACCTGAACTGTAAAATGTGAACCAGGAAATTTTTGTCATAAAAACAGGGGGGGTTAAGTGGCAAAAATGTTTTATAAGGATGTGGGCCTTAAGCATGTGAGGAAGGTCTTAAGTATACCTCAGCCAGTGCCACCGCAAACTGCCACTGCTATTCATCAGAGCTTTGAGGGGAGTCACAGAGATGAGAGATGGAGCTGACTGCAGAGAACAGTTAATTTGGAGCTCTGGAAATCCCCACATGGAAGGACAAGTTCACGTACCAAGTGAGCTAGTTGTCAGTTGTGGTGAGGAATTATCAAGTAAAAGCTGCTCTCATAAACCCAAACATGAAGGTTTTTGGTTGTTTTTTTTATCTAAAATGTTACCAGGAACTTTTCTTTTGATCAGTTTTTTCTTTATTTCCTCACAGCAAAGTGAAGTCTGAGGCAAACATGCAAAACGTGGATTTCTTTTCTAACAGTAAATAACATCTTACATTCAAAACTCAACAAGTAAAGAAAACAAGAAGCCATGATATGAATATTTATCTGAACATGCGGTTTGAACTTTTAAAAGGTTGTAAGTATCTTGCATAGCCACACCATTTACCGCATTATTTCTTTGACTCTTTTGGATGCCGTGGAAACGTTTTAGAAATATTAGAATCATGTTTATTTTATTTAAAAAAATACTCACTCAATGAATGATGTATAAAGCTGCAGAGTAATCCACAGAGACATAGACTGGAAAGATCACCTGTCCATCAATGTTCAAACTACTTGCATGTTTTTTGAGAGTAAAAATCTTCTTATACATGACAAATAAATGTCTGAATGAGCTACATTTTTAAAATCAAGTTCTGCTTTCCTGATAGCATCAAAAAAAGTTAACTTTTTAGTTTACATTAAGAATAAATGTAACTAATGTAACTGGAGCCACATAATTTCACCAAAAACACTGGTTGTAGCAGAAACAAGTCACTCCTGTTTACCAGAATTTTAAGCTCTCGTCCAACTTTTCAACACATTCGCATTCAGAAAATGTTTTTCCTTCTGTTGCCAGAAAAATTATCAGAGAGATGTGATAGAAACTTTACTATGTTATTTTTTAAAATTTGAAATGATGCACAGAAGGAGGTGTGCTCTTTAGACTGACAGGTGATACAAAATCTTTAGTTCTAGAATGACTCATGGTCGTATCTAAATCTGTGTTTACACTGAACACGATTTGTGACGGGCCAGTTTCAATATTAAGTCAATGTTACAAATGCAATATGAGGTCCTGCAGCATGAATTGAGCAATGGGTGTGGCACAAAGGTCTAGCATTAGCGGGATTGGAGCTGCGCGGCCACAGTCAAAATATGTCAACAATGCTGAGGTTGCTGCGTCACGTCAACCAATCAGGGACTCAACTTTGGGCATGTGACGTTTTCAGTGGCCAGGTAAAACATAAAACCAATATGGTGGATCGATCTGGTAGTTCTCCTCCTGAACTTCCATCCACTTTCTTAACCCGCTTTATCCCTTTCGGGGTAACAGTGTTGCCAGAGCCCATCCTGACTACTGTTGGAGGTACACAGGTACTCCCTAGACAGACTGTCACAGGGTCATTGGAGCTGGGGCAATCACGCTCACTATGCTGGCTGCTGAGAGACAGAGAGCCGCTGCGGCATTAAAGATGCAGCCTGCTCGGGCCTCCAGAATCTTATGACATTTTCTTATTTTCATTGAAACAATGATGAAAAAGGTCCCCTAATTTTATTTTTGTTTTAATGTTTTCCCTCTTGGGTTAATACAGGACAGCAAGGCTTCAAATGCGGTCAGACAAAAAGACCGGGGAAGCCCCCATCTTTCAGACACATCAGGAGTGAAGTTCACTGTACTGGGAGAATCTCTGAGTGATCTCATGAACCCAGACATGGTGACATGATTACCGATATTTTTGTAGAGCTCTTTAAAATAAATATCCGTGTCTTCCATGCATTGTAAATTAGTTAAACACAGACAAGTATCAGGCTAGAAACATTAGCTGGAAGCTAAAGAACAATTTTTTTTGGACAGGGGGCGAGCAGAGAATTCGCCGTGCAGCAGACGAAGGGGAGCTGATGCAAATTTGTGGCTTTAAAAGTGTCTAATTTTCCTGTTCAACCATTTACCAAACGGTCAATCAGTAGGTTCTACCAAGTTAAGAAGTTGGAAAACATGGAACAAAAAAGTACCTTAAAGCATTCTAAAAACAAACTAATAGGTCACATGTCCTCTCCTTTTTCTTTTATCTCTTTAAAGTCTCTGTTTTTAATCAGTTTTATAATAATAATAATGGATTGGATTTATCTGCGCTTTTCAAGACACCCAAAGCGCTTACATTGTGTCCATTATTCATTCACTCCTCATTCATACTTGGTGATGGTAAGCTACGGTTGTAGCCACAGCTGCCCTGGGGCAGACTGACAGAGGCGTGGCTGCCATTTCGCGCCTACGGCCCCTCTGACTATCACCGGGATCATTCATGCACATTCACACACCAGTGGAGCCACACTGGAGGCAAGGAGGGTGAAGTGTCTTGCCCAAGGACACAACGACATTTTGGCTGGTGGGAGCGGGGATCGAACCGCCAACCCTTCGACCATTGGACGACCCGCTCAACCACCTGAGCCACTGTCGCCCAAATTATCTTAAAGACCCACTTCGATAAAAAATGTTGTAGTCTTCTTCTTATGATGGAGGACACAAATAAAGGAAATTAATCTTAAAATTGTATTTCTGTGTATTTTTTGAATTTTAATTGTTCAGGAGCAGACACAGATATGTCCTTGGTAAAAGCTTGTCATCGTTATGTACAAATTACTACAGAAAGACAAAAGCTTTCTGCTCCACTCCATTCCTATGCATCCACTTGCAGACAAATATATCTATGTAAGTCTTTGTTTTCCTTGTCTGAGCTGGAATCTGGCTCAAAACTGATGAACTCCTGCCGCTCTGCAGAAACTATGTCCTAGAGAACAACAGTTTTTTTTATTTTGCCTAAAAACAACATAATCATAATTAAAAGACCACTGGAAATGTTTTTAAAATAGATCAAAAGATGATTAACTACAGTATTAAGTTGTTTCTTTTTGCCAATATTGTGGATTAGTATTAGAACATTGTTGGAAGCTGACTAAACTTTTCTTGGCCTTTTATAGTTTCTCAGATGAATTTCCTCAGTCCATCACTAGGTAATTAATTATGTCTTTATTCCAATACCTGGAATTATACGGTGACCCCTTACCCCTCCTCCCCCTCAGCGCATCAGACTCTCAGAATCAGTCTGTCCCTAATCTGTCTGCCAGTGTTTCAGAACCACCAAAGAAATATGTTTGCCATGTATTCAGCATGGCCTTATGTCAAAATAGAGGCCTTATGTGGTCACAAAAGACACCTCCGCCAAACCTCTATTCTGGCTAATTGAGTTTGTCCATGAGGCCGTCATTCATTGTTAAAGAAGAGAGCAAAGTCCCCCCCGACAATCTTGCCAAAAAGTCAACACTGGGCCAGACGTGCACCCACACGCACTAAAAAACACACTACAATACAGCGCCAAGGGGTCTGGGACATCCTGCAGACAGCATCCTGTTCCCAATGAATGACTCTTGTTTCACAAAGGACAATTTGGCTTCTCTGTGGCTCGGCTACCTGCGTGGGACCGGAGTGCCTGCCTGGCTGACTTGTGGCTTCTCGTTTTAGTGTTTGGCTTTGGAAACGTCTTTCCTATCTTGTCTCTCCTCCTCCCCTGCTCCTTCTCTTTCCTTCTCTTTCCTTTTCTTTTCGTCTCAAGTGGATCGCAGAGAGCGCCCTGAGAACCTGGCTGGCTGCCTCGTTGACAGCCCTCCAAACCTTACTCCCCCGTCCTCCAAGGATGGCCCACTGAATTAGCCTCTGTCAGTGCATGAACTGACATCAGCATGCACTGTGTCATAGAAAGCAGGCATGTAACTGCACTAGGATGGTGGCAGATACACACACACACACACACACAGAGCAGACAATGCCAGAGCCTAACAAGCAGTTTGCTAGATAAAAGTCAAGAGGCATGGGAAATGAGCAAAGTGAACTTTCTGCCTGTAGAGGAAGACCTACAGATACATACGTACACACACGGTGCGAATGCCACAGCTTCTGTTTCACAAGCTTCATCTCGTGACCCTTGTGCTATCCTAGGCACTTTAACATTGGGAGTGGGGTCATCTAGACCCACTAGACAGTGCGCTGAACCTTTTTCCTTCAATGATTTGTGAACCTCACTGGTGTCCATGGATTACATGAAATCTTTCCACCTTTATCCACCTTTGTCATGGTAGGGAGAACACGTCAATGTAAGGGTGGGGTCATCTAAGATAGCACAAGGGTTAAAAAGTGAAAACAAATGATGTAGGCATTAGTTATGAAACATTGAATATTCAGGCTTTGAAAATTACTCAGAACTGAGAAACACATGACATAAAATAAAACTAATTTTGTAATTTCATTTAAAAATTAAGCTGAACTACAAAACATTTAAGACAATGCCCGAGTGTCTGAACATTTTTTAAACGTT
Organism: Oryzias latipes; assembly: GCF_053564925.1. Lineage (NCBI taxonomy): Eukaryota > Metazoa > Chordata > Actinopteri > Beloniformes > Adrianichthyidae > Oryzias > Oryzias latipes. The sequence continues at coordinate 15,326,726 of NC_136240.1, forward strand.
ATTTTATTATAAGTGAAAAACACAACATTACAGCAGACAACACACATGTGATGGCAGCAAAAAATGATCAAGCCATCACTACACTCCAATGTGTGGAAACACTTTGAATTTTACAAATACGTGTGACCACACAGTGTGCTAGATTGGTCTAATAATGTTCCCCTTTGGATTATTTTCATGTGGAAAAACAACACTGGGCACAACTTTATGAGACTAAAATGTGAATGGGTTGATTCTTGTTTACTTGTTTGTTTGAACACATGTCCAATTCACACTTGGTTATCTTGCAAGAAATCCAAGGAATCTGAAAAACACCTGCACTGTTTAGGTATTTATCTTTGTGCTACAAACAACTTTTGGCTAAAAATGTCCTGAATCAATTTTAGGTCAGTGAATTGGATCGTTCAAAATGAACCAATATCAACTATCAATTGTATTAGCAACCACTAATGATGATATGAATCGAATCATTATTAAAATTAATCGTTAGACCTCTATTAATAACACAGATTGGACAGAGTTGGAAGTATCCAATCATAATTTGTGTTTTCCAGAGACCACTTTCTCCACATTGGCGCTGAGCTGTAAGGCTTTTTGTGAATGTGCGGTTACAGTGTGTGTGTAAGTGAAGAGGTAACATGTGGGAAGCGCCCCCCCGCTGGTTCTTGCTCATTACCCAGAGGGCACAGCCCACGCCTGGTCACTTCCTGCCTGACCTCCCTCAGGAGAGCAGAGCATGCTGGGCTTCGGCTCACACGTGCTGATCACAAACAATCCTGCTTCCTGTCCCAGATGGGGCAACAGACACAGGCAGAACCACTGAGAGAGAAAGTCATGGCTTCTTTCAGACACTTGCTGCGTTCACTTCCTTCAGTCTAACTCTCTGAGTCTCCCTCTCATTCATTAGCCTCCTGACTATTCACTCCGGCCCAGCCGACTCAGCACTAGGAACAAAATAGTCACTTCCAGTCTTGTTCCAGTCTTCCTCCCACACTCCTCTGTTTGAAGATGTGAGTCACCTTAGTCTGAATCTTTCATGAATGGGGTTTTTATGTGAGGGACTTTTTGTCAGCTTACTCAAGATAACTTGGCAAGGAGTTAACACCTGAGCAGGGAGCAAGCTGGCTGGGGATCAGTCGCTAGAAACTAAATCTGTGTTTCTTTGTAAGGGCTTGTAACTTTTAAAATAATGAAACAGTTCTTCCTTCTAGATGGACAGCTCAAAGATTTTTACAGAGAATAGATACCATCATGACACCTGTAGACCAGGACTTTCTATCATTTTCATTTCCTTACAATTATGAAGGAGGGGAGCATTACCAATAAGCATACAGTTTCTGTTGAAATCCGATGATTATTAAAATAAATATTGATTTTTCCTTCTAACACAATTTAACTTAATTTTTTGCATTTGATTATCATTAATTCTACCATTTTTTCCTTCACTATAGTAAATTCATTAGTTTTATTTTGCTGTTTGATGGCAGATGAATAACAAATCATTGCAGCTAAAAATCTGAACGCTTTCTGTAAAATAAAAGAGAAAAATAGTTTTGTTTATTTAATCATGTCAACAAAAAACATTTGTCTTTTGTCTTCAGATCATTTGAGAATCATTTGAAAGATTTGGTTCAACAAACGAAAAACTATTATGGACCTTTTAAACATTAATTTTATCCAATTTTTCCAGACTTTTTTGTCACAAAAAACATTTTTTCTTGGAAATGGAGCGCCATGATCATTGTGAAAAGCTACAGGTTTGTGACATTTTAACTCGTGAAATGAAGAAAAAAAAAAGGATCCATAATTCAGATTATAGTCATGAATGCCTTACAAAATATTGGGTAAAAGTTTTTGCTCAATACGATATACTTTGTTAAATTTAACTACTAAAATGACTTGTTTTTCAAGTTGAGCTTTTCATTATATTTTTTTTCAGTGGAGATCTTTAGCTGCTTGTAGATCTGCAAATTTTGCTTTTTTCTTCAGAACCATATTCTTTGAAGGATTCCTCTGTTTGCTTTTGTTAGTATTTTCTTCTGTTTTTGGGTTAGTGATGGTTTATATTGATGGTTCATGACCTTATTCCTTCCTCTGACTCCTGAATGTGTTCATTCATTTTTTTAAACTTCCCATCATCTTTTCAGTGCTAATTCAAGGTGCCAAAGTTTCCTCGGCGTTCAGAAATTTAACTGCAAACTATTTCAAATTGTTGATGCAAATGTATAAAATATAGGGCAATTCAATTTTTTCCCCCTTGTTTTTGGTTCCCTTTACACCTCCAACTAGGACAGCATGAAACTAAAATATGCAAACTGATGGATTTACATATGTCCCTGTATTTTCAACACGTCTTTTCATAGCATCTGTTGGTGTGTGTCAGCCACTGCTGAAAATTTGCCATTAAAGGGAAATATCTCTGCAGAAAACCTCACACAATATGACGACTGATGTGTTGAATTGAAATTCGGGGCATCTTATTGATGCCAGATGGGCTTTGTGAGAACTAGATCGACCTCAGAAAAAAGACGTTGCTCAAACATTATTGTTTACCAGAGGAGCCATTGTTCATTCAGCATCTGCAGCTTGTGCATCAGCATCCTGCAAACTGTGGACTGCAGCGGCAGGGGTGCACCTTCTCCTTTGCTTTCAGCCTCCCATAGAAACCTGCTGCTTAACCACAACTCTTTTCATCGTTGGCCAGCGTTCTTTACATTGAACCACCAGGAGACTGACCCTCTGACTCACCACAGGGAGGCTAACCAGCCCTGCGCGAGGTCATCAGCTTAGGCTGGTGGCCGGAGGGCACAGGCCTGGTGTGGAGGTCAGACCAGAGTTGTTGACTCTGGTACCTGACCCGGCCTCGCTCTTCTCTGTGGGGTCAGGCCTGGAGCTCAGACGACGGATCCCCTGCAGAGAGCAGTGGATGAGCAACTATTCAGTGTGGCTAAACCAGGAGCTGTGTCCCGCTCTGTGCTGACCGCCTGGACCATGCAGTGGACTCCTGCTGCTGGCCACACATCAGAGTGCATGAGGCCACGCTCATTAGCGAAGGCTTTCTGCACCAGAGATATGTGTGAAAAGTCCCAATTAGCCGGAATTAGGTTACACGGAGCAGTGACTCGTCAATTGATCATATTGATCAGACTCTCGGTCTGCTGTGCAATTGGTCATAGTCAATGAGGTGAGAAGAAGCAGCTGAAGCAATGCAGCCCTGGAATTAAGAAATCAGAGAAATGTTAATACAATATTTGAGGAGCTCAGAAAAAAAGTCAAATGAAAAAAATTGAGAGCACCATCTGTAGCCTCTGGAGGAACAGCTGGCAGTTTATGTGTTTTGCAGTTTATTGTCTCCAGAACTTTGAGAATTGTTCCTTAAAAACTGTTTTACTGCAATGCTCTTTTCTTAGTTGTACAAGTCAAAAACCACTTTGATCACTTTAATGGATTAGGTTAATAAACTCCAGTTTAAAATCAAATCAACAAATCTTTAAGTGTTAACATTTAAGTGTGTCTTTAATTGGTAATTGTGTTTTAATTCAACTTTACCTTTTCTCTCTGCATGTATCTGTGAATAGGCTGCAGTAGCAGTGTGCCATATTGTTAGACTACAAATAAATTATACAAAAGATATCTAGTTGCATATTTTATAATTGCTTTCTTTCTCACACCCCTCTTTTTTTGAGTAAATTGGAAAATATAAATTTTTCATTAGGTACAGTTGAAGCCCCTTTTGCTGAAGTTTTCAAATGTTTCTGCTCATTTTTCTGTGCCAGAATAGTAATTGTATCTTTGTACTTTGATATCTATGCATTAGTTACAGGTTGTCCGCAAGCAAAAAATGGGCAAACTCTTAAAGTGCACGCTGTCGATTTTTCAATTTTTGAACCCCTTCAAACACTGCACACAGTGCACGGAGCTGGTTGGTGCTGTTGAAGTGATAAGTGTGCACTTCTTGCTTGCACCCTGGCTGTTAGAATCTAAAATATTAGACATCAGAGTGTAGTTTGTGTTGGTGTCCTCCAGCCATCTTACAGCAACTTACATATCACGTAAACATCCCGTGCATACAGCTTTTGCGCTCAGTCAGTAAAGAGGCAGTGTACCCACCTCACTAACAACTGGAGTGCTGCATAAAGAGCACCGTACATCAGCATCACCTGTACATCATAGATGCATATAACTTACATTATCCTGACAAATACTGTGACACATGACAATTGTACATTCCATTTTCATAACGTTTCCTTAAGGTGGCTGCATGAGCCTTGAGGGAACTGCAAGACACACTCATGTCTATGACCTTCCCGCTGCTCCCACACAGGTCAGGCCGGCGTTTGACGACTGGCTGCACCGCATGAATCCAAGGAAAATGAATAAATAAATCAAATGAGAGGGCCTTTTTATTATTGTCTTGATACAAGTAAGAAAATTATCATAAAGTTCAGAAGGAGAACAATCAGATTCTCCTCCAAGTAGGTTTTGGACTCCACCCACTAAAGGATAGCCATCAACATGTCACAGGCCAACTCTGAGTACCTGATTGGGTGGTCACAACATGTCTTATGCGCCAAAGTTCTGAAATTTGAACTCTGAAAACATGGTGCTGCATGAACCAAAATGCACATAGTCACCAGACCACCTTGCGTGCCTGACACTAAAAATTTGAGTCTGCAGGACCTCTGATCACATCTGTACATTGATTTAACATTAAAACTGGACGCCCCTGTGGCACAAACCACACTTGGTGTGAACGTAGCTTTAGGTGTATAGAAGCAATACTCATTCAAGCTAGTTCTAATCCAATGGAGTCGTAAATTATGATAAGGATGGCTCATTATTGTAAGTATACATTGTCCATTAAAGTTGTTACTAGTTGAGTGTTTAAGTGACCTAAGTTGACCCCCAAAGCTCATTAGGATTTATCATCTGGAGATCTGTTTTAGTCTGGAATTCAAAAATCAAAAATAGAAGTGACGAGCTCTGCCTTCTATATGGTCAGTTTCTATTGACCACAAATACTCAAACATTAAACTGCTTCAGCCAGTCTGCTCCTCTGAGACAGGACAGGCTACATTCAGAGAAAAGGCAAAAAAAAAAAAAAAAAAAAACAACTGCTGGGGTTACAAGGTGAACTGATAACACACAAGGACAGGGTGTGTCTTGTTCCATTAGACACCCTCATGTCTGTCTCCTCCTCATCCATCCATCCGTCCATCCACCCACACATCCATCTTTCTCTGTCGACAGTGTGTGACTGAGCGCCGGCTCCGAGAGGAAGTCCGTTTCAAGATTAGAGTCCTTATCAGTACCGGGGCCGCCCCCTCTGCTCCCATCATCCATCAGGCGGGCAGCCACCTGGACAACTGCTGACCCTCTAAGCTGGTTGGACGGTCAGGCTGAGACGACTCGCAGGAGTGGAAGCGATAAAGTAGATAAGGAGCAGGAGAACATTTTTTACCTTCATGCTTTTGGGAGGGGTTAAGTAATGCTATTTTCCTCCTGCATATATATTTGTACAATCAGTAAAAATGGAACAAAGAAAAAAACAGAATAAAAACAAATTGAACACGCACTTCTGCATTAAGTGTGTGTTTTTCTTTGCGTTAGTACAGTACCCTGTAAGGCCAAATCATGGATTAGTGGAGAAACATCCATCTTCATCTCACCATAGTCTCGTGCTCGTGCTAAAATAAGTGGCCAATTAACTTGGCAGCAGCCGAGTGTGTGCCGATCTGACTGTAGATTAATGACCAGCCAACACTTTCCCTTCCCAGACCCATTTATCAGAACCAGCAACCAGGTCTTATGATGATTAAACATCCGGACTGCAGGGGCCTCTTGGGTCTTGGGTCCCAGCAATACTGTAGGGACCAATTGGATTTAATTGCTCTCCTTTCATGGTTGTGAAAGGGAAAAGAGACAGTTTAATTGGCAGGTCCTATTAGCCATTGAGGGGGCCGGAGCTGAGGAGTTCTGGATGTCGCAAGGATCTATAGGCGGAGAACACTTTGTTCAAGTACACTCATTTAAGGCAACTGGACATTTCCTAGATTCTGTCCTGTCTTCAGACTTGACAGCCTACAAGGACTTAGAATAGAAGTGGGGGCACTGCATGTTGACAGAATTTGATTTTAACGATGAATAAAAGATTTTATAATCCAAGTGTTTTTTGTTGAATGGAGAATCATGAAACATAAAGTACCTCTACAGATTAAGTTAGAGTTTTTACATACAGTCAAACAAAAAAAAAACATTAGGAAACTGAATAGCTTGTATTGCTGCTTCTCTGGTGGAACTGCTCAGTAGCTCTAACACTATGTACCCTTGCTAACCTCAGCAAAAAGTACTTGATTCTGAAGTTAGCCAGGAACACCTGATATAATTAGTCTGGCAGACGGTTCTGATAAAATTACCTCATTTGGCTTCGTCTCCTTAGACAGCTGTCGAGCTGAAGCTGAGGAGTCCCTTCATGTCTGGGAAGGAGGTTTGTGAAGACTCCAAACAAAAGCAAACACGATTTGTGAACGGAAACGTAATTTACTAAACAAACTTAAAGCAGGCTTAGAAAAAAGGCAACACGAAATGAAATGTATCAAATAAGGACCCTGGACATGACGTGACAAAACAAACGGGGAAAAACAAAAACTGTGGACTTAAACAAAGCTGAAGGGTAATTAACTAAATAAGAGACACCTGAGATGATTAGAACTGAAGCCAGGGGTGACGTGACTGTGAGCAGACAACTAAACACAACGCATGCACACTGTTTGGCCAGATAAAAGAAAAGAAAAAACAGTTTCAGTTTGCTATCAGAAATATACAACGACACCGATTTAAGTAACTTTAGTTATCATTGCAGCAAAAACTGGAATTATCTTGAAACTTTCCTTTAAAAATGTATGAAACAGATAATGATCAGGAATGAAAATCTTATGAATAAAGATTAAAGCTCCTGCTTTTTACTGTAAACTGTTATTTCTTTTAAATGTTGGCTACTTGGAGGGTATCGATGGCATTTGAAAGGCGATGGAGCGCTGTGGCCAGTCTGACCTCGCCTCACCCTGGCCTTTTGGAGGCAGGCTTTTCAGATGCAACTGGACAATACCGACTGGCGTCCGGCCTCTGACTGGCTTCTGAGCCGATTAGAAACTGGACCTGCCACAGAGGAGAGGAGCCGCGGTGTGACACCACCCGCAATCCAAAGAGGTTCCTCTCAGGGGCCAAGGTCAGCGGCCAGGATGACCTCTGATCTCCCGCCATGTTTGAACACGTAAACGCACAAAGCGTGGCCCAAAGGGATTGATTAGAATATTGGGGATGAAAGAGGGCAAGAGGGCTTCGAACGGGTTCAAACAGTTGTTGGTGGGTGTGCATGCACAGTGTTGGCATGGCGACTTGGTCAGCGGCTGTCAGACCACCAGACCTTCACTGAAACCCCCTCCCCTTCCCCAGATGTGCATCTCTTGTTCAATGTCTTATTGTTGGGGGCCAGGGGAAAGGAATTACACCAGGGATGATCCTGTATTACCGAGCCGGCCTGCCTTTAAGGTTGAGCTTACTTTTGTTGCCCGTGCTCTGTTTTCCCCTTCTTTCTGTGTCGCCGCAGCTGAGCTGCTCTCTTTGATGTCCTCATACACTGACCAGCAGATTGCAACAATTCACATTTTCTTCTTTTGACAACAACTGAATGGATTGTGTCAGAATAGGTGAAAAGGAGACTGACTGAACAAAAGATGTGGCATCTGCGGTTACAAAACAAGATATTCTTTGATATCTTGGTGTAAAAATTATATTAATTTTAATGAGAGCAATTTTGGGAGGGAAACAATCAAAAAAAACCATCCAGAAGACCTTTATTTTGAAAAATTATTATTATGAATCATTAGGTTTAGTCTCTTTACTGAGCAAAACAGGGGAGAATAAGGACATTTTAGTTAAGCAACATTCAGAGTACACTAAGTATTAGAATTAATATCCTAATCAAACAAAAGACACAAGGTTCTCAATTTTTGCTGCATGTTGCACGACATCTTGTAACTGTACACCAAAGTGTGGGGCAGAACAGAAACACATTTGGTGCAAATGCAGGACAATGTAACGAGTTCATAGAGCATCCATCCAATTACACTCTGGACCGCTAGCTTTCAGCCTCTTACAACCCCAACCTGACATTAACGGTGCAACAAAAATGGCGAGCAATATAGGAGCTATCCAGCCGTGCAATTTTGAGCCAGATGCTGACTTCCATGGATTTATTTGATCAGTCTGCATTTGAATGCATCAGAATGACTACTGTTGGGTGAAGGTGGGGTACACCTTGGACAGGTCACCTTAAATCAAATTCATTTTATCTGTTAATTGGTGGAGTTTTTAATTTTTTCAAGGCCTATTGTTGTGTTTAAGAGGATTTTCTGGGAAATTAAAATCTCTTTCTTTGAACTTTCAGTTGATTTGTTTGGATCTGAAATTTTTGAAAAAAGTTTGGACACTCCTACTTTAAGAAAGCTTTACAGTCACTTCCCTTTCACCCATGCACACACACACACACACACACACACACACACACACACACACATGCACATTCACAAACTCACACAATGAGGGCATTACACTGAAACCAACAGAACCAATGTGGTTCAGTGTTTTGCCTGAGGCGGGAGGTAAACCTGTGATCCTCTGATCAGAGGTCAACCACTCTACCTCTGCACCACGGCCGCCCCAAAATTGATTTTTTCTTGAAAATTTCCTCCATCTATCTTTTCAAGCCCTTCACTGGATGTTGTCGTTTGTCCGCTTACTTCAAATCTTCATACCTTCATTTCACTGGTTCACTGACTTTACTTTATTTGGTAAAATTCTTCTATTTAGAATTGAACAGTTTGTATCTTTAATGTTTTCACTTTATGAATGCCCTTGCTTAAAAACATTCCCCTCTGCACAGCATCTCCCAGCTGATTAGAACTACATTAACCTGCGACCTCCAGGTAACCTCTCAGCGTTCAGCTGCGTATACCTGCAGAAAGAAGGCGGTGCATCAAGCTGCCTTAAGACTGACCAGTGATCCTTTTTTTTTCACTGTTCATTTCAATGCTCACACCCGGGGGGCTTTGTGTGCATGTTGCTGTGCGTGTGTGTCACGGCAGAGCAATAATCACTGGGGGTCTTGCTCTGACGCTCATGTGTGTACTCATTCAGCACAGAGGTCGTGTGTCAGGGGTCAAAGGGTCTTGAGTGTGTGGTGGTGGAAGGGTGGGGGGAGGTTGTGGTGACTCTGGGGTGGGGGTGGAAGCAAACATGCCTTAAGGTAGATAGACTGACTTAATGGTCCTCTAGAGACCACAGGGGCAACGTCTGTGATGGAAGATAAACCCGCTGTATCTTAGTGGATATGATTCGAACGAGTCATAATGTGTAAGTGTGTCTGGGTCTGTGTGTGGGAGGAGGGAAGGTGATCCTGGGCAGCATCTGGGCAGATCCTATCACACAATAAAGGAAAAATAAGACAAGGTGGGACATATTTTGTTCTGCCAGCTAACTTCAGAATTTATTACAGACCCACTCTAATGAAAATCGTGTTTTTAAAATGCTGTTTGAAAAAACTTGTTGCAGTGATGTAGGTGCTACAGTCGGTGGACCACAAGCTCCCTGCTCTGCGTCATTCTGGTGCATCCATATGCAGATCAATCAAATATATCCATGTATGTCTTAGTTTTCCTCGTTTAAGTTGGCATCCAGCTCAAAACTGTTCGGCTGGATCGCTCCAATATTGCTTGACATTTGTGTTGCACCATTAATGTTAGGTTGGGGTTGTAAGATGCTGAAAGCTAGCGAGACAGAGTGCAATTGGATGGATGGATGGATGGATGGATGGATGGATGGATGGATGGATGGATGGATGGATGGATGGATGGATGGATGGATGGATGGATGGATGGATGGATGGATGGATGGATGGATGGATGGATGGATGGATGGATGGATGGATGGATGGATGGATGGATGGATGGATGGATGGGGACAGCCTAATCCATGCTTACAGGTCTGCACACAATTCAGAGGCAGATTTCTAATGAACTACTGTCACTCTGCAGAAACTATGTCATAGAAAAAAAAGTTTGATTTTGGCTAAAACGGCAAAATTATAATTAAGAGACCAGTGGGAATACTTTAAAAATAGATCAAAAAATGATTGGAATGGGACTTTAAATACGGAACTGTAATGCCTCAAATCAGTGACTTTAATCTTTTTTTCAAGAAATAGTCTCTAAAGACCAATGTCTTTACAGTTACTTATTTGACTAATATCCTCTTTCATGTAAAATGCAAGACAAATCTATATAACTTCTAGCTGAAAATATGTGCCAAAAGAAGACCCACCTTTAAAATCTAATGAATTGTTAATCAGTCAGACAGTTTGAAGGAAAATTTTAAAGAAAAAAATACTTTTTAAAATTAAAAGGAAGTTACACTTGTATTTTTAGTGAAATTTTGGCAAAAAATGAGGTATTAGTAGCATTATTAGATGCAATATCAGTTTTCAGTTTCCTGACACGTGTTATTTATAGCATCAAATCATAATTACTCCATACAAAAGTCTTAAATCTGCTTGACCATCCTCATTAATGTGTAAAATAGAACTTGCATGGATTTTCTGCATATTGACTGCTTCCTCTCAGGCTTGGCCCCTGGCGTGTGTGAGCTGTTATGTTGCTGTTTGCTCAGGGACAGTCAGTCTTGTGCCTGCAACCACATTATCCACCTATTAAAGTCCCTATTTGCCTTCCTTCTGTGAAAAGGACTCTGCGTCTGGCTGATGAAAGGCTGCCGAGTGGCTGCTTCTCTCCAGGCTGGAGAGACGACGACGACTACAGTCAGTGATTGTTGGCAGAGCAAACATTCCTGAGCACCCGCAGTCACACTTGTGCACGTGCAAACACACACTGCAGAGACAAGACACACGAGTCTGGAAGTGATCTCATCAGCACACAAAACTTACCTACTTAACTAAGATGCAAACTTAAGGCGCATAACAGACGTATATTCAAAGACAGACAGGCACCAACAGGCTTTTGTTTGTCTTCATTAATTGAATAGATGTTTAGGTTCTAAAATGTTGTTAAGTAAATTATTAGTCTTAACTAAAATTGTGAATGCAATTAATCTACATTTTCAATGTGATTCTGATTGATGCAGTTTACACTTTACCTCCCTGTCATGTCTGCCATCAGGGATTAGCCCCGGCCTCCTGACATCCAGTGGCAGCAAAGCTGTTCTCCAGCAGCATCCAAACACTCAGTGGGCAGAGAGGAAACCTTATCCGACGGGTTCAATATTTGCTAGTCCAGAGAGGAGGCGTGTGGAGGCTGCAGGAGGTCAAGAGGTCAGTGGAGCAAAGCTGTGGCCTTTCAGCCCGGGCCCGCCTGACCAGCAGGTGAGCAAACAGGGAGGCTGAAGGGATGACCCAGAGGTGCTTTCAATTGCAAAGTTGGTTTTAAATATTCACAGGTGAGCACGATGGCTTTAGGCATTCATTCAAAAACAATGCAGAGGAAAGAACTAAAACAGCTATGCTAAAACACCTGAAACAGGGACTTTTTTTTGTCCAAGAACCCCTCTCTTTGCATTAATGCTGGTTCTCTTTAAACACATTTTTTAATAAAATTGTTTAGCCACGTTGCCTTAATTTGTGACTAATTTGTGTTAAGGTCATGAGAAAAACACTCTTAATAGCATTTGTGTGTGCATTTGCAGTTTTTCTTTATCATTTCCTAAGCAGATTTTCCTCTTTTATTCTGTGAAAACATGTAAAACAGTTTTTTAAGAAATGTAAATCTTATTAAAGTATAAACTCTGTCCAAATCAGATTAGGACTTCCCAAAAAGGACAAATGTTGGTCACTTCACCAAATGTGTTTCTGCTACATTAGCATGCAGGGCTGCATCCAGTATTGAGCCTGGCCCCAAACATTCACACTAACCTTCACTGAATGTTTGCTTTTGGTTTTAGTGCCCGCTAAGACACTATTGACGGCCAGTCAAGTAATGTCAGCCGACCGTTTTTCGACTTGCTCACTGCGGCACTTATGCGATGAAAGGTGGTCTTCAGCCCCCACTCCATGCATCACTGTCACCCTGCAAGAGGAGGCAGATCAGCCTGACTGATGTGAGTAGTGTGGACAGATACACTTTCAGCCTGGCAACGTAGCCAGGACCTGGCAACCCTCCTCTCTGTTTACCTAAAGGCTTAAAGCAGCTGAGTCCAGACCTCACCTGCTGGCCTTGCTGGTTGCCATGAGGGCTCACACAATCCCACTAAGACTATGCAAGCCCAGAGATGCTTCTTGTGATACAAAGTCCCTCCCTCAGACTGAGTCCTCCACACGATTAACAAACAGTTTGTGCAGCGGTCGCCTTTCCCATGGAAACTTTGCATTTGTCTCTATAGGAACAGAGACGAGGACACAAGATCCGCGAGATTCTTCACAGAGTTTGAGTTAGGATAAAGACAGGATAAACATTACTTAGTTCTGTATATGGTAATTACATAATGCATTAGCTCAAAACAGCAGTTAAGTGCTTAAATAAAATACTTTTTTTCCCGTCAAATTCAAAATAAAGAAAGGAAAAAGCAGAAATATATATAAAACTTGAATTTGTTTACACAAAAAGAAATTAAAGTAAAATTTTAATTTAAAAGATTAAGTTAAAAAGAAATATTTTTAATTTCTTTTTACTTGTGAATTTTATTTTATAGTGTGAAACTGAGATTATTGATTGAAGCAGTGACCCCAGTTTGATTGTGTTTTTTATTTCAACTTTGAGGTCACAAAATTACTATTTTTTTTATCTGATATTAAAATGATTGTTATGACACTTTATCATATTTCCTTTGGACCAGCACTCAGTTGCAGTTAGCAACAAAGTTAAAAAACGGTATAAACACTATTATTAAAATCACATTTGCTGCTTCTGGTGCAGCTTCTGTATCTATGGATAATATTAGTACTGATGCATCAACACTCGCTAAAAAGGAATGTGTTATCAGTTTAAAAGTGGGTATTCCCAAGAAAGTCTTGGATATTCCCTGGAAAGAAATCAACATATTGTAGATTATAAAATTGTGACTACAGTAAAATAACAGGCGTGTTGTCAACTGTGAAAGTTTCTGAAAATTCTTCAGTGAAAAAAGTGGAAACTGCGAACAATTTTACTTTAAAAATGACAAATTTAATTAAAAAAACGGTTTACCTAGCAGTCTAGTAGTGTCATTTAGCTGTTTTTTTCTGAAGTACAGTTTACTTTTAAAATTTAATATTTGTCATGTTTTAAACAGAGGAATATTTTTTCTGCAATAATAAATATGAGTCTGTGTGTGAACAAGAAAGAAAATATAGATTAGGGATCATGGACTCATTTGAGTTTCCCACCACAAAGGTCTGATTCATCAATGACGGCCAGCGCTGCGAGACGATGAGGTCACTTTATGGATGCTCTCAGGGTGAATGTCAGACTGGTGACAACCAGCCGCACACACACAGGCTGAGATTCAGGACCACCACAGGATTCACACGCCTTGCTCTTCTTCCGTTCCTAAAATTTAAACACCACCTTAATTTATAGCTCTCACAGAGTAAGAACAGGCCTCTGTGTGTGTGTATGTGCGTGTGTGTCTGCCGTGGCGGTGACATAGTAGGTCAGCGACCTCTGTGACTTGGCTAAAATCCCCATGGGCCTAGTTCAGCTTTGGAATGGACCTCACAGCGCAATGGGAAGATGGCTGCAGCATAATGAACACAAAAGCCAATTGTGAAGCCATTCTCTGCAGGGCAGAAAGCAGCGGGCCCCGGGGACAGTACAGGGTTTTGTGGGCTGTAACAGAGAAGGAAGCCTGTTGCTTCCACAAGCCTCTGATAAGATTCATCAGCGGTGACTCAACAGTGGAGTGCTGTCTCCTGGGGCACGCAGTGTTAGATTCACATCCACTGTATTTATCTACACTCGTAGACTGAAGTGCTGATAAGTGACTCTCAGGGGCCAAATTTGTCTCTTTTACAGGAAGAATTATAGCGTAAGTTAGACGCTGAGACCAAGGGTGTGTCATGTAAAAGAATTGCAGGATTTTCAGTTGACTAAACGTGTAGAGGAAATTACACTCCATCTTCTTTTTTAAAATAATAAAAAAGCTAATTCTGCCAATGAAATTCACTGAAATATAATTAAAACTATATATATATATATATATATATATATATATATATATATATATATATATATATATATATATATATATATATATATATATTACTAAAACTATGTTTAAGGCAGGTAGAGAAACCTGAAACTGATCAGCTTAAAAAAAGATTTTAACTTTATCTATCACTTAATTACAAAACTGTTAAAAAAAACTGTCAAACTAAATGAAAAAGTGGGGGTAAAAAAGGTGGAAAATTAATTATTCAAACGTGATTGCTTTTCCCTTTAAGAAAGGGAAAATATCAGATTTATAAAGACAAACTGCTTTTTGGTCAATTGTTTACTGAAATCCTTTATTTTTCACCAAAAAAAGTTAGTTTCAGAGTAAAATGTGTGGCAAACAAATGGAAACTTGGTTGAATCCTCTTGAATTGAACACTTTTGCTGCAATACTTGCATCAAAAAGTCAACCCTGAAAGTATAAAATGGAAACTTATTCGGAATGCAGTATTTGACTTTCCCCGCAGTTCGGATCAAACCTTGATTTTTTTTCACAGATTTTTTTGTTTTGTTTGATATATGTATAAAAAAAACAAAAAAAAATAAAAGTTCAGAAAAATCTTTTTTTCATTTACCAATAAGGAAGTAACAATGAAGAAAAACCTCTCACGTGTTCTTTGGTAATAAAATAAATAATAGATTCTTCTTAAATTTAGCACAACTATTGGATACTTTTAACTTAGAGATGCAACGATTCCCTTTCTTCACGATTTGATTGAATGGTGAAACTTACAGTTCAGTTTTAAACCAAGAAACACGGCATCCCGAGCACATATGTAGGTTTCGCTTTTTTGCTCCCCAACTCTAAACTAGGTTTATTGATGGGGGGAACTCGGCTTTTCTTGCTCATAACAGATAAATGTTGCAGACTCATAACAATTTTTAACAAAATGTTCTCATTGCTTTCAAAGCAGCACTTCTAAACATCTTCCCGGCCTCATAGATCTAACAGTTTCTCTGAAATTGTGCTTCCTCCACAAAAACCCATTTTCACCTGTTAACCGGAGAGAGAAAATAAAGCCAATGGCATCAACCAGAACAAAAAAATGTTAACAATGCTGCCAAACACCTAAAATCTTCCCACAACATGTTTCCTTTTTTCTAAAACGTATTCAAAGTTTTCATCATCCACGGACCCCCCCCCCCCCCCCCCATGCCCAAAGACCCCAAATGTGTCTATGATTAGGTGGGGGATTAAAAAAATGAAGCAACAAGATTCTCCTATTCTTTTTTTTCAGAAAGACTAGAATTGGCGCTTTGTGCGTGTCGGCCGCAGTGGCACATTTGACAGGTCTGGCCCGGTGGCTTTTGTGTCGGGGAATAAAGGGGATTGAGCTAAAACACAAACTGAGCCAGTGTGCCGTTTGTGGCGCTGGCTATTAGTCAACGTGACGGCCTTTGCAGATGCTAATGGGTCATAGTGTGGCCTCCCTCCTCACAGAACGCGGCTATCTGATAGCACAAAGGCCATCCGCTAGAGGTTGACTTTTCCCCCCTTTTCCTTTCATGGCTGCTACAAAGTCATTAGGCCTTTTCTCACTCTGTGTTTAAGAAAACAGGAAAATAGAAAGCAGCACACAAAGCGCCAATCTGACAAGAAGCAGTTATCTTCAAGGTTGAAGCCTCAGGTGATGAGGATGAGGCCCATCCCCACATTAATCCCCCCTGACTGTGCAGCCCTTTAAGTAATGTAGACATGGAGTAACAGCCAGGCTCCTGTGAAAATAGAGATGATGCCCGCCAGTGGAGGACCTCTGGACTCTTGACTTATTAATCAGTCAGACCCTGAGCAGCCTGCCTGCCTGCCTGGGGCTGCTGCGTGCCTTCAGCCTGCTCTGGGACCAGAAAACAGCCTGCAGAGTTAACTACTCTGAGGGTTTGATTGCCCAGACTCGGAGCAGCTCATCAGCACGCGGGTCGCGGAAGTCAGCAGCAGCCAACTGTGGGATAAAAGCAGGCTATACGTACAAACACACACACATCTGTACAGTGAAGGTCTCTGGGGTGGAGAGCAACTTCAAAGGAGACCCGGTTAGGTTGCATTTTTATTTTATCTTCAAATAAAAGGCTTTGCTGTGTTCAGAGAAACATTGGAGCACTTATAGTTCCTTCAGGTTGACATGAAAATCAAATCCTTATAAATTTACTTGTTAAAAATGTTAACTTCAACCCTTAACAAGCTATAAACAGATAAACTTCAAAAATATGCCAGATTTTGCCCCAAGCTAACTACAATTTATTGAAAACTTCTATACGTTTTTTTGTTTTGTTCTCAACTTTTATTGTGGAGGATGGACAAAGAAAACAAGCACTAGTCAAAAGTGAAAACCGTTTTGAGTTATTTTTCTATTTCAGTGCAAAAAAGCTAGTCTCTATATCAAAATGGTTTTGTTCTATAGGTTCACTATCATTCAGATACTTTATTATGATAGTTACATAACAGCTCAAAAGCAGAGTCTGGTTTTTATTGATTAGTTTTCAGTAAATCTTTAGAAAAATTGGATTTGTTATTCAGGCATCAAAGGGGTTATTAATTTCCAATTTTGTCCATGCAGTGTTTGACATTTTCTTTTGTCACTGAATTATTTCAAAATTTCCCCTGTACTGTAATCTTTCACATCACGTTTGATCAAATCCAGTTAAAACTCTTCGGTTTTCATGGGTGCTGAATATCTGCCTGCATTTATGGATAAAGTCTGGAAGAGTTCCATCTCCTACAAGGACCTACGTTGCTGTGACACTAATCCTGACAGAAATGACTCTTACTCTGCCAAATGTTTTGCTTCACGCGACAAACTGAACACAAAAAGTCATTTTTTATATGTGTCAATTTTATTTTAAATCGGACACAAATTAAATAAATAAAGCACATCTGAAGGGCTACACCATGCACACAAAACTTTCTACAACATAAGACAAGTTTTTAACCCATTTTCCTTCACAGCGTCCGTCGGCGCACTTCTGCTGTGCATCTATCCATGCCAGCCCATTTTGTTTCTCTGCAAAATGCACATTATTATTTCCAATATACAGATATGGATAAAGGGGATCAACACTGCGTCTCCCCTCTATCGAGGCAAATTAATTTAATTTATGGTAAAAGGAGCATCGAAAGTTACAACTGGGAGTGAGAAGAAACTTCGGTCCTCAGCTGTGAGACGAAGGACAACTAGGGAGTTTACAAATGTGGATATTTTATGGACTTCCAAGACAACAGACAGGTTACTGTGTCTGAGCTTCCATTTACTCACAGAAAACAGGAAGTGCGCCTGTGTAATGTACACACACACGAATAAAACATTTCTATTTGAAGTAATGAAACACTTTGGAGGAAGATAATCTTCACTCAGGAGCAACTGCAATCACTGACAGACTGGATCTTAACCATCATTAGAACCAAACTCCACATGACGAAGAAGTAGCTTTCTCATTTCAACTCGCTTAAAACTTTTTTTGGCCTAAATTCCTTTTAAAAATCTATCACCGAATGAATGTTTCTAAATTAAACACCTGAAACCTTTGCAGCATTTTGTTAGATAAACCAGAACAAAAACAGAAAGATTTGGCGGATGAAAAACCTTTAATTTTTACATTTGAAGAGTTTTTTTTACCTCAAAAACAGAGCTGATCATTTTCACTGCTCCTCCTTATAACCAGAGTTTCTCAGTTTAATGTTTAACATTAAACTCAGCCTTCGAACTAAAATGAATGGATTCATGCAGACTGGCTGGAGAACCAAAACTGTGGGATAGTTCTTGTGTGATAACAGTTCAACTTCTGTTATCAGGATTGGATAAACTGCTATGTTCAAAACTGGCAGAATGAAGGTTTGACTGGAAGCAACAATGAAAACTGGTTTAGTGCAAAGATCAGTGAATGCAGAAACGTGTGCGGTGACATCAGCGTAAAACAGCAGAAAGATGGTTGAATTGTAATAATGAATGGGAAGGTGGACATGAACACCATCCTTATTTATTTTGAACAAGAGCTCAGATGATAACACTATAGGAGCTTTCGGTTTTCCCAATAAACTGCCTGAATTTCCTGTCTCCTTCCAAAAAAAAAAAAAAAACCCACTGGAGAATGAAATGAGAGAGAAAGCCAGGAAGCTGCTCCTCCTCCTCCTCATGCCGAAGCTCAGGTCCATCACTTCATCAGTGCCAAACGATGAAGAAGAAGCCAAGACAGAGATGAGGGCTGAGGCAGGGCCACGGGGCAGCGACAGTCATTTACAGAGGTGTTTCTTTGTTCAGTCCATTCCTCCACTGTCATCCAAACACATGCAGTCAACAGCACTGACGACACAAACAGCAAATGAATCGCACAACGACTACAGGATAGAAACAGAGCATTTACCCGGTCTGTCATTTCTCCTTGTGAAGTGCTTCTATGAAAGCTTCAAGTTTCTCCTGGATCTCACGAACTTTCTCTGCAAAGAGGAAAAGAAGGAACAGGACCTCAAAAACTTCCCACAGAACATTTAATCAGAACCTGCAGAACCTCCAATAACAGCAAATAAAGGCAGAGGAGTTTAGACAATCATGGAGAAATGTGATACAAAAAAGGCTTTTTGTGTTGATGTATATTTATGATGGATTCATTTCTGTGTTATATCAGTATTCATGTAAATTTCCTGAAATTTCTGAATAATGTTGCATTCACACCGGACGCGATTCACACGTCAAATTTGTGTCTGCCGCCTCTCTTTTGACGCCCATCAGATTTACTGCTCAACGTCTTGACGCCCCAGCCAAGGAGCAACCGCACACAACATCATCCATGGAAATCTTGGATGATGTTGAGCGAGTATTTTGGGTTTATATGTTTTGGAGAACTCTACAGAGGCGCCGGCAAGCAGGTCGCCGTGTCAGGGTTCAGCAAATCCTTCAGAGTTTCTACTGGTGTTCTTCACTCCTGCAGAGCCGCGCCTGGGTTACAACCATTTTAAAAGTTACTTCCGTCTGTCTGTGGCCCAGTTTGAACATTAACCTGCTGGGGAAAAATAAGTAAAACTGGATCGTTTTATTATTGTCTCGCTGAAAATAAGATAAAACATTATAAGGCCACGGAGCTGGAGCGTAGGGTCCGACCGCTGAACCCTGAGCAGCTGGGCTCGATCCTCTTCCTCTGCTCACTCGCTACACTGAGTTGCCAGAGGCTGTCCCAGTTACTGTTAGGTGAAGGCGGAAAGGTCGCCAGTCTGTTAAAGAGTCCATGGCGCTGGAGCTAGTGATCGCTGCTGCCCTTTGTCCGGCCGGACTGAGGGTGCCATAGGCTCGATTGCTGGCGACCTGTCCAGGGTGTATCCCGCCCTCACCCAACAGTCACAGAGACAGTCTCAGGCAACCAAGCAGCCCTAGAGGGTTAATAAAATGGATTGAAGACCAGTACAAAAATCATAGCATTAAGTATCCATATTGGATTAATTCTTCTACCCTTTAATCGAGTCACTGAAAACATCACGTGGCCAAAGCTGAGTCCCTACGCTCGACGCCCAAATTGCGCCGCAGCACCTCCGATTGCGTCTGTACATTGACTTAACACAGTGCTTCTCAAATAGTGGGGCGCGCCCCCGGGGGGGGGCACGAAGCGATGCCAGGGGGGGCGCGCGGTGGTGGCGGTTTTAGGCACAGGTTTGTCCGGTGCGCAAATTTAACGTGGGGGCAGCGGTGACAGCGGCTCAGTGCTTGGAAAATAATCTGGTCCACTATTCGGTTCCTATTGTCTGTTCTGTCTGTCCGCGGCTGCGCGAGTGAGAACGAAAGGGGAGGGGTGGTGTGGGCCCTGTCTGCCAGGGGAATCGGGGCACGCGGACCACTGCTACCGCTGCCTGTTGCCCAAGATCACCGCTGCCCTTAGATTCCTAAGCTCATGCTAACAATGTCATTCTTTATGAACTATTGTAGACATTTTGATGACGTGTCTTTATTTTCCATCCATGTTTTCTTTGTCTGCCTGTGGTTTAGTTAGTGTCAGACAGACATAAAGACCGCAGGTAATGCAGGAAAACAGCTGCACTTTTATGAGATCAGAAATAAACAATCCGTCATTTAGAAAAAAAAAATCAGCACGTTTTTACCTATTTCTTCAGACTAAAAACGTTAAATATATTGGTGCTGCTGTGTTAATGTTTCAGATCAATTTAGATTTAATATTATTTATTGATTGAATTATTTTTTTCAGCATCAAATGGTTCAGTTGGTCAAAATGTTTCTAGTTTAAATAAGGAATGACAGATTTTTTTTATTTCAGGTACTTTCAGCTTCTTTTCTGTTTTAGACTAGAACAGGGTTTCTGTGGCTAAATAAAGTTAATATTTGTTGAAAGTGGATTTATTTTGCTTTTTTCTTTTGTTAGTGTTAAAAGATACAATTTTAGGTATACAAATTTTATAGATACTGACCTGATGTATTGTCACCGCGCGAGTGTGTCTGTGTGTGTGTGTGTGTGTGTGTGTGGGGGGGGGGGGGTCAGGGGGGGCGCGAAACATTTTCTTTTCCTAGGGGGGGCCTGGCAAAAAATAATTGAGAAGCACTGACTTAACATTAAAACTCGATGCCCATAAGGCTGAAATTGCGTCCGGTGGGAATGCACCTTTAAACACAACTTGTTCCCATCAAAACTTCCAAACAGACATCACCTGATGATCAAAGCTCTCATCCTGCCCCCCCTCCCCTGGTTTTGTTCCACCTCCCTCCTGAACCTAATTCTAGCTGAAGGACAGAAAATAATTCCCGCAAGAGGCGGGAATCAAATGGAAAAGCGGCCGCACTGCTTTTGGCGAGTAATCTCCCATTGTCCCAAGTCTGCGTAAAACCAGCAGTCCTTCCAACCGGCGTGTACCGTCACATGAGAAGAGCGAGCCGTCTAAAGCAGAGCTAATCGCTGATCAAACAGTGGCTGAAGCAAGTCTGGAGGCCAACGCAGACGAGCAGGAGCTGCGCCTTGCCAATGCCAGCTGCACCTCCAGGCCTGGCTCCCTCTCTGGCTTCCTCATAACCCTCGCTAATCTGTCTGGATCAACCTCAAGCACAAACTCAAACAAACTAGCGCTGCTCTATCTTAATCTGGAGCACCCAGCTACACCAAATCCACAAGAGAACCACTGTTTTTGTGCGAGGCTAAAAACACGGCTCTGAAAGACTTTTCCGGGTGGATACGTCATTGCGGTTTGGACCTTAGAGCAACAGCGTGGTATCTATTTCACACCAGGACAAAGGTGATAACTAGGTGCTTTTGGGTGAAAGAAAACCTCATACGAGGGGTCCTGCGTGCAGCCCCCTTTGATGGGAGTACTGCTGCAGAGGTGTCCTCTTTGATGGATGTGTTTTTTTTTCCAAAAGGTGAGCTCAAAAGCCATAAAAACATGTGGAACAAACCTATAAAACTATGGAGAATTGGGAAAATAAAGTCACCGTTTTGTCTTGAAAACCAATTTGAGAAACCTCTTTTCACCTTTTCACCTTTGCTAGGTGGCAGGAAGGAAAAATTCCCAGCCTTTGATACTCTGTTAACACACAAGCAGGAGATTACTCCCCCTAATGGAGGTATTAAAAGGGGCCTGTGGGGGGGGGGAATGCTGACAAGTTAGTGCAGCAGGTGTGTGGCTGCATGAAACTTAACCCTGCGGTTCCTCATTGCTGCACCCAGCCCACCGGAGGGCAAGGCTCAAAAGCGGCTAACAGCTTAGACTATGTGTCCCGACCACATGACGACGTGACTAAAAGAAAACCAATCAGAGCAGGATTACTAACATCTGTCTGACCTGAAGAACAGCGAAGAAAAGACAAGCTGGGATAGTCAGATTCTCAAAAACACGGGAAAACCCCGGTTTCCAGCTTCAAAGTTTGTCGCCTAGTGCAAATTGTGGCGGTGGAGAACGCTTTGATGGATTTCAAATGTAGACTGTTTAGAGGCGGGGTCAAACGTGAGGGATGGTGGCAACTGTGGGCAGAAATCTAGTTTACCTGGGCAGTTTGACATTTAAGGTACAATAACAGGAAAAAGAAGCTTTAAGGCTGACTGTAAAAGACATTACAACTGATTCTAGAATCCCTCAACCAGTGTGTTATCAAAGATGCCAATATTTCTGTGTGAACAGGAAACAGATCGTCTCATAATGCGGAAAATAAGGCAACAGGTACAAAAAGCAAACATAAAAAAAAAAACTGGTGACGGAAGTGACATCAGGTGAGATGGTGATGAAGATTTTTCATATTCTGACTAGAACCGGGCCAGGCAACAGAACTGAACTTCTGAGCACATTGACAGAAATGAAGACATAGTAGTACTTCAAAGTATGTACATCTATACATGGTTACTGATAACACTAAGCTTGACAAACAAAAACAAAATATATGTCATGAAAACACAAAAGCTGGCCAGACTAAACAACAACAGAAAACTATTCTGTTGCTGTATTACAGGGTCTACTTACTTCTCTAACTTGTTTCAATCACAGCCCCTGAATTGGATTTTGTTAAATAAAATCAATGTATTGCCTTATACTTTCTTTAGTACAAGACAAAAAGATTTTTATAAGTATTTATTCCTTAACCCATTAACCATCCAGAAACAGAAAGATTTTTTCATAACTGGAGCAGATTTTGCCATTTATTTCCTAATTTGTCATATTTTACAGATTTTATTTTTACTCTAGATAAGTTATTTACAAGACTGCAATGCCATTCTTATGAAGTTTTTTTTATCAGGTTGTTCTGAGAGTTGGCTCTAGTAACTGCAATGACCTGCAGGATCTATTTTTTATTTATTTTTTTACCTGTTATGGTCACACGTGCACAGAGCAAATATTTGTAGAATTGATGGCAAAATCAGCGATGAGCCCTCAGCAGCTTTCTGCAGCCCAGAAGGCAAAGGCAGAGCGTGAATAGCATCTATCTAAACAGCCAAAGTTCTGGGGATAAAAACTGTGAGAAACAGATACTTATTCCCCCCCAGCACCATCTGTTTGTTACCAAAAGACCACAGCATGACAAAGAGAGGGCCTTGACAAGGCTTTCTTTTCACCATCCTGTGGAAATGCAACAAAAACAGTGGACAGACTCACCACTGCTTTTTCCATACTGTGCAGTGTGAGTAGCGGTTTAAAACTCTATTTAAGCTCTTGTTTACTTAAAAGATGAGCCCCGAAACACAGTCATTCAACTGCTCACCCCTTTATGTGGCCATGAATATTCCCATAATCCCCTATCCTCTATCCCACAGGCCCCTTCTCTAACATGCTTGGTGATGTGTGAGTTCCCGAGGTTGGAGGGACTTTGGCAGGCCAAAAGAAAGAGTGTGAAGCTTTTTCCTTAAATCCTCTCTTTCAGGGCCTTCTCTTGGGTGATCTCCACATGAAATGATATCTCATTCACTGACACTTTGTAGGGTCCCGTAAGTCGGCCATGGCCAGAGAACTGGTAAAAGGAGGACTGAGCCAGAAAGCCTTTAACTGATCCACAATTAGACTGCAGCCCTGCAGGACAAGTGACCCGCTCAGAGAAAAGACGGATGACAGCCAGCGCTTCTTACAGGAGAAGGCTGTTCTGCTACAAAGAATAATGAGTAGAAATATGATGAACCGTTGATTCTGCTGGTGAGTAAAAAAAAAAAATGGGATGGGGAAAACTGGTGTTAAGTTTTGGCATGGAGCTCAAATAAAGTCCTACTGACAAGGAAACAGCAGCTCTCAACATTAACTCAAGAGAGAGTCGTCCAGGTAAGAGGTTTACTTCCTGTCTCAGTTGGTCATAAGTCATGAAGACACTTTTTATTTCTCTTCACTGCCAAGGCTGCAGTGTGGGTGGGGACATTGAGCGATTATATGCCGCGCTGTTTCCGACCTGGAAAACTGACCTCTTAATGTAACAAACAGAGGAGCCTTTTACCTCAGGGTGCTGCTTGATTTGTCACTGAATCTGGATCGCTCAAGTAAAAAAAAAAAAAGGCAACAGGAGACGTGGATTCAGAAACGGAAAGTAGGAAGACAGTTGAAACGCCATGCCAGTGACGGGGGTGATGATTTAGCTCCTCAGACCTTTTTATCTAAAAAACAGATGCCTGTGTAGGAGCAGCCCAACCTGGTGAGAAGTATACATTAGTCTGGATGGGTCAAAGCTTGGGGTCAGACAGGGGGCAGACACAATAAAAACAGCAGCATTTAAGCAGAAATTACCCTGTAAATATCAAGGTAAAGACTGTTGCTCCGCTGACTGTCAGATCATGTTGAAAACCGTTGCATGTTCTTAAAAATGTATTACAGGAATCCGTAAAAATGAAGGAAGATTTAGCTAAAGGTGTCAAATGTGAATTGAATCTAACACTTTTCCCTCACAATCATAAATCATTTTTTTCTGGGTTGGAAGTAGAAAACATTGACTTTGATGGTGGCAAGATACACATATTAACAGACAAAACTACATCATCATTTGTGCCTTTTAAAAACAAGCATCAGACAGGGAGTCTGTCTGTGACTCACAGTGTAAATCATAGAAGATCAAGGGTGTAAAGTTTTGAAAGAATCACCTTTTGCACTCGAGTGGAAATCTGGACTGAGGCTAAGTGGTAATCCATTTTGAGAGTTCACATGGACACAGGGATGTGAGACGGACAACCCGGGTTTAAAGTGAGATCTTGTCATAATCTCTCAGACAAACCCTTTTTCCACAAGGGTTTGAAAAATGGGTTAACTGCCGATGACCTTCTGTAGCGAGCACAGACACGTGAACCCAACTGTACATCTGACAACACACACACACACACACACACACAGGTGTGGGAAAATCGAAATGTTGGTCAAAACATATCTGTAAAATTCAGATGATGTCCCTTCAGTTTAGTGTACTAATGTACAACCAAAAATGCCTATATTTTTAAAGCAATACAAGAAAAAAAACCATAAAAATTACTTATGATTATGGTCATCGCATTTGGTTTTTTAAAGAAGACCTATGACCTAATGACAGATTACACAGATTTCTAGTATAATCCCCCATAATGAGCATTCATTCAATATTGGAAAGTTCTCAGTTGATCAAACAAGTTGAGACAAATAATCTCTATTTTGGTTTTTAGGACATAGAATTTAAGTCAAAAAGCTTCCTGTCTGGCATGGAGGCATCTGCAGGAATGATAGCAAATCCAGTAGGCGAAGGATTTCCTCCTTTTCCTGCCATCATAAGTGCTGGTGCTGAATATCTGCAGCTGCTGTTTGTTTAGTGTGATCATCACAAGAAAGCAGCCAACTTCAGTCTAATTTATTGTGTTAGTCATCATTGAGCTTAGCCTGTTAAGACCTACGAATGTTTCAGTTACCATGATTAGAGGATGCATTGGGCTTCAACTACGCCCACTCAACTTCAATACAAAATGATTTAACTGGCAAATGCAAACTGACAGAAACCTGGAAAATACATTTAAAAAATCTAACGGTATTTGGGATCAAACCTGCTCGGTGTTCTGAAAGAGCCTTCGCTGATAGCCTGAACTTGACATCGTTCAATGAATAAATGAATACCACCAGGGGTGCATCAAACAATGACACTGACCTTCACTGACACAAAGCCAATATGATAGGTCAGTTTCTGCCCAGATGTTTGCCAGCTGTTTTGGAATCCAAACTTTTAGCAGCATGAAATCCTGTCTGGACCTCAAACCTGCCGTAAATTTCTTTAAACCACCATAAAGACACCTGTTTAGACCTATGATTCAAATTGCTGGACTATATGTGTGTACAGTAGAATAAATCATATTAAAAGAGTAAAATCTATGTCCTACTTTACTTTAAGTTAAATCCCTTTTAGAGACACTGAATGACCAACAGCAGTGGAAACCTATTTTAGAAATTGTATTTTTAAAAATCTTTTAGCCTTTATTTAGTTATCAAATCCTTTAGAACCTTTTTTTAGACCATTTTTAGTGGCAAAAACTTGTTTTAATTCAGTCGCAGGAGTTTAATTAGACATAATATTTTTCTGATTCTAGATATGTGAGGAAGGATGTATGGATGGACAGGAAGTACAATGGATGGAGAAATACGGATGAGAGACGGATGAGACAGACTTGGGGAAAAAAGGTTTAGAGCAGAAATTCAATTTTAAAGACAGAGAGGAGGGGGCTTGACTGTTCATGCAGCAAATCTATTTCCAAAAAATAAAACAAGAAAAAAAAAAGAATGAATGGGCTATGTGAATTTAACTCTCATTTAATCACAAATAAAGCATTTAGCATCTATCAATCTAATAGATGGGTTAATTGAATGGAACAGAAATAGGTTTTTGTAATTTTTGTTTTCTATAAAGAGTTGCATCGTTTGCTTACATGAGTGACTTGCCATGAAAGTGCCGAATTATTCCCATAATCTTTGGAATGACCAAATATGGATATACTGTGATAAAGGTTTATAGACATTTGTAGAATCTATTTTTTTAGGAAATATAAGTGGTTGATTTTTAACGTGTTTTATTTTTAGCCCTCCCTCTGACACTGAGGGCAGTTTTCCTGGTGAAAACTGTCGTACATTTTTTTATCTACTGGCCAAGTCAAAAACTAAATTTCGGCCACTGGTGTCGAGACTTCTGAGTTGGAGGAACAAACCATACACTGCAAAATCTGTTTAAGGGCCTTTGTTACCAAAACTGGGAGTACGACAAATTTGTTTAAACTCAGAAGGACTGTCGAGTGTGAGAAGGGTTTCTCTTTATGAGATGCTAAAGCTAGCGGTGGCTTCAAAAACACCTCCCTGCCGCATTGCTTTCCCACCCATTTTACAGCTAGTATTTAGTGTACAGTAGTACTTTGTGTCTAGCCCAAAGGAGATGTTAAATAGCTTTTGTTAATTATATCCTGTCGTTTGTAATTCTTGTTAAAGAAAGGGGAAAAAATTCAATGAAAATCAGAAATTGAATTTGGTATTGAGATGTTCTTTTTTGGTCATATCATCCAGCCCTCAGTCCTGCTACAGTGGAAGAAGCCACACATTTGGAATTTATCTTTCGATTAAGACAAAAAAAAGTTAAAAACCTTTAATTTTGCCAAAACTCTGGAGTTTTCTTGAACTTAACGAGAGCTGACCTTAACGAACATGTTAATACATAGAGAAAGAAAAATTTTCTTCAAGATATAAACTAATTAAGCCTCTATGCTGCTAGGCTGTTGTCTGCTGGTTCGTTACACTTCAAACTACAGTAAATGCTTCCTTAAAAAAGCATTTTGTGATAACATCATCACTTGGTGCAACATTTTTCTTTCCAAATGTCATCCCAGCACTTTCAGAGATTTTTTCCATTGAGCCTCACTAATCACTCTGAAGGAAACTGCTGTGAGGAGGACGAGGGGGAGGAGATGAAAGGAAACACAGCGAGTGTGAGCCTGAGAGGACATTCCACCAAACAGGCCCGGACAACCACGGCTTTATTGTTTTCTGCTTCAACACCAAAAGAAACAGAGGAGGAGAAAGTGAGTGCATGTGCAAACATGCAAACACTTCGCGCATTAGCACAGTTTTTAGAGCACTTTCTGTTGACACCTCTCATCCCTTAACCCTCTGATAACCTTACAACACAAAAGCTGAAATCTATCATTTTTTATGCATTACTGCATTCATCAGTGCCAAAACGCCCGCAGTCAAGATTATGGGTTTATTGTAAGAGGTTACGCAGCACCCAGGTGTTCATGTGCTGCAGCTCCACAGCGTGCCAGCAACAAAAAACGGAGGAAATAATGGACTTGATTTCAGGGGTCACAAATTCAAAGCAGTGTACGATTTTTGATTTAAAAAAAATCCCTATATACCCACAAAAATCTAGCTCGCCCATCCCATGGCAGCAGTTCAGTCCATTTCTGCACTAGAGGAAGTATTTAAGCAAACAAAACGATAGAGAAAGATAATTTGTGAGACTTGCTGTCATTGTCAGAGAATCTGATGAGAATATGGAGCAGCAACAGTGTAAACAAGTTGTCTTGAAATCAGAAGTTTATATCAGAATGCACCACATGGGTTTTAGCAGCAGAAGCCCCCCACTGGAGCCAGAACCACAGACTGCTATTTAGAGTTTAGAAAATATGAACAGATCATTAGTAAAATATGCTCCAAACGGAAAGGTTCATAATGCAACATTCAGAATAAATTTGGGGGTTTTGGAATGCGGAAAAAAAAAAAAAAAGAATCCATCCTAATTTGTATCGCTGGTACTGTGAGATCTAGTGTAACACTAATGCTTCCCCCCCAAGTTGTCTTATAAAATTTAAAGTTTGGGTTTATCATTTTCATCTAAACTTTAAGTCCAGGCACACTCTGTGGAGCAGACACAGCAGTGACGGCCCACCACTCTGTTCTAGCACATTAGGGCTGGGCTGAGCTCCAGGGATGGCCCAGTGCCACACAGCTGGTCTGGCACACTTTTGACAGACACACACGCTCACACTGTACCGTTCATTCACACGCTTTCTCGCTGGCACACACACCTGACCTGCGTTTGTAACATGAGCAGAATCAGTTTGCAAGCAGGGCAGAGCGGAGCTGTACAGCAGAATGCAGAGGAGGACAGTTCTATCCTCATTCAAAGTCATTTCCTCTTTCCACCATTTTTACCACTTTTTCCTTCTCAGATCCTTCATTTTCAGTTAGGACATGTCCCGAAAAGATTTCCTTTTTTCTCTACGCACAACTAATAAAAATGAACAGGGATAGAACTTGATTCAAATCACATGGTGTGTGGTAGAAGATACCATGGGAACTAAAAAGGTTTTAAAAGTGAAGGTTGATAAAAGTTGTTTCACATTTTCATCCCCACGGCTTAGTCCCCCCCCCATAACCAATGTAACGGCCCGTTCTCATTTCTGTAAGATGAATTCAATATTAACAATAAACAGCTGAGATGAATGTCTGACGTTGCTAATTGATGGCAAAATTGTAACCTTTAAAAACAAATAAAAAGAGTGAGTCATAATAGAATAAAGTAGCTCAGGAGTGGTGACGGACTCATCTCCAAGGTCCTGGAGTATTATGGCAAAGCGTAAAAACAAAAAATAATAATAAATTAAAGTTTTTTTTTCCTTCCTTTTAATGAACGATGAACAGACAGGAAACAAAGACATGAAATGACAGGAAAATAATAACATCTGGGTTGACTAATGCTGTTAATAGAGATTTCAAATCCTAAAGGAATAAACTGGTGAAAATATGTAGTCCATTAAGTTGCATGTTTTCTTATTTTCTTAGAATATTACTATTTAAAACAAACAAAAACCATAAAAAATGTCCTCTGACAACCTAAATCAGATTTTATATAAACAAAGAATTAAAGATTGAAAGAAATATTTTGGTTATTTATTATTGAAGAGCAGCTACAACAGATGAGGTTTATAAAAATGGTTTTTAAATGTGATTAACAGTGATAATTTTAGGATTTTTCCCTTTTCGGGATCTTGAGACAATTAACTGTGGTAAAGAAAAATTGCCCAAGGGAAAAAAAAAGATAAAAATCAAGCAAAAAAACAAGACAACTAAAACTAATGCAGAGTTTTAGTTGCAAATGTTTGATCGAACTGCAAAATACAGATTCTTTACAGTAACTCTGACAAGCAACGTGCCAGCTGACATAAATGGCCAGCTCTATAAATTAAATCAATCTTGATTGGCCAGACAATTGCTGAAGCACCAGCGCCCTCTACCGACAAGTCAGAGAACTAGAAAACTCTTTAAAAATAATGTTTTCCTAAATATTTGTGAAATTGAGCTGAGTAAGCAAATTGGAAGAGCTGAAAGTAACAAAGGAAAAACATTTAATTCATTTAAGTGATTAACTGTATGTAAATGCTGTGTTTTCTGCTACGTGAGCGTTCATGCGTCTTACTGAGATCTTCAGCCAGCTGGACTCTGCGGCCCGTGATGAGCTGGGTCTTTTTCTCTGTGTCTTCTCCAAAGTCATCCAAGACCTCCTTCACATTTTTCTCCAACCGCCGCACTGAGAGGAAATTAAAAAAAAATAAAATAAACACACACACAAGGAAGAGATAATAATCAATGTCTATTCTAATAACAATGTTCAATTGCAATTTTATCAATAGAAGCAGCAAAGGGATGAGAGAGCAGCTGTTTGTTTTAACAATGACTAGATTTGAGAACTATGGCAGAGAAACAGCTGTCAAAGTAAGTTTGAATGAATAGTTGAAATATTTGTGTCCCGTGTCCTAAGCTGGTCCCTGAACTCACCCTCTGTGTTGGTCAGCTGCTGTCGGAGAGTGTTGGCTGTAATAATCAGCATCCTCTGGATCCTCCAGAACAGAACCACGTCATTGCACTCCAGCTGGAACAACATTGAAAATAGAGAAGTGATACAGCCAGATGAGAGGAGAAGTTCAGCATCACTCATCACATTTCTTACCTCTGAATCAACAAAGTGTCTCTGGTAGTAATAGAAACCTCTCTTGCAGAGGTTGCAGTGACTTAATGCCTTGTGCAAAAAGTGTCGGCGATACAGCTGATGCCACGTATCCTTGATCTGGACAGATACAAAACAGATAACAGCATTTAAAGTAAAAAAAATAAAAATAAATCAGCCGTAATCAGAAAATTGTGGCGGTATTTGAGCTCACCAGCACTGGGTCCACCTCTACTCCTCGTCCCTCCAGGTTCTTCCTGACTGTTGTGACTTCATCATTGGCCAAATATGCTGTGTGGTCATCATGCAGCTTCAACAAGCGATCCAGCTCATTTTTGGTTTCATTACGGATGTGCTATAGAAGAGGAGAGAGGAGTGTGAGCTTCTTCATTACAGTGGGACAGTGGGTTTACATGAGCGATGTTATTTATGGTTCTCATTAGAAACCACACAGGGGGATGTTTTTTTATAAATGTTTCACCTGTCAATAACACTTTTCTGACCAAAAAAAAGTTTGAGTTTTATGTAGACACTGTAAGCACCATTTCCTGGAAAACTGACCTGATCTGGTGTTCGATTCTTCCAGTTTATCCATCTCTGTTTCCAGTCTGGGCCAACCATGTCTTTGATTACTGACTCAGCTATAAAAAAAAAAGGAAAAGTGAACTGATGTTAAAGATGAAAGAATGTTGTGCATTTGTTTAGTAATTAACATGTTGAAGGTTCCTTTTAAGTCTGGATTAAAATAAAGAAGGCACCAAATAAACTAATAACCAACTTTCACATAAGATTGTAAAGTTTCTTTGAATTTTTACTAAGACAAATACAATAAGTTTTAGAGGTACTGATGTCATTTGAAATGGAACTAAAGTACAAGTCGTCACTTCCACTTTTTTATCTACTGCTGTGGAATCTTGTTTAAATACTTGACGTACTGTCTCTGAGGCGGGACTGCAAAGTTTCCTCCATGAACTGGATGGCTGCATCCCACTGAGGCTTGTCTGTGATGGAGCGGTCTTCCAGAGCGTTGTGCTGGATCACCCTCTGCCACAAACATGTACAACATTTACACAGCAGTTTAACTCAAATCTTGGAGTTACAGACTTTTCATGAAAGTCACATATTTGGATAAAAATGCGGCTGCTGTGGGAGGACAGATCAACAAGTCCCCGTGCTCGCTGCATCTGTGCATTAACAAAGAATGGCTTCTTTGTTTACCAGGCTGTCCAGGGCTCTTTCGTTCCATTTATGCCTCTTGATGCTCTCGTCTTTCACAGCCTCCTTCAACTTGTCAAAAATGTCATCCTGGTCTTTGCCTTTGTATTCAGCCATGAAACGGGCAAATTCCTCCTGCAATGTTTCCCAGGCAACCTAAAGGAGAAAAAAGTGGTGAGGAACGAGAAGGTCAGGCACTAAAATAAAACACTAAACTGATGCACTTCAACAATAAGTTTTGAAATTGTTCTGAGAAGAACAAAAATATCTAAATTACTGATTTTAGAAGAGAAAAAGATGATGTATTCATTAATAAACTAAAAGTGTTTTTTCTTTTTTACTTAAATCAGAATGGTATGTGCAACAGTCTAAACTTTACATTTTATAAGAGATTTAAAAACTCTTCACCTCAAGCGCTTTGTGTGGAAGCTGCTTGTCAGTCCACTGTTTGAGTTTTATGTCCACGGTGGTATTAAAGGTACCAGAGTCCATTGTTTGGGCAGCAGGTAGATAAATGTTCTCGATGACATGCGTAGACACGCGCTCCCACAGCTTCTTCTGTAGAATAGCTTCCCTTTTAGCATAAAAAACAAGACAGAAAGTCAAACAGCTGTTATTTGATTTAAAATATTGTTTTGACTTCTACTAACTCCACAAGAAGTAGGACCTTTAATTGAGCAAATGTTCACTATTTGAAGTTTTAATTTGCCCTGTTAACTTTTTTTTCAGACAGATAAAATAAATGAAGTAAAACAAACAGAAAAAAGGCATTTCAAATAAACATCATACTGTGATCTTAAAGTCCCACTCTGATCATCATTTGATCTATTGTAAAAGCGTTCCCAGTGGTCTTTTAACTATGATTATCCAGTTTAGGCTAAATCAAAAAACCTAGGTCGTTTTCTAGGACATAGTTTCTGCAGAGTGGCAGCAGAAATTTGCCTCTTAGTTGTGGGCGGGACCGCTGGCGCAGAGCAACTCCCGGTTCTGAGAGCCCAGAACAGGGAGCTTGTGGCCCACCCAGCGTATTTCTGACGTCACAAACATGCTCTGTTTCAAACAGTAATTTTTCATCTGCTCCTGACTCACAATTTGAACAAAAAATAAACAAAAATGCAAATCAGAGCATAATTTTCTTTATACATGTCCTCCATCCTCAGAAAAATGCCACAAGAACACGTTAAAACCCCCCTTTTCAGTGGAGTGGGTCTTTAAACATGCCTTGCCTTTTGCAGTCAGAACAACTGTCGTTCAGCTTAACACTAAATCCCAATACAGCTCTACTATGATGCTATTAGCTGTTAACAGTGTCACAGCTTTCACCGGCTCTCTGAAGTGCAGTGCGACTCTTCAATGAAGCCGTCGCTCCCTAGAGCCTCAACACCCCCCCCAGGTAGCACAGCAGTGCCGCACACCTCTCTCATTTATCATCAAACACGCTCATATTTCACTGAGCTCCTCTTTTGTTCCAGCTGGCGCTCCTCACCACAGAGAAATGCTCCCTCCAATACTGTTCGCTATTTAACTGCACCCCCACCGCTCTGTCCACGGGCCATTCATCAGATTATTGATCTCCAAGAACTAAAGGCACGCAGGATGGAGGATGGCCATACCACCATGCAAACATCTCATTTATGCTAGGTTTTCTTCACTAAGCTATTAAAAACACGCCAAAAATGCTTTAGTGATAAAGCAGCGGTTTGCTATTTTACATAATCGATAGTTGAATGCTATAGCTGCTGCAAAAACACCACCAGATTACAGGGAGTAAGACGTCTGCGTGGGGTTTTTTAATTTTTCCGGAGAGATTTCCTTATAACACCAGTATTTATAACAATAAATGATACCAACAATAACTAAAAGTAACTAATAGTAATTGATACTAAACTTACCAGTGTTGTGGGGTGACTTGACTTAAGCTAATGACTTCATCCAAGATTTCATTTTTTGCCTTTTCGAAGAGTTCATTCTGAAATGTAAAAAATGACATCATTGCTGCAAACCGTAATAAAAACCTGAAGAAGCTTTTTCTGATATTTTAATTTTTATCGCATAGAAGAAAACACGTTTATCAACAACATCCATAATTGAAAATGTAGTTTCTATGAAAAAGCGAGAGTCACAGAACAGTAAAGACGGGTTGTTCGGGTTCTTACTCGGTCAAGTTCTCTCAGTCGAGGATAATTGTTTTTCCACTCCGTCTCCAGGTTGAATCGTGATGCTGTAGAAGGAAAAAAATACAAGAAAATGTCTATTTTTTATGTTTAAATATATATTATACAATTAAACTGTTTAATTCATAATAAGACAACAATATTTATCTAATTAAGCTGTTAAAAGAACACACGGGCCTGGATGAGGTGGTGGTTAAAACTGATCTACTTGCTTCATCAAAATCCCGTTCTGTAAAATCAACAGGCAATGAGCAAACGCAGACAGAGCTCGCTTTGTTTTATCCTGCTATGATATAAGGGCCACTTTCAGCTTGCTAATGGTGCCCATCCTTTAATCACAGGCTGAGAACGCTCACCTTCTTAACTGCTCTCATAAAAAGGTGCAGCGGTGGGGCCAATAACCTCCACTTTATCAAATGTCAGAGCTTTAGTGCTCACATATAAACACACAGTCAAAAGACTTTATACGCTAGCACACCAGGCTTGCTGTCCCTTTCCTTAACTCCCTATCCACAGTGCAGATTAGTCTAATTGCTCCTTCGTGAAGCTGCAGTGGCGCCAAGAAGGGAGGATGGAGGCTGGCTGCGTGTGATTTGATGGGATATGGATCAATACAGAAGACAATGGACCTATAGGAACTGCAGTGTCACAGCCATAAATCTCTGCTGTTAGCAATGGGCTGTGGTGGTCTAGACTAATTGTAGAGAGGGGGGGGTGGAGGGGCTTGAGAGACCAGTACGCTGTAGAGCCAAGAGAGCGCTGTCAGCTCACTGTACAGTTTATAATAATGAGCTCTACAATGGAATTCACTTTTTGAATAAGAAATATAGATTTGCAAAAAAAAAAAAAAAATCCATTAAAAAATGAAAAAAAAAAAAACACATCAATGCCCTGTGGAATAAAAATGGCAGTCACACCTTTGAAGACATCAGCTTGCTGCTCCACAGACTCCCTGACCATCTTCCAGAAGCAATCAGAAACGGCCAGGCTCAAGTTCTTTGTGGTCACTTGATGAGCTTTTAACATGCCATCCCTGGAAGGAATCATAAGTCACCATTCTTTTTAAAATACCACATGTATTCAGGAAGTAGAATTGTTTAATTGACAGCATAACTTGCCTTAACAATCTGGAATTCTGGAAAAAGTCTTCTTCGTAGTCTTTTATGGACTCTATGCGGTCACCACTGCTCCCTTTATGAATGAACAAGATTATTATTTTTGAGGAGAATCTTGGAGATTTTTAAGTGTATGCAGCGCGTTTTCTAACCAAAGTACCTTTTCCGGTCACCACAGCAAAATAGCCGAGGGCTTTCATGGGGAACAGCTTGCCTTCCACTATTTGCTGGATCTGAAAGAAAGAGTGGGTGAACTTGCGGCTCTATATTCACCACTGGTGGTCCCGAACCTTGATCCTGAAGTGCTACCGCCCTGCAAGTTTCCCAGGTTCCTACGTACTTCTGAATCAGGTGATTCCAGATTTTGAGTAACAAAACAGATCTGATCCAGGAAATTAATAAAAATAAGGCAGGGTCCCATGGAGAATAAAGCAGGGAAGTTGCTCTCAAGAACCGAAGGTTAAAGAGCACTCAGAAATAACATGGTGTAACAATATGAGGAGGATTGAGCTCCCTCTTGTGGAGAAGCTGCAAAAAGGTTCAAAAGCAAAGTGAATAATTTGTTTGTTTATGCTATAATATGCAGTTTTTAAATAAATCAGTATTTTTAAATCTCAAGATGAAAAGACTGAGAGGCATTACCAAACAATTAAACCCCCCAAAAAAGCCCTTTATGAACATTAATAAGATAGTGTGGTCCCCTTACTCTGCTGGGACTGGCCAGATTCTTTTCAGCCAAATCAACTTTGGTGAGAACAAAGATGGTCCTCTTCCCCTGAGGGTCCATCTGGCTCACCAAGTCTGTTACAATGCTCCGCTCTGCATCCACACTGCCATCTGAGTGAAAGGAACAAACCCAAGAGAGGAAAAAGAAAAAAAGGTATAAAAGAAAGCTAAGAAACTAAAAATCAGTTTCTGCTTACTCATTTATCAGTTCTATTTTCAGTCAAGTGTGTTAAATTTGCATTATTTGCTCACAGCTCACCCTGAATACAGAGAATGATAGCGTTGGGATTTTGCATATAGGCCTTGCTGATGCTAAAAATGGTATCCTTAGTATCTGATGCCATGCCCGCTGTTACCGTCTGAGAAAGACAGAGAAAGTTAGCTTCATACGCCAAACCTTTAGACAAATATTCAACTTTGGCCTTATGTGAATGTTTCTATTAAAGAATGAATGCAATTATGATTTAACACAGCTGCAAAAAACATTGTAATAAAAAATGATGAATAAATGGTAAGACAACTAAAAACTCCTACATATTCATTTAAAAATGTGTACTCACACTAATGACACCTGGTAAGTCGACAAGCACCATCCTCTGGATGCCCGGGCCCTTAACACTCAAGGATATTGTCTAAAAGAGAAACCATCTAAGTCAGTACTTCATAAAACAAAACCAAAGTAGATCAGCAGGTGAGAGTTTTAACCAAAATCTGAATGAAAAGTCTGACCTCAGAGCTGACTGTCTGCCCCTCCTTCACGCTCTTCCTCATCCTCAGCTCAATCTCATGCCTCAGGGCAGCCAGCTGCAAGAAATCGGATAAAACCCCACAGTGTGAACACGCTTTTACACACTTTTTTTAGACGGATGAGGAACCTGGAACTTACATCTTCCTCTTTAGTGAGGTCGAACTCTCGGCCACTGTCTTTGAAAATGGCAACGTGATGAGGGCCTTCGCTTAGAGTCACCTGCAGATTATTTCATTACTTTTATTGTATACTAAACAGCTTTATAACGACATGTGAACATCAATATCCATTTCTTTACATTCCACTTTTAAAACCAGACAGTTAACCAGCTTTAGTCACCTTAACAGGAGAGCGTGTCATCATTTCTCCAGAGCCTCTGGGGAAGATCCTGGCCTGAGCAATCATCTCGAGCACGCTGGTCTTCCCGGCGCTCTGATCTCCAACCACGACCACCTGAACAGAAGATGACCGCCCTTTAAAGCTCCAAAACTAAATTACATTGTGTGCTTTAGCTCTAGCAGTTAGTTAAAATGTATTTATTAAAAAAACAAGCCACATTAGGCATAAAGTAAACTTCAGCATTCATCATGGATTCAGTTTGCAGCAGAAATGAGGCTGAAGGAGCTTCTTACCCGGGGCAAATGGTCCTGAGTGTTGTAGTTGGCATCATAGTCAGACAAGATGTCGAGGACTTCTGAATACAGGTCAATGAGAGACTTCTGCAAAAGATGATACAACAGAAGTTAAGTCAATGCAATCACACGTCTAGTAAAATTTAGTTTAGAACACCTTTTAATTAAGCATTTGTTCCAGTTCTTCACTGAAACACACCCAAATACAAAAATAGTTGTTATTAAACAGTAATACTAACAGAGAACGTAGAGAAACACCTCACCTTTACTTTCCTTTGGTGAATCCCTTTATCATCTTTCTGCAGAACCACTTTCCTTAACTCCTTATTTTCCTTCTCGAGCCTCTCAAGCATGCGCTGATACTTTAGCTGAAAGGAGAAATAAGAGCATCCATTTAGCATGAGATATTTCTGAGGAGCTAAAACCCAGATGTAAGGTCAAAAGAAAATTACGATTTGCAAATAAATCTTCATAATAAGTTAAAAAAAAGTAAATATCTTTCAACTGCTCCAGACATTAATTATTTGATTATTGAGGTTTTTTTTCAGTAAATGTAAATTTAGAGGACAAAAAATGAAATACAATACACTGTACCTGAGTGCGCAGCAGCTCTTCTTGAAGCTGGTCGATCTTTTCTCTGTCTGATGACTACAAGGTACAAGAGAAACAAGAAAAAAAACAGCAACAAGCAGTGTTAATGCTCTCTGTGTGTTTCTACTCATGGTTTCCATGCTGCTTTGACAGTTTGAGTTCAATAGAAGGAAGTTCCACCAGCACCTCAAAGGTTTTAAACATGCAAAGTCTGGTTAAAGCAGAGGAGGGAGAAACACTGCAGCCCGAGGTCTGCTCC
This sequence comes from Oryzias latipes, assembly GCF_053564925.1. NCBI lineage: Eukaryota > Metazoa > Chordata > Actinopteri > Beloniformes > Adrianichthyidae > Oryzias > Oryzias latipes. Next base: position 15,364,826 of record NC_136240.1, read on the forward strand.
GCTTCGATCTGAATGATTGTGGACAGACAAGAGCCCCGCACAGAAGGGCTAAAATTAACCGGAAAACAGTTTGATTCCATTTTTCTCAGACAAAAAGGAAGAAACAAAGCAAACAAGAGAACAGCAGTATGAAAAGAATTATGACACAAACAAATCAAAGTGCATCACAGAACTATTTCCACTCTGGAAAACTCAAACTTTAAAAAATATATATGAAGATATAAATATATATGATATCAAAAATCCCCAAAAACCCTGAGGCTTTCATCCAACTTTGCATTCAGTAAGCAACCTTTTGAATTAAAGTTCAGTCCACTCATGCCCTTATCAAAAGTGCAGCTCACACCATGCAGCAGACCACCACTCCATTTAATGCAAGTCTTCTGGCAGTGCAGCCTGTAATCGGTAGCAAAGCTGGGCAAGTGGGCTGTTTTCTGACACAAGTCAGCGATGAACTGTGCATGCCTGCCCCAACCCCAGACCATCGCAAGTTCACACAAGGTAACTATGGCTACTGTGGGGATAAGAATTAACTGGACTGACAGGTCTTAACATCTGGAAGGGAAACTAAGAGGTGAAAGAGTTTCAGAACTAACTTTCAAGTGGATCAATGCATATATATTATAGCCTAATCAAAGGGAAATTTACTTTATAAATACATTAAGCCTCAATAATTAAAAAGTATACAATAAAAGGCGACAGTTTAACTATTTTCTTTGCCAAACACATAATGAAACTTGTCTAGAACTTTAAATTTGTTTTAGTTGTCCATTTCTGTGGAAAGGACAGCAATATTACATGTAAATGTTGACTTAAAAAAGTCAAATCCAGTCATTTAGTTTTCTTCATAAATGTCATATTTTAAACTGTAGCTGCAATGTTTTAAGGGCCTATGGTGGGACGGGACAGAGCTAAGTTAGGTGGGACCTTCACCTTGCGATTCAGTTGAGGGGGGCTTGGAGACGCACTGGGAGTCGACTCTGGTGATGGGGGCCGCGCACTATTGGTAGCAGCGGCCCGCCGGACCTCCTCCTCGTGCTGCTGGATCTGCTGCTGAATAAGAATGAGCTCGCCGAGCAGACCCTGCTGGGGTACGTCATAGTGAGAGACAGGAAGGAGGAGCAAAAAAATATAAAATAAAATAAAATAAAATAAACAACAGGGGGGGCATTGAGGTGGGCAGCCATGCAGGTCAGCTGGCACTTAAGTTGTCAAGATCAGTCAGTGCGACCCAACAAATCCAGTCTCCTTTGAAATCAAACTGAAAGCAGACGGGACGCCTCAGCAAAAATGAAAGAGATCTGTGATCACCATGGCAATAACTTCAGCCCTCCATTGATGGAATTTAAAACGAAAAGCAGTAATCCACACTGTAGAATGTGCTTCAAGTATTTTCTACCACATTTTCATGAGCTGCAGCAAAGCGAGTCACAAATACATGTACAAGTGTACTTTTCTGATTATTAAAAATGAACATTTAAACAAGCAAAGCAAGCTTTAAAATATAAATTAATTATTGATACATCAATGAGATGGAATATGTTTAAAGCCCCCAACACGATACAGAAAATGTTCAATTCTCAAATGATTACTAAAGTCTGGCTGTGTTCATGTTGGTGACCAGCAGTTCAGAGCAAAAGCAGGAAGGAGGAGAGGAAGGCCGCTGTTTCACTGGCAGACTTTCATATTGGGTTCGTTTGTGTAAAGTTCATACGTAGAACAAAGAACAGGCGGCATGAAACTGCTGAAACTGTAAATGAAAGAACAGAAAAAAGCAAGAAAAGAAAACTAAAAAAAAAACAAATCATTTTCTCTGGAAAGAGAGAAAAATTTGACATAAAGCTTTGAGTCAAGCTGCAAAGAAGTCTATCCTGAATGGTCAAATAACACCGGCTAAACCTTACCAAAAGGCCAGGGTTAATACCTTACAAACTTTTAGTTTGAGTGCAGAAAAGATGGAAAGTTTGGAACCGTCTAACATCTATTGTAAAATGAACTTCTATTATACAAGAATCCCATTTTTTAATATATTTTTTACATTTTTTTTAATTCTTATAAAAATGCCACTGCCAGATGAAAAGTTTTATCCACAAGTTATTAACAGTACCACAATCCATCCAAAAATCACGTAAAAAATGTTATTTTCAAAGCATAGATTAATTGCTGAAGGGTTTAAAGAACATGAATTTACATTTTTACATAAAGCCAGTGCTTCAGAAACTACCAGCATGATTTTTGAAAGCCAGTGTATGTATATTACCATGCGAACATGACAAATATGTCAAATCTACGTTTCAGGTTACTTTAAATAACATTTCTTGATAGGAAAGCAGCTTCAACAGGATCTTAAAGAAAGTGAGGTGCAGAGGCGCAGCGAGAACAGCCTAGAAGCATCACCGCATTTGTTAACTTGCCTTTTTGTACTGCTTGTCACCATCATGGGAGGCTGCGGTTGAAGCATCTGTAGCTTTTAGAGCAGGATTACTTGAAGTTTCTACCAAAGACAACAACAAACATGGAAAAAGTTACAAATGGAGGCATCTAAAACTATGTTTAATACACCAAACATGTCTATAAGCCCCAAAATCAAACACCAGTGGGATTTATTTCAAATGTTTGGAAAAACTCTGTAGTGTCAAAACCTTTTCTGCTAAGAAATAAATAGGAAAAAAAGTTAAAGGTGTTTTCTCTTGTGTGACACGTGTAAGGCTCAATTTGCTTGATATTTATGCTCACCTAAGTGGGACATACAGCCCTGATCTTTGGTCTCATAATGTTATTGTGTATTCCATACCTTCAAAGCAGTGAAAGCATGATTGCAGAACCACTTTGATTTCCCTCATTTTTATTTTCTTATGTTTGCATTCAACTGGAGCTTTGCTTTTATAGATTTTTATTTGTTAATAATCAGTATGAAATTATGTTAACTTGGCTGAGAAGCTAAGCTAACTTCACAATAGGCCTGCACAATATACCGCAAATTTATTGTTATCGCAATACCGAGCTGTGCAATACACGTATCGCAAAAGACAGCGAAAATTGCGCTTAATGGTTATCTTAAATTTGCTAAAAGAATTTTATGGCAGCTTCAAGTATTTAACAAATCAAATATATTCCTTTATGCATTTGACCAATCGGATGGAGGCCTTTTATGTAAGATGATTGCCTCCTATGTAGACGAGGCTCATTTGGAGTGTAATTTAAGTTATGTTGACTCTTATTTAAATTAAACGGTTGAAGTGAAATGAAAATGACGTTTTTTGGTTGTTTTGCTATTTGTTCATGTGTCACAAATTATATTGTCATTGCAATATTGATCACTAATATCGCAAATCGCGAGTTTTCCTCACATTGTGCAGCCCTACTTCACAATGTCTAAAAAATGTAGATATAATTACAAATATGTCATTTTCCATGATTCCTAATACAAATTAAATCCATGACAATTCTTTACATGATCAAATAGAAAGTCTGTTTTTATTATTTAATAGTAAAGTTTTTTGCTAACCACTAAATTAAGCTGTAAGCTCCACACGTAAAGCAGAAATGTGGGTCAAATATAGCAGAACAAATAACACACCCTATGTTTTTAGAGAGCATTTTCCAAACATTTAAAAGTCCAAATGCAAAGATAGAAATTCAGGCGTTTCAAAAAAATATATAGATAGTTAGAAACTGCCAGAAAGTTTAGGGCTGAAAGTTTAAACAAAGAAAGCAAAAACCCAAGCGGGGCAGGTTAGAGAAAGGGTGGAAGTCAAAGGAGGCGAAAAAAAATCTGTGGTAGAAAAAGTGAAGTCAAAAACAGTTAAGTTAGAGTAGATTGAGAAAAGGACAGGGGACACACTACAGGCAAAAATCTAGCTTTACTGATTCATTCAAACATAAGCCAAAAAAAAAAAAAAAAAAAAACAGATGCCAGAATGAAAATCTCATTCATGTAAACACTGAAGGCCGGTTGGCTTCCAAAAAATGATAACATATAAAAATTCTGGACAAATAATTAGTTCACAACATCAGACTGCAAACCAGGAACTGGCATAAGTTCCAATTTCTTGAGGGGAAAAAAATGCCATCAGTGAGGAAAAGGAAAGATAAGGGGCGGCTCTACTAAATGTAGAGTTTACACACCTAACAAAAGATGCACACCAGAGGCTCCTTTGACTTCACTACCCAAACTCAAACCTGTGAAGAATGTGAAAGGGGGACAGGAGGGGTAAGAGAAAGGAAGAACACAAGAAAAAAAAAAATCATAAAAGACAGAGGCAAGGGGGTGACGGTCAAAGCACGAACGCAGTTAAATAACTTAGAGGAAGCTTTTGCTGTGTAGTCAATAAAAAAATGTCAAATTAATAAAGGTTCAGCTGTGAATCAGTGAAACAATTAATTTGGATGAGAAACGTATTAATTTTTTGTGCTGGAAGACTCATAAAAAGTTTATTATAAAAAATATGACAGGTTTGACATCCATTTTTGTTAAGATTTTAAAAAATCTGCTTTGACAGCATTTAAAAATGGAACAAAAACCCTGATTCAGCTTTGCTTTCCTCAAAATAAGTTATTACACCCCAAACTTAGTGTTTATTATAACCAGAGCAAGAGGCAGAAAGGTTCTTTAGAAAGAAGAAATAGTAAAAACGTCTACTAAGAAATGTTGTTGGAGGTTTAACTCTATATGATCCCACTGTTATCATTTCTTTAGAGGCAGAAGACAAAAAATCAAAGACTAGTTTTAAAGAAAACCCAAATCATTTATTAAGTTAGACAGAAATATTCTCCAAAAATTGCTTAAACAATTTTCTTCTTGAACACATTACCAGTGGGATAAAATAAGTCAGGTATGTGCTGACCTTTGTCTTTGATTATATCTTATATAAAGAAAATTAGCAGACATTTCTACACCGCTAAGAATTGTAACCAGTGGATCACGTGCTTGAGAAAAATGTCTTCAAGCTTTGTTAATGAGCATCATCAGAAACAAAAGAAATTCTGTGTACTAACCAGAAGAGAGGAGGCTTTTCAGAAAGGTGAAGTTCTCTCCAATTTTATCAAAGTCTGGAAGCAGTTTGGCAATTTCTTCCATTTCTGGAAGAGCTTTGGCCAGTTTGTCTGTAGAAAGAAAAAAAAAGAATACCTGAGCAACACTTTCTCCAAATGAAAGACAACAGCCTTGGCTAACGAAACGCATACACCTAAATATTTCCTTCATATTTAATTAAAACTTACCAAGATCAATCTGTTCACTTAGTTCCCACACAAAATCAGGAATGACCCAGTTATATTCACTAAAGTCAGGTAGCATGTCTTTCCATTCATCATATGTCTGGAAGTTAAAAACAACAAAAAAAAAAACATATCAGCAAATATAGGAAAAACATATTTTCATCATATTGTGCACAATAACATTTACACTGACCTTCTTAGCCGTGTACCCTCCTCCCACCGCTGAACCAAGCAGAATGTATCTGAGCTTTAACAGTCGAGCAGCGAGGCGAGCCACCCAAAAGTTGCGCTGTTGTTGGTAGTTCTGCCAGCCTGACCCTTTATTCGGCTTTGGAGGCCGCATCGGTAATCGAGAAATTGAAGTAAAGTACCGAGCTGATGCTGTGCGATGAGGCGTTCGCTGAGGGTTAGTGTTGCCACAGTAGCGGTGATGGATGGCACGGGACAGAGGGTGGAGCTTTTGCAATGGGACCCGGAACCTTATCCCCATATTGGTTGAGACCAGGCTCTTGCAGGCCACGCTAAAAGAAAAAGAAAAGTCTGTAATGTCATTACATGAGAAATGATGCTGCAGGGAAAATTGACATTGTACAAAGCTGATAATAATCTGAATCTCCACAAGAATGTTCAATTTAAATAATATAATGACACTATTACCAGTTCAGTTTAAATTCCTAACTGCTGATGCTAAATAAAAAATACAAAAAAGAAAAATTATTTTAAAATTAAATTAGAAAATTTACAAAAAAGTTTACTGTTAATATGAAGCTTCCCTTTTTTTATAACTCTGTGAGAAGCCAAAAATGTAAACAAGTTTTAGTACCAATTTAAGTATCATTAAGATGCTTAAATTTAAACAATTATCTCATAATTACTTTATCTATTACAAAGTGTTTGTAGCATATGTGCAAATACAAAGCATCAAACTAACTTTTAATAGGGCATTGAGTGAATGAAAAAGCCATTTTTGAAAGAAATGTGCATAAGTATGAAGAAGTAAACTAAAACGTTCCATACTTGACTTGTCAGTTCAACAAATTGTAATTTCGGTGAGGGAGTGTCTGTTGCAACGAGACTCGACATCACTATTATAGTTAATTTGTGGTGATTTTGAGAGGAAACTATGATAGATGTGTCTTCAAAAGATATATAATAAAATATGTACGTGACAGTAACAATGTAATGTAAAGTTCGTTTTATGGACGTAGAACTAGAAGAACGGTAGATAACCACGGTCACTAACTGACAGTCAGTCAGTCAGTGTAGCTTAGTTGACAGTGTTTTTACTGTGACACTTTATGAGACACTTTAAAGTTACACTAACGTCAGATAAATCTCTTAGAAAATATTAAAAAATAAAACCACCCCTAGTATTTTAGCAGATTGTTTCATCAAGATATTAAAATCCCTGAAGCGCTAACGAGACTGCCCTGAACCCGCTACATGCTGCTTGCTAGCAGTAGCACTTCCTTTTTGCGATATTATTTCATTAAGCAAACAGAAACTTACCAGGTGGCCTTTTTCCCGATACGTAACATGGTTCTATTTACAACAGCTAAACGTCAGTGTCTTTCCTAAGGATTCTTTAGGCGCCGTTTAACTCATCTTTCCACATGGTACACATTGGCTTGTCTCTAATGTCAGCTAACTAGCTTGCTAGCTAACAAGGACACAGCGAAGAAAAAACAGTCCACTTCCTGTGTTCGGTACTACAAACATAACGGCACTGACAAAACAAGGATGTCAAAGATTTCGTTCCTCTTCTTCTTCTTGTTTTTTATCATTTAATTTAAACTTACTGGAAAATGCTTCAAATGAGATGATGTTTCCATTATCATCCATAATGTGTAATAATGACCAAATACTGTTATCAAACCATCCTTTGTAAAATATTGATTTGTTCCTACAAAAAAATATACCAACAGTTCCATATGTGAGTGTTGTGTGGACTAAAGTTGTCTTTAACACCTGCTGATGATAAGTAGAAAGTTTAATAGGATGTGTTCTATAGTCTAAGTCACATTTTAGCATGAACCCAATACCGGCTAAATGAGAGAAAATACTTGAATGTATATGAAACCAAATGTTTCTCCCATTTTGTAGAAAAGACCCAATTCATTTTAATCATACCATCCAAACTTTCAAACTCTATGGCTTTAATGTAATCCTGAATAGTTTCTTTTTTCAAATCTTAAGACTCTTGTTTTTTTATATGAAGTTGAAATTGGCCTGGTTTCCTTGCAGATGTAGGAATTGACAGTCAATATGCAAGATAAACAAATCTTGATAAACATTACAATTTAGTGAGAAACACTCTGCCCAAAATAGAAATGTCATGCTGTGCCACATGTTCAAATTGACTATGAATTTTTCTAAAGTTTTCTATAAGTTCGTTTCCTCCATTGTTTTGCTATCTTTGGTAATGTGAATACCAAGATATTTCATGACAGTCCTATTAGGAATAATTGACTGATGAGAATGGTGTATTGGCAATAATTCACACTTGTTGAGATTTAGTTTTAAGTCCTAAGCTTTAGATAAACCACAGAAATTTCCTTTATAACTAACAAAGTGTTCCAAAAAATGTCTGTAAAAGTTGTTGGTAAACCCATCAGATCCTGGAGATTTATCTAAATCTAAACTTCTCAAGGCCTTTTCTGCTTCTTAGATAGTAATTTCTTCTGCACATAGTTTTTAAAGTTTTCATCCACTTTGAGAGCCAAATCCTTGATACGATTAAAAGAGCTATCAGTGTCCACGACAGAATCGTGATCTGTCCAAGATGTCCCCTGCCTTCGCCCATTAGTAGCTGGATATGGGTACCAGCAGCACAGTGACCCAGAAAGGGACAAAACTGGTTTAGAAGATGAATGAATGAATGAATTTTACACGCTTGGAAAACTGAATTTTTTCACCTGCATTATATAGCTAAGATCAGAAATATCATGTCTGAAAGTGATGCTAAAAAACTCATCCATAATAGGCTGGATTACTGTAACTCTTTGCTAGCAGAGTGCCCTAAAACTTCTTTAAAAATCTTCAGCTTGTTCAAAATGCAGCAGCAAGACTTTAAGCAGGAACTAGCAGAAGAGAACACATCACTCCTGTGTTAGCTGCACTTTACTGGCTCCCAGTTGAATCCAGAATCAAGTTCAAAATCCTCCTGCTGACTTATAAGGCCTTATATGGTATGACCCCATCCTATATCAAAGACCTCATAGTGCCTTTCCAACCAAAAGCAAATAAAAAAAAAAAGATTGAGTCCAACGAGTTTCCACTATTTAACTGTGTTGGTTCTACAAATCCTTTTTTCAGTGCATGCAGGAGACAGTTTCTATTTTCAAAGTTATGCTTAAAACATTTCTCTTTGGATAGGCTTATTGCTAGACTGGCTTGCAATCAGAGAATATTTAACTTACTATTAACTTGTTTAAATTAAACTTAATAATAACAAATAGTTGGTATTAGGCTGCTAGAAGTTTGAAGCTGGGGAAAGTATGGTGCACTGGGGTTCTGTTCTCTATTCTCATATACTTCTCCTCTCCTCCTCTATTCTTGATCATTTATTTATCATTCCCCTCTGGGGAAGTGGGAGTGATTTCAGATTCCAGTGGGCTCCTCTGTGCTCCTGTACTTGGCTGTGGTCCTCGCCTCTGGCTCATCTCTGCTCCTGCACTTGACCATGGATGAAGCCCATCTGCTGAACTATATAAGCATGTAGATCATTTGCTGGACTTTAAATATGTAGTTGTAAAGTTAGATAAGTTAATTCTTCTCTATGAGTTCTGGTAAATCGCCTGTCCGTCCTGGGGGAGGATCCCTCTTTCATGTGGACACCCCTGAGGTTTCTTCGTTTTTTCCAGAATCCGTTTTTTTTTTAGGAGTTTTTCCTTACAGTGAAGGAGGGTCTTAGGGCAGGGATATCCAGTTTAGTTTAGTCTGTTTAGTTAAAGTTTTAGTATTATCCTATTGAATTCTATGCATTTATGATCCTTTTTGATTGTATGTTTACCTTACAATTACCAGTCTGAAGCCCATTGAGACTGTTGTTGTGAATTTGGGGTATACAAATAAAATTAAATTGAATGTTGCACCAAGAGGTCCAAATCTGTGGGATCTATTTATCAACAGACTTATCAATAAGCTAAATATTAGTTCTAAATAAAAACGAGTTCTTGTATAAACTTTGTGGAACCTTTAAAATGCTTTGTTAAATTGGATTACTTATACATAGAATAACATTTTTGATTCACCTGTCAAAGAAAACTGTTAATGGTCAATAAAATAACTGAAAAAAGAAAGGATATAGGTCATTCTAAATAAAAAACAAACAATGCAACAGACTTTTTTTGTTTTGTTGCCCTACCTTTTTCAACAACCAATAGAATCAAATGTTTTGTAATCGTCAATGAGAATTCAGGTCATTCCACTCCTTACTCGTGACCCTATTACTCCAACCTTCTCGGAGGCCCTTTCTTTAGAATGCACCTTCTAGATATTTGTAAAAATGTTAAAAGAGGACTTTGGTTAGGGGTTCATGCAAGCTAATTAACAAACTGGTCAAAGGCTTCGCTCTCTTAGCTGGGTTTGACTCATTATCCTCTTTGAAGACATGAACTGTAACTGATAAAAAGCTTTTAAATCTCAACAGTACATGTTCCTCCAGAATACTTTGATAATCATAGGATTTTAATATCCATGCACAGATTCAAAACACTTCATCTAAAGTGGAGCAATGTTGTCCCAGACTACAATTAACGGCAAGTTCTTTTCTTACATTTGTAAATACAAAGTTAACTCTCCCAAAAACATTGTTACTGAAATGCCTTGTGATAAATGTGTTTTTTGCAGCCTGAGTCCTTTTTAAAATATAATTTTATTGTTGCAGTTATCAATGAACAGACAATAATTAAGGTAAACACAAATGTTAAAGTCCAAAATCATTTGATTTCTTTCAATATTTTAGTGGAAAATTCTTACTGAGGAAAATCCGATCTCTCTCAAGGCCAAAGAAATAAATGACGAGACAACAGGCAGAAGACTGCAATAGGAACATTTAATGAAAAGAGAATTAATCAAGATCATTTCAAAGTACAATTTTTGTCAGAGGTTGGGGACAGATCAAAATAAATAAAATAAATTATAAAGTACAAAAGTTTTTTTTAATTTACATATCTGCCAATAACAAAAATACATATACTTCAGATAAGCGGTGGAAGCTGGAAACGGAAAACAAAATAAACTAAAATCCATACAAACTTAAAAAAGAAAAGGTTTTACCAAAACTTGATTTTCTAAAATTTGTTTGAAAATCAACTTTTTATGTCTTTACAGATACATTTCCCTGAGGAAACCTCCACATCAGTCAGATTTAGTCTGAATGTCAAGCGATAGCTTGGTTTACACACATTTGATGTGATGACATCGATGCAAATTTGGACAATCACAGTTTGTTGTACCTGCAGAAAAGCATATTGGTAGTTTTAATAAAACGGTTTGCTTTGATGGAACCATGGTGCAATTTAAAAAAAAAGCAACATTGAAGCAAGGAGGAAAAGCAATAGTAGTTTTTGCACATCTTTAAACTGATTTTTCTGCATGCACATTCAAAATTCTTACAACTTGAGACTGAAACATTTTGTTCCTAGCAGCATTTTACTATCTGATTTTTCTAAAACAGCTGATATTGCTGATACTAAACAGCAATGCACAATCTGCTTGCCAACTCCATTTCTCCTTGGTGCGATGAGAAATTGTAAAATGGCAGATGAAGAAACAGCAAAAACATACTTGTGATAACAAAAATACAAAATAAGCTTTGATTGATGATGCTCAACTCCCAAACTCCCCTCTTTTCACAATCATGTGAAACACAAAATAGGCAAAAGAAGAAGTCAGAGGCTGAAAGATTGCTTGCCTTGTGAAAGCTCCAAAGATAAACTGTCAAACACTCAAACCCTCCAGTAGAATTGAGCTACTTTTTTATCCAAGAGCACAAGTCAGGCTTTACAATAAATGGTTTAAACTGTTGGAGAAAAATGCCCTTCATGCAAAAAGAACAAAAAAGTGGAAGAACAGATACAACAGAAAATACAAATTAATAAGTAAACAACTGATTAAAATACAGTACCGAAAAGTGTAAAAAGACAAAAGCCCTTTGAAAAACTATTTATATGCACAGTCTAAAAATGTACAGCTCTCTCTTTCTATAAGTAGATATAAATCTTTTTATGTCCACTCTTTCTCCATCTCATTTGATATTAATGAAGACTAAACATCTATCTTTTATTTTCATTTAACATTTTTCAGCAGCCATATGAATGAATTGTCTTTGGGAATAAAATAGTCAGTAATCATAGTTTCCTTCCATTAAATAAGAAAATAAGTCTGGGGGGGAAAAGCCATTTTTGTGCATCTGAAAAGTATTCTGCTTTTTATCTCTAAACTTTATAAGTTCAGCAGATCAGTAAAGACCACAAAAAAATAACTGATTCATAAAAAAAAAAACTATTGTCATACGGGACATTCAAAAGTTCATTACAAAATGTGCAGACAAAAGCTTCAATTAAGAAAACATACATTTAAACAAATAACCAACAAAGACTGATGCATATTAAGGTTGATACATGATAAGATGCTAAAGTGTCGATGACAAAAATCAGAAATAATCGTTCTAATTCTGCCTGGGCATGAGAATAATGTCTGAATGACGGGCTTTGGACATGGAGTTGCATAACTACAGATACCATTATAATACCTGTAAAATGTATATCAGAGGCTGCTATGGGCCTCGTTCGTGAAACAGAACATCAACTGTTTTCTGTTTAAATACATACAAGTGTTGCTGTGCATTCTCACAGTTTTCTTAGTATGTTTGTAAGGTTAAGCTTTTTAATTAGCTGAATTTAACATAACTTTTCAATAAATATGATTTTTTTTTAAAGAATTCTTAAAGTTCAGTGGCTTAAGTACCAAGACTGTAGATTTAGTTAGAAGAGGAAATGAGTTTCAAAAATAGCCCTTTATGCCGACTGGATCTACCAATATATCATGCATTGATCTTTCAAAAAAATAATATTATTACCATGCCTTGGTATCCTTCAGAAGCACAACTAAATCATTCTTCCATGGGAAGAAAATCTTACTTTCAAAGGAGGGACGTTCATGGTAAACTTCAAACTTTTGGACAACATGATAAACTACAAAGATGTGTGATGCGTCTGACCCATGTAGTCCCATGCATGTGTGCATTAATGGTACATGCTGCTTCGGATTCAGAAACGATGCCTCTAGTTTCTACAAAAATGCTGTATAGTTTTCAAGCATCAAACCTTGTACATATGAAGCTGACTGGAAATGCCTCAGTGAACAAAAGTTCTAACGCCATGCGAGCAGCAGAGTCCAACAGCTCTCTTCACACTCAAAACATGTTCTGATAAATAAACATTTGATAGAGTGTTTGTACGGTTCTAAAAGAGTAAATTGAGGAACGCGGTGAAATTCCTAGTTAGCTTTTTTAGAATGTGTCAATAACTATGATTACTTTACACAATAAGGCTAAATATGATTGATAAATATGAATGCCGAGTAGCAGATTCTTTTCTTTTCAGAGATAAGCTGTAAAGCCAAGAGGAAAAGTCCATCTGTTCACTTAAATTTGTGAGCAATAAAATCTGAACATTGGAATACAGAGAATGCAATTTGGAGTGAATGAATGGTTTTAGGCCCACGGCTTGATTTTTTTTAATGTGCACTGATTCATGTACAGAGTCCATGCAACTTTAAAAACCCTCAAACCCAAAACTTAATGAGGCTCATAAACTCCAAAAACAGGTTTTATGTAACCAGGGGGGGAAAAGTGTTGTGTGGATCTGAGAAGTTGCAGTGTAAACAGCAGCAGTTTTGCAGATTCCTACATTTTCCACATCAGCTTTAAGATTTCAAATGCTGCCATTTATCAGCCTTACAAAATCTGTCCTATTGTACATATGACTGTGTGTCACTAAGTGTGTAAATCCATGTCAACCCCAACAGAGTCTGCAGCAGAAGAGAACGCTGACCAAAAACCTTCAAGACTACCTGTGTTTGCCTTCGACCAAATGTCTAGATGGTAACCTTTCAACTACTTTCTGCCACTCTTTACAAAACTGGAATCTTATTTCAGGAACAGTGTTGATCATTTGAAATGTTGTTACATTAGGAGGCTTTAAAGAACCTGCCAGATTCTAGCTTTTTTTCCATGTTCTTCTAAACACTTTTGCAAAGCTTTCTGAGGTTTTTGATTGAACGTTTGACTTTACTGCCGTTTTCAAAACATTGCAAAAAAAAAAAAAAAAGAAGATACCTGAGATCTTTTATTGTATGGAGTCCATGGGTAAGAAAGCTACAATGAGTTTTTTGGTATATGTGTGCAAACCCACAGCTTTTGCAGTTATATTAAGATGGGGAGGGGTAAAGACTAGCAACAGAAATCTTGTTATGCACCTTGATAGCAAAAGAACACATCCTCGTATGATCACTAAGCATGTTATAAGATAAAGATGGTAGTGTTATGGATGCTAGGAGTTGATTCTCATTTCATAAGTAGAACTGTTGGCTTCGGTGGTGGTGGTTGGCCTTGGGGGCCAGTCGGGGTCCACCATGAGCTCCTTGGCCAGATACATGTAGCGGGCTTTGGGTGCTCTCTTGCGCAAACAACTCAGCCAGGAAAGACGCTCATAAATTCGCAAATCAATCCCCCCCTGCAAAAACATTTGGAGAAACAATTAATACGTTTTTCAAACAAGAAATCAAGAGGAGAGTTCTGCTTTTGCTGCATGCAGAATGCATAACTTATGAGGATTCAGCACATGCTTAGTATTTCCCACATGCATGTGGCTAAAAAAAGTTAGCATGATAACTATACAGACTCTTTAAACGAAAAATAAGCCTATGGAATCACAGGTCAAACTGCAGATCTTGGAAAATAAAATAAAAACATAAAATTATCAATTTTAAAAAATGGATTTATCAAAATTATCCTAATTAAAATTAGGCTTAATTTTTGATTGTAATAGATTTCATAGGTTTCCCATAACCTAGTAGGTAAACTTGGGTCAAAGTGGACAAATATAGAGGCCATCTGAAAAAACCGGGCGACACAGTGGAACAAGAAGGACAGTCAGTAATGAAAGACCTGACAGTTCTGGAAAGAGTAAAAGCTTGAAACCTCACATATATTTAGATGTTAAACATAAAACGACAAAAATAAATGCAATGCCAACTACACAATAATTGACTCATTAGCAATGTTTATTAGCCAATATATTGTACAGTGGGGCATGAATTTTGATAAACCTAAATCTAATCTAAAATCATTTTAGCTTATGAAATAAAGATTAAACTATGCTTTATTACTAGGGGGGGGACCACAAGTTACTGTTAAAGAATTGTCCTAAAAGGAGATGCTAAGCATTTAAAATCAAAAGAATCAATACATATGGATTTTGACCCCATTTCATCCTTTGAAGTTGCACTCCAATAATCATTTGATCTATTTTAAGAGCGTTCCCAGTGGTCTTTTAATTATGATTATGCCATTTTTTCAAAAACAAAAAATGAAAGTCATTTTCTAGGACAGTTTCGGCAGATCGCCAGTACTTCATCAGAAATTCCCTTCTGAGTTGTGGGTGGGACCACTGGCTTGGAGCAACCCCCCTGAGAACTGCTGTTGTTGCTGAAAACTCAGAGCAGGAAGCTTGTGGTGCATATTTTATCTTTTACTAATAACATTTTTTGTCTCCTCTTGATTCACACTCCCACCTGCATTGAATTAAAAGTAAAAGCTTCAAGAACAAAATTTCATCTGTCTCTGACCAGACAGCATGAACCTTTTTATGATTTGCCAAACCCAGAGCACTTTTCAAGCCCTCAACAGAACGCCCACTGGGGGAGCACAAGAAAGAGCATAGATGAGAGGAAGACTGGGGTGTTTTGCATGCATGCCTTAGAAAGCAGGTACATTAGCAGTCTAGAGAAAGAAGTGGGAACAGATAGAATACCACACACAAGAAACAAGAGAGGGGCTAGTGAGGAAGGTGTCAGATTTTCCCAACCTGTGGTGTCGGGGCGGCAGGGGAGACGCCAAAGTTGCCCTGTTTGTCTCTGCTGAACACAAGCTTCCATAAGACGATGTCAAGGATGAAGGTCTATGGAATAATAGTGCAGTGTGCAGGGGAAAGAATTACAGAGAGTCTAGTTTGATATTTGAATTCACACATCTCCTGTCTCTCGTTTTGGGGGCAAAAAGGTCTTTTGCTGATTTGTAGCTCATCAGCGCTGTCAGCCCTCTTTTGTTGACTTTTTTAAAATCATCACATGTGGTTAAAAGCCATCTAATAAGATAAAAGTACATGGATACTTTTGTCATGGAATGCTGAAAAGGTTAGATGGTGTAGAATTGAGTCCATTGAGTTAGATCATTCGCTTAAAAGGGTTAGCAAAAATTGCACTTGTAGCTGAGGAGTGAAAGCAGTGTGTGCTGAGCAGGTCGTGTTTGCCAGGACAGCCATCTACAGGCAAAGAGAGAAGCTGCTCTATATGGTTGAAAGGGCAAAATGAATTATCCATCATTAATTATCAAAGATAAAAACTCTAGATTTTTTTTACTTATAAAACTTCCCAGTTTTCAAATGTTTAACTTCTTCAAAATAAAATTCCAAATAAAATATTTTTACTCAACACCAATAACACATTTTAAAATTGACACAAGTTTCTTCCTAACTGTTTAATCAAAGGAGACAAATGAGCACATTGCATGAAAAAAAAAACAAAAAACTGATTATGGTAAAACATATAGTGGAAGTACATGATTCGGTGAATCTCTTACCTCCACCAAAACAGACACAGCAGCATTGACGAGGATGATCAGAAAAAGTTTGACCCTCCATTCAAACGGGACACAAACGATCTACAAAGACAAGACAAATGTCCAACTCTGTTCTGTGAGAAATAAACCTTTGACTACACAGGCTTCAATGCTTTCCAGATCAACTTTTCTAAAACTACCATCCATAAATATTCCTTCTTAAACAGAGATTGGCTTAATGAAACAGTTTAAAGCTGACCTGTGATGTTGACTTACCTCCAAAGTTTCATCTATGCTTTCCACAGGATGAAACAAGATGAACAGCAGAAATATATACAGACCCACAGTAGAGAGTACAAAAGGCCCTGTAGTGATGACAGCCAGAAAAAAAACTTAGCATAAGAAATCTATTTGAAAATACCATGAATAAGTATTTAGAATAAGATGTCATACAATTTTTGTAGCTGGGCTGCCTGAAGGGCTTGCCCTTGGAGAAAACAACTGCAACAATGAGATACTGGAACGAGGAGACATAGAAGAGGCTGGTGTTCTCAAAGTTCTGGATGTTATGTTCGTCCAACTCCGTGTTGTTCAGTTCAGACACATTCAGTTGTGTTGAGTGGTTGCAGACGCTAGATGGAGACAAAGGTTAGTTTGAGAGTGATGCTGAGGTGTTGTCAGTCTACTCGCAAACAGGTTTATTTCAAAACCCACTATGTGAATACACTGAAATGCATCAAAACATTATTAATGGGAAATTTTGACACATTTAACTTCTCTTCATCAGATGGAGTCGATGGTGCTCACTCTGTAAAAGGCGTCCAGACGGTGTACCAGGCCTGCTTCTGAACCCAGACAAATGTAATGATCTGAAAGCCCAAGCAGATGAGGATCTGGGTCAACACAGAGAACAGCAAAGGGCCAGAGATGAGACCAGACGGGGGGCGACGTGGCACCAGATCTTTCCACGCTGGATTCAGACTCACTGAAAAGCAAACAAAAAGACAAGTTTGCACACAAACTGGACACTGATGCCTTTGGCGGACTTGTAACACAAATAGAAGAAAAGAAAAAAGTTCTTTGTTATTGTGTACTCACTGGTAAAGACAATAATGAGAATGATAGCAATATCTATGAAAAGGAACTGAAGGTCCCCAAGGTTACTTAGGATCTAAAAAAAAAAAAAAGAGAAGAAAAAAATTGACCAATGTAAAATTAGAGGGTTTTAAACAATGTGTGGGCACATCACTTACCGAGTAAAGAAGAGTCACACTGATGTACTGGATTATACTATAGAGAGCCATAAACTTGAATACACAGAAAGAGGTGATAAGAGCTGCACGGCCCTCCCTGGAAAAGCAAGCAAAGCTGTCAACTACGGACCAAGATGCACCAAAATAACAAACAACTACATGATAGAAAAAGAAGCATTTCAGAATTTTTTAAACCTGGCAAAAGACAAAGTTTAAAGGCAAAACTGGAGTCAATTTCCCAATTTTGACATTTAGGAGACAGAATAAACTTCTAAAGTAGATCCAAAACCTGATGAGGTTGGGGACACAGGAGATGTTGGGGGTCCTTGAGGTGAACGGTGATGCCACTGATGCTTCAAGCTCTGACAGAGAGATCCCACCATGTGCCCTTTTCAGAGCCTGAGTGAGGGGGAACAGAAAAACAGCTCATCCATGCTGCCCCCTAGCGCGACACATCAGAAATGTTTTTAAATAAGGCTGTAATTACCCCACAGTCATTTGCTCCATCTCCACACATTCCTACATAGTAACTGTTAAAAAAATTAAGAAAAATAAAATCAAAAAGGGTCTTCAACTGTTTTTAGGTTTAAATTAACTGTACGATTTATGTTGAGAAAATGACCAAATAATGCAAGATAGCAGATTTAAAGACAGCCATGACGCAATTGTATTTTATTTTTTTAAGGTCTACACCACATGTTTGACTTCAGCACTCACTCAACTCCCTGCAGCGCCTCGATCAGCTGGGTTTTCTGGTCAGGTGCCATTCTAGCAAACACAGTCCCACGCAGCACAAGCTACAGGGCATTTAAGCAAGAGCCATAATTCAAGACATTTGGATATTTCTGTGGCTTTATCAAAAGTAGTCATTTCTTTTCCCATGTAAGACCCCCCCCCATACCTTTTGTAGCATGTCAGGGAAATGCTCCAAAATTGTAGCAAAAGACTTTCCATTCATGGCAAAGTGGTACTGCTCCTTTGACTTGGGCTCATCTGCGTCACACACATCCTCCAGGGTTATGTTTACTTCCTGTGTGTACATTGGAGCATGGATTAGGTTTCATTCTTATAGGAGTCATTTATTATTGGAGACTCACTACTTTTAAATTAACTTAAAAAGAACTTTCTTTATATGTGATTAGAGATAAAATTAAGTCTTCACAGAGTGTTATATTTGATTTGGTTCTAAATTGTGGGATTACATTAGTAGTGAAGTAGGGGTGTCCAATTTGTTTAAAAAGAGGGCCAGAAACCCTCTTTGTTTCTCTTGAACCCTTATAATAACGATAAATTCAAATTAACTATTGCAATTTTTCCCTTTTTTCACATAAAACACAAGTTAATTTAAATACATTTTTACCAAAACTGAATTTGAATTTCAGAAATAACATAAGTTTCTTTTTGTCAACATTAAATCTGTAAACATCCAAATGTAAATCATGTGAACAGGAAAATAACACAAATCGTATTCAGAATGACAAATCACTGTGGTTTTAATCACACAAAGAAAGAAATCTGTTCTTCTCTTATGGCTCAGATAGCCACAGATTGTTGCCACAGGTTTACAGCGGCTTATAACATCAATTAGCCAATCACAATTAAGAAACTGTAAACACAGTTCTTAGAAAGCATTGGGGGCCGCATATTATCAATTTCTGACAGGAGCCGATGGAAATTTGAATGCAGGCCACTTTGGACTTTGGCCATTTCTGAGCTAAGGGAAATACAGCTGGCATGTTTCTCCCTTTGACTCACTCACCTCATATCGAGAGGTCTTGCTGGGTTTGTCAGCATATCTCCAAGTAATCCTTGCAGGTTGTCCATACTGTGGAGGGTGAGCGTCAGCGATTATGACGGTGTCATCGGGAGGGATCATTCCACAGTCACGGGCCACTGAAATTGCGGTCAACATGTTGTCACCTGAAAAACGGTGAATAATGTTATCCACACCGTTAAAATTCTGATTGAAGAAATCATTAAAAGGGACAATCTGCAATGATTGATATCAATGGAAAAGGGTATAGTGTAACATTCAATGAAATGGACAGATTGTGCTGGAGGAAAGACATGTTTAATATTACTGTATATCTGATCAAATTCATGCCATCAAGTTAAAAAATTAGCCGTTGAAGAGAAACTGAAGCCTCATGGAGCTAAGAGGGGATACCAACACTTATTTTTGATTTGATTTGAAATAGTTCATTTCAAGCAATCAAATCAACAATACACAAAACAATACATTCAGTAGTTATACATAATCAAGTGTAAAATTATTAAATAGTTATCTCACCAGTGACCATGACAGTGCGGATATTTGCTCTATGAAGATCTTGCAGGATTCCCGGAGTTTCATTCTTCAGTTTGTTCTGCATGATTATAAGACCCAGGAACTCCATGTTTGTCTCTATGTGATCCCTGATTCAAACAACACATGCATTAGTTCATCTGTAAATACATCACATTTATACAAGCAACATGACTCTTCTTTACTTCATTGTTCATGTTCTGATGTTAGAGTTTTGTGCAAACTTTATTTAAAAATAAACGCACCCAAAAAACAGCTTATATGAGGAGCATTTTCCCACTTTCTGTTTTTCTTTGTATCCAAACTTCTGCTACAAAGAATAAAAAGTATATAACATTACCTGCTGATATTTTGGACTTTGTGCCAGGAGAGTTTGGATTCCAGACGACGGTGAGCCAAAGCAATCACTCTAAAACCCTGCTTAGTGTAATCCTCTAAAACTTCTGCAAAGTCCTCCGGAACTGCAAACAAAACATTAGAACAAGAAAACTGTTTCAAATATAGATTTTTGGATAGGACTGTGACAAAGTTACTGTAAAAAAAAAAAAAAAACTCCATTTGGGATTCAAAAGCCAACGGATGAACTCCTAGTGTGGCAACATAAAATTGTTTAAATTGCATTTGTAGTTTTTATTGAACCTTCAGAGCGTTTCTCTTTCAAATCGTCAGCAGCGTGGTTGCATTTTTAACAGTATTGTGAATCAACATGTGCTTTTTTAGCAGCTCACCCGTCTCATTCTTGCAGAGACTTGCCACCACCTCTGGCGCTCCCTTCATGTAGGCGTCCATACGCTTCTCCCCCAGCAGACGAGCGACCACACTCATTCTCTGAAGCGCTGAGGAAAAAGGAAACTGCCGGACGATGCCTATCTCATACGCTGACTGCAAAAAAAAACACAATCAAGGAGAATGAAATGTTAATGACAAAAATGCTACATCTTAAAGAAAATAAACAGCATCAGGCCGCATACTTATTTACTGCATTACTCGTATTGTCAATATGAAAAACAATATGAAAACAGACAAACAATGACCCTTATAGGGTCTACATTTCATTAAAAGAAAAACAGATTTTCTAAAATATCTGGTAAATTGAGGAACACTAGGGAGTATTTATAAAATAATAAACATTTATACTTATAAAGAAATATTTATTCAAGGTGACATACTACTTACCGAAAGCTCATAGAGTTCCTATAAAACAGAAACAGAGACACAAAATATCAAACCAAAAAGAAACAAGATTTGCTTAAAAAATGTTACTTTTTAATAAAGACCATAATTATCCATAATGTGGATTTGGGATAAAATGCTGAATAATATTCTTGATGGATATATGAACTGTTAAGCTGCTGCATGTACCATGTCCCGTTCTGAAGACGATGCAGGTTCTGGGGGCAACAGCTGCTTTGGTGGGCGGACTACAGTGGGCATGATGCGATTATGGAGTGACGTTTCTTCTTCAGTGGCTTCTTCCAGGATCTGTAGCAGATAAACAAAAAAAAAAAAAAAAAAAAAAAGAGACTTTAAAGTCTTTATTTTGTGCTTTAGCGTTACTTTCATAGGATGGATTTTTGTTTTGGACGTTTCTTTTTTGTACATTTATTTGCAAAAACCTGCACCCCAGTTTTCATCTCACAAATGAAGCTACAGTTAGGGGTCACTGATGTAATGAAGATATTTCCTTTTATTTACAGTCAGGATAAATATTTGGACAGAGACACATTCTTATGGTCCTGACTGTATTTTAAACCTAAAGTGTCAACTTGGATCAACATGATAATCAGTTCCAACACATTCCTACATCCAGGACAACTCACCCAGCCTGTCGCCTCAAACATTTTTAGGTCCAGTGGATCTCCAGACAGCTGGCCTTCTATTTTGGTAAGGGAGTGGCAGGTTGCCATGCAGGCCACAAACTGTGACTTGACAAGATTTTCCTTGTAGGCATTTTCCTCCGACAGGTGAAAACTGGAGCATAGGAGAAAGGGATGGAGTGAAAAAATAAAAAGGGGTGCACTTTACTTACTTGGTTACTTGGTGAAATGAGTTACCAAGCTAACTTTATTTCAAGATTCTCAAGGATGCAGAACATATATCTCAGAAATCTGAAGCTAACCTGCTATTTTCAACTCTTTGAACTCCCCAAAGGTCTAACCCATCTTCAGTCAGGGTCCCAGTCTTAAAGAAATAAACACAAACAGTGACTCAAGTTATTTAACCAATCAAAATGCTCTGATCCAATTCCAACTCATGTAAATTTGACTTTTTTGTCTGCATGTACATGTGAGACACTCACTTTATCAAAACAGAACAAATTGATTTGCCCACAAATATTGATCCTCTGCGGGCTGATGCAGAAAATGCCAGATTGTTTCAGACGCCTCTGGGCGTACACAATTCCAGCTGTCATGGCTGCCGGCAGCGCTGGTGGCACAGTGATAGTTATGATGTCCAGGGACTCAATGATGATCGTTTTTGCTGGCACCTGGCAGGTAGACAGATAAAAATGTAACCCATCTTCAAAACCCAATCCCGGAACAACTTTGCAGCATCCAACATATTCTGACATGTTGACTAAAAATACCAGACAGTATTTGACCCCTTTCCCTGAGGCATCCAGTCCAAAGGTTTAGTACAAAGCTTAAGTAGAGCAGAACGCTCCAAGGTCCCATTGGCCTGCATTAAACTGAATAAATAAATGCTTGTGCTCATAATCTAAAATGTTGCCTGGATGATGTTAACATGTGACCATCATGATACAGCCATCATCATCATCACACTTGGTTGTAAAAACAAAACAGAGCCCACAGTTCTTCAATATTCCACCCTGAGCACAGCAGAACTAAAACCATCTGATTGAAACTTCTCCATTAATAATCAGCTTAATATTTGCAGGGATCATTTGCCTACTTCCATATCTTTAACTTATACCCATTTATTGGTGTAGCTGCTAAAAATCACCATTTGGTATAAAAAATAAAAAAAACAACACAGCAGACAAGCACCACTAATGTCCAAAAAACATGATTACCGACTGATCTAATAAATCCTAAACTAATTCAAACTTTCAATGGCTGAAAACCAATGTCTTAAATATTTTATGAAGCTGCCCAACCTTAGTCCTTGTGATCTATCATCCACTTTGTTTTCCCAGCACTGCTGATTAGCTGGATCAGCCGGTATCGGGCTCTGACTGAAAAGGTTTGATCCTAACAATTGGCAGCATATATATCTATGTATATTGATATCTAGGCAGGTAGGTAGATCTTTTGGAGCTTGTCATCTCAAAAGTAGCTCGCGTACCAGAACAGTGTGGGTACCCCTGTTTAAATGTGTTACCTTGTTTATGATACTGAGTACTATGGAGTATATAAAGCCAATCCCAGCCACAGCCACAAGACACAACAGGAAGAGGTAGGCATCGCGATACAGCTTAAAGTCAGTGGGTTTGGGGTAAAGGATGGAGCGCACCAGCTGGCCCTTGGCTGTGCTGAACCCTTAATGAAAAAAGAAAAAGAAAAGAAAACCTTTCAAGCTTTTATATCACAGTGTTTCGTTAACATTAAAATTTAAAAAACTTGCAGAGTTGTATTAGTGGCTAGCTAAATGTACATGTCTAAGAACTTTTTCTGTTTTGGACAAAGTTTATGTTACAACGGGTGTGTCTAACTTAAATTGTACCCTATTAGAGTAACATTCCTTTTTTCAAAAAAGATATTTTCCATCAAAATGCAGTAAATACAACCCCTTCACTGACCTGTGCGGACCACCACAGCTTTGACCAGCTCATCTGTGTAAAAGCGGGTCTGAATAACATTGGTGCCACAGAAGAGAGTGTGTCTCTTGTGTTCCTCTGTGTTGTAGGCATCGTCACCCTCCCCTTCCACTGAGTTTGGGAGGTTGGTCTTTGTCACAGGAACGCTTTCACCTGGAAGGTAGAGGTGGCAAAACATTTGAGATCAAATAAAAATGAAAACTTCCAATGCCAGGAATTTATCATTCGTCATCCTGGTGAACAGATTTTTTCTCTAACCTGTGAGCATGCTTTCATTAACGATACAGGTGCCACTGACCAGCACAGCATCACAAGGCATGATGGTCCCATTGTTGGGAATAACCATTACATCACCAGGCACCAGGTCAGTAGACAAGATCTCTTCGATATCTGACGGGAAAAGCAGCAGTGAAGAGCTGAAGGAGGAATTCAAATATATCTTTTTTATCATAAGATGAGAAATGTTGGGGGGGGGACAAAGTTAAACATTAACTAAACTAAGACTTTATTTATACTCTATTAGAATTTACTTTAAAGGAACACCTCTGTCAGCATCACCACATGAGGATGTTCAGAAAAAAAAGTATCAAATACAACTTGTGCTTTTATTTTGTAGCTGCTTTCTTATGGCTTCAGTATGGCTCAAACGGGCCCAGCAGCAAAAACAATAAAAGCTATTTATCTGTCTGTAGTCTAGGAGGAAAAGAGTCTCTTCCAAAAGCTAAAACATGCCTGTGCACGTTACGATTTTATTTATTCTAGGTAAAGCAGTGAAGGGAAAAAATTTTGGCATACCTTTATTGGTTCGGCATACAGACACACGGACAATACTATGAGCTGTCACCATATCATGAAGCATGATATATTGCTAGAGAAGAGGAAGAGGATAAAAAGGCTTTTTAACTCTTGTAAACACATGAAAGGTTGCATAGTTGTTTTCATTTGGGTCTTAATATTGAAACCCTGGATTAGACCTGACAGACAGAGCATTCCTTTGGTGTTTGAGGTCATTAAATCATTAAACTAAAAATTATTTAAAAATCCAACAAGTTTCATCTTGTGAAAAGACTTTTTTTAAATAGTTGATAAAGTTGCAAATGTCAAACTCTGTAAAACTAATATATTGACAGCTGTAAATCTTTACAATAATTTAGTGAAAAACTTTGTACAAATGGACAAAACTACAAAGAGAAAAGAGGTAAATAAAAGAAATAAACAAATTAGTCATTCTCTTGGTTTTATAAAGTGTTTGACTTCCTAAAACCCGAGGCAGACTCATGAACAACTACTTGGTTAAAGTGGTTAGCAGCTTTAATCAGCAGGTCATGTTCTGGACTTTGATCTGGACATTGCACCATATTGTGTAAAAGTAGTAGTTTTTTCGTTTTCTTTTTATCAGATGTCAGGCCCTTAGCAGACAGGAGGCTTCTCCTTAGAATCTTTATATTGGAGTTTGTGGTTGACTCAGTGACTGCAGTGTTTGATTACTTATTTAACAACTCTGCTTGTGTGTGCCAAATACAATTTTGTCCTAAAAATACATGTTTACCAGCAATCTCAACTACAGCATGCAGAGTTGGATATTCATTAATTATTTCAAGTATATATTAAACCACATTTTGTCTCCACGTTATTGTGACTTAAAAAGTGACACATGAAAAGCTGGTAGATCACCTTTTTGATGGTGTACAGAGAGGTAGCTATGGATACGACCGACATGAAAACAATGGCCACAGCATAGTAGTAATACTCATCAGCACTCCACAGAATCACACTGAAGAGCTGGAAGATGTAAAAAGGGTTGAGGACCTGAAAGAAAAAACAAAAAAATGTTGAGTTGTTTTAGCCATTTACAGAAGTGAATTCCATTAAGGTACAAGCCCATACAGGGCTTTTTTTGGACAAAAAAACATGGAGAGGAAAGAGGGGGCGGGGCATCCTACCAGCCTTTAAACAATTGAGGCTGCAATGCATTTCTGATTTTGTAGTCACAAAACTCATTGTTTTCTAATGAGACCATTACAACAACAAGGTGAAAGTAATTTTAGGCACTAAAAATGAAAGTATTTCGGATCTATAAATATATTGATGTCTCTATGGTGTGGACTGGAAAAACAACAACAAATAAATTAAAAAATAAGCATTATGAAATTCATTCATTCATTCATTCATTTTCTTAACCGTTTTATCCCTTTCGGGGTCACGGGGCTGCCGGAGCCTATCCCGGCCACTAGTGGGCGAAGGCAGGGGGGACACCCTGAACAAGTCGCCAGTTTGTTGCGGGGTAGAATGTCCTCACTCACACACCCATTCACTCCCGCACTCACACCTATGGTCAATTTAGAGTTGCCAATTAACCTATGAAGTAGAGGGCTGCATTGGGATTGGGTCCCGCCGGGTCCCGCGGGACCCAACGCAAATCTCGCGGGATTGGGCGGTTTGAATTGTACTGCGGGCGGGAGCGGGCGGCAAAAAAAAAACTCTGCGGGATCAGTTTTGCCATGAATATCTCATGAATATATAATAGTGGACTACGTTAGGCTGTGCGGCTGTTGGAGTCTTATGTACTGAAGCTCCGTGAAGGCACCAGGTAGAGACGCCCAATGGCCACTGTCATCTAACCTGTTGTTGGGGGTGTGCAGCGCCCCGCCCCGCCTCTTAGAAATTGTGTTCTTTAAAGCCTGATAGCGCGGTCGCGTATGGGCGGAGCTATCAGCTAAAGTTCTGGTCTGATCGCTGCATGGAGCGATGTGTGCATCAATGCATGGTAGACACGAAGAATGTGGAGAGATCAGGTTTATTATTTTAAAGAGTTCTGCTTGATAATCATGTTTCCATGTTTGAGTTCATAGAATCATCCCAGAGAAAGTCTCTGCTTCAACTCCCACAGTGAAAGCTGCGTCTCAATCTGACGCCGTGTTTCCATCTCTCTGACAGAGTTGAAGCCAAAGCCCCTCCCCCGCCTCTTTACCTGCTTTTCCTCTCTACCTGTTCACCTGTTCACATCCTCTGCAGCTTAGAGTTATTTTCCCCGCGCTCCCAGTGTGTTCTACACAGAGAGCGCAAAATACGGTCATAGCAGGTTAACACGTTAGTCGGAACGCTCTAGCGCAACAGAAGGATGAAAGAGCTGTCAATCTGGCAACACTGCGCGGGATAAGGAAGAAGCAGAGGTTTCCTGACAGGGACATGATGTCAATTGATGAAGCAGAAAAGAACCTCAAACGAGGTTCATCGTGTTCAGATCTGCGTGCCAATGCCCCACTGAGGCGCAAAACAGCAAAAACGGGAAAAGGCTGAAGCTAAAAAAAAAAAAAAGTATTTTTCCGTCAGGAAAAAATTAATTCATAGATTTTCAGCTCTGTTGAACCATTACAATGTTTTTCTTCCTGCAAATGACTTTGACCTGCATCTATCCCAGCTGGTTCAGCGCGCTTCAGGCCGTCTGTCGTGGACAAACAATGTCGCGGACACACGCACACTTTTTTTACCGAACAGGATTTGTGAAAATATATTTAATGATTATGTTGCACATTACACAAAAGAGGAATGCATGAAAAGATGAGACTGGAGGAGGGACATGAATCTCTTTAATAATATCAATAAAAATACGTGTTTTTTTCTGCGGGACGGGAGACGATACAAAATCAATGCATCTCTATTACTGTGCGGGACTAAATTCTATGAGTTTTGCGGGTGCGGGCGGGAGTGGACATACAGATTGTGGGTGCGGGCGGGAGTGTAACGCATACGTTGCGGGAGCGGGCGGGATTGGTCAGAAATTTGGCGGGTGCGGGCGGGAGCGGGATGAAGAAAATAGTCCCGCGCAGGGCTCTACTACAAAGCATGTTTTTGGACGGTGGGAGGAAGCCGGAGACCCCGGAGAGAACCCACACATACACGGGGAGAACATGCAAACTCCACACAGAAAGGTCCCCCACTGATGTTCTGTTTTTCACGTCCCCATTATGAAATTGCACATTCAATTTTAACAAGCCAAATAATATTTCTAAAAGTCATCTTAAATTATATTTGCCATAAAAATAAATGGAGGAAAGCATTTCCAACCAGAAAATACAGTCAAGTTCATTTTCACAGTTTTAAGGTTGTCATTTAAAAGTAAGTGCTGTCATTTAGAGGATGAAGTTAGACTTCAGAATAGGATGATATGTTGTGGTGATCTCTACAGGGAGCAGTCGACAGGAAAGAACAAGAACTGTTGACATTTACACTCACAAATAGAATTTAAGGTTTTATAGAAATAATTGTTTATGATAGGAACCCAAATCTTATCTATTTTACCTCCTTATACAGAAAAAGGCCAAGCAAAAGAAAATGTTTTCTTCAACAAAGCAGGGTTCAACTCACTAATTTACTATCGTTGACATGTAAATGCAGTCAAAGACACCAAACAAGCAAGTTTTTAAATGATCACAAAGAGCCTCCCTGACCATAGGTTACATTATGCTTGAACAGTATTGTCTGGTATTTTTTTTATTCTTTGAATGTTTGTACCTGTTTTTGTAAAAAGTCAGCCTCTATGAGAAGGAAGTGTTCAAAACACCAACAGGCTGGCTCTGACACAATGCCTGCAATACTGCTAGCATCATCTCTACAGGAAATTGCAGTTTTGTAAAATACAAAGAGTACGGGTAAAGTAAATGCAGCATGTGTTAGAATAAAGTTAGATGTACCTCTTTGATAAGCAGCTTGAAAACAGAAGGCACTTTCACTGCGATTTCATTCACTCCAAAGAACAATTTCCTAAAAAAGGAAAAAAGTCACAGTTTAATGCAATATAACTGTACAGAAATAAGAAAGTAGCATTAATTAGCTTCTTTTATTAAAGCTTTAATTGCAATGATAAATTATTTCAATTTTTAACAACATTTATGATCAACTTAAAAAAAAGACTATTTGGATTCATTTATACCAAGAGTCTGTTTGTTGGGAGATTTGACAAAGTTCAAGCTGTTACCTAAGCAGCAACTGAACAATTTAGTTTAGAAAATGCATCCAATAAAGTGAAAAATGGAACATGATGGAACAGGAATTGTTCTTTTTTTTAACTAGGCATGTCTTAGAGGAGCTTTATATACAGAAGCTTGCCACAACAACATTCTTTTGGAACAAGAATGTCAAATTTGTAGCTTTGGATGTCCGTCTATAAATTTGCCTTTTTGGAAAAGTCAAAGAAAAAAAAAGATCTATGCAATACCTGTATTCCTGCTGGTTCCTGGTCAGGCCTGTGCTGTGCTCTTTGTGGATGGTGGAGCACTTGGGTTGCATATCCTCCAGGCCACTAAAAAAAAATAGTTCAAATGAAGTGGCAAACAGGGCAACTACGAATGCATCATGTTTACAGAGTTTTCCTTAGATTAACACCCTTTTTTTTAAACTATGAACCCAATCCCTCTAAAATATACAGTTTATACAGCTTTAATAATTAAAGAGTTCTTACATTAGAACCTGAAAGTTCTGCAGCTCATGGTTCCAGTAATACTTTGTGCTATGGAAAGTAAAATAGCGAATCTGAGGAAGACCGAAGAAAAGAAAAAGGAAAAAAAAAGATCTTTAGGTCATTTAGAAATTGTTAGGATTAAAATATTTGCAAAAACATGTCTAAAAGTGTCTACATGCATACTTTGAGTAAATATGAATGAAATAAGATGCAAGGCAATAATTGAATTCTTAAAGATTTAAACTTTGCATTATCTCAATTTCAAAAGAAATAAATATTTATTTTTTGATCAGATGCTCTTTATAATAAACCCACAGTGAGTCGCCATCCTCTTTGTCCACTGTTTACACTCGAATTACAAAAAGATGCTGCAGCTAGCGCTACACCTGCCTGTGTGGGCTGGTAGTCGGAAAATCTTGTCATGAGCTCCTGAGCAGGGCCGCCATCGGAGGGGTGAGGAGTGTGTCCGTTGGCCACAGGTGAAGCAGCAGGGGTGGAGAAGGGTGAGGAGTGCGGGGATGAGGGGGAGGTGGTCTGGGTCTCCAGGCTGTGGAAGGGGTTGCTCCCTGGAGCAAGCATCACCTGCACCCTTGCCAAGAACCAGCGCCGGAATTCATCCTGGACAATCATGGATGTGGACAAAAAAAATAACAATCAGTAAACGTGACTCCACACTTACTTTACTGCTTCAGTTAAAAAGAAAAACAAGTTTAGGGTGTAGGAGCAACAGGCATCCATTGTTTAAGTTTTCTAGACTTTCGAATCTCAATTTTCCTTTTGGAATAAAGGAGAACCAAAATAACACCCCCACACACATTTATAACCCATAAAAACACTTAAGTAAAGTAAAAATAAATAAATAAACAAAAGGAGTTACAATATAATTTTATTCCTTTGGCCAATAAGGGCTACACATATCAGTAAAGTCTAAAAAGTTTTGATATCGACTGTGTAATAAAAAGTACTTACACTATGTAAGAGAAAAACGTGATCAGGGTTGAGTTCAGTTTCTAACTATTTTTTAGACTAAGCTGGTTTGACATTGGGGGTTTGTTGCAGTTCTTTTTCCCTTTTTATTTTGACAACAACAGACAAAGGGGTTGACGAAGAGCCTACAAAGCGAAGGAAGTAAAAGTGAGAGGAAAAGAAAACCAAACATTAAAAATGAGAAACCAAACGACAGAAGAATGTAACTTTAAGGGTTTTGTCAGAGTTAATGAGCATGGGTGACTAATATTTTTTATACCAGCAAATTACCGTAATACATGAATAAAAGTATAAAAAAGATGGAGATGCCATCAAACGAAATGCAGACTATACAGTGAGTAATAACAACAAACATTTGAAAATGGGTACAGACTTTAACGGTGCCATTGTTATGCACCAGTGACACAATGACCACCTATTTATCCAGTCCTACTTTACAAACTTAAATAAGCCTATTTGCGTTTTTTCTTAAATCACCAAATCAGAATTTGTACAAAAAATACCTCAAAATTGTAAAAAAAATAAGATAAGAGTGTAGATACACACATTTCACACATTCCATTAAACATCCCCAAAGCAAAAGCCAAACCACCACCAACTGTTTCACAATTGCTTTCAATCTTTTCAAATAGATAAATTAGCTCAACGTTGTACTTCTGCAAAATGAAACTTTACAAAATTATAAATAATAATAATAAAAATAATATAAAATATAATTTGATTTTGAGCATAATGTTCACCGAATGTTCAGTTTATTTAACGTCACTAACTTTCAAAACCATGGAATATATTCAATACATATTCCAGCCAAATCTGAAATACAAAAAGGTTTATTATTTATAACAAATTATAAATTAGAATAATATTTTTTACTTTGTTTAAAGCATAAAGAACCTGTTTAAAAATAAAAAAAACTATATGAAATGAAAGTAATACACAATTTTTCTTCCTAAATATTTAACATTTCTCCTGTCAAAACTGAAATTGATCTACAAATACCTTTTTTTTCTAATCCTTTAGGTAACTTAATGGTAAACTAGCAAACTATGATGACATTTCATAATGATGGGCAAAGATATAAAACAAATCATTGACAGAGCATCAACCTGAATCCAACATAAATGTTGCTACGAACCGTGGAGCGCAGCAACACCACCTCTGCATCTCGGGCCGTGGTACGGGTGCAGGTGGACTTGACACACCATTCTGGCATCCAGTAGAGTAGGAGAAGGAGGAAGCCTCCTGTGCAGAGCACCCCAAAGCCCAAAAGGGCCAGCCGCCAGCGACATAAGCGGTAGCCATGCAGCTCCTTTAAGGTGGAAGACGAAGAGTTTTGATGCAGCGAGTCAGAAAAGTAGTCATTCCTCTATTGGCCTGTATAGTCATTGTTGAAACGAAAAAATAAAGACGAGGGCTTACCATCTCTTCCTCCTCCCCCTTGTTAAGCAGCTTTAGATCTTCTTTCTCCATATTGCAGAATAGTTTGCCAATCCCCTTCCCTAATCACTGTAACAATAAAAAATGATGATGATTATGATAACAGGAAATGAAGCAGAACATTTTTATTTTACCTGACCTTTTTAATCTACTTTCACTAAAAACATGTCTCATACAAATTCTTCTTCTTTTGTGAAAAAGAAGGAAGTCCAAGCAATAGCAAACAAAGCTTCAGTTTTACTAATGAGGCTGTACAACCTTTCCTCCCAATGCTTTTTATCAAATAGCTCCTCATTAAAAAGTAACTTCAGCACAAAGATGTTGATGCAAACAGTCAGAAACAGCGACTAAAACACTAAGTTATGACAAATGTGTCCTTTCTTGCTTAGGTTTTTTAAAGCGACATCATTTGTATTTTATCTGATACCAAAAGTAAACTAGTGACTACTTGCCTGAGTTTCGCCCTTTCACACAAAGCCCTGTTGTGTACTTTGCAGGGAGGTATTGTCTAATAGGCATTAACTTCAGATGCAGCCTAACCTCCATTCTGTCTAAGTCAAACAAGAAATGATGGGGCCACCGACATAAAACTGGACATAATTCATCAATATACAATTATGCACAAAGAAATTCTGGAAACCAAAGCTAAAAATACATGGAATGACACGAACAAAAGGCTACAATGACCATCGTTAAAACTAGCATAGTGAGTCAGGGCATGTGGCCTGCAGGGGAGAGCCTCTCCTGTCCCTCAACAACCAATGATTTTCTATGTCCCTGCTCCCACACACAGATCTTATCAGCCGCTTGCACCCGGGAGAACCTTTTCTCCTGCAAAGTGCGACATATTTTGCTTTGGACCAAGCCCTTCCTTGTATTTTATTATGGCAGCCCCCCTGGCCG
Organism: Oryzias latipes; assembly: GCF_053564925.1. Classification (NCBI taxonomy): domain Eukaryota; kingdom Metazoa; phylum Chordata; class Actinopteri; order Beloniformes; family Adrianichthyidae; genus Oryzias; species Oryzias latipes. Next base: position 15,397,016 of record NC_136240.1, read on the forward strand.
GCGCTAGGTACTAGGCGCAGTTCAACCAGAACATTCTCTACTAAGCTGGAAAAGCCAACACCAAGAACTTGCTGGCAAGTGTCAACTGAAACATTTCTATATTGAAGTGGTGACTAAGAAAACCCAGCAACAAAAGCACGCTGGCTTTAGGAATAAAGCCTGTGTGGTTTTGGAGGCCAAGTCTGCTCAGATCGCAGAGGTGCAGACTGTAATTATAGACAGAGAAGGCCAAAGTTAAAGATTTGAGCTGAACTTTGTTCAGAAAAAAACACTGCAAGTACAACTCTAAGTGCAGAACAGTTTGTATTTTGATTCTCTTTAGGGCAGAAAAAGGACAAAAACAATTTAAATCGTTATTTTTCATAAACCTTATTCAATTTAACAAATCGGATATCAGGTCCTCTTTCTGGTGTGTAAGAGTCAAGTAGATATTTAAACCTGGCCTTGAAGATGTATACATTAACAGTGTTGTGGATTGAATGATTCTATGCTATGAAAAATAAAAGTAGTTACAGTTTAGGACACAAGAGACACGCTCACACCCAGGGACTGTCTATGAAATTAATTAGAAGCTAAAGAAAACACGGTAGAGATCAATGTTTAACATACTTGTACTTTGGCTACAGCACAGTCAACCATTACATCAACTCATATTACATAATATTAGGCTTTCTATATGAATTCCTTTTGTTATGAAAGCCTCACTAGTATGGCTGAATCTTTGTTGAGGTTCCACATCAATTATCTTTTGATCTAGTGGAAAAGCGTTCTCAGTGGTCTTTTAAACTTGATGATGCCATTTTTAGCCAAAGTCACTTTCTAGGACGTCATTTCTGCAGAGCGGCAGCAGTTCATTAGAAATTTGCCTCAGAGTTGTTGGCTCGGAGCGACCCCACCCCCCTTTCCCTCCCCACTGTTGGGCGCTCTCCATTTAAGCGGAGCAGAGAGCTTGTGCCCTGCCCAGTATATTTTCAGCGAGGTGTTTCCAATGTACTACTTAATATATGTCCTCAGTCACGCGAAAAATGTCACAAAAACATGTTAAAAACACCAGAAACATTTTTCATCAGAGTGGGTCTTTAATGCCTAATTATGATCACAATTTAATAAATACTTTCTCCTCTTAAGACCCAAGCTACTATTTGAGCCAACCCCCTAAACATGTAGTCACAGGGCTCTAGTCAGGCACAATTAACTAGTGTGGTAATATAATCAAAAATGTTATGTCCATGTATGTGCAAACCAGGTCCTAAGAGGTTATGGTAAGACACAAAATTCTTACTGATAACATTTATTTGAAAAGTTGTTTCCAAAAAACAAATGAGAAGTTTTCAATGTATGGTTGAGAAATGAATTAGGGCACCAGGATCTCCTACCTTAAGAGCCGGGAACACGATGCCCAAGGCGGTCCACCTCCCCACAGGTAGCTTGCGCTCTCAGAACAACAACCTGGAACCTGGAGGAGAGGTAAAAACAACATTAACATCGTTTTCCCAAACTTCAGTGGCTTTGGCAAAAGTGAAAAGGTTCACTTAAACAAAGTCTCACACAAAACCACACAATGACCTACAAACCGTCATATTTTCCAAACTACTAGTTTGCCTAGAATATTTAGTCAATAAACAAAAAAACATCACTATTTAAGTACCGACGTTAAGTATTTTTTACTTTAAATAACAGCTATTTTAATGAGCAAAAGCTTCAATACAAAAAAGTTCTGAGATTGATAAATTACAGAGACACAAATGATTAGGACAATCAAAGTTACTGAAAAATTATAAGATTATGAGCAATGACAGCAAGGATGTCTACAAATGTCCTTCATCAACTTTCAAACATAACTTTGTAGGTAACCTTTACTGTGACACTGGTAAAATAAATAATACAATAGAATTTTTACACAAGAACTGTCAAAATGCAAGAGGAAAAGAGTATCATTTGTAAAAGATCCGTCACAAATGGGAGTCTTGCCACGGAGGATCAGTAATTTCCAGTTAGTTTCATTCAATTTCATGTTCATTTAGCTTTGAGCGTTTTGATATGACCTTAGTCCTGTTTAACCATAAAGCTCAACACTACTTTTGCAAACATTAAGAGAAATCAGTTGAGCTGGAATATCCAGGACCCTGTTGGGGCCTCTAGAAGTAAGCATGACTTCAAAGTTATTTATAGAGACCTCGAGCCCAGCCTAAAACTACATTGTTGGCTCTTATTTGATTAGTCTGCTATTGTATTAATAAGCAGTGTTAGCTTGTGGGGGGAAAAAAAGAAACACGGCAGCCATAAACATTGTTTAAAACAGGATTAAACATGAACAAGTTCATGAAAATTAAAATAGATGTCAGTTTTGAAAGACTAAACTTCTGACTGTAAATATTTAAGAAAATAATGATACAGGACAAAGACAAGAAAGTGCAGAAATGCTAAGATTTTTTTTTAAAGACACCACCAATAAATTACTAATTTGCTTGTTTTTCCAAATATGCTCAAGCTCTTGTCAGAAATACAATACCAACAATTAGATATTGGCATTTCCCTTTCTATCCTGTTCTTCAACACATAGGCATAGAGGAAAAAGTGAACAATAAGACACGACCTTAGTCTATAATTCATGGAAGCATTAGGGGGGAAGTATTTTGTTGCTATCATTCTCTGCACTCAAAACGCTCTCTTTATCACTTTCCCTTTTCTTTGCTGGGTATCAAAGCCAAGCTTTGTTCCCAATCATGAGCCAGTCAAGTACGGATTTTTATCACCATGGCCAATGAATTTCCCCTCAAATGTTTGACCACCTGCCAATACATTACTGGCTACCATATATGCCTTAGCCAGTTTTTACAAAGCATAGAATTTTCATTTATTTGTATAGTGAGGGTAACATGTTTTAAGAACGGCCTGATGGGAAACGAATGCAACATGGAAGCTGCATCTTTGCAGTTACAAAAAAAGAAAAGAATATTCGGGGCTGAAAGCTTAGAAAGGAATGGCTTTTTTTAAATTTTTTACAGAGTGTGATCTTTCTTTAAACCAATTTGCTCCATTCTACTAATAAAATAATAATGATTTAAAAAAACTTTTTTTTGTTTTTAATTTATGAAATTAACCATTTTATTAATGAAAGTTCTTTTCTTTTTCCAGTTTAAATCACAAGTTAAGTAAAGTCTGTTTTCATAATCAAAGAAAATTAAATTTGGACTAAAAATTGGGAAGAAAATCTATATTTCATCAAAACAAGTAGAATTGTCTATTAAATCAAATTATGAACTTGTACATTTTTGCCAAGTCACCCATTCTTATCAGTACAATCCCAGTTTAAAGACCCAAACGTGTTTTTAACATGTTCTTGAAGCATTTTTGTCATGATTAAAATTGTTTCTTCATTCCAACCATGGTGAATTAGGAGAAGAGAAAAAACGGACAATTAGAAACAAGTCTTGTTTGTGATGTCACAAGCTCTCTGCTCCGCTCCATTCGGATGTATCCACTTCAAGACAAATAGATCCATGTCAGTCTTGGTTTTTGTCATCTGAGCTGACATCTGGCTGTACGGCTGGACACCTAAGTGTTGCTCGCCATTTTTGTTGCACCTGTCATGTTAGTTTGAGGTTGCGAGGGGCAGGAGTGAAATTTTAACCCTTGTGCTATCTTAGATGACCCCACCCTTACATTGACGTGTTCTCCCTACCATGACAAAGGTGGACAAAGGTGGAAAGATTTCATGAAATCCATGGACACCAGTGAGGTTCACAAATCATTGAAGAAAAAAGGTTCAGAGCACTGTCTAGTGGGTCTAGATGACCCAACTCCCAATGGTAAAGTGCCTAGGATAACACAAGAGTTAATTGACTGGAAAAAACCAACAAGTGTCTCAAAAATAGAAATTAAATCCAACAACAATAAACCAAAGTATACAAACCATCTGTAAATTCCACATAAACACTACTTCAAATATAAAGTGCTTTTAGATCGTTTTTCCCTTTATAAACCACTTCAGCCATACAACCAGTCAGATTTTAGACAAACATTACCCTTCTGAGCAAATGCATTGCCTCAAAGATATAATGAAAGTTAGATTTTAAAAGATGGTAAAGTTAAAGATTTAGCAAAAAATGACCCCAAACTAGGCAAACTAAAGGCAACAGACTGGGAAAAACTTTAATCTCAGGGATCAAAAAATGTTAAATCTGAACACATGGTTTAGGATTACCAGTAGAAGTGCTTAAATGCTTTTAAAAATGTTCTTTTCCCACTGTGTGGGGGATTAAAAACAGGTTTATGTGACAGATCCATAATGTCCATTTAAAGCTTCAGTTTGAAAAGAAAAATCCAAACCCTTTAAGAAAAGCTCTAATACCCCAATTAATAAGCATTTTAGAGAAACTGTATTAAGATTTGATCAGCAATAGTAGATAGGGGGAACTGGAATTATTGAGGAACAGTGTTTGTCAGTGTGGATTAAAGTTGCTGTTGTAGCAAAACATTTTAAGAAAAAAAAAAAGAAAGACATTTCTAAACAATTTTGTGATTCGAGCTTACTCTGATTTGCCCTGTGTTGTGCTCTTGTAAAGCACAGCACTCATTTATACATGGTTTTGCTCACTTCTGCTCTTTTGGAAACTCTGGAGAGTTAGAGGAGCCATCACACTAAGAAGAACTGTATTAAAGCACATTAGGAACTGAACCAAGACCCTGATGTTAGAGCAGACCGGGGTTTGCCAGTTTGCTCAGCATCACAGCTGAGGTGAACTGTCACACGGGACAAACGAGGCAGCCTATCCCAGGACACAAACTCTGGTGGGGATTCAACCCATCAATGTTGACCATTCAAGGTTCAGACAGGTCATTAACAACATTTCCAAAGAAAAACTGACTAGGCCATTTTTTGTTCTACTTCCCCTTTAATTAAGAATTGATGCAGACCGCTGTAAATGTTGCTTTACAACCCAAATGATGAAGAAAAACAGAGCACAACAACCTCCACCAAAACTAAATAGATCTGCTGTGTTATCCCACTCATCTGAGGCTCCTATTCAAACAGTGTCGGGCTGCTGAGTAGTCTACCATGTCAGAATACTTCTCACCACCACTCTGAATCAGCACCGGCAAGGCCAAACATCACAGGTTTATGTCTTTAAGCTCAACTGTGAAAAGTCGTGAGCCAGAAGCTAAAAGGCCGCTGGAATATCAACACCTCTCTTCTTAACTTTAGTACCAAACCACTTCAAAACACCCAGTAAGGGGGGAAAAAGGTTTTTTCACAAATATCAAGCAAGTGCAAAGGTAAAAAGGGCAAATGAAGCAGCTCAACTTCATTGTCAGGGGTAATGTTTTCCTATCCAAATAAATAAAAGATAGCAAAGCCTGTCCACCATTAATTTCTAGTAAAGTTTTGACATCATTAGTCTTAAACTATAAAAGTCTGTACACAAGTCAACAATAGCTAAAATTGTCAAAATATTATAATATATTATTATAATGTCTGGAAGATGGGCTTAAGAATGAAAAATAAAAAAAATGTAATAGATGTGATTCTTAACATAAATACATTTATTCAATCAAAACCTTTAATTTCAGTCTGGTCTGTTAACAAATGTACGGATCACCCGTAAATTTGATTTATCTCATTACTTTATTTGACTGCAAAACTTTGCAAATAAAAATATTTTTATACTAGCTCAGCAAGATGACAACCTGCAAAGACCTCTAAAAGTGTTTTTTTTTTTACTTTTTTATCCACGTTTGCCTTTAAAAATTTTTGCTGATTTATTTCATTTTTTAAATTTCAATTAGCACACAAATTATTTGTATTCGTTCTATGAACTTTTTTTAAATTTACATTTTGACAAAGATGCTAGCTAGTATTTTTTTATTTATATTCAGCTGATTTTGGGTTGGCTTTATTATCTATGTAATTTCTTTGTAGCTGTTTGAATGGAATTTTGGTAAATTATAGCTGAAAACTCTACACTGTATTAATGTATTTTTATGTATGTATTTTACTTAATGTTTCTCCATGTGATCCTCAAGAATCCTCACCACTGAAACATTTCTCTGCTCCAACACGCCAGAATAAGTTCATTAGCTCCACAGACACATAATGCTGAAAAAATCTTAACTAGGTGTGCTAATGCAAAACAATAAAAATAAAATTAAACAGTGAAACTCAAATCTAAAAGATTAGTAGTCTTTACATATTACATTGGCAATTTGGGTCCTCAATGTAATCTTTCATGGAGAACTCCACAAATATAGAAAAACCTTGAATTGTGCTCAGCAATATGTATTAAGGCTTCTACTTCATTGTTTTATCGTATCTGATTTAAAAAATAAAATCTGGTTCGACTGCTTGAATCTAAGGATTGAAGGAGAATCTAAAATAAACGACTGCAAGAGAAAATAAAAAAGAAGCTTTTGGAATGGTGTTTCTCAAATGTATTTGTTATTATACATCACAAAGGAAACACAACACCCCCCCCCCCCCCCCTAAAATCTTAACTTTTGCACAAGTTGCCCAGATTTAAGTCTACATTGCTGATTTCATGAATCCTTTCCTTTGCTGCAAAAGTGCACCTTCATTGGTCCCTCTCAATAAAAGTGAATTCATCATTGATTAGTTAAAAATATGCGTTATATCAATTTAAAAGGCAATTGTGACAAAAAAAAAAGTTGCCTAAAAAAGTCAAGGTTAAAGTAATATGCTTCTAAATTATATATATCATCAACAAAGTTCTCTTGCCTTTGTTGTGACACCACAAACAGTACCTCTGAACTTGGATAGCTATTTTTTCCTTTAAAAACTGTGATAAATGATCTCGAAAAGATATGCAAGAAGACGTGTTTGCCATTATGTCAGAGCAAGGTTGTTTTATACACAGTGAGTTGGTTTGAGAAAGTTTGTCTGGTAAAGAACTAATTCAGTTAAAACTGATTTCACGTGTACAAATTATATACACGTGTTTTAAGACCAATTCGGTTTAGTGAGGTCAGTACAACAAAAAACACATTTTCAATTGAAAGGGTTAAGTCCACCTGCTTAGTTCCATCATCTATTTGCTGATTACAGCAACAATTAAGACCCCCCTGGTTTCTGTGAGGTATTTCTCTAAAGCTGTGACTCGTCGACACATCTCACACAGAGTCAGGTAGAGCTTGATCTGGTAGATTAGTAGACACCGTTGGATGCTTGCTAGCTAGCTAATGCTAGCCAGGCTAACGACCGCCCTCAATGTGTCTCTTCAATTCATAATTCTCATTTATTTGTTTACATTTAGAGGAAATTTGTGTTTAAAAAAATATAATACGTCCAGCTTTTCCCAGTGAATCCCAGAGTAGAGAGGCTGAGCACACGTTTCCGCAAAGCTGATATTACCGCAGTAGTTTAGCCGCGCTTCATAGCAACTAACACATGGGTGATGGTGACAGCGATGATGAACGGAGACCGCAAACATATTATTTCAGAATAATACTCACCCAGAACCACCTGGACACTCTGAAGATCACCTTCGTGTCATGATTACAAGGGCCGTGGGTGTTGTCGGAAGGAAAACGTCGGAGGAAAAAACTGCGCTGAGTTTATTTGAAAAACGCTATCAAGGCAGAAAGCCGAATTGGAAGGTTGCGCTGTGTTGACAGCTGAGAATGAGTACTCTAGCAGCAGTGAACTGGCCAGAACTGGCTGCGTGACTCCAGGAAGTGACGTATTATGATGGTGTCACTCAAGCGCACGCAACTTAAACGACACCAAAAATGGAAAAATAAAGAATCCTAATGGAATAATAATAATCCTTTTTTTTAAGTTTTAAATGTAAAAATAATACAAATATCATTAAACAGAGATTATGTACACTCAAGAGTAGTTATTTGAAATTATCGATTTAAGGTGATTTGTAAAAGATTGGAACATTTTCTCTTTCATAATGAGGAGTGAATGAATAAAAGACAAATTGTAAACGCTTTGAGCGTCTGGAAAAGCGAAGATAAATCTAATCCATTATTATAATTATCATTATAAAAGACTTTATCAACAACATCGACAGTAAATAGTTTAAGAATTTCTATGATTATAACACAAGAAAAATTAAACAATGGAGCCAAAAGAAGAAAGCAATGTCAAAAAATGAGAAAAAAAGGGGAAAACAATTTTAGAGAGCACATTCCTATTATTCACATACGTAAAAAGAAAGAGAGCAAAAACAAGGGGATCACCAGTTGAATTGTACAATTGTACTTTTTAAATATGTTACAAGTTTTTAAACATTTAACATTTTCAGAGGTTTTAACAGATTCTGATTTTTTTTATTTCAAGAAAAAAAAAAAGGGCGAGATTGGTATTGTTATTTACATTTATGAACATAATATTTGGTTAAAATGAAAATTAAATTCACTAAGTAGACCCTGTTTTTTCTTTTGTCTTAGAAAAAACCTGAAATGGAATGTTTAAAAAAGAAAGAGAACATGTATTTTATCTTTACTGTCTAAGATACTAGACCAAAATGCTGTAGCATGTGTGCGAGTTCAAATTAAATGTGTAAAAGTTTCAATATGATAGTTGTAAATTGAACAACTGCTGTCATCATAGATTTAAAGTGAAGTCACCTTTTTAGGAATGTTATTTTGACTTCAGGATTTTTTTTACACAATATTTGAACTAAATGAAAAAAAGTATATCACTAAAACAGGTGTTCAGGTTATTTTTTAACCCGGATTAACAAAATAACACTTTTTCAGTGGAAAAACACACTTCAAAAGTCAAACACTTTATCAGCTAAAGAAGACATAAGGTGGAAAAATGTGTTTTGCACAAATCAATCTATTAGGCTTTAAATCAAGAGATTAGTGGGTTTCATTATTCTTGCTCCAGGGAGGTGCCATCAAAGAATGTTGTTAAGTGTTTAAAAAATGTTATTCAAATTATCTAAATAATGTAATTTTTTGCAGTACATTAAGCAAATTTTAAAGTCTCATTAATGAACAATAATTATAATATAGGCCATTTTTATTGTTTTAGTTTTAAGATACAAGTTCATTTTAATACATGTATTTACACCTTTAATCTAAATTTTAAAACATATTTTCAGACTAAAACAACTATTTTATAACCTTCTAAATTGCTACCTTCTAGCATCTGTCCTACGACAATATAGTCTTGATAAAATATGTTGAAGTCTCTCTTCTTTTTTCCCTTAAAAATGAATCTCCTAATCTTAAATACTAAATATTTGATAAATTGTTATGAATTGATCAATTAAATGTATTTTTTCCTCTTTTTTAGTCTTCAACATCTCCCCTGCTCTCTTTCAAACATACTTGCAAACTGATCTGGTACCACTCGGGCTGAAATCATTCTACATCTTCCATGTTCCCTCACACACAGGCCAAGACAAACAGAAAGGCCCGTTCCCCCAATGTTGCTTCAGATGTGCTAATCCAAGCTCTTTTACACTTTTGCAAACAGAATTCCATGATTCTGTGTGACGCACAGTTTGTTTTCTTTTAGCAGTCTCAGAAGGGACAGAGATGAGGCCCACAGATTGAGCAATGCTAACTCAGGACTTTTCCTTTTGAATCAAACCAAATACAGAACATTTTGTTTTGGTTTGTTCAAAATAAGCAACTGCATACCCCAGGTATGGAAGTTTTTTCCACCCATAATTTTAATAAAATTTAATTGTGAATTGAGAATTACATATTACTTTGAATTATGGGTGAAAAAAACTTCAATAGGTGCTACAGTCATATATATATATTTTATAAATACACACATTTGATATTTTTTCAACAATCCTGCCTTTTTTTGATTAAATGATGGTATTTATTTTCCTGCATAGTAACAAGACATTTTATTCTCAGTATCCTCCTGTTTATATTTTGCAACACAACTCATCCAATGACTCCTTTTCTCAACTTATTAGCTCTAAATTTTCAGTCACATAATTAATGACTATATGACACGGCCTTAATTGATATTCAGTAAATAGTCTCCTAGTCAATTCAAAGTCATGTCTGCTGACAAAACGAGGGCTTATTTTACACAAAGTCTAACTGCTGATATCAGCAATAGCTTTGTTATGTCTCAGTCACTTCCCAGTCACCTCTTTCAGACAGAAGTGTCACTTGAAAAAAATGTATCAGGGTGGAGTTCAAACTTTTCTCTACTATGTGCATTGTTTAGTTATCTGGCCTTAGGAAGTTTCCCTAGTTTAAAAAGCCCCGCTTTGTGTTTCCACCATCATCTCATACAGCTGCAGAGCCAGCAGATGAACAGAGGTCTGCTGAGTGATGGAGAGGACCGACAAGCCTTGGGCGTCTAGTCGGAGGCTTATCTGCTCCACCGCTCCTTTTCCCAGTCCAGCCCTGATAACCCAGGATGACCACAAGACTCGAGATGTGACCCAAAAACCTTTATTGGCAACAATGCCGGTTGTACTGTTGTGCGAGGCGTTTCTTTTGTTCCCCCCTATAAGTAGCAGATACAAATTCTTAAAGTACATTCTGTAAGCTGTAGTTGCTTCTGTTGAACATTGGGAAAACTAGAGCGGTGGTGTCAAACTCCCTCATCTTGCTGCTCTTTGTAGATATCCCTACCTTACCTGTTGGGGAAAACCTGGATCAGGTGCATTTTGCGTTTAAAAAGCTGCCTTGGCAGAGTGTTAAACAAACAGTGGAAAACAAGCAGAACACCAGACATTAAGGAGGAAGGGGGGAAAAAAAACTCCTCACCTAATCAATACTTTGCCCCCAATCAAGTGTTTGCTTCAGTTTCACACTGAACTGAAAAACTGGCCAATGAAGTGACAGATACCAGGTCAATGTTTGCCCTGTTTATTAATTCTCAAATGACTGCTTTATTTGCGAAAGACTGTTCAGATTACAGCAGGGCTGCACTCCTCTGAAGCAGACAGTGTTTTCTTTGGGGGTTCGGAGTATGTGCAGATGCTGAGGGGTTTGGGGTTTACTGGCCAGTCTTGAAGGGGGAATTCATCTCTCTCCTGGAGTTTCACTGTTGGTTTACTCCACTGTGAAATGGCTGCTCCAAAATCCCACTGGAAAGTGAAAGGATACAGAAGGTGGGTTAGAAAATGTCCTGGCAATCAAAAATGGTTCTTAAAAACATTTATAAACAATATTGCAAGTTTAAATATATTAAAATATTTTTTGCAACACCTAACAGTGTTATGGTATCTTATACTTGTTTATGTCACACTATGAATTAGCAGTAAAGCTTTTTTATGCAATATCAGACAATAATCTAATGGCATGTACCTGGATTATAGTAAGATTTTTTACTGGTAGTTAAAAGCAATTCATAATTTTCTTTCTTATTAAGACTTAGCTCCCATAGACCACATGACAGAATCTGCACAATCTTTGACCAAATTGCAACACCATTAAATAAACGGATACATAAGGAGGTTTCCTATGTCTGTAGAACATTAACCCCCGAGTAGTGTGAATCATCAGTCAAGGTTTGGCAAACTGAAGTCTTTGTTTAGGAATGTGTTCCTTCTCTCCCTACCTAGTTTTCAACCTGTCACGTTTGCCTGTCTTGTCTCTGAGAAGTAAGGAGTAAAATTTTAACAACGCCATGCTGATGGAAATCAACCTGAAGTCCTAATCATGCTTTGTGTGTTTTTCTCACATTTTTTTAAACATATACTTAAGACTAATTCAATTAAAACCCTTTATGGTTTACTGCACCTTTAAAATGTCCATATAGAGTTTACAAAAAATATGGCCTAAAGGTCAAAATCTACATTTGCTGTATTTCCAAATATGAATCAACAACAGTTTTTTTCCCATCCCACCAACTTAAAATGGCCTTACTTGAAGTGGAATATTTCTTACAGAGGATATTATAACCCCTGGTGTCAGGAAATTCTCCATTGAAAGCTGACAGGCAGCCCACTAGAGAGCAGTACAACGTGCAGGTTGAATTTTTTTGGCTTTCGCCTGTTAAATATTTGACATGCTTTGGCTAAAAACAGGAACCTATTTTTTTTTCCACAAAAAAAAAAAAAGGATGCCAGGGAGCAGTGGATGCCGTTTGTTTTTATTGAACACATGCTGATACAGATCTGAAAGTCTTGTTTTGTTCCACCTCACAAAGCCTTGTTTAAAAAAAATAAATCAATACATAAAAAAACTTTAAATGAAAACGTATTTGTCGTAAAGCTATTGTGTCATATCTGCGTCAGTAAAGATAGACACAGTTTTGTATGGAATTTAAGCCCATTTGGTTTAAGTTTGCTTTGTAGCCTTAACCACAACATAAAATTACCTCATAAAATGTAAAATATATATTTCAGATCAGAAAAAAAAATAAAATAAACATTAGCTGACATTATACAAGCAAGATAAGAATATTTTGAATTTGAAAAATGTTTAAATATTTGGTGTTTGTCATATTACAGATGATACTGAATTACTATAAAACAAAAGTCAAATATGGTGGTAGTGTGATAGTCTGGGCTAATTTTTACCTGAGGACCTGGAAGATTTGCTAAATGAATTTTGCCCTAAACCATGGACTTTTGAAGAAGAATCTCATCCATCTGCCACTGTGCACATAATTGGCATTCAGTTGTCAGTTATGTTTGATATAAATTATGGCCCAATCATTTATTACTGTTTTTCCACACAATGTTTTGCAAGGATTGGACATTTTTGTCCCTTATAGTAAAAAAATGCTCTTATTTACAATCGTCCTAGGTCAATCTTTTACATTGGTTTTGGGGTCTGAGTATATTAAGTGTGGCAAAAATGCAGACAAAAGTGGCATTGGGATGGGGCTTTTCATCATATTTTATCCTATTGTTGATTTTCAAGAGGGCATTGTCCATGCACAATGTTCACGCACAGTAAGATTTCTTGGCAAAGGGTCACCACATAAGAGGCCATGAACATTCCTACAAATAGCAGGGGGTTGTATATATTGGCCTCTTATAGACAGGGCAGCCATTTTGCACTGCTTCCTAGGCAGACTGACCCAGCCCAGGCCTAATCTTTCAAAGATTCCCTATGGCAGAACAACTGGGTCGTATCTCAAAGAAAAACTACTGAGCGACTAAGAAAAGAAAAACTTGCAATTTAATTTCCAAAGAGTTTGCCAACAATGTATTTTATGATAAAATAAATATAGTATAAATGTCAACTGCCTAAAATAACGCTTTGAAATGAATATTTGACTCTAAACAAAATGATCACATGCTCACACTCCAGTAAAAGGTACAGTTCATCATTTTGACTAGAACGTGCTGACTGTTGTCCCCTAACAAGAACATTTCTCTGCAGTCTTCTGACTTACTTCCCCATAAGTCACATGTTAAACTAAACTCCAAGTAGGTTGCAGCCAAACTACTGTTTTTTTGCCTTTTAAATGTTCTACTTCTCAGCTACATTCTAAATTTCCATTTCAGAAATTCTAAACTTAATTATTAAAGGAATTCCTTAAGTTAGCCGAACTTCAGTCGTACTACTAAAGACGGTGAAAGGTCATAGGTTGAATAATTTAGGATGATCATACAGCATCTTGTAATTTTTTTCTGATGCAACACAAGCAGCAAAACTAATAGATTTGGTCTGTTTTATCTGCTGTCACCACCCAGTGGCACTTTGGTAAAATACAACTTTGAGAGTTTTTTTATGAGCAAATAAAACAAAACAAAAAAACTCTAAAAATTAAGAAAAGATTTTTTTAAAATATTTGCATCACTTAGATAATGAATTGACATTAATTTAAGGACGGTAGACTTGTGATGAGTAAATAATTAAAATCTTGTGTTAAACGTATCCATTAAAATGGATTTCTGAGGTTCATCTGTTGTCCAACCCACCTCCAGATCAGAGCTGTCAGGCGAGGAGTCATAGGACGTATCTGAGGAGCAGAGACTGCCAACTCTGACCAGGCGCACCCTGCTGCACAGAGCTCCATCCTCCACCCTTTCCTTGCCCATCATAACTTCTTTAAATGATATTTGCTACGAGGAGACATGTTTATTAAGTAACCGAGCAGTGGGCTGGTACAAATCTGATCTACAACAGACCATTCCTTACTTTTGCTGGCTGAATACTGACATCCATATACTGACCCATATCAGTCATCTTCTGAATATTTTTCACTTTTCCAGAGAATGTTGAATATTGTCGTATACAATCCAAGACATTAGCGAAGACCTTAGATAGAAAAACAATGTAATTATTTGCACATGTCTTAAGTGATCTGAACAAGATTTTCAGTGGGTGTAAAAATATTTCAGAACTTACAACGTATTCTGCTAAATCTGCTTTTTGAAAGAAAAAAATATATGTAGCTCTTCATTTTCACTTCACTTTGATAAGTGCGGACACATTATTTTGTTAAAACTTAGTTTAAGACTTTAACAAGCAGACAAATATATATTTGAGTCTTGTCATAGAATGTCCTGAATTCTTTTGACTGAGAGGCCCCAACACAGAAAGGAATACTAAGATAATGTAGCAGCAACTGGGTAAGAAGTAAAAAATACATTTGATCAAACCCCACCACCATTTGGTTCTTTAAACCAAAATGAGGAACTTTGGTTTACACTTGAACAATTTTATCTACATTGTTTCTTTTGTAATAGTAAATTATGACTTTGCACTGAATATTTAACAGAAAAGTAATATTTCAGACATGATCAAGAAAAACAAAGACAAATTGAAAAAAAGAAATAAATTTGAGTTTTCTTGTAAATTTAGAAAGAACATGAAAATAGCAACATTTTTAGAGTAAATTCCAACATGAGAAAAAACTGAAGGTAAACAACATCTGAAACTCCCAAAGAAATAGGAGACAAGACAGACCAAATCATGAATAACGATTAAGATTAACAATAAAACAATTAAATGACTAAGTTAAAATATTAATCCCATTGGGGATTTATAAAAAAATAAAACCATGGAAAAATAAATAAAGTCTCAAGTTGGGAATGATTGACGACCAGTTATTATAATATCCTAGAAAGAAAAAAGGGCCAAAAAACTGGATACTTGATTCGATTATTTGTCTAAAAACTTTATAGAAGAAGTAATTTTCTTAGTTTAAGCTTTAAAATGACAAATACTTGTATATATAAATTTAACTTGGCCTAATTTGAGCTTAAAAACATATGCAAAGCAAAGTTAACTGAAAGTCTTACAGGAAAAGGTTTAATAAAAAAACATTAGCAGTGTCACTAAATAAAGGCATTCACCTTTGTTTGAGCAGAAAAGTTGGAACTTGGTTTCTTCTGTTGATTTGAGAACCCAGTATGCTCTGCACCGATGCTTGAATCACCTAAAAGACTTTCCATGTCCGGACCAAACTTCATCCGGCGCTGCCTTGTTGCTCTCTTGCAACTGTAGATTAATAAAATCTGGAAAAGTAAGGTTAAAAGAAAAAAAAACAAACAGAGAAGCAGCAGCTGCAATGTCTAAAAGTAATATTAGGCCACAAGGATACAATGAGGTCCAGAAGAACACAACTAGTTGCAGAGAGAAGCCATGGTAGGACTCTCAGGAGAAACCCAAACTGAGTGTTAGAAAGGAGGATAGCTGCAGTATAGAGAACACCTGACACGGAGCACAGCAGCCTCGAGAAAATGTAGAATCGAGTAAACTTCTGCCCTTTGGTCTAAAAGAAAAGGAAGACACAAGAAAGGCTTGATACTGGCAACATTTCCATGTAGCACCTATGCCAGTTATGATACTCACTGCTCTGCAGAGCGCGGGAAACCTGGAGGTACAGGCAATGACAAAGGACAGAAGGCCCAGTGTGTAGCCAAGGATTTCAGTGTTGTCCTTCAGAAAGGAAAATATTTAAAAGGATCTAGTCAAATATGACAAATATTTCTCTAAATCATAAAATGCTCAAGATGAGAAAGGCTGAAAGCTTTAAGTCCAAATGTGTCAAGATCCATAAAATCTTTTAACCTCTGATACACAAGAAAGACAACTTCTTAGTATGGACATTAACTTAACTTGGTCCCAGCCAAAGAACAAAAACAACAACCTAATATTGGTTTTGAAAACTATTCAGGCGTGTACACACACGCAAAAACATTGTATGCACAGGAACGTTTGTCTGTGCGATCACACCATTAACAGACTCCAGCTGGGAGGCTGCAGACCAGAAGCCAGAAGCCTCCGTGCTTTGACAGATCTGACTGTGGGAGGCTCAACCCTGGACTTCAAAAACCCTCCTGCGACCACCATCAACACCCCCACAGCCAGGAGATGCTGCCTCCTGCGCTTCTTCGCCATCCTCAAGCGCCTGTCTGAAGAAGAAAAAAACATGTCCAGTTCATTTGTGTGGTTATCAGTAGTCCGCTCTTTGTTTTGCATAAAGTTTTAGGTTTGAAGGAGACACATTGGTTGTACTTTGCATACTTTACAACTGCATGATTTTCTATTTTAACTTACGTCCTTCTGAGTTCCAGCACAGGAATACAGAGAAGCAGCACAAAATACAGCTGAAAGCATCCAGAGCAGCCGCAAAAGAGCCCATGAAAACCTAAAAGACAAGGCAAAAGTAAGAAAAACCACATCCCAGCATGCAGCTGATGAAAAACAAAGCCAAACGACTTACCTGAATGTGCAGCTGCCTGGACATGATGGCTCCCATTGCGCTGCACAGGTCACCAAGGAAGCAGTAGAAACCCAGGATGGTCTCTCCTGAATACTCCCCTGGAAATTTGCACCTCAGATACAAAAGCCTTGAACAGGTTTAATGCAGAGTTTCTCCCGGGACATCAGAGGAAATGTGAGCTTTACTTACAGAAGGCATGACAGCAGCAGGAGCAACGCGGACAGCAAAGTCAGGCCGGCAGGTGCGCACAGTTTGTCCGCGTCGTGAGTGAAGCAGGTGGAGAACCACGCGAGCCAAAACGCAGCCTGGTTGGACAGGAAGCTGCTGCCTCTGAAGCCACCATGCACCGAGCTGCCCGACATTTTTGTTTTCTGTCGAAAATAACTAAACTTAAGATCACGAGGAGCTCATCCTTTAAATGACGAGAGGACTCAAAGGACTGCGCTAGGGGGAGGGGCTTAGATACCTGAGATACACCTGTCCAAAGCCAACAACAGTATCAGCAGGCCCACATTTATTTATTTTTTTAGAATAAATGACGTTTGCATCTTGTTTAAATTGGAGTTCAAGAATTATTGCTTTATTTTAGTGTAGCTACGATGCTTTGAAAAAACAACCATTTCTTCCAGCACCTCATTTCTAAAACAAATTATTTTTGCGTGAAGATATTTTACGTTAAAATGATCACAAGTCTCTTTGACTTCAGAACAATAAGCAGTTTATTTTTAACTTGCAAAGATTTGCAGCTTCTATTGAAAACAACAACCTGGACCCAAACAGCTTTTATTCTGAAAAACAGTCTGACTTCAATCCGAAAAATTTGGCATTAAATACACAACATTTCCATTGTTTGTACATTACACATTTTCTCAATGTGTAGCTGCTGTCATCTGCAGTTTTGATCGGGTGATTTTATTTTTCAAACCACAGTAGGCTATTAGAATCTGTGTTGAGTTCAAAACATTTCATTTTCCTCAGATTAAAGAATTCTCAATCACCAGTGGTTCAAGTGACTATCAGCTGGATCAGAAATTGCTTATAAACTTATACATGTTTCAGTTTATTTAAAAATCTTTAAAACAATCATTCAGGCATCCAGATGCTTGGTGGTCCTGCGTAATTTTTGCTTCTTGTTCTTGTTGCCGTGCATCTTCCAGGGTTTTCCCTGGTGTGGTTGTGATTCAGAAACGGCTTGTGCGACAGGCCCACTGCCTGGTTTGTAACCCATGATGGACTGGACGCCTTTGGTGAGTGCACGCACATTCTCCTGCAAACAGAAAACAACACACTGTTAGCCAATTTTAATAAGTAGGCGGTTTAAAAACCATCCTGGAAACAGAAAATCTGTCTAGAAATGAAATAGAGCAGCAGGCTGGTTTTACCTGATGAAAGAAGTTCTTATCAACAACATTTTCAATCCTCTTGATTTTGCCCTGTTTGTTTGTTGCTGTGGAGAAATGACCCACGTCTGGCTCTCTCCTCTGAAACTTGCTGTGCTGTGGTTGGAAGTCTTCAGCCTTGATGTGTGGAGGAGGATGGCAAAACAGAAGCTTTCCCTGTGAGGAATAAAACACTGTAAGCTTTACCTGTACATGGCTAAAGAAACACTGAAAAGATTGGAAAACACTTTGCTTGCATTGATGTTCCACTGTGCAGGTTTTTTCTATTTAAATTTTGTTAATGGATGGAGGTTGGAATGGAGGAGGGGGGGGGGGGGTGCTAAACATTTTACTAGGCCTGCAGAATAAATCGCAAACTTGAACTAAACAACATTTTACAAACACTGACGTTTTTGTTTTTAAAGGAAATGAACTGAAGCAAACAGTTTGATTTCGCAATGACGATATCAAACTGTGTAACACACATATCGCAAAAGACGGTGAAAAGTGCAATTTATGTTTACCTTACATGTGCTAAAACAGTCTTATGGCAGCATAAAGTATTGAATGAATCAAATAAATCCCTGTTTGCATTTGACCAATCAGATGGACCCCTTCATGTTGTAGACCAACCGGATGGAGTCCTTTTATGTTAGATGTTCACTTCCTATATAGACGAGGGTCATTTGGGGTATAATATAAGGTATGTTGACTCCTATTTATTACTAAACAGTTGCAGTGAAATGAAAATTATGTTTTTGGTTGTTTTGCCATTTGATCATATATCGCAAGTTTTATCGTCATTGCAATATTGATCATTAATATCGCCATATCGTGCAGCCCTACATTTTACCAATAAAGTTCAAAATTGGCTCAGTGTCTGATTTTTTTAATGCATGTATTTAATTAAACTGTTTTTTTTTTAAATCAGCAAAGCTAGTACAAAGTGTTAAGATTAGATAGCTTTAAAAAAGAAAAATCTTTAAATTAATTACAGGTGTTTGTTTTTATAATAAATCTATAAAGAAAAACACTAAAATAAGTATTGTGAATTATGCAACTAGTTACTTTAGATTTGTTTTCCTGTATTTAATTGGCCAAATGATGACATATATTTGAGTAACAATGTTATAACCCGGGACAAGAAGATAATACAAGTCAACCAACTAATATCAGACTTACATTGACATAATCTTTTAAGATGTAGCGAGCTGATCGGGGCTGGTCAGGCTGCCCGTGTGATGTCATAAAGCCCCTCATGTCTGAAACAAATGAAAGACAAACACGTCGTTTGTTCGATTTCCTCAAATGTCTGCAGTCAAAAACAAAAAGCAATGAATTAAACCAACAGAAAAATGGGATAGAATTTCTTCAAACAGGTAGAAATACAAAAGCAAAAGAAGCATAAATATGATGAGATGGAAAGCTTCCCGCTAAAACACTATTAGCATCTCCTTGACTCACATCCGTACGCCGTCAACAGCTCTTCTGAGGTGGGAGGCCTGTCAGGATCTTCATCCTCTCGTGGTCTGATGATGTTAATACCGTATGTTCCTTCTAACACGTGTCGAGGAATCATCTGGCACACGTGATGAATCCATTAAGGTCTTGCACATTTCAGGCATTAGGCTATGTATAATGTTTACTTGGTGACACATTCTCCACACAAAAGTGTTTGAATTATAAAAAGTTTCATTAAAATGGAAAACCAGTGTGAATGATCAGTTATCAAAACAGCACCAATCCTCTTTGGCTTTAGTTCTTTAAAGGATATATGGGAGATTGCAGGTACATGATCTCTCATCTGGTCTATGGGCAGAATCCCTGAGCAGATCATCTCCGCTTTGGTAGAAACGAAGGAGGGCATGACCAGACCAGGGCAGTCACAGAGACACAGGCCCGGCTCCACATACAAAGTCTGCACAAAAATGATACATATATATATTTAAAAATCAAGATCTTTCTAAAGAAAATCAGTAACCTGAATCGTTTTAGTGAATAGGATGGTACCTGAAAGTGCTTAGTGTGTCCCGGTGTGGCTGAAACGGAAACCTTCTTGTTCCTCAATATAGTGTTAATGGTGGAACTTTTTCCTACGTTGGGATATCCTACCTGTTAAATCCAAACCAAAACAGGAGAAAAATGTAAACAATGTTCAGAAAAAACTCAAAATATTTGTCAGAAGAAACTGATTCCAGATTTTAAACTCTCAAAATGAACAGATTCATAGTCTTAATAAGGGGATCTTTTTACCCACCAGTCCAACTGTGAGCTGCTCCTCTTTACACCTGGGCCCTTTGTGCGCAGCCTTGAAAATGTTGAGCAGCTCATCCTTATGTAGAAGTCGACTAGAATTGTGGAATGTTTCACTGGATGATGTAGGAGTTCCTCCATCTCCTTCTTCCTCATCTTCTGAGCATGTATGCCAGTCCTCCTCGTCAACTGTTACACTTTCCTGCTGGTTTTCCTCCTCACCACTCTCTTCCTCTTTACTGTCCTGATTTTCCACATTTTCACCACTTGCTCCTTTATTGCTTAGGTCTTCATTCCGTGGAACATCATCTTCCTCTGGATCACTTTCTCTGCACTCTGGGTCGTCCACTTCAATGCCCTGTGAGGAGACACGTGTCAGTCAAAGGCAACTGGTTTTAGAGACTACAGAATGTCAAAGCACATTAAAGAGCAATCTGAATAACATTCTTAGCTTAAAAAAGGGAGCAAGGAGGTCTGCAGAGTTCAAATGTTAAAAAAAACTTTTTTTAGACATTTCTTTTTAAATTTGACCTCATCACCTTTTCTTCTGCATCCAGCCGATTCCCTTCAGCAAGTGCAGACCAGAAAACTGCCCTGAGACCCTCTTTCTCAAAGAATCTGGCCCAGACTTTTCTCTGCTCTCTGGTCAGGAGGTCTGCCTTGTTCACTAGAAGCATGTTGACCTTATCTGGTGACACTTCCTTCACATAGGACTCCTGGTGGCAAACAAAAGAAGATGGATATTAGCCTTTTGGAAATCTGATTTAATGCTGATTTATTTGGCATATTGTGACTGTTGAAGTAATTACTGCCATTTTTGCTAAACTTGTCGATTCTTCTGATTATTTTTGGTTTTGAATCACAAAAATCTATACGTTTTACTGCCCATTCCATTTTAAAATCTCTCAAACAAACCAAGGACTTACCAGATCGGCGCATCTGAACAGTAAAGGATTTCTGGCATCAACAATCTGAACAACAATGTCACTGAAAGAGAAAAAGACAAATTAAGTATAGCAGCTCATAGAAATAGTATCATTCCTCCCAAAATTCAGGTTTAAACTCAATACTACCTTCTCTCAATCACTCTCCACAGCTGCCTCCAGAATTCAAGATTTTTCTCAAATGGCGTCAGAATTAACTTTTGTTCCTCCTCCAATCTTTAAGAAAAGAGATTAAAAAAAAGACAGACAGTTCAGATTAAGGGTCTCATAAGCCACCAGTTAATACATTTAATGAACCTTTGTGCATTGATGAGAAAAATACAAACTATAAAAATAGGCAAAGTGACCTGTACTATTTTAAATTCGAATTTGACTCAAAACACAACTATTTACACACTTTGCAAGTGTTCTTCTCCACAGCAAGAAGCTGTCTTTTTCATCTTGCTGAAGAGCTTCTGCACTTGTGCTTTCATCCCAGTGTGGACTTGAAACACAAAAAAGAAAACATTTAAATTAATCTGCACTTTGGCGTCACGTAGTCAAGTCTGTCGAATGAGCCTACCGGCGAGGAATTCTCAGGAAATGTTTATTTTCTTCATGCAGCTTCTTCAGCCGAATTTTCTCCTCTTTTCTTAGAATGCCTGCTCTGGCTTCAGCTGGCACAAATTCAATGTTTAGTTTCTCTGGAGAGCAGGGGAAAAAAAGTCAGTTATTTTTGCTTTTCAAAGGTCTGTTAAGTAGATAAAACAAAAGAAAATGTTTAGTCACAATTATAACATATTTTCGTCAATAAATGAGGGTTTATTACCTGCAACAAACTCTGTCCCTGCCAACTCAGCAGTGGCCAAAAAGTCATCCATAGAACTCTGCTCTGTCACTGACTGCAGGTTTAGCCGCCCCCAGTCGTAGCCATCGTTCAGTTCACTTGTGTGTAGCTGGGGGTGGGGTTAAATTATATATTTAAATACAAGAAGTTCATTAAAAGCTAAGCCTTCAGATCATCATGCAGGGAATGTCATACCCATGAGTCGCCTCTCTTGTTTCCTCTGCTTGTTTGGAGCCTTTCCTTTATCAAAGCTCTTCCCAGTCCCACTCCCCCGCCGGCCTTTTTCTTCCCCATAACTACTCCTAAAGCTGTCGAGCAAAAATTGAGAAGTAAAATTCAACTGTGTAAACACCTCGCTAGCAACAAAAAACTGCAATCCATGTGCTGTTCGTTGTTGACGCAAAGTTCGGAAGTGGAAAGAACCAACTAATATGGTCAAACATCTAAGAGTTTAATTACAATGGACGAAAATACACACACTAGATGCGTTTATTATTAAAACACGGAACTCATAAATAACTAAAGGATATTTTAACATGGTTATTTTATAAAATTGCAGATTTATGGCGTTTTCTATGAAATCCTAAATTTGGTACGGTCCGGTGTAAGGTTCAGCTATTAAATGTGCTCTGTACAAACCGGAGCTCAACAACAGAGGTTCCTAATAAGTACCATAAAAATATACGACAGCTGTCAAGACACTTTCTGCTCTCCTATTCTGCAGAAAAAAACCTGTAAAATAACCCTAACACCTTTTAGCATACATATATATTTTTATATCATCACTCACATAGGTTAGCCCTCCATATTTCAAACTACGCAAAAAACACGCTGCAATAATGGAGGCAGTTCACTCAATTAATCACAAGATGGCAGCAAAATCTAAATGACAGAAGCCGAATTTTTTTTCTGACTCGTGCTTTGTTGCTTGACCACAAACTATATTTGTGAACATGTCCATAATTATGAACTGTTTTAACTTAAAAAGTAAAAATGAATGTACTTTTATATGTCCCTGGTTTCCAACAAAGGACAGTAGAAACGTGACTCCATCAGAATAACAATTCTATTCTATTAAAAAAAACTGTATGAATATAATTATTAAGTCGTCAATTAGTTTGTCGTCAACACAAATTTGATTTTTTACTATGCTGTATTAAAACCCAATTTGTGTTTCTTAATAGCCTACACATATTTTGTGCTACATACATTTATTAACATTTAATAAATATAAAATCTTTCAAAATGGTTTTTGTCGGGTTTTGTTCTTGTCATTATTTATCTATTCATTTAGGCGGGGAAAAAACTGAGGTTTTATTCTTAAAAAAAGATCTTAGCGTAAATATAGTAAAAGGTGAGCTTTTATTTTTTTTTTTATTAATTCTGTAAAACTTTGTTGGTCCGTATATTTTCTATTGTTTCTATTCTGGTTTGAATATAGCGTCTGTTCCTTCCGATTTTTACGTTTTTTTTTTTATATTTAAAAAGTTTTCAAAGTAAAAAGATAACAACTGGACCATGCGCCACTTCCATCTATCCATGTGAAGAGAAAAAGTTGGCTCAGTCCTTCCCCCCACGGTAACTCACAGTTGGTTTGTCCCAGTTTATAACGGGGAATCTCCTAGTTTCTGTGAGTCAGTGAGTTTTGCGCTGAGAGGCAGATGCAGAGACGCGCGATGGGCTGGACTTTAAGGGATGCTTGGATGAAGTACGTTGATCTTTTCTCACTGAGTCGCTCTTAGATGACTTGAAAAGCTCCAAACAGCCAAAGGACTTAGAGAAAAACTAAAAGATTTGCTTTCCTGTCTCTCAGTGCTGTTGTTGAACGCAAACACCTATAAAATGCTGCCTTGGAAGAAGAACAAGTTCGACTTGATTGAGGAAGACAAGCAGACCAAGCAGAAGGGCTATGCGGTGAGTCTCAACTACTCAGCGCTCACCTCCTTCGCCAAGTCCTGCCCCGAGAGCGCGCTCAGCCGCGTGGGCAGCA
This sequence comes from Oryzias latipes, assembly GCF_053564925.1. NCBI lineage: Eukaryota > Metazoa > Chordata > Actinopteri > Beloniformes > Adrianichthyidae > Oryzias > Oryzias latipes. The sequence goes on from NC_136240.1 coordinate 15,420,993, forward strand.
TGTTCAAGTCCAAGCGGAAAAAGGTGAAGATCACCAGCGATGACCCCACCTACACGGTGCTGTACCTGGGCAACGCCACCACCATCCAGTCCAAAGGAGAGGGCTGCACGGACGTGGCGGTGAGCAAGATCTGGGGCAAAAGCGAGATGGGCAAGAACGGCACCAAGATGAAGCTGACCATCAGCTCGCAGGGCATCCGGATGGTGCATGTGGACGACAAGGCGAGGAGGCCGGGCCACTTGTACCTGCTGCACCGGGTGACGTACTGCGTGGCGGACCCGCGGCTGCCCAAGGTTTTCGCGTGGATTTACAGGCACGAGATGAAGCACAAAGCAGTGATGCTGCGCTGCCACGCGGTGCTGGTGTCCAAGCCGGAGAAAGCCAAGGCGATGGCGCTGCTGCTGTACCAGACCTCTGCCACCGCGCTGGCCGAGTTCAAGCGCCTGAAGCGCAGGGACGACGCCCGGCACCAGCAGCAGCAGCTCATAGGCGAGCAGACCATCCCGCTGGTACCGCTCAGGAAGCTGCTGAACGGACAGTGTTGCTACAAACCCCCGGTGGAGCGCAGCAGGAGCGCGCCCAAGCTGGGCTCCATCACGGAGGACTTAGTCGGGGAGGAGGAGGAGGAGAAGGCGATGCACTTCGAGTGCGAGGACATTCTGGACACGGACAATGTGAGCAACGGCAAACACGAGCTCACGCAGATTATTAATGACTTGGGAGAGATGAGCATAGGAAACGACGTGCAGACTCTGAAAGCTGACCTCAGGGTGACCAGACTCCTGTCTGGGGAGAGCACGGGGAGTGACTCCTCCATAGAAAGCAACCAGGAGCCTCCACCACTGAATAATAACGGCTTTCAGGAGGTGAAGGTGCTGGAAATTGTCTGAACAGGTTCAGATATTTCTCCTGTTCAGTTTCGTTTTTTGTCAGGCACATTTTCTCTCTCCATAATAGCATTTCTTCAGCCATGTCGGGAAGTGTCAGATCTGTGCCACACTACATGTGAGAACCCACTCTTATTTGGAAGTTCTTAGGCTTTTCAGATGCAAATTCAAGTTTGAATGCATTTACATCTGAGACAACCAAATCCTGGGGTGCCTCAGGACACAGTGCTGTAATACCGTCTTCTTTATTTAAGAGGATTTATTGTAGCATTAAGCTTGTTTACCTGACTTCTTTCCTCACTTGAAATGGCTTTTTTTTTATTGGAACGTGCTCGTCTTGATCCAAAACATCCTTACATTTTTTTAAAAGTGTTTTTTTTGTTCTCAAAAAAGTGGATCTTAAAAAGCATCTGTTATTTCATGGTCAGGGTGTATTTGTAACACTCTGTTGACTCATTTGACGCTGATATTTTGCACTTCTGTCTTTTTTGTTATCTTGTACATATTCTCTTCTATTTTTTATTTTGTTGGTATGTTGTCTGAAACATATGTCATATCTTTGCTGTGCAAAAGAAGAGCAAAACGTTATGTACTGAGATGTAAAAGGAGATGTTTTGATTATAAATGTTATTTTTCAATAAAAGACCAAATGTGGTTTCATAAGTGAGCAGAGATTTCACTGAAAAGAACGACAACAACGAAAATGTGACAACTATCTGAAGATTTATGCACGAGTTGGGGTTTTCCTGGAAAGAATGAAGATGCTGGAGGGAGTTCAGCGTTAGGCCAGATTTTTGCTTTAATTCTTTTTGGCCAAATTGATTGCAGAGAACAAAATGTAAGATCCTGAGTTAAGGTACTGAAGCTTCATTCATTGGCGCTGGCCTCAGGGAGGACAGGCCACACATGAGGACGTCAGCAGAGGTGCAGGCTGTACCATCACATGGGTCCCATAACAACAGGATAGCAGTAGCTTCTGCCAGGACTGCTGTTATGTGCATTCATGTCCTGTCCTCACATGGACACGTTTCTTGAATTTAAAACATCAACATTACTCTCAGAATATCAGTCAAATTAGTATATTTGTGTCTCTTGTTTAAAAGTGGAAGCACAGTTTTCACCAGATTTGATCGGTTCTCTTTATGAAATGCCACCACTTCAGGCTGGACCTGTGGTGAGCTGCAACGCAGACATTCACATCTCACATCACTTCATGTGAGCGGTCGTTACGAGAAGAGACAGAAAAAACCATGTGTCACGGCTGCAGAGGCTTTTGAGCTGGCACTTCCTCTTTACAGACAGACCTTTTCTCCACAGTTGTTCAGATAAAACAGTTTATTTTGATGTTTCTCACTCCCACAGTGTACATACTTGATCCAGAGGACTGTTTCACTGGTAAGTGATTCCTGTAAAAAGCTTCAAAGCAGCTCATCATAAATAACATTGTCTCAGAAAAACAAACACTGAGTTGAGACTGAGCTGAAATAGCGAGAAAACAACCCACCCGGATCATCTGTGCCTCGGCACAAACTATAAAAGTCCATCTCTGATCATCTTTTGATCTATTGTAAAAGCATTCCCAGTGGTCTTTTAATTATGATTATTCTGTTTTGAGCCCAAAAAATGTTGTTTTCAAGTACATGGGTTGTGCAAAGCAACAGTAGTTTATTAAAAAAATTCACCTCTGAGTTGTGGTCGGGACGGTTGGCACAGAGTAAGCCTGCCCTCACTTCCCATCATCCCTTCGTTTACACTCTGTCCAACTAGCTCCCAACGCTAACATAACAGATGACATAAATATAATATTGGAGCAATCCAGCGGTACAGTTTTTGCCAGATCCCAGCTCAGACGAGGAAAACAAAGATGTGTAAATACATTCTAGTCATCTCAACTACAAGCTTTTTTTTAACAAATTTTCTCATCTGCTCCTGATTCATAACAATCTGAATACAGAAATACTCAGATATGCAATTTTAAGCTTAATTTTCTTTATATATGTCATCCATTAAAAAAATGCAACAAGAACATGTTAAAAACATAAAAAACGGGATTTTCATTGAAGTGGATCTTTAAGTCAAACCTGGTAACAGAGATAATAGCTGAGTAGAGTGTTGACTGAGTTAGATTTTCTTCAAGCATGTTATTGTTGTCTGCAGTGCTACTGTCTTAACCCCTCATCAAAGTAAAAACCCTATCATTCACTGAGCGTGTGGCTCTAAATTCCACTTTAAGCAAACTCAGTTCATCAGGCAAATATCGGCCTGGCAGATAGAGCTTAGGTTGACACGGACGCTGAGCAGACCCACTCTAATTAGCAGGCGGCTGAATGATGCCACAGGCCATTCCTGTTCCAGGTCACCGCTAAAACAGGCAGCCTCATGGTTTCCTTTCGAACCATTGCATCTCTGTTATGAATAAGAAAAGCTGCGAAAGCGCAAGAGCTGCCAGTGAGTGAACTCGTGTCTGATTACAGCTCCAGTAGGAGAGACGTCAGAGTTGAGTCACAGAGCAGAGGTATGGTGACCTTCCATGGGTGATGGAAACAAACGCTGCCTGGGCAGCAGTCATCACGTGGATTTCACCAAGTAAATGTAAGGCCCTTACATTGCAAACATTTTACAATGAATAAAAAGTATCAGCTGACTTGAACCCAAGTGATCCAGTGAGAGCCTCTCAGAGCTGCAAACGTGGACAAGTCTGTACGAGATTTTAAATGTTGGTCTACATCGAAAAAAAATAGGACAGAAAATTGTTAACAGTTCTACAACCTGTTTAAATATGCAGACAGACTGGGGTGAAATGTGAGAAAGAGCTGGGGTTGAGCAGTCTTAAATAACTGTGATAAATTATTTAAAAACAACTCGAATTTAAGAAACAGAAAGAACTGCTTTGTTTGCAGTTGGATGACCATCCAAGTCTGTGAAGGCAATGTTATAGTCTCATTTGAAAAGACTCGTGTCTAGGAAAAGTGTTATGCTACGTTCACTGAGCGACTTCCTCTAATGAAAAGCCTATGTATATGCGTGTTTCAGGCTTCAGTGTTCAAAACTCACGTTTACGCATCACTACGCAAGTTTTCAAGTCCGTTGGGCTCTACGTACAGAGCGTGCAGTAATTGAACAATTGGGATTGTTTTGAAAAGTTTAAACACTTGAACTTTGACCAACCAGGGGCTCGGATAGTGATGACGTCCTTTTTAATTCACGGAAATGCAAACCGTTTGAAAATCGATCAGGAAGAAGAAATTAATAATTGCAGTTTGTGTCCGGCTGGATTTCTATGACAGCAAGTCTTTTATATATCAGAATAGAGTTGTAAAAGGGAAAGCCTGCAGCAAGATTTATGAGATTTGCACCGCTTCGACATTTCGCACCAAACCTCTTCCACCTCTTTTGAGTATGTGCAGTAGTATTGGGTAGCGACGGTCCAGTGTGAACAATGTATGTGTGCTATGGAGGATTTGAATGGATGTGGTGCCTGCATGCTCCTGACTCCCGCATCTGTCCTGACCGAACAGTTAAGATACTAAAATAACAGCTTCAGTAATAATCTTCAAGAAAACACAAACAGGGCCTATGAGACATACAGAAACCTGTCCGTGAAGACCATGCAGTAAAGCTATCATTTGTGGTTCAAATGTGTATAATCAACTCTGTCCTCAGCTGAGGAAGCTACTGTTGAATGCAGTTTTACACAAAACAGGAATTAAGGTGTGGCAGACCTTCAGGCTAAAGTTCTATGAGGCTTTGATGGTCTGCTTTTAGAAGAGATGACACACTCGAACTGTGGCCTTCACAGCCAGACAGTGTCCAACTGTGTCAGTTCACCTATGACGTTACCGGGACGACAGCTGAGTGTGTGAGAAAGCAGAGAGAGAGAGAGAGAAAGCGAGAGAGCGAGCGAAACAGGAATTAATTATAACTTTGAACATGACAGCTGTTCTCCACCAAACGAGCATGTGTGACGTGTTACAGTGACTGTGCATTCACAGAAGTGGAGAATTCCAACATCAAGATAAAACACATGGAAAATGGTTTCAAATAGCAAGGCAATATTTCAAACTTTAAGGCAATATTAGTATCATTATTGACAAAGATTAAGAAATCTTCTCCCAGCTCAAACACTAATAATAGCACCTCAGCTAAATGAACCTCTGTTTCAATATTATTAACAATAACAAAACTGTTTGAAATATATATTTTGATCCTTTCATTTGTAATGTTATTCCACTCTGCTATTCTTATGTGTCACCCTTCCAAAATCTTCTGGCCCCTTCTAAATATGTTCTAGTTTTTTACTCATTTAAGTTTCCCCATGTGGACGTCACTATTGGTTGCTGATTGAGTCCACACACCATGTTTGTTTTTTTAATTTTTCAAACTTAAATTGAAGTAATTCGGGTTCTTTTTAAGCCAAAATAGTTTGAGTTAGTGCTCAAACTTCCAATAATTTATAACAATGTGGAACCTTCACAGCTAATGCCTTGGTTACAACTTCCCTTACGGGTGATTATGGACTGTCTGCACAATGTGCCCCCTCTATGTCTCTTAAATATAATCAAGCTCCTTGGTGCCACTTGTTTCAAGGATTCAGGTTTTTTATATGCTGTGAAACACTCAAGCCAAGTTTAAACCAGTGAAAAGTCGGAAACTCCGTGCATTTCCGACTTTTAATTTTCACTGAAAAGTCTAAGTCAGGGGTGTCAAACTCATTTTCACAGAGGGCCACATCAGCATAGTGGTTGTCCTCAAATGGCCAGATATAACTTTTACATGTAACTAAATGTTAAAAGAAAAATAATGTACCTACTCCTTAATGTTAAATAACTCAATATTTATTTATTATAACTTTTTAAAGTGACAATTATGGTTGCATAGAAAAATATGTTTGCTTGTTAATCTATCATAAATAGTTAATGCATAGTTGTCCAATCCGATATTTCAAGTCCAATTCCCCCTAGATATGAATAAATACACAACAATTTTTATTTTGTATTTTAAGAAATTAAAAACGTTTATGCTCTCGCGGGCCACATAAAATGACATGGCGGGCCACATTTGGCCCGCGGGCCTTGAGTTTGACACATGTGGTCTAAGTAAACAAATGCGTATGAGCATTTTGGGCTTCGGTGTTCAGAACTCTTGTGTTCATGCGCCGCTTTGCAAGTTTTTAAGTCAGTTTGCTCTACGCATAAAAAACACACAGGAACTTGGATTTGCTAGTGACTTATGAATAGGTTGCTGTTCAATACACATACCCTTTATAAAAATTGATCATGACAGAGAAATGAATAATTGCAGTTTGGGAATTAAATGACACCAAGTGTTTCATATATTGGAATAGAGGTGTGAAAGAAAAAGTCTGGAGCAAGATTTGCTTCAACATTTTGGACCAAGCCTCTTCCAAATAGCTACATGCGCTAGTCTTGGTTAGCAGCAGTCCAGTGTGAACACCATGCACTAAAAGCACGTTCAAGAATGCCTATGAACATGCATTCACTAATTTATTCACTAATTTAAGGTCTTTTGCTTCTGCTCGTTTCCCTCCATGAACTTGAGATCCTTTTGATTTCATGTTTTACTTCGAAGCCCATCGAGACGACTGTTGTTGTGATTTTGGGCTATACAAATAAAATTGAATTGAATTGAATTGAAAACCGTGATGTGAAACCTAAAAATAGCTGATTTGTCCGTGGTTATTTTTCTGAGATCATGGAAGACTTACATCAAATGCAATGCATTGAAATTCATTTTGGATTTGCAAAAAGTCAACTATGAGAATTTCTTTAGGAAAACCTGAACCAAAATTATCAGCAACCAAAGTGAATGTTTATTCAATTAAATTGTCAAACCAGTGAAATAAATATGACCTGAGCCAAAAATTGAAAGTTTCCGTAGTAAGTTCATTAATTGTTTTCCTAATAATCCATATGTCCATACATCACTTAACCTCATAGCAGCTTAAAACTCCTTTGACTCAAACGGGTTGAGCAGTTCAGTTCTCTGTGGGCCTCTGTGCAGTCTGCTCAGGTAATGAGCTGTGTCTGTATCCATGGGCCAAGCCCCATGAGGCCTTGAAACTGTAGATGTCCCAGTGTCCCTTTCAGCCAACAGTGCTCTTGTTTTTCACTTGCTGTGACACAAAAGGCTCGCCCCTGGAGAGCCATACATTTCAGCAAGGTTATTTTGGTCTTTCCGTTCATGGGGAGGAAATGGAATAATAACACAGGAGTGAGAGGAAAGCATGAAATGCTTCTTAGACTGATGGACTGTGAGCAGAAAGCAGAATACACAATGCATGTAAGAAGTAATGACTTGTCCTTTAAGTAGAATGTTCTGACACAATCACTAAACATCTATGACTTTGTTTTATTTCTATCATCCTCATCAGTGATAGTCAACACATTGGTAATAGAAAAGCTGTGGCTGAACAGAACACAAACATTTTTGTGTTTATTCCAGGAGAAATTAAAACCCAATTTCTACTGAAAGTCTTTATGCACAGCAAATCTGTCAAAAGAATAAACATTTCAGGAAAGATTAAAAAAAAAAGAATAAATTAAGAATAACTGACCCCTGAAGTGATCAGTGTTTGGTTGAGAGAAATGCTGGACATCTTTTTCAAGATTGGGGTTAAACTCTAAGCATCGGAGAATCCGAACTGAAGGATATGACACATCCACATATAAAAAAAAAAAAATTAAAATAAATGTTTATTCTAAAATAAGTCACTGAACATTAAAACCAAGGAGAAAGCAAAGAGTTTTGAAGTCCTTGCACAGTCTAACCTAGCCACAAGGGTGCCCAAAAAACTGGAGCTTTATCATCTGCACTTAAAACAGTACATTCCCTAAATCAAATGTAAACCATATCATGTCTTCTGTTTATGCAGTTCTAAAGGGCATGCACTTGATTTAGCTGTTAACTGTGTAGCTGGGAGCACAATGGTGGAGGCTTGAACTGAGTCGGATCCGAACAGACAATGTGCTGTCAGGTGACACGTACTGGCAACACAAACAATGTTTTAATGCTCGAGTCGAACAGCAAATGTTGCAGTTTACTATGTATTTTATGATCTGATTTTACTACGGTGCCCCTGATGTCTAAATCACACCAATAAATCACTCAATGTAAAAACACTAAAGATAACAGTAAAAATGCAAAAACAAATAATACAGAAACAATACATTTTAGAAATCAAAACAATGTTTCACAAAAATGAAATGAAATAAAAATGAAACTACAGTCATTTCCAGAAATCAAATGCAATGTTAAAAAACGAAACACATCAAGAAACCAGAAAAGATAGGTATATGGTGCATCGCTGGGTGGATGAGGGCATTTGACTTTTGACGTTTGAGTTTTTTTTAAATGCGTCTTTACTGTCCACATACTAATAAAAAGTTTTATGATTAGTAGAGAGCATATCCAGTATCACTGGATACCAAATAAATTTCAGTTGAAATGATGGACAAACATTTCATTTTGATTTCTGAAAAAATTATGTTGTTTTTCTGAAACGTTTCATTTTAATTTTATTTTAAAAAAATTGTTTTGTTTTTTTTAATTTTCATTGTGATCTTTAATATTTGTGCGTCGAATCATTTGTTGGAGTGATTTGGCCACCGTGAGCTAGGCCACATGAAAACTGAAGAGTTCTGCAAGTCACCATTTAACTTGATGAACGCATAAAAATCCCAAATGAAGAGAAACACGGCTGAAACTACTGCTGGAAATCAAAGGTTTTTATTAATTAAGCACATTTTTTCAGTCAGTTCTTGTCGAGCTTTACTAAAATAAATGTCTTCCTTGAGTATCAAATGTATGTGCTTTGGCAGCATTGGAATTCTTTAACCAACCAAGCAAGAAGCAAAGTGGGGAGGTTTTAAAAACCTTTGGTTACCGCCTCTCAGATCTGCCGAAATCATGGACTGAATTTCAGTTTTCTGTTTCAAACCGAAACGGGAGACTCGTGAACTTTCCGACACCTCGGTTCTCAGGCCGCACAGGATGAACATGTTCCCATGTGAGAATCTGCATGGATGCTGCTGTGAGAAATCCCTGCTCCAGTGCTCTGAGTTGTTTTCCTCTAAACATTTAGTTCATTTTAAAGCCTCAAAGAGGCTCTGAGGCAGGCACTGTTCAAATAGCAGTCCTCTGGCTTTCTACATAGGGATTTTCCAGGGAACTTGGAGACCCATTGATTCCACTAAAACAATCAGGTTTCTTTCCATTTGGCATGTGACATGTTACAGACATGCTGCCACTGATAGGTACATCCTGATGCTCTTTATTGATCAGGGCTTTGTGCACAGGCACGGATTATGGGATTGCTTTGACTTGCTAGTTGCTTTGTAACATTTTGGCCTACATGTCATGAATAGAGGGCAGCCCTTTATAGAATGATCGAAGCATTACAACAAAATTAAAAAGAATATTTCCTTGTAAGTGATCATTAAACTTTAGTTTTGAAAAATATATGTTAAAGATGCAAGATCTGTTTATGCATGTTTTCTTTGTGTCATAACTAGATTTAGGAGCTTATTGCAGTTGCTAAGCAGGAATTTCTCCCTTCGGCCAGCACTTCCGGTGACTGCTCCCTTTCATCAACAGTCACATGCTCGTTGGGCTGAAATAGTTGGCATTCACTGACAGGTTCAGCCAGTGCAGCATTTAGCACTGAATGTCTCAACAGATGACTGGGTGACAATTCAAACCACGTGTTTTCCTGCACAGGGAATGTAAACACAACAGGTCCTTTTGTTTAGAAATGTTTATCTCCTGCCACTTTGTCTAAAAGCCATTACAAACTCAATGTGATTCTCATTTGGGCGCCTCACCTGATATTGTTTAGGCTGAATTAGGATCTTAGTATGCAAAATTGCTGTTTGACCAGAACTGCTGTGAGTGATGAGGTTGTCTTTATTTTAAAAAAGGACTTCATGTTCTCTGTTCTGGTCTGCCGGATTCTCATTGCAGGCGCAGCAGTTCACGTGTGAACATTCTGTACAAAAGAGCTGTCATTTTGGAGGCTTCAAAAACCACCACGCCAGAAGCATCAACATGTTCACCACCCAACATGTGTCACTGGCTTTTCAGGACTTAGCCAGATGGCAGCCTGTCTCTTCCAAGCCTATTACAACGTCTTAAGACACAGGCCATGAGCCGAAACAGACAACAGAGCAACTTTGCTGTTCCTCTTTGGTCAGATTGTAATCCCTCCCACCCACTCTACGACGCTGACTCCATGGAATTAGCATGTGATCAGGTTCATGAATCAGATGTTTTGGGGAAACAGAGGTTGCCATTGGCTGTTACCCCACCTTGATTCACCTATTATTCCTTTTGAGTGAGCGTTGAAGTGGCTTACCATAAAAGTGATCTCAGATTCCTTTTGTTTTTCCCTTTAAAATGAAAATACAAAATAAATAAAAAGTGCATTGTCACTGCATTTTTTTGTCAGAAATATTTTCATATCAGACATGTGACTGTGTGTAATCCACACTGTAAAGCTCTTTTTCATTGTATTACCCTGTTGCAACTGCCCGGCTTTAAGCCCCGCATTCCCTGTTCTGTCAATCCAGACCTTTAGGTGAGAAAGTTGCCAACATCCCCTGCTTACATAAGCAGGTTTTATGGAATACCTGGACTTTGTGTTCACTTATCACAGCAAAAAGAAACTTTTTGTCATCGTCTGAATGTTAAAAGAAACTACAAGAACAATTTTCATTGATTGTTTCTGAGGCTGTCTTCCTGTTTATATATATTAAAAGCTTTAGCAAAAAGAACAACAACACAACAACATTGCATGAAATCAGCTTTTGATATACAAAATTCAAAAGCCAATTAAAGTGCATATAGAATAACTTGATAAAAATAAATTTGAAAGATTGACAGACCAATTTTTATGTCGTTTCATGAATTTAAAAAATTGCTAACTTGACTAATTTGCCCACAGATGAAAAAAGAAATCAGTCAAATTCTGCAACAACAAAATACTCGAGGAAAAAAAGTAAAGGCATGTGTCAAAAGATGAAATGTGAAAAAGCAAAATACCACTGATGGCAAATCATCTTTAGTCGTAATTGTTGTATGTTCGATGTTTTCTGTAGGACTCCAGTTTAAATATATATTCTTTAATTTGGCTAACGGATCTTTCAAATGTTCCAGTTTATTGTAACATGAATCGACAACATCACATAGAGGTGTTTTGTGAAATACTATGAAAATGTTAGAAAGGAGCAACAATTTAAGTGGACATCAGTTGTAGATGTTTGAAATTGTCACTGAATTTCTTGGAATTTTCAAAACATCCATTTTTTAAACCAGTGCATCTGCATTTTGATCCAAAAGTATCCAGATTATATGTAAACCTTTACAAATGTTAAGTAATTCGGGATAAGGTAACAAAGGGTAATCTGGTCATGCCTAGAATAAACAAAGTTGCCAAGCAAGAGGAACATTTGTAAATTAGACCCACATTGATTCATTTTTGTTGGCAAAGTAAGAATATGGAGATCTTTATCTCAATTTATGTTTTGTGGTTTATTTCTTTATGCCAGTGAGCTTTAGCCGTGGTACTATAGATTCAAAGCTGTGTGACAACTATGCTGTTGAAGTCCATCAAATACATTAACTTTTTGTTCAGCTATTTCTTTTTTAATATATTTTTTGAAAAATTAACATTTTTAGTTTTTTTTTTTTACTCTGTCAGCATTTTTTAAGCCTAAAAAAATAAATGGCAAAACTTGATTAACCCTAGGAGTTGTGAAATAAAGACTTCGGTCTCCTTTCTTATTGTTTTTACAGTAACATCTCATTTACATTTTGTTTTGGTATTTGTAAGACTTTGATTTTCCAAACGGCACAAAATAAGTGTTATCCTGGTGCAGATATGCAAGTATAGTATTTGACTTGTGCCACACCAAACAAATATTCAGACTGAAAGGTATGAAAACACATTGGAATGAAAATAAGAAGATGGAGATGCAGATTATCAATGGCTACCATAAAAACAAAGGCAAACTAAAATCCTGTGTAGACTCCTCAATCAAAACAGCATTGTTGAACAAGTCTGAGTCATGCAAGTTCATGTGTTGAAATATGAAAACAAACATGCTAGCAACATTCTTTAACCTTTCACCTTCCCTTGACATTCCTTGCTTGTTTTTGTCCGCTGCTGGGGAGGAACCATGCTTTCCCTAAAAGGTTAGAGAGAAATTTTTTTGTTAGACCGGTTTTTTAAATTGAGATTGCAATCATTAGTAGTTGTGCATGCTGGTAAACCAAACAATAGAAAGCATGTGCAGATTTTGTTTGATCTGGGTTTGTCATACAGTACTGTGACTGCTACAGGGGCTTATTGTCGCCACTCGGGCTGGCTGATGTGTAGATAGATAGATAGATAGATAGACAACTTTATTTATCCATTTGGGAGGTTCCCGCATGGAAATTGACATCTCCATCGCATACAGCACTGGTTGACATACATATAGGAAAAAGGAAAAAGCAGCACAGTGACTAGAAAAATTAGGAAGATTAGAACAGTAAGAAACAATTTAAATATCTGCAAACAGTATATACAAAAAAAAAAAAAAAAAAAAAGGTCATTCAGGCCCTTTCCCTTTCCTTTCTGTCCCCCTCCCCCCTCCTAAGTGGTGGTTAAAGAGTTTGATGGCCCGGGGGACAAAGGAGTTCCTCAGTCTATTAGTCCTGCACCTTGGGAGGAGCAGCCTCTTGCTGAAGGTGCTTCTCTGGCTACTGATAGTCATGTGCAGAGGGTGGGTGGTATTGTCCAGGATACCTGTCAGTTTTTTCAGTGTCCTTCTCTCTGCCACAGTAGCCAGAGGGTCCAGCCTTGTGCCAACCACAGAGCCAGCCCGCCTGATCAGCTTCTCCAGCCTGGAGAAGTCTGTCTTTGAGGTGCCCCCCCCCCCCCCCCCCCCCCCCCAGCACACCACAGCGTAGGTTATTACACTGGCGACCACAGACTGATAGAAGATCCCCAGGAGCTTCTTGCAGATGTTGAATGATCTTAACCTCCTCAAGAAGTACATCCTGCTCTGGGCCTTCTTGTACAGCTGCCCCGTGTTGCTCGCCCAGTCCAACTTGTTGTCCAGCCACAGCCCAAGATATTTATAAGTCTGCACGACCTCCACCTCCTCCACTCCTATCAGAACTGGTCTGGGGTTGGGTCTGTCCCTCCCAAAGTCGACGACCAGTTCCTTAGTCTTGGAGGTGTTGAGCTGTAAGTTGTTTTTGTGGCTCCAGACAACAAAATCATCCACCAGGCTCCTGTACTCCTCCTCCTCGTCGCCACTGATACACCCCACGATGGCTGTGTCATCTGCGAACTTCTGAATGTGACACGTGTCCGAGTTGTAGCAGAAGTCCGCGGTGTACAGGGTGAAGAGGAAAGGGGAAAGTACAGTCCCCTGTGGAGCTCCCACATTGCTGACCACAGTGTCAGACGTGATGTCCTTCAGCCTGACGTACTGTGGTCTGTCAGTGAGGTAACTGGAAATCCAAGCAACCAGGCACGGGTCCACTCGCATACTGGAGAGTTTTTCCTGGAGTACAAGGGGCTGGATGGTGTTGAAGGCAGTGGAAAAGTCCAGGAAAGTAATCCTCACAGTGCCTTTTCCCTTGTCCAGATGCGAGTGTGCTCTGTGTAGGAGGAAGAGGATGGCATCCTCTACTCCAACCTCTGCCCGGTAGGCGAACTGTAGGGGGTCCTCAGCGTGCAGCACCTAGGGTCTGAGGAGCTTGAGGAAGAGCCGCTCCAACGTCTTCATCAGATGTGATGTGAGTGCCACCGGTCGGAAGTCATTCAGCTCGCTGGACCGGTTCTTCTTGGGGACCGGAACCATGCATGAAGTCTTCCAGAGGGTGGGCACTCTCCCAAGTTGCAGGCTCAGGTTGAAGATGCGTTGTAGGTTATCAGTGTGGTATCAGGGATCAGGAATTGGCTTTCTTCTTGGCCTAAGTCCTCAAAATAGGACTCAAGGGCTGAATGCATAAAAACGTATAACTCAGTGGAAGTTTTACTTTCAGGAGACAATTAACAAATGGAGGTGACAGATGTAACAAAATGGGATGTTGAGTTTGACACAATCAATCAATCAATTTTTCCTGTTTTTTTTTCTTTTCTGGTTTGTCTGCCAGCTTCTTCCTAAATGTCATTGTTGGTTTTCGTTACTACCCCCCATCCCCTTCTGCATGTTTCCACTTTCTCTGCCGTTCTGTTTACCAGTCTAGCTTCAGATCCTGTAATTTTATCTGTTACGGTTAACAACAACAGGTTTTGTGTGTGTGTGTTGTTGTGTATTTTTGTGTGAGTAAACTTTCCATATTGGACAGCAAATGGAGTTTTGCAGCCTCAGAGAGCGAGCTCTCGTCACTTCCTTCCCGTTTCCTTCATTTCTTTTTGCGACCTCTTGCTGCAAGCTGCCCCCTGTTTCCTTCACCTGAGAATTCACAAGCATACCCACACAAACACAAAGAATGTCAGTAGCAGCACAAACAATCTTACGCCGCTTCTTCCCAGCATACCTACACATGTAAGATTGTACTCACAATTGAGGGCAAAAACTTTGCAGATGAATCTACAAAGTTTTATTTCCTTTTAGACAAAAAGTAAAAATCCTGATGCATTTCATAGGTTTGGAATGTTTTGGATATTTTTGCCTCTTTGGTGATTTACAAATCTTTTAAGGACACAGATTTTTACAAACAATGTGATGCACATTTGTGTGCACTCCTGTCATTATTAAATGATTAGGGTGAGTCTCCCAACAATGACACAAACATGCAAACTATGAGGTGCAGCAAGTAACCAGAGCAGGTCTGTACATAGCCTCCTCTGCAGCAATGAAGCAACAGCATCTGACAGGGTGTTTTTCCGTGTAAACAGGGACACTGCGGTGAAGACAGATCAGCAGGGAGATCCCCTCCAGTACCTATTCTTGGTGGTTGTATTAGAAGTTACCGCTATTGCTGCATCAGAAAGCTGCTAATGTTGCTGTCCATGATTATGCCTCCCCTGTTCATTAAAACAACTTTCCTTCATTCAACGTGGAAAAACAGGAAATTCTGCATATTGGAAAGATTCGGCCAATAAGGTCTTTAATCATGGACCTCATTATAATTAAATTGACAGAAACTGTTTTTTAGTCCAATATGTAAATGGTACTTACTGATGCAAGAATGCTCCCAGTTAGTACTCTAGTGATTAAATGGATTTGTGTGTGTGTGCCACTTTGTGTGTGTGTTACTGTGTAATCGCACATTGATACTTTGCTTTTGACTGCGTCTCCTCGGTCAAACTGCAGTTGCGCAATTTCCACAGGAATTTGGCAAAAACATCCGTCTTCAAAACCCGCTTAAACATTTTTGGGATCACAGGGTTGCTGGAGCCTATCCCAGCTACTGTTGGGTGAAGGAGAGGTTCACCCTGGACTAATTGCTAGTCTGTAGCAGGGACACACAACCACACTCTCACACCTAGGGAGAACTTAGTGTAACCAACTAACTATGAGAGGAGAGCATGCAAGCTCCATTCAGAAAAGTCCCAGCCGGGAATCAAACCAGGGCCTTCTCACTGTCAGGCAAGCTTGCTAACCACTATAACCACTGCATCCCCATGCAACCCTTGGCAGAGGCATGCTCGCCCCAAAAACTAATCTCAGCAAAAGCCCAGTTTGACTGATGAAAGTTTTGGTTGCACCACCACAGGTCAGAGAAAAATATTGTTTCAGATGGAAAGGAGATGCAGTCTGGCTGACATGTCAGAAAGATTGTGTTTTTTTTAAAGTAAAAACTGGGCTCTCACGGAACATCCCTTCATTTTATAAACTCACTGAAACCTTTTCAGGGTCATGGGGGTGCTGGAGCGCAAAGGCAGGGTACATCCAGGACGAGTTCCAGGCTGTCGCAGAGCTACACAATCAAACACACAAACATTCACACCAAGGGACAATTTAGAATAATCAATCAAACTACAAAGCATCCTTTTGGACTGTGGGAGGAAGCCAGAGTGTCTGGAGATAATGCACAAGTGCGCTGGGAGAACAAGCAAACTTCACACGAAAAAATTAGGGCAGTGAGGCCAGAGCACTAACCACTACACCATTGTGCAGCTCCTATTTGCTAAACAAATTAGATTAATTAAAATCCAATACTTGCAGATATTTGTTTGACACCTTTAAGACAATTAAAAGTGTCAATACTTGCAGATATTTGTTTGACACTTTTAAGACAATTAAAATGAACAGTCCTTCCAAGCTTTTTGCTTGTGTGCCCAGCCCAGAGGAGGATTCCTCTGCATCCCGTTCCAGTCTGTCACCAGAGGAATTAAACCTCCACCTCCACTTAGCTTTCTCATCTTTCCACAGTGGAAGATAAAAGGCAAGGATGGGGTCTCTGAGGAGTTTCCCCCAAAAGATGTAGAAGAAAAAATATGAAAGAAGTGAAAAAAAAAATAAGTTCAAAGTTCAAAGAAAGGGAGAACAACGTTTAACGGGGGAGAAAGAGGTATAAATCCTGCAAAACTGGTAATGAGTCTACAATGCGGTGTAAACAAGGAGTGGGAAAAGACACTGATTTGTTTGTATTTCTTTAACCCTTGGGCTATCCTAGGCATTTTGACATTGGGAGTTGGGTCATTTAGACCCACTATACAGTTCTCTGAACCTTTTTTCTTCAATGATTTGTGATCTTCACTGGTGTCCATGGATTACATGAAAACTTTCCACCTTTATCCACCTTTGTCATGGCAGCGAGAACACGTCAATGTAAGGGTGGGGTCATCTAAGATAGCACAAGGGTTAAATATCTTTATTCATTATTGTTGGTGTTTACAGCGGAGAACAGTAAAGATGACCTTAGAAAATGACTTTGTTGGCTGATTTACTTTACCTAAGAACTTCAACAGTCTGAGTTGAAGTTTATTCAAAATTTTAGATTTTCACCAACTAAAATGTGTTTGAAATAAGACAAAAAATTACAAATTGACTTCAAACAGAATATATCTTTATTTTTAAATTACCCAACCATAACTGAATGTTGGTTACCAGCTTTGTGTTGTTCACAACTGAGTCACACACAATGCTGACCACTCAGTATGGGAGATAAGTGGCTATTAAATAGAGACTTTATAAGCCATCTAAAGCAGAGAACAGTCTGCTAAATGATCAACCACCTTTTTGCTGCTGTGTTAGAAAAAAAAGGCTGAACTTGGACTGTCTTCCTTTTTTCTTTATGGTCAATTAAAAACTCAGAAACAAACAAATGAAAACCCATTCATCAAGGCTGTCAATGATAGGCAAACATGCAGAGACAAGTCACATATTCTCCTAACTCATGGTCCCACCCAAATAGCACTCTCCACAACCAGCATTTCTTCACGCTGACCGTCCTGAGCTTTTTCAGTTATGACAATCATCCTCCCCCAGCAGGTTCCTCCTCTTTTTTTTTTTTTTAGACAGTGTTGCTCAAGCCGAGGTTATGCTAAAGGCAAGAACTACACAATTCCTCTTTCTCCAAAGTTTTGAATATTTTTTTTTCTGAATGTGCCAAGAAGTTTATCCCAGAGATTCAATCTATGGAAAACTTTTTCATGATGGAAAAGGTCTGTTCCCTGCTTGGTTGGCTTGTTTAACAGATTTAAATGAGGAATGTTGTACTTGAAAGTTGTGGGATGATCTGACATTAAATGTGATCTATTTCCAAAGTCTTTACATTTCCAAAATCTTTGAATGCTTCCCTTTAACCAAAACCTGGATTCCCTTTTTATTTTGTTACTTTTAGCATTAATTGAAAAATATGTGAAATTTTTGCAGAGATCCCTCACATTGATTATATTGTCACAGATTATGACCTTGTCTGAATTCCCACACCACTCCTTAACTACTATCTAGTGCCTTTGATTTGAAAAGCAATCTGGACAACATACTTGCTACTTTATTTAAAAGGCAAATATGACAGATTTCACAGATTTCCCAAAGTAAAAAGATAAACATTTTATGAAGACTATCTATGAATCAACTGTATTCTAAAGCTGAAAACTTAAGCAAAATGAATTCAATTCAATTCAATTTTATTTGTATAGCCCAAAATCACAACAACAGTCGTCTCGATGGGCTTCGAAGTAAAACATGAACTCAAAAGGATCATGAATACAAAGAGTTCAATAGGAAAATACTAAAATGAACTAACAAACTGACTAAGCTATACTGGCATCCCTGCCCTTAGACCCCCCTTCGCGGTAAGGAAAAACTACTAAAAAACCGGATTCCGGAAAAAACGAAGAAACCTCAGGGGTGCCCACATGAAGGAGGGATCCTCCCCCCTGACGGACAGGCGATTTACCAGAACTCTTAGAGAAGAATTAACTTATCTAAATCTACAACTACATATGTAAAGTCCAGCAGACGAGCTTCATCCAGCCGTGGTTGGGGGGACAGTCAGGGGTGCTAGTCGAGCCTGAGACAGGAACCACAGCCAGGTGTAGGAGCAGGAGCAGAGACGAGGTACTCGGTCAGGTACAGAGCAGAGACGAGCCAGAGATGAGCCAGAGGCAGGATCCACAGCCAGGTGTAGGAGCGGGAGCAAAGGCGAGGTACACGGTCAGGAACAGGAGCACGGATGAGCCAAGTGGAGTCTGGAAGCACTCCCACTCCCCAGGAGGGGAGAGGGAAAGAGTGACAATACATGAATCAATGAATTAAAAAGAAATTTTTGTCAAATGAAAAATCGTTCAAATGCAATGCATTATGTGTGTTTCATTGTTTTTATTCGAGTGAGCATTAATGCACAGGTTTTTTTGCAGAGGCTTCTGGGAAATTTCTTGGACCCTGAATTTTGGAATTGTAGATTCTGACAGCCTGAAAAAATGGTGAGTACACTATGTAGTGCACTAAATAGTGAGTAGAGAATAAATTTGCACACAACACATGTTTACATGAGCACTATATTTTAAATAGGGAGCAAATATAATATTTTCCAATGCATATAAGAGGCAGAATATTCCTGTTTATATCAGGAAGTTCAGAACCCACCATTTGTTCTTGCATCCACTCATTGTGCAGATACTTGTTATCTCCTGGCGTGATTGCTGCAATTATCTTCTTACGGGGCTTTTTGCCCACAAGTTCAAGCCTCAGCAGATGATCCAAAACACGGCTGTGTGTTTATTTTTACCCTACTGTACAGATCTCTACATTGGCTCCCCATGGCTAAAGACCTGAAACTCACCTACAGAGTGATCTACTCAACACCAATATACTGTACCTGAACACCATCTACCAGGTGTGCAATCATGCAATAGATCACATGCTAAATTCTTCAGCTCTGTAATCCCACAATGGAAGAAAAAAACAGTCAAACTCTGAGCACAAATGCAAAAATAATAACTCTTCCACAACTTCTTTTGCCCTTGAAAACTAACATAAAACATCAACAACATCCAACTTGACTTTTCTTCTGACCAGAGCATTTTTCATACACAGCTCACATCAGAATGTGTTGACTCCTTCATGTACTTGTGGTACAAGTCTCCTTGGATAAAAGTATCTGAAAAAGTGTTTGAATCTAAATGTGCTTTTAGCATATTCTGAATAATACATCTTTTTTTAGAATAATTTTACTTTTGATGATTTGACACCTTTAACCCTTGTGCTATCCTAGATGACCCCACCCTTACATTGACGTGTTCTCCCTACCATGACAAAGGTGGATAAAGGTGGAAAGATTTCATGTAATCCATGGACACCAGTGAAGATCACAAATCATTGAAGAAAAAAGGTTCAGAGCACTGTCTAGTGGGGTCTAGATGACCCAACTCCCAATATTAAAGTGCCTAGGATAGCACAAGGGTTAATAATGTTTTTCTTTTTTTATTCAAATAACATTCTTTTTTATTCAAGAGACTCTTAAATTTACCAAACACCTCTGACATTTTTTCCTTTAATTATTGAGCTGCACACTTAAAGGAATTTTTATAATCCTCCTGATTTACTTTGAACTGTCAGTTCAGGAGTTGTTGCCATTTTTCCTGACAGTCAGATGTAATGGTGCGTTTCACAAGATCCCTCTTTTGCCTGCAGGGTAGTGTGCACACTCAGGTTTGAACAGGTTTGCATTTGAAAATGTGGATTTCAAAGTCGTGACACATTATTTCATGTGACTGAATGACTCATCACTTATTTGAAGAAAGATTTCTGCTTTCCTTTTCCTTGATGTGAGAGGAATGCGTTTTGAAGCCAAAACATCAAAATGTGATATCAATAAAATATATTTACAGTTTTCGATTGTAATTCATATCTTTTGTTGAGCAGTGATCCTATATTTCTTGTCAGACATTTAAACATTAAAGCTGAAATACCGTTATCTTTAAATGTGCAAAACTGTAAAAAGGATTTATGAGAAATCTGACAAGGCAAAGAACCTATAAAAAAAAATATCAGAGTTTTTTACATTTGCACAAGAGGGCGTAAAGTTGGTGCAGAACAAAAAGACTCCAAGTGTGATCAATCTGTCAAATATGTATTAGCAGATTTGCTTAACAAAGCAGAAAAAGCAGAACTTTAACTACAGGCAAACCCACTAACGTGTCAGTTTTTCCAGTTTTACCCTCAACTTATTGCTTTTGTGGATGTGAAAATAGGGAAAGGCTGTTTATGTGTTTTAGGTGTGTGGTAATGGTATTTTTCTTCATTTCACTTCTTTAGTGTTTGTGCTGGGCCTGCTTCCTGTTTTAGTTTTAAAGAGCATTATGTCTTAAACTTTGCTTCCTGTTCTTCATCCAGACCAAGTCGGAGTTATCTTTCAGAGATATTTCTTGACCATAGTCAGATCCTTGCTCTTGCATTGGCTCATAATTTTTAGATTTTTGGATCTTGTGTATTCAAAAAACATCAGACATTTTCATCTGTGTTTCAATTATGAGTCCAGCGTTTGAATGCATTCATTCATTCATCTTCTAACCAGTTTTGTCCCTTTTGTATGGAGTTATTTCCTTTTGGGGTCACTGGGCTGCTGGAGCCTATCCTGGCCACTTGTGGATGAAGGCAGGGACATCCTGGACAGGTCACAGTCTGTCGCAGGGCCACTATCACACACGCATGAACACTCACATTCACACCTAGGGGAAATTTAGAGTAAACCATTAACATATGACACATGTTTTTGGATGGTGGGAAGACGCCGCAGTCCCGGGAGAAAACCCAGCCATGCACAGGGAGAACAAGCAAACTCCACGCATTTAAATAATTTTTCACATTTCCTCTACAGAACTGACAGTTTTGACAGAAATTGTCTATTGAACAGTTTAACCAGTTGGGGATGCAAATGAAACTAAAAGGAACAAAAAAAATGGGAAAAACAAAAGCAAATTAATGAAATATTGAAGTTTCTCTCAAAAATGTGTTGAAATGCTAAAATATAAAGTAGAAATTTTCTTCTCAATAAAGTCTATAAAAAGTCTTGAAGATCTTGACCCATAGTTGTTGATTACAATATTCATGTATAGGTTAACCCTTTGTACCAGAGCTTTAGCTCCAGTATTTACATTCTTTTGTCCACAGTAACTCTTCAACAGTTGACACAATTAATGCAGAACAGCAGTAGTTCATTAGAAAATTCACCTCCTTGTTGAGGGCGGGACTGTTGGCGCAGAGCAACTCCAGCCCCTTTCTCAAACCCATAAATGAAAACCAACATTACCGGTGCAACAAAGATGCCGAGCAATATTGTAGCTATCCAGCCACACAATTTTGAGCCAGACGCCAGCTCGGATGAGGAAAACAAAGACATAAATTGATCTGGTTGTCTACAGGTGGATGCATCAGAATGGAGAAGAGCAGAGAGCTTGTGGCCCGCCCAGCTTATTTCTTACGCCACAAAAATGTGCTTTTTTTTTCAACGGCATTTTGTTGTCCCCTACTGATTCACGATGATTTGATAAAAGAAATACTTAAATGCAATTTTAAGCTTCCTTTTCTTTATCTGTGTGCCCTTATCATCAGAAAAATGCCACAAAAACATGTTAAAAACACCAAAAGCTGAATTTGCATTGAAGTAGGTCTTTCAATAAAATTTGATGCCAGATTAAAATTGTGAAGCATTTAAAACAGAAAAGGCAGAAATTTGTATTTTTGTGTTTGGTAGAAAAGTTAATAGTTATGGTCAGAATTGAAAAAGTGCTCACATTTGGACAATTCTTGTAGTGTTTTTGAACTTTCAAATTCTGAGATGAAGGAAAACAACCTGCTTTTCTGGTTTAGGCACTTTCTAAAACATTCACACAGGAGTCGGAAATGATTATATGATTTCTGACTCCCTTCTAGATTTGTGACGCAGAGCTGGTTGCTGAGTCACTGTCACTTTTGATGAAAAGCAGAAACCTGCTTGGAAAAACGTGCAAACCTGTGTTTGGAAAAGCTAAAAGTAAAACAAAATCACAAATTGTTGGAAGTTCACTATTACAGATTTGTGAGCAATGTTTGAGAGAAATTGTTATTTTGTGTAAATAAAATGTTTCTGATCTTTGAGTTTATTTAAAAAAATGTGAGCAAAAACAAAAGTGTTTTATTTTTTGTTAAATGTATTTTTAAGACAATTTTCAATTAACTGTTGAAATCCTATGAAAAAGTTTTATTGTGCATTTGTGTATGTTTACATCTTTGTGAGTTTTCTGGTTTTTGACCATCGATATCTGCTTGACACGTTTCTGTTGTTTCTGTTTAATCTCTATAAACATGTGTCTTTATCTCGTGTCCCTGGTTGTTTATCTGTTTGTTCCTCTTAATACTCAGAAGCGTTTGAAGGCCTACTGTTGCCTGGCGGCTCTGAACTGACGAGGTTGTGATTTATCTGTCACAATGGGTGTGTGTGCCACTCGGCGCGTTTTCATGCGTCTTAGAAAGACAGCAACATCAAAAACGTTTAGAGCTAGAGGGACAAAGACACAGCAAAGCGTTCACAAACACACTTGAACAATCATGCAGGGACACTTTGGCTCGAACAGACAGGAAGTGAGATGGATAAACAGGCGTCATGGCGGATGGCAGTGGGGCTAAAGCGGACCGCAGCACTGAGATGTTTTTCTTCAGACTCCAGCATGTCCACTGACCTGCCTCCAAATAGACATTTTTTCCCCTGTCTACTGTTTTCAAAACCTTTCTCCAGAAAAAAAGCCATTTCCAGTATTTTCTGCTCTGCGGCAGTGAAGTGTCAACATCAAACAATACTTTGTAAAAGGAAAACTGTGCGATTTTCCAGGAATGTGATCATCATAAATTCCACATAAATATTGGTACCTGATGTGATAATTTATTACAAAAACAAGAAATACTTGTTCTGGCGTCAGTTCCTTATTTAAAAAAATAGTTCTGTGATACTTTCTTGCAGAACATAAACTTTCAAAGCATTGGATGAATATGGGAAGAAATTGAGAAGCAAAGAACTGTAAGAGAAACCAGCATGTGTGACTGTCCTCAGCTCCATTGTTTAAAGCTGAAGGCCTTTTTTCAGACATCTCATGGACCAAAATAGTGATGGAGACACCGTAAACAGGAAACAGGATACAGGTTTGGAGCATGTATTTTTCAAAAGAATTTCCTGTCTTCTGCTAGCTCTCCCTGTCTCATTGCTCAGTCATGGTCCCACACCTCCACATATTAATTGGAGCTAGACTGTGTGTGTTTGTAACTACGCCCCCTCCAGGGTCAGGAAGTTTAAGCCAAAGCATCAGCTGGCGTTTGTGTGGAACTTCTCCAAAACTTTTAGAACAAACTGACCAAAGCTATAGTGACTTGAAAAACAGAGCAGAATAGCCACTATTGGATAAACAGAAGGCAGATCTTTGGAAAGCTTTGAACAAATGCATCGACTGATGGATTTTTGGAGAAGAGCCAGGTTGAAACTGTGCACAGTTTCTCTGTTTTGAACTGTTCTTACTTGCCTGACAACCTTTTTTTTTTGTGGCAACACAGCTAAAAACTCCATTCATCACATCTGACAAGTGAAAACAAATCAACACATGACAGAGCATACTTTAAAAGCTTCAGCAAATTAGCGGTACTCAGCCGATTCGGAGCCGCAGCTGAACATGGTAAAAGCTTTAGCTTTCACTTATATTTTGGAAAGTGCGTCTGCAATCCAAGAAACTACAAAGAAGATGTTACTTTCTCGTCTTCAACAGAGTTAATCCTTCTAGTGTAACAGGCTATGAAGATAGTGACTTGTTGGCAGCCAGTTAAACCACTTTCAATGAATCTTTACCCCTGAATCTGCTGGAAATCTGGGGATCATTATTGTTGGGCAGTTAAACATTGTCAACTACAGTTCTTAGTTTGAACAAAACTCTGCAATACCAGAACTTTTTCCACATTAAAGTCCTATACTCCAATCATATTTTGATCTATTTTAAAAGCGTTCCCAGAGGTCTTTTAATTATGATTATACTGTTTTCAGCCATACTCCAAAAAACAGTAATTTTCTAGGACGCAGTTTCTGCAAAGCAGCAGTAGTTCCTCAGAAATTAACCTTTGAGCTGTGGGTGGGACTGGCGCAGAGGAAACCTATCCCTGCTTCCCATCATCCTTCTATTTACACTCTCTCCTGCCAGCTTACAGCCCCTCACAACCCCAACCTAACATTACCGGCGAAACAAAAATTGTTAGCAATGTTGGAGCTATCCAGCCATACAGTTTTGAGCCAGATGCCAGCTTGAGCAGGGAAAACAACAACTTACACAGATTTGTTTGTCTGTGCATCAGAATGGAGCGGAGCAGGAAGCTTGTGGCTTGCCAATTGTAGCTTGTACGTAACAACTACAAGCTTTTCTAATGCCATTTTTTCACCTGCTCCCAATTCACAACAATTTAACCCTGGTGCTATCTTAGATGACCCCACCCTTACATTGACGTGTTCTCCCTACCATGACAAAGGTGGATAAAGGTGGAAAGATTTCATGTAATCCATGGACACCAGTGAAGATCACAAATCATTGAAGAAAAAAGGTTCAGCGCACTGTCTTGTGGGTCTCGATGACCCAACTCCCAATGTTAAAGTGTCTAGGGTAGCACAAGGGTTACAAAAGAAAATCTCAGACATGCAATTTTAAGCAGAATTTTTTTCATATGTCCCCCATCTTGATTAAAATGCCACAAGAGCATGTTAAACATCAAAAACACTGTGTTGCTGCCATTTTGGGAATCAAGCATGCATTGTTTTGAAACATCCAAAAAGTAAAAATCTGTGACTATGGTGTAGAGAAAAAGCCAACAGCATTTGTTGGCTGTCACAATAGAAGAACTCTCATTTTACCAAATTCTGTAAAATGAAGACAAAAAATGGACAGATCGCTAGATGCCAGCAGACTCTTTAGGCAATATTTTTGTCAGGTAGTCCTATGGTTACAAATTTTATTTGTCTTAAAAGTGATTCATATTTAGATACTGGATACTGTTTTGATTTTATCCATTGCTGGTGCCAATCCATTACTTTGAAAGAGTGCCAACTGGAACCTGTATTTTTATCTATTTTGTTTCTGACGGTGATTGATTGACAGGAAAACACTAAATCTGTTTCCAAAAACGTGTATATGTGAAGAATCAGGATCAAAAGTTCCGGCAGAGCCTGAACGTGTCCAAGCTGTTTGTTTCTCTGTCAGTCTCCATTATCCTCACCCGCACCGTGTGGACGATCATTTTTTTTTGCAAAATAATGCTATTGATGCTCATTGCTTAATGTACCTATCATGGTGGCCTGTCAGTTACTCTCCCCCTCCCCCGTCTTCTCTGCCTTGGATGCGACCAGCTGTTCTCACTCACCTCATTACTGCCTCTGCCTTCATAAGGATACCTTGGATCATCATTCGACGCCAGTTCGTTGTTCCTCCAATGGAAAATCCAGCTCTGGTACTCACCTGGTCGCGATCCTCTGGTCTCACTTGCTTCGTTCCTGGACTCCCTCTGCAAGACTCCTCCAGCCAGCCGACGCTCCTCACCCTGGGAAAAACGCCACAACTCACCTTCTGCCAAATTAAACCTCAAAAACCTTACCTATTAGTCTGAGTTTCCTTCCCGGTTCCAGCGTTTGGGTCACTCTGTTTCCACGTCTGATCATGACAGTACCATGAATGCTGTGTGTATTTTGTCAATATTATAAGAATACATTTTAATAATATATAACCCAATCTTCCTCACTGCCCCACCGCTCTACATTGTGTTAGTTTGTGCACGGGGAGCTCCATAAGAATCCATGGCAGACCTTTATTTTGTTTTGCCGACAACACAGAGGAAACTGATCAAAGGCAGACAGTCAAGTGAACACGACAAAGATACAGCAGTGACTGCCTCTGCTTGACTCCCACAATTTGACTCCCAAAATGGTAGGGAGGGCTTTTATGCAGACACCATGTCTAAAGGGCGTTTGCCATTTTGTAGCAGTGTCCGGATCTTCATTTCAAAAATTGAGTGCTCTGGAAGTTAAGTTTCCCAGAAGTCTCTGAAAAATCATTGTACATATGGTCACTAGACCAAATCACGATAGAATAGTGAAAGCTTTTTCAGATCATGTTGCAACAAGTGCAGTAAAACTTTTGAGCAACCCCTTTTTTTTTTGTTAAAACAACAGGTCTTTGAGGTCATGGTGAAAGTTTCCTGTTGGTCTTAACATGCTCATAATGAAAAAATCTTCTGCCCGGGAATCTGAAACCAGAGATGTTGACTGCACTGGCAGAGTGGGACCCTGATGCTGCTGCTGGAAGTGTTTTTCCTTCAGCAACAGCAGCAATGCCAAACATGCCGTCCGGGTGCCGTCATCTGTTTAAAAACTATCCGAGGGTGGTTTCACTTTAAGATTAAGATTGCATCCTTGATTCCTGCATTTTTTTAAACTGACACAACATAAAAGGAGGTCAGACAAAAAGGGTCAGACACCACGGATGGATTGACAAATGCTGCACAGTCTGGCTTTGCAACAGCTTAAATTCACGTGGAGATGACACACAAGCGTGTGTTTTAATTCCTCTTAATTTGAGGATGGAATTAAATTTAGTGCAAAATATTTTACCCACCAACATATTTTTTCACAGTCACATCTCGGTTTAGCCATGCAGAGTATTGAACTCTTTGTTCTGCCATTAATAATTTGGGTCAGTCAGGTCTGGTTGCTTTTCTACTAAAATAAAACGAGTCTGGTCTGATATTTTAGGTCACAGCTTTAAAAACAGTGAGACCTGAAGGTGTTATTTCTTTGAACCACTAACGTATTATTATGGATTATATGTTTTGCTTGGTTTTAGCCAAATAACTTTGGAATTTCAAACTCAAAATCATACATTTTTTTGCATTTTTGAATAAAGACATTACTTCAAATGCAGCTATGGCCATTGAACATTGCTTAAATGTGAAAACCATAAATAACCACATTTCTGAGCAGCATTTTCTTTGACCTCACTCTGCTTAATTTGACCTCGTTTCGACTTTCACATTTTTTTTTTCGGGTGGACATTCAGTTCCTGTGATGTCATAAGTATTTGCTCTGTGATCGGAGCTGCTGTCTGTGTGGAAAAAAAAACAAAAGGAGCAGCTGTGCGTTGTCACTAATGTCAGATTGGTAAATGGATGACAATTGAGCAACAAGGATGGCACAGATGCCGAAATCCCCAACGCTGCTCCACTTACAGAGCTGGGTAGGAGTGTCACGGTGAACAAAATTTTGTGTGTGCAGTTAGCCGCAAACACTGTGAAACCATAGTTTTAATCTATCTTGACTTTGTCTTGCCCACGAGCTCTAAAAACCAATCAAAAGACACAGTATAAGTTCAGGCCAATGCCCATTTTATTTTGAATATTTAGAAAAAAGGTTGGATCCAAAGGGGCCTGAAATAGATTAACATAAATGATCAATTTTCAAGTTGTAGTTGTAGATATTATTAAGCTTTACAGGAATTAAGATTACTTTGCCATGGGGAGCATAATTTAGCACATTTGATTGCTGTTTTCTAATAGTACAAACGTTTTATCATCTTAACATAGTAGCTTCTCACTTTTTAAATTGTGCATTCATCTATTTCAGTCAGACAACTCTTGCAGAAGAACATTTATTTCACAACATCTTTAGGATGACATTCACAATTTGATTCACAACTTCGTTTTGGCATAAGGCTCCGTTCAATTCCTTGAGACAATTATTTTTCCATACACTTTCGGGTAACAACCCCCCGTAACGGAGCCCACAGGTGGAAGCCGGGGAGGAGGGAGGGGCAAAGAATGAGCGCTGAAGGTAAGAGAGAATGAACAATTGTACACCTGACTTAAATAGGACGCTAAGCAGGTGGGTTAATTAACAGACCCGCCCTAGGGGAGTAACCTGCAATTCTGCCGAGTGTCTGCCCGAAATGCGACGAGTCGCTTATTTCAAGTACTTTTCCACACAAGTTAAAGCACTTGTGTAAAACAACAGAAAGTCATTGCAACTACTTTATACTACTACTGTCTGTACAGCGCACACGCACTTCTGTCTCCCACCCCGCCCTACAATGCTCGATCTTTGTCTGGCTCCTGTCTTGCATCATCTTATGTCTCTGCTGGTTAGTGGCATGGCTAAGGAAGTTTTACATCGGGCGACAGCAGCGGCGCTTGACTCTGACTTGACCTCCATGTCTGCCCTATTTACAGCTGCCGCCTGCAAGGTCTCAGGCTGCAGCCCAGAGACCGAAGAGTGAAGGCAAATGGTTGTGAATGTTTCATGTTAAAAAGTGTTTGTTAAAAAATTGCCAATTTGACAATTTTTTTCTTTTCAGCAACTTGAAGTTTTTTCTCATTTTTAATAGCCAATTGGAAAAAGCCTTGTTTATTACAAATCAAGATGATGTCTAAATATGACAATACCTGAGAGAGAAAAACCCCAAAAGGAAGGGTTGCCCCGGGAGACAAGTGCTTCCTCCTCATTGCTCCCACCCACATTTCTCTGTGGAAAATATTACTTTCATCCAACGGATTTCATCACAACTGTCATTTTTTCCTGGTGATGCGTTCTTGCTTACAGTTACAACAACTTCGCAGGAATCCATCAGCACTGCAAGGAAATGAATGTGTGGCAATGAGGGAGTGTCTGCAGGGCGAGTGTGTGGAGTCTAAATATAGAATTTCAGCAGCAGCTTGGTTTAAATAAAGAATTAAGAGTCCAAGATAAGCAGAGGGCTTTTGGCTACTGGTACCACAAAGCTCAAATGAAGGAGTGGACTTTGGAGAGATTCAAAGACTCTGAAGATGCAGAGTTGAAAAGAGCTTGAAAAGTATTGCAATTTTTAAAGGTGGAACTCTTGATTTACTTTCCACCTCTTCTTTTTTTTTTTTTTTTTTTAGGAAAACACAACATTTAAAAGCAGCATATCTATGCAACTGTGAGGAAGAAGGCAGGTGGTGCAGGAACTTTTGCAAACAAAAATGACCCAACTACTGTGTATCCCTGTCGTTTCCCAAGAATATTGCATAACAGGATAAATAAAGGTTCTGAAGCAAATGTGACACTTTCAGTTAAAGACTAAACTTACCATGCTTCACTACACATAGAGGTGTGACTTATGTTTCCACAATTTCTTTAACTTCCTCGAAATTCTTAGAACTTTTGCAACCCATTAAAGAAAACTTCCTGTATGGTTGCATAATTTTCTTTTCTACTTGATAACTAATGCTTGAAATCCATTTTCTCTGTTAGAATTTTGCCGTTTTGACTTTTTTTTTTAAAATGTTTTTGCTCAAAGCCTCCAGTTTGAACTTGAAGCTCCTCTGATATTTGAAGGAAAAAATTCTACTTCACTGACCTGCATCATGTGTGACACTCAAACCTGAATCTGGTGTTGTGTTGAGTCAGCGCAATGAGCCTAAAAGCGTTCCTGTTTCGATGAGGGAGTGAAAAGATTCGCAACATTTGTGTGATGGACTCAGCAACAGCTTGACGACATAATTAGCCAGAAAAAATTACACAACCCCTAGATCTTCCAAGGTAGAAAAGAGCTTTCTTCTGTAATGACAATAACATTTGAGGCATTCCGGGTATTCCCAGAAAAAAACAACTACATAGTGGAATGATTCAAAATACTGTCATCTTGTCAGAATCTTTGGATTTTTTTGTTCATGCTTTTCATTGTTTGGGTATTTTTCGCTGTATCACAGTCTCAGTCAAAAAGAAATTTCATTTATCTGAACAATTTTTGTCACGCAAGATAACATATTTCTGAAAAAAATCTGTTTTTTTCTCATGTAGACACAAATAAATTTAGTTAACTGTAATTTTTTTTGGCATACTCATAATATTTTTAGTTGTATTTCATGTTTTGGCAGAGGACACCATGACCAGACTGTAACCCTGCAGCTCCTGGATTCAGTGTGTTTTCTGACAGAGAATGATTTGTGTTAGCAGCTTTTTAGAGGTTTTGTCTGAACCTGCTGCTGGTATTGTGTTCTGATGAAAAATGTTGTGGTTTTTTTTTAATCATCCCTCCCTGGGTATCAGGATACCCTGACTGTCGGAAAATCCTCAGAAGACTGTAATCACTGTTCCAGGCTTGATTCTACGCCAGCTGACTTTGATGGTGCTGCATGTTTGCTCCACAGCAACACACACTAGTGGCAGCACAGTGAAGCTTTTTTTTTTTTTGCTAGCTTGGCATTTATTATCCTCCCCAAAAACTAGTTGTGTACAAAGAAGAAGACAAACAACCTGATTTATTCCCAATAACATGGAAAAAGCACCTTAGGCTTTGCAAGTCACTGCCTTTAATAGCAAGACTACCTCATCTGTAAATTCCATCTTAATTTTCACTGGAAAATCCTTCGTGGTTTTTGGTGAAACTAAAGTATAATATCTGCCTTGCTGTTTGTGTAAACCTGTGTATTCTTGTCAGTAACTCATTTGTTCCAACTCAGGATGTGACAAACACTGGAATGTTTTCTTTTACTTTTGTTTAACTGCTGATCTTTTTTACTTGTTTCTACCAAAAAAGAAAGTTAGATCAGAAATTCTTTACACTTTTGTGGATCAAACCTGTAGATTTTCATACTTTTAGATTTTTTCTCATGTTTCAACAACTATCCTACCTTTTTAAAGCAATAGAAAAAGAACAAATGACGCACTTTTCAAATTTTGTGACTATTCTATTAAACCAAAGGTTTCTAATATGTTTTTTTGAACTCATGCTGATCTGTAAACTACAAGAATGACAGAATTGTGAAAGCCTCTTTAATATTAAAAACCTAAATCCATTTGACCCTTTTTAAAACTTTTTCTGATGTGGAACCTGGTTAGATACACAAAAACATCCCCTTACTACCACTATACATATCACAAAAACAAAGTATTAGAAAAACTCCTAAAGTGGAATATTATGAACATACCAGCATTTTAATCCATACAATGTAAATCCAACTTACTGATGTTGCAGATATACAAAAATGTGATACAATGCAAGTCATTATAAAGCTAAAAAACAGTACTTTCACAGAACATAAACTGTTTCAGGAAAGCAGAGGAGAGAATTTATTAAGAAAGAAAATACATCAAACAACCTTGTGTAAGGACAACACAAACACGTATGTGTGGAACAGTGTTGAGGAAAGCATCAAAATTAGTAAAAAAAAACAAAAGTGACCAATAGGCAGCAAAAAGGACAATGTAAAGACAGCCATAACATTTTTGGTAAAGATTGTTGCTATTGATGCTTTATTTCCACTTTTCTTTAATTCTTTTGTGTTTATGTGAATCGTGATTATTTATATTTAATGAGTAAAAACGTATGCATAAAATATAATAAGACTGGGGGTGGGAGTTACGATTTTTCTTCTACCCACTCCTTTTTCAAGCTTTTTTTCACTTTCTGTTATGTTTAAATATTTCATATTGTGTAGGAAAATAAAAGAAAATCAATCAATCAATCTAAATCTATGGTTTAATATCCATCATTAACCATGTTCTTATCCAGCCTCCATTTTCTGTTCTTTAATTTAACACAAACCCACAATACCAGCTGTTGCAGTTTTTCAACTGACCACTGGAGGCTGGTAGCTAAAAGAAGAAATTTTTCCATCAATTCCCTTTAAGAAAGTTAAACTTTAATACCTCATGGTGTCACTTTTACAAAAAAAATCTACACATTTTACATTCTGGCCTTTTAGTTGTTGCTAAGGTGAAGACCAAACTTATGGTGAGGCTTCGTTCTGCCATTACGGTCCTCGCCTGTGGAACAGTCTGCCAGAGAACCTCAGGGCCGCAGAGACTGTAGAGGTTTTTAAGAAGAGGCTCAAGACCCACCTTTTTAATTTAGCTTTTAGTTGATTTTAACTGCTAATTTATTCTATTGGTTTTAGTATAGGCTATTTTATGTATTTAATTTCATTTTATGCATCTTATTCTCAATTTTATGTTTTTATTTACATCTTCTGTCTTTAATTTTAGTATTTTGTCATGATTTTAGCCCCAGTGTTTCTTGTGGGGATCTTTTCTTCCAGGGCTTGCCGGCTTGGTCAGCGGTTGTTGCTGCAGTTGTCGCCCTTGCTGGGGCAGCTGGAGTCTAACTTTGCAGCTTCACGGCTGTGAAGTGGACCCCAGTGTTGTCTCAGTCTGGGTGGGCGCTGTGGCGATGTTCATTTGGCCAGGCTGGCTCCTGGTATAAAGAGATTCCCAAATACTGTTTCCTCACAGCAGAGCCAAGCCTTACTTATTTTTTTGTTTGCTTATTTATTTATTTATTTAATTTAAAGTTACATAGTCATTATTCTTTATACGTGGGGGCCATGGGTCATGTGTTTTAAGGGAGGGGAGTGGGAAGGGTGAGGGGTGGGTTGGGTTTTTACTGTAACATTGTGTGTTTTCTCTTTTTAATGTTAAAACGCTCCGAGCTGCGCAAATGCATGAGAAGCGCTATTTTATAAATAAAGTTTGATTTGATTTGATTTTACAAAAAGAAATTCTACACTTGCCAGTGCGATGGAAAGCAAATTTGCAGCTTTCACAACACATTATGATATCTTTCCTGTTTCAGCTTTTCTCCAAGAAATCTTCAACCTCTAGCAGAACACATGTAACTTACTGGATTAGATTAGATAAAAAAAAAAAAAAAAAAAAAACATTGGATAGCTTAGCTGCTCTGGAGCTGCAGTTCCATTCAGCCAGAAAGGCTGATTCAGTTTCCTGGTTCTTTGTTGGCAATGAGGATTTCAGCCAAGACCACTGGACAAAAACATAAACAGGAAGTGACCCATATTCTTACACAATGCAGTCTGGGTGAATTTGTGCCGGGTAATTGCTCTGGTCTGCAGCTGAGAGGTCTGTGAACTCAGAGGGAGGACAGGATCAGGGAAAAGTGTTTACAATAAAATTTAGAAATTAACAAGTTAAGACAGAAGCTGCCAGCTTATGCCGGTTGCTGAGCGGAATCTGGAGCCAAGCAAAGCAGAGGAAAAACAGAGCTGGCTAACAGAGAATCATTTCCAGGAACAGCAGGGGCATCAAGTTCGATGCTGGCAAAAAATAAAGTTGGCCCTGGTATGAATGCATCAAAGCACATAAAACAAAAGAAGTAAACAGGTCTCTTCGACATTTAAAAAAAATTATAGTATAAAATTTGCATCAAGTTGATGGAAAAAGAACATTACTTAAAAGGATTCAATGAATGTTTAGGTAACTGCTAAAAAGGAAGTTTAATTACTTTTACTGAACCTCTAGACACCTGAATTTATTTTGTAGCTATGAAAAAAACCTCGTTTTTATTGATATGTAGATCCCAAATTGAGGTAGTTAAGAATATTTTGCAATATTCTTTTCATTAGGAACATGGTCTGATGATCTAAATAAAGGGTCTTTGCAGCAGTTGCTTTTCTCCTAAAATAACTTCTTTATTCTTGTTTTTGTTGCCACAGAGATTGCAAATAAGCCCCCCTTTTTAGTGCACATAAAACACGTTTTCATTACAGATATTAAAATAAAGTGCATCACTCCACACACATATTCAGGATTGGTAATAAAGCAACTAGAATTTTGTGTTTTTTATTGTTCAGTAATATTAAAGTGGGGATTAGCCTAGCTTCTGCCCAACATGCTGTAACTTCTCACAGAGGACTGGATTTTCCAGGTATGTGAATATCAGAAAATGATATTGAAGAAACACCTGATGTAAAGGTTACCTGAGGCAACAGTGAAAGTTGATTTTAGCTGGTAAAAAAGTGTACGACAATGATTTAACTATGTGACTTAGCTAATGCTAATTTGATAAAAACAATTCTAACTTAATGAAATGAAAGTGACCACCGGTCCATTGTCTCGACACGCTGTCATCTCTTATTCCAGAAAAGTAGTTTAAAGTTTAGAGTTTTCATGTTTTTAAAAGAAAGAAAAAATGCACAAACAGTGAAAAAGTGAAAAAATAAAATTTGATGGTGCCAAAAGTTTGATGGAAGAGCTGACTGGTGCTTTTTATGCAGTGTATACAGTTTCAGTGTGTAGAGTTACTTTAATCTTTTAGATAAAAATCTGTTTATAAAGGGATTTTTTTTCTTTTTAATAGTAGACCTATGATGACTTGCAATCATTCTGGGAAAACATCTGATCTTTGGGGTTTATATATATATATATATATATAATTTTACAATATTGTTTTTTAATGAATTTGTTTATTTGACCATTTCCCTTTGCTTTACATGAAGACAGCAGTATCTAAAGGGTTACAAGCAACTAAATCCAACAAAATAATGCTCAATCTCCAGGTCAATATGGAGACTAGCTAATGCTAGGTTGGTTTGATTTAAATTGTAGTTCTTGTTAAACTAAAGACAACACTAAAAGCTTATCAAACTTCATCCAACCTTCTTCCTCCTGCTTATCAGCTGCCATGATAATTAAACTATCAGACAGACACCTTATGTACTTTAATTTCATCTCTGTGTCACCATGTTTGATTAGGACTCAGAGGAATGTGACAGGTCTGCGAGAGGTACATAAATAACTTTTATGAACTCACAATAGGAAAAAAAAAAATCCAAGGTTGTGGTCAGGTCAGGAAATCCCAAAATAAATCAAGAGTCCAGAAACAGCCCGGCAACAGGCGGGAAGAACAAAGAGAACAGTTGGAAACAATGAAAGTAAATGGTCTGGGAAGGAAAAGTGGAAGGAAAAGAAGCAGCATAGCTAATTAGAAATAAAAAACTGTTGGGAAAAGTTTCTGAAAAAGGAAAATGCAACTGTCACCCATGCAACAAAAGCTGCAAAACAAAAAAACACAGAAAACACAGAAAAAAAAACACAGAAAATAGAGTCCATTCCTTACATTATTAAAAACACTTCTAGTTTGAGGCTAAACTTAAATACCCAGGAGTGTCAGACTCCAGGGGGGTATTCCAAAAAGCAGGTTATGTGAGTTACCATGGTAAGTTTGAGGCTAAGGAAGCGGATAACCTCAGCTTTCGGTTCCAAAAATGGAGGTATGTTTCATGGTATGCTTGGTTCCCATGGCAACTCATGCTCTGAACATAACCTGGTCTGGAGCAGGTTTAGTTGAGGGTTAGTTTGTTTTCAGAGAGGTGAAGCAGCATGGCGTGTCCATTTGATGATGATTTAGTGGATGAAGAAGCTCAGATAATACTTTTTCCACCGTGAGAGGGTGATAAGACCACGTATCGATGTTGTTGAGATCAGTGGCGGCTACTGGTCTGTCAGAGAGGGGAAGCTCATTTTCGGCCTACATCATGAAATTGTTTTTTTATTTAAAAGTAAATTCTGCCCTTCATTTATTGCATGTTCAACCCTGATCTTGCCCATGCAACTTAATCTTGCACATAGACTCACATGTTCATTGCTCTTTTCATGTCTTTTATATGCCCTGTCAAAGTTAGACAGATCTCCAAACCCCACCTTTGACCAAACAACACATCTGTGAGATGGTTTCATCAAGAGGCATGACCAGCAGTACATTTTATTTGTCACAGCACTTCCAGTCAGCCAGCTAACTTTGTCATACCAGGAGAGCTAAAAAGACCTGTTCCTCGTAAGGAACACTTTCAAATGGCTTCACCAAAATCAGGTTGACAATATTAGCACCTTCTGTTAGATCGGCAGCGCAAGGAATTGTTGGATACCATTCCCTTTGCCTGTCTGGACAGATTTGGGTTTAAGTGTGAGTTTTTGACCTAATGTGTTTAGTTGTTTAGCTGTGTTACTGTGTTTGTCCGTTATTTTTCTCCAAGCAGAAACTCTTTCTTTTGATGATGCAGACGTATTTCTTTATTCTTCATACCCCATCATTAAAATCTCCGACTCCGTCTCATTGAAGTATAGTGCTCTCTTTTTTTCACCACGCGTTTCCATAGTGACTCCAGATATCGGTGATCCGTTGAGAATGCCTACTTGCCGTGCATGCGCATTAACCCAGGGTTACCAAGTTGAGCGTAAGATTAAACGTGCCTTCTGGAATACCCCCCTGGCCTTGAGGGGCCAGTGTCTATGTGTTTTCCAACTAACCTGGCATTGTAGCACCTTATTGGCTAAACACACCTGATCCAGGTAATAAGCAGAAAATGAGGCAGGATTTCTTAAAAACCAGCTAAATGCCAGCCCTCGACACCTAGGGGGTATTCCAGAAGGCAATTTTAAACTACCCCAATTTTAACCCTGAACTCTAGGCTGAAATCTGCTGGAACTTGCTTACTCTGGGTATGTCGGTTCCAAAACACCGGATATGAGTTAGCATAATTACACTCGACTTGGAAACCCTGGGTCAATGTGCGTGCACGACAAGTACATAAAGACATTCTCAATGGATTTCCGGTATAGGTACAATAACCGTTCGGCCTACAACTACCGTTCAGGGTCCTTTCGACTGAGGATAACGTCACACTACGGTAGCCCCACTTGGAAAAACTACATAGCGTCCAGATCTGCTCGGGCTCTACATATATTCATTTCACGTTTCCTTTTGTAATATAAAGTTCTTTCCCCTCTTAACCCTTGTGTGGTGTTCATATTGTTGTTACTCAGCCAGTGTTTGTGGGTCTGGTGGACCCGTTGCATGTTGTGGTTTTTAATGCCTCACAATCAAACACTTTGATGTTAAAATACTCGACAGATGTTTACCTCATCCAATTACAATCAGTATATTTGGTTAATATTTGCCCTTTACCTTTTTTAGATCACATTCATAACTCATTAATTAAAACGTGATAAAGAAAATCAATTAAAATCAAGATATGAGTGGAAACAAATTTTCAAGTGAAGCAAGGGTTTTCAAAACTACTGACTTTTATTTATTTGAACACAGAAACTGAACCCATTCAGGTGCACAACACAAGCTGAACACATAGAGTAAACCTATTAGTCAAGACAACACATCAGCCCCATTGAACACATGGCCTTCTAGCCACTAGCCTGTACAACACATGGTCCTGGCTGCTGACGGCCTGGTCCTGTGGCTGGGTGCTGATGGCTTTGTTTTGGAACTGGCTGATGCTCAATCTAAATGGTAAATGGTAAATTGCGTATACTTATATAGCACCTCTCTTCCAACAAGGACAAAGCGCTTTACAGTCACAGACCCATTCACCCAGTGACACACATTCACTCACACATTCAGACACTGGTGGTGGCTCTGCTGCCAAACACAGGCGCCTGCCTACCACCAGAGGCAAGGTGGGGTTCAGTGTCTTGCCCAAGGACACTTCGACTCATGGGCGTGCAAGGCGGGAATTGAACCTGCAATCTTACAATCATGGACCGACCGCCCTACCGCTGCTCCACGGCCGCCCCAATCTAATCATCTTCTTCAGAGACACTGTCAGACTCTTAATTTTCAGAAATGTGATCCTCCAATTCTGAAACCTCCTCTTCTGAATCGTCTCCCTCTACATCATCCTCAAAAACGTCTCTCTCTTCTAAAATCAATTCCAGGGCCCTCTGCGCAGAAAGTCTTTTGGCCATTTTGATCAGTTGTGATAAGAAACCACACTGGCAAAGCTATATTTAACGTGTCCCGCCTCCAATTTGTAGCAGATAAAGAGCGAGATATTAAAGATTCCCGCAAGAAAGTCAAATGGTCAAATCTGCGGGACAACGAGAGCAAACAGAGTTGATGCTTGAATTATTCTAACAATGTTGCAACCATGTGTGGGAACCGCAGGTGCAGAAACAGAACTCACATTTACCGTGAATCTTTCTCTCTCTGCCACTCTCTCTCTCTCTTTCTCACTGGTCACACACACACACACCCACACCTACACACACACACACACACACACACACACACACACCCACAGCAGGCCCAGACAGGTGGAGGACAGAGTGTAGGTACATAAAACATCAATTTCCACACTTCTATTAGCCCCGGGTCCAGTGGACCCGAACATCTTATATGTAATAGAAATGTGTTGGGGGGGTATACGGTGTGTGGTCATTAAAAATGTATTCTGATATCTGTTCTTCACAGAAAATGAGCCAAGGCCAGTGAGTCTGAGTTTGAAAAATTAATTAATTGTATCATTTTTCTTTTGATAAAAAATGAAAACGGGTCCCACAGACCCGAACACCACATAAGGGTTAAGTTGTGTCTGACATTATTCTTTATAGAGTTTATGGAGAGATTTTGCCACAACCCACTTTGTAAAAAGATCTGTGGCTGTTAGAATGAACCTGCTGCTCCACAGAGTGAACAGTGTGTGCAGGCAGGGAAGCTGCTTTATTTGTGTGCAGTCCAGAGAAGGGTTCTGACCGCAGTCCTTTCTGGTGCAAAAGCACTTAATAACAATCATAACAATAATAAAAACACCTTTAGAGGATAATCTCGCTCTGTGTCGGAGCTCTGTTTGTTTATAACAGACTTCATAGTTTCTTCTTCTATGGTAGTATCGTAATTTGTCCAGACCAATCACTATCTGATACGTCATCGGATCAACAGACAGCCAATCACATAATGTGACGTCAGCACTACTCTAAGGACCTCGAACGGTAGTTGTAGGCCGAACGGTTTTTGTACCTATACCGGAGTCACCATGGAAACGCGTGCAGAAAAAAAGAGAGCGCTATACTTCAGTGAGACAGAGTCTGAGATTTTAATGACGGCGTATGAAGATTATGCGCCCATCAAAAAAGTAATTGATATGGTGCCTCTGTCAGACTCCTCCCCCTCTCCTCCCCGCTTGGCTGCTGATTCTCCCCAGCTGCGACCACTTACCTCATCACCTCATCCGCCTTCTTAAGGAGCTCCAGGATCATGAGTCTTCGCCAGTCCGTTGCCCCTGATGGTGCATAGTTGGTCTTCAAGTCAAGCTATTACTGTTTCGCTACGTCAAGCCTATGACTAAAACTCTCTCTCTGTCTACTCACCTCCAGGAATCCAGTTCCACGAGTGGTCGCCCGAATCAGCTTCCAGCCAGACTCCCCATTCTGTCCTCCCCTGCGGTCCCACCTCGAGCCTCTGCCGTTACGAATACACCGTCTTACGCCAGCATCTGCCTACGGAGTAATCCACCAGTGACGCCGTCAACTTCTGCCTCCCGTCTGGAATCTTCATCCAGTTCTGCTCTCGCTCCGCCTTCTGATCCTCTGATTAAAACCTCTTACCTGCCACGCTCGCCTCCCGCTGTGTTTCTTCTGGGTTCCAGCATCTGGGTTCGAAATTGTTCTGTAGCCATGACAGTAATACTGCATCAGCAAAAGAAAGAGTTTCTGCTTGGAGAAAAATAAGGGACAGAGTAACTGCACGAGTTTCTGATCTTATTTCCAATTACATTGTGATGCAAAATGCTTTTGGAAATACACAACTTCTCCAACTTAAATGAATTAATTCAATTGGTAACAAGTAATTGAGTTAAATTTATTCAACCTAATGTCTTATGTCTATCCAACTCAATAATTGTTTATACAACTCAAATTTACACATCTATCTAACTAAATGTCATATTACTTCAATTCAATTAAATATTTTTCCATCTTAATTTATTGTACTTCTTGAACTGTCATATGTCTAAGTTTGGGCCCGCTGATATTCTCAATTTATAAAACTGAAATGAATGATACAGTGTGGATTTGCAGTATTGACCCTGAATACAGTCATCATAACTGACTTCAGTACTGACAACATTAGGTGCCAAATAAGCTCATGATCCTCTCCCTCCCTCTCTCTCACTCATGGTGCAGAAAGAATTAAACATAACAGGATAAAATAACTTGGCAAGACAGTAAAAA
The DNA here is from genome assembly GCF_053564925.1 of Oryzias latipes. Classification (NCBI taxonomy): domain Eukaryota; kingdom Metazoa; phylum Chordata; class Actinopteri; order Beloniformes; family Adrianichthyidae; genus Oryzias; species Oryzias latipes. Next base: position 15,461,114 of record NC_136240.1, read on the forward strand.
AGCTACAACTAGGAAAAACTAGGGAAAACTAGTAAAATTAGGGAAAGGGAATGGTATCCCACAATTCCTTGTGCTGCAAATCTAACGGCAGTACCAAAATTACACCTACTTGAATTGAATTAATTTGAATGAAAGTAAAATAACTGTCTGATAACTATGTGTTATTTTTAAGTTGACTAAATTAAAAAAAGATTTATCTTAACTGAAGCAAATAATTAAATTAGATCAATTTGAAAAAGTTTATCTTTACAACATGGATATGTGGCCTCATCACCCTCTCACGGTGGAAAAAGTATTATCTGAGCTTCTTCATCCACTAAATTATTTTCAAATGGACACGCCATGCTGCTTTACCTCTCTGAAAACAAACTACCTGTAACCTTCAACTAAACCTGCTCCAGACCAGGTTATGTTCAGAGCATGAGTTGCTGAGAACTAAGCATACCTTCAAACATACCTCCATTTTTGGAACTCACATAACCTGCTTTTTGGAATACCCCCAGGGACTGTGTGAGGCTTGTTAGGTCCTGAACCATTATTTTTCAACAAGCTCCTCCTTGAATCTGAAAGCCGGATATTTTCTAGGAAAACCCAAACCTATGAAAAAGAAAAAACAACATTTGTGTTTTTCTTGAGTGTCCTATATCTCTGTGGCCCCTCAAATGTTATTGTTTGTCCCTCTTTAAAAATGTAATCCTATCCTTATAAGCCAGAATACTTTGTCACTTTAAAAAAGGATGTGCCGAGGTGGCGTTAAATGATATTAAAGAAGCATATGTAAGTGTTTGGCAGTTAGTAACAAGACAAGAAATACCAAAATAATCTTTTTCCATCGTATTTTTGATTTATGTACAGGGAATAAAACCTGCAGACAAAAATACCACCACACTCACAATGCAATTTTGTTTAAACTGCATAGAAATCACACCTTTTGCAATTTTTGTCTTTAGGAAAGTACTTTCGAATTAACTCCAAAAAAGGCAGCCTAAGTACCTTCAGAACACAAAAGCAACAACAGGACATTTTCCCAAAAATAAACTACCGGTAAACAGTTCAGTTAAACCTCCGCAATTATATAGAAAAGCATTCAAAGGCCACTCAAGCCCAACTAAAGTGTTCAAATCAAACAGCAAAATGAAGTAACATTATTGTATATGTTAACCATCAAAAGTGAAATAGATGGAGGATTGTTTACTTTATATTTATAACGTTCTTTTGTTTTTTGCAGCCTACTTTGACATGTAGATGTGGAGGAGCTGGTTTACAACCCTTCTGATTGAAGTTCATTTTTTCCCCTGGGCTAGCCAACCCTGAGAGCTACAGCCCTGCCTGTTATTCTGTTCTCCCTGGACGGTTTGATGCTGAATCCTTAGCTTAGGTGTGTTCAGTCAGTCAGGATGCAGAATCACCTGAGAAAGTTAATGAGGCGCGAGCTGGGCAGGGAGAACTAGAATGCAGGTAGGGCTTGAGGTCCAGTCAAGATTCTTACTGAAAAATTATGATCTTTTTCTTTTTAAAAAACAGCTGAGGTCAAATATTTAAAGGTAGCTAGTCACACCATAGGTCAGAAACATAGACAAGAGCTTTGAATCTTTATGATGCAAAGTGAATCATAAATAAAATGTCAAATGATTTTACCAAAGTTTTAGCTCCACTGTTTACATATTTTAGACTACATTAACTCTCCAACCGTTTATGCAATTAATGTAATTCCAGTGGATTCCAAAGTGGATAAAAGTAGATTTGTGCTGATAAGCAATACTTTACTGTAGTGAAGTGCTTTTGCAATCAATGTAAATCAGCTGATTCTGTTGCAGAAAAAAAAAAGGCTTTTAGTGTCAGAATCAGCTGATTCCCGTCGACTGGCCAAAGAGTTACACATGTGACAGAGTGTGCATCATTTAGATGTCGCCAGCAACAGCTCTGGTGTTAATGGGTTGACTGGCAACCAGTCAACCAGTTTTTTGCAGCAAATATAAACAGGGACATGTTTTAAAAAATTATTTGGCTTTTTCCTTAAGGCAAAACTGGCTGGATGAAGCTCGTCTGCTGGACTTTTATATATGTAGTTGTAGATTTAGATAAGTTAATTCTTCTCTAAGAGTTCTGGTAAATCGCCTGTCCGTCCTGGGGGAGGATCCCTCCTTCATGTGGGCACCCCTGAGGTTTCGTTTTTTCCGGAATCCGTTTTTTTTGGGAGTTTTTCCTTACCGCGAAGGGGGGTCTAAGGGCAGGGATGCCAGTATAGCTTTGTCAGTTTGTTAGTTCATTTTAGTATTTTTCTATTGAACTCTTTGTATTCATGATCCTTTTGAATTCATGTTTTACTTCGAAGCCCATCGAGACGACTGTTGTTGTGATTTTGGGCTATACAAATAAAATTGAATTGAAAACAAAATGAATAAATACTGGACATTAATTGTTTGGAAAACAAAGCTTTTAACCCTTGTGCTATCTTAGATGACCCCACCCTTACTTTGACGTGTTATTCCTACAATGATAAAGGTGGATAAAGGTGGAAAGATTTCATGTAATCCATGGACACCAGTGAAGATCACAAATCATTGAAGAAAAAAGGTTCAGAGCACTGTCTGGTGGGTCTAAATGACCCAACTCCCAATTTTAAAGTGCCAAGGATAGCACAAGGGTTACATGATCAGTCATGAGTTAACATTACATTCACACTTTATAAAGAATTAATAAGGTAGGTATACGTTTAGTTCCTTACTTTCCAACTTATACAGTAGTTCTTTTTTAGCGTGAAGGCAATGTGATTTTTTTTTGTATTTTTTATATGAAATGAATTAAGCAATAAAAGTAAGTGGAGCCTCCAAGAATTTAAACAAAAGGCACTTGTGTGTTCTTTTCCTTTAATATAACCGTTAAGGAAGTTTGAGTTTGTCAGTCTAAAGTTTATAAACTACAGAGACCAATTTGTTGGGAAAAAAAAGCACATTGCTCAAACAAGTCTGCTCTCTAACAGCAGCTGTATCTGATGTAATCCACTGAAATCAACCTACTTCCCCCTTAGGAAGCTTGGCGAGTCAGCATGTGGAACCTGAAATAGAAAAAGCTGCATTTTCAATGAGTGCAAGGTTTGCAATAAAATAAAATGAGAATGAAAAACTAAAGTTCTACTTTGCTGAGAGAAATTTGAAATGTATTTCAGTCAGACAACTCATGCAGTAAAGAACATTTGTTTCCATATTTATGGAGTTAACAAATGATCGATTATATCTTCATTTAGATGATATTGATAGAAAATACCTCGTAGCGCGGGGTCAGTCCAGCCTGCTTCGACAGCCAGGATGCGGAAGTCTATTATGTGGTCGCCGACGGACCGGTTGCGTTGTTTTAGGTTTAACAGCCATCTGGTGGCGTCCTCCTGCTTGCGAGGTTGATCAAAAACTAGTCTGAACTCTCCAATGAAGCGCTCAAAAGGGAGGTGTGTTATTGGGTTAGCGGGTTAGCCGCTAGGAAAGCTTGGGCCCATTGCAGTGCCTTATTCCTTAGGGAATTAACAACCAGGGTTATTTTGCTTTGAGCCGTGTGGTAGTATCAGGGAGCCTGTTGAAACAATATCTGGCATTGAAGTAGGAAAGCTCCACAATTTTCTACATCACCATAAAAAGGCTCAGGCTGAAGGCGATAGTTTTCCGGGTTCGAGGCGGAAGCGGAAGTGACCAGGTTGCCGGAAGGTGGTGAGGGAGCAGTTACTGCGAAACCAGAGAATTGACCCGTTAGTTCTAATAGTGTCTGTGTCATAACATCAAGGCGTCGGAAAAGGTCTCGCTGAGCGGAGGCCATCTGGGAAAGAGCGTCGGCTTGGCGTCCCAGCATAATACCCTGTTGGTTGACGGCAAGGCGAAGTCCTTCCGGGTCAGCTGTGTTGGGGTTATGGCCAGTTCGTTCTGTCATGATCTGATCACGTGACAAACCCAGATGCTGTAACCCGGAAGGAAGAGGCAGGTAAGTGAAATCTTGTAGTGAGATGCGTCGTGGGACTTGATAGAGCGGACTTGAACGAGGCTCAGGATTTTCAGAGTTCAAGGGAGGGACTTGGGTGAGCCGGAACGCTGGAACCGACTTCAGGAAGGTGTAGGAGCGGACAGTCAGCAGGAAGGAGGATAGGCTCGATGATGGCGGCGCCGAGGATCTTAGCTGTGGCGTGGCAGGAGTTCTTGGCGGTGGCGTGGCTGGAGTACTTGGCAGTGGCGTGGCTGGAGTTCTTGAGAGGCGTCAGGCGTGCAGCTTCTGATCGAGAGGATGGAGGACTCTGGTGACATTCGTGGAAGGTAAGACCTGAAGCACAGCAAAACAAGGTGAGCGAAGGAACAAGACAAAGGGGCCAAACGTAGCTCAAAGCAGAGTTAAGCACCATCAGTGTTAACAAACTGGCGAAGAATGCTTGAGGTGAGTCTCCTTAAGAAGCAGGTGAGGCGATGAGATGAGTGGACACAGATGTGAGTCTGGAGCAGATCTGGGAGGGGGAGGAGTCTGACAGGCCACCATGACATTAATGTCTTAATGGAAAACTTCCCTTAACCATAAAAAATTGAGACCACTGGGCCTACATTCAAATGAAGGTTCTGAGTGGGGCTGCTGCTCCCCTACAAATAAGTATTTAGTCTGCTTTATTTTTGAGCATTTTGATTGGAAGGAGACCACAGGAAAACACTTTCACTTCCTGTTTAAGGTTAGTCTGGTAAAAGCCAACAGAGCCAGGCTGGTTTACAACATAACTGCGAGGTAGCATGCAAGTACCAACCCACTTCAATGCATAACAGACAAACTTTACAACAGTTATAGAAAATAACCTCTGGTTCAAAACATCTTTTTCATGATGAGGTTAGATTATCAACCCAGGTTTCTCCTCACATGACCTGCATTTAAATTAGCAAGAATTAAGGGATGGAAAGGATTGCGCCACAGAAAAAAAAGAATAAAAGAACAAACAGTTAAAACCTTCTTATCTTAATTTTTTTAATTTAGGGATTAGCAGGGATTATGAATATTCTGCTTAACTTTCAGCGCAGTGAAAAAGGTCACATCCTGCAGCTATGGGAGAAAACTGGATTATCAAATAGCATCAGAAACTGACATAAAAAACGTTAGCTAAGACTGTACACAAGCCTCTTAAACATTCCTGTAGCAATGGTGGCCACCTCAGTTGCCTGAGTTCATTTCAGCACACATCTGCACAATATCAAAGCACAAGATAAACAATGGAAATATACTGAGAGAGAAAATAGCTACATCTTTAAAAAGAAAATCCCCTAGAAGTCAAACTGATAACAAATCAGTGGACTACAAAGAGAAAAACATGAATTAATAAATAAGCCACAACAATTTCAGTCAGTGAAGTCATGGTAATACAGCAGCAGTATTGATCTTCATTCTATTTACTGAGAAGCTCCTAAAGGTATTACCACTCTGTTCATTTTGTGTGTAAACTGAAACTTGAAAGTGCAGTAAAAACGCACAAATGGCTCACAAGCACTGCAGATCAATAGGATGTGAGTATTTAAACAGCTCTTTGAAAAGTCCAGATCTGTAGACCCATAATGAAATAAAAGAATTACAGTCTCTTTTCATCATGTGTCCAGATTTAGACTTTATTGTATTAACGAAGAGAAAAAAGCACAGAGCTCATGATCGAGAGATTACAACTGTCTTCTGTATTGAATCATGCAAAGTTATAAACAAGAGTCAGAGGTTTAATGGAGATGAATTACATCAAGTCATGGGGTACATAGCGCTGTCAACATGAATAGCAATCGCACAACTCTTCCGAGGACACAGTTTATCGTTTTACATAAAGTCCCTTTTGCTTTGCTGATTTTATGAACACTTCATGGCCTGTGAATGTAAACAACATCAGCTGCAAAAAAAGAACTCCTGCCACGTCACAGCTAAGCAAAATCCTTTTTAAATGTGCTGCATTGAAGAAAAGCTTTATATTATAAAGATAAAAAGAAACACTCTTGTGTGCCAGCAAAAATAGACAACTGAAGATCGATATGTTTATTACAAACCTTGGTACTTATTAAAAAAGTAACAAGTCTCCCTAATCTACCAGTTTTTTTATGTCACAATTGATATTGAGGCTACAAACCTTCCTCATAATTCAAAAACAATCTTTAGGGAAGAATACCCTTACCTTAACTGCTTAAGCACTGCTTCGAAACCCAAATCAGTATTCATGTTGTCCATGAACGAGTGAGCACATCTGTTTGAATCTTTGGCTAGCAGAAGGTTTTGCCCCTTCTGGGATCAGGAAGGGTTCCATGTCTTACTCTTCAACAGAGGGATCTGTTCACCTGAAAAGGCACTGTAGCGGAGGACAATACCAGGACACCAACACTTTTATGCCTTTTTTGTGTTATTTGTGGAATGCAAAGGAACAAGTACCTGAAGTTTGAACAAAAATAATTTTTTTAAAACCTCTTAAATATTAAAGATCGTGTTTTTGGTGTTTTTAACATGTGTGACATTTTTCTGATGATGGAAAGATATAAAGAAAATTAAGCTTAAAATTGTATTTGCATTTATGGCGTAAAAATACGCTGGGCGGGCCACAAGCTCGAGCTCCCTGCTCCAAGCTTTGAGCTACAGAAGATAAGGGGGAGCAGGGTTTCTCCACATCAATAGCCTCACCCACAACTCAGGGACAAATTTCTGATAAATCTACTTCGTGTGCTAGAAAATGACACGTTTTTTATTATAGTTAAAAATAGCATCTTAATTAAAAGACCACTGGGAACTTCTTTAAAATAGATCAAGAAATAATCTAAGTGGGTCTTTCTAAGGAAGTATTATTATTATTATTTTGTGATTTTTTTGTGTGTGTGTGTGTGAAATAGAATCTACAAAGATCCTGATTTGGAAACAGGACAAATTGTATGACTGAGTAGCTTATTTCTTAATAGGGGCAGAATATATGTTTTATTGGTTTCTATTGTGTCTTTTTTTATTGCATTCTGTTTATTGCCAATGTAATGCAGTTTGCTTGTTAACGTAGAGCAAAAATTATTTTGTTCTCTAAATACAAAATAAATCATCTGCCCAAAGTTTTTTATAAGTGTCAAACATATGTTTGCAATGCATTTAAATCCCCTCAACTGTAAACCAGGGCTGATCATTCCTGGTCCATTAAAATCTACCACCCTGCCTATTTTCCAGCTCTCTATGTGCTGCTTGCTGCTGATTACCTGGACCAGGGATGTTCAATCAATCAGAATGTGGAGACATCTGATTAAGCTAATCAGCAGCTAGCAGAGCTTTAAGATCTGGAAAACATGGTGATAGATCTCGAGGACCAAGAATGAGCAGCCCTGCACCACTTCTCCAAACTTTCAGCTACTTCCGCCTCCAGGGTGCAGGTTAGGTTGAGGGTGGATGAAGTGCTATGAATAAGCGCTTGTCCATTTTAATTCAGGCTGTCACAGCTGTCCACTCGCAGCACAGAGAGTAGCATACTGTGCTGTTTAGTCTCAGTGACTCTTTGCTTGGGGTTGTACCATAGAGCCCCGGGGTCATGTTCTGCAAAATACCAGTTATGTAAGACACTTCCACACATCCACAACAGTACACAAACATAAAACACAAAACTAGAATTTATGCTTGTAGCATCCAGTCCTCTAACAATTTATGATTTTTTCCCACTGTGCACTGCATGTGGTGGCAAAACATTTTTTTTCAATTAGATTGATAAATAAGTCAGATTACTCTGATAGGTCAGTGACAAACAGGGCAGTTAATGCTTACTGCACAGTCGCTCCTTGCTTTTAAAGATGATTCGGAATTTGTTTGTGTATTTCCTCAACTGTCTGAATGTTTCAATTCCCAAATTGGCTTCTAGAAATGTCTCAGCTTGTTGCACAATACTGCATAGAAAAAGCAAGAATTCATGACAATTTATCCAGTCCACATGCTTGTTATACCAGTTGTGTTTGAAAGGTGGCCCATATGCTGCAAAATGCAAAATGTAAAACATAATTTCCAAACTGCTTGCTGACACATAAAAATACTGCTAACCATACCTAATCTTAGTTTTCTAATCGCTGCTCATCTTTTCTAGATTCATGAATTTTACACCATTTAAATTTGTTGAATTTTTATGAGGGCTACAGGCCAGATTAACATTAACCATGGGCCACTGGCCACCCTTTGGACATGCCTGCTCTGAATCATTTAGCAATTAGATTAATGCGAACAGAACTAAAGTTCCCAACCTCGAAACCCATGCCTCATATTAGTCAAAAAACAAACACCACGTCACAGTTGAAAATGAAAACAGCGTCTAGTCAGCGGCCCTGCAGCAGCTAAAGCACACTCGTTTTTTAATTACATAAATGGGCAGGAAATCTTTCTGGTTAGAGACAGACAGAAAAGGTAGAAAGGTTGAGAGAATCTGCTTGATTTCCAAAATAAAAATGTCTTTGCAGACTCTGCCCATTATCTTCAAGTAAATTAGTGAAACACTCAAGTCCTGCTAAATGAACCGTACAATTTACATCATGCCCATTGAGATTTTAAGTGCAAATACTTCAGTCTCAATGAACGCAACCTCAACCTATAAGGGTTATGTCGTTCTTTAATTATGGCTATGTAAATATATATTTTGTAGGTGTCCAGTTCCTTTTCGTGTCGGTGTATTTGGCAGTTGCAGAAGTTGAAAATGTAATTTTTGTGCTCTTTTGTCTGTACATTTTCTAAAAATTTCCCAGATTTTTTAACCCTTGTGCTATCTTAGATGACCCCGCCCTTACATTGACGTGTTATTCCTACCATAACAAAGGTGGATAAAGGTGGAAAGATTTAATGTAATCCATGGACACCAGTGAAGATCACAAATCATTGAAGAAAAAAGGTTCAGCGCACTGTCTAGTGGGTCTAGATCAGAGTTTTTCAACCAGTGTGCCGCGGCACACTAGTGTGCCGTGGGAGATGGTCAAGTGTGCCGTGAGAAATTGCCCTCATTAACTGATCTAAAAGCAATTATTACCATCTCCAGGAAATCAGCTCTTTGTTCATCCAAACAGGCCCTGATAAAACACTGAGAAGTTAAGAATATGAAATATCATAAAATTATTTTTTCTTTGTGTTTATATGATTCTATTAAAGACATTTTGATAAGAATAACGGGATACCGCGATTTAGCTGCAGCTATAACTGTGTAAGGAAAAGTCCCGCCCCTTCAACTGTCTCCACCAATCATTCTTGAAGGCTTAATCACATGTTATCAGTCTGACTAATCAGAAGTGGTTAAAGTATTCACTTCCTTGTTTCGATTTAGCGCAAAAAAGTCTCTCTGTTCTAACAAAAATACCAGCTAAAGCTCGTCGTTAGCGGTGTAGCTTTCCACAGAATCTGGCATCAGACTGGAACAAGTGAACAAAACCATGAAGCTCAAAGACGCTGGTCTTTCTGCGGTGGGCGGATTACGGGCACTACATCTCCCATGATGCAGTAAAGTGACTGTCTTAGCGCACAATGAGTCTCTCCTCTCAACGTCTTAAAACAACGAACACACATCAAACAGTTTTTGAATCTTTTGACTTAATTTTTAATACATCTTTTAGAAAAAACAGCTGCAGCTTCCAGCGTTTTCTGCAACAATTATCACAAAAATGCATGTGAGATTGCAGAGCGGCTGTAGATCAATACAGACTGAGCTTTTTCTTTTTTTTTTCATTTATCTATTTTTTTGGATGCTGGTGAGCCGCGGGATTTTTGTCAAGGTTAAAATGTGCCGTGGCTCAAAAAAGGTTGAAAAACACTGGTCTAGATGACCCAACTCCCAACGTTAAAATGCCTAGGATAGCACAAGGGTTAAAAAGGTGTAATCACTTCCTGGTGATCAGAGTACTTTATGTGTAGGCTGTAGCTAACTGGACAAACAGAACCTAAACAGATCGCTCGAACTTATATCTGCTATATGACTACATTCAGTATGACAGAGACTTCCAGAAGAAGTAAACATTCTTTGCTTATGATGCCTGTCATGACCACGTACAGTGCATTTGGAGCCCCCTTCAGTGTGTGAATGTGTGCGAGAATGCTGTGACTGTAAAGCACTTTGGGCCTTCGAAGAAGGTAGAAAAGCTCTGTACAAGTATACGCCATTTACCGTTTTGGTCTTCAAAGGGAAATTATAAAACACTGTTTGAGCTTTAAATTGAATTTTTGACAATTTTTTTTCAAATGAACAAATCCTTAGAAGAGTTTGGCTGTGTAAAGTTCTGATGACTATTGACTATTAAAGCACTTTACTTTGATAAGAACAAACAAAGCCTGAAAAGGACAAGACAGCTGCAGTTGATTTGTTTTCAATACAGTGTGTGAAGTTAAAAATGATTGCAAAAAAAGATCTGTAAAAGGACACAAAGGTGTCACTGAGCCATTTCCAGCTACAGCATTTTCCTTGTGGCTCACATTCATGAAAAGATGTCAGGAAGACCAGGATGTGACATGGTTTCATTACATTTAGTTGTTTTTGTCTCAAGCTGATGTTGATCTTCTTCCTCGCCCATTTCAAGAAACATGCTGCAGCTCTTGTCAGCTCTTAAGAAAACAGGGTAGCATTCTTCTTTATTGATTTGATGATTCCCAGAAGTTCCTATGCCTGAAGTTTTGTGAAGAAGGCAAAAAAACAGAGTAGCTTAAAAGTAACAAACCTGTTTCTTGCAAACTGAGGTTAAACTAATCAGAGAGAAAAAAAACACGTGACATGAAGAATTATGGTGAACAGCATATGATCAGCGTTTCAGAGTAAAACATTTCACTGTTGTTATGATGGTCAAGATAAAAGATTATTTTTGAAGATATGGTAAGATAAGGTATGGATACTTTATAGTGCTTTTCTATCTTGATTTTATGCCCAGTTTGCTTTCGCAATGCGTCTTAAAGCCACCAATTTTAATGAAACTTTTATCCAAATGTCCATATGTGCGCATTTCAGGCTTCTGTATTCAAAACTCTTGTGTTCACGCATCACTATGCAAGTTTTTAAGACAGTTTTTAGTCCTAAATAGCTTCTAGGTACAAAACATGTGGCCAATAAAGGCGCGTTGAAAGTTCAACCAGCTGAATTTTGACCAATCAGGGACGTGTGGATGGCATTCGTTTTAATTCATGGATGTGTCAACTGTTTGAATATTGATTATGAAGGAGAAATTAATAACTGCGGTTTAGGTGGAATTATATGACACCAAGTCTTTAATTTATCGGAATCGAGCAGTGAAAGAAAAAGCCTGAAGAAAGGTTAGCAAGATAAGCACTGTTTCAACATTGAGCCTCTTCTGGCTGTAGATACATGCACTAGAACTGGATAGTGACAGTCCAGTGTGAACACTGTATGCCAAAAGCGCATTCCCCCCTTTCCCCACCAGCACACACATTTGCACACTAATAGCGGCGCCCGCAGTCGAACACTGACACTAACCTCTAACCACCAGGACTAATATGGGTTTCAGTGTTTTTTTCCAAGAAACCTTTGATACAAGGGCCGGCAAAGCAGGAACTGATTATGCAATCTTCCAATCAGAGGTTGACCGCTCTATCACGGCTGCCCCACATGACATGACAGCTGCTTCAGACGTTGGTTAATGCCTCTCTATCAAAGATTTCATAAATTGGTTGGACTAGAACACTCCAATGATTTATACTGTCAATTGGGTGGCAATTAAGGAGAAGTTAGCGCATTAGAGTCACAAAAGCCCTGGTTTGAATTCATGCTGCTTGCAGGCCTTCCATTTCTTAAAATTCACAACACAATTTATGTGTGGATATTTTGCAATGTTTGTTACCAATAAGCCTTCATTAGTGGCTTTAACTCTTTCAGTCAAACATAATTAGGAGCTCTCAACTGCAACCGTTCTATTTTTGTAGCATTGATCTCTTTACATTCTTGGCAAATATGTCAGTTTTAATGTCTTAGGTTCTTTCCAAATTAAGTTTCTTCCTAATATTTAGGAATTTTTTTTGCCTAAAAACTATTTGTAAAACATTTTAATTAAAAATAGTCAATATCATAAGCTTCATTGATCTTTTTTTTTAATTAGTTTTTAGATTTTTTCTGAGATCTCTGAAGCTACATAAAAAAAAAGGAATTTGGAAAACCAAGTTACAAGAAAATATCCTCAGGTCCTCACTAATTTGCACATATTTGTGGAGTCTTTTGAAGTGCCCCCTTTTCTATTTTGGGTGGAAACCAGGACACCTCATTAGACACAGCTGGAGTATCTTTGGAGGAGCATGCTCCTGTGGTCTGACTGCTGCTGAAAAAACTCGTTCATCACTCCTATAAATACTTAAAGCTGGTATATATTTACCTTCATGGAGACAGGCTGTTCGTTTAATATCTGATGTACTTACTGCAACCCAGTTTGTCCTGAGACCACCCGCCACCTGCGTGCTGCTTCCACGTGACTCAAGATGGAGGAAAGGTGAAGTAAGTGGGCGACAGTGGCTCAGGTGGTTGAGCGGGTCGTCCAATGACTGAAGGGTTGGCGGTTCGATCCCCGCTCCCACCAGCCAAAAATGTCGTTGTGTCCTTGGGCAAGACACTTCACCCTCCTTGCCTCCAGTGTGGCTCCACTGGTGTGTGAATTTGCATGAATGATCCCGGTGATGGTCAGAGGGGCCGTAGGCGCGAAATGGCAGCCACGCCTCTGTCAGTCTGCCCCAGGGCAGCTGTGGCTACAACCGTAGCTTACCGTCACCAAGTATAAATGAGGAGTGAATGAATAATGGACACAATGTAAGCGCTTTGAGTGTCTTGAAAAGCGCAGATAAATCCAATCCATTATTATTATTAAGTAGGAGGACAGTCCTCTCCTGGAAACCCATATTTGGACTCGTCATTATGTGCATGCAAGTTTTTACATCTCAATACATTGTTTTATGAATCTATCAAATTAAAATGGTATAATTAATAATAGTCTTATTTTATGTTTTTTATGCACACTTTGCAACCAGATATATAGTATGTAGTTGATGGCATCCTCACAAACGGAAGCAAAGGGGCCCCTGAAGTGGAACAACAACAACAGAGAGAGGAAACATCTGTAGAGAGGGTCAGCACACAAAGCAGAATTTCCGCTCATGAAGGATGACTCACAAAAAGCTGCTTTTTTTCCTTTGCTTGGCAGAGACTGGACAGCCAAAGAAAACTTAAAAAAAATTTTTTTTTTACCTTAATCAACGCTTCCGCTACAGATGTACACAAAGAGGGCTTCCTTTACCGAGATAATAAATTACATTTCCCAACACAATTTCAGCAAGTCCCGAGAACTAAAAGAGACACAAAACAAAAGATACAGATAACTCGGCAAACAAGCACGACATCAAAATATTCTGAGGATGTTTGGCATGAAGAAAGATGCTGGGGTTAATTATCACATACAACCACTTGAGACTACAACAGGGAGAAAGCACTAAATATGAGATCTCTTTTTAATCATGTTTTTATTTTCTATCAGAGGCTGTATTTAGGAGTTGGATGACTCAATTTGCTGCGTGTAGGACTGGCGCATGCAGTGGCGTTTTTTCCTATGGGCAATGTGGGTGGTTGCGAGCAATCTTAGGTGGCACAGAAGCACCTAAAAAAAGTTTTTAAAAAAAACCTTGCCATTACACCCCCCCCCCCCCCCCCCCGCAATTTTTCTAGACTAAACTGCCCATTTACATGTAGAGTTAATGAATTTCAATGGGACACCCCCACTATCGCTTCAACTTGCTGCTATAATTAAAGTATTTTTCGCTCTCTGCAAATGATGTGAACAGGTGGAGAGGAAAAGCAGGTAGAGAGGCGGGGAGGGGGCTTGTATTTTGTATTTGCATTTTGTATTTATTTATTTAAGGGACAATGCAAACAACAAACAGTGCAGTGTGGAGTGCCGTAAAAATAGCGATACACTGTAAATATGCAGGATTGTAGCCTAGGCTAATTTCCATCCTCTGTCCCGGTCTGACCATTGTCACTGTCTGGCATTGTCACTAAAGTTAGAGTGCAAGTTTGGTTTTCCAGCAGCCATGTTCTTAATTGTTTTGAGAATGATGGAGAGCTCTCGAATGCTCTTTGGGATTGTGTTACAGGTTTGAGAGGCTCGAAAGGAGAAAAAGTCTGTCCAAAGCTGCTTTTTTTGGGGAGGAATAATGGAGTCACCTCTTGAACTTGCTCTGGTGCTTCTGTTTTGTCTTTTTTTGGACAAAGTCCTGAAGTGGGGGAGGAACCAGACTATGAAGGATTTTATAGACCAGAATGCAATCTGCATGTTGAATCATATTGTCGAAGCTCAGTAGATTGTGTTTCTGAAGTATTTCACAATTATGGTGGCTTTTAGGCTTTTTGTCCAAAGTTTTCAGAGCTTGTTTGTGAACAGTTTGTGGAGGTTTCAGAATGGTTCTGCACGCTGGTCATACAGTAGGTCATTTGTGACACAATCAATGCCTTATAGTACAGCTTAGCAGCTTCCAGAGTAAGTTGTTTGTTATGTGTCTAAAATTTGATAAATTTAATTTAATTGAGTTAACAACCTTAGACTTATACTCACCGCTTAACATTCCAGACCACACAAACAAACATCGTAAAGGTAAAGGCTATAGACCCATCTTTAAGCAGCTTGAAGTTCCTGTGACAACAGTGGCACATATTATTCAGAAGTTTAAGACCCTTGGGACAGTAGTCAACCTCCCTGGACGTGGCCGGAAGAGGAAAATTGATGACAAATTGTGGAGACGGATAGTTGGAACTGTATCGAGAGAGCCCAGAACAACCTCCAAAGACATTAAAGGTGAACTCCTAGATCAAGGTACATCAGTGTCAGATCGCACCATTCGTCCTTGTTTGAGCCAGAGTGGACTTCATGGGAGACGACCAAGGAGGACACCACTGTTGAAATGAAATCATAAAAAAGCCAGACTGGAATTTGCAAAAATGCATGTTGACAAGCCACAAAGCTTCTGGGAGAATGTCCTTTGGATAGATGTGACAAAACTGGAGCTTTTTGGTAAGGTACATCAGCTCTATGATCGTAGACTCAAAAATGAAGCATACAACAAAAAGAACACTGTCCCTACTGTGAGACATGGAGGAGGCTCAGTTCTGTTTGGGGGCTGCTTTGCTGCATCTGGAACAGGGTGTCTTGAAATTGTGCAAGGTAAAATGAAATCTCCAGATTATCAAGGCAATCTGGATAGAAATGTACTGCCTAGTGTCAGAAAGCTTGGTCTCAGTCGCAGGTCAAGGGTCTTCCAACAGGACAACGATCCAAAACACACAGCCAAAAAACCCCAAGAATGGCTAAGAGAAAAGCGTTGGACTATTCTGAAGTGGCCGTCTATGAGCCCAGATCTGAATCCCATTGAACATCTATGGAAGGAGCTGAAACATGCCATTTGGAGAAGACACTTGTCAAACCTGAGACAACTGGAGCAGTTTGCTCATGAGGAGTGGGCCAGAATACCAGTGATTGCCTCCAAAGATTGTGCAACAAAATATTAAGTTATGGGTACCATCATTTTTGTCCAGCCCTATTTCATTAGTTTGATTTTTAAATAATTCTGTAAATCAAAAACTCAAAAGTAATGGCTGATATTGATAATTTAATTTTCAGGAAATTTTTATTTATTGTTACTTTTGAATGTTTCAAGTCATTTCAGTGAGAATTGTGGGCTTTCTTTCTTTAACTGAGGGGTACCAACAATTTTGTCCACCACTCTATGTATCAACTAAGGAGCAAGTCTGGATCTCCCTGTGCCGGTCCCCAGCCCGGATAAAATATAGGGTGTTTTCAGGAAGGGCATTCGACATAGAAATGTCTGCCAAACCATGTGTGCGAATTGGTGAAAGCTAATTTACTGTGGCGACCTCTGAAGGGATTTGCAGAAAAGTGAACAACATTGTGTTTATCAAACACTTTGTGTTTAATGTGTTTACCAAAAAATTAAGTTGATTAGTTGATTTAAAAGGTTAAAAGAAGAACATATTTTCATAATAGAGCTAGCTTAAAAAAGGCGTTTATTCCAACTCGGTTAGATACCTTTAGAGTTTTAGACCACATCTTGATAAAACCATTTTTCTCTTCAGAAAACCTGCATTGCTCTGCACACAAACTATCTCTGTGGGGGCAGCCATGGCTTTAGCACTCACACGTGCACACACATACACAAAACACACACAGCATCAGCAAGTCTTGCAAGGTGAAAACAGTAATAACAATGATGTTTCTGCCAAACAAAAGGCACTGTAGAAAAAAAAATGTTGCATTAATCAGCACCATGCGACTGTTTTTCCATGGATGCAGACTAACCAGACATTCTGGAGTGTCCTTGAATCCCACGTTTCCATTGCAAAAATGTAGCAAACAGGCCAAGGTAATAAATACCACCTTTGCCTATTCAGACATTGTACAGTCTGTCAGCCTCTTTAGCTGGCCACACATCTGTGAGAGTTATTGAACGGACGTCACCAGAGTGGTCATCCTCGGGTCAGTTGATGTCAGGCTGCCCCACTTAGCTGCACTATTCATTTTTCTGTCTTTGGCTTGGCCTTAGTGTGACTGCTGAGGGGATGAATGCCCTTAAGGTCAAATGCTATTGAATTTACGGTTCGCACAGCACCACATAGTCATGAGGGTTTTACAAAAAAAGAACCACCAAGCCTCAGTAAAGTGACCTGGAAAATGTCTGAGGGTAACCGCAGATCATCATCAGGGCTGGACAGGAGCAGCTGGAATCAAAACCCTTTCTTTATTTTTTATATGATAACCAACATAATCATTTATTGCTCTCTTTTCATCCCAGTTGAAAACATGATTTGTAATAAAAGAATACAACCTGAATGATTACTATTTAGTTTCTCTAGAAAACAAATGAAAAAAACTGGATAATTTTTTTTTGATTATTTCATTGTTGTTTTTCCATCCCTGGATTGTGACTGATGTTCAGATGAATGTATTTTATCACTACAAAAATAAACTCTAGGTGGATGAAGCTCTAGTTGGATCTTTTATTGGTAAATAGAAAATAGGAAATCCAAACAACCACTTAATAAGCATTTAACTTAACTGAATTAATTTTAAGGTCTTTCAGATGTTCAAAATTAATTTAAAAAAAGTGGAATAATTTAAATTAATATAAATTAAATCAATCCATTAATTAATTTTTAATTGGCATTTCTGTGGGAATATATATGTTTATAATTCTAAAAATGTATATATAATTGTTGCACTTGTTTTTATTACCCAGAAACTATTCCCAATTTCCAATTTACGAAAAAAATATTATTGTTTATAATGGCTAAGAAATTCTTAATGACCTTTCCAGCAGATTGATCTTCTGTGTCATTCAATGAGGTGGGTGTGGTCTAAATGCTCAGTGGCTGATCCCTTTAACAGCTAATCATATTCCAGGGGCAGCTGCTCATATATATTTCAGCATAAATTTTTGAAATGTGATCCAAACAACTAAAAATGTCATCTGCTGGTGGATTGTCTTTATATTTGATTGGCTATAGTAGACGGAACTGCAAGACTTTTGCTTCAATCTGAAATGCCTGTTGACTTCCTCAACCAGCTATGAGTGTTTTAGTAGTTTAGGCCTCTCCCATTTTTATTCATTCACAATCTCCCTCTGCTAAAAAAAAAGGTCATGAGATTTATCAGCAGTTTTGGGAAAAAATAATTTTAAAAAAAGTATTAAAAATGCTCATTATTTGCAGCTTGTGGGGAAAAAAGATTTTTACATTTTTAGAAGCAATTTGTAAGTTTAAAATGCCGTCTTTAGGAATATGAGCAAATGAAAAGTTAAAGCACAAAAGTTAGCAAAATAAGTTAATTTGTGGATGGCTTGTTAAATTATTTTGGTTTGTGGGATTATAATAATTATTCAGCACCATACAGGTCTTCTCAAGTCTGTTCAGGTTCTGGTTTCTGCTGAAACAATTTGACAGAAGTCTCAATTTTTGCCTCAGTTCTTTAGTATATATCTACTATATATCTTTTGGTTATCTGAAGACAAAATTTTACATTGGCTTTTTGAAAATGAAATCTTTTGTTTGGCAAATTTTGTGTCAAAGGCATGGACAATAAGAATGGACACTTTGTATTCTGTTAGACTCTGATTAGGGGGGTTATTGGATTTTTTTTGTGATGGGGATGTATCTTTATGTATTCTGTATTTTGTTTTTCAGTGTCATATAAGCCCGTGTGGGCTGGGCACATTAGTGCATGACACTAAAATAAATCAAATCAATCAATCAATCTACAAAAGTCAAAGCTTGTTTTAAGACAACGTTTTGCTATACTTGTCTAGCTCCGTGCCCTCCCTGTCCTTCTGAGCTGCCGTTCTACCCATTTTCCAGTAATCTCTGCCCCAGACTGCTCATTATCTAGAGTCCTGTGTGCTCTGCCAATAAAGATGTAAGGGTGTACTTCAAAAACAATAGGAGGACCCAGTTGTAAGTCTGAAGAACCTTTTTCTAACCAAAAAATAAAAATAAAAAATAGCAGTTTTTGAATATTGCACCTAACCTTTAAGATAGGTTAGGTGCATAAGATCATTTGTTTTGCCTCGAGATCAGTACTTTTTTGATGAATGATGCAGCAACAAATATTTCCGTTATAACTATTATGTTATTGCTGATGTTTAAACCTTTGGTACTGAAGTAATACACTCAAAGCTATAAAAAACACTTGAGCTTGCTGGTGCTTTTTGAAGTACTCAGAAAGCAGAAAGGGGGCACTTAGTCTCTTATTCAGATTTTTCTATTCATAAAAAAGACGTGCTGTTGTTCCTTTGACATCGAATGTAAAACATGGAAGACAGGAGGTGAGTAGCTGAACACACAGTGATCAAATACAAAAAAAAGGCTATGCAGAAGTCATTACATTCAGACATTTCCACATAAGTTTCTTTTTGTCCACTATAATGGTGGCTGACGGGAGAGCGGACAAAGCAGCACCTTCACTCCCTCATCCCATCCATTCACTGCCATTCCTGTCCTCCATCCCTCCCTCCTGTGGCCTACATTTTCCCATTCAGAGAATGAAAAGCACACGTGAGTTCAGTTTCACGTTACCCCTGCAGAGCTGTGAAAAGCATCCCACACTTCTAGTCTTTGTTTTTCTTCCAAAAATGTTATGATAAACTGCGGAAGTCCTTAATCAAAATCTAGACGATGCAACCTGGAGACCATTTTAAATGAAACATGTAAATTGATAAATGACACTAAGTGATCATTTGGAATTAAGTGTATTTTAATTGTTTTATTGGGGATTTTACAGCAAAACCCATTGTTTTCTTAATAATTTTCAAATTTACAAAGTAAAAGTTCTGTAAAGTAAAAGTAAAAGTTCTGTGGGTCTGTGTGCCCCAGGTCATGCACAATGTGCAGCAGTATGCACATTTGTGATGCACAAAAGCAGGGCCGCATGAATAAACTGTGGACTCTGGTGCTGCTGGTTTTTGAGGTTCCTCGTCCTTATTGGCTTCATCCATATCAAACAGTTCAGAGATTCCAAGATTGTTTTTATTTACAATTTGCTTTTTGCAATCTAGGTTTAGGGAGGAATGATGGTTTAGCTCCAATTCTTTTAATTGAGGTACAAAACGTTTAGGTTGTTTTAGTAAAATTAATAGTTACCTGGATTAAATATTTGAAGCATTCAAAAGTTATTAGCTTTTCTAATATTATTTTAAAGCAATTCTGTCCTAAGTCAGCAGCAGTCCTGGACATGAAGGTCATTCAAGATGTTCCTTCAGCCCAACCAACACATTCATACACACACAATAAAATGAAGCAACAAGAAAGTTATTAATTAATCTGGCACCGAGTTAAATCTAATTTATCTATCCAAAAAGCTGAGTTTTCTTGCATTACAGTATAAAAACATGTCTCTACAGACTTGGAGCCAGTAGAACAATGTTAATCTACCATCAGCGGTTCTGGCAGTGCATACTCTTCCTGGAAGGGGCTGTTCTAACTCGTCTACATCAGCTCATGAGAACGGGAGTTTGTGCTCAGAGCGCATGTATTTAGAGGAATACTCAGAAATGCGTGAACGAATAAGCATAACAACACACTTAAAAGCTCAATAATTTTGATTTTGCATGGTATAGAGGCCCTTAAAGTTGAATGTAGATTCAGGCCTTTGATTGGTCCACTTACATGTCAATTACATCCAGTTAAAGGTTTTCAGCCAAACAGAGCAATCTCATCCCTCCTTCCCCTAACCCCAGAACAAGATCAGTTCTGAGCGATGAAGCTAACTGTGGCCCTGCACACAGGAAGAGGCCATAATAATCACTGGCACATTGCAAAGCAAGTATTTTGCACAAAACAACTGTCAACAAATGTATCGGTAATACTTTTTTCTGTAAACTAGCTTGAATACCCATTGAGATAAAAGTTGTGTTTTTGGTGTTTTTAGCGTGTTCTTGCTCTCCTCCATCATATACCCTCATGATAGAGGACATATAAAAAACTGTAAGATTAAAATTGCATTTCTGAGTATTTCTTTATTCATTCAAATCATATAAAAAATCTGCTTAAAAAACTGCACAATCATAATTATGGCCACACAAGCTGGGCGGTGTTACTCTCTTCAGCTTCAGACAGCTCTAAACACAGACGGGCATTCAGCCATTCTAGGGGTGCAAAGAAAGAGAAGGTATTGGGCACAACCCTAAGGTGTTTAAAAATAGCCGACTTGTGATTTTTTTCATGGCATTTCAGGACATTACAAAAAACATGCAACAGGAAAAAGTGGAAACATTTACTGCATTTGGGAGAAAAAACTGAAAGGATCCATTAAACTAATTGAAGACAGCGATAAAAGGACATCTTTATACTGAAAATGTTTTATGGTTTTCTATTTATCCATGTGAAGATGTATTAGGTAATAAAAAGGAATTGGTATGATAAAGCTCCGTCACTACAGGTGCATTCTGTATGACAAATTCTTTTGAGTTTTCACAGTTTCTAAAATAGATGCAGATTCATTGTTTTTATTTAATCTAATGTTGCTTCTGTGAAATAAGGCAATGAAAACACGGCTTTGATTTTGTCCCTCTTACAAGAGTCTGACAGTTATAATTCTTTATACAGGCAGAAGCGGAGCTCTTTTCTTGAAGAGAAAAGAGTATCTGTTAAACCTTGAAAAACAGTTTCAATAATCACCTTGCATTCAGTTTAGACACTATTCATACAATAGAACATAAATGTTTAAGGTTAATTCCCCTGATAAAAATCTTCTGATTAAAAAATATAGGTTATATAACATGTCTTGACTGAATTTCTACCTTTTTTGGTTCTCAAAAGAACAAAGTTGAAAAACCTAACTTGACCAAACACAGTGATCTGGGCAGCCAAGGCAGTGATCAACTGCAGCAGGATTTTGGGAATGAACAGCTACTTTGCACATAAAAGGAAATAAAAAATCCTTCAGTGAAGGAGCTGGAGTCGCTCTCTGACAGCAAACCATCCATCTATTCTCAGTGTTTGGCCTTTGGCAAATGTAAAACTTGTTTTTTTTTAGGGACCTTCAGACTGTCGGTACTCTTTGAAACTAGGACAAACTGTCAGGGCAGGGTATTCACAGACAGCAAATACTCACAGAACAGCCTGATACTTCTCTGATGCAGAGTACATCTGATAAACTGTGTATTAAAGCATTCTGGTGACTCAACTGTTATATGGTAAGGTCATTCAACTCAGTTTGAGATTGCTGGTTTCTTTTCATAGAAAACGTCATTGTGCATTCTTTACTCTAACTTTAAACACATTTTTCTATCTTAATCCTGCCTAACTCTGATGAGGTGTCTGTCCCATGCACGTCATGCAATCATCCAAACGTGGTAACGCGTTGTTCCATCAGCCGCAGGAAATGCTGCTGGCAGACTTTTAGAGGCAGCACGTTGCCATGAGCGTTGGCCTTCAATGTGGCTGATGGCTTTTGCACGTGGCAGGTAGTCTGCTAGTGGCAATCACCATACAGTGTGAGTAAATGAACAGCTGTGAAGAAAATAGGCTGGAAGCAGATTACAGGACAGCTGCCTCACTGTCATCCCACTGGCTCGCCGCTCTCAAAGCATCTTTTGAGGGACAGACAGCCTGACAATCACAGTTCTGCTTGTCTAAGCCCAACAGTGTACAATGTTCAAAGCAGCAAAAAGCAGTCCTTCACAGACCCATGTGGTGCATTTCAGCCCATTTGCTTGACTCTGACAAAAGCGAAGTTATATGACAAAGTCACAATGATCTGTAATGTCAAACTGGAAATCCTGGATGTTAGAAAAACATGCTTTGTGTGGATAATACACTGTAAAATAAGGTAAATACACATCAGCAGAACTCCATAACTCATAAGTTTAGAGATGTAATGGATTTTATTCAAACGTTTACAACGCTGCTTTATATACCATCATTTGATGGTATATACAAAATGCATGTTAAGGTTGCAGCAAATGACTGTTTAAAAACCCACCCTTGGTACATAAAAGGTAAAAATAAAAAGCTAAAAGTATTTATTCTTTTCACTTATTCTAAATCATTTAGACTTGAAAACTGTCAGAACACAACCGTTGGTCTTTATATCTTCTACAATGACTTGAGTGTCAATGCAACTGTAAATCCTTCTCAATCGAACTTTGAGATAAGTGCAGTTTACAAGTCTTTTTTTTTTTAACCTTCATTTAAAACTAGAAAAGTCTCATTGAGATTACCAAAACTTTTTTTCAAGGGGGTCCTTGCCGAGATAGCAGGACCAACCAATACAAAACATTAAATAACATTACAATTTTAAGACCATTCAAAACATTTACATGTTACAGATCTCATTTCCAAGTCTCTAAGCAAAAGTTTAAACTTGCCTATGTGGACCAGATATATTTACATTTCCAGTCCTTTTGTAAATGTTTCCAAGTTGTGGGGGCCGAGTACAGAAATGCCAGCTTTCCAGCTTCTGTGCAAACACTTGGTACAGTCAATAATGGCTTATAGAGAACAAAGAGTAGTGTCCAGCTGCTCTTGGTTTGATGTATTCACACAAGTGGGGGGGCACGGCAAGATGCAAAATCCTCGTAGATAAACATACCAATGAATATATCTACGGTTCTGCAGTGCCGACCATCCCACATGTTTTTTTATGACACAAGCGCAGGGCTTCCATAATTTCTGTCTTTAGTTGCTTTGCCCCGCCCACGTAATTCCTGACCAATGAGTGAAGAGATTTTTATTCAAGTGGTTTTGTTTACTAGCTTTGGTTCGAATCAGGAAAGACCAATTGATGGTAGTTTGAACACAGATTAAACGCAAGGTTCAGATCAAAAGAGCAAATAAGGCGGACTGAGTCTGGAACAAACGTTTTTTCCAGTCTGAATACACTCTTAGTTTTACCATGAAGTCTTGCAATATTCCTATAATGTTTAATAAAAATCAAAAGTTTCAACCGTCTGGTTGTCAAACATGTAATATTTCCATTTTGCTATCAGCAACAACATCTAAAACCTTTTGGGCCGGCTGATGCTC
Organism: Oryzias latipes; assembly: GCF_053564925.1. Classification (NCBI taxonomy): domain Eukaryota; kingdom Metazoa; phylum Chordata; class Actinopteri; order Beloniformes; family Adrianichthyidae; genus Oryzias; species Oryzias latipes. Next base: position 15,484,647 of record NC_136240.1, read on the forward strand.
TTCTGTAAAATCTTCAACATTCAGACTACAACTTCAGTTACAAACTTGTGTTTTTATTCAGTAAAAAGGTTTTAGGAAGTTTTTCCAGTTACAGTATAGTTATAATAAGACAAAATATCACATATTTAAAAAAAAAAAAAATTGTAGTGTAGTATAATGACAACTGGCTTACTGAAAGTTGTCTTAAAATGCAAATGAGCACATTTAAAGGATTTAGAAACCCTGCTTTATGCAGATGGTTCTGTGCAGATTTGTCTCACATCTGAAATCTTCATAGTGGGAGCACCCATCACCTTCCAGACTGCTGAAATCTCTCAAGTCATATAAAACATAAAAGTAGACGTGGCCTGCGGGTGTTAGAAGTTCTATCAGTGTGGGCCAGGCTACCACTGACAAAGATTCTACCTCTAAAGAGCTCCACAACTTAAAAATGAGCTTTATTAAGGTGGAATGACTTGGATTGCTTGGAGCTGTAATGCACATAAAATTGAGCCATTTCTGATTAACTTATCAGAACACTATTAATTTTTTTTCTCCAAAAGTTAAAATGCATTTAAGCAAAGATCAAAGCTTCACTCCCAACCTATAAAAGTACTTTCCCATCGGTCTGTCATGACATTGAAATAATCTGTAAAGTTGGCACAAATTTTCTATGTTTGACTTTGCTGATCATAGGACATTAAACAATCTTGATGGTCAATGTTATTTAGGATCTGTTTGTAACTATTTTTACTGCAACTATAAGGAAAATATTGGGTGCAAAATGTATTCTATAAAATTAAAAAGTACCAGCAATTTGACCCCCAGAATAAGAAAAAGCACGTAACAAATTACAACTTTTTTAACCGTTAGAACAAAAAAGTTCAAAGCATAAATGCACATCCCAAAACTGTGCATACAACCCATAATTGCACATAAGATACTGTTTACTGTTTTTGTTTTTTGGATGACCTGAATTTGTTTAAAACTTTTTGGTAAAATAATGTTAATTTTTCTAAATTAGGAGAATATGTCATTGAAATCTGGATTTGCAAACAAATCCGATCTAACAGAGCCAGTGTTTAACAACAGATTGGAAAATGTTCATATATATCAGTTTTACCTACATCTTCTGTGTGTCTGGTGAAATTTCCAGCATTGCAGGAGTTATTATCTCTAGGTAGCGCTCCAAACAACAGCAGCATAGATAATCAGCTGCTGAGCCTAAAGGTCTATGGAAACGAGGATAAATGTAAATCTCACAGTGGCCTTTAACTGGAGGCATCATTGCAAAGATGAGCTCTTTATCCCTCCGAGTATACAGTTTGACTCCAGGGCCATAAGATCACAGTAACAAAAGCAAGGCGTCACTTTATGAAACCAGTGATGAGTAATAACCGATATGCTAATCGCCTCGGTGAACGTGATCGTACACCTGCAGCCGTGCAGGTTTACATGTGAAGATGGCTGCCTCTGACACATTTATCGCAGGCTTTTGTTGGCTGGCCTTTTTTGGAATAATTTACATAAAAAGGTCAGTTGACACATTAAAGCATGAATTCCTGATATTGAATCAACTTTTCCAAGTGATAACATGATGATATTGAAACTGCAGGAGCACAAAGTGTCAACAAACAACCCAAAAGAAAAGGGTTAGTAGAGTCTGAGTCTGCATCCAATGAGAGCATTTGAAATGGTTTATAATATAGTCTGTGCACCTGTCAAAAAACATTAAGGCAGTGTCAAGTCCAAGACTATAGCTTAAAACACATGGTAATGCGCTGCCATGACAGTTGACCTCTGATCAGAAGAATGCAGGTTTAATTCTGCCTTGCCTGCTAATGCATCAAAGAGCCCTTAGGCAAGACACTGAACCCCACCCTGCCCCTGGTGGAAGGTCGGCGCCAGCTCCCGGCAGCGGAGCCGCCATCTGTGTGAGAATCTTTGTGTGTGTGGGACTGTGACCGTAAAGCGCCCTTCGAGGAAGGTAGAAAAAGCCTATACAGGTATATGCCATTTACATATTATAGCTTGTTATTTATGAGGAAAAAAAGGAAAAAAACAAAACAAAAATATGACCCTAAAATTTATAAATTAAAGTAATCCATTAAATCAACTGCCCATATGATTCAGACTGTTCACTATATTCTACTGAAGAGAAAGTAAATTAATTCATATCGTATTTCAAGTGTTTTTAGAATGTTCTTGCGGCATTTCTCTCATGATGGAGGACATTTATTAGTAAAATTAAGATTAAAATTGTATGTCTGAGTGTTTCTTTATGCAAATTGTTGGCAATAAGAAGCAGAAATAAAAATGCCTTTTGAAAAAGCTTGGATAACTGCAATATTGCTTGCCATTTTTGTTGTACTGCTAATGTTATCTTGGGGCTTTGAGAGGGGCTGTAAGCAAGCAAGAGAGCTTGAAAAAGGGATGATGGGAATTCAGGACAGGCTTACAGTGCACTAAGGGTCCCATCCACAACTCCGAAGCAAATTTCTAATCAACTCCTGCTGCTCTGCAGAAACTGTCCCAGAAAACACAGTTTTTTTGGCTAATTAAAAGACCACTCGGAATGCTTAAAATATTCAGCTAAAGAGATTTGATGGGGATCTTTAACAGTACATATTTAATTTAAAATATAGTTATTCGAGAGCCTCTGATGTTTAACTGTTGTTTCTTGCTAGTGAAGAGCGTATGTTTAAAGTTGCATTTGTTTCCTTATGTTTTAGACACTTCCCCTCTGCCAAGTTCATTATCACACAAGTTAGATGACAAAGGACACCTTTTTGATGTTAAGTATTCAAACGCTGACAGTAGGTACTTGTTATAATCCCTATTAAACCAAATGCACTTTGAGCAGACTAAACACAGCAGGAATTAATCTCCTGGCTTTGCTTTAAAAAAACACAACAAACAAGTAAATAAAGGCGAAAATACAGAAACGTACAAAAGCAAACAAGTTTAACCACTTACACTAATGCCTTTTTTTTGTCTATATACACTCTAGAAGGGTTGTTGTGATTTCATGTTCCCACCTAACAAATTGTATTTTATATAACAACCTTAATCGTTGTTGCTTTTTTTTTTTAAAGTTCAGCGTTTTGTTTTTAGTTGCTTGTCAGGTCTTATGTACCTACCCTTCCAGCCTCTGTCACATCTGTTTCTCACAAACCTGCTCCATCATATTTTTCACAGATACCACCTTTATTGCACCTGTACTCCATCCATCCATCTTCAGATCTTACTTTCTCCATCTTCAGAACTCGGGGTCACAGGTTTGCTGGAGCCAACCCAGCTGTTGGGTTTAGGTGGGGTACATCCTGAACAGGTAAGTCTGTTGCCCGGGTCACACACTCGCACGCACACCTTAGGGGGATTTAGAGACTCCGATTATGGAGCTTGTCTTTGGACAGTGGGAGGAAGCCGCCTGAAGAAACTCCACACAGAAAGATGCCAGTCAGGATTTGAACCGGTGCTTTCTCAATGTGAGAAGAGAGTGCTAACTTCAGCGCCACCTTGCAGCCTAAGTCTTTGTCCATTACAGATTTTTAAAGAGACCCCAGCTCGTTTTTGATTCTCCTCCTCCACAATGCTTGTTTGTACACGGGCCCTTCCTCACACCTCTCCTCCTCTCCAAACCCCAGAACAAAACAAAGTGGAATAAAACATGAATTACCTTTCCATCTTTAACAGCTATTAAGTAGGAAATAAAATTAAGCAAAAAATAAATAAATAAATAAATAAATAAAACAACCATCAGAATACATAGGTTATTTTAGAACAGCTCCCTTTATCTCTTGCAGCTTTTTAATGTTGCTGTCATTATTAGTCAGCAATGTAAAGGTATGTTTTTTTACTTTTGACATCCAGTATCAGCCCTTTTTCATTGGTGGTTTCATTCATCCTGAAAGTACAGGTACACACTTACCTCACTATATCAGTCACTTAATTTAAAAGTACAGTGTTTTTGTTTGAAGTCTAGCAATAATTTGCAGAAAGAAAAGTTGGGATTGCGTTTATTTATTGCTTTTAATCGAAATTAGTGAGGAGGATGGGTGTATACTTCTTCTTTTTGTTTTTCAGTTACGTCAAGATCGAATAGTGTAATGGATGGTTTATATTAAATTAAAAATGATTAGAAGAGAAGAGTAGTTACTCCCCTACTTCAGAACACCCACAGCTAAGAGAAAATTCCGATTAGTGATTAGTGATAGTATTGCAGTCCGAGATATAATTGCATCATATCTAGAACTACAATCAGTCACTTTATTAATATTCAAGTTAACAGGCATCTTTTGTTAAAATAGGGAGAAGTGATTGTATGTTATAGTGGTGCTTAAAGATTCAAGTTTAAAACATTGACCTTTCTGGAAACTTTCTGGAGAATTGATTAGAAAACATTTGTGGTGTATAGTTGATGATAGTTTGCTCCAGGTCATTGAAGGGGTTATTCTCATTAGTCATCCACCTTGTTGATTCTAATATAGTTGAGGATTGATAAAAACTTCCCCTCCCTCACTCATCTGTGGAAAATCAGACAATTCTGTGGAATCTCGATTTAAACAACAATAGCTGAGGACACCATAGAACAAAAACATGTTGTTCATTGTTGGGAAAATGTCTTGTGTGGATGAGTTTCATCTGTGGTGTGTTAGTCTTGGCTGAAACTTGTCAAATTATTCAAAGCTAAGCGTTAAATAAAAACACCATGACAATTATTGTCAACCGAAACGTTTTAAGTTACAGGACAACAGCCTGAAGGCAAAAAAAAGGACTCAAGTTAAAAGAGAAGACGCATTCTGTGATATGAAAGAGAAAAGGATTGAAAAAACTTTTTTTTAACTGGTGGAGTGGATGAGATGAAAATTAATCTGTAAAATAAGAGTAAAAAAAACAATTCAGCTAGAAATCTGAGTGACAGCTGCAGCCCAGAAAGTCTGGTAATGATTTTTCCTGCTGAGGAACGATTGAAGAGGCTTGAGTTCATTCAGTTTGACGCATCATTTTGCTGATTTTTTATTTTTTTTTATTTTTCCTGTGCGTTATGTAATGTTGTTTGTGTAATATTAGCTAACACCCCAGGCAAGGCCACACTCAGGGAGAGACCTTTTGTTTTCTGGTTTTTAAAGGGATTTTCTACGTATATGCTGAGTTATACTCCCGACTGGCCCTCATGTCCTTGAACAATACAGAGAAAACATCATTTCCTCCTACCAGGCTCCTCTCTGGATTACAATAGACCAAAGAACTCTGATGAACTGCTTTCCAACAAGCCTTGATCAATGTCTTCATATCCTGTGTCTGTAACATACAATAGCAGGAATCTGCTCCATTTGGAGCTCAGCTGTGCGGATATATATTTTAACCTAGAATATCCAAAGAGTCTGTTGGGACCCAAGTAGACCCTCCTACATAGACGGAGCATCACATCTCAGTGTTGGACGTCAGAACTGTTCATCCTCAAAACTTACATCCATAGCGGAAATGACTTGTAGAAGTCTCTGGCACTTCTTTTTACTTGGCTTTGTTTGAGCAACTTCAGAGGGTCATTGATTCTACGGAAATTCTGAGAAAGAAACAATGCGACTCCGTTCTAGGAAGTTTAAAAACTGAAGAAAGACAAGGTGACCTTTATGCTTGATGAATTCAAACTTGAGCCTTTAAAAATTAAATCATCTTTGCAAAAGCAACTACATTCCTTCTACTTGCAGGATAAGTCATTTCATGAAGATCAAAGATTATTATGCCTTTAACATCAGAGATTTCACCAGTGACACCTAATATTCAACACACTAACGTAAAGTGTTGCATAAAGGCACAAAGTCGCGTTTTTCCGCTTCAAAACCTGTTGAAATTGTAATAATTGCATGAATGATAATTGCATGAGTTACGGTAATCAAAAGAGTGCAAACACTGGAGCTAAAGCTTTTGTGTTAAAAGATGTTAAAGTCCCACTCCAATAATCTTTAGATTTATTGTTAAAGCGTTCCAGTTTTTAGCTAAAATCCAAACACCTGTGTTGTTCGCCGTGTCCCATCATCCCTTTGTATACATTTTCTTTCACTAGCCTTCAGCCCCTCACACCCCTAACCTAACTGGTGCAACAAAAAGGATGTGTGTGTCTTTCTCCTACTTCAGGAGAAAAAGGCTACAAGAACATGTTAAAAAACGGGTCTTTAAGTTGTGTTTTTGATTTGAATTCTGAAACTGATTTTTGTCTTATGTATTATATTGTGTTTTCTTTTACCAGATATAAGCAGAATTTACTCAAAAATGTTTACTCAAACAAACCAAATTATATTTAATTCATGTTTTCTGGGTAACGGGGTGTAGAGCTTCAACTTCAGTGCACTGAACTCAGATTTCCACAAAATTCTACAGACTTCCGAGTTATCCCAATCCGTCAGCCTGGAAAAAGGGCACGTCTATTTTACATCAGTTGATTTTTTTTGGAAATACACACCTTTATTGGCAAAGCCCCCCCCACCCCCACACACACAAATATGAATTATGCAAGGCAGTGAGAAGAAAGGGTTAATGTGAGTGTTTCCAAGTATACAAATGGTCTACTGATAAGATTTACACAAAAGAGTTAGGAAATTCTATTTGCTTTACGTTTCTCAGAAGGAGCAGAAGGCCATCTGAGTGTTTAATCCTCCTCAGTGGGTTCCTTGTATTAGGATGTAACCGACACCAGCAACAAGCATTTCTGAGAATCACTACAAAATGCCAATCTGAGATTGGGGACCTGGGCACAATGACTTTATTTAAAGACTGTTCAATAGTCATTCTGAATATATTCTATGTTTTTCTTATACAGTTCATTTGCTACTCTGAAAGCAACTGGTCCCAAATGTTGATTAAAAATCTAAACAAACTGCAGACTAGCAGTCTAAACAAATCAAAAGCTGTAGAAATTAACAAATCCTTTGAAGAATGAAAATAGATTTTTTTTTTACAATGGCTGGGTCAGCAATACAGCTGTTATAATTGTTTATTTAGAGTTGTGCTGACAGTCAGAAGCTTTGCACCCTTTTATTGATTTAATCTCACTTAACAGAGCGTTGAGTTCTAGAAGTAGGAGATCATATGGCCATAATTTCAAAGTAGTCCAGCATCAGCATGGGGCCACTGTTTAAAAGCATTTTAATAGTTTGGATCATTTATATCCAGCTTGAGCTTAAATGCTCTACAAAACTTTGCTGACTCACAGTTGAAATATTTCAGTTAGTTTCAGATAATAATAAGGGAGCCCATAAAAGACTATTGTTGTAATATTGGGCCATATAAATACAATTAAACTGAAAAAGAAAAACGACACACAAAAAATCAAATACAACTACACATTCCAAATTAGACAAACACATGTGACAGTCAAGAATGAACTATTGTTTGTTGCAAGCAGGTGGAGTTTGCAGGTGATATGGGTTAGGGTTGGGGGAAGAGGCTCTGACTCACCCGTTAGTAATTGCACCTGCTGGTTTAGTAGAACGTCATTAGAAGCAAGTTGACAGCAGAGAAGTTAGTGGACTGCTTATGTAAACCAAGGTAACAGAGGAGTTTTCTGGTAGAGAAGCAGGTGTCCAAGGAAAGCCAGAAATGAGTCACCATTTCTCATGCAGGGATGGCATGCATATTAAGACACTAGGTTGTGGGCTTGTCTAGTCAGGTCTGTCAGTTAGCTGAAAGAGACTAGTTTAGTTTAGTAACAACATGGACTGCATATCAACTCACCTGTTCAGAGGCAGGTGATTGGGGCCTTTTCCATCTACAGGATCAGTACTGTCCATCCTTCAGTTAGCTGCTGGTTAAGTTTTGCTACCAGGTGCTCATGTAAACCAGTCAGATTCAATATCCGACTTTCCTTGGCTTATCTCTGTGCATCATGTCAGGACCCAGCTCTTCATACCCAAGGGTTTTCTTAAATGTTCGTATGATTCTTGCGAGTTCTTGTTACAAGATGATATTCTTGGTCCTAATCTTCTGCCCTTCAGTTATACGCTGTTTCCTTCTCTGGAATGCTTCTCCAGGATTTGGAGATCTCAATTTTCGCTATAAGATCTCCTGTCAGACTCCCTCTTGAATCTCTAGTTGGGAAACCAATTTCTGGATGTTGGAACACTGCTACTAGTTGTTTGATGTTGCTCTAGGTCAGGGGTCGGGAACCTTTTTGGCCAAGAGAGCCATAAATGCCACATATTTTGAAATGTAATTTCGAAAGAGCCATACAATAATGTAGTGTCCCTTCCCCACACTGAGGCACGGAGACTTAACCTCTTTTAAAGTTCTTTATTCCGATTACTGCAGACCGCAACAAACGCCGTTCAATTAATTCAGCAACTCCTGAATGTCTCCCGCCGAGAAGAGAGCGCTTCTCCCAACTTTATATTCGCTCCTACCGCTCCGCCCCTCCCATTTCCCTTATTCGGCCCACAGCTGAACCCCATTGGTCCAAACTACCTAACAACAGGCTGAGCGACAGAACTGAGAGCCAATCAGATCTCTGCTTGATGCGTTCATGAACTCCAGAACTTTTAACGCGGCCCAACAGTCATCCAACTCAGTCCGCGACAATTTGTTTAAAACTAAATATACAAATGAATGTGTGCATTTGATTTAATTTCAACATTTTTAAAGTACAATAAGTCTGTGGATTCTTTTTAATAACATTTTTATGCTGTTGCTAATAAATGATGAGTATTTCTTGTGGTGGTTTTGCTGATTGTCTAGTCTGGTTGATCCGTGGTGAGTTTCTGCTTCATGCAGGCGTTGAGACTTTAAACGTGATCGTAGGTCTGAATGTTCTGTAGATGTGAGACAGACTGATCACATGCAGACGCGGAGTCAAACACACATTCACACGCTGCAGTGGGTGACGGGCAGCGGGGTTTTACGTTTTTACAATCCCTGCGCGATTCACCTGCTGCCTGTCCCCACAACCCCTCACCCCCACCCTCTGCTTTCTCCCTCACACATCCCGTCCCCGCATCTGCGCGCTCTTTCTCAGAGACGGGAGCGCAGTTTTGGGCACGGCAATTCACAGGTTTCCGGCTGCTACAAACTCTGTGAAATAATAGATAATAGTAAACTGATAATGCTGGCGCAGATTTCTCTCTCTAAGCACTGCTACTACTGCGCGCCTCTGGCATCGCATCGCGCCCGAGAAGGACTGGTCTAATGAAAAAAAAAGTATAACTAAAGATTTGTCTGCGAGCCACATGTGACCATCAAAAGAGCCATATATGGCTCGCGAGCCATAGGTTCCCGACCCCTGCTCTAGGTGTTGGGTTTCAAAGTGATAGTTTCCACATAGTTCCCACATTCTCTTCATTTTATCCCTCTCACTTGGAGTTGCAGTATTTCTCGATAGCTGACGCAGACCTTGGTAATTGACTCGTGATTTTTTCATCATGTAGCTGGAATTCAAACCTGAAGGAGCTGGATTACTGCATTACACTATGTACAGTGGTCCCTTGCTATACCTTGGTTTACCTTACATGATCTCGCTGTTTTGCAGATTTTTTTAGTGCAATTTTGCATGTTTTTTCACATTATACTCTGTTCTGCATTCTTATTGGCTGTTGACCTTTTCCATCTCTTCTGTGCAATAATCCTACTTTTCAGACCTCACCTATTGAGAGTTATTTTTAAAATGCAACAATAAATGAGGGAATTCTGTAATTTACTGTAATTACTTATTTCTTGTATTTAAAGAATATATATGTTTTTTGTGGCTCAATCAAAAGGATCTCATTTCACATTCTGTCATTAAGATGTGCCATCTTGCAGTACTTCCAAGCATGTCCTACCAGCTGCCGAGAAAGCGTGTTCAGTCAATCAAAACCCCGAACCACCTGATCTAGCAAATCAGCAGTGAGTAAGGGTTAGATTTCAAGGACCAGAGTTCAGGACCACTGATGTAGACTCTTTTATGGCAATGTCCTTGTAGTCTCAATAAACAAAGAATGATTTTGAACTGGCTGAAGGTACACAACAAGCTTGAGTTTTCAAACTTGCCAGATCTCTACTTTATCATGCAGCTGTAAGATGTGCCGGACAATTATAAAGAATCAATCATTGGACAAATTGGTGCCAAATTCCACAGCACACCTTTAGGGGGTCTAGTGCAGTCCATTGCCTTAATGTGTCAGAGTGGATTCGGCAGCAAAAGAGAACGAACATTCGGCAATTGTATTTTAAGGGCTTTGTTTTATTAATGATGTGTGAATCAGAATTAAAAAGACTTCAAACAAATATCTTACCAAAATCACCTTTGAAATGAAAACCATTGACTCTCCCTTTATATTTGGTGTTTATCGCTAATTTCAAACTATTTGTGGAAAGACCTGCTACCTACAAAACAAAACAAAAAAATTCTTGTAGATATTTTTTTAAAGGAATAGCTTCATCCTGGTATCTGAAGGTAATCTAAAAGTTTCCCCCAAAGTCCACAGAGAAGCCAAATGGGAGTGTGTTTGGGGGCTTGAGTGCTGACCCTGGACCAGCTCCTGCTCCTGTGTGATATGAGCTTCTCCAGGATTACTGCTGCTCAGAACTCAAGGCTCTTGGAGTTTAGGGCCAGTGAGTATTAAGTTTCATAAAGTTTCCAAACTTTAACAAAAAACACAAAAAAAATTAAAAACACATCAGAGCCAGTGACCACTTGCCTTTTAAGTCACAATCTTCCAAAGACTGGGCACAGCTTTTCTTGCTTTTGGGGAATTTTGTTATCCCTGGTGATTTTATCCAACTGTTCTTTGAGGTAAATGACCAGTTCATTTGCAGAGTGAAAGCCTGGCCGGACAGTGCCTTTTTTAATATCACTGACCCCATTAGGCATGAAGCTTACAACATGCTGATTAAAAAAATGGAAGTTATGTTCTTCTGTTTGTCCTCCTTTTAGAATACTTGCTAGAAATGCAAGTCTTTGGGGACATGTTGTCCAGAATCACTTTAGCATGTGCTCTACACATTAATGTGGGTGTGAAGACAAAATGACAAGAATTTCATTGAAAAATTCACTTTGGACAAAGTACCCGTAGCAAAGACACCAAGTTTTGGCTAAGGAATTTTTGCTAGAGACTTCTTTTGAAAATGTTTACCATGTCGACGTTTTACTTTTCATCAGATGTAAACGATAAAAAAAAGTTACAGAAACACATTTACTCAAGTAGATTTACAGCATTTTTTTCCTGGCTGTTCTGTCAGGCGGCTGAAGCAGTGATTCTCACAACAAAAGCATTATTCCTTTTTTTGTTTGTTCAAAATTATCTGCTGTGTTCCAAGGACAAATAAAAAAAAGAACAAGGACATTTAAAATTAAAACCCTCCACAATTTCTGGCAAACAAATGAAAGGACAGCCATAGTTTTTAAAATGACATTTGATTTTCACCAACTTTGAGCCCAAATCATGGATCTTCTTTAAAAAAGGTTCAAGGATGCTACTTTAAAGTTGTAAATTGCAGTACCATTTTCACAATATATACTCTGCTGTGCTGCACAAAATTACTTATTTGTACTAATTTTAAAGAGATGGATGAGTTTCTCAAATTAAGAACACCTTTTTAACACAGTCCTGCTGGTTAAGTCTTTGGCAGAGCTTCATATTCTTTTTCTCAAAGAATTACTTACACTTTAGATCCTTTAAGCTCTGCAACCAAATGAGGGGTTAAAGTAACCAGTAAGAGCTCGAAGATATTTATGATCATTCACAGTAAATAAGTTCAGAGACATCAATCTAAGCAGATTCCAGTACAAGTAAACAAGATGCCCTATGTTTTATGAGGTAATTGTTGAGGGAGCAGTTTTGGTCAAGGGCTTTAGGGTCAATGGGTTTTCTAAATGTGCTCTACAATTCAGCTGAGCAAGCCGTTAAAGAGTTAACATACTAAAATGCATTTATTTGGGTTTTGACAAATTACTCCTCAGTTTTGTTTGAACCTTTTTAAATTCAATATAAAACATGTATTGAAATTTAAACATAGCCTAAATTTTTATCTCAGGAATCAACACACTAGAAGAAGAAAAAAAACTGCAACACTATGTATTTTGGTTATGACATTTCTGGTTTCATCTTTCAGCTTTTCCCCTTTTAAATTGGCACCACAATGTTGCAGTTCAAAGTTTAAAATATTCAAGACATGTTCCTGTTTAAATCTTTGTTTTGTTACTTTGGATCTTTTAGGATTTCCGTTTGGGAATCAGATATTTGTATGTAAATTTCGTGTCTTATGTACAAACTAAAGCAGAAACACACTTACTTACACCTTAAACGCAACATCTGAAAAACTGCTGTATTTTCGACACTTGGCAGCTGTATTTTAGTCAGTTTTAAATTTCTTGGTAAAATGACATTGACACACTTTACTCTGCTCCTGGCACTACACAACACATTTAATAAAAGAATGTCTTGTTGTGTCATTGTGTTTTTGTTTTGCGTGTGTGGCTTTATTTCTTGGGGTTTGCGATAAATTTAGCTTTCTAATCTTGTTTCTTTGAACTGTGCCAGAGGCTAAAAGGACTTCTGCTCACACAGATGTGAACTCAGCACCCACAGCGCAATACAACCGAGGCAATAAATGTCCAATGACCGAAAGCCATTTTGAAAAGCACAAAGGTTAAATTAGATACCCTCCGGTTGCTTCTTACATCATACTGCACTTAGCTGTTCTGAAGCATACATCGACATGTACACAAACAGTTTTTTTCTCCATAACAAGATAGAATTGTTACAAAACCAAATACAAAAATACATTTTTTTTAAATTAACCAGAAAAAAAAATCAAGTCTTTTATATTTGACTTAAAAAACTGTTCTTAGGTAAAATATAGAAACCTATATTTTTGCATTGTATTAGCATTTATTGCACACAGACAGTTAATAGTTTGCTCTGTTTTTTTCTAAGTGTGCCATCAATTAAATAAATGTCATCTGTTATGAGTTACCATTACTGGGGAGGGGGGAGGGGGGGGTGCTGCTCCTGGAGCTGTGATGTGAGGTGAAACCTGACCAAAGAGGGAACACAAGAAACACAGTTCTGATATTTTTAAGCCAGGTAATTAGAAAAACACAGTCCAATCAACATTTCCTGGACCTACTTAAATCAATGTTAATACCTTTGATCCAGTGATGCATTTGTGTTCATTATTTTTGTGAACCTTTTTCTTGGCAAGTTTGCAAAGCGGCAGCAGTTCATTAGAAATGTCCTTTAGCGTTGTGGAAAGACTGAGCAGAGCAAACCCTCCTCATCTCCCATTACCTATCTGCATGTACACTCTACCACTAGCTTACAGGCCCCCCCAACAACCCCATTACCGTTGCAACAAAAAAGGCATAAGGAAAACAAAGGCATAACAGGATCTAGGCCTCTACAAGTGGATGCATCGAAATGGAGGAAAATGGGGAGCCCATTCTACGTCACTTCTACAAGCTTTTTCAAACAGCATTTTTTTTTCTGCTCCTGATTCACAATGGATCAAATCAAGAAATACTCAAAACTGCAAATGCCACAAGAACATGTTTAAAACAGCAAAAACAATTTTTCATTAGAGCAGGTCTTTAAGGACTAATGTTTTGTATGTTTTGTGAAGATGAAAGGCGTCCTCGTTTGGCTGCTTGGACCCTTACATTCCTCAGTTAAACTTTAAGTACCTGTGGATTTGCAAAGATGTAATAATTGCAGTTCACTAACTTGTTTCAAATGTGTTTAAGATACAGTTTTTTTAGTTCCGGCTTTTAATGTGAGGAATATACTTCTAGACAGTTTTTCAGTCGCAGCACCTTTCCTCAGGCTCTCCTGCATCCTTTTGCAGGGAACACCTTTCTGCATTTCCACGTTTAGAAACACGTCATTGTACTCTTAGACACAGTAAGCCAACAGCATTGTTGTTGTTGAGATAGTATGTTCTGCTGCGTCTCCTAGCCCTCACACGAAAACTCTTCATTCTAGGGTTTAGCAGCAGTAATTCAGCCTCCTATTCTGACTTTTCACATAGTGAAGTCGCATCTGCCTGGGATAGCCTCTCAGATCTGTTGCATCCATGAAAAACATTTCAGAACTGTTGGAAGTAAAACCTGACAGAACATAGATAAACAAGGCCCTCCCAGGGTTGTGAGGGGTGAAAACTAAAGATGCAGACAGCATGGAAACAAGGAATCCTGCCACCATTTTTTTCTCTAAAGGACAACTGCCTCAGACATGATGGATCTACAACAAATTTCATTTTTACAGACATGCATTTCACTGGTAATATCAGAAAGACAAAGCCTTTGATCGATTTCTGTTCACAGTGGAAACATTTTAACTGGCTTTATGGCAAATGTGAACAACAGTTTTATCCTGAAACTTAAAACTATTTTGTTTACGAGATCAGTCCCAGAAAAAATAAAAAATAAATTAAAACTTGTGAGATGCTTTTAGAAAAGTGTGGCTTTATTTCATGTTCTGAACTTCATTATTCTATGGAGCAATTCCCATTTTCAGTAGTGAGTTTGTGTCCAAAACTTTGTAGAGCATGAATGATGTGTTTGTTTAAACTTCACCAACGTGCCAAATTCCCTTATGTAACAGGAGTTGTTGGGGCTTTATCGCTGCTTGCTGTTCCAAATGTCACAAGCTCAGTGGCTTAGTTTACCAACTATTTTAATGATGCCAAAACTGCTTTATGTTAAAGACCCACTCCAGTGAAAGAGATCTTGGGTTTTTGTGTTTTCAACAGGTTCTTGTGGCATTTTTCTTGTTTAGGACATATATAAAGAAATTAATCTTTAAAGTGCATCTCTTAGTATTTCCTTATTGAAATTGTTGTGATCAGGAGCAGACGAAAAAATACTGGCATTTCTGGGTCCGGGTGCTGGGGGGGCTTCTGGCCTGGGGGTCTCTCCTTCCCTCTCCTGGTCTGGCTGGTCTGGCTGGGTAGGATCTGGTTCCCCTTATGCACACACGGTTCACGTCGGCAGCATGCATGTATCTCCACCCCCACGTGCATGTGCACACTGCCACACTGCTCCCTGTCTGCTTCATCCCTCCTCCTTACCCACAGTGTATTGATGGACAGATTTTTTTTTTTTTTTTTCGCTCATCTTAGTGTCAGATTTTCACCTTTGATGTAACATTCGTCTTTCCAGCAGATCTGGTATAATTGTTACAGCTTAAAATAATAACTTATTCAAATCAGTGCTTGTATCCCCCACCTTTTCACCTTTCTTCCTTTTACTCTCTTCCACCCTCCCCTCACATTCTTCCCCTCTCCCTCCCCACACACACTAAATGTAACTAATAAATAAAAAATAATATGACAAAAAGGGGTTTATACAAATCTACACTCTAGTTTCTCGAAGCTATATAACCTCTTTTTGTGATAGTAAAACCTGTCCAACACAAAAAGCCTTCAGCTCTAATCTGTTTGCTCAGTTGTTGGACAGAACAAGTTAAAAAAGAAAAAAAAAAATACTGGCATTTGCAGACAAATATATACGTTTTGTTTTTTTCATATGAGCTGGCATCTGGTTCAAAACTGCATGGCTGGATAGCTCTGATATTGTTTATTTATTTATTTTTTTGCACCATTAATGTTAGGTTGGGGTTGTGAGGGGCTTTAAGCTAGTGGGACAGTGTGTCAACAAACTGATGATGGGAAATGGGGGAAGGCTAGTTCCACACCAAAAGTCAGCCCACCACTCAAAAGAAAAACTCGAATGAACTACTCCTCTGCAGAAACTGTCCCATTAAAGTTTTTTTTTTTGGCTAAAAAAGGGCATAATCATAATTGAAAAACCACTAGGAACACTTTCAGAATAGATCGGATTGATTAAAGTCACACTTCAAATCAAAGAAATGACGGAAGTTGCACTGAAGAGAAAAAAGCCGAAGCAGCATTTCAGCAGTCGGAAATCACAAAACTACAGGATTGACTAAAAATAACATTTTCTTTGTTCAACCCTGAGGAACAGCAATAGGTTCCTGGTGAGAAGAAAGAGTAAATCTGCACAGACAGAACAAAATAACTGAAAAAAGTAGAGAATCAGTGTTCTAATTTCTGAGAATAAGGTCAATCCAAGTCTCAATTTATAAAATATTTTCATATATAATGCACGCCACCATCAGTCTATGTGTTAAGATCTGAGTCAAACCCTTTTTGAGGACCAGCTTGTCTGCAGTAACTATTGATCCTGCAGTTTTAATGCACTCAAGCTCACCTTACAAAACCCTAACGATGCTGGATCCTTCCAGGGCTCTCAGAGTGAAATCTGATGCGATCAATGCAAGGGATGAAAACAAATGGGATACAATAACAACCAGAAGACTACTTGACCCACACACTACAACAACAACAACATCAGCCAACAAGAGAACAGCAGGGGCTTCATCGAGGTTCAGGAAAAAGGAAAGTAGGTTAGATGAGACAGGAAAATATGTAACCTCAGTGGGTGACTGGGAAACATACAACGAGGAGCTGGTCAGAGAACCAAACAGGTCAGGAGGGAAACACAAGTCAAGACTATGGTCAGATGCAGGGCGATCACATGGCAGATGGAAATTTTCAGCAGTAGGTCAGCCGAAGGGACTGCAAAGGAACTATATCCACATATGGAGCATTTACACCTAAAACAATGTCCAAAAACAACAACAAATATAGAAATATAGTGATATCAAATAAACTGATATGTCTGTAAATATTTATGAATATTAATTTGATAAGTGTGGGGGTGCACTCAGGTGTTTTTCCGAATAAGATCAATGGAATAAAATGAGTGTTTGTACGTGACAAATGTTTTCATGCATTTATCTATGTGCGTACCGGTACTTGGAGGAGAAAAGACCACAACGGATGGTGGGTGCTCTGGGTGTGGTAAAACAGTTGGTCTTGCGCAAGGGGGAGACAATTTATAAGACTTTTACTTTTCATTACCTTTAAGATATTTCTTGTAATTTTTATTCATCTTATCCTTTTTCACTTTGAAGTATAAGTTCAATATAAAATACTATCAACTTCAGAAATATTCGGAAAATAGTATTTAGGCTGGATAAAGTTTCATCTGCTCATCCAAAAAGACGTAAAAATTCAAGTTCTTAAAAAAAAGAAAAAAAAACTATCAGGGTTTTGTTTTTTGTTTTTATTTGTTTTTTTAAATGGCATCCCCCAGAGTTGCCATGAATACCAAATAAAGCAAGAAACATCAGGACAGAAAAGGTTTTGAGGATGAAGCATCTCAATCAATGAGGCCTAAATCTTGTATGATGCCACATCAGCCCTGTTTGTCAGTGGACCATGGAGGTAAAGATCATTACAAAAGTCAATGCTGCACATTCTGGCTGACTTGTAGATAATAGAAAGTAAATTATAGCAAGGTCTAGAATAGCAAGCTAAAGCTTATTGACAGCATTACTCCCAATCTGCTGGCAGCAGAGCGTAGAGGGAATGACACGTGGGTTTATGCACAAACCTATTTTAACACATCAATTTCCGCCTGCTTTTCTAATTTTTTTGATTTCCTTGAAAAACAAACCAAGAGGTATGTGCGTATGTCCACATCTGGAAACAGCACGTGTTTGTCTTCAGACTCTTATTTATTTTCTCTCTTTTTGTCCTTCTGTGCACAACAAGGCTGAGACAAAAAAAAAAAAAGGAATTTCTGCTTTTTGTTTAGATTATGCATAATTTTTCATTTTAAACCTTTATTAGCAGAAAAAGACAAACCTTAAATGCTGAGGTTAACATATTAGAAAATAAAGTACCGAAACATGCACAAATTGAAATTCTCAAAAGAAAAGTTCAACTTTGCACAGGGAAAAATGCACTGAGGTATTAGTCAAAGCAAAATACAATTAATGCCTGCAACTCTTGCTGAGCTGTTTTAGCATGGGATGGAATATCGATTAGACACGGAACTTCCCTGATTTTAGTTGGTGTTAGCAGCTTTTTGCCTTGTGAGAAATGGGCTTTAGTGATGAAAAGGGACAGATTTTCTCATCCAAAACACAGGATGATAATTAAAAAAAAAAAAAAAAAAAGTTAAAAGAATGGTACTAGAATTGGAGATCAATATTAATCTTCTTGCTGGAAAGACGACAAACTCTAAAGTTGAGCCAGGGGCATTCAGATTCGTAAATGTAACGTGCTTTTAATTTTTGTTTGTTTGCAAAGGATTCTTTTGGCAAAACCTTCGAGAACCAGATGTAAAATTTAAATTAATGAGTAGATATTTTTTAGTATTAGCTTTGAGATGTTTTTTTTCTCAATTGTTAATTCAATCATTGTAATACTCATTAGCAAGAGCATTTGTATCAATAGAATATTTTCAGAATATAAAAAGTTAGAAGTGAGTTAGGAAAAAGGAAAATTCTTCTATAAGAACGTAACATCTGTGACTTTGGCTGTCTTTTCCTTGCATATAGTATACAGCCTGTAGCTGCAAACTTGTGCGTCTCAATTGCAATTAAAGTCACGGCAAAACTGGCAAATAGTGAATGTAATTCTAATTAGTCTGTCACAGTCAGATTCTCTATGAACAAATCTGTTTCACAGCAGGCACTCAGCTTTCAGTATTGACATATTCATGTGTTGACATTTACTTTTTTTCCACATGGTGCTGAACTGGGATGTATTTTGTAACTGTCCTTGATCACCCTCTGTAACCTGATTCACTCCTATTCCAAACATCCTTAAAATCTCTATTATTGTCCACAAGTATCACTCAAATGTCAGTTTTAGAAGTGAAAGCCCAGGAGTTTTCAGTACAATTCCAGTGGTACAGCTGGCAGAAAATACAAAGAGGGAGAGCCTTGCTTTAAAGAACAGAAGTCTGTCAGAAATGTCAGTTTCATGGTTAATTTAAAGGTTCTCTGATGTAAAGAAGTGATCATCACTTCTGTGCCAGATTACTCACATTAGCTGTGACTGAGTTAAAGTTAATTATAAGAGCTGGACAAAAAGAAGCAGAGCAGTGACTCTTCTGGCCTACAGTCTTTCCCCAAATTAGTCCATCGTCAGAAAGCCTTCATGGCTGACAAAGAAACCAATTAACTTCCACTCTGAGAGGCTTTACAAAGCTTAAGTCAGTACTTTGACCTGCCATCCACCCCAACATCAGTCTAAATTAACGCTGAGCCAATGAGACCGTAATGAGATCTGGCCTTGGCAGAGAGAGTGTTAAGTACCATGCATTCCTCAGGACAGAACTTTGGCCCAGCAAACCAGCAGGAAATCCTACATGAGCTCGGACAGACAATTTTGGATTATGGAGTTTAAACAAAGAGAGGGACAGCGTGATCTCGGTGCCAGATTGGACCTGGAACCACATTCCTCTCTATGAGCCCCACAGACCTCCTCACAAGGCCTCAACCCTTTCTGTTTGCAGGCTTCCAGTTATTGTAGTGCATCAGTGTGTGGCTAAAGTTCAACATAGAGTTATTTCTTTTGCTCACTGGAGATCCCACAATTTCCATGAAGATACATTAGTTAAAACATTAGCCGTGGTTACATGTGCAAAATATCTTTGATCAGATCAAAGATCGGATTAGAATTCAACTGTTTACGGGCCCAGAAAAACTTTTTCCGATTATAACAAACGTTTACATACGCCACACTTTTGGTTGGAATAAATCATTTTGACATGCGCAGAACTAAAACACCAGAAAGGACCAAAGAAGAAAAAATATTGAGTTCTGTTGTAAATAAACAGATTTCCTACATAGAGTGAGATGATCTTCTAAACATGCTTTTATTATTGTTATGGTTGTCATGAAGCGCCTGTTCGCTCATAATTTTATTTTTAATCCATGTGGTTAGTGCTTTTTTGTGGCAGAACAGAGCCAGAAGAAGGGTTGGGATTAGGCTAACTAATGCTAAATAATGAATCTGTACTTCTGTGCATTTGGCTGTATATACCGTTTTAGTCAAAAGTCTACACCTGGCCTCTTATTTTTTTTTTTAATCAGTCATTTAGTCACTGGAGAAGCAGGTCCAACGTTCTGGGTACCGAGATCTAAAAACAAAAGAAGATAAAACAACAGATGACACATTCAGGCCAAACTCCCAGTTTATTTTTCTCCCACTGCAATCAGATGCAAGCTCTGTGTAAGAGATGCAAACTCAAAGAGAGATAGCCTTGAAGCGGTAGAAATGTGGAATCCACAGCACAGTGCTTTCAACTCACCTGTGGTATTGATAACTCAACTCTAGAAGAAAGAAAACTAAACAAAAAAAAGACAAAAAGTTTGAAGACACCAATAATTTGGAGCTGTAAAATGATAAATTGAGGTGTGTGTGCATCTTTGTTCCTTCAAACTACTTTTCAGAAATACACTGACTCCCAAAAAAGCTCCCAAAGATCTGGCACTGAGGGCACACACTCTAAAAGATGATATGAAAGTAAATGAATAACCAAAAAAAATAAAAAGCACTGAAGCATCAAATAAGATGAAATGGTGGTATTTTAACGGAAAAAGCATGAAAAACAAAAAGAAAACAGTTCTTTCAAACTACTTCTGCTGTTTTAAGATTATATCCTCCAAAAATAGTGTAAAAAGACACAAACAACTGTAACCGTTGTGCTTTCCTATGCACTTTAACATTGGGAGTTGGGTCATCTAGACCAGTGTTTTTCAACCTTTTTTGAGCCACGGCACACTTTAACCTTGACAAAAATCCCGCGGCACACCAGCATCCCAAAAAAAAAAAAACAGAAATTCATGGTCTGTATTGATCGACAGCCCCCCCCCCCCCCCCCCCCCCCCCCCCCCAGCCCGCAATCTCACGTGCATTTTTGTGATAATTGTGGCCGGAAAAGCAGGAAGTTGCGGCTGTTTTTTCTAAGAGATGAGATGAAAGTTAAATTAGAAAATTTAGAAACTGTTTGTTTGTTGTGGTTTCAAGGCGTTTCTCAAGGACAACTCATCGTGCGCTGGGACACTGGCCCTTTAAGCCAATGCATCATGGGAGATGTAGTGTGAAAACTGCCGAAAACTTGCAGAAAGACTAGCGTCTCTGAGCTTCATTGTATTGTCCACTTGTTCCACGGTCTGACAACGGACTCTGTGGAAAGCTACACCGCTAAAGAAGAGCTTTAGCTGGTATTTTTGTTAGAACAGAGCGACTTTATCAGCAGAATTAAGAACAAGGAAGTGAAGACTTTAACCACTTCTGATTGGTCAGACTGATGACATGTGATTAAGCCTTCAAGAATGATTGGTGGAGACAGTTAAAGGGGCGGGACTTTTCCGCAAACTGTCATAGCTGCAGGTAAATCGCGGTAACATCATTCTTAGCAAAATGTCTTTAATAGAATTAAATAAACACAAAGAAAAAGTAATTTTAAGATCTTTTATATTCCTAACTACTCAGTGTTTTATCAGGGCCAGTTTGGATGAACAAAGAGCTGATTTCCTGGAGATGGGAAATGTTTTTAGATCAGTTAATGATTAATGAGGGCAATTTCCCACGGCACACTTGACCATCTCCCACGGCACACTAGTGTGCCGCGGCACACTGGTTGAAAAACACTGATCTAGACCCACTAGACCACATATGTCAAACTCAAGGCCCGGGGGCAAAATGTGGCCCTCCATGTCATTTTATGTGGCCCCCGAGAGCATAAAAGTTTTTGATTTCTTAAAATAAAAAATAAAAATTGGTGTGTATTTAAATATATATAGGGGGAATCTGCCTTGAAATATCAGATTGGGCAACTATACATTAGGACTTAAACACTGTCCATATAACCTAACCTGACAGAATCAAATTTAAAAGGATTTATGATAGAGTAACAAGCAAACATGTTTTCTATGCAACTGTAATTGTCACTTTCAAAAGTTATAATAAATAAATAAATTAGTTGTTTAACATTAAGGAGTAGTTACATGTATGTTTCATTACATTTAGTTACATGTATAAGTTATATCCGGCCCTTTGAGGACAGCAGCTATACTGATGGCCCTCGGTGGAAATGAGTTTGACACCCCTGCACTAGACAGTGCTCTGAACCTTTTTTCTTCAATGATTTGTGATCTTCACTGGTGTCCATGGATTACATGAAATCTTTCCACCTTTATTCACCTTTGTCATGGTAGGGAGAACACGTCAAAGTAAGGGTGGGGTCATCTAAGATAGCACAAGGGTTACACTACTGTTTTGATATATTTTTGACTTATGAATGATAATTTCAGAAAGGTTAAACTAAAAAGTTAAATGTTAGCTCAACAGCTATTAAAATATATATAAAGTTCTATAAAATTCTGAAAATGAAATGCCAAGATATTAATCGATAAATTCATTTTAAACAATACTTTTCCAATACACATCTTTGTTTGAGTTTAAACATTTACGGTACACAGATTCTCCACCAACACCTTCATCTCATTCTGTCATCACTGAGTGGATGATTTAGTCACATTCAGACCTCCAGGATATTTTACCAGCATTAGCTGGAGGTCTGAACAGATTTTAGCATCAAAGGTGGTGCGCACAGATCGATTAATGCACAAGGTTTTCTAAGCTTAAAGTTTTGGATTTTTTCTTTTCCAAGGAAATCTGCAGTCATTGCATAAAGTCATGTTCTTACCCCAGGGCTCCTCTGGGATGCTCAGGAAGTTTACCTCACCTGCTGAGAAAACTAAAGAGATGACATTTAGAAAACATGCCAGGGAAACATATTGAGGCACCATTAACAAAGTGAAGCAGCTGTGATGACTACAAATGATAACCAGGTGTGATGAGGATGATGATGCGACTGGATCCTCAGAGCAATAAGTACCTGAACAAGCTCACCAAATCTAAGAAAGTGAAGGCTGGATAAAAACCAAGGACTCCTACAAAGACATTTAATTAAAACTTCAAGAAGTTCAGGTGACACTGAGAAGAAGGCTTCAGTGTGCTCAGGTGAACTGATACCTGGTGTTACTTGGAGTGGTCATAGGATTTGAAGTTTTCTGTCAGGGCTTTACTTTGCTTGCACAAGTGTATTTTTAGCCTCTCACCCAGACAGCAGGGACTCTGAATACTGTCTCACCTCGGTGAGAACAGGTCGCTGGAGGAGACGGAGAAACTGATGAAGAAGTGCAAAATTCAACATTCCACAAACAACTATCTGGTGTTTTTTTTGTTTGTTTGTTTGTTTTATTTTTGTAAATGACAAACAAGTCATCACGACTTCACACTTTTTGTTAATTGACTCTCATCAGAATTATGTAATATGATTGGATAATGTCACTCTACTTTAGCTGCTCTGCATTTTGTGTATTTTCCCTGAATGAAATAAGTCCTTAAAAGCACAAACACTGCAAACTATTTGATATTTGTAAAGATTTAAAGACTTTTAGGATATTTTATCAGGTTCTAAGTTGTTTGAACTTTTTTTTTGTTGCCCTACACCTTTTCAAGATTTTTTCAAAAATCTGCACAGTTGAGAAGTTTTTTTTGGAGCTAGGCTCTAGAAACAAGGAAATAATTGGTAAAATGATTTAAAAATCTTTATGCTCCATAATCTTGCCAATAGAAAAGGTTGATTTAAGACAAAAAAAACTCAAATTACAATGTAATTTTGATGACATTTTAAGGATGTTATTTTAAAGTTCAATAAATGTTGACAAGTTGGACTGACATTAATTGTATTTATTTTTTGTAAACTAAAATTAAGCTTTATGTTCCATGAATAAATGCTAGATTTAGATTTTATGAGGATTTATCAAGATGGGCAAACTTGTACTAAGATCATATTTTCATTTTGATGCATTTTGTTCTAAAATGAGTCATTTCCACTTGTTGCATTGTCTTTATGTCAAAAAACTAGTGTAACTAGAGCTAAAAATAACTGTTAAAATTAAAAGAAAAACATTTGCTCAAAACTACCAAAAAACACTGTAACATCCAATTTGAAGTAATTCTATCAAACAGTTATCTTTTTTAGCTTATTTTTCCTTTTTTAAATTCCAGCATAAAACCAGCTGTGCGAATCAGTGAAAGCTGATTGGCTGTCGAGACGCCTTTAGGGACATGCCGAAAGGTGAACATTTCTCTTTTGGAAAACCTTGTGTAGAACTCTTTGTTTCTAGATTTTGATATTTTATTATAAGTCAAACTTATTTTCTGCATGGATGGATGATGTAACTTATTTTAGTGATTATTTTGTTTTGTTTATTTTATTTTCCGGCTCTTTTCACAGCGTATGAGGTGTGACCTACACTGATGACTTAAGTTCTCCTTTTGTTTGTAGAATCTGTAGAACAAAACTGACCCTTTTGATGTAAATTTACACATGAAAGAGTAATTTTGATTTAAAGATTCAAAGTCATTGACTTTTTTTGTCAGGTGAGCCATAAAAATGTAAAAAATTACATAGATCAACCGAGAAACTATCAAAAAGCTGACTTTATGGAGACTAAAAGCTGTGTGAAAATAATGACTGAAATTTACAATGCAGCACTTAACGCTTCATTAAGATTTAATTCAGATGGCTGCACACATCTGTTTCTAACTGGAAGTTCCTGTAGTTCTGAGAAAATCTGAATGGTAATTATAGTTTTGTGACATAAATGCTTTTGTAAAAATAAATTGAACTAAATTTAGTGAACAGAAAACCAAAGAAATCCCAGTGAATAATCCCATTCTTCCTAATAGAACTTTGATTTTTGAAGCAGAGGTAAATTACTGAACAAGTGAGGTGGGAAAAGTCTGACACGAACAAGAGAAAGCACTAACAGATGAAAAATAAATCGCAGTCAAGGACGCAGACGTGGCTCAGGGGGAGCATGTGCATCTGTGGGGGTGTGCAGCGGGGTAGTGCAGCGGGTGTGACACAAGCACGTGTCGCGGACACCCGCTGTGGCACCCTGGTGCATTGTGGGAGGGCCATAAAGGAACGTTGATTGATCACCTGCTGCACAGCGAGGTATCAGTCAACAGCCACAGTGAGAGGCAGTGATGGAGGGAAACAAAACTAAAAGAGGAGGACTGATGTAAAAAGGGGAGATACAAAGCAGCACAAAAACTGAATAAACCGAGCAGAAGAAGCATGAATACAAAAAGCAGAAAGATCCAGTTTGAAAAAATAATAACATTCCATTTGATAGCACTCTCAGTTGAAAGGACCTACTTGTGGAGGTGGGGAAGAGAAAAGGTCTATTTTTTCCTCTTGTTTCTCATCACATTCACTGCATGTGTGAAGCACATGTGATGAAAAAGGAAGCAGTTCTTCTCACCCTGATTACCATGCATCATGTTCACAAGTTGTCAGTGTGACCAATAGTCCACTGAGTGTCAAACAGCCACTACTCAACATGAAAATGTCGTGTTCAAAGTCATCAGATAAACGACCCATTGGGAAAAATAGAATTGGATTTGTAAAGTTTAAATGTGGCATCTTACCATTAGTTTGGTCACTTATAGAACTTATAGCAACTTATAGAACTTCTTTTTGGACTAATTGATGTTCTAACTTAGACTAAATCTGTACATTTATAGGTCAAATGGCCAAATTTACCACACAAAACCAGCAGGAAACTGAAATGAAAAGTTGCTGCTCTCCTTGAAATAAAATAGCACTTTTTAAAAATATCTCTTTCAAAATTATGACTTCTTTTTTTAATTTTTTGTAAAACCAATTTACAAGTGATGGTCTAGTCCAGAGTTTGCCCCGCCTTTGCCCAAGATTAACTGGTATAGGCTCCAGTAATCAGACTCCAGAGAATAGATGGATGGATTGCAATTTCCAAAACACTCTGTCAATATTGAATTTGCCACAACAAACTGACTTGAGGTTTCCACAGGCCAGACACTGACAGCGGGGGGTCATTTGAAGTCATGTGCCAAAACTTTTGTCAAAAGAAGCTCAAATTTAGGCTATATGCTTATGTATTTATTTGGGCAAGATGCTTGTGTATTTATTTATTGATTATTTTAGTTTAAAATGATTTGTATCATAATGAAGCAAATTCCAACAGTGCAAGAATTCTAAACAAATCAGACATTAATCCTGGATAATGGGAACACAAGTCTCCTTACCTGTATGCTGTGTTTTAGGAAAATACAGGTGTCACAGCACATATTAAATATATACAATAACTGCAGCTAGGTGAGTTTACCAGGTAACAAGACTTTTAATACAAGCAGGTCATTTTTTATTCACTTCAAAATAAAAAACAACTCAACTATACATCTAAAATAACTGCAGGGAGCCTGGCTCCAAATGAAGCTATTATTTCATACCCACGACAATGTTATTAATTGACAGGTATCAAATTCACGAGTCTGGAACAGCCCTATAGGAGGCTTTTGAACAATTGTCAGGGGTGGTTATCTTGTGTCTTTGACGAATTAAAGAGAAAAACCGGTAACACTTTATATTAAGATTCCTTAACAAGCTTTGTTAACACATTAACAAGCATTATAAATGAATTTATAGGGTGTTAGTAAGACATTTATTAGTACAATAAGTCTAATAAGGTTTATTAAATTACTTAGTTAACACATTTACAAGCATTATTATTAGAATGTTTTCAAGATGCTAATGATGCATTTACTGATATTATAGGTGCCTAACAAATGTGTCAGTGTTAATAAGCTTAGTAAGATTTATTAACAACCTTTGTTAACAAATTGAGAAGTATTATTATTGTTTGGGGTTCTAGTAAGATATTTATTAGCATTATAGATGTCTCACACAAGCCTAAGTGTTCATAAGCTTAATACGTTTTATTGACTAACTTAACAAATTAATAGGCTTTATTAATGTGTCAGATGCTAGGAAGATATTTATCAGCATTATAGATGCCTTGCAAATACCTGAAAGTGTTAATAAGATTTATTAACATCTAAAGTCAGACCATTGTCTTCTAAATCCATATTACTAAACTGCTTATAAGCTTTACAAATGTATTAATTAACTTTGTTAATAGTTTATTAATTGTTTTGCAGCACCTCATCTAAAGTGTGGACGCTTTTTAGCACAAACAACCACAAAACATAAAGATTGTAAAAAGAACTTTATGACATTAAAACAGACTAAACATACACAAATCGTTCTGTAAAAGATATATAATAATTTAATTTAGACAAATAAAAAATATTAAAAAACATATAGACTGGTGTTGGATGACTCTAGCATCATAGCTAGTAATAGGATAAAGTATTAGCATCTATCCTGAGTGAAACATTCATTGCAAATCCCATCACCAGGAGACAATCCTCTGCATTCAATGCCAACTGCATTCAACCACTGTTGCCTTGCTTCAAAGTCCACAAGAAAGTTGCACAAGCCAGTAATTTTTGAAGAACGAAGACAATAAACCTACAGGAGCCATGCTAAAGCTAACACGCTAACCTGCCCATCTTTGATTATGAAAGGAATCAAAGATGGGCAGGTTAACTAATGTCCCCATTGGCTAATGAATCTGTCAATCAAACTCATCAGCAAAACAGGCGTGCTCACTTTCAGCCAATTGAATGGCCTCTTAGACTTTGCTTTCACACAGGTGACGGAAAAAGCCCCGCCCATCTTTGATTCTGTACCGGTCGGTCGTTAGCGTGTTAGCTTTAGCATGGCTCCTGTAGGTTTATTGTCTTCGTTCTTCAAAAATTACTGGCTTGTGAAACTTTCTTGTGGTCTTTGAAGCAAGGCAACAGTGGTTGAATGCAGTTGGCATTGAATGCAGAAAATTGTCTCCTGGTGATGGGATTTGCAATGAATGTTTCACTCAGGATAGATGCTAATACTTTATCCTTATTAGGTATGATGCTAGAGTCATCCAACAACACCAGTTTATATGTTTTTAACAAAAAAAATCATTTGTCTGAATTAAATTATTATATATCTTTTACAGAACGATTTGTGTATGTTTAGTCTGTTTTAATGTCATAAAGTTCTTTTTACAATCTTTATGCTTTGTGGTTGTTTGTGGTAAAATACGTCCACACTTTAGATGAGGTGCTGCAAAACAATTAATAAACTATTAACAAAGTTAATTAATACATTTGTAAAGCTTATAAGCAGTTTAGTAATATGGATTTAGAAGACAATGGTCTGACTTTAGATGTTAATAAATCTTATTAACACTTTCAGGTATTTGCAAGGCATCTATAATGCTAATAAATATCTTACTAGCATCTGACACATTAATAAAGCCTATTAATTTGTTAAGTTAGTCAATAAAACTTATTAAGCTTATGAACACTTAGGCTTGTGTCAGGTGTCTATAATGCTAATAAATATCTTACTAGAACCCCAAACAATAATAATACTTCTTAATTTGTTAACAAAGGTTGTTAATAAATATTATTAAGCTTATTAACACTGACACATTTGTTAGGCACCTATAATATCAATAAATGCATCATTAGCATCTTAAAAACATCCTAATAATGATGCTTGTAAATGTGTTAACTAAGTAATTTAATAAACCTTATTAGACTTATTGTACTAATAAATGTCTTACTAACACCCTATAAATTCATTTATAATGCTTGTTAATGTGTTAACAAAGCTTGTTAAGGAATCTTAATATAAAGTGTTACCGAAAAACCCTATAATACTTTGTAATAGAGCCTCTACAAGTGTCCAGTCACAACAAAAACTGTTTTGATATATTCCTGTTTTGCTTTTGGTTTTGTTGGTTTTTAAATCCCCACAAAAGTCAAGATCCAGCCTGGGATCACATGCAACAAAGGTGTGTTCTTCCATTAGTAAGCGAGATTTTTGATCCTTTAGGGCATATTGTTAGTTTGCAAAATTAGAAAAAAAAATAGCATAAAGACAAAATAGCAACATTTCATCAAGAATCAAAAATTAAAAACTGCAATTTTCATATGTTATCGATGACTGGTTCAGACTTTTCTGTTTTAATTAACATCAAGAGCTCTGTTAACTCATCCAGATGGGATGAGTTACAGGTTTGCTGTATTTGAGGGAATGAGCATGTTCCTTTCCTGAGGCTGTGCTCAACTGAATGCACATTACAGGGAGGTGTGAGTTGATGGAAGTCTTTTTCCCAGAGATTCCTGCCCCTAAACAACTTTTTCCAGCAAGTCTGCAGAGTTTTATTGGTTTTCTGTCTGACATTCACCTTTAACTGCAAGGAGGGATATTGGCCAATGATTGCCTAACTAAAAAAAAAAAAAAAAACTAAATTTAAAATCAAATATCCAACATTGCCACCTATAACAGAAAAGGATGGATCTGAATACGTAAAGATGATAAATACATTTGAGTCCTAACATATTAAACAAAACATTGGCATGTTAAAAGTGTCAAAAATCAATTTGGAAACATGAGTTGAGCCTGAAACAGGGATAATTTAAGAAGTTGGAAAAAAAAAATCTAAAACCTCAGAGCCAAAAGCTTTGCTATCTCAGTCCGGATATATCCAGGGCTGAATAATTTAGCAACGGAGCATTAAAATTATAGAACAACTGAACATCAAAGAAGCATCTGAACATAAAAGAGGATAAGGGCAGGAGCTGGTGAGAGAAAAGAGGGGCGGTTTCTGTGACGGCTGATGGAGTTGTGAATGTAGGTCGCCTCTTCAAAAATGTGTGTCAGTGTGCTAAAAGAGAGGGATGTAAATTAAAACGGTGTTGTGTGAGAAACAAAACAGATAAACAGACTGTAGGATGAATAATTAGTTTGCCAATGAAAATTGCTGGGGAAGGAAATTTCTCACTGAAGTCCCATCAAAATGTGTAGCTTAATCAGTTTAAAAACTGTGAAGGGATTGGGGATTACTCCATAATTATGGAAATATGTTGTCTACACTTTTGTGTTTGTTTTTCCACAAATGAAGGGAGGGTTAGCTGTGGAAGCATTTTGACATTTTTGTAATTTTATACATTTTAAATTAGAATAAATGGTTTCTAATTCAGAAAAGAAGGTAAAAATCTCTGGTTACATTTTTGAAGGAGTAAAAACAATGTATAAAAACAATGTATACCTAGGAGGAGTCATAAATTACAAAAACAGTAAAGATCTTCGTCAGCTCTCATCATCAGTGCAGTGACACTTTGGACTGCGCAAACCTCCTATTTATGATATAGTTGCAAAGAAGGGGCAGGAGAATGTAGAGATAATCATGCAAATAGTTTTATCTCATCAGCAGCAGCAATGCTCTCATTAGAGAACAGTAGCGCCCCCTATGGGTAGCTAATAGACATCAACTTGTTCCTCCTAGCAGAACAGAGTACAGCTGAGCATTCTGTGATTCTGACAGGTTATCTGCTTACTAGACTGAATGAGAGGTTTAGATGTATGTAAAAGTAAAAAACCTTTTTGCAGACAGAAACAAGAAAAAACATGTTGATGCTATCTTAAGTAATGCTTTACTTTAGTTTGTGCTTTGTAAAATGAGAAAATGAACTCCTTTTGTAGAACCCATTTAACTAAATAGTAAAATATTAATAATTCTGCTTTTAGAAATTACAAAGTCAAAGAAATATCAGACTTGTGATGGACTAGCAATCTTTTTAGGGTCTACCTCACCCATCCATCCATCCATCCATCCATCCATCCATCCATCCATCCATCCATCCATCCATTTTCTTAACCTGCTGTATCCCTTTCGGGGTCAAGGGGCTGCAAGAGCCTAACCTGGCTACGTGCACCCTGGACAGGTCAACAATCTGTCGCAGGGCGCATACCTCGCCTTCAACCTTTTATAGACTCCAGCAACCCTGTGCCCCAAAGGAGACTAAAACGGGTTCAGAAAATGGATGGATGGCATGAAATATGAGCCAGAAATGAAAACAAAAGTCTTCAGATTCCCTCTGATTGTGCAGGAATGTGTGTGAAAGTCCAGACTTTTGTGTAGAACAAATGGTATCTCAGTCTGGATACACCATAGTGACAAAAGAAAATTTTGCCGTCCGAGTTGTTGCAAACTCCTGCCTCTACAGTATACAGACCATCCAAACCTAACCAAAGTTGTGTAACACATCTAGAAGAGCAAATGCATATATTTGCCTTTCAAACTATAGAAAGAAATACCTCCAACTCTGACCTCAGATTGCAGGAGACACAGCTTTAGGAAAGTGTGAGTGCAACACATGGGTTTGTGAGATTGCACAGCAGCTGTGTACTTTGTGCATGTACGTGAGAACATTCACTCTTCTGCAGGTTGTACAGAAAATCCTTCATGTTTGTATTAGTGTGAATGTCCTTTATCATATCTCATTCTCAGATTTCAGTTAGTACCAATTTTGTTTGTGTTTGACTTCATACACGGACACAAAATGATGCAAAACAAACCGTTTGCACACAAGTGTATACTTAGTGGGTGTGAATTATGCAGGACGTCACCATTACAGGAGCAGAAGTCTGCAGGAGAACGAGTGGCTCAGCAGGATGTTGTGCCAGGGCTGAACTGGCATCTCATGGGGGGCAGATGGACATCTTTGCAGAGCCATGTTGGGACAGGTGGCAGCATTGTTATTCTACCCCTGCAATTAGTTAAGAGTTTTGTGCGTCAATCTAGGATGACAAACGGGCAAATAAAGGATGATATACTAATATTTCAGGTTAATAAAACGTTTGGAGCTGTAAAAGCCAGAATTGCAAGTCCCGAGGGTCAAAGCAACCTGTTTTTAAGCAATGCATGATGTAACAAAAAATTAATTTTAGAAAAAAACAATCTGAATTTGAAGTGGAAAGCCCAGAATGAATTTAGTTTCTTAAACATTATGCTGTGATGTTTTTTAGATCTGCCATCAGGTTTTTATTTACATCATTATGAGGAACAAACGGTTAAATGTGGCACATTGTACTGATAATTGAGTAAATTGTTCTGCCAATCAGAGTCTGACATTTACCAGACAATTTCATCAAGATCACTTTAGTGACAAAACTATGATGCATTGCAAAGTTGATTACATTTTTTTTACAAGCTGTTGTTCTGATGGAGTTCCGCTCCAGGTTTGCTCGAGTTAATATTTCACTTACCAAAACCATCACAATATTTATATGCAAATGACAGCTGAAATGAAGCAGGTTAAAAGCAAGTCTCTTTTGTATATTTTAGGAATATATACAATGTAAGGTTGCAAAAATATGAGGATTGGGGAGTGTGTGTAGACATCTGTGTCTTCAGAGCAATAGAGATTTTACACAGAGGTCTGCTGAGATTCAAAAGCTCAGTAATCTTCTAAAACTGCAGTTTCTTATAGCTGTTAGAAAATAAAAACAAATATGACTGAAGTATTCTTAGCTGCTGATTTGAAATTCTCCTGAGCTTCCACTCCAAAGTGGAACAAATGTCTGCATTGTCACTATTTAGTCACAGCCTCCCAAAGTTCCCTCTCAGGGACAGCAATCTTTTTATCACAACAAGCTCATCTGCTGGCAGAAAAATCAACCCAAGGGTTGGCAGAGGGAAAGCAGAAGGAACACCTGCGTGTTATTTGAAAGTAGAATGTGGGTCAAGGTGGACTTTTTCTTTTGTAACCTCAAGGGTTCACAAAAAATTTACCTTGCCTGGCAGCAAGTTATAATTTTTGCTGCAGTTTATGCTTATATATACATAATTTGATTCAATATAAATACAGTGCTGTGGTAAAGTTTTGGGCAGGTATGAAAAAATGTGAAAAGTAATAAAAACATTGAACTACAGGGCAAAATGAATCCCCACCTGAACAGAAGCCTGGAAAAAAGAAGAATTTCCTCTCAAGTCTGCTCCGAAAGCCTGTGGATATCCCGTGAGCAAGGCATCACCTAACAGAAAGAATACAGAGGAAGGTTCTCAGGAAAAAAAACAAAATCTTGTCCTTCCGTACGTTGCCGGTATCTCAGAGAAACGTAAGATAATTGTTGCCAACTACCAAATACAAACCCTTTTCTAACCTACCAACCCTCTGAGGCAGAAGTTGGTTCACCCCAAAGACCCCACACCCAAAGAAAAAAAATCAATGTAGTTTTTGCAGTACACTGCAGTGAAGAATGCTCAGAGCTGGACATTGGCGAAATAAAAATAGCCATTATACAATTGGATGCATCAACACCGGAGAAACAACATGTCAGGACAAATTACTGTTATTTATTCTCATTTCAAAAAATAAGGACACTCATTCGATGACCAGAATGTACAGCTTCTTGACAGAAACAGTTCAAAAGAGGGGTCAGAGAAGCAATATCTGTAGATTTTAATTTCTCTTCCCTCAACAGAGGGCGATGCATCAGACACATTTTGTCCCCTATTTACCAAGCTGCCATTTCATTAGTTTAAAAGAAAACTCAGGCATGACTACCACCAACAACCCTGTGATTGGGCTAGTGAAGGTTACAAGAGGAGAGGCGTTTAACTCTGGTTTCTCTTCTTTGTTTGCCTTTAAAGAACCACTTGCAGGAATAAGGATGTCCCACCTGGAGGCTACAATTGTCAACTGAACCGTGCATCCTACTGATGAAGCCACTTGGATGATGAAACGGTTCAAGGATGAAGATTTTAAGTTCAGATGCTAAGAGAAAACTTCACTTGGATGAAGGAGAACCTGAACCAACACAAGAATAAGAAACACTTTCAAAAAAGGAAGCGTTATCTCTGTGGTTTTTTCAATAAATCAACAGAATGCAGGGAACAAAAAGAAGAGAAATCAAATCCACATTTGGTGTGATCACCCAGTCCCTTCAAAATGATTCTTCCAGGTAGACTCACATAGTTTTAGATGGAACTCTGATGGGTCGTTCAAAACATCGTAATAGAACTAACCTCAGGGGTTTTTTTTGGTATCTTCGTGTAATCCAAGATACACTCAATGATATTGAGATCAGGGGGTCATGCCAGTAATCTTGTTCTTTACACTAAAGATGCATCTTATTGACTCTGGCTGTATATTTGGGGTTGTTGTCCTTCTGCAGAACAATCTGGAGGCCAATCATATGCCTCCTTGATGGTGCTGCAGGGTGGATAAGCATCTGCCTGCATTACTCAGCAATGAGAGCAAAACTCATCCTGACCAAATCTCCAACTCCAGACACTTTTTGGGGCTGTTTCAGAAAAAAACACCTCAGAAAGTTAAGGAACCTCCATCAAGCTTCATTCTTGCCTATATATATTTATTTACATACATATATATATATATACACACAGATAAATATGTGGGTCACTAGAGGTTTCCTCCATACCCCGTCATGGGGTTTCCCACTGATTTTTCCCAATGCACCAATCACTGCACTCACATTATTTTCTTTTCATCTATACCTCTTGTTCTTTTTTTCTTCAAAGGAAGCTTTTGTGTCCAACTGGAAATAAACACAAAAAACATGACCTACATTATTTTGTAACCCTGGACAGTCATTAGAGAATTCAGTCCTGAGAGCTTACCAAAAAATGGTGCTTTGGATTTTCAGAAAATTGGCCCCATGAAGGGAAGAATCAAAGAAGCAATAATGTTCAATTGAAGCAGGATTACTGAGGACAAGTAGTAAAATTAATACATGCTGTGACACCTAACAGAAGAGTGAGGATTAAATGTGTTTTATAATATTTTATTTTTTCATTGCTCCAGCTGTTTACATGAAGAGTTGTTAAGTCATAACATAATAACTTGGAATTTCTATATTTTTTGTCTATCTTGTCAAATAATTCAAATTTTACATCTCTGAGTAAAGAATAGAATAAATTCCATGAGTTAATATTATAGTTTGATTTGTGCATGTAATTATAATAATAATTAGAGGAACAAAAAGAACACAACATGAATTTAAACCTAACTTTATTTATAAAGCTCTTTTCATACTTCTGTAACACAAAGTGCATTACAGAATAAAAGCATCTTTTGAACTTTCAAACCAAAAGTAAAACAAGATTTAGACAGAAATAAAACTTTTGCTTGATGCTGAAATGAGGAATCTGTCCACACCAGCAACCACCTCACTCATTATTATGTGACGGCCCCAAAGGATCCCCCAGATTACAGCAACCAACCGGACCCTGGAGGTCCCACTGCGATGAGTCTGTTCATTGAGAGGCTTAGTCACTGGTGTGGAGGATCGCCATGACGAAAACACTGGAGTTAAACAAAATGTAATAAAAATCAAGTAAAATGCGTAAAGCAAAGATGTTAAAAAGTGACCTAAAGCAACATGGACACATATGATCACTATATTTGTACATAAAATAAATATATGTTTAAAATTAAGCTAAAAGCCAGGTCAAAAAGGTAGATCTTGAGCTTCTTTTAAAACCGGTACAGTCTCTGTGGCCCTGAGGCTCTTTGGGAGGCTGTTCCACAGACGAGGACTGAAGTGAGGGCTTCATCTTGGTGATTAAACGCCAAATTAATACCATCCATTCATCTTTTTACTCTCATCAAGGGCCAGGTCGCTGGGGTAGCAGTCTAAGCAGAAGCCCAGATTTCCCTCCCCCGGGTCATTTCCTCCAGCTCCTCCAAGGCATTCCCAGGCCAGTCGACCATGGTGGTCACTTCACTGTAAAACCTTTACAAATTGTTATTTGATAATATTCTGTTTGGTCTAAATCATTTCAATGAGAAACTGGAGAGAAAAAATATCTAAAGTATTAATTAGCAAATTCTGTCAAATTATTAAGGCTGAATCAATAATAGTTATTAATAATTATTATTATAACAATTAGTTTGAATTGTGTGTGAATGTGTTTGTGAATGGGTTTGTGACTGTAAAGTCCTTTAGGCCTTCGTGCAAGGTAGAAAAGCGTTATACAAGTATACGCCATTTACCATTTGTTTACAGCCTGTTTGGCAACAAGGCCTTACCAACGTGAAGAATCAGTGTTACAAGGGAAAAAAGTACATACAAGCCCCTTGTAGCTTTTTTTAATCAGGAAAAATGTAAAAGAAGGCTTCGTAGTACAATTTCCTACAAAGGTTATGTAAACGTTTGGTACAAAATAACTCTCAACTACCCAGCAGTGATAAAAACTACAGTTGTTAATGTTAGTAATGTCATGACAGCACAGAAAAAAGGATGCCGTTTTCCTCCTGATTTAGCAGTTTGTTACTGCTTTCTCTTGTACTATTTTCAGGATTTTTACTGATTTCTGATTTGTAAAGGACATCTTGTGGATGGTTAGATATCAAAACAGGCAGAGTACCACTGTCATTGTGCAGGTGTCTAATAAAGATTTTTTTTTGGACAATGTCATACACTTAAGCTGTAAACTTCTATCACCCATTGCATTCACTATGTTCTGTTTTTGAGATTGCCTGATTTTGCTTGTTCTTCAGTTCACAGTGTTCTTGTGTTTCTTGTTTACTTCCTAACATGGACATTTTACATTTTACATTTGACCGGAGAAAGGTAGTTTGCCATCTCTCGGTCGGTGGAGTGTCCTTGCCCCAGGTGGAGGAGTTTAAATACCTTGGGGTCTTGTTCACGAGTGAGGGAAGATCGGAGCGTGAGATTGACAGGCGGATCGGAGCGGCGTCCGTAGTTATGCGGTCGCTCTATCGGTCCGTTGTGGTGAAGAGAGAGCTGAGCCGAAAAGCAAAGCTCTCAATTTACCGGTCGATCTACGTTCCAATACTCACCTATGGTCATGAGCTATGGGTCATGACCGAAAGAACGAGGTCCCGAATACAAGCGGCTGAAATGAGCTTCCTCCGTAGGGTGGCTGGGCGCTCCCTTAGAGATAGGGTGAGAAGCTCGGTCCCCCGCGGGGAGCTCGGAGTAGAACCGCTTCTCCTCCACATCGAAAGGAGCCAGCTGAGGTGGCTCGGGCATCTAGTCCGGATGCCCCCTGGACGCCTCCCTGGAGTGGTGTTTCGGGCATGTCCCACTGGGCGGAGGCCCCGGGGAAGACCCAGGACACGCTGGAGAGACTACGTCTCTCGGCTGGCCTGGGAACGCCTCGGGGTCCCCCCAGAGGAGCTGGAGGAAGTGGCTGGGGTGAGGGAAGTCTGGGCATCTCTGCTCAGTCTGCTGCCCCCGCGACCCGGTCCCGGATAAGCGGAGGAAGATGGATGAATGGAGAAGTCACTCTTCATAGAAAATTGATTTCAAAATAAGAATAATTTTGTTAATGAATTATTTTACAATCAGGGCTTACTTTTAACATATGAGGAACTTCTTTCTAAATTTAACATCCCTGTTGCCCCTCTCGAATATGCCAAAGGGTTTCTGAGCTATTCCTTTTGGCACATGCATGCTTCTTAAATTTCAACAAATGTGCAATAAAGTTTATTGGAAAAAAAGCTTTCTTGTTTCCTTACTGGTTCCTTGGGAGTACTTCTTGGGTCATCCAGACCTGTTTTAAATATTATATCTTTTCTTTTTGTTTTGTATTTTTATTTAGAAATAGCTTGAAATCGGTGGTACATAAGTTTTGCTTTTGGATCAATTGGTACAAGTAAAATACATTTGATTGTTTTTTTGGGGGGGTGGGATTTGTTGTTTACATTTGTATTTGATTAGTAACTGGGTTGATTTGGTGAAAGGGTGGAGCCAACCACCTATGAAAGAGGACCTCATTGCAAGATGGGAGATCTTTTTTGTATGACTTTCACTGTGTTAAAATGTAGTCTGCTAACGGGTCATACTCTCATGTTGTCTACGGAAAAGAGTAGACTAGAGTAGAAACTCTTCATTCTGGACAGTTTGTTCTTCTGACATCAATAAATCTGCATTCTGTCACCTCTTCAGTACTCAAGGCCAAAAAAAAAAAGTGTTGGAGTTAATAGAAATGTCATTTTAGATCATTTTTAGAAAAAAAAAAAAAAACTCAATAAATAGAATAAAATCAAATTCACTGAATCAAACTAGTCTTGAACGGTGAAATATAAGGGCATTACAGAGAGATTTATCCTTTGGTCAGGAACAGAACTGACACTACAGTTGCAATTCATCATATAAAGAGAAGAAGGTTAGCCACAGAGTGACAGTCTGCACAGAGAGCAGTGCTTTAATGAAGGCAGCTGCCATCAAGCTTGAACCCGGAGCTTCTGACTCACCCTCTCCATCTGTTTTTTCCACCAACACTCAGTTCATTCCAGGTTCATTCCGTGTTCGAAACATGAGCTCATTCTTTTATTTGATGGTTCATCATGTAAGCCAATTTTTAACAGATATGAACAATCTACAGAAGCGACTCACTGACCTCCATCACGTTGTGTTATTGTCTTCCACTCACCAAGTGGTGCAGTGGCTAAGAGCCCAAGTGCTAACTGCCGCCTTGCAGCATGTGCTGTAGCACACTGACCTATTTCTGTGCTCTGCCGTTTATGTCTTATGTCTTTCCTGACACAGGCATCAGGAAGTGTTACTATATCTGGGTTTCATCATGACAACCAAACACTTTCCAGAAAAAGCTTGTGTAAGATAAATGCTACAACAACCTATGCACGTGTGACAATGTGTGCCGGAGCATGTACACAAAAATAACTTTGCTGGGTTATGGATGTACCAGCAAAAATAGGTGAACTCGGTATTATTAAACAAAACAGGACTATTAGGGCAGGTTTGTTGGGTAAGCAGTGCTGCCTGTTGTTTTACATTAGGTCAACCTCAGTGACCTCCTATGCAATCTCAGTCAATCCTCAGATTTATTAAGAATCATTTTATGCGATTCATTCAGGGGGCAAGGTCTTTTTGTGCCTCATGGAGCCAAACAAAGTAGAATACCTTGGTTTATTCACATTAAGGACTTTAGATAATTATATGGAATCAAGTGTTTTACTCTAATGGAAGTGAAACTTCTTTTTGCTTTGATGGTAATGTTAGCACACATCAGACGTTATCAGATCCATCACAGATTTCACCTGGTCCCTCACAGTAAGACACTGGAGTGACTGGAAGAGTCACGTTTTTACTGGACAAAGATTCAAATTATTCAGATTTTTAACAATCAGCTGTAAAGCTACAGACACACCGGGCATGTGGCACACATTCAAGAAAGCACTAAATGCAGGTGAACGCACATTTAGCCCATGGGGTTCATATACTGGAAAAGCAGGGCTTTTTCCTCTTTTTAGTTTATAACTGTTTAGCGCCATCTGTTAACAACAGTTGGAGGAGGGTTTGTGTGAAATGTCAAAACTGTGCAAATGTCGAGAATCTCGCTTTTCTTTCACAGCTCTGTTCCGATACATGAAAGACTTGGTATCATATAAGTCCAACCGGACACCAAGCGCAATTATTAATTTCTCCTCAATTTTTTAAACCATTAGCACTTCTTTGATTAAAACAGACACCAACTATACATAATTACCAATTATAAGTGATTGGTCGCAGTTCGACCTGGTTTAAGTCGGAATGTACGTTCAACGGCCACGCGTTCTGTATGTGCAGCCCAAAAACAGAAACTGGAATAGCAATGTGTGAACTCCAGAATATTGAATGCAGAAGCCCAAAACGCATTTTTGCACGCATTTACATATACTTTTCATTAGAAGAGGTGGTGGTGGTATTTTAAGACTTGGATTGTAGTAATTTGATATGTTTAGCTAGTATTTCTAAGTCAAACTGTCTCCTGTCAGTGAAGTAATTTCTTCTCTGCTCAATCAGATTGTATGGCTTCACTAAAACACAGTAACCGTGCTGAAGTCAGTGGGAAAGAGTTGGTCAAAAACTCAGGTATCACTGGTGTGTAGATTATTTTAGTACTTTAATCTTCAACAGTCATTTCACTTGACCGTTAATCCAATCTAGATTATTTTGGGACATTTCCATTTTAATTGATTGACATTAGTGCAACACCACCTCATCCTACATGAAGCCCTTCAACTCACAAGACCCATAAAAAACTGTTGAAAATCATATTTCTCACCACATCTCAATTTAGGTCAGGAAAGGATTATGTTTTGGCAATAATATGTCTTTTCGCACATAAAAAGATCCAGTCATGTCACTAAGTTCATAGATGTGAACATGTCTGCAAATACACAATGAACTGGGATAATACATAGGCTTAATTTAAAAAAGACAAAGTTATGTATTATATGGGTCAGACTCCTAATCAGCTCTGACAGGTTGCCTCTCTTGTGAAGTTATTGAATTTCTTACCTTTCTACCTTTGTAATAAACCTCACAAAAGGATATTCTATCTGAACTCACAAATGATTACCCCCAAAGTATTGACGTTTTGATGAATCATTTGCATCTTCATTTAGTCAATCAGATTAATTCCTATTATACATAGACAAATACTCTACAATACCTTCCCACCAAAAAAAAAACAAAAAAATATTTTTTAAATTGCATTTATGTCTTTAAGTGAAAAACAATGTGTCCTAATTTAGATCAAAAAAAGCAAATCTACGGCTTTTTGGCTGACTATAACAAAGATTTTTCTCACATTTCTTTAAGTAAACACACACGTCTGACCTTAAAAATGCCCATTGTTTCTGTCCATTGAAGATTAGCTCTTGGTCTAATAAACTGAGCTGCACTTCTGCGAAGAATCAATACAGCTTTCTTTAGCTGAACGAAAGCAGCTTCAACAAGACACTGATAATTAAACTTTAACTTCAGTGATTCTCAGAGTAATTTCTTTCATTGTTTTTTGTAATATCTTACAGAATTTGTAATAAAAGCCCACAATCAATGTATTCTTACTTAGACTAAGTCCTCCTTTTAAATGTAATTAAGGCATTTTTCAACTGTCACTCATTAATCTGCAAGTAGGGAAGCCATTAGAAATTATATCAATTTCTACTTTACAATCATTTGGCACTTTGTTTTCCTCTCTTTGATGAATAAATCCGATTCTAGGGTGACAAAGAAGATGAAAAGGGTTGTGAAATGTTAGTCTCAGTCAAAAGAAGATGATGTGGGAGGGCCACTCAGTTCTCATATACAGTCAACGCTTTTTGTACAAGCATCCAACTCTTGTCAATCTATTTGTTTGATATTGATGGTCTTCTTTCTTTTTATAAATAAAAAATTAGAAATATTGCCATGTATGTTTGAGTGTGTTAAGGTTAAGATAAGAGTTAATCCTGGAAAAGGTTTAATTTTCTTTTATTTTCCTTTATTTATTTCCCTTTTCCTTTATTATGCTGTTTTTAGCCAAAATCGAAAAACCTGTTATTTTTTAGGATATAGATTCTGCTGAAAAAAAGGAGTTAATCAGATGTTCGCCTCAGAGTTGTGGGAGGGACTGTGGGCACAGAGTAAGTCCGCGGTCATTTCCCATCATCCCTTTGTATACACTTTGTCCCCACTACCTTACAGCCCCTCACAATACCAAGCTAACATTACCAATGCAACAAAAATGGGAAGCAATATTGGCACTACCCAGCTGTACAGTTTTACGCCAGATGCCAACTCAGGCGAGGAAAATCAAGACGTACACAGATCTATTTGTCTGCAAGTGGATGCAGTGGGTTTGTGGCCTGCTGATTTTAGTCTGTATGCAACACCTACAAGCTTTTTCAAATGGAATTTTTTTTCCGTCTGCTCCTGATTCACAACAATTTGAATAAAGAAATCCTCAAGAATGCCATTTAAAAATTAATTTTCTCTATATATCTCAACTAACATGAGAAAAACGCAACAAGGACATGTTAAACCCTATTTTCATTGGAATGAGTTTTAATAACAACAAATATTTGCTGGTTGTTTTTTCTCTTTTTAGAAACTTATAAAACAAAACAAGACATTTCAAATGAGAATTCCGAACTGTTCAAAACTGAGCCAGTCTGTGGTTTGTGGTTGGAAGGTCAGCAGATTCATTCATACAGGTCTGATATGGAACACGTGGCAAGGAACAAGTCAGTCTTCTCTGCTTTTCGGCCGAAGCCACGGGATTCTCTGGCACGTGAAAGCTATTTATGTGACACCAAATCTAAGTTTTCCATTCCTGAGATTCACCTTGACTCTAACCATTCTAGGAGTATTGATTTGCCAAGTAATAATAGGTACTCAGCAGCTTTTGTAGGAGTTCTCTGAATCAAACACTTTATTGTGTATTGACTGTGCAAAGGTGGGTCAGGGGAATTTGGAAAAGTAGGTGGGAACTGGTGCACAGCTCCAGGGGTCCGGGCCACAGCTGAATATGGCACACATCAGATTGGGGAGAAAAATAATGTCAGAATGACTTTATTCGTTCAGAAGGAACTCCCTCTATGTTAATGGGAAGCAATAGATTTTAATTAAGTAATTTCAGTTTGAAGTGTTTTTTTTTTAATCCAAAGAATGACATTAATTGAAGGTATTTCCAAAGAAAATGCACAAATATCTAACTCCAAAACAAATTACCCGTTTTAAAATTCAGAAAATCAAGGTGAGTGAATTGTGATTTATTCATGTGAAACTGCAAAGTCTGTGTTTCCCTTCAGCCTATGTAACCCTTGTGCTATCCTAGGCACTTTAACATTGGGAGTTGGGTCATCTAGACCCACTAGAAAGTGCACTGAACCTTTTTTCTTCAATGATTTGTGAACCTCACTGGTGTCCATGGATGACATGAAATCTTTCCACCTTTATCCACCTTTGTCATGGTGGGGAGAACACGTCAATGTAAGGGTGGGGTCATCAAAGATAGCACAAGGGTTAAAGATGTAAGGCAACAGAAACTTTTTTTAAATTAATTATGAATCATGTCATTTTAGGCTTTTGATTTAAAACACAGTAGTTTGAGCTACATTTGGTAATTAATATTTATCAATTAAACCAAGTTTATCTATGAAGCCCTTTTCATGTAAACTTTTAAAACACGTCCCAATTACATTAGTCAAAAGAAATAAGAATGAAAGGAAAAGAATAATTTAAAATAATTGAATTTTCCATTTATTGCTTATTTAAATCCTCACAGAGCAAGGACACGTCATGAATTTATTTCCATCTACGCTTTGACTAACTCACAGCACAGATTCTAATTAGGTGCGATAGCAAAACGCTGCACAAAAAGTCAATAAAACCTGTCTGATGCTCCCAGAGGTCAAACGGTTGGATGACAAAGAACTGATTTCCATTTGAATCAAAAGATTTGCTCTTGAATTCAGGCTGTTCCAAGACAGCTTTTATTCATCACCTGAACCTGATCTTTAAAGACGACAGGTGTTTGACGCAGGATGCTTTCAATTTGTGATTCAGCAATGCTGCAGTTAAGACAAACAATGATTAATGAACGCTGGGTTGTTCGGCTTTGTGTCGAGTGCCTGAGCTGCGGTGACAAAGAAGAGAATTTGCAGCAGGATGTTGCAGATAAGCACATTCTGCAGCCACTAAGTGAAAGCAAAACAAGCAGTGCTTCTGTGGAGAGACCGACAGATAGAATGGGGGACAGAGGAAGCGACACGTCGGACAATCTGTTTGGGAAGAAATTGGCCTACATTTTTTCCCCCGAGTGGAACAGAGTGTTGAACACTCACATGCACTATGGAAAATCCTTTGTATATGTTTAGGTTTATTGGCTCCAGATCCATTTGTTGTCAAACAGGTTGGACGGCCCTCAGTGATCATTTTAGCATCATTTAGCAACATCAAATCAAACATGCAAAAAAGAAGATGCAGCTACTTTGTTCTAGATACATTCAGAGATTACCTATAACTTCAAATTACTGATAATAACCTTGGGATTAAGCTGTTTTTAGTATAAATATGTGCATGAAAAACACATAAAGGTTATTTCTGCCCAGAAACAAAGTAGAAATAATTAGTGCTGGCTGATGAAAGCAGGATGAAGGATTTATTACAAGAGGTGTAATAAATTGCAGGGAATAAAATAAGATGTAATAAAGGTTTGCTGCTTAAGCTATACAGGGAAAAGCTTAAAGAGTAGATTTCTGATGCTGCACCTTATTTTTTGCATCACCTCATTCACACCAATGCTGAACAACTGTCATAATTTTAAAACTACATTACATCTCTTTCTATTTCTCCAAAACATCTTAAACCTTGAGGCTGAAAGCCCTCAAGAAACACATAACCTTCTTTTTATCTTAGTTCTTATACAGTCATCAGCCTATTTTGGTATGAAAAGGGCATTGAATATGATTCAGCAAAGTGAAAATCACTGGAAAAAGGGAATATAAATGAAAAAGAATACATATAGGAAACTCGATAAAGAGGCTTTTTAGTTTCAAAGCCAGAGGTCAAGGCTGGTTATTTTCCTGTGAAGCTTTTAAACTTGTGTTGGGAGTATAGGAGTGACAGAAATGGGTCATGTCTAGCTGGAAGCAGACAAATGAGCGCACAGACATGTGCTTATATAATGGAGAACATGAGGATGTTCCCTTCACAGGATTATTCTGAACCCTGCAGTGGATCACAGCCTTGTCTGTCTGTGGACATGAGGGTTAGAAAGCTCTGCTTCCAAACCACACAGATACCAGCAAAGTCAATCCTCATACCGGTAATTAGTTTTTACAAAATTGATTTTAAAGATACCAGAAATATGCTCAACGTTTGGTTCAAAATTCTTCCTAAAGGTTACATTTTGCTACATGGTTACAATAAAACGTTTATAAAGGAATGAGGGGACAAGTCTTCGTTGTTAAACCCAGGGGAACTTAATAGTTGTGTGATCGTCAGGCTTTATTCAACGAAAGGAAACTTGGTGATGAGGTTTCTCTGTAAGGTTACTTTGTGGTGTGGCAAGCATTACCTGAAGAACAGTGCATAACTTCT
The DNA here is from genome assembly GCF_053564925.1 of Oryzias latipes. Classification (NCBI taxonomy): domain Eukaryota; kingdom Metazoa; phylum Chordata; class Actinopteri; order Beloniformes; family Adrianichthyidae; genus Oryzias; species Oryzias latipes. The sequence goes on from NC_136240.1 coordinate 15,529,147, forward strand.
GCTGCGTGTTTTTTGGGGATCAAGTAGTTTACGGCTTAGTTAGACACAACTGCCCTTAGAGGTGAATACGGGTGAAAAATGGGCAAACTTTTTAGAGACACAGGGGTGGTCTGCAAAAAATATCCAGCTCGTAGAGCGTGATTATTCACGCACATTCTTTTCTACAGGCGACAGGTCATAGGGAACACTTAACAAGGGTACTTACAAGGGTAAGTAAAGGTTGAAATAGGGGAGACACGTACTTGTCGTACGCATTTTTCTTTTTTATTAACTCCACTCCAAATTCTGTTCGTTTGGGCTGTTTAAATCAAATTGTGCGCCCCTTGCACACAGTCTGACAGTTAAAAAAGAGGAAATGAGACAATCAGAATGTGGTTTGTGTGGGCATCCTATGGGGTCCTACAGGTACTCATATTTGCACGCCATCAGTAAAGAACCTTACTGACGACTAGACTGCAACATGAAGGGCACCGTCCAACAGCATCACCCGTACGTCCTAAGTGCGAGCAAATGACATGATCCTTACAAATATATCACAATATACTTAACACAGGCAGGACAATCATACGTTGCATATGAAAATGCCAAAAGGGAACTGAAAGGCACAGCCGCTCCTCTCTACAACCCCTCTGCGGGGCCTGGACAACCCAAAAACCTGCTGCAGCCATACGGGTCAACCCAGACATGGTGCATGTGACTAAAGCTTTACATACCTGGAGGAGGTGCTGCAAAACTGCTGCATAAGATTCCAAAATACGTTTAAATAGGAAAAAAATCTTATGCTTTAATGTGACTAGTCCAAAATACAGACTACCGGTAAAAAGATTGTTAAAGGCATCCCACAATGTAAATATTTGGTGCTTTACTACCTTCTTTGAAGACCAGAAGCGCTTTACAGTGACAGTCAGATTCATCCCCAAACACACACACAAATTCACACACTGATGGCGGCTCCGTTGCCAAACACTGGTACCAATGTGGGGTTCACATTGCGTCTTGCCCAAGGACACTCCGATGCATGAGTGGGCAGGGCAAGAACTGAACCTGTGATCTTGCTGATCAGAAGTCAACCGATCTACCTCTACACCACGGCTGCACAGATACCCTTTCACCTCTTTATCCATCTTCCAAACCAATTTAATCTCGTTTGGGGTCATGAAGATGCTGGATCCTATTCCAGCTACGATTGGGTCATCAAGTGGTGGTAGGGTCACACACTCACAATTTAGCGTCGCCAGTTAACCCATGCAGCATGTTTTTGGGATGTGGGGAGAAAGCGGATGCAAACTCCACACAGAAAGGTCCCAGCCAGGATTTGAACCAGGGTCTTCTTACTGTGAAATGAAAGCTCCAACTACCACTACATTACCTTGTAGCGCCTCTTTCACCAACCTATAAGTCAAAATGATGGAAAGGAATTAAAAATGACTCAGTAAAAACTAGTCACTTTTCAGATGACAGCCCCTAAACCTACTACTATGATGGAATCAACCTGGATGAATGAGAGTCTTCATAGACAGTCTCTTTTTTGCTTGCATCGCACAAATGTAGCAGTTGGGTCTAAAGTCCGACTTGATTCATGAGACCAATCTGACAATTTGTGCTTTCAACACGGTCCTCCTTTTGGAATGCAGCGTTCCTGCACACAAAGGACAGCCAAGGGGGAAACGGGCAGACAATATGGCGTCTAAACAAATCCCAGCAAGATATCCACTTCCCATTCTCTATTGACTCAGCATAATGAGCTGCTTTGATACAGTTAAAGAGTCGCTACATTTCAGTTTCATAGGAGCTTTATCTTTTAAAGAAAGCAGCGAAGGAGACAAAGACACAAATATGTTGAATTCTGAGAAAACCGATTCACTTTTGCTTTTTTGTGTGGCTATAATGTGAAAATATGAATCTCAAAATATCTTTTGAAGGTTCTAAAAAGAGTTTTAACAAACCCGTACTTACCAATATCTTTGAGCAGAAACTCAAGGATTTCTACACTTACCATTCACTTGCAGACCAAATGGATCATTCAGACTGGTTGTAGTCTCAGTCAACTGACCAAATAACTTTTTCCAAACATGACTCCTCATTCAAAAAAAACAAAAACAAACAATAAAATATAAGTTATCACATTGTTTTTATTTTCAAATTCTGTGTGTTGAAAAATGTTCCTTATACTTTCATTTTCATGAAATTATACAATTGTTTCAGTAGTTGCCACATTTTCTTTTTTAGTCCAAATGTCAGTTCTGTTTTCACAGAGCCAGTAAAGACAAAGTGGGTCAGCGTCTGGACCGCCCACTGATGTAGGTTTGTGTTTGGCCTCGGTAAAATGCAAATGCTGAGCGCAAAACATGATCATTAATGCTCCATTGACTCACCTCTTTTTCCACCAGCTCATGGAAGAAGCTGCCACAGTGCTGCAGAAAGATGAAAAGTCCACCGTTGTGTTCATTTTCATCAATATTAGAATGTTTTTATCTATAATGCCAAAAACCTTTTTTCTATTGATTTGTTAAGATTTTAAAGTTTGTTTTCAATAGAATATAAATTAAACATTTATTTTTCTTAAGGTATAAACAGAAACATTAATTTGCATGAAATTATGCAGGTTTGAATGACACGGCAAAGCCTACAAAGATGAGAATCCTTTTTATCATTTGTGCTTTGCTCTTATGTTGTAATCCAGAACATTTCTCATCGGTACATTAATTTGGAGTGCTTTGGTTCTGCCCTCCTAGCTAACAGCTTCACTAGTTAGTCCGTCATGAACCCCTTGGCAGGCACAGGTCAAGTTTGGAAAGCGTTGAAGAAAGTCAACCAATCCAGTTGTGCCTCCCAACAAGAAGGAATCCTAAAGAACATGTGAGTGGCGGTGACGTAGTTCAGTCTTCTGGTATGGGGGAATTACAGTTTCCATGGTAGATATAAACAGGTCCCTCGCAACGATAGTACAACTGAAAGACGTCTGCGTAACCGTGGTCCCTCCACCAGGTGCACAGCTGCCGGTTCCAGCCGCAGGGTAAGGAATAAAACAGGTTAGGATGCTCCATGCCAATCATAGTGAAGAAGTCCTGGTCACCCAGGTGACCTCTAAAGCGATACTTGTCTGCCAGTTTGGCAACATTACTTGGCTCTAGAAGCTGGTTATAGAGAGCTGAGGCCCTCATTCCCTGCAGGTCCAATAGCATCACGCCACTGTTGAAACCTGGGAGTCCGTCAGGAGGAGGTTCTCCTACTTTGGTCTGGGGGTTCTCCTTGCGGTACTGCCAGAAGGTGTGTCTGAGGAAAGAGAGGCAGTGTGGTTGGTTATGTTGAAGGCACTTATCAACCAAGTTGCCAGCAACTTGGCCCTGCAACATGTTCATCAAGCTTTATGAAAAGAAAGATCTGTGAAAGCATGAACCGTCCGATGCGCCGCATCACGTAACATATAGTACATATATATATAACATATAGTCCGCGTGGCGCAGCACCACCGCTGCAGTCAAGATTCGGCGATATATATATGCTGATCGTCCCGATGGGTTGAATAAATCATCAATTCAGAGGGAAAGTTAATCGCTTACCGCTTGTTTTTGCCCAGATGATGATGAAGCAAAAGGTTGTTTTACAGAAGCCGGCGCAGTGATACAAATCATTTAAACTAGCCGACCGGAACTTCTTTTTTCACCGTGAGATTATCAGGTTTTAACGCATACCCAGCAGCCGATCAGAATCGAGTATTCACCCAGACCATGGTATAATACATGTTAAGTATTGGATCCATTCTCTGAACCTGCTGAATCTCTTTCAGGGTCGTGGGGTTGCTGGAACCTGTCCCAGTTCTGTTGGGCGAAGGCAAGGAACACTCTGGATATGTTCCCAGTCGATGTGCGGGTCAAACAACCATAAACACACACTCAATCAGGTCACTGGTCTGTCGAAAGGCCACACGACCACACATTCACACTAAGGGGTATTTTTGGAAACACCAATTAACCTACGATCAACCCATGAGGCGTGTATTTGGACTGTGGGAGGAAGCCGGACTGGTCTGAGAAAACCAATGCATGCACAGGGAGAACATGCAAACTCCAAATAGAAAGGACCAAGCTGGGATTCAAACCAGGGCCTTCTCACCGTAAAGCAAAAACACCAACCACTACACGACTGTGCAGCATAACAATAGGTTACAAAATAAAAAATCTCATTCTTTAATTCAAACTTTACAAGTGCAACACCAAAGACAGATCTGTGCTTTACCAGCTTGTCATAAAGAGTTTACTATACCACTATAAACATGTTGTTTTGATATTATAATTTAAAAAAATTACATTTGAGCATTATCGTATCAAAAAACCTCAAAACATGATTTCAAGCTACTTTTTGTTTTTTTTTTAAGAATCAAATGGAACAGAAATAGATGCATAACTTGGTCAAGTATTCTTCTGTCAGTTTTCAAGTGTTCCTATTGAGAACTTCTGTGCTTCACCAATTTTTTTTTAATCTTAAGAAAATGTGTCTTTTTTTCTGTCTTGCAAAATAAAAGAATCTTATTACGAACGTTTTTCAATAGTAAAATAACCTTAGTTTAAGCAAATACGTCTTAGCAACTATAATTTTGCTTCTTCACATAATATTTGTTGGTATTTCTCACACCCCATAGGCAGATTTTTCTTTACTTAAAGAAATATGTTCAAGTTCTAAGATTTTTTTGACTTATTTCTAGGGGGCCTGTTTTTGCAGTGTAAACACAGGGATGAACAATAATATACTCCAGCTTGAACACAAGGAAACATACACACAAAGAAATTATTTTTAGCCCTGACTGAGCTGTAGGTGAAATATTAATGGGCCGCTTTGCAGGCTGCAGTAGGACATTTATTTTCACCACTAGATAAAAAAAAAAAAAAAACACCCTTGACTTTCTTGGAGTGAATATTACATGTGGGAACTTTTCTTAAAATAAACATGCTTTGTAAAGAGGCCCTGTAGCCCTCCATGAGGAGTTCATGAAGTGCATTAGAAATACATTCTCAAGAGTCAAGATCTGATATTTTTACTGACCTACACTGAGCAGCTGTAGTCTGTCCCCTCTGCTTTATCCAGCTGGAGAGCTGCTAGCAGGGGACCTGAAGCCTCTGTGGAGCATTTATCATCATCTGGAGGACACGGTCTACGTGCCCTGACACACATCATGGGTGAATGTGGTTTTATTAGGAAACATTTATGACAAAGAGTCGTTAATCTATTCTGGAAATGTGACAGTTAAAGCTCAAGGCAACTCCATAATGTTTTTGTTTGATTTGATTTGATTAAATATATGAGCATATATATTTATTTATAAACCTATTTATTGGCTTTTTGTTATAGTCAGGTTTTAGCTAAAATACTAAGTAAAAAAAATCTTTCAAAAATTTCTATCATGTGACAGCAAAGGCAGCAAAGATCAAGACAACACTTACCACCATGCTGCCAAAACTTCCATCTGCTCCTAGTTTTTTCTTTCTTGAATGGAACGGGCCTCCAAGTCATGACAGAATTAAAAACATTAGGGGATGACAAGGATGTTCTGTGCCGTCTTCTCGTCCGAATGTCTCAGGACACGGAGTAGCCGTCTCTGAACACTATGTGGGACCCTCCTGCTGCCCTCCTGTTATTCTTTTTGGTCAACATGAATGAAATGTCCTCTACTTTTCACCAAACAAGAGAACAAAATTCCAACACTGAAAAAAGAAGCCTTCAGACAAGATGCTGCTGCAGACACTCCAAATAAATAAATCATGAATTCTGTTGATTATTCTTCTAAATCAAGACTTTCCTTTCCCTGCTTTTATAGGAGCATCACCACTGACCAGGGATACGATGAACAAAATACAAAATAAATTTAAAAAGAATTAATCAAAGCCTTTCAAAATAAGATTGCTTTACCATTTTACCTCACAATCTCCAACAAAATGGTTCAGTATAGGTGCCTCACAACAAAAAGACACCGCATGAAGACCGAATGGTTTTCTTTCTGTACCAGCCTTCTCTCACAGAACATGGCTCATTTCAAAAGGATAAAATGAAAAACCTGTTTACAGCGTACTTGTAAATGTGTATTGCTCTCGCTGTTGCAACAGCAGGCGGGAGACACACATCTTTTCATTTTATTTCATTTCCCATTATTGAAACTCTGGTTGGCAGGAAGTGCAGTGAATGAGGCTGGTCGGAGGAAGTGTTTTTTGCACTACGCTGTGTCAATGCGCACAAAAACAGAGTGAGAGCTGACAGGAAAACACTCCAGTCGGGGACACACACAGGGCCTCTCCAATCCCTGGCTTTAAAATGAAAACTCCACAAAGACAACCAGCCATTAGCTAATGGGTGACAAAACAGCTCGCATTAATTTGGAGCTGGCTGAAGATGTGGTTCTGAAATGTTCATTCGCTTCAAATTTAAAAAAAGTTTAATGAACTCAGACAACCAGAACCCATCTGAAAGTACTAGTCAACACAGGAAACTGGAAGTAACTAAAAGATTTTAATAAAAACCTTAACTTAAAAAAAATGATCTGAACCAAGACCAATAACTAAATCTGCAATTGATCTAATAAGAATCAGGTTATGTCAACAGTGTAAAAAACCCACAGAAAATAAATGTGTTGAAAAAAACGCGAGAGGGGTGGGATTATTCGGGGTGTCTAGTTGTTGTTGTTTCTCTTTCGGCTTTTCCCAACAGGGGTCGCCACAGCGAACGAGTCGCATGGTAAACTTGGCAATGTTTTACGCCAGATGCCCTTCCTGACGAAACCCTCTCAGAGCAACCGGGCTTGGGACCGGCACAGAAGGGAACAGGGAGCAGCCCGGAGTTGAACCCTGGTTTCACGGACGGAAGGCGCTGCAAACCAGCACGAGCTAAACCGGCTCCCATTCGGGGTGTCTAGTGATTAACAAAAATTCAATTTAAGAAGAACACTAAAACTCCAATTTAATCCTATATGTACAAAGAAAACGAAACAAACAGCTAGAGTCTGCCATTTCTTCCTCTACACGTGATTGGATGGCCATGATCCCTACTGTACCAAGCTTTTTGGCAAACCGCGCCGTTTGCTTCATTAGGCTTTCCATGAACAGGTTTAAACCACCACAACTACGGTAATCCCTATTTTCTAGCCATTTCTTTGTGAATTTGCACTTTCCCACTTTTCCAAGCCAATGAACGTGAGCTAATTAGTTTAGATGAGGTTAAACAATTTTATGATCAGGTTATGAGCGCATCCTGGAAATTTTTTTTTTCTCTTTTTTTTAAGTGACAAAAAGTCACATTGCGTTGAGAAAAAATGTAAGACTTATTCACCAGAATTTAAGATATGTTAATGGTCTTAAGGCCTTATTTTAATCAGATTAAATGTAAGACTTTTTAAGGATCCACTGCCACCCTGATGTATAGATTCTCTTCTTCTCATTCCCCTATCAAACAACTAATAAAGCTATTTGGCAGTCCATATGTTTAATGGATCCAAAATAACCTGCAAATATTTATCTATTTATGATTATGAGCAATTACACTATTAATAACAATATATTCTACCCTATCTTTTTTTAATTGTATTTAACCTTTAACCTTTTGGCATTCAGAGCGAACAGCAAAGTAAAGGCCCGTACACACCGGGACGAATATTCGCCAGGCGTTATTCGCCATGTCTTTTGTGTTCACACCCAGGCGATTTTCGCTGACGATGAGCCGAGCGAACATGCAATTTCATTCCCTGACATTAGATGGCGCTTAATGTAAACAGAAATACTCCTGTACACAAGGTGGCGCTGCGCAACTTTACGATTCTTAAAGTCGCTTTTCACTCAGAAGAAGAGAGCAAGTATTTACGCGCTTGTCAGAATAATACAAAGAAAACATGAATATTTCAAGCATCAGTAGCTCCAACTGGTGCTTGGTTCAGGGATATTTAAGAATGTCCGTCATTATTTCTTCGCAGCAGTGTAGACGCTACTCGGCGTCTGTCTTTTTCGCTGGTATATGTGCTCAGCAAGGCAGTTTTGTGTTTGAGCGCCCCCAAGTTGTGTTTTACTGTAACTTCAGAAGCTCCAGACACGTGTGCAAAAGCGCCATTCTCATTGGTCGAATAGATTTCGACGCGACGCGTCGAGAAAAAAAAAACGAACCCGAGGCGTTTGTTTTTTTTTGACGCTTTGGCGCGTGGCGTTTTTTCGCGTCGGTTCACACTCACATTGGTGCCCTTTGTTTAGTCACGAGGCGTTAAACGTCGGCGAAAATCGCCGGCGAAATTCGTCCCGGTGTGAACAGGCCTTAAGCATCTCAAACATCTCCTTGTACATTGAATCATTGAATCATTAAGAAGATGGTATCATCTCCTTTTATTTTTGTTTATTTTCTTGATTTTCTAATCAATGTATGACTTCATATCTGAAATAGCTTTGATATAGCTGCGTTTTGTCATTTTTTCTGCATTATTCCAAATCAAATCAAACATTCCTTGTAGTTGTGCAAGTATGATCACCAACTGCTGTTTTGGTGGAAAGACATTTTTTTCTGTGACGTAAACCTTCAGCTGCCTTTCAGACATTTCAATTTCCTTTAGGAATAAAAAAAACAACAATAAAAACATACTTTTAAAATAAACAAAAATTCCACAGAGGAATTTGAACACAAGAACGCAATATCATATTTTCAAAACTGACAGACACCAAATTGTAAAAGTTTTTCCAGAAGCTTGGAGGCCAGATCTCCTGTTTTGCTGTTGTCTCCCTTGAATTATGTGTCTGGGCACAAAAGCAACAAAGCGTGGGATTCAATAGACCCCTGAGCTGATACAGTAACAGCACTGGCACGGACATTTGTTTGGGGTTGAAATGGGGCCATGGATGGAGCCTGGAATGAAGACCGGGGCACAATTTCTACAAACAAAAAACTTAGAGCTGGAATCCCACTAGGGGAGGATTGGATTAACTCATTTAGAAGTGAGGAACCTTCAGGCACTAAACAAGTCCTCTCAATCATGACATTAGAGGCAACACTTCTTATTTTTCCTTCAACAGGACGAGCAGGTATCTTAATTTGAAAGAATTGCTTCATGATCAAAATAAAAATAAAAATCACATACAAAACTAGAGGGATTGACGGCGAAATTATAATCTAAAAAACAAAACAATATCTTTTGAAACAAAAATATTAAGTTTAAGTAGACTGTTATTATTTTTAAGGCAAAAAAGAACAAAAAGGTTCAGTGTGTAATGAATGTGCAGTGTTTCATCTAGCTTCAAAGTAGCATGGTTTCTATAATCAGCCTTTTACCTGCAGCCAGGTTTGGTTCTGTTATTGAGATGTGTCTGCAAGACATTCATATTTGGAACTTAAGTTTCAAAGTCAAGCACTGAGAATATTTGGATAAAATCCTTGTAGAAACGAAGGTTTGGATCTCTCCACAGATGCTTTTTTTTTGGACTAGTGAGTCACAAACCTCTAAATGGACTAAAGGCAGTACAGCACTCCACTTGACGCTTCAACTAACCTATATTTCTAAATGGGCCCATTGGAAAAGTGCCTCTGTTTATGTCGTTCAGTAGCTGCTCCATGAAATATTCCACCTGCTCATGCTTCGCCGTCTGTTTAAACACGTCCGCACAAACAGACGTCCTGTTTTGATGCAGTGCTTCAGTGGAAAACAGAGGGAGAGAGTCTAAACGGAGCAAGCTTGTTTGTTTTACTTGTTTCAAAAAAGATGGAAAATAATCAGAAAATGAACAAAGATCGTGAAATTGTTTGTGTGCATACATGAAAACACGCACACAGATGAACACAACTGTCTTCAAATCAGCTAAGATGAGTTGATTTATTAGCTTTTATTGTTTACTTAGTAACGACTGTTAGCTTCAGAGCATAAATTTTTCCCCTTTGGACACTGTTGCATCAATAAAAATAAAATGGTTTTCATGAATAGACCTTCTGGGGATAAAAACCGTGTGCAACTGGTTAACTGTACTTTAAACATAATCTCTGCATCTCTACATTATTAGACGCTTTAAAGGATAAATAATTACCGGTAAATGGCAGATTTGAAGATTTTAAGCTTTTTTTCTCGCCACATACAGTCTTTTGAAAGCACAAGTATTTTGGGGGTTACATTAGTAAACTCTGTATTAAAAAAAAAAAAACCTGAAGATTTAGAGGGGCAAAATGGCATTTGTCATTCACCGATTGTTTTCCCACTTAAAAACATTAGAGAAGCCTCCCGTGATGATTGTATCATTTAAAAAATATGTAAGGAAAATCACTGAGTTACTTTAGTGCAAACAACATTTTTTGAACGTCATACGATTTTTCATTTAAGCCAATTCTGCCACCTTTTGTAGTTGACATTTTCTAATATTTTTGAAAGCTAATATGGAGGTTTTGCACATTCTCAACTGCACTTCATGAGGTGCCTTTTAGATTATAAGTCAAAAGCCAAAGCAAGAATTGAATTTAATTGTCGTTTCTACAGTATTAAACATTATAGATGCATAGAAAAATGGTATAAAATATCGGTGGACTTAAATTGAGCCTCTTAGTCAAAAGCCATCTTCTCATAGATGAGGACAGCTGCCTAGTCTATTCAAGAATAGAAAGCAGAGACTGAACACTGGCGTGAAAAGTGACACAGCACTCTGTTCATGTCAACATCTGAAACAATGAAGCGGTTTCCGCTGACACTCAGAGAGCTCAGTGTCTGCGCAGCTAGAAGATATAAACATCTGGTAGAGAAGGGTTTGGGGATGAGCTTACCTGTAGACTGGCTGCATTTCTCTGATGATGCCTATTACTGCTCCTGGAGGAAATTTGTCAAATTCTTGGAAAAGATTCCTGATGTTGGTCCTGTACTTCAGGTCCAAGTCAAGCTGCACGATATGTGTCAGACCTTAAACAAAGGAAAATAAGACGCAAATGACAATGATGCCCAACAATATTTGAAAAACAAACTGAAAAAACACATGTTAAATTCAGGAAAGACTATAATGTAATACCAAGAACTCATTTCTGTTCACTCCAGCTAATCAAATAAGTTAATATTTCTTGTAAAGGAAAAAAAAAATGAAATGTAGTTTTTCTTTGTATGTAAATGCAGTTTAAGTCAATTCTGATGCACACATGTAATATATTAAGAAAAGAAAAAACAGACAGAAAAGCCCAGCTGGGATTGCAATGATGAGGTGAGTGAAGATCACTACCAAACCCACAAATCGGCTCAATTTCAAACTCTAAATTCAACTTAGCTTGTGCTAAGAAATATTTTTTTTTCTTCAAAAAAAGGTGAAAAGAGTAGAAAGGCTCAAATAACTTCTGACTTTACAGTTGTTCAGAACTTAAAATTTAAAACTTGTGGTAAAATAAACAACAAACAGCTTTTTCAATCCGTCTTTTATGACAAGAAAAAAAAGAAAAGTTTTGTTTTCGAAAGCTGTAAAATTTGTATTAATTTCAAATGACCCCTCGTCAATGAAATTCAATCAAATATTTGATTTTCTGCAACCGCTAATGTAAAACTTGTAAGTAAAAATTTTACAGTATTCAAATACAAAACGTTCCTTTTTTTTCTCTTCAAATCCAGCCGTGCATGAGTGAACTCCTGCACATTCATTTTCAGGTCATCAGGGCAGAAACCAAACTTGTGGTCCACACCTCCCTCTTCGTGGCCTTTTCCTTTCTCCCTCCTGGAGGATGCAGAGGTGTTCCCAGACTAACTAACAGATAAAATCTTTGACGTGTGCCTGGGTCTGCCACGAGCCTTTTTCCCAGTCGGACAGGCCCAGAACAAACTGCCAGGAAGCCACACAAAAGGGACTGTGGCCAAAGTCAATCTGGCTTTTCTTGTAGAGATGACTGAGTTTTTCTTTTGCACCTTTTCTTCTGGGTAAATCAAATCACACTGCAAAGAAATCTCTTTCCAGTATCTTGTTTCCACAAATTCTTTTGTTCCAGGTTATTAAAGACAGAATTATTGCAGATAGATCAAATAGTCTTAACCTTTGACATCTCTCTGGCCTTCATAAAGTTAGGGTGCAGAGTGCAAAGAATTGTACAAGCAACCCAAAAGCCTAATTTTGAGCCATCCCTTTAATTATAATGTCAGAGTCATAGGAAGCTCTATGATGGACTGATTTAGAAAAAAAACAAGATGCTGAGATGATTTAGTCCCAAAAGGTCAGATACTCCTCCAAACAGGGTGATGGTTGCAGTAACCCAAGAGGAGGTTAGAGTCACTGCTCCTAAGCATCAAAGGTAGCCTGTTAAAGGTCTTTATGCAAGTCAGGAGGCCTTCCAGAAACCCTCCACAGGAGATGCTTCAGACGTTTCTCTGCTGGAAAGTGGCCTTGAGGCAGAACCAGGATTTGATTAGATAGTTTTATCTCCTCACAATCTAGAAACACTTAGGAACATCCTTAAAATTAGTTGGGAAAAAACAGCTTGGACCCCTATTTGCTGTCATCAGAAATGAACTTTCTGTAAAAAAAAAAAAAGATAGCAGCTGCTGCTAAAAATGGGAAAATGTAAAATCTTAAGATAAAAAACCAAGAGAGCTGCTTTGGAAACAAAGTGTAAAATAAGATTATTTGTTTACCTCTGAGTCACCGAATAAAAAAACAGAGTTCATCAATGTGAATGAATTACACAGCAAAACATAAATCAAAAAGGGGGTTACGGGTTTAAAGTATTATTTGAAGGATTTTAATTTAGGTAAAAAAAAAAAAACTTCAGCAAAGTAGCAGTGAACAGCTTTTAATGCTCTCCAAACAAGGAAGCTGCTTTTGACAATGGCTTCATGGCTGTGGTAACAGAGCAGAGCAATCTGGATGTTCGTTTGCACTACAGGGCTTAACTTTGTGGGAGTATAGCAGGAAGAGGGCCCTCAGTTGTTACAATGCTGATGTGCTGTGATGTGAAGGCTTTGATGCCAGACCAATGACTCAACACAAAAGGGATCTGAAGGCTAAACAGCCTGTTTTTCAAAATGCGCTTTGTTTTAACAGCACTGAGAACAGAAAAGTCACAACCTCATCTTCTACCACATTAAGACAAAAGAAACATAGATATTCCCTCTTTTATCCCAATTGTTTGTGTTAAAGTTTAATCTTCTTCTTGGTTAACTGTTGAAAAAATAATAATTAAAACGAAAAAGACAATAAACCCATCAGAAAGACAGGGTTTCAAAATGTACTGGTAAGTGTTTTTCTAGATGCCATAATAGAATTGGTTGGTTCAAAAAAGGCCCAAGTCCACAATTTTTCAAAATAGAGATATTATATGTTCTATGGTCTTCAAGGGAAAAGCTATCTGGTTATGTGCAAAAACGTCCCAAGTCCGTCATAATGTATTGACTATGCTTGACGTTTAAAATGCATTAAGTGAAAAATTCCTGGACAAGTCCAGAGACTTTAGTTTGTCCTCTGAAATGATAAAAGTGATTCAGTGAATCATTTGGTGTAGCCTCCCTTTAAGCTATGCAATTCCATGCATTTCCTGGAAAAACAAACCTCTTGAACTTGGGCCCCTTTTGAACTAACATTTTCAATTACATTTCTAGAATCTAGAAACATATTTTCAACTTGATGTGAATCTGAATGAATATCTGAATGTGCACAAAAAAACAGATCCATGCACAGATGCAACCTGATTCAAACAGATGCACATGAGATGTTTAAGTTAGTTAAATTAATGTGATTGGAATGTGAAAATCTGAAATATCTTATCAAGTCATTGTTCAATAGATTCTATAGCTTTACTCATCCAAATCTATTTGAGGCCAGCTTTTACGAGCAGCTGGGGTTCATCACAAATGGGTGTCGAGTGGAAAACATAATAATAACCTTTTCTTGAAAGTTTTAGGGACTAAGTTCTTCTATGTACTATAATTGATTTGCTGTGTTTGAACTAAAAGGAAGGGACCAGTGTGGTCGTTGGGTGACAGAAGCTGATCTATGGCCCATGTTATTTGAATAATCATTTCTGATTGTTGATGACTAACCACTTGCTTGAGGCTACCATCACATCAGACAATGAGGTTTTGTCTAAAACTCTATTATAGCCACAAAGGACTCTGTCATTGCGCACCACATTCTCATGAAGTGGGTCAGCCTCATTAAGGCCTAATTCTATTCCTCACATACCTGTTAAATTTGTTCTCCACTTCCATCAGCATTCTTAAGAAAACAACACTGTTATCTAGCAGTTTTGCCGACGTTAAACATGAGAGTATCCAAACTCCAGATTTAGATTTTGACAGCTCCGTTCTTCACATGTGTTCATTTTAATTAGGGCTCCTGAGAGTTTGGCTCCGCCTCCTCCCTGAACCCTCCACGTCCTGAGTGGCTTTTCAAACAAACATGACACCACTTAAAAATAAAACCTTTAGTGGCTTTAAAGTGCAACTAAAACTTTTATTGAACATGTTCAATTTCTGTCTCATGGAAAAGGCAATATTACGTAACTAGCAATTTCTAAAAAAGTGAATGACAGCTTTGATTTCTATGTAGGAGTCTTTTCTTCAATCTCTTATTGGTCTCTGACGTTAGCAGAGCAGTTTATGAATTTTAAGGGCCACTAAAAACAACAGATGGAAAATCCATGGGTCCTGTGTTAGGAGGTTGTCAAGTCCCAGCATGTCAAGACGGCTAACAGGAAAACAAAGACGCACGACAAGTCTATAGCAACAAGAACTGAGTTTCTTAGAAACCGTATCCATATTTGTTGCATCTTTCCATTGTAAGAGTTTACTTACAACAGTTAGTATAGATCTGTGCAAAGGCTTTCTAAAAAATGTAAACACGTTTCTAAACCACTAATGACATATCTTTTGCTTTAAAGTCAGAGTTTTATAAATATTTCATATTTTATTTTAAATGTTATTTATATTTTTACATTGCTTTTTTTGAATATCATTTATATTTATTTGTTAAATATCTTGTCTAGAACATTATGATGTTAATAATGTAAAACTGTTATTGTAAATTCTCTTCAATTCTTTTGAATATCTTTTTATTAATTCAAAGCTCTTTTTCTAGTATCTTAAGGTTGAAAAGTCAGAGAACAAATGGATTTCTGGTGTGTGAATGTATGTGTGTGTGTGTGCATGGGTGAATGTGCCTTTGACTGTAAGGCGCTTTGGGCCCCCTAGATGGTAATAAAGTCCTCTATATGCTGTTTACCATTTTAGCATTTCCAACCTGCCCTCGATGGCTCCAGATCTGTGACCGTCACCTGTGCTATGTCTACAAGTCAACAAGTGTGTTCTGAAAAGTGTTAAACCAAAGAACTCCTTGTGAAAATGCATCAACCCATTAAGTCCCCATCTTCTCTCTTCCACATTATAACCAGCACATTAGGAAAACACCACAGTACTGGTGTGTAGTGCTTGGACACAGAGAAATGGGAACACATGGGGAATAATCAATAATCAGTTTAAAGCACAAAACGTGCAGCATCGCACACAACAACAATCTGACTCATGTAACAACAGCCTGAATGATACTGGAATGTATGAAACTATTTGGAATAATGATAATAAAAATCTACATAAACCAGCTGTTTTTAGAACAAAGTAACATCGACACAAATAGAACATTTATTGATCATCAAAGGCCTTCCTTCATTTACTGGGGTTCTTTTTTCAGCTTTACGGGTCAGGTTTTCTTGTCTTTTATTATCCATTATTCATCTCCTTTGTACCTGCTTCTTTATTTTATTTTATTCTGAAATTTATGGTCATGTTTTTATCAAAACTGAAAAAAAATCAACAGATGCTTTTAACATAAACAGATCCAAGGCTTTATCTTTTAGTGACAGTATGTGAGTGAACCATCACAGTACAGTACACACTGTAGCTTTGGCGCCAGTGTAGCACCAGAGAAAGTCAACAAATCACTTACAATGGCCAGTTTTGCCCAGTGAATCCTCCTCCTTGACTTTGGCACGTTTGTAAAGAGCAGGGACAGAATTTGTCCGAAGGTCTCTTTCTTCAACACATGAAAGCAAAGCTTCTATTCACCTAACAAATCGATGGATGTCAAAGTTGCAGCACATGAAAGCCTTAGTCAGACAATTTGGTTCTATGGGCTCACCGAACGGTATACGACTTCAATTATTCCTGCAGGCTGCCTGCATGACCCGTGCAGATTGGTCCATTCTGGCCTGCAGACTACCCATATCTACCTGTATTGGCAGTTGTGATTAAGGCCTAATCTTCATTGACAATTCCTCATTACTACAATCAGTTACTTGAGGCTGCAGAGGTGAAAACTTCCTTTTTCTACCAAAACCATCTTTGCAAACGGCAATTTATCATATATTCTATAGCCTGATGTATTCAGCCAAGAACATTCAAGCAAAACTGTTACTGATCAAAGCCGGCTTCAAACAAAGTTGCCTTCTTTCTTTCCTGTCCCTCTGACTTTAAATGGAACTCATATGCTCTGGCTGCATAACCCAAGCACCATGTGTTACCTGTATCCCTGTGATGGCTACGGATTAGACGCTCAAAGCCTAAAGATTTGGTTAACCTGTAGGGTGATTCCCCATGAGTCACGACTGAAGTGAAGCATCGAAAAAAAAGCACAACAGAGGAAAGACAACTCTGAGCACAAACACGGGGGGCACCCATGTGGGCAGCAGCAACGAGGCATATCCTTCCTTCCCCTCTCCCTAGGGCCTCTGCAACCTGCCACATGTCTTTTAGATACCAACCCGTATGGCCTTTTCCAGCTGTGCGACCAAGGTGGAAATCTGGATCTCAAACAGTTTATCAAAATGCTGTTACAAAGCCATGTAAGGTCACAGACAACTCGTCTGCTGATTCCATTTTTACTTCTGTCCATCTTAGCAGAAATGTACAGCAGTCAAACCACAAAGTATTTTACCAAAAGTAAAATATTTATATATTTACATTAATGTATGAGACAGTCAAAGGTTAATACACTAACAATAATCAAAGACTCCATTTACTTTCAGGCATGATGTGATGCATGGCTACAGACAGGAAGAAGATGGCGTCGCTGTAGTAAGCGCCAGAGCCAGCACTGAAATGCTTCTGCATGGCTTCGACAATGGGGAAGAGAGTCTGGGTCAGCTCTGCAACATCGTGGAATAGAACCTGATGGAAGAAAGAAAAAATGGACCACAAGAGAGTCTTAGAACATGGTCAGATATGTGATCAAACTCAGACAGCTTTGTGCTTTTTAAATTGGTTTAAAGCAATGTGAGTTAAACCCTTTAGGATTTATAAAGTAACAACATCTTTAAAACTTAGGCCCTTTAAAATTTTAAAGAAACTACAGCCATTTTGTTTAAATTAAATTTACAATAAAACAAAAAAAACATGAAAAATACTGTGTGTGTGTTGCTTCATTAATTTTCTACAGAAATAAAAAGACAAAACAGCTTTAATGCTGCTATATTAAAATTAATTCGGAGTTCCCCATTCTTAGACTTCTTTGCATGAGTGACTAACATCAATAGAAGTTTGTTAAAGTTTCTATCTTTTTTTTGGATGATGAACTCATTGATGTCATAAGGGTTTTTTATTTTGAAACCAAACTTTTTTACGTAATCAGTCTTTGTATTTCAAACCGTTTGAATTTTGGATGGATTCCTTTCATAAACATTACGTGGGCAAACCTCAGTGCATGCAGTCCATTCTGTGTTTGGTACAAAGAACAAAGGGTATCATCCATTAGCTTTGTCAAAAGTGAACGCTTCGTCGGCGAGGGCTTTGGTCAGAACACATCCCAAACCCACACAAACCAACCACAACGGGTGATCGCATAAAAGAAACCAAGGCCAACAAAATAATCCTTTAAAAGGTAGACTTATGTGTAAATATATGAAAATGAATAATACTGGTAAATCATTTGGCTGCATATCATTTTCATTGTTAATTTTAACATCCAAAAGTGCATTTGGAATTTAATTTAAGCATAAAAATACTCTGTTTTACAACTGCCAGTTGAGTGTTTAAAAAAAAAAATACTTTTAGAATATCAAAAAACAATGCAGCGCTTACCACAAAAAAAATAAAAAAATAAAAACTTTCTGAGTACATTTCCAACCCCTTTCAGCTTCTTCTGGGAACTCTATATCCCAGAAGACTTATAAAGAAGCAGCTTCTGTGACAATGTACCATTATATACCATAAGCAGCAAGCCTCATTTCAACTTTTTTCTATCTTGGAAAGTTTAATCGCAGCAAAAATAACTTTCTAGGACCTGATTTAAGGGCGTGTATGTCAGAGGCTTCAGGTAAATCTTGACAAAAGGCTCCTACAAATTAAGAGATCAATGTGTTTCCATTGGCAAACATAATGATCCGTGTGTGATTTAATTTTTTTCTCAGTAAGAGTGACAATCCTATACCCGAGCCCATAAAAACAATTACATCCAACAGTGGACTGGACTTTAGGAAACTAAAATGTTAAGGATTTGACCTTAATTCTTGTTTGTTTGTACACAGATTTAATTTACACTTGATCATCTTGCAAGAAATACAATAAATGTGGAAAACTTCCCCTGCACTGTTTAGTAACCAGGTATTTATCTGTGAGTCACGCTGGTTGAATTTTTGGCTAAAGATGTCTTGGATCGATTTTAGGTCAGTGACTCGGATCGTTCAGAATGAACAAATATTGACTATGAAAAATAGAAAACAAAAACTGGATGCGTGTATTATCACAAATGAACGGCAAAACATCTAGATTTTAGTTTGACCGTTTCCATTTTTTTTCTCCTAAACGTCTGAATCTGTGTCTTTTTCTGTCTCGTACTTTGCATTGAGAGTCCCATAAAAACAAACTCATGAACTAGAAAGAACTACAGTAAATCAGGAAACCTGTTTGAAAATAAAAACACAAAGACATTCATTAACACATAAACTTTTCAGGCAATGTTCCAACTTAAAACAATGTCTCCCAAAAAAAATAAAGATTATACTGCAAGAATAATTACACAAAAACTAATTTTCTTAGATTATTATATATCTTTTTCATACCCAAAACTGCCTTTTTACTTATTTCATCCCCTTCTTTTGTTATATTTTCATTTCATGTCATGTGTGCAATACTCATTCTATATGTGGAGTATCCAGTCATATGTGCAATATTCATCCCATTCTACTGTACAGTCTTATGTATTATTTTTATATAATATTTTCAAGATCGTTGGTAAAGAGCTGCTGGAAAAAATGTCATTGTGCATTGCATAATGACAACAAAAAGATTCTGATTCCGATTCTGATTTTCGCACCCAACTAACATATTTTCTCCACAACGCATTGGTTATTTTTTTTTTAAAAGGTATCTTATTTTCACGTCCGAAACAGTTTGTCTTTTAGTAAAATACAATTAATAACTATCCATTTGAGCAAAAGATTTTAAGAACATCTTTTTATCCACTATCCATGTATATGGAGACATGTTAAGCTGTCAAAAACATCTTTAAAAAAAAAAAGACAACCTTCCAGGGGGCCGTCTGTTTAACTCAAAAGCACATCATAAATAAATCTAAATTCATGTTTGGTCATTAACACAAGAAGTCTCTGCCCTGAAGACCCCAGTGTTCTGGCTAAAGGACAGTCAGCAGTAATGAGCATATCATCTGTGCACTGTAATGCTTGCAGGCTGTTTATTGAGCCCCCCCCCAAAAAAAAGAAAATCCAGATAGGTCCTTGAACTTAAAGCTGTCAGGAAGCAATGTTGGCTAAAACAGTTGCATAACTTTCCCCATGTCTTCATTCTCATTGAAACTAAATATTAAAAAGGAATGAAACCCAAAATGAGCCGACAAGGCTGTCAACACGCTCGCATATCACTCGCTGTGTCAGGCTCCAGGGATTCCCATCTCATGTGTATCTGTGGCAGAAATTGTGTGTACATGTGTCTATTTTTGTATATATGTGCGCATCAGGAGAGGAAGTGGCTGAGCTTGTGTCAGTGGTGCTGGAACAGTGTTTCATAATTTATGAACTCAAACAACTATGTTTAAAAGCATTGGTCTGGAATAATGAAATGAGGCTGACTAAAGCAGTGAGGAAACAGCCTGAAGGTTCAATCCACTGTTAGAATCTGGGGTTTTAGATTCCTTCTTAAATATAAAAGATCACATTCATTTTTCTCCTTATTATTTTATGCCAATTATGAAAAACAGGGTGGAATAAACATTTAAATAAGAAATTGAGATTTTCCTTGTGTCTTTCTGCTTCCAATAATTTAGTTACAGTTTTTCTCCATTGGTTTGGCTCATTCCTTGAAACAGAAATTACATTTTCAAAACAACATGGACAAACCCTCCAAATCACTTGGCAATTGTTCACAACAGAATGGAATTTCTCATTAATTTCATCAAATTGCAAATGTCTTAGTACATGTCTCAATGTCTCAGTACATCTTTGCAAGTGATTAAGTACAGGTAGCCTTCATTTAGCACAATTTCCAAGTCAATAGATCTTGTTGATCTAAACTGTTGATTCTCAGTCTAATGGCTGTTTGCTCCAAAATGAATCAGCATCATTTCAATGTGTAAGTTATCACATGCACAATAGTCTGTCCAATTGTCAATATTAGTCTAGAACATAATACCATGAATACGATATATGAATCCCTTGGAACATTTCATACATTTATTATTATTTTGATTTGATCCCTAAAAATGAAAGAGGTCTCGTAGGGCCTCACCTACCACTATTTGTTATTGCATGGGACAATGTGAATTTCCACCATGGCCTGCTCATCAGGGCCTGGTTCACTACTCATCCAAGGATGGTCATAGTGTTCCTACCACCTTACTCTCCTTTCCTCAATCCTATTGAGGAGTTTTTCTCCTCTTGGAGGTGGAGAGTGTATGAGCATCGGGCTCAAGATCAGAGGTCCCTGCTCCAAGCAATGGATGCTGCGTGTGAGGATGTTACAGGAGATCAGTGTAGGGGATGGTTAAGACATGCGCGCCGTTTCTTCCCTCATTGCATCGCAAGGGAGAATATATGCTGTGATGTGGACGAGGATCTGTGGCCAGACAGACAGCAGAGTGTGGAAGGCCAGCAGGGTGAGGATGATGGCCAGGAGAGGAAGGGTGAAGACAGCGACCAGTGAAGAACTGGTTGTGAAACCCAAGCATTATTTACAGCACTGTAGGCTGCATATCATTGTCATTGTTTTTTTGTTTGTGTTTATATTATAAAGTATATTATGCTGTATACATTTTCTTTTTACTCTGATGTATGAAAGCCACAACCAATCAGAAGCTTGATTGGCAGCCTCTAAGCATAGGCTGTGCAACAGGGGGTCAGTGGGTGACTGCTCCAAGAATGGATGTGCCATGTTAAGTAAAGCCAAGTTGGAGCATTAGGTATTTGGAATGAACCCTTGTAACATTTAAAGCCTGAAGGCTAATTTCATGGACCAGGCGATGTCAGACAGGCAGAGGAATGGGCGTCCTAAGAAGATGCAGAAGACAAGAAGACAGTTCCTCACCCTGACAGCATTTTGGTACAGAGGGTTGTCTTCTACAGAGTCACAGTGAAGGTGTGCAGGGCGATAGAGCAGACAACTCTCTGTAAAGATGATCAGGTACAAACTGCACACAACTTATCTCTGCCATGGCTGCTGTTATTTTCAATCTGATGTTAGCAACATGTGCACTACACATCGCTAAATACGTTATGTTCAGCGGTGTGTTCTGGTTCTCCCTACAGCAGTCTTATTTATGGTCAAAGAGTGGCGAAGATATGCACTGACACATATTTTGGTGGAGGCAGTGTGATGGTGTGAGACAGCATCTTCCTCACTGTAAAACGAGGTTGGTCCTAGTTGTAGCCAAACTAAATGCTAAGAAATATTACAAAAAGGTTTTCAAATCCCTCATCTCCACAGTCTGGTTCCAAACTATCCCCTCAAGATGGCACCGCTCATGTCTTTGGTAAAAGTCACAGTAAAGCCTCTCCTGCTTTCATAATAAACATTAAATAATGTCAAGAAGGAGGCCAGGCAAGCAAAAATATTTAAGTTCAGACTAATGGAAAACCAAAACTTTCTCAGGCTGAATTAAACCATTACAAAACAAGCAGCTGAAAGATTCACACAAGATGGTTCACATAAAAAAAAGCAAAAAAATTGAAAAAACTGAAGAGGAAGTGGGGGATCACACTCATCAGGAAGACTTTGAAAAATGAATAAACTATGTGCAAACAAATGTATGGATGCATACACATGCAATGCAATGAAAAGGCATACAAAAGGAAAGTTTCACAAGACTTTTCATAAAGCAGACAGAGAAAGGAATCTTTTTTCTGGGCAGTAATGACAAGAAAAGCCACCTGACTGATTTAAAGACCAACACTGCCACCTTGTGCTTCAGATTTAAAAAACGATTTGAAAAGCAAAAAGTTTCTGCCAGAAAACTCAGACAAAGTGTCATAATGTACTACAGCAAACAAGATATATAGAGATTAATGCTAACGTTTCAAGGGGACAGAAATATGGTCACAGTTAAGAAAAACACATTCAAATGAATATAAACACTACTGAACCAATTAATAAATAAAAGCATAAATAAAAACAGATTTATTTTAGTGTTATTCATGTAACTCACACATACTGCTAACAAGCAGCAAAAAGGTAATAGCATAGGCACAGTATTGCTGGAAGTGATATTTTTTAACTGTCAACAAGTTTTGTTCTTTTATCTTTACTATGTAAAAACTTTTCTTCCCGTCATCTTTAGCACATCACTGGAAGGTAGAAAAGTGATTAAAGCCAATGAAGTATGTGACCCAAACAAAATCAACCTTATGAGACAGCTGAACAAACGTGGATGTGATTACATCTTGTCAAGAAGACCCTGAAGGGATTCTAATTAAGACCAGCTTTATCTGACAGCGACACAGAAAGGAAAAGTGACTTAAAACAATAAAAAAAGTGGACAAGATATTTCATCCTTGTGCAAAATCAAAGTGAGGTGAAGATAAATGATGGGCATAATAATAATTTTCACAAAATCATTGTGAAAATTATTTTAATTTCTTGTCAAATCATTGACTATTCAGTGAAATGTATTGCAATATTACACATGATTATAGAGGATTATTTTGTAGTAATTATTTCTTTAAAAACACAGTCCAACAATAACCTGGATTTATTTTTGAATTATTTTTATGCCAACCTGTGAATAGTTGTTTCCATAATAAAACTGTCTTTCTCAGGTCTGACGCAGTGGCAGAACAGTTATTATTATGAAAAGTGAATGAATGAAAATGTTATTCTGTAATGTCAAATATCTGATTTTTAGTTACCCAAAAAAGGTTGTGGAGAACAACACTTACTTCATACTTGAATGTTGCATCTTGGAGAAAGTCCTGCAGCATCCTCTGACCAAGTTGTTGGCTGGCTTTGTCGCTTACAAAGTGAAGCACCAACACCTCCCCTTTCAAGAAATGTCCATGCTTTACCATCGACAGCATGGCGACTTTGAATTTATCCTGCAGGCCTCGACTTTTGTCCACCTTGGTGAACATCATGAGCACGTGGTAGTGCTGGCCACCGGCTTCAACCTTCCCTTTTCCTAAAGCAAACGTCTCGCTCTTCATTCCTTGGTATTGCTCTTCTAGTGCTTTCTCTTCATCTCCAGTCTGGTGCATCAGGCTCGTGTCCATTGTTAGGTCTGCATCATTTCTGTTGGTGCTCGCTTGGGTCTGCTTGATCCTTTTAGTGGTGCTGGAGAAGTTGTGTCTTTCTGAGCCAAAGTAGTAAAAAGCCACAACGGCGAGTGCCGCAGCAAGTAGTAGCAGAAACTGATAGGATCTGAATGTGCTGACCCTACTCATGATTCTTGCCACGAGTCGTACAAAGCCCATGTCTGTGTGTTGATGTCATTTAAGAGAGAATGGAAGCAGTAAAACTGTCATTTTGGGCTGATCAGTGTTTGTAAAAAACATTCCTAAATCCCTGTAAGAGAAACATAAAAAGGGAATTAAACTTTGATTCTCAGAATCATTCATGAGGTTTTTTTTTAAATAGTAAAATTGCTATTTTAATATGCCAGGAATAAATGTATAGTTTGAACACATTTTGACAAAATAAATTACTACCCCAAAAAGTTAGTAAAAAGTTCTCATAAGTTTTAAAAAGCCCACTCATGTTTTTAACATGTTCCTGTGGCATCTTTTTCATGATGGAGGAAATCTATAAAGAAAATTAAGCTTGGAACTGCATTTCTGAGTATTTCTTAATTCAAATTATTGTGAATCAAGAACAGATGAAAAAATGTCGTTAGAAAAAGCTTGTAGCTGTGACATAGAAGCTACTACGGCAAGACAAAAGCTCCCTGCTCCACTTTATTTGGACGCATCCCCTTGCAGTCATAAAAGGCTTTGTTTTCGTTGTCTGAGGTGGCACCTGGCTCAAACTCAGCAGCTGGAAAGCTCCAATATTGCTCGCCTTTTTTGTTGCACCGGAAGTGTTAAGTTGGTGGGTGTGAAGGGCTGTAAGCTAACGGGAGAGTGTGTAGACAAAGGGGTGATGGGAAATGGGGACATGCTTACTATACGTCAACGATCCCGCCTACAATTCAGAGGCAAATTTCTAAGAAACTACCGGAACTACCGCTCTGCAGAAACAACAAAGGGTTTTTGATTTTGCCTAAAAATTGCATATGGTACTCATAAGTTAAAGTTCATTAGGGAACGCTTTTAAAATAGAACAAAAGATGATTGGAGTGAGTCTGTAAGTCCTTTTACACACATCCTGATGCCAATACATGTTTTTTTTTATGAGTAAAATTGATTATTGTAACGCCCTGCTCGCTGGTCTTCCAAAAACCAACATTAGGAACATTCAGCTTCTCCAAAATTGTTTTTTTTATTATTTATTCTGTTTTGTTTTAATGTAAAGCACGTTGTGTTATACTTTTATATGAAAAGTGCTTTATAAATAAAGTTTGATTTGGGAACTCCCCCTTATACCTTATAATCATTAACCAGGTTTACTTGACTCACATCATGTGGCTACTACTATATTCCCTCTAAAGTTTATAAGGAGGTAGTAAAGCTATGAAAAGCGTTTCCGCAACATCCGTTAGGATTTTGGTATAAATTAATATAGTCAGTTATTTTCGAGTTGTACAGTTACTTCATTTGTTTATTTCATTCAGTGTATTTCAAACATGTTAGTCAATGAAAATTTAAGAAAACCAAAACATAAACACAAGCAATCAAAGGGTAAAAACAAACCAAAAGAAATAAAAAAGGACTACAGTTTATATTTCTGTGATAAAATTGTGTGACATTAAGTTAAGAAAAGAAGATACCTCTTTATGCAGATGACCTCTGTGTTTCTCCGGCCTGCACGACGATTGAACAGCCTTAAACCCACTGGTTTATGCTGTAAGTCTAACTATCCTCTGCTTAGCCATCGTAAATCAATGGCTGAACGTCTGATGAGTGCAGTACGTTCAAGAGCAACCGCCCACATGTGAAAAGATGAACTGCAGTCCAACAATATTCTTTAAAACTCTGAAACAAAAATCAATTAACTAATTGGACAAACCCACGCGCGCATACACACCCACTACGTGGCAAAGCAAACACGGAGTTGGCAAAAAATCAGGGGTAGTATGAACACGAACTAGCTAGCTAGCAATCTAGCAACAAGACAGACAACCTCAAAGCGCCCCGCTTTGCAAATCCCTTCAGAGGTGCTGCTTTCGAGTTCTGTCGGAAAAATCAAAACTAATCGAAATAGTGTTTTTAAAACATCAAATATATTTTGTATTCAACATCGCAATTTTATTTTTAGACAACAATAAACAAATGCACATAATTATCACACGTTCGTGTTTCATGGTAGTCAGCAAAGTAGACAATTTAGAAATAAAGGAACATGTTTTGATTGTAGGAGAAAGTTTTTCAGGGTTATGCCTTCTGCGTTTGTCTAGCTTTTACTGTAAAATTAATGTGAAGCAATGTATTTATAATATTCCCTCTTAAAACAGAATTAAATCATTACATGTTTAACTCTAAATATTAGAGACAGAACAATGAGACAGGATGGCGTTTTAAATTGATTTATTACAAGTACCTATCACTTTGAAGTCAATCTAACATTATTTGGATTTCTACTACATGAAATATCTGAAATAGATTTTTTTTCTTAAATGTAGGGCTTAAAGAGTGATGTTTTGCGTTTGAATAGCAAAATAACAAGCCTAAAACCTGCACTTGAAAGCAGCACAATAGCCTCTCTTGAGTCGCGACAGTTACGTGCAGTCTGCGACAGCATTGTAGCCGTAAAGCTCTTTATACAAGACGGTGCTGTTGTTCGCAAAGCAACTTATTCTGTTGAAAATATGCTTTCGTTTTTATTCGCTTGACGGTTTTTACAACTTAAATGTTGCATAGTTTGCGTTTTTATTCGCGTTTTCGAGCTCGTTATTAGACAATATAGTACCTTGCTTTGATCAACACTCGTGAAAAATGAGTTCCACCACACACGTAATTCAGGTGACCAACGTTTCACCTAGCACAACTTCTGAACAAATGAGAACCCTGTTTGGATATCTCGGAACCATAGAGGAACTTAAATTGTTTCCACCTGAGTGAGTATCATGTTCTACCGTCTTTAGCTCACGTAGCTTATGCCAACGCTCGGTAAGGCCTTTAGGCCTCTCCGCAGAGCACGCTAATGCTAGGTTTCCCCGCGCTGGCGATCACTCTTCAAAACAAAAGCATGACAAACGGAAAGTGTAGTCAAGCGTGGACTGTTTCAGTTAGTACCATAGACTGTAAAAACACCAAGTGCTCAACATTGTGGACACATTGAAATCTAAAATTCTTCACTAAGTTTAATGGTAAAAATACATTTTGCTACGCCCCCCAAAAAACGGATTAGTTTAATTTATTTTATTGGAGGAAAAATGTGTCTAGTCAAACTATCTTTTTTATTTACCTAAAACTACAATTCCTAAAGCCCCACCCTTCCACTTTAAGCTTAATTGAGAAGCCCCAAATGCCATCTGAAGATACCAAAAGGAGTTAATTCACTAGTATGCAGTGGTTGGGAGATGTTGAGGTTTAGAAACGTCCTCTTTAGAGGACAAATTTGCATTGCTTGAAGTCAGGAGGAAACGAATGCCTTGAAATATTTAGCTATAATGAATACAGATTTCCCCCCAAAAAAATATTTTATGTGTGAGGTTTGTTAGGTTTGCATATGTCGTGCATATTATTCCAATAAAAACACTATTTACAGATGGCATTGTTCAGCGAGGCACACATTGGCCGTTTGGAAAGGCCAGGTTCTCTGTTTCCGTTCTTTGCACAACATATCTTTCTTTTCTTTTAGTGATTCTCCCTTGCCTGTGACTTCACGTGTCTGTTTTGTAAAATTCCTTGAGCCCGAGTCAGTGGGAGTCTCCCAGCATCTTACAAACACCGTCTTCGTGGACAGAGCTTTGATTGTGGTCCCTTTTGCTGAAGGTGGGTTTGGTTTATGCTCCTACCATTGATCTGACTATTTACAAGTACAATCATAAACTTTATCATTGAGTTGTGTATTTATTTATTTTGTCATCATTGCTAAGTTTTTCAATGCTTGGCATTTCGAGGAATGTAGAAGGGAAAAATGCATATTTGTCTGTGTCTTACATCCTAGCTGTAAACTTTTCTCTTTGTTATTTGTGTTGTGGTTTTCATAGTGGACAAGTCATTTGCAGAGAGCCCCTTCCTTGCTGGCTGAAAGTGGTCCTGCTACCGTCAGGGGATTAGAAAAAAATATTGGGACCAGGCTCGAGAGCCTCATCTCTCTCTCTCTCTCTCTCTTGTTCTACAGTTGTATGTTTTTTTGTTTCTCTACTTAAATATTTTTTCTTTTTTTATTTAAAAGGAAATTTGGTTACAATCTTTGAATCAAACCAGGGGGTGTAGTGTCAGTCACATGATCACACAGTAAATGTGTCTGTAAGTGGGTATTCTCAACGACAAGAAGCAATACTGTGTATCTTTACATTTGGATGTACCCGTTTGAACAGATGCATTTGGATTTTTAAGTAATATCCACAAAAACAAAACCCCGGCCATTTTCGTCTGTTGCAGTGTTTCACAGATGCTCACTGCAAAGATTTTAAAACATCACCAGCCTTCAAAACATGAATGATCTCAGTTTGTTCACCTGTCATCACAAAAGAGCTTTTACATGTTTGTCCTTTTATAATGGTGCACATCAGAAAGCGTGGAATGTCCTGCTCTTCTTTACAGGTTTTCATTACTTTCTGACTGGGCCTATTTACTAGAGTGGGTTGGTTAAGGCAGCATATCAACATCCAAACAAAAACACCAGAGCAACCACTTGCTGTGAACATGTTGCACCATGATGAGCATCTCCAGAGCATTGAGCACAGGTCTAATGAGCAGGTGAAACCTGCATCTCATCTTATCTAGTTTTATTTGATAATTAGGCCAAATAACTATGTTATTAACACTGAATGTAGACTTTATCATGTGTTTCACATCGGGGCACTTTTCCTTTTTTATGAGTGCCCGTTGTGTCTGACAGTTTTTATAATATGAAAAAGATTTACATATTTGAAAATCTTAATGCCTGGGTTTTCAGCATTAATATCCTCAAGATGGTCTGTAAATACATTGATCTGTTTATGGGGAATTAATTTGTAGTTTTGGTAGAACAGAGACTGGGACTCACAGTATCAACTGGTCTTGGTTTCATTTCTCAGCCTGAGGCATTTGAGTAGATTTCCGCTTTTTGATTGCCTCTGGGTGATCTGCATCCCAAATTCATTTCTCAATGGAAAGGAGAACTTTGTTCTACTGTCTCATCAAGGAACTCATGACATGTGTATTTCTGCTGTTCTGCTTTTCTTCTTTGGAACTTTGATCTTTAACTGGAGAATAGTTCATTAAGTCAAATATGGAACCAGTTTATCAGATCACCTTTTATATAAATTTGGTAAAAGTTGCTGCTCTCCTTCCACATCTTTGATATCATCAGGTGTTAGACAGAGGGCACTTATAAATGGGAGCAGTGCCTCCATGCTGGCTATAATATTTGGTTTAGGGATCCTCCCTTTCATGAGTGTTTTCTAACTTTGCTCCTTAAGCACCCCAGGTCTGCATGTTTGACCTTTATTCTCCCCATTATCCCAGATCTGATTCAACGTCTGCAGAGCTTCATCCGGTGTGTTGGATAGGGAGAAAAAGTAAAAACGTGCAGGGCAGGTGTACTTGACGACCAAAGTTGGGGAAACTCCAAAAATAGGTTTATTAGTGGAACCAAATGATCGTTGAAGTAAAGTTTGGAGCTAGCATGTTCGGGTAATCCTGTCACAAAGTGCCAAGCGTGTGACATTGAACAGAACTGCATGTAGAACCAAAGTGAATCACAAAGCTACAACCAATTGAAGAATGGTTTCAATTCTGTAAAGAGGTGTTCAGGTTGTGTTGTGGATTTACAAGCCTCTTTGATACAGCGTTAACTTCAAATACACACACTGATGATGCTGTAACAATACTCTAAGAAACTGATCCTCTCCAGACGTAACTGACTGAGTTGAGTGATTTTTCAAGTTTAACCGTGGTGTTTTCTTTTGTTGTTGTGTTTTACAGTTCTTTTTCCTGGTTCAGCCAGCCCCCTTATACCAGGCCCTGCTGAAAATGCCACCAACAGTTTTGTCTTCTGCAGCTTTATCCCGTTTCCCGTGTCTTTTTCTGTTTTGTGTGTTTGTGGGGGACGGGGGGGCATGAGTGTCTCTTCTCTCTCTCTCTTTTATTTTTAGTTATCTTAAATTTGCAAAAGTCAGATTTAAAATGGTCTGTTTTCAGATTCATGGATGATCACCACTTTAGAAGTTGATTGTATTTCTCTTCAACATTGATAATAATGTTCAGGGTTTTGTCAATAGCAGCCCTTTATGGCTTAGTGCAAAATCTTTTTTTGACTTAGTTTCGCAGTGTTTCCTAAATCCTTAAAGTACCATGACTAGCAGTACTTCTGATGGTTGCAAATGTATTTATTTTAACATGGTGGAAATGCTTGTGTGCATCAACATGAGGCTAGAAACATGTCAAATGACTGATCCTTTGCTCTTTTGTACTAGTCATGGTAAGTAATGTTGAAATGTACCCTTTTGTCTACACCCAAATCATGAACTTTGTTTTTCTGTATCTCGATGTTTTTGTGTGCTTTTATAGCGAAGCAGCCGGCGTGAGTCGCTTGTTCATAAAACATCTAATGAAAGTTGAGAGCACATCCCACGGGACAACTGGCTGTGCTTGCTAACGTTTGGTTCATGACTTAAAAAACAAGTACAGGTGATAACATCTTGGCAGTGTTGACAACAGTGTGTATTGTGACATTTAAACTCATTGCTGCTAATCTTAGAATTGTGCTTTTACAAAAAAAAAAAAAAAAGAACAGTCAGGATTCAAGATTTACAGACAAGACATCCAAGCAGTGGATTCTTATGTATTTGATCAGTTTCCACTGCAGAGTAGTTGCACTGAGGTGGCTTGTCTGCAAGTCTTGTCTGAGTGTTGTGGACGTTTTCTGGAAGCGTGCGCTGAAATTTTGTCGTTTCTCTCCAGGAGTCATTCCTGATGAATCTAAAGCTATGTCGCTGCTGGCTCCAGCCAATGCTGTGGCAGGAATGATGCCTGGAGGCGGTCTTCTTCCAACGCCCAATCCTCTAGTGTCGGTATGGTTTCTTTTTTAGGCTGCTGTCTTTCATGAGCATCTTGTGGTGTCTTTCCTTTCAATCTCTGCTAAAAATCACAAACCGGTTGGTTTAAAAAGACGGCTAAGTTGTTTCTGAATGGGGGTTTTGATTGCTGTTGTCCAACGTTTCAGATTGGAGCAACACCTTTTGGAGGCCTTGGAGCTGCAAGCCTTGATCCAATGGCTGCCATGGGACTTGCAGGACCTGGCATGAACCCCCAGGTGAGGTTTGGGAATAGACAAAGTTATGGCTTTCTATAAGAAGATTATTATCAATAGATGATAATATCTTATTTTCTTCTTTTCAGGCAATTTCTGCAGACTTGCTGAAGCTCATGCAGTCCATGGATCCTAAGTAAATACTGTTAATCAAATGAAAAAAATCCATATTGGATACTTGGGTTTTTTAATATTGACTTTTTATTTTTAATTTTTTTTTAGATTGAATCCATTGGCAGCTGGATTAAACTTGAATCTAGGTCTGAAGGCAGATTCCTCCAACAAGGAGATTGAAGAGGCAATGAAGAGAGTTAGAGAGGCCCAGTCTCTCATTTCTGCAGCCATCGAACCTGGAAGTAAGTTTAAAGTTTTTTTTCTTCCTGTTCTGATGCCTTTTTGTGTCCAATATCTAAAAATTACTTCTGGGTTTTGGTTTAGTTCTTGTTGGACTGCTTTGGTTTTGCAGGTAAAAAAGATGACAAGCGCAAACATTCCCGCTCTCGCTCCCGGTCAAGACGCAGAAGGTCCAGGTCTCGCTCAAAGCACAGGTGCAGAACGACGATAGCTTATTAAAAAAAAAAAATCCTGAAAGAAAGCATGGTTTTCACCTCTTTTCATTTGTGCAGGCGTTCAAGGAGCAGGTCTCGACGTAGGTCTCATTCAAGGAGCAGGAGGAGGTCTAAAAGCCCAAGAAGGAGGGGGACGCACTCTCTGGATAGAGGCCATCGCACCAGATCCAGGTTTGTTGTTCTCTTGTCGCTTCTCAGTTCATTGAAGGCTTTTGCTGAGTATGCGCTTTTAACTGCTGCAAAATTTAGATTATTGAATAATTTCAGTGTGTTTTTATAAATCTGCCTGCTGCAAGGAGCTTTCCCTTTGTCCTGTATTCACCAGTGTTAACCTGTTTGGTTGCTTTTCCCTAAAAATCCCACAGAGACAGGAGAAAGGAGGAAAAGTCTAAAAAAAGATCCAAGACGCCCCCGAAAAGCTACAGCAGTGCCAGGAGGTCCCGGAGCGTCAACCGGTGAGTTCATCTGGATGCAGTGTTTTTTGTTTTTATAGGGTTTGCAGCAGAGGATTAATTTCAAGTGTGTTTCTGCAGCAGGCACAGGCGAAGTCGCAGCACCTCTCGGTCTCCAAAGAAGAAGGTGTCCAAGTCTCCCTCCCCTAGACGGTCAGTTTGGGCGCACGTTTGCAGTTTTTAAAAATAAAAGAATAATAAGCTTTGCAAAGACTAAACTGAACAAATGAATTCTATCAACAGCCATAAGAAGGAGAAAAAGAAGGACCGCGAAAAAGACCGAGACAGGGACAGGAGGGAGGACCGGGACCGGATCAAAGAAGAAAGAGAACGCTCACCCAGCAAGAAGAAGAAGAGCAAGGACAAGGAGCGAGATCGGGATCGCAAGTCTGAAAGTGACAAAGGAGATGTGAAGGTAGTGGAGCAGAAAGTTCATTTGCAACAGAAACTTGTGGAGTGTTTTCTGTCAGCACTGAAAGAAAGGCTGAGTGCTAAAGAGACATGAAGACCGTTGACTTTGTTCCCAGCTTTTGCTGTAACATTTCAGACGCCATGTTTTAAGTCACAGTCTGTACGACTGTTGCAGAGTTTTTGGTGTTTGTTTGACTTCCAGTTCAAACCTCATTTATAAGCCAAGGGAACCAATCAGTTCACCAAGGAACCACTAGGTGGCCTATTTCTCTCCAGTTTAGAGGAGACTTCACAGAAAATTCTAACATTTGCTTCCAAAACATTTTTGCCTCAAGTTTTCATCAATTAAACGTTTTAAGGACTTCATTATTTTTTGTTTTAAATTGCATGGAAACAGGGGCGTGGTCTTTTGATTGACAGGTGCACATGAAATCCTTGACTCTAGAAAAAATGTCTAAACAAACGTGGACTCCTTCGTCCCGCCTATCTGCCAGACTAAGATGGTGACGACCACAGGGCTGAAAACGGGCTTTTTGATGAAACCCAGCGTGAGCACACGCTTTAGTCACGTGTTCCTGAATGGTTTACTTGAGTCAACAAAGCTAAATGATTTCTTTTATTATTCAAGTATTTTTGTTTTGTTTTTTGTGGTGTTGCTTAAAGCTTTTCTGAACTTCACAGGTGACCCGGGACTATGACGAAGAGGAGCAAGGTTATGACAGTGGGAAAGGAGAGGAAGCTGAGGATGAGAGAAAGAGCGACTCCGATTCGGCCTCCTCCCCCAAAGCTCGCGAAGACGCGGACAGAGAGGAGCCTCAAGCCCCTAAAAAGTCTAAACTCAATGGAGATGATCACCACCACCAGGACGACATGGAGATGAGTGACTAACCGTGTCTTTCCACTGTCTCTTTTATATTTTTATTATGGGCCACAATAGGTCTGTGCCTGATTACAGGGTTAAAGAAATCTCGACTGTAGCGGAGCTGCAGACAGAAGTTTAGACAAACCCGTTTTTGTTTTTACATGGAAAACATTAAACATGGATTTTAACCGTCATTTTCAGTTTTTGTTCTTCCTGACAGGAAAAACACTGAACATTTTTATTGAATGTTTTCATAAATATTGTTCTCGATTCTTATTGTGACTCACCCAGAAGTGTTTTTTTTTTTGTCCTCATGGAGCAGGCTTTGTTTTACTGTAATGCACTGTCATGTTTGCATTTTTAAGAACACACTGTAGATAGAAATGTGATGATGCAATGGAACGTAACGTAAGACTTTTCAAAGGAAACAAAGAATTGGATCAAATGTTAAAACATTTTGTGTAAACAATAAAGAAGTTTCCAGTTTATTAACACTTCTGAAAGATATTGTTTCTTATTTCCTAAAAGTATTTGTTTTTTTTACAGTATCATGATCCTCCTCCTGATCCTAAAGAAAATTTCACAATTTCATGATCACTCAAAAAGTAAAACAGCCAAACTCTTACATATATGTGGGCTTTTTATTTTAGTACATTTTATATGAAAATAGTGTCACAGACTTGTACCTTTTTCGCTGTACAACTAATCGAATAAAATTTAACAAAGTTGGAGCAGCAGAAGTTGAGAAGGGGCTTTAAATGTAAAAAATCATGTTAGTGATCAGGCACAGTTGAGAATGCTGCACTTAACTGAAGGAATGGAAGAGGGCGGGATTGCATTCAGTTCTAATAAACCTGAAAAATGACAGTTTGAAGAGATGCGATACGGAACCAGTCTGAGCTACGACAGGAAAACCAGAACCAGTTTGTGGTTAACAGCACCGATGAACGCTCCGCCCTTTTTCTGCGTACCTTGTGCTTTTTTCACACAGTTGAAATGATTGTTTTACCACACCTGAGGGAGGTTCATGGGTCATTTTTGAAAATAGAAAAAGCAGACATGGTGTACATGAATATTTACAAAAAGTAAAACCACATACAAACCAATATCCTCTCAACATGGTGCTTTAAAAAAACAATCTTACAGAAAATGTCAGTTAAAATAAAACAGACTTCAAAATAAAAGCCACGTTTTCAGACCAGTTCGTTCAGTCCCCTTGTTTTCAAATGGCAATCACGTTTTTAAAATTGTTACACCATTTAGAAAGGCTGTGTAAAAAATAAAAGGTTACTTTTCCCACCCACACGCATAAAAAAATGCCTTGTGGGATTATAAAAATCCTGCAGCATAACAGCATCATCTCGATCACTTTTTTAAGTTCCGAATAAACAGTGTCTGTGAAGTCAGCTGGAAAAGGCTGTAGAGAATCTACCTAGTGCCCGAATGTGATCAGTAGTGCTACTCCATGCCCATAAGAATGGTGACATTATCCTTGACAATATCAATTTGATCTGTGCCGACTGAAAGAGGAATTTAAGAGAGAAATCGTAGGTTTTTGTCATACGACACTGTGCACAAGTTTTAGCCAGATGTGGGGAAAAAAGAAAAACACTAAACGGAACGCTTTCAGAATTAGGATTGTTCATTTGAAATCAGAAATAATACCAGTGGTACTTCTATTGTTCAGAGAAGTATGGCCAGAAATGGAAGAGTTGCACAATGAATGCACAAAAACATTGGAACTGTGGTGCATAAAAATGGCTACAGCAGAAGAGGTACATTGAGTGTCTGCAGGCAACAGTGAAGCATGGTGGAGGTTCCTTAATGATGTGGGGCTATATTTCTACAAAGGGAGTTGGAGATTTGGTCAGAATTATTGTTGTTTTTAATGCTAAAAAATACAGGCAGATACCTAACAATCATGCAATACCATCAAGGAGGTGTATAATTGGCCCCAAATATATTCTGCAGTAGAACAATGACCCCAAACATGAGGCTAAAGTCATTAAGCTTTATCTTTACCATAAAGACGTAGTGGAAGTGATGGCACAGCCCCCACAGAACACTAATCTCTACATCGTTGAGGGTATCTGGGATTAAACGAAGAGGCACCAGGATGTGAGAAAACCTCCATCTACAGAAGATCTGAGGTCACAACCTACCAGCTGTACTCCTTCAAAAACTGGGTGCAAATAGAAGAATTGATGCAAAGGGTGATCTGACCAAATGCTCATTTGAGCTTGATTTCTCTGCATTCACCACATTTTGATTTAAAAAAAATTTGTTTTAGTTTCCAGCATTTTTTTCACACCTGACTAAAATGTATGCACAGTCGCACAAATCAAAACCAACTTCCAACAAACTTATTCTGTAAATAGTTGGTATTTGAAGTAGAACAATTAAAGTCTTAGTGTCCTGATGCATAGAGGAATCACTTTTAAATTATGCACACACAAAAAAAGTTACAAAAAATATTTGCACCTAGATTTTTTTGTATGGATGACAAAAATTAAGAGAACAAAAAACTGAAACTCTGCAGTAGAATTCCTCTTCAGTATCTCATAATAACATCAGTGCTTTACTACAAGTCAGTTCACGAAAGGCCCTTTAGAAACTTTACATACTTAAATACAAACTCCCTATTTAAAAAGCTCACTTTGACTCCAATGCCTCTTCACCGATGAGATGACCTCCAAAGTGAGTCGCACTTCCTGGTTTGTCCTATCAGGTTGTGACGTTGAGGACCTGCGATGGTCAGTGTGATGCAAACAGACGTCTCCATAAGCTTGAGTTTTGAGTCTCAAGTTGCTCTACGTTCATAAGGATTAGGAAAGGTATGTTTTATGGGATACTGTTGAAGTTTCAGCACAGAGAGGTTAAAGGTCAGGAAAGTGGGTGGGATCTTCTTTATAGTCTTTGGGAATAGTAAAAATCGATTGGTCAAAGTCATCATAGCGAAACTCCTGAAACGTCACTGTCGCTGTAATGGTCGGGAAGACGGGGATGTCTGAAGAAAATCAAACAAATCTCAGCTCAAATTGTTTTTGGAAAACACTGCATTGGTTTTTGTTTTTTCTTCTTCCAAACTTCCATTTGCGGATTCACTGCTTCACTTACCAAGTTTGACTGGGAAGCCGGGGGGGAGTTTCATCTGAACGAACTCCCTGAGTTTGTTAAAGTGCTTGAAGGGTGCGATCACCTCCAGGACATTCAGTAGCCTGCAGGCGGACGTAACCACAGAGGAAACCAATCAATAAATAGTAGACATTTATGACCACAAGAAAAGAATCTAACTCACGACTCAATGCACAAAGGGAAGTCTTGGCTCATGGCTATTGTGGCTTTAAAGTTTTTCTTGCTCTCTTTGCAGACCAGCTCTCTTCCTAGATGAGGCGCTCTGCGAAAAGCACAAAAATGACCTTTTTGTTTTATCACTTTAACCGTGTTCTGAACATTAACACTCAATAGTTATCTTATTTTCTTTTCCTCATTTTATTAAAGTCTTATCTGTCTTTTGTGTATTTTATTGCGTTTGTAAAGCACTTTGGCACACGTCTTTACAGATACAGAGACACCTACTTTCCATTGTCAGCAGAGATGTATTCTTCCCAGGTTATAGTGTTGGGTGACGGAGGCGTTAAAGATTGTCTTCTCGAGGACTAAAAACACAAAGAAAAGACACGAATCAAGTTAGCTGAAGACATATTTGATAGCAAACGCTGGAATAAAAAGGTCCGGCACACTAGGAAAAATGGAGGCAAAATTTCTCTCAGCTCATTTGAGTCTAAATCGGATAGCGTAACTTAATATATGCTTTCTAAAACTGTAAAAACTGGAAAAACAATGTTTATTTAGCAGAAGAATCTATTTCTTTTATTCAAATACAAATTGAAATGTTTGAAAGGTTTTGTGGGAACATTCTTGGTCTTAACAGAGGAGCTCGCCGCTCTCCCTTTGCTGTTCCTGCAGCACCATTGGCTGCTATCCACACACCCACAGGGCAAAGGTTGCAAAAGTCTGCAAATAAGTAGACAGGATTCCCATCAAAGGTTTGTTTGACCACCCAAATGAGACTGGATCCAACTAGAAATGTTAGTCAAACCCAAATTACTCGAATTTAAAGTTCCCGTTTTCAACCAGCAAGTTTCTTCGTGGTTGGAACAGACGTCTACCAAAAATAAATTAGACAATTTACAGAAAGCATCATTGTGGGGGTAAAAATCATATTCAATTTAAATGTAATCATGTCAAAAATGTATGTATAAAATGATTTGTTTGTAAAGTAATCCCTCAGAGCAGAGATAAGCACAATTATTGCCACTAGATGGCACCACCCACTAAAAGGCAGCACCATAGTCTCATATTAGTTTGTGTGAACTAGCAATTGACAATATA
Organism: Oryzias latipes; assembly: GCF_053564925.1. NCBI lineage: Eukaryota > Metazoa > Chordata > Actinopteri > Beloniformes > Adrianichthyidae > Oryzias > Oryzias latipes. The sequence goes on from NC_136240.1 coordinate 15,566,785, forward strand.
TTGACAATAATTTTCAATACATTTACCCAAATCCTTTCATATAAATAGTTTTTAAATGAAATGTGGTCAGGCAGGTCTGACTTATTCAGGATCATATAATAAATCTTCCGTAAAATGAGTTTAAAAAAAGAGATGCAAAGTTCCTCAGTCTGAGACATCCTTCCTCAGCAAAACAGCCTCTTCTGACTATCCCTGATGGAGCGTTCTCCTTCAGAACTATTTCAGAACTGGACAGCTTGTTCTAGATAACCCTGCTCCAGATTTTGGACAGGGAGGGAGCAGCAGCATCCTAAAACTGACGGTCATGCAAAAACATTTCTCTCTCAGGTTTGGAGTAAAAAAAGCACAAACGGTTCAGTAGAAACTCGGACAGCGTACATCCCAGCCCTGTTGTGACAAGGGCATTATGCACAGAAGCTGCAGAATCTGAACTGCTGGAATGCTGCTCCCCTCCCACCTCACCATTCCATTGGGAGCGTGGATTTTGGCTCTCATCCGTTCCATCAATAGTGTCAAGCTTTGCTGAAAAGCCCAGCAGCCTCCACTCTACATCCCCCAAACAGTCTCCCCCCGCTGGCTTAGGCAGACCTCACGTCCCACACAACTTATGCTTTGTTCAAAAATGAGCAAGCAAGAGTTGATGGGGGTTAAAAAAAAAAGGGGACTGGAAGACCACTAAGGACGCAGCGGTGGAACAAAGCCTGGTGCAGAACAAGCACGGAGTGCAGACAAAAAAATAGGCAAGTTAAGGCACTCACTGGGGGGGGGGGGAGGCTTTGTCTTTATTGTGTGGCGGGCTTTTTGTTGGGTGTTTAGATGAAGGCTTGCTAAGCACACTCTGGAACATACTGTATGCACTCTGGTGTGTTGGGGAGCTGCATTAAGTGACGCCACCAGGGGGCAGCGCTGAGACTCAAATCCTTACAAGACAGTTATGAGAGGCTTTTTGTAATGTTTGAGACGAATTAAACATCAAAGAAACAGCAGAACCCTGCAACAGACTGGCGACCTGTCCAGGGTGCCCCCTGCCTTCGCCCACAGGTGGCCAGGATAAGCTCTGCCAGCCCCGTGACCCACAAAAGGGAATAAACGGAAGAAGAAGAAACACCAGATGAGACCCAGACAGGAATGTTTCATTAAACCAACCTGTTTTTTTTTTTAGAGTTTTAAAGTCAGGAAATCACTCATAAATCACCAAAATACTTGTTTTGTCTGAAATACCAGTCTCTTATCCCAACGTTCCTGCAGGACTGATTCAAAACTTGACAGCAAAAAAAGGGTAAAAAAGGACGTTTTTATTGTGCAAAACAAATGTAAAAGCCTTTCCTATTGGGGACAAAGATCCCAAAAGGTGGCTAAAAATATCTTTCTGACTTATTGATGCATAAATATATTTCCAGCAATGGAAAAAAATCACTTATGTTTTTGCTTTAAAGTAAATGTTAAATTAAGAGGAAGCAGTAGTGGTTTGATGCAAATTTGTATCAATGGGCATTAAAGGATTCTAACTCATTTCACAATAAAAATCGGTGAGGAAATGAAAAAGAAGTTAAATGAAAATTAGGATTTTTACAAAACAGGCATTTATCTATGTGATAAACTGGTATCTAAGAATAAAAAAAGAACTAAAATATGATTCAAATATTAAAGAATCTTGTTTCAATTTGATGGTGTGGGTGTGAATGAGTTTGTCAAAACAAAACAAAAAAACTAAATCCACGCTAAGACTTGGTGGCTTTTAAGCTATGTTCACACTGCTCTCAGCAACGCAAATGTAAACGTAAATGTGTTCAAAACTTTCACATACATGCTATGGAAGTTTCTACGAATGCCCGGTGAGAGTCTCTTGACAGATTTATCATGCAGTGGACTGTGAAATCCTTCTGTTGCATCATTCTGGGGACACAGTGGTTTTCTCTTCAATACTACAGACCATGGAAGTTTCTGTGTCTGGGTTTTCACCCAACCTGTTTATAGCCTTAAAAATAAACTTTCACGAAGATTTTTTGGGGCGGTCACAACCCGTAGACTTCTCCTGCTTTTCTGCTCCAAGTTGAATAGCGTACTTGGCAGCACTGTCCCGGTGCGTGACCCACTTTCAGTGGAGCTCTAGATATGAGACAGATGGTCCCACATCCGACTAAATAAAAAAAAAATTGGGATCTACTCATGTAAGATCTGATCTGTGCATTCTGTGTCAACAAAATAAGAACAAATCATCACCCATCTACAGAAAGTGTTTGTGTGGGTTAGATAGCTGGTAGGAGGTGTTTCCTGTCCTTTGTAGAGTCACCATGCATTACGACCACAAATCTCTATTTTGATCAGTTTTGCAGGGTTGTTATTTTTAAATTAAGGTGAGGCTTTATAGAACGTTAAAGAGTTTTTTTTTTAATGATAACATCTTTTTGTAACACTACTTTGTAATTTTAAACTATTTCCAGATCACTAAGCAGCAACCAAAATGATATATTTTTTACAATTATCCCTTCATTTGTATTAACACAAGAAAGATATAACCTTCTATGGTAATGTCGATCTTCCAAAGTGACCAGGAACGCCTCACCTCAAAACTCTGCTCGCTCAGGTTCCCCCCTTTGCTCAGGCTCTCCATGATGGCTTTGTTCCTCAAGATGTCCTCTTCGCTCAGATGCTCCCGTCTCTTCCTGGACTCCAGCACCAGGCCGTTCACAGAGTAGAAATCTGCCAAGAAGTTTCCCACGCGCTCCTGGAGTGAGAACAAACAGAAACGCGCCAACTATTTTACACTAATTTCCTTTCATACTCATACACACACAAAAAAAAAAAAGATCTAGAGGATTAAAGCCAATATCTGATTCACTGCATTCATGCCCCCTACTCAGTCTGTTGTTTTTAGCCTCAAGTCCATAACCTGAGATTCAGTCCTGTGGTCAACGCTGCTGCTTTTCTGATTCAATCTCTGTTTTCCTGGCGGGCATGGCGGTTACAGCAGGAAACATGAGAGCTTAGCACAGAAGAGCAGAGCTGCAGTTCCTCACTGCAGTTATGTTCGATTCAGACAGCCTAAATACATGAAATGCTGACTGATAAGGAGAAAGAAATTGTGGCTTTAAAGACTCTTTTCAGAGAAACGTTTTGACAAAATGAGAAAAGAACAGTAAGTATCTTAAGTACTTTATAAATTTTAGTTTTAGTCCTTCATCACATTCACAGAAAGAAGTTTGTCACTGAAAATTCCTCTGTTTAAACCTCACAACTAAAAATTCCAGAAATTCCACAGGAAAACCGAATCCTGTAATCTCTGAGCGAGCACTCCAAAAACTCAACCAGGAGAGAAGTTAAACCCCATCGGGACAACGGCCACCAACCGTCTTGTCCTCCCGGAACAGCCAGCCGCTCTGAGCCCTGGAGAAGGTGATGGATTTTGTGGAGAGCGTGGCGGAGTAGACGTCGCTGCTCATCAGAATGTCCACTTCTTCTTCGGTCTCCATCTCCGATTCCTGCCAATACAAAACATACCAATTATGGTCTGCAGAGCTGCATGTGGCCTACTTACTAACAAGCAAAAGAAGTCCTGTAAAAAGAAGCATCAAATAAGCTGAACTTCAGAATATCTGTCAGCAAACTAAACCAAAAAGCTTCTGTTGGGATATTTACTGATATTTACTGAATTTGGGCATTCACATACCTCATGATGTATCCGCTGGTACACTTTCTGTTTGTTGTCCAGCACAACGAAAGACTCTGAAGGAACGGCATTGCCATTGAAGATGAAGCTGAGATCGCCACGCTGACATTTCATATCCGTAAAATCGATCAAAGTTGTATCCAGTCTGTATGCACAAAGCAATAAAAGGAGTCAAAAAGTGTCCTTCATCAGAGGAAGGATGACAAGAAGTTAGTTAACTTGAATGGATTGTAGAAAGTTTCATTACAGCTGCATGTAAGTCAGCGTGGTTTTTTTCCCCCCCCTTAAACTGCACCATTAATTATTTTTTGGAATACCCAATGAAGCAGCTGGGAGCAGTTTCAGACTAAAATGAAAAGCTTCACATCAAGTTGACCTTAAAGCAGGAGAAGCGCTCAGACACACTTGGTTTTATTCAAATGACTGTAAAGTCTCTGTGTATTCTGAAGAAAAGCGGTTTTAGAGAAACACTGATACTGTGACGTAATCCAGCGCTACATCTGTCCAAATTTGAACTCAAACGTTGTGCCCATGCAGCAAAATAAAGAAACAGCATCTGGACATTCTATTAAATATTCACTGTAATCAAGTTCAAGTACAGGTTACAGTGAGGCTCGTTTCTCTGTAACCTGGTTAATCATCACAGCAAATGTCCTTCTGATATTTAAGAAAAAGACAGAGGAAAAAAGTCAGAGCTCCTGCTTAGCAACAGCAAACAATAAACATAAAACTCAAAGGATTTAACCTCCTGAAACATTACTAACATAATCTGAATGTAATGAAAATAGCTTACCCCTTGATTATAAAAGAAAACTCACTAACCCTCTAAACGAACAAAACGTACTAATGATAGAAACTGGATACCTGAAGGAAGCAAATGAGCGGAGAAAAAAACAAGGAAAGAAAGAAATGAAAAAAAGAAGGAAGGAAGCAAGGGACAAAAAAGCAAGAAGTGAAGAAAGAAGGAAAGAATACAAAGGAAAGAAAGAAGGAAAGATCTAAAGAAGGAGAATGAAAGGAAGGACGGGAAATAGGAAGGAAGTAGGAAGGATGGTAGGAATGAAAAAAGGAGAAAAGTGTGAAGGAAAGAAGGAAGGAGGAAAAAAAAGAACAAAAACAAACCCATTAGAAAGAAAGAAGAAATGTAGGAAAGGAAGGAAGACAGGGAAGTAGAAAGTATAGTACAAATGCAAGTAGGAAGTAGGAAGGAAAAAATAGAAAGGTGTGAAGGAAAGAAGGAAGGAGGGGAAAAAGAGGAATGAAGGAAGGAGAGAAAGGAAAAGGGAAGGAAAGGAGGAAGGCAGGGGGGGGGACTTGCCTGATGTTGATGCCCTGCTTGTAGATCTTGCAGACATCTGATGGCAGGATTCTGGACAGCAAAGGCACTGCAAAGTGAAGATAATTAAGGTGGAACATGGGAAAAGATGGGAGAAGTGTCTATATTTAGCCAGCCCAGGAAAAATGAAGACCTTTATGCACTTCAAAGCCTGAGAAGCAGTAAACTCTGTAGAGCAGCGCTCCACATACCAGCCATCACATGTAGGTCCTCAGCTAAATATTTGATCAATTCAAGCTTTCACTGGTTCTCTGACATAAAATCATCTAGGAGACACTTTAGCAGATCCCTTTAAATCTGAAGATCAAAATCCAAACCTGTTCTTTGTATTTGAAGCAGAGAAGGAACAAATGCCTTTGTTTTAACTCTCTAAATTATCTTTATCTTATCTTTAGTGTGATAAAATCCATAATTTGACTTTTTACTAAAGGTAAATACAACTATCCAGTTTACAATATGCTCAAAACATATATCTAGATTTGTTTATGTTCATTAGTAATTCAGTGTGATGCTGCTGTACACGGCGTCGTTTTACGGGAGACCATCCCAGGATGGTGTCAAGTTTCATGATGTCCAAACGTCCAGCAGGAGGAGGAGAGCTGTTTAACATGAGCCCAACAGTCACCCTGTCCTGTGTAGCTCCAAGACATCAAAGTCATCCTCACCCCAACTCTGGAAGTCCCAGTGAAGCTCCAGGTAAAAGTCTCCCAGCTGTAAAAGAGTGGAGATGCAGAAATATTCATCATTAAAATCCAGAGGAGGAGACTTCTCTGATCATAAATTATAAAAAATTTTAAAAAAACGTATAAACTGTACTATCGCTGTTTTCATGTTTTACTGTAATATTTCCTTGCAACATATATGATGAAGACCCATCCCCAAAATATTCAAACCTCTAATATGTTTGATAATTACCACAACATCATGTAAAAGCTCCTAAAGACCACTCAAAAACAAATAAGTAGCTTTTTTTGAAGTACAGATATAAAAACATTTTTATTCACACCCAAACAAGTTTCTTAAGCAACTTTAGGAAGACCTACAGAAAGAATATGAATGTGTTCGTATGCACATACATGGGAATAGATTAAAAAAAACGTGTTTTTTTCTAAAAAGGGACAACAATCGGAACTTAAAGGACTAAAAAAACAACTTCCAAAGTCTGGAGAACAAAGCAACCTGTCTGCTAGAGTAGAGTTAAGCTCCACTTTTGACAGTTCTCAAAAATACTGCCTTCTATGTCCAGAAAAAGGAAATGTAACATGATTTAGTAGGACCAACACACTCATGTTTTTGGATTTCTGATGATATTAAAAGGCAAAAATATAAATAAAATTGCCATTTTGGCACCTAATAAAAACCTGGTATTGCTTCAGAAGAGCTTCTCCCTGACAGACATATCAAAACAAGTCAATTTTGTGGCCCCGCTGGGATCAAAAGGGCTCACAGCTGATGACATCAATCCAAACGTCATGACTGACTTCTAAATGCCAGAGGATCATCGGCTTTCAGAACAGCAGCAATTTTCCAGGAGTGCCTCAACAGAGAGTTTTAAAAAGCAGCAAACTAGGGGGAAAATAAGGATTTAGTTAAAAAAAATGGCTATGGCGTAAAGTTTGCATACCTCTTTGAGGGCTTTCAGCAGTTTGGGTCTCTTGTCCTCCACACTGTCTCTGGACTGTTGCTTCAGTTTTCTTAGCAGAGCAGTGACTAAAAGAAAGAGAGAGAAGCAGGGTTGAGACCAAAAACAAGCACTTTTTTTCCACAAAAGGGTCAAATTTTAATCAATTTGCCACCTTATGGGTGAAGAACTATTTATAATTTCACATCATTATGTCCCAAACTTCATTCATATTGTAGATCTGCGTACTAACTTTTCCTCAATTTTGTGGTTATTTTGGCTTTTATTGGTGCTTAAAGTTTCATTTTTTTCATATATTTAAACTTTTATATCATCAAATAAATTAAATCTTAATCTGCTTAACATTTTAACAGTAGTTTAATGTTGAAATCATGTAGTATGACAGTAAAAAGATAAAGCACGTTAGGTTTTTGGTTTTTTTATAATAAGTATAAGGTACTTATAGGATGTCCCTTTTTTTCTACACTCAATTATTGTCAACAACAAAAGTTGCAAAGAGGTTATCTTTCCCGTAAATGTCATGATCTCATCTAGCCTTCCTTGATCAAACCATTCCAAGATGTTCAGGGACTGGCAGCTAATGAGCTGCTCCTTGAGCCGCTTTATCAACCTGACGGCATCGAGTGCCCTCAGATTTAGAAAAAGAGCTCACAGCGCCTCAGCTTTGTGGCTCCAAAAGACTTTTTTATGTTTATGCACAAATAAAAGAAACAAAAAACAGGCGGATCGGAAAAGGCTATCGCTATTTTACCTGCTCTGTAGGGAGTAAACACAGATTGTGAAATAATTGTGGGAATTGAATGTGACAATTAACAGAAACAAGGATGACTGTAAAAGCATGATAACCCTATTTAGTCATTCTGACAGCCATGTCCTTGTGTGATTTCGTTCTTGTCCAGCCCCTTTATGCACTTGTGGCGAGTCAACACAAACTGCTCATGTTGCTCCTCTAATGCCCGGCATGCAGTGATGGTTAAAGTAGGCCGAATAACAGCACAGGCACGCAGGCTCCAACCAACACACATGCTGGCTGAAGGAGGGGGTCTTTGTGGCCCGGCTGCCTAATGAATGTGGACAAGCTCTGGATGGGGCTCCTCCTGATCTTCACCTCCTCTCAGCATGACAAGCAAAGCATTACTAAGTCACCATCTGGCCGCGGACCACCCAGTCAGCGCGGGCGCAGACATCCGCGGCGCAGAAAGGGATGAGGAGACTTCCCTGGCATTAATGAGGGGACTGATCTTTGCCGTTTCATCTTCATGCTTTAATAAAACGAGACACAGTCGGGCCCATTTTGCATTTCATCGCCACAAAGTGCTTCTGTTTAACCATTAGATGTGACCGGACAGCTGACAGATCTGTAAGAAACGGTGAAGCTTTTCATTCTAATACAGGCAGACACACCAAGCCAGGTAGAACAGGGAGCTTTCGTGAATGATTTATAATTACAGACTAAAAAAAACCACGCTTTTAAATTTCTGCTGACATTAATTGTGTTTTGCCGTTTCAGCATAAATGTGTGGACATGGAAAGGTCAAAATCTAGACACATTTAATTAACATAAAGTTCTGCATTTTCCTCCTTTTATTAAATCAAACAGGTCGGTTAGGTGGCCGTCTCTGTGTTTTTAGCTGAATTTTTATCTGTTGAGTGTCTTAAATGTCTAAATCTAGAGATAGTATAGTACAAATGCAAGTATAGCCTTCTGGATGATTCTGTTTCCCACAATCCCCTCTATAGAGATCTTTTAGAATAAAACAAGATTTTAAAACGTCAATAATTCAGTCTTCTAAAACTGAAACTGACTGAATGCAGCAGTGAAGGAGACTTCTGCAGAAGCTTCAGCCAATAAAGACATAAGCAGAATCTTATCTTGCATCGATTCAACTTTTTCCTACAGAAAAAACAATGTTTCTGCTATTTTATAAAAATTATTGTACATCTAAGAGTTTATTTTCTTAAAATATGTTGAAATTATTTTGTACGTCTTGATTTTAACTTGTCTAAATTGCACATCTTTCCTTGATTAAGCTTGCTCTGCAAAAACAAGGATCGCTGGCCTGCCCCCACCCTCCTTCAGTCAGTTCAGAATCCAAATAAGCAGGAAAAGAGGGAACAGATCCATTTCTCTGGGATGGGGGTGATTTATTTGAAGACCCACTCAGAGGAAAATCATGTTTTTAACATGTTCCTGTGGCCCTTTTCTGATGATGGAGGACATATGTAAAGAAAATTCGGCTTTACTCCAACTGTTGTGAATCAGGAGCAGACAAAAAAATGCCGTTTGAAAAAGCTTGTAGTGGTGATGTACTGCTCAAAAAAGCTGACATTAACTGGGACCTTAATTTAGTATTCAGGTAAAAAATAAAGGTTTGTGCCACTTCAAAATTTTTAATAGAAAATGAACAAAAACCGCTCCTAAACTGCCTTTTAGTGCGACACAAAAGCAAGAAGGGGGTGCTAAAAGTCCTTGAAGACATTGTTGCCGCTGCCCTCACTGAGGCAGCGATAAAAACTAACATGCAGCTTTTTGTTGGCATGTGTCAAAATATCTCTGTCCCATCAGCGCGTCCACACGAGAAATCCCACAGAATCCACACTCCCGGGAGGAAACCAGCGACTGGCTGGCAGCCGCCGTGCAGCTGTGGTGGACTCTGAAAGCTCTGCATGTGAATGGGAATCGTGCAGCGACGGCCATTTCTGTTTTTTCCAGCTACTTACTCATCTGTCGGTCTCCGTAACTAATGGCCTCAGCGAGGGGGCTCCATCCCTGAGCATTCTTCACCTTCACTGGTGCATTGTGGGCCAGAAGCAAATGAGCACATTCTGCAGGGCGGACATTCAAGAAAAGAAGAAAAACATTGAAGTCTAGGCAAAAAAAAGTGAACACATTTTTTTTTTCATTTCAAAATTTAGAAATTATTTCAATAAATAAATACAAACATTTTTGCATCCACAACATACAGAGCGCATCATTTACTGCAAAGACATGTACACGTATTTTAAATGCAAGTCACCCCATCCTTGATGCTGCCATGGAAACATACAAAAATAGTCATTTTGTTCTTTGCAACTAAGAAAAACTTCATATGTTTTACCTGTTCCTGCATACTTCCGTCAATATATTAAAGCAACTATAAATGTATGAATTTAAATGCAACTGCTGCAGACTTTTCTAATACAGGTTTTTGCTAACACAAGCCAATGTCTGATGTGGAACAGACCTTTTTTTCTTACAGCAGAATCAGAAATAATCCTGGGAACAGATTGGGTGTAGAATGGATATGAGAGCTGACCCGTTAACTACAAAGCCATATGGGACCTTCAGTTACACAATCCTTGTTTTTTAATTGTCACTAAAATTTCAAGGAAGAGAGCAGAAAATGTTGGAGTCCATATTTCTATGGTGTGCTTTAAAATCATCTCATAATTCCATAATAATTGAAGAGTCCTTCTGTCCTGCAGCCCATCCAGTCTCTGAGCAGCTTGTCAACAACTTGCAGCCGGCTTGAAATGACGCCTGTTTTTACACCTAAGCTGCCCGTTTTGTTGTGACATCATTGATTATAATGCTGGCATCTGTGCAGCTCTGCCCGTTAGTGGAGGGCGGCACAAAAGCAGAGCCGAGGCTAACGGCCCGTCAACAAAGCTGCTGGATGTGAAGGGATTTCAGCTCATGATAAATGATGTTAAACAATAATCATCTCCACTGCTCTCATAGCAGACAGCTTTCAAATGTCACATTATAGGACAAAGTAGCTGTTGGCCCCACAATCCCATTTAAGTCCTCAGCATGAACCCGTCCATTGAAAAAAAAGAACAGTTTGTGTGGCATGTTGTCACAATACCTCACATAAAAACATGCATGCTTTGTTATGAAGAAAAAGCTTACAACTTTATGAAGACATGGTCTCTAATCGATTAAACATGATCCAAAAAATGTGTCTATACTCAAATAAAAAGGTTTGTTGAGACAAGAACCAAGACAGTATAGAAAGCTGTCAAAGATAGTCATCCAGGTGAGCTTTAAACCCTGTAACCCACTTTCTTCTTAAATTGTGCTAAATTTGTTGCTGTGCCGAACACAGTAGGATGTTCTGAGCTACTTCAAATGCCCTGAACAAAAAAAATCTTAAAAAAAAGTCAAACTTTATGTTTCAGCTCACATAAAGGCTGTAACTGAGGATTAAAAATGCAGCTTAGTGACATTAAACTAAAAGGCAGAACTCTGTTGATGCATTAGGTGGATCAGTGTGAGAAAGAAAGCAAAGAAACGCATCCTCTTTTTTTTGTTATGTAATCCCTATGACCTCTGTGTCAATCTGGTAAATCCTGTGATTGTATAATAATGAAAATCCCAATATTTAGCAGATGTGCTCATAAAGAGCAGCCGGGACCTGTGTACTGAGCTGAACACCTGCTGGTTTCTGCTTTGGAAAAGTGCTTGCAGGTCGTATAGTAAAGCACAAATGGAGTAAGTCTTTATCTTATTTCCACAACTGTCATTTAAACAGCACCATGAAAGGGAAAACCAGCTTTGATGGACACAAACAATGCACAGTGTGAAAACTGATCAAATCAAAAATAACAACTGAATACGTTCAAATGAGTTCAGATCAGACCACTGACTGTAAATGACAGCCGGACAGAGTGAGTCTGACGTCACCGTTGAGAATGGTTTATTTTCGGCTCCAATAATATGACGTCATTTCAGTCGCCATTTTTTTCATGATATGGATGCCACATTTATGCAGGAACCAGAAATCGTCAGTAAGCCGTGATTTAGTCTGAGTTGATGGGAGTCAACGTTTCTATGGCAACCACTATCGCGCCAATCAGGAGCGAGCTTGTTGGAAAACCCTGACCACTTGAAATGAGGCTCGAGAGAATCTGTCAATTAAACCTTTGGAACATTTAATCAAGGCATCTGATTGGCCAACTTACAACTTGGATAACTGGCACTACAGAACAAAATAGCGAGAACATTTTTAAAAAAAGACAGCAAACCAGGAATGGTTGTTTTGACAAATACAATGACTGAGTAATAGCTGTTTCTTAAAAGAAGCTTATGAGATTTTGGCTTCTTGGAGCCTTAGAGTGATGAAAAAGGTTCCTGTCCAATGCAACATTGACTACCGGTGGAGTCCAGCTTCTATTAACCAAAACCACCATCGCCAGGACACTGGTTCGGTCTAAAGGCACCTTTTCCACCAATCAGTCTCACTTCATAAGCAAAAGCGGCAGGCAAAGGTAGCAAATAGCCCAGCCAAATGCTGCCTTCAAAGTAGGACAGCAGCATCAGTTCTGCTCTGTGCTCGGATGTTGCAAAACTGACTTCCATTACATTCAATTTTCCACCGGCGTGCCCGTTCGGTTATCACCTGCCGTTTTGCAGTGACATTATGAAATCATGCAAACACACACAGAGCCTTGTCTGCTGCATCCCAAAAGAGCAGCCACACCCAGACTGTGATCTCATGCTGTAGCCTTCCGCCTGTCTCGCCCGAGCATCCCCCGGAGAACAGGCCGATTCCTGCAAGACGCAGGCGACCTCATTAGCAAAATCAATTCCGTGGCAATGTGTCCGTCACAGCACTTTGTCACTCCGCCGGCTGAATCACTGACAGGTAGTGAAAAAGGGCCTCAAGCCAGAGACGAGAATTGAGCTTAGTGAATGTGAAATCAATTGAAACCTAATGCTCCAGGAACAGACAACAGTGAGTCCCTGCATGCCCAAAATGTCCAACATTTGTTCAACTACTGCAGCAAAAAGCTGGAGAACTCATTTTTCAAAACAGCACCCTGAAGTCTCTTTTGAAGAGGTGTAATGAATAACAAAGAGCATACTGCTTTAATGTTTAATGTGCTTTCAACAAGTCCATTAAAATTCAGCTTAATATTTTATAATAGTCTCTCAAAACTATGATCGACATTACATATTTATAACTATGTAAGGTTAAATTTAAAAAATAAAATAACAATTGCACCGTGTCATTTTTGCAGGTTTTTTCCCCCTCTTTTTTAATGTCGTAACTTTTTTAAACAGGAAGCGTTTGAATAAAGATAATTACCTGAACAGATTACTTTTCATCAGCTGCAGAGGTTCTTTCCTTTGCAAAATGATTTGATTTAGTTTTCTTCTTAAGTGAGATTTTCAGAAGCAATCACGCCCAATATGTTTAAGGAAAATTTACTGTTTTCAATCTTGTTTTGGAGCAGAGGAAACTACTAAAAAATAGGGTAGCTTTATTTATGCATGAGGTCTTTGTCTGCTGGGAGATGTGCAGTGATGTGTGACAAATTTTTTGCTGGTATGTACAGACAATTCACACACAAAAAGTTGGAAAAATGAATGAACTGAAGCTCATTCAAACAAACAAACAAACAAACAAACAAACAAACAAACAAACTCACACGTGACCGGAAACGATTTGCAAGCAGGCAAAGAAAGGCGGTTGGCAGCAACGTTATCCCAACAATGCTCACCTTTGTGTCCCATCATGACAGCCAGGTGTAGTGGGGTGTTTCCTGAAAAAAAAGAGGGGGAAAACTGCATTTTTCCCACACTTTTGATCATATCTGCAAAGACTCCTGAGACTGTGACAAGAACCTTCCCTGTTTTGCTGACACCATGTATGCATAATACATGGCCACTCCATGTACCCACAAGACCCAATCCAATGAAAATCATGTTTTTGGCATTTTTTAACATCTTTTTGCCTTTTTTTCTCATGGTGGAGGCCATATATATAGAACATTAAGCCTAAAATTGCATGTCTGAGAATTTCTTTATTAAAATTGTCCATTCCAAGGCCTCCACTTGTAGACGAGCACGCCTTTGTTTTCCTCATCCGAGTTGGCACCTGACTCAAAACTGTACGACAGGATAACTCTGATGTTGCTCGCTATTTTTGTTGTAGATGTAAGGGGCTCTACGTTAGCGGGAGTGTGTGTAAACATATGGACGATGGGAAGTGGCGGATGGCTTACTCCGCGCCAACAGTCCCGCCCTAAACTTAGAGGTGAATTTCTAATGAAATGCTGCCACTCTGCAGTTCTGTCCTTGTATCAATTGTCCCTAGAAAACGACTTATTTAACCTAAAAATGGCATAATCATAATTAAAAGGACCACTGGGAATGGGATCACGTTTAAACCAGACCAAAAGTTGATAGGACTTTAAACAAGTAGGAAAGCATGCATTTGGTTCCAAAACCATAACAAGATCAGTTAATAAGGAGAACTTCTGCAGGAACCACCTCCAACATGCAGACCACTTTAGAGCACCTCTTTTTAATTATTCATTTGTGTGTTTGCAACCAAAAACAGCACAGAATATGTGACGTAAAGAACGGAAATGGAGCTGAAATAAGGCGGGAACATCTGTCTTTGACAGTTGCAGGTTCAAATTCCACGCCTTGCTGCATGTCAGTGCATTGGATCACATTCCTCAGGAATGTGTCAATGCAGGCTGTCGGTCAGTCATCCCAACTGGCTGTTTTTAGGAAGATTCATCTAAAAAACTGAGAAGAATCTACCGGAGGAGACTTCAGCCTGCAGAAGATCTCCTAACAGTTGGGAATTCACAGACTGTGGGCGCTCTGCCTCTTACTTCTGAAGGAGTCCTGATAACTGTTTGGGGGGGTAATGTTCCCTCTAAAAGTCAACTTCTAAAACACTCAGATCGGAGGAAATCAAGTAGTCCATGACTGGACATTGATTTGCGGTGAATTTGTCACCAAAATGAAGACGTACTCATCCCTAGAATGATCGGATCTCCCGGGTTCTGCCCTCCCTCTTCTTTCTCTATAAAATATTGATCATGGATGATGATGATCCAGGCCTGATGTGACGGGCAGCGCGGAAACTCACCATGAACGTCTTTCTGGGCGATATTCTGCGTTCGTATGAGGGACGACAGACGGCGGACATCTCCTTTAAACACACATTCGTGCACTGGGAAGTCCAGTCCTGTTCGGATGATGGGATTTTTGTTGTTGTCATCAACAACGTCCGATGTGTTAGCATTATTCTGCGTCTGTTGGTTCTGCGGCTGCTGCTGTGGTGGAGCGGACGGCGACCCGATTAACTTGTGGTTGCTGAAGATCTTACTCGCTCTGCTTTTGCTGTTCGCCTTGGAGGCGGAAAACGTCCCGGTGGCAGCCTCTTCATCGGGTTCCAGTAAGTCCTCGTCCTTACTCGGCCTGTTATCCTTGCGCAGGGAGCGGATCTTCTCCCCGGTCATTTTCCTCAAACGCTCGGTGCCGACGGAGAAGAAGAGGGTGTCGCCGCTGACGATGACCCTCCTGGCGATCTGATGATGCGATTCGCCAGATGCAGCTCCTCAAGCAAATACTGGAAATTGCAAAACATTTAATTTAACAGTTTTCCATACGACAGAAGCGCGAAAAAGAATCTGTTTATCTAAGATGAAAGATTGATAGCTGGTTTTGTAGATGAAAACAAAGTCTTGGCCACCACACAATCGTTCTGAACTGACGCTGCTGAACAACATAAGCCGCTCCAGTTTACAAGTACGAAACACTCGGGAGTTGTCTTCCGGTTCTTAGTATCGCGAGAGTTCAGAAATGTTTGGGCAGGTGACAAATGTCAAAGTATTTCAACCAAATACGTCAAATAAAACCTGTTTACTTGTTGTTGTTTTTTGTTTTATTTGTTTGTTTGTTTATTTATTTACTTTTATCCTATCTGAAACATTTAAATCTTGATTTATATCATTTATTTCACAGATAAAGTTTTATAAATCTATCCTCTCAACTTATTCTTGCATATTTGTGGCGCACAATTTAGTACTAGATGTTAATAACAGGTGCATTAAATGGGAAATATAATATAATAATTCAAAACGTTTTTGAGGAAAGTTTTTTTTAA
This sequence comes from Oryzias latipes, assembly GCF_053564925.1. Classification (NCBI taxonomy): domain Eukaryota; kingdom Metazoa; phylum Chordata; class Actinopteri; order Beloniformes; family Adrianichthyidae; genus Oryzias; species Oryzias latipes. The sequence goes on from NC_136240.1 coordinate 15,582,324, forward strand.
AGTTTTCTGAAAAAAGAAATGACCAAGTAAGAGAAAGAGAAACCTTTGTGACTCAACCGGAGATGACTTGATCTTTATGCAAAACCTGTGCAACGGGTGTTCCAACTTATCTCGCTATAACTCCTGACCTGTTTTGTAGACACTTTAGATCAGTCAAGCATTCAAGCCTTTCAAAACTCAACTCAACTCAACCATGAAACTTACTGGAATGGTTTCTCACTTATTCAGTTCTTCTACTACACTCACAAAACAGCTGAAAACATACAGAAACAAATGTTTTTTATTTTATTTTTTAAGTCATGAGTCATTTTTAGCTCTAGGAAATTTAAAAAATTAAATGACTTTATTGTAGTGTGTGATGGTTGTTTGTGAAGTTTTAACATCCTCCATTTGTGCAAATTATCTGCAAATTCTTGGAAATAGTGCCTGTTCTTTGGCGCTTACAGAGTCAGCTATCGCCCTGCAGACCAGATTAACGTTGCTGCAACTTATTCTTGACAAAAACTGCTGCACACATAACTTCTTTTTTTTGTTTTTGTTTTTCATTACATTTTTTAATCTATAGGTAGACAGTATTTAGTCTATACTCATCAAGGAAATGCAAATTGAATTTATAGACAGGCCCACAATGGTTCTTACTGTAAACATAGTCTACCTGAAGTTTGGAAAATGGGAAATGTTGCTAGTATTTTGTATTTGTGTAAATCATATGACAAAAGAGCAATAAAAAAATTGAGTTACAAAGAAAGTTATTGTCTTGCGTTTTTGTTATCATGTTTCATTAGTTTGTCAGAAAAATAATGTGCTTATCACATCTTTTAGCCACATTGGTTAAACTGTTTCGGAAATCATTTGACTTTTGGTATCCAACAACAATTTCCTAATGTTGTCTGTAAAATATACTGATGGGGATAATATCAATTTGCATTCTCACATGTTCGATAAAAAAAAGCTTTCAAGATGTAAGATTTTGTTTGTTTAATATCAATTAAGGCATGGCTTAAAGTTTGTTTACTGTGAGACACAAACAAAATGACATTTAGGTTGACTGTTCATTTAACCCTATTCTAAAACGGATACACAAATATGAAAGAAACACGTGTCACTACACATTTAATATAAAAAATCAAATAATCTTCCTAAATTCTCAGTGTCGTGCTGAAATTTGTGTTTTTGGTGAAAAACAAAAACAAACCAAAAACCCCGAACACTTGCTACTTAATTTTGTTCTGTTGATTTGTTCCTTTCATGAAGAGTACCACATTGAATAACATTCAATACACAACATGAGTACACACATCTCTAGAATCATCATCTTATTTTAATTCTGTCCTTGTATCAAATCTTACGGGAAAAAAAGAGACAATCCCAGATGTCATTTACTGCATGTCTCCACATAAAACACTAGCACTCAACTATACATAACACATTCCTCAAGTTTCTTCTTTACAAATATAGATAAGACACAAAGTATTTTTCCTGAGTTGTCTTAAGAGAAACCTTAAGAGGTCTATGCCCAATCATTTCACACATAATTGACATAATATTGAAAAATATTAAACTTGAATCCTCTCTATTTTCAAACAAATCCTTCAAATGAATATTCAGAGTATGGTGCAAACTTTGCAGTTACTCATGTTTTTTTTCATAGATGCCTTCCTGATCTTGAGTCAGGAACATGATGTGAGGTGTCTGTCATGTGTCAGAGGTGAGAGGTTTAGACAGTTTTCCTGGACAGTTAAAAACTTTATTGCTTGTTTGAAAAAAAAAAACTCATCCTCATTCATCCTGTAGGCTTAGAAATGTGTTACAGAGCACGTTCGTCCCCTGCAGTTCAAAACTGGTAACACATTCAGATTCATTACCAAAGGGGGGAAATATAAACATTTGTATTGAAATCGCTGAGGAATAGTCTGTTACAAGTTATGTAAATACGCTTTCGGTCAGTTTTATTGGATCTTTGAGCTCATGAATTGTTTTAAGTAAAAGCATTCTCAAATTAGATTTGATTTTATACATTTGATTTTTCCCCCCCAATCATTTCATTATTCATAAATAATTCAATTACTAATTTTTTATGGATTTATGATTATAAAAAAAGAAAAAAAAACTGTGGCCATTTCTTTGTTAAACGGGACGGGATGTTGCATCAGAGCTGTAGAGTATAGGAACGCAAAGAACGTGCTGTCGTAACATGGGCAGGCCACACAACCCCTGACAGCCAATCAGAGCGAGCTCTCCTTGTTGATACGCTCTGATTGGCCTCAGAGAAGCAGGCTCCCAGAACTGCCCCGGTATATAGTATTTCCCATTTTCCGCTTAGCGGTAATGCGCGCTCTGAGTACACGGTGGTCCGGACGCTTTTAGGAAACACGCCGCGATGGAGCACGCGAACAAACGGGACACGCAGAATGGTCTGTTTGCCGGCTTCCGTACCGCCTTTAAATCCTTCGCCACGGACGCCATCCACGTCGGGCAGGAGCCGGAGCAGTGGAAGTCGATGGCTGTGGTGCCGCCTATTTCCCTGTCCACAACGTTCAAGCAGTACTCACCGGGGGACCACGCCGTAAGTAGCTCGATATGACACGGTTATTTAACCGGGGGGGTGAGGGGGGTGAGGATGAGCCGGCAACATCCACGTGGGACATGATTGAGAAAAACGGTTGTTTTTCCTTGTTATATTCAGATAATAACGTGTTAATATTAATTTTTTTACTTTCAACACGAAAGAATTTAAGTAATTGTGTTGTATGATTGATCTCAGTTTTAAAAGTTTTTCCCCTCATAGATGATCACATGTGAGCGTTTTAATCCTTGTTTATTCTACTGTATAACTTCTCAGCCTGCCCTGAGTGAGTCATCAGAAATAGCTTTATAAAGAAGAAAATAGGTGTTTGAATACCGGTAAGACTAATTTATTTTGAAAACTTAATCTGCCTTTGTGGAATCTTTTCAAACAGGAAATTCTAGATTCTGCATCTCTGACCCTGAACAGTCTGGGAATCCAGACTAAAATCAGCTTGTGTTGAAAACAAATTTATGTGTGTGTTTTTTTTCTCTCCCAGCTATCTCTTCACATTGTGTTGAAATACTATATATTTTCTCTGGAGCCATCTTTTTTTTTTTCCTATCAATGATTACATAGTAGACCACAGTCTCCTCTGCTGCAGCCAAAACGGCATGTTTTCCCGCTTTAACACATCCCATGTTTAATGACTGTTACCAAGTTTCCACACAAGACGCCGCCGGTGTGCTGAATCAGACGCGTTAGAGCAGAAAAACCGACACCGAACATGTTTGAGAAACACTTAATTGAGCTGGCAAGAAGACAATAAGGTGTCTCATAAAAGTACCTGTTTAGGACAAAGATCATTTGTTGTTGATGTCTTTAAACGCTAATCTCAAGGTGTGTACATATTAACTGCTGAAACACGATGATCCAAAAGGCCTCCCCTACACAAGCATAGACTTGCCAAACATCTCATCTTCATCATCCATTAACAGACCAGTTTGTGATTCTTATATACAGATTTGAGATATTTATTTCCCACAAAATTTAGCTCTAAGAATTGGTGAATGATTTATAAGAACCAAACAGTTGTATAGTTTTGAGGCTGCAAAAGGGAGATAACAATACACCAAGGTAATTTGGTGTGACAGGTGACTGTTTTCACAGATGTAGCCTTGTGCACTAACTGTCAACATGAAGCTATTTGAACAGATTCTACTCTATATTCCAGTTAATAAAAGTATTAGACAATTTATTATTTAATGAATGTCTGCTTGGGTTAATCAGATCAGTGCAGGGGCACCAACAAGATAAAAACCGTGCAGCATTTTCAACTTTGGGTACTAACCTCTGCTAAAAACTGGAATCATTGTTAGCTTTGGTGATTTCTTTGATGTTTTTATTTCATTTTAGGGTTTTGAATACAGCCGAAGTGGAAATCCTACCAGAAACTGTCTAGAAAAGGCCGTGGCAGCTCTGGATGGAGCAAAGTACTGTAAGTTAATTCACACCGACAGAAAAACGGTAAAATAAAAACGTTTGTAAAAAGAGCTTTTTAAACTTTTAGTATAAAATGTTTAAATTTAAAAACATTTCTCAAGTGATGATAATGTTTATTCCTTTTACAAGCATCTAGTGAGTCAATTTAGCCCCCATTAAGCTCTGTACACAACGTGTATGTGATGCGCATTCAAGAAGCCCATGGTGTTCACACTGGACAAGCAGGGAGGGGCTTCTTCATTTTTTTTTTCTCAGCTCTATTCCAATATATGAAATACTTGAGGTCATAATTCCAGCCAAGCACAAACTGCAATTATCAATTTCTTCTCTATGATCAATTTTAAAATAGCTGATACTTCTGTGAATTAAGAGGTGCCATCCAAACGTCATTACCAAATAGGAGTCCCTAATTGGTCGAAGTTCGACTTGGTTTAACTTGCAACGCACGTTCAATGGCCGCACATTTTTTAAGTAAAGCTCGAAAATGTTTGTAAAAACCTGCGTAGCTACACAAGAGTTTTGAACGCGGGTTGCCAAAGACGGCGTGAAAGTAGGTTTACAGTTTGTTTAATACAAGTCCTCATTAAACGTATTTAGTAGTTTCTGTCAAAAAGGAGAAAGTTCCCCTCAAAATCAAACATTGCAAACCACAACCCGCGAGGAAAAAAATGACCCAAAAACTGTTGGGGCTCCTCTGGAGGAGGCCCCATTCACTTATTCCTGTTGAAGACCTGTCATAATTGAGATTTTTGGTCCCTGCAGCTCTCGCCTTTGCATCAGGACTGGCTACCACAGTGACCGTCACTCACCTGCTGAAGTCAGGGGATGGGATCGTGTGCATGGATGATGTGTACGGAGGTGAGGCGCCAAACCCTACACTTTATTTAACTTTGAAAGTGCAGCCTGAGCAGGTCTGACCTTGTTAAATGAGGCAAACTCTATATCTTTTTTAAGGCACAAACCGGTACTTCCGAAGAATTGCAGCTGGTCTTGGCGTGGACGTTTCTTTTGCTGACTGCACAAAACCAGAACTGCTCAAGGCTGCTCTGAAGCCCAACACCAAAGTAGGTTATGAAATCTTTCAACAACCAATAGTCCTGGTGTTATGTCTGTGTCTACTTCAACTAATTTCCCCTTCAATCAGTTTCCAAGCATGAATTAGTCCTATGTGTGACACATTTTTCCTTCTACTCTCATATGTTAAGTCGAGATAAAATGTGTTTTTCACCTATTTTGACGCTAAAATAAGTGAATATTTGTGCAGCTTGTGTGGATCGAGACACCAACCAACCCCACGATGAAGGTGGTTGACATCAAGGCCTGCTCCGATTTGGTGCACGAGCACAACAAGGATATCGTGGTTGTCGTGGACAACACGTTCATGTCGGCGTATTTCCAGGTAAAGGATTGATGTGCATTTCACACTTAGTAAGTTTTTTTGGAAATGGCTGATGGAATTATACCTCCTGCGTTTTATTCCGAACCCCCACAGCGCCCTCTGGCATTGGGAGCAGATATTTGCATGTATTCGGCCACAAAATACATGAACGGTGAGTCATGAGTCAAATCACGTTTTGCCATTTGAAAGCATCAACTTTTATGTAAATGTCATTTATTTGCAGCAGTTTAACTAAAGGCTTTCTACGTTTTTAGAATCTTCTGTTATTTTTTTTTTCTAAACTTAAAGGAGATGATTTATGAAAATAATTTATTTGAATGTTTTGTAATTTTGATTTTTTTATGTGTAAGATGATCTTTTCCATCTGACTGTCTAAAAATAAAGACTTAAAAAATCAGATTATCTTCTTTCACTTTCGGCTTCTCCCAGCAGGGGAGGGACAACCCTCCCTTGAGGATGAGTCGCATGGTTAACTTGGCAATGTTTTTAGATTATAATAAAGCAAAAGTTGTTTTTGGCAGTCTTATTCATTTGAATGGTTTAGACCCTTGTTTTTCTTTAAGCGAACAATGATAATAATAATAATAATAATTGATACTTTATTTATCCCACAATGGGGAAATTCTTCTCTGCATTTGACGCATCCCCTGGGGGAGCGGTGAGCTGCAGCCAAACTGCGCTCGGAAGGCAGTAGCGTTTAGGGTTAAGGGTCTTGTCCAAGGACCCCCACTGGGTGATGTTAATCACTCGCCTTTGATAGGGCAATTGCCCCCAGTACCATTGTTTATTCCCCTCCGGGAATCGAAAATACCTGTATTTTTTGTTACAAAAATCTCATTGGCCAATTGAAATAAATATCTTCTTTTGGAATATTACAAATTAGATCTAGTTAAAATCGCAACATACTTCAAAATCTACATAATTATACTTGAAATGACCCGTCCAAGCCCTGCAACAGACTGGCGACCTGTCCAGGACGTCCCCTGCCTTCGCCCACGAGTGGCCGGGATAGGCTCCAGCAGCCCCTTGACCCCGAAAGGGACAAAATGGGTTAGAATATGAATGAATGAATGCCCCATCCAAGCAGCACACTGGTTCATGTTTTACTGCAGCATGAAGGTTTGGCTGGTTCTTCAGTCGTGTCCTGTGCTCCACAGGTCACAGTGATGTGGTGATGGGGATGCTCTCATTGAACAACGAGGGTCTGTGTGAGCGACTGAGGTTTCTGCAAAACGGTGAGTTAATGCCACACTGGTGCTGCAAATGTTATAAATCTGATTACTGCGAGAGAAAACCAAGTGCTTTTATTTTGAAACATTTGCTGGCCTAAGAAAACTCTCGGTGAATGTAAACTGCATTATTTTCTTGAATATGAAATATATATATATAAATATATATATATAAATATATATATATATATATATATATATATATATAAATATATATATATATATATATAAATATATATATATATATATATATATATATATATATAAATATATAAATATAAATATATAAATATATATATATATATATATAAATATATATATATATATAAAAATATATATATATATATATATATATAAAAATATATTATATATATATATATATAAAAATATATATATATATATATATATATAAAAAATATATATATATATATATATAAAAATATATATATATAAAAATATATATATATATATATATATATAATATATATATATATATATATATATATATATATATATATATATATATATAAATATATATATATATAAATATATATATATAAATATATAAATATATATATATATATATATAATATATATATATATATAAAAATATATATATATATATATATAACTGGCTTTTTGCTCCACTCCACATTTGGTGAATTGGTTATTTGACCTACATTTACTTTGTAAACAACTAACACATGAACCAAAGGTAAGAACCAATTTGAGACCCTTTCAGTGTAAGAGGATTGTTCCTGCTTCTTTGGCTTGCCAAGACTTGAAGTTGTGTTTTTTTTCTGCCTTTTGTTTTTGTCGGGATACAGCTCTGGGTGGTGTCCCGTCTCCCTTCGACTGTTTTCTGTGTAACCGTGGACTGAAAACGCTACACCTGCGAATGGAGCAGCACTTCAAAAACGGCATGGCTGCTGCTAAGTTCCTGGAGGCGGATCCCAGGGTGGAGCGAGTCATTTTTCCTGGTAATGGAATTGGCTTCAGCCATTTTGCCGACTAGTGGGATAGGCCACTTACTCCAACCTCCCAACTGTAAAATGAACTTTTTCGTTGCACATTTCTACTGTATTTAGTGTTTTAACAGAATATTTTTAATTATTGTATTTAAACAAGTCTGCATGATAGAATATAAGTAGCTTTTATTAGGTGTCTTCTCTTTGACTGTATATCTTTTCTTACCGTATTTTTTAGCCCAAATGTTTTAGAGTTTTTTTTTTTAGTAAATAAACTATTCCAAACTATTCATTTTACAGAACAGATATTCAGTAAAATGATGCTTAAATGTCAAGGAGAGAAGTGACTCCAGATGAGTAAACACTGCCATCTAGCGGTGTGTAGGGTGTAAAGGTAAGTGAACAGCAGCAGAGGTGTCATCTAAATGGGTGCAATGAGCTTAACAGACCCATAAACCCTAAGTAAGTATAAAAGGATTCATACGGTGGCCCAGAAGGGTCACAACACATTAACTTACCACACAACACATTAACTCAACACAACACATTAACTCACAACACAATAACTCACAACACATTAACTCACAACCGAAGTAAAGATGCAATGGAAGTGCTTTTATTCTGAAATTTCCACTGGGCTGAGCGGCTAACTACCTAACAGAAAGTAACGTCACAGTGAGCTGTGGAGGGAGCACGTTGTTGCCAGATTACCCTTGCCAGATACTCTGGTGGGCTACCTTAGATTCATACATGCTGACTGAGCAAATCATTTTAATGTTAAATAAAGTTGGACGTGGTAAAACCAAAGAACTGATCTAAGTGGCTGGGTAGCTCGGTTGATAAGGTGGAAGGTTGTCACGCAGGAATACAGGGTTTGATTCTGAATGGGCAATTACCATAGTGAGGGCCCTTGAAGAAGGCCCTTAACACTACTGCGTCCCGCACAGCTCACCATGCCCCCAGGGGATGGGTCAAATGCGGAAAACAAATTTGACTGAGTAGCTCAGTTGGTAAGGTGAGAAGCTACCACGCAGGAATACAGGGTTCGATTCCCGGAGGGGAATGAACAATGATACTGGGGCAATTACCATCTCAATGGTGAGCAATTAACATCACTCAGTGAAAACCCTTAACGCTACTGCCTCCAGATTGCGGTTTTGCCCCAGCAGAGAAGAGATTTCCCCATTGTGGGATGAATAAAGTATTTATTTATTTGTATCAATTATTATTCAATTTTATTTGTATAGCCCAAATTCACAACAACAGTTGTTTCGATGGGTTTCTTATCGGTAATTGAAAAAGTTAAACATAAAATCAAAAGGATCTGAATACATAGAATTCATTAGGAAAATACTAAATTGAACTAACAAACTGACTAAGCTAAACTGGACATCCTTGCCCTAAGACCCCCCTTCGCGGAAAAAAACGATTCCGGAAAAAACGAAAAAACCTCAGGGGTGCCCATATGAAGGAGGGATCCTTCCCCAGGACGGACAGGCGATGTACCGAACTTATAGAGAAGAATTAACTTATCAAACTACAACTACGTATTTAAAGTCCAGCAGACGAGCATCATCCAGCCGGAGTTGGGGGGAAAGTCGGAGGCGCGAGTCGAGCCGGAGACAGGATCCACAGCCAGGTATAGGAGCAGTAGTAGAGACGAGCCAGAGACGAGGTACACGGTCAGGTACAGAGCAGAGACGGGCCAGAGGCAGGATCCACAGCCAGGTATAGGAGCAGTAGTAGAGACGAGCCAGAGGCAGGATCCACAGCCAGGTGTAGAAGCAGTAGTGGAGGCGACCCAGAGACGAGGTACACGGTCAGGTACAGGAGCACGGATGAGCCAACTGTTGTTTTTCTTCTGGCTGCAGGTCTGCCCTCGCACCCCCAGTATGACATAATGAAGAGACAGTGCACTGGATGCCCGGGGATGATTGCCTTCTACATTAAAGGGAAACTTGAAAATGCGAAAGCCTTCCTTTGTAACCTGAAGGTAATTTTTGAACAAGTTAAGTCTATGTGCCATTAAGGATTTCCAGGAGTGATTGCAAACATTCTTCAGGGAGACGTTTTTTTTTTCATTGATAGAAGACGTTAGAACAGTCAAATATTTCTTCAGACCAACATAAAGATGTCTGGTAAAAACAAATAGGGCTCATCTAAACAAAGACCTCCTACCAAATTTCATCATGAACGAATATTTAGACAAAATTTTCACCAGACAATTTGGATCCAAAAAACCTAACTCCATATGAGATGGAAAACAGTGTGAGACTTTATGTCCAACAGATGACGCTTGGCTTTAGCTGTGTTCAGCAACAACATAAAAGTGCTTATTCAACTGTGAGTTAAGGAGCGTTTCTACAGTCCATTGTTTTCTTCATACATCATCTCACGCAGCCAGTGTGCCAAAGTGCAAAGTTGCCCTTAAATACATTAAAAAAAAAGGCAATGACACAAATGTAAATATTTTAAGACAAGAATTTTGCCCCTTTAATTTTACAATTGTCACCCATACAGAAGGCCATTTGTGTTGTTGCCTCAAGATAGTCTGACTGTGTTTCAGATCAACCAAAAATGCCAAAAAAGCTAAATGTTTTTTCCAATTTAAGGAATTTCTTCAGTGGACAGGCTATGATTTGTTAGTGTCTTTTGTCTCCTTTATTTTTCCTTGTTTTTTTGTTTTTATTTGATGGATAATTTATGTGTTGAATGCTTCATTGTGTTCCTGCTGTTTCATTTCAGTTGTTTGCGGTCGCAGAAAGTCTTGGTGGATATGAAAGTCTAGCAGAACATCCGTAAGTAACCTTTGTGCCACCAATATAGAAGGCTAAAAAAATATTTGTTCTTTTTACTGTTACTGCCTTTTACTATATAAACAGAGCTGCATTTTATGCCATCAAAGGGGGGCAGCTTAAATAAAAAAAGAATGTGTTTGATTTAGATGATCCCCAGTTGTACCTCATCTCTTATGAGGCCTTAAATCCTTAAATCCCTTTTAGAATATGTTTTTCCTTCTGTAAAGTTCATTTGTTCTTTACTACAATTTAGAGCAATCATGACTCATGCGTCAGTGCCAGAAAATGAAAGGACTATTCTGGGGATCACCGACACCCTGATCCGCCTCTCTGTTGGATTGGAGGATGAGGCTGACATCATTGAAGACCTGGATCAGGCGCTGAATGCTGCTGTAAGTATCAGGTGTCCCCAGACGGACAGAAAACCTTTAGAGATGGTCAGCTGAAGCCCCCTGTTGTTATGGTGACAATATAGAATCAATATGGCTGTAAATCTGATTAGCTCTCTTAGTGGCTGCAAGGCTCCAAAAACACAGTTTGTCTTAAAAACATCATCTCAGTGCCAAGATTTTTTAAAGCTTTTGACCTGGAAAAACCGCCAAAAAGACAACTTTATAAGAAAATATGTTAAGTGGTAATAATTAACTTTCTCTGGAACATTTTAGTTACTTTAGATGTTCAGTCTAGTTTGCTTCAAATCATCTCTGGAATCTTTGAAATGTATAGAAAATTATTATCAAACAGATGTGAGCATGCCACACTCCAGGATAATTCATGAAGGTGGTGAATTTAGATTACTGTGGCATTTTCTAAATAACACACTTGTATTTGTCTGATTGCACCAAGTATTGATCTTGCTGGTTATTTTCCCTTCCTTCCTGTTTTTTTCTGCAGCATCCAAAGAGATTGAAGATGAGCGACCTGAAGAACTAAAGATCAATATGAGGTCCCCTCAGTGGATTGACAAACTCATTGGGAAACCATTTATTCTTGCTGTCCCTCTGCAAGGATGGTGAGCTCATGCTGCCACCTGCTGGCTAAAACTCCACTGTGCCACTTTAAAAAAGAATTTCCTGCCATCCACAACGAATAAAAATGTATTAACTTCTCCCGTGTGAGCAAAATATTTTTAAATAATTACATTTGATATGAAAACTTAGATATGGATGAATTGCTCTGCACATGTCTTATTTGGAGCAGAATAATAACGGTCACTTTTGTTTACAAGCTTTTAAATTAATTTTTTGTTAGATTTCTAAAGAACAATGTATAAAGGGACCCATTTGTGATGAAAACGAAGGAAAAAAAAGCAGGGCTCTTACGTTTTGCAATCCCTGCATGAATGTTATGGGAAAATGCATTAAAATCATTGAAAAACAACTTGAGTCTTTTGTCTGAGAATGTCTGTTTAATCAACAATGGAGAGAAATTACCTTTTCTTCAAGTTAGATCAAAACATGTTATTTATAGCTGGACTAGATGAAATTTAGCCGTCGCCTATGAGTCCAATCAAAATCAAATGGTGTAAACCAAACAAAATAATACAGACTAAAAAATTAATTCCTGAAATATTAATGAAAAAATAATCAGCTGCCTAGTGAGTATGTAGTTGCATTGGTCAGCTCCCAGATATGAATAGGAAATGCTGAGCATGAACAAGCTGTCTGTCAAAAAAAAAAAGTTTACCTTCTAACAGACTTCTTCTGTGTTGCAATGAATATGCATAGTAATAAAATACAGACACATGATGTTGGATCCAACTAATTAATTAAATCTATTAAATGTTGGAAATAATTGTTTAGGACAATGATCTTACTATATTTTTGCTTAAAGCTACAAGCATGTGCAGTAATTTCCAGTCAGCTGTTTGGGTCTGGACATAAAAATGTACACGCATGAGAAAACTTGTCAATGGTATAAAAATAGTTTTTTCAGCATAACTGGTGTAAAGGTAGTCAAGAGTACACGAAGTTGACTTGGCATTTACCGGTATGTTATTTTGCTGTTCTTAAAATATAATGAAAAAAATGGAAGTTTTGCAAATTCATGTGTTTGTGTTTTGTGGAAAAAACAATATTGAAAATGAAAAAAGCAAGACAGTTATTCTTTTTTAAACCACTAAATGTTTTTTAAAAGAACAAATACATTTTCACCATTGAAAATTCAACATATATTTTGGTAATATTACACTTTTATGTAACATTTTTCATAACAATATTGATAAAAATATTGTTGGTGTTAAAAATCATTTATCTATATTTGTAATTTATTTATACTTTTTTAATTCGAAGGGGAGGAAAAGTCCAAGTGTTGAACAGAAAAACCTTAAACAGTAATGAATTGGAGCAGCCGCCAATATGTCTGCCTTAAGGGAGACTTTTAAACAGCACAAAGCCAAATTTATATTTTGAAACTTCAAACTTACATCATTTTGTTTTATTCGTCAAAAAAATTGGGAGGGGCGGGGGGGGCATACGTACAGTCGATCTGAAAGTCGGAAGTCAAAGCGTGAAGAGCGTCAAACCAATGAGTTATATCACTAGAGGAGACATCACGTGATTCCTCATGGGAGGAGAGCACTGCCATCTTGGTGAGGTCAAGTTACTGCTGCAGTGCATGCATGTGAACTCATTTTTTGCAAAATGCCAGTTCATTGTTCAAGTTTCAACTGCCAAAATCAGAGTCCACAAAGGAGGAAGGGAGAACATTTCACAGGTAAGAACTATAATTTTTTCTTTTACTGCTGGAGGGGCTTTATTAATAGAACACATGTTGACATGCATGATGCTGCAGGGCTATTATGAACATGCTGCATGATGTACGTATAATTTGCTGTCGACATAAATGTAAACTTTATTTAGTTAAACCTATAAACAGTATACTAGGACTAGGCTAATATAGTTATATAGATTTATACATTTCTGACTCAGTGACTGAACTTTTCTTGCAGGTTTTCTAATGGATTCAGACTTAAGGAAAAAGTGGGCCTTAGCAATAAAAAGAGCTAACCCAGATGGATCACTGTGGTTACCAACTAGCAATACAGTTTGGCTATGTTCAAAAGATTTTGGGGAAACAGATTTTGATAAGAGGCCAGACTGTTTGCTTGAAATCCGACACCATACCATCTATGTTACACAAACTGATCACTCACATGAATTAGTGGGGTAAATCAATTGTTTTTCTTTTGTTTTTTGTTTCTTTTTAAAGGGGAAAATCTGTTGTTGACTTTTGGACTTATTGTTGACTTATTATTATCATATATTATTATTGAACTATCATTGATTTATTGTTATCATTTAATATTATTATTGACTTACTATTGATTTATTATTATTATTTATTATTGATTCATCATTAATATCATTGACTTATTTATATATTGTTATTTATTATTATTATTATTGACTTATTATTGATTTCTTGTTATCATTTAATATTTTTATTGACTTACTATTGATTTATTATTATTATCATTGATTCATCATTATTATTATTATTGACTTATTGTTTATAAATTATTATCATTTAATATTATTATTGACTTATTATTTATATATTGTTATTATTTATTATTATTATTGACGTATTGTTGGGCTTTTCTAAATAATCTAAATTACATGTCAAAGAGGTTTAAAACTTTGAAATGTTTAAAAATTATTTTCAAAACTTCTTTGTAATTTTTATTTATTTATAAGTCCTGCAACAATGCATTTTTCATTAAAGTTTGAGCTTTTAAGGCTGACTGTTTCTCTTATTTAACAGCAACAAATGATGTATTTATATATAAAAATTATATACATATATTATATATTTATTTATTTGCACAAGTATATAGAAATATGAATATATATAAATTATATAAAAGCTACTTAAATGCCACCAAAGGCTATAGAAATCATTGTCATGTGGGCGTCGTCGACCTCACCAAGATGGCGTCGCGCTCCGCCACCGTCGGCCAGGCTTCTACAGCGGGCGTGTCTCCTCTAGTGATATAACTCATTGCGTCAAACGTTCTGACGTGAGGCTCCACAGTTACGTAACAAATTTCCCATCATGCTCTTCGCGTGCGCTTCACAAAAAGCCAGCTGAGACCGCCGACAAGAGGGAGGGGAGCTGTACAGACGGTAGTCGTTGTTAGGAGTCGACTTTAAATTGCAGTTGTCTGTCAAATAAAGTGATCGAAAATAGAGACGGAGAACAACTAGAAAAAAGCCGCGACCAGACCGACACTCACCTCCGAAAGTGGCACCTGTTCCGACAGCCCAGTGGCATGTTTTCCGTCGCTGCTACGTCTTCAGGGGATCTTGCTGATCGAGTCCGTCCTGATCCAGTCTGCTGCACGCGGCGATGACAACAGCCACCCCGCAGGTGATGAGAGACCGGCTCCTTCAGGCCATCGACAGCCAAAGCAATGTGAGTCTGTTCCTCACTTCTGAGAGTTCTGGGAAAATGCAAACCGACGAACAAAAGATTTAATTTAGGTAACAATAGCAACAATAATAATAACTGCAGTTAAGGACTGTAAGTAATCCCAAACGCCTGGAACTAGTGGATGATGATTGGATTTAGCAAAGTATGAAATAAATGTATTTATGTATAGTTAAAAACCACATTTCATGTAAACGGGTTGCTTAAGAATTACAAAACATTCAAAACATAACAGCAGTTTAACACTGACATGGCTGAAAATTAGGATTAATTAAAAAAAATGCAGAATTACTGTTTGCTGTAACCTCATAACGTCTGAGTACCACGGAGGATTCATTTTATGACAAAGTCTTTACATGTAAACACCTATAAAATTATCAGAAGATGTTAGGAGCCTTCAGAACACACCATTTCAAATAAACGCACCTATTATGTCAAAATTCTTTGTGTCTTTTTGTGGGAATAAAATTGTTAATTTGCATTTGTTTCTCAGTTTGTCATCCTGTACCCAAAACCAGCACCCGTATATAGTTTCTAGACGTGCAGGTGCACATCTGAAAGCTTATTCAAATAAGGATTTAAACCAAGGAGGGCCCTTCTTTTTCTGTTATATTAGTATTTGGCCATTAAAAAAAAACATTTTAAATGTATTATATTATACCTGCAAATCTCTGCATGATGCTTAGATCATTGTCTTCCAAACAGGTATGCAACATGGTGGTGGTTATAGAGGTGATTTCTTTTTTGGAAACGTTTCCCATCACCAAAGAAGTACTTGAGGTAAGTTGCTTTAACATATGCTTCTAGAAACAAGACTTTAGACTGATGATCCCCACCTTCATGTCTTACTTATTTCCCTCCTCCAACACACCTGACCTAAATTCCTATGACTCCTTAACAGGTATCTGGTAACTTGAATCAGGTGTGTCAGAGCTGTCAAAGAAGAAAAGCATGCAGGGCAGGGGTATTATTATGCTGCATTTAAACTAGACGCGATCAAAAGAGAGGCGGAAGATGCAAATTTGCCCCTTGACGCTCCGGCCACAGAGCAACCGCCAACGTTTTTCTGGACTTAATTCGTTCCCACATCATTGAAAACGTGGATGATATTGAGTGAGAAGTTTGGGTTTATATGATTTGGAGAGCTCTACAGGTGCGCCAGCACGTGCTCCAGCTGCATGGGCTCTGTGGCAGGCTGGTGACCTGTCCTGTCCAGGGTGTATCCGGCCTTCGCCCAACAGTAACCCGGGGAAGTCTCCGGTAACCCCGCAGCCCCTGCAGGTTTAGAAAATAGAAGTTCAGAACAAAAATCCTCGCCATGAGTGGCCATATTGGATTTATTTTTCTACCCTTTGATCAAGTCATGGATAACGTCACATGCCCAAAGCGGAGTCCCTGATTACACGTCAACGTGGCCATGCTGTGTCCAAATCACGCCGCAAGACCTTAGATCACGTCTGTATATTGATTTAACATTCAAATTGATGGCTCTGACACACAAATTGCATCTGGTGTTAATGCAGCTTTAGTCTATCACTAAACGTCACTTGTGTTTCTTTTAGGAAACTCGTCTCGGAAAGCTAATCAATGATGTCCGAAAGAAAACTAGGAATGCAGATCTTGCAAAGAGAGCTAAGAATCTTCTACGGAACTGGCAGAAGCTCATTGAGCCAGGAAAGGGGGAATCTCCATCTAAAGGACTTTCTGCTACATCCTGGTCTTTCAAGGGTGCCTCTTATCCCTCCCTCGCTGCTCCAGGAACCATCTCGCCATCTGGTAAAACAGGCCAAGAGTTAAAAAGTAGAAATGACTTTAATAACTGTTCTCCTGGATTGGGAAAACAAAGGAAAAGGAAACATGTGGGTGACCAGAAGAGGACGGAGCTTTTACCACCCAAGATGGTCCAGAATACTCTTTCTGATAAAACTGAAAACTCTGAAAAAGTGCTCACCAACAGACTAGATGAGACTGCGGACCCTGGAAGAAACATGCATGTGCATTGTGCTTTACACAGTGAGGTTCCTGAAGCTCTGGATAACAAAAAAGTAAACAAAATTCCTGTACATGCTGTGAAACCAAATGCTGCTGGATGCATCAAGTCTCCAAAGACGACTTCTTTGCAGAGTAAATCAGTTCTCCAAAACCCAGGAGGGCAGGATGAGGCTCTGTCTGTGGGGCAACCTAAAGACCCTAGCCACTCTTTGTACAATCATCAAACTCCTGAACCAGAAGCTTTCGTGAAACAAACTTTAACCCAAACACAGAATAATCCCAATTCAAGTTTCACTGGGATTATTGACAGTTCTGATGTTAAGGTGTCTGCTCAGCCGTTCAGTATTAAGGATTCTTCACATTTGGGTTCTCAAAAAAGCACATTTTTTCATAACTTGGCTGCCTCCTCTTGCAACAAAGCAATCAGTTTATTGGAGGATGATCCTATTATCAATACAGGGAAGAAAAAAAGGCAAAAATACAGGCCTAAAAATTACATTGTTAATTTAGATGGACACAACGTTGAAGACAGCAGCAAAACAGTCAAATTAAAAGACAGAAGTCTCACGTTTAATCCGCTTACAGGACAAATCACACCCACCTGTCAAAAAGACTCATTGCAGAAGGAAGATTTCACTCAAACCCATAGAAGTGAGCTGCAGCAGTCAGAAGAGCTGAAGCTGAACGCACTGATAACTTCTAATCCTTATCGGCAGACAGACTGGAAAGCATTATCAAGGAGTGAAATAATCCAGTCCTACCTCTGCCAACAAAGCAACGTTCTGACGTCATCAGACACCCACATTCCTGGAGCACATTTCTTCATGACAGAATTACTGAAGAAAGAGGAGCACTGCACTAAAGATACAAAGAAATGTCACACATTGATTTCCGATGACCCACCCAAAGATTTACCTGGAGTCAGCAGAGAAATCTGTAAAGAAGATTTGAGTAGATTACAGACCCAACATTGGTCAGGGGTTAATGGTTGCTATGACACAAGGGGTAACTGGTATGACTGGACTGAGTGCATCTCCTTAGATCCAAGTGACAATGAGAGCAAATTGAATATTTTGCCCTATGTTTGTCTGGATTAAAGTTGGACATCATGCTTTTTTAGCGTGTAAAAAGCCTTTACTGTGAAGTTAAAAGATTTTGCAAAAGTATTTCTGGCCCATGTTTGCTGCTTTTTATAATTTGTTGTTTGAAATTAAGAAATTGTCCTTCTTGCCTCTGTGTTTTTGGAGCACTGACCGCATGGGCATGGTTTTTGTGAAGATTCTTTTAGAATTGTTTGAATGACACAAAAAATAGATTTTACTAAACATTTCATTTGTAAATATTGTACTGTTTAATAATAACTTTTACAAATTTCTTGAAGGAAGCACAAAATAAATGGCTCTAATCAATAAAAAAAGCTAAATAACAATAATACATCCTAATTTTATTCTTAAAAAATATTGCTTTATTAGACTTTTACTAAATATTCTGAATAAAGTGAAGATTCTTGAAAAGTGATTTTAATCCACACTGACCATGTTTGTAAATAAGGTAGCACCCCACAACTTTAATTAATGGCTATACTGATTGAAGAAGAGATCTATTGGGCAAGTTGGACTGATTATAGCACATACAAATATTGACTTTAGTTACTTTTTGACTTGGGGTGGGGTGGGGGGGGGTGTTTTCCTTTAGAATACCTTTATAGGTGAATAAAAAGTAACTTTTACCGCGTAAAGGCAATACAAATAACATTGCTTTCTCCTTGATCACTGGTAGCACATGTTAAGGTGTACATATTTTATTTAGAGAATTTGAAGACCTCTGTTAAAGTACCACTCCAATCATCTTATGATATATTTTGAAAATGTTATGCCATTTTTTTTAGCCAAAATCAAAACTGTCCTTTTCTAGGACATAGCTTGTGAAGAGCGGCAGGATTTTGTTGCAAATTTGCCTTTGAGTTGTGAGAGAAGTTGTTGAGTAGTCCTTTCTGCATTTCCCACCATCCTTTTGTATACAGTCTCACCTATAGCCCCTTACAACCCCAACCTAACATCACCGGTGCCATAAAAATGGGGAGCAATATCTGAGCTATCCAGCCATAGAGTTTCGAGCTAGATGCCAGCTCAGATGAGGAAAACATAGATGTATATGGATCTATTTGTCTGCTAGTGGAGGCATTAGAATTGATTGGAGCGGGGAGCTTGTGGCTTGCTGCAGTAGCTTCTTCGTCACACCCATGAGGTTCTTTCCAATGGCACTTTTGCATTTGCCCCTAATAACAATGATTTGAATAAATAAATACTCATAGATAAGTGTCCTCCATCATGAGAAATGTTTTTTCATTGGAGCGGGTCTTTAGTTCATTTTCCATAACTGGTCCCAACCACTTTTTTTCAACACCCCAGCGAGCAATGCCAATTAAGCCCCAACTGGGGAAAAGGTGGGCTATGTGGGTATTGACTGGACATGGGCTAATTTTGGGTAAACTTTAGAGGCCCCGTTAGGTTTTGCTCACATTGGCCCCCCACATGGGGTACTTGTAAGGGGCCTGCAAGAGATCCATATCGGCTAATCGGTCATGGGAATAAACTGAGTAAATGTAACAAGATCCCATTTAGTTTGGGTAATTTAAATTATTTCATTCTGGATCTATATCAAATTGACAGTTGAGGATCAAATCCACAGTTGTTGAGTAAAAATGCTGTTATTTTAAAGAAATCCTAAGGGTTTAAATGCGATTCCGAAGTTGTCAAAACAGAAACGGCGACTATCCTTCGCGAGCTGCAATTTGATTGGCTGTCTCCGTGTCACAACTTTATACGGGTGGCTTCTTCTGAAGAACCGGAAGTGGTTGGCCGCATCTGTGACGCAGCAGCTCCGTCCCCTCCCTCCAGCAGTCACTCTCACAGTAGTCCGTGATTCCGTGTTGGAAGATGGCTACAGAGGACCGGACCCCGGTCAATGAAGGGTTCCGGATTTTTGTGTTGTGCGTGTTTTGGTACACGGTGAGCTCGGGAGGCAACGTGGTGAACAAAATCATCCTAAATGGGTTTCCATACCCGGTCACTGTGTCTCTGTTTCATATATTGTCTATCGTCGTGTTTTTGCCGCCGTTCTTGCGGGCATGGGGAGTCCCTAAGATAGAACTGCCGAACAGGTATTATCGATGGTACATCCTGCCTTTGGCTTTCGGAAAATACTTCGCATCTGTGTCGGCTCACTTCAGCATATGGAAAGTGCCCGTTTCGTATGCGCACACCGGTAAGTTCAGTGTTTTTCTTTTCAGAAACAGAGTCTAGCCACCTGAAACCTGTCAGCCAGTTGATGATGTGTCGCTACCGTTTGCTAGTGTTAGCTTGGTGGCTAACACCGGACTATTGACGAGTCGGACATTTAAATGGCCTCCGAGCCGGAACGTCCTGGCTGCAACTCGTTAAAAGACCGTAAACGTTTTATCATTTCATTAGTTATTTTACTGAAGCTACGTGAACTAATCTGCTTTAACTATGTTCGGACAGCCAGCTGTTGGCAAGCTAGCTAAATCAAGAAATATAGCATTGTGCTTTTCTAACATCAATGTAATCAAGACAAGTGCAGGTGGTTATTATAGTGAAAAGTAGAGTTCGGTCAGGATAAATAAGCATAGCTATTCAATTAAAGAAAACACTCAAATATTCTGAGAAAAACTTATTTTTTTAATTATCTCAAGTAACTTAAAGTAGACCTTTCTACAGTAAAACATTATCGTTTAATTGTGCTATCTGTATTACAATATGTATTTAATTAGCATAATCAGTACTAAGCTACCTTTTAAAAAATTTGAAAAGTGAATTCAGCCGTTCAAAAAATAATCAAGTACATTTTCCTAAGTTCATAATAACTTCATATTAAACCTGACGCTTCAAACATGTTCTTGTGTTTAATGGAAATATAACTTTGATAGCTTTTTCTTTTTACTTATGCTTTTCAAATCATTCATTTATTTGGGAATCAGTTAAAGACAACATTTTTAAAATGCTAAATGAAACTTACTCATGCATGTTTTTTAGGTTTGCTACTACAGATTTAGTAGAAATAGTTTAGTATTGGTGAAGTTATGTATTTCAGTCTTCTATAGTTTACTAATTATAACTGAATAGAGTTATCTGAGCTTGGTAAAGTTTAACTTAATGTCATATCCACTAAATGTGTTGTTACTGTGTATTACTATCTATTTACTATTTGTATTTAGTTCCAGGGAGGTATGTTTGGAAGTTGTCTGAACTGTCTGAAAACCGGTTTAGATCAAAGTGCTGAACTGAAGAAAAATTGAGACGTCTTCTACTTAAGTAAAATAAAATGTGCATTTACATGCCTCCTAACACCATAAACTGGAAGTAATGTGCCGGATTCATTGTAAAGTATGTGCGATGCAGTGGTGTGTTACAGTATTTCAGTGAAGCATGCAAGAAGTGACACGTGTATTGTTTGACATAGGCGTGGGGTTGGTTGTGACAAGAGCTTTTAATTGTTCAGACTTCACTGTTCTACTGCATATTCTCTTCTCATTTAGCTATTTTAAAACTTTTTTTTTGTCTCTTTCACAGTCAAAGCCACAATGCCAATATGGGTTGTGCTGCTATCAAGAATTATCATGAGAGAGAAGCAAACTACGAAGGTGAGTCTCTATGACGTGGGAGACGCAGCACAAGGCTTTTAGACCAAGTCATTCGACAAGAAATAAAGTATTACATTCTGGAACAATAGTTTTTTTGGGGCCATTCTATTTTACTACACTAGAAGTCCAAGTGCAAAACTCCTGTGTAGTTTTCATAAAGCCCTCCTTATCTACTAATTTCAGGAATAAGTATATCAGCTAGATAGCTAACCCAATGAAATGAGTTAACATAGATATTTGCTTGCTGTCTGGTGCGTCATTCCGTCTTTCTTCGCCTTCTGCATTCTACTTTCTGTGCCAACCACACCTCCTTCTGAGTAATCAGACTCGACTTCATAAAGGTTTGACTGGGATAACTGGTTTAGAACATTTTGGAAAATTAAAATAAATATTTTTTTCTTGCATCTCTGTAGGTGAGAACTAGTGCTCTTGCAAGATTACATTTGGTCTTTAGTTTCTGTATTTTATTTTTTTATTGGGGGGGGGGGGGGGGGGGGGTTATGGACATTGCACAAAAAACTATGCTGCATCTCAGATTGCAGTCATTTTATCGTCACTTGCTCCACTTATAAGGTCGTCTCTTTGTTAGAGCAGTATAGAAGTTTACAGTGCTTTTTTTAGGAAGCGCTTGCGATAAGATCTGGCAATTTTTCTCTTAAAAAATAAGGAGAGTGAAGAAGATCCCCCCATAAGTAATCCCTTTGTGTCACCTTTTTGAAAGCATAAGAGGGAAACAGTGTTGATGAGGCTTAGTCTTTTGTCTGTCTGGAAAAAAATAGTTTAATTTCCGAGACTTTAGATTGTTTGAGTTCCTGAGCTAGCTAAATGGAATTTTTTTATGTGAAAGCCAAATAGCAAAAATAATGTAGTTGTTTAAGAATTGTGGAAAATTTGTGAGTATCAGACATGGAACAAAGTGCATACATACTGCCAGTCTAAGAAAAGACAAAATTAAGGGCTGTAATTATTACAAAATTTCTGATTGTATTTTAGTAGCTCAGCTGTCAAAAGGCTCAGTGCAAAGGTCTGTGAGTGACTGCAGGTCCTTTATCCAGAGGTGGACAATTTTAAATGTCACATTTTCAACTTTATTGTAAGGCAAAACTTGGCTGTAGCTTCACGTTTTTCCATATTTTACACGTTATCGGGTCTTTTGCATCAAAGATTGAACATTCGGAGCTTTAATAATTTTGCTGATCTAATCCTTGAGACCTCAGTGTAAATGTGAACAAACAAGTTGTGGGTCTGACATCAGCTTGTCATGTTTACTTTGCAGCCCAGTGTTCAGACAGTGTGGGTCCACAGGCAGAGAGAGGGTTTACACTGAAGGTGGGTCTCTGTGGATGCAGAGATCCCGTTGGAGGAGTTGCATGTTTCCAATGAAACCTTCAACGTCAGCACCTGAGAAGTTTGATTGGCAGATCAAGCAGAATTGCTTCAGCTCTGTCTAATCACTTTGGCCAAGTTATGGACTTCTTTTCTTTATTTCCTTTGTATCAATAACTGGATCACTGGTATATTGGACTGGGGTCTCTACAAATATAAAGATTTACTGCTTTAAATAGAGAAAACAATCTGCTGTTTTTCAATAAAGAAGTTTGGTTTGGTGTTGCAATTCAAGATGGAGATATTCTATAGATTCAGTTATGTGTTTTGTAATACATTGGGTTAAAATTACTACAGGTATGAACTTCTGTCTTGTCCAGTTAATAAATAATTTTAAGCCTTCATTTAGTAGTGAAAAGAAACATGAGGAGGGTATCATTTGTACTTATAGCAGGGTCGCTAAAGGTTAAAAATTTATTTAAATAGTATCAATGCTGTGAAAAGTTAATATTTACACACTTAACAATTAAGCCAAACAAGAAACTTAACAAACATATTCAAAACAAGTCATTTCTTGCAATCAGATACTTAACAAAAGTAGGCAAGGCAAGGCAAGGCAAGTTTATTTGTATAGCACAATTCGTACACAAAGTAATTCAAGGTCCTTCACAAAACAGAAAAGTGCATTAAAATCACAATACATCATAGAAATAATCAACATAAAATTTACTTTAAAAGAAAAGGAAGAAAAAAAAAGATTTAAAAAGAAAGGAAGGAAAGAAAGGTGCAGATAGGACCTTTCAGTCATATACACGGCTAAACAGAAATGTTTTAAGTCTAGATTTGAACATGAACACAGAAGAGGCCTGTCTTACGCCTTCAGGGAGGCTGTTCCAGATTTTAGCTGCAGAATATTGAAACGCTGATTCCCCTTGTTTAGTTCTGACTCTGGGAATCAACAGGAGGCCGGTCCCTGAGGTCCTCAGAGTACGAGATGGTTCATATGGCACTAACATGTCAGAGATGTACTTTGGTGCGTGGCCATGGAGAGACTTGTACACAAGCAGAGCTGCTTTGAAGTCTATTCTTTGAGGTACAGGGAGCCAGTGCAAAGACCTGAGCACAGGACTAATGTGATCATACTTCCTGGTTTTGGTCAGGACTCGAGCAGCAGCATTCTGGATGTACTGAAGCTGTTTTACAGCTCGTTTGGACAGGCCGGTGAGCAGGCCGTTACAGTAGTCTAACCTACTGGAGACAAATGCATGGATAAGTATCTCCAGGTCTCGCTTTGAGATTATGTTTTTGATTTTGGCAATGTTTTTCAGGTGGTAAAATGCCGCTGATGTAACTGACTTGATATGGCTGTTAAAGTTCAGGTCAGAGTCCATGATTACCCCTAGATTTCTGACTTGATTTGAGGGTTTGAGAGACAGAGAATGAAGGTAGCTGCTGACAATTTCTCTTTGTTTCTGTGGGCCAAAAACAATAACTTCGGTCTTGTCTGAGTTTAGCTGGAGAAAGTTGTTCTGCATCCACGCGCTGATCTGTTGGAGGCAGTGGTTGAGAGAATCCACTGGCCCATATTCACCTGTTGTCAGTGACACATAGATCTGAGTATCATCTGCATAGTTGTGATAAGATATGTTATTACTGCGTATTAACTGCCCTAGTGGCAGCATGTAGAGGTTGAACAGAAGGGGTCCCAGGATCGATCCCTGGGGCACACCACAATTCAAGCCCATGTAGTCTGAGACACAACTCCCAATTTCAACAAAATATTTCCTGTCTTCCAGATAAGACTTGAGCCAACTTAGGGCAGATCCAGAGATGCCAACCCAGTCTTGGAGTCTGTGCAAAAGGATCCCATGATCAACAGTATCAAAGGCAGCGCTCAGGTCTAGCAGGATTAAGACAGAGACTTTTCCATCATCAGTGTTCAGGCGGATGTCATTGGTTACCTTGATAAGAGCAGTTTCTGTGCTATGATGGGGTCTAAAACCTGACTGGAAAACATCAAACGAATTGTTTAATAAGAGAAAGTCAGTGAGCTGTTGGTAGACAACTTTTTCAAGGACTTTTCCTAAAAATGGCAGATTAGAGATAGGTCTGTAATTATTCAGTACAGTGGGATCAAGACCGCTCTTTTTCAGGAGGGGTTTAATGACTGCAGTTTTTAAGGCCTCTGGAAATATTCCAGATTGAAGAGACATGTTAACTATTTGAGTAATTGATGGCAACACACTGTTCAAGACAGACTTTAGAAATCTAGTGGGTAACACATCAAGGCAGCATGTAGACGAGCTCAGACGGGTGATGGTCTCTTGGACAGTTTGGTCAGTGACAGGTATAAAGTGAGTCAGCTTAGAGTGAGTAGGTGGCCGTTCGATAGTTATATGTGTTGTGGAGTTGATGGCTTTTTTAATGCCCTGAACCTTGTCATTGAAAAATACAGCAAACTCATTACATTTAGGTGTACAAACCAATTCTATTGGTAGCTGGGTTGGGGGGTTAGTTAATCTGTTAACTGTTGTGAACAGGATACGAGAGTTGCTGCTGCAACTTCCAATTATTTCAGAGAAGTACCTTTCCCTTGTTCTGCATAAGATCTGGTTATAAGCGTACAACTCCGCCTTATATATTCCATAATGAACCTGGAGTTTTGACTTGCGCCACTTTCGCTCGGCTCTGCGGCACTGTTGTTTCTGTGCCCTGACTAGATCATCATTCCTCCAGGGAGCTTTCTGTCTATGTTTTCTCAATTGAACTTTCATAGGGGCAATGGCATCCAGAACATTCAAGATGCTAGAAGTAACAGAATTCAGCATTTCATCAACATTGGCACCAGAGACGTTTTCAGGGTTTATCATTTCTACAAACTGTGCCCTAGTGCTCTCATTTATTTGTCTCCTTTGGACAACTGCAGGGCCAGGCGGTGGTTTGGGAGCAACAGACAGGTCAAAGAATACACAGAAATGATCAGAGAGGGCGACATCAACCACACTGACATTGTAAATAGTAACCCCCCTTGTGATGAGCAGGTCCAGAGTGTGCCCTCTGCTGTGGGTGGGGCAACTCACATGCTGAATTAGACCAAAGGTTTCAAGGACAGCATTGAGCTCTTTTGCATTTCTGTCATTGACATTATCAACATGAACATTAAAATCACCTGTAATGACTAGACCATCAAAGTCTGTGCACACAACTGAGAGCATTTCAGTGAAATCATCAATAAAACTTTGGCTGTGCTGAGGAGGTTTGTACATAACTATGCAGAGTAAGGGAGGAGTTTGTTTTAACTCAATCTTAAAGGACACATACTCAAATGATGAAAACACACCAAATGATAGTCTGCGGGTTGCAATATTATCTCTAAACAGTGCAGAAACGCCTCCACCCTTTTTATTTTCTCGTATTTCCGATTCATGTTTGTAGTTGGGGGGAGTTGATTCGACTAGAACTATGTTTCCTGTGTTTTTGTCAAGCCATGTTTCAGTTAAAAACATAAAATCAAGATTAAAAGAAGAGATAAGATTATTGATTAAAAATGATTTGTTGCATAAAGATCTGACATTGAGTGCAGCAAGTTTGAGATTAGTTTCCTTGGGACTGGTCAAAACCTTCTTGCAAGGGATGTGAACTAGATTTCTTTGATTGGACAGTCTAACTGCCCTTTTTTGCATTCTACGTGGTGCAACTACAGGTATATCACCAGAAGGAAGCTGTTCATCACAGGGCCCCAGTTTGACATAACCTTTCCTAGGACACTGGGGGCCCGTTTCATCCTAGCTCCGGGGAATAGCACGTCTAGAGGCGCGCAGGAGAGGTTGAGTTGAGGGTAGTTTGGGTGATGGACCGGGAGGAGTGGGAGCTGGACGGGATTTGGGTGAACGACGGAGGGGGCGTGTTGGAGGGGGTTTGGATGAAGGCCGTGTTGGAGGGACTTTGGGTGAAGGATGAGGAGGGGGCGCTGGAGGGGTAGGAGAGCTCCTGTGTGGTGTGAGGCTCACAGGTGTTAGGGGAGCCATCTTAATTCCTGACTTGATGAGGCTATCAAAATGGCTAGGTAGGGCCATGGGTGAAAGTGGGGGGGACGAAAAGGAAAGTGAGTCTTCACTCGGAGTAGACGTAGCAGGGGGCGCCCACAGCTGGTCAGATGGTGGAATTTCTGGGGCCAAATCTGGTGGTTGTTGTTGTGGTTCTGCAGCTGGGTCCTTAGCTGGCGGTAGTTGTTGTGGTGCTGGTGCAGGTGAGTCCTTAGATGGAGGTGGTTGCTGTAATGCTGGTGGAGCTGAGTCCTTAGGTGGAGGTGGTTGTGGTGCTGGTGCTGCCGGATCCAAGTCATTGACCGGTGTTGGTGGAGGTAGTTGTTGTTGCCGTTGTGCTGTGGTTCCTGGGACACTGGCTCGGTCCTTCCTTACTGCCTTTTCAGGGCCTTGGCCTCTATGCCCCAGAGCGTGGAGGAGGTTCTTCACTAACTCTCTTGCTCCACCTCTGTTCAGGTGTGGGCCTCTTCCCATGAAAAGGTCCTTTCGCTTCCAGAATGTATTGAAGTTCTCAATGTAATGCAATCCTCTGGAAGCACACTCTCTGGAGAGCCAATTGTTCAGCTGAAACAGACGGCTGAACTTGAGTGACACCCCATCGATGTTAGGAAGAGGTCCGCTGATGAATGCTTCAACCTCTACTTTGTCAATCTCTTCAAATAACTTGATGAAGTCTTTTTTCAAACGTTCGGACTGTTCTTTTCTGATATCGACAGCACCTACATGGATGATTATTCGTTTAACTCCTTGGTACAAGACTTTAGATAAGAGTCCTGTAATCACTGGAACAGTAGAACTTGGGCAACATAAAGTTTGCATTCTTCTGTGGCTGACTCCACTGATAGCGCCATCTCCAAGCAGCAGCGTATCTCTGACCTTGACGTTTGGCACAGATTTTCTTTCTGCCTGTGCTTTGTTTCCAACATTATGACTCCTTCTCTGTGGTCCAATTTCACTGTGTTCTTCAATATCACATTGTGTTAGGGGTAAAAATCTGTTTGTGAGCTTTATTTCGGATGTTCTGTCATCTTTACGCTTTGGCTTAACACAGAGTTCCTCCGCACAAAGTTTTGGAAAGGACACAACATCACTCAGGTCTATGTCACTGTTATTCTTCTCGTTTGTGGTAAGAGCGGGCTTCTTACCACCCGATGTTACTGGAAGGGTCTTGTGAAGTCCATTTTCAGTTTCCAAAGTAAATATCCGTGTTTGTAGCTCTTTTATTTCTTGTTGGTAGATCCGACAGCGTTCACAGTGGGAGTTTGTTTTTCTTCCTCTTCCGGACATGTCGCTGGCTTGTCAAAAATATTGATTTGTATAGGTAGAAGTCACAAAAAAGGATGACCAGTCTGATATTCCAGGATGTGTGGAAGAAGTAAAATGATTAAAAATGATTAATTAAATGATTAAAAAGCAAATAAAGCAGGAAGCAGCAGGAGCAGGGAAAAAAGCGTCTGCACTCTTTTGCAGGGGGAGGAGCAAAGTAATTAGATTTGTAGATGTATGATAATTATGATTCCATATTCTGTGTACAAATATAGCTTAAATATTGTGTTGAAAAAAATACAAGAAAGTTTGTCAAGTTTTAAAGCATACGAAGAGCTCATTAGTGCTGCTATAAGATAACAAACATTTCAATGAAGTTTTAAATCGGACGCCTAAAGATACTCAAATCCTTGTTTTTTGAGTCACGGCTAAGTGTTTGTGCATTTTTACACAACTTTGGCATTCCAGAGTGTATATTAAAAACCTGTCTACATGAATGTTCATTTAGTTTTGTGTCTGTGTCCCTGCAGGTGTACATTTCTTTAATTCCCATCATTGGTGGAGTGCTGCTGGCCACTGTGACTGAGCTCTCCTTTGATGTTTCAGGATTAATCAGTGCTCTGGCTGCAACACTCTGCTTCTCTCTGCAAAACATTTTCTCCAAAAAGGTCAGTTATCATCATGTTTGCTGCACGAGCTCATGATCCTGTTATTAAAGCATAATTATGTTCAAATATTAAACCGCTCTGATTGGGTTTTTTGGGGTGTTTTTGATGTCTGTTTGAAAATGTGGATGTTTTACATACTTTTTACTTTAAAAAAAAAGTCTTGCAACAGGAAGAGTGCTTCTACTAAAAACCATAATTGATTACGATTTCTCTAATGAGCTATATCAAAATTAGTGTCATGCTACAGTCAACAGTTCAGAATGTATCATTTACTAACAAAAATTCAACTTATTTTTAATTTGTTTATTATTTTTTGGCATGAGCCGCTAAGTATCTCTGAAGATGACAAAGAAGTCGACCCAATATTAACCTCACCTATCCAGCT
Source organism: Oryzias latipes (assembly GCF_053564925.1). Taxonomy (NCBI): domain Eukaryota; kingdom Metazoa; phylum Chordata; class Actinopteri; order Beloniformes; family Adrianichthyidae; genus Oryzias; species Oryzias latipes. Next base: position 15,611,504 of record NC_136240.1, read on the forward strand.
GAGCGCTCAGCTAAGCCGGATGTTGTTTTATTCGCCGTATTCAGCAGCAGTAATGGAGCTGTCCTGAACAAGTCACCAGATAGAATAAAGATGTCAAACGTTTCAACTGTTTTACAGCAGTCTAATTATTTCAAGACAATCCCTAAGATTAGGAAAGAATAAACGAATACTTTTTCTTTGTGTTGTTTTCATTTGTTGGTTTTAAGGTGTTGCGAGACACAAAGATCCACCACTTAAGGCTGCTGAATATTTTGGGCTTTAATGCTGTAATCTTCATGCTGCCCACTTGGGTTCTGGTGGACCTTTCTGTGTTTCTTGTAAATGGAGACCTGGTGAGTAGCGATCTATATTTTTCTGTGGCTTCTTAAGGCATTATCCTCCAGGTCTGATGTTGTCTACTTTCCTTTTAGTCGGACATCTCTGGATGGACGGGCACTTTGGTCCTTCTGCTCATCAGTGGCTTTTGTAACTTTGCCCAGAATGTGATCGCCTTCAGTGTTCTTAACCTCATCAGTCCACTCAGCTATGCTGTTGCTAACGCCACCAAGAGGATCATGGTTATCAGCATATCTTTGCTGATGCTGCGCAACCCAGTCAGCTTCTCAAATGTCTTGGGTATGATGACGGCCATCGGTGGAGTCTTCCTCTACAACAAGGTGAGTCGAAGATTTTCACAAAAAGTTAAGATTGACATTAAAATAGCAATTTAATTTTTTATCAATGAGTGAGTGACCACATGATTGTCTCAGCTCGTCTGAAAAAAACGTCATTTTCTGCTCTCCTTAAAGGCCAAGTATGATGCTAACAAGCAGAAGAAACTCTTGCCGACCACCAAGCAGGACTTTGACAACTCAGTGCTGGAGAAGCTCCAAGCCAACGGGTCAGTGCCTTTCTCTCACGGTTTAGAGGAGCAGCACAACTGGAACAACGTGCTGACCGACCACTTCCAGTACAGCCGGCAGACCTACACGTCAAACTACGGCGGCAAACCCCAGTATGTGGTGTAGTGGAGTTTGCCCTTGCTGTGGGTAGCTGTCATAGACATTACTGTGTGGAGACCCCCCCCCCCCCCTCCCAGCAATGGAATCACCTCAAGAAGAAAAGGAAGTGGCATTTGTGGAGAAAGGTTAGAGAGTTAAAAACTCCCTCGTTCTTTTTACAGTTAGGAACATTATTTATTACTTTGGTACCTACTTTTTAACATAGCTTGATAGAAAAATAACATAAATCAGCCACGTTGTGCTGTAACAAAATCTATTACGGTTAATTGATTAGTAGAAATCTATTTTTGTTTTGTTTTATATCCAGCCTGAGTTCATTTTTGCTTGTTTGTTCTGTAGTTAGTTTACCGTTTGTCAAGTTGTACCAAAAAGCGAGTTTGACATGTGACCTTTGATACAAATTCAGTAAAAATATTATTGACTGTTAGTTTCCTTTATCAGGCTGTCCAAGAAACAGTAAATACTGTGTAGAGGTGGAGACTTGTTGGACTTCATGTAAAGCATTAAGGGGGTCGTTTTTGTTGCATGGCTGCAGACCCCCAAGCAAGATGGAGCCGGTGGAGAAAATAACAAGTTGGGTGGATGTTCCTACCATTGATTTAAGTCAATGCATGTTTTAAGATCAAAACTATATCAGATGATGTGGAAAATAAAAAAAACCCTCCTTTCTGTAGGTATGATTTTCCTGCAGAGGTTTGCAAGGTTACAGTGCCGTCAGTCTTTTTAATTTTTTTTTTTGTCTCTTCCCTCGGGCAATAATGCATAATTGCATTGATCAATATCATGACCTGTTCATTAACGTTCGGCTGCTTTGCTATCTGAACGACTGAAGACTTAGACGACTGCTCTTAAAATGCTAAAGAGTTTGAAGACTTTTCTCCACATCTGCTAAAAGCTGATGTCGATGAATGCTTTTGCACATTAGGGTTGTGTCTTTATGATGTGAAGAGGTACAAACTGAACAAAGTCGACTCATAAATGATGTGCAGTAACTAAATACTTCTGTGCTGTACTTTGTTTGTCTCTAAGGCCATCAATGGAAATGTTTTCTTTGTAGTGGTAGACATATTATTTTAAATTATGTAAAACATTTTCTGTTGGTTAAAAAATATTTTTTATTTGGAAATTTTTTTTTATACATTTTTTTTTAAAAGGCCTTAGTCAATTTTGCACATCTTTAAAAGACTTACATTAGACATTTGTAAAGCGACTGTACTTGAAGGAGTTTTGAACAACTTTTGTGTCAGTGGACAGGTGTGACTGAAGGTCAGTCATGCATTAAATTAGAAAAAATAATTCCTATTTGCTTTATTTCTACACATCTTGGGGTTTTGTGGACTTTTTAAGATGCAAACCTCTTTTTCTGTCACCATCCTTATTCTGAAACATGGATGCCTAAAACATGAAGTCTCAGCTTTTGCTTCTTACATCCCATAAGGCGGGGTTGTTAAACTGCCATCAGTTTTGGAGTTCTTTAAAATACTTTATGAGCTAAAGTAACTAAATGAAAATAAATAATAATAAATGTTCAAATAAACTATAAAGAGTTACATTGATGTCACTATTTAAAGTCCTCATATGTTGTTGCTGCTTATAGAAAAGGCTCAGGTACCTGATGGTAAGAATATATTTTCTGATTAATTGGACAGTTTTTTTTCCTCCTAATGAAATACAACATATTAATACGAGTTTATCAAAAGTTGATCTTTGACCAACAGATGTATTGATTTTAATTAATTTCATGATTAAAGGTTGATCAATCATTTCCCCTAATAGTTTTATTGCCATGAGAGGCAAACATATCATTTACTGATTATCAGTTATAAAAGTATTTGCCCACATTCATTTAGAAAAGTATGACATAGTATAAGGGCCACCTTAAAACGACAAAAAAAAGAAAGTCGTGAATTTTTAGAAAAAAAAGTCATAAAATAATAAGAGTGAGATGTGCATTTATGAAAAAGATTCAATGAATTACAAGAATAAAGTTGTACATTTAAAAACTATTTTACAGGGAAAAGTTTCTATCATGAAATGTAACATTTGACTTTTAAAATGCTCCATTGAAGATGACATTCATGCTGCTGAAATGGGATGGGCATCACACTGCTCAAGAATTTTGCTAAATCTGCTTCACTTTTTTGTAAATGTACAACTTTACAACCCACCTTTTTCTTGTAAAATTACAACTTTTTAAATAAGTTTCCTTTTTTTGTGAAAGGCAGATTTTTTCCAAATCATTTACAACTTTATTCTTGTAAAATTTCCTAATGAATGTACAACTTTACTCCCATATTTTCATTTTTTTTTCCTTTTATGGGGGCCCTAATACTCTGTTATAGGAAAGAAAACTCATTTTACAGCAATTGGACTATGATTTTTAAAAACAAAGGGATCTAAAATCAAAATACTGCTATACATGTCAGCACGAATGTGCTCCCCCAGTTTTGCGAAAGATTTTGATTGTCTTGTTGTAAACTGTCAGGGTTTCAAAAAGGAACAAACACTAAATGAAATGCTAAGTGTGATTGCTGTAGTAAACCAAATGGACATTTTTACAACCTCCAGGAATTAAATTCTAATGTGAGATTTTGGAAAAATGTAGAAATGATGAGAATCTGAGTTATTTTAGAGGGATTTTAAAATTCTGGGAAAGACATGATTTTTTTTTTTTATTCTGTCTCATTTGTACTTTTTAGCTGCTCTTCTATTTCTTTGTGTCCTTCTTCATGTTGCCAAGAGAGCTGTACTACTTTTCATGCCGGTGCCCCAATGGGACAGAGGCCTTCTTTGAGGGGAGAGGAGGAGGGGGGGGGGGGGGTATTTCAATTAAAGCTGGGATTCAGGAAATGTTTAGCTTTACATTGACTTCCATCAGTGGAAAGGATAACTGGCTGAAAATGTGGCCACGTGTGAACGTAGCAAACGTAGATTCTTGTTTGTAGTAAAGCCTTTTTTTCTACACAGGATGTAAATGATGGCATGTGTGTAAATGGGAGAAATCTTGTAAAATGTGTACAGATATTTTTGTGTGTCATAAATGGATCTTGAAACAGAGTTTTTAACTTAAACTATGTTTATAGATTTTTATTTATGGTGTCATTGTACAAAAATGTTGTACAAAGGTGAAGATGCACAGAGCTGTGTTGGCTTGAGTTTTGTAAATATTTTCAAAATGTTTGGGTGGGAGGGGATATAAATGTATTCTGAAAAGCAAAACTTGTCTTGATCATTTCTGCTTCCGGTTCTGGTATGATTACATCTCATTCTTTAAGAAACAAAAGTCTTATATTGTTGAACAATGTTCATGTTAAATTCAAAAGCAATAAAATCCCCAACCATAAATCAATAAGATCCATGAAATGACTACCCATTTATTATCTATTATTAGTTTGTTTTTGTTTTTTCTTTAAAAAATGCTTCATAAGAAGACTTGTCCCCTATCTGAATACTTTGTCTTACAGCATGTAAGCCTATCACGGTCAATTGGAAAAAAATAAGTAGTTTTATTTAATTTCTGCTTTGCCCCCTAGTGGCCAAAAAGTGAAGGACATGCATATTTTATGTTGGTGAGAAAAGAATCTGCTCAAATGTTTTATTTGGAGCTTCCATGCAAATGTCGTGTTGGCTTTAACTAGATAGATAAATAGATGCCCTTATTGCCACTGTCCACTTGGACAATAAAATTGGAGTAGCCACCATTCCAGTGCAAAAAGAAATCTAACAAAGTATAATAGAAAACAGGTCAATATGTACAAAGGAAATGTGCAAATATAAAAAATATCCGTAATAATATGCAGAGTGATATGTAAAAAAATATAAACATGTCAGATGTGCAAAAACAGCAAGAATTTAAGAGTCTGTTAAAGAACATCAGGCCGTTTACATTAACAAGTGGCTCCACAAAGTCAAAACACTTGAAATCAATGAAACTTAGCTTTTAGTACAAAATGAGAATGTTTAGTGGTTTCTTTTTCCATTTCAGTCTTGTGCAGCACGAGAAATCCCTCATCTTTCTCAAAATAATTGTTTTACTGAATCTTTGACATTCATTCTGAATGGATCAACAGTTTTTAAACTTTTTAAATCCTTCTTCTGGACAGATGTGGGAGACGTTGGACAATACTTTAAGCTTCCATTGAAGGAAACTACGAGAAACCTGTTCAGATGGAAAAGAAAGTGTTACATTTACAGTAAAAGGTGAAAGGCAAGGTTTTGGTCATTTCTTATTATTGCACTTCAGAGACCTCGTCTGTGTCAAACAGTTTTTGACCTCAGTGGAAGTGGTGTGAGCTAACACTCCAGATTTCAATAAATATTCCTTTTGCTCAGTTGTTCTGAGGATCTCATGCAAATGTGAGCCCAGACAAGCAAATATCTCCGTCTGTCCGTCAGATTTTTAGAGCCTTTTGGCCCCAAAGCTTGCAGCAAAAATTCATGTATCGAATGCAAGTGCCGAGTCTGCAGAGCTTAAAGTCTGGTGGAGATTCTCTGAGTTACAGGGGGTGAATTTGACAGTGGCAGGCAGCTGAGTGATGATGTTTGCATTGCACATTAACTGGGTGAAGACGTGCCTGTCGGTCACCATATCAGGACATAGCAGTTTCCTTTGCGGTAAAGGAGGGGAAGTGCGTCGATCCGTGCTGCGCCTCCTGGTTAGACTGAGTAGGCGTCGTAGCAGGGACCTCCTGAAGAGGATGTAGATCCAGGGGTCCAGGATGGGATTGACTGAGGCAGCTCTAATGGCTGCTAGATCTGCTCTGTGGTCGATTTTGAAGCGGTTCGCAAAGACTCGCACCTTAAGGGGAGCAAAAATATAAGCAGTTTAGCTTTTTGAACTCAAACTGACAAAAACATTGATTATGGAACCAAATTCTACATTGTTAAAGGTCAATTTATAATATATCACATTTATAATCTTGATAACCATAGTTTCTCATCATGAGATGTTCAGTTTAAAAGTTTGACTTCAGTTTGATCAGATTTAGCCCACTTTTTCATATTCGAACATTATTAGGTTAATTACACTCTGTCAAGGCAGTTAGATTCTAAAAATGAATGTTAATCAAAAATATGAATGTAAATTATTAAATGAAAATGTAAAGTTATGTGTTAAATCTAAATATAAAAGCATAAATATGAACATTAAATAAAAAATATTAGCAATATTTGACAAAAATGTACCAGTTTTTCATTTAATTTCGTCATAGCCTAATCAACGGAATAAAAAAATATGTTTTTTTTTCTTTTTCTAATCCTCTTTATCAAAGCTCATTTTCAATATTATAATTCTTTATCATTTACGTTGATTTAGCTTTTAAGCAGAAAACAGGAACAGTTCTGCTGACTTACCACCAGCGGGGCTGAGCAGGTCAAAACCACCACGGAGGTCATGACCAGCACCGCGATCATCTGCGTCTCAGCAGCCGAGGACAGCGCCTTCCACCTCTGCCGGGCGCTGGCTCTGGTGACCGGCCGCTGCACCGTCCTCCTGCGCATGAGCAGCAGCGTCCCGCACACCGCCAGGTTCAGCGCGATGGTGCTCAGGATCAGCAGCAGGCTCACGACGCCGTACAGCGCGGAGTACGCCACCGCCACGCGCTCCTGCGCTCTCCAGTCGATGAAGCACCAGGTTTCGGACAGCTGCAGCGCGCTCTTTGCCATGCCCATCATCGGCAGGCAACAGAAGAATATGTGGGAGATGTAAATCAAGAAAAGAAACTTCTGCGCAAAGCAGCGGTTCACTCCCCAGCGTTGGTAGGTGTACGGGCAGCAGATGGCCAGGTACCGTTCCGCTGCCATGGCGCAGATGATGCTCAGTCCGGTCAAACTAAAAAACAGCAACAAAAACGAGTGGAAGTCGCAGACACGCTTGTCCTTCAGCACGCGCCGATCCAGATAGTTGGCTATAGTTAGTGGGCTTGCCAAGCAGGTCCCCAGCAGGTCCGTCACCGCCAACCCGCACACCATCGTGTAGAAAGCCGAGGATTTCTTCTCCTGTCGTGACACCGAGAGAACCACTATTGCAGTCAAATTGCCCACTGCGCCTCCAACAAACATGAGAACCGGTAAAGCGATGTTTGTCCGGGCAGAGGTTGAATTACCAGGAGCAGATCCGTGCGTAAAGTTCAGGGTTTCCATCGCTAGTAAATCCTCGGCGCAGGCTGGCGTCTGTTTCAAATGTGTTTCCCAGTCTGTTGCGCAAGCGGGAGCGCATTTCCTTCTCAAGCACTCACCACAGAAGACAACAAGCCAACGAGAGAATTCCCTCTTGTAGTCTCGTCCCCTCTGCGTTCCAGTAATCCAGAGTTTGGCCACTGACGCCGATAGACGCAGCAGTGTGACCCAAGAGGTAGGTGGGTGGGCTGGAATAACGAACCACCCTGCACTGACACGTCTGACGGATGCAGTGGACTGTCCCAGGAGAGATTTCATATTTCATTTCACAGCAGACATGCCGGAATTTGTTGAAGACCCACGAGGTTAGCAGGAGGCTGAATGAGTCAGAGGAAGAGGATACCCCATCAAATGTACACACTAAAAACCCCATAGTTAAAAAGTAATTCCAAGGTTGGAAAGTGACTAACTTTTTTCTGGGTTATTTTAACTCAGGAAAAAAAAATGGTTAAAACAAAATTACAACAACCCTAAAAAATAGTATTGCTCCAAAAAGTAACCCAAATATATATCCCAACACGAATAGCCCAAGAATGGGTTGAAAAATTAACACAATTGTTTTAAGAGAGTAAAGAAGGAAACGTTCTTTTCAAAATCATGTTTAGTGAAATTCACAAATCTTTTTGGAAATTATGCAATTTTTTTTCTTAGATTATTTGTAGATAACATTTGAAGCAGTATTTGGGGGAATCTTCCCTATGAAAAAAAACTTAAAGCTCTATTATTCCTTTAGATGTTCAAACCTTTCTTTAACCCTTGTGCTATCTTAGACGACCCCACCCTTACATTGATGTGTTATTCCTACCGTGACAAAGGTGGATAAAGGTGGAAAGATTTCATGTAATCCATGGACACCAGTGAAGATCACAAATCATTGAAGAAAAAAGGTTCAGCGCACTAGTGGGTCTAGATGACCCAACTGCCAATGTTAAAGTGCCTAGGATAGCACAAGGGTTACAAAAAAGGGCTGCTGTTTCTTGAGAAAAACTGGAGCCTTAAAAAAGAAAAAAAGCAGAATACTGATAAAGCATTGCTCTTTTGCTCAGTTTTGAAATAACTTTTTACTGCTAACATGTTTTGATGCGAATCTGAAGATTGTGACAAAAACTGCTTTAGGAACACATGAAAAATGGGTCAAAAGAAGAACTTCGTCTTACTTCAATATTCAGCGTAAGAAGGGATGAACTTTGACTCAAGAAAAAAATATAGTTGACTAAAATGTAAAAGAAAGGCTCAATGAAAAAGGCTTAGTCATAAAAAACTGAAAAATCAAAAGACTTGCAAAAGCATGTTTGCAGTTCAGAGCTTAACAGAAGGTTTTTGGGTAATAAGAGAGACAGAAAAAAAACCCACAATAATATGCCTAAATAATGTTAATGGGTAAACATAAGGGTAAACAAATCCTAACCCTAGAATTCTGGCAAAAAGGATCTACAAGCTGCACTTTTTTGATATTTATAAAACATTTCTGTTATTGAAATTTTATTGCCTCGTTTTTTGCTTTCTTCCGTGACTTTAATTTTTTTCAGATGACCTGAACCATTGATATGTCTGAACACAATGCTGTGAAAAACCTGCATCAAGCCACTTCTGCTCCAAACTTAATGTAGCATTTGTAAACCAAAATACAAGTGAGTGTTTCATTTAATAGCAGGGAATAAATTCAAGGGTTAAAAATTTGAAGAGAAAAAAATAGCACAAGTAATATTTAAAAAAACAGCACAATTTACATGAACGTTTTTAAAAATTGGAATAAAAAGAAACAATGTGGCCATAAGATCAGAGTAGGGCTGACAGTACTCTGACACGTCATGGATAGAAAAGTAACGGAGATGAGAAGCAAACTAATGCCCACTCAGGAACCGTTCCACATTCCTTTAAAGTTGGTCAACAAATGACTGTTATTTTATGCAAAAAATATTATTCAATTTGATTAAGCAGATGAACATATTTATGTACAAGCCCCCCCCCCCCCCCCCCCCCCCCTAAAAAAAAAAAACTAAACAAAAATAAAAAAACTGATAGTCTCAAATGTTTGTTTGTTTTTGTTGACTGCTGTGTGCTTGTCTGCACCTTTTCTTTATTTTTTTTTAGGAAATTTGTTGAAGAGTTTACTCCAATCATCTTTTGATCTATTGTAAAGCGTTTCCAGTGGTCTTTCAATTCAAACAAATTCAATTCAATTCAATTCAGTTTTATTTATATGGCCCAATATTACAACACAGTTGTCTTAACGAGCTTCACTAAGTGCACAAAACAGAAAATCAGATGGGCTTCATCCAGATGGAACTGAGGGACAGCTTGGGGTGCCAGACGACCCAGAGGCGAGGTCAACGGCCAAGGACGGGAGCATGGACGAGCCAACTGGAATCTGGAATCACTCCCGCTCCCCCAGAGGGGAGTGGGAAAGAGAACTGAATGATAAATAAAGGATCAAGAATAGATGAGAAGAGAAGTAAATGAGAATAGTGGACAGAACCCCAGTCTTAATTCAAACATTTTAATAGTAAGTTGATATTTTTTAGATAAAATATTTCTGATCTTAGCTATATTCCGCAGTTGAAAAAATGCAGTTTTACAAGCCTGTGATATATGACCCTTAAATGATAAATAAAACCCCTAAGTTTCTAACTGTGGAATTGGAGCTTATATTTACTCCATGCAGGGAGACTATCTGATCAGATAGAGCATCTCTCAGGTATTTAGGACCTAGTTTGATGACCTCAATTATGATCATCCTGTTTTTAGGCCAAATCAAAAAACCCTTTCTCGTTTTCTAGGACATAGTTTTTGCAGAGCGACAAGAGCTCATTCGAAATTCACCTCTGAGTTGTTGTTAAAATGACCCAAAACACCATGATCATCAGAGTGGGTCTTTAAGTGCAGACACGCGAAGCTTACTGCAGTAAATACCAGTAAGAAAGAAAAGAAGACAAAACATTTTGCTTCTATTCTCAGCAACAATATCAATGTTACTTAAAGAGAATCAACTTCATCCAGCATTTGTTCCAGTTCTTTGTTGTGCTTCATTTCTTCTCCATGACAAAGTTCTCAGGTGCCCCAAACAGAGAAGACTGTAAATGTCTGAGAGAAACAACAGCAAGCTGATGGACAGCTGGAACATACGGGACGTCAGTGCGCTCAGTCCTCTGCAGCCTCACAGCCATCACACATTCATTACAAGGCGACTTCTGTTTATAGGGAAGAGCAGCAGAGAGCGGTTTCTGTCTGCAGCTAACCTTAAAAGACAAAACACCAGACTCTCTCAGAGCTGCGTTCAACTCCACCAGCAGCTGGCAGACTGTAAATAACAAAGCTATGCCAGGGCCTGGAAACTCAGCCATGACTGGAACTTCTTTCAGTTCTCGGTGAATCATGGGATGTTCTGGCCCGTACAGCCTCGTTTATATTGCTTTTAACTGCAAACAGGTAAAGCTGGAGCCATAAATGTGATCTGCTCTGTGAGTAATCAGTCCAGAAGAACATGTAACGTTCCTTAAAAGGTCTTCACAAAGACATTATCTGCCCGTCCGAGTATCTTTAGACTCTTATGAGGCCACTTTATGTTCTCCACAATATTGAAAACAATGAAGGCTCAGAGTTTATAGATGACTATCTTTATAGTCTGACTACCGTACCTAAACCAAACACAGTAGCTGTGAGCTCAGCTGCCTCAAGTCAGTGACGTAGCTGCAGCTGTTGTACATAAACTGTGTTATTTCAACAACTCAGAGGTTTCTTCATCTTTTTTTTGCTTGTAATTAACTCTACAATATTTGGACTGAAAATTGCTCATCTCTGTTCCCAATAGTTGGTTTTGTTCCTGAAGGTTTTAAGTGGTGCAGAAAGGCTTGTAAATGACTCCATGTGATGACGTTTTAAACCACGTTCCAACACATGACAACATGCTCCAAAACGTGGGATTTCCCACCAATGGCTGGTTGTGTCAAAAAAAACAAATCTCTACTGAACTTTACAAATTAGCATTCCTCCAAAAAATCAATAGTAAAACAACCCTTACCGTAAAAACCCAATCATAAAAAACTAAAAAAAAAAAAACTGAAGCTTTTACATCTACATGTTGTTTTCAGACAGGTTAGTTCATTAATGTGAATTAGTGAATGTGATTTAGACTTTTCTTGATATGCTAGTCATTTAAACTTTCTGCAACTAAAGTTTATAGTTGCAGAAAGCTAATTATATCCCTGCTTAGGTTTGTGCCAGAATGTAAATAATGAACCCCGTCTTTTTTTACATAGAGAATAATATTCAGTGTAAAGAAATAATTATTGCAAAGTCTGGTTTTTCAAATAAACTACAGATTTTAAAAGGCTTATAGAAATGAAAAACAAAAATGTTTGCACTTAATTCTGGAGAAGAATTAAGTGCAGCTCTCTTCAATAAGTTGTCCCTATTTGCTGAGAAGCTCCTCCTTTAGTAATTTTTCAGACTCATTTTAGCTTGATTAAATGTGAAGGCTTTTCATTTTTAGACCTTCTTATTGTTAAATCAACTTTTTCCCCGTGACCCGAAAAGGGACGTAGAAGGTTAAGAAAATGGATGGATAGATGGATGGATGGAGGAGTTGGCCCCTTTTGGCTCATGTATTGACCAATCAGTAGTTAACTCTATAAGGAAGTGGTACTGTTCACTTCTGGAGGACCAAACGGGAACCTGGTTTGGATGTTTATCCCAAATAAATTCTTTCAGATGCAATTACATAGAAGATGCACAAAATTTAGGATATGAATTTAATTATCTTACTACTTAAATCCATATCTATCTGAAAACAATGGCTATTAGTGTATCTTTTTCTTTTTTCATCATAAAAAAAGATAAGATGCAGTATTTATAATGAGAATGGACTCGCAAGTCACAGCTTATGCCTTTTAAAATAGAGGCCCCATAGATCATGGGTTTCTTGTTACAGTGGCGTCCTTCATGGGCAGATATTAGACAAAATGATCGAATCTGGCTCCAGTTGTTGATGAAATTCATACAAACATCAATTTTAAAGATCAGATCTTTTACTATCTAGTTGAAGTTGTTTAGTTAAGTGTATCTTAAGATAACCTTTTAAAGAAAATGATGAGAAAGTTAAAATTTCACCGCGTCTTAATGAGCCAGAGGAACATGTTACTCTTTCTTCCAACTTGCTTTTAATTTCACAGTTTATTGGACCATATCAAGAAGTTTAATGAGAATAGCTTTTGTTTTAGAGGCACTTTAACCCTTGTGCTATCTTAGATGACCCCACCCTTACACTGACGTGTTCTCCCTACCATGACAAAGGTGGATAAAGGTGGAAAGATTTCATGTAATCGATGGACACCAGTGAAGATCACAAATCATTGAAGAAAAAATGTTCAGCTCACTGTCTAGTGGGTCTAGATGACCCAACTCCCAATGTTAAAGTGCCCAGGATAGCACAAGGGTTACTCTTCATGCTCTACTTTCTCCAGGAAAGAATTGCATCTTGTGAGACTGAAAGATTTCTAGGCTAGATGACAAAAATAGCAAGTGTTTCAAGAATTTCCAGAAAGTACTGATGACAAAGTTTCAAGAAAACCAGGATCAGCAAAACAAGGCTTCTCAAAGAATCAAGAACCCATCTGGGAGCCAGATTTAGTGTACAGCTTCAGGACGATTCTAACCTCTGTTGGTCCTAAATCTATTAGAGGGTGCAGCTAAGAGGATGTAAATGTGCAAGAGAAATGTTTTTTCAACAACAGATCCATTCCAAATCTTCAAACAAGTTATTGAATAAAATATTTTGGAAAATGTGTCTTAGGATTTATTCTCTTACTTGTATCTCTGGATTTTCAGATACAAAAACAAAACTGCATCCTGAGAAATTCACAAGAAAGTCATGATTAATGCTCCTGATGAGTCTGGACCAATCTATACTGACTAAGAAAACACAACTGACAACAGGCTAAAAGAAAATCAAAAAATAAAACTAAACGCAAATCAGAATGTTGCAAAGTACAAAAAAACACCAAGAGTCAAATGAAAAACAAAAAAATTTACCAAGAAAACAAGTCCTTAATTGTTATTTATGACAAAAATGTAGAAAGAGAAAGTAATGATTCAGAAAGAAACTGAAAATGAGAGAAAAAAGGTCATTTGCACAGCTTAATTTTGGTAAAAATTGTGTTTTATGATCTTGATGGTTCATCTGTTCAAGGGTCATATGGTTTCAACCACCCTTAGAGGAACACATAAGTCGTCAGTTTAAGTGTGATCATGAGAAGCGCAGCTGCAGCAGATTTGATAGAGATGGATGTGGGAGTTACTTGACTTCTTGAGTGATGGATGAGAAACTCAGATCAAGGCATCAATAAACTGCTGATATGTTTCTTGGCTCTTTTTGAGGACTTGCTTGTGAATCCTGTTCAGGGTCCTGTGGATTTAAGGGTTATATGAGGGTTTGGGAATTCAAGGGAGACTGTATTCAGCTTCCAGTAAACTTTGAACGGGTTTTTTGGAGTGTCGGCATACCTGACTTTCTCCTTGTCTTTATGAGTTTACTGGTAAAAGTACCAGTTGGAAGTGTTATTTCAAGTATTAGGCAGACTCTGCTTTTTCCAGATATTATGTTCATGAAAATGATCCGATCTTGCTGTTACATTCTCTCTGCAAATAGACATTTCCCCCCTCTATTTCCTGTTGCTCAAAATTTAGACTGTCAATAATTTGCATTAAACAAATTCAGACGAATGATCCCGGACAAGACTAGCAAAATGGTCAGCTAACTTTGAAAGTCTGATTTTCAGAAAAGTGCAATTGGAATTAACCTGTCTAAACTTCATTTTGGTGTGAAATGAATTTTGGTGTGGACTAAGCATAAAACATAAAGTTAGAGATAATTATGTAAATTTAGTTTCATAACAGCTAAGAAAATAAAACCCCAAAGGACTGTGGGTGAAAAGTGCGTGCACCTTACAACCCTTTGCGTGCACAGCCTGGCATTTGGAAATAAAGAAATTAGGCATTCAGAGTGTTGTTTTTGTGGACATCCTACAAGAACTTGTGTATTGCCTGCACGTCCGATGCATGCAGCATTTGCATACGGTCTGTACAGAGCCAGTACACCCACCTTGCTAATGACTAGAGTGCGGCGTGAGGGCACTATAGCATCACCCATGCTTCATAAGTGCGTAAAACTCACCACATGCATGACAATGGTACGTTCCATTTTTCTTGATGTGTCTTAACCCTTGTGCTATCTTAGATGACCCCACCCTTACATTCACGTGTTCTTCCTACCATGACAAAGGTGGATAAAGGTGGAAAGATTTCATGTAATCCTTGGACACCAGTGAGGTTCACAAATCATTGAAGTAAAAAGGTTCATCGCACTGTCTAGTGGGTCTAGATGACCCAACTCCCAATGTTAAAGTGCCTAGGATAGCACAAGGGTTAAAGTGGCCATATGAGCCACAAGGGAACTGCAAGACATACCCGTGCTCCCCTTAAGAACTTCTCCTCTCTATAACCCTCCACAGGGGCATGTGACTAAGGCATTGATGATATACAATTTATTGTTTCTAAATGTCATTGAAATTGAACAAAGCGTCTGTAAAAATGTGCTGTTTCATAAAATGAAACCAATTTTTACAAAGCTGAAACTTTGATATTCCTATCTAACTTTTAAGGCAATCCACAATGCAAGCTGTTGCTACGCAACAAAAAGGCCATGGTTCAAATCCTGACTGGGACCTTTCTGTGTGAAGTTTGCATGTTCTCCTCACAGATGTGTTGATTTTCCCCAGGCACTCCAGCTTCCTCTCACAGTCCAAAAAAACCCAAAACACACCATACTTTAAAGGTAAATTGGTGTCTACCCCTAGGTGTGCATGTTTATGTGTGTGGCCCTGCAACAGACTGGCAACCTGTTCAGGGTTTACCCTGCCTTCACCAAATAGTAGCTGGATTGGCTCCAGCAACCCCATAACCCTGAAAAGTGCACAGCTAGTTCTGAAGGTCTGAGATTAATAACATTTATATTTGAAATGTATAACTGGATTTTTTTAAAGGTTTTTTGGAGATTTCGTGCATAGTTAAATAAATATTTTAGCATTTCTAGGCTTTTTGTATGTCATTGGCACCACTACTTATTTTTTAAGTCCAAAAACTGGTTTTAAAGCAGTTGAATAATTTTTGTGGATAAAATGTGAGTTGAACTAGGGGTTAAAGTTGTGTTTAAGCTGTAAAAATTCTTCAAAAAAATGCAGGGTCTCCATGTGTGTCTTGGGGGTGTCTTCTTACTCCTCCTCATCATTTTTGGGAAATGGGAGTGCAGTGTGATTACTGTTTTTCTTTTTAGAAAAAAAAGAAAAGAAGAAACTTGTTACCCTTCCAGAACTTTTCCTGACTTATGCTTCACATCTTGACTGAGAAAATTAATTAAATGTAACATTACACATGCTTTGACATTGATTTCTCTACTGTTCAGCCAATTCTGAAGCTCTGACCTAATTGTCTTGGGTTTGTATATTATTTTGACTTAGGACAAATTCCTCTAATTTAGAAGAGATTTGGTAAAGGCTCATCTTCATCTTAGATAAAAGAGTTTGTGTTTTAGGGGCTTTGTAGCAGATTTACCACATTCCCTGAGAAAAAGGTTTTTGCATGTGGAAGCTTCTGTGTGAAACCACATTGTTAAATGTAAATAAAAGTGAAACGCATGACTAACATAAATTCAACAGTATTCTGACCAGTGATTTCTCTTGAAGAAAAGACACTCTCTATCTTTAAAAAATGTCCTTAGGAATATTTATTGTAGCGCATAACAATTCGCAGACAATTTCATTTGCATATGATTTGAAGTGAAACAAGATTAGAATTTTTCTTCATTTAAATCATGTTTTTCTCAAAGGAATTCATGGTTATTTCCTTTTTTAAGTAAACTAATAAATATGGAGTTTTAAACTTTCAAATTAGGTGATTTTTGTATTTTAACATTTCATTTTAATCGTCCAGATGATAACCAAACATTCACTTAACAAAAAAAAGAAAAAAACCTGCAAATTACTGCAATTAAACACTATTATATTAACTGTAAACCAGTGCCTCCCCTTGGGATTTTATTTAAATGTATCTATTTGCTGAGCTTTTAAATAACTCACTGTGGTTGACACACATTTTTGTTTTTCTACTTTATGATCATCTCATATAGTTATTATGCTGTTGGAATGCTGTTTAGCATTTGGGCTAAGCGTTATAAAATGAGTCCGCGTGGGTCTGGATTTCTGGCAGCTTTTCATGATGGTTGAACTAAAAAAAACACGGTTTACCTCTGCTTTGGTAAATATAACAGCTCAAGCCCTAACGACAGGACTACTACAACCATGCTTCACATCTGCATAGACACTTGGGGGTTGAAATATTTATTTGTTGCTTTCTGCTATATATTAAGTTTTATTTTTGTTTGTTTACAAGATGTGGGATTGTGTAATGTGCTCTTGCGTGTCCATAAAGACAACCCAGTTTGATTGAACATGTATGTCTGCAAGTTGTGTTTACATTTCAAAGGTTTGGTTTATGCTCAGTACAAGTTATGATTCTTGTTAATGATCTGCTAATTAAACCAATTTAAGTGGAAGCTACTGAGCAGCATTAAATCTGTCGAGCATTAAACATTTTTATGTTTTAAGCAGAAACGTTTGAAGTTTTCTTTTTATTTCTCTTAGTATATTTCAGAGGTCTGCAACATTTAAGCTAAGAGAGCCATTTGGTTCTGTTTCCTATAGACCAAAACCCAACACGAGCTGTAGAGTTTCACTTCATCATTTGGAAAGATACATTTGTTTTATGTTTAGTTTCCATTCCCGTCAAAAAAATACAGCTTTTAAATATTTACCATAATTATACCAGTGCTATGTTTTTCTATATAGAACTGTTTTACCTAATTTTACTTATACCAGCACCACATACAAGGTTCTTTCAAGATAAAACACATCCTGCGTCAAATAGGATCCCCCTGCTGCCGAGCTATTCTTAAAACAAAAATCCAAGAAAGAGAAGTCAAACATGGCATTTAGTATCATTATGACTTTTGTGTGCCTTCATCGTTTTCCTCCTTTTACTATTCATATAAACCTGACAACTTGGCGGGGAATCCAAGTTTTTAAAGCTTTAAGGATTTTACCTCTGAACATCAACTAGACACTGTTGTGCATCAGAAGACATGAACATATCCTTTAAGCTTATTCTTATAGTCAATTTAACCTTTTACCACCATGTTACTCGGTTATGTGACATGTCAAAAAATAAAGGTAAAACTGAACAAATTACCCAAAATAACAAACCTATCATTTATTCAAATTGTTAGTATTTTCTTCAAAGCCAAAGGGCCACAATGGAGGCATAAAAGAGCCGTTGCAGACCCCTGCTCAGACATGCTGAGATGTAAATGAATACAAATATGAGAATAAAGCTGTTCTGTTGAGATCAAAAACGGTTGTACTATGGGCTGTTTCTAACACCCTTGAAATGCTATATGTCTTTCTCATCTTCATTAAACTTTAAAGAAGATATTTCTTCCTACATTTGAAAAACATTTGCCGACTGAGAAAAAAAATCAGATATCCTAGTGAGCATGATCCCCAGGGCTGAGACCTTTTACTCATTCATTACTCTCTTCTCAATGGACACAATGTAATTCGTCTCACCACAGAGTCAGAGTTAAAGCAGAACTCCTTCCTAATTTCCCATAAGCTGAAGAAGCTCAGAGAGGTTACATCTCCAGGGAGGAGCGTTAGTAAGAAGATCACGACTGCTTCAGACTGACTGCAGCAAAATGTAAAACATGTGACTATTTGTGACTCAAGTGCATTGTGCTGGTTGTCATGTTTATACAGAAGAAGTTGAATTTTTGGTTTAAAAAAATGCCTAAATTGATTTAATGGCAGTTTGCTCAAGATATAAATGTTTTTCATTTCAAAAAAGGATTTACTAAACAGAGTCTGTGATTCTCCTGATATATTATTCAAAATAGGTTTAACCTTTGTGCTATCCCATGACCCCACCTTTACATTGACGTGTTCTCCCTACCATGACAAAGGTGGACAAAGGTGGAGAGGATTTCATGTAATCCATGGACACCCATGACCCAACTCCCAACGTTAAAGTGCCTAGGATATCACAAGGGATAATGTTGATCCCATGATTTTCAAAGCCAGCCTTAGCTACGTGTTTACAACATTCTCGTGCCCACTGGCTGCTCCGATCATCACTGTTCAATAACATTTTAAGGGCTGTTCAAAAGTATAGCGTTAGTGGGAACCTGTTCCTCCTACCTGCTGTTGATTAATGATCTGTGTGCAGGAATGATTGGGGACTTTGGAAATCTAAGCAGGGGTTCATTGAGCACTTGGATTGATTGATTGATTGATTGATGCAAATTAAAAGTCCCACTCAAATCATCTTTTGATCTATTGTAAAAGTGTTTTCAGTGGTCATTTAGTTATGATTATGCCATTTTCAGCCAAAATAAAAAAAACCTGTGTCGTTTTCTAAGGCATGGGCTATGTCTGAATTCCTTCACTAATCACTACATAGTGCACTAATGTGCGTTTGCCATTTTGTAGTGCTGACCGAATATACAATTCCAAAATTGAGTGCCCTAGAAATTTCGCAGAAGTCTCTGCGAAAAACCAGCATGCATCGATGCACAGAAGATTGGCGAATATAGACCAAAATGCATTGTGTTTGAACAAAGAAAATATATATATATATTTTAAAATATCAACGTTTTCATCTTCAGAACTCAGTGAATTAATAAATGGCCGTCGCAAAATGCTCATTTGAATGAGATTTTCACTTCATGAAATCAATGACATCATATTTGCAGTTAAAAAATAAAAAGTAGTGAGCATGGTGTCTGAATTTTTTTTATAAACCAGGGCACTACATAGTCTGCACTATGTAGTTTTTTAGTAATTAGGGAGTAGGGTGGGAATTCGGAAATGTCCATAGTTTCTGTAAAGCAGCAGTAGTTCATTAAAAAATTGTCTCTGCATTTTGTGCAGGACCATTGGGGTGAAGTAAGCCCGCCCCTACTTCCCGTCATCCTTCTGTTTACACACTCTTCTGCTAGCTCACAGCCCCTCACACCCCCAACCCGACATTAACGGTGCAACAACAATAGAAAGCAATATTGGAGCTTTGCAGCCATGCAGTTTTGAGTTCAGACGAGGAAAACAAAGACGTAGCTGGAGTTGTCAAGACAAAAACTTTTTTGTTGTTTAAACAAGTTTTTGTCTTTTGTATATACAGTTGAGTCACTAGGTTCCCTCTGGAATTCTCGAGTTGCTGAGTGAAACTTTGTTTGGCCCTTAACAGGGCAGACAAATTGATTTGTAGATTAAAAAAAACATAGTGCTGTCACAAAAACATTGAACAATGCTCACTGGTGACAAAAAACATTTGAGGAAGATAGGAAAAATCAGCCAATTACTGTTCACCAGATGGAGAAGTGAGAAGTATTAGTCCACTTTTGATGAACGACGGAGAGTGGAACCAGGATGGTCAGGTGATTTGATGTTAGGGGTCTGTGTGATCACATGGTTTTTATTGGTAATTGTACCCTGCCAGTCTATTTTTGCACTTTGGAATCTCCTGATTTGCTATTTTAGGCTTTAACTTTCAGAGAAATCACGTTAAGATGCGTTTTAAGTTTGCGACACAAATAAACGGAAAAAGCAGCTGAAAGTTAATATGGTCTTTGGACATCTTTTAAATACCGTCAAAGCAGGTCTTCTTTTTGCATCAGTGTTTTATTATTTAGTATTTTATCCGTTTTATGAAACACACCTAATTTATTTGCTGCACCGTCATGAAAGTAGGGGCAGAATTTGCAAATCCTTTGGAGATTGCGCAATAAAATCGGCACACGTGTGTTTTATGAGCAAGGACCCAACAATACAGGTATGTATAAATAATATTTAAAAAATAGCATAAAAGTCAACCAATTTATCAACTTTTAACTTTTTCCCTGAAATCTTGATTACATATCAATAACTACATGAAATAAGGGTAAAAAGGCAAAGAAAGCAACAATATTTAACTAACTATTCTGTGCTTTTTGCGTATAGCTTTTGAATTTAATTGAACATATTTTATTATCATTTATGATGACTGTTTTATTTTTTTACTAAATGTTACCAAGCAGTTTTTCTCCCACCTGTCCTGCAGGTGGCACTCTAGGCACTTTTAATTCTACTTGATTCTGCAAATGGTAACAGGCTATAACAATCGCTTAGTTTTGAGTAAATACAAGATGATATAAGGAAGTTAGATCTATATTTTATCTTGTAGAGATTGGAGCCCTTTGTCTGCTTTGTTTTCTGTCGTATTTTTGGTTTTCTGTCTTGTGTGGTTGTGTTCCTTTTGTCAGTCTCACCGCATTTCATTTGCTAATTATCCACAGCTGCCTTTACTTAGGTTAATTATCCTCAGCTGCCTTTACTTAGGTTAATTATCCTCAGTGTATCTACCGGTAACAAGTTTCTATTTTTTCAGGTTCATTGTTGTCCTCTTATCTGTGTTGTCACAGTTTTTTTTATTTTTTTTAAATGTAATTATCTCCCTTATTTCACCAGTTGTTCTTGTTAAACCTTTGAGTTTCCGTCCAAACCCTGGTCTCCTGCATTTAGGGGTCTGGTTATTGACATGCTTCAGAAATAAACATGAGTCTGTTGGAGGAAGAGGAGCAATAAGAAGACTTTAGGAATCAGGTAAAGAAACAGGAGGCAACATTCACAATGGACAATTAAGAGAAAGGCATTTTTGAGGAAAAAAAAATGACTGAATGTACAGAAGGGGCGGGCTATTCAAAGTAAAAAAAATAAATAGAAAAAACCCACAAATGGCACACATCGTTACAGAGTCTTTATGGAACATTCTTGAAAATTAAGCTTGATGAAAAGGACCGGAAGACAGAACGCTTCCAGTAAATCCTGTGACCTCTTTCTCAGTGTCAACACATTCATAACCTTTAAATGCAATTTTCTTGAAAAATGCCTCAATTTCTGAACATTTCTGTTCACTATCTTCTCTGTAGCAAGCAATTAATTACCAGGGTTCAAATGTTAGGAAAGTACTCTGAAAGTTTGTCCTCCAGGGGAATGCCTGACCTCAAGTGGATCCTCTGAGAGGGAAAGCGCAGTGTATGGCCTCTGTTTTCATTTGAAAACTTTTTTCCTCAAGTGTTCCCATGCATGTGAGCCTCCCAGCGGATGTTAAAATATGACGAGTATATTTGCAGCTTGACCTTTGAGAGTTTTATCACATGACACAAAGGCGGGCTTTGAAGTAGAGGCAAACTTCCTACAGGTAAAGCAGCTATAGCAGTTTATTTCTGGATTTCACAAAAATGAAAATTATGTTCTCAGACTTTTTAAAATATTTGTTTCTATCAGGTTAACAGGCGTATAACCTGCATTAACTTTTTATTTCTTCATCTGGGTTTCCCTTGTCAGCCAAGTTGCAGCTACCTTGTTTTCACAGGATCCCTGTGGCTTTTTCGTGCTCTGAATTCAACTCGGATTAAGATGGAGCAAACAGCTGGAAGTTCTTCCGCATCGGGCCAAAATTCTGTCAGAGGTGGGCCGCCTTCCAGCACAAGAGGTTTGAGGTTGCTGTTTAGTTCTGTCCAACAACGTTGAATAAAGTCAGCAAACCAATTAAAATGAAGTGAAATACAAATGGTGGCAAAAAACTAAAAATAATGGTGACTAAAAAGTTGGATGTTGAAATTAGATTTCATATTTACTGTAAGACTGGATGCAGCGCTGGATTTGTTTATTTGTTTCCTTATTTTTGGCTTCCTCTTGATTTTATTTATTTTTCTATGTTTGTAATTAGTTAAAAAACCAGGAACAGAGGTCAAAAGTTGGTGTCACAAATATGATCCCCCTTTTACCTCTGAGGTTGGTTTCATGTTTAAGTCTAAATATTTATTCGGTAGAGATGAGCTCTTCTCAAAGAATCACTGTAATTTAGTGAAAATAAATGAGAGTGACTGGAAAGAACAGCCCTGTCCTTCCTCCAGGCACAGCGAGTTCAATAATCTGATGGGAAGTTATTTCCAGGTAAGACTTTGTTTAGTTCTTTTCCCGTGTTCCTGCTTCTTGGACTGTTCGTCATTTAACGCTAATATTTTCCGAAGCGGTGTACTTGAAGTTGTTTTGAAAAGTTTCCAAACTTGAGGCCTTTCTTTCGTGTCGCCTGAAGAAATGAATTTTTGTTTGGTGTGTAAATTGCAGCTCAAGTCTATTTGCAAATCAGTCAAGTTGTCTGTGAACATTGTTAACAATTACACAACTGTAACAACTTTATGATGATGTGACATCTTTTTTAAAACGTATAAAAGCTCAAAGGTTGCTGATGAGCCAAAAACAGTTATGAATATATAATCTGGCTATATGTGTGTAGATTCTTGTTGTTTGCTACCTGAGTCCAGTCATTCCTGACTTTTGTCTATCTTTTCATCAAAGCAACTTTCCTCTTTTTGGCAGTACGATTTAACAGCATCGCCTCACTAAACTGCAATAGCGTGAGCCAAAGACTACATTCATATGTTAAATTAAACATTAAATTCTGGAACAATATTTTTGAGAACAATGAAATATAAAATATTTTCTTTATTAAATTATATTGATCAGTTTGTTCTCATTGCTTTTTCCTTTTTTGCATCAATCTAAAATGCCAACATAAGTCACTAAAAAGGACCAAGAAGGACCAAGTCACTCCTTTTTGGTGATTTTGTTTCTAAAACAGTGTTGTATGAGCATAAAATAGGGGTGTTTGAACCTTTTACGTCTTAGCAAAAAAAAAAAAAAAAAAGTAGGATTGTTTTTCTTTTTTTTTTGCTCTGGTATCTGCAAAAAATTTCAAAAACATGCAACAACAGACTATTGTAAACCAAATCTGAACTTGTGGGTGTCTTTATATAAGTTTATATTTAACTTGTTTTTATATGTAATGCTGAGAAAACGCTGACCTGTCATTGTTTGGAACACAGTTTGACATCATGGTAACTAAAAGCCGGTAAACTCGTGTTTGGCTGATGAAGACTGGCTCTTTTGCTTTGAGTAACAAAAAAACAGAAAAAACATCAAACAAATCCACAAGTGTTTTCCCCGATCACTTGATTCCAGGAACAGAATTTAAACATTGGCATGGGATCACTTAAACAGTATTCTTCAATTTGCTTTTTTGAGGAGAATTCATAAATTAAAAGACATAAACAGACTCTGCAAACAGATGAGCTAAAGCATTAAATGTATCAGTATTACAAATACACAAATGCTCTTCAAATGAACGGAAACGGATCGTAAGATGAAACGCAGATATATATTTGTTTGCTTGTACACAAAGTTTTCCTCATCCTATCCATCAACAGGGTTCCCAGGAGAAATCAGTGACTTCATGTCCCGTTTCCACGGTGACGGGGTTCGCTACAGGGCCAAGCTGATTGGCTTGGACCCAGTACCTGACGCACGTGGAGAGAAAATGTGCTGGGATTCCATGATGAAGCTAAAGGTGATCTGTCCTCCACTGCAAGACGAATCTGACTCTGTATGCTTTTGTTCAAAGTCATTCATCTGCTCTCTTTGAAAACACCAAACAAAACCATACTTAAAAAAACTGACTAATGTGACAGAAGTTAAAGTCAGAGAGAACAGGAAATGAAAGAGGGGCCTAATTAAATGTGGGGCTACTCAGCCTTGCTGCTGCAGGAAATTTTGTTGTTTTGCAAAATTGGGGATTCATCTTTTAAAAGAGACATTTGGAAAGAAAAAATGAACTTGGTTCAAGAAAACAACAACAAGATTGTGGGAAAAATCCTGCTTTTGAAAATGGGCTTTTGTCTGTAGGCAAGTAATGACTTCAGGACTTTTAACCATGTGGGACTCTGTATAATCCAGTGAGAGTTTGTTTTCAGGATGCTCTTTATAATTGAGAAGCTAAAGAGGAAAGAGCAAGACACGCACTGTAAGGACGAATGTCTGAGTAACTGAAGAGGCCAGGGTCCAAAAAGTAAACATTATAGATTCAACTTAAATTGACCAAATTATTTTTTAATAGAAACAAACTAATTTTGCAGCAAAATTCCACATGGAGCTGCAGTGTTAGATACATGTTGTACAAATACTCCAACACACTGTTTGAATGGGAAACTTTTAAAGTAATTCATTTAGCTGAAACTCGTCATTCCACTAAAGATGCTGTCAGTTGATGAAAGATCAGTATGTCTTTCCTAATCATGATTGATACAGCAAATCAATAGATTTTTTTTTTACAATTTGGGAATATTGTTGGACAATTTTTGTCTTTCAAATCAGTATTTGTTCCAGACTTGCAGTGTGCTACTTCAAAGTGAATACTAGCAGTCTTTCTGAAGCCTCTGCTAGTTTGAAAAGCTGCAGTTTGACCTTAAACTACATGTTTTAAACCCAAGGTTAAATGTTTTATTGTAAATTGAGTAATTTCCAAAGGCCCTGAATGTTATTCTTTCAACCTCTACACATCTGTTCTATTATCCTGTTAAATTCTGGGATAATTTATTCCTCCAATTTAGCTTATTTTAAATCTTTAAATTGTGTTTATCATAAAGCCTTATAATTTTTTATAAGACATACTTGAGAATCTTTTTCAAATCTTTTTGATAATAATTCACCATTTCTCATTGTTTAAGGCAGATAAATTCTCCAAAATATTGACCTTCTATACCGTATTGAACTGCAAGCCTCATTGTTACCTGCTGCGCTCCATCTTTATTGGTATTCATCATGCAGACATTTTACATTTTTATTTCTGCACATGATGGTTTTTAAGCTTTTTTTGCTTCATGTTTATGTTAACGTAAGACAAACTTGTGTTTTTGTGTGTGTGTCTGCTTGCACATGTGTGTGAAAAGGGCTTGGAGGGTGTTGCACGAAAACAGGGTAAACACAAGCAGAAGATTTGGCTGAAAGTTTCCTCCAATGGCTTGAAAATTGTGGATGAAAGGACTGGGGTGAGTCAACTCACTGATAACTCCAATGTTGCTCACAATTTTTGTTGCATTGGTGATATAGGTTTGGGTTGCGAGGGGGCTGTAAGCTACCGAGGAGAGCATGATGTAAACAGATGGGTGACAGAAAGTGTGTGTATGTGTGTGTGTGTGTGTGTGTGTGTGTGTGGGGGGGGGGGGGGGGGTGTTACTCAGCGCCAACAGTCAACCCTTAACTTCGAGGCACATTTCTGATGAACTACTGCTGCTCTGCAGAAGCTAGTTCCTAATAAAATACAGTTTTTTAAAATTATTTTGCCTATGATTGGAGTCAAATCTCTTTTTAGGAAATGTACGGTAAGCATTGACCTTAATGTCTAAATTCCCCTGCAGCACTATAACTTTTTTTGAACTCTCATCGATCATTTGAGGATGAGATGAAACAAAAGCGTTTAGTTTCTAACCTTGCTTTCCAGTATGTTCTTCATGACCAGGAGAAGAGCAGGATCAGCTCACTGACAAAGGATGGTTCCGACCCCAGAGCTCTGGCTTACATCTATCAACATGAAGATTCTTATGTCCTGTTTTACATCAAGACAGCCTGCCTGGTATGAATGCACACAAAATTTAAAATAAGACATAATTAAAGGTGTGATGAGCAACAACGTAGTCTGCAGGTACTGCGGTTTTATGAAGTAAAATTAAAGAAGTTTTATTTTTTTTCCAATGAGCAATAAACTAACTAATAAATGTGCATAAACAGTGCCATGCCTTTATCTGCAAGAACAAAAATGTTTTTACCAAAAGTTTTTGTTTAGAAATATCTCAATAAAGGACGTAGCATATATTTATCAAGTTTAAAAGCTCAACTTCAACTTGCAGAAAGGAAAAGCGAGTTTTAAGCTTTGGCTCTGTAGAAGTGTTTAAAAGCTTTAAAAAAAAAAACAAAGATGAAAGATGCTGCCATCTTCTTGATGGAGTTATTATTCCCAATCATAGACATTTGCAGTTATACTAATGGTTCACACTGAAGTTGCATTGGATTTATTAAACTAGGAATGTCAAATCGAGTCAAGTAGAATTTAATTGGTTTCTTGAAAGGAAGTACAGTAAACCCTTGTTTTTCGCGGGGGTTACGTTCCAAAAAGAACCCGTGATAGGCAAAATCCGTGAAGTAGAAACCTTTATTTTTTTTTTTTACAATTATCATACAATTAAATACTCTATTATACATTGAAAAGAAAGAACAAACCATTTTACAGGCTCAAACTTTTGTTTAACAAATAAATGTACTTTAGAAACGTTTTTTTCAACAAATAACTTCTATACTGTTCTGTCAAATATAAATTTAATCATCAATGTGAACAGAAGGCGTCAAATCGCGGAGATTAGCCCCGCCCACCGCGACCCGAGTATTTGATTAAACGGGAGAAAATTTAAAATGATTATGAAAAAAATACAAAGTACAGTGGGACAAATAGTGACTCAGGTGTATTTCACTGCTCTTCCGACTAAGCCGCTGCATCCTGACTCCGCTCTGCAGTGTTTTCTCCCTTTGTTTGAAGCCCGCGGTGCAGGTGTGTTTGTTTGGGAGAAGAACATAGTGATAGGCAGTTGTTGTTGCTCTTTTTTCTATGGGTTTAAGAGAAACTCGAAATTGCAAGAGAATTTGCACGTACGTAATGTTAATTTGGCAAGCTGTTGTACGTACGTGGACATATTAAACTGCAACGTTATTGACGCACAGGTAGAGAAGAAGCGGGGTGACTTTTTAGCCAATCAGAATGCAGAACACAATGCACGATGCAAATCCGTGAAGTAGCGAAACCGTGAAAAGTAAACCGCGTTATAGCGAGGGATCACTGTATGAAGAAACAAACTTGTATAATTCCCACCCATGTTGTTTTTCATTTGGCCCAATAAATAATAAACTGTCTTTCCAAATGTTACTTTGAAAGAACAAATAATAATAAATAAGATAAATACATTTGAAATCCTTAGTACAGAAAATTGACTTTAGTGCAAAACAAGAGTCTAAAAATGGGATGTGGTTTAAATGATGTTTATGTATTTGTTGACACATTTTTTGTAAGTTTGTTTGCTGAGTTTTCCTCTCTGGATTCCAGGCAGATCCAGTTATTAATGACATTAAAGAAGTTTGCCAGAACGTGGAGCCAAAGCCTTCAGATCAACCCACAAAAGCACAGGTCAGAAGAATACATTTGCCAATATGAGCAAGTTGTTCGATTGCTCTCATAGCTTGACTGTACGTTCTTTTGTTGTTTTTTTCAGGTTTCCCCTGTGATTGAACAGAACATTTTGGTTTCTCCAGTTCAGGTACTTTCTTTTAATTCTTCAAATGTCATGATTTTGAAATCATAATTTGTTTTATTACAGGAAGCATTAACTGGGAATGTGCAGAAAGAGCCTGAGCTTCCATCATCACAGCCAAAGCAGCAGGTAGTAATTGCAGCACTCATCCTGTGGTGGCACAGGGATAAAAAGAATAATCAGTTGTTTTAACTGAGCATTAGAGGTGGTCATTACTCCAAAACTCTCCTAAATTCAGCAGAACTAAAGACCTGTGTAAAACTGTGATTTGAAAACAGAGGGGAGGTTTTGTCAAAAAGCAAGATGTTAAAATACCACTTGTATTGTACTATAAGGTACATTTTAGTTTGAAAAACGTGTATGAATTTGTGGATAAATATTGTAGATATAAGAGCTTCTTTGTGTTGAAAAGCAGCAGGCATTGAAAACACAATTATTTATGTATTTATGTGTGTCTATGTACTTTTTTTGTATCCACACAGTCCTCTTGCAGTAATGAACTGATGGAAGTGTTTTCCAGTCCACTTCCAGATCCTCTGTCACCCCAAGAGAACGCCTGCATAGGTGAATTGGGTGAGTGAGGGAACAACTGTTGTATGCGCTATGATAGAGAGAATCAATGTCCTGACTTCAGGTCTGTGTTTTTTTTCTTTTCTTTAATAGACCCGGCTGCACAATACACAGGTAAGACTATATTATTTTGCATATTAGAAACTGGTTCATATTTTCCTTTCCCAGCTGGGACAATTGGAGAAATAAAATAAAATTATAATTATCAAACGCATCACAAATCCTCTATGCTTGAAATGAGGAAAAAGGTTTGTGTGAATTGTAGCACCTCTGTATTGTGTTAACACCGTTCAGACTGTGGTGATGAAACTCATTTTAGATGTGGTGACAGGCAGGCAGCACATGAGGCCTCCAGATGTGTCAAAGAAATACAAATGTACACTCACTGGCCACTTTATTAGACACACCTGTCCAACTGTTTGTTAACTCCAATTTCCATTCAGCCAATCACATGGCAGCAATTCAATGCATGCAGGCATGTAGACATGGTCAAGATGATGTGCTGCAGTTCAAACCAAGTACCGGAACGAAGAATAAAGTTGACTGGTCTGAGTGTTTCAAAAACTGCTGCTCTACTGGGATTTTCACGCAGAACCATCTCTAGGGTTTTCAGAGAATGGTTCAAAAAAGAGAAATATCCAGTGAGCGGCAGTTCTGTGGGTGGAAATGTCTTGTTGATGCCAGAGGTCAGAGGAGAATGACCAGACTGGTCCCAGCTGATAGACAACAGTAGCTCAAAATAACTACTGGTTACAACCAATGTTTGCAGAAGAGCATCTTTGAACGTACAGCACATCCAACCTTGAGGCAGAAGACCACACCGGGTGCCACTTCTGTCTGCTAAGAACAGGAAACTGAGGCTACGACTCACACAGGCTCACCAAAACTGGAGAATAGCAAATTGAAATAATGCTGTCTGGTCTGAGTCTCCATTTCTGCTGCTACATTCAGATGGTACTCAGAATTTGGCAACAACATGAAAGCACAGATCCATCCTGCCTTGTATCAATGGTTCAGGTTGAACATGACAAGTTTAATGTCCTCAAATGGTCTCTACAGTCACTAGATCTCGACCCCTTAGAACACCTTTGGGATGTGGTGAAACGGTAGACTGGGATCATGGATGTGCAGCCGACAAATCTGTAGCAACTGTGTGATGCTATCATGTCAACTTGGACCACACTCTGTGAGGAATGTTTCCAGGACCTTGTTGAATCGATGCCACTGAGGATTTAGGCAGTTCTAACGTGACAATGGAGCTCATAAAAGGCAGCCCAAGTGGCACAGAAAGTTTGAAAGTCAGCCACCAGCAGAGCCACTGCACAGCCTCTCATCTAGAGAGACAGAGCAAATGAGAGAAACCACAAATACCCCTGCAGTCAGGAAACACAAGTGTGACACGCTGACAACAGCGTGCCTCCAATCAGAGATCAAACATCACATCGGCCAAATCTTTTCAGCTCCTGACATGTCTTCTCACATTGATTTGAATGTATTGATACATGAATAACAGCATTTTTGTATGATTTCAAAAATAAGTTAATTTCATTCATCTTCTCAGGGCCTCCGGCGGAAACCTTCTCCAAAGATCAGATCCTCTCCATGTTCCCCTCACAGCAAGGTGGAGGGCCTCTATACTCTACCACCATGATGCCTTGGGCTCAGCCGGGGTTTCTGGGAAACCAGAGTGCAGGTGGCTGGAACGCCGCACCTGTCAGCTCTCCTGCTTGGCCACCATCAAGTGTCTCACCACTCCCTGCAGGAATCCAGCCTCAGCCTCACTTTGGCTACAGCCCCCACCCTGGATTTACAGAAAGAAGTGTAGCAGGTGATCCTGTAGTTTCTGTTGGGCACCCCACCGCTTTGGGCTCTCTCTGCCCCACCTCTGGAACAAATGCAGCTCGGGAATCAAACTCCCTGGATATTAACTCTCTGTTGTAAAGACCTGCTCAGACATGGGAACATTTAGCGTAAAAGTCTGAATTCCTTTTCTTGCGAACATAATTCATCATGAACTACATTTATTATATTAATTAAATACATACTGTGCATGAAAAATGCTGGATCGCAAACAAAACATGAAAGAAAACATTTCAACTATAGCTTAATTTCAAATTGATTACTAGACAGTTTTTCTTTAAAATACTGGACAGATGTAATCTGGATTCACATGAAATGCTTACTTCAGAATTTGTCTGTTCTTCCTTGATTTTAACTTTATTTTAGGATCAGAGTCCACATTTAATGAAGGTTTTCAGGACACATTCCTGCAAGAATCAATCGTTTTTTTTCCCACTTAAGAAAACAGCAATACTCTATTTATGTTTGCTCTCTGATTGTAAAATTATTAAAACATAAGAAACATAAAAAGATGGCATTAAAAATCTGCATCAATGAAAATCCCGCATCCACTTCCAGACTGTCTTAAAACTGTACTGCTGGATAGCCCCAATGTTGCTCACCATTTTTGTTTCACCAGTAATGTTAGGTTGGGGTTGTGAGGGGCTGTAAGCTAGCGGGAGAGAGTGTAAACAAAGGGGTGATGGGAAGTGAAGGCAGGGTTAAACCGCACTAACAGTCCCGCCAACAACTCAGAGGCAAATTTCTAGCGAACAACTGCAGCTTTGCAGAGACTATGTCCTAGAAAATGACACAGCTTTTTTGGTTTTGGCTAAAAACAGCGTAATCATAATGTGGGACTTTAAACAGATGTTTCAATATATACTAAAACCTTGTAGTGTGAGATAATTATAGTTTAAGTTTTTTTTTACCAACTGTAACAAACCCTCACATCTTCTACATCTAATGTGTAGGTTAATTTATGATGGGAATTTTTATTTTATGGATGGTTTCTCACACGGTTTCTTGTTTATTTGAATAAAAACTCCAAATTAATTCTTGTTCTGCTCTGTGCTTTTGTCCAGAAGTTGTCAGCATTTTCCACACTCATACAGGTGTTGTCTCGACAAGATTTGCATTTTATCACAGGCAGTGTGGTAACAAAAAAGACCTTTCAGGAAGATGACAGTGGCAGGCTCGTGCTTCTTGTGACAGCCCCCCTCTTACCAAATGTGAATTTCAGAGCATTTCCTCCTTTCACTAGGGTTCCTGACACAGGTCATGGGGCTGTGTTAACAGCAGCATTCAGCCTGGATACTTAGGATTTTCCTGATATGGAGTAACTTTTCTACCAATAAACCATCACTAAAGGCAAACATGGTGAGGGAATTCAAACTGCTTTCTTTTTGTTCTGGCTGCCTGCTCAGTTGCTCTTTTTACCACACACTTCACGCTTTTTTTCGGGTTAGTCTGACTCTCTGACCACTTCCTCTTGACCTTCCTAAGTTTTCAAGAATACTTTTGAACAAATTGTTTTGATTTGCTTTGGGTCCAACTTCAGTTTTCATGTGGGAAATTTGAATAAAAATCATGAAGGAAAAAAATAGAATTCCTTTATAGTTTATAAAAGGGGAAGTATGAGCTGACTGACATTTCAACAGCTGATAAGTTTTATTACACAGACTTTTCTAGTTAAACATTCACAGCATTTTCAGTTGGATGGCTTTTACTCTTCTATTTTTTTATTTATTCAGACTCAAATGAGTTATCTTATCTGATTGCTCGTCTGAAAAGTATACTGCGAGTTGACACTTGGTTGTTTCAATAAAATTCAATTAAAAATCACCATACATTCGTTTATTAATTTTAGTGTTGCAAAAAAGTGCCAAATGCTTATTTGTCTTTTCAAATGAATTGTGACTTGTACAGAGATCCTTAAAGCTGTAAAAGCAGTTTATAGGATTAAATGAACAACACATATTT
The DNA here is from genome assembly GCF_053564925.1 of Oryzias latipes. Lineage (NCBI taxonomy): Eukaryota > Metazoa > Chordata > Actinopteri > Beloniformes > Adrianichthyidae > Oryzias > Oryzias latipes. Next base: position 15,643,409 of record NC_136240.1, read on the forward strand.
TTCCTCAGGGGCTCTCAAAGAATAAAAATATAGAATTCTGACATTAAGATGTTATTCTTGTCAAAGGTTTTGCATTTTTAGTTGTGTTGGTGTGGACTGGGCCATCAGTTTTAATCAAAACTATTACTGAGAAAAGATCAGTTAATTTCTATGAAATGCAAAATTATGTTTTTTTCTACCTTCATTTCATCTTTCAGCATTAAACAGCCTGCATTTTCTGTTGGGTTTGGGTGCACCTGCACTGTGGCTTTGCCTAAGTTAATGTATCAAGGAAACTAGACTGACACACACATGCACGCAAACACACACTGCTTTTTTTTTTTTAAATTTGTCGGAATTGGAACTTGTGTGATGGTGTGTACTCATTTTGTGGTGTGAAGAATGCTTTTTTAAATGCTATTTTGCTCTGATGTATAACAAGAAAAAAAAGACTTTTAAAAGAAAACAGTGCTTAAAATATGTTAGTACAGAGGGTGCTTCCATGGCAACCAGTGCAGGATGCTACCTGAGGTGAAAGTGTGGTTGCTAACATTTCCTGCTCTTGGTCCTGTTTTACTTTGTAATCTGACGACATATGCGGAGTTCCTCAGATGGTGCCTTTTACATTTTAACTGTATAAATAGACAGTCATGAGGCTATTTATGAAGAAGTATGGAAATTAGGGTAAATAAGGCCCCTAAAGGATTTGATTAAAACACTATTGCAACATTCAATTGTTGCATCAACGTAGTTTTGCAACAAATTGGTTGTTGGAGTCAGGAGTTGCTTTAAAATCAGTGAGGTAATGTCCTAAAATTAGGAGAATTCAGAGTAAAAACCAAAATAACCCTGACAAGAAATTACCTTTACACATCCTCCATCACGAAGCCCTACATGTTACAAACGGCATGGCTGTTAGTCTATAAAAACTCTCCCCCACACAAATAAAGGCAGGCAGCAGGAACCTTTTTAGAACTGTGAAGAATTTAAACTGTCAGGAGTTCAGAAAAACGATTTTAATTCAACGTTCACATAACCTTCTTGCCATAAAAAGTTCAAGTATATATATATTTATATATAAGGCGCCTTAAAATGCATCAAACAAGGTGCATCAATGCATGACTTTAGTTACATCAGTAATCAAAAGCAGGTAATTCAGTTCAAGTTCGTAACTTCTAAATGAAGTTGATCAAGTAAAGTTAAAACTTTGACTCAAGTAAAGCAACTAAAAATCATAATTGAAATGTACTTCATTTCATAGCCTTTTTGTTTACCATAAACCTTTCTTTACCATGAAGAGTAAAAGGTAACGAGAAATGTGGCACATTTATGGTACCGGCTCTTTACATATGTAACCTAGTAAAAATAAGAATTATGGTACAAGAATAGTACTCTTGGGAATAATGTATTTTAGTAAAAGTAATCATTTTGATACAGGAAGAATACTCTTGGGAATATTTTTCCCTCAAATGTAACTCAGTTTTCTCCACCTTTGCCCATGAATATACAAGAAAATGGACCAGATTGGTTTTTGTATTTCGTAATTGATATGTGTCTTATGTTTACATAAATAGGCACTTATATTTGTTTGTTTAAATAACTTTTGCTATGAAAATACGTAACGAGTAAACACAATTCAAGAAATAAACCACTCATCTGCTACCTCTTCTACCTGCAGAGTCACCTCATTTAACACCCTACACGACTGACTGAACTGTGTTGAGGTGGTGTTGCTTTAAATCAGAAATTACAAGTTCCTCCTCAGGAAAACACGTCAACGGTTCTCTATATGAGTGATCATCCCCTGACATCCGAAATTTCACAAGACAACCCCCTCCAAAACAAAGGTGCCATGGAAATATACAGTACTGTAAATAGCTGAAAATGATCACAATGAAATTCAAAAGACTGATATGTAACTCCAAAAAGTGGAAAATGACAATAAAAGTGAGAAATGCCTGACTGAAAAGGTTGGAGGCAGGAAGGAGTTAACTGATAACTTGCGGAAATTATTTAATTTAAATAAACTACTGATGATAATTACTTCTAATAACTTTAAATTTCAAGCTCTCACACAACGCCAGAGGAAGGGATGGTTTCCTGCTTAGCAGAAGCAACCCAGACACCAAAAGAGCTTCATCAACTTCTTCTGCAGCTTTTTATTTAAGATTCTTTTTTCAAGAAACATTTTTAAAGTTACTACATTATAAAATGCTCTTAGGAGCTAGAATAATCATTCGGTTTTAACAGAGTTGCAGTTACCTTATTTGTTTCATGTGTCAACTGTTCATTTTTAAGTACATGTATTCATGTCACGCTGTTGTTTCAGACTCCTGCTCATAGCCTTCTTATTATTCTGAGTCAGCATCTCTGCACAAAGTGTATTTATCAGATGTGATCAACCATATGAAAGCCGCTGAGCTCATCATTTTACATTTCATCGATTGACAGAAAAAAGGTTATACACTTAAATGAACAAAGATCAGTTGAACAAAAAAAAAAGCAGTGAGGTAGGATTTGATCATAACAGAGAAAATTATTGTAGTTATCATTTTTCCACCTTAACCCTTGTGCTATCTTAGATGACCCCTTGCATTGACGTGTTCTCCCTACCATGACAAAGGTGGATAAAGGTGGAAAGACTTCATGTAATCCATGGACACCAGTGAAGATCACAAATCATTGAAGAAAAAAAGTTCAACACACTGTCTTGTGGGGTCTAGATGACCCCACTACCAATGTCTACCATTAAAGTGCCTAGAATAGCACAAGGGATAATTCAGTGAAATATCTGTGTTGCAGCAAAGGGCTCCTAATTACAAAATAAACGGCAGTACTGTGTTACTGCAAGAATTGAAAATGTGGTAACTAAGACAGTTACTGATTAAAAAATAAAAAAGTTACAGAAACAATGGCCAAAATTGACATAGTATTGCAAAATTTGCATAAAATGTTTGGAAATATTTGACCTGTCATGGATGTCACAAAATTCTGAAGTTCTGACACTCAGCTGTTAGCATTGCTCCACAGTCTTAATTTATCAACGGCTTCCTCAAAAGGAGATACAACAAACCGCTTTACTCTTCCAACAAAGAAACCTTTTTCATAAATAACTCAATTTAAGGAGAGAGCAATAACTTTTTAGTTTTAGTGAAATAAATATTCGGTATCATGCAAACTGTATGACAGACTTGAAAACTATGTATCTTACCAATCAAAAACTTTTTATGACATTAGTTTTTACTAAATAACCCTTCAGTTTGGGCTCAGTTGATTGTTGATCATAAGATGGGCACCTTTTTCTAGCCAGACTAAAGACTTTTTGTAGCTGTTAGGGGAACAGAAAGGGGATTCCCTCTCTGAACCTTATCCACCCTGTGTTTGGTTTCCTTACCGCTGTATCAAAGCCCAAAGCTTCCACCTAATTTAAAATGATGTTTGAGCAAAAAGAAAAAGTCGAGAGTAAATCGCTTTGGAACACCATTTAGGTGAAAAACAAATCCATTTCAAAGACTTTCCAAATAAAAACCTTGACTGTATGATTGAGTGGTTGAGTTACTTGACACAGCCTAAAAAAACTTTGGTCAAAGAAGCTTTTTTGTGCGTGTTGAAGTGATGTGACATCATGTCAAGTGACTTTGACCAGCTTCAAGTATTTCGGATTTTCTCATTGGGCTGGATGGTGGTGTAGTGGTTAGCGCTCTCTTAGCGCCCTGGTTCAAAGCCAGCTGGGTCCTTGCAGGTGGAGTTTGCATGTTCTCGTCATGCATGGGTGGGTTTTCTCTGGGCACTCCAGTTTCCTCCCACAGTCCAAAAGCATGCTTCATAAGTTAACTGGTGTCTCCAAATTGTTGTTGTGAATTGTGTGGCCTTGCAACAGGATGGCAACCTGTTTAGTGTGAACCATACCTTGTGGCTCCAGCAGCCCAGTGATCCCAAAAGAGATACAGCAGGTTCTGAAAATGATTGTTTTCACGACAGATCCAAAGAAATATTGCAATTCTAATACTCTACAAACCATTCGATTTTCTTGGCAACACAATTATCTCCAAATTTAGCTCAAATCAAACAATACTTGCAAATTAATCAAATTAATAGCGTTTTATCTGCTTTTATGTTAAGCACTTTGTGTTTTTAACCGGAATGAAAGGCGCTATATAAATAAATAAAGTTTGAGTTTGAGTTTATGTGTCACTTCATATTTTTAATCTTTGTTTCAGACAAGCATAAAAATGTTTATGACGAAAAAAAATCCATATAAAGGCAAGACAAGTTTATTTCCATAGCACATTTGATGCAAAGATAATTCAAAGTGCTTTACATAAAACACACATTTTAATGTTGAACTTTGTTCCTAAGTTTCTTTTATTTTTAGGATACTTTAAGAGAAGTTTGATTTCTTAAGGGATGAATCTGATCTGTTGTTTTTGTGTTTGCTGTTTTGAGTGTTGACAACCATTGTGTTCTGCAAAAAGATCTACCAGCACAACCAGGAAACAGTGCTGTTGCGTGGTGCATTCTCACTCTGTAGAAGAAGGTGTGGGAGTTATTGTGTTGCAGTGTGGAAGGCATGCCTTGCTCTGTGCTGCTGACTTCCTGTTAGAGAATCAAAGCAGCTGCAGCTGAATTGAAGGTCTTCTGCTGTTTTTCAGGGGGAGACTGTAGACGTGAAGGCTCTGAGGGCAAAGTTTAGCAACTCGGAGGCCAGCAGCCGGGACAGCGGCTCACCAAAATCCCCACGGCCTGGGATTGGAAGAGTGATACTGCCTTTGAAAGAGAGCGAACTGACCTTTAAACTGCCAATTCCAGTTATTCCTCCTGCAGCAAACCCTGGCCCGGTGAGGTACCCCAAGCCAGACTCCATGGCAGCCTCTGTTCCTCTGAGACCAGGTTCCATCCCTCGAAATCCTCCAGTTTCTCCTATCAGACCTTACCTTCAGCCAGCAGAATCCAACAAGATCAAGCAGACGGGGGAGATGCTTCAGAACTTGATGCTGAGGCAGCAGGGACCTAATTTTGCCCCGATGCCATTGGGTCTGCCTGCAAGTCTACCTCAAGGTCCTGGAGTTTCCCCAAACTCAACATTTCTTCCATCCCGACAGAGAAGTTTAGGAGAAGTGACCCCACTCAGGAAGCCTCTACCTGCGGAGGGGGCTAGGCCTTTAAAACCCAAACGACCTCCTTTCGTCAACCTGGAGCCCTATCTGAGGTTCAGACGAGCACCTGCCATCCCACTGCCCAAGAGAAAAGACGGTAACTCCAATCAATCAAACTTACTTTGCTTTTACTCTTTTTTGTATTGTTTTTTTCTTTGATGAAACAAGGGAAACGAAAAATATAGATTTTTAATAAAATAGAAATGACTAGACTATCAAGATTCAGATGTAGCTGCTCCAGATTTAGCAGTCATTGTTGTTTTTAAGTTAGACTGGGGATTGGTTTTTTAAAGACCCTTAAAAAATTTGGCATCTAATTTAAAAAAAAATGCTTCTATAAAGTTATTTATAATTCTAATCCTTGGCTTTTTTTTTGTGGTGCAGAAAAAAATATGTCCCTGCCATCCATTGCCGTCCCTCCTTTGCCTCCGCAAAGATCCTGCAAGCCCACTATGCTTCCCTGCCAGGTCGCCTCCGTGTGAGCATCAGAGGAGTTTCACATTTTTAAATGTCATCTGCTACTCACAAAAATGCTATATTTAAAATCAGTCTTAAATAGATGCTTGCTGATAATTCTTGGCAAGTCTTAAGACTTTCAAATAACTATTTGTGCAGAAAATCTAATGAGAGAAAAAGAAGGTGGCAAATGAATGAGCATTTTTTGGATAGTTTTCATTCTGTGTTGCTGTTTTTTCATTGATGCAGAAATAACAAAGCATTTCACAAAAATGTTGATTTCAGAGACATCGATGATGAAAAGGACCCCTACGATGACATCGGCAGTTTTGATAAAAACGGTAAAACAAATAAATAATTAGAAATAATTGATGAAAATGTAGTTTGTTTTTAAATCTCTTCTTCTAACTCTGAATTTGTCTAATTTTCACACTTTTCAGAGTCCTGCAGTGACAACAGTTTACAGTGTGTGGATGAGGTAAATGCAGAAATAAAATACCATAAACATGGCATCAGAAAATACAGGCGGCTGAGCGCCAGTCGAATTTATAATAAGTCATATCATTATTTAACATCTGATGTTGTTTCTTTGTGCAACACAAGTTCAGATCCAGTCTTTTTTTTGCAGGAAGATGTGTATGAACTCATCGATGAGTAAGTATCAATAAAGGTTCTGCTTTTATGCTGCTGTTTTCAAGAATCCTACAGCTTAGTCCTTTAGCGCTGCTACAGAAAGCTTAAAGGATTTTATTTCCAGTGAAAATGGGTGGGCAAATTCAGAAAAGGGTTGTAAAAATGTGTAAGTCAGCTTTCGCTCCATCCAGAATTATATACTTTATATTTTAAGCTGCGTTTAAACAGCCAGACTAAACCCTGAAAGATTGTGTGGAGAGCTCCATGACCATTTTCATTCCTTTTAAGAGAGGGGGAAACAAATCCAAAGAAGCATCAGGACCAGCAGAGGGGACGGTCTCTGGAGCATCACATGAAAATGAACGAGTTAAGGAGAAACTTCCAGGTAAAATGTGGAATATCAGTTTAGCACAACATAATGGTAGATCCCTCAGTGTGCTCCCTTGTCCCCACCCAAAATCAGACTGGATGCAGCAGTTTGCATGCCTCAGGCATGAAAGGATTTATTTAAATACACATCCAAATGGTTGTGTCTGTTTTTAGCTGCAAGGCGAGATTGAAGTACTTCAATCAACCAGAGCTCGCCATGACTGGATTGGAGGATCAAAACTGGACCTCAGCGTTCGACAGGGAGAAATTCTGGAGATTCTTCGAGTGACTAACAACCCTGAGGGCAAATGGCTTGCTCGCAACTTGAATGGAAACTGTGAGTTTTTAACATATTTGGTGTGTCTTTGAGTTTTGTTTCAGATTTTTGCGGATAAAATAACATTTTTTTGAAGTATCTTTCTTGTGTTTTATTGTAATTTTAATCGGGCCAAAGATGACAAAAGGCAAGACTCATGTAAACCTTAGAAACTATATATGTACATTCTCTAAAGAGAATGTTGGTCTTTAAATAGAAAGCCTAAAACAGTGAACCATTGCGGCAGCAGATGCTGATCTCTCATAGATCGGAAAGCCCTTTGACTCTCAGCTGCCGCCGCAGCTCAGATCATTTTAGTTGAGACGTCTTTTAATGAACATGAACAAAATGCAAACATAAATACCACAATACAGAGCAAATGAGCTTTTGTTTCTGCATGGATACATTTTTAATGTTCGCTCAGGGTGCGACACCTTTTACTATTTATTTGCAATTTGGCTTGTCCCTTCAGGTGCAGCCAAAAGCACTTCCATGTAACTCTCTCCTTTGCATCCTCCTCAATTACACCAACCACCCTCATATCCTCCTTCTCTAAATACATCCTCCTCCTCTTTGGTCTTCTTCCTACCTTTCCTGGTATCTCCACCCTTAGCCATTTTTTTTTACCATCAACGCATCAGTCTCATCTTTCATTGTGTCCAACTCCAAACCATCTCAATCTGCTTTCTTGCACTAATCTCCAGCTCTGTCTCCACTGCTTTCTGCTGATTACCTGGACCAGGTGTGCTGATTCAACCAGAAACTGAAGACATCTGATTAAGCTAATAACCAACTAGCAGTGCTTGGAGATCTGGAAAAAAGTCAGGGTGATCGATCGGGAGGACCAGGAATTAGTAGCCCTGCAGTCTAAACCAACAACATGACTGCCTCCACCACACTCTTTTACACCTTTCCTTTCGTTTTTGATGACACTTTTTGTTACACATCACACCCAAAACCTTCCTCCAGCCAACTTCCTTCCACACGCCTCTCCAACTCTTTCCCACACTCTCTGTTGCTCTTGACTGTTGCCTCTAAGTAAAGTCGTCCACCTCTTTTACCTCTGCTCCCTCTAACCTCTCTGTTCCACTTAAGTTCCTCTCGTTACACACACTCTGTCTTGCTGCAGCTGACCTTCATTCCTCTCCTTTTTTAAAGCAAACCTCCACCTCTCTATGCTCCTCCACCTGCTCCCTGCTCTCACAACAGATCACAATGTCGTCTGCAAATATCATGGTCTGCAGAGATTCCTGTCTAACCTCATCTGTCAGTCTGTCCATCGCCATGGTAAACAAGGAGGAGCTCAAAGCTGATCTTTGGTGTAGCACATGTCACTACTGTATTCCAGCTCTCATACATGCTCTGAACAAATCCAAAGTACTTTTCTGTCACTCATACAAACCACAGCTCCTCTCTGTTTCCTGTCACAGACTTTTTTATAAATCTATCACAATCCAACTTCTTCTGACTTTCTCTGTTCTTCTCCAGAAGCATCAGCAAAGCAAATATTGCATCTGTTAGAGGAATGACAACGAAAGAGAACTCAAAACACATTTTCTAACTTCCAAAACTAAAAGAATTTAGGTGCATACATTTTTAAAAAACGTACAACTACAACAGTGGTATAATGTAGTTTACTTTTCTTTCAGGTCTTTTTTTCTTCAGTATTTACCCTTTAGAATAAAAAAAGGATGGTCTTTTAATGAGTGCTAACAGACATGCTAAAGCTACAATGGCTCATTTTAACCCTTCTTTTTTTTACAGATGGATACATCAGCAACACATGTGTGGACTTTAACTTAAAAAAACTGGATCCATTAGGTTTACCCCCACCACCCCCAGACCCAGACTGGTGAAGTAGAGCTATTAATCCCATAAATCAAGAATTACAGGCTACCTTTAAATGTCTTTGGCTCAAACTAACATGTTTTTTTTTTGTTTCTTCTCATCTGCAGCCAAAGTCAAGATGATGGTGAGTGATTAAAAAAAAAGAACATTAAAGACTAAAACAAGTCATACTAAGTATTTTTGTTTAGTATAATATTTGTCACATGCTGTTATATGCTTTTTTAGGCAAAAGCTATTCTGGAGCAATGTTTTAAAGTAAAACAAAATAATTCCAACTACAATAATAATTTACTTTCTGTTTTGTTTTATATTATATCAAATGTATTATATATTCTGGCAATGTATTATTAAATGTCTGTTTAAAATATAATGTTTGATCTGCAGATGATTATGATGACGTTCAGCCGATGGCTGACGAGTTCCCCCCACCACCACCACTTGAAATAAGGTACATCTTAAATTAGAACAAAAATGACCTTTTTAGAAATACTCAATTTTACATTTGAGCTAAATTCAATCAAAGTTTGGGGTGAAATCACTGACATGGTTCTCCTCATCTCCAAATGCAGACGCAGGAGCTGAGGTCTTGGTTTTTCTCTCCCTCGCCCTCATTTCACTGCATTTAGCAAATTCTTTGTTGTGGAAAAAAAAGCAGTCATTTCAAGATTTTACTTTTAAGCTGAAGTTTTGCTGCTTTAGTGCATGCACATAAAATTCTTTTGTGACAATTGCTTTTGCACTGGTGCACAATTTCTTGCAGCAAAGAACACCAACATGGCCCCCATAATTCACACCTTGGTTGAGTCAACAAGTGTTCCCCCTGAAATAGATCTTTCATGTTGATAGTTAAATATTTTTACTTGTTTGCCCTTTTTGAGGAAAAGCACATTATTTAAACTGCTTTTTGGTGACCGGATCTGCACAAATATAAAGCTACTCAAATAAATGTTTGCAAAGCTCTGGCTTTAAGGAAAATCATAAATATTTCTCTAGAGTTCAGTTTTTCTGCAACATTTTATGTGTTTTTCCCCAGAAAAAATCCTGTTAGACTAATAAAAGAACATGGCATTGTGATGTGACATTGGCACCCTTTAAAGTTAGTTTTGTTTGCTAAAATGTATGTCTTCTTTGATTCAATCGTGCTCTTTTTTCAGGTTTCCCTCTGCTTCCTCTTCTGTTAGTTGATACACCATTTAAGATAGACTCATCTGTTTATCCCCTTTTTTCCCCTTTGTTTCATGTTACTAATAAGTTTTTTACTGTTTATGTTTAGCTATTCCAGTAAGGTTTTTATTTTTTTAAGTTTTACATAAAGACACAAGGCTCAAATACATAGTATTTTCTAAGCTGGTGTGGAACTGTTGTCCATCTATGGTCCAATAAGAATCCATCACCTGACAAAATTCACGTAAAGATTTATATATTTTTCAATTTATGAAGAAATCTCATATACTAGACTGAAAATTGGAATACTATTAATAAATTCTGAAAATTTTTGATGAAATGATGCCCATTTAGAGATTATACTGCATCATGTTTTGTCAACTAAATGTGTTTGTACAATAAATGTCTAATAACTATGTTTGTTTTCAGCATAGATCCAAAAGTGGAAAAAGAGATAAGGAAAAAGTTTAAGGTAAATCATCAGTGCACCGTCAAACCAGCACTCCACTGGTAGAGGAAAAAAGTTTAAATGTCTGTCTGTTTGTGTTCTCTTTATGAACCCACATTTTATTTCATCAATTAAAATTTGAGAAACGAAAAGGTTCCCGTGGCTGAACCTTGAGGAACTTTGACAACAATTGACAACTAACTACAGTGACTGTGAATTTTAGTATGACGGGCCGCTTCAAGCTCAGCACGTCATGATGGTGGATCCCAACTGCATCATAAAGAAACCAGGAGCCAAAGATCTGCTCGTGACTCAGGGGGACATTGTGCACGTCATCGACACCACCAACAGTAAAAAGTATCTCTGTCGGAACAGCTTTGGAAAATGTAAGTGAAAAATGTGGATTCCTCTCTGGTATTATGTTGTTGCATGTGTTAGTATTGGCTGATAGGATGACTTGCTTCAGAAAATGGAAGTGAAACTGAGCTCGGCACGTAAGAAGGAAATTATACGTTCCGGTACAAATTGCTTTTTGTGTGTGAAGTGTGTTACATCCATGATGGAAATCTCACATTTTATGAGTTTATGTTTCTCTCCACATTTTCGGTGGATGCTGTCCTGTGATTTTTATCAAGGAAAAACTGTATCTTGGCTCAAAAAATGTTTAGAAACTACTACTTTTCAGCTCTAGTGAGCATGTGTGAACTTTAGCATCAGTTTTCTGTTTTTCTGCAATCTGCATTATTTTGTATCTGTTTTAAGAGTCAGCAAATTGTGCATTCAGAAGTTAAAGTCCCATTAGCTGCATACCTGGGGTAGTGGTAAGCTGCAGACACAGCTGGGCTTGGGAACCATTTGATGTGTAAACCCCCCCAATCCAACCCCTTAATGCTTAATGTCAAGCAGGAAGGCATTGGGTCCCCGGTATGACTCAGCCAGGATTTAAACTCACGACCTTCCACTCTCAGGGCAGAATGGATGTTGGAGTAAATATTGCCTTTTTGTCATCTTCATCCACTCTTCTATCCATTATACTATGTAATCAATTGAGCATCTTCATCCAAACAACTCATCCATCCATTTTCCAAACCCACTTAATTCCTTTCAGGGTCATGGGGTTGCTGGAACCTATCCCAGCCACTGTTGGGGAAGGAGGGTACACCCTGGATTTAATATTTTCAGTTCATGTATTCTCAGTAAACTTTAGATTCAAAAGACCAAAAAGACCTTCATATGGACTGAGTTGTTACCATGTGTTTGGTAGAATAGCTTTCTCTGTACATTCATTTAGTTTGACCCAAGGAAGCGTCTATGATAAAGCAGCAACTTCTAAACAGCTAATTTGGAAGCTTTAAGGTATCACACATCACATTGAGGAATCACATGTTCTTAGATAACAACGCACGTGATGCATTAAATTGAAAATAATGGGTACAACAAACAATAAGTTATCATTTTTTTCTCTCTTGTTTCACAGACGGTTATGTGCCAGCAGCTCTTCTGCTTCAAATGTAAGTGAACCCCTCACTCTTTCCTGTCACTCAGCCTCTGTTTTGACAAAAACTCCCTGTTGTCGTAAAAACTGAGCTTTTGAAATATAAAAGATTTACAGGAAAAAAACATCAAAAGGAGAGAATTTATATATATTAATAATTTAATTATTTATACTAATAAAAAAAACACTAGCTATTACTTCATTTTCTAGATAACAATACATTTAAAAAGCTTGTAATTTTTTTGTACTGAGCTTCCCTTCACCTATTTAACTGTCTTTCTTCTCAGGGAAGGAGATATTTATGACGATGTAGAATATCCAGATGGTACGTAAACATTATTTTTTCTACAAAAATTAAAACATGAAACAACACCAAAGCAGTTAAATTAAGAAAAAATGATATGTATGTTTGCTACACATCTTTTTCTATTTGTGTTTTTTGTTACAGAGGTCTATGACAATGATGATCCAAACTGAGGCAACTAAAAGATGTCAGACTAAACAACCACACTCTTGCACAGAAACTAACTATCTTTAAATTAAAAAGCTGTATGAGAATTAAACCTGGGCTAGAAAAAAAAAGAATGAAAATGAGGGAAAAAGGAAACAAGTCTCCCTGGAGACCAGCTGTAAACCTCTGAAAAATCTGTCTTTATTTTTGATTAATTTTTTGTTGATTTCTTTTAGCTTTAAGATTCAAACTATGTGGTCATGTAAATACAAAAACTCAAACTATTCACAGTCACTGTACAGTTGTGATTTGAGAAAGCACACCCTATAATAGTTCTAAGCTTTTTTAAGTGGCATGTTAAAAATGTGTTTGTTCATTGAAGCGAAAACCAGCTGTGATGTTTTGTTTATTTTTAAATTAAACTTAAATGTTACCTTATACTTATCAGTAAGACACCGGTATTATAAAATAATAATTTATTGTGTATTTAGTTTACTTTTAAAGTTCTACTGGTTTTGGTCATAAATGATCCACTTGGTTCAGACACTTTCAAGATTAGAACTGAAAAAAAGTGAACTTTTTTATCACACACACATTAATCAAACTGAGACCAGAAAAATGCAATAAAAAAGCATTTACCCACATGAGAATAACAAACTGTTCAATCCATTGTTGATCAAACTGCATGCATAGAAAATGAATACACTATTGAAGCTTTTTGTATTTCTCTGTACTCGAGACACATTAAATAAATCGATTTTGCTCTGTCTGTTTCTGCACTGAATTTGTATTTGTGAAAGAAAAAAATATACACAGAAATAAATTCAAGTTACATTTTTTATATATTTTGTGTAATAAGGACACTGTTCTTACTAAGTTCTATGACTTCATTTTAAAGTGTTTAGTTTGATTAAAACTTTATTTACAAAAAAACAAATTTACACTATTAGACATTTTTAAATATTAGTAATAATAATAATAATACAATATTTTAAGATGTTCTATATAGGTGCATTTCATTATTTTTAAGGTCACCTCACAGGTGTATTTTAAAAATAGACAAAGACCAAACATAAAAACCAATTTCAATGTGTTTAAGTTAATAAGGTGAAATTCCTCTTAAGTGTTGAAGGTAAGCCTAAAAAAGTTCTCGATTTGAACACGGTAAGGGTAGAGAGTGGATGTCGTGTGGTGGAGAGTTCCAGAAACGAAGAGTGGATCTGCTGATGGAGTGGAAAGGAGACACCGGAGGAGATCAGAGGGAAAGGAAGCTACGAGTTTGTAAAGAATTTTAAAAGTGACTAGAAGGATTTTAATCTCAATTAAGAGATGCAGGCAGTGTGGTTGCTGTGGAACAGGAGTTGTGATCGATTAAGAGGTTTGGGAAAGGATCTGGTCAGCAAAGCTGAAGTTTATGGATGGACTTATGTGGGAGATCTAAAAGAACAGAGTGTGAGAAGTCAATACAGGATGTGACTAATGCATGGACCAAAACAGCTGTGGTGTTTGGTGTAAGAAACTGTCAGACACAGTTATTTCAAAAGGCAGTTCGTGTCATATTATTTATGTGTGAGGGAAATAAGGTCTAAACCTGTAAAGACTTTAATAAAGTTCTGTTTTCATTTTTGGAGGATTTTAGTGGCTCCTATCTTTCCCTAAATGCAAAATAGGCTTTATTCACTGATGCTGTAACAAAGAGAAACAAACAGTTTAATGATTAGCAATAAGACTAAATGTAAATGAGTAGTTTTGAACACGGATGGTGGCATAAGCAGAACAGGAAGCTATGGAAGTGCACCATTTCCCTTTTTGATTCCAGCTGCTCTTTTTTCCATAAATTTGCTTCTTTATATCAGTGCATGTTAACCTTATCCAAAAGAAGTCTTTAGAATACATTTGTTGTAGATTGCGCCTTGCAACATTCGACAACTGCAAAAATAAAGGAATAAAGTGTATCCTTCTAGTCAAAGGCCTGTTAGATTCCTTGTTGCAATTTGATTACAGTTTAAGAAGTAGGTTTGTGGTCCTCTTAAGAAAAAAAGAAAAAAAACACTCCAAAAATCTCATTTCCATTTTAAAGTATTTAGTTTATTTTTTCGTTTTTTAAGAATGGCACATTTACAATATAATGCATATATATTTACTTACAGCACAGGTGCCCGGAAATGGAAAAAAAAAGACAAAAAGCCCTATATTGTCACATCTATCCCTTAAAATACAGGTGTACAGTTCAAAAATGAACAGATACTGACGATAGTGTGGCTGTTGAATTTATCTGAAGGGATGGTTCTGTAGTCACAAGGAAGATAAACTAGATGTTGTTTGACCATGAAACTGTGGAAGATTCATAGTTTTCTTTAAAAAAGAAACAAACCAATGAATATTTAGCAAATGTGGAAAAGTTACGACTGAAGAAGAAAAAGCAAAGAATAACAACCTCTGTGTGAGAAAGATAAATAAAATAATGAAATATACAGAGAGAAGAAGAATTACAATTACTGTCCTGAAAAAAAAGAAAAACTTAAATCATTGGAGAAAATCGGAACAGAAGAGACTGGTCAATGAGTTCATAGGGTCCGTCTTGAAAAATGCCCAGTGAAGGGTTGCATGTTTAGTCATGATCCAAAGAGTCTGTAGAATAAAAGAGCAAAGTTCAGTTCACAGCATGTTACAGTCATGTCTGCAGGACAGTTATTAAAATTCTAAATACTGGATAAGTAAAAAAATTGAGGCTGTGTTGTTGAAAATATCCAAAATCGTGTTTTTTTTCCCCCCATGTCTGATGTGAAAGCCGGGTTAGGTTTGTGTTCCTCCAACCTTGAGAATTATCTTTTATTGCCAGAACCCTTTTGCCGAATAAATTATGCTTTTTTTAATATTAATAATACTGTATGCAACAAGAATTGTTAATTTAAAAAAAAAAAATATATATATATATATATAGATTCAAGATTCAAGATTCAAGATTCAAGAGGTTTTTATTGCCATATTCTGTGTAGCTACACAGAGTAGGAATTTGTTTCGGTGCAAATGTGCAACATAAAACAGAAGAACAGTAAGCAACAAAATTTTTACACAATGGACATAACAAAAAATATAAATAGAGTCAGTAGTGCAAGGAGTGTCAGAACAGTGCAGACTGAGAATGTTCAAGGTGCAGGTAGTGGGCTGGTGACTGGTTGGACATTGACGTGAAATTTAGGGGGGGGTTACAGGGCGTTTAAGAGTCTGACTGCAGAGGGAAAGAAACTGTTCTTGTGTCTGGAGGTTCTGGTCCTGATGGACCTTAGCCTCCTGCCTGAAGGGAGTAGTTTCAGTAGGGAATGTCCAGGGTGGGAAGGGTCGGCAGCTATCCGGCCTGCACGTCCCCGGGTTCTGGAGACATATAGTTCCTGGACAGATGGGAGGCTGCAGCCGATCACCTTCTCTGCTGAGCGCACAATACGCTGTAGTCTGTTAATGTCCCTGGTTGTGGCACTAGTGTACCACACGGTGATGGAGGAGGTGTGGATGGACTCAATGATGGCCGTGTAGAACTGCACCATCATCTGGGCCGGCAGCCCAGATATATATATATATATATATATATATATATATATATATATATATATATATATATATATATATATATATATATATATATATATATATATATATATATATATATATATATATATATATATATATATCGTGCAGTATGTTCTTTTTCTACCGAAAAAGGATTTTTTTTCTTATGTCCATTAGCTTATTTCACTAAATTTTTCTAAATTCTCTTCATTCTCAGCCATAATGGCTTAGTAATTACTCACAAAATCATGCAGAACATGATGAAGATGTTCCATAGAGCGATGAAGATCCGAAAGTATCGCAAGCTGAGCAGGAACTCTCTGATGTTGTCGCCTGAAAGCATGAGAACCACGTTTTTCATCAACAAAGAAATAAAACGGCAAGAACCTAAAATCTAATGTATCACTAAAGAACAAGGTTTTTAGAAGCTAAAATAGGACCAGGGGTGATAATAGTTTGCAAACCTATATGCAACAGAGGTGGTCAAATCTCCCTGTACAGAATCTTGAGCAGTTAACACAACAACACACTGCTTATCCTCTTATTTAATGTAAAGCTAATATAGTTAATAAAAAAAAAAAACTCCTAAGTGTAACAGTTCAACTTCAGCCTTATATTGCATTATTCAATTATGCAACACAGCCCCTAGTTCTAATTTATATTATACATGAGGTAAATTGACCTTAAAATTAGATGTGACTTCTGTTTTCTGTTTGAGTCATCACTCTCACCTGTTCTTGGTTCTCTGGGTACATCTCCAAAACCCTGCGAGTGCGACTCCTTCTCCTTCCTCTTTCTGAAACACATCTACTATTAATTCCCTGTAACTTAAATTCAACAAACATCAACATTCAATGCCGCTGATACTTACAGCTTGAAGTTCAGCACCGCCGCTGAATTCAGCAACAGAGTCCTGCGGAGCAAAGACCGTGTTTATTTACAGGTAAATGTGGTTGTTGTTCAGTGGCTAAGGCTAGCTGCTGAGCTGGCATTAGCATTGTGTTAGCTAGTTTTCAATACGACACACTAAAACCTTACAACATAAACGCTTCGCCAAAACACACAGACATACATCTCATAAAAATATTTTACTTTATGAAACTGACAAAATAATAAGCACATTACCCAAATATTAAGAGATCTCCGAGCATTTTGCTCTCATCACAGAAACCAACAACTTCCGCCTTACTTGACGCATCCGCTGATGTGACCAATAGAAATTTAGATGATGATTATAGACTAAATATCCTGAATTTTGATCGTAAGGTACAACGTGCTTTTTATACTCTCTACTAGTTAACCAATTTCTGTCTATATTGATATTATTATGAGTGTTTATAAAGTAAAACAAATGATTTTAATTTTCAATTTAGAAGAGATAACATGACGCAGTAAAGTTGCTAGAAATTGTGCCTTAGAGACGTACTCAGGGAAAACTTGAACACATTTCGAACCACCTCTGATCACATGAAGCGGATTAAATGTAACATTTCCTTCAAATCTTCAATTAAGGTGTAGTGGGATTCAGTTTTGAAATACCAGAAAACGTTAACATAAAAACACATAGATTTCTTTCCTAGAATGACTTTTGAAATATATTTTTAGATTTGGACAATGGTGCCATCGCGTGGAGACATGTCCACATCACAGTCCATTAAAACAAATACGCAATAAGTGCAATGAATAGATAAAAAAATAATTCAAATATGTTGGGAAACGTTTTAAACAAATACGAGGATAAGATGTGGCACCGTGCATTTCAGAATGTAAACACCTAATAATGAGATTACAATGTATCATTAAAATGTAGGTCAGTTAGACGCAGGATCCGGATTATTTGATGTTACCAGAGTGTGCGTAAATCCTTGCCCGTAGGCGTTCATGTCTACACCCGGAAAAGCGTCTAATGCCCCATCAGGAAAAAGCTTTCTATTTTCCTAGTCAAATTTGAAAGAGCCGCAGCTTTGTGGAGCATCGCTGTGCAGCTGATCGGCGCGAGCAAGAGGATCGTGATGCTGCTGCTGCTGCTACTGCTGAGGCTGTGGGCATGAGTGGTATTAATAGGAGGTCTTGAGTGTCACAGGCTTTCACAGCCGAGACAAATCTAGACCGGGGGGCTTGGTGGAGAGTCGGTGGACACCGGTTAACTTAGGGGGGCTTTCATTCCAGACTGAGCAGTTGGAATAAAGCGAAAAACAACAGGGATCCGCTGCTCATCGGGCTGGCACGATGGAAAACGTACTGGCAGTTCTTAATGTGGGCGATTTTGCCCAGGCTTTCTCTAAAATGGGAATGTTCCCCGTCTTTGATCTTGCGTATTACATAGTGTCCATCCTCTACCTCAAATATGAGCCAGGTGAGTGTTTGACTCCTGTATGAGTGCTGCTCATCACATAGATACAATGACTGACTTCATTCTTAAATGACTACGATTACCTAGAATTTAGTGCATCTAGCATGCAACAGATCACAGTTATAAAGTAACACCAAATAAAAAACAGGTTTCTGACATTTCAGTTATTAAAAAAAAGCATTTGTTCGACATACAATAAAGGAATCTGACTTACTTCTTTCATTGCAGCAAATATTTTAGTACACGTCCTGTGTTTTTGTATTGCCTTGTTGGACCTATAAAGTATGACCTGTTACATAAACTCTAACAGCTCTGCCCTTGTTTCTGCTGCACCCTGACATCCATTGGATTGAAAAAGAATTTGAGTTTTTGAAAAATTTCAAATTTGCCACGATACTTTCAATTATTTCAAACCTAGAGCAGCAAAGCCTAAGGGAGGGTGAAACTTTAGACAAGGCCTGTGCATGCCAGAGATAAATAGAAAGGACTGAAATAGAGAGTCAATGAGCCTCTGAAGCCTCTGATGCAATTTTTGGAGCTGCAGTGTGGTGTCTTCAAACACTTAATAAAATGAGCTGCTTCACAAGTGTTGTACATTTAAACATAGCAGATTTTTAAAATATTATTAAAAAAAGAAGTTTCATTGTATATCACACCTTTACAGTGCTTTTCCTGAGGAGATTTGCATATTTGTGATTGGAGAGAATAAGGGAAGCTGCTCCCTTTGCTGATTAACAAAAGGTTTTTTTGAAAGCTTTTGCTACTGCAATTAAAATACAAACATAATTCATGTGCTCTGGTTGTAATAAAAAGTATTTATAATGATGTTCCAGTATAGTGTGCGGAGTTGTTTTAACTGTGTTTGTTTAAAGTTTTGAACTCTTTTCAGATTAACAAAATTCAAAATATATGCAAAGACATTTCTTCTTTTGATTATATTCCTCATGTTTTGCACTTTTTTTAACTTATGGATTACCCTGGTCTCCTTACCCAATACTTTAAATTTGACTTTCAAATGTTCTGCAGAGCTTAAACTCTCAGCTCTCCGTGTTTATCAGGACGGTGAGCTGTAGTTCATGTTGCTGAACTACAAGAAAAAAGGTTTGTGTCAAAGGTCACCACAGCCCAACAGTTGTGAGGCAGGATGAGCGATTTAGCTGAATGTATTTATAGGCAGAGCAGCATTTCTCATGATCGAATTGCTGTGACGGCGAGCAGCCGTCGCACCAGCAGGCCCTCGCACACCTGTTGTTTAAGACTGCTCACTTTACAGCATGTCTCTAACAATGTTGAAGAGTCGTTAGGTATATAATTACTACCTTTTAAGCTTTGCTACAAAATTCTGCAGCATTGTACAAAGTTTGACATAAATAAATTGAACAGTTATAAGTTAACTTAAACTATTGCAGGTTTGCTCTACATATCTTCTAAGACCAGAGTTTTAACAGATTTTTTTTTATTAATTCCAGGAATTTTCTATCTAACAATAGGAAAGAAAAATAAGACGGAATTAACTAAAAGTCTTAAAAATAGTAATGCTAAAGTGATAAAAGTGGAAAACAAAACCATAAAAAGCAGTGAGAGTGACTGGATGCCACAAAGATACCCAAAAAGAAAGATGATCCATCAATTCCTCCATACATTTTCTCCATACATTTTCTCTATATTTTGAAGCCAGTCAGCCACAAAAGTACACAAATACACCTGCAGTCCTTTCAAACTATTTACAAAGGTTAGAGTCACAAAATAACCTGAATAACATGTTTTTGGAAAACATAAAAATTACACATAACGATTCAGTAAATTTTGCATTTCTATTTAACTTGAAAAACGTTTTTTGGAAATATAGTGTTAAGATAAGTCCAGTAGTTTATATTCCATCCTATTGCATGAAATATCTAGCTTAGAGCACAAGTCTGCAACCTTTAATCTTAAAAAAGCCATTTGGGTCAGTTTTTTGCTGACCAAAACCCAGCAAGAGCCACAAAGTCCCACTTCACTTTTTAGAAAAATACACTTTAAATATGTTTTGGTTCCATTAGGCCTTTATTGCTCAAATGTAGCTCTAATTACAAATATTGAACCAAAACAGTGTTTATATTTCTATGTATGGCAATTTAACATATTCTACTTTTGATAGCAGCACTTACAAGTTTTTTTCAAAATAAAATACAACCTGTGTCAAAAAGCTGAGGCATTTTTATTTGAATTAAAAAATGCAAGAAATCCAAGTCAAGCATGACATTTTCTATCAATATCACCTTGGTGTGTCGTCATGCTTTTGCTGCTTTTACTATCAGATATAAACCGGACAACTTCGGTGTATAATCCAGATAAAATGTCAATACATGTAAATCCAATTAAATACTTCAAGAAACGTTGCCTCTGAACAACAACGAGACACTACTGTGAAGCAGAAGACAAGAATGAGCTTATTCTAATAATAAACCACTCTGACAGGAGATAAAACATTTTACCATCACAATGCTCAGTTATCTAAGATGTTAAACGTCAAAGCAGAAATGACAAAAGTTAATTAAAGTAATTCTAACTACAACCCCCCTTTCTTTTCACAGCCAAAGAGTCACAATGGAGGGATAAAAGAACCACACGTGGCTCCACAGCCTCATATTGCAGACCACTGGCTTAGAAAAATAACAGTTTTTCAGATTTCAAATACAGTTTTTGCATTCTAGAGTTGATCGGGTCAGATTATAGTTACTAAGTGTCAATTTACATATTATAATCATTTAAAGTAAGAATGTGTTGGTGATGACAAAGAATGCTGGCAGGGTGGGACCTGAACAGCTTCACAGGGTTGAGACAAAGATATCGCTCATAGACACATGCTGCTCGTACTGATAACAAACTTTCAAACTGTGAAATGTTTTTTACGTTTTTTGCAAAACAAAGAAATCCTCTAATCATTTGGTATTTATGTAGGAATAAAACAGATTAAAATACATAAATTATGTATAGATACACACAATATTATTATATCTAAAAGCTGGGATTTACTTTTGGAGAAAAGTATTTCTTTTAAAATTACTATTAAGGGTCTTCACAGTTATTTTCCTTAAAATATTTTTCCTATTTCCATTTAAAGACTGTATTAGAAACTCTTTAATCTTTTATTGTACACGTGCCTACATTCAGTGTATTGTGACAGCCCCTTGTGTGTTGCAGGCTCAGTTGAGGTTTCTCGCCGAAGTCCTGTGGCCTCCTGGCTCTGTGCCATGCTGTATTGCTTTGGTAGTTACATCCTGGCAGACATCTTGCTTGGAAGCAGCCCCATTGACTATTTCCAACACAACAGCCACATCCTGCTGGCCTCAGCTGTCTGGTGAGAAAAAAAACTGGAGAAAGTTTCATTTTCACTCACACGAAGAGCTTTCATCAAGCATTGAAGCCTGAGCAGGAGACTAGTTCTTCGTATAGATTTGTGGGTTAGTCAGTCTTGGAAAACTAGCTATCTTGGGTGCTAATCTGAATTTGACTTCCAGTATTTCAGAAGTTAAACTTTATTTTAAACCATCTCAATTTGCTCTAAACGTAGCTTTTGCCTACAGGCAGATGAAACATGGTGGCGGTCCTTAAAGCAGTACAACCAACAAATGAGATACTTTACATTAATATCATTACCTTCATTACTTTCATATCAGTCTAATCCAATCTATTTTATCCACCTTACACAAAGTAACCTTATGCCTTAAAAAATTCAAATGAAAAAACAAACAAACTGCAAGATGCACAAAAATGTAAGAATCCCTATAAAGATTATAATCCATTCATTTTCCAAACACACTTGATCCCTTTTGGGGTCACGGGCTGCTGGAGCGTGTCCTAGTGGCTGTTGAGCAAAGGCAGGACACACCCTGGACAGGGTCCCAGTCCATCACAGGGCCACACTATCACAGACACATATACATACTTTGGGAGTGTGTGAGCAAGCCAGCGCACCCAGCACACATCCATGAGGAAAACATGCAACAAAATGTCATAAAATGGGCGGCACCCAACGGAGCGAAAGACGGTGCCTCAGAGATCGAGTTGTCTTACTTCTGGGTAGGAAAATGAGCTGCGAAAATAACTCATATTTAATTAAATATCATTCTTTAGTGTGCCAAAGGTAATATATTATCATATACATGGATATTTTGTACTATAAAAGGTGTAAGAATAACATAACTACAATATTACTACTGTCACCATCCCTAAAGATGATTTGAAATCCGGCAAAAATTAGTCATGAACACATCTCTGTTGTACGCGTTCAAAAATACACTATAAAAACACATGTGGATGGTGCTGCCATGAAATCCTTTAGGGTTATCCATTATGTTTAAAATGCATTTAGAGCTGTGCTGATGTCCAGTTCAGTTTTGTTAAACTCTCCATGCTAGTGGGTGATTCACTGTTTCTCAAAAACTGCAGCTGGAACTTTTATAATTAAAGTTTGATCTAAACACCGAAATCTGAATACTTCTCTAGAGTTAATTTTGTATTTAGCTTCACACTCAGCTGCCTGAACGACATTCATATTTAACCTCAATTAATTTCACATATTAGCTTTCTGCTAATTAAAAAAAAGTTGTCTAGTTATATTATATATAGCATATATACTTTACTATCGTAATATGCACTTACCAGTAGTTTTTAAATCAGAATAACCAAAAGATTTTTCTTAAGATGAGAAAATTGTCCGAACCTATACTTAATAAATTGTAAAGATTGTATATTTTTTAAAGATTTTATCCAAAGGAATGTGTTTTTTTTTATTTGTTTCCCTCTTCATTAAAGACACACTGATGAAAATTGTCTATTGATGTTTTTAACATGTTCTTATGGTATTTTTTCTCATGATGGACATACAGTATATAGAAAGAAATAAGCTCAAAATAGCATTTCTAAGTATTCATACATCTTTGTTTTCCTCGTTTAAGCTGACATCTGGCTCAAAGCTTTACAGCTGGATAGCTCCGATACTGCTTGCCATTTTTTGTTACACCACTAATGCAATGTGGGGGTTGTGAGGGGTTGTAAGCTAGGGGGAGAGAGTGTAAATAGATGGATGATGGGAAGTGTGAGTAGGCTTGGTCTATTCCAACGTCCACAACTCAGAGGTGAATTTCTGCAGACACCATGTCCTAGAAAACGACATAGATTTTTTTGATTTTGGCTAAAAACTGCATAATTATAATTAAAAGACTACTGGTTACGCTTTTAGGATAAATCAAAAGATAATCGAGGTGGGTATTGGATAAAAGTTTGAAAACGCTGGGGTTACAAAATGTAATGTGAACAAGCCTTTAATACGTATCTTTGAAATGAACAGACATTTAAGGAGGATTTTGACTTCCCGATCCTTCTGCCTTTCTGTCATACACCCACAGGTACCTCATTTTTTATTGCCCGTTGAACCTCTTCTATAAATGTGTGGCTTTCCTTCCTGTCAAACTGGTGTTGGTTGCCCTGAAGGAGGTTGTTCGGACTCGCAAAATTGCAGCAGGTGTTCACCACGCCCACCACGCCTACCATCACGGCTTCTTCATCATGGTGATTGTTGGATACGTCAAAGGTTGGTGATAGAACATATGAGGAACTGTGTCCTGTGACAGTCTGTCCACTTTGTCTTTCTCATGCTTTTTTAGAGCTGAATTTGGGTGCAAAGCCTTGAGTGGTTTGTTGTCCCAGCTATAACAGAGGGGCCCACTGCAGGACAAGAGTGATGACAAGAAACTGTTCTTTTTCTGTCCTCATTTTCTCCCTTCTATTTTTATCCTTCAGGATCTGGGGTGGCTCTTATTTCCAATTTTGAGCAGCTGCTGCGTGGTGTTTGGAGGCCTGAGACCAATGAGATCCTCAACATGTCATTGTAGGTGCATGAAAATAGCAGATCGCTGATTCCTGGCATGGGGCATTGCTTTAAGAGAACAGTCTGTTTTTATCAAATATCTTTGATGAAAACACATGTTTATGACTTTAATAAAAGAAAATGTGCAGAAATTACCACCTTATCCAGAGATATCTTCATTTTCAAATGATACTTTAAAAACATAAAGCTTTTAGTTCAGGTTTCAAATAAAACCAAAACTTATGTAAAAACTTAAAGTTTTCCCTCCGATTTATCAAGTTTCACTGACAAATTACAATTGGTTTTCACAGCCCCACCAAAGCCAGCTTGTATGGAGCCATCCTCTTCACCATGCAGGAGGCTCACTGGCTTCCAGTGTCCAAGAGCACCCTCATCCTTGTCTTCACCCTTTTCATGGCTACCATCAAGGTAAAAATCCGTCTTTGAATTGCTCTGTGTGGGAAAGTGTGTCATAGATGGGGGGAGATTTTAAGATCAAATGCTAACAGAACAAAAGTCAGGATGGAAGTATGTAACATCCATCTAAAGAAATTAACTTGCTTATAATAAGTGCAATATATATTTTAAAATCATTTCTGTCCTATCATTGTATGTCCGGATTACATGTCTGCCTCTAGAGTGTTTGCACCTTCATACGAGTCACTTTGGATTTTAATGCATTTTTAATTGTTGCATCGCTTTGGCTACCAGAGACTGGCACACTGCCAGGCTGTGCTTAAACAAAACATGTCACTATATTTTTAGCAGAACAAAAACACGCTGGATTCAGTTTATCCTTTTAGTATTTAGCATGTTATGTGGAGCCATGGGATGTCAAAAAACAGAATGTTGCTTTCTTAGTGTTCATGTTCACAATGTGGTGTGTGTTTATACATCAGCTAAAACTTTTAGTCCTTAAAGTTTTATTTCCACTGAAGGCAAGATATTTGTTAAGAGTGTGGAAACAGAAAATACTTGACAAATCAAAGCCCCACTAAAAGGAAAAAATCAACTAGCAGAAAGGGGATTTGTTAAAGGATAAAGTGTAAATGAGCATCGAACTTGACTACTTTGAAAAAAGAACTTTTGTTCTGTAGGGAAAAAAGAACAATGAACCAACATAGATTGAGTATTTTGCACGATTCATGTTTTCTTTACAGCGAAGGTGTTAATGGTTTTTGTTCCTATTTTCATGCTATTGAGAAGTATGTGTGAAGTATTAGGGCATGAGATGTCTTGATCTGAAGATCAAGGACACATTCTTTTAGACCAAAATAATATATTAACCTTCAGAAGTCCAGGACTCCGGGTCCTTTTTGACCTTTTTTTCCCCCAAACTTACAATTTGCACATTGCATTAAATTATCTTTAAAACAATTTGTGGCAATGCCTGATAGCCATCTTTTTACGTCAACTCAGATTTTTTCCCCCACACATATGTGTGAATACATTACACAATAATTCCACAATGAACCTGAAACTGGAAAAAAAAAAAATCACAAAAATTAAAATAAAAAACTTTTTATGTTTATTAACAAAGCTCAAACACAGAGAGACTAAATCGAAATGTATACTTTTACGAACAAAGCAAGACAAGGTGAAAACAATCTGAAAAATATACAGCCGATGAGTGCAGGGACTACTGAGGGTTAAATAAATCATTTTATTTGTGTTACAAAAAAATCTTCTTAGCCTTAATAACTAGTTTACATGAAAATTTGGGTTTAGCTTCAAATCCCTGAAAAGTTATCTGCTTTTAAATGTATCTCAGTGTCTTTGTCATTGTCTAATAATTTTCATTTTCTTGTGTCATCAAAGCTGACTTAAATATCGCCATCGTCTAAGCATCTGCATCTGTTTGTCCTCTCAGGTGGTGATGACGGCCCGTCATTCTCACGGTTCCCCCTTCACCCTCATTGAGTCATGGATTTGTCACCTGCTGTTCGGCTCTCCTCTGGCTGGCAGTGAGGAGGACCACCATCACGCTTCCTCTCCTGCCACCCCGTCTTCACCTCTCAAAACCAAGGAGGAGCTGAGCGAAGGCGCACGGAAGAGGAAAGCCAAGAAAGCAGAGTAGGAAGCTGTGCACAGGCGAAACTGCATCTGACTCGCCCTCATGCTGTTCGCAGGATGAGACCCATTCTTTTCTGATGAAAGGGCCCCTTTGATACTCTGTCAAAAAAACCCTTTCTATTGGAGCAACATGGTGCTTTCTGCATTTTAAAAAGCTGGAGGACTCTGAGGCAAACATTTCCTACTCTCAACCTGACCTGGACACTTGTAACCAGCATATTGATGTGTTGGTAAACATGTGTGCTCCATGCTGTGTGGTCATCCAAGTTCAGGAACCACACGATCGCCTTAGGAGGGCCTCTGTTCCACATCTGTACATGTGTTACCAGTTAAAGCCATTTTCTTTTACTCCATTTAAAAGCACAATTTAAGTTAAGAGAGAGATAAAAAAAATGCAACTTAATCAGAAATTAAGTAAAATGAAGCTTAATGAACAAATGAATGTTGGCTTTCTACACTGAGAAGAAAACTATTCCTATCTTTAAATAAAAAATTAAAGAAACATGGTGTCCTGGTGTTGTGTCTCATTTTTTGAGGATAATGACATATCATGAAGCATTAAATTGAAAACTTTGGCTTATTTTTAAACAATAACTAGCTGTTTTTCATTTTAGGAACTTATGAACAAAAAACAAATAAATTGTTTGTGAAGGATTTCAAACTTTGAAACAGTTTTCTGTTTATGGTGAAACACCTGCAGAACATCAATGAAACATAATATGTTGTAATTTTCTTTATGTGTTTTGTGAATTGATTTTGCGTTTTTATTCCAAATTATGTTTAAAAAAAGGATGATTAGCACTTTCATCAAAAACTCAAAGCTGTATTTGGAAAAAATTTAAAACATGTCTTTTTGAATTGGGTCACAACATAAAGTTTAATATCCTGCAAAATTTTCAAAAAACATATGTGACCATTTTTAAGTATCACTGTTTATTTTGATGTACATTGATGTCTTCACTTAACTTACTTTGTGCAGTTCAGCATATTTTTAGAACCGGAAACATAATGAAACAATAACATAAACATATTTTGTTGCTTTAAATAAATATGCACTAACAAGCCTTTATTGAGGAAATCTGTGAAAGATGACCAGCAACAAAAAAATCTCAGAATACCTGGAGATCACTTTCCAAAATTGAATCAGCACTGACAGGAAACTGTGGAATAGAGGTTACTATGAAGTCTATGAATCAAGGAAGGCCCTGCCTCACATTACCCTTCGAGAAAAATAAAATTAAAATAGATATGATAAAGTAAAAAAAAAATTGGGTATTTCCAGTGGTGTACTTTGTGTGTTTTATGTCATTCCAAAAATTTTCTTGAGTAAATTTTGCTAAAGGTGCTTATTTTTTTTATATTTTAGGATCCCAAGCTCAATATAACCTTCTTCAGCCCATTTAATATTGTTATCAATAATCGTTACATCATTACTTTCATTGATCGGAAATAGAGTTTTGTAAAGAAAATTCCAATCTTGCACACAATACTCTGCTGCACCTTTAGGAAGAGCTAGCAAGCCGACAGGTGCTTGTCATCATTATCAGACATTTTATTGTGTCCATAACCCTTGTGCTATCCTAGGCATTTTAACATTGGGAGTTGGGTCATCTAGACCCACTAGACAGTGCTCTGAACCTTTTTTCTTCAATGATTTGTGATCTTCACTGGCGTCCATGGATTTCATGAAATCCTCTCCACCTTTATCCACCTTTGTCATGGTAGGGAGAACACGTCAATGGTCATCTTGCCCCCATAGGATAGCATGAGGGTTAAGACTTTGAAAGACTAAAAGTTTAAACCACTACATATAAAATAAAATGAGAACTTCTACTCGTGGAGGGTAATAAATGTTATATACAAATGGAAGTAGGACCAGAATTTAGAGTACAGTAACTCAAACTTTAATAATTTAAAAACTAAAATAGTCCACTATTGGCTATTTTACCTCATCTTCTTTAGGAAAATATCGGGAAAGATTTAATTTTAAAAAGTCCCGTTTGACTTCAAAAACTTTTGAGAGGCACCATGCTGCAGACAAGAGCGAGCAGCTGCTTGCTTTCATTATTTTTTTTTCTCCATCTTCTGCTGTCGTGTTTTGCACTTACCGGCCGGCTGCTTAACAGAAAGGGAATACCCTTAGTACCGGAAGTGAAGCAAACACTTTACCTTGCAAAACATTGTTGTAATTTCTATTGTAGTAATACAGTAATACAATGTTGAAAAAGGCTTTTGTAGTAGTTTTTAATACTGGCAGGTAAGTCAAGACTGGCATGTGAGGCAAGACTGGCAGGTGAGACAAGACTATCAAGTGAGACAAGACTGGCAGGTGACCTTTTATATTTACTATAAAAGGTTTAGGAATGGCATTGTGTAGGCCTTTAAACTGTTTGGCATTGATTATGGCATACAGGATTGACTATAAATACAGGAAACAGAAATAACAATTATAATAAATGTTCTTTACCTTTGTCATAGTGATATTAAATTGTTATTAAACATCAAATATGCAGATCAACTTTGCCCTGTCATCTGTTAACACTATTAAAAAATGTTTTTTTTTGTCTAAATATCTAACAATATGAAGCAGGCGTTTGTCATGGACGCTGCCATTCTTATAAGGAAAATACTATCTTTTAAGATTTTCAAATTGTAGGCTTAAATCCAACTCTATAGAAGTCAATGCCTCAGCAGCTATTAACATCACTGGCTAAATATTATTGGATAATAGATCGTTGGGTAAATAATACTTAAAAGACAATTTTAGTAACTACTTGTTAGATTTCTTTTATAAGTTCAAGTGGGACCTACCACTTGCTATCTTGTCACAGAAAACTAAAGTTGTTGATGTGAAATGTGTTTTTAAGTAATTATTTTTTGTAGTTCTTATTTAAATAGTAATTTCTGCTATAGATTAGGTACCCCTGTATTTCCTGACCACAGAAACAAACTTCTTTGTCCTGGTATACTGTAATACACAGAGCTGAGGCAAATTGAAGAATGGATGCCACAAATCCACACAAGTCTCCCTGTAAGGAATGTAAGCAACATGTGTGGATGCCATTACTGACACACAGCCAAACAGAAATTCAGTTGCAGCAATTATTCAGTAATGCAATAACTATTTCTATTTATTTTATGTTTTCAATACAGTCCTTATGTCAAGAACGAATGCTCAGAAATGCATTCGATTAATGTTCCTGGTTATGTCCTAAAACAACAAAATGGTCTCTTTACTCTTAAATTTAAGCCTTGAATTTTGATTTGATCACCCTGAAGTCTGCTATACTGCTGCCAACTGACTGTAAATGAAAAAGAAGATTATAAGCTTTGGAAAGTTTGCACAACAGATATGCAATCTTACAACAATTACCTTCTAATGAAAGTTGTGTGTGTGCTGTGCATTTTTGAAAAATAGGATTGAGATGTAAAAGGAGGAGGGAGTCATGGTGGGGGTTTAACAACCAATGCAGGGGAAGGAATTGAATCACTGAGACCAAGTCTGCTGGAGGAGAACTGACACTGAGCTGAAAGAAGAACAGGAGACAGAGCTGCTGTGCCTGAAGAATGCTGTGGTTTGTGGAGCTGATCTGTGCTCTGAGCCTGGGAGGGCATGCTGTGGCAGCACAGAGAGGTGAGAACGATTCCTGGTTTTCTCAATTAACTGTTATTTTGGGGGGAAATAGCTAAAAAAATAAAGTAAAAAATATAATATTGGATCAAAATGTTTTCAATCTTTTTAAATACTTGAGTTTAGCTAAGTTCACCTCTGTAATCAGCACTACACATTTGTAATGTTTAGACCAAATAAAACTTCTGTCAAAATTGACACCAGTACTTAAATGTGTTATAAATCAATTTAAGCAGGGAACAGAGAATTACTGAGTTCCACTATCTGTTTTATATGCTGTGGATTTTTTTGGTGAAAGAGTTGCAACTGATGAGAAGAACACGTTTCCTGTGTTTTACACTCCGGAGAAATTTGCCCTGCTATCTGCACAGAGTGATGAAGTAGTGGACCAGAGAAGGTCCTTAGGGAGGAAGTCACTGGGGTCTTTGGGTCAAAAGTTCCTCTTTAACCTGAACTTAAACAGTAGCTGATTGTGATGCTCCTCACCAATGATGGCGAGTACCATCAAAAGAACAAAGAGTTATTATTATGGGAACACATGTCAAGTCATCAGTTTTTTTGGAACGATGCTCTAATTCAAACATGAGAAGTACAAAATTATCCTTTTTAAAGAGACTTTATTCTGTTCACTGAAGTTTTACAGTTTTGTTCAAATGTTGTTTAAAAATCAAAATATCAGCTTATAAAACTATTTTTTTGTTTGCACAACAGCAATGAAAAGAGAGTCTGGAAAACTTTGTTCTGTCCCAAAAGACTTACGAAGACGCCTGCAAATTTGAGTTTCTGTAAACACGTCAAACTTAAAAATTGATCTTTTGGAATGAACTGTTTTGCTGCACATCTGGAAAAACTATTTTGCCGCTGGAATCCAGAGGGACCGACTCTAGTGTTTTTTCTGGATTCTTCAAACAAAAGCAAAAAAGAATTATGGAGGTATTAGTGTCAGGCAGGCAGTGGAGACTTAATGGTGTTATGCAAGACGGCTGTCTCCAAAAGCTGATCAAAAGGGGGAGTAGGTTTTTTCTTCAGATTTCTTAAATTAACTGATTAAACTAATAAACAAAATAGAAACAGAAAATATTAGCTATTGTATCCCAGCATTTAAACCATTTTCTGTTTTGCTATAAAATGCTGATCCCACTTTAATAACATATTTTGGAGACAAAGCAATCATGTCAATTTATTTCCGCTGTTTAAATATTGATTAAATGAGGTTTGAGACCTGGACGGATGAAGTTGTAACACTCTGGTGCTGCACAGTTAGATAATATTAGAGAAACCCTAAGAATAAAAAGACATATTCGTGTCTTTATGTTTTCTTTTACTTTCTTAAATGAAATAAGAAATAATTTTTCAAAGTGCATAAATTGATGTATTTGTTTACATCCAGATGGGGAAATTATCAGTCAGATTAAAATGACAAACCTCGCCTTGGCTGAAATTAAAGAGCTGCTCAAACAACAAGTAAGTGTTGTGCTTTCAGCTCTGATCTGCACTTTTTCATTTGAATGAAAGATGTTTATTGGAGACAACCAACATGGTCCCAATAGTTTTTTCTTTGATTTCACTACATCAATCTTGTGTCTTCTATAGATTAAAGAGGTTATATACTTAAAAAACACAGTCATGGAGTGTGAAGCCTGTGGTGAGTCAATAACACTTTTTTTTTTTTTTAATGTAGCTCTTGTATAAATGCGTGTTAAGGAAAAGTTTTATTGAAAAGTATTTTAGAACTATGACCTGTGACAGGTGCGAAAACTGTTATCAAGTACCTTCAGCCTTTGTGCAATCCTATGGGGTCCAGATGACCCGATCCTTACATTGACGTGTTATCCCTAGCATGACACAGGTGGATAAAGGTGAGGATTTTCTTAGCCACCTAAGAGGATTTCATGTAATCCATGGACACCAGTGAAGATCACAAATAATTGAAGAAAAAGGTTCAGTGCACCGTCTTGTGGGGTCTAGATGACCCAACTCCCAATGTTAAAGTGCCTAGGATAGCACAAGGGTTAGAGGAACTGGGGTTGTGCTGCAGACTTTCATGACAATTCCTCTAAAAATATGTCTTTCATGGAGTTATTATTAAGTACAAACATTTGTTTGTCTGTAGGGACGGGAGGTTTCCAGCCTCGTCCTTCCTGTGTGCCAAACCCCTGCCACCCTGGGGTCAAGTGTACCGAGACTCCTCAAGGCATTGTCTGTGGCCCCTGCCCTGATGGTATGGAGGGCAATGGTACTGAATGCACAGATGTGGATGAGGTATGTACAGGTAGAAGAAAAATTACCCATGGTTCCTTGAGAATGTCCTGATGCGAACGCCTGTCGGATGCTGACAGTGCACCGTGAAGCCCTGTCACATGGGTGTCCGCTGCATCAACACCTCCCCTGGTTTCCGCTGCGGTTCCTGTCCTGCTGGGTACACTGGACCTCAGGTCCAGGGCGTCGGTCTCACCTACGCCTCTGCTAACAAACAGGTGAGGTGTAGTGATAACAAGACGAGGCGCAAGCTGGCATCTGATTTAGCAAATAAGGGGGGAAATTTAGTTATCACGTAAGAATGGATCCTTCACTATACCAACAGTATTAACACAATTTGAATTTTCTGTGGATGTTCAACAGAGGTTAAAGATAGAAAAACTAATTTGTTAATGTGGAAAGTTATATGTATTGTTGTTATAGTTGCTTTTGGTTTATAAAACTCAATGACAAAAGTCTTAACTGCTAAAACAGAATGTAAAGAAATGTAGCTGTGCAATAACAGTCTCAGATGAAATCTCCTTAGAATGCTACTTTACCCTTACAATTGTTTCCTCATTAAAATTGAGCATAAAACCAAAAACTATTCTTTGATCATACACAGGTTGAAAGAATCAATATTTATCTGTAAAGTTGTTCAAGTTCTCACATATATAATTTAATTAAAAATCTGGAAAACCTCCAGATGCATCTCATCAAACATGTTGGTTCATACAAGCATTTGTTGCAACTTTTCACACCCTAAACAAACTTCATAAGTTTTAAATATTAATAAAAAAGGCTTGGCATCAAAGAAAACTGCTCCATTCACACCTACAAACTCACATGAAAAAAAACAATGCATATGACATAAAATTTATTTTTTTGGTCAATTTTAAATGTAACATTGTCAATGTAGATATCAGATGAAGGTGTTCAGTTCTATGTCTGTTGTTTTAAGGTGTGCAAGGATATTAATGAGTGTGAAGGTCTCAACAATGGAGGCTGTGTGAAGAACTCTGTATGCCTGAACACCCCGGTGAGCAAAACTACAATAATATCACATTTAATGTGAATTTCTTTGGGATTTTGTGTGTTCTATAGCCAAAATATTGTGGACTTAAGGAAAAGCGTTCCAGAAAAAAACATTTCCCAAAAATTTTATAGTGTGGGACTCTCTGGTGCCCTGGATTTTAAAAGATTTCCCAAACTAAAGAATTAATAAGTATGAAAATTCTACGAAGACAAAAAATTTTTATTAAAATGCATTTTATTTTCACATAAAAAAATAGATCAGACGCAATGCATTGTGGTCTATATTCACCAATCTAGTGAACATTCTTGCACAATGGTGTGTCGCAGTGACTTGTGGTAAATTTCCAGGGCACTGGATTTGGGAATTGGCTGGTGCTACCGCTCAGCTTACCTCATATCTTCTCAATGTCTTTCTTACCATCCATTATATGTTAAATCTTTTTCTTTTTATTATTCAAGACTAACCATTTGCATCAGCTATTTGCACAGGCACATTTAACTGAAAGGAGCTTGACTCGGATGGAGGCCTTGTATGACTCTGACCCACTAACACCAGCCGTGACTCCACCTTCAGCTGTGGTTTGGGCTGCTTTCATTGGTTGGCTCACATATAACTGCAGTCAGTAAAATCTCAACACCACTTTTAGTTAAAATGACCCGTCTCTTTCTTTTCTCTGTCTTGTTCGTATGTGTCTTAAGCTTGATGAACTCGCTTTCCTCGGATAGATTCATAAATTATTAACAAAGCTTTGTGGTTTCACTATATATTTGACACATCTAATATACAGATATTAGAAAAGAATAGTTTGAAGAGACAGTCTTTGTCATAAAAACATTTGACTCTGAAGGCAAAATCTTCCTTTTGTGTGAACAGGGTTCGTTCAGGTGTGGTGGCTGTAAGCCTGGCTACATTGGGGATCAGCGAAGTGGCTGCAGACCGGAGAGAATGTGTGGGGACGGCCAACCCAGCCCCTGCCACGAGAAGGCAGAGTGCATTGTTCATCGAGACGGGACTCTGGAGTGTCGGGTGAAACAGCCACACGTGTTGAAGTTACATGTTTAATAAAAAGGGTGTACTGTCTCTCACACAGCAGGGTCATGTCAAAAAGCCTGCTGAGCGTCTGACACTTTCTTTCCTCTCAGTGTGGCGTCGGATGGGCTGGAAATGGTTACCTCTGTGGTCCTGACACTGACATTGATGGTTTCCCTGATGAGAAAGTCAGCTGTCCTGAGCTGAACTGCAACAAAGTGAGTTGCCGTTATTAATAACACAAAAAACATATTTTTAATCCCAACAAAAAATATAAAGTACTTGTAAGAATTAAAGTATATACTAAAGCATCAGAAATGTTATTGAAGAGGCTTTTAAAGTCCCACCCCAGTCTATTTCAATGCAACAAAAATGGTGTGCATTTTTGGAGCTTTCCAGCCGTACAGTTTTGAGCCAGATTCCAGCTCAGACGAGGAAAACAAAGACGTAGATACATCTATGTGTCTGCAAGTAGATGCATCAGAATGGAGCAGAGCAGGGAGCTTGTGCCCCGCCGATTGTAGCTTCTGCGTGACTGCAACAAGCTTTTTCCAACTGTATTTTTTTGTCCGCTCCTAATTACCAAAGGATTTGAATAAAGCTATACTCAGAAATACAATTTTAACTTAAATTTCCTTTATATGTCCTCCATCATCAAAGAAATGCTATAAGAACATGTTAAAAACATAATTTTCATTGGAGTGGGTTTTTATAAAACAAAGCAATGAGTAGTTCTGAGTGTGACAAATGATGAGATTGATTCTTCTTTAGGACAACTGTCTTACTGTGCCCAACTCCGGCCAAGAGGATGCTGACAGAGATGGTATTGGAGATGCTTGTGATGATGATGCCGATGGGGATGGGATCCTAAACGTACAGGTTTGTGCTCTCATTCACACTAAAGTGCATTTGCAGTTCACATGTAAAAACTAGAAACGTCTCATCCACAGGATAATTGTGTGCTGGTCCCCAATGTGGACCAGAGGAACATTGATGAGGACGACCTGGGCGACGCCTGCGACAACTGTCCCGCTGTCAAAAACAATGATCAGAAAGACACAGATCTGGACAAACTTGGGGATGAATGTGATGATGATATTGATGGTGATGGTAAGAAAGAAAAAATAAAAAAAAGAACTATTTTGTTTTTTGTAAAAACAAATATTTTTGGCATGTAATTTGATTCAAATGTTAGTTCCCTTAAAGAGTGCATGGGTCATGTGACTGTGCTACAAATCACACATATGTTTCCTCATGTTAGGCATCCCTAACCACCTGGATAACTGCAAAAAAGTTCCCAACCAAGACCAGATCGATCGAGATGGAGACAAGGTTGGAGACTCCTGTGACAGCTGTCCTTATGTTCCCAACCCAGATCAGGTGAAAAAAACAATTTTATTAAACCGAAACCTTTTTCCACGATTAACGATTTACAGCATTATTCAAAAGTGATGTTTAGATTTGAAGAGCAATGTATTTGTGGGACCCCGTGACCCTAAAAGAGATCCAGGTGGCTAAGAAAATTGATGAATGGATGGATATAAATGTTGTTGTAGGCTTCCAAAAAACCTTCACTAGACGAGAAGGAAACAAAGTCTAAAAAAAAAAAAAAAAAAATGCGCTTAAGCAAAAGTAAATAAATGAAACAAAACAAAATTTGACAAAAAAGATTAGATGAAATTAACTATACAGAGAGATTAAGAAATTTAGATTACCAGGAACAAGAAAAGTGGGAAAAACTGCCGGATGCAATAAATTAACATCTAATTTATTAAGAAATATTGGACAGAAATAACACAAGTGTGCAGAAACCCATAAAAATAGGCTGAATCACACACAAAACACAAAAACAGGAATCACCTAAGTTGCAGAAATTCAACAGATTCTGACAAAAACCAGAAAATAAACCATATATTATAAATATTCCATCATATAAGTCATAAAAATCATTTTAAACACTAATAATGTTTAATCATGATAATAAAACAAAAAATATTTTTAGTATCTTTGTAACTTTTGATATGACCTGTTTTTCAGATGGATGCAGACAACGACCTGATTGGAGACCCCTGTGACACCAACAAGGACAGGTATCAGTATCTGAACAAACACTCCTGTCTGTCAGCAACGTCTCCCCGAATAAAATCATATTCATTAAATTCAGTGATGGCGACGGTCACCAAGATTCCCGGGACAACTGCCCAGCTGTCATCAACAGCTCCCAGTTGGACACTGACAAAGACGGAAAGGGAGACGAGTGCGACGATGACGACGACAACGACGGCATCCCAGACCTGCTGCCACCGGGCCCTGACAACTGCCGGCTGATCCCCAACCCTCTGCAGGAGGACTTGAATGGTGGCTAATACTGCTGCCACCACATTAACATTTTTTCTGGCTTTGAACCCGGAAACAATGATGAGCTCTGTTGGTCCTTGCAGGTGATGGTGTGGGGGATATCTGTGAGAAGGACTTTGACAACGACACCCTGGTAGACCCCATTGATGTTTGTCCTGAAAACGCTGAGGTCACCCTCACCGACTTCAGAGAGTACCAGACGGTTGTTTTAGACCCCGAGGGAGATGCACAGATTGACCCTAACTGGGTGGTGCTGAATCAGGTCAGAAGATTGGAAATGGGGCTTTAATGTTTAGATGGTAAAACAAAAAGGTATGTTAAAGCCACTTTCCTAAATGTACAGGGAAGAGAAATAGTCCAGACCATGAACAGTGACCCTGGATTGGCAGTCGGTGAGATAATCAGAACTGTTTGACATTTTAGAAAACAGAATCATCTGAAATTTCTTTCAAAATATGCAGCTTTCAAAGCATCCATCAACCTTCATCATTGCGTTCTGCAGGTTACACAGCTTTCAGCGGTGTGGATTTTGAAGGAACCTTCCACGTGAATACGGTAACAGACGACGACTACGCTGGTTTCATCTTCGGCTACCAGGACAGCTCCAGCTTCTACGTGGTGATGTGGAAGCAGGTGGAGCAGATCTACTGGCAGGCCAACCCCTTCAGAGCTGTGGCCCAACCAGGGATCCAGCTAAAGGTAGTTCAGGACCATCACGGAACAAGGAAAACAAGTATTTGACAGTCACAGATTCAGAGAGGTCTCTAATCTTCATCATATCTACACTTTAACTGTGAGATATTGTTCCCGGTGTCCTTCGACAGCTCTTTGGTCTTGGCTGAGAAGTTGCAGTCTTAATTGTTTAAGGTTGTGGACTGGTGTCTTTTATACAGGTAGCATTAATTCAGGTAATGAAGCCAGAAATGCTTCTTAAATAAATTGCTTGTTGGAATTCCACTAAAAATAAATACTTAAGAATTAGACTCTCGAGCCACACCCCATACCAGCAGGTGCATGCACCTAAAGGTTATGTGCCAACTACCATAAGCCAAAAGAATAACAGGAAGACAAAGAGTCTTCGTTGTTTGAAGGAGCTAAACACTTGTTTTCAGCACCATTACACGGATAAATTCTTCTATAGTCAAACAATATTATTTCGTGGATTCTTTTTTTGACATTTATAAATGTCATAGACCTCTCATTTTTTAAGATCAGTGACTGATAAATACTTGTTTTTGCCCAAATTTACTCCCCTTAATCCATCCTTGGACCGATTACAATTTAAGACCAATTGTCAGGAGTAACAAACTAGTTTTATTAAATGAACTTTTTTTAGGTTTTGGAAATTTCCTCTACAAAGTTTTTGGTGACAAAGTTTTGTAAACTAAAACCTTTTAGAAACAAAAGAGGCCAAAACATCAAAGAACAACAATTACATTTTTCTAACTTCAATTGACTTCTGCTAATTTAAAGTAATCATCTTCAATTTTTAACATTTAAATATGTAACCCTTGTGCTATCTTAGATGACTCCACCCTTACATTGACGTGTTATTTCTACCATGACAAAGGTGGATAAAGGTGGAAAGATTTCATGTAATCCATGGACACCAGTGAAGATCACAAATCATTGAAGAAAAAAGGTTCAGAGCACTGTTTAGTGGGTCTAGATGACCCAACTCCCAACGTTAAAGTGCCTAGGATAGCACAAAGGTTAAATGAGGAAGTTTGTGTTTTCGTCAAAAGTGAACATAATACTTATTAAAAAAGTAATTATACTAGCTTAAAATGGATCAGTATACATCACAAATAATAATTCTACGTTTTGCTTTGAAGACCAGAAAAAAGGAACTTTATATCCTTTTAGATCTTCCTTTTGTTTTTAAGAAACTTAAGAAAGCTTATTAAAGAATTTACTGCTAAAAAACATACTT
The DNA here is from genome assembly GCF_053564925.1 of Oryzias latipes. Taxonomy (NCBI): domain Eukaryota; kingdom Metazoa; phylum Chordata; class Actinopteri; order Beloniformes; family Adrianichthyidae; genus Oryzias; species Oryzias latipes. The sequence continues at coordinate 15,681,796 of NC_136240.1, forward strand.
CATTGATCAAACGTTTACGCGAGGGATGACACAATTCTCAATTTAAAATCAAACCATGTTACACCACTGAACCGAATCGTGGGTAAAATGAATTGTATCATCCATCTTGCATAGGTTTGCAGATGTTTAGGTTAAATGTATCAAACACGTGTTGTATTACATTTTGAAAGAATTTACAACTTATTGTTTTATTACGGTACTTTTACACCAGGCTTAGTATAAGCCAGGGGTCCCCAAATCCAGGCCTCGATGGCCGGTGTCCAACATGTTTTCCAACAAACCTGCCATTGAAGCTCCTTCTTGGCTAAACACACCTGATCAAGGTAATCAGCAGCAAATAAGACAGGTTTTCTGAAAAACCAGCAGGATGCTGGCCCTTGAGGCCTGGATTTTGTGACCGCTGGTATAAGCCAACTGAAAGGTTTTTCTTACTTTTTATTTGCAAATTAAAAAAGGATACTTTTGAAGTTTTTAGTTTTTTGTCATACTAAATTACATACAAAAGTTTATATTGAACCAAAACTGTGACTCAAAAATCAAAGTTTGAACCAAATTGTGGGGGAAATGAATAGTTTACACCAATCGCTCCTTCTGGAAAAACGTATTACATTTTATTTTTGCAAGCTAGTTTGCTAAAAACAACAAATTTTAGTCAAAGTACCATTAAGCCCAACAACAAGAGAGTTCTCAAAGTTATCTTTTTTTCTGAGGTACTCCACAGGTGAAGACAAAGCCACTGTGTCTTTTGCTGTTCTTGAACAGGCGGTGAAGTCAAACACAGGTCCAGGTGAGAACCTGAGGAACGCCCTGTGGCACACCGGTGACACCTCTGATCAGGTGAAGCTTCTGTGGAAAGATGCTCGTAACGTTGGCTGGAAAGACAAGACTTCATACCGCTGGTTTCTCCAACACCGGCCAGCTGACGGCTACATCAGGTACCGACAGGAGCATTTCACTACAGGTCCACGACGAGTCCCTTCACTGCATGCAAGTTTTGATGAGAAACTGATACCTTCTTAGACTCATTTCACAAGACTTTTCTCTTTCTAAATGCAAGGAAATGAAAAATTACATTTTTAATTTGTGGGAAGAATCTGACAAAAGTGAGAGTTTGCAGTTTTGGTAGCTCCTCTAAGAACTCTTACTGTAAATAATTTGTTGTTTAAAGACCAAAAAGATCACATGATCTATTTATTTTTGTTTTTTGTGCTTTCGTGTGCAGAGTTCGCTTCTACGAGGGCCCTGAGATGGTGGCTGACACAGGGGTCATCATAGACGCCACGATGAGAGGAGGCCGTCTGGGAGTCTTCTGTTTCTCCCAGGAGAACATCATCTGGGCCAATCTGCGCTACCGTTGCAACGGTCAGTCAGGGGGAGCTCCTTTTTTTAAATCACAAGAACTTATGCTGCTTGATCTGTAAAATATTTAGCTCACAATAACAAAAAAAAATGCTTTTTTTGTTCCTAGACACTCTTCCTGGGGATTTTGATGCCTACAGAGCTCAGCAGTTGCAGCCGACAGCCTGATGAATGAATCAGCATACATTTAAAATCCTCATCTGATTTGTTCCAGGGTTTTTTTTGCAGCAGTTTTTTCATCGAAAACTTAAAGTGGGGCAGCACTGACAAATTTTTTTTCCTTACTGTGAATAAAAAATATGCTCAGCTCCCAAATGCTTGAACTCCTCATTTAAAAAAAAAAAAACAAGATTATGAATTTAATTTTGAATTATTTATTTCGTGGGGTTACTAACTAACTTGAGTCCTAGTTTATATCGAATATCTAAATATTTAAAAGGTTATAGGAAGACTGGACATTTAGAAAAGCAAAATACGGATGTGGGACCACTAAAAGTATGGAGCCACAGGAAAGTCTAATAAAAATACAGAAATACGGAGTAGAAAAGATCACAAAAATGTGGATCCTGTGCAGAAGGATGAAGTGATAATCTCAACTTTTTGAACTTGTGTGTAAGTTTTGCTGCACAAAAGGCCAAAGACTTGAACTAAAATATCAGACATTAGTTGTAGTTTTTCTTTTCAAACTCAACAGCTTTTAGTGGAAATCAACATTCTGAACATTTCACAAGCATGCATATATCCAAAATAATCTTTTCAGTTTGCATTTGGAAATACAGATTACAAAATAGAAACAATAGCAAGGACAATATACAACAGGGCAGAAACATCATGCACGTTCACAGCAACGCGCTGCGAAGTTGAATGACAAGGGACAGATTTATTCCTTTTTTTTTTCTTATTTTCAAGAAGCATTATTCTGCAAATAAAGACTGTGCATGGGAAAAAAATCTGTCTTCAACATTTAATTTGACAGTTTTCTTTCATCTTATAAACAAATGATCACATAAAGAGTCACATGGCAACAAATAAAGAACTACAAGTCTGTTACTACGACTTACAGGACAACAGTGACATAATGCATTTCTCACTAGAAGCTTTAAGTTGAATTTCCAGAGCCTTAAATAGGTTTCAGGGAAACAGAGTCATTAGGAAAACTCCCAAGTTATTAAAGGGACATGTCGTTGACACCTAAAACTTTCTGCAGTCACGCCAAACGCAGCTCCATCTCATTTGGGAACAACAAAACCAGGCTGTGCGGGAACGGAAAACCAGTCAGAAGCTGGTGTTGCAGACTTCCAGGATAACGTGTGTGTCTCGTGTTCCATAAACGGACCAGCAGCTGGAGCCTGTTTCCACATTTCAGTCACCAGTAAGGCTGAAACAGAACTTGAAACATGATGCACTTCCTTGTTAAAACTACTTCAACTATTTCCTACTTTAAAGAAAGTTTTTTTAGCTGCCTAATCTGGTATCAAGTGATTTCCCAGAGTTAAATTTGCTGCCAGCAAACTTGTCACAATTTAAGAGATTACTAACACCTGTCACAATTTTATAACTTTGAGGTTCTACGCTAGAGTTGGTCAGAAGTCTCTCCAACAAAAGGTTACCTCCACATTTGGAGGAAACAAATTTGAGCTACAACACAATTGCAGCACCTGACAGGAGTGTATTTTAAATCCACAAACTGCTTTGTGTGGACGTTTTAAAAGTGTACGCAACTTTTAAGGCCAATCGCAGTAAGAGGTGTGACTCTTCCACGCAGAGTTCATGTTTTATGGTTTTAGGCGATACATTCTGAGCTTTTCGAGAGCACATCTGTGTTCTTGCTATCCTAAATTCCCCCAGATCTTTGATTACTTCCATCAAATCAAATTTGGCAATGATTTATCCAACACACAAGGTGGAGTCAGGTTTGTGTTAGAACAACAATGCCCCTCAAAAAGCTTAAAATGTGTCCAAAGACATGATGAAATCTAGCTTTTTTCAGGAAAAGAGGTTGGATTGGGAGATTTTCAGAAATGTAAAAAATGTTAAGAAATCATTAAAAATTGCTTACTAAAAAAGGAGAAAAAAACAAAACATGGGGAAGTTAGGATTGTGGAACCGAAGAAACCGAAGAATCCCTAAATTCCTTCCCAACACTAAAGCGAAAGCTGCACGGGAAAAGCCCTTTCTAATTTTGCATCCTCTAAAGTCATTTTTGTTCAAAAAGAAAAAACACAAAAAGTTAAATCAAATGTAGAAAATAAAATCAAGAATTCCTTTAGTCTTTTACGTCAGCATATATGTGGTGTGAAACAGTCAACGTTCACACCGGGCAGAACATTCCCTGATCAGGGAGTCACAAATAAAGTGCGAAGCATCTACAGGACTAAACATTGCACAAAAATCTAAAGGAAAAAACAAAAACAGGTGTATTTCATCCAGCTTCGATGAAGGAAAAATAAAACGCATGGGTCCTAAAACACACACCACTTCAGCATAGCAAGATACAAGACCTGTATATAACAGGGGATAAGAGTCAGATCAGTGTGTCCATCGGGTCATGCGGTCGACTGCAGAAGCAAACAATCGGTGCACATGCCAGTCTGCAGCCGTTACAAGACAGGTCCTGCCAAGAAAGGTTGTGCTGTGACAAGAGGAGGGCCTTTTTGAAAAGAAAAAAACAAAAATCACCCTTTGCAGAGATGCTACCATGAGACAACAGAACAAGCAACCATACAAAAAAGCAGAGAGCCAAGCCCCGCCCCCGACTGAGACGGGACACTCAAAACAAGGCGAAACCAGAACGTGGTCGCACAAATTACATTCTTTTATCATTCGTGAAGTAGCATTGTACAGAGATGGAGGTAACAGAGAGATTTAACTGGAGTTCACTGCACAGAAGAAACCTATTCATGCATCCCTTTAGACTTCCCTTTACCCATTAGAGTTATGTTACACATATCAAACCTGTGGAGCTATAGGAGGCTTGCATTTAGAGGCTTGAACTGTCAGTTTCATCATGCATTTAGTTTCATCTATAATATGTACAAAAGTCAGTGTGAGTGACCAGTCTTTGCAGGATGAAAAGGAAGAAAATGACCGGAAAACTCTAAATGCTGGCATTATTGGCAACACAACGGTGAAGTCCAAACACAAAGCTAACACTTTCAGGGACGTAAACCTTTGGAAACATGGAATCTGTAGACACTAACTTCAGACTTAAAGGAAAAATCCATCGTTTTTACAAGAGCTCAGAACCAGGAGAAGTATCTTTTTGTCTTTATGGAGTGAATCAGATCTGACATCATCAACTTTGGGTTGAAAAAGGAAAAAAAAAAGGAAGAAACTGCTTTTCAATAATAAAATTGAGGAAACTCCTCAGTGGTGAAATAAAAATAAAACAAAAATAAGTTAGAGCAAAGCTGGATTTATCCTTCTTTGTGGATGTTTTCTGTTGTGAATAAATATTCTAAATTACTTGATTGTCATATCGCCAGCAGGACACTCAGAGCCTCGTTGAGTTTTACCCAGTTTATGAAAGTAGATTAAGATTTGAAAAAGTGGGAAAATCTGAGCTACAGCGGAGAACCTAAAGTCCTCCGAAAATTGGGTTTTGTTAGAAAATCTCTCAGATTATAGGCGTTTTGTAATAAACGTTAGAGAAAGATATTTTATGTAGCAATAAAAGTCAAAGAAACGAAAACCTAAGCAGGTTGCAGATTTCTGTGAAGATGCAGTTTTAACAGTAAAATTGCCTCCATTGTCAAACAGTTTTAAAAAAATAAATCCAGCTGAGGTTGTGGAAAGAGTTGGATTTTTCCTTTAAGGGTGTTTTTTTTTTCTTCTTCACAATTTCTTTTGCATAGGAATCACGGATGTGTTAAAGGCAAACAAAACTGCTGATGGAGCTTTGCAGCAGTCGGTGAACAACTGAACGCACTGTCCAACGGCGGAGGTAAACTCAACATCACTCTTCATCTCTTCCCATCAGCGCTATAGGTGAGTAAAAATGAGCACACAGAACATTACACTACACCCAAAATGATACCGCACGTCTGCACAAGCCTCTCAGGGAAACTCTGACAAAAAAATTGAAAAAAACTAAAAATAACTAAATGGCGGCAGATTTATTGGCACTGACAGTTCAATTTCAGTTTAAAAGCTGGACATATTTGGCAACAGTCATTAGAGATGATGGTTGACTGAGTTAAACCAGTCAGATCTTTAAAACATTTAAATTCTTAAAGTGAAGCTTTAGCTTCTATATTTCTCATCAAAGACAATAAAATACTCTTAATTTCATAAACTTTCTTAAATAATCTGAAGACAATCTGCATCTCCTTAGAGATTTCTCTGAGTGGTTTATCCTGATCGATACGGAGAAATGCCTTTTTGTTAGAGATTCCCTGTTAAGGAGCAAAAAGCCTCCCCATAATTGCATTCCTTCTCAGAAACCTTCATACGTTCCTTTCCCACCCCCTCTCCTCTTAAATTTGAAAAAATAACGATTTGGCTATTAAGTGTGTCGCTACAAAATACAGTACATTGATCTGTCAAACAACAAAACCACAAACGTCACCGAGCAAAAGTTTTTCTCTCAAATACAAGAAAATGTTACAATAAGTTACGAAAATACATCGTCACGTCAGACACGAAAGTAGAAGAGTAGAATGTTACTGTAAGGCAAAATCAGGTGATTTCACAGTGACCACTTAAAAAAGATTAAGATTTTTTTTTTCTTAGTGTTGTCTGCTTTAAAAATTGAAGCCTTCCTTCACTAGGTAGGAGGATAGTCTCTCTACATAAATGCCACTGACTGACTTCTGACGCTCCCGTGTTCTAGTGAAGTAGAAAAGGCCTGATGATTCTCTGAGAAAAACCTCACCTCCAGTCTCATTTCTGGAGCGCACGACTTTGATGTGAAGTTAAGCGAAAACTCGTGATGTTTGAACTGTTGGCCTGCAGCATGTCGACGTCCGAGAATGTAACATCTAACACCAAACAGCAACCATGGGGAGGTTTTGCACTCCTTCGTTAACCAAGTAGCTTAAGCACATATAGAAATATGTTAGTAATAAGTACACGCAAATCACATCAGTGCAATTCTACACAACGCCTACAGACAACATTTTGGCATTAAATTTAGGTCATGAAATGGAATATAAAATCTTTTAACCAAATAAATAAAACGTATAAATACACAAAACATACAGTACCAGTTGAAAAGTAACATTTGGTTGGTAAAAAATAAAGCTTTGAGTGTGAAATGCTGTTATGAAACAATGGGATAACACTGTTTTCCATGTGGGATCATAAGAAAACCGGAATTCTTTTTCTTCTTATACCAATGATTATAATAACAGGGTTAGCCCAGTGTCCTTGTAGCTTCCTGCTACAGGCAAATAAAGATAAATAGTGGATATGACAGGAAAATGAGCAAAATAAATAAGCTGTCAAATGAGCATTTTTGGAATATATGTGGGGCGTGATGGGACACTGTAAACACAGTAGGCTAGCAAAAGCGCTGAGCGACCAGTCTTGTTCAGAACAATGGCAGGATCATTCCTCTGTAAGCCACTGACATCTTTTTCCTCTTTCCCTTCAAGGTTACGCAACTTTCAGAGGGCTTCACAGAGCTGAGGGTAAGATTGGACAGCCATGCAACGAGAGAGAGGGTTCATCCTGCCCTTTATTCCACCCCATCAACAAGTTAGTGCTATCGTTTCTTCTTTGATCCAGAACGCGGTCGGTCAGTTTGCTCACAGCCTGTCCATCCTGAACGTGTCCTCAGTGGCGGGGTCGGTGAGTACCATGTCTGGATCATTGAGCATGTGCAGTCCGTCCAAGGTGAGGGGGTCGATCTTCAGCTCGTCCAGAGGAAACTGGGAGTCTGCGTCAAAGCTGACATCGCCAACGCCCGCCAGAGAGTTGGTGAGCTCTTTGGAGAGGCTTGGCGGAGACTCTCCTGTGACTGAGAAATGTCAGATATGAGAAAAGTTGGGCTGGTTGAGAATCTCTAATATATATTGAATCGGAAGGAATTTTTATATTTTTCCTGAATTGCTACCAAACTCCATACATTTCCCATTAAAATGATTGATGAACCATTATTTTACATCTATACAGCACCAACAACACATCCCAGTTAAAATGACAACAATTAAAAAAAAAAAAAAACACTGTTATTTGTATGCATCTAATCAGTAGCTACAGTACAGTCCAAAAGTTTGGACACACCTTTTCATTCAAATGAATGAAAAAGTTTTGAACAACAATGGCTCAATGATAGGAGTGTCACAATAATCGACTTCACCGATTAAATGATTCATATATCCAACAACATCAATCTGTCTGAGGAAAGTTGTTGTTTAAATCAAGCTATACCATTATAAAAGCTTATATATAATGAAATAAATTGATAATATCGATATTGGAAAATACGATCAATACCTAATCAATCCAATGTGTTGCAACACATTGAATTTTGCAGACGTGTGACCATACAGTGTGGTAGAATTTTCTAATAATGATCCGTTTGTATCATTTTGATGCAGAAAAACAAGAATTGGATCATTCAAAATGAGCCAATAGAGACGGTGAATCGTATCGTCAAACAGAAATTTGGATTTGAGTCGAATCGTTGTTAAATGAGTCTATACACTGCCATTCAATGCCACGTATATTCTCTTTTTCAGATTTGAAAATTGAAAACAACAGATGCACCAAAGCTGTGATAAAGTGTCTACCTGTTAGGATTATGTTGGGGATGTTGCCATGGCTACTGTAGCCGAGCTGCTGCGAGTCTTGAAGGGTGCTCCCGGTGAGGCCCATCATAGCGGCTTGAGTGTAGTTGAGCGTGGAGCACTGGCTGAAGAGGCTGGACGAACTGATGGGACTTTCGATCATGTTGAACTGCTCCAACTATGAAGCAAAGACCTGTGAGATGGGAACGCACAATCGGAGCAGAGAACGCATGCTGTTTGTGAACTTTCTCACCTGGTGAGAAAGGGCGTTGGTCTGCCTCGATGCAAGCTGCTGATCATAAAAGGAGTCTCCGAAAATACTGCCCACCACAGGAATGTGCTGGAGCAACACAATTATGAAGAAGGGCTTTAAAGTGAGGCATCTCGGAAATCAACACAATTATTATCAGCATGGGTGTGGTGCGGAGCGTTACTAAGGTCCAGAAGCAGACATTTCAGCCGCAAAGCAAACTGAGACTGAGCAATGACCAAAAGCACAAAGTTGTCAGAAGGAGGGCAGCTGTGGTTCACAAACAGAAAATGTATGACAAAATGGCCGTGTTCACGTCTAAAATAGCTTATCGTCGGCACACTGATACTGACGATAATAAAAATAAACGGGAAAAGATTGACTCTGATGTAAAGATGAGGTGTGAACTGATGCAGAAAACAGTTTCACTGTACTGTACTGCAGCTCTGTTGATGAAAAAACAAACACTTTGGACCTGACTTACTGAAGGACTGCGTGTGCAAAACCATGCGGTTCATTTCATTTACCAGTGAGATGCAGTGAGGGTGGTGTCTGTTAAACAGGAAACTTAATATGTGCAGTCCATTTAGTGCATTTGCCTTCGGAATAAATGTGGTAATTCTGGCAGGATGCACAATAAAACTAGGAGGAGTAGAAACAAAAAGATCAAACGTAGCACGCCCATTGTGGTTTATCTAATGTGAAAGAGGACTACTGTGGCTGTTTTAGCGTCTATATTTAGCACATCTGAAAGGCAGGTGCTAACTGGCACAACATTTCGCACATAAGGCCACTGTCATTGTAGCCCGGAAGTGTAATCACCACAAAGGCAACAAAGAAAGAATTTTCTTCTGCTCGTGGTATCATTTTTGAAAGATGGAGGCAAACATTTGTGAGCCATTTCACCCATCTAATTTTCCAATCTTGTATCTTCAGTATGAGCCAATATGGAACCATTCCTATCCGACTTTAATTATGTCTGTGAGCTTCCCCTACGGCTCAATAATGGTCAGAGGCATCTCTTCTGCCAGCCCTCTGCCTATCTATAAGCTTTATTATAAGACATTTATTTCTTCTTTCATCTGCTGTTCTTCCCATTCTGCTTCATGTATTTACTGTTTTGCAAATACTCTTCCATATTAAGTGCTTCAGGTGACCTTTGGATTTCTTTGCTTAGCATTATTTATATTTGCCTCTTCCACTAATTTCTTCATTTCCATCGGGGTCAAATTTCATTTTGAGGTTGCTCGCTCTTATTCTCCACGGGGAAACCAAAGTTGACACTCAAATACAGCTTTTTCTTAATCTATTACCTGGAAATCTTACACAAACAGCACATGTGGTACATTTGCATATGCAATGTTCTGCTTTCTATTAAGGATCTTAGTAAATCAGGCCCCAAGCGTCTCAAACTTTACTTTTATTCTAATAATAAAGTCAGTTGTTGGTGCAGAGTGAAGGAAAGTCTGGAAAGTCTGGAAAGACGAAAACAAAGGCTGAAAGAAATGGCAATAGGCTAAACATTATTAAAGTAAATATACTACTGAAAAAGGACAAAAAAGGGGCAAAAATTAAAACATGCTGGAATTTTACTTCTTAATTTATTGCATTGATAAAAGCGCAGCTGAACACCAACGATGAGGTGAATCTACTTGAATCAATCATAACACAAAAGATAATTAATAAAAAAGTAAGGAATGATTAGGCAGCCTTTTGCGTTTGTACTGTAAAAGCAGGGGAGGATCAGCATGCATCTGGAAGAACATACAGATGCAGCACTGATCTTCCGACAGTGACAGAGGAGATGAAGGAATGGCTTATGCGGTTTCTGACACCGTGACAGGCTGACTGCTGGTATGGAGAATGGAAAGCAACCTAACCGACTACAGTTAACCTTCCCCCAGGAGTGAAGCCCCTCCCCAGACACCAGCTAGGTTGGTGGGTGGGCTCTTACTTGAGGCGAGCCTCCAGGGGAGAAGCCTTGATTGGAGACTGGGGAGGTTGGAGACTGAGTGGCTGGTGAGCCAGTCTGATTGCGGTACTGTTGGAGGGAAGAGGGTTAGCTGGCACTAAGCCTCATAGCTGTCAAACACAAATCCTGAAGAATTAGCTGAGAAGGAATATTGAAAAGGGACCAATCACCTTCAGACAAAGCAGGACGGCCAATTTGTTTCTGTGCAACTTTGAACTGACTGCTGTCTAATGCAGAATCAGTGCGGATGATTTTAACCACAACCAGAATGACCTTCTTCAAAATATTTTTCTTTCTAACCTTGGGTTAATCAGCTTTATCATATACTATAAAACTGAAAAACCTTCATTAAAAAAAAACAAATAAAATATAATAAAAGGATTTCAGGTTTTCACCTTTAAAGGCTAGTGTAACCCTTTTTAAAAAAAAAAAGGAATTCCCAGAAAATTTCATTTTTTACAAATTAAAAAAATAAAATGTTTTGGTTCTGACAGACTGAGAGAGTCCTTTTGCAGAGTTCCTTGTTCCTCACCGAGCTGACTGTGATGCTGGCGGTGGTCTGGCTGTCCGGAGACGGGCTGCTCGCAGTGGCTGAACCAGAGGAAGCGAGGGTTGGCAGGGTGATGAGCTGGATGCCCTGCGGGAGGCCCTGCTGCTTCTGGAGGTCATTGAGGAGCTGAGCCTGGGCCTGAGCGGTCAGCTGGTTGAAGAGAGGGTACTGGGAAAGCTGCTGTTCCAGGGTTAACGACTCTGTCGGCACCGCCTGTAGATACAGCAAGGACACCCAAAGTCATTATAAGAAACGCTTGAAAGTCAGCCTTTTCTACTCTAAATGAGAGAAACTTAATGGAGGATGAGAAACAAAAGCTTTTATTAGTTTTGAAATGAGCCTCACCTGTGTGACGTTAACAGGTGAAGACAGGGTGGGCGAGAGCTGCTGTGAGGACTGTCGAAGATGGAGGTCAGAGGTGAGGGTGAGCGGCATCACGGGGGGTTGTCGGCGTTGTGCAGATACAGTCATGGTGGGCTGGGAGGAGGTGGAAATCCCTGCGACAAAAAAGAAAAAAGCAGAAACAAAGACATGAAAGGTGTCAATCAAACAGACATGGCAGCTGAGGATTTTAAGGAACATTAAGAACAGCTGAGTGCATCAATCTTTAGCTACAAATGTTCAATGTTTAAAAACACCCTTTCAAAATTATGCTTAAAATCCAACTGAATTAAATATTATGCACAGCAGATCTAAAGAATCGAAGGAAAAGGTTCCATGAGCGATGGAACCACAAGGGCACAGCATCAGCATCAAATGTCTTTAAGGGAAAAAGTAAAAAAAGGAGCAACTTAACTATGAAAAATCATCATTTTTAATGTTCATGCCACAGCCCTGAGGCTTTTGTCTTCAACAACAGAATGCTTCTGAAAGAAATTATTACAGCAAGGCCGAAGAACTGATGTTGTTTGGCCACAATAATCGTCTTCTCAAGAGAATTTATCTTTATAAAATAACACTATCCGTCAAAATGGAGTCCAAATCATTTGACCTATAGTGCATGAAAGAGCTTAAAGTTTTTTTGGGGAAAAAATATGTTTTATAGTTTCCAGCAAATGTGCAGTTCTACTAAAGTTAAAACAACATTCAGTTATACTGACATGGAACAAAAAAATTCTTACTAATGCTCACAGCGGTTTTTTTAAAACTTTTTTCTTTTGGTTTTGGGGGACAGAAACAAAAGGGGCTTCTCACCGTGGCTACCAGCACTGATCCCCAAGTGGGTGAGGTTGGTGGTCAGGCTGCCTGTGCTGTTGGCTGAGCTGAGGGAGGGGAAGGATACAGTGTCCTCCGGGTCCAGAGGAGTAGACAGAGGAGGAGGGAACTGAATGTTGGTCAAATCGGGAAGGGAACCACCGCTGTTGTGTGCGGCTGGGAGCACAGATGGGTTCAGCTCCTGGTCTGGTGACGGAAATATGCTGGAATAGATGCAAAGGTTCAGTCAAACACAAGAAGAGAACAATCAATATTCATGAGAACGGCTCTGAACTAGATAAAGAAATGCAAAAGTCTCCATGTATTTGAAATTACAAAAGCATAAGAACAAGTCTCATGATCACAATCTTAACAGAAATTACGCTATATTTTGAATCATCTAAGCAATGGTGATTCCAGTTTTTTTTTTTAAAGTTAATTGTTGGAATTTCTAACAATAAACAAAAGCTAAAGAAATCTAGAAAGAAGACCAAAAAATAGTAATCAAGTTACTCACTTGTTACAATGAAAATTCACTAAAGTGTCTAAATAAAGAAGAATGACAGTGTAGACTTTGCTTTTTAAATGTAATAAAATACCAAAAAGTGGGTATATTTATATGCACATTATAAACAAATTGAAGTCCATTAGGGTTAATTAACTAAGATGATCTTCAGGCATAATGTGTTGCAGGGGGGACACAATGGGATACTATAGCTCTTATTAATCATTTTTAAACAGATTCAACAGGATGCTTCAACGTTTTTTATTTTGCCGTGCTTCTACAAGTCGTCAAGGACAGTTCAAACATACAGACCAAAGGTAAAATAGAGGTAAACTTTTAAAGCATACAATGATATTTTTTTTTTATCTAAATGGACTTTATGTGTGTTCTGGAGAAAATTATTCAAAAATCAGAAAGTTTAGTCTCAGGTAAAGGTCTTACATACTCCTAGGATAATGACTCAATCACATAGTTACACTACAAAAGATGGTAAAGAACACAAAAAGTCTATTCAGACGTAGCCTTTAGAAAAACCTTTAATAAATCTATACCAAGAACGCCTGTATATGCCCAGTTTTAAAGAACTACTCCGATGAAAATTGTGTTTTTAATATGTTCTTGTAGCATTTTTCTGATGATGAAGGACATATATAAGGAAAATTAAGGTTAATTAAGATTATTTAAATTGTTGAGAATCAGGCACCAGCTCCCTGCTTCGCTCCATTCCCATGCATCCACTTGCAGACAAACAGATTTATATAAATTTTCATTAGATTAGATTAGATTTATTAATCCCACAATGGGAAATTTCCTTGTCACAGTAGCATGGAGTTTGGCACAAGTATGTACAGACAGTAATGACGATTACCCACATCTGAGCTGCATCTGCCTCAAAACCACACGGCTGGATAGCTCCAATATTGCTCGCCATTTTTGTTGCACCTCTAATGTTAGCTTGGGGTTGTGAGTTTTTGATTTTACCAAAAAAAAAAAAAAAACAGTGTAACCATCATTAAAAGACCATTGGGAATGCTTTTTTAAATATATCAAAAGATGATTAGATTGGGTCTTGTAGCAATTGATGAATGTTAATGGGTTCAAAATACCTATTAAGAAGTGCAAATTACTTTAAAAAAAATAATAAACCCACATCGAAGTGCCCAACTATTTCTGGGGAATTTAGAGAAAAGTTTGAGTTCATAGAGGCAGACCAAAGACAAAACACTTTTTAGGCTGTTAAGCAGCTCCTGGTCAGGAAAGTTCTTCCATGTCAATTTGTTCAACTGTTGATGATGTTACTGACTAAATAGCTTAACTCACTTAATTCCTGGGACGTCACATGCATTAGGCTTCGATCCATCATCCTGAGAAGAAAAGGTGAACATCAGCCAAAAATCATCCAATACAACAGTGCACTTTGTGACTGTCCAATAAATACCTTCGTGTCATCCCACAACTGTTCCTGTGCATCCCTGTCTGCATCCGACTCTGAATTATCCGTCCCAGGAACAGTTAGCAGCAGCACTGATCATTAAAACACAAGACACAGTTTCTTTCTTTGAGCTTTCTGTTCTTTGTTAAAAGGGATCTTTTGCCGTTGATGCCATTTGGGCAAAACCCACTGCTGCAGTGAACTCAAATATTCATTCTAAAAATAGCAAAGTGACCACTGGCCAAACTGAATGAATGCCAGCCATTTTTGGTTCATTCTGCAGGAGCTTGAAACGTAATAAAATAGTCTGTTTACTGATCAGGTTGTCAAAAGCACTTTGGATCATCTTAATTGAAAAAAAAAAAGTTACATTTCTGAGTCACTTCCCCCAAACTCTCTGAAGATCGATTTCCATTTTATTTTCAATTATTTCATCGAGTCTACATCTGATGTCATTGGGGTTTTGTTGCTTTTATTAGCACATTAATAAAGCAAAGCAGCTGTGTCTGTAACCGGATTCTCCTTTACCTCGTTTAGGCTGCAGCTCCTGCGACCCGCCGGAAAATGACTCCTGGGGCTTTGGATTCATGGCGCTCTGGTGCAAGGCAGAGTCGGAATTTGTCCTGCGTGTGTTAAAATGACAGAATGTCAACAAAACTGCAACCAAATCCCAACGTTGGTCTACAGGCAGCTCTACAACACAAATAAAATTCCAAAATTTGTTTAGATTGCACTTCCTTTGTGGCCATCTCTGTGGTTAGTCGAGGCTTAACCTTTTAGGGTCAACAGGAGCTTAACGACCACTTTTATTTATTTATGTTTTAGAAAATGTTTGCCTGTGTCTGATGTTGATTTTCTAGCAGAAAAGTGTGTGTGTGTGTGGGGGGGGGGGGGGGGGGGGGTCCTTACCTTCTCCAGCTTGTGTCTGGTGGTGGGGAGAGATAAACTGAGCTATAGGGACAGCTGTCAATGTGAATCTTGTCAAGGTTAATAATCCTAATCAGACAAAACAATCCTGAAGTTTAGATGGAAATTTTCAGGAACCTTCTGCTTCAATAAATTATTATGAATGATTATTATTATTATTCTTATCATCCTTGGAAAAGAAATAACATCTGTGCATACAACTGAGCACAAAAAATAACAATAAGTATTTTATTTTGAAGTAAAACAAAAAGCAGAACATTGAAGTAAAAGAAAATCTGAATTTCAACACTCTTTAAAGGATATTTGGCGGCCATGTTTGTCGACTAAAAGTGGGCGGCGGTGAGGGGATGTGATGCGGTTCCGGTCACGGTAAACACGGTCCACCAACCCATGGTGCCTGCTTGTACGACTGGTATCCAGTACCGAGTTCTAGAGGAAACACACCATTTGAATGAGGCCAGAAAAACAGGTTACTTTAAGAGCAAAACTCTGTTTTAGAATACCGGCAATTGGTGAAAATTTATACATCTTCAAAACGAGCCAAGCCAGGAGCCCAACAAATAATGATGCCCGAGCTGGCAAATGTACTTAAGGATGAGAAGCCATGGCAAGCAATGGTGTCATTTTACAATTTAGGAACCAAATTACAATGCTGGGAAAAAAAGGAAAAGAAACATACTGGTAAAACACTTTCTTCAATCAATAAAAACAAAATAAAACCGAAAATGTGCAGCTTTTACTGGGAGAAAATGCTGATTTTCTGTCTAAAACTCTTTACATTTTGACTGACATGAAACAGTTTTCACCAATGTGTTAGAAAACCTGTTTGTTTCCATTATTCCCCAACCGCTGACAAGGGTACACGGGTTTATTAAGAATGAAACAAAGCAAAAAATATCAAATTACCAGCCAGGAGAGGCTATGGGCTCACCTGAAAAGGCAGGTCAATGTTGCCATTTCCAATCTGATTGACATTGGGCAGTGAGCCTCCATAGTACTGTCCACGATTCTGCCCTAGTTGCAAATACTGGGTCTTCTGTAACTGCAACTGTGCAAAGTAAAATTGCATGAAAGCATGAGTGAATGATTAATTCGGATTTTAAAAAAATCATAACGTCAAAAGAAAATGAATGGTACATGCAATTCTACTGTGAAAATATCCAAGATTGGTTAAAATAGGTTATAAAGGGTCTTTTTAACTCGTGCCAAAGGTTTACTTTACTTTTTTTTTCCGATTACTCTATTTGCTGCAGAACAGAGTTTGCTCAAGGTAAAAGATGGATTTAAGAATTTCCATGCAAACAAACTCTTCATTAATAATGCATCAGTTATTGGTAGATTCTTTCCTATTAAGAATATAATCAATGAAGGTATGACTTCTTTCATGCTTTTCAAATGTTGTGCAGCTTTAATCAACATAAAAGGGTCAGCGAGTCGATAGATCCAACAGGAAAATATGCTTTTTCACTCAATATCAAAATGTATACAACATAAAACAGGAAGAAATAATGAAAGAAACTAGTATGAAAGCCAAATTATGTCATGTAATAACGTGGCACATTAACACAGAAATGTATGTGAAAAAAAAATAAAATAAAAATCACCTTGTTAAACAACACAAATTGGCAATAAAATGATCAGATAATGAAGGGGATATGATTATGAATGACAACATAAAGAAACTAGGCAAAATATTTCAAACAATGTGTTTATTTGTTTTCCTTCTCTTCTGTAATAAATACAGTTCTGGCTAAGGGTCTAAGCTGATGCAGTGCTTATGCGTCATTTCCAGCAAGCAGACTAACAATTAGCCCAAATATTTCCTGGCACTAACATCTAGAATTGCGAGAATTTTCTCATACGCTGGCTGAGAAGTAGTGGAATTAAAAAAGAAAAAAGGGGGCAAAAGCCAAAAAACATGTTTCTGAAAAGGGAGCAAAGGCTAAGAGGAGTGCAGGGCTCCAGAGTGTAACTAAGTCATTAGCATTTCTTCATCAATTTAGAGATCAAAACCCAAATGCCTTCAGATATACTTTGTCATTGGGATTTGCCATCATTTACACACATCCAATATAAAGTAAGTGTCACCTTAACAGCAATCTGGTGAGCTAAAGTTGCAACAGAAAGTAAAAAGTTTAAGGGCTTTGTAAAATTGTGTAATTATCCAAAACAATTCACAAAAAAAGAAAAGGGGAAAATAAATCCCCTTCCTTCTTCATACAATCCCACAAGTGTACTAGGATTAATCAGTGGAAGCAGCTGCTGAAACTAAGTTGGTCTTCCTTACCTGGAAGGAAGACCTACTTCTGACAACATGAGCAACTTCTACTTATGTTGTTTTATAAAGCAAAAGTAACAGTGCTTGATGTTTTATTTAGTCCCTCTGTGGTTCCATTTTTCTTAAAGAACTAGTTCAATGGCTTGACCACAAACATTTTAACATGAAACATTTAAAAACAACAACAGCAAAACGCATGATTATTAGACATGTAGGTCAACACAAAACGTCTTCAATCTTAGCATCATAACTGATAGATTTAGTAACGGTTTACCTTTAAAAAACAGAAATGATAATATTGTTTATTATCAATTTTCACCTGTGAAAAAAATGAAACATTTGTTTTTAACAAACCACTACTTCCCTATACAATTTCTTGAACTTTTTTTTTAACATTTTTACAAATAGTCCAATATAAATAGAAAAAAAATGCATGCTAACAAGCTGGTGCCTCTCATATTCATCTAGGGTGAATAGGGCTACAAGTGCTGTGGCAATTTGCACTTGACAATAAAAATGGGTTGCAGCTGTTCATCCTGGATCTCCTCAAACTTTTCCTGCAAGACCCAAACCTCATCTTTATTAAGGGATGAAGAAGCAGTCTTTTTTTGCTACTTCACCTTTCAAAAGCTGCCTTGTTCAACGCAATCTACAACAATCTAGAACAGCTTCACACCTGAGGCACACCAGCAAACCCTCTGATTTGGTTTTTATAAAGGCTTCAAGTCCCACTCCAGTCTTCTTTTGATCTATTTTAAAAGCTTTCACAGTGGTGGTTTGATTATGCTTATGCTGTTTTTAGGATTTTTTTTTCTAGGTCATAGTTTCTGCACAGCAGCTGTAGTTCATTGGAAATTCGCCTATAAGTTGTGGGTGGGACGGTCGGCTCAGAGTAAGCCTCTCCCCGATTTCCCATCATCCATTTTGTTTACACTCTCTAGCTAGCTTACAGCTCCTCACACCCCAACCTAAATTTACCAGTGCAACAAAATAAGCAAGAAATATTGAAGCAATCCAGCTGTACAGTTTTCAGACGAGGAAAACTGGATCTTATTTGTCTGTAGGGATGCATCGGAATGGAATAGAGGTGGTGGCTCGCCGACTTAACAGCTACAAGCTTTTTCCAATGGCTTTTTTTTTCATCTGTTCTGGATTCACATTAATTTTAAATAAAGAAATACTCAGAAATGCGATTTTGAGATTAATTTTCTTTATATCTGTCCTCCATTATGAGAAAAATGCCTCAAGAACATGTTAAAAACATCAAAACTTTTCATTGGAGTGGCTCTTTAAAGGTTTTCTGTTCAACCAAATAAAGTAAATAAAAATAAAGAAAAAAACATTTCACAACCCTAAAGTAAAAAGGGCCCTTTTAGTTATGCAACGTGGTCCTAACTTTTCTGTAATATTTCACTTATAACAAGGTGAACGTGTTTTATTTTAATAATAAATCTCTTCTGGGATGTGGGTAAGAAAAGGACAGTCAGATATTCAGACAAATGTTTATATGGTCTACACATTCCTTATATATTTGATTTCAATTTTTTTTTACAATAATCTGATGGTGTATTGTCCTGATCTTCATTGTCCAAAAAAGCTGATTCATCTTCTGTTGTTGCCCATTTTGATATTAAAGTGCAAACAAATAAATATTTAAAAAAAATCAAACATTAAACTTGGACAAGCCTAAAATTATTTATGGCCTCGTGTTTACAACTGCCTTACGTCAAAAAAAGTATTACTACGAAATAATAATGGTAAACATGAGAACAGAACGTCATATAAAGGGGGAATTGAGGTGAAGTTGGCAATGCAGTTACCTGCGGGATCCACAGCTGATCAGCATCCGATTGGCTCGCTAAGCTATCGTATCTCCACCATCCCAGTCAGCGCTGCTCTATTTTGGTTTCTTCTAGCTAACTCTCCCCCGCGCGTGCGATCATGCGGTGATTTATCCGCGTGTTAGCAAACAAATTGTGAGCAACGTCTGCTGAAAAAGGCAGCCACGGGCGAGGAAGCAGGTGTACACAACCATTCACATCTCCAGCAGAGAGAGAGCAGCTAGCCGAGCTAAGAAAAAAAGCTCTTTTGTTGTGACGGAACCCCCTCTTGCATGTTTTGAAACAGACGCAGAAAACAAACATGGTGATGATCCGCGGATGCCGTTCGAGAGAACTTCAGAAAAATGTACACAGAAGCACATTATTATTCATCTCCGCAGTGTTCGCTTGCTGCCACCACCACACACACAGCCCTGCAAAAACCTTCTGTGTTCGTCCGGGGTGTGGAGGTCTTACCCGCGCGGCTCTGGTGATGTTCAGGTCCTTCATCACTTCTTCAAACGCGGCCGTCTCCTCCGCCTGTTTTTGATTATGCAAAGCGATTTTTTCGCTAAATTTGCGAGGATTATTCGAGGACGCCATTTTTCCCTCTTCTTCTCAATGGAATGTTACGCTCCCCTCCGCACCAGAGCCCCCTGGTGTCGTCATTACGTACGGACTACGTCTCTATTAACTCAAGGTTGAAGATTGTCTTTCTGCTTTATTTTCTATTGCATAATCCCCCCTCCCCCCAATAAAATAAATTAAAAATACATAAAAAATAAAAGTTGACACATTATATAACTCTAGTAAATTTAGGCAAAGTCTTTTCATTAAAAAAACTATAATAAAGTTTACAAAAAAGTCTTCAAGAGATGCATGATTTCAATACATTATTCAGTGTTCAACCTTTTATCATCTTTTATATAATATTCAAAAATGCCTAAAGGAGCATTGGTGTAACTTGTTCATGAGACTTTTCTTCCTGTCTGCTTCAAATCCATGGCTGTTCTGTAAAACAGCAGCATTCCCCGAGCCAGAATATTCCTAGAGAGGGAACACAAGAAGGGTGGGAGCAGCTGTAGGGATAGGGTGACTTTTACTGAGAAGTCCAGGAAAGAAAAACCTCTGTTGTGTTTTCTAAAAAAGGATCGTTCATGCTGAAGTTCAAATAAAATGTGGGTCAGTTTGCAGCCACAAAACAACAGAATGACAATGTAATAAAGGTTCCATATAAATAGAAAAGGACATTTTCACACATCAACGTTTACAATACCAAGTCTACTGGGGGCATACCTTTACAATGAAAATTAAGAAAGAGATAAAAACATTTAAAAACATCTGCATTCATCACAAACCACATCTATTAAAGACAACTTAAAGGCAGATATGTGCCCCAGTCCTCAGCAGTTCATTTGCCATACTTTTTTGCAGAAGATCTGTCCCTGATGTTGTGTTTTTTTTTTTTTTTTTTTTGGACAGAAGTGGTTTCTTTTCTGACCTTCTTGACACCAGGCCATCTTCCAAAAGTCCTCGCCTCACAGTCCATGCAGATGTGCTCACACCTGCCTGCTGCCATTCCTGAACAAGCTCTGCACTGGTGGCACTCCGATCACGCAGCTGAATCCTCTTTAGGAGACAATCCTGGTGCTTGCTGGACTTTCTTGGACGACCTGAAGCCTTCCTAACAAGAATTATAACTCTTTCCTTGAAGTTCTTGATGATCCTATAAATTTGTGATTTAGGTGTGTTGGAATAATTGTACATTAGTTATCTCATATTTACTCTGACCTTTTGAACTATTGAATGTGTGTGTGTGTACTGCTTTTCTGCAAGAAACTGGTTCTCAGGGAAACAGGAGATGAACCAGCACAGCTGTCCTGCATTTGACCTGGTGACAGCTGATCACCTTTGATATGGAGAACCTCTGATTTGCAGGAGATGGGCCCTAAAACCACAGGGGTCAACAACAAAGCTGCATCTAAAAGGGGCAATTGTTCTTCGAAGATGTTTGTTTAGATTAGCTTTCTGACATGTGTGGGCTGCATTGTGTTCCCCCTCCCCTTCAGACCTTTGTAAACTCAGAGCAAACGGAGAATTGCAGGAGTGTGTTCCTGTCTGCTCTCTCTGGAGAAAAAGTTTAGAGTGAGTCTGAGTCCTTTCTTCCTGCTTAAATATAGTGGAGAAATGTTGGTTTAGACTAGACCCAACAAGGTGCAATCTTAGTAGCCACAATATCCGTGCCTGTGAGCCATTTTCATGCCATGCAATGATGGCGGCACGTGTTTCTATGCAGCTTACCTTGCTTAACAATGGAAGAACAATGATTTCAAGCATCCCCCTCCTTTTAACATGTCTGCCATTCTAACCCCATCAGCCTGTCATAATGATCTCCAGCCTCGTGCTCGTCAACATTCTCACTTGAGTTAACAAGACGATCACTGAAATGATCTAAGCAGGTCCTTTAGTGACAGCAACAAAATGCAGTGAATATTTTTTTATACGGGATCAAGTTCATTTTCATGGCAAAGAAGGACTAAGCAATTTATCTGATCAATCTTCATAACATTCTGGAGTACAGTGATCCCTTGCTATATAACGCGGTTTACTTTTCACGGTTTCGCTTCTTCACGGATTTGCATCGTGCATTGTGTTCTGCATTCTGATTGGCTAAAAAAGTCACTCCGCTTCTTCTCTACCTGTGCGTCAATAACGTTGCAGTAAATTAATATGTACACGAATGTAAATCAGCTTTCCAAATTACGTACATGCAAATCATCTTGCAATTTCAAGTTTCTTTAAAACCCATAGAAAAAGAGCAACACCAACTGCCTATCACTATGTTCTTCTCCCGAACAAACACACACAGCTGCACCGCGGGCTTGAGAAAGAGAAAACACTGCAGCTTCTCAGACTGAAGAGCTCTGAAATACACCTGAGCCACTATTTGTCCGTTTGTACTTTGTATTTTTTCATGATCATTTTAAATTTTCTCCCGTTTAATTCAATTACTCTCGGGTCGCAGTGGGCGGGGCTAATCTCCGCGATTTGAAGCCTTCTGTTTACATCGATGATTCAAATTATTATTTGATTGTACAGAAGTTATTTGTTGAAAAAAAACGTTTTTAAAGTACTTTGATTTGTGAAACAAATGCTTGATCCTGTAAAATGGTTTGTTCTTTCTTTTCTATGTATAACAGAGTATTTAATTGTATAATAATTGTTAAAAAAATTAGAGGTTTCTACTTCACGGATTTTGCCTATATCACGGGTTCTTTCTGGAACGTAACCCCTGCGAAAAACAAGGGTTTACTGTATATGCAAATTGCTATTATAATAATTTAAGCAGCAATTTTTCTATTTTCCAATATTTTGTAATTCTCAAAACCCTTGGCCACGACGGTACATTTTGACAATTGACCTTTTATAATACGGTATTCAGATTTTACTTTTCTGCTACCTTAATCCTAAAATGCGGTAGAATCAAACTAAATTTAGCTATGACGTGTAAAATCAAAGAAGTTATATTTATTATTACAGATTATTGCATAAATCCAAAAACATTTACCTGCACGAATAGTCCTGATTTGTGAAAACAAAGGAGGCAAAGTTGTACTGGAAGAAAAACCAAAATGAAAAAATACATGAATCAAAGAACCTCATTACGTATTAGGGACTTGAAAATTGCCAATTATCAGTCATTTTCTCAGTGAGTTTAGAATAAGGTCCTTTTGGACCCTTTTAATATTTAGAGTAAATTATTGTACTTTATATAAGTATGGATTTAGGAATTAAAAAGACAGAAAACAATATTAGATAAACAAATTACAAAATAAAAATTTCTATTTGGCCTAGCCATCCAAACCCTCCACTGTTTTCTCTTCAAGTACCTCCAAAATTTCCAGTACAGAACTTTTTATTATGAGAAACTTTTAGACTGGAAGGTCTTCATTCGATCTATATAAAGCTCCTCTAAGTACTAGAGTTACACCACAATAAAAACAAAGGCAGATTTAAAATATAACACTTTTATTAAAGGAATAACAGAGTCACACAAACATGTACATTCTCCTTAAACAGTGGCAGTTTTTGGTATATTGCACTTCATAAATGTAATGTGCTTTCATTGTTACAAGTTAAACAACGCATACTAAGGCAGACGGGACAGTTTTCAGTAAAATCTTGTAGATGGATGTCATTTGTCTCAAACATTAGTATGGTAATCATCGGTTACAACCTGGAAAAGTGCAGCAAAATTATGAGCAAAAATGAATGGGGTTACACATAAAAATAGGAGATTAAAAATAAGTTTTGAGGTTGTAAAGCTAACGATTTTCTTTGTAAAAGATCAGGTGCAGTTTGGTCATTAAAGTATTTCTTTTTTCAACCATGAACAAATACACAATCCTGTAAAAATAACTTTGTACGTAGCTGCCATTAGGGCTATGCACTGTTTTGTCTATAGGGGGCAGTGTTACTGCAAGTTTGATGCTCAGGAAACCGATCTACAGTTTAAAAATAAACACCAAAAATGTAAAACAATGCCTTCCCAAACTTGTTTGATACTTGTTTTTTATGATGCTCGTTGAATTCTGATATGAGGATTTTAGAAACCCAAAGAAAAATCACAGATAAAAGTAGAAAGGTTTCAAGCCATCGTAGTGTTTTTCATAAAATCTGAGCTAGAATAAACAGAACTAAATAAATAAACTTACAATCAAACAGCTACAAAGCTTAATAGTCTGGAAGTAGTTCCTGCTCCTACATTTTTGCTTGGACAAAATGTAAAAATACAAATGTGTGCAATTTGTAACTTAAGCCCTTCTTGACGTGTGAAACTTTTTATTTTATTTTAAGTTTGATATTTGTGTTATATAAGTACTTGGCTTGGTAATGTTTGCTAAAGGACCTAACAACAACTCTAATTTTCTCAATGAATGAAATCTACATGACTGGATTCATTATACATTCAAACTAGAAGCAATTTTAAAATGTCAGCTTGTTGAAAGTCATTGCATTTGAATACCGGTATATTAAGACATTGGTCATCTGCTAAATATCATAAAACCAAAAGAGTTCAAATACAGAGTATTGGTGAGAGGTAACTTGTTTCTAAAACAGAGACGATTTCACACAGTATAAGTAATGCTACTTTTTCACATCTTCAACAGAGAAACAAAACGGACAAGCCTGATGTTTTGTCGTTTGATCTAAATAAGCGTTCTCCAACAATTTGTGGAGTAAAATCTTCACGCGTTTAATTTAGCACTCTTAACTTTATGTGTCGTTCTGTGGGAGTTTTAATGGCGTACAAGCAATTCCAGCAAAGGATTCTGGAAAGTGTAAGTCCCTTTCCCACTCGTCTGTTTGAGTGTTGTACACCTGGACGATGCTCGTGACGTTGTTCAAGTGCCAGTTGTATCCTCCTATAATGTAGATTTTCCCGTCCAGTAGGCAGCAGCCTGCCTCCGACTGACCCGCTCGCATCGGAGTGACAGTGGTCCACTGGTCGTTGTCTGGAATGTAATACTCAACCGCCAGCACGTCAAAGCAACGGTCCACGTGGTCCATGCGACCGCCCAGAGCGTACACACGATTGTGGGTACTGACCATAGCGTGCAGCACTCTGGGTTCGTTCATGGGGGCTCGGAAGTTCCACTGGTCCGATCCTGGATCGTAGCAGTGGAGGGTTTTTTTGTCCTCTACGGAAACGCCATAACCACCTGACACATAAAGCCTTTCTCCAAAAGCGGTGCCGGCATGACCCCATATTCTGCGTTTCAATGGCTCTACGAAGGACCACTCGTTCTTTTTGGGGCAATAACATTCTACGGATGACAGGCTGCCGGATCGATTGCGGCCGCCCGTGGTGTACAGCTTTCCCTGGAGCACGCTCAGCTGAAACTGAATGCGAGCTTCTTGCAGGGACTGGATACGCAGCCACCGATTCAGGTGTGGGTCATAGCGAAAACAGCTATCGACGGCTCCCTCCCCACTGCGGTACTGCAACTGCTGCCCACCAACTACATACACGAAGTTATCGAGCACGGCGACGCATGCGTGGCTGCACCCGGTCTCCAGCTCAGTCAGCTCCTTGAACTGTCGGGATGCAGAATCTGGAAGATGGTACACTTTAGTGCTCACGGTGCGATCGTTGTCAGTGTATGGGGTTCCACCAAAGGTAACAAGAGACATAACATCAGAGCGAATGAGGGTTCGGACAGACTGCATTTCGTGCTGTCGGAAGGGAAGGATCTGGTAGTTAAAGGCCTCAAGGAGATACTGACGGCAGAGCACATCCTCCACCATGATGTCCACCGTCTGAACGATATCCACCAACTCTGAGGAACGCATGAGCGGGAACCGCACATGGTAGAGGACACTGCTGGCAAGGACCCGGCGGGACTCGTCGTACCGGAGCCACCTGACAGCAGCACGGAAGAGATCAATTTCAGGACAGTTCTTCAGTTTGTTGCTCTGAAGGAAGAAGATGAGTCGCTCCAGGGGAATGTGTAGGAAGTCCTCCTCCTCTGCAATCTGCAGGAAGTGACGAAAGGTAAAGGCATCCACCGACTCTTTGAGGGAAGACAAGCTGAACGTGGTGGCCATCTGTCCAATGTGCAGGCAGGTCTCCACACTCATGGCTGACTTGAGGA
Source organism: Oryzias latipes (assembly GCF_053564925.1). NCBI lineage: Eukaryota > Metazoa > Chordata > Actinopteri > Beloniformes > Adrianichthyidae > Oryzias > Oryzias latipes. Next base: position 15,707,470 of record NC_136240.1, read on the forward strand.
ATTCTTCGCAGAGCTCGACGACGGGAACCATCTGGAGAAACACAGCTGCCCCGAGGACATCCTGAATGCATTCCAGATCTAAGGTGACTTCTGAGCTGTAGGCAAAGTCGATGATATGCTTGAGGCCCCGGGCAGACAAGCCCTTCAGCTCAATGGTATCTTGGCTCGACTCCCTCATGCCTCCAGTAAACATGGCTCTAAACACAAAATAAACATCTTTATTTTTATTATTTTACTTTATCTGAAGCACAAAGTTAGTAGTTGCATGTTTGAAAAGCAGAAACCACATTGTCTTCAGAATCACGACATTTAGGATCAATAGTGTTCCCTCGCTATAAGGTGGTTCACATTTTCAATGCAATTTTACATCCTACACTTTTTAAAACAGCAGAGTTCTGCATCCTGATTGGCTGTAGACTTTGTCAGTCAATTTCCACAGTGCAGTGTCAACCGCTGGCAAATATTTAGTTTCATTCTATAAAACTGGACTTATTTTTTGAGCTTTAAGATTTTAAACAAGAAAGAAAAGTGTGACAATGTTAATATCAGTCTGAGAAAAGTGTGCAGTGTGTAGCGAAGGGTTACAGCCCTAAAACATCTACATTTTTGTAAAATATAAATGCTTACTTTGCAAATTTCATCTATCGCATGTTATTTTCAGAATGTAACTCTCGCGGTAAATGAAGGATCACTAAGGAAAATTTTGCACACAAGTGATGTTTTTTTTAAGACAGATTTTGTGTAAAAACCATTTTAGCCCTCCGAATTTAGACTTTAGAAATGTCTACTTGTTACAACTGTTATAGAGATCTTTAGCATTCTTGACAAATCCATTCACTGCAATATGTACAGGTAATTATTGTCTATTGATTCAATGCAATTTATGTCCAGCGGTGCTTTTTGAACAGCATAAATATGCATTTTAGAAACGTCTTTAATCGGAAATCTCTGAATAGAGGTTCTTCTGTGGCAATCTGAGGAAAACAGGGAGCGTTAGGTCTCCTGCTTCAGACTGACCTGAAGTAATCACTACAGGCGGCAAGCACAGCTTTATGGACCTGGAAGTGCTCTTCATTTACAGCCAGCACAACGTCCAGAAGTTGACCCTGAGCCCGCAAAAGCGACAAGCCCTGGAGGAGCGTGGCGCTGTGGCTGGGGGCGGAGAAGGAGCAACGCAGCGTACTATTCTTGTTAGCCATACTGAAACGAGAAAAGGGTCTCATTACCATCAATGAGTCAGGACATAATCCCCCCCCCCCCCCCCTTTTTTTAAACACATAACATTCACACGACCTTTACTTGAACTATTGAACTTAATCAGGTCTTTAGTTGTGTGCAGAAACTGTTATCTTTTGATGAAATGTGGTGAGGGCAGCAATAATGTGCGGATATAGAGGGTCTGATGGTGCACTGATGGGAATGTAATGTAATTTTTGAATTGGATGGAGGAGATGCATTTCATAGTTTTCCAAGTCTTTGCTGTCGATAGAACATCCGTCCGTATACTCAAACACTCAGTTTTTACAGAAAACAGAATTTGTTTCACAAATTTTCTACGCAAAAGATATTTGGTTGCCTTTAAAAATGTAATGTTACCAAATATATATACATAAAAATGACAAATAAAAGAAACATTTAAAAAATATATTTTTAAAGAATGTAATAATATAGTTGAAATAAAAAAATAGAAATGTTAAAATCTTATAAAAAAAATATTTATGGAATAATTAAAGGTCAAAAGTGACTGTTAAAGACAGTACTTGTGAGCAGTTAAATTAAGATTCCTATTGTTTACACTGAAAAACAAAATCAATCCAGTTTACATTTTGCACATGTGAGAAATTAAAAGAATTTGACCAAAAAAATCCTTTAAAGACCCAGCTTAATGAAGATTATGTTTTGGGTGGGTTTATTTGGTGTTCTTGTGCCATTTTTCTCATTAAGTTAAGCTTCAGAAATTGCATTTTGAGTATTTCTTTACTCTTGTGGATCTGAAGAAGACGAATATGCAGTTTGAAAAAGAGAATATTTGTTACACAGAAGCTACAATTGGCAGACCACAACTTCCCCGCTCTGCTCCATTCCGATGCATCCACTTGCAGACAAATAGATCTTCATTTTCTTCGTCTGAGCTGGCTCAAAACCGTACGGCTGGATAGCTTAAATATTGCTCTACATTTCTGTTGCTCCAGAGAAAGATAGTTTGGGGGTGTGAGAGGGTGTAAGCTAGCCAGAGAGGACGTAATAAACAGAGAGCTCTTAAAAATAAGGAAGGTAAGGGGGGGCGGGGTTGCTCCATCCCAATGGTCCCACCCACAAAGCAAATTTCTAAACAACTATTGTCGCTCTGCAGAAACTATGTCCTAGAAAACAACACAGGTTTACAGATTTTGCCTAAAAGGCGTAATCATGATAAACAAACCGCTGGGAATGCTTTTAAAAAAAGATCAAAAGATGATCAGAGAGAAAAAAGTGTGAAAAAGGGGGATTCTTTCTTGTCAGTCTTACTTTTTCCAAAAAAGCTTGAGCGTACATCAATCAATTCTAAAAAATTAAAAATCATTTAAAGTATTGAAGACTATCATCATTAAGAAATGCATGCTGGGTAAGACAGTGATCTTTAGGGACCGAAAAGAGGCCCATGGTGGTTATGATTTTGTCACAGAAGCTTTTTAGGGTTGAAGCTGATCTGAAAACTGTTCCACTGCCCACCAACTGCCATGCATGCATGCATCTGTCAGCGGTTCCTGCACTTAAATAGAAAGTTTGTGGGTACTCTGGGCTGAAAGGCCCGCCGCTAACTCCAGATGTCACAGATGAGTCTATCAGCTTCCATCTAACCACAGACCTTCTGAACAGACAAGGTACAGAGACCTACGCTGAGGCCAGAGAGCAAGACCTCAGCAGCACATGAGCCTAAGCATAACACGAAGCAGAAAACTAACAGTTGAGGCTACTTTTCATTCAAATTATGATGTAAAAGAAGTAAAACTAAGACAACATGTACAATTAGGGCTTAGCAGAAAAAAGACAGACTTAAGCTTAAAGTCCCACCCCAATCATCTTTAGCTCTATTTTAAAAGCATTGTCATGTTTATTCTGTTTTTAGGCAAAACCTGTGGCCTTTTCTAGGACATAATTTCTGCAGAGTAGTAGTTTCTTTAGAAATTCCTCTAAACTGTTGTTGCAGAGTAATCCTCCCCTCATTTCCCATCATCCCTTTGTTTACTCTCTCTCTCTCGCTAGCTTACAGCCCCTCACAAGCCCTACCTTACTTTAGCGGAGCAACAAAAAATGGCAAACAATATCAGAGCTATCCAGCCGTACAGTTTTGAGTCAGATGCCAACTCAGACGAGGAAAACAAAGACGTCCATGGTAGCGCTCGGTTGATCAAATCGCTTAATCAATCTGAATTGATCCAAGCTTAATAAATCATTAATCAATCCATAAAAGTAGAGATCGACCTTTGATGCTTTTCCTTTTCTGGTGACCTAATGCACAACAGCAGTAAAGCGGACGTCTGCTAGCTTGATGTTAATGTATGATGGCCAAACTGAAAGGCCCTCCAGGAGAGGCAGAACATGATAATCTGCACGGTTTTGTTTGAGCTTTTCCTCTTGAGAAACCATGCAACACTGTATGGTGTTACGGTGTTGGTTTATTATTTCACTGATACATATGAATATCGTCAAAACATACATCGATTATTAATGTATTTCTATACAAATATGTCGGAATGTGTAAGGCGTGTAAATTCAAAACTGAACTGAATCAAGTGGATCGAAAGAATTGAAAACAAAATTGTGAATCGATCCAGGCTCTGGTGAATCGAAATTGTGGAAATTATTGGTGATACCCAGTCCCATTACATGGATCAGGGAGGAACACTTGGGCCTTTTGGCTTGCCGTAGTAGCTTCTCCGTCACACCTACAAGTTTTTTCCAACTGCATTTATTCATCTGCTTCTGATTCACAATGATTTGAATGAAGAAATACTGAGAAATGCAATTTAAAGCTCTTATTTTATTATATGTCCTCCATCATAAGAAAAATGCCACAAACTATGTTAAAAACACATTTGTTTACTGGAGTGAGTGCTTAGTGTCAAAGCTTGTGTATATTTGCAAAAATGAGGCAGCTTTCTTGCAAATATATACAAGCTTTGACATTTATATTTATATTCTTTATTAATCCTATTAATCCTATTAATACTTTATCTAAATACTTTGACAGTCAGTGTTTGCTAGCATTATTTGCAGTCTGAATTTCACAACAATTTAAGCACATTAGTTACATTTTTTTTAAATTAAAAAACTAAAAATGGAAAAATAATTAAACATGAAAATAAATGTATGGATTGCAATATGACATTTTACTAAGAACAGTTCAGAAAATCTTGGATATGATATTTACTCTAAAGAGCATTAGAGCGAACAGGAAGTTCAAAGTTTGGACACATTTTTTGGGGCTTTCACGATGACGTGTAGACGTTCACCTGCAGCTGTAGGCCCGGCCACCGCCTCGGTGTTTCCTACATTTTAGCCCCGGTGAGGAGTTTCCCAGGGTCCACACACCGCGGACACGTACCGTCAAATGCAAACCCCGCTCAGCGCCGTCAGCCCGGCGATACTCACCCGCTCTGAGAATGTTTCGGGACAAATTCGCCGTCCGACTCCGCCATCTTCTAACGCGGGCCAGCGATCATTGGGCATTTTTTACGGGGAATTAACAGGATGTCAGCGAAAGTACTAGCCCGTTCATGATGGTTTTATTCTCCCCGGAAGCGCCTCTTTTTTGACACGAAGGTTACCGTCTGTCTCCTTGAAATCCTGCGGTGAACGGTCGGCAGCGGTGACCCGTCCTGCTGCCGTCTGCTGAGCGACCTGCTCTTCCTCTGAGTGACCACTGCGGGGCGCCAAAATCACCACTCACAAGCCAAGGATGCAACAATCCAGCAAATTAATTTATTATTATTATTATTAAAAGGTTTAAATAATAATAAAAACGTATTGATAAATTACCACAACATTCCTATGGAAATACCCATCTTAACAGAACCAGCATACACTTAAAACAATGTCCAAACATCAAGGACTGTTGATAAATATACATAAACAACATTAATAAATTGTGATATATTTATGTAAATATTTATGGATATAAATTTGTACAGGGATTTAGGTAAATAAGATTTAAATAGAATGATGAGTGTCTATACAGAACAAATGTATGTCGGATGCCCAAGTGTGAATGTTTTTATCTATATGCGTAGTTATATGTGTGTATATGGGTATCTAAAAAAGAATGTGTACTCATTAGGGAGGGAACAGGATTAGGGGAAGGGCTTTTTTCTCTTCCTACTCCTTTTTTAAAATATTTCTCATATTTATTTTTATCCTGTCCTATCTTTCCTTTAAGGTGTTTTGTCTGAAATAAAAAATTATCCTCATCATCATCGTTACTAACAGCAAATCACTTCTGATTTGTTAGCTGTGCAAAAAAAAACAGCAACAAGAAGTGAAAAACATATTTCTAAGGGCTTCATGCTTTTCTGTTTCTGTAATTGTATGTAGCTGCGACATACATAACATTAAACCTTACATGAAATAATGAGTTTTTGCCCTTCACATCTACAACACTAGAAACTGGGCTTCAGCACATTTTTTCCAAAAGGAAAAAAATCTTTTAGTGCTACACATTTCTGCAGATTTTTGTTTTTAGAGTTGACTGGTGTAAACAGAGATAAATGCTTCTTAAAAAGGCTATGCATATGATACCTAATGGTCAATGAAGGCTATGCATATCAGGAGAAATCCTCCTTTGAAAATGTCAAGGAAAAAATGGCAGCACTCACTTAATAACATTAATTTTAAAATTAATTTCAAATTTTCATCCTCATTCTCAGCTGCAGATCTTAAACAATTTGCTTCAAGATTTGAGTGTATTTTCTATTTTAAAAAAAGCGTTTTTTTATCATTTGTTAAAGGGACCGGATTTTCGTCAGCTAATATACAAATATTTCGTTTTAATTTAAAAGTGCATCAACAGACTAATTCTTGCTGTTCTTGTTCCTTTTAGTTAAACCAAATTTGTGAAAAAAATGGGTCATTCTTCTGAGAAATGAAACTACATTATAAGAAAAAACTATGAGTGTTTTGCTAATTTCACATAAATCAGTAGAACATATTGTATGTAAGTCAAACCACATGAATGTCTCTTGTTATGACTTGTCCTTTTTCACAATACGTTTCTTTAACCTTTTCAAGGTCAGTGCATCTTTTTGATGACCACTTCCTGTGATGAACTTAACTATCCCATGCTCATACTTGTTTTTTTAACAACCACATGCCCTGACTTTTAATGTTTTTTTGCTTTTACTTTTGTATTCTTTTACAACAATCAACTATAGATTAGTGTTTGGACATTTCAGTTCTAATTCGCATGTTTCTAGTATATAACATTGCATATAGTGCCATATATAACACAGCTGTGATATATATTCTGTGGCATGATATTACAGTTGTGGAAACACTGGTATGACTGTTTACTGAAAGGATAACAATTAATGTATTTTGTCATGGGTGTCTTTTCTGTATAGACTACAAGTCTGCAATGAAATTAATGTATTACTATAAAAAAATCGGAGTGAAATATGATTAGTTTTTACTTCAAATGTTTTGCTTAGTTGCATCTAAATGTTTCCAGCAGCCCATATTTTTTGAGGCTTTGATGTTTAGAGTAATGACATGAAAAGGTTCAACCACATCTTAGCATCTGCAATAAAGTAGCAAAGAATGCACTCTTGTATTTTTTTATGTCTCACATCAGATCATAGAATGTCAAGCTCATCCTCACCGGGATTTCCAGTCAATGTAACCTCAAACAACTTGTTTCTCATGCAATTAAAAAGAATTAAAAATTACAAGTTTAACTCAACTCAGTGTAAGTTTAACTTAGTTTAACTTGTAAACACAGATGCTTTTTAACTTGTTTATAAACTATGATTTTAACTATATTTGGAGTTTCAAAAAGTGATCCAAAAGGTTTATTTGTAAAAGTTAAAGTAAAGTCCCAAGTTTTCATGCATAGGCATGTGAAATCTGTTCTCTACATTTGACCCATCCCCTGTGGAGCAGTAAGCTGCAGACACAGCCACACTGAGGAATCGTTTGGTGGTTTAACCCCCCAATCCAACCCCTCAATGCTGAGTGCCAAGCAGGGAGGCACTGGGTTTGTCTTTGGCATGACTCTGCCTGGATTTGAACTCATGACCTTTCTGTGTCAGGGCGGACACTCCCTGAATTAAATGAATTATAAATAATTTGCCACTAAGGAGGAATTTTGGGTGTTATTTTTTTAAGAAAATAGAAATGGTGTTTTTGGAAATCCTGCATTCATTTATTCAAATTCTAAACCCGTTTTGTCCCTTTTGGAGTCACGGGTCTGCAGAGGCCTATCCCAGCCACTCGTGGGCAAAGGAAGGGGACATCCTGGACAGGTCGCCACTCTGTCGCATGATGTCCGTCGCTTAAATGTTCATTTACTTTTTACCAAATAATGTGAATTTAAACCAAAATCTTTTATCTTTTTCCAAAAAAAATATAGCATCATATCTTTTGTTGCTAAAAACGAAACACACAGGTAACAAAAATATACAAACATACAAATATAATTTTAAACACAAAGTTATATAAACATCACATTTTTCCAAAAAAGAAAAGCTGTTTAACCGTATATTCAGAATAAATCACGTATGGACAATTTTAGGGTGATTCTCCTTTGACATCGAACACCAAACCATTTCTATATATCAGCATGGCAAGTTCTACATCCATCTTTTCAATATCCGTCATCCCAGATTTTCTCAGTGCCTGACTTGTTGAGTTTGAGCTCTCACACTCATCACTGGATCCCTCTGAGTCACTCCCCTCATTCTCCATGTCACTCCCATCACTCCACTTCTCTGTGAAGACGGGGGTCTTTTCTGTAAGGGAGGTCCCCTCCTGGAGTAGCTGTAGCAGAGTGAGCTCATCCACTTCCTCTTTCCTCTCCCACTTCTGCTATTGTGGGACACATTAGAAGACAAGGTCTTAAAAGCAACCAGCACAAGAAACTTCTTTAAAAGGCTTTTTACAAGTTAAAAATATGTTTTTTTTTTGTTTTAAGTCAGTATAAATTAATAATTGAAAGAAAATAGCCTTAAGTATATTGTAAAACAATTAAATTACAAATAAGAGAGAACTATGAACAGTAAGGTTTTCTTTGTTTTCTGGTTTATTGCTTTTCATTTTAATATTCATTTAATTTGGTTCAATGTGTTATCTTCCTGTTTCATTTTGTAAATATTAGTCCACTTGGTTTTTATTCAGTCTTATTTATTTGACTTCAGTTAATTGCCACACCTGTGTCCAATTGCTAATCACTCAAACGCAGTTTGGTTTAAATGTTCGTTTCCTGACCTTTTTTTAAAATTTGTCTTCTTTACATTTGGTTTTTGAGAACTATATCACAAGGCTTTGATAACTCAAAACTGTAAACAGCCTCTGATAGAGTTTTTTTTTCTGATACGTGTTCAGAGTATTTTTTTTTTTTACCATACTTTCCTGGCTTAAATGCTAAGCAAAACCTAGTTTCCTGTTGGAAAAAATCTCTTCAATAAAATTCATCAAAATGAGTTGTTCCTTGTGACGTAAGCTTAACTTTTTTATTTCTGTGGCTCAAAAAGTTAATGCAATGTAATACTTTTTTGTGAGACTCCCAGTGTGCAGATGTTGGATCACATTCCTGCACAACTATGCTTACATTAGCAAAAAGTATTGCACCAGATGCATGTGAACCCGAGGACAATTTAAACTAAATCTACGCAAGTCTACAATGCCAGTGTCACTTATAAGCATGAATTCTCACTAATTGTTTTTTTTTTCTTAATGTTCAAAATCTTTAACCAGTTTCAAGCTACTCTAGTTTAGTAAGATAGTGGCTTTGTTAGATTCTGCGTTTGCTGCCACTTATTCAATTCGTTTTATAACTCTGTGCCTGAAGGAGTTTTTTTTTATCTAATAAGAGAACAGTTTTGCCCTCTGTTTGGTTGGCTCCCCCGTTTGCCCTGCATTTGTTTCCTGTACAAACAAAGTCCTCAAGCAACAAAATTCACATAAAATATAAAGACATAGACTTCTATGGAATAAATGTCTTTCTCTTCTAAAGCCTTTTTCAATCAACTCTAATTAAAAGAGAATTTTTCTTTCTTCAGTTACAACACATTTTAATTTTGTAATTAAATTGGCGTGGTCCGAAAAAAAAAAAAAAGTCACAATAGCTTCATGTCAAAAGCTGCATCTTACCTCGCTTTCCGGCTGACGGGAAGTGAAATCTGGAATCACAGGAGTCGGCACAGGAGGGAGGATCAGGATTCTGATTCTGAATATCAACACAGCAGACATTGATTATACAGCATGTTTGCTTTCACTACACTGACACCAAAAACATTCAGCTTTCACTCGTCTTTACCAAAGATATGCATCTTTAAAAATAACAAAAATGCAACAAAATTGTTGAGCAAAATATGTCAGGCATCACCCACCTCTTTAAAACAACGGTGCACATCGTTGAGAATAAAAAGAACCCAAACAGCAATCCAAAACTCAACCACACTGGTCCAAAAGAGAGGAAAAAAAAGGGAATTTTAAAAAGGACAACAAATGCTGGCATTAGAAATAATAGAAAGAAAGAAAACAAATTTCAACGTCAGAATTGATTTTAGAGGTCTGGTACCGTTCACGGGACTCTCTGACAATGTGATAAAAAAGGCTGTGGCTTGAAGTCCTTTTCCCGTTCGTGTCACTCCAGCCAGGCTGATGTTGTATCTTGTATCTGGTGTCAAGTTTTTCAAGCGGTAAGATGTCTTTGATGTAGATATGTTGAAGCACTCTGGAAAAATAAAATGAGGATGATGAGGGTTGATTGCAACGATTTGAGGATCCCACTCCAATCGTCTTTTAATCTATGTTGTACCAGCTCTTTGGCATTGTGGAAGAATGTCCGCCCTGAGACTGGAAGGTCATGAGTTCAAATTCAGGCAGAGTCATACCAAAGACCCTTAAAATGAAACCCAGTGCCTCCCTTGACACTCAGCATTGAGGGGTTGGATTGGGGGGATAAACCACCAAACAGTTCCTCAGTGCAGCTGTGTCTGCAGCTTACTGCTCCCCAGGGGATGGGTTAAATGTGGAGAACAAATATGAGGTGCATGGCAACTAATTGAAATTTAAATTTTAAAATGATTCCCAGTGGTCTTTTAATTGTCTTTATGCCATTTTTAGCCAAAATGTTAAAAAATAGAAAGTGTTGTTGTGTTTTGGACACCGTTTCTGCAGAGCAGCAGAAGTTCATTAGATGTTCAGAAGTTCAGAAGCTCAAGTTCATTCGAAATTTGATTCTGTGTTGTGAGCAGGACTGGTGGCATAGAGTAAGCCTGGCCTCATTTCCCATCATCCCTTAGTTTACACCCTCTCCCGCTAGCTAACAGCCCTTCACAACCCCAAAGACGTACATGAATCTATTTGTCTGCAAGTGGATGTGTCAGAACAGAGCAGGGAAGTTGTACCACCTGTGTCACTGCTACAGGCCTTTTCCAACAGAATTTTTTCATCTGCTCCTTATTCGAAGAAATACTCAAATACAATTTTACGCTGAGTTTTCTTTATATAGATCCTCCATCATCAGAAAAATGCTACAAGTACGTTAAAAACACCAAAAAAACAAATTGATATTTTTAAAACATCCATGTAAAATGAGTCGAAACATCAGATCCATACCTTCATTTTGTGAATTGATTTTCACACACAATATATAGTGAGTGAGGAACCCACGCCGGTGCTCATACGGAATTGGTTTCCAGAACAATTGAGCTGAATTTTGTGTTTCATCAGAAACAAAAAGTTCTTGAGGTTCCTTGTTTGGCACTGAAAAGGAAGAGAGAGGATGTTTTACACCTGATATGAGTGCATGACTGCCTCTGCATGCACTCTGCTTAAAACCTGGAAAGCCTTGCTGCATATACACTATATCCTCTTTTACAAGGACATACATGTCAGCACAGTTTCTCCACTTGAGGTGAGGAAGGATGAGGCCAATGATGACACATAAACACATGTTTATCAAGAGTTCCAATGGATTGTTGAATAAAGTTTATTCATTCAAAGTGTGATGCAAAATTCTTTATCTTTACATTAACCACCAAATATACTAAAACCTCCCTCTGAGTCACCTCATTTCACACTGAAGCATCTCAAGAGCAGCCAATGAATATTAATCATTTCAGAATACAATGGGTCATGAACATGGCTTTCTCTTAGTTGGACACACTCACAATGCTTCGTCAGGAAGGTGTACTAATAGCTTTCTTGATGTCCAAACCACCTCTCCTGACTTTTTCGTCATGTGAAGTAGCTGCTGTACTCCAAGTTTACCTTTAATTTCTAAGACCCACTTCAATCTTTATATAACACTTCATAAATGTCTTTCATCAAGCCAGACCTGACTTTTTTCCTCACCAATTTCTTGGCTAAAAAGTGTCTGTCTTCATCTAAAACGCAAACATTCTAAAGAAAATTAAAGTCGCTTTAAAGCATTTATTTCATAAATGTTACTTTTACAGACAGTCATAAATATGAAAATGGAGATCATTGAGAGTTTGGACATCATCTTCTAAAGCCAGTGCATTTGAAAGAGCTTACCTCCTTCCTTCTTATAAAAGAAGCACATTTGAACTGTCTGTGGTTTCCCATTGACACATCTGTGCTCAAAGTAAAGGTACCGGATGTAGTCCCTCATATCTGAAACAGAAACAAAGTTTGCACCTCAGTGCTGTTTATTTCATCCTTTTTTTATTATATCTATGGCCATAATAATATGCAGCATAAAAAGAATATATTAGGGATATAAAAATATAAATTGTAATACATTTTAGCCACCTTCTGTGCCCAAAATAACATTTTAAAGAAGTTCTTCAAGGAATATGTTTGTGTTAAAAAAAGGGAAAAGATAAACTTTGAAATAGGAAATGACTTACTTGTTTTAATTTGTTCCCTCCTTTTCTTTCCCCCCCTTGCTGTTAAAATCATGACAGGTTTTGGCTTCAATTGAGCATCTTGAAGCTCGTACAACTCAACACAAGTTGTCTTCTTTAATTTTCCATTGAGTAATGTTTCATTACAAACTGCAAGAAAGAAAAGCAAATAACAGTTTTTAGCATTGCCTTATAAGATAGACCAACAAAGAAGTATCAAGCAACTACAAAAAAAAGGCTGTAGTTCATCTTACACACAATGTGACCTACTTTTTAAATTTGTTGCACTTGCAACTGGTAGTCTGATGACGGCCTGTGGAGACTGGCTTGCTGGGTTTTTGGCGACGACGGTGATGTTGACAGAAGAATATGACACATAAACAGTGGCGCTGTTTTGCTCTGTGTTGTGTTCCTTTTTCTTCTTCCTACATGGACAATCATGAGACGACTGTGTGTCTTTCACATTGAACGTCACATTTGTGACTGCTGCTGCACTGGGCATCGGCTGAGGAGCAGAAGGGAGATCAGTTCTGACAAACACACCAATTTGAAGCAGCAGCAGAAAGTAGATATAATTTCTAATATGAGTGACACTGAAGAAGGTCCCTATGAGGAAGAGGTGTAATGTGTCAAATTATTTTGTTCTTTTTTACAATTTAGATGTCACATGGTTCAAGCATAATACTCCGACGGCCACAAAGATCTTGATGATGAACAGAGAAAATAAACATTTTCTTAAGTATGTTAATGCAAATTATCTCTATTTCCGAGAGCAACCAATGATAATTGCCACAATGTTTTTTCTTTTTACATGTTTTTGTAAATTGTGAAAATTTTGAGCAGTATGTGTATAAAATAGCACAACATCTTCTTAATATTTTGCTTGTGAATTGGTAGTAATATGCATGTTAATATTACTAAACTATCCACTACCATACTTTACTACTGCTGTACTGAGATGGTAAAAAAATAAGAAGCTATTGAACAAATCACAAGAATACACAGCTTAAATCTTAAACGATTAAGAGGAAAATGTGGGAGTAATGTGTTTGAGAGGTCAGACTACCATAAATCAATGAAATCAGTTTTTTGAGTGATATCAAAGCATGTGGACATGATCAAAACGTTTTGCTTTTTGCAGGAGTAAATGGTGCCAGCTGGAGATCAAGCCTGCATTGACGACACAGATGTGGTTTTTTATGGTCTGTTTGTTTATCACTTCTTTTGTTTTGTTTTTTGATTTTTGTAACAATGGCAAGTAGACTATGTATTTTTAACAAAATCTCTAGTAGCATAAAAGATTGGAGATATGCTTGTTATTTCTACATTTTTTTTAAATAATTGTAGAAACAATACATATTCATTTTGATTTCTGTCTGTTGATGGTAACCACTCTCATAAAATTTAAAATATATTTTTTCTTAAGGTTGTAACGGTGTGGCACAATTAAATCAAATCAAACTTTTTTTATATTGCACTTTTCCTATGAAAATACATAACACAAATTGCTTTACATTAAGACAAAACAAAATATATAATATTAAAACGAGCACGAAAATTAAAATAGAGCCCCTTCCCCAGACCTACCCCCAACCCCTTTCCCACCTCCCACCCCCTAAACTGCTGGAGATAGACAATGGGAAAACGTCTGAGGACGAAAACAAAATGTTGGTTGTTGGAAATGCTAATATTTGAGACCTCCCTCTCTGTGAGTAGTTGCATAGGCCAGCCAAATGCAGCATCACAGGCGGGGACCAGCCTCACCACAGCTAAGTGGCGATGCAGGTGCCCATCTAGAGCTGCAGCGGCTGAATAGCAGCCAAACCAGAAAGAGAGAGGATCCAATCAATAGCTGTGTCACCCTGGACATGCCCAATTTCATTTCATCTTGATTGGTCTGATCAGTCCTTGAATATAAAGCACGCACAGCAAATTTCCAGAGTTGAAAATCTGGAGTTATGCAAAAAAGCATGAACAATTTGGATTTCAGGAGTTTATTTTTTAATTGTGACTAAAGTAAGTGTTAAATTTACTCTTAAGTGTTGTCCCATTTTAGAGTGCAATTATGGGGGTTCAGGAACCTCCCGTTATCAAACTGTGAAGTTGGTGGTTGGATGCGGTTGGAGTAAAAGGCAGAGCTCTGTCAGAGCATGTCTTGTCACAGTAGGACTCTTCACAGCATGAATTCCAGGGCCAGAGCTTCAAGGCTTTAGATTTGACTGTGCCACAACAAGAATGTGAAAGGCCAAGCTCCCCAAGTCTCACAGATACGTTGCTGCTCTTGAGCAGTCTGGGTAATGTCACAAGTGATTCTGGGGGGAATCAACCAATGGACAGTATCTTTGCAAAAAATATGATTGTTGTTTCCTTGCATGATTTCAACATTATCTTTATAATCTGTTTATATAAAACATAGTTACTAGACAGTATTTGTTTTAAAAAAAACATGCTTTATCTTCTGCTGTCCTGAAAAGCCAATTTCACAGTTCTGAATGTGTGGTAAGATGCAATGTTTACTAATTTTTTTTTTTTGTATGTGATGCACTGGTAACTTTTTTATTGTTAATTTTCACAATGTTTTTTGTGAATTTGGTACATTGTATCGCAACATTGTTTTATCTGTGAGCGGCAGTGGCCGAGGAGGTAGAGCAGATCGTCCATTTTGATCCCCGCTGCCCCTAGTCAACTGTCATTGTGTCTCCATTGTTGCTCTACTAGTGTGTGAATGTGAATGATGGTTAGAAGGGCCGTGGGCGCGAACTGGCAGCCACGCCTCTGTCAGTCTGCCCCACAGCAGCTGTGGCTATATCAGTAACTTACCATCACTAAGTATGAATGAGGAGTGAATGAATAATGAACACATTGTAAGCAATTTGAGCATCCGGAAAAGCACAGATAAATCTAATCCATTATTATTTTTTATTAAATGTGAATGTGTGCATACATCTGAAAAATAAAAAAAACAAAAGACGTTCACTTGCAGTTGCATGCAGAAGATCTCACTTTTGCTACTGCTTTTTAACGACCACTGAAACACATCACAGCTTCCTTTTCTGAGCTTTTCTGACATCACCATGAGACTAAATACAGTCATAAAGATTTGGAATGTATTCAGTGACAGAAGGTCAGCATGAATCCAAACAGGAAGTGATACTTAATCTAGACAACAAAGACCAAAAGAGCCATGACCAGTTGATGATTTCTTAGTGTTATGCTTACCTTCCAAGTTAGCATCACCTTTCGAGTGCCATTTGAAAGTTCTAATGTGCTGGTTATCTCAGGTTCATGTTCAAGTTCTGCAGTGAAAACAAACCATTTGAGCACATTTTTATCTTTCTAACTCACATTATAAATGTTTGTGATAATAAGAATTTATTTTAACCACAAACAATTGGAAACAATTCTAGTAACGTCAGATTTGATAGAAATGGTGACGTTTTAAAACCTTCATGCTTGAATTTTTTTCCAACTACATTAACGAATGTTCTAATGTTGTTTTTTTTAATTCAAGGTGATGCTACAATAAAGACCCACTCCAATGAAAATTGAATTTTTGGTGTAAAAGTTTGAGTTTGAAATTTCTGAGTATTTCTTCATTCAAATCATTGTAAACCAGGAGGAGATGTAAAAACTGCCGTTAGAAAAAGCTTGTAGTGGTGACATTGGTGCTACAGTCAATGGCCCACGAGCTTCCTGCTCCGCTCCACTCAGATGCATCCACTTGCAGACAAATACCGTAGATCAATGTTGGCGTTCACCTTTTGGCATATTCTTTCAGGGAATCAGCTTTCACTGATTTGGTTTGACAGAGATTTTTACGCTGGATGCCTCGCCTGACACGTACGTCTTTGTTTTCCTCGTCTGAGCTGGCATCTGACTCACAACTGTACGGCTGGATAGCTCCAGTATTGCTCGCCATTTTTGTTGTATTGTTTGGTTAGGGTTGTGAGAGGCTGTAAGCTAGCAGTAGAGTGTAAACAAAGGGATGATGGGAAGTCAGGGCAGGCTTACTTCACGCCAACAGTTCCACCAATAACAAAGAGCTGGATTTTTGATGAACTACTGCCACTCGACACAAACAATGTCCTAGAAAATGACCATTTTTTTTTAATTGAATTTGAATCATATTTAAAAGATCTCTGAGAATGCTGTGAAAATAGATCAAAAGATGATCGGAGTGGGATTTTAAGTGACGTCCTGGATTTAATGACGCGTTCTATATTAGCAACATACAGCATGAAGGGGTTAAAACTCATACATGGTTTACATTTAAATTTTTACTCATTAAATCTTCCATTCATTTCTTTACATATAGATTACCGGCAGGAACAACTAAATCTGGATTCCAGTTGCTCCATAGTGGGTCTTTGACTCTAGTTGATCGATGTCTGATCCGAACAAGGTAGGCTTTATCCCTCTGAAGATTCACAATTAGAACTTTGTCTGCTCAGGTAAAAAAATAAAAAATTAACACATTGCAAGAAGTTTTACTAAAAACAAAAAAATGCTTCAACATTGGCAAATGTTTTCCTAGAGAAAAAGAATTCATAAAAATGTTGTAGTTTCTTTCTTTGTTTTACTAGCAGAAGAGTCAAACGATGACCTCTGTTTGTACTTAATGTTCATATTCTGAAAATTGAGAGCCATATCGTCAAATATGAGAGATTAATAGCCAGACTTAAATACAAATTTTTCAAAACAGATGGAAAAAAGAAGAGGGTTTGACATACAATTTAGAGGAAAAGGTGGTACTCACACTTCAAGGCCTCAAAGGTGGTGTTTATGAACCTCTGTTAGCACAATGCATTAAAAGGTTATCAAGGTTGCAACATAAAATGCTCAAACAGAAGATTCAATAAAAAAAAGGCAGCTTACAGATACCAAATAGTTTGTAGGAGCATCCATGGGACGAATGTGAACCTCTGCCAAAGCTGGATATGTCTCTGGAGCTAGCCAGCTTAAAATGAGGCCGTTGCTCCACCAGGATCCAGAAACATTTCGTGGAGCCTCATATTTAACTGTTAGGAAGGAGATTTGATCAAAATGTTCATCAAAACCCCAAATGAAACCTTGCTGTAGTACCGCATTATTACCTCTGTCCTTTAGCACACCAGACCACCTGGGTGACATGCAGCTGGAATTACTCGTATTACCTTCTATCCAAATATCAATTTTAAAGCCAACAACCAGTCTTTCTTTAACAATTTCATACGGGTTCTTCGTAGTCTCCCCTAACCGTGTCTTCCTACCTGTGAAACTATCAACCAAAAAAATGCAAGCAATCAGAAGAAGGATCAGCAAAAGAAAACATGTCTTGAAGGTGGACAAGAAAAGCACTGATAAATATCATAGTAAAACAATACGTTTTACTTCTTATTCTAATAAAGGAGGGTTTATAATTTCCCCTTAAATCTGGCACGGATTGCATTAACTTATCTATTGACCTGTTGGGGAAGGAGTGTTATTTGGAGAAAAAAAAAACAGCAACCAATATTGTCCAGAACCTTAAAAAAGAAAAGTGTGAAGATTGGACTGGGTTGAGGACACACACTAATATTTCTGCACAATATTTTCTTGAGTGAAACCCTTTCTCTCCAGAGCCAGAGCCGAAATATTGATACATGCTTTAAAACTTTTAGAATTGATTTTTGTTCTTTCTGGCATTCAAAAAATACAATTTAATTGGCTGTAGCCAGTTAAGAAATTAAAAATTATTTTACAAGTTTATTCAACGTGAGAGAGGCCTTTAATTTTCATCATATGTATACCTCAACGATGAGAGAGAAAATGAGAAAAAAATGCAAATCACATTGTCTGATTTTCAAAGACTTTTTTTGCAAACTGTGGTGGAAAATAAGTATTTGGTCACCTACAAGCAAGCAAAATTTCTGGCTCTCACAGATCTGTAACTTCTTCTTTTTACCTGTATTAACAGCACCTGATCTAACTGGTTATCGATATAAAAGACACCTGTCCACAACCTCAAACAGTCACACTCCAAACTTCACTATGGTCAACCCAAAGAGCTGTCTTAGGACACCAGAAAAAAATTGTTGACCTGCACCAAGCTGGTAAGACTAAATCTGCAATATGTTAAACACAAGAAAACCTTTAGCTCTTATCTGTTTGCTCAGCTGTTGGATAGGACAAGTTAAAAAAACAAAACTGAATCTGCAATAGGTAAGCAACTTGGTCTGAAGAAATCAATTGTGGCAGTAATTATTAGGAAATGGAAGACATGCAAGACCACTGATAATCTCCCTCCATCTAGGGCTCCCTGTAAGATCTCACCTTGTGGGGTCAAAATGATCACAAGAACGGTGAGCAAAAATCCCAGAACCACACTGGGTGTGTCCCGCCTTTGCCTAGCAGTGGCTGACCCCAAAAGGGATTGCGGAGTGATGCACTGCTGAATTAAGCGGGTTTGGAAGATGATTTTCATGCTCCTTACTCACTCAGTCACCACTGTTATATTGTGTTAAGGGTTTTTAGGTTATTGCTTGAGCCATTTAATTTTCTCAGTGAGTGTTGTGTTTTCAATGTTTACATTGTGTTGCTTTCCCCCCAGTCACAGTCACACTGGTTTCAGTTTTAGAAACCAGTGTGACAATTAATTCTGTTAATTGTTCCTCATTTTCCATGGCCGTGGTTTTCTTTGTCATTGGCAGATCCCTTGTTTAGACTGTTAAATTCACTCAGTTATGTTGTGTTTGAGTCAACTGAGCCTTTACTGTTGTTGCAACAAGTACAACAAAATAGGGAGAAAAGGGAAATATAGGAGAACAAGAGTGGCCAAAAGACCAGGCTTATATAGAAAACCACAGTACAAGACATACACACAGGATATGGGATGGGATATTGTTTATTTGTTGTAATATTCTCTCAACAAATTAAGTTCAAAATTAGATTTCGGTGTTTTTCTCAGGTCGTTTTTTTATCCTTAGCGTTAGTGAAATTTGCAGAGCTCATTCATCTGTGTTTGTATAATTAGGATTTAAAAACACCCAGTAGTTACTAAAGAGGTTAGCCAATCAGAACAGACCCTCTGGGAATGGGGATGGGGCATCACTAGGGGTGGGGTTTACAACAAACACATGGAGGAAGAAAACCTTTGTGCCTTTTTTCAGTTTCTGTTATGAATGAACCCAAATATTGATGCTGGTGTGAAGTTATACAAGGTTACTATTACAGAATTTTAAAAATCACACTCATATGGCTGTTTTATTGTTTTATGATGCTCTCAGTTATACATTTCAACTGTTCATTTATTCGTTCATTCATTCATTCATCTTCCAAACCTGTTTTGTCCCTTTGGGGGTCACGGGGCTGCCGGTTCCATATTGTGACAATGATTAAAAAAAAGTAAATAATTTCTGTTAAAAGGTGTGTCACAATTCTAAGATTTTATTTCACAAATTTAGGCAAGTGATTCTCTGTTTGGACAAAAACGTAGCCGTAGTGTGTCTGCTTGTTATGGCCTGTCTGCCTCTTCTTGCTTTAGAATGTTGACATCCATTTGGATCCAAATTTTCATTTCCATCAAAGGATTTTTAAGAAACAAGAAGTCTCCACTTTTTCCGGTTTCATTTTGTTGGATTTTGCCAAAAAATAATTTAACAAAGAAGAAAGAAGAACCAAAGAAGAAGTTCAACCCAGAAAGTCCTAAAAGGTAAAAGTGACAAACAGAAAGCACAGATCAGTACTTACTTAAAGTAAAAGTCAAACCTTGCATCACTTGCGTTTGTATTAAAGCTCCATTCACAAAAGTAAACTGATTGCTCGTTATTTTGTCTGAAGCACTCAGGGCTTGAAGGAAGTTCACATCCTGACCCTGCAAAGAAAACAAATCAAAATTCAAAGATTTAAGAAGTACGTCCTTTTAATTGGCTTGAAATGTTGATTCTGAATGCATCTGCTTTAACAATTCAGCATTTTTGAAAGCCTGTCTTGTCTCTGTGATTCTATGGGAACAGCTTTTGATTCTACTCAGCAAAATTTTTCTCTATAAATGAGATCAAAAGCAGTTTATTAGACTTTTTAAACCAGCTTTTTGGGATTTCTGCTTCGTGTGTCTTTGTCAGAGTGTAAACTGAATTGAAATTCGGGTCTTCATTGTGGGAGACAGCGATATACGGATGTCACCTGCTATAGGAAACCACATGATGCAGATAAGCTAACCATTGTTTTGCTTTAACTGAACAGTCACTTTCATTTGAATGAGTTTTATCTTGCATTGAGTTTTACAAGTATGTTATTGTGGTCAAATTTAGACAGACTTTGTGTTAAGAGAATTCCACGTCAAGTGATAAAAAAGTAAATTTAATGAAGAATAAGTGGGTTGTTTTTTTACCTTTGCTGATTGTTGTCAGGAACAGAAAGAAAGTAAATCCTTGTAAAGAGTTCCAGTGCACGATGGTTTCCATGAGGTGCTGAAAGTTTAGAAAGATGGTCATTATTTGGTGGAAGTGAGTCAAAGTTTTCAACCTGTGTTCCTGTAACGTGGCTCTTTTTCTCAGAAATGTCAGCAGAGTTTCAAGTCAGTTTATATAAGTCTCAGTAAAGCCACAAGAATGGCGGGTAGGGGTGGAGGCTTTAGTTTCTCACACTCAAGTCAGACACAACAGAAATTCTTTGTAAAAGTCTTTGAAGTCACTTGCAATTTTTTTTTTTTTTTTTACTTTTATGCTTCACTTTATCAAAATCATTTTAGGCTCTTGCTTTAGAGACATTTTTTTCAGTTTGCTGTGGAAACCCCAGAAACAAGACTTACTAACACCTACATGTAACGTAATGTGTCAACAGACAGAACATAAGTTAAAGGCTATAAGAAAATTTTCTGAAAAACATTACCAACAGTTTTTACTTGTACATTAGTTTTATCCTTTAAAAGATAACAAATGTTTTTGTTTTTTTCACAAATTCTAATAGCCAAGTTTAGAAAATGCCCCAAGATCTTCTTCCTTAAAAATTAAAGGGGCAGGTTGATTACATACCTTTGCATTTTTCTGATGGGGTTTTTATTTTTATTTTACTGAAACAAACAATCAAAAGAAAGGCCAATTTTACTTTCCTGGCGCCCTCCTGGCGGGAAATTGCCCTCATTAACTGATCTAACAACATTTCCCATATCCAGGATATCAGCTCAGCCGTGGCTCAAAAAAGGTTGAAAAACACTGATCTAGACCCACTAGACAGTGCTCTAAACCTTTTTTCTTCAATGATTTGTGATCTTCATTGGTGTCCATGGATTACATGAAATCTTTCCACCTTTATCCACCTTTGTCATGTTAGGGAGAACACGTCAAAGTAAGGGTGGGGTCATCTAAGATAGCACAAGGGTTAAAGTACATGGGAGTCTGTGAAAGACCTCTGTCTGGAAGAGTCTTTTGAAAATTTAAAGTACAGAAACTTTGCATGTTGGGTAATTTGTTTCATTAGTATGAAACAAATGCATTTAGGTGAATTTAGAGTATTTTAATAAGGAGAGATCTCGAAAGCTTGATTGAAAGACACAATAGTGAAACAGGAATTGAGCACGAACAGTCAGTATTCTTTGGCATTTGGGCTCTGGGCGGAGACAACTAGCATGCCCAAGTGAAGAGACCCCAGAGTCCAGACGCTGATGGTGGTTAAGGCTAGACAGCGCCGAATCGAAGGGCCATGAGGAGAACGGGACGGAGGCAGGCCAGCAATATTGTCATGGTACCTCTGGGAGTCCTCTCCTTCCCCCCTCCCTTCTCTGCTCTTCCTCTCTAGATTGCACCCAGCTGTTGGCACTCTCCTCATCAGCCTGCCTGCTCCCATTTAATGTGGACCTTCCCCAGCACTCATTGCCACTCCGTTGCCCCCTTTATGGTGCTGTACCTGGACTCATGGTTTCCATAGTCTGCCAAGTGTGTTTTTACTCTTTGTCTACTCTTCAAATCAAGTGTTCCTCATCACCTGCAGGTTATCTCCCCCGAGTGACAACCTGGGTCCTCTAAACTAACTTCATCTAGAAGAATTCCGTCTGAGATCCTAAGCCTCCAGCCACGCCACGACTCTATGCCACAACTCCAAGCCATGCCACCTCGCAGTTGGATCACCAGCACTCAAGCTCAGTACCCAAGTTATTGGCGCCGTTCATCAGGAAACTCCGAACTTACCTACTGGTCCTCATCCGACCGCCTTCGTGCCAGCTGTCTCAGCCCAAACTCCTTCAGCTCCCTTGGACATTAAATCTTTACAATCCACTTCAGTCTTGCGTGATCTTCATGGGTTCCAGCATCGGGGTCTGTTCTGTCATAGCTGATCATGACAAATATGTCTGGAATCTGAATAAACAAACTTCAATTAATTTAAAGGTAGGAATTTGATTGTGATTGGCTCCTAAGAAAGTGAGCACTTGTATAAATACCCGGGCAGGAATAGAAACAGTGCTCTTTTCTTTGTGTTCCTGCTGTGAGCCCTGTTTTAGTAAAAGGCATTCAGGGAAATTGATTGAGCCCGTATATCTTTATTAGAAATATTGTTAGGGTAATAAATCTTGCGCTGTCATTCTGTGCGCTTTCATTCCAACAGAATCTCCACGCTAAAATATAAAAGTTGTGCTGAAGCTTCACAATCTTTTCATCTAGGTACCATCTCTCATATATTGTTGGTTCTGGACTTGGATACAACTGTGAAGACAACTGTGTAGAAGAGCTGGAGGTGTATTGCAGTAATCAAGATGAGAGATGACTAGTCCATGAATGTGATATTTCTCTGGTTATTTCCCTGTCATGCTGTGGAGGACAAATTGTCATGCCTGGGGAAAAAACCAACTACTAAGTTTAATTTACCTAATGCCTTAGTCATAACTGCCCTTACGGGTAGATGCGGGCTGTCTAAAACCTGTACGGGGCATGCAGGTGGCTTCCATGAAAGATCAAGGTTCTAGACTGTTCAATGAGGCAATAAGGCGAAAATGTTCGTGCACGTTTTTTCACTACGGGCATGCTGCTGGTCGTACTGAACATTTGAACTACACACAAGGGTAAAAGTAAGGATAAAGTAGGTGAGTCGCAGGCACATTGTAAAGATTGTTCATTTTTTTGACCCCCCAATCCGTGTGCATCCCTTTTTTTTTCTTTTTTTTTCTAACTTGTCCTGTCCAACAGCTGGGCAGACAGATGAGAACTGAGGGCCTCTTGTGTTGGACATATTTTACTTTAACAACAGGGGTTATGGAAACAGGGGTTATGGAAAAGAACTCACCTAGATGTTCATCTCCTTCATCTTAAGGATCTTTTAGTTTCTTTTAACAATGCTGTTAGAGATGCGAGGGCTGCATATTTCACTAATCTCATTTCCAAAAGCAGAGGTAATCCTAAAGTGCTGTTCAACACTATTAGTGATATTGTTATGCCCAGTCCACCTGCCGTTCCCATCCATTCCAATGATGACTGTGAAAAGTTTTTATCATTTTTTATTGAAAAGGTCAGATCTGTGAGAAGCTCTCTGTGTCACACAGCTGGTCCTGGCCCTGGTTCTTTTCCTGGTCCGCCTCGTCCTGTGATTTTAGACACTTTCTCGCCTGTTTCCCTCCCTGAGCTGGTCAGATTAGTTGGCACAATGAAGTCATCCTCTTGCTCCCTCGACACGTTGCCAACTTCTCTGCTCAAAGATGTCTTCCAGTCCATTGGTCCCTGTGTCCTGTCAATAATGAACTCGTCTCTGCTGTCTGGTCAAGTCCCTGAGCACTTTAAGGAAGCTGTTGTACTTCCTCTCCTTAAAAAACCTGGGCTTGACCCCTCCCTCTTGAGCAGTTTTAGACCCATTTCTAACCTTCCTTTCATGTCTAAAATTTTAGAAAAGGTTGTTGCCAAACAACTTACAGCTGCTCTCGACAGTCATGGGATATTTGATCATTTTCAGTCAGGTTTTCGCAGAGCTCACTCCACTGAAACAGCCCTTCTCAGAGTCACTAATGACATCCTGATGCAGGGTGATGCAGGAAAATGCTCTGTGTTACTGTTATTGGACCTGACCGCAGCCTTTGACACTGTGGACCATTACATCCTCTTGGACAGGCTGAAAAACTGGGTTGGGATCTCCGGATCAGCCTTAAACTGGTTTTCATCATATTTGACTGGCAGATCTTTCTCTGTTGTCTTCTCCAAGTTTAAGTCCTCCTCTGCTCCTCTCACTTCTGGTGTGCCCCAATGCTCAGTTTTGGGACCTTTATTGTTTATTTTATATCTGCTGCCTTTACAGCATATTTTAAGTTCTTTTAATGACATTTCTTATCACTTTTATGCTGACGATATTCAGCTTTATGTGTCTTTTAAACCCCAGGATGTTTTTAAAATACAGACTTTACAAAAGTGTCTGGACTCAGTTAAGAGCTGGATGAATCACAACTTTCTCCAACTCAATGAAGCCAAAACTGAGGTCATAGTTTGTGCTCCTGACAGTTGTCTCCCCAAGATAATCCATGAGCTCGGCTCACTTGCTTCTTTTATCAAGCCCTCTGTCAGGAACCTAGGTGTAACTTTAGACCCGGTTTTATCCCTGGACTCCCATGTCGGGTCACTCGTTCGCTCTTGTTTTTATCATCTAAAAAACATTGCAAAATTGAGTCCAGTTGTGTCCCGTTCTGAGATGGAGATGCTCATTCACAGTTTTATATCCTCCCGTCTCGACTATTGCAACTCCATCTTCACATGTTTAAGTAAAAAATCTCTAGAACGGCTCCAGATTGTCCAGAACGCTGCTGCTAGGCTTTTAACCAATTCATCCAAGTTCTCACACATCACCCCGTTGTTAAAGCAGCTGCACTGGCTCCCCATTCACTACAGAGTGCATTTTAAAATCCTGGTCTTAACATACAGAGCTCTTAATGACCAAGCACCAGTTTACATAAAAGACCTGGTGCAGCCATACACTCCCAGCAGGTCACTGAGGTCATGTGACCAGGGTCTGCTGGCTGTTAAGAGAACCCGTTTAAAGACTAAAGGAGACAGAGCCTTTGCCACGGTGGCCCCATCCCTCTGGAACTCTCTTCCTCTCAGCCTCAGATCTGTGGACTCAGTGTTTTCTTTTAAAAAGCAGCTAAAAACATATCTTTTTAAAATAGCTTTTTCTTAATTTCTTTTTAACATGTGTTTTTACTGTGTTTTACTGTTGTTTTATCGTGTTGTACTGTGAAGCACTTTGTGATTTTTATCTGGAAAGGTGCTATACAAATAAAGTTTTATTATTTTATTATTATATTATTTATTTATTATTAATATTCAGACAAACCAGAGGTATGTCTGAATAAACCCCTTTTGTAATTGAGACCAAAATTTATTAATTTCAATCATATTTGTAAATCTTGTGTGTGTTGTGGGTGTTGGACTGGACAGAAAAGGAAAGGAGGGAAGAAGAGAGAGGGATGTTAGAGAGAGGGGGGGATGGGGGGATAGTAGGAGGGGGGGGGGGATAAAACCATGAAGCAGCATAAAAAGCAACAAGTTTACTGGATGTTTATCATAACGGTAAGGTTCAAATGTAGTACAAATCTCAAAGGGCGGGGCCTGTCCACACACACACTCAAATGTTATCAACACACCTGCTAGCTGCAAAAATGATAACATGTCAACATGTACACAAAACAGATAGTGTTCACACACGCATACTTGTGCCTTCAAACCAACTAGTGTGAAATATTTCATTCATTCAATCATGCAAACTATTAGTGCAAAGGTAAGCTAACACCTGTGCTCAGATGAGTGCTTATGTTCTTCGAAAATGGGTGGTGGAATGTGAAAAGAAGGAGGGAGAGTGCCCAGCCATCCGCACATCAAGACCCCCGCCGCAGCAGCAGCGGCAGCCAGAAGCCCCCTACGCCACACGGCAGCAGGCAGAGAACAACCGCCCCCCGGGCGATCAGATCCGCCACCCAGGCCAGGGCCAGCAGGACCGCCGCGAGGCCCCCAGAGCCAGAGAGCAGGGAGGCATGGGGGGAAAGAGAGTGCCGCCCCAGCCCAACCAGGAGAGTAGCCCCCCCGCCGCGCCGGGAGGGCCCAACGCAGGGCCCCACCCGACAAGGGTGCCCACAGCCCCAGACGAACACCCCATCACCACCCAGGAGTTCTGGGAATCCCCATGCCCCAACCCCAGGTACGAGCCAGGACCCCCCAAGGGAGACCCGCTCCGCACTCCAGGCAGCCACCCACCCGGCCCACAGTTGGTCCAGGAAGGAGCAAGGCAGGGGCCAGCCGTCCCCGCCCAGGAGGGGGTCACCCCGGAGAAAAGGGTGGCCCAAGAGGGTTGTTGTAAACATGGCCCGACCATGCTCGGCCACAGTTGTGCATCTCTTGAGTGCAGCCTGCCTGTTAGAAATATGGAAATTTGACAGAATGCATTATGTGTGGACATCTCATGGGCAATTGCATATCACGTAGACACCGTATGCGTGCAGCGTTTCTGCACGGTCAGTAAGGAGCCAGCGCATGCACCCTACTAACAATTAGAGTGCGGCATCACCTGTGCATCATAGGTGCATGTGACATGCATTATCCTTACAAACACTTCAGAATACACTTACCACATGTACAACAATCATATCTTCCATTTTCATGTCATCCCTTAACCCTTGTGCTATCTTTGCATTGACGTGCTCTCCCTACCATGACAAAGGTGGATAAAGGTGGAAAGATTTCATGTAATCCATGGACACTAGTGAGGTTCACAAATCTTTGAAGAAAAAAGGTTCAGCGCACTGTCTAGTGGGTCTAGATGACCCAACTCCCAATGTTAAAGTGCCTAGGATAGCACAAGGGTTACGGTGGCCGAATGAGGCATAAGGGATTGGAAAGACTCACCTACGCTCCTCTTAAATGCAGCCTCTTCACTCTACAACCTTCTACATTCCAGACAACCCAAAAACCTTAAGCACTCGTACAGATCAACCCCCATACACGTTCATGCACAGTATCTCTTAGGCATTGGATTACTTGTATAACTATGACGCAGGGGTGTCAGAATCCAGGCCTCGAGGGCCGGTGTCCAACATGTTTTCCATCCATAGCTGCCATTTAAACTCCTTATTGGCTAAATACACCTAATCCAGGTAATCAGCAGCAGACGAGAATTTTTGTTAGACTTCTGCAGAAGGAGAAGCTTGTCTGTCACAGCCTCAAAAGGGATAAAACAGCAGAAGATGAATGAATGTTTTCTTAAGTAAGAAAAAGATAACTACATAAACCCCAACAGCTCTGTCTTACTAAATGATGAAACAAGAAAAAAAACTTCCATCCATCCCTGGAGAGGAACACCTCTCCAGGGAAGCATCAAGGAAGCATCTGGACTAGATGCCCATGCCACCTCAACTGGCTCCTTTCGATGTGGGGGAGACGCGGTTCTTCTCCGAACTCTCCGCGGGTGACCCAGCTTCTCACCCTATCTCTAAGGGAGCACCAGCCACCCTACTGGGACCTCATTCTTTCGGTCATGACCCAGAGCTCATGACCAAAGGTGAGTATTGGAACGACCGGTAAAAAACCTTTAAAAAATATTACATTTTGACAGAAAAAAAAGCTTTATTGCAACCTTAAGCCCTGAGTTTATTCCAACCTTGCTAATATGCTGGAAAAATTGAATAGGAGTAAGATACCTAAGTTGCATAAAGGTTATCCTAATGTAACGCTCATGAAAACCTTATCGTCTTCCTGTTATTTTAAAGACATTAAATAAGTTCAGGATACATTTTGCCACACAGTAGTGTAAAAACAGTTTTTTGTACTTTTAGTCTCTGTGTGGCCCTTTGGTGCTGTCCTGTTTAGGTCAGTGACCTCATTTCTTTACTCTGACAGAGTACATGCAAAGCTGCCGAGAGACTTTATAACACGCATCCATTGCCTTGTTGTGCATCAAAGGACATTTCTCTTTGACTGTTCCTTATTTTGCATCCTCAATCTTTTCCACATTTCCTATTTTTGTCATTTCGCAACTAATCATTTGCACTTTCAGTTTTTAAAAGTTAATCTTTTTTTATAAAATAGAAACTAGCAGACCAAGCACATGCTGCAATGTTTTTTTTTTTTTTTTTTGGTCAACCACTGAAATCGACATGGATCAGAAACAAACAAAGAAAGAGGGTATGAAACAACAAAAAAGCTGTGTTTACATCTCTGCAAAAAAGAGGTGGCCTATAAATAGGAAAAAAAAACACTTATCTTAAGAAGAAAATCCCTTACAAAGTTATAAAATTATCTCTTCATGTAGCAAATCATTTTTACTCATAGACCCACTCCAATAAAAGTGTGTTTTGGTGTTAATAACATGTTCTTGTGGCATTTTTCTACTTGATGGATGATATATAAAAAAAATTAAGATTGTTCTCTGCCTGCTGACGTGTGGCGTTAGGGGGTTCTGGCTGCCGCGGCTGCTGCCGCGGGGGTCTTGGTGGGGGGGTAGCTGGGCACTCTCCCTCCTTCTTTTCACATTTCACATTCCATTTTAGAAGAACATAAACACTCACCTGAGCACAGGTGTTAGCTCACCTTTGCACTATTAGTTTGCGTGATTGATTGAATAAAATATTTCACACTAGTTGGTTTGAAGGCATAAGTATGCGTGTGTGAACACTATCTGTATTGTGTACATGTTGACATGTGGACATTTTTGCAGCTAGCAGGTGTGTTGATAACATTTGAGTGTGTGTGTGGACAGGCCCCGCCCTTTGAGATTTGTATTACATCTGAACCTTACCGTAATGATAAACATCCAGTAGCTAGTTGCTTTATGCTGCTTCATGGTTTTATGCCCCCCCCTTCCTATGATCATCCTCCTATTCCCCCCTCCCCCCTCCCCTAACATCCCTCTCTCTTCTTATTAATCTTCAGACAAACCTTTGGTTTGTCTGAAGATTAATAACCCCTGTTGTTAAAGTAAAATATGTCCAACACAAGAGGCCATCAATTCTCATCCGTCTGCCCAGCTGTTGGACAGGACAAGTAAAAAAAAAAAAAACAATTAAGATTAAAACTGCATTTCTTAGTATTTCTTTAATCCAATCAGGATGATTTAGGAGCAGACGAAAAACAATGCCAATTGTGAAAGCTCTCTTGTGACGCAGCTAGTAAAATGAAAGTCTCCCTGCTCCGATTCATTGTAAAGCATCCACCTGCAGACAATGAGATACATTTGATTCTTCTTTTTCCTTGTCTGAGCTGGCATTTGGCTCAGAAGTGTACGGCTGGATGGCTCCAATATTGCTTAGCATTTTTGTTGTACCGCTAATGTTAGGTTGGTGTGTAAGGGACAATAAGATAGCGGGAGAGAGAGTAAAAAAAAGGGATGATGGGAGTGAAGGCTTATTTCCACGCCAACGCTCCTGCCAGCAACTCAGAGGTAATTTTTCTGATAACCTCCTGCTGCTATGCACAAACTTTGTTTTAGAGAACAACAAGTTTATTTTGCTGGTAAATCATAATTAAAAGACCACTGGAAGAGCTTTAACAACACGAGACTTTAACAACAATTCTTATGATAAAATATCAAAGTCTAGACATGGGGATCTCCGCACAAGCCTTCAAAAAGTAAAAATATGCTAAACAGTGAGCTGTTAGATACAATTACTTAAAACTGAATGTTATACAGGCCAATGAAAAGTATTTTTTTTTGCCAATTCTAAGCAAAAGGCTTGTGTTTTCTGAGTTTTTTATGTCAAAAAGCTAGTGAAAAAGTGGATTTGACTTATTTTAGAACAAATTATAAACTAACTGAGAATACAATCTCAGTACAAGTTAGCCCATCTTCTCTCATAATGAGAGACAAAAATTCTCAACTGTGCTGATTTTAAAGAAAATTTTGGAAAGCTGTGGAGTAAAGATGAGCTAAAACAACTCAAAACTGGTAAAAAAAAATCCAGAAGGTTTATATTTTTGCAGGTATAGTTAACATATTCATATAGATTGTTGTATAAACAAAAAATATAATTTACCTAAACAATGAACTGGTTAATATATTGACCAACACGTTGAACCAAGATGTTGAAGTCAGAACAGTTTTGTGAGCCAACATCTGCACAGTGGTGACCTGAATGCTGTTTCAGTTTGCTGTGCTCTTGTTGACCTCCTATGCATTGCTCTGCGGGCAGCACCGCTGATGTGAGCGGTTCCAGCAGAGCTGCTGCGCTCTAATGTCAGGTGTAACAAAAAATGAGGCTGACAGCCATGTTTGGCTCTGCAGAGATGCACAGTTTCTGGTTTCAAGTCAATAAAGTATTTATTAGCAGTGGCTTAAGCAAGACTGCCTGAACTTTATGTGATCCCTCAACAAAAATGCACCAAAAGCCTATTATCCTAAGCACTTACAATCTCTCTGTATATTTATATGATTTCCTCCACATATTCCTAGTATGGCTGACTTTTACATTTCGTATAAATGAGATAAAATGGGAATTTGGTCAACAGGTGACAAGATTGAAAAGCTCAAATTAAAAAATGATGACATATTAGATTTCTGAACACAATGTGGCTTAGAATAATTTCTAAGGGCATCTTATTGTATTTTTATAATAAAATTCTTTGTTGGTGAGGTAATCAAAGTATTTTTCAGGCACATAAACCATTTGACTGTTTGATCTTTACAAAAAAAAACCTGTCCAGGGTGTACCTGTAGCCAGGACAGGCCCCGGCAACTCCGTGATCCTTAAAGGAATATAGCGAATTAAGAACATGGATGGATAGATATTAAAGAAAAATCTAGGCATGTTTTTGGTAAAATGATACAGTGGCTCCAAATGAACGAAAGAATAAAGCTGCCACCTTGTGGACCCGTGAAATACTCTTTTAGAATGAGTGATGTCACTTTACTGCCACCAGAGTGCAGTATTGATTCAACCGTGAAAAGCACATTACTTACAGTTTTTCTCCATTGGTTTGGCTCATTTCTTGAAACAGAAATTACATTCTAAAAATTCTAAGATCATTTGGCAAAACAGTCTTACTGTCCAGCACAACACTATAGCTCACTTGTAAAATCTAATATATCTCCCAAAAATGTTCATTCATGCTTCAAAACTAAATTCCTTTCCCATGTAAAGAGTCAGTGCCACCAAAATGGCAAAAAAAACAATGAAAATGATATGCAGCCTAAAGTGCTGTAAATAATGCTTGGGTTTCACAATCAACAGTTCTTCACTGGTTGCTGTCCTCACCCTCCCTCTCCTGGCCATCGTCCTCACCCTGCTGGCCTTCCACACTCTGCTGTCTGTCTGGCCACAGATTCTCGTCCACATGACAGCGTATATTCTCCCTTGCGATGCAATGAGGGAAGAAACGGCGTGCATGTCTTAACCATCCCCTACACCAGGGATGTCAAACTCATTTTGGTTTGGGGGCCACATTCAACCCGTCTGATCTCAACTGGGCCGGACCAGTAGCGTAAAGGCAAAACAACAGCTTTATTCTTGTTTTTTTACCCAATTGGAAAACATGCCTCAACCAACATGGTAGCCTAATCATTTCTTATTACACATTCATTCACAGAGGCAAATGGATCTTAAATAAAATTAATTTCACTTTAAAAAATATTGGTTTATTCAATTTTATACAGCCTCAATATTTTAAATCTGACACTGAAGCAATCCTGATAATAAATTCAAGAGGGGCTACAGAAAAAAATGAAACCTCTTCCTAAAATTTAAATGTCCAAACGATGACAAAATTACACTAAATTAAACTTGCAGACATTTGTGAACATAAGAGTTTGGAGTTAACTTCCTTTCTCTCCTGAAAACTTCACAAGACCGGCAATATCAGGATTCAAATCCTGTGCAGAAACACATTTACTGTCATTCAAGTGTGCAAAACACAATGAAATGTCCGTTATTATTATCATTCATTATTATAAGAATCTTTTCCTGGTTTCTACCTGAATTTTGTGGCAACACCTGCCTTCTTCCTGACCTGTGATGGAGCACCATCAGTGACCAAAATTACTTCATGTGACCAGTTCATTTCAACATTGTCCAGCACAGTAACTAGAGAGCTGACTATGTCATCAGTTGATATTGTGTCCATCAACTCCAGAAACTCCACTGTGACGGTCTCTGCAACACCTCTAATAAATATGCACAGCTGTACATATCTGTAATGTTGGTGCTTTCATCAATAGTGACTGAAAATACAATAAATGACTGGATTACTTCATATGGCTGCCCATGTGTCCTCAGAGATGTTGGATCTGATCGTAATTCTTGACAGATTCATGTTTAAGGTCGACTGCTTTTTGGGAACAAGACTTTTGCAGCCTTCAGCATTTTTCAATAAGTTCACCATCAGAAAATGGTTTGGATGTTTGCACCAACTTGTCTGCAATGAGGTAGCTAGGTGTCACTGCTCCATCACTGACGTCACGGCTGCAGTAAATCCAGATGGTTATTTATCGGTCCAGCTAATAGTTGCTAAATCTTTTTTTTTCTTGACTGCAAATGGTGAAACTTTTCTTTGTGGAGAGTCTCATAGTGGTGCTGAATGTTATATTATTGGATAACCTGTTGATGACATACCAAGCATGCAGGTTTGCATTCAGCTCCGTGAACAAATAAAACGCTTTCCATTTTCCTGGAAAGCTCAGGACTTCACTTCAACCTTTTTTTTCTTTTTGACAACATTTTGGTCATCAGGGTGTCACTGCTGATCATCCTTCAGTGGTGAGGCTCACAGGGAACCAAACTACTGCCTACCCAGACACAGAGCTGTTAGGTTTCGTTTTGGCAAATGCAGAGTTATGTTGTTTCACCTTTTAAGCTTTTCCTTTGCTTCCCCTAGTGGCGGAATTGCGCAATTCGGTTATTTCTTTAAAAAATCATAACTCGCCACAGGAATGGACTAGAAACTTGCTTTTTTTTTTAAACATCCTTGTGATTTTTACTCTTCATGTGTGGGCTGGACGTAGCCACCTGAAGGGCCGGATACGGCCCGCGGGCCGTATGTTTGACACCCCTGCCCTACACTGATCTCCTGTAATATCCTCACACGCAGCATCCATCGCATGGAGGGACCTCTGATCTTGAGCCCGATGCTCATACACTCTCCACCTCCAAACGGAGAAAAACTCCTCAGTAGGATTTAGGAAAGGAGAGTAAGGTGGTAGGAACACTATGACCATCCTTGGATGAGTAGTGAACCAGGCCCTGATGAGCAGGCCATGGTGGAAATTCACATTGTCCCACACAATAACAAATAGTGGTAGGTGAGGCCCTACGAGACCTCTTTCATTTTTAGGGATCAAATCAAAATAATAATAAATGTATCAAATGTTCCAAGGGATTCATATATCGTATTCATGGTATTATGTTCTTGACTAATTTTGAGGATTGAACAGACTATTGTGCATGTGATGACTTACACAATGAAATGATGCTGATTCATTTTGGAGCGAACAGTTATTAGACTGAGAATCAACAATCAGTTTAGATCAGCAAGATCTATTGACTTGGAAATTGTGCTATGTAGGCTACCTGTACTTAATCACTTGCAAAGATGTAGACATTGAGACATGTGCCAAGACAGTGTTTTTCAACCTTTTTTGAGTCACGGCACACTTTCACCTTGACAAAAATCCTGCGGCACACTAGCATCCAAAAATTAAAGAAGAGAAACTTATAGTCTGTATTGATCTACAGCCCCTCCGCAATCTCACATGCATTTTTGTGAAAATTGTGGCAGAAAAAGCTGGAAGTTGCAGCTGTTTTTTCTAAAAGATGTAATAAAAGTTAGTTAGAAGATTTAAAAACAGTTTGATGTGTGTTCGTTGTGGTTTCAAGACGTCAAAAAAAGACTCATTGTGCGCTGAGACGCTGTCACTTTAACCCAATGCATCATGAGAGATGTAGTGCAAACAGCCGCCGAATGCAAACAGATTAGCGTCTCTGAGCTTCATTGTTTTGTTCACTTGTTCGACGGTCTGATACCACATTCTGTGGAAAGCTACACCACTAAATATGAGCTTTAGCTGGTACTTTTGTAGGAACTAAGCAACTTTATGAGCAGAATCAGAACAAGGAAGTGAAGATTTTAACCACTTCTGATTGGTCAGACTGATGACCAATCAGAGTGATTAAGCCTCCAAGAATGATTGGTGGAGACAGTTAAAGGGGCATGACTTTTCCGAAAACAGCTGACGCTACGGTACCGTCATTCTTATCAAAATGTATTTAATTTAATCAAATAAACAGAAAGAAAAAAGTATTTTACTATCTTTCATATTCCTAACTACTCAGTGTTTTATCAGGCCTGTTTGGATGAACAAAGAACTTATATCCTGGAGATGGAAAATGTTTTCAGATCAGTTATTGAGGGCAATTTTCCACGGCACACCTGACCATCTCCCACGGCACACTAGTGTGCCGCGGCACACTGGTTGAAAAACACGGTGCTAAGACATTTGCAATTTGATGAGATTAATGAGAAATGCAATTCTGTTGTGAACAATTGCCAAGTGGTTTGGAGGTTTGTCTATGTTGTTATGAGAATGTAATTTCTGTTTCAAGAAATAAGCCAAACCAATGGAGAAAAACTGTAATACAGTTAAATTTGACTGTTTTGAACATAGATAAACCCAAATATTCACTTGACTTAAATAAAGTGTGGGATTACTTTTAGGTTTCTATACTACTGATGTGAAAGTTTAGCATTTTTTCTTCTGTACAATAACATTCTGGACATAAAAAAGCCACAATATGCAGAATAACATTTTTTTTTTGTTATTGTAAGACAAATGGTTAATAAAGACTAACAAAAAGGTAAGAAGTGTGTAATGGAGAACAGATGCAAGTGGAAAAAAACAATGTAAAAGCAAGATTTTAATTCTTTAATTCTCCACCTCTAAAGATTCAATTCACAGCAACGTTGAGCAGATTTTGTTACCAGGTTCTGTTCCATAAAACAATAAATGCCTCCATTTAGATGAGAGCCTGTGAGTATATGTTTCCACTTTGGTTCCATCTGCAAGATTCATTTTCCATTTGACTGGCTGCAGAGGCAAACTGTAAAATGGAACTGATAACGGGGCTTCCAGAATGCAGTGTGTTTCATCATAAGGTAGATAGATCATGATCCTGATCAGAAATAGTCTTCAAGGGGGAGAAAAATCAGTAAGTCTGTCTATTTCCACTGAAAACATCAGGTCATGTATAGGTGAGACCCTAACTCTGGGTCAGGGACTGAACAGCACAACAAAATTCATTAATGACCAGAACTAAAGGGTTCAGTTAAGTGGTGGCATCTTTTCAGATTTAATTTAAATAAGATTTTGTCACAGTTTTGTCACTTTCAGAGCTCCAAATTTGTTGACTTAAAGTGGCCAAATAGAAACAACAGCTGCTCAAAACAGTTGCTGTCCAGAAAAAATACTAACTCATTAGTGCCATTATTTTCCTACAACACCATGACAAGACACGTTCCAACCTCTATGTGACTCGCACTCCTGCAGATATAAGCTGTGAGCGCCGTTTTTCTTTTTTACTTGAAATGTCACATTTGTCACTTCTTCTCTTGGGTTTGCTGGATAATCTGCATTGACATTCTCACCAAACGACACCAGCCTTTGCACGAAAGTGAACCAAAACTCTTATATTTTGGTCTGCCTTGCAGTTCAGGTGAACCTAGGTAGGTTATTCCAGATAACAGACCAGGAAGTACAATAAAACCACTGCTAGAATCCTAATATCAATCCATCCGCACTCTCTTTATAGTGTTCTGGGCCGTTGGGGTCATCTCGTCAGCCATTTTTATTCAGTTATATTTGCCAAAACCCCATTAAAAATCCATACGTTACTATGTCTGTCATGCATTCAAAACCAAAAACCAAAAGCAAAACTCATGTTTCTCAAGGTACAGTGTGCCTGGAACTAATGATCCAAAATTCAAACTAAGAATTTATTAAGTGCTGATTGCTAAAAAAAAAAAAAAAAGAGAGAGAATTTTGAATGTTCTCTTTCATTTTCATTGATTAATACCTGCTTTACAAAGTTAAAAAGAGGACAGACCCATGCATGAGGAAAGATGTGGTTTTTAACAGTCTGTGTTACCACACTGATCTGCTCCTCACGCTTTCAGTTCATGAGAGCAAATTCTGATCAAGGGGTGTATCAGATATTTAAACCAATGCAAGGAAAAAATAAAGTCAGATGCGTGAGATTCCCGTATTCGACTCGTGAAACTTCTCCATTTTTAGACTCAGGTGGTTTTTGCGCTTTCTGCTAACGTGAAGCTGAAAACAGGATCTATGTTAATTTCACACCTATGAGTCAACACAACAGAGATACGAGTTTCACCAAAATTTACACCATCGAGTGTTTGTGTGCGTGCTTTTCTTCCAACACCAAACTGGTTTCAGCCTGGTTTGTGTCAACTAGCAAATCATTTAAAGTAACGTGAACTTATGAGACCCCAACTTCTGTGTGTTACTCAAGATATGTGATTTGCTGATGTAAACTCTGTTTTGGAATGTGGATGCTTTTTCTTGTAGTTTCTTCCTCATTAAACTTTAATTGTACAGCAACCTTTATAAACAAAGGTCATTCAAAATGCTTTACAAAGACAGAAAGTTTGTGGGAATTAAAACCAAATTTGAATAGTTTGACAAAATATGGCCGAAAATGAGAAAACATGGTAAGAAATGCATATGATCTAGTTTGAAAAGTGAGTAATTATGGTAAATCACTCTTGGAGATAACATATTTGTAAAGACTCTCATTTATCCAGGGTGGTTACATTTTTTTTCTTCTGGACTTATTACTTTAACTTGAAGATGTCACTTCCCATCTCTTATCCAAGAAGCTTTCTTAATTCTAAATTAGCCCAAATATTTTGGCTAAGAAGCAAAAAGAATGAAATGTTACCAACTTGAAAAACGTCTAGATAAATCTTTTGAAAAATTCCTATGCGAAAACTCACTTAAAAAAAGAAAAAAACATTAAGTTGGGATAAAATACAGTGGTGCTTATTGGTGCTTTAATGTGATTGCCATTGTTGCTTTACAGCAATGAGTTACTGGCCCAAATCCCAACAAAGCCTTGATCTGAAGTTTAATACAGGTACACCACTTTCCTGTCAAATTCTAAAGAATGGATTTAAACTTTTTGACCATAATTTTTCTTTAGATGTCATTTTATTTTTTATGACCGTAAGGCCTTAATATGGTTGATGATTCTGAGATTGATTATTATCATCCAGTTGGTACCACGTTTAAATAAATCATGTGTAGAAAATGGATGTGATGCTCATTTTTTTACTAGTTAATTGTCATTGCTCCATTCATTTTCTGCTTCACTGCTAAGACACAGCTGCATAGCGTCATGCTAATGCTCTTGGATACCATAGTGTCTTCACGTAGCATTCTTCCTGCTTCAAGTTCCAGGAAATATCCTTAATGCAGGCAGAAATGCCGTCATTGCTTTAGGTTGTACTGAAACCAATTTCAGTGTCGGATTAATTTCTTCTTCTTTGGATTAATGAAGGGTTATTCTATTCTATTCTATTCTATTTTATTCTATTCTATTCTATTATGAAGCAGCTGAGGGTAGACTAATAGAGGTGTCAGACTGCAATCTGGCTGGTGTCCTGCTGGTTTTCCAACACCCTCTGCCTTTGCAGCTTGTAATTGGACAAACACACCAGGTGATCAGCAGCAGGTGGGGCAGGGATTTCTGAAAAACCAGGAGGAAAAAATAAACCTCAAGCCTTGTAGTTCAACACCATGAGTGTCACAAATGACAGTGGTATTCACCATCGTTCAGAGGAAGA
The DNA here is from genome assembly GCF_053564925.1 of Oryzias latipes. Classification (NCBI taxonomy): domain Eukaryota; kingdom Metazoa; phylum Chordata; class Actinopteri; order Beloniformes; family Adrianichthyidae; genus Oryzias; species Oryzias latipes. The sequence goes on from NC_136240.1 coordinate 15,745,304, forward strand.
TCCCAACTAAAATGCATTTTAAAGAGATTCCAGCTGGTTGTTCTCTTAAGCAAAGAACTATTGAATTAATCAAACTTGACTTGTTTATTAAGAGGTTGGCCTTTTGACTCCGCTCTGTCCTCACCATTATACAGTACTCAGCTCAGCCATGAGGATCTCATTAGAACCACTTGAGTCTGTGCCAGTTGGCTGATTTGCTATCACAACCATTTCCTCCATTGCTTACAACAAAAATTACCTGTTTTTATTTTCATATTTATGTATGAATGTTTAAAGGGATACTGATTTTAGACAGGGGGACATATTCAGAGACAGGCATTTGGGGAATGATTGACAGCTGGAAGTTAGGACATTAGCTGCAAATGCTAAGGTATCTATAAGAAGTTGGAAAATGTTTTTGTAGTTTTCTGTTTATTTCTGCGAGCTAACTCAGCTAGCTTGTAATTAAGTGAGTAACCTGGTAGGATTTGATTGATTGTTTCATGAAGTTTGAAACTGTGTGGTTTTGCCATACAAAAGTGGGGGACACCAGAACACACAAACGACGTGTGTGTCCAAAAAATGACTGCATTATCCACTGGATGTTAGAATTATTATTTTTATTTTAACATTACTTCGTTTTTTTTAAGTCTATAATTTATTGTAATTTATCAGAAATATTAGTCATGATAAGGAAAAAAAGGGTTGTATATTTCACAGTCATCTAATGAATCTAACTTTCTTCAATATTTGATGGGCAGAACAAACATTTAATTGTTTGCACTTTAAAATAGAAACATTATGGTTGATTTTTTAATAAAGGATAAAGTTCAACAAAAAACCTGTCCTAACTGTGCAAGCTGTCAGGAGTCAGGAGTCAGAGCTCTGTAACCTCCACCCGGTCACTGGCAGGAGGCGTTTCCGGAGTGCTAGAGCACTACATCTCCCAGCAACCCCACTGCTCACTTTCTGGATCCCGCTCACCTGAATCTCGTTTGCAAATCAATCACATGACACTTAAGCACTGCACAGAGCTTTGCTTAGAGTGAAGTATTGTATGCGCTGCTCTGCCTGCATTACTGAGCGGGCTTCTGATTTTCTGACCCTGTTTAAGCTCTGTTTGCCTGCTGCCTGCCCCGACTCTCGCATGGATCCTGACCACTCTAATTGCTTCTCTGATGCTGGTTGTTGACCTCTGCCTGCCTGACCCTAATTTAGCTTTGTGGACTTTTAGCTGTGCTAATAATAAACCTGCTGCACTTGCAACCAGCTGTCTGCCCATTTTGTGATACAAGCAAACAAATAGTGTTGTTTAAAATGTTTTTAAAGTCTCACTTCAATCATCATTTGATCTGTTTTAAACGTTCCCAGTGGTCTTGTAACCCTTGTGGTATCCTAGGCACTTTAACATTGGTAGTTGGGGTCATCTAGACCCACTAAACAGTGCTCTGAACCTTTTTTCTTCAATGATTTGTGATCTTCACTGGTGTCCATGGATTACATGAAATCTTTCCACCTTTATCCACCTTTGTCATGTCAATGTAAGGGTGGGGTCATCAGAGGTAGCACAAGGGTTAATCATGATTATGCAGCTTTTAGAGAAAAATGTTTAAAAAAACCCACTGTTTTCTAGAACATACTTTCTGTATAAAAAAAGCTCATCAATTCACATGAGATGATGCATGGTAAAATTAAAACTTAGTATTTCATTATTATCCTTTCCTTCTGGAGAAGAAAATTATGTCAACACAGAATTTCTTCAGCAAACGGATAAAGTTTAGCTTTGAAAAACGTTTGCTTCCACAATGGACATGACCTGTCAATAATGAAGTAGTACAATGTAAAACATTCTCTGAATTTGCTTTATTAATGTGTAAAATGCATAGCTCAATTAACGTCCATGTGCTGCCGGAATGAAGATCTTCTGAAGCTCATTTTTTTTAAATTGCAATATCTACAAGAAATGATATAATGTAGGTGGGCGTTTGGATGCGCACAGTGCACCGTGCAGATACATCATTTGTTTGTGACGCTGAGTGCAGCAGCAAACGTGCAGTGAAGCAGAAGGCATGTTTACCTCAAAGAGGTGGGTGGGCGGCCGCAGCTTTCAGTGATTATCTCTGCAGGCCTTTGCTCAGGAGATGCTGAGCTGACACAAATGCATCTGCTCTGTTGCAACTACACAGTTCAATATATTGGTTTGGAAAATGTTTGTTAGAAATTATTTTTGCTTGCTAATTCTGGGGAGAGGGTTATGTGGGAACGTGCCAAAAATGCACTGACCTGGATCAGAAATTCTAATAACTCTCTAAACTTATCCAATAATGTGTTTTCGTTTTCCATTTGTCTTCTGTACTCCTCATTCTTATTTTTTATGCCTATTTTGTCCAGATTGCTGAATTAAACCCAATTAAAGCTCATTTAGTGTAATTTAAAATGTTTATGGTATCTTTATACTTTTGGGTGTTAAAAACTACTTTACTGTCAGACCAATAGCATCAAAAACAGGTGTTAGTACATTTTAACACAGTTCTGACTGTAAAGCTCCACCATACTTGCTAATGCTACCTAAATGTGTGTAGTTTGGTTACTAAAAAGTTGATTTTGCAACAAATTACCTTTGCAAAAAGTGTAAGCTATTGAAACAGTTTCATACGGAGCCCGTGTCCTGACATTAAGATATAAAAATATATCTTGTTCCCACAGATTAATATCTTGTTCCCACAGGTTATTATGTCGTTCGCACGAAATACTATTCCGTTCCCACAAGATACTATTCTGTTCCCACAAGATACTATTGCGTTCCCTCAAAATACTATTCCGTTCCCTCGAAATGATTAACTCGTGCGAACGCAATAATTATGTCGTTCGAACGCAATAATTGACCTGTTCGAACGCAATAATTATTCACGTCATAAGTCATTCACGCGGATATGCTCTCTGTACGCCGGCAAAACTAAGCCGCTTTCAGCGGTAACTTCCGTGTCTCTGTGACCCATATTCGTTCAAAAAAGGAACATGAAAAACAAAAATGATCACTTTATTACCGTCTCAATGAATATAAGAAAAATATCAAAAGATTTATGATAACTAGGCTGCTTTGTCATACGATAGCTCCTGCTAGGCTACTACTAGCTCCGCCGCAGAGCTCTCTGATCATGTATGCCGGCATATGGGCAACTGGCTGGTCTGTTGTCAGACAGCTGATATTGTAGTTTAGGGTCGAATAGCAATAATAATATTCAGGACTTGTCTTTTATTAACTTTAGCAGTCAGTATCTTTACATTCGAAGCCTATTAGGCTACATGCTAACTGACTAGCCGATCATTTCCTGTTATTAATTTACGTCATAGATTTACAGCAGATACCTTCACATTTCTCTCTGTGTGTGTCTCATTACATCGCATTGAAGACACGGAGGATGTTTAGAGAACAGATTTATTTATTTCAAAAAGCACAAAAGCATCCATCGTATTCACGTTCATTCACATGATGATCTGGTACGCATCTTGCTGCAAAAGCCGCTCCCTGCCGCTACTTCCGTGTCTCTGTGAGCATTCAATAGGGGTAAAAATAAAAGCAAGAATGGTCGATCTGTTATTTTCTCGATGAAAATCTGAAAAATATCATATTAAGCTGGATGCTTCGCCTAAAGCACTTACCTTTAGCTTGTAACATAACAACAATAGCAGTACGTCCCGTTTCCCAGGGTGCTTTGCTGCCAATCACTGGCCAATCATTGGTCTTGTTGTTAGACCTTGGTCACAGGGACACGGTGATTGGCCAGTGATTGGCAGCAAAGCACCCTGGGAAACGGGACGTACTGCTATTGTTGTTATGCTACAAGCTAAAGGTAAGTGCTTTAGGCGAAGCATCCAGCTTAATATGATATTTTTCAGATTTTCATCGAGAAAATAACAGATCGACCATTCTTGCTTTTATTTTTACCCCTATTGAATGCTCACAGAGACACGGAAGTAGCGGCAGGGAGCGGCTTTTGCAGCAAGATGACTGAAGGCGTACCAGATGATGAGAACGTGAATACGATGGATGCTTCTGTGCTTTTTAAAATAAATAAATCTGTTCTCTAAACATCCTCCGTGTCTTCAATGCAATGTAATGAGACACACACAGAGAGAAATGTGAAGGTATCTGCTGTAAATCTATGACGTAAATTAATAACAGGAAATGATCGGCTAGTCAGTTAGCATGTAGCCTAATAGGCTTCGAATGTAAAGATACTGACTGCTAAAGTTAATAAAAGACAAGTCCTGAATATTATTATTCCTATTCGACCCTAAACTACAATATCAGCTGTCTGACAACAGACCAGCCAGTTGCCCAAATGCCGGCATACATCAAAGAGTTCTGCGGCGGAGCTAGTAGTAGCCTAGCAGGAGCTATCATATGACAAAGCAGCCTAGTTATCATAAATCTTTTGATATTTTTCTTATATTCATTGAGACGGTAATAAAGTGATCATTTTTGTTTTTCATGTTCCTTTTTTGAACGAATATGGGTCACAGAGACACGGAAGTTACCGCTGAAAGCGGCTTAGTTTTGCCGGCGTACAGAGAGCATATCCGCGTGAATGACTTATGACGTGAATAATTATTGCGTTCGAACGGATTAATTATTGCGTTCGAACGACATAATTATTGCGTTCGCACGAGTTAATCATTTCGAGGGAACGGAATAGTATTTTGAGGGAACGCAATAGTATCTTGTGGGAACGGAATAGTATCTTGTGGGAACGGAATAGTATTTCGTGCGAACGACATAATAACCTGTGGGAACAAGATATTAATCTGTGGGAACAAGATATATTTTTATATCTTAATGTCAGGACACGGGCTCCGTAGTTTCAAGCTTTTTTTACGCTATTATGTCACCCTCTCTGTGATAGATAGACGTCATTAATTTCAGCGTTGTGTTTACTGTATGTTGATTTTGCAGGATTCAAAAGGTTCTATAGTTACGTGCAACTATGTTGTAAAAAAAACATGGATGCAAAATACACAGAAAACTAATAAAATTACAGATTTGCAGCTGATTTTGAACTCTTTGGAGCCCTATTGACCTAGAGCAACTAGAATTCCCCCCTTGAAAATTAACTATGGTGCCAAATTACATAAATACCATAAATTGATGAAAATATTTTGATTGAATACATTTAAAAATAAACAAAAAAATAATTTATGGTAAATAAAAAAACACAGCTTCATTAAATAAAACAGCAGCTTTATTTAACAGTCAGAAAAATAATATGAAAACAGACAATAAAAATCTGACAAACACATTTTTCTCATTTAACATCTGCCACCTTTTTTATACCCCTGAGAAATTCTTTTTTAGTCAGCAGTTTTATTAAAATTAACAGCTGACAGAAAAAAGCAATATATGAAGGTCCATGTCAAATTAATTACAGTGGTTTAAAAAAAAAAGTCTTGAGTTGGTGTTTGGTTGCATGCCAATGAAAAAACCACACACCAGTCGAGCTTCCTTGGTTGGCTGCTCATCCTCTTGAGCAGCAAGCAACTTCCTGGACCTGATTGCTTTGCTGCACACATATATCTCATATATTGCTTCACACCCCAATTGATTAAAATGAGAACTCGATTCCGGTTCTTTTTTTTTTAGATGTCTGTCAAAGATCTTGGTGAGCACCATTAAACGGAGAACTTTCATGACCGTGTAAGAAACAATGACAGTGAGATATAGTGTTTGATATTTTGTGTTTGAGTAAATCTCCTGTGTTTTTGTGTAGATTCAGAAAACATCAGCATTTAATTCCCCAAATCAAACTGTGTGAATTCTCTGAGCATCGGTTTGGGTGGTGAACCAGAAGACAGAAAGTCTGAAAACCAAAGATCCAAACACTCTTTAATGGAGCATGCTCGACCTTTCAGTTATGCACTAAAAATTAATTACTTTAACAAAATAACTGATTACCTATATGTCACCTTAATCAACGTTCGACTCTCGTCTAATTTCATTTCATTTGCTCTCATGGAATCAGTCTATTTAAAGGTCCAATCATTTTTTTTTTAAATAGACAGGATTTTTTTTCTCTATAACAGTTTGTCTCGTTAGTCTACAGGTCAGTCAAAACACTTCTTGATTTTAAAAGTAGCTGCCTGGCAAATCCAGCTTTGTGATGTATTTTGTTGTTGTAAGGGAGCACAAAAACCTTCACATCAGTTACTGTATCCACTGTTTCTGCCTGATTTTAACATGCTTTAAAAAAGAATACCCTATTCTTCAGCCATAAGTCGCAGCAACCATAAAATGCATGGTAAAGAACAAAAAACTCATATATAAGTCACTCCTGAGCATAAGTTGCACCCCTGGCCAAACTATAAGGCGAATAACCAACAAAGATGTTTTGCTGATAACAAAAGGAAAAAAGTAACTCCTCTTCTGATCGTAAGATTCCAACTGAAAAGAATAGCAATTTCTATACAAACATAAAGTTTATGTTTATTATAAACAGTCAATGTAATAGCAATGTTTTTAGCACGCACATGTCTCTTTTAACAGGTCTGCTCATCTTCCTCTCTGATCTAGAAAAAGAAAAATAACTAAACGTGTATTTGTTTTTTCTAAATTAGAGTAAGCTGCAATGAAAACCCGTTAAGTTTTTAAAATCCATAAAGTAACAAATCTGCCTGACTCCCTGTAGTTTTTCCATGTGACATGCTCATTAATAGTTTCGTGTTAATTTCTGATAAAGTTGCTGTCCAATGAACCAAATTTCCTGAATCTAATCCTGCCAAGTCTTACTGAAAGGCTTAGTCATTCCTGTGCTGGATTATTTAAATCACAAAACGATAGTATGGACACGTCGGAAACTTTTCTAAAATAACAGAAAATGTTACAGGGTTAGAAAAGAAAAGAAAAGCAAAAAGCAGATATTGATTGTCCTTTTGCCCATGCAGTCTGTTATTTGATTGAAACTTTCGAATTTCTGTGTTCTAACAGCTTTACACAAAAGTGACATACCTGCCTAGAACAATATCTTTGTGCAACAATAAACTACAACCCAACTTCACCCTGAAATAATCAAAAATAAATATTTTCATCAACTTCACAAGGAATCCAGCAATCACATATGACACCAAGTCGAGTCAGGTTTGCTTTTAGGTCTGTGAGAGTCTTGTCTTTGGTCTGGGGGGTAGCTGACGTGAGCGTACTCTGTGTCATTGGGATCAAACTCCACCACTGTAGGAGGTCTCTTAGGGAAGTCCAGGACGCTGTAGATCACAGAAGGTCCAGGCAGAGATGAATAATCTTCTATCACTTCCTGTAAAGACAGAAAGTGTTTTTGGAGTCTGGGTTTTATGTTCGTTTGTGTCCAAGGAAATGTGTTTGTACCTGCATGGTAGGATTTGAAAGTCTTTGAGGTTCGTCGTCCCCCTGGTCTGCAGAAAGGAGAAAAGGGGACACATTAACTCAATTTTTATGCAATTTAAAAAAAAAAAGGTGCTGATGTCAGGAGTTTTTATCTAATTTCTGAGAAACTTTTACAACTTGTGTTGGATGGAATACATTATTGATGTCTAAATATCTACTTAACAAATTTTCAAATGTCTACATTTGTAAGGCAAAAAAGTTGTGACAGGATAACTTTCATATTATTAGTCTGTATCCAAATTGTAAGCTACAGCATTTAAAGGATCTTCTCATTAAATCAATCTAAAGTTAAAATTAAAAATAGATTTCAGCCAATTTCCTTTCTTTAAGTCCCAGTATGACAAACACAAAAGCAAAAACACATAAATATCTTAGAATTATGTGATCAAAGGAAAAAAAGATTTCAGTGTTATGTCTGAGAAAGGAAAAGGCCAGAATGGAGACAAAATCTGCCTTTGAAATGATTTTTTCGCCCTAAAATGCTGTTTTTTTTAGGTCTAAAGAGAATAAAATCAACTCGATGACTGCATAAATTTGATTCCTTTTGTCATGTTTTAACTTTTTTTTCAGACTTATAAAATAATTTGATTTTGGTTGTATGTTAAACTTTTAATTAAGTCAAGTTATATGGTCTCCAATGGTCCTTTAAGGTGATATTTTCACCCACTCATATGCAACTGCTCAGCTTAATGGACAGTTTTGCTGGACAGTGCTGATAAGAGCTGCATTTATAAGATGTTGATTCAATCCTGCTCTGTGCTTATTTACCTATTCAATTTCAATTGTTGTTGTTTTTTAACTCAGTCTAATAAGTAGTTAGAGGAATACCCAAAAACCTTTTCTTTTTCCAAAAAGTGCATTGAAGAACTTCTGATTTTGATCATATCCTCTGCTACAGCTTTAGAAAATAAAAATTAATAAAGTAGTTAACAGTGTTAACTTTCAAGACCTTTTTCTGACTCATTGCCGTCTGAATGTGACCTTTTTTTTCTTATCTCAGTAGAAAAGTGCAGCAGTTTTTTGCATTCAAGACACAAAATATCTACTTTTATCATAAGTATCTAAATGAACTGTGTAAAAGTTCATTTGTATTTGCAAAGAAGCTGATGTGTTATATCAGGAAATGTGTTAAACATTCTCAAAAAAAATTTAATCTACCTAAATAAAGACATTTTGTTTCAAATAAATGATTAAAAGGCAAGGTTCAACAAAACCGTGTTGATTGTTTATTCTTGTTGCATTGGTCAAAATGTATACAATTAAATTTATGTTTTATTAATTTTGTTAAGTTGAACTTTTTCAGTTAGATTGTTTTATACAAAAATGGAAAACTTTGACTATTTAGGAACGGAAACAACAAAACGCTGATGCTTGCTAAAGTATGAGCAATTATTATTTGTTTAAAGACCGCCCAGTCAGCATAAGTGTGCCGCTGGATGTGCATGCAGGCAACTGCTAGATGTGTTTTCTGAGGTCATTTCAAAGCTTTGGTGATCCTTCTAAACGTAGGACAGGAGAGGTTGCCTCAAGAAGACTGAAAACTCATTTGGCAAAAACAATAGCCTGAGTAATGGTTTTTTCCTTTTCCATTTTTCTTTCTTTGATAGTATTTGAGGCTACATTTGCATGTTGCGAAGGAGGAATTTATTTGCAAAAAATGTGACTCATCACAGGCATTAAAAGGATACGAAACTGCAATATGGTTTGCATTTTGGTGCACATCACCACACAGCTGCAAATATTTTCCATCAAATAAACATTAGCTTTCTTTTCATCCATGTCTTTCTTTGAAGAGTCAAGGTCATTTACATGTCTGTTCTTCCTAAATTAAACAGGAAGTGCTGCTTTTTAACTATAATTTCAATTTCCTTGTTTTTTTTATTTGAAAGTTTTGGTCACTTTAGTTCAGATTTACTTAAGATTTCATTTTCTCACTTTTATAATATCAGTTAAAGTTCTAATTAATGGTAAAAAAAAAAGTTATTGTTGTGGACTTTTATTTACCTCTGGTTCTCAAGAGACAGCAGATGGAGAATGGCAGCACAGCAGCAAACAGGGCCACTGGCGTAACCACGAGGAGCATGACGACATGAGAGGAAAAGAAACTGGAACTTCCACTGCTTGGAGGTTCTTTGTGGTCTGTCGTTACCGGAGGAACTGTGGGAGTTAAAAGAAAATGTTCAAAACAATTACTCATCCATGCAAAAAAAAAACAAACGATGAAAATATTCTGTTCTACCACGGTTGTAACAGGCAGTGAGTGAGTGTACAGCACAGAGGAAATTATTTGATGTGATTTTGTTTCTGTAAAGTTACGAACATCGCTGGAAATAATCAATGACTAAAACCATTTGTGGTGACATTTTTCCGAATGTGTGAAAAATACGAAGCTGAAAAGTTCATAAAGTTTTTACTTTTTTTTACCTTTAACCACAAAGAATGTCCTCACCTGAGGTGTTATTGTTCTCCTTAATAATCAGTTTCACCCTGTTGCTGCAATTTCGAGACAGGAGGTCATCAAACGAAGAAATCCAATAAATGTTGCTATGATTCATACTCAGGTTTGTGATATGGTATGAAACAGTATTATTTCCAGGGTTAATTCTAAAGCATTTGGAGTGTGGATATTCTGAGATCTTTTTTTCCCCTGTTGTATAAACTCCAAATTTGCTGTTCGTTGTGATGTTACATTTGCGTTTGTTAAATTTAAACTGAAGAGTCACATCCTTGTCAAGCATCCCAACAACTTCTGTGTGGCTCGAGTCTGCAAGAAAACAAAAGACACATGAGGGGTTAAGAATGTGATGACACTCTTTTGCACAAACGAAAGCAATAAAACTGGAAACAAAAAGCTCTTCACAAATAAATGTCTCCCTTTTTTTAATTCAAGAAAAATTAAGGCAGCAGAAATTCAGTATGCAGTCACCGGCAAAACATTTCTTTTTGTAAAATTTTCTAAATAAAAGTCTTGTAAAAATTTGATTTTCTTTTTTGGTCTCATGATGACCATCAGTTTTGTTGAGAAAGAGGAATTAATAAGAGGTAAGAATTCAGTCATCTTCTAAGCCAGTTTTGTCCCTTTTGGGGTCACGGGGCTGCCGGGGCCACTTGTGGGTGAAGGCAGGGGACATCTTGGACAGGTTACCAGTCTTACAGTGCCACAAATCACCCATGCACACTCATATTTATGGACAATTTAGAGTAACCAATTAACCTATGAAGCATGGTTTTTGGATGGTGGGAGGAAGCCAATGTCCTCGGAGAAAAGCCACACATGCATGGTGAGAACATGCAAACTTCACACAGGAAGGTCCCCCTTTGGTATTCTGTTTCAGGTCCCCCAGCCAGGACTTGAACTATGGCCCTTCTTGCTGTGATCTAAGACTGCTAACCACTGCACTGCACAAAGTTTTTTGTTTGTAGCAAAAAATGTATTTACCAAACCCAAAGGATGATATGAGAGTTAAAGCACTCAAAATCATTGTGTCCTAAAGTCCCAAACACACTGAGTTTCAGTTAAAACAATACGAATGCATACTATTTTGATGCCAAAAAAAACAACAACAGTTGGCGGAACTTTATGAAACTAAATTGTGAATAAATTTGCCATTAATTCGTGTTTATTTGCTTGTTTGTTCACATATTTAATTTACACTTCATTATCTTTTGAGAAATACGAGAAATCTGGAAAACTTCACCTAAACTTGTCAGTACCAGGTATTTATCTCTATGAAACACACTGGTTGAAATTTTGGCTAGAGATGTACTGGATCGATTTTAGGTCAGTGAATCGGATTGAATCGGATCGTTTAAAATGAACTAATACAGACTATGAAACAAATCAACAGGCACAAATTATGATATGAATTGAATTTTTGTTCAAACGAATTGTTACACACCAACTTAAATATTCTGAAGTAATAAAAACCCAAATTACAAAACAATCTCAGTATAGTAAAACTGAGTTTAAAGCTAATACTCTTAGCTCTTCTGAACCAACAACTCGCAGCTTTCACAAGTGTCATTTGGTCTTGCACCATGTGTAATCAAATAAAACATTAAAATGTTTGGAAGGATCTGAAGTTGTACAGGCTAAAGAATAAGAACAAAACTTTCTAATTTTCAAAGTCAAGTATAGAAAACATCTTACCATTCAAAACCGTGTGAGCCGTGACGATTAAAACCAACCCTGTTAGTTTGATGAAGAAATCACAAACCATTGTAGAGATTTTTCTGCTAATCTGTTTGTCTTAAAAGCCTCTCAAGTCTTGAATTGTATCTGTTTTTGCTTACTTGAGCAGTACTTTGAGATTTTTAAGGATAAGTGTCAGATTTAGAGTGTGACAGGAGGAAACTGCAGACAGGAACTTGCACACACACTCATTTATCTGCCTTCAGTCTCACAAACGCCTCCTGTAGCGGAAGACTTCAAAAAAGGTTCATGGACATGTGGTGATGACAGTGAGGAGCACAGCTGAAGAGGCTTTCACTCACAAGATGCGTGCACACTCAGAGGAGCAAACCTTTTCCTTTGCATGAAGCCACTGAAGATACAAAGCCTCTGCACATACACTGGGTTAGCTTCGTTTTTGGCAGAAATTGCTCTTGAATCTGCAATGCTTTTAGTATTTTTTTATTTTTGTTCATACAATTACATCTGCAGTTCAAGCAGGGTTTTTGCCATGCTCTTAAAACACAAACAAAAGAAGAAGAAAAAAGACTTTGTTGAATCATTTCACTAAGCTTGAAAAAAAAGCATGTTACAGGAAAAAGCTTTTTTTTTGTTTGTTTTACCTGGTTTACTTTTTAAAATATTATTTTTCAGAGAAATTCTGAATCAGTGAGTTTAACCCTTGAATGCACAAATTAACTAATGCAACTTCCACTTATTTCGCAACACTACAAAAAAACTGCTCTTAAAAGGTAAAGGGAACAGCATCTCTCCTCATATGTGTCAGACTAGAACTGCATAGAATTAGATTATCGTGCAAAGTGGAATATTTTAAAAAACATGATTCACTAATGACGCAACCATTATTTACTGCAATGTTTGTGCTGTTAACCGCCAACAGTGAGTGATATGGACAATAGGAAGCTGAAGCTGATAGTTTAATCGATTTGAACATGCAGGGTTGGATCTGTATGTAGATGTCAGTCAGCTGTAAAGCCCAAAAGCAAATATAGTTGCTTATATTTTTTGGACATCTTAAATCCCAGTGGTTAGTCTCCACGTTTGCAAAGACAAAACTAAAGCACATTGCATCTTGCAAAGTCAGGCTGCAAAAGAGTTATCTTAAACCAGTCGTGCTGCCATACCACAATTTCAGGAAATCAAAGATGAAAAGATTAAATTTTGCATGTTGGTGCAAATACCTGCATGTAAGAAACAATAAAAACAAGCTTTATTTATGCTTCGTGGCCTTTAAGCCATTCACCGATAAAATTTAGTTTTTAAAGATGAAAAATAATTGAATTATAAAAGTGTTATATGTCTATATCATTACTTTTGACTGCAGCCCCTACAAGTTCCTTTCAAAATAAAATACATCCTGCGTCAAATAAGATCTCGATACAGTAGATTTACCTGCAATCATACTTTAAGGACTTTGGCTCTGAACAGCAACTAGACATACAACAATATTATGAGTTTAAACCCATTCTAAAAATACACCACTCTGACAATAGATCTAACTCTTTTACCATAATTTAGCTTAGTTATCTGATGTGTTCATTTTGGAGAAATGGCAAAGTTCTTAATGCCTCTTGATTTAGTGTCATGTCAGCAGTGGTTAAAAAACAAAAAACAAATTTGAGTTAATTTTTATTTATGTAAGATCATTTCAGTTTAAAAAACTAAACTTAATTGACAAACCCCTTATATTTATTAAAATTGTTAGCATTTTTCTTCTAAGCCAAAGAGCCACACTGGAGGAGTAAAAGAGCCGTATGAGCTTCGGAGCCTCAGGTTGCAAACTCTTGTTAAGATCAAAATCCACACAATTCTGCATGAACTTTTGACCAAAATCTTGGTTTTTGTTTGACTGATGAGTACCTGAGAGATGGGTCATGTCGTCTCCGGCACGTGCAAATATTTCTCAAAGGGTTTGAGACCTGGACTCTTTAAGTCCACTAGTGAACTTTTTTTCATGCTCCTCTGACCCTGACATTGACTATTTAACTATGTTCATGTCAGTTGGAGAAGTCAGTCAAGATAACAAACATACTGGTCAGTGATGTGACTTCCCAGTGATACTTTAAAAACAAAAAAACATGGATTTAAACATAAAAACATAACATAAAAAATGATAACATTTCCCATTATTTAGCAATAAATAATTCTCAGCTCACAAATTTTGTTTGTTTTTTAAGAAAAACACAATTTATGGGTGTTTTTAACAGTAGTTTTAATCCTCTCTGACGTACATGACTCCAGTGAATAGGAAAAAAAAATTCATTAGAGCTGATCATAAAGTGTAAAGTCATGAAAAAAATGTGTTTATCTGCATATTCATGCCTGTAGCTATTTATGCTAAAAACACCAGTCAAAATCAGTAACACTTTCACCACAGGAGAGGAAGTTGGGGGGATTCTCTTGGTTGAATGTTTGGTTTCAGCATCACCACATAAACGTGACTGAAGACCACCCAGCTCCTACTAAAGGTCTAGACTCAGCTTTGGGGGGAAACACTTGTTATGCTTACAAGCAGGGGCGTGTTGTTGCACAACCAAGAGAAATTGAATTTTCAAGAGAGTGTGGTTTTTTGTTGTTTTTTTTTCTATAAAAGGGGCTTTATTGAGGAGTCACACTCCATTTTTTTTCCAGTTTGTGATTATTTAAAAAAAACATAGATTTATGCCACAGTAACCAGACTAAAATAAAGGTTCTCAGGATTACCATTTGATTGTTTGTTTACATTTTAAAGTAGATAACAATATTTTGAAGCTTCAGCTATTTAATATGGAAATCAGGAGATTTAGTTTTCCACCAAGGGGTTGCGGCAAGAACTGCTGCCTTGCAGCCATGAGTGTTTGAAGTTCAAATCTTTTTGTGCTTTTTTTAAATTCATCCTACATGCATTTTTTTAGCTTAAGTTTTATTTTCAGTGAAGCTTTTAAGTGTAAGCAAGCACTGTTTTTCCATTTTATTTGAATATTTCCCCTGCTTTCTACATAATATGGAATAAAAAACATGTCAAAATGTTTAGCCTTAAGATGCAGCTTCTAGCTGTAATTCTTGCAGCTGCTTCAAAGCAAAAGCAGGATACACCCTGAACATGCAGCCAGTCTGTCATGTGGCCCTATTGAGGGAAGACTTCTGACACACTAAAGAAGAGATTTGGGCGCAAACAGGGTTTTCCAGTCTCAACATTGTAGACCTGCGCCCTCTTGTGGACTGAATTGTAACAGGAAATTGACTTGACACGTGATGCCACACACCTCTCATGTTTTTCTCTCAGTCACGAGTTACACTTGCACAGATTACAATCCATGTCTTCTGTTTTTTCCCATCCAACACAGAATAATTAATTATTTCTGCATGCTGGTCTTTTAGAAACCTGTTTTTAATGACAACAACATTTAAAATCTTCTACTCAATTATTCCAATTGTATTGTTGATGCACTTTAAACTGGAATTTCATTATTTGTGATGCTTGCATGCATTGCATTTTTTATTTAAATCATAACATTTCTTAATCATTGTGCATGTAAAGTTGATATTTAATTAGGCTGGAATTGTCTTTTCTTGAACATAAACATGCATTTACTAAAAAACACAATTTTCTACACTACCAAGCATCAGATGAATCCCCATCAGCATATGTGAATTGTCAGTTTACAAGCACTTTCCTCTAGATGTCTGTAGAAAGTTGAGAATATTTTACATGAATTTCAAGCCTGCAATATGGGAAAATTTGGAAACGTGTTTGCATTTGTCACAGT
This sequence comes from Oryzias latipes, assembly GCF_053564925.1. Classification (NCBI taxonomy): domain Eukaryota; kingdom Metazoa; phylum Chordata; class Actinopteri; order Beloniformes; family Adrianichthyidae; genus Oryzias; species Oryzias latipes. The sequence goes on from NC_136240.1 coordinate 15,760,638, forward strand.
TTTGACTGCAATTCAAACTCATTTTCAACGGTGGACTAGCACAGCAGACAAAACAAAAGATGATGTAATGCTCCCAATCTGACATTGCTGCAGAGCAATGCTTGTTAAAGCATTTACCTAAGCTCCATCTCACAGCAGAGGTGGGAGAGAGCAAACAGGCAGATGGGAAGAGAGGAGCAGGAAAGCCCTTATTGCTATGGTAACTAAGATATGGGCTCTCTTTTTTTTTTTATTAAAGGCGCCGGTATTAAAGCAAGTCATTTGAAAATGGGATTCCCATACCACCATGCCCCACCCACCACTCAAAAGCACATCCAGATGCAGGTTTGCGGAAAATACCACCAAGCTTTCTATGAAAATCAAGGATTTTCACAGAAAGCTGACTTTAATTTAAGCTAAATTCATGTGAGAGAGTTCTGCATCCCTCCTGCACATGGAAAAATAGAAACTGCATTCACATCTGCTGAAGAGTCAGATCCGTTGGCACAACAAAAAAAGAAAAAACAAACTCAATGATGATGGCTTTTATTCATCTGCTAAACAGGGCTTTTATAAGTCAAAGATGCTCACGAGCCCCTTTCTGCAAGTCAGTTTATGAAATACCACAAATAAAATGAAAGTATAACAATTGTAACAATTATTCAGCTTGACTGATGAATTGATTTATAACCCTATGTGATCCAACCAGATCAATCTGTCTGAGGCAAGTTATTAATTGAATCGGTCACACTGTTATATTATTGTTTCAAAAGGAAACGAGTGGATTACATTGATATTGATAAATACCATATGAATTGAAGCACCATAGATTTATTCTACTATTATATAAAAGCCGATCAAGTGTCACCACAGCAGACAACAGACATGTGATGGCTGCATAAAATAATCACGCCGTCATTACAGCCCAATATGTGTTTACTGTTATTTGGATGTGGAGAAACAACAGTGGGCTGAACTTGAAACTAAAATGGATTTGCCATTAATTCTTGTTTACTTGTTTGTTTGCACACATATTTAATTTACTCTTGATTATTATACAAGGAATCTGGAAAACTTCACCTGCACTCTTCAGTGTTTATCTCTGAGACACACGCTGGTTGAATTTTTGGCTAAAGATGTTCTGGATTGATTTTATGTCACGGAATCGGACCAAATCGGATCGACTATGAACCGGATCAGCAACCACAAATTATGATAGGAATCGAATCATTATTAAGATTAATCGTTTAACTCCTAGATAAGTCAAAGATGCTCATAAGCCCCTTTCTTCCAGTCAAGTGTAGTGGTTCAATTTGCATTTTACTGTCACAGACAGTCCTAAAAGAACTGATGGGGACACATTCAAGTTTTTCTGAAGCCCTGCAACTAAAATGTAAGTATGAAAATTGTGAAAACCACAGTGATGTCATGGAGAAAGGCGCAAATCCCATCTATGCCGATTTAAAGATGAAGATGGTCCTCAGAGTCATGGGTGTAAGCCAGGGAGATACCTGGTTGGTAACTGTTGCTGCACGGGTGTCACACCGCATTCCCTAGCAACCAGGCAAACCATCATCAGCTCCCTAGCAACCAGGATCAGGTGTGGAAGCTGCGGTACAAAGTGTGAAAATGACATCCCCCGCTGTTCTGACACGTACCTGCAGCTCAGACTGCCTTTCAAAGCACACGTACCTGCAGGCACGTGCGAGAGAAGGCTGGCTCTCGCGCGCGCTTCCTCGTTGAAAGTGAACAACAGTTCATTTCCTCTTACCTCAAACGAGAAAGTAAGAGTTTTTAAACGAGTGCGAGCGCTTTTCAAGAGCCACCTTTGAACCTGCAGCTTAAATCGTGATTCATTAGGAGATAAAACGCGAAAACTTTCATGTGGGAGTCGTGTTGTTTTGGTTTTGCATTGACAGAATGAGACCAAAACAAGAGTGGCGCGTTTTTACATGAATTTATTTAATGTTCTATGTTTCCCTCGCCTCCCCTGACCCCCCCCCCCCCCTCTCTCTGCCTCATCCCTCCCTTCACATCAATCACATGGCGGGTCAGCGGGGACCCGCCGCTCGCGCGCTCACTCGCGCGCTCGCTCGCTGCTTTTCAGTCTCGCGCCGGAGCTCCGCGCGGAAGGAAGACGAGCGAAATCTGCCCGCAGAGGAGCGCCTCCCCCGCCGCTGGAACCGGAGCTGCGTGTCGCTGCCTGCTGCTGTTTCCCACTGGAGTCTAAGGCTAAAAGACGGAACTCAGTATTTTTAGTTCGCCGCAGAGATGAGTGTGCGGACAGCGGCTGTCAGAACAGGCTGTGGCGCGCTGTGTTAAACCAGGCTGAACCTCCAGAATGAAGTCCAGGAGAGATAAGCTGAAGATCCCCTCTCTGACTCTGGAGTAAGTTCTGCTTTTTTTTCTTTATTTCCTACTGGAGGTTCTGCCTCATCCATTATAGTTCTGAGTTATGAAAACACATTGTTAATCTAAGAGGGACTTAAAGTGAAAATGAGTGAAGCTTGAAAGTGAAATCCTGCAGTGTGGTTTGGAGAAGATTTTCTCTTCGACTGTTTACCTCCAGATGCTTCAGGAGCAGGAACCAGGGGTCAAAACGGTCTTCCTGTCCATTAATCTTTAAGCGGATGTAGAAAAAGTGTGTTTACACACTTTTGTTTACACACACTTGATAAAATGTGGAGATTGGGCTATTTTGACCAAAGCCTGGACCTGTTGCAAATCCTGGAATTATTTCTTTTCTCTCTTTTTGTTTTGTTTGTCAGGTCAAAGTTTTTTGAGGATAGGCTCCAGCCCCTAATGTTTATCTTGATAATCTTTTGCAGTGTTTGTTTTTGTTGTCTCTCCACACTCTGATCCCTGCATGAACCACATTTACTCTCCTTCACATTGCTGTTGGAGTCTTCCAGTTGAATCATAGCAACTGGACTTAATGTCCCACTCTGATCATCTTCTAATCTATTTTAAAAGCATTCCCAGTGGTCTTTTAATCACGATTAAGACGCTTTTGCCCCCCGTATGGTTTTCTAGGACATTGTTTTTTTTCAGATCGCAGGAGTTCATTAGAAATCCCCCTTTGAGTTGTGGATGGAACTGTTGGACGGAGTAAGCGTCCACCTCACTTCCCATCATCCCTTTGTTTATTCACTCTCCCATTAGCTTACAGCTGCTCACATATGGAAGCGATTATATGGCATAATAAAAAAATAAAAGTCAATACCAGAAATGCTTTTTAATTTTCAAAATGAAGCTGCATCAAATGACTGAAAATTAAAAGGAAAAATCAATCCTTCAAAATGCTTTTTCCTTTTCTACTTCAACACCAATTTACAATACTATTTTCTTTATAATTTTAATTAGATGACAGAATAAGCAGTGTTGAGGAAGAAAATGAAAAAGCATTTTGAAGGATTGCTTTTTCATTTTAATTTTGAGTCAAAAATGCAGCTTCATTTTGAAAATAAAAAAGCATTTCTGATTTTGACTTTTACTTTTAATTATGCTCCGGAATCGCTTCTCACACCCCCAAGCCAACATTACAACAAAAATGGTGAGCAATATCGAAGCTTTCCATCAGACTGGAGCGGCGCAGGGAGCTTGTGGCCTGCAGATTTTAAAGCTTTTTCCAACAGCATTTTTTAATCTGCTCCTGATTCACGATTTGAACATAGAAATACTCAGATACTCTTTATATATGTCCTTCATCATGAGAAAAATGCCACAAGAACATGCTAAAACACCAAAAACACAATTTTCGTTGGAGTGGGTCTTTACAATCTTCTTCCTTGAAACGTTTCTGAGTGGTGACAGATTTCAAGGAAGAAGATCTTAATTCCAGTTGCTATGACTCAACTTCAAGACAATGCAACCTTGTTGGATGAGAACTTTCACCGCCACTGCTGTAGCATGTCCATCATGTTTAGACAGATTTGTTTCCCTCTAAAAGCACATGGATTCACCCACTCTTCCTCCACAATGCAGCTTTTGTCTTTATATGGAGGGGGATTCACGGTGCCCACTACATGCAGATCCATAAGGCGTAGGAGCTTCCCTTCTTACATCCTCATTCCCTGATCCATACATCTGCCTGCATTGGCTGCGGCTGAGCATGCGCTGCTCTCATGTCACTTTCATTTTAGACGCTCTGTTCCTGCTCAGGAGCAGAGCAGAAATACAGCGAGCTGGGAGAGGTTTAAACTTTTAATGAAAGCTGCATGGATGTTCTGAACTGCAGCATTACACTCCAGAAGTGACCCTTGTTTGCATTCAGATTCACTTAATGCAGAGAAGTGCGCCTTGAATGCACTCGGACAGAGACATGGTTCCCTGATATTTGAAGATATTTGAATTTGGACTACTGTGAGAAAATCTGCTCCTTCACCTCCCAAAAAATCCAGGAAAATCCGAAAACTAGGTGAAAATGTCACCGCTGAGCCCGTCTGACATTTTCTCTGAACTGGAGCGCACGTAAAGATAGGAAATCATTGTATTAGTCACCCCAAGCATTGCTGTGGACTCAAATTTGACAAAAATGTAATGACAGCAGCCATGTGTTGTATAATTACGAGCTAGCGCTACGCAAAGAGGAGTCTTTGTGCAAGGAGTTGTTTTTCCTGCCGTCCTTCCTCCATTACTATGACAACACATTCATTAGTGCCGCTCCTGTCAGTGCAGCGTTTAGGACTGAGAAGCTTGGGCAGGACCAAGACAATAGGAGCACTCTGGGGCCCAGAATGCAAAGCTTATATCCAAATAGAGAAATCAATTGGCAGAAGCCTCAATGCTGGGTCAGCATCAGTCCAAAACAGACTTTAGGGTGGCTAAGTATGCATATTTTGTTGTAAAATTCATGCATTAGGATGCTAATGATGTGAATTCATTATTATTCCTTTAACATGGTTCCTCTGGTAGTGTGGGGATTTGGGGAGGAAGCTTGCAACAACTATCTGGCACACCTAACGGTGTGATGACAAAACAAACATTCACTTATTTCATGCCGGGTGTTGAAATTTCCTCTCAGAATTTCCAAACTTGAGTTGTAAATATGTACATATGAGCTGTCAGAGAAGCAGATGAGGCCACGCTGCGAAGCCTCCAAACCCTCCAGAAATCAGCCCCCCCCCCCCCCCCCCCCCCCCCCCCTTAAAATCGGGGAGTCTCCTTCCATCAACTGAGGACGCCGCCAGAAAGTGGCGGGCGCCATAACCTCTTACCCGGGAACAAAGCTCTCCACCACCACCCAGTCGGGTTTTTAATTCATGTCTTGCCTTGCAGTTTATCCCCCACTTGCCAGAGCCCCACCCTCCTGAGCCCATGCAGTCCCTGCAGCCCCTGCAGCCCTTTGCAAACCCTTCATCCCTGGAGGTAAGAACCCCAGGAAAACACACAGGTTGAGCTTTCAGGAAGATCTTGTTCCTCTGAGCCACATTACCATTTGCCAGGATGTTCACAAAGACATTCCAAAGTTTTTAATAGTACTTAAATGCTTTTGTAATACTTTAAACCATTTTACGCCCCTAAGAGGCTAATAACCAGAAAATAAATTTAATGGATAGAAGGAAAAAAATAAGACATCCTTAGTTCATTTCATTTTAGTCTTTGTAGGAAGAAATCTTGTCCTATAACAACATGTCTAGTTTGTTTGGCACAGAAACTACAAAAAACAGCAAAAACTTTGACCACCTGATACTTTTTTGGAAAATCTTTTTTTTTGTACAAAGTTTGACAGCACCAAATCTATAATCTATGGCACTGTTCCTGTGGTGAAATATATTGGAACAACTAACATTACAATAACTTTCAGTATGTACCGTGAGCTCCTACAAACTGGACCAGTTTGCAAATCAATAGGATTAGATCTTTTTGCAGAAAAACAGATAGATTGACAAACTGAACACTTTCAATAGTCCAAAAATTGAGTTAATTGAGAAAAATGATATGTACCATAAGTTGTTTGTTTCTTATAATACACTGAGGTGCTTCTTTTTAGACCTATCAGTTGTCCCTGTGTGAGTTGCTTGGCAACCGTACTGGGTGCTGTGAAAGCGGGAGACAACACTGCAAACAGAGGCAACTGCATTCAGCATGTTTCTGCATGTGTGAGCGCTGCCTGGCTGTCACTGAACAAGCAGTAATGAATCTCATTTGCTCTGCAAAAGAAGCTGATTTTTTACTTGGAATGCAAACATCTGGGCATAAGATGCAAGGAGGGTTCCCTGTATCTGCTATGCCACACTATGGCACATCGTGCTTTTGTTTTTCACTCTGGTTTGCACTGAAGACACCCCACATCTCATTTTGTTTCACCATCCAGAAACATACTCATTCTCTTGCATCAGTTTCTATATTTGGATGCAAGTAAATTGCCTTCTCATATGAGATTTTGGCTCTGGTATCTTTCGTGTGCAGTAGTTTAGCTTTGTTAATGCCAAAATAAAGGTATGTTTACAACAAACATGATGACCACTTTTCTGGTATTGCTAGTTTCACTAAAGAATGAGAAGGAGACAATTTTTTTTTTATTTAAAACACAGGCCTTTGAAGGAAACAAACCTAATAATTTCTGTTTAATGCCTTTATAAGTGAAATATCATTATTTCGAGTTTTCTGAAAACTGGGGTTTTAAACATCTTATTATACTCCAAAAGAAACCCAAAAACAGATGTACTTTTCTTTTTTTAGTTTCTTAACAAATACCATGATTTACAAATCAAGCTCTAATTACATGCTCATAAACACAAAGATGTAAGACTAATTTTGTGCAGCGGAATGTACCACTTTCTACAAGTTTGGCAGGAACCTCCCATTAACCCTCCTCATGGTACAATCTACCAACATCTAAAGCTGCTTTCAAGTACAGTCAGGAATTGTGACTTTTTCAGAGCCCCCAAAAAAGTTCTTTTTTTTTACAGCTTAATTCTTATTTGGTTGCATATAACACAAGTTTCTTATCAGTGGTCAGATGTGGTTAAGATTATTCAACTTTACCATGTTTTGGTTGACTTTAATGTCAAAACAACACATCTACTGTTATATTAACTAAAAAAAATACTGCTGTTAAATAATATCAGGCAAAGCAGAAAATCTGCTGCCTAATCTTTAGCTACAATTTCTGTCCCAAATGTGACAACTGATAATTTTCTTAAAACAAGAACAAAAATTGTTTTCTTTTTCAGTTTTGCCCCTGTATGTAATATTTTCTAAAGATTAATCTTTTTTTTTTAGATATCCCTGATTGTTGTTTAGGTTTCCTGACACATTTAGCTTATTGGTTTTCAGTAAAATTAGTCGCATTAACCTTAAACACCTTAAAATATTAGGGGTTTTCTGAGACTGCAGCAAATTTTATTTATTTAAAAAAATGAATAATCCAGCTAATTTAGATTTGTTTTTAATATTTAATTTTCCCTTTTCTGGCCTAAATTATGCTAATCTAATGCTGTCAAGAAAGTAATTTTCTATCATTTTACGTAAAACTTTGATTTAATGCTTCTGCAGCCTAAACTCGCACACGGGCATTTTCAAGAAACGCAATCTTCTAGCAAGAATTTGCTGCGCTTAAACAGAAATAAGCCTCTATATTCTGAGCAGCACTTGAAGGCAGCATCAGGCTCCAGCTTCCTCACACGAGCAAACGCTGCCAGCAGCGGTTGTTTATCCGATGTAAAGTGTACAGCTACGTTAAAAACTCTCTAACTAGCCTGACGGTCTGACATGGGGGCGATATTCCGGGACCTGGACCTTTTACGGACGCCGGAACGGACTATGTAACTGCATCTCTGGTAGAATTAATACCAGCGGTAGAAAGACAGGGCTTGTTGAGCACAAAAGAAACCGCCGAAAAGAAGAGACGATGGACGCAGCGGGAGAAACAAGAACGGATCACGCATCCGCCAGAGTTGTGGTTCTCAGAAATCAACAATAAGTTTGAAAGGGGCTAATGCTGGAAAACATCCGCGATGTCGGATCCGAGTCAGTGGTCTGCGGTACCGAGCCAGAAGTCCAATTTCCTCTCTCGGACGTTGCTAAAGCGCTCGAAAAGGTACCCGTCAGAAGGTTAAAGCTACTTTAAAATGTTGCATGCTGGACTTTTTTGGGGGTATCCTTTCTGTTTTTACAGCTAGCTTGATGTCAAGCTCGCGCGACGTTAAGAGTCCTAGCATGATAGCTGCTGTTTTCATAAAGTCGATTTTAATCCCTCGTTTGTTCATCATGAATTTGTTTTCAAAAAACCGCCAGTTTTGAAACGCTGAAAGACTGATACAGTTGTTTTCTCAGACGAGTGAAACAGTTTTACCTAAAACACACACACAAAAAAAAAACAATCAAAAAACATGAATTCAAGCATTTTAATTTTATCTAATCTTTTACCCAGACTTCAGTGCATCACTTTTGGAGGCTGGGTTTAATGGAGTCAAATCAATATTCACTGACAAATTGTAAAATTAGCTCTTCAGATATGAGAAATAAAAAAAATAGTTTTTTTTTTTAAATTAAAGTGGTAAAAAAATGCTATTAGTTTTTATTGTGGTAGTGACAGTTTCATATGAAAACATTTTCATAACCAAGCTTTCCATTTAAAAAAAGGAATAACAAATAAGTATCATCTATTCAAGCTGAATTATAAAGTTGTGACTCAAAATAAAGATTTTTCCAGTGAGATCAAGCTTTAGCCAGCTATGATTTTTTTGTTTAAAATTTGAAAATAGCACTTTAAAGTCCCCTCCAATCATCTTTTGAAGTATTGTAAAAGTGTTCCTAGTAGTTTTTGATTTAGATTAAGCCATTTTTAGTCAAAATATTTAAAAAACAAAAACAAAAAAAACCCTGTGTGGTTTTCTAGGACATAGTTTCTGCCGAGTGGCAGGAGTTCATTAGAAAATCACCTCTGAGTTGTGGGCAGAACTGTTGAAGTGGAGTAACCCTGCATCATTCACCATCATCCCTTTGTTTACGCTCTTTACTTATAGATTACAGCCCCTCACAACCCTAACCTGAGCCGAGCAACAAAAATGGCTTGCAAAATCCGAGCTATCAAGTCATACAGTTTTGACATGCCTCATTTTGGATGAGAAAAACGAAGACGTACATGGATCTATTTGACTGCAAGTGGATGTATCAGAATGAGCCGCCAACTGTAGCACCTAAATCTCAGCTACAGGCCTTTTTAAACTGCTTTTTTTTCTGTCTGCTCCTGATCCATGATTATCTGAATAAAGAAACAATCAAAAATGCAATTTTTATCTTAAATTTGCTAATATATGTCCACCATCATAGGAAAAATGCTACAAGAACACGTTAAAAACACCAAAAGCAAAATTTTCATTGAACTGGGTCTTAAAAGTGAAAGTTAAATCATTAAAAAAAAAGTTTATTGAACTTGGAGAATAAATAAATGGCAAATAATTTTAACAGTTTTAACTTGAAGTCTTCAGAAATTAAGAACATAGTCATCACAATAATTCAAGGTCAAGTAGTTATTGTTTTCATTTAAGTGGAAATTGTATATTTATAAAAATAATCAAACAATTATTTGTTGAAGAGTTTTCAAGACATTGAATTCTTTTATCTGAAACCGGTTTTAGTGGTTTGATTTAATGAGAAATCTGGGAGTGAAACCCAGCCTGCTGTTGCTGTGCACAGTCACACACATACAGGTTGGCCTTGAGTTTTTCATATTGTGGCTCTCATCTGCTTCACACTCCTAATCTGAGGTAGCCCATGCTGCTGAGTCCTGCATTTTTCCCTGCAGTTCCAGTTGCATAACTTTCCTCAAGGCAGAGCTGCCCTGAAGGCAGAGATAATCTCACTGGATGAATGGCGTTTCAGCGAGTTGATACAAAGTGATTGCAGTTTGTCATATCATAATATTATTCTGTAATACATGAAAAAATATCTTTATTAATATGAAAAAAACTGCATCTGTGGAGAGGGGTTGTTCCTATTCAGGTTTTTGTTTGCCTCAGATGCTCTTCACGGATGTCAGGAAGATGAACTTTAGCAGTTGTGTTAGTATTTGCCTCTTTGGTGTTTTACAGACGCTTCTATTGCAAATGAGGTGGAGGTGAAGAAAAACATTCAGATCTGCTGTAAAGTGACCTTGGTTCAAGCATGGAGTGCTGTTTTTGTCTGTGAAGTACAGGAAAGAAGTCTTAGAAGTAGGGCTGCACGATATGAGGAAAACTCGCGATATGCGATATTGGTGATTAATATTGCGATAACGATATAATTTGCAGTATATAAACAAATATCAAACCAACCAAAAACATCATTTCCATTTCAATGCAACTATAAAAATTATACTCCAAATGACCCTCGTCGACATAGAAGGCAAACATCAAACATAAAAGGGCTCACATGATTGATCAACAACGTAAACGGGTCCTTCCAATTGGTTAAATGCATAAAGGGATTTATTTCATTTGTTCAATATTTCAAGCTGCCATGAGTTTGTTTTAGCATATTTAACCCTTGTGCTATCTAGATGACCCCCCCCCCCTTCCATTGATGTGTTCTCCCTACCATGACAAAGGTGGATAAAGGTGGAAAGATTTCATGTAATCCATGGACACCAGTGAAGATCACAAATCATTGAAGAAAAAAGGTTCAGAGCACTGTCTAGTGGGTCTACATGACCCAACTCCCAATGTTAAAGTGCCTAGGATAGCACAAGGGTCAAGGTAACCATTTATTGCGATTTTCGCCGTCTTTTGCGGTATGCATATTGCACAGCTCGATAAATTTGCGGTATATTGTGCAGGCCTACTTAGAAGTAATACCAGTTAAGCATGGCTGTATTTTGAAGTCATCTGGTTAGATCCTGTTTTTAGAGCAGAAGAAACCTCAGCAATGACCATCTGCATCCATTTTGTGAGGCATCTCTGTAAAATAAAAATAAATGGTACCTCTGAAATGTAAGAAGAAACCTTTTAAAATGCAATTAAGTAAAAGTACAAATATACTTGTAAAAAAATCCTCTCTGACATAAATTGCATAAAAAGAGTCGTTGGCATTGTTGTGGATGAACCGCTAGTTTCGTAGGACATTCATCTGGTGTGCTTAAGCCATGAGGCATTTTTGAAGTGGATCCCAGCTTTAGTGGGATTAAATTGTTGATGCCGTGGCATCAGCCTGGATTCCAGGTTTGTTTTTTTAATGAGGTTCTGAACTTGTCAGTAACATCCTGTCAGGTTTTTTTGCTATCAAGCGAGATTATACTATAGACGTAAGCAGCACAGGATTTGGAAAGAGGTTGTCTGTTCTCTTACTTGCATTCGACTTTTGTTATGTTCACAGGTTCACATGTGATACGTGTTCAAGAAAGCACTAAATGAGCATTCTTGAACATGCTTTTTAGTATATGGTTTTCACATTTGTCAGGTTTGGCGCTACCTGATGCTAGTGCATGTACCTACAGTTGGAAAAGGCTTGGTGTGAAACATGGAAGCAGGGCAGATCTTGCAAATCGTGGTCCAATTTTTTTCTTTCACAGCTGTATTGCGATTTATGAAAGACTTGGTGTCATATTTCTCCTTCAAACCGCTATTATTAATTTAGTTGGCACTTCTGTGTTTTGAAAATAATGCTACCCATATGTCACTACCCAGTCCAAGTCCCTGATTGGTCAAAGTTCAACTGCTTTAACTTTAAACTTGCGATAAATTGCCACACGATTTGTAGGTAGAGCCCAAAAGTGGACTTAAAAACTTGCTTGAATGCAAGAGTTTTGAACGCGAAATGCACATATTCGTGCATTTACATTGACTTTTCATTAGACACTTCAACTTACATTTCCAAGCCTTGTGTGAACACATCTGAGACATAAGTGATAAAAAAAACCCGTCATCCGCCTCTTTCGATTATTTGTTTTGTTTTATTTCATCTTAAAAAACGTGTGTTAAATAAATCAAAGACCCAATGAAAATAGTCTTTTTGCTGTTTAACATGTTCTTGTGGCATTTTTCTCATGATGGACATATATTAAGAAAATTGAAGTTAAAATTTCCATTATGAGTAATTCTTTATTCAAGTCATGAATCAGGAGCAGGCTTAAAAGTGCCGTTTAAGAAAGGTGGTGCGGGCCGCAAGCCCCCTGCTCCATTCCGATACATCCGCTTGCAGACAAATGGATCCATGCAAGACTTCATTTTCTTCATCTGAGCTGGCATCTGGCTCCCAACTGTACTGCTGCATAGCTTCGATATTGCTTGGAAATTTATTGGTAAATTTCTAATAAATCCTGCCGTTTTGCATAAACCGTGTTGTGAAAAATGACAGATTTTTTAAAATTTTGGCCAAAAATGACATAATCATATTTAAATGACCACTGGGAACGCTTGTACAATAAATCAAAAGCTGATTGGAGTGGGACCTTTTAAACATTTTCAACAATTAGCTTTAGGTTTTCCAGCAAACTGTTTTTAGAAGACAATTTTGTTTGTCTCTCAAATAGATTTAACACATTTTACTAACTATTATAACCTCCTTTATAAAATCAGTAAATGTATAATTTTAGCTACAATTGTAAAAAAAAATCTCTTCGCTGATGGGAAGATAGCTGCTTCAATAATGCAACTTGACACTTTTTAATAGACTTGAATTATTTGAATTATTTGAATGTAAATATATGAGTTACAACTACCGGCTGTAAGACTGGTGGACAAAGGCAGCATAAAGCTGATCATTGTGTGCTGTAGTTTATTTTAGAATTAGGAGGCAAATGGTGACACTGTAATGGTACTGTTACTGCAGTCGACAGTACAAACCTTTCAACTGAAGATAACATGCTGACTTGAGATGCTAATGCAATAACTTTCCACATGATGTAAATACCTTTTATTTAAACGAGTTGGTCATTTCAAACAGTCGGTAAATTTTTATGTTTTTAAATCATGGAGCAAAATAAAGTAAAACAGAAAAATCCAATATTTATCGTTCTTATTTAAATGTTTGTAAAATAAATCAGGTTTTGATGTTTAAACTATTGCATTTGGGTTTCAGATAAAACAGAACTTTTTGGTGATAGTATCTATATTTAAGACTTTGCTTTGAAGGTGGCGTTGCATTCATGGACATAAAGCGCATTCAGATACATTTACAGCAATGTATTATTCAGAAAGCAGCTGCGTTTTTGAGCAGAAAATGGACATTAGATAATATAGTGCCTCATTATTATTCCTCATTTCCAGTTTTACCTAGATGTTTGTGTGTCATTTGCTGTTTTATAACAGTCAGAGCTTACATTATGATAGTGTTCCACTTCTAAAAGGTTGAGAGGTCAAGTGTTTCAATTGGCCAGCGTTATACTGTCATGAAGCTTCTGTGCTGGCATGTTTGTAAGAAATATTTTGTTTTTTATATTTTTAGGTTGATTACATCTTGGCATTTGGAATAAAAAAAGTTTTACGTTTCGCTAACATTCCAGCAGAATGGCCGATGGTGATAACAAAGACAGGGAAATGACGATTAAAGTGCGATGTTGTTTAGAATGGATCATTTGCAACATGGAGGAGTTTAACGTGTCAAACCGTAAAATGAAAAGCATAATAAATTTACTAGGGTTAGCGCTAAAGTTTAAGGATTCGATCCATATCATGATTTGTCGTTGCCGATCCAATTCATAGTCGATTTTGGTTCATTTTGAACGATTCGATTCACTGAACTAAATTACAACCAGTGTGACTCACAGATGAATACCTTGGTACTGAACAGTGCAGGTGAAGTTTTCCAGATTCCTTGAATGATAAGTGGAAATTAAACATGTGCACAAAGAAGTAAACAAGAATGAATGGCAAATCCATTCACATTTATAGTTTCCTAAGGTTTAGCCCACTGTTGTTGTTCCAAATCAAAATAATCCAAAGGGAACATTATTAGAACGTTCTACCACACTGTATGGTCACGTGCTAAATTCAAGGTGTTTCCACACATTGGACTATAATGATGGCTTGATTAATTTTATGCTACCATCACGTGTGTTGCACATGTGATGCCCATGGTCATTTTTACCTTGTAGTAAAATGAACTTACCATGGCTCAGCCTAAATGTGTGTAACAGTTGGTGGAACAGTAAATCAATTGATTTATTTCTGTTCCTACAATCCGACCAGATTGATCTGTCTGAGGTAGAATAAAAAGAATCGATTTAATACGAATTTTATGAAAAATTGTTTCATAATTAGATAAATCAATAATCGGATTTATATTGGAAAATACCATCTCTGAGTCACACTGGTTGAATTTTTGTCTAAAGATGTCCTGAATCGATATTTAGACAAAAAAGGTCAGTGAATCGGATCGTTTAAAATGAAAAATCAAAAGTGAATGGAATCTGCAACAACAAATATCGAATTGAATTGAATCGTTTTTAAAATGACACCAATAGTATGTTCTGATATCAATACAGGTCAGTTCGTTTAAGAGCTTGTATCAGAAAAATTAATCTGGAAACCCCTCAAATCTACCATAAATTACTTCTAACCGTAAAGAGAAATGGGACAAAGACGAGTAAAAATACTTTGTATCTAAAATGTGATTTTAATTTAAAGAAGAAAAAGAAACATTGTAAAAAATTACTAATCAACAATTAAATAACTTAAAATAAAATAACACATAATTGAACACATATGTGTAACAATTTCGAATATTTTGACTGCTTTTGAAGATAGCAGGCTGTTGACTTTTGTTTTCCTGCTTGTGCTTCAGCTGTCGCAGCAGCAACAGGAAAAGTCTGGGTATTGGGACGCCTTCACCCACGCTGTCCCGTCCTCTCTCCCCACTTTCTCTTCACACTGGTAAGATGTAAAGATGTCCACCATTTGTATAAAAAACAACAACACACACCTTTCAAAAAGATGAAGCATTGGTGTGAATACCGTCTTAGTTCATAATGTCTGTTGAGCACTGAGATGTTGAACATGACTGTTTACATGTTCTGTAAACCATTCTCCATCTAGAAGCAGGTCTTGTTGCCATTAATTGTCTCTTGCAAGAACAGACAAGCTAGCATGTATGTGGCATTGCCGTCGGCACAAAAATGCCAGTTTTCCTCTTTTTTGTGATTATGGTGAGAAAGAAAGTGTATAATCCTGTGGTTTCCAGTCAGAGACGTCCGCATCACCAACAGACTGTAAGTGTGTAGAGGATCCAATGGAGTGAAGAAGTTACTGCTCATGTTTGGATGGATATTTTTCCATTTGTTTTATCATTTGCTAAATACGAACACAACTTTATAGTTTTCTGAACTTTAGTCTGCATTTCAGTGCCTTCAAATTTAGATTTTTTTTCCATTTAAATATATGGTGCAGAACTCCTGTGTTGTTCAGGGTGTTGTGCAAGCTTTAATTCCACACCACACCCTCTTTTATACTCACTAATTTAAACATTTGCTTATCCTGCTGCAATTTGGAAGAAGCCAACATCAGGATTTGGAGGCTGGCATGAAAGCATAGCAACTACAAAAAAATGATAGAAGATATGCTGCAAACTCAGAATAAAACTAATCCAAAATGAGGTCATTGGAATTACAACAGGTTTGTATGTCAACACAATTAAGGAGTTTGTGATGTTGAAGAGATTGGCGTCATCCTTTTTCTTTCTGAGGCAGCAGTCTTTTATTCCCACCAAACACCTGCACTCTTGAGAGAAGAGCTTGAGAGCTCTTCACAGCAGCAGAGCTTTGTAGCTTAGTCATACCAAAAAAATTATCTAATCATTAAGTAATATTAGGCTGTAATTGTGTACTTAACATGTAAACGAGCACAGCCGCTCATCGCTCAGAGGTCCAAACAAAGCAAAGCAGGGTGGAGCTGACTGGACGGTGTTTTTATAGCCGGACAGTGGAGCGCTCAGAAACGTAAAAAACCAAGATAATACGTCTGACCTTTGAACGGCAATATGTCTTTAAATGATGATAGACATGATGTCATCTCCTTGCAAAACAAGCCGCGCGGTCTCTGTTTGTTTTTACACATGTTAACAGTCAAACGGATCTGCTTGTGTGTCCTCCTGCAGCTGCCAGCAGCCCTTTAGACAGCCCTCGAAATGTCACGACTGGTGCCTGCGTCAACTTTCCGTTTGCCCGAAGGTAGGTACCTCAGACTCTGAAACCTGCAGTCCCCTGCAGGGAGACTTCAGATCCACGTATGCCTTGTTTTCACTGAGGGATACAGTCCAGACCAGTCCGGTATTTCGAGCGTTTTTCATTATAAAAATGGACCCAATAAGCCGGACTGAACCGTAGCATTTTCGGGCCACAGTTGGTTGTACTTCCATAAAAAAAAAAAAATGGAACGGACTGGTCAGGGCGGAGCTACTTTTGAATCCCATTGATTGGCTGACGGTCATTACGACAAAAGAAAGCGACTGTAGCGTTCATTCTGTAATCAAAGTTCTGGTTTCTCTTTGGCTTTTTTTGCCACAGTGAATCCAGCCGAACAAAAAAAATAAACTAGAGAACTACAAATAAAAAAACAAAATAAATATATGTAAGGCTCATTGGTGCTTTAAGGGGTTTCCTGTGAGGCTTACTTTGTGTGCTGCAACAGAGTCAGTCAGTCTACAAAACACAAGGAGGTGGGGAGAAACAGCAGTGCAGTAACTGAGGCTGACTCAGCTCAGCCTGGAGCGTTCACACCTTCCTCCCTCCTCCAGGTCTTCCCACAGCTGACTCCCCCTCAGTTCAGCCAGATAGAGGCTACCCTGAAAGGCACTCCCACATCACTCAATCACGTTCCCGTGGCAACATGGATAGAAACCCTACCAGGGAGACAGCACCTTGAAGAAACCCAAGCCCAATCATTAAAAACTCATGAGAAGCTGAGGTGCCTCGCCCATAACTTATATACTAAGAGAACATTTTTGCTTGCATCAATAAAAAAACTTTTTTTTTAAAAAGCATCAAAGTTTTAAAAAAAAGTGAGCAGCTGGATGAAAATTTATTCGAGAATTTGTCATTTTAGACCGTCAGGATCAAATCTATTTAAGGACAATCTTAGCACAATTTTACTTTTAAGACAAAAAAATGAGTGTTGTAACCTTAACAATACTCCCCAAATTATTATGGAGTCCTCCTTGGCTCTGGATAAATGAATACTGGCAAGGAAGGCGGCGTTGTCAGTACTAATCCCTCAGCTGAATGCCAGAGGTCACAGGAGCACTTGTGCAAGAATCTTAAAATCACTGAACACTTGTTTTGTTTTTGCTTTTCTCTCTCTTTTGCTGTCGTGATCTCAGCCACTTGGCTCGCGCTGACAGGTAGCTTCTTTTTCAATACTCATGTCTTTGCTTGTTTTTTTTTTGCAAAGATGTTCCCACCTGGCTACATTTCGTATAATTCTACAAGTCCATTTTTTTCTCCAAAGAATTGCTTTTAAGATGCAATGCAAGAGAATTTAGACACAAATGCATGAATTTTATGCTCTTATCATAACAGGACACCTCCACCGCCTGTTATATAAGGGCTTTCTCATGTAAAATGCTAACTAATGCTTATTCTGCCGAGGCTTACGTAACATTCACGTTTTTTTGTTGTTGAATATTTTTGTTTTAGAGCTGAGGGCAGACGATGGTCTCTAGCTTCCCTTCCTTCATCTGGCTATGGAACCAACCCGCCAAGCTCCACTGTCTCAGTAAGTCACTTCAGATTGTGGCACTGATCACCCTGGCCTGTTGTCATTTTATTTTTTTTAATTTTTTTTCACGGTAAGATTCAGAAAGTGCCAACATGAAGATGACAAAGTGCTAATTGTTTTTCTCCCATCATCTGCTTTAGTGAGTCATTCTCGCTGTGCTTGGAACTTTGGGTTGGAAGGAGTACGCAGTCTGCATATATTAAAGCTCAGGAAAATTCAATTACAGAGTGTGAGAGAAGTTTCAGGAGATTATTTACAGATTCCTGTACAGTTTTTCATACAGAGAAAAGTGGCCCAAAAAAAATGAGAGTAGTTGGATTGAGGCCGACTCTGAGAGTGTGCCAGTTCTCAAGTGTTTGTTGCTTAATGGAAACAGCACACTGTCATTCTCAGAAAGCTTACCGGTATATCTTCTGTGAGGAAATGCCACAGATGCTACTGTCGTCCTATTTCAAGCTGTAAGTTCTGGCTTCAGATTGCTTGAAGTTTACACCATGTCCTATAGAGTTTAGAAAGTCTCCACTCATCACCGTTCTTGTTTATATATGTGAATAACCTACGGCTTCATCTGTTCCCTAAACTGGCAAATGGACGTCTTTTTATTTCGATCTGGTACTCAGAACTCCTAATAATGTTTAACTTTAGTCAAGGTACGCTGAAATACTTAAAACTCCTTTTGAGAGTTAAAAATTGTGTGGAATAAAAACAAATGCAATCAGTAACAGAATGGCGAAGAACACTATAGTAGGAAAGTTTTACTAAGCTTTGCTCAGCAGTGGAAACTTTTAGCTGCTCCACTTTAATCACAACTTTGCAAACTTGCCTAAACATGCCAAGTGTGTAATTTTTTTTTTTCTTTTGGACACGCTGCTTAGACTTTTGTTCCAGTGGCTGAAGGGCTGGACTGACAAGTGACAAGTGGTGTTCCTGACAATAGCAATGTTTGTTTAACACTTAAGCTTGAATCTATATGATCCGATCTAGCTGATAACATGCAAGACAAGCATGCTGTTAAAGCTTTCCTCTGCACTTTTGCAGTTCATTGTTGAGATGTGGTGCGTGTCAAGTTTTTTTTCTTTTTCCTTTTTTTGTTGTTTTTGAAAGGAGCTCTGACTCCTGAGCCAGACGCACAGTTGTTACAGCTTTGTTTTATGTTATTAAATCCCAAGCATAGAATTAAATATTACACATCTCTGTGGTCGTTACCATGGAGATCTCGGGTGACACCCTCTGTGGTCATTGGTGGGGTAACTCCTCTTACAGATTTACAAGATATCTCCTCGTCATCTCCTTAAGTGGAGATTTATTTTTTCTCCAATGTTATGTTTTTATTATAATACTTAAACAATCCAAAAAACGTGTTTATTCCTCAAAGACCCACTTAGATATGTCTTCCATGTTAGGTTGGGGTTAGGGGGACTGTAAGCTACTGGGAGAGCATGTAAACCGAGAGCTCTCAGCAACGGGGAGTGGCAAATAGGCAAATTTCTAATGAACAAACAAACAAAAAAAAACATTTCTAATGAACTACTGCCGCTCTGCAGAAACTATTTTTACTTTTGTTTTGAAAAGGCTTTAAAAAAAGTTTGATTTGATTGTTGTTAATTAATCATGTTCAGTAGTTATTATCAATTGTTCATTTTTATCAATCATTTTTCAATCAAAAGTAAATAAATCCATTCATTTGATGTTTTTTACTTTTATTTGAAAAGGATAAAGTGCTGGGATAGAAAATAATGCACCTGGAGTTTTGAGTTTTCACATTTACCACTGCCATAAAAACCTCTCGAGTCACCTTAGGATTTGTGTATAAATATTTAAAAAAAAAAGATTTTATTCATTTCACTGACTGGTTTATATTGGTGTGCAGTCTTCTTCGTCCTCCCAGGAGCGTCTTCACCAGCTTCCCTACCAGCCAACCCAGGATGAGTTGCACTTCCTCTTCAAGCACTTTCGCAGTTCGGACAGCATCACCGATGAAGACGGGCGGCCCTCTACAATCATGCGGCCCCGGTCTCGGAGCCTCAGGTACCAGAACAGTATCACAGATTGCGTTAGAGCCAGTGTCCAATCCACAACAGCAAAAGAAACTCCTTCCTGTGGCACAAATTAACCACATAATGCTACAAACCGTGTATATAAAGAAGTTAGGGCTCGGTGGCCCAGTGGTAAAGGGGCTCTTGCCTCAAGCAGGCTCCTGGTTCCCAGCTGGGAGATTTAAAACAGAACACCAGTGGGAGACCTTTCTGTGTGTAGTTTGCATGTTCTCCCCGTGCATGCGTGGGTTTTTCTCCGGGGACTCCTCCCACCGTCCAAAAACATGCTTCATAGGTTAACTGGTAAATTGCCTGCAGGCGTGGGTGTGCATAGGTGAGTGATATGTGGCACTGCGACAGACTGGTAACCTGTCCAGGATGTCCCCTGCCTTCGTCCACGAGTGGCCGGGATAGGCTCCAGCAGCCCTGTGACCCCAAAAGAGACAAAACGGGTTTAGAAAATGAATGAATGAATGAAGGGCTCTTCTTAAGTGTTAACTAGCATATATGAGGTTCCAATTATAAAATAAAAATTTGTTTATTTAGGTGATCGGTCTTGTAACTCCTCTTTTAAACTTATGAATTTAGAAGGATTTTTTGTTGTTGATAGAATGTTGGCTATTAACTGTGGGTTTTGGACATTCTGACCCTTTGTCAGTCTGACAGATGTCAAAATAACTCATCAGTGGAATGCCCCCCCAAAAAAACACAAGTAAATGCACACTCATGCTCTGAAAAAGGCTCATACTGATCACATGCGGCTGTTGGTCGACATGCAGGTGGATTTCTGACCGCAAAGTTATGTGATTTTGATCTTTTTTGCCTGTTGGTCGTGCTCTGTGCTGTTATTGCAGTGCTTGAGTGCTCCATGTTCTGGCACCATGGTGTGCAGTGTGTGGGCGTGCTCGCTAACAGAACGCCTCGGGGCTTAGGCTGCCAAACTACAGTTGAGGATGGGTTGCTTTCAGAGGGGCGAGGCCTGATGCAGAGAGCCACAGCAAACGGCAGCAGTGTGTGTTGGGCTGCAGCCCTCCACAGCTACAGAGGCGTTCTTTTTCTACAAAGAAAAGTGACTCATGAAATCTGCTCACGTGTGATGGGTTTTCCTCTCATCTGTTCCTTTTGAAGCATCAGTCACCGCTTTAAATGATCAAAATTCTGAGATTTGGATCACTTTTTCCTTCAGCATCCCTTGGTCACATATTGCTTTGGCTGTCTATTTGTTAATTTACTTAAAGAAAGGCCCATAACAAGTGTGTTTGGGTTTATTAGGCCTAAATCTGCCTCCATAACAAATGCATAGGAGGGTGTTTGCCTCAGAAATGAACCTGCTTCCATATGACTTCCTTCCTGTAGAATGCTGTAGAATGATTGGATTGTGTACATTTATAACTATTTATTTAAGCCGATTTGTTTTCTGTTGTAGCCCGGGGAGGTCCAGCGTCTCCTTTGATCACGAGATAGTCATGATGAACCATGTTTACAGAGAACGTTTTCCAAAGGTATGTTGCAGAACAATATATTTTGTTTTATTTATTTCTCCAAAAGAGAAGACTTTGGGTGTGGAACATCTTACACCTCTTTATATTGTATATATTCCTGTATCTGAGACTTAAAGGTTTTGATGTCATTGGTGTAGACACAGCCATATAAGTCCACCCACATTTGGCATTTGGCTCCACCAGGAGAGTTTAAATAGAAAAAAAGAGAACTGTTCTTTTGAAAGTTTGAACCGTTTTCTGTGCCTGCCCTCCCTGCAGGCCACAGCCCAGATGGAGGAGCGCTTGTTGGACATCATCACCCACTGCTCTCCAGACATCTCGCTCCCGTTAGCTGACGGAGTGCTGGGCTTCATCCAGCACCAGTTGGTGGAACTGGTCAGAGACTGTCTGGATAAATCCCAGAAAGGCCTGGTTACTTCTCGGTATTTTGTCGAGCTCCAGGAGAAGTTGGAAAAGTTGCATCATGAGGTGAGAAAAAGGCCTGCTGATACTGCTCTCGCAGGAGGCATGCCAAGCACAGAGTTGATTTTAAAACAAACTTCAACAACTTTTTTTTCCCTGCTGCCATTTTGAGCATAAAAGCTTCACGTTCTGCACGGGTTGACTTAGCATCAGGTCAGGCAGGTCACTCAATAACCATCTGATAGCCCAAAGGTCTAACTATAGACGCAGTTGTTGAAACATCCAGTGATAGTTGGAAGCGCACTTTTGTCATAGATCTTATTTATACTGTCAATAACAAAAAGTTTCCATAACAACCTGTTCTCGAGTTTTTCTTCAGGCTGTCAGACAGCAGGCTTGCCCAATTTTCTGTTCCTCCAGCTGACCTGATAAGTCTGTTCCCATGCAACGGAACAAACATGCTTTTATTTTTTACCACATAGATGTGTTTTTTTTTTCCTCAATGGACCAGCAACTCCAGGCCTTTATAACCACCGTCTGAGCCAACCACTCTTGTTTTGGCAGCTTCTAATTAGCTAGACACACCGCATCCAGGTGATCGACAGTTGGTAGAGCCACGATACCTGTGGCTCTTGTGGCCTCAAGGAGCCAACTCCTCTTCTAAAGCAACAGTATTTTCATGACATGTTAAACATTTTCATTCAATTTCCTTTCTTTTTCGATAAAAATTGGAATAAGTACGGCCACTTACCACATTTTCTCAGCAAATCCTTTAACCATGTGATAATAACGACCCACAGAATGACACACAGCTAAGAAAATGCGCCTCTGGCTTTTTAAAAACAAAAATGTTTTTCATACGCATTCAAATTATGACATTCTCAGCTTTTTTTTTGAGCATGATCACAGGATTAGACCATAAACCACTTAAGCTAAGATGTAGATCCTGATTACCGCAGTGACCTGCTATGATCTTAAATATGAGAGGAATGAAATGAATGCAATCTATTGTAACGGTGGAGGAGATCTTCCACGAAATGCAGCCCCCACCTTCTGACAAACTACAGTTTTGTGAAAACACACAAACCATAACACAGAAATACACTTGCTGGGATTCAAACCTGGAACCGTCTTTCTTTTGGGTGCAGGTGCTAATTTTCACACCAGCCCACAGATCTCTGAGAACGTTCATTCAGTTTTTGTTTTTAAGTTGTCTTGATTTTTTTGTTTTTAAGAAAACATATTTTTACACACAAATGTTTCTTTTCTTTTTTTTCATTCTCCACATTAAATATTTTAAGAGAAGCAGTATGTGTTTGTAGCTGTCCGTGTGTCAAAGTGACATCTTATTCAGCTTTCTCTTCCTCTCCTGGACTTGTTTTCCAGGCCTATGATCGCTCCGAAAGCGAAGAAGTAACGGTCATAACCCAGCTGGTGCGCAAGATCCTCATCATAATCTCCCGACCTGCTCGTCTTCTTGAGTGTCTGGTAAGCTGTGCAAAATAAAACATTTATTTTTAATTGTAATAAATATGAATCTGTGTGAAAATCAAAACAATGTCATATTTGTTACTCGGACAGGAGTTTGATCCAGAGGAGTTTTACCACCGACTCGAAGCAGCAGAGGGTCAGGCCAAAGTGGGGCAGGGCATTAAGACAGACATCCCACGATACATCATAAACCAGCTGGGTCTGACCCGAGATCTGCTGGAAGGTGAGTTATCGAGCAGTCTCATCGTTGAGACTTCATAACCTGCTGGACAAGGATTGTATCAAAACCTAATGGGCTTCTTTTACCTATTTATGTGACTGTATGTGGCCACATTTATTCTGTATTAAGCTCTTTGAATTTCTGCAAACACTGAAAATTCAGCTAGAAAGTGAAGTGCATCTGGAGGTTAAAGTAGACTCAAACTGGCACAGGCCATTCATACATCGTTCCTGTATTTGGCTATAATTTCACCATAACTGAAAGAAGTGAATAGAATTTGCCTAAAACACTTGCACAAAACATAAGGATGCATGAAATGCATTATTGTAAAATGCTGTCTGTTAAAGCAGTTGGAGCACTGGACCATTTTAATGTGGCACTTAACATCTTAAATTATCTTGGAGCTTAAAAGTATATTTTTACCAGCTCCTTTAAAGAAATCAGATATACTTTTCTCAATAAGTTATACATGTTTTTGCTGTGCATTTATAATGCAAAATTTATAGAAAGTGTAAGAACGTAAAACATTTAAATCCATTCCTATTTGAATTTTCATCTTCAGTTGCTTTTATGTGTATTCCTTCCACCAAAAGCTCTAAAGCAGAGACCCAGGATTTGTCTGGATTTACCTCAAATTTGTAAAGCAGCATAAGTTTGCTCAAGGCACCACGTTTGTACTGCTAAATACTTGCACCACAGGACAAAGTTTCTGTTTAACATCAGACACCAAACAGATAAACACAAAAGAATATGGAGCAGGAAGTGGGTGGAAAGACTTTTTTTTTTTGTTCTGAAATGTTGAAGACTTTCTTTTATTTTTTTTTAGACATGGTGCAGTTTGATCAGTATGATTCCAGCCCCACAGTGTCAGTGGAACCTGAAGTTACAACTGAGGTAAATGTTCAATTAGTACTAAGAACAGAATAATAATTCTATTGTTAATAATCCTTATCATGTGTCTGCAAAAGAGCTGGAACAAAATGTTTTTGCTTCATCTGTTTAGAATAAAGCTCCCCAGACGCTGACTCCAACTCGGAGGAAACCCCTTGAGAGTGACTTTGAGACCATGAAACTCATCAGTAACGGAGCTTATGGGTGGGAGGAAACAGCTTTCACCTGTTATTGCCTTGCAAAGAAATTGTTCAACATCTGTCTAACAAAATATAAAAAGTTTTGATGAAACCTTTTAACCCTGGAAACCCCAAAAGCAAATTTCTTCTGGGCTTTTAAAGTTAATTTGACTTTTTGTTTTGTTTGTTTGTTCGCCAAAAAAAAAAAAAAAAAAAAAAAAAATAAGCAGCCAAACCTGACCCTCTGGGTTCTCCAGAGTTAATTATAATGTTGTATGTTTGTACAACAATGCAAAAGCTGTGAATGTAGAAGATCAGAAGTCTAATTCAGGTTTTGATCTCATGTCAAACAGCGCGGTGTATCTCGTCCGTCACAAGGAAACTCGTCAAAGGTTTGCCATGAAAAAGATCAATCGTCAAAATCTGGTACTGAGGAACCAGATCCAACAGGCCTTTGTGGAGCGGGACATCCTCACCTTTGCTGAGAACCCCTTCGTTGTGTCCATGTTCTGCTCCTTTGAGACGCGGCGTCACCTTTGCATGGTCATGGAGTATGTAGAAGGTAACGTTCAGAGAACCTGCTGCATCCGTTTCAGCTTTTTAATCCTAAATCAGTTTCTTTTCTGTTGTGCAGGTGGAGATTGTGCCACTTTGCTCAAGAACATGGGTCCTCTGCCTGTGGAAATGTCAAGGATGTACTTTGCAGAAACAGTCCTGGCGTTGGAGTACCTTCACAATTATGGCATCGTGCACCGGGACCTTAAACCTGACAAGTGAGAACATCACTTCTCCTACCATTTGGCAATTAATCAAACTTTTACACTTTACCTTTTTTTGCAGACTTGTATTAAAACATCTGAAAATAAAGACAGTGCTTTTGTTATTTCTTACAGTCTTTTGATCACATCCATGGGTCACATCAAACTCACAGACTTCGGTCTGTCTAAAATTGGTTTGATGAACATGACTACCAACCTGTATGAAGGCCACATGGAGAAAGACACACGGGAGTTTATAGACAAACAGGTGAGGCCGTTTGAGATGGAAAGGAAAGGAAGTTAAAAAAAAGAGAATTCACACTAGTTTGGTTCAAACTGAGCTTGGATCACTGCTTGTGCAGGTGTGCGGCACTCCGGAGTACATCGCCCCAGAGGTGATCCTTCGACAGGGATACGGGAAGCCGGTGGACTGGTGGGCGATGGGAATCATCCTCTATGAGTTTCTTGTTGGCTGTGTTCCTTTTTTTGGAGACACCCCGGAAGAGCTTTTTGGTCAGGTTGTCAGTGGTGAGTATTTGTTAAAAAAAAAAAATGTTTTTTTCAATTTATTTATTTATTTTACTAAACTTGAACAGCTTCATGCCAATATGGTCATAAAATAGTCCACAGCTGGCACAGTTACCTTTTTTTGGTCTCTCAGAATTCGAATTAGTATTAAAATATACTATTACAAGTTATTCCAAATTTATATCTGGCTCCAAACTCAGAGTCATTCGGATTTAGTGCCTTGCTTGTGTTTGTTGTTTAATTGTCCTGTTTCTATGGTGATCAGATGAAATCGTCTGGCCAGAGGGAGATGATGCTTTACCTGCAGATGCTCAGGACCTGATTACCCGCCTGCTGAGCCAGAACCCTCTGGAGCGCCTGGGAACAGGTACTGCCGATGAATATGGAAAACCACAGGACTTGATTTAGACTGGACAAAAGTCAGTTTTAAAGTAAACAAAAGAAAATGAAATTTTGCAAACATGTCACGCAACTGGCTTGAGATAAATGCAAGAAGGACAAGAATTTCTTTAACATCAGTAAACCTCGTCTGGTGTTTGATTTACTGAAAGCTTTGTGGTTGCAGGCGGAGCCTCAGAGGTGAAGCAGCACCCCTTTTTTCTGGGTTTGGACTGGAATGGACTCCTCCGGCAAAAAGCTGAGTTTATTCCTCAGCTGGAAGCAGAAGACGATACCAGCTACTTTGACAGTAAGTCTGTGCTTGCTATAGAAGCTGGACAACAGCATCTTTTAATCCAGTACTGACTGACAAAAAAAAAATCTATAGATGTTCGATTTTGGGACGATAATTGTATGAAATTCTGCATTTTGTTTGACATATAGACACTAATTTCTGACTTTTTGCTTGTTATTTTCTTTTGCTGTTCAGCTCGGTCAGATCGATACCATCATCTAGCATCTGATGAAGATGAAGAAACTAATGATGAGGAGTCTTCATTAGAAATCAGGCAGTTTTCCTCGTGGTCACATCGTTTCAGCAAGGTAAATATGACATGGGAAAATGAGACAATAAAATAAAAGGTTTGTGCGTTTTACATATGTATACACACACATCCCCCAAACACACATCTTTACCACATGGTGGGAAAACATTTTCACGATGCTGAAAACATTGTGAGCATCAAACATTTTGAAAACACTTTTTCGTCTGTTCTTTAAGGTTTATAGCAGCACAGAACATCTGGCGACGCCGTCCAACCTGAGTTTCTCCTCAGACCGCAGTCACAGTGAAGAGAAAGAGGAGCGTGGAGAAGTGGGCGGAGTTGGACTCTCCCCCAGCTCTGCCGAGAGCAGTGTGGAAAAGAAGCACTCTGGACGCATGGCCAGGTGAAAACTGCTGTGAAATAGAAAGATTTTCTGCTGAAAGCAGACAATTTATTAAACACAAATCGTGTTTAGGTTCTTTTTAAAGACCATGCATGTGAAATGTCTTGCTGCATTTCTCCCACCCATTTGAATGGACTTTTTTACGTGAGAAGAAGCCAAAAAAAATGAATAAGAACAAATAGTCCAAGCAAGCATACCAATATGCAAAGATCATTAAAGATAGGAGTTTAGTCTTGAAAGCAAAAAACACATTTATCATTTTTACAACAAGCTGCAGCCAAAACACCACAATGCAAAGCAAAAAACCCTCTGCTCTGTGTGTTTTCATCTCACAACCCAAACCAGACCAAAACTTAAGTATGAACTCGGGTTATCCTTGCAAGAAGATGTAACTGTGGTCACACAACATACAGAAGGTGCTAAACAGTTCTCATGTTTGATACAAACACGGAATCTGGAGTCATTCCCCCAGAGGGGAGTGGGAAAGAGGGACAATGCATAAATTGCACTGCACCAAGCAGAGGCATGGAGAACTGAATAATAAATAAATGATGAAGAATAGAGAGAAGAAGTAGATGAGAGTAGAGGACAGAACCCCAGTGCACCATATGTTCTCCAGCTTCTGGTAAGGGTTAAGTTTAGGGTTCAGGTCAGAGCTAGGCTTAAAAAAGGGGGGGGGGGGGGGTGTAGAGGGATAGAGGGGAGTTTTGTCAGTAGTCTGTAGATAGATTGTAGTTCAGGCGGGATCTGGAGGCCCCCTTGAATGGGATCAAATCGTCCCTTGAAGTGTGTGGTGCAGGGGTCGGGTCAGGTCGTAGATTGGTAGGGATGCAGGCAGGATCTGGAGCAGCCTACTAGCAACTAATTGTTATTGTTAACTGTAAGTTAAATAATCTCTGAGTACTAGCTCGTCTGGCAATAAGCCTGTCCAAAGAGAACTGTTTTAAGCATAACTTTGAATGTAGAAACTATGTCGGCCTCCCTTACATGAGCTGTGAGGTTATTCCATAAAACAGGCTTGGTGGCTAAAGGCTCTACCTCCAACTGTACTTTTACAAATTCTGGGAACCACAAGCAGTCCTGGATTTTGTGGAGCAAAATGTTCTGTTTGGTTGGTAAGGCACTATGAGGTCTTTGATATAGGATGGGGTCATACCATATAATGCACTATAGGTTAGCAGGAGGATTTTTTAACTTGATTCTAGATTCAACTGGGAGCCAGTAAAGTGCAGCTAACACAGGAGTGATGTGTTCTCTTCGGCTAGTTCCTGCTAACAATCTAGTTGGTGCATTTTAAACAAGATTTAAACAAGCTGAAGACTGTTTAAGGAACTTTTAGGGAACGCTCCTAGCAAAGAGTTACAGTAATCCAGCCTATTATGGATGAGTTTTTTAGCATCACTTTTAGACATGATATTTCTGCTCTTAGCTATGTTGCACAGGTGAATAAAAAGCAGTTTTCCAAGCCTGTGATATGTGAGCCTTAAATGATGAAATGAAAACCGTTTGGACCGGGCCCAGTCTGCTTAATTTGGTCCGGATTGAGTCCTGAACCTTGCGTTTGGTCTGTATTCAGACTGGTGTCAAGGGGACTTTCCTGTCCAGACTAAAGCTTGTAAACAAACCCCGTGACCTAAAGATCTCTTCACTCATCAGTGAAGAATTGCGAGGGTGGGGCAAAGCAACTGGCCGCGTGCCGCATAACGAGACGCAGACAATCATGTAAGAAGCGTTTTCAGCTGTGTTAAAATAAACGTTGTAACATATAAAAAGTTGAAGCCTTTTTGTTTTGTTTGATAACACGACAATCTTTGCTTCATATTTGTCCACGGCTCATTAGTTGCTACATTCCTCTTGGTTTACGTCGGCCACGGCGGCCGTTTAGTTTCAGTTGCTCCACAAACGGGAACGGATTGTTTTCAGACGGGAATCTCAGAGCAAACGGAAGTTCAGTCCAATTGGAAACTAACTGAGACCACCTTGAAGCAAAGCACTTTAGTCACTGATGCTGTCACCTTATACTGGCTGATTCAATGATCCTGTTGGTCTTGGACTGGTTTCAGCCTTCGTCCTCGGGCCTCCTCCAGTTCTTCCCAGTCTGAGAGGAGCACCAGCCCTCTGGTGATGAGCAGCACTCACAGCCTGGAGACAATGCCCCGCTTTGCCCTGTCCACTGATGACGAGGGTAAATCCAGACCCCTCCTACTTTTTGCTCTCTTTAGCTGGAGATGCTTCTGCCTCCGTGCATCAACGGTGAGTGCACTTAAACATGTTTTATGTTTCCGCTGCAGCTGAGGTGGTGGTGTCTAACCTGCGGAGGATCCGGATTCGCAGCAACAGCACTGGGGCCAAACACTCGTCACCAAAGGATCCAGCAGGAACTCGGCGCTTTGGAAACCAGCTGGAGACACCGGACAGACAGAGGCTTCCCTGTGCTGGAAAGGTTCCTAAATCTGCCTCTGTCTCTGCGCTCTCCCTCATCATCACCACAGGTGTGCTGAAGTTTGACTTCCCTGAAGGTCCAGAAGAAAATGGACTTTCTCAAAGCTGAACTGCTGGTTTTGTGTGTTTTACAGTAATCATAGATTTCAGCTCAAACACAATTAATGGGTCCAGACTTACACTGGTCTGTCTGCGGTGCGCCTCCCTTGTGTTAGGTGGGAAGTCCGTCTCCTGACGTCAGTTATTTTACATTGTTTCCATTCCGTCTCCGTCACCCCCTTCAACCCTGGCTCCCAGGGGGGGTGGTTTGTCCTGCCACGCCCATGTTGAGTATGTCATCCAAAATTTAAGCAACCAGGCCTCATGCCCTCTCCGTCCTCACTGAGTCTCGTAAAATGCATAAATTGTGTTTTTGTTCCTCTAAAATTAAACTTTTGTCGTTCGTGGTGAAAATGGACGACAAAAGCGTTATCTGCTGTGTTAATGTGCGTTATCGCATGAGCACGTCACCCTAAATATAAAATTGTGTACTTTGTTTTAAAATTTCAGCTGAAGTTTTTATTTTGAAACCCAGACCTGTCAGTCCCAGACATGACGGAGGCGATGTAAACATTCTGATTGATTAATGAACGTTCTATTTTTTGTGTGCTAACGCAACAGAGATGCCCCACAGACGGACCAGTAGAAATCAGGCTTTAGTATGTGAGCTTAGCACTGATATCACTTAAATGTGGAAGTAAAAAGGATCCAAACTTAAAATACTATAAACTGGAGTTGCTTGTTTTTTTATGTCTCTTTTAGATGATTCGCCCATCGGCCTCCAGCCCAGTCCCATCTCACCTCGCTCGCTGTCTTCCAACCCTTCTTCCCGGGACTCGTCCCCCAACAGGGACCTGTCGCTCAGCTCTGCCAGCCTGAAGCCTCCCATTGTCATCCACACCTCTGGGAAGAAGTTTGGTTTCACAGTGCAGGCCATCCGGGTCTACATGGGAGACAGCGACGTCTACACCGTACATCACATGGTGTCGGTGCGTTATTATCAAAGCCTTGAAGA
Source organism: Oryzias latipes (assembly GCF_053564925.1). NCBI lineage: Eukaryota > Metazoa > Chordata > Actinopteri > Beloniformes > Adrianichthyidae > Oryzias > Oryzias latipes. The sequence goes on from NC_136240.1 coordinate 15,791,079, forward strand.
CGAATAAATGAAACTTCTTTGTGTTTTGAAACATGAAGCTGTTTATGATCCCAAACTAGAATTGAGTGCTGCAGGTTACTATCTAATACTGAAATGAAACTCTTCTTTTGGCTTTTCTTTTTATAAAGAGTGTGGAGGAAGGCAGTCTGGCTTACCAGGCAGGTCTTCGGACCGGAGACCTCATTACCCACGTGAACGGGGAGTCCGTTCAAGGCTTGGTCCACCCAGAGATGATCGAGTTACTGCTGAAGGTAGATTCTGCCTGCACAGTAGCTTACCTGTTACTATACGCAAGTTTTTGTGGCCTTGATCACCGACATCTTTGATTCCTTTGAACCCCTTAGAGCGGCAGCAAGGTGACTCTACAGACCATAGCGCTGGAAAACACTTCGATTAAAGTCGGCCCAGCGCGGAAAACCAAACACAAAGGCAAGATGGCTCGCCGCAGCAAGAAGAGCAAGAGGAGGGACAACTATGACAGGTGAAGATCTGCAGTTTGGCTCTTGTTCCGTTGAGCTGCCCCCCACCCGGTCTCTCCCGGTCTCTCATCATCGTCATTTGTTTGCTCGCTGTTGCCCTCTAGTGTTAGAAACTGTTAGTATATGAATGTAAACTAAAGCAGAGGATGCTCAACTTTATTACTTTTGATGTGTATACGTGGAAATAAATGGACATGTGTTAAAAAAAAGAAAACTCTTTTTAAATTTTGATGAAATCTCATTTATTCTGGTTCTTCTTTCAGGCGACGAAGCATCCTTAAAAAGCTGTCCAAGCAGAGCTCAGTGATGCACAGCAGTCGAAGCTTCTCCTCAGGTCTCCATCACTCCGTTTCCTCCAGCGAGAGCCTTCCAGGTTCTCCCACTCACAGCCTCTCTCCCGGTCCCTCCACGCCCTGCAAGAGCCCCGCCCCTGACCATCAGGGCTGTGGTGAGTTCAGTGCTACTGTACTTTAACCATTGAAGATAGTAAAAAGGAGGTAAAGTCAGTGGGTTAGTGATGTACAGTACTTAAAAGAAATCAATTTTTGCTGCTTTTGCTTCGCAGAAAACAACTCTCCTCAGAGTACATCTCCATGTTCGAGCTCTCCTAGTTCTCCAGCAGCACACATCCGGCCCAACTCCCTCCACGGGCTGGGCTCCAAACTCAGTACGCAGCGCTTTTCAAAGGTCGGTCGGCGGAAGTCGACCAGTAACATCCCGCCCTCGCCCCTGGCCTGCAACTCCTCCTCTTTGTCTAACCAGCCCATATCTCCTCAGCGCTCGCCCTCGCCCCTGCCAGGTTTTGCCAAGGCCCTGCACACGTATCACGGCAAAACCCTGTCACCTCCCACTATCGTTAGACATGTTGTCCGCCCCCGCAGCGCAGAGCCTCCCCGATCTCCTCTGCTCAAGAGGGTGCAGTCTGCTGAGAAGCTGTCTGGCGTATATCATGCTGACAAGAAGTCATACGCCCCCCGCAGGCACACGCTGGAAGTTCCTTTTTACGGGGAGGGTGACCTACTGGGCGACACGGAGACAGAGGGAGCGTGTGGAGGTTTTCATATTGGGGCAGACCACAGCAGACTCGGGGGGTTCATCGGCGGGCAAAGAATGCGGGACTCTGGAACGGAGCGATCGGAGCAGCTGGTTGTTATGAGGAAACTCAACCTGTCGGAGCGGCGGGACTCCTTCAAAAAGCAGGAGGCAGTGCAGGAGGTGAGCTTCGATGAGCCCGATGAGAAAAACGGCAGCGCGGGGGCCACGGCTCCAGGGGAGTCAGCGCAAAGCAAACAGCAGCACAGGGGGGTACCCTGGATGGTCATTCGACCCCAGAGCGGGGAGGAGGTGGAGCTGGAGGTGCCCGTCGTAAGGAGGTTCACACTGGTGCCCCAGATCGCCGTGCAGGGCTCAACGGAGAGTGAGGAGCAGGATGAGTGGGAGCCGTGCTCAGACGGCGAAAGCACCAACGACAACCCCGAGCTGGAGATGACCTCCTGTCAGCAGCAACAAGCAGCACTTCCTCCTGCTGGCAGCAGTCAGGCAGCAGGAGCTGCTTCCTCTGAGTCAGCAGAAGTGGTTACTCCCTGCACACCAGCATCAGCTAAGACTGACTGCAGAGATGAAACCCCCCCCAAAAAGAACATGCGAGAAAGTGACGGGGCATCATTAAAGCAAAAAAGGTTAATTTGAACTGCTTTTGTACAAAGATTACCAGCTGAAGTCGTGGGGAAAAGGTTTTACTTGAATTTTGTATTGTAAATATTTGCTTTTAGGCAACGCAAACTCTGACTGTATTTATTAAGTTTGTAACGTGTGAAAGATTCATGGCGGGGAATGAAGGAGCTTGTTAGAACAGCCAAGGCTAATCTTTTTTGTACCCATATGTGCTTTTATGTCTTGAATGGATGTTTTTTTTTTTTTTTCTTAAAAAGAAATGTCTATTTTTTTAATTGAGATGCGTCGATATGGAGGTAAAAGCTGGAATACTGTAGGACCAAAATGTCTGAAAAGTCTTTACAGAAGTCAGGGCAGGCCTCTCTTCCTCTCCGTCCCTCTCAGTGGCTGTTTACACTAGAGTAGCAGAACCCAAAACACGCGTGGGGAACAACAGTTTTTTTTCTTGCATCCCCTTTTCTGCAGGCTTATCAAAATTGGAAACGGCTTTATGAGACTACAGCCATGCTGGAAAGAAGTAAAGAAGCTACTGACCTGTTGTTATTCATAATCCTCCCAAGTGTGAAACTCACACCATTGTTTCATCTTCAACCAGTCAGTGTTGCAGATCGTGCTGAGACACAACCTGGCTGCGACTTTGAAGAACAATCTATTGCAGAAGCCGACACGAAGGGCTCAAAGTGCCAAGATTTGAGAAGACTGAAAAAGGTGTCAGTTCTCTGGAAGGCTTTTAAACTTCTAAATTTGAGCAATTCAATTTGACATTTTATAGATGTATGCATTCTCTTCCCTGCAGTCATGTTTACATCAGACAGAATAGTGCACTATTATGAAAGGTGTGTGAGAACCTGTGAAGGGCAAACTTGGAGAAAAAGCAGAGGGACATATTTTGGGTGAATCCAAACCCAGGGCTTTTTTGAGCAAAAATGTAGGTTTTTTTGTCTTGTATTATTCTGTTTTGTACAAATATTTTTTTAATATTTTGGTACGGAGGCAGTCTATAACGTCAAATGTATTTAAGGTTGTATAACTGGTACGCACAAAGAACAAGAATTGGGGAGATTTTAACTTGTAGAACATTGCTGATTATTGTTCCCCTTTATTTTCCATTTTTTTCCTCCCACAACCACATTGGAGTATTTTTGTGTAGGTGAGATGTTTTTTTTTGTTATTTTTACAGCAGAGGTGGAGTTTCAAGTTTGGGTCGATGGTTTTGGACAACTTTTATGTATACTTTGGTTTATGCAGCTTTAAAAAACCCTTTCAGTTGAATTGAGCCGATGTCTCAGTAATTTCTGCAGGCTAATGAACAAACGAGCAAAGTACTGTACAAAGGCTTGTGGATGTTATACGATGAAGCTCCTCTTTGATACATCCATGTAAAACCTCTCACAAGTTTCATACCACTTTTTGTTTCTACTTAAGCACCAGACTGGGAAAGGTTTTTGTATGTTTTCACATACAGGAAGTAGCATTTTTTTTCTTGGCCTGTTTTCTAAGGATTGGTGTGTTTAAATGATCATTTATCCTATCCGTTTTTGCCCAATCGATTTATTCACTTTGTGGACATGAAATCCGTTTTTGTAAAGATAAAAAAAATGACAACTTACTATTTTTGTGGTAAACTAATCACGGAATCTAAAACACAGTTCATACACGGTGTGCACATTTCTGGATGTTTTAAGCGACACGTTTGAGGGGAATTTCAGTACAAAACATTTTGTCAACAGTTTTTTTTAAAGAAAAAAAAAACAAACGGCAGGATTCTTGTTGTGAATGTAAGTTTACAGTATTTTCTCACTGTGCAACCCTCCACCACTTCAGTGTCTGATGGTTGCAGCTGGAGCCACAGGAGGTCAGTAGATGTAAGATACGCTGGTGTTCAGGCACTATAAGAACAAATTGTTGGATCAAAGTTTTGTCTGTGCACATGTTCTCCTGTGGATTCTCCTATTTGGTGCATGCTGCATGAGACAAGCACACAGGTGTAATACTTGACTGCATGGTATATCGGCATTGCCGCCCTGTACTGTGTTTTTGTGCAAAAATAAATCGTATTTTCCTTTGAGTTGAGTTTGATTCCCTGCTGGTCTGTGAGATTACAAGCACAACAGACATTTACACAAAAGCCAAGCTGAGCTTTCATACTTCATGGAATTAAAATACTCGTGATTCTCATAACAGCTTTAAAACAAAATATTTTTTAGGATCCTATTGAACCATATAAATGAGGTTTATGTGGGGTCATTAAAGGTTCAATCCCCCACCAACCCCTCATTTACTGTCACTCTACTGGCATTGTCTTCGATTCTTTTAGCAGACACTTTAATATAAGGAAGAGATTACAGGCTTGTGTCAATTGAGGTTAAGTGTCCTGTGCCAAGACTGGGATTTGAACCATTGACCAATTGATTAGCAAGAGTTGCTCAAACTCCTGCAAGGATTTATTTGCACATAACGGTTAAATATACAATTCTGTCAAATTTTATTTAGGTTAATATGTGTCCTTTGGATCCTTAGAAAATGTTCACCTTTGCAAAAAAGTAGTCTTAGAAGTGTGCTTACAAGTATGCTTAGTCTGTATTGAAAATTAGACAGTTTACGTGTTGTTTACTTTTATTTACTATCCATATTATAAACATACAGCGTTCCAATTCAGGCTGAAGAAGTATTCAATTGCTCAACTTTCTACACTACACGTACTCAGTCTATACTACCTGTAAAAGGCCCTACCTGTTTGCTAAGGGCATCTTTGAGTCACACAGGATTTGTTCTGATTTCCGAGTGTCAGTGAACGCACCATGAGCGTTAACAAGAAAGGGTAAACGTAAAAAATAAAAACATAATAAATAGAAAGCCCTACCAATTTTAAAAATTTAAATCTGTTTAAAACATACAAAAACATAAAAATCGCCCCCGATATGTTTTTAAAGATAAAACGTTGCAAAATGTTAGTTAAGGACAAAGTGTAAGCTAATAGTACAGCGCCAGGTGTCAGTACTGAGCTGAGGACTAATTGGACAGACGACAGTAGAAGAAGACCGGTGTCCTTCACAACATCGAACATGGCTACAGCTACCAAACTAATTCAAAGGCTGCGAAATTTCTTATCAGGGGTATGCCACTACACTCCGTTTTGACTTGAAAATATATATTTTTTTAAAAAACTGTTTGTGGGATTTTTTTTACGTAATTCACGTCCAAAAGTTAAATCAATAGTCACCTATAGCCAGCTAACTGACTCTAGGCTAGCTAGTGTGTCTGAAATGAAAACAGGTGAAGAAATGTCCTTAGTTAATTTTGATGAACTGAGGTTAGAAGTAAACGCATATTCACAATATCTTGTGTTTTTTTCTCCCCCAGCACGACCTTCAATCTAAACTGCAACTGCGTTATGAAGAGATAGCAAAACGGTAAGACGATGTTGACACACAGAAGAACAAGAAGAAGCTAGTAGTTTTTTACGGACGGAAAATTGTAGTTTAAGGACCAGCTGTTACACCATCCTCAACTCTAGAGGATCAAAGTAAATCCATGAACAAAATTCTGTGCTGTGACATTTATAGGTCAATCATTGCAAATTGAAAACATTTCAAAAATTTGTGTAAAAAGTATAATATTAGCCATTCCACATCAGCCATTTTATTTAGATTCCCTTTTAGAATATGCTAAAATTATACAAGTTTTGTCACATTTGTTTGTAAATCATGTTTTGGTAAATGCCATGCCTGCAGAGGCTGAATACAAACACAAACAATGAGGTAAATGTATTTATCAGTCACAGACTCTGCAAGCTGTCCCTCTTAAAAAGATGAGAGATGTCTAATGTTTACCAGAGATTAACTTAAACTGCAAGAGACAGAAGTTAAAAATAATCCAGGTAATCACATTGTATGAATTTTAATGAATTTAGGTTTATAATAGCATAGAAAACAAGTCTTTATCTCCTAGAAAGCAGCAAGAATTCGGTCCCTATCCGACCTGTTACTTCTTTAAAACGCTCTTTTGGAGTCCACTTTTACCTGGATCAATAGCACCTTTTAGAACTCTTTATCTGTATAAAAAATACCTGTCAACAACTTTAAACAACCGGACTGTAACCTCTCCACCATGAGCGAGACCAAATAGCTGTCTAAGGACACCAGGGACAAGATTGTAGACCTGACCCAGACTAGGATGAACCAATCTACAATATTCAAGCAGCTTTGTGAGAAGAGATCAACTGTTGGAGCAGTTATTAAGATATGGAAGAAACACAAGATCACTGAAAAGATCAGTCCCCCCTCTAAATTTGGGTTTCCATGGAAGATCTGACATGGTGAGGTACAAATGATCTGTTAAACAGCAAAGAACTTCATCGGAGAACTGGTCAATGACCTGAAGAGAGTTTGGACCATAGTAACAAAACTTACTGCAGTAACACATGATGTCATTATGGATGCAAATTCTGCAGTGCTCCATAGGTCCCATTGCTTGAGCCAGCACATGTCCAGACCTGTTCAAAGTTCTCCAGAGACCATCTGGATGATCCAGAGGAGGATTGGGGGAATTTGGTCTCATCTGACCACATGACACTCTTGTATAAACGCCACTCGCTGTGTTTGGAGATGGAAGAATGCTGAGTTGCATCCCAAGAACACTTTGAAGCATGGGGGTGGAAATATCATGCTTTGAAGCTGTTTTCTTGCGAAGGGGGCAGAATTGACTGATCTGTGTTAAGGAAAGAATGAATGGAGCCATGTATGGATATATTTGGGGCTAAAACCTCCTTCCATCAGTGACACCACTGAAGATGAAACATGGCTGGATCTTTCATCATGACCACAATCCAAATACATTCCCCCTAGCAACCATGGAGAGACTACATGAAACGCATTTCTAGGTTCTAGAGTTTTCTAGCCAGTGTCCTGACATCAGTCCGAATAGAGAATCTGTGGAGGGAGTTAAATGTCTGTGTTGCCCAGCAAAAGCCCCAAAGCATCACACCCATTGTGAAGATCTGAATGGAAGAATGGACCAAAACAGCCCGTGTGTGCAAACTTGGTAAAGACATGCAGGAAACAGTTAAAGTCTGTCATTGACAACCAGGTATTGAGGTGAACATTTGTTATTGATCAAATACTTATTCTCTGCACCATTCTACAAATAAATTATCTAGAATGTGATTTTACTGGATTCTTTTTTTCCTATTCTTTCACAGTTGAAGTGTATCTGCAGACCTCGAGAATACTTTTTTGCCCCACTGTATGTGTAGGCTTGGTCATGTTGCATTAGTGATGCTGGGTATCTGTCGCTGTGACTGCTTGCCTCCTAGCAAAAAAGCCTCTGTTTAAATCCCTGCTGTGTCCTCTTGGGTGAAAACATAATTAGTTTGCATGCTCTTCTAGTGATTACACGGATTTTCACTCCCATAAACCAAAATCCTGTTTGGCGCATCGATTGGTGACTTTATTGTGCACTCCTTTGTCTGCGGTGCTGCTATCTGCCCGTCTCTACCCTGTCATTGCTAGGATGGACGCCAGCAGCCACCGTAACCCTTCTTAAGATGAAGAATTGACGAAGAACAGATGGACAGACAATATCATTTTTTTTCTTTTTCTTTTCCCTCACTAAAAATGTAATGAAATTTAGCAAATTTTATTTGCGTTATCCACTTTGAAAGATAAATCTATGTAACTAGTGTTACACATGCTTATTCAATAAGCTGCAGACATATTGGACAAACACTAAAATAAAATGCTTTTCCATGACTGTTTTGTTTCTTTTTTTGTATTGCAGAACGCAGCCACCACCTAAACTTCCTGTAGGTCCAAGTCACCAATACGCCAACAACTACTATTTCACTAGAGACGGCCGCAGGGAGTCTGCACCCGCCACAGTTGTGATGTCTTCACAGAAGGCTCTTACGGCTGGCAGGTAAGAATCAAAAAAGTCTGATTACTGTTACAACACTGCCACAAAAAACTCAAAATATATGCAATTTGTGATATTTACCAACATTCTGCACATTTGCAGCATATCTGTAATTCAGTTTTCCCACATCCAACGTCAGATCATTTGTTCTGAAATGTTTTAACATTATTTATATTTTGATCTCTTCCAGTCAAGTTGTGGAGACCTCAAAGGTCCCAGTGACACCAGGATCTGTTTATCAACCCCCTCCGCTCTCCACAGACCAGCCGTACCTGTGAGCAGATGAACAAAGCTCCTCACCTTCTCATCCTCATGAGCTGCAGAGAAAACCCAGATGACAGCTGCTTTTGGTTGTCTTGTACATTAGAAAGTCTGAATAAAATGTTGTTTCACTAACTTTGTGCAGTATTTTTTGTTCATGTTGGCATTTGAAGATGGATTGTATGCTTTGTGACAGTTATTTATTTTAAGGGGAAATGAATTTGCCTAGTTTTTTTGCACCAGTGGGTCTTATTAAAAATTAAACGTTTACTCACTGGTTGAAATGGCTGGTAGGTTGCTGGTTTAGATTTTTAGACGGGAAATAACTCAGTAGTGTTGCAATTCTTATGCACTCAATAATAAAGAGGAAAATGATGAGTGAAAGGGATACTGATCCTGACCAGGATGCACAGGTGTTCCAGTAATTGTGTGTGGGAGAGCTAATCAAAAAACATTGGAAACACCTGTATTTCCTTGTATGTGTAATATTTGTTAATAAAGTTTAAAAATGAAACACCTGTATTTCCACACACACCTGACTAGAAAGAATGTTCAAGATGATGCTAATGTATTTATGGCGCATGATCAAGTGTCACAACTCCTTATGGCAGAAAGAAAAAGTAATTTTTTGCATTTTTGTCATAAAAAATTATCTTGACTGAAACCTTGAAGAAACGAGTTTCATCCGCGCAGAACACACGCAACAAACCAGACTCCTCTTTAGCTAAAAGAAAACAGTGAATAAATCATGTAATTTAATGTATAATTTTAAATTTTGTATGAAAAATAATGTCACCTTTAAAAAAAACCCAGCAGAGGTATAAATATAGGTTTATTCTATTCACCTGCCGTTTGACAGAAAAACGCTGACGTCATTTCTATGCGCCGCGTGTGTCTCGTTTCTGCAGAGGGTGGCGGATCAAGCATGGGGCACCTTGGATGTTTGGCTCTCCTGGTCGCGCCGCTCTTTATCCTTCAGATATGTGGTAAGATGCGGGAGTCTTCGCTGTTAAATGAAACACGCACGTTTTGCGTGTCCTAGTAGCTTTGAAACTGTTTGTGTTCACTTTTGGCACTCCAAAATTGACATGCAGCCTCGGAGGTGACCCACGCCTCTTGCAGTTGTACTCGCGGTTTTTTGTGATTTGACAGATGTTACATCATGAAGTCTTATCGCAGCATTAATGAGTGTTTGCACGTTTTGCCCTAACATACTGAAACCTTTCCTGCCTGTTTAATGACATGTTTGCGTGATTATTGCCTGCACTTTTGCACAAAAGTTGAAGTCGTTGGAAAAAAGGCAACTTTGTTTTGCTTATAAAGTTGCTACAATTATAATTGTTTACAATTTAAAATCTAAAACAAAATTCCTATAGATGTATATTTATTGTACTGGAATACGTATTATTTTGGATTTCGGGTGGATAAAGTTATTTGTGCAGGAGATTAATGTAATGTACAAAATCTTGTAGTCTTTGGAATTTATTAAACAAAATTTCAGTTGTGGTTAAAAATTCAAAGAAACTGAAAGGAAAATGGAAGGACGCAAATTAAAGTAGTTAATTTAACTTTATTCTTTTCTTTTGAAACAAGCATTTACAATCTTAAAAAGGTACCAGAACATTCAACCTTTTAATTTTTTTTAAACACTGTAGTCTTTGAGCTTTTAATGAGGATGAACGTTTTGCTAATCTTTCAACACATGTCAGCGTTATCCCCTTTTTGTGGATTTAAATTAATAATTTTTTTTTAATGTAAGATCATGTCATCATAGATTTTCATTTCCAATCCCATTAAGGTCACGGGAGCCTTTGATACTAAATTCCTGAGAGGTTTAGTGGGAATCTGCTGCTCCTGAGATCAGTTCTCACACATTAAAACCACATCTGCACATTTAAGCAGCAGGTATTCACCTCCCCTGTGCTGCCAACGTTACTCAATAGTACTTCTTAATAGTCCCATTCTCCATGCTGCAAAAGTTAAAGGGTAACATTTTTTTAAACTGCTTTACGTGGAAAATCTTCTTGCACAGTGGACAGAGTTAAGAGATCATATGACAATTAAAAAAAAAAAACAGAACTGTATCGCTTTACTTTGTAGGCTGTGTCAGAACCTGATATGTGGATCTGACTGAGCGGCCTTTCTCAGCTGCATGAAACTGAAAACCCTACATAAATGTTTAGTTTTTTCTGTGTAAATCTTGAAGAAGTTCCTTGTCTTCTGGACTTTGATACACTAATGTTGGCGTCTACCTCAGGATTCTCTTTTTTAAATTATTTTTTAGTTATTGCTCTGATTTGTTGAGGCTCCAAAACCGTTCAGTCTTGTTTTGATTTGTCTTTGTATTAAAACGACCACAGCAAAAGTTTCATGTCTTCATCAGAATGTGATATCTTATTGGTAAATTGAGACATTTCAATTTTACAATTTGCAAAAATATCTATAATTCTTAAACCTTATACATTCCCAGATGTATAAAGTAGTTTAGGCAAGTGCTTATGCAACAGATGTTAGGTGCAGTATGTGATGTAATAACCTCAATTCTGTCGTCCTTCCTGCTGTGTTTCATAACTTGCAGGTGAGGAATGGTGTAAAAAAGATGAGTTTACCTGCCGCAGCAGTAGGTGCATATCAACAAAGCTCTTATGCAACGGTGTTGATGACTGCGGTGACGGGAGCGACGAGGATTCCTGTCAGAACTGCACCTCTGGGCTCTTCTCCTGCGGCCCATCTGACGCCTGCCTGCTCAAAGACAAAGTGTGCGATGGACGAGCCGACTGCACAAACAAACGGGACGAGAGCTGGGAGCTGTGTGGCTCGGACCAGCCTGCCGCTCAGACGGCGCCGACATGTCCTCCGTCAGAGTTTCAGTGTGGCAACGGAGAATGCATCCGCCATGTGTGGAGGTGTGACAACACACCTGACTGCTCTGATGGCAGCGATGAGGAAGATTGCAGTGAGTATTGGGGAAGAAAAAGAAGCTTATTCATTGAAATTGTTAAAAATCTGGGTGACTTTCTTACCTCTACTAGCAATCAAAGAACAAACTTGAAAAACTTGGAGACATTTTCTCAGGATGCAGGAGATGCAGTGCGGTATAAACCATTTTGTATGTCTTTATAATTTGTGTGGGAAAGTCTTTGTTTTGCTTTTGGCTTTTAAATTAAAAAACGTTTGACTTTGTCAATCACTTTGAGTTACAGGAGTATGAAAAGTGCTTTACATAAAAAGTTTGGATTTGATTTTGGTTTACACCCCAGTGCAGGAACACAAACTGAACTAAACCTGAATCTCAAAATACAAATAAACGGATTATATTGAAAGAAGTTGTATTCAATTATAAAAATCTATAATTTTTCCTTTAATGCATTGTCTGTATTTTAGAGGCAAAAAAAAAATTCGGTGCAAGATGTTATAATTTTATGGATGAAATTTCCACATTTTGGTTAAAATAAATTATTAGGATATTTCAAAACCAATCCATAGGATTGGATATTGGAATTAATCATAAATTAAATTGTGACTTTGAGTCTACGCCTAAGGCAAAGTGTTGATCTTCATAACTTTTTTAAACGTTTAAAATGAGCAAAAAGAATGCAGTAGCGCTGAATATCCAGCAGAGGGCAATAAAGGGTTAGTCACTTCCCTGTCTCATTATCATTGGGTTGTAGTTTTAACAAATAAAAGCACTAAGAAGGAAAAAAAACCCTCAAGATGTGATAAAACCTTTATAACAAAATAATTAGAGATTATCTAACTGTGAACTTGTTCGTAACAGGTTTGTGAATACTTATTGGTTTATTTGTTTTGCAAGAAGAAACATACTCCTATAAACATTGATATTTTAATTTATTCCTCAGTAAATTTGGGGATGTATTCATGTTGTATAAGTGAGCTTTCTCGTCATGAGGAAATGGGGGGGGGGGGGGGTTAGTTGGTAAAAAATCTGTTAACTTATTTTTTATTGTAAAGACACTGTTTTACACACAAACCTATAGCGGTGCATATATATACATTTTTTAATTGGAGTTCAAACAAAAACCATAAACATTTTGACTCCTCAAGGCTCCAGTATGTCTTACTTGACTTAAAACCATTAATGTTTTTTAAATTAGTTTAAAGAACAAGTTCTTAAAACTTTTTTTTTTTAATATTTATTACACACAAGTGCAATAAAGTTCTACACTCATGCTCTTACTGCAAGCACAGCGTCCTGTTTGCACTTATTCCATTGTTTGCAGCTATTTATCTCAGTTGCATTTTTATCAAGTTCTATTACTCTTATCAAGGAGGTCACAGAAAAGTCCACATTTTTATGTTTCATGTTTAAAACAGTTGGTTTACTGGTGGTCAATTTTTCAATTTTTTTAATCCGGTCTCTGATGGCCCCTGACAGATGACTGGGCTTTAGTGTAAAACTGATCCTCTGAGTGTGAAGAAACTGCAATCGGGACAGAAAAAAAACACTGTTGGATGATCTAAAGCTCTCCAGTGTGGGGGAGGAGACAATGGCATTTCCTCTCCTCCTCACTTCTTTTTGTTTTGTTTTAATTCTGCTGTAAAAACAGTCCTTGGTACTTTATCGTTGTTTTGCAAGGACGTGATGAATGTTGGCACTGCATAGTTTACATCCAGTTATGTGTAGAACAGCCTCATCAGACTTAAACAGTCTTTACAACTGCAAGAAGTACATTCCTTAATAACCACAGGGACCTTTTACTTTCTAATTTTAACAATTCCTACCCAAATATTTTCTGTATTTTTAATTGCAGAGTATTTCATTGACATTTACAGCTTCATTTTTATTTTATTTTTGTTTTTTACCAGTTTTAATAAGTAAATGGTAATGTTTCACAAACTATTTGGGGATTTCATAAAACGTCTGGATAACGTAAAAATGTTTTGTTTGTTTTTTTAATAAATGCTAACTAGGGCTGCACGATATGAGGAAAACTCGCGATATGCGATATTGGTGATTAATATTGCGATAACGATATAATTTGCGGTATATAAACAAATATCAAACCAACCAAAAACATCATTTCCATTTCAATGCAACAGTATAAAAATTATACTCGAAATGACCCTTGTCGACGTAGGAGGCAAACGTCAAACATAAAAGGGCTCATCTGATTGATCAACAACGTAAACGGGTCCTTCCAATTGGTTAAATGCATAAAGGGATTTATTTCATTTATTCATTATTTCAAGCTGCCATGAGTTTGTTTTAGCACATTTAACCCTTGTGCTATCTTATATGACCCCCCCCTTACATTGACGTGTTCTCCCTACCATGACAAAGGTGGATAAAGGTGGAAAGATTTCATGTAATCCATGGACACCAGTGAAGATCACAAATCATTGAAGAAAAAAGGTTCAGTGCACTGTCTAGTGGGTCTAGATGACCCAACTCCCAATGTTAAAGTGCCTAGGATAGCACATGGGTCAAAGTAACCAATTATTGCGATTTTCCCCGTCTCTTGCGGTATGCATATTGCACAGCTTGATGTCGCGATAACGATAAATTTGCGGTATATTGTGCAGGCCTAATGCTAACTCATCGCTAACATTGATTTTTATTTTTTTGTTTTATCAAAGTCTCTCCAGTCCAGCATTATTATATCAGTAAAAATAAGAACCATCGTTATTGTTTTCCTGCAGATCAGAACGAGTGTCTGGTCAATAATGGCGGCTGCTCTCATCACTGTGTGGACCTCCCCATGGGTTTCCTCTGCCAGTGTCCTGACAACATGAAGCTCGTCGACGACAGTTTGTGTGAAGGTGAGTCACACCGTTTTTTCACAACTATCCCAACAAAGTGCTTTTATGATGCAATTCCCTTATCAGGAACTGTTGTTCGCATTCAAATGTGAACAACAAAGCTTGTGTTGTCTGAGCAGAACTTGTTTGCGTGTAGTAACTGACCTCTTCTTAGTGTTTGCATGTAGCAGCCCGAGCGGCACATTCATAACACGCATACTGGAAGGTGTTTCCCTGTCTTTGTAGAGGTTGACGTGTGCCTGGAAAGAGACGTATGTGATCAGCTGTGCGTTCACAGCAGCCATAGCATCACCTGTGACTGTCACGAGGGTTACCGTCCGGGTTCAACCACAGGGGCATGCACAGCTGGAGGTACAGCAGACGATCTCACACAGGTCCACTAACACAGCAGAAACAGGCTTTACTTTGCTCATGTTTCATTAAGAATTCTCAAAGGACACATCTTTCATGTTGTGATATTTAAAAAATCTAGACTTAAAGACCCACTCTGATTAAAAAAATTGTGTTTTTTAACATGTCATTGTATCATTTTCTCATCATAGAGAACATATATTTGGAAAATTAAGATTAAATTGCATTTCTGATTATTTTTTTGTATTCATTTTGTTGGGAATCAGGAGCAGATGAAAAAAATTCTGTTTTGAAAAAAGGCTTATTTGTGAAGTAGAATATATGCTGGGTGGGCCACAAGCTCCCTGCTCCGCGCTCCTAAGCAACAGAGACGGGAAGAGGGGCGGGGTTGTTCGGCCAATGACTCACAGGCAAATTTCTCCTGCTGCTCTGCAGAAACTGACCTAGAAAACGACAGGTATTTGCTTTTTGACTAAAAACCACTGGGAACACTTTGAAAGAACAATCAGAACTGAATATGAATCTATGTATTCATGCATTAAGCAGATTTGGCAGGAGTCATCAAACTGAAGTTTCTGTATTTTTTTTTTCCAGTGCTTCTGTATGATTAAATTTTTAACATAATTGAAAGGAAAAATTGCAAAACTTGACATTACTCATATGGGGGTTAAGTTGCACTATATAAATAAATAAATAACAATAAAGTTTTCTGTATTTGTTTTTTTCTATCGGTTCTATCCATGTTGCCTGTGCTGCTTACTTAGTGACAGTTTTTCTTTGTTTTCCCAGGCTGTGGCACTGATGTGCATATCTTTCATTGAATCTGTGTTTGTCTTCCCCCAGGAGATGAAGCTCAGCTGGTCCTCACCACTTCTAAAGGAATACAGTTGATGAGCCTGTTTGGCACGGATCATGAGACCCTGGCCCCACATTTACCAGGGCGGGGTCCATTGGCAGCCGTGACGTCCAACCGCACACTGTACTGGGCCCAGCAAGGACAAAACTTTATTTACAGGTAACAGAAGAACCCACACACACCTCCCTTTTATGTTTGCTCTCCATTATATTACTTTTCTTACAACCCACTAAAATAAAAGCATGAGCCTCACAGATGTAGCAGAATAAGCCAGTAAAAATGTTTCTCATGTCTATTAAATGAACCAAGTGGCATCCTGGAACTTTTGGAGCACTTAGTTGTTTTCTAGACAATTCATTTTATTAAGATGAAGATATGTAACACAGTTCATCATTACACACAATAATGGTGAACCAAGCTGTAGCTTTACTTTTGTAAAATATTTAATAACTAGAAAAATCCTGATTTAACCGACGTAAAACACGTTTGTTTCAAGTCTGGTTCAGGTGTCTGTCTTGTGGATTTTTTTCAGGATATCTTTGGATAAAGAACCCCAGGAAGCCGTGCTGGTGCAAAAAGCACAAGGTTCAGTGTCGGGCCTAGCTGTGGACTGGATCCACCGACTTCTCTACTGGACCAGTCCAGACCAGGGTTCTCTAAACGCGGCCCTGATGGACGGTTCACCAGAGCACCCACTTATCACAGGACTCGACGAGCCCTCTGCTGTGGCTGTGGAGCCTCTTCAAGGGTGCGAGACCGAAATGCTCAGTCGGTTCAAAATGCCCTCTATAACATAGGTGTCAAACACAGGCTTCCAACTAACTTGCCATTGTAGCTTGTCATTAGGGAAAACACATCTGATCCAGGTAATTGGCAGCAAGTCGGTTTTCTTAAAAACCCTAAAGGCCTGGAGGCTCTTTGGTTAGCTTACAATCTGTGCTTCATCTGCTCCTGATTCACCACGATTTGAATAAAGAAATGCAATTTTAAGCTTAATTATCTTTTATGTGTCCTCGATCATCAGGAAAAAGCCACAACAACATGTTAAAAACACCAAAAACCGAATCTTCATTAGAGTTGGTCTTTAACTGTGTGGCACCAGTGCTGGAAAATAAAAGCATAGCATTAGAAAAAACCAAATGTTATTTCTCAGGTTTGTCTTCTGGACTCAGTGTGGCAGCGCCCCGAAGATCGAGAGGGCCAGCTTGGATGGCCACGGACGGACCGCTCTGGTCACATCCTCCTTAAACCAGCCTTTTGCCATCACTCTGGGTATGTTTGCAGCTTTTTAGACTATATAGATGACATTATCTGGAAGACATAACCTTTAAGATGCAGCTTCAGTATTGATTTAAATTCTTAAAGCATCCCTATAGCATTTTTAAACCTTTTTTCCTTTTTGCAAAGTACAGGCGCCCTTTTTTCTCATGCACTTTAAAATCAAATGTTCCTTTTTCCAAAGCATATTGATGCAGAAAAATTAAAGTTAGGCTGCGTGGACGTTCCCTGGCGTGAGTCAATATCCCCTGTTTTTGCAAAAGTACTCAGCAATATCAGATTTCAGATTTATTCCTAAATAAGGTTTTGTGATGCGTTTTTGTTTTCTTTCTTTTGTAAAGCCAATTGTCCTTTTGGACACCCCAATGTCTAAAGAAGACGTTTTTATAATGGGGACATTTGAGAACAAATAAATCAAATTCTTGTTTTTTATTTTTATTTTTTACTTACAGTAATGCTCTTAATGGTACAGCTGTTTATTTATTTATTTATTTTCTCTAGACATACCGCGGCAGCTCCTTTACTGGTTTGACCAAGGAGCCAGGAGCATCTCCAGAGTTACCTTTGAAGGTCGCCACCGTAAAACGGTGGTAGAATCTAATGGTTACCTGGACCGGGTGTTTGGACTCGCTGTTTTTGAGGTATGTTTATCACGGCCCACACATTGAATAGGAGTGTTGGGCTTTCATGGGTGCCTGATCTGAGTTCTTGAGGGTTTTTTTCAATGTTTTGCTTCATTCCCACAAACTTCTATTTTTATTTATTTATTTATTTTTCTTGACGGCCAAATGTACCGGATTTTGTTCACCTGCAGTAGGAATGGCAGAAATATGTTGTCAAATATCAGAATCAGTTTAAATCTCAAAAGTACACATTAACTTGATAGAAATATTGAAAACTGGAAAATGAAATGGGACATTTGATTTTTTTTTTCTTTTTTATTCAAAGAAATGCTGAAAAGCCTGAATACAACACTATAAATCTAAAGCTGTTGCAAAATGAAAAAAAAATCTTATTTTTAACAGCTGCTGTTTTTTTGTGTAGATTCAATTTTTGTTTTTTCATTTGTCTCCCTCTTAGCTTTCAGTCTGGAATTTTAAAGTTTCAACTCAGACTTTTTCTTTTTTTTGGAATTGAGCCTAATGTAATGTGCAGGGGAGGGGCTTTGAGCCCATTCGCTGCTGGGACACAATTGAGATGGGGTGACAGAGGTTATGGTGATGTCATTTTTGCTCCAGTAGAGCGTCTGTTCTTGGCGCAGCCTGTGTCGTCCCTCCAGAGTTTGGTACATATGTAATTGAGGACTGGAAGCAAAGCGGAAGAGAGAACAAAAGCAAAAATTTTAAATGCAAAACAGCAGCTGTTCCATATAGACATTCTTCTAATTTGGCTATAGTTTTAGGTTTATCTTTTTTTGTTATTCAAGTTTTCAGTATTTCTTCAAATACTTTTTTTTTCAAATTGATATTTTTATCTTTTCAAATTTTGTGCACTTTAAAGTTTCAAACAGTTTTCATTATTATTTCAAATGTACCATTTCGTTTTTCAGTCACTTTAAGATGATCCTGGTTTGACCCCATACAAATCTTTCAAAAGCCAAAAACGAGCAGGACACAACCCTTGGGGACTGGGACTGGACACTCCTGCCCAATGAGCTGCAGTGAAAATACAGTTTTTTTTAACTCTATTCAAGACATACTGCAACGGTAACCATGATCCTTCACTGCTTTAGGGGTATTTGTATTGGAGTGAAGAAGTGACTCGCTCAATCTGTCGCGCAAACAAGCACAATGGTAAAAACCTCCAGGTGCTGCTGTCTGACATCCCCTCAGGCGGAGGAGTTGCCATCATTCAACCTGTGCTCCAACCAAACGGTAAACCAAACACATCACCTGTTAAATCAGACATTTAAAGTATTTCATCTCAAAGACCAAGTGCCTTTTTTTTTTTTTAATGTTACATTTATGTTCCGTTACTTTCCTGATCCCCTCCTCTCCTTTTTTAAGGCCATGTCACTCAGCCACTACATACATTTTGCGAATTTTCCACGTATGAAATTTCAGTCTTTCGTGATACACCCGTGATAAATGTAATTCATGTTTCTTGTGTAAATCATTCGTCAATGTGCACAGATGTCCTTTGAGGGTTTTGGCCGATGAGTTTCACATGAATTCAGTCTTTAGCTGTTCAAAACTTTGGTCGGTTGAGAATTATGCAGTTTTTACGTAGTTTACACACCATTATTACATAAATCTTACGCATTTGTGCATGATTTTTGCAAGATGCATACCCAAATTTGTGGCTTTCTGCGACCGTTCCACTTTTCATGCATGTACCACCGATGTATAACTTTTAACTTGCGTATAGGGCGCACATATCATGTTCAAATTACGTAATTAACGCTAAAATCACTAGTGAATTACACATAAACAGTGCAAAAATCACGTATTGTTCATGTTCGACATTGATGTACATGTTTGTTCTTTTGGATGGTTTTTGTCGTTTTAAGGTGGTTCGGATGTATCATTCGTGTTACATCTGTGAAAATTCCACATAAAAACCTTTTTCATTTTTTTACGCATATTCACGTATGACCAATTTTCCTCAATCCAACATGGCGAAAAATCTATGTAGTGGCTGTGTGACACAGCCTTTAATGTATATTCTGGTGCTTCTGAAGGCCCAGCTGCGTGTGGACGCCCCGGGACGCTGTGCCCTCACGCCTGCCTCATCGACCTGCAGCCTGAAAGATTACGCTTCAGATGCGCTTCCACAGAGACGAGGATCAACAAACCTCAGACTCCTGAGATCTCCGTTCCGGCATCAACTTTTTCTGTTCTCACTTTTGCTGGAATTCTGTCATTGATCAGTAAGACGGTTTCCATTCTTTCTAAACTTTAACCACTCGCCTACAGTACGAGCTTGCAGCCTGTCCACACTAATTTCATCATTTGTCTAAAACAGGAGTCTTCCACCTTTTTTAAAAAGTAAAAACTATTTGGGCCTATTTCCTGCAGATTGTGAGTTATTTTGTAAATTCCTGCAGATCAAAACCTATTGGAAGCCGCAAATGAAAATTGTTTAAGAAAATTTAATGCTGCTTTGTGTTCAGTCTATGTTAACTTTATCATATATTATATTTCTCTTTTGGCATGAATATAAGCAGAGATATAAAGAGAAACTAGCGTTTTCTCAAAAAACGTTTTTTTTACTTTTGACAAAAGCTGGTTTGACTTCCTTTCAAAATAAAATGCATCCTGTGCCAAACAGGCTAATCCCGGTGCAGCTAAAAATCTCAATACAAGAACGGCATTTCTCTTGATGAGCCGTCATCCATTTTCCTATTAAGTACTGCTGTTAACTTGAACACGGACACAAATTCATTGATTTGTGATTTAGTTGAAAAAGCATAAAGAAAAGTCAAATATGTTTTAGTAACTCCCCATTGGAGGCTACTGTCGCTGTGCAGCATATTATGTGCTTTACACAAAATAAACTGATCAATTAGAAAATATCAGACCTTTTTTTTTTTGGTTTTTTTTTGGAACCAAAGTTCTGCGTAGTTTTTGCAATCTGAGAACCCCTCATAAATGAGGGAACAGTTGGAAGAAAACCCTTTAACAGAAACACTTTGGTCAGGGTCAGAGAGGACAGGAAAGAATCAGAATCATTTTAGCGTCTTCTCCATTCGAGTAAAGAAGGTGACAAAATATCAGAGGAGGCCTTGTCGATTTACTTTTAGAAACTCTTAAGATCTGAGCTAACCCTCTGCAGACATGGTCACAGGGCTCCAGTTAAGTGGAATTACCATACCTACAGTGGTAATATAACCCAAAATATGATGTTCACGCCTGTAGACGCTATGTCTTAGGAGGTTAAAGAAACAAGTACAGGACAGTCTGTTTCTGAATACCTGTTTCTATTTTATTAATGTCTTAAAAAATGACTTTAAAGAAGTTCTTTCTTCAGTTTGATGGATTCCCATGTAACAAGAGTGCACATTGAAGGGTGTTGCTGGATAGACGGCTGTGGTCAGTTGTTCCACTTGCATGTCCCGTCAGCTGACATCATAGAGTTGACATCAGTGTCTGAGCGCAGCCTCTGCACACAGTGATGGGTTTGTTTGTGTCTGTCAGTATTCCTCAGTGTGCTGCTGCTGGGAGTGGTTCTATGGTTGTGCAGAAGGCTACAGCCATCCAGGGCTTCCTCTGCACTGAGCTTCTCCCTTAAGGATTCCCAGGACCCGCTCATCAGTCAAGAATCACATTCGTGTACAAGGACGTTCCTGATTGAGGCAAGTTCAAAGGCAAAATGGCTTCACGTCCTCCTGAGAGGAATCTCGATTTAGTGAAGCATCTGTACACATAAAGATTGGCTGTTTCTGGGCTTTGTTTTGGTCAAATCATTTTAAAAATGGTCTTCCATTCACTTGCTCTTTCATCTTTTGAGTGGATGAATCTGGATATTGTCTTTTGGACAAAAACAAGCATAAACCTAATAGGAACAGAATTGTAAATCTTCTCAAAAAATGTATTCCAGTTTCATTTCTTTGAATAAAAATTATCATTTTATGATTCCGGTGGCCCATAATGAATCTTAATTGTGTTCCTGCGGAAAAAAAATCTACACACTTCTACATTGATCATTTTAAAATGGTCTTTCAATGAGAGCTGATCAGATTAAGCCCTTTCAGGCTTACTAAGAATATTACATTTTTTTTGTAAGTTTTATAATAATTAGATTTGATTAATGAGGGTTTTAGCAGGCACTAAGATGATACTGACCCGGTTTAGTTTCCTTAAACCTTCTGTGTGAACTTGAGCAGTTCTTTCTCCATTGCAGGACTTGCTGCTTAAGGTGGACCTGGACAGTGATTGAAGATGTGAAAGGCCCGGTCAGCTGACTACGCCGCTCCTGTTTATTGCAGGGCGTTGAGGCGACCTCACCCAGCTGGTCAGCTAGCGCGGCCTTTCGCAGGTTTGCATCATTAATGAAATGACATCAGGGCTTCTGGGAGTGGAGGAGGCCCAAGTGTCATTACTGACTGTTTTCTGGCACTTCAGCTTCACTGAAGGCTGCTCCACGTGCCTTCAAAGTTGTTTATCTTGATCATGAGAACATGTTTTTCTTCAATCCTTGGGGTCATAAGGTTGTATTTTTCAGTTCAACCAGCTTTGGAATACAGGTCTTTGATTATTCCTATTTGGAAAAAAACTAACTGGTAGATATATTTAATGCTTACAATTGAATTGACAGCTAGACGACCACTTCACTAACAGAAACTGGAAATGAGAGAAAAGATTTAGTATTACTTTGATGTAGTTTTTTTTACTAAAAAAAAAGATGAGTTAAAAAATTTTTTTAATATAATTTACCAATAATTTATTTTTTTGACAATGTGTTTTACAGGCTTTTCTTTAGAGATGAATCACACAATGCTGACTGAGCATTGTTCTGAGCAGAACTCGGTCAGTAGTAATGGTGGTTGACCGCTGTAAACGCTGGTTTCAAAACGGGAGCAAATATTTTAAATATGGCCATCACTGAGAGACGAATCTGTGAGTCTGGGCTGCTGAACACGAGCTTAATAGAATATATTTATGTTGCTGGGTTTTATTTATTTTGTTGCATCACGGTTTTGTCAGTTTCTGTGAGTGAATGAAATAAAGAACTAGAAGTTTGTAAATGTGTTTGTCACTGAGTCATTTGAAGGCCTCCACACTCCGACTTTCACATCTGTTTATTAACTACAGTTTGACATCACTGCTAGATGATATTGGAAACACTTCCACGAAGCAAAGAATCACAAAATCCTAAATCCCATTTGTTCGGTCCTACTTCAGCCTGATTGTAAAACAACAAATCGAGAAATCAGCCTTCGTCTCTGCACAGTTTATGGTCTGCATTTGTTCTAAGTTTAGATATTTTAACAGTTGACTCAGAAGAATGCCAAAACAAAAAGAAACCAAATTGTATCAATTATATTTATCTTAAATGCTTATAAGTATTTCACACTCTGCTTTCTGATACAGGTTTTCTCCAAAGATCAGCATTTTAAACATCAGTTTAAGCTAAGATTGTTTTCCTTTGCTTGTGGATGTAAGGTTGAAAACTATGAATACTATCCTGCTTCCTGTGCCACAGGAAGTTGAAGCGGTCCGCTGTGACAGCATTCAGGAAATCCAGGTTTTCCTCTGTTTGTGGAAATATGATCACTAACCCTAAATCAATGAAAAGAAAATAGGCCGTATATTTTCTTTTTGTCTGGATGTGACGGGAGGAAGGGGTGTGCGGTGGACATTGTTTCTCTTTGCCTGCTCTTTGCTAAACCACTGCTTAGTATATTCCAATTCTGCACTCTGTCTCCTTTACTAAAGGCTTATTCAAAGCTTGTGGGGTTCTAATTAGCTGAATCATTACTGCTACAGCATGGAAACATGTAAATGTTACAGGGAAATGACGCTCAAGGCCCTGGATGGAGAAATCCTGCAGCAGGTTATCAACATTTGCAGGGAAATTGGGCCCTATACTGAAGGCAAAACTTCTCATGCAACAACAGGAAAGCGTTTATTCAGATCCAATTGCACTTACTAATTACACTGATGGTGGCAGATTTGACAATTGTGGTCCCACTTCCTGCCAGATAGATTTTTAAAAGTATCGTTTAGATTTTCTAAAAAATATGTTTTGCATTTTCCATTAGCCTCTCCCTGAGAACAGTACATGTGAAAACCACTGAAATAACGATTAAGCTTTCACAAACTGATTTGTTTCCGTTAATCTTTCATTAGATTACCAGGTTAATATAGTAACTGGATATCAAAGGACCAGGATTACTTTGTGATCTTATTTAAGGATCATCAGTTTCTGACTGGACTGACGAACAAGATCTTGGAAAGTGAACATTTGAGGAAATGAGAAGTGTTCTGGTTTTTCAAAACAAGGGAAATGTTTAGAGATGTGGAAACATTAGAGTATTAAAGCTGACGAGTCACAATGAAGTTATGGGAAAGAGTGGTGTCTGAGGTCACAAGTGAGCAACACTATCGTTTCAAGCTAGAATGAAGAACCACTGAGATGACCAGAGAAGGTTGGTAGGAACAGAATTGTCTTTGTTCATCTAGAGTCTGTAACAGAATACAGAGAGGAGTTGTGGTTTGGATGAGGAAGTCTGGAGTGACGGAGAAGTACTTTAGCATTGTTCCAGGGAAGACAGAGGAGTTCAAGGTGGATGTGGGAGTGGCAAAAGGATCAGCTTTGAGCTCCTTCTTGCTTATTGTGGCGATGGACAGCCTGACGGATGAGGCTAGACAGGAATGTCTGTGGACCGTGATGTTTGCAGATGATGTGGTGAACTGTTGTTGGAGCAGATGGCGGAAAATGTCTAGAGAGGTGGAGGTTTGTTCTGGAAAGGAGATGGTCAGCTGCAAAAAGAATGTGTGTAAAATAGTCGAAGAGTGAGTGTTTACAAGGGGCAGAGGTGAAGGAGGCGAGTGTGATAAAGGGATAAAGAGCCGCGTGCAAGCAGGAATAGGTGGAGGAAAGTTTCAGATGTGATGTGTGACAGTGTCAGCAGGAACAAAATGAAAGGTGTACATGACGTAGACTGGATGGACCGTGATTGTGTTGGGAAAAGGATGCAGAAGTTGGAGCTACCATGAAATAGGCCAGGAGAAAGACTGCACAAAAGTAGTCATGGATGACACGACAGGGTTGGTGTGAGTGAGGAGGATGCAGAGGACCGGTTTAGATCAGGCATCAAAGGCTGCTGTGTCTACAAATTTTCCAGATATCACTGCCCTCCTCATAGCTGATGACCTGGATCAGGAGTGTCCAGCCAAATTAGTAGAATCCAGAGGAGGGTATGTTTTTAAAACGAGCAAGAATGTGGCCCTCACTCCCCTCTGCTAGTTTAGATAGAGGCAGATGATTCTCTGTGGTGGTTCCTAAAGGGAGCAGCAAAAAACAAAGAAGAAAAGTTTGGAAGAGTTTTTACTATATTTTTGTATAAAAAAACACCTCTTTTGCTTCCTCTCCGATCTAGTGGTAAATATAGCAAAAGTAGTCAGAGGTGGTTACAATCAAGGAAATAGATTTTTTTTTTCTTCTTCTGCCTAAGGTCCTAAAGCCAAAGCTAAACGGAGAGAGTAAACGGCTCAGGAAATCCAATTAAAAAAAAAAAGTCAAAACTGCACAGGGGACAGAAAATCGATATAGAATATGGAATTTAATCTTAAAAGTGAAAACTAGTTTGTGATGGTGTTCCCCCTGAGATTGAGGTTGTGGGTTCAAACCTGCAGTTAAGACTAAAAATGGGGCCCAATGCTTCCCTGCTTGACACTCAGCATTCAGACGGGTTAAACCACCAAATGGTTCCTCCCACAGGGGATTGGTCCAACGTGGAGAACACATTTCACACGCCCAGGTGTGTGACAATTAATGGGAAATTTACTTTCACCATTTAGGATTTATGTGGTTTAGTTGTTCCTGTAAGAAAACAATATTTCAATGAACTTTTGTAATTATAAACCCGTAACAGACCATACTGCAATTTGTCTTTATCAATGTTAACAGTAGTTTTGCATTTGAAAAGACCTTCCATAGTATTGTATTTATTTGTAAATGAATTGCTGGATTAGTATGGAGTCCTATACTGTTCATAATTAAATAAATAAATATTAGATTAAATAAATAAATGTGACCTCATGCAAATACACAACCAACCAATAAATATCTTATAAATATATAAAAAGACCATGAAATGGTGAAAAACCCGCACACTGATTTTAAATTAGCCATTATATTATTCAATATATTTCATTTTGCTTTAAAAACCTGTTCATTATTTTAAAACAGCATTTTAAAATATTCATTTTTAATTATGTGGAATATTATTATAATTCTACGTCTTTTTTCAGAACCTTGGATTTCAAAATCAATATTTTCCAAAGTAGCTTTGTTTTTATTTCATGTTGCTGTTTTTCACAATGGCGTATTTATTTCATGAAGAGCTTTTTCAGGGGCCTGTTTCAGAAAGGAGGTTCAACCAACTCTGAGGTTGAACTTGAACTCTGAGTTGGTCAATCGGGAGATTAACAACTTTGAGTTTTCAGTTTCAGAGAAGCTGATCCGAGTTAGATCAATCAACTCTGAGTGGACTGATTCGGAGGTGAGCGTGCGCACCGCGACTATAAGAAGCCATTATTAATGGAGCGCAGATATCACGAGTCACCATGGCAACCGTGAAAAAAAGAGGTCTGCGTATTTTTCGCCAGCTGAACTTGACGTGCTGCAGCAGAGTTACATTGAATATGAACACATATTCCGGAACAAAAGCAACACCGCTGCATCTGCAAAACAGAGACAGTTAGCGTGGAAAACATAGCTGCTCAAGTTAATGCGTAAGTTTGCATTTAAATCATTGTTATAAAATATTGGCTGTAATAACTTTTTAAATAGCGTAAGGAGTGAAATAAAAAATGGCGATATTTAGGTGTACTTTTGAAGTGTTATTCCTGGTGTAAATGCATGAAATGCTGCATAGTGTACAGAACCAATCTGGGGGAAAATGCATTTAACGTTGATAATGTTTAGAGGACTTTTTTGTTATCCTTCCCCTCTTGCAAACGTTGGTCAGTTTAATATTAATACATGCAATTGTGTTTTTAAAAGTGAACTTTTGTCTACTGTTGAACCTTTCGCTGCGCGAAGACTTCTCCTTTCTTTCTTTTCTCTCGTCTTTCCGACCGTGGTCAGAAGCGCAGGGGAGATTTCCTTCAGGGCCGAAGGGAATTCTCCTTCGGGGTTCACTTCCCGTTCGAAACCCTCAACGTCCAGAGCGGATTAAGAATGACTCCAAAACAGTTATTCTGGGAATGACACCTTCTCTTTATTTAACTAAGTGCTCCGTCCTCCGAACACACAATATATTCCACGCACCCCCCCCCCCCCCGCTCCCCCCCCCCATCTGCTCCTGCAATCGCCCTTCCCCTTGTCTCTCGTGGATTGCACCCCGCTCAGCACACACACACGCTGCAACACTACCCTTGTATTGATCAAGTGGTATAGGTCTATATGGGATTAAGAAAGTAAGCAGTGCTAGCAAATTGTGTTTCCAAAAAGTAATTGTTACATTAATCTAATTCAATGTCCCTGATTTCATTTTCATGTAGATGCAATCCTGCATGAATTAAAAGAACATGGCAGCAGCTAAAAATGAAGTATAAAAAAATAATTCAATCAGGTCAAATTTGAGCATGTCATGGATGTAGGCTTTGTTGACAATATTTGACATATGAAACATCTACATAGCAATACATATCTAATGTTGTTTTCATTGTAAATATGTAATTGACTGCAACGAAAAACGGTAAAGCTCAAACAAAAACGTATGGGGAAATGACAAAAAAACGAGTCATCTCAAAATCCTCGTACGACGTAAATGTAATTCTCTACGAATTAATGCAGCCTCCTCATCTATTGGGTCCTCCAAAAAAGGACAAGCCATTCTTGTCACTTGTCTCTGTGTGACGGACATTTGGGCAATGAAGGTTAAAGCGAAAAATACCGCTTCGTCTTTAAAAAGGGGAGGGGACCGGCAGAAACTTCGAGTTTGGAGAATAAAACCTGCTCCCGACCAGGTTAGGTTCACAGCATAAGTAACCATGGATACTGACTCCGAGTAAAAGTTACCTCTCTTTCAGAAACGGGTTTGACTTACTCTGCTTTCTCTGGTTTAACAAACCTCCCATTCTGAAACGGCAAACCCAGGGTTTCCCTGATTTCGGGGTTAATGCACTCAGAGTTTACACTTAACCTTTCTGAAACAGGCCCCAGGAGAATGGGTCTATCTGTCAATAAAACCAGACAAGGCGGAGACACTTTTGTGATTGGCTATTCCTTTACTCAGACATGAGCAGCAGCACCCTGACTACATCGATCGAAGATGCTTCAGTGAACGTGACGGCGCGATGCCCACTCCTCAACACTAGGGGGAGTATGCACCTCAACACATCCACAGTGTTACCAGAAATTGGGCAGTTTTGGTTCTAAATTTGCGGATAAAAGTGGCTTTGGGCGAGTGTGCATAATTCAGGTGAATTTGTGGTCGGTTCTGCAATTTTCATCTTCTCATGAACATCTAGTAGTGGCCTAAGTTAGGCTGAGTGGCTGTTGGACTTTCACAAAACTTCTGTGAACTGGAGTTCAATAAACGCACCATGCCGCGTGTGGGAGGAGCTAGCAGCTAATGCTTTTGCCTGATAGCCACATGGAGCGATTGCCTGTGTTTATCTCACTTACAATGCATGGATGCACAATGCACATGGAGAATGTTAAGAGATCAGGTTTATTTATTTGGAATAGTTCCACAACAATGTTTCCATGTTTGAGTTCATGAGATCATCCCAGAGAGTCTTCAGCTCCTGCAGTCAAACTTATAAATCAGAGCGCCCAGCGCAAAAAGTGTGTGTGTGTGTGTGTTAGCGCAAGTTAAGGGTCTGTTGTTCAGTTCGCCGGAAAAGTAATAATAAAAAAGTATATCCAAAGTATAGAGACTGATTCTTTTAATAACCAGCTCTGAGAGGTCTGAACGGGGAAGTGATCCCAAATCAAACCCCGGATCTCCGCTGCGTTTTACAACCAGAAAGAGAAACTTTTGCAGGAAAGGTTCAACATTTTCCCCAAGAGGGGAAAAAAAAGCAGAGGACCTGATTTAAAATCACTGTCTCAATGAAAATAAAACAATATCACAAGGTTCAGGAGGCCCGAGCGGGCTTGTTCCCCTATCCACTGCTGTCTGGTCCGACTGTGTGTCGGTCCGCCAGCGCGCCTCCTGCGAGCCGACATAAGGCACGATGACGTCAGACTGGATCTGTGAGCTCAGACAGCAGAGCTGTTAGCTGCAGAGCAAAGGAGAGCTGTCTGAGTGAATTGCGTAAGATTCAAGAGTGTTTCACGGGGAATTCGAGACGTGGACGACCGGAGCTCCTTTGGTCCACACAAACCCTCAAACTACAAAAACAGAGTGGTCCATGTTTGCATCTTCTGCAGCAGACAGATTGTTTGTCTATATTTGATCTCTAATGTCAGCAAAGCCGCGCGGATATCGCTGAAATATATCATCTCTCGGACTGGCACACCGCTGAGCGGGTATCCAGGAATATGAGTCGATTTCCATGGATGAGCCAATGAGCGTTTAGATCCCGCCCACTTTCACTGATTGACAGATAGACCCATTCTGCTGAAAAAGCTGTTCATAAAATAAATACGCCATTGTGAAAAACAGCAACATGAAATAAAAACAAAGCTACTTTGGAAAATATTGATTTTGAAATCTAAGGTTCTGAAAAAAGACAGAATTATAATAATATTCCACATGATTAAAAATGAATATTTTAAAATGCTGTTTTAAAATAATAAACAGGTTTTTAAAGCAAAATGAAATATATTGAATAATATAATTGCTAATTTAAAATCTGTGTGCAGGTTTTTCACCTTTTCATGATCTTTTTATATATTTATGAGAGATTTATTGGTTGATTGTGTATTTGCATGAGGTCACATTTATTTATTTAATCAAATATTTATTTATTAAGTTATGAACAGTATATGACTCCATAGATTAGAAATCTTATTGAGTATATATTTTTATTTTGCAATTATGTACTGATTATCAAAAAACTAAAATGCTAATGCAATGACACTCCTTGTCCCTCATGCTACACCTCCTCTTCGCTCTTAGGTGGTGCAGGTCCAGTGAGTGAATTGTGATCATCTCTCTGCTGCTTATTGTTGTACTTAAACAGGAAATTATCAAATTGGTCATGTTCCCTTCTATTTGAGCCTCCTTTGATAGTTGTTGACAGAAGATACAGCTTATCTTTTTGTTTTTTACTGACTGTTAATATTTTCTTCCGTTTTTTTATTTTCAGTTGACTCTTAGCCCAGGGCCACAGTAGTTGTGGCTTCCTCACAGGATGTTTGATTGGAAAAGTGCTACTTTACAGTTTTCTCTCACAGGACAGAAAGCATATAAAAAAGAAAAAGTTCACTAGAGACATTTCCAGAAGCATGAAACTCTCTAGAGAGACCAAACCGTCCAAGATTTGAAACCTTGATAAGAGTCCCTAAATGAGGGGAAAAGGCTCAGGGAGAGAGCATTTTTTCCTAAGACTGTTTGCCATCCAACATCCCAACACACAAGACCTGTTAGTTATCAACAAAAAAATGAATAAATAAACAACAAAAACCTTGCTCTGCTGCCATAACATGAGATAAAGGACAGAGTTTCAAGGATACAAACAGGAAAGTCTAATTAATCTCACATGTTGTGGAAAAAACTGTACTTGATCTATTCTGTTGGCTACAACTTCTATGCATGGGAAGAACTTATTTGAATTCATATGAAAAAGTTTAATGTCTTCATATTTAAGACTTATCGTATTGGGACCTGCTCAACTCGTACAGAGGTTGTAGAAAAATCTTAAAAATTCAATGAAAATCTTGTTTTTGCTGTTTTTAGCATGTTCTTGTGGCATTTTTCTGAATATATATATTTATATATGGGAATTTTAGATTAAATTGCGTTTCTGAGTTTTTCTTTATTCAAATCTTTGTGATTCCAGAGCAGACGAAAAAATGTTGTTGGCAAAAGAGCATGTTAGTAATGTAGAAAACATGATGGGTTGTCCACAAACTCCCTGCTCCACTTCATTCTGATGTGTCCGCTTCTGGACGACTAGATCTACATATGTCTGTATTTTCCTTGTCTGAGCTGGTATCTGGCTCAAAAATGGACAGCTGGATAGCTCTAAAATTGCTCAACATTTTTGTTGAACCGGTAATGTTATTTGGGGGGGGGGGGGGGGGGGGGCTGCAAGCTACCAGTAGAGAGCGTAAAGACCGAGCTCTCTGGAAGGAGAAGGGGGAGTGCTCTGCATCAACGGTACCGCCCACAATTAAATGTGAATTTCTAATGAACTACTGCTGTTCTGCAGAAACTATGTCCCTGAACAGTGTTTCCTAACTCTGGTCCTTTGTCCTGAATGCTTTCCATGTACCCTGCTCGAGCACACGTGCTTAAGCTCCTCATCAAACTCAACAGAAGCCTGATAATGGCAGCTATCAAACATGCAGGTGTGTTTGAGGAAGGCACGATTAAAAAAAATCCTACTCTGCTCAAACAGTGGTTCTGGAGGATCACGGTTGAAACACCCTGTCCTAGAAAAAGAGTTTATTTTTTTGGTCTAACAATGGGACAAACATAACTAAAAGACCACTGGGAATGTTTTAAAAATAGATTAAAAGATGATTGGACTGGGTCTTTAAAGTTGTGCCTCTGTTTTAGTAAAACTGGCCACACTCTCAGAGCAGAGGAAATGTTTTGTTTTGCATCTTCTAGATTTTGAAACGGCCCACATTCCAACCAAAAAGACTTCATTTTGAAAATCTTTTGTGTCAACAACGCTTCCTATATAAAATAATGTGATGTGAGACGTTTGTACGAGTGAAACGGAAGAAAAGAACCTCAGAACTCAACTAAAGGGGGAAAAAAAGCCTTCCTACGCGAGTGGAAAGGAAGTGAACAGAGAAGTGTTTGGTGTGTTCACATCTGAATGACCTAGATAGCAGAAATTATGCTGGAGACAAATGAGAAGCACAAATAAAAAGCTGTCAGGAATTTAGAACAAGTTACTTCAGTTTGATGCAACAAAAGCATGTATGGCATGTAGTCTTACATTTGAGATTTAGAACATTTTTTTTCCTACAGTGTTTTTTGTTGAGCATAAGATTAACTCCTTAAGAGTTGGAGAACTTCAAGACAAATGTCTTCTCATTTTAATGTCATTTGTTTCCTAATTAGCCTGTTGTTAACATTTTTCATGGTTGTACTAAATTTGAATCTAATTGTTTTTTGTTAAAAACAACCAAGTAAGAAAAAAGGTTTTTTACATATGGAAATGATGCAAATCTTGTTGTCATTACGGTCTGTGGCATTCTGGTTGTTTGAGGCCAGATGTCTGCCACCTTTAGCATTAGAAATTGCAATTTGGGTCTTTTTCTTACTGTAAAAACCCATCAATAGCCATGAAATCCCACTTCATCTGTATTTATGTTTTTGTGGCAATATCTCATTCTTTTTTTTCACATAGGGCCATTTTCCCTTATTTTTCTTTGCTTTTTCTAAATTTTTCTGTCCAACAACTGAGCGAACAGAGGAGAGCTGAAAACCTTTTGTGTTGGACAGGTTTTTTTATTACAAGAAGAGGTTCTGTATTTTTGTGTAACCAGGGTGTACATTTGTATAAACCCCTGTTTGTTTTTACTATTTTTTATTTTATGTTTTAAGTACCTGTGTGTGTGTGTGTGTGTGTGTGCGTGTGTGTGTGTGCGCGTGTGTGCGTGTGTGCGCGTGTGCGCGTGCGTGCGCGCGTGCGCGCGTGTGTGCGCGTGTGCGGGTGGGTGTGTATATATATATATATATATATATATATCCAATTAGTTACGAGCCCATGAAATGAAAGGATTGTGTTTAAAAAATGCTTTAGTTTTTCCCTTTTTTATGCAATCTTTTTGTTCAACCCATGGAATAAAAGCTGAAAGTCTGCACTTCAATGGCATCTGAGTTGTTTTATTTAAAATTCACTGTGGTAATGTACAGAAACTAAATTAGAAAGAACGTCTGTCCAAATATTTATGGTCCTGACTGTATATATATATTTTATTTTGATTAAAGGGGAGGGAGAGGGGGAAAGTGCGTGTGTGTGTGTGGTGGTGGTGGGGGGGGGGGCAGTGAGGGGATACAAGTGCAGAGTTGCTCATTTGAATACGTTAGGATTTTAAGCTGTGAAACATTTATGCTAAATCTGCTGAAAAGAAAAATATATTGCATCCAAAATGATATTATGACACTAAGATAAGCAGAACATATCTGTCCATCAATACACTGTGGATTAGGAGGAGGGATAAAGAAGACAGGGAGCAGTGTGACTGTGCACGTGCCTGTAGGGGTGGAGCTACATGCACGCTGCCGAAGTGTGTCATGTGATCATAAGCAGAACTAGAGCCCGGGCGGGGGGGGGGACCGCCCATCCACCCAGCCAGGTGCAGAGGAGGTCCCCCACAGGGGCCCCTCCAGGACCTGGAGGCATAGGCGAGCCCGGCGTCAGGACCCCTGGGCCACAGGACAGGCCACTGGGTGCTGGACACCGGGACGCGGGCCAAGGATGAAGCCAGGACCCAGAGGGCCCAGGAGCCGCCTACCACCCCTCTGGAGCCTCGTCACAGCAGGCCAATAAGATCACAACGTAACCACAGCTCCACCCCTACCTCCCCACACTACACTACCCTCTACAGCTCCCTCACCGAACACGTTCCTCAACCCCTCCTCCCGTATCCCCCCCGATGCCCTCCCCACTCTGCAAGAGAGAGGGTGAGCCCCAGCGGGTCCTGGCGAGGTAGCCTCCAGGCCTGTCCCCTCTCATGCACTCTCTCACACACACACACTTTCTTCTGGTTGCCCCTCGTTGCCACACAGTAACCCCCTCGAGCCCAGAGACCCCCCAGCACCGCACGCCCGGCCACCGCTTCGGCCAACAGGCCGCCCTGAGAGGACGAGGCGGGTGAAGGCGTGTGAAGACCGATCCCACCTGTTTATTGTGGTGTGGTAGTGCGCGTGTGTGCTGCAGGTAAAATGGGAGGTCTCCAGTGGGGGGGCGGGCCCCAACGCTGCCAAGCAGCAGAGCCCCCCCACCCCAGGGTCCTTCTGTGTGTGGTGCCAACAAGCCTACACTTATTCAGGCTGTGTCAGATTGTCTCAGTAAGCTGTCAAAATCAAGCCTCTCTGACCCTTTTACCTGTTACATGTTTGTTATGACCCCTGTTGTGATCATTGGACCTGGATTTGGAAGATGATTCAGGAAGAGACTGATGACTGCGTGCCACCGTTTACTTCCTACTTCCTGGATTCACCTCTGTCAATTCTCCCCTACATTTACTGCTGCACCTACTAAAGTTGCCTATTCTTTGCTGTCCAAAGTTTAACTGAGTATTTAGATATAGTGCTGTTCTATGTAAAGAAATGAAAAGTATCCCTTTGCATTTATTTATCAAATAGTTAATTTCTTTTTAATGTAATAAGGTTTCAAAGAATGCAAGCCATTTTTTTTTATTTGGCCACCACACATTTTCACCCGACCAGACCTGATCAACTTAAAAAAAAAAAAAAAAGTTTGGAGACCTCTGATTTAGTGTAAAGTCTGCATCAGTACTAAACAACATAGCCCTTTTTTATTCAAATTAGAACCCTTTTTCCCAGACAGTCACAATGGAAGTAAAAGTAAATGGAACAGTAAAAGAGCAGTAGGTGGCTCTACTCTGCAGACTCAAGTTGCAGATCCTAAAATTGAACCAAACTTTATTACAAAATGGATCAACAGAGAAACATGATGCAAACCACAGCAATGTTTGAATTTTTACATTGGGCGTCTCTGATTAACCACGTCAGTTCAGACCACAAAAACAAACAAACTGTGACCTTAAATTGGCAACTTGTTTGCCGCTAAAATGCTCCTTAAATCTGTAGTCTATTAGAAAGATTAGAGAAGCTCAAGATTTCCTTTTATATTGATTACAAAATTTCTCCCCCCCGCACCCCCCCCCCCCATCATCATTGTGGTTTGGCTTTAAATGCCTGGTTATGAAACAATTGCAGTTTGACTGCATTGAGTTTGATCGTCTGGTTTTTGACAGATCGTGACAATCTGCATTCATGCTGTGATGACATTTCATCATTTGCACTTCCTTCCCCATCTGAAGAAATTCTACTTTCACAAAAAACAAAGTTGAGTTTTCGCTTGAGAAAGATCCTCAGACCAAACTTTAGGAACATAATTTAGATAAAAACAAAAAACTTCCTTTCTTTGAGCATGCTCATTTGGTTTTGCTTAAGGGTTATTTGTTCCTGATATTTAAATTAATGAGTTTACATCTGAGGCAAGACTCCCTGGAAAATGATTTTTTAAACTATTGTTTTCTTCAACTTTAACACATTAAGCTCACTAAAACTGATTTAAAAACACACAAAGAAACACAGTCTATAAACTACATCAAACAAAATCAAAATCTAGATAACATAGTAAATCAACTTCATTAAAGTTATGAAAAACAACAAATAATTGTTGTAACAGTTTTTCTCCTCAAAAAAAGAAAAACAGACCTATGTGTTGCCCACAAATAGATGAAAGCCCTTTCAAGCGCAAGATATTTAATTTCCACGCCTAAAGTTCTCTTTTAAGTGTATTTAGATCATAGAATTACAGGTAGAGCGAGACTTCCTCTTCTCTTTTTTCAGTCAGAGTTTCTGATGTTGAGCGGAAACTGGAGCAATTGTGAACAAACACACGAGTGCGATAAGTAAAAGTACACTAGATCATAAGTGTCAAACTCCAGGCATCCTGCTGGTTTAAAAAAAACAAAAATCCTGTCTTAAATGCAGATGATTACCTGGACCAGGTGTGTTTAGCCAATAAGAAACTGCAACTGCGGGTTTGCTGGAACATGCAGGACATTACCCATCGAGGTCTGTAGTTCAACACTTGTGCGCTAGATCGTCCCAAAATTTAACACACTGGTAAAATAATGTCAGCCACATGAAAGGAATATGGTAAAAGCTAAATAAAGCAGTCCAAAGACGAGAAGCTAAATTAATGATTGTGGGTCTTGGACAATTGATTGTCATCATACATGGGCACAATTTTGGTTGCTTTTTTTTTAATTTAATATAAGTGTACAGGGAAAACATGTTATTGTTGTCAAATGTGAGCACAGAGCTGCATTTGGACATTTTTGTCTCATTTTATTAGTTGTGTCTCACAATAGTGACACTAACTTAACCCTTGTGCTATCTTAGATGACCCCACCCTTACATTGACGTGTTCTCCTTACCATGACAAAGGTGGATAAAGGTGGAAAGATTTCATGTATTCCATGGACACCAGTGAAGATCACAAATCATTGAAGAAAAAAGGTTCAGAGCACTGTCTAGTGGGTCTAAATGACCCAACTCCCAACGTTAAAGTACTTAGCACAAGGGTTACATAGGCAGCAGCTGATAATTACATAAATGTTGTGATTAAGGCAGAATTTTAATTATAAACAAACGCTAAACCTGAAAGAAAGTTTGAACAGTGGATTTAATTTGATTTGTTTTTGAAGGTTTGATTCTAAATAAATTAACATCCTTCTTTCTAAATTGTACATTATTGTGATCAATTTATGATCAAAATATTTTCTTTTTTGGAGCAGCTGTAAGAAGGGGCAAATAGGCAATTTTAAGGCCTGGATTTCACAAAAGGAGCAAATTGAGTTCTATTTTGATCATGAGGGCGACTCACAATGGATATACAGTCTTGTGACCGGAGCTCTGTCGCTTTTTTTAATCTATGATTCAGACAAATGATTTCAAATGTGATATCTGTTGCAAGTCTCAAAACAGTGGTATTTTGGTAAAATATTTAAGAATGCTGGTGAGAACTTTAAGAAAATTAGGTTACTAGAAAGTTTATTTATGCCAAGGTTGTAATTGGCATATCCTTAATTGTAGACAGAGTGAAGGAAATGGGTTATCTCAAACTAAAAACCAGAATTGGACTGTCACACAACGTCAAGACCTGCAAGAAAAAAAAGACAATGCTGCAACATTTTGGGGCTCAGTCCTTCATTAGGACAGCCAGACCAAACAAAACACAATCATGCAAAAAAAGTCAAAAACCTTTCCTTCTTGTCTGTAATCTCAGACCTGTGTTTCTTCCTGGCTGATTTGATGTTAAATGCATCAAATTCAAAAGCTACCATGTCCCGCATCATTGCAAACAATTCCATATATTGGATTATGAATGCATACTGGAGCAACAAATATCCCTTAACATCAGTTTAAGAGAAAGTGTGTTGTCCCAACAACTGTTGGGCGAAGACAGGTCACCAGTCTGTTGCAGGGCCATAGTAAATAATAAATAAACAAACAATAACTGCGTTCAGTGCTCCAATTGGTCCAGTCATTAAAAAGAGTGATTGATTGAGTGATTGATTGAAACCATAGACTGGAAAAAAATGGACAAATCGAGTTGTGACATGACCCATAGAAAATGCCTTACCTGTGGCTCTCACGAAATAAGACAAAATCTATCATCATTGCTTCCTGCTGCGGGCGCCGCCATGCAGAATCCAGTCGACAGTGATTGGTCCGAGTCACCTTGACACATTGTATCTATAGCAATGGCGACAGTAATTGCCATAGATATGATGACTCGGAGCGACTCGGAACAATCACTGTCGACTGGTTTCAACATGGCGATGTTGAGCTGTCCACTGTTTTCATGGTCAATGATTGAAATGAGCGATTCATTTTAATGTTTTAGCATAGCTAGAACATCAATGTGCCAGAATTATGCTAAGTGACATATGTTGCTCTAAGGCAGTTAAAAATAAAAGAAACATAGTGGGGCTGCAAAAGTAACAACCCTGTAAAAAAAAAAAAAAAAAAAAAGGGTGAATTGTTCTCACGTCATAAGTCATAAGTAACTTGTAAGATAATATTTGAGTTGAACTTGTTGCACACTCTGACTATGATTTTAAAATAAATTCTGGGTTACTTGTCTGACAAAGTCACTTTTTAAAAGTAAATCTAACATTTGTGTTATGGGTTGGATGAAGTCCCTCGAAACACAGAGTGACTGGTCTCCTGCTGCGTCCGTCCATCTCAACCATCCGGTGACGCAACATGACCGTGAGGCACCGCCCTTCAGCGGCGCAGCCTCGCTTTCTCCCCGCTCAGTACGTGCAGCTGAGCCTCCTCAACCACCTGACGGTCCCTTTCATCCCCAGGTAAGAAGAATTCAGCTCCTCAATTTAAAACAGCTTCATACATTTATGACTCGGTCTTCAAGGAAACACTCCAGGAAGTTTGCGCCGACCTCGCGCGAGGGGAGTCCGCGCGCGCACCAAACGGGAAATGCATCTTTTATAAATAAAGTCTATGTTCGATATTGAAATCAACGATAAATTAGCAGCTTAATTAAAAATCATTTCAGCACAAGTTTTATTTATTTAGTTAGTTATACGTGATGTAGTACAAATGTTTACGTTGTGGTGGATCCTTTTAACCCTGGAGAAATGTTTGTGAAACATTTTGTTTCGCCCACTGTTTTTTTTAATGATTATTATTAAAGGAGAATTTGAACTTGTGATAGGTTTAATATATTTGAACATAATGTTTTTATAACAAAAACAGAGCCAACAAGTAAGGACGACAACGTTTTACTACAAGAAAAATAAATGAAAATTGGAAAAAAAATATTAGTTTGGCAAGAAAAACATTTTATTTGTATCTTAAAAAGACATGCCTTAAAGAAAAACTGATAAATATTTGGAGGGTTTCCACCGTAGTAATCTACCACATGTATGTGGGTGCAGCACATAAGAGGTGTGTGGCTGGAAATGACTTTCAGTTTCCATTCTTTAGAAATGTCATTGTAACAGCAAATTGTCACCAGTTTGTCTCTACTTATACTAAATTAATAAAAAAAATCTGGCGGAAAATTGTGAAACGTAATATACTCTTTTATTTTTATTTCCTTTTTACAAACCCTACCAAAGTAAGAATTACTCGATGGAACTGAAATATGATCAAAACAGAACAAAAATCTGAGCCTCCAGGTTTCATTTGTGCTTTATCTGCCTGATTAAGCTAAAAACCATAGTTTATACTAATAATACTCATCTTTTTATTTAGCAAGTGATGGGTTTCTTTTTGAAAAGCATTTTAAATGGTATGGGATTCATTGACCAAACTTAACCTGCATCTTTGCTTTTTTAAAATAAAAAGAATTTTCTAAAATACTTAGATACCATATGGTAGCAACAGAAGTGTAAATGCAACACTTAAAGAGTTGATTTTGACTCTGAGCCAGATACCATACAGTTCTTATCTATACAGTGTTAAAGTGCTACCGAACATAGTGTTGAATTTTCAGAGTTAACATAACTCTTTTGGGTGTTAATAATTGACACTATTTGTACAACTTTAAGACTAAAATGATCCCCTCAGAGTCATTTTTATTCTGCTTATTTTAACTCTGAACACTAAAGGAAACGCTTGGAAAATGGCAGTGGGGCTTTACGCTTCCTGTTATAATAACTTTGAAAGAGTCAGATCAGTTTGACTACGAAGATATGACGCTGGGGAATTTGTAGATGGAACGCAAAAAGTGTGGTTTTATAGGATAGCATGGTTTTGTCCTAAGAACTTACCGTGTCTCTGACAGTTCTATCTGCAATCGGTGGAGGGAACATTAGAGAAAAAGTCTCTTTTCAAATCAGGGAGGCATTTGCACAATGGTTCAGATAGGAGTCTTATCAGTCGGTATAGCAGAGCACAGCTTTACATCTGACTCATTAGTGGGAGGGTCTAAACAGAGAGATATGCAGAGCTTTACCAGAAGGCTTTGAGTTTGGACACCTTTCTCTCTAGCCTGTTTATTCACTTCTGTGTGGCTGTGAGAGTTTGCAAACCGCGAGCACTCTTCTCTTTTCACACAAATAAAGAGTAACATTTGAATTCTTTGTTTCAAAGAAAAGAACAAAAATCTATTATAATCAGTCCTTTAAGAGTCTAATGTTACTCTTTCTTCAAAGTTTACTCATTCTTTTATATATGTTTTTCACTTCATTAAATCTTTAATTCTCTTCAGACTCTGGTCATTTTTAACAATTCTACAGATTTAACAATACAGCTGCAGCTCAGAAAAAAAGGAAATGACACTGATTGTGGTCTAATGTGTCTAATCTTGGAGCAAACATTTGAGAGCCACTTTCTTTTTGAATTTGGGAAATAAAAGTGTAAAGCACTATTCAGCTTTTTTAAAGGATACATTCCGTTAAAGACAGGAAGTAAGCAGGTATGTGTTGGTGCGTCTGTTTGGTGTGGATTGTGCAGCATCAGTGATGTATTAATTGAAAGATAAATCATTAACTCTGTGACTGCGCCCAGAAACTGACAAAGGTGTGTCCTTTGCCTTAGTCTGCTTCCATCCTCTTTATGTGAGGATTTTAACACGCATAAAACATATGAGTACGTCTTTAAACCCATCTTAAATGATGTTTTTTTTAAAACCTACTGAAATATGATCAGAAAATTGAAAAGAAATAAAGGAAAGTGAAATATTAAGAGCAGCTCTTGCTTCTTTGGAAACCCACTGACATTATTTACTCCAAGTTTTCAAGTTGAGGCAAAGATGTTAAATATCTTTAAAACAAAAAATCTATGTTAAAGAAGATGGTTCCCACTGGACCACAAGGAATTTGAGAAACTTGAGAAAACAACTCAGCAGAATTTTTTTTCTTTATTTTTTTTTCATGTGTTTCTCTGAAGATCAGTTTCTCTGAAGCTCTGAATGCTTGGGTGGGGGTTGTATCCCCAAAAGAATGAACTTTATTGCAACATTTTTTCCCACTTGTTGACTCTACATAGCTTTGACTGTGAGGGTGAAAGTTTTTTGTTTACAGATTTCTGTAAACCACTTTTATGGCACAAATGTCTATTTCTAAAACCTATGACAGACTATGAACTTTTATTTTGAGTATTTTTCCATCAAGAAAATTCCTTGTGGTCCAGTGGGAACCATCATCTTTAACATAGATTTTTTTTTAAAGATATTTAACATCTTTGCCTCAACTTGAAAACTTGGAGTTAATAATGTGAGTGGGTTTCCAAAGAAGCAAGAGCTGCTCTTAATATTTCACTTTTACTCTTGACTCTGTGTTCAGATTTGACTTTCCTTTATTTCTTTTCATTTACATAAAACAAAAAAAGGTCTTACACGAGTTCTTGTGCCTGTGAAATGAAAGGGAAATGAAATGAAAGGGAACCTTTTACACACTTAGAAGAAACTGTATCTAAGCATATCTGCAATATAGCACATAGCAGGGCCGCATCTAGCCAGCCCCTGTTGGGGGGACAGACAGAATAGCTGGTGAAGGCAAGTATACTGAGAGGTTGGGGTTTAAATCCTTCCAAGCCCCTGAAATGCATAAAAAACTATGCTAACTGTGCTGTGACTATTGTCTGCTGTGATCCACTCGACCTTTCTTCAAGGTTTTATGTAGGATGACATTCCTGACACCACCCTCTGCACTTACCTGCGCTTGGGACAAATGCAAAAATGGCTTATCCCCTGTTGAGGCTATATTTTTAATTGTATTTATTTTTGAGTGAGTGAGTGAGTGAGTGAGCGAGCAAGTGTTGGAGTAGGTGATTTTTAGTTACTTTTATTTATTTATTTTATGCCTGGCTCTCTGTTTATCAATCTGTTCTTTCTTTTATTTTTTAACATGTATGTATTTTTTTATTACATACTTTGTGTCACTTTTATTTATGAAGTTTATCCTTGGTTTAGTTTTTTCTTCTTCATTCTATGTATTTTTTGTCACTTTTTTATTTACTTATTTTGAAATCTATCTATCTTTTAGCTATGTATTCTTTTGAGTTTTTTTGTTTTGTATTTATTTTTTATGGTTTTGTCAATTTAGTTTATTTAGCTCTGAACACACAGCATGGCTCATATCAGTCATTACAGGATTCGCAGTCGTCTGTTTTTTTGTGCTAATCCCAAACAAAAACGCTCATATCCAAGCATCTTGTCATGGCCTTCTCATGAGCAAAAATAACTACATTTTGGTTTCTTTTATGTAGCACGGTGCTCGAAAGGGTGTATATGAACTCAAGACAAAGTAGAGAGAGTTTTCACATGATGCAGATGAGACACCAATCACACACACATACAAGATGGAGCTGAGGAAAGGCATTCTTATACCCATG
Organism: Oryzias latipes; assembly: GCF_053564925.1. NCBI lineage: Eukaryota > Metazoa > Chordata > Actinopteri > Beloniformes > Adrianichthyidae > Oryzias > Oryzias latipes. The sequence continues at coordinate 15,832,546 of NC_136240.1, forward strand.
TAGTAGGAAAGCATGGCTAACTAACAGGCCATCAACAACGATGGTGCACACACTGTACATCTTCGAAACAAGTGAGAATTGTGGCATCTTGAGCATGCTGAGGACTTTCCCCTTTCTGCACAGACTTTCCTTTTCTGCAGTGACTCAGTGATCCTCCCTGGAGCGTGAAGACATGTTAGTTAGTGCTGCTACTATATTAGCGCATGTAGCACCTGTCTGCTCTAAAGTTCAGTCCACCTGTGTGTGCGGAAACAACCCAGAGATTTTATTTTCAATGAAAAAGGTTCCTTGTGAGATCGTGTTTTGTTATATTTTTGATGAGGATCACTGTTTAATCTAAACAAATACAAGTATACCTTTTTGTTCACTTTTTAAAACGGTTTCACATGCTTACAGTTCCAAGTGCAATATTTTTTGGGGCATAAGCAGATTTTTGCATATAGTGGCCTGGGGTTCGACCTATATGGGATGGTTTTTTTTTTTGGTTTAAATAGCAACAACTATTCGAGGGCACTGTAGTTTTATCAGTATTTGCAAATGACTGCAATGCAAAAGAAGTCTGACGCCGGGCTGGGCGAAATTGTTCCAAGGTGACACAGAGGATGAAGAATTCAATGGATTCAGTGATTTAAAGTGATTTAAAAAATATATTAAAAAAAACAAACTTGTTGGTATGTTCTTTAGGCTATGGTTATCTGAATAATTGTTCATATGTAGCACAAATATACTAGTGCTACTATGCTAAATACAGCTGCGGTGGTAAAACATGCATATAGTCAGTCTATTATTTTCTATTCTGTCCTTGGTTCCGTATTTTGTTAAAATAAATTTATCCCAAAAGTGCAAGTTATAAATGATCTTTTTTTTAATTCTCAATTTTTTGGCTGCAGGAACCTATACTCCAGAGCGACTTATAGTTGGAAAAATGTGATAGTTAGTTATATACCAGGCTAATCAATGGAACCTCACTTAGTGAGGGTTGTCATCCATTCATAAATTAGTCTTGGTTTTGTGCGCTGTACCCTCAGAAGGACTTTAAAGGTGAGTTTAGTTACGCTAAGGTTAGAAACTGATACTTAAACCTCCTTAAAGATTCAGCAGTCCCTCTTCTGATGCTTCAGGAATTGACACCTGAAACACTCACTCTTGTGTTGCTGAACCCCTGTTCCACTGTGAAACATATCAGTGATGGTGTACCACCGATTGTGGCTGGATGGGATCAAATTCAAACTGCTACCAGTATAGATGGAGGTTTGGCGTTGTGTGTTTACAGCTTGTTTCAGCGTTCTTTAAAACAATGGAGCGTGAATAAACCCGGGACGGCCAAGTGAACATGAGAAAGAAAATCAGCAAAGCTGTGAATAAAGCAGCTGAAGTTTACTATTGTTTGTTCATCAGTTTATGTTGGTCATGAGGAGTAAGAGAATCAAGAAACATTAAACTGGAGACTTTGTGAATATGTTGATAATTTAGTGTTGAGCAAATGTGTAAAGTCAGGATTTTGTTGTGTATCAGTCACTATTAATGTTAATGAATAATTTTCAGTAATAACTTTCTCATGTGTCTTCAAATAAGGTTGAAAGTGGTCTATTTTCCTGACTTTTCCTGACTACCTCACATTCTTATTTTTGTTAAAATCACTTATTTTGGCCTAAATTTTATTCTGTAAAACCACATACCCACATCAGCTTTTTAAACCTTTTTTTCCTTCAGTTTTTTGTATCTTCTTAGCACCAATCAGTTTTGTTTTAAATATCCTTGCACGTTTGTAGCATCTCTTCAAGGTTAAGAGGATGCACATTATCTGCTCCTCCATTTAGAAAAAAGGTGGTTCAACATCAAGTGTCCTCATGGAAAAAAAGTGTAACATTATCCTGCACTGTTGGGCCACCATTCTTCTTTTCCTGTTCTGCAAGCCTGGTAGGAAAAAGGAGAATACACAATCTTCAGGGGTCTGCAACCTGAAGCTCTTGATCCTCATACGGCTCTTTCATCCTTTCATTCTTGCTCTTTAGCTCTGAAGAAAAATGCTAACAATTTACATAAATAATGTGGTTCAGTTGTCATAAATATTTAGATTTTTAACACGTCAGCAAAATGATGCACATATTGACGCATATGAAGCACATATTATTCTTGTGGACAACAGCGTTTAGTTGTGGTTCAGAGGCAAAGGATTGAAGGATATATATTTAACTGCTTTTACATGTTTAGATAAAAACATTCTACACCAAGGTTGTCATGTTTATATGCGATAGTAAAAGGAGAAAAGCAATGAAGGCATACCAGTCATATTAATAGAAAATGTCACGTTAGACTTGGCTTTCTTGGAGTTTTAGTTCTGTAAATCTATGGACTGTAAATCCTGTACATCTGCTACAGCAGATCTGTGTTGTATTTGACACGGAGTGTATTTTATTTTAAAAAGGAACTTGTTGCTAAGAAAATAAAATTTTTATCATAGAAAAATATATCACTTTATCTCTATATTTATTACTAACATCTAATTATTGCAAAGTTTTAAAAGCTACATTTTATAAACAAATGAATCAATGGTTAAAAAAAAACACCATAAAATGTATTTTTCTAAACGATGAGAAATTTGCTCTTGCTGGGTTTCAATTAGTAAGAAACTGGTTCAAATGGCTCTCTGGCTCTTTAAGCATTAAAGGCTGCTGACAGCTGATCTGGAACTTTTTGATCCAGAAGTGGTATGACCCAACTTACTAGCGTTTTTGGAGATATAGAGAAGTAAAACCAGATTGCCAGAATAAATATGATTTGTGAAGGTGGAAATAAAGTAGGTCTTTAAAAGGAAAGGTTAATGTTTGATGGAGAAACATTGTTAACACTCAGCAGCTTCCGACTTCTCCTTTTTTTTCCCCAACTATTTGCTTTGAACAGATAAATAAGTAACCAATTATGAATCAATTGCTTCAAATTGAACTGAAATACTCTGGACAATGTTGGGTTGAAAAGTGGAATTAGAAATTGAAGATCCTCATCATTCTTTAATAATGTAAATCTCACTAAAACATCTTGAGTCTAAAAACTTTTCTTTTGCCTTTCCGCAGTTTCCAGGATGAGAAGACACAAAACAAGAAACATCATTGTGGCAGCAGTCCTTGGTCTTTTGATCCTCCATTTATATAAATTCTCTAGTGATGATAAAATAGTACACCTCAACGTGAAGGAGATTCACAACCAAAGATTGCAGCTCACCAAAGAAAGCTCTTCTGTGTACTCGTGGTCAAACTGTCAACGAAACAACTCAGCGGCCAACATTACAGGTTTTGGGAGTCTTCCTCAAAACATCCGGGATTTTCTTTATTTTCAGCACTGCAGGCACTTCCCCATGCTGCTGGACCTGCCAGGAAAATGTGGAGGAGCGAATAAATCTGGAGAAGTCTTCCTGCTGTTGGTTATTAAAAGCTCCCCTAATAACTACGACCGCAGGGAGGTGCTCCGGAAAACCTGGGCTGAAGAGAGGCTGTCAAACGGCGTTTGGATTCGAAGGATTTTCATCTCGGGAACAACAGAAGCTGGTTTTGAGAAGGAAAGACTCAACAAACTGCTCCAGGTGGAGCAGCAGGAGTACAATGACATCCTCCAGTGGGACTTCAGCGACACATTTTACAACCTCACCTTAAAGCAGGTGCTCTTCCTCGAATGGATGGAGAGAAACTGTCCAAACGCTCACTTCCTGTTTAATGGCGATGACGACGTCTTTGCGCACACTGACAACATGGTGGTGTTTCTCCAAAGCCTCCATGACAACAACGGGAGTCGGCATCTTTTTACGGGTCATCTGATCCAAAATGTGGGACCCATCAGAGCAGTGGAGAGCAAGTATTACATTCCTGAACAGGTGCACAAGTCGGAGTCGTACCCACCGTACTGTGGTGGGGGAGGCTTCCTTCTGTCTGGCTACACAGCAAAGGTTATACACCAAATGTCCAAATCCATATCCTTCCTTCCTATCGATGATGTCTACATGGGGATGTGTTTGGCCAAAGCGGGTCTCCGTCCAGTCTCCCACATGGGTGTGAAAACGGCAGGACTGCACGTACCCTCTGACAAATTAGATCCGTACCATCCCTGTTTTTATAAAGAGATTCTGTTGGTACACAGATTCCTTCCAGCTCAGATGTATCTGATGTGGAACAGGATAAAGGATTCAAATCTGAGCTGTGGCCCCACTTAGAACATAGAAATCGGCACCAATAAAGCTCAGGGTTGCGGCACAAGCTACATCGAAGCTAAATGAGTCCAATGCTTTTGTTGGAAGCAGGAAGTGAATTATTTTTTTGGTGGGGAAAGATATTTTAAATATATTTGCTTCGCCATGGAAATATTTGTATAAGCAGACGAAGAACACTGTTGTATATAATGAAGTGAGACCTCACGGTTTGAAATGACTATGAAAGGGAATCCTCAAGGATGTTTTCTCTGTCACCAGCAACAAATCAATAATAAGCAAATAAGCCTCATTGCCTTTTTCTCAGTGGATGAAACCTGCCTTTTGGTCTGTTACTATACAGATGGTTTATCAAATCATGTTTTAGGGTGATGGAGTGACATAAGAGTTACTTTTTGCACCCTTGGCTTAAAAATAATCCAGAATGTTTCCTTTTATTGTGCCTATTCAGCGTACAGCTGTCTGTGTGAACAGGAGAATGCAAATGACTACATTTGGAAAGCATTTAGCAGTTCAAGTAATAATCTGTGGGCTTCTTTTGTATTTGGCCAAAAGGTAGAACGCTCTTCAGTCTGAGGCTTTTTGGAGACAGGTGTTCGGCAGCGTCATCTGAATTTATATGATGGAGTTAAAACGTCAAGTCCCCATTTTTCATATCACCCAAAAAGAAATAATTGACTAATTTAATGTTGCAAAGACTGACGAGAGCACACGTAACAGACCAGACTTTAACCCGCTGATTAATGTAAAAAGCACTGTGGAGCCTCTCGGGCGTGTTGCGCTGTTAACATTGTTGTCACAGCTCTTTTAGTGCTGGTTTCGTCACTATTGTTATTCAAGGAATTTATGAGGACTAACTTTAAGCAGTTTAAGCTGTGGTATATTTATGATTGTCCTGAAAGGTTCAGGATTATATTTTATTGTAAAGTAATTTATTCTCATATAGGTGCCAGCCCGAACTGCTAAACTCCCTAGCCCTCATAAACTCACTCATTAAATGGACATAGCTCGTTTTTTTTCTACAGCAAAGTTGCATTTTTTTATTAAAATGTTAAGTTGCTATGAAAAACTAAGATTAAAAATGTGTCATTTAAAAACTTAACATTTCTTTTTTTCAAATCATGATCTTGTTTATTTTTTTTGGTCACCTAAATGAATTTTGAAAGGGATCATGGACGTGTATTTTTTGTGAAGATACAGTTGTGTCTCTGTGAAAATGAAACTTTTTTGGAAATGTATGTTCTATAAAGCTTTCTTGTGTCCCGTCTCCAAATGCTGCTGGGAATCCCTTATGTGTTTTATCATAAACTGCATGCCCTCTTACATTGTTTATTCTATAAACAAGTTGCTCACAGACAGGTTCACACAGCTTTCGGCTCATCATGCAGTTCAAATATGAACCAGCTAGTTGATGAATAAAGCTTTGTTGACCCCGTAGGATGTGTTCAACCATTGACCTTTTTAATGCCCTCCTAGTTTGGTCACCATACTGGCACAAGTTTGCTGAAAAAAAGTTTAAACAGTTTGGGTGTGAATGACACTTTATGGTAGTTAAATTAGGGTTTATTATGATAAAATGTAAAAAAGGATTATTTTGCTCATACTTTTTTATGAGATTATGGATTAGACAGTACAGCCTGGGATATTTTTGCGGGTAAATTGAATTAAGAACAAACTTATTTTAAAGGTTTTGAATGGTAAAGGGAAAGGTCATGATAAACACTTTTTTCATGTATTTAATCTTTGTAAAATAAAGTGGACTGACACAGTATCTGCTTTAACATGTGCTTTCTGTGTTTGCATAGCAGAATCATTATTTACTTAGTTACAAATGAATTAGGCTGTATGCAAGATGTGCAAAAGCAACAACAAGCAAAGATGTGGTCACTGAAGCCAACAGTTTGAATGTTTATCACCAAGCTCTCAAACCACATTTATTTTTTTTAAATCGGAAATAAAGATATAATAAAGATTACGCCTTTTGATCTGGGAGATTTTACAACCACACTGCCTAAGAAGTGTCAGAAGGACACCTTTGTAAAAATGTATTCAGTTTTATTGTCAGATACAGAGACTACATCTGGACTAAGTGGAGACTGTGCTTTCCTTTTTTTTCAATTTTTTATTTATTTTTCTTTTTTTATCCCATCTGTCCACCTTATTGAAAATCTGCTAAACTCTAGAGATTTCAAAAAGTACTGCTTGGGACCTAAAAAAGAGCTTTCAGTGAGGTTGTGGTAGACACAGCATGACACTTAACCCTTGTGCTTTCTTAGATGACCCCGCCCTTACATTGACGTGTTCTCCCTACCATGACAAAGGTGGATAAAGGTGGAAAGATTTCATGTAATCCATGGACACCAGTGAAGATCACAAATCATTGAAGAAATAAGGTTCATCGCACTGTCTAGTGGATCTAGATGACCCAACTCCCAATGTTAAAATGCCTAGGATAGCACAAGGGTTTCAAACTTAAAGGTCAAGAATAAATTTAAAGAACTGTTATAGTCCTTAAAAGAAAATGGAAAGGCCACATTTTTTAAAGTAAATAACTAATTTAAGAAAATTCCTTTTTGATTAAATAGATTTATTTATAGATGAGCAATTTTTCAAAATTTAGATAATATCTGCAACAGAAGCTAAAAAAATGTATATGCTGTTAAAAAGAATATTATTAAATATTGCATAAATATCTGCATCAAGTGTCTTAAATGTGACAACATACTTAAATGTTATGGCATTAAATGCATCTAAATGTTACAAATAAACTCTGAAAAATTAAAGGCTTTTCTAATATTTAAGAATTTTCACACCTGTTGTTTTCCTTATGTGTCAATGAAAACAATTGAATCATATGATATTTTTCAGAAACTTCTTGCTTGTTGTCCTGGCCACTTTTCCGATAATGTTCAAGTCTTTTGGAATACTGGAATTGCTAGAAATTATTACTACAAACATTTTACTTAAATTTTTGTGTACTAAAGACATTAAAAGAAGGTTTCTAACAGCGTCAAAGTCACACAGTGGATCAAACCATTTTGATGTTTTTTCTATGGATTTGTGTCGCCCTCTTTAGGCAAAGGTTTGAAACTGCAATACTGCAACATCTCAGAAGATAACGCAAACAGATCAGCAGAAACGTAGCTATTTTGCTGAATTGTGGACTTTAGACGTACCAAAATGTTGTTAATTATTAGCAAAAACAATCCAGATAGTGTTTTATTTAAAAAAAAAAAAAGCTTTTCAAAAACAATAATAAAAAAGGCTATCATGTTCTTTGCGGCTGAGGAAATGTGGATTTTTTTTGTTGATTGATAAAACAAGACCACAAGAATCGATGTTTTAAAGGCAACCCACACCCTTCTACTTAATAAAAATATTTTATAGTGTCCATAAATTGAACAAACTCTATTCAAATAGGATTTAATTCCAATGTGACCACTGGATCTTGTTTTTTTGTTTTTTAATGTAAACGTTATTCTCTCTCTACACACACTGAGAATTTGTATTTTTCCATGTTTACTGTTTGTTTGTTTTTTTATGTTGGTTGCTTCGGTCAGCACTTCGGTTGTTATTGTTTGTGTGTTGCTTTATTTTGTTGAAAATTATTTTCACCTTAACAAGAAATACCTCATTGATGTTCAAACAACAATTTTTCTAGAAATTGTTTGTATCAGTCTGATCATTTTTTTACGTTTTGCCAGTCTCTGCTTCTTATGATTTTGCAATTTGAGTCATTTTGATCTTTAGTCACATTCATGTTTTTATGGCATTTTTAAGCTCATTCTGGTCATTCCAGTCTCTGCTTTGGCTAAACTGCATTTGTTTTTGGTTATTTTTGTTTTTTTATTCACTTTAAAGGTCTGCATTGCTATTTTGTCTCTTTTATAAGTCATTTGTATTTGTATTTCTTTTGCCACTGTATCAATTAATATATTTTATTTTCTACACTTGAAGACCATGAAGGGCAAACATACCAACAAATGAACAAACGTGTTTTCTCATGGGTTTATTGGGCTTGGGTCAAACAGTTCAGCCTCATGGGAGGTGACAAAAAAGTGTTTTGAAAAGGATAAAACAGGTTGATGTTAAAGGTGTGATCTGTGTTGAAGAGGCTCGTGGAGGTTATCTAAAGGTCAAACAAACACAGTCACCTGTTGAGACTGTTGACACTCTTAAAACAGCCAGCTGATGAGAACAAATCAGTAAAACCTACACTGATGTCCCCTCTGACATTAAACTCCTAATTTGGTGCTGATCCCATCGCGTCAGTCAGAACTGGGACATTTAGGTTTTTCTACTAAAGACCATATTTACAAACAGCATTATTTAGAGATTTTCTTTAATTTCCATGTTTTTAAAGATCAGGTTTGTTATACAACTGCAACATTTTATTGATTTTTGGTGCTTTTCTAATAATTTTATAAGGAAAACATTCATTTTGCCCCTTTTTGAAATGATGTTATGCTCATGTTGAATCTTGGTTTTTCTTTTTCTGCAGTACTTTTGTTACCTGCGGCAAAAACCTGCATTGCTCTGGAATTGCTAAAGCAAGAAGAAAGAAAGATCAATGTCAAGTGTGCTGCACTTGTTCTCTGTGTGAGCTGGCTTTACAGCCATTAAAATATCTCTGAGCCCCAGAAATAGAAAGATTTATGTAAGAACTGACACTTCTTTAAGCAAAACAAGAGAGTCAACCAACTAAAGCAGCTTTAAAGTTTTTATTTCTTTGTTTATTAGTTGGTTGCTTCATATGTTAAACACTGAGGTGCTGTCCAGCAGGAGAAGTGCTATAAATAAAATTCAAGTTTGGTCTTGAAATCAAAATTCAACTGTTTTATAGAGAAGAGGAGGACACTGGGAACAATATGTGTACAGAAATTGCTTTCACACTTGTTTATGTCACATTGATGAAGATGGGGAGAAGCAGCCAGCTGTTAGTAATTCAATCACTTTCTTTAATTGATAATAAGCAAGTGTGAGTTCATGAAGAAACAGATGCTGTCTGTACGCCAAACGACATGACATGAATCAAATCCCGCCAGAAAAAAAAATTATATGAAAAAGGACTTGTGTTGTAATTAACAAAAAACAGTGAGGTTCCAAAGAAAGGACTTTCTATTGGGACCATCTGTGACAATCATGAAGCCTTCCTTGAATACAAAAGAGGAAGAAATAAAGATGCAACACAAGTCTTACAGAAAAAGAAAACCTAATATGGTTTTTAAAAAAAATCAATCATTCAGATTTAGAGAGGAAAATGTTCAAGCCACTTTGTTCGGGTATTAATGGGGCACAGCATTCAAAACATTCATCCCTGATATTGTGGTGACCAAACTCTCTGACGTCAGACTCCACCCTCTCATCTGTTTCTAGAGCAAAGACCTTCTCATAGATCTACCACAGACAGTCCAGCTTGGACCCACGTTTCCTCCACCAGGACACTGATCACAGGATTCCCACAGGGATGAGCGCTAAGCCCACTCCTTACAGCCTTTACGCTGCTGACTGCAGACCAGCACACACCAGCAACACCATAAACAAGTTTGTGGACGACTCAACTGTAGTGAGGCTGAACACAAGGATGAGGTGTTCAAGTTGTCTCCATGGTGCCAGGCCAACAACCTCATTCTAAACACCTTCAGGAGACTTCAGGAGGTGAGGAGGTGACATCCCCCATCTCCACATACACAGAAAGTGTGTGGAGAGGGTCTATAACTTTGCTTTCTTGGGGACCAACATCTCACCAAGTTTTCTAACACCAAGACCATCCTAAAGAAAGCCCAACAGCACCTGCACTTCCTGAAGGGGCTCAGAAGGACCAACATCAACCATGAGCTGCTGAGGACCTTCCACCGCTCTGCCTATCCTGTCTTGCTGCATCCTGATGTGGTTTCCCCTTCACGCGGGAGCAGAACGCCAGAGGCTCCATAGAGTGGTGAGGTCAGCAGAGATAACTATTGGCCAGACCCTCCCTTCCCTCACCAATATCTACGCTGGCTCAGCAGAGTGACCAGCATTCCCAAAGACTGCACCCATCCAGCCCACCCATTGTTCAACCTATTGCCCTCCAGCAGACGCCACACTAGACTGAGAAAAAGTTCTTTCCCAACACTGTAACAGATTTCTGTAAACTGAGCAGTATTTTACTGCAATGTCAACAGTAGAATACTGTACAAAGGCTTTACAGTATTTCAATATAAACACCAATAAATTGTGAGAGTTTACTGTAAAAATCAAAGGATTATGGGAATTTCCCATGTCAGTACTATAATTTCTCACTTACTGTGAATCAGCAAACGTCAAGAAAAACACCCACAAGAATATAACCAATCACAAACAAGTGTCATTACTTTTTCATACCTACTTGGACTAAGTTTAACTAGCTATTATGAACAAGAGCAATGACTGTTTATTGTAAGCAAGTTCCAAACATTGTTTACATGTGGTGTCACTCACAGTAAAAAAATCTATCCCCCGATACCACTTTTTAATTTTTTTTATTACATCACCGTGTTTTGGATCCAATATAATTCTCTTTGGAAAGTTATTTTTTGTTTGTTTTCTTTTTTTTAATGAAATAACCCAATGGATAGTTTTATTTGAACTACAACTCATCTATTTGTGGACTGAACATCAGGCTCACCTGCTGTCCATTATTTAAAACACTCTAAAGACAGTTTCCCATACAAATTAGAGCATACACTATAACTGTGAATTTTTCAGTATTTTGTCTGCAGCTGTTTCACCAGAAAGCTAGTGTTTCCTTACAGTTTACGGTAAAATGACTACAATGAGGTACTGTGGATTATTTTGAGGTGCCTTACAGTATTCTGCATACATCAGTTTATATCCATTTCTCTTTTTACATCTAATGGTTCAATTTCTTATTATTACTGTTATAACCATCAAAATGTAAGAGATATTATTTCCTGTTTTTATTAATTGTATTTTTTGCTCCTTTTTTCTTTGTATTTAGACACTGCATTTTTGCACAGTGAATTCCTTTCATTTTGCACACAGATGTCTTTTTGTTTCCTTTGTTTCATTCCCAGTCTTGAGTTTCTCTACTTTTATTACAATTTACTATTGCCATGACAATGAAACTGATTCTGATTCTTATTTTGAAAATTGCTGCATTAAATTAAACCACAGAAAAAGATGTTTTGATCCAACAATCTTTGGGATTTTTTCAAACTTACAGATAAAGTACTTGTTTTACCTTTTTTTTTCCTCTACATCAAACTTGAGCATCCTTCTCTTTTTCAAAGATTTAAATAAAACCTTAGTTGCAGATGCACCATCTCTAGCTGAATGCACTCCAGAGTGCACGTACCAAACACAAATGACTTGTTCAGCAGTGAGCTCTCGGGGGATCAACATGATGTGAACAAATTGAAACCAATTTTTTAGCAAATGGATTTGGATTTTCCACACTGTCACCCTGAGAACCTCAAAGGAAATTGTGTCCTTCAGACGCTCATTTTCTTTTATATGAAGAGTAACACACAAACCTTCCAAAAAATAAAAATAAAATTCAATACATAAATAAAAAGGAAAATGAGGGTCTACAAAACTTTCAGGCGTTATGAGCTTCAATTGAGGAAAATTTTGTAATTAGATTTTTTCCCATCGAACAGTAGCTTCATAAAATATTTTGTAAGTATTTTTAAAAAAAAAAAACTAGCTTAACACCTTTTTTTCCATCTCTGCAGCGTTTTCAAATTCCTCATAAAATGGGATTTACTTTATTGTTTACCTCTAAAGCACTTTCATGATAGAACATTGGCTGCAATGAGTGGACTTTCTCCCTAATTTTGTGCTGTCATGCTGTTTCATAATTAGCTCAAGATCTGTGAGATGGGCTATTAATGGAACACTTTGGGGGGAAATTGCTTCTTTTTCAAGCAGCTGTCAAAATTTAGACTTTTTTCTTGTCAGTCTACTAACCTACAAACTTCACTGAACCTACAAACATCACCAAACCTTTCTGGACAGACTAACATTTTGTTTCAGGCCTCCAACCTTAAAAACAAAAGTATATGTTTTTTAAAAAACCTAAAGCATCCTGTGTTTAAATGTAGTTTTTCCTTTGTGTGTCTCTGTCCTACCCAAACATTACATTTAAAGTTTTAAGTGAATAACTTAAAAATGACTTTTACTGCTCTGCTACTGAAACGGCTAAATGAAAAGAGTTACCATTTAGCAAATTCATTTTCAAATCCACTTTGAAAATACAGCAAACAAAAGGAAACAATAAATTACTATTTAAAGTTCATTAATTGCAAAAGAAAATCTGTATGCCTTTATTCCTATTTTTGATTTATTTATTCTTTTGGATGTGTTTGAAATTCTTGACCAGTAATTTACTATTTGATCCTGGCATTTTTTGCTGTAAATGATTATCATTTTCCTTACATTATTTGAGACAAGATCCAATTGTAGGTTTGCTTTGACAGATTTTTACATCAATGGTCAAGAAAGGGATCATTTTAACATAACAAAAAAAAGCTGGATAATAGAAAAAATAACATAATAAAGAAATAAGGCCTCATAAAGAATAAATGGGAGCTGAACTTACAGAATTAGGGTATTTGGTTTTGTTGAAAATACGCACACGGAATGTTGTAGTTTTGACAGCACAGAAATGCTTTTTCAATATTTGCATCTCACAAGCGTTGGAGGCTTCGGCTCATGGAGACTCAGATATCAGATGTCTTACATACAGAGACAGTATTCATTTGTATGGACAGTGTTCATTTGTGTGGACAGTGTTCATTTGTTTGCACATATTTTTGTTCCATGACAAAAGTCAGGCCAAAAGATATAGTCTTCTGACTTAGTCACAAAAAAGAGTTGTGAGCATCTCTGCATCTTAAAGGAACAGGTGCATGTGAGCATTGTTTTGACTCAGATGCGTGTTTAGGCACAAATGGAACTCCATACAAACTCCATCCTATCCGGGAAACGCTCACAATGGTTTTTGCTTTTTTTCCCAGTTGGCCTACTGATTTTCGTTTGTGTTATTTTTTAACAGTTTGTTTTTAGTTAAACGGTCTAAGACACTTAAAAAAATCAATTAATGCTAATTTTCTGTACATTTGCAGCGGAATCGTTGTCAGCAGGCAGCGAGACCCGCCTCCGGGGCGTAAAAGCTTCGATGCGCTTTTACGCAGCGCATTCGCTTGGAGAAGCAGGAGGCGCAAGATGACAGCAAACGAATAAACGAGGGATATGAGCTTACTCTTTCCTAAAAAATGACTATAGGTTGCTGCAGTTCTCTACAGGGCTCAGGAACCACCGTTCAAGAGATGCTGTGCTCCAACGTCTCCCTGGCGCCGCTTGATAACAACAACGTCAATGACTCCGCGTGCAGAACAGTTTCTGTTGGATTCCCAATAACCATGATGGTCACTGGTTTAGTCGGGAACTCTTTGGCTCTTATTCTAGTGTACATATCTTACAGAAGGAAGGAGAACAGGAGGAAAAAGTCTTTCTTGCTTTGTATTGGATCTTTGGCGCTGACAGACCTGTTCGGACAGCTTATGACAAGTCCCATTGTCATCTCAGTGTACCGGGCTGGTCGCAAATGGGAAAACATAGACACAGATGGTTGCCTGTGCTCATTTTTCGGGGTTTGTATGACAACTTTTGGATTGTGCGCTCTTTTCTTGGCCAGTGCCATGGCGATAGAAAGAGCCATGGCGATAACGAACCCGCACTGGTACTCCAACCACATGAAGACAAGTGTGACTAAACAAATTCTGGGCGTCATGTTTCTTCTCGTGCTGCTCTTTGCCCTGCTGCCCATCGCTGGAGTCGGGGAGTATCAGAAGCAGTGGCCGGGCACGTGGTGCTTCATCAGCACCGGGGACAGCAAAGTGCCAGGAAACACGGTTTTCGCCGTCACTTTTGCCGCGCTTGGGATTTTCTCTCTGCTGGTGACCCTGTCCTGCAACGTAATGACGATCCGGGGTTTAATAATCCGATGTAAAACTAAGTCTGGCGCGTCTCAGTCTTCAAAACAGTGGGAACGACTCACCACAGAAACTGTCATTCAGCTGATGGGCATTATGTGCGTCTTGCTTATATGCTGGTCTCCTCTGCTGGTATGTTTGTTTCCATTTTTATTTATTTTTATTCTTTTGCAGCCATGTAAGAAAGTGTACATTTTTACAGTGCACGTGCATAGAAACTGTCAAGTGTAGAGATAAAGCTGATAAAATTATTGCACCTCTTTAAATGACAGTTATAACAGACTTAAAACTGCTGATCCTGAGCTTTGTCATTGAAACTTTACTGTCTAGTCATGCAGAAGCGAATTTACCCGCTCTGCTTTCTGTTAAACACCTTAAATTTAAGGTGGACTGCAAAAGCCTCATCCCTCAGTATGACATCTCCAATCATTCTAGGTACTGATGCTGAAGATGATCTACAATCAAATGTCATCCCATGAGTGTGGCCTATCATCAACAGCTAATAACAGCAGGACTCTGGATTGCAACTTTTTTCTGACAGCGATTCGTCTGGCATCCCTCAACCAGATCCTGGATCCATGGGTCTACCTGTTGCTCAGAGAGATCCTCCTGCGCAAGTTCTGCATTGTGGCTAACGCTGTCTCCAACTGCTCCACAGAGGATCAGAAGGGGACACAGACAGTCCTTGATGCTCTTAACAAACAGAACCAAAAGGGTAACAAACTTGGCATAAATCAAAGTAATTGAACCGACAAAGAAGATGAGGATTACTTGGAGTAGTTGAAATTGGTTGGAGATGGAGAAAAAAATGGATGACTACTCACACACATTGTGCAGTGTGTTTGAGTCAAGCCTGCTCTGAGCATTTGTGTTGTTCGCAGCACTTACAATTGAAACTCTCTTAACCAGCATGTGGAAGCATGACCATGTCTCACAAGACTCACAAAATCTAAATGATGGTGAATTTCAGTAACCTCAAGCCATAAACTGACCTAACACACCCCTGCCATGGCTGTGTGCTTAAAACAAGCCCATAAACTCAGCTGTAATTACATTTAAAAACGCACAGGCCAAATGTAAACTTAAACAGAAATGTCTCAGAATAAACGTTTTTCTTAAAAAAAAAAAAAAAAAAAAACGTTTTTTTTTTTTTTAAAGCCAATAAGAATATTTATCTTTTTCATTATAACATATTACTGCTTTTGCGCTAAATTCTCACAACTCTGCCTGTTTGGTAGAAATTGCTGTAAATTTATAACACGGCTGTCCTTGGCATGCATTAAGAAGTAAGAAATGTGAAGCTGTAAGTTTGTGGGGTGCATCCCTTCCAAGCATAATGTATCATTTATCATGCAGCAATTTAATTAATTAATTGTATACAATAGTCCGGGTGAATACTTGATTCTGATTGGCTGCTGGCTGTGTGTTAAAAAGTGATATACCACAGGATAACCGCATTGTGACAACAGAAGTTCCGGTCACCTAGCTTAAATGTTTTGTATCACTGCGCCGGCTTCTTTAAAACAACCTTTTGCTTCATCATTTGGACAAAAATAAGCGGTAAGAGGCGAACTTTATCTCTGAACTGATGCTTTATTCAACCCATCGGCAAGGTCAGCATATATATATCGCTTTATATCGCCGAATCTTGACTGCAGCAGTGGTGTGGCGCAAAGCGGACTTTTTGTTACATCGCGCCGTACCACGTAACAAATAGCCCGCTTTTTTTGAGAAAAGTGATTCAAATCCTCATGGAAGCCTTCCACGGCGTGCGTTAAAAAGTGATAATGCATACTTCGTCGGCCATTAACGCTTAATTATTATTGTATCTGTGCCATTATCAAAATTCTGATTTCAGGAGAGGGGGTTGTAAATTAGGAGCAGATTGTGCCGGCATTGCCTGTCAAAAAAGATAGAAGTGCCATAAGTCTACACCAACTTTTGTAGAAAATGAAAGAAAAGAAAAACGTTGGATCACAAAAGAGTCATATAAATATCCAGATAATGCACCTGGAGCTAAAGTTTGTCATATAAATTTACCTCTAATTCTAATTGCTTTAAAATATAATATCCTAGATTTCTTGCAAACCATTGTGTTGTATTCATTCTGGGGGTCTTTTTTCTGTCAGGGATTTTGTCTCCCCCCACCCCCCCACCCCACCCACCTGTAGTCTGATGCCATAAAATGATACGTTAAAGGCAACAACATGCAGATGTGACACTGTGAAATATGCTGTTAGTGGAGTTTCCCTCCTCTAACATCACTTTATTATAAGTAAAGGGCATTTTTATGAACAATTTTTTGAATTTCCATTTTTTTCTTTTTGCTTTACCTCTTTGTAAATTTGGCGCAAACTCCAAGTAGAGGCAAACATTTATAGTCTTTCAGTTGCCAAGTACAATTAATCTCAGCCTTTTACCATGTACCTTTCGATTGGATGACAGTTTTTTTAGTGCCAAATTTCTCAAAGAGGCGTTTGTCCTTCAATTTTGTAAAGGTTGTTTTTGTGCAGCTCAGTGCGCAACATCTTCTAATTGTTGGTCAGGCTGTTAATATTTTTATCAAAGCTGGTAAAAGAGATCACTTCAAGGTTTGGTGCATTTACTGTCATGGCAACCTTGATGTTTTAGGACAATATTTCCACACAGCCAACATCCAGCTCTAACTACAAGATGAGGTTAATGTGTGCCATCTGTCATCCATACTCTTCTCTTTAGACTTTTAGCTCCAAAAAGACACACAGGCTCAGTGGTGATGATGACCCCATCGGAAATTGTTATCTTTGAAAAAACACACTAGGAAAAACATTTTCTGCTCCCGTTCATGCCTTTATCTACCAATGGAGACAGTGCAGAGATAACAGTTGATCTTGTGTAGATTTTAAAGCAATTTGCTTTTAGTGAGGCACTCAAAGGATTAGCCTTGTTTGGTAAGAAATAAAAAAAAAGCATAAAGCAAAGAAAACTGACTGAACATTTTATGAATTGTCTTGACAGTTACTGCTGATTTTGGTCCTTTGCTGTGACAAAAAAGGGGTGTTTGTTAAACAGAGAGTGTTTTAGTAGTACTTTTTTGGAGAATAATGAGCTGAAGTTGTGGGTCTGCATCCCAGACTTTAATTTAAACATGTAACAATGAGCTCAGAATGAAACCCTTTGTGGTTCCGTTTTCACATTCAAAACAGTGAAAGTATCTACTGATCCAGCTGTCCAGCTGATGTCCATCCAATTCTTGCAAATGTTTTGGCTTTTCAAGGCTCCTGCTTGGCAAGGGAGAAAAACAAATCATTTTTGGAATATTTGTTTTCAGTTGTCTCGTCCTACTCATGGCTATAAGATTAGCAGCAAAAAAAACATCCCAACCTACCCCCACAGTAGAGGAGAAAACAGCAGTAAATAATTTAAACATGATACATTCCTTAATGGGTCCAGAAAAGCCAACGCAATATTTACAGGGAGCATTTCCTGTTGTCGCGCCGCAGAGTTTTACTTATTATAAATTATGTACGATTATCCGATCCGAGGGAACTACTGAGTAATATCAGACTGGAAGCACCTTCACTTTAATAATCCACAAGGTGCAATCATAAAAGCCAATAGCGGTTAATGTTCAACCTAATTAAAAGTTGTCAAAGTTGTGAAAGAGCCTCTATAGGACAGCATTGAGTCTTACAGTTCAGACTGGAAGAAAGGCTGTGCCAGGAACAGGTCATTTTAACCAGGATTTCCAGGAGTGTGCTGTGATCTAATGAGTTTGTGAGACCAAGAGAATCAAGAAATGTCGGATAATTCCTTTTTCCTCCTTCAAGCTACTAAGCTAAGCATATGACTTGATGATAAATAACTTATTAAAAATGTATTAAAATCTTCCCCAATTTCCAGTTCCATGATGTTTAACAGCTTTTTTACAGGGTAGTAGTTGGGAGTTTGCTTACTTGAAAAATGTTCATATGCCTAAGCACTATTTAATTGTATTATTTATGCCTTTTTTTCAAACAATAAGGTCTAACAACCTCTGCCTTGCTGTTTATGCCGCAAACCATCAGAATACTCCTCCAGATTTGAGGTGATAGTACTTGCTGAAAGAGTGCTCAGGTGATCTCTGTTGAAACTGCCTGATAAGATCTCGCTAGTTTCTTGTTTTTGAGGCTTTAAGAAATGACAAACACACCGAGTGCCATGATTTGTTCACCGATAAGTTATCTTATGGTCTCATGCTGCTGTTTTGTCAGTCATGAAAATGACTTGAGAAAGTTTGTTCAAACATTTTCTACAAAAATAAACAGATAGCGTGGCTTATAAATGACAAAAATATATTTACTGTACAAAAAGACATCAGTTACCATTTAAACAATAGATTTTTTTAGTGATTGAAAGTGTTCGTCCGACATGCACACTGACAGCTTTGGTCTTACCAGTCAGCATTCCATTGATGAATGTAAAAATAGATTTATCACATGCACATCTTACCTTTTGTTTGTGTGATACTTTTGAATTTTAAAAGAAAAACTTAACAGATTTAAGTTTCTCTGAATTGTCAAATTGTGTTTCTCCTAAAACTGAGACATGAATCTCAGATGAGGGCTACCTGGACTCCATCCCAGCCATCAGTGCCGTGCTCGCACTGCTTTCCTTCAGTTTTCATCTAAAGAATGCTGTAAATGTTCCAGCCTTTTGTATTTCTGTCCTTCAGATATTTAACATCATCTGTCACAGGTGCACTTATGTAACAAGCTGCTTTGACCATTTAAATGTCTAAAAATGTATCTTTTTAGTGCGTAAAATTGCTGTCCTCTGATTGAACCATATCAGGGTGTTGTAGTTTTAGTACAGATAATTAATGAAGTTTCTTTACATGCATTAGGATTGATGCTGCTGTTGTAGCACATGTACAGTAGTAAATTAATACTTAGCTTCAATGTCATCCCATGAATGACTGTGACAAATGGACTGTGTTTTACAAGAACTGACCCTCTTAATGATGTATCATCAAGGGTGAAAACAGCAATTTTCTGGCCAGTGACAGAGAAATTAGGGCACCCGGATACATGATCATTAAGTAACCCTTATTTAAAGCTGGCAAGGCAGCTCTGACAAAAGATTTTACATCTTGTGAGCTGTGGTGTAGTGCAATAACAAACACATATAGAAGATAATACTAACCTAAACTGCTGTTTTAGGGCAGAAAGCTACTATGTGGTAATAAGCAGAAAGAGAAAATCAAAAGCTCATTGAGTGAAACAAGGTCCGATTTTACATATTTGTAAAGATATTATTTTCTGTGCATAAGAGGCAGGATAAAGTTATTGATATATGCCTGCAAATAAGTGAGGAATTATAAAAATGTTGAATGTTTTTGTGGTTGAAACTTGTACAGACTTCTGTTGTTTGTAAACCTTACATTATGTGTAAATAAAGCTATATTGTGTTTTCTAGATGCAGGATTTGTGTTTAATTAAATTGATTAGAGATATCATTAATTTTTTTCATAACAAATGCATGTTTGTCCTCAAAGCTACAAAAATAGTAACAGAGATTATCTTTTTTGTGCTTTAAAATAACTTGTTGCATTTTAGGATTTGGCATGTCAATATTTTGACAATCTGCTAGATTCCTCCTGTTAGCTCACATTTCTTAAATTCATGCAAAAGAAATTGCTCAGTTTTCCCTCATTAACTATAAATTGAACCAATTTGGCTGTTTTTTTTCTTAGCTTGAGATATGAACAATCTAAAGGCAAATGCTCCTTGATAGGTTCCTGTAATCCTGGACCACCTCAGTTTTCTAAAGTTCTTACTTTATTTTCAAATTTTGATTTTCTTTCTCAAAATGTATACTGCTTTTCCCAAAAGTGACTCACTATTTATTTATTTATTTATTATTCATTTTAAATTCTGAACTTAATTCAACCAATTTTTATTTACATCCTGACCTCTTTCTTTTGGACCCCTGGTAACAGAATTCAGCAGATTTGTGTAAAATGCATTAACTAATGAAAAAATATTGGAAAATTTCCCCCCAAAGTTGTTTTGCTGACATGAGATGAGCCGACTCTGCAGGCCGTTTGCTTGGCCTTAATGTCATCTTGAAGAAACCAGTCAGCAGCGCTGAGAGTTGTGTGAGATGGCAGCAAATCCATTAGATGATGAGTATTTATAAAAAAAAATACTTTGTCAGCAGTATTAATCCAGTAGACTTCAGGTACTAATGGTATTTGGTGCTTTATTTTGAGTAGTTGTTTGATTTGGGTTTTACTGCACTGCATCCTTTTAGCCACATATGACAATTTGCACCAAGAGGAAAGAATCTGGGTCAAAGGTCTCCAGAATCATCTGTTGTCACACAGAACCGAAAGCCAGATTGGGGGTTTGGGACAGGACTGATCAATTTATTTATCCTGCATAGAGCAGGTTCTGACCTCACCATCCAAACGTTGTCATTGAAAAAAGACTTTGAGACCAGATGATCATGAGAATCACTTCCAGCCAAATAGGCCCACTTGGTTTGACCAGCCCTTATTTTCCCTTTTACCTGATCAGAATGGCCTTTTGTGTTCCATATGTGCCAAGGAATTCACGTATTTTGAATTCAGATGTGACCTTTTTTGGATTTTGGCAGGAGTTTTCTTTTCAGCGTCCAAAACCATCACCTCTTACTTGGAAACAGCTATTGGCAGCAGTTTCAACTTGCCAAGCCAATTATTTAAGTTTGGATCAAAGCTTTCCTTGATTCTCTGTTGGACACTTTTTTTTACAACCATGTGTGCAGGTTTAAAATAAAGGGGTTGTTAAACTCAAGGCATATCTCACAGAATTGCCTGTTTTCTTTACTAGAAACCTGCAAGCAATAACAATAGCATCTCTGTGTTAGTGTTAAATTAGACTGTTTTCTTTCACCTTTGGACATATGGGTGTGCTGCATTATCATTCTGCAGTTTTAAGCGGTGAAAACAAAGTTAAATGAATGTTTGATGGAAAGTTCAGAGCATTTTTCATCACTTCGAGTATCATCTGTGATTACATTGGGATCCTAAATTCCAACACTCGTGACCTGTCTACCTCAGTCTCCTTGGAGTGCACACCGTTTAGTCATTTTATTGCTGACTAAGGACACTGTCTGCATCTGATAAATTCCATTCAGCCCATTAAGGCCTTAAGTGCCCCATTAGTCTTTGTGGTTAAGCTCAATAGAGTGAATATATCATATAATCTATTAGGTACGCACGGATAGAGACTATTAATGACAAGGAATTTAATGTGTTACAAACACAAAGACAGGATAAACTTGTATATGTTTATTATTTACATCAGGGAAATGTGTTTTTCAATCTAGTAGTAAATAATGTCTCAGTGTGAATACAATAAATAATTAAGGCCTTAATGTTTACGACATTTGAAATAAATTAAAAAAACGTTCCAAAATTCAAAGGAAGAAGGCTGTGAACATAATATAGCAGCAATGTCTGAAGTATTAAAAAATCAAAACATTGTAGTCACAATCACTTTTATTAACAACAAATTATCTTTGATTAGAGACCCACTTCAATGAAATTCATATTTTTTGTGTTATTAACATGTTCTTGTGGCGTTTTTCTCATTATGGAGGTCAAATTAAGATTAAAATAGCCTTCCTGAGCGTTTCTTTATTGAAATTGCAGTGTATCAGGAGCAGAAAAAAATTCAGTTAAAAAGCTTGTAGCTGAGACATAGAAGCTACAGGCCGTGGGCCACAAGCTCCATTCTGATACATCCACTTGTAGACGACTAGAACCATGTACGTCTTGGTTTTCCTCGTTCGAGCTCCCGTGCTGGCATCTGCCGCTAAACCTTACTGCAGGATGGCTCTAATATTGCTCCACATTTTTGTTGCACCGGTTTGGGGTTGTGAGGGGCTGTAAGCTAGCGGGAAAGCCTTTCACGAAAGAAATAATGGGAAATGAAGGCAGACTCACTCTGCGGCCAAAAGTCCCGGCCTTAACTCAGAGGCACATTTCTAATGAACTCCTGTTGCTCTGCAGAAACTATGTCCTAGAAAACAACACAGGTTTTTTTAAATCTTGGCTAAAAATGGCACAGGCATAATCAGAAGACCACTGGGAAGGCTTTTACCAAAAATCAAGATGTGATTGGGGCGGGACTTTAAAGCAGTGTTTTTCAACCTTTTCTGAGCCACGGCACACTTTAACCTTAAAAAAAATCCCGCGGCACACCAGCATCCAAAAATTTAAAAAAAGAAGGAGAAACTCATAGTCTGTATTGATCTACAGCCCCTCCACAATCTCACATGCATTTTTGAGATAATTGTTGCAGAAAAAGCTGGAAACTGCAGCTGTTTTTTCTCTAAAAGATTCAATAAAAGTTAATTTAGAAGATTTAAAAATAGTTTGATGTGTGTTCGTTGGTTTCAAGACGTTTAACGACAGATCTCCTTGTGCCCTGTCACTCTCACAACCCAATGCATCATGGGAGATGTAGTGCATAAAACGGCCGGAGATCGGTTTTCGGAGCCTCATTGTTTTGGTCACTTGTTCCACGGTCTGATACCGGATTCTGTGGAAAGCTACAGCGCAAAAGACGAGCTTTAGCTGGTATTTTTGTTAGAACTGAGCGACTTTACGAGCTAAATCGGGACAAGGAAGTGAAGACTTTAAGCACTTCTGATTGGTCAGACTGATGACATGTGATTAAGCCCCTCAAGAATGATTGGTGGAGACAGTTAAAGGGACGGGACTTTTCCCAAATACAGCCGGAGCTGCAGCTGAATCGCGGTACGGTCATTCTTATCAAAATGTCTTTAATAAAATAAAATAAACGCAAAGAAAAAGTATTTTACGATCTTTTATATTCCTAACTCCTCAGTGTTTTATCAGGGCCTGTTTGGATGAACACAGAGCTGAAATCCTGGAGATGGGAAATGTTTTTAGATCAGTTAATGAGGGCAATTTTCCACGGCACACTTGACCATCTCCCACGGCACACTAGTGTGCCGCGGCACACTGTTTGAAAAACACTGCTTTAAAGGGTAGCTAAAATCGTGACATTTCATAGGTCATAGGTCGCATTTATGGACTCATTTCTCGCAGAATACAGCCCTGGTAGATGTTTAGTTGAGCTGTTTGGTAAGGCTGACACATAATGCTAAAATGGAGAAATGCCTGTTTATTCTAATAGGTGTAATTACTCCTTCAGGACCTCTTAGGAGGAGAAGTGTCATGACGCTCTAGCGTGAGGACCCAGATGCTGTAACCCAGAAGGAAGACAGGTGAGGGATTTGGCGAGAAAAGGTTTATTATTCCTGCTAGGACGATGGTAGGAGTTGTAGCTGGGTGAGGTCCGGACTTGACAACGGCTGGTGGCGTGGCTGGAGGGCTTAGTGCGGTTAAAGAGAGCCGTGGGATCCTCAGGATGTCTATGAGCAGCAGGAGGTAAGAGAGCGCTGACGTCACTCGTGAGGTGCTGGTAATCCTGAGACAAAAGGCAATGATTAGTTTGAGGCTTGGAACAAGACAAGAGTTTGCAGAGCATAAACTTAAGACCAGGCATAGTCACCATAAGGGGTAACGATCTGGCGTTGAACTGATGAGTAAGGTCTCCTTTTAAGCAGTATGGCCGATGAGGTGAGTGGCGTCAGCTGGTGGCAATCAGGGAGCAGAGCAGGCAGAGCTGGAGGGGGAGGAGTCTGACAGGCACCATGACAGTACCCCCCCCTCAACGACCGCCTCCAGGCGGTCCGGGACGACGATCCGGGTGGGCCCGGTAGAAGTCGGATATGAGGGTCCGATCCAAGATCAGGGAACGGGAGACCCAGGAGCGTTCCTCCGGACCGTAACCCTCCCAGTCCACGAGAAACTGGTAACCGCGACCCCGGCGGCGGACGTCCAAAATCCGACTAACAGTGTAAGCCGGTGCGCCATCAATGAGCCGGGCGGGTGGAGGGGAAGCGGACGGCGGGCAAAGGTCGCTGTTGACAACAGGCTTGATCTGTGACACATGGAAGGATGGGTGGATTTTGAGGGCAGCCGGGAGTCGGAGTCGAACACAGGTGGGATTGATGATCTTGTCGATGGTGTACGGTCCTATGAAACGGGGGGCAAGCTTGCGAGAGGTGGCCTGAATAGGGATATTGCGGGATGAAAGCCAGACCTTTTGACCAGGACGATAGGCCGGTCCCTCCACCCGGTGACGGTTAGCCGCACGGCAGTTGTTGTCTCTGGTACGGAGCAGCGCTGCCCTGGTTTGGTGCCAGATTTCCTGGCACCGGCTGAGATGGTCTTGTACCGAGGGAACAGCGAGGTCCAACTCATGTGAGGGAAACAGCGGGGGATGATAACCCAGGGAGGCTTCAAACGGGGATAAGCCTGTAGCAGAAGATGGGTGAGTATTGTGGGCGTATTCCGCCCAAACGAGATACCTGGACCAGTCCGAGGAGTTCTGATCGACAAGGCAACGTAGCGAGGTCTCGAGCTCTTGATTAGCCCTTTCGGCTTGGCCATTTGATTGAGGATGGTATCCTGAAGATAGGCTCACGGAGGCTCCCAGTGCTCCGCAGAATGACTTCCATACTTGGGAGACAAACTGGGGGCCCCGGTCGGAGACGATGTCAGCCGGGATACCGTGGTGGCGAAAAACATGCTGGACGAGGACTTCGGTGGTTTCCGTAGCAGTGGGTAACTGAGGGAGTGGAATGAAATGAACGAATTTTGAGAACCGGTCAATGACTGTGAGAATTACTGTGTTACCCTGAGAAGGTGGGAGACCGGTGACAAAATCCAGAGCAACGTGGGACCAGGGGCGGCTAGGAGTAGACAGGGGATGCAGGAGACCAGAGGGTGGAGAAGTGGAGGACTTTGAGCGAGCGCAGGTGGTGCAGGCAGCAACGTACTCCTTAACGTCCTTATGCATGGATGGCCAAAAGAAACGACGACGGAGGAGGTTGAGGGTTCTGGTAACTCCGCCATGACAGGCAATGCGTGAGGCATGGGCCCAGTTGATGGCATCGGACCTAAGGGAACGGGGAACATAAAGGGTGCCGTTAGGGGGGTCCGGGTGATCGGGATCCTCACCTTGAGCCTGTAGAACTTTATGTTCAATGTCCCAAGTGATGTTCCCGATTATACAGGTCGAGGGGATGATGGTGGCCTCTGTGTTGTCCTGGTCGTCAGAGGAGCAATATTTCCGGGAAAGGGCGTCTGGCTTGATATTGCGGCTTCCTGGTCTGTAAGTTATGGTAAAGTTGAAACGATCGAAGAAGAGACACCAGCGGGCTTGACGGGAATTCAAACGCTTGGCGGAACGGAGATAAGAGAGATTTTTATGATCAGTCCAGACTATAAATGGATGAACCGCACCCTCCAGCCAATGACGCCACTCTTCAAGAGCAAGTTTAATAGCTAAGAGTTCACGGTTGCCCACGTCGTAATTGCGCTCTGCGGGTGTAAGTTTCTTTGAATAGAAGGCGCAGGGTTTTAACTTGCCAGTCTTCTCCTCACGTTGGGACAGGATGGCTCCTACGCCTGAGTCTGATGCGTCGACTTCAACCACAAATTGTCTGGTGGGATCCGGTTGAATAAGAATGGGTGCTGAGACAAAAAGGCTTTTAAGGGTGTCAAAAGCTTCCTGGGCTGCAGAGTTCCAAAGAAAAGCCCGGGCCGTGGAGGTGAGCTGTGTAAGGGGGGCGGCAATAGCGCTGTAATTTCTGATAAATCGTCTGTAAAAATTAGCAAACCCCAAAAACTGCTGCAGTTTCTTGCGCGTATTGGGGGGTTCCCATAGGGAAACTGCTTCAATTTTTGCAGGGTCTGGACGGATGCTACCAGCCTCGAAGATATATCCTAAGAAAGGGATAGTGGTGGCGTGAAATTGACATTTTTCAGCTTTAACAAAAAGCTGATTTTCAGATAAACGTTGGAGAACTAGACGAACATGATCGGAATGTTGCTCAGGATTTTTGGAATAAATGAGGATGTCATCGAGGTACACAAAGACAAACCGGTTGATAAAGTCCCGAAGGACGTCATTAACAAGACGCTGAAAGATGGCAGGAGCGTTGGTTAGCCCGAATGGCATTACGAGATATTCATAGTGACCAAGTGGGGTGTTGAAAGCAGTTTTCCACTCGTCACCCTCCTTGACCCGAACGAGGTGGTAAGCGTTGCGCAGGTCAAGCTTAGTGAAGATGCGAGCTTCCTGAATGGAATCAAACACAGAGCTGATAAGTGGAAGGGAGTATTTATCCTTAACGGTGATCTGATTAAGTTCTCTAAAGTCAATGCACGGTCTGAGGGTTTTGTCTTTCTTCTCGACGAAGAAAAACCCCGCCCCGACTGGAGATGACGAGGGACGGATGTGTCCCGAAGAAAGCGCCTCCTGGATGTAATTCTCCATGGCTACTTTCTCGGGACCGGAAAGATTAAACAGCCTACTCTTGGGAAGAGGGGCACCATCTAATAAAGTGATGGAACAGTCATAGGGCCGGTGAGGGGGTAAGGCACCGGCCCTAGCTTTGCTGAAGACTGTGCGTAGATCATGATAACAGCTAGGTACATTGGAGAGGTCAATCTCCTCCGGGGAACTTAACGGGGAAGAGCTAATCGGAGGTACCGCCGATTGTAAACAATTGGCGAGACAAAACTCGCTCCAACCGGTGATGCGATGACGCACCCAATCAAATTGAGGGTTATGACGCTGGAGCCAGGAAAAACCCAAAACGACTGGATTTTGAGGGGTGCGAGTGACAAAAAAACGGGTATTTTCTCTATGATTACCGGAAGAAACAAGTAAAACAGGTTCGGTGTGGTGAGTAATGATAGAGAGATGCTGACCCCCCAAACCAGCGGCTTTAACAGGCGACTGAAGGGTTTCCGTGGGCAAAGACAGACGTGACACGATACTGTGATCAATGAGATTTTGTTCAGCACCAGAATCAATTAAGGCATGGAGTTCTAAAGTTTCCGAGGCATGACATAGCTTGATGGGAATTTGAAGAAAATCTTTAGGAGATGATCTGACATAACCCGCCCGTGGCTGGTCTTCTAGCGGGGAAGCTTGGGAGTTTGAACGTAACCCGCAATGGTGTACCTGGTGTCCTGATTGTCCACAGTAAAAGCACGCTCCCTCTGCACGTCGTCGCTGCCTTTCCTCTGCGGAGAGCTTGGAATGCCCGATTTGCATCGGTTTGACAGGTTGGCTGTGGGGATTTATAGATGGAATTACTGGTGGGACGTGTGGCTTCGTACCTTGTGCGGGATTAGATGAGCTCGTGCGTGTGGGGGGAGGACTCTCATGCTGTCGTTCACGTAAGCGTGTGTCCGAGCGGAGAGCTGCAGTGACGAGTTCCTTGAAGGAGTGAGTCTCAGGTTGTAAACACAGGTGGTCCTTGATGGTTTCATTTAAGGATTTGTAGAAGACCCCGTGTAGCGCTGGATCCGTCCAGCCTGCTTCCACCGCCAGGATTCTAAAATCAATAACATGGTCGCTGACCGACCGATTACGCTGTTCGAGAGCGAGGAGCTTGTGTGCGGCTTCCTCCTGCTTACGGGGTTGATCAAACACCAGCTTGAATTTGTCGATGAAACATTCATATGTTAACTGAGAAACAGGATTGATGGCTAGAAACGCCTGAGCCCACTGTAGGGCTTTATTACGGAGTGAATTAATAATCAAAGTAATCTTGCTGAGGTCAGAATTATAGTACCTTGGGGCTTGTTGGAACAGCAACCGGCATTGCAGCAGAAAACCTCCGCAAGCTTCGACGTCACCGAAATATGGCTCAGGTTGTAGGCGGAAGTTTTCAGGTGACGGAGCGGAGGTTGAAGTAGCGGCAGTGACGGGAGCAGGAAGAGTTGATACGGGAGCAGACATTTGGCTGGTAAAAATCCTTATAGTATCGTTGATACCGTTGATACGTGAAAGAAGATCCTCTTGGACTGTGGTGACACGGGAGATGGCGCTGTACAGGAGTTCCAAATATAAACTGTGTTGGTTAACGGCGAAGCGGAGTTCTTCTGGGTCAGCTGGGTCCGGGGAATGGCCAGATCGTTCTGTCATGACGCTCTAGCGTGAGGACCCAGATGCTGTAACCCAGAAGGAAGACAGGTGAGGGATTTGGCGAGAAAAGGTTTATTATTCCTGCTAGGACGATGGTAGGAGTTGTAGCTGGGTGAGGTCCGGACTTGACAACGGCTGGTGGCGTGGCTGGAGGGCTTAGTGCGGTTAAAGAGAGCCGTGGGATCCTCAGGATGTCTATGAGCAGCAGGAGGTAAGAGAGCGCTGACGTCACTCGTGAGGTGCTGGTAATCCTGAGACAAAAGGCAATGATTAGTTTGAGGCTTGGAACAAGACAAGAGTTTGCAGAGCATAAACTTAAGACCAGGCATAGTCACCATAAGGGGTAACGATCTGGCGTTGAACTGATGAGTAAGGTCTCCTTTTAAGCAGTATGGCCGATGAGGTGAGTGGCGTCAGCTGGTGGCAATCAGGGAGCAGAGCAGGCAGAGCTGGAGGGGGAGGAGTCTGACAGGCACCATGACAAGAAGAATGACGTTAGCTAAATAATTAGTATGCTCTCAGGAGCCTCACATACACCTTGCTCATGCTTAAGTGTCCACTTTGAAGACAGTGGAGAAAAAGCATTTATTTTAATTTTTATGTGAGCAAAGAATCAGAAAAAAACGTGTTCTGAGCATCACATGAGAGTAACAGTTAACCATCAGCATGAGTGAAAAGGCTGTGGGGAGGATCCAGCAGCGTCCCATGTTGAGAAGAAGCTCTGACTGTTTGCTCTGAGAAAATAAAGGCATTTAAACCCCAAACACAACAACGTGTATGTGTGATGCTCAGTCGGTGTCTTGACGCCTTTGAGCTGCGCACATTTTGCGCACATTTTACATTACATTTTACATACTGACAGCCTAACCTAATTGTAGAGTAATTAATCCACCTTTTCTGCTTGAGCTTTTTTTTCTTTGGAAGAATTTAATAGAGGCCCAATAACAGTCTGTTTTGGAAGCTACTAAACAACCAGGCAAGTGTGAAATTCACATGTCACCCCCTTGCTGAACCAGCTTCATTGGCTCCCCATACGTTACAGAGTGCATTTTAAAACCCTGGTTCTAACATACAGAGCTTTGAAGAGCCAAGCACAGGTTTACCTAACAAACCTCCTACAGCCTTACACTCCAAACAGGTCCCTGAGATCTTGTGACCAGGGTCTGCTGGTTGTTCCAAGAACTCGGTTGAAAACAAAAGGTGACAGAGCATTCACAGCGGTCGCTCCATCTCTCTGGAATTCCCTCCCCCTTAGCCTCAGATCTGTGGACTCAGTACTTTCTTTTAAAAAGAAGCTTAAAACGTATCTTTTTAAAATGGCGTTCTCTTAACCTTGTCTTATTTTTATATGTGTATTATATCGTGTGTTTCTTGCCTTTATGTTTACTGTAAAGCACTTTGTGATTCTATATCTTGAAGGGTGCTATACAAATAAAGCTTATTAATATTATTAAACTGTGAGGATCTTTATCAAGATTCTGACAAAGGTAGTTAGATGATTGAACCAAGCACGTCACAACAGCAGGAGCTGTTTTCTGAATCTCCTGATGAATGCTGGGGTCTTCTTCTTTCCAGTGAGTTTGAACCTTTTCTCTCTAATGCATCTAATCTTTTCCGAATATCACTTATGAGCAAACTTCATTAGCGTGTGATCATGTGTGTTAATATGATATAATAGGTCTTGGGCCTCACTTCTAGAGGTGTGCATAACTTACTGTCAGTATTCCTAAAGACATCTGTCAAAAAAGTGCTCATTTGCGCATATTTTAAAATCACGGCAGAGGGTTTTTTTTTTTTACTTAAAGGCACAAACCTATGAGATATGTTTTTGGGAGAAAACCGAATGACAGGAGAAAATCCATGCATAAATGAAGAGAACATGCAAACTCTACACAGCTGTAATTCAAACTGGGCCTTCATGCTATGAGGTGACAGTACTAACCACCACATAACTATCATGCAGCCCTACACTTACTTTGCTATTTCCTTCTCTGCTGACATCTCTATTATCAGTTTCCTGATTGGCTGAACGAAGTTGAATGTGTGCATGTTCCTTTCTTATTAACCTTTGGAGTTTATAGAGATGCCTGCTTGCAAGCCTGCCCTGCACACGCTGATTTGGACCATGTTTGACTCTGCAATAAACGCTGTTTTATTAAAAAAAAAAAAAATGTTAATTGGATTTCATGTTCAAACATTTAGCAGTTTGTGGTGACACTGACAGAATACTAAACTTGTTTGGCAGTAATGAGATTATGTGCTGCTGTGGACAAGTGTAAGAACGACTGCAAATGACAAAAGACTGAGAGACTGTGTGTTGCCGGGGAGGCCAAGTTGATGCATGTCTAGATCAGACTGGAGGGGATGCTGGTTTTGATGAGAGATAAGAAAGTGTCATGGTCACAGTGACACATGAATGAAGTCGCACAGGCTGCCGGGTTTCATTTAAGGCATGTGGGAACTGCAGTCTGCTCAAAAGGAGAGATAGAAAATGTTAGTGGACATCCTGTTGATTCCATGGATTCAGATTAAGGCCATGCTGCTTGTCTGGTCCTGCTGGGTTAATGATGTCAATTTTCTTCAGAGTAAATCTCCAAAATTATTGGGAGTTGTGGGCCTAAACTCTGCTAGTTTGGTTAAAAATAAAAATGTCAGATAGCAACAGGAAGCCCGGGGTCATATAAGGGAGGCTCTTTAAAGCTTTATTGATTTAAACATGTTCAATTTATCAGAGTTTTTTGCTTTTACAGTGTCTTCTTGTGTCTTCCTTCCATCGGATTCTGCAGGAAGCCAGACAAATCGGACCAATAATTTTAGACCAGCTTTGTCTGCTTGATTCCATTCAATTTAGAGAAGAAATTAGGGTACCAAATCGGCCAAGAACTTCAAGAACATGTTATAACCACCAAAAGCATGAATCTTTTGGCTTTTCTTCCCAAAAATGCACAGCACTTTTGTTACTTGTGCTCTTTTTTTCTTGAGTTAACACAGCCACTGAACAGAAACAGAAACCTTTATTTTAAAGTGGAGTTTGCCTGATTGATACACACCAGTTGAGCTTTTACACCTGCCAAGTAAAACAGACAAGCCAAGGAAACAAACTGCTGAGAACCAAGTGTGAAGAAATTATTAGAGGTGTTTTTTTGTCAGTAGCTACTAGTCTGAAGCTATCCTGAAAGTTTTTGGGGTTTAACTCTATTGTTTTTAATGGCATTCTGGTACAGAGGAGCAGTGTTGCTGTAGCTTTAGCCATCATCCTGATTTTTAGCTTTAGCAACTACTGATCCTATGTAAAATGGTGATGTCTCTGAAAGAATCACTATCAGTGAGACATGAACAGATGGGCTTGTGTGTGAAAACTTTGCAGCTTAATGTGCCCCTGTGCTATTGTCGGATCAAAAGTATTCAATTCCTGCGATGCAAAATGCAATCGCTATGATTAAGGTATGTTAACAGCCCCATTTGGATGAACTTTCCTGTAGTTGTTAATGAAGTTGGGCAGCTGCTTCAGAAAAAACTTAGCATTAGATGTAAACACCTGTGATTCAGAGGGCAGTAGAGTCTCAGCATGAAGAAAGGTCTGCATTTCTAAGTCAAATGTTCAACATGGTTACATGGTTAAATATTCAGTCTCTAAATCCCTAAATGCATCATGTGAACATTTCAAAACACAAATGTTGTATTGTGTCTTCAGACAATCACATGGATGCATGTGTCCGTGTGTTTTCAGGGGGGGATGCATTTAAAAAAGAAAACAAAGCAGGATGCTATGGGAAATGCTCTGAAGGGAAATATAGGGCATTCCTTTGACAAACACAGTTTTGGATGTCTACCCTCACCATTGCAAAAATGGTTCAACGTTGTTTGACTTTGTGGCTTGTAGCTACAAAGACTGATTAAGGATCTAGGGAATGTGTCATGGTGCCTCTGGCAGCTCTCCTCCCCCTCCCCTCTCTGCTCTGCTCCTGAAGACTCCCAGCGGTTTCCACTCATCTCATCAACCTCCAGCAGTCTTAAGGAGGAAATAGCCCAAGCATTCATTGCCAGTTCGTTGCTCCTCAATGGTGCTTAGTCTGGTGGCTCATGTTCTTGCTCTTTAAGCTTAAACCTCTTGTTAAAATTTTTCCTACGCCTTGTTTTAAGGAAATACATACCGCAAGTGTTTACCTGGGATTCACCTCCAGAGCTATCGGTCCTCCTCAATGTCGCCTGGATTCCTGTTCATGCCAACCCTCCAGCTCAGCCATTGCAGAAACCCTCCAGCCACGCCACGACTCCAAGTCAGGATTCTCCGTTTCTCATCCTGTTAATCATCTGCAATCTACAGCTGTTATCCACGCCATTGGATCTGCGTCCTGAAAAAATAAATCATCTAACTTACCTTAGATACTCTCGTGTTTTCCTTCGGGGTTCTAGCATCTGGGTCTACCTTGGTTCTTTGAAATCATGACATAGCAAACTGGCCAAACTCCTGACCCAGAAGGATTCCGTCTCACCATCTCACAGCAAGGAGCATTTCTGGAACTACACTCTAACGGCTTATCTCGAATGTCGAAGCATTTATTTTAAAAGCATTTATTTTAATTAGGTCGGATTTATTTTCACGACTTAATGGTATGACACAAACTTAAGAAGTCTCCAGCTTGTTCAGAACGCAGCAGCAAGATTGTTAGCAGGAACTAGCAGAAGAGATCACATCACTCCTGTGGTAGTTTCGCTCCATTGGCTCCCAGTTGATTCTAGAATCAAGTTCAAGATCCTCCTGTTAACCTATAAGGCCTTACATGGAATGGCCCCGTCCTATATTAAGGACCTCATAGTCCCTTACCATCCAATGAGAACACTTCACTCGCAAAATGCAGGACTGCATGTGGTTCCTAGAATTAGTAAAAGTACGGTTGGAGGTAGAGCGTTTAACCACCAAGCCCCTGTCTTATGGAATAAACTCCCAGCTCATGTAAGAGAGGCCGACTCAGTTTCTACATTCAAAGTTAGACTGAAAACATTCCTCTTTGGACAGGCTTATTGTCAGACTAGTTAGTATTTAGAGATTATTTAACTTAATGTTAATTTGTTTAAATTAAACTTAATAACTTTTTCCTTTAAAAGGCTGCTAGAAGCTGAAGCTGGGGTAACTATGGTGCTCCGGGGTTCTGTCCTCTTTTCTTTTCTACTTCTACGCTTCCTCTCCTCTATTCTTGATCATAATTCATCATTTAGTTCTCCATGCCTCTGTTTGGTACAGTGCGATTCATGTATTGTCCCTCTTTTCCTCTCCCCTCCTGGGGAGTGGGAGTGCTTCCAGACTCCTGTTGGCTCATCCGTGCTCCAGTTCCTGACCGTTTACCTCGCCTTCGCTCCTGCTCCTACACCTGGCTGTGGATCCTGCCTCTGGCTCATCTCTGGCTCGTCTCTGCTCTGTACCTGACCGAGTACCTCGTCTCTGCTCCTGCTCCTACACCTGGCTGTGGTTCCTGTCTCCAGCTCGACTCGCGCCCTTGACTGTCCCCACAACCACGGCTGGATGAAGCTCGTCTGCTGGACTTTTATGTATATATATATATGTAGTTGTAGATTTAGATAAGTTAATTCTTCTCTAAGAGTTCTGGTAAATCGCCTGTCCGTTCTGGGGGAGGATCCCTCCTTCATGTGGGCACCCCTGAGGTTTCTTCGTTTTTTCCGGAATTCGTTTTTTTTGGGAGTTTTTCCTTACCGCAAAGGGGGGTCTAAGGGCAGGGATGCCAGTATAGCATAGTCAGTTTGTTAGTTCATTTTAGTATTTTCCTATTGAACTCTTTGTATTCGTGATCCTTTTAAGTTCATGTTTTACTTCGAAGCCCATCGAGACGACTGTTGTTGTGATTTTGGGCTATACAAATAAAATTGAATTGAATTGAATTGAAACCCTTAATGAAATATGAAATAACTGGTCGTTTGTTTTTGTTTTTTCTCTCCCCAACCCTGCAGCATCCCGTTCACCACCCGGTAACATTCCTGCTCCCACCCCAGCCACGTCAGCGGAAAACTTCAGCCATCAGCCGGGACCATTCTATGTAGATGTTGAAGCCTGTGGAGGATTCCTACTCCAATGCCAGCTAATTTTCCAGCAGGCACCCAGGTATTACCAAACCGATCACAGTAAAATCACTCTCAAAATGAAAGCTCTACGAAACAAAGCTCTTCAATGGGCTCAAGCTTTCCTGGCAGCCAATCCCATCTCTCACCTTCCGTTTGACTGTTTCATAGGAGAATTTCACCTGGTCTTCGACAGGAAGAAGCTATCCGGCAATTTCTTAACCTCAAGCAATCGTCCGGTCAGTGAACACTTAATCAATTTCCGTATTCTGGCAGTAGAGGCGGGTTGGCCCGAACCCACACTCAAAAGAATTTTTTTATCAATCTCTCAATGATAACATTAAAGATCATTTGTGTTCCCAGCCAGAAGCCACTCGCTTGGAAAACCTAGTAACCCCAGCTCTATAGATGTCCGGATGTACGTAAATGCCGAGCCAAACAAAACCACCAGAACCGTAAGCAAACTTCTTCCACTTCTTTGTACCACACTTCTTCATCTAATCTCTCTCCTTCTTCAGACCTCGAATCTACTAATAAGCAGAGGAGGAGCCCATGCAGGTTGGTCACTCTAAGGTGTCAGCGGAAGAAAGGCAAAAGCGGAAAGACGAAGGGTGGTGTTTTTACTACGGAAATCAATGCCACCTAGTGAACCAATGCAAACGTCGTTTAAACCCCCCTCCCCTGTTAGTGAATAAACTACAGGGGGAAAAATGTGCTCAACCCGATTAAAATTATCTTTTCTTTCCTGTCAAAGTCTGTCACGATTTCAAGGTTCATGAGTTCAAGGCTCTTATTGATTCTGGCGCTGAACAAAGTCTTATTGATCAACACATAGTAACCCGACTATCTCTTCCCAACGAACCCCTCAGTTCTCCCATCAAAGCTGCTGGGTTAGGTGGACAGCACTTGTCTAGGATCACTCACGGTACTAAACCAATCTTTCTTCTCACCTCCGGCAACCACAGAATATCTACAGTCTTTTGTCACCCAATCCCCCCCAGAAGCACTTCACATCTGGTGATCTTCTTCGCATGGTCCCTTGAAAAGGCTCTGACACAAAGAATAATGCCCCCCTGGTATGTAATTTATCTGGAGGAGTTAATATAATCAATAAACTTCTGAGAAGTGCATTAGGTGATTAGAAGCAGAACAGACAAAAATGAAGAAACCAAAGATTTCCTTGTCGTTTGGAAGTATACCCTCAATGTTAGGACCTAAGTCACTTAATATGTTTGAGCCTGGTTTCATGGCTGCCATAAAATAACACACTATGGGGAAAAACAGTGAGTTGTGGGAAGCAGCTAAGCCCTGTGGGTGTTGGAGAAAAAACAAATTAAAGTTTTTGTTGAAATTAAACCATCTTTTCAGAGGGAGAATCATTTCATTGAAGGGCCAACAGTCTGATAGATGGATAAGAGTTCTGTTTGTAAATAAAAGTTCTGATGTTGAATCTGGATGAATTGGAGTTTTTTTTTTTTGTCTGCCTTTTTCTTAATTTAACCTTAAGCTTGTAACAATTTTTCAGGGGAGCTGAAAAACGGTATTTGATTCTGTCATGGTGCCTCTGGCAGTCTTCTTCTCCCCCCCTCCCTTCTCTGCTCAGCCTTTCAGATTGGACCCAGCTGTTGGCACTCACCTCATCACCAGCCAGCTCTATTTAAGAGTAATCTTCACCAGCATTCATTGCCAGTTCGTTGCTCCTCTATGGTGCTTATATCTGGTCACTACGTCATGCGCGCTGGTCTACTCAACACTGGCTGTCTTGCTAATTCCAGATTTATACCTTGTCTACAGGACAATTTTCCATGTGTGCCAACCTGGGTCCTACCTCCACACGAGCCTGCTGAAAATCCTCAGATCTTCCAGGACTCCTAGCCACGCCACGACTACCAACCACTACACCAAGCCACGCCAAGTCTCCACGCAACTACTATCAGCCGCTCCACAAGAATAGCTATGTCGTTGGAAAAACAACATTCATACTTACCTGCTGATCCTCATCCTAACACAATCTACAGACTGGGACAATAAATCATTAAATCCTGCTCTATCTCCTGTAGTCCTTCCGGGTTCCAGCAATTGGGTCTGCTCAGCCTTGCTGATCATGACAGATTCAATGCTCTTGCTGAAGGTTAAGAATGAAGTGAGATCAGGCAAAGTTAGCTATGGTTGATCAGGGTTTAGGGGAAGGAACCAAAATATTCCAATATAAATTTAAGTTTTTATGATTGTTAGAGCAGATTCATACCATTTATTTGCTCAAAGATGGTATAAACTCTGCATATTGGGTCATCCTCTATTCATAAAACCAACATTGTGTTTTAGCATTTAGCATATCACTAAAACCAACTCCAAAAATCATGTTTTTGGTGTTTCTAACGTATTCTTCTGGCATTTTCCTCACGATGGACATATAAAAAGAAAATAAAGGTTAAAATAGCAATATTTAAGGATTTCTTTATTTGAAATTGCAAATCAGGAGAATACAAAAACATGCCATTGGAAAAGCTTGTAGGTGTAAAAAGCTACAATGCTCTGCTCCATTCTGCTGCATCCACTTGTAAATGACTTGATCCATGTGCGTCTTCGTTTTCCTCACCTGAGCTGGCATCTGGCTCAAAAATATACGGCTCCATAGCTCCAACTCGTGTTATGTTTGGGTTGTGAGGTGCTGGGAGCTAGAGAGAGTGTAAACGGAGAGGACGGGAAGGTGGGCATACTTTGCACCTAGGTTCTTGCCTACAACTCTGTCCTAGGAAATGACAGATTTTTGGATTTTGGCTAAAAACGACATAATTACTATTAAAGAACCACTGGGAATGCGTTTACAAAAAATCTAAATATGAACAAAGTGGGACTTTATAATCTAAACTGTATTGTGTGGACTACAGCTGAGACTGGAAACTGTTGTCTGCCTTGACATGAGTATTTAAGAAAGAAAATGAACACAAGTTGCAAGTGCAAGTAAAACATAAGTTAAAATAAATTATTTCACACATGTGGTTTTGTTTCTGTGCAAACTGTCCAGGGTGCACGAGCCCCTCTTCACCCATCAGTTGCCGGACAGGCTCCAGCAACCCTGTAACCCTTTACTGAAATTAGGAAATGTAGAAAATGGGATGGATGAATCAATGGCTTTCTGTGCGTTTTTATTTCATCAAGTAAAGCCCATTACTACTACTACCAATTAACTTTCATGTATGATGTACTGTATATTTGATAAGAATGTAAACGGAATCTTTAATAAATCCAAGCAATTCTGGATTACAACTTTTGAAATTGCATTATATTGTTTTTAATCAAACGATTCCAGTAGAAAAATAAAATATTTATTTTTATTTATATCACACAAAAATTTCATTTAGTAAAAATGCCTGTAAGATATTATGGTCAGCATGTGAACACACAGCATGATCATCTGTCCTGGTATTGACCACAGTCCTTCAGTGCGTCAATGATCAACGTTCAATAATCACTAAGCTTTAGATATATGGTCTCAAAACTGCTCGTCGTCGATAACCTCCACCGACTTTCATTTGCATTTTTTTTTGATGAAGCATTTCTTGCATGGTGGAACTGTAAAAGAGTGCACAATGCCGAAACATGTAACTGTTGGGAATCCTGTTTTAATCCTACTTTAATCAAACCTGTGGCAAGCTCATAAAACATTATTTGCAACTCCCAGCTGACTAATGTACACAAACGTAGCAACAACAAAAAAAAGAAAACAGCATAACAATGATTGAAATTTGCTACAGCCACAAGCCTCAGGGAAGGATAGCAATAAAAAGCGTGATGTCATTATAAGACAAGCATCACTCAGCTCCCTTGCAACCATGTTTTGATTAGTGTTGCTTTCACATTGAGCCTTTAAACTCTGGTCTCAGTAAAATCTCCTCTTTTCTTTAAAGTTTAGTTTAAATTAGTTGCAGAGATCTCAAAAGACTCATTCCCTGTGTGTCTGACTGCAGCTCTGTGCCCTGAGAATGGTTTAGAAAAAGAAACTATGGGTTTTGGCTTCCTCAATCTGTTTGAACGCCAGCAAACTGAATTCAGGAATATTCATGTGGT
The DNA here is from genome assembly GCF_053564925.1 of Oryzias latipes. NCBI lineage: Eukaryota > Metazoa > Chordata > Actinopteri > Beloniformes > Adrianichthyidae > Oryzias > Oryzias latipes. The sequence continues at coordinate 15,870,912 of NC_136240.1, forward strand.
GAATGCAGTCTGCCTCCTGTCCAACTGCAGTTTCTCTCCTTCTTTGACTACATAGCAATTGAGCAAAGTCAAAGACTGCACATTTCTCTAAATGAACCTTCTGATTTCAGACTGATACTGTCGAGCTTTAGATAAAAGTAAATGCTCTTTACAAAAATATTTTGATTTGTTTAATGTTCTAAAAGTTGTTTGGGGCATAGCCAATGTTTAAAATGTTGAATTAAAATCTAGATTTAAAAAAAAATCCCTTACAGAACTTTTTTTAGTATGTCAACTGAAAGTGATGTTAACACACAATTTTATTTTATTTTATCATAAATGTACTCAAAACCCTCTCAGCTGAACTTTACTGTTCATACCTTTATTTGACTTTATGGTGCTTCAAATTTCTTGCATAGTGGGCAAAAGTAACATGCTGTCTGACTGGACTCAATAATTTACATGGATTTGAATATGAATTTCGTTTGATTTTATTCTATGAACATTTAGAATTTTGGGATTTTGCTTTGCTCTACAGTGTTAGTTTTTCTCTTTGTTGCAGCTAGGCCACCTCTTCTCCATCACAACAATCTCATCACAAAAAAAATTTTTATTTAATAAAGTGGCAACAGCTTTGCTGCATCTGCTTTACCTACACTGTATACGTGACAGACAGTGAGCATGCAGAAAAATACACCAAATGTCAGCAAGAACAAGTCAGTAAGTGAATAAAAATACACAAGCAAGTATATTGTCAACAATAAAATAAAATAAAAAAAGCTTTATCCCAACAATTTTCTGTTTTTAACCCTGGAAAACCAAATGTTTCATTGTGGAGTTTTTATAAATGGCACATCAAAAATTGCAGGATTTGAAGATAAGCATTGTAAATAATAAGTCAACGATCCACAGCTGTTTTCATTTATGGTAACTGTCCTCAGCATATATTAGTGTTGGATTTTCAGTTCATCCTTGTCTCATCATCTGTTTTATTGCTCCCTCAGGTCATGGGGTCAGCCATATTTAAGATGATTTGGTCCCCTGTATTTTGGGTCCTACACTACCTGTTCCTCCTGTTTTTTTCACATCTTAAGTGGGATAAACAAACTGTGAAAAACTGAGTGAAGGTCGGTGGACTTTTCTCCTCTTTTTGTATTCTGATACATGTCAAGGTTAGAGTAAAGCGCCATGGGCAATTCCTGTCAATTTTCTCTCCTCAAATAGTTTGCATACCTGCAAGTGCTCCATTTTCTCTTGCTCTTTATCATCTCTGGATTTGCATTTACTGATGTTAAAAAGTTTTATTAGCTGATTCATTTGGTTAAATAAAGTTTGCAAGTAAGATATTGAGCAGAAGTGTTTCTGCAGCACACTACTTGAATGACAGTTTGGGTGAACTTTTCAGTGATTCAGCTGTAGAGACTTTTGTCTTGTTCATTGTTCCAGATTTTTTTCATGTGGTGTTTTTCTTGTGGTTGTGATCTTTTAATACTTGTCAAACTTTTTGTACTGTAGCAATTTCTTCATGAATATGGTGCTAGAAGTGCACTTCTGTTGATTCTTTATTCATTTTTCATATGAAATCTGTCGTTTTTTTGAAACAAAAGAACCTAATTCAGGTGTTCCAATTACTCCCATGACCACATGTGTATAAAACAATGTGGTTAGGATTGTAGACTGAACTACAAACATTTCCAAAAGGATGGGCTGCAGTCAACGAGCTCTAAATTCCAGCATTGTTCTAGGATGCAAAAGGTTCAGTTGGCAAATTTCTGTAGGAAGGGGAACTCGCTGATAGTCAGAGTAGGCCATGTCAACTGGCAGATCCAATGAATACTGAGGCAGATTGTGTACAGAAGTCTTAAACTTTTTGTTGCCTTCAGATTTGCCCAACATGTGTCATCCCACTAAATGTCTTATTTGCTGTTCAGCTGCTCAGTTTAGGGCTCACCACAGCAAATCATCTGTCTCCATCTACTCCTCTCTTGTCCATCCTCCTCACTCACACCAACTGCCCTCATGTCCTCCTTCACTACATCCATGAATCTCCTCTTTGGTCTTCCTTTATGTCTCTTTCCTGGTCGCTCCAACTTCGGTATAATTTTACCAACTGATAATATCAAGAAGTGTGTGTGGGTGTAGAGGGAACCAAACTGCTGTATCCAAACCATACATCACCAAGTGCTGCAAAGTGTCAGGTACAGTGATTTGAAGCTCGCCTTTACAGCAGAGGGGATGTGTTCATTGGAGTGATAAATCACACTTCTCCATCTGGAAGTCTGATGAGCAAAAGTCTTTGGGGATTGTTGGCTTAATGAATATAATTGTCAAAGCTGCTTGGTACTCACTGTGAATTCTGGTACGGTGTGGGTTTTTTTTGTGCTTGCCCCTGTAGCTTCAGTGTCAGGAAATCTCTTCAGGCTTCAGCAGACCGAAAGATTTTAAACAATTCCAACCTCCAAACTGTTTGAAGATGTTATCTCTCCTTTCAGCATAGCATAACCAAGCAGTCCAGAAAGTTGCAGACAAGCATTTGGTGTAGAAGAACTCATCTGGCCTTCTTGGCGTCCTGACTTCAACGTGATAGAGCATCTTTGAGGGTAAGCAGGAGCCTGCAAGCAGAACTTCTCATCCAACATCTGTGTTTGACCTCACAGATGCACTGCTGGAATGATGCTCAAACACTATTATAAGCACAATCATGAACCTTTGAAAGAGCTCCCCAGAAGAGGTGAAGCTGTTGTAGGGGTTGGGGTCAATGTCATATTGAACTCAGCAGATTATGAATGGGAGATGAGGGAATTGTTCTGGCGATATGGTTTTTTGACATTAACCCATAACCTTAAGTGATCCATTTAATTCACGGTGCAGGTTAATCTTCATTTAGGTTATTCATCTGTGGAAGAATCTGAATGAAAATACAATTCTTCTAGCTAAAACTGTCATTTTTGTCAATACTATATGATCAGGAGAACTAACACATGAGCTGTGCTCACCACAGATCACTCAAGTGTGACATAAAATCCTTCATAAAATAATCCTATTTCAAGCCCCCCGACAACAAACAGAAATGCAACTATTACAGATGATGTGTCTCTTATGATTTTTTCTAATATCAAAAGATTTCCATTGACATTATTTTCAGTGACAGTTTGTTGTTTTTACATTAAAAACTGACTACCGTGTATCAATAATTGAGTTTGCCACAAATTGTAATGACTTTTCCAATACCACTAATCCAGTCTCTGCAAAAGAAAAACATCCCAGCAGAGCACTAACATCACTCCAATTATTTCTTTAAATGAGCTTTGCAGTTAATTAATTTTAGCAGTGGATGATATTCTCTTCATGCAGTGAACAAATCTCTCTCCTTCCTATTGGTGTTTGAAGTTGAATTTACAGCAGCAGAAGCTTCATTGCTTTTACAGAAGCAAACGCTTCAGCTATGAAGTCAATGTTGTTCAGACCTGCTGCAGGCTTCTACTAGGTGAAGTGGAAAAGATTATTATTCTTCTACTTTTCTATTGCTCTGCATGTTATTCGGAGTAAAGCAAAATTTTACAGAAGGCTTAATACAAAGCTGCCGCAAAAACAAAGGTTAAAGAAAGGGGCACTTACAGATCTTTTTCATGTTCTAGTATGGTGCATACTCTCTGAATCTCATTGTCATTTTTTCTTCTCCTTAATATTTTTTTTCTTTTTGTCCGCATTCATTTATTTCACCTTTTAAGGTGACTATTGAGGGCAGAAGAGAAAGGTCTACTAGGGAATGAACACATGCAAAATTATAACTTTTGGTTGCATCTGAGATATAGTGATCTAAAAGTGGTCATTTTGCCTGCAGTGCAACAACAGAAAAGTAGTGCATAAGATAAATAGCATAATAGAGTTCTGTCATTTGTTTCAACACTGCAAAGTATTTGAAACTTACAACCTTGTTTTTAGACATTAAAAGTATTTTACCAGGTTTTAAGTTGTTTTACTTCTCAACACCTTCCTAAGCCTTTCTCAAAAACTCAATGGTTGAGAATTCTTTTGAAATAAGATCTAGAAATAAAGAAATTATAATCATGGGTTAAAATCCTTTCGGTCCATAGATTTAGACGATGGAAAAATCTGAAGACTCAAAACACGCAAATTACATAAATCTTTGGTTCAATTTTACAGATCAATACATTTTAGCAAGTTAGACTAACATTCATTGTCCTTACTTTGGAAACAAAAATGTAGATTTATATTCTAAGATTAATTGCTAGTTTTCATAGATTTCATGAGGATTTATTAAGATGAGCCAACTTGTACTAAAATTGTATTCTCATTTTGTTCTATAATAAGTCGTTTCCACTCATTACACTAGTTTTTCATAAAAATAAATTTCAAATAAGTACATAAAATTCAAAATGCATATAAGCCATTTCAAAAATACTTATTACTGGCCAATATGAAATTCAATTTTAAGTAATTTGATCTAATAGTTCACTTTTTAGCTAATTTTGCCCTTTTTTGTATGCTTGTATTGAACTCCTTGTTTCTAGATTTTGATGTCTTAGAAGATTTCTTGTAAATCATTTTTTACTCTTACCTGACAGATCGACACTTTTATGTAAGTATGGATACGTGCTCCTCAAGAATCCACGAAATAAGTTGTGGGGTTCCCCAGGGGTCGATTTTAGGGCCAATACTGTTTAATTTATATATGTTGCCTCTTGGGGATGTCATCAGGAGACACGGCGTTGACTTTCACAGCTATGCTGATGATACACAGCTTTACGTCGCCGTGTCTCCTGATGACCTTGAACCGGTTAACACTCTTTTAAACTGCATTTTAGATATAAAGTTGTGGATGGCAGAAAATTTCTTACAGCTCAACCAGGACAAAACTGAAGTTTTAATAATCGGTTCTGAAGACAAGAGAGAGATGATTTTACCACATCTTCATAATTTTAAACCTTCTCAATGTGTGAGAAACCTGGGCGTACTTTTTGACTCTGAGCTAAATTTTATCCCACACATTAAAAATGTCGTTAAGACAGGATTTTATCATCTTAAAAACATTGCCAGAGTCCGCCCGTTCCTCTCTCTTGCCAGCACAGAGGTACTAATGCATGCTTTTATTTTCAGTCGTTTAGATTATTGTAATGCCCTGCTCTCTGGTTTACCCAAAAAGTCTCTTTCAAACTTACAACTTCTACAGAACTCAGCGGCACGAGTTCTGACGAGGACCAGAGGGCGGGAACACATTACACCGGTTTTAAAATCGCTGCATTGGCTCCCTGTGCGTTTCAGGATTGATTTTAAAATTCTTTTAATGGTTTATAAATGTTTTCATGGTCTTGGGCCTTCTTATTTAAATGATATTCTTTTAAAATATGAGCCCTCGCGGACCTTGAGGTCTTCCGGTGCTGGCCTCTTAGTTGTTCCCAAGGTGAGGACCAAAACTTATGGTGAGGCTTCGTTCTGCCATTACGGTCCTCGCCTGTGGAACAGCCTGCCGGAGAACCTCAGGGCCGCAGAGACTGTAGAGGTTTTTAAGAAGAGGCTCAAGACCCACCTTTTTAATTTAGCTTTTAGTTGATTTTAACTGCTAATTTATTCTATTAGTTTTAGTATAGGCTATTTTATGTATTTATTTTAATTTTATGCATCTTATTTTCAAATTTTTTTTTTTTTTATTTTATTTTATTTTATTTTATTTTTTTTTTTATTTATTTATTTATTTCTTTTTTCTTTTTTATGTTTTTAATTTTAGCATCTTATGATTTTAGCCCCAGTGTTTCTTGAGGGGATCTTTTCCTCCAGGGCTTGCCGGCTTGGTCAGCGGTTGTTGCTGCAGTTGTTGCCCTTGCTGGGGCAGCTGGGGTCTAATTTTACAGCTTTATGGCTGTGAGGGGGACCCCGGTGTTGTCCCGGTCTGGGTGGGCACTGTGGCGATGTTCCGTTGGCCGGGCTGGCTCCTGGTATGAAAGGATTCCCAGATACTGTTTCCTTACAGCAGAGCCAAGCCTTACTTGTTTGTTTGTTTATTTATTTATTTTACAGTTACATAGTCATAATTCATTGTACGTGGGAGCCATGGGTCATGTGGTTTAATGGAGGGGAGTGGGAAGGGTGAAGGGTGGGTTGGGGTTTTTATTGTAATGTTGTGTGTTAACTATTTTTAGTGTTAAAGCGCTTCGAGCTGCACAAAGTGCATGAGAAGCGCTATTTTATAAATAAAGTTTGATTTGATTTGATTCAATTGTATTAACACGGTAATTATAAGAAATCCAGGTATATAGTTCAGAAAGAAACTTTTGTCTCTCTAATGAAAATAGGATGTTTTTTATTTTAAAAAAACATAATACTGTAGACCAGTGTTTCACTTATCTAAAAACATATATCATCATCAGAATATCAGCTCTGTTAATACAATTGGCTTAGGTTTCTAGAATATTTGCAAGTCTCTAGACTACAGTCTAGACTACCTGCAAAAGTAAAATCTCAAAAGAAATGAGAACGTAAATTATGGACTGCCATTATTATCCCTCTGAAAATCAACAGACAACAGGAAAACCCTGTTGACTTATTTAACAAACAGAGCCTTTGTGCTGGATTTTAAGTCTTCTTATGGTTTTGCAAATTTAACCCTCAGGAATCAGGTCCTTCTCTTATGAAACAGTTTCATTTTTCAGTTTGGGGGACAGTCCTTCTTTCCTTAAAACAAGACTCTAAACAACTTTTTTTTTTGTTGTTGGCCTGGATGACCATAAACAACCCCTCCTAAGGCTTAGACTGCAAGATCCCATGATGGACAAGTGCTCTAACGTTCCTGATTCAGCCATCAAACTAAGTGTTTGTCATTGTCAAAGCTTTGAGTGGACCTCCTCTCACAAGATCTGGTTTCTTCCTTTTAGGGGAGGTCTTTTCTCCCCACTGTCACCCAGTGTGACCTCAGTATGGAACTGTTTTTGTTTGGATAAATGTTTAAATGGATCGGAATACAAAACATGATGGAACGCTTTGTTATGATCTTATTAGTGAGTCCATGCTTTATAGACCAATAGAACATTTATCGATGAGGGAAATAAAAAAAAATACTCTCAAACAGCTGGAGTAGATTTATTTCTTATCAGATGCTTGATAAATAAAAATGAGCAGGCTTGGAGGAAAGAACGTCTAAGCAGTGCACAATAATTCTTATCAAACTTCTACTCTCAGAAGAGCTTTTCTCTTTAGACCGGCTGTACTGATTTGTGGTTAAAGAAGTAACAGACGGCATCTCTACATGGTTTTTTCTGATATTGCACAAAATATTTTTGGCTTACACTGCTTTCAAATTCAATTAAACTGACCAAGAGTACATACAAAGTACATACAAAACTTTTGTTTTTATACTTATTCAAATGATGGGAAGTATATGAGTTAGTGCCCATTTACTGCACATCATAAAAAACAATCAAACTGCAATTTTTTACTTTTACAGACTGACTTTTTGCTCAACATTTCTTCAAACCAATTTCATTAAATGAAAATGGCAGAAGATCCAGATATTAGGAGCATAAAAGTAAAACTTTACCCTAAATGGTAAAAAAAATTCTGTATTCAGAGACACTCAAACACAAAGTTCTGCACATCTTGGAAATCTTCAAATCTCATAATCCCAATAATTAAGATCCATGTGTTAAACTGAGTTGCACAGCACTGGGGTTGGACTAGAAAAGTTTCCACTGAGTAATAAAGGCAAAGAAGTCAACAACTGGAGACTCTCAAAAGGACACAGTCTCAAAGATTGGCAAGCTCTAGGTGTGGAAAAAAACAGCAAAAAAAAAAAACATGATTAATGATTTCATTTGGAACTGCTTTTCCTTTTTCTTGAGCACAACCAGTTGAACATTAACACACAGCACTGTAATAGCAGGGCTTCATTTGTTGTTCTTATTAATCCAGTGAAACCAATACCTATGGAGGAGATGGATTAAGTTTGAGCTTGGAGCGCCAAAGTGGGTTGTGGCAAAATCTCTCTATAAACACAACGAAGAATAATGTCAGACACAACTTGTGAGGGAAAAGAACTTTGGGTTACAAAAGGAAACGTGAAATGAAAATATGTAGAGCCCAAGCAAATCTCGACGCTATGTAGTTTGACCAAGTGGGGCTACCGTAGTGTGACGTTATCCTCAGTCGAAAGGACCCCGAACGGTTATTGTAGGTGGAATAATTTTGGCACCTACACCGTTTAAAAAAGAGCAGATTTGTGACGCTAGGTGGGACACAAGATTCCTGCTCTGGTCCATTCTGATGCATCTACTTGTAGATGACTAGATCCATGTACACTATATTGTCAAAAGTATTCGCTCACTCATCCAAACGGTCAGAATCAGGTGTCCTAACCATTTGGCCTGGCTACAGATGTATAAAAGCAAGCACTCAGGCATGCAGACTGTTTTCACAAACATTTGTGAAGGAATAGGCTGTACTCATGAACTTAGTGAATTCCACTATGGAACTCTCATTGGATGCCACTTGTGCAACAAATCCATTAGTGAAATTTTTGCTGGCAACTCAGCCACGAAATAGTAGGCCACTTAAACTAATAGAGAGGGGTCAGTGGATGCTGAAGCACATAGTGCAAAAAGGTCGCTGGCTTCTTGCACAGTCAATAGCTACAGAGCTCCAAGTGACCTTCAGATTAGCCCAAGTACAGAGAGCTTCATGGAATGGGTTTTAATGGCCAAGCAGCTACATCCAAGCCACACATTACCAAGTGCACTGCAAATTGTCGGATGCAGGGGTTTAAAGCACGCTGCCACTGGACTGTAGAGCAGTGGAGACGCCTTCTCTAGAGTGATGAATCACGCTTTTCCATCTGGTAATCTGATGGACAAGTCTCGGTTTGGAAGTTGCCATAAGAAGGGTACATTTCACAGCATTAGCTGCGCCTGATTGGAAGAAAAATGCGTCATGTAAACACGAGGTTCGGAATACTCTGCCCCGATAAGACTCCTTTGGATCAAAATTTTTTTCTGATCGAGATAGGAGGGTTATGCCAATTGTTGATCCGATTGTTGTTCATGTAAATGGTTCATTCCGATTGTGTGTCACTACTGCTCTGGTTTAACATCATGCATAGACGGTGTTTCGCTCCAGAGAAAGCTTTGGAGCTCAAACAGGACCGACCCTCTGCTCTGCGAATGCCCCGCTCTCGCCCCGCTCTCGCCCCGCTGGCTCTTTGCCTCACCCCTTTCTTACACCCCTCACGAGAGGGGTGCGGGGAGGGGAGTGCGTCATGCTCCGTGACGTCTGGACCCACATATTTACGTGCAGCCAAGATGCAGATAGCGGCATTTCCCGCATGGATTTTGTGTTCATCAAACAAGGCTAATGTTGTTAGCACGTATTAGCCCACTCCCAACCACAAACAAAAAAAAAAGCACTGACCACACGGATTAAAAATAAAATAATGAGCTAACAGGCGCTTCATAATATTTATAACATTAATAAAAGCACGTTCAGAAGATCATCTTGTATATTACCAAGCTGCTGCATGAATGTATGTGGCAACTCCGTTTGTTTACAACGGGACTCATTTCCTCTTCTGGTATTTTCAACACTACTGCGCATGCCCAAATGATTTATTCTGACCGAAGGTGTGAACATGTGAACATTCGTTCTAATCTGAAAAAGTTTTTCTGGTCCCATGTTACACAGTTGGATTTTAATCCGACCATTGATCCGATCAAGATGTTTCTCCCATGTAACCGCGGCTACTGTTCCTAGTGTGAAATTTGGTGGAGGAGGAATTACGGTGTGGGGTTGTTTTTCAGGACTTGGGCTTGGGCCCTTAGTTCCAGTTAAAGGAACTTTGAATGCTTTAGGACACCAATACATTTTGGACAATTCCATGATCCCAACCTTGTGAGAACAGTTTGGAGCGGGTCCCTTCCTCTTCCAACATGACTGTTACCAGTGCACAAAGCAAGGTCAATAAGGACATGGATGAGTCTGGTGTGGATGAACTTGACTGGCCTGCATAGAGTCCTGACCTGAACCTGATAGAACACCTTTGGGATGAATTAGATTGGAGACTTAGACTCAGGCCTTCTCGACCAACATCAGTGTGTGATCTCACCAATGCGCCTTTAGAAGAATAGTCAGAAATTCTTATGAACACTTCTCAACCTTGTGGACAGCCTTCCCAGGAGATGTGAAGCCATACTAGCAGCAAAAGGTGGACCGCCATCATGTTGAACTCTATAGGTTAGAAATGGGATGGCACTTCAGTTCATATGTGAGTCAAGACAGGTAATCGAATACTTTTGGTAATATAGTGTACGTCTTCGTTTTCGCTGGCCAGAGATGGCATCTGGCTAAAAACTGTGTGGCTGGATAGCTCCAATATTTCAAGCCATTTTTGTTGCACCACTAATGTCAGGTTAGGGGTGTGAGGGGCTGTAAGCTAGTGGGAGTGAGTGTAAACAGAGCTCTCAACAATGGAGGGGGAAAGGGAGGGCGGTAGCTCCACACCATTGATCCTGCCCACAACTCGGAGGCAAATTTCAGATGAACTCCTGGCATTCTGCAGAAACTATGTCATAGAAAACATGATTTAAAAAAAAAAAAATTTTTGACTAAAACTGGCAGACTCATGATAAAAGACCACTGGGAACGCTTTTAATATGGATCAAAAAATAATCAAAGGGGGATTTTAGGGACAGCCATAGCCTATTTCCAAATGATCTCTAATCTCTCCTCAAATATATACTAACCCGCTTCACCTACATGATGACAAAACGTCTGTTTTTTTTAAATTTATTTTTAGATTTAAGAAAAAAAATGCTTTAAATACAGTGAATCTTTTTAAATTAACATGTTTACTCGCACAACACTCCAGCGTGTCACCAATAACTGTCAGGCTTGTTTGTCATATTCTAAAAGACTGTTTTGCTGTTTTCGTGTTTGGCCAATACGGCCAAAAGCTTGTTTTAAATCAACCAAATCAATAGGCGCTCCAAGCACAAACTTAATCCATCTCCTCCATAGGTATTGGTTTCACTGGATTAATAAAAACAACAATTGAAGCCTTACTATTACAGTGCTGTGTGTTAATGTTCAACTGGTTGTGCTCAAGAAAAAGGAAAAGCAGTTCCAAATGAAATCATTAACCATGTTATTACCACATTTAAAAAAAAGGATTATTTATGGAGGGGTTTTTTTGTGCTGTTTTTTTCCACACCTAGAGCTTGCAAATCTTTGAGACTGTGTCCTCTTGAGAGTCTCCAGTTGTTGACTTCTTTGCCTTTATTACTCAGTGGAAATTTTTCTAGTCCAACCCCAGTGCTGTACAACTCAGTTTAACACATGGAGCTTAATTATTGGGATCATGACATTTGAAGACTTTACCACAAGTTGAATTTATTCAAAGGAAGTAATACATGCAATCTGGTTGTGTCTCCTGACATTAGCAGATATTTCTCTAACTAGGACAATTTAAACCAACAGCTTTATAGGAAAAGAAAATATTGATTTGTTTTATTTTCAAACAAACTTCTGCATGTTCTATTGTTTTTACAAGAAAAACTAAATGCAAAAATCCCATTTAAAAAATAAAAAAATTCCAAGATGTGCTTATTTAAATTAATGCATATATTCAATGGCACCTGTTTAAATCATGTTGCATCGTTTTGAGAAACAGATTTATTTTTCTTTAAACCATGATAACTAAAATAGTAAAAAAAAATAAAAAAAATAAGCAAGGGTTTTGTTTTTTTTCGGACTTGGCAACAATATTTGAAAGCAATTTCCTTTTTATGACCAACAAATCTGATGTCTTGTTTTGTTTAACTACCAATCAAAACAGTGACAGTAAACATATTTTGATTGAAGACTAAAAGAGGACAGTTGATTGCCATCTGAGTGATTTATATGTAAATCTATTCATTTCTCGTTAGGGCATAATCCCATAATAACATGCAAGTGATTAAACCAAATTATTGTCGGAAACTCATTTTAAGCGTCATTTTGTTAAGGCACCCTGGAGAGTTTTAGGAAGGGGAGGAAGGAGTGGGAGGCTATAGGAGACAGTCTTCTTGGCAGACTGATTTGTCTGAGAGGCAAAGACATCCTGAAACTCAAGAAATAGGCAAAAAAAGTGAGAACTGTCTAAAGAAACAAACACACCAACATGTATAGCATCGGTTTAATTCTGTGGCTTATAAAAACCAAAACGGACTAAATCATTTGTTTTCTGATGTTAAAGGTCTCATTAGATAATTTATAGTTATTCTATAATAATCCTTTTTATTTTGACTGTAATGATGTTTTCAGATTATCAGACTATGACAGTGAAGCCTCAGGGCAGCAACTATAAGTTGTTGTCTTCTCCTCAGTCTCTAGAGTGAGAACCTTGGTGTATCGTTTCTGCCTCCTGTCGCTTAAGAGACATAATCTCCTGTTTTTTGATGATCCCTGCAGGTTACTGAACTGAGAAAAACAGATCATTTTGAAGTCCTAAAAAAAAAACTGCTTTAAATAACGATGCATAAATAGGTAATAATAAGGGGGTCATTTTCTTTTCCTTTTGGAAATAAATTATGGCGTTTCATCTCTGCCATAAAGTGAAAGGGCGTAAAGTCAACTGAGCCGGCGTATTTAGGAACTGAGTGAGGAACCCTACAACCGCGCAGGCGCAATTCTAACAGAGCGACCCCGCATTTTATAACTGTACGCCTGCAATCCTTACTGAGCGGTAATCCCGCGCTGTCAATTCTCCTTTGCACGGTTGCTTGGATTTGCGCTCAGTGTTAAGGGGGCGTTTTTATCACTTTGGGGCAGTAACCGTTCTGGTTGATCTGATTGGCCGAAATTTGCTGGTCAAATGCGGCGAGGCAGCAGACTTTCATTTTTCAGAGCAGGGGGGGTTAACAGGCGGCTCTTGAGCTGCTTTGTGGCTCTCTGCCTTGTATCATAGTTTCTATATACAGTACTTTCACCACCACAAGGCGAAAATAAAAGTCTTACATTTTCTCCAAAATGTAGAGAGCGGCCCTAATGTGTTTCTGGTTGATCTGATTGGCTGAAATTTGCATGTCAAGTCCAGCGAGGCAGCGGGGCGGGACTTTCTTTTGAGGCTTTAATAGAAAAGAACCAGCGGCTGTAACGTGGATTAAAACGGTAACGAATGCAGTGATTTTCACATGAGAAAAACTTACAGCAGAAAAAAACCTGCCGCACTTTCTTACCTTGGTCTTGGGTCGTTGTTTAATGTTTTAATCCATGTTACATCAGCTGTTTTTTTAAATTAAAGGCTCTAACACAGACAGGGGTGGCGAACAAGTTTGACACAAAGAGCCGAAATTTCTAACTGTGAGAGTCAAAGAACCACACAAAGAACCACGCAATTAAAATCATATCATTTCCAATAACACACTCCTCTCCTTACAATACAACAGCACTGGATTGAACGGCGCCGTTTCAGTTATGAACGTTTTTTCTGTATTTAACGTTAACACATACCGGTAAAACATGCATGCTGGTGTGTTTTTTAAAAAGGCAGCGAGCACAAAACTGTGTTGGTTGTGATTTATTATTTTTTTTCAGTCATCAATCAGCATCCAAAATCCATCAAAGTCCTCATGTTCTGTATCTGGAATGAAGCCGGGCTACATTTCTATCAAACATGCCAGCTTCCATTTCGTCATCCTCAGAGTCCGTCTCGTTGCCGTGCGACTCCAAAGAACAGTGAAAGCATAGGCGTCAGGCCCAACTTTAGGTCTACAGTCCAAAAGTGTGGGTAACTTGCCTGGCGCTGCGTCCCAGTAAAAGGAGCAGGGGATGCACAGCTTTTCACTGCCGCCGGCTCGCTGCATGTCTGCATTCACAGCTTGAAGCGAACAACTCTGATTAAAAGGCAAAAAATATATATTTTTTTTCTTTTGAAAATATTTTGTAGTTCACTCTCTGTGTTAATACAAAAGGATTGAGATACTCGCTGACACATTTGAACGTTTATCAGGATAGTTATTGAGGGCGGAAGTCCAAATCTGTGAAGATCTTTCAAACTAAACCGAACTGCTCTATTCCCGTGTTCCTCCGCGTAGCTAATAGCTTGCAGTTTAAACTGTGCTTCATAATTGCGTCTCGCCCGCCCCGCTGCCTCGCCGCATTTGACCAGCAGTTTTTGCCCAATCAGATCAACCAAAACGGTTATTGCCCCCAAGTGACAAACACACCCCTGAACACCACCCCCCAAGTGACAAAAAACGCCCCCTTAACACTGAATGCAAATTCAAGCAACCGTGCAAAGGAGAACTGACTGCGCGGGATCACCGCTCAGTAAGGATTGCAGGCGTACAGTTGTGAAATGCGGGGTCGCTCTGTTAGAATTGCGCCTGTGTGGTTGCAAGGTTTGCTCACTCAGTTCCTGAATACCTCAGTTGTCTTAACGCCCCTTTCACTTTAATAATTACCATTTATGAGGCCATACATTTAACAAAATGTGAATTTCAAAGTCAATTTTTTTCAGTTTTCAACTTTAACCACCTTGCAGCATGCCTGTGCCATACCAAAGTTACAGTAAAAGGCGTTGTAACTGACGTTGATACAGATGTTCAAAATTGGAACTTAAACCTTAATATTGAAATATTAAGCCTGAACTATGCTGACATGGATTGCACAGTGCAGGAATTCATAATTTCCATCTTTGGTTGCTTTGCCTAATAATTTCTGACCAATGATCGAAGAAATCTTTAGTCACACGGTTTTGTTTACAGACTTTAGTCCAGAACAGGAAAGTCTGCTTGATGGCAGTCTGAATACAGACCAAACGCAAGGTTTAGAAGGTTGTGCATCGTGCTCACCTATGTAAAGCCAGATTAGCTCAAATGTATCCACAAATTGATCCACTGTGTAACAGATGCAAATCATCAGGCCACATTAATTCACACTTTTTGGTACCGTCCTAAAATACAGTGCTTTTGGGAAAATATTTGTGAGGCGCTTTGCTACATCTTGGGAGTCAAACTAACTTTAAACCCACTTGTATTTTTGTTTGGAATAAACAATGTGGCTCCGACATAGCCTGCAGGTGGTCAGAGGATCATTACCTTTTCAACTTTTCCATCTTGACGCCTCATTCTTCTTAAGTGAAGGACGCTGCCCCACCCACTTTATCACATTGGATTAGAGATGTGCTTTACCATCTTAAACTTGAAAAAATAAGATTCACTGTGAGATGATCAGAACATACATTTTCTAAGGTATGGAGACCATTTTTCAACTTTTTTAGTCTAACATCTACAAGTGTGACAGAATGATGCCCCTTTTTTTTTCTTTTCTTTTCTTTACGTGTGTGTTTATGTTTTTAGTTTACTTATTGTTTTTTTTACATATGCTATTTTACCTATATTTTGACTGATTTTATATATTCATGTTTCTCTTTGCTTATCACTTGTACCATTTTATTATTTTTATATTTTTTTACTAAATTGATATTGGTGTACATGAAACTGACAGCAGGAGGGTGTGGGGGATTTTGTTTCGAATTTGTCTGTATTATGTTTTAAAACTGAAAACTTAATAAACATACAAAACACAAAAAACCCTGCAAGGTTTAGGACTCGATCAGGACCAAATTAAGCGGACTCTGTCCAGACCAAACAGTGTTCCCAGTCTGAATACACTCTAAGAATAGCTTTGAAATGTCAGTTAAAACCATTGATGCAAGAGCAAAATGAATGCTGAGGTCAAGTGAGAATTAGTGCTATTTTCTGAGGGATTTTATGGGGACCTTAGTGACCAACTCAAATTGTTTTATGAAAATTTAATCGAGAAGCTATTAGTACATAGAAATGTTGTCAACAGGAACACATTATTCTGGAAGATCCTATCAACCCGAAGCTGCAAGATGAGTTAAAACCAATTCCAGGGAACTAAATGTGTAAATGTTCCCATTTGAAACAGCATGAGCCAACACAATCATTAGCAGCCACAATATTATTTCTTTGGGGCACTAAAAATAAAATTGAAAAATGTGAGAACACCAAAGGCCACTCTGTCCCGCTGCTCGTGAAGACAGATTTCTCAGAAAGAAAAGAATCATATAAGGTAAAATATGTGTGTATGTTTGGGTTTGTCTGGACATGTGGGAGGTTTGACCTCGAGCACAGTGACCACATAGAGAAACGGCTTGATATCTCCAAGACAACCCTTACATACAGATGCTGAAATGATCTGATGTGCAAGATCTTTATTTTTCAGTCACATGTGAATTCTGAGCACACAAGGTTTTGGTGTTTTTTTTTTGTTTTGGTTTTTGTGCTTTTTTCGCAACAAAAAACAAACATTTCAAATGAATTCTTACAAGGTCATGAAAAGATTTCTATTGTCAAATTCTCATACCGTTTTTGCTTGTTGTAGCCAAATTACTTTTTGCAATAAAGAAGGAAATGAGATGTTTTAATCAGGTGGACTTCATCTTTTTTTCTTTAATAATGCATTGACTATTTATCATTTCTAATACCGGTAGTAATATCTTAATACCTTAATGTCTCAGAAAGTTCCAATTGTTTTTACCCTGGTATGCCAGCTTAAAGAAAAATAGATACTTTGTTGCTTCATTTCCGTCCTTTACAATTACTGTTCATTAGGTTAACATATTCTGACATTTGACATTCTAAACCTATTTACTTTAGGGCCCAAATTTTGGAGCCAGATGAAAAATAAAGAAACAAATGTATGAAATAAATTGTAACTAAGAAAAGCACACCTAAAGGGATGTGACCAACATATAATCTAGATTTGAACAGCAGCTGTGAGGCTTGTGCTCTAAAGCTTGTTTTTTCATTAATATTTTTTAGTTATGTTCTTTTCTGAGTCACACAGGTTCCTGGTCTTAATCGTCCAGAGCTGTCTTCTTTTAAGGTAATTACCCTTAGTGTTTTTGGGTGCCTGGTTGTCAGTTCTTCATTGTTAGCTCATCTGTTTTGTCAGCCTTTTGTTGCTTCATTTGTTTGTGTTCAAGTTTTTTTCATTAAAAGTTTACATTTCTGCCTGGTCTCCTGCAATTTGAGGCCTCCACCATCAGTTTACTGATATGAGCAGAATCACTACAATAAACCAGGAGAATTATGCTAAACCTAACGGACCTGAACAACTTGAATAAAAGCACAAAATCAAGTATTTCAAATTAAACAAACCCCAGGCTAATTTATTAAACAAATCCATGAAAACGAGAGCTAAAGGAATGAACCAGTTTAATAAAAAATAATGAACAGTTTATTCTAAACTTTTCTAAAGGACTTTACTTTTCATTCTGTCCTGTGATTGAACTTCCTTGATTCTAAAATGAGACTTGTTTAAAGTCTCCAAGCATCCATCCATCTTCTAAACTAACTGAATCCCTTTGAAACTCCTCCTAGAAAAGTCTCGAGCAGGAATTGAACCAGGGCATTTTTATTATGAGGTAGTGCTAACCACCACACTACCATGTAGCCCATCTATTAGTTTAACTGTACCTTAATTTGATTTGAAACGAGAAACTAGAAAGAAACACCAGCCCAAATTTTCCTGATCAACTAAAGTCAAGCCAAAAACAAAATTCCACCAAAAATGCCTTTTTTTATATTACTTTTAAACAAGTTTCATTTCATTTGTTTTTAATCTTAAGGACAGATTTTTCTTTAACGTCATGCTTTAAAATGTCAATTTATGGTAATGCCGCACACCCAAACGGAGATTACCGGTAGGTGGTTTTGTGTAAAATCAGGAACCTTGATTAGCATCAGGGATCCTTCAGACATTGGGGAGATCTGATTTTCCTTATGAGTGTTTGGGAAACTCTACTTTCAGCAATTATCTGAGTGGAATGTTCCTCTTTGTTCTTTGCAATAATGTAACTGTTTCCTGGTAAAGTGAACTGCTGGGAAATGACAGAATCGACTTCCTATTTAAGACGTCTAGCCACAATTTGTCTGAGTTTAAGGTTGAGTATTGACATGCTGATACTGTCTTTTATTCCCTTGTTTTGAGAGTGGTCTCTGTCTGTCAGGTAATCATAGTGGGGCTCAAAGAAACAGTTTAAGTAAAATTAAAAGCAGTGGCATGGATACACTCAGATGTAGCTTGAAGGTAAATTGATAAAATCTTCTGAAAGATTGGGACGCTGCAATTTTCATATTTATATTTGACATTTTATACCTTGTACTTTTGTAATCTAATTTCCTTCCTATATATGTCTTCTTAAATTTAGTCCTTTCTATATTCGCCCTGACCTGAGAGATGCCAAAGGAAAATTCCGATGTACTTACTGTATGTGCAAACGGCAATAATACCTTGAATCTTGAATCTAAAATGTACTTCGAAAGGAGTTGAAGGCACTTTATATTCCACAGCGTTTTTGACATTTATGATTTTGTTTTACTGCATAAAGGGTTTATGAATAATAACTTGTCCCTTCAGCATTAAAAGAATATAAGGTTTGACCTTACCTGTACAAGTACTTTAAGCTTTTTATGATCATAGTTTGGATTCAGCTTATTCAGCAGTTGTTTTATGACATCATTTGTTCTCTTTTACTGACTGGCTTTGCTGCAGTTCTACAAAGACTGATGACAGCTGTAATTTGTGTGTAGAGCAAAGACTCTTCTGTATTCTGAATCTTTTGGTCATTGCTTCAACTTTCCCAAGACTCATGTGATGCACAAAAAAATCCTGTCTGTCTGCCTCAAAATGTTCCCTCTAATACACTTTTGGTTTTGGTGCTTTATACTATTGTGCATTTTTGCACGATTAGTTGCACATTTAACAATACGGAAGGCTAACAAATTGGGTACATTTGTAATGCTTTTTTTTCCACTTTAAGTGTAAACGTAAAAAAATCCAGAATTTGTTTATATGTATTTTTCTTTATATCATTTTTGTTTGTTCCTAAGACATGTGGTTAAAAACTCAATAGATTTTTAAAAAATGTGTGACAATCTGGATTGTTGGATGTAAAAACTAAAACAAAAAAAAAATACACAAATTCATAGATATATTTTTAGTGCGGTGAAATTCAAATTTCCTAATTCTTCATGCTCAAATGGAGAATTTCAAAAATGCAATGCAAGAGGCTGAATAGTGGATCCTTTTTTTTAAGGGGCGTTTTCAGCATATTTGATTCGGCATTTTTCTTTTAAATCAGTAAATCACATTTTTAATCAAACCATTCCTCGCAAAGTATAATCAAGAACTTTGTTTTTGGAATTTAGGATTTGGAGTTTTCACTGTTCAGGTCAGGGTTACATGTTTCCAAAGTGGGCATAGTGTGGGAGGTAAATGGGCAAAGTCTCTTTTGAGGAAAGAACAATATTAAGTGTGGGTGGATAATTGTTTTTATTTTTTGAAGAATCTATGCTTTTTATTTTTTCCCACCATCAGGGAAAACCCATTGGGGCTTAGTTGTGACAAAAACATATGACGAAGAACATCATCTTGAACAGTTTTGGAGGATTTTACTTTGAAGGCACTGGCTTTATGTTGTTCATTTGGAAAAACAACAACATTTTGTCTCACTGGAACAACCTGCATTCATTTTAATGATGGCCATTTTAGCTTCCAGCGGGAGAATGTAATATGTTATCATGAAACATAAACTATGAATTGAAATGAGCAATTATCTGCTCTTCTCGCGCAATCATTTACATTTCACTCGATATGTCTGAACAGCACAAATAGCTGTGAGCAGAGAACAGAGCAGTGATGAGGACACAGACTCAGAATTCTGGTTACTATGCAGCTCAAACAAATACTGATGAATCTTTGATATTAAACCTGGAGTCAAACTTTAAAACTAATTCCATCTAATAATGTAAATATGTGTCTTTTAGAGGTATTTATTGAGACAGTCCTGACATTTTGTATTTTATGTGTATTGTTTTCACAGAAAGGAGGAAAAGATGTATATTAAGGATGCAGATGTTTAAAAAAATGTAATTATGATCGACATCTGTGCTGCAGAGAAGAAACCTATCAGAATTCTGACTGAAGCACCTGCTAGTGGGGGGGGGGGGCAACTTTCAGTTGGTTTTAATGGGTAACAATAAAATTAAAGTGGCACATTGAAGATGCCTGCTAAACACGACCAGAAATGCAACAAAACATTTTAAATGTTCTTCCTTTCTGGCTATTTTTGTTTTTTGAAGCACCATCTGCAATGAACTCATAAAAGCAATGACAAAGGGAAAGCAAGTGTTTTGTTGTTCTTTATGTGATTTAAGCCCCCTGCATTAACATTAACGCAGAAGCTTTTTTATTTTATCGGAGGAGAAGAAGACGACGATGTGACCTCGGTGAGCAGAGCCATCCCTTTGATTAGAAATTTCCAGCAAATTTGCAAGCTTACATTCTAATGTTCTTCCCTTCTGCTAAGACAGGAAAACAGCCCCCAAGAGCCCCCTCAGAAATTATCTCTGCTTCAACTAAAATGAAAGTGGAATACTTTGCTGAGTCATTCCTAGAGCATAATATCTTTGAATTGAGCCTTAAATCAGAATTTAGTTCATTCATGCACTTTTTTTGAAGCTTCTTTCAGCTAGATTTAACATAATTTGGCTGGTGCGAATGTGATCTCACTTTTTCTTTCTCTTTCAACAATACGTTTTGAAATAAAACTGTTTTAATTAAGCGTTTTGTTGAACATCATTTAAGGACCAAGCACTCCTGTTGTTCTTCAACTAGATAAATTAATAAAACCTGTGAGGACCTTGTTTTGCAAAATGGCCTGAATTATTCCATCTCTGAAACAATCTGATTCAAATTTATTTACTGAAACTTACTTCCATAACTTTAATATGTGGCTGAGGTTGCATAGCACTGTTCATAAATGTAAACTCAGCTTAATTCCTCTCATTCTTTTTCAGTGAGCCACGGAGCAGCACTAATTCCTGTATGCTGCTGATGAATAGTTTAAATGCAGAGGTCAGATTCCTGTGTGTGCAAATATTCAATGTAATGTCATCAATAAAAAGAAAAAAAAGAAAAAGTCCCTGGAAGACAAAGCCCTGTTCTATTCGGTCTTGCATTAGGTGTTTTTGTACATCCTCGGCGTGCCATTTATCATTGTCAGGCTGCACAGCTTAGATTTAAAACAAACATGAAATCCACAAATTCTCTTTTAGTCCAGAGAACAGCTGCACACCACTGATTGAAAACGAAACAGTAGCACTAACGATTATAACAACATCAAATAACAAAAATTAATTGCAGCATATAGTTTTAAGACATTATTTGTTGTGACTGTCTGAGGAAATCTAATTAATCAAGGACAGAAAAAAGGTTTGTTGGCTTGCATCTTGTTTTGTTTTATGAAGTAAATGAGAATTGCATTTGTTATTTGTGCAGCTTCTTTTAACAAAACACATGAGAGTTCCTCTTTTTCTGAATAAGGAGAAGAGAGATGCTGCAGGTTAAGATAATACCATTACAGGGTAAAACGATGCATCATAGATTTCCTTTTGTCATCCAGTTTGCTTTGAATTATGCACTTGCTGTGAACAGATAGAAAGGAGGACATCCAGAATAAAGTCATGAGGGCAAACATTATGTTTTAGCCAAAATGTATTGTTACAGGAAAGAGGTGAAAGAACCTGCTTTGTACAGAATAGACAGCAGCATGACTCTACTCCTGACAGAAAATTTGAACTCCTGGTTTAATGTGTTTGTTCTGAATCTACATCTATTTATTTAGAACATCTTAACAATCAGGTGTCTTATCAGAATCACAATAAGTGCCTTGGAATTTTGCCCAAAACCCTTTTAAATATGCAGCCATTGCAAAAAGAACCCTTTTTAGAAGTCAGTCCATGATCTGCTGCAATCTGTAGTTACTGGTTGAAGAATAAAACCCAATTTCTTTCCTAAAATTTTAATTTGTTATCATATAATGACTGACTGTGTAGAGAGATTGTTGTGGTTGGCTTCTGAAAGTTGAAATACTTTGTGATCCATTAGCCAGATGTACCGGAAAACGGATGAAAATGCATTTTCAGTTTTTAGAAAATGGCACAGAGTCGTCCTCCCAGTCGCCTTGGAGCTCTCTTGTTCTTAGAACCATCCGAATCTGTTGCCATTATCGCTGTACATAGAAAGAAAAGTGGAACTGAGATAAAAGGGTGATGGAGAAAATGTTCTCAGCTCCAAGAGTGAGGACATGGTGAACATGTCCGCTGAACATCAAAGGATTGGTGGCTCATTTAAGTGCAGCCTCTGAAATCTGCCCGCTTGCCTTGATGCTTGTATTAGCTCCCAAATGAACATGTTTCCTGTTGATGTAATTTGTTTCTTAATATGTGATTAACAGATTCTGTTGCTTAAGCTTTCTGTTTAATTTCTAAGCAAAAAAAAAAACTCTGGTAACCAACAGAATCAGAGAATACGCAAGAGCTTTAGAGGCAGCTGCTCCACAGGATATTTGCATTCAAGGGTCTTTTAGTTTTTTTCCATGTCTGAATTTGGAAAAAGAAACATGTCTGATTTGCCTTTCAGCAGCCATGGATTGAGGCATAAACTCCTGACCCATGACTGTTTCACCCTTCTGTAGGAGAGCAGAAAAAAAGGCTCTCTGACACACTCAGAATGTGAAGTAAATGGAGCTTTGTGACGCCTGGGCAGCTGAATGCTCTGCAGCTCATCAATGCTGCCTGATTCCTGTGTCCTTGTGGTCAGTGAGTGAAACATGAAACCAAGCAGCTGTCAACTTGTGTCAGCAGCGATGTAAAGCAGACAGAAATCATTTCTGCCGGCCTTTTAAACTTACAACATACAGCCTCACACAATGGAAACTGCATTCATTCATAATGTGTGCACAGTTTTTCTTTCCATCTGTCTTTTAGCCCTAATGCATCTTTTAAGTGTTTTCGTTGTCTTTGGTGTTATTTGTACAGCAATCTTAAATGCAATGAATAAAAAAGCATCGAAAGGAAATAACTAAAATTTACAGACAAATTTATGGATCATTACTATTGAACCAAATTTTTCTGTCAAACAAAGTTTGTCAGAAAAAAAAGTGTAACGATTTGGTCTTTTAAAAAAAATGCCAGCCATAGTAAAGTAAATTAAAGTAAATCTTAATTTATATAGCACTTTTCACAGAGAGCGACTCACAAAGTGCTTCACAATGTTAAAACTATAAAAAATCGGTAACGTTGAATTTCTTTATTCAAATCATTGTGAAAAAAAATGCCATTTGTAGCAGGCCACAAGCTTCCTGCCCCACTCCATTCTGATCCATCCACTTGTAGACGAATGGATCCACGTATGTCTTTGTTGTTTTCTTCCTCTGAGCTGGTATCTGGCTCAGAACTGTAAGGCGGAATAGCTCAAATATCAAGCTCGTGGGAGTGTTCAAACACAGGGATCATGGGTAATGAAAGCAGGCTTACTCAGCACCAACAGTCCTGCCCAGAACTCAGAGGTAAATTTCTGAGGAACTACTGCCACTCTGCAAAAAATGTTTCCTAGAAATCAACAGATTTTTTGATTTTGGCTAAAAAAAGAAACGCATTCTCCCTTTTCAAATCATGCATTTATGTGAAATGCAGTTGGACATAGAATGAAACTCTCTAACACTGACAGTCAAACATGTAAATATTTTATAAAAGACAGGCAGAGGAAATATTTTTATGATGATATCCTAAACTTGACAAGAGAAGGGATAGATTTTGTTTTAATAACATAATATTTACCACACATTTTAAAGTTAAATCAAGAAAGAAAGAAAAGTGAAAAAAAAGCACATATGAATATATTTATATATATATATACACACACACACACACACTTTTCAATTCTTGGCGGTACACTTTTGCTAATGTGGGACTTGAAACTGCTCCTGTTAGATGAAGTGTTGCTGAAATTTGCTCTCCCTCACGCCACAGCCACCATGAAGACTACTGGCAGCTGTTCAAAACATGAATTACCGCTGAGTTTGGCTTATCTCCTCCTGACTGCAGATGGTCTGAATGTGTTGGAAAGAAACTTTTGAAATGTTTACTGTGAAGGTTATTTGAGAAGGTAGGGGAAAAAAGAATCTTTTGTCTTGATGTAACCGGGTCTTTCGACAAGAGAAATTCCATATAAATCAGATTTACAAAGCTAAACTAACTCAAGTCCCAGAGGAGCAAATGGCTTGTTAACAATGAAGAAAAATATTTGATGCTAAACAATCTCCTGTTCTAGTTTTAATGTCAGAAAATTATCAACATTTTGTATTTAAATATTACATAAACTTGAGTCCAGCTGCTATCCTTTTGTTTACATTATCTATAATTTAAGTAATAATAAAAAAAAACTGTTCAGATTGCATATTCTGCTTCTGGATGAAGGATGTATAAAGAGAATGAGAAGAGCAATATTGACTGTGATTGTACAACCAAATTACTCATGTCATAAAATTTATTATTGAAGGATTTTAAGTTAAAGTATCCATTGTTTATTTTGGAAATGTCAGGGTCAAACATGGTATTTAATGCTATGCAGACACTCACAAAAAACAACCAGGATGAGAATGTTAAGGAGAGTTAAATAAAGAAGTTGTACACTTGTCTCCACTCCAAAAGTGACGCACACTTGAAGAATGTGCATAGTTGCATGAGTAAATGCTGGGATGACATCTTTGGGCAGAGCAGGTAAACATTAGCATTTAATAAGAATCTTATTTAATACAAATGTTATAAATCCATTTGAGAGAAAATAGTCCTTAGTTGAAATGTCTAATCAATAGACGAATTTTTTTTTTTAATTTAAACAACACTGTCAGTGCTTAGACATCTACTGAAATACAACATACATAATATATGTATATTAATACATAATATACACAAGGGTGTCATCTCAAGTCTCTATGAAGAGTTATATATCTACGAGTGCCGAATGCAATCAGTGTCCTTTATTGTTGGGGGGGAATTTAAAAAAAAATAGCAATAAATTTCAAAACCATTTTGACGTCAAGCAGTACATTTACTTTTCTGTATAAGGATGTTTAAAATTATGAATATTGTTCCTCTTTCCAACCCAAATCCTCCAGTGGTCATTTGAGGAACTGAAGGATTTGGGTTGGCTTTAAATTTGGGATTGGTAGGTGGTGGCTTGGTCTCAACAAAAAAATGAAACTTACAGCGACACAATGATGAGAATATCAACCTTGAAAGTTAATTGGGTCATGCATAGCATTTAACGAAGAAAGCAGATGGACTGATGAAAACCTGAGAGTAGAAGATAAGCTCTTTACTTTCATGTTTGGAGTTAGGGTGGGGAAGTCAGGATGGGGAACTCCAGACATCGAGGGCCGGTGTTCTGCACATTTTTCAGATATCATTTACCTACTCACGGTTGATTACATGGATCAGGTTTGTCCTGCCAATTAGAACATGCCAGAGCAGGGTACGTCTGAAAACAAATGAAAATCTGTCCCTATCACTGTTTTAGATGGAGTTAGTGAGAGCATAATGAGCCAAATAACTGGTGTGAAATCTTCAGAGGTCTTTTTGAAGTGTAAAGCTTAACAGCAGATAGTTTCTTTTCTCAGTTGATTTTACATTCCTTTGAATTAATCTTCTGAGCAGCAAGGTTGCTTTCCCACTCACCGGTATGTAGCACGCCTCTTGAAATAGATTTTAAATGTGATCTTTTTTTGGCATTTGTGTGAAGCAGGTCATCTTCTTTATTTTGTTCTCTCGTTTAATTCTGTAAAACATTTTGTGCAGCACATACTGTGGTATAACATTTGTCCAGATGACTGATTTTATTATTTGGAAGTTTTGCAGTGACTGGAAAATGTGAGCAACAGTTGGTGACATGAGATTGAATATTTAAACCATAATGTCTTATTTTTGCAATAATTTATTTCAGAATTAAAGCAAATTAAAATTGAAGCTCACTTCCTCTACTGTCATTAAAGTAAAATGTTAAAAAAAACTGTCAACTGGCCTCATCGTGTCCCCTCTTCTCCAAGAGCTTTTCTCAAGTGTTAAACCCAGAGGTTGGAAATCAATGGGGAGGACTGTGGTTCAGAGGCAAAACAGTTAAGCTCTGATAAGAAGGTTGCAGGGTCATGTGTCCAAGTGACCCGAGGCACTGAATCCCACATTGCTCCTGGTTGTCTGGTTAACTACACATGGCATGTCTGCCACAGACCCATACACCTATCTATGACTTTCTCAAGCACCTTGAGCTTTAATGAAGGCATTAGGCACTGTATTAGTTTACGCCATTTACCTTATGCTTCTAGGAAAGACATCGCACACCCCTTATTATAGAGGTTTGGAGAGTCAAACAAAAAGTCCAAATGGTTTCTGGTCATTATCCTTTGAGGATGAAGTGGGACAGGTGTCATCACTCCACAGCCTTCTCCGCTCCTTTGGGTAAAACAAGTTTGTTTGGTGAGATGATTGAAGATGGGTTGAAGATTGTAGTGAGCCCACTATTTCTGTTAAGGGAAGGTTTGTCCTCTTAAAAACATTGTACTTAAACCATATTTCTCTCTGGCTGTGATAGTTTTCACTGCCAACAAAAAAATAGTTTTTGTCCCACAGGTTTACTGTAAAATCCGATCCACTGGAGTTGGTCCTGCAATGTTGATGAACTCTGCTGTGCAATGGTTGTTTGGTTTCCCAGATGTACTGTTTGTCACAGTCCTTGCTGTAGTAAATAGATTTCACCACATTGTTCTGTTTATAACTCTGACCTTGCAGTGAATCAGTTGCTGTCTGAAAGGGTTGAATAGCTTGAAATAAATCAGGATGCTGTGTTAACCCAAAATCCTTCTGAGTTTTAAGAAACAGACCAGAGATGAACATAATTACAATGTTGTTTCTTGTTTATGTCTTGTTCATTCTTGTGATGTTTTCTTATGATCTGGAATTTGGAGAAGCCCCATGTCCACAGGTTCTGTGGCCTTGGCAAATATGTTGTTCCTCTTTCTTCCTACCTAAAGGGCTAAAGGACATTTCTTGGGCTCTGTGCTTCTGAATTCTGATCATACCAAGTTTGTGCTGTAGCAGGTGGTTGGACTCCTACAGCATGCACTGGTTTGTCTGTTGGCTTTCTGTACACTTCCGCATGGAGAAACCTGTCCTCTGTGATGATCAATGAAAAACCCAGGAAACCGGGATACTAAGGAAAGTATCCCAGTAGAGTTTGATGGGTTTTTTTCTACAAAATGTCCTGTAAAGGTTTCCAGTTTCCTGATTTTGATCTTGACCTTGGTCTTATCCATGTATAAGAACCAGTGGCTAGGACTACTTTTTTAAAAATATATAAGTAGTTGTATCTCTATTTTAAAGACCCCCTCCAAAAAAACTGTTTTTAGAAATTTTCTTGTGGCTTTTGTCACGATTGAGGACATAAAGAAAATTAAGATTCAAACTGTCATGATCAGCTAAGCGTGGAGGACCCAGATGCTGGAACCCAGAGAACGAGACAAGTGGCAGGTACGAAAGTTATTTATTTTCTCCAAGGAGGTCCCGTGGTCCAAAGGAGATCCAGAGGCGGCTGTGACTGGTGGCGTGGCTGGAGGTTCGAACGCGGTCGGCGTAGGTTGAGGTTTTCCGGTGGTGCTCCGTGAAGCGGGTCCTGAATTCCACTGACGTCACTCGTGGCGAAGGTTTCCTGAGGCAGGAGAGCAAGGTAAGTCAAGGGCGAGAAGCAAGACAGAAAACTTGACATAATCTGACTTGAGACCAGGCATAGTCACCATAAGGGCTAACGAACTGGCGTTGAACTGATGGAAGAGGTATCCTTTTAAACAGCAGGGTTGATGAGGTTGAGTGACGAGAGCCGGTGGTGGTTAGGAGAGGAGCAGCTGGAGGAGGGGAGGGGAACTGAACCGGGCACCATGACTCAAACTGCATTTCTAAGTATTTATTCAAATTGTTGTGAATCAGGAGCAGACAAATGTAATCTGAAAAAGCTTTTAGTTGTTACGTAAACTACAACTGGCAGGCTACGCTCCCTGCTCCACTCCATTCTGACACATCCCCTTGCAGACAAATAGATTGTCTTTGTTTTCCCCCTCCGAGCTGGCATCCAGTAAAACTGTATGGTTGAATAGCTCTAATATTGATCACCGTTTTTTGTTGAATCGGTAATATTAGATTGGGGTTGTAAAGGGGCTGTAAGTTAGCGAGAGAAAGTGTAAATAAAGGGATATGGGAAATCAGGCTTACTCCACTCCAACCGCCTGCCCACAACTCGGAGGAAGTCCTGCTGCTCTGCAGAAACGATGTCCT
The DNA here is from genome assembly GCF_053564925.1 of Oryzias latipes. Classification (NCBI taxonomy): domain Eukaryota; kingdom Metazoa; phylum Chordata; class Actinopteri; order Beloniformes; family Adrianichthyidae; genus Oryzias; species Oryzias latipes. The sequence continues at coordinate 15,899,129 of NC_136240.1, forward strand.
AAAAAAACGACACAGGATTTTTGATTTTGGCTAAAAACAGCATAATCATAATTAAAAGACCACTGGGGACGCTTTTCCAATACATCAAAAGATGACTGGAGTGAGATTTTAAGCTTAAAATCTGTTAACATACGTCGTATCTTTCTCGTCAGTCTCCCTTTATTGTAAGTTGTTGCAAGGGTCAATTCTCTGTTTGTCGAAACGTATTATTACGGTGGCCGACAGGGCTTACACTACATACAAAAGAAACAATGCAACGGCATTACCCGAAGCACAACGAAATTACCTGCACACAACAACATAAACCGCAGCACAACGGAAAGAAGGACTTTTTTTTCCTACCGGCAGAAAAAAAAACAATTCAGTTTCAAACTATTCGGCATTCCTGAGAGCTACGTGATATTTGGACAAGATTAGGGGGTTTTCTTACTAAATAACATAATTTCTTAGAAATATACGTTTGTCTAAAAGTATAAATTTACCCAACTCTCCACATAGTGACAACTGCATCTAACGCTCTTTGTCCTTTTTTTAAATTAGGACTTTTAAGTCGTAAATTTACGAGAGAAAAAACTCGTCAATTTACAAGTTTTTATCTAATAAATGTAAAACTTAAAATCTCGTAAATTTACGAGAAATAAGATTGACGAGGAAAAAACACTAAGGTTTTCCGTTTATCAGAGCCTAGCTTGAAGATGAAATATTTGGAGCATTTTGTGAAGCTTTATTTCCGGAAAGGTTTAAAAAACAAAGAGATTCGGAAGCGTCACACAGACGTTGAGATCTTGTCTTTAATGGAGGAAGAAAGGATTCAAGTGGACAGGTGCAGGGATACCGACAGCTTCACCGGGCTGCAGAGATCCTGCAAACCACCCATCAATAAATAAAACATTGATAAATCATAAATCAAACAAATGAGCTTCCAAACATTTGTAACGTTATCAATAAACATTCAGCTCACCTGTTCAAATAAGTTAAGTCGGTCTGCTCTGCTGCTGCGTGGCGTTCACTTGCTGCTGCTCTGTATGCTCACCTCCACTTTAATCTCGTAAAATTACAAGTTTTTTTTCTCGTAAATCTACGGTTTAAAATCTCATAATTTTACTTTTTTTTGGTGGTCCTAAAACTGTGTCGTACCGAATAGTTTGAAACTGAATAATTTTTTTTTCCGCCGGTAGGAGAAAAAAAATTCCTCATTTCCGTTGTGGTGCGGTTTATGCTGTTGGTGTGGTTATGTCGTTGTGTAGCGGGTAATTTTGTTGTGCTTCAGGTAAAGCCCTTGCCTTGTTTCTTTTGTATGTAGTGTCAGCCCTGTCAGCCACCGTAATAATACGTACAAATGCAAGACAATTGCAGACTCCTGTTATAATCATCCAAATGATACATAATTTGGTCTCAATAATGCTTAGCATCCCCATCAACCTAAATGTGGTAGCTAACATCTTGCAAAAACAAAAAAATTATTTCACACAATTACTTTACCCAGCATGCTCCGGGTTTATCGTTCCTGACAGTTAGGGAGGAAAAAAATAAGGCTACTACTCTTGGCAACAAAGAAGCATTGGGTTTATGTTTTTAAAAAAGCAAGGTGTGTGCCAGTTTTAACAGTAAAACTCCAGCTTGAATAACACATGAGAACAATAGTCTATCAGGAAGTACTGCTCTTTCCCTTCTATAGATGTCACTGTAAATTAGATCAATGATTGTCCGGTAGTCAACGAACCCAGAATAGGTTTATAAAAATGGGTATTAAACCGTTCATCTGAAAAGAATATGCATTTATTTGACAGTTCAATAATGTGATCATTTATTGCTTTTTGTCAACTTTTCGTCCAAGCCTTTCATGAAGCATAAAAATGTCTGAATGCCTCCGATGTACTGTTGTTGCAAAGTGACATGCTGCTTTCTAATTGATACACAGGGTGAAGAGACATGTTCAGCAAAAAGCAGGTCTCTGGCACGGATTCAGTTCCTGTAAATTAATCAGTTTAGATAAATGACCAGGGGTCCCTGTCATGCTGATGTTTCTATGGAAATCTTTCCCAAGAAGCCTGCTTCTGCACAACTGGGCTGCTTCTGACAAAGCAGCTGCTGCTTTGGGTTAATGTTGTTTTTCCACAATTTCAGCATGCTCTTTTCACTACTACCTCATTATAAAAAGGTTTCCCTTGTCTCAGATTACATTACAACCTCTATGGCTGCTTCAGTAGTCTTGAAAACATCCGGTAACATTTACAGATCACTGAAATCCCACAGATAATTCCACAATTAAATATAGCTGTGAAAGACTCTCATTGGATGATTTATTTTATTCCACATTTCAATTTAGATTCATCTGCACATGCAGTTGTTATTGTCCCAAGCTTTCCTGAATAAAACAGGTATGTACTTTCATGGACTTCAGTCCTGTGTAGCAGCAGGATTTGCCATGGTAACAATGACCCTGTGGACACAGCCCTCCAGACTCTCTGCACTTTGCAACTTGTCAAAGCTCACTGTGATGTTGAAATTAGGATCTAATGGGGCAATTTATCCATAAAGTTGAAACTGTGCACACAAATTGTGAAGAGGTTTATGCACATCTGCATTCACCACTGTTTAGCAAAAGCCTTAATACATCTGTACAGTGAACAAAAAAAAAGAGTATTGGTAATGATTTGTGGGTTTCAATGAATCATAAACTAATAATGATGAAATGGAGGGCCGGCTAAGGGCAATGGGAAGATTAGCTTTGCTTATGGAGCTGTTATTGTTGGTCCACTGCATTCTCGATGTTGCAGCAGTTGTATGAAAGCTAAGATCAATTCAGACTCAGTCCCCACTTCGTGAATAATTAAATGGGTTGAATGAATAAGTGGTACAGGACATACACATGGCACAATAGATTTTGTATAATGGGACCTTTGAAAAGAAAAAAGCAGTCTGATATTAAAGACGTGCTGTCATGCTGTTTGAAGACTGATCTAATCCTAATCGTATAGCATTAGCATTAATTTCTAGTGGTTCAAAACCCTTTTATACTTTGTAAACTGATCCTCTTAATTCTCCCCTAATTGATATAAGCAATGATTATATTACACCTCAAGGCACCATCTTCTGACTAGACAATTTTACCTAGACAATTGCTAATCCAACACTACTGTTTTACTTACCAATCTGTTTTACGTGATGTAGGGAAAACCTCCACAGCCACATTTGTGATTGGGGAAAAATAAATTGTATTTACTGCAGCTGGGAATAAATGTTTTTCAAGAGCAAAAACAACCTTCACAATTAAAATCCACCTCTTGAAGGAACATGATTAACACGTTGTACTATTACTCTTTCCAAGCAGCAGAGATAATTGCAAAGCTCACCTGATGTTAAATAAAGCAACCAAACATGCTGTGTGCTGCACTGCCCTCTATTGCATGCTTAGCCTATCACAGCTTGAGATTTGTATAGAAAGAAACGTATAGAATTAATGCTGGATCCTTTCACAGAAATTGGGAGAAACTGATTCAAAAATTACGTAACCCTTGTGCTATCCTAGGCACTTTAACATTGGGAGTTGGGTCGTCTTTTTTCTTCAATGATTTGTGGTCTTCACTGGTGTCCATGGATTACATGAAATCTTTCCACCTTTATCCACCTTTGTCATGGTAGGGAGAACATGTCAATGTAAGGGAGGGGTCATCTAAGATAGCACAAGGGTTAAAAACACAACAGAAATCCATGTGGACTTGAACATGTAACAAAAAGCTTACTGTGTTAATTCAAAAATTAAGAATCGGAAAAGGTTTAAAGCACATATGTCAAACTCAAGGCCCGGGGGCCAAATGAGCCCGCCATGTTATTTTATGTGGCCCGCGAGAGCATAAAAGTTTTTCATTTCTTAAAATAAAATTTTTCTTTAGTTAATAACGTATTATGTGTAGCTGCTGTTGTAATTATTCAATGTTTTCAGGTCTTGTGTGTATGCAGACAAATTGTTGTCATCAAACCATCAGTTGGATGCAAGGCTGTGTGCAGCCTTTTTTTGTTAAATGTTACACGTATAACACTGGTTCTTTCTAGCTCAGTTTTATGTTATTTTTCTTTATACACTTGGACAGTTTGATCGTGGGATTCAATAAGTGGACAGAATTTAAAAGGATTTATACTAGAGTAACAAGCAAACATATGTTTTCTATGCAAATGTAATTGTCACTTTAAAACTTTATAGTAATTAAATGAGCTTTTCAAACATTAAGGAGTAGTTACATCTATTTTTCATTACATTTAGTCAAATGTGGGAGTTATATCTGGCCCTTTGAGGACAGCCCCTATGCTGATATGGCCCTCGGTGAAAATGAGTTTGACACCCCTGGTTTAAAGGCTGAGCAATGACAAAGAAATTCAAATCATTGGCAAAAATAAAAAGGGAATTGAATAATTTACTGCTTTTTATTTACCACACAATTGGAACTTGAACCTGTAGACAATTAGAAAGTAAGACCATGTATCACAGCAGTTAGAAAGTATTGGACTGTAAAAGCAAGCGGTTAGCTGGATCTTCAATATCTCTCTAAAAGAACCCAGAGAGTTTAATGGATGGACCATTTTTCTGATGCCACAAGGGTCTGTTCTGGATCCTCTCCTTTTTACAATATATATAAATAACATAGGACAAAATATAACTGTCGCAAGTTATCATTTTAATGCAGATGATATGATTGTATATTCTTTTGCAGTTAGCATTCACAGCTGTAACAGCTTTTCTGAATTCAGTCTTTAATTACAAAAAAGGTAATGTTATTTTCCCCAAAAAAAAGACAAACAGAAAAACAGCCCCCCTATATTTGCTCCAGATGGCTTAGTTATTGAAGTTGTAAATACTTCTAATTATTTGGGAATTTTAATTGACAGTCTTTCCCGCCTTAAATTATGGGATGTTTTAAATTCATATGCAAATTTAAATTCAAATTCCACTTTATTTGTATAGCACTTTTTCTGCTACAAAGCATCTCAAAGTGCTTCCCATAACAAAACAGATGTCATGGCAAGCTAGGTGAGGCAGACCCAGACGCTGGAACCCAGAAGGAAAACACAAGGTGAGTAAGTAGGTAAGTAAGGTTTTAGTGTTATTCTGAGTTGTTTAAGATCTTGATGTGGCTGGGGGCCGAAGCGAAGCAGGTGAAGTAGCTTGAGGTAGATATGGCTCGTGGCGAGGCTGAATGTCGGAGTTGGCTCGTGGCATGGCTGGAGGTCGGTGTGGGCTCGTGGCGAGGCTGGAGGCTCTTGAGGTTCCGAGAGGTTCTGTGGCTCAGGTGATCTGGTGACTCAGGTGTCCACTCGTGGTTATAATGTCCTGAAGGTACGGTGGCCCAGAAGGGTCACAACACAACACATTAACTTTACACACAACACATTAACTTTACACACAACACATTAACTCACAACACAATAACTCACAACACAACACAATAACTCACAACACATTCACTTACAACACAATAACTCACAACACAACACATTAACTCACAACGCAACACATTAACTCATGGCCCAGAAGGGTCACAACACAACACATTTACTTACCTCACAACACATTAACTCACAACGGAAGTAAAGCAGCAATGGAAGTGCTTTTATTCCGAAATTTCCACTGGGCTGAGCGGCTAACTACCTAACAGAAAGTAACGTCACAGTGAGCTGTGGAGGGAGCATGATTTTTCTACAAGAGAAGCTAGCAGCAGGGTTGCCAGATTGGGCGGTTTTGGTTCTAAATTTGCGGGCAAAAATGGCTTTGGCCGGGTTTGCATAATTTGGGCGCTTTTAGGGTCGGTTCGGCGGGTTTATTTTCCTCTCATGAATATATAATAGCCGACTACGTGAGGCCGTGTGGCTGTTGAACTTCTATGTACTGAAGCTCAGTAAACGCACCAGGCAGAGACGCTTAATGGGCTCCGTCATCTAACCTGTTGTTGGGGATGTGGAACGCCCCGCCTCTTAGAAATTGGGTTCTTTACAGCCTGACACTGCGGCTGCGTGTGGGAGGAGCTACCAGCTAAAGTTATGGTCCGATCGCTACATGGATCGGTGTCTGTGTTTATCAATCCTTTTATTATTAGTCTGAACTATCTTTTATTTTGAAAAATCATCGGATCGGGTGCTAAATCAGTCGAGAAGAACTCAACGAAAGCTGTGTATTCTTCTTTCTCCTGATCTAATAAAAGGAGGACAGTATTGAATATTTCTTCAGCGGACCGGCCTTCTTTCATTCATTTTCTTAACCCGCTCAATCCCCGCTATATGCGGCTCTTTCTTCCGTGTGCAAGGCCGGAGCGCGCCGACTATCGTGTCAACCTATGATGACCGTATTTTGCGCTCTCTGTGTAGGATTCACTGGAGGAGCGTGGGGGGAAACAACTCTCAGCTGCAGAGGATGTGAACAGGTGAATAGGTGGAGAGGAAAAGCAGGTAGAGAGGCGGGGCAGGGGCTTTGGCTTCAAACTCTGTCAGAGAGATGCAAACACGGCGTCAGATTTAGATGCAGCTTTCACTGCAGGAGTTGAAGCAGAGACTTTCTCTGGGATGATCTCATGATCTCAAACATGGAAACATGATTACCAAGTAGAACTCTCCAAAATACTAAACCCCATCTCTCCACATTCTTGGTGTCTAGTGTTGCGGAGTGTGTGTGTGTGTGTGTTGGGGACCGCACGTTCGTGTGTGAGAAGAGGGAGCGGTAGAAAGGAGATGAGAGGAGCACGGTGCAGCGACAGAGGGGTGTGAGAGCGGAGGGAGGAGTGTGCGTTCATATTGTGTGTGTTTAGAGGAAGGAGAACCGTAATAAAGAGAAAGTTTCTGGCAACACTGCTGCTAGCTTCTCTTGTAGAAAAATCATGCTCCCTCCACAGCTCACTGTGACGTTACTTTCTGTTAGGTAGTTAGCCGCTCAAATTTCAGAATAAAAGCACTTCAATTGCTGCTTTACTTCCGTTGTGAGTTAAAGTGTTGTGAGGTAAGTTAATGTGTTGTGTTGTGACCCTTCTGGGCCATGAGTTAATGTGTTGTGAGATATTGTGCTGTGTTGTGAGTTAATGTGTTGTGTTGTGAGTTATTGTGTTGTGAGTTAATGTGTCGTGAGTTATTGTGTTGTGCTGTGAGTTAATGTGTTGTGTTGTGAGTTAATGTGTTGTGTGTTTCTTTAATGTGTTGTGTGTTAAGTTAATGTGTTGTGTGTTTCTTTAATGTATTGTGTTGTGACCCTTCTGGGCCACCATATGAAGGCGAGGCAATAACAAACAAGGTTAGACGTGACCATGAACATTTGGACTGAACTAGCCATGAGACCAGGTTAAGCACCATCAGGGGACACGAACTGGCGATGAATGCTGGTTCTGGATCTCCTTATGAAGGTATGGTGGCTGATGAGGTGAGTGGACACAGCTGAGATGAATCAGGAGCCAAGCAGAGAGGGGAGGGGGAGGAGAGCTGACAGAGGCAACATGACATCAAGATAATAGTAAGATTTTAAAAAATAGTAGTTAAAATAGCAAACATAATAATAATAATAATATAAAATATATAAATAAAAAGTACAATAATAATAATAATTGTTAATAAAATGTTAAAAATCAAATGAAAAGATGTGGACAAGTAAACATTAAAGGCTTTGCTAAAAATATGAGTTTTAAGTTTTTTCTTAAAAAATCCCACAGTGGATGAAGCCCACACATCTTAAAGGCCCGTACACACCGGGACGAATATTCGCCAGGCGTTATTCGCCAGCGTTTTTCGCCACGTTTTTTGTGTTCACACCCAGGCGATTTTCGCTGACGATGAGCCGAGCGAACATGCAATTTCATTCCCTGACATTAGATGGCGCTTAATATAAACAGAAATACTCCTGTACACAAGGTGGCGCTGCGGAAGTTTACGCTTCTTAAAGTCACTTTTTACTCAGAAGAAGAGAGCAAGTATTTACGCGCTTGTCAGAATAATACAAAGAAAACATGAATATTTCAAGCACCAGTTGCTCCAACTGGTGCTTGGTTCGGGGATATTTTAGAATGTCCGACATTATTTCTTCGCGGCAGTGTAGACGCTACTTGACGTCTATCTTCTTCGCTGGTATGTGTGCTCAGCAAGGCAGTTTTGTGTTTGAGCGCCCCCAAGTTGTGTTTTACTGTAACTTCAGAAGCTCCAGACACGTGTGCAATAGCGCCATTCTCATTGGTCGAATAGATTTCGACGCGACGCGTCGAAAAAAAAAAAACGAACCCGAGGCGTTGTTTTTTTTTGACGCTTTGACGCGTGGCGTTTTTTCGCGTCGGTGTGCACACTCTCATTGGTGCCCTTTGTTTAGTCACGAGGCGTTAAACGTCGGCGAAAATCTTCGGCGAAATTCGTCCCGGTGTGAACGGGCCTTTAGGCTGGCTGTTCCCACAGTGCTGAATTGTGACCTTGCTGTGGGTTCTAAAAGTTCTAACTTTTGAGACAACCGGCAGACCTACACCTGCGGACTTGAGTGCAGTGGCGGTTCTACACTAACTTACTCCCCGGGCGAGCAACCCCCCCCCCCATCGTATTACAGGGGTGTCAAGCTTAGTTGCACAGGGGGCCTACATCCAAAACACGCTTTAGGTTGCTGCAGGTCGAACAAGATAATTGAACGCACTAAAGCTAAACTTTTAATACTTTTAAATCTTTAAAACGTAACTTTTTTAATATAAACTGTTTGAACTGTTTGTACCACTTCCCTCTGGAAAGAGACACAGGAGCATCAAAACTCACACAAGTAGACTGAGAAACCGCACTTTTAATTTATGTGCAATATTCATTTCATTTTTTCTGTACAGTCTGTAATTATTAATATGTATAGGTATTTATTGAAAAGAGCTGCTGGGAATAATTTTGTAGTGCACTTTATTAATGACAAAAAAAATATTCTGATTCTGATCTGATAAATATAAATAAAAACGGGAATATTGATCCAGAATAAACCAAGTTAAACCTTAAATAACGTATAAGCTCCTCGTCAAAAATTTATACGGAAAATAAAGAATAAAAATGTCTACAATAGTTAATAGAATGACATTACCAGCATGAGTTGAGCAATCTTAAGGCACGCCATGATCCAGGTGTTGCGCAATCACGGCTTCACCCCGTATGCTCAGTGTTCAGTAAAGTATTATATGTACTTTATGTACTCCAGGATTATATGTACTAAATGTACTCCAGTATCATAAAATCAATAATCATTGTAGTGCCAGCAAGATGTTTCACTGTTAATGTTCACTGTTATCCTTTTTGAAATTATTGACATGTTTAAGTAAAATGTATTAACAGGTCATACTGGCTCGAGCTTTAGCTAAAGAGAAACGTGCGTCTATTTCTGAATTGCAAAGCATACAGTAGCTCCAATGTGTGAGCAATCATTGTTTGTAAAGGCACATAAAGCTGTCTTACACAGCATTAGGGACTGATTTCAGTGCCTAATGCTTTATTTATGTAGGAATTTCAATGAAAGACTGTCATTAAGAAATAAACTAATTTGCAGAAGTAAGAGCCTTTTAAAGTAAATTCTTGTATAATCAGTTACAGAAAAAAACCAAAGACCACGCATAAGTGGACACTAACGATATTTCTCTACCTGCGGCAAAAATCCCGTCTTTGTTAATGTTAACAGGTCAAGCATTGCTAAACTGAATATGGATATCCTTTGCAAATTTGGATCAACGTATCCTCCCACACTGGACTGCACTAGTGTACAGCTAAAGCTGTTGTGAGCAGGGCACATGCTGCAGAGCTATGATCAATCCTGTCTCTAATGACTGTGAATGCTGGGGTGATTAGTGTTTTTCCCAGAACAAAACCAGCTCCCACAGCAGATGGGGTGGCTGCAGACAGACGAGGCTTCTGCTCCTGTTTAAACAAATTAGCCAGATCCGAAACCTTAAATATTTTACCGCTCAGTGCACAGATGTGTTCGCTGGGTCAGCCATATCAGTGTTCCAGAAAATACACTTCTCATTCACTACCACATGGTAGCAGGCAGTCAAAGTGGGATGTGATGAATGCCGCTTAGTATATTCCATTTTTTGTCTGCTTTAATCGTTTATGCTAAAATTATGCTCAATAGCCAACTGGAGACCTGTATAAATGTTAACTCAGAGGAAGAAATATTTTTTGAACACGTTAAGGTGTGCACTTGTGCAATAGTTATTGTACTGACTGCTCTGTTTCTCCGTACATCTTGTAAATTCTGGAGCTGTAATGACATCCTCAGGCTTTACAATCAATGGATTTCCCAAAGAGGCCCTTCCCATTAACCAAACTAATTACTTTTTTGATTTTAACTAATTTAGTTGTTTGAAGAAAATTTTCCATAGCAAAGTGCTTCACGGTACAATGAACACTTTTCTAACAAAACAGCAATACTTAGACAAGAATTTGGAAATTATATTTGAATATTTATTTTTAAAACATTAAGTCTTAGGATGAAAGCAACATTTGTTGTCAATAAAAAAGGACAACAATAAAGAAAATACTAATTTGTTTTTTTAGAGCAGCTTTGTGGCGAGTTGAGCTCAGGTGTACTGGATTTAAATTACAGTTGAACAGATGGTGACACTGCTCTTGTTTCTTCTAGACAAGAGAAGACGATAGCATTACAAGTCTCCCTGACAGATAAATGGAAATTTGACTCACTGCATATTGTTGACATTGTACCATTTTTCACCCGAATTACTTTTTGGATCTGGTTTCCTCTTGATCCTCCTAGATGTCAGTCTGACAACCTCAAACCTCAAAAAAAATGATGCAGAGAAGAAGGGGATACAGTTTTCCTTCTATGAGTCTACAACAGGTTACATTTGTACTGTACACACATACACATATATATATATATATATATATATATATATAGGTAGATAGATAGATAGGTAGATAGATAGGTAGATAGATAGATAGGTAGATATGTAGATATGTAGATATGTAGATAGATAGATATGTAGATAGATAGATAGATAGATAGATAGATAGATAGATAGATAGATAGATAGATAGATAGATAGATAGATAGATAGATAGATAGATGTATAGATAGATAGATAGAGATAGATATAGATATACAGATATACACATACATATATACATATATATAAAACATTTTTTATGGTATGAACTCAAAGATGTGAAACATTTTCCACATACACAAAATAACCAGGTCTCTGAAATATTGTTCACAAGACTGTCTAAATCTGTGATAGTGAGCACTTCTCCTTTGCCAAGACAATCCATCCCACCTCGCAGGTGTGCCATATCAAGATGCTGATTAGACAGCATGATTATTGCACAGGTGTGCCTTAGACTGGCCACAAGAAAAGGCCACTCTGAAATCTTCAGTTGTATCACATAGCACAATGCCACAGATGTCGCAAGTTTTGAGGGAGTGTGTAATTGGCATGCTGATAGCAGGAATGTCCACCAGAGCTGTTGCTAGGGAATTAAATGTCCATTTCTCCACCATAAGCCGTCTCTAAAAGGTGTTTCCGAGAATTTGGCAGCACATCCAACACTCAGACAACCAGTCAGTATCTGGTGTGACCACCATTTGCCTCATGAAGTGCGACACATCTCCTTCGCATAGATTTGATCAGGTTGTCCATTGTGGCCTGTGGAATGTTGGTCCACTCTTCTTCAATGGCTGTGCGAAGTTGCTGGATATTGGAAGGAACTGGAACACACTTTCGTATACGCCGATCCAGAGCATCCCTAACACGCTCAATGGGTGACATATCCGGTGAGTATGCTGGCCATGCAAGAACTGGGATATTTTCAGCTTCCAAGAATTGTGGACAGATCCTTGCACCATGGGGCCGTCAATTATCATGCTGCAAAATGAGGTGATGTTGGATGTACGGCACAACAATGGGCCCCAGGATCTCGTCACGGTATCTCTGTGCATTCAAAGTGCCATCAATGAAATGCACCTGTGTTCTTCGCCCCTAACATACGCCTGCCCACACCATGGGCTAATCGATCCACAACATTGACATCAGAAAACCGCTCACCCACACAACGCCACACACGCTGTTTGGCATCTGCCCTGAAAAGTGTAAACCGGGATTCATCCGTGAAGAGAACACTTCTCCAACGTGCCAGACGCCATCGCATGTGAGCATTTGCCCACTTAAGTCGGTTACGACGAAGAACTGGAGTGAGGTTGAGACCTCGATGAGGACGACGAGCATGCAGATGAGCTTCCCTGAGACGGTTTCTGACAGTTTGTGCAGAAATTCTGTGGTAATGCAAACCAATTGTTTCAGCAGCTGTCCGAGTGGCTGGTCTCAGACGATCTTGGAGGTGGACATGCTGGATGTGGAGGTCTTGGGCTGGTGTGGTTACACGTGGTCTGCGGTTGTGAGGCCTGTTGGATGTGCTGCCAAATTCTCGGAAACACCTTTTAGAGACGGCTTATGGTGGAGAAATGGACATTCAATTCCCTAGCAACAGCTCTGGTGGACATTCCTGCTATCAGCATGCCAATTACACACTCCCTCAAAACTTGCGACATCTGTGGCATTGTGCTGTGTGATACAACTGAAGATTTCAGAGTGGCCTTTTCTTGTGGCCAGTCTAAGGCACACCTGTGCAATAATCATGCTGTCTAATCAGCATCTTGATATGGCACACCTGCGAGGTGGGATGGATTGTCTTGGCAAAGGAGAAGTGCTCACTATCACAGATTTAGACAGACTTGTGAACAATATTTCAGAGACCTGGTTATTTTGTGTATGTGGAAAATGTTTCACATCTTTGAGTTCATACCATAAAAAATGGGAGCAATAACAAAAGTATTGCATTTATATTTTTGGTCAGTGTATATATATATATATATATATAATGTCAAAAGCGTTTTTCATTATATCATGAAAAATCCATTTTTTGAGCTTTAACGTGTATTATAATGTTCATTCCTTACGATAAACAACCCCAAAGTGGTATTTTGATGCATTTCACGCTTTCTGAGTATTCCTCTGAAAACCTGCGCAACAGGCCATCCCAACCCACGAAAAGGAGCGGGTTCTCACATTGAGACACAGACCAGTGAGAACAGCCCCTTGCAGGAACAGTCTTGACTGCCAGCCCCACCCTCAACACAGACATTCAGTTTCTCAGGTGAGCTAGCGTTGTTTGGCTAAAATTCCTTCTTTTTGTATGCACAAAATGCACTAAAAAGCATTTTGAAGGAATGCTTTTTCATTTTAATTTTGAGTCATTTGATTCAGCTTCATTTTGAAAATTAAAAAGCATTTCTGTTAATCCATTTTAATCGTCAAATTGGACATTTCTAAATGAATTTTGCTACACATTTACAAGAGAACTTTTTGAAAATTAAATGTTAAATACCATTTTTTTATCATTTTAATTAAGTGACAGAATAAGCGGTGTTGAAGTAGAAAAGGAAAAAGCATTTTAGCCCATTGCTTTTTCATTTTAATTTTGAATCAAAAAATGCAGCCTCATTTTGAAAATGAAAAAGCATTTTTGGTTTTGACTTTTATTTTTAATTATGCTAAAGAATCGCTTCCATATAAAATGGGCGGCACCCAAAAGGAGCGAAAGGCGGCGCTTTAGAGATCGAGTCGTCTTACTTCTGCGTAGCAAAATTAACTGTTAAAATAACTCACAAATAAACAAAAATGTGTTATTTTGTGTGCCAAAGGTAAAATATCATACCGTCAGGACCATAAATATTTGGACAGAGACACATTCTTTCTAATTTAGTTTCTGTACATTACCACAGTGAATTTTAACCCTTGTGCTATCTTAGATAACCCCACCCTTACATTGATCCCTACCATGACAAAGGTGGATAAAGGTGGAAAGATTTCATGTAATCCATGGACACCAGTGAAGATCACAAATCATTGAAGAAAAAAGGTTCAGCTCACTGTCTAGTGGGTCTAGATGACCCAACTCCCAATGTTAAAGTGCCAAGGATAGCACAAGGGTTAAACAAAACAACTCAGATGCCATTGAAGTGCAGACTTTCAGCTTTTATTCCATGGGTTGAACAAAAAGATTGCAAAAACATGTGAAACACTGAAGCATTTTTAAACACAATCACTTCATTTCATGGGCTCGTAATTGGACAAATGAAATAACTGAAAACAAAATGGTCATTACTAATATTTGGTTGAAAACCCTTCGTTGGCAATGACAGCCTGAAGTCTTGAACTCATGGACATCACCAGATGCTGGGTTTTCTCCTTCTGAATGCTCTGCCAGCCCTTTACTGCAGCGGCTTTCAGTTGCTGTTTGTTTGTGGGCCTTTCTGTCTGAAATTTAGTCTTCAAGTGAAATGCATGATCCAGGGCCTTTAGGCATCCAGTAAATTTGAACATTTGAACATGTCTGCTGTGCAAAGATTTATTTTGACGGACAAATATGTTATTTCTCTCAGGATGTGCAGCAAATAAGTGGGAAACTGAATTAAAATGGATCAGTGTCATTTACCAACTCACACAGTGAAATGTTGATGGCCTCCCCAGCATATGAGCTAAATGTGCTCACAATAAAAACACTTTGTTTTCTGAGAAATTAGTGTCAGCAGCATGAAGGTTCATTAAAGTCCCATTAAAAGTCCTAAAAGCTTTAAAGATAAATGTTTAGAGACTAAATGGAAGCAACAGAAGCTTTCAGAATTCATGGAAAATCTCATTTCAAACCTTCAACACTAAAAGTGATTTCACAGCTAAGTTTCTAAACGTAGAGTTTAGGTAAATACTGTTTTCCGTGAAATGTTGGGAATTGAGCAACCAATAATGCATATACATCTATCAAAACCTGAGCATTCATGCAACAGACTATAACATCTTGTCTACCGGTATGTGAATTTTAAATTGACATCTAGGAGATAATCCATCTGGAAAAATCCACTGTGTCAGGATTATCTGTTATGCAGAAATTACCTTCAGTAGCATCCATGCCATCAAGCTGTGATCAGTCTCTAAAGGAGGAAGATGGACTGCATCGCAGCTGCAGATAATTGAGCTGAAGGAGTGCACAGACTCGCTCTTACCCCCTGGGGATTTTCGACTGAGAAGCCACATACTTTGGAAGGTGGTGGAAGTGAATTCTGCTGAGATTTACGACTAATGGAAACAAGAAATGTGAAAGGAGACTCTTGATTCAATTCTGCAAAAAGGGGGGAATAGATCAAGAATGGGTTGTAACAAAAAGAAAGCTTTTTAGCTTGAAATATGGTGGATTCCTTTTTCTGCTTTATAAGGTTTGCTGTGGCTATCCTGTCACATTAAAAGTTCATTGGATTTCACAAAACTTTGGCTTAGAAGTCACTTTACATTCTAAGATAGTTTAATGTTAAAATTGTGGCCAAAGCTGATATCAGTATTTACATTCTGTGACTGAACAGTGCACAGCCAGAGGAAAATGTCTTGCACTTTGAGAACAGCATTGTTTGGAGAACTCCACTCAAAAACAGACAGCTGCTCAGAACTATTATTAGCGCATTTAAATATGTATTTTTTGTTTAAAAAGAAAAAAAAGCTTTTACCTCTGGATATATAAGCTGTGCGGCAAGCAAAAAGCCAACAGAGTATGTGCATCTTAAATGTCTGAAATTGAAAAATCATTAGTCAGGACTGGAAAAGGCACTTTAAAGATACAAACATCACACTCAATGGAAAAAATATCAAGGTGAAATAGATATTATTAATTATAAATTCTAAACTGATGAGAACCAGAAAAAAAGTGGGCAAGTGCAGAAATAACACACACACAAGGTAATACGAACGTATTGTCATTTCCTGTAAGAGGCAAGGTGCAAACACACCAATTAGCAGTGAATAGATTCAACCCACTGACAAGAATAATATAAAAGAAAAGCAAATGTTTAATACCCTTAAAATAAAGCAACAAATGAAGCTAAATAATCCTAAAAATGGGGGGAAAAAATATGAAAACAAATTCCATGAATCACAACATCTTGCTATGAAACCTGACAATTGTTTACAATAGATGGAGACACCTTGAAGGATTTTGTTTTTGTTTTTTTGCTTCTTTATAACAGATGTAAATCCATTTTTAAGAGAAAGGCTTAGTTTTAAAACTAGCAACAATTGTTATCACGGGGGAAGCACAAAATCTCTTTGAAGTAACCAAAATTGGCAACAAAATTTGGTTTTTCAGTTAAATACAATATTAATTAAGAAAACTGATATAAAATGACATCTTAAATTTATCCTTGTAAATTAGCTTGTAAATTAATCCTTAAGTTTGTGTGCACTTGACTTTGGAAAGCTGGACTGTCTTCACAACATTTAACTAACTACTAGGGGGAAGAAAGCTTTGTCTTTGGTATTAAATAAATTTCTTTAGGTTAAATTAGATACATGAAGATATCTTTACTTCTTTTTGAGTCTCTCTTCACTTCAAATATTAGGTTATTTTAGGTTCATACATCTGAAAATAGCGTAACTTTATACCATTTTAAAAGTCCCAATAGTTCCTTTTTTATTAGTTACTAAACTTCTTTTTACAAATCTGCATGAAAACAGTGGATCAAAAACAAGTTTACGTTGCACTGGCTGGTTAACTTGACTGGTCTTTTTGTGTTAGTTCTGTGGGTTTTCAAAAATATAAAATAATATAAAAGCAAACCTATAAAGCAGAAAAATGAATCCACCATATTTAAAATTTACGGTAATAGCTTCTTTATTCAGGATTTAAAAAAAACTATTGTCAGCAGAAAGACTAAACGATATGTCTTATAAAGTTTGAGTACTGGACTGATCAACTTAATGAAACAGTCCCTGGCAGTTGATCGTTTTCCCTTTGAGTTTTTTTCAGCAGCACCTGCAGACTGCCTGCAAGTTCTAGGTCAACAACTTATCGACACTAGTTTGGAGAGGGACTTTAAAATGAATATACATGAGCTGCAAGAAGCTGATTAAATGAGATGTCTTAGAGAGGATTTAATCAATAGAAGAAAAGGATTACCATTCTAATCCCCTAATTGTATGCAGCCTCTTACAGTTTAGACTTCTACCTCATGGAGGAGAAACTGTCTGTAGTCATAATGCACACAGAAGTTATTCTATTATTGGTGACAAATAAACCAGTTAAAATCATGACAGTTAAAAAGTTTTTACCATCTAAGAACTGAGTGTGGCCACCCTGTACCATCCTAATGCTCCTAATGACTTAAAAGAGTGTAGAATTAAAAGATTTCTTGATCATGTTAAGTATTTGCTTGTTTGCTGAGACTAAAATGCTTACCGAAGTTACAGAAGAACAATCCACATTTCAAAACTGCGACAAACAAACGCTTGTGGTAGTTTTATGGTTAAAATTTAGGAAATGTACAGCAAACAGCTCCAAAAGAAAAGCACTTAAGTGTTGAAAAATGGAGACAAAGAGAATATTTTTGCAAGTATAAACACTTGAAACCATATTCATTAGGAGATTATGAGCATTGTCTTGCATAACACAAATGCCTCACAGGTATACAAACATGTACAAACTACTGTATGATGTAAAGCTAATCAGATAGTGCTTCCCACAAAGTCTGTCATTGAATTTAACCTTCCATTAGTGGCTTTCCAAACCCTACCTTCTGCTGCCAGTCCAGGCTGTTAGATGCCCCAACTGCAGTGTTTCATGTGCTCCAGCCGAGATGACAGATTCTATTGTTATTGTGTTTCCATCTGCTGCGATTGTGTTTAAAGATATTAATGGTCTGTGACTTAGTTTTTAGCAGGTGAAAAACACTTTTGATAGGTGGTTACTAAACCGATGGATGATAGATGAATGGTTCTATACTTAATTAACCCCCCAAAGCAACTTTCTTCAAGAAAACAAAAATCTATTAATGGATTGCTTTGTAATTAGCGTTTTAATAAATGATTAGTGTACAGAAGAGATGTTTTGCAAAAGAAAAGTACATTTTTAATATTAAGATTTAGTTAAATGATTATCGCTTAAAAAATAATATCAGGTCTTCTAATCAGTACGGTAATCTAATGCTCAAATAATTTGTTCCACTTAAAGTGCACATCCTCATGCTCCTAAATGACTCAATACGCTGAAACATTCGCTGTTTGCTTAAATGTTTTTAATTTAGGAGGAACAGTGATTAATTAAAAATCCAAAAACAATTCTTCTTTATTCACCATGGCAACATTTTCCATCAGCAGTTTGATATGGGCTTTGTGTAACAAACCATCTGGCTGTCAGGTTTTTCATCCAGATGGTTAAAGCAAAAACATTTTGCCAGCACAGCAAATTGACAGTATATGAGGCATGTCAGTGACATTTGCACAAAAGAAAACATCAGTCGCCACCATTATGAGTCAGTTCACGTACAAACAGCTACACAAACAAGTCACAGTGTGCTTAGCTTTCATCTAACTCAAGGGTCTAACAGAGCTTCTGAATAGGTTTAGATGTTATGAGGGATACTGTGTTTAAACTGGGCTGACTGATGGCTGCTTCTTCTCACAAGAAAATGTACGTTTTCTGAGAAGGAGCCCTCAGGTTTCTTTATACGCACTGCGTGAGTTTTTTTACTCTAAATCTTTGCTAGAAAAATTAGACAGAAAATCCAAATGAAGACGTTGTTACAGACACAGGTGGTGAAGAATCTTCAAAGTACCCTCATGTTCTCAATGTCAAGTACAGATGAAGGAAGCCAGCAGAGGCTGTATTCATCTGTGAAACACTGACCAAAGAGGAACTTTGAGTGACAGTAAAACGCAGCAAAATACATTTTTTAAGGATTTGATTTAGCCAAACATATGTTGTCTTAAATTTGAAATTAAGATTGAAGCTTTGAGCGACAGAATAGAATAGAATAGAATAGAATAGAATAGAATAGAATAGAATAGAATGCTTCATTGTAATCATACGGAAGCATGAAAAAATTAAAGGTGGCCATTATGTTAAGGCGCATAATGAAAAAGGCGATGATAAAAAGCAAAAATATAATCAGTGCAAAGAAACTGGATACATTTGCATACATGTTTATGAATATCATTGTGGTGTTTGGTATTACCTCATAATTTAGAAGTGAAATTATTTGTAATCTTACCTGAATTTAGGCAATTTAAGGATACATTTCTTTATATAGTAAAGGCCAGAAAAATACATCACGTTGTTGTGTTAAGTTCTGAGAATAGTTCACATGAACAATATACTTGTCTGTGGATGTACCTGACTGCAAATCTCCATAATTTCCATTTCAAGAACACTTATTTTTTCCAGTCAAAACAGCATCAGACATTTTATTCGCAATCTGAGTATCAGTATTGACATTGAGCCTTCGTGTTTCAAAGGCCCTTTTTTTATCAATAGCTGCGGTTTTGCAGTATTGAATTATTGTCTCGTCTTATGCAGCAAAGAAGACAAAAAAGAAGAGGAAGACTTGGCCATCCATTATGTCAATAGTAAAGCTGCAAAGTACATCTCAGGAGGTTACCACAACAGAGGGAAGCAATGCTTTCAAATCACATCCTAATCTTTCCATTTTATTCTTCTGTTTTTGCTCTTTAATGTATGTCAATAAACTAAATATGTCAGAATCAACAAAAGGCAGAGAACTCGTCTCTTTATACAGCATTTATTTTTATCTCCTCTCCACTAAGAGCATAGCAAGTTGGATCCAGGTTTGTCTGCACTACCACTACCATTTATTTACATATTTAGCTCGTGCTGGTTTGCGGTGCCTTCCGTCCGTGAAACCAGGGTTCAACTCCGGGCTGCTCACTCTTCCCTTCTCTACTTCTGTGCCGGTCCCAAGCCCGGTTGCTTTGAGAGGGTTGCATCAGGAAGGGCATCCGGCGTAAAAATTGCCAAAATAACCATGCGAATCATCCACAACACTTTAGACATACCGGATCGGTCGAGGCCCGGGTTAACAACGACCGCCACCAATGCTGTTAACCTACAGGGTGTCAGTGGAAATTTGACTACTGTTGGTCGAAGAAAGAGGGGAGGCAGAAGGGTCCGTGGCCAGAGAGAGAAGGGAAAAGGCAGGAACATAGGTTTGAGAATAGGGACTCTTAACGTTGGCACAATGACAGGGAAAGGCAGAGAGCTGGCAGACATGATGGAGAGAAGGAAGGTAGATGTACTGTGTGTGCAGGAGACAAGGTGGAAGGACAGCAAGGCACGTAGTATTGGAGGAGGATACAAACTGTTCTATCATGGTGTTGATAGGAAGAGAAATGGGGTAGGAGTGATTCTGAAGGGGGAGTTTGTAAACAGTGTTCTAGAGGTGAAAAGAGTCTCAGACAGGATGATGAGCCTAAAGTTAGAAATTGAAGGGGTGATGGTGAATGTAGTCAGTGGGTATGCGCCACAGGTTGGCTGTGAGTTAGAAGTGAAGGAGAGATTCTGGAGTGAGTTGGATGAGGTCATAGAGAGTATCCCCAGAGGAGAGAGAGTTGTTATTGGAGCAGACTTTAATGGGCATGTTGGTGAGGGCAATAGAGGTGATGAGGAGGTGATGGGCAGGTTTGGTGTGAAGGAAAGGAATCTGGAGGGACAGATGGTGGTGGACTTTGCAAAGAGGATGGAAATGGCTGTAGTCAACACTTTCTTCCAGAAGAGAGAGGAACATAGAGTGACATACAGAAGTGGAGGTAGGAGTACTCAGGTGGACTACATCCTATGTAGACGAGGTCATTTGAGAGAGGTTAATGACTGCAAAGTGGTGGTAGGAGAGAGTGTAGCCAGACAGCACCGCATGGTGGTGTGTAAGATGACTCTGGAGGTCAGGAAGAAGAAGAGAGGGAAAACAGAAAAGAAGACCAAGTGGTGGAAGCTACAGAATGAAGAAACTTGTGAGGAATTTAGGCAGAAGTTGAGACAGGTCCTGGGTGGTCAGGATGAGCTTCCAGATGACTGGGAAACTACAGCAGAAATTATCAGGGAAACAGATAGGAAGGTGCTAGGTGTGTCATCTGGAAAGAGGAAAGACGGTAAAGAGACTTGGTGGTGGAATGAGGAAGTACAGGAATGCGTCCAGAGGAAGAGGTTGGCTAAAAGGAAGTGGGATGTAGAAAGGACTGAGGAAGGTAGACAGGAGTACAAGGAAGCGCAGCGTAGAGTGAAAAGAGAGGTGGCAAAGGCCAAACAGAAAGCTTACGATGAGCTATATGACAGGCTAGACACAAAGGAAGGAGAGAAGGACTTGTACAGGCTAGCCAGACAGAGAGACAGAGATGGGAAGGACGTGCAACAGATAAGGGTGATTAAGGACAGAGATGGAAAGGTGCTAACAACCCAGGAGAGTGTACAGAAAAGATGGAAGGAGTATTTTGAGGAGCTGATGAACGTGGAAAATGACAGGGAAAGAAGGGAGGAAGATGTGGTTGTTGTGGAGCAGGAAGTAGCAGAGATGGGAAAGGATGAGGTTAGGAAGGCTCTGAAAAGGATGAAGAGCGGAAAGGCCGTTGGTCCTGATGACGTACCTGTGGAGGTATGGAAGTGCTTAGGAGAGACAGCAGTGGAATTTCTAACGAGGTTGTTCAATAGGATTTTAGAGAGTGAGAAGATGCCTGAGGAATGGAGGAGAAGCGTTCTGGTTCCGATCTTTAAGAACAAGGGTGACACGCAGAACTGCAGCAACTATAGAGGAATAAAGTTGATGAGCCACACAATGAAGCTGTGGGAAAGAGTAGTGGAAGCCAGGCTTAGGAAGAAGGTGGAGATTTGTGAGCAGCAGTATGGTTTCATGCCCCGTAAGAGCACCACTGATGCCATTTTTGCTTTGAGAATGTTGATGGAAAAGTACAGAGAAGGTCAGAAGGAGCTGCATTGTGTGTTCGTAGATTTAGAGAAGGCGTATGACAGGGTGCCGAGGGAGGAGCTGTGGTACTGTATGAGATCGTCTGGAGTGGCAGAGAAGTATGTCAGAGTAGTTCAGGACATGTATGAGAGAAGTATGACGGTGGTGAGATGTGCTGTAGGTCAGACAGAGGAGTTCAAGGTGGAGGTGGGACTACACCAAGGATCAGCTTTGAGTCCTTTTTTGTTTGCTATGCTGATGGACAGGCTGACAGGCGAGGTAAGACAGGAATCTCCCTGGACAATGATGTTTGCGGATGACATTGTAATTTGCAGTGAGAGTAGAGAGCAGGTGGAGGAACAGCTAGAGAGGTGGAGGTTTGCTCTGGAAAGAAGAGGCATGAAGGTCAGTCGTAGTAAGACAGAATACATGTGTCTGAACGAGAGGGATCAAGGTAGAAGCGTTAGGTTACAGGGGGCTGAGGTGAAGAAGGTGCAGGAGTTTAAGTACTTGGGGTCAACAGTTCAGTGTGATGGGGAGTGTGGAAAAGAGGTGAAGAGGCGAGTGCAGGCAGGTTGGAGCGGGTGGAGGAAAGTGTCATGAGTGTTGTGTGACAGAAGGGTGCCAGCAAGACTCAAAGGAAAGGTGTACAAGACAGTGGTGAGACCAGCTCTGCTCTATGGGTTAGAGACGGTAGCAGTGAGACAGAGACAAGAGGCTGAGATGGAGGTAGCGGAGATGAAGATGTTGAGGTTCTCCTTAGGAGTGACCAGGTTAGACAGGATAAGGAACGAGTACATCAGAGGGACGGCTCATGTTGCCTGTGTTAGCGACAAAGTCAGAGAAGCCAGACTGAGATGGTTTGGACATGTTCAGAGGAGGGATAGTGGATATATTGGTAGAAGGATGTTGGAGATGGAGCTGCCTGGCAGGAGGGCAAGAGGACGGCCAAAGAGGAGATACATGGATGTCTTAACAGAGGACATGAAGTTGGCTAATGTTAGGGTAGAAGATGTCCATGACAGAGCGAGGTGGAAAAGGATGATTCGCTGTGGCGACCCCTGATGGGAAAAGCCGAAAGAGAAAGAAGAAGAGAGTTGGTTAAATTAATGACTATTAAAACAGAAATAAACTGTGCGCCTTAATGTAGCTTTGCTTTCTCCAGCTAAATCTCACACCTCTGCAGTTTGGTGAGCTTTAAAGGGACTATAAAACTCAGATTTACCCTAAATTCCTATGCAGCTGTCAGGTTTTAGGATGTTGGGCTTCTTTATGTTGCTGACTCAGATCTTACTTATCTTTGGTTTTGGCAGTCTTCACAGCTCCTCCAGCTAAGAGCCTCTGCTCAAGCACTGATGTTCAAAGTTTGACTCAAACGATCCGTGGAGGACATTTTACCAGAATTCAAATTAAATCAGATCAGCAAAAAAAAATAAAAATAAAGTAGATGAATAAATATAAAACAAACGTATATACATTTATGTGTTTTCATTTTTACTATCACCATTAATGGGCCTAATTGCATCATTCAAAGAGCACTTTGTATATTAGGTTGAGCAACAATCAATATTTTATTCCAAACTCTTTAATCATATAGACATCTGCAGCCGTATTTATTTCTAACCACAATCTTAAACAGAACTGCAACTACAGCTGTAAATTGGCTCTTTCAATAAGTTAGGTCACTAAAATGATTTAGCAGCATGAAAAACATTATCAACTCTGTACAACTCAGATTTGAGTTTTTTCTTTTAAAGAAATTATTTTTCATTTAAAAGCTTCTTTCTCCTTGTTCGTTTTTTTTTTTTGCATCACTAAGACGTAATAGTACATTCTTAGTATAAAAAGCTGTTGAATTTTAGCTTCATCCCATGACGCATTTGTTCAATCCAAATAAATAAAAAGCTCTGGAAAAAAAAGACTTGAGACCTTATGTTCTTTATTTTTTGCCCCTGAAGTAAATCAGCCTTTAAGTTACTTTGTGTCTTCATCGATACAATGACATACATGAAGATAATAAAAACAAAATGGAAAAACAATTTTGGGGAAGCATATTTAGTACTGTTCATGGTATTCCCAGGAAAACAGAGTGGCAACGGAAAGCTTGCACACTTCATGCTTGTTTTACCGTTTTTGTCCGTTGGTTTGGCTCATTTCTTGAAACTGACATGACATTCTCAAAACTAAAAGGTCATTAGGCCAAACATACCTAACAGTTCAGCTTTCTGGAAAAAGAACAATTCTATCCCAAAACTCATCAGACATGCTTCAGAACCAGATTCTTTTCTCAATGTCATCAAAATTGCATAGATCCAGTTACTTTGGCTTATTCTCATCCACTTAGTTCCTTTTCTCAAAATAACTTGGATGCCTCATCACAACACGGATCACCTGTAGACGCTTATATCTCTCCCAAAACAGTTCATCCGTGTGTCAAAACCAAATTTATTTCTCACATGAACAGTCATCGGCATCGTCCCTTTGCGTGAGCACTGCAGGTCAGAATGCTTAGATGTTTTGTCACTATTGAAGAGGTCGAACTAACGGAATACATTAATGTATAAAAGATTTAAAAAAACAAAATGATTACACAGGAAGAGCAGCTTCCAAATTTGGACATCACACACGTGTACACTGCATGCACTTTTCTGGACAAGTCTAAAGCAAAAACACAACCAAAAGAAAAATCAAACCAGCCCACAGTGCTATAAATGACATTTTACTGTAAACTTCATTGTTGGTGTCCTCCCTCTTGTGGCCATTGTCTTCATGCTCCTAGCTATCCACATGCTGTTTGGCCAGAGACTTTTATCCACGTCGCAGCATCCCCTGCACTGATCCCTTTTAATGTTCTCACTTGCAACATCCATCACTTGCAGCAGGGAACTCTTATTGCACCACCACGCATCCTCACTCCTCCTGCGCCTCAACTTCTTCCAGCAGTATGTTGATCTTGCTCATTTTGTTGGCGAGGTACCCTTTATGTTCATACTACAAATGGTGCTCGCCTCTGCCTATTTTTACATACTTGCCAGCATTCACAAATATAGACAGCACCTGTAAGGTAACAACACTAACGGGCTGATTCGACATGTGAGATGTGGAAAACTCTTCATTTATGAGTGAAGATTTCATTTCACCTGAGGGTCAACAATTGTCTTGAATCTAACAATTGTTCCAAGAAATTCATGCATCTTGGTCACAGAATTTTCTTGACTAATTTTGAAAATGGACCAAATGATTGCATATGACGTCTCCCACGCATAAATCTTGCTGACATGTTTTGGAGATAATGGTCATTAGATTGACAATTGGCTAATCGGTTGAGATCAACAAGATCGGAGTAAAATAAAATGTGCTAAACATGGGTTCATTATGCTAACTCTATGCAACTTGTACAAAACATTTATTAAGACAATTGAAACTGGATGAAGGAAAAGAAAAATGACATTCTGTTGTGAACGAGTACAAGTGAGTTTGGAGATTTTTTTTGACGGGCAGATGGTTTGTCATTTCAGTTTCAAAAAATGAGCCAAAACAACAGAGAAAAAGGCAATAATCCTTTTTACTCCATACAATGTCATAAGTAAACTTATGCAGCAAGGAATTCACTATTGTCCAAACGCTGCTGTAATTTGTAAATTACACAGTAAGAAAAAGGGGAAATGTTTTTATTCAAAGTGTTCCATTCCTTTAAGGTGCATCATGTAAAGCGTTGGGTCTGATCCCAAGTCCTTTGGCCATAACACTGCACATAAACATGCTGAACTAAAGGGTGGTCTGATGGTTGATGTGTTCATAATAAACTAAAAAGTAAATATTTTATCCCAGAGACACAATTTAAGAACAACTTGAATTGTTCTACCAGCACATTTGTAAACCAAATTAATTATGTTTATGCCAAAGCTGTGTCCAAAGAGGAAAAATTGAATCTGCTGGGTCTGTTGCTCATTTGGCTGCACAAGAGTTATTTTTTGACTGTGTACGAAGAAGTCCCACAAATGCCCTTTTAAAAGAAGATTTCTGAAACAAATAAAAATGTAAGTACGACATCTATACAATAGATGCAAATTGAATACTTGGCTTTTTCTGCAGTTACTGTGGTGGTGATGCAGCCACATTCTGGTTTTATTGGCTTTGAGTCAGTTTCATTACTTTAAGTGTGGATTCAAAAAAGACAGCTGAGAGAAAAATATGGTGTCACTGCAAATGTATCCTTCAATAAAACAAATGTCTGCCCGAAAATATTCCTTCGCTTTAAGTGAACATATCTATAAAGTTATATAATTTTGAAATGTTTTTGCAAAGTAAAAAACAGCTTTGTCCCAAAAAAAAGCACAAAGCCAAATACCTCAATGTCAAAGCCAGATATCTCCCTGTCATGTGACCTGAATACTAGTGTGGATTTTTTTATTCTTTGGAGTCCAGTAGTTTGATGAACTGCCTTCTGAGGCAGAAAGTCAATCAATACCTATTTTGTGTGGAGAAAATCTCCTTCAGTAGGCTTTAAGGGCAAAAAACTGTAAAAAAAAGAAAGCAACAATATGACAAATAGTGGCTGGAGCTAGAAGAGATCCTCACAGTGGTAAAAGGTTTGCTTTTCTTACTTTCTGGAGTGTTTTGGTGGGACAGTGTAAAATGAAAGAGTAGGGAAGGGCAATGTTTGATTGTTTGTTGTCTGATTATTACACTGAGGGTCAAAGATTACAAAAAACCTTTACAGCCTTCACCATTGTTTGTCTACTAATAAAAAAACGGACCGTGTCATCTGGGTTTTTGTTCTCATAATCCTCCCCTTTTGCTTTGGTCCAAGATTTGGTGAGAGTGAAGGTGAAAGCTAATGTTTACATCCCACATTTTTCATAATTATTGGGCTTTTCTTTCTTTGCAGCCTCTGAATTTCTTTTTTTATTTTAGGCTGAAAAATGAGCAACTAAGGTTAATAAATACATTTTAACACTATACTCCCACTAATAACACTATTTTTTTTTCTTACAAGATTTCATAGAATTTAAGAAAAAGGGGGAAGATGTGATGTGATGTACTTTGCACTAGTCAGAAACATGCTTCGTGCACTGTGAAGTCTGCTCTAGTCTGTGTTTAATCTGTCCGGACCTGCTCTGGTAACCATAGCAACCACTGAGCAGAAAACAGAGGACATGTCTTACGTTGCAGGCATTGAAGGGACTGTTTTGGTGAGTCACTTTAAATGACTGACTAGGTGTGTTTGTTTGATCATTGAAAACAAAATGTCCTCATGTACTTGTTTAAACTTCTAATTATCTCCTGTCTCATTGAACATCCCAAAGCCTCCACAAGTACAAGGTTTATGAAAGTGAATTAAAAAAAAACTGGTTCCATCTTCTTTTGTTAAAAACCCATTCCAATCATCTTTTGAGCTATTGTAAAAGCATTCCCAGTGGTCTTTTAATTATTTTTATGCCATATTTAGCCAAAATCCAAAATCTGTAGTTTTCTAGGAAATAGTTTCTGTTCATTAGAAATTTGCCTCTGGCCCATAATTCCTGTCATCCATCAGGTTACATCCTCTCCCGCTAACTTAGAGTCCCTCATACCCTCAACCTAACACAACCAGTGCAACAAAAAAGGTGAGCAATATTGGAGCTATCGAGCCGGACAGTTTTGATCCAGATACCAGCTAAGACGAGGAAAACAAAGACGTTCATTAATCTAGTCGTCTACAAGTGATGCATCAGAATGGAGCGGAGCAGGGAGCAAGTTTCCTGCCCTGGGTATTTTGTACGCCAAAAATATATTTTTCAATCTGCATTTTTTTTGTCTGCTACTGATTCACGATTTGCATAAGGAAACACTCAAAAATTCCATTTCGAAATTTATTTTTTCCTTCATCATCAGAAAAATACCAGAAAAAAATGTTAAAAACACCACAAACATGATTTTCATCAGAGTGTATTGTGCAAGACAATACCATTATGACAACTGGCAGACATTTCTTTGTCACTTGTCATTATTAAGGTCATCATTGTAAATGAGAATTTGTTTTCAACTGGCCCTCCTGGTAAATTTAAATAAAGGTTAAATTACAAGAATAGGATCTTAGACCTACTATAGGTGTTGTGTTGTCTTTTTCTCCTCAGAGACTCTGACCCTTTGCCTCAACACCCAATGCATTGGTTACAATGATAGTATTGAAACATGGTTCACGTTTACACAAAAAACTACATTCTCTTTCAAACGCGTCTGGGTTTTTGTTGTTGCACAAAACACATCTGTGTGGTTTTCTAATGTTTGTGGTAATGACTTTGTACGATAGAGCTCAATATCAGTTTTATTATCTTCTGGGGCGCACATTACCAGCAGAGGGAAATGGCTGTGTGAGTATTTGAGCGTGATGGGAAAGCCAAACATTTTGGGAAAATTTGCATAAGGTACACAACTGTCTCACTAACTAACTTCTTCCACTTCAATGCAAATGTTATTCCTTGGAGTAAAAACAATAACGTTAAGAAAATGTCAATGCGTGTCAAACATGTACTACAGTTTTGTAAATTAAGGCAGGGGGCATGGGGTCAAAACAAATGTGTTTGTTTACTTTAAACTATTCTTTTCTTTGGTTTTTATCCTTTTTTATTTTACATTTTCTCAATTATTCATATTATTATCTGATAGTAACAAAAAATATCTAATTTCTGCATTAATAGGTTTTTGGTTGCTTTAGCACTTGAAGCATTTCAAAAAGCACCGTCCATCTTTATTATACTATATTAAATTACTGTATGTTTTTCGTAACAGGTACTGACATTTTCAAATATTAACACTGGTTATTTAAACCACTAAATATGAAATGAGGCAATGTCAGAGGTGGAGGTGAAAAACATAAATGTATGCTCGTGTATTTGCAACATTGCTTTGTAAGCACCAAAAAATTCAAAACAAGTTTGAGAGGAGCATAGGTATCAGAATATGCTGTATGCAATGCTGTGCTTCTCCACAGAATGTCTCCTGATAAATGAATAAACATAGAGATTCTAAACCTTTGCATCAAACCCCAAACTGAAGAAAACAAGGCTTTGAAATACTTCAAAGAATTAGTTAACATAAAATAATATTACAGTTTTCAATGTATTAGAGGAACTAAAAGGGAAAAAAAGCCTCTATGGTGTGAAAACATGCTTGAGCAAAAATATGTCTGGTAGGAACAGGAGCTGGTCTACCTGCTGGGATACAAGAGTGCTCCACTGGCAATATATCCGACAGTTGAAAAAACATGCAGTGATGCTTGTTCCTGAAAAAAGTGTCTCTTGGCCTGATGGGAAAGAGGAAAAAAAAAGGCAGCTTTTTTTTTCCTCTTTCCCATCACCAGCCAAGAGTATCCTAGGAAAGAGGTAGAGATGGAGTGCTACAGGACTTGTTTGCTTCATCCTGAGCTCTACAGGCAAGTCATGGTAGCCTGTTGCTGAACCTGAGCACCTGTAAAGCTCAGAGGATTCTCCAACATGGAGGATGATGGCCTTTTTTTGGAACAAAACACTGCAGAAAAAAAAGAATAAATAACAGTAACTGCTATCCAAAAAAATGTAGCATCTTGGATTACATCTTAAATGGCTTCTTTTTTACTTTAGTATAACTTATTATTGCAATTTCTAAAGTAGAATAAATAAGCTGACTTACCTCTAAAGGAGCTGCAGTCTGAGTTTTTTCTCCTGTTTTCTCATTTGGGCATCTCTTGCCTATAGGGCCAATGAGATCAATAAATTACAGTGAGACACAGAGGGGCACTAACAGTGTTTTGCTTGCAAAGGAGCAATCAAAGAAATTGTGGGGCTCCTTCTGACATGGCAGTGGATTTTAGAGCCTTCAGTAAATCTTCTGCATTTGAGACATTCACTTTACTGAGTTTACATGTCTGACTTCTTTCCTGGTGGGGACAGTAAAATGGTGCAGTGCTCAGACTATTGTTCTAAAACTTACTGATCATTTGAATGACATCTAGTGCTAGGGTCTGACTGGATGTGACATGAAAGACTGATCGTCCTCTGGTTCCTTTTCCAGGCGTTTAATGACTGCTGCAGGGGAAAAAGCCCTACAACATTTGAGTCTTGTCACAGTTTGGAAATTCAGAGCATGCTGAGGAGCAAGATTTGGAGTGTGGGCGTGTCGAGACCCATCTGAGCAGCAACAACCACATCAGCACTGGTGAAACTTTCAGTCATTCTTCCTATTTGGAGCACCTGTGGCTTTAGCTGCCAGCTCTCAAAGTTCACGGTTACAGCGGCCTAAGATTTGATGCTTGATGATTCAATGTCAAAGTGTTCCATGGAACTGCTTGTTGCTGTTGTGCTCCTCCCTTTCCCCGCCCTCTATGTCATTCTGCTCACCTGGCAGGTGGAAGCCCATTCTCTTGCTAAAACCTGCTGGGTATTTAAGCCAGAAAAGGCATGAACAAGAGAGAGGAAGAGATGGGTTTTTCTTAGTTCTCAGCAGTTTTATAGAGCTGGATTCATCGCTGGGGTTGTGCCTTGGTGATTTGCTCGCTTTTGAGTTGGTTTAAATTTGATGAGGCAGCAGGGAGCTGAAGAAACTGGTTTGTGTGGCTGAGTTGACTGTTTCCCTGTCTTATTTATATGTTCCACTCCCCCTGTTTTTATCTGTTTTCTGGACTTGCACATTAATTTATCTTTTTTTCCTTTGCACAACTAAAGCTTTCTATTAAAGGATGTTCCTACAACTTTCTGATGTCTCTCCTCCGTCATGTGTTGCATTCATACAGAAAGTGATGTGCGTTTAAAAAAAAGCTAAATCACCCAAACATAAGAAGTTAATCAGTTTGTAAAGGTTTTTACAAATAAATTGGCAGATTCAATTGAAAAAGCATTTTAAAATCACAATATTTCTAAACGAATTGATAAGAAAATAATACAATTCCTGGATTAAAGTGAAATTTTAATGCAAAACATTGATTTATATGGAAACCAATTGTTGAATTAGAAATACTGTTAAGTTAACTTTATTTTAATTCACATGTTTTACTCATCATCAAAAAGCTTTCCTTTTTCAAAGACTGTCCTGGTCCTCCCTGACCACTGGAGCCAAGCCAAACCACATTAGTGATGCTATATGGCAGCTATTTTCATGAATGCATTGAGACTTTGTCATTAATCTGATGCTTTTAGCATTAAACATAAAACATAAGAAAATGCACTGCTCCATTTTACTCTTGCACTTTACTCTGATATATTCTTTGCAATGATATGCAAAAAAAATGAAAGTATGTGTGGCAAAGGGCTTTAGTGTCTAGCACCACCTGGATGTTTTTGATGCAATTCTGTGTTTAAAAAGATAGATCTGCTCTTTTGCACAAAACTAGAACTCTGAGAGGCTGTTTGTGGAGCAAATCTAAATATTAAAAGTATTATAAATAAATGCATGAGTTTTTTGGTATCAATAAAAACTAAACCCACTATAACAATTTTTGTTTTGGGGGGAGTGGGCATCTCAAAGAAGGACCAACAGAAAATGATAGAGAACCATTGTCATAAGTTATGTTTCAACACAAATGTCTGTGTAAAACTTTAACATCATGTATCTTTCTTATCAGTCATGGCTGAAAAATATATTTTATACTACAATCCCTCTCTGGTTTTTTAATAGAATTTAAGCCAACATATTATTGGGTCAGATTATGTATTATTAATCTTTTTAGAAATCCTCTGTAAACAAAAATATTACTGTCTGACTGCTTAGTTGAACTGCAGAATGTAATACTTCCTAGACTACACTCTAAAACATGACTTCCACATGGCAGGGTATGGTATTGGATCTGGATCATTTGTCCTGCATCATTTATCTACAAGACCAAACTGAACAAAGATCAAACTAGTACTGAATCAGATCATGTGGGTTTTGTTTTTGGGTCAAAGCTGATTTCTAGGAAGTCCTTCGTATAGGAAACAACAGCTGAACGGAGATGTCATCCAGAAACTGTGAAACTACTGTAAGTAGATACCCAGAAATAAGATCCTAGTACAGTCCAAACAACCGATTGTTGGTAATTTAAAAAAAACTTGGAAAGCGCCTCTCAGGGCTGTTTTCGCCGTGTTATCCAAGGCTACATGACGGCTGTGATATTACAAAATCAGCAATTTCGAATGGAGTTTTGAGAGGAACATAAACTGAGCAGCCCCTGCAGAAGCGCCTCTGTGATTTAAAGCTTCATTACGCGCTCACTAACAAATAGAAATAAAAATACCCACTGAACCCGACACATCAAAGATGTTGAACCATCTTGCATCAGTTTTGATGAACCATCTTGCAACAGGAAAACTGAGTTTCAGCTAAAAACATTATTAATGATCTGGTCATGTAAATATCAACTATTCGATCGGATTCCACATTTCATCCTGTCCACTAGCAAGTTTTGATCTAACATGAAGCAGAAGATCATCTCTCTCCATTGTTGATTAAACTGAGACATTCACACACAAAAGACTCAAATGTTTTGAAGAGATTTTAATGCATTTTCCTATAATAACATTCATGCAGGGATTACAAAACCTATTAAGAGCCCTGCTTTTTTCTGATTTTCAGCACAAATGGGCCCCTTTACACATTGTTTTTTAGAAATCTAAAAGGATTTATTTAGGATCGTGTAAACAGAAGTGACTGTAGCTATTCTACTTCAAATAGGACATGGGTAGAGCAATTTCTCAGGATTCAAATGTTTACAAATATGGTAAGGTAAGCTTTTTTTATCATAATGGATGGCAGGAAATTGTTTTTTCTAAACTGGCACTGAGGAGTTTAAGCCAGCAGATGGCAGTGTGAGCTGGTTAGCGATTTAGCATATCTTACATATTTTACCTGTGGTTAAAAGAATTTTTTTCAAAAAGTTCTGTGTTTTGAGTTTTTTTTCTCCATTTTCATTCATCTTCTTCCGTTTATTCCCTTTCGGGGTCCCGGGGCAGCTCACTGCTCCCACCAGGGGATGGGTCAAATGCGGAGAACAAATTTTGCACGCCTAGGTGTGTGACAGAAAGTAGTGTTTTTGTTTTTTTTGATAAGTGGCTGTTGATCTTTAGTTCTTCAGGTCGCTCATCTTCAATCCCTTTGATGCTGCAGAAATAAACAGGAAGGAAGGAAAAATAAACTGCAAGATCAATACTTGGTGCAATCAGACAAACTACAAGTATAGTCTGCAACCTTGCTGTTTCTTAGAGCAAAAATAAGAATGATTGGAATGATCATCTGAAGTGGGATGCCATACTGTCTGTTGGGTTAAAAGCTGATTAACAGTGAACCAATGATGGAGGAAACAGTCCATAGCAGCACCTTTTATGAATTCCCCAACACTTTAGACAGGTTTCTTGACCTGCCATCCTTTTCACTTAAAAGCTTCACCCATCAGAGCTGCTATTTCCTGGTAATGCAGACACTCAGAAATGTCTCTGTTTCTTGTCCATTTGCTACGCACTGGTGGCAAAATGCTAAGGATGGAAGGGTTGAGATACTTTACAGCACACAGCTGAGGGAGGAAGTAAGAGCAGTTAGAGGGCATTTCTCACCCTGATTCTGCTGCAATAGAATGTGACAGATGGTTGTGGTTCAGCTGAACCTTTTCTCTGCTGAACAGATCCAAGCACTTTGTAAAACCAGTTTAAGCAGAACAAGAGTGATTGAATGCATAACGGCTGTGAATCAACTCAGATCAGGTATGAAAGAAGATCTGCAATTTGGTATCAGACCAGATCGAACAGTGACAACACTCAGAAGGTTAAACGCATTCATGTTTGTCTTACCTTAACCATTTGATTCAGGTTAAAACAATAAAAGTCAAACTTTGTAAGGTTTCACATCAGCAAAGCAGTTGGAGAAGCACTGTGAAGGAAATGCACCAGCAGTAGCGTGGAAATGCAGCGCATGGTGGACTGCAGCAAAGAGAGGTTTATGTACACATTCAACTCAATGAGACTCCAGAAACCCTTCCTGGCATAGCGCTCCATAAATGTTCCAGAGGTAAGGCCCCTCACTTTCACAAACCTGATTTGTCTTCATCTTGTTATCGTCCTCCATGCACAGGTTAAAACACTCTGCAGGCTGCATGCTCAGGTCTGTCCCTCACATGATAAGCAAGAACCTGATTCAATTCCAGCTGACTTTACATGTTTATAAACACATTCAGGACTGTATATAATAATGTCTTTATCAGATCTCACAAAAATCTAGTTCACAATTTCATGAAATTATCCTGGAAGGTGGCACCTGTTTTTTAATATTTTTTTTGCAATGATTCTAAGATTCAGGGGAGGATCTGAAGATTTCTGAGAGTAAATTGATTTTTTTCTTCTACAAAAATGTTTAGTTTAGGCTCTTTCAGAAACTGGATGGATGGAACATCTAAAGCAGCTAAAAAGTTCCAATAAATCTTACTAATTAACAAGTAATTAATTTATTTTAAAGTTGTCTCATTGGCTGTTTTTCCGGGTCAAAAACTTTTGAAACCTCAGCACTGAGATTATGTTTTTTAAGGAAAACTCTTTTTTGAGCTTTTGAACTGCTACAAGTGCTAATCAGATTTAGAGTCATACTGAGTTTTATTGTCATTGGGACAACAGGGGGCTTCAATGATGTCAGCCTCAACCTCCAATCCAACAGAGAGCCGTCGCTGATCCACTCATTTTCTGGCACTGACGCATGAGTCATGATAGCTCAAAATTATAGTAAAGTACAAATGAACTGCATACACATCTACACACAAGACATCCTAAAAGTTTTATCAAGGATTTAAGGCTACATACCCCTTGTGCTATCCTATGACCCCACCCTTACATTGACGTGTTCTCCCTACCATGACAAAGGTGGATAAAGGTGGAAAGATTTCATGTAATCCATGGACACCAGTGAAGATCACAAATCATTGAAGAAAAGGGGTTCAGCGCACTATCTAGGGGGTCTAGATGACCCAACTCCCAATGTTAAAGTGCCTAGGATGGCACAAGGGTTAAAAGAGATGAGTTACAATTAAGATCTGAATCAGATAGATTCTTATTTGTCTTTTGCTGCCCCCTTGTGGTGATGTAGAATGCAGGCTCGGTTTACTGGCAGGCTTTGGTGAAAGGGAACTGTAAAATACATGGGCAAGGGAAAAAATGTATCTTCAACTTTTGAAATTAAATGTTTTATTTGTGATATTACTAATGGTTACTAGATTTACTATGCTGGCTGCATGACATGCTGTTTAAAGAAAAAAAAAAACTAATGATGTTTGGTTTTTAACCAGACATTTTCACGTTATTAGTCTCATTATACAAGAAGTCTTGTAAGGATTTCAGATACAACTTTTAAATCTAAAATTTGCCACTTTAAAAAAAAGAAGAGACTTTCTTCATTGCACTAAAATCTACAGTAGGGCAGAGTCAGAGATACAATATTTTATTTATTTATTTGGTAAAGTTTGAGTCTGCACTGTCTGACCTCGCATTACACAAGCTTGGATAAAATGTCCGCTTCTGGAGAAATGCATGACTGTCTTGATTTTTCCACCAAAGAGAGAGAGAGAAAGAAAAACAATCTGCCTCCAGAATATTTGAAGTCATTCCTAGAACTCCTTACTTGTATTTATTTGTTGTTGGATTTTGTTTGTTTCAATTTGCTAAATTTTTCTTCAGTTTTGTCAAATAAGTGACTAAACTAGAGTGCTATTTGTCTGATTTCACCTAAAATAATTCATATTGAAAGAAAAAAGTAATTGCATTTGGTTTGAAAACAAAGTTTTTTATATAGTTTTGATACGATTTTTTGATTTACAAAGACACTAAAATTGTACTTTTTTTATTGCATCAAATTTTAAAATAATAATAAAGTATAGAATATTTTTACCTATGTGTAATGATTCCAAATTAGATCCCTGTATTTATTTACTCTTATCTCGGAAAAATAGGTTTTTCTTGTGTTTGGTGTCAAGTAGAGAGTTGTGAAAACTCAGAGATGCCAGCAGCCCTCCATCGCTGCCGTCGCCGTCGACCATCGATTACTTTGGTCTGCTTGGAGTGGAAACTCCACTTCCGGTTTCAAAGTCCAGCTGAGAGACGATGCTTTTATTTTTACAGACAACTGCAGCGACTGTTACTGAACTAAATACTATTTGTTGAGAAAAAGTAGATCATCGCAGACATGCAGCAGTCTGTGGAGTCTTTAGTCCGACTGCTGGAGTCCTACAGAGGCAGAGATAAAATCGTGAGTTCTATGTTCACTTAAAAAAACACAAACAATAAAACAAGACTGATTTATTCTTTAAAATATTATTTAGTGTGCAGTAATGATACAATATGAGGCTTTTTAAAACTAACTTTAGTTTCCTGTATGATTATTTTGAAAGTGGCTTTACATTAATTTAAAATCACAGACAATAAAGCAAATCTTTTATAATAGGCTTGATTGAAATATTTTGCAAACTTTTGTGTCTCAAACTTCCAAAATCAATAAAACATGGAAGTGTATTTTTAAATGCAGTGCAGCAAAATATGCCTAAACTCAGATAAAGTGGAGAATACATTAAAATATTATCTGATAATGTAGCAAACATAATTTACTCACTTTAAAACAGAAAATGAAATTCTAAGTTTTTAAGTGCAGCTGTTTTAAATGTTTTCTCTTTTTTTTAGATTATCAAAACATTGTTTTAAAAAGTATTTAAGCAATATGTAGGGATGGAGTTGTAAAGTACACTTTACAGTGTAAAACAGATCAATTCAACTATGTACCGTATAATAAAATGCAAGATTCAAATGCACAACTCACTAGTTAAAGTGAATGTTTTTGCTGAAAAGATGATTTTCTCTTCTTAAAATTAATGGGGGGAAAATCGTGCTTTTTTTCACTTTTTGTCATCTAGATCAAAGTCCAGCTATTTTATTGGGTGATTGTCTTCTTCTGTGTGCAGATCAGGACAGTCTGTTATGGTTCTCAGCTGGTTGGAGGAGTTCTCACCCGTAAAGCAGAAACAGATGTCTCCTCGCAGCGTTTAGGGAAGAGTCTCCTGCTGTTTTCTGCTCAGCTCAGCCACTGCCGAACAGTACTGAGGCTGTTTGATGACCTGTCCATGCTGGCCTACTCCCACAGCTACGGACTCGGAGCTTCGGTGATCCACCTCACCTGTTTAGTTATTCTTAGAGACATCTTACAAATTAGGTTTACTAAGATGAGTAAAAATGTCAGATAAAGAATATTTAATACACAGCAAAGGGCTCTAATACATTAAGAAACCAGGAGTTCAATTATTTTTTAGTATTACAGCTCTTTATGATGCTCATTTATCTCAGGATGAAGACAAAGGAATTCGCTGGATATCAGTGCTGACGAATGTGGCTGACCAGCTCTACTACCCCTGTGAGCACATCGCCTGGGCAGCTGATGCAGAAATCATTAAAGTCAAGTCTGATAAGTGGTGGCTGTTCTGCACAGTGCTGTGGGGGACGTCACTGCTGCTTGGGATCATCAGGTGACATTATATTGATCATCTTTAACAATTTATTACATAAGTAGAGATGGTAGTAAATAGTCTAAAGGACATAGGATTTTTCTGAATTCAAAGAGCTTTGACATACAGTGGCGCTTGTCACAACTTTTGCAAGTTGTTCCAGGTAAAAGCATGAGAGATCTGCAATGTTTATCACTTCAACTGTGAGAGACAGAAAGTGTAAAAAAATAAATGAATACAGGAAATCATTTGAACTCCTTAACCCCTAAATGACTAGAAATAGTGCAGGAGTATCTAATGTGGGGGACTTTAATGCAATTCGGACACCATGCTCACTACGCTCACTAAACAGCAAATATGATGCCATCCATTTGCCAAAGTATAAATATAATGTAAACATTTTATGAAGACTATTTATGAATCCTGTTGATAAAAACTTGGATTATAATTTAAGAATAATAATTTTAAATAAAGTTCTACAAATCACAAATCCTTCAAACACAATGCATTGTCGCCAATGTTCACCAATCTAGTGAGCAATGCATTTTAGTTTTTTTGCAGAGAATTCTGGGAAATTTCCAAGATTTCCTGGATCTTGGAATTGCAGATTGAGACACCCCGACAAAATGGTGAATGTCGGATGTAGTGCACTGAGTCGTGGGAATTTAGACACAATCAATGTTTGATTTTTAAATAATTTATTGTGGCGCAGAAAATAAGTATTTGGTCTGTTTTAAAAGGAATGCTCACCTCAATACTTTGTAATGTAACTCTGGCTGTTAATGACAGAGGTCAAAGGTTTCTTGTTGGGGTTCACCAGGTTTGCACACAATATAGCTCGATCCCCGCTCCCCCCAGTCAACTGTCGTTGTGTCCTTGAGCAAGACGCCTTAACCTCCCTGCCTGCAGTGTGGCCCCACTGGTGTGTGAAAGTTCATCGTCCCGGTGGTGGTCAGAGGGGCGTGAACTGGCAGCCACGCCTCTATTATCACCAAGTATGAATGAGGAGTGAAGGAAAAATGGACACATTGTGAGCACTTTGAGCATCTGGAAAAGCGCAGAAAAATCCAATCCATTACTATTATTATTATTACTTATATGATATGTTCTTATTTTTAAGTTCTTTGTGATCCATTTTAAATGTACAAAAAGTTCTCTATATACTTATATGTCCTTATCCTCCCTTTACCTGACAGTGACTGGGATAGGCTCCAGCAACTCTGTGGTTTAGAAAGTAGATGGATGGAAGTACTCTATAAATATTACTTTGATTTACTGATTACAGTACTCTGTGGCCTCAGATAAGATTCTTTTGAAAGCAGTCTCAGGCATGTGAGTCCATGAAAAATGTTTGAAATGTGCAATTATATCTAAATGTTTATATCTGATGAATAAGAATGAAAAGCAAATGCTTTATTGCCTGTGTTCTTTTTCTCTGATACTTCCATATTTTTAAAAACTGACTTTTCATCCATCACCATAACTGTCAGTAAAAGTTTCATGTTTCTTTGCTTTTTTTTTAGATCACTTAGAGTCCTACTGCTGCTGAAGAGAAAGTTGAAGAGACAAGAGAGGGATGAAGAAGGCAGCAGGTGTTGCATCCCAACTTCTTCTTTTTGTTTATATGTTTAAACTGGGTTGCAGCAGTTAAATCATAAATGTTTATATGGTTTAACAAAAAGCTAAGGGTGCAGAAAAAACAGAGGAAATTAAGGTTAAACTTTGTCTAAATTCTCCCATCTACAAAATAAACATCAAAGCTCAATTGCTTCCTGTTCTGCAATCACTTTATCTAAAAGCTCTGAGTGTGTGGGAGTCCTCTTTTAAATATTTAATTGTTTTCCTTTAAATAATAAGTTGAAGCTCTTTGTGTGTTTTTCCAGCAGACAAACTGGTCTCCACAGACAGATCAGAGGGGAGTTGCTCTCCGTCCTCAGCAGCGCGGCTGACCTTAGTAACGCCATTCACTGGATGCCACCCGGCTTACTGTGGGCAGGACGGTTCCCAAGCTGGCTAGTGGGGCTGCTGGGTACCACCTCCTCTGTGATTGGTTTGATCCAAATGAGCAGCAGCGACAGTTAGCAGAGCTGTCCCCATAGTGTGGAGAAGTCATGTATTTTTGGACAGATGGTGTATTCAAACAAGTCAATATGGATGTTTGATTTGATTTGAAAAGGTTGTCTATATAGACTCGATTAACAATCTGTAAAGATTAAAACACTAAAGTGAAAGTCATTAAATGTTCTGATAATGAATGAATAGAATGTGTCATTTCCCCATAAATTGGAAAGCCTCTTTAATATTTCATTTGTATAATTATGCTTCGTTTTAGTCAGCCAAAATGTAGGCTTTAATAAAGAATGATGAAGGATTTGAATAAGCCTAATGCTTAACATAAATGTAAGGATCTTTTTCTTTTGACAACTTATAATAGGTTGTTTTTGTTTTTACATTTAATAGTGTTATTACTTTGATCACACTATGGCTGTGCAAGTCAATAATAAACTTGAATATCACTGTAGCTTTTGAAAAAACAGAAATGGTGTATAGTTATTTATGTGTTCTTAAATACTGTCTTGAGGTGCTTATTCATGTTGAGTAATTTAACTGATTACATGTTTTAACCCTTCTGCTATCTTAGATGACCCCACCCTTACTTTGACGTGTTCTCCCTACCATGACAAAGGTGGATAAAGGTGGAAAGATTTCATGTAATCCATGGACACCAGTGAAGATCACAATTCATTGAAGAAAAAAGGTTCAGAGCACTGTCTAGTGGGTCTAGATGACCCAACTCCCAACGTTAAAGTGCCTAGGATAGCACAAGGGTTACAGCTCTTTTAACACATTTTGAAAATGAAAAAGCATTTCTGGAATTGACTTTTATGTTTAATTATGCTACAGAATCGCTTCCATCCTCAAGTGCCTAAGTGGTCAAAATGTTGTAAATAAACAAATATTCAAACACGTGTTTGTTCATCTGTCTGTGCCCACGTGGAATACACACAAACACGAGCGCGCAGGTAAAGAAAGAAAAGGAATCGAACTTTCGACGGTCGATTAAGGAGGCTTCTTGTGTTCAACACGCTGGCATAGACGTGTTGACGTAGACGTAGACGTGTTGCTTTCAAGTACCAACGAATGGGTTGTAAATAACTTGGTGTTCAGAACCGGAATGATTAAACATTGAAGATCCACCAGTTAATTCTTAAATATTGTGTTTGATAATTTTAGAGATATAGTTTATAGTTAATTGTACGTTAATACAAAGAACAAAGGTAGGAAACAAGACAAGCTCATCGGAAATCCCAGGGCTTCATGAATGCAACATAAGTGAAAACCCAATAAATGAATTCCCAGTTTTCTTTCAGCAATAACAGCAAGTAAATGCTATTTTTTTTATATACACGACGGATACTATTATATGAAAAGATTACATAAATGCACTTTTGTAAATATCGTGACATTTAAAGCTCCAAATTAGGAGTACAACAAGTTTACATTCCGAACCACAACTTAAAGGTTTTGGAATCCAAGAGACTGATACAAAGAACCCAGATATACGGCAAAAAATATTCGGTAAGATTACTTTATTTACCTAGTTAAACACCTTTTTAGGTAAAATTATTCCGTGTGTTTTCTTACATTATTGTTTAACTTATTGCTGTTAAAGCTAGCTAATTAGCTTGAAGCTATTTTAGCTAGACTCGGCTGTTGTTCGGACCCGGTGTTCCCGTTTCGGCTTCGCTTCTGTTCGCTGTGCTGGAAAACCTGTCATTTAAATGATAGCACTCGAAAAGGCATTATGTGGCTGGAAATGTGATATTTTCCAATTGTACTTTAAATAAAGTTTAGTCTAAACAATGAATGCATCAAAACTAACGGCTGCTAAGACCCGATTTGGTAAAGTACTTGTGTGATTTGTTGATGTGGAAAACCCCGTTTTTTCTTATCTATTTATTTATTTATTTATTTATTTGTGTATTTATTTATTTATTTAACCATTTTTATGAGTTTTTGACGATCTTGATAAGGAAAGCACTACATTGTTGTTCATTGCACGTTTTTCATTGTTGAATGAAACACTCAAACTGTGCTTGTTTCTGGTTTTACAGATCATTCCAGATGATTCTGCTGCACAAAGAGGTTTCAATGCCACTTTGCCTTTAAAACCCCTCTTTTAAAAAGAAAAATGGACTCCAGGCACCATCCTGTTAATCAATACACCACTTGTGCTGAAGGCTTGGAGGCGGATTCCATCCCTGCTCATGGAATCTCAGAGAGGGAAGAAAGCGCGACTGCATCCCGTCCACCAGAAGCAGAGGATCTTGACTGTTACAGCATGATGGAACCTCCTCCTCTAGACTGGAGGTCAGACTCTTCTAGTGAAGCTGGTTCTCCAGAAGATCTGGTTGACTCCACGTTGCCTCAGTCTGCCTGCAGCTTGGGGATTGAAGATTTGGGAGAGTCGGGATGTCAACCTATGGATGCAGGGCGAAAAATGACTTCCTTTGACCCCAAAACAGATTTTTTTCTTGGAAATACAGCCGGCTCAGTACAGAATATAGAAGTAAAGTTAGAAAAGGAATTGCAGGAGGAGGTTGCGGCTGAAGTTGTTGAGGACCAAGAAGAGATGACATCAAGAGATGCTGAAAAGAAGGTGGACAATGATAAGACACATGTTCTTAGCAGAAGGCCAGATGATGAAGACCACAATCATATTCATACTCTGCTGAGCCATCTCCAATTGAGGGAGAAAGATTCCCACACTTCCCATCAAAGCTCCTTTCAGCCTGAGCCTGGAGCTCGCACTTCCTTCAGAAGAAGAGAAGACGGTGCTGAAAGTAAAGGCCTTCTCTTCTCTGAAAGCCACCACACAGACTTGCTTGGCCTCTTGCAGTGCACAGAGATTAATGCAGAATCCCGCTCAGTTTATCGGTCGCACAGAGGGGAGGTGGATGCTGTGGTTTCAGTTTCCTACAGCCAGGAGGATGCTCAGAGGTTCTGGGGGCTTCACGGCAGCAGCCAACATCCTCAGCATCGGGATGACTCCATCAGCCCTCTGTCTGACTACAATTACCCTGAGCCAGTATGGAAGAAAATGGGAGAGGAGCCCCCAGAGGACGAGGTGGAAGCAGAAAGTAAACAGGTTTGTGACACAGACGTTAACAAATCCAGTTTTATTTCTAAAACACTTTTCAACGTGATCAAAGTGCCTTACTGATTTAAAACATTTTTCAAACTTAAAAATTCAAAAGCAAAACTAAAACCTTCACATTTCAAATAAATACATAAAAACAATAAATAATTTATAGACTAAGTTCTCTTCAGAATATATTTTTTGTTTGACCAATGCAATAACATTTTATAAAAGATTTTGTTGAGCTACAAAAGTGCTTCTGGCAAGCTTTTAGCCTTAAAGAATTCCCTTTATAATTTAGTTATTAATCAAGAACACTGAGTTCTGTATGTGGGAACTTATTAAAAAAATAAAACAAAAGATAAAACAAAGATTTTTTTAGCCCTACTGTCTTTACTTGTATGACATTTTCTAAGGCATTTGCAAACATACCAAATATTGATCTAATTAGAAATGTTTACGTTGCTTTTGATTAAATGTCATTTTCTTTTATGTTGTTGTAGAGTTCAGATGATCGTCCCTCGTATAAGGATGGTGAGTCTCTAAGAATTCTTCAGTAGGGGGGAAAAGAAAAGGGTTCAATGGCAGATTATGTTTTGAAAGTTGTTCCAAATCTCTCTCCTTGTTAGTTCCTGGTCCTTGTGACCCTGAGGACCTCCTGGATGGAGTTATATTTGGTGCCAAGTATCTGGGCTCTACTCAAATCAAATCCGATAGAAACCCCTCAACAAACGCTCGCATGGCCCAGGCTCATGAGGCAGTGGACAGAATTAAGGTGAAAACTGGTGGACACACTTTGATTCTGTCATAATTGAATTGAGTCACACATTCTGGAGGATCACTTGTCTGTGCATCTTGATATATTCTCTCTGATAAAGTAAAACTAAAGTTACATTTCTTCTACCATGGCAAGACATGAGAAAATTGATGTTTTTCCCCTAGAATAAAATAACTCCTTTTTTATGTATTAATCATTAATTTAAAAAAAAAAGTTGTATTCAGTTTAGTGTCAGGGCATCAGAAATGACTGCAGGATGCTTCTTCTAGGCTCCAGAAGGAGAGTCTCAGCCAATGACCGAAGTGGATCTGTTCATCTCCACACAAAGAATCAAAGTGCTAACTGCTGACACTCAGGTGCTGTATCGTCATTTGATCACTTGCATTTCATTAGATTTTGCTGTCGGGATTGAAATAATTTTGGACAGTTCACAAAGCATTTGTTTTTGTTTCATTCATACCCAAAAGCAACAATGAGAGCAAAATAACTGAGACTGAAATAAATCCCCAAAAATGCTTGAGGAAAAAACAGGTCAAATAATAATAGTTAAATATAAAAACATGCATTTTTCCCATGTAATATCCATCTGTTTACAAGCTCCAATCAAGAATTACGTGAAAATACACTTGTGAGAAGTGTGCCAGATAAATATACCATTCTTTTTTACTTTGTATTATAATAGATGTAAATGTCTGTTTACACCAGGTTTTGGCTAAACTACCTTATTTTAAATGGTAGTTGACAGTTTTTAGATTGTTT
Organism: Oryzias latipes; assembly: GCF_053564925.1. Classification (NCBI taxonomy): domain Eukaryota; kingdom Metazoa; phylum Chordata; class Actinopteri; order Beloniformes; family Adrianichthyidae; genus Oryzias; species Oryzias latipes. The sequence goes on from NC_136240.1 coordinate 15,943,047, forward strand.
TTGCTCTTGAAATTAAGCATCAGCTCTTCTGTTCTTTTAATCACTGATCAGCAGATGATGGACATGAGTATTGACTTGATGTCATTCATTTTCATTGCAATCTTGCTGCATGATTTTATACAGTTTGTAGTTCTTTCAAATATTGTTGTTGTTGTCCTTCTCAGTCAGTGAAAGCCACAACAGTCAGTTTAATGAATGTTTCCCAAAAGATTAAATGACAAAATAAACACACACATGGCATTATCTTTACATTCTATTTTTTAAAATGTTTATGGAAGTTATATGTAGGAGTTGGAATTGTTACCTGGCAGACAGATTTGTGGGCAGCAAGAACTTATCTTTACAAAATAGTTGTGAAAAGGTTTTTGTTATTTTTCTTGGCATTTGAAGTTTTCTTCATGTAGGTAAAAAATACCAATGTAAACAATTGTGTTTTCACCCCGTTTCCTTTCAGGAAGCCATGATGGACCATGCTCTGCAGATGATCTCCTACATCGCTGACATCGGCAAAATTGTGGTCCTGATGGCACGAAGGAAGCAAAAAGGACATGAGGGTGACTCCGCCTCCACAGGCTCACAGAAGAAATGCACTATGATCTGTCACGTCTTCTCCTCAGAGGATGTACGTCAGTCAGATGGAAGATTTTTGATCATGTTTGTTTTCTGAAGTTTAAGGTGTTCTTGTTTTCTTTCTATGGCTGCTTTGACTTGTGCTTCAACCCCAGGTGGCGCTTATTTGCAAGTCAGCATTTAATCATGGGGGGTATTCCAGGAAGCATGTTAAAACTACCCTGAGTTTAAGCCTGAACTCTGGCTGAAATCCGCCTGAACTTGCTTACTTGGGGTATGTCGGTTCCAAAAGACCGGATATGAGTTGGCGTAATTACGCTCAACTTGGTAACCCCGGCTTAATGCACGTGCTCGTTAAGTACATAAAGACATTCTCAATAGATCGACGATTTCCGGAGTCACCATGGAAACGCGTGGTGAAAGAAAGAGAGCCCTATTACTTCAGTGAGAAGGAGTCGGAGATTAATGACGGCGTATGAAGATTATACGTCCATCAAAAAAGTAATACGGCTGCATCATCAAAAGAAAGAGTTTCTGCTTGTAGTAGAAGAACAGACAAAGTAAACGCACGAGTTTCTGATCTTATATCCATTTTCCTTGTGACGCATATATATATATAACTTATCCAATTTTGCCAGCTTACCGTAAATGAATTACTTCTATTGGTAACAAGTAATTGAGTTAAATGTATTCAACCTAATTTCTTACGTCTATAAAACTCAATAATTGTTTATACAACTCAAATTTACATATTTATTTAACTAAATGTCATATTACTCCAATTCAATTAATCTTTTTTCCATCTTAATGTATTACAATTCTTGAACTCTCATATATCTAAGTTTGAGCCGGCAGATATTCTCATTTTTATAACGATGAAAAGAAAGAAATAATATGCAAGAAGTGCATTCATTCATTTAGGACTTTTCCGACATTGTCGTTGCACTGTTAGACTGTAGGGGTGCTATATAAACTCATCATCCTCTCTCTCCCTCTCACTCATGGTGCAAAGGCTTAAGCAAACTAGGACAAAAAAACACGGCAAAACAACTAAACACATTTGGTCAAAAAGCCACACTTAAACCAAAATCCAGACAGGCAAAGGGAATGGTCTCCCACAATCCCTTGCGGTGCTGATCTAACAGCAGCACCAAAGTTACACCTACTTAATTGAATTATTTGAATAAAAGTAAAATATGTGACTGAAAACTACATGTTATTTTTAAACTGACTTAAAAAAAAGATTTTTAATGATCTTAACTGAAGCAAATAATTAAGTTAGATCAACATTGTAAAAAGTGGTCTGCTCCAGACCAGGTTATGTTCAGAGCATGAGTTGCCATGGCAACTTGACATACCCTGAAACATACCTCCATTTTTGGAACCGAAAGCTGAAGTTCTCAACTTCCTTAGCCTCAAACTTACCGTGGGAGCTAGCATAACCTGCTTTCTGGAATACCCCCCTGGACTCCTTAATTTAGCATCAACCTGAACAGAAAAAAACAATGAAGAATACATTTTTTTATACAATTGAAAATAAATTAAGGTATGAAGGGATTAAGATCTCTGTATATTAGTCTTGAATGTAGCATAAATTATGAACTATGATTTACAGGATTAGATGTTTTTGGCTTGCCTAAATTTAATCTCATTTGTGTTTTTGGTTTTTGCTTTTCTCTGGGCAACATCTTTAAATATAGCCTACCCTGGTTTCCTTCCTTAAAGACTCAGGAGGATCCTCTGAATACAAAAAAGGGTCTGGCTGTTATCCCACTTTCCCCACAGTTGGTAGCTCTCAGTAGTAAAGAGAGGAGTGTCTATTATCTTCTAATTATCTGAAGGGCATTGAAGGCCTTACAGCTACTGCATGTCCTGACCAGTTCAGTTCTATGGTTAAGTTTCTTTGAATGGATGGCTTTCCTTCTCCGGGTGGCAATTTCTTTTTCTTTTTTTTTATTGTCGCTTCAGTTTCTTCACAACCTTATCCTTCAGTTTTTGTAAAGATTTTTCTGGAAAAAATAGTTGTGATAAATCTGCTTTTGAACAAGCCTTGCTCAGCAGAACTGAATGTGGAGTCCGCTGAGCATCCTCCTCCTCTGTTTAGGCACAGATCATCGCTCAAGCTATTGGACAGGCCTTTGGAGTGGCTTACCAGCAGTTCCTCCAGGCCAGTGGCATCAAAGCCAGCGATCTGAGGCCGGGCGAGTACAGCGACTACCTGGAAACTCAGGAGCTGTACAATGGAGACCTGGCCCACTTCTCTGACTCCCAAAACCTTCGAGATGTAAGCGGAAAGACTGGTCGCACCTCTGTCACAACATGTATTCCTACCGTAATTATTTTTGCAGAAAATATTTGTAGGTCTTTAAACACAGAAATTTATTTTACAGAATTTAAATACAATTTCCTTATACATTTAATGACGTTTATGTAGAAACAATCAAAAAAGCTCTAATCTGTAAACAAGTTCTTTAAAGAATGAGCGGTTTAGGTTCCCCTTTAGCTTCTTCCTTTTATTAACATTTCTTATTGCTATAGTTTTTTATAGTCATGGCCCAGTCATGCATACATTTTCTTTCCTCCGTTTAAATGTTGCAACAATGTTCAACTACCATGTATTTCCCTTTTTATTTATTTTTTTCTCTGCTAGGTCATAGTCTTTACCACAGTCTGACATTCTGAGGGAGCTAAAAGACACAGTCTGATAACTCTAACTCAGGAATTTGTTAGCGAGTAGGGTTTTTTGGTGTTGGCGATCATTGGGTTTAAAAAATAAAGAAACAAAAAAGCACTCAAATTGTTTGAGGAAACTGACTCCAAATAAAACACTCGTTTACTCAAGATTCTCTGTGTCTGGTTATCAGGTGGTCATCACTAAGGCTCCTGGAGAGATCTTAGGACTGGCGGTGGTGGAGTCGGGCTGGGGCTCCATCTTGCCCACCGTCGTCGTGGCCAACCTCCTTCATGGTGGCCCTGCGGAGCGCTGCGGCGAGCTCAGCATCGGCGACCGGATCATGTCCGTTAACGGGACAAGCTTAGTTGGTCTGCCCATCACCACCTGCCAGAACATTATCCGGGTAAGATAAGAAAACCCCAAAACCTTGATGGGACGATGGTGCCTTAAGTAAAAGTTCATGCTCCACATGAGTTTATAGGTATAGTTGCTCTTCTGAAATGCTCTAGGTGGCACTGTGGTTCTAGGTTGTGGTTATGAGTTTGACTTTTTTGTATGGAGGACATTAATGTAGGGTTGGTTAGCCCTCTGGAGCAGATGTAGAGGAATTCAAGGAGCTGCTGTTACAACAAAATGTCAGGATCTAAAGGAAATGTGCATCAGGAAATCTTCCTGACCTGTTGTGTTTGTTTGTCTTTAGCATCTAGAGGCATCATTTAGTCACTGTGTTAATCTTCACAGAAAAGAAAATTCCTTTACATCGGTCAACTAATCATAAGGTCAGTTTTTTTTGTACTAAGTATCAAGACAGCTAGTCTTTTTTTTTTTTTTAAAAAGACTTAAAAAAAGACTTGCTGTCTTGATACTTAAAACCAAAAAAAAAGCTGACCTTGTGATTAGTTGACCGATATAAAGGAATATAGTCAAACATTGAAGAAATGTGTATTGAACATTTTATAACAGGTTGAGCAAAAAAAAAAAGGAGCATTTTTTCAGTTATTTTTCTTATTCTCTCTGGAGTTTGGTTGTTTAAATTTAGACTGTTTTTTTCTGGCCAACCCTATTTCCATTTGAGACGTCAGGAAAAACATTACGATCAGTCCTGAGCTGCTCTCAGCTGATTTGAACCCAAAGCAGCAACATATTATGGAACTTAAAGGCTATGATGATAAAATAATTTTGATATACTGTGTAGCACCAAACCACACTCCAATCATGCAAACTGTCCTGGGACAATCTGGCTAAAGATGGCAATGCTGTCATTTCTGGAGATTGTAGCCCACAATCAACAGCAAGGAAGAGTTCCCAAGTTTGTCAAATTTACTCACTGTCTTTAACGAGGATAATATGTGATCATTGTGTTCTTACTCCTTTATCTGACCCCTTTTCTGACTCGAAATGTAAGATTAAACTACGGAAGTGGAACTGGACTTAAAACATCTGCTTCTGGTTTCTGGCTTGTTTCTATTTTTAATTTTCCCCCCTTTTTTTATTTGCTGCCTGGTTTATGATTATTATTTTATTCTGTGTTTTTAATGTGTAAAATCAAATGTATTACCTATATACTGGCGAAAATATTGAAATAGAAAAACAAAATTCGACAAAAAGGGGTTTATACAAATCTACACTTTAGTTTCTCGAAGCTATATAACCTCTTTTTGTGATAGTAAAACCTGTCCAACACAAAAAGCCTTCAGCTCTAATCTGTTTGCTCAGCTGTTGGACAGAACAAGTTAAAAAAAAAATGAAATAGAAAAACAAACAATGGTTTGTATATCTTTGAAATGGCATTAAAATAACTATTACATTTCTTTTTCTTTTCTTTTTTTTTTTACACAGGATTTGAAAAGCCAAAAGTATGTAAAGCTCAGCATTGTCCATTGCCCCCCAGTTACCATGGCGATCATAAGGAGACCAGACCCCAAGTTTCAGCTGGGCTTTAGTGTGGAAGACGGCATTGTATGTCTACGTTCTCAATTTGTTACTGTTGTTAAACTTGTCCCTTCAGTATTTCACGGCTACACAAACAGTATATTAGTTGCTTGTACTCTTTATCTTGGTTTTGTGGTGGAGGACGTCGTTTTCTTATTATTCATTTGCATGAATAATCTAAAACAGAATCCCGGTCTTTTATTTTGTAAAGTATTTTGTTTTCTTCAATTCACTGTAGATCTGCAGTCTAATGCGGGGGGGTATTGCAGAAAGAGGAGGAATCCGTGTCGGACACCGCATCATTGAAATTAACGGACAGAGCGTCGTTGCAACTCCACATGAGAAAATCATCCAGACCCTGACAAATGCTGTTGGGGAGGTGAGAAATGATGGCATTCTCATATCCACAAGAAATTTGCATTAAAGTTGTTTTTTAATTAAAACAAATGGTGTTTTTCTATCTCAATATTGTAAATGAACATATTCTCTCTTTGGACAGATTCACCTAAAGACGATGCCCGCCTCTACGTATCGACTTCTAACAGGGCAAGAGCAGCCAGTCTTTCTTTGAGCACAAAAACTTAAGGAATGGAGGAAAAAAATGTATTTTTAATAAATGTCATGACTTTTTTATAAACTGAGAGAATATGCAAATTAGGTGTTACATATAACCACCATGCGACAAGCAAGTCTAGTTCTTAACCTTTTCAGATGTGAAGTGGATTTTGTTATAAAAGAATTTTAATAAGTCAAGGATAGATCACAGCTCTTTATTTATCTATTTTTTAAATCTATAATTTGTTGTATATTAATATAAACTTTTTTTTTATATCATCAGTGTACATTGAGGCGAGTAGTGCCTGGCATTAGTGTAGGATAAAGATCTCTAGAAAAGGGCTGCTGTTCCTTTGTGCGGATGGGTTAGTGTGATGCATTTCCTGAACTTGTGTGCAAATCAAGAAATGCCTAAAGCAGGATTCAGAACCCACTTTGTGCCTGGTCATGCCTGTTGCAAAACTGATGTAAACAAATAAAGTTAACTGCCTTAATTAAAACAAAAACGTTTTGTTGATTGAAGTCATGTCGTTTATACTCATTAAAATAATAATCATAGTTTGTATGGATCGCTATTTAATAACATAAATATTAATAAGTATTTTATTTTTATGGAGTAGGATAGTTGTCATCAGAGAGAGTTAAGCATGCGAGTTATTTTTCTGTGATTGGCCAATGGGGCTTCCGTCAGTTACGAAAGTGTAGCGTTCCACCAATCACATTCTTCACCGGCTTTTGTGGTCCAGCCCATTGGAGTGTACATTAGCCAATCATCTTCGGCGGTGGACGGAGCGTTCAGTTTTCACCTGCTGTCACAACCACAGGGAAGTCGATGTCGGGCTGCCTCCAACCTTTTATTTCTCTGGCTGTCGCGGACGTTTAAGAAGACAGCAATATTCCAGAAAGGTAAATATTAACAGATTTATACCTATTAGCTTAGTATTCTGATTTTATATTTGGAGTGAACACACGAAGCATTACCTACATCCTGTAGGTGCTACAATGAAGCTAACATTAATTCAGAAGAATGGACTTGTTTTTCCACTTTCAGCTAAGAAAAAAGTTGTTTTTTCTGAACTTCCTGTCATGATTTTATGTCCAACTGGTATGAGACCACTTTACACTGTATTGTTTTAATATTTTTGTGTGCTCTGAATTAGATATTTGTTTAATTATTACTTAGTTTTGGTAGTGTAAAGGTATGTGCATTATTATTATTATTATTATTGTGATATTTTCCCTGATCGGGTTCAGTGCTTTATGGTTTTTATACTGTAAGGAAAAACAAAAACAAGCCGTGTCTGATAAAAATAATTAAAGAACACAGCAAGGGAAGGTTTAAAGGCTGAAAATAAAGAAGTGTGTCCCTGCATGCAATCAATGCCTCAGTGCATTGTGTTTTAATGAAACTGTTTTTAGGGGATCCCTATAACTTGGCAGAGTCTCCTCGCCTGTTTATTTACCAGAGCTAAAAGAATCTGCCTTAGGAGGCCCTGACAGAGCAGAAGTAACCGGCTCAAAGGGAAACAGGTAAGCTGTTTGGATCAGGAGGATTTTAGGATAAAGCTGAAGATTGGCTGTGCTGAGCAGATCACTGAAGACACGAAAAGGAAACTTTTACTCACTATACACACTAAAAAAAAAGACTCAGGATAGGTTAACTTCCTTTTTTTTTTGTTAAATAGAAAGTTTACTTTTGGTTTAAATCTTTTTTCTTATACTTTTTTTTACTGCAACCCAGCCTAGTCCTTCACAAAAAGTTTTCAAATATTTGTTTTAATGACCGATTGAATTTTAACAACACAAAACAAATAATTTTGTTTTGTGTTATTATTATTTTATTTTTTTTGTATCTCTTGTTGATTACATTTTGCTTAGTTTGTCTTCTTGTTTTTTCCATTGACAGTATTCCAGAAGTTGTAAAGGGTTCAAGGATGACGAAACAGAGAGGATGGTAAAAAGCTGCAAATACCTTCGGCCTTAATTTGAAAGGGGACGCATATCCTGTTTGTACCTGAAAGCGATGGGGTTTTTCCATCAACTGTATCTCCTGCTGTGGAAAAACGTCACTTACCGCAGAAGAAACAAGGTACCTACACTGCAGACACAACTCGGAAAGAAAATCGGCTACAATAAGTTTGCTTTTCTTCTGTCCTACAAATGCTTCCCATGTTATTGTCCTGCACAGATTCAACTGATCATTGAGTTAGCCTGGCCACTCTTCCTTTTTCTCATCCTCATCGCTGTTCGTCAATCACACCCCCCTTACAAACAAGGCCAATGTGAGTCATATTTCAAAATCTGTCTTTTTGTTTGTGTTATAAAAGGTAAACTAACAGACACACTTGTCTCAATTTCTCCATTCGTTGTGCTTTTCCTTGTTTTAAAAACTCCTGCTCTTTCATTTGGTGAAATGACGTAAACAAAAAAGGTCAGATAGTCTGTGTTTTAGCTGCAGGATAAAGACACATTTTGATAGTTTTATCTGAGTGGAGCAAGTCATTACTAAGAAAATGACATCAGACAGGAAAAGAATGATGTGTGCTATCAGATATATTTTTAACTATAGATAAATGTGCTAAGTACGCATCATAAGCGTCATTGTAATCTAAAAAAAATGGTAAATGGCGTATACTTATAAAGCGCTTTCTTCCTTCTTTCGAAGGCCCAAAGCGCTTTACAGTCACAGTCCCATTCACCCATGCACACACACATTCACTCACACATTCACACACTGGCGGGGGCTCCGCTGCCAAACACTGGCGCCAACCTCCCACCAGAGGCAAGGTGGGGTTCAGTGTCTTGCCCAAGGACATTTCGACACATGGGCGTGCAAGGCCCATCAATCATGGGTCGACCGCCCTACCGCTGCACCATGGCCGCCCACCAAAAAGATTGAGTCAATATGTTTATAAGAGAAGTAAAACAGGTTGATCAGTTTATCTAAATAAAAGTACACCAAACATACAAATTCTAAAATAGCTAAATGTTTCTGAAGGAATTTTATCATTTTTCTTTTCATTTTTCAAACAGTAAAAAATGTTTAATGTTTGGAAAAAACTTTGCAAAAGCAAATGTTCTGAAAGAGCGTTACTATTTATCTAAAGGGTTTGAATTTTGTTAAAAATGTGAGGGAGGTGCTACAGAGTATGCATAATTTGAAAAAAAAGTTTTAACCTATTGTGCTAACTTTGGATGCTTTGCTTTCCTCCATTATTAGGTCATTTCCCAAACAAAGCTCTGCCGTCAGCAGGCACGCTGCCCTGGATCCAAAGCATCGTCTGCAACGTCAACAACCCCTGCTTCCGCAGCCCGACGCCGGGGGAGACGCCAGGCGTAGCTGGGAACTTCAACAACTCCCTGTAGGTGGAATTTGAGACAAGGTTGTCTGTACTGAAGGATTTTATTTATCATTTACAAGATGCACTTCGCCATTAGAAAAATAAAGTTCTGTCAGAGGTTTGAGACCAAATATTTTAAGAGACTCCAATACGATCCAATGCACTTTTGTATCCTTAAACTGCTTATTTACAACCAGACTAAATCATCTGTTAATTCCAAAAAGTCTTATTGTTGTTGGAATTTATAACATGGAAGTAGCTATCTATGTTTTTTTAATTCTTTGTAGTACTTTACATACTAAAATAACTACAAGCTAGCTTATTCAAAGGTAAATTCCTGTGATTTGAGTTCTTAACATGCAGCAGTGGAATATGATGCATATATATATATATATATATATATATATATTTTTTTTTAAACAACACTCTTCTTGTGCCTCTTCTCCAGATTGTCGCGTGTGTTCATGGACGCTCAGGCTCTCCTGTTGGGCCGTGGAAACCAGAGTTACACTGCCTTTCAGGACCTGATGGAGAGCGTTCGGCTGCTTGGAACGAGATTTGAGTCATCGCCAAGTAAGTTTGATCTTTTATTTATTTTAATTCCCTCAAGGACACCGTTCAATAGATTAAAAATAAAGAAAGATACAAGAGACAGTACCAATGCTGTTCAAAACTAAAAGAAGTGCACTAACAGCCACAAACAGTGAATGCCATGTGCAAAATGTAAAGGGTAAACAATATAGACCATTAACAATCACAAGTTAAAGTGAAGCTTATTTAAACAAGTTTTAAACTTAGATCCTAATATTTAGTCAAGTAAATAGAAGAGGATGACTTTTAGGTAATAAATCATGATAACTTTCAGTGTTTTAAACTGTAAATGAGGCTTTTAGTATTTTTAAGCCCTGGTCTGACAGCAGGTTGCTGGTTTGAGCCTAGGCACAGTCCTGAGTGAACCTCTCTGGTCTTTCTCCCACACAAAAAAATATATTTCATTTTCCCTAGAGCTAAGTCGTTTTACTGTCAACAAAAAGTAGCCTTGAAATGTCAGGAGATGCATCCAGAGGATGATAATGCATGTAGAACTTTTTAGTAACCTGTGTTCTCTGAGTTCACCTGGATGCAGCAGTAGGTAGAAATTCTGAGCACAAAAGCATCAGCCACTCTCACACATTATAGTTTACCCTCTTCCTGTTGTAGCTGTATCAGGTTACATGACTGCTCTTGCCAGACAAATAGACCAATACAAAGAGGTTAGTGTGTGTGTTTGTGTCTGCATGAATTTGTTTTATCATAGGGGAGAATTTAAATCCGTTGTGGAGTTTGGCATTTGTCAGATTCCACTGAGGTATGACATGTTTATTGCTCTTTGTTAGGGTTTTTAAGTGAATAAATATTTCATCAATTATTGTGTATAAGAAAAAAAATATAACTCATTTTTTGATTGATCATATAAATCAATAAACCTGCAGGTCCAATCAAAAGTTTGGAAATGTTCCCTTTAAATTAAAGAGTCTGGTTGCTCTTGAGCATTTGTCCAGGCTTTAATAATCAATAGTTTTTTTTTATCGTAGCAGTTGCTTTTATTTGGTGAATGTCATGTTTAAGTTCACTGTGCTAATTTTCTGTTTTTCTTTCTACTGTAGCTGTCCCACTTAAAGACTGCCTGGTAGCCAATGAGACAGTTTCCACCTTTCTGCTCACTAATGGCAGCCTGTCATCTGAAACTGTGGATCGGCTGATGAACGCTCATCTTAATATTCAGGTCATTTGTTGTTTATTAAACAGCAATGTGTTGGAGTATCTAAAGCACTGAGAAGTAGACTTTTGCAATGCAGTACTAATTTGATCGTTTTACACAAATTAATGGTGTTAATATGCTTGTTATACCAGTTTAACCCTGAAAATTAGGACTGAATCATTTGAGAATTTAACCTGGTCAGTTGCTTCATGTTCTCCCAAAATTTATTACATGTCTACTAAAAATGCTTAAGTCATCTGTACGATTTAGCATAACCTCCTCAGATTCTTTTTAATTTGACAACAGCATACGGTACTAAATGCAACTTCAGAAGAATAACAAAAGAGCAATTTCTGACTACCTTAAAATTAAGAAATATTGATTTGCCACTGACAACAGCAGATAAATGTAAACGTTTTTAAGGAAAAGTATTCGCCTTCTGCTCTTTTCTGAAAATTTCATAACGACATTCCAACACCAATTTTCTTTCATTCTTTTTTTTATGAATTATTTAAGAATGTGTTCTACTATAGTAGGACCCAGATTAAGGCAAACTTTAACACAAATACAAAGAATTCTAGCTAAAGCACTTTAGATAGAAAGTGGAGTAGGAGATGTCATTTTTTTTTTGCTTCTTGTTATTCTTTTAAGTACCCTGGCTCTTACAAATATAGAAAATGGGTTCCTGTGCTTGCAGGTTGCTCGGACTGCAGCCCAGATGCCTCTTAAGGATGTAGTGTGCAATGGTAGTTTGCTAGAAAAAATGCTGTCTGTAGAAGGTGGAGCGACCAACATGACTGATCTTCAAACTCAGCTGTGCAACCTCCCAGCAGAGGTCCTGAAGGAGGCTGAAAGCCTCTTCTTCAGCCAGCTTGACTTGACCAAATTTATAACGGTAAGTACTGATTTGATTGATGTGGAGTTCTTAAAAAAAATAAAATCCAAAATCTAATCAAATTCAGACTTCTCAGAAAAACTAGAAATACTCTCATCTCAGATTATGCCGGATCTTACATATATTTAGAAAAATAGCATACTACTGCGTTCTATCTGTTACCGGCGAACTCAGATGTTTGGATAAAATTTCCATTATAAGTTATGTATTGCATAATATTTTTTTAAATGGTAACAAATATCAGTAGAAAAAGGATGACTAAAGGATGTGGTGACAGATTGAGCCGACTGGAATTCAGTGTTTAAGTCTGTGGGATCCCGAAACCCCCAACTCAGGGAGTTGCTGGAACATTAAATTTAATATTCTAGAATCAAGATTCAACAATTATCCGAATATCAAAAGATTTAACCCAACGTAGACCCAATTGAATTGCATCCAAGTCCAGTTACTTTGCTTACAAACCAGCTTTCATCAGGAAGTTCTGTGTTTACCACTTGGTTTAAAAATCCAAATTGTTACTTAGCATCAGATTCTTTGTTTAGCAATACTCAGATGTTTAAACTTTTCATTTGAGAGGCCACTTTTAATGTGGAGAGTTAAGAAAGAAAGAAAGTTGATTTTTGAATATAGATTTTTTCCTTCTTGATATACATTTCTAATGTAGTTTAATTATCTCCCTGACAGAGAGAACTTGTCGTGTCCAACGCTGAAGATCTTCGAGTCATGAGTCAGGCAATCAGCACCATTTCCCAGGACCTGACCGTACTAACAGACAGTGTAAGAAGTTATCCAGTACCTTTCTGCTTATACATTTTTATTGGAATATAGACTTTAAATGGCTGTAACCCACTGTAAACCTGTTTGACAACTGTTTATGGTGGCAAAATGAGATGAATCCTATTTTATATATTTTCTAATCATCTTCTTATTTTTTTTGCTCTTTTTTCCATAACCTTAAACCCTTCAACAGATCTCCTCCCTATCCAGTTTTACAGAAGTCAGTCAAGCCCTCAGTTTTCTCACTCCTGAAAGCAACACAGCAGAAGGAGAACGTTTCAGTGCTTTTTCAAAGATCATGTGTGGTCACCCAGAGATGGGCGGTGAACGTATCCCATCGTTTAACTGGTATGAAGACAACGACTTTAAGTCTTTATTGGGCAAAGACGCAATAGAGGATGCAAATCTGGGCCTTTCTAACACCACCAGTAAGAGACTTCCCATCTTTGACCTTTATGTTACTTTGAAAAAATAATTTGCCTTTTATGATAACCAAATTTATTTTTCAGCTTTAGGATGGATGGTAGTTCAAGCTTTTAAAGCTTTTTAAGCCCACATATACCACAGACATAAACCAGTATTGTTTTTTGTAATTAAAAGCGCTTGTTTTTAGCACATTCTCAGTTGGATATTAGCGGCTTGCTGTATATTTAAAGAGAATAAGCTGAAAATTTAAAGACAGCTTTGTAATCCCTGTGATTTCTAAATTCATGAAGAAAATGACCAAATTAAGAGAGTTTATGCCGTCTGCTCCTTTTCTGCTGCAGCTCCTTTCTGCAGGAGTTTGATTCACCAGTTGGAGTCCGACCCTCGTTCTCGAATCGTGTGGCGAGGAATCAAACCGCTGTTTGTGGGGAAACTGCTGTATGCACCAGACACTCCTGCAGTGAAAGAAGTCATGAAAGAGGTATTATTGTCTTTCCCAGAGTGAACATTTAATTAGCCATGCATTTTTCCTTTTTTTTTGTGTAAGGGGGTTAAATTAATTGGGATTTAGAAGGTGCAACATCAGTTTATATCGTCCATGGATCAATTTTCATTTAAAGCAAGTTTTTGTATTTTTCTATGTTAGTTTGTAAAATCAGAACCTGTTAAAATGTCTATTAAAGCTTTAAGCTTTACCTTTGATCGGTTTATGTCTACATTATTTTCTCAGCCAAAAGTTATTTTTTAAGAAAGTTTAAAAATAGTTTTGTTTTATTATTGAATTGTGTTTAGTTGCCAAATCAAATCAAATTGTTGTTGTGTAAATGTATATCGTATTGGTTTAGGAATTTGGTAATGAGACCCAGCTCTAGTTTATGACTTTGGCGATTTTTTGTTTTTTTCCTTAGGTCTGGCTTTGAACAATTTTCTTTCTAATCAAAGAGAACACGTGTATTGATTCCACTGTAGAAATATGCTCCAAAACACCCCCCCCCCCAAAAAAAAAAAAAAAAAAGAAGAGCTGCATGCTTTATGGGTTCAAAGTTTAAAATAATTTCATTTCTGAAGGTAAACAAAACTTTTGAGGATCTGCAAGTTCTGCAGGATGTGGATGAAGCCTGGATGGAGGTGGGACCGGAAATCAAGACCTACATGGAAACAAGTTCAGACATTCGTCTTCTGCGGGTTTGACTCTCCCTTTGCTCTCCCACTGCACATGTTTTGTGTTTTCTTACACATCATTTACTTTGTTTATTCTAATGTGCAACAGGATTTGTTGAGGCGTCCAGAGGTCGCGGTACTGGTGAACATGCGTCTGGAAAACACGCCTTGGACGGCCTCTCAGATCGCTCATTTCTTGTCTACACCTTCACCAAACGCTGAAAGAAAACCAGGTCATCCAGTGACCTGGTTGGACCTCTACAATGACTTCAGCCATGTGACCAACACTGTGGCACAAGTCACTAAGGTTAACCTTCTTTTATGTGCAGCCAGAATTTTTTTTTTTTGCTTTTCTAAAAACGTTAAGTACATTGTTAAAGCATTATAGTGTAAGAATAGTGTAAGAAGTTTATTTATTTATTTATTTTACATTAAAATCTAAAATCTTTATCTTTTACCATTATTTCATAATTTATTTTATGAAAAAACCTGAATGAATATTGAGTTCCCAAAGAAAAATTGCTTAAGAAACTACCCTTTTGCTCTCCCTCAGTGCATCTCCCTGGATAAATTGGAGGGGTTGGAGTCTGAGGCAAAGCTGATCGACAGAGCTCTGGAGCTGCTGGACAACAGGCAGTTTTGGGGAGGTGTCCTTTTCCTGTTGCCAAATTCCTCCACAACTGAGTTGCCGCCACATGTCTCCTACAAGATCCGAATGGACATTGATAATGTGGCTCGAACCAATAAGATCAAGGACAAGTACTGATGATATCTCTGTTTTATGTTTTGTTTTTTTCAAAATGATACATCATTTGTAAAAAATGTTCATTTTTTTCTTATAACTTTGATGCAATGAGATTAAATAATTTCTGTACGATAAAATCCTGAAATATTATCTAAAAAATCAAAATTTCAATGAGCTGTAATGGTTTAAACCAGCAGCAAACCCTTTTTTGTACTTTTTTCTTTTAAATGAGCTATTTTCCCTGTTTGCCCTTCAGCTTTTGGGATCCTGGCCCTGCCGCTGAACCATTTAGTGACCTGCGCTACATTTGGGGGGGATTTGTTTACATCCAAGATCTGGTGGAAAGAGCTCTGAACCAGGTGTTAACTGGAATAAAACAAACGACGGGTATCTACATCCAGCAGATGCCCTACCCCTGTTATGTGGACGATGTGTGAGTAACAAGTGCACACAGTCACAAACTTTCACTGATCTCTTTTTACAGATCAAAACGAACAGAGATCACTGCTGCGCGTCTTAAATGGGAATTTTAGTCTTGGATGATGGGATGATTTAAGGGATTGTTACAGTTGTTAGTAGCTTTAGGATTATTTTAGAAAAGCTAAGTTAGTCATAAAAAACTTATTGGATTTGTCAATAGATTTGCTTTGATTTTTGAAAATTATAAAAGTAATTTGTAATATTAGAGTTGACTGTGTCCCAGCCGATCATCTAGCCTAAATAATGGGGACAAAGTATGTAATGTATGAAGTTTGGACATTTTAGAGATAATTTATTTGCATAAGACTTTGTGCTGCTTAGTGTATTTCAGAAATAATCCAATGAAGTAGCAGTCATAAGCAGAACTATTATTCCATTAGCTACCATTTGACAACTGGATACTTGTTGACGTTTAGCAGTAGTGTGTGGGTGCACATCTTTTTCATTTTAAAAGAGGTTTCTTACTTGTGATTTCCTGTTGTGGTGTCCAACAGGGCTCTACCTAAGATCCCCTTCAGGATGTATTCTGTAAAATCCCTGTAGTTGCGGTCATTGAGACACAAAAATTGCTAGATTTGTTCTCCAGGAAAAGAATCGGCTCATATTTAGTCCAACTCTCCCACCCATCAAAAAGAGGATGTCAAAAAATAACTAGTCTAAATGATGAAAAGATAGAAGTTATGCCCTTCTTTTTATTTTTAGGTTTAATTAGTCACTTTTCTGCTTGTAAGTTCCTCTCTAAAGAAAAAGAAAAAGAGTTGTAAAAGGAAATGGGTGTTTCCAGGACTCCAGATTGTATGTTTTTCAGGACAGAAGTTTCTTTTAGTTTCCACATTTGATTCATATCAAGTGTTGTTTATCCAGATTGGATAAAGTAAGTTATAATCTCAATTTAAGTGGCTTTAAAGCAAATTAAGTGATGGTCTTCCAGACTTCCCCATTATAGCTGCAGCTGTTGTAAAGAGTTTTTCATTGGTAGCAAATAACTCCAAGTTAGGTTTTCCTCACCAGCTTAGTTTTAGATTCTGGTTCAAATATTCCGCTTTTTCTTTGATTAAATGGTTTTGCCCACCTTAGCTTCTCTGATCTTTGTCTTAGACCCTAAAAGTGCTGTCGTTAAAGATTAGACAGGTTCTAAAATCACTTTTAGAAAATAGAAAATTCCAATTTACCCCCCTACTTTTACTGTTATTGTTTGTATTTATTTTTGCTTAATTGTGAAGCATTTTAGAAAGATAAAATTTAGCTTTTATTGGACTTATGAATGAATTGATATTGATGCTTCTACTTGCAGAGAGCTGTTGAAGAAAAGCTGTTACCAAAATGCTAGAAATGGAAACAAATAAAACCCCTCTCAGCCTTTTGAATTTAAGTCATGCATGATACATATGTTTAAACTTGTAGAAAAACCTTAAATCCAATATTTCTACCTACCAATATTAGTCCAATCCTGAATAACCCCCAGGCTCAAATTTGGCCACATTTTTTTTTTGTATGTACATTTTTTTTATTTGTTTTTTATTTTATTTTCTTAGCCACTGTTGTTCACTGCTACCCAAAATAAAAAAACAAAACAAAGCAATTGCTATAATTTTGTCAAATTACCTTTAAGCAGAAGAAAATTGTTCTCAGTCAGATCACATGACACATGAGGCTTCTGTAAGATTTCTCCAGTATCTGTGCTGCTGCTCATGAATAGAATTTCTTATTTTCCATTCAGTTTTCTGCGGGTGCTGAACCGCTCTCTGCCGCTCTTCATGACCCTGGCCTGGATCTACTCAGTGGCAATGATCACCAAATCTATTGTGTATGAGAAGGAAGCCAGGCTGAAGGAAACCATGAGGATTATGGGTCTGAGTTCAGGAACACTGTGGTTCAGCTGGTTCATCAGCAGTCTGATTCCTTTCCTAATTTCAGCAGCACTCCTCATTGGTCTGCTCAAGGTGAGATTACTTTTTGAGTAAATTTACTAATTGAATACTTCAAACTCAGACTGTAACATCATTGCATGTAACAGTTTCGTTGATTGTCTTTTCCTTTTTTTTTCAGTGGGGTAACATATTGCCATATAGCGATCCAGCTGTCGTCTTCTTTTTCCTCATGGCGTTTGCCACTGCAACCATCATGCAGTGCTTTCTGATCAGCACGTTCTTCTGCAAGGCCAACCTGGCTTCTGCCTGTGGAGGACTCATCTACTTCAGCCTCTACCTGCCTTACGCACTCTTCACCGCCTGGAGGGACCACCTCAACTCCACACACCGAATCTTAGCAGTGAGAGAGATAATAATCCACCAATAGAACTGCATATTTTCACCTTTTATTGTGAAAATCTATTTCTGTCTGGGCATGTTTTTTTTTCTCAGAGAATTTTTAGCTCCTAAGGAGATTTTGAAAGAGATAGAAATGTTTAACAGCTCGTACTAAACTTTTTTCCGTCAGAGTTTCCTGTCCCCTGTGGCCTTTGGCTTTGGCTGTGAATATTTTGCACAATATGAAGAGCAGGGTCTTGGCATCCAGTGGTTTAACCTGCAGAGCAGCCCTGTGGAAGGAGACTCGTACAGCTTCACCACCTCCATCATCATGCTCTATGTGGATGCCTTCATCTATGCCCTCGCAGCCTGGTACATCGAAGCCGTTTTTCCTGGTATGACAACTGGATTGTTGTCTTTATTATTTGAAAAATTCACACTTTTTGAAGACTTTAGTAAAGTTTAAACTTTAATATTGAGATTTTTCAAGTTTTTGAAAATATTCTATAGATTGTAATTGAAGTTGTGTCATGCAAAAGTTAAATTTGAAATATTACAGTTTATATTTTTGCATGTTTCTGTGCAGGTGAGTTTGGGATCCCCAGGCCGTGGTATTTCATCTTTCAGCTCAACTACTGGGGGGGTGTTCCTCTTGAAGCAGGCATGCCGATCCCACCAGCTCCCACAGACCAGGATGAAGGTATAAGAAACTGAAGGATGGCTTTCTTCTTCTGATACTTTTATTAAAAAATAAGGTTGAGTAAAGAAAAAATAAAACGATATTCTAAAGCAAGTCAATTTTCACAGAAAAAATGCTAAATCAGCTTTTAAAAGCTGTATTTGTTAGGAATGAAAATAGCTTCTATGCTAGACTTTTTAGTCAGGAATGTATCATTTTGTGATGATGAAATGAATGAAACTTTAAACTTAGTTCAGTATAAATCACTAATTATGGGAAATTGTTTTTTTCATGACCAAATAAATCTAGTTTAATTATGGAATTTTGACCATTAGATTATTTTCTAATTTAATTCTGTAGAATGGGTAAAACTTTCAAATTATTAGCTTGTAAAGTTTAGCAGTGATACCTATAACTAATAACTCAATTTTAACTAACTTAATAATTTAGCTAAAACATATTAAGCAGGCAGTAATGTTGTTGAATTAAAAAAAGGGAAAACAAATACTTTAACTCAATCTTCTTAGCAATTATGAGGCTGAACAGGCTGTTATATAAGCCCAAGCTTAACGTTAAATCCAGGTAACAAGCTGAGACTGTAAGCTTATTAATTAACATGCGTTGAGAAAACAATACTCCAAAAAATTAGTTTGAGAACAACTTAAATTATTCATTCCAGTAATTTTACATTATTTTAGAAATAATTGCTTGTTTTTAATGTTACTTGGTCTGACTGTATTTGTCTATTCAACACAATGTAGGTCAGGTTTTAATCACCAGTACTTTAAATCCCTTTTCCTCTGTTTCTTTTTTTTTTTTTTACTAGATAACATTGAGGCAGAACCCAGTAACATGACTCTGGGTGTGAACATCAGAAATCTGGTCAAAATCTACAAAAAGGGAGGGAAACTTGCTGTCAACCATCTGAACCTGAAGTTCTTCGAAGGCCAGATCACATCTTTTCTTGGTCACAACGGAGCTGGGAAAACCACCACCATGTAAGAAATCCCCTGGAGTTCAAACTTTAAATTATTATACATAGGGGACATTTTGAGCCTCTGCCGGCTCTAATGGACTCGTGATCATAGTTTAAGATTATACATCAACCTAAAACTTGTCTTTATTTGTTAGCTCTGTCCTGACTGGCCTCTTCCCGCCCACCTCTGGGACTGTGTACATCAAGGGCCTGGACATCCGCTACGACATGGACATCATCAGGAACACGCTGGGAGTTTGCCCTCAGCACAATGTCCTGTTTGACATGTAAGGCCCAGGTTCCCTGTAAAAAGCTTCAGCAGAGAAGAAACACTAACGAAACCTGTCCATCAATTTCATCCCCTTGTTTGAACTCTTAGACACTTAAGTGGTGCACATTAGCTCCTTAATGACTAAACGACTGGACTTGAAATCTACAGTGTTTTCTGAGGTTACAAACCGACAGAAAAACAGCACACAATGCAATATTATCTTTTTGTGGAGCTTCAGAAACACACCTGAAGAAGACAGCTCAGTTTTCATTTCTAGTCTGGCAGAATTTGACAGGATTTGTGAAAAATACATGGTGTAGAGAAAAAAACGTCAATACTTGCAACTGTTTTTAAGGATTTAAATAAAATCAATTGAGTAGATCTGTGTTGCAACTAAATAAACTTCTACCAAATTTCCTGTGATTATTTTGTGTAAATGTGTGTTAAATGATTAATTTTGTCTGAATCGGATGTTTTCATCTCCACATCTGTTTTCCAGACTCACAGTGGAGGAACATGTGTGGTTTTACGGATGTCTGAAGGGTTTGTCTGAGGAAAAGGTGAAGGCTGAGCTTGACAACTTGCTGGAAGATGTCGGCCTGTTGCACAAGCGGCACGAGCAGACTAAAAACCTCTCTGGTAAAAACCACAAATTGTAAAACTTCAATAAAAAATGTCAGATTGTGTCCTTTTCCTTTATTTGTATGTGCTTATCTGTCAGGTGGCATGCAGAGGAAGTTGTCTGTGGCAATAGCGTTTGTTGGAGGCTCCAAAGTGGTGGTTTTGGACGAGCCCACAGCTGGTGTCGACCCGTACTCCCGTAGAGGGATCTGGGATCTGCTCCTGAAATACCGCAAAGGTATTTATCAAATCTCACAAAATGTCTTTGATCTTAAAAATTTAAGAGAGGAAAAAACACTACAAACCTTCTTTCTTAATCAGGCCGAACCATCATCTTGTCCACTCACTACATGGACGAGGCAGAGCTGCTGGGGGACCGGATCGCCATCATTTCCAAGGGGAAGCTATGCTGCTGCGGATCACCACTCTTCCTCAAGTCCCAGCTGGGTTCTGGCTACTACCTGACTGTGGTGAAGAGGGAGGAAACAAACCCCAACACTCCCAGTGGCTCGAGTTTCTCCACCAGCACCAGCATAATTACCAACAAACTGCCTCACGCCAAGGTTTTCTACTCATTCTATTAAAATTCAGAAAAAATGAGATGTTGGAAAAAGTTTGGGCAGCTTACATTTTCGGTTTTAGGAAGAATCTTGACCTTAAGTGTTCATATTTGGACAAAAACCGTATTAAAGTAATAGTTTGCTGTCATCTGTGCAATCTGTGTGTCCAGGACTCTGAATCCTCTCTGAGTGAAGACACTGGACTGGGAAGTGATGAGAGCAGCTCATGTAAGTGTCCACTTCACCAAGCAAAAGAAACATTTCAGTGAAGAGCTTCAAGTTAAATGCAAGACATGCTTCTTCTGTTCCAGGTGTAGCAGCCCTGCTTGCTCTGGTGCAGCAGCACATCCCTAGTGCGAGTTTAGTAGAGGAGTCCAGACGAGAGGCGGTGATTAACCTGCCGCAGAAAGCTGCCAAGGACGGCAGCCTGGCGATCTTCTTATCTAAACTGGACCAGCGGCTTCCTGAGTTGGGCATCAGCAGCTATGGCCTGTCGGACAGCACACTGGAGGAGGTGGGTTTCAGTTATTTTCTGGTTATGAGATGAGGGCAAATCCAAGAATAGAATGCAAATTCAGTCACTCTTTGGAAATGCATGATAAAATTACAAGCTGCAAAGATAAACAGTACGAATGAAGACAGAGATGGATATTCTTTCAAACGTTTACAGGTATCTATTGTTTTTTTTAAATTAATTAACCGATACAAGAGTGAGGGAGTGAAATTCAAATTACCATCTTGCTTTGTTAAGTGGCATTTTATTCCCAAACGAATACTAGGATCTAGTTTCTTGTTTTTGAAACAATTATGTGGAGTTTGCTTACATTATGCTTGGTTGAAATGATTATGAGGTGCAAAAGTTACATCCAGGTTGTATCTATGCAGGTTAATTCTCTGCAGACTTGCATATAATAATCTCACAGTTTACTTAAAAGACCCACTCCAATGAAAATTGGGTTTTTGGTGTTTTTTTAACACATTCTTGCAGCATTTTACTATGAAGGAGGGTCCATATAAGGAAAATTTAGCTTAAAACTGCATTTTTGGGCACCGGTATTTCTTTATTCAAATTGTCAAAAAAATCAAAAGCCTGTAGCTGTGACATAGAAAATACAAGGCTACAAGCCTGCAGATTGACTATAGACTATAGACGATTAAATCCAGGTATGAGTTTGTTTTCCTCCTCTGAGCTGGCATCTGGCTCAAAATCGTACAGCTGGATAGCTTCGATGTTACTCGCCATTTTTGTTGCATTGGTAATGTTAGGTTGGGGTTGTGAGGGGCTGTAAGCTAGCAGGAGAGCTATAGAGAAAGTATGTCCTAGAAAATGACACGGGTTTTGGCTAAAAGCGGCATAATCATAATTAAGACGATTGAAAACACTTTTGAAGTAGCTCAAAAAAATGATTGAAGTTGGACTTAAAGCTTGTGTACTGCACAGTCACACACCAGGGTCTTATCGGGAGGATATTTGCGGAGCAGCCATGCTCATAATGGGCTTAATAGGTTTCCTCCGTGTCAATTAGCTGTCCACTCTTTACTCGTTTGACCTCAGCATAAAGCTGTCGGTGCTTTTTTTTACTGCCACCTGCTGTCAGGACTTTTATCTGTTTGAATCCAGAATGTAAAGAGAAAGTCCTCCAGTTTGAAGCTGTTCTTTAATATCAGGGGACAAAAATCATTAAGGAACCATCAGCATTTTATCATCATAAATTCCAGATCTTTCTGCGAGTGGCTGAAGAAACTGGCGTGGACGCAGAGCCGGAGCAGGAGGAATTATCGCCAAACAGCCAGCAGCCGTCGGGGGAGAGGGTAGAGGAGCAGCCAGCTGAGCAACCTGAGCCAGGTGGGCGCACACTCTCACTTGAGCACCCATCACTTTTCATGTTCAGTCAGTCTTTTGTCTCAACTGTCATTGTAACTGTTTCCATAATGCTGCCAGGAAAGAAAAGACGCCGTAAAAAAGGTACCCTCGGTTCACCTGAGCAGGCATCAGATATAAACAGTCTTCCTTTTGAAAAAGGAAATTACATCGTTCAAAATTGAAAGAGTTCTAAGAAGAAGTCTATTTAGTGTGTGTTAGTCTGAGTAAAGTTCCTGTCATCTATCACATGTATCCGCCCAAATCCCACACTGTGTTGTTCTGCTTGCAGAGCCTTTAGAGACAGATCTGCTGAGTGGAGATTGCAGAGGAGGAGAGCCTCTGTCAGGCTCGTGGCTGATGTGGCAGCAGCTGAAGGCTCTCTTCATCAAACGCTGGCTCTACGCTCGAAGGAGCCGCAGAGGATTCTTCGCTCAGGTTAGACCCCGAGATCTAAAGCTGCATGTTTACAGAGAATAATGTTCCTAACAGTGCTCCATTAATATGTTGTCAGTCTTGAACTCATTTAAATAAATCGAATCACACAAATATGTACATTCTTTCAGATTGTTCTTCCTGCTCTGTTTGTCCTGGTCGCCTTGCTCTTCAGCCTCATTGTTCCTCCTTTTGGGAGGTACCCTTCCGTTGAGTTACAACCCTGGATGTACGGCGAGCAGTACACCTTCTTTAGGTAAGCCAGCCAGAGGGAATCATTCGCAAACCTTTTCCCTTCATAGTTACCTAGATAATGACTGTTAATCGTTTTTATACAGCAACGATGCTCCTGGAAACCCAGCCATGGAGAACCTGCTTGAGGCTTTGCTGGACCAGCCAGGTTTTGGAACTAAGTGTATGGAAAAGGAAGAAGGGAACAACACGTAGGATGGTTTAAGCTCTTTGGTTTTGTGTAAAGTGGTACAAGATGACATAATTTCATGGATTTTGCTTAATTTGGGTTTTCCCACCTTGGTCACTTTGTGATTGGAAAAAAATGACAACTAGGAAAAACCACATATTAGCAAATGTGTCCTCATTTTGAATCTTTTGAGGGTGATTCATAAACTCTTCTGCAGGAGCTGCGAAGTCGAGGGGGGTGGTCAGTTCAGGAGACCCCAGGTGTCATTTTCCATGTGGCAGATGTTCAGCAAAGGAAACTGGAGCAAAGAAAGACCCTCGCCTGAATGTCAGTGCAGCACGGAGGATGTCTCTCGGATGCTGCCCGAGTGTCCCGAAGGTGCAGGGGGGCTTCCACCTCCACAGGTGAGTGAAGCGACGGATCTGAGCTCATTTGATGTTAAAGCTGAGGTTACCTGTGAGCGACCTGAATGCAGATCAGACTGAACACATCCTCATGAGACATCTGATTTATGAAAGCTAATCTAAAATTCCTTTGAGATTCCAGAAAACGACCACTTTTTAATTTCTGATTCTTTGTGTTTTTGTGAGACTCAAAGTTTAGTAATGTGGCTATGATTTCATTTGTCTTTATTTTATAGATAAAGAGAGTAACTGGAGACATCCTCCAAAATCTAACCAGTTATAATGTCTCTGATTACCTGGTAAAGACATACGCACAAATTCTGAAGAAAAGGTATGCTTTTTTTCCCCATTTTTTTAATTTATTTTACCTGCTCTGGATATCTGACAAGCTAAATCAAGTTTGTGTTTGACTGTAGTTGGATTTTTTTTCTTTTTAGCTTTCAGATTAACCTTCCTTTGGGTTGACCCAGTCTAAATTTAAACTTGAATATGGGGCATTTAAGAGCTTCCTGAAGAAACCAAGAATGTTTCTTTTTTTTTTCTTTTAAGCTGCTTCTTTCTGCTCTTTTAGTTTTCTCCTGAACAACTGAATGTTTATAACACTTGTTGGGAGTCTGAGATAAAATAGGAGGCTAATTGGAATTTGTTCCAGACGAAATATTTAAAATTAACCAAAAGTACTGACTAACTTTTTTTGTATCATTAAGTAAACCCTGCGCAATAAAATTTTGTTTTCTCCTCACAGCCTCAAAACCAAGAAATTAGTGAATGAATTCAGGTAAAATGGAAATTGTTTGGTTAAATACTTGCAACTGAATTTTTTTCTATTATTTTAAAGTAATTTAAATGTGTTGTATAGGTATGGAGGCTTCTCTCTTGGGGGTAAAGTTACACAAACTGAAGTGGATGTTGAACATGTCGAAGACGCTGTGTCGGCTTTTAGGAGACGTTACCAAGTAACACAGGTAAAGCCAGCTCAGAAGCTTGTTTTATTAAAACCTAATTCTAACAAAAAAATTAACTCATTTCTGCTGTATGGTTGATAACAGAACAGCTCGCTTGACAGCCTGCTAAACAAACTGCCGGCATTTCTGGAGGGACTGCACAGTAAAGACAATGTCAAGGTATACAGACATATTTCATTATTATTTTGCTCTGCTTTTGAAGAAAAGCCATCAGATTCAAAAATAAATGTAATTTCCCATCTTTGATCCCAGGTGTGGTTCAACAATAAAGGGTGGCACTCTATGGTGTCTTTCGTCAACGTCATGAACAATGGCCTTCTGAGAGCCAGCCTTCCACCAGGCCCAGAGAGGAGCAAACATGGCATCAGCGCCTATAATCACCCACTCAACCTCACCAAGGATCAGCTCACTGAAGTGGCCCTGTTAGTTTCCTCTTTCAGCTCTTTGTCTGATTTATATATAGATCCATGTGAAAATAGATATAAATATATTCTTTCTGCTCTTTTTTTAAACACTTTTTCTAATCAGCATGGCTACATCCGTGGACGTGTTAATCTCCACCTGTGTTATCTTCGCCATGTCCTTTGTGCCGGCCAGTTTTGTTCTTTTTCTGATCGAGGAGCGAGCCAGTAAAGCCAAACATCTGCAGTTTGTCAGTGGCGTCCAGCCACTGCTCTACTGGGTGGCCAACTTCATCTGGGACATGGTGAGTCATGAGTGTCACATCAACTGAGTTAACAGAACCGTCTCGCACATGTGCCTTTTTAATATGCTACTAAAAAGCCAGCCTTCATTTGACTCGTTTACCTAAAATTACCCCTTAAAACATACTGCCAATGTCCAAAGAGATGGATTTAATTTTCTATTTAATTTAATTCATCATTACGATATCACCTAGTGCGAAAAGCGTATCAAAAGTCAGCGAAAACTGCAATAAATGGTTACTGTAAACACACATGCTAATGCATCTCATGGCAGCTTGAAGTATTTAACTAATCAAATAGAGGCCTTTACGCATTTGACCAGTCGGGTGGGACCCCTTCATGACGTTGACCAATCAAATGGAACCTTTTTGTGTTAGATACCCGCCTCCTATGTACACGAGGATCATTTGGAGTGTAATTTAATGTACTTAAATAAACCTGTTGCAGTGAAATGGAAATGGTGTATAGGTGGTTTATTGTCATATTGTGCAGCCCTCTCTTAAACCCTTTAGTGCTTTAAATTTCCCTTTTAACTTGTCTGATCTTGACGCAGTTAAACTATGCCGTCCCGGCTGCCATGGTGGTGCTGATCTTCATCGGTTTCCAGCAGAAGTCGTACGTCTCTGAGCAAAACTTGCCCGCTCTCATCCTGCTGCTCCTCTTCTATGGGTGAGTTCAAGCAGACTTGACTGAAGTTCACCTTTTAATTCCAGCTCAGTTTGCTAATTCCATCAAGACATGTTTGACTTGCAGAATGTCCTTTTTTTCCTGCATCATTCCTGAATTCCAAAGAAAAACATTTTGGAGGGGACTTTTCTTTTCTGATAATGGATTAAATTCTTGATTTTAGGTGGTCTATAACTCCTCTGATGTACCCAGCATCCTTTGTGTTCACCGTTCCGAGCACAGCTTACGTGGTTCTCACCTCCATCAACCTCTTCATCGGCATCAACTGCAGCATGGCCACCTTTGTTCTGGAGCTGTTTGTAGATGACGTACGGTAGCAAAGTTTGTTCATTCATTAACCACAAAACAAACATGACGAACAGCACGAAAAAGCTAGAAGTTTTTCATTTGAAGACAGAAATATTACAGAAATGTGCAACAGTAGTCACCAGGCAATCTCTCGCACTTTTCTTCTTAGTAATTTGTGTTAGTAATTTGTTTATGATTTTTATCTTTACAGAATCTGAATCAAATCAACAATGTCTTGAAGAAAGTGTTTTTAATTTTCCCTCACTTCTGCTTGGGACGAGGGCTTATTGACATGGCTAAAAACCAGGCTATGGCAGACGCCTTCCACAGACTGGGTAAATCAGAGACATCTATTTTCCAAACCTCTGTTTTGTGTTCCTAAGGTTTTCCCAAAACATTTACGAGTCTTCTTGCTTTCTACGTTTGTAGTTTAGAAACCAAAATAAGTGTATTTATAGCTGTGTCACTCTGCAGGCGCTAGACCAGTTCTTGATCCTTTTCAATGGGACTTTGTTGGGAAGAACCTCTTTTGTATGGCAGCCTCAGGAGTGTTTTACTTCATCTTCACAATCCTCCTGCAATACAAGTTCTTCATTCACCTCAAGTAAGGCTGTCTCCTTCATTTTCTGCTTTTCACTAGAAAGCTTTTTATTCTTTGATCACTTTTTCACATCTGTACCTGTTGCTTTTCTAAAAAAAAAAAAAAGAAAATAGAAAAAATCTCAAATTATGAGAATTTATTGAAGTCTATCCATTCCTTTTCAATGACTTTCTACCCTGCAATCTCGCGGACACAGGACATTGATGTAAAGATTTATAAACATATGTTAGATTCATAGTTGTGATGCCCTCTCAGTGAAAATGGTGAATGTTTGTCCAGACCGTGGTGGACCGAGCCTCAGCTGCCTCCTATTGGTCCAGAGGATGAGGATGTGGCGAGGGAGCGAGCGAGGGTCATGAGTGGCAAATTTCACTCAGACATCCTCACCATGATCAACCTGAGCAAGGTGTGCAGCTGTCAACAAACAAACGTTTCTTTCTACTTCTTTAACAGTACTGTAACTGAAATGTTCTCAGCACATCATTGACATCCTTACATTCTCACCAACAGACTGAATCCCCACTTTTTCCATGAAATGTTTTTCAGGTTTATAAAGCAGGTAAAAAGCCGGCTGTGAATCGTCTTTGCCTGGGGATTCCCCCTGGTGAGGTGAGGGACTCGCAGCACTCTTTTCTGTCTGTAACTTCAATAACAATAAAAACTTTAATATCAACTTCCATTTAGTTCATACACGGATGGCATGAGCTACACTTCTTTTGTTCATGGCAGGTGCTCTTCAAAAGAAAACACTTTACTTCCTGCTAGAGCTACAACCTGACACTGCGATTAGCCAATTTTTAACTACTTTTCAACAATTTTACAACGATTCACTTTCCCAACAATTTGGTTCAATGGTGTAACATACGGTTTTATTTTAAACTCAGAAATGTGGCATCCCTAATTGCTATTGGTTACCAGAAATATTCAAAATCCTTTTGTAAAAACATCAGCAAAACATTTCATTTTGGGTTTTTGATAAAAATGTTCTACATGTACTGGTATATTATCTAACATCCAGAGTTTTTAACGTGTTATTGGGGCATTTTCTGATGATGGAGGACATATATTAAGAAAATTAACTACAAATAGCATTTGTAAGTATTTCTTTATTCCAATCTTAGTGAATCGGGAGCAGAAAAAAAAATACCTGTGGAAAAGTTTGTATTTGATACATGGAAAAAACAGTTGGTGGGCCAAAAGCTCCCTGCTCTGCTCCATTCTCTAATGAACTCCTGACGCTTTGCAGAAAGTATGTCCTAGAACAGTGTTTTTCAACCTTTTCGGAGCCACGGCACACTTTAACCTTAAAAAAAATCCCGCGGCACACCAGCATCCAAAAATTTAAAAAAAAGGAGAAACTCATAGTCTGCATTGATCTACAGCCCCTCCACAAACTCACGTGCATTTTTGAGATAATTGTTGCAGAAAAAGCTGGAAACTGCAGCTGTTTTTTTTCTAAAAGATGCAATAAAAGATAAGTTAGAAGATTTAAAAACAGTTTGATGTGTGTTCGTTGGTTTCAAGACGTTTAACAACAGATCTCCGTATGCGCTGTCACTCTCACAACCCAATGCATCATGGGAGATGTAGTGCATAAAACGGCCGGAGATCGGTTTTCGGAGCTTCATTGTTTTGTTCACTTGTTCCACGGTCTGATACCGGATTCTGTGGGAAGCTACACCGCTAAAGACGAGCTTTAGCTGCTATTTTTTTT
The DNA here is from genome assembly GCF_053564925.1 of Oryzias latipes. Taxonomy (NCBI): domain Eukaryota; kingdom Metazoa; phylum Chordata; class Actinopteri; order Beloniformes; family Adrianichthyidae; genus Oryzias; species Oryzias latipes. Next base: position 15,971,780 of record NC_136240.1, read on the forward strand.
AGAACTGAGCGACTTTACGAACTAAATCGGGACAAGGAAGTGAAGACTTTAACCACTTCTGATTGGTCAGACTGATGACATGTGATTAAGCCTTCAAGAATGATTGGTGAAGACAGTTAAAGGGACGGGACGTTTCCAAAATACAGCCGAAGGTGCAGCTGAATCGCGGTACCTTGTCAAAATGTCTTTAATAAAATAAAATAAACACAAAGAAAAAGTATTTTATGATCTTTTATATTCCTAACTCCTCAGTGTTTTATCAGGGCCTGTTTGGATGAACAGAGAGCTGAAATCATGGAGATGGTAATTGCTTTTAGATCAGTTAATGAGGACAATTTCCCACGGCACACTTGACCATCTCTCACGGCACAGTAGTGTGCCGCGGCACACTGGTTGAAAAACACTGTCCTAGAAAACACTGTTTTTATTTTGGCTAAAAATGACATAAGCCTAATTAAATTACCACTGGAAGTGCTTTTAGAATAATTTAAAAAAAAAGAGAGATTGGACTGGGTCTTAAAGTAACGAGTGACATTTATATCAAGTCATCACATCCTTTTGAATCTGTTCTTGTACGTCTGCCCTGCAGTGTTTCGGCCTGCTGGGGGTAAACGGTGCAGGAAAAACATCTACGTTTCGCATGCTGACCGGAGACACGCCCATCACACACGGAGAGGCTTTCCTGGACCGTCACAGGTACCGAAGGACTCACAGCTGCATAGTATTCAGCCTGTGCAAGCATTCGTGTGGTAGTTAAAGGGATTTTTGTGTCCTCAGTGTGTTAACAGAGATGGACCGAGTCCACCAGCTGATGGGTTACTGTCCGCAGTTTGATGCCATTAGTGACCTGTTGACGGGTCGGGAACATCTGGAGCTGTACGCTCGCCTGCGAGGAGTACCAGAAGAGTCTGTTTCAAAGGTAACTAAACACATTTGGGTTAAATCATGCTTAACAGTTTTGTTTAAACATAAAAAACTGCTCCATCAATACATTTTTTGCTTTACTGTAGGTGGCGCAGTGGGGGGTAAGAAAGCTGGGGCTGACTCAGTATGCAGAGCAGAAGGCTGGAGGCTATAGCGGAGGAAACAAGAGGAAACTCTCCACCGCCATCTCCCTCATCGGTGCTCCGCCTGTTATATTCTTGGTGAGGATGAGATGCTAAAGAGGAGAGAGGAGATGAGAAACAGAAGAACTGCCTGAAAAATATTAAGCCTTTACTATAAAGTATTTTATACTTTACTATTCATTTGCTTGTTTGTGGTTAATTACTTGTCTACTCTCAGGATGAGCCCACCACCGGCATGGACCCAAAAGCTAAAAGGTTTTTGTGGAACTGCATCCATAGTGTCACCAAAGAAGGCAAAGCTGTAGTGCTCACGTCCCACAGGTGAGATCCACCATAATCTGAGATGATCAAACACATTAAGACACAAGTGGAGTAAATTGGATGTTTTTTTTGTGTGTGCTTCCTCAGTATGGAGGAGTGTGAAGCTCTCTGCACCAGGATGGCCATTATGGTCAACGGCCAGTTTCAGTGTCTGGGGTCTGTGCAGCACCTAAAGAACAGGTGAGAGCAGATGTTGCGCAATTACACTCGATACTAAAGGCAATTAAAAATTAACATGATTAAAAAAAGAAAATTGTGTTTTTGGTGTTTTTAACATGTTCTTGCGGTATTTTTTAAACCAAAAATGGCATACTCATACTTAAGACTGCTGGGAATGCTTTTAAAGTGGATCAAACGATGATCGGAGGGGCTCTTTTAGTTGTATTTGGGCAGCATTATCAAGTATTTACTGATGTTTTTCTTTTAGGTAAGAAGTTTTACAACTCTGCAAAAGAAACCTTTTCTGTGTTTTGAAATTGTACTTAATATCTAGCAGTTAAAGCACATTTGAGCAGGTAGAAAATGCTTGATTTCTGTGTGTTAGGTTTGGGGATGGATACACAGTCATCCTGCGCTTGGCGGACACCAAATCTGACACAGAGTCGTGTCCTGTGGATGAATATATGACAAAGTCCTTTCCCAACATCGAGCTGAAGGAGCAGCACCAGAATGTCCTGCAGTACCACCTGCCATCGCACGGCTGCTCCTTGGCTTTGATCTTTGACGCGCTGGCCAACAACTGCGAGGAGCTGGGCGTGGCAGACTTCTCTGTCTCACAGACCACATTGGACCAGGTAAGGATGGTGACTCTATCTCAGGTGCCAAACTCCAGACCTGGAAAGGTCTCCACGGTTTCCAATTAACCTGCCATTGTAGCTTCTCATTGGCTAAAAAAAAAAACACCTGATCCAGGTAATCAGCAACAGGATGCCAACCCTTAAGGGCCTGGAGACTGACATCTCTAGTTTGACAGCATTTATTTAAACAAAAAGAAATGTAAAAAAAAAAGGAAATTATTTCTTAAAGCTTTTGTTGACTACAAACTCTATAAACTTTGGCTATTCCTAAAACTTATTTCTCATCATGACAGTTAAAAGCAGCAATTGTCCTCCAATTTGGTGCATAGAGGCATAAATATACTGTGACTTAGAACTTCTGTTAGCATATATACTGTGACTTAGAACTTCTGTTAGCATAATGCTGCTGAAGAAGGTTTATTTTTGGCGCGTTGTGAGTCCTATTTGCTAACATTTTTTGTAATTAGGTGCAGAAATTCCTTTCTGTGTCATTACTTTCCTGAATTTTATGATCAAATCGCTCACTCTAAACATGTTTTGTTTGCAGGTGTTCATCAGCTTCGCAAAAGATCAGACCGACGACTGTCTCACAGACGTGATCATCAGCAACGGCCTGGCACAGTCGAACTTCCCCGCTCGACTTACCTCCCCGGCTGTCCTGCCACAACCACCAGTCACTCCCACACAGCAGAGGAAATCCCCACTGCTGCCTGAAAAGTCACCTGAGATCAATTCCACTACTGCTAAAGCAAGGAGGACGAGCAGCAGCAAGTCTCACAAAGAAAAGGGCGGTAGCATCAGCATGAGCAGATTAACACAGGCGCAGAAGATGGGCAGCAGCGGGTCCAACAGCAGCAGCGGCAGCAACATTCAAGGAGAGTCCAGTAAATCTCACGGGTCCAAAAGAAAGGCAGAGAACTCGAGCAAAGATCCCTCTGCGCTCTTTATCGTGAGCAACAGCTCACAGGACAGCTCATTATAACTCCTGCAGACCAAAGACCGGAGCATGTTACTGCTCCAAGAAGTTTCATTCCATTTCTGAAACAAAGTCAGTATAAAACAAACGGTTAAGATATACGATACAATGTTATTACATTATAAAAAACGACTGTGGTGCCTTGTTCACCCTCTATCCTTTAGATCACAAATCGAACTGTTACTGAGATCTCTCCAAAGCTACCGTTTATTTATTCTGTTAAAATACTATGCAGGTTTTGGGTGATCCTCAGATCTCTCCATAGTCTTTATTTTACAGAGTGCACTTTAAAAAGAAAAAGGTCAAAAGACGTAGCTAAACGTGTGTGTTTATCAGAGTATATCAGAAAACCGATCAGCTAACAGCAATTGAAGTATGGTCACAGAAGAGTTTACAATTTCATTTACCTTTTTAAAACGGCTGTTTTTATAAATGGAATGTGTATTACATGCAAAGCTTTTTGTTTTGTTTGTGTGGGTTTATTTAGTAACCACTGCCCTGTGGGAAGAGTTTTTTTTTTGTTATTTATATTTTAAAAAATGATTTCTTTTTATAATCTTTTATGTTATTGTAGTTTTAACTATAGGGATGCAACAATTCACTTTTTTCACAATTTGGTTCAAACTTCCAGTTTCGAGTTTTGTTTCAGGTTGATAAATGGTTTGTGTATTACAAAACAACAAAAAAATTAAAATTTAAAAATTTCAAATTTTCTAGTAATTGAGTAACATTTTTCAGTTGGTTTTTGTCATGTAATGAAACAAAAATAACACATCCTTCTTTGACACTTTCAATGTAAGCATGCTGGTATGCAGTAGAGTGGCAAAGATTCGGTTCAATGGTGTAACTGCATGCCAAGCTCTTTCAATCAGGTCAAAGAAATAAGAATGACCAGAAAAACATTGCCTTTGGACAAATGTTGTTTTAACAATTTACCAAAAAAAAGCAATGCATCTGACTGCTGAATGTTTGAATGTTACTGCACTGTGATGTACTGGGACTTGTTTAAGGATTGTAATACTAGTAGCTATGGAGATGGCTTGAAACCAAGAGAATATAGAGTTTAAGGTTAAGTGGGGAGTGCTCAGATGATGGCGCTCCAGAGACGCACACCTCATACAATCAAATGCCTTCATTGGCCAAGAACTTCTTCTGCACTTTATTATTTTTAATGACTTAAAAAAAACAAAGTAAAAACTCAGTTTTTGTGGCAAAATGGAGTAAAGCCCTTCAATCTAAGATGAACTGAATGAAATTCATGATGAGTTGCGTATCTGTACTGTCTGTTCTAGAGCTATATTATCATAATTTGTGCATCCACTGGTACAAGAAAAAGTGCTCTTGAAAGAGAATAAAACATTTAGATTCCTGTTATCCTTTTTAAAAACACACTTTTGTTTGTCTGCAATAATTGAAGTCTGTTATTTTCTCACGGATTTTTGCCAGGGAAAGGAGGATCCTCTGTTTAAATGACGATTTTAAAAGTGTCCCAGTTTAAATTTAAAATGATCAAACCCTTCTTCACTTATAAAATTTTACTAACTGGCTGTGTTAAAATTGTCTTATTGTTAATGACTATCACTTCTTTGATTCAAAGCCTTTGTGTAGCAGTAGCCTGATGTCTCACATAGAAACGTAGATGTAGACCTCAAAATTAAAATTGTATAACTTCCATATTTTTGTCTTTTAATTTTAAATGTGAATATCTATTACATAGAATAGGTTTAAAAAAATAAATAACTTACCCTTACTGTAGCTTCACCAGGGATGAACAAAAGTGAAAAAGGTGACAGAAACAGTGATTGGCACATTTGTTAAGAACAAAAAAGTTAACAGTTTCTGTTCACACTTAAAATCCTCGAATTCTGTAAATGTTTACTTGATTACAAAAAGTATGTCTTTAACATCCAAAATTTTCTAAGGATAAAAAAATTACAAAATGGAAAGTATATTTTTATCTTATATTTAATTTATTTGTTCCTTTCTATAACGATGAAATCCCTATTATTATTATTATTATTAGTAGTAGTAGTAGTAGTAGTAGTAGTAGTAGTAGTAGTATAGATATTATTATTTATACCTTTGACCGCCGGGTGGGGGCGGTAATGGTCTCAACATGTTTGTTGATTACTCTGCTAACCTGCAAAGAAGAAGCTAGCCGCTAGTGGCTAGCAACTTAATTTTTTGCCGTATTTGTTAGCCACCCTAGTACCGCTTCAATTTTTTTTACCCATTAAGTGTAATTTTTGTTGTTACATTATTTATAAATATACAGTTGGCAATCCCTATCCGTGTGTTCCTACTGGAATAAGATGGTCGTTTTGACAAATAGCAATGAAGAACAGGATTATATGTGAGTGAACCGTACTGTTACGTAAATTAGCTAGTTAGCAATTAGGTATAACCTACAAAATAAAATTTCATTTCGGGATTGTGGTTTGGTTTATGTTTTCTGAAATAAGGTACAGTTAATTTTTTATTAACTTGATTGAGAGGTATTAGCCGTAATGGTGGGTTAGGCTTTGGGGTTTTTTTCTGCCACCGACCAGCAGGCACCGAAATTGTTACATGTATGATGATGACAATGATGACAGAAAAATACTTATGTGGTTTTATTTCAGTATACAGTGGGTTGTCATTTTTAATTTTTTTATATATATATTTATATTTGAGCGGTTCAGAGAATAATTGATGAAATAACCTAAATGTTTACATTTAAATACCTGTTTTCATTGGTGATATAAAGACTATAATTAACATTTTTATGATGTAATCTGTGGTGTTTCGGCTTAAAATTCCTATATTTCGGAGGCGTAAACCCAAACGGGGGCGGTCCCTGTGAAACACTGACCTACATTTAAAGTTGATGCGGGGTCCTCCTGCTGCTCTTATTCTTCTCTCATCTCCCATTTCACGAAGAGTTTCTTTTTCTTTCTTTTTTTTTATTAATTTATACACGGAAAACTGCAGATGAATATTCTATCAAAGAAGGTCAATAAATATTTAATTACCATCCACATCGCGCTTTAGAGCCATGATCACATTTATTTAAGCATATTAATTGACCTGGTAATATAAAATCCTCTGTTGGAAAACATTAGGCTTTGGTGTCCTTTCTATATTGGCTTGTATCTGAACTTTCTTGTAAATAGAGCATCTATCCAATAGGACATTACATCACCTCATTGCATCAGTGGGCAATTCACCTGTTCTAGAAGTTCTTCTAAAAAGATGAGAGAGGTCTGTAATGTTCCTCATTATAAATGTGAGGGACAGAATGTTAAGAAGCATGCAGGAAATCGCTTTCTGTGATTGCTCACTGAGCTGTTACCTTTTCTTTAAGAAGCTCTTCTATCTTCCACTCGTTATCTGTATTAATGATAACTGTCTGAGCTGGTGATCTGTATTAAAACTCCAGTCCACACCCTTAAACAGACTGAAATCTCTCCACCATAACCTAGACCAAAGGGCTATTAAAGGACACACCAGGGACACGATCCACCACAAGATTCACCTGAACAAGACTAGGATGAACCAATCTATAATAATTAAGCAGCTTGGTGAGAAGAGATCAACTGTTGGAGCAATTATTAGAATATGGAAGAAACACAAGGTGGAAGGACATGTCCCTCCACCTGGAGCTCCACTTAAGATCTCACCTGGTGGGGTTAATATGACAAGAGTAATATCACAAGAGAAATAGTCAATGACCTGAAAAGAGCTGGGACCACAATAACTAACATTACCATGGTAACACGTGATATTGTCATAGATTCAAATCCTGCAGTACTCCAAAGGTCCTCCTGCTTAAGTCAGGACATGGCTGTGCCCATCTAAAGTCCTTCAGAAGTCATCTGGATGATTGGGAGAACGTCATGCGGTCAGATGAGAATAAAGTGGAACTCATTGGTATAAATGCCACTCGCTGTGTAGGTGGGGGAAGAAAGCTGTTACATCCCAAGAACACCACATCCACTTTGGAGCATGGGGGTGGCCACATCATAGTTTGGGGCTGCTTTTCTGCAAATGGGGCAGGACAAAGGGAGGATGAATAATTCCAGGTATGGTTAGATTTTGGTCAAAACCTTCCATCAGTGAGAGCATTGAGGATGAAACATGGCTGATCCTCCAGCACGACAATAACCCTTCAAAATATTGCAACAACAACAAAGGAGTGGTCACAAAAAAAGCATTTCGAGATTCTGAAGCAGCCTGGCCAATCTTGGTAATTCAATCCAATAAATAATCTGTGGAGGGACAAGTGTAAATACAGACCTCTGACATCTTTTTAACTGGGACAACTTGCAGAATTGATGACTGACAGATACTTTTTTTGCCCCACTTCACTGAAAAAAACAGAGTTGTGTACCCAGCCTTTCTATTCAGTGATGCCAGAATTCCTATACATAGCCCTACATGTTTGTATTTGCCTCGTGTAAATAAAGAGGAATGTTAAACCATATCTACTCCCTGCTTTGTTTGGTTTATTATGGTGTACACACACAAAATAAACACCTTTTTATGGAGAGGTAGTTGAATTATATTAATAGCTTCATTTCCATAAAAGAGGCAGGCAGTTTTTTTTATTTAATATTTATTTGAAATAGATGTGGATTTGTATTTGCTCTTTTCTCAGCCTGATCGAGGAGCGCAAGTGTTCTTCACTGCCCTGCTCTCCAGCCAAGCGAGTGTCACCTGCCAAAAAGAAGCATTTCTGCAACCAAGCCATCCGCAACTCAGACCTCACTCCCCGTGCCAAAGGCAAAAAAAGCCTCCGTCGACAGGAGAACAGTAAACTGTCATTTCACATGATCACAATATAAGGCAATATGGTGCTGAGTAAAACAAGGTTGGACAAGCTGGAGGTTTCCCCTAAATACTGTTTAAACCTTTTATATAATGAAAGTTATTTTTCTATATATATTTTAAGTAGGCATTTTGTAACATTTATATGTGCATGCTAAATGGATTCATTTATTAAACTGTGCTTTTTTTGCCAGCTCTCTATCTTGCCAACCTTCTTGAAAAGGATGAGTGCTCCAAAGATGACCTGGAGGTTGGCAGTAATCCTGCCATCCCGTCCATCTTCACTGAAGCCTGCACCAATGAAAACTACATAGAGGTGAATGATCGCTTTAACATCTCTATTTGCAGACAATCCCCACGGTGATCAAACACAGTGCTGTCAGATCCACCCCAGTGTTTAGGTTTTGGTCTCTCAGAGAGTTCTTGAATAAATAAAATCTACTTCACATCGCATTAAAGAAATCTAAACCGAGTTTGTGGTTCTAGTCCCGAACACAACCTGGTTTGTAAACAATCGTTTTTTGTTTAGTTCACTTCTCCTCTGCATACTTAAAGTGCATTCAATACAATTAATCAATACATGAATCTGCTGTTTATCCAATTAAATAAAGTTTAAAAAGTTATTCAAGAACTATAAATGTCATACGGTAATTTGGGTCTTTATTCAAGCTTATTTTAATACCATTACAAAGGCATGTTTATGTTCAGATAAGGATGGTTGTGATGGTTTTTACTTTTTAATTTATCTATTTTGCATATTTATATAATTCAAAGACTGAAAGTATGTGTGCCAAAACAATGTTTCTCTTGCTTTAGCCATGGAATGACTTCATGAATTGCTCCGGTGAGGAGCAAGAGAGGCTGCTGTCTCTAGTGGAGCAGGAAGAGGCAAAGAGGAAACACCACAGCCAACTTCTAAAAGACCCGAGGAATGGTGAATATCAATTTTAGCTGCTTTACTTTTAAGTCAGTTTGTTTGAGTATTTTCGTTTGGTTGACTGAACTTCACCTCCTCCTCAGTAAATCCTGCCTTCAAAGCTCAGGACTGCTTCCAAAGAATCGATCGTAGACTTCGAGCAACCCTGAGGCGGAAGCAGATTCCTATGGTGGGTGTATTTGTAAAAGTTTACATTCAATGCATGTTAGTTGTGGCACTAGTTTTCATCAAGGCAATGTAAGTGTAAACTTAATAAACCTTTACATTTACACAGTTTTTAAACATCTTTAGCTAAAATGTAAGAGTAACATAAAACTTGAGCATCAGGACCTTCCAAAATGTTCAGTTTAAACAGAATATTTTATCCTACCAGTATTGACGTATTTGTCAATCAGTGGATTTTCTGTCTGTTTGTTGAAAGCTTGTGTAGGTCAAGAGATCAGCTAAAGATGTGGTTCATAAATGGTGTATACTTTTCTACCTTCCTCGAAGGCCCAAACCGCGCTACAGTCCCATTCACACACACACACATTGATGGCAGCTCCGCTGCCAAACAACACTGCCTTGTGGTTCAGTGTCTTGCCCAGGGACACTTCGACACATGGGCGGGCAAGGTGGGAATCGAACCTACAATGTTCTGATCATAGGTCAACCACCCCTACCGCTGCACCAATGCCGCCCAACTTTAACCTGAAACACTCTCCCCTCTCGTCTTGTGAGCTTTTTGTAATGGTTGCTGTGGTACAAAAATCCTAAATTTGCTGTCATTTTTCCATAAAGATGTGATAAACGTTGGGGTGGGTTTTAATGCTTGTCAGTTGTTAACTTTTGCTTGTGCTCCAGTTCAATGTTGACAGTACAAAAGTGTTGACCTCCACTTTCATATAAAATATTTCCAAACCCCCCATGTGGGCCTTACCATCACAAGAAAGTGAGGACGGTATAAGAGCGCAATGTAGCGGCCCATTTGATTGGTTAGACCAATGACGTTCATGTTTGAGCCCCTATACTTGATCAGTGGAGACAATTTGACTGGAACATGTAAAAGATGAGAACTATTGGCCAAAGTTGTGATGATTGCACAAAACGTGCAGGAATTGATTCAATTACAACATTGCAGAGAGACTGAAAGAGAAAAGTGACTCAGTCTGAGATTGCCACCTATGGGCAATAAGGTGCTGCAGTATGTAGATGTGAGTTCAGAAATCATCCAATCAACTGATCATCTAAAAATGATTTCAGTAAATTACTTTACATGAATTTGGATAATAACATCCAGAAGACTGACTCGCTGTCAAGCTTTACGGTAAAACAGGTGACAGTTTAGCTCAGGCGGTAGAGCAGGTCGTCTAACAATCAAAGTGTTGGCGGATTGATCCCCGCTCTCCCCAGCCAGCCGTGACCCCCCCCCCCCCCGAGCGCGGCTAGTCTGCAGCTCCCCGCTCCCCCCAGGGGATGGGTCAAAATGCAAAAAGAATTTCCCCATTGTGGGATAAATAAAGCTTACTCTGTTTTTTTTATTATTATTTAACTTTTACTCTCTTCTGTTAAAGGCGATCTTGAGTGTCTAGAAAGGTGCCTAATTAGATCAGATGTACTTTTATTATATTTAGTAATAATAATATAGTAACTATCCCATATTCTGTGTGTTTCTCCTCTTTATCAGGGAACACTTGAAGTCCTTGAGGGAAACCTTCTGAACTTTTTCCAGGCGGAGCCTCGCTCAGTTTACACAACCAACCTCAGCAGCAGGTAGAAATCCTCTTTCTGTTCTCAGAGTATCTGCAGATCTTCAGATCCTGGATTCAGTTATTTAAGACACAGCCTATGTAAGTACCCTGTGGCTTTGAGCCATGCGTGCAGACACTGCACCATCACCCCTCAGTTTGTCTAATCATGTGATTCATTCATTTAGAAACATTCAGATGAGTATTTGTATGTACATGTAAACATCTGATGCCTCTTTGGCCCATTTTTGGTTGCTAAAATTGTTGAGTCCGAAGAACAAACTGTAAATATTCTACTGGAACATCAATCACATTGAAATACTGAAATGGTTGGTTCTATAGAGCATAGACAACAATGTTCTGCTATAGATTTCTAAGAGGATTGTTGTTCAGACGCTGTTGTTGTTATGATGCTGACAGCAAAACTAAGGAAAGTAAATTCCCATTTAAACCTCAACTTCGTCATGAGAAAAATGAAACAGCAGGGAGTTCTCCTTCCATCCTTCTTTTTTGTAAAGATATCAATTCCTCCTTGGTCCTTCACTTCTCGTTACATCTGACCACACCAGCTCAGCTCTTTGGATTGAGTTGACACGCTCTGTGTCCAAAGCATTTGACAAAAAAGAACATGCCAACTGATGGCTCCACCTGGAAAAGGCATTTTCTACTCAATTAAATCCAACAGAGAAGTTTGGGATGAGAAGCAGCACACAACAAAATCAAAATGTGAGAAAAGGGAAAATATCTGGCCTTAAATAGACAGCCAGACCAACTATTGATCTGAGAAGGAAAACTGTGGCATTACTAAATAAAATGGTTGCTCAGCTTGAATGAACAGTGATTGCTGACTGCAGAGGGAAAACTCATGTTTCTCTTTTTCTTTTTTCTGCTTGTTGATCAGTTTTGAAAGACTGCTGCTTCATGCCATCTGCCAGTATATGGACCTCCTTTCTGCAAGTATGTGGAACGATGCTCAACAAATACACGCAAAAAAAGTGTAAATTATTTGATATTTAAAGTGTCCCTGAAGTGCAAACTACATCAATAAATCCCTTTATACAAATACATTAAAGATCACGACAGCAATTGAAAAAAACACAAGTAAAGCCTTTTCCAGAAATCAAAATGAAAACATGAGAAGTGTTCCGCGACATCACTGATTGGAAGACGACGTTGGAGTTCTGAAGAAGAGGGAAAGCAGAAGAATGAACTGTGGTAAAGCTATTTGAGCAATCACAGAACGTTCGCAGTGCCTGCAGCCAGAAGCTTAAAGAAAAACATTCATGACAAATAACTTCTGGTTAGCGGTTTCTTATTATGTTTCAATTTTTAACATTTCATTTTAATTTTCCGAGAAATGTCCTTTTCTACTTGGTTTCATTTATATTTGGAATTGTTGTTGGAATTTGCTTTGTGATCTTTAAAATGTTTTTGTGTTGAGTGATTTGTTCTTCAGGGCCACCGTAGACAGTTGTGTGAAAGCTGAAACTTTGGGGTCTTTTAAATGTCGTTCAACAGCTGCAGGCATTAAATCAAATGTTTCTTGTATGTGGGATCCACAGGCTCCGACCACAAGGGGGCGCGTCAGACGGAGGTGGTGAACAAACAGGAGGAGTTTCTGCCTCCTAGTCCTCTGCTGTCTGCGTACCTGGAGCAGCTGTGTTGAGATTTGGATCCCGGTTACTCCTCCAGATTTCTCTGCAGGAAGCAGCTCGGCAAACACTGCATAGTCTCAATGCTAGTTTTAAAATAATTTAACACCCATAGGCACGATAAGCAAGATGATTATTGGCTTGTTAGTATGTAATGGTTACTGTAGTAGTGCAAGCTGATGGTTTAGTTAGCTGTCATTAGTAGTAAAGTGAAATTCAACTGGTGAAAGTCTAAAAGCAGCACAGATTTTCATTCATACAAAAGTTATACAAAGTTCGTTTGACAACAGATGAAGTCAACGGATGACATGAGTTCTGTTTAATACATTAACATCATGACCACGGATGTGTTTCCAAAACTTGGAGAATCTAACACAATACAGCATCAAGTACAAATTGTTGTCAGAGCCTTTAACAAGTTCCTAAAAAGCAACAATTGAAATGGTTGTTTAGCTTCACAAATAACTGTTGGCGCAAGCTCCACCTCCTTCCTCCTCCAGCATGGCGTTTACTACTTCAGCTGTCAAACATCACTGCCTGAAAGCCTCGGCAGCCTGTTGCTAAGCTGTGACGCATGAATGTCAGCGCTCTTCCTGTGGGCTCACTTGTTACTCGTAGAATTGTCAATGGTTGCTCGAGATTTAAAGTTACTCTTCTCACTATTTCTGTGATCTGGAAAACCGATTTGTTTGACAACATATGACCGCACGTATTTCATGAAAGCTCGACGAAACACAAGTTTACACTTGCTTAATGTATGGACGGGTACAACAACATCGTCACAGTTTAGCCACTGCCAGGCGGTGAAAGATGTGTCTGAACTGCCTCTGAACACACGGCTGCGCAGGCGCTGAGCAGATCCAGCTGCTGCAGAGCAGGAGAACAGGAATTTTTCCACACACAGCTGCAACTCCTCTTCATGAAATTGCATGGTGGTTGAATAATATACTGTACAGTGTGTACAGTAGAGATGTTATACAAAAGGAGCCACATTTCTGTTCTCAATATCTCAAAGTGATGTTTGCAACTGCAGAAAAAAAGCACTTCTGCCTTATGAACACAAACTTCTGTTTTGTGATTGTTTAGAGTTCTCTCTACTTGATCCAGTTGGGAGACATGTATTCAGGATTTTTTGTTCTTTTTCATTAAAAAAAAACAGTTTACTAACAGTTTATTGAAACTGGAGCTGTTGGTGCATTTCACCATCAACCAAAGTTTTGTGTGTTTGTTGTGTGGATGTCCGACTTCTCAGGCTTTAAACTCTTCACTCTGAATGTCATGTATGGATTTCCTGTGGTGTCATTTTTCTGTGTGTGTACTCTGTGCTCTCTTCAGACGACCTTGTCAGGATTGTGATCACTTGTGCTCTGCAGAGCATTGCCAACAATTTAAGTGCAAGCAGTCAGGCTGTAAATATGTCATCCATGTTGTTTGTTTGTGTGCCAAATTTTGCTTTGAAAAAGTGCTTGATTGTCTAAAAGCTTTATACTCTTTACTGAAGCATCTTTGTGTATTTATAATTGCATATTTATAGTCACCACAACCATTAAAGAAATTAAAATATTTTGCTTTTTTTTTGCTCTGAATATTGTATCAAATCACATTTAGTTTTTTATTTTCAAAAGGTTCTTCTAGTTTTGTGAATATCAAATGCAATTGGTCTTATCGGTGGTATTAAATTAGTTCCTAGGTCAAAACTGAAATCTTAAAAACTAATAAACTGAGTTTGTTCTGTAATTTTACTTTAATCAAGGTTTCACAAAATAAAATACAGGTTTACTTAATGAAGTAAATATGAGGAATCTATGAAAAATATTCAAAAGTACCAGAGAATATATTTTAAGGAGTGAAAATAGGTTAAAGGTTTCAGGAGACAAAATCAGAAATATATTTATTTTTTAACCCTTGTGCTATCTTAGATGACCCCACTCTTACATTGACGTGTTCTCCCTACCATGACAAAGGTGGATAAAGGTGGAAAGATTTCATGTATCCATGGACACCAGTAAGGATCATAAATCATTGAAGAAAAAAGATTCAGAACATTGTCTAGTGGGTCTAGATGACCCAACTCCAAACGTTGAAGTGCCTAGGATAGCACAAGGTTTGAAGGGGTTGTTTTATTCTCACTTTGTCCACTAGATGGCGAAATTGTTCAGGAAAAGTCTAACTCAGGGAGTTAAATTGTGGTTTACACAATAAATGGATAAACTATAAATAAGGTTTAAAAGGTATTGTATTCGTCTCTTGATATCTGTGGATTAATTTCTGAGAAGATGGATGGCAAGGTGTAAAATAGATCAAATAAATAACAGCTGCAGTTTTTTTATAACCAAGAAGTATTTCAGTGCCACTGTTTGCAAAACAAGCAAATTAACATTGAATGTTTTCATATGTTGATTATTTAGATGCAGGTCACAAGCAGCACTGTTTTACATGTATGTCATACTTGAGTCTGTTAATTGGGTGTGTTTAATAATTTTTAAGACTAAAATTAGCTTTGAAGTTCAGAGCCTTAAAAAATTTTGGGGAAAACCTCTTGCTAAAAACAGTCATGTTTAATGAAAACACAAGAATCCTCATATTCTCATATTTGCATCTCAAACATTCAGTTACAAATATCAATATTTATATGAAAACAAATGCGGCATCAATGCAATATATTGGTTTTCTGCTTCCGTCACTGTCTAATGGAAAATTCCATCACAGCTTCATTAAACTATTTCATCTATGGTCGGCTCATAAACATGAAGTGGTAAAACGTGTTTTGTTGGGTGACTGCAGAAGAGAAAAGTCATACTTGGGTCGTCATTTTTATCCACATTATTTCTTTGGCTGTGTCATTGTGGCTATGAAAGGAGTAATTTCAAGCGTCTGCCACACCCTGCTGAGGTTGATTTAAACTGAAAAGCATCACTCATCTTTAATTATTTCGATATCAAGTGTAAAATTATAGTTGTCATCACCACAGAGGGCATTTCTCATGGAAATTCTCATGTCTCCTGGATCTTCCTTCATCTGGTGCAAGACATCGGGTTTCTGAGTATAAATATTTAATATAATTACTTTTTTTGTCAGAAATTCAGATCAACACGTCTGTTTCTCTATCTTTTTGTTTTGTTTTTTCAAAAGGAAAGGTCTTAGCAAGTTTATTATGAATACAAGTAGCAGTTGTCATCTGTGAGGCAATGTCAGATAATCTTGTGTTAATCTGCAGTGAATGCTAGTCTAATCATTCATGGAGATCTCCAGTTCTGAATGCCTGAGAAGAAGCAAGTTTCAGCATATGTCAGAAAGAAATCTGGATTCAAGGAAGTGGTTTCAACTCAATCAAATTAAATAAAACTGTCAACTCCAAATAAAGATGACAATTAATACCACCAAAAAAGTAATGTCTATTAGTGTAACAACAAAAGACATGTTGAATTTTTGCTCGTTTTAGTCAAAGATTAAAGGAAAAGTTGCTGAAAAAACATCTTTACAACACAAAACATCTTAATCCTAATTCTTTTAACTAACATGAGGTGGGGTTTCTCTCTTTTAAATAACCTGTAATGTGACCTTTGAGGGACATTTGTTTAAGATGTTTGCTGCAGTTTGGGGAGGTTCCCAGTTGCAGCAGTGAAGCAGAGTTCCTGTTTCCATCTCATCTACATCTTTGTCCAGAAATTATCATTTATTTGAAAACCTGCATTTTGAGGTTTAAAATATATATATATATATATATATATATATATATATATATATATATATATATATATATATATATATATATATATATATATATATATATATATATATATATATATATATATATATATATATATATATATATATATATATATATATATATATATATATATATATATATATATATATATATATATATATATATATATATATATATATATATATATGAATATTTGTGTTTGTTTGTTGCAGCTGCTAGATTAAATTGTTCTAATCCAGCCAAAGTGTGAAAACATGTCAAAATGTGAACTGTGCATCCACCCTCTCCTCTTAACCGACATGCCCCACCGCGGGGAGGGGGCACGCTGGGGGCCGGGCCCTGCTGATTCAGAGGTTAGGAATTTGCATCTGATTGCTGTTTGTCAACCAATGATGTGACTATGCAGGCCGTGGAGTTTATCCACGCCTCTCTCGGTCTGCGCGTCTGTCTCGGAGCCACACTCCTAACTACGAAAACACGATTTCCACGCGCGGATATCATGCTGTCACATGAAACGGCTGCTTTTTTAACCGACACACACGCCGAGCGGCCCTCGATCCCGTCGCCCCGATCCCCCTGTCTCCGCTCGGAAGGTGGGAATCGTTGTTGAGAGACGGAGGAAAACAGGAATGTTTCTTCCGGTCCCGAGAGTATGAAAATCGAACGGAAGCCGAAGTGGTAAGTTTACGCGTCTCTTTATTCCCTTTTTTAGTCTTATTTCAACTGGAAGCCCCCCTAAGCGATTTAGATTGGTGAAACTTCATTATTTTTTAACGATTATTAGTTGCCTTAAAATTTAAAGTACGACTTTTTTCTTCTGTTTTTGAATAAAAATCGATACGACTTTATCATATGGCTGATCAATAACCTATCGGCAGCGGATGGACTCGGTTACCGCGCATATAAATGCAATGAATCTACATTTTAATTTTTATTTTATTTCGGTATACGCAATTTAAAATGATAAATATGAATTATTAATGTGTAAACTCTTTTTTTTAGAGACTAAAACATTGGAAATTGACAGTTATAGTTATAGACCCAGCTTAAACATTATAACTTCATTATTTTCCCTAGATGGATTTATTGCTAGTTTACAACATCATGTATTTTTAAAATATATATATATTTTGCATCTACTCATGCTTTTATTTATACGTACCTTTTTACGTCTATTTCTAATAAAGGATACATAAATAAACATATATATGTGTTCTATTTCGAGATATAAACACATTAGTTTTACGAACGGTGGTAGCCCATGTGGGACAAATTAAAAAGGCACCATTTTACAGCGCTATTAAACATCCACTGCAGGATTGTGTAATGTTAGTGCATCCTATTGCCCTTTAGGTTAGATATAAAAGCCAGTGCATGTGACTGAACCATATGAACCACAGCTGTGCCTTAAAGAAACTTCGACCTGCCCATATGGTGCACTTTAGTCCACGTATACAGCTAAAAAAAAAGGTTTCTTCATTTGATAAATTAAAGCTTACTGGGAAAGTTATTTACCCATATCCAACTAAGATGGTATCTATAGGCTTTCTGTTTTATATGAATGGCTTGGGGAATTTTGCAGTGTGTCCTTTTTGATGCATTTCCACCAAACCACATTCTCAAAGTTCCGGGTCTCTTGCAAATTTGTTTTCCTGTTGTATTAGCGCAGGATTTTCCTGTCAAATATCATGTTGAGTCAAATAAGTTGGTTGTTCTTGTGGAATTTTTTGATGATGGGGGACATATATTAGGAAAATTTAGCTTAAAATTGGATTTCTTTAATCATAACGGGGGAATCTGGTGCAGACAAAAAAGTGCATTTGGAAAAAGCTTGTAGCAGTGGGGTAGGTGTTACAATCGGCAGGCCACGAGCTCCCTGCTCCACTCCATTCCGATGCATCCACTTGCAGACAAATACATCTATGAATGTGTTAAGTTTCCTTGTCCTAGCTGGCATCTGGATAAAAAATGTATGGCTGGATAGCTCTAATTTTGCTCAACATTTTTGTTGCACTGGTGATGTTAAGTTGGCGTTGTGAGTGGCAGTAAGGTAGCAGGAGAGAACAAATGGATGATGGGAAATGAAAGCAGGCTTACTGTACTCAACACCACCAGTCCCATCCACTACTCAGAGATGAATTTCTAATAAAGTACTGCAGAAACTATGTCCTAGAAAACAACTTTTTTGGGCTAAAAAAGACATAATCATATTAATAAGACCACTGGGTACACTTTTAAAATAGATCAAACCATGATCGCAGTGAACTTTAAGAGTCTTTAAGAAATGGCATAAACATAGATTTACAACCGTCTTTTTTTACCATAAGTACAAAGGATGTATGTGCATTTATTTCTGTATTTTTTCTGAAAGTACACTGAGATCAAAACAAACTATACTCAACCAGCTATAAAATGACTCCAGCAAAGTGCTTGTTGTCTTCACTGCTACAGCAGGATTGCTTGGAAAAAATCCATGACTTATAATAAGCCAAATATTGTGGCGTGTGACGTCAGCAGACATAAAACGGTCAGTCAGCAGACTTCATCTCAACGCGAGTTCAGGAGGTCCACATAGTCTGTTTTGTCAAGAGGGTCAGCTTGGTTACGCAAAACTGATAAACCTCACAGCCACATCCAAAACTCCCTGGCATTTGGTTTTTGGTTAGTGTTAATGTTTCGCACTGAGAGACGGGGGCGGGGGATTCGCAGGCCAGGCACAGGAAACTGTTTTTTTTTTTTAGAGCCACCTTTAGTTTATTGTCTTAATAACCTTTGACATGCAATTTATGAACATAGTTCTCACTGTGGCTGCTCTGCGATTTTCTGTTTTCTTTGCAGTCTTTTCCATTTATAGAGTTTTTGGTGAAAACGTGAATATTTTGTGTTGTTTTTGAGACCAGGTTATATTTAGATTGCCCTTTATTTGTTGCTTTCCAGCTGAGTTCAGAACAAATTGTATATGTTTTTTTACTATGAAGATTGTTTTTTTTCCCCTAGTTGAGATCCTTGGACAGTTAAAGTAGTTGGGAAAATCCTTCAGGTGTCTCCTGTGTCAAAAACGGTATTCTACATTGATAAACAAACAGAAAGTGGCTCAAGAAAAGCCCTTATCACACCTACACCCTGCCGTGCACCAATCACCTTAGACAAAGAAAAAAAAACGGCTTGCTAATCTGTTGGGTTCAGTCTGGCATATGGTATCCTTCCTCTGACCACCACCTCTGCCTATTTGCTCCAAGGTTTCCCGTGGATAGAAATACTGCTGCAGCAAGCAAGTGGGGGTGGGGAAGGGGGCATTTCCGTTGTCATTGGCCCAGTGTGGATTAGAAACGTATGGCTGGCTATCAAGTTCAGGTCTCAAAAGGGCTCCCCTTGCTTTTGCATAATGTAGGCCGGACCTAAAGACCACACCGCTTGTTATGAAATGTTGTTAAACACACGTGTTGCTGCCCTTGATTTGGAGAACCGATGCCTGTGTTGTACTTTGCAGGAACGTCTGTCCCTTTCCCATCAAAAGGTTATGTTGAAATAGTGGCAGACCTTGAGCAAATCGATTGGCATAAAACAACTCCCAAAGATTGATACTGCAGTGAAATAAAGTTCCATTAGTTAGTGATAGTGGTTATCTGAAACTGTGAAAATACATCCATATTAAAGTGCCACGATCTGATCTATTTAGTTTCAGTCTTGTGACTGAAAATTTTTTTTATTTTTATTTGTGGTGGGTATATATGGTTTCATATATAGTTAAAGTTTTTTACTTTTAATAAAAATAAATAAAGAAAATACGCAGCAGCGCTTTTTCCTTGAAAATGTGGCAAAAGTAGTTCATAATAGCAGAAGAAGAATCTTGGTAGAGGAACACAGTCACTGCATTTATTAAATACTGACTCTTCATTTTGATTTTGTGTAGCTTAACTCCCTAAAGGCTCATGGTAACCCTGGAAAAGACTTCAATGACTAAAAATTTTTCGAGCTCTAAATCTTTCTTGTAGCACACTTTTCATTTGAGCAATGAATTCCCATCTTGGCACAGATGAGAAATTCAAGAAAATGTAGGTTATTTCAGAGAATTTTCCTGTTTTGTTGACATTTTTATTCATATTTTGGTCTATTTTAAAAGCGTTCTTAATGATCTTTTAACTATGATTATGCCGTTTCTTAGCCAAAATATAAAAATGTAGAGTTTTCTAGGACAAAGTTTCTGCAGAACAGCAAGAGTTCATTAGAAATTTGCCTCTGTGTTGTGGGTGGGACTGTGGTTCCAGGGTAAGCCCACCCCCGTTTCCTATCATCCACCTGTTCAAACTCTGTCCTGCTAGCTTACAGTCCTTCACAACCCTAACCTAGCATTCCCGGTGCAACAAAAATGGCGAGTCATATCGGTGCTATTCAGCCTTACATTTTTGAGCAAGATTCCAGCTCAGACGAGGAAACAGTTTGAATTAAAAAAACTCCGAAATGTAATTTTGAGCTGAATTTTCTTGATATTTATCCTTCAACGTAAGATGATGCTTCAAGAACATGTTACAAACCCCATTTTCATTGAAGTGGGCTTTATCTGTCTCTTCTATTTCTGTGCAAAGTCGTTTTTTTTGGTCTGTGCACACAAAAAAAGCACAACTTTCATATTATAAAGTGGTGCCAGTGAGGTTCCATCTTATGGTTTGAAGCGTACGTGCTAGTGTGCTTGATGCATCTTCAAATTCAAAGGTGTAATCATTGACGAGCAGTAATCCATTGGGTTTCCTGTCACCGCAGACGTCTGATTGCCAACCGAAGGGTGTTTGAACAGCATTTGGAAGCACTGAGTCTATTATGCAAAATATCCCCCAGGTTTGCCTTCAGGCATCATGGCTGACTGAGCGACAGTCACTGGCAGTTTGCCACTGAACTGGTTAGTGGCTGTGAATTGATGACAAGCATGCTGAGACAAGACATAGAGGTATCTTTGTTTTTCCAGCGATAATTTCACATTATAATCCTTTTCTGGGTATTTTAAGGTTGCTTTTTAAGTTGTATTCATTCAAATCTCTTCACAGCTTAAGGGTGTGGGGTTTAACGTAAGCACTTCTTTGTAGAGTTTCAGTGTTTCAGTGCTAAGCCACCTGTAAATATGATTTATAATTTCATAAATCACTCCATATCTTGAGGCTGCCTTGACGCTACAAGGTTTGCTCTCAATAAAGAAGCAGCAGACAGAGTGGCTTGGCTCGTTTTCAGCTGTTCTTTTGCCAAAACAATCTGTTTTCGGAAATCCTTGCCTGGCGCGTGGTGTGAAACCTCTGTGATCCCAGCGAAAATGTGAAAAAAAAAAAAAAAAAAGAAATCCACAAGGTGTTCTGTTCCTGGGATGGGTGTAATGGGGGAATCCCGCCTGTGACGCAGGAAGGGTCTGAGGTTTTGGGATGCCCTGCAGTTCCTGAGCCAAACTGCTGTGTTGTAAGTGTGCAGTCAGCAGCTGACGCCGGCTTTCGTAACAGCAACTGCGATCCGTCCTACCCCGCTCTGCCTGGATACAGATGCACCACGCTGACACGTCCATCAAACATGAAGCATATGCGTTTAAATTTGTGCCACTGGCATGTGGTGCCCCCCCCCACCCCCCCACCCCCACCCGATCAGTAATCACAACTAATGAAATTGGATCCATTTCACTTGCAAGCAGATGAAAATCTTATTAGGCAGAGTGCCTGCTTATAAAACTTTAACGTGCATCCAGTGATGAGCTCGATTATGGATGTGTCCGTGTCCGAAACACGTTGAAGTCTTTCATCTAAGATTTCAGTCCATCCATCACCTCTGTGCACACAAAAGGCTTGATTGTTAAGGATCACAATGCAGTGACGTGACCGCGCAGCCACCATAAAAACCCAACAAGTTAATCCAGTTTTCATCCTATTCAATGAAAAATGCAAACCCCCACTCCACCTTTTCATGCACTTGATGAACTATCGTCATACCTTCATTCTAAGGTTACAAAAGAGGTGTACTGAACTCTGCAAGCTGCAGCATGCAGTCCGTCTCCTAAGTCCTATAATGACAAAGTCAGTTTTAACCCAGGAATTTTACAAAGTCTTTTTTTCTTCTTCTTTTTTCTCAAAAAGTGGACTAATTTGCTCTGTTGGAACAAATATCCCACATTGTCTTTTTAGAAAACTACTTCAGTGTGAACTACATTAAAGTAACAGGAAGCTGTTTGAATTGCTTGTGTCCCTCCTCTCTGGATTATTCCAGAGATATATTTTCCTTTTTTTTCCTCTTGTGGTTGAACTCCACCCATGAAGAAAAAAAATGTTGGTGGGTGGTTGTTTTACTACCACAGAGACTCCAGGGTCCCTCTTAAGAATGGCTGACATTCCCCACCAGAGTTGTCATCAAATGAGATTCACGCTTTTCTCCCATAATTCTCTTGTCTCCATCTCTAATTAATGTAACAAGTACAGTTTTCTCACATAAGTAGTGAAGTGGAATCAGCAGACTTTTTTTCTTCCATCCTTCAGCTTTTTGGTGTAAACTAAAAGAAGTTTTCACAAATTTTAGGTAGCAGATTTTGCACAAATATTTTAGATTTTTTTCTTACTTGAGAATTAATATTGAATAATGCAGTTTCTTTTTGATATGGAGGTTGTTTAATTTCAGTTCAGTTACTCATTTTCATTTTTTTTTCGGTTTTGTCCTGTTTTTCAAGTTAAAGTTTGACCCAAACATTAAAACGTTCAGTTTTAAACATTTCGCTGCTGCTGATGGCAGATCCTGAAAAGGAGCACAAATCACTTTCTTGCACAATAGAGCCCTACTGTTTGATATATAGTTATAGATTTTTGCTGCAGACTAGTGAATCACAGTTTTATTTTTGCTATATGCCCTCCTAATTTATGGCATAGCTGGGCCTAATCAGATTTGGCTTGCTGTATTGCTTCGCCTTGGTGGAAGAGGTCAGTGGAAAATGCGTGACCAGCCTGTGTGACACTTCCTCAATGATCCTGTTGTTGGTGCGCTGGGCCTGAATGGAGCCTGTGTTACTGCCTTACGAGGTAATGCTGTTAGGAATGTGAGAAAGGAACGTATAATCAAGGCCAGCACCACTGACCAACTTTTTGTTTTTATGCTTTTATTTTTTTCCCCAAGTGTGTAAACAATCTAAAGGGGCTTCTGGATTGCTAACCCATTCATTTACGCAAAATGTCTTTCTGAATGTGTTGTAGCCGAGCATGTCAGTTTTAAGTTGGCTGAACAAATCTAAATGGAGTTTTCAGGTGATTGTTTTCTTCCTTTAAAATTGACTGTATCATAATAAGCTTTATCTGTCATTTAGAGGATTCATTGAACCTCTCTGGACACGCCCAGTCTAAAATGCCTAAGCAGACCAGGTTAGCCCTTGGATGGGAGACCACCAGGTACTGTGAGGAACCATAACCCCACCAGTGTTTCCATTTATCCAAGTCTGGGCAAGTGGTGTTGTGTGGTGACAGGCATCCAACATACACAGAAAACCTGTGGGGCGGTTTAGCGTGGTGCCCCTTGAAAGAAGCAGCCTAAAGTTAAAACATTTAAACTGTTTCAAGTAATGATCAACCTAAAAGCTCTACCATCGGCATCTTTAAATCACCCTTTAAAATCCAGCAAGGAATTCTGACCAAACTAAAATTACAGTTGCATTTCAGAGTAGAAAAAAAAGAAAAATGGGCCAAAATAGGGCTAAATTCAAATAATAAAACAAAGTTGCATGAGAAAATTTGAAATTGTAAATGGCATGTACTTATAGAGCACTTAACTACCTTCCATGAAGGTCCAAAGCACGTTACAGTCCCATTCACCCATGCACTTACATTCACCCCCTGATGCCAAACGTGTGCCAACCGATAACCACCAGGAGCAATTTGGGGCTCAGTGTCTTGCCCAAGCACACTTTAATACATGGGTGGGCAAAATACCTGCAGTATTTCAATCTGAGGTTGACCGCTCTACCTGATGATAATGATGAGAGGCCAGCTCATTCCAGAGGTTGAAGAAGAAAGGCGTGGTCACCCCTCAGTTTAACTTGAATCCTACAGGTTTACTGATCTGAGGGGATGACCAAGCTAAACATTCTGCAGAAAATGTTCAATTCTTTGGCTCTGTGTTCTGAAAATGTGTCTCTCAGTCAGTTTCCCAGATTTGCTGGATTCGGTCCGATCACAGAGTGAGCTCAGAGTAATTTCTTGTCGTCTAAATGTCACCCATGTTTTGTTACACTGCAAGTGATGTACCTAAACCTCTTGAGGCCTGGCATCATATTGCAGATTAGATTTTATTCTGATTACTCTGATTACCTGGGGCCCTGTGACTATGAAATTAAAAAAAAGCATATCAAACAAGAGCTCAGGTCTCGAGAGGTTAAAAGTGTGAAGTTGAGACCTTTTTGTTTTGCTTATCTGTTTACATCAAACTCCTCTATAGACTATATTCCCTTTAGGATTAACTAATCCTAAACAACACACTAAAGAAATTAGTCAGAATCAGGGTCAGGCAGGGTCTCTTTAAAAACAATTAATTTCATGAAGAAATGAG
This sequence comes from Oryzias latipes, assembly GCF_053564925.1. Taxonomy (NCBI): domain Eukaryota; kingdom Metazoa; phylum Chordata; class Actinopteri; order Beloniformes; family Adrianichthyidae; genus Oryzias; species Oryzias latipes. The sequence continues at coordinate 15,996,346 of NC_136240.1, forward strand.
ATTTATTTTTGGTGTTTTCTGAAGTTATTTTGCATCCTACCTTTTGATATTTAGAGTAAATGAATCGGAAGAGTAGCCCATGTACTAAAAATTCCCATCAGTTAAAATGTTTTAGTTCTGTTCTCAGAAAGTTATGAAGGGTTTTGTGTTTTGCCCGGCCTATTTACTCTTGGTGGCTGGTCGGTGTGTTTCTTACAGAGTTCCTGTTTGTGGTTGGTGTCGTAACAACCTGGGTAAGTTTAAAACCATGACTGCCAGTCAGACTGATTCCCAAAAAGAAGGATCAGCACCAAATGTCATGGCTAAACTGCAGATGAAATAATTACCAGCATTTGAGGATAAAGTTGTCATCCAGGCCAACTTGGTGCTATTTTCCCTCCTGTGCAGCAGAGCTTCCTTAAAAACGAATACATTACATTTTGCTCTAAAATAATTTCTTGTGTAGTTGCACCAAAATCAAATGATTATAATTTAAATAACTCAGCCTATTTTTGTTTAAAATAAAGTTGGATGGAAAATCAGGTAAATGGCTGCAATCAGCAGAGATGTCAAGAAATGGCTGGAAAAGGAACAGCTGAACTCTGTGGTAGTTTAACCAAAGTGTTCCACAGAGACTTTATTCAGATCTCATGAAACTGAATCAATTTGTGAACAAAGGACAAAACACACATGTGAATTGTTCAGAATTTAAATTAAAACATTTTCGCCAGAGGAAGAACTGAACCTTCAAAGTGGAAAATACAGCGTTTGATCTCTGCTGATAAAAAAAAAAACCTGAGAGTTAATTCTTTGTAGCATATTTGAAAGCCATCTATTTAAAGGTATGAAAGCTTTAAGGCGTTATATTTATTTCAAGTATGATTAAATGTTTCTCTGATTTTTTTTTTTTGTAGCTTTTCTTAAGGTATATTTGTCTCTGCTTTGTCAAACATTTATTTAAAATTAGACACACAGAAGTAAACCTTAAAAATCACTAACAAAAATAATTTACTGTCATACTTCAATTAAAATATTTTATTACTAACGATGCATTGTTCCTTGTTTGCATAAAAATAAAAATGATTTTTTTTCCCCTAATAAAACCTGAAGACCATCTATTAGCTCCTAATTAAAGAGATTCTAGGTTTGTATTGGATCTCATTCAACACTGCTACTCAATTTGGTTTCTTTCCAACTGTTAACACTTGACAACACCAAATATGTTGTTTCAGGCATTGTGCCTGTACTCACTAAAAACCTGCACACATCCAGCTTTGAATGAAGCCACAATCAGTTGACCTCCCTGACTCATAGAGTCCAACGCTCAGAGTTTTTTGAGAATGGTTGATATAGTTTATAAATGTGTCCGTCTTGGCTTTTGTGTTGATGTAAATGGTGCACTTTGCTAGCTCGTCATTGTGATTGGCTGAAGCCTTGTTGGTGATTTGCTTTCACATCGTCCGTATAGAAAATGCAAACTCCCGTCTGTGTGTAGGCTCTGCGTTTTTTTCACGCTTCCTGTTTCATTTTAAAAGGTACTTTGCTATGTTGGCTGTCTACATACAACAATTCAGGGAGTTGTAAAGTTCATTAAAAAATAGATTAGAATAAGTCTTTATTGATCCCACAATGAAGATATGACCTTTTTACTTTTTATTAAAATAACTTTTAACGCAATAATTGGAGATTTTTAATCACTTGTGAACTGCAACTTGGATTATGTGGGTTTTTGTTTGTTTTTTGCCTATAATTAGTTGTGATGGGTTGATACAATTAGAAAACAGCACAAGTGTGTTCATTGTAGAATTTATCGGTATTAAAAACCCGGCTGTTTCCCTTTCATTTTATGTCCCGTTCCACAGGGCCATATGCTGTTCGACTACAGTTAAGGGTAATTAAAGGGTATGATTTCACATTCCTACCCTGCCAACAGTGATTTAAGCATTTTTCCACAGGTTTAATGAGTTAATAAAGAAACCAACCCATAGGCAAAACACAAACTAAAAATGAAGAGCAATCCAAGCTGGGCGTTCTAATATCACCGATACTGACGGTTGCAAGTTGAAGCTAATATTTATTTATACCCTCATTCAGGTCTTGCAAGAACATTCTCCAAATCCACCTCTGCTCACAGCCAGCTAAAAAAAACAAGTGTAAAGGTAACAATCTAAAATTTTATTCCAAAAGTGGTAAAGTTGTGAACACAGGAAAATGAAAAAGTGGGATATTAAGACATTTGTTTTTGTTTTAAGTGCTTCCTTTTTTATTGATGATTGTAACACACAGCAATGTGGCATATGTGTCACAGCGTGACCTAGAGCCCCTCTGCTTTTTATAGTTGTTGAAGGGATCTTAGAAAAAAAATAGCCCCCAAGATGAATTGCCTTACAGACGTAAAAAGCACTAAAGAATAAGCATGCATCTGACATGCATCCCTGCACGTGCAGATATATAAATACATACACGTACATGCATTTGAGGTGGTGTGTCTCTCTTTATCTCACTGGAATTAGACCCTTAGCTCTTGTTCTTATCACCCTACCTTGTTTGCTCAGACCTTGCAATCTTCCACCTCTCAAATGTGGCTTTACCAAAAAAAAAAGAAGGATTAACTCTTCAGTTCTCATCATTCCCGCTTTATCCTTCATTCAGCCAACTGCAGAAGTTAACATGCCCCGTCTGTGCACCCTAACCCGCCCCCACACAAAGTCCCCTGCCATCTTGACCAGCAGGTGGTCTCTTTCTAGCCAATTAAGGTGTTAAATGAGCCCTGGAGGCCTAATAGTCTGCTGCAAGATCAGCAAGATGGGAAGACTTCTTGATTCCATGTGAGAAAGTATGAACCGTTTCCTCACAGCTGCAATGGATTGTGGTGTAAGCTGGACTTCAATTGGTACTTTAATTGTATAGTGCAAAATGTAAACATCAAAATATGTTGACTGAAATGTGCAGCATGGGTTCCTGTCAAATTCTTATTAGAGTGAACTACATCTCAATCTGGTTACATTTTAGCTAATTTAATTGTTTTCTTCGTTTCTAAAAGTTTGCCCCTCCAGTTAAAATAGTTTTTCATATTTTCCTGTAAATTTCTAACATCATTATAGAAATTGAGTTAAAATCAGACATAAAGAATACCTTTTCAAAAGGAAATTGAATTTTTGCAGTCGGCCGTGTTAGTCAATAAAATCATTAGGTCACCATAGAGTCAGAGCGTGGATTACAGGCTCTCTCTTTCGAGTGGCAGCGGATTTGACTGAAGACACAGCAGTTTTATCAGCTCACCGTGCAGAGGATTTGCAGTACTGTCCAATGTGTTGGACGCTAAAATAAACCTTTATTGTTCGAATTGAATGATTTAGTTGGCAGAAGTGGCGTATAAGTATTCTAAATTATTATTTCCAACGTAATGACCTTTTTAGATATAAACTTGGTTTACTATTCACTATTTTCTAAGCTAAGAAGATATGCACACAAAAGACACTAACTTGTCAGGAAGGAAGAAAGCAGGTTGTGTTGAGGTTGTATGGCAATCTGATAAGGAACTCTTCATTCAGATTTTGATTTTGTTTTCTGCCTCCCCCCCTTTTATTTTGGTACATTATTATTTTTTGATTAAAGTGTTCCCAGTGGGGACTGAGATGAGGTTTGTGAGGTTTCCCTGTTAAACAGCATCAGTAAAGTACAATCAAAAGCAAGCAACAATCAGTGTCTTCATTTTTTTTCTGGTCTTCGTTTAAAGGTGCAGGTGCTGACTTGCAGGATGATCCTCTGATTAGTGTGAACAAAGGACTAAAACGGAAAGGAACAATCTTTTATCATGTGAATGTATAGAAGCAAAAAATAACAAGATTAGTGGAAAATTTTCCCCTGTACCAAAGAGTGAACAAATTATTTTTTCTTAGTTTTAAAGCTCTGGATTCGTTTTAATTAGCAAAAACAAAAGTTATTTTTGGTGTCTGTTTTTATACCTTTATGATTAAACTGTATTTTTCCGCTCAGCCATTTTTAGGTCAAGGAAAGTTTTCCAAAATAAAATGTCTGTTGTTGATAAGTGATGATAAACTGCCCCTGTTTTTAGAAGGAGAGTCAAACAGCAGAGGCTTCCCAATAGATTAAGTGATGGCCAATGACACTGCCTCTATCTGCCATGCTCAAGTGGAGATGAAGGCTCTTTTGTTGCACACCATTGTCCTGCTTCTAAATGCAAACAAGATTGGCAGGCTTCTTTAGCAGCACCTAGTTTTAGCTCTCCACAGAACCTGCCTTATCTACTGTAAGATCAGGATGTATTAGTTTGGACAAATTCTGAGAAGGCCGCAGAGGCAGGGCTGCAACTCTTTTGGTGATTCTGTGACAGACTTGCTTTATGCAAGCACAGATGGATGCAACACAAGGACACTGATCTGACACAACATCTGAGTAAAAAAGCCTCTCGCTCTGCTGCTGTTTAAATGAACGCTGTGGTCTGGGGTATTAATGTCATATCACTACAACCGAGGCTTGGTTATTAATGTGCCAACCAAAGAGCTGGAAACGAGAAGTGTATTTTATTTATAGGATGATTTAAAATCTCCTAATCTAATCTTGTTGCAATATGTCACATATGTAAGTGTGACACTATGGGCCACTTCCCAAATCCCAAGTGAAGAAGTTAATTTGACAAAAGTTACACGACATAAACGAAAAAAATAAGCCTTTTTACAGTAGCACCAACAATATACGATGTGAAAAACACAAGTTCAGTTATTGGTTTGTATTTAAAAAAATGAAACCCTCAAAGTTCTTGATTAAAGGTGAAAACACTTTTTTTTCCTGACAATTACAAGTGTAACAACAACATGTTCCCTGTTGGCAGCACATCGGATAGAACCATTCTAAAATGTTTTGTACTCTTTAAAGTATGTCTGCTAATTTTGGGGAAGCAGGCAGAAAATGTGTGGTGATGCAATGGAATTTGCACCATCTAGCATGAAGGAATTCCTGATTCTTGAACGGAGACCACTTCTGCTTCCCCCTGGACAGAAGTGGGGGCAAAGCTTTATTGTCATCAATTTTGTATTTAAAATTACATGCATGGCTCGTGCAAAGGCAGATGATGTCAGGCATCCTTGCTTTTGGAACAAACATGGTTTGTGTGGCAGACTGAATATTTTAATCATGGGTTTATGCACAATAATAATAACAATTTTTTAAATATACTGCAGTTGTTCTCTTTAAACGTCACATTTCTTGCTGTGTGGTTGCAGAAAATAGCAACAGGGACTCTAATGTTTAAGTCATACCAGATCCATTTAGCTAAAGTCCCTTTAAGTCCTGCTTACGCTGGGTATATCTTAGGTCTTGACAACTGCTGATATGCACTTGTGCTTCTGCTGCTCTTAAAGAATCCAGCAAATTAAAATTGAGTATCTGTTCGCTTCCTCACTGCATCTGCTCTGTCAGTTGTCACATCCTTCACCTTCTGAAGAAATGTACAAGTTTCACAGCTCTTCTTCTGTTGCACAACATTTCCATAACATATATAGCCTGTAGTGTGGCGTGACTGAAAACAGTTTCCTGTGGGCAGCCGTTGGTTTATTGTAGGTAGTGCTAGATTTGTTGATACAGGACATAAACAATGTGCTGCATTTAACCTAACACCTGAAATTGTCAGATTTTAGGAGTAGTCACTGAGAAATTTGCTTTTGACAAAACTTTTTTTTTTATCAAGCAAGAATTTAAACTGCTGAAGGATGGGCTGCGGGTATGCTCACAACTTCCTTGTTGATGCTTTTTCAGTGAAACAAATCTATGCATTGCTTGTTTTCCAGTTGATGCTCTAAATGTGACTTTAATTGACCAAAGTTCAGTGGGCTACAGAAGTTATGCAGCTCCTATGCAGTGTTTCATACAGGTCATGGTAGAATTCCTTTTAGGTTTCCACATTATTTACTGTAAGAAATGAAGACTGTAGCGTGACAAGCTGGTGTTTCACTTCAGATATGCCTAATTTATTGCGCAACCAGTGACTGATTATTGATATTGTGCATCTGTGAGTTGATTTTCCAGATGGGTTAGATTTGCGTATCGTTACCCAAACTAGTGTTTTTAGGATTGTATAAAATATCATGGGAAAAGAGGATTTCTGTTCCATTTATGCTGTTTGACAAAGACTGTATCAGTGATTTCTCATTTAATTATGTTCAAGACTGGGAGAAATGCTCCTTTTTTTTAAAATGGGTTGTGTATAATTATAACACAAAGAAACTGTAGTTCAAGTGGTACACTTGCATGAGAAAATCACCCCTAAGAGAGTAATAATAATGCATGCTTTGTAATGAGGGTGTATTTTGTCAGCAGATGGTGTTTGTGGTGGTCACTTTCTGCGTAGCTCAGCATTACTTAATGTGACAGGACTCTGAGGAGGGGTATTACCTTGAAATTTTGCTGATGTGAAAATGTGCTTTGAAAATTATGTTTTATTCAAGAGATGGTGACAAACCTCACTAATCAACAATAAAGAGTATTTTCACAGAATGATTATTCGTAAAGTTCCTTACGGAGCAAAAAATGGTGTGTGACTTTTCCTTTTGGGAACTTCAGAGAGAAATAAAAGCTGAGAGGTCAGTGGTTTTTGTGTTAAAAAGGTGACACACATTCAAAAATGAGCTTGGATTTAAAGTGAACCCACTCAAACAACTCAAGTCACATTTCTGAGGCTGGCTTTGGGGCAGATGCCTGTGGTTGCCAAGATCAGTCTATGTATGAGTCAGCACGGTTAAATGAATGCTGAAGTGCAGTCAGTACCAACTCCTCGTCATCACTCGTACTAATAACATGTGTCTGGCACCTGCACTCAAGTCTAATTTCCCCACATGCTGTTGACTTAGCTCTTATCTTACCTGCCTGATCTCGACACAATCTACCCAAACCCAGACTTCTTAACATTTTGAAACTGCTGGGGGAAAACTGTATGTAGCTGAGATCACTGTGCTCCGCATTTGACAATATGAAACAGGCTTTCTGTGGTACCGCAGAGACGGTGCCGTGTTCCTATAGACTGCTTTGCATACCTGGGTCTGCTGTGGAGCAGGTGTCTGGGGGAATTATTTTCACCTACACATCCTGCTGACAGACTTCCCAAAGTCAATTGTGAAACAGTTGTAATAATAATATACACAGTGCAAAAGAAGTGAAACCTCCAAAAATGAGTGCATTTAAACACCAGCGGCGGTGCGCTACATGATACATTCTGCTTGATTTCAAAAGAGAAAAATCTTTTTTGCAATTTTGCTTCCTGCTGCGGCCTTCGTAACCTGCTTGTTTCTGCTCACCTATCGGTTATTTTATTGCATCGATAAGGTGAGCATGCATTGCAGGGATTTCAGTTTAGTATTTGAAGTTTGTGTGAACAGAATTCTCTCCTCAGTCAGCCCGATAGCTCGTGACTCAGTCATAGTATTTGTTTGATGCTTTCGGTATCGCAAACATTTACCAAAACGTCCATTAACAATCTATTTCTGATTTGTCTTCATGAAGAAATGTGCCCACTTTTTATTTTAGTATTAGTTTTTCATTTTGATGAAGTAATTTTAACCCCTTGTTGCCTCACAAGCCACCTTTGCTCCAAACTTACCTTAATTCAGCATCTACTTATAAGGGAAAACACAAGTGGATTTTGTTTATATATATCCCTGGATCCATGGAAAGATCTCAGACATCTCAGTCCAGAAGAGCGCAGTGCTAGGAACAGCTAAGATGGTGCGCAGGACCCTCAAGCTTCCAGGCCTCTGGTAGAGGACCTGAGCTTGGGTGAAGACTGAAACAGAACCTTCATAACTGTGGTGACAAAATTACAACACTGTCATAACAAAAGTTTGGTTTCTGATTTGTTTATCAGATCTCCGTAGACAGATTAATAGCTGCACGCTTGTTTGTAAAGCCACATGATTTAGAGATGAGACGTATTTTGATGCTGTTACGCTATTGGGAGAGTGGATTTATAGTTTGATACGCCTACAGAAAAAAAGCTTTTGCCCTTTAGCTCAGGTTGCTGATGTAAACACAAAGCAGAAGTGAAGCAGTCTGACAGCAAGCTTTTCTTTCTCTCCCTTAGGTCTCTGTAGTCTGTCAGAAAAGTCTGGTCCACCAACCTTCTCTGCTCAAAGTCTGGTCCTTCTTCACTGACTAGGACTCTGCTCCTACTCCTGGAGAAACCACGGAGAGCTTCTGAAGAGCGCATCGTAACCCCCCTTCAGACACTGAGAGAACTTTAGCTGCTCTGCCAGAAGATTGGGCGTCTAGCTGCCTTGAAGAAAAGGTCTAACTGCAGATCCCCACACAGGTCCCCAACTAGCGCTTATTCAGTGGGGAAGGAGGGGAAGGACAGCTGCCTAACACTGTGCCGCTTTCCCCGGAAATGAAGCTGCAGGCCGTCATGGAGAACCTGCACAGGCAGCAGAGGGCCAAGCTGCTGATGGAGCAGCAGCTACAGCAGCAGCAAGCTGCCTCCCAACAAACTCAAGTGCGTGCGGGTGACGACCCGATAGGCAGCCCGGCCCCCGAGGCTGAGCAGGCCCAGATGGCGGCGCTGGCTGCCATGCGTGCTGTTGCTGCTGGTCTGAAGAGGGTGTCGGACAGCCCCATGTCAGAAAACAGCAGCGGCGGGGAGGAGGAGCCCGAAGATGACAACGATGAAGGAGAGGAACAGTACAAAGAAATGATGGGTTCTGATGAAGAAGAGCAGATGTAAGTATGAGGCCTCCTCTTGTTGCTCAAGATGGTTTTAAATTAATTTTCAAGTTTTATGAATAACGTTTCAATGCCCCAATGCAGCAAACGGAAATGGGACGAAGAAGACTTTGAAGGTGAAATGGAGGAAGACTTTGATGAGGACATGGCGGAGGAAGGTCTTCCAACGGGTCATGATGCCGTGGCCCCAGGGAAGGGTATCCTGCTGCTGCCTCACCGCCAGCTACACCCCCATGCCCAGCTTTTGAAGGTCCGCCCCAGCATGGAGCAGGAGGCACGTTCAGTCGTCATGCCTCCCCATGCAGCACACAGCCACCTGGGCGGGCAGGACCATGGAGAATGGACGTACGAGGAGCAGTTTAGACAGGTAGGACCCCTTTATGCACTTTCCTACTTTTTATCATTTACATTTCTAACAAATTGATATCAAATCAATAAAAATATGCAAAGTAGTAGGAAAGCTAGAATGTTAGTGAAGTAGAATTGTGCAGATATTTAAATAGTTGATAGAAAATTACTGTTGCAAACAGCTGGATTTTCTCACTCTTCACACCAAAACAGAAGTTTCTTAACACCAAATAGTGCAATTTGACTAGGGTGGGAAATTAACACCAGCCAGCAACCAAATGCTGTCAGTTTTGGTGCAACAAAACTGACAGCATTTGGCACCTGACATTCTGCTGGAGTCCACGTGTTGAAGGTGTTGACTTAACGGCGGCGCTTTCCCCCTCAAAGATCAGCTCAGTTTCTGCCGTCAGACCTGACATTAGATAAAAACTGCAGGCTGTCTGTCAGAATAACAAGTTTCTCGGTTTAAAGTTAGACTGGCGGCTAAAAAAAGAGAGTCTAGATGAGGCGGGGAAGGGATGCATTTTAACAGATTTGACCACATTGGGGTTTACTGTAAACATACCAGTGGGCTGGATATTGTGAGGGAGGTCCCCCCAGAGAAAACTGTGGCTAAAAAGTGACTAAAAATACCACAAGGGAAAAATAAAAACTACTCAAAAAAATTCTTTGGAGTAAATATTTGTCTGTCATTCAATAATGTTTCACTTTGATCTGTATCGTTGAGTGCTGTATTTTTCTTTTATTCTGAAGAAGCCTGATATTTGAACTCTGGGAAAACTAACCTGTTTTTGTGTGTCTTGCATATACGGAGTCACCGTCTCATGTGGTGGCTTTTACATAATGAAAACCACGACAGAAATGCAAACATAATCTACGCCTGCTGAAAAAATTCAAACCTTAAATCATGTTCAGCAAGATGTGAAACAGTAAGGCTTATCTTTTGGCACAGCACGGATTACCGATCTCTTTTAAGAGAACTGGTTGGGGAATCGTTGAAAAGGGCCTCTATAGATTTCAAATTGCCATTGCCACATTGTGCTCTAAATCCATGTTCTCTTTTATTAAGCTAACTTTAGATTTCCTGTAATTTAAGGACCATTTCTTGTAATTACAGAGTGTATGGAACTCTGAAAACCTATACTCTTCTTTAAATATCCCATCCCTCTTAGGCTTTATGTATTGAATTGATACTTACAGTCAGTTTTCATGTCAGCTATGAACTAAGGGCCATTTTATTGCACCACACCATTGCATTTAATGCAGCTGATAATTGCATAATCTAAACAAGAAGTGTTTTTGCTGTTGAAACCATTTAACCTTGTCTGCTGCTAGTTAAAGTGTTTAAAAACCATGTCAGTAACAACAGCGCTAAGGAAAAAGCAAAAGCAACACTTCAAGGATTTGAAAATATGGAACAAAGCCATGAGGAAGCTTTAGTCTGCACTTCTGTGCACGTCGCTGCCATCAACATTTAATATGCTGATGATTTGAATTATGTAGAATCCAGGATTTTAGACTGGGATATTATTCACCTTCAAAGGACCAATTTAGCTTTTGCGTGATTATAGCAATTACCTGTAATTGCACTATTTTCCTCTCAGGATGAAGACCGTCTGTCCACTCATAATTCTAATGTTTAAAAAATAGATTTCTACTTTACTTTTTGTTGCGTGAATTCTATGTGTTACTTCTCCTTTTTTGTCTGAGTGTGGTTTGTCATGTGAAAGAAATAACTGAATCTATGTGCTATAGATTTAGTGCAGTTTTCTGGGTATTTTTGTTTGCTTGATTACAGGTTTTTAAGCAGCCAGATGATATAAGTGCCTAGTAGTTGCAGTATTTGAGGTCATCTGATATACATTTTACTTATAACAAAAAAACATGTCTCATCCCCACTCAATCTTTATTATCACTTCTGATAAGAAGGCAGAAACATTAGACTTGGGTTAACCAAAATAAAACTCATTTTTACATGTGAAACTAGATAAATGCTGAGCCCAAAAGTCCATTTTTATCAGAGTGTCATTTATCATGAAAAGTCTGAGTATAGACTGCATTTTCATCTTATCATGCAAAGTTCACAAGTCTCTCCTGTTAGCCGTAGGCTCATGAAAGACCCTACCACAAGAGAGAAGAGAAGAGACTCTGTGTTTATTTTAGTGAAGTCAGTTAACTGTTTGTAACGTTCAGTTGGTGTATTTGTTTTACAGACATTTCAGCCGTTAAGTTTTGTAGGACTTTTTTTTTTTTAAAAGGGGTTTTATGTAAAACTAACTTTTGCCATTAATGTAACACTCTACATGATTTGTAACTCGGCCTTTTGGTTTTAATAGGTGTGTTGTTTTAAAGTTGCTGGTTAATTAACACACCAATTCTTATTTTTCCATTTTATTGGCCTGAATGATATTTCGTCATTTTCTTCACAAATCTTTCTGTTCTGTCCTCCCTTGGCTTTTTTTTTTTTTTTTTAAAGTAGAATTTTGCTATTAAGCTTGAATCCCAAGTAAATGAATTAACTAGAATTTTCTCTGGTACACTTTGAGTAACCATGCTTCCTATTTACCACTATGGGAGAATCTAGTTGAGTTTTGGCTGAGCTGAGGTCCCAAACGTACTAAAACAAAAACTTCTCAGCAAACTTTTTCAGATCAGCCTCTCAGCCTGGACTTGTCTGAACGTTGCCTGAAGCAGCTGTCAAAAAAGCTGCATTCATTGTTTAAAGGGAGGACTGTTTGCTAACAGGTCATGCCGTTGTTGGGGACTCTCACCTTTCAATGTTTATTTTTTAATTTTTGTTGTCATATGCATCCAGGAAGAAACTCTAACAGTTTGCCCTTATGTCTAAATTTAACCAGAACTCCATAACCAACAACCGCATGAGATCTTCATATGATTTGATACTCAAGGCTTTGGAGTGCGGAGTGGGGAGGAAAGGGTTAAGACGGTACCGTTTATTTTGGGCAGGTGGGTGTAGACTGTTGGAATGTGCCTGATGGAAGGTGATAATTTGGCCACTAAGAACCTCAGCAGAAACTTTGCGTGCCTCTATCAGTTCTGAACAGGGGGCACTCGTCCAAACAGACAACTGTCCTTTCCTTTCCTTTTTTCTTTTTTTAAAGTTGTCCATTTAATATCCGTTTTGGGCCATTGCTGCTTTCAATTTTCAAAGGGAAACCAATGAAGTATTTTATTATGTTAAAAAAAAAAAAACTACATCATAAAATCCAAAGAATTAATCAACCAGATTGACAGGTTTAGGGTATTTAGAGTGTAAATGAAGAAAGAAAGTTTTTTTCTTCAGGTTTGCCCCGGGCCGTTCATGGTTAAGATAAGCAGCAGAGCCCAACCTGCATTCCTCCCCACTTTAGGCTGAAGGGTCAGACTAAACCGAGCCAAGAGGTGAGGGCTGCTCAATTGTCTGATTACATTGTGGGTTTAAGAGAATTAATCCAAATATCCAAGGCTCTTTGCTAAGGTTGTCATATCTTGCTGCAGCAGGGAGCAGCTGAATGAAATAAAGGCTAGGGTTTATAAAGATGTCAAAATGATGCCAGCGCTGTTGGACTGTTTTTTAAATGAAAATGATTTGTGCGTTTTGTTTTCTTATACCAGTGCCACTTCAAACCATTAGTCCTGTCAACTCTAAAAGAACCCTATACAGTAATTCTTTCAATAATTCTACTATTATAGTTTTATATATTGAATATTAAACAATTAAAATAAAGCTGATTGGTGAAGAAGTCCAGTATTACAGAGCTTTGCAGGGTTACATGTCTTAAGAAGTAGGTTTTAGCGCTCTCATTTATTTTTAATGTTGAAGTCAAAACAGGAGAATTTTCTAGTAGTTTAAATGTGAAACTGCACTGTAGAAGTGGCTCCAGAGTGCATTTTTACAAATGAAAAAAAGAAATTGACTACGTATACACCGGGCATGTGATACGCATTCAGCGCGATACTAACGCAATGAACTCACAGTTGGAAGAGGCTTGATGCGAAATGTTGAAACGGCTCGCAAAGCTCCGGGCTGTTTCTTTCATTCCAATACATGAAAGACTTGATGTAAAAAAACAAACATTTATTTGATCAATTTTAAGATGATTGGCACTTCAGTGTTTTAAAAAGGACGCTATTCATGCGTCACTACCAAATCCGATTCCCGATATATTCCAAGTTCAACTGGTTTAACTTTGAACGTGCATTCAGTGGTAGCGCGTTTTGTACGTACAGCCCGAAAACTGACTTAAAAACTTGCGTAGCGAAGTGCAATGCAAACATTTTTAACTCAGAAGCCTGAAACGCACATAAATGGGCATCTACATAGGCTTTTCTTTGAAGGTGGTTGCTTGAACACATGTTGCAGAGGGCGGTGTGAACGTAGCAAAACACTTTAGCTTTAGGTGTTAATTAAGGTGAAACGGTTTAATTTCTTGTCTTAATAATTAGATAAAGAAATATCATCCCCAAAGGAAGGACTATAATTTATGCATTTATAAACTAAAAAAGTTTAGAATAATATTTTATATTTAAATTTTTAAAGTTGAACTAAGAACAAGAATATTTTCTAGTGAAAGACATAAAGATTGGTAAAAAAAAAAAATAAATAAAATGAAATTAATAATAGCTAAATAAATAAAAAGTAATAATAAACAAACAAATAGGAGATTTCTGCAAGGGAACTATGAAATACAAAAATAAATTCAAAACAAATACCACAATTGATATGCCTAGACAATTAACACTGTGTAAAGTTTTTACATACAATACAACTTGTAAAAAAACAAATAAAAAGCCTTCCAAGAAAATGTTGAAACCTTAAAAATTAAATTTAAAAGTTTATGTTGTGAAAGTTTAAAAGAAAAAGGTCATTTATAGATGTATCATATATCAAATTGTGCAGCATAGGGGAGGAGGTGTGACGGTTAACAAAGAACTCTTCTGGATATCTAATGTCAAATGTGAAGGCATTTGCCATGAACCCCTGACACAGGACTCAAGCACAGCAGCAAACCCACCAAAGAATCTGAAGAAGAAAGCGGTCAAAGGGGTGCAAGGTTCCAGTCAAAGTCCAGATCTCAACCTGACCCAAACGCTGCAGCTGGACCTTTAAAAAGCCAAGAAGGTTGGCCGTGAACTCCAGTAGCGTTGGTTTAAAAAAGGGCGGGTCAGAATGTCTCTGCAATGAAGTCAGTAGCTGTTAATGACAGACAAACATCCCCCAGGTTTAAATTGTTAGGTTTATTCTACGAGATGTCAACCATCTTCATAGTTTACAAAGCTTCTCCACTTTAACCTAGTTTTTGTTGAATGGACAAGAGACGAGTGTGTTGTTCCTGCTTTTTTTCCAACCAACATGGGGATGTTCAGTTACAAACTAGTCTTAACATAGTGTCGTCTCCGGTGGTTTAAAAGCGACCAAATTCCTCGCTCCTTTTGTAAACAGCATCTTCTCCAGGTCAGAAAGTGTCCAGAGGCCATGGCGAGCCTTTGAAGTCACCTCTTCTGTGTCTCTGTCTGCTTTAAACACAAGCAGCTGGACAGATGGAGCCCAGATGGACAGTAAAGTAGGGATGTCTTTAAAAATTCATGGCTCTCTCCACGGTCAGTTCAAATGTGTGTTTGGGGGGGGGGGGCTGACATTAAACATTAAATTGCCCATGCACACACACGCACACACACACACACACACACATATCAAGGGCCGGGGGGAGGGGCTGTTAGTGACTACAGGAAGTGAAGGGCAGAATAAGATCCAATTGGGAGCGACACTTATTGTGATTGCTCATCAGATTTCTGCTGATGCAGCTTTGTGATAAGTGCTTGTTAAGTTTATATTCCACTGTTGAAAACCCTTTTGATCCATACTGTGCCGGTCAGAAATGGATTCTTTTCTTTTATGACATGAATGGGCCATCCTCAGTGTGCTGCAGGATATGTTTGCTTTGCTTTTATCTTCAAAACATAATTAGCTAATGTTTAAATCATATACAGTATTTGTTGTAAATGTTTTGGGCTAAACAATATAATTTAGTTTTTCTGGGTCTCTCTTTATCTAAAGCCCAACTTCGATCATTTCATCTATTTTAAAGTGTTCCCAGTTTAATTATTATTATGTGTTTTTTTGGCAGATTTTGGGAATTGAGCTGAGCATGGAGCTTGAGCCCTGCCGATTGCAACTTTTACAACTCAGCTAAAAGCTTTTTCCAATGTGGTTTTTTTTCTTAATCTGCTCCTGATTTACAATAATTTGAATAGAGAAATACTCAGAAATCCAAATTTAATGTTAATTTTCTTTTAATATGTCCTCCATCATCAAGAAAATGCCACAAGGCCAAGTTAAAAAACCAAAAACAGGATTTTCATTGGTGTTAGTCTTTGATAAGAGGAACACTTTTAACAGTTTTGGAATTTTTTTTCTTTAATAACTTCAAATCATTAAAGTAACAGAATCATGAAACCTTGTCTGGAACTGCCAGTACCAGGCATTTCACATCTTTAGAGAATGAAGTAATTATAATAAGGAGACTTTGTTCTGTGCAATAGGTCGTAATTAAAATGTCCTACAAGCAGAAGGAATCATCACTAGATTATGGATTGAGCTTTAGTCATGAAAACAAAAAGCCAAAGGTTGCTTGTTAAGACCTTTGAAAGTCTTGTTGCTAAGGGGGAAAAGGAACAGTTCAGAAGAGGAAATGGTAGGTGTGACTGAGGAAACAGGAAAAAGTCCATCTGCTGGCTTTTGGCTTTGAGTCGCTGCCAAGTAGAGCACCAGCAGCAAATGAGTGTTTTGACTGGGAAGCATCATGCAGCATTTCAAGCAGATCTCGCTCCCACTATGCCACATGAAGCTGATGTCAGAAACTATACTGTCACAGCCTTTCTGGAAATTGGCAAAAGCTCTTTGTTTTGTTAGAGGGAAGTGCTGCCGCTGGAATGTAAGACTGAATTCACCTACATCTTAACAGAATAATCTCTGTTTTAAGTTTTTAGTAACTTGTGGGGCTTACGTCCTGAATTGAAATCAAATAATTAGGATATCTCCAACAAACTCCTACTGGTTTTGAAGTTGTGGGTATAGAAAGTAAATAAATTATTATTTTAGGATGAAGAGATTTGCAAATGCTTTGTCTTGCTTATAGACTCTAGTACCATCATTGTTAAATAATGTTTTAATCTTTCCTTTTATTATCTCTTTGGCATGAAAGTACAGGGGTACTGCTTTTTTTTGCCCCATTTTGTGAGGGACAATGGGAGAAAAAAGATGCACATAAAATGGTTAGAGCTGTCAATAAATAAACCCTTAGCAGACATCTCTTCATACAAAGACCCAGTGGTGAGCATTCACTCAAACAAAAGCAAAGCGTTTTGCCTTCATATTCCCCTGAAAAGGTAGCAGAGACTGAAAGCCTTCATTCCTGTAGGAATCAATTAAGAAACAGGTCAGACATAGATAACGCTACATAGCTGCACATTTTCAAGGTCTGAGACGGTCTTTCTCCCTGCGTGAAGTAAAGTCAGGCTGAAAAGCAAAGAATACATGTTTTGAAATGTATTTGTGAAGTCAATAACTTAATGGAACTTAAAACAGAGCAGTCTTCCTGCATCATAAAAGGCTCCTTAAGTGCTCTGATCCATACTTGGGGCTGGTGACAAAACCGTAGCTATCTTGTCATGTCATATTGATAGTAGTTGACCTTTTACTGATATGGTTTAATGGAAGGAAGTGTGGGTACGCAGGTTTTCTCAACACTAAAACTACAGTTATTTGATTACCATTTACCAGATTGAGAAACGAGAAAAGTTTTCCCTCTAGACATGCGTCATAACAAGAAAGGTGTGGACGCCAAAAGATTCATTCCAAGTTGCTTTACCTATTTCTACATCTTTGTGTTTCAAGCATTCTTGCTGCAGGGGGAACTGAGCTGTGCTTGATTTCATTAATCACTTTACATGAGAAGCTGTAACGAGACTACAATGCAGTAAATAAGATCTGCCTTGTTTGAAGGAGTTGTAAGCACTCTGAGTATTGTTAGTCAAACTGGCTTCGATATCATCATTGGAAATAAAAGGTGTTATTGTTTTTTAATTTTTAAGAAAGGGTTTGGTACAAGAAAAACTAAAGATTGCTTTGGTGTCACCAGGGTGTATATGGGTGAAGTCATTTTGACCATGTCGTTCTCCAACTAGCCCCATGGACACCTATCTCGTCTCAGTGAGTGTAGGTGGGGCAGATATGATCTTAGAGTCAGCGTTAACCATTAAACCCGTTGCCCTTTTCATTCATCATTCTCCGGGGGGGGGGGGGTTCTCCCCTAACTGTAAGGCGATCCACGCTGTGGAACAGCAGTGTAATACCCGGTTTTAGCCGTCTTAAGCAACATCCACACATCAAAAGGTGTATCAAAAGGATTTAGCAAACATTCTTCTGAATCTCTTGCTCCTCTGCTATCTCATTCTCCATCTGTTTGCATTCGAACAAATGTTATCATGGCATCAGCTCTGGCGCAGAATAAATATTTTCACGCAGACTCTCATTAGAAAATTATCCGGGTTAGAAGTTGTTCTGCGCATTGTTTTTTAGAAGAAGGCCGCTTCAACGAAATGGACAATAGAGAAGCTTTATTGTGAAATAACGCTGAAAATCTCTTCCATCAAATAACTGATAGTGTGTGTGTGGTGATATGCATGACTTGCTACACCCACTTACCCTCCCTCTCCGTCTATTCAGCTTTGCCCCACCCGCTTTAAGCATTCATCATAATGATACTACTTAATAGCAGAGTAGTTAGAACACAGATCACAGATGAGGGCCCTGGGAAAACTTGCTGGTTTTTCTGACTTTTAGCCAAAGCCCCCAAGCAGTGACAGCTGTACCGATAGTAGCAGCACGGAGGATTGTTAGTGCTGTCAGTGGAATGCACTTATTCTGGTTTATTGCTTTCTTTTTATTTTCACCTTTTTCATCCTATATCTACATCATTCTGTATATTCTCACTACATTATAAGAAAGTATATTGTTTTTATTCGGGTCACTTTTAATGCAAAAACAAAAGCAGTCAGACTGAGTTAAACGTTTCCCCACCCTAAATCAAATATTGTATTATCAATCTTAAATAAATGGTAGCCGCTAAACACTTTGTGTTTTGTGCCACCGCTGGCACATTTAAATGTCGTTTTATATAGTAGTTATGCAAACTGCCGTTGTTTGATTCTCTCTTTCTTTCTTATCTCCTTTTCTGTCATTTCTGCTGCGAATATGGTGGCCTCAGATAAAGCGACATCAGTTACGGCCGGTCTCAGAGGCGCTGTTTGCGTCCACAAAGCTGTTGACTCCTCATCCTCAATCAATGAAGCTGAATTCACGAGGTCAGCCAGTGAGTTAGGATTATGATGTGTTTGATCCTCTCTGTCAATAAAGCAATGTTCAGAGCCTCAGCAGTGCCCCCGCTCAGTTGTTGGCGTTAATTGTGTGCCTGGGGGGGTAGTAGGGGGAGCAGGGCCGGGAGCAGAGAGGACAAAGATGGATTCATTAAAGATATCACTTTATAGAGAGATGTCAGCTTAGCCTGTGTCACACTGCTGTCACCTGACTGCAGTTACTTATTTTATAGTTTAAGATTATTATCACACTATAGAAAAGGAAATAAGATCATTTCCACTTGCCCTGACAAACAACGAATTATTAAACTTATAAATGTATTTATTTTCTTATGATTTGATGATTCAAAAAGGCAAAAAAGTCAACAAAGTTTTTTCTGTTTGATTTTGGTTACTTCCATATTTCATCAAAAAAATATTTTGAAGTTTTTTCCTTCTAATTTTTCATTTTTGTACTTTACCTTGAGTATAAATAAATTTCTTTTGTTTCATTTTTTTTTATTTCATTTTGATTTCTGGAAATTTATTTTCTTTTCAGAAATGTTTAATTTTTAATTTGTGTGTTTTTGGCATTGTGTTAAGAGTTCTGTTTTTAGTTTTGATTACTAGTGTGATTTTGTGTGTGTGTGTGGTTTTTTTTAGGGTGTATTCAGACTGAACATATTTGGTCCGCCAAAAGTGAACTAGAATTTGTTTCCCCCAATTATCCGGAACAAATATTAAGTCTGAATACCTCCAAGCGGACCCATTTTTTGAGGTGGTTTCGGTTCGTTTCCTAGCACACTGAGCATCGGTTCGCTTTGAGATTTCAACAACTGGACCAAAACGGCCACCAGTTGGTGGTCACGTGATGTAAACCAAGTAGGAATGTAGCAACAGATGAGCCACTGAGAAATATGAAGCAACGATTGTGGTGTTTGTTAAAGACGAAAAAAAAAGTCCTACTGTTAACTTGTTAGAACGTTTATAAGACAACTGAAAAAAGCCTCATACATGCTATTCTACGTCTCGTTACGCAGCACGTACTGCTGTGACGTTATCCTAAGAGCTACCGTGTACATCTTTCACAGAATTCTCTTTATAATAGTGCTATAACACCACAACAATGAGACACATGGATGAATGCAGGCTCATCAAAACAATTTTAACATGATACAAATTACTTCACACTGTTTTCCCGACAAATCAATATATCATAAACACTTATCAGCGTACCTTCTTAGACGTTTTCTTGCCCGTCACTGCCCTACAGCACGCCTCGACTGTACCAAAACAGCCATAAAAAGTGTTGAGCCTGACGTTTGAAACAGGCGTTTAAAATTGGTCAGCAAAATATAAAGTTTGAATTACAAGGACTCCAAAGCGCAGGAGTTCCATAATTTCCGTCTCTAGTTGCTTTGCCCCGCCCTCATAATTCCTGAACAATGAGTGAAGAGATTTTTTTAAGCTTTGTTTGCAAGCTTTGATGCGAAAGGGCGCTTGATGGCAGTCTGAATAGACCAAATGCAAGGTTCAGGACTCGATCGGGGACAATTCAAGCAGACCCAGTTTTGACCAAATGGTTTCCCCAGTCTGAATACACCCTTAATTTTCATTGTGATCTTTACTTTTTTTTTTTTTTCGCACCGAGTGATTTGCTGGAGTGATTTGCAATTCAGGGCAACCATAAGTTTGATTTCTTCTCGAATTGTTGGGGACAACATTGCAATCAAAACATTCTTTTTTTGTCTCTTTTTAAATTTTGAAGGTGGGGCTGGTTGTCAGTAATGATTGAACACATTTTATCATTTGGGTCAAGCTTGTTTTATTTTTGCTGTTTTGCCTCCTTTTCTTTGAAGTCTGTGAGCTTCCATTATTGAACAGTAAAACGCCCAAAAGCAAAAAAAAACTACAACTATGTTCTCTGCAGTCATAACTTATGAATTAGGCCTGATTGCTGCAGTTTGTGACGACTTTAAAGGACGGGGGAAACAATGCTTTTCAATTTTTCTGCTGTCTTTGATCATTGCAATGAAAGAAAAAACACTTTTATAGCATTGCAATAAAACTCAAGTGGAGCTTTGCACATGAGGCCCCTGATGGAAAATGTCTTCTCCGTACACAAGAATTGGTTTTGTGTGTGTGTTGAGACCACACTTATTGTGTCTTAGATGTTAGTTGCTGTCTCTGCTGGGTTGGAAACTGTTGCAATAACTAGTATTTTCCTGTTCACCACCCATCATGTCATTCTGTGCAAAACACCCGTTGGGTTTAGTGGATAGTTAAATTTGTTGGTGGACCACTGTGGTGTGAAACTGAAAGTTTCCATGCAGGAACGCTTTTACTTTCATTGTGAGAATTGGATGCAAAGTGATCCCGTTCGGCTGTTTGTGTTTGCTTTGTACATTAATGACAGTTGTAAAGGGGATTTGGCCTTGAACAATGGCGTGGTTGAAAATAGCTGATCATGTGTTCATGTACCACCCCCAGACCCTTAATTTCCCCCCAGAGCATGAAGCATACTTTTTAGTTAATTTCTTTGTTTTTGTGCTGACAAATTAGCATGATCAGCCCCGTCACTGCTCCTCATGAGCTCAGCGGAGTTGATTTGTTATGGCCCTGTTTAAGGAGGTAGTAGCAAATGTTTTGCCTCCACTCAGGTAAGGCATTGTGGAGAAAAAAACAAGTTCACACTAATCTCTTTCATGAGAAAAATCAACTGAAGGTCTCGGATTAATACAATGTTGTGAAACTAACCCTTTAGCACTGAGGGAAAAGGGACTTGTGTAAACCTGACTTCCTTTGTCTGCATGCACATGCACATCATAAACAATTGCAATAAATGTAGTGATATGTGATATAGTGCACACACCCTGCAGTTTTAACCCTGCACTTATAGAAGTAGTATTTACCCATTTATATTCACAGTTCTGCTGTGACGTTTTGAAAAGATCTCTACCGTTTGATTTAATCTCAACGGTCTGCATTGCTTCAGATTCAGAAAGAAACCTACCACTAGGCTTTAAGAGACTTTGTAGTAAAATTAAAATTTTGTCCAGAGCCACAGACTTTCCCCAGACTATACATCACGCAGATATAAAACTGCAAAGCATGACTTGTTAACAGACGGGAAAACAGATCTGGGTTGTGCTGTTGTGTCCAAGGTGTGCTCTAAGCTTGTGTGTGGGCTCCCCTTTAGCCTAAGGTGATGGGTGGTAGTGAAGGGGGACAGATGAGATAAACAACACTTTTTCTTGGTTTGAGTTTTTAGCCTGCAAAGGCTGTAATGGGTTACGTGACATTAGTGCAAAAGCACCACTGACTTCCATTTGCATTAATGGTTGACTGACCCTCCCCCCATACACACTCGCACACATACATTGTTACCTACCATCCCCACCGCTGCCTTTGAGGCTGCAAAGGCTGCTCTTTGGTTACTGATTATTTGCAGTATAAGGCCTGTTTATAATTTATCTGCAGACAGTCAGTCGTTGACCTACATAAAGACCCAGGCTAGGAAACAATCAAACTATGGTCAAACATTCATTCATTCATTTTCTAAACCCGTTTTTGTCCATTTTGGGGTCACGGGGTTGCCGGAGCCACTTGTGGGCGAAGGCAGGGTACACCCTGGACAGGTCGCCAGTCTGATGCATGGCCACATATCACACACCCATACACACTCACATTCACAACCAGGGACAACTTACATTAACCAATTAACCTATGAATTTGTTAATTAATATGTGGTTAATACAATCGGTTGATAAAACCAGCTTATTTTAGAAGTTACTTTTATAAGTATTCATTGTGTGTGCGGTCAGGGGTCATATGTGTTTACAGAGGGGAGTGGGAAGGGTGAAGGGTGGGTTGGGTTTTTTATTGTAATATTGTGTGTGTGTTTTGTTTTAAATGTTAATGCGCTTCAATTTGCGCAAGGCCCGAGACGCACTTTTTTTATCAATAAAGTTTGATTTATTGTGATGAAGTATGTTTTTGGACGGTGAGAGGAAGCCGGAGTCCCCGTAAAAAAACAATAAATATTTATTAATGGGAAGTAGGGAGCTTTTGATTCTTATTACGTTGCATTGGGCCACCTTTAAATGTAATTTCAACTAAACTTTGATAAAGATTGTAACCTTACCACTGCAATTCTTTTTTTTCTTGAAAACTAGGGTAGTAGAATCCATAAGATGTCGTCCCACCCCCCGTATGTGATTCAGTCAAAGGGTGTAAACCTTGCAGCACCAGTTGTCCCAGTTTTTTTTGTGGTTTATCTAGTTTCTTATTGTTTATCTGACTTGCTGGGCTTTAATGCACAAGGGGCCCTCATCCCAGCACACATACTATAGGCATGAAAAACCTATGGGACCACACCCACGTCAGCCTGATAAGTCTGTGTGTATGATGGTGGGTGGTAGTTGTGGCGACAGGGGAGTTGTAATGTACACAAGGATTATATAAATGGACAAGCTGAATTAGAGCGAAGCTATTGGAACTTGAAAGGTGAACTAAAACAGATAGCAAAAAAAAGAGTGACAAAAGAGAAAGAATGTGCATTTGTGCATATGGTGTGGCAGTTGTTTTGCCAGTTCAACCACATTGTGACTGGTGGCTTTTAGTAAATTAAGGGTTTCTCTCAACAACAGTTTCTCAAAACAAATTCTTTTAACCTCACAGCCATATTCAACTGTTCTCCTTTATGATATATGTCTATCAACAGCTTCTCTCCGAGGTTGGCGTATTTAAAATTGTATTTTGCTTGAAGAGTGACTAGTGCAGCTGCCAAACACATCCCAGTTTAGTGCTTTCTACATTTACATAGTCTGCTTGATTTATATTCCTAATATTACTTCCTTTTACCTGCTGTAGACGGGACTTTAGCTACTAAAAAAGTTAAGATATAAAAAAAAGAAGCATCACATCCAACTTGCTGCTGTGTTTTGACATTTTTCCATGAATAAATAAATAATTTTCTTCATTTAAAAACAAAAAAAGCTTTCAAAGTGACACGTCTGAAACGTGACACCTGACGAAAACAGGAGGAACAACTGGAAGGATTTTGGATTATCATCGCATGTTAATTGATACAAAGCAGAAGCCTCAAAGCAGGCTTGTTAATGCCAAACGAGACTTGACACTCGATATGCCCGAGTGGGTCAAATGCAGACCGTGTAACTATGTGTGCAGTGAGTTCACACTTCACTTTACACAGATAAGTGACACTACAACATGGTTCCTTTGACTCACAGAGACAAGTTCCTTAGTGAATAACACGTCTTCACGAAAAGCTTGTCTTTTCCTCTCCCCTTTTATCTAATGGTCAATGTGACACAAAAAGACATTCGTCATTTCAAGAGTGTTGCTTTGTCTCTGTCTGATGTGGACTAGTGGGAGTGGAATCGTGGCGCTCCCACCAAACCACTAGGCAAATATTTATTGGTGTGATTAGGACTGAGAGACTGAAAGAGGGATCGGGAGCAAATAAAGCAACATTGGGGGATGGGAGTCAAGGAGGGGGTAATTTCTAAGATTTATGGTGCGGCACTTCACAAAATGCATGCATCCTGTAATTAAAACTCCCCCTTTTCCTCCAGCAGGCCTGTACATTAGCTGTTATCCCCCCACCGCAACATCTACCTAAACACTCTTTGGTCCCACAGCCCCCACCCTTATGTTACCCCCTGGCCAGTAGATAATAAGATCCTATAGCAGCTTAGCGTCACTAATGAGAGCTGAATGCCACAGTGAGGGACAGTCTGTAAGGAGTAGGAGGCCAATGCTGTTAAGATTGTGTGGCAGGCCTTTGATTTTCATTTTCTTTAAGCTGGTCATTATAGAAACTGTAGACGTCCATCAGTGAGTGACACTTTATCCTGATGAGGCAGTCATCCAGCTATCATTTTAAGTCAGGATGTCTTAATTCTTGTCAAGTGAACTATAAAAAAGTCACTTTTTTATGAGTTGACATCAAAAATGTCTACATAAACCTAAACTGGTCGCTTTTTTTAGTAGGTACTGTATAACACCAAATACAAATTCTGTGTTCATTCTCTTTCAGTTTGTGAGTCATATTTAAAACTGTAAAACACTTCCTGTTTAGCTGCTTTACTATCAATTTAAAGTCTCTGTTGGAAAGTTGTGTTTTTGGTGTTTTTAACTCGTTCATTCTCATGATGGGGGACATATAGAAAGAAGATTAAGCATAAAACTGCATTTCTGACTATTTCTTTATTAAAATCGACAAAAACAAAGCCATTGGAAAAAGCTTGTAAGTGTGACGTAGGACCTACAACACCAAGCCACAATCTCCCTGCTCCATGTACTTCTTCATTTTCCTCGTCTGAGCTGGCATCTGGCTCAAAAACTAAACGGCTAGATAGCTCCAATACTGCTCGCTATCTTTTTTTTTTGCACCGGTAATTTTAGCTTGTAGTTGCTAGGTGCTTCAAGTTAGCGATAGAGAGAGTTAATCGATGGGTGATGGGAAATGGGGGCGGGGTTGCTACACGCCAACAGTCCTGCCCACAACTTAAAGACAAATTTCTAATGTACAACTGCCACCACAGAAACTCTGTCCTAAAAAAACAGCACTTTTTTTTCTTACTTAAGCTACAAACAGCATTAGCATCATTAAAAGACCACTGGGAATACTTAAAATAAATCAAAAGATGTTTGGGGGGGACTTCAAAAATGTAAATGCATAAATTCTAGTACATTATAGTTGCAACTGTCCCAGAAGAATGTCAAACAGGCGTGGCTGCCAGTTTGCGCCTACGTCCCCTCTGACCATCATCGGGACATTTATGCACATTCACACACCAGTGGAGCCGCACTGGAATCAGGGAGGGTGAAGTGTCTTTCCCAAGGACACAACGACAGATGAGTGGAGGAGCAGGTATCGAACCACCGACCCTTCAATCATTCCAAGACCTGCTCAACAGCCTGAACCTCTGTCGCCACTGCATCAATGTTGCTAACTGTTCAAATCTAAGCAAAGAATCTGTCGAAATGAATCTAGCGCAAATTAAAAAACAAAAGGCAATCTCTGGACATTAGTAGAATAACTGCAATATAAGTCCTGTACAGTAATCTTATTTGTATATTTTTACTTTTGGAAACTTTTTGAATCGCAAAGCCGCTGACTTAGATTTCCATTCGGAAATAATAGAACTGTGAGATCTTTAAGATTTTACTATCTCACTAAACAATAAGCAGCTGTTGATGTTGTTATTTGCGTCAACGTGGTGCTGAGACCGGTGATTTCCTGATGTGATATCAAAAGCTCTCGACCGGCGTGTGCAGCATGAGGCTTAATAGTGGCTTGTTTGTTTGCTAAAAGCTGTTATGATGTCTGTGCTGTAATAATATGCTTAGTAGAAATTTTCTGTGGTTTTGTTTAGTGGTGCTTACTTGCACGTTGTGTTTCACAACCAGCCTTTTTTATAATAACATATTATGAAAGTTTATTACCCCTCAGTCACAGTAAGATGTTGTTGTGATACTTTTGTAGCCCATATATTGGGGTTGTGGGTATCTATAATGCACAACAACCGGACTGGGACTTCTGCACAGGAGCCATAAACATATTAGCATCAAGCATGTTGCAAACATAAAAAGACGTTTAACAAGAGATCGCATCTATCACAGGGAATGGAAAAAAAACTACACAAAACAACAACAACCGCAGCTTCAATGAATCCACTGTACTCCCCCCAAGTAGGCGCCTCCGTTTTACTGCTAACTTTCACTGAACTTTCCGGAACCCTGGGCCCGGCCACCAGCTGGAACCACATCAGGTTCTAATCAAGCCACACTGGTCCACAGCAGCTCTCCATTTTCCCTGTTATCTCCTGACCAAACGACCAAAAAGCATGCAAATATTTTGAGTTTTTAGCTTTCATACATTCTTTTTCTTAACTTGGTAGATAGTGGTAACAGTTTTTATTATGACAGAATGACAAGAATGTATGTTTTTTATCATCTGTTCAACACTTTTTACTAAAGCAACTAGCTTTGTGAAACCAGCACATTCCCAGGTTCTGTCTCTGAGTGTTTTGTTGTCAAAAATAAAAGCATCACTTGTTCTTGATTTCGTTTCTCTTCTTCTTTACAGCTGTATGAGCTGGATGCAGACCCCAAAAGAAAAGAGTTTTTAGACGACCTCTTCAGTTTCATGCAAAAAAGAGGTATGTAGCTACACGGATTTTTAAAAAATATGTCACCTTTTATGTTATAAAGAATCTCATAGGATCCCTAACCCGTGCTGTGGGGCAGCAGTTGTGTAGAGAACAGATTGACCCCTCTCCTGCGCCCTTGATACATGACCCAGTGCCACCGCTCGTCTTTCATTTGATGAAAGGGTTGAGCTTTTATTCATTTCCAAGATGATTGCCTCATGTTCACACAGCAGCTCGTCTTCCCAGGATCGAAGGCACACTTTGATGCCTTAAAGTGGACCAGGACTCCACCATCCAGAGCTACTGTTCTTACACCCACACATAATTTCCCCTTATTTAGAGGAACTTGCTCTTAAAAGGAATTTGTGGTGGTTTGTACTCTTACTTCATCTGCTGTTTACAGGTAAAGAAGTTGTTTGAGAGGATTCATCTGTAGATTTTTGTGTCAGATGTTGGTTTAGGGCAGGTATTGTAACATCAGGATCCCGATGACTGACACGGGAGACATCACGACCAGAACAAGATTTTTAGTGCCAGTGGGCGGGTCTGCCAAGTCGGCTCTAAGAATCTGAGAGCGCCATCTGTAGGCCTGACTAATAACTGGACCAGTTATTCCTTCAAATGCAAATTGACTCGTTGCTTTTACTGTTTTGTTCCAAACTGACAGCCCACCTCTCATTTTCTGTTGAACAGAATCCAGCTGGTCTCCATCTGTCTGTTCATATTCTTGACTCCTCGCTTCTTGTTGTAGGAACTCCCGTCAATCGTATTCCCATAATGGCCAAACAAGTTCTGGATTTGTACATGCTCTACAAGCTGGTGACAGAGAAGGGCGGCCTGGTGGAGGTCATAAACAAGAAACTGTGGAGGGAGATCACCAAGGGACTCAACCTGCCTACCTCAATCACCAGTGCAGCCTTCACCCTCCGCACACAGTCAGTTCACTCAGTTTGTAATTGTAATAACTCAGTACTTCAGATCAAAAACGTCACCCTGTTGCTTTGTTCGGTTTGGTTTTTAACTACTAGTTTCCACAAAGCTGCTTGGAGCTTGTTTATCAGACAGATCTGTTAACTGCCAATTAACAAAAACTGAAAGTACTTTCGAGTTTCAAAACTTTAATCCTTTAATTCCTGTTCTAGTCAGTGTTTGGAACATGTCAAAATGGTGGAGATCGCACGAAAGCAAACACTTTGTTTTACAGATCAAAAATTAAGCGTTGAAATAGTTTCCTGCATCTGTCTGTAGATTATTTTCATTGCTAGTTGGCATGAAATCAGATTTGTCTTTAAGAGTTTTCCGTTTCAGTTCGATACTGAATTTTACTATTACTTCACTGTTCATTTCAGATACATGAAGTACCTGTACCCATATGAATGTGACAAGAGAGGATTGAGCAACCCCAATGAGCTTCAGGCAGCCATCGACAGCAACCGCCGGGAGGGAAGAAGACAGAGCTTCGGCAGTTCCCTCTTCACATACTCGCCCAATGGGACACCCACTATGCTGTCGTCACCAAAGGTCCACACACCCAGCATGAGCCTGTCAGTGGGCACAAACGGGGCACCACTGACCCCCACCCAGAAGATCAAGAAAGGTGGGAATCATCTGCTGTAGGAGCTTCTGTTTAGAAAGAAAAATCCTGCTTTTAAATTTTTTCTAACAATTTCATTTGGTTATTTTGGGCAAATATGTATATCTGGACATGTCAAGCTGTCCTGCGTGTGATTTAATTTGGTGGAAATCTCTCCATTCATCTTGTTCTGGCCAGAAGAGGAGGGAGGCCAGCCGCTGCCCGGGGTGGGCATGCCTCGTCTGCCGACTGGAGCCTTGGCAGGTCACTCGGTGGCTGCAGCAGCAGCAGCCCAGGCGGCCATGGCAGCTCAGGTGGTGGCTCTGGAGCAACTCAGGGACAAGTTGGAGGCAGGTGAGCCACCAGAGAAGAAGATGGCTCTTCCAGTCGAGGATCACCACCGCCTGCTTCAAAGAGCTTTGCAGCACAACCTGCTAGCCATGACCGCTCAGATACCTATGAACATCCGCATCAACAATCAAGGTACTGCACACACTAATAGTGGGGTCTTAATTCTTTTGACCAATTTGTTCAGAAATGTCCTTTTTTGTTCCATTTTATTTAAATAAGTTCACACTTTTAACTGCTTATTTTTCTAAAAATGACTTTCGGAATTTTTTACAGAGAAAAATTGCCTCTTGTCGATCTAATCATTCAATTTAATGTTGTTGTTTTAAAGTCAGTGTTGACTTTAAAGAAAGACTCAACTGTTGGATCGTGATCAAAGTCCGTTTTTAATTAATATTGATGTTTTTTATCCTGGCCTCGTTTTTTAACTTTTGTTTTGTTGTGGCGGTGACGCCAATCATGCAGCATGACAAGCTCAGGATCAGTTGATTTAACAGGCATTAATGCAACCTCTGGTACCTAGTGCCACTGCCACGTTGCTCAAAGGTTACGTGTTCATAGATTTTATAGGACACCACAGTGAATCCTTAGTAAGGATTCCAATTTAGAATTACTCGTTGTGAATCATTTTTAAGTCATTGATCTGCAAATTATTGAAGAAAATTCTCAATTTGTAAAAAATCTAATCAATTTTTTATTTATTTTGCTTTTTACTCCAAATTGCATTCATCTGTTATTTATTTGTTAAGTGTGCACCTTTGTGGCAGTTAGTATCTCAATACATTCTTGACTAACCACATCTCCTGACAGTGAGGAAGCAACCCAAAGGAGGCCTCTGTGTTGACCTGCTTAGCTTTTAGAGGAGCATGCATGCATGCATGCATGCATACATAGGACATATATGTGCCTGTCTTAGTGGGGATTCCCTTCTTTAGGCAGACTCTTTGATCTTACAGAAAGGTTTCTCGGTTATCGCCTATCAGATTGTACATGCAAACTGTTTCTCAGTAAGTGATAGTACAGGTGACTTCAGAGAAATGGGCATTTTCCAGACAAGGAAATCACTATAATGAAGCTTGTGCTCTTCAAAATGATTTCTCTTCTTCTTTGCTGTTTATGCTTTTTAGAGTAATATATATTGATATTCATTGATTTATCTGCTTTGTCTTCCTGACAGACGGCAGGCAAGACTCGGCTCTGAACCTCACCACAAATGGCACAAGCAGCATCAGCATGTCAGTGGAGCTGAATGGAGTGATGTACACCGGTGAGGACTTATAGCATATTGTGCAGGATATACACTTCATCACTTCTTTCCATCTTCCCACACAATAGGAAAGAAATATAATATGCCTCTAATTTAGGATTTAATCAACCTGATATTTTAATGCAGACATCAACAGCAGGAATAGACCTGCAGCCTTTGAGCTCAGTTGTTGTCTTTACACAACAATGAAGCGAGTTTAAAGAATAAAATTAAAATTAGTTGCCAGATTTCCCAAAGCTTTATTTTTTTGAAGGTAATGTATTTTGGGGGGATTTTACTGTTATTTTAATAGTGGTCTATATCCTATTGTCTATTGAAACCGATTAAAGAAGTGTGTTCTGGTACTGATGTTTCCTGTTTCAAGAAGTGGGGGAAGAGTAAAAACTTTTTTGGAAATTCCAAAGTTTTTGAAAGCACAAGTGAAGAAACTTCATGGTTATCAATGACTGCATGCCCTTTTTTAGTTTACTGTTTACCTAGTACTTTAACTTTTTTAAGGTGGAATTTTAGGTTATTTACTAGGGGTGTAATGATTCATTTTGGCAACAATTTGAATCACATCATAATTAGTGGTTGCTGATACGATTCATAATTAATATTGGTTCGTTTTGAACAATCCGATTCAGTGACCTAAAATTGATCCTGGTCACCTTGAACCAAAAAGATACCTGGGTACTGAACAGTGGAGGTGAGGTTTTTCAGATTCCTTATATTTCTTGCAAGATAATAACGTGTAAATGAAAAGTTTTTACAAACAGACAAGTAAACAAGAATTAATGGCAAATCCATTCACATCTTAGTTTCATAAAGTTCAGCCCACTGTTCTTTTTCCAAATCAAAATAATCCAAAGGGAACATAATTAGAACATTCTAGCACACTGTATGGTTACATCTGTTTGTAAAATTCAAAGTGTTTCTACACACTGGACTGTAGTGATGGCTTGATCATTTCTTTTGTTGTCTTCACAATTTGTCCGCTGTGATTTTTTTTTTAAATGATTTGAAATGGTTTATTTCAAGCAATTAAGTACAAATAATACACAACAGCAATATAATCATCAGTTCTACATTCATACAGTAACTAATCAAACTTAGGATAATTATACATATTAATAAATATTGCTTGAAAGGTTTATATATATAGGTTTTTTATAATAGGTTTTTACGATGAAACAAAAAAAACAAGCAAACTCAAACATCTCATGGTAAAATGTTCTAACTTTATGGAGCGTTTCGGTTTCAAATCTGTGAACTCCACAAGTTTAACCTTACTATTTATTTCTTTCATATTTGTTACTCTATGCTTCTGTTGAGACAAAAACTACAGCTTTACATTGTATTTAGCACATGCAAACAACATAGCAATGTGGGGAGAAAAGCTAAAAATATTATGTAATTTGTGTTGTTTTAGAGCATTTGTGTGAGTAGGAATGAAACTGTCACCTTCTGTTTTACAAGACTTGTTCAATTTTTACGTCTCGTTCTGTCTAGGTGTTCTGTTTGCTCAGGCAGCGGCAGGATCAGCCTCATCCGGCGCTTCCACCGCCTCATCTATCTCCAACAAGCCTGTCAGCAGTCGTGTCGCTCCACAGCAGCAGCAACTTCAGCAGCAGCAACAAATCACACCTACCTCAACCTCCAGCAACCCACTGTCTTAACAAACTCCCAGCCTTTCCACGTTTTTTTGTTGTTTTTATTATTACCATGCTAAGAAAAAGCCAAATAGCAACCTCATTTTTTATAACATCTATGCCAAAAAGAGAAGAACCCTCATCAATACAAAAAGACAAACTAAAATTCTCCTCACTTGAAGTACACTATCTCAGGTTTTCACTCCCAAACTCCTCTCTTTTGTTATTCATCGCCAAAAGGATTCTAAAAGAAAATATCACAACCATGAGCCAGTATATGCTAGACTAACACGTATGCACAACCTGTGAATTATTTATTTCTACATAAGTGTACAGATTATTGGAGAACAAGAGAGAAGGCAACAACTAGGAAGGCTGAAGCATTGTTTACACAACAGTACAGCTACTGACTGACAATGATGTTTTATCCTCTACGAGAGATTTTTTTAACCTTCATTGTCATTATTATTGTTTTTCTTTTTGTTGTGTTTGATCGTTTGAATCTTTAATCCTCTCACTGCAGGACAAAAACTATATATATTTAGAATTATATTAAATGAAAAGAAGTATAAATATCATCTATTTGTAATCAAAAAAAGAGCTTTAAAGGTATGTATTGTTTCTTCAGGGCATATGACAACGCACAGTTGTGACCTCATTTTGCGTAAAATCAGAACCTTATTCCCACGGCAGCCATTTTGGATCTCTGTGTAGGAGAAGCCGTCTGGTGCAGATCTGTGTTCTGGCTGTGTAATGAGATAAATGTCATATCAATGCCACAGGGTCTCTCGTGGATCTGAAGGATCTCTTAAGGATCTTTCAATTAATCACTTTTAATACAGTTTCGCATCCTTGATCCTGACCGGATTCTTGGTGGTGGGCTTTTACACGTTCAATAGTTCGTGCTTGATTTCGAGAGACTGCTTGCGCCCGTTTGTTGACACAAGGCCAGTTCGAGACATATCTCTGCCAATCTTGCCGGTAGTTTGTCACGATAAGTGTTTGCAATGACTCTTTGTAGGAACAAGGTCAGCTCTGCAGGTGATAAAACAAGTCGAAATTGCTTGTTTGGAGTTCTTATCTAATAAAATAACACAAGAAATAACACAAGATGAATCTCAGGTGTCTATTTGCTTTGTACAATGCCTCACTGTTTCCAATGACACTGGAGAAGGCAATTCTTTTCCACCTCGTTTTTTGAGGAACTTTCAGTTTTAGTTTTCTCTCTGGCTTGGCCTTTTTGTCTTAAGATCTCGCATGTTTAAGGAAAATTCTGATCAGAAATGAAGTGATTTCCTGTCCTAAATTTCCTGTGCCGAAATGTCCACTTAGTCCGGAATATTGCGGAGACACGAGGACAATCAGGTGTCAGGGGAAACAATCCGGGCCTTAGGAGAAGTTTGACAGGCATTTCATCTCCTCTCTGACAAGTTGTTGTTTATGTATTATAGATTACAGATGCTTTAAAGTTTAGCTTTGTGTTTTTGTATGATGTAGTGCTTCTTTTGACCCAAGTGCTTCTTAATCTGTGCTGTGATGAGGACCAGGTCTCTTTGAGGCCTGGTATAGCAGAGAATGATCCTCTGATTATGTGGCTGTGGCCTAATTGGGCTTTTTTATAATTAGGCCTGAGAGGTAACCAAAGCTATGGCTGTGTTTGCTTTTGTCTTAGTGTTTGTGCAAAATCTAATTATGATTTATGACATCTGAGGCACCGGGCCTCTTCTAAAGTAGTTGCTTCTCTGCATTTTGAAGATCAATCATTCAGCTTTTTGAACTTTAACCCGGGTTACCTTTGTGGACTGTTAAAGATTGTTACTCACCCCCTGACCCCATAGGCTTCCCAGCCTCATTCCTACCTGCCACACTCAAGAAGTAAATCAGGAAGTGATCGGGGGCTCTGGTCTGAGGCCTGGACACAGCAGGAGATGAACAGAGAGTGAGCAGTACCTCCATCTAATCAGTTTTTACTGTTCTGGTCAAATATCACCATATGGCTGTCATATCTTTGATTTTGGAGCGGCTTCGTTGTGGGAAGTCACCACCAGCTGCTACACAAACACTGGTCACCTTTCAAAAGTGCTCTTAGTCAATAAAGGGGCTTACCGTCAGATTGACATCAGTAAAATGAGCTTAAGGGGGGGTTGAACTCTGCAGCTTCTAGGAACTAACTAGTTTGAGAAGGAAAAAAAATCAGATCTTCCATGGTTTTCAAAATTATATTTAGTCAAAGTTTTTTCTATGAAAACAAGCTGATTTGAAAGGGTAGGTTTAAGAAGCTCAACATCGGAAAGTGCATTTCAGTAGAGCCCACAGAGATGGACATTCACTTTTGTCAGGGATCCTAATTTTTGTGACATTTATTTAGCACTTGTTTTATTAAAAACAAGCTCTGTTCTTGTGATTTTATAGCACTGGGATATATTTTTTTTCAGAGGGGAAAAATACATAAGTGAATTAATTACCCTTGGTAGTATCTCAACAGCTTTTAAATGTACATTTAGTTTTTTTTTGCATGCATAATCTAACTCCAGTTGATTCCAGTGACATTTAATTAGTGAGTAGTAATAGAGGCATTAGTATGCAATGCTTCTCTGCAGATGTACGCGTTTGCCACTAACCTACATGTCCTCTCGGCTCAGTGTAAGCAGATCATGATTATTCTTGATAGAATATTAGTCCTTGTGAGTTGCAGGTGTCATAGTTGCTGCCTGACAATCAAATAGAAACCCTTCAAGAAGGAGGGGGGAGAACCAGAGAAAACCAAATTTAATCAATCAAGATCGAAAGGATCAACATTTCTTCTTTAGATTTGACCCCGTGACCTTTCAGCCCCCAAGGCAACATTCAAACACCTGCCCCCTTTCGGTCGATCCATCTTTATTGTATATGTATTGAGCGCTTCGGGGATATTTGCATTTGAACAGTAGAAGTACTGCAGCACCGCTCGCTCTGTCCATGACAGCGTTTTCAAGGGAGGTTGTCTTGCTTTAAATTGCGTGGTAGCGACAATCAGAAAATTTTATAGCAACACTGTATACCTCTGAACACTCTCAACATCCCAAACCAAGGTCCCTTTGTTCTACCTCAAGGACTAAAGCTTTTGCAGATTGCTTTCCACCTTTAGTTGTATTTATGCAGATAAACTAGTCAGCGTTTGCGGATGCAGGCTGATGGAGACAATGAGCAGAACTGCAACAACCACAGACAATCAGATATCAGGTTAAATGTAGTTGTGCAAAAGAAATGGAAGACTCATTTTAAGCGGTTGGTTATAGCGCCCCTTGGTGGAAGATTTTGTTTTGACGCTCAGTGAAGCCTGTTTTTCCATTGCTGGGCTGGACAAACCTTCAAAAACAGCATTAGATGACCACAAAACACTAATACTACAGAAAACAAACTCAACCTTGAAGACTCAGAAGTTCTTAAAGGCTTTTAAATTAGGAAGGAACACAATAACCACTCATTATGTATCCTCCATTGTCTGTATTTTGGGTGATTTTGATCAGCAGAAATAAGTGCGTCATGTATTTAAACTATGAGTGTATCGCAGTGAAAATGATCAGTCTTTACATGTGGCATAAAACCTGGACTTTTGAGTTTTGAAAAATCATTTTGTTCCTCAACTCCACATAAGTTTGTGTGCATGGAGGGCCTTACAATAGCTTACGAACTGCATAAAACTGTTGCTTTAGTCCACTATCAACATTACCTTTTTGTTTGGAAATGTATTTTAAAGCTTGGCAAACTTTTTCTGGCTGTCATACAGACATTTTTGTCCTAAAGTCAAATTTCATGATTCAACATCACTACAAATCCAGTCTCTTCTGACTGGTTTGCTTTCTCTTTGTCATATCATGACATAGTAACATCAAAAACCCTTGAAATGTTGCTGCTTTTACCCTCACCAGAGCTGTAGATAACATAACATGTGGAAGTCTGGTTTGGACCGGGCACCTTGCTCTCACTCCTGTTCCCACATGTTGCCGGCATGGACATTCAACCGGAACGTTGACAGGTTGAGTTGCATGTGGGTTCTGGATTGACCACTGACTTGACCTTCGTCTGGTGGCCTGTGAGCAGGGAAAAGGACTATCAAAAAAAGTCAAGATGCCTTCTGCTGTGACAATTGTATGAATTAACCTGTATTATTCAGATTCATTACTTAGATTATTTCTGGAATGTGGCTATTAAGGGCAATGGATTATATTATGTATATTGTTTTTGCTATTTCTTTGCTTTGTTGGCATCTTTTAGCAACTGAGGCACAGAGAGATTACTTCTAGAGCAGATTTATGAACAGAGCGATAATGATGACAATGTGATTATTTTAGGGAAGTATATGATATCCGTGTGTGTGTGTTTGCGCTTGTGTGCATGTGTGTGTGTGTGTGTGTGGGTGAGTGAATTTGTCTGCATGTGTGAGCTTTAGATGTCTGTGTGTATCAGAACGGAAACAAGGTGTCTGTTGTGTCTTACAACTTCTCAGGAAAATCTACTTCTACCTCCAATTTGATGCATTTAACCCAGTGAGGGCTCAAGTTACTGTTCAGCAAGGGTATAAGGTTGAGCACCATTGCCGGAGATGGACTTTAGGATATTTTGTTCCCCTCTTTTTATTTCTGCTGTTCAGGTATTTGAGCAAAAGCAACAGTGAACCTCTAGCTCAACAGCTAACTACTACTAATAGTACTACAAAAAGTACTGCTTTATGTACCACTGTTTTGTGCGGCAAGTCTGTTTTCAAGTTTTTCCGTCTGCTCTCTTAATGTGTGCTTTTTCTGAAAATGATTACATTTTTTTCGATGAATGGGATCTTTCCCGGTAACCACAACAGCAGTGAAGTGGCAGCGGGCAATGCAACTGTTTGTTTTATTTTATTTTTCTGTGTTGTTTTTATGACGAGTGAAGAGGTCTTCACCTTTTCTGTATTCTAGATTCTTGCCTATATACTCAATATGTGTTTGTGTGAATACTTTTATTTTGAATCTGAAGTTAATAAAATATCATCTTTCTTAAATGTCAACAAAGCTCTGAATGTCATTTATTGTTCCATATAATAAAACTTTATTGGCTAAAGGTTAGTACCATTATTTGATGCCATATTTATTGCACCGTCAAGAAACTTTTCACTTATGTTTTAAAACATTTTGATGGTTTTTATTCAAAGTTCTATTTAAATAAAATGTATGTTATTTGTTATTACGGCATGGTAAAATTATATTTCTAGAATTTAATATACAAAATTGTATATTTAAAACCACGTTTCTCATTTTGACCTAGATCTTGCCCAGACATGGAAAAACACAGGAACGTGACTTCATGTTTACGTTAGATGAAAGCACCTCCCACCCAATCTGTTAGTTTCAGTGAACCAAACGTACCCCTGTCGATTCGAACCTTATCGGTCAGAGCCAGTGCAATTCATTGATTCCAGAACACGCGCGCACGAGCGGGGCGGGCTTACAGCGAACGAACGCTACGTGTTTGGCGCCGAAGGGAAATGATTTGTCCGATCTAGATAATCCAGCGCCATAGTTTTCATTTCGATGACTGCAAGTGGCATTTTAAAGATTCAAAATGAAACTTAGATCTCAGAAAACGACAACACCTTATTCTGGGAAGCAAAGGAAAAGTCGTAGACGTTCTACTAGTGGAGAAACGCCGAGTCGAACTACTAGTTCAACTAGTATTTCTTCGGTTTCCGAAAGTCCCCTTCAGGTCGAGGTAAGGCATGATGATGTTTTACCGTAATCCCTTTGTTTATACTTTACACAATCTTAGTA
Organism: Oryzias latipes; assembly: GCF_053564925.1. Taxonomy (NCBI): domain Eukaryota; kingdom Metazoa; phylum Chordata; class Actinopteri; order Beloniformes; family Adrianichthyidae; genus Oryzias; species Oryzias latipes. The sequence continues at coordinate 16,033,545 of NC_136240.1, forward strand.
GAACTGCTAGGTAATTTGAGTTTTGTAAATTACTGACTGACCATTTCAAACTTGGATGATACACAGGTATGTAGCTAGCCGTCTCGTGCAAATAGCTTTGTTGCTAACAAACGCTAACATGCTGTGGTGCTGCTGTGGTGTAACAACAGCTTCACCCAACCTAATTTATTGTCTCTGCAATGTTTTAAAAACACAAGTTTTATATTAATATCATTATTTCAAGATGTATATGTTACTAATTGTTTTCTAAAACGTAGGAAAAGGTAACACCAAGCCTAAGCTAACAACCGGAAACAACAATTCAATTCGAACTTTATTTATAAAGCACTTTTCCAACAACAGCAGCACAAAAATGTTTCACAGATTTTTACTATATTAGTGCCATCTATATACACCTTACACAAGGGTAATACATAAAAATTACGTTTAATCAACTGTATTTACAGGTATGCTGTGCATCCCTACTTGTCAGGATATACCTATTTTCCCATGGTTTGTCTATCAACACCATGTACCAGCTTAAAGGTTTTTATTTTTAAAAAAGGAACCATGCAGGCATTTGTTTCCTTACAAGTTAATGCTGACCTTCTCTTTGCTACAAAATCTTTAAATCCCAACATTCCATGGTCCCCAACTTGGTGACGTGCTTTCAGGAGATTTGCTGCTTTGAAGGATTGATGCAGCTCTAGAGGATTAAAGCTGTTTGTGTGTGAGAGGTGGTCCCGCTCATGTAGGTCACCAGGACACACGGACTGTTTAGACTACCACAGCCGAGGGTCTCTTTACAGTGTGGGTTGTTGTGTATGATCATTTTGCATGACGATATCCTTCATGAGACCTTAAAAGGCCTCTGACCTTTTCATCCTACTTGTAGTTTTAACTTTCATTTGGATTCTGTCATTTTCTTCCTGAATAGGACAAAGAGACCTCGGATAACCACTCCGACAATGAAGTTCCCACAATGAGGAGGCGCCAGCTGCCCCGCGGCCGTGCGAGAAAGAGGGCAATTCCTGTTGATGACAGAGAGTCGGGTAGATTTTCACCCACATGTTTTACAAGCAAAGTCATGTTTCTGTTATTTCTTGAGGTTAAAAAATATCTGACTTTTGTTTTGTTTTTTATGTATACCGATTTGAACCTAAAGATGCACCATAAATACAGAAACTTTTAAGCTCATACCGAAATAGTTAACAGTAACTTTATTCAGATAGTAACTATATCAAAAGCCATAGCTGTTCCTTAAATCTAAGTTGTCTGCTGTTCTTCCTTTTGAGGGTGTTTTTCTGAGTGAATTTTGTTTTGTTTTGGATAAGAAACAAGAAGTAGAGCTTCCTAATTTGGCTGTGCACTTTAGAGCGGCAATTTGACTTCCTTCTGTGAAGATGGTTTTGACAGTCTCCTCGTGAAATACTGTGTCCACATTACTAACACAAAAAAAACGTAAAAAGCAGCAAAACATCTGCTTAAAGAGCAGCTAAAGCTGCTAGCTCTGTCATAGCTTAAAACTGACATTATCTGGTGGAACTGCACCAAATTGGTGGACATAGTTTTAAAATTTACTAAGGAAACTTTGGCAGAACATATAGCACCAGACGCAGATTGATGCAGATTTTGCTCATCTAAAAGGTGGACGTTTACTTCCTCTTTTGTTGCGTGCAAATGTGATCTATTAGTAGATATGTCATCAAAGACACTTAACAAAAACAGTAACTATTTCTTAATTGTGTTGTTTTTAAACATTTTCATTCTTTATGGTCTAGATTTGGCGTTCAAGACTCCACTGAGACCCATTCTGCGCCAAGAACACGTTTTGTCAGAGATGGACGCGTCGTCTTCTCTGAACTCTACAGCCAGAAACATTTACTCCCCCATCATGCGTTTCCTGACACCCAGTAAAGAAAGTGAGTCCAATTCCTGTCCTTGTAATCCTAATAATAATCACAGTCAAGATTGAGATTGTTATTTTGAAAAAGTATTTTTTCTTTTTTTTTTTTTGTGCACAGAATATTTTTGCTTTTAGCCCAATCCAATAACTAAACCAGAAAAGGGAAGCCTTTTTATGACTCGACTTTTATGGCTCACACTATTCTTTGATTTTTTGATTACATGGATGAGTTCATTTAGTTTTGAACATCGAAGACATGTAAAGCTTCCTAATGGAGAATAAAGTAAACTGACTGCAACTTTTATTTTTGTGCTTTTTTTTTTGGTTGATTTAAGGGAGTTTAAAATCAGTATGTGTGTTTGTTTTTTTTACCCCTCATCCTCATTCCTAATTCTCAAGAAGTATTCTTCTTGTGCTTATTTGGTTTTTTTTTTCTTTTTATGGGGCAAAATATTGCAGAATTTATTTTTTATTCAACTGTAGTATTAAATAAGAATATTTTGAGTTGGAAATGGTTGTCTTGATTCATAAATACTTTCTTTCTTATATATTTTACTTGTATAAATTTTGATTTGTTGCTTCTTAACTTTTTTTTTTGTTCAGATTTAAAGTGTCCAGAAAAAGCAAACAGTTTACTGATGAGCCCAGAACAAGGTGTGTTTGGTTACGGGTCCATTGACCTCCTGGCAGAGGACGAGGACGATGTCTTTAATCCGTACGTTTGATTCTTACTAGGGGTGTGATGGTGGGTTAAGATCAGTCTCATCCCTTCTGCATAACTCTTTTCACTTCAAAACCATGGTTCTTCTGTCTTTTAGAGTTTTAGCACAAAGACAGGGGTGGGACAAAAATCTGGAACCAAAATGTTAAAATCTTGTAACTGAAAATGATAAATTCTCTGCTTTTTTTAATATTACAAAGGAATGATGGTTTAATCTGATCATCATGCATGTGTTCTATATGTTAACTATGATATAGGACTCCTAAAGGAAAATGTTTGTTTTTCTTTTCCTGTAATCATATGCATCACCATAGTTTTTGTTTTTTTGATAGATTTATTTGTGTTTGTGTAGGTTAACCTTCATCAAGAACATTCCCTCACAGTCGGAACATTCCCGTCCTAGTCTCAGAGACATTCCTCCAAAGACCAGGAGCACTCCAGAGGCCACGCTGGTGGTGGATCTGGTTGGTTACGTCTTTATCCACCTCCTTTTCATTGCATGCACTCAGCAACCCGGGAACATGAATGTCATAGGGTCAAGTCATGGCAAACCTTACTTCACATATAGATATCAGTTGTGACAAATATACATTTTAAGAACAAAGGATGAATCATTAAAGGAAGAATCCCAAACATTTGACAGTTCTGAGTCCTGTGTAGTACAACTGCAGCATTAATAATAGCTGATTTTCAAACACCGGCCAAAAGTCAAAACTTTGGAATTAATGATACTGAATCATGAAGACTGTGACTGTTGAGCATCTGTGGAGAAACGTTGCTGCGTCAGCAGCAACATCTGCTGTACCTCTGTTTGTGTTTGTGTGTGTCTAGTCTTGGCCCGGTCCAAAGCACTTTGAGCCAAACTCACTTCAGCCGTCTGCTAATGTTTCCTGTTGTTGCTGTTGTTAAATGAGTCTCCATCAGAGTAACAAACTGCTCTTTTTGGCTTGTTTTCAAACAGCTAAGACTTTCACAGCTGCATATCTTGAATCTGTACTACCCTCATTAAAAAGAAAATCTTTTATTTGCAGCACAAATGCTCATCTAATATGGGGCTAAATAAAGAAAGACTGAATGGTTGTGTATTCTAGGAGGAGACCCTGATGTTCAGCTCTCTTAATGTGATGGAAGAAGCAGATTATACCTTCTACACGTCCTTCCAGGATCATCAGTACAAGGTGATTTCACACTACAGGCTGCCCCCCAGAAGTCAGTCAATTATATTTTGTTGTTTTAGTTTCTTCCATAATTCATTCAGTGCAGTTGTTTTATGTTTTAAGTCAGGGAAAGGTGTTTTTGTCATTTTGATAAATGATGTCTAAATTGACCTTTTTGGAAAGGTTACACTGTTTTAATAGAGCACCATATCAATAAAAAGCTGCAGAAGTTTAAACATGATTTCAGTTTCTGCCTTTTTCCAACAGGCGTACATGATTTTGCGACCACATGTCAGAGAGTTTTTGCAGGCTATGGCCAAAATTTATGAGGTATGATTGTATTTCTATTTTACTCTTGACATTTAATTAGAAATTATTTTTTTTAATGTCAATTTAGCTACAGTTGCCTGTTTTGTGTTTTTCCCTGCAGCTGTTTGTATACACTTGTGCAAAAAAAGAATATGCTGAGAAGATCCTGGAGATCTTTGATCCTCAGAAAAAGCTGTTCCGGTATGTCTGCCTTTTGACGTTTCTACTTTCACTTTTCCTATTTGTAAGAGCAGAGATTTTGGGGTGTTTAAAATCTTTTTCGGTTGCAGACACCGTCTCTATCAGGACGATTGCGCCTGCGTTCTTGGACACTACATCAAAGATCTCAGCATTCTTGGAAGAGACCTTACAAAGACGGTGGTTCTGGACAATGCTCCCCACACTTATCCTTACCATGTAGGCAAAAGTGTTTTTTTAATTAATAAATAATCAACTTTTATGGTTTTATTTTGGCACTTGTTCGTAAATCTGCTGTTTTTGAGATGGTGATGTAGAGGTGGTTCATGCATTATGTCTGGTGGTTCTGCAGCTTATGAACACGATACCCATAAAGAGCTGGTCTGGAGAGGCTGAGGACAGAGAGCTGCAGAAGCTCATCCCTTACATGGAGAAACTGGTTGCAGCTGTGAGTAGTTTAACCTTCTTAACTTTTTAGATTTGAGAGTTTGCACCACAAAAACAATAATTCTCTTAAATAAAAAAAACTGTTTTTTTTGTCTCAACTAGCAGAATAAAACTGTCTGAAGGAGATTAACAGAAAACAGTTTTAACAAACCAAGATATTGGGTCGTTTTACACCCCCCAGTGGTTGTCATGAGGTACTACAAGTCAAATTGTGAATTAAACAAAAACGTTGTAGTTTTTACCTTTTAAATGTATTTGTTTGTACAGAAATTCAAATTATAATTCAACTAACCCATTGATGCTGTGTATTTGATAATTTTATTGAACTGTTTTCTTGCACTATTAGCATATGGATAAGATTACTGAGTATTAAGATTTTAAGGAAGACTAATGCTGCACCGAACAATGTTATTCGATTGTAAATTATGCATTTTCTCTGCCAAAAAAAGTTAGTTACTACAAATGATAGTAATTTGCCCTTTAAAAGTTATTTTTGCATTTCAGACAAAGGAAATAATTTTTTTTATTTATGTATTTTTTGCTGTGAAGGTATGTTCATAGCATCTTGTTGAGTTGATCCAGCTGTGTGGCTGTAAATGGAACAGCTGGTTATCTGCAGCAGCATCTGGCTTCTGTCCCCCCTCCCCCCAGTTTGGGAACCAGGTCTAAACGCCTCCTGCTGTATTTCTTTTAGGATAACTTCCAGGAGGTACTAAAGAAAAGGAAGGATCACTTCCACAGGCTGCTGTCAGAAGACTGACCGGACTCCAGGCCCTCAGGACGACTCCATGGGACTTTCTCAGCTCATGATTGCTTTGATTTTGCTGTGACTAAAAAGCCAAAATAATTCTGTCTGGAAAGGACCTGGCCTTCTTCTCCTCGCCTATTGTCGACCGTGCTGCTGAATGCTCATCACTTGAACCTGCCTTCCCACCAGGACTCATTCCACAGGAAGAAAACCTGTATATAAATATATATTTTTTAAAACTTGAAGCTTATTGGTTATAGTTATTTTTTATTTATTCATTATGTGTCCAAATGAATTTTGGTATGTTTATTTTCAGACAATATTTTTGTGCAATAAATAAAATCTAATGAGTGTTTTAGTCAAATTTCTTCTTCTTCTTTTGGTGCAGAAACTGCACTTTCTCTCTCTATATATTTATATCCTCCTGACTGCCAGAGGACAAACAATTTGTCCAGTCAAATGTTTTTAAACCTTTCAAAAACTACACTCCCCCCCCCCCCCACTCCTTCACATATTTTATTGAAAAGCTCCAAATGTCCTCTGTCGATGCAAAATTCAAATGTATGCAGTGGTTGGGGAACATTCAGGTTTAAGAATGTTCACAGAGGAGACATTTCCAATGCTGGCAGCCAGGATGACAATGCTGGACATGCAGATGGAATATATATAAAACCAAATAAATGTGTTTAAATACACCCAAAACATCTACATGTTTGGGATCAACTTGTCGGAAAATCTTCACTATTTAATATTTATAGGAAGTAAACATGTATAAAGCTGTAGGTTGAACAAAAATCCAGTTGAGACTGTCTTCGAAACAGGTGGAATCTCCTGAATGAGTCCGTGTTTGAGGGCCTGACAGCTGAAGATGTTTGCGTAAAAGTCCCTGCGCAGTAAACAGCCTCGGTGTGTGGATACTAAACTTGTGTTCCAGTTTAATTTGTGCATACATGTTTCGCGCTCTGTTTGGATAAACCCGTGCTTGTTAATGTTGAGTTAGAAGGTAAACAGAGAGCGCCTCCTCTTCCTCCTGCTGCTCCTGCGCGTCTTCTCCGGCTTTATTTGCTCCATATGGCGTTTGACATGGTACCCAGGAAGGTGGGGGGAAAGTGTGTGGGCGGGGAGTAAAAAAAGAGCCTCGTATTTGTCTGTCCTGAAATTTGATTCAGAAGTTCAGGATCCTGGAAGACAAAAAGCGAGCGGAGGGGGAGGGAAGAAAGGCAAAAAAACGAGCGGAGGCTGCGAGAGGAGAGTCACCTCGATACTTCCCAGACTGTCACTGAAGTAAGTCCGAATAAACGAGTTATATTTTTTAGCTCGCAGAGGCAAATGAAGTATCGCGTGAGTCCTTAGTTTGAACAACTGTAGCCGGATGAGCGCAAATTAGGAATCACTTAAGTCTACTTTACGCACGACTGCATGCGCCCGACTGTTCAGGCATTTCCAGCACCTCATGCACTTCATCAAACTTTCCCCTGGATGATAAAAGCGGGAAGGTTGTACATTTTGAGAGCTGGTCAACTGTGAGGGGCAAACAAACAGCCCTTTACTTGCCCGCCTGCTCCGATGGTCACACAGACACAGTGATTTATTTCCCTCCTTTTAGACTAATGGAGCTCTTTACGCGCTAAACTCCCTTAGTTTGGTGGCAAACCGTCGGTGTGGAGTTTTACGTGCAGGCTGCGTCAAAGCTGGTTGTGCTCCAAAAAAAAAGAACAGAAGAAAATACTCCAAATTCAATCTGCAGATGTTAATGAGGCCTGTGAAGCAGTTCAAACACGCGCAGCTAGACAAAGACGCGTGATTGGTGCCATTCCACTTTCATCTGGCGCATGCGATTTTTTTTATTGAAGGAATTACACAAAAGTCTGATTTTTGGGGTCAACAAGTGGGGCGATTCCTCCACACATACAAAAGATTAAGGGGAAAGCACTTTAAACTTGCAGCCTCTTTGATTCCACCCTAAAAAAACAACATACCGTAATAATGGAAATGTTACTGTCAGACTTGTGGTCTGTACCTCTTCAGGATTTCATTTGAACTATTCAGACAAAAGGAAATTATGAATGATGTGACCACTGAGCACAGGAATGCCCATCAAAGAGGATCAGCAGGAACTTTTCATGCATGAGAAAAATACAAGCCGAGATAAGAACTTAAACAGAGAAAGTGAGAACTCTCACACCAGATTCTGATCGTTTTGCATGATTGTGATGAATCATTTTCTTTCTCAAGAAGTCTCAAGACTTGTATTATTTTTCATTTAATCTCTTCTTTCTTTCTTTAGCAGTTTAAGTGTTTGTGTTGTGGCTCCTACCTTCTAATAGTCTGCTTATGGTTTTGTTGACCATAGATAGTTGCAAATGAAGCTGGAATCATGTCTCAGTTAAGTTTGGTTTGCTTTCAAACTGCTTGGAGACTTCTTTCTGAGTCATTTATCTGTACGTTTATTTTCATTAGTTGTCATGGTTACATGTGTTGTTTGTTTCATGTGGGGCTTTGCAGTGACACTTATTACCAAGATCATAAACAGGAACCTCCTTAGCTCTTCAGCACAGGCGAGCTTGGATACATTTGAACTTTTTGAACTGTTACAGAAATTGACCTTTTATTTTATATTATTTTGGTGGTGTAAATGTTCAAGTGTACGTGCTTTTGAACCTCTAAGCCGTTCCCTTTCTTTATTTTAAGAGATAAATATAAGGCAGATTTCAACATCTCTATGGTTCATGGCAGTGTGTGATGGCTGTCAAAGTCCCTGCAGTTACACTACGCCTCGTTTGGGGTATATTTGGATCATTTTAGGCTTATGTCACTTTCCCTCTTTGGTTAACTTTAACTTTTGCTGTATATTTTGTCTGCATTCACTTTGTTGCTGAGGCACACCAGGGTTCACTTGCTAGTAGACTCAAACTCTCCTTTTCATGTGGACTAGGGTTCGTTTGTTTGCTTTGCAGCAGAGTTGAGAGGGGCTTTCACACATACCCGAAAAAGAAGACAATAAGAGGAAAAGAACTCTGGTGTGGACAAAACAGGGTTCTGTGAAATAGCCCCCCACCCAATATATTTTCTTTTGTTTTAAACTAAATTAACACCTTACATATACGCCTGCATAACAAATATTGTTTATATATATATATTTATAAATATATATAATGTATGTATAGTACAGACCAAAAGTCTTATTCAGAGTTTTCTTTATTTTCATGACTGAAAATTGTAGAGTCATACTGAATGCATCACAACTGTGAATTAACACGTGTGGAATTATATACACATGACAAAAAAAAAAGTGTGAAACAACTGAAAATATGTCATATTGTTCTTCATAGTAGCCACCTGATTTGATTTGATTACTGCTTTGAACACTCTTGGCATTCTCTTGATGATCTTCAAGAGGTAAGTCACCTGAAAAGGTTCTTTTCAGTGACTCCCCCACCGCGTCTTTTCCTTTAGCTGTTAAAACTAAAACAGGTCTGTGTTCCCATCATTACTGTCGGTCAAACCAACCTTTTAGTAAAGAAACAATCCTGCCCTGCTGTCTTCACAACTTTTCCACTTAGTGACTATTTTGATTTTGACCATCCCACTGATTTTTCTTTTCTGGTTTTTCCCCCAAAACTCAGACTTTTTTCAGACCCGCTCCAATAAAAATGTTGTTTTTGGTGTTTTTAACATGTTTTTGTAGCATTTTCTAATAATGGAGGACATACAGTCAGGACCATAAATATTTGGACAGAGATACATTCTTTCTAATTTAGTTTCTGTACATTACCACAGTTAATTTGAAATAAAAAAACTCAGATGTCATTGAAGTGCAAACTTTCATCTTTTATTCCATGGGTTGAACAAAAAGATTGCATAAAAACGTGAAAAACTAAAGCATTTTTTAAACACAATCCCTTCATTTCATGGGCTCCTAAGTAATTGGACAATTGACTTCCATGCTATTGCATGGGCAGGTGTGGGCAATTCCCTTGTTAGGTCATTATGAATGAAGCACATAAAAGGCCTGGAGTTGATTAGAGGACTCGTGCTTGCATTTGGAAGATTTTGCTGTGAACAGACAACATGTGGTCAAAGGAGCTCTCCATGCAGGTGAAAGGAGCCATCATTAAGCTGAGAAAACAGAAAAAAAAACATGCGAGAAATTGCTACAGTATTAGGAGTGGCAAAACTACAGTGTGGTACATCCTGAGAAAGAAAGAAAGAAAGAACTGGTGAACTCAGCAACGCAAAAACACCTGGACGTCCACGGAAGACAACAGTGGTGGATGATGGCAGAATCATTTCCATATTGAAGAGGAACCCGTTCACAACAGCCAACCAAGTGAACAACACTCTCCGGGAGGTAGGCGTATCAATATCCAAGTCTACCATTAAAAAGAAGACTCGAAGGCTACATGGACTTTGCTAAAAAGCATCTAAAAAAGCCAGCATGTTCTCTACTAGAATGATTGCAAGAGAAAAGTATGGAGAAGGCGTGGAGAAGCTCATGATCCAAAGCACACTACATCATCAGTAAAACACTGTGGAGGCAGTGTGATGGTCTGGGCGTGCATGGCTGCTAGTGGCACTGGGACACTAGTGTTTATTGATGACGTGACACAGGACAGAAGCAGCCCAATGAATTCAGAGGTGTTCAGAGACATACTGTCTGCGCAGATCTAGGTGAATGCAGCCAAACTGATTGGGCGGCGTTTCATAATACAGATGGACAACGACCCAAAACATGCAGCCAAAGCAACTCAGGAGTTCATTCAAGCAAAGAAGTGGAATATTCTTGAATGGCCAAGTCAGTCACCTGATCTTAACCCAATTGAGCAGCATTTCACTTGTTGAAGACTAAACTTCAGACAGAAAGGCCCACAAACAAACAACAACTGAAAGTTGCTGCAGTAAAGGCCTGGAAGAGCATCCAGAAGGAGAAAACCCAGCATCTGGTGATGTCCATGAGTTCAAGACTTCAGGCTGTCATTGCCAACAAAGGCTTTTCAACCAAATCTCCGTAATGACCATTTTGTTTTCAGTTATTTCATTTGTCCACTTACTTATGAGCCCATGAAATGAAGGGATTGTGTTTAAAAAAAGCTTTAGTGTTTCACATTTTTATGCAATCTTTTTGTTCAACCCATGGAATAAAAGCTGAAAGTCTGCACTTCAATGGCATCTGAGTTGTTTTATTTCAAATTCATTGTGGTAATGTACAGAAAATAAATTAGAATGTGTCTCTGTCCAAATATTTATGGTCCTGACTGTATATAAAGGAAATTAAGATTGAACCAGTATTTCTCTACTCAAATAGTTGTGAATCAGGAGCAGACACTCCCTGCTCCGCTCTGTTCTGATACATCCACTTGTACAATCAGATCCATGTACGTCTTTGTTTTCCTTATCTGGGTCAAATCTGTTCGGCTGGATACCTTCAATTCTGCTCGCCATCTTTGTTTGCCTGTTAAAGTTAGGTCAGGGTTGTGTGGGGCTGTAAGCTAGCAGGAGACCGTGTCAACAGATGGATGATAGGAAATGGGGGCGCGTTGCTCCGTGCCAATAATGCCGCCTACAACTCAGAGGCAAAATTCAAATGAACTACTGCTGCAACTATGTCCTAGAAACGATTCTATTTAGGCTAAAAAAATAGCATATTCATACTTAAAATACCACTAGGAACAGTTTTTCAATGGATCAAAAGATGATGGGAGTGGGACTAAAGACGTCTGATTCCTACTCTTTGTACCTATAATACGGCCAAGAACAAGAACTGTTGTTCTGCTCTGATTTTAATCACCTAGTTGTCCTGAATACTTGCCTAAATACACATGAACGTAGCTCTTTAATGAGTATCACACTGAAATAAACTAGATAAGGCTTTTTCTGCCATCCCAGCACTCAACGTGGTATACACGCAATAGATAATGAATTCAACTCTGTATTTCTAGCTGATTATTATTTTTAAACAAATTAAAATTTTCTGTATTACAGTTAAAACTGCAGAGGTGATCATAAGTTCCCTGAAGACATTTATAAGCACTTAAGCCAAATCAGGAGGAAGAGCTGCGTTTGATTCAAATCTATGAAGTAAAAAAATTCAACGTATTGCTCGAACAAAATAAAAATCCCTAAAAGTAAATGTTAGCTTGAGAATCAACAAAGAAACTTATGTTTAACCCAGTTTAAGAGGTCAGTAAGTGGCTTTACTATCACTTTTAAAATAATCTAAATTTAGAAAATAGTCAAGATTTAAAGTAAAAACATTATCAATTTTCTTTACACAATTACAAGTATTTCATTCAAATTACTTATCTTTTCAGAGTACAAAACCAAAACAAAGTTAAATTTACACATAATTTATTCAGTTAAATGGATCACTGAAGACTACATTTATCAAAAAAGTTGGGGCATCTGTGTTTATCTTATTGAAGGAAAACGCACGATCACAATCAGTGCTATTGTGTTTATGGATGCAACCAATCAAATTTTGCATTCAGGTCTTTTTTTAACCCCATTAATTTTTATTTTTATTTAATCGTTTTCTGCTCCAAAACTGGTAAACCTTTTACAGAAAATGCTAAATTTACTTAAGCATCCACCTGTACCTACATGTACGTTTATCATCTGAGGGTGTGCAGAATTTGGAAATAGAGCATGATGCAGGTTTATTGTCCTGACTGCATCATTAGAGCTATTTTGGCAACACCAATGTGGTTTCTGGACCTCCTACAGGAGACTGTAAAGCTGTGTCAATATTTTGAAATTGTTCAGAAGACACCAGACTACAAAATAGAGTCTCTAAAAGGGAGTTAAGGAACGGCTCAAACTCGCAGAGCCTAATTCAGGTCACAGCAAAGGACAGACTCTGTTCTTTCGGTTAATTGTCTTCTGTCTGACATAAATAGAAGTGATCTTTCTCTTTAAAAAACCCTTGTCGTTACAGTCCACATGGAGTCACACTCATCAAATATTGTTTTAAAGTCAAAGTACCGTTAGCTGTCACACACCTAGGTGTGTGAAATTTGTTCTCCGGATTTGACCCATCCCCTGTGGGAGCGGTGAGCTTCAGACACAGCCACGCTCGGGAACCATTTGGTGGATTAACCCCCCCAATCCAACCCCTTAATGCTGAGTGTCAAGCAGGGAGGCATTGGGTCCCATTTTTAGAGTCTTTGGTATGACTCGGCCTGGACCTTCCAGTCACAGGGCGGACACTCTACCGCAAGGCCACTGAGTAGTTTCGGTGTTGTTTTCTTCAAAAATCAATGCTTTTTTGCACATGTGTTGGAAATGGACCATAAAACAATAAAAAGTAGAGACTGTTTTTAAAAAACAACAACAAAAAATTCAAGTATCATCACAAAATTAACAATTTAGCATATCTGTCAAAAAAAAATTCTATGCTAAATGTTACTGAAAAACTAGGTTTCTAAAATGATGTAAATATGGATAAAATACTTTTTAGGTTGAGCTTAGTCTGATTAATGTTCTTCTATCTCTTATGTTCCAGATCTGGTTTCCTGATTTTGGCTTGGTTTTAGTCTGAACTTCTCCCTGCTCCTCTCAGGCTGTGTGACTATGAGCACCTCAGGGCTTCAAGCCACTAACCATCAAAATGCCAAGGAGCTCGACAGCATGAAGGAGTCCATCAGTGACATCATCAACCAGCTCCAGGACATCGACCCAGCCAGGCTCTCTTTCTCTCCCTTCCTGGACCTGGACACTCAGATCTCGCTGGCGCCGGTCTCAGACAGCCCTGAGTCTTCAGTGGAGGAGCTGCGCTCGTCCTCCCACTCCGTCTCTGGCTCCCAGCTTTCGCTGGAACAGCCACCAGCACAAGATCAGCCAAGGAGTGAGTTATTGCTGCTGCCTTCTTCTATCTGCCTGTTAGAGCTGCGGTGCTCAAAAGGAGCCAGAAAGAATTGGGTGGACTAGATCTTTAAAAAATGGTTTCAACACGGTTGCAGGTTCTGAGGAAGTTCTTAGATTTGACAACAGCATCCTTCCTGTATAAATACTTTTTGCACTTGTGAAGTTGTTTTGCAACAGTTTAACTTTTGCAACTGCCATGACCAAAAAGTCATCAAAACATGCTGTTTTATTAGTAGTCAAAGCTTTGCAGCCCTAACTTTTCTTGAGCCATCAATGGATGTAAAAAGACTTTCTTGCTGCTATAAAGCGAATTTTGCTGCTTTCATGAAGCAACTAAGACAAAACCAACACTCTAGTCCAGGGGTCGGGAACCTTTTTGGCCAAGAGAGCCATAAACGCCACATATTTTGAAATGTAATTTCGAAAGAGCCATACAATAATGTGGTGCCCCTTTCCCACATGGAGGCACGGAGACTTAACCTCTTTTAAGGTTCTTTATTCTGGTTACTGCAGACCGCGACAAACGCCGCACAATTAATTCAGCAACTCCTGAATCTCTCCCGCTGAGACGAGAGCACTTCTCCCAACTTTATATTCCCCTGCTCCCGCTCCAGCCCTCCCATTTCCCTTATTTGGCCCATAGCTGAACACCATTGGTCCAAACTACCTAATAACAGGCTGAGCGACAGAACTGAGAGCCAATCAGATCTCTGCTTGATGCGTTTAATGAACTCCAGAACTTTCAACGCGGCCCAACAGCCGCTCAGTCCGCGACAATATGTTTAAAACTAAATTGTTCTGTAGATGTGAGAGACTGCTCACATGCAGATACGGAGCCAAACACACACTCACACGCTGCAGTGAGTGACGGGCAGCGGGTTTTACGTATTTACAATCCCTGCGTGATTCACCTGCTGCCTGTCCCCACAACCCCCTCAGCCCCACCCTCTGCTTTCTTCCTCACACATCCCGTCCCCGCATCTGCGCGCTCTTTCTCAGAGACGGGAGCGCAGTTTTAGGCACGGCAATTCACAGGTTTCCAGGTGGTACAAACTCAGTGAAATAATAGATAATTGTAAACTGATATCGCTGGCGCAGATTTTTCTCTCTAAGCACTGTTACTAACTGCGCGCTTCTGGCATCGCATCGCGCCCGAGAAGGACTGGTCTAATGAAAAAAAAAGTATAATTAAAGATTTGTCTGCGAGCCACATGTGACCATCAAAAGAGCCATATATGGCTCGCGAGCCATAGGTTCCCGACCCCTGCTCTAGTCTTTTGAAGAAAATCTGCAAGAAAATCAATCTGTACTGTAGAAGTAGGGGGATTCTTGTAACCCTCCATAACACAAATATTACTAAAAGCCTCTTAGTTTAAATGGATACTGTTTCGAAAGTCAGCAGTAACAATATTTAAAAATATTTTGGTTCCAAATCTGTTTGATTGTGTTTAATTCACATCTTAACAAGGTAAGGACTTGATTTACTGTTATTTATGACGTAAAAACATAAAGACCAAAAGTAACTGAAACCGTGTCACTCAGCTCTAAAGACCTCATGACCCTCTCACATATTCCATCACTTTCCTGGTTTCTCTTTAAAATAAAATGAACCTTAACAATTACTTGTAAAAAAAAAAAATTTTTTTAACCCTAGAAACTCTTCGAATTGTAACATGTTTCTCTTAAATTGTGTTTAGTTGTAATTTATTCAGATTTAAGGATTACCAGGAACAACATTCTTAGTTTGCGTTGGCAAAACAACAGAATTGGTTTCTGAGGCTCCACCATTTCACTGTTACAAGACTTGACTCCCTAAAAATCAAGCAAGATTCAAATGCGTAATATGAAGTAATGTATCAAAATAAAATGAACGCAAAATATATGAAAGAAATTTAAACTTATCGGATTTATTGCTGGTATGTGGGGGCCCAAGTCTGGTTCTCCTTGTCCCCAGCCCGGATGAAATGCAGTGTCGTGTGTCTGGAAGGTAATATCCAGCGTAAAAATTTCTGCCAAACCACGAATTGCAGAAAGCTGATTGGCTGTGGCGACCTCTGAAGGCATGTCTCGAAAAGTGAACTACATGTGATTTATGGCTGAAATTGTTTATGAAAAACTAAGAGTTCATGATAGTTTGATAGTCTGGACTTCAGTGTTGCTGCTCTAAAACTGTGCTCCTTTTTGAACAGGTTCAGCTCTGCAGTGCCACCAGCAGCACAGAAACCCTGGGAACCCTAGAGCTCATCAGTCAAAAGAAGGGGAGACGGATCAACGGGGTTCCAGTCCAGTCCTCACAGTGATCAGTTTGGAAGCCACTGTTGAAAACTGCACTAGCCCGCAAACGCCAGCCTCCCAAGGAGACATCCCCAACGGCACTGACCCACCCAGATGGAGTCCAGAATCCAACACTTTGGACTGTACTGTAGATGAGGTTCGGCCCCTCATAAGCCCTCCACCAGAGAGTGTTGAACTGACTGTGTGGAGCTCAGGAGGTCAGGCAGACGCTGCAGCAGAGGAGGCTTCAGATCGGGGACGATGCTGCTGCCTGTGTACATGCTGTCTGAAAGGCCGGCTCCCTGCCTTCCTCTCAGCTCTGGCCTCTCTTCTTTGTGCGGCCGGGATTCTCTATGTGTTCTACGTCTACGTCCCCATCAGAATCCCTGAATGCCCCAGCACTGAGAGCCGGATCGTCTTCGCCTTGTGCTGCTGTGTGGTGGCTTCACTCCCCATTCTGCTTGGTACAGCTCCCTCACCTCACATACACTCAGCGCAAATGAAAGACAAAGATTAGGAGAGGATTTGGTTTGTCTGGCTGCCTCGTCTTGGAATGTTTCAGTATCTCCTTTAATTTCATCCTCTTTCAACTGGGCCTCGGGAGAGAAATGGGATTTTTCCCTTTTTTTTACTCAGCTTTAAATGGAAACTACAATAAGAAGTTGGCTTCATTTCTGTCTCTCAGGCTCTGTCCTAATTGTCTTTTTAATCACCTCCCAATCTTAGTGACTCGGAGCAACACAAACAGCCAGACCAATTCTAGTCCAGATGATTTTTCCCTGCACCATTTATCAGTCAGATGAAAGTGAGGAGGATTTGCATGCAGGTCCTTTTGGCCGGCAGTTTGCTGCATTCAAATGAAAATGAAAAACCAAAGGGTGTTGTCAGACGGGTTTGTCGTTAGCTGTCTGTGGAACAGTGGCTCAGTTTCAAGATGATGACTGACGTGTTGCTGTTTCATCCCTCTCAGCGATGCTCGGGGGTGCAGCCTGCCAGTTTTGCTCCGGCTCCCTCGATGTGCCGGAGTCCCTTCCACGAAGACGGAGGCTTCAACAGCTGTTTATTACAGCATCCTTGGAACTGCTGCTCCTCTACGTGCTCAATCTTATCCTCATAGCATTGATAGTCCCTCAAGAGCAGCTTAAGGTGGTGCCCATGCTAGTCGCCATGTTCATCATTGGAAGGTGAGACTCGAAGAAGTCTGATGGAGTCGTAAAGCAATTTCGCCTCCACATACCCAAAATCATTAAGTCACAAAATACTGGGAATGCACAAAGAATACGATAGAAAACTCCCGATCTAGAATTGTTTTAGAAGTCAGTTTTCAGTTTACCACTAGGTTTTTATTTTTAATGATGACTGTCAGTCTGGTTCGTAAAACTTAACTTTGTGCACCACAAAATCTTACGGTAGTTATTTCAGTCTGAAGCTTCAGACGATTGCTGCCGTCTGTCGGAGTGGCTAAAAATGAACGCCACCACTGTTATTAACAAAGCCAGAGAGAAAGCGGCACGTTGCAGAGCAGCAGAAAGCTCACTCGACTCCCTAATAATCTCAGTTTGCAGCAGCTCCCTTCATTTAGTCTGTCAGCGGCTCGTTCATGTTTGATGTAAATTATAGAGTCAATGAGGAGGAAGCACGAGTTCCCAAGCCAAAAATGAAATGATTAATGTCTAGCAGCATAAACCAAAGTTGTTAGTTTATTTTTTTCTATTTTGATCTACTAATATAGTATTTAAGAGAATTACAAACGCTGTCATTCAGAAAATTTTTATCTCTCAGTTTAAACTGCTTTTCTTTTGATTCTCCTTTCACCTCTGTAAATTTAGTATTCAGTGGAGAAACCTTCACTTGATTGAAAAACCTTTGCTCCCTGTCAAAGCTGACGGACTGGTGGCTAAACAGGGAAGAAGCATTTTAAACCAGGAACCTCAGAGAGAATTGGACAAAAGGTCTGGTAACTAGGGATGCCACAAATCTCTGTTTAAAACTGAACCCCATTGAACTGAATCGTTGGGAAAGTGAATTGTTGCCTCCCTACTGCATATCAAACATGTTTATGTTGAAAGCATCAAACATGTGTTGTGCTAAATGCAATATAGTTGAAGACCGACTCCGATCAACATCGTGTTTGTGGTGTTTTCAACATACTCTTTTTCTGATGATATTTAAAGAAAATTAAGCTTAAAATCACATCTCTGAGTTTTTCTGGGCACAAACCATAGACATGCTGAACGCTGCAAGGAAAAATGTCTTATTTTCTGTCTTGCAAAAAATAAATAGTCTTATCAAGAAAATTTTTCAACACCAAAAAAATCTTAGTTTGAGAAACATGTCTTAGTGACTGGAAACTTAAAAATTCTTGGTAAGACCTTTTTATCCCCCCTTTAGCAGATTTTTATTTTTCATTCTTTGGGTATTTAAAGATCTGCCAATGGGGTCAGAATTTTTTATTTATTTCAAGGGGTCTGATTTTGCAGTGAACAAATAACCCGCAGCTGGATAAATGTTGGAAACCCGGCAGTTCATATGTTACTTTTCCAGTTATCTAATCATTTTTGATGGTAGTCACTAGAATGAAATAGAAAAAAAATTCAATTTGTGGCTGGGAAATGTGTTATTTTATTTGTTTTATTACTTAAGTTACAAACTAAAATCTGATGAGAACCTTTTGTAAACTTTATTTTAAATACGTCCCTACAAAGTCAACTAACAGGACTGATATGAAACCTAGATTTCTAAAACGATTTTTAGGCATGGAGTTAACACCTGCAGCATTGTATTACTGAATGGGACTACGATCAGAAAAAGGTTTTTTAAAATCATAAAATGTTGTCATGGTGATGTGCATTTGGCTAAGTCTTGTCAATAATTACAAAAACCTTTTTGTTTTTAATTGTAAAGTGTTTCTGAAAACCTTTTTAAAAATAGTTTCATCCTGATGTATGCAGGTTTATTCAGACCTTTGACAACAAAACCAAAACAAGTCTGACTGATTGAAGTGTGGAGATTTTAGCTTCTTCTCAACTCTTTATGTTTGTTGCTTTAACTGATTTGCAGTTTTGTTTTTTTGTTTACAGGCTTGTTTACTGGTTCAGCCTGAACACATGCAGCTCCTGGCGAGGCTTCGGCTCGGGGCTGACCTTTTTCCCGCTTCTCGCCATAGTCGCTCTCAATCTGTTCCTGATGTACCAGGTCTATCTCAAGGCTTTCCTTTCTGGCTCTCAGGACGTTCTCTATAATCAGGTCACCCCTTCCCCCTGGTCGGGGGAGACATCACATAGCCCAAGTGGCAAACCAGACATCCTGGATGCTCAGTGAAGAGCTTGAGCTGCGCTTTCTTCTCTAAGAGGAGGCGGGATTTTCCAAAATAGGCCATTCCTGTGGTCTGCAATTCAGCACAGCTCCACCCGCTGCCACTATAACCTCCAACTGTGTATAGGCTTAACTTGTGTTTATGCTCCTCCTGTGCGCAGCCTTTTTATGTGGATTTGTGCTATATTATCTGCCATGCTAGAGCTCAGCCTGCCAGTGGCCGGGGACGCCTTTGAGCAATGCTGTATTCATAAAACAGTTGTCCTTTTAAGCCACTCCAGTGCCTGTGTTTAATGATTTGAACTCTGTACTTAAAAGTCTTTGCTTCATACAGCAACAAGCTGCTTTTGCAACTGTAGCTGCAGCTGCAGTTATCAAACATTAAATATTTCAGAAACTTTGTAAATGTCAAAGACAGAATTAAAAAAAGCAGACATAAAAAGAAACTTCCATCCTTTTTTTGTTTTTTGTTACTAACCAGCATTTACTTTGACTGAGCCGCTTTTGGGGTCCCGACACTGTCATTATAAGACATCCTTGCCCTACATTTCTGCCATGCTATAGATAAACTTATCAGTTTCCCAAAACCATGTTTTGACCACAACCAAGATGGAATACGTTCAACTAAACATCATTTGAACTCTGATTGAAGAGAAAATTTATCAGCTTCATAAAAGGCTCTTATACATTCAAGAAAATTCACATTTTAACGACATTCATGAAAGTAAAAATATGCTTTTTCTTTGAAGTTCCATTCACATAATTTGTCTTATTTTATGTGAATGCAAGACTAATCTCCCCTGTGTATTTGAAGTAACAGATGATGACGATGGCGCAACTGAATTTGTGACACATTGACTTTTTTGCCAAAATATATTTAGCTTTGAATATTCTGGGTTATGTACAACAGTTCATATTATAAATAGAGGATTCATGAAGTGAGTGGTCTCAGTAGTGTTTGTGGAACGTTTTTTTATTTTTTTATTTTTTTACAACAAAGCAAACTTTAAAGTAGCTATTATCCATCCTTTTGATCGGGGTTTTGTGAACCCATACTTCACAACTTTGGAAAGCACAACTTCTTTGCAGTTAAGTCTTTTCTAAAACTCGTAACTTAAGCAAAAGGAAAGTTTGTTATGAAGATTTTTTGGTGTAAAATACAGCTGCAGTTGTGATTTATTGATGTAACAAAGGTGTGTCTTAAGTGTGAAATACTCTCATTATATATGCACTTAAAAATGCCGTTCAGCCAGTAATGACAGTTTTGAAATCGTGTGAACTCACATACAAGTAGTAACACCAACATCAGCTCTGCCAAAAATATGTGTGAAACTATAAATAGGGTACGTTCTTCCAAATACTTGACTTGCAATTTAATGAGAGCATTTGGACAGAAACAAACATCAGGGCAAAAAGGAACGGTCTGTCCTTTTTCTATATTTTGACTATTGTTGAGGGGAAAATCGTTATGAAAGTCATGTACAACTAATGAAGTTTTAGTAATGTTTTGTTATTTACATGATCATAATTTTTGCATTAAAACAGAAAAATTGCACAAAATGTATTGTTCAAAGAAAAATGTTTTAGTTATTCACGTTTAAATTCATATCAACTCAAATTACTGAGCTACATTTCATGTTAGGCTTCATAAACCCAAACAACTTTTTCCCCTTTTTGTTACCATTACTACTATTATTACAAAATAATACATTTCTCAATTTATTGAGCAACAATGTATTGTCAATGTAGAAAGACGATATAGAAATAATTTTTTTTCAGTATATTAAAACACTGCAATAAGTGTCATTTTAACATACTATGAAACATTTTATCATTTATACTTAAATCATCTACAATATATTCTCACATATATCTAAATAATGTCCCACAAAATCAAATAACGAGTCATATATTAAAAGAGGCACATTTTTTTTGCAATTTAAATAATTTAATATTACTTTCAACATTATTTAAGTTATGTAAATTATTACGTAGCAATGTGGTCCGTCCATCGCTTTATAAAAAGAAATCTATGTTTCAAATCTAATTTGGACTTCCTGCTTAATGAAAAAAAGACACAAATAATTATGAATTAGAGTTTGATTGTACACAAATTGATTTTAAATATATGTGACTCAAAAAAAAGAAGTAGGTTTTTAATCCGTATAATGCTATACATGTTTTAAAATATGAGTAAGTTGCTGATATTGAAATATATGTCTTAATATATCTGATATATTTTCCAGTATGTTGCAATATATTTTTTATTTACCTAGGATCTGTTTTTTTTTTATTTGACAGAGCTTCCTAAGTTAGTGATTATCCAATTAAAAAAAATAAAAGAAAAGAAAATAGATCATATATATATAACAGGAGTAACAGCGCCCTCTGCAGGTTTAGCTCTTACACACCGGAAATAACAGTTGACGTAACAACATTGCTAAAGATGGCGGCGCTGGTGGGTAAGTAATGTTTTGACCTAAAGAAAATCGCTGTGTATCTCAACATGTTTGAATTAGTGACATCTTACTCAAATGGGTTGAAAAGTTTTTCTAAAAAAATATACCAACTAGTTATTCACATTCCTTATAAATCGGGTTTGTGTCCTAGAACGTTCACGCTGACCTTGCTGTGA
Source organism: Oryzias latipes (assembly GCF_053564925.1). Classification (NCBI taxonomy): domain Eukaryota; kingdom Metazoa; phylum Chordata; class Actinopteri; order Beloniformes; family Adrianichthyidae; genus Oryzias; species Oryzias latipes. The sequence continues at coordinate 16,055,097 of NC_136240.1, forward strand.
GTTAGCATAGCAGCTAACCGGGTTAGCTAACACCGTTATTATGTTGTGACTTTATTAATGATAAAACGCAGCAAGTTACGTTATTAAAGAATACAAGTGCCTGCTTTTATTTCTGTTACATTTTTGTCAAACTAAATGTTTGCATCAAGGGTTGTGCGTTACCTAGTTTTTGACTTATTATGTCTCGGAAAATCTAGTACAAGTTCTTAACTTTTTTATAATCGTCTGTTTTGGTCGACTAAAACATAAAACAAATTTTTGATCATTTTCTTAGACATTGATATATTTTAAGCTACTGTTGAGAGCCTTTGTCTAAATCTAACTCTTGTTTGTGAAATGAAAAACTTTAAACATGCTAAGTTTTTGTTGCTTACCTAATACATTTGTGCAAATTCTCTATAAACATATTTAACCAGGCATTGTTAACGACGCAGAGTTGAAGTTTGTAATGTTAAATAAAATAAAAAAAAACAACTTTTAAAACTCTTATTAGACTCTTGTTTTACAATAAAATGTTGAAAATGTAGGTCTAGTAAGCCATGTATAATTTTTCAAATCAAATTGCTTATAGTACCTGACAAACAATATGAATGTTGGACTAAACCTGCATTTGCTTATAAACCTTCAAAAGACACAGATCTCTTTAAAAACAAATGAGGTTTCAGTTTTTATCCAATTATTTACAAGTACAAATTCAATTTCTTACAATATTGTAAAGGATTAAATAAACAACAGTGATTGATTGATTTGAAGCTATTAAAAAACTCACTTTATAATTTCTTAATATTATGTTATGTTTTAAAACAATCCATTAATTATCAGTTGTAGCTATTTACAGTTTCATTGTTGTCATTCCACAGCTCCACGCCTGGCCCTGTTTGGTTCTTTTTCAACCAGGTAAGAACCTCCTCATCCTAAGATTTAAAAAAAGAAAAACGTATTTCATTTTCTTTTTACCAGTCCTAACTATGGTCCCACGTTTATGTAGGTTAGTTTGACTCTGTCATGTTCAAGGCAAATCCCATTTGAGATGAAAGTAAAAGAAATTCCCTCTCAAAAGAAGGAGTTGAAACATTTTCCCTTTTGGCAGCAGGAGCACTAAGCCTGCCTGCTGCTCAAAAAAGTCAAAAGTTTTTCTTAAGCCTCAAAGTATCATCAGGTTTAGAAAGCTCTGCATTCTGCTCAGAGAAATCCATCCATCTGTCAGTCACAGACACCATCATAGCACGATCAATGTTATATCTTCCAATTCTTTTCACGAGTTTTAGACATTAACAATAATTCAATTATATTCATGCATGTTAAAGTTTTGTTCATATTATTTTCTGTCTGTTGTTTTGACAGGCCGTTATCCGTGTTTGCTCTGCAGCAGAGAAGCTTGCACAGCAGTGTTAAAAATGAAGTTACAAATACAAGGTGAGTTTCTCAGAGAGCTTCTTGTTGTGAACAGCTGGTTAACGCTGTGCACACGATGAGGCTCCTTTCTTTCACTTGGTTGCAGTGTCGTGCCGGTCAGGGAGAGAAGCACGTCAGTGGCAGCAGCCAAACCAGCATCTGTTGCCAGCAGCAAAGGGGAGTATGTTGTTACCAAGCTGGATGACCTTATCAACTGGGCTCGCCGGGTGAGCATCTCGTTAAATATTGGCAATGGTAACACCCACAATGTTGGGATTATTCTATGATAAACACCGTGACCGAAGGCAAGGACCCTTTAGGGGCCATTGCTCACTACACTTTACCCTGAAAATCTGTTTGTTATACTGGTTGGATTTTGATTTTTTTATTTACACATAACAGGGCTCCAGACTGCGAGCAATTGGTCGCATTTTGCGACCAAAATTTGAGAGTGTGCGACTGAATTTTACATCCAGTCGCACATGTGCGACCAGTAAATTTGCCTCCCCCACCCTTCGTATTTTTTATACATCAAACGTAGAAGGGGCACGTCAATGATCAATGAAATAATCAATGAGACGCAAGCCACACGGACGCAGGCAGACACACACTCGCGCACATACTCATGAAACGCGAGCACGTACACTCTCGCGTGATACCTGTCTGTGAGGCGGCCACTGCGTGTGAGAAGAATAGGGAAAGCCACTGTGAGTGGCTAAAATGCGTGGAGGGGGCGGGGCCTAGAAATAATCGAGCGCGCGTAAAAATCTGTGGGAAGGAAACTGAGACAAATATCACAACCTGATATGTGCGTCTGAGCTATGGGTAAGCGAACTATTGATTCGTTCTTCCGACCTGCGGCTAGTGTACCAGTGCAAGAGTGTACAGCAGGGGTCTCAAACTAGCGGCCGCAGGCTATTTGCGGCCCCCAAGATGATATTTTGCGGTCCCCGCCTTAATATGAAGGTTTAATGTTACTGCAGCCCGCAAGTTTGTATGAATGACATTTTTACATCGTCGTGCACGGAGCTGACCAACCAATCACAGTGGGGTATATGACTCTTGGGGGCGTGACAATGACAGGGTTTGAAAGCAGGAAACCTGACAGCCCCCTCCCTCCCCGGGCCACATTAAGAAGTTCCTTACTTTCCTTTTGAACGTATTTATTCGCTCGTAATTTTCTACATACATGCAGTCCGTGCTGAACTTTTCTCTGGGCCGCACAGACCCGGAGGAAGGTTTAGGTTTTGGTTACGGTTACGGTTACGGCGGCACATCAAACGGGTTATGGCAGCACACCGCTCCCGCGGGAGTCGAGTCAGCTGAGGAGAATAAATGTCCCACACGTACGTGCGTGACAGCTAACGGGGCTTGAACTTTAAACACGTGCGGGCAAAAACAACATCAGTTTTAGACACACTGAAAATACGTGGGGAAAATGCAACGATAGACGTGTTTGAGATGAACCAGCACCTCGCCTGGATTGTTGGGGACACCAGGCGGGGGGGGCTGAGAGATGAAAGCGAATCTGCAGCAAGACTGAAGGACAACAGTTGGAGTTGTCCTTAACATTCAATTTAGTTTTAATATTATTCTCCCCCTTAGTATGATCTGTGTTATTATATATTTTATGATTATTTTAATGTTTTGTGATGTATGTAGCCTTTTTTAATGAATTGGTATTTTAAATTATTTTAATTAATCACTCCACCACAAAAACCATCAGGACACATGTCCCATAATGCATTGTTTTGTAGTCTCTAGTTTCCAGCTGTGTCCGGGTAGGTTTGCCCCTTGCTCTCACCCCTTTCTCGCGATATTTTTGTGATGATTGACAGTTGATGTTGGAGCAAAAACAAAAATATATGTCACACACCATGTGATCTGCGCAACGTTGAGTTCACCTGGGTGATCTCAAACACGCTTATTGTGCATCTTGGCTGCACCTATTTGGTGTCACAAAGATAAATTTCCATCCGTTTTCTTTACTATTTGTACTGTCATGACAGTGATGGTGCTGTCAGTTTACCTTCTTGATGCATCTTCAAAAGTGCAGAATAAAATGTGACACTGCATTTGAAACAGCACATTGTAATTTCTGCATCTATTATTAAAGTATTTATTAGTAATACAGTGGAAATTAGTAGATTTGGTTAGAATGTTGATTTACGGTATGCGCCCCTAAATTTTCTGGTTGCGCCCCTAAATTTTTCAGTTAGGGGCCACTGTGCTCCTAGTGAAAAAAGTTAGTCTGGAGCCCTGCATAAGAATTCATGTACAACAAGGACAATCTAACAGAAAAAAATATGACGTGATGGTGCTTTACAGAAATTTGGCTGGGTTTGTTTACATGGTCACGCCCCAAAGACTGTTGACAAAATACATATTAAAATTTAATCTAAAGAATCTAATTTCAAATAAATTTAAAGCACAAAAGTCAACAAATTAAAGCATCAAAATAAGGTAGTTAATAAACACAAGTAGACATCAACACATACTGATACTATGCCTCATAGCTGGAGATCAACATTTTTTCGTCTTTTTTTCCCCTGACTGCTGCTGAATTTTTGTCGAGATACTGCAAAGAAAATTAAACCTTTGTTTTGAGAATAAAAGAAAGATGAAATATTTGTCTTTTTCTGTTGTTATAGTAGTGGACTTGATCTTTGTTAAAAACCCACTCCGATCATCCTTTGATCGACTTTAAAATAAATTCCAGTACTTCTTTTAATTACGATTACCCCATTTTTAGGCCAAATCAAAAAACTGTCGTTCCTGAGACACAGTTTCTGCTGCGCGGCAGGAGTTCATTAGACATCTGCAGACAACAGCAGGGAGCTTTGGCATATTTTCTGCGTCAAAAAAAGCTTTTTTTTTCAAACAGCTTTTTTTCATCTGCTCCTGGTTCACAATAATTTAGATAAATACTTAGAAATGCTAATTTGAGCAAAATTTTCATCAGAGACGGTCTTTAATGATGGAAACTGAGTGAAATTTTTACCATGAACTATCATAACAGAAAAAGTATGTTATATATGTAAATATTTATTTAGGTTGTAATTTTAGGAGAAATGGGGCATTTAGTGCATCATAAAGCAGACTAATGCCATGTAGTTTGTGTTATTGTTTGTATGAAATGTTGAAGCAGTAATTTCAAAGAATGTTTGATTGGGTAACTTATTCCCTTCCATGTTTTCCCTCAGAGTTCTCTATGGCCAATGACCTTCGGCTTGGCGTGCTGTGCAGTCGAGATGATGCACATGGCGGCCCCACGCTACGACATGGACCGCTTTGGAGTCGTTTTCCGAGCCAGTCCCCGCCAGGCAGATGTTATGATTGTGGCAGGAACGCTGACAAATAAAATGGCACCAGCTCTACGGAAGGTGAGACAGAGACTTGAATAATGTGACAGTAGCCTGTGATATAACGGTCTGAATCGAGTTCTTGCTTCCCTCCATCAAGCACGCTCATGTGCTGGATGGGAGCGGGGAGAACAGCTGTGTAAATGCTGGCTGGATTATGAGCGGCCTGTCTACGGGTTGACGGAGTCACATGAAGCCTTTCCTCCAGCTGAATCCACAGATTAGCTCTGAGTCAGACTTTATGTAACAACCTGAATTCTTCTGCTATCCAACAGGTGTACGACCAGATGCCTGAGCCCAGATACGTCATTTCCATGGGAAGGTAAGAGAACTCCTCCATGACTTTGCACGAATTCCTTCCTCCAAATGAAAGATGTGGAAAGCAAGCAGACTCAGTTCTCATCTCAATTTCTTTGTAATTGAGTATTTCAGTAGCAGAAAGCAGAAAGTCGATTAACATAAACTGACAGCTGTGCACTTTAATATTTTGGCTTTGCAGAATCTAATGTGAGCAACAATCCATAGACTGAAAATAGAATATAGTTTATATTCCGTGATTTATCACTTAAAAAGTGGATCAAAATCAACCCTGATGAGAATATTGAGCAACTTTATTTTATTTATTTGTTGTCTGGAATCATCTAAAATCTATCACCACATAGAAGTGGTTTAGATGTTTATTGTGTATTCCCAGTCAGAGCCTAAACTTTCCTAAAAAAACAGCTGTAAGAAATATAAAAGGAACAAAACTGCTTACCGAGACAAACTGTCATGAGTGTGAAACTGTGGTCAGACACTTGCAGGTAAAATTAGCCTGGCTTTTGTTTCAGAAGTGCGGCGTACGGTGCCATCTAACACATTTTTCACATCACAGCTGCACTGTGCCTAAAAAAGCAGCAGTAAACTGGAAGAGTCGCTGAGCTGCTCTCTGATCAGGCTTTAGGGTTCAGGCAGTGAAGCGACCAGCGTTGTCCAGTTGAAGCTGGTCACCATCACCTCAGAGACCTCTTTAAAAAAAAACATCTCTCTGGGACACTTCAACACATGGTGGCAGTATTTGTCAGCTATTTTTATGCTTTTTTTTAATATTTAAATTCCTTTTTTGCTTCTAAATGCCATCATTCTCAGGACTACTAATACATTTCTTTACTGCTTGCACTTTTATAGTTTTCCAAAAGATGGTGTACAAGTGGAGAGAAATCATTATGACTTGTTTAATATTTTGCTCTTCAGCTGTGCTAATGGAGGAGGGTACTACCATTATTCCTACGCTGTGGTCAGAGGCTGCGACCGGATTGTACCGGTGGACATTTACGTTCCAGGTAATGCACTCTAAATTTAAACATTAAAAATATGCAGACTTGCAAACATGGTGAATAACATTTTCTCACAATACATGATCCAAACTGTTTTGAAAGCCCTGGAGATGTAGGCTTTTCTAAGGGGAGCTTTTATTTATTTATTATTTTTTTGGTTTGGCAGCAGTTTAAAAGATGTATTTATACACAGAATCTTTTTTTTTGTCTGTAAAAGTGCTTGATGTTGAAAAAAAACCCGGCCTCATGTGTTTGTGTGATCACATTCCAGCATTGTTCAGATGAAAGAGAGGTGTGACCACTTTCCATCAGCTTTCCTGCACAAAAGCAGACAGTTTTACAGAAATACTAGTTACCTTAAAGCCCCACCAGGGTTACTGAGTTAGCGCTGCATTTCCATGATAACAGTGGCACCCGAGAACCTACACAAGCTGAAAAACTCACCCCTGGATTTTGAAGTTTACGGATCCAGTTGGGACTGATTGAACAGAATTATTCTGGGGTTACTTTAAAAGCTACCTAAGCCTTGTTTCTAGCAGAGAAGCTGTGATGATGCAGGCTGCGAGGTCCCTGCAGAGTAAAGGTCTTATGTGAGTTCCAGAGGCCTGGCTGAAAACTAAAGAGTGTTTACAGCCGAGGCCCTGAGGCTCTGGAACAGTCTGCCCAAAGAAATCAGGTCGAGTGAGTCTCTGACCTCTTTTAAGTTCCTTCTTCAGCCACACTTTAATCTGAGAGCCTTTAGTCAGAACTCCAATGAAACTGAAAGGGATTTTTATTTAAAAACATCAAGTAATGGAAATTTAATGCTCTCGTTTTGGTTTTATTTATGATTAAAATATTTTCTTTTTTTAATGGGAACAAAAGTATGATTCTTGATATTTGATGCCTCAAAAAGTTGAGGTTTTTTAGAAGAAAGATCTGATTTGGGGGGTTTAGGAGTTAAATTCAGTTAAATTCCCACTGTATGATTATGAAAGCTTCTTTTGTCCTTGTGCCTCAGCGTGAGTGACTGAGCTCATCATTCCTGTCATTGCTTAACAGGACTGGACATCCAGTCACTGTGCAGCAAATCACACTTTTCTCTCTCCATTTTTACTAGTTATGATTCATGATTAAAGTTACAAAGTCTACTTCTTCCTTGTAAGAATTGTATAAGTGAAAGAAAGCAGTTATAGAGGATGGTTTGTTTAACTCTTTCAATAAAGAAACTTACTTGCAAAAGGAGATGATTGGAAAAGCAAACAACCTGGGCTTCCATTTATTTTATTCACAACAAAAGTAAACAGGTAAATAACATAAAGTGCATTCAATTCTCTCATTCGATGAAAAAAAAAATCTAATTTACAATCTCAAAGAACTGGCTTGATTCACATCTGTACTTATTTTCTTGAAAAGTAAACAGGTAAACATGAAATGTTCTTGCAGGAACAGTAGATAATTAAATACATGAAACTCTCACAACTTGAGACAATAGTCTGGAGTGTGTGTGTGTGTGTGTGTGTGTACGTGGGTGTGTGTGAGCTCTGTTTGAGTGTAAAAGAACCTTTACTCTGATTGGCTACCATTAAACATGACGCTGCCTTAGCCAATCACTGATGTTAACCAGACCAGTTTCAACTTCTGGCCATTGGTGTGTTTGGTTTGCACAGTTTATTAAACAAACTCATAGTAGTGCCGCACATTTAGCATTCAGTAACAATGATGAGGTTGGAGTAACCAAAGCAGTAATGGGATTGCTGTTATTGAACACTACTAGAGAAGAAAATGTTCTATTTTTACATTTTCTTCTGCAATAATTAATGTATCTAGTCTTACAGCGTCTGATGCCTAAAGTCCCCCTCCGATGAAAATCAGTTTTTTGAGTTTTTGGCATGTATGTGTGGCATTTTTTCATATGAAAGAGAACGAATGTAATAAAAAGTCATGTCATTTATATATTTCTGAGTTTTTTCCTTTTAAATGGCGTCAATCAAACTGTCTTAAAGACGCTCGGTTTGAATTAGTGAGCATTTGTGATGTCACAACGGCCCAGTGGTACATCATGCGCTTTGCACAAAGCTCCCTGATCTGCCCCGTCCAGCGTGCACAAGCTCAGGTGTGGGAGAAGAGATGACGGCGCATTGCTGCATTCGCCGCACATATTTTAAGTGCGTCCAAGGCGCGATTTTGCTGTTGTTCGCACGTTTTCAAAATTAAACTGAAAGTTAAAGTCCCCAATGGGTCCTCCGCATTTGTGTTATCACTGACTGACTTTGAAGGTTTGCTGACTCGCATTAACCAGAGAGGGTATATATTAAAACAAGAATAAAAACAGGGGACCTTTTTTTTTTTTTTTTTTTTGTCATTATTGCCTCGATGAAAATAAAACTATCATCAAGTTCAGCAGGCTGGCTCCCAATCCCGCAGCGGGTCTCTGTCTTGCTGCCAGCTCGCCTCCCGGCAGCCGGCATAGAGATCGGGATCGCTGCAGCTCCTGTTGGGCGATTTGGTCAGACCAGTGCCAAATCACGCCGTGCTGCTGCCAGATCTTCACACCGCACCCGCCACTCAAATCGCACCGCAGGACTTCAGATCGCGTCTGTACCATTAACTTAACATTGAAACAACACTGGACGCATGTGTTTGGGAAATGTACATGCGAGTCATCATTTTCTTTATGGCATTGGCATTTATATGCTGTGCCAGTGAATTCAACATTCTAATATAATTCAAAGCATTTTTCACAGGCTTATCAAAGTTTGTTTTTCGTCTGTAATTTTATTATTAAACAGCAGGGTCTGATATCTTTTTTTTTCTTTTCATGCCACACATTGGTCAAAAAGTGTTGATTTGAAACCAAAAATAAGTGGTTTTTGGGGGGGCTGCGGGTTAACCGCGACACCGCGCCCCCTGGTGGTTCATCACCGCGGTGATCAAAAATCCGACACCGTCACAGCTCTACCCGCGAGAGCATAAAAGTTTTTAATTTCTTAAAATAAAAATTGGTGTGTATTTATTCATATCTAGGGGGAATTGGGCATTAAATATCATATTGGGCAACTAAACATTAGGACTTAAACACTTTTCATATAACCTAACCTGACTGAATCAAATGCAAAAGGATTTATGCTAGAATAACAAACAAGTGTTTTCTATGCAACTGTAATTGTCACTTCAAAAAGTTATAATAAATAAATAAATGAGTTATTTAACATTGAGGAGTAGTTACATTTATTTTTAGTTACATGTATAAGTTACATCTGGCCCTTTGAGGACAGCCACTATGCTGATGTGACCCTCGGTTAAAATGAGTTTGACACCCCTGGTGTAGAGGGAATTTTGAAAAAGAGGATTTAGATTAACATGAAATATGGCTTTTAAAGACATTTGGGTGGGATTTTGGTTAAAAACTTCATAATCATATTTAAAACAACACTGGGAATGTTTTTTATTAAGAAAAACGTCACCAGGGACTTTAAGTCGCACCTTTTACTTGGTTGATAAAGTAAACTGCTGACAACTTCTAATCTTTTCTTCTTTTATCATCACTTCAACTGTGACAGCTATAAAGTGGTGATTGTTTCATGAAAGCCCTATTTTTTCCATCTCAGATGGCTTTGTTTTTGATTTGATGACTAAGAATCTTCTGTTCTCCTCAGGTTGTCCTCCCACAGCAGAAGCTCTCCTCTATGGGACTTTACAGCTTCAGAAAAAGATCAAGCGTGAAAAGAAGATAAAGATCTGGTATAGGAAGTGAATGCGTAAAAGAAGTCTGTGTGTACCTGGTTTGTAAAGTTAAATTTGGAGCAATGCTCCTCATCCACTAAGAGCTGCAGAAAACTTCAATAAAATTACAGTTAAATACAGTTGCTGCTGCTTATTTCTGCAAAAAAACCAACAACTTGGCTTTTATTTTGACACGTGCTGCAGTTTTATTTAAATGTGCTTTCATGTAATCATTCATTCATAAAACAAAATCTTTGTTTGAGTCATAAAATGAGTGTCAAACCTTCATGTTTAAAGTATTTCAATAAACGAGTTCTTGGAAAAACCTTGACTGCTGTTAGTTCTGCAGGTAAAACCCCCTCACCAGGTGAAAACTCACTCCCCGTTGCTGATTTGTAAAGCTCAGGATGGTTTTTTTATCCCAAAAAAAATTTTTTTTTATTTAAAATTACTCAAACACAGAGCGGGAACATTTTTTTAAGCTGAGTTGAAAAAGACTTTATGTGCTTTATTCCTTTAAAAAATCAACTTGATTTACAAAAAACATACACCTTTTCGTTCTGGTGAAATGCTCGTGCGTGCATTTTTTGCATTTCAAGCAGTTATTTATTTCGAAATCTGTATTTTCTTTTTGCATCTTCATATTTTTGAAGTGAGAGTGTGGAGTCCTGAGTCAGATCCACCAGCTGCTGTGGGTTTCCACCTGAGTGCAGCCTGCTGTTGCATCATCCATCCATCTAATGATTAATGCGTCCTCGCCAGGTGCTAACGTATTCCCACGTGTTCAAGTTGCACACTTATCTTCTGCCATAATTAAAATGTACACACTGTACTCCTGGTATTTCTTACCGAACTGTTTAAAGGTTGATCAAATGTTCCAGCGGAAACAAAAGCATTAAGCGTTTTATTTTTAAATGCAAAAGCATTTTTGTGAGATGCAATGAAATGTTTTTAGACTAAAGTACATTTCTTTAAGAGTAGAACTTTGGAGAACTGTGTTTCTTTTCTGGTTCTTGAGATTAATTTTGGCCACAAAACATCATTAAAGCCCAACTTTAAACTTGAAAAAAAAACCAGCAATAATTACATTTTTCATTCATTCTGTTGAAAAATGTCTGTTTCATTTGAGATTGTTTTCCTGTCAGATGTCACTGCAACAACAGGCCATCTAGAAATGAGTCGAATATCCTTTCAATTTTGAATTTGTTTATTTAATAAGAAAAACAAAAATCTGCCAATGGGGTAAGAACAATGGGTTTTATCGAGAACTCTTTGTTTTCTCAAAGGAAATTTCTAGTCACTATGACATTGATTTTGCTATTAAAAAATGTACTTTCTCTGAAAATAATTTATTTATTCTTAAAAAAAACAAAGGGTAGATTCACTTTAAGATTCTGTTTCTGCAGTGCACTGCTTTAGCCAAAAAATTTAAAAAATACAGCGTTGATTTGGCGTCAACATAAAGTTTTATCCAATCAAATATCCTATAATTAGAAAAACCAGTGTCCCTTAGACTCACATCAGAATATTTTGCAGTCGTCCTGGAAATACTGATAACTTTCCTAAATAAATGTTCTCAAAGATTTTTCAAATGTCCCCAAACATCCATTTATAAAGCTTTCCTTCTTCAGATGAAGGTCAGATAGATTGATCTCCAGCTCTTCACATTTCTCTAAATGTGTTTGTGGATGAAAAACCTCAGAAACCCTGAGCACAAACTGCTGCAGAAGTGGTGTTTTGAATGAGAAACAAAATGTGCCCTTTGAGTCTAGTTTTACTGGGAAATAGTTGAAGTTCTGCAAGCATACACTGCCAAAAGATTATTTTTTTTAAATCGTATCTGGACAACTTTGTCTACAGCAGCTAGTTTTAGCTGATAAGAATATATGCTTCTTTTAATATTGGTGTAATTCTTTATTTTTAATGCAATCAAACCTGTCCAAAATAGAAAAGAAATCCCCTTAAGAAATAAATGACTGTTCAAAAATATTGTTTTTCATGTAATTAAAGCAAATTCACAATTAATAAGATTAAATATAGCAAATAGATTAAATAAAGCAAGATATTAAACTTAGGTCAAGTGTTATTTTAAGTTAAACATAAAGCCGTTCTAATAGGAAATCAATTTATCAAAATCTTTTTGTCCTGTTTTTTTTTGTCTCAGTTGAAGCTAAAAAGTTCCTCAATAAACAGCCTGCAAAAAAAACCTGAAACTCACTTCTGCAAAACACTAAGAAGTAATCACTGATAGTTTATTTTCATAGCTTTTTCTTAAAAACATACCCTTGAAGACAAAGAACACTGGGTTTGTGATTTTTAATTTTCTTTCAGGAAAAGTAATTTTATTTATAGAATTTTAAAACAAATAAATTTGTTTTTAATGTGACTCCTGTTGTCTCATTTTTGCTCATCTATATATTCTGTATCTTTAAACTAGTATCTGTGGAATAAACAGGAAAAGCCTTTAAACTGAAGCAGTTCATTTTATTAAAATACAAGAGTGAGAAAGACCGAGTGTTGGAGCGGGAACGTACATACAAGGTAAAAACAAAAAACAAAAACAGGTTTAAGCAGCATCTGGACTTTATTCCTTTACAATAGTTGGAGTGATCATCTTGGTGAATGAATAGTATTTGCAGTCACTGGGCGGTACAATGTCCATGGTGGTGGTGCTAATCTTCTCCTTCTTGAAGCCGGCTTGGAGCAGATGTGGCACCTGAGTCTCCTGAAAATCATTAACAGAGGGGGTCAATCAGAGCAAAGGGGCTCCGTCTGGGCTCCTGCTTATCAGTAACCATGAAAGGGACACGTTATTCAGATTATTCTGATGTACTTTCTGCTCCTCTGCGTGTGCCTATAGATAATTCTGCAGAGGGACACGTCACACAAAACATTCACTCAACTTATTTTACAGATCCACTCAGCATTTTTCACAAAAGGGAGAAAATGATCTATATGATGCACACTATTTCTTTTCTGCAAAAATAAGTTTAGATTTCTGGCATAATTGCTGCTATAAAGGCTTAAAAACACAATATTTCAGCAGTAATAATATGTTTCTTTAGTCACGATCAAAGTTATAGGTTAAAAAAGCAGTCAAATGGACTTAAGTCTGCATTTGTTTTAAGAAAATAGCTCCAATATAAACTATTTTTAAAAAGACAAACTCAGTCCAAACGACTACAGACATCCTCGGCTACAAAGTTGCTGCAGTAACAAAAGCAAATCTCATCCAATTTATTCTGTACTTACAAAAACAGCTTTGTAATGCAAAGAAAAGCTACAAGTCAAACATTGTTCATGAATTTCTACTGCTTCTGCAGATTATCTGGATGATTTAAGGAGACTTTATAACAGCTTTGTAGAAAAGCTGCAGTGTGAGAGAATCTGGATCTACCAGAGAATCAGTATTTTCGTGCAGGTGACCAACCTCAAACATTTTCTCAATGTTGTCATATTTGCCCTTGAGGAGCTCGCCCCACGAGGTCAGGTTGCAGTAGGTGAGAACGCCGCCAGGTTTCAGCAACCTGTATGCGTGACCCTGCAGGCAAATGTACGGCAAGAACCCATTATTTACTCTGCTTCAGACATAGAAATAAAAGTGGGTTTCAAGTTCAAGTGATCCCTGATGGATCTTAGTCTTGCCTATTTCTCAATAGAAGGTTTGGGAAAGACTGACCTTGATGAAGTCAAACTGGTGAGTATGCCAGGTATCTTCTGATAGAGGGTACGTATCATACAGGATCCCTGATGGAAGATGGTTTAGCATTAACGGTGTGCCTCATTCAATGATCCTTTTCTATTTATGAATGTCAAAGCGCCCCAAGAAGTGTTTGTTTAACCTGACTGCAATTTAGGAAATCTTCACACAGGGAAACTGACTGCTATAGATATAATACGGGATGAACAATACATGGATCATGTGAACAAAATTCGCCCACGTCAGTTTTTTTTATTTTTTACATTCCTCACCATCAAAGTGATTCTCTGGCAGGGTGGGAACAACCTCCTCCCAAAGGCCCTTCAGAGGGACCACCTGCAGCAAGAGACGCATCAGCATCTTCACACACCACAAAATGAGCTGCCGTCTTATTTTTTGTGAACTCATCGGATTCCAGGCACGCCCGGTTCAGCATGATAACTGTCACCTTTTATCCGTCACTTCTGCTCACCTTGTGTGGCTGAGACTTGGCCCAGTTCTCCAGACGTGCGAAAACGCCGTCGTTGCACTCGATGATCCAGTGCTCCTCGATGGGGAAAGACTCCAACTTGGTGGCAGCGATGGCCATCCCAAAACCGATCTCCAGAACCCGGCCGCCTTTGAGAGGAAAGTACAAACAAGTGGAAATACCTAAGGGAATATTCTGATGACGTCTTTTTAAAATAAAAGCATACATTTTCAAAATAATTACATAAATGCACGCTATTGGCTCTGACATTTTTTTTAACAATTACTTTTAATAAACTGAGTTCTGGAAAAATAAATTAATAATACATTTTTCCTCATCCATTTGGGTTACCACAGTGATTTAAAGGTCGTCCCTGGTTTGGTTGTGGAGGGAAAGCCAGGTCAAAGGGTTTCATTTCCTTGTACAGTAGCTTATAAATAGACGAGGGTAAAGGTTATCAGGTTGTTGAACATTTCACAGTCATTTACTGAATGTTTTAAAAAGCTGTCAGATATTTTTTTTAAGTTGCCAATTTTCACTCAACTCAGAAAAACCTAAAAATAAAAAATAAAAATTGCTGAAAAATCTGTTTACAAAACATAGCTTCAAAAGTACTATTTTAAAAACAATTTAAGGATTAAAAATGGGGAGGAAAATCACTAAATAGTGACACATGTGAGGTGGAGAAACTTTTTTTTTATTTTTTTTTTACTTGTTCTGTCCAACAAGCAGATCAGAGCTGAAGGCCTCTTGTGTTGGACAGATACTTGGAGAAACTCTTGAATGTAAAGATGAACATATGGATGGAAAAAGATATTTACACCACTTCCAAATGCAGAAAAACTGTTCAGTTTGCAGCTCACACTAATATATATCAAAGTGCATGCATAAGTATAAATATTGCCTTGTGTATCCGTCTGCTTCCACATAACACTAAAAGCAGATGAGCTGCTGTCTCCTGCAGACATCTGAGGAGCAGAAGTGTTTTCTGGCCAGAAAACACTAAAAAGCATCAAGATTCACACAAATAAGAAGGTTTAAAACATTTGTTAAACTCCCAAAATGCATTATTAATAGTTAAATTATTTAGTGATTATGATTACAAGTTAGGTTTTTCTGCAATCATTTGCAGGTTTTATGAAGTATGCTCTAAATAATTCAATTCTTTGTTTATGTCTGCATACTTATTATGCAATAAAAAAGAAACTTAAATGGCTTGTGAAAATTATGCAAGTTTTTGTGAAAAGAAAAGCATCCCATCCCTCAAACAATAAAAAAAAAACATGTGAAAAAGTCTAGAGAAACGTGTGTGATAGGCTCCACTAACAATCCCAGCATGAGTCCATCGTCGGACAGGTCCCGTCATACTCCGATGTGTCCGATAACTCACTCGCCCTAAGTTCCACAGCTGCCACTTTTACCTTTTGAGGCTGCAACAGTCGCCAGTGAATGCATGTACGGGGTTTCCCACCGCTCCATGACGGGCTTCCCCATGATCTCCAAGTGTGTGTCGGCCTCATTGTAACCCGCGTTTGCGTCGTGCCAGGTGGGCTTGCAGTCCTCCCCCTTTGAGAATATGGGCTGAGCGGAGGAAGTCATTTTGCTTTGACTGTGGCTGTTCGGTTCAGGCGAACGCTTTAGCCGACCAACGAAGAGGGGAGGCAGTGAGGAGCCGGCGGTTTATATGGAGCACACAAGTGCTGACACGGCAGGAGCGTGACCGGGGGGTCAAAAGCACACACATTCCGATATGCAAGACAGCCCAAGATCGTCTGGAGACAAGACGGATCACTCTGTGACGCTAAAAGTATTACATGCACAACATTTTGTGGATGTGGTCTTTTTGTTCTGTGTTGGAAAAATAAATAAATAAAACAACTCAAATTTGCTTTGGCTTGACTGTTAAGTTAACACTACGGAGGCATTTTCATGCATATTAAATATAAAGTTCTCTCAAATTAAATAATTTGTTACCGCTATTTTGCACGTTATTAGCATTTTGCAAGCACAAATGAGCATTCTTGAGCACAAATTAGTAGTAGGAATTGAATAAGCCAAAAATACACATTTCTGCACACAAAAATACAATTGTGCACAGAATACTATTTTATGTGCACACAATGCTAATTTGTGTCCACCCTATGCTCATTTTCGTGCACAAATGAGTGTTCTGGTATAATAAGTACTTATTACTTATTATACACTTGTTAGTTATTTGTGTACACTCATTTGTGTACACAAAATGCTAAATTGTGTGCACAAAAATACTAATTTGTGGCCACAAAATGTTAAATTGTGCTCACAAAATACTAGGTCCTTGACACAAATTATTTTGAGGGAACAATTTGTAGTTTTTTATTTATTTATAAAATCGCCATTAGATCAAGATAAGAATAAAATATTCCTTTATTAGTCCCACGATGGGGAAATTTCCTTATTGCGGCAGCAGTACAGGAACAGAGAGCAATACATAAAAGAAACAAAACTATGGAGTCAGTATAAACACTCCATAGTGTTACTGTATTGGAAGTGCCAGGTTTGAAAATAAATAAATAATGGAAAATATACTTCAGCTGTTTCTGTTCTTGCATAGTGCAAATAAATCAAGATTTGACTGTAAAGAGTGTCTCAAAATCAGATGTGTGACGGTTTTCATGTGGGCCTTAGGATGCTCTGCAACAATCAGAAAGACGGAGATGAATAGCTATGTTTAAAAGCATAACACAAGTACAAAAAAAGGCTTAGCAATAAATTGTTCCAGGTCACAAACTAAAACTGTTAAAATAGTCTGCAGTTTAGAAAAGTCTATAGATCATATTTTGATCTGTGTTTTTCATTTTTTAATTGTCTGATTTATTGCAGTTGAAATAATGGCTCAGAGTGAGATGTCTCCACCATTTTCATTCTTCAAATGTTTGAATGAACAGCTGAGGTCAAACATTGCATTGGATCCCATGCACGTGTTGTTCATTGGCTCATGCTGCATTTTTTAGGACTTTGATCAGCTGGAAATGTGACACAAAATGATAATTTTCCGCAAAAATATTGAAGTTTCTGGACTCCTATGCATTAACCGTTGTGTTATCCTAGGCACTTTGACATTGGGAGTTGGGTCATCTAGACCCTACAAGACAGTGCGCTGAACCTTTTTTCTTCAATGATTTGTGATCTTCACTGGTGTCCATGGATAACATGAAATCCTCTTCACCTTTATCCACCTTTGTCATGGTAGGGAGAACACGTCAAAGTAAGGGTTGGGTCATCTAAGATAGCACAAGCGTAACAAGAGAATTATATTTGAACAAGAACATTCTCTAGAGCCTATTACCATATTATTATTTGATATCTTGGATATCATATATATATAGATAAAAATAACAGTTACTTAATATTATAAGTCATGCATAACGCCACAGTTTTGAAGGTTTTCCAGATTTATGTTTGGTTTGAAAAGGAAGAAAATGCTAAACCTCAGTCGTCCAGCTGTTTGTGTTTAAATCTTTATCCTTTTTTCTAATAAGATAATTTGATCAGTACGTGAAAGTTACGAACTACTACTTAACTGGATTTTATAATCTGTCAAAGAAATAATTCTCAGAGGGATGGAGTTTTATCAAAGAAATATGTTCAGTTTCACAGAACCAGGAAATCTTAATCCCACTCTTCCTCCAAGCTCTGTTATTTAGAGTCACTTGGCGTTTTCCTGTCTGATGTGACTCACAGCAGTGCAGCAGACGAGCAGTCAGAATGGAACACCTGATCTTCTTCACAGCCTCTGTGCCCGCTTACCCATCATCCTCTTCACTTCCATTAGGTGAGGCTGAGTGGGGCCAGCTTCTCATCCACCCACCACTCTTACAGAAGCCACTTCATTTGCACTGCCTTTGCAGAAGCTTATTTTTATATTACAGCTTCCATTTGCTCAGAAACGAATGGATCTCAACTCAGTCTGTAAATCAAATGTGATCAAGCTACCAGAACCAACCGAACAGAGGAAGAAATTGTGGTTGTGAGACAAAAGAAAATGAAAACATGAAAAAAAGATAAATGAAAGGGGAAAAAAACGACATATTTCTGTCATTTAAATGGATCTTAGTCCTGAGTCTTACTGCATACAGAATGATAGGTTTTTGTGCAAAGTGACAGTCCTTGCAGTGACTCCTCAGCCAAGATTTGTATTCAATTCTTTAAAGCCAGTAGTGTCCCAGAGACAGAGAAAGGGGGCGCTGTTTTCCCAATCAACAATATGAACTGGAAAAGTCTTGTCTGCACCAGCAGTGCGTGACTTTGTGGCTTTATAAACTTATCCAAAAGTGTTGAGTTGCAGTTTTATTAATCCAGCTATTTATTTGTTGGTTCGTTTAGAAGCAGGCCAATGGATCTTTAGTCTGAACGTAGATCAACTTGCTCTGTCCAGCCACCTTTTCCAGGGGACCTAAAGCTGTCCCAGAACGTAAATCTTTCTAGTGAGTCCTGAATCTGCACATAAGGCTTCTTCTAGTGTCCACAACAGCTCCATATGAAGAAGTAAAATGTCCGAATTAACACTAGGGTTTCTTTAATGTGAAATGAGATGTTTCTGACAATTAAACCTGATTAGATGTCACAGTTTGTGGTCATTTGAATGCTGAGCAGATCAACGAACTGAAGGCGTTCTTACTTTCTAACCACCAAGATTGCAAGAAATTTGGATCTATCTTCAGGTGCACATAACATTCAGAGCACTTTGACCCAGAAAAGCAAAGGACCCACAGTCTCATTTAACTGAGAAAACTTTGACTTTTGTCATTAATTTTCTATCATCCAAAAAGACACCGGACTCAGACCACTTTGAATGTTACCTACCGGTAATCTATTTTGCATCAGGGTTATTAAAATGTTTTCACAAAAATTAAAGTCTATGTCTTAGTGAGTGATAAAAGGTTTACGTTAATTTAGGGGTCCTTTACAAAAGCAAGTAAGCCCAGCTTGACATTTTTGACCTTTGATTTAACATTGACAACAAAAACAGATTACTGAATGTGGCTGTGAGTCATTTTTTTAAATAGAAAAACACAATCAAGCTGTTTTTTGCGCATAGATTGTAATTTAAGGGAAACTGGATTTAGCCCCTGAGGAGGCTCTGTTATAAATCATCTCAAACTGATGTGTGACCTCTATTTGTCCTTCATGAGTGATTTAAACAAGATAAAAGGAAACAAGGCCATTTTAGGGACCCTCACTGTGTTGAGGAAGGAAGGGAATCTAATTGTGACTTTTACAATTCCCATTGGGAGCTTTGTAAAAGCTCAGGGAATCCAGAGGAGATATCTTTGTTTCTCTATTTTTGCTGTTAATTAGCTTCAAGATACATATCTGATGTAAATGACACACCGTGTATAGATTGGAAAGGAGAGTGCATCTGTGTAAATTGCAATCTTCTAATTTGCACAATGAAATGACACACAAGATATTTTTAGGCTGTACTTTATCTTCTAAACGACAGTTTTCTCCCCTCTGAGCTGGGGAGAAAACCTGACAGGACTTAAATTAAGGTATTGTTGAGCTCTCAGGAAATGTTGGTGGCTTCATTTTGTAATAAATCTTTGAGAATTCTAAACAGAAAAACAGCAGCAGATAAAGAGCTCTTAAGATTTACAGTTGAGTTTTTGCAAACAAGCAAAAAGAATGCAATTCACTCAGAAAAAAAGCTTAACTGACCATTTTTGCAAATGCAAGGTAAGTAAATGAAAATTCAATTTTAAGTAAATATTTTTGGTACAATTCTTGCACCAGATTTTCTAAGACTAATGGTTTTATTTCAATTTAGTTTTGAAAGAAAAGATAAGTGTTTTTATTAAGGTAAAACAGACTTGTGAACAATATATTTTGTTGCAAACAATTTTTTGTTTTCACATGCAATTTAAAGACAGTTAAATGTACACTGTCAATCTGCTGCTTTTATTTTTACAGCATTACATATGCAGTCCAAATTTGCATTTTTTACTTTAAAATTAAATGTTGACTGCTTGCCCTTTAAAAGTGTTTTAACGGAGAAGTCCTAATGTGAGTTTATGTGTGATATTTACAGAGATTGTTAACTGAGTGTGTAAAATATGATCCTAGAAATATTTAAAGAGCCCTGACCATGACATTCCATAAAAAAAAGTTCCCTCAATTAATAATTTTTGGCCACGAACAAAAATGCACAAACAAGCATTTTGTGCATGCACTAATTAGCCATTTGTGGGCACAAATTAGCATGTTGTAGGAGCAAATTACCATCTTGTTGTCACAAATATTATGCTGTGGGCACAAGTTAGAATTTTGTGTCCACAAAATTGTATCAGGAATTGAAAATACTCATTTGTGTGCACAAAATGTCAATTTGTTTGCACAAAATAGTAACTTGTGTGGACAGAATACTGGTTTGTGCCCACACAATACTAGCTTGTGCACCCAAAATGCTAATCATATACACACAATACTAATATAATACTAATTCGTAGCCACAAAATGCTAATAAGTGTCCACAAATTATTAATTTTATGGAACACTTTTTTTTATTATTATTATGTTTTCAAGTCATGTCCAGGGCTCCGTAAGCTTTGAAATAGTTATTTAACAGCACATTTCCAGGACTTGAGTTAATGGAACAGTATGGAAATTTGTGTTGCATGCAATGCAATAATTGCAATTAATCTCATACTTTAAAAAAAATCTGTGTAATACCCCGTTAAATAGTACCTAGGACTACGTCAAAGAAAACTAAAATGATTCAAATTAACATAAACATTATGAAAAAGCAATAAAAAATAGTGTTATTCAATTGGTAATTAGTAATAGCGTTAGTTAGACTGCAGACGCAAAGCTTTCCCACAGTGACCTGGTGACTGAAACAGGGTGTCGTGTCCCTTTAAAGGCTGCTGCCCCCTGCAGCGTCGTCATTGCGCAGAACAGTTTGAACCAAAAAGCGGAGTGACCTTCCTCCGCTCTCAGTCTGAGAGGGGCAGCACCAAAGCGAGAAGCCGGTCACAGCTCCGACAGCCGCCCCTGCTACAGCTTTAGCAATGAACAACAATTTAGTCGGAGATGAAGTTGGGTAAGATTTGTTTATTAAAGTCTTTTCTTGCCTTCTGCATGAGCTGTAAATAAGTTAGCCGAGCTGTTGTTAAACTGGTGTTTGACAGCTAACATTAGCATGGAGCTAAGCTAGCTGGAACTTGGCGGAATCGTTAGCCCGACGAAAGACGGCAAAAAAGTGAAAATAATCACTAAAGTATTCGTGTTGTTGGCGTTGTGACTTGAAGCGGAATGCAAGGCGTTTAATTAGAGTAAACGAGTCTTGGTTGTCAATGAGAAATAAGAAAATATAGACACTTATTCGTGTGTTGTTTCCAATTAGCTCGCAGCAGTTGTGCTAGTTTTTCGCTAGCGCTTGCCAGCGTAGTGAAAGTCTCCATCCTGACTTCGCCGCAACTAGGACATTTAGCGGGCACTGCTGGAGGATGGAGCATCGTCGTCTGTGTCGTCGGATTTACAGATTTGACAGAAACGTTTCAATTATCATTGACATTCCTTCAAACGAGATTATAATCCAGGATGAAATAACTCCACTTTGACGGTAAAGTGAGTCAGTGAAGTCCTACTAGAGGAGACGCATTCACCGGTTCCCACAAAATGCGTCGCCGTCGTCCCCTTCTCATCATTAAGTCGGGATGATGGTTCCCGCTGTAGATCTTTCATTTCCACTCAAAATGTTATTTTACGGGGGTTGTTGGTTCTTTCTAATGAAATGTTGATTTAATTTGTTTGGATGTTTGCATGAAGCGTTAAAGTGACGTCCTCCACTAGCGCACCTTATAGGATCATTCTGTGTCTAAATAATCCACATTGTTACATGCACATGTGTGTTTTTGGCTGCACAAAAACATGGTGTTTCAGTGTTCGGCTCAGTGTTTGGATTTCTGAAAGACACTTTCATTGGATTTCATCTTGATTAGGGCTGCACGATATATGAGGAAAACTTGGGATATGAGTGATCAATATTGCAATAACGATATAATTTGCGGTACATAAACAAATAGCAAAACGACCAAAAACGTCATTCCCATTTCATTGCAACAGTTTAAAATTTATACTCCAAATGACCCTCGTTGCGGTAGGATGCAAACATCAAACATAAAAGGGCTCATCTGATTGGTCAACAACGTGAAAGGGTCCATCCGATTGGTCAAATGCTTAAATGGATTTATTTGATTCGTTAAATGCTTCAAGCTGCCATAAGATTGTTTTAGCACATTTAAGGTAAACATTTATTGCGATTTTTGCTGACTTTTGCGATATTCATATTGCACAGCTTGATATCGCGATAACTATAAATTTGCGGTATATTGTGCAGGCCTAATCTTGATTGAGTACTTCTGTTCAGATTTGATAAACCGTTATGACACCGTCGTGTTCTTGTTATAGGAAACTTTTTGTGGGTGGATTGGACTGGAGCACAACACAAGGTATAGCACATGATTCGCTCTCTTATTTTGTGCACGTTTTATTATACATTTTGCCAACTTGAAGAATAATGGTCAGAACATCTGAGCAGATTTAAATTGCATTAATTGACGAATAAGACTTGTGATTGATGGCGTAAAGCAGTATAATATTTTACTGTAGTGCTGAATTGTTTTAGCAGTAAAGTATGTGGTAAATACCAGTATTTAAAAATAAGTACTATCATTTATAAAAAAAAGAAATGACTAGTAAAGATGAAACCCAAGTTTCAAACTGCAAAGTTTCAGAAAAACTAATTTACTTTTCCCTTGAATGGAACAATAAGGTCATTTTGTTTCCATTGTTGACCTGTTGTGATGCTTATGAATAACCTATATTGTTAGATTAATTTTCACATCATTTTTTTAAAGTTGTTTATTTCTTTAACGCTCTGTCATTTAAACATTTGCTTAATATTCTTACATTTTTCTCTGAAAAGTCCTTTTCTAGCTCCTGGTTGGTTTTGTCAAATTGCCATTGTATAACTTTTGCACAAGTACTTGTTTGCTGTCTTGAAGCACAGTTTTGTGTAACTGGCTGCTTGTTGCTGCGCTGGTGCCCCAGGGTTTTTCAGCAAAAAGATACCCAATTACAGTAACTCTTGCCAGAGTGACTCTTCATTTGTTCAAACTTGCTCGCCTTGGCCGAGTTGCCTTTTGTGGGTGTGTGCGGACTGCACACTAGCTGGTAGTATGCTTGGTGCTATGCAACATGACAATGGGTCAATGTTGTTTTGCACTTGAGAAGGTTCTGTATATGGCCTTCAGTAATTTCACATTTTTATTATTTTGAACTTGTACAGTCATCTGCAGTCATATATAGTCAAGGTCTCTGGCTGGTTTGAAGTGATTTTTCTTGTGTTTATGTTTTCTTCTCTTTGTTTTGGTTGTAGTTTTATAGCACAATCTAAATACAAATTAAAGAAACAGTTTGCATAGTTAAACTCTCTTATAACTTATTCACAATGTTATTCAGTTGCTCTGTACCTGTCTGTGGTCTGCATGTAGCTCCATTGTCATGTCTGTCTTTCTTTTCTTAGAGACACTGAGAAACTATTTTTCACAGTATGGGGAAGTTGTAGATTGTGTCATCATGAAGGACAAAACCACAAATCAGTCGAGAGGCTTTGGGTTTGTTAAGTTTAAAGACCCCAATTGCGTACGGACCGTGTTGGAGACAAAGCCACATAATCTTGATGGAAGAAATGTGAGTATTTTGCTGCAAAAAGACGAGATAGCAAATCAGTTTGCAAAATCTGCTGGTGTTCAGTGTGTCCATTGTTTAAAAAAACACCTCAATTTTTCTGCTCATTGTCAGTGAGCGAAGCTGAACGTTGTTTAAGGCACAGAAGAGCTTCTTCTTTTTGGAGGGGGTCTTCTCCCATGAAATGTAAAAGTAATGCATTTTACTCTGAACAGTCAGGAACTCAGCAAGATTCATTCAGTCACAGCTAAATGAGGTGCATTATAAACGAGTATGCTATATTTTACAGTTCTTCAATCAAATCTGTGGTATAATCAAGTTTCTGTTAAAATATTCTAAATGATTTTACAGTGTTTATCAATTTAAAGAGAGGGGCACGGTTTTATTGGCCTCTTTTTGTAAATTATCAGCAGTGTACACTTAAAGGTGATTTTCTGAGAGCAAACCAATAACTGTAATGGCTTTGGTGAAGAACATTTGAAGGTGCCTTTATTTGAGGATAATGTAAAACGTTTTCTCTCCCTCTGCTGTCAGATTGACCCGAAGCCATGCACTCCCAGAGGAATGCAACCTGAAAAATCTCGAACCAAGGAGGGCTGGGTAAGGGGAATCTGACTTCTATTGGCAATGCTAACTTACATTTTCTAATGGCTCCCATTGATGGTCGCTCCTTTTTTTTTTTTTCCTCCTTGAGGTTGGACTCTAGTTTTTTAAATAAGCCACATTGAGGTTAGTTAGTTAGTTGCCTTTTTTACTATGAATTCTAAATTAAAATAATTTTTAATGTTTATAAGGAATAAAAGCTACAGTAATGTTGAAAACTTTTGCAATTTATGGATAAATTCTTGATATTTCCTTTGATCCTTATTGGTGAATAAGCAGCTGGAACGGGAAGAGCAGCTCTCTGCCACAGCCTGCTTTTGTCGGGAAATGATACGTAATAAAGTTACATTTCCCTCATGTCTTCAGCTTATGTCTCCAAGATAGATGTGGAAATATAAAACTTCTTCTCCCCCTGTTTTTTTTTTAATTAAATGTAAAACTAGTTCTGCTGCCTGTCTCCAGAAAAGTGTTGAAACAGTGATCGCCTTCAGCTCTATCAGGGTTTTTGAGGTGGTAACTTGTGCGATGCATTTAATTCTTTTCAGCTGTGAGTGTTGTGTGAGGCAGACATCTGATCCAACGTGGGTCATTTCGGATTGATCAACAATGCTGTGAATTATCTGACAATCTTTGATAGTAATTTTGCCCTTTTTGAAGAAAGCCTCTATATCCTCGTTCCTTTCCGTCAATAAAACAGTTGTACAAGTTCTCATTACGCTCCAAGCAGACTGTTAGATGCTTATAAATGAAGCCCCTTTTCCTGCAACTGGCGCTCTTTTTATTGGCTTTTAGTCAATGACCTAATGTTTTACTTAGCAAACAGAAGATTTAATTGTTCCAACCACTGCTGTAAGCAGCCTTTCACATTTTCAGCTGAGCGGTGGTGAAATGCTCAGTGGAAGATGCCATGTTCTCTGCGCTGTTGAGACTACTGTTTCTATTGACATGTCATGTTAAGAATTAAACCCCAGGGCAAAAGGACAGCCTCATTTTTTCCCCCCTGCTCTGTCTGAATATATGATGGCTAACTGCCCCTCTCCCACTGTGATCTTTTCACAAAAACACAAATCAATATGCTTACTGTTGTGTTTTTTTTTCCCCCCCAGAAGGGCAGCAAAGCTGATAGCAATAAATCAAAGAAGATATTTGTAGGTGGAATCCCTCATAACTGCGGCGAGCCTGAACTCAGGGACTATTTCAATCGGTTCGGAGTGGTGAGTATTGTGGTGTAAATAATGTCCATTCATATCGCCATTGTGGCTGCTGGATGCATGGGAGGCTGAACAGAATCAATGCAAATTTACACAAGACGCTATCATTGAGATTTAATAGAGCCAACTGTCCAAATTGCTATGTAATGGTGGACTGATGAGAAATTCCCCTTCTTTGGTTTTCTAACTGGAGCCACGGTTTCTTTTTGTCTCATTCAAGGTCACAGAGGTGGTAATGATCTATGATGCGGAGAAGCAGAGGCCTCGAGGTAAAAGATGATCCCGTTTTCTCTTCTCTCTCACCATTTAGCATTACTTTAAATCTCATGACAAACTATTCTGGCCCATGGAGAAAAGAATAAACATTTTGCACTTAACTTAAACAACCATAATTACATTTTTAATTGTGCAAGAAAAGAATGAAATAGCAGCTTGGAAATAATATTTTTAGAACAATTTCAAATGTAAAACATTTAGTGTAAAATTTTATAGATCCAAGAAAATAAAAAAAAATCATTTTACAAATGCAATGCTATACAAATGTAAAATTAAAATCAATTATTTAAAATAGAATTTTTTTTTTTAATTATATTTTCTTTGATTCTGTAAATTTTAGCTAGAAGTGCACTTTGTAGTCTTCCTGTGCTGCACCACACGAGTCTTTAAATAAAGAAGAAAATCCTCTTCTATGTTGTTTTGGTTAAGGCTGACAGTGGCAGCCATTCAGTCAAGGGAAAAATCTAAAAAAAAAAAGTTATTCATAAGAGCAGACCTAACAGCGCAGCTCTCCTGGGTTTTAGGAGCTCTGCATCGCAATTTATTATTGCAGATAAAAAGGCACATAGGGAGCCTTAAACGCTGCCGCTAGTTCACTAATGTATTGAAAGATAGAATCACATGCTAGTCTGGCTCTGAGTGGTAGTTAAGTGCCCATGGGTAGATTTTAGAAAGCTTCTACTATGGCTTAATTATTCCTCTTCACCATTTCTACCATGAAGAGTTCCATTCTTTCTATTCTATCATAAATGACAAATTGTGCAGTTCTTGTTTACTTTAAGCTGTTTTATGATTTCCACAGCAAATCCAGTTAGTGAATGTGTTTTTAAAAACCTTTTTATTTTTTTGGATTTATTTCCCTGAAACCACAGATACAGGACTTTTATGTGTAATGCAAGAAATTGACTTTTGTTTTTGTTAGTCTAGATAATTGACCTAAAAAATATCAATTAAAAAAAAAAAAATTCTTGACAAAATAGCTCATTAACCAACATTCGTAACATTTGTAGTTCTCTTCTGCGTACCTTTTTTTTTATTTTTTAAAGAAAAATATTCCAAAAAGCAACAAATCTACATGTAGTTAGATATTTTGAACAAAAATAATAGAAACAATTGAAAAAAAACTATTATTTAGCTAATATTTTACCACTGCTTCTCAAACAAATCTCCAAGAAATGCTTAGTAAAATCTCATAAATAATTATAAAGTGTTTTAGGTCGCCACCAAAAACCATTAACTGATAAGGAAACAGGCTGCAGCAAAATAGGTGTTCCAAAAAAATCCAGTACTTAATCACACTGTGCAGCTGGCAGATTGAGAACAGTTGGAGTATCTTAAGAGGAGTTTTTTTCTCTCTCTCTCTCTGAGAGGCTGACCGTCACCACAAATGCAGCAAGTGAACTTTACCAAACAAATCATCCCAAATATTTTGACACCTTGAGTTTCATCAGCGAAACCGCATGTTTTTATGCGTCAACGTGTTTTACTGAAAATTAGACTCAACAATGTTTTTGTCACTTTCTGGTTAACAACAGATGGATGTTGCAGCAGCTACTGACTCACAACATACACCACTTCCTGTCCTTCAGTCCCCCTTTCTTCTCTTTTGGGAGAAAACCCAGAATAGTTTGTCATAGAAATTGTACGTGATGCATATCAGTAACAATCATTTCATAATCTTCTGCTAGCATTAACAGATTCTGTTACTAAATCTATAATATGTTGGAATAAGTTTTCTTTACCTTGATTTAGATGTAACTAAAACATACATCTTAAATGGAATAGTATGTTGTTTTTTTTGTATGTAGAAAGTTAAGTATTTTTGTAAGTAAGCCCTTTCTATTTTTCTTTCTTCTGTCCCCCTTCTCCTTGTGAATGGTTTGAATGTGATTAACAGTGTCTTTAAGATTTGTCTTTTCTCCTTTAGGTTACTGTGCATTGATGGTAGCACAAAGGTACAGGCCTAATGCAAAAGCATTGTGATAGGTTTTGCCCTTTCTACATGAGGTGTACTTGAGGTGCATTGAACAGATCGCGTTCTAACTAGGGCTTTTTCGCTTGTTCATTTGAGAAGACATGAAATAATTAAACAATTTTATATTTAAATAATGATTAAAAAGGAGCTAAAGAGCTAGGATAACAATTATATTTAATGAAAACAATAGTCCTAATTATGCTAAGTTAATAGTTTCAACAATCCCAGAATCCCAGAAATTTAGTTTGAATAAATGAGTTGAATATGAAAGTCGAAGATTTTCTTTTTTAACCTAAAACTAATATGAAAGTGCATTTATTCTCTGGATTATGCATATCTAATTTATTCAAAGGTAATTATCATCAGCGCTGTCATTGGACAGTTCTTTCAGCCTTATGCTGTAAATGTGCCAGATAAAACCAAGTTTAAAAAGCTCATCTTTTGAATAACTAGTACCCTAAACTTCTGCTAGACTTGAACCAATATGCCAGTCTATTTAATGCTGCCAAATTGCTTTTAATTTTAGATTTCAGATGGGTCATTGACAGATGGTATTAATAGCAGTAGAGCATGAGTTGTGGGATTGGGTTGGCATGGCACTATAGGTCTCCAGTTGTCTCATAGGGTTTTTAATTGGATTCATTTTAGGCCCCCGAGTGGAGATGTTGACTCAACCTACTTCTTCCAAAGTCAAAGGAAAACCAGATTGAAAGTAGATCATGCTAACATGCTAAAGCATTCAACTGGCCATAAAAAGTTAAAGGTCTGTTTGATGCACTTGAATAGGTTCACCCCATTGGAATTCTTGAGCAAAATGAGTAAGATTTCTGTTTGACAAGCTCTAAGGCCTATATCCTTGTGTTATCGCCATGAAGAATATTTCAATTGTTCATTTCAGGCTTATCCTGGCTGACTCAAAATGAAAATATTGAATTTGGGAAAGCTTGGAGAAAGCTTTAGGCATTCTAAAGTTTGTGTTTTTCCATACTTTTGTGATGCATTAACAATGGCTGCTGCGAGTGTGTGCTCCACAGCAGTACACCAAGGGACAGATCAAGGTGGGGTTTGGATGAAACTGCATGAAGCAACAAAACGGTGATACCGCTTCAGTCAAGATCAACCTGATTTGACCGCTTAGTCCAAATTGTTTTTTTTTGTCTGACAATAAAACCAAGTTTATATTGAACAGGTTTTTCTACAAATGTTGATCCAGTATTTCTCTGCATTGTAAAGAGGAAAGTTTCCTTGAATCTCCCAGGCTTTAGTCTCAGATTTGTGTTGTTTTGCGAGTCTGCGACATCATCTGAACCCCAGGAGCCTCTTGCTCAGTCTTGATGGATCCTCACTCTGCTGAAGCCCGATACTGTTCTTCATCTTGTGTTGTCACAACCCCCTGCTACCTTGATTCACTCTTGGTCGTTGGCTAGGTTTTGGATTTATTACTTTCGAGGCCGAACAATCAGTGGACCAGGCTGTCAACATGCATTTTCACGACATCATGGGCAAAAAAGTGTGTAGTTGTAGTTTTATTTTACCCTTAAGATCAAACAGAGGCTTGGGCGATGGAGGGCATGTATATTATAATGCTGTTATTCCCCTAAGCACCTTCAAATGTTGCTTTCAATTAGTTTGGACTTGCACAAATTCAGCCTCAGCAGAATGTCAAATTTCCTTATCTTAATTCTTCTATGCACTCACCACTCCTTTACATTTTAGATTTCTGAAATAAACTCTTGTTTTACTTGTTGATTCACTTTTCGCCCAAGGCTTTGTTTAAACCAACCACTCCTTTAGGTTGTAACAAGTGCTTAAGAGTTTAATTTTTAAAATTTATACATGTTCTAAAAAATAAAGTAAAACTGTAAAAACATTGAAAGAAATTAAAAAATATATTTTAACCATATAAGTTTATTTCTGAGCATAGATCACCTAAAGGATTGGTCTAATAAGTGTTGTCTGTCTTCCTTTATTTTGGTGTGTGTGATCTCTTTTTTCCGTTTTGTTTGCGGGTCACTTACATGTCAACACGATCTTCTTTTTCGTTTTAAAAAGCTCAACAGTGACCTAAAATAAAGAATCTCCATACTGTGTCTGTCAGCGCTCCAACTACCAAAGGAAAAAGTGGATCACAGTGATATTTGCTTGTTGCTTCTCAGTGTTTGTTTAACTGGGAGACTTCACCAGATGGGTGATATTTACCGTATAATCAGACTTTGTCTGTCGCATCCATACAAAAACAATTCAGTTATGGCAGCTGATGTTGCCTTTCTTGAAGGGCAGTTTGACATTTTGAACAGTGAGATGGTTTTGTATATTTCTACACCAGCGTACCCAAGTCTGTGAACACACTTTTCCCCATGAAATGATTTTATATTCGTCCATGTTTGTGTTAAAGAGTGTTTTATGGACATATGAGTGACTTTAGGCACAAAGATCCCCATACATTTTAAAATGTCTGTCAAAATGGGATGGACCAAAGGTAATGCATTTTTTTTTATGTGATGAGGATATCAAACTTTTTGACTTTTTTGATTATAAACAAAGCCTCAATTGGAGTATGTCTTTACCTTTTAATCATCAAAATACCTCAGAAAAAAATTATTGTTATTTTTATTGAATTATCTCTCCCAGAGATGCAATGAATTACTTTACTTTGCTGTAAGCGTTCCAGCCCAACTTGGAGCGTGCTCCCCTTGACTTTGCCCTCCTTTTCAGCAGGAATCAAGGCTTGACTTAATCCATTGTTCTTGACTTGACATTACCTTACGCTGGGACTTCAGGGAGGCTGAGAGATATGAGTTACAAAATTAGAAATTGGAGCACATCAAACTGTGGAGCAAATCCCAGTTCTGTTGTTGGGTCCATGCAGCAGTCATGGTATCCATCACCACCAGCTGCGATGCCCATGGGGGGAAAAAAGCACGGGTAGCTGCCGGTGGCAGCAAGGCCACTGCTGGAAACATGTGCATGTAATTAGGCCGACAGAGAAGGAGTGGATGCTGGGGAAGGTGTTAGCACCTTGGAGCAGGGAGGAATATGTGATTCGTTTTTCTCCTGCAAGGTGACCCCAATAACTCAACCCCTTCAGTCTATTTCTGGTTGGCTCCCCTTGGTCTCAGCCTGTTTCTGTGCTCTGGTTAAACTGCTGGTAGCCTTGCCTACTTAATGACAAAAGTTTTGTTGGTAGATAAACAAATGTGCGCTTGCCTCGTGGTTCTGTAGTAACAGAAAACAAATGGAAGCCAAATTTAATTGAAGGATCCATTGTGCAATTTTAGTATTTGACATCTGCAAATTATCCAATTTTCACCAAAACTTTTCATCCAGTGATCCTGACGGACAGGCGAGGCTGGTTTCCTCCAGCTGTCATCTCATAGATGAGTCTCAAAGGAGCCTTTTGAACAAATTTTTTTACCCAAAGTTTGACACAGTATGAAGATTCGGTTTATGAGCCCAAAAGGCTGTTCATTTATTTTATATCTGCATGCGTTCTTA
The DNA here is from genome assembly GCF_053564925.1 of Oryzias latipes. Taxonomy (NCBI): domain Eukaryota; kingdom Metazoa; phylum Chordata; class Actinopteri; order Beloniformes; family Adrianichthyidae; genus Oryzias; species Oryzias latipes. The sequence continues at coordinate 16,086,336 of NC_136240.1, forward strand.
CTATTTTGTTAGAAGTCAGATACAAATTTCTGTCTACATTCACGCCTTTTTGAATAAAAGAAGTAATTACCCAAAAAAAAAAAAATTCCAAATAGAAAAAGTAATGCTTTTATAATTATTAGCTGGAAGAAAAGGTAAGTTGACATCCTACAATAGATGTATTTATTAATTAATCTATGTTTCTCAGGTACATTGTGAGTTGGCATTGTAATTTGCAGACTTTTTTCTCAAACTTTCTCCATAAACCCCTGGGGGTTGTGGCTGTCGTTTTGGCCTTGAATTGCTTTCTTAACAGCAAGTACCTGAAACGCATAGCTTCACAGCTTACGAGTCTACTCTGTAACATTAACATACACAAATATACATTAAGGAAAAACTATTGATACAGTTAAAAGGAAAACATTTTTTAAGAGCCCAAAAATGTTGAGACCAAGTCTCAGTGTTAGGTCAGGCTTTGTGTAGATGAGGGACTTCATTGGCCCTCTACCGGTGTTGCCAAATGTGCCCTCCTTGTCCTTTGTCCAGGTGGAAGTAAAGAAGGCTGAGCCTCGTGACAGCAAAGCTCCTGGTCAGCTGGGTCCTGGCCAGTGGGCGCCCAGGGCCATCTTGAGTGCAGCCAATGGTTGGACAGCACAGCCAGCCCAAGGTTGGCAACAGGCCTACGGGCCACAGGGTGAGTGGGAACAAGTCCCAGAACAGAGCCAGAAAGCATTGGAACCATGTAAAAAACAAAAAACAAGCCTTCAGCTAAAAATAGTTGCATGCAATTTACTGTCCTTCCAGTCAGTTTGACCTTCAGACTTCTTTCTAATGTATTTCTCTTCTCTCTTTAAAGGAGTTTGGGTCTCTGCTACAGGACAGCCCATAGGTAGGTGTAGTCCTCAAGTCTGCTCCAGAAAATTTCTTGTATGTTGTGTAACTGTGAGATTCCTGATGGTGACTTTAGCCATTTGATCGTTTGCTTATCTTTAAAACGCTTGTGTGACAGAAATGGCGTTGCTCTCTGTGGAGCCAATAGACTGATGACAGAACATGTTATCACTGATTCCTATTTGCTGAAGTTGCTGATAGTTTGCTGCTGCTTGAGACAGATGGTAGCCTTGAATGGATTCTGGCCTCCCTTTGCTATTGGTCGGATCACCAACCGCAGCTCAACCTGAAGCTCTCACTGCAGTGTTGAAGCTAGTTCAGATAGTGTTCTGCAGCTTCTATAGAATCAGTAGCATCTTTTAGATAACTATTTATTTAGAAAACCATTTATATGATTGTTACATTTGTATAATTGCTTGTGCATGATTTTAGGTTATTTTTCATTTAAATATTAGAAAAAGGTTTGTTGTCCTTTGTATGAAACAAATGAATTATTTTCTGTTTTGAGCCAGCTGGCTATGGGCCCCCACTGTCAGCGGGCCGGGGAACCCCCACGCAGCCCCCGTCACCGTTCAACGCATTCCTGGTCACGACCCCAGCGGGCAGTTTTGCTGCACCTCAGGGCTACCCTCAGCAGGGCTACACCACAGCACCTCAGTTTGGTCAGTTCACACGCTCACTAGGAAGAAAGTCATTCTATGCTGAAAACTGAGCTTAAAACAAAGAACAGTAGTTTGAAGAAGGAATAGTGAAATAATTTTAAAAATGTTTATTCTAAATCGTAGAAAAATGAAATGTTTTTGCTATTAGGGAGGCAGACGTTTTAGCAGCTCTTTCTGTGTAAAGGGAGGAACCTTCTTCATATCAGAGATGGACAGCAAGGACTGCAGGCAGTTGAAAATGTTTGAAAATGTGCTGAAGGAACCAACAGGCATTGTCCTCTCCAAAGAATCGGTCCTGTTTCTGTTTTAATTACTTAAATAAAGTTTGGCTTAAAAATCTGAACATAAACACAGTAAAGAAACAAAATTAATAAAAGGGATCCATTTTTTATTTTAGAAGCCAATGGTTAGTAAATATGAGTCCATTTTGTCCAAATGGTTTAAAATGGGGGGAAAAAGGTAGAGATGATTTCCTTAATTGTTTGATTTAATAATAGGCCATATGTGACAACAGGGGTGCAAGTTATGTTTTTCCCCACAGTTTGAGGTTTTGTTGACATAAAGTGATAAGAAGACGTGAGAAAAATATATAGCAATGACGACTTTATCCTGACAGGTTACACTTTTGCAACACCTCAAGCTGACCAGTACGTTCCACAAGTTCCTCCTCCCCCCACCACTCCAGGAACAGCAACTTTGGGCTTTGCCCCTGCCACAACACCAACTCAGGACTTGAGCAAAGCTCCCACCGGGCAGCATGATTTTCCCTATAGCCAGTATGGTAAGACAATCATTGTTTATAAAAGCACACGCTGCTAGTTTTCTGTCCCGTTTGTGTGTTTTCTCTTTCTTTTAGTTACCACCTGTCTCCCACCAGTCTTCCTGGATATTTTATCAGTCATCTACGATTGCTTTCTTGAGTTCTTGCACAAGCTGCAGTTTGCTCTTGGTGCCACTAGGCTTGAACCACTTCACACACACACACCTGTACACACACACACCCACACCCACACACACACACACACACACACAGAGGTTTCTTGTAAAGATGAAGATGCTGCTGAAGTCTTCAGCAGTCAGTCATCTATTATTCTAGCTGGGCAATGGATTGCGTTCAAACAACTGGCTGCATTTCTTTACATTTTGAATTAGATCATCCTGCCTTGCAATGTTTATTTATTTTATTTCTTCTTTTTTTATTTGCTTTTTTACATTTTATTTTAAAAGTGGGTGGGGTCTGATCTGACTCACTGTGCTCGTCATCTGAGTGGATCTTCATTCTTCTGTTTTATGAATACCCTTGTACATGTCTGCTCCTCTTTCTCTGTGTGGCCATATCAAAATGTTTTCCACTCTAGACATGTTTGACTTCCCATGTAACACTGAACAAAAAATGAAAACAATAACCTCATGGACATTGAGATCAGTTTATTGCATAGAAGCTTTTCATGACAACAAAGTCTGACATTTTTGGAGATCTAGAAAGTACTACAGTTTCAGAAGTAATTTTCATCATGACATAACTTTAGACTAGTGGTTTTTTCCACTGGTTTCCTTAGTCTTGAATAATAATAATTATTGTTTATTCTAACTGGATTCTGTAAGTGATTGTCCTGCATTCACTGGATTTAAAGTGAGATTAAGGCTGAAAAAAGGCTTCATGTTGTTTTGTGCTAAAGCTGTAGCTTTTTTTGAATACTTTATAGGGTGACTTTTTATCTTTTCATATTTTTAAAGGCCAAAAACCATAAATCCCTCTTCTTAGGTTAACCACAATGGTGCTAAGGAAGTTCGGAAATTTCTGCAAATCTGGAAGTAAAAAGCAAGTAAAGCTAGCTGGGTTTTGGCACATTTGGCTTTAAACTTTCTTCTGTCAGCATCTAAAATGGGCTTTTGATTTCTATAGATCACATGTCCTATTTCTTGTGCCAGTCATCCATCCAGCTTTTTGCATCTAAGTGTTTGATGTCCGTTTTAGTGTGATTAGCATAAAACAGTTTGATTAAATGATGATGCTGTGGATGTAGCTATAAACAAGGGTAGTGACGTTTGGCGTGTAAAATGTGCCAATAAATGGAGTTAAATGAAGTATGTATGTTTGGTTTTTGTAAAGTCATTTATAATCCAATTGTTTATTACTGCAGGTCCCTGCAGTCAGGCAAGTGATGGAAAGGTTGTTAAAGTTAATCTACATGCAAAGTCTGTGTGTTTTTCTTTAAACAAGCAAAATCTGTAGTTAAAGTGAAGACATGAAGGGGCTTAAGATGGGTAAGAAGTTGTAGTCCCTTTTGTTGAGAGATTTTAGAGCAGACACTTCTCAGCTCATCTAATTAATATGATTTTCTTTTTCTGGAGTGGAGTTAAAAATACCTTTAGTGCTTCGCACTGAAGACTTTAGTGTGAGAGCAACTTTTGCAGGGATGATAATTTATTAACTGAGCTAAGTTTATGCATGGGATTGATCAAAACAATATATTTAATATTATATATATATAACATATTTATTTATATATATATAATTTTTTTTCACTGTGTGTGTGTTTATGTATACGCAGGCATGCATTGTAGTTTTTGTCAAATTCCCTGAGACCAGGCTGGCATAAATTATTAGATTTAAAAACATAAACAAATAACAACAAGCAAAAAAAACCTTTCTCATACAGTCAAATAGCTCCCATTCACACCTACTTTTGACTTCCAGCAGAATCCGAAAAAAAGTATCTGCAGACCCGAGTATAAATGTCCAGCTCTGCTAGCTCAGTAAGCGGGGGGTAACTATATAAGTAGTTGGCCAGCAGTATCTGGGTTCAGTCAACCTGGTCTCCTCATCTCCCTGATAGGCTTGGGTAACTACCCTCAGGATCCCTCTTCCTACGGACCAACGCGTCCATCTCACAGTTATGTTCAGGATGAGCAGGGAGGATATAGTGCAGGTAGGTGACAGCATTGTCTTCTGCAACCACAAAAGAAACATTTGTTTGGTTCTAGAGTTGTAATAGATCTGCAACCACTCTCTTTCTTTTGCTGTGTGTTAAGTATTTTGCATGTACATTATGCATGTACATACAAACTACTGTTTTCTTGGATAGTAGAACCAACCTTTCACTCCCATCACTGCTAAGTGGATTGGATGGAAAATTTTATGGAAATTTGTCAAGTAAAGCTCAAAGCCTGTCGACTTCCTTAGCGGCTCTGGATTTACTATACCAAGACTAATGTGCCCTCCTTTTTTGTTGTTCTCTGTCTGCATTGCTTTGCTGATTTGTAAAAGGATGATCTAATTGTCAGAATTTTTTTCATGGCTCAGTTGTCTCTATGCATCAGCAGTCCATTCACCCATTGTTTCTTTTTTTTTCTCCTCTCATACAGTCTCTACAATGTAGCTCAAGGGGGAGAAATGAAATGGATTTAAAGGTCATAAATACCATGAAGTTTCAGTATAATCTGGATTTTTCCACTTTGGGGGTTCAAAATGTTTTAGGAGTGTTTTTATTGCAAAATGTTGATATACTTGTGTGTTGATTCAGTGCTGAAAAGAACTGACAGAACTTTCATCTGGCCAGTGAGTTAACAATTTGTGTTTTCAATGTAACGTAGGCTTGGATTTTTCTACATTTACATGATTTTTTTTTTCTCCCTGAAAGTCCCGGTGTTTCCCCTCAGATATTTGCAGGAAGATTGAGGTTAGTGCTTTCTGTGCTGATCATTCAAGACAATTTAAACGTTTTCTTTATTGATGCTGCCAAAACATCTCTACTTTAAAAAAAATGCAACATTTGAAATGAAAAGGCTCATTGAAGGATTACAGAATTTGTACTTTAGAGAAAAATCCCAAAACCCTTTTAATATTGCATTTGAGAATCTATTCTTTTAGCCATTTTTAAATAATCTTGATTGTGTCAAAAAACTTTTAAGAAAAATTAAAGATTAGGGGGGAAAGCACAACTATCAAACAAGGTAAATGAAAACAAAATCTCTGTAAAACAATAAGGTTCCATTCCAAGCAAACTTAGCAGTATCGCACTCTACAAAGAAAAAACAGCATTTAACTGTTGCTTAAATTGATGGTCTTCTAGGATGATGACATTGAGCTTGTGGGAAAATTACTATGGGAGGGAAAAGGGTGGATTTTGTTTTCCTCAATAAAATCTGGAAGCTTTGCATAAACCATCCTAGCCATGACCTTTTGTAGTGAGGCCCATCTGTGAAAGTCCCTTCATGGCAAATCTAACCTTCCTGGCTTTTCACTGTTTGTCATTTACCTCAGGATATGGTCAGGACCTGACGGCCTTCGCCCACAGCTTTGCAGACCCCAGCCAGCCGGCCGCCTCGTACGTGGCCCAGACAGCACAGCCCGGCGCCGCCCCCCAACCTACTGCAAACGCGTTCGGCAGGGGGCAGAACCACAACGTACAGGGCTTCCATCCGTATCGACGCTGACTACCACTCCAGGGTTGAACCGTTGTGTAAAGTTAAAGGAAAAAAAAAAAAGTCAGGGAAACTTGTGTTTTTGCTTAAAAAACAAAACTGGAATTCAGAATTGTTCTGAGTGTTCGTTCGATGCACACAAAAAACTGAAGAAAGCAGAGATTCCAGTGAAGAGGTTTGCAGAAATCCTTTTTATTTTCTCTGCATAACTTAAAGAATCATTCAGCAGAAGGAAGCTTTTTATCCCTCACTCCTAACCCATGTTTTATAGTAGAATATAACTACTTGGCAATAATTTATTGTCTGGTCAAACACTAGCACAGAGACTATATGTAAAGAGACTTGCATTTGAATATGTATATTTATGATGGACACAAATGAAAACAGGGTTTCAAGTTTCCTCAGCTTTAAATTCTAGGGAAAGAAAAGTTTTTATTTTTCATTTGGTGAGTTTTGTTTACTTTCTGAGCCTTTAAAGTTTGTTTAAAAAATTGAGATTATAAATATATATATTATTCACAAACTGTGCAATTTTTTAAAAGGAGAATTTTGTACTTTAAATGTACATTTTGCTTGTTTTTTTATTTAAAAATGTAGACTTCCCTCAGGTGGCTGTTATGGGTGCAATTTTTTGCACTAATGCAAAAAAAGAAAAGGACAAATTATTTCAAAATAAATGTTTTAAGAATACACTGAATGTCTGTGACCTTGTTTTTGATTGTATTTGTCTTTGTCACTGCAATAAGGCGTTCGTTTAGACTGGTGAAAGCCACTTTAGTGATGGTAGGGACTCGGAAAACCAAATTTAGCAATTGTGTCTGATAAAACTGAAAATGGTTTTCATCAAACTGATCTGCCAAGAGCTTAGTGTGTCGTACTTTGACGTGGACTTTTGTTCAATTTTGAAATAAAACATTTGACTGAAAGTGATTAAAAAACATTAACAAAGTACATGCTTTACATTATCTGCAATGCTTCTTAATATCCAGTATTAGTACATAATTATTCCCAAAAAATTTTCTTTTAATTTTTTCTTTTTGTATGATTTTAAGCAAGTTGTTTTGTTTTTGTGGGAATTCGATTCAATTTGGGACCTCACAAGATGCGTAATTCTCGTTTTTAGTAGATTTTTAAAAGTAGAAAATTTAGGGACAGTTATGATTAAAAAAAATTCACATATATGCTTCGACGAAAATGTATAAACATTCATTTTTAATTTTACATTATAAATCAAAAACATGAAACCAATTGGTATTGAGTCAAATAGGCAAAGGTAAGGCATTTGAAACAATGTGACGTTACAAATTTAAAATAAAAAAGGCATAGAAGGATATTCGAGCCCGACTCGTATTACGTGTGTTCATTTAAATTAAATGTTCCATTGATGTTGAATAGAATACCGGTATATTTAATTGTTTTGGTAGGATGTTGCCACGTGATACGGAAATCGGCAAGCCGCTTCCGCGTTGCTAAAACGTTAGCATACTGCAGCTTCTAGGAAACTACTTAACTTTTACTTTTTTTCCCTTTCCCCGTTTTGGAGTCATTTAATCGTTTTCCGAGAACGGGTAGAAGCTGCGGTGAGGAATACACGTTTGTGGTCTCTGTGCAGAAAACGTAAGGAAAAACTGAATAATGTCTCCGTTTACCTGTCATGATGATGATGATGATGAGGGTCTAAGCTAGGCAGCCAGTTTCTGTCCACCCGGGGTCTGTCTGGCTTCTTTAAATCAGTTTTTTAAAATTCTGACAGTTTCTTAAGACGGGAACACTTTGCTAACTGTTGTTCCCGTTTGTCTAACGGAGGTTAGTGTGTCAGCAACACGGCGGTAGCGAAACTAACGGGTTCTTCTCCGTACTTCACTTGCACAGATTCCATGATAGTGTCCTGAATCACTCATGTGTCATTTACAGGCGTTTAGAAAACAAACCAATGGGTTTTCCTGATCTTTTTTTAAACATTATTTAAAGGGTCATGATTGACGATTTAAAGAAAAATCCGTGGTCAAACAGACCGATGTCAGATATGCACAACTTGAACCTCTGGAAGTGGAAGCAGCATGTTATTGATTTATGATGTGACACCTGGAACCAAGATCGCAGAAAATGAAAATCTGAATGTTTGTGTAAAATGCAATAGAATGTTCTTACATTGCAATCTTCTATAAACTCAATCTCCTCAATATAATAGGACTATATGGAATTGGACATTTGATCTCATACATAGGTGGGTCTTAACATTTGCTTTTCAGTGCATCATCAGGTATTTTCTGCTACATATGGTCGTCGTTTCATATCAGGCCTCCTGCCTTTACATTTATCCATTGTAATTGAAAATCAACGTGATCTATTGTCTCAATATTGAGCTTTGCTCCTTCGTTCAGAGTCAGGTATTCCGGTCCTCTAGATCTTCCAGCATGTCTGTTTTCCAGCTCTCCCTGCACTTCTCGCTGTTGTTTACCTGGATCAGGTGTTTTTAGTCAATCAATCACTTAAGTCGGCTAATCTACACCAAGGATGGCGGGGAGAGCGAGAAAACTGTCAGGCTGGAAGATGTTGAGGTCCAGGGTTGGGCATCCCTGTAGCATATGAAAAGTGTATGATCAGATATGTATTTGTAATCTTTTGGATATTAATAAACAGCAGATATCCAAAACCATCTACAGACATTTTCTGCACCATGTTCCTACAAAACTAGTTCCGCTCCAAAACAACTTGAAATTTTTTTTAGTCTCCCCACTGTTTTACAGTGTCACAGTGAAACACTTTTGAATAGTTTCACCTGAATGGAAAATAAGAAAATACTCTGGCTTTATTGTGTGTGTGTATTTCTTTTAAATTATTATTATTATAGCACTTAAGACATAATACTGGCTTGTCCTCAGAAACTCATCTAGCAGAAAAAGTCTTGAAGGATGTTTGTAGCTCCTGGAGAAAGTGGTGTCATCATCAGTGTTTGTTTCAATTTACAAAAGATTGATTCAACAATACAAATTCTATTCATTAATTATTATTACTTTTTAGCAGCATTAGGACTTGTTTGCTTTTGAAGACATGATAGATTTGATTCTAGCTGCTAAATGTGACTGTGGTTTATCTGTAGAGTGTCTTTCAGTGTCTCCAAAGACACTTTTTCAAAATTAAATTAAATGTATTACATGTGAACGGACCTGCAGACTTTCGCATCAATATGTTGATCACAATATGTTGATATGTTGTTCACCTGTTCAAAGAACAAATAGGTCAGTTTTCTAACACCGTAACTCCCTCATGCATGAATTTATTACTAATGATACTAAAAGTAATTCTTCTTTTTTTTCCTCTTTCAAGGTGATGCATATTTTCTGCAGCAGTCGTGGATTAAATGCTACGTTTCAAATTAGTGACGTACAGCGTGAGGGGGTTAAGAGTTACAAACACCAAATCTGTGCTCGTATGATAAAAGAATCTAGAATGAAAGACAAATATCTTTTCTATCTTTTATATTACACTCATAAGTTCAGTATCATTTTGTATTTTTCCAAAATGAAAACAAGTCATTTCCAGTTTTATATATTTCTTGAGCTGCTGCCTATAGGTAGTTGTAGGCACATTTATTTTCAAGATGTAATTTGGACATTTTAATTGTCTTTTTCAAACTGAAGCGAAATTGAGGATTTTAATTTAGGTTTAAATGTTAAAAAACAGTCAAAAGATATCAAAGACAACATCTAAACTACTCAACCATTCAGTAATACCTTGTTTTGATTTTCTGAACACTAACTTGTCTAAAATGCACTTTATTTAAACCCTGAGCTCCAAAACAGTCATATGGGTGAAATGTGTTGTTGCTGTGTAAAATTTGCCACAGTTACAACATCTGCCTTAAAGTGTCAGACTTTGGCAGTTGACGCGCACATGGTGGGACTAGATTAGAAACACAACAATCTGTTAAAGAAACAGCTCTGACAGAAATAGCAAAACACCTTCGTTCTTTCAGGCTGTGATTGGTCAGGTTTTGGATTTTTTTGAATGAGTGATATTCTCCTATCCTGTGTTTCCTCTTTGCTCAAATGTTTTCATTTCTTGTGCTTTTATGTTGGTGTTTTACAGGCTGACTGACTCAAGTTTGTTAAACGGTTAATGCACAGGATAAAGAGGCTAAAAACTGAGAATATAACCGAAGACGGCCAACAAAGGTAAAGCAACATCTTTTAAAAACTGTTCCAACTGTGTTTGTTTCCTTATTTTATCTGTATGTGAGCTTACGGTTGCTGCAGTCCTCGGTGTCTGATGTGATCTGATCTTTCAGCAGCGTCAAAGAGGCACTGGCAGGGATGACTGGGATGCTCGACCTCTCTGACAGCACGGAGGTGGTGGAGATGGAGGACGTGTACCCCACGCAGTTCCAGGTGGAGAAGCACACATGGGACGACCTTCGGAAGATCATCCACAAGAGCCGGAAAAACCACAGCTTTTTCACCAACAAGGCGCCGCACGACTTTCACTTCATCCAGAAAGAGGACACCAGTTCACACTCCCACCGCATCTACTACCTTGGTAAAGAAAGAAAAGTTGATATCTGGTGAAAATGCACAAAAAATAGGAAGAAATGTTCCTTTAAGAAAGATGTTTTTAACATTGACGTGCAGATTCAGGTGATTTTGGAGGAAGTGCACTTATTTTATTTATCCGCATATAGTACCGACAATCCAAAATTATATTGTATTTTCAAATTGAATCTAGTCAAAAATATGACATGGCTGGTTTTGTTGCTGTTCTGTCTCTGGCAGAAAATTATAGACTGCAAGAGACAATAGCAGGACAATATTTGTACCCAAGTTGCCAGACTGGGTGCAGACTCTAAACCGGGGGTCTGCAACTTGTGGCTCGGCAATTTAATTAATTAGTGGGTTTGTAGTTCTGGTTCATTTGTTTTGGTTGTGTTATTTATCTTTAGATTGTCAGATAACTGAGCAGAATGATGCTTAAAGGTTTAATCTGCTGTCAAAGTGGTTTATTGTTAGAGTAAGATACATATTCTTATCTTCTGCTGTTGTTCAAAGAAAAAGTTCTAAAAGTACACTATTACACTTACATGTAGAGATTTAAAAATTGGATTCGCCCATGTTGTCATGTTTACATTCAATGGTAAAAGGAGAAAAAAGATGAAGAATGATAGAAAGTGCCATAACTGTCTTGCATTTTTATTTCAAGTAAATGTGCTGCAGCAGGAAGATCTAATTTGACACTAATTTGTATTTTATTTTGACAGGAACTTCTATGTGTTCCTGTCAAAATAAACCCTTTTTCCATAGAGAAAAGAAAGTATTCTTTTAAATCAATTAAGATAATTTGGGGTTTTGGTCAGGAAGAAACTGGCCCAGGTGATTCCATTAGTGTTGAAGGTTGCAGACCCCTGCTCTAAACATTTAGCCTCAGTGTTGATGCAGTGGTTAATCTTCAGATGTTATGGTGTGATAAATAACAGAGTGCTGAGACCACCTTCACGGTTTCATGAGAGCTCAAAAAACAAAATTGCAGTCATACTGGTTTGCAGAAATCCTCGTTTTAATTGCTTGTTACCTGGATCAGGTGTGTTTTGCCAACAAGTAGCTGCAAAGACGGGGAAATCTGAAAAACAAACAGGATATCGACCTTTAAGGGTTGAAGTTTGACATTGAGTTAACGTGAGATCAGATCTTTGACAGAATTCCTTGAATTTACCATCAATCTACCATCAACCAAAAAATAAGGTCAATACAATAATGAAATAAAAAAAACATTTTTTATGGTATGAACCCCAATCTAGAATGACTTCTAATGAATTTTGCTCAGAATGAAAAGAGTAGAATACAAAAAAAGAGAAGATGGTCAGGTTTCACAGATCACCAAAAGCTTACCAGAGTGGCAGGCTGATGTTATTCTAAAGGCAGCTTTCATGAATATTCCATTTTCAAAATGATTGTTAGGTCTGATTAGCTTCGCTTTCTAAATCCTGACTCTGGCGTGTTTTCAGGAATGTCTTACCCCTGCAAGGAAAACGCATTACTGTACTCCGACATTCCCAGGAAAATTCGCAAAGATGCCGTGCTGCTGCTGTCGTGGAGACCGATGCTGGATCATTTTCAGGTAAGAACTGTTTGACTTTTTAAGCACAGGAATCTTTTCTAAACAGTCTTTTTTTTATAAAACAATTTTTACCTTTGTTCTTCTGTCAAAGAATACAGCTGATGGCGTGTTTAAAAACTACAGATTATGTCTTCTTATTCCAGTAAAAGAGTTTCCTTTTTTTTCACACAGAAAATGTCTCTTTAGGCTTTTTATAGTGATGTTTTCCTACTTGATTATTTTTTACTATCCCTGATTTAACTCTGACCAGCCAAGCATTGTGACTATTCCTTGCCCTCTCATCCTCCTTGACCTCAGGCCAGTCCTCACCACGGGGCTTTCTCCCGGGAGGAGGAACTGCTCAGAGAGAGGAAGCGTTTGGGGGTGTCTGGCATCACCTCCTATGACTATCACCAACCGAGTGGCCTTTTCCTGTTCCAGGCCAACAGCAGCCTGTACTACTGTCAGGACGGTGGAAACAACGGTTTAATTGTAAGTGAAGTCACAGTGCAACCAAATAACAGAGAACGGCTTCTGTAAAGTTACTAGAAGTCACTGACATGTCTGCAGCATCCCTTTAAGAAAACATGGTAACCACGCTTTTTAAATGCAGACGGCACGTTTTTGTTTCGTTTGAGATTAATCTGAATTGTTCATTTAATATATTTTTTAGAATTCCATTAGAAATGAGACAAAAGGACTTATGTGAATGCTTCAGCAGTCTTGATATACATCTGCTGTGCTTTTTCATCAGACCTCTCCGGCGAATCCTCTTGAGATTAAAAGTCAGAGTTCAGGAACACGTATGGACCCTAAAATCTGCCCCGGGGACCCCACGTTCATTGGTTTCATCAACAACAACGACATTTGGGTGACAAATATAGAAACAGGAGAGGAGAAAAGACTGACCTTCTGTCATAAAGGTCGGGCTTTACTTTTTTTGTTAATTCCCCTTTTTTGATTTCTTTTGTTATAGTAGTGTTTTTGATGAGATGCTGTCATTGTAGGTGCAGAGAACCCAAAAGATGATCCCAGATCTGCTGGTGTTGCCACTTTTGTTACTCAGGAAGAGTTTGATCGCTTTACTGGATACTGGTGGTCTCCTGTTGCTCATGAGGGTGAATAACTACATTTGATTACACTTCCTCACAGCTGTTATAACAGCACTGCTAGTTGTTTAAAGACAATGTCTTCTTTACATTTTTGTGTGTTTTTAGTATACAGTGGTTCCTAGCTATAACGTGGTTAACCTTTCGTGGGCAGAATTCCCCCCCTACCCTCCAACTACTACAAAACTATGATGTGGGAATATCTAGTGCTCTGGATCTTATAAGAAATTTGGACACCATACTCACGACTTTTTTTATTTTTATTTTTTCAATGCAAATTTGAGGATTTTTCAAAGTCAAAACCTAATAAATATGAATGTTTTACAAAGAATGAATCTGCTGTGTTTTGAATATAAACGCTTGTATGGTTTATAAAATGTAAATTCCATTTTTATTCACATGAAAAATCATTCAAATGCAATGCATTGTGGTCTATATTCGCCAATCTACTGAGCATCAGTGCCCACTGGTTTTTCGCAGAGACTTCTGGGAAATTTCCAGGGCACTGAATTTTGGAATTGTTGATTCGGAAAGCTCTACAGAAGGGCAAATGTCCTATATAGTGCTCTAAGTAGTGAACAGTGAAGGAATTCGGACAAAATTTTCTTTTTTGTGTGCACATTTTTGTGCATGCTTTTCTTTTTTGTTTTTTTTACAGCGCATTGTGTTCTTCATCCTGATTGGCCGTAGACCAATCAACTTCTTTCATGTTGTATTTTCTACAGTACGGAATGTATTCAGCTTACCAAAATGGACGTAAATCTTCAAGTGCTAGCAGATTCTTGGTTTGATTCTATGATACTGAATTTATTTTTTTATGAAGGTTTAAGCTTTGAGAGAGTTTAAAGTGTTAAAATGATGATGTCTCTCTCAGAAAAGTGTCTGAAACGGGTAGTGAGACGTATTACAGCTTTAAAACGTCGATAATAATTCTAAAAAAAATGAAGTTTACAACTTTGCAGGTTTCGTCTATTGCGAGTTATTATTAAATCATAAGGGACCACCGTTTTTTTTAGCAGAACCAGTTATTGTGTCCTATTAGGTTTGCGTTCAGCAGTGTGTGCAGTGTTTCCTCTTTCTAATGGAAACGTTTCTTGACGTTTCTCTTTGACTTAGAGCCTGATGGTGGCAAGACTCTGCAGATTTTATATGAAGAGGTGGACGAGTCTGAGGTTGAGACCATTCATGTCCCATCTCCAGCTCTGGAGGAGCGGAAGACAGACGTCTACAGATATCCACGGGCAGGTATGTATGAAGACATGGAAAAGGGATCATGTTTTTCACATGTTGGATAAAAAATGCTACCAGGACTTCCATGTCGGCAAGATACAATAGTTCTTTAATGTGTGCAGATTCATTATTAGGAGACTGCCACTTTTGTTTTACAGAATTTCTGAAAAATCGTCTGTGGAATTAAACTTTTAGATTAATAATTTGGTTGGTGGGTGGAAACTTTTTGCTATAGTTTCCATTTATTTAAGGTCAGAAGTGACCCTGTATGACTAAATAAACATTTTTAATAAGAAACAAAAATAGTTTTTTAGGGATACATCCCAAAAAACAAGTACACTAATCAGTTAAAGAATTTGACGCTCATCAATATTAGACAGATGTTAAGACATCTCATTAAACCACTTGTTGGAGCCCACAGGTGCTCAAACCATCTTGTTATTTTGTTTGTTTAAAGGCAATTTGGTTTGAGTGGGGTTCAGCAGAATAAAAAAAATGAACCAAGAGGTTTTTGAGTAATTTCCTTTTTGATCTACCTCGGTTAAAAAGAGAAAAAAGAAGATTTCAAGTCCAAATGTCAAGACTGAACTTCAACACGACGACACCTGGACGAATGAAAGCCTCGACTCAGTTTCTGTCTAGAATGATTCTGACTTTGGAGGGCAAAGTGTACTTTCAGTGTTTATGTTCATGAATGAGGACAATGTTGATAGATTGAGACTCGATTTAATGTGTTTCCAGGCAGCAAGAACCCAGAGGTTACTCTGAAGATGGTAGAAATTAGGACAAACAACCTGGGAAGAGTGAGTGCCACATGCTACATAATCCAGTAACATTGAAACAGGAAGCTTAAATGTAGTTAGAGTGCTGAGCTGTGTTTGTGTTAGCACCTGTAGATTGTCAGCACACAGGAGAAGGAGTTGCCCGTTCCCTTCCCCAGCATGTTTCCAAACGTAGAGTACATCACCAGAGCTGGATGGACGAAAGATGGACGATAGTAGGTTTCCTTTAAACTGTGAAAACCAGTTTTTTTTTAAGCTTGCACATATTTAAACTCGGCATTAGAGGGCTGAAGGTTAAAGCTCTTCGTCTCTCGTCAGTGCGTGGGCGGTCCTGATGAACCGACGACAACAGCATCTGCAGCTGGTCCTGCTGCCTCCTGCGCTCTTCATCCCCGCACATTCAGACACAAGCCGAATATTGGAAGCTCTGGAGAGCATTGGAGACACAGTCCATCCCTTCATCATCTACCAAGAGAGCAGCGATATCTGGATCAATGTGAGGTCCAGCACCACAGCTGTGTCAGACTTCCCCCTTTCGATTCCTCTCATTTCTGATGGCTGTTTTTCCACACAGGTCCACGATATCTTTTATCCTTTTTTGCAAACTAGTGATGACGAGATCACCTTCATCACAGTAAACGAGTCCAAAACTGGTTTTTGCCATTTGTATAAGATCACCTCGGTGTTGCAGAGGGGCAGCTTTAACTGGATGAATGGCTACACACACTCTGAAGGTACACAGATGCATGTTGGGTAATTGGGAACAGAATAATTGTTCCCGTCATCTGAATAGATTTGCTTTCAGCTTGTGAAACCTGTGTTAGTCTGTCTTCTGATGGGATGTTTTTGTTTGTTTGCTTTCAGGGGACTTTGTGTGTCCTGTCAAAGAGGAGGTGATGTTGACAAGTGGAGACTGGGAGGTTCTGGCCAATCATGGAGCAAAAGTAAAACAGACACTCGAATGTCAAAAACCAACAAAATACAATTTATGCACGCACAACTTGAAATTACACCCACTGAAAACTAACTACGAATTTAAAACGGCTCCTACGCATACACATCTTTAAATAGTACACACCAATCACCTGACACACACACACAACCGTTTTTATGCACAGATCAGAGTTACAAGTGCTTTAATTCTTTGCAGATCATAAAACCTGGTCACTGGTATAAGCAATGCTTGGCTATGCTTTAGTTGCTCTAATATTTAGATCTATTTTGTTTCACTTTTAGAGAATAAATCACCAAATTAAGAAATCTGCTGGTTTTAGATAAAAAAAAAATATTTAGTTCGTACTTACTGCTGCAGCATCGTACAACAGAAGCTTTGGTTCACAACCTCAAACCTGCAGTGATGTGATGTCTGAGCGTAAACGCCACCGGCAGCAGCAGCACAAACACAGGTGAAGTGTTTGCATTTCATCCAAATGAGTAAGCTGTCAGACCTCAAATCTCCTGTGAGATAAATGCATTGAACACACCACAGAATAGTTTTCTACTTCCCTGTATAATATTGATCGGAACATGTATTTTTTCCTAAAGTAACCACTTTAATTGTCCTTGTTTTTTTTTGTTTAGCGCTCATGCAGTCCTCAGATTTGGGTGGACGAAGCAGCAAAGCTAGTTTACTTCCAGGGAACCAAAGACTCTCCTCTGGAACACCACCTTTACGTGGTGAGCTACGAGTGGCCCGATGAAATCGTCAGGCTCACCAAACTGGGCTTCTCCCACAGCTGCTCTGTGAGCCCGGTATGTCACTCGGCACGCTTCACCACCATCGCCTCACGAAAGGGGCACTTTAAGCATGCGGCGTCAGCAGTTGTCGTTTTGGTTTTGTCCAAGCACAAAGGCAGCAGATATTCCCATGAATCAGCAGAAGTGTTCTCCCTCTTCCTCATTTAACATGTAAAGCTAATGGATTTATTTTTTTGTGTGGTGGCGGTGAGACTGATATTCTGCCTTTTCCTCCTTTACACAGACTTTCGACATGTTTATCAGCCACTACAGCAGCCTGACGGCCTCTCCTTGTGTTCACATCTACAAGCTGGTGGGCTCAGACAGTGACCCGCTCCACAAAGAGCCAGAGTTCTGCGCCAGCATGTTGGAATGCTCAAGTACTAAATCCCGTCTATCTTCAATGTTTAAAACTGTTTTCATTGTCCACAATTTTCTTCAGACTTTGAAACTTTCTAAGAATTGACGCTCAGGTTGTTGTCTTTATCAGATCTCAACTATGAACCCAACTGTCCAGAAATCTTCAGCTTCACAGGAAAGTCGGGCTTTAAGCTGTACGGCATGCTGTACAAACCACACAACCTGGTCCCAGGCAAAAAGCATCCCACCGTCGTCTTTGTTTATGGCGGTCCACAGGTGTGTCTCATTGTTTCATCTATATGCCTCACTGTGAGGGACTTGTAACACAATTCACCCACAACCTAATTCAAATTGCTTTCCATTATAAGATGCAAAATAAAAGCTCAAAGATTCCATTGTTTCTTAATTAAAACAGAAAAATCAAATATTATAATAACCTTCAAAAAACATTTTAAAGAGCAAAGAGTGCAAAGAAAATCTTTCAGTGGTCTAAGGTGATCTATTATGTATTTAGCTTGAACTTGAGCATAGTCAGAGTTGGAGCTTTTCTAACATCATCAGAGGATTTTAGCAGCAGAAAACTGAAGCTTTGCTTTACTGTCGATTCCTGAATTGATCAGAGTCGAGGAGGTTCATGTGGGACGAATATGCTGGACATAAACCCGTGAATAAGTATCTCTAGGCGGGAGTTAGTAACATTTTGATTATGGAAAGTTTCAAAGGTGATTAAAGGCTGAAGATGTTCTAAGTTGACTGTGACTTCAAAAGTTCAAGCCCAACTCCATGATTTTTATCCTGAGTTTTAGAGAGAAAGACTCTAAATGAGAGCTTGGCAGCAAAAAGTTGTTCTAGTCCAGTGTTTCCCAACCCTGGTCCTCTGGGAACCCTGTCCTGCATTTTTTTAATCCTACACATCTGCCTCTAATGACTGGCATTGTCAGGCGTCTGCAGATCTTGATGATGAGCTCAGTCAGGTGTGCATAAGCAGGCCGACATGGAAAACAGGTAGGACACTTTCCCCCCCTGAGGAGCAGGGTTGGGAAACACTGTGTCCACTGGCTCATTTAATCTGTTGTGAGTTAAATATAAATCTGAGTGTCATCTGCATAATTGTGAGAGAAAGCACAATTTCTAATAAACAGATGGCATAAAGGAATATATCAATTGAAGAAATGGACCCCGTAGTACCATGAAGTAAAGGCTCCAACAGACTTGTGACCCCCCAAAATGGATTAAACGGATTTAGATGCTGGATGGAAGATGGAACCCTAACTATTTAGGAGCAGTACTAAAAATGCCTATGCAGTCCCTATGCACTCAGATTCAAACCAATGTTAAGACAGGAATTTTCCTAAATCAATTCTTAGTGGCTGTGAAAAGCTGCATTTCAATTATTCATTCATAAGTGTGTAAGGATCAACATTTTTGTGTTTTTAACGGTTTTTCTTCACTCCTCTCAGGTTCAGTTAGTCAATAACTCCTATAAAGGAGTGAAATATCTCAGACTAAATACTCTGGCATCTTTGGGCTACGCTGTGTTGGTCATCGATGGGCGGGGCTCCTGCCAGCGAGGACTTAAGTTTGAAGGAGCCGTGAAGGACAAGATGGTAACGGTCCCATCTGACTCTTTTAGGACACATAAATTTTCTGACAAGTTTATTCATTTATTTTTTAACAGCCCTAGTATGAAATGTACCCACTGTTTTCCTTATTCAGGGTCAGGTGGAGATTGAAGACCAGGTGGAGGGTTTGCACTACGCAGCGGGCAAATACAAGTTTGTGGACCTGAGTCGTGTTGCCATCCACGGCTGGTCATACGGGGGCTTCCTCTCCCTCATGGGGCTCATCCACAGACCTGATGTGTTTAAGGTGAAGAGACTTTTCTGCAACAGTTTGTGTATCTGTGGAAACGGTCAGCTTTTCTAATGTCTATTTATACCCTCCCAGATGCTATGAAGTGAAAAAAAAGAACATGAATATGAATGCCAACCTACTTTTTTCATCAGACATGTTTTAAGTGGCTTCAGTATTTATGAAAAGTGGAATGGAATGAGATCTGAATCCATTAAAAAAAGGTTTTTATTGATTAGGTTGCCATTGCTGGAGCTCCAGTGACCTTGTGGATGGCGTATGACACGGGCTACACGGAGCGATATTTGGACATGCCTGATAAAAACCAGAAGGGATATGACGATTGCTCCGTGGCCTTGCATGTTGACAAACTTCCTAATGAGTGAGATCATTCTCCATCCTCTTACTTTACAGTCTTCATTTATTAAAGTCCCACTCCGATCATCTTTTGATTTATTTTCAAAGCGTTCTTTTAGTTATAATAATGCCGTTTCGGCCCAAAAACCTGTGTTTCATTTTCTAGAATAACGTTTCTGCAGAGCGGCAGGAGTTCATTAGACATCTGCCTCCAAATTGTGGGCGGGACTGTTGGTGTGGAGCAACCCCACCCCCCCTTTCCTTCCCCGTTGCCGAGAGCACACATTTTCTACGCAACAAATATGATCTTTTTCAAACGGGATTCTTGCACTGGATTTATGATTTGAATAAAGAAATACTCAAAACTGAAAAAACTTTAGTCTTCTTATATCCACAACCACACAAAGTCATTGTCAAACTAACAACTGAAATGCAAAGTTTCGTCATGTCAAATCACATGAACAGAAGATGAAAATGCAATGCAATTTAAAACTTAATTTTTGTAATAAATGCCCTTCATAATGAGAAAAGTGGCACTAGAAACATGTCAAAAACATAACTTTCATCGGAGTGGGTCTTTAAATGAAACAAATGAACCTTTTTATGGATTATATTAACAGCTGTTCAATGTGCAGCTTTAGTTTCTTTACAAAAACATGTACCTGTGCATGTCATCATGGGGACTAACAGTGAACATCCTTGCGCTTGACACAGGCCCAACAGATTGCTGATCCTGCATGGGTTTCTCGATGAGAATGTACACTTTTTCCACACTAATTTCCTGGTGTCCCAACTGATCCGGGCAGGGAAACCTTACAGCCTGCAGGTATGAGGATTTGCTGACCTTCCAATCACAATATTTCACATCGGTTTTGGACTTGAGTTGGTTTTAAACTGAGGCTTTTATTTTGTGGGTTCTTTTCTCTAGATCTATCCCAACGAGCGGCACAGTATCAGGTGTCCGGAGTCAGGAGAGCATTATGAGATAACGCTGCTGCACTTCCTTCAAGAGTACCTCTGATAAACCCCCCCCCCCCCCCCCCACACACACACACACACACACACACACACCCCACACACACACACACTGTTTTTCCTTCACTGCATCTGTGATCATTTTGCCTTTTTCCAAACCTGTTTACTGTCTCACTTTGATTTTCTGAATGCAAGCAACATCAAACCTCATTAAAGCTAACAAGCGGCTGAAAGGAGCTGCAACCTTTATTGCAGTCTGATCTCCGGACACGATTTTTCGGTCACAGTGATGTGCACAGTAAGAGCATCAACACATGACCCCGAACCCTTTTTAGGCTTCATCAACAGTACGTCCAAAAACAAGCAGAGGGCGCTGTTGAGCCAAACAGGGATGGAAAATGGGGTTTGCTTCATCATCAGCAGTGTGATTTGGATAGATATTCACAGAAGGACCTTCTTTACTGAGCATTCACCCTGTCTTTTCTTATTGTCTGGTGCCAAGTCTTTTTAACAACCACTTTTTGGAAACCCAACTGACAAAGATATTTGCTGTTCTCTGTTTCACTGGTGTGAAGTTTGCAAAAACTCAGATCTTAAGAGCACACAAGCAACTCTTAATCCTCGGTTTTTTGTGTGTGTTCCTGTTTTGAATTTGCCTCTGATGTGCTGTATGTTTTCTTTTTATGCGGTTATACTGGAAATTTTATCAAGTAATGTCATGGGAAAAAAAAAGAAAACATTTACGGATCTTAAAGCATCTGTAGAAGTTGGGGAAGTAAAGTGGTGAAATGTTGATGTTTTGCTTTAACTTTATTGAAAGCTTCTCTTTCCTTTGCTGTTGAAGACTTTTGCCTTGGTGCCAACAAACTGATCCGAAACACGCCGTGTGAAAGAACTGTTGGCAGTCAGAGGTGCCTTTTGGGAGATGAAAAACACCTCATGTTGGAAAATGATTTCAGGGAGTCTGCTCCGGGACCCGAGACAAAAAAGAAATTGCCCTGCTTCTGTCTGAGCAACATCTCTAAGATGTTCTACCATACGTGGATAAATGTATTGTCAGAAACTGGAAAAGATAAAGAGAAGTGTAAAATCCTTTTCACAGTTTGTTTTTTTTTAAATATATTTTTATTTTTTTTAAAAAGGTTAATAATGAGGATTAATCGGACATGAAAATCCAAAGGTTTCAAGCTCTATTTTGACATTTTAAAGTATAAGCCTAAAAAAGGAGAAGTAAAGCAGGAAAATTACAGGATTTAAGGAAGTCAATCTTTAAAAAATGCTGCACTCAGCTTAAAACGATTTCACAAATTTTACAGTCAATTGTTTTATAGCAGTTTTTATTTGAATTTGCCTTTGTTTGTAACTATCATTGCTCTTTCCTGTTTTTATTCCAGCAACAGCCACGTTTTCTGAGATTATTCCCGCCTACCTGGTGTTATACAGTTTAATGTAAATCTGTTATCAACTAAATAACCAAATAGCAGTTTTATGTTAATCTCCTGAGACGCAGCAAATCATGACATTAGTACGTATCTAATCAGATACAAATTTTTATAACACCTGCATTTATGCTTTAACATAAGAACCATTAAAGATTTTATAAATGAAAAAAATAATAAATAGAAATGGTCCTCTTTACAATCTATAATGTTTATTCTCATCCACAGTACAAAAAATGCTTCAACATTCAAATCAAATGTTTAAAATACAAAAAATACTTAAGGTAAATACATATTAAAAGCCCTCATAAAGGGCAGAATGTCAGAGTCAATGTGACTGAAAATGTCCACTGAGACATGAAGTTCTCATATGCATTGCTTCGAGGGCTTGGTCAGTGCATCAGTCAGTAATGTGCGAGTTCCAGCTCCTGCGTTAAATCCTTCAGTAGTTCAGCATCCGAAGTGAAAAAGCATCACTTCCTTCAGTCTGATGTGTTTTCAGTCCATGAGGAGTGGCTCTGTCTCTGTGAGCTGATCGAGAGCGCCTCCTGCCTTTTGGTGTGTCTGCGGAGCATCCCAGGCCTCAATGCTGCAGCATCTAACAACACATGAACACACAGACATTAATACACACGTTTAGTTTTCTCCTTTTAATTGCAACACGGATGATAGAATAGGTGCAGTGTATTGAGGTTGATGCTAAGATTTAGCAGCAAATTTCTAAATTTGCTGCTAAATCTTTTTATGGTTATCTTTCTTGGCTGGGATCAATCAAAAGCTGACAGTCGGTGACATTTAGAAGCTGTCCTTTTCTTTGATCTTTGAACCGTATTTGCACAGATCTGCCAGCGCGTCGAACATGATAAACTCTGGTCGGGTGAACCGGTTTTCTGGTGTCGTTTTTATGAGCTGTTCTGCATGTGCGCAGTCACAGACGATTATGTAAAAAGAAAAAAATGGTGGCGCAAGAAGCATTGGCTTAAAATTAGGAACTTTGCACCTTCTCTAAATCAATCATCTATGGTTTTCTGTGCAGGAAAGTAAAAAAGTTACCTGCTTCAGCTCTGTTGTGCTGTGCCTCCCCACTTAGGACCATTTCTTCATCTCTCCGTCTGTGAGACTTCATTCTCTTGTGTGCAACCTGCAGAGCAAAGCCAGAAGGTTAGGACCACTGACGTTAGCGGGGCTTGGTTGAACGGATCTCTCGTCTTCAACCCACCTTGCTCTGCAGGGCTTGTAGGTGCAGACTCTGTTTCTCCAGCTTGTCTTGTTGCTGCTTGATTTTCTCCACCAGCTGGTCGATGCGTTTATCCTGAGCTGCCATCAACCTCTGCAAGCAGCAGGTGACCAGAGGGTCAGTTATTCGGAAGCTTTGCTTTAAATATTTTAGCTTTGACTATTTTAAGACGGACAAGGACGACAAAGATCCTTGTTCACACTCACCTGGATGAAGGAAACTCCAGAGTGATCGCTGTCGTTGCTGTCCAGCGTCGGCTCTTTCAGCACCTCCTCCAGTCTGTCCATCCTGGAGGTGATGTCTACCGTCTGCTGCTTCACCTCCCCCACTTTCACCTCCACCTCCTCAGCCAGCTGTCCCAGCAGTCTGTCCCTCTCTTCCACCTCCTGGATTTTCGCCTTCAGAGCTGCGCCCTGCTCCTCCTGCTTCCTCTCCAGCTCGGCCACCGTGCTGTTGAAGGCTTTCAGTTTGCCGGTCACATCTCTCATCTGGGCTTTGGTCTTGTCCACATGCTCCTTCAGCCCCTGGCCGAGCTGCAGGAGGCCGTGGGCCACCACATTCACGTCGTCCCAGGAGGCGTGCTTGCCTCGGCTTCCTCTGTCAGTGGGGAAACCAGTTCCGGCGTGAACCAAAATGGTCAAAAGAAGGATGAGTATCTTAGGCATCTTCATCTTTGTGTTTGGTATTTCTTCCTCTTCTTCTTGTCTCTCTTGTCTGTTGTCTGCTGCCGAATGGCATTGTGAGATTTTTATAGCCCAGAGGGCTCCTCTGATTGGCTGCTTCGCGGGAAAGGAGGAAGAGGAGGGGGGAGGAGAGGCGGGACATGATGAAATGAAAGATTTAAATTACTAACAGTGAGTGATGCAGACATTTCACAAGAATCCATTCCTCCTGCTTTAGCATAGTTTTTTTTCTTCGATGAAATAATCCCTCACACGTCACTTGGCTTCAGCTGTGCTCCAAGTCATGTACCATTGTCCAAAAATGGCCACATTTTTTCCTAACCCAGAGGCTCCTGGCATTCACCAAAACCTAAAACTCGAATGTGTCCGTCGCAAGGCAAAGAAAACACTACTGTCGATGTATTTAGATATGTTCAAACTTTACCGATTTTTACTGTTTCAGACTTCATTGATGCACACAAAGGCCTTTGAACGCGTCTGTCCGGCTTCATTTATCTGCTGTCTGGTTTGACGCACGCAGCCAGCTTTCTTATCCTGAAACCATCCCAGTTTTACAGCTCAGACACACAGAATAACTGATACCCGCAGTCACCAATGACTGCTCTCAGCTGTGCCGGCTTTATTTTTTTATTACCTCCTCGGTGAAAACACTGATAGCAAGAAAGGCTGTGGTTTTATCTCTGGGAGAAGCTGACTGTTGGCCCGGCGAGGAATGCAGGGGAACATCAGAGATGGAGCAGCCACTGTGAGAAGTAGGGGAAAGTTCAACCCCTCTGGGCCTTTTGACTCACTGGTTCCTGACAAAGTCCTAAAATCACAAATGCATGCACACTCCCAGACGCCAGGCACGTGGTGTGCTGACTCAAAAAGCACTCACTCCAGGTATGGCAGCCTGAATATTCCAGATCTTTTTAGACATACATTTATTGATGAAAAATAACCTTTATCACTGCAAAAACATGCCCCTTAGAAATAAGTAAAAAATGTTTACCCCATTGGCAGACTTTCTTTAAAAAAGTAATGTATAAATCTGCCAACACAATGGTCTAAGGGCTTTTATTTGTAAGAATGCTTGTCAATAAGAAATGTTTCATTTTCCTATGAAAAAAAATACATTTTTTTTGTTGCAAGAATCCGTTTTTGCAGTGTAAGATTTTGCTTTTTTTCAACATTGTCAGACTATAGTCGCAGATTATTTTTATTTAAAAATTAAGTTTTTCATCAGGCCACTCAGCTGTAGGTGGATGTGGATATTTCTTGAAGTCAAAGTGTCCAAGAAGCTGTTAAATGCCCTTTGGGGTCACCAACTGCATGGAGAGGGGCAAAACAACATTCCTTGTTGGTATTTTCCACCTTTTACAGGTTTACAGGACTCAATGGGGTTTAAGGAATGAGTGAGGTATTTCATACATTATATGTTTATATTATTCAATCGTTTCTTTCTGTGTTTTAAATGCTTTTTTAACTTGAGCAAAGTGCAGCCTGTCCCTGCGGTGGGAGGCTTTTGTTCCCACTTCAGGAGGAACACTGGAGAACCCCCCACTGTCCCGGCTGACGCACATTTCTGCACGTATCCTCGAGCCTCCTACCCTCAGCAGACGTTTGGCAGGATCCCCGCACTTCCACATCCCGCTGGAGCTGCGTCAGGACCGCAGACGTGTAAAACACAGCACAAACTGTTCGGCCGCTCGGCGTGGTCAGCCTCTGCTTGGCCGCACGAGCTCCCACATATCCGAGCGCGAGCTCGCTGTGTTTCCTGTTAGCTCCACCACAAGTTTGGCGTTTCTTTAGAAAAAAAAACATGCTTTTTTTCTTAGACTATGCCTAAAAAATTGAAAAATAAACTAAGATTTACGATGACAAAATATGTTTTCTATAAACAAAAGCAGCAAAACAAACAAGAAAACAACCATACTGTGAAAATAAGGTTTTACTCTCTACCGCTCCCTCTGGTTGTACCTGAACATTTTTGTCCCAAATGGCTGAAGCTTTTTTTCTGTATTCTTATTCTAACAAAAACGAATTTTAATGATAATTATGTTTTAGTTGTTTAATAAAACATAAAAATGTCTAACCAGAACTGGTTGTAGGTCTTGTTCTGATTGTATTTTCATGCAAAAACAAGTTTTAATGGTCAAACCAGTTTAGCTGGAAAGTTAACTTTTTTTTTAAAAAAAAGTTGTAATTTCAGAGCTTTAAAATGTGTAATATTATATAAACATTTGACTCATGAATTTAATTCCAGCTGTGAAAAAACACGTCAAGTTTCTGCTTTTTGGTTATTTTGGAGCCAAAATGGTTTGAGGCATTGGCTCATTGTAAATGGTTTTATGTACATTTTTGTTTTTATTCATTGGGCATACCTAGTTTTTAACCACCGTAGCTAGGAATAACACATTTAACAAAAGTTGTTTTTTTTTTTTCTTCAAATTTATTCCTATATCAGCGGAGGCTTACTTACGTGCCAGAAGTCCGGCCTACAACTCATGGCGAGTTTCTGATGAATACAGCCGCTCTGCAGAAACTTTGTCCTAGAAAACGACACAGTTTTTTTAATTTTGATCTAAAGCAGCATGATCATAATTAAGACCACTGGTAACCCTTGTGCTATCCTAGGCACTTTAACATTGGGAGTTGGGTCATCTAGACCCACTAGACAGTGAACCTTTTTTCTTCAATGATTTGTGATCTTCACATGGATTATATGAAATCTTTCCACCTTTATCCACCTTTGTCATAGTAGGGAGAACACGTCAATGTAAAGGTGGGGTCATATAAGATAGCACAAGGGATAAAATAGATCAAAAGATGATTGGAGTTTGTGCTAAAACGAGTTTGACACTTTAACACAAACTTGTGAAGCAGAGAAAAATCTATCAAACAAGCCTCTATCAAAATGATGTTTTAGCATATAAAATGATTTGCATTTTATATGCATGAATGCAGATTTGAACATAAAACATAACAGTGTTAAGGAAAGTTTTAATATCTTTTTTCAGAATTCTTTTTGTGGTTATTCCATAAAAACATAAAAGAGACTCCTGCTTGTTTTTTCCCCTAAAAATTCTGATTATTTATAATAGACTGTTTTGTCCTACAATTATTTTTCTAAATTTATTAAATAATTATGTAAAAATATATACTGATTCTTTGCTTTAATTGACAGTGTCCTTAACTTTTTCTAACTGTTTCTATCGCAACATTTTTTTTATATTTTGTTCACACTGAATTTGACAAAAATATTTAAAGTCACTGCAGACACTCCCCATCCCCAGGGCACAGTGTGTTCAGCTTCCAACTGTACTAAAAAACAGCCTGTGTTGCTGCTTTATTTGGTTGTGCATTTAATCTGTCTCTCGGTTCACAGGTCTCCCCTGTCTCCCCCGTCTCACGTGATCAAGCTTATTATTGGATGCTTTTTAAAGAGCAAACTGTGTCCAGTTCAAACCTGTGAAGCTGGGGAGATACACAAACACACACTCAGCTGTAAGTCATCAGAGAGCAGGCACGTGCTGAACGTGTTCTGGCCTCTCATACAATGACTTGCCCTCCCTGAACTTGTTTTCCCCTAAGATTGCAACTTCAAGTAAATCATTCAAGTAAAAAACATGCAAACCCAACGACTCCTAGTTTAAGGAATTCAGAAAGTGAGTGAATAAATAAAAACACATTAATCCTCTTCATCAGCCTTACTCTGAATTCTGTGGCAAAGTTCATCAGATTGTGTCGTTCTAACTGTGTTTTGGTTTGGCTGTTGAATGAATAAAAGTGTGTATCATTAGGAGCTACATCACATCAGATCTGGGTGACTCTGGCTTTCTGATAACACGTGAAAACTGCTTCCTGACATTTATCTGAAGATATCAAATCACAACATGCCCTTCTTTTTTTAGAAAAAGACACTTTGTTAACAGAAATTTGAAAAACAAAATCGGAAAATTGTTCATGAATTTACAGCGGGAACATCCCAAACGCTTCTCCATTCACATGTGCATGCATGCCTTTTTGTGGAGGGGCGGAGCAAGCCTGGGTATAGGCAGCAGTGGGTTAGTGTGTGAAAGTTCAGGGTGCTGTTACGTGTCTAGTATGTTGCATCAGCCTCACGGGCAGAAAATATCCCTGATTCCCCTTTCGGATCAAACCTGCTCTGCTCATAAAAGTTTCTGCTGTCTGAACGTTTGATATGAAACTATCAACAATTTGATATCCAGAAACAAAAGTAGAAAGTCATGATTCATAAAATAGAAATTTAAGACAGCTTAACTTGTAACACGCTTTTATCAAAGTGGTGCTGAAGAAACACAGAAAAACAGATTAAATTCCCACGTGCATAAATAGACAATACTCAGACTCCTATAATCCCACAGCAAACAGCTGCTACAATATTATTTTTTCCCACATATCATCATACATATGATCACTCGGGGCACTTTCACACTGAGCTGTTTGGTCTGGACCATAGTTTGCTTTTTTGGCTAGTCTTCTTCATCAGCCACAGACATAGGTCACCTGATCCCTGCTGTGAAACAAACAAGCAAACTCTGATCTAAATCAAAACAAGTCTTTTTCATCCATTGCAAGGGAATTCAGGTGCCATTTACTACAGTGTAGTAAACCTACTGCAGAGTATGAGTAAAAGAGATAAAACCAATTAAATGCCCATTTAACCAAACAAGATTGCTTCCAAAATGCAACACAGGCAAAAAAAAAAAAAAAACGGAATAAAGAAAGTGCTAAGGCATTCTTACTAATAGAAAAATAAATAAAGGTAAATAAATAAGCAGCAAAATTATTACAACAATCCCCTAAAAATGAATATTTAGATAGGATAAAAGCAGCCATAACTGCAACAGAACAATAGAGAATTAAAACAAATCTTGTCAGTTAAAAACTACAGCTCAGTGGTCCAAAGGGGATGGGATTAAGTGTCTTATTTATACAACAGTTTCAAAAGAATGTTATTTCAGGCTAAAACTGATAGTGGTAAAATTTTGGTTTACCATTATAATTTTTTCATTTGCCAAATTTAAACCTAAGGAGAACCCATGGGATCAAATTTGGCCTCATTTTTTGTTTAAATATTTTTTTTATTTTTAGTTATTACTATGTTGACTTCTGTTAACTGATGCCTCCAAAAATGAACAAATAAAACAAACAAACAAAAGGTCAAATTAACTTTGAAAATTGTTCTTGAGTTGTGCAGCATGTCCAACATCAAGAAGTTTGAAGCCACTTCAAAAAATTTTTTGTAAAGGATGTCAGGAAAGAATCTGTTTTTTGAGTACCATGTAAACATTAGAATCATCAGAGTATAATTAACCAGATGCCATTATTTCTAAAAATATAACTGTTCATGAGAATACAGTGTGTAAAAAGAATAGGTTAGAGAATGGCCTCTTGGGGAACTCCACAGGCTAAATATGACACTAAGAAGGTGGAGTCCAGTTTTAACAGAAATGTAGATAAGACTTACACCAATCCTCACATCCACGCAGACATTGAATAATAAAAAATGTCACTGTCAAAGGGATCAGTCAAACTGAAAAAAATGATTAATAACAGAATCTCCAAGGGCTCATAAAGAACAACTCTAAATGAAAATCCTGTTTTTGGTGTTTTTTTAACAAGATCTTGTGGCATTTTTCCGATGCTGGGGTACATTTATAAAGAAAATAGTTTCTTGGTATTTATCTATGCAAATCATTGTAAAAAAGGAAAAACATATCCAATTAAAAAAATACTATTTGTTACAAAGAAAATACGCCAGCCGGGCCAAATGCTTCCTGCTCTGCTCCATTCTGATGCATCTACTTATAGACCACTAGATCCATGTACGTCTTTGTTGAGCTGGCATCTGGCTCAAACCGTAAGGCTGGATAGTTCCAGTATTGCTCTTCTTTTCGTTTTTCCGGTAATGTTAGGTTGGGGTTATAAGTGGCTGTAAGCTAGCAGGAGAGCGTGGAAACAAATAGCTCTAAGCTATAAGTGAGGGGAAAGGGGGGTGAGGTTGCTCTGCGCCAACAGTTCCGCCCACAACTCAGAGTCAAGTTATTTTTGATTTTGACAAAAAACAGAAGAATCGTAAGCATAAGACCACTGAGGACATTTTAAAAATAGATCAAAATATGATAGGAGTGAGACTTTATAAGTGGAGACTTAGTGCTTTAAAATCACAAAAAACAAGGGTACATTTTCATCGACACACTTGAATGAGTTGTCACTTATTGCATAAGAAAACAGCAAATAGGCAGAGTTGGAATTCTGCTTTAAAGAGTTCAGTGGTAAACTGTGGTCAAGTCATACTGTTACGTAGAAACAGCATTACTTTGATGACTGTAGCTTCTTTCAGCTTGAAGATTTTTGCTGGCACAAAGCAAGGTGGCTCAGGAGTGGCTGGAGGCACACAAACAATTTGAGTTGTTGTCTTGGTTTCTAAATTCCCAGGGTTTCAAGTTGAGCATCTGTGGGATTTGCTGGACAAACAAACCAGATCCACCGAGACTCCACCCGGCATCTTCAAGACTTAAAGGATTTTCTGTTAGCACTCTGGTGCCAGATACCAAAGCACATTTTTAGAGTCTATTGGACTCCATGCTTTGTTAGGTCATTGATTCCACCGAGGTTTGAATTTGCTGTATTTATTTTATTTCCTAACATCTCATTATCAGTTAAAATATGTTTTGTGTTTCTAGAAAACTATTGAATAAGTGACTTGACTGCAATTTGAATTTTGGACTTATGGACTTTCATATTCAGAATTCTAGATAATAGTTTTAGGGTTCATTTGTATGAATTTATAAAAAAAACAAATATGATAAAGTAAATGAATCTCCACATTTAAGTTACAGCAAGTTCCCATCCCCAGAGTTGAAATATTAAAAATGGAATTGTGCATTTTTTTCTTAAATCACTCAAAATCCTAAATATTTATATAGCACAGTTGTTTTAAAACTATGACCAAACTTTGGACTGAAGTAATGTATTTGCTAATGTCGTTACTGACAAAAAAAACTTGTTGGACTTAAATAATTTTCAAAAGTTTATTTTCCCTGATTTTGTGTGTTTTAAGAAACAAGTCTTCACCCTAATTCCCCAAAAATAAGTCTGAATAGTTTGCAAAATGAGGATTTATTTTCCGTGTTTCGCATTTCTGCTCACCAGGATGACTGTGGAGCGGAGTTTGGGGTTTTTCATGGGGCTCCTGTTTCTTCCCCACACATTTTAGACGTCACTGGACTTGGAAGAGGAGAAAAGTAGGGGAAAGGTTGTGCTCATGCACAGCTCGTGCACAGCGTGTGCACATTTAGTTTACATCACAAGGGATTCATTAAGGACAGCTGCTATTTTCAATTCAGAGGCTGATACTCCATTCACTTCCAGCACACCGACCTTTTACCCAGATTCCTGCCTCCCACAGCATCTTTATCCCGGAGTTCCCTGTCATTTTTGGAATTGCTGCCTTTTTCTCCACAGTCTCTGTTTGCACTTTAACCCAGAAAGACGTGTTGTTTCCTCGAGGCGTCTCTCTGATCAAAGACTGAGGCGTAGACTTGTAAGACAAAGGTCAGCTTTTTGTTGATCTTGTAAACTCTTGACTTCTTCTTGTTTTCAAAAGTGACCACAGTTAAAGATGCTGTAATCATTCCTATAAACTTTAAAAGCGGTTGCCACACTAAGCTTGTATTGGGGTTTGTTTTACCTTATTTTTGTGTTGCTCAAAACATCCTTTTAGCGCAGAAAAGTTTCAAAAATGAATATTTTCCAGGCCAAGAAAAGATGTTTTAATTGTAATGTTTTTATGCCAAATACAAATTTCTTTTTCACTCAAAATGTTTGGTTTTCCCTAAGATTTAAATATTCAGAAAGATGTTTGTGAAATTTAACATGAATGAGTATTTAATTTCTGCTCTCTTACTGACAAACTGAGGTTGTTTTTCACCTTTGCAAAAAAATAAAACCCCAAAAAAGGTACACTATTGAGTCAAAGGCAGTGTTGCTTTACCTGTGTGTGTTTTCATCAGTTACAAAACCCACTTGTTAATGTTCAAAAACAAGGTTGGAGTGTCTTGAAGTTTTTCTAAAACCTGCTCTGTAGTGGATTTATTAACCCTCAGTAGTTCCTGAACTCACCAGTGAGTTTGACATTCACATCAGTTGTTTACAATGAGACAGGAATGAAATCAACATCCCCATAAGCAGTGTTTTCATTCAAAATTAAGCATGAATGTTTCAAAAACTTTATAGCTTTGAAACTTTTGGTTTAAAACAAACCTAACAAGAGCTATGATACATAACTGTGATATCCCTCTTGGAACTTTGTACTGTATATAGTTTGACGGAGCTATATTTGGTTTTCTAGATAATTTTCTAAGGTTTGACTTTTTCTTTGCTTTGCTTTGTGGATTTAAACATTTTTAGTTTGCAGTAAAACAACATTTGCCACTCAGAGTTGAGTTTTTAGACAGTTTCAGGTTCAATCTAGAATTATTGTGTAAAATAATCAAAAATGTATCTGTATAAAAAGAAGCTATTTGCCAAGAGCAAGCGTGACATTGACTCCCTGATCCACACCACCAGGATCTACAGTACTGACATTGGGATGTCATTTGGGCTCGAAAAATACAGTCGCATGGTGACAAAGAGAGGCAAGGTAGTCCACACAGGAGGGGTCTCGCTCCCAGAACAACAGCAGACATTGATTACAGATACAAATACCTTGGAATCCCGCAGGTTGTTGTAGCCACAACTGAGAAACCACCCAAGCTCGAAGGGCTTTTTTTTTTTCAATTTAAAGAAATTAAAAAGGTTTATTGACCAAACATATTTATAAATATACAT
Source organism: Oryzias latipes (assembly GCF_053564925.1). Classification (NCBI taxonomy): domain Eukaryota; kingdom Metazoa; phylum Chordata; class Actinopteri; order Beloniformes; family Adrianichthyidae; genus Oryzias; species Oryzias latipes. The sequence continues at coordinate 16,118,984 of NC_136240.1, forward strand.
TTCTGCAACATAGCATAGGTATGTTTGTGGTTTACAAACTGTATTTTGTTTAACCCAGAACACCCCTAACACTGCCAATGTTTGTCCTTTTCTGATGTTCTAAGTTTTACCTGAAATAAGGCAACAAGGTTCATTGATAGAATTGAAATACGTCTTTGTTTTGTTTTTGTTTTTTCAGAATTATGGAAAGAGAAAATCTCACATCCCTTTCAACTATAATTAATTTGTATTTTTTTTAAATAAGGATTTCCTTCAGCATGAAAAAATAAAGAGACAGGATGAGACCAGGCCCTGACAATCCATATTTTGGTTGTGATGGTTATGTTGTTTAACAGCTGTTCATGTTGCAGCCTGTCTTGGCCTGGAAGCTCACCTGAAAAACAACACTTGAGAGTTCATTCTCCTGGAGAAAGACGGAACAATTCCTCTTTTTTTCCTTTGCCGGTTAGAAAGGCTTTTTTCACCTCATCAGCTGCACATAGTTCTGGTTAATGTCTTTCATTTTAAAAGTCCCTCATATCTTAAAACCACATCTGCCACTTCTATAGAGAGTCTTTAGAGAATTAACAGTTGGGACATGAGTGTTTGACATCCAGTTAGAAATTTCATGTTTTATCGCTTCGGACTTTGGGCTTTGATCTTTGAACAGCACGTTGCTAAAACCACTTTTCTTCACTTGAAATGTTTAATAGTTTCAAGATAACACAAATAAAAATGCAGCTGTAAGCTCTAAACTCTGCAGTATTTTCCTCAGTGCGTCACAGCACTAGACACTAAAGTGGAACTGCTCTAATTTCGAAAGTAAAACTCAGTCTGCAGTTAAGCTTCTTCTCTTGTTTACAGAATGTGGTATTAATCAGGTTTAAATCATTGTTTACTCATGTGGTGCATGACTTGTCTGTTACCTCTGCTGTGACACGGGCCATGTCGTTCTTTTCCACGGTTCACCTTTTACCCAGAAAGCAGGAGGGAGAGGCTGCCGTCTGTGAAGACTCAATGAAAACATTGATCTGGTTTTGTGAGTTACCCAAGAGTCCTGACCAACTCCAGGAGCTGCCCAGCTCAGCAGAAATGCATACAATAAACATTCCTGTGAGGATGATAAAAGCATCAAGAGAAATGAGAATTGAAACGTTATTTATGGAAATTTAGACTTTCAATATTTCACTTTTAAGTTTATATTAGGGTTTAGTTCTGGAAACTGTGACTTCATCTAATCATGTTTGTATGATGAGAATTGGTTAGTCAGTTACAAATGTTTTAATTTGATTTTAAAGATTTTATTTTACTTTTTTAACACAATTTTTAATTAACTTGATTTAAAATTTTTTAATTTTGTTGTTGTTTTTGTTGAAGCATTATCTTTGTGTTGAATAAGACCCTCTCAGATGAATAATGTGTTTTTAATCCTGTGGCTTTTTTTCATGATGGCTGGCATATATAAAGAAAATTGAGCTTAAAATTGCATTTCTAAGTATTTTTTTTATTGAAATCGTTGTGAATCAGGAGCAGACTCAAATGTTGTTGGAAAAAGATTGTATATGTGACAGAACATTTAACAGAAAGGCCCAAGCTCCTTGCTCTGTTCCATTTCGATGCATCCACTTGCAGACAAATAGATTCATGTACGTGGTACATGGTACTGCCACCAACATGTTTAATACATAAATAAACCTTAAAATGTAGCTGAAAATGCAAATCCTCACTTCCAAGAACAGGTTTAATAATAATTAAAGTTAATCCTCTTTCAGTTCAAAGGTTTCCATAAGATTATAATGAAATACAAACGACATTAACTAGATTAGCGCAACTCCAAAAAAAACCCTGAACTTTTAAGGAGTATATGCAGATTTAAAAAAAGTATGATTAAGTCAGTTTTGGAGAAATAATGAGTTTGCAATTTCATGACGTGATGTATGCCTTTTTTCCCACATATCTGTCCAAACGTGCTTTGAGGATTGTATACACACAGTTCCCAGCATTTCGGCTGGGTTCAGGTTTGAACTTTGCCTTATAACCCTGCAACACTTTGCTATTTTTAGCCATTCTGTGGCTGATTTTCCAATGTTCTTTAGATCATTGTCCTATGGCATTACCTAATCTGAGTCCAACAGATGGCCTCACATTTTTGACCACGCTGATTAGTTTTAGCCTAAAAAGAACCCTGTCCTGTGTGTCACACACAAACATTCTCACATCTTTTCTGCAATATTCTCTTCTAAAAGCTTGTTTAAGCTACGTTCACACTGCAGGGCTTAATGCTCAATTCCGATTTTTTGAAAACATGCGATTTATTTTGCAAGGCCTTTCACATTTCCAATTAATTGCGAACATTTGTGATCCCCTGTGGGAACGTGAAATGACCCAGAAGTGACTCGCATGCGCAGAAGAGTACTCAACGGTGAACGACGTCACTCGTTGTTTGGGGAAGTAGCTAACGTTAACAATGGATGTCAACAACAGTGTTGTCAACAGCTGAGCTCTTTTTGCATTATTACATTTATTTTCACAAAGGAGCCAGCACAATTACAGTCTTCTCATTTCAAGAAGAAAATTAAAAAGGAGGATAGCAAAGTTTTTGGCCATGGTGTTTTGTGGAGCAGTCTTAGCCAAGTCGGTACAGAGAAACGTGTGGGTACGGAGTCACGGCCAGGAGTTGTGGGATACTGATGTGAGTGGCTTCACTGATACAGAATTTATCAGTAACTTTTGAATGACCAGATCCACCTTCGATTATGTTTGTGAGTGCCTTCGATTAACTCTGTCACGTGAAGAAAATGCGGTCCAGCTCTCGGTAAAATGGACAGGTGATACGTTGACGACCACTTCGTTTGTCCCAGTCTTTAACCTCCTTGTATTTGGCTCGGAGGCTTTTTATTTTTCGCTGGCATTGGAGCCAGGATCGTCTGTACTCACGCTCGGCCATTTCGTTGGAAATGTTTTCAAAACCGCCCGGTTGCGATAAGAGCCCTTGAGTTTGGCCTAAATAGAGCTGTCACCCCAAATATTAATCCAATCGTTGACCTCGCTTCCCTTCCACTGAGTCGTTTCAGCCTGCAGTGTGAACGTAGCCTTAAGGCCTGTTCACACCGGGACGAATTTCGCCGGCGATTTTCGCCGACGTTTAACGCCTCGTGACTAAACAAAGGGCCCCAATGAGAGTGTGCACACCGACGCGAAAAAACGCCACGCGACAAAGCGTCAGAAAAAAAAAACGCCTCGGGTTCGTTTTTTTTTTTGACGCCTCGCGTCGAAATCTATTCGACCAATGAGAATGGCGCTTTTGCACACGTGTCTGGAGCTTCTGAAGTCACAGTAAAACACCACTTGGGGGCGCTCAAACACAAAACTGCCTTGCTGAGCACACATACCAGCGAAGTAGATAGACGCAGAGTAGCGTCTACACAGCCGCGAAGAAATAATGATGGACATTCTAAAATATCCCGAACCAATCACCAGTTGGAGCTACTGATGCTTGAAATATTCATGTTTTCTTTGTATTATTCTGACAAGCGTGTAAATACTTGCTCTCTTCTTCTGAGTGAAAAGCGACTTTAAGAAGTGTAAAGTTGCGCAGCGCCACCTTGTGTACAGGAGTTTTTCTGTTTACATTAAGCGCCATCTAATGTCAGGGAATGAAATTGCATGTTCGCTCGACTCATCGTCAGCGAAAATCGCCTGGGTGTGAACACAAAAAACGTGGCGAAAAACGCTGGCGAATAACGCCTGGCGAATATTCGTCCCGGTGTGTACGGGCCTTTAGATACAACTCAGCTTCCACATTCTTTTGATACGAGCAGTTTGTTCTCTTTTCTTCTGTTTTTTGGTCTATGAAGTCATCTTACAGGAAACCTCTTTTTTGTTCACAGTCTTTTTTTCAGGTCAACCCTAATCTGTGTTCCTCATAAACCAGAAAGCTTTAGTTCTGCAAACTAACCAAACTGCAGCCTTAAAGCAGGTGCAGACACTTGTTACTGATTAAATAACCGTGGTCATTTTTGTGGTTTGCTGTGTTTTTGCATGACTGGGTAACATGATCTATGGGCTTTGTTTCACACGACACAAGAATTTTTTCCTGACTAATCTTATGAGAAGCCAGCTTCTTCCCTTTTGGTTACATGACAAGTTTAATTATAAAGTGTCATAATCTGATGAACCCTTTACAGGACAGTGTGGCACAAAATATTCTTTGTCAACCCTATAAAAACAATGGAATTCTATTTCATACCCGCATCTCTAGTACACTTATATCATTAGCATGATCCAAACTTCATAAACCCACTTTATATGAATGACTTGGTCCACGTTTTCTGCCCTGTAGTTCATCATCATTCCACTAGTATTGTCCAATGACTACCCACTACTAGAGGGGCTTTTTCCGGTCATTACAAAATGGCTGCTTCCATGTAATCTCAAAAAGAATTTTGGCGGGAAAAGTTTTGGCAATTTTTAAAACTTTATGGGGAAAAAACTCATCTATTGTTTTCATTTTGTTTAATGACTTTCTGTGTTGAAAAAATGTTGATAATTAATTCTTTCTAATACAGTAACACCACGTTAAAAATGTGTGGATCAATTTTGATATTCATTCAATATTTCTGCATCTTAAACTAACATTGTGGGCAAAAATGTACCGAATCACTAAACATATCATAACTAATAGTATCTATATCTTATTAAATTAAATCATATTTAATTTCATCATAGGGTGTAAAAACATCAACACAAGGCAGCAAACCAGTAACAGAATCTAATAGTTTAAATTTAACGCAGAACCCAAACATTTGGATTCTTCTTTTCAGTAAAACAAGACAGTAAATTCAGATATCTCTGAATTATATATTTACATGTATATATATATGTAATATATATATATGTATATATATATATGTATACATATATCATTTTTATTGTAGAAAATGTTGATTTTGTTAACCACCACCACGTTGCACACAGAACTGTCTAACAGTCGGAGTCTAAAGATTTGCAAAACAAATGTTTTCAATGAATGTTATTTATTGGTGAGATATTTTCTCATCCGCATGATTGCAAGTTCATAAAAACACCAGGTCTGTTTGTGTGGGGTTTGGAACTTGCTCCCACCAATGATGGAAGTAATAACAAATGGGACTTTTTTTTTGTTAAGATAAACTATAAAAAAAGGCTAACTTGTAAACTTTGCAACCATGTTTTTCTTTTCAAAGCAGCAGCGTGGGTGCACCACCTGAGGCCTTGATACAAAGCCAGACGTGTTTATGGCTTCTTGCTATCTGCACTTACCTTGAGACCATGAAAACATGTTTTTGTTTTAAGCGTTTTTGGACTTTGATGTGTACTCTGACCTGATGGACAGGTATCCCTCTATCTCCTTCCTGTCAGTTTCACTCGAGGGGGAAATTGCTTTAACAAGTCATTGTTTCTGATAAAAGTACAGCAGTTGTTTTGGCATCCACTGTTATTTTTCCTGTCCTCTTTATCGCTAAATACAACAGTGGGAGTAGGTGTGGAAATTCAAAATCACAGCAACTAACTGGTTAAAATAAGGGGAGGGTTAAAAAAAGAACAAGTGTGTTTTAAAAAACAAAAAGCAGATAACGTTTTAAATACCAAAGTGATGCAACCATGATGTGACTTAAGTTATTAACACGTTTGTTATAGTTGAGTAATTTGTATTCTTGTGTTTTTTTCAACCCAATATTTTGCTAATTTATGTGACTTTTTAGGTGATTCTCTTTGCCAACCGCTTAAACCGCATTTTCAAGCCCATATATCAGAAAACTTGGAGTTGTGATGCCCGCTGACTGGCAACATGTCGGGGATTACCTTGCCTTTGCCCAACAGTAGCTGGGACAGGCTCTGGCAACCCCGTGACCCTGAAAGGTATACAGCAGGTTAAGAAGATGGATTGACGGATTGAGCTGGGATGAAATGGTCACACCGCACGTTCAAGAGGCCACTTCCAATAAAACGTCTGTGTGAACACGTGTAGATGTGCGTTTGGTACCTTCACGTTCAAAACCTTTACGTTTAAAACCTTAAAAAAGGTTTTTTAGTCCATTTTCAGGCTCTATGTTCAAAACGCGTGGCCAATGAATGTGTGTTGAAAGTTAACCTAGTTGAATTTTGACCAATCAGGGACTCGGATTGGTAGTGATGTATGGATAGCATCACTTTTCCCTCAAAGAAGTGCCAACCTTTTGAAAAGTGATCATGAAGTAGAAATTATTATATGACACCAAGTTCATATATCGGAATTTAGAACAAAAATTAGCGTGAAGCTGGATTTTCCACAAAAGCTCCACAAAGTGTTTTTGAGCCTCTCAAATCATGGTGATTTTACATTAACCTGGAAGTCTGCAGAAAAAGTACAGAGAATGTGGAACGGAGAAAATTATTATGTGTGCAATGAAAGTTTAAAGGAAAAGCGTTTTTCACTTGTCTTTTGCATTTATTGCCATTTAGAGGCAAACAAAAATACTTCCTGGACTTATTAAAGGGGGAATGGCAAAATCTTGAACACATTTCCTGCTGACAAAGTCTAAAAGCTTTCCTGTGTGTTTACATTAACCCCCCCCCCTCGTCTGTGTTTGTCTGCATTCAAATGTGTGCCTAAAATGATGCAATTAGTAAACAAGGTACTATATGACACTCTCAAAGGCTACCCAGACAAAAGAGAGCTTGTGTCTGAGGAGATGCTTTGCTAAAAGGAGCTTGTCAGTGAACATCCCTGAGGTCTCTTCTTTTATTTCTCAAAATCCTTTTTTTTTTTTGGAGTTTTTCCTTCCCAAGAAGAAGGGGTCCAAGGGCAGGGAGGCCCAGTTTAGTTTGATCTGTTTAGTTTACTTTAGCTTATTACTACCTATTGTATTTTATAACTGATTTCATGCTTTGTTCAATTAGTGAAGCCCGTTGAGACAACTGTTGGCTTTATAAATAAAACTGAATTGAACTGAATGAAACAGACACAGAAGAGAAGCTAGATAATAAAAAAAATACATCATTACTTTTAGTATGGTTCAAGCAAAAATGAATGCTGCTGGATAGGTTAACACGATAAATTTATTGTTAAAACACCATGAACGAAACAAACAGTGATAGTTGTAGCCACATAATGTAATTATTCTGTTGGTAAATCAGGATGACTTTGTGAACAGAAATGTTTGTTCAAAACATTTAGGGAAATTAACAGCCATAGTCTCAAGCTACGTTCACACTGCCCTCAACAACCTGCGCTCAGGTGGCCACTTATAAAGAGAAGTCTATGTAAAAGCATGCGTGTTTCGGGTTCAATACTCTCATGCTCACACATCACTACGCAACTTTCAACAACTGTTTTCGCGCTCTACATTCAAATCGTATGGCCATTGAATGCGCGTTGAGAGTTGAACCAGGTCAAACACAGACCCATCGAGGACTCAGATTTGGTAGTGATGTATGGATGGCATCCCTTTTAATTCACTGAATTGCCAACCATGTAAAAATTGATAATGGAGAAGAAATTATTAATTGCTGTTAGTGCCCAGACAGAATTCTATAATTTTAAGTATTTGCAGTGTGAGGAGCACAGAAGGGACATAGACAGGAAAATGACAAGTACCTGACACTGTGTAAAAAATAAAATGAAATTTACTACAAACTAAGGGAACAAGTGATAAAAAAGAAACAAAAATAATAATAATATTGCAGAAACAGAAACGTGTGAGGAGATAAAAGAAGACTAACCATGATGTTGAAAATGAGAAAACTATGATACACATGTAAAAAAATTCAAATAAAGTAAAGCTTTATAGCTTAGGGAATATATGTACCTGTATAAAATATGCATCTTCCCATTTGTTTTCATGAAATTAATTAAAAAGACAAATTTCATATTAAATGGCTTCATTGTGCCATGTTGTGTGTATCTCATCTACTTTTTTCTTTTCTTTTTCCAATGAAATTGTGACTAATCTTTTGAAGTTAGATATTTCCATGTATGCATGTATATTTTTTTTTAAAATTACTTCTCAATTACAATCCCCCCCCCCCCCCCAAAAAAAAAAGAAAACCCCACAAAACTTTAATTTACAGGAAATTTTGCAACCACATCAAAAGGAGAACCAAGGTGAATTGTTTACATTTTAAATCATGTAAAAAAAGATTAAAATAAAAGAAAACGACTGCACTAAATAAATAAAAAATTCAAGTGTATTGGTCCCTTACAGCTCTGGATGCCTTACTGTGAGATTTCCCTCACACAGAAACACACAGCTGCAGGCAGTGACACATGTGACAAGTGTGCAACAAACACACACATATTTAACAGGATGGAAAAGTACTGGTGGAAAAAACATGGAGGGAAAAGCTGCAGCTTTTCTGGTGCTGAGGTAGCTAACGTGTGTAGCTGTGTTTTGGGAGGGGTCAATGATGCAGCCATGATGCTTGTCCTTCAGTGCAAACATATTTGTTTCAGGTGAATGTCTGTACACAGTGTGAGGAGCTTCTTTGGATGGATCCTGCTTTGGTCATTTTCATGGCTGACTGTAAACTGTGTCCCTCTGGCTGTAACGAGTCGCTGAAAAAAGCCTTACCAGTTTTGGCAAATGGCATTTCTCTGAAACAAAGAAAATCGGGGTAAAATGAAATAAAAGTATTACTTTTAAAAGTCAGGGAACATTTGCTAGGTTTTCTTTATTTTTTAATCACTTTTTATGTCAGGGTTAAATCCAAAATGGAAATCACTTTGATGAACTTAAAAATACTCTTAGGTAATGAGTAGGAATGTGACTGTCCTGTAAAAATGATTATTTCATAGCGTGACAACATATCAGCCACTGAACTGATCTAAGCTTAGTTTTTACAAGCAAACATTTTAAAGTAGTTTTTCAAAATAAAGTTTGATGTGTTTTGCCATAGTCTGTTTCATTTCACTTAGTTGATTTTTAAAGGTGTGTGAGAGTGGAGTCAGCCGACAGTAGGTTATTGTTCTGGCCGAGTTTGGTAGGACGAGGTTGTGTTCACGGCTCTTGGGTCCAGTTTAATTTACTATTAGTGTGACCTTCTGTTTAGGAAAGAGAGGCCATAAAACGTCTCAGAGCTTCCTCCATCTGTGCGGCCCATCAGAAACATGTTCTGAAAACAAAAAAAACTGCTGGAACGCGTGTCAGGAGGGCTGTAGATGTTCTTGGATTGGAACAAACCAGCAGTGAAAGTGTACTTTACTTCAACCAGGTGTACGTGATAGCTGTTTTATATTCTGCAAGTTGCTACGGGACATTCTGTAGTTCTGTTGTAGTTTAGGGTTGCGCTTAAAAACTGCTGAATCAAGGGAGGCATAAGAGTTACCGCAGAAGCAATTCCTGCTTGCTTGGTCCATCCTCTGTGTACTACAATTTAAAAAAACAAGTTAACCAATAATTGTCTTTAGGATGTCTTTATTCTAAAATTTTTTCTGTTTTTTAGAGGAAATTTTCAATAAAAGTTTGAAAAGCATGCTGTTTAATTCCTAAAATGTTTCATACTCCATTGTTCTCTGTTGTTTTGCTTTAGAATTTTCAAAATTTTTATTTTCCCAAATCAAAAAACAATTTTGAAATACTTACTTTAATAATGTTTCGTTAATTCTTTCCATTTTTTCTCCGCCAAGATTTTTTTTGACTAATATCTTTAAATTTGTAACAAAGGTTTTTTTTTTATAATTTCACATTTTTGTAGTATTTATTGTCAACAATCAATTGTTTTCACCCTAAATATATTCCAATTGACACTGATCTTACCTTTACATCTTTGAAAAGTTTACTCAACTGTACAATGTTTAGCCTGATAAAAGATGTTTTCGCAGCAAAAACTCGAAATACTACAAAGGATTTTTATTTATTTATTGTCAAATTAACCTGCTAGATTTGATATGACACAAACAAAACTGAGTTATTTGAAAATGAAAACAGTAGATATTGAGATTTTTTACTTGTTTTTAAACAAAAAGATTACCTTATAGAGCAAGAAAAAATGCTTCTTTAAGTAAAACATGTTTAATCCCAATTTCTGTTTTAGTGAATTGTTTCCTGTTAAGTCCTTTTGTCTTTTATAAATTATTTGTGCATTTGACTGGGAAAGTACTGTTTTTTTAAGAGTTTGAACTTGTTAATTGCAGTATGTCTCTTAGTCAAACAGACATTTTTGTGAGTATAAATGGATTTTACAGTAAGAATTGAGCTGCTAAATACTTGTGACTAACTTTAGTGAAACATCAATTTTATTCTTTAAACTGTTAACATTTTCAAATAATTCCAAGTAAACTTGATTGATTTCAGAGGGAAAGTCAGAGATGAGACAACCTTGAATTGAAATGTGACAGCACCACTCACTGACTTGACCTCCCTTTGTTGTTGGAGAAATATTTGTTTTTCTAGAAAAAAAAGTTATTATTATTTCTACACTTAGACCTGGTCTCTGGTTGCAGATCGGTTGAGAAATGTCTCTAAATACACTTTTGTTTTTGTTTACTACTTGATCCTCCATAGTGTGATGGTTTGACCCAAAAAGATCCTGAAGCAACTAAACCCATTGCTCTTCCCGTCTGGGCCCAGAGGTGGATTATGACGTTTTTCCCACTGTCTTTTCTTTCTCATTTATTCAAACAACTTCCTGTTGTTTCCGCTGGGTCATGAGAAACTGAATGCATTGTTCCTGCTGATCACTGGAGAACTGAACTTTCTTGCTTGGCAGCTGTGCATTGTGGGACGTCTCCAGCTCAAAGTGTTGGTGGATTTCAGTCACGTTCATACTCCTGTTACTCAGTTCAAGATGAGGAGTGGGGACTTTTTTCTCCTCCTGCGTAATAAGTGTAACGATAAAGCCAAAAGCATACAAAGACTCATCAGGATTGATGTAAATTCTTGTTTTCCCTTAAAGTTACACCAAATACAAGCTAAAAACTTTGTTTAAAACATTGCTTTTCATTGTAGTGCAATATCGAGACACTAAAGTTTGTCAAGAATTATGAACAATATCTTAGTTAATGCTTTAAAAATGTTGAATTAGTTTCTTAAAATAAGATTTAATAGCCAAAAACATTGTTTGAAATAAACTTTCTTCTCTTTTGAAGTATTTTTTATTATTTCCTGTTTTATTTTGAAAATATCCCATATTCAGTTATTACAGATAGCTTTTCTTTATTTCCCCTCTTTTTATTTTTATTTTGTTCAAATGACCCTAGAATTTTACTGTGGTTGTCCAACCCGGATTAAGTGTCAATGCAACTTGCCTTCTGTTAATCACTGCTGAATTTTCTAATAATTCTGCTACATAAATGTTTTTGTTTCATCTGTTGAACTTCATCTTGTTACAAATTTCCTTTGTTTGCAAAGTGGTTGATGTCAGCTTCACTCTCATTTTAGTCCTTAACTCTGCTGTTGTGTAACTAATATTTAGCCTGACTGAATTGGCGAACTCTTAATGCAGCAAACAAGAATGTGCATGCTTTTTAAGTTTTGTCAGGGTTGGTGTAATGTAACGTGGCAACGAAGTGCAAAGCAAGCACACTCCTATTTACTCTCCATCTGCTACAGAGTTAATGTTTGTTCAAATGCGCATTAATAAAGGGCTTCTGATTTGACACCACTGCCATTTTGCACAACAGTATAGACTCCAATTGCTGCGTTGAGGTAAAACCCGGCTGATGTGCAAACAAGTTAAAGCCTATATTGTATGGTTGGAAACAAATGCAAGAAAATCCGTGGAGAGGGGCGCTGCAGGATTGGATGTGATGGTGAACATTTACACTTCACAGTAAGGAGGGTCTGGCACCAGTCAAACTGGTTCTTCTTGTGCATTTGTCGGCTTTCTCCAGGTACTCCAGCTTCCCCCTGAAGTCCAGAAGTGTGTAAAAGGTTAAAACTCTAAACTTTCCATATGACTGATGTTGCGTTTGTTTGTCTATACATGCCCCTGAGACTCAGACTGACTTCCTATTCAGAAACTACCTTGCCTTAAGGCAACCTGAGGCGCGTCCAACAGAACTCTGAAATCCTGTTCAGACAGTGATAGACGACAGAATCACTGGGAAACACAGCTGTTAAACAGGTGTAAGTACGCTCATATGGACCTGTATGACAGAGATCATGGTACATATTAGTCCTAATACTAAGTACTCAACTACGCATCAAAACTGTTTAGAGACTAAAGCCAACTTAGCAAGTTTATAATGATAACTTTGTAATATAAAGAATTACTCTGATATTCCAGCACAGATATAATAGCAACCTTTAGTTACAGCTTTTCTCTGTTTAAAAACCCCCCAAAAACCTTTATTTCGCCAGGAAATCAATCTCTTTTTCAAGGACTTCCTGGCCCTGATAGTAGGATCAATACAAAGCATTAAAAGACAACATGATAACTCAGTGACCATTTAAAGCATTTACATGTTACAGATTTAATTTTCAATCCTTTAAGAGAAGAATCTAAATTAGCTTTGACCACATATTTTTATCTCCAGTCCTTTTGTAACCTGTTTTTAACATAACTCCATCATAAAAGAAACTGTTTGATAAGAAATATTGATATTTAAATATAAAGGAAAAGTAAATGGACACTTCCTTGCTTTAGATTATATGTTGATTTGGGTGTGTGTGTGTGTTTTTCTATATTTTGTATCAATGGATGCCAATTCTTTTGTTAAGATTTGTAAAATATTTGTTTAGGAAAAAATGAATAAACAAATAAAACAACAAAAAAAAACATTCTTTTATGCCAAATGAAGAAATTCTGACACTTACTTTTTACAAAGACAACAGCTCCACCTGGTGACAAATATAAGACATTGAAGTATTTCTACTCCTATAACGATCACGTGACTTTCCACAGGATTTTGTTTTAATGTAAGAATAGAACAAATATAAAACTCGGTAAAACACTTTTATATATTAAAGGTGTAACAATTTAATGAATAGTTGATTAAGCACTTTATCCAATCAGATTGATTTGTCTGAGGCAAGTTGTTAATCCAATCAACCTATACCATTAGAAAATAGTTTCAAAATTAAATTAAATGATTATATCGAACTTAGCAAATGCCATTAGGATTGAGGCATGGTAGGTTCATTTTACTATATAAAAAACGACCGATTGTCATCACAGCGGACAACACACGTGACAGCAGCAAAAAGTGATCAAGCCATCATTACAGTCCAATGTGTGGAAACACAGTATTTGTAGCTGAACACTTTGAAAGTAAAAATAATTTTTTACACACATTTAATTTACACTTAATTATCTTGGAAAAGTTCACCTGCATTGCAGGTGAAGTATATATATATATATATTGGGCAATGATGGGAGCGATGGAAGCCAACCTACACGTAGTACACCCGAGAGGTCAACTGCCACATTAGATGATATTCTTAAAGTGGTCTCTGAACAAGGCAAAGCTATAGGGGAGTTGGTTAATGTGGTGAGAGAAGCAGTTGTTTTCCGGGGAAGCTCCCACAGAGATGGGAGAGTAAAAACAAAGTTCCAGTATACTGATGATGGCAAACCTATTTGTTTTAAGTGCAACAGAGTGGGACACATCGCTCGGGAGTGCAGATCACACAAAAAGGGAAGTCAACCTACCACTTCTGAAACACCCGCCCAGGGAAACTAGCACCCTCGGTTGCCAAGAGCCAGGCAATCCGAGGTGGAAGTCAAGGCTCTCAGATCCTTACTCGAGAGAGATTCCTAGAACGTGCTGTGGGCTCATGTCCCGAAGTTGAAGTTGAGGTGGGTGGAGTCAAGACTAGATGTATATTAGATAGTGGAAGTCAGGTCAGCACCCTTTCTGAGTCATTTTTTCGTCAGCACCTGCTTGGTGAGCATGAGGACATAATTCCCACAGCCAAGTGGCTTAAACTAACAGCTGCTAATTCACTGCCTATTCCTTACATAGGTTACGTGGAGTTAGATGTGAAGACTATGGGATTAACTGTTACAGAGTGTGGATTTTTGGTAGTGAGGGATCCTGATAAGCAGCAGGTGAGGATGCAGAACAGCGGTTTAGTTTCAGATAGGGTCAGCACAATGACAAATGAAACCCAGCAGCCGGATAAAAATAATCCTCCACTACTTATAGGGATGAATGTGATAAAGAGATGCAAAGAGTTGTCTATTGCCAGTTTGGACTCCACACTTGGAGGCCAGTTAGATTCATCTTGGAAAGAAACGCTGCAAAAGTTGCAAATGGATGATGGGGCAGAAAAAGTTTCTGCAGCTAGGGTGGCAAGTAAAAATGCCACCCATGTGCCAGCAGCTTCGGTAGCCACCGTGTATGCTAAAAGGGGCACAAAACACTCTCATGGGCTGCTGTTGCTTGAGCCAACGAACACACCCATGCCCAGTGGCCTGATTGTGATCCCTACCTTGGTGGACGTTGCTAAACGTGTGTTTCCTGTACAAGTGGTGAACCTCTCTGAAGAGGACTTATGGTTATCACCAAAAACTAGACTGGGGATCCTTTCCAAAGTGGAGTGTGTTGAACCAGCAGTTGAGGTGTCTTTCAACCGCCTTGAATCCGCAAATCAAAACAACCGTCAAACAACTGTCAAATAACGGTCCCCAGAACACACCACCTCCTCACTGAACTGTTCACCGAAAACCCAGGAAGCGCCCTCTAGTGGCACAACCCTGTACCTACACCTTCTCCACCTGGCTATATATATATTTCTCATTGCACCTCATTCAGACGTCATTTCTTACCCTATGCATTCTCAACATCTACCTCCAGCTCTGCCTCCAACCACTTTTTCAGGGTCATAAAAAAAGGTGGAGATCACATGTCTTTGGCGCCATTTGACTGAACTCTGAAGACGAGACCCTCCCCAGTTTAATGCCCGCCCCATGCTACCAATCTCTGAAATGATTGGAGGAGTTAACTGCTTTCGTGACTTTTTTTCTGCTGTAAAAACATGCAAAACTCAAGAGAACAGTTACAACATTGTGCTGCAAACATTTACACAGGAAGTGGTGTGTCCCGACGCAGACTCCCCTCTAAACTAAAAGCACGCGCAATTTTTCTGTTTTATTTGTGGTGTTGGCGTTACACTAGGCATATTTATAATATTTTTTACTAAGCATATTGTAAAATTGTTTAAAACAAAACAGTTGAAATGGAATAAAACAGTGTCAAACTTAAAGAGCAATAAATCACTTAAGAAAAATTTATCAGAAGTCCATGCTTTTCTGTCATACTAAGTGTTAATGATACATAAATGTTAGTGAATATAGAATTCTAGAAACGGCATGCAATAAGTACCAATCCAAATTCTCAGAAAGGTCTTTACTCCAAGAACTTTCTATTACTCGTTTTATTTTGAAATCCCCAACAGGAAGCGCTATTGGTGTTTATTCTTAGCTTGAATCTGAAGCTAAAAGCAGGGGGCGGGAGGCTTTTTTTTTCTTCTGCTAAACTTTCTTTACCTTCTCAAATAGTTTGGGCAAGTTTTATTGCAAACTTCACAGAGACACGTTAGGAGGTAAGTGAAAGAGCAGAAGAATCGAGCTCCATA
Source organism: Oryzias latipes (assembly GCF_053564925.1). Classification (NCBI taxonomy): domain Eukaryota; kingdom Metazoa; phylum Chordata; class Actinopteri; order Beloniformes; family Adrianichthyidae; genus Oryzias; species Oryzias latipes. The sequence goes on from NC_136240.1 coordinate 16,134,502, forward strand.
GATATGATATACGTCGGTACACATGAATGAGTTCTTTAATGAACTATTCCACGTTACTTTACAGTCGGGAAACCCCTGAGAAATTAATTTGGATTCAGATAGAGGATTATCATGTCTAGTTAATTGTTGAAGTAGCTCCTTCAGTATTTGTTTCTCAGATAATTTACTTGTAAAACACATGATAAGTACCTGAAATACAACTATGGGCTTTTTCTCGTGTTATTTTTAGGGTTTATAAACTCCATAGGTTGCTTCTGATTGTTTTTCTTCGATTATTAGGGAGTTTCCTCGACCCTTAATCTTCCAGTTGTCTCATAAATTGTCGTTTTTCTGCTATTTTTTAATCAGTTATCCTTAAATTTCCGCTTTTTATAATTCTGGATAGATCGTTTATTATTATTATTTAGCAATTTGTATAGATTTTAGTGTCAGCAGCAGAGATTGTCATGCATTTTATGTCATTGCAGTTATTTTATTTTGAAAGAGTTGCTCATCCCAATGATGTTTGGTTTTATTTGGACTCTCCCACGTGCCTGTTATCTCAGGTCCCACTGCAGATCTTAACACATGACATATTTTATTGATAAATACAGCTATCCCAGTGGATGCTGGAGAAGTGTTTTTTCCTCCCCTCATACACAGTCATGGGTGAGGCTGTTCCATGGGATGGAAACCCCCCCACCCCTACCTCATCACCACTTCCAGTATGGTCAGATGTTAGAGGACCCTCCAGTTTTATGGCTGTTATTTTTCCTCCTCATCATCCTCGTTTTGTCCAGATTTTTTAGAAACTTGAACAAATGTCTTGATCAGAAAGTGATACAAAATATAAAAACAGACCAGTGGCTCTTCTGGCTGGTGGAAATTCCAACTTTACCTGAAAAAGAACCCCAAACCTTAATTTGAATAAATCAAAGTTGTATTACAAATATATTATTACGTGTGGATATTTATGGAGTTTTAGGTTAAAGATCCACTCCAATGAAAATCGTGTTTTTGGCGTTTATAATGGATGGACAAATAGATCCATTTTTGTATTTGTTTTCTTTATCTGAGCTAGTATCTGGCTCAAAACTGTATGGGTTCGATGTTACTCGCCATTTTGTTGCACCGCTAATGTTAGGTTGGGGTTGTGAGGGGCTGTAAGCTAGCAGGAGAGCGTGTACACATATGGATGATGGGAAATTTGAGCGACAAATTGTAAACACAACATCGTCTTGTAGCATCATTTGCAGTTTTAACAGGCGGGACATTTTACAGGAAGTAGTTTTATTTTTTATATTTTTTTATTTCAACTTTTGGAATTTCAAACAGATATAATAAATTCTCCTTCTAGAACCTCGGAGTTCCATCTCCATTAATCAATATCAATTAAGCTGCAAAAGTTGATGCTGGTTATTAGTTGATGAACTGATTTAATTTTGTAGGGAACGTTTGAACCCCGTTAACTCCTGACCAAACTGTTGTGTATTTGTAGTTGGTGACTGTGTCATATTTGTAGAATTATAAACTCAAACCACATGTTTTTGCTCCTGAGCATCTGATCAGTCACTCGTGGTGGTATCTGGGTCATTCGTTTGTGTGTCTGTGTGCAAGAAAGACTGTTTAACTGATTGTGTTGATTGGGAGGTGTGATGCGATTGAAGTTCTTTTGGAGTGGGAGAGTTCCCAAGCAGTTAGAGAGACAATGTGACAACTTTTAAATTGTGGAAGAAAGTAAAATAAAATAAAAAAAAATCAGTTTTGGCAATGTTTCTGTTAAGATAGAATTAGCTATTAGTTTTTATTGTGTATTTTAAATGTGAACCATGACTGACTGTGAGATCAGCAGATTAAATTATGCAACTGCTTCTGTTGTTAAGGAACAAGCGTCAAACACAGATAAGGATGCATTTAATTTAAAATCAATTTGGACACTTTCCCATATTTTCTCTGTGGGTTGCATCAGAAAATCAAAGGTGAATTTCTCCCTAGTTTGGCTGAATTCACAATAGAAGAGGAAAGCGATAGGTAATAAGTCATCCTCGTGATAAGCTCCTAAATAATTTCGAAGGGCTCTCAGGGGAAACTGTCTTCCTGCAACAGGACCCTGGGGCTTGACTTACTGCAGCCGGCTCCAAAATAGCGTGTCTGAAAGTTTAGTTGAAGGAGTCAGCAGGTCACAGTGACGCTCCCATCTTCAATAATGTTTTTTCAAACATACCCATTGACTCCAAGATTCATTTCTTCTCATCTTATTTACACCTCCTAGCTGATTAGGCACAGCTGATTGAATAAGGAGCTAAATTGGATTTGACTCATGACTTCTGCTGCTTGATAAACGACGTGCCGTTGTATTTTTAGCTTTATTACAAGTGCTTTTAATTTTAGCAAGACTGTGAGTGCTGCGGTGAAGACAGACAGAGCTGGACTTGGGTATAAAAGTAAAAAAATTTGACCCAATCAAATACCTTTTTGTACAGCCTTTATTTGTCACCCAAGTAAAGCAACAATTGTTTTAGCTTCGTTTCACCATTTTTACCCTCTTTTATCCTTGCGGTTATAGATTTTATTGGTTCAAAGGTCAGATTTTCAGTCTAGAACTCAAAGCATTGATTTGAATACCTTGATACTTACTAAGCAACTACTTACGGGTTTGTTGCTGTTAATTATATGAATATCATTATATATATATGAATAAATTATTTACAAAGGCATTCTGTAAAAATATCAAAAACATTTTTGTACCTTTTTAAAGTCCCATTTCAATAATCATTTGATATGTCGTAAAAGCGTTCCTAAAGCGTTCGTGACTGTTGGTACGGACCCGCCCCCACTTCCCGTCATCCATCTCCCTATCAGCTTACAGCCCCTCTCAACCCCAACCTGACATTACTGGTGAAACAAAAGTGGCGAGCAATATTGGAGCTATCCAGTCGTAAAGTTTTGAGCCAGGTGCCAGCTCAGACGGGAAAAACAAAGACGTACATGGATCTATTTGTCCACAAGTGGATGCATCAGAGTGGAGCTAGGCAGGAAGCATGTGGCCCGCCCAGCGTATTTTCTACATCACAAATACACTCTATCTCAAATGGCATTTTTACTTCTGCTCCTGATTATCAATGATTTGAATAAATACTCAGAAGCGCAATTTTTTATTCAAGCTTAATTTTGCTTGGTGTTAAAAACACCAAAAAACAAGATTTTCATTGGAGTGGGACTTTAAGTACATTCACTTTGATGCTTTTTGAAATCTTCTTTTAATTTAAGTTAGTGATGTATCAATTCTTGTGAATCTCATGAACTTCATTAACATCAGATAATGATCAAACATTTCCCCACCAGAGTGAAAACATGTTTTTCTCTTGTCAGAAAAAAAGCAATCTTTTTAACACACTAACTATAAATGGCCCTCAGCATGTCAACTATGCACTATTTCTGCATCAAATCAAAAAATCTTTACTAATCAAACTATGTTTGTTCCACTGAGTGCAGATGTTAACATGCATAGTTTCCTTCCAAATGCATTCAAATGACCAAAGAATTACATTTGAATTCTTTTAAGCTGACCTTGTGACGGACTGGTGACCTGTTTAGGGTGCACCTTGCTTTCACTTAATAGTGGCTGGGATAGGCTCCAGCAACCGCACAACTCTGGAAGAGATTCTGCGGGTTTGGAAAATAAATGGATGTTTTCCAGCTACAGGTACAGCTATATTTTCTAAATATATTAAGGCATTATTATCTTAAAAATAATGATGGTCTGGGATATATGCATATCAAATAATAGTAGTTGAACACTTTTGTCCCCAAATGTTCTTTTTGATCATCTTCTGTATGAGAACAAACTATTCGCTTTACCTGTCGCAAATCAGCCATGAGAAACGCCTCAGCGTCAGAGAATACTTATCAGATGTAGTCTTACTCACATGCAGAAGTGTTCATAAACAAAAAGGGTGCTTATTAACTTTAATTATGTAAAACAAAGTATTAAGAGTCTAACCCTCTGAGTTTCCTAAGAAACATAACAAACTATTGACTAGCTCTTGATTCATTGATACAGCTAAATTACACTTTCATATGTCAATGTATATGTCTATAAAGTGTTAACGAAACATGGTCCAGTTAGGGCCCAAAAGCCTCGGATCTGCTAATTTCTTCTTTAGTTTCCTGTCTGTCAATTCGACTGCTCACCACCGAAGTCTGCTCTGTTTGTTTATCCTCCACAACATCAAATTACAGCTGGAACGGCTAGTCCTGAGGGTTGTAACCACACACAGCTTGATATCTGGACATTTTGTTGACATTTATCCTGGCTAAATGGGAGAAAGAATGTTATTTTTAGGTTTGAAGTTGTCTGATGATTGGATTTGTTGATTATGTTGTCTGCAGAGTCTAAAGTTTGGACCGAATAGATACATAGCATTAAAAATAAATAATTAGTTAAATCATTTTTGCAAATATAAACTTTAGACTATGAGAGATTTGTTCTATACGTCATTTCCTTGCTGCCATTCTGTTGGAAAGTAATTTTGATTGTTTAAACCATACTGAGCTTGAATGATGTTGTCTTTAATTTTGCAACCTACCACATGATGACACATTTGTACGTTTGCTGGAACTTAACTGAATCAGCTTAACAGTATCATGGTCATTTTTCTCATGTCCACTTGTTATCTTGGTCAGTCTCTGCATATCTAATAAAGCCAATTCTGATCTTTTCTTTTGTCCATTTTCTCATGTACAGACTCATGACGAAGATGCGGTTGCCTAGGCAAAATGTGGTTATCCTGAAATTAGGAAGGTCATAAAAATGATCTGATAATTCAGTGCTGTTATGGGCCTGGGTCACATGTTTAATAACTGCTTGTCTGCAAGGCGACTGCTTTGTTTATGATCAACATAATGGAATTATCAGTTACCAGAGGAAAACAGATGAGGGTTTTTTGGATCAACAGTCTTCTGCTGTTTTACTGACTCATTCAGGTGCAAAATTGTAAGAAACAATTTTAAACAATTTGGGATTTAAACTGAACTAAGCTCCCACTACAATCATCTTTTGATTTAGTTTCAAAGCATTCCCAGTGATCTCTTCATTATGGTAATGAAAATTAAAAACAAAAAGTGTGTAGTTTTCTAGGAAAGGGTTTCTTCATAATGACAGTTAACCAATGACCGTGTCTGTTGGCATGGAGTAAGCCTGCCTTTATTTCCTATCATCAATGTTTACACGCTCTCCCACTAGCTTACAGCCCCTAACGCCCCCAACCAAACATTAGCAGTGCAACAAAAATGGTGAGTAAAATTGGAGCTTTCCAACTGTATAGTTTTGAGCCAGATGTCAGCTCAGACGAGGAAAATTAAGATTTAAGTGGATATATTTGTCTGCAAGTGGATGCATCAGAATGGAGCAGAGCAGGGAGCTTGTGGCTTGTCGATGTAGCTTCTACATCACTGCTACAAACTTTTTTCAACAGTGTTTTTTTCGTCTGCTGCTGATTCACGATTTGAATTAAGAAATACTTAGAAATGCAGCTTTAATCATAATTTTCTTTATATATGTCCTCCATCATAAAATAAAAATGCTGCAAGGACATATTAAAAACACCAGAAACACAATTTTCCTTAGAGTAGATCTTTAAAAGTAACAGAAATACTGTTTTTACTTTAGATTTTCTAAAGATATAAATAGATTTTCTTTAGATACCAATCACTACTTAAAGGTATCAACGGTTACCTATGAATGACCATCCATCCGTCCATCTTCTATGCCGCTGTGCAGGTATGAAAAGGTCACCGGGGTTGTTGGAGCTTATCTCTGTGAATGTTTCTGAAGTAAGGTCTATTTTAAAAGGAGGGTCTTCTCATTTTAGACTCTGAGTGTTCCAGTTGACTTATTGAAGATTTTTTCTTTTTTTACAAAACAACACATCTTCCTGACAGACAGCCTTATAAAGTTTAAGTTTTAGCCAAAACGAGGAGACATATAAGTCCACTTCTCCCTCTGTCTTTTTGAGATCTGTGGCAGATCTCTAAATTGTAACTATAGATTTGTTTTCAGGCTGCACAGTGGTGCAGTGGTGAGCACTCGACTCACAGCGAAAAGGCTTTCAAATCCCTTTCTGTGTGGAGTCTGCATGTTCTCCTCGTGCATGTGTGGGTTTCTGTGGAGAAACACTCCAGCTTTTTCCCACAGTCCAGAAACATGCTTCATAGATTGATTGATGATTCTAGATTGTCCCTAGGTGTGAATGTTTGGTCCTACAACGAACTGGCGACCTGTCCAGGGTGTACCCCGCCTTTATCTAACAGTAGCCTCCAGCAAACCAGTGATCCCAAAAAGGATCCAGAAGATGGATGATGAATACAATTTCCAGTTAATAATAAACCTTAAAGTATGTTACTGGCATACAGAGTTATTCATTTCAATTTAAACCTTGTGCTATCCTAGGCACTTTAACATTGGGAGTTGGGTCATCTAGACCCACTAGACAGTGCTCTGAACCTTTTTTCTTCAATGATTTGTGATCTTCACTGGTGTCCATGGATTACATGAAATCCTTCCACCTTTATCCACCTTTGTCATGGTAGGGAGAACACATCAATGTAAGGGTGGGGTCATAGGAAAGCACAAGGGTTACGTAAGACTAATATATTTTATTTTTTAGAAGAAACCAAATTAAAAAAGTTTATTGTTTTAATTTTTATTTGCGTCTCATTCATTTATTATGTTCAAATCAGCAAAAATATGTAGAAAATAACCAATGTTGTTTGTTGCGTAGCTGCAGTGATTTATCGTTGTCTAATAATCTCCCACATGTGATCCCACATGGGAAAAACATGAATCATCCTGTGGTTTAATCTAACAGACTTCTACCAAACAAAAACCAGACTAAAATACCAGGCTGATCTGAAGAACTGAGAACATACTGTGATAGCAGTGATGGCAGCTCCAGTCAGCTTGGGAAAATACCACATTCACCAAATATTGCCAGATCTCGTCTGAATCAGATAAATGACTTCAAAGTTTGGACTGTTGGAACCTAAAGGGACTTTAGTAAAACTAAAAAAAAAAGGCCAAACATCCTGCGATACGGAATCCTGAAAGTTGTTTTCCATTTTAGACTTCATGAAAACAGGAGCCTGGTCTCCTGAAATTGTCATAGTACAGAGGTCACCTCTGTTTGGAGCTCATAATGGAACGAATGTTGCACTTCACAGTGAAGTGACTGTGTAAATGCAGCCCCGGCCTCTAATGTCACAAAGTGACTCATAAAAGCCAAACCAGGCTCAGACAGCAGAACCTTAGTTCTAAAAACTTCCACACATGGTGAAACTTTCCGTTATATCCCGATTTATGCTAATTTTAAAATACTTTCACAGTTTGTCACAGCTTTCATTTGCTATTCTGTTACCTTTTTCTTCTAATCTGTTGTGTTTTAATACACTATTTTTTTTTAGAATGATCCAATCCAACAATTCCAAATCTAAATGGTCTCAAAATCAACCCTAACTTTATTAAACTTAGAAACTGAGATTTTTGTTGTGTTTTACAGCTTCATGATAGCCGAGGCAACATAATAGGACTAATATTTCTGAATCAGCATAAAGGCAGAAACGATTTGAAGAGCCATGTTGTATTTCCACATCAATGGTCTTTTTCCACCTGACATGTTAAATAACTACTCTACTGTATAACCACTGTACTGGCAGTAACTTGGTACCACAGGGAGTAGTTAGATTTTGACTTCCTTTTACTGATATTATGATGACAATAGACTATATTTGATCATCTGGCTGACGCTCACTGGAAGGTTGTAAAAGGATGATTTTTTTCAAGGTATTGGTTTTCTTCAGACATCCATCTGAGCTCCAATCAGATACTTTGGTTGAAGAATGTATCTGTCAGAGTTATAAGCAACCTTTGAACAGTCATGCTGTTGCTGCTGATGCTGACTATTGACTAGAACTGTTTGGCTATTAATGGATAACTTGTAATTTTGCGACAAAATCAATAGAAATCTTAAAGTTCTCACAAGACTTGATTGAAACTAAACATCATGAACTTTCAGAATGATTAAATTACAGTCACAATTGCTATAATTATTCCCAAACTGGTATGTCTACAAAACATGTCACTTGTTGCAAAGCTTTATAAATAAAAAAATGATGGAATGATAAAACAAGGGGAAAAAAACTAGATATCAGTTGAAAAGAAGAGAAGTTCTTGGGATAAAATAACTTCAAAGTAATTCTTAGGGTCAAACAAATATTACAACGCCTCAGACATCAGATGATATCTAACTGCGGCTACAGGGGCAATGATTGGGGCGCATTGAAGAAGCTAACTGAATAAGTGCATTATAAAAAAGTGAATTAGATCTCACCAACATGGATTTTCCACCAGAGCAACTCCGTGAAGATGGAAGTGTCTTATCCAAGAGACATTTCCAGGAGTTTCAAAGGGATCCATGCAACCTCTGCCTTGTCATTACTCTGACCGTCTCCATCAAAGAGACACAGAGCGAGTGTAATTTCCACCACCAAGGGAAGGGACTTGATGACAGACACGTACAGTATTTTTGTTGATTTTGGGCACAAAACAGACTGACATCTGTTCTTGTTCTGAAGTTATGAGAGCCAAACATCTGGAGGCTCCAGAGGCTACCGTCGTGAACAAGTCAAATGGGTCACAGTCTCCTCTTAAACATAAATGTGTGCAGCAAATATCTAGGTCAGCTGGGGAGGACTGTCAGAGATGCCTCGGGCAGTTTTTTTGCCCGGTTGGAAAACACATAGAGCTGAAGTGATTAGAGGAAAAAGGAAATGAGAGAAAGAGACAAAGCAAGTCGGGTTTAGATGGAAAATCCTCTGATTGTTTATGTTTAGCTAACAATCTTCCACATAGTTTATTATGTCCTGGGTGTGGGGGTTTGGTTGGGTTTGTGTGACACAACAGCAGCAAAAAGAGGTGTGTTTGGTCCTGAATTCAATGTGACACAAGAGAAGCTGGAAACTAAAGCTAGTTAGAGGAAAATTCAATTTGTGAGGAGGGTTTTGTTTCCCAGCCATCAAACTGCTGCTGTTAGGATATAAAGTCACACTTACAAGCTTTTTCAAACAGCCTTTTTTGTCTTCTCTTGAATCATAAAAATATGAATAAAGACATACTCAGGAATGCAATTTTAAGATACATTTTCTTTATAAGGCCTCCATCATGAGAAAAATGCTACAAGAACCTGTTACAAAAACAAAAAACAGGATTTTCATTGGAGTGGGTCTTTAAAGATGAGAATTTACTTGCCTTTCTTTTCTTTGCTATGTTTGTTTTGCTTAAAAACATGGCAAGGAAAAGTAGTTTTGTTGCATTTTATAGCTTTATGAAGACACTTTGCAAAAGTGAACTGGCAATGTTTTTTTTCCTTGAGAACATTCCTGGAAGAAGGGATGGTGTTATCTTTTCTGCAGCCTCGGCTTCTGTGATTTCATTTCGACTTCCTTTTGCAGCGGTTTAAACTTTGTAAAAGTGTGGGAGGGTTGGTTGTGGTGGAGGATGGGGGTACTTGGAGAAAACAAGTGGACCTCACAAAACTTTTTGGAAACAGTGTGGCCACTAAATAGGCATAATGCTTCATTGTGGAGACTGAATGTAGCCGATTGTGTTTGCTGGAGATTCTGGAAGGAAGAGGGAGGGACAACAGGGCACATGTGATGTTTGAAGTTTGCCTGGTTGTCGCACCAAAATAGTTTTTTCCTGTATTCTGCAATAGATACCAGATGTTAGCAATGTGTTGGGCATGCATGATTTATGATGATGGGAAATTACATTTGCTGTTTAATCCTCATGAAAGTGCCACTGAAAGAGCTTTTAAACGAGCGCTGTTGTTTCGCACCAGGTCTGAGAGCATTTTATCTGGGGGCAGTGCTGGCTTGTGGCTGCAGGATGCTGCTGAGTGTGTGTTTGGGTCAGAGTATTTGTTCTGCTCTCCGGTTTTGCTTGTCTTCTCTGTTTCCTGCTGCTTTCAGGAAGCAGCTTTCAGGACGGCCCGATGGGTTTCCTGGCAGGACCACCTCCTTCCTCCCTTGTTCCTATTCAGAGACAATGGGAGGTCTCTCACGGGTGCATGGCAGTGTGTGTACGTGTGTGTGTGTACATGTTTATGTTCATGCAGAGGTGGGGGAAATTTATTGGGTAGAAGGCTTCCCTTAAGGAAACTGCAGATCTATCCCAGCCCGCCTCTGAGTTTGTGTCCATAAACTTTGTTAGCCCTCATAAAGGTAAAGAAAATATATTTTATTATCTATAGTTTTGATTAAGTTTATAACCAAGTGGTCAAGCTGACCAGACAAAGTAGTCAAGCTTAAAATACCAAACAGGGAATAAGGAGTGCTGAAAAATTTGCAGCATTACTATATACTTTTAAGACTATTTCAAATTTGTTCAGTTTATATCACTAATTATGGAAAAAAATGTTTTATATGTTCAAATAAAATTGGTTTGGAATAGAAATTTGAAAAAAAATCCTCTAAAACAAAAAATAAATTCTATCAAATCCTGAACTTATGAATGGAAATGAAATACATTTGGTTTCTTTAAAGTGATATCCACCCCAAATTGCACTTTGCCTTATGGAAGCGTTTCTGTTGCATAATTAAAAATAAAGGTCAAAACCAGAAATGCTTTTTCATTTTCAAAATGAAGCTGCATTTTTTGACTCAAAATTAAAATGAAAAAGCAATCCACCAAAATTCTTTTTCATTTCCTTCCTCAACACAGCTTATTCTGTCACTTAATTAAAATGATAATGAAAATGGTATTTGACCATCGGGGGAAAGTTTCGACGAACTGCGGTGCGTCCAAAGGAGGAACACAGAAGGTGGAAATGCTGCTACATAGTCCTGAGAAGCTGTGTACAATCATCAGGGGAGCACAACCATCACAAAGCCCTCTCCTCTGCCCGCTAACACAAAGTTACACTGCTCCTAGCATGTGTCTCTTAGCAGCCGGACGCACAGAGATAGACCTGACTTCATCGCCCCGCCTCCCCGCTGGAAATGCTAAGTCGAATTGAATTATGCGACACTATTCGCAGGGTGGAGGTGAAAACGCAAATGCAATCCTTTCTTTCCTTTTTAGTTTTAATTACGACACAGAATAAGCAGTTTTAAAGTAGAAAATGAAAAAGCATTTTCAAGTATTGATTTTTCATTTTAATTTTGAGTCATTTGATGCAGCTACATTTTGAAAATGAAAAAGCATTTCTGTTAATCCATTTAATTGTCAAATTAGACATTTCTAAAGGAATTTTGCTACACATTTACCAGAGAACTTTTTGAAAATGAAATGTCAAATACCATTTTCATTATCATTTTAATTAAGTGACAAAATAAGCTGTGTTTAAGACTAAACTGAAAAAGCATTTTGAGGGAATGCTTTTTCATTTTTAATTTTGAGTTAAAAAATGCAGTTTCGTTTTGAAAATGAAAAAGGATTTCTGGTTTTGACTTTTACTTTTAATTATGCTACACAATTCCTTCCATATTGCCTTGGTATCAGAGTTGTAGATTTCCAAACTTAATTTTTGTAGTGAATTCCTAAAAGACTTATCCTTTGTGTGGGCGTGATGTTTGACACAAGTCCATGGAGCAACATCTCTCCTGACCCTCATGCTCCATCTCCATGTTCCAGTCTAAATATATATATGTCTATATGTGTGTGACATATATATGTATGTATGTATGTATATGTATATGTATATGTATATATATATATGTATATATATATATATATATATATATATATATGTATATATATGTGTGTGTATGTGTTTGTGTGTGTACTATGTACTACTGAAATGTTTGTAAAATCAACCAAAATTATGTCTATAAATACATGCCCTGTATATTCATTATGGATGAATATATACACACATACACATATATATATATATATATGTGTGTGTGTGTGTATATATATATGTCTATATATATATATATATGTATATATATGTGTGTGTATGTGTTTGTGTGTGTACTATGTACTACTGAAATGTTTGTAAAATCAACCAAAATTATGTCTATAAAGAATATTTTTGTACACAAATAAACGTCTAAAAATGCCAAAATTGAAATGTGTGAATTAAAAGGCTGCAGGGTAAATACAAATAATCGTCAACTGGAAAATACAGAGAACCAGAAATAGTTTCGGGTCAAAATCCATAATGAATATACAGGGCAGGGTATGCCTGTGGGGTTTGAGGAGTGTTCATGGCTCTCTGTCTCTGACTCTGTAAATGTGTGTGTTTGGAATATCAAACCGTTTTTTTTTCTCATGTAAAGCAGTTGGGTTGTAAAAGTTGCTGTCAGTGTTCAGTCGCTCAGATCCAGTATCTGGCCTCTCTTCTGGGGGAAAAACTGTGGCACTGAGGATGAGGTCAGTGTTTCAAAACATGGCCCTGAGCCTCGCTCCAGCACAACATTTCCTCTTCCATGAATCCAGCTAAATGCAAAACAAACCAATGTTCTCTTCATGAATGACAGGCTCGTGAGTGTGCGCCGGAATGACAGGAAACGTCTTCATTTGGTGTCACATGTTCCCACTCAGCCTGCAGAGGAAAAATGCATCAATGTTCAACTATTCTCTGACAGTGAATAGAGCTCTTTAATTAGTGAAGTGGTTTGGTATTTTAATTAAAACATGAGTGAAAAAGGACTGTTCTACTTCACAATACTTCAGCCATTTTACAAGAAGTTGTTAAGACACAGCAAAAACACAATGTGCAGGTTTTTCTTCAGTAAAGTTTGGTGCTATTCTTTAACCTGCTCCACTTATAATTGAAGCAGTCAATTTCCCACAATTAAACAACCTAAATGGAATTTTTTTTAATTTGTGTTTGTAAAACAAGTACAACAGTGTTGTTGTTGCTGCAGGCTTAGGCTACAGTTATTCGGTAAAAAAAAAAAAAAAACTGCTTAGCTTTTGTTGTATGAAAGCAGTACACTAGTGATTAGCTCTGCCAAATGTTCCCACCTGTAAATAGTTGGCTTGTGAGCTGGTGGAGTCTGTGTTTTATGTGTTTGTGTGCAGGTTTTTCTTCAGGTGCTCTGGCTTTCTCTGGTGCAGAATTAACCATTGGACTACACTGATCATTTTTATGTTATTGTATTCTAAGTCTTACCCACACTTTACCATTTGACATTAAACACGAGGTTGGTAAAAGCGATAAATCTTGATAAAACCCGACCAAAAAGGTGGATAATTGTTCTTTGGTTTGTTTCCTCGACAAATAAGTTATACCCTGTCTCCTGTTGAGATAACTAACAATATAATTTTTGCTGACTCTTATTTAAATAAACTGTTACAGTGAATTGTAAATGATATATTAGTTGTTCTTTCTTCATTATTTGTTCATGTTGACATTGTGTGGGTTTTAAACAAAATATTTGTTTGTCTTTTCCTTTTGTTTTTCAATTTGATTATGTTTTTATGTAAAGCACTTTGAGTAGCGCGAGTTGTAAAAGTGCTATACCAATAAAGTTTGATTTGATTGATCACTAATTTTGCACATGGCGGGTTTTCCTCATGTCATGCAGCCCTATTTCAGGGCTAATAAATGTTTTCTAGCAGGGGTTTAAAGCCCAGCATCAGATAGTTGGAATGTCTGCTTACGGAGGGTTTCATAAGGAGGATTGATGGCTCTGTAGTAAAGGACATGTATTCTCACCTTTTAATCCCAAATTTGTCTATTTAATTAGAAGACTAGTGTCTTGGAATTACAACTAGAGTTCAGCAGCAGATAGTTAAGGTCTCAATATCATGTGATAGAAAAAATAAATGTAAGTCTATATAAATCCATTTACAGGAGGGCTTATTCTGCAACAAGCTTTGAGCTAGGGCTGCACGATATGAGGAAACTCGCGATTTGCGATATAAGTGATTAATATCGCAGTGACGATATAACTTTATTCAATACATGAACGAATAATGAAACAACTAAATATATAATTTCCATTTCCGTGCAACTGTTTAATTCAAATAAGAGGCAACATAACTTAAATTAGACTCCAAATGACCCTAGTCTACATATGAGGCGAGCATCTAACATAAAAGGAGTCAATCCGATTGGTCAAATTCATTAAGGGATTTATTTGATTCGTTAAATACTTCAAGTTGCCATAAGATTGTTTTAGCACATTTAAGGTTACTATTTATCGCAATTTTCGCTGGCTTTAGCGATGTGTCTATTGCACAACTTGAAATCACGATAACGATAAATCTGCGATATATTGTGCAGGCCTAGAGCTAACTCAGATTGTAGCATAGTGGAGTTTTTGGAAAATTAGGGTAAAGTGCTGTGTGGATGGATATTCAAGCACTCTTTCCATTCAGTCAGTTGCAGTTATGATCACCTTTTCTTTCCAAAGCTGCTGGCCCTGACATTTGCTCAAATTAAACTAAAGGTTGTCGAATAGCCATGAACTCTAAGGATAAAGGCTTGGGTTCATTCTAAATAAATAAATAGGAAAAAAGACAACACGTAAAGCAGTGAAACATCTATCCTGTTTTCGTTGAATCCAACACATTTCTTTCTAGTGGTTGTTTATGCAGAGGGTATATTCAGCTTTGGTTTTTATGGGTGTTTTTGCAGTTGTGTTGTGTCTTGTCATTATAAAGGGTAGCACGCTGCTGCTGTGGTTCAGGAGCGTCTCTCAGCTGGTCGAGACCACGGACTGGAGGGAAAGAATGCAGCTTCTTCCTGCAGTCTGTAATTTGCTGTCATCAAATCAGAGAAAAACAGCAACACTTGGGCAGAGAAGTGAGAGAAATGTGTGTTTGTGCGTGAGTGATACTGTTTTGAGGGTAGCTCTGGGTGAGACGAGAAACAAAGTCATGTGAAGGGAGGAGGGTCGACAAAGATGAGGCATGAAATGTAGGAACAAGATCAAATGAAGGCAGCTGATGAGATAAAAATGTGTTAAAGGTTTCAGCTTTGTGGTCGCACAAATAATTACTGTAGCAAAGTCAGTCGACTCTGATTTCATTATTAAAGAAATAGGACTTTCCATTTAGTCTGTATGGCTAGCTTTTGGTTGACTGCCAGTCTGTGTTTTGTTCAGAATGGTGCCTTCTGCTGTAGCCATGTGTTTGCTCAGTTGAATTTAATTTCTTCTCCTTGTTTCTGTGAATAGCTGACCACATAAGACGTTAAGTTCTGGATTCGGATAGTGACAACAAATCTAGAAAGATTCCAAGCAACTTACTAGTTTTTTTTAGCATCTGCTGCAAAAAACATCCCCATTTTATGATGTTTGCAACTGTAGGGATAACATCATTATAATGGTGCGCAGTATCTATTGTGTGGAACATTTCCAAAGACTTTTTACAATTTATAATAGAATTATTTAGTGAATTGGCAAACAGTATGTGACTTAGGCTGCAGCAGATCAGTTGCTGTTCTGATAAAAAAAAATCTATAGTGCATGTTTGTGGTTTGACTTGAGCAGTGTGTCTGACTGGTGTAGCACCAAGTTCACTGGGATGAACCAAAACACGAGGTCTGACAGAACGCTGAGAAGAACCAGAGCTTTCTGATAAGAAGACACATAGCAGATAGTTGTTAACGTATCAGATTTTTAACCTTTCCTTCATGAAATGGCCCTTTTGTTGTCACAAAGTCCTTCAGAATGGTGTTGAGGCTTGGGTTTCATTTAAGTTGACTTCTGGCATTTTATTGACACTACTTTGTGTGCGTGTCGTAGTCCGAGCTGAAAAATGATGTGCGCGTTTATGGGGTTATCAGTCAGTGAGCCATAAGTATGAACTGCGTGTTTCAACAGTGTGTGTTAGGAATGTGCTTGAGGCCGCTTTGTGTTTGAACTCAAATAAATGAATTCATGTTTGATAGGTTGTATGAGTTTGTCAGTATGTAAAAGTTTTGTTCTATAACACTAATTATAGAGCAGCATTCACATTCTACCAATTGTCAGTAAGTGCTGCGTCATTTACAGATACACTGCTATAAAAAAGCGGATCTCATGTACAAATTTCTGTCTTTCACAATCACACAGCAGAGTGAGACCAAAACATAAAGAGCAAACAGTCACCTAAAGAAAGTTGTTTTCAGAAATGTTTTTATAATGTTTTTTTTTTTTTTTTTTTTTTTTTACTTAAGTTTGAATGAATCTGTGCAGGCAGCTCACACCCAAATGTCTGTTGGAACGCACCCCAAAGCGGGAGGGGCTCCCAACATTTTTTTTTAATATTGTGTTTGTCTTCATGAGGATCATTATGTCGATGTTTCACAGGGGAGTGAGGAGCAAAAACAAGCCTCCAGCTGCTTGAGTCTGTCCCTGAGCGGCTGCAGGAGGTAAATATCTTATCAATTCATCATTTTAAACTCACTTGTACCTTCCTTTTTTAAATGAGATTATTTAACCAATATGACATGTTAATACGTGCTTTTATTTTGAAACATAGAATGTTGTTTTTTTTCCCCTCAGGACACAACAGAGATACATTTTTACCTGAGTTTATGGAAATTATACCAAGATAAAATGCATCTAATTAGTTTTTTTGTAATGGAGGGAAGGAGGGTTGTCTTGAGGTACAGGAAGTCCCAAACCTTTTGTCAGAAGAGATGTTTGATGTTAATAGAACAGCTGTTGTGTAGTTTTAAGTGTAAATAATTTCAGAGCAGCCTCCATTTGAATGCAGTCACAGGCTGTCACACGTGCTGAACTATAAAAACAGCTCTTCAGGCATCTCTGCTTGGTTTACAGCTCTATAAAGAAGCATCCATATCCATCATTAAACTGAAAGCATGGTGCCAGTTAAAGTGTCTGCAGGGAACATTCCTTTATGTGCAAAAAAAAAACCCCAAAAACATGGAGGGCAGAATTGGAGATTAATGCTCCTTAAAAACATTTGTCAAAAAATAACTGACATTTTTTGATGCTTAGTAACTGAAGAGCTAGTCTTACTCAATTGCAGTACAAATGTAAAAACTCATTTAGTTTGGCCTAAGGAGCATGCAGTCAATTGCAGTCATTCCACTGTTGTCTTTTTCAGCCAGATGCTGAACTGAAGCTGCAACAACTGCAAGGTTACACTCCTGAAAATGAGCCAGTCGGTTCAAGTCAACCCAAAGATGCCTGGTAAAAAAAACATTTCAGCTATGATGATGTTGGTGGTGTGTGTCTATGCATGTGTAAAGGTAATTTCTGTGTGCGCGGGAAGTCCATGAAAACCTGTATTTACAGTGTTGTTTGCAGCCAGGTTTCATCATTTGTTAACTCGTTGATTATAATTGATGCTCATAATTTTCTTTTAAGCTAAAAAAAGTAGAAAGTAAGTTTTGTTTGGAAGCACATAAAGATTAAATTTGAACAAAGATGGCAAAAAGGAATTACCAGAACATTTTATTTTGTGATACCATCTCTGAATGCAAGTTCTAAGGAAATTTAACACCCATAGAGGATTTTTAAACACCTTTTTTAAGTTGTACGTTGACGTGGTCACTTTCTCTTTAGATTTAGGCTCCAAGTTCCTTTACTCCAGCCAAGAAGAAGCTGACCAATCTAGCTCCTATTCTGTTCAGACTCCATATGGTTTCCAGCTTGACCTGGATTTTCTCAAATATGTAGAGGAAATAGAAAGTGGGCATAACCTGCGTCGGGCCCCTGTCAGTTCCCGGCGTCCTGGACGTGGGCTTAAACTTTCACAGAGGAGTGCAAGTGTTGGGGGGCGCACCAGTGGATGGACATCCACAGAGTCACTCGCATCACCTGCCAGTGAAGATGGCAGAGCTCCTCCCCCTCCACCGCCACGTAACCGCCTTGGCTCAGCACCATGTGAGGTACTCTCGCTTTCCCCCGTAACTCTTGCCAGCTTCCCTTCCATTTCTGCCAAAGTACCACCGCCTCCACCACAACGCAACCCAAGAGTTGAACGAACTCTCCTGGAAACCAGCCGCCGGCTCCAGCAGGAACAGACTCACCAGCACCACAATGGGGGTCGCCTCCAGCTTGCGGAACCTCCCAAACAGCTCACGCCTTCTCCATCTACCCTGGTTGTGCAGAGCAGCTGGATTAAACCCAGTCCTCAGACCTCTGGTCGCAGCACTCCTGCTGCTGGAGCAACGGTCACCCCAGTCCCACCCAGCCAACTGCAGACAGTCCGAGAGCAGATGGCCATAGCTTTGAAGCAGCTAAAGGAGATGGAGGAAAGGGTAAAGGGGGTTCCTGCACTGGAGAAAGAGGTGGCTAATCTTCGTGCAGAGAAAGATATGCTTCTGCTAGCACTAGAGGAAAAGAAAGCAGCTCCAGGGTTTGTCCAGGAGAGGCGACCGTCTGCTGAGTCCTCCACTCAAACCACAGAGACTCAGCAAATGGACCAAAGTCAGTTGACTTCACCAACCACAACTGGACACAAAAGGTTTTCAAAACCCGGTGAGCTCAAATGGCTGACAGAGAAGTTTGAGGTAAAGGAACAAAAATCTCCCCAGATAATTTCTAAGTTAAATCCAGCAGAAAAAGCAGTTGTTCAAAAGAAAACAGTGGCTGTTGGGGACGATGTGCCAATGTCCTCTATTGTTTTCTACTACAGCCATAATGTAATCGATGCAACCGTGGGAACTGAAGTGACTGTGAGTGAGAAATGCACAGGAACTGATGCCCCTTTGGTTCAGGAGCAGGAGATACAAGCCCAAGTAAAAACAGAAGAGGTGGCGGTTTGGGTCGTGGAATCACTACTCGGGTTAAGCACTGATGCACAGCGGGAGATTGGCGCCCTGCAAGACACTGTTAAACTCCAGCAGGAGTCCATCGCAGCTCTTGAAGATCGGTTGAGTGTAGCCAACAAAGACCTGGGGGTCCTCAGAGCCCAGATGGTCGAAAAAACCTCCAAAGTCACATTTGACAAAGGAGTTCTTGTCACACCAGACGTGAAAAACGTCCAGTTGGAGACGTTGACATCTGCGTTAAAGCATGCTGCAATTCAGTGTCGCCCAGAAGTGACGGATATATGTGTAGGGAAAGAGACGGATCAGGGGGAACAGGCCATCCAGACCGATGCAATGACAGCTCCAGAGCCAGCTCCTGTTGAACAGGTCAGCATTGGGTGCCAGTGGGAGAACATGACTGAAGATAAAGCTGAGGAGCAGAAATTAACAAAGAAGAGACAGCTGACCATCAATGAATACAAAGTCTCAGCTGAAGAAGAGATCGTTGGTGTTGTTAAGAATAAAGAGGAAGGTTCCAGTGAAGAAACTTCCGCCTCCGAGAGTAAGACAGGTGAGCACCGCCTTTTGTCATAAGCCAGAGAGAAAAAAAAGGATTAACAACTACTCAGAAAATGCAGAATTTTGTCAGGAAACATCTTGGTTTTTGTGTGAGGTGTGCCTCATTATTCTGACCTCTTGTTTGACACATTTCCTCCTTTTTGGAAACAGGGATGCTAAAGTCAATCATGAAGAGGAAGGATGGGAGTACATCTAGCGACAGCAACTCAGCTGGCAAGAAGAGTCTGCAGTTTGTTGGTATCCTAAATGGCGGGTGGGTATCAGAAACATGAAACCTACTTTTTATTTTTAATGCAGCAGAAATAAAACGTGAGGTACAAATTGTCCGCCGGTTGAAAATAATATTTTGACCTGGTTGCAAGCTTGACAAAAAAAGAAAGGAGAACTTCCTTCCAGATGAGCAATTTGGAGATACTATAAGGTGTTGGTTTGTTTCTCTTAGGTATGAATCTACCTCCAGTGAGGAGGAGGAGGAGGAGGAGGAAGATGGGAGCTCTTCTGGAGAAAGTGGAGAGGGCGAGTTATTGGATAGCACAGAGGAGGACGAGGCACCTCTGGAGGAAGAAACGTCTGAAGAGGAGAGGAACGTAAACTTGGATGAGAGTGACACCGATGAAGAAATGCTGCAAACAGCAAATTATTCCCCTGATGCTGTGAAAGAAAAGTGGGTTCTTTTATTTCCTACACACAAGAAGAAATGAAGACATAACCGGACCCAAAAGTGCACATTTCACACTGTATTTGTTTGTGACAGGTTTGAGTTTAGCTCAAAAATGCGAGAAGCCTGCCTCATTCTGAAGAACCATTTGAACGATGACGTCAAAACACTGAAGAGTAAGGAAGTGGTGCGTCCCTGCATTCTTTCTAAAATAAATGCACAACAATATCCTATTCAAGGTCATTACTTCAACATTACAGATGAACATCCATCATGAAAGTTCTTTATGTTATTGTGAGGGGAAATACTTTCCACATAGCAATAAGGACTTCATGTAACAATAGCAGGGGTCCGTCAAAGAGGAGACTTCCTTTAGCATTCATTTGCCAGTCAGTCTAATGTCAACATTGGAAGCATAGTTTTTACCTCAGCCACTGTTCTCTACCAAGTTTCCAGTTGAAAGTGTGTTTATCTTTCCACACCTTCAGCTGTCCAGCACGCACACTGTCCAGCTGGAGTGGTTCAGGATCTCCAGTGCAAAGACGGCTCAGCCATCGCGCGTCTCTGACTACCTGATGGCGTTCTCTGAAGTGTCGTCGGCTCTGCTGGAGCATGTGGTCAACATGACTGATGGCAACGGCAACACAGCTCTTCATTACAGCGTCTCCCACTCCAACTTTCATGTTGTCCGATTGCTGCTGGACACAGGTTGGTGAAGAAAGGCCAACTGAGACAGATGTAACAACCCATTAAAACGCTGGATTGTTATTTAAATTCAGGTTTTCTATAGGTGCTGGAAAATTTTGAAAATACTTGAAGTTTCAATTGATTCTTTTAGGGTTTAAAATGTGCCAGGAAATGTCTTTTACAACTAAGAACTATTTCACCACATGTAAATGGAACATTCTGATGATGGGATAGCCTAGGATGAGTTCTCTTCTGCCTGGAGAAACAAAGACCAAATGGGCTTATTGTCTAGATAAACTTTTTCTACTGTAAATCAACACTTCTGGTTCTTTTTCAAACAACTAATGACTCTTTTCATGTGATGAAAAATAGGAAAAAACATTTTCTATCAAAATTACTGAAAATGTTTTTCAAAAATTCTGCTGCACTTCTCCTATTCCCATTAAATAGGAAGTGATGGCTTCATGTCGGAAATGTAAGATTTGTGACAAGATATTGTGTAGATTTAAACAAACGAGTATCCATCATAAAACAGTCTAACAGTGTGGGAAGGATTAGCTGTTACTGTCTCATGTTTGCAGGAAATTATGTTAAAGACCCACTCAAATGAAAATTGTTTTTTTGTGTGTGTTTTGAAAATGTTCTTGTGGCATGTTCATGCACCTGGATAGCTCCAATATTGCATGCCATTTTTGTTGCACCGGTAATTTTAGCTTGGGGTTTTGAGGGGCTGTAAGCTAGCTGGAGAGCGTGTAAACAGAGAGCTCTCAGTCATGAGTAACGGGAAGGGGCGGCAGGGTAGATCCATGCAAGCGGTCCCGCTCACAACTCTGTGACAAATTTCTCATGAACTCCTGCTCCTCTGCAGAAACGATGTCCTAGAAAAGAACACAGGTTTTTAAATGTTGGCTAAATCATAATTAATTATAATCATTATACATAACTGGGAACTCTTTTATAATAGATCAAAGATGATCGGAGTGGGACTTTAAGGAATAGGACAAAAATACACAGTATTGAACATTTTGCAGAGTAAAGCTGATGGTATAAACTGTGTAACAATGTTAACTGTTATTTATTAGTTCGATGTATGCTAGTATTTGTAGAAAGGACCAGTTCAAGGATGATTTGTGGGACTAAAGTTCAGCTGTCACAGGTGTGTGCTGCGTGGATAAGCAGAACAAGGCGGGCTACACAGCCATCATGCTTGCTGCACTCTCAACTGTGAAGGAGGAGGAAGATATGGCGGTGGTCAGGAAGCTCTTCAGTCAAGGCAACGTCAACGCCAAAGCTAGTCAGGCAAGTTACTATAATGTCATCACATTTTCTGTGTTTTTATGCATAAAGCTGCCCCCACAACTCTCAGCAAACTGCTCATCTATTCATCATTTTCTACCACTTCTCTGGAGGGATGCCAAGGCATTTCCAAACATGCCAGGAGGTGTAATCTCTTCAGCGAGTCTTGGATCTGCTCCAAGCCCTCTTAGTCTGTGAGGCATCCTAAACAGATGTCAGGGCACTTCATCTGCCTCTTGTGGATGCAGTGGAGCTCCTCACCCTGTCCCTAAGGCTGAGCCCAGTCGCCCTTCTGGAGGAAGACAGTTTCAGCTGTTTAAATTAGTGATCTCATTCTTTCAGTCACCACTCACAGCTCATGATCATAGGTGAAGACTGGAACGAAGATCTCCAGTAAACTGAAAGATCTGCCTTCGGGCTCAAGATGACAGGCTGCTACCCTTGTGTCATGTTAAGAATCAATCATGGGGCAGTGGACTGATGCCAAGCTCACTTTTGAAGACTCCTGTGCTCAAACACGCTGTGCCCAGCACACAAATCTAGCAGGACGGCAAGTTAGATTTAGACTCACTGGTAATTCCCCCTTCAACTCTCCCTGAGCTTTACTCTGATGTATAAAAGTTTGTGTTTTTATGAAGGGTTGTTCTTCAGCTGAACCATGCAAATGTTTTATTTATTTTCTTGAGAGATGCCTAGTGCTTAAATGAAGTGGGGGGTCCTCACAAGCAATTGCACCGCATTTTGTAATATTCAAGCATGAACATCTGCAGATTTATGACTGTTTTTGTCCTTATGGTTGATTTAATCAGGTCTCGCAATGCATGAGGCGCCTGCCTGCTGCTCCTTTTACTAAATCATGGGATTGAATTTATGGCATAACTTGCTATAAATCCAGCAACTGGTGCTTGTAATGTTGCTACTGGGAATGAAACATGGGGTCTGCAGCTCATTTTAATGTTGTGCAATTAAAATCCTACTACTTTTTACAGTTGTTTATGAGGTTTTGCTAAGGAACTGGTGTTAAATTTAGGCAAAGAACTCACAAAGATTTTTTTAAACTCAGTTGTGTGTATATGGTTTTTATTCAATCTGCAGTAACTGCCCCACTTGGTTAGTGGAGGACTGAGAAAAAAGTAAATTGTACAGACTCAAAAAAAACCATCCCATGTTTCTTATGTAAAAATTACTTCTGTGTCTGTTCCTGATGACATCAAATTGAATGAGGAGCCTGAAATGTGATTACCAGCAGTGTAGACTGCAGTGATGGAAGTGGTAAATGAGTGAAGAATATAAAGTTTTTTTCTGACAAGTAAAGTCAGTCTTAGGATTAAATGATAGAGAGGCCAACCTCAGGTCATGGGATGGTGTGTTTCTATGGAGAATTGCAGTCGCTTATCAAAACAGGCCTCTACTATCTTCATCGCATTCAATTTTATGTTCATCTTTTTAAATCCAGGGCTTCATACTCCCTCAAATGCAGCTTGTGTGAGTCTTGTGCCTCTTCCAGCTGCAACAAGAACTAAAAAAATCCCATCATAATACGGTAACCCTGCTATGTGTCATTTATAAGAATTAAGTCCGTTTATCAACATCAAAGCAGATCCACTGTTCAAACTTTCCTCCAGGTTTAGCTTTTACAAAAATGCACAATATATATATTTTATATAATATTTCTGTCTCAATCTGCTGTCAGCCTAAATAAGTTACATGGTAGATACCAAATACTTCTAGAGTGATCTCTACCTTGCTTAAAGGTTCAAAGTGCTTTACAGTCACAGTACCATTCACCCATGCACACACAACCTCAACCACCAGGAGCAATGTGGGGTTCAGTGTCTGACCCATGGACACTTTGACAGATGGGCAGACAGAGGTTGATAAATGACCTTAAATGGCAATGGCTCTGTAACTAACATCTGACAGCTGTTAACATGTTTTTTCTATACTACTATATTTTAACTATGCTACTATATTTTAACCAAGGAGAACCCATTGGGTCAGATGTGACCGCTGTCTTTTTTCAATTTTATTTTTATTTTACTATTTTAAACTTTGTGTATTTTTAAATATTTTTGTGTTTATTTGAATATTTTTGCTGCCGTTAATTGGTGCTACCCTTATTGAGCAAACAAAACAAAAAACTCGTCAAATTACCTTCAGAAGCCCAGAAGAAAATTGCTCTTGTGTTTTCTGGGGTTAGACAACTACAATCACTCACTAGCACGTATGATAACACATTTTCAGATCTTTGGCTTCCCATTGTTTTTTTTTTTCTCACTTTTGTGTTCATTTCATGTAGCTGACATGATTTTACCTGTGTGTTGACTTTTACGAAGCACAGCTGGACGCCTACATCGATACAAAGATGACATGTTTTCCATACTCATGTGTTTGTTGTTGCTCCCATTTTGACGGCCATTTTCGATTTCAAAACTCTGAAATTTGAATTCTAAGGTGTCTGTAAATTAAACAGCTGTTCACATGCTATTAAAAATTACCCTAAAAAAGAGCACATGTTAACACAAAAAACAAAAATAGGTTTTCTTTGTCAGGTGCTTTTAGTAAAAAAAAAACATCAGACTTTACACAAAGAAAATCTATTTTCAAATGTTAAACTGTCGTGTTTTACTAACTTAAAAAAACAAAACAAAAAGTATCCTCCTAATAAATGTTGTTTCTTTGTCTTGGATTGGGCAGGCGGGTCAGACGGCGCTGATGTTAGCAGTAAGCCATGGGCGGCAGGAGATGGTGCGAGCTTTACTGGAGTGCGGCGCCGATGTCAACGTGCAAGACGACGAGGGATCCACGGCTCTGATGTGTGCCAGCGAGCATGGCCGTGCTGAAATAGTCAAATTACTCCTGGAGCAGCCTGGGTGTGACATCTCCATCGTGGATAATGTAAGACCTTTACAGCCAACTAACAACATCACAGGAACAGCGTCTTTTGCGTCTGCTGAAAACATCTGAGCGCTTCCTCGTCTGGAATTAAGTTCATATGTTCCGGAAACAGCTCCTCATGGGAAATTGCTTCTACAGTTTCCACTCCTTTTCACCTCTTTCTTTCCCCCTTTTTTGAAAACACAAGTCTGAAAAATGTCATTAGTGTCATCTGCCTTTGACTCATAGTGCTGTTATTTGCCAGAAACAATATCTTAAATAACTGTGGGACAATTGCAAAGCCATCTGCTCAGACTTGATGGTTTAAACCTTCGCAGACTCTGCAGTTGTCTGAGCCTCACATAATTCAGGAGAAACTGACTGAAAACAACAGCATGGCCTTTCTTAGGAATTTCCTTTTTAGAATGGGAGCTGGCATTTGTGCCAGAATGATCCGGCCATTTGGGATAGGCAGCTCCCAGATTGTGTTTCAGGGCAGCACAGCTGGACTGAGGGTGGACAGAATTTTCAAAACCTCCCAAATCCCCTAACATCCACCCACCCCCAAAAAAACCCAAATTCTTCCCAGTTAATTATTAGTCATTCCATTAAGGCTCTCTTGCAGTGGGATAACAGTGGTGTGTATTAATCATGTCCCTCTTTAAAAAAAAAAAGTAAAAAGGGGGTTGTGTAGGTTCACACAACAACATACAAATTATCTTAAAGTAAAGATTTCAGCTAAAAAATCATCAGTTTTCAACTTTTCTTTGACACGTCTTAAAAAGGATAAAATTGTTTGGGTTCAAGCTGGAAAAATGCTCCTTTTTTAAGGTCTAATGTGACTTGGCTGATGGGCATTAACAAATTGTCCAAACACAGAACATGTTGAAATCACTGGAAAAAGAAACAACCATGTATAATGTCGATCATGTGGTTCCATTTAAACTGTAAAGCTCTGAGGTTTTCATGTTGGATCAGCTGACTCTTTGTTCTTCCTCCTCTGTTTTCTGCAGGATGGCAGTAATGCTCTGTCCATTGCTTTGGAGGCAGCTCACAATGACACAGCTGTGCTCCTTTATGCCCACATGAACTATGCCAAGGCCCCGTCCGTCGCGGTACGTCCACCTGTCCAACCATCCTCTCTCCTGTGGTACCGATAGTATTCAAACACAATGATCCAATCGCCAAGGAAAATATAGGATGTGACTTTAAACTACGTAAATAAAAAGATAATCAGCTTCAGATCAACTCGAAAATTGTTTGGATGGAGATTTATGTCAAAGGGATCAGTGCCTCCTGGATTTAAAGCAGGACAGTTTCTCAGCAGTCATTCCAGCTGGACGGATGGATTTTACATGAACATGGCGCTCATTCTGAGGGGAATGCTGCCCCCTGTAGTCGCTACAAAGATTCTACACAAAACCAAGAACATTTCTGCCATGCAAAGAATTGTTGATTCTGAAGTAGTTGTAATATTCTAGTTCTAGTATTCATTAATTGTAAATTAAAAGTATTAAAAATGCCAAAAAAGGTCAATTAATATTAATAACAAATCATAATCTAGAGATTGCAAGTCAGTGTGTTTGGTTTGTCAGGTGCTGTGTTTGTTAGAACTTTAAAACTATTGTTATCTATCTTCAGAAATGTCTAGTTGCTGTTCAGAGGCAAAGTTCTTAAAGTAGATAACAGCATTTACGTGGATAGATTATAAAAACGGATTTTACATCTCTGTTGTCATGTTAATGTTCTATAGATAAGAAAAAGGACGACGATGTTGTAAAGACATAATGATAGAAAATGTCATGTCAGTCTGTCTGCATTTCTCATTCAAGTAAAACGGCATCTATTTTATTTGTATTTATTTTGAAAGAAACACATATGCTTTAAAAAAAAGTTAAAATTTTTAAATATAGAAAAGTATAACACGTCAAAAGTTAAATGTTGTTTAAAAAAATGGTTTAATGGTCACAAAAAGTTGACTAAAGTTTATTTTTCTAAACAGTGAAGTGGTACTTGGGGTTCCCGCTGGTTTTGGTCTGTAAGAAACTGGACCAAATGTCTCTTTTAGCATTCATTAAATGTCACAAATCCCTGTGTTCATCACCAAGACTTAACCTTTTGTAACCCTTGTGCTATCTTAGATGACCCCACCCTTATGTGTTCTCCCTACCATGACAAAGGTGGATAAAGGTGGAAAGATTTCATGTAATCCATGGACACCAGTGAGGTTCACAAATCATTGAAGAAAAAAGGTTCAGCGCACTGTCTAGTGGGTCTAGATGACCCAACTCCCAATGTTAAAGTGCCTAGGCTAGCACAAGGGTTAAACTGCATGTTTGCACTACTGTATAGGTAACAAAGTAGCAACAGTTATCTGAAAAATGAAGCGTGTCATTCGTTGTGCTCTGATCATTCCTGTCATGTCTCTCTTTCTAGGGGAGTCCAAAGAGCCAGGCAAGGAGCCCAACCAGCCCCCACAAGTCCTGGCCTGCAGAATAACCCAACCTGTGCTGCTCTCTGGGGCAGACAGAGCGGCTGATTTAACTGGATATGGGCTGTTCAAAGCTTCACTGGAACTTATAGAAGCACATATGTATTTATATATATATTGTCATATATTGTTCTGCATTTAAAGGTATTGTTAATATGAGAATATTATTTTTCCATATGGTTTTGAATGGTGATATGATATGCCTACCTTTTAGTGTCAAGACATCATCTTTTGTGACAAGTATCTAGAAGTGTACCCTTATTATTTGCACACATGTAAATTAACATTTAGGTGTTAATGGGGAGACTATAAAGATTTATCAGATTAGAGTCATTTATTTAGCTGCTGAAATAAGTCAATGATGCAGAAAAAAGAAAAACCCCTGTCACTTTTCTCAACACTGGCTTAAGCCACATGAAAAATGAAGCACACTTTCTTTTTTTCTGATGCTCCACAGTTAAAAACAAACTTGTCCTTTAAGGTTTGTAAAATCTAGTGATATCAAGGTAAACAGAAAACAACGAACACTGTGTACTTCCACTAAAAATGGTTGACAGCATGTGCTGCTGTTCTGTTTAAAACCAATTGGGACCAAATATATTTTTATATGTTAGGTTTTAAAACCCTGGAAAAGAAAATATTTTTTTCTCCTTTACCCTTTATTGTTGGTATGAAAATGTTATTATCAATGCTGTTACATCAACTAATCTGACTTATATTTTTGTACATTTGATCATTCATATCAAATTTTATAATCGTTGATTCTATGATTTTTCATGTGGAACACATAAACATAAAACGTCGGTATTTCCTTTATTCATAATTGAAGGTTAAAAGAAACTTTGTTTTCAGTTATATTAATGAGCTGAATTTAAGTAACTCAATGACGGTTTCTAAATTTTATTGGTCTTTTTTTCCTTTTTACTTAATGTTATGACAAATTTTACACAATTAAATCAAAACAGAATATTTTTTTTATGAAATATGCTATTTAGTATTCCCTTCCTGCCTCTTAACAAAAGATGAAAATTAAATAGATGCATCATTTACTAATTATTTCTAAAGATCTGAGTTGAGATTTCATCAAAGATTTGTTACCAAAATAAGAGCAAAAACACATTTGTCACGTTTACTCATTTATGTGTTCAGTCTGAATAAAAAATGACAATCTCCAAACACAAGTTAAAAAAGTGCAATATTATCTTTTTGTTTTTTTTTAAGTTTACTTTTAAAACTGTCATGAATTGCTCCTGTATGTTTTCAATGATGCTGTTTGTAGTTTTTTTTTTTAGCTCCAGGTTCCACAGGTCAGATACTAACGTTTATCACATTCTAAGTCAGACCATAGTGAGTTCTTTTAGCGTCTGTATTTTTAGACTTGCTAAAGTGTACCAGAGTGGGTTTATATTTATACTAAACTATGTCGGATAGAGTAACAGAGCAAATATGTCCAAAAAAACATTGGGGGGGGGGAAATAAAAATTGGGGGAAAAAAGCCAGGGGGAAAAAGTGTGTTCCTGCCCAATTTCTGTTCCCAATGAATAATGCATTTTGATTTCTTTATTTATGTTCAAGAGTTTATAAAAATGGTAAATAAAGTTGTTATTGAACACAAAAACACACACAAGATTTATGGAACAAGTCTCTTCCTTTGAACTTGTCATATTTTCATAAAAATGATAAAAAAGGACCAATTGCTGGGTGTGTAACCCTTGTGCTATCCTAGGCACTTTAACATTGGGATTTGGGTCATCTAGACCCCACTAGACAGTGCGCTGAACCTTTTTTCTTCAATGAATTGTGATCTTCACTGGTTTCCATGGATTACATGAAATCTGTCCACCTTTATTCATCTTTGTCATGGTAGGGAGAACACGTCAATGGTCATCTTGGGGGTCTAAATGACCTCACTCCCAGTGTCAAAGTGCCTAGGATAGCCCAAGGGTTAAGTGGGAAAGCATGCAGAATCAACGACTGCCAAATGCTTTTGTGTCCCACTGTATGTGTGGCATCAATGTATCATAGGTTGGGACCTGATCCTAAATGAAATAGTCAAACGAATAGTTTCTGTAAAAGCTTTTCATGTTGTAACTCATGGATTTATGTATGTAAAAAAGCACAAATTTCAATTTACAAGTACATTTTTCTCTGGATTACGTTGCACAGTAAAAACATAATCTTTATTTGCACATTTATCGTCTCATTTCTCAAAAGGTTTCAGTCCAGTGGAGAAGAACATTAAAGTTTTATTTTACTTTCTGCATTTAACATCAGAGAATCATGAGATTTGCATATATGATACACAGGGATGCAGTAAAACAAACTGAAGTACCCACCTTAAAACAAAATGTCGTCTTGTGTTTTTTCAGCACTTAAAAAGGAAAAATAAATTCATGGTAAGATGCTAAATAAACAGAATACATGCAGACTTTAAGCTAAATATGTTTTGCCAAAAGATTAGTTAAAGTTTAAAAAAAAAATTAACGATATTAAATTTTTCCAAGAAAGAAAAATGTATCAATGTAGCATTTAGGATGAAACAGTTAAAAAACCCAAAACATGCCTTTTATCAAAATGGCAGTATGCAGAAAAGCCTCATAGACAGAGACACACACACACACCTCCCTGTCTGTGAATGCAGTCACACGGCTTGATATCATAGGAGCAGAGGTGGAGGGGGGGGGGAGTTTTGGGTCTGCGATTTTGTCTACAGTGCCGTAACATTTTTAACCAGTTACTTCCACACCACTTCTTTCATTACGCCGTTCTGTGAAGTGGAACGTAAAGCTGCTGGAGTTGAGAGGTCAGGGGCTCCTGCTGCCTAGAAACATACAGTCTAATATTAGAACATTTCCTTGATTTGTTAGCAGCATCTCTGCTGACTGCTGAGCACATGGCAACAGGCCGGCCAATAGGATTTCAGGAGACTGCTAAGCCCCTTGCTCTGTATAGCAACAGCGGCATCCTTGCCTTATTTATTTATATATGACTTTTTTCCCACCGACTCATTCCTATGACCGTGTCCCCCCCCCCTTATCCATCCAGTGAGCTCTCAAACTGTGCAAAAGAGTTGCAGTGTTGAGAGCAGGGCTCCTCTTCTACTCCTGCTGCTCTCTTAAGTGCATTAGCTCTTGAATATAAATAGCCTTCATAGCTTTTTTTCCTATAGTGAATTGCAATTTTCCACATTTGTGTTGATTTTTTCTTATCGCATCTCACAATTTATTGAAGTTTTTTTTAGTGCTTCTCCATACAAATGTGAATTAAGAGAACCATGATTTGGAGAGAGGAGTGATTCCCGGAAGGATTTTTACATGCAGTTGTGAGGAAGAGAAGGAAAACCAACAGGAATGACAGCGTGGGAAAAAGTGACATACGGAGGAGACGGATAACAACCAAGAAGAGGAGATCTGTAGAAGATGGAGGAC
Source organism: Oryzias latipes (assembly GCF_053564925.1). Classification (NCBI taxonomy): domain Eukaryota; kingdom Metazoa; phylum Chordata; class Actinopteri; order Beloniformes; family Adrianichthyidae; genus Oryzias; species Oryzias latipes. The sequence continues at coordinate 16,165,216 of NC_136240.1, forward strand.
ATGGAGGAGAGCCTATCAGGGATAGGAGGAGTGGGAGGCGGTGGGAGGTGGAGGGGCATGGAATGGCGTGAGGACCGAGGCCGGTGGTTGGTTTGATCTGAGCCACGTGTGTGTCCAGCGACGTCTCTTCGTCGCTTCATGGATGTCGATGAGACGCAGGCTTCCGATGCCGCCCCGTCCTTTTCCGTCTTGGTCCAGGTAGGTGCGCAGTATCCTGTACATCTCAGTTTCCTTATGCTGTTTCATGTTCTCCACACTGGCAAAACAAGCATTTGCCAAAAGTTGCCATTTTTAGAGTTTTGTGGTTATTCAACCACCTCTTCGTCATTCAAAGCGTAATTACAGGGTGATGGGAAGCTTTAAGGCGTTGAGAAAATATGGCGTACATCTGCTGTCCCGCTTTCAGTTTAGGATGAGACACTGATCGACTTGACTTAAAAGAAGAACAAAGACAAAATTTGACCAAAAGACTAGAAACATGGTGGGTAAACAGTTTTTGGTGGTTTCTATATTATAAAAGAGACGTTACGTTGCCGTCTGTACGGGGCACAGGCTGTATGGCCGTTTGGGACGTTTCCATTAAAGCCCTGCTGCTGAAACAGATACATGTAAGACCATTTGAACTATCCTCAGCCCAACTGGAATGACTCACTAATGGCTCCTAACCATTTGAATCTATGTCTGGATTTCTTTTTATGTCCATTTGAGGAGACAGAATCTTTTTGTTGAAGAAAATCCAGTTTTAGGCTGATAATCAAAATGTGAATCTCTTGGTTCTCTGATAGTTCTGTTCTATATATTAGAGTGATTGAATGAAAAGTAAAACAAACAAAAAACTGGTTATTAGACTTATCGGACTTTCAATGGCGTGACTTTTGGTAGCTCGCTTCATCCGTGCGAGAAGTCACCACAACTGAGCACGAAGATCACTGACGACTTTATAGCTGCGTATTACTGGAGCGATTTTTGTGCAGACGCCATTTGCAGCGCTTTCACTTTTGATCGTCGCAAACATTAAATTACAGTGTGGTCAATTTTATTTGCTTTTTTCCTTTTTCTGTCTATTTTTGAATAGAATCATTTTCACCTCACCCCAGACCCAGAAATGAAAAACATTATAAACTGCAAACAATTTTTTTTAAACAAATTTTTGAAAAATTGATGCCAAAAAACAATTTTGGTTCATATTTTAAAGCAGAATATCATAATTTCATCAAATAAATAACTGTTACTGAACGGTGAAATCGCAAGACTTTTTAAACGATAAAAAGCCAGTAGGGTTGGTCTTGTTTTTTTTAAGAGCTTTTCCCAATAGATATTGTTAATATATATGACTTTTTTTGAACACAAAAATGGTTATTTCCCACTTGTAGAATGAGTAAATGACATCCGCTGTCAAATCCCTTCAAGACTTTGCATTATAAAGATTCCAGCAGAATAAACCGCTGACTAATCCATCTGTTGGGAAGGGAGGCGGATTTAACCGCAGACCCCTTGATTTCACTATAGGCCACTTTCACTTTGAGGACCCCTGATTAATTGCAGGAAAGACACTTTCTAAATAAAAATAAATAATTCTGAATGAGTTTTTTTTAATGTTTTTGCCATTACTTACTTACTTATCAAAAATGAATTCATTAGTTACGAATATTAGGAAAAACGTGCTTTGACCTTGATGAAATAAAAAATGTTTTGATTTTATTTAAAAAGATTACATGGTATTAGATACAATGATTAATCGTATGATTATTAATTCATACAACGTCATAAATCGTCTTCAAGATATTTGTACAGAATAATTTAATGATGACTGTTTAAGCAGAGAGTATCGTAAAACAAAGAACTCTGGATCATAAATAACATTTACTGTTCATTCCAGAGCCTGACTGATCTAACAAAGGTATCTGTGTTTTTTTTATAATGCTGGAGTAGGAGTTATAGTTTTGCTATCTTTTTGGATAAAAATCTTTTAGGTGATTCTAAGCAATGATCTCTGAGCTGTCTGGGTTGGATGTGCGAGTCAGGCAGGGAATGAGTCGAGGTTGCCCCTCTACTTTGAGCAGAGGGGCATTTGTCTCCTAATTTCTGTTCCGTAACAAAATAAAAATGGTGGCAAAACCCACAAACCTATAAACAAACCTTTAACTGTTTTAAAGAAGTTACAGCTGAGATTTGTTTTACTTTACTGTCACACACCGAAAAAAAAACAAAAAAAAAAAACAACTGATGCAACAGAGAACCTGCAAAGTGACTATTTTTCAAAACAATATTCTTTACAGTCCTTTATTTTTGAAAAACATATTGGCAAAAGCCTAAAAAAATCTACTTTACTTTACTTTGTTTTTGACATTTATACTCTCTTATAATGTTATTGTGTTAGATTTGGTACTTACAGAAGAGAGGTTTAATGTTTTTTACACAGCTTTCCTGCTCTGCATGCTTTACATTGCTGTTCTTCAGGTTGCAGAACTACAAATGAGACTTTGTCATACCCAGCATCATAGTTGGCAGCAGATCTGTAACATGTAATGAGCAATGAGTCAGGTTTTAAGACGCTTACCTGAAAATATCTAATGTTGGTGCATGGTACAGAAGAGTAAGTCTGTGATGGCTATCTTGGTTACTTATTGAAAAGAATATGTCTCAATGTGTGTGTGTGTGTGTGTGTTTTAATTTAGGTTTCCTAAGAAGAGGTGATCTATGTGTCTTTGAGGAAGAAAATGTGCAGCTGAGAATCAGCGTTCCCCAGTTGAACATCAGACATTGAAGCGAAAAAGAATCAGGCCATTTGATTCTTGCACTGTGGTTTTCTCCAAGCAGCTCCTTGGCATGAATTCCTTCAAGCCTATTTCCTTTAGAGGTTCTTTTTAAATGACTGTGAAGCAGAAAAGTACTTAATTAAAAAAAACTGCTCAGGAATAAAGGGGAGTGCAAACCTGGGATGCTCTATGATGTGTTTTAAACAAGCGTTCAGCCTGGAGAACAGGCTCTACATCACCAACACTGGTCAGCCATGATCTCCGCATTTCCATCCTCTCAATCCTCAACCATGAGTTTAACTGTAAGCTGATAATATGTGATCTCACTGTGACACCAACAGTCGGATTCACCCTGTTATAAAACCAAGCTAGACTGTTCTGTCAGTGTTGTGAAAATGGCCGCCAAGAGTTTCCACCTCTGGACCGAGGACGAGCTGAAGCCAAACGATGTCCTGACATCCTCTCTAGCATCTCTCCGGCTAACAGATGAGGCTGTGGTCACGAGCGAGAACACAGTCCACATGGTGGATAATCCCAAGCCCGATCCTACATTTCCTGAGATGACATCATCACTGCTTCACCAATCACGGCAGCAGTCAGACATAAGCATAGCTACTAAGCCTGAGCCTCTACCAGCAGATCAAGGTAAGATTAAGGTGCTGCTTTAAGCCTTTCAAGGATCAACACACATATCAACATACAGGCCTTGGTGGATTTTAGTTTTACACCAAACACTACGATCTAAAAGAAATCTAGCAACAGAATGTGAGCCCTACACAAATCCACAGATCTATGCATTCATGGGGACAGTTACACCTGCATCTTTATTTCTCTGATGATCTCTACTAAGAACCACAACTGCACATTTAGAACAATGTAGGGAATCAAATTATATATTTCTTTACAAAACACTATTTACAACTACTTCATAAACTTCAATGTAAAAAGATTTTTATGCAATCTATCAATAAACTAACATGGAGCAAAATCTGTCCCCCTCATTCAAAAGGAAAAATCATTTGTTCTTATAGTTAAAAAGGCAAAACAATGTTGTAAAACTTAAATCACTGTTGTAGGATGAAATGCATTATACTTCAATAATTATGTTTTTTTGAACATGGCTGTGTCAGTAAAAGATCAAAATACGCATCTGTGTATTAGGAAAAATCTATAAGTAGAAGATGAGAGCTGTATTTTAATGTGATGTGGTAAAGTGGGTGTATGTCACTGAAAATGGTATGAAGCAAAATATATATTAGATATTTAACAATAAGAGCTTCTAGTTTTAGAAATGTTTTAGAGATTCCATCGATTCATGGTACTGATCAATACTGACTGATTAATCTTTAACCCTTGTGCTATCCTATGACCCCACCCTTACTTTGACGTGTTCTCCCTACCATGACAAAGGTGGATAAAGGTGGAAAGATTTCATGTAATCCATGGACACCAGTGAAGATCACAAATCATTGAAGAAAAAAGCTTCAGGGCACTGAAGATCAGTGTTTTTCAACCAGTGTGCCGTGGCACACTAGTGTGCCGTGGGAGATGGTCAAGTGTGCCGTGGGAAATTGCCCTCATTAACTGATCTAAAAACATTTCCCATCTCCAGGATTTCAGCTCTCTGTTCATCCAAACAGGCCCTGATAAAACACTGAGGAGTTAGGAATATAAAAGATCGTAAAATACTTTTTCTTTGCAATTATTTTATTTTATTAAAGACATTTTGATAAGAATGACGGTACAGTACCGCGATTCAGCTGCACCTTCGGCTGTATTTTGGAAAAGTCCCGTCCCTTTAACTGTCTCCACCAATCATTCTTGGGGGGCTTAATCACATGTCATCAGTCTGACCAATCAGAAGTGGTTAAAGTCTTCACTTCCTTGTCCCGATTTAGCTCGTAAAGTCTCTCAGTTCTACCAAAAATACCAGCTAAAGCTCGTCTTTAGCGGTGTAGCTTCCCACAGAATCCGGTATCAGACCGTGGAATAAGTGAACAAAACAATGAAGCTCCGAAAACCGATCTCCGGCTGTTTTATGCACTACATCTCCCATGATGCATTGGGTTGTGAGAGTGACAGCGCACAAGGAGATCTGTTGTTAAACGTCTTGAAACCAACGAACACACATCAAACTGCTTTTAAATCTTCTAACTTAACTTTTATTGCATCTTTTAGAAAAAAACAGCTGCAGTTTCCAGCTTTTTCTGCAACAATTATCTCAAAAATGCATGTGAGATTGTGGAGGGGCTGTAGATCAATACAGACTATGAGTTTCTCCTTTTTTTAAAAATTTTTGGATGCTGGTGTGCCGCGGGATTTTTTTTAAGGTTAAAGTGTGCCGTGGCTCAGAAAAGGTTGAAAAACACTGGTCTAGATGACCCAACTCCCAATGGTAAAGTGCCTAGGATAGCACAAGGGTTAAGCTGAGTAAGGCCAACTGTGTTTTCAAATACTAAATACAACTGAATATGCACAAAATCCTGGATAACACTTCACTGTTTAAAAAGAAATATTTCATTTTTAAATGTTGACGGATAGGTTTAGCTTAGTTTTTTATTGTCTCAGAAAGTAGTTTACTGAGGGAAAAACTACAAAATATTACAGACATTATGGGAGGATGAACTGGGTTAACACTTGTTGGAGAAGCAAATAACTATATGAGTCAACCGCAGAGGCAAAATAAAAAAATAAAAATAAAAGGCAGACAGTCTTTTTGGCTATTGGTTTACTGGAGAAGAGAAAAGCTAAAAATGTCAGTGAGTTGAGCCGCTTCTCCTTATACATATCACTATGTCCTGGGTGCTACAGTTTAACACTACATTCTGGGGATTATTTAGAACAGGGGTGTCCAAACGTTTAGCAATAAGGGCCAGATTCGGTGAGGTGAAAATATGTTAGGGCCAACCAATCATCCTGCAATCTTTGAACTCCTGTAATAACGTTAAATGCAAATGAACTATTTAATGACTATATTTTTGGATTGGGATACTTTATATTTCTTCACATAGAACAGAAATATTTCCAATTACATTTTGACTAAAATTAAAGTGAATTCCATATTTGAAGACCAGAAAAGAAAATGTCTGCCTGAAAAAAACTTTTTTCAACATTTAATCTGGTTTATATGTTAAATATCATTCACTATTCAATGCACACTGTAAAATTCTATATTTAAATGATGAGAACAGGAAAATAACACAAATACTTATTTGATTCAGAAGTACAAACCATTGTGGTTCTGATAAGTGAAACACAACTGTTCGTGACATTTTAGAAATTAGCTAAAAAGTTTCACAGAAACGTCCAGTGACAGTGTCTTCACATTTGGTCTAAAAATCAAATCAAAGTCCAATTTAATTCAAACTTTGTCCTCCTTTCCTTTACAAAAAAATCACAAAAACTTGCAAATTTCGTTACATTTCATTTCATTTCATTATGAGGAAATTTAGCCAGTCAAAATGCAAAAATTGTACAAAAAGTTTTTAGAAAGCGATGGGGGTTACATATTATTGATTTTATCAAAGAACCTAGAAATTTTAACGCAGGCTGCATTTTGCCCATGGACTGGACTTTGGACAAGCCTGATTTAGAAAGTTAATTTAAGGAGACAGCTTTGATTCTGGTGTTGTCTTATTTTTCCCCTTAAGTTGTCACTTATTCAGTTAAAATTGGATTAAAAAAAAATTATAAATTTAATCGGTAACTACTATTCATCTGTAAACGTCAACCTTGGACGTAAAACTTAACTGATTTTGAAGAAATATAGTCATAGTAGTAAATAGATATTAAATGATGTAATTTGTCCATCAGAACACTGTAGTTAATACTACTAACCTATATCTATGCCTGTAAAGTTGGCAAACACAATAACACAAACAATTCACAGAAGAAGTAAACATTAACTAGAAAATCAGATTTCCCCTGAACTCACTAATTAACCTTATTTTCTAGTCCAATATAGTTAGAAACTCAAATGGCTTTAGGAGAACATGATATCACATGCTACATTCTCCCACGTTTCTGCTATTCAACTAGATTTAGGATTAATTAGTTGCAGATCGTATTTCGCTTTCATGCCAGGCAAGCTTTAACAGAGAGTCAGTGTTTGACTGCATGGGGTTCATGAGTTTATTCCCTTCCTAAAGTTACAGCAGCATTAGTGTGATTCCTCCAGCATTCGTTAAAACAGCTCCGGGCATGCCAACACAAGTGCTGAAGGGACAAGTTACATCAACTGTTAAAAACAAATGCTGCCCTACATACGTGTAGCAATGTTGGGTTGCTAGGGTTTACATACTACTAAATACTAACAGTTCACATGTATTTTATTTAGACTTACTGATAAATTTTCATAATGCTCCAGGCCCTAAAGCTAAGACAACATTTATTTCCAATTAAAATGAAATAAATAAAATTCAAACAGTGGTGCATGTAAGCTGTGGTCATTCAGATTGACATGGCATCTCTCAGTGGTCAGCTGTTGTTTGTTAGGCGAGGCAAGGCGAGGTCGAGCATCAAACCACCCAGAGTTTAGAAGAGTGGGCCTGAACATTGAGGAGTGCCAGTTCTGGTATTTTAGGCAGTCAGTGTCACCTGTCAGCACACTAGTCTGGACAGTCTCCCGCGTGGTCTAAGACTGAACCATACACCAATATCTCCCTCCAGAACTTTGTCAAGAGGCCAGCAGTCGGTGCAGACAGCACCCGAGTACAGATACTTTTATGTAGACTGTCCTTAACTTGTGGCTAACCCTGCGTTGTTTGCATGGTTGGTGTTTAGAGTCCTTGGAGAAGGAGAAAGGCCACAGCAGCAGTGAGGTGCAGTCTTGCACACCGAGAGTTTTCCTTCAGGACCTCTCCTCACACACTGATGGAGATGATAAAGCATTTCTTGCCCTAAAAATCAGCAGCAAGGAAAAAGGTAAAATTCTGTCTCATGTTTGCCAGAAATCTTTGTTTTCCTAAATTAGGACATTGTTTTTGTTGGTGAATTCAGACATGTAAAATGTTAAATGTTGGCTAGCTTTATTTGTAGAATGAAATTAAACATTACATTTTTAAAACAAAAATGAATAAAAGCCAATACTTTAGATTTTAATTATTTATTTTCCTATTCTTGCCCACAGTTTGGTCAGAGAGTGATACAACCAAACCAATGGCAGCCTATGAGAGCAATGCAGACAACCTCCAGCTATCTGAAGCAGAGTGGTACTGGGGAAACATCTCAAGGTACGTTGTCCAGTCATTAGCTGCGTTTACATGGACAAAAGTAATTGGAAAGAATGCCTGATCGGAAGAAAAATGCGTCATGTAAACACGCCGTTCGGAATACTCTGCCCCGATCAGACTCGTTCGGATCAAGATTTCTTTCCGATCGAGATAGGTGGATTATGCCGATTGTTGATCCGATCGTGTTGCATGTAAACAGTTTATTCCGATCGTGTATCACTACTGCTCTGGTTTACGTCACGCACAGACCGGCTGCTCCGCGCGGGTGAATCGTGTCTCTGATCAGAGCAGCCGGAGTGATAGCTTTGTGTTTGCGGGCAGGGGTGGTGGTGCTTGTTGTGTTTGTTATGAGTGCTTTGTTAGGCTTCCTTCCTGCCGCTCTTAGAAACTGTTCAAACAATCACATGGATTTGTGTTTCCAGTCGTGTCCCGACAAAATAAAAACTGATGTTATTCCCACATATTTACGTGTAGCCAAGATGCAGATTGAGGCATTTCCCGCATGGATTTTGTGTTCATCAAACAAGATCATCCCGTATATTACCAAGCTGCTGCATAAATGTATGTGGCATCTCGGTTTGTTTACAGCGGGACTCATTTCCTCTTCCGGTATTTTCAACACTACTGCGCATAGCCAAATGATTTATTCCGACCAAAAGTGTGACCATGTGAACGTTTGTTATAATCGGAAAAAGTTTTTCTGGGCCCATGTACACGGTTGAATTCAAATCCGACCATTGATCTGATCAAAATATTTTGCCCATGTAACCGCAGCTATTGGCAATTTTAGACTAGAAATCGAAATAATTCCATAAATGTATGGATGTTTGTATAAAAAAAATTCTTTAAAAACGGACTCTGCCAACTCTATTTTTCCAGAGAGGAAGTAAATAACTTGATGAGAAACACTCCCGATGGGACTTTTCTGGTTCGAGACTCCTCCAGTGGAATTAAAGGAGAATACACTCTGACCTTACGGTAACTGTTTTTCTTTGTATCTAGATTTAGTTAAAACTGCTATAAATGTTTGCATGGCTAAACCTTTTTTGTGTAGAGACTTTTATCAACTCAAACAACATGGACATGTGTCCCAGGACAACTTATGGCTGGTATTTTCCTCTGTCAAGTGTTGGCTTCAGACTATCCTTGTTATGTTGGGAAAGATGCAGGACATATTCTGGGCTGTTTCCTAGATAACCATACACGGTCGCAGGCAGTGCTGAGGACTTTCTAACTGTACCAAATGTTTGTTCAACCAAAAGAAGTTGAGTACCCCTCATGCTAGACAGATTTGACTGTTTAGTCACATCTGGGTTTAAATCAAGGGTACAACGAATCATGGCTGATCTGTGATCTGTACGGATCAGTAGCCACGGCTTGTCGTATTTGCGTCCATCATGTTCTGGTGTGTCAAATTTGCTGCTGGACGCTTGTCAAAAAGCGTATTCATGAGTATGACGCTACCACCACGTGTGGTAGAAACTATTAACAAGTTTTTCTCAACCAGACCTCATCGCGACATCAGACTGGGATGATGTTTAATTAGTTTATTTTGAAGTGCTCTACAAAAGGCATCGGTGAACTGTCCCGTACTGGCAGTAGAAAGACATTGAAAAAAACTGTTGGGACAGACGTAGCAAAGTGTTTCAACTACATTATTTTAACTTTTGCCCTGGTAGTTGTTTTACCTCTAATTTATTAAAATTCAATTTTATGTATGTACAATTTTATGTAACCTCACAAAAAACAAATGAAACAATCCTATGTTCTTTTTAAACAGCGATTAATTTAAAAAAATTTTTTTAATGTTTGAACAAGAGCAACTGTAATGTTTGAACAATTATATGATCACAACATGCTTGGTAAATTTTACACAAAAAAGTTAAATGTAGCTACACAAAAAGTGAACGAAATTTGTTTATGTTGTTGAAGTTACATTAGTTTTTATATTAGTTTTTCCTTTCACTAACTTAAAAATAAAGTCTTTGAAAACTTTTACATTTTATTTCTTTTTGGGTGAATAAATTGTTTCAGTTTAGTTGAAATGTGTCTGTTGGCCACTTAGCCTTAATCCTGTTTCCTGTTTAGGTATTACTTCTATTGAAGATTAACTTTTAATTTTTCAAAAGTGACTGAAGTCTGAAACTGAATTTGTCCTTCAAGACAGACATTATTAGGAAACAGTTTCAGTTAGAAAAATTACTTGAACCAAACACTGGGATGTCTGGCTGTTAGTAAACACAAATCCAGAAGGAGAACTGTTATGCACCCTATGTCTAAGAGTGTGGGGCATAACATAAAGAAGAAGAAAATGACCCCAAATGCAAAAATGTAAGCCCTCAAAGATCACCAAATATAAAAAAGCTGCCAAAAACAATGTCTGAACAAATAATAATAGGGTTTCTTGTCCCAAATGTAAATATGACAAAAGGAAAGCAAAAGGAGCATCTAACTTCAGGGTGAACCCAGGCCAAACTAATAAACAAAACAGAACTAACTCAAATGTCAAATGCTCTATCTCAGTGGTCCCCGACCTTTTTAACGCCACGGACCGTTATGACGTCAGACAAAGTTTTCACAGACCAGTCTTTCAAATGTAGGCTGATGAGTAATACAGTAACACTACGATGAAGGGGGAACAGAGGCGTGTCAAGATGAGCCCTGAGCTTTTATTTTGACACGCATGACATTGTATATCGCACAGGTCTCATCATCCTCTCCCCTTCCCACACTCATGGTGCAAAAAAGAAGTGCTGTCTAATAAATGCAGCTTTCTTTATTTTCCCGGAAGTGGAAGGCTCCCCTTCTGTCTCCTGGGTGGGCGTTTTCTCCTTGGCAAAGAAATTTTCCAAAGACGTTTGTTTTTTACTTATTTTGCTAGCTCCTTGGTTTTATTTTGGCGGTAACGTGACCGAGAAGAGCGCCTTGGCCTGCGTCTAGAGCAGGGGTGGCGAACAAGTTTGACACCAAGAGCCGAATTTATTCGCTGTGAGAGTCAAAGAGCCACACCACACACTGACCTGCCAATACGTACACACACAAACACGCAATTAAAGCCGTATTATTTTCCATAAAGCACTCCTTTCCCTACAACACAACAGCAAGTATTGTACTTGTGTTTATTTCAAGTTTTACTTCAGTTGAGTGTGGCATAAAATAATTTTAACCTTCAGTATATAAAAAAAGAAATCTTCACGATTTTGTTTTATTTATAGTTTTATGATGAATCTTTGTCGTGAAAATCAATTAAATGACATTTTTATGTAAATTGAAACGACTCAGCTTGTTCACAACAGAAGCAAGGACACCTGCTTCCTACTAGCTCAGTATTGCATTTACTTGAACTTAACCGCCAGCACCCAAACATCATGAACCTCACTTCTGCTCATAGCCTCCTCACTAATGGTTTTTCACCCAAGATTCCCCACTTCCCATGAGTCTTAGGGGCTAACCCCCAGATCGCCACAATATGATGAGACGCAAAGAGCTGCATGCGGCTTGAGAGCCGCGTGTTTGCCACCCCTGGTCTGGAGTAACATAGACGGATATAACAGAGAATCAGGCAATTTTTCAAAATAAAACATCTTTCAGATTCAGAAATAAATAAGACGGAAGTAATGTGAGTAATTTATTCTTTCTCTGCGGCCCGGTACCAAGTGACCCACGGACTGGTACAGGTAGGCGGTTGGGGACCACTGCTCTATCTGACCTTCAAGGAAACAAAGTAAAAATAGATTACATAGTCTGACCAGCCTCCCTGATCCTCAACCAAAACAGGAGAAAACAGTCACAAACAAAATGGCAGTTTACCCCTGCTGCTCTACCACAACAAAAATATCCAGATGAAAGTTATACAACGTTTGGGAAATAGTTCACACAAAAGCTTCACCAACAAGCTTACACATCCAAAAGGCCTCACAAAATACTTAAGTATTGTCAATGGGGGGGAAGGCGAGACAGAAGCTGCAGCCAAAGACTTCTTCCCCCATGGGACCATGGAGATGACAGGTTTTTAAAGTCCCATCCTCCAATCACGTGCAGCCACCAATCTTCCTCCCTCCAATCCAGAGGCAGCACCAGTCACTCATTCTCCAATCCAGGGCAGCCCCAAGACCTTATTGCAGCAATCCTGGGGGGTATTCCAGAAAGCAAGACTTAACTCGCCTGACTTTAACCCTGAACTCTGGCTGAAGTGCGCCTAAACTTGCTTACTCTGGGTATGTCAGTTCCAACAGACCAGATATGAGTTAGCGTAATTACGCAAGACTTGGTAACCCTGGGTTAATAAGCATGCACGGCAAGTACATAAAGACATTCTCAATGGATCGCCGATTTCCAGAGTCACCATGGAAACACATGGAGAAAAAAAGAGAGTGCTATACTTCAGTGAGAAGGAGTCGGAGATTTTAATGACGACATATGAAGATTATACGGCCATAAAAAAAGTAATACGGCTGCATCAGCAAAAAAAAAAAAAAAGGGTTTCTGCTTGGAGAAAGAGTAAACGCACGAGTTTCTGATCTTATTTCCAATTACATTGTGATATATATATATCTATATATATATATAGATATATATATAGATATATATATATTTATATATATAACAATTATATATATATATAAAACACAACTTATAAAGCTTAAATGAATTAATTCAATTGGTAACAAGTAATTAAGTTAAATTTATTTAACCTAATTTCTTATGTCTATCCAACTCAATAATTGTTTATACAACTCAAATTTACATATTTATCTAACTAAATGTCATATTACTTCAATTCAATTAAATCTTTTTCCATGTGAATTTATTGTACTACTTAAACTCTCATATGTCTGAGTTAAAGGCTGCAGATTTTCTCATTTTTATAAAATTAAAATAAATTACACTGTAAGGATTTATGACTTATACCATGCATTTATTTATTATGACTGTGACTGTAACTTCAGTTCAAATACTGTACTATTACAATACGGGTGCCAAATAAACTCATCATCTTCTCCCTCCCTCTCAGTCATAGTGCAGAAAGAATTAAACATAACAGGATAAAATAACTCAGCAATACACAGTAAAACAGCTACAACTAAAAATATTTAGACAAAAACATACAATTGTATCCAAATCCGTCCAGACAGGCAAAGGGAATGGTATCCCACAATTCCTTGCGCTGCCCATCTAACAGCAACACTGAAGTTACACCTACTTAATTGAATTAATTTGAATGAAAGTAAAATAACTGTTTGATGACCATGTGTTGTTTTTAAGTTGACTGAACAAAATTTTTTTTAACTTAACTGAAGCAAATGATTAAGTTAGATTTTTAACATCAGTGAAAATGAGTAATTCCCACGCTACACTTGACCATCCTAGTGTGCCGTGGCACACCGGCTGAAAAACATTGCTCTAGGTGTTGAGTTATACTACATCTGTGTTAAAAGCTTTACTTTATTAATTATGCTTAGGACCATTGTCATTTGTAATATACCGCAAACGCAAATGTGGTTTCTTGTACTAGTACTTAAAAAATAAACATATGTGAACTTGAATACATACACATATTTATGCAGCAATGCATACACAGATACATATATATGTTGTGTTATTTCTATATTAAATCATTGCCTACATGTAGATGCAAACTAAACCTCTTTTTTGACCTTTGCAGGAAGGATGGCTATAACAGGTTGATAAAAATCTTCCATTATGGGGAAAAGTGTGGCTTTTCTGAGCCACTTGTCTTCCCCTCTGTGGTGGATCTGATCCAGCATTATCAGAAGAAATCGCTAGCACAGTACAACTCTAAACTGGATACACGGTTACTCTACCCAGTATCCAGATTTCAGGAGGTAGGTTTGACCCCAATGGGATTACAGCTAGCTGAAAAGATACAATGATATAAAGATGCATCACAGAGTTAATTGAATTAATTCGTAAACAGTTTCATTTTCTTCTCTTTACAGCAGCACCTTGTAATGGAAGTTGACATAGATGCAGCCGGTGAACAGTTGAGAATATATCAGGATCAATACAAAGAGACGAGCAAAGAGTATGATCAGTTGTTCAAAGAGCTGAACCAAACCTCCCAGGTACAACATACTTCTGTGGAGAAAGTTTTTTGTTACAATGAAAACCTTTAGTGCTTTTTTTTTTACCTCAGTAACTGTTTGACTTATTCATTTGTTTTTTTGTTTGTTTTTTTACGTACAGGAACTTCAAAGTAAGAGGACAGCCATTGAGGCTTTTACTGAAATAATCAGGATTTTCGAAGAGGAATGTGAAACTCAAGAACGCTACAGCAAGGAATACATTGACATGTTCCTTGCATTAGATAGCAGCTCAAATACAGAAAAGTGAGCTTCCAATAATTCAATGATTAAGTCATATATTTCACGTTAGATTTTTTTTTCCGTCGTCCAGAATTCGGACAACAACTAAGATGCATTTGAACTGCTCACTCAGGTCATTCTTTTGTCCCCAGGATTCAAAGCAACCCTGAAGAGTTGCAGTCAAGGGTGGAGGAGATTCACAGCAGCAAGAAGAAGTTGGAAGAAGAGTTGAAGAAGAAAGCTCTGGCTCACATGGAAGTTGACAGGAAAATGAATGGCTTGAAGCCTGACCTTGTGCAACTCAGGAAAATCAGGGATCAATACCTACTGTAAGTTCTAGTCTCATTTTTAATACGACTTCCCATTATATTTTGCCTCAATATGCAGTAGAGAGTAGCCACATTAAAAAATAGCTTGCTCATGTAGTTGCATTAATATTTTTTAGATTGTGGTTTTTTGTTTAGCAATAACATGCTCTATCATTAAAATACATTGGTGTTTTCTATTAAAAAATAAATTTTAAAGAAGCATTTTACTTCATTTCTTTCAGAATTGGATTGTTGTTTTCTTAGTGTTTTTTTTAAAAGCCCAATTTAGACAACGCTTCTGCTTCATTTTGGTTAACAGTTTAAATGGCAATTTCTTAGAGAATAAGCTTTAATTGGAAAAAGCGACAACAAAAAAATGATTTCCATTGTCCCATGTCAAGTGTTTGTCACTCATTGAAAAGCAGGCTACTTCATTCACGTCATTCTTTGAATTGTCTCAAAACCCTACCCGTATGTCATGTGTGTGTCATGCTCAATAAACTATTAATTTTAAATATGTTAGCATAAGTCCATATGAGCCTTGATATCTCTCTGAGACAGAATTTGAGTTTGAAAACACACAGCATACCAGAGCCACTGCTGAATTACAAACATAGGCAAAGCAGTCAGCTGGTTCTCACAGCTGCTGATCGGTTTGTATGTTTGGTATGGCTTGGCAGCCCAGAATCTACTTTCCCTGTAAATTAAACCTACGAGGTAATGACATCCTTGACTAAAGCAAATTAATGAATTTGCAGGGTTTTTTTTCAAGAAGATTTTTACAACAGTCTCTACTTTTATTTAAGAGGGTCTTGATTCTTCTGTGATACGTTGTTACCAAGTTGAATCTGAAAGTAGAATGAGAACCTTAAATTTCATCAGTCTAATAGAATTCTATTTTTTCTTATTATTCACTGTGGTTTGCTCGTTTTAGGTGGCTCACCCAGCAAGGTACTAGTCAGAGCCAGATTAACGAGTGGTTGGGTATAAAGAGAGAAGAAGAAGAGTAAGTACGGTACATTTTTGTTTCCAGGTTAACTAATTTGACCGACTTTTTTTTTTTGAATTGCTTGTCTTGTTTGAATTTAAGACTACATGCTAAAAGAAAGATCTGCTTGGCGAGCCAGATGCTTACATTTGTTCACTCAGCCATTTTTGTTACACCCTTTAACACTAGACCTTTATCTCCAGAATTGACGTTCTTTGAATTCCCGTAAACTCTTCAAATGTTAACGCAATTAACACTAACGGATTCTGTAACTCCATTAGAATTACGTTAATTGTGTAAACTGTTGAAAAGTTATGATAGTTTGATGATGATGATGATAGGTATTAAAGAGTAACCCTTTAACTTAGAGCTTTTTTAAAGCTTTTTGACCTACAGTAACTCTTTAACCGTCTATGTGATTAATGTGAATCAACTGATACTGATGCGGGGAAAAGCGCCTTTGTACCGATATGCAACGATTCGCATAAAATCAACTAATTTAGAATCAACCAATTTAAATATTTTTTTTTTTTTTTCTTTCTTAACTTGTCCTGTCCAACAGCTGGGCAGACAGATGAGAGCTGAGGGCCTCTTGTGTAGGACAGATTTTACTTTAACAAGAGGGGTTATTAATCAAACAAACAAACCAAAGGTATGTCTGGATAGACCCCTTTTGTAATTGAGGCCAAACTTTATTAATTTCAATCATGTCTGAAAATCTTTGGTGTTGGACCGGACGGAAAAGGAAAGAGGGGAAGAAGAGAGAGGGACGATAGAGAGAGGGGGGGGGTAGGAGGGTGATAATAAGAGGGGAAGGGGGGTAAGACCATGAAGCAGCATAAAGCAACAAGTTTACTGGTTGTTAATCATTATGGTAAGGTTCAAATGTAGTACAAAAAGGGCGGGGCCTGTCCACACACACACTCAAATGTTATAAACACACCTGCTAGCTGCAAAAATGTCCACCTGTCGACATGTACACAAAACAGATAGTGTTCACACGCATACTTATGCCTTAAAACCAACTAGTGTGAAATATTTCAGTCATTCAGTCATGCAAACTGTTAGTGCAGCAACCAATTTAAATTGATTGGGTAACAGTGACGTGCGGTCAGGTGAGGCTAGTGAGGCTCCGCCTCACCGGTCATCGTAGAAAGTAGAAAATAGTACATTAAGTAAATATTATTTTCCATTGATCCATATTAAAGATACATTTTCAGTTGACTCGACATGTTTCCCACAGTTTCTGAGGTTAAGACCGCATACGGAGCAGAAACTCTGGGTGAGGCTCCGGAGCGTTTCGCCTCATGTCTGACTGCAGGACTTAATTCGTAAGCACTCCATTGCTGTAAAGTGTTGCATTATGACGGAAGGCTGCTTTTGTCCACTTTACATCCTGCTGGAATTACATTGTGTAAACGGTTTAAGGGTTACAGTAGTCAAAATAATGTTAACACTGCAGATAAAGTTCCAGTATTAAAGGGTTAAAATCAGCATAAGTCATACTGGCCGGAAATCTGGGTGATGCTGCTATGCTGATGATAACGCTCTCTCACCATAGCAGAAGTGGTCTATAATTTTGTTTCCCAGTGAAAGAGTTTGTGTCTTTTTATGATCTTCAGCTAAATGAATGTGTCTGTGTGCTAGTCTCTACACCCTGGAGGATGATACTCACCAGGAGAGGAGCTGGTATGTGGGTGGCATGAGACGAAAAGAGGCGGAGGAGCTGCTGAGAGGGAGGAGAGATGGAACTTTCTTAATCAGAGAGAGTCAGACTCAGAGGGGCTCCTTCGCCTGCTCTGTTGTGTGAGTGTTTTTTTTCTTCTATTATTGCACTTAAAAATTTTATTGAACCATACTTGAACATGTTGTTAGCCTTTGACACAATTCAGTTGTGCAGTTGGCAACATACAGTGATCTGTTCCTCTCCTGCAGTGTGGACGGAGAGGTGAAACACTGTGTCATCTACAGGACGGCTACAGGGTATGGCTTTGCAGAGCCCTACAACTTGTACTCATCGCTCAGGGAGCTTGTTCTCCACTACAGACACACATCCTTGATCCAACACAACCAGCAGCTGAATGTAACCCTTGCCTGGCCTGCTCTTAGTCAGCCATTCAGTGAAGAAACATGAGCACACAGTCCTGGTGACGCTTTTAAAACTTTACACTATAGCACTGAGGACACAGTTACCACACGAAGAACCGCTTAGTGTTTCAGTGCTAAAATTACAGTATCAGTTCCCATTTGGCTATGCTTTCACAGCAATTAAAAACAGCTAAAAAAAATAATCATGGAATATTTGTATATTTGGCTTTAAGCACTAGCTTCTTAACCAGACCAGGTGAACAGAAAATTGGATGAAGGATTTTTTTCGGTTTCCGTTGGAACAGCTCTAACCAATACAAATAAATGGGATGACTGTTCTAATGTTATATACAGAGTTTAAAATCTTTACAAATGATGAAGAGCTGCACGTTTTACTTTGCTGAACACAAAGAAAATGGATAAATAATTTTCCGTTTCTGAATTCTGTTATCAGTTTAGCCCTTTTACACAATACATTTTACTAAAGGGTGGTAAAATATGAATAGTCTGTCTGTTTAAAACACACTGCGTGTTGGAACATAAATTACAGCATTTTTTCACAACAAAAATAGTCAAAATAGTTTTTGTCTGGATGGGTTTTTTTTAAACGTACAATTTCAGACACTCAATATTGCAGCAGAAGATATGTCTATATGTTTTTACAAAAACCAACTAAATAAAACTACTCTATAATTAGCCAGACAAACATAGGAAACCTCTTAGTAGTGTAAAATCCTACAATTTAACCCAACATCTGCATCTTGTACATGACTGAAATTTGCTCAAGGGACGCTGCAAAAGTTATGATAGAATCTTCTCATTAAAATATATTTTTAAACAAGACATTTTCTTTATTGAGGGGATGGGGTGTAAAGTTGTAAAGTTACAGCCAGCATGTTCTTAGTTTGGAGAACCAGAGATGATGTCAGATGGTCCAGCAAAGCTCTGAGAAGACATCAATTTGCAACATGCAGTTTAAAAGCCGTCATGCGTGTACATTTACACCGGTTTCGACAGTTTGTTACCGTGATTGAAGAAAATCAATAATTAAAGTGACAAACTGAAATCTATTTGTCCAAGGTACAGTGCCCCACTTAAAACAAAAAAGTAGAAGTTAAACGTTTTTTACAGTTTTCAAAAATGTATCAAAATCCTGTATATTTGATACAAGAAATCCATTAAATATAGGCTGTAGCTATTTTAAAGGTAATTATGGAGAAATTAAGCTCAGGTCGGGACTCTGCACTACCCTGAACATTTTGCATTGCTGTTAGTGGAAGTGAGGAGTCACTTAAGCACTTTATCCAAAATTAAAGATGAACACAAAAGGAGCAGTTGTTGCTTCAGGCTTCATTTATGAATCCTGTCCGTGGTGGACAAATACCTCACTTTATAATGTTCAAATGGTTGAAAAAAAGAAAGAAATCTTTACTAAACTTTTATTGCTCTTACTTATTTTTGATGTTTGATAAAGATCGATGTTTAAAACATGGCAGGTATTGTGAGCAGTTGTCATTCATAGGAAGCATTTACATTCGGCATCTCAAGCTACTCATCCAACCTTCAGATCGGACTGTTCGACAGTTCTTTAATTTAGATAAATATTTAATTTTTAGGATTATAAATACATTTTTCAAGTCTGTTTTCAAATGTTTGTTTTGATTTTGAGAACGCTACTAAAATGATCCATTTCTTATGTGCAACACATTTAAAAGAGAAAAAACATCAAGAACCCAGAAGCTGATCAAAAGTGAAAATGAATTCTGGTCCCATAAACACTAGAAAATCACACAAAAACAATATAATACCCACATGTAAAACAGTGGTCTAGATAATTAGCTTTAGGGTGTAATTATTTAGGCTATATACTGCGTCTTCTGTAGCCAGCACTGCAGGATTCTTGACAAATCTATGGATCCAGGAGAATCCTGCTTGTCTCCAACTCTGCACAAATTGTATAATGGTGCCTTTGATGTCTTAGTCCAGCTATCATATTACTCTTTGACGCAAAAACATCATAACGAACTACGTAGATTGTGTAACGTTAAATTAAAACAATAAAAACAAATTAATAAAAAGGTTTAAACTTTTACATAAAATCTGCACTAGATGCTAAAATTGATCCACTTTACACTTGAGGTAAGACCCTTTTTTCAGGGTGTTTGTTGCCAAAATGAAGGTTATTTGGGTAGCTTGAATTAAACGTAGTTCAGTTTTAACCATAAGCCACGTCACAACAGCACAGTCCATGTCCGTCAGGTTATTCATATCAACCCAAATGAAGATTTAGAAAAAAGTTATAAGACTCACATTTACCGGTGCAAATTATTTTTTAAGGATAAAGATTAAGCATAGGCTGAAGCAAACACAAAAGGTAAATCAAAGCCAGCATTTAAGCAGCACGAACCTAAAGCTGAACACAGAATAAGAATTGCTCATTTTATTTTGACAAAAGCTAGTTATATTATACATGTCTGAATTCATGAAAACTGAGACTGCTTAGCTACTGAAACATAAAAAAACATAATACCACATCCTCATTTTCTTGTACTTTGTTTTTTTCCAATTTAAGAATCGTGATAATCCAGTGGTGCTGAGTCTAGTGGTAATTCAGAGACTTAAACATTGACCAAACAGCTTTAAAAAAATCTCACTACCTCGCTGGGAGGTATATTCAATAGATAATAGAACACTGTGTCTATATGAGAAAACATCTTACATACACATTTGAAACTTTTTCAAACCTTCAGTTCAAATTGTTTACATTTCAGACAGTCCCAGCGAGTTTTGGTGCTGGGTTGTTGCCAGGTTTGTGATCCAGGGACTTTTGATTGTGCAGTCTGTGGTTAGGGATAAATGGTGCTCGAGGATTACAGTAAATTACTTCAACAGCATTTCTTAAAGAAAAATATAGCACTTCAAAAAACACAACAATTGAAATGTTGTTTTGTCTGTTAACTAAGATTCAGTTAGCTAATCTATAAAAAAATTGGTTGATAGGTTATTTAACCTTTCAATGGGTCACATTTAATGCACTTTTCTCTACTTGGTTGAAAGTGTGCTTGGTTGTGATTGCATACATTTGATGTTGTCTCCTTTTTGTCCGACTGTTATTTGACATGTTTTCTTTTCTTCTGGAGTAGATTGTTTCAGATTTCAGGCTTGGAGCTATGAAAAGGTCTAGAAGTCTGATAAGTTGTTATTGTGAAACAATTTCTCTAGTTTTATGGAATTCTGCTCGGCTGGATACTGTTTGTTAACCAGATCTGGTACTAATGCAGCACCACAAGCTGTTTAAGATTTCTTTCTTGAAACAGTTGGCCGTTCTCTTTCATATTCTCATCGCCTCACAGTATGAGTCTAACTGTGATGTCTATATCAACTAAGCAAATGTGACATATTTGGTGTGCCTGTAACCACATTAATCTGCCACATTGTGTTGCACAGGAGCAAACTATGAGTACTGCATTGCACAGGCTGTGGACAGATTGCCACAACCACCACAAAGCAGTGCACTATGTGTCGTCTCACCTGGAAGTGGTTTGTTTCTCGTCAACCAGGTTATCTATTTTTGTATAATTGGAACACCAAATATGTTGTGTGCTGAATTAAGTCTAGAACTTGTGTGTTTACTTTACAATGCAAAATTAAATATAAATCATTACCTTTATCTGCTTCTCCAGCAGGAATAAAAAAAAAAGGTCAACGGGTTATATGTGCACATAAACATGCAAAGACCATTGCTCTGTTGGGTTTAGATTTGAAGCATAGCATTTGCACAAAAGTATCTCATGTGAGTAGAGGTACTATGACTTTTATCTTGTACATTTACTCACTGAAGCAGCTGGACAAGGTTGTAAATAAAGACAAATTGCTAATGAGATTAATATGTTGTAGCATTGATTTAAAAAATGTTTCAGTGCATTGACATTGTAATTACATATGCACAGTTTGGTCTTTTTTGTACACAGTAGCAAGGTTTACATGCACAACAATATTGATACTATTATTAATAGATCCTGCACAAATTGTGTTTAGGATCTTTTAGTCACATTTGCACATAACCATATGACCCACCCATTGGTAGACAGTTAAGTCTCACTTTGTCTTACTTTGGGTGTTCTTTTTATCTGCAGCTAAGCTTTTTTTTTTTTTTTGCACAGTTTTGTCCGTCAGGTTTTTTTTTTTTTTTGGCATGACACATAAAAATAAACCCAAGTGAAGCTGATGTCTAAAATTTACAAGTACATCTAGAACACTCCACATAATTTCATGAAATTGCGGTTCTCTCAAACACTTCATGGCCAAATACACGTTTAGATGTTGGAGAGTATTGTTTACAAAATGATCAAAATATTGTTGTGTATGTAGACATACCCATTTACTGTTATGTATATTTTGTATTGTGCTGCAAACAGATATGCTGAAAGACACTAAAAGCACATTTCTCAGTAAGTACTGTTCTGTGTGTTTGATGGTGAAAGGGAAGTAGCTAGTCTGTTTTTTTTTCCGTTCATTCAAAAGTTTCTTCATAAATTATGCTCTACTAATTGTTCTTCAATGACGATGATACAACCAGCCTAAATTTTGTCTTTCATATATTTTTGCCTTTTAGCATACTTTAATTACTGAAGCACTCCTTTAAATAAAATGTGTAAAAGAATTTAACAAAATAGGTGTTCTTTAAGTCTTTGTTTGAATTCTGTGCTAAATAACATGGATTGGTGATATGGAAAAACAAATGACAGAAATAAACTGTGAGGACAGTTTCTTTTAGTTTGCTGTTTGGATAATCGAGTTTATCAATGACGTTACTTAAAAGGTTTTGTATTATGGGATGTAGCAGGTACTGAATTAGAAAAATACTGTACGTGTAAAAACAGTTAAACATGTTCGTTAGTGGTGTAAGTGGTAGTGGTTTCAACTGTAGTTTAACAAGTTTGATTTCTTGCGACAGATTTTTTTTGTTTTGTTTCTTTGGTATCGTTGAACCTTTTCTTTAGGAATAACATGGTTCTGCAAAATAAAAATACATGTCTAATGAGGGTTCTAGGAACAGACTGATCTTTAAGATAATAGCGAAAGGAAGAATTGTGAAGATAAATTGGAGGAGGGGTTGAAGAAAGACGGTAAACTGGAACAGTTGTGGCAATGATATGTAGCACGCCTTTGATTTGTGGGTTCTTTTGGGTAGATCTGTACTTACAGCTATGGTTCTACATCTAGAAGAAGGTTGCAGAATGTTTAGTGAAGGATCTGGTCACGTGACATTAAGGTTTGTTGGTAGGATTGATGTGTTTAGTTAAAATGCTAGGTTTAGACAAAACTTGATTGGCATAGCTGGGACAACCAGTTTCAAAAGTAAGTCATTGTAAAGATGAGAGGTCCTGACTCCTGTGGTGCTATTTCCGTGGCTGGTGCAGCACAAATGTGAGAAGCATCAAGTTTTGGGGGGTGTGGCAAAAATTATGCCGCCAGGCACAAATTTTCTAGAGTTAAAAAATCTGGATCTTTGCGAGGTGTCAACTAATCTAGAACTGTGCTTTTGTGGTACTGTGTGCAATCCAAAACAAACGGATGAGCTCAATATTGCTGTTTTGTAGTTGCACATAGGCCAATGATGGACAGCAAGTTGTCAAACATATTTTAACCGTCGGTCCCCGTCATGCAAACCTGTGTTTGGTGTTAGCCAAGTATTAAAAGCAGTTGAAAAGACCTGTAATCTAGAATAGTTTATTAATTTTGGCACTAAATTTCTTCCATGCTGTAAAATAAAATTTAGCAATAATGCCTTTTTACTTTACAAAGAAAGTCATTGTTGATTTTTAATTGACATTAAGGTGCAAACATGATCCAAACTCTTCGAGTGTAATCATCAAATTTAAAAAAAATATCTTTTGAAAGGATGTTTCAGTAACTTTGCATTTTTTCCTCCTTAATGTGGGTCTCTGGAATTGTCTTTCAGTTGTTTAAAAGAATTTAGCCGTACTTAGTTAAAAGCCTGTTGTCGTAAGAAAACTATTACTGTTAATGTTTTATTTACTGTATTGATTATGCAAAAAAACACTGAGCTTGTTGAATCAAAACTGTCTTGTTTCCTTTTGGATGTCAAATCTTTGAAAGGTGTTTCTTCTGTTTTCCTTTCTTTCATTATGTAAAACTAACTTTACTCATTTCAGGACATTGTTGTTCAAAGTATGCACTTTCAAATCCCAAATAAAATTGAGAATGCGGTCAAACTAGTTGCTGCTTTTTTTCCCCCATTGAGATAACTTTAGTTGAAAATGGAAGTGTTATATGAAAAAGTTTTAGGATTTTTTTCTAAAATAAAATTGTCTGTGAATCCCCTAACCCTGTTTAGGGAGTCAGTGTCTGTACAAATAAGGAAAACACTTTTTTTTAAACAAGCTAATCACTACATAATCACAATTTTAATGATTTGTTTTCCATACCAACATGCAAGTGGGTTTAAACAGTTGGATTTAAGTTTAGACATACCTTCTTCTTCTGGAACCCGCTTGGATGGAGACTTCCGGTCCCGGTCACACAGCTTCCGCTGCACCTCGCGTCAATTAATCAGGAGACAGACGTCTATAGTTGTAGGGGCGGGGCTTCAGCCGCTCCGCTTTTAAGCCGTGCTGAGTTTGAGTTGCTGGTGTTTGGAGCATGGAGCTGCTGGGGGTGCTGGCTGTGGTTCTTGTGGTCTCTGTGGACCGGACGGCGCTGGGAATCTCTCATCCAAAGCCGTCCTGCCGTTATCCTCCATCTCAATGGTGTCGGTCTCTGGAAATAGCTATAGAATGTAAGGTAAGTAAACAGACGATGGGTGTTTTGTTTTTTCCCTGGGGATACAGAAAATTGTAATAAAAAATACATTATGTTATAGACTCAGACGAGAACTTTAAACAAAGCTCAATTTTTATAGTGTCAATAAAATTGTTTGCTTGATAGTTTTTAAATAAAAAAAAGGACTTAAGCTTTTATTTTGTAACTACGAAGAAGTATTTAACACAATAAAAGTCTCTCATACTAAAATAGAAGTGTCAAATATGCGGCCAGAATATTGAAATACAGGGTTGATCCTGTTGTTGAAACTGTTTTATAGAGTTCAACATTTCTGCTCTGTAATGAGAGTCATGCTGCATAAATTGAGCACCAGAGGTTCTTCATGTGCTCGAGGTCACATCAATCACTTAATCGGTTTAAAAACTGTTTGTGCAGTGAAAAACACCAAAGATGGAAAATGTCATCCTCCCTCTTAAGTGATATTTATTAATTATATATTGAAAATGTTATGTCAACTGTACATTATCAGCACATCATTGCTGCTGTTTTTTTTTTGTTTTTTTTTAACAATTTGTTGAATAGTCCAAAAGTCAAAGTTGCAAATATTCAATCAAGTTGTTTTAGATGAACCAAGTAAATTTGGGGGCAACATGCTTTAGGATCAATTTAAAATTGTTATATGTGTTGACAAAAATGTAAAGTAGGCAGGGTAAAATAAATCTAAGTTGGATTTGATGGTCATTGTCAAATTTCTCTGATTAATAGGTTCAGAAACAGTGCATGGAGCTAAATGCCATCAAGCCGAATGAGACTGTCCCTCCAGTATCCATCACTCTATACTATGAGACCCTGTGCCCAGACTGCAGAATTTTCATCAGTGAGCAGTTGTTTCCCACCTGGTTAATGCTAAAAGACATCATGTCTGTTACACTGGTGCCTTATGGAAATGCTCAGGTACGTCCTTCAGCTGCTCGCAGATGTCATTGGAAGAACAATCAAAGCATGAAAACTCTCTTTCTACCTTTTTGCAGGAGGTTCAATCACCAACTTCGTCCTTCATCTGTCAGCATGGGGAGCCCGAATGCAAAGGAAACATGATACAGGTTTACAACTTGTTGCCAGCATTTGAATGTAACTATTATTTTTAGAAATGCAATTATTTTTTTCCCGCTAATGATTCATCTCTTCCTAAGGCCTGCATTCTCCATTTAACAACAAACTCCCTTGCATTTCAAATCATCTACTGCATGGAGTCCTCTGCAGATGTGCTCAGTGCTGCACAGCCAGTGAGTATCCACAGGAATATTAGGATTATTGAGATGCATTACAACAGAGACTTTAGAAATCATTTTGTTGGATAATTAATAATCTGTGGAACATGAAAATCTACAGCAAATGAAAGGGATTAGAGATTTGACTATTTAGAATGGCTTTGAAATTAATACTGTTGGCCTGAAGCAAAAAAAAAACTATATTTATGTGAAGTAAGCAGACACTGGAAAAGCTTAAAAAAATTGTTTGTTTTATTTTATTTTTGTCTGTCTCTTTTCTTCCTCTGCCTGACTCAGTGTCTTCACCTGTATGCTCCCTCGGTCTCCTGGTCCAGTGTGAACTCTTGCGTCAGTGGAGACTTGGGATTCCGTCTGATGCATGGCAATGCGGTCATGACCCGAGCTCTGAACCCTCCCCACACACACGTTCCTTGGGTCACTTTTAATGGGGTAAAGTCCCATCTTGATACTCCTAATCAGTTAACTCAAATGCCCAATTTAAAAATAAAAGAGAAAAATATCAGCACCCAGTCATGGTGGTTGCCTGCTTATCTGAATGATTAGTTTGTGGAAAATCTGTGTTTAGATCAACAAAGCTTGTAAAATAAAGCTAGTTGGGCTTTTGTTTCAGTAAAGAACAAGTAAAAAATGACTGAGGGGTTTGGGTTTACCTGCAGAGATGAGAGTAGTTGACAAAATTGGGTCAGGCGCATGACTTTAAAGATTGCTGTGTTGCAGGAATACACGGAGGAGAATGAAGAAAAGGCAATGTCCTCCCTCTTCCATCTGGTTTGTGAGCTCTATCAGGCAAGTCGTTGCTGCAATCCACCTCTGAGCTTTGAATTTCTTAATTCTAACCAAACCAGTTGCTTAATTTAATTTCTTTTTAGGGAGTGAAGCCTCCTGCCTGCACCGGCGCTTCCGTCAAACTAAGCCGAAGTGTCTGAATATAATAAAATGCAAAGTTTTGGTGCTTGAATTTGATTCAAAGATTTTTACTTATGTGTTTCTTTGTTATGTTTGTGTTTACAAAGCAGCTTGTGCATTTACCATCCTCACTTGGAACTAAACTTTTGCTTCAAGAAAATTCCTTGACTTGTTTTTATTCTAGAACATTTTGCAGAGTCAATATAAAAAACAAAAATCAGGTTTTACCCTTACTGCAATCTTTGGAAACTTTAAAAAGTAACATTCAAGAGATGCCAAAACCAGCCTCTAGAAAACAAAACCTAAAGTAACAGTTAAGAAAAAAGATGATTTTTTATTTTTAAAACCTTTTTTGATCCAGTGTACACTTTAAAATAAAATCTAAAGGTCTTGCCAAGAATTCCTGTGAAACCCTTGTGCCATCTTAGATGATCCCACCCTTACAGTGACGTGTTCTCCCTACCAAGACAAAGGTGGATAAAGGTGGAAAGATTTCATGTAATCCATGGACACCAGTGAACATCACAAATTATTGAAGAAAAAAGGTTCAGCGCACTGTCTAGTGGGTCTAGATGACCCAACTCCCAATGTTAAAGTGCCTAGGATAGCACAAGGGTTAAGAAGAAAATTGTAGACACCAAGATGGGTTTTCTCAAACTAACATTTTGCTATTGAAAAACTCTTACTGAGATTCTTTTTTTAAATGAAGGCTTTTTTACTTTCCTGAGATTCAGTTTTTGCAGTAACATATCTGGTCCCGTGTGCTTGTAAACACAATTGACAACGCATGCAAGACGAGACCCTGAAGCATCTCCTCCCAGATCTGGACCAGCAGGACACTATTGGACTCAAGTTCAACTTTAACGCTGTCCCCCACTCTACTGGGCTGAGGTCAAACAAGTGTATATGTGGTGGTAATGTGGGGACAGTCAGTTGTATGCACATTCAGCAGGAGATGTGTTTCTGATCAGTGTAGTCAAGAAATTGTCTTTTAAAATGTTTAAAAAAACTAGACATTTAACTTCTGTAATATATTCCATGAGGTATGCATGCATTTCTACAAAGTGACATGAATGGTGCCACTTTTTAATAGTTGATGCACAAAATTAAAATGCATTTTTTTAACCCTTGTGTTATCCTAGGCACTTTAATGTTGGGAGTTGGGTCATTTAGACCCACTAGACAGTGCTCTGAATCTTTTTTTTTCCCAATGATTTTTGATCTTTACTGGTTTTCATCTGGTTTGTAAAAATCCACAAGGACATGAAATCTTTCCACCTTTATCCACCTTTGTCTTGGTAGGAAGAACACGTCAAAGTAAGGGTGGGGTCATCTAAGATAGCACAAGGGTTACATATCTGGGGGGGGGGATAAAAACCTCAACACACAGATTTGGCTTTTGATTTTACTTTAAAAAAAAAATACAAACCCTCCAAAGAATTTGGGACAAAGTTGGACATTTTAAGATTACAAGGTTGTTCTTTTTAAGTCCTTCATAAAGTCAAAGGTTAAAAATAAATAAAAACACATACAATTTCCATTATGTGATTTATTGGCAATTCCCCTTTAAAACACCCTGAACTCCAGAGACTTTTGGCTTAAAATGTGAAACAAAAATATACTTTTTTTTTAGACAAAAAACATTGGAGTGACATACTTGTATACATACTTGTAAAGTACTTGATTTTTAGGCTTCAGAACATAAAATCAATGTCCTATGTTACAGTACTTTGTCTGGACGGACACATTTGAAGAATAAATATCTTTTTATACATTTGCACAACACAGCATGAACAGTAATAAAGGCAGTATTGACACGACAAAGCAAAAACGGGGATTCTCCTGCTTGTTGTCATATTGAACACTATGTGGCACTGTTTTGTCCCTGTGATGGACCATGATGCTGAATTCCAAATGCTGGCAAATTTCCTCAGACTGTTATTCAATTCTCCCATCTAGCAGAAGAACTTCAGTATGAAAATGATGTTTGAAAATTTCCCAGCTAATTGAAGTCCCACTTCTCTTAACCCTTGTGCTATCCTAGGCACTTTGACATTGGGAGTGAGGTCATCTAGACCCACTAGACAGTGCGCTGAACTTCTTTTCTTCAATGATTTGTGATCTTCACTGGTTTCCATGGATTACATGAAATCCTCTGCACCTTTATCCACCTTTGTCATGGTAGGGAGAACACGTCAATGGTCATCTTGACCCCATAGGATAGCACAAGGGTTAAAAACTAAAGTAAGTTGTTTGTCCGACTCCAATCGGAATTAAGGTCTAGTGGAAAATTTCTGCTGTTTTCTTTTTTTTAAATATTTCCTTTCCTCTTTTAAAACTCAAATGCAATCTTAATCCATCAAAATAAAAGCCTATTTTTGCCAGGTAATGTTTCTTAGTCTGTGGCGTCAATCACAAGTGGAAGCTTAGTGGAAAAGTTACAGCACCCAGAAAACATTTCACAGTGAGACAAAGTGTAAAGCTCCGTCGAATGAAGATGTTTTTCGGTGATAATGCTGACGGATGCACCTGACAGCTCCTTTTATGGCATGAAATGACAAACTTGACCAGAATATGGAATGAAAGGTCTTTGATTTATTTCCTTTAACTGGCTGAGATTTACAACCTAAAAACATTTTTTAAAAAAGCTAAAAAATTTATTGGAATCTAAACCCCAGAGGTTTTATCAGAGGAAAATGGAGTCAAACAGTCTGAGGATCAGCATCTCTGGTGGAGCAAATGGTCCCTCAACACAAGGCACAGCCTCTCCTATCACCTGTACAGTAAGGCTGATCAATAAAGCTCTCTAGCTGAGTTAATGAAATACTGCTGGACTAGTGTTTCTCTACTTCTGCCTAACCAGGAAGTGCATTGTATCTTCTGTAGTGCTTACTTACAGGGGTGGACAACATTGTTGGTACCCTTCGGTTAAAGAAAGTCCACAATGCTCACTGAAATGACTTGAAACGTTCAAAAGTAACAATAAATTAAAATTTATTGAAGATTAAAAAATATCAGCCATTACTTTTGAGTTGTTGATTAACAGAATTATTTAAAAATAACAAACTAATGAAATATGGCTGGACAAAAATGATGGTACCCATAACTTAATATTTTGTTGCACAACCTTTTGAGGCAATCACTGCAATGAAACGGTTTCTGTATTTGTCAATGAGCCTTCTGCACCTGTCCACAGGTATTTTGGCCCACTCCTCATGAGCAAACAGCTCCAGTTGTCTCAGGTTTGACGGGTGTCTTCTCCAAATGGCATGTTTCAGCTCCTTCCACAGATGTTCAATGGGATTCAGATCTGGGCTCATAGAAGGCCACTTCAGAATAGTCCAACGCTTTTCTCTGAGCCATTCTTGGGGGTTTTTGGCTGTGTGTTTGGATCGTTGTCCTGTTGGAAGACCCATGACCTGCGACTGAGACCAAGCTTTCTGACACTAGGCAGCACATTTCTATCTAGAATGCCTTGATAATCTGGAGATTTCATTTTACCTTGCACAACTTTCAAGACACCCTGTTCCAGATGCAGCAAAGCAGCCCCAAAACAGAACTGAGCCTCCTCCATGTTTCACAGTAGGGACATTGTTCTTTTCGTTGTATGCTTCATTTTTGAGTCTACGAACACAGAGCTGATGTGCCTTACCAAAAAGCTCCAGTTTTGTCTCATCTGTCCAAAGGACATTTTCCCAGAAGCTTTGTGGCTTGTCAACATGCATTTTTAAAATTTCCAGTCTGGCTTTTTTATGATTTCCTTTCAACAGTGGTGTCCTCCTTGGTCTTTTCACATGAAGTCCACTCTGGCTCAAATAACGACGAATGGTGCGATCTGACACTGATGTACC
This sequence comes from Oryzias latipes, assembly GCF_053564925.1. NCBI lineage: Eukaryota > Metazoa > Chordata > Actinopteri > Beloniformes > Adrianichthyidae > Oryzias > Oryzias latipes. The sequence goes on from NC_136240.1 coordinate 16,195,751, forward strand.
TTGAAAGGAGTTCACCTTTAATGTCTTTGGAGGTTGTTCTGGGCTCTTTTGATTATGGGTTTGAAAACAGCTAGGATGTCAATTGAAGGACATACCTGTGTTCATCATGACCCCCTGGGCAATCAGTTCTCAGTCTTTTATGGAGGTACCATAAATTTTGTCTAGCCCGATTTCATTAGTTTGATTTTTTACATAATTCCACAACTCAAAAGTAATGGCTGATTTTGATTATTTAATTTTCAATAAATTTGAATTTATTGTTACTTTTGAATGTTTCAAGTCATTTCAGTGAGCATTGTGGACTTTCTTTCTTTAACTGAGGGGTACCAACAATTTTGTCCACCACTGTTCTTCATTGAATTTCTACTCAGAGATGGGAACAAATGCAACTCTGGACTGAGTACATACAATCATGACACACAAATTTTCAAGTCTCAGCTATTCGAATAGCAGAAAGGGCTAAAGAACCTAAACGGCACAAAATCTAAGAAAATGTCGGCTTTAAAATACTGTTAACGTGTCTCATTTGGTAAAAACTAACACTGTAAAATTAATGACACAATCATCGGTTTAAAATCTTTAGTGTAAAAATGTCCAGTAATGTAGGCTGGCAGGTGTGTGTGTGTGTGTGTGCCAACACCTCTGGTATATTTTCATCCAAAAATTAAACTCCACATATTAAGGATGACCTGTAACCTTAGTTTTACACTTTTGTTTCCAAAACTGAGCTCTACAGCAGAACCTGTCAGCAGGGCACAACAACAGACCTCTATTTTACTTATCATAGAGCAATTAGATAGTCAATTCGAGGAACATTCTAATGAAACTTTGATGAGTGTCTTCAAATCTGTGGCTGCATTCATTTTTTTTCTCCTTCAGGAATGTTCCTAATTGAGTTAAAAGTTTGGCATGTGCTTTAAACAGATCCGGTTGGACTCTTGTTGAGCTCTCATGATCCCTTACTTAAAGCAAAGTTGAACCAGATCAGCATTTCAAAGGGCTGTTCTCACACGGAGCCACATTAGAAGGCACACTGATTTACAGGAGAACCAATATTGAAGCTACAGACTTTTGCTGTAGTTAGATTTTGCCATAGAGATCATCAAAACGTATCACATATCTTTGTGCCATCAAAAAAATACACTTTTGAAACATCTGAGTGAGTTTGAAACCTCATAATAGCAGATTTATCTCTTGCAAAACTTCGGGTATTGTATTTCCAACTTTTACCACTAGAGGGCCTCATGCTGGTCAATCATACCCTTTGCTGAGGCTTTTCACTGTTTCCTGCCCTGCTTCCTGGTGCCTGCTATAGAATATCCTGAACTATTTTTTTTGTGATCAGTTGGCCTGTTGTGCGTCGAGCCCTTTGTGACTAGAAAGAAGAGCAGAACGGCAGAGACGGTAAAGTGCTACTGCGAACCGGAGGCACCCTGAATCAAAAAATGCTTTTTTTCGAAGCACAGAAATGCACACAACACCTGCAAACGCACAACAAGGAACAGTATGAAAAGTTAAACTTGAAACACAATTTTTTTTACAATCATCTTAGGTAAAAAATAAATTAAAGCTAAAACTAATCATACAGGTGGTGTCTATTGTTTCTTCAGTTAGCTGAGAGAGGGGTACAGAATGCTGTTTCTGTGATGCTACAAGCTGGTTTAGGGATTCAGTCAACTACAGTTGTCTAATTCTCTGTTAAAGGGTTTCACGTGTATGAAGAGACCCTTTTGTTCAGCAAAACCGCATTGGTCTCTGGTTTGGAGCCTATTAGGAAGGACAGTTCAAGGTAAGATCAGCAGTACCCCGTACATCTTTGCTACATTAGAATTAGGTTTCTCTTCATACCCTGAGGTTTGAGGTCCATCAATTTTCTTCTTGCTTATCTAAATCTCGGATTTGGTTAGGTGATTTGTCTCACGATTCATTCTCAAACACAGAAATCATACTCATTTATCCCAACCAGAACTTATTAAAATTGTATCCCAAGGTAAATCTATGGTGCAAAATAGTTTCCAGGACCCTGTCACACCACCGCGATCCAAATTCGCTGCACATTTGAATGTCACAGTTATTTTGAAGGAAGACATTTCCTTTAACTTCGTTATCCTTTCTTTGTGTGGAAGCCTCGGCTCCACTCCTCTTCCCAGTTAAATGAGCGGTTGTTGTCTGGAAATCCTCAGACTGAAGCTACTCCAAGCCAGGACTGGACTAATAGGCCGAATCAGGCACTCAGACGGAGACTAAAATAACTCATCTTGCTGAAAAAAAAAAAAAAGAAAAGACAGAGGAAGAACGTTCCTGTGTTTTTTCCAGAGAGGTTTCTCCAGTGTAAAGGGACTGTGGTAATCTTACAGACTTTATTGGTAAAGGCTTGCCCTGCTCACACCTCCCTATGCCCAGCACTCGTGTCTCTGTGGCAGGGCAGCTTGTGCTGATTATTACGTGCCCATGTGCAGGCAGGTCACTCTGTCACCGTCCTGGCTTGGCTCTCTGTCCTGAACAGCTTCCCGCCCCGGGGAGGCCAGCATCCTGTGGGAGTTGAGGCTCCGCACTGACATCGAAGTCTGATTCAGAGTCCTAGAGGGGTGAGGCGATGGGGGGCGGTACCTGCTGTTACGGGGGTCTGGAGAAAGAGAGGGGGAGGAAGAGTCTAGATGTCTGTCCCTCGATGTCTGTGACTCCTCCTCTATGGGGCTTTCCAGGTCAGAGTCCACTTCTTCCTCCTCTTCCTCAAGCGTGAGTTCAAACTGGAACTTGTCTCCTCCACCTCCTAAATGAGCAAGGCCTCCTGTCCCGACAGCTCCATCGGATGGCCTCCCCTCATTGTGGTGCTCTTCTGGGCTCGTGGGTGAAGGGCTGCGTGGGATCATGCTCTGATACCACTCCCGATTGTCCTCAAGAGTATCCAGGATCTCCTGGGCGTCAGGGTGAACTAGGTCTGCCCAGGTTTCCCACAGCGGGTGCACAACATAGTCAATGAACCCCACCTAGTTCCAAAAATTAAAAAAGGGGCAAAATAACTTTACTTCAACAATGGAAAAAAAATTAAAGAACAGTGAAACCAAACATTTAAAACGTGAACATTCATTTAAAATATTACAACTAGGTTCTTCAAGTCTTTCAACAAAAATATGAAGCACATGGATCAGAATTCTACGAAATTATGAAATGCAATCTTTGAGAAATAAAATGCAAAATTTTATGACACATAAATAGAAAATCAATGTTTTTTTTAAATGCATGACAGGAGAATTTACCTGAGTCTTCTCTATGGAGGCATTCTGTTTATCACACATGGGACTAATCTCCATGCCTTTCTCCCGTTCTCTGTCTCCCTGCGTGAACAACTCCACCATGATGCGGTCTGTCCACTTACGGTAAAGCTCCAGAGGTTTGGTTGGGTTGCTTAAGTCAGCACAATGGACCATGTTCTGTAGAACCTGCAGAAACAACATCCCAAACTTTGCCTTCAATGACAGACTGACAACATTACACCTCTTTCAAGAAAACATTGATTACAAACACAGACTTAGATTAGATAGTTAGCAATCCTTTTAATAACCACAAACACAATTAAAGTATCAGTATCAATATTATCTCAAACCTGGATGCGGTCAGAGTAGTTGTCTAGCAGCAGCACTCCCAAATTTGTCACCTTCTTCGTCTCCACCATTGTTTTCATGTCTGCCAAGAAGTTTATGTGTTTGGACATATCTGTGGCCAGCACCTACAGAGGGCAATTAGTACAAGAAATGATTTAAAACAAACACATTTAAACTTTTTGAATCAATTTTTAAAGCATTCCCAGTGGTCTTTTGATTAAGATTATGCCATTTTTTTGAGACAGCATCAAAATATAAGTTATTGTTTTTGCAGGGCGGTCATTAGAAATTTGAATCTCATTTGTGGGTCGGACCATTGGTGCGGTGTAAGCCCGCTCCCTTCCCATCATCCTTCTGTTTACACCTTGCACCCAAACCTAACATTACCCGTGCAACGAAAATGGTATATTATAATTATATATTAGAGCTATCCAGCTGAACAGTTTTGAGCCAGATGCCAGCTCAGACAAGGAAAACAAAGACGTACATGGATCTAGTTGTTTACAAGTAGATGCACCAGAATGGAGCCCGTGGCTTGCCGTAGTAACTCGTACGTCACGGCTACACTTTTTTCAACTGCATTTTTGTGTCTGCTCCTGATTCACAACAATTTGAATAAAATTGCCAGTTTTTGGAACTAAAGAGGTGGGCGGGGTAAACTCCAGTGAACATGGCCGTGCCACATCGGGCTTCATTTTGCATCTGTTCAATTCTACAGATCATGTTAAAGATTACAAAGTCAGCATGTTTATGCACTCACCATATCTATGACCATCTTGCGGAGGGAGTCTTTCTGCTTCTTGCTGAGGTTCTCAAAAATGTCACAGTTTTCTTCCTGCAGAAGTTTGAAGCCCACAGCAAGGTGGTGGTTCTCCAGCACTGATGCGTCGTTGTACATCAGCGCCAACTCAGAACCTGCAGGAACAAACAGGAAGTTGTGTAAAATACAACTAAGCTGATTTGAGCAAAAGTCCCAGATAATCTGATTAATTCTGGAGACAATGATTAAACTAAAACTAAAACTGGATTAACAATGGAATTAGCCAACATGTACAGATTCCATAAAAACATGTACAAAAACAGAGGTTCAATATTCAAACTACTATAGAAAGATCTTGTTGCCAGTATTATTTATAAATACATTATTTATCTTTTGCAGCTATTTTATTGAAAAGTAGTTTTTGATGCTTGTTTCTAGCACTTTCTGCACTGAAATTAAATAAAAAAGTAGAGACCTAAAGGGAACTTCAAAACTGAGCAAAAATTGAAATAGCTTCTGTACAAAATTAATACTTATATTAGGCAAAATCTTTATTTAAGAAAGGATAGTAAACAACCAACTAATAAATATTTCTGTAAATTTGATAGAGATTATCTATTAAGCTAATTTTGGACTGTAGTCCCTGAGAGAGAGATAGAGTGCAAACAAGGACAACAATCATTCTGCCATCAAAGGTTAGTGCATAAACTTTCAAAAAAACAGTAGTAAGTTAGTTAAAAACTGGATAACCAGAGGTTTAGTCCAAACTGATTAGTAGGTAACTCCTAAAACAACACACTTTCTTTGTATGTGAAAAGAAACTCCACTAAAGGAGAGTCTTCTGTATGCTGAGAGCAGAAACCCAGGGGAACATACTGGTGTTGATGAGGAACTGGTTTGTGACTCCTGGATGGTCGACATCATGAATGGCGCTGGCAAACAGAGCAGCCATGATCTCCAAGTCTGTGAACACAGCCTAGGATGAAGAAAGATGAGCAATCAGGGTCATTCAAGATAAAAAAGCAGATGTTAAATGACACCTACCTGGAAATGGTTTGTCTCAAGTTCACAATCTGCACTTAATGAGATTTTGTTACTCAGCTCACCTCCAAAGCAGGTGTGGACAAGAGGACATGGGTGGACTGCACCACGTCAGCTGCATGGATGTTGTTGTGATAGGCTACGTCTGCATGGTAATGGTCCTCTAATGTCATCATGAAGGTGATAAAGGTGTCAGCTTGAATCTTAAAGGTTTTCAGAAGATCTCGCTCCTACAAGAAATGAGAAGTCAAAACAAAACGCATGAATAAAAAAATTATAACATACAAGTGAAATGTGTAGAAGAAATGGATTGAAAAATAAGAAAACCACAGAACAAATAAGAAAGTGATGCCTAAAACTATTAGGTTACTTTTAAGATTATTACAAAGCAAACCTTTTAAATAATACATCTTTTTAGACTGATTAGGTAGTAGAAGAGGGATGGACCCTCTTACCTGGAAGATGGAGTACATGATCACTGTCAGAGGGCGGTTTCCTGAATATTCTGCAATCTTAAAAATGTCCATTCCCCACCGATCAATATCCTCAATTTCCTGGGAAAATATCAACACTACAAGTGAGACAACAGTGCTTTTTATGTGATTCTTTCAGTGCACATACATGTGCATTCCTACTTTGGCCAGCAGGCTCTCATGTGGTGTGTTGACTCCGAAGCGAGAGATGCTTGCAGGTGGTAAACTCGGGCTTTGCGTTGCCTTTTTCACGCCGCTGATCTGTGACATCGGCCTCTTCTTCTTCTCCTTCTCTTTAAGAGGTGGAGACAGAATCTCCACGTCATGTTGCTTCTCTGGAAAACAAACACAAAGATATGTCAAATTGAGGCCATCAGTCCATCTGTTCATCTTTTTGTACGCCTGCTTCCTCCTGTTCAGGTCAGTCGGAGCCTCTGCTAGTTGTTTTTCATAGAGAGGCAGAGCTAGCTTCTCCCAAATGGAATGATTTTTAAGTACTTTCATCAAATGTCATGCATTTAGACTTTCAGGTTTTTCATTCTTATTTTTTAGTGAAAGTGTCAAAAAATTACTAAATTTACAAGCTGAAGTAAAAAACTAACACAACCACTGGGTCCAGGTCTTTTATACTTTTATACTTATTGACAAAAACCCAACGGGAACCGCAAAGTCCCATTTTAACATTTAGAAAAAACACTTTTTTCATGTTTTTGTGGCTTTTAATCCATTCATTTCTTAAATACACTTTATAAATATTTTCTACAGTTGAATTATAATGGTTTTATAATGGTTTAACTTTTTGCTTTTGACACCAGTAGTTACAAGTTTCTTTCAAAATAAAATACACCCTGTGTTCAATAAGGTCCTTCTGCTGCAGCAGATTTATGTGAATAAAATATGCAAGAGAACCAAGTCAAACATGGTGTTTTCTGTCATTATGATTTTGGTGCTTCTTTGTCCAGTTTCATCTTCTGCTATTGATTATAAAAACGACTACATTGCTGTAGAATCCAACTTTTTATTTCTGTACATGTAACTGCAATAAGATACTGTAATAATTTTGTAGACATAATCTATTATTATAATGCAGCTACATTTTGAGGAATTTTGGACAGCAGGGGGAGGGGAGTTGTTTGTAATTGTGTTGAAATTATGTTAAAAATTGAATAAACATTTTTAAACAGATAATCTTAATACTTACTTACTCTACTCTCACAGAAGAAAAACTCCTTGCTACCATAATTTTTGTTCAGCTATTTGACATTTGACAAAACAATTCACTGAGAACAGATTAACCAAAACCTATTTTTTATTCAAATTGTCCACATTTTCTTCAAAGCCAAAGAGCCACCATGGAGAAATGAAAGAGCCGCATGTTTGGAGTCTCAGGTTGCAGAACCCTGCCATAGAAACTTAAGAAAGAGACGAATTTTCTCTAAATTAGGTAAAAATGTCCCTTAATTATTAACTCAACAATGAAGGCTGCAACGATTTTGCCCCCCCAAAGATAGACAAAACTTGAAACTTTTCATTGTGGAAGTTAGCAGCTTTTTTCTGTTGTCCTGTGGGAGTTGTCCATCCAGCAGTAAAAAACATGCATGGGTAAGATCATTTTAATCCCTCTGTCTATGTATTTAAAATTTTGATATATCTGGATGGTTAAAAAATAAAACAAGGATATATTTTTACCCACGAGGGACAAAGGCAAAACACAGTTTTCAACAATAAAATGAGAGCTCAGCATAATTTGTCAACACCCAAGAGCTGTTATAGCAGACGTGTTAAAATGACTCCAGCATTTCACTACATATTAGGAGAAAAACGATCCCATTGTCTTCCCAAACAGACTGCTTCACTTCCCGTCCCTCTAACACCCTCCAGCCATGATTTTCAGCAGCTTCACATCCACATCTCAGCCTTCATGCGAGCACTGTAAAAATGCACAGCGACCTGGATGGCAGCTCCACACGAGGCTCTGTCTAGCCTCTCTCACCTCTCTCACAGTGCCTCCTCTTCCTCACACCCAGAGCCATGGTGTTCATTTCCAAACGCAACCAGGCTTGAGGCAGTCATCTCAAAACAGCCCTCCACTGACAGCTCCATCTTTGTTTGGCTGGACCATCCTGCCAGAGGGGCTGCCGAAGACTTAGCCCGCTATTGATGCAACACGCCGTCGAATAATATTGCACCCTGTTGCTACGACAACGCCACACAATGTGTCCGGGAATGCTGTCTGTTGCCGCACCTCCTTCGATTTTAGAGGACAAATCCTCACCTTCTCCATTTGTCTTTTTCACTGTCAATCCTCTGCTCAATCCTTTCTTCTTATTTTTTTAGTTATTAAAAAAGAATTGATCCCTTTAAAAAAATCCTCTCCTAAACTGTTTCCTCCTCAAAGCCTCCCTCTCTCCTCAAAACATCTCGCTCATTGAATAAGAACAGGGTTTTATGTTTTTTCTCTCCTAGTTTTGATGTTACTAAGTTTTTTTTAAAGACCCACAATGATGGAAGACATATTTATGTATGTATGTATGTATGTACATATATATACATACATACACACACATGTATGCATATAAATACATACATACATACATACATACATACATACATACATACATACATACATACATACATACATACATACATACATACATACATACATACATACATACATACATACATACATACATACATACATACATACATACATACATACATACATACATACATACATACATACATACGTACGTACGTACGTACGTACGTACGTACGTACGTATGTATGTATATATATATATATATATATATATGTATATACATACGTATATATATATACATACGTATGTATGTATATACATTCATACATATATACACAGATGTGTGTGAGAAAATATGGCTTAAAGAAGCATTTCTGATTTGGGCTAAAACGTCATAATCCTAATTCAAAGACGACTGGCAACATTTTACAGTAGATCAAAAGATGATCGGAGCGGAACTTTCATTTTCTTTTTATACTTTCTGCCTTTTGCTTTAGCCTTAATAGGAAAACCAAAAAAATTAAAGTTTTTTTTTTTTTAACCATCAGATGAAACTCATATTCTGCACTTCTCTTGCTTGATGCATGAAGGTACCGGTAGTCACAATTTGGGTCAGGATAGAAGAAAAAAAATTACACAGCTGACAGCACAAACAACAACAAGCACAAGTACTGCAGGTATGCAAATCAGTTTCTTCAAGAACCAAACAGTTCATTCTGTCAAGCATCCTAACGCTTGTTAGAATTGGTATAAATGGCAAAAAAAAAGACACTTTTACACGTTTAAATCTATAAAATGTGTGATCAGCATATAAGTAACCCTCTATCCATCCATCTCCAGAATAGATTGAATCCCTTTCGGCGTCACATGACTCTTAAGCCAGCCCAGCTACTGTGGGTAAAGGCGAGGAACACCATGAATAGGTCTCCCGTCTGTTGCAGGGCTACACACTCATACACTCACACTCAACCACATGTAGGGGCAGCTCACAGATACCAAATTATTGAAGCAAGTTTTTGGACTGTGCGAGTAAGCCGGAGTACCCAGAGAAAACCCACACATGCATGATGGAAACATGCTGAGATTTGAACAAAACCTTCTCACTGTGAGGCACCTCGCCCCTGTCCAGCCTATTTCAGTAACCGGTTTTGGCACAATAAAAATATCGGAAGCATTTATTCTCATGGGTTTTGTTACACAAAACTAAGTTTTAACAGCTTGAAGTGTGCATGTATTACTTTAGGCGAACCTTTCCTTTTAGACAAAGTGTTAAACTCACCGAGGAAGGTGTTGGCGATGAACTCTGACACCTGATTCCCTGAGCGGCTCGTCTCTGACAGTTGCGTCAGCTCGCGGTTCAGCATCCTCTTAAACTGTAGCCGCACAAGAAAACAAGAAGAAGCTGTCAGTTCAAGGAGTCTGTAGTTCCAGCAGAAAGGACAAGGTTGCATTTCTGAGCAGCTGCTTCAAAAAAGAGCCCACAAGTTACTAAAGATGCACCGTATATTTATGAAACTAACAGTAAAATGAGCGTGCAAATGCAGCAGATGAAAAAAAAAACTCATAGATGGATGGAAGCGCAAGTGAGGGTTAAATAAAGAGCACCCCTTTTTTTTACTGAAGTGCCAACTGTTTGAAAATTAATCGTGGAGAAAAAATTAATAATTGCCGTTTGTGCTCGGCCAGAATTCTTTGACACCAAGTCTTTCATATATCATAATAGAGCTGTGAAAGAAAAAGCCTGGAACAAGATTCGCAGGATTTGCACCGTTTCGCCATTTCACACCAAGCCTCCCTCATCTGTAGGTGGCAGACATGCACTACTAAACAGTAGAAAAAGAAAAAGAAGAGGAAGCCCCTCCTTGGTTGTCCATTGAGAAACTTATGGGCGCATTCAAGAACACACAGTTGAATGCGGGTCACATGCCCGGTGTGTTCATAGCTTGAGGAGTAACTTCTCAAGTCTGCATATGCATACATCAATATGAATGTAAAAACAATTGAAGAGTTAGACTTTGATGCAATACGACTATTAGTTTCAGGTTGTAGACGAACAAAAATAGGAAACTTGTATGAAAAAGTACATCAAAAACACGCTTCTTGCTATGAGGAGGCAACTCATGGTGTCAGGACTACACTGCAGTGTCAAACACGAGCTAAAATAGCAATATGGTAATACAAAGTGATTAAAAATACTTTACAAATGTATTTAAAAAAAATCCTGAAATAACCGATTAAGTGCATTCATTGTTTACATCTGAAAGAGTCCCAGTCTGTGAGGCATTAAACAACAGCATGAGGACCTGGAGCACTGCAGCACTCACTGGCTCAGGCTCACATTTATTTCTGTCAGAGCAGATGACAGTCTACAGTTTCACCTTCAACAAGAACACCACCTGGAAAATCTATACCACCAGATAAAGCTGGTTCCATTCAAAAGGCATTAAAACTTGGATAAAACAAACTGTGCGTCTAAAAGTTCAGGAACGCAAACCCACTCGGATTCTGTGAGGATTTTATCCACAGTGGTAGTTTCCACTCGGCTTATGTAACAGCCTCAGCACGTGGGGGCTGAGAGGGGAGGAGGAGGCATATCTGTGAGAGAGTAATGCTGCAGTTGTTACACGACTACTATGTGACACACATGTGGGTCCATCCAAACATCATGCACCACTACAACCAAAACATGGCTCTGTTCACGCTCTGGTTTGTTTCGGCTGTCACTGAATTTCACTGTCCCCGAGTCTGTCAACACAAACTGCTGTGTGATGTTTCCTATTTATTTATCTTTTGTTTATTCCAACCTAACTGTAGCACACAACGTAGTACGGCTCAGTTTGTTTGTAGATCCAGCTCTAACAGATGGGCTCACTCAGCCCCCTGCAAAGCCTGCACTGCCAATCAATAGAGATGCTGTAAACAAGGAAAGCCAGCAACACCCCCCCATCACTCACCTGTCTGAGTCTCCAGCAGAGAGGAACCCAGAAAGCCAGCTGAAGCATGTCAGCCCACACATGCTGGTGCTAGATCAGCTGAAATCCCAAAATGTTCACTTATTGATCTGCTGCAAACTGTCTTCAAACTCCTGCCCAGTGAGCAGCAGGGACTGTCTGAATGTCAAGAGAGGTCCATAAGAAAAGGAAAGTTCCCACGGTACCAGGAGTCTTGGAGATGAAGGGGGAGGATGTGTGTGGGGGGGTCCAGGGGTGGGGAGGTGAAGGATGAAGAAGTGCTGTAACATCACGAGAGAACGCTTTGGGACTGCAGTCTCTTGTCCAGCTAATGTTACACAGTGTCAGTAAGAAACATAAAAAAGGAAGAAGGGAGAGGCTGCAAAGACCCCCCCCCCCTCCCTCCTCCTCCCTACTGGCCTTCAGCCCGCCTCTCCAGCAACACAACCCCTCCCCTAACTGACCAATCACACTTGTATAGCTTCAAGGTCTAGAGGGATGCGAGGAATCTGATTGGCTGATTATGGGATGGAGGAGCCAAGGAGAGTGATGCTGTTTAACTGTTTCAGCTGAGGGAGGAACCAGCCATCACTGCTGTCTCTGCTGACACTGCTCACCGTCTTCCCTCTCACATAGGAAGTTTGATTGTCATAGAGACCTCTTTCACTGTGCAACGCTTAGTTTCCTAAAGCACGTCAAATAAATACAGAACCTCAGGAGCTGATGTGCCGTTAGAGAGACTTTAAGTTCCTAAAGTGAGTTCAAGGCTGACTCTGCTGTTTGTTTACCTTATTGGACGCCATATCGCTCACTGAGTGTCTCGTCTGCAGCGTCTCAAGCTGATCCAGACACCAGTCCAGCTCCTCCAGCGTCTCCATCGCTAGCTTCTGATAGGGCTCCTCTGAAAGGTCACACAAGCACACGCTGCAAGTCCGGAGGAGGTAAAGTGATCCCCGTCTGATATCCTGTTACCAACTATTATTGACTAAAGAATTTGATTCTGTGGTCAAAACTGCACATCAACTTAATCTGTTGAAATCAGTGTTTGTGTTTCTGTGCCGAACAGGCTTTATTTTGAGTTGCTACCACTCACCTGCGAGACATGGTTTACATATGGGTGGCTGGGTGCTGCCTGGTGGCCATCTGGAACACAAATGCAGATTGTTTTTTTTTTTTTTAATGAAACAAAGACAATAAGCGATTAGTCATTCAGTCTGCTGTCTAGTTCTTACTTGTTTCCCAAGCGATCTTGGAGATGTGTCAGAACAGCAAAGTTACTTCTCACTGTTCGTAAGCTGGCAAGAACCTGGAGATGGGGGGAAGAGGAAGTTTTATGAAAAGGCAAAAGTCAGGCGCGCCTGAATGAGTAACAGGACATGAAAATGAAATATAAAAAGTGTTTTTTTAAAATGTTTTACTTGTTTTTTCTTTACTGTCAGATAAGTTTATTTTGTTCTTTTATGTTTAAAATTACATTGTTTGTTTTAAAAAACGTGTTAAACATATTAAATAAAACAAAATAAAAAGTTAGCAATGGGATTGTGTTGTTCATCCATAAAAAAGGACATTTTTTCTAATATGTCAATTTCAATTATAATCAAATTTTAAACATTTGGAATGTAGATTTTGAAATAGGAATAGGATAAAAAAGCTCAACAGTAATACAAAAAAAAAACTATTTTCATGGTATGGTTATGTAAATTTAGGAAAAAATGCTCAGAATTTGTTTGGAAATTTTTTATGGGCACAGACTGTGCTAATGAGCAAATGACCAAGCATTTGTAGACAGACTCAGAACAAGATGTGAAGTACAAAGAAAATATATGTGGGTGTATTCTGTGAAAATTGAGCCGTCTTTTATTTCTCAAATGGATGAGTAAAATTCATCGAGGAGCCGCGAATGCCGTCTGAAAGGACTCGCCACTACAAATCAGCACTTTCCATCAATGTTGAAGGAAGACCTTATTTTGCCTTTTGGAATTTATAAGGCTATGAATAAACAAAAAATCTATTAAAGCATGATTTTGCTTATATTATTTGCTTTTCTCTGTTGGAAAATGTGTTGTGTTCAAGTGGGACTGACTTGTGCAAACGGAGTTACTATCATGTCTTCTCCATGCCTGAAAGGAAAAATAAAAAAGATTGAAAAAGTTAGGTTAGAGGGCAGATAACAGTAAGAAAATGCAGAAGGCTTCAAAAAGAAGTCATGACAACAAACTGGGTTATTGGGGGAAAAGCTGCAACTGGATGAGACCATGTGTGGGAGGAACAAAAACAGCACACTTCAACCTATAGGTTCACTCCAAAGGCAAAAGCGTTCAGGCTTTTTATTGAGAGATTGGGAAAGATGTGGTGAAAAGGATCACAGTTTTGCTTCTGTGATAAATAAAATACATATTTTTACATGTAGAAGTACATATGTGAGCCGCATTAATTATACTCTGGAGACTTTAGTGTCACATCATTCAGCTCAGACACCTTCCAGCTTCAGGGAAAAATCATGCTGCCAGCAAAAAGAACTCAGTCTAACATCCAGCAAACATTGTGATGCAGTCTGAGGCTCTTTATTAATTTCATCATCTGAAAATTTAGGATCAATATGGGGTCTGGAGTGATTCTTGGCTGCCATCAAGGGAAAGGTCAAGTTTTGAGTGAATATTTTCTGCTTTAGTGATTGTTTTTAAATTGGAGAATAGTAGCTCATCCTATCAAATGCTTGCTGGAACCTTTGAAAGTTGGACTTTCAGGTGATACTCTCCAGGTGGGATCAGAACAAGGTGGCATGTTAGAAGAAGGGTGTGGGAGGTGGGAAAGATAGAAAAAAAAAACAATCACATCAATCTTTGCATGTTGTCTCACCGAGGTAGCCAACTGACTTCCCAATTCTTCAATCCCTCCTCCCTTCAAAAGAAAGGAGCAACAGCTATTGGTTTTTGATGCCGAATTTATTAACAAAGAGACCAAGCAGGCTGCACCATGTAAAAAAAATGAAAAGGAAAAAACAGCCTTCCACTGTGCTGCCAGAGTCCCTATAAAGCAACAAACAGCAACAACAAAAGTATGTCAGGACCTTGGAATGAATTTAAGTTGTTTTTGATTAAAGAGAATTAACGGTTGTCTTGAACAGGGGTCTGCAACATTCAGAACTTAAAGAGCTATTAGGCTAAACCTTGCCACAAATAAAACATGAGAAGAAAATAGCCTTATTTTCTACATATGAACTAGTTCATAACTTTGACAGAGAGTTACGTGACTTCCTTTCAAAATAAAAGACACCTTGTGCCACATAACTTCATTTCAGTGCAATGAATGTAGCAGTAGGTATTGATTTGTATTGTCTACATTTATTTATTTTTTTAATTCACAATTCTTTCGCCATTGTTGGTGTATCTGAGTCAAAATTTTCCTAAACCTGACAAACTACATTAAATCAGAGCCTTTATTTTATGGATCTTATGGCAGACTTAAAATCTTTTCAAAAATAAAAAATCCTCTTTTTAATCCAGCGTTCATTGTGTATAAATTCTGGTTGTTCTTACTGACCTCAATTTTATTTTTTTGTGATATACAGCACTCAAATATTGTTGAAGTAGGTATTTGGTCAATTAAATTAAATTAAAATACCACTAGAGGGATTTGTTAAAGCATCACAGTCACCGTAGTCAAGAGCCACAGGGAGTAATTTGTACTGAGCTTCAACTGATTGTAAATAAGTTGACTAAAGTTTAACTTATCTGACCACCATGTTTCGCTTAATTCGCCTTTTAGTTCTAAAAATATTTTATTTTTCAAAATTAATAACATTTTTTTTTTTAACCAGAGAGCCACAATGAAGGAAAAAAAGAGCCACATGTGGCCCTCGGGTGGCAGACCCCCGCTCTAGAACCTCTGTTAACAGAACAGCTAATGTGAGGCTGTATGTAAAGGTCACTATGGTACACCTATATTAAAAAAAAACAACAACATTTTAAATCCATGTATTTAACAAAAAACAGATTCTTTGAATTTCAAGCTTGACAAATAATGCTTTAAAATGCAGCATCACTCCAAATTACCTTTTAAAAGGAGTGATGTTGCACACATTAATGCCTTATAAGTTGACAATAAGTTGATATCAGAGACTTGAATGGAATTCTTAGAAGGAACAACATCCCTTTCATTTTTGTCATTACTGAAGAAAAAAACAACATTTGTCCCACAAATGTAAACTCTTCAGTGCTTCAGTGTAACCAACAGTGAAGGTGGGTTGGTTGCTGTGCTCTGACACACACAGTGGGCTGTAATACTCACAGGTCGCTGGCTGTGGAAGAGTTGCGGGACATGGCTTTGGGCGACAGGTCGAAGTCTGAGTCAGAGCGGTAAAGGAAAGACTCGCGGCGCTGACTGTGGGGGAAGTTTCCCTGAAGAACCAGACCAGAGCCCGGGCTAGTCTGAGAGTCCAGTGGACTGCGTCCCACCGACAGGCCATTCTCCACATCAAAGCTGCAGAAAAAGAGACCACAGCTTAAAACACTCAACTTTCTAGTCATTTCTCTTATTAAAATATAAATTACTTTAGGATTTTTCAATTTTTGCTCCTTTTTTTATTTATTTATTTACACAACATACATATACATATACACACATACATACAAACAAAAGTAAAGTTCCACAAATATTTTAGGGCTTTCCTAACAAAGTTAAATTAGTATTTTACAAAACAAATCTAAAACAGACAAGAAATGTTTTTAAGCTGCCATGAAAATCATCTGTTAAGGCAGCAGAATAAGAACATTTAAATTGGGCATAGTGAAGGTTTTTTTCTTTCACTTCCCTCTTTAACCCATCAGTAGTACATTTAATAAATGCCAGGATTTGTTTGGCAGCATATTCTTTTTTTTTTTGTTGGACAAAAAATCTGTCATCTTCTCAGTTATTGTTTCTGCGCCAGAAAAAGAAAATAAAAAAAGTATAAGTTTGACAGAAACGACACGAGTGTCTCCGTACTCTCGATCCCTAAACAACCCCAGAGTCAGGACTATATGACTGCAGAACCGGTGACCCGCAGTGGTTACTGGCTTTTCACAAGTGATCAAACACTTACGCACTTCTTTCCCTTTACTATCTCTATTTGACGTCAACACAGAGAGTGTTGCATCAGCATTGCTAGCATCCATAACTCCAGCGCCACTTTTGCAATTTCCCTGAAACACATGTCACATTGTAGCCCAACTCTGAACCATTTAATGCATAAACATTTCAACTCGTGTTTTCAAAGCTGGATCCAATGTTACAACAAAAGCATCTAGTCTCTTAACCTACTGATGCCTGAATTGAATTCCAGCCATGAAAAAAAGGTTTTTGCTTTCAAGTAGATGCTAAAATTCAGGTACTTTTGGAGCCACAGTGGTTTGATGCATAATTGCATCAATAGGTAACAAGCAATTAACATTCAGTCTAGATAAAGTCACCCTGTGTGCACCGAATTAAAATATTTGCAGGAGTTGCATTTTCTTTTTCAACAATGAGTTTGCACACAGATTGTGGTTCGTAAACAAATCCTGATGCTAACACAAGTCAGGAGGAGTTTGCTGAATATAGGTTTGACTAAAGACACGACCAGATTTAGGATGATCTGCATCATGTTGCTCAGTTTGAGCCTTAGTTAAGGATGCACACCGTTATTGATCGGAGTAAATAAATATGTTGTTTCAATCACCTAATTTTATTGTGCAAAAGAACCAAAAACAGCTTCTAGTCATACTTAGTTTAAATATGTTATCATAATAAGTAACAAAGATTTTATCTGTAATCTACATTGCTACCTCAGCAATAATATAAATATATTTTTAAAACTTTTTATTGTCATATTTTCTATTCTGACTTCCTCTGTTTATCCCCAATTTACAGATCATATCAATAGAAAACAGAGCACCGAGGTTGCCTCTCCAGTCTATTTTTAGCTCTCCCTCCAGGGCTCCACCAATAATAGTGCCGGATAAATGGAAGATGGCTATTATACAACTGATGCTGAATGAAGCAGAACCAGTGCACAGAAGGACGAATGGATCTGGCACAGTGATGTGTTCGGCTCCTGACACCTGATTGGTGCAGAATTATGGGGTGGGTAGGGGGTTGCTGCTAGAGCAGGTTTTACCTCAGAGGTGACACCCCCTGCACCAGCACACTTCACTCAACCTCACTGCACACCCTCCCCCAGCCCCGGCTCAGAGTAGCTGGATGTGACGCGGCTCCATCAGAGGACCCCGGTGACGTTGGGAGCTATAAATAGATCTGGCTGACAGGAAAGGGGGGAACCGGCCCACTTGTGACAGTGCTGACGTAGATGCCCTCCCCTCCCCACTGCTCACACATCCACCTTTTGATGGAGGACGTTGAAATCCTCTTTAAATATTCATTTTTGCATTGAAAAAAATCTATTTTTGAGTTTCAGTAGGCTCCTTTTACTTTGAACAGTATTCATGAATTTCTCATTTAATCAGCATGTCATGGACATCTCCTTTCTGCAGGGTGCATAGTCCAGGCTCTCCTGATGGGGCTAAGTTTGTTCTTATTCCTACAGACTTGTTCAACCTTATAATAAATCTCACTCACCCTTTGAAGCCTACTGATGCAAATATGCATCAAACCCCCATTTGACTTTAGTATCTTCATGTAAGCAAAAACATGAGTATTTTTTTAAAAAAATTTCATAGATGAAAATAAATTCATGCTTAAAACATCTTCTCTGAAACATAACTGTGGCACAGATGAGCCACCCCATCACCAATACAAGTATATGCACGCATAAAAGGTTATTAACAGAGAGCGAAAAGGCAGATGTCAATATATGCACTTTATAATTGAAGACCAAACATTGATTTAACTAAGAAGAGCATTGGATTTCCAAAAAATATGTAGATACTTGTTTCTGAGGGTTTCATAAACTGCAAAGCATGTTCAGGCAAATAAGGTTTTAAAATGTCTAATTACGAATGAGAGAAGCTGAGTTCCTAAATGATCACCTGATAGCGTATATTTAAAGAAAAATAAGAGTCCAATTTTATGATAGTTTTAACAGTTTAAAAAAAATGATCTTTTAACAATCAACCTCCTAACTGTGATCACATCCATTTGCACAACCAATGGGAAAATAAATTGAGGTATAACAGCATTTCACTGCATATTAAGTACTGGCATTTAGAGGAGAGGAAACCCTTGGGAATGGTGACTGGAACTCTTGAAAAAACACTCAAAAAACCCAAAAACTTTTGAAAGTCACAATTTACCGTGGCATAGATGACCACACAGCCAGGTCGTTTTAGTAGGGCTAAGGCAAAAAGGCTTCTAATGGGGTGAGAGTGCAGACTAGTGGCAAATATAGGGTATAACAGTAAAGTAACTAATTTTTAAAGTATCTAGAAATTCTATACTTGTTGAGCATAAATTGCAGATGGAAGTTTAATGTAAAAAATAAGCAAAAATAACTTTTAATAATAGCAACCTAAATGTAAATTCTTATGTGTTATAATATATGGCATAGACTTAAAATAGCAGTGAAGATTCAAAAAGGTTATTAAAAAAATATATTCACATTTTTAATGAAGTATAATAAGTATTATTACTTACTGCAGTGATTCAAAAAGTGTACATATTTTTTTTACACGTTGGGATGAAATATCATACTATAACAGAACTGCATGTGATCAGAGCAGAAACAAGTTTGTAATGTTTTTAACAAGCACTACAATACTTATATTATTTGTAATTGAAACGGACAAACTGAGAGGGCGGGCAGCTGCTTTGCTTTAAACATACATAATGGTATGACCTTGGCCTCTCTCCTTCATTGTTCTCAATGACGTACATCACCCCGCTCGCTCCCCTTTCTCTCTGACTGTTTTAAAACGTACACACAAACATATCCCTTTACACCCACATCCTCGCCTCTGCGTTTGTTCTCAGGATGTTTACACCAAAAGGAGGAACCATTTTTGAAAAAAAAAAAGAAAAATGATCTATATGTGCACCAACCTACCTACCTGCCAACTGTCTGTCTGTCTGTCTGTCTGTCTGTCTGTCTGTCTGTCTGTCTGTCTGTCTGTCTGTCTATCTACAACTTTTTCCTGCTTTATTATCTCTGCTGTGAACATAAGTTACTTTATTCCAATTTTTAATTTTTAAAACACAGATTTCATTTATAAAATAAAGTCATTTATGTCCACATCTTGGAGGGATTTTCATGAAGCTGTTGGTCATTTCCGCTCCCTGTCTCTGGATGAGTATTTGTGACAGTTCATGGGAAATTTAAGCAACTTTTGTCTTAGTATGAGAGTGGCCCAAGAAACCATCAAGGCCAGATGTTATTTGATGGGCCGATGACAGCGACACCAGATCAGAGGTCAAAACGCAGACGCACACCCACACAAGCTCCCTCCTGTTTTCTTTCCTCGTAGCGTGGGAATTGGCTGAGGCCACTGAAACATCACACCAGTTATACAAGGAGGCAAGGGGTGAAGTGGGAAACACCACAGGAGGCGCTTTATGATGTTTGTGTGTGTGGACGGGTCAGGGGGGCAACTTCAGGATAAAGCTTTCACATAAAAAGACCAGAAACTTAAGAAGAAATGATTGGAAGTTCAGACTAAAGTCCAAGATTTCTGACTAATTAAGTTTGTAATCAGGTCAAGTCTCATCAAGTCCTAAAAGCGTAAGAGTTGGAAAGCATGGCGCCACAAAGAAAAACTAAAAAACATTAAAAAAAAAACTAAAGGTCTGTATCAGCAGAGTTCATGAAGTAAAGAACGTTTGTTTACTTTTAACCAACAGCTATAGTGCATTTGGTCTCAAAGAGCCACTTCTTCCCTGCATTGCTGCTAAACAGAGCTTTCCTTTCACTGTCAGTGTGTGTGCTCAGAATCATACGCTCAGTGTGTGCGAATGTCATCCCGACTGCACTCACAAAAGAGGAAGCTGCCCAGAGGGGGTGGGAGAAAAACAAGCAGGAAGGTCGTTTTGCGTAGACCTAAACACGTGAATTGTATAGAAAGACGTCAAAGTTCAAACTGTTTCTCTACATACCTGAAGCTTGGTCGTCTACAAGTCTATGGAGTCCTATACTGTTCATAATTAAATAAATAAATATTTAATTAAATAAATAAATATGACGTCATGCAAATACACAATAAACCAATAAATCTCTCATACATATATAAAAAGATCATGAAATTGTGAAAAACCTGCACACAGATTTTAAATTAGCCATTATATTATTCAATATATTTCATTTTGGCTTTAAAAACCTGTTCATTATTTTAAAACATCATTTTAAAATATTTATTTTTAATCATGTGGAATATTATTATAATTCTGTCTTTTTTCAGAAGCTCGTATTTCAAAATCAATATTTCCAAAGTAGCTTTGTTTTTATTTCATGTTGCTGTTTTTCACAATGGCTTATTTATTTCATGAAGAGCTTTTTCAGGAGAATAGGTTTGTCTGTCAATCAGTGATAGTGGGCGGGATCTAAACGCTCATTGGCTCATCCATGGAAATCGACTCATATTCCTGGATACCCGCTCAGCGGTGTGCCAGTCCGAGAGATGATATATTTCAGCGATATCTGCGCGGCTTTGCTGACATTAGAGATCAAATAGAGACAAACATTTGTCTGCTGCAGAAGATGCAAACATGAACGACTCTGTTTTTGTAGTTTGAGGGTTTGTGTGGACCAAACCACAGAGGAGCTCCGGTCGTCCACGTCTCGAAGTCCCCGGTTGAAACACTCCTCATTCTTACGCCATTGAGACAAAGATTATAATCAGGTCCTCTGATTTTATTTTTCCCTCTCAGGGAAAATGTTGAACCTTTCCTGCGATGACGTTTCTGACATCTTAACACTCTCCATGTGCATTGTGCATCCATGCAATGTTACTGAGATAAGCACAAGCAACCGCTCCATGTGGCTATCAGGCTAAAAACATTAGCTGGTAGCCCCTCCCACACGCGGCATGGTGCATTCATGGAAACTCCAGTTCATAGAAGCTTAGTGGAACTCCAACAGCCACTCAGCCTAACTTAGGCCACTACTAGATGTTCATGAGAAGATGAAAATTGCTGAACCGACCACAAAATCACCCGAATTATGCACACTCGCCCAAAGCCACTTTTATCCGCAAATTTAGAACCAAAACTGCCCAATTTATGGTAACACTGTGGATGTGTTGAGGTGCATACTCCTTCTAGTGTTGAGGAGTGTGCATTGCGCCATCACGTTTGCTGAAGCATCTTCGATCGATGTAGTCAGTGTGCTGCTGCTCATGTCTGAGTAAAGGAGTAGCCAATCACAAAAGTGTCTCCGCCTTGTCTAGTTTGATTGACAGACAGACCCATTCTCCTGAAAAAGCTCTTCATGAAATAAATAAGCCATTGTGAAAAACAGCAACATGAAATAAAAACAAAGCTACTTTGGAAAATATTGATTTTGAAATCCAAGGTTCTGAAAAAAGACAGAATTATAATAATATTCAACATGATTAAAAATGAATATTTTAAAATTCTGTTTTAAAATAATGAACAGGTTTTTAAAGCAAAATGAAATATATTGAATAATACAGTGGCTAATTTAAAATCAGTGTGCAGGTTTTTCACCATTTCATGATCTTTTTATATATTTATGAGATTTTTTGGTTGATTGTGTATTTGCATGAGGTCATATTTATTTATTTAATTAAATATTTATTTATTTAATTATGAACAGTATAGGACTCCATACAAGTCTGGTTTACCTTTGAATAACTGTATTTTAACAATTCCAAATCAAAAATGTCACTTTTTCTTTTGGAATTGTAAAAAATACAGTTATTAGCATAAGACATTCTTCTTCACAATGACTCCTTGCTTAATTGAAAAACCTTTAATGTGGTTCATGTCAATAAATTAAACAAACCAAAAAGAAATCTGATGCAATAAACTAAACATCAATTTAAATAAACGGAAGTAGCAATTCTTTAAACTTATATTTGGGCATAATTCTATAGACTCAAATTAAACTTTTGTGACTTCAGAGCTATTTAAATAAGAAAATGATCCCATTGAGGAAACTAAAAATAAAAACATTTAATTTGTTATGTTTCCAAGCCTTTTATAATGACTGGAAAAAGCGTATAAAATTGAAAATGAATATTGTGATAAGTTGATTTTATTTTAAAAGTCTTAAACAAGCTGTTGATTATAAAAATATATATTTTTGTAACATTTTAGGCATCTAAAATGCACCAAACAAGCAACTTAAGGTGCAGAATGCCGCTCACATTATAAATACACAATTTATTAAAAAATGTAAACAAATAATACAGAAATGTCATGTAAATGTCTTAACAACAGTGTATGGTAATGTGCATTTAATGAAATATATTCATTTAAAATATGAAAATCATAATAACCTGCAACCCAATCCTTATATAAAAGTTGATGACCCCTTAATCAATCAGCAAACATCAGACCAAAATAAAGGAACACAATACTTTTGTGTATCAAATTCATGCACACTTATGACACAAAGAGAGTCATTCAGGAGAAACATCAAGAGCAGAAAGGATGCAACCTCCACCGTAGTGACTGTGAAGTTTCATTAAAAAGGCTAGTTATTCCACTGCTGTCTGCTAATGAAATCCTGAAAACTGTGAAGCAGAATTCCACAAAGTCAAGGCTGAACAATTTTCATGAGAGAACATGGTGCCTAAAACATGCAGACACTCTCCTGGCTCCAAAGCCGAAGTGATTCAAACTTTCACTGGCGTGATTTAAGCACTAAAACAGCTCAGTGAAATGAATTTCCAAGCTGTTATAGAGCATCAGATGTACTAATGTGAAGCATATGTCTTCTGGACTGGGAAGAGGTAATCCATTCTGCAGCGTGAGGAAACACGAATATATGTTTTCTGAAGGTGACCTGCCCCGTTGCAAGTCTTATATTTAATGTAGAAGAGACTCTGGTGTGGAGCTGAAAGACTGGTTTGAAAAAAGGCGTTTAAAGTCCCACTCCAATACATTTTAATCTATTTTAAAAATTGTTGCCAGTGGTCTTTTAACTATAATTATGCTTTTTTTTTTAGCACAAATCAAAAAGCTCATTATAAATTTGTCTCTGAGCTGTGTGAGTGTGTGCGTGTTTGTGTGGGGGGGCTTTTGGCTGTTGACAGACAGCCTGTCCTCATTTCCCATCATTCCTTTGCTTACTTTCTCCCCTCTCGCTTACAGCCCCTCACAACCCCAACCTAGCATTACAGTTACAATAAATATGACGACAAATACTAGAGCATGCATCCGAATGGAGTGGAGTAGGGAGTTAGAGCTAAAGGTTTTTTCAAACTGCATTTCTTTGTGTCTGCTCCTGGTTCACAACAATTAGAACAAAGAAATAATCAAAAATGCAATTTTAATCTTTATTTTCTTCACACATGTGCTCAATAATAAGTAAAATGCCACCAAAAAAAGAGAAAAACATGATTTTCATTGGAGTGAATCTTTAAAGTCTTAAAGCCGCAGTTATGACAAAAAAATGGGAAACCTTTGTTCTCTGTTGTTGCTCTCTTGTGAAAGGAGGTGGGTGTTACAGAGCTCCACTGTTCTGACCTTAAACTTAATTAACAGCTTAGAGACAATGAGGCAGACATTCCTATTCTACATCAGAGTCTGATTTTATAAATGCGACACAGAATCCAGATGCTTTTACAGACACACTACAAAGTATTGAGGAAAGCCCTCCAGGAAAAGAAAAGAAGCTGTCATAGCTGCGTGGCAACAGACCGATTTCACATTCAGATCAGTAAATTTGAACGATGTGTTTCATACAGCACCAGCTTAGGGTATAAAGGATGGTTTTTCTCTCTTCCTTCTACCAGGAGGTGTGGTTTTATGTCCAAACAGAGCAAACACTGTGTCTGACATCGACACCTGATCACACAGCAGCTCATCTAAATATAGTTAAGAGGAGGAGAGACAGTTGCAGCACATTAAACCAGCTGCTGGATTTATTATTTTTCAGACACATATGACCTATAAGCAGAGGAAAACACCTCTAACTCAGTGTTTTTCAACCTTTTTTGAGCCACGGCACACTTTAACCTTGACAAATACCGAGGCACACCAGCATCCAAAAAAAAAAAAAAAGGAGAAACTCACTCTGGATTGATGTACAGCCCCTCCACAATCTCACATGCATTTTTGTGATAATTGTGGAAGAAAAAGCTGGAAGTTGCAGCTGTTTTTTCTAAAAGATGTAATAAAAGTTAAGTTAAGAGATTTTAAAACTGGTTTATGTGTGTTCGTTGTTGTTTCAAGATGTTTAAGAGGAGAGACTCATTGTGCGCTGAGACGCTGTCACTTTAACCCAATGCATCATGGGAGATGTAGTGCAAACAGCTGCCGAACGCAGACAGACTAGCGTCTCTGAGCTTCATTGTTTTGTTCAATTTTTCCACGGTCTGATACTGGATCCCGCTGAAAGCTACACGGCTAAAGACGAGCTTTAGCCGTGTAGCTAAAGCTCGTCTTTAGATACACGGCTAAAGACGAGCTTTAGCCGTGTAGCTAAAGCTCGTTAGAACTGAGCAACTTTATGAGCAGAATCGGAACAAGGAAGTGAAGACTTTAACCACTTCTGATTGGACAGACTGATGACATGTGATTAAGCCTCCAAGAATAATTGGTGGAGACAGTTAAAGGGGCGGAACTTTTCCGTAAACAGCTTTATCTGCAGCTAAACTGCTGTACCCTAATTCTTATCAAAATGTCTTTAATAGAATCAAATAAACGCAAAGAAAAAAGTATTTTATGATCTTTCATATTCCTAACTACTCAGTGTTTTATCAGGGCCTGTTTGGATGAAGAAAGAGCTGATATCCTGGAGATGGAAAATGTTTTTAGATCAGTTATTGAGGACAATTTCCCACGGCACACCTGACCATCTCCACGCTGGTTGAAAAACACTGCTCTAACTCATAAGTAAAAACATAAAAGCTCTAAAGGAAATTAAAAAAGGCAGATTTTGAATTATATCAAGTACCAATAAATATCAGACTACATTAAAATATAAAAGGTTACCTGTCAGCTCCCTGACATGAATGTGACAGGATGAACATGCAATGGCTACAATTTCGGAGCTTAAAGGTTGATTCACTCCTCAGGACGCATATTGATCTCATCTGCAGCAACAAGCTATGTCCACCCAGCCAGCAGAAATCCATAAGGTGGCTGATCAGCATTAACTTCATTAAAAACTAGTTAGAAGAGCCAACCGCAGCCACCCAGGGCCACACAGACACACACAGATACACACAGACACAAACACAAGGGCACACACAGGGAGTGTGCGATTACAGTCCCAGCAGTGGAGATCTAGATTTGGGTCCACCATCGATCTGAAAATCAAACAACCTTATATCACACTGGTACACAACTTGACAGGCTGGTTCAAAGGACCAACACACACATACGCACACACAAAGAGACAATCTTTGCCCAGCAACAAGCCATGCTGAGAATGCTCCTTTAATCAAGTTTATACAGCACTAAGTGGCGCCTCTCAGTATACAGTGACTGAGCTTGATGGTGAGGCAGGAGTGTGTCACTTCCTCCTCCAATTAGCTGAAAAGCAGCCAATCAAGCCGCTGATTGTCAGCAGGAAACAACAAGCTGGTGACAGCAGGGGGCGTCTTAATCGCTTCTTTGGGGACTTTTTCATGTCAAGACCTGATATAAATTCAACAGAAGCTACGTCATTTTAATTCATAACAAATGATAGATTTAAAAAACGCAGACAACAGTTGAGTCTTCTTTAAAGATTTTATAAGCTAGAGTGTCAACCAAATTCTGATGTCATAAAAACAGCTGTAATTGATACAGCATTACTGATTAAAGCTAAATATGATATCTGTCATTAAAACCTATTTTAAAAAAACATACAGTGATTAAATGGTAACAAAATTTTTTCATGACCTCACAGAAGGGAAAAAATGTGGTGGAGCAGAATAAAAAATATAGATGACATTCTTATTTTGAATTTTTACTAGCCTAAATCCTTAGGATTATTTTAATATTTTACATACATAAATTGTTGAACAAAGATAGAATACAAACGATCAAAGATCAGATCCAACCATTGGATCCATATGATCCAATGGTCACTTTTTTGATGAAATACCTTTTAATGATATAATTACACATTTTAAGAAATTTTTTATTACTCTAAGCACGACTAATCAAAATTCCCTCCATCAAAACCCTCAAATCCCAAAGCTTTCCTACCTGATCTCCAGCTGTGGAGGTGGAGCCCTGAGGTGTGTTTAGGTGATAAAGTTCACCTTTTGCAAACGTCTCAGCGCCAGGCCTCATGTGGACGCCTTGGTTCCTTATTCATTAAAGGTCTGTCTGCGCCTCTACTGTCTATTTCCACAAGAAACTAACAAAAAGAAGCCTCTTTGCTGATGTTGGTTTATGCCTGAGCTCCTCATCATTCTAGAGTCACAGAGATGTCGGGATGACATTCTGTGATATTCAACAGACACAGAAACAATCACTTGTCCACTGACGCAACTTGTATTTTCATCACTGCAGAGTCCATCGACCGGCTTCCAGATCCACAATTATTCCAGCCCAGTGCTCTGCTGGCTGCACTTTTGTTTTAGCGTCAAATAAAAGAATATAACATAAAGTGTCCCGCTAAACACGCAAAAAGAAGACATTGACTGAGCTTTTGGATTCAGTGGAATTTCTGATGGGACAGGTTTGTAGTAGGAATGGAGAGAAATGACTCTTGGGATTTAGAGCAGAGGCGCAGTGCGGTTCAGCTGATTGACACGCCAACTTTGGATTTGGAAATGATTTGGGAGCAAGTCCAGGAAACAGCAATTGTCACGTCAATATTTCCTGTCAGTCCTCATCCTGGATCAAAAATGCAAACTGAGAGGCGGATGATGGGCAAAATAAAACCTAGTAATAAAGAAAAATGTGGGACTGTTGATGTCTCTATAGGTGTTTGGATCAAGGATCTGCTCAGAGATAAAACTGGAAAGATGCACAAGATCAGTCATATAGCTGCTAGACGCAGTGATTGAATATAAAACTCTGAGCAAACAGTGGAAACGAACATCAGGAAATTTGACTTCAAAGGTTAGAGACCAGAAGTAAGTAGATGTCCAAACACAAGCTAAAAGGGACCATTCACAAATGCAGCCTTTTTATTTCCAGCTCAATAAATAGTTAACTATACGTGATAGCAAATGAGCCACGTTCGACCACAAACGCTGACTGGGATATGAGCTGAAAGCTATGGAGCCAGTTGTGTGGAGCCGAACAACTGGTGGCAGACGGGTTCAAGAGAGTTCAAATCAGAATATGAAATTTACCACCTTTGTACTTAAGGTTTAATACAGTTATTCATAATTCTGTTTTAGCAAGACTTAAGAGGATGTCAAAGTAAATACTGGCACAGCCTGACCTCTTCATTACGTCCCACTGGTAAGAGGAGATTGATTTTTTTTTTATGTCAAATATTTGATGAGCTCTTCAGTTTGCAGAACAGTGACATGCTAGCATTAAATGTGTAAATGGGTCAGTTGAAGCTGGACTGAGAAGCAGGTAGAATCCATCAGGGCTGCTTCAGCAAGTGTTTGGAACTGATAAAACTGCAGAGGCATGAGGAAGATTGCTGATTCTGTCAGCTGATACTGCCGAGCACGACTTGGTTAGAAGCATCTGTCAAAACTAATGTGACTCCCTTTTTTTCCATTTTACTGCAGCAACCTGACAGCCATACTTCTGACTTCATGCATAGTGAAATCTTCGCCGTGTCGCTCTGTGTTGACAAGAGTGGAGGCCCACAGGGCTGACCAAACATCTGCAACTCCACCAAAGGTCAATTTCCATTTCTGAGCAGCAGATAACCACTCTGGTCATAATGGCAAAAAGATGCTCTGCTATGCCATCACGTATTGAAAAACATAAATTAGCTCAAAGAAAACAAGTTAACTCATTTGTTAACTCATATTTTGGTAAATCACTAAAGGAAAACTAGCAGATTCAGCTTTGATTCAAAACACGTCCAATATATCAAATTATTTGACTCATTTTTATTCAAAAACAAAATTTGGTCCTAACAACAGCTTTACCTGTTTTAACAAACAGAAAAGCTGTTTGTTGCCGGAAAAACAAGAAAAACTGCTAAAAAGAAAAATGATTCATAGACTTTATGGTTTATTATTGAATTCTCTCAGTGAAGATCATTTTAATTTCAGTCAGTCAACGCCTAAACCTACTTATGCACTAATCATTACGATGAGACATAAAAACTATGACAGAAAACAAATGCTTTTGAATGATCTGTCCAAGCATCTGAATCACTGTTAAAACCATTCTTTTTTATTTTCATGCGTGAAAGTATTTTAAAGATTTTTGTAATTCTGTAGTGGATTTTTGACTTTTGCAGAGTAACAACATGCTGCTGGAACTGATTGAACTACAGTAACTGTTTTCTTTTCTTTCATCCGGTATGATGATAGCATGGTTTTCTAAGCATTTTAGGGGCTTGGAGGGACGTGACACCCTAAACTCTCAGCACACCCAGACTTGCCCCCACTGTATGTTCTACCTGCACTGCATAGTGAGGCTGGCTAAACCCAGCCCTGGTTGGATTTGAATAATTCACTGGCACCCACAGAGTCAACACGAAACCAACAGACTGGACCTTCCCATCTTAACTATTAGAATACTATAGACAGATCTTTTAACACAAACTGAAATGTTCTGTTGACAGAAAAAATTGCAGACCACAAATTAGCATCATGCAAACTAAGGATCTTAGATCCCCCCACAAAGTAAAATCTGTCTGGATTCACCAGAAGAAGATGATGAAACAACACAGCTCTGGTTTAAAGCCTCATGCCAACTCTAACATACTATAAATGATTTTTTCTTTTAATTCTTGTTTATAATTCTGAATTTTTACTAAGTAAATCCGCAATCATTGATAGAAAGATGCTTCAACTCAATTTAGTTGTACAAATGCATGAATCACACAGGATCCAACTTCTGATGTCATTATCACAAAGACAGATACAAAAGGAAAGAACACATAGAAAAGCCTACTTGCTCTTTTTTTTTTAGTACATAAATAAATCATTACTAAGTCTATCCTGTGCTTTTTTGCTCTACAAATGAGATGTTACCTCAAGGACATTACCGGTTTATGGTCAAATTCATCATTTAAATAAGTATGATGAAGTGAAAACATTCACATGAATTACTGCAATTTTTGCTTGTTATTACCAAATAAGACATTTGGAAAGGTCCCCTGTTGAGATTTGTGACTTTTGTTAAGATCATTTTCTCGCAAAGTTTGTCCGGTGACTTAAACAACACATGTGCAGGATAACAGAGTTCTGCAGTAGTAAGTGAACGGCAAAGCCACTAATGAAACGATTCCATGTAAAACTCAATCACACACAGAAGGAATCGAACTCCCGGCTTTATGAGGTAAAGTGAACACTAGACCTTATAAACAGAGTTAGGGCTTGATGCTGCTGTGAGCACAGCCTCTCCCCGCCACAGCTCGACTGCATCATTACGCGCGGTTGATCCAGCAAACCAATAAATACATGGAGTTGGCATTCATTAGCATTTTGTCTTTGAAGTTTCTTTAATAGTGCGTTGACATTATAAAGCCACTTTGATCGCTTTCCACTGATGCCATCATTACTCTCTAGAAGGTCAACTGCAGAATTAGTATTTCCTTCTGTGACTCTTAAAGACGCAGACAGTTTCATGTACACACATCTGGTCAGAACGAACAGTC
Organism: Oryzias latipes; assembly: GCF_053564925.1. Lineage (NCBI taxonomy): Eukaryota > Metazoa > Chordata > Actinopteri > Beloniformes > Adrianichthyidae > Oryzias > Oryzias latipes. Next base: position 16,225,953 of record NC_136240.1, read on the forward strand.
ACCATTCCAGCAGCATGAGGAAATTATATCCAGTCTCCTACCATGTGTTTCCAATATTGTGTCAAAACTAGTCATTGCCTAACAGTAATTCAGCATAAACCATTACAAATTTCTATCCTTTCAATTCTTCTTGTGACCACATTGACTAAAAAGAACAGATTAAATAGAACAAAAAAGGAAAAAGGAACCACCTGCAGAGCATCCAAAAAAAAAGGATGCTCTTTTTATCCTCATCTCAAGTAAATATAACATTATTTGTCGAGATTAGGACTTAAACACACCTTAAGGTAATGTAGCTGTGACTAAACCAATTTATAAGAGCATGAAGCAACACACACTAATGGATATTACTAAAGAAAGTGGGTTCTAAAGAAACTGATTCATTTATTCAGAACAACCACACATCTGACTCACTTTCGGTAACAAGGCTGCTCTCATCCAAACAGCTGTTATTCAGTAAATATGAGGCCCTCTGTCTCAGAGCGAAGCTTTTTCAGACACTCCAAATGTTCGGGGCATGCCTACTAATTTGATGGATAACGCCACCTTGAATCGCAGGGAAGCAAAAATTAAGTTTAGCTTGTTTAATGGGGTTGTGTCATGTCACAAGGGTGGAGAAAAATTTTGAAAAGTTAGAAAAATCTTTGTAATTCAGAAAAAAGTGAATAAAATAGAGATAATTCATTTCTTTTCTAATTATAATCTAAAGAACACTAAGCTAAATACAGGAAAGAGCTTAGACGACCCTAGGATCTACAAATGAGCAGCCAGTGATGGTCTTTACGAAAAATAGGCTTTAAGTTTGTTGTAAAATTATTATGAATCGTAAATGCTCTACTGGCCTTCAAAGTAAAACAGGGGTGGGATTATATAAGTCTGCATATTCAAGCATTAAATTAAAATCTACTTGACTTTAGTTAATTACCATATTTAAAGAATCTAATGGGACCTAGGTGTGTGTTGTATGCATCATTCCAAAAATCATTCACAAAGTATAATTGTGAGTAATTACAGTTATATTATTCTTACATTTATTATTATTATTAATTTTTGTTCAACAATGCAATTCATTAAATATACCTAATCTAAGACACTCTAAAATACACTTTTCTGGAGATGTTCATGGTCTACCTGAAAGAAATGTTTGTAAAAGTTGTTGCTAATTATCACAAAAATATATTTTTTCAATGGTATTTGCAACATATTGGTTATTTTAACTGTTGTGGGTTTTAGTAGAATTTTAATTATAAATTGTGCAACATCAGCATCTGGATTAAAGCAACAGCTGTCCTACCGCCTGCGTTTCTGAACAATGTCAATTGGCCGGTTGACAGCACACGGTGACCCGCAAATATTCCCACTCCGGACTTTGAAGCAGCGATCCTGGAGCGAGGGGGCCAGATACACACAGTTATCCGGTAAACTCATGTCTGCGCTGAAGTGGATCTCCCCTCTGCTTTGGTTTTCGTTAATTGTACTCCTGTAGCACCAAGGGATCCTCTGCTTCTCGACTCCTCCACGTTCTGTTCTCTCCCCTCACACTGCCGCATGTTTCCATTGCCTCGCAGACAGATGGAGGAAAGCCCTCTGCTGTGTGCTTTAGTGGCATGACTCCAGTCCACAGTGAGGAAAAGGGGGAAGAAAGCCAAAAAAGCTGTGGGCTTTAAAGAATAATTTCCCTGCCAAACATGCGGCAGTTTCATGTGGCGAAACAGAAAGCTAAATGTAAGCAAAAAGGGGTGGCTTTTAAATCCTCGCAGGAGTTCAGAGCTGAACTCTCCCTCTTCTTTGAAGACATACTCCTCCCTCCCCTTCTCACCCTTTCCTCCCTCCCTCCGTCGCTGAGTCTTCCCATTCCAGGCTTTGAAACATATGTGGCCTGCATGTGGATTAGAGGAAAAGAGGTGAGGGGGGTCTTTGTTTTTCTTTTTCTTTGTTGGATAAATGTTGGTATAAATATGTTTGTATGTGCATAAAAACCCAGTTGTTTTAGTGCAGTAAATGCCTGGTGACTTATGTATGTTCTGCTCGCATGCAGACTACTTCAAACTATTTGCATGCTCAACAAACTTCAAAGTTGAATCAAAGTTCAGAGCTGCCAAGTCTATTTTCCTCTATCTAAATATAAACCTCCAGCATGGGCGACAAATTATCAGCCCATGCTTTCAGAGCTGCATCATGCTTTGAAAACTTTTCTGCAAGGTGCATGTTACAAAACAAATGTATCATTGCTGCAACATTTCTTTGATTGGACGTTATTTTTGTTTGAAGTCATGATTTGTTGTACGAACACGACAAACCCAAGTATTTTATTATATTCATGCTATCGTCACAATATATAATTATAACACACATGTTGGAGCTAGATCATTTTATAAGGCCGGGGGGCAAACGACTACAAACGGCCCTGCTATCCCATCATCCTTTTTTTTACACTCTCTCCCCCGCTGGCTTACTGCCCCTCACACCGCCCACCTAACATTACCGGCACAGAAGAATGGCTACCAATATCCAGCCGCACAGTTTTGATCCAGATGCCAGCTCAGACGAGAAAAATGAAGACGTACATGGATCTAGTTGTCTGCAAGTGGATGCATTTGAATGGAGTGGCACAGAGAGCTTGTGGCCCGCCAACGGCATTTTTGTCTGCTCCTGATTCACAGAATAAAAAAAATAGTCAGAATTGCAGTTTTAATTCAACTTTTCTTTATAAATGTTCTCTATCATAAAAAAAAGAAAATGCTACGAGAAACTGTTTAAAACACCAAAACGCAGTTTTCATCAAAGTCGGTCTTAAAAGAAACATGCATTGATGATTAACTAATCTTTGTCAATAATGATAATTGTATTGATTTAAAAAATGATGGGCAAGTGAGGGGGCAAAGATTTTTGCTGGTAGGGGCAGCTGCCCCCTGATCCCCTGTAGCTCCGCCCCTGACACTCACTGTGAAGCTCTAGCGTCCAGATCAAGTCTGAACTTTAGTTTGCTCTAATTCCAGCAGAGGAAGGCCACAAGAACAGATGGACTTATTGGACCTGATCGCGTCAAACAACGGCAGGCTTATCACTGTCAACATCGCAGGCAAATATTTATCTTTCAAAACACTGGGCAGGAGGTTGAGTTGGACATGTTAAAAGGCACAGTGGAGAAAATGTTGGTAAAAGATCTGTCAGAATGTAGTGGAAGTAAATGCTCTCTAGAGATGCCAGGGCCAAAAATTTCCTCTAAATCTACAGCATTCCAAAACAACATCTTGTGGCCTCTTCTGCTCAGCTGGAAAACCTCAAATCTTCTCCTTCATGTGCTCTACAGAAACAGAGTGACCTGAAAACAGCAGCTCATTTGTGTAATGTGTATGACAGTCTTACATAAGATTTTGATTAAATTACATCAATTTTTTTGCACAGCAATCCCCCTGCTCTTATGCTTTTAATTTACTTTATAATCACATAATTTTAAATTAACTGGGCGAAGCACAAAACTACGTTCACGTGTTCCTTTACTGGAACTAAGAAAGATAAATGAAAGAGCTGGTTTTAAACGGTTGCCTGAGCTGTTCTAATGTCAGGCTTGGAAATGCACTTTCAAGCGACCACTTCCAATGGAAAGTTTGTAAATGCACGTAAATACACGTTTCTTAAAATTTTCGGGTTCACACGTGACTATGCAAGTTTTTAGGCTAGTTTTCGGGCTCTATGTATAAAGCATGCAACCACTGAAGATTGGATCTAAATGAATTGAGTTGAACTTTGACCAATCAAAGACTTAGATTTGGCAGAGACATATAGGTAACATACTTTTTTCAAAACACGGAAATTGCTATGGTTTGTGAATTGATCAGAAAAAGAAAAATTAATAATTGCGGTTTGTCCCTGGCCAGAATTCTATGACACCAAATCTAATATACAATATATAGGAATACAGCTGTGACGAACTGGCAAAAAGCTTACATTCTATTCCACTTATAAACAAAAAAATGATTCACTTAGTGGTTTTTATCTTATTGAAACCAGTAAACACTTGATTGTTTGCAGTGAAAGTAGCTTAAAAAACAACAACACTGGACTGCAAAATGTGGGGTAAACAGGGAATGGGAGCAAAGATGCAACAAAAAGCTCAAACATGGCATTAGAACAGGGGTCTACAACCTTTAACACTACAAGAGCTGCTTAGCGATGACCCCAAAATCCCACTTCACTTAAAAATAATAAATATTACAATTGATGTCTTTGAGGCCATTCATTTATAAAATGTAGCTTTAAAACATTTACAACAAATGGATTATAACAGGGTTGTATCTTTCTCTATATAGAACTCTTTCATTTTTTTCACTTTTGAAAGCAGCATATACAAGTTCCTTTCAAAACAAAATACATTGTGTGTCAAATCTTCCTACTGCAGCAGATTTACTTGAATTAAAAGGAAAGAAAAAAATGCAAACATAGGGTTTTCTCATCATTATGATTCCTTTTCTCCTTATGCTATCAAATATAAACATGACAGCATTGGCGAAGAATCCTTTTTTTTTTCGTCTGTACATGTAGATGCAAATCTTTGCCTCTGAGCAGCAACTATAGACACAGTTATGCAGCAGAAGATAAGAATATGTGCTTTAAGGTTATTTGAAAATTGAACCAACACAAAAACTGATAAGCTAAAACAAATTAACCAAAGCTGCAGACCCATCATTTTTCAAATGATCTATCTTCTAAGCCACAATGGAGGGATCAAAGCATGTGGCTGCGGAGCCACATGCTGCAGACCCCTTGCTTGGAAGAACATGTGTTACAAAAGATGTTATAATTAAAGCATACCATATTTCTAAACTGACAAGAATGCACCTCAGGAAACATGTCTGTGAGGAATGTAATCTTTTTTTTCCAGTCACAAATTTTCCTGTGTTGCTTCATTGCCTTAGGTTTATTTGAAAGCACGATGAATATGATTTTCTTTACTTGGCCAAAAGAAAAAAAAAAAGTAAAAAGTGACATAATTTGAATATTTTCACAGCAGATCCTCAAAGAAGGCTTTACTACTCTGCAAAAAAAACTAAACTCTTCTCAATGTAAGTCAAAATAGTTTCCTAGTTGGCTAAATGGAAAGTTTCTTGCACGGATGTTTGAGTTCTCCTTCCACTAACACTTTCCACTGTCCATGTGCAACATGTTTGCTGGATCTCAAAGCAGATGCTCGTTTAAAGATCTGCTGACAATGAGGCGTTTGTGAGGCTGCGATGTAATCAAATCCACCAGCAAAATGACTTCTGCAGCCCAGCTGGCTTCTGGCTCCTATGACAGCATTACTTCTGCTGATGAGAATAAGCTGTGAGGGAGGAGTGTCATAAATGTGAGTGCATGTGTGTGTGTGTAAGGAGGGGGGGGGACACTGTGTGTGAGTCGTGTCGACTAACACGACCTTTCAAAGTAAAGTGTCACACAACAGCCGGGTTGCTATCAGGTCTTTTTCATTTTCAGTCCCAATTTTTCCAATAAATGTTTCAGGATTAATGTGTTTTTCTATAAACAGATTTTGCTGCAAACATAAGCTTGATCTTATTCATTCAGTCAACATGACTGACTGTACAGCAGATGTCACTCTTTGCTTGAAAATGACATCCACACTGAGGCAAACACACTCAGAAAAAAACAAACAAAAAAAAAAATTAGAGGATAAAAAAATCTAATGTGTGATATTAGAAATAAACACAGTACCTTAGAAGATCAATGCCAGTAAATGACTAGTTTATTTAAAAAGAGGCAAATTAGTTGAAATGTCATGTCTTTAAAAAACCTAAATCCTTTCATGGTTTTGTTTTTCCTTTTCCAACAAAAAAACCTAAAAAAAAAATAAAGAAAATCTTTCATGGCCTCACACAACCTCAGAGTTAGTTGTACTTTCCAGAGCTCATAAAAAAGCCAAAACCTTATTTGGCAATGTGCCTCAGTTACCTACGGAAGCTCTCCCTCCGCTCGCTGGAACAATCAATATGGATTTTGGACGGGTGGGGCTTGCAGGTTGTGAGGTTTGTGTGCGTATAAACAAGCAGCACGTGTCACATGCACGTGCTCCATGCAGCCAGGCTGGCGGGGGCTATTCCCAGTTCGGGTGTTTTATTTTGGGGGTCTGTTGTGTTATTGTAACCTAACATCCCAACCTCTACCCTTTGCCTTGTATAGATGAACTGGGCAGTAAGAAAAACTGCTGAGGGAGAACTAGACTATGAGCTGGATATTTTACTTTATTTCTACAATAGGATGTAGAAATAGCAAATATGTGCTTGTTTTTTTAATTTTATACATGTTCAAGGAGGTCTCAGCTGTCTTTTCTTTGCACTACTTTTAATTGAAACAGCCGACTGTGTCGTGTGCTTGTGAAACTGCAGCAACAGGGCTCTACACACAGAGTACATGGGTCTCTTTTAGTGCGAAGGTGTTACATTTGCTCATGCCAGGGTTAACATGTAACATTAGATGTTGAGTCAACTTTTGACTAAGCAGAACTGTGAAGACGGGTTCACTATATGGTTTCACTTTTGCCTTCGAGGACAAGAACAGGCAAAAACATGTAAATTACACAAAAATGTTCGACATATATCAATAAACGTATATGTGTTTGCAGCTCTATGTGAATGCACGGGCAAACAGAAGGTGAAGAGATTATAATCAGTAAGAGTCAGTTCCGCGTTTTGATTTTAGCCAAACACCCCATCTTCTGCTTAAAAATTGAGCTATTCAAAAACATATGGGATTGTGTTCATGTAAAAGAGTTTTGTCACACATCTACTTTTCAGAGCTTCATTAATCTGCAATTATGTAAAGGTTTTGTGCCTCAAAAATGCTTTTAGACACTTTCTTAAAAACAGGAAGTGACTGAATGTCACAAAGTTGCTTCCTGTGAAAAGCTGTTGAGTAAAGCACAAATTGGTTAAAAAAAAAAAATGACTAAGCTCAGAACTGGTCTCAAAGGGGAGGAAACTTGTCCCATGTGAACCAGCGCTGCCTTTTACACTAATCACAGGCACTCACTATGATTACATATCTCCCAGAATGATGAAATACTCATGTCAGCTCCTCTTATCCAGTGTGGCCCAACAAGATAATCCTGCTTAATACTTTTTATTCAAGCGTAAAACATCGGGCTAATAAAAATAAATATCCAAGCGTAAGCCCAACATATTTTACAAAAAAGGTATGTTAGTCAAAACTATTAAATATGAAATATCCAACCTTTTTGACTAATTAAGAATCTGTGAAATTATTATTAGACAATTTAAATCATGAGACAATGCTGCAATTACACAAAGTGAGCTTTTACTGTGCAGGCGGGAGAAAAATTAGAAACAATTACCGATATATTTCCTACTGCTGTGTTGCTTTTAAAAAGCAAATCATCGTTCATTCATAAAAGGTTTATTTTGGGGTGAACTGGATCTCCCATGCTGTTTATTTTTTTACTTTTTCACTAAATGGGGTTTATTTCTATCATGTTTGATATATCGAAAACTAACAAATAAAGGTTAATCATTTAAAATACCGGTATATAAAACTCATTTTTTTCCCCCAATAACAAAGATCTTTTTTCTTATGCTGCATTCTGTTAGCATCATATCGAAGCTATCAGGGCTTCTGGAGTCCAGTGTGCAATGGTGGTCTTCATTCACTCACAAGAAAAAGCGGGAAAATTTAGCAAAGTTTTGCAACATACCCCAAACAGGAGTGCCTCCGGCCATGTCCAAAACCAGTTGCTGGTCCTTTCCTCATCAGTCGAATGTCTTTGTGCATTTTTTTTTTTTTTTTGCGTTTTTCACTCACGCAAGACACGTTGAGAAGAAAACTAGCTCGACATATAATTTGAGCATCTTACAAAATTCCAATAACTTCATGGCACAGTTATTTTTAAGGCATGACAACCTGATGGCTCTAACAGGATACTGCGTCTCAGATAAGTTAAAACAAAATGAAAAATCCAGGCCTGAGGCAAAAATCCAAGCTGATAGAATCAAAAAGAAAGTAGATTTGATCGATCTTTAGTGCCTGCATGTGAAGTAAAACCACATTGTGGGAAGGATTCTCATGCAAGCCCCAACAGGACTTGTCAGAGATGAGTCTGTGGTCTCCAGAAAAACACATGCATCTACAACTAAAGAATAAGCAATAAAAAAAGATGATTTTGTTGTAAATATAAAAATATGTCCCAAAAACAGAACGACTGCAGTTTGCTGAGGATCTCCAGTAAATGCATTCCAAACTGCTGAGGAGGAAAGTCAAACTTGAGAAGGCAAACTGTCTTGTAGAGCTGTTTGTTAGTGCGCCTCACTGTCAGTCCCTCACTCACGGTTCTTTGCAGAAAAGGGGAAGAGTTGAGCTGCTGCTGAAAGCAGTGGCACGGCAGAGTGGCGTCAGTGAAGACTGACCTCTTCCTCTGGCAGCATGCATGCCTGCAGAGTCCCCGGAGGTCGACGTGAGAGCAGAGGACAACAAACCATGCGCTTGGAAGCTGTCAGGGAGTCTGACTTGTAGAGAATATCCGATTGCAAAACAAGTGTACTCGCCGTTGAAGCTGTCTGTTTTTTTTTTCAAGTCTGACCTTTAGATTACCTAAGAAAACTCCAAATCATTGGAGGGCTGACATATTATAAACCTCAAAATAGTAAAAAAATAAATTAAGTGTGGACAGCTACATGGAATCCTCTTCCCCAACTTCTAAAAGAGATATATGACTCCACTGTTTGGCTTGAGGGTGTTTTTGAGCCTGGCAGAGCTTGCTTGAGCCAGTCACCATGGATATGTGAGATCAATGAGGCGCCTCACCTGATACCCTCCTTCTGCCTGCTTGCAGCTGCAGGATAGCTGCTGGTAGTCAGGGGGACAATTAGGGAAAGGGGCAGAGTAGCGCATACAGTCTGGCAACTAATTAAACCTTTAATTTGTGATTCACAAACATAAATACCATGAATTGGTTTTATGATGTTTTTATTGTGCTTTCAACAGCTTGGTAGAACATAAATTTTAAAAATCAACAAAAAAAATTGTGGATTACCAAAATCTTGTGCAAAACTGTGCTCACTAGAAACTTTAAAAACTAATCAAAACATCGTCAAGCTAACTAAAATGTATTTAAGTGGGCAAATTTCAAAAAATACAAAAACAGGAGGATGTTTGGTGTTTTTTTAAAGCACTGCATTGATTGTTTTAAATAATTTTTCACAAATACTCGATCAACTTCTACAAAAAATATGTATTTTATTCTACACTTTTAAATCTCAAACTGCTCAGCAAAAATCTAGAATTTAAAAGAAAAATCAACAAAGTCCTTTACAAATGTGTATTTTCATGCTTGTGAACAATTTTCCATTTTAAATGATGATAAAACAGGAAGTTTGAAATCTAGAAAGTGTTTTAACAACTCAAAAGGTGTAACGACATCCATCTAATTGACATGCAAACATCCTCCATCTGAAACCTGACACCAATTTAAAGTGTTGATGTTTGGAAGAAAACATCAGTGTACAGACCAGTACAGAGCTGTTAAATTCACTTGGTTGAAGTAACATTCCTGATGTACTGTAACTTTCCATGGTTTCATAGATATGAATATTATGTGGCGTTAAACAAAATGGTTTTCTGGTTTTAGATATTAAACCTTTAGGGGGATAAAACAAGACGGAAAAATACCTGTAATTTGTTAAATAAAGTTTTTATCGGCTTTGAAAAACAGGAAGAGTTGGACATGATTCACATTCTGTTTTCCCTCTGGTTATTAGCTGGAAGTCTGCTCATTTGTCTTTGCGCATTTCAGTGATTAGGTTTTTTTCTGGAATAATAAATATAATAATGCGGAACAACACTTTCTTTCTTTCTTTCTGAAGGTTCATTTTGAAGGCACCTATACACTACCAGATCCATTTCTGTAACCTTATAAGGACCAGCAGGCTTCATTAGTACATTACAGTCCTAATGAGCCATAATGCAGTTACTAGGCTCCTGATTAGGTTTGAGGCAATGAAGTCTTCAATGGAGGTTAGACTGGAGGAAAGTTACTGTATGTGTGAAATATAGATGACTGATAGGATTTGTTCTCCCTTAATTCCACATTTACAATACAAACTATAGGTAGTTAAAAATATAAATAAATAAATAACAGATTCAGAGTTTCATCAAATGTGGGTCAAAGCTTCTCAACAAAAAGAGCAAAAAAAACCCTAATTCCAAGCTGTTGCATGTAACTGAGAAGGAGTGCGTAAGGACTGTTTTCTAGATTATAGTCTGGCATGCTGTCAGATTTGATTCAAACTGCAGAAAAAAATAGTTTGCAACTTTTACCCCAACATTTTTATGAACAGTGAATCAATAAGTTTTGAATTCTAGACCTGAAAACAATAGTGCATGCCTTCTCTGAAGTGTGCCTATACTGGGCTTCTGATATTTGGGGTCAATCAGGACAATAAACGCCTGCATAAATACATGCATGAGAGAGTTTGGAACTTCTCTAAACAACTTAATCTGAAAACACACCATTCTCTGGAAAATTATGTTCTTAATCCGATAACCTTTTGTAATAATTATGCTGTTTGAAGCAAAATGAAGAAAACCGGCGCTGTTTTAGTTTCTGCAGAGGGGCAGTAGTTCATTCGAAATTCACATACAAGAAGACCGCCCCCATTTCCCATCATCCATGCTCTCCCACTAGCTTACAGCCCCTCACTACCCCAACCTGACATTCCCGGTGCAACAATATTTGCCAACATTGGAGCTATGCAGCTGTACAGTTTTGACCAAGATGCCAGCTCGGACAAGAAAAACGAAGACGTTCATGGATCTATTTGTCAACAGATGGATGGATCGGAATGGAGTGGACCGGGGAGCTTGTTGATTGCCGATTTTAGCGCCTACATCACTGCTACACGATTTTTCCAACGGCATTTTTTGTCTGCTCCTGATTAACAACCATTTGCATAAATAAATACTCAATTTTCGTTACATATGTCGTCCAACATGAGAAAAATGCCACAAGCACATGTTAAAAACACAAAAACATTGATTTTCAGTAGAGTGGGTCTTTAAAATTAAGCTGACATTTATTGAGCCTGTTATCTCTGAGTCTACTGTTTATCCACAACAATTTGATTTCTGTTAATGATTGTCTGTCAGTCCTGTTCCATATATAGCCTCCTCCTATAATTTATATTTTTTGCACATTTTCCTGCTCTAAGACATCTGATTTCAACCATTGTGTCATCATTAGGCCTCTGCAGGGCTCCGCGAAGAACCCATGAGCTGAGTCAGGCGTACTAGCTCAGGGAAACACGTAAATCCAGAAGTATCCAAAGCCCCCAGGACCAGGGTTGAGGAACAATGGGCAAACTTAAAATGAACCCAAGACAGCGGTAGAGTTCTGCCAGGATCTATAGAATGGAACTGTTTTGAACAGGAATACCACAAGCTGCCCTTGAATGTAATAATAAATATCTTAGGGATTTTCCTTCCAAAATAAACTTCATTATCCTCTCTTAAAACTTCAAAAGTCACACATAAAATTGGACCAAATATGTAAGTTCAAATACATGCTTAAAATCATACATAACCAGGTACATAACCAGATTCAAGGCAGTTGCACAAAATCTTAAATGGGTTCTATTCAGCTTTACAAATTCCACTGTGACCATGACTCCAGCAACTCCATGCATCTGACCACTGTGTCCCTGCGATTGTAAATATCAGTGGTCCCACCATATCAAATCAGTATTTCTGAGGCACTCCTAAAAACAATAAAATAAAACAAATCTGAAGAAACGGACTACGCGCAGAGCTAAAAAAAAAAAGAGCAGCAATATTTTAGATTATAATTAAAATTGACCGTTTAACCAGATGCAATCACTCTAAACTGTGCAAACTCAGCAAATCTGTAGTCTACTTCCATCAAAACACATATTATGGTAAAATTCATCAAAAAAAAGAAATCTCTTTTTTATCTCTTAAAGAAAACTTTAACAACTTATTGAGATAGAAGCTTTAAATCAGCAGTTCATACGTTGCTATGGATACCTTTCTTGTTATGATTTGACCTGCACTGGGCCTGAAGAACACCTTGGGCCCAAAACAAGGCCCTCTCTTTCACTTCAAGAACAATGAAGTCCTTTGAGACGGCATCACTCCCGACGTCAACGAAATCATGATTTCCCAGAGTTACCTTTCCATTAAACAGAGGAGCTTTTTTGCAACATCTATCCCATGACCCACACTTTGAGAATGTGAAAAAGCAGCTTCTGTTAGCACAAAAACAAGCCCCATTATCTATCAAATTCTCCAACAAATTGTAAATTGTCTTCAATATGTGTTCTCAAGTAAACTCAAGTTCATTTAGGCCACAGTGTCACACAGACTGTCAAAACAGCATCTGAATCCACATTATCGTCTGTTTTTTAAGCTTTGCTACAAAACACTCTAAACTAACAAAACAAGATGCATGTCAGGCATTATTGATGCTACCTGGGGGTGTGTGCCAAAGTGAAGCGGCGCTGCAGAGCAATGCTGCGGTTTATGAGGAGCTTGCGGAACAGCAGCGGAGAGTGACGGGGGGAACTGCGAGGAGAGTCGCAGGGGGACATCCTGGGGGATCCGCAGGGTGAAACAGACGGTGATTGTGGTTTCAGCTTGATGGGCTGTGAGTCGCTGAACGACATGGGTCCTGTCTCCCCAGGGGCACAGTCACGCTGCTGCACTGTTGGACAAAATTTTTGTCTTACGCTGATCTTTTGTACATCTCTCCTCTTGACAGGTAGTCCAACTCGTCCATCTTAGGGTACAGGTACTCCTTATATATCAAAAATCGGTTCAGGAGTTTCTCTTTTAGGACCCACTTTATATTCTCAAAAGTCTAATTTCTGCTGACTCACTTCTCGTTTTCCTCCTTGAAGGTATTCTTCACCTTTCCCGAAAAAGCTATCTGCAAGTCCTGTTGATGGACACGAACATGAGTGCAGGAGTGAGCCCTCCCCTTAGCTGTAAGCTGTGTTTACACAGCTCTAAGCTCTGCCTAAATATGGCCAGGTCTGAATTATAGTGTTGTTAGCTCATGCCAAGGGGGAGCTAGATGTGTCTCACAAGTGAATTGGCAACCAGCAAGTGCACCAGTTTACATCTGTTTTCCTGCACCACTCTAGAGTGCAGAACCCGGTGGTTGCAGCTTTTCTTGTGGAGAAGGATCCCAGAGCTGCAGGAAGAGGCCACAGCATGGACTGTTTTTTCCTATTGGCCACCAAGGCCCCAGCTCTGTCTAAAAACAGAGCATGCTTGAGATAAAAGGTATCAGGAATCTTGGAGATGTCACTTTGGCTTTTACTGCTATCTTAAGTGAATAGTGCTTTCTCGCTGAGGCTGGGTGGTAATGGGAAAAAAAAGCATCTCTGACCCACAGATGTGAAGTTATCCAAACCTCCTCTGCCCACAACATAACCTTGCAAATACAGCCAAAACACACACACCGACATCCTCAACCTGCTGGTAACTAAACACAGCAGAGATACGTAGGAGGCAGTAAAAGTATCATGTTTGAGTCTTCCAAGTAGTGAGCACTTGAACCAAACAATAAAAGCACACAATTCAGACATGCTTGGATCATAAGGTGGTCAGCTGTGCGTTTCAGGACGGCGTGTTCTGATTTTTATCAGCGAAGGGCTTAAGCCCGTAGCAAACAAAAGCAAAAGTGAGTTTAGAATATTATGTCTACAAGTGTAATCTTGGAGCACGTTTTGAAGGATTCAATCGGCACATCAGTATTTTCCCCACTCTTCGTCTCCCATCAGAAAACAGAATGAGAACGTGGAATTAAGATATGAATCTTCAGCATTTAAAAGGTTTAACATTCACACAAACTAATCAGAAATGTCTCTACTTCAGTTCACCTTTGCAGAGTTTTAACTAATGAATTATATCGTCCCTGTGGACATCAACTTACATTTTCTGTCACATCTACATGTCGGTTGCAAATATGACACAAACAGCCAATGCTTTACCTCCAATGAAAAAGAAGAAAGACACAGTAAGAGGGTAAGTAATGCAATTAAAAAAATTAAGACTTATGACTAATGCTCCAGAATAACATTTGTGTGTTTCTTGTAAATTGCAAAATGAATCTGGCAATAACTATTTACTTTCTGTGTGCATCTCCAGGTAAATTTGATTACGGTCGAGAAACAGAGGGGCTCAGGAGTCTGGGATGAGGTCTAACAGTGGGGGTGGGCTGATTTAATTCAGAGGAGGAACGCAGGGGTCACTGGAGTGAGCTCACCAACACAAACACAGCTGTTGCATAGAGTAGTGTCACATTTGGCCAGCAGATGGCTCTCACACACAAAAACAAACCCCTACATTCAATTTGACAGATGAGAAATAAGAAATTCCAACATGTGCCTTAAACCTGTTGGGATGTGACTTTTTAAAAAGTCAGGTTTACATTCATGTGCATTGCTTAGGCTTGTTGGAAAAACCTCCTCCCAGCAGCTTCATGAGTACAACTCTATTCCATAAAACTCAGGGAGGGACTATTTTGAACTTTTAACCTCCAAGTCAATCCACATGATTTACTGACACCTATCTCTGCAACTGAAAGCTCTGGCTTTGTTAGAAAAGTGATTACAAAATATAAAAACCCACAAAACAACTGAGTCCCTCCTTTAAAAAATTACATTTATGAGTCATTTAGGACAAAAGACAAGAAGCTGCATTCCACGTGTTCTAATTAAGTGACTAATTCTGGGACATGTGGAACTACTTATCTGACTGAGTCACAAACTCTTCTGTTTCCAAGCAGATCAACAAACTCATTACCAAGGACTAAATAATCAATTCATTTAAAAAAAAAAAAAGTATGTCAGAGGGCACATTTTACACCCTTTAATTAGTTTCTGTAGTTGTGATTAATTCATCTGTGAGAGTAATTTAACCAACAAGTGAGCACAAAATGGATTTTTTTGGACTCAGTGTGGAATATCAAGCCTCTGCTGACAGATCTGATAGAGAATTTATCTTTTTCTAGAAAAATGCTCACCTCTACAAAAAGTGCATATGAGCTCTTCAGACTCCATAAAGAACGTCTACATGTTGAGGTGCTAGGTGCTGCAGAAATAATTGTGACAGTCTTTTACTTTCTAGAAAAGTGTTAGGTGATGCCAAAGTTTTGCAGAGGCAAACGTTTTAAAAGGCAGCTGTCACAAACATGACTGCACACTTAAAGCGTGTTTGTGTTGATGCACAACTACAATCAAAAGAATTGCAGTATTTTCAAAGTGTCATCAGTGAAGCTCCGTACACCAGTTTTAAGCATCCTAATAGTGTGAAATATAATTTTGTTTGTGTTGCATCAAAATCTCTGCATATTGTGTGTTTTTTTGGCCTTTTTCTTTTGTGTTTTTATGACAGTGAGCTTAAGAGTAAATAGGAGACAAAAAGCTGGTTTTAATATTCAACTTTTATTTTGCCAAAGTCATCTAAATTTTACTCGCAGCACTTGAGGTTTCGGCAAAATATTAGGGGACTAATAAGTCCACTATATAATATCTGCTGCATTTTAAAATATTTTAGGGTTAATCTGATTTAAACATTTTTTATCTTTCAAAGCAAGGCTTAAAATAGTAAAGATTTAGATGATGAGAGCTTTGAGACATTTAGATAGCGAATACAATTTACTTTGCTTTTTCTGGACTAAAAAGTTATCTGCAAACCTGTGTAAAGCTAGAAACAACATTTAAAAAGCAGGAAAACCATTTAAAGTATTACCTGAGAGTTGAGCACAAACTCTTAGTGTTGGTAAAATAACTGTTTGGGTTTTTTTATTGACAAAAATCAAAGTAACAGACAGAAATTTCAGGAGAGCTTGTCAAAATTGTTGGAAGTGAACAACAAACACTTCGTCAAGGAGAGCAGAGCACGCCATTTTCAAAATAGCTTTGGTTAACTATATGTGGCGTTCTTCTTTCAGCACCAAAGATTTCATCCTAAACTTTAATAAAACCTTTTATTTTTAGATTTAAATAGAATGTTACTTGCATCCACCCAGTTCAATTAATACAGATATTTTAAAAATACCATATCAATAAAAAGGATTTTTTTTTCTGATCGTAGTTTCAGGCTTTATCAGAGCTGATTGTGATTATTCTTTCCTTTGGAAAAGTGGAAACCCACATTTCAGATGGAGTCCATCTGCTGGGATTAATGCAAGCAGCACACCAACAGTATGAAGACCATCTGCCCGCTAGTGTGTACTTTCTCACTTCTGACCCCACATAAACTTGGATCCAAAGAAGTGCCACAAACATCTGCAGGAGTTTTCAGGCATCATAGATGGTACGAGTTGACTATTGAAGTCCTGTGAATCTGAGGGGAATTCCTGGGTGTGAAGAATTTAGAAACAGTGGCAGTAATTCTAACTGTAAATGACAATACATTACCTGAAATGTATAAGCGCTCTTGATCCATTTAAAAGGGTCAATACAGAACCTAGTAGTTTTTAATATGGTCTGTCAAAGAGCATTTACACTCTTCTAGGAATTACGCTTTTCAAAGCAATGCAGCGCTGCTATAGATGTGTAAATTCTGTCACCAAACTCCCATCATTTATTGTTTCATATCCCTGTTTTTACAATAACTCTCAATTGGTAGTTTTGATGAAATACCTAGATATTGATGGATTTGCAAGAAAATCTTTCACCAATTTCTACAGCAGTGTCCTGACATCGTGCTTGCTTTGACCCTTGGGAGCACATGACCTTAACAGGGTTCACCAGGCGTCGTTCCACAGCATGCAGGTGCATGCATAAACGCTATGGATGTGCAGAAGTTGAGCAAACACAACGTGGCCCCTGTCACTCCGATCCATGTGACTGCCCACTTTTACTGCTTTTAAGTCAGGAGTGATTTTCTCCCGTGCTGCCGATTACACCCCACACCCTGATGGGTGACATTATCAGAGATAATAGACGTTATTCACTGCTCCTACTGACTGTTTTTGTGCTCCATTTATTGGTTAAGATACATCTAACCAAAAAGATAACACTGAAATTACACATTTTAATCAATTGTAATTATTAGCTTTAACTGATCAGACAATAAAAAATGAACTGCAAAACTATAGAATGAAACAATAAATGTTTTAACACATAAATAAACCAATATTAAGCACTTTATAAATCGGTTGTTTTCAGTTTCTGTTCCACCATCTGTGTGTTTGGGTTTATCCAGAACTAAACGTTTATTTTTTTATCTGTAATTTTTGAATAAAGGGAAAAAAAGAAAGCAGGCGAAGGAAGATTAGGCCTACTGAATGTCGACTACTCACACACTTAAAAAAATGAAAAGTTACTCTATAATAATTATATACTGCAAAATAATTGGTTTTGTTAAAATAACTGAGGAAACAACGATGATATTAAAATAATTGTTAGATTACAAACAGCATTTTGTCCAAGTGAGTAACTCTAGAAAGAGGACCAAACTACTTTACTCTTTACTAAATTCTTCACATATCTTTACCCTAAATGAGTATTAAACTGTAGTCCTTTATAAGGCATCTGTTAAAAAGCTTAGACACTTCACGTTTTCCCTGTGTTGATGACCCTTCCTAATGCCTAGAGTTTTAGCAAACAAGACATTTTTTTGCAAAGCAAAACCCTGAAACATTTCCCTTATACTGTAAACAGAATATGCTCAGGGCTAGAAGCACATTAGGACGACATGCAGCATTCCGATTCTACAGCAACCTTAAATCACTAAAAAGTGTCACTCTCCGTGTGTCACTGTATGCACAGCTTTGCTGCAGGGCATTCTATCACCTGTCAATAATGGCTGACCTGCCAGTGGTGGCAGGACACCACTGGGCATTGTGTATTAACACAGAAAAAGGCTCATTTTCTTCTAAGTAAAAGAAATAACAGAGTAAACAACTTTGCAGAAAATGTAAGCATCGTGCAAAAATCCCCAAAGATGGAATTTTCTTGGAAACACTTTTTGTAGATAGTCACCCACAGTCCTCCAAGATTCTTCACACTGAAAGTACACTGTAGTTGCTAAATCTGCTGCAGATAGGAGATCACTTACAGAATGACTTCTTACAACCTTACTTCGGAAAAAATACTCATCTGGGCTGTGTTGAGAGGTTGGATTGAACTTATTCTCCCCCAGCAACAGCCATACATGACTGGAATGTACGACCTGCAGGGTTCTGGCACATCCCATAATCAACAGCTGCTTTAGTCGTCCTATATCCTGAGATTAAATTCAGTCACACACATAAGTAAAACAACTTAACCTCAGCAAACTAACACTCATTTCAATTATGAAACTGCATCAGAACAAAACCTGCACAGCTTTTTCAAGGCTGGTGTGAACTTTTACTCTTACTTGAGATGAAGCTGAGACAAAACACTCAGCCATACTGCCTCAATGACACTGAATCAGATCTAAGTGTCTTTCAGGAACTGCTGCATCTCCACGGCAACTGGGAGCTCCTCTGTTTGCTGTTATTCAACCTGATATCGGCTAAAATTCTACCAACGCTTGTTGACCTTGAAGCCACATGGGGCTGCTTTGTCACCAAGAGGGGGGGGGGGGGGGGTCAAACACTACTGGTTTGATGAAAACTGGTCAAAAAAGGTGACACGTTGAATCCAAGCATGAGAGGTGGATGTAAAAGATGTGAAGGAGGATGTAAAGTTCGAGATGATGGCAACAGCATCAACCAAGGAAAAGGGGCATGTTGCTATGCGGTTTATTCAAAACAGTCACTTTCTTTAACATTAATAATTGAAATACATTTATTGATACTATTAAGTATTAGTCGAAGCGCGTTATACATCAAAGCAATTATTTATTTACAATATGAGAAAAAATTAGCTCCATTTTGTCAATAGCATGAGCATAAAATATCTGAATCTTAATGATGCAACTGTGCTATGTTTTCATTCAGAGCCACAGCGCATGCTATAGAGAGAGAAATAACCAAAAAAGGGATTTTAAAAGCTTAAGACCTTGGCTTCAACCGTGTGGCATATTAGGTGCACAGCAAAAGTGCAAACAAAATGGGAAAATTATGCCTTGTTTTAATAAATGTGTCCATAAAGTTTACAATTGTTCCAGACTGTATTTGACCGCTTGCCTTGATAAAGATGTGACGGATGGTTTTAACACCAAAGTCAAATTCTAAATGTAACCGCAATAAGACATAACACTTTAACACTCTTTGTCTTTCTGCTCTGTCAGCTTCTCAGCTGAGCAAAGGCAGTGTCACAAGTGTTACTTTTTTTTTTTTACAACAAATCTATAGGGGCTAAAAAATGCAATGATTTATATAAAAGCAAATCTTTTGCTGTAGTTTTTGCTTTTGTCAAATTTTCTTCATTTTTAACCTAAATCAATAAGAAGAGGGTGACTTTCCATTGCCAGCATCTCCAAAAGCCTCAGGCAGTCTAGCAGTTCCATTCAGCTAAATAGGCTGCACAACACCTGCAGAGAATTACAGGTAGGCTAGCAAAAGAAAATAAGGGGAGCAACCAGCAAAAGGTCCTCATTAAAACCATACACGGCCTAACCTTCACAGCATGAAGCAGGTATGTGGTCACTGGCACAGCAGGATTCCCAAAGGTAATGACGAGCTATTGATTTAATATACTTCCCAATATAGCAAACTCAAATAATTTATGCTTTTGGTGGTCGACATGTCAGGCTCTTCTACCAGAAGAAGGCTTTAAATGGCTCTTTTCCTTGTTGTTCATCCTTTCACTTCATAAGAAATAATAAGAATGTGCATGGACATATTATTAACCCTGTAACCCTTTGTATCATATTTGATACAGGCATTTCTGAGACCCCCATCACATTGGCATAATCAAAACTTTCCTTTAAAAAACCATTGTAAATAACTTTGTCCACCTTTTCTGCCCTGTAGTTCACCAGCAGTCCACTAGGGGCAGTAGAAGGGCTTTTCATGAAAGAAATCTTTTGGCGGCAAAGGTTTTGCTAATTTATTTCAACTTTATTGTGTGAAGTAACTCATGTATTATCATTCATTTTTTTAATGCCTACTTGGGCATGAGATAACACAAAATTTGTTGTCAATTAATTCTAATACAGTTACACAGTGTTAAAATCTTTTTTCAAATTTAATGCTTTATTCCGAAACACTTATGTCAATATTTTTACATCTTAAACTAACATTATGAAGAGAAAAAGCTTACCAAATCACCCAAAAGTATCTATATCCCATGAAAAATTATCAAAGGGTTTTTGAAAAATCTTTTAATTTTTTTTTATTTTCTGTCAAATCTTCAGTGTAGTAGGCTTTAACCATAACCACGGTTCACCGCTATGCTTTAGATAACATTTGTGCGTTTTATACATTCATATTTTTAAATACAAGAAAAGTATAGATTAGTCTGCTTAAATATAAGTTACATAGGTTAATATCAATAGGCAACTGTCAATGTGATTCCTCATTCACTTAGCTGTAGTGTGACACTGTTTTTTTGCCCAAAGTTGTGATCTTCCATTGAAAATGTGTTAACAGAGAAGCAAGCTCAATCCCCAAACTGTGAATTAAAGTGAAAACCCTTTGCAATGGTTAAAGGGTTTTCCAGAAAGTTCTGAGGAGCGTTAATTTACACATGTGCAATCTACTGCAGTTTGTCAGATGTTTGGTTCTTTGCGGCACAGAGGAAAGCTTGGCTGGAACCAAGCTTTTCAGTTATCGATCAGCTACTTTAGGGTCAAGAGATTTTTGCACGACATTAAAAAGTTCAAAGTTTAAAAAAATCATTCACGCAAAAAAGAAAACAAAATAAAAGCTAAAAATTTTTCTTGACGCAATTTTTTTTTCATGTTGCTCTTATTTCTCCAAATGTTTTCTTATTATAAGAAGATTTTTATTTATTTTTTGATGAAATAATCATGTTTTATAGACCCGAATTATGATCTACAGAAACTGAAGTAAAAGTACACATTTATTCACGGAACACCCTTTAGAAGTAATCTAAAGTGAAAAGGAAACTATTGACTAGTAAACCCATCAATTATACTAAACATGGCGGTTTATCAATAGTGCTTCAGCTATAAGCTCAGTCTTTTTTTCTCTGCCTAGGGTTGAAGACCCTGGGTAAACTCAGAGGCTGACTGTCTTTAAAAGGTCAGAACATTAGGGGGCTTCAGCCATCTTTTACATCCCTGGTGTAGAATTATCACATTTGGTGGCAAGATGTGGGATTTTTCATCAGCTAAGAGCTGCTGCATTGAAGGAAATGTCTTTGCATTTATTAGATTTGTTAATTTGCATAAAAGTCACTTTTTTTTTTCATTCTCCGCCCTTTAACACTGAGCTCATTACAGACACAGACATCTTTCTCATCATAAAGGAAGATCACCTTTTCTTTTGAAATCACACAAAGAGCAACTTTTACAGTAGAATTTAGGAAAATTAAACATGGGTCTAGGAATAATCTTTGAAGTGTCTTGAGGATGCACATGTGATTAGCCATAAGGTAAGGGGCATTTCTGCAATTTGTGGTTGCAGTAAAGTCGATTATAACCTTCAGCAATCAGTGGCCTTTTGGCTATATTCACCCTTAGATTTAGCAAAATATATTTAACCAGACTGAAATGAATAAAACTCAATTATTAGCATCATAATAAATTTGAACTTTTTACGGTAAAAAAAAGACAAAAGTTAACAATAGCAAAAAAGAGACTATTGGCAGACCAAAGTCCTTCTAACTTAAATAGCATGAAATGTTAAAAAAAAAAACACATCAATTTAGTATTTATTTAATATTCTATTCTGCTTCTCAAAAATCTAGTATTTTTCTTTTTCATCAATATGACTAAACTTGTTAAATATCCTTATATGGAGAGACTAAAAGCTTTGGTAACACTAAATTAAACACCCATGTTTTTGTGTTTTTAACATGTTTTTTTTTAAACTCCTGGAGGGAGGACATGTTTAAAAAAACTTAAATTAAAGTTGTGTTTCTGAGTATTTCTTTATTCAAATCATTGTGAATCAGAAGCAGTCCAATTGGTGAACCAAAAGCTTCTTGCTCTGCTCCATTTCCATGCATCCACTTGCAGACAGATAGATCAATTAAAGTTTTCATTTTCCTCGTCTGAGCTGGCATCTGCCTCAAAAGTGGACAGCTCCAAAATCACTCACCATTTTGGTTGCACTAGTAATGCTTGCAGTTGTGAGGGGCTTTAAGCCAGTGGGATAAAGTGTAAACAAAGGAATGATGGCAAGTGGGGGCAGGCTCACTCCCCGCCAATGGCCCCCCCTACAACTCAATTTCTAATGATGTTCTGCAGAAACTATGTCCTAGAAAACAATAGGTTTTTTGGCTTTGCCTAAAAACAGCACAGTCATACTTAAAAAAGACCACTGGGAATATTTAAAATAGATCAAAAGAGGATTTGAGTGGGACTTTAGCCCCAACCGTCAATTATATCAACACAAACTTTACAGAAACAAATTTCACTTATTCACTTATTACATTTATATTCCAACATTTATGGAGTACTGTACAACTAAAAAAACTCCAGGCTGATCTGGATCAGTTCACAGGTAGATCTGCTGGCCTCCTTCTTCCCACCCGCCTGAGCCGTCTCCAAGAACAGCAAAAAAGATAAAATCAGCAAACAAATGTGATATGATTTGAGATGACATTGAGAGAAAGAGATTATTGTAAGTTAAATGTTATGGCCTCGAGCAGGCTATAAAATGTCTACCGGTACCTATAAACACATGATTTACAGGCAGTAAACACACAATAGCAGTTTGTTTGGAGATTATTTTGACAATTTCCCAGTTCAGACTTAATTTAAACTGACTGTTTTTTATTTTATTTTTTTTACTGTAAATTAAATAGTGACAAAAAACAAAAATGTGTGCATGCTACTATAAGGAGTGTAAAATTTTCATCTGCTTTAACAATGGAAAATGAAGAACAACTGTGAACAAAATTGTGCAAACAAACACTTTGATTGCCGTTTAAAAGCTAAAATTGAACAATATTGTGGTCACATTTTGCTGAGTGTGACTAAACAGATGAGTGGACTATTTAGTTGTAAAACTAACTTTGGCAAGTCGTCTTTTAAAATTCAGCTTCCATGTCTTAAAATGCAGTGCAAATACATTCTGATATAAAATTAAACTGATTTATGCAACAAAGGCTGATATTTTTAAAAGACAGCAAAGTTTCTTTATAGGACGGTAAATCTACTCCTCACAAAGCTGAATAGAAATGCTTTTCTGGCGCAAACAGAAAAAACAATTCCATTCTGCCGCTGTCTGACTAATCGGCCCAGTAATTCCTCTCGACTCAACACCCCAACACACATGATGAAGAAATGAATCAGTGTCATCATGCCTACAGCCTCATTCTGCTCAGAGCCTGAACTTGTCGTCATTGCTTCTTATGTTACCAGTCAAACTAACAACATTACAGTTATTGCAGATTCATCACTTTAATTTAATGGAACAAGAAGGGAGAGGTGGGGAAGGGGTGGGTTATCTACTACTGTTACCAGTCTGCATAAACAGAAGCATTTCTACACAATTATTGAAATAAATTTGCTGAAGTTGAAAACCTGAATTTTCCCACTCCAGTCATCCTTTGATATATTTTAAACATGTTCAAGTGTTTTTTTTTTTAAACTATAATTATTCCTTTGTTAGCCAAAATCAATCAACCTGTGTCATTTTTTAGGACATAGTTTCTGCAGAGCGGCAGGAGTACATCAGAAATTTGGCTCTGGGTTGTGGGCGGAACTGGTGGCATGGAGTAAGCACGTCCCCATTTTCCATCATCCTTTTGTTTACACACTCTCCCACTGGCTTACAGTCCCTCAACCCCACCTTAACATCACCGGTTTTAATTAACCAATAATGGAGCAATCCAGCCGTACAGTTTTGAGCCATGCAGATGCCAGCTCAGACGAAGGAAACAAAGACATACAGTACATGGATCCAATTGTTTGCAAGTGGATGCATCAGAATGGAGAAGAGCGGGGAGCTTGTGACCTGTATTTGTATATAGAAATACTCGAAAATGCTATTTTAGTCTGCATTTTATTATATATATGTCCACCATTGTGAGAAAAATGCCACCAGAACACGTTAAAAACACCAAAAACATGATTTTATTGGAGTGGGTAAAGTGCAAAAATTACATTTAAAAATTGGAATTTAATCAATTGTATCTCAGTTTTTCTAACGTTTAATGGAAAATCCTTTAAATTTGTCCTGTTTGTTTTTTATACCTTATAATAACCCTGACCATCACTTTCTAAAAGTCACAATCCACACACAGCAGCTTTAAAAATGAAGAAAAAAACTCACATTTTGAAGTGTTAGATGCAGGGATGTGATTATTTTGGAGGACAAAAAGCATGTAAGCTCAAAAATGTCAAGCCGTTTTTGTCAAACTTGTACATTTTGTGCTCAAGAAAAACTTTTTTTTTTTTATTTCGTCACTTTAAAGCACTGTTGGTCACATTTTATTACTTTCTTTCTTAGAAGTATTCAGTTTAGAACCAACTATGAAATAAACACGGTAAAAGAATGCCCAATTATGTCACGTTGTAACAGTGCCATTGGGAGCACTTGGCACAGATGTGGACCATCTGACAGTCCTATAAGATGCCAAGACAGACAACAATGTAGTGTAAATCTCTATAGCACTTACAAGTGCAGTAAAGGAAAATAAAATAGAACTCAAGCTTGAGCCTCTAACATGAGTGAGGTCAGAGGAAGGGCAACTCCAAAAGGCTTGTTTTTTATTAACAGGGAATTTTTGGGGGGTAATTCATCTAAGCATATGAAGATCTACCACACTCATTTATCTGACCTGTGCTAGCATGACCAAATCAGTGAGCACAACATTCATACTGGCATCAAGAGCTATCCTCATCTGCTCAAGCGCTCAACCCCTGAGTTAATATGCCGTTGTTACCAGGTGGATCAGAAACTATTTTTTACTTGATTGCAAGCTACTCACAAATGCAGGGCGCACTCACGATTCACCGAAAACTGGCCTCAGGGGTTTTTTAAATAATAAAAAAAAGCTTAAATGAGATCAAGCACTTACTCCCTGAATTCAGCTGGTAGGACGAAGTCGAAATATTCCAATTAAGTCTCCAAATCCTTGTAATCTTTGGATTTAAAAGCATAAATGTTTTGAGTATCTTTAAGCCCCTGATTGTCTCTTTTGGGCTGAACTTTCAGTCCTTATAGAAGATTTTCTTCACCTAACAGTCAGCCACAGTTTGTTTTTTCAAACTTTGCATTTTCTGTATATCTGATAAGCAACAATTAAGGGCCGAAATTCCCTTCACTAAGGAAGTGTGGCGATATGCTAATTTTGGTTTGCCTATTTATTGCCATTTTAATAAATGTTATCTGGTTTTCTCAGTGCTGCAGTCATTTGGCAGAAATTACTTTGTCATTTATATGCTCAAGGAGCTTTTTAATTAATTTCCTTTTTTTTTTTTTTTTTTACAACGGCAATAAATACAACCTAGTTTGTCCATTATTTACACGGATCTGGGTGTAGCTCAAAAGGGCAGTGGCAGGGACACTATACCTCCGACAACCTCTCCCAGCATTTCCAAAAGTACAGGAGGTTTTTCTAGGCCAGCTCAGAGATAACATCTTTCCACAGGGCCTCCTCCTGGTCTGACATACCTGTGAAGTTTTTTATGCTATTTTATTTTCATAATTTAAAAACATTATCTGCAGTGCTACCCCATTCTGAGATGATTTTAATGAAAAAATATATAATAACATTTGATTCCTACTGTTCCTCTGTCGTTTGAAATGCCTTTGGGATGTACTTCTACTTATTTTGTTGTGCTTGTAAAGCACTTTGTGTTGTAAATGTTTACACGACGGGTAATATGTATTAAAAAGTCAATTGATTCATTGATTAATACCTGGATGTCCATGAGCAGGTGAACTTGTGAAGCTTGACCTTCTGATTCAGCTATCATTGTCTGCAATGCACATGTTGTATTTAGTAGATGTTTAGGATGACTGTAAGCTTTTTACCATTACAGTGTAAAATGAAGAAGAAGATAGAACAGTGTAATGATAGTGGATACCTTGCTTGACATCCGTGACCTTTAGCAAAAATCAAGACATCTCATCTTTTTTAGGATCTCTCTTTGAGTCAATAAAATATGCTTCTTCACAAAGTTGGTGATTTTACTAAAAGATGTCCTTACTTAAGCCTTAGTCACAACTGCCCTTAAGGGTGGATACGGGCTGAAAATTAATGAAAATAATAAATGCAAACCTGTACAGATGGGGTTGGGCTAAAATGTTCATGCACATATTTTCTACGGGCACGCTGTGGGCAACAGGTTGTAGTGGACATTCATTCAGGGTAAGAGTGAATTAGGTAAGCCCCCCAATCTTGCATACTGTACAAGGGGCCTGCTGGTGCTATTCATGTGATAAGTGCATGCTCCTTGCGAGACCCATTCGTGCAGCCTGACTGTTAGAAGTTATGAATTAGACAGTCCGAGCACAGTTTGTGTCCTACAGCCCCTTACGTATCATCTCCCCAACCTGTGCGGGCAGCTTTTTGGTCATTGAGGAGCCACCTCACTAGTGGCTAGAGTACGGTGTAAGGGCACTGTACAACACCATCACTCGTAAGTCTTATGAGTGTGTATCTTACATTATCCTTACAAATACTTTATGATACTCTTACCACACGCACGACAATGGTACATTCCATTTTCATGACGTCTCTTAAGATGGCCACACGAGCCTCACAGGAACTGTAAGACACACCCTTAAGATGCAGCCCCATCTCTCTACGACCCTCTACAGGCCCGGTCAACCCAAAAACATGCAGCAACCGGAAGGGTCAACCCCTGTACAGGTCCATGTGACCAAGGCATAGATCAAACAGAGGACAGATATGAAGATCCAACCAGGGAACAGAGAGCTGATAGTGAGAACACCGGATTCAGTCAATAGAACCAGAACTGATGTATGCAGGTTAAATAATCTTTTATTAGACTTTTTTTTTTAACCAACCTCAGAGGCGACAGTTAAGATGGCTGGCTGACAAACATAGCAACCAGAGAAACTTCACATTGAGCCGTGTAATTTTGCACATAGTTTGTTTCAAATAGGCAGCAGTTATTGAGCTGTGGAAAGCATGCTGTCAGCACCAACTGGTAGCAAGCAGAACACAAAACAACATTTCTAATAAATAATAACAGCTCAGACACGGCGTGCCAACAGATGCCTTCCTCTGTTAATCGTAAATTATTTTATTTCATCCCGACTAAGTTCAACTTTGAATGTATTAAATCCAGCACCAACACAAGAAACATTTGACTCTATATCTTCCAAGACTTCCCATCCAGAAAAATGAGAAAGCAGAAGTGTGAGGTCTATCACCAGCCATAGGCGAAAAGTGAAGGAACAAGAAAACAACAAAGATTTCTCAAGTATGGCTGGTTTCAAACAAGCAGTTTCATTATGTGTCAGCCTGAAAAGGTCATCTACATAAAATAACATAGGAACAGCCTGGAGGCAAGATGCACGCAGTGGTTGTAATCAATTTCAGAAAGCTACACATTTATCATTTGCTGCATCAGATCTGCTTTGAAGTCACAGTTGGAGAGTCTGAGTCCACAAGAAAATGTTTGATCTGTCAGCCTGCGTTTCTGACCGCATCTGTTTGGACGTCTCCGTTTGAAATTGCGTTTTTTTATTTTCAGATGTGTCTTGACTTTACATCATTTTTTTTTTTTTTTGAAACTTCCTTTTTTTGCAATTCATGGTCAGTGTTTCATTATTTAGATGCTCCTGCCAGGAAACAGTTGGAGAAGCAAAGGTCTCAAAAAAAGGAAATAGAGAATGTGAAAACAGTTACATACAGTAACACTGTCCATTGAATGTTTAGCCTAGGTGCCAGAAGCATTATCATGCACCATTTTTAACTTGGAAAAGAAATACTTTTTAAAGCTGTGTGGTTTAAACGTTTTTTATACCGTGGTCCAGGTGAATATTTAATTCTGATTGGCTGCTGGGTGTGTACTAAAAAGTGACATTTCACACATAAGAAGGAAGTTCCAGTCACATAGCCCAACTGTTCTATATAACTTCACTAGACTAAATGCTAGTAACTAGTCCAATTAGCGTTTTAAAACAAAAACATGGTTTTTTAGTTTCCTTCTACCTGTTTGGTTAATTTGATCATTTTGAAGACTGCAATGCAGCAGAACAGTAATCGAAAATATAATCCACGAGGAGTTAAGACATGATAAGGAATTGAACTATTCAGACTTCAGACTTTGTTTCTTTGAAATAAACTTTTGCTTCATCATCTGGACAACGAAAAGTGTTAAGAGGTGAACTTTTCTCTGATGCTTTTTGTAACCTATCACGATGATCAGCATATCGTTCTCCTTTGCCGCTGCAGTACCATGACAAAGTGTCAGACCACGTATCAAGTAGTCAACTTTTTGGGAAAAAGCGATAAAAACCTAAAAATTTATGATATTAAGGTACTAAAAATTGATTTAAGACACATGGTATAAGCGGGATAAAGGGCTCCGAGGTGTGTAGTATCAGAAAAGAACGCACTTCTTTGAAGCAAGTGTCCTCCGCTTCACTGATAATGCAGACCTCGTCGGACATTACCATGCGTTTTGAAGGATTGTTGTGTAGATTGGGTGGTCTAGATTTTCTAATTTTGTATTTATTAAATGAAATGCCGATAAGTAATAGTAACAACCTTTACCCTCTGTGCACATACATGCTGCTTTTTACTGAAATGCAAACACATCTTAATGGACTGCTATCAATCATAATGGACATTATCACAGGTTTAGGAAGTCAGCTTTTGATCAAACCCAACTGGACTTCATGGAAGCTTTGAAAAAAAGTTAACAGGGTTCAAAATGAAGAATATCCATCCATCTATCTTCTGCTCATCTGGGACCGGGTCGCGGGGGCAGCAGTCTAACCAAAGATGCCCAAACTTCTTCCAGCTCCTCTGGGGGGACCCTGAGACCCTGAGCTTGTCCTGGGTCTTCGGATGCCTTCCCCAGGGAGGCAGCCGGACTAGATGCCCGGGCATAAATGAAAAAATAGAGTTTTTTTTCTGGTGTCTCAAAACAGAAACTTTCACTGTATATCAAGAAAGAAGTACCATAACGAGATAGCCATCACTACTGCCAGACAGGCAGACATCTTGTGTGATGGAAAACTCTTCAGGATTGTGGAGACTGCATAAAGTGGCACGATAAGCTGTCACAGTGGAGCTTGTATGTCGTGTGTCTTGTCTTCACATTGATGAGGATCCACAAACAATCGTGTGTGCTTGGGATTATTTTTGGGGAAAAGGAAAAGCTATCACAAACTCAAGGAGTGAATACTACCATATCATCTCATCACATGACCAGTCACGGCAGATGGTCGCCCTTACAGAGCCCAGTTCTGCTGGAGGCTTCTTCTTTTTGCTCACAACAGGAGGATTAAATCAAAAATGATTATTTTTTAAATACAGTTTAGAAAATTTGGCCTCATCTGACTGAAATGTATTATTATCCTTTTTTTTTTGTCTGATGTTTTTTGTGTGTACCTAGAGACACTTCAATTGAGAATTAACACTTTCTAAATAAACACAATTAAATGTAACCGAAGTCTCTGTGTGTTTTTTTGTCCAGATTCTGCCTCATTTCCTGCCAGTTTTTTCTATTCGTACCACTGGATTTACTGCCTACATACTACCTTTGTTTATTTTGTAAATTAAGAATTTTTTGTCCTTTCAAATTAGGATGCTCCTCCACCGTTTCAAAATGCAACACTTCAGCTCTTTGCTTACACAGACATGAAATAAAAATATGATAATCTTCTGCGGAAAATAAAGGGAACATTCCTAAATGTGTGTCTGGGATTATTATGATAATTTAACAAAACCAATAAAATAGAACAAAATATTTGAAGAATAAATGAAAATTGTCTTTTGCAGTGTTTATGCTAAAAGCATAATAATCTTTC
Organism: Oryzias latipes; assembly: GCF_053564925.1. NCBI lineage: Eukaryota > Metazoa > Chordata > Actinopteri > Beloniformes > Adrianichthyidae > Oryzias > Oryzias latipes. Next base: position 16,256,011 of record NC_136240.1, read on the forward strand.
TTATTGAAGACAATTTTCAGTTTAAAGCCTGGATAATAGCTTGGCTAGAAATGCTCATCTGAGCAAAATCTGATTATGATGCAATAATGTTATTTCTTATCATGTGGAAATAGAATTTCTGCTCAGTGTATCAGCAACAATAACACTAAAGAAAATGACCGTCATACCAAATGTCAGAATGAACCCCCAGTGTGTCATAAAGAATTTCCTTTTCCCCACTGTATTAATCTTTTTTTAGATGCTAGCAACCAAAGGTTTTAGTTTGTAGTTTTTCTCCATAAAATAAAGTATTAATCTAATTTGAATTTTTATTCAGTTGCTCCGTCACCACTGCAGGAAGAAGCAAAGAAGGGGAGAAACAATCTCTACTGACGTTAGTGAACCAATTTTGAGTTTTCAAAGGAAACTCCATAGTTTGAAGAACTAGACTGAATCTAAAGCATGCATTAATCATAAACTTTTTTGATTTTCTTTATTATAATAAACAGTTGCTCTTTTAAACAGTCTTGCTTTAACTGGTCAGAAATTTGGAAATACCGAACCATTAATCTTTACTTTAAAAATAAAGATAGCTAATCAGTGACGTTGCAAGGAAAGAATAAACCTCCACCATGGCTGTCTCCGAGTTTCATCAGTACTTAGCGTATTATACTCACTGGCTACTTCATACGGTAAACATGTCCACCTGCTCTTTTGTGCAAGTTTCTAATCACACGGCAGCAACTCAGCAACATTTAGGCATGTAGACATGGTTAAAAACGATCTGCTGGAGTTCAAACTGAGCATCAGAACGGGAAAAAAGGGGATCTAAGTGACTTTGAAAGTGGCATGTTTTTATGGTTGTCAGTGCCAGAAGGGCTGGTCTAAGTACTTCAGAAACTGCTGATCTTCTAGGATTTTCACGCACAACCATCTCTAGAGTTTACAGAGAATGGTCTGAAAAGGAGAAAATATCCAGTGAGGGGCAGTTCTGTGGGCGGAAATGCTTTGTTGATGCCAGAGGTCAGAGGAGAATGACCAGACTGGTCCCAGCTGATAGAAAGACAACAGTAACTCAAAAAACTACTGGTTACAACTGAGGTCTGCAGAAGAGCATCTCCGAACGCAGAGCACGTCTAGCCTTGAGGCAGATGGGATTCAGCAGCAGAAGACCACACCAGGTGTCACTCCTGTCAACTAAGAGCAGGAAACTGAGGCTACAATTCACAAAGAATCACCAAAACTGGACAATAGAAGATTAGAAAAACATTGTCTGGTCTAATGAGTCTCCATTTCTGCTGTGACATTCAGATGGTCCGGTCAGAATTTCGCAACAACATGAAAGCATCATCCATCCTGCCTTTTATCAGTGGTTCAGGCTGGTGGTGGTGGCGTAATGGTGTGGGGGAAGTTTTCTTGACTCACTTTTGGTCTCTTAGTACCTACTGAGCATCGTTACAACACCACAGCCTACCTGAGTATTGTTGCTGACCATGTCCATCCACTTATGTTTTTATATCCAGAGCCAATTTTGTCTTTATAACAAACAGCTTTAAATGAAGCATCTAATGCAATTAAAAACATTTTAAAGCTAAACCGTGTTGTTTATGTAAGGGATAATGGCAGACGAAGCATTATCACGAAGCAGAGGACGGCTGCTTCTGCGGAGTGCCGTGTTGTCACGGTAACATAACAACGCACTGAGCCGGCACCGAACTCGACTGCTGCAGCAAAGGAAAGCGATATCTATGCTTATCGTCACGATAGGTTAAATAAAGCATAGGTTAAGAGAGAAAGTTCACCTCTTACCGTTTGATTTTGTCCAGATAATGAAGCTAAAGTTTGTTTTAAAGAAGAACATTTATGCATTATCACTGTGCATTATCACCTTTTAACCCACATCCAGCAGCCAATCAGAATGAGTATTCACCCAGACCATGGTAGAAATTCCTTTAGTCCCATTTTGCTCCTAAAAATCTGTGTTCACATAACTGTAATAATGTAAACACAAGGTAAAGGATCAGGTCTGCACGGACAGTTAACTGTTCAATGAATTTAAAACATGGGAGGAATTAGGCAATCTGCAGCTGCATGATTCGGCATCTTCGTGATCGCTCAATAATACTCTGTTGGAGTGACTCATCTATTAGTGTACCCCCAGAGGTTCCAGCTAAAATGTCTATCTGTCCCAGTTGTGCTGTAATAGCAATTTTATCCAGTGTAAGAAAATAAAAATACTGAAGAGTTATTTTGGTACATTCCAGAAGCGCTGACCCAACTCCCAGAAAAACCTCTTGGGGTCAGCCACACTTAAATTACCTCAAAGACCAGTTTGTGGTGTTCTAATTTATTTAATTTGACAGGGTCCTGCAGGTCATTTCTATCTGCAATGTTCTTCTCCTAATGACTGATGAGACAACTCTGGAAAAGGTTTTCCTGGACCACATGTCCTGTGTGTGTGCGACAAAACAGACAACATTTAAAAAGGTTGTTTTAAACTTTTTTTAGAGTGCAGTTTAATAAGAAAAATCCCCTCCGCATTGGACTGGCAGCCCAAGCCAAATGGTGTTTGGAGAAATTCTAGCTGCTCAACAGCTTATTATTTGTCTCAACAGTCTCCAGAGTCCTGACTAATTGTTACTGGCTTGCAGCCTCGACAAAACAAACTCAGCGACAGAGCGGTGTCTCCCTGGACATTTGATTGTCTTGAGCTGGCAGTATGGAGGAGAGAAGCCGTCTTTCCAATAAACTGCAAAAATAATGAATCAATATCCTAGCCACTGGTTGCTCAACAAGATTTTTTTCTTTTTTCATAATCACAATCCTGCTAAAAAAAATCTAAAGTTAATAGTGAGGTTGAAAGTTTCTGAAAGCGCAGCATTGAAGAGAATAATAAAATCAAGTCTTGGTCCACGAGAAATGCAATTATTAGCTTTTTAATGGTCTGCCAAAGAAGAACTTGAGTCGTGACTCAAGTTTAATGGTGAAAAATTACAGGATCACAGTTTTATTTAGCCAATTCAGTGTTGCTTTTCACATGACCACAACTGCCCATCATTTAAAAACACCAGGAAAATGAAACATAACCTACTGGGTGTAATATGTAGTAAAAGTATAACTCAGCAGCTCTTAATTTAAGTGGAAACGCATTTTCCCTGCAGGGAGGGATTTGGATCATTTAACCAATGCCATTAGATGGAGCTGATTAAATAATTTAACCTGCTTAAATCAATATCACCACATACAGGTGAGTTTTCCCAGCTGGTTTTGAGCACAGCTCCATGTCACCAATCCTCCCTCCATGACACAATCACTCTGCTCTGTGTCTTTTGTTAACATGTATCTGGTTAGATAACATTCATTTCTTCTGTGTAGAAACCTGCCCCACTCTGATAACCTGGTGGGGAAACCTTTAAGCCTTTTTCCCTGAAAACCCCAGCTCCATGGCAACCGGTGTAATATTTCATTATCAATTTCATTATCACGCCACAACAAGTGCTTTCAAAAAGCACCTATTTCTTTTTCTATTTGAGAATTTGTGGGTCCAGTTCACTGTACATTTTGTTTTTTATTTGACTACTTATTCCCTCTTTAGTCACAACCACATTTTTTATTGTCCCTGAGAGCCAACACGCCTTCATCAACTCTAATGTGAAGCTGAAGCGCCCTCATGGAAGGCGTTGAAGCTTTTTTTTGTCAATTCGGATATAATTTAACATCAAGGGGAGATTTAAACCACATTATCAACTATTTCCTCTGTAATGTATGAGGCCCTGCCAGCACTGGTGCAACTCAACTTGCTTTATTGTATTTTTTTTCTAATACAAAAATAGGTAAAATCTTTCTAAAGAGCAAATGAAGCCTTCACAAATCATAAAAAATGAAAAATTTAAAATGAAAAAGAGCAGAAGTTAAAGCTATTTTACTCCATTCTTGATCTTATCCAGGTGCTTCTTCAATAAGTTACTCTCAGACACATATTCGATTACACTAAAAATTTTAAAGGGCCTATACCATGCTAATTTTAAGACGTTTTTTGTAAACCATGTCCATATATATTATAATATATTACTTTTAGATAGAAATGAACACATTTTTTTAATTAAATATGATTTTTCTTCGCAAGTTAATTTTCTACGACTCGACCTCTGAGGCACCGCCTCTTCGCTCTTTGTGGGTACCGCCCATTTCATGAGGTCGACCTAGAGCCAACCTTGGTAGCGTGTCTGCGTCTCGAAAACAAACAACATCTAAAGTTTTGCAAAGATGGATGTGCATATTTTGTATATAAAAGGAAAAAGTTTTGACGATCCGCAGATAAAGTGGGTGTGAGTGTTAGCCCGGGGGGGCGGTGCTGGCAGCGCAGACTCTTCCTGGAAGGGCCTGTTCTCACTTATATACGTCAGCTACTGAGAACCCGCTTGCTTTCGTGGAATGGGAGGGGCTGGTGCTCAGAGAGCAGGTTTTTAGCAAAATACTCTATTGTGTGTCAAAATACCGCTTTGGGGTTTCTTTTAATGAAGAATGAACATTATAATAAACTTAAAAGCTCAAAAAGTTGATTATGCCTAAAATTAAAGAAGATTTTTTCACCCACAATTTAAACTATTCTTCAATTTTCAATTGACAATTTAAGTTGCAGTTTGAAAATTTACACTTTACAATTCAACATGGGATCCAGGCTTGCAGTTCTAAACAAGAATTTTTGAATGTATAATTCAATATGTAAAAACAATAATAGCACAAAACAATAATTTTATGTTTTTTTAATTAAAGTTTCAAATATAAGCAAAAATCAATTACATTTTAAATTGCCATGCCTTTTTGTAATACAATTGTAATATAATTTAAATGAAAATGCCTTTTGCAATTGATAATTCATGTCTGTTTGTTTTAACTTCATTTATTCATTTTTAATACTTTAAAAAATTAAGTCTTCATTGGATTTTTTTATATTAAATTGTAACTTTCAAAATACATGTTCAGATTGCAAGTCTGAATTGCATATTGAATTTGAACTTAATGTAACGTTAATTTGAAAAGAGAACTACGGTGTTTCTGTCCTAAAGTTACTGCTGTTATAGATTTGTAACCCCCAAAGTATTGCAGTAGTGTTTCAAAAAATGAAAAGAGCTTTGCATTTTGCATATCAGAGGGCACACAACTTTAAAGAGAAAATTACACTATCTCATCGGAAAATCTGTTGTTTGGGATAAAAGTTTAAGCCTGGAAGGTTAATAACATACATAGTCCCTTTTCACCACTTTGCTTTTGATTACCGGTACATAAATAAATACACCTTAGCATTAAATCCAATGCGAGTGATTCACATGCCGGACAGTTTGTAGGCTCTTCTATTGTTCTGAGAGGGTTGAATGTAATAGCAAAGTGGTTTTCAGCTGCCTTTTTCCATTGTAAAGCCAATGGGTTGATTTGTTTTCCTCTGACAGAGACTACAAGCATCAGCTTGGTTGAAAGGTGGTTGTGTAGCATCATCAGTACTACTATGAGGTTTTGTTTACAGAAAAGTTCATTTTTAAACTTTAACAACAGTTTTAAGAAGCACAACTCCTTTTCATTTAAAAAAAATCATATAAAAATTAAGTTTAATTCTCATCACGCCACAAACTTGATCCCGATTTAAGGCTTTGTCATTGCTTTTTATTTTATTACATTAATAACCTTTTAGTTTCTCCTGTGGGAGCAAATTGCACAATCAGAAATCTAAAGCCAAATAGGGATAGTGCACACTAAATTAAAGGCATTTGTTACCAATATGCAGAATGTGAAACTAATTAGTAGATAAAAGGAAATGGCAGGGTTAGTCAACAGTTTTAACATTTTATCAGCCTATAAGCATAAACATCCCAGGAATTAAGACTAAATAAAAGCCTCTGTAAGAAAGAAGCAGAGCAGGAGGAGGTGGTTAGCATATCAATGAGACTCAGGTCACTGATGCTTCTCCATGAGCCATTTCTCTACTCGTGTTTATGTACATGTGATTTACACCAACTATTACCTCTTAAAAGACCAAATAGGTTATGGGAGATGTTAATAAATTTGGACAACGAATAAAAATAGTCTCTTAATTTAAAGTTGTGAAGCGATCTCAGTCATTCCTGACGTGCCTGTGAGCCTTCATGTAGACAACCTTTTCAACTTTCCTTACATGGAGAGAAATTATGAACTTTGAGTGATTTCTCATTATACAAAGCTGTTTGTGCATTATTGGTACATCCTTCCACTGTTGCCGAGCAACCAGCATCATTTCCATCTTCATTGAGACAATTTCATTTCCTTTTCCTGAGATTATTTCAAATATTATCCGACACTCCCTTAAATTTCAAATCATCAAGATACATTGATAGTTGTTTACTGTTGAGTTGACATTAGCTCTATTTTTTCAGTCGACTGAGTTTTTTTTAATCTTTTCCTGTCGGTTAAGGCTTGCCCATAAATAGTCTTTATTGAAAATTAATAATTCAATGTCGTTGTTAAGTTTGCTGTGGATTTTTTTAGAAAGAGGCAAGTCCAAGAGTAAGGGGTTGGCGCCATGTTTGTGGTTGCATTCAGCAACAAACACTGCCAAAACGTCGGTTGCAAACAAATGTGATGCTGGCCATTTGTGTATCAAGCACAATGTTTGCTAACCTGTCATATGCTGTGCAGGAAAACAAGAAAAGCATGATGTGTATAACAGAAATAATAACAACAAATGCTTCTAAAATAGAACTTCAATGTGAATCCTTTAGGAGGATGTGTTTATGTATGAATGAGATGCTCTTTAGCAGAAACACACCAGTGAAACACAAAGCTACTGTTATACACTGACACACGACACCGGAGCTTTACTTTCAATTTGCAACTTTTAAAAGAAAAGTAAAAGTACCTCTAGAGGTACAGACATTAAACATAAGATTTATGACAGTTTTTTGCTGTGTCAATGCTTTAATCTGAAGACAGTTGAAATGTTTGGTAACAGATAACAATACTCCCTCATCTCACCAATACTGGATGTCTTGTTTATATGAGAGACTGGTGTTTTAGTTCTTTGAAAGTAGATAAATTAACATTTTAACGCAAAATAAAGGTTGATTCACAGGACACTATCGAAGATGCAGAGGTTTTAAAGACCCACTCCAATAAAATTGTTTTTTTAGTGTTTTTAACATATTCTTGTGGCATTCTTCTCATTATGGAGGACATTTATAAAGAAATTTCAAATTAAAACTGCATTTCTAAGTATTTCTCTATGCAATTTGTGGTGAATCAGAAGCAGATTAAAAAAATGCCTTTTAGTCAGTATATACAAATTACAACAGGGATTTCACAAAACGTTCTAGAAAACAACAGGTTTTTCGATTTTTTTCTGAAAATGGCGTCATAATTATAAGACCACGGTGAATGCTTTAAAAATTGATTAATAGATGCCTTAAGTGGGACTTTAAGGGTTCTTTTATTATTTTTTTCAACAAAATCAAAGGGCCTCTTTTTGCATAGCTTGGTAACATAATAATTGTTTAATTTATCCACTTTGATGCTAAATGTAACTTTGTCAACAACAACCATCTCAGAAATTCTAAAATTAAAGACCCATCATGGGTAATCGTAAATCTTTGTTTTTAAACTTTCAAAATGAAAAATTTACCTGTGAGACAAAATGCTGAAGAAGAGAATCAGCTAAAAATCACCTATAAATGTTTACATAAATCTTCAACCCACCTGTGTCGCAGATGACTTATTTTAGAAAGCGATCTGAGTCATCTGGAATAATACATAATCACAGACATTCTGAGGAAGAAAAAAAGGAAATACGCATTTAGTGAAGCACAAAAGCAATGCCAGTGGTGTTGTCGTTGGTGGCGATAAAGCGGTCTGACTCACTGCTCTTACTCCTACCTACAGCACAGCTCGGCCTGTTCACATGCTCACAGTCATCATTCAGACGCAGCGGCTGGCACAGACGGCCTTCATGGAGGCAGAGCTCCAAACAGAGCAAAAGTACTGATATCGCATCATCAAAGCAGCATGGAGACTGAGAGGGACAACCTGAAGTGGGCAGCTGAGCTGAAGTTTTTACAGTAAACAATCCATTTACCCATCAGATACATGCCTCATTTTAACGTGTATTTGTGGACTATCACACATGCAGAAAATGTGACTGCATTGAAAAAGATTTGAAAAATTCTGGTTGGCTAGTCAGACTAGAAGGAATGGTCTTCAGTGGGTAAAGCTATGTGTTCCATGGTTTAATAAACTGTTTTAAAACTACTTCAGCATCAGTTACATCTGATTTGTTGTCAGTTTATGTTAATTCTTGGAAGTTAGACATGCAACACTGAAATGATATGTCAGCCCTGAAGGGACTTGACTCTTACACTTTGAGTATGACCTTTGTTCACACATGATGAGCTATGGCCAAAAAAAAAAAATAATCCAGCTGGAACGCAGTCAGGTAAGCAAATTGGCTAAGCGGAAGAGCATTTATTAATTGTCATTTTGCGTCGTGGAGTTGAAGACAAATGTTCAGGTGTTGAAGCAGAGAGGTGACCAAAAAGGGCAAAGGCGCAGATGTTACCGTGGTCTGCGGCTCCACTGGGCGATCTGCATGAATCATGTAAACAAACATTATTTCCATTGGAGATCTAATGAATAAAACAGATGTGGAAACAGCTCCTCATTTGTATGTCAGAGGAGGAAATCTAACAAATCATCCCGAATGTCCTACAACAAACCAAATGACGTTTTTACTGTGAACTGAAATGATACAGAGGATGTCACTTTAACGTAAAGACAGTTAAGTTTTCAATCAATTCCAATCAATTTGCAAAAAGTCAATATTGGGAGTAAAAATGCATGCCCAAGTCTAGGCCATTCCATTAAAATGGACATGTATTTACCGGTAATAAATCTTTCTATATACATACCATCCTCATAAAAAGAAGTTTATTATTACAGACTCAAGGTCCATTTGCCACAATAAACACAAAAGAATTAAGAATAAAAATAAAAGCATTCATGATAGTACAAGTATAAAAACAGTGACATAAATTACCAAGTACCCTAAACTTAAAAAAAGACTAAAACTATTGCTGACTAAAAAAACATAAAAGCTTAAAAAGGAGACCATACCAGAACCCCCAAATAGGGGACTAATATCTAAAAGTGCTGTACCTTACTTTGGTGAGTCTTCAAATTATTTTGTTATTAGAAGCGCCAAGATGATAAATAAAACCATAGATAACTTGTCTCAACAAGGCTTGGAGAGTATTAACTCTTGCACCAACAAACAAACTACTTGCGTTGCACCACTGTGGCTGTTTTAATAAAATCTTTAGGGCATCATTATGGGGAACCTTTAGCTTCCACATTCAAGATGCCCTGTAGTTGGTCCACAAGTGGGCAGTATACAATAGTGTGCAGTAAGTTTGAAATAGGAGAATTTTGAGATTGTCAGAACATGGATAAAACCTGCGTGCAAATATGTTTGCCTGAGCATATAAAATACACCATTGTCTGTGGATATCATCATCATCTGTAAGTTGATCATTGATGATATTTCCAAGATATTTCACTTTGTGAAATAAGTACGGTACAGATGAATTATTTTGTCTGTGCTTATCAACAATTTCTTTTAACACAACAATTCAAATGTGTGTTCCATGTTGAGCTTTAAAACCAAAATATTATCAGTAGATAAGAGGAAATCAATAATTTTTTGAGATCAAATTCTTTCCAAAACCTTTGAGAGGACACAGGCACCATCAATACAGACATCATTGAGTCAGGTAATACCGCATGAGTTAAAAAGCCACTACGGTAAAACAATTGGCAAGAAGCGGAAAAAACCTTGGGCTGGCATATTTAAGATGCTCACTGGTCATGTGATCTAGGCCACATGATTTGTTATCACTGAGCATTAAAAAAAGTGTTACTTTGTTGTGTTTTGTTAGAATCTCAGTGTTTTTTTTCTATGACAAAGAAACATGACTTCCCTTTGGATGTCAAAAAGCTCTGAGGTGAGCTGACGCATTGCTTGTTAACAGTAAGTGGCATCAAGGGAGCAGCACTGAACTGACGATGGTTTTCATGCATGTTCAGATCTCCCGTGGCCAACCTAATAAAACATCCTACAATCTTTGTCATTTCATTCTTGCAGGGAAAAAGCAGCCAGATTAATGACGCATATGTGCAGATGGAAAATCCCAGATGTGGAAATGGGAATACAAGAATGTTTAGTCTAAAGACCCACTCTGATGAGTTCTGATGAGGCATTTTTCTCATGATGGAAGACATGTTTAAAGAAATTAATCCTTAAATTGAATTTCTAAGTATTTCTTTATTCAAATCGTTTTGAATCAGAAACAGACAAATAAAAAGCCATTTAACAAGCTCATAGTTGTGACATATAACCTACAACGGCAAGCCACAAACTACCTGCTCCGCTCCATTCCAGTGCGACAGCTATTCATCTAGGTCTTCATTTTCCTCGTCTGAGCTGACATCTGGCTCAAAACTGTACGGCTGGATAGCTCCACTATTACTCACCATTTTTGTTGCACCAGTAATGCTAGGTTGGTTGGGGGTGTGAGGGGTTGTAAGCTAGGGGAAACATGTAAACAGATGAATGGCGGGAAGTAGGGGGAGCTTACTCCGTCCGCACAAACGGTCCGGCCCACAACTCAGGGGCAAAGTTCGAATGAATTACTGCCGCTCAGCACAAACAATGGTCTAGAAAATGACACCGTTTTTTTATTTAGGTTAAAAACAGCTTGATCAATACAACTGAGAATGCTTTTAAAGTAGGTCAAAAGATGAATGGCGCGGGACTTTAAAAATCTCTTTTAAACTAAATTCTCTTCTATTTGCTTTACTTTGCTTTGCTAAAAAGAAAGAATTTTCTCTCAACTTATTTGTGAAACCCAATACTTCAAAAGAAGAGGCTAAAAACCAGCAATTCCCCTCTCCCCTGACAGCCTCTGTGGATGAGGATTCAGGAAAAAGCAGTCAGTTCATTAGTTTGAATGAGAAGTCTAACAAAGAAAATTGCTGCAAGACAAACTCCCTCAAATCTCCATCACCTCTTCCAGAGCAAGAAGCAGAACAAAAAAGCTAAACAACAAATTTAGACAACTACCTCTGAAACCCACTCAGTCACTGTTTTATTGTTTCATTTTTATTTTTGAAACTCTAGAAGAACTTGAACCCTTTATTCTATATGCCATAAAACATTTAGTAATAACTCATTTACACTGAAAAAATAAAACCCACAAGGCGTCACAAAAGACATTTCACAAATACAAATGTTCATAAATTCAACAGAAAAACACATCATAAACAATTCGTCCACAAGTTACTTGGCACGATTTACAGCCAAATTCTCCTCAGCTCCAGTCTGGGTCCACTGAGAATTACATGGAGAGTGGGTTGCACTGACTGAGGAATCGGAGCACGACACGTTGTCACTAGAAATCAATAGCTTTTCAACACAAGAGGCAGGGTGCGTGTTCATCAATAAATAATCCTGTGCGGACAAGCTCTTTTCACATAAATGTGGAGCCTAGTGTCAGATTAAGATTAAACTTTTAGGGGGAAAATAGCAGAAATTGAATTAAAATTCATGTTAAAACGTATTTAAGATGCACTAAAAATGCAAGGGTAAAAAGAAGCCAAGAGTCTGAAGAATATACGGGCTATAGGGGTAATGCTAAAAATGTGAGCGGTGACATGAAGACACTGAAAAATCCACTATAGGATACAAATCTATAGTTCACACTTCTGCATGAGAAAAAAAATGTATTTCCTGAGTTATTATTGCAAGTTTTTTGACAGTTCTTTTTTTTTTTTTTTCAATTCAAGCGTCATCGCCTTATTCTCCTCAGGAAAACAAACTTGGGGAGGAAAAATCCCATAAAAAAGGGTGTTAATGAAGATTTTTATTGGCACTTTGTTCAGGTTAATCAGCATTACAACACTGTGGCCCTTTCTGAATCAGTGTGGAGCGGCTTGATTATAAGCTTTGCTGCATTTTGTAAATTTGAAATTAACACTCAGATAATTAGTGATGCTGCGATGGAGTCATTCAAACTGGGAGGACTTGATGGGAATATCGGATGCATCAGGCTTAAGGTGAAAGGACTGTTAGATTTTTTTCACTTCAAACATGAAAAATTAAAGTTTCTTTACTTTACGCAAAACGGAATACGAAATGAATGTCTCTTTTATTGACATCATTTGACTTTAAGGTCATTTTTGGAGGCTTTTCTATATTGTATCACTTTTTGGAGAAAAGCACTTAGGAGGGAATCGGAGTTACCGTTTGAGAGAGGAGGGCCAGGACATGCGCGGCTTCTTCAGTCCGGGTCGCAGCTTCTCCAGGGTCCGGTTCCGGCACAGGTATCGCTCGGTGTCCGAGTTGAAGCGTTGTTTGATCCGTATGTGGGTCCTGGGCTGGCGCCACAGATGCTTGGGAGGTTTGGCGAGCCCCGCTCCTTCTCTGCTCAGCGTGGCGCACTCCATTTTTACCGAATCTGTTCTCTGGGCTTGTTGTCTTGCAGTTGTGAACAGAACAGCTGAAGGTAAGCGATGGGAAGCGCACGGACGCGCGGGCGGTCTGTGGAGCGGGCGGGCTAAGTGCGCTCTTGACAGCACGGAGCGCGGCGCGCGCACGAGGTGACAAGCGCGCTGCTGTCCACGAGCCGGAGTGCTGAAACCACTCAGTATCAGCTGTCTCTCTGCGTTTCCTCTATGCTCTGCTTATCTTGGTGTGAGTTCATCTTCCCTTTTATTGCGTTGCGTCTCAGCCGTTTCTCTCCTTCCACACCTCTCCCTCTCCTTCCCACGCCAGTTTCCTTCTGCCACCTCCATCTGTTTCTCTGCCTGTCGCCGTACAAACTGTCAAACTCCCCGCCAGATCCTTCCACAGAATTGGCTTTTCTGCACTTATCGCAAACTAACAATTCATGTGTACATTTCTGTTAAAGCACTACTAATACTTTCTATTTAAACTCCACATACACTATTTGATTAAAAATAAAATATCTTTTGTTTGAGGGAGTAATTGGTTTAATGTTTTAATCTATTTATATTCCTACAACCCAACTAGATCGATCTGTCTAAGACAAGTTGTTAATCATATACTACTATAAAATATTTTCAAAATGAAATAAATTGATTATAATCGATATTGGAAAACATCATTTGACTTGAGGTACGGTTTATTTATTTTAATATAATGGAAAAACGACCAAGTGCCATCCCAGCAGACAACACATAAAATTAATCAAGCCATCATTTCAGTCCAATGTGTAGAAACACTTTGAATTTTACAAAGACATGTGACCATACAGTGTGGCAGAATGTTGTAATAGTGTCTATTTGTATTATTTTGAGGTGGAAAAACAATAGTTGGCCAAACATTGTGAAATTAAAATGCGAATAGATTTGCCATTAACTCTTATTTACTTATTTGTTTGTACACATATTTAATGTGCACTTGATTTTCTTGCAAGAAATACAAGGAATCTGGAAAAAAAAAATCACCTGCACTGTTCAGTACCAGGTAAAAAAAAAGATCTGCATCCATCTGAATATTTTGACTTTAACATTTCCTTAAAAACTGACATTTTCATTATGAGTTTGCCATATTATTACAAAAGTAAAGCAAAAAACAAACATTCACCACACAGGGAATTTGTGCACTATCTGGCAACGTCAGATGTTTGACCAAAACAAGGAGGTACAATTGAATGAAAGCAGTCGGTCCTGAGGAATAAGGGTCCTCAGTCTACACATTTTCAGGTGCTGACAGTAAACTGCAGCTAAAAGCACACCAGCGCTTCATCAGTTCTAAAAGATCCCATTACCACAGAGCAATGTTATAGAGCAATGTCTATTCTCATAAGTATTTCAAGCCATCCTCTGGTTTCATCCTCCTGAAGAAGGCAGAGTCACAATCTTTTTCCCACATCACAGCCAAATGAATTTTCATGAGACAATTCTTGTGTTTTAAAATCAGCGATTAATGTTTAAGAACCACACATGGCATACATATCCCTGTTAAAGCTTTAAAATGCATTTACAAAACACAGACGGTGTTGCACAAGTCAAATCATTTACAAAAAATACTTAGATATTGTGTAACATGTGGTGACTGTAGATTTATGCAAACAAAATTTAATTATAGCTCAGCAGGAAACTGAGATGAACAAGGAGCTGATGTGGTTCCATCTTGTCTGCCTTATGTCAATGTTGAAAGGCTCTTCTTTATTAAAGAGATTACCTGTGCTAGATGCTAAAGGGACAATGTAAATTAGCTTTGGTGAAAAAACAAAGAGAAGTAAAAACACTAAAGCTAACAAGAAGCATTAAGAATTTAAGAAGGAATAGCATTCCATAATTAATGAATAAAGCACAAATGTTCTGGAAAATTATGAGATATTGATGGCTTGGGTGCTCGCAGTTAAATATCAAATGCGGCTACACTGAGCCATACAATAACAAAAATGTAAAGCAATCTTACAAAGGTTTGGCCGCAGTTGCAGTCTAGTTTCATTAGCATGACAGGAAAGACTCAGAATGTTTCAACTTAAGTGGACGTTGTCAAATCTTTTGGTTTGCCATGTTCAGGGGTATAATGCAAACTTTTTCAAGTCTAAAGTACTGATCATTTTTGTGCTGCAGGGTTCACCCCTTTTAACTTTTCTGCAATTCTAAATGTAGAAGCATGGAGATGGAGGAAGGAGGAAGCTTTTATGTCTAGACAGAGGTAGAAACCTGTCAAAAGGCTCTCTCATTTCTGCAGCACCTTTCTTTCCTGTTGTTGCAAGTATCAAGCTTTCATCAACAACCAACTGTGCGAGTCGACTTGTCGCCCCGCTGTCATTCAGCGGGCATCAGTCGTTCAAACACAACCTGCTGTCTCATCCGTGTCCACCTGCACTGAAACCTGAAAAAGCAAATGCGGCACAACAAGCGGCGGTAATGAGCCGAGGGAATTCTACCTGCTGACCTCAGAGGCAGAGGCGTCACCGCTATCGCTGGGACTGAACCAAATTTCCTGGTAAACGTGTCTCTGCTGAACTGAGTTGACATTTTTTCTTCATTTTAACAGACCACAAAACTAGCCATAAGTGACAAAAAAATGGGACAAATGTACTCACAGCAGCCATATTGGAGGAAGAATAGTGTCAAAAATCTTCCCATTGTAACCCCAGAAGTTAGTTTAAATAAAGCAATCAAGATTCCCTACTGTTCCTCTACAGATACGCGCCTCCATATCTGCTAAATAGCAAATATCCATGTAACGGCTGAACCTTTTTGATTCATTTTGTTTTAACTAATGAACCCATCAAGCAGATGGTCCAAATCGACACACCTAAATTCCAAATCATGCATCACAAACACATGAAAATGAATCCTATATGGCACAGAGTGGTTGAGCTTAAGAGAAAACATCTGAAAACACAATTAAACATAATGAAATATAACTTTTCACTTTATAAATGGTATCAAAAGAACCAAAAATAAAAGCTGGATTTTCTATAATACTGTGTAAAGAGTCAAAAGAGCAAAAGATTTGACTGTTTTAAAAAAGAAAATTTGACCCACAGACAATTTCCAGGACAAATCAGGAGCAAGAAGAGGAAGAGGCTGAGTGACTGACCGGTGCTCATCGTGGCTGGCTAGAGCTCGTTTGTACAGTTGTTCGAGTCGGTCCAAGGGAAGGCCGTTAACTGCAGACGGCCGGTGGTTGTCAAGTGAGTGGTCTTGGCAGGATTCTCTCCTCGACAGCGGAGGCAGCATCACCGTGCCAGAAAATCGCCGTCGCACCACATAGTTGACAGATGGAAGAGAGTCCCGACGGCCCTGCACCCCTCGCTAAAAGAAAAAAAAAAAGGAAAGAATGTAAGGCTGTATTAAGAAAAAAATACACCAACAGATGACAATAAATGTCAAGAATTTTTTATTTTAAAAACCTTGGCAAAACTAAGAACACAGCAAACCTTTAACCTTTGATTTTAAACCCACATAACATTTTTGGTAAAAGCCTCGACTTTGTTGTTTGGATTTTATTAAGTTGCACATAGTTCAACCCAAGACATAAAAAAAGTAAATAAAGCACACCCAAAATTGTTTAAAATTTAAAAGAAAACACCACTGTGAGCATTGTTGATGTGGAAATAAGATAAACTGCTTGGCCAGAAAATCATACTGTAAAAACAAAATTCAGATTTAGATTTGCTTAGAGGATGCAATAAAAATGAAAAGGTTGAAAAGAGCTTTAGAAAGGTTTTTCAGCTCCTTTGATCTACAGAAAGTCAGATTGTAGAAAGGGGCCATCATAGAAAAAAAAATGACAGCATGCAATTCTAAAGGAGCTGACAAAGATCTCCAAAGTTTACTGTTAAACATCTGGAGGCACTTCTAAAACTTACAAAAACTCTTTTAAAATAAAAACAAAAAACCTGTCTGCTGCTCCAAAGGTTAATTTGATGCAGTGACATGAACTGACCACCTTAAAGTTAATAAAGGTCAGACTGTGCAACAAGAATCTCAGCTTTTCAAGTAAAAGCAAGAAGTTATACATATTTGGTCATCAATAGGCAGAACAAACATGACAGCATTTTTTTTTATCTGCAATTAGCAAAATAACTGTCCTTTAGCCTCCACAGACAATAGAGCTTCATATATTCATTTAAAAAAAGGTTAAATATCAATGACATACTAAATGTAAAAAAGATGTTAACGTACATGAAAAGATGTACGTTAACATAGTATGGACAGACTGCTGCTTGACCAACTCAGAGCCTTGACATGCAATAACTTGCAAGTTAATAACTTAACTTGCAATAATCAGGGAGCAAAGAAATAAAGATGGAACTGCTCTTAATTCCATGGCCTGAAGCTAAAGAGAGGCTGAAGCTAGAAAAAAAGACCCCAAATGCACAGATAAAATAGCAACATAATGACTGAAAATAATGAAGTTCATGCTCTGAATGTGAAAGAAGCCGTGGCTTGAGATGATCTGCTGCTTGTCAGCAACACGTCAGGATAGCTTATAGTATAAAGGTTAGTAAGGCTAAAGTGAGTTTTGTACAATTATCCCTCTAACATAAAGTAAAGTTCATTCGCCTGATATTTTATTGGTAATACAGTTATCTAATAAGCAGAATGTTCTTTTTTTTGTCATCCTGCAGGCTAACAAGCAAAACATGATAAACAGGTTAACTGAGCTGCGAGCTAAACTGGCTTTTTTTCTTTTTCTTTTTTGTAGAACCAGGTTCTTAAAATGCATCTGATCTGTAAATTCACCAACCTTTGTGTTTCTATGTTTGTGTTTCCATGTACCAGCTAAGTACACTGCAAACTTAATATATTGAGTAAACACCAAAATTGCTTACTCAAAAATCTCTTTAGAAAACACTAAAGATCAGACTTGTTCCACTTAAATGATGAGATGTCATCTAATCTGCTTGAATGACCATTTGTTTGAGAATCATGGCAGTTGATGTGTGTGTGCATGCATTGTGTGCAAGTGTTTAGCCATTACAAACCTCAGTCTGACTTCCTCGCTGATCAACGTCGATCAATGAATGGCTTATTACATAAATCATTTATGTCTATTTATTTGTTGGAGGACATGCAATATTAGCTCAATTTGTACCACAAACACACAACAAAAACCTTTCATTTGTGTTCTTGTTTTGTGTGTAGCAGGGAGGATTTTGAATACCCTGATGGTGTGCAAACAAGTTTTCAGACAGATTACAGACTTCTTCCTGATAAAAAGGTGAAATTAAACTAAAGTAGAAGAAAACAGGAACAGCCCATTTCCTTTTTTGGCCCGTCCCTCCTCCACCTCATGCTTAATTTGAGCTGTGAAAGTTGACTTTGGTGAGATCTGATAGATATTGATCTGACATCAGATGAGTCTCTTTTCCCTATTAATTTTTAATATTGTTTTGACTTATCTTTTATTAATGTTGGATAATGTTATTTACACTAATTTATTTTATGTCATATCTATCATTCATTCACTCATTCAATCAGCTTCTAAGCCGTTTTGTCCCTTTCGGGGTCACAGGTCTGCCTGAGCCTATCACAGGCTCTCATTAGCAAAGGCAGGGGACACCCTGGACAGGTCGCCAGGGCCACAAACACACACCCATGCACACTCACATTCACACCTAGGGACAATTTAGACCTATGAAGCATGTTTCTGGATGTGGGGGAAAGCTGAAATCCCCAGAGAGAACCCACGCATGCACGGGGAGAACATGCAAACTCCACAATGAAAAGTTCCCCCTTGGTGTTCTGTTTCAGGTCCCCCAGCCGGAACTTGAACTGGGGCCCTTCTTGTTGTGAGCGCTAGCCACCGCACCACCATGCAGCGGCCATTATTTCAATTTAATGTATGAAATTGAAATTGATTATTTATGACGCCTTAATAAGTTCTTATTTTATTGCACTTGGCATGTAAAGCCCTTTGTGCTGTATATGTTTCTATGAAAAGGGCTATAAAAATGAAGCTGGCAAATTGATTAATGAAACCTCCTATAAATGGGTTTTCTTAACCTTTTTTAACCCATTTGCCTCCACTAAGTACAAACAAACAGTTTGAGAGAACACAGACAGCTGCCTGAAGGATTAAGTTATTTTTGAGAAGCAGTCTGAGATGCTGCCCTGGCTCGGAAATATGTCACTTACACCTGATCCAGCAATAATTGAGGTCACAGACGGTGTTGCACAAGTCAAATCAGACACGGGTAGAAGATAGAATGCAGGAGTTTCTTATTTCCCGCCACCTTACAGCAAAAAACTAATATTGGGTAAGTCAATTTTAACAGCTATATTAATTATAATACTTTGATGTGATCTGCTATAAAAGCAGTAAAGTTTTACACTTTATCAGACTAAATTCATATAGAAATTAGGTTATTCTGAAAAAACCAGGCTGCACTTATTTTCTCTATCTTAAGAAAGTCAGTCAACTTTCTCCTTAAATGTACCAAGAAACACATTTCTTTCTATATCACACCTACATCCATGTCTGGAATAGCTAAAATGAATTAAAGCCATGAGCAGCGTTTTATATAACCACCAGAT
The DNA here is from genome assembly GCF_053564925.1 of Oryzias latipes. Taxonomy (NCBI): domain Eukaryota; kingdom Metazoa; phylum Chordata; class Actinopteri; order Beloniformes; family Adrianichthyidae; genus Oryzias; species Oryzias latipes. Next base: position 16,275,097 of record NC_136240.1, read on the forward strand.
GCTACCCTTCCCCACCCTCAACCCCACCTTTTGACCCACCCTCACTAGCTGAACTACATGCCCCTCACTTTCCCCTTCTGCCACACTGCTGCATGTGACAAATTATAATAAAATAAAATACATTTTAAATGCTTTTTTCAAAATCGCAGCTTTCCATTTGTTTGTTTTTTCTCCATAACAACCATTTTATATTTTGGTCATCTGGTGGTGACAAACAGATCTATGTAACTTTTTGAAGGACTGGCAAAAGTAAATTTTTGGATTTCCTTGGCTATGTTTTTTTTTGTTTACCTCACCCACATCCCTAACATGTTCATATTGTTTTTCATATTGTTTTGTTCAGCTTGAACCAACAATTCATTTCATGTAATAAATTTTCACAATATTCCGGTAAAAATATTCAACAGGAGAACACCACATTTGTGAGCTTGCCACGCCGACACGATTCCAAATTTTCAACCTTTAATTCCAACATTTTTACCCCAGTAGCTTCCTAATGATACTCAGGGAGTTAGAAGATGATAGATTTTTTGAGTTTTTGAGTATGCGGCGGGGACGAAATTTTTGCTTAAAGGCGCAATAAGAAGAAAAATTGCGAGAACATCTGTGGACTTGGCATAAAAGGCCATGTTTTATTTTACCCAAACAATAAGCTGCTCTGTTCTCTTGTGATCGTGAAAGCTGGTAGTTGCAAGTCTTCCCAGGATATTGAATTTTCTTAAATCTTTAGCAGCAACTTTAGAAATTAGGTTTCTTGTTTAGATGTAATCAGCGTTTCAAAATACCAACCCTCATGTGGAATCTAATTTCCTCCTTTATATTCGACTAGCTGCTGTAGAACTGGAAAGTATTTTGTTTTGTTTTTATTGAGCAGCTTAACACTTGTATCACAAAGTTGTTTTTCCACATCAGCAATACTCACAGTGGTGTTTTCTTTTTAAATTTCACAGACTGGAAAAATTACATTTTCGCCTGACGGCAACACAATGTAACATCATTTACAGCAGCACTGCAGCGGTTCGCTCCAACATGTTGCTTCTTTCTTTTTCTCCTTTTAGAGTGTGATTTTATTTCCCCTCTGCCTTCAACCAATCAGGGGCCCAGAGAAGCAGCTGGCTACGTGATCACCTGGCGGGTCTCCTGGCAGGAAGTGAATGAGGTGGAGACAGCAAGCTTGTGTAACCAGACGGGACGTCTGGTTCTCAGCAGGTTTTGTCCTCGCTATGCTTTTCCATTGATCAAGAGTGCTTTGCTGCATCCCCGGCTTAGGACTCGTGCACTCATATGTGTCGCTCAGCATGAGACAGCACTCTGAGACTCAAACCCCACGACTCTGCGGCTTTCAGACACCAAGTAATGGCTCACAGCAGCTTGAATTTGTACGGCTAAATGTGCAGTGAGCAATCACACTGACAACAACAAAGTCCTGGAACAGATGCCATTGTGGGTTTTTTTACCCTGAAAAAAGCATCAAAAATAAAAAATAAAACTTCTGTGCCTCTTTATTTGACTTCTGTGGCATGGCTTCCCACAAAGGAAACGTGACCTTTTCATATGAGAACTACACTCCAAACATTTATTTTTGACTTTGTGCACTGAAACAGCTTGGTTTCATCTTCAAGTCATCACATGAAGATGCTTTTGCAGGATCCCTGGGCTTTCACAAGCTAAACACCCTTTTGGTGTATTTTTCTCTGCACAAAGTTTTAAAAGCCTCTATTTTTACTCCATCTAACCCCCACCCCCTTCGAAGTCACCCCTCAACTAAACCAGAGTGTGAACACAGTCATACAAAAGCCCCCTCAAGACTCAAATGGGAGTTAAAACCATGTGTCCATGACTACATTAAAAAGCACAACATTTTTATGAAAAGACAACCACTCAACGCGTGTGTCTGTGTGTTTTGTTGTCAAGTTAAACTCTCTTAACAAAATCCTTAACCAAATGTTCTCTAGAACCAGTAACCTTTTTCTTTAACAGATGCATATGAGGCAAGAACAGTCTCATAATTCAGAAATGCACAGTCTGTGTCACAAATGCACACACTCCGATTCACTGTTCTGGCCTCATAGATGCATGCTACGGTCCTGCTACCTACAAATCAGAACAAATCTGCATAGTATTACAGTTATCTGAAGAAATATGATTTTAAATATGCAAAAGACCTCAGAGGAACAAACATTGTGCTCAAATAAATGTGCAAAAATCTCTGTTACAAGAAGCACTTCAGAAAGAGGTGGGTCCTCATGACTTTAGCTCATCTTTGTGATCAAAAGAAATGTTGCTAGTGAGTTCTGCAATAATTTAAAACGTTTTTAGCCTATTGCAATCAATATTTGGAACATGGCAAAAAACGTTAAAACTATTCTGGACTTCTAAACTGAACTGTGCAACGGTGGAATTTTATAATTGTCTTTTAATTCAATGTATTATTAGTTCCTATTTTCTGGTTTTAACAATTTTAACACTTATTGTATATCCTGTTTTTTTAATGACTATTGCTTTTTTATAGCAAAAACTCATTTTTCTCTGTTTTGAGTGACTCCTTTTTATGGGGTTTTTAATGTATTATTTATTAATTTTAGTCATAAATTTTACCAGCCTTTGCCCAACAGTAGCCAGGTCTGGCAGCCCTGTGACCCCGCAAGGGATTCAGCAGCTTAAGAAAATGGATGGATGGATGGATGGATGGATGGATGGATGGATGGATGGATGGATGGATGGATGGATGGATGGATGGATGGATGGATGGATGGATGGGTGGATGGATGGATGGATGGATGGATGGATGGATGGATGGATGGATGGATGGATGGATGGATGGATGGATGGATGGATGGATGAGTTTTACCATGGCAAAATTTTTTAATGTCTAAGCGTTGCACAGACCACAGACTTTTTGAATTCAATTGTACCAGTGACATCTGAAACATCTGTTTTTTTCATCTTTTTGTGTGAAGATAGTGCCACATCCCACCCACATGGTAATATTTGTTCAAACCAGTTGATTAGCCTGTTGTGTTACTATGGCAACTCTTAACTACTGTCAATCAAAAAATCTTGTTCCCAAAGGAGATCACAATAATTAGGCTACAAACTTTTCTTTTTTCTTTTTTTAAATGAGCAACTGCGCAATTATCCATCACAACCCAATCAGCCTCCTGAACCAAGATAGCTCTAAAACAAATAAACATGATCATGGGAAAATTCGGTTAAGGCTCATTGCATCAATATATTAACTGACTTCATCCAGACAGCAAGATGGCCCTTTAAAAAGTTTTAGAAGGAAACACCTAATAGGCTAAGCTTATTTCACAGAATAGAGATTAGAGCCTCTGGATAAGATCAATAATTAAAAACAAACTGCTACCTGTTTTAGATAATAAAGTAAAAATACTTCTCTTTATATTAAAAGATATGCATTAGTCTGACGCAGTTCATTGGGATCATGGATTATTTTGATTTATTTATCATTGACTCAACAAAAGTGTCAATGAATGCCATAATCTTTACATAACTGCCAAGAGTCTACTGTTTTTTGTTATTGTTGTCCATTTAAATTACAACAAATGCCCTAAAAACAGTTTTTAACCTTAAAGTAGCTGGTATAAGTACCATGATGAGACAAGAAAGGTATAATGCGGCCAAAATAAAGTGTCAAGCTTAGTATTTAATGTTTCAACGTAAACACTACCACAGACTTGATTGTGCAAGCATTAAAGGGAGGGTGTGTGTGCATAGGAAAGGAAACATTTTGTTTTGTTTACCTCAAGCCTTGACATTGGTGTAGGTTAGAAGTTGCCACAGCAAGGAAGCAGCTGAAAGAGACAGAGAAACATTGTTTAAAAAAACTCTGATGAAAGAGCAACTCTTAGAAATAACCTTTATGCAGCATATGAATTGAAATTTTGCTAATGCGTTTCATGCAAAAATGTTTTTGAAAGCACAACAAATTATCCCGGCCTCATGTCTATAATGCATTCATGTGACTCATCACCTGGCATTACCATGTGCTGATAGCAGATGGATGTGCGAGTATGCCAGGGGCATCAACAAGGCTAAAAACAAGTCACAAAGGTGCTTTACAAGTCCTTTTTCTTTAACTGAATGATTTTATTATTTCTCATGCCTAGTTTAATATTTCTTCAGTCCCACAGCTTCACATTAGAAACCAGAAAAGTAAAACTATATAAAAAAGATAAACAAACAAAGCAGCAGGAACAAAATGTTCAGTAATCTTTTCTTTTTGAAAGATTGATTAAATATAAAATGATGTGATTTTTCTTACAGACTTATGAAATCAATAATGTGCAATTCAGATGCATTTATAAATACTTCAAACCTAGTTAAGAACAAACTAGCACTCATTACACACTAATCAAGGCTACCTCGAAGGGCACTGAGGAGCCTGCTGAGAACTGACTTTTAACATCAGTGGAACACTTATAGGATTTGATCCTTTCAACCCCTCATAGGTATAGTCTGGTTCTGATTCTATATTTTATGTCTAACATTTTCTTAAAGGATGCATTTATGATATATTTATATCATAAGACTATGCTGGAACAGCTCCTGTAATAATATAGTCTGCATGTGCTCTGTTATTCGCAACATATTTTGCACTGATAAGTTCCAGTCTTCGTCCACTAGAGGGCGGGTTACTACCAACAGCTTTGGTTTCATGGTTGAACACAACAAAAACATGAAGTAAACTAAGACTGTTTTTGATAAATTTCAAAAGAAAGTATGAAAACTGTTCACTACAAGGAAGTTCTCTTTACAAAATAAAGTTCACAAATTTTCTAAATTTATTAGAGTCCATGCTGACCTGGAGGGGTATTATGGATCTTTGTATGTTAAGGTCAGTGACATGATTTGTATATTTAAAAAATTAATAAATTAAACATCTTAGAAGTGAAGACTAATAGAGGGTCATCAACCCTGTTAAAAACATTTTATGTTACCAAAAGAAAAAGTCCTGTAATTAATAAAACCAATGATTGTCATGTTTGCGGTAAATAAAGGTCAAATGGTCATCAGGAAACACTATTGTTCCATTTGTGCGGCTAAATAAACTGAAAGACGAAGCGAAAAACTGTCCCGTGGAGAAATAAATCCAGCTGACTGCAGCTTAAGAGGAGAGGAAGCATCTGGAGCGTTATCAAATGCCTGCATCTCTGGTGGTATGGGGGTGCAATAGTGGCTCTTAAGACCAACATCTGCTCTCATGCAAGTCATTTTCTTGTGAAGTCTTTTTAATTCCTTTTGAATTCGTTTGTGCAGCATTCCAGAAAAGGTGTGATGCACAGAACTAAATATGTCAGATTTTAAAATAGGTAATTCAAAAATTTTAGTCATTCCACAAACATTGATTTTATACTAAAAGCCTTGTACACATGAAACAAATAATTTCCCTCTCTAAAATCAACTATATTTAGCATTCATTAAAGTGTCTATGCAGCTCTGACGATTTTATTTAACTTTTATTTTATTCTGAGCTGCAGTAGCTTTGGAGGGACACAATTCGCAGCACCGAGCCAGAGTTTTGTGGAGAACAAGTAGGACTGATCTGGTTTTATTTCCACTATAAGTCAGCTGGAGTCTAAAAAGATCATGGATTATTAAACTCCCCTTTAAGCCATAACAGTCAGTTAGATCTACCACTCCTCTTGCTCTTTGCAAAACACAAAAACTTTCTCTCATGTTTAATGTATGAGATTGGAGACTGAAAAATGACCAAATTAGCATACATTTTGTAAAGTTTTGTTTTATTTCATGTCTTCAGCAAAGACAGTTTAACTTATTTACATTTGGAGTTTGGGAAAATGTTTTTTTGTGAAGGAATTTAAGCTGTCGAAAAAGTGCTCTACAAATAAAGTTTGATTTGATTTGAACCTTCAAAAACACCATTGCCAAAATAAAAATATCCTATTCAGAACCCTTTAGGTTCCAATTTACACAGGAACCAGCATATACCATGGCGGAAATAAGTATTTGATCTCTTGCTGATTGTGTCAGTTTGCCCACATAAAAAGAAATTGACAGTCTGTCATCTTAATGATAGGTTCATTTGAACAGTGACAGATGGACAAAAAAATACAACAAAAATCAACCATTAGGATTCACACAGACCAGCTGGACTCTCCTAATCAACCTGTCACCTGAATTGAAGACACCTGTTTGAACTAATCACCTGTAGCAAAGACACATGTTCACAGAATCAGTCAGACTCCAAACTCCCCAACATGGGAAAGACTAAAGAGCTTTCAATGGATTTAAGGGAGAAGATTGTAGACCTGTACAAGACCAGAATGGACGACAAAACCATCAGTAAGAAGCTGGGGTAAAGGTGACAACTGTTGGTGTAATTGTGTCAAAATACAAGAACATGACCATCAATCCACTGAATAGTCTGGGAGCTCTGAACAAGACCTCACCTGGTGGGGTTTCCATGATCATGAGAACTATGAGAAATGGGCCTAAAACAAGATGACAGGAGTTGACTAATGAAATCAAAGCAACTGGGACCACAGTTACCAAGAAAACCATGGGTAATATTTTACACCGCAATATTAGCCGTGCTTGTAAAGTCCCCTTGCTTAAGAAGGCCCCATGTGCAGGTTTGTCAATGAACACTTTCATGATTTAGAGTGGTTAGGAAGAATTGCTGTAGTCAGATGAGACCAACATTGAGCTCTTTGGCATCAACCTAACCCGTCGTGTTTGGAGGAAGAGAAATACTGCCTATGACCCCAAGAACCCCCATCCTCACAGTCAAGCATGGAGGTGGAAGCATTGTGCTGTGGGGAGGGTTCTGCACAGGGCTACTTCACTGTGTGGATGGGAGGATGGGTGATGTAAAATCCTGAGTGAGAACCTCCTTCCTTCCACCAGAAGGCTTAAAATCTTTTGGGTGGGTCTTCCAACGGAATAATGACCCAAAGCCTACAGTCAAAGGAATCAAGAAATGGCTGAAGAAACATTTGCAGGTCATGGAGCGGTCCAGTCAGTTTCTGGACCTCAATCCTATAGAAAACCTATGCAGAGAGCTGAAGCTCAGAGTTGCCAAGCAACAGCCACCAAATCTGAGCGATTTAGTCATTTACACCAAAATTCCTCCTGTTATGAAGAAACCTGCTCATCAGCTACAAGAAATGACTTACGTCTATGCTGCTAGTAAAGGTTTTGTCACTGAGTACTAAGTCTTTCCAGTTAGAGGGTTTAAATACCAATTTCTCTAAATGAAATGCAATTGAATTCATATAAATTCTTTAAAGTTCATAATTTTCTTTGTAATTTCCTTTCTCTCATTGTTTAAATGAGCCCTCAGTTTTATTTTTAAGTGGGCAAACCTACTAGATCAGCAAGAAATCAAATGCACACCTACATGGGAGCTTTTCTATATTTAAGATAAATGGTGACGATGAAGAGCAGCACCCCATCATCATCTGCTTTTCAATCAATCTGTTCATCTATTTTTTTCCAAGAGTTGCCTGAAGTTTTATTGAAACATTTAGAACTGGCAAGTTGCTGTAATGAGCTTTGATAATAAATATTGGTTTTATGTGGCCAGTGACACTGAAACTGTGAAATGTTTAACAACTGGGAGGGTGTCATATTAGTTACAACTGTTTCATCTTTGCCATCTATTTGCTTTTTGAACAGGTCGGCTATAATAATAAAAGTGTAATCATACAAAGGTTCATAAAACCTTTTTATTATGATTATTTTTATATGATAGAAAAGCATCTCTACCTTCATCAAGTTTTAGATGGTAAACTGTGTCTTTATAAATTCTTTTCCACCCTTTTTAAGGCCTACAGTGATTCAAAAATCCTGCATATTTATACACAGCGGAGGCAGCAGAGGGCTGCCATGCAAGGCGCTAACCAGGCCACCAGGAGTAATGTGGGGCTCAGTGTCTTGCCCAAGGACACTTTGACACACGTGGGTGGACAGAGCAACAACCAAGCCTGCCATCAGATGACCACTCCACCTCTGTGCCACAGTAAAGCTGAATCAATTATCACAGCATTACACTTGAAACAAAAAGGCAAAAATAAGAAGAAAATCAGATTTAAATTTGTTGTATACTCTTCAGTTCTTAGGACTTTGAAGACCTACTCCAAGGAAAATCCTGTTTTTTGTGTTTTTACATGTTCTTCAGGCATTTTACTTATGATGGAGAACATTAATTAATAAAGTTAGACTTAAAATTCTGTTTGTGAGAGTTTCTTCATTCAAATTTTGGTGAATCTGGAGCAGATGAAAAAATGCAGTTTGAAAAAAGATTATAGTTGTGATGTAGAAGCTACAATCAGTGGGGCACAAGCTCCCTGTTCCGCTACATTTTGATGCATCCACTTGCAGACAAATAGATCCGTGTACGTCTTTGTTTTCCTCGTCTGAGCTGGAATCTGGATCAAAACTGTATGGCTGTAAACTCCAATATTGCCAACTGTTTTTGTTGCACCGGTAATGATATTTTGGAGGGGTGAGGGGCTTTAAACTAGCGGGAGAGTGCATAAACAAATACTACTTCAACAGTTCTGCCCACAACTTGAGGCAAATTTCTACTGAGCAACTGCCATCCTGCTATAATCTAGAAAATGAGAAAGGTTTGTTAATTTTGGCTAAAACGTCATAACCATAATATAAAAAAATCACTGGGAACACTTTAAATATAGTCACAAGCTGATTGCAGTGGGTCTTTAAATGTATTATATGAAGATTAAAGGCTAACCAAGAAGAAAAAAAGCTACTATTGAATAGAATAGAATAGGTAAACCTTATTTATCCCACAAACGGGAAATGTTCTTGTCTTCTGCAGCAAAAAAAAGAGGCTCTAAGTTTAGAAAGTTTAACAAACTTCCATTTCCAATAGAGCCGTGCTTATTTTGAATGTTTTTCCATTTTAATAAAATGTAGTTTAAACACATCTTAGTTTAAAGAGTCTTTTAAATCCTGCATGCTGCTCATTACTGCCCTGATGCTCCTTTAGCCAAACATGCCTGTCTCCATGGAGGAGCAGCATGTGCCGCTCACACAGCCAAACGGCAAACAAGACCAGCTGTTCACAGGCTGGAGGAAGATCTTTGGAGATCTGACAGAACGTTTCATTAAAAACGAACACTGCAAGGTTTTTATTAGTGTCGAGGGGGGAAGTACCTGGCTACGCTGAGTGTTCTCAATGCTTTTATAATCTCTGATCTGAACAGGAAACCTGAAACTTGCTGTACGTCATCAGAGATTTCACAAACAGTAGCGTGATAACAACTTCCAAGAAGAAGCGCCAAGCGGTTGTTGTATGAGACACTCATCAGCAAAAGAGAGTCAGAAACCTTAACTCCTATTGTCAGTGGAAATATTTCAATACAAATACACTTATCACTAGAGATGTTTGCAAGCTGGTATGAAGCCCAGGATGATTGGTAAATCCCCCAAAATAAGATCAATTCCAGCATTAAAAAGGTAGATGTGGTTTTAAGTTTTCTAAAATATGTTAATTCCAAAAGAGTCATTTCACTAAATCATAATCCTTACTTTTACTTAAGTAAATTTATGTTGAAAAAATTACTATTACCGAACGACAATGGTTTATATTTGTGATGAAATCAGCAAATAATTGCACTAAAATGTAATTATCTGTTTCAGCCAGTATAAAGATTTATATTGATAAGTCTGGTGGATTTCTCTCTGATACAGCCGTAATCTGTGGGGACTTCAACATTGTTTTAAAGTTTTCAGAGGCAAACCACATATTTGATGTTTTCTTGTAAACCAGCAGGATGTGCGGTGAGGTAAAAAAAAAACACATTAAAAAAAATCACCTTTAGTAACTCGAACACAGACTAGACGGAAAGAACTGATTATCTGTATCTAACAACCCATATTTAAAAAATATAAAAACCAAAAACAACATTTCACGCATGCTTATTTAGTTATACAGATTCATATTGCTTAAAAAACAGTAAACAAGAGCTTTTTTCCTTTTTATTCATTAAAGTAAGCATTTTCTTCAATCATCATAATTTTAGATTTTTTTGTTGTTGCGCAAAATTCCACAAATTTCTGACTCTAAAGCAGAAATGTGCAAATTAATATTCTGTTTGTCAACTATACTTTTTCAGTTACTTTTATTTGTAGTTGTTCATTATTATGATTTTATGGGTTTATTTCTACTTGAATTGTGTTATATGAAAAAATAAAGTTACTTTTTCTTTAGTGTCGTTTTTGAATTCTATACCCACCTCTAAAAAACAATACGGTAATTAATGTGAAATGTACATATTTTCTGACACAAACCACCAATATTAATTCTAAATTCTAAATTAATGTTTTTAAAAGGAAATAAGTGCCCTGTAATTCAGTTAAGTGTCAGTCACAACTATAGAGGGAAATTGTAATCTAAAAAGAACACAAGTCTAAATGTTAGCGGAATCAAAACACAACCATGAAACACATTTTTTAATCAAAGTATGAAACAATTCTTTATTGAAATTTGGACCACCATGATTCGTTCATGAGGACATTCTTGAAGAGTTGTCTCTTTATCAATCATCCAGTCTTCCCAGTTCTTTTTCCTCACATTTACACATCTTCTGGGCTGAAATATTAACTTATTTGGCTGCCGTCTCAGTGAGTCACGTAACATTTAACTGGGAATTGAAAGGGGTTTTTACTTCCAAAATGAACTGAGAACCAGAATAGCTTTTTCCGCTTTTTAACTTCATGTCACGTCAAAATGTCCGTTGGGAAAAAAAGGCCAAGTATTGAAATGTCAGAGTTACGTGACTATACAGCCAAAGCAAATCCACAGTAGATTGTGACAAAAGTACAAATTATGAATCCTTCCTTATAATTAAATCTTTTGAAATTTAATGCATTACTCTATGTCTTTTGACTCAAAGGACAAAAAAGGCCTTTTGTATTTGTTGCCTGAAAGCCTCTGCTCACTGAAAAGCTTCCCTGCAGTCTGCACTCTTTAATCAGAGCTCTCCTCAGTTGCAGGACGCTCTTTGGCAATGTCAAGCAAAGAGTAGAGAGTGTGCTTTGACATTTTTGTCGGGTTGTTTCAAAGGCTATCTCGACTTGAAATGACGGCTGCTTCTCTCTTGGACAAGTGACATTTATAGTGACTGTAAAACTGTGGACACACCAGGCTTCAACAAGAACGCTCTAAACGAGGGTTCTTCAACATGCATGGTGCTCACACTGGGCAAGCAGGGAGGGGCTTCTCTTTTTTTACTGTTTAAAAGCACATGTCTGCCACCTACAGTTGGACAAGGCTTAGGGGGGGAGATGTCAGAGGGATCTTTTGCTTTTACAGGTCTGTTCTGATATATGAAAGACTTGGTGTCATATAATTCCGGCCGGGCAAAAAAATGAATTTTTTAATTTCTCCTCCATGATAAATTTTCAAACAGTTGTCAGTTCTGTGAATGAAAAGGGATGCCATCCATACGTCACTACCAAATCTAAGTCCGATTGGTAAAAGTTCGACTTGGTTGAACTTGCAACATGCTTTCAATGGCCCTGCATTTTGTACGTGAAGCCCCAAAATGGTCATAAGTACTTGCGTATCCATGCATGAATGTGAAAGATTTTTACACGGAAGCCCAAAACGTGTTTAAAAACATTTACATTGGCTAAATCCAAATTCCCTCTTTAATCACTAATCAAAGAAAAAAACTATATAGTGTGGGCGGGACTATCTGTGTTTTAAAAGCTTTTTAGATACCATGCAGACTTTTTTTTTTAAACTGTGAATATTTCCATTTTCCAAAGTGAAATTTCCCTAATAAATCTGAAGATTTTACGAAGACTATTTATGAATCCTGTGTGCTCTGAAGATGAAGACTTGGATGGTTTATAAAAAAATAATTAAAAAGGCTTTTTTTTCACATCATTCAAATGTAATGCATCATGGTCTATATTTGAAAATCTAGTGAGCACCGATGCACACTGGTTTTTTTGCAGCGACTTCTGGGAAATTTTGAGAGCACTTAATTTATGAATTGTAGATTTGGACAGCCATTCAAAATGGTGAATGCCCTTTATAGTGCACTATGCAGTGATGGAATTTGGACACAACCATAGACTTTTCATTGGAAGCTTGAGTGTGCATTGGTGAATCACCAAGGGTCCCCCATTGGTGATTCTGTTTCAGGTCCCCCAGCCAGGACTTTAGCCGGGGCCTTCTTGCGATCAGGCTAGAGCGCTAACCACTGCGCCACCATGCAGCCCTGATCTGAGGAAATGAATCCTTTTATTCTGCTTAATGGGGACACAAACGGTCCTCAAGCAACTTCCAAATCCATGATGGGTTAAGAAATTAGGTTTATTTGAGTGGGCTACTTTTTTGCCCTTTAATTCCTGTGCTGTGCAATTTAGTAACTCGTGGCAAAACGCTTCAAGAAAGAAGATTTTAAGTCCAATTGCCTCAATTTCAAGACATCACCTGGATGAATGAAAAAATTCACTGATATTTAAAATCTATGGACCTAATCAAATTATCTGACGATCTATTAATGATGCTACCTTTTTCATCCTTTGAAAAGTTTTTAGTTGTTTATTTTTTTTATTTCCCCTGATAATAAAAGAAAAATTAACATTTCTTATCTGCCATTATAGCTTCTGCCTGCAAATCAACTGTTTTAATTTATAAATTTGCTGTTTGGCTGGCCAATCATAACGTCCCACTTCAACATACAGACCAATAAAACGATGCAGCCAAGTGGCATGTTGCTCATTAGTGTGGAGCACCAGGTCAACCCTCCACCCAGGCACAGCCTGTAATAATTACCCATCTGAACAGCGGCAGCCTTCTTGAATTCTTCAATCAGCCATCATAAAGAGAACTCTCAAGGCGTCTTTTTGTGCCATCTTAATGCTGACGCACAGCAGATAGCAGATACGCCTGGTAAAACCTAAGCTGATAAGGCTCACAAAACTGCTGCACAACAGCCAGGAGCTTCAGTGCAACACCAGACATACACAATGCAGTAAAATCTGACTCACAATTCCTAACAGGCAAAACACCTCTATGAATCATTACTGTTATTGCAGGCTTTGCTCCTTTGGCAGTGGAAGAGAGGATGAAATGTAAAGCCCTTCAGCAGGAGCCTGAAAAAAGCAAGAAGAACCACGATCACACTACTGAGGAAAGGTTTAAGTACACTAAGCAAAGTTGGTGAAGTCCAACAATGGATTGAAAATGGATCTGCCTTTAATTAGATACTGTCATACTACAAAATTAGGGGTTCTGGACTGATTAGAACATCCAAAAAGGGATATCATTTATCATACTTTTTTGTCATTAAAACTTTCAGAGTTAAAGTTTTGTACCAATACGGTGCAGACTTACTAAAGGCTACAGATGAAAAGTTTCTTTAATATTAGTTCATGGTAATATTTTTTTTGCAACTATTATTAGTAAATGGATGTTTGATCAAAATGTGTTTAGAAATAACTTTAAAGTCCCACTCCAACCATCTTTTGATCTATTTTAAACTTTTTCCCAGTGGTCTTTTAATTATGATGCCATTTTTAGGAAAAAAATGATTTGAAAAAATCTGTTGTTTTCTAGGTGATGGTTTCTGCAGAGCGGCAGGAGGTCATTAGAAATTTTCTTCAGAGTCATGGCCGATACTGTTAACACAGAGTAAGCTTGCGCTAATTTCCCAATTTCCCATTAATGGATCTATTTGTACTGCGTGGTGGTGCAGTGGTTAGCACTCTTGCCTCACAGCAAGAACGCCCCTGCTTCAAGTCCTGGCTGGGGGACCTGAAACTGCACAGGACCTTTCTGTATGGAGTTTGCATGTTCTCCCGTGCATCCGTGAGTTTTTTCTGGGAACTCTGGTTTCCTCCCGCCGTCCAAAAACATGCTTCATAGGTTAATTGTTGCTCTAAATTGTCCATAGGTGTGAATGTGAGTGTGCATGGGTGTGGGATTGTGGCCCTGCGACAGACTGGTGACCTGTCCAGGGTGTCCCCTGCAAGTGGCTGGGATAGGCCCTGGCTGCCCTGTGACCCCAAAAGGCAACAAATGGATTAGAAGATGAATAAATGAATGAATGCATGAATGAATGAATGCATGAATGAATGAATGAATGAATGAATGAATGAATGAATGAATGGATCCATTTGTACGTGAATACATCGAAATGGAGCAGAGCAGGGAGCTTGTGGCATACCGATTATAGGACCTACATCATAGCTACAAGCTTTTGAAACACTTTTTTTTCATCTGCTCCTGATTCACCACAATTTGAATAAAGAAATACTCAGAATTCCTATTTTAATCTTAATTTTGTTCATATATGTCCTCCATCATCAGAAAAAAGCTAATATTTCTTTTTATTTTACTTTTTTATTTCTTCATTAAAATTTATGTAAACCCTTACAAAATAATATATTAGCAGCTTCACATACTTTTAATATAGCTGCTATAAAATAAAATGATGACACTAAAAAATTGTGAAAAAAAGGTTGTTTCTGTTTCTGCCTCTTTATTTTCTCACCAGGAAATTCGATGAAGTGCAAAGATAAATGCCATTTCAAACTACGAATGACTCAGAGAGTTAGAGAGAAAAAAGAGCAGATCCTGACATGCCTCAGCAAATGTTTGCCTCTCCAACAGCCTGAAGCCAGTGATGGATGAAGAACAGGAGAAGGAACACTGGCACAGCACTGAAGCAGGCTGCCATCTAGCGGCCAGCGGGGGAACTGACGACGCTCGACGCCGCGCTATCCCCACAGAAACAGGTTTGATTCCACAACTTCCAAAAAATGTGAAAGCTGATCTCTGCTATGCGCACAACCGCGTCACTCTTCTCTTGACTAAGAGTTAAAGCTCCACAAACAACAAAGACTTTATTGTTCTTTCCATTCTTACTGTGAAAGTTCTAAAATTATTGATGATAAAAAAAAAAACTTTCATGGGTGAAGTCAAAATAAGAAAAACGCATGCGTAAATGGCTCACTCTGACGCAGATAATTCATGTAAGTTTAATTAATGTACGTGAGCAGACATGTTTTAATCGAGTTAGGCTTTTCAGAGCATTTTCTATTTTATAAAATACTCACACGACCTTCGAGGAAAAACTGCAAATATAAAATCTGACATTTGTAAAGAAAAAAAATGACCTGACAGAAAAACAAGTTCAATGTGTGGCTGTGTAAATATATCAAACAAGAAAATATTAACATAAACAAAACAGAAACTAAAATTCTTTTAAAAATTATAAGTTTACTGAAACTATTTGCATAAAGTCAATGATCTTCCGTAGGAAAGATCTGAAAACTATATTTTTCAGAAAAAAAAAGATAATTTAAGAAAGAAAACAAGAATGTTGGGGGTCATAGAGACCAAAGGAAGCCGATATAGAGGAAGAAACACTATTAAGGGAGGAGTAAGGAATACATAAATATTTTGGGAAAATACATTCCATGCTGGTTTTCTCATGAAGATAAAGTAATCAACCCAAAAAAAAACAGAATACAATGCAGTTTGGAACATTCTGGGATTAGATAAACATTTGGGAGGGAAGTTTGGTTTGTACATGAAGAACAAAATTGGCTTAGAAATAATAAGTTTCATACATGACAGTGGAAACTCTGGGTAAAGATCATGCTGATGGGAAATGAAAATAGGTCAGAAGAATTTCTGAGAAAGGCTCGTTGGAAGAGTTTTCTGGAGAATTTCTCACATTTTTTGCATGTTTTCCAATAAATAATGAATAAAATAAAAAAGTTGCTTTTTGAAGTCTTCCTATGCGCGCGCATCTACGTTCCTCGGAGATGTTTTTTGATGAGGAGGAAAGTTTTCGGCGTGTTTTTGTCACTCACCTCGCCGTCAGGCCTTTTTCTCGGCTGAACTTTAGGAAGGTGTCAGTCTGTCTGTCTGTCAGTCAGGTTACGCTGCTGCGCGGATCGCCCGTTTCCATTTTTTATTACTGCTGTTAATCGCGGCTCACTTTAGACTTCAAACTCTGTAACTTGCAGAGTGCCTGCCCAGTGCCGTCACCGTGACGTCGGTGGCATGGTCACATGACAGGAAGAAAGGCTGAGGCACGTAAACAGTTTTACTACGCCGACCACGAGGTGTGCGCGCAGCGGATTTATCCGTCTGTTGTTGCTCTGGCGCTCAAACTCTCCAAACTACATGACTCACTTCATTTTGCAAAATATTCAGACTGGTTACCAGAAGTGACATGTCTATTTTCTTTTGAGAAAGTGTGTGTTGTTTGTTTTTTCAAATTTTAAATATTATATTTATGAGTTATAATTTAACCTCATTTTCTGTCACTGGTTTCAACTTTTAGCAAAAAGTAGTGCATCTAAGGTTTATTTTAGTAAAGACCTACTCCAATGACAGTTGTGTTATTAGCAATTTTCTCATGGTGGAGAACAAGCAAATTAAGATTAGAATTGCATTCCTGAGTATTTTCTTTTTTTAAAAGTTATGAAACAGAAGCAGACAAAAACATGCTGATGGAAAAAGCTTGTTGTTTTTACAAAGAAAATACAATCGGGGGGCCACAACCTCCCAATTCCATTCCGTTCCAATTCATCCAGTTACAGACAAATAGTTCCATTAAGGTCTTTTCCTCACCCAAACTGGCATCTGGCTCAAAACTAATCGGTTGGCGGGATTCAGTATTAGTTGCCATTGTTGTTGCACTGCTACTGTTAGGTTGGGGTGTGAGGGCCTGTAAACTAGAGGGAGAGCATGTAAACAAAAGGATGATGGGAAATGAAGGCAGGCTCACTCTCCACTAACAGTCCCACCCACAACCAAGAGGGGAATTGAAAAAATAAAATAAAAACTAAGAGGGGAATTTCCTGCTGCTCTGAAAAACTATGCCCTAGAAAATGACACAGTTTCTGTATTTTGACTAAAAACAGTATAACCATTACACAAAGAGCCCTAGGAATGCTTTTAAAATAGATGAAAATATGATTAGAGTGAGATTTTAGGTATACCTGAGTATAAATGTCAGTTTAGAAAGTATACTATAAAGACCATGCAGGTGTAAATGTACTAAATGAATACGTCTTTAGACTATAGTGGAACATTTTAAGTTTACAATAGTTTATAGAAAGCAAACTTCACGTATACTGCCTCACTTTTAGCTCAAGTATACTTGTAGTACACTTAAAAAGACTACTTTTTGCTAAGAGAACACAACCCAATCTTTAATAAAATATTTCATATGTAAATAGATTATACTATTTTGAAAAAATGCATGAGCCATGACACAAGAAATTAGTTTTGAAATAAGTCAAAGAATACATAGATGTAGGTCGTCTATCTATAGGCCGCCATGTATCAGGCATGTCCAAAGTCCAGCCCATAGGCCTAATGCGGCCCACGTTAAAAGTTCTACCGGCCCACAAGCTTCTGTTGTAACATCATTAATACAGCACTATCTAAAAACTGTGTGTATTTCTTGATTGTGATTGGCTCAATTGGGTTATAAGCCAGTTTTTACTTGTGGCAACATTTTTGTGTTACCCCTGTGTGACATTTCTGAGCTGGAAAGGGTCAACTGTAAAAAAAAAAAAAAAAAGGAAATAAAAAAAAAGGAAAGTCGATAGCGCAGGACAAACGGATACGTTTTTATCAATACAAAACATCAGTGTCTGCCTAATATGCAGAGAGATTGCGACTGTTTTACACAGAGTTCAATATCAAGAGGCAATACAAGACGAGACATGCAGACTATGGCAAGCTTACTAGGAAAGAATCTTGCTCTACTAGTTTCCCTATTTTCATGTATTTGCTGTTTTTTCTCTCATCAAGCAAATATTGGTTAAAGATGTTGACATGTTTGACTGCTGTCTTCCTAAGAACGTTTCAAGTTTTGTTTTCTAGGGTAGACTGCAGACCAGAATTTCAAATATGTCAAGGTAAATAACCTGCATTTGATGAACATGAATGACGTGCAATGGGTTTCAGTAATGTGACAAAGGACTTTGTGTTCCTCATTTGTATAGAATTAGGCCCACCCAGCTTTCCTTTTGTGTACCCTCCACTCTTTCATAGCCACGTGTCTCAGGCTGGAGGTTGCAGCCACACAGAGAGACAACAAAACCACACCTAGAGACTCCACCTGTTTGGCCATTCTTTGTCCTGATATGTTGCTAGCTTTCTTTGGGTACTGCACATCAATGAGCCCTGCAGACACCAGTCTTTATCTCTTGGCTCTGGGCGGCGTGTGGTGAAACTCTGGCATGTTAATACGTGGTTGAAGGAGTGGTTCTTCTGAAAGTAGCTAAAAGGTTTGCATAATATAAAACTAGAGACAGCACGTCACGCAAGATACAGGAAATCTAAAAAGGTGTCACATAACCGCTCTTGTTTCATGCTCTCTGTGCAAAACTGACAGCTTGATACCAATTCTCCATGATTCTTAAAAGCAATCATTTACTGAGACACCTCAGCAAAATATGTGGCACTCCTGCAAAATCCCTTTGACGTAAATTCATAATGATAGTCTACTCAGTCCTCAGCTAAATTGGATGTTTTACAGAATTGTAAGTAATGTGGCGTAGCAGCTTTTCTGCAGCAAATCTGTCAAAAGGCAAGGAACAATAAAAGCCATTGAAATTTGGAAAACCGTAAAACAATAATGACTTTTTAAAGGCCAAAATCCTCCACAGGCTAAAACAAGAACTTGCAGCTTTTAAGGGAATAATCACATTTAAAAAAAGACAACAGAAGCTTTGTTTTACATTCCTCCTTAACTTTATTGACATTCTTAAACAAAAGATTTAACACTGCCAATTAGGACGCTTGAACACGGTGGACCGTTTAGCTGGAACTAAATATTATCTGTAAAGAACAGGGAAAAAAATAAATTTTTGTTACTGTAACTGAAAACAATAGGATACAGGTGAGTGAGTGAATCAATTATAGTTTATTTAATAAGTTTATCCAATTTTTCATTTTGATTTAAAAAAACAATTTTTTAACCACAATTATTCAGAAAACGATTTTTTAATGACTTTGCCCGTAAATAAATTTCAATTGTGGAAAAATTATCAACTGTGGAAAATTATATATTTACATCAGAATCCCAGATGCATTTGCATGGATAAAAATTCATTTTAAACCTTCATTTTCAAACTTTCAATTCTGACGGAATTTAAAAGTGAAATTTTCCAAAAACTGCCTCAAAAAATAATTTGCATGTTATTGAACTGTTTTGTGTAGTGTCCATGAAGCAAAATGCAACAGTATTTGTACAGAAAAACTAAAAAGAAAATACATTTGTACCTTTTAAACCACATAAATGGAGCCTTACATGTAATGCAATAACAATTTTGATTAATATTCATTTACCAGCAGCAAAGAAACAAGTCAACGCAGATGCAGGAATGTTCCACTTGCAATGACAAAAGTCCAACGAATAAGAGTGTGAGCTGAAAGTGGTAATGTCTGTCCAGAAACATCAGTGTCACTGCAGACCGGACGGATCTCTTTTCTCCTTTGTGCTTCCTCCATCATTTGGAGTAATGCGCAAATGGAGACTCTTCATTCACCTTCCCCTGAAAATGAAGGCAAAAAAAGAAAAATGCAATAAACTCAAATCAAATATGGCCCTGCGACTGACTGGGAACCTGTCCAGGGTGTCCTTTGCTGAACAGCAGCTGGGACAGGCTCCAGTGACCCCGAAATATCAAACACGCAGTGTTCATCGCCTGATGCCACAAACCAGGTTTGACCTTAAATCCTACAAAGGATCAGTTACAGTATAACCAAAGACTTACACTTTTTTCCCAGTTTTTCTTTGTTATTATAGTTTAAACTAATTTCAAAAAGTCCATCCCTTTTCTGAACCCACTCCATCTCAAAATGTTCAGCAGAAAAAACAAAGAGCAAATAAAACTAAGTGAAGAAACTTGTGGAATAAAAGACCTTTAAAAACAAGCGGAAACCATGGAGGTCCACAGTTAATTTTTCTCACTATGATTTATCCCCCCAAAAGAAACCCACCTTCAGGAAAAAATCTTCCTGGTTCGTGACTAATCCTGTAAAGAAACAGTCACACAAACACATCAAACCGCATGACCCTCTCAGCAGGGAAAATCAAGGGCCTCCACATTTCCAATCAGTGTTAACAAGCTTTGCAATGGTGAATTTGATTATTTTGAACTTATCAGGCAGGGAAAAAAACATTTAAATTCAAATGAGTTTGCATTTTTCTCTTTTTTGTGAAATACGTCTACACAACAAACAAGTATGTTCTGCAAAGAAAGTGTCTTTTTGAGTAAGTTTATGAAGACAGGCGAGTAGCTTATTAACCCTGGCAGTTAGCTTTTCATGTTATGTGATGACTTTTGCTAAATCAGCTGTTTGATTCCCAGCAGAGCGGTTTCTTTTTGCCATGTAGGCTTTATCTCTATGCTTATATAAAGAGTGCACTCTGTTCATTCAAATTTTTACATTAAGCAGAGTAATTTGGCTGTAAAGATGTATGGTTCTGTGCACAACTAAAATATTACATGTATTTTTTCAGTTTCTATAAACCTTAAAGTATTCTGTTCAAGGATGTTTGAATCAAGTTTTTTTTTTGTTATTCTTTTGATCAATAAGCCGTGAAGAAGACATTTTTTTATATACTTTTCTGTTCCGGAAATCATGTGAACACTCAAGGATGCTGACAGTTTAAATTTTTGGTGACAAACTGATGGAAGGTTTGATAAGCTTCTTGTTTGTGGAGTAAAAAGCGAAGTCAGAGCACGTTTACCACACAGTGAGACTTTTTTTTGTAGTCATACTTCCTGTTTACAAAACTGCAGCACTAACCGCTGAGAGAAAAAGAAAGAAATACCTTCTAGATAAGAATAAAGTTGAAAACACTCAGGCCAGACAATCCAGAATCGTGCAGGACTCCTATCTTTTTTTTGTTTTTTTCTTTTTACTCCAAAACAAACGCTTATGTTCTTTTTTGTGGACACAAAAAATCAATTTCAATCCGTTTCCTTACTCACCAAGGGCACATCTTCAAGCCTCTCGAAGTTGGATCTTGGTGACTGAATACATTTTACTGCCAGAACCACCAACGTCATGCCAAGGATGATACAGAAGATGCAAATGATGGCTATGAGGCCGGGGTTTGCTCCCAAGTCACCTTTTATCCAGATGGGAGAGGAAACTGAATGCAAGTGACATGAGAAAAAAGAAAATTGAAAAAAAAAAGTTACGTTTTTGCAAACTGAAGGCAGTTTTAGAATGTTTTAATTATTTATCTTGATCCACATCATATTACAGCCTTCTCAATGCTTAAGTTTCCAGTTTACTGTTAATCACATGGTTTTCCTCTCAAACTGTTATTTTTATATTTAATGTTTTTGACTGTCTTTTTACTCCATATAATCTAACTACCTGAGAATTTTCTAATATCCTAAACATAATTTAACTATTTTACCCTTTTCTGTATGCATTGTGTAGCATTTTGAACTGCAGTAAATACAAAACAGAAAGTTGGTTTATTTCTTACTGTAACAAAAAACAACAAATTGTGTTTTCATTGCAAAAGTAACCACTCTGAAACACAAATGTTTGCAAATCTATGAATGACCAAGAGTACAATGATGTTGCACATCCACCTGATATAAGGAGGTTTTTATGAGAAACTGCAGTTCAACCATGACTACAGATTTTTTTAAAACTGTTTTAATTTTGGGCTTGAACCTGTTCTGACCTTGACTGGTTGTATGCAAGGTTGTATTTGTCGTTACATTGGGTGTTCCAGATGCCGGTGAGGCCGTGTGTTCTTGGAAAACAGTAGCATTGGGCGTTGTGATCAGTGTAGTCTGTGTTCGGGAGCTGGGACTGCTGGGACTGGTTTCACCCATTCCCTGTGTTCCGGGGGGAGATGAAACGGCTTCAGTGGCGACCTGGTGAGCTGTTGTCTGAAGCTGAGGCGTGCTGCCGTTGGATGTCTTTGTAGTTAATAAAGTGGAAGCAGTTGTAGGTATTCTCTGTTCAGTTGTAGTGGAAACATTAGAGCCTGTAAACAGATAAATTAGTATCAGAATCAGGCTGTAGGATCGTGAAGAAAAAGGAAAATGAGAGCTGGCACACCATGGAAGACTGATGATCACCTCTGGCTTTTCTAACCATCTCGTCTATTATTGACCGGTTAGCTCCAAGCTCCTAAAAGCTGGTCTTTGACTGGACAAATTAAAGTCACGGCTAACATTTATTTGATTTGGTCACTGCTTTTTAGACATTATTAAAGGCTTCTGACTGTTAGGTGAAGCTGAAATTAGAGATGGTGGTTTGTCTAACTCACATGTGTCAAACTCAAGGCCCGCGGGCCAAAGGTGGCCCTCTGTGTCATTTTATGGGGCCCACGATACCATAAAAGTTTTTAATTTTTTTAAATAAAAAGTAAAAATTTGTGTGTTTTTATTCATATCTAGGGGGAATTGGACTTGAAATATCAGATTGGGCAACTATACATCAGGACCTAAACACTGTCCATGTAACCTAACCTGTCAGAATCAAATTTAAAAGGATTTAAGCTACAGTAACAAGCAAACATATGTCTTCTATGTCACTTTAAAAAGTTATAATAGATAAATAAATGAGTTATTTAACATAAAGGAGTGGTTACTTTTATTTTTCATTATGTTTAGTTACATGTAAAAGTTATTTCTGGCCCTTTGAGGACAACCACTATGCTGATGTGGCCCTCAGTGAAAATCAGCTCGACACCCCTGGTCTAACTGGTAACAAGAATATTAACTTTGTGAGTTTGTTTGCAGAAACAGCGAAGCAACAGCTAGTCCAACTCTACGTCACTCAAACTGACTAAATATTTGTTTTTCCAAACTGATATGACCTTTCGTTTTTACTTTATTACAACTTAAATAATTCGAGTTTTTCTTGAAGTTTCTGCGAACCAACATCCAAAATTACAAGAAGGAGTGCGAATATTGTGTTTGATTAATGTGAATGTTTGTCTGCCTTTAGAATTGCATGTTGTCCCACTCTTGTCTAGTCCTGACTTCTGATATATTCTGATATATTCATATTAATGACACAAATTCACTAAGCAGTCTTCTTTTTTGGGTGTTACTTATTTTTCTGAACCTGTCCTTCACAGTGAAACACTTCCTGTTTTTAAAACATTTGCATCTTTTCCAGACTTCAACAGAAATTCTGAGCTGTTGACCCACAGAAGTCATCAATCGATACACGGAACATGGAAAATGCTTACTTACCGCTGCAGAGTGTGGCTGTGAGCAGGCACACCAAAACAGAGAGGTGAATCGCTTCAGACATGTTGAGAAGGGAAAAGGCAGGCAGTCATATCAGCAGCTTTCAAATGCAAACCCACACACGGAGGCTACATCCTTGACAGAAGGATGTGATCACAGCCCGGGGAGGAGGAGGGCTTTAAATACGAGGTGTTGCATATCAAATACTTCAGGCCAGTTAAATATTTGAATAGGGTTGCATGAGATATCTTTGATGTCAACTGATGAAGAGGCTTTGGCTGAATAAAAAGTGACTTTTATGGAAGTTGTTTAATGGGTTTGATCAAAATTAGTTGAGAAAAATTTCACCCACATGCTTCCACTGCAGCACAAAACACAACCCCTTCATCCAATCAGAAAAAGTCCTTTTAACATAGTTGTTCTGCAATTTCAAACAGAAAAAAACTTCCAACAGTTAGAGCACATACCTTTTAAATGCCAAAAAAAAAGCTTAAAATCCATGGTTTAAAACTATTTTTCTTTCATAAATAATTATTTAAATTAGGGCTTGGTAACCATTTAAATATCAGTGCCCTGAATGAAAACTAATACTGCATTTTTAAACAACAGTGAAACTTTTACAGATGATCATTTTACTGGTAAAAATGATTGAAATAATGAATTAATTTTAAAAAAAATACTGCATTTCACATTAAAATATTTATTACACCATCAGTCAATAGTAGATACAAATAGACACTTATCTATTCATTTGAATACTTGTTTGTTTTTCTAAAAGTTAATGGGAAAATGTTTTGTTAAAAAAAATCATTCTCTGAAATACATGTTCTGTTTTTTTTAATTAATCACAAACTATTATTTATAAAAATAAAGAAAATAACCAAACTTCAGTCACTTTAAAATAAGTCTTTAATGTATTTCCATTCTATGTAGACTTACGCAAAGATGCAGTCACAGACTTTAGATCTACTTAATAGTTATTTTTTTACACATTAACACTTAAATCAATTTTTAAATCAATAAAAATGATCAATCATTAATAAAGTCATGGTCAGGTCCAAAAAAGTCAGAATCAGATGTTGAAGCATGAATAGAGTCAAAACTACAGTCACACTGTAGAGGTTTAAGAATAAAAAAAAACAATTTCCTGCTTTAAGCCCAAACAGGAGTAAATACTACATTTATCATGTGTGACACAATTAGACAAATAGTCAACAACATTTACATTCTGAAACACTGAATCACACATTTGATTGATTAAACAAGTGAATATTTGGCATGAAAATAAGTCCAACATGAGGTTTCATTTAAGGCAAAGTTTACAACAACCTAGATGTTAAAAACTTCCCATAAAAACTTGCAGAGAAATAATCCTTTTTTTAGTCATGTTTGTGTCCAAAAATCACACAAAAATGACTCATTTGACGGTTTTTAGAAAAACTTGTTTTTTTGTTCACTTCTTACAAAAACCACTAGAACTGAAATGGCTTTCAGAATGTAAAGTAGAGCAGCTGGGGGCAGTGAAACTGCTTTGTATCCCTGAAACTCAAGTCTTTCAGACATAATAAATAAGAAAAGTACTCCCACATTTAAATTCCTCCTGGCTGATGGGTAAAGTGCTCTGACACTTCAACCTGAAACCTCCTTAGCTCCTTAGATAAACAAATGGTTATCGAACAAACTCAGGGTTTTCTCCTGTGAACAGTCTTAAGGCCAATTTCCAAGAGGAAATCTCTACATTAATAACAGCAGCACAGTTTTAGCGTCGGAGGAGAAGCAAGGCTTAAGTTTCCTCCTCCAGAGGTTTGGTCGACTGAAACTCCTCCTGCTCTGAATCCACTGAGTTTCTGTCCGAGTCAGTCACCTCAGTATCCTTTAGTTCATCCTGTCAACACAAAAATCAACAGAAACGTCAAAGTTATCAATACCAGCTACGTAGAAGCCAAATGGTGAATGAAGTAGAAAACATGAACCATATTGAAAAAAAAATTATTAACAATCTAATGTGGCAAAATTCAAGCAACTTCAGTTGCCTTTTTGCTAAAATCACTCCATTTCAATGCATTCAGCCTTTAGCTGATTATGTGGAGTCAAATAGGATGAGCTTTACAAGTCGAATGATTTAAAAGACATTTTATTTAGGATTCAATTGAGAGCCGCAGAAAAAAATAACAAATATATATCACTTAGGTCAATCTACTGTATAATGTTGAAAAAAAACAGTAAAAATATAGAAGAAGCATCTCCTATTGGAGTTAAAATGGACTGTTCATGTAACAAATGTGTCAACATGAATAGTTAGTTACCTCTTAACAAAACTGCACCCTTTATAAATCTATTGAGATAATGTCAATAATTAATAATAATTTAACCATAAACATAAGGAAATCCAGACTTAAAAGGGAATCTTTTCAAGTTCAAATGTAAAATTGAGTTATAGCTTCAGAAAAATCCAAGTGAATTTGCTTTGGCATTTTGATATATATATATATATATATATATATATATATATATATATATATATATATACACACACACATACATACACACATACACACACACACACACACACACAGTGAGGTCAATAAGTATTTGATCACCCTGTGATCTAGCAAGTTCTCCCACTTAGAAAACATAGAAGGGTCTAAAATTGTCATCATAGGTGCATTTCCACAGTGAGAGACAGAATCTGAAGAAACATTCAGAAATCACGTTGTATGATTTTTTTAAAACAATTTATTTGTAAATTACTGTGACAAATAAGTATTTGATCACTTGAGTTAAACAACTGTAATATTTGGTACAGAAGCCTTTGTTAACAATTACAGAGGTCAAACGGTTCCTGTAGTTCTTCACTAGGTTTCTACACACTGCAGCAGGGATTTAGGCCCACTCCTCCATACAGATCTTCTCTAGATCTGTCAGGATTTGGGGCTGTCGCTGGGCAACACGGAGTTTCAGCTCCCTCCAAAGATTCTCTATTGGATTTAGGTCTGGACACTGGCTGGGCCACTCCAGAACCTTGATATGCTTCTTATGGAGCCACTCCTTGGTTTTCTTGGCTGTGTGCTTGGGGTCATTGTCATGCTGAAAGACCCAGCCACGACCCATCTTCAACACTCTGACTGAGGTTAGGAGGTTTTTGCCCAATATCTCACAATACAGAGCCCCGTTCATCCTTTTCTTAATACAGTGCGGTCGTCCTGTCCCCTGTGCAGAAAAACACCCCCAGAGCATGATGCTTCCACCCCCGTGCTTCACTGTAGTTATGGTGTTCTTGGGATGATGCTCCTCCTTCTTTCTCCTCCAAACACGCCGAATGGAGTTAAGACCAAAAAGTTCTGTTTTGGTCTCATCTGACCACCAGACTTTCTCCCATGACTCCTCTGGATCATCAAGATGGTCATTGGCAAACTTCAGACGGGCCTTGACATGGGCTGACGTCAGCAGGGGAACCTTCCGTGTGATACATGATTTGAAACCATGACGTTTTAATGTATTACTTATAGTAGCCTTGGAAACAGTGGTCCCAGCTCTCTTCAGGCCATTGACCAGCTCCTCCCGTGTAGTCCTGGGCTGATTCTTCTTCCTTAGCATCATCGATACCCCACGAGGTGAGATCTTGCGAGGGGCCCCAGTCCGAGGGACATTGACAGTCATCATTAGCCTCTTCCATTTTCTGACAATTGCTCCAACAGTTGTCCTTTTCTCACCAAGCTGCTTGGCAATTGTCCCGTAGCCACTTCCAGCTTTGTGAAGGTCTACAATTTTGTCTCTTGTTTTTGGTTTTGCCCATGTTGGTAGTTAGACTTCTGACTGATTGTGGGGTGCACAGGTGCCTTTATGCAAGCTAACGACCTCAAACAGGTGCCACTAATTTAGAATCATGAGCAGAGTGGAGTTGGACTGTTTAAAAGCAGAACAGCAGGTCTTTGCTGGTCAGAAATCTATCTGATAATCAAGTGATCAAATACTTATTTGTCACAGTAATATACAAATAAATTGTTTTTAAAAATCGTACAACGTGATTTCTGAATGTTTCTTCAGATTCTGTCTCTCACTGTGGAAATGCACCTATGATGACAATTTTAGACCCCTCCATGTTTTCTAAGTGGGAGAACTTGCTAAATCACAGGGTGATCAAATACTTATTGACCTCACTGTGTATGTATGTATGTATGTATGTATGTATGTATGTATGTATATATATATATATATATATATATATATATATATATATATATATATATATATATAAAAAACAAGTATAATATATGTGTTTTTGCTAAATAAAGGATTTAGTGTAAAATAAACATTTTCAGTGTTTTGACTTGTTTTAATGTTGCCTTAAAAAAGCCAGAAAACCTTAAAAGCTTAAGATTGTTAAATATAATTTCATTTAACCTCTTGAGACTCCAGATCTTGATTGATATGCCTTTTTATTTCATAGTCACAGGGCTCCAGGTAATCAGAATTCACTACAGTGGTAATATAACCCACAGTGTGATGTCCAAGTATGTTGATGCCAGGTCTCAAGCGGTTAAGTAAAGGTATTTTTTGGGTTAAAATAAACATTGTCATCTAATAATAAAATGTGATAACAAGTATAATATTAAACCTAGAGTGACTCACTTACTCTGTGTTTGAGGTAGGAGAGGTACGTGTCCCACCCTAAAGTGATAAAGTTGATGTACACAACACGAAATTTGGGGGACAGAAAATAGAAGTTGATCATCTGAGCTGCAGGCCAAACGCACCAGTCCACCTGTCGGAAAGAAAAAGACAAAACAGATGACAAAGCCAGCTGAGGAAAAATGCCGCTTGAAACAAAAAGGGGTTTTGGGTCAAATAAATGTATCAAATCATCTCCTTCAGTTCAAATATTCTCTGTGTTGCACACATACATATTTAGGATAAATATTGATTCCTGCATCCATTAAACTAATGGTTGGGGTTTTCAAAAGATCACACTTTTGGTTTTGGCAAACGTGGTACAAAAAATTTCCTTCGTTGACAGAGAAGCTGTCATGAAAATAAAAATAAAACAATTTTGTCCACTTAAAAGAAAGAAAGAAATCACTTATTTTTTCCAAATGTCCTTATAATAAATCAGAACAAATCTGAGTTCTCAAAGAAAACATGAGGAAAGCTTTTCTAACCTAGAGATTAAAAAGTTGTATTGGGAAGGAAAAAAAGAGAAAATCAAAAGCAGGGAGCGTGAGGTCTGCACAGATCCTGAGCAGCAAGTTATCCTTTAACACAGAAGGTACAGTTACTTCACCAGAGGTACTGGTGTGTGGGTCAAAGCCCTATTTTCCATCTCAAGTATTTGCGTAACGACTCTAAAGTGAGTACTTGTGTACACAAGCAGCACATCAGCTGATTTTACTGTCCAATTTTTAAAATTAATTATAGAGGGAGGTTTTAAAAAAAAAAACAACGCCAGCTTTTAAGAGAATTACAGCAGGATTGTGATCTTTTGATGCATTTTAACTTGGCAGCTTTTAAACGTTTTGATTTGCTTTGCTGAGTGCACACTTGGGTCAAATCATGAATTTCTTAACGGACCGTTTCTTCATCAAGTCTTGCGAAATGTGTCCATCTGAAAACAACGCCATAAAACAAAAACTGGGACATGGGGCAGCTGTAAAGGCACAACAGACGGTAGCAAATCTCATTTCACGCCTTTAGAAAAGCTGAGCTGTGATGAGGAGACATAAAAGGCGAGCACACGCGTTCTGATGTCCACGTCAGACAGTGACTTGCCTTGTAAAATTCCCAGAACTTGTCTCTAAACTCCGCCCATCCTTGGGATAAAGTGTGTCCCTCCAAGAGATCCATACCTGCGATAAACAAAGATGTGCGTCAGTGTCGCAGCTTATTAAAACCCATTTCAGATAAAGCAAGAAACAAAAGCAGAGTTGAACTCATAAACTTGACCAACTTCAGTTTTATCAAAGTTGTCCTTTGAGCCTCGTTTAAAGCTCACGAGTGTTTTGTCTAACCTCACCCTGAGATTTATGCACAACCTTTGACTGGAAGCATCCTTTCTTGTAGGTGTGTGACTCATTAAAGGAAGATCTAACATTTGCTCATATCTGTACAAATGTCACTGAGTTTACACAAACATAACTGCAAGAAGGAAAAACTTTTTGATTTTCTTGCCTAAAAAATACCACAGTCCCAATGTTGGTGATGCAACCAGTTGATCCACCAGAACCTTCTTGATCAAAGTGTTCAAAGCCTTCCCCACATACACTCTGTCCAGCCAAAGGTACCAGTAGTGCAGCAGCGGACCCAAAGAGCATCCCACTACAAACATGCGACCTGGAAGGGGGGGGTTGAAAAGAAAGAAAACGCATGAATTAAAACATTTAACTCACAAAGAGAAATCACTTTGCATTCAACTTTTCAATTTAGACATGAAATATGGACTACACTAATGGCATAATGCTGATTTATACCATCTTCCACATGTCCAATACAACTCATGAACTAATCAATGCATATTAAAGGGACTGTTTCATTTCATTTTATTGCTTTTAGCCATTTTTGTATATTAGTTGTTTTCAAAAATATCAAGTCAGTTTGATCTTTCTGTACCTATTAGGTTTGAAAGATCTGTAGTTTAAGTTTAAGGATACTTAATTTTTAAAGAACAACAGCAACAGATGAACCAAAAAGTGGAATTTGGCGACATCTAGTGGTGCAGACTGGAAGTGATGTTTTGGCATTCACTACTGTGGCCCTGAAGTGCATTTCACACCAACAAATCACTCAACGTAAAAATGCAACAGCATTTAAAAAAGCAATACAATTTATTTTATATAAAAAGAACATTACATTTCAAAACAAAATTCCTGAAACCAAAGCACAATTCCAAAAAAATTAACAAAAATAAAAATGAAATGTGTCGGAAAACAAAAGTAATTTCCAGAAATAAAAATTAAATGTTAAAGAATAAAAAGGGAGAAACCAGAAAGGGTAAGTAGGATAGGACACACAGATGCTACCCAGCCAAATCCTCACTCCACATAAACATTGATAAAAACTGCTCCTTCTGTAAATTATACACTGAAACAATTATACATCTATTCTGGAAATGCCCCCTAACAGCAACTTTTTGGAAAGACTTTACCTCTTTTGTTCGATGTAAAATTTATAAGGAATTTGATTTGATATACAAGGATATATTATTTGGTTTTTCTTTTTTATGTTAATAATTCACTAATAAGGGAATACTATTTAATTAACCTTTTAATAATACTAGACAAATTCCTTATTCATAAATGCAAATTTTCTGAAAAAAAAACCCTCATTCAAACTTTTTATGATTGAGTTAAGCCAATATATCAGAACAATAAAATATTCTTCCAACCCCAAAGCTATAAGAACCTTTGACTCCCTGGAATTTTTTAAATGTACAGAATAGCAACTTACTGCTTTTACTGCTCTTGTTTATAATCTTTTTTTTCTCCTTTGCTCTTTATGTTCCCCTGGCACATTTTGTTACTCTTCTTTATTTGTGTACTTAAAAACTGACTTGATTTTGTATCCTGTATATCTTCAATAAAGATTTTGTTCAAAATCAAAAAAATAAAAATAAAGGTGCCTTTAGGACATTGCTGATTGGATGATGACATTTGTCCATCATTTCAACTGAAAATCTGCATTTTATGGTTTCCAATTGGGTTTCAATTTTTAACACTTTATTTGTAAAAATTACTTTTGTTTACGGAAAAAAAAATCATTTCTATTTATTTTCCTAATTTGGGGGGGGGTTGTGTTTTTGTTTCTGGAATTTTATTTTGATTTATAACATTTTTTTTAGTATTAGTTTTACTTTTTGAATTGTCGTTTGCTGTGTTTTTGCGTCGAGTGATTTGCTGTTGTAATTTGCACTTCAGGGCCACCGTACTTCACCTTAACCCAAAAACAGTACAGCTTTCAACAGTTTTGTAAACATTTGCACTGAACCTCATAGGTGAGTCTTAAAACTGAACTGGGGCAGCAAATGATAAATAAATTAAATAAAAACTGACAGGAAACCACTTAAAGATGGCAAAGTTTCAAATTGAAAATTATATTAAAACCTTGTTTCAGTGCAATATTTTTTCCAAACACAACCGGTAGTTCCAAAAAAAAACGTCGACACAAACAAACAAAATTATATTGTTGTGTCTTTGTGTCATGACTATTTCTGAATAAAATTACAAGGAGAATTTGTGTCAAAAATAAAATGTGCTTAAGTACAATTACAAAACTAAAACGGTTAAAAAAAAGTTTAGACACTAACGCACCGAAAATAAAGACAGGACTACTATATTTTATGCAAATGAAACAAAGCAGACTGATTCATTCGACATCAAACAGGAACACTTCTCTACTCTGGCAGCCAAGGGACTGATTTGACTTGATTTAAGAAAGAGTTACTAAACTCCTTTTCACTAATAAACTTAGAGACCCTAAATCATGCTTGTCTCAAGCCTTTCAGAGTAAACTCTATCCATATATATATATATATGATAATATATTATTTCCTTTGGCACACTAAAGAACAAATGTTTTATGAAAAAAGAGTTATATTCGCAGCTCAGAAGCCCAGAAGTAAGACGACTCGATATTTGAGGCACCGCCTCCTTGACGTCAACCTACAGCCGACATCGGCGGCGTGTCTGTGTTTCGCCAACGAAAACAAACATCGGAACTTTTACTACCGTATATCTGCCTATAGTTACCCAGGCGTTTTCACAGACAGAATAGTGATGGATAACGGGTTCATTTTGGGAGGAAATTCGGTCACAAAATGTAGAAACCACCACGAGATGAACGTTTCAGGATTTTTTGAAATGATGGCTGTGAACGTTTTTTCTCTCCTTGAAGTATCATTTATCTCTGTTCGAAAAAATCCTCTTCGCTTTCATGCGGATCATTTTCCTGGAGACAGGCGCACCTTTCTGTCTTTGCTCAGTATTACAAGTTCAAACCAGCTCTTCTCACTTTTGACTCGCTTCGATTGCATCTCTGCCAGGAAATAGTTTGCTTTTTTCTGCAGCCGTCTTCTCAGCATCACCCATCTGTTGGGCCGTTCTCAGAAACATTTAAGGATCCACCTCAAAATGTGCAGATTCTTCCCCAGACTGTTCTTTGGCGTATGCCATCGCGTGAAATGTAAATGCTAAATCTGGTTCACAAAAAAGAGCCATAGACACCCGACGTCTGCAGGACCGGGGGGTGGAGGGTGTCTTAAAGAAGCCCGGCCACTTTTGGAGACCGGCGTCTAAAGTAATGAGCTCCAAAACGGAGACAATAGGACATTGGAGACAAGACACAATTGGAGGATATGTGGTAGTGTGCATTTTAAAATGAAAGTGTTTTGCCAAACGCTGCTAGGCCTGCAGAGAAAGTAGCCGTGTTGGCCTGGGGCCGGACCGGCAGCACAGACTCTTCTTGGAAGAGGCTTTTCTCACTCGTCTTCATCAGCTACTGGGAGCCCGCTCATATTTGTGGTTTGGGAGGAGCCGGTGCTCAGAGAGCAGGTTTTTTCAGAGGAATACTCAGAAATTCGTGAACAAATCAAAATACCGCTTTGAGGTTTCTTGTCATGAGTAATGAACATTATAATACACTTAAAAGCTCAAAAAATTGATTTTGCATGGTACAGGAACCTTTAAGCAACATTCATAATATAAATTTCATTCAATTTATTCAAAATATTCTATTTAAAAACCAATTACTTTGTGTTAACTGTAAAAACAATTAGAATTTTCCCTCATAAAATCATGATTCCTTCGATTAAAAGCTAACCGAAAGCAGATTTTTTGTCTAGAGGAATGATACAAGAAAATTGATTGATTTGATGAGTTGAAATTAAATTTTCCGAAGATTTTCTCTGGAAAAATAGATTTTTCTTTTAAATTCAGCCCTACACCTCTGCCTCTGACAGTTGCAACATCTCTCTGAAGGCTTTCCGTAAGGTTTATGTGTTTAGAAAGACATTTTATCATTTCTGTAGAAGTGCACATGTGAGATCAGACCTGTGTTGGACAAGGAGGCCTGCCTGCCAGTCTTCACTCAGGTTGAAGTCTGGATTCTGAGAAGGCCAGTAGAGTCAAATCCTAAATTTTGATCCTTTCAATGACTAATACTGGAAATCACTGGGTTCCTGGGAGCAACCCATTATGTAACAAATATTTATAGAAGGAGCCTGCATGCTCATAAAAGTGATGGGACAGGTGCATAAGGGAGAGAATAATTTAACTACCCATAATTAAATGTGGGATATAACTGTATTATTGTCTCATGTAAAACAAATCTTAAAAATATTGTAGATAATTTGAATTTTAAAAACCTTGTATTTTCTATTCATCTTGATTGTTATGGCATCCTTTCAGACTGATTGGTTTTCCAATCTACTCACCTGTCCTTGCCCAGTCTCTGACTCTGTCAGGCTTCCTGCGCTTCTCCCGGGTCTGCTGCAGGATATCTCCCAGCGACAGCATAACTCCTCCACTCAGGGTGTTGGTGAGCAGCAGGTACCTGCCTTGGAAAAGCGGCCTCCAGGAGAAGCGTATGCGGACCAGAAGCTCTTTACCCGCACGAGGAAGCATGGTGTTGGGACTGCAAAAACTATCATCTGTGTTAGAAGAAGTGCTGCATTTAAATGCTGGTTGGTCACTTTAACACGAACGCACACACGTGTGTATATATATATATATATATATTTACAGTGAGTCAAACGTTTTAAAAAGTTCAGATTTTGCCAAAATGTGAAAAAATTTAATAATTATTGTATTACCAACAGCTTAGGCTGAGTTTGAATCACACACATATATTGACCCACACTATTAAAATACCCCAATCATTAATCCTATTGCATATTTTAAAATAAAAAATCTTGCTGTTTTGAAAATCCAAAAAACCTTTTAGTCTAAATGTTTAAATGTTGCAATTTATATTTTTTTAATCAAACGTTTCAACTTAATTCATTTTATTTCAAAACTTGTGCTTAAAGGAACACAAAATTGTCTGTAAAAATTTGAAAACTAATATATTTAAAACTGGTTCTGGAATTTTTCGGCCCAGATCCTCAGCTCCAATAGATCTGGTTAAATTAAAGCATCCTTAAGGGCAATTGGTCTACTCTGTAGATGTACTCATCTAAAACTAAAATATCTTTTTGAATTCAGAAAAATATCAAACATTTACCTGCAGGTCAAGATGGTCTTTAGTCTCTAGGGTTCAAAGTTCACGCAGTCAGAGTCAGTTTGGTGCTAACTCTGCTATTTATCCGTTCGAAGAATTTAAATAAGAATTATCTGCAATTCCATGAGCGGTCTTAAGAGTTTTTCAAATAACGACTTGAACTTCGTAGCTGAAAAACCATGACACGATTCTCATGACCCTGCTAGTCATGCGACTAATAAATTAATAAACAAACCTGTCTGAGAAGACGTTGAGCCAGAATCGATCTCTTTAAAATCTACAAGTCCTTTCTGGGTCTGAACAAATGTCAAAAATAAGTCAGCTCATTCATGTAAAAATGTAACAGCGAACACACCCGGCAAAGTGAGATACAGTGCAATACGATGCAATCACATTGCTGAGGAAGCGTCATGTAAGCTCGCTTACATGACTAGTCCGTTACAAATGAGTGCGCCCCCTGCTGTTTTGGAGGAGTACATGTTCCGCTTAAATTATCCACGCACGTGTGCCTTGAGCACATAGATTTAAAAATATTTTTTTCTTTTTGTTAGTGGGTCGCTTCTTGTTAATTGTAAAATGCATGTTTTGCACATAGATTTCATTTACTAGAGCACATCTCTTGCCAAGTACCACAAAAATGCAATATTACCAAGTTGTTTTTTATTTTATTTCTGACACTTCTTTCACATCGGTTTTTTTTATATTTATGTTTGATGTTTATATTTTTATATTTGATATATTTGACATTATATTCAAGATGTTTTTAATATTTTATTTCTTCATATTTCTTATCAAGCAATAATTGTATTCACTAGATGTACTTTCCATATGGCCCATACTGTATTTGTGCTAGTTCCGTCAAGGAAAAAGTAAAGTGGTACCCCAGTGTGTCAACCTGGGGGTGAAAAGGTTAAAAATTCATCCTTTTTCCTCAGTACAAAAATGTGCTTGTATCACACGTTTTTGCACCTAGTTAATGACGCATTTGTGTGTGCGCGCGCATGCGTGCGTATGTGTGTGTGTGTGTGTGTCAATGTGTTTTGAAATTATTAAAATGAATTACTTTTCCTGTCTTCTTTGCTGTACTCCTGTTTTTGCCCATAGTCTTATATAGTACTTGGTAAAGCTTTCATTGAAACAATTCGATCATTTTTTTTGGTTAGCAATAAATGTCAGTGATGTTTATCTCGAACTTTCTAATAAAGCTGTATACCTATTGCCAAGATTTTTTTATGTAAATATGTATCTTTACAAATGTGTTTTAAATTGCCAGACCTACAAAAATCCCTGTCATTTTTCTTTACAAATTAAACTTTGCAACTGTAATATGTCGTCAACTATTTATAAGTTTAATCCAAACCCTGGAGGCTACTTTTTTCCAGTAATACTGCTGTAATAAGTTTTACATTTGTCTTCATAAGGCCCTTTTCTGCTATTGTGGAAATGGCAGGAGTGGTTACTGCTGACCTCCTGATCAATTATTCAGGCTCTCCGGCAGAGCTCATCAATAAGAAATGAGCCGTTCAGTATTTGAGGTAAAATGTTTCATGACTCCTGTTGAAGCTCCTGATTGGTCTACATGGCTTTCAATCATTCACGGTGCCTGTATATTCCGCCCACCTGTCCTCTGGTCAGCAACGCCTCATGAAGCGTTTGCTTTCGGATGGGTGCCGGAAATGAATTTAGATTAGAAAATAAAAGCAGGCAAAACACCATTTTGTTTAATAACTCGAAACAAGTCTGTGAGCAATGCCTAAATAACGTCTGCATCAGGCCAAATTATTATTACTTAAAAAAAGAAAAGAAATGTTGCAGTAGATTGTGCCACTTAAAAAAAGATAATTATTCTTTCATAAATACTGTCTTGGGTGACAAATAGCTGTGCTCCACTAAACTCTTTTCCAGAGTAATTGAATTCATAGCCATTATTTTCCACTCGCTTTAATATTTATAAATTTTAAGGGCTACAAGATGTTACCGAACAGTTCTTTGAAATTGTATTAGGAGTTGAATTATTTTTGCAACTAAACACTCCGCGGCCTCTATAGACGCGACTTGGTGGGCCAAAAGACAACCTTTGGTGGGCCAAATTTGGCCTGCGGGTCCTAATTTGGGCACCCATGCTCTAAACAGAAAACATATAAAAGAAGAACATCGTCAACTGACTGGTAGATGGAGAAGATCGTGTACATTTTTCCTCTTTTGTAGGGATAATCTTAGTTTGATTTTTTTTTCTTTCATTCATCATCAGCAGTCAACATCTAAATGTTGTGTACACTGCAAAAACAGCACCTCTAGAAATAATGTCAAAGTGTCAAAAGTTCTTAAAATTTGAAAAATTGTATTTAAATAAGCAAAGAAAATCTGAATGGTGTAAGAAATAAGGTCTTACCAAGGATTCTTATTTTAAGAAAAAAGCTAATAAGACATGTTTTCTTAAATTAAGATTACTTTTCTTTTGAAGACTTTCTTGAGAAGATTTTTTTTTCTAAGACAATTTTTCTTGAAACACTGGTCTTATCACTTTCTTGATATTCAGTTTTTGCCATGTAACTTGTGTTTTCACACTTGTCTGCTGTTGTTCTGTCCTCTTTCTGTTTACTAACTTGTGGTTTGGTCATACACTGAGACTTCTGCTTTAGGATATTTTTGAATTGTACATTTCCGGTCCTGTTTGGCTTTTGTTTTTAATAGAAATAATGATAATATTTTATCTTCTTCCGTTTGTCCCTTTCGGGGTTATGGGGCTGCCGGAGCCTATCCCGGCCACTTATAGGCGAAGGCAGGGAGCATCCTGGACAGGTTGCCAGTCCGTCGCAGGGTCACACATATCACACAACCCTGCATACTCACATTCACACCTATGGATAATTTGGAGTGACCAATTAACCAATGAAGCATGTTTTTGGAGGATGGGAGGAAGCCGGAGTCCCCGGCGAAAACCCACACATGCAAGCTCCACACAGAAAAGGTTCCCCATTGGTGTTCTGTTTTCAGGTCCCCCAGCCAGGACTTGAACCAGGGGCCTTGAGGCAAGAGGCTGTGAGGCAAGAGCGCTAACCACTGCACCACCGTGCAGCCCCAAATAATAACACACTAATAATAATAATAATAATAATAATAATAATAATAATAATAATAATAATAATAATAATAATAATAATAATAATTATTATTATTATTATTATTATTATTATTATTATTATTATTATTATTATTATTACAACAAGAACAATTAAAAAACACTAAATGAATGTTTTTTTTTGCTCGAAGTTAAACCGTCAGAGCAGTTGGAACAGTTTCCCTTCACAACACAAGTGACCAAAATGAACTGCAGTCACACGAGGTGAGTTGGAAGTTTTAATTTGAAAAGCCTAAACGGATGTTTTGCTCTGCAACATTTCTGGTTTAACAGTGGAGGTGCTTCTGCAGGTCCTGGACGCGTTGTACAGCAACCGGATAGAAATCTGCAAAGGTGGGTTTTATTACCTTTTATTCTTACCACACTAACATTTAACCATTGCACATTTTCAAGTATGGAGTATCTTGTTTTTGGCATAAATGAATGTATCTATTTCGATGCGATAAAAAGGGGAACAGGCCATCGGCAGAATATGCTATCTCTAACAGCTGTTTCCATTGTGGAACCCGCAGGGCGACGTAAAAAACGCGTCTTCCGCGGGCAGATGGAGGATGTTGCTGATGATCATGAGGATTTATCACATTTCCTGTTTGAATCGTGGCTTGTCCTACAGGAGAAATTAAAGGCGTGTCACACATCAGACCAGAAAAACCGGTCCAGACTGATCTGAGGCGGAATAAAACGAAACAATCATCATTTCTGCTTTAATTAAACAATAATCAACACATTTTTGATCAAACAGAATTACATCCATCCTCAATGCACTATTGCAGGCCTGGAGTTGCTGTCTAATTCATGAAAACGTGGTCTCAGATGATGTGTTCCTGCTAACATACAGTCAAATCACGTCATATGATTTTTGACCTCCCTCTTCATTCATATTGTGGTCCAATTCTCTTAATAACCACGTGACAACGAAGGGATACTGAACTGCACAGACAGTGAAAGATGATGACGTTTAGGGTTTTGTATTGCATAGTATGTAAAACAGTTTAAAGACTTCATACTATAGTCATCTTGATTCTACATTGGTATATTAATTTAAAAGCAGAGATTGGCTCCTTTGTAATGTAGTTTCCCTTCTTACAGAGACATTATATGATTGTCTTCTAGGCCTGATTTTGGAACGTTTAGCCTGAAATGGCCAAATCGACATCCCTACCCAATGGGACAACACTTCTAATGTCAAACAACATCCGACTGTGCTTCACACTAGAAGCTCGGATTGCTTTTCTTTCAAGACAAAAATGGCCTTGAAAAGGACCGTTAATCACGAGTTCGAGTATATAAGATGCTGAAATGTCATCGTTAATTCCACGCCGGCCTGAATTCACCTGCAGACTGCTGCAGCAGCAAACATCATTCATATCGTGCCCACTCTCCTTCCTGCTTTTTATTTTTCAGTGCGGGGGGTGGGGGAAACTGAAGTCGGGGCTATTTTTAGCCTCCCCTCTTCTCATCTGCATCCCCATTTTCCCTCTGAGAAGGAGGCCTGTTAGAGGAGTAAAGGAGGCAAATGATGGAGCAGGACAGCAACTGAGTGGCCATCCTGCTGTCTGCTTTTGTTTATTAGTTGTTTTACAATCCTGGCTGGTTAGTGGCTTTGTAATAATTGATTTGTCAAGGGAGAAGATAGATATTTAGCCATGTTGAGTTAATAGGGCTCATGATTTATTGTAACTACACACTTTTGAATGGTCATTTAGCTACTGCCTGGTCCAGTTTTACTGTCCCAGTTTAATACTTTGGCGTTTGCAAAATGGGAACATCTCAGCACAGACAAATGCAAACTCCATTTAAATGGTCATTGGTTAAGCATCTGTTTGATTAAAAAATAGCAAACATATGTATATTTTTTAATTTAGTTCCATTTTACAATGTCCAATAAGGTATAAATTAATGTTTGAAAATATTTTGGTTTGGTTTCAAGCTTTGATTTTGTCTTTCTGCAGGTGATAAAAACATGATATTTATCATTATTAGTTGCCTGTTTAAAGCAAGAACATGATGCATGTTTGGACTTTAAAAACCCTTGTGCTATTTTAGATGACCCCACCCTCACATTGACGTGTTCTCCCTACCATGACAAAGGTGGATAAAAGTGGAAAGATTTCATTTAATCCATGGACACCAGTGAGGTTCACAAATCATTGAAGAAAAAAGGTTCAGCGCACTGTCTAGTGGGTCTAGATGACCCAACTCCAAATGGTAAAGTGCCTAGGAAAGCACAAGGGTTACTATAATTTAAATAAAATCAGCCGCACCTAGGGGTGTAGCAATTAATCGACTAAATTGATTAATCTATTTATTTGCCTACAACCCGAGCGATCTGTCTGAGACAGGTTGTTAATCAAATCAACTTTTATTATTACAAAATCGTTTCAAAATGAATCAATATTGGAAAATACCATTTGGATTGAGATATGGTTCTAATAAAGCTTAGTTTCTATGCTAAACTAAAATATGAATGGAGTTGACATTTATTCTTGTTTACTTGTTTGTTTGTAAACATATTTAATTTTCTTGCAAGGAATCTGGAAAACTGCACCTACACTGTTCAGTACCAGGTATTTATCTCACTGGTAGAATTTTTGGCTAAAGATGTCCTGGATCGATTTTAGGTCAGTGAATTGGATCAAATCGGTTCTTTAAAAATGAATCAATATTCACCATGAATCATATTAGTAACCACAAATGAATCGTTACCCCCCAGCCGCACCACATAATTAGAGTAAAACATTTGCAGGTAGGAGTTTGTCATCTTAAGTAC
Organism: Oryzias latipes; assembly: GCF_053564925.1. NCBI lineage: Eukaryota > Metazoa > Chordata > Actinopteri > Beloniformes > Adrianichthyidae > Oryzias > Oryzias latipes. The sequence continues at coordinate 16,315,455 of NC_136240.1, forward strand.
AAATATTGGCCAAAATATCTCTTATGTGAAAAGTTAATATTGTTCTTTGAGGAATTATTGTTGTTAAACTACTAGGAAAAAATGTCACTGGTTTGAAAGGATGATGTTTTCTTGTCTTTGAAGCTAGAGATGCCAGCTGAAATGATGTGTATATTTATTCAGAAAAGCCAAATGCAGAGAGCCTGTTGGGTCAACTTTTAGTAGCAGAATCGCGACATACTTGTTTTTCTCTGACTTTATCAATGGTCGAGATCCGTGCTTCTGTAGAACATTGTTGTTGTTTTTTGCTGAGGTTTGCTGAGAGGACTTTTGCTCTTCTATGGTTCATCCGGGACACATTTAAGAAACCGGACATTGAACCATGCTACTTTATCACCTAGATTTTTTTCCTTTCGGTGTTCTTGTCCTGTCCCATTTTCTCTGACAATGTCCCCTGTCAGATTATGAAGCTTGGGTTTGTGTCTCTAGTGCTTTGGAATACATGAGGGTTTATGGTCGACTGGTTCTGGGCTGCAACAGCAAAAGCCTAAACCATCACACATCCTCCGCCATGTTTGACAGCCAATCTAAGGTTTTGCACTGATATGCTTTTGATGTTTGTGACATTTAACCTTTCCAAGAAACCTTTACATTCTCATCATTACCATACCAGCTGATGAAAGGGTGAGATTTAGCCTGTTTACTAGTGAATAATAATCATCACTTTAACATTTATTCTTTAGCCCTGATAATTCTGAACAAATGTGATGCAACAACAAGAACCGATTATCTTTTAACATCATATTTATTTTTTATTTGACCAAAGCTGTCGTGAAAACCAAAATGTTTTTTAGTGACTACAAGTTTACTGTAGTAAAACCTAAAATCACAAATTTCTTAAAAGAAAATGATGTATTTTTTCTGTTTTTGATTAATGTGTATATATTAAAAGAGGATGTAATGTTTCTCCCAAAACAGTACTTGAATGAATTGTGAATATTCAGGACTCCTGCTTCAAACTCAGTGATTTTTTTTAGTGATCAACATTGGAAAACAAGAAGATGACAGTTTGATCGCTTGTTCCTGAAACAGGCGATGAAGTCTTAACTATTTCTGTCTCCCTAAAATGAGATTTTGTTCACATAATCTAGGATCCCCTGAGGATTATGGGGCTCCATATCACTGCCAAAATACAAAAATCCATTTACTTTTGGTTATCAAGTTCACAATTAACATTACTATTTGTTTATATATTCATGTTTTAGCATTTCAATCCAAAACAAATTTGCTAAGAAAAAAAGCTTTCATGGTTGACACTCAAGAAAGTTCAAACTTTTATTAATGCAATCAGGATATTTTACTAACAAAATTATGGAAAAAGTCCTGGAATTTAAAATAAAACAAGAAATCCCTTGGCAGGAAAATCAATTAATGTAGTTGATGCAATGAAATGGCAGTTTCTAAGCAAAGATCAGTTTGATTTGGATGAAAGGATTTCTTGGAGTAAATTATTGGCCCTAAAATATCAATTTGTCTCGGCTGTCGCAGCCACACTCAGATCGAATCAGTCCAGCTCCTGCAGAATGTAGATCTTCAGCTGACAGGTTTAGAAGAGGGCTTGGTGATGTCATCACCTTTGCTTTTTGGTATGAAATAATTGAAAAATCCTTTTTTTCTATTAAAGTTCTTTTTGTTTTCTTAATAACCATTTTTAATTTTTAATTTTTTCCAGATAACATTATTTCTCAAGTAAAACTTCTTTATGTATCAAGATATTAGGATTTCTGGATTGGTTTAGTTATTTTGTCACCTTTAATTTTCATCACATTTTTCAATAACCTGCCATCCTTGTTGTCATTTTTTCTGGTTCCACTTTGAACCCTGACCTCTAATCCCTTCAAATGTTATCAGAAATCAAAAAGCTGTGAAGATGCGAGATGGAAGAATCGATAGTTCTTTTTTGCATCTACAAACCAACATTTTGCTATAGAAACTGAAAAAAAATGCAAACCACAGTAATTTTTTTTTTAGCCATTTTTCAAAAGGAAGGAAAAGATGGGCTGTTGTAAAAGAAAGAATGGCTTTGCTCTTTTCTTTTACCTCAACAATATTTTTGATTACTGAATACACTTGAAAAGAAGAACAGGAGGGACAAGGTAACACCTCAGACTGTTTTATATTACCAATATGGGTTTAGAGACTTTTAACAAAACCACAAAGACAATCATTAAAAGAGAAAAAATGAAATTTTGTTATGTTCTTGTTTTTTTCCTCTTCTCTTTGATAGACTCACCAAGCTATTCTCTTTCATAAAAATATATGAAAAAGTCAACTAACCTAATTGATCTAAATGCAAAAATCTTGAAGCTAAATTTTTGAAGTAATTACATGTTATAAAATACTAATCAGACCCATTGTTACTTTCGTTAATGGTAGAAAGAAATACAAACAAACCACTTTCCTCTTACCTGGAAAGGTCATTCCATATTTTCCCAGTCAACAACCATTACCTCAGACAGTTTTTATCTCAGCAGCTTTACAATTATTCTACGAAGTTCTTCAAGATCTACTCTGATTATCTTTGGATCTATTTTAAAAGCATTCCCAGTGGTATTTTAATTATGATGATTCCGTTTTTAGGCAAAATGAAAAAACCTGTGTCGTTTTCTAGGACATAGTTTCTGCATAGCGGCAGTAGTTTATCAGAAATGTGTCTGAGTTGTGGGTGGGACCGTTAACATGGAGCAACCCTGTCCTCCTTCCCCTCCCCATTGCTCAGAGCTTGGAGCAGTGAGGTTGTTTCTATATCACAAAGAAGCTCTCTTTAAAACTGTATTTTTTTGTCTGCTCCTGATTTACAGCAATTTGTATTAAGAAATACTGAGAAATGCAATTTTGATCGTAATTTTTTATATGTATGTCCTCCATCATCAGAAACCTGCTACAAGAGTGTATCAAAAACACAATATTCATTGGAGCGGGACCTTCAGCAATTAAGATTGTGTAGTCAAAAGGGCCACATCATCTGCATAGAGCACAGTTGGAACCCTTAGCTACAATGAGAAATCTCTTTATATAAGTTACAAACAGATCCTGTTGCAGATGATGATAGTGCACTTGTTCAAAGACAAGTCGGACTTATTGCCAGGAACCAATCTCCTGCTGTGTTTGTGAAAGGAACGTTCCTGGGTTTCACAGTGGAACAGAGCCCACACTGTTCTCCTTTAATCCAAATTTCCTAGAACAGTTTTTATGAATTTTACGCCATGTGTTTGGTTCAGAGAATATGTTACAGCTGATTTGTGGGTTGTTTGCCTTTGAGGTTTAATATCAACAACAAATGCATGCGAGCATGCATTTGTTAATTACTTTGTGATGAAGCAGAGAGGCATCAATCTGTAAGCTTTCACATTAAATTAGAGTTTAGCAGAGGTTAAACCAGCTCTCCTGTTTTTGCAGCTAATCTCTGACACACAGTAAAGGCAGCAACAATAACACCACACTGAGCATGAGTTTAATAGCCTCTTCTGAAAACCCACAACAGTCAGTGCTTGACAACAGCCAGGCATGCTGCACAGGCTGACCAGGTTACCATCTTCTAATCACTGTTCTTGATAAACATTCTATATTTGAGTTACAGTTTGTTTTCCTAAGGAGGCTCGGTAACCGAAACAGATTTTTCTGTCAATGAATCGTGGCTTAAAGCCAACAGTCTAAACAGAGTTCTATGCTGAGCCAACTTTTCTAAATCTTGATGCTTTTAAATTTTCTTCAGATAGCCATATCAGATGTCCAGTTTCTGCTCCAAGGACTTTCCATACTACATAAACAAAAAAGTTTAACCATTTACCCAAACTATGTTTGTTCAGCTACTTTTGAAGGGAAAGTCAGCTATAGAAGCATTTTTTTTCTCTCAGCTTTCTTTGCCGCTGAAAGAAACATTCACATCACAGCAGCTTTGTTGTCTATAATGAATTACTGTTTACATATATAATTGAAAAAGCTGATGAAACAAAATGTTATGCATTCTAAAAAAGCCATAAAGACCAACTCTAATCATCATTGATCTATTGTAAAATCATTCCCAGTGGTCGTTTATGATTATCTACTTTATATATGTTCATCATGAGAAAAATGCCACAGGAACATGTTAAAAACACTAACAACAGGATTTTGTAAGAAAGATCTTCATTTTAATGTCTTTTTCTATCTTTAAATTTTGAAGCTATCTCTTCAGCTCAGTCAGCTCTAACAGCAGTTTTTAGGCAGCAGCATCTGCAGAGCTGAGCATGCACTTTGCTGAAGCAGTAACACAAGAACATTCATTTCTAATAAAGCATGGGGGAAACTAAACACCAAGCCTTGACTGTGATCACATGTGATCTCACTTCCAGTTTTGGAGCTGACATACATTGTTCAAAACGGTTGACATTGCATGTTTTATACAATCAAAAAAATAAAAAGTTCATCAGGGAATGTCAGGGCTTTTATGGCTTGAGTAAATTATTCCCATTATCATTGTGTGGCCTTTAAATGCATTCCAGTTTAGCACATAAAAGCAAGAGGATGAACAACATAACATTTGAAAGTGGTGGATGAACCAGCAGACGAGCTAAATTAAAATGTCTATTGAGCGGATGCTGATGGAAACAAACCAAACACAAGTCTATGTAATCATGTAATCAGATATTGTAGAGCCGGTTAAGTTGATATTTCAGACTAATCGTGCATTTTGTGGTACAAGCGCCACATTTGCCATTGATGTACCTTAAGATCCCCTCTTTCAGAAAAGCACATTAGCCATGAGAAATTTTTTTACAAAATGGCGGCCATTTGCAAAGATGGCGGCCATACGCGATACTGTCACAAAATATATATTTGCCACAGTTTCAACAATATCGGCCATTCATGCACAAAATGCAGTCTTTAGGATCAGAGGATCCTAAAGTACATTTATGCCAAATTTGGCGTTTTTACCACAAAAAGCAGGATTATTTTGATAACCGGCTCTGCTATTACTTGATTGTCTTACTTAGATTGTGCTCCTTTTTTCTGAACGTTTCTAAAATATTTTAAGCTTTTTTTTTTTCTATGTTCAACAGAAGTGTTTAAATAACCTTTAATTGTGAAGAATTGTATTTATCTGAAGAATAAATCAAAATCTGTTTAACATTTGCATTTGTTTTTTTGTCTTGTCAGTCAGCACATGCTCTCTGTTACCCACAATGCAGTTAAGAAGTTTGTGCATCACTTGCTGAGCTACCTCTGTCCAACACACCAATGATGTGTTGTGGAAAGGTCGAGTTTTCTTCAATTTTTAACAAGCATCTCTCTGCTCCTTCGTGTAAGCTGATAGGCTGAACTGTGAGGAGGGTGCAGTTTTTTTGGTTGTTCTTTCTTCTCTTAGAGTCCCAGTGTTCCAGAGCAGCCAAGTGGAGATAACTGTCTAAATATAGAGACGGTGGAGGGGTTTAGAGGGTCCTGTGGGCTCAGGTCATTGTATTCCTATGAGTCGGCATGTGTGCTGATTCCCAAATCCTTTAGTTTCAATGTTCACATGCCAACACATGTTCAGTTAAACATATGCAACCCGGTGAAGTTTTCTTATATACTTTTTGCTCATTCATTTGAGATGATGAAAAAATGAACTTGTTTTGATTGTCTTTATTAAAAAAAAAAACGACACTTTTTGCTTAGTTTGACCTAAATTATTTCTTTTTCATATTTTTCTGTAATTTTCTCACTGACAAGTTTCTATTCTGCTGTGTGCAGCGTTATAAACAAATAATTAAATTTGAGTTTATCTGGTAGTGAATGAATGTGAAAGATTGTGAAAAAACTTTTTCGTTTCTTTAAAATGTGAAATCAGCTGTGAAACGTGAGACTTGATGGGAAACCTTAAGCTAACCTACTGTGACTGCCTTCTAAGTTCTGATGATGAAAGTCAGAAAATTGGTTTGTTGTTTTTCTCCTGACTTTGCAATATGCTGCTTTGATTAATATCCACATAGCAACTTATAGAACCAGCTAGTTAATCACTGTCATCTCGAATGCTGAGTCTCAAAGATGGGGCTGAAATCTATGTTTTAGTTAACACACTTTTTACAGGGATGAACTTTTTAGCAAGACAACTCAGATTCTGCTTTTTCTTTAATCAGAAAGAAGTAAAAGCATTTATTTTTTTATAGTTGTTTTATCATTGTAGCTCTGCATTCTCCTTTTTCTGTGAGCACACTCATCATCACAGCATCCTAACTGTGGTGCTGTCCATTGTGCTGAAGTTAAAAAACAGAGCAGACTGTTTTTAAATCTCACATTTGCCTTTTTTTTAAAACTTGGACCTACAAAAATTAGATTATCACAACAAATGTTCTGTTAAAAAACATATAAAATGAAACTAAACATTTTAAGGGCCCCATGGCATTGCAATTACAGTTGTTTAATTGTTTGCCACCTAGGATTTGTGCAAGAAAATTGATTTGAGACATCAACATGCTGCTAAAGCTGCATTATGTTTCTAATCATAGCTTTAGACATGTAAACATGTCAAGTTGTGAGTTGCATTCAGTAAAGTGCTCAATACCTAAATGTGTGGAAATTTTGGTGAATTTTGGTGACTTTAAGTTCAAAATGACAACAGAAGCATTTCCATCCGTATTCAAATAACACATTGTTTGTCCTCTATTTATATTTTGTCTGTTGCTCACATTTTTTGGGATCTTGTAATGGCCTTGTGTTTCATTTTACTGTAGTGTATGATATGAATTTGCTCATATAATGTCGTCAACATTAACATTCTTCTATGGTTCTGTCCAACAGATGGCTTCAGCAACAGCGACCTATGGGCAGAAGGAGTCCTCAGACCAGAATTTTGACTATATGTTTAAGATCCTCATTATTGGCAACAGCAGTGTGGGAAAAACCTCCTTCTTGTTCCGCTACGCTGACGACTCTTTCACACCTGCATTTGTCAGCACGGTGGGGATCGACTTCAAGGTGAAGACCATCTACAGGAACGACAAGAGGATTAAACTACAGATTTGGGTAAGACAAGAGACAAGATGAGATGTGCATTTTACAGAAAAAAAAAAACAAATAAATCAAGTTTTCGTGTTTTTCTAAATAGTAAATTCTACAAGTTTTATCTTTTGGGGGAAAACAACCCACACCTATTATGTCTGTAATGTAAAAATTGTTTTTTCATGGGATCATTTACATGAGATGCAGTCATTAGAAAGATATACCTCGTCATTGATACTAAATGAAAAGCAAACTAAAACAGCACTTTCCACCATAGGATTTAAAAAGCTTGTGATTCTCAGAAATAGAAAAACCTTTTGTGAAGCTCTAAACTTCAAATACCCCCTGTTGTTTGTAATTACTGTAGTATTTTCTCTTTAAGCAGCTCCAGATACCCTAAAAATGCTTGATTTGCCCCACAGACTTTTTTTGCAGGTAATAATCATGTGTTTGTTGATCCCTTGAAGCTCTGGAACCCAAGTACAAACAAATATTTTTAATGGTTTTTCTGAAATAGTTTTTTATGCACAACAAAAATATTTATGAATTGCAAAGATATCCTTCAGTCGCTTTGCAAACTGACCTCAGAAATACAGAGATTGGAATTAAGACTTTAAAATGCAGAGAAATAGGGATATAAAAGATACAGATATGTACAGAAAAACTGATGTAGCACTGGGAGTAAGAGCAGTGTTGCCTGAAAACCACAGATACGAACAATTTATTTTGGTAAAAACCTTTAAAATCAGTCAGGAAGTCAATAATCCGTTTCTGACGTTGTCAGTTTCTCTTCTTGTTGTGTTCTCTACTGTCTTTGGTTGTGTCTAAATTTTTTTCCCTACTCACTATAGTGCACTATATAGACTGTTCGCCACTCGCTCTAGAAATTTCCCAGAAGTCTCTTTGAAAAGCCAGTGGGCTTCAACACTCACTAAATTGGCATATATAAACCACAATGCATTGTGTTAGAACGATTTTCCATGTGAAAACAATGTATTTAGATTTATTTTTCATAAGCCATAGACGTTTTGATCATCAAAATACATTGGATTCATAAAACCTCTTTGTAAAATATTCTTATTATAAATAAAAGAGGCCAGTAAGAAAAAAAAGAGTTTCTCTGTTAAAAGGAATGCCAAATGAATATTAAAAACTACACTAACTATACATTTAGGATACAATCTACCAACAAACTGAACTGCATTGTGTTGCTATGAAGTTAGTTTTTATGCATCCATTCGTGGACCATATGTCGAAATGCATATTGAATCATGTGGGACGAAAGGATACACACCCATACAAAAAAGGATAAACAATGACATTTAAGGTCATTTAAGGTCATTTTTCTGAAAAAAGGGATTGGTGTATCTTTTAATAGTTAACTGCTGCACAAACTTTGGTTTGTAATGATCATCCATCAGTACAGAGGATGCTCCAAAGAGAGACACGATGAAAAAGTGGTGCTTTTAAGCCCGGCATGTTTGTACCTGTACATGACATTTTTCAGTTGCCAGAGATGTGACCGTGAACAGACACACAGTGTGTGTGTGTGTGCATGTGTGAGACTGCTTCTGTTGTCAGCATTTGCAAGGTCCTGCCTCTGGTAAGAAAGCTACAATTGGCCAATAAGAGAAGAAGAAACCGATGACTGGGTGCTGCTTTCCCATCCCCCAGCACTACACGTTTCCCTCAAGAGCTATCACAAATTCACACAACCATCCCCCATTCCTCTATCAGTTGATATTCATGCAGAGTAAAAAGACAGCTCAACCATCCAAATGCAGTATGTAGGATTTTTCTCCAGAGTGTGTAGTGTTAAACCCATTTATGTAGATTTATGTAGATTCGATCTGTCATGTAGATTTTCATTCATACTGATGGAAAACATCCATGTGTTAGTGTTTAACAGGTCAGTATGATGCAAATATTTGATGACACCAAGCTTAAACTGATAGCAAAAGGCATATTTTCAACAATTTTGAAATCCTTGAAGATCCAACCAGATGAAAATTGTGTTTTTGGTGTTTTTTTTTACTATGCTCTTGTATTTTTCTGATGGTGGAAAACATATATAAAGTAAATTAAACTTTAAAGTATTTTTTTATTCCATTCATGGTGAACCAGAAGCAGATGAAAAAATGCAGTTGGAAAAAGCTCCACTTGTAGACGACTAGATCCATGTATGTCTTTGTTTTTTTCATCCGAGCTGGCATCTGGCTTAATACTGCAAACCTACATGGCTAGATAGCTCCAATATTCCTTGCCATTTTTGTTCCATCAGTAATGTTAGGTTGTGGATACAGGGGGCTGTAACCATAAACAGATGGATGATAGGAATTGGGGGTGGGCTTACTTTGCACCAATAGTCATGCCCACAACTCAGAGGCAAATTTCTAATGAACCCCTGCCGCTCTGCAGAAACTATGTCCTAGAAAACAACAGGTTTTCATTAATTTTTTTCAACATGACACCTCTTAAAGAAAAGCTCCACTTGCACTTACAGGTGTAACTGTCTTCCATTGCAATGTGGGATTTATTATAAGTTTTTTAGTGAGACATTTATGTGTGTTTTCCCTTCCATTTTACCAAGCTCCCTCACCAATTAGCCTGTAGTGTTGTTGAGTTTTATTCTTGTCTGTGGCAGTGTGTTCTTGTGCATTTGTAGTTGTTTCTGGTCATGTGCTGTTACTTTTCATGTGTTTTTATCATCACAAAAATGCACATTTTCAGTCATCTATGCTATCTGGTTTTATCATATGTCGAGGTTTTTACCACCCACCGTCAACAGAAAGAGGAGAATTCATTATATAACACCACTCTGTGCTACTGAGGAGTTAGTTACAGAGCTTATGTTATCAGTTAGCAGCCTGCAGTGGATGCAGAACAGAAAAATGTACCCATCGGTACAATTGGATGGTAAAAGCCAGAGCTAAAACCTTCTAAAAATGCTTTGCTTTCTGAAAAGGATCATGCATGATTGGATGGATTCACTGTGAATCAAAAAGAACAGCAGAACTGACTTCACTGAAAAAAAAAACATTTTAATGGCTTAGTATTTGTATGCAGGTCTTTTAGAGAACTCCACTTAAAAATCTCTGGTTTGTCCATTAGAGCTGTGCTGGAGGACAGTGAGGAGCAGTGATTTGTGCTTTGTCTGAAGTAAATTAACCTTAGTAAATTCCAAGACTTAATGTTGTTAGAACAACAAACCCACTATAAATCCGTAAATTAAACTTTTTCATTCAGATATCCATACAGCACTAGTCCCTTCAAAAAGCGGAAAGAAAAAAAAATGTATGCCCTATTCACTAAAAAATGTTTTACTAGGAAACTGAGGTTGTTTTTTTAAGGGGAAAACATTAAATTAAAATTAAAATGTGACACAGGATGTAGGTGTGGGGGTCTATAAAGGTGAGCCTACACATTTCCAAAGATGGACTCTATGAACAAGGACTGCTCAGTAAGTCAAGTCCTTCCTGGAAAAAAAAGCATTTAGGATTGTTTTTTAAGTTGCTGCTTATTCTAACCTTTCTGTCCATTAACACTGCATAATCAATAAGAATTTAGGTTGCTATTTATTTAGAAAAATACTTTAAAATGTTAAGAAATTAGGGGTTGATTCACCCAAATGTTGCTTTTAGAGTCCTAAAAATACATTTCAGTACAAGCAATAGTTTCTAGGTTACATCAACTCTACCAACAATGCCAGCAATTACATAATAACGCAATGGATTTATAAATATCAATAGATGCTTTTAAAGAGTTCCTTTAGGGGGAAGGCAGTAACATTTCTATAAGTGGATTTTTTATTAAAGCAAGAGTTATTTGTGAGTAGATTGTGAATAGTTCCTGTTCTCCATGTGTTTTACTGTCCCCTACAGGTAGATGAAAAACCCAACAGTGGCTTTTTTTCCACTTTACTGAAAACCCTTAACCTGATATATTGATTATGCAGTCCTATCATTTTGTAATATTAGTCGTTTATTTTAATGTTGCATTAATTTCTGCACGGTGGCGCAGTGGTTAGCGCTCTTGCCTCACAGCAAGAAGGCCCCCGGTTCAAGTCCCGGCTGGGGGACATGAAAAACACAACATCAATGGGGGACCTTTCTGTGTGGAGTTTGCATGTTCTCCCCGTGCATGCGTGGGTTCTCTCCGGGGTCTCCGGCTTCCTCCCACCATCCAAAAACATGCTTCATAGGTTAATTGGCAACTCTAAATTGACCATAGGTGTGAGTGCAGGAGTGAATGGGTGTGTGAGTGAGGACATTCTACCCTGCAACAAACTGGCGACTTGTTCAGGGTGTCCCCCCTGCCTTCGCCCACAAGTGGCCGGGATAGGCTCCGGCAGCCCCGTGACCCCGAAAGGGATAAAACGGCATAGAAAATGAATGAATGAATGAATTAATTTCTTTATGTTCAGTGTCTTTCTTAACTCTGATATAGCAAATTTTGCTCAGCAGTAAACCTTTTTTCAAATGCATTTTCAATAGATTTGCTTGTGGAGCTTTGCTGCAGAGGCAAAGCAAAGTCTTGTAATCCTGTCTGCTCTGCAGTGGTCAGCAGCTCCAGCAGCAGCACTTTTTTTTACACCACCACCAACATTCACAAGTGCTTACTGGTCTCTATCTCATAGCTTTGTCAAAGCCACTGATACAATTAAAGGCATAAAAAAATCTGTAGAAGCCTTACCAGTGTTGAAATGTCAGATAACCGTTGTATTTGTCAGTATTTTTAATCAGATTGATGTAAACGCCTGTTTTTTGTAACCATACCAGCTTTGAAAGAATTCATCTGCCAGAAATATTTTTTAGTTTAAGGAGACATTGAGGGGAAATGTGTCTGTTTTCTGCTCCCCACAGGATACGGCAGGTCAGGAGCGTTACCGCACCATCACCACGGCTTACTACCGAGGAGCCATGGGCTTCATCCTAATGTATGACATCACAAACGAAGATTCCTTCAACGCCGTGCAGGACTGGTACGTTTTTTGGGTGTAGGGGAACTTGTGACATGACAAAAGCAGATGCTGGCACCTCCAAATGCAGATGACAAATGAAAGTGTAGTTGAATATCCACACTATTCAGAAAACCCAGAAATACAGCAACAAAAACAACAAGGCGGGCAGACGTCCCTGTGTTTAAATGAAAATGAAATGCTGAAACAAGCCGGATCTCTTATCCTTTTGGTCGCCTGCTGGGACCGTGGCTCAGTACAGAATCAAACCTTCTGCCTCTCTTTCACTCAAATCTCTTATCTTCATTCTTTTTCTTATCTTTTTTTTAATTCTTTTAAACTATAAATGAATTTCTTTTGCAGTCAGAGTACAAAATATAACAATTCCTTTTGAAAGCTAAAATGACATTTTATTTCAAATATTCTGCCTCACTATTATAAAATAGCTGCTTGTCTTTGAACAAACAGCAGAAGGGATGAGGGAGTCACAAGTGCTGTGCAAACAAAAACCTCTTTGTCATTTCTCAAACACGGTTTTTATTCAACCATGTGCCTTCATATCCTGTTTGACAGCTCTGACAGAAGCACAATGCTACAACATGACAGAAAATGCCCCCGGAGTAAAAATCAGATTTTAATTGCATTTGCAGTTTACATTTGCAATTTTGCTAATGCAAAAACACAATTGCATTTCATTTGAATTAGCAGGGGTGCACTTAGTAGAGGTTGAAGTTAGCTTTGGTATATCAACGTGGCTGGCAGAGAAACCAATCAGACTCCTGTTTGTCCTGGTTCCCAGGTCGACTCAGATTAAAACGTACTCGTGGGACAACGCTCAGGTGCTGCTGGTGGGAAACAAGTGCGACATGGAGGACGAACGGGTGGTGAGTGCAGATAGGGGTCGGCAGCTGTCTGAACACCTTGGTGAGTTCCACAACTTCACATCTCTGATTTATTGCTGTTCGTGCTTAGAGCCTCGTCAATCTGATGCTACTTTTGGTTCAAACTGTTCTAGCAAGAAAACTTTGCTAAATGCTTATTTAATCAAAAGAACTTTACTGTAGATCCAATTCTTTAGAATTCAAACACATATATTTAAAAAGAAAGGCTAAAACCTCAAGGGTTTCTGTGGTGGATTTGTTTGTGAGGGGTCTCCATGTTTTATTTCTGAGCTTGTGAGTGTTTTCTTTATCCCTCAAAATTGCCATCCTGCGTTCACTGGGGTCACAGAAGTGGTAGATTTTAGATTGTTTTTAGGGGGGAAAACTGTAAAATGTTTTTTAAAAAGAATTTCAAACAGCACTGAAAATATGTGGGAGGGACCCCACACAGAGAAACACAAAAGCCAAATGTCTTTGCTTTTTTATAGTGTCCTTACTTAGAGATGCTTGAAATAGAGGACTTCAGTTTTTCCATTTTTGGCATAGTTCAAAGACAGAAAATCCAGAAAAAACATGAAAATGTTTGTGTTAAGTTCATTGTCATGAAATCTGAACATCAATTGTGTCATAAATTGATTAAATAAACTTTTCTTTTTTTAGTAGCTGCTAAAACAAAACTGACTGAATGGTATAAAACTGTCAAAAAACAAATCCTCTTGCTCATTTTTCTACTTTAAATCTGAGATTGAAGATATTGTGTTTCATTCATTTTCAACACGTGGTTGACGTGTTGACAAATGTGTCAGTGCATGACAGCTTGGTCATTTTTAGTAAATGACCTAAACACAAGAAACCAAGTTGTTCACCTTTTGACTAACCCCGTTAGGGGTCGCCACAGCGTCTGGTTTGGCAGAGATTTTTTAACGTTAGATGCCCTTCCTGACATAACCCTGTATTTTCAAGGCACAGGGAGAACCAGGGTTTTAGCTCATTGCACCCCGATTGGAACCCAGATTTCTTGTGTGACAGTCCTACACCCAGCCAGTTAAGCTTTCTAGCCGCTAGGTCTAAATTCAAGAGATCAGGACTTATTGATAAACTGTGATAAACTTGAAATAAGGGAGAACTAAATTATTGTAAATAAATAATCTGACAAATAAACTGACAACTAGAATTTGATATATCCTGAGGGTTAGTTCAAAACAGAAAATAGCTTTGGATAGTAGTCAGATTAAAGCTGGTGTGATTGATAAGAAAACGTAACACCTAATTAAATCAATTGAACACTAACTTGCTAAAAGAATTTGCTCAATGATCTGCCAGTCTCTACAGGAAAAGAGAAGGAATGCCATTTTGACCTGACCGCCTTGCACTTCTCTGTCCTCCAGGTTTCGAGTTCTTTGAGGCCAGTGCAAAGGACAACATCAATGTCAAGCAGACTTTTGAGCGCCTCGTCGACATCATTTGTGAAAAGATGTCTGAGAGTCTGGACGCCGGTGACCCTGCGGTTACAGGGGCCAAACAAGGGCCTCAGCTCACAGAGCAGCCCGCCCCTCCTCACCAGGACTGTGCATGTTAAGACGCATTCATTTTTTCAACCCGTTTCTCTCGTCTTTATTCTTGTCCTTCGTAAGCTGTACCCCAGATCCTCAGGTCCTTATTTCATCCCCCTTTTCTCACCTATGTTGGTTCATGGGTTGATAATAAACAACACAAGCTGAAAGTTACTGAAATGCTCTGACGTCCAAACGTTCCAGCGTTTAAAGTGTCTGCCCCTTCATTCTTTTATGTAATAGGGGAAAAAGGTGTTTTTCTCAAAAGACACGCTTAACCAAAGCCAGAGCGACTTCAATCCAGCCAGAGCATTTCAGACTCTTTGCAGCTGAGGTGCTGATGGTTTTACTGTTCCCCATTGAAGGATTTGACGGCTGACATCCTCTGAGTGCCATTTAAATCCTTCCAACGTTTACACTAGTTTGTTTCATATTGGTTTAGGGAAAGAAAGCCAGCCTGATCTGGTGAATGAAAAGGAAGCTGTGGCATTAGATAAGAGGGAAAATGATCCATCTAAAATGAATTCAAAACCATTGTGCTGTGCGTCATGTAAAGCGTTTTATTTTCTCATCCATCTATAAGGATAACACTGAAAACCACAATCTTAGCTAGCTTTCCCCTTTTAGCATTTTTTAATCTTATGTTTTTGCATTTCTCTTCTAATCATAAATTTTGTGTCATTCATTCTACTTTTCATTTATTTACTAACACTTGGAGGCAAAGAAAGGAACAACCTAACTGGCATAAAAAAGCAAAAACCGAATAGAAACGTATTCAATTATATTTATTTAAAATGTACATATAAATGTTGTGCAATATACATATAAATATATATATATATAAATAAGATACAAACCAAGAATGCGCTTCTTGAAAAAAGTTTTAAAATAAGTTCTTCAAAGGACAGTATCTAAAACGAGACGTCTGTGTTGTGGTGTTTGTTTGGATGTGTGCAGGCAGCTTCACGGGGAAGATTAGAAATGTTGAAATGTCCTTTCTTGCCCGGAAAATTGAATTTGGAAATCCAAATTACAAACTTTACTGTCATAGACTGTTATTTATTCCTGTTATTTTCCAGTTGCTGAATCCACACGGTGGGATTTCCCCTGACTAAAACACAGAATAACATCTTTGTGTGACTTATTTATTGGAGAAGGTTGTTTGAGCAGTTGCAACGTCATCAGAAATGTGTTAAAGTGTCTAATCAAGGCACCACAAATTTGCCCTTGTTGTGGCTTTATTAACAGGTGTAAAAATGAAAGGATATGGGAAAGCCATTATGTACCATACAACAGCTTTATTGAACTAACTAACATCACTAGGTTATTTTTTTATTTATTTTTCATCTTTAATGCAGGTGACAGCTTCTCACTTGTTGCACATTGTGGTATTTTGTTTTTCTCTTAAAACCCCCCCACAAAAGTGAGTAAAGACAGTTTAGGATAGAAACAGAATTTGATAGAGTTAAATAAATCAAAACATATTGAGACCACTGCAGCGATTCGCAACATCAGTTTGATCAAGCTCATAACTAGTATTATCTTCTTTTTCTGGTGCTCAGCTTTGGCAGGATAACTAACACATTAACATACATCAGTGTCTCTGTTTTGAACAAATATGACATCTGAAGAATGGATCTCAGTTCATATTTCTTCATTTGCAACATTCATAGAGGTTAAAACATCCTGCTTTTTCCCTTTAACTCATCAGCAAGCAGGATGAAGCTTTCTCAGAGTCACAGAGCAGCCTCTGCAGGCTCAGTGTGGACCGAAGTTTGTTCACGGCAGAGATCAAAACAGGAGGGGGTTGACCTGGCTGGCATCTTGGGTTGAAGCTGGATAAACAATGCAGTTACATTTCAAAGTCACACAGCTCCCCTAACATGGTACAAAACCAATTTCTGAACTAATTTCAAAGTAATTTCAAGGCAAAAAGATAAACAGAATCAGTTTTGCAAGTTTTATTTATAATCAAAGAGTAATTTTAGAATTACACAACATTTAAACCTAATCTTCTTGGTTTAAGTTCAGTAAAATATTATGATGAAACAGGCCGATTGGTGAAATGGTGGACTTCATAAAAGCTGGAGGATTTGACCCTGTGTATGTTTCTGTTCTTACTGGTTGTGACTGTTTATTTTCCAGTAAAAACGAGTAAACTGCTCTCCTTTCTAATAAGTCTTCCTCTCCATATAATCCTGCGCTGTAAATACTGTATCTTTGAGTTTAAATGTGTGGATTGTGTTGTATCGAATCAGGCTTGCATTAAAATACAGGAAAAAAGAGAAGAGGTGAGGGGAGGGAGGTGGAAAAGATGAAAACTCCAAAATAGCCATGATGTACTGTATCTGCATTCATTTCTAGGCCTGCTTGTGAATGAATGTGTCACTCAGTTACAAAGCAATACCCACTGCAGCAAAGCATACAAAAACAAATGCCATCCAGCTTAATAGAGGTTGCTGACAGTAGATATTTTACAAGCACGCAGAAACATGTATCCTTATTTGGTCTCGTATCACTGCCTCTTCAGATCCTTACAGTTTGGGCCATTGAGATGAGAGGACATACTGTGGATGTTTTTATCTGTAATTTGTGGTAAACAATTAAAAAAAAAGCTAATAAGCACCCAACTGTGGATTTTTTTTTTATTTTTTGAGATTTTATGGGTTCACAAAATAAAAAAAACTGCCTTAACTTTGAAAAAATCTTCAAGACCACCAACATATCATTGAACACAAAGCCTAACATGAAATAGACCAATCTGTATAAAAGTTGTAAACTGTGTGACTTCTGTGCAGCAGCTTCTTGCACCCAGCAGATGATAATTGGAAGTGACAGGCCTGGCATCGAGCAGACAAATCAAAGTGACATTTTACCTTCTGGCTGCAATCTTTCCTCACACTGACTGAAGCAGTATGTTGTACTTTTGACTTCTGCTCCAACAGCTATAATCTGCTCTATTTAGGAAGCACTGCCATTCAATAAGCAGATTATCAAAATAGGATGTATTAATAAATTATACTCTGCATAGGCTTGGTCACGTGCAACCACCTTATTTGAGTTTTCTGATGGCTGTTTTATATGATTATTGACTACAATTTAGCAAAATAAATTATGAAAACTATCCTGTATCGAACTTAATGTGAATTTACAAGCAATTACATGCATGTAAACTAGAAGAATGAAAAGGATTGCCTATCCAGTTGAATACAGACACTAATTATGCAGTAAAATGAGCTTTAAATGACAAAAAAGTATTTGATAGTAGACTAAAACTATTCTGAGGGTTGATTTTATAATGTTCAATTACAATATTTCACTCAATACTCCTGTTATTGCTCAGTTTAGGCGTGTTACCCAGTGGTGTCCTGCTGTTAATATTCTATTCAACCAGCAGAGGGAGCACGACACCATACTGATCAATACACCCACTCCAAAAATTCAGAAATATTATAATTTTTTCTACAAAATGACAGATTGGGGCTAAATTAGCATATTTAATTAGGGCTTTTAATTTTACGATACAATAGTCAAATTCAAGAATTATTGAGCATTTAAACAAGAACAGTTTGTTTCCCCAAAAACATCATGAATCTGGCATTAAGATTACAAATGATGTTTGTACGAGAATTTCTTGGATTACGGAATAAAATGTTTAAATACCGGTATTTCTTTTTTAACCAGTCATTATTCTGCTCTTTAATTAGATTTGTGTTGCAAACGTGACATTAACCAGACACGGTTTTATAGTAGAGCAGCATTTAATTCAGAACACGATGGTGTGTATGAAGCCAAGTCACAGTAGACTTGACCAAGTCAGTGCAACAAACTGGTTACAACTGAATGTTAAAAATGAAAATACACAGACATAAACACAATAAAGTATAAAAAAAATAGTAAAAAGATAAATACACACATGTTAATGTGAAAATGAAAATAAAAACACTGGTAAACCTGTCCCCTGTGACACCAAGCCAAGGGCAACATTCGAGTTGGTCAGCAACATGCAAGCTGTTCCTTACAGAAATGCAATACATACAATAAATGCTGTATATAGATCATCTTAGATATCAAATGTGGGGGATTTGTCTTTCTTGCACCCATCTTTTGGTGCCCATTGAAGTAGATATATTCGTTTGGTCCATGTATGAGACTGCATCCAGTCAGTAAACATTTTTTATAGGAGAAAAAAATGATGATCTTACATTGTTTCAATCCATTTGCTCTCATCTGTAAACAGACATACGAGGTAGAAGATTTCTATAGGGTCGAATATGAGCCTGATCAAATACATAATTGGACTTCACTTAATCTGTTCAATCAGATGGTGAGCATTAATCACCATTTGAATTTGGACTGGATGGAATTGCTACCAAAGCTGACATGGAACCCCGTTTTGAACAGTCCCACGGGGCTACAGAGACCAACACGGACTAAGTCCATCAAGCTTATGTGCTGGTCAGGAGCCTCCGGGGCGTCTGTCTCTTAGTGCACTTGTACTTCGTGGGGGAGCAGCTGGCAGCCGCTGTTGACGTGGCTGAGGACCTTCTGCTTCAGCTGGGCCACTTGCTCCCGCAGCAGGCCGGCCGTCGACGCCAGGTCGGTGTTCTGGCTCTTCAGCGTCTTGACCTTGTCCTCCAGCCTGGAGATCCGCTCCAGCTTGCGCTTCCGACACTTGGAGGCTGCGATTCGGTTCCTGAGTCTTTTCCTCTCCGCTTTGATCCGCTCTTGTGAGTCCATGTCGATGGGAGACAGCGGGGGGCTCTCCCCGAAACTCTGGACGTCGGGGACCGTCTGCGGCTCCTCCTTCAGCGGCTGGACCCGGGAGAGCTCCGGCTGCGACGGGGCTGCCCCCAAATGATGCGGCGGGGGAGGCGGAAAAGGGACGGTGTCCGTGGAGTAGTTGACGGTGGTCCCCAGCGGGCCGCTGCCGCCGTAGCTGTTCAGGTTAGTGTACACCGGCAGGTCGGGTTGGACGCCGGCTGGAGCGATGTTAGCCCCGAGGTCCAGACTGCTGTTCGTCTGCCCGGCTCCGCTCAGCTGGTTCTGCTTGTGTAAGTCTTCCAGCGCCTTCACGAAGCCCTCGGCGAATTCCTGCTCGTCCGTCACCGTCTTCGGGTACAGGAACTGGGAGCTGGTCGGCGTCGTCGTTACCATTCCGTTGGACTGGATGATTAGTCTCTCCAGCTCGGGAGAGGCCAGCTTAAGCAGCCCCAAATCTGTGGAGCTCAGGATGCTGTCAACGTCTCGAATATGCGGTTTTAGGTCGGAATTGTCCGAAAGGCTCAGGTTAATGTCCTTCTTCATCATTTCCGTGGGTAAAACTGTGATTAAAAAAAAAAACCGGGCTGCGCGACACTCCCTCAGAAAAATGCCCGGCCCATAATCTCACTGAAGGGAAAGGCGTTAAAACGATGTAAAAATGTTTTCAATGCTGGCAGCTCCACGGTTGAGTCAGAATGTTCGCTCGCGCACACCGCCTCGAGCTCTTTTAGACTTGAACATTCCATAATGTCACGTCAGAGCACGCGGCGGGATGGGCAGAAATTACGTTTTCTGAATTAAGAAAGGAGCTGAGCAGATATGACGGGAGAGAAGACAGGCGGCTCACTCTGAGCCTTATTTTGAAAACAAAAAGTAGTTATGAAACTGAATCAATTTTCTCCTAATTAACCCGTCTAAATGCTAAGCGTTATAATGAAATCAAATAATCCGGTTACGAACACACACATGTTTTAAATATAATACTGGAAACTGAGTGATCTGAATTATTGCACCGTTTGTCAGGTGTTTTAAAATACACTTTTTTATTTAATTTTTGTAAATTCACTTTAAAAACTTTTTTAAATACTCTGTTTCCTTAGGATTCTGTTGAAATGTGTTTTTAACTTAAACTGTAAACATTGAAATAAATACTATAAGAAAAAAACTAAAAGTAGTACACAACTTCGAATAATTTTTCTGCTTTACGTTTTTCCCCTAAATAAAGCAACAACAAAAATCCACACACACCAAAGTTACAAGCAAATTAGGGAGCCAGTTTTGACAATATTTTGAACAGCCTTTATGGACTGATTCAAGCCGTTCTTTCTACCAATTAACCCTGATTTCACAAAATAACAGAATTAACACACAATTATGACATCCAATTTTAATTAAAGTCTTTGAAAGTTTGGTATGTTCCAATGGTTTAAAATCCAAAGCTTTTTTCTGCTGTTCATCTTTTTAAGAGACGATCTTTGCTCACACCACTATTGCCATGGAGAAAAAGAGGAAAGCACAAACAGTGAGGTGGTGCACTGATGTCATTGTGGGTGTCGATCAGCATATGCCTTCGTTTTCAGCACATCTGAAAGAAAAAACTTAAATAAAAACCATTTGCAAAACACTTAGAACAATGTTCAGTTAAACAATGTTACATTAAAAAAGTATGTTTGTAGTATTTGTTAGAAGATGTTAGTAAGCAAAAAAGCTAAACCCCCTGATGAGTCAGGAGTCTCACTTCTCTTTTGAGACTTTTAATGAATAACACAAGTTTAGGGAAGTTTAATCTGGAACTGATTCACTTTTAACACATCTTTATTTACTTGCGGTTTTGGATTTGATTGAGTCTCACTTTCAATATTTGTCTAATGAGCTAATTTCAGTTGTTCATTTTCCATTTCCACAATTTAGTAAACCAGAAAGGTTTGAGACATAATTTAAATTTGGAGGCAAAAAGCACCATTTAATCATTTTTTTTGTCTTTTCAACTTATTTTATCCAAGTAATAGACTTTGATTCCCAAATTTTAGACAGTAAACTGGAGACATTAGGATATGTTAGAGCTGTGAAGCTTCTCGGCCGTTATATTGTTTTTAACTCTGGGTCCTTCCAACATCTCAATGCATTGTTGTTTGTAATTCCCAACACGGTCAGAGGCAGCCACTCTAAGAATTTTTCTGTCATACCCTTGGATAATGTGTGCAGAATGTCAGCAACTAAGGCATGCAAGCTGTCAAGAACTGGTGATGTAGGAGATGCTGGAGACCAGGCTTGGTGGTGGAAACTTAAACGTTTCTTCTTCTTGTGTAGTCTTATGGTGGACAGCAACCTTAAACATTTAAGGAATAAACTAGAACATGACAAAAACCCATGCAGAAAAAAAAAGGTGATAAAGCAGATACGCTGACGATGAAGAGCTGAAAACCAGACACTAGGCTGGGGACACTTAACAAATGAAGACAGCTGTGGATGATTAGTAACATGAACCAGGGGGGTATTCCAGAAAGCATGTTTAAACTACCCTGACTTTAACCCTGAACTCTAGGCTGAAATCCGCCTGAACTTGCTTACTCTGGGTATGTCGGTTCCAAAAGACCGGATATGAGTTAGCGTAATTACGCTCAACTTGGTAACCCTGGGTTAATGCACGAGCATGGCAAGTAGATAAAGACATTCTCAATGGATCGACGATTTCCGGAGTCACCATGGAAACGCGTGAAGAACAAAAGCGAGTGCTATACTTCAGTGAGACGGAGTCAGAAATTTCAACGACAGCATGTGAAGATTATACGCCCATCAAAAAAGTAATACGGCTGCATCATCAGCAAAATAACCATCCAATCCTGAACTCACACACACACACACACACCCATGTCTCTCTCTCTCTCTTTCTCCTGTCTCTCATTATGTGCAATATATTATTTGCACTATATCTCTGCTATCATGGGCATAGCAGTGCAATACCTACCTCACTGTGGAAAGTAAAACTTTTCAGCTAAATTTTTTACTGTACATTTTTTTGGACTTAGTAAATTGTACATTTTTTGTGAAATAATTTTCCTTTTGCATTTCTTCACTGTACAGTGATCAGCTCTCATTTCACTGTATGCGCGTGTGATGCGAATTGTACATGTGTATAGTGACAATAAAGGCATTCTATTCTGTTTTAAAAGAAAGAGTTTCTGCTTGGAGAAAAAGAAGAGACAGAGTAAACGCACGAGTTTCTATCTCATTTCTATATTCATTGTGACGCATATATATATATAAATTATCCAACTTTGCCAACTTAAATGAATTACTTCTATTGGTAACAAGTAATTGAGTAAAATTTATTCAACCTAATTTCTTACGTCTATCCAACTCAATAATTGTTTATACAACTCAAATTTACATATCTATCTAACTAAATGTCATATTACTCCAATTCAATTAAATGTTCTTCCATATTAATTTATTGTACTTCTTGAACTCTCATATGTCTAAGTTTGAGCCTGTAGATATTCTCGTTTTTATAACAATAAAATGAAAGAAACACAATAGACATGTAGTATGAAAGCATATGTAATTTCTCCAACTTTAACTTCACAATATTATGTGGTAGGGGTGCTAAATAACTCATCATCCTCTCCTTCCCTCTCACTCATGGTGCAGTAATAATTAAACATAACAGGACAAATAACTTGGCAAAACACAGTAAAACAGCTAAACAACTAAACACATTTGGTCAAAAACCCACACTTAAACCCAAATCCGTCCAGACAGCCAAAGGGAATGGCATCCCACAATTCCTTGCGGTGCCAATCTAACAGCAGCACCAAACTTACAACTACTTAATTGAATTCATTTGAATGAAAGTAAAATAACTGTCTGATGACTATGTGTTATTTTTAAACTGACTTAACTAAAAAAAAAAAGATTTATCTTAACTGAAGCAAATATTTAAGTTAGTTTATGTAAAAAAAAGTTTATATTTCCAACATCCATACATGGTCTTATCACCCTCTCACGGTGGAAAAAGTATATCTGAGCTTCTACATCCACTAAATCATCTTCAAATGGAAACGCCATGCTCCTTCACCTCTCTAAAAACAGACTAACCTTCAATTAAACCTGCTTCAAACCAGGTCATGTTCAGAGCATTAGTTGTTATGGCAACTTGACATACCCTGAAACATACCTACATTTCTGGAACTGAAAGCTGAGGTTATCCGCTTCCTTAGCCTCAAATTTACCGAGGTAACTAGCATAACCTGCTTTCTGGAATAGCCCCAGGAGTGACAAGACATATTCAAAACAATAATTAAAACACCGTACTGGAGTGCACAATCCTCACACAAGCACTATTTATATATATATATATATATATATATATATATATATATATATATATATATATATATATATATATATATATATATATATATATATAAAATGTATTTATTGATTGGAAAGGAAGTAAAACAAAGACGTATACTTTGTGAACATTTGCAGCAGCTAAGTTACATTTACAGGCTTTTTCCAACCTCATTTTTTTGGTATCATCCTGACTTACAACAATTTGAATGAAGAAATAATCAGAAATGCAACTTTAACCTTCGTTTTCTTTATATATGTCCTTCATCATGAGAAAAATGCCACAATAACATACACCGAAAAACACAATTTCCATATGAGTGGGTCTTTAAAACGTGTGATGTTTTTATCTTAAGTTTTTATTATTTTCACCCATCTTTATGTCAGTGTTTGTCTTTACTGTTATGAAGCCCTTTGGTTAGTTAAAAAAAAAAACGACACACTTGATTCTTTACGATTTCATGTTTATTATACAACTACCGGCATGAAGCCCATCGAGATGACTATTGTTGTAATGTAATGTTGGGCTATATAAATACGATTGATTGATTGATTGATTGATTGATTGATTGATTGATTGATTGATTGATTGATCTGAATGGAGGCATGGATGTAAATTGACAAGTCAAATTATTATGAAAAGATAAACGGACACAGCTTTAGTTCAGCTCTAAACCTGCCCTCTCTATATTTAAAATCTTCCTCAAAGAACTCCTCCTCGTCGTCGTTCTGCAGTGCTTCAACGGCCAGTAAAGGGTTACACAGAGGAGAGCTCGTGCGTCACAGGTCCAGGTCCGTCGTATCCATCGCTGCGAAAGCTTTGCGCGGGCGGATCACATGACAGCCGCTTCGACGTCACATCTTTTTTTTACACGGCGGAAATGGAAGTGGTTGGTGTGTGTTTGTGTGCATGTGCGTGTGCGTGTGCGTGTGTGCGTAGCAGATATACATGTTTAAAGGCTGCCTGAGAGTGGCGGTTCTGTCAGCAGGCGGTGGCTGGAAAGCATGCGCTCATGTCTTCTTCAGCTTTACCACAGAATCTGATTTTCTTTCCCTTTGATTTGAACCATTTGAGCCAAAACAATGTGGAATACCCAAGAAGAGAATCTGAATAAATGAAGCCCAATTCTACACTTTGATTCATGCCTATAGGCCTTTATTTGGGGTTTAAAAATATATATTTATTGTCTTACTATATATTTTAACTTTTGGGTCTTCTTTTGACCATTTATAATATTGATAAACTAATTTGATATTATAACTATTTTTGTTGAGTTCTTCAACATTTTTTCAATCTGTAAAAGTGGACTAAATTTAAAGGCCCACTCCAAAGAAAATGGTGCTTTTGAAATGTTCTTGCAGGGAGGTATGATGAAAATTCAAATTCAAATTAAAATGACATACCTGAGTATTTCTTTATGCAAATCACAGTGAATCAAGTGCAGACGAAAAAATGTCTTTTGAAAAAGAGCCTAGTTACCTACAAACTACAATCAGTAGGCCACAAGCTCCCTGCTCCGCTCCATGCTGATGCATCCACCTGCAAACAAATAGATCCATGTATGCCTTCTCTGCCTTCTTTTCCGACCTTTGAGCTAGCATCTAGCTCAAAACCTAGGATAGCTCCAATATTGACTGCCTTTTTTTTTTTTGCACTGCTAATGTTAGGTCGAGGTTGTGAGGGGTTGTAAACTAGCGGGAGAGCAGAAACTGCAGAAACTGTCTTAGAAAACAACAGGTTTTTTTTTTGGCTAAAAATGGCATAATCATAATTAAAAGACCTCTGGGGACTATTTTACAATAGATGAAAAGATAATATGAGTGGGACTTTAAAGACTTTAAATTCTTTGTAATGGTTTTTAACATAAATAAAGAAAATGTAAAATATTTGTGTGATTGGATTGTTCCTTTCTAAAGGTTTTCTATTGTACATGACTGGAAAAATTAATTCAGTTTCAACGAAACACATCTTGATTTTGTGTTTTTCTACAGTATTTTGTGATGTACACATGAAACAGAAACATCAGTTTGACAGTAGACTGCTGAATTCCCCAAGGAAAAGTAAAGAATTGGAGTACAGGTCTTTTGGAAGAACTCTGCATGAGGACAAGGTATCTGCTGGAACTTGAACTACATCTGAAGGACATTGTAGTTGTTTGCCATAAACATGCATCATGTGTGTGCTTCAGCCTTAAATCAGGATGATAAAAACCAAAGTAATGGCGAGCTATTTAAAAGTTCCTGCAAAATGACATTTTTTTTTTGTTTGTTTCTATTGATTTTATTGTGAAGCTTTGGTGCCATGTCAATAAGGAAGATCTACAATTCATCACTTCTGGGGTTGTTACATCACTCCTTCAAAACCGTCACTCCCTACAAATAACTGAGTTCCCCACCATTTCAGGCTCTGGAATTTATTCCTCTACGGTCCAACGTTATCCCACCAGCATGACAGACGTCATCAACCCAGAGCCTAACCGCCAAAGACTATGGACTTCTTTAATGCATATCTTTTTTGTCACAAATATATCTCTAATTTATTCACAATCTTAAGAACTCTTTTTATTGAAATGTCAGCTTTGAGTTCAGCATGGGTTACTGCTGAAGGGTGTGTATGGTGTACACAGGTGTTCACTTTGTAAAGCTTAGGTCCTGTTCAACAATGCTGTAGTGTTTGAATGGCAGGTATGTGAAAGTGTGAGGACATCTACTTGAAGCAAAGCGGGATTCTGCAACCCTTGCACATCCACTCCTTTTAGATTCCAGAATTCTCCATAGCAGTTCTTAGGCCACTGCCAATCTCACGCCGCCTTTTGGTTGGAATGCAGATGAAGAAACAGAAGCAGCTCTTACAGTCAAATTCAAATTTCAATAGTTTAACTGTAGTGGTGTAGCTGTCTAAGACAGAGACCACAAGTGAAACAAAAAGATTCACACATGGTTGACTAGTGGTATTAGATCTCTCTTGTGCTTTTTATCTTATTTTTGGTGCTTTTATTCTGACAACTCAATGACTAATATCATTCCTCAATATTTGAAGTCTTAAGCCTCTTCTCATACATTCAAATCTGATTTGGAAAAAGGGAATCAGCCCTTTTAGTCCAAGTTAACATTCAGCTCAGATACAAATGCATGAAGTAACAAAACAGATTCACATGGTCCTAATGTATTCATGTGAGTCCCACGAAGAGTCTCCATTGAACCTGATGACGTAGTTTCAAAGTGTGGGTGAAGTTCCACACTGAGGGAGGATGTGAAACCCTTCATGCTCGACAGACAGGTGTATGAGTGCGTGCAGTGATGGTTTGTATAAAGTATACCCCTGCACACACAAGCACACTCACAATGTCGACCACAAACCTCAAACGTAAACCTTTTCATCACTATGCATTAGCTCATGTTGAAAACATACAGTTTTGCCTTAATAATGTTTTCCGAGTGTAATGTTTACCATCACAGTGATGTGCGTTCTTTAAAAGAATTGAAAAGCTTACTTTCCGAACACCTTCCATGAAATTACCACTCTGCTTTAAAAAAAAGTAGATAATCTGTATATGCAGTGGATTTTATGTACTTATGTTATCTTTTAACAATAACATCTAAGGCAACAAATTCTATCTTATGCTGTTTGCAATCTGTCAACATTTTATATCATTCAATAATTGCCACAGCTGTACAGCATCCACATTCTATAAAGGTATTATTCATTTTTGAAAAATGTCTTTTTAGAAGCAAACTACTGACTACTTTATTCTACACTAAACTGAATTATGAGAATCATCTTTTGAATGACAGATTGAGTTTTCCATTCATTTTGCACTTCTAACCTGAAACTGAAAAATGTAAATGACATTACACAGATGTTTCTCCCTCCCCTTCTGTCTAGTTTTTTCCCTCTTTATGTGTATTTGTGCATAGTTTTTAAGTCTTACTTTTCAATATCAACTTCCAAATGAATGCTCCCATGGGCACTTTTGTGGAATGGTTTGTTTAGACCTTTAGTTCTGAACTCATTTGTGGTACAAAGCAAATCAGATGACAGCTGCAAACTCAGAGTAAGGTTCATCCTAAGAAATATTATTAGAACTTTTTTCATCTAGCTCTTAGATTATAATTCTAAATATTCCAAATTCTTAACAGGTATCTTGGTGGACTAAAAGTATTATTTTATCAATCCACAAATAACCCAAAAACTGTAGGAACATGTGAATGCAAAACTGAGTAGCACAATTTTAGGCAGCAAACAGCCAAAAACTGTTATTAAAAATGTATTTGGGAATGCAAAAAATAAATAGATAAAGACAAGGAAAAAAATCTATATAAATTGACCTCATTGACACAACTTGGAGACGATATCAGAAAAAAATATCTGTGACACCTGCCCAGTACACATGCTGTCTACTTTATATACCACACCTGGGTCAATTCAATCCTGGCCAAATCAAATTGAGACAAATGTGTGAACCATATTTAAGAGAAAGAATATAATAATGTATAATCATTTTTTACATTTTTGTCTCAGGTGCCGAAAGGTGGAAGCCAAAAAATATATTTGCATTCACATTTTTTCAAAGAATATTTGGCAGAGATGCTCACAGGTCGCTCTTTGCAAATCCAAGTCCTGTCTGAAGTCCCTGCATTTATGTTCAAGTCTAGTCTCCAGTCTTCAACTGACATTTCAAGTTAAAAGCCTAAAATGTTACCATCACAAATTGTCATTAAATACCCTTAAGCAACTCATGGGAACACAATAACTGGCAGTTCTGCTTTACCAAAGAAAGTGTCGTGTACGTCCAACAGCATTGTTGTGGAGCTAAAATCTAAGAATAATCGAATGAATATCGTACACAGCTGGGACTTTAGTGCTGCCTATGTCTGAGACTCAAATCCAAAGTCTAAAGTCGAAGTACCATTAGAAGTTTTTAAAGGATGGCAACACTAAAAGGTTTTTTTTAAGGGACATGTCTTATACAACGACCTGTAGAGCAAAACTGTAGCTTCAACATGCAAAATATTTGTTCCTACATTAAAAAGACAAATCCTGAGTTCCTTAATATAGGCTACAGTGCCCCTTGAGGTAGAGGATGTATTAGGAAAAGTATTGCAATAGTGATACCTTTGACTGCTGCAAATACATATATAAATATTTTTGTTGCACCCACTTGCTAAAATGGAATCTAAAAATGAAATGTAAGGTTTAAAACCTCCAGCATTTGCTTTTTCTCGTTAGTCTTTCTTTAACACAAAGAGGCTCTATATGTGTGAGAAACATCAGAAGGTTCAGCTTTCTTCTACAACATTATTTCTTGAATTTGGGGCATACTACATCACCTTTAATATGAGTTATTAAAATCCATGTTTCAACATAGTCCTCCTTACAGTCTTTTCTCTGAGGGACTCTTCAGTAATCAGACTCAATCAAATACATCTGACCTCCTGCCCAGACAAATTTCCTGGCATAACAATCTGGAGAGAACTTAACTGAATTCCAGCAATAAAAAGATCTGACTCACAGGAAAATATGAGCCTTTATTCACTGACCACCTGCAATGGTGAAGGTGATTGGTGTCTGATACAACATAGAAGACCAAACTGTTGGAAATAGTCTCCAAATTATGGAATTTCAGACAAAATAGGTGAAGGAGTGGGAACAAAGCACACAGCATGGGAAGAGATGTTTTCCTGTCAGGCAGGGATTAAAGGAGCTTCCATAAATATGTTGAGCAGCTTGCTACACTTTGTGTCCTCTGGTAAAAATAGGCCTTCTTCCAAAGGGAAGTGATGACGTCTGCAGCCCCCCCTGCATCACCGGCCAAGAGTCGGCTTCATCCTCATACCTCGCTAGAGAAGAGACAGAAAGTGTGCGGATGGGGGAGCATCAGCGATCACCGTGGCAACACAAGCAGAGTGACGCAGGTAGGAGCAGCAGAAAGGAAGATAGGTGCCGATTGGCTACCAGCAGCAGTAGCCTGTTCACATAGAGTGGGCGGTAAAGAGAAGGAAAACTCGGCACTGAGATTATCCACAACACTGCAGCGCATAAAGACTCACAGTCAGATTGCATAGTTAATTAGAAGATGCCTGCAAACATGATATACACCCTATAACATGCTTTTTGAAGCAATTTAGTTGAAAATACATGTCCCTATTTGATAACTTGAATTTGAATGTATGTCTTGTGGGAGATAATTATTGAGCACATTTATTGAACATTTGATTTTAATTTATACATTTTATTTAGTTGGTCAACCTAGTTTCCATTGATTTTTTTAAAAGATGCTTTTGCTTTAAGAATTCACTGTCAAATTTGAGGCTTTTAAGTCCTAACTCCCTTTCAATGACTAAAGAGGTACACGTGAGGATCTTTGGTACCTGTTTACTTCTATTATGTGTACTAAATTACATAGAAAAAAGATCAAATGCACTAAATTGCAGCTGCAGTTTAAATAGAGCTGTTGGATTTTTCTTATAGTTGGGTGCAATCACCATTAAATCCCCATTTTCAGCTGTCACATATCAAAATGTCTGCCATGCAAAATCTTTATTAAAGCATTTTATTTAATGGACAATGAAAATGAAAAAGAAGAAAAAACACTCAACTGTGCACCAGCTAATGCTGCCCTCTAGTGGCCACAGCTTAAAGCTGTCGTGTCTCAACTCCAACCTCCATCTAACCCTTGTGCCATCCTAGGCACGTTAACATTGGGAGGGGGTCATCTAGACCCCACAAGACAGCGCGCTAAATCTTTTTTTTTCAATGATTTGTGATCTTCACTAGTGTCCATGGATTACATTAAATCCTCTTCACCTTTATCCACTTTATCCGCTCCAACTTCAGCCTCCTTTTATCAATATTATCAGTCCTTCCTCTCAATGTGTCCAAACCGTCTCAATCTATTTCCCTTCTTATCTCCAGAACATGAGCTGTTCCTCTGATGAATTCATTCCTGATCCTCGTCACTCCTAAGGAAAACCTCAACATCTCTAGCTCTGCCTCCTGTCTCTCTCTCAGAGACACCATCTCTACACCACCACCAACTGCTCTCACCTGCTGTCTTGACTGACATTTTTTTCCCCACACTTCACACCTGGGACTTTCCTCTTTTTGTTCCAACCTGCTTGGACACACGTCTTCATCTCTCCCACTATCTTGAAAAATGTTGTTCTGAACCTTTCACTAAGAATTTAAAGTCCACCACCTTCTCCGCCTGTGCCTGGTAACCTTAATATTCTACTTCGTTTCTTCTCATTTACACAGATGGTCTGTCTTGTGGTGGTTGACCTTCATTCTTCTTCTCTCCAGAGTAAACCTCCACCTCTTTAGATATTTCTCCACCTTAAAATTGCACCATTTTAAGTTTTACAGATTTTAATTATAGTACTTTTTCTGCATGATCATGCATAATTTCAAAGCCCAATTTTTCGCAAGGAAAACTAAATGTCAGAATTTCTTAAATTAGCTTGCAAGTAATAGGGAAGACTAAAATAAATCTCAGCCATTTATTTGAATCATAAATCTATCAGTTATTAAATTTATGTAACAAAATGTGTGTATCATATTTAACTTGTGGTCTTAACTCTCCAAAATGAAAATGTTCTTGATTGTAAAAAAATAAAAAAGCTTTAAATCTTTATCTTAAAAATCAAGCAAAACAGCAGCTAATTCCAAATATTTTCTTTTCATGAGCCTGAACTTGTGTTGATGCTTTAAATAGGATACAGGACATGCTAAACAGGAACAGAGGTCTTTACACTCTGCAATCAAATAGTAATTTTACTATAACAATTTCAGTGCTTCATTTCTTCAAACTGATCTTTAAACAAAAAGTTTCAGGTGTAACAAACTTTTGGGGCAGTTCCCTAAAAATGAAGACTATTTTATACATACATGGTCTTTAACAAAAACTGCTTTATTGTTTCTCATGTCATTACAATAATATTCATCACTATAAAAATAAAGAGTTTTTCAAACAAAAATTCTTATGGTCAAATCGTGTCACTTATCTGTGACTGGATGTCAGCTGACTATCAGCTTAGATTGGCTAATGAGGAGTGAAAGACAGAAACAAACCCACACCAACCATGTCACTCAACAACTAGAATAGAAATGAAGAGAATTCTGGGGCTGGAATATTGTCTATCATGAAATCTACCCCTAAAGAAAAAGACATCCAAATATAAACAATTTGACACTTCCAATTGTACCAACAGATTACTTTTGTGACTAAAAAGGGGTTTTCATGACAAAATATTCTTCTTGAAAGAAAAGAAAAAAAGAAAAAGTATCAGCTCTTGGGTTTTACACAAACATGGTTATTCTTAAAAACCTAAAAAGAAAACTCAGTGCAAAACCACTGCCTCTTTTGAACATCTCAGTGACCTTTTGCAGCGATTGGTTCTCTTACATATCACATATCAGCAAAAAAAGGAGCTGAGAGTTAAATTATCCACAAGTACTGAAACAAAAATAACAGTTAATGTGATGTGAAAGATCCATGACATCACATCAGTGCTGGTTCTTCATTCCCTGCTGTTTGCTTGGTTTTTTATCCGGCTGCTGTGGCTGCTGGCCTCGACCAGGACCTGACATCCCTCTGCCGCGGCTGCCAAACACACCTACATACAGACACAAAAAATGTCAAATTCAGCAAGTTAGAATAATAAATTCCTAAACAAATAAAGATGATGTTTCACCAGATGTGTTTAAAAGCTTTAACAGAGGGATTTTTTACTTATTTTAAGCTGATCTAAGTCTCATTAAGGCAAATCATGACAGAACAAATGCAGAAGTTGCTTCCTCTCACCTCGGCCGGCTCCGCCTCTTCCTTTACCCTGCTGCTTATTCTGCTGGGCACCTCCACGTCCACGACCCTTAGAAACCACCTCATCCTTCACCATGTCAATAATCTCATCTGGAATTCGCAGATACTTGATGGTACTTCCCCTGATGTAGCACTCTGGCATCCTCCAAAACTTATCACCATCCTGTGGGAAAAAGACCAAACGATGAGTGTAACCAGTATACTTCAAAGGGTCTATGCTAAATCCCTTTTTTGAACTTCCCGGTGTATTATAAAGAAACCTCAAACCAGTATTGACCCATTCACGCATTTCTGAGAATTCCTCTAAAAACCTGTGCTCCAGGAACCAGCCACACCTAACCCACAAAAACAAGCGGGTTCTCACGAGCTGATGTAGATAAGTGAGAACAGCCCCTTCCAGGAAGAGTCTGCGCTGCCAGCCCCGCCCCCAGGCTAAAACACACACTCCATGAAGCTAGTGGTGTTTGGCAAAACTCTCTTTACATGCTCAATATGCACATTCATCTTTACGAAAGTTTGAATGTTGTTTGTTTCGTGGGCGAGACACAGACATGTTGTTGATGCTGGCTATAGGTTGACATCATGGAAGTGCCGGTGCCTCAGATCCAGTCGTCTTGCTTCCAGGTTGGAAAATAACTCAGGAAAATAACTAATATTCATTCATCATTTTTTAATTCATCTTCTAAACCCGCTTTGTCCCTTTTGGGGTCACTGGGCTGCCGGGGCCTATCCCAGCTACTCATGGGTGAAGGCAGGGGGCTTCCTGGACAGGACACCAGTCTGTCACAGGTCCACAAATCACTCACCCATGCACACTTGCATTCACACTTATGGACAATTTAAGGTAACCAATTAACCTACGAAGGTGGGAGTCCCCGGAGAAAACCCACGTATGCACGGGGAGAACATGCAAACTCCACACAGACAGGTTCTTTTTCAGGTCCCCCAGCCAAGTCTTGGACCTGGCTGGGCTTGCAGTTGGCTGGGGGACCAACAGCAACCAAGTCCCCAAAACTTGGCTGGGGGATCTTGCGCTAACCACTGCGCCACGTAACTAATATTTAATTTAAAAAATCTTTCTTTTGTGGGCCAAAGGTAATATATATATGGATATTCTTTACCATGAATGGTTTAGGAATAGCATGGTACAGGGCCTTTAACAATAATCAGTCCTTTTTCTTCTAACAAAAAAAATTAGCGTTGAGGTTTTTGTTCCAACATGTATCAAAGGATGTTTTACTAAAACCATTGCTTCATTATACATTAGTCTTTATATTTTAAAGGCTCACTTCAATTATCTTTTGATCTATTCCCAGTATTTTGATTTTGTTTTTTTTCATTATGCAGCTTTAAGCCAAAATGAAAAACTTGTCTTGTTTTCTAGGACAGTTTCTGCAGAGTGACAGAAGTTCATTAGAAATATACCTAAAAAAGCCTGCCGCATTTTCCAAGGTCCCTTTGTTTCCACTCTCCTGCTAGCTTACACACCCTCATACCCCCAATCTAACACCAAGTGCAAGAAAATTGGTGGGGAATGTTGAAGCTATACAGACGTACAGTTTAAAGCCAGATGCCAGCTCAGACGAGGAAAACCAAGACGTAAATGGATCTAATTGCCTACAAACTTTCTTTATATATGTCCGTCATTATGAGAAAAATGCCACAAAACATGTTAAAAACCAAACCAAACAAATACACTATTTTAATTGGGGTGGGTCTTTAAACGGCTAAGGTAGTCAGAATGAAAACTGAAGGAAACAGGTAAGCGACTGTTAAATTTAAGCTAATTTTTTTTATTTAAGGTGTGCAGTTTATGGATCGTTCTCCACTGAGAACATGAGAGCAAATCTGTTACCCTGGATGTGCAGATGACTTCTCTCAAGTTGATGTTCATCCAGTTGTCACAGCTAACCAGATGACCGTTGTAGGTTTCTCCATTCTTCAGTTCAACCAGCTGAAAAAAATCAAAGTTCATTGAAAAAAAGGTCAGCTGGTGATTATGGTTTTCTAAAAGGTTCTTTCTTTATTCAAAAAGAAATGCACAAAAATTATTGTTTAAAGAAAAACATGCAAACAATCTCAATAACAAAACAAAAAACCTGATCTTAAAACCACAAGTAACTGAATAAAATGGTTTAACCAGTAATCACCAGATAAGGAATAGAAGGAGGAAAGAAAAGCAATTATTTCTTACCATAGGATGGTTCTGGGCCGTCTTCAAAAGGGACAAGGGAAGCTGCGAAATAGTAGAAATGGGTCCGATTTATGATCTCTATGATATATTAAAATAATGCATTCTAAAAGGAATATTGATTCAGAAATGAAGAACACGTCTGAATGTATTTCTGTGTCGGCGGAGAAACTTAAGCTCTGTTCCGAACTATAATGATTCGTTTGTGTTTAGTTTAGTACTAAACGTGTATCTGAAATGGTGACCCCCCCCCCTTATATATTTATATAGAAAATAATTTTAAAAAGAACCACTTGTATAGTCAGCGTTCCACAAGCAGAAAACAATTTAGCATTGGTTGCTAGCGTAGCTTAGCCTTGATTTGCGATGTTTAAACCAGTTACATGGGATTTTTGAAGCCAAAGAACAGGTCAGTATTTTTATATAGTGTGTGATTTTTACAAAATAGTCCATTTGTAAGTAATAACTTACCATTCTGGTAGGTTATGTTTGTGCTGCCTTAGATTAGCAACACGATTTTTACTCGCAGACTCTTCTTCGTTTTCTACGTACTCGGTGCCACGTCTTATTAAAACATGACTGCCCCCTAGCGCAAAACATGCGCAAACACAGGAGCATTTTCTTTTGTTCTTTTACTGTGACGAAATTCAAAAATAAATACAGAGGACCAAGTGTAACATCTATCTATCAAACACAGGAGCATTTTCTTTTGTTCTTTTACTGTGACGAAATTCAAAAATAAATACAGAGGACCAAGTGTAACATCTATCTATCTATCTATCTATCTATCTATCTATCTATCTATCTATCTATCTATCTATCTATCTATCTATCTATCTATCTATCTATCTATCTATCTATCTATCTATCTATCTATCTATCTATCTATCTATCTATCTATCTATCTATCTATCTATCTATCTATCTATCTATCTATCTATCTATCTATCTATCTATCTATCTATCTATCTATCTATCTATCTATCTATCTATCTATCCATCCATCTATCTATCCATCCATCCATCCATCCATCCATCCATCCATCCATCCATCCATCCATCCATCCATCCATCCATCCATCTATCTATCTATCTATCTATCTATCTATCTATCTATCTATCTATCTATCTATCTATCTATCTATCTATCTATCTATCTATCTATCTATCTATCTATCTATCTATCTATCTATCTATCTATCTATCTATCTATCTATCTATACACAAACATTTCCTTCAAAGCATAAAACCGCTTAATAATATCTTATAGCAAAATCCTGTGTCTCAAATTTCAGATTGTACCATTGCTGATTAGTTCGCATTAGGTATGAGTGTCTAGACTAAACATAATACAGTAATTTTTTCTTCATTTTCAGTGAAATGCATTTTTATTCCTTAAATTAGTACAGAATAAAATTAAAAAAAATAATGATGATAAAATGAGGATAATAGAGAAGAAAGAGAAGAATAATATTGAATAGATCACTGCCACAACTCCTTGTATTATAAAAAAGGAAAAGCTGGAATTTTGTTGCGTGTACATGTGACACAGTGACAATAAAATAAGTCTATTCTATTCTATTCTGTTCTATTCTATTTTATGATTAAGGTCTGTCTGGTTTTGGTAAAGTCTAAATAAATGTGACAGTGGTTTAAAAAATAATAATTTTTTTCATTACCAAATGGATTCATGTAATTGAATTACGTGAATCCTTATATAATTTGACCAACACGTTCATATTTTTGCTGGTGCAATTTTTGCAACAACTAATTTATAGCTTGGTACTTAATTAAAGTCTTATTTTATGATAAAACACAGGCAAGACAATTGGTTGTATTAAAATAGGATATTTGTGTAGTTTTTATTTATTTATTTTTTCTTTTTGTTTTTTCCCTAAGTTGACATTTCTCAGCCACCGTAGCCGTCATTCCGTTGATGGCGTCATTACGTTGGGTTTGACGCAGCGTGCAGGATGAGAGAGAACGGCAGGTTTCTTTTGATTGTGGGAGAAGGAGTCGTCAGCTGTGAGGGTCTCCGGCTGTTTAAGAGGATCTGTTTCGGCGTACAGACCCAAAAAAGAAGAACAGATTCTCGTCTACAAACTGGAAAATGGATAACAGTAAACGGAATGTGGTCGTGACAGGTTTGTCTTTGTCTTTAGCGCTCTTGTTCTCATGTTTGGTGGGCGTCTGAAGAAGAGCGACTGAAGTGAAGGAAAAGTTGCAGAGATGACAGCTGCTCGTTCGTTAATGGCGTCAGTCTGCTCTGGGCTGTTGTTGCGAACAG
The DNA here is from genome assembly GCF_053564925.1 of Oryzias latipes. NCBI lineage: Eukaryota > Metazoa > Chordata > Actinopteri > Beloniformes > Adrianichthyidae > Oryzias > Oryzias latipes. The sequence goes on from NC_136240.1 coordinate 16,352,262, forward strand.
GAAGAACATTTTCTGTTTTGTACGTAAGCTCCGCGTAAAACTTGTACGCGGACTTGGTTACCTTTTGAGTGAAACAGTCGCTTTTTGGTATACTTTTTTTCAGCCATGACACAAAGGGGCGAAGTTAAAATAATAACATTAGATCGAAATCGATTAAATCGATGTTACATTTGGTAAAATAGAGCATAAAAGTGAAGTTCTAAATACAATACACAACCTCAATCACAATTTAAAGTAAACAAAAGCTTTAGTTAGCTTAGCTTCAGATTCCTGTGCTAACTTTTATGCTAACTGTTATTATTGATGGATTTATTATTAGTAACACAGCAGTTCTTTTCTCACTCGACAAATAAAAAAGAAAAACCACATGATGTATAATTTTATCTTTAATTCTAGAGACATTAGTTTACTGTGAAACCCTTACAATTGTACACATTCTGTACAGTACACTTAGTCTTTGTTCCTACTTTTGTGTGTTTTCAAACTAAATAAATGCTTTAACTCTGTTTTCAATGCCACTTGGCATGTTTACTTATTTATGCTTTATTAAAAGCATAAACCTTTATTTACTTTTTATTTTTAAAATTATTTTAAAATTAATGCAGTCATTATGTTAAAAAAAAAAAACAACGTTTCTTCCCAGTGTGTGCACACAACTCAACTTGACTCCTGCCCTGTCATCAAGATGCTTGATTTTAAACAGAAATCTACAGTCTTGGATGCTCTTTTTTTACGCAGAGTTGTAGTGGCAGTGATTTGTTTGCCGTGCACAAAAGGAGTGCTGAAACCTGCTGGGCCCTTTCATAGAAGACTTGTAGATTTCCTGGGAACGGCTCCTCCACAATAGCAGGTCGGCTGGCAGCTGCTGGCCTTTTGCTCCCCTGCTTTCCAGCTTGTCAGACAGACTGATCCTTTCTCCACCCAACCCCCAGGGACCCTCTGACCCAAAGACGGAGTGGTGGAAGGGGCTCAGTCGGAGATCCTCGTATAAACAAGTCTGAGTGAACATCCAATAGCGTTTCAGATCTGTTTGGTCTGCCATTTTAATTGTTGCTTTCGGCAAATTTCAACATAATATCATACTCATTTTGTTAAATTATGTGCATTTTGGTCTGTCCTTTTTTAACATTTAAAAGTTAGATTGGTCAAATATTAGCAGATTTTTAATTTGTGAATTAAAATCTGTCTCATATTACTATGATGCTTAAAAGATTTTACAGTACTAAACAGAAATCCAATTAGAATTATTTACATATTAAGCTTTAGATCAACCTATATAAATTTGTAGTGTTTTTTTTAGTGTATTATTGGTGCATTGAATTATGAACATTTGGCGGCCTAATACACTAGGAATAAAATGTATAAAATAATCCTACAATAAAGTTACTATGCACAATTGCTTTTTTTTTTTGCATAACTGCTCAAAATGCTGGTTTCTTTTTTTTCTTCTTCAGGTTTTGGACCATTTGGAGAGCACACCATCAATCCCAGCTGGGTAGCAGTTCAGGTATTCTTTCAAGCATCTTGCTATTCTAACAATGACACATTTTAGGTTGTTTTCTGTGACTAGATCTTCTATATTTGCTTGTATAGTAAAAAAAAAAAAATTGGTGTTCAGTTTGGCGTCTTGGTGTTGACAGCTCTTAAACCTGTGATGCGATGGTTCATTGACTGCTGGCCGGCCGTTCGGCTTCTCCGTCCTCAGCTGTGGAGGCTTTTCGTGGGGGTGACAGTGGTTGTGAGGGTGTCTAGACGGACTTGATAAGGATATTAGGGCCAAACAAAAGGCCACATTGTGTCGGGGTCGCAGACATGGTCAAACTGGTCTCTTTTCAATACTAGTGGGTGGGGTGGGTCACTGGGGACTACGGGAGTCTGGGGGAGGTGAAACTGACTGGTTGTGAACTTGACACATATTTATCTTACTTATGATATATGAATGCTTTATGTTATTTATTTGCTATTCTAACACTGCTGAAGATATTTGGAGAAAATGGACTTTGTTTGGAAAACAATGTTCTGGTAGTCAATATCTCCTTTAAGGAAATGAAAACAGACATTTACCCATTTCATGGTTACTATTCAAACACATTCTTGTTGAGGTTGTGTCTTTTATTCCAAAAAATGCTGTTATTTAATAATGTATGCCTCAGCTGGTTGAGCAGGTGAAATGGAAAGTTTCTTTGTTTTGCTGCAGTTGGCTTCTGTTTTCAGTCCCACCCTGACACGCTTTCCCATATGTTTTCCTTTTTTCCTGTTGTCCTCCTGTCAAATAAGAGCCTTCAGTGCCCAGTCAGTGAAAAAACTGCTGACAGTGTATGGGTTTTATGGGTTTAAAGGTCTCAAGGCAAACAGAGAAAACAGTTCTGTTCGAAACCATAATAGATGGAAGGTAAAAAAAAATACAGCATTGCACTAAAACAAAATAAAGTATATTTATTGTCTATTTGATTTTGATCTAAAAAGAATCTGTTGATGTTGCTTTAAAAGTATCAAATCTGTTCCAGCCTGTATGTGATTTTTGTCCTGACAGGAACTGAAGAAACTGGGACTTGGCAGCAATGTGGACTTGCATGTATATGAGGTTCCTGTAGAATACCAGACCGTCCAAAGTTTGGTTCCATCGTTGTGGAAGCAGTATCACCCACAGGTAAAAGCTAAACTGTAGTTTCCTTCCACACACGCAATTTTACAGATTTTAAAACCGGATGACTTCATGTGTTCTTTGACTCTATAATTTTACTTCTGTAAAAAAAGTTATTTAAGTTATTGACAGACATCAACAATGTTGTTTTTGACATTTCATAGTTACATTTAAGGTAATCTTAGTTGTTGCATCATTTGTTGCTACATACAGCGGGGCAAAAAAGTATTTAGTCAACCACCAGTCAACTTTTCCCACTTAAAACGACAAGAGACCTGTAACTTTTATAATTGGTATACCTCAGCTATGAAAGACACAATGAGAAAAAAAATCACATCTATACCTGCAACCTCTTCTGTAAGAGGATCCTCTGTCCTCCACTCCTTATCTGAATGAACAGCACCTGTTTGAACTGGTTATCTATATAAAAGACACCTGTCCACAACCTTAAACAGTCACACTCCAAACTCCACTAGACCAAAGAGCTGTCTAAGGACACCAGAAATAAAATTGATGACCTGCACCAGGCTGGGAAGACTGAATCTGCAATAGGTAAGCAGCTTGGTGTGAAGAAATTAACCGTGTTAGCAATTATTGGGAAATGGAAGACATACAAGGCCACTGATAATCCCCCTCCATCTAGGGCTCCCTGCAAGATCTCACACCGTGGGGTCAAAATGATCACAAGAACGGTGAGCAAAAATCCCAGAACCACACAGAGGGACCTAGTGACTGACCTGCAGAGAGCTGGGACCAAAGTAACAAAGGCTACTGTCAGTAACACACTACATTGCCAGGGACTTAAATCCTGCAGTGCCAGACGTGGCCCCCTGCTAAAGCCATTACATTTTCAGGCCCCCGTCTAAAGTTTGAAAGAGAGCATTTGGATGATCCAGATGAGGATTAGAAAAATGTCCCATGGTCAGATGAAACCGAAATCGAACTTTTTGGTAAGAATTCTACTGGTCGTGTTTGTAGGAGAAAGAATGCAGAGTTACATCCAAAGAACACCATACTCACTGTAAAGCATGGTGGTGGAAGCATCATGCTTTGGGGCTGTTTTTTTAGCAAAGGGACCAGGACAACTGATCCGTGTAAAGGAAAGAAGGAATGGGGCCGTGTATTGTCAGATTTTAAGAAAAAACCTCCTTCCATCAGCAAGGGCACTGAAGATGAAACATGGCTGGGTCTTTCAGCATGACAACGATCCCAAACACACTGACCGGGTAACAAGGAGTGGCTACGTAAGGAGCATTTTAAGGTCCTGGAGTGGCCTAGCCAGTTTTTTCCACAATAATTTACAAATAAATTCTTTAAAAATCAGACAATGTGATTTTTCTGAATTTTTTCTTCTTATTTTGTCTCGCATAGTTTAGGTATACCTATGATGAAAATTACAGGCCTCTTTCATCCTTTCAGGTGGGAGAACTAGGACATTTGGTGGCTGACTGAATACTTTTTTCCCCATTGTATGTTTTTTTTTAATTGTCCAGTTGCTGACAGGTCAACTGTGCAACTTTATTGACTCCAGTCATCCTTTGCTTTAACACAGTTCACCTTTTAAGATCTTTCTGTTTCACAGATTTTTTATTTTTTGGTGTAATTTGGATTTTTTTTTGTTTTTACAGTATATTGTGTTCTGCGTTCTGATTGGCTGTTGACCATTATAAATTAATCTCTTTCATGCTGCCATCCTGTCTAGAGTATGTTTATCTTGCCAATTCTAAAAAAATTTCAATTGCAATCTGATCTTTATTTTCATTCTATAATACCGGACTGATTGTTCTACAAAAGTTTGAACAGTGAGAGTTTAAACAAGAGAGAAAAGTGTGAAAATGTTCATTTCTGAGAAAAATTATAGTAAAAATTAAAGCTGACTACTTTGCGGATTTCACATATTGCGGGTTATAGAACAGATAAACGAAGGACCACTGTATATCCTTTATTTTGTTTATATTTTATGTTAATGGGTAAAGGGAAAAACTGCAGTGGAAAGTGGTGAATATATCAATGAGAAAACACTTCTGATGAAGTGTTCTTTTCTTAGGCTAGAGCAGTGAGCTGGAATGGCCTTCCATTTATTGGTCAGGGAAACCTACCTAATGGTTCTTAAACGGAAAAAAACAAATGTTTTCTTCATTTTAGTCAATATTTGCTGTATTTTTTCCACACATACCCCAACAATAAAGCCAAGCACATTTTAATCTGTTTTGAGTTGCACTCTATTTATCTTACAGTAGTCGTTTGATTACGATTATGCCATTTTTAAGGCAAAATAAAAAGAAAAACTGTTGTTTTCTAGGACAAAGTTTCTGCATAGAGCTACCGGTTCATTAGATATTTGCCCCTGAGTTGTGGGAGAGATTGTTGGCACAAAGTAAGCCTGACGCCACTTCCTGGCATCCAACTGCTTACTCTCTCTCCCACTAGCTTACAGCCCCCCACAACCCCAACCTAACATTACCCTGAAACAAAAACAGCAAGCAATATTGGAGCTACCCATACGTACAGTTTTGAGCCAAATTCAAGCTCGGACGACAAAACCAAAGATGCTCATGGATCTGTTTGTGGATGCATCAGAATGGAAAGGAGCAGGGAGCTTTTGGCTTGCCGTAGAAGCTTCTGCATCACTACTACGAGCTTTTACCAAATGCATTTTCGCTTCTGCTCCTGATTCACAATTATTTGAATAAAAAAATACTCAGAAATGTAATTTTAAGCTGAATTTTCTTATATGTTATATGTTCTCCATCATGCCCCAAAAACACGTCTAAAACACCAAAAATACGATTTTCATTGGAGTGTGTCTTTACTTTCTCTGACGTTTCTTTTTTCTTTCCGTGTCTGTGCAGTTGGTAGTTCATGTTGGAGTCTCGGGCATGGCCACTACTGTCACGCTGGAGAAGTGTGGCAGAAATCATGGTTACAAGGGACTGGACAACAGCAGCTTCTGTCCGGATTCACAATGTTGCATTGTGGGAGGCCCAGACTGTATCAACTCAGTTATTGACATGGAGTCCGTCTGCAAGAGAGTGACTGCGTCAGGACTGGGAGTAGCCGTCTCTGTTTCCAAAGATGCTGGAAGGTCTTTTTTTATTCCCTTTTAGTTAAGATATAGTAACATTCAGACATTATTTATACTCGGTGAGGGTAGTGACATGTGCATGCATGATATGAGAAAAACTTGCACTAGTAGTGATCAGTATTGCAACAACAAAATGACGTGCAATAGCAAAACAAAAAACAACTAATACATCATTTCCATTTCACAGCAACAGTTGTATTTAAGTAAAAGACATTGTAACTTCAATTATACTCCGAAAGATCCTCCTTTCATAAAGGCTCCATTGGATTGGTCACTGGCGAGAAGGGGTCCATCCGATTAGTCAAATGCGTAAAGGGCTTTTGTTTGATTCTTTAAATTCTTTAAGCTGCCACAAGATTGTATTGGCATGTATTTAAACATTTAAGGTAAGCATTTATCGCAGTTAATGCCATCTTTTGCGATACACGTTTCACACAGACATCACAATGAAGATATATTTGCCGTTTATTATGTTTGAGAGCTTTTACTAGCTAAGTCTTCATTGCAGTGCAACACTGTAATGGTCAAAGAAAAATGAACAATTTAGTATTTAGCAACTTTCCAGCTTTTAACTCCAACTTCTATAACATATTACACCAAATAATCTGAAAGTTTTTACTGCCAATAATTTTGTGAACTGCTGCTATTGATAATCTCAGATTTATTCAAATTCATTGAATATTTTTGACATGTTTATTCATGGCTTGCTTTGCTCCCATACAGGTATCTCTGTGACTATACCTACTACACATCCCTGTACCTGAGCCACGGCCGTTCTGCCTTCATTCACGTGCCTCCTCTCGGAAAGCCTTACAGCGGGGAAGACCTGGGCCGGGCGCTGCAGGCCATCATCCGGGAGATGCTGAAGCTTCTTGAGCAGGCGGAGGAAAAGATCAATTCCCAGCAGCACATCCACTAAGTGCCCTTCAAATTCTAACCAGCCTCTCCTGCCCTTGTCACACAAGAAAAATTGCACTTGACCACAAGTAGCCAAACTTCTTTTATACTTTGATCCTTTTCTTGACTTGGATATGCTTCAACTTATTAGGCTGTTGGAAGCATGTGCCTCTTTGTTTTTGTGTTGTTTCTTTTCCTTTTTCTACACCTGATTGAATACGATTTCAACGTATCCCCACCACAGGAGGAGAACATCCACACAACCGTTGGTTCCTTCGGTTTCTCTCAATTCCGAAAGACACAAGCAACGTTTGCAAAGTGCTTCTTAAATGTGTTCATATGCAGTCCACAGTTAGAGATGGAGCGCTGTAACCCCAAATATGGCTTCTATTGATGCACCTTATAGAGTTAGGGTTATTGGAATAGTTATAGAAGGCACATTTGGGTGTACTGCATTATCCATCTCAGAATTCTCCTCTTTTTAGTTTTTATTTTCTCGTATTTGTTTCAATTACCAGGTGTTTACCCAAATGATACAATTTCTCTGTGCCCGTAATGCATTATGGATTATATAGTAAGCATTAATTTTCTTTAACATTCTCTTTGTCTGTTCCTTACAGTTGACTTGTTCACATTTGTTTCTCTGGTAATTTTTCTTTATAAGAAGTTGTAAATTTGCCTTCTCTAACAAAGGTTATTTAAATCAGGGAACGGGTTGGTTCCAGCTCATACTTCCCCAGTTTCTTGGCTCAATTTTGACACCAATAAACCCAAATCAACCCTTTTGAGACCTGTCCCTGGGCTGTGCAATGTTAGTTCACAGGTCTCATCTAATGAATCCACTCAAAAACAAATATTAAAGTTTTCTTTTAGCTGCACAACTGTTAAAAAAAAATCAAACTTTTCATTCTTCAGCGCTTCTGAACTATTGAGGATTTTTCAAGTAAACACCTTGTGTACATTTAAACCTGCATTAAAGTTGCAGAAATATGCAAATAAGTACTTTTCACTTTTGTGCAGCCGTAATTGCTACCCCTTGATTAAAGCTTTTTGGTCTTTTTTTTTATTTTTATTTCAATGATTTGAATCTTTCAGATTTAATAAAGATGGACTTCAAGTTCAGTCATAATTGGGCCTTGAATTATTTCTGTTGCACTTTCTGTTTTTTATGTCTGTTGTACCTAATCTGGAATCTGGACAGAATATCTCAAACAATGTGAAAGACTAAGTTTTGTACATAAAAGATTTTTTTTCTGTCACTGTAATCTAAAAAAATGTAGCTTTTCAAACACAAGCATCATTTTCTTTTGTTTTTTTCTACATTTATTACAATAATGTGTGTAAAATGTGCTTAATTGGTGAGTGTGAAACATGTTTTTTGTTGCCTAGTTCCCCTTTAATCAGATCCAAGACACAATTAGCAGTAATTTTCATCTCAAAGTCTGAATCTGCTGTTGAACGGAGTTTTGTTCAATTATTTCAGTTTGTTGTTCAGTCTACCTTAATTTCTAGGCTATTTTGCCACCTTCCAAAGATTTACTTTGGTTGAAAATGGTTTTAAAATGCTCCAAATTGATCACTGCCCTTCGAGGGGACATAAATGTAGCCTATCCTGTAACATATAGACCAATATATTGCATCATTTGTATGGTATATTTTCCCATTAATTTTGAGTACTGGTAAATCCCTGTTCTTTTAAACTGATCTTGTTTTTTTTTTTTTTTATGTATAAAGCATTTTTTACTCCAAAGTAGGTTTCTGGAACTGTAAATGTTTTAGTGTTACCAAATGGTTTGTACCTTTTAGCATGCGTCTTTGTTTTCTGGTTTCAAAACCTCTTACGGTCAGGGCAAGTGAGGCGGTAGGGGCATGGTTAGTACTTAGATGCAATCTGCAGAAATTCTGCCTCACGTTTACTCATGAGGTGACCCCTTGACCCCCAACTCTCCTGTGCCTTGCTGTTATTCATGTGTGTCATAATACGGTCTCCATAATTCTCAGTAGTCAAGAGATGTGTTGCAGATGCTGTTCGGCCAGATGTGTGGCTACCTCAACAGAAACAAAATGTTTTGTTTTGTGTGTGCTTTGTTGTACACTAACAGTTTGGCTATGTGATGTATTCCAGGTTCCAGAAGGTTTCTTCTTTGTCCAAAACGTAGCACTGTTGGTAATATCACTTTGAAAAAAGAAAGACTTTGAAATAAAGATAATTAAGAAATTGTATCCGGCTGTTGTATCTGTTCTTCAAACAATTTGTCTAAACATGCTACCATTACAACCATGTGAAACAACCACTCTGCTGTAAAACAAACTTTTGAAATGTCTATAAACGTCATCTTTAATGTTTCAAAAGTCACACTGCTTCTTTGGTGAATGATGTATACTTACCGGTATATAGAACTTGGATAACTTCCTTAAATCATTCATACATTCAATCACTGATGGCAGCTCCACTCCCTTAAGCTGCCTTTAATCATTAGGAGGAATACAATTTTACAATCAGGGGTTGACTGGTCTACCGCTGCACCACAGCTGCTTGAATATTTAAGCAGCTCTTAATTTTACCTAGCATATTTGTGGTGGAGGGTTTTGTTTTTGACAATTGTTTATATCACATGTGTCAAACTCAAGGCCTGGGGGCCAAATGTGGCCCTCCCTGTCATTTTATGTGGCCCCCGAGAGCATAACAGTTTTTCATTTCTTAAAATAAAAATAAAAATTGGTGTGCATTTATTCATATCTAGGTGGAATTTGACTTAAAGTATTGGATTGGGCAACTATATATTAGGACTTAAACACTGTCTATATAACCTAACTTGACCGAATCAAATTTAAAAGGATTTATGCTAGAGTAACAAGCAAACAAATGTTTTCTATGCAACTGTAATTGTCACTTTAAAAAGTTATAATAAATAAATAAATTAGCTGTTTAACATTAAGAAGTAGTTACGTTTATTTTTCATTACATGTAGTTAAATGTATAAGTCATATCCGGCCCTTTGAGGACAGCCACTATGCTGATGTGGCCCTCGGTGAAAATGAGTTTGACACCCCTGGTTTATATGGTTAATTATTATAAAGTGCATTCCTCAGAAAAGGTTGCCAGAATATTGGCTTATTTGTATATGTATTTATTTATTTGTGACTTATAATGTTATAACTAAAGTGCCACCAGAAGAGGTGGATGGAGCATCCATAGATGGTACTGAAGTATAACTAGTGTTCCTTCAAAATGAAGAGTGAGAGTAAAACAGCAACTGGTGACAAGAACTCAAGCACTGAGCAGTTTGTAAACCTACGAGAATTGGTTTATAGTGTGATATTTAAAAACAGATGTTCCAATAAAATGCTGACTTGGATGAATAAAAAGGAACTTGGTCTTTTATAGAATATTCAAAATGCTAGAAACATAACTTTATGCAATAATATCGTTTTTGTTTTCCTTTATTGCAGAAAACTATGCTTCAGATCACTCCTGCTTTACCAAATTTGTAAAAGGAACAGGATTGATTTTAAGATTTGTAATATTCCTCCACATCCCAATAATGTAAAAATGGGATGCAAGCAGCATGGCTGTAGAGCCAAAGCGGAAATATTTTAGACTGGCTCATGCAGAGGTTTTCACATAAAAACTAAAGAGTTTTACAGCAAAGTAAACTTGATAATCCTAGTTATATGTCATAAACCTACATGAGTGGAAGTAACATGTATATGCACTTGTACAACATTCCATTTTTTTTATTTCTGTTTCAATACAGATTGCTTTTGCTTTAGTTAAAATTGTTTTATTGCTTTCGTGATGGGTTCTTTTTCTTTGTTTTGTTTTTCTGTTTTTTGTTCTTCTCTCTTGCTTAAAAATTAAAACACTTGGAAACTGAATTACAAAAGCCTCGCCTGGAACCAGTAACTCTTGTATAAACTGACTACAATAACAAAATTCAATTCATTTTTACCAGATTTCTGTGTTGTTGTGATCCGTTCAAAAAAAGTACGCGTGAGACATCTTCCTGCATAACCAGTCTTTTGCCCAGCCTCCAGTTAACGTCACACGTTGCGCGTCGCAAGGAAGTCCGTCACCGCCGAAGCTTTACCTGGATCTGCGAAGCTATCACGGTTCTGATCGGTTCTGTTTTTGTTTGGATTTGAATCCAGAATCTAAGCAACGGTCTCCGAACCATTTAGCGGCAAATAAACCGTGCGCAGATTGTAATCGTCACTATACGATTATCGGAAATCATTGAGCAAAAGTAAAGTTTCGGGTCGAGATGAGTGTGGAGGCGTACGGGCCGAGCTCTCAGACCCTCACCTTCCTGGACACCGAGGAAGCGGAGCTGCTTGGAGCGGACACACAAGGCTCCGAGTTTGACTTCACTGACTTCACTCTTCCCAGCCAGACGCAGACTCAAGGCCAGACTCCGAGCCAACTGGACAGCCAGGTTGACACGTTCAGTCATACAGGAAGGCGCGGTTAACAGACGCTAGCGGCAGCTAGCTATAACTAGCTAGCTCATCCAGTCTTTTTGCTAACCAGCTATTCTTAGATTTAGCTTGACTTAGCTTTAAGTTAGCTTGGTTAGCGCGTTATTAAGCCTTTTATCAACACTTCAAGCGTTTTTGTGTATTTCGGCACGATTGTTTTCTAAATTTAGAAACAATTCGGGTTCAAATGCATATAAATACGGATGATGTCTGCCATACAGTAACAAAATGTCAACATGTTAAAATTCCGCAGCGTGTGCCCTATCCGCTAGCAGCTATTGGTTAGCATCTAGTTTGTTTTGTAACGGCGGCATCGTTCAGCAGGTCAATGGACCGGACGAGGGTCTGCTCAACGGGGGATTGGACGATTCTGTGGCCAAGACCAGTCAGTTCTTGGGCGAACTGAACTTTGAAGAAGATGAGGAAGATGCGTACTACACCAAAGACCTGCCTGTGCATGCTTGCAGGTACTGCAACCTGTCACCACCACATGGACAACACACACAGGATGAAGTCATTAAAGCTTGAACATTTATTTTTTTCAACACATTTTTTTATTTAAAAAAAAGTTCAAGCTGTTAGTTGCACAGAAGTGCTTTCTTTTGCTTTTTCTGTATGAATCTTGTTAAGTAAGAACAATTGCTTAGTGTCTGTTGTATGATTTTATTAGTTGTTTCCATGCCAGTTTTTAGTCATAGAAACGTGTTTGAAGCAAAACTTTTGTCTAAAGAATGAAATACAGGTAAAGTCTAACGAATGTGTTTTTAAATATTTGTGGATCACAGAAATACATGGGATCCTATGAACATTTTACTGATTTCTACATTGCAAATTCTAAAATTTTAATGTGTTCCATTTTAACAACTTATCTGATTCATATAATAATTTCTGTTTGCTGTTACGATTCATAGTCCATATATAAAATTTCAGCCCACTGTTGTCTTTCCATATCAATGTCGTACAAAAATGGAACATTATTACAACATTCTATCACACTGTATGATCACATGTGTTTTTTTTACATATTGGACTGTCATCACTTGTTTGCTGTCCGCTGTGAAGCATTTTTATGTAGATTGATTACAGATTAATTCATTTTATTTTATAACTTTTTAACAAGTTGCCTCAGACGGATTGTTCTGGTTTAAAAAATGGATTCATTAATTTATTGTTTCACCTCTAGTGTTCATGAATTAATCTAACATTTATTTGATTTTGCAGCTACTGTGGTATTCATGACCCAGCGTGTGTGGTGTACTGTAATACCAGTAAGAAGTGGTTCTGTAACGGACGTGGCAACACATCTGGCAGGTGGGTACTTTTTAAAAAATGTGTTAAACTTAATCATCACAAGACTTAAGTGAATAAAATAACAAAAATCTGCTTTGGCCTTTAAATCTAATTTGTAATTTCACATTTGACACTGAAAACAGGCAATTTAACTAAATTCATGTTAAAACTTCACTGCATTTTCTGTTTACATTGCCACACAACAAACAGTGGGAAATCCATTATGACCCAATTCACTTTGCTTGCCCCTCACTCTAAAATGTTCTGTCTGTTCTGTGTAGTCCTGTTGCTCAGTCCGTCTTTGAAACTAGGCCTGGACAATATACTGTAAATTTATCGCCATCGCAATATCAAGCTGAGCAATATGCACATCGCAAATGACAGCCAAAATTGCAATAAATGGTTACCTTAAATGTGATAAAACAATCTTATGGCAACTTGAAGCATTTAACGAATCAAATAAATCCCTTTGTGCATTTGACCAATCGAATGGACCCCTTCATGTTGTGGACCAATCAGATGGAGCCCTATAATGTTAGAGTAGAATTTTTAAACCTTTGCAATGAAATGGGTTTGATGTGTTTGGTTGTTTTGTTATTCGCTTACATACCGCAAATTATATCGTTATTGCAATATTAATCCCTAATTGAAACTATAAATAAGTCTCTTATATTTTATGTCTTTTTTTTGTCTTCCATTATTTAGCCATATTGTGAATCACATGGTGAGGGCCAAATGCAAAGAAGTGACGCTGCATAAAGATGGACCGCTGGGTGAAACGGTTCTGGAGTGCTACAACTGTGGCTGCCGCAACGTCTTCCTTCTGGGCTTTATCCCTGCCAAAGCCGATTCTGTGGTGGTTCTCCTCTGCAGGTGAGCGGGTGACTTTGGGTGTGTCTTTGTTTACTGACAGGCCGCTGGGATAGTGTGCACTTACAATTTTTATGTTTCCAACACCTTCCCAAAAGATTACAGTAAACTTTAGAATCTAAAAATGAGAAATTTGCTGCAAAATGCAGCTTTTAATTTGAAAGGTCACACTTGGTGCTAAAGTGACACATGTGCTTTTAACATAAATGTCTACTGCTGTAAGTCTACTGTAAGTTAAGATAGTTTTTCTGGATTTATTCATGCATTTTTAGCGCTGTACTGCATGAAATAATTGCTCTAAAAGAGTTAAAGTTGTTCTATAATACCTAAAGGGAAATAAAGAAACACCCAGAAATGTGGGTCTTAAAGATTATATACCGTATGTCAAGAAAAAACTGTGAATCTTGAGCGAGGCATTAGGTTGTGAGTGGTGCATTTTTTTATTTGTCGGTTATTTTTAAAATAATTTCATCTGAATCGTGTATGTTCATGCAGGCAGCCCTGTGCTAGCCAGAGTAGCCTAAAGGACATCAACTGGGACAGCTCCCAGTGGCAACCACTGATTCAGGACCGCTGTTTTCTGTCCTGGCTGGTGAAGATCCCATCGGAGCAGGAGCAGCTGCGAGCTCGTCAGATCACCGCTCAGCAGATCAATAAGCTGGAGGAACTCTGGAAGGTATGCAGATTCACCTTTTGGGGTGCTTAAACAAAAGTTGAACCCAAATAAAAGGAAAAAGTAACTTCATTAGAGCAGAATGAACTCAGTCTGATTTCAGTGTTTTATTATTGGTTCTGATTCTGTTTCCATGGTAACAGGACAATCCCACCGCTGCACTGGAAGACCTGGAGAAGCCTGGCGTGGACGAGGAGCCCCAGCATGTGCTGCTGCGTTATGAGGATGCTTACCAGTACCAAAACATCTTTGGTCCTTTGGTCAAGCTGGAGGCTGATTATGACAAGAAGCTGAAGGAGTCACAGGTGACTGATTGACCAAGTAATAGTGGCTCAATAAAAATTAGTCATTTAAGGGGCTGTTTTTGCAATAAAAACAGAGCTACAAGGATCATTTGGACTTCCTGTTTTCTCTTGTATAACAGTTAATGTGGAAACAATTCCACTTTGGAGTTGCAATCTGGCAGCATTTTTCTTTATTATAATTTTAATATTATAATAAATATTATAATATTATAATATATTATTTATAATCAGTTATACTTCTTTCTTTTTTTCTAGACTCAAGACAACATAACAGTCAGGTGGGACCTGGGGCTGAACAAGAAGCGCATTGCATATTTTACACTGCCCAAGACAGACTCTGGTATGTTTTTGTGTAGTTTTTTTTATTCTGCTGTGTTATTTGGTTATTTGCAAGTATTAACTTTGTTTTTTTTCTACTTCATTTTAAATTTTGCAATTTATTTCCCACCATGGTTTCCATCCTAGATATGCGCCTAATGCAAGGTGATGAGATCTGCCTGCGTTACAAGGGAGACCTGGCGCCTTTGTGGAAGGGCATCGGCCATGTCATCAAAGTCCCTGACAGTATCCTTTACACTGCTGCAGAATATCTGCTGCATCACACTGACTTCCATCACAATTTCCCTCTTTAAAATCAGCAGCGTCACTATAGCTATAAAAGAGTTTCTTTAACAGCGTGTGCTTGAAGACTATGGGGATGAAATTGCTATTGAATTGAGGAGCAGCGTTGGAGCTCCTGTGGAAATCCCACATAACTTCCAGGTGGACTTTGTGTGGAAATCCACCTCCTTCGACAGGTACACTCAAATGCCCTGCCATGAACTCCAAATGAGACAAAACACTTAAAATTTAGGAAGTTTTATGTTACAGGATGTAATGTGACCTTAATTTTTCTTTTTTTATTTGTAAGAAGATTTCCATTCCAAGTATTTCCTAAGTTGACTCTTTTTTTTTTTTTTTGCACCCCTTTAGGATGCAGAGTGCCCTGAAGACCTTTGCTGTTGACGAGACATCGGTCTCTGGCTACATTTATCACAAACTTTTGGGCCACGAGGTGGAGGACGTTACCATCAAGTGCCAACTGCCGAAGCGTTTCACCGCTCAGGGCCTTCCTGACCTCAATCACTCGCAGGTCAGTCTGGCTTTCTGCTGATACTATGATTCTTGCTGTTAAATTTTAACTCATTTCAGGGCAATACTCCCATTCACTGTCATTTTTGTTGTCATATGCCCTTCAAGCACGGTCATTTACCTTTGGTTTTTGAAATTTTGTGGGGCTTGTGACTTCTTTAGAACAAGACCAAATATTAGTTGCTACAAGTGCCAAGATTACGGATAATTCATTTTCTCTTCTGCCCTTTTCCTCCCAAACAGGTCTACGCAGTAAAGACAGTGTTGCAAAGGCCTCTGAGTTTAATCCAGGGTCCTCCTGGCACTGGGAAAACTGTCACTTCTGCCACAATTGTGTACCACCTATCCCGTCAGGGCAACGGGTAGGACCATCACAATCAACAAACTTCTTCAAGCATAGAAATGTTATGCAAATCTAAAAATATTCCCAAAAACATTTACATAAATCCCTCATTGTGCTTTTATGGGTGCTTGTGTCCTTTTAGGCCAGTCCTGGTGTGTGCTCCAAGTAACATAGCTGTAGATCAGCTCACTGAAAAGATTGATAAGACTGGTCTGAAGGTTGTCAGGCTGTGTGCTAAGAGCAGAGAAGCCATCGAGTCACCAGTGTCTTTCCTGGCTCTCCACAACCAGATCAGCAACATGGACAGGTGAGCGGCACACAGACAAGAAGTTAAAGTACAGTCCACTCATTTTCTTTATTTTTTATTGAACCTTTATTTACCCAGGAAATGTCCCATTGAGATTAAGAATCTCTTTTTCAAGGGAATCCTCATCTTTTGATCTAAGTGTTACCAGAAGTCTTTTCAATATGATTGTGCCGATTTTAGCCTAAATCCAAAAATGTGTCATTTTCTAAGAGTTTCTGTTACGCGGTAAGAGTTCATCAGAAACTCGCCTCTTAGTTGTGTTTGAGACTGATGGTGTGGAAGTAAGATCCCTTTGTTTGCACTCGCCCGCTGGCTTACAGCCCATCACAACCCCAACCTAACATTAGCGGTGCATCAAAAATGGCGAGCAATATCGGATCTATTCAGCCATCCCGTTTTGAGCCAGATTCCAGCTCAGACGAGGAAAATGAAAACGTTATTGGATCTGCTAGTGGATGTATTGGAATGGAGCGTAGCAGTGAGACTTTAGCTCGCCCATTGCAGTGTCTATGTTTTTCAAATGGCATTTATTAATCTCTTGATTCATCGCGGTTTGAATAAAGAAATACTCAGAAATGTAGTTTTAATCGTAAATTCCTTTTTGTATGTCTTCCATGAGAAAAATTCTACAAAAACATGTTAAAAACAAATTTTCCTTTGGAGCGGATCTTTGTTAAAAATCTTAAAAATGTTTTTTATACAAGTCCTGCTGGGAATGTTTTTGGGCTTTGATAATTTTTTACAACCTTTTGTCATTTTGATGTACCTTTTTAATGTATTAAGCCTATCCTCCCAAATCAAGTTAAATTTTGAAAGATTTCCTTATGTTTTAAATTGTGCAAATCTATGTTTCTTTTTGAGAGCAGGCAGTTGGATTACAGTTTTAACTTGATAGTCAAATCCATTCGTTTATCCTGATCTTAGGTTACTGTTGCAGTGTGTGCCTGCCACTGTACATTCAGTTCAGGACCTTTTGAGTCACTGAGTTATCTCTCTTGGTTTCCACAGTATGCCAGAGCTTCAGAAACTGCAGCAGCTGAAGGATGAGACTGGAGAGCTGTCGTCTGCAGATGAGAAACGTTACAGGGCTCTGAAGCGCACAGCTGAGAGGGAGCTGCTCATGGTAAGACAGCTCAGCATTTGTACTATGATTGATGGTAGACAGAACATTATGTACTCTTAAGGGGTTTTTGGTCTGGCCCATTAAAAAACACGCAATCAAAAATCCCATCTATGCGGAGCTTTTTTTTTTTTTTTTTTTTTGATGGCTTTGTTTTTTTAGCAGCACAGAAAATCTAAATGGTTCCAAGATATGAAAAGAAAATATTCAGATCATTTAAGAGTTTTTTGTGATCACTATCTTCTATTGAGATGGTGTTTCCATGGAGAACCTATGAGTTTGTGCTCCATTGTACTATTTATTTTTACTTTTAATGGTATAAAACTGTAAAAACAGTGCAGATGCACCATTGCTTTGTTGTGTATGTACTGTGTTGTTAGCATTATTGCTGTATACGTGCAACAACTGCAAGCTGCAGAGCAAACAATATAGAGATTTAAAGTGAGAACCTGACTGTACTGAAGATCAATGCCCCACAGTACCGTACTTCAGCTGGCATAACACCTAAGTGGAATATCAACAATAAAGAAGAAGTGACCTTTTTATCTTTTGCACAGGTCTTAAGAGTTCTACAAACTATAAGTTCCCGTTTTTCTTTTCCAGAACGCTGATGTGATTTGTTGCACCTGTGTCGGGGCTGGGGATCCCCGTTTGGCCAAGATGCAGTTCCGCTCCATCTTGATTGATGAGAGCACCCAGGCCACCGAGCCGGAGTGTATGGTGCCGGTGGTGCTGGGAGCCAAACAGGTAAATAAATCCCACCTCTGTTCAGAGAAGTGCAAACGGATGTTCAGTTGCTTTGTTGCAACATTAATTTAGGATATTTGTCATCACACGTATGAATCACAAGTATATGTGTGACATCTGTTTGACCTGCACTCTTCCTCCCAGCTCATTCTTGTCGGGGACCACTGCCAGCTGGGTCCTGTGGTGATGTGCAAGAAGGCAGCAAAGGCGGGCCTGTCTCAGTCTCTGTTTGAAAGACTGGTGGTTCTGGGAATCCGGCCAATCCGCCTGCAGGTCCAGTACCGCATGCACCCGGCTCTCAGCGCCTTCCCCTCCAACATTTTCTATGAGGGCTCGCTGCAGAACGGTGTCACTGCAGGTTTGTCTAAAGACCCTTCGGGGGAGCTTTTATTCCCACGGACTGAGAAAAGCTGTGAAGAAAACAATGAGATTTTCATGTCGTTTCCAGCTGATCGCATCAAGAAAGGCTTCGACTTCCAGTGGCCTCAGCCAGATAAACCCATGTTCTTCTATGTGACTCAGGGTCAGGAGGAAATTGCCAGCTCTGGAACCTCCTACCTTAACAGGTAAAGTCACTTCACCCTTTATCTCCAGAGATGTCACCACCTAAAAAACACACGCTCTTTGATATACATCTTTGACAAAGGTGAATCGGCTGATTCTGACGCAGCTCTTCATTTTGGCTTTGCACCGTTATGCAAGACATCACCAACGTAAAGTGCTGTTCAGCACAAAGCTTCTTTTCTCTGCTACAAAACCTGCTGGAATTCCGTTAATTGCATAAACGTTTAAAGAGTGTGTCAACACCACAGCTAAAGCTTAGGTTTAAATGGTAAATAGCCTAGACATCGCTTTTCTACCTTCCTCGAAGGCCCAAAGCGCTTTACAGTCACATTCACACACACATTCACACACACTCTGCTGCCGAACAATGGCGCCAAGCTTCCACTAGAGGCAAGGTGGCTTCAACATATGGGCAGGAAAGGCGGGAATCGAACCTGCAATATTCTGACCAAAGGTTGACCGCACCATGGTTAAGCTACTCAACTCATGTAAATAATCTAACAAATAACAAACACGGACGAAAATGATTCTCTTTTTGCCTAACAAATATGGATGGGTATCGTTAAGCTTTTAACGGTACTACTACTCTTACTGATGCTGCTTATCGATCCACTATTTTAACGATACTCTTATAGATACTTTTTGAGGACGAAAAAAAAATAAATAACAAATAAAGAACATAAAGTGTTTTATTTCCTCATTATGCAACATTGTTTTTTTAACAAAACATTTTACTTTATACATTTTCCAACTTGAAAAGTAAAATACATGAAGAAAAAAGAAAAATAAACAGCAATGTTTTGACATATTGCTATCATGATGTAAATATTAAACAAATTGAATAAATGTTTGAGCTCATAAGCTCATCCCAGAGAAAGTCTGTGCTTCAACTCCCGCAGTGAAAGCTGCGTCTTAATCTGACGCCCGTGTTTTCATCTCTCTGACAGTTTGAAGTCAAAGCCCCTCCCCCGCCTCTCTACCTGCTTTTCCTCTCTACCTGTTCACCTCCTCTGCAGCAGCGAGTCGTTGTTTTTTTCCGTGCCCCTCCACTGTATGCTTCACAGAGAGCGCAAAATACGGTCATCATAGCTTCTGGTTGACACGATAGTCGGGGCGCTCTAGCGCAGATTGAATTAATTTTTACGTGGGCCTGCGTACTGTCTGAACAACAGCCCCGCCCCCCGTGCACACAAATAGCCATACAGACCTTTCCTCTTCAGCGAGAATAGCGAAATTAATATCATCATTAATTAACGGAAAATTGACTAACTTGGTGAGTTAAATATGGCAGATACCGTTTATATCTTGTGGGACACAAAAAAAACCAGATTTTTCCAGTACCGATAGCAGAACCGTTGAGGTCAGATCTTAACGATACTGCGGCCTTGAAGAATGTTGCCCCGGGGCTCGTTCAATACCGGGGCTCTGTACCCATCCCTACTAACAAAACTGTTGAAACATTCCAAACATACACAAGAAGTGAGGAAAATGTTCCAGCCTTGTTGTTGAGAAAGAAGATTGAGTAGCGCCTTTATTCCCATTTTTCCTTTTCTTAAGGACTGAGGCTGCAAACGTTGAGAAAATCACCACCAGGCTGCTGAAGGCAGGAGCCAAACCCGATCAGATCGGCATCATCACCCCTTATGAGGGCCAGCGCTCCTACCTGGTCCAGTATATGCAGTTCAGTGGCTCCCTGCACACCAAACTTTATCAGGTACCAGCACTTCTGACTTTTCCTCCTAAAAATGTAAAATATCAACAGAATATGATAAATCAAATTCACCCAAAACCATTTAAAATGCTTACTGTGTTTGTGCTGCTGTTACTAAGACATACCCCCATCTCTCCTGTTCCATCATAGCAAGTGGAGATTGCCAGCGTGGACGCCTTCCAGGGCAGAGAGAAGGATTTCATCATTCTGTCTTGTGTTCGTGCAAATGAGCACCAGGGCATTGGTTTCCTGAACGACCCTCGTCGTCTCAACGTTGCGCTGACCAGAGCCAAGTGAGAACCGTTTAGATCACGAGCAACCTGGGCTTCTCATTTGTGCAGATTCTGAACCTCACTTTCAGTCTCCTGTGGTTCTAACCTGATCTGTGTGCGTTTGTGTGAAGGTATGGGGTGATCATTGTGGGGAACCCCAAAGCCCTGTCTAAACAGCCTCTGTGGAACAACCTGCTGAACAACTACAAGGAGCAGAAGGTTCTGGTGGAGGGGCCCCTCAACAACCTCAGAGAGAGCCTCATGCAGTTCAGCAAACCCCGTAAACTTGTCAACACCATCAACCCCGTGAGTACAACCTCCTGCACCACTAATTCCAAGGCAGATCGGACTTTTTCTCAACATGAAAATGACAATCCAGAAAGTAATTTAAAATTCAAAATCAGATTTTGTTCATACTTTTTACTAGAAAAACAAAAAAGCATTACATTTCTTTTTTAAACTTGGCTTTATTTGAACTTTTACACACTTCTTAGGGGACTGAATTTGCCAAAGTCCAGCAAAATTATTTTTTAAGTAATTTTATTATATTTTGAATAAACATAATATATAGATGACTGTTAGTTTAGGCTTTAAAGAACTCCAAACTCTTTGTTTGTTCAGGGGGCTCGTTTTATGAGCACTGCCATGTATGACGCTCGAGAGGCTCTCATCCCTGGATCTGCATACGATCGAAGCAGCACTGGTATTTCTACATCTTTTCACATTTGTAAACATTCAAAAATGATCTCAGCAACTGTTGTCGTTTGTAAACCCCGTGTCTTCAAATGCTCTTTCAGCTGGACGTCCGTCCAACATGTACTTTCAAACACACGACCAGATTGGAATGATTGGGGCGGGCCCAGGTCACATGGCCGCTATGAATATCCCCATACCGTTCAACCTGGTGATGCCCCCAATGCCTCCCCCAAGTTACTTGGGTCAGGCGAACGGCCCTGCTGCAGGTAAACCAACCATTGCCGCTCTGCAGAAGCTATGACCTGCAAAAACAACACAGATTTCTTGATTTTGGCTCAAAAAAGGCCTCAAAAAGACACCTGGGAATGCTTTTAAATGTCTTAAAACATGATCAAAGTGGGACTTTAAATACTCAGATTTGTCGTTTTCTAAATGGAAAGGTGTCCAACCCATGAATAGGGTCACTTAGACCAAAGTTCTTCCCTGTTTTTAATACTTGACATTGGCCAAAATTCATTTATCCTGCTTCTTGTGTTTTGCAAAATGGTTAGAAATGATCCTTCTCCTGTTTTTATGAAGGCCGTGGGGCTATGAAAGGGAAGCCCGGGCGCAGCGGGCGGCAGAGGGTCCGCGGCATCGGGAACCAGGGTCCCGGGCAGGTTAACGGACCAAACAGCCAGGTCAGCCAGGATGGGGCCTCCCAGTCTTTCTCTCAGGGGCCGTTGACCCAGGGCTACATCTCCATAAGCCAGCCCTCTCAGATGAGCCAGCCCGGCCTCTCCCAGCCCGAGCTGTCTCAGGTAACCCATGCAGGGTGTATGCATAATACAGATTTTGCATTTTTTAAAGTAGAATCCTAATTTTTATTCAGTCAAATATGTACAGATCATTGAGGAAGTGTCTGGTCTTCTCCTCTACAGGACAGCTATCTGGGTGATGAGTTCAAGTCCCAAATCGACGTGGCCCTGTCCCAGGACTCGACCTACCAGGGCGAACGTGCGTACCAGCATGGCGGAGTGACCGGACTGTCACAGTACTAAAGTGTAAGTCACAAACTGTATCGGGGCACATTTAATTCTATGTCAAGACAAAACTACTTAGAGTTTACTCCGTTTTCAGCGCAAAGACAACACTTAAGGGTTTAATCCACCTGTAAATCTGCAGAACTTTGTTATGAATGCTTGGCTAAAACCTATAATGCAAAAGACCCCTGATAGTGTGTTTTACATCTGGCAGGTTGGCTGAAGAAGGGAGCTAGGCTGGAGCTGAGCTTAGTTCATCAGCTTTTAAATCTGGGAAAAAATAAAAACATAAAATGGATACCTGTTTTCCTCTGCTACATCCGAAGCACCACCAAGTGAAAGCGACGGGATAGCGAAACCAAACCAATGACCAGCGAGCGAAATAAGAGGGTAGAAGAAGAGAGCACTAACCGATGCGCATGGAGATGGAAGGAGAGGCCGCGTGAACAAGCGAAAGGCAGGAAGCGATGCCCGTGGGTAGTGATGGAAGGAGGTCGAGAAGATGGCGGCGTCTGGTCGGGCTGCTGAGGGAAACGTGAGAGATCAACAGTCTCTGAGAATCCAAAAGAGGTTCAGTCCCAAAGAAAATGATCCATGCAACAATGCCCCCCACACACAGTCCCTGTGAAGGCTTTAGTCCAGTTTACTCGTCGTCCGACGAGAATCGAGGCTTTTCAGCGGAATCTGAAGAATTCTTTCTCCAAACCTGGACAGAAATGTGTGCGGGAAGCTTTCAAGCATTCAGCACAGACAAAAATACAAGTCCCCCATGCTGGATGTGGGTTGTCTGATCAACCCGAACAACGTCCAAGACTCTTAAAATTAGGTTAATCGTGGGAAGTAATGTTCACCCGGGCCCTGACTCCTCGGCAGCCTACGAAGGAAGCAGCGGTCGACAAACCTTCTGAGAGAGGAAACAAAAACGCTGGTTTCTGTGCTCGAGTCTGATGTTGAAATACCTTTCACTTGCCTTGAGAACCACTGGCTCAACCACAAGGTTTTCAACGGGGTGGTTTCGACCACGTCAGAGGTGGAAAAGTGTGTGGATTTCAGACGTTTTTGTTTTTTTTTCCTTCTTTTCAAGGCATGAGAATCCGCAATATCGCAATCCTCATGGGACAGTTTTTCCTCTCTGGAGTATCTTTCTTATCACAGAGCACAAAATTGCAAAAAACAAAAAAAAAAAGTTGGAACTCAAACATGACCAGCGGAGAACATCCAACCATTTGATGTTTCTGCCTAGCCTTTTTTCTTATTGCAATCTGTCTAAAGTCAGAAACTGGCATCTTTCTCTTGTTTTTTTTGTTTTATTTTTTTGACTTTTTTAGCACGCTATATGCTTATAAGCAGATGCTTAAATGTTTTACACCTTGTGGTTCCTGTGGGAATCGCAGACTGTCCATAAACCATCGAACGAGTCGCAGGGAAAGTAAAGGATTATGGGGGTTGAGGCCCTTGTGGCAGTCGATTCACAAAGAAGTGGAAAAGGAAGGTGGCTGGGACAGAGAGGGGGTGTGACCTCAGTCAAAGGCAGCGGGTAACCACGCAGAGTGAAGGGCGTGGCATTTGGACCCTAACGGTCTGGGCAGATTAGCTCGCTAATGCGAAACTAGTCTTTTTGTTTTGTTTGTTTGTAAGTAGTTGTTGCATCAGTCCAACAACCAGGCAAAAGGCAGGAGGAAAATGTGAAAGTCAACAAAGCTGGTTGGCGTGGAATGCTCAGGAAGTGCCGTCAGCAGACACCAGGCGACGGCGGTGAACGCAGAAACCAGAATTAGTGCCTATAACCGGTCAACCATCAGAGAAACGCCTGCAGCACAAGCATGAATGTAGTTGGAACCAGCAAATAAAAGCTCCCAGACACCCAAAGGGACGGAGAAAACCAATGAAGAGGATTTTTTGTTAAAAGATGGGATTCCATTTGGTTAATTTAAGAGCTGGGATGAGGGGAAAAAGCCACCTTCCTTCTCTGTGGAGTGAAGACCGGCTGGTCGAACAGATTTGACCCTCAGTGGATGTTTTGGTTTGTGCAAAGCTGTTTTGCCTGCATTATGTTTTCAGTTGAACTCCTCTTGAGATCTATGACGCTAACATTTCTTGGACAACTGTGAACCAGAACCCTGAGCTCCTCTAGATTAAGCTTCTGTCACGTTTGCCTCAGCAAACGTGGGCGTTACTTGGGACATTTAGTGTAATTTTACTATAACCTGTCTTTTTGTAGCAACTTGCCGATAAACGGGAAAGAGGCGCGGGCCATTTCCTTTCTTCACAAAGACTTTTGTACTTTCCTCAAACTGTCCGAGGGATTGTAGTTTTGTAACTCTTCAAGGAGAGACACTTTCTGAACACAGTACGAATGTAAGTCCTCAGTGTATCTCACCTGCTTCTCATTTCTGCAGATTTGTGACAATCCTGTTTCACATAGATGTCTCCACCTTTAATTGACTTGGCTCTGTTTGTTTGACATTGTGGAAAATCTCATGTGCTTTCAGTTTTAATGTATCGGCCTGCTCCACTAAACTAATGTTCTAGCTTTAAACAAGCCCTCAATCACATTGCTTTGATGTGTTCCCATCTTCTGAGCCACAACTGATTGCATTGTGCAGTGAATATTATAGAAGTAATTCCGTTGTTTTGTCGTTCAGGTTTGCATTACAAATTACTAATTCTGTCATCAAACCAGATTAAATTGATGGATTAGATATGTCAGTGTGATGTGAATACATATTTGCAACAAATCTTATTTGCAGTGAAACATCACTGATGATTCCCTTAGAAAACCAAATCAATAAAAGTTTTCAATTTCATTTGTACTTATGGGGTGGTGTTTATTTGCAGCTGGAAAATGTCAGATATTTCACAGAAAAAATATGTATATTTATACAAAAATGTAAGTTTTATGGTGGTGCTAGCTCTGTCTTCTTCATCCTCGGTGTCTGTCCGTGCTTCTTTTGAATGGTCTCCTGGATTTTCTGCTTAAACTTCTTCTTCTGCTTCCTGATCTTCTCCAGCTCTGCCTTTCTCTTGGCCTCCAGCTCCGGATCCTGTCAAACCAAAAGAAGATTGAATTAAAAATTCATACAACTTCAAAGTAGCAGGCAGATCAAAAGGGTTTTATGTTGAACTTGATTAAGCAAAAACTGTAACTCCAGTTTGCAACACGATATTTTGACAAATGACACTTTTTAGGGCAAGAATCTTATTTTTGACCAAAAATAAAAGTAATTACTTCATATTTCATGAGAAAGAGGTTAAACAGTTTCCAAATCAAAAGTAACTTATTTAAAGTTTGCTTAGAAAGTTCATAAAAATTTCTGCTTCTGCTCAGTCATGTTTAAGTATAACTCAACACTCAAAGAGAGCCTTTGACTTCCAATCTGTGATAAAACAGAAAAACAAAGATACGGCTTTATAGAAAAATGTAATTAAAGTGTGTGTGTGAGGTTAACCGTGACAATGAAGTCCCAGCTGAAAACACAGATGTATTGAAGACCCACTCAGATAAATATGGTGTTTAACATGTTTTTGTGGCATTTTTCTGATGATGGAGGACATAAAGAAAAAAGAGGCTTAAATTGCTTTTTATTATTTATTTAAATCGTGAATCAGCAGCAGACTAAAGATGCAGTTTATAAAAGGTATTTGTTGCGTAGAGAAAACCCAAGCTCCCTGCTCTGCTCAATTACGATGGTAGACGACCAGTCCGACGGTACGTCTTCATTTTCCTCATCTGAGCTGGCGTCTGGCTCAAAACTGAACGACTGGATGGCTCCAATATTGCTCGCCATTTTTTTTGCACCGGTCATGTTGTGTTGGGGATGTGAGGGAAAGAGTGTAACCAGGTGGAAGATGGGATATTGGGGCGGGGTTGCTTTACGCCAACAGTCCCGCCCACAACTCTGACAAATTCCTGCTGCTCTGCAGAAACTAGAAAGATGTTTTGATTTTGGCTAAAAAAACTGCATAATCATGATTCAAAGACCACTGGGAACGCTTTCAAAATAGCTCCGTAGATGATCAGAGTGGTTCTATAAATGCAGCACTTTGAACTCTACATGAACTATTTTTATGCTTCTGACAAGCTCCTACAAGAAGTTCCTTTAGGGATTCTAAACAAATTTGGTTCGAAGCAGAGAAAACAGGTACATTAAAAAGTAAAATAAAAAAACACTGGACTTGCCTTCCCCTCCAGGATCAACTGTTTCCTCTTGTTTATTTCTTTTTTCTCATCAAAATCTGTTGATTCAAGTCTCTGCAAAACACAAAATGCCAACAAAACTATCAACATTTCAAATGGTTTAAAACTTGTATTTTCTATGTATATTTGAAACCTAGTCAGAATTTGTGCCCTAATTTGCTTGTAAATCCATGAAGGGAAACAGCCTTACGATCTCACACTCCCGCCGCGTGACGTTGACCTGGGTGAGGATCTTGTGGACCTCTTTCTCCTCCACAGGGTATTCCGTCAGCTTGGTCTCTGCAGAAAAGAAGCAGTCAGTGTCTGCCGTTACATTTGAATAACATTAATAGCCTGATCTTCCATTCAAATGATTAACTATTTCAGGGAGACTCCAGCTTTCATGACTAGTTTGCAGCTATTTTGATTTAAAAAATGTCATCTATTGTTTAGTTCAACCTGTAGTTGTAATTTAATACATGGAGCCAATCCCCCATCACTGCATTGCTAACAAGCTACAGGCAATTTCAGGCTGTAAGCATTAAAACCCACAGACAAAACTACATACTTGTCTGTTCCTCGATGGAATGCACTAGATGGATGTCGTACTGCGTCACCAGGGTGATGGACACTCCGTTTCTCCCTGCAAAAGATAAAATAATACTATCTCTACGGTGCAAATGAATCTATTCACATAGTATGTGACGGTTTGTAGTTCTTAAATGCTACATTTACAAACTACATGCAGCCAATGCTCAACTGCACACGGACAGAAAGCATCGTGGGGAATTGAATTGAATTTTAAACAAAAAGAAACAAAAAAAGTCGTTCAAATAAGACCGTACCTGCTCTCGCTGTTCTTCCAACTCTGTGGATGTAGATTTTGGGAAGCCCTGGCGTGTTATGGTTGATAACAACCTGGACAGTTGGGATATCTAAACCCCTAAGAAGCAGAACAATCATCAGAGGAATACCAGTTAAGAGTGTAAACAGTGGAACATTTTCTAGAATCAAAGACAAAAGTGGCCACAAACATGAAAGCTCTGTAGGTTTTCTCACCTGGCAGCGACATCTGTTGCGATCAGGATTTTATAGACACTGGCCTTGAACTTGGCGAGGTTGGCAAACCGCTGCCTCTGGAAAGCACAAAGAGCAAAATCCCTTCTGTTTAAATCTTTATCTCATCCAACATTTGATTCAAGCAGAAACAGTTTCTCTCTGAACAGCTCCTTAAGATCTGGCTTTGACCTCTAACAGTGGTTGCCATGGCTACAGCATCACAGCTGGACTTACCTGTTTCATCATAGAGTGCAGGGAGATGGTGGGGAAGTTAAATTCGCGCAGCATCATCGTGAGAATCTGACAGTTCCTGCAAAACGGTTAAGAAAGGGTGAACATTCATCACCAATGAAGAAGAAAACTCCAAATCATTTTTTAAATTTACAAATGTATGTGTTATTAAGGTGTTTACAAAAGCAAATAATATGTAAAAACAGAGTTTTAGTCGCACGGACGAGGCGTGGACAAATGAAAACACTGCAGAATTTAAGATGGATTTAAAGTTGAGCTCTCTGTTGTTGATTCTGAAAGAGTTTGAACATCTCACTTGCACGTGTTGGTGAAGATGATGATAGACCAGTCGTCGTGTTTGTCAGTAAAAGTCTGGATCAGATGAACCAGGTAAGCGTCCTTCACCTTCTCTGGGGTCAAGATGTATCTCTGGTCCAGCTCTTCCACCGTTCGTGTTCTGATAACAGCAATGAAGGAGACCATCAGCTCAGTTTATCTTCATTACAGAGGTAATGAACTCAAAACAGCTTCAAGGAGGGATTCTGCTTTAGTACCCCTGTGCTGATGGCATGTTTATCCACAGCAAATAACCAAAACAGAGGGCAGGAATGACACCGGCCCGTTTACTCACTCTGAGGTGCTCTCCCAGAAGAAAGGTTTATTCATGGCGATGCTCTTCAGCTCTTGCAGAGTGTCGGTTAGCGTGGCGCTGAACAGCAGCGTCTGCCGTTTGGCTGGTAGGGTCCCAAGGATCTCCTCCAGGTCTTTGGTGAAGTCGGTACAACCTTGTTCCAGTAGGCGATCTGCCTCGTCCAAAATCTGACAAACAGAAAAACAAGTGGAGTTACCATTCAATAAATTATTCACAGAGACCTAAATTAACAGAACATAGTTCTTCAATTCTTAAAGTTGCTCAATATCTCAGGATAAAAAATAATATGCTGGAAAATTGGTGTTAAGTCTACAAGGCATCAACTTGGCAATTTCTTAATCCTGAATAAAAATGTTCAAGTCTTAGTCCTCTGCTGTTTTTGGTTTGTCATATTTAGCATCACAGGGCAGTTATGTGCAAAAACGATCAGATTGCTGCTTCCAAAAGACAAATGTAGAGTCAAATGACTTAAGACGCCATTTCACACATTGATTAGAACAGATCAACATTTTAGTTTCCTTTCAGAGCTCACCAGAAACTTGATCTTTCTCATGCTGAAGGTGTTGGAGCTGCGGACGTGATCAGCCAGTCGGCCTGGTGTTGCTACCACCACATGCGGCTGCTTGGACAGCTCCAGCGCCTGGGTCACCATGTCTGTCCACAACACATCACAGAGAGGATTCCACCGTGTGAACACATTTGTTTAGGGTTGCATCCTCAAGGAGTGCAGAAGAAGCAAGAATGTGGCTACACTCTTTGGTGATCACCAAAACATAAATAGATTTAGATAAGTAATCCCAAGCATCAACAATGTTAAAAATCAAAGGTTAGCTTTAGATAAACTGAATATACAGCAATGCATAACGATGATTTCTCCATTAAAGGTTTTTAGGATGCTAAAAACATCTCGCCCCATTTTCAGATGTTCTGCTGGCCTCTCTAACTGTGAGGGTGATGTATGCATTTACCCATTCCACCAACAACGATGCAGTCCTTCAGACCAAGAGGCTTCCCCAGAACTCGGAACTGCTCTGCTATCTGATAGGCCAGCTCCCTGAAAGACAATCGATTTACAACATTTGAGAAAGCTAAGCCAGAAGAAGAAGAAGATTTGAAAATATTACAGGTTTTTAAAACAAAAAAAATGTAAGATATATTGTCCTTTGCTCTTCACGTCTCATCCCTTTATTTTCCAGACTGTATTAAGAAGTTGCACTAAGAAATTAGGTTATGAATAATTTAACATTTTCTAAAAATTCTGTTTTTTATTAGTGTTTTTTGGATCTGCATAAAAGTGAGATTACTTGCATGCGTTTGAAAGTACTGCAATGGATCTTCGTATAGCTTACAATCTGTATAAGGTAGGGGGCGTAATGATTAATCGACTTGATCGATTTGTAGTCCTACCATCCAAACAAAAAATCTGGCAGAGGCAAATTAGTAATCATGGTAATCAAGTCAAGCTATACCATTATACAATCATTTAAAAAATAAATAAATTGATTGTATCAACCCATTTGAAATGAGGTATGGTAGGTTTATTTTACTGTAATGTAGTGGACAACACATGTGATGCAGCAAAAATGATTAAACCATCAATTCAGTCCAATGTGTGGAAACACTTAGAATTTTACAGACATGTGACCATACAGTGTGCTAGAATGTTGTAATAATGTTCTATTTTTATATGGGGAAAAACAACAGTGGCCTGAACTTTATGGAACTAAAATGTAAATGGGTTTGCCCTTAATTCTTGTTTTCTTGTTTGTTTGTTTGTACACATATTTAATTTACACTTAATTATCTTGCAAGAAAAACAAGGAATGCGGAAAACTTCACCTTCACTGTTTGGTACAAGGTATTTATCTGAGTCACACTGGTTACATTTTTGGCTAAAGATGTCTTGGATCAATTTTAAGTCAGTGAATCAGATCAAAATGAACCAATATCAACTGTGAATCGGATCATCAACCACAAATTGTGATATGAATCAAATCGTTGTCATTCAAAGTGAATTGTTACACCCCCTAAAACGTGGACTACATGACTTTGTTCTGAGGTTTATTCTGTCGCATGTGGTTTTATATTGTACATACATAGACCTAACCTGAATTCAAGATAAAGATTATCGCTTGTTTGTTTTTTTTCCTGTCAGTCTTCCACCACTGACCTGGTAGGGGTGAGCACCAGGCAGAAGATGCCATAAGGATCTTCTGACAGTTTCTGCAGAACCGGCAACACAAAGGCTGCAGTTTTCCCACTTCCAGTCTTGGCACAGCCTAGACAGTCCCGACCTGCGTGGAGGACACACACAGCTGACTCACCTGCATTTGTTTACACCATCAAGGAAGCCACTAGTTTAACAACTCTGTTTATGTTGAAGACAAAGTACAAGCCCACAATATTTGTTGTTTACCACTCGACCGATGAACAGTACACGCCAACAAGAAGCTCGTGAAATTACGACACATCACGATAATTTTTTTTTAAATATCTAAAGAAATGTGTGTTAAAAGCAAGGTTTTAGGATAAGTGTTCCCTGGTTTCACCTTCGAGGATAGCTGGGACGCAGTTCTCCTGCACAGGAGTGGGTTTATCGATTCCCAGCTGTTTGCATTGTTTCACCAACCAGTCCGACAACCCCAGAGAGTGAAAGTCCCCCATCTCTGACGGTCCTTGGTACACACAGCTCAACAGAAAGGTTGTTAAAACACCCCAATAAACCTATTTGTCAGAAACTTTTTCTCATCCTCGTGCGTAAAACCCATCCCCGTCGCTGAATAATGACGTAACGGCATACCTCATAATCGCGGCGCTCGACTGCTCCCTGCTGGTCAAACCCGGAATTTAATACATTGAATAACTACAAACGTGGAACAAACGTACAATTATTGTTGTTATTACAGATGGATAATGTTAATCGATAGAGAATTGTTGCGAGAACAGGGTTTTTAGGCCTGAAATTTAAGGACACAAATAAATGTCATAGTGGGGCATAACATGAAAAGAGCTTTTTTATGTTTTGGCATTATAACTCCATGGATATTGATAACATTTTCCCTAGGCAATATTTTAAGCCAAAGACGTGTGTTTATTTACACAGACCCAACTCTCCCCCATGAGTGTTCAGTTTGGGTCTTCTGCCAGAGACCATGGTTGCTTGAGGTTCTATCTGTTCTTGGAATTGTGCATTCTGGCAGGATATTGTAGGTGTACAGACCCTTGCCAAAAAAAGAGAGAAAATCATAGAAAAGTGCAATCATTTCCATAATGCCATTCAACAAATGAAACTTTAATGGAAAATAGATTCAGGGCCCACTGTTTAATTTATTTCAAGTTTTTTTAGTCAACATTTTTGAGAAATCTACCCATATTTGGCAAGGTGTGAATGTTTGAAACTAAGGTTCACCAACTAATCCTCTTCTAGACTCAAAGCACCTGCACAGGTTCCCCACATGTCATTATATTGGTTAAGTTTGGTTCAATTGTGTCAGATGAGTTCAAAATGGGGAAATTTCAGACTTGACCACTAGCCACAAAAGTTCCTAGCTAAGGAGGCTGGCTGTTCACAGAGCACTGTGTCCAAGCAGATCAATGGAAATTCTAATGGACGGGCAAAATAAGGCAGGAGACGATTCACCAGCAAAAGACGACCATGGACTTCAGCGGATTATGGAAAGGACAAGATTCAAGAACCTGCAGACATCCAGAAAGACTGGAATGAGGTGGAGGAACAACTTCAAAAACCACCACATCCAGACGTATTCAGGAGATGGGCCACAACTGTGGGACTCGTCAAACCACTTCTGAGCCTGGACCAACAGAGGAAATGCCTCACCTGGACCAAAGAGAAAAAGGACTGGAGTGTTGGTCAGTGGTCCATAGTTCTGTTTTCTGATGAAAAGATAGTGTGTCTTTCATTAGGGAATCAAGGTCCAAGGGTTCTGAGGAAGACTGATGAGGAACAGAACCTAAGCTGTGAAATCTCCACAGTCAGTCATGATTTGGGCTGCAATGTTCAGCACTGGTGTTGGTAAACTCTGCTTTCTTTAATCCAAAGTCACTGCAACCGTCTAGCAGAATGTTCTAGAGGACTTCATGGTTGTTTCTGCTGAGGATCTGGATAGAGATGTGGGTTTCATCTTCCAGCAGCTCCTGGCTCCTGCCCTTACTACTGAAGTATTGAAGCTGGACATATCATTTTGACAACACTTTGTTTTAATTGAATTGATGAGATCATAATCTCTGTCCTTATCTTTTTGCAAAAACTGAGAAGTAAATAGTGATATCTCCACTGTTTTCTAATTTTTCTAACCCTGATTTTGTAAGTTTTTTTTGTGAGCTGGAACCCCAATTTATGTAAAAAATAAAAACTTGAAATCAAATAAACTATATTAAGTTTTTTAATGGAATTTTGGAAATGTATACACTTTTCCATGATAGAATATTTTTGGAAAGCGGCTGTGTTTCTTGGAATCTGCTGCAGCTACTCCCCTGTTTCACCGTCTTGTCTGTATGCATCTGTAGCTTTGTGGATTTAGCTGTTTCTTTTCCTCCTTCTCAACTTTCTCCTGCATTCAGTGATGCAGTAGATAGTGACTACAACTGTAGTCACTACTTTATTTTGAAGTCTACTTTCTGACGCTTTTATAAATGTTACGCCTTGGTATGCTGTGATAGTGCATGGGGGTGTGACGATAACCACATCACTGCATCACTGCACGTTTTTTTTTTTTTGAGAGCTTTTTTTTATTTTTTTATTTTTTTTACAGTTCTGCATATGGTGCGTGATTGGAACTTTAATAAACACAATAAACACATTCATCTTTGCTGATAATTTACTTTTTCTGCTAGTTCTGTGTTCAGACTTCAAGGGTTTCTGGGGGAAACCTTTTATTACTGTTCTCCTTCACTCCCTGCACCGCGCCTCTCACCTCTTGCACTGCACGCCCTCCCTCTTCTTACACACACATGCGCGGTTTCAGCAGCACATATAATCAGAATCAGAATCAGACATACTTTATTGATCCCACACATGGGAAATTTGTTAGTCACCATAGCAACTGACAGCAGAGGGAAAAAAAGACTTAGACTGAAATAAAAAAAAGCAAGAACAAAGAAAATGTAGCATAAATGCAAACATCAAGGTATTATATATACATCCTCATTCTACAACAGTTTCCATCTTGCGAGGAAATACATAAAATTTACTGCGTTCTAACTATTGATTTCCATTGTATTCTTTTCCATTAGAAGCTGCGTGCATTCTTGAGTGTGCAATGCGGCCGGCCTCCTAAGGTCTCCTAAGATTTTGTGTGTGTGTGTGTGTGGGGGGGGGGGGGGGGGTATGCAGAGTCCCAACAATGCGACTCCTGCTGCTTCATCACAGCGGTGATCAAAAATCCCACACCTCACAGCCCTAATGATGCAACACTCTTTCATGCAGCTTAAAGCTGTCCTGCTATCTATATTCATTTTTAGTTAAGGTTTAACTTATTCTAATACAAGACATCAGATATTTTTCTATTCGGAAGTTTTTACTCTTCAGGGTTTACCATTCCAACTTGGGTCTCCCAGGTAAAAGGTTCACATTATGTAACCACAACAAATCCATAGCATTTTGTCCCAAACAGCAATGGAAAGTGACATCAATAAGCTAAGAAATATATTTTTTTAATTTAATTATAAGTCCAAAGTGAGAGTGAGTTTTCTGTCCAGGTTTAAAATAAACCACAAAATGTCACCATAAGGTGTATTTTATGACAAATGCTTTTGAAATGTTTCCCATAAGCCAAGCAGCTTTATTGACAGAGGCCCCAAAAAATGTAGTTTCTAACTTCAATTCATTTCAATTTTATTTGTATAGCCCAAATTCACAACAACAGTCGTCTTGATGGGCTTGATGGCACTTGTATGAAGTGAAGTTCAGTTGTAAAAATTAAACTGTGTGACAGTTACTAAGAAATTGTTTGAATACATTTTTTTTAATGATTCTTCTTACACACTTTATTTCAATTTGGTTGTAACTTTTTTTCTTCATATGCTTGTCTTAGGACAGACTCATGAGACTGTAGAGCAAAATGAATGGATGGTTGGACGGAATGCTTTTTTCTTCTTTTAACAGTATGTAAAAAATAAATGTAAACTGACTTTTTTTGTGTTTTACCACTTTTCTCATCCTTATCTTTGTGGTCTGGCTCTGCTTTGGGTGAATTTTGACAGCGAGTTTGCTGAATGAAAGAAATTTGCTCATTTCTATGTCATCTACCAGTATTTATTTTTGGAAAAACAAATATTAGCCTCCTTTAGTGCACAAAGAATGAGTTTATCTGCATGTTTCTGTTTGTGGAAGGTCAGATCTTTCTGACATTCAACTGTTTTCTGTTACACATTTTTCAATCATTTTTTTCTTTTGTCTTATTTTTTTTCCTGGATTTTAACCATAAGACTGGTTTTCATTCAATTTAGAAACATCAAGTGTGACTTTCCGCCTCTCAAAGATAAGTGGAACAGTGGCACAGTGTTTCAGATCAATAAAAATAATTTATTTTCTCAATGTGGCAGACAATTCAAAAGTAACATTTTCCTACTTTATGGTCTGTTTCACCCTGTGGTTAGTGCACCACAACGCTCCAAACAGGCATCATCATCTGAAGCAGTTTCCTTTTCCTGGTAAGATGCTAAGTTATACAGCGAATGATTTCTGATCATCTGTTCAGATGGTGACTGGTCAGGGATTTGCAGCCTTCTGTTTATTTCCAGCTGTTCTACATGGATTTAAAGCTTGTGTTTTAATGGACATTTTTCATAGCTCATTTTGACCAAAAAGAAAAGAAAAAAACCCAGAGCACTCCAAGTTGTAACAGAAACCTGCTTTTGTTTGATAAAAAGCTTTTCCCCCCTTCTACTTTGTTAGAATTTACAAAGCATGGACATTTTTCCCGGTTATGGTGGTTGCCTATACTGACCAAACATCAGAGGAGGAACAAAGTGTGAAAATGTTTTATAAAAAAAGCAACAACATAAGACTAAACTCTAATGACTCCTGAAAAGATGGAAACATCTGATGTTTTAAATAATATATATATATCCATTTGTAGTAATTCAGTTGTGTGATAAACAACATAGAAAATGCTATTGTCCTTTATGGAAAAAATACAATACAGAATCTTTGATGTGAAATTTGACAAGAAGAATCATTTATCCTGGGACAGATTTTTGACCTCTCCACGGTGTTCTCAGTAGTAGCTGGGATAGGCTCCAGCAACTCTGCAACCCCCAAAAGGATTAAGCAGTTTTGGAAAATGAATGGATGGTTGGACGGAATGATTTTTTCTTCTTTTATGAAAAATAAATGTAAACTGATTTTTTTTGTATTTTACCAATGATTGACACACAAAAAACGAGATAATAGACATCAACCAGATTTCAAAGTTGACAGGAATAAAAGTCTGCGTTTCTTATGATTCCTTAACAGACTGACAAATGGAGATGGAAAGCTGTGGCAAGAGATGCTCTGATGTCTCAGAGCAGGTTCACCCTCTGAAATTCACCAACAAATCAAAAAGTTCTCTTTCAGCTTTTTGCCCAATCTGACCTTTTTTAAACTTGGCAGATGCATTATTAAAAGCATCAGAGGAAAGTTCTTTTCTTTACTTCTGCCTCCCTCCATTTAAAAAAAGGAATCTTTTTAAGCAAGTCCCTCCAGTGTTCTCGTCAGGTTTTGCTGCCTTTGAAAGGCGGTGTTAAATCAGTCTTCTGTGTTCTGCAAACACAAAGGCTAGTATGAGAAAATTACTGTCTTGAATTTGACAAAAAAATTACAGCACAAGTGAGAAACATCAAATCCTTGCTTGGATGTCAGAGGTTTTATTTTTTTTTTAAAAGTCAGATTACTTCAAGCTCATCCATGAAAAAGAGGTTTCA
The DNA here is from genome assembly GCF_053564925.1 of Oryzias latipes. Lineage (NCBI taxonomy): Eukaryota > Metazoa > Chordata > Actinopteri > Beloniformes > Adrianichthyidae > Oryzias > Oryzias latipes. Next base: position 16,388,463 of record NC_136240.1, read on the forward strand.
AAGAGCATCAACTCACTGAAAGCCAGGCTTATGATTTGGTAGACAAAGACATTCTGCATCTTTGGAATCATCAGGGCATCAATTTCAGGGGAAAACAGTGAAATTATGTTTTATGGAAAACTTCATAGTAATATTTTGAAACAAAATGGTTTTCAGTAAAGTGTCACGCTTGTTTGTCATGGGGTTGTGCCTGAAACTTCTTCATCAGACAAAGCTCCAAGGCTAATCAAACACACGTGACAGACAGAAAACAACAAAGAGATCATAAAAAACATCACCTGGATGGCACCACTTCCAATTAAACGCCTAAGGCAAAACTAAAGAAACAAATTGCAAAAAAAAAATGATAATCAAAAAACAGCCTCAGACAAGATTAGAAGATGATTTTTTGACATTTATGGATTTCAGGCTTCAGGAAATTACCAAGGATTTTTGACAAAAGTGAATGTTTGGTCTACAGCTCTTCTCCAGTTTCTGACTTTAGTAAAAACAAAAGCTTCTAAATATTGCTTCCATAACAGAAATCTAGCTTTGTTAAAAATAATTCAATTTGCCCCCAGTCTTTAGAGTTCGGCTCGGCTTTTGTTGGTACATCTGCATCTTGAAATTAACATAAAATAAAATTAAGAAATAAAGAGATTAAACCCTTAATGTATTACTTTGTAGCAGGGAAAATCTTCTGATGAAATGATCTGGGTCTGGACACTGGTGTGCCAGAGGTGATTAAAGCTCTGTGTAGCTGAAAATTTAGTCCGTTCTGTCCAGCTGTGCTAGAAATTACCTCAGACTGAGAAGTGTTGTTTCCAATAAGCACAGAGGTTGTTTGCATGCGAGACAGAGATCCAATGTTCCCTGTTGCCTCTGCAGCACAGAGGAGCAGTCAGCTGCATCGCTGTAACAGACCAATGACCATCAGTGCTCCCAGTGCTCTTCAACCACATTTGAGCCTCTGCTCTCCTGTGATCAGCTTGTTTTGCAGCAACTAAATGGGAAATTTTAAATCATGCATAAACCTTAGGCTATGTCTGTTTAGGTCTTTTTTTTTAAACACAGAGATATTTCCTTCTCTGTGAAATAGTGAAACCCTTATAGTATAACATAAAGAAAGGACCATTTTTGTGCTTCAAAATACACATATTGACATAACCTTCTCTCTGTGTATTTCACAGAAATATTATAAATAAGAAAATAAGGAACAAAAACAGAAACGTGTGAAAAAAAGTTTTGAAACATGCTTCCTCTTCTTGGTTGTCTGTCAGTCATTGTTTAACATTTCAACAAAACTGAAAACTTTCTTCAGTATAAATGAGACACATTTCCGAGCATTGTTTCTTAGAAAATAAGAGAAATGCTTTCCTGCATAAAAATGTGTTTTTCAACGTAAATCATTTTAAAGAATACTTTTCTATATATACTCTGTACCAATCAATGTGTACGTCAGCTAATAATATATTATACTTTTTTTAAATCAAAAGTTAAAATATATTTTGCCAACATTTTGAGTTAATAAAAAACCATGTATAGGATCACAGGGGTTTTCTGTTGATTATTGCCGGGCTAAAAGTTTTTTTTAAAGAAAAACTAAATGTATTTTTAGGTGTTAGATTTTTACCGACACAGTCCCAAAATCTGCCTGGATGCAGCTAATTTTTGTAAAACCAGAAACAGTTGACATGTCATTTGCATTAACTCCACCAGGGGCGCCAAAGAGGTCTCCCGAACCCTGAGAGAATTCTTGAATTGGATCCCAGAACGATCTGGCTCAGAGGTGGGAGGGGAACACAGCGTCTAAGTTCTGGAGGAGGCCTGAGCCGGGAGGTGACTGCTGCCCGTTGTGTGTTTTTTTTTATTGACAGTCTCCCGTTTGTACAACACGCAAATCTGAGCCAAACGTTCATTGTGCGCAATTACGCACGGGAACGACAGATCCGCGGCGTTACTCAGCGAGGAAACCCGCGGACAAAGGACGGCGGGCTGTCTGGAGTGCAACAACTGACTTGAGAGAAGAGGACTGCTGTTGGGGGGGGGGGACCGGGGACGGGATTCCGGAGTCGGAAGTAATTTTTTCTACTCTTTCCTTTGAAGACATGTAAACGGATTTTCCGAAAGGAACTTGCGTGTTTCGGGAAGGAAAATAGAAACCAGAAAGACTTCGTGTGTGAAATTAGTCCCGAGACCAGCAGACCCTTGGAGTATGGGGTAAGTTGAAAAGCAGAAATATCCCTTAGGTGTCGGGGAAAAAACAGTTAACTTTAATGACTTCCGAGCATGTGAGTCTGTTGAAGCGCCGCGTGTTTCTATTTAGACGCACACATATGACTGCTATCAGTTCACACATGACGCTGCTCTGTGTTTATGTCCCTAAATCCATATTATTTGGGGTGGATCCTTTCTGCGTAATCCTGACCCACTTTCTACAAAAGTCTCATGTTCGTTGAAGCCTCGCTGTCAGGGACATTTTTAAAGTCCGTAACTTTATCATAGTGAACGCACGGATGCACAGGCGGCTTCTGGGTGAACTCTGATTGTGGCGAAAAGCTTAGACCAGCCTGACACATACATGCCATATGAAATGCAGATGCGTTTTGTTGCTGCATCCTATGTATGGTCACGCGCACTGGTGAGTGGAATATGAGGAAGTGAGATTGGTGTTCAGGAGACTCCGTTGGAGTGTTTTGTTGGTTCAAACACACCTGAATCCTCCTCACTCCACACTCTACCTCTTCAACTCAAGAGAGATTTTCTAGTGCTGCCTACATGACAGTTTCATCAGGCTCACACTCCAGATGGCAGCCAAGATGACAATAAAAAGCAATCAAAAGGCTTCTTTTGTTGAAAATGCATCTAATGTTTGAATCTCTGCAGTCTGCGGGTGATTGGAGTATTTAAAAAAAATCTTGATAATTTACTAATTGCTGGACTTAAGCTGCAGGGTCTGCTGAGAGGCAGTGTTAAGAAAAATGTTAGGGATGAAACAAAATGTTAAGAAACTCGAAAGTCTTTACAAGAAAAAAACCCCAGACTCATCTGGAGCTTCAACTGGATGTGAACTTTGTGTCTTCCCTTTGGAGCAGGGATGCCCTGGTCCTCCAGATGCCACACTTAACCAGGTCTCCCTGCTCTGCTTGCTGCTGATTAACTGACTGTGATTCCATATTCTGACTGACTAAACACACCTCTCCCAGGTAAGCAGCAGCGAGCAGTGCAGGGAGAGCTGAAAAGCAGGCAGATTTGGTAGATCAAGGTGTTTGGAAGCTTGAAGAAGCAGAACATACTTTTGCCACTTGGAAAACTTGAACATCAGGGAATTAAATAAACCCCACATTAGATAAAGAAGCAGCATTAATGTTAGGGATACTTCAACAGCATCTAACCAATTTAGTGTTGATGTTTTTTTTAATTCTTTATTTTTCAGCAAACAAAACAATACCAAAAAAAAAGAACTAAACAAACAAATTGTGTCAATGTTTTTTTTTATTTTCTAAACAGGCCAGATTCCTAAAATAAAAGACGCTTTTTTGAGCATGTTTGTGTGTTTTTTTTTTTTTTTTAGAAATGTATGTTTTTGCGATTCTTCTAAGGTTCTAACTTGAATCTCTTTTGTATCAGTGGGAAAAAATGACTTTTTACAAGGCTCTAAACATAAAAACACACAGATTTATCAAAAGTTCATGTTTTTAAGCTGTTATCATTTGATTTTGTAATCTTCAGAGTGGTAAAAGCTATGCAGTGAATATATGAGTCGGAGAAAAGCACCTGAACTCATAAGCACCAGAAAAAAGGAGAAAAAAAATCACCCCAATCATTTGCTTGGAGTCTGCACATTACTTTTCTCTGGAACATTTAGAGAGATGTAGACGTTAACAGTCATTATTTTATACTGGAGACGAATCTGTTGGTGATAAAACTGTGCCACAGTAACAGCACCTTTCTTAAGTTTATTTAATTTATACTTTCACTCTTATTTACTTCTTTTGAGTTGAGAAATACATCAAAGTACATCTGTGATTGTGTTGCTTCTCACTGCAGGGTTTTGCAGTTCTGAAACTCATCTGACCTTAATCCAAAAAATTTTTTTTAACCAACTTTGTATTCTAACTGTGGAAGCACAAAGTGAGAAAAAAAAACATTTTTGGATCAATATTGGGAAGCATTGCATCATCAGTAGTGACTAGACTGCATTACCTGATACACTCTGCATCTGCAACATCTAACTGGACCTTCTTTCTTCTGCCGTTCTGCTTCAGAGGAGTAATCTGCGGGCTGTAAAATGTACCCGATACACCGTGAGAGGTATGAACGCACCGTCACCTCTGTGTTGTGGCTCTGCATGACAGAGAAGGGCCATCCCACAAGCTCTGGTTTCCTAAGAGGTGATGCTGAGCTTCAGATCACTGCAACAGAATCTTCCCTCAGCAAAAACTGCCTGAATGCTTACAGCTTTGCCGTTCATGCATAATTTACTAGAAAGTGCAATGAATTTAGACATTTGGCCCCAAATAAATAAGTAAACAAATCTGACAAGTGTAAAAGTATCTTAATATTAATGAGTTTCTTGCTGAAAACTTTTAAATGAGGGCAGGGATTAATGGAAGAGTCAAGTTTGCCTTTTGGAATCGAGAAGTTGAGCATAAAAGTATTTGGTCACTATTTACTACTCTCAGAATCAGGTATTTGTGGGGATTGTTCAGCCCGTCTCTACATCATTCATTTGCCTTTTTATTAATCCATCATCATGTCAGACCCGATGTTAAACTTTGCCATCATACTTTGTGGAAACGGCATCAAACGGTGGATGTTAGAGGAATGCAGGCTCCGTGTTTGTCTTGATGTGAGCATGCCGCCACGGCTCCCGCTGTCATCGCCTTCTGTCCCTTTCATCATGTCATCCTTCTGTCACTTGTTCCCCTGCAGCTCGGCTGCTGCATAAACTGTTGCTCAGTGTCACTGCTTATAGGAGCTGCGTGCCCCCAGCATGCTTTGCATGCAAAAATAAAAAGTTTGAAATCGTGAGAGCTCTCCTGTGGATATTTTGTGTTTAACAGGGAAAGGAACTTTTGATTCCCTGCTGAAACCAAAGCAATGATCAGTCTATATGTTTGAATAGTAGGTTTATTTGAACAGCAACAAAATATAAACACCGAAGATTTTCAACAAAACAAGTTGTAAAAGTTATAAATTACAAAATGGAACTAAGCGGCAAAAGACTTGTTTGTATTAAGTGTCGATGTGTTTTTTGTACCGTATGGGTAATTTCTTTTCAGATTAACTGACATCTCAGGAGGTTTGTTTTCTCACTTCTCCTGGTAGTTCATTTTTGTGTCAGTTTTTTTTTTTTTCTGCTGACATTTGGGAACTTGAACTTTCACTTCCTCCACAGATTAAGGTCTGGAGACTGGTGTGGTCATTTTCTGCGTCTTTTTGAACTTTTGTTACCATGGCTGTGTTTAAGGTCCATATTATGCTCAAATATCCATCCTTGACTGTTTTTCAATATCCTGGCAGATGGAAGAATACTTCATTGTAAATGACCTTTCCCAGTTCTTGATTTAATTCCTTCTCCAAACACAGCGAGTTCAGATGGAGCTCAAGATGCTTTCTTTTAGTCTCATTCAACCTCACCACTTTCCCCCAGTCTACTCTCAATCAGTGTGTAAATTTGCAAACTTTACATGCACATGTGCTCTCTTAAGGGGAGGTGGGTGGTGGAGGGCCTTGGAGGTGCCTTGAGATCATTGACAGGATCCTTTCATGGACTGCTGGGAGGATTTCTTATCTCTTTTTCACTGAAGCTGAAACTCTACAAGGCCAAAAAGACCACATTGCTGACATTGTTAAGCAGCTTTTGGTCTCGACCACGATGGAGTCTTTGAATTCTGATAGATTACTTATATCATAACAGGTGAATTTGATACAAGCAAAGAGCGTAGATGAAGATATTGCTTCTTATTTTAGATCATGATCTGTGTAGGAGACACATTGGTAATCTCTATAAATTTTCTTTAAAATTATTTTTTCTGGATTTCTTTTTTTTGAAGTTATAGACTGATCATTCCCTAGCCAGTGGGCAAACATAAAAAAATCCAAAAAATGCTTTTCTCCCTCTGTAAGAGAGCATTTCCCGCTGATGTTCTGAGTCTAGAATAATCAGCTTTGGCAGACTCTTTTATGCTTTAGTGCCACTTTTTGTACCATTGAAAGCTCTGATTGTAACTCAGGTTTCATATAAACCACCTCGTGACATGCTCACCTTTCAATTCATTTGCAGATAGATGCACTCAACGTGCATTTATCTGCTCGCTGAACTCAGCATGGAAATATTCTTGATTTAGAGTTATTAATCTGAATTTATTAACCAATTTACTTGATTTGAAAATCCATTAATTATTCACCGTAATTCATTTCTCTCACAAGAGCAAAGCCTCTGCTTGGACTCCACCTGTTTAAAAATCATGCTGTGTTTATTCTACGGTAATGTCCGGGTTTCTGCAAACCTTTTTTTTCCCCACTGCTTGCTTGCGTTTGTTTTTCTCAACTGATCATTTTATTTAAGGTCCGTCTGTTGTCTGTGTAGCATATCAGTGTAGCTCACAGGATACTATTTTTTTTATTTTCAGATTCTGTAATAAGATTAATTTACAGTGTTTTGGCTGAAGCCTGGACCCCTGAAAATGGGTTTATCTTTTCTGTGTAAGGGTCACATAAAGTGCATTATATGTACAGCTCACTGCACTGCACAAACCAATGACTCACAACCCGCTGATACAAAGAGAGCAGATTTACTGCATATTTACTGCAGAGTTTGCCTCAAAAGAACATTGAAAAAACTGTGCAGCAGTAAAAGAGGATATCGTTTTCAAAAGCAGTTTAAATAAAGCTTTTTTCTAAAAGTTTCAAGCCTGTTTTCTTACTTTAGGGATGTATAACTACTGCAGTTTAGCAACTTTTTTTAGAACAGGACTCAGCATGTTTTGCACTTTTACATAATTAGCTATTTACACCAGAAATTGAGACAATTCTAGAGTTTTTGTAGTCCGCAGTTGATCTGAAACTCGCTTTTAAATAAATGTAACCACTTTATGCGCATCACTGTGCTTTCTAGAAACTGTCAAGTGTGTGTCCTGCTGGTCAAGGAGAAACCAGCTTCTCTGCTCCTTAATTGCTGTTTAGGAATGATTTGCAGTAGCAGGAATAAGGAGTCATCCTTTTATGTGCGGGTTTGCTTTCCTTTACTTCAATTTGTGGTTATGGAAGCATGAATAGAGATTTGCTCTTTCTCTTTTTCTGCCTCTCTGACCTTCATACTGAATGCAGACAACACATTGCCTTTGTGTCAACTTCACAATTCATGACAGCAGCAAGTTATCTTCCCAACTCCTGCAAGTGGAGCTGACCTTCACATTAGTGCAGCAGCGCTCTGGTGCAGGATAATGAGAGCTCGTGGTTTTTTTAGTTCTTGTTCTTATCAAAGAAAACCTGCAGTCCTTCAGAGCCTTCCCCGCTTTCCACACCAGAGAAGGAAATGCGTCTCGCTGCGTGTTGCGGATTGTGACTTGTTGAGTAGCTACAGTGTGACTTGGCGTTTCCCCCTTGCTGGGCTATTTTTGTTCAGAGTTGTAGCGGGTCATGTTGCCCAACAGAGCTGGAGCATGGATACGAACTCTCAGTGGTCAGAGGAAGTAAACCCTGAAGGAGAAGTTCTTTAAGAAGAAAAAAGAAAACGTGACAGCAGGAAAAGAAAGGCAAAAGCTTCTCTGGGATGCCTGAGGCCCTCAGAGGATGTAATGCTACATTCAGTCGGTGAAACATTAGACCCAGCCTCGCAGGTTCAGTTTTACATGAGATGAACTTTTCCAGATGGAAGCAGAAAGTAGGACTCGTCTTTGTTTTATGTGGGTCAACGCAAACTGATTACCTGTGATTAATAAAGAGAGAGAAAACAAGAACTCACAGCTTTTTTTCTCGCCCCTAAACCAGTAAATGGACGTCTTAGTGAGTGTGGATAAAATAAAAAAAGAGTCATATGCTTTCACTGAAAAGTGAAAAGACCGGCAGGAAAGTAAAATGAGTTCCTGGGCAGAAATTAGTGTTATTGTGCAATTTTGCAAAGTGTACAGTTAAAAAAGAAAGGTCACATCATTAAAAGGCACTTTTGTGGAAGGTAATAGAAATTCTCCAAAATGTTAATTAAAACCAGACCCTCAAAAAGAGCCACTTTGTACATAGCCTTTACATCTGTGCCCATAGTAACTGGTTTATGGGTGGGATCAGAGCTTCTATGCTTTAGTGCTTTTTTCATGGGGTTTGTATGATTTAAAACCGTTTGGTAACCGTGACGCCCATTTCTGCCATACAAAACACAAAGTGGCATGAAATTGAAGATCTAAAAGACACATTAGGAGACTCAAAGAAGTTTTGTTTTTGAGTAATCAGTTTTTAAACTTTTAAAGTTCCACTCCGATCATCTTATGATCTATTTTCAAAGCGTTCTCAGTGGTCTTTTAATTATGAATATGCAGTTTTTTGGCAAAATAAAAAAACCTGTTGTCTTCTAGTACATAGTTTCTACAGAACGGCATGAATTCATTAGAAATTCACCTCGGACTTGTGGGTGGACTGGTTGGCACAGAAGTAAGCCTCCACTGGTATCCCATCATCTCTTTGTTTACACTCTCTCCCTCTAGTTTACAGCCCCTCACAAGCCCAACCTAACACTACCACTGCTATCCAGCAGTACAGTTTACAACCGTATGCCAGCTCGGATGAGCACGCACATGGATTGATTGATTTGATTCATTCATTCATTCATCCTCTAAGCTGTTTTGTACCTTTCGGGGTCACAGGGCAGCTGGTACCTAGCCTATGCGGGCGAAGGCTGGGGACACCCTGGACAGGTCACCAGTCTGTCATAGGTGATTGATTGATTTTCTGCAAGTGGATGCATCGGAACAGAGCAGAGCAGGGAACTTGTTGCCCACTCTTTGTAGTTTACTTTTTTTCGTGTGATCCTCATTCACGATTTGAATAAAGAAATACTCAAAAGTGGAATTTTAAGCTTAGTTTTCTTAATATATGTCCTACATTATGAGAAAAATGCTATAAGAACATGTTATAAACATGCAGCTGTGCCTTCTGAAAAGACACAAGATATTTTCCCTTTTGTCTCCCGTTCCTCCTAAAAATTCAGCTGTCTTTCTGCTGAGCCTAAACTTTTGAGTATAATCTGTAAAAGTTGGCTCTCCCTCACAGCTTTCCAGATCACACGCAGCTCAGAGGCCTCCGTCCTTAAAGTTTGAGGTGTACTTTCCTAATAAGCGACTGGTTGTTTTTGACCACAGGCAAGACAGGAAGGCTTCGCTTGTGTTTTCTGATCAAAGGTTCAGGCTGGTGGTTGGGTATCAAGATTAACACGACAGATGAAGAGCAGTCAGAGAGGATTAAAAAAGTAAAGGACTGGGGCAACTCGGCACAGCTACAGTGTGTGTCTGTGTGCCAGTGTGTAGCGGCAGCAAGACATTAAACCACATTTTTGAAAATTCTACACCAGCGCTGTCATTTCTGACTTCAACTCAGTATTTTTGTGTGTTTTTAGAACATGGAAGCACGCTTGGAAAGATAAATAATTAAAAAGTTCAGAAAAGTTGTACTTTTCCCCTGGTGATGGAACAAGGTTGTCTGTAGTGTTGGATTTAAAAAAGAATGAATCAATTCAAATTGATACTCAAGTGGAAAATATAAAAAAGGATCAATCAAACCCATAAATCTATTTGTCTGTTTGTGTTTAATTTAGGAATCAACAATTTTATCAATTAAAATTTCCAGTCATTTTTTAATCACCATTCATGTGAAAACAGATTTTCCTAAAATAGTTGTGTGAAGAGAAATTTGTAAAATAGATGAATACTAAATCCAATCACATGGTATCAGAAATCAAAATGAAATTGGAACTTAAACTTGGCACCAAAACCCAACCCAACAAGTTTGATCTAAGTTGTGAAACATCTTATGACCTGTTGAATAAGGTCAAGAAACATACATGTGTATAAGATCATTTTATGATGCCAAGAAAAGCAGGATTCCTAAGAAAATAGGTGAGCTCCTCTGTAAATCTTTAATTAGAAAATTCAACATAATAGGTCAACAGAACATTAGAAAATTGCATAAGCCAATCTGTAACTATGGATCTATATGCCCTACAAAAGCATATTGCGGGCATAAAAGAATTTACACAATGATGTTTTGCATTGTGAACCAATGTATTCATCATCAAAAATTCTTTCAAGTGCAGAAAGTAAAAAAAAGGTTTCTGGTTCTAAAACAATATTTGAGGTTCTAAAACAATATTTGCACACCTGCAAAGGCATTTTATGTCTTCAGAAGTGTAAAAACAGTACATTCACACACGAGAGCTTTATCTACAAGTGTACAAACAGACCTGCAGACAAACTCAAATTACAACCTCAGACTTTTGACATGAACATTTTTTCTGGATTGATCGACAAATCAGCACCTTTCTCCTGTCACCAGCAAATTGGCGTTCCTCCTCTGACTAGAATTTCTGACGGCAAAATGTTACACTGTTTACTGCAAACAGAGTTTTCCAGGATTTCTGGTAGTTAACTTTACTACTAAATCCTAAATCCCATTTCTGTCTGGCATAATATCATGTAAGAAATGCTCAGTTAAACTGACCTGTAAGAAAGGGCTGTGAAATGCAGTTAAATTATGGTGATGCCAGATGATACGGTTCCCATTTGTGTTTGAACATTTTCTGCCTAATTAAGCAGCTATGTTTGCAAAATGATCAAATGTCCCCATCTGAGTCTAAGTTATTCCTCAGAAACACCTGAATGTTTTTGGTTATTAATACTAATTTCCTACCTGTATGCAGACAAACACAGAGAAATGTGCAGTTTTGGAGAAATTCCTGCTCTAAAATCAGCTCTTTGTGCCACTAAATTACCAAATGTCCACATTAAATAATGATATACTCATTTCCATGCAGCTTTATTAATCGTGTCGTTATTTTGTTTGGTTATAATTCCTGACCACACAATGGGCTGGGGTTAAAATCAATATTTTTGAATTGGAGTTGTTGCAGGTTTTTTTAAAGGCTGCTCAGTAAGATGATCTGAAACAGGGATGGAAGAAATCAAGATCAATAGGAAAAGAGCAAACGCACACATTTCTGGATGCTTTAGAAAACTGTGAGAAATTTGAGATATAAAGTGCCCTAGCCACTTATGTTTTTAACCCCATTTTTTAAAACGTTGCATTTGGTACTACATGCAGTTAATGGGACATGTTGAATAGATTTATTAATATGTTTACTGTTTGTAAACATAATAAGGCATTGATTCAAAAACGCAATGAGATAAATTTGCTGGCATAATGAAATGAATTGCATAATTAACTTTTAGAATAAAAAAATCTATAATCATCAGTCAAATGTTGAACATTTTGCAACGAGATTTGCTAGTGATTGACAGCATAGTGATTCTCCTGTGACAGGAAAAAAGTGCTAATTGATCGTTTCAGACAAAATATTCAATGTTGAAAGTCCTTGGTTGTTACTTGATTTTGTGTCTGTAGATCTATGTGTACTTATGGAAAAGTATTTAAGCTGTTTTAAGGACCTAAATAATTTTTCTGTAGGCTGAAAACGGTTTATTACGTGCGCAAAAAGTTTCTGCAGCTGTAAATCTTTTTTTTTGGCATATTCTCAAACATTTTTTTTTCACAGATACATTTTTATTGTAAATGCAGGTAATATCCTGCAATTGCATCATTTCATTGTGCAGCTGCAAAACTTTATTACATGTGTGGTTATCATATTAAAACCAAAAATACTTTTAAAAAGTAGTCCACATGGAACAAGTCGATAAGTTTGATTAGCAGTACACACAGTTCAGCTTACAGTTCTGCAAAATCCAGCAATAAAAAGTCGTGACTTGATGTGAATTGAACAAAAAGGTGATGCTGTTTCTGAGCAACAGGGAAACAGTGTATCATTACCATAGTAACCCATGCGTTCACACTCACACAAACACATTCCTGTTCACCTTTATACAGGTTCTGGGGCACGACAACTTCAGTCTGAAAGAAAATGAATGAATCTAATTTTTATCGCTTTCCTCCTTATTGATTTTAGAACTTCTCCTTTGCCTCTTCTCTGTTTATATAAATGCCTTTATTCTCTTTTTTGTGTTGTAGCTTTTGTTCTTTTTGTGAAGAATAACAAATACTGAGAACACCAGAAGTGTGATTTCATTTCACAATGGCCCTTTTTTCGTTGCTCAAATCCAATATTGAAGTTTACAAAGAAATCCTGGTTTAGCATTAAAGTGAAACAGAGATTTATAAAACAACCAAATAAATGCAAGTTCTGAAAAAGTGACAAACTGATACTGCAGACCAGTTTTCTAAACTCTTATGAAAAAGATCCCATTGCTTCTGCAAAAAGATGAGCAAGATCATGTACTTTTCATATACTTTAGCTCTTATGAGATAAGGTCAGCAATTCTGCAGCCCTTTCTGAAGGTTGTTGTATTGGTAGTTGTTTTAATGCTTTAAAGAGAAGCTCTCTTCTTGCTTGAGGGGCCTTTGATTGACCAAAGGTGCCCATCTCATCCTACAGTTGCTGTGCCCACAGAAAAACAGAGCCAAGCACTGAGTTTGTCTGCAGTCAGCTGACATAAAAAAGAGGCTGCAGGCACAATGGTGCTTCATAAACTGTGCTTTGATTTGTGAGATGCTCATGTGGAGTTTCTGCAATCACAGCTCGCTTGTTTTTTGGGCATTGTTTCAAAAGTGTGGTGAGAAAGTTTAATGGCTTTCTGATTAGATTCAGCTCTCATGTCCATGGTGTCCCCAAAGCATGTCACTTTTTAAAGCTAAATTGTTTTTATTAGACTTGTCTTTTGTAAAATGTATGAAATCTAAAATGTGTCAATAATTACTTCAGTCTAAAGACCCACTCCAATGTTCTTGTGGCATTTTTCTCATGATGAAGGACATGTATAAAGACAATTAAGCTTCAAATTATATTTTTTCTTTTTTCTTTATTAAAATCGTTGTGAATCAGCAGCAGAAGAAAGCTGTATGGCTGAATAGCTCCAATATTGTTCGCCATTTTTGCTGCAGCACTAATGTTAGGTTGGGGGGGGGATGAAGGGCTGTATAAGGGAGTGTAGACAGAAGGATGTCGGGAAGCAGGGGCAGGTCTACCCCTCTGGGAACGCTTTTAAAATGGATCAAAAGATGATGAGAATAGGATTTTAAAGCAATAGTAACTGCTCAGCGTAATGTTGGTTCTGATCCTTTAACAAAACAGCAGAATCACTGGATATTTTGCCTTTACTGCTAAATACTGTTATGTTTCCCATTTTTACTCCAAAATCAGGATATTCTGTAGCTATCCTGTCTTCCCTGAGTTCTACAAGTCTTTCTATGGTTGAGTTTTTTTTCATTTAAATTATTAAATTTTTTTTGGTTTTGCTGAAGGAGAAACATAAGGAGAAGTGCTGTTTGTGTTGTTTAAACATATAGAGAGTATTGCATGTCTAAAAACCAAAAGAGTATCATTTGCTTTTATTAAGTAAAAAATTGGTGTAAATACAGAGAAAAATTAGGCAAATGTTTACTTTTATAAGAAGTGTCAGTCTAGTGTTAAGCTTATACCACTGTGGCTTTGTAAAACTCACTCTTTTACAACTCTGGTGTCAATTTTAGTCTGTGTAAAGTTGAATTTTTTTTTTTTTTTTTATCCAGTGGAGGCTCTGAAGTGATCCTGGGATGTTAGTTTTCATATGACACTGAGCCCACATGCCTGTAAAGTGTATGTAAGGGAAGAGCATCAAAGCTTCCTTTCCCAGTTAGGTTTTTCTTGTTGGAAGCATATGGAGCAATGTCCCAAATGCTATCTATCAGTTTGTAGTCTTAGCTGAACACAGTAGCCCAATCATTTTGTTACATGTTTTTTCTTCTGCAAAAAAGAATAATTTCATCTGTGTGAAGCAGAGAAAATGTTTGCATGCCCAGCAGGACGCTCACAGGCTGCACAGGGAAAGGCGTTTCATCAGATCGCTCATTCTGTGAGTCAGGCCGTGTCCTTGAGCTTCATCTGAATGCTTCTCGGAAATCAATTAATCATGATGAGGGAATGTAGCTGATGATGTCTGGACTGAGGTCTCTCATGTGGTGTTTTCAGTTCCTCGTTGAGCAGAATTTGTGGATCAAGGTAAAAACAAAAGTTTTGGGGAAAACTTTCAAAGTTAAGAATGTGTCATTATAAAAGCAGAAACTGACCCATCAGACAAAAGAGACTGCTGCAAACTGCTGCAGTGGATGAACTCAAAGTTGTGCAGAAGTGAAGGAGAAACTCCACTGAGTGATTTTTCATAGTGATGGTGTCAGTTCAGGTTTGAAACACACTCGAGAACCTGGCTTTGTTCCCCTTCGGCTCCGATCCCTTTTTATTCAGTGTCTCCAGGGCTTTTCTTGTTTATTTATTTCTTTGGACCATTCAACTCTTTTTCTTTTTTCTTATTTTTTTTTAAAGGAGGGGGAAATTTGTTGCTTTCCTTAAATGAAATGTGAAGCACAACGACTAACTATTCCAAACAAAACCACCTAGTGGTTGTGTTATCATTATTATGAAAATGGAATAAAAAAAAAAACTGTCAAAAGTGAAGATCAGTCAGAATGGAGCATCTGGGATGATGGGGCTTCTGGATCAGTAAGCTGTAGATCCAGCTAAAACAGGAGTTTAATTGTAATGAATGCAAATGCTTAAGGGCTTGAGGTCAAATGCATTGTAGTGTTTAATGTGGAAAACTAGGAGCATTCACACAGAAATCCTGCCGTGTGTGCATTAGTTGTTGCTTTAATCTCAATCAAAACCTTACTTCAGTCCTATTTTGGCAACAAGTTTTTGGATTGTTTCCAGACATCCATTAACTGCTCTTGTGGTTTATTTTGATTTTTAGTTCTTCTCTGCAACACTTTAATAAAAATGTAAAAAAAAGTCTGTTTCACTAGTGTATATAACAGAAGTGCTGGTCCACAACAAAGAACCACGAACGTGTTTTGCTTCTCTTCACTGAGGTGTAACAGCCACGTTATTTGCAAACTCGCTAACAGAAGGAAAATTATGCAGTGTGTTTTATTTCAAGTTAAAATAAAACAAGCATTCAACCTTCCGAGGTTTTGTGTCCAAAACCACCACCATAAAAATCATTAACGGTTTTAAAGTCTTGAGCTTTACCAAAAGAAGATCAAACAAAGCACTCTCATGGGGAATTTGAACTCTGTTTTTGATTAAAGAAAACACCATATTTTTAAGTAATATATATTTTGGCTCTTCCCAAGCGTGTTAGCCCCATGTTGTTTTAAAAAAATAAATGTAACTTCTAAAAATAATGAAGCAAAAACATTGCCAGAGGCTCCTATTTTGCGAGCAGTCTGATATTGTGCTCAGTTTATCTTTTTGACCCTTTTAATTACTGAAGTGTAATGTGAATAAAATCTGCTCTTCTGTAAAGTGTGTGTGGGGGGGGGGGGGGGGGGTTGCAGCTGAACATGCGTGACCTGGAACAGGAATAACAATAAATGATCCACATTACTCTTTTCTGCAATGAAGCTTTTGGCCTCTCACTGTGCTGCACAATCACTAATGTATTCCACTGTGCTGCCCTTGGATAACACTCACCAGGAGACAACATTGTGAATGTTAATCCATGTGTGGTCATAACTTTATGTATACACCAAATGATCTTGGGGTCAAAATGACCCATCTGCACTATACCTGTAAAAGGAAGCAATCTACACTCACTGGCCACTTTCTTACCGTGTTGGATCCCCATTGTTTTCAGAACTGCCTTAATCGTTGGTGGCATAGATTCAACAAGGTACTGGAAACATTCCTTAGAGAGTTCGGCTGCACATGCATGATGCCAATCTCCCGTTCCACTTCATCCCAAAGGTGATCAATGGGTTGAGATCTGGTGACTGTGGAGGTCAGGAGGTCATTTGAGTTCACAGAACTCATTGGCGTGTTCAAGAAACCAGTCAAAGGTGATTCCAGATTTATGACACGGAGAGTCATCCTGCTGTAAATAGCCATCAACAATACTTAGGTAGGCTATGGCGTTGTAAGCATGTTCAGTTGGTACTACGTGTGCTAGGAAAAAATACCCCCACACATTATACCACCACCAGCCGGAACTTCTGAAACAAGGCACGATGGATCCACGATCCATCCACTCATTAGAACAGGCAAAGTTTTTCTAATCTACTGTTGTCTAATTTTGGTATGACACCTCTGAAATGTGTCTTTTGGAACTGGTTTTCTTGGAGGCTAAATATAATTTTACGTATATATATATATATATATATATATATATATATATATATATATATATATATATATATATATATATATATATATATATATATATATATATATATATATATATATATATATATATATATGTATATATATATATACGCCCGATATTAGCAGTCTCATTTGAGTTGATGCCATCAAAAACACAATGATTTCTTTCCTTTTGCCCTTGTCATAAATGATGATGAGAACTATAATCTATTGGCGTTCACTGAGAAATAGTATTCTGTTCTTAATTCAACAAAGCTTTTCTTCGTCTGAAGGGGATGCTTTACTAATCGGGTATAGTCTCTGCAGCAGCTTTATAGCCTCAGATTGCAGCGCTCCACTCATGGAAAAGTTGTAGTATCTGAGTTTGAGTCGGTGGTTAGTTATGAGGGAGGCTGCACCGCCACAAGAAAGTTTCATAACAGCTTTTTGTTTCTGTGTGATTGGTGTATAACTTAGCTTGACAGTGATTTTTTAGCTGTTATTACTCCATGTTTATGATGGCCTGTCTGAGTCTCCAGTTGCTTTGGAGGCAAAATTAACCCCAAAATTAGCCCCAAACTAATGGGGCTAATCTCCACTTTTAACAGCTTTTGGATTTTTACAAGACTCTCACAGCAAATAATTTGTTCAGATTTAGCATAATACCTTTGGCACAAAAAGATAAAAAAACAAAAGAAATTTATCTCCAGTTTTAAGCGACGTGTGGATTATAGCAAAAAAAAAAACACATCTATTTGGCCTTTTTTCTTTTATTTAGTCTGAAGAAAGAAAACATGGGTTATAGCTCCACCTGTTCCTCAGTATGTCACACATGAACAGCTGTCTCCTTCTGTTCAGGTCATCCTTTGCCTCTCACAGAGTCTACTTTAATTAAAAAGTAGTCATCGACTCTTACTAATTGGATGAAGTACATGCATTGCATATGTAGACTGTGCTCATCTCTCCTGAAGTGCTTTATTTTGGACCTGGCGTCTGTGACAAACTGCTGTGCAGTGTTTGCACTCACCTCTGGAGGGCTTTAATCCCGTTTTAATCTGCTCATTTCACCAAATGTTAAAATGATGCTTCCTGACTGGGCTGATTAGCTTGATGGGCTTTTCACAGCAGCGTTGAGACAGACCAAATTAATAACCAAGCTTTAATATCTGTCGGATCTGCTGTGAGGGCTGAGAGCTGATGAGCAGTCAGTCATCTTTTCTCATTAAGATGAGGAAGTGATAGACGGGGTTTCTTGACAGGAGCTGTTTTACTTTGATGCTTTTTCTTTATTTATTTTGGCTTATTGCTTTAATGTTCTGGTTATTTGTTTTGCTGGATAATTAGCCTTATCGAATTTAATAACGTTTAATAGTTGTGCGTGTTGTGGTTTCTAACTATTTAAATGTTTTTGCCAGAATGCATAAAAAAATTGCGAATTTATTTACGTTTCTCAAAAGGTTTCCTCTCTTGGATACCAGATGTTGACTCAAATGTCACTGCAGTTAAAAAAATATATTTAAACGTCTTTTTGTAAATTTTCACTGTTTTTTGAGACTGTTTAAAAAAACTGGATGTTTCTGTGCCAGTTATTCAGGTTTTCTAGTTAAGAAAAGCTGGCTTCAGGTTATTTTTATCACTTAGTGTCCTTTGTAATTTCTTGTCAATATCTCAAGGCTTTTAAGGCTGTGCGAACATCCACGAGAAAGTGATAAATGCTCTACATTTTGTGGCTTTATTTGACTGAAATGAACAGAATATAACCTCAAGAGGAAAACAAGTTTAGAAGGACAGCACCACAAATTGGACCTTGTTTTTGTCCAGATGAATGGTTTGAAGTAGAGCACAAATCAGACATTTTTAAACTCTACACCTGATGGAATTTCTGTATTATTGAGACAGAAATCCTTTATCTCTGTCTGAAGCAAGAAGTAGCACTTTGAGTGACAGTATTGAGACCCATTAAGAAACATAGTTGGCTTAGTTATAAACTTTCTTCCATTTTCACTTTTGTAAAATAAATGTTAATAGAAAAGTCTAAAAGTTGCTAGTTGGTGCACTAATGAGGTTGCTCATCTGCTTGATTGTGTATTGATCCAGTGAGAGAGAAGACAGTGGGTTGCTGCAGTGATGCTTTCAATGCAGCCTTGCAGCCTGGGTGTTTGAAAGCAAGACATGTGTGTCTATTTCATGAAAACACTTGGACGGTCAAACCATTTCCCCTTATAATCAGCAGCAGAACATATTTTTCTTTTAGCAATTTGAATCAATTCCCACAAACAATATTTTATTTGTTTTATTGTTTTTCCTTTTGTTTTTGTTTTGTTTTGTTGTAGTTTTAACTCAATAAGGAAGTAAAATGCTCTGTCCTATTGACTTGTTAAACAGAATATGTGATGTGTCTAAGTGTCAGTCAGTTAGGAACAAAAGTTTACCCAACCAGGCACCTTATTCAAGACTCAGACAAGGATACTATCAATAACTTAAAGATTTTTAAATGATGCAATGACAAAATCAATCAATCACTTCATTTATATAGCACTTTTCATCAACATGCTGTCTTTCACAAGGGGCTTAACAAAAGACATAAACCTTAGTTAGAAACAATAAAAAAGTCACAATCACTGGCTAAAATTTGAGGAGACACTGCATAGGTTAAAAAATGTAAAAATGATAAACCATAGAAGCCATAAAAGACTTAAAAGGCCAATAAAAAATATGAGTTTGAATAAATGAGTTATGCAAAATTTAAATTGAAAAGATGTCTTTAATTTACATTTAAAAATCTCCACAGTAGCAGAAACTCTCAGATCCTCGAGTAAGTTAAAAGGTTAATTGGGAGGAGGATTAGTTACATTTTTAATATTTATAGAGCAAACTACAATCTAAAGAGTCAGAATATTGTTTGTCCGCCTATGTGGACAGTCAAATGAACGTGAATAGGAAGTTTTAAACATTTTTCTGGAGCTCACAGATGCCAAACAACAAAATCGTCCCTCTGACTAACTTCTTTTGTCTATTGTCAATTGTAGCTTCAGCAGTCTGTGAGGAAACAATAACTACTATTGTTTGTATGCAAATGATCAGTAATACCACCAACTTGGAACAATCCTTCATATAGCCACTGTTGACCTACATAAATCGTCGCTTTTTTTGCTTAGACAAAGACCAGCGCTTCCTCTCGGCACACGTTATCCTCATTAGCGTTTGTACATAAGAGGAAACGCCTCATTGCATATATTAACATTGTGCAGACTCTATTAGCTGTGTAATGTTGCATGAACTCAACCAAACAGCCAGCACGTGCAGTTTGTCTCCAATCAGAGTAGGATGGTTAATTGGAGAGCATGTGTTGTGCAAACCTTTAACTTTGCACCAGAAATGAATGTACAGCTTTAAAGCTTCATCTTTTTGGCTTAGTTGGATGTTTTTTCTTGAATTATTTGTATCACCCCTTGAGACAACCTTGGAGGGAATTGTCTGTTTTTCAAAAAATTGAACTGATATTTTTGTTAACAGAAGGAAAAATATAGTTTTTCATAAATAAATACAGTTTTACCAAAGGAATAAATGAAAAGAGTTGACAAGTCAAGTAAAAAACATTGTTGTTTTTTAATATAAAATATGATGAAGCTTTTATGTGTGATGCATAAGCTTTTCTAATAAACAAGTTCATAAAGATTGCAGAGTATTTTGAAGAAATCTCTGTAAGCAAAACTAGGCAAAAATTTTTTTTTTAGATCTATGTTTAAGTAAAGCATCTAAAATATTAGAGTTGTAGACATTAAAAGAACTAAATTATGTGTAAATATTCACATTTAATCTTTTCTACATTTGCACGGACCCACTGATACCTGTGGTGTCACTTCATTTTTTTAAAGCTGCCCTTCGAGGGTAAAAGTTGCCAGTTTTATTTTCTGCTTGAACATAGTTATTGAAGCTGACGTGTCTTAAACTTTTGCAGATATTTATTATGCAAATGCTTATTAAAATATAATAAGGAAACTGCCAGCGTGCTTACACATTAAACCAATGATCAAACTGAACAGTTGCAGTCGTAGACGATAACCCCTTCAGTTTCAACATTGGTTCCTTTGTGTCATAACTGCAGTGTTGTTTTTTTAGATGTCACATGGAGTCTGCCGCAGCTTCACAATGATTCATTTGCTTCTCTTGCTTTTTGCTTTGAAGGGAACAGCCCATCTTCAGCGCCAGAGCTCACGTCTTTCAGATCGACCCGGCCACCAAACGCAACTGGCTGCCGGCTAGCAAACATGCGGTCACCGTGTCCTTCTTCTACGATGCAAACCGCAGCGTCTACCGCATCATCAGCGTGGGCGGGACTAAGGTGGATGCCTCAACAAATCACACATCCACTGTCATGATGGACTTTTGCTTTGTCTGATGAGTAAAACTCATTGCACTTCTGTTGCAAATAATGATATTTTTGAACCTTTTATTAAGTCAACCTTATTTGATTTTGATTTTTTGATTTTATTGATTTATTTCAAGCGTTGTAGTCAAAGCAATAAAGAATTTACACATATTTATCAAACTCATTACAGAAATGATAAAATGCATAGATTTAAAAGACAGAAAACAAAACAAAAATGTCACTTCAATCACATTTGCTTAATTAAATACAGTGGTCATTAATAGAAGTTTAAGTAGAGTTTGATTTATGAAATATATCGGTTCATATGAAAGTGTGATGGGAGGAAATACATTTGTCAAAAGCACACAAAGTTCTCTGAATATGCACAGCAGGCTGACAGCAGCCAAAGTGATGTTTTGAGCACCTGGGAGTGAAAACTCTTGCAAGGACTTTGTAGTTTGAGAAACTTGGAAACAATTCAGTCACTTATGCCAGTTTGCTCCCCTGAGAGTTGATGCATTTGGAGGAGAAATGAAAAGAATCATTTGACATAAATAAAAGAAAATAAGCTTTTCTGGCTGTACAATGGTGAATTTCTTAAACAGCTTTACACTCAACCGGAAGTTTTGTCTCAAAAGCTTCATTTTTATTATTGTTGTAATAGATCCACATTTGAAACTTTAATTTTGCTTTGGTTTTAGTGTCGCTTTCCACTTGTTCCCCTGGAAAATCTCATTTATTGTGATGTGCTGCTCAGTAAATAGCAGGCCTCTTGTTGTTCAAAGAGCAGTCAACACTATTTGTTGGCTAAGACGGTTCATATGAAAATACCAATCATTGTTTATGAGTTTGACATTTAAAAGTGACAGAGATAATTCACAATATTGCTGCTACGCTCTGCTGATTTCCAGTTTTTCAACCGTAGGAATGATTGACTGTTGAAACCAGGCTTTTTACAGTGCAAGATTTACAACAGTAATGTTATTTTCAAGAGGCATAAAAATAAATTATATCGACCTTTACACAATGTCCTGAAAGTTACTTACATTTTTGTATCAAGAACGTTTTTTTTTAATGGAATGGAAACTTTTTCTCTCCCATTCCTGTATTGGTTTTTATTCGTTAAGGGAAAATGAGAAATCCTCTTTACTTTGTATTCATGTTCTTTATTATCTGTGGTGTCAGGCCGTCATCAACAGCACGATCACCCCCAACATGACTTTCACTAAAACCTCCCAGAAGTTTGGCCAGTGGGCCGACAGCCGGGCTAACACCGTCTACGGCCTGGGCTTCTCCACCGAGCAGCAGCTGCAGCAGGTGCACACGCACACACACACACACACGCACACACACACACACACACACACACACACACACACACACACACGCACGGGTAACACTCCAGCAAACTCTCCAGCATGCGATTAAAAAACATTTCTTTATTAGGTTGGTACAGTGCAAAACATAGATGTCTGCATACTTTGTTTGAAACTGAAACTAAGTTTGATGATTAATAATGAGTATATCCAGTACCGCTTTATCCAAAATAACTTTTGGTTGAAATGATGGACAAACGTCTTCATCCAGGGGCGGCTGTGGTGCAGCGGTAGGGCGGTTGACCTCTGATCGGAAGATTGCAGCTTTGATTCCTGTCTTGCCCGCCCATATGCCAAAGTGTCCTTGGGCAAGACACTGAACCTCACCTTGTCTCTGGTGGAAGGTTGGCGCCATCATCAGTGTGTGTGTGAATGGGTGAATGTGACTGTAAATCGCTTTGGGTCTTCGAGGAAGGTAGAAAATCTCTACAAATAAATCAAATAAATGCCATTTACCATTTACTGTCCAATCAGTGATGTCCCATAGTACCTACCTTTTCCAGTTTCTTATTGTGTTTCATTTTTTAACATTTCATTGTGATTTCTGGAAATTACTTTTGTTTTCCGAAACATGTCGTTTTTAATTGTGTAAAATAATTTTTGAATTGTGTTTTTGTTTCTGGCATTTTGTTTGGATTTCCAAAATGTTAATGTTATTTTGTTATTGTTTTGATTTTTTAATGGTCTTCGTGATCTTTGAAATGATTTGTTGAAGCCATTTGAACTTTAGGGCCACCGTAGGTAGGCCTACTTTGATATTTATTTATTTTTAAAAAGACACTTTTACAGGCATTTTAGATTAAGAAAACATTGTTTCAGAAATGACCAGAAGAATAATTTATCTTTGTTCAATCTGAGGTTATAAAAAAGAGTTTAAGACGTAACTCTTAAAGTGTTTGTGAAAAGGTTTTTTGCAATGAAACTGCATCATGTTTAAACAATTCATTAAAAAGGTGTTTTTTTGTGTGCCTTTTTCGTCTTTTCCTCTGCAGTTTGCAGAGCAGTTTAAGGAGATAAAGGAGGCAGCCCGGCTGGCCAGAGAGAAATCCCAGGAGAGGTTTGATCTGGCCAACCCTGCTCTCAGCATCGCAGCTCCTCAGGTGAAGTACTGTTGTACTTTCTAACTGAAGGAAAAGCAATTGCTCCCATTTTCTACGCAACTGATGCTCAAATTATTGTCGCTAATATTCAGTAAAGGTTACGTGAATATTCAACCAAAATGAGGAAAAATTATAAATATTTGTTGTATACTTTATAATGTAATTTTCTGTAAACTTTACTGCCAGAATTACCTGGCAGACATAAATATATGCTAAAAAAATGTGCATTTATAGTAGGCAATTTTCCAAAAATCTCTTGGAAAAGAAACAACAAAAAAAGTAATTGCAACACAATGAATCATATTTAAGTATTAAGAATTACGAAGTTAAGAGTTTCTATTACCTGATGGCACAACTCTTAATTTCATGTTTATGTGCCATCTGTGCTGAGATTTCCCTGAGGGATCCCCTCCATGTTCCTGACATTTGAAGCAAAGATTATATTTAGATTTCTTTTTCTTTCACATCTGGATAAGAACCAGCGACAGATTCAAGTTTGTAGTGACTTACTTCGACGCTATATATGCACAATATGGTCACCAACAGGATTTCATCATTCTATACTTAAATGTGATTATTTTAGACATACACACATATGCCCAGGGATTAGACGGATCCCCATCTGGGTGCTCCATTGCTCTTTCATTCCTTAACTCCATTAAAAGATTTCATGCATAAAAAATAGACAGAAAAAAGGAGCAGAACATATGTAAAGGGGCAGTAATGACTGGGAGTGAAAGTAAGAAGAATGGGGTATCAGGATGATGGAGAATAAAGAGAGGAGGGCAGGAAAGGGGGATGAATCATCTATAATTGACGGGGAATCTGGCAGCTGCTAAAGGGACAGTGGCCGCTTTTTTTCCTAGTAGTATGACAAATTTAAGGTGGAATTTTTTTTTATTTTTAAGGGAAAAAAATACAAAATGTAAAGCTGCTTTAAAAGTTTGCTGTAAAAGACCTGTTCTTTTTTTTTTTGGGGGGGGGGGGGGGGGGTAGCGGTACAGTCTGGCAGGAATTGCTCTCTATAATTTATGCATCAATCTGAGAGTTGCAAGGAGAGTGGACTGCCTCTTTTATTATCAGCAAACTGTGCCACCTTGCCTGGATGACCTCTAAGCCATTTATTGCCTCAGCTGGCTGTCAGACTGTATTTTCACCACATTCAGTGATTCTTTACATTCCATCATAGTTATTATTTATATGCTTTTTCCTGCAAACCAAGTGATGTGGCTTTCAGTCACGGAGCTTTGAATATTTTTAGATTTGTGACTGAACAATTGTAAGCTTGCCAGTGATGCTCATTGAAGTTATTCTAACGTCAGTTAGTGATCTTGTCTTTACTATATTTGGCTTTTTTTTAGCAGTCATGTAGTCATCCATACTCACTGATTTTCTGCCTCTTATGAGGATTCTTGTGGTTTATGCTAGATATTAATATTATCTAAATAATGTTATCTTGTGTTTTTTAAACAAATGCACGATTTGATAAATTAGCCTTATTAAGGAATGCTTGTTTGACTAAAACAGTCTGCACAAATGCACTGAAGCCCTAAATCCTTCTTCACCTTCTCCTGAGGGGTTGGATGTCAGAGTGCAAATATAAATATCATGCAGGCTGGGTAAGGACTCCCACAGTCAGACATTCAGCTCAGTACTAAGCAAACACACGAGTGAAGGAGCGGATTCTGGAGGAAGCAAGTGACTGCATTTACGCTTGGCTTTGAACTTTTTCCCATTTCATAAAAATTTCAGATATTGTGTTTTTATAGACCTGAATTATATAGAGTGTAGATTTATGACTGCACGACAAAAGGATTGTGTGACCTGGAACATGCTGATGGTGTTTATGTTTAGTCTTCCCCTCACATAACTTGTGTATAAAGTCCCACTCCAATCATCTTTTTATCTATTTTAAAAGCATTTTTAGTCGTCTTTTAATTATGTTTATGCCGTTTTCAGTCAAAAAGCCTGTGTTGTTTTCAAAGGACATAGTCTCTGCAAAGCAGCAGGAGTTCATTAGAAATTCACCTCCGAGTTGTTAGCGGGACTGTTGACGCAGAGTTAGCCTGTCCCCTTCCTATCATCCATCTGTTTACACTCTCTCAAGCTAACTTACAGTCCCTCACACCTAACATGACTGGTGCAACAAAAATGGCTACCAATATCAGTTATCCAGTCGTACAGTTTTAACCCAGAGGTCAGCTCAGATAAGGAAAATGAAAACGTATGTGGATCTATTTGTCTGCTAATGGATGGATCAGAATGGACCGAAGCAGGGAGCCTATTGCTTGCCGAGTAGCATCTACATCACTGCAGCGTTTTTCAAACTGCATTTTTTTGTCTGATCCTGATTCATAATGATTTGAATAAAGAAATACTCAGAAATGCCACTTTAAGTTCAATTTTATATATATAGATATAGATATATATATATATATATCTAGGATGAAACATCCAAGATGCATGATTACATCAAGCTCAAGGCTCCAACTGACAGTGTGCTCAGTGAATGTCTCAGGCAATGGAGAGTAGAGGATACAGTGCTGGAGGACAGATCCTCATGGGAGGACAAACCCCTGCATGGGATGTACCACCGGACCATAACTGAAGTGGCTGATATCAAGACGTCATACCAATGGCTAGAAAGGGCTGGCCTACAGGACAGCACTGAAGCACTCATTCTGGCAGCTCAGGAACAAGCCCTGAGCACCAGAGCGATAGAGGCTCTGATCTACCACACCAGACAAGACCCAAGGTGTAGGCTGTGCAAAGAAGCGCCTGAAACAATCCAGCACATAACTGCAGGATGTAAGATGCTGGCAGGGAAAGCATACATGGAGCGCCACAATCAAGTGGCTGGAATAATATACAGGAACATGTGTGCAGAATATGAACTGGAAACCCCTCAGTCAAAATGGGAAACACCTCCGAAGGTGGTAGAGAATGAGAGGGCAAAGATCCTGTGGGACTTCCAGATCCAGACTGATAGGATGGTAATGGTGAACCAACCAGACATTGTAGTGGTGGATAAAGAACAGAGGAAAGCCGTTGTGGTGGATGTGGCAGTGCCAAGCGATGGGAACATCAGGAAGAAGGAACATGAGGAACTGGAGAAATACCAGGGACTCAGAGAAGAACTGGAGAAAGCCTGGAAAGTGAAGGTGACAGTGGTGCCTGTGGTAATTGGAGCACTCGGGGCAGTAACCCCCAAGCTGGAGGAGTGGCTACAACAGATACCTGGAAAGACCTCAGACCTCTCAGTCCAGAAACGCGCAGTGCTAGGAACAGCTAGATACTGCGCAGGACCCTCAAGCTCCCAGGCATCTGGTAGAGGACCCGAGCTTGGAGGAGAAACCACCCGCAGAGGGTGAAGAGGGGCGTTTTTTTTTTTATATATATGTGCTCCATCATAAGAAAAAATGTCACAATCGGCGCGGTGGGGGGGCTGCTCTCCTGGTTGGGCTGGGGCGGCGCCCTCTTTCCCTCCGTGCCTCCCTGCTCTCTGGCTCTGGGGGCCTTGCGGCGGCCCTGCTGGCCCTGGCCTGGGTGGCGGGCTTGGTCGCCCGGGCGGCGGTTGTTCCCTGCCGGTTCCCGTGTGGCGTTGGGGGGATTCCGGCTGCCGCTGCTGGTGCGGTGGGGGTCTTGGGGTGGGGATGGCTGGGCACTCTCCCTCCTTCTTTTCACGTTCCACCATCCATTTTAGAAGAACATAAACACTCACCTGAGCACAGGTGTTAGCTCAACAGACTGAATGACTGAAATATTTCACACTAGTTGGTTTTAAGGCATAAGTATGCGTGTGAACACTATCTGTTTTGTGTACATGTCGACAGGTGGACATTTTTGCAACTAACAGGTGTGTTTATAACATTTGAGTGTGTGTGTGGACAGGCTCCGCCCCTTTTTTTTGTTTTTTTTTTCATTTGAACCTTACCATAATGATTAACAACCAGTAAACTTGCTGCTTTATGCTGCTTCATGGTCTTATCCCCCTTCCCCTCCTATTATCACCCCCTACCCCCCCTCTCTCTAACGTCCCTCTCTCTTCTTCCCCTCTTTCCTTTTCCGTCCGGTCCAACACCAAAGATTTTCAGACATGTTTGAAATTAATAAAGTTTGGCCTCAATTACAAAAGGGGTTTTTTCAGACATACCTTTGGTTTGTCTGAAGATTCATAACCCCTCTTGTTAAAGTAAAATATGTCCAACCCAAGAGGCCCTCAGCTCTCATCTGTCTGCCTAGCTGTTGGACAGGACAAGTTAAAAAAAAAAAAAAAAAAAAAACAAAACAAAAGAAAAAATGTCACAAGAACATGTCAAAAACACCAAAAAACATTTCATTGGAGTGGGTTTTTAACACAAACCATCTTAAGTTTTCTTGTACATGTGTGGATGAGCAGCCTTGGTTGGGAACATGCATTCAGAACTTTTTAACCACCAGAAAACCTAAATGATATTATTTTCAAATGCAGAAAATGCAAGTTACCAAAAAATGTGGACGGAAGAGAGAAATTGGGTGATTCAGTTTCACATGTGTTGATATTCTAGCAGCCTCCTCCCCTCCTATAAAATAGATTTCTTGCCTTGGCATGTTTACTTTCTGGCAGGCAGACACTGCTGAAGGATGTTGCCTCAGAGCACACAAACATTGTAACGTCCCAAAAAGAACAAATGAAATGATGAAAATGTAAGTAAATGTCAGGAAACGGCAGGAAAATGGTTGCAGCTTACCTCGAGCTGACTGCTGTAAGATCACCTTTTTACTGTCTGAACTTGTGCTTTAAAGAAATAATACCTAATCAATGCTTTCGTGGACTGTGAGCGCATGAGGTTGAAGAATGTCAGAGCTGCACTGCCAAATATCGATAAATGCTTCAGTGGGGCTGTAATGCCATTTAAGAACTCAATTAAAGCGGTTTAAACACATTTACTCTATACAAACGGTTTTAAAAATAGCTGTAGTCTTTGAGTTTATTGCTGAATCTCCTGCATGAATGGCTCTTGCTTCAAAATGTTGCAGGAAAAGCACTCAAACATAAGAGTTTGCCGCTCCATCTGTGGGTTTAGCATTGCATTACTATCAGCTGCTCAGTAACAAACCTGGTCAGTAACAGTAGAGCGGAGCCTCGGGCTTCACAGAGAGCATGTTCTGTCTCTGATATAGGAGGAGCAGCAGGGGATGTGCATGCAGTAAAGCTTCAGCTCTCAGCGTTGTTGACAGAGCTCAGAGCTGATGTGGAGGAGGAAGCGGGAAACACACTGCGATGACAATGAGGAAGGCTAAGTGGCACGTTTGCAGAGACCAGTTGGTAAAAAAGTAGAGGCTAATAGTTTTATTACTTGGCTGTTAGATGTAAAGCCTTGATGAAGCATGCAGCCAAGCACAGCTTCAGTGCGGATTAAAGGCAGCAAAGACAGTTCAGTAGGTTGTTACATGTCACACATGAACCATAAATGTTAGTTGAGGTAATTCATTTCAGTACATTTCTCAATTAAACATATTAAGTTTTTAATTTAAATGCTTTAATTATGATTATGATCTGATTAATAATCTGTGAAAATCCTATTAAAAAAAACGTTATAAACCTTAGAAGTCTAAAGCCTTTTTTTGCAACTCATTTGAGAGCCATTCATCCTTTTGTAAATCTGCTGTTTCACATCATTTGCTTTAACCAATGATTGATTTAGACTGTTGACCTACCATTATGTCCATATAATACTCTTCTGCTAATCCAGGCTTAAGTCAATGATTATGCATGTTATAATAGCTGTTTTTTCTCTGCTTTGCATAGCTTTTGAATTAAGCTTTGCACTCATGTAAAGCTCTGTGGTGTTCTATTTAGATGATTTAAAAAGTGTTGTATTTCCTATGACCTGGTTTTGTTCTCATTTTGTTGTCTATAGATGCAATAGAAACCAATGCAAATGAACCTCCATGTTAAAAATGACAAAATATCTCTCTCTTTTTTACTTTTTATTTTTTTATGTTTGACAAAAAGTACATTTTATGAAATCAAATAATATTTTGGCAACCACTTATGCAGAAAAATAAAATGTATTAAAGGACATTATGCTGTGCTTGAGATTTATTATGCAAAATGGGATAGTAAGAAAATAAATTACAATTTAAATTACTAACTATTCACAGCAGGAAGCAGGTCTTCCTGCCCACTGATTGGAAAAAGAGGCAGCCTAAAAATAGTAAAAGAACACTAATCTCAAAAAACAAATGAAAATAAAAAGTCCGGGCAGAAAGCAATTTTACTTAACAAAATCGTATGATAAAATATCCAAATCTAAGCTAAAAAAGCACATTGTTAGATAAACTTTAAAGTGAATGTTATACAGCCCAAAAATAGGCATTGTTTTGCTAGTTCTAAGCAAATGGTTTGTATTTTTGAGTTTCTATGTACTTAATTGTAGTTCATTTTAATTAGTGTCAAAAAACTAGTGTAATATGTGGAAATGACTCATTTTAGAACAGAATGTGAACAAAATAAGAATACAATCTTAGTGCAAGTCAGCCCATCTTAATACATCGTCACAAATTATAAAATGAGCACTTATTCTTGGAACATAAATTGAAATTTTTGTTTCCAAAACCATGGTAATGAATGCCAGTCTAACTTACCAACATTTACTGAACTTTAAAACAACATCCTCAAAAAATGAGCCAAAAATTACAGTGTAAAATTGTTTTTTTTTGTTTGGAGGCCCTAAATCAAGTTTTTTACTGTCAAGAGTTTGAAAAGATTTTGATTTATTTCAGTAATAATTTCCCTATTTCTAGATCCTAGCTCTGAATGAAGCAATCAATTCTCAGCTGTGCTGATCTGAGAAAAACCTGGAAAGATGTAGAGCAAAGAGAAATTAAACAACTTTAAACCTTGTACAATATCTTGAATGTCTAAAAAGTTTTAAATCATTGCAAGTAGTTTGTAGTGTAGGATAGTATCTTTGCAAAAACAGTAAAGGCAGGACTGTGTACTGTTTAGTGCGTGGCACCCGTGGGTCACGGGCAGCTTGAGTAAATGCGTAACACATGAATAAACAATGTTGGGTCTCAATGAAATCCAGCGCGTAGAAACAGGAGCTTCATAAAGCTGAGAGGCCAAAAAACGGACGGAATTTGAGATAAATAAGTAAACAGTCTGGATGAACTAAAAGACAAACAGTAGGGCAGAAATGTCACGATGAAAGCTCCGAGCAAAGAGGATTAATATTTAACGTTGGAGGGATTCCATTGATTAAAAGCCGCTGTTTCTCGCCTCGGTTCGGTTTGAAAGTTGCTTTTATGTAGTTTTAGGTGATAAAATGCAGCACTTGTATTGTTACGTATTCCCTTTATGATGTTGAACAGGGGGAAAAAAAGTGTTGTTTTTTATGTTGGTTGCCTTCAAATCAGATCAGCATTCTTATGAGTTTTAGAAAAACTAAAAATCTTCAAAAAATAAATGTCGTGTGATAAAAATGATTTAGTGTTTGGTTGAAGTCCCACTCCAATCGTCTTTTGATTTGTTTTAAAAGTGTTCCCAGTGGTCTTTAAATTATGATGATGTTTTTAGCTAAAAATCGAAGAACCTGTGTCGTTTTCTAGGACATAGTTTCTACAAAGCAGCAGAAGTTTATTAGAAAATAGCATCTGAGTTGTAGGCGGGACTCTTGGCGTGGAATAAGCCCAGCCCTACTTCCCATCATCTCTTTGTTTACATGCACTCCTACTATTTTACAGCCCCTCAAAACTCCAAGCTAACATTAGCGATGCAACAAAAATGGTGAGCAATATCGAAGCTATGCAGCTGTACAGCTTTTGAGCCAGATATCCGCTTGGATGAGGAAAAAGAAGATGTAAGTGGATCTAGTCGTCTGCAAGTGGATGATGCTTTGGAGTGGAGTAGAGCAGGAAGCTTTGGCCTGCTGTAGTAACCTGTATGTCAACCCCAATTTTCTTTATATATGTCTGTCATGAGAGAAATGCTATAAGAATTTGTTAAAACAAACAAAAGCACAATTTAATTGGTGTGGGTCTTTAAAAAAACACATTTGTCTTTAATCACTTCATAATGATGCTTCTTTTTTTCTTCCTGTGGTGCATCATGGGACATCGATTCCAGCTCTCGCAGGTGCGTAAAAGCACAAACTCTGTTCCCCCATTGAACATCAAATGTGCACGTTGCCTTTTGTTTCTGGGACAGGGATGTTTGTAATCTTAAAGTTGCATGGCCTATCAAGCTCAATAATTCATCTAAGATCTTATCTAAAGTCAACTTCAGAGCAAATGAAGCCCCTGAACGCAGCAGCCATAAAAAAAGGGAAAGCTCTGAGGGGGGCAACAGCAATATCAACTGTAAATGCACCTGCATATTTTATTTATCATGAACTGAAAATAGTATCATCACACTTTCCTGAAACCCTTACCCACAGGGTTTGGTCCGATGATATCACATATGGGGTGTTTTTAGGAGTAGAACTCTTTTACAGTCACAGCTCATAGATATTGATTATTTGCAGTTTTGTGGTTGAATGCCTTGTTTCCAGTCAGACACATATGGAAAGAGCTGCTGTAAGTGTGTAATCCAACTTATGACTTAAACATGACCTGCTGTATGAATTATTCAGCAATACACATAGCTAATCTGGTGTTCTTGGGGCTGAACTGGAGCTTCTCCAATTTTTTTTATAACTTTAATCCTTTGGACACACAGCTCATTTGCACGAGTCCACTTTGTATTATTTCTGCACAAATCTACAAGACAGAGAGCTGCGGAGCAATAGATTAACAGTTAACCCAGGGGGAATACAGTCAGCCCTTCTCAAATTAATAATATAAGCTCTCTCTTGTAAATGCAGGGTTGTAATGTTCAGAGAGGGATGCTGCGGTTGACAATTTCAACTTTATATATTATTCTTTTAACGCAGAAAGAGCCAAAAAAGTGATTTTTGGTTAAAAATGGGGCCAATTTTCAAGCACGCTTCTGGAGGAGTCTTCAATGTTCAACATTTAATTTAACAGAAATGCTTTACAAACATGGGAGAATTTTCTACACAGCAGGAGGGAAAACATCACAGCAGATTGTTTTGGATGAGGATGATGTCAGAGCATCTGTGTGCGTCAACGACTTGTTCAAATATGAAGCAGGTGAATGAGTCTTCCCTGTTCAGCCTGTTTAAACTTCATGTCTCTGTGAAGGTTATTCCCCAAGAACAGCTAAAAAAGACGGAAACAAAATCTGCTGGCTCCTGATTAATAGATAGATAGATATAAAACTTTATTAATCTCCCAAAGGAGAAATTCAGGTGTCCGGTAGCAAAACACACAACCACACACAACAAACAACAGTAAAAAGACAGTTCACAAAATAATATCAGTTCATATCAGGCAGGTTCATTAAACAGCCTGATAGCTGTAGGGACAAATGAGTTCTTAAAGCGCTCTGTCCTGCAGCGCAGTGAAAGGAATCTATTACTCCGTGTGCTCCTCTGACCTGACATCGTGTTGTGCAAAGGATGTCTGGGATTGTCCAGGATGCTCTGAGTCAAAGCCCTCATTCTCTTCTGCAGCACAGATCCCAGAGAGTCCACCCTCCTCCCGATCACAGATGCACATCTCTTAATCAGTTTGTCCAATCGAGTGCAATCCCTCGTGGTCATACTGCCACCCCAGCAGACAACCGATATAATAATAGTAATAGTGTTTTATTTCCCCAAGAGACATCATTTAGTCTCACATTCATTGTTTCTATCTATCTATCCTTTTAAGTTAGAAAATATTCTTTACTTATTCTTTTCTTCTACACTGGAAAAATGTGCTTCTCAAAACAAGTTAAAAATGTAGAAAACAAGATGTTTTTCCCTTTTTATAAGTAGAAGAAATCAGCCAAAAAAAAAAAAACAAGAAGAATTTGTCTTGGAAAGAGTTCTTGAATTAAATTGTGATGTCCTGATCCTTTAAGACCAAATTTGATCTTCAAATTAGCTATAAACCCTCATATTTAGGTATAATGCTCCAATAATTGGAAAGATTATGTCTAGAAATAAGCGTGTATTGATTTTATTAAAAGATTTATATCTTTAAAGTATCAATACAAACATACCTGCTTATACTTTTCCCACCAAAAATTATCCTATTCAAAGCGCTACAACAGTCCAGTTATCTTTATTTTTGCCTAAATAAAATAATACCTCAACAGGGATCTGCAACCTTTAAGGCTAAAAGATCCATTTGGTTCCAGTTTCTTGCCGACCAAAACCCAGAAAAAGCCGCAAAATCCCTGTTTTGCACTTTAATACATTTTATTTATGTTTTTGTGTCCATTAAGCCATTCATTTATAATGTATGCTTTAAATATTTACAAAAATTAAGTTATTGAAATTTTCTACATAGAAAAATTTTAACTTTTGATAGCAGCACTTACAAGTTCACTTTAAAATAAAACACACCCAGGCAATGTCTGCATGCCCACCCTAATCCCTAACTACTAAAAATAACTATATAGTGCAGGACTATCCAGTGCCCTGGATTTTAGCAATTCGGCCACCATGTTCACTACTTTTTGTTTTTGTAAATGGCAAAAATGACAACCGATTTTTGCTAAGTGAAAACCTAATCGATTCGAGCATTTTACCACGACTATTGATGAATCCACTGTGTTCTGATGATGAAAACATTAATGGTTTATTGAAAAATTGCATTGAAATACTTTTATTTTTGCAAAAAATTGTTTAAACCCAATGTATTGTGGTCTATATTCACCAATTTAGTGAGCATCAATGCACAGTTGTTTTTCGCAGAGACTTCTAGGAAATTTCTACTTGATTTTTGAATAGTAAATTTGGACAGCACTACAAAATGGTGAATGCACTTTAGTGCACTATGTATTAATGAATTCGGACATAGCCCCAGTGTCAAACAGGATCCTCCAGCTGCAGCAAATTTACTTTCATTTAAGATGCAAGAAAGCCTAATGAAACATGGCACTTTCCATGATTATGACTTAAGTGCACCTTTATACTTTTTGCCCTTTTACTATAAAATATAAACATAACCTTGGTGTTGAGTTTTTATTCAAATGCATGTTCTTTAAGCTTATTCTAAAAATAAACCACTCTTAATTTAATTTTTGTCAGTTATCGGACATGTTAAGAATATAAATATAAATGACATAATTTAATTTACTAAAACAAATGAACCAAAACTACAAACCTGTTATTTATTGAAATTGGTAGCATTTTTCTTTGCAGCCAAAAAGCCACAATGGAGAGAAGAAGCATGTGGCTCCAGAGTCTCATGTTGCCGACCCAAGGAAGTACACGTTTTTAGATAATGTTGGTTAAAACAATATGTAAAATATAAGTTAAAAACAACAGTTTAAAAAAAAAGACTACCTTTTTAATGACACAACAAAATATTAAAGATTAGGTACAAGATAGTAAAAAAAGTTGTTTATACTACAAACTAGACAAAAATACTTTGTGATATTTTTTTGCAGAATAGGTTAGTATTAGTAAGGGGAAATGCTGATATTTTAAATTTAAATTAAAACGGCAAAAACGCTTTTTACATTTTACGTTGCATCTAAATAAAAATGTATAGTATTTCATAAATAATGTAAAAAAATGTATTAAATGTTCAAAAGCCGAAAACACTCAAATTATCAAGTGACAAACCCATGACTCCTGAAGAGTAAGGTGTCCACATGTGTGTTACAGTATGTACCTAATTTCTCAACAGGAATCAACATGGCAGCATGATGTCAGCACCGTTTTATTTACACACAAACTCCTGAAACTGAGCCGTTTCCTGTTAAGTCCAATCAAACCTGTCAGGCTGGATGAGACGAACAGCTGGGCTTCACAGGCTGCTGCTCGATCTGCACTGATCGTTTTTTTTCCCATAAGTCCAGGCGAGACATATGAAGCACCTGCAGGCTGAGCTCTGTTCTGTGCTGGTGTCTGCGTTTTGCTCCAGTGATGAGAAGGAATGAAGGCTGGAACTAAAGACAAGATTTCTCAGTGTTTTTGTCTGCTACTGTCCTCTTATTTGGTATTTTAAAAATTAAATCTAAAATAAAAATATTAAAATAATTATTTGGGTGTTATGTTTTTAATTCAACCACACTATTATTGTTCAAATAAAAAAAAGTTTATTTTCTTTTTGTTGTCCAAATTTCTTAAAGAAACATAATGAAACTGATGGAAAATTGTTGCTTATTTTATGTGTGTGTTTGTGTGTGTAATGCTTTTTTTTTGCTTGTTGTGCTGAAGGAGCTGTCTGAAGACCGTCATTCTCCACCACTGCTGACAGTCAACGGGCCTGGGGAGGAAAAGCTGTTCCGCAGCAAGAGCGCTGAGGTGGAATTGACGGCTGAGAAGGAAAGGGTTAAGAAGATGCTGTCAGAGGGGTAATGACAGATTCTCTTTCTTCTTGTTGGACTTGTCGAGATAAGAGTGGGAACATGTTTTTCTATTTATTTATTTTACAAAACGACAGAGTTTCTTCTGTTACATCATAATAAAATGTAACCTATAATAATATAATAGTACATATCCCCACATAACACTACACTGTAAAAAAACAATACAACAGTACTGTACAATATAACAAGCTAACATAACACAATGCAACTTTACAAAGTACAACACAACATAAAACAAAATTACATAATATGACAAAATATACTACATACTAAAGCAACATCCTGATATGACACAACTCAACACAGTATAAGACAACATAAAACAATACTAAACAGTTTAGCATATATCATAACATATATCATAACATATATCATAACAAGCTAACGCTACATCCCAATAAAACACAACACGACATTAAGCACTGCTACACAATGTAACTTATAACATATAGCAATACTACACGCTAAAGCCACATCCTAATATAACACAACCTAATTTAACATAAAATAGCACAGCACAACAAAAGCAGTACTAAGCAAAATAACACAACATAAACCAAACAACATAACACTACACTACATAACTAAAGCAATACAACTCACTATAACATCATAATACACATAGCAAAACACAAAAAATACATCAGACCATTTACAATACATTTAAAATAATACAACATAATATCAAAATACTTCAGAACATAACAAAGCACAATATAACATAAAACATATACACATTACACTATACAAAGATAACATTCACACACAGACACACACACACCAGAGTCTTAAAAAAAACATGTTTTGGAAGACTTGTTTTAAAAAATAACATCCTAGACTATTTCCCTTAGAGAGGTGTGGAAAAAACCCTTTTTTTTACCGTTTGGTTTAAAAAAGCAAAAGTTTGGTTGTTCTGAAATTATGATAAACGCTTTTATCAGGGAAAAAATTATATCTAAAATTTACGTAAGTAAAAACTCCAATGGAGTAAAAACAAAAATTTGGTCTCAGGTATTTTGACGATTAGGAAGAAGCTGCAGGAGTGTGTACAAAGCTTACATTATGCAGTGTGTCAACAATACTGGACAAAAACACACAACCAGTAAAATGATGCAATAGAAGGGCGACTCAAATAGAAAAGCTTTTTAAAACCTTAGAAAATTACAGCAAATATCTCCCCTTAGCCAGTGCATTTACACAAATAAACAAACTCAAAGATTTTTGTGAAGCTCTTTATCACTCTGGCTTTTTCAGACCTACTGCTACTCCTCAGTCTTCAGCCTTCGTTGGAAGGAAATACTGATTTTGTATTTATGGCATTGAAAAGCACATGTTGTTATGTATATTTTTACCTCTGGACTGTAATTCAGGCTGTGTTGTTTCAACTCAATTTCAGTTCAATTTCTTTATTTCAAACACAAAATGAAAATAAGCACAAGAGTTTAAAAAAGACAGATAAAACAAGATGGCGTGCTTGTAAGACGTGTAGGTTGAAGAGAAATCTTGTATGATCAAAACACAAAAAAATCCAAAGATTTACTTTTATCAGTCACAGAAGCAATGCCTGTCATCGCCCCCTACAGGCCACGCATGCAGTATGCTGCTTTGTGTGAGTGCAGAAACAGGATTTGTGAGGGATGACAGCCTTTGAAGACCACTCTCCTGCTGTTCTCCAGGCTTTCACGGCTGCATGTGTTGTGACACATGAGTGGCTGTAAATGGGACTTACATAAAAGGTGTTCTCAGCTTGATTCCCGCCATGACAGCCAGAAAAGATGCATGTTAGAAAATGTAGTGTGATGCCTTTTAGTCTATGGTCATCTTAAGTGATGCTTTATAATAATGTAATGATCTATTTTGTGGGCTCAGTCACCATTAGAGAACTACTTTACTCTTTGCTTTTCACATTAAAAGCTTTTGTTAAACTCTTCTGACTAATTAAATCAGTTCTTATAAGAGTATTAAAAAGCAAAAATTATTTTAAAAAGTAAAAAGTAGACAAGTTTATTTTGTGCTAATCTAAAAGGAGTAAAATCTCGAGCCACAATCCTGGAGTCTTGCCACATTTCATGTTTAAATATTCCTGTAGTTTTTGTTTTGAGAGCACAAGAGGTCAAACACTTCCATGTATTTCTTTCATAGCCCGCGGGGTTGGACTGATGTATCTTTTTCAATCTCAGTCTTTGCGTTTATTGCTTGTCTGCTGGTCATTGAATTTAGCACCACAAGACCTTCATAATCACCTATATTGATCAGTCAACCATTTATGTGGTAGCAGGATATAGCCTATTATCCCAATGTTTTCATTGTATAGTTTTTATAAGCCAATGCTTGCCTGTTGCTATGGTGAGGGATTTTATGAATACTGAACTGTTAGTATGGTTGCCATGGCAAAGCCTGCTTCTTAAACTCCAGCCTCTCAGCTGTGAGCTTCGTGGTTTGTTAAATATTCTTACTGAATCTTGACCATTCTCACACTTTAATAAGTACAATTCCTTGTCAGTTTTCCCGTCCTGCAGTTTTTGTATGTATGTGGGGGGTTTTTTACGACTAAAGAGTAATAATGCACCCCTTATTTTTTTGAGCAAGCAGATCAGAGCTGAGTGCCTCTTGTTTTGGACAGATTTTATTGTTACAAATGGGGTTTATGGATCTTCAGGCAGACTGAGTGTATATTTGTATACACTCCATTTGTATTTTAGGCTAAGCTTTATTTATGAAAATTATATTGTGGCATTCCTTGTTGGACCGGATGGAAAAAAGAAACAAAAGAGGAGAGAAAGAAATAGAGTGGGATGTCAGAGATGGGGGATAAGGGGTTAAAGGTGGGGGATAGTCGATATCACAAAGTTAAAACCTAAAAGTGTCGTCAGTAAATTAAATTACATAATTTAGTTCACACAAAAAACAACAAAATAGTCTGCACACAATTATTTACAGGTTAGAAGTATAATTATGCATCAATGATTAAAGATTTATCTCCCAAGATTTCTGCACAGGTACCCACAATATTTGCATTACTGCTATTCATGAAGAGGGGTATAGAAAAAGGGGGAAAAAAAACATTACTTTTTCCCGTATTTGTGCAAAGGTGAATAAGTGGGTGGGTTGAATGAATGTGTGCCTCTTAGAGCTAGGGGCAGACAGCGCAGCAACCTGGCCGATCCAGGCATCCAAGAGCCACACCTTCAGACAAAGACCCAGGAGCAACCACCCTCCCGTGCACTGCACCCCCACCACAGAAAGGGAGATGGAGGTCAGGACCCATCAGCCCCCTGGGCGAGGAGTAGGAGGAACAGAGAACATGCAGAGCCGGAGCCCCGGCCCCGGCAGGGACCCGCCCCACCCCAAGGCGCACCAGGCCTATACCCAATGCCTCGATCGCTCGAGACCTACGCCGGCGCCCAGACGAGAGGCACGCCACCGCCTGGTAGTCCAGCGCCCCCACCCGCCCCCGACCCCAGAGGCAGGCCAGCACAGCCCATGGTCAGCCCACACTGCACACCCGTGCAACCTGCCCGCCAGCCCCACCGAGGTCAAGAGGGGGGAAGCGGCAGAAACCGACTGCCCGAGTGGGAAGGTGGGCGCAGGCGACCAGCTGAGGCCCCAGACAAGGCCAGGGGACGGTGAGCCTGAGGACCAGGCTCTAGTTGCTGTGAGCAACGTTGGGAAAGATTATGCGCCCCTTATGAGGACTTTTATGATGAAATCGTTGTAAATAAACAACATAAAACACTTCTGGAGTAACTTTCTGATATTAGCATTTACTCAAAGGCTGACTGTTAAACAATTTACCACTTTTGTGTATTTTGTTGCACGTGTTTCCCCTCAGGTCAATGTGTGAGATAAACATGGAGGCTGAGCTGTTCACCCTTCAGGACAGCAACGCCAAGCTGGTGGCGGCGCTACAGGAGGCCAACAGCAGCGTGGAGCAGTGGAAGAACCAACTGGCTGAATATGAGCAGGAGACGGATCGCCTCAGAGACCAGGTGAGCACCTATGGGGGGCCAGAGAGTGGTAGATGCTCATTCAGAAGCTTATGTTGAGGTGCGGCTGGAAATATTACAGTATTTGAGAAAACTGTCAGGCGGGTGCTGTAAAGATTTTTTTTTATAATGGATTTCTGTTTTTCTCCTTCGACATCGTCAAACAAATTTCAAGATCTTATTGTGAATCAATTCTTCTGTTTGTAGTTTATAGAGTAGAATTAAATGTATATTTTGGGGCAAACTTAAAAAAAAAGTATTTAGAAAATTATCAAGCAATGTTAAATATTGGGTAGTTGTTTAACACTCGCTCACAAAAATACATGGATTTTTTTTTAAACAAATTTACAACCACATTTAAATTCCAAAACTAGGTAGGTATTGTGCTTTCCCTTAGGAATTCAAGACATTTTTTCTGTGATGTAAGGTTTTATTACCTTTTTCTTTGGATTTTTTAACTAATCAAATGTGTTGAATTGACCGAAATTCTTATTGAAGTCCTTAAAAACCTTGCTTTTTCATTTACTTAGATGGTGCTGCATAAACTGTTATTGTGAATTAATATCAGATACACAGAGAAAATATGAAAAGTGGTGATAAATTCATCAAAAAAATGTTTTTGCATTTGCATTGCAGTTGTGTGTTTGATGCTTTGCAATGTTTTTCCAAAAGATGCACATAGTAAAGTCCCTTAACATAAATTATGACTCACAAAACCTTGCACACACCTCGGATTTGGTGAATAATGTACAAAAATCGGAAGAATGATTATCCATTAAATGAGGTTGCCAAGACAACCGTGTGAAATATGGATCAATGGAGGTGCAAAAAAAAGAAAAAAATATCCACGAAATACATGTCAAATGTTTCTCACAGGGAACTGAAAAGGCTGGGAGAAAAAGGCGAGGGCTATTGCTATGCCTGTAAAATGTAGCAATGCCCATTCAGACCTTATTGATGTAGTTTATCAGTTCTACATAGAATAACTTCTTTACCCTCAAGTTCTTTAAAAGCAATTGCATGCTTTTTTTAATGATTCAGCGTGCCTGGATCTTCTTAACATAAAAAGAAAGTCCCTAATGCATTAGAATGACAGAAGAAAAACCACCTTAAAAACCACAAGGTTGCAGACTCCACAGGTAAATACTAAATGTTGCAGTTCCTAACAATGAAAACTGACAACATTGTCGAATGTGCGTGAAGACGAATGCAGGTTAAATGGAGGAGTGGAGGAGCAGGACCTGGAGACATGCAGCCACTGAGGCGACCAGAAGCTGCTCTGTTTGCCAGAGTATTTACAAATGTGAGGCCATCTGTCCAACTGCAGCTTGGTCGAAATTGGGTCAAATAACAGGGCAATGATCTAATGTAATTTACACCAGAATATCTAAAAACCCAAAGAATTAGGTTGTTTTGGACCAGTTTTAATACGTCAGTGAAGTGCTGCTGTCTTAAAAAAACAAATGCAGATAAATAGTAATGAATTTAAGCAAAAATGGGTGTATCAAAATACCTACTAAGTGATGATATGAACCACTGAAATGAATTTCTTTACATTGTTGCTGAGAAGACCTGAAATTTGCTAGTTAACAGTAACTTGAAGCAATGCAGATTTCTTGCATTTCTTCTACAGGATTCAAGTAACACACAGTGATTCAAAGTGCAGATTCCTTTTTCATCTAGCCCCCTCTCTCTGGGACATATCTGTTGACAGGCGTCTCTGATAAGCACTAGACCAGTATGCAGACGTTTCGTCTCTAATTTAGGGGAAGGAGATTCTGCCTCTGGTCAAGCTTAACAAAGCTTCTCGAAGGGACAGAATGAAGTTCTGCTGTAAAGCAGTCTGCAGTGATGATCCTTATCAGTATTGACAGAAGCCTTTTTATTTTTATTTTATTTTAGTGCAAATTATGATTTAATCTTTTCCATCCATCACCATGGGTACAGGTGAAGGTTACCCCCCAAACACACACTCACAGCAGAAACACACAGCTCTGCGGCAAAGTCAACCAGGTGGCTGGAAGTAGAGCAGGCCTCCAGGGTTTGGCGATGGGGTAGAAAGAAAGAAAGAAGGGGGGGCCTGGAGTTTTTTTTCTCGTTTTTTAGGGACAGAACACTGCCCACCTCTTCCCCCCTCTGTCCCAGTTAGAGGGAGGCGATAAATCACAGGAGGAGCTGAAAAAGAGAGGGGCTGGCTGGCTTCTGGTTCCCTATCACTCTGTTTGAGCCACATTTGTGTTTGTATGCGTCTCAAAGGGTTGTGGATTTATTCCACTTTAGTGCGTTGGTATATTTTTATGGGGGTCTGTCAGTTTTGTTGACACCCAGCACCACAGAATAAACAAATGCATTTTAAAATTCCACTTCAATTCTCTTTTGATCTATTTTAAAGGTGGTAATTTAA
This sequence comes from Oryzias latipes, assembly GCF_053564925.1. Lineage (NCBI taxonomy): Eukaryota > Metazoa > Chordata > Actinopteri > Beloniformes > Adrianichthyidae > Oryzias > Oryzias latipes. The sequence continues at coordinate 16,430,491 of NC_136240.1, forward strand.
TTATGATTATGCCATTTTTAGATAGATAGATAGATAGATAGATAGATAGATAGATAGATAGATAGATAGATAGATAGATAGATAGATAGATAGATAGATAGATAGATAGATAGATAGAAATCCCTTTATTGTCACTGTCCACTTGGACAATGAAATTGAAGCCATCACCATTTACAGTGCAAAGGCAAAATCTAACGAAGTATAATAAAACAATACCAATATGTACAATAGCTACAAAGTGTACAACGGAGGTGTGCAAATATAAAAATGCCTGTAATCGTGTTTAGAGTGATATGTACAGATACAAACATGTGCAAAAACAGCATGGAGGTATAGAAGTGTTGACAATTTTCACACTGGATAAATACTTAAATAAGCAGAAATATTGATATGCATAAATACATATACACGTATGTAAAAAAAAAAGTATTGGCATGTGCTGTGGCAGATTTTAACTGTGCATTTTGGAGTTTAGCATGTTTATTGCCTTGATAAAGAACCTGTTTTTTTAGGCTTGTTTGCTTTGGTTTAGGTTTTTGCAAGAATCATTTTATAAGAGCGGCAGAATTCTTTCTTTAGAGCGGCATGAATTCTTGAAAAAAATAATTCGTGGAATTCGCCTGAGTTGTGGACGGGACTGTTGACATGGAGCGACCCTGCCACTACTTCCCATCATCCATCTGTTTACACTCTCTCCCATTAACTTACAGCCCCTCAAAACCCCAAACTAATATTACCTTTGCAACAAAAACCATTAGCAATACTGGAGCTATCCAGCCGTACAGTTTGGAGCCACGATGCCAGCATGTTAAAAACACCTAAAACACAAGTTTCATTGGAGTAGGTCTTTATTGTATTAAAAATATATTCATGTTTTGGGAAAAAAAACCTCAGACTTGTAACTTGACCTCTAATGACAACACATCAACAGCACAAAATGAACCAGCCATAAGTCTGTCATTTGTAACATATATATGTTTTTTATTGTAATCTTTTTTTTTTTAAGTATACAAAACATACTTTTTAATTTACATTTTAATTGTAATATTTTTAATTGTAAAAATATATAAACATACCAACCCAAATTGTTGCCATTATTTTCATTTTGTATACTACTTCCTGTCAAGATATTAAAGCAGGTCATATCAAAGTAAAAGTAAATAATTTTTTGAAAAATTAGATTTTAATTGACATAAATAACCATTATATTATTGGTTAATAATCAATATATATATATATATATATATATGTGTATATATATATATATATATATATATGTGTGTATATATATATATATATATATATATATATGTGTATATATATATATATATATATATATGTGTATATATATATATATATATATATATATATGTGTATATATATATATATATATATATATATATATGTATATATATATATATATATATATATATATATATATATATATATATATATATATATGTATATATTACGGCGAAGGAGGGTCTAAGGGCAGGGATGCCCAGTATAGTTTAGTCTGTTAAGTTAAAGTTTAGTATTCTCTTATTGAATTCTATGCATTTATGATCCTTTTGGTTGTATTCTTACTTTCAACTACGGGTACGAAGCCCATTGAGATGATTGTTGTTGTGAATTTGGGCTATATAAATAAAATTGAATTGAATTGAATTACACATTTTCATTACATTTTCTTTGTTTTTTAATTAATGCATTTATTTATTTTTGAAAGGAGTTTTACATGTGATTTTTGTCGTTGTTGTTGCATTGTCTAAATAATGCTGGAAATAAACCAATAAATCAAATCAAAACACCTAACTTTATATTTGTTAAAAGTTAAAGTCTGTTTATGAACAGCAGTTTGACTCATTGAACCATAAAAGGACATCCAGACTTGTTGATGTGTGAATGATGATGGATAAAAAAGAAAAATCTCAGGCTGCAGATGTAGATGTATTTTTTCCGCCAACAGTGATTTCCATTACAGCAGTCTCCATGCATTTACTCACACTTCCACACGCAAATCCAATGCGAGACCTTAGAGCACGTGTCAAACTCAAGGCCCGGGGGCCAAGTGGCCCTCCATGTCATTTTATGTGGCCCGCAAGAGCATAAACGTTTTTAATTTCTTAAAATAAAATATAAAAATCGGTGTGTATTTATTCATATCTAATTGAACTTGAAATATGGGATTGGGCAACTATACATTAGGACTTAAACACAGTCCATATAACCTAACCTGACAGAATCAAATTTAAAAGGATTTATGCTATAATAACAAGTAAACATGTTTTCTGTGCAACTGTAATTGTCACTTTAAAAAGTTATAATAAATAAATAATGAAATGAGTAATTTAACATTAAGGAGTAGTTGCATTTATTTTTCATTACATTTAATTACATGTATAAGTTATATCTGGCCCTTTGAGGACAGCAGCTATGCTGATGTGGCCCTCAGTGAAAATGAGTTTGACACCCCTGCCTTAGAGGGGTGGCGTGATGATAGAATTTGAAGTATATGTTTCTTTATCATCCGACTGCTTGATTTTTAGATGTCATATTTCCTGTTTAGATTAATTTGCTCCCAAATGCGTGGGTTTTCTCCGGGATCTCCGGCTTCCTCCCACCGTCCAAAAACATGCTACATAGGTTGATTGGCAACTCTAAATTGTCCATAGGTGTGAGTGTGAGAGCGAATGGATGTGTGATTGAGGATATTCCACCCTGCGACAGACTGGCGACCAGTCCAGGGTATCCCTTGCCTACGCCCAAGTGGCCGGGATAGGCTCCGGCAACCCCGTGACCCGAAAGGGAATAAACGGTTAAGAAGATGAATGAATGAATAAATGAATGAATGCTCCCAAATGTAGATAAAGCATCCCATAGTTCCAGAATTTTTGCTCCTCATGAATATTTGTGCGGGCTTCAGAGAGATGGAGCTCATGCCTCTGGGGACAGTGGCTGTCACACTCGCATGCACGCAGTGGCTAATACAGAGAGGCTGAAGCCTTTCCCCCTCCTTTGAACCCGCTGTGGTTTTCTACATTTCAGCTTGGACAACAGCAACATAGCGTGGTGCGGAATCTATAAGCCCGCACTTGGAAATTGCCTGTTAAAGTGCTGAGGGCAATTTGAAAGAGAAAAAAATAAATAAAAGAGATGCTGGCCATGTAAGCAGGAAAGCCTCTCTCTGGCCCTCAAAGGCTCATTTACATTTCAGAAGCTCAGCTGATGTTCACACTCAAACTCAATTGAAATGTGAGAAACTCGCAGTGACATTTTTACATACACTTCAGAGAAAAATGTACAAATGTTTTTCTTTAATGTTAATCATTTCATTAAAAAAAAAGTTTTTTTTTTGATGAATGTTTTTTCTGAGCCAGTTAGACATATATTTTGAAAAGTTTTGCTGTTTTGGGCGGCGTAATTGGACGCAGATGTTTTAAACTGTCAACTGTGAAGGGACCTTGCACCTGAGAATGACAATTTTTAGACTGTCCCCTGTGTTTTTTCATCCTCTAAATCACACTGTACATAAATGGTGCAAAGACAAAAACTGGTAAATGAATGAGAGAAAGTGGCAGTGGATTGTTTACAGCTGGATGCGTGCCATCCAGATGAAAGGTGTTGGGGCGGAGAAGTTTGCTCCTACATGCGTATTAATCAATTTTTTTCATTTGCTAAATGTCATTAAAGGAACAATTTTATTGCATTTTTATGCGTTACTTTATCAGTCACAAGGTGTAAACACTATGATATTTAGGGGTAGATTTGCCCCAAAGGTGTTTCATTTGGGTCAAATGTTTGGGGTTTCCTCCCACAAGCCTCCTACAATAGTTGTTGGAATTTGGTTCACTCCTCCTGGTAAAACTGGTGTAGCTAGGTTGGGCTGGTGGTTGCTCTTGATCCCACTTACCTTTTTTATTGCCGCCCACAAAGTTCTAAAGACTTGAGGTAGAAGGTGTGTAGTGATAGCCACTCCAATACCGAGACTTTATATTTCTTAAGACACACTCAAACTAATTTGGAGGTATGCTTGAAGTAATTATCCTTCTCCAAGACCCAAGCTTTAACATCCTAGCTGTCTCCAGATTTTGCTTCATAAAATCCAAATCATTATTTCTTATGATGCCGTTTATTTAATAAAGTGCAGCAGTCACAGCTAAGCTGCCCCACATCATGACACTACCACCCCCACAGTTTTGGGTTAATGATCCGATGTCTCAAAGATTTGCCCTTTTCTTCCTCCAATTGTGCTGTTTACCATTATGGCCAAACAATTCTGTTTTATTTCATCAGCCACATGTCTCCACAAATTAAGAGTTTTGTTTCCATGTTAGGTTTATGACAATTTTAAACTAAACCCTTTTAGCTGCAAAGGTTTCAGTTCAACTGAAGGTGGTACAGAACTTATTTAACTGTGTCACCGTCCCCACAGTTTCAGCAAGCACCTTTAATAGTTCTTTTGCCGTTAATCTGGGATTGATTCTTGCATTTTGCACCAAAAAACATTTCTATCTGGGACTTAAAATCCATGTACTGCCAGCGCAGTGTGATGATTACTTTTTTTTCCTTTTTAATTTGCACATTATTGTCTTCAAAAATGTATCTGGGCCCTCAAGCCATCTGGAAATTGTACACAAGGATGAGCCACACTTATGTAGGACCATGATTGTTTCTCTGATGTCTTGGCTGATTTCTCTTAATTTCCCCATTATATGTTTGTGATGCCTCCATATGCATCAAAATCTGTCCCACTAATTAACTCAAATAGAATCCTTTCCCCAATCAGACACTTTTTAAGCTTAAATGGAAGAATCTGGAGTTTTCATTTTACTAAAAGATGCAATACGCCTATAATATATATTATTGTAATTTTTTTATGAATGATATGAAAGTGATTAAGAAAATACATTAAAATCCTCTACCAAGCAATTCTTGCATTTATTAATGACTATTTTAAGATCTGAAACAAAAGTGTTCATTTTAGTTTATTTTTGTCAGTAAAGAAAACAATTTAATTATGTATTCCTCTGAAATGGTCTCAACAATAAATAATGCAGCATACAAAACAATAAACATTACACCCAACCCATCAGTCAAGGTGAAAGTGAAGTGCTTTGTCATTAAGTGCTTCAAAATGTGTATAATCCCTCCTTGTATGCATCCCATAACACACAAGTGCTCTCTGTGAGGAAAGCAAAACCTAAAAGGGAATCAAACCTTCATCCTCCTTTTGTATCATAACTGTTTTCTCTAAATGATGTGATTAAAATGAGCCCTCAAAGATGGCTGGACACTTGCAGTGTGCCCTGAAAACTTGACCTCGCATCATGTTCAGGCTTCAGACGGCCTGAACAGATTGATCTTGTTGTGTCAGACCATCACAATCTGAAATGTTTCCATTAATATGTTTAACTCAGGGAAGTGGGTCAGACTGGGACAAAAAAATTTCATCAAAATCTTTTGCCAGGTCGCATCCTTCAATTATAAAAGTCTCCAAGGCAAAAGGCATCCGTTCTGTGGGCATTGGCAGTAAGGCTCATTTTCCACTGAAGCAGTGTGTGAGAGTGTGTGTGTGTGGGTGTGGGATATGGAGCCAGAAATGGAGAGGGGGAATAAATAAAAGTTGTCCTTGATTCCTTTAAAGATTGCTGAGCAGATTGATGCCTGATGGAGGCTGGTTAATGACACATAGAACCAGGGCTCAATGGAAATTCATTTGTGGTGCAAATCACTTCTGAACTATGTGTGTGTGTGTGTATGTAAATAATGACGTGTTGTCGGATGAGTCTCTTCTGTTTTTCTTAGTTGTCTGTAACGATGAGTTAATTCTCCGCAAAAGGACAGACAGTTGGTGTCCTGCATGGCTGAGGCCTGGAACAGTTTTCTTATCTGTTCAGATGACTTCATATTTCACAAGAAACTCGAGCACAGGAGTTCTGTAAAGTCCTCAAAAATTATGGATTTTCACAGGAAAAACTGACTATTAAGAAAGTACAAAGACACTTGTGTCAGGTGAAATCATTTTAATGTTCTGCCTGGCAAGAAAACTAATCTTATCAAGAAAGTTTCTCACCAGCAAAATAAGCTTAGGTTTAGAAAACATGTCTTAGTGACTTGACTTTTTTTCTTGAAATAGGAATTCTTGATGGGACATGTTTTTTTTCTTAGCCCACTGACAGATCCTTTGCTTATTTAAAGTCCCACTCCACTCATCGAGTTGTGGGTGGAACTGTGGGTGCGACATAAGCCTACCCCCATTTCCCGTCATCCATCTGTTTACCCTCTTTCCCACTATCTTACAGCCTAACCTACAACAATAATGGAGCTATCCAGCCGTACATTTTTGAGCCAGATGCCACCTCAGACAAGGACAATTAAGACAAACATGGATCTGTTTGTATACAAGTGGATACATCAGAATTGAATGGAGCTTGTGGCCCGCCGATTATATCTACATCACAACGATTCGAATAAAGGAATACTCGGAAATGCAATTTTAAGCTTAATTAACTTTATGCATGTACTCCATCAATGCACAAACTGGAGCTTTTATTAAAATCATAACGGGGGATTTTAAAAAAGACAACCATAAAATGCTTCATTGTGAAACTTGACTGTTATTAAAAGAACCTAAATGATCACTTTTGGTTCTGTTTGGGCTGAATCCTTCTAACAGCTGCTTTCTTTTTGGAGACGAGCGCTCTGTGTGTGCCTGATAATCCACACCAATTCATCCACTGTCACCCTGTCCTCTCTTTCATAAACTACAAAAAATATGATATGTATCATAGTCATCCATTTACATTATACCTAGACATATCCTATTCAGAGTCTATGTATGCTCTAATCAACTTGCATTCAGAGAGCTCCAGCTCCTTCCTGCAGCTATTTATCAGCTTTAAAACAAACATTTACTGTGTTCTTGTGCCTTTGTGTTCCAGGTGGCAGAGCTGGAGGCCCAGCTGGGGCACCCCGCTGCTGGTCAGCCTGATGAAGAGGAGCTGAGTCGCTCACTGGAAGAGCTGGAAGCTTTGCTCAGAGCCAAAGACCAGGCACGTCCCCAAGTCTCTCTCCCTTCACTGCATGCTGTCCACATCGATTTGCCATCTCATTAAAGAGAATTTAAGAGTTGAAAGTAATCCTGGAATACCCCGATCATAAAACGCTGCCAGCAGCAAGCTGAGTGTGTGGGCCTCAATGTCTGTCTGATATTCAGTTACAGAGGAGACAATTGCTGGAAGCATTTAGTAATCATTTGTACACAAATGCAGGGGCATGTTTCTGAAAAGCAGTCTTTAAGATTATTAGAATCCTGTTCTGCTGTTGGCATTTGGTGCATTAACATTTTGAAATTTCCCACTCGTGTCACAAACCTCCAGTGGCAAAAATGTTTTGACAAAAATTTGTTTGCAGATGTTTCAAAAGAAATGGATTTACGCTCACCTCAATTTCAGTTTTTGCATCTGTGTTAAATGCAATAAACTGTAGAAATTTCAAATCAATTAGACAAATTAAAATCTTTCATTAAAACTTCATTTTCTAATTTTCATGTAATTCAACATCTGGATTCATCTTATAGCTGCAGCTGTTTTGTTGCTACATCCGTAATTAGATCAGACAATTATTAAGAAGAGCCAAAGCTGCACAAAAAAATAAAAATAAAATAAAGCTGCCATTCATACACCCTGTATTTATCTATAGCTTAAACGTATCACCGCTGGGTGCAATAATGGCCTTTAAATGTGAATGCTTCCTGCTTTGGCATAATCCTTATTAATGAAACTAGTCCTGTTTAGTTCCCCTTTTTTTCTGAAGGATTTATTTTTAGATCATACAGTTCCACTGACGTTGAACCTGAGGCACCCCAATAACCTGCTTAATGTCTGTGTTTTCAGGAAATTCAAAGTCTGCAGAGCAAAAAAACTGATGTGGGTGAGCTGGAGAAGGAGAAGGAGGAGGCCATACAGAGACTCCAGGTGAGTACATCCTCATACCCTGTTTCAATGCTCTGAAACCTTTTTTATAGACCCACTCCAATGAAAATTGTGTTTTTGGTGTTTTTAACATGTTCTTGTGGTATTTTTCTAATGATTAAGGACACATGTAAAGAAAATTAGTCTTAAAGCTGCATTTGGGAGTATTCCTTTATTTAAATCACGAATCATGAGCAGACAGAAAAATGGTGTTTGAAAAAACTTGTAGCCAAAGTGTTGTAGCTACAGTTGGCGAGCCACAACCTTCCTGCTGCGCTCCATCCTGATGCATCCACTTGTAGACAAATAGGTCCATGTGCATCTTTGTTTTCCTCATCTCAGCTGGAATCTTGCTCAAAACTGTACAGCTGGATAGCACCAATATTACTCGCCAGTTTGTTGCACCGGTAACGTGAGGTTGGGGGTGTGAGGGGCTGTAAGCAAGTGGGAAAGAGTGTAAACAGATGAACAATGGGATGTGGGGGCGGGTGGACAAATGGTCCTGCCCACAACTCAGAAGAATTCCCAAATAACTTCTACTGCTCTGCAAAAACTATGTTCTAGAAAATTACAGTTTTCTTTTTAATGGCATAGTCATAATTAACACTTTTAAAATGGATCAAAATATGATTGGAGTGGGATTTTAAGTCAAAAGAATGAAGCACAAGGTAATTCCTCTTGATTTGTTGTTTCTGATCAGATCTCTAGACCCACTACTGCAGGGTTGAATCAGGTTTAAACCAGTTCTGTGGAATAACCTTGTGCCGACAATCAGAAACAGTCTCTATTTTAAAACCTTCTCCTGAACCAAAACACACTATCATACATCGCAGGCTTTACCTTAACGATGTGGGTCACCTGATATCCAGTGAATCAATTCATCTCCATTAACTCTGTTGTCTTCAAACTGATCCATGTTTATACAAGGTGGAGAATAGATTTTAAAAAAAATATTTTTGAGGACTATAAAGACCAACTATGATCATGTTTTTGTTTTACAGATATAAAGCTTTAAAATTCAGACCAGCAGAATTATTGGCTAAAGAATAGAGCATGTCTGTTTATTTCTGGAGTGGAGCTGATGTGAGCCATGTTGGCTCTGGTTCCTCTGCTTTGACTAAAGTACATATTTAAGCTTTCAGCACATCTCATTTGAATAGGATGACATTTACCTTCAACAAACTTAATTGTGATTTTTCCTGGTGGAGAGCTTCACCTTCTTTAAGCCCCTCAGTGGGACCCATCTATCAAATGAGGTGAAGGATCACATGACTGCTGGGCTCAGAATTTAATTTGTGCTGTGAATTTTTAACTTGTCCCCCCAGGATTTTACATAGTTTTTTTGTTCTGTTGTGATGGTTTAGCAGAGAAGACAGCTGATGAATGGATTTCAGGTTTCTTTTTTATAAGCAAACACTAATTTCCTGTTTTTAATCTAAAGATCTTTATGAAAACAGTTTGTGGCATATTTTGATCCTTTTCATGAACTTATTTTCTGTTTTTTTTTAATCTAAAATCAGTCATCAAGAGGAAGCAATAATATAAAGCCCGAGAAAGAAAGAAAAACATTACAATAAATATGAATCAGACCGGGGAACGGATTCTTCAAGGAGAAAACAAATTATTCAAAACTTCAATGTCAATGGGAAAGATTGAATCTGATGCATATTGCATTGGCTGTATGAAGTCCTTTATCATTTTTACCAGCGTTGTCAGTTTTGAATTATGTTTAATATTCCTTGACCTTTGCGGTCCTTGTGCTCGTTCTACCAGCTGTTTGGTTGTTTATTTGGCACACAGAGGGATCTTTTAGAAAAGCTGTGAAATATATTACATTTCCAGCTTAACTTGTTTAAAACAAAGTGATTTTGATAGTCGTAAAGTTTCAAGTAAAACTTTTTCTGGTTCTAGTCCAAATCTGCATAGATTCTGCTTTTTAAATCTTTCTTTGAATCACTGGGAAGCTCTTTCATGGGAAAATGTTCTGAAAATGGTTTTACATCAAGTATTTTTGAAAAGAGAACAACAGAACAGTTGTGGAAAAAGCTAAATAACTTACTTGCATTTAAGATGTTTTGCGAATATAATCAGTAGGTGATTTGTAATGCTATTTTGGAAAGAAACAAATACACTAGTGATGATTATTGTATTATAAAAAAGATTTACAAGCAACTTTGAATGTGTCTGCAGGACCTGGAGAGGCGGAACGTTGAGCTGGAGAATCGTGTTCAGAGTGCTGAAAAAACGCTGGCTTCCAGCAGAGAGGAGCAGGAGCAGGCGGAGGTTGAAGTTCGGCGAGTCATAGAGGTTCTGGACATCAAAATCGGTGACCTGAAAGGCCTGAGACAGAGCTTGGCAAAACTGGTGGACTAGAGGTCACAGTCGGAGCAGGGGTGCTTCTCCACAGCTAGCCATTACCTTTTTTTCACATGGCCTTGATTTTTGTTGAATTGAGGCACGCAGAGCAAAAATCAAAGCAATACGGTAAAAATCCCTTGTGAGTTGAACCTCTTTTTGTCTGTGCAGGTAGCTGTCAGAAACTCTTAGAAGGTGCTTTATTCAGAGTGAATCATTACTTCTCTGTTTTGGCTTCTTCATTTAGGTTCTGATCTTCATGTTGTAGTTAAGCTGCTCATTATGGCTGTTTTCGTTATAATTAAAAGCAGCATTAGTCACAGATTAATTGCCAAATTCTATAATGACCTTTCATGTTTGTTGTTTGGAAAGTTTTAAGTCACTTATGGACACAAACACTAGCATAAAGGATGGAGTTGCATCAAGTTAATGATTTATTACAACTTAAGGTACAAAATGAGATTAATAGAAACAATGGCTCATTATCTACATTGCAGTTTCACCCACAAGTGTTTGTTGGAATCAAAGTTTTTCTTTGAAATGTGTTTTCTTTAATAATACAGTTTGTGTTGGTAAGATTTTAAAAAATCAAAGCAAACAGAAAACACCTGCTTTTTCACAAATGTAATCCAGCACTGTGGAGATGCACCCAGAGAGAGTGGTCAGAGCAAGAACCCACGTCGAGACCCCCTCAGCTCCAGTTCACAGCCAGCAGCAGGGACTTCTCACCAGCTAAGAACATCAGCACTCTCAGAGATTTGCTTAAACTCTGTCTTCTGGGGATCCCCAGCATAAAACTGTCTCCGTCCATGTTTTATTAGAACTCAACACTTATTCTATTATTCATGATCATTGATTTTGGCAACACACAGCTGCGATGGGAAGTGTGCGCCGACTGCCAGAGGAAGAGAAGAAGTCCTGCAAGGATGAAGCAACAGCTGGAAGACACTGATGTGCCTGAGAAGCTGCTGATGTTGAGTTGCACTTGATGATGTTTGTGCCAACTTTTCTTTGTGTGTGTGTTTGCATTTGTCTGCGCCCACAGAGATCCAACCAAACCTACCTTTTTCTGCTATTGTAGTGATGATGATCTCGATAACAACAAGTGCAGCCACAGCATAGATGAGAGCAGTGCATGAGCTCTGCAAAGCCCCCCCCCCCCATACCTGTCTAGAAATGTGAATCTCTGTCTAGGCTGCTGGAGTCAAACAGCACAACCACATTAGCTGTAGTAAATTGGTACTTAACTAACTTGTCTGTCAGTGGTAGATGTGAACTTCAGATGCACAAAATATATTGATCTTCGCTTCTCAGCCACTGATTAGCTATAGATTTCTCTGTGACCTTAACAAAGGTACAAACAAGATGCAGTTCTTTGCATCTGAAGATGCAGAAATCACATCAAGATGATCTGTTTTATATCATCTGCATCAGCAACCCCTCCCGTTATGACGACGACTCGCTTGTATTGCCTTGTTGCGTGTTTTTCTGATGGTATTCACATGATTTATGACTCGTAGTTTAAGGTTAGCTTGTTTTGAGATTAGAAAATAGTTTTAATGATCACAGTAACACTTTTAGGATGCATTTGATCACGAGTTGTGGGGATAAAGAAATCAGCTGCTGCAGCATCACTCAACTGGCAAACAATAGTTTTTCAGTAGTTTTAGTAGTTGGACTACTTGACAGCCTAAAGGGCTTGGTAAATGTTTTTCCTTCATTTTCTGTCAAGCATTAGAGTCTATCTGCTCCTCTGCATGATTGAAGCAAATGAACACAAATGCATTGGTGATCTTTGCAGAGGTGGTTTCAAGTAGTTTGGAGACTCCTGTTGTACGAAAGGTTAGATTTCTGTCTTTTAAGAATGGTTTTGCTCTGTTTCGGAACTTTAACTTTTAGTTAAATCTTTGGTCTGTTGCAAGCCGTCATAATTCCTCCTGATCTTTTTGACAGATGTTGAGGATATACCATATATATACCATATTTTTAAACTACATTTAGAATCCGTCTGTCATAGATTTGAATAGATCGTTACCTCTCACACAAATGATGTTGGTCTGAACACCGTTCTTCAGCCTGCGTTTTTCAACTTATTTGGTAACACAACAATTGAATTGAGCTTGCATTGCCAACTGTGACAGAATGCAGCACCAAAGATGCATTACCATCACACTGAGGAAACAGGAACCAGAACAACCCCACAGGGAAAGGACGACAATTCTCGGTTTCATTCCTTTTTTAAGTTGAACTAATTTTCAACTCAAATGTTTGACCTTTAACAACTCCAAATACCTCAGAGCGCTGCAGTTACTTTCATTTAAGTAAATGTACATTGAGGAAAAACTGAAAATTACAGACTTGGAGTAAATGTGCTTGAATGGAGTTTGAAAATGTGAGATGGTTCCCTTATATTTGTATTAAACTGGTTTACACATTAAAACTGCCATATCCAGTCACTGCTATGTTTGAGTGTTTCAGCTTTTAAAAAAGGAACCGACTTCAAGCTTTAAGATGGATTGTTATGTTAAATTATTAGCATATTTAATACAGGAACTACTAATTGACCAATTTCAAAACTCCAAATGTTCAAATTTCTCTTAAATATTTGCACACATTCAAATTCTCACAATTGTTAAACATGTTTCTAATTTCCATTTTGCTGTATTTACTGGATAACTTTTGAAATCATTGCATTTGCAATTGATCAACGGTCAATTCAAAGTTGCTTATACATTTTTTTATGTTTAAATGCGTTTAAAAATATATCAAATATTAAAATTAAAGTATGTGTAGTCTTACACTGAAGAGTAAAGTTTTAAAAGTAAGGACATTAAAGTTAATGATGCTTATGTCATGTGTCCATTTCACTCTACATTATGTATTTAAATATTATTGCTAATCTTACACATTTACGACACTCATTTACTGCCAAAACCTCATCCTCCAAGTATGTTTAGAGAAAATAATCCTCTTTGGCAACCTGTCTTTACTAATATTCTCAATTTACAAATGCATATAAAGGGTTAAACACTTCATAAACTGAAAGATTGTGTAGAAGGATTTATTTTTGTACATCTTTGGTCACATGGAAACAAAAGTTTTCAACAAGTTTTCTCATTCATTCATTTTCTATTCAGTTTAGTCCCTTTCGGGGTCACGGGGCTGCCGGAGCCTATCCCAGCCACTTTTGGGCGAAGGCAGGGGATGCCTTGACAGGTCGCCAGTCTGTCCCAGGGTGGAATGTCCACAATCACACACCCATTCACTCTCACACCTTTGGACAATTTAGAGTTGCCAATTAACCGATTAAACATGTTTTTGGATGGTGGGAGGAAGCCAGAGATCCCGGAGAAAACCCACACATGCACAGGGAGAACATGCCAACTCCACACAGAAAGGTCTTCCATTGATGTTTTGTTTTTCATGTCCCCCAGCCGGGACTTGAACCAGGGGCCTTCTTGCTGTGAAACAAGAGCGCTAACCACTGCGCCACCATGCAGCCCAGGTTTTCTAATCATTTTAAGAAACTTAATTTACCACCCATACACTTAGATTTATATCAAAAATGATCTGATCTTTCTTAGAATTTCTCAATAGAGCCATGAAAACGTTTGATTTGGAATGATCATCCAGCTCCCATTCGCCATTACGGAAATAATTGATTTGATATAACTTTCGATTTAAACAATAGTTGTCTCACTATGATCTTTTCATATAATTTTTGTGGAGCTAAAAGATTTGTCTTGTAAAATCACCAAAAAGCATGCAAGATTTAAGATAACCTGTAAAATATAGCAGGAAATCAAACCAGCTATATGTTCATTTAGGTTATGTAAACCACAAATCCTTCAGTGGAATCTGTCAAAAAAAGAGCAGAAATGTCAATTCTGGTTTACCTTCTCTTTATCCAATTTCCATTGTGATGAGGTCCATTAGTACAGTACACAAGCTCCAATATGATCAGATTTATGGGCCATTAAATATCACAAATATAATCTGCCATAGCTCTTTAAATGCTTTAGACTGAGGCAAGGCAGGACTACAAATTTGGACAGCTGTTACTTTTGCATAGGTTTTTGGGGGGGAATATTTAAAAAGGTTAAATAGTTTTACTATTAACAATACCTTCCCTTTGTGGAGCAATGGTATCTGAAGTTTTCTCTTTAAGCTGGCCCCACTGTCAGAAGCCCAGTTTTTTCCTCATTGATTTAATTAATTAAGCTGAACAATTGTAACGCAAGTAACACAGTTTAACATGATAGAATATTAGATACTTAGGGAATCTGAAAAACAAAAATAATATGTCACCAGCTGCAACTTTTTTTAAAGATAACCTCACTTTTTGCACTTGCAGCTTCCAATACCTTTCGTCTTTTCCACAGGCTAAATAAACAACACCTGGAATGGTTTTGTTAACATTTATTTTAACACCAAATGGCACAAAATGCCAATTCAACTGAAATGTTTACTTCAGCTTCTTCTTGGGGCGAAGGTTGTTGGTGTGGCCACACTTCGTCTTGCGGCAGTTGACGGCACGTGGGTGCAGACGGGCATAGCACCTGCAAAAATGACCAGGGATATTATAGGGTTCAGAAAAAATAAAGACAATCTATAGGAAAAGGTGGAGCTCACAGCTGCTCCTGCTAACACCACAAGTTGGGAAAATAAGGTCGAGAACTGCCCACAACTGTATGTGCCTTTAGGAATATGCATTTTTTACAAAAGCATTTCAGGTAAGGTAATCCTTTAAATTTCAACTTTACAGAATAACAAGTTTGTATACTTTTAACCAGGTTTCTCAACCTGGAAGCCATTTCAAAAAATAGCAACATGTAATCTTACTTGCGGCAGATCATCTTGTCGCAGTTGTATTTCTGAGCCAGCTGTCTGAGTGAAGGCTCAATGATACCACCACGCAGACGAAGAACCAGATGAAGGGTTGATTCTAGTAGGGAGACAACATATTGTTAACTGCAGGCTCAGAATACACAAGCACTTTTAACCTCGCCTTCTACAAAGGACCATTTGGCAGGTTGATTTCAATACCAGTATTGTGCAAAAAGAGCCAATACCTTTCTGGATGTTGTAGTCTGACAAGGTGCGTCCATCCTCGAGCTGCTTTCCAGCAAAAATCAGACGCTGCTGATCAGGGGGAATTCCTGCAGACAAGGTAAAAATAAGTCAACCAAACACGTAATGGCAGAACTATATCAATTAATATGACCTATATCAATTAATATATAAATATCTTCATATAGGACTTTGAAATATGTAACACAACAAAGCTATTTAATCGTAAAAACAAAAAACTTCACATCCCTGCTTTTAATTAGTTCATATGAACTCACCTTCCTTATCCTGGATCTTAGCCTTGACATTTTCGATAGTGTCTGAGGCCTCTACCTCGAGGGTGATGGTCTTCCCCGTCAATGTCTTCACAAAAATCTGCATGATTGCAGTCTGAATAAAAAAGAAGATAGTTATTTTACACTTCTGTACAAGTGCAGCTAGCTAAACTAGACCCGAGATTACGCCGCATCTCTGGCTGAGGTCCAACTAACGTTTTTAAACAAAAACAAGTAATCTTCAGAGTCTTTATTGATATTGTATTTGCTATGCATGTTTAAGAATTAATAAAGTCATTACTGTGTATTTAAATGAACGCCTGTAGATGTTCGTTTAGCTGTTAGCTTACTGGGCTAGTCAGGCCTCACCACATGCCTACAGTTAGCGATGGATTTAGTCAAGATCAGCGGAATTTTACGTATTAAAGCCATGTGAGCAAAATACAAATGTGAATCGTATGTTTATTTGACAACAATTGACTAGTATGGTCGAATTCAGTAGCTCATAAATGATTAAAATAGCATAACCGTAGAATGAACTCAACGTGTACTCACCCGGCCGCTAGCTAAGCCTCCACGAAAAGAGAGCGGAAACGTCGCTGAAAAGAGACTCGTGACTTCCGTTTTATTTTTTATAAAAAAGAATAATCAAATAAGAAATTTTTTTCTTAAATTTAGTTTTTAAATAAATCTTATTTACTTGACTTTTCAGTATTACTAATTGTAAAATAGCATGCTATAGTATTCATTTTTTGCACTGAAATACGTAAAATACTGTACAAAAATATGACATTGTTTGTTATAAAGGAATTTGTGGTAAAGAACAGACTTTGATTCAATTTAAAATTAGGAATAATATTGGTATAAAAAGTGGCCGATGGAATAGATACAAGATCATCCTGGAACAAGCTCTTATCTTTAGCTTCAAATGTTTAACAGAAAAAAAGCAGAAACTACCTAGAGGGAGATTGTGACACATCAGGAGGATTGAGTGTCAAAAAAGGAGTTGGGTTATTTAAATAATTCTTTAATCTAGATTACTTTAAGTGTATCGGTAAGTGTGCCAAGTTCAATAAAATGTAAGCTTCCTTCATCAGAGGAATAAAAAGTGACAGATTTTCATAGATAGTTGGTTTTATTTCTCCATAAAAAAATGTACAATATCTCATTAGTTGCATTGCAGATTTACATACTGTTCAGATGTGACGTATTGGGACTTTTAATAAAAGTGGAAGTTTTTGATTTAAAGTGCCCCAAAAGATTGTAGAGTATTAACAATACTATAAATCTTGGTTTCTCTCTCGTCCTGTTCAAAGGTTAAAATCTGTGAATTAGATGCTAAATGGATGCAATAACTGCTTACACGGACTGGAATTTGTTTTATATTTATAATATTTATTCATGCCAACTTTTCTTTTGACAATAAAATTGAAAGTTTTGTGACCAGCTCAACTGAAAATGCACCAAGCATCGGATTTGCTGAATTATATAACTTTGGATCACTTCCTTCTCAGCAAGAGGACAAGTCTAGTACATTCCAAGATCCGTTTGTTCATTTACGCTGTTTTAAAACTTTTGGGTTAAATCCACATTTTCTTCATCACACATTAGTCTGAATTTTTCAACATATTAAAATGATACAATCATTTGTCAGACTTGTCTAGGAAAAAACTCCCCAGATGTAATTAAATTAGATTATGTAAGAAAAGTAAAAAAAAAGTTTAATTTTTAACAAAAGCAATAAATTATGTTCTTCCCAGTAAAAGGGACATTTCTAGATAAAGAGAGGTGTTTTCTTGTAACTTTGATTCTCAGAAAGTCGGACTCATCAAAAATGTAACTTTTTAACCTGATCCAATATTAACTGACCTTTGAGGAAAAGAAAAATACTTTTGACACAAAACGATCACATTTTTCAGTCACCCCCCTCCCCCCCCCAGTTTATTTTTTGTTAAAAATTGATGATTATAAACCTAAAGCCTGAAGTTGCCAAAATACAAAAAAGGTGTCAAAAATTAAATAAAAATAAATAATAATTGTAATAATAATCCTTATAATGATCAAAAATAAAATATTATTATTGTTGTTATAATTATTATTACAATAATCATCATCATCAAGCATTTACTTTTAAAAAGCACTTCATAAAATTCTCAAGGACAATTTACAGGTAAAATACAGTAAAAAAACACAAAAAAAAACAAAGAAATGAAATTTAAAGTAAATGCGTCAAGTCTGTTCTTTAACATTTTCTTTAGATATAAGCAGCAAATGTGTATTTTTACCTAACAAAATGAACAACAAATAGTCTTAATTTCACAGATTAGTTTTTACATAACATAAACCTACAGGTTTATTCCCATATTAAGGGTCGAGAGTTGGATTCATATTCTGTACTTGTCATTCCTTCAACACTTACTATTAAGACAGCTATCATATTTTCTGACTGTGTCCCTTCTAAACATCCTACTTGCTCCCTGTTTACACTGTCAATGTTCACTATAAAGAGGGCAGCTGTGTTGCAGAAACATTTGAGTGAGGTGAACATGAAGTCACCTAAGTGTCAAGTGACATAAATACAGTCCGTTGTAGCACAAACAAAGCTCTCACCCTGTAGACCAAAAAAAAAGAGACAGAAAATCTACAGGCAGCATGTGCAGACTGACCTCCAATGAATACAAAGATAAGCTGCAAAAATTACAGTGATTGTTGGATGAAATAAAGGTCTATGCAAAGTCATTATTGTCTATAATAATTTTTATAACCTCTTTAACTTTTTGCAGCAGTGCAAAAATAACAGGTAGCTGTTTTGAAGAAATAAAATCTCGAAACTCCCTACATATAATCAAAGAATTAGGGCATCATTGGAAATTTAAGCTACAGTAAATACACAAATAAAAATAAAATGAAAGGATATAGATATATACAGATATATAAATGCAATGTAAAAATGCACACTAAAATCATTTTTTTCACTAAACACAAAAAGTTTTCTTTTCTTTTTTGGGGTCGATCTAATTAAATAAGTTCACATCATCTTTAGTTGAAAAATATCCAGCAATTTTAAAAAGAGGGTAATACAATCTCAGTTTAAACGACTTTTTTCAGTTCTTCTCTTTTAAAAAAGCCTGTTTCCAAGTCAAAGACAACATAACGGTCTCTAGAAAACGTAAAACCGAACTGAGGCACGAAGTATACAAAATGACAAATGAAACCCTCAAATTTGTGTCACGTGACCTCAAGATGCTCGTTCATTGGTGTTCATTTGATTGGCGTCACTAGGTGGGCGGGCACAATTACCACCGCGTGAAAGGGGCGTGGAAACCTTTCACGAGTTTAAAGAGACCAGCTTGCCATTCAGCGTTCAGGACTCAGTGTTGTTTTTTTTCTTTTTTTCATAAGAAACGTCCTCCTCGTGCAGACCCTCACGTAGCCTCCGTTCAGTCGGTGAGTTTAACCTCTTTCATTTATTATTTCAGCTTCCACCAACTTGGGTCAATGATTCACTCACTAAAATAAAGCCTGCGAATTTTTCAGCATGATGATCATGCTTTTATTACGGGTAGTTGAAAGACAGGACGAAAATAATCTATTCTTAATCAGTTCATAGAGGCTCACGATCGATATTCAAAGCCAGGTAGTTTAAGTTGCTTTTAGGTTAATCTCTTTATATCGATATAGTTTCTTAAAACTACGTTTGAACTGCCTGTGTATCCATATTACCCATGATTCCCCTCACTGTTGTTATTTTTTTTTCTTTCAAATAAATCTAGTGAAATAACAATAGATTTTCTTAAAAGAAATGTACCAATACTTTATTCTATAGTGTAAGATGTTGTTTCAAACACATTTATACTGTCTCTATAACCATAAGGTAAAGCTGAAAAGTCTGAGTGTCTATTTTATCTTCTATAGTTAATAATTTTGAATGTTGTGCTGCCTGTTATATCATTTCACGTGTTGTCTTATGTTCTTAACTTTTTGTTTATGTGATTAAGACACAATAAATAATCTGAGACCTAAAGTTTTTCTGGTTCATCCTACTGTTGCCCTCACACACAGGAACAACAATGAGCTCCATCAAGTCCTTCATTGTGGAGCTGGAAGGTCCACCTGATGCTGCCTTTACCTGTGGGGAGGTGGTTTCTGGACATGTGGTTTTGGAGCTCCGCAGAGAGACCAACATTTTCTCTATGAAGGTGCAAGGGAGAGGGGTGGCGACCGTGCACTGGCTGGAGAACCGTGGCATGAACGCTGTCTATAGTGACTACACCTCCAAACTCACCTACTTCAGGAAAAGACAATATTTAATTCGAGGTTAGTATTGAAAGTTAAAAGATAGATCATCTGTATGTTTAAAATTGATCTTTTAAATTTAAAAATAAAGAGGAAAATGTCCTTTTAAACGTATTTATTTCCTGCTCTGTTGAGGGTTGTTTTCATTTTAAATCCAGCCTGAAGCTTTGGTACATAGTGACTGTTTGGATTTATTGCAATGAAACATTTGCCCTTCTGCTCTGAGAAACAAAGTGGAAAGCTGCTGATCTACTCTGTCAGGTGTTACTCACTGAACCTTGTTGTAGCCATCTACAAAATGAAACCAGTCAAGCCAAACAAGTTGCAAGGAAACCAGTAAGGGTGTCCAGATATGTCTGCCAGATAATGAGATCTTTGACATTAAACACAAGTCCATTAGTGCAGAGTCTAGTTTACTAAGTGCTGCAGGGTGAAATTCCCCCAATGTGAATGGTAGCTGACAGCTTAAAACCAAAGAGGTAAATAAACCGCGGGCAGTGGTTAATATTTTATTATATGTTAACTACTTGGCTGTTTTTGTTCTAAAACGAAAAGTGACAGGCTACAAATACATGTATTCATTGCACAACTCTTCTCTTATTTCATTTTAACAGTTACTACATGTTTTAACATAAACTCTTAATATTGCAAACGTGAACTACAAAAAGGAGAAAAAGCATAAAACCAAAAGTCATGTTTATCGATATATTATGCTTGACCAACAAATGCGAGGCTTTGTTTTTTACAAAATTAAGTAAAGCTGCCTTAAAATTTACTGCTGACAAAACAAAATATACAGTCAGGACCATAAATATTTGCACAGAGACACATTCTTTCTAATTTATTTTCTGTACATTACCACAGTGAATTTTAAATAAAACAACTCAGATGCCATTGAAGTGCAAACTTTCAGCTTTTATTCCATGGGTTGAACAACAAGATTGCATAAAAATGTGATAAACTAAAGCATTTTTTTAACACAATCCCTTCATTTCATGGGCTCGTAAGTAAGTGGACAAATGAAATGACTGAAAACAAAATGGTCATTACTGATATTTGGTTGAAAAGCCTTTGTTGGTAATGACAGCCTGAAGTCTTGAACTTATGGACATCACCAGATGCTGGGTTTTCTCCTTCTGGATGCTCTGCCAGGCCTTTACTGCAGCGGCTTTCACTTGCTGTTTGTTTGTGGGCCTTTCTGTCTGAAGTTTAGTCTCCAACAAGTGAAATGCTGCTCAATTGGGTTAAGATCAGCTGACTGACTTGACCATTCAAGAATATTCCACTTCTTTGCTTGAATGAACTCCTGAGTTGCTTTGGCTGTATGTTTTGGGTCGTTGTCCATCTGTATTATGAAACGCCGCCCAATCAGTTTGGCTGCATTCACCTGGATCTGCACAGACAGTATGTCTCTGAACACCTCTGTATTCATTGGGCTGCTTCTGTCCTGTGTCACGTCATCAATAAACACTAGTGTCCCAGTGCCACTAGCAGCCATGCACGCCCAGACCATCACACTGCCTCCACAGTGTTTTACTGATGATGTAGTGTGCTTTGGATCATGAGCTTCTCCGGGCCTTCTCCATACTTTTCTCTTGCAATCATTCTAGTAGAGAACATGCTGGCTTTTTTAGATGCTTTTTAGCAAAGTCCATGTAGCCTTCCAGTCTTCTTTTTATGGTAGACTTGGATATTGATACGCCTACCTCCCGGAGAGTGTTGTTCACTTGGTTGGCTGTTGTGAACGGGTTCCTCTTCAATATGGAAATGATTCTGCCATCATCCACCACTGTTGTCTTCCGTGGACGTCCAGGTGTTTTTGCGTTGCTGAGTTCACCAGTTCTTTCTTTCTTTCTTTCTTTCTCAGGATGTACCACACTGTTGATTTTGCCACCCCTAATACTGTAGCAATTTCTCGCATGTTTTTTTTCTGTTTTCTCATTTTAATGATGGCTCCTTTCACCTGCATGGAGAGCTCCTTTGACCACATGTTGTCTGTTCACAGCAAAATCTTCAAAATGCGAGCACGAGTCCTCTAATCAACTCCAGGCCTTTTATCTGCTTCACTCATAATGACATAACAAGGGAATTGCCCACACCTGCTCATGCAATAGCATGGAAGTCAATTGTCCAATTACTTACGAGCCCATGAAATGAAGTGATTGTGTTTAAAAAATGCTTTAGTCTTTCACATTTTTATGCAATCTTTTTGTTCAACCCATGGAATAAAAGCTGAAAGTTTGCACTTCAATGGCATCTGAGTTGTTTTATTTAAAATTCACTGTGGTAATGTACAGAAACTAAATTAGAAAGAATGTGTCTCTGTCCAAATATTTATGGTCCTGACTGTATATACTTTATAACACGTCATATAAAGTTCATATTAACAAAGTATTAACAGGGATGCAGCGGTAGGAGTTTGGAATGTGTCAAAAGGCTCCTGTGAACAAGTTTAATTCCCTAAAGGAAAAATGTAGTTTATTTCTGTATGACTAAACTTAATACAAATGTGTTTTTTCTTTTTTTTAACTAAATTTAATTCAGTTTTGTCTTTCCCCAAGTTAAAATATTCTGGCTCAAAGTGTTTCATATCTGGCAACCATTACCAAGAAAACACTTTTCTTTTTTAAATAAACCTTCATATTTTTCCTCAGTCAAAGCTTACATAAATATACTGGTATAGTTAAAGGGAAAATACATCACCCCGAGATGGACCATTTTGGGTGGAGATGACAAGTTTCAAGCATTTAAAGGTCCCTCTTCCCCCTGGTCTTTCCTCTGGGGTCTAAAGATTCTAAAATCAGGAGTTATGATATATTTTCTCTCATCAACTAAAGCAACTTTAAGTCAAACTAAGCTTCTTTCCCAGGGTTTGTTTCAAGGTGATGCAAACGTATGGCTCATTAGCAGTAAAGGTGGAATGATGAACAACCTGTGGTAAGTGGAAACAGACGTCAAACTAAAAAAGAAGGACAAATAAGTGGCTGTGGTGTAATTTTTTTTCAAGAACCATTACTCAAACACCAAGATTTCTTTATAAATTCCGATTTCTCAAGGTAAAATAATGATACAGGCAGCTGTGGGACAGAAGTAGGGCTGCTGACCTCTGATTGGAAATTGGAGGTTCAGTTCCCATGTTCCCACATGTGTCACAGTGCATTTGGCCAATACATAGAACTCTACATCGTTCCTGGTGATCTGGTTAGCACCATCACTGTGGGAATGTGTGTGCATACACGAATGGCTCAATGGGACTTCTAACTGGAAAACGCTATGGGCCTTCACCAAGAAAAATCACTACAAAATCCCATTAAACATGACACATTTAAATTTAAACAGTTTTTAATTGACAGTTTCAGACAACAGTTTGTTTAAAGTTGAGGTTGTCTTCGATGTTTTAATATAAACCCATTAAACTTGTAAATGTCTAAATAAAGATCTTATATCCTCATCCAATCTATTTAAATTTGTAACCACATTTTGGACTTCTTTTTAAATAAATATCATTCCTTTGGGCTGCATCACTGTTAAATGAAGTTTAACCCACCGTTGCCATTATCAAAAGGAGTCGTCTGGGCACTGAGCGTAATTATCTGTCATGTTATGTGCAAAGAAAGGCTCTTATCAGTGTTTTTCCAGAGTGCTCTACTACAGCTGAGCTGCCTCGAAGTTTGTCCAGCAGGTGTCGTGTTGGTCTTTTTGCTCTTTTTTTCCTCCACATTTCAAAGCACACCTTCCTGAATGATAGGGAAGCAAAACACTGGCAAGTTCACTACAACTGTCCCACAGATCTGGCAAAATGTTTGATATATCAGTTGGTTAGTAGTTTAAAAACAAATCGTCAAACAAATAATGCTCCAATGCTACTACAACACTTCTGCGAAAGTTGATCTTTCTATTGCCTGTGGGTAGCAAAAGCTGAGGGCAACTGTTAAAAAAATGCAACTATGCCTAAGTAACTAGCTAAACTATGTTTTGGATGTGAGATTACTTAAAGATCTTCTGTTATTCATCAACACCCAACTGCAAAGGCTTCCTGAAAGCCCTGCAGCTGTTTGCAACAGTTGTGCAGGTTGACCAGTTGGTGTCACTGCAGAGCTAAGCCATCCTCTCAGGGAACAAAGGAGTAAACAACTTTGTTTTCCAGAGCAGACTTGATTTGTCCCATGGCTTTTTGCATTAAACAGAGCATGTATAGCAGTAAAATAAAGCATTCCCAACTCAGTTCACTAAATGGAACAGTTTTAAAGCACAATACCCCAATCCCCCCCCCCCCCCCCCCCCCCCAATAAAAGGGTTTCTGGAGATGTTTATGTGCATAAACACGCTTAAAGTGATTCATGCAGACGACTAAGATGTTACCATATATTTTTTGTACAGTAACTTTTAGTTTTGTTGTGATGTACTTTTAGTGTTAAAGTCTTCAGTGCAGTGCATGTGTTTTTAAAGAGATTTGGTGTACTTTTGTGCTTATTAGTTGTTTTAGTTTGCTTTTTTTCATGTATAGTCAAGGTTGTGGGGTTATGCTTTTTGGTTTGGACTGAAACCTTTTATAGAGTTCTGCCACACTGTTGCATGTCCTGTAATACTGTTTTCTTCCAAGAACCTGTAACCCATCAATCATCACCGGGCCCTGTTTTCTTCCTGTGCTGCTTCCACACCCCAGTCTGCGTGTTTGTTATGACGCCTTCAAGTGTTGTCTGGTAATTGGACTACTGACAGTTAAGATGCGCGAAGTTTATAAATCTCGACGATGTTGCTGTGGAAGTGTGAACAACGCATGAAAAGTAAAATTTTTCATGTTTATTTTATTTTCATATTGGTTTTATTTTTATTTATTTATTTATTTTAAGCGGACACGATGCGACACATGATGCGTTTTTTCTGTTTGAAGCTCATCTACTTCTATAAGGAGGACAAAATAAGCTAAGACAATTCAAAAAACATTTTGGCACGTTTTTATGGTTGTTTTCATCTTTTACGTGATTGATATTGATCCCAAAGAGACACTGTCTAG
This sequence comes from Oryzias latipes, assembly GCF_053564925.1. Lineage (NCBI taxonomy): Eukaryota > Metazoa > Chordata > Actinopteri > Beloniformes > Adrianichthyidae > Oryzias > Oryzias latipes. The sequence goes on from NC_136240.1 coordinate 16,455,480, forward strand.
TAACTTTGATGAGGAATTTGTAAGTTTAGCTGCAAAATGTCAGTGCTACAGAGGAGTTCCTGAACGCAGCATTGCTCTCCTGAGGCCTTGCATAATAAATTCTGAAGCCACGCCCACTTGTCAGCAGTCTAAAAGGGCTGTTGTCTCACAACGCTCGGTAGTTGACTTGTTGCGAGTAACTTGAACGCGCCGGAGGACTTAAGATTCCTGCACAGCGCTGTGTGGAACAACAACCACCAAAGGAAAAACCCTTTTTACGGCTTAGAAAACCGAACGCAATCCAAGGAAAATGATTTTCGGCAAGTTGAAAAAGTTTGACATCGTCTTTGACTCCTCGGAGGTGGACTGTCCTGTGTTCAGCAGCGGGGATGTGGTGTCGGGTCGCGTGCTGCTGGAGCTGTTCGGGGAGACGCGGGTGGACTCCTTAAAGCTTCACGCTGAGGGGTTCGCCAAAGTGCACTGGACCGAGTCCCGGTCGGCCGGCTCCAGCACCGCGTACACCCAGAACTTCAGCGACGAAGTGGAGTACCTGAACCGCAGGGAGGTCCTCCTGCAGGCAGGTCAGTCAGCTGTTGATCGGCTGCAGTCAGAAGCTTAGAGAACTCCCTCCTTTAACAACCACATCATGAGCCCTGAAAAACAGCACAACACAGGAATTGTTGGGCATTTTCAAACACACTATATTGTATTAAGTTAAACTGTTTCAGTTGATGAAAAGGATCCTACTTTTAAGCCTATAAAGTCAGCTGTTGTTTGCTCTAAAGGGCTCCAATTATTGTTTTTCACCAGTTAGATCAGATTTAAAATGATTCTGAATTATTTATTTCTGTTGTGGCAAATCGAAAAGAGATGAGCCTAACATCCAGGAAATGTTCCTGCATCTGTATTCTAAAACTTTACATAGATTCATCCCAGCTTTCCTCCTGACAGTTTCTTTGTTGTTTTTCTCATCTCCAGTGTGGGAAAGCCTTGAGTGTCTGCCCTCATTCATTGAACACAAAGTTGTTTTGGTTTTAAGAGTAGAAGGGAAACTCGCCACCAGACAGGGCATGCCAATTTTATTTTATGTTGCTTTATTTGAGATTTTTCTCTATTTGACTTACTTAAAAACCAGTTTAAATCTGCGACACTGAAGCCCTTTTAACCCTGGTTTCTGCAGCGTGCACACCCATTTTCAATCAAAATCCCTTTCCTTGACAGCCTAATCGCAAAACGTAGCTTCCAAAACAGCTAAACGTGTTGCTGGACTTGATCAGCTAGAGCAGGGTTCACCAACCTTTTTGAGACCGAGGGCTATTTTGTGGGCACCAAGTGGTATGAAGGGCGCCACTAAAAACCTCCTAGCCCCCCCCCCCCCCCCCCCCCCAAAAAAAAACACAATTTGAGGACTTCCTTTTGTGTGCCCTATTTTTATTTGCTCATTTTACACACAAAAACATGCATGAATTTTCTAGTCTCGTATTACAGGGGGGGGGTCAAACTCAGTTGCAGAGGGAGCCTAATTTCAAAATAGACTTTAGGTTGCAGCCGAACAAGATAAATATTTATTGAACACACTAAAGCTAAACTTTTAAACCTTTAAAACTTTAACTTAATTTTAACTTTTTAAACATAAATGTAAATAAAAACAGACAGGAATATTAATCCTCACATTAATGAATTACTCAACCACCTCAACCTATTCTCAAAATCTTTACATTACATGAATCATAAGAATGTCCAGAAATTGTGTAATTTATTTGATCTATTTAAACTTTTGTAATAGACCCTTACTTTTAGTGATTATTTTTTAAGTTATATTTGTTTACATATTTGGGTTTTCTTTGTCTACCTTTATCTCAGAATTGATATTGTTGTCATTGACAGACATGCCGTGGTTGTTTGTTGAATATTTGCTTCAATAAAAAAAAAAAGATTTTTTTTTTGGGTGCATTCCCTGAGGGCGCCATAAGGGGTGCTCGCGGGCGCACTGGCGCCCGCGGGCACAGGGTTGGTGACCCCTGAGCTAGAGTATTTGGTGGTGGTGGTGGGTACTCTTTTGCAGCTTAAGCAGGCTGTATACCATAGCTTGAGGAAAACAAACTCTCTGTCAGCACAATGGAGAGGGAACCGCCTCTCTGAGCAAAAACAGAAACCATGTGACTGCAGAGAAAGACAGAGATTTCCCTTTCGAGTCTGACAAAGCTTCATCCATTCAGCAGGGTTTGTGAAGTCTTTTAAAGTGATCAGTAACTACATTTACTTTATTACACATCCTTTAGCAGAATTGACCACTGATTGGTTGTCTACAAAATCTGGACACATACAATGGTTATTTAGGAACAGATTTGCCCTTTAACCCCAGAAACCTAATAAGGCTAACTGAGCCAAAGACAATAAATGGCTTACGTTTTTGTTCTTCTTCTACTCTTTCCCCTTCAGATAATGGTGAAACGACCACCCTTCCTGCTGGCAGACACGAGTTCCCTTTCAGCTTCCAGCTTCCAGAAGATACATTGGTCACCTCCTTTGAGGGGAAGCATGGCAGCATCCGTTACTGGGTCAAAGTGAAGCTGCACCGGCCGTGGGCCCCTGTTAGGAAAATCAAGAGAGAGTTTACCGTCATCGAGCCCATTGACATTAACACACCAACCTTTCTGGTAAGTAGGACCTTTTAGTACTGTACACACATGTTTGTGTATTGGCACTTTTTGTAATTTCCTTTTGGGATGTTTTTAGGCACCACAAGCTGGAACTAAGGATAAGATGGCACGGGCATGGTACCGTAATTTTGGACAGGTGTCTGTAACAGCAAAGATTGACCGTAAAGGCTACACACCAGGTAAGGACCCTATAAACACCATCTTTAGAAATGTCCATATAAGGTTTTTGCACCTCTTGAAGGTCTTTCTTTTTTTTCTTTCTGCAGGTGAAGTGATCCCAGTGTTTGCAGAGTTTGACAACTCCACCTCCAGATCCATTGTTCCAAAAGCCTTCATCACTCAGACACAAACGTTCATCGCCCGTGGAACCATGAAGCAGAAGCACTCGGTGGTAGCCACCCTCTGCGGCGACATTGTTAGCGCCAGATGTCGCGAAACCTGGCACGGTCGCGCGATCAAGATCCCACCTGTGGGTCCGTCCATTTTACAATGCCGCATCATTAAAGTGGAGTACATGCTGAAGGTGAGTTTATCCTTTGTTTTTCCTTTCTTTTGTTGCCGTCTGCATCCTTAGTTACTCATAGGTCTTTTCGTTTCCTCCCAAAAGGTTTGTGTTGATGTTCCTGGGACATCTAAGCTGTGTTTGGAGCTGCCACTGGTCATAGGGACCATCCCCCTCCATCCCTTCGGCAGCAGGACGTCCAGCATCAGCAGCCACTACAGTCTCAACCTAGACTGGATTCACATGGCTATCCCTGAGCAGCCAGAGCGTAAGTTTAGTAATTACCAAATGTCTGCAAAAAAACGTATTTACTATCACAAAAGACGAACATTGGAAGAAGAACAGGCTCGATCTGTATTTTGGTTTGCAAGACACCAGAAGTTATTTGTTTTAAAGAGTTTTTAAGCTACAGTGGTGATTCTGTGTGAATCAGTTATTGAGTCGGAACAGCGAGCTCATCCTCCCCGTCTTTCTGCAGCTCCTCCAGATTACAGCTCTGTGGTGACGGAGGAAGAGGCCGAGCAGCAGAATAATGCAGTGTCCTCACAGCCAGCTGAGGATCTGAGCGGGATCCTGGAGCGACCCCTCATGGCTTTCGTCCAAGAGTTTCGCTTCAGACCGCCGCCTGTGTACAGCGAGGTAAGTCGCTGGAAAGAGCACTTTTTAGTTTGCACAGCTGGATGTTAAAAACCTGACATGAAGAACCAGAAAAGCAATAATCTGCTGACCTAGTCTAAATCCACCTTTTCCTGTCCACAGATTGACCCCAACCCCCAGCCCATCAACATGCGACCTCGCTGCATGACATGTTGAACCACGAGTGCTGCTTGAGCAATAAGCAGCTTTTTTATTTCAAGTCCATGAAGAGATTTGTATCCTCCTGGATTACTTCTCTCTGGTAAAGAGCACCTGTCCCACCGTGGGTTGTGGCGGTGGACTGAGGCGGCGCAGAGCGGTCAGGAGGCGAAGCTCACAGAGACTGAATGAGCACAGACGAGCTGGCGCTTAGCAGCCAGCGCAGTAAAGCCGACGTTTTCCCCGGTTCTGCTGAGAGTGAAGCTACTTCTTTGCATCGGTTCCTGAACTCCCCAAATGATTTATGGCCCCCAAACGACAGGAGCACCAAAATTCAACAATTTCCTTTGTATGAAGAGACTTTGACACTTAAGGAATTTTTGATATTTTTTTTGGGGGGGGGGGTAAGATCACTTGATATTTCTCAGGCAGAGAGTTGCACTTCTATCTGGTACTGAAATGTCTGCAAAGAAGGGCTCTTGATAAGGCGACATGTTCAGAAACGCATGTTCATCTTTGAGTGGTGAAACGAAAAGTGCCATTACTGTATCATCTGTTTCTAACTTGCCTTCGCTTCACTTCAGGATGGTTATTAACCTCTACATTGTTATGCATTCTGTGCCTCAGCAGCAATGTCGCATGTGTTGACTTCCATTGTGACTTGGGCACCCACTGTTTGAAGGTGTGATGATTCGAAAAGTCAGGAATAGCAGAAGGATGTGTTTTTATGCATGCGAAAATGGTAAGAGTGCCTTAGTTAGCTGCAGTTTAAAATTGCACAGGCGTAAAGATGACTCTCAGAACTGGATAGAGATGATTAATTATTGAAAGAACAAAAACGGTCACGATGTAAGTGTTTGAACTCCAAGAGTAGGCTTGTGTAAAGGCGAGGCCCGAAGCACTGATAGCTGTGGTAAATGATTTCCACAAAGTGATGAAACCGATTAAAGCAGTTTGCTTAAAGGCTGCACAAAGCCTGCAGATGAGCTCTTCTGGCTGCTGAACCAAGGGAGAACTCTGAAAACCTTTGAGCCATGTGGACCGAAGCTCTCAAAGGGAGCCAGACGAGGTCCAGCCTTAAGGTGCAAATGCCACTGTTTTCAAAGGACAAAGAAAATTCCAAAAAGCTAACTCGAGGATTGTACGCTCCTCAATTCCAAAAAAAGAAAAACTGTTGGGTCTGACGATCCAGAATTCAGGAGCAGCTCTGGAACTTCAGTGATCCACGCTGAAGATACGAGTTTCTTTGTTTTTTTACAAATGTATTTTCTTTATTGGGATTCAATTTTTGTAAAGATCTTTTTAATAAATAAAATAATAAAGAAAAAGTCAGTGCATTCAATGATTCTTTGACCATTTGAAGTTGTAGAGTTTTAGGCAAATGATAGAGGATCTGTGTTCACCATGTTTACGATTTTTGCAAACTGGTGCATCGAGTTCAAAATGAAAGGGCCAACTATATAAAAACAAGTGTAATGGATAAAAATGATAATTAGCTTCCAGTGGTGCCACTCCTTTTAAAACTGAAATTTAGATTTCCTCAGGTAGATTAATATTTTACAAGGGTTCCAGTTATTTTTGGCCATAAACAAACACTGAAAAAAAAATAGGGTTAACACAGCAAATAGATGGCCAAAGCAAGTTAGAACTGCTTTTGTCAAAGGTTTATTCATAACAACGTAATCGGGCCAATGTCTGCTTGACGGTGTTTAATATTTTTCTGCCTCTACCCTCTCCCTAGTACTTCTGTGTAGGGAAAACAGCAATGTTTTACTGACCTAGTATCGTTTTTTCAAGTGTTAAAACGGATATTAACCCTTTTTTGACTCCCTTTGCTCTGCTTGTTTATAGAAATCAACAAAAAAAAAAGATAAAAGCAGCTTAGACAGATCCCGTTTTACCTGGTTACCTGACTTGGATGAATAAATGCAAGTCGAGCCCTCAAGAAGGCCAGCTCCAGCTCAGAAAATTCATGAATTAGTCATTTCATGAATCATGAATATGGGAATATTGTCCAGCTCCATGAGTAATTCAAGCTAATTTGGGGGAGAATTATGTACTGACACAAAGAGTAATAAAAGCACCAGATGTTTTGGTTTAAGACTCTTTGCACAATCACCACCAATTAAGTAAGCAACAAAAATACGACTCTCTTCCTCTAAAGTTGGCAGGTTGCTGAAAAATAAGTTATTTTTTAAAGAGGGTATGAGGAAAACATTGCGGGAAAAGGCTCAAAGGTCCTTTATCCCTTGTGCTATCCTATGGGGTCAAGATGACCATTGACGTGTTTTGTTAAAATAAAATAAAATATGTCCAACACAAGAGGCCCCTCCGCTCTCATCTGTTTGCCCAGCTGTTGGAGAGGACAAGTTAAAAGAAAAAGAAAAAAATAATGTCACATCTATTGAATGCAATTTAAACAAAGTTTTAGATATTTTAGAACCACTATGTATTAAACTGTGTACATGTTTTATAACAAAAAAAGTTTTTTAAGTTTTTAAGTCTGACATTTTCTCATTCAGCTGTAACAATGGTGGTTTTTGGATGTCAGTGTAGCCTCACAAAGCTACAATTGTTTAGTTTGGACCGCAGGGGAAAAGTTTTTACAATCAAAAATGTTGAACTATTCCCATTTTTGATTGTTAACTGGCAGCCGACAAAAAGATTGACTCAGTCAGATGTAAGAAATGCACTTTCTTACATCCCACGTGTTCCTGTAGTCCTTGTGACTTTGTGATTCTAGAGAAAGAGGTGTTGTTGTGTAATCCTGTAAACTACAAGTCTGAACACAAACGGTGAAGTCAGTTACTGAAAAGAACATGATGGGATGGAGTTGTGGTTTATGGATTGTAATATATATCAACATATTATTTTTGTTTTTAACACAAACAGACAAAAGAAAAACGTGAAAAATACATGATAGTCTTGTACTGTCATTTCTTTTCACCATAACCTCTATGAAAAACAATTAAATGGCCATTTTATGTTTTTGTTCTTTCAAAGGTCCCTATGTTGTAGCTTGCTCCAAGGTTTGACTTTAACAAATAAAAAATGTATCTCATGTGAATGATCAAACAGTGGACAGGAAGCCAAAGTCCAAAGTACTGCTCCTGATGAACAATGAAGTAGAGCCAAAAAAGTTGGACCAAAAAAAAATTTGCTTAACATTTTACTGAGTACTTTCCCTTGAAATGATAAACTGTTGTTTAAAAAGAGTAAAACCAATGGAGATGTTGCTGTTGGTTGCTCTCATGAACCAGATTGTTCCTGAAATTGGAGATCTTTAAGGAGATCACATTTTTATTTGGGACATCAGTAATCTGCAAGGATTTGGCACAATTTGCCTTGTAAAAAATAAGGGGAAAAAAATCATTTTAGTTTTATGTTAAAGCTGCAAGCACTTTAGAATGCTTTTGTAAAGACATCCCATTAGAATTTAACGGTAGCACTGAAATTTAACTTAAAAAAGAAAGAAAAAGGGGATTGAAATTCTGAAATCATGCTAAACTCCCTCTTCATAATATTACAAAATGTTCTGTTGCACGACATTAAAAACATTTGCACAACAATTTTTCTGAAAAATCTAGTTTGACTTTTGTTCCCAAAAAATAGCATGATTATTTTTAAAAATAGACTTTGATTTGGAACCAGGTAGAATTACTATTCTCCAGGTAGAATTACTATTCTACCTGGAGCCTCTTCCCTTGTGGTGTTCTGTAATTTTGGTCATCATAAATAGGCTTGCTGGTGTACTGGTGCATTCCATCATTTAGTTTGACACTACCCTGCTTTGCTGTGTTTATGTGCCTGCGTCAGAACATAAACACCACAGTCCAGACATTATTTAACGACTGCTGAACACTTTTGCTAATCATATTACCAGACACACACAAAAACAGGCTCTTGAAAAGTTTCAGGCTTCATGTCTGACCCTCAAACTAGCAGCTGCAAACCAACCAATGGCTGTGCATGCCGGCTCAGCTCTTCTATGCAGGACAGTGGGTGCTCAGGATCTAAACTGTGTTTACTGTAATTGAGGAGCACATTAAAGCTTGGTAGGTTTAGGAGTTAATGACATCTTGAGTTTCACAAACTGCTACGTAAGCTGTGTCGGACCTGCAGCATGTCAACATTTCAAAATGAACCACTTCCTTTTATAGAAGTGTTCAGGCACTTATGACAGTCATTTATTAAGGAGCTATTGTGTATTGATGGATGGAAGTGTGCAGGAAGCTCCAGAATTTTTCGGTCTGCAGATAAATATAGGGAGTGAGGGTGCAGTGCGTGTACAGTTGATTTGTACATTCCCCTGTTGAGGGATCACAGATCTGAAGGGTTAGGTATGTGATCTTTTGCTGTGGGATGCAGAAACCTTCAGATGGAGCATAGGGATGGGAATAAAGGGGATGCACATCTGGATGAGGGGGTACAGGCAGAAAAGTGTACATGGGTTTTGCCTCTGATACCGGCAGTCTTTTTTTATTGAACAAGATGCAGCAACATTTAATTTAGTCTGTAGAGGTTTGCTTGTACAAATGAACTGCTGTAATCAAAGGAAGAGAGGACACAGTCAGCAGAGGGTTTAGTCTTTTAATGAGGCCAAATCTGCCTGAAAAGTGGTGGAAATGTTTTCTGTAAAGTGAAGCTGCAATCAAAGAAGAGATGCTGAAGTGAAAAGAACAAAAAGAGCCTGTGTTCTCAGCAAAGAAGTGACGGGAATAAAAAGCTTTTGGGGTTTAGACATGTAACTAGAACTAGGAGGCACAATCCAGCACTGTTTTTTTGTCCTGGTCTCACTTCCAGGCAGATGCAAAGGGTTATATCAGAAAGGACATCAGACATAATACTGTCTGAAACTAAAAGTAAGCAATCATAAAACAATATGTGGCCCAGGATAATTTTGCCAAGTTCACAGAAACAATTTGACATAAAAATAAAATGCATTACTTAATATGATCGTCAGTCATCATTCAGCTTGAATGATAACTGATGAACTTGTCTCATAGCTGGTTACCCTACTTTGTAATTGATTTAGCCTAGGTTTGAGAAATTTAAAAGTAAACATAAACATGTGACCCTTTAAAATAACTTTTTTCATTTTTTTTCACTTTTTTTCATACTGTTCTTTAAATCTTTGCATTTATGTAGCTTGAAGTTACTTTGGAAATATTTTTCTGTGCTTTTGGACTGCATACAGATCATATTCTTGTTTTGAAAAACCAAATATGCTGCAGTTGTCAAAAACATTGCTTGCTTTATACAATACTGATCAGCATGTTGCCAGACATTTTTGTTTTGATACTTTTTTATAGCTGACATAAGGAGCTCTTGTATCTGTAACATGTTTGATCGTATCATTGAATGTAATCAGAATTCATTCAGCATCACTTTTACCAGTTTGTCTCAAATGAAAACAAAAACTCCACAGCAGGGACATGTCTGAACAAAGAACATCATTGGGCCTGTCAGGAAAATATGAATCATGGCTTTATCAAGTTGGATTTAAAGGTGCTGCTTTGATTTCCAGAAAGCAAGGAACATTGAAAGAAAATGAAAACAAAACGGTTGAATTGGCTCAGTTTTAAAAGGACTGAAATGAGTGGGAGCTCCAAGCACAGAGTTATCAATGTGCACGCAAGGGACATGCAAGGAGTGCACAATAATTACTATAACAGCACTAAGGGGGGCCTTTGCACAGTTTGCAAGTTTCAATGGGTTAAAAAGATGAAAATCCATCCCACCCCCTTATTTACCTTTATGTCTTGTTTAAGTGGTTTGACATGAACATTTAGGCTCTGGCTTACCAAATGGTCTACAACATTCTTTAGACCAAAATATTGGTCTACAAAATGTTTTGAACACAAAAGTGTTTTGAGCTTAAAAATCTCAAATAATTTTAAAGTAAATGTCTTCTCCAATTAGTATTAAAGTAACCCATTTGAAGGGTAAAACAAAAAGATTAACAGAAGTGTGCGGTACAGAACAGAAATAAAACAATGATAAATACAAATAGATTAAAATCAAAGCATAAAAAACAGATGATCCAATAAGAAAACCACAGAATTCCTGCACAGAAAAGGCAGATGGTTTATTTCTAATAGTGGCATCTTTGACAAAGTGTTTGAGATTAGATTTACAAAAAAACAAAACACAAAAAAACAAATTTAAAGCAGTTGTTTGCTCCTCTGGTATTATTCAGAGTTCTGGCCATATTAAGAATGCTATTCACCAATAAAATGGTTAGATTTAATCACCCTTGTCTGACTTGTATGTGAAAGGAGGATCAGATCAGCAGCTTGTTGACTCTAAAGACAGCACAGGAGATCCTTTTTCAGACTCCTCCCGCAGGAAGATTTCATGGAAAGCAGTGTAACTCCAGAGGGGTCACAGGGCACACAGCGATCCCAAAAATATTCTGGAAGACGAAAATGACCACACAAGAACAAACAACACAGGATGAGAGCAGCTTTGTGTCTGTCACGGCTTTGGCGACAAACCAGAATTCACAGAAATGAGCCGTCTCTTCTTTGTTTTGTTTTTTGCACTCTGCAGAAATTTTTGTTTGGACGATTTCTTCCTCTCAATAGAGAATGCTCAGGGCGCTCATGAAGTCAGACAGGAATTTTGACAAACAAAAAAAAGAGAAACACAGACACGACAGGTCCTAAAAATGGATTATTTAGGTAAAAAAATCCTCCAATCAAGAACGGCGATGTTATTTCACTTTGAAATCATTTACAATTTGTAATCATTAGAAACCACCTTTAGCAATAAAAGGACTTGTATAATGATAGACAGAGGATCTGGTCTGTGCCAGATTAAACTTAATTTATGTTTTTTAAGGATGTATGAAGGATTATACATGCAAAGTAACATTTAACCAAGAACATTTTGCAAGAATGCATTTTATTCATCTTTACACAAAAACAGTCAGCAGTTTATAATCTAGATAAAGAAAAAAATTAGGAGGGCCTTCATTGTTATGTATTACGCAGGCATGCTTAAGTAACTTCCCTCCCATTCTGGGCGGCAGAGCACATGGTTGGGTTGTTTGGTTGGGAGAGTTGGCTTTCAGCCAAGTCTGCAAGAAGAAACTTTCTCCTTCATAATGTGCAAAGGTGAAAGCAGTGCTAAGGAATGTATTTTTCTTAGAATGAGCACAAGATTAGCACATGCTGTAACTCTCTCAGAGCTGCAAAGAGGGAAAACAGTGGTGGTGAGCTAAAGAGATGAGTTCGTTTTGACTTGGACATATTGTCTTGCTTTCTGACGCCAAAAGAACATTTTGTCCTGTGAAAAATTGATGTAAATAACTCAAAGAAGGAAAAGAAGCCACTGTGTAGGGCATTGTTCATTTAACTTGGATAACAAAATGTGAACAAAAAATGCAGACTATTCTATTTTAAACTGTTTTTTTACAATTTATACATTTTAGAAAGAAAATGCCCTGTTTCTTAATCTATTAAACTTTTAAAGTAAAGATTATGAATGACCAGCGCAGAGATTCAGATAAACACACTAGTTCTAATCAAGTAAACTTTAAATCCAATTCACGCCTCTGATGAAGCAGGAAGTTTATTCGTATGTTAGCATTATGTTGAACAAAAAAAGAAACTGCATTGTATGACAGATTTCCTTGTACCTTTGCAGAAGATGGGATTAAAAGTGTTTTTCTTTAAACCTATAAAGACGTATGGGAAGCTCTTCAGGGTAGAAGTGAAACTGAAAGAATGTTGTGTTTTATCAAGCTGCAACGGAGCATGCAAGCATGACAAGTGTGGAAAGAAGGTTGGAAAAATTACAGTTCAAATGGAGGAAATTAGAAAATGCGAAAAGTTGTATGACAGTTTTCACATTTCACACTAAACATTTTATGGACCCCTAAAGGGACATTGAAGAAGAAGAAGAGAAAAAAGTAAAAAAGAAGAGAGAAAAACAAACTAACTGGTGCACACCAGTTAGTTTGTTTTTCTTTCTTCGATTTTTTCTTTTTTCTTTTTGACTTTAAGTCTTTCTTCTTCTTCAATGTCCCTTTAGGGTTCCGTAACATTTAATTTAACACAGTTTGGCTTTAACTGCATCTTGTTATTGTCAAGCTACATTCACACTGGGCTTGGCAGCCTGCTCTTAAGCAAACACTTTCAATAAAAAGTCCATGTAAATGCTCATAAACGCACGTTTCTGGCATTCATGCTAAAAAGTCTTGCATTGGCCTTGATTACAAAAGGGGTTTATTCAGACATACCTCTGGTTTGTCAGAAGATTCATAACCCCTGTTGTTAAAGTAAAATATGTCCAACACAAGAGGCCTTCAGCTCTCATCTGTCTGCCCAGCTGTTGGATAGGACAAGTAAAAAAACCCAAAAAACTCTTGCATTCATGCGTAGCTACGCAAGTTTCCATGACTGTTTTTTGGGCTCTATGTACAACTTTTGGGCCCACTGAACATGTGTTGACAGTTAAATCTGGTCAAAGTTTGACATTTTAGGGATTCGGATTTGGTACTGAAATTTGGATGAAGTTCCCTTTAGTTCCCGGAATTGCCAATCATATAAAAATTGATCATGGAGGAGAAATTATAAGTTGCTGTTTGTTCCTGGGCGGAATAAAATGACATCAAGTCTATCAGAATAGAGCTGTGAAAGAAAAAGCCTGGGCAAGATTTGAAAGATTTACACTTCTTTGACATGAGCCTTGAACAACTTTAGGTAACGGACATGCGTTGGTAAAAGGTTGCTTAATGCATCTCTTTCGTCTGTCTGGTATATGGATTAAATGAACTTTATTTACTGAGCCTTCATATTTTCCAATTATTTATATTGTAGTAGTCTTGTAATCCACATGTATCTGGAGACCCCAGAGTTCACATTGAACTGGAATCAATATGTGGTGCAATATCTCCATCTACAAATGAAACAGCACATTTTACAGATCAAACTTCAAACAATTCTGAGTTGGAAATACTTTATGATGCAACCCTTTTCCAGTTATTTTTATATTAAAAAGTCTTTTCTTCTTTGATTGCAGTGCAATTGTCATTTACGCCAATGTTTTGTCTGACAATTTTGTGTTGTCACTTGGCCATTTTCACCCTCTTTGACTTTCTTACAGTAGAAGAGATGTTTTATTTTATGAAAATCGTTAATAAATCACATGCATCAAATCCAGTTCAGCCAAGGCAAAGACAAAAAATAGTTGTCTGCATTTTCAGGTAGGTAATATCAAGTTTCTCACTGCAGTAAACATTTGAGTTAAAAAATGATGCTGGTTGTAATTTAAAGGTGCATGTTGAAGGAAAAGAAGCTCACAGGGAAGGGTTAAGTGTGAAAGTCAGAATTTGTTCTCCCTAATTTGTTTCACATATTATTCCTCAAACTTTTTTCTCACGTGAGCTCTGGCATGTCTTGTTTCCTGTCATGTTGATTTACAGTAGGACGTGTCCTTCTGCACATAGCCTGGATGTTAGTGAAACTGCTACAGCATAAATGTTATTGGGAGTGTAACATGACTCGCTTTGTGTAGGAAGTCCTCCACTGCAGCAAGAGCCTCTTTGTTTTGAGAGATCTGACCTGAAGAGCAAAGTTTAGTTCCCTGCAGGGGATGAAGACAGGAAGGTTGGTTAAAACATTAAAGTCTGATGTCAAGCTGCCTCTACTGCTGTAAACAAGAGCGGATTTTCAGGCACAGCAAAACTGAGCAAAAATCATTTTCCAGCATGTCAGTGGAAACAGATGAAATAAGCAAATTGATTATTTTAGATTAAATAGGAACAAAAAAATGAATAAAATGCATAATCCAGTTTTCATACTTACATATTTGGAAACAATAGATGCAGTCATAAAGGTGGCAAACAAATTTTAAAAATAAGATTTCAGTAGAGATCACAGCATAGAAAGTGAAATATTTGGAAAAAAAATCAACTTTAGTGTTGTTAGCAAAAAATAATAAATGACAATGTTTATTTTTTTTTTCTAATTTAGCTGGATGCTGAAAAACAATATTAGTTGTGTGCATGGGTGAATGGAAATTGTGACTTTGAAGTGCTTTGGACCTACAAGGAAGAGAGAAAAGTCCCTATATACTGTAAGTAAAAAGCATTTATCATGCAGGATATTCTAAATGTTAGAATAATTTGACACTAAAAAGCAGAAGCCCTCCTGAAAGATTAAGTCGCTATTAAAAAAAGATAATGTTCAAACCAACAATAAACAATAAAAGTATTTTCATATTTATTAATGAACAAGGCTTCATTAAAAAATATGAAAATATGTGATTATAATGCCTATTTTAGAAAGCATTTATTTAGGATATACTTTGAAAATTGCATCCCATGTTGTGTGAACATCTTTCCTAAACTTCTGTTTTTCTTTATGTCTCTAATTGTGCTCACATCTCATCCTCCTCTGGTCCCCCCCGGGAGGAAGGCTATCCTTGGTTCTGACGTCAGTCTTTACGGGTAAGTAAACAAAGACAAATCAGGGGAAGAGTCTCCCTATAAACAGAGCTGTTGTCACTGTCAACAAGTCTAGTTGAGGAGAAAAGCATTTAGTCGTGGCTCTGTCAAGTGCAATACATACTGATCACTTGGCATTTAAGGGATGACAATGCGGTTTGGGACGTTTCTTTTAAACTCTTTGTTTTCTAACTAACATTGTTGCCTAATTGTCGCTCAGATTTAAGCACAGATTAAACAACTCTGTTGATTTGTAAGCGTTGTACTGTTCTCATTACACAGACCTTGAAAAAAACCTGGGGGAAAACATAAAAACTCCACACAGAAGGATCCCACCACTGGTAATTCTGTTACAGGTCCCTCAGCCAGCGCTTCAACCAGGACCTCCTTGCTTTGAGCCAAGTTAACTAACCACTGCACCACTGAAAGGCTTCAACTAAGATGTGTCGTCTTCTCTTAGATAATCTGCTTACCATGTCCCACTTATATAACTGTACATTTTTAAAGGACCACAATCAATGAAGCTCTTTTCACTTTGTGAGCAGTATGTCAGGTGATTGCAGCCTTTATTGGATGAATGAATCACAGCTTTAAAGCTGTAAAGTTGACTCATGCATGAAATTTAAACAACCTTTTCCAGCGAGAGAAACAGAAACCAAAGCTATAGAAAGAGAAAGCAAACAATTTAAAAGGCCCCTCTGTCATTGTTTACTTTCTTGTATGCTCGGTACTTTTCAGCTTTTAAAATTTAAAGACCCGCTCCAATGGAATACAGGTTTTAAGTGCTTTTAATATGTTCTTGAAGCTTTTTCTCATGATGGAGGACGTATATAAAATAATTTAAGATTAAATCTGTGTTTTTGGGTATTTCTTTATTCAAATAGTGTTGGATCAGGAGCAGATAAAAACCTGCAATTGGATAAAGCTCAGGTTTCTGATGCAGTGGTTGGAATGGGCGGGTAGAAGTCTCCCTTCTTCGCTCCAGTTCTGATGCATTCCCCTGCAGACAAATAGATCCATCAACACCTTCATTTTCCTTGTCCGAGTTGCTATCTGGCTCAAAACTGTACAGCTAAATAGCTTCGATATTGTTAACCGTTATTTTTTTTATTTTTTTTTGTTACGTTAATATTAGCTTGAGGTTGTGTGGGGCTGTAATTTAATCCTAATTGAAAGACCACTGGGAATGATTTTACAATAGCTAAAATATAGTTGCAGTGGGACTTTAAAGACTTGTCCTGAATGGTTTGGTGAACAGAAAACAAATGAAGACTAACCTGACTTTGACTCTCTCAGGCAGTTTCAACACATAAAAGCGGTACATGATGTTCTGCAGCCGACCTCAGCATCTAAAGAGGAAGTCGGGGCGTGCTCACCAACCTCATCACATCCGTTTCAACGCGTTTGCCATGAGATGTGATGACAGCATGGTCAAACTCATTAAAGGGCTTTTGCTTCTTGTCGTGCACTCAAACAGAAATTTAGCTTATTGAACACCACAGTGAGAGGATTTTAAGGGGTCTTAGGTTTAACTCTCAAACAGATGAAGACAAATAGTTAAATACCCACAAAAAATCTGTATGAGTTGTTTGCTGTAGATGTTTATGTTTTAACAATCTGATGTCAGAATTTGCTCACAGTTTGCACCTGTTTTGCTTTGATTAGCTGAGACCATCTTTTTTTTTTACTTGGACACTAATTGATGGGAATTCTGGAATGTTGTGTTCAACACTTTTATTGTAGATTTACATTATAATACACTTAAGCTGAAGGCCTCTTGTGTTAGACATATTTTACTTTAACAACAGGGGGTTATGAATCTGTGACAAACCAGAGGTATGTCTGAATAAACCCCTTTTGTAATCGAGGCCAAAGTTTAATTTTTATTTTTAATAAATTTTATTTAAATTATATTTCAAAATCTTTTGTGTTGGACCACACGGAAGAGGAAAGCAGGGAAGAAGAGAGAGGGATGTTAGAGAGGGGGGAATAGGAGGGTGACTATAGAAGGGGGGGGGGGGGGGGGGGCTAAAACCATGAAGCAGCATAAAACAACAAGTTGCTGGATGTTTATGATCATTACAGTCAGGTTCCGATGTAATACAAATCTAGAAGGGCGGGGCCTGTCCACTTTAAGCCATTTTTTTAATGGAAATTTATGTTGTCCTTCTACCAGTTTTAAGTCATTAAGCTAGATACACATTTGATACGTGTTCAAGGACCAATGGTGTTCACACTGGACAAGCAGGAAGGGGCTTCCTCTTCTTTTTCTACTTATTAGGGCATATCCCCCACCTGCAGTTGGAAGAGGTTAAGTGGAAAATGTTGAAGCAATGCATATTTTGTGATTTGGGCACAAAACTGAAACATTTTGGTTCATTGTCAGCGTCTTTGTAATGGCGGGTGAGTGGCAATGGTTTATGTTAATTTGAAAAACAAAGACAGACACAGTCAAGCTCATCACAGTGTCTGAGTTCACCAGATAAACACAATCCATACGTCACTACCAAATCCGAGTCCCGGATTGGTTAAAATTCAATCTGGTTTAATGTTTAATGGCCATGTGTTTTGTATGTAGAGAGGGAAAACTGTTGTGAAAGTTGTATAGCCATGCGTGAATGCGAGAGTTTTGAACGTGGAAGCCCGAATAAACATTTACATAGAATTTTCATTGGAAGTTGCTGCTTGAACGCATGTTGCCGAGGGCGGTGTGAACATAGCTTTATGGTTAGTCAGACTGACGTGAGTTTACTAACATTGTTGCATAGTTATGTGCATTTGTGTTTTGTTGTTATTAGCAAACAAACTAGGACCTTTTGTCACATTTTTTGATGATTCATACTTTAAAACACGATTTTTTGTGTTGTGCCACAGTCAGGACAACTGATGTTGCAACTGTCACTTTTTAAGTAATGCAAAACATGTCCATGCATTATTACATGAAAATGATCTTGTAACAGTGAAGGGGACTCGTTTCAAAAAATAGAAACTGCAAGGGATCGAACCCTGTGTGCTGACCTAGCTTTTCCTGCACCTCAGTCCAGATGTTATTCCAAAGAAATGTTCAAACAATAGCTCCAGGAGACAGAGAAGGCTAATGAAATGGAGCTGTGGGGCTCACACCAGCTCACAAGATTTAACAAGCCTACAAAATGAAAAGCAGAATGGATCCCAGATGATCTTATTTAGAGCAGAACAGCCTGTTGAGACTTTGGTATGCTACACACGTGCCATGTTAGGGAGACTGTTGATTCTTGGGCTAACTTTAGCT
Source organism: Oryzias latipes (assembly GCF_053564925.1). Taxonomy (NCBI): domain Eukaryota; kingdom Metazoa; phylum Chordata; class Actinopteri; order Beloniformes; family Adrianichthyidae; genus Oryzias; species Oryzias latipes. The sequence continues at coordinate 16,473,143 of NC_136240.1, forward strand.
GAACCAAGACTGTTTAGCATTAGCATTCTCACTATTGTTTAATTATTACGGATTGTGCTGTTAAATGGAAGCTGACAGAAGAGCATCTTGCATTGATTTTGCAGGTGAAAGTTTGTAATCAGACAGGCCACTCTGCTTGTGTTGATCTTAATGTCCCTCTCAAATTATCTTTTGATCTAGTAAAAGTGTTCCCAGTGGTTTTTTAATTATGATTACACAGTTTTTAACCAAAATGTTGTTTTCTAGGACATAGTTTCTGCATTTGCGGTAAAACAAAAAGGGCGAGCAGTATCAGAGTTATCCAGCCGGGAAGTTTTGAACTAAATGCCAGCTCAGACAAGGAAAACAAAGACGTACATGAATCCATTTTTCTGCAAGTGGATGCATCACAATGGAGCAAAACTTGTGGAGTGTTTACATAACGACTAGCTTTCTGAAACAACATTTTTTTTGCCTGCTCCTGATTTACCACGATTTGTCTAAAGAAATACTCCAAAACACAATTTTTATTTTCTTTATGTCCTCCATAGTGAGAGAAATGCTACAAGAACAAGTTAAGAACACAAAAAATATCATTTTCATTGGAGTGGATCTGTAAGAATTTAATATCTGCTTCTGTTATTCGTTTGAGAAAACTTTCAAATTATGGATGATCAACTTGTATGGAAGATGAATCATTTACAGTCTGCATTGGTTTTATGACCCTTGTTTGTTACAATTTTTATTAAGCACTACATCTTAGTTTTGACTCTTCAGACTTTCTTCTTTCCTGGTATGTTTAGGGGTTTAGGCTAATTTGCCTCTGTTTTATTTCAGAGTGGATGTGAAACTGTGGAAACACTGCGTGTTTGCTACCAATAGACAGAGTCAAATAAAGGGCAGCTTCCCACCTTCTTCCATGACCACAACCCATTGGACCACTGCTTTCTTTGTTTTTCAGCCCGCTGGCCAACTCCCACCAGCATGGCTTAGCAGTTAACAGCTACCTCAGAAGAAGTCCTGCTGGTTAAGTGTCGAAGGCCAACAAAACAGGCTTCTCTCTCAGAAGATAACAGGACCAAATAGCCCTTCATCCCCACAACTATCTACTTCTGTTTCTCTGACTCATTCCAGTCTGTCTTCATGGTTGTTTTTAACTAAGATGAAAGCTATAACCTGTTGGGGTTGATTCCACCTGGTGTGTTTTTGAATCACAGGTGTTTGTTGCTTGTCTGGATTGTTAAGCCATTTCAAACTGGTTGGACAGTTTTGTTAGCTCAAAGTTAGAAACAATGCATCAAAACACATTCTTTCATCTGCTGGACTATTTAAACATGTAGTTGTAGATTTAGATAAGTAATTCTTCTTAATAGAGTTCTGGTACATCCCCTGTCCGTCCTGGGACAGGATCCCTCTACGTGGACACCCCTGAGGTTTCTTCTTTTTTTCCGGTATCTGTTTTTTTTAGCAGTTTTTCCTTACCGCGAAGGGGGGTCTAAGTTCAGGGATGCCAGTTTGGTTTAGTCTGTTTAGTTAGTTCAATTTAGAATTTTCCTATTGAATTCTATGTGTTCATGATCCTTTTGATTTTATGTTTACTTTACAATTACCGGTACGAAGTCCATTGAGACGACTGTTGTTGTGATTTTGGGCTATATAAATAAAATTGAATTGAATTGAATTGAATGTTCTTGGATCCCCAGTCAACACATCTGTTTTCTTTCACATTTGATGTGACAAAAATCTTTCTTTATTTGTTCCATTCAGTTTTATGACGGTAATTTTGCAAAGCATTAGCTGAAATGGTGACCCAAATAAGGGAAAGGTTTCTTTCACCACTTACCACAGCACTAGACCTTCCTGTCATTTAACACAGCCAAAAAACCTTTCAGAACTCAAATGAGTCATTTTAGTCTGCAACCAATGACCTAGTTGTTTCTTTTTCACATTTTTCATGTTTCAACTTCTAATAATTAGGCATTTACACACATATATTAAATTTATTTATTTTTTGTTTAAAAATCCTAAGGAAAGGCAGATTTGGTGTGTTGTAGCATATCTGATAATCTGTCAGATTGATCATTTATCAAATCTTGCTGTTGCATGGTCTGAGAGCGGTAAGAGCAAAGGAACAAATATGCTGTTTTGAATTGAATCGAACTTCACTCTTCATGGCAACCCAAAGAAAAAACAAGTACAATTCCTGTTCACTGTACTGAAGTTTGGTGGAATAATCATAATTTTCTTTACATCCATTATACATACTTCTCCATGGATCTGAGCAGAGGGAGTGGGAGTGCTTCCAAATTCCATTTGGCTCGTCCGTGCTCCCGTCCTTGGCCGTAGACCTTGCCTCTGGCTTGACTCGCGCCCCCAGCTGTCCCCCAATTTCATCTGGATGAAGGCTATCTGCTACAATGTTCAAACATGTAGTTGTAGAGTAAGAACAGCTAATTCTCTTCTACCAGGCCAAGTACATTGCCTGTCCGTCCTGTGAGAGGATAGCTCTTTCATGTGGAGATCCCTGAGGTTTCTTCTTTATTTTTTTCCCTGGAATGTTTTTTTTTTTTTTTTTTTTTGAGTTTTTCCTTACTGGGAAAGAATGTCTGGGGGCAGGGATGCCCAATTTAGTTTAGCAATCAACTTTTTATTTTATAACTGATTTTATGTTTTGTACAAATAGTGAAGCCTGTTGAAACAACTGTGTTGTTATATTGGGCTATATAAATAAAACTAAACTGAATTGAATTAAACTAGAAACTAAACAAAATGCTTTTGGTTTTTTTGCAGTGTACGCTTTTGACATAGTTTGATGTGGAAGCTGACTGCAGGTCATACGACAGATGCAGAAGCCACATTGGGTATTTATATTCTTCTTTGCGTTATTCCAGAACAGCTGATTTATCATTAAATAACCTATTTTCTACCAGAGCTTTTACAAGACCATCATTGGCAAACTATTTTTTTTTACCTTTTTCCACCCACACCTGCATATGCTGCAGATACAAATTGGATTTCAGCTTTTTTGATCAGCACAGCATGTTCCAAACACCATGCTGCTTGCTAAAAATCTCTGTTCCAGCGGAAATCATAATTTCTCAGCATATGTTATAGTTGTGCAGCTGTGGACAACTTGTACTTTTTTGCTCCACTCTAACTTTCCCGTGATGACCCACAACTCATTCATCCACCTGAATACGATTAAGTGAGCTTGGTAACTGAAGGAAAGTTTGCAGATTTTTGTTAGAAAGGAACAAATTTACTATGGTTTTAAAGAAAACCAAAGTGGTTGTTTGCTGCTGTTATTTCGGCAGGAATCCTCCCTCTTCATTTAAAAAAAACTTTATCTTTAGCCAGACTTTTGACACAACATGTCTCTGCTCTGCTTTTGCGTTTTACTGTTTTGCTTTGCTTTATCTGGTGTTTTTATGTTTGTATGACACTTGTTTATACTTTTACCTCTAATCATTTTAATCTCTTCGCTGTTGTTTTTTATGTTTTTATCAGATTTGAATGTACAGCATCTTTTTTGACTGTGGTCAAGTTAAAGCACCATATGAATTCATAAACTTAAGCTTGTTGCCTTTTCTGTTTCATTTAATCTCACATGATTATTGTAATCCTCCTGAACATTTCAGCACATTTGTCTTGTAAAGCGGAAAACAAAAGTGAAATGAAAATTCTAATCTCCTTGGAATTAGCTCCAAAGGTGCTCAAAAGAAAAAAAGTCCAACATGGTAATTTTATTTTGTAATACCTAAAGTAAGCACAGAGGCAGGAGTTCCCCTTCACCCAAACAATATGATTGCCATGCTGACAGACAAGTCGCTGCAAATATTTACAGGACATGTTTCGCAACAATCTACCATTTTCATGTACAAACAAATGAAAGGTTCATCAAGTTCAAAATGTCATGCAGCTTTAGTCAGAAACAGCAGGGCCGCTGTCACTGAGGGTCTCGCGCGGTGAATAAAAAAGAACCCAGAGAGGAAGCTTTTGGAGAAACAGAGCTGGGAAAACAGATGCAACCCCTGATGTAACCCTTGACACCCATAAACCAGAGCCCCATGGGAAACCCTCTCATCAGCTTCTGCAGCCAGCAGCCCAGCTGAAGAGTCAAGAGGTCGCACAGCTGATCCAATCCCACATGCAAGTCACATAAACAAAACACAACAGGGAATAAGTGCAAACAAAGTTGCTGTGCGAGGGGTAAGCATGAGGCTGAAAGGTCTTCCTTGGTGAAAAAAAGGGAGTGTTTATTCCAAAACTGACAGAACAGGAACCCCTGCATGATGTGATAACAACAAAGTTGACAAAGACATGGAATTGTTTGTTGTATCAACCACTCTGACTTCCTTTTTGCTTTTTGAAAAGTGAGCTTTGAGTGTTTTGACTCTGGAAACTGTGTTGTGAACCTACAGAATGAGCACAGTGCTCCCCAAAGATCTGGAACTCATCTGTCTTGAATTAAAACAAACTGAAACAGCTTGTTCCTTTCACTGTCCATCAAATGCTGAGAAACATGTACCACGCAGACGTCAATCCTGACAAAAACAGCTGCTAAAGATTGAATCATTTGTTTCTGGTCACGCAATGCATCCCAGAAAACATAACATTTACGCAATGACGTTAAAAATAAAATCACAAAAACAAAGTAGAAAGGCAAGAACATCAAGATGAGCCCAAGGAGTGAGAGATGAAAAAGACTTGTGACAACAACATAGGAGCAAGAGGACAAGTAACAGTGGTTGAGTGTAAGTTGACTGGAGACAAATAAAAGAAAGAGTAACTGGAGCAGTGCTTAAGGCAGTGAAAGAGTTAAAGTAAAACCCTACCATTAAAAGTGATTTTTGACTGATTGGCAGTTGTGAAAGCAAGGAAACTGAATCATCCAGCGTGGGTCTGTGTTTTATTCATCTTGTTTTATGAGTTAGCCTTTGTGAGACATTGAAACCTGTTGGATAATGCCATGTGTGCGGTTGCAGCACCATGAGGACTCCCTGTTCCTGAAAGCAGTGAAACAAGAGAACACCTTCAGCACACAAGACCTTTTGTGCCATGTCTGAACTCAAATCGACAAAACAAGAAGCTGAAAAAAAGGCGGAGCAACTCAGAGAGGGTTAAAGGAATGAAGACAACAAACTTTGCAGTCTGCTTAACACCAGACACTGACCTGGATGTTGATTTATTAAATTAGAAATAAAACTTACAATACCTAGATTAGTCAGATCAGAAACTGTTTTCACTCATGTTTACTGCATTCTATTTCTCTTGTTTACCTTAACTGTTGGTGTTGATTTGTTTGGATGATGCAAACCTGAACTGATTACATTAAAACACAATTGCAAAAAAAGAAAAAGCACTAAAGCTTTCTCTGACAAGGATTCTTGTCTGACACCAAACATTTTACTTCACAAAGTGTCCAAATACAAAATTTGATTAGTATTTTTGGTCAAAACAATTTTTTTTACATCTTAATTTGAAAAACTACAATGTGTTCATAAAGTTGTAGAGACACGATGCATTCTCCTTAAAAAATGCAGAAGTATGAAAAAACAAACGATAAGCAGCGAGAGCAGAAGCCCTAAATAAAGCAGAGTGTTTAGTTTTGAGTGGTCCCTAAATGTAAACATCTACAATGCACAGTAAATCTGAATTAAATACTTAAAGGCACATTAAGCATGCAACCACTGGCACTCACACGTAACATAAAGCTGACATAGGGTGTAGAGAAACAGCAGACATCATTAAAACTGGTTTGTTTAAAGCTCAAGGATGTCGGTCACACATGCACGCCACAAACATATGCACACGTGCTTCCTTCTTGCATGCATCAGCTGAGCAAACTGCAGATGTTTAAATGTAGTACCATGTGGAAAATATGCAAGGCTGTATGTGCACAAAGTGTTTCTTTGGTGTGGGCAGGCTTCCTGTTTGCAGGCTCAAGAGCTGTCACATGGTTCTCTTTTCCTCTGTGACAGAGCCGCAAAAACACTCACTGCAAGCAAAGTCTGTTAGGTGTATGCATGATAAAGGTGCATGCAAATCCATTGTACTAAAGTTGAAAAACTAATAGTATAATAAGTAAGGGTGTTTCTTTCCAAGGTGTGAGACTGCAACATAAATAATTTTAGAGAACTTGAAACATAAAATCAAAAAGGCTCATATGTGACTGTTTGCAGAAGTCAGCAACAGAAACAGCCCGAAGCTCTGACCTCTTTACCCCTGTCCTGTCGGCTATTAATCTTAAATAATAATAATAATAATAAAGGCTATAGGGTTCAGAAAGGAGGATGCAACGCAAATAAACACAACAAAATAGCAGCCACAAAGCTTACAGCAGGTTTTTTTTGCCGGAAAAAGTTTTGAATCATTTTCAGTGACTTATTATTAAAACAATAAAAAAAGTTTGCAGATTTAGTTTATAATTAAAATGCAGAACTTTTCCCAGGTTGTCAGTTTTTTTTCATGCTTTTTTTTTTTTTAAACAATCATTTGCAAACATCTGACCAAGTCAGGTCTGTAAAAACACATGAGACAAGCATCACGTGTTTTTAAAGCCCAGGCATGTTTAAACGACGCAGAAGTGTGCCAAGCACCAGACAAACTCGTTTTCAGCATCAAATACATCAACAAGGGGGAAGTGAAACTCAAAACTGTGTGGGTGTTTGCGTGTCTGACTGCAGACAGCTGGAACATCAGGCCACGCCCACTCCTCTAGTCCTCATTGGCTGGGCTGTTGTCAAGGGGCATTTGTGAAGAAAAAATGTTTTTCTTCTCAGCCAATCAGAAAAGAGCTTGAATTTCCCTCAGCCTTATCTGTGGTGACATCATAGGGCCCTTTAAACGGCAAACCACAGACATTTTTTTTTAAAGGCCGCAAGAAACAAAACACACCTAAAAACATCAGCAGACTGACACTGACAGTTGGTCGACATACAGTTTGTGATTGTTTAATACGGTTGTTTTTTTATCTTTATTTTAATGATGTTCCCCACTTTTCAAAGCCCAGCATAAACTCGCTTTATTTCAAGTTACAGAAGTAGTTCATAGTGGTTTACAGGGAAACAAAAGGCATTGGTATCAAAACAACAAAATATTAAAAGAGTGCCTGCTGGTTTGGTTCGGCAAGAACAGACTAAAGTTCATTTTAAAGTTGGTGCTGATCAAGTGTGTAGTCAGTGGCGGTTCTACCCTGAATTACTCCCCGGGCGAGGCCCTCCTCTAGCGCCCCCCCCCCCCCCCCCCCCCCCCCCCCCATAGAGTCACTTTGTCCATTTATTGTAACTGAAAATACAGTTAGGAAATATTTAATAAACACAAACAATCTGAAATAAATATTATAAACTACAAATCACACTAATAATACACTAGAATAAATGTAACTGCAGCACTAAGAAGAGAAAACACTAACTAAAACCTAACCTTTGTGGCCTTCCTGATGCAAGCTTGTCAATAACGTCATCATATGAAATCTGCTCCCCCCCTGAATGATTGATACTAACAACAGCAGGTTAGTGAGTTGCTCCTGAGACATTGGTGATCTCAGGTATGACTTGATCAACTGGAGTTTTGAAAAGCTAACAGCAGCAGCAGCATCAGCAGCAGCAGCAGCATCAGCAGCAGCAGCAGCAGCAGCAGCAGCATGCTACCATCACAGCTTATTTAACATTATGAACTAATATACAACAATAAAACACAACAAAAACTTTGTGTTACAGCAGAGCAGACAGACACACGAATCATAACTAATGTTACAAGTTAAGGCAGAGCAAACATTTAAGAATAAATATCTTAAAAATGACGTTATTTGCAATATTTGGGCCTACTTCAGTTTTGGTCATGATAGACCAAACAAGAGATTTTTCCTCTGCAACGTTGTTGTTGTTGTAGGGCAGGTAGCATTCGAATTTAGAAAACGTGCATCTAGCTATGCGATATTACCCTTTTCTTTGTCTCTTTTCTCCTCTTCTTCTCTTTTCTTTCTAAAGTGGGCACCAGCTTTGACCTTTTTTCTCCATATTTCAGATGTTTTTGCATTTAGCATAAATGTCCTGACATAGGTATCAAGTCTGTCGACTAAACCAACTGTCATCTAAGTGAAGAATTTTTTTTTGTTTTCCCATTTTTTATTTGAAATAACCAAAAAAGCATGATTTTTTTATACTTTTTTTATACCCGCAGCCCCCCCCCCCCCCCCCTCCCGTTCGTCAAACATTTCTTGCAGGAGCGCGTGCAGCTGCACCCAGGGGCGCCAATTCGCTACATGGCGGCGCAATTTTTATTTTTATTTTTACATCAAGCACTGAGCCGCGGCCCGCGACCGTTGCCCCCCTGGAAGAAGATCCAGCCAGGTTTGCGCATGCGTTTTGTGCTCCGTGCTCACCTCAGCCTGCACCCTTCACCCCGCGCCCCCTCCCTTCTCCTTCTTCACCCCGCGCCCCCTCCCTTCTCCTTCCCACACACATTTGCGTCTACTTCTCAAAGACAGGAGAGAGCGCAGCTGCGGGGCGGGGGCGCCGCCAGGTTTCAGGCTGTTACAAACTCTGTGATATAAGTAAACCAATAGTGATGCATAAAGTATTTTACAAGAGCTGACCCGCTGGCGCCGCCCCTCCGTCATTTTTCCGCCCCGGGCGATCGCCCGTATGGCCCGTGCCTAAAACCGCTACTGTGTGTAGTTGCTGGCACCAAAAAACTGGGCCAAGACCTGGAGGTGGTCTCGGTCCACTTATAAACACACTCCGGTACAGTTCACTTACAGTAAAACTATACAGGCCAAACATCAAATGTCATAAGCCTTTTTGAAACTAATAAGCAGACATAGTCAAGTATTAGTGTAAAAAACAGATTAGTTGAGCCTCGTTTCCACTGAGCGGTCTGGTCTAGATATGGTCTGGTACTGTATTTTGAGCGTTTCCATTATAAAATAGACCCATTAAGCTGGACCAAACCACACAATTTTGGGCCTTTGTTGGTTGTAGATCCATAGAAAAATGGAACGGACTGGTTAATTGACTAAAGGTCATTACAACACAATAATCCACCAAGAAAGTGGCTGCATTCCCCTCTGCTGTTCCTTATTTGTCCACAGCTGCACAATTATGACATATGCTGAGAAATTATGATTTCCGTTGCACCGAGGATTTTTAGCAAGCAGCATGGAGTTTGGAACATGCTGTGCTGACCATAAGGCTGAAATCTCATTTGTGTCTGCAGCAGACGCAGGTGTGCGTGGATAAAGGTCTACTTTAAGAATAAATGGTTTGCCTCATGGTCTTGTAAATGGTCTTCGCCAATCTTCTCTCAAACATCCTTAAATGCTTTGTATACAAAATACCAAAAGCCAAGCAGAAAAAAATGAGCTGTTCTATTGTTGTTGTTATTTTTACTTTGCATGCGCCGTGACTACCCAACTTTGCGAGGAAACGCTCACCTGAATTGCCTGGACCATTCCGAACCGGACCGGACCATGCAGCTCTGTGGAAACGAGACTTAAGTCTGTACTCAGTGTGTTCTGAAATAAAGCACACAGGCAACATTTACTTTTTTAGTTCACAAATGAGGATTTATACAGATTTTTTTTCTTTTTTTATCAAATGTGAAGTAACCCATAAAGTACAGATCTTTTTGAAGGTCTGGTTAATTAAGTGGGTATTAATGCTATAATGTGTTGAAGGACTCCCCGCCAAAAACAATTGAGTAGATTTGGAAAACGAAAGGATAGATAAATGGATGAATAGATGGATGGATGTTGAGGAGCAGGTTTGTTGTAAGAAATTTGTTGTCCAAAAAAAGGCCAAATTCCTTAATTGCTGTGGTCTCAGAGCTTCTGCAAGTTATATTACAACTATATTTTTCAAAGGCATTGTTATAAGGCTCTAAGAAGACAAATGCATTTACAAAATCAAAATAGATGAAAGAAATAAAAAAGGAAGCTGAAAATCAAGGTCTGAAGTAAAAATGAATTAACTTGTAACTTTCATCTATCCTGTTGTCTTTTTCCAAAAGGTTGGAAGTGTTTGTTGGAAGTTAGTGTAATTTAGTGATCTTCGAGTTATGAAAAGTTCTGAGACATACTGAATATTTTATCATGAATTAAATTTAAAAAACACAATATCATAATGGAAAGTTATGGAGCTTCTGCACGTATCATTAGACTAATGGTTTCTGTTTCCTTTTGTAAAATGTACCGTCACTTTTTTTACTATATTAAAAACAGAAAACTTCTGCATCATTTCTAAGGAAACGAAATAGATCAGCTCACATTCAAAAGTAACAAACAGGCGACTTTAGCACAAAGTTACCCAGACTGAGTCTGCTGTGACCTTTTGAACTGAGAGGAAAGTTCAGGTTCAGGTTCTATCAGCTTGCTGTCTCTGCGCTTTGCAGGTGGAGATAGCAATCACCACCGCTTTGCTACCAGCAGACACACTCTGGAGTACCCTGAGATCCTGTGATACATGTCATGCCTGTTGAGAGGGGAGAAGAGATTCCTGTATTCCCTGGCTCTGAGCATGTGACTCAATCAGCAGTGTAGAACATCCATGCTTGGGATGCACTGTTGTAGACTTGATGAAACATGCTGATGTTTGCCCTTTTTACCTCTAGGACTAGGAGTATTTAGGACTTCTCTTTAGGCTATTATTGTAAGATTGATTGTTTTTCCAAATGACCAATTACTATTGCAGTTATTATTAACACATGTTTAATTATTGATCTACCTCTATTATCTTACCTGAATACTTATCTGGCGCTTTACTACCTTCTTAGAAGGCCCAAAGTGCTTTACAGTCATTGTCCCAGTCACCCTCACTTATGGCAGCTGTGTTGCCTGAACCTATAACCATAAGGAGCAAAGACGGGTTCAGCATTTTTCCCTAGAACATTTCGACACATGGGGTCAGAGGTCAACCGCTCTACCTCTGCACCACACTTTTTTAATTTGTATTTTTGCAAAGGCTTTACATAACTTAGTACATCAGTCAAAAAATGCAGTTTTTTTATTATTAATGACAATAATAAAACTGTTTAATATTTTGATCTTTTCATTTGTTATGGGCGTCCACTCTGCTGTTCTCATTTCACCCTTCCAAAGTATTCTGCCCCCTTCCCACCCCCAACTTAAATTATTCTAGCTCCACCACTGGGACATGCCATATGTACGGTATAACATACAGTTGTCTCTTTATTTTGAATAAAATTATCAATTTAATGGTTATTAAATGAAAGCTGATTTTATTTTTAAAAATGTTCTGACTTATACATAAAAGAAGCTTAAATAAAAATAAAAAAGTGTCCTTCACACCTAAATTAATGGGAGAATTTCAGATCTCTTTCACAACAGGAAGAGGCCTTTTGAGTAATGTTAAACATTATCATACCAACAATTAAAGTAAAATATTCTGTGATGAAAGAATTTTAAAAATAAATAATACTTTAAGGTTCCTTTGGCTGCACCCCAGCTCATCTGACTTCTCAGAATCAGGTTAAATTCAGGGTTAAGATGAGACAGCAACAGGCTCTCCTTAGTCAGTTAATCCTGTCTGTGTATGCACAGGAAGAAGGCTGCTGGTGGGTGAAGGGGTGGTGGCGGTGGGGGTGCTTTCAGCACTGGCTCACACCGGTTTGCGCCGCTTCTTGCTGGCGCGCCACAGCGAGGTTGTAAGGTTAACTTGGGGTGGATGGAGACGAGGGGGGTATTTAGCGCCTCGATTGCCCTTTGCAGCTCCGACGGATTTGGCAGAGCAGCCTGTTGACATGTGAAGCTTTTTTTTAACTATACAGAAGGCATGTGGCCGTCATCAATTCTCCTCCTGTGCAAAATTAAATCTGACAGAGTGAGAGCTCGGTGTATGTATCTCACTGCAGGGTCTTAATGAAACAGATTTGTGCCCTCATAAAGCAGCGTGTGCCCAAATCTGTTTATTCACCCAGAAATTTCTAAAATTAATTTGCTTTTTGTAAAAATCATTAAAAAATAACTCTTAACTTTAAACAAATTAGATAAATCTTGCTGCTGTTTCTGAGCATATTTACAAAAAAAATCTATGATGTGATTTGAGAACTGATATTTCTAAATCGCTTAATAAGTGCAGATGAAATAAAACACAGTCAGAAGTTTTCAGAAGACAAAAGGTCTTTCCAAAAATTCTTCTCAAAAAGTCATCTTTCATAGAAGTGACTGTGTATAGTAGCAACTTAAGCTTTTTTTATGCTTCCTGAGGACAGCTGCTCTTGTTGAGAGTTGTAAAAATGTCATGAGCAGTGGCTCTCCACAATTGAGTATCTCATGATATTTAGCACTAACTCCTGAGCTTGTCTGTTTTGATTGAAACAACAGTTGTGAGGTAAATAAAAGCATATATTTTCCATTCATTTACTTGAGTCCTTTGTGATTTGCTTTTCTAATGTTTGCTAGGTGTGGATTGTTGGAAATCTGGAATTGCCGTTTTCAAGGGAAACCAGGAACAAATATACAGATATGCCTTCTGCAGTTAAGGTAAATTGTTCTCTTTGATACACTGACAAATAAAAAAGTTTAAAGTCTAAAGCTACATTCACTCCGCCCTCTGCAATGGCGTTCAAGTGACCATTTTCAATGAAAAGTCTATGTAAGCATACATAAATGTGCTGTGTTTAAAACTCGAGTTCCCTTGTCACTATTCACGTGCAAAAACTGAACTTGGGTTGACAGTAAACAAGGTCAAAATTTGACCAATCAGGGACTCAGATTTGGTAGTGATGTGTGGAGGGCCTCCCTTTTATTCACAAAAGAAAGTACCAACCATTTGAAAATTGATCATGAAGGAGAAATCAATATTTGTTGTCTGTGCCCAGCTGGTGAATAAGTCTTTCATGAATGTGCTTTTAGTGCTTTCTTGAACGCCTGTTACATGCACGGTGTGAACAACATAGCATCACTGCCAATGATGATAAATGCCATCAGAGAGCACAAGAATGCTCAAATGTACCCCAATCACTAACTTTCATATTTGTTGTTTTTGAAAGATGAGTGTGAACTTTTACTTGTGGAAAATCCATTTCACAAACTACTCCCAGCACTGACACACATTTCCAGATATCATAATCCAGCAAGACAGTTTAACTTCACAGTTTTGTGCAAAGAAGCAACTATGCTACACAGAACATTCAAGCCAGGGGCGGAGCTACATGGGGGCAACAGGGGGAAAAAACTGTGCTCAGATCTGAAATCTTTTACCAGATAGGCTAAAACGAATTAACCATAAAACTAAACACCCAATTATAGCAAATGTAAACAATTATTGTTTTAAGTTTTTCTTTTTCTTCTTGTCTGAAGGGGCTCAATTTGCAAATTAGCATATAATTCCTATGAACGTGCGATTTGTCCGTCCCTTTTGAATATACTAATCATCATCTGTCACTGTAAGCGGCATGTCAGTGCAGGGAGAGTGAAGGGGTAACTGCTGCAGATTTAGTTACGGCCTGAAAAATCTCAGCGTTGCACATAGAAAAAGGAGACATGAAACTTTTGACGCTCACTTCCTGGTTAGATTCTTCTCCAGTCCTCGTCTAATTCATCCAGATCCTTTCATGTTGTAGTCACTGGATACCAAATACTGACTTAGAAATATGACTAAATTCTGTTTTATTTTTCAGGTCTGCCGCCAGCATCAAGGTTAAGCAGTCTTGTCTTTTTTCGCCTTCACATTAACACTCAGTGTTTGTGAATAGTTGTTTTTCTCTCGCAGCAGCTCACTGGAAAACTAGAAAACTGTCTGTTTGGAGCAGTTTTTACCTCATTGCACATGGAACAAAAGGGTTATTTAAAGTTTAGTTCTATGTTTTATTCTCAAATGTTAGAAAATATGTTTTTTTACTGGTGATTTTTCAGTTTCACAGGTTTCCTGCTTTTCACAAAAACGTCTCAGATGATTCCACACAGGTTTGAAAAACATGAAGCGGCTCTATAACTACATTGAAAAAAAATGTTGAGTTTAACACCTTTTTGTTAAGCATATCCTATTTTTATCACATTTAAAATAATAAAATGTGGCATACACAAGGGAACGATCAAACATTCATCCATGCAATCACTATTTAAGAATAACATTTATCTTTTGCAGTCCAATGAGTTTTGAAAATTCTCCTTTTAGGAAAATGAATGTTGCTGTGTTCCTTTTGCACTTACGGGGAAGGAACTGACATTATTTACACTTTAACCATCGTTCAAGGACTTCCAATGGAATAAGTGTGTTGTTAAAGAACAAAACAGGTTGATTACTATTTAAAAAAAAAAGGATTTTTCCACAAGAATCAAAACGTGAAGGTAAAAGACAAAGTTGATCATATTTGTATTTCTGATGTTTTTTAAGAAATCCAAATACATTAACCTAGCTGTGATTGTGCTGAAGGTACAAGTTTCCCACAAAAGGGCAAAAAAAACAAACAAGCAGCCACACATTCAGATTTTTCCAGAACAAAACACAACAAAAATGTGCAGTGGAAAATGAAAGCAGTAGGGCTTGGTCTCTATCCAGGTGGACCAGATTTTCCGCTGTGGCAGATGACGCTTTCCTTTCAACCACTAAGTGAATTTGTTTGTGAGTTCTAAAATTTCTCACTAAATATTAGTTGAATGGTATTTTCCAGTTATTTTCAAGCCACATTCTTATCTAATTAGTCTGCGTTTCTGCTTTTAGAAAATGAACATCTTTTTTCCACAAATGAGAACCAATGCTTGGATCAGTGCCTTGCTGAAGGACATTTTGGCAAGTAGTCTGCCAAGACAAGGAACTCAATCACCTTTCTTCTGCCTGCCAGACAACTGCTCAATCCCCACTTATGCTCAGCAGCTCCACTGTAACTTACTTAAGTGTTCTCTTGAGGGCAACCTAGAATGGAAACTGGGGTTAACTGTCCCAAATAGGCAGAGATGATTCTGTATTTGCCCAGATGATGGAAGATGGGAAGGAGGGATGTAAAAATAGGTATGTGTGATCTTCACACAGAAGCCGGCCTGAGCCGGTCCATGAAGTATGTTTAGGCCTTGGCACCAGCCTGAGTTGAAAAATAGTCTTAGTGATCATAAACCCTGTAACGGTCAGCCAGATCTCTGCAGATGGACAAACCAAGACACCATTCATTCAGACCTCCGTAAACTTCCAACACTCTGCGTGTCAAATTTTCATAACAGTTCCTGTCTACTTCTAAACACGATAGCTGTATTAAACAGAAGTTAGTATTCATTTCTATTCTTTTTAATGTTCATTTTATTGCAAATTCATTAGACTAAAAACACTTTAATACAAAAAAGTTAAACATTTTATGAAAGTTTATGCACAGTCTGTTCCTTTTATATTTAATGTACCTCAAACATTGTGTTTCTGTATTGAAGGTTAAAATTTTTGGATTTTTTGACTTCTTATTAAAAAAAGAAGCTTTTACACTTGCACGAATGCTTAAGGTGCAAATATCTTAAATACGTTATAAACAATTTATTTTGTCAAAGCAGTAAAAAACTCCAAAACTGTTGAAACTCTCCCTTATTGACAAATAGCCCAAGCTTAGAAGTCATATTTCTGAGACATTACCCATTTTTCCTTAACTTTTTTCCTAAATCTCCTGATCTCTGATAGGTAGACAAAGCCATTAAACGTTAGAGCCAAATTATAGATTTGCCAAACGGATAAACGTTTTGCAGGTTGTATCAGGAAAAAAAGCTCAATGTGCATTGAAAAAATTGCCAAACTACCAAACTTGCTTTATTTGATAACTTAATAGAAATTTGATGGGAAAAAAAAACATCAACTTTTTCTGTAACAAATTCAAAAGTGATTAAGCTGGCCGAGTTACTTTTATGATAAAAAGTAAAATAAACTGACCAAGTTTATTTTGTTACAATCTACTTTTCCACTTTACTAATTCTCCAAGGACAAATTTTAGTCATATAATCATAAAAGTTTACTTTACTAATGATTAGTTCTGTGTTTCCCTCCCCTAATGAAATGAATAAGATCTCACCAAAATGGATCAACAGTGAATAATTCATGCAACTTCATAAATAAGGTGGGATTTCCTGCATTAACACAACAGAAAATCCTCCTAGTATTTAAAATGAAGAAAGTCAACCAACAGTAAAAAAAAGAAGAACTGCAACCACTGCTGCAGCTCTGGAACAATTTGTTTCCCCAGAAATATCCAGCTACTTCCTAAGACTGTTTTTATGTGAAACAATCTGTCTGTTTTTTTTCTGTCTGCGCACTTCTTCTGGTTATGTAATGTTGTAGGGAACACCTGCCCCTCACTCAGTGTTCTGGAACATCCCAACATTTTTGCTACGTCCCACCCTCTGGTCTCATCTTTCACTTGTTTTCATTTTTTTCTTTAGTGACATCGACCACATGACGGAGTGCTAAAAGAAAAAGTCGGGCCAATCTGAGTCAGAGGAAAGGCGAGGAGGAAAGGAGGGAACAGAAGCACACAACCTAAGACTCAGCATGTACTGGTTCAGACCGGTTCTTGTCCTCCCTCGCCTTCCCACCTCTTTGATTTCTTCTGGCCTTCGTCATATCTCTAGCTTTTTATCACATATTATTTCCTTTTTCTCCATTCTTAGTTTAGTTTGTTTAACAGTTTCTTTCCCTCAATTCATTTTATTTATTCTTCCTTTCTCAAACATGTGTTGTTCATTCATTTCCTCAGCATGTTTTCGCCTGTTTCACTTCTTTAAAAAAAGAAGCTGATCATCTCAAATAGACATTTTTTAGAAGGAAACACATCCATCTGAATTACAGACTAAAGTCTTTTAATGTGCTGGAAGGTCACAGGTTCCTCTGTCCTGTGTGTGAAAAACAAAAAGGAAGTTTCCAGTGGTCATCTGTGACCACACATTATGGGTGTTGATATGAAAAGCAGTTTGTTTCTGACATCCTAAATCTCTTGGTTTTTTTTTAAATACATTGTTGTTTCAAAAAAAATGAATCAGTTTGATCGTGTGTGAAAACGAAAGAGTTTGACAACAGATTAATAAAGCAGGTGAGAATTTAATCCAAAAAAAGTGCTTCTATGTCTTTCATGAGATATTTAACAGAGATGCTGAAACTATATACTATCTTACAAAAACCTCACAGAACATTCATGAATGGAAATGCTCACCCTGACAACATCACATAAACTGCCTTCTACCTCTAAAGTAAAACCTGCAATAATAAATCAGTTAAAAAAAGGAATTTATGGGATATAATCAAAGAAAAAATCTCTAGTGACACAGCTACAAGTGATTTAATTAAAAAAATGAAATACAGCCTTCATACGGCAGCATGACTGTGTGCTATCCAACATCTGTGAATCTCTTACTGTCGTAAAGTAAAAACAATCATTACATTTCAGTCCTGCAGAGATAAATATCACCTGAAACACAGAGAAAAGTGTTAGTCACACGAGTTCTAATTAGCATGGTTTAGTATTGCAACATAACAAACCGCTGCAACCACTGACTTTATTCATAGACCCAAAATCATACAGTACTTTACAGCAGCTTTGAGGTTGGATGTCAATGAGACAAATTTTAGTTTTTGAATCATGGCAGGGTTGAAAGGGTTTTACACTGGGACTGACTCACAGGCTGCAGTCTGTTAAAACAGAAACCACAACAAGTCAGACAGCAACTCCCGGCCTCACAAAGCCCTTCATGTAATGCAAAATCATCGTTTGCCGTCTCAACACAACCTGGTGTGATAAATTATCCACCTTTAGGTTCACAAACTGCAAAACAAAGACAAAAATAGAACAGTACCACAACAGTATCTGACACACAAGAAGAAAAACAAGGACACCACATTCGGTTGTTGCACTTCTTTCTTATAAATGAAATATTCAGTCAAAAAAGGAAAAATAATGTTTTCAATTTTGTATTTATCAGTGATCCCCCCCCCCTCCCTGATGGGTAAAAAGAAAACTAGAAATACAAATACTTTCCTGGACAGACAAAGTAGCGGAGCACAAATGAGTTACATTCTCACAAGTTTTAGCAAAAGAAGGGCAAGAATGCATACTGGTAAATGCAGAGGCCCTCAGGGAACACTTTGCCTTTTAGACCCTTTATTATTAGACACTGGAAAAACTTTTAATGAACCACAAAGCTGTTATAAAACGGAAAATGTCCTGCTTGTGCCATCAGCTGACAGGCATGAACCAGACCCTTGGTATCAGAATCCAGGTTGTAAAAACTCATAACTTTAACTTGCAATGAAGTTTTTAAGAACTTTTACATTTTGGCAGCTAAAAACAAAACAAAGTATCAGCTGTCTTATATTTATCAGGATTTAGTTGGAGATTCAAGGTGTTTATGAGGAATTCAAATGCACATTTATAGCAGTAAAGAAGCATAAAAAATCCACATTAAATTACATCCCTTTAAAATAAAGAAATTAAATAGCATTTAAAAGACAATCTTTTCACTTTGTCTTATAATAAAATGTGCCACACAATGATGATTAATTAAAGGCCTGTCACAAAGCACGGTAGACATAACTCGAACTGTCATGGAAAGCTATGTGCGTATGCATTTTTTAAGAATCTAGCACAACTGTGTAGGATTTACATAATAACTGTCTATAAACTACGTAAAATATGTGTAAACTGCGTAACTGAACAGTTCAAGACCGAATTCGCGTAAAGACTTGTCGGCCAAAACCCTCAACGGACATCTGCGCGCATCTATGAATAACAAATACAAAAAAAAACTTGTGAATTACCTGCATTACTTAATTACATGTATCACAAAAGACTGAAATGTCATACGTGGAAAATACGCAAAACGCATGTGTGACACAACCTCAACTCACTGTTCCCCAAATGAATGCTTTATGCTGTGATCCTGTATGAGAAAATGAAAACTTTAGGCATTATACAAAACAAATTGAATAAAAACATCAATAAATAAAAAAGGTTTTGCTTGTCTAACAAATGTTAATGTCAGCACAGTTTCCGTTGAATCTAAAAGCTTTACCAATACATGACATTTTGTTTGATCTATAGATACTTTTTTGTGTTCTGCAAAATTTTGATTCATTTTTTTTAAATAGTCAAAATAAAAACTTCATGTCTGTTTTTAGTCTAAAACATCCTTTTTTTAGCCCCATAAAACACACTGAATTTGTTTTTATCTCATTAAAACTGCAAAAAGAAACACAATAAATACATACAGACAAATTCTGTACTCTGGTACACAACAGTAGTTGTTAACCTGTTGTATTTCATTTTAAACACATCCTAAATTTAAGGCGACTATAAAAAGCCCAGCTGAGTCTTTTGGCTGACGTTTTGCAGAAACTCATTTTGACTCTAGCTTGTTCAATCTGACCACTGGTGCCCCAGCTTTTGCAGCCTCTCTGCACTTCGGCTTATCAAGACAACTGGCAGGCTTTCAGGCAGACAGACTGAGATCTTCAGTAAGAGTGTGTCATCTGTGAGCACTGAGGGTACAGGGGGCTCTCGCTCTGCTTTTAAAACAGACTGCTGTGTCACAAGGCTGCATAGTTGAGATGGCTCCATGTTTAGACGTCTTTCACTCCTCATTCCACCCTGGGCTCCTCACTTCACAGATATCATGTGGCTCTGCTGAGTCAGAGCAGTTCAAACTGGCTGAACTCACAGAGATGAAGAGGACTTTTGAACATAAGTGAATCACTGATATTTCACATTAAACCTCAGCCACTTACTTAAGAGAGAAAAGAACAAGTCGGAGATCCTCCTGTTTTGACCTGTAGTTACATGACTGATAGAAAGGGCGGGAAACCTGCTGGCTTGTCTCTTTCAGGTTAGGCAACATCTACCTTCATGTAGACTTTTCTCACAAAACATAAAGCTGTGAGGGAGCTAAAAATAGGACTTGATCTTTTTAATAACAGATAGTAATGTGTGTACCAAACACATCTCATGCATATAATCCCTTAATTGTAATACCTCCAAAATAATTTTGGGGAACGAGCGTCACTTTCCTCAGAGTGAGAAGTTTGGACCCCCCGACAGAGATGAGGGATGAAGTTCTTGAGCCAGTTCTGCTTTCTAGCTTTTTGCAAAGTGAAGATCAAGAAATAAACTGGAGGTTGAAAATTGATCTCCAGCTTTTGACCTTATGTTGCACAAAACATTCTTTATCAAAATAAAGACCCTCATGCTGTGCATTTACAGAAGCCCTTTTGAAATATAGAGGCAGCCCATATAGTATTGAATAAGTCTACATTTTTGAAATATTATCTAAATAAATGGAACTAGTTTTCTGTTTACTTTAATGTTAAATATTCCATGAAGGGCCGCACGGTGGCGCAGTGGTTAGCGCTCCTGCCTCACAGTGAGAAGGCCCTGGTTGTAATCCCGGCTGGGATCTTTCTGTGTGGAGTTTGCATGTTTTCCTTGTGAATGCAGGGGGATTCTCCAGGCACTCTGCCTTCACAGGTTAACTGGTTCCTCTAAGTGTCCCTAGTTGTGAAAGTGATTGTGTGATGGCCCCACAACATACTCGCAACCTGTCCAGGGTGTATCCTGCCTTTGCTCTACCAGGACAGACTCTGGCAACCCTGTGACCCTGAAAGGACATGGCTGTTCTGAAGTTTCCTCCAAATGTTTTGTTTTTGTTATAACTCACAGTTTCGTTACTCTTTTCTAATCTGCCTTCACCTAAGAAAAGAGTAAGAATTGTGACACAGGTTTTAGTTATTCAGCTCCTCTGTAGATCTGAAGTTGTGACATTAGATAAGTAGAGAATGGACAAGCACAGTAAGAGACTAAACAAAACAAACAAACTGTGAGCTGACCTGAAAAATAACAGGACACTGCTGATGATGTTTTTTTTTTTACTAATTGTTGATTGTAAGAAACACATTTTTCATAAAATCCTTTAAGAATAAATCCATAAAAGTCTTTTTAATGGTAAAAAATTATACTTGATTGATAAAGAAAGTTTAAAAATTCATATTTTAAGCTGTCTTTAGGTTTGAAGGTCAAGCAAATGTTCCTGTGACTTTAATTTATCTGTGTTGACTCCAGAACAGTTATTATTAAAAAATTAATATTAAACAAGAGTGTCCTCCAAACAGCATAATGATTAAACAAAGTGCCTTCAGTCCAACTATGTGGCTTTGCTGGAATTTGGACTGAAACCAGCAAACCGGCAAAATTTACATTTAACTTTTTTTGGTTTGTTTTTTATGGGATAAAAAAAATATGCTGCAATTCAGGTAATAAGGAGCTGAAATCAGTACACAAAGCTCACCGCTCCCCAGCCGTTGCACAAACTTTAAGGCGCAGTGTTTTGACAAAAAAATGAATATAACATTAAATGTAAACTTAACATATAGCATTGCTCCTGCGTAAAAAATGTAAACAACTCACAAAAGCAAACTCCTTTTCTGAAGCTCAACAATCACCACCATCATTTACACAGTTACATGCTAACCAAATATCCACCTTTTATTAAAAGCTACTGAGTGACATAGAAATCTTTTCTTTGTGCTTTCAGAAAAACTGTGGATTCTCAGACCCAGCTCCAGTGAAGGAAAGAGATGGAGATAAGTGAGGCTGCAGAGGACCCCTGCAGGCCAGCAAGGTCAACGCGTGAAGATTTAAATGTGAGACTGGCGCTCCCTCTAGCGGTTAACAGGAAAACAACAAACTGAAGTGTCAAAGCTTTTTAACATTAAGAACTCCAACAATGGTCATTTTGACATTTTGATCTAAAAAAGTAATGGAAAAAAGGGGAAACAACGCTTTAAACTTATTTAAGACCAAGTTTAAACGTTGGAGTTGCATTTGTAGCTGAGTCAAAGGGAAAAAATGATTTACTACTAAAAACAACAATTTAAACAATAGTTTAAAAAAATGTATTGACTTAAATGTAAGTAAACACAGAAAAAATGGGACAAACATCTTCATGTCTAACAGAAATAAATGCACATAAAAGAAGTTCTAAAAAAGAAACTATAATGACATTGTCAGGATTTGTGATGTTTATTTCTTAAGTAGAGGAGCTGTTTGATAACATTCATTTATGTATTTTAAAGAAACAAAACAAGAAAATCAAATGAAGCAACATGTTGCATGACTTCTTTATTTACTTTTAAAATGCAGCATTGCAGGTGGCAGGAATACACCTTAACCCTTGTGCTATCTTAGATGACCCCACCCTTACTTTGACCTGTTATTCCTACCATGACAAAGGTGGATAAAAGTGGAGAGATTTCATGTAATCCATGGACACCAGTGAGGTTCACAAATCATTGAAGAAAAACGGTTCAGCGCACTGTCTATTAGGTCTAGATCAGTGTTTTTCAACCAGTGTGCCGCGGCACACTAGTGTGCCGTGGGAGATGGTCAAGTGCGCTGTGGAGAAATTGCCCTCATTCACTGATCTAAAAGCCCCATGCCTGCATGTTTGTGGATGTAACAAATCCCTAGATGACAGCCTCACTGAACAGATATAAACCATGTCTAATTTTTTTTCCCTTCAGGCTTTAGGTCTTCTGAGTGTTTGTAGCACTGACCCAGTTTTTCCACCAATGTGACCTTTTTCATTAAACAACTCCAGATTTATTAGAACAACTTTTTTTTTTCCTGAAATTTTGCCCTTTAAATGTTGACACAACATGGAAATGTTGTTTTAGTTAGAAGCGGGAACTCTTATTCACCCCACATGAATGTGCAGCTTTCTGGCAGAAGACATCACAAAACCAAACGATTGAATCATGCAAACAGCCCAGAAACTAACGCTTTTTATTTTTTTTAACATGCAAAGTTATTGATAATGTGGGGGCAGAATAATACTATGGCTGTGATTATGTTTTCTTCTTTCCCTTATTCAAATGCTATAATTAGGTTTCAATCTTCAGTTTGGTTTGGTTTAACTTTCCTTTTCCGAGGAAAAGTTAACTTTTTTTACTGTTGAAAACTAGTCCATGTATTTGGTGAAGTAATATAGCATTTTTGCCACTGAATCAGATCAGTTTAAATTTCTTTATTGTACATAACTTTAGAAAACTTAACTTAGGCTTTTGTTTTTTCAAATTTTGATGTTTGTTTCAATGTTTTAATTTAGTCCATTCTACATGGTTTTTAACGCCCTACATTAAGTTAGGTTTCACTTTCCTTTTCAGAGTAAAAGTCTGCTTTATTTTCTCTGTGTGGTTCTTCCCCTCAAAGAACAACACCCAGTCTGTGCAGGAGCGCTGCATGTATACGCCACAAGTTAGAGAGAAAATGGCTGATAAACCCAAAGAAAAGCCCAGGTAAGTCTCTATTTTTTGATTGTGGTGCATGCAGAGCTGATGTTTTGATTTCTATAGTTTTTTTCCAACTCTTAACTTTTGTGTGTGCATCTATGTTTGACTCTTGTTATAAATTGAAAACATAATTGATCAAGGAAGTCAATGTGGAGATTTTTCTTTGCATTTTGGCAGAGTTTTGGATACATTTTAACTATTTTTTTCCCTAGACTTTAAGATTATATTATGGAATTTCCATATTGCTTTGTATGAAGTTGGGTGGTGTTTTTGTTTTATAAGAAGCATTCCTGCTGAAGAGGAAATAACTACCGGTAAGTAGAAGCCAGTGCTGTAACTCTTGGATGTTCTGAATAACAGCTTTCAGTAAAAGGAAGTGGGATCACTTTTGTGTCCACTCTAATAATACAACATACTTACTACTATTAAAATAAACCAGCAGTCTGTTTTGTCATTGATATGAAGCATCCGCTCTGATGGATCTTCACCCTTTCTCAGGTGTCTCAGTTTACGTTGAGTGACAGGAGCAAAATAAACAAGACTAAGACATTAATAGCCTCTGTGTGTGTGTGTGTATGTTTTAGTCCCAAACTCGAATGTAATCAGATCTTCTGTTGACATGAATTGCATTAAAAATGCATTTTAATGTTTCATCCTTCCTTTCCTGATGTCGATTATCCTTTTGTCCTCATCAGCTTGTTTAATTTTGGAGCGTTTGCCACACCAAACACCTGTGAACCACCAGCTTTCACACTGAATGCCAAACCTGCAACTGTTTCCAGCTTTTTATCAGATATTATACCAGAAAAAAAAAGCAACGCATTGAAACTTCCAGGTGCGCTGTCGACTTGCTGATTTTAATGTTAAAATTATGCATTTGTGCAAATCAAAACAATTTGGATGTCTTTTACTAGATCATACCTCTTCCTTTAAGATTATATGTCATAAATCATTTATGATCTATGATATTAACTCTATTGACGTTTTGTTGTAAGCGGTTCGTGCAGTTCAACCAACGTTTGGTCTTCCCTGGAGAAACATGGAGTGGACAGAAGAGTGAGTAACCTTCCACTGCTATTTCCTCTATTCTCAGTTAAAATAAAACAGTTTTCTCTTCTTTTATTGAAACCCTAACCCTAACCCTCTCAGTATGTACATTTTACAATAATTCTCCTTCTTTATTAGGCATAAGAAAAACTTGATGAAGACTGTGAGCTCCTACAGACCCAGCTGTGAGATGATTACCGGAGCTCAGGTTCTCGTTTTGGGCCCAGTAGGTTCTGGAAAGTCCAGCTTCATCAGCTCCGTTCAGTCTGTGTTTCATGGAAGAGTTGTGAACCGTGCCATGGTGGGCTCCATCTCAACCAGCTTCACCAAGAAGGTAAAAGTGAATCGGCAGAAACACAGAACTGAAGCAGTCACCTTCAGGTGCTTTGAAGCTTGACTTGAACATGACGGAACATCTTTTTGCACTCGTTCATTTTCCTGTTGTGGTAGCTACAGACCTTCAACATCCAGGTTAAGAAGGGAGAAGACAGTGGGCTGGTGATGTGTGACATAAATGGCTTTGGGGATGGAGATATCACCGGGCTGACCCTTCATGACATTGTGTCAGTGATCAAAGGGCACATACCGAATGGACACAAGGTGAGCACAACCATCTGCTAATGTTGCTGCACACAAAAGAAACATGGAGGAACACAAACTGCAGGAGTACTGAACACATTTCCTGCAGTTCTTTCTAATTTGCAGCAACAAAAAGCAGGTTTGTGTGTCTCGTGGGAAGCAAAGACTTTAGAGGAGCATGGGAAATGTGTGTTTGGGAACGCAATTGGGATAGGCTCCAGCAAATCTCAATTTTAATCAGAAAAAGAGAAGCCACAAGGAAAGTTTAAGATTTCCATAAGAAATCCAAGCATTTCATGTTGATGGAAAGTAGCAGGAATGAAATTGAGCCAAAACCTAAAGTCCGCTCTAGTCTCTTAAGGAGTTTCTTCAAGCCCCTTCTTGCTTGCTGTGATGAGGTCAGACAGAAAGTTGCATAGACCATGGTGTTTGCAAACAATGTCTTCTATCGTAAGAGCAGGAGAGAATTGGAGAGATGAGGTAAAAAGGTGGAGGATTTTAAATGCAAACAGCCAAGATCAACAAAGTTCAATAAGGAGATGAAGAAACAAATGTCAGTAGTTTGAAACAGGGGGGAGCAAAGTGTCAGGTATGATAATGTCGTGGTCTGGTTTAGAGACGGTGGCACTGAGAAAAAGATGAAGAGACAGAGGTGAAAGTGCAGAAATTTGGGGAGTGACAAAGATGGAGTGATAATGAAGACCAAAGAGGAGGTTTGTAGATGTAGTGATGGAGAACATGTGTGTTATGATCGGGGAGAGACTGATGAGTTTATTAATCCCTAAGTGCATGATTGTTGGAGGATGGGTGAGCAGGTGGCTTAATGAGGTGACATCCAGGAATCAGACCAGAAAGCAGACTGAAAAAGAGAAAAGACAGGATCAAAAAAAGGAGTGGTCAGAAAGTACTCCAAAATTAGTGTTTGCTCAATATCACCTAGTTACAGTTGATGGACAGGTGGGATTTAAAGGGATGAACAGGATTTAAGGACTGCATGTATCAGCGATAACAAGTTCCAGATGCACCAGGAGGTCTGACCAGCATCTAAAAGGAAAATAAGAAAATTGAAGTAATCCGTCGTTTCAGCTAAACTTGATCTGCAGTTAAGAAGAATCACAAAATTCCTGACTTTTCCAATGACTTTGAACTATGAGGTCATAACTGGCCTAATATTGAACATCTTAATGGATTTAGTGAAAATCTACAGATGTGCTATTTCTGTATTTATTCTTTATTTATTTATTTATTTTTTTGCAATAATGTGTAGTTTTTCCTGCTCTCAGTTTAGCCTGGAGCAGCCAGTGACATCAGAAACTGTTGGCTATGTGAAGACTCCAAGCCTTGCAGAAAAGATTCACTGTGTGGTTTTTATGGTGGACGCTTCCAAAATTGCAACTTACCCCAAAAGCCTCAGCGCCACCTTTAGGATGCTCAGAGAACAAATCAGCAATCTGGGTAAGCAAAAATGTGTATCAGAAGCTGACATTAATTAAAAATCCCATCCAAAATGTAATGTGCGTGTGCACAAACACTTTTGTCAGATTTCTTAAATAAACTTGTGCTTTGTAGGAGTTCATCAAGTGGCCTTGCTGACTCATATTGACCAGATCTGTGCAGCAACTGCTGCAGATGTCTCTCAAGTTTACACAAGCTCAGCCATTCGTGACGCGGTGATTACATTTCAATATTTTATCTATATGTCAACAAAAGTTGTCATTCTGTTTTGAAGTTTAAACTGTGGTTGTGTTTGCAGATGAACAAGGCTGGAGCTCTCCTGGGCATGTCCACCTCGTACATTGTTCCAGTGAAGAACTATTCATCAGAGCTGGACCTGGATTTGAAGAAAGACATACTTCTGCTCAGTGCTGTTGACCACATCTTGCAGTATGCAGAATTATTTTTTCAGGACAATAAACCCAAAAAGAAGCAAATGATCTTATAATTGAAAGACAAAGAAATATAGCTAATTATACTGTAGCTTCATTTCAGTCTAATTAGAAAACGGGGAGCTTTAATGTTTCTTCTTTTTGATTAATATCGATTATGAATTTAATGAAAAAGGTTAACTAACAATGAACAATTTTAACTTTAAATCTGCTAAAAATGCTCTACTTTGTAATGGAAGTGTACTTAAATACATTCCAAAGTAATGACAACTCACAGGTTTAGAATCCTTGTTTGAGCCATCAAACCAATAGAAACAAATGAAATGTGTTTTTCTAAACAGCAAACTAAGACTTTGTGATAGAGGGCTGCATTGGGATCGGGTCCCGCCGGGTCCCGCGGGACCCAACCCAAATCTCGCGGGATTGGGAGGTTTGAATTGTGCTGCGGGCGTGAGCGGGCGGCAAAAAAAAAACCCCGCGGGATCAGTGCTGGCATGAATATCTCATGAATATATATTAGCGGACTACGTTAGGCTGTGCGGCTGTTGGATTCTTATGTACTGAAGCTCCGTGAAGGCACCAGGTAGAGACGCCTAATGGCCTCTGTCATCTAACCTGTTGTTGGGGGTGTGCAACGCCCCGCCCCGCCTCTTACTAAGAGCGCGCTTCAGGCCGTCTGTCTGCGCGCGCACACACGCACACTTTTAACAGAACAGGATTTGTAAAAATATATTTAATAATTAAGTTGCAAATTACACAAAAGAGGAATGCATGAAAAGATGAGGCTGGAGGAGGGACATGAATCTCTTTAGTAATAATATCAATACAAATACTTGTTTTTTTTTCCTGCGGGACGGGAGACGATACAAAATCAATGCATCTCTATTACTGTGCGGGACTAAATTCTATGAGTTTTGCGGGTGCGGGCGGGAGTGGACATACATATTGCGGGAGCGGGCGGGAGTGTAACGCATACGTTGCGGGAGCGGGCGGGATTGGTCAAAAATTCAGCGGGCGCGGGCGGGAGCGGGATGAAGAAAATAGTCCCGCGCAGTGCTCTACTTTGTGACTCTCACTTGATCTTGGTTAGTTAGAAACTAACCCAAAAGGCTCTTTCAGATGGCAACAGAAAAAGGGTGCAATAGACTGACAACTTCTTCTGGGTGTTCATAGCCTTTGCCCAACAGTAGCTGGGTTGGAACCAGCAATCCTGAGACCCCAAAATGGATTCAGTGGATTCTGAAGATAAATGGTTGGATGTAAAATTGTAGAATTTATTTTTATATCTAGTAAATGTTTTAAAAAATATTCTAATAGACATCTAAAAATATCCCAATTTTGGATGGCTTCAAGTAGATGTGTAGCAGACCTCTATATGCAGATGTCTTTCAGAACAATATTGGTTGGCATCTAATAGAGTAACAAAAAAAGTTGTCTGAATAATATGTTAATAAATTGAAAGTTGAGTCATAATAAATGCTCCACATAAGATCCCTGTACAAGGAGTCCAAAGAATAATCAGTAAAGCAAACAACCACTCGGAGAGAACGTGATGAAGACCTTGCATCATCAAGTACTGTTTCAAAGAAAAGCAATACAATTTTGATTCATGCCAACATCTGGTGGAAATTTTGCCAGTAGGATTCCCAGAAATCCTCTTACTGATGAAAATGCTGTTGTGTCAAATACTTGTATTCATAACCTTTTTTTTTGGTACTTGTGCATTTGTGTCTGCTGCTGATCTGCCTATGGTTAGATTAGTGTCAGATTAGAGATGAGAAAATGTCGAAGCTATGGCTTAAATACCAATTAAGACAAAATTTGTGAACAATTTTTTTTTTTTTTTTTTTTTTTTTTTGTAGTACCGGTAATTCATTTAATCCAAATTACAGATGCTGTATAAGTTTGAATTAGTGAAAGTACAATTTAATTAAAAATTTGTTTGTTCATTCTATTGCCACATTTCTATGCTTATTTTATCTTCTTAGTGCCTTTAAGTAAAATTATGTAAGTTTTCTTTTTTATTTATTTAAGATTTGGTATCGAGAGTGATTCAAGTTGACTGAAGCATTTTCCACTTGATTGCTATATCAGCTGAGATGAACTCCAAGCTCACCAAGAAGCAGCTGATAACAATCTGCTTTCAGCTGGGAAATGTTAAACTGAAATTGCTCTACAAAGCACCATCTATGGTTTCACTGGAGCTGCTTTCCATAAACACTGAGCAGAGTCACTCACTGTGTTTGTGAGCTACAACTCCTCTGGATTTGTGTTTGGAGGCTACACCAGTCAACCATTCAGTCAGACTGGACAGTGGGTGAAAGATGACCAGGCCTTTCTGTTCAGTGGAGAAAGGCTCAACACATATCCAGTCAATTAGGCTTCACATGCAGTGAAAATGGTCAGGAATAGTGGTCCTAACCTTGGGAACACATTGATTTTTGTCTATGGGAACAAACCAAAAGTGTACACCTATGCTGGAAATGTTGCAAGTTTTATGTTTCCACAACATTACAATTTCAATGCTGAAGACATGAATGGCAAGGACTTGAACCTGACTGAATGGGAAGTTTACCTGGTGAAAGATCAGTTTTATTCTTAAAAAAAAAATATATATATATAAATATACATCTGGTGTATCATAAGATTCATAACCCCTCTTGTTAAAGTAAAATATGTCCAACACAAGAGGCCCTCAGCTCTCATCTGTCTGCCCAGCTGTTGGACAGGACAAGTTTAAAAAAAAAAAAAAAAAAAAACCTCAAACCGTTCAAACATTTCAAAACACTGAATATCAACATCACAGTAATTGTTCAAGATCTGTTAAACCAGATTAGAATGCAAGTTATATTTATTTTTACTCTTTATGGGAGTTATTAAGGGCGGAATATCTTAAAACAGTCAGCTTCTGCACAATGCAGTGTCTGAAAGTTTGTCTGAAATGTAAAAGATTTGGAAGTGGCCATAAGGACTGGATGGTTTTTGAGAATTTAAAGGTAAGTTCTCTTTTGTGGTGATAAAAATGCTGCTAAAGTATTTTACCCTCTTTCCAACATTTTCACTGTTTCTCATAAGTAGTTGTAATTTTACTGGTGTTTTGTCTGTACAACTTGAATGCACACTTGGAGAGTTAGCAAGCATTAGCCCTCTGTGTACCACTTGCTCATTTCCAGTTTTAGCATTAGATTTGAGATGAAACAAGAGTAAAAGGGTTTTAAAAAATGTAATGTTGCCATTAACTGCAAAATGTATGCCAGTGTGTCACTATAAGGTTAAATAGCACTTGGTACTTTCGTTTTTCCCCCCCATAATTATCGTAGCAATTTTTGCATAGTAAAATGTTCATATTATAGAACTGCATGAAGTGTTTCCTCTGTTCAAGTGTTTCTAGTATTTGATTAGCATTTTCCTTTTAAGGTCAGGCTGTATGTGGATGATGGCTTTATTAATGCAATCACAGGAACGTATTACACCAGTTTTAAAATCGTTACATTGGCTCCCTGCACTTTTCAGGATTAATTTTAAAGTTATCTTAATGGTTTATAAATGTTTTTACGGTCTTGGGCTGTCTTATTAAACTGATCTGCTTTTAAGATATAAACCCTAACGGACCCTGCAGGTCCTTCCGCCCTGGCCTCTTAGCTGCTCCGAAGGTGAGGACCAAAACACACGGTGAGGCCCCGTTCCACCGTTACGCTCCTCGCCTGTGGAACAGTCTGCCGGAGAACCTCAGGGCTGCAGGGACTGTGGAGGTTTTTAAGAAGAGACTCAAGATCCACCTTTTTAATATTTTTTATCATTTCTAATGATTTTAATTTTTTTATTATTTTTTAGAATTATTCTTAGAAATTATTTTTATTTTATTATTATTGTTTTCTTATTTCCTCGATGCTTATCAAATCAAATCAAAATTCTTTATGAAGCACTTTTTATATATCAGATTTTTTCCTTGCCTGACTTTCATCACTCTTAACATCCGGTGATATCAGGGAGGGCAGGTGAAACCAATGAGGAAGATTGGAGAACGTAAAGACAGCGAAAAGGTAAAACGGCACGAGAACCGGAAACAACAAAATAAAAGCATAACAAACCCTGGAGAAGGAAAACAAAAGCCTAACAAAAAAAAAAAAAAAAAAAAAAAACGCCCTGACCCCAGTACCTGACAAGGAGAGCATACATACACTGCCGTTCTTGATGTAGGGTGGGGAAGTTTAAAAAACATATATAAATATTTATTCTACCAGTGCTTCAGCTTGCTGAATGAACATCAAGCAAATAAAAATGTCTTTTTACTTTCTAAATTTACTTCACACCTAAAATATGTAAAAATAATCAATCAAGTAATCTTCAACATCTCTTTATATGTAAAAGCTGGCAAATCTCAAAGTTATTTTTCCTGTGTTTAAAAGTAATACATCTGTTAAATATGAAAAATGTGCACAATTCTAAATTGAAAATTCCAACAAAACTTCAACATTTCTGACTATTCTGTTTTTTCTTTTTAACTTGTCCTGTCCTTCAGCTAAGCAAACAGATGAGAGCTGAAAGCCTTTTGTGTTGGACGTATTTTACTTTTACAACAGGGGTTATGAATCTTATGATAAACCAGATGTATATTTAAATAAACCCCTTTTGTAATTCCAGCTAAACTATATTCATATTAATTATATTTGTAAATATATTTTTTTGGACTGGAGGGAAAACAATGAGGAAAGAAGAGAGAGAGATGACAGATAAGGGGGGGTAGAAGGGTGATTATAGTAGCGAGGGTAAGATCATGAAGCATCAGAAAGCAAGAAGTTGCTGGAGCTTTATTATTACAGCTGACAGGTTAAGACACATGAAAAATCTAAATTGGGCGGGGCCTGTCCACACACACACACACACACACACACACACACACACACACACACACACACACACACACACACACCCACACACACACACACACACACACACACACACACACACTCAAACGTTACAAACGTTTTGTCTTTTATACTTTCAGTTTAAGGATTTGCTGAACTTTTGCTTTCGCTTCTGTCGATCGAAGTGGACCAAGATTACCAAAAGCTTTTACATTCATTTACTTAACAGCTTTCAACAAAGACAAAAGGTGAGTCATAACATTAAAAGGAGAGTTGTGTTGCTTCATTGCCAGGAAGTCAGTATTTCTTGAATTGTCTAAATGATTTTTGACTTTGTTCGTTGTGACTGTTGTTACTTAACCGTGGTAAGGTATTTAACTTTGGTAAGGTTTAGAGCAAATATTTGGATTTGTAATGGTTTGCCCAATTGTGCACATTAAGGCAGGCCAGGAGGAAGGGAAAACTTTTTCTGTTGTCAGTGTAGTAACATTACTCCAGTTTTGACAAACCTCGCCTTTAACATTTATGAAATCCTGCCTGTGAAAGTGGTAAATGGTAAATGGCATATACTTATATAGCGCTTTCTACCTTCTTTCGAAGGCCCAAAGTGCTTTACAGTCACAGTCCCATTCACCCATGCACACACACATTCACACACACATTCAAACACTGATGGCGGCTCAGAAAAGAAGAAAAGAGAAATAGGAACAAGGTGGTTTGGATGAGGTAAAAATGTGCATTTGTGTTCTTCGCTCTACTGCTTATAGTCCTTATATGTCCTTCCCATAAGACGAGAAACTTTCACAGCCATGATTTATATAAGATAGGATAGGACTTTATTGATCCCCGGGGGGAAATTGGGT
Organism: Oryzias latipes; assembly: GCF_053564925.1. Classification (NCBI taxonomy): domain Eukaryota; kingdom Metazoa; phylum Chordata; class Actinopteri; order Beloniformes; family Adrianichthyidae; genus Oryzias; species Oryzias latipes. Next base: position 16,505,626 of record NC_136240.1, read on the forward strand.
TGTCACAGCAGCCAAAAACAGGAAAAAAATAGCAGTTGGAAAAGTACGAAAAACAAAATGGCAATGGGTAAGAATAAAAATAATACAAGGCGGAAGTAAAAGTACAAGGCATTAATAACGGATTAAATAAGGCAATAAATAGCAGCAGCAGCGTTTTTCAACAGTCCTAGACCGTGTTGTTGAATAGTCTGACTGCTGTTGGGATGAGGGACCTCCGGTAACGCTCTTTTTTGCACTGGGCGTGCAGCAGTCTCTGGCTGAATGAGCTCCTCATGGTCCTCACCGTCGCATACAGGGGTTGGGAGGGGTTGTTCCGGATGCTGGACAGCTTGGTCAACATCCTCCTCTCACCTACAGAGTCCACTGAGTCCAGGGGACAGCCCAAGACAGAGTTAGCTCTCTTCACCAGCTTGTCCAGCTTCTTTTTGGCAGTGTGAGCAGTGTGAGCAAAAATTAGAAACCTCAGGGAAATTAAGGGTATGGATTAATTTATTCACGTTAAAAAGCTGGGTGTGTTATTATTTTATTATTAAATTCAAAGTTGTATGCATATTCTTTTCTAAATACCAAACAAAACTTTGAGTAACAATTTATATTTTCCTTTTTCTTTTTTTAAGGTTTGGTGTTGACACAGACTTAATCAACATTTTGAAATTAACTCCAAGATGAACTCCAAGCTTACTGAGACGCAGCAGAAAGCAATCTGCTCTAAGCTGGGAAATGTCAAACTAAAATTGCTCTACAAAGCCAGCATCCATGGTTTCACTGGAGCAGATTTCCACCAACACTGTGACAACAAGTCAGCCACGGTGTCTGTGGGCTACAACAAATCTGGACATGTGTTTGGAGGCTACACCAGTCAACCGTTCAGTCAGTCTAGACAGTTTGTAAATGACGACCAGGCCTTTCTGTTCTCCTTCAGTAGAGAAAAGCTCAACACATATCCAGTCACTAATGCTCCATATGCAGTGAAAATGGACATGAATAGCGGTCCTAACTTTGGGGACACATTGATTCTTGTCTATAAGAACAGAAAAGAAATGTACAGCAATCCAGGTAGTTTGGGAAGTTCTTTTCACAAAAAATTGTACAACTTCACTGCTGAAAAGATGCATGGCAATAACTTGGATCTGACTGAATGTGAAGTTTACCAGGTGGAAGGTAAGTTTTACTCTTTAAAAAGTGCACACACAATTTTCATCTACTTGGTATAAAGAAAGGCACAAGGCAGACTGGTTCTAGATTAAAAAATAAATCAGCAAAAGTTCAAATTTAAAATACAAAAAACTCAATGTGAACATCACAATATTAGTTCAACATTAGTTAAACTAGATTAACATTAGCCAGTAGTTTAATATTCTGTGGCTGTGTCCGAATTACCGCCCTAACCCCTATATAGTGCACTATATAGTGCGGTCGCCATTTTGTAGTGCTGTCCGAATCTACAGTTCAAAAATCATGTGCACTAGAAATTTCCCAGAATTCTCTACGAAAAACCAGTGTGGATCGATGCTCACTCGATCGGCGAATATTGCCCAGAATGCACTGCATTCATACCAGAATGCATTGCGTGTGACCCACAATACACTGCGCTTGAATTATTCGAAGATCTTTCTTTTTGCAAGTCACCACAAGAGGGCAGCAAATCTTTAAAAATGATCCTTTTTGGTATAATTCAGGGGTGCTCATTACGTCGATAGTAGGCCACCAAAAACAAATAAAAAAACGAAAAGAATAATTCGGCTTCAGCGAATTACCATCCTCACTGTTAAATCCTCTGATACATACGTCACTACACAAGCGTGTTTAACTACAGTGAGTGCACATTCTTCAGCCCACGGCAGCTCTACAGGCCGGCTGCGCTTCCGGGTACCAGACAGAGGGCCACTCCTGCCCACAGGAGCGGCGTTTATTTAGCCCGTGCCGCTTCGATCGGAAGTGAGACCGAGTTGCCCTAAATGACCCAGTTGTCCTACTACATCCCCCGCAGCCAGGCCCGTGGTTCCTGCCCGAGGTTACCGAGCGCTATGCAAATATACGCCATTCTTACCATATAGTAGAGACCTTCACCCATGATTCCCCACTTCCTATGAGTCTTAGGGGCTGAAAGTAGGGCAAACCCCCAGGACGCTAAAATATCATAAAAACTTAACGCCCCTCTCACCCTTCCTTTGGTGGTTTCTCATCCAAGCTTGAGGGTCCTGCGCAGTATCTTAGCTGTTCCTAGCATTGCGCTTTTCTGGACTGAGAGGTCTGAGGTATTTCCAGCTTTGGGGTTACTTTCCCGAGTGCTCCAATGACCACGGGCACCACTGTCACCTTCACTTTCCATGCTTTCTCCATTCATTTATCTTCTAACCAGTCTTGTCCTTTTCGGGGTAGAGGGGCTGCCGGAGCACATCCCGGCCAATTGCGGGTGAAGGCACACTCCAAACAGAAAGGTTCCCCATTGATGTTGTGTTTCAGGTCTCCCAGCTGGGCTTGAACCAGGGGCTTTCCTGCTGTGAGGCAAGAGCGCTAACCACTGCGCCACCGTGCAGCCTAATAAAATATATATATATTCCAAAAAACTAAAAAGTATGTTTTCAGAAGCAAAACACAACGCACAAAGTTGTTTGGCATGAAGTGGTACAGGATATCATCGTCCTGTCTGCTAAGTCCCATAGGACCTACCAATACCGGTTTAATTTAGTAAAATTTCTTTTGGTTTTCTGGAAATTACTTTTTTGTTGTTGTTGTTACTGTTTATTATCTTGCATTTTGTTTTGATTTCTAAAATGTAATGTTGCTTTTTAACATTTGTTTTGCTTTTTTAATATTCATTATCTTTAAATGTTTGTGCATCAAGGGATTTGTTGGTGTGATTTGCACTTTCAGAGTTACCGTGATTAGCATGCTTTTGACAAAATAGAAAACTCAGGTTTAAAGATTTGGTTTATCTGAAGTTGCCAGGACATGCATTAAAAAACAAGTGTCATCTTCTGAAATAAACAAAGCAGAGTTAGTATAGTAAATTATAAACAAAAAAAAATAAAACCTAATGGGAGAAAAAACACCCCAGAAAGGCAGCTATTTTTATAGTTTTGTATTAAGTATTTATTTATTTTGATCCTTTGTTTTTCTCTTTAACAGAATCCTCCCAATTTGAAAACCCATGGAGGACAGTGAATTGGAATTCTGAGTAAGAAACTATTCAAATTCAAAAGTTAAAAAAAGCAGCAAAACATTTTTTTTCAATAAACTTGTCAGACAGTTTTGAATCTTTGCAATATTGTAAACAAGCTATAATAAAACGGCTGGTGCTTTTAAAAACCCATTTTCAAAACAATTTTTCAGAATAAGAATAGTTTTAAACGGGATTCTGTACATGTTCTTTATTTTATGCAGGCAAAAGAAGACGTTGATGGAGAGAATTGAATCCTACAAACCCTCGATCAGTTCCGTGTCTGAAGCACGGGTTTTACTTGTTGGACCAGTCGGAGCTGGAAAATCCAGCTTCTTCAATTCTTTCAAATCTATATTTAAAGGTCATATCACCAGCCAGGCCACACCTGGAACCTCATCTACCAGCGTGACAACACTGGTGAGTCATTGCCCCAAAACAGTAAATCACATGACTATAAATGTTATTAAAAATAATTTATATTAACACCACTATTGAGATGGAGGTAGCGGAGATGAAGATGTTGAGGTTCTCCTTAGGAGTGACCAGGTTAGACAGGATAAGGAACGAGTACATCAGAGGGATGGCTCATGTTGCCTGTGTCAGCGACAAAGTCAGAGAAGCCAGACTGAGATGGTTTGGACATGTTCAGAGGAGGGATAGTGGATATATTGGTAGAAGGATGTTGGAGATGGAGCTGCCTGGCAGGAGGACAAGAGGACGGCCAAAGAGGAGATGTATGGATGTCTTAACAGAGGACATGAAGTTGGCTAATGTTAGGGTAGAAGATGTTCATGATAGAGTGAGGTGGAAAAGGATGATTCGCTGTGGCGACCCCTGATGGGAAAAGCCGAAAGAGAAAGAAGATATTAATACCACTATGCCAAAAATTTCAGGCAAGTATGAAAACATTTGCAAATAAAGAATGCTTTCAAAAATGAAATCATGCTTTGTCTAACCATGTTTTTTAGATCAATTAACAAATTGCAGTAAATGAACAACAGAGAAATCTAAATCAGATCAATATGTTGAGTGAGCATCTATGAACTTCAAAACAGTTCCTCTAGATACACTTTATGGAAGGAAGTGAATGCACTCCCCAATCGCACACTGACAAGCACACTTCTGCACAATCACATGCTTGGAAAAAAACCCCAACTTAAATATGGCATCAAATGGGGGCCAAAAGTTTAAAAACTGAAGTACAACCTAACGTATTTTATTTTTTAGTTGTTTGAGACTGGTGTAAAAGTCAAGTTGGAAGTCTGTTACAATAAAATACATTTTTATAAAGCCACTGTTTAGTTATATTCTGATCTTTTACTGCGCCACAATGTCACTAATTTAGATACAAATATCTTACAATTATGCATTTTTCTAACAGCAATAAAGTTAAACATGTTTGCGATTAAAATGGATCAATTTGATATATTAATTACACCAAAAAATTAATCGTATGACACCACTACCAAAAGCAGACACTGAAAAAGTGAATGATAATTGCTGCAAGTTAAATATTACTTTGATGCTGTCCCTTTTCAAATGGTCTGTTTTTAAGTATCCAAACTCACATTTTCACTGTCAAATCTTTTTTCTTTCAGTTTTAGGTCAAAAACCTTCAGTTTCGGCTTTTAACCCTTTTCTTGGGGGTTTTAGTCGAAGGACTAGGGTGGGAGCTTCAGGCCCGGTGCTTTCACTGACAGTGTAAATAGCATATTTCAATTTTATTAATATAGCCCAATATCACAACACAATTTATATATATATTTTTTTTAAATATTTAACTTCTATCTAAATATTTAGCTAATATATAAATAACTTGCCGATTAGTGAACTATCAAAATAAAAGCTGGATTTTGCTCTATCTCTCAACTGTTTCTCACCAAACTTGTAGTTCATTCATGTACTTATAATGATTCAAGATATGGCCAACCTGCTGGTCAAAAACAAGGAAGAGCCTTTTTAACTGTCTTTTTTATTTGTAAATAGGCTTCCTATTAGGGTACCGCTACATAGCTATGTCCCTCCCGTAGATGGGTGAAAGGGCGCAGTAAGCATTTTAGTCAAAAAGTGCTCAAATTTAACATATAGAAGACAATAGGAACACTTTTCTGAGCAATCCAAATATTGACCACAGACTTCTTGATAAAACCATAATACATGTTGACATACCTCATTTCACAGTTTACCGTCCCATGCGATCAGCCCTTTGTGTACACCATTAATTTATGATCACGAACACCTCGTTGGGTGTATCCCTTACATAGAGAGTTAATAACTGTAATGTTGTGGGCTTGTTTTAGTTCTTTGGGCTTTCATCTGTTCTTGATCCAACAAGAATTAAATAAATAAATACTCAGAAATGCCGTTTTAATCTTAATTTATTCATGTATGTTCGACATCACAAGAAAAATTCTACAAGAACATATATATCTATATATTAATTCTAAATACCTGAAAGTTTCGCAGCTACACCGTGACACCTGGACGTGAAGGCAAATCTCTGCCCCTTGTCTTTTGTGACACCATGGGACTGGAGGCAGAAGTGGGGGCGGGGCTTAATATTGCTGAGATCAGTAACATCATTAATGGTCACATACCTGACCGTTATCAGGTAAAAGACTTGATTAGAATTTGTTGAAAAGTTGTGCTTGTAACAGATTGGAACTATCCACTCATTCTTTCATTTTACACATGCAGTTCAACTCCTCTGTTCCTCTGCAATCAGAGGCTCAAACTTTCCGCAAGAATCCAGAACTTAAAGACAAGATCCACTGTGTGGCTTATGTCATAGATGCCAGCAAGATCTCCATCATGTCCCAAAAGATGGAAGATAAGCTCAAAGCTATCCGCAAAACAGTCAACTCGTCAGGTAAGTATTAGAGTCCTTAATTATTGGCTGGACAAAGATTTTTTTTAAATATTTTTATTTCACATTGTTTGTAATTTTACCTGCTACTTTGACAACATTTTCTTGTAATTCTTTCAGGGATCCCTCAGCTGGTGTTGCTCACTAAAATAGATGAAGTCTGCCCTTTGGTGAAAGAAGACATCACAAATGTCTACAAGAGCATATATATCAAGGAATTAGTACGGATTTTCTAACTTAAAAGAAAGAATGTATTTAACTCAGGTCTTCCACTCTCTAAAATTTCTTAAATGTTGTGTCATGTGATCCAGATGCAGGAGGCTTCCATTCGTATTGGTGTACCTTTGTTCTGCGTTGTTCCAGTGAAGAACTACAGTGAGGTGCTGAGACTGGACACAAACATCGACATCCTGCTGCTCAGTGCGGTCGATCAGATGCTTCACCTTGTGGATGACTTCTATGATGAGCAAAGAAAATGAATGAGCAGTGATCCTCTACAGCAGGGGTCGGGAACCTATGGCTCGCGAGCCATATATGGCTCTTTTGATGGTCACATGTGCAGACAAATCCTTAATTATACTTTTTTTTTTTTCCATTAGACCAGTCCTTCTCGGGCGCGATGCAATGCCAGAGGCGCGCAGTAGTAGCGCTGCTTGGAGAGAAAACTATCAGTTTACTGTTATCTATTATTTCACAGAGTTTGTACCACCCGGAAACCTTTGAATTGCCGTGCCTAAAACTGCGCGCTCCCGTTTCTGAGGAAGAGCGCGCAGTTTCAGGGACGGGATGTGCGAGGAAGAAAGCCGGGGGGGGTGACAGGCAGCAGGTGAATCGCGCAGGTAAAAACGTATGGTATTTATGGTAAAAACGTAAAACCCGCTGCCCGTCTGTCACACATCTAAAGAACATTCAGACCTAAGATCCCGTTTAAAGTCTCAACGCCTGCATGAATCAGAAACTCACCAAGTATCAACCAGACTAGACAATCAGCAAAACTACCACGAGAAATACTCATCATTTATTAGCAACAGCATAACAATGTTATTAAAAAGAATCCACAGACTTATTGTACTTTAAAAGTGTTGAAATTACATCAAATGCACACATTCACTTGTATATTTAGTTTTAAACATATTGTCGCGGACTGAGTTTAACTTGGCTGTTGGGCCGCGTTAAAAGTTCTGGAGTTCATGGAACGCATCAATCAAGCAGAGATCTGATTGGCCCTGAGTTCTGTCGCTCAGCCTGTTGTTAGGGAGTTTGGACCAATGGGGTTCAGCCATGGGCCGAATAAGGAAATGGGAGGGCTGGAGCGGGAGGGGGGGGATATAAAGTTGGGAGAAGCGCTCTTGTCCAACTACCCCTGGCTGCAGCCTGCAGAACTGCACAACATAGTGGAATGCTGGAACGCTAACATTCCACAGCGTGTTCACATTCCTCTGCGTTCAAAGCATTCCACTATGTTGACCCATTCTGCAGGCTGCAGCCAGGGCTTACTCCTCTCGTCTCGGCGGGAGAGAATAAGGAGTTGCTGAATTAATTGTACGGCGTTTGTTGCGGTCTGCAGTAACCAGAATAAAGAACCCTAAAAAGAGGTTAAGTCTCCGTGCCTCAGTGTGGGAAAGGGACGCTACATTATTGTATGGCTCTTTCGAAATTACATTTAAAAATATGTTGCGTTTATGGCTCTCTTGGCCAAAAAGGTTCCCGACCCCTGCTCTACAGGATCCTCTATCCTTATGTCGTTATACATCCATGTACCTCCTTTTTGGGCTTCCTCTCTCTTTCATGCAGTTAGGTGTTAAAAGTAAAGGGGAATTTTAGACCTTCATCTTCAGGGGTGATTAGCCATGAGAAATTTCAACATTTCAACATATCTAAAATATATGTATAATTTCTGTATAGTTTCTGGAGTGTTATGAATCTTTTATCAAGAATTAGGTGCTCTAGTAGTGTTACGCTCTCTGCTTGCCAAGCTGGGAATTGTAACATTTCTTTGTTTATGAGGATGTCTGGGTTCTTTTAGAGGGTGTCATTTTGCACGGTTAAAGTGAGGAGTTTGACACTTTAAGAGACTCCCACAAGGCTGTTAAAGTGGCGTTTATATTAATACTTTGGAAGCAGTCCTGTTTTGAAACTCTTTGGATAATATCTGACAGGTTGATCTTTCCACATAACGCCTGTTCTAAGTCTAACCATGAGTTGGATTCTGGATTATTTTTTAACCATTTTAAGATATATTGTAATCTATTGGTAAGAAAATAGTTGTGGAAGTTAGTTAATATTAAGCCTCCATAGCTTTTTGCAGATTTTAAAGTTTTTAGACTAATTCTTGCAGGTTTATTGTTCCATAAGAAGCCTGATATGGATGAGTCTAATGTTTTGAACCACTTTAGTGGCGGTTGTGTTGGGATCATCGAGAAGATATATAATATTTTAATCCAGTCAATGAATGATTCCCCAGACTTATGGAGGGCAGCAATGAGGAACTTCCATTTTACTCTGTTAAAAGCTTTTTCAGCATCCAACGATAGTATGGTCATTTCCTGGTTTTTAATAGTGGCGATGTCTATTATGTTAACAAGTCTGCGGACATTGTAACTCAAGTGTCTGCCTTTGATGAATCCAGTTTGATAAAGATGGATTATGTGAGGAGTGATTTTTTTTCTATTCTCTGTGCTGGTGCTTTGCAAATATTTTTTACGTCTGCATTGATTAAAGAAATGGGGCTTGTGGGATTTTTTCTGGTTGTAGAAGAACAATTATCTTGGCTAAGTTCATGTTAGGTGGAAGTGATTGCCTTTCCTTAATTAATGGGACTATTTTATAAAACGTTGGTGCCAGCTGTTCCCAGAATCCTTTATAAAACTCAACAGGAAAGCCGTCAGGGCCTGAAGCTTTGCTATTAGACAAAAGTAACAGAGCTTCATGAAGTTCAGACAACAAGAGCGGTGAGTTTAAGTTTGTGATTTGATCCTGATTTAATCTGGGTAGGTTTACATTATTAAGAAATGAATTGATGCTTTGCTCTGATGCAATGATCTGTGATTGTTTAAGTTTTGATAAAAGTATTTAAACGCATTATTAATTTTGACCGGGTCATTAATGACATTTCCTGTTTGGTCCATAATAGATGTGATTGTTGATTTTTCTTTATTAATTTTAAACTGATTAGCTAGAAATTTGCCAGATTTATTTGAGTTTTCAAATCTTTTAAGTTGAAGTCTTTGTATTTGAAATTGTCTTTGTTTATTGAAAATGTAATTTAACTGAAGCTTTAATTTTTTCAGATCTCCCAAAATGTTTTCCTGTTCAGAAGCACCATAAACAGCCTCCAGGGTTTTGATGTTATTTCCTAGTTCTAATAAATCTGCTTTTTCCTTGTGTTTTTTATGAGTTGAGTAAGGAATGATTTTCCCTCTCATCACTGCTTTTACTGTTTCCCAAAGAAGACGTGGTGAGATATCGGCAGTATTGTTGAGTTCTAAGAAGATTGCCCACTCTTATTTAAAAAAAATAAAAAAAATATTGGTCTGTATTAAATATTGGGATGTATTAAACCTCCAAGTTGTACCTGAGGGTGTGGATATTTCCCAAGAAATATTTACAGAAACTGGTGCTGCATGATCACTGATAATAATCGAATGAAAGCTGGAACTTTTGATATCTTTTAAAAGAGATTTATTAACTAATAAATAGTCTAAAGAAGAGTGAGAGTGGTGAACTGGAGAGAAGAAGTTAAACCCTTTAGTGCAAGGGGTTCTCAAAGTTTTTGTAGCAGAGAGCCAAATTAGGAACTCGACATTAGGGGGCCAGTTTTGTTGAAAAAAAATTGGATAACAGAAAAAGTTGTTTTAAATAACTTTAATGACCATGACAATCAAGCAGGCCTCCAGATCTTTTCCCAGTTGCAGTCAGAGGTTTCTGCCCAGATCTTCTTTTCATCAAGCAATTGTATAATTTGATAGACTTATTTGTCAAGCTTTTTCTTTTGCTCTGCACAAACAATAACAGCTACTTTCAGCATACATTCTTTTTACAAACTCCCCGTCACTGAAGGGCTTGCTACACCGGGAAATTCCCAAAGCCACGATGTAGCTAGTGTGGCAAGTAGGACACGCCTACTAATTATGAGGCGGCAGGCAACAAACTTGTGTTAATTTGGTGGCGGTACTTCAAAAGCCCTCCTCCTCCCCGTTTGGACATGAACTCTTGCTGTTGCCATACATCAAGGCACCAGAAGTGGAACTGGAGTTGGCAGGAAGGTAAACCAGGTTTTGAGTTCTCCGAACTGAACAGGGATTGGTAACTTACGCGCAGACTCGTTCACAGTTCCCTTTACACAAGCAATCGGCCAGGCTTTGGGGTATGGAAGCGATTCTGTAGCATAGATAAAAATAAAAGCCCAAACCAGAAATGCTTTTTCATTTTCAAAATGAAGCTGCATCAATTGACTCAACATTAAAATGAAAAAGCATTCCTTCAAAATGATTTTTCCTTTTCTTTTTCAACACTGCTTATTTTGTCACTTAATTAAAATGATTTGAAAAAATGGTATTTGACATTTATATTTCAAAAAGTTATCTGGTAAATGTGTAGCAAAATTAATTTAGAAATGTCTAATTTGACAATTATGAATTCACAGAAATGCTTTTAAATTTTTATAGTGTAACTGCATCAAATGACTCAAAATTAAGGGGAAACTCAATACTTCAAAATGCTTTTTCATTTTATGCTTAAAAACCGCTAATTCAAATGAAAATGCAAAGAGGGGATTGCATTTGTGTTGTCACATCCACCCTGCGAAAGTGTCTCATAATTCAATTCGACTTAGCATTTCCAGAGGGGAGGTGGGGCGATGACGTCAGTGCTATCTCCGTGTGTCTGGCTGCTAAGAGACACAGACATGTCCAGGATCAGCTTTGTGTTAGATGCAAGGGAGATGGCTTTGGCTACGTTCACACTGCAGGCTGAAACGACCCAATTCCGAATTTTTTGCCCCTAAGCGGCCCAATTCCGATCTTTTCATGACAGTCTGAATGACACAGATCCGATCTTTTCAATTGCGACCACCAGGTTTGCTGTCCTGATTCCGAATTGTAGCCGTTCTTTTCAATTGCGACCGCCGTCTGACCGGCCAGGCGACTTGATTCCGAACCGTACGTCATCGACACGCAACAAACGTCATCATTTTGCGTTGAAGTAGGCGGGAACGAGAACGTAAACATCAACCATGGTGGACGATGCTGCTGAGACCAGTCAGTGGAAGGGAAGGGAGGTCACTGATTGGATTAATATTTGGGGTGATCGCACTTTTCAGGCCAAACTCCAGGGCTCTTATCGCAACTGGACGGTTTTTGAAAAAAATTCCAGCTAAATGGCAGAGCGTGGTGTTGAACCTTTCCCGCGATAACTTTTTCTTTCTCCCCTTTCCGTCCGTGCTCAAGCGCAGGGGACCCGAGGCGATCATCCTCGTCCTCCCTGTTCTGATCCTTAGATTCTCCAGAACGGGTTAATAAAGAGTCCATAGAATTTATTCTGGGGGAAACTTTCCTCCTTCCTCCGTAACACACAACATGAATGCGCGCCCACACTGCCCCCCCCCCATTCTCTATCGCGGCACGCGCTTGCACACACACACACGCGGGGCGCGGCCCCAACACATACACATTCCTATTCCACTACAGTGGGTACAGACGATCCAGACTCCATTGCCTTCTTAAAATGAGAAGATTGTAATTGTGCTGCTCCTTCGTGAAAATAAATTTAATATTACAAAAAGAGCTCCGCTTTTGACAACACTGTTGTTGACATCCATTGTTAACGTTGGCTCCGAACAACAAGTGACGTCGTTCACCGTTGAGTATTCTTCTGGCTTCTGCGCATGCGGGTCTCGTTTGGGTCATGTCACGGTCACACTGGAGATCACAAAAGTTCGGATTTACCTGGAAATGTGAACGGTCTAGCAAACAATTCTGATTTTTTTCAAAAAATCCGAATTGAGCATTAAGCCCTGCAGTGTGAATGTAACCTTTGTGACGGTTGTGCTCCCCAGATGATTGTACACAGCTTCTCTGGACTACGTATCAGCATTTCTGCCTTATGTGGTCCTCCTTCGGATGCACCGCGGTTCGTCGAAACTTTCCCCCGGACCGCTTAAGGCGGAAGTGCTGCTAGTCCTACGCAGACCTGAGAAACTAAACCATAATATGAATTTGTGTTTCCAGTGGTGTCCAGACAAAAAAAAAAGGCTGATAAAGGCTTCCTACATATTTACATCCAAGATAGTAAAGTAATAAAAGGACAGATCCGTGGCTGTGTTGCTCCAAAAGATACGTGTTGGTGCAACCAGCAAATGTTTAGCATGTCAAAATCTGCTATAGCTGTTGATGTTATGTGCTGTGTGGTTTCCCATCACGTGTGCAGTGCTTCACAAAAAGGGTGTTTGCTTTGTTTTTACGCTATTTTAACCACCTCGGTAAGCTCCTCCTCCAGAATGTTTTAACTGACTTTTATCAAGGATTGTTGTTTTTATGTAGGGGTTTCTTAACAATGTTTAAAACTGAAATCTAATAAATTATTTTAAAACAAACCACAGCATCTGCCTTGGTTTAGAGCAGGACCTATACCCGCCTTTCTTTAATCTTTTCCTGGGGCTGAGCAGCCCCAGTTGGCGTTGTTGACCCTTCGTGCTGCCACACTAGCTTCTGTCACAGCTTCACTGGATTTAGCCATTTTTGTAAACCTTATCTTATGTGCAGCATAGCCTCGTTGTAGTTGTTGGAGCTTATTGTTGCGCTCCTTGCCGATTGATTTGTATTTGCTTTGTAACACAGTGACTTTTATATCAAATACTTTGAGCATTGCATTTACCTGTTTGCAAAATCAGGCACATGACTTTATTCAGCTCGTGTAGAACAACAAGTAAGCATTTGTTCATTTGAAATTGAAAGTGCCTTTTCTCCTCGCCAACACAACGTTTTTCCTCAAAGAAGCCTGCCCTGGCTCTCTCTGAATTCCGCTCTGATTCCATTTCTACTGCTTTTTTTTTTTTTTTCTTTCTCAACTTGTCCTGTCCAACAGCTGGGCAGACAGATGAGAGCTGAGGGCCTCTTGTGTTGGACATATTTTACTTTAACAAGAGGGGTTATTAATCTTCAGACAAACCAAAGGTATGTCTGAATAAACCCCTTTTGTAATTGAGGCCAAACTTTATTAATTTCAAACATGTTTGAAAATCTTTGGTGTTGGACCGGACGGAAAAGGAAAGAGGGGAAGAAGAGAGAGGGACGTTAGAGAGAGGGGGGGTAGGAGGGTGATAATAGGAGGGGAAGGGGGATAAGACCATGAAGCAGCATAAAGCAACAAGTTTCCATTTCTACTGCTGCTGTCACGGTCCTTCCTTTTGCAGTCAGAGGCAGTGGCATAGAAATGTTGTCTGCCCTCTTGTGGTGAAATTAATGCACTGTATCGTTGACACCCAATTGTAATTGCCCTTTTTCCTGTAGATGTCGCCAGAAACCATGAAACAATATTTTACAAGCAATCAACAGCTGGTTTAATAACCACCAATTAGGATGTACTGAGGGCCACAAAAAATCTTCCCGTGGGCCGCCATTGACCCCCGGGCCGCACTTTGAGAACCCTTGCTTTAGTGTTTGGGTGACATGAGCGCCAAGAGTCGCAGATCATTCATGTGCTGCTTTAGAATACCTGCAGACTGCCATGTGTGCTGCCCAATGTGTCTTGGATCTTCAATACAAAAACCCCTCATAGTGTAGTGCTGTCTGAATCCACAGTTCCAAAATCCAGTGCCCTAGAAATTTCCCAGAAGTCTCTGCGAAAAACCAGTGTGGATCGTTGCTCACTAGATTGGCAACTATAGACCCAATGCATTGTGTTTGAATTATTCAAAAATGGTGGATGGTTACGCAAAGTAGAAGACTTAAATATGACATGTTTATATGTTATACTCCTCAATCAACAACCTACATTTTGAATCTCATCAATTTCGGTAATGCTAACGCTAACTGGCGATGGAGGCTAAAAACGAAAGCAGTAATTAGTACATCAAAAAGGAGTGAGTTCTAACATACAGCCTGCATTTGAATGGAATAAAAAAGCTTCCTGTTAGAATAACAAGCTGCATTTTCTTTTGGGGCCTTTATTCTTATTTGGCAGCCATCGATGCTCCCCACGACCTTCTGAAAGGCAGCAGACCCAGCAAGCTGCTCAAAACCAGAGGCGACTAATGGCAGTTCATTCACACTGGGTAGCTGGATGACCCTGTCCTGTTCTGTGGACAATGTCCCTCACAGTGGACCGTGGCATGTCAAATGCTCTGGCTACCACACCGTAAGATGTGCCAGACGGCAGCCGGAAAAGAAACACCAGGACCTCAGTCTCCTGTGCCCACTTCAGAGTGTGGGGAACTACACCTTTATGTTGGCAAAGCAGCAGAGACGTGGAAGACCCTGTAAAATTGAGGAAATTTAATCTCTTATTTGATGTCTTACATTTTAGTTTATAAAGTATTTATGAATGTTGGAAAATCTTGTGTTTTTTTGGCTGGGTTTTAGGATTTTCAGATATTTTTAAAAATGAAAGTATTTTTGTTTAAAACAAGTGTTCTGTAAATCGTTTTTCTAAATAAACTGATATAAAACCCTTTGTGTTGAAGGCTGATATATATTTAGACTATACAACTCATGCTTAAGTGTTGAAAACAAATGTTAAACTCTTGCCCAGTAGATGGTGTAACCCTGAGCACAATTAGCAACAAATGCTTAAGTTTAACTTAAAAAAAACTAATTTCAACTTACATGTTTTTCATGTCTGGTCAGGCCAGCCAGGGGAAATATTCTGAGTCGTCTGCTTCTCCTCCTTGCCGCCCTGTGATGCATATCTGCTCGTTTTCGGTTTAATCTTACGAAAAGCTGTTGAATTATTGCAAACAGGTCCACTGACAGATTAATATTCAAAGCCATTTTCAGTAAGGTAGAAGAAAACAATCCAGAAAAAATGCCACCTCGTCCCAGCCCGTAAATCATTTAGCCCAATGAAAAGAAAAATTAAACATCGCCATGAACTTGTTACTTGGCGGTTTATTTCTAAACAAATACATTTAATCTACACCAATGTGTTGTTTTTTATCATTTATAAATCAGTCACTTTTTTATCATCAGAACACAGCAGATTCATAAACAGTCTTCGTAAAATGTTCATATTTATTAAGTTTTTACTTTGGAAAATGGGTGTCATTCTCTGCGGTAAATAGAAGTAGTTCGCCTCCAGACCAGGTGGTGGCGGTAATGCGCCACCACTTAATGTTTTCTTGTCAAGCGCCATATGACATGAACAACACCCGAAAGAGAAGTAGTGAGCATGGTGTCCGAATTGCAGAGAACTATATAGTGCCACAATATAGGGTTTTAGTAGTTAGGGGCTAGGGTAGGAATTCGGACACAGCCTGTATGTAATTTTTCGTCAAAGGTTGACATTCAAAAATACCAAGCGTCTCATCTTTGTGAAGTTGATCTGGTTCAGTCAGATCTCCTCTGTAGGAGAAGATTCTCTCAGGTGCAGCCAGGTTGGTTGTGGAGCCGGTCTTGGATGCATGCTTTTGCACGATCAATTAAAGTGAAGTGGTTCCCGTCATGTAATTGATTAAACAGAATTGTTTTTTTACGACACAGTGCGACAGTGCGATTTACGGCAGTCAGGTATGATGTGCGTGTTTGGAGAGCGTTAATTGTTCTGCTGTCAACCACCGAACTATTGCCACTCGTCATTCCACATGGTGTCAGAAGTGACCCGGACAGAACCAACGTCAAGTACAGAGTAAGGACACAAAGAACTGAGCGAAATGGCTAAGTTTAATCCGCCCACCAACTTTCCCTGATTAGCCGACTGAATGGCCGGACTGGAGACAGTGCTTTGGGCGATACAGAATTGCCACGAAGTAATAAGGATGAGGGGCCGGTAAAGGTGGGCTGCTTTATCTACGCAATGGGCGCTGAGGCAGAGATTATTTTTAAGTCATTTACATTAAACGAAGAGGGCGACAGAGAAGGTAGTCCTAGATAATTTCGACGACCATTTTTTCCTCGCGGAGGAATGTGATTCACGAAAGAACGTGTTTTTACCAGTGCGTGCAGCGGAAAGGGGAGAAAGCAGAGAGTATTATTCAAGCACTCTATGAACTGTCTGAGCACTGCGACTTTGGAGCGGCCAGAGAGGAGCACGTTCGTGACCGAATCGTGGTGGGGATCCAGGATAAAGAGCTCTCACGCAGGCTACAGAAGATGTCGGATCTAACTTTGGCGCTCACAGTTCAGACTGTAAGGCAATCGGAAGAGGTCGCAGCTCAAGTGTGTCTGCAAGGGGACACGGTTCAAGAGGTGTGACACAGAAATAAAAACACAAACTGGAGACAAAAGCATAACCTGGCAAGTCAAACGCACACAATAAGAAATGCAGAAGATGTGGAAGGTTGCCACTCAGAGGGGATGAGAAATGTCTAGTTTTAAAAGCTAATTGCCGTAACTGCCACAAGATGGAGCATTGAGCCAGAGCATGTCGCAGCAGCAGGTCAGTGAATGAGGTCACTGGAGCCAAGGAAGGGGAGCAGACCTCATACTTTCTCGGCTCCATATGCAATGCGAAAAGAAACAAGTCTGAAGCATGGACTGTGTTGCTCCAAGTTGAATCTGTTCCTGTCCAATTTAAGATTGACACAGGGGCTAATGTCAATATTATAAATGAGGAGCCCTCGACACAGGAAAGGTGTTACAGCCACCTGACCTCCCACTAGACAGAGCTACACATCAAAAATATACGTAGTGCATGGGCATAAAGTCAACAATCTGCTCAGCCGCTCTCTGTCTGTAGAAATGAACCTGGTGAGAAGAGTTGATGAGATTGCAAACTATACAAATAAATAAATGGCCGGCAGTCAGCCCTTTGGGGAACAAGGCATTTTAAAAACGGCTCCAGTTAAAATTGAACTAAAAGAAGGTGCCGTGCCACACGCAGTTCACACACCAAGGCATGTACCATTCTCCATGCTACAGAAAATAAAAGAGGAGGTGTTAAGGATGGAGCAAAACAACATCATTAAACGCGTAATAAAACCGACAGAATGGTCTGCTCAAATGGTGCCGGTCTTATAGAAACCTACAGGCAAAGCCAGGATCTGTGTTGACCTAACTAACTAAACTCAACAAGTCGTGAAAAGAGAGCGGTACATCCTTCCAACGTCAGATGAGATAACGTGTAAGTTGAGTGGTGCCACTATGTTTACATCTCTGGATGCTGCAAGTGGGTTCTGGCAGATTCCCCTGCCCCCAGATAGCTGCGAGTTGACAACATTTATAACACCATTTGGCAGGTACTGTTTCAAAAGACTGCCATTTGGCATTTGCCATTTGGTGCACCAGAAATTTTCCAACGTAAAATGCTGGAAACTCTGGAAGGTTTGGAGGGGGGGGAGTCTTAATGGACAATATCTTCGTGCATGGAGCCACCATGGACGAACATGACGCACATTTGGAAAAGGTCCTACGTCGAATCGAGTCAGTGTGCGTTAAACTCAACAAAGAAAAATGCTCCTGGAAGAAGAGCCAGTTAAGATTTCTGGGTCACCTGATCGGTAAGCCAGGAGTAAGGCCAGACCCTGAGAAAGTGGAGGCGATTAACCAGCTAACCCCACCTCAAAACGTTCAGGAACTGCCATTAAGGACTTGCTGGTCCTCGCTGGTCCTAAAAAAGAATTTGGATAATTGCTAAAAGTAACACAATCCTACAATCTAAGCTTTTCCTTAAAGCTGTAAAACATACAATTGCTAAAATATAGTAACATCAAAGCCCCAAATAGCAAAAAGAACACCAGTAACTATGATATTCTATGAAAGTACCTCATTTATTTCAACGATTTCTGCTTTAGAAATACTGTTTTCTCAAACTATAATTACATCAAAATATGGGATCTGCTTTAAACTATCTTTCTATAACATAATACATCAATTCTTTAACACCAAAACTTAGTTATCTGGGAAATATCAAAACAAACATACAAACAAAATTAAACATTGTAAACATTCTCTTTTAAGGGAGTGTGGGTCCAAACCACCAAATACTTATAATTATAATTAATGTCAATGATGTTTTTGAGCAAAACCGAACTAAATCATGGTAATTAGGAAATACAAATAAATTAAAAACAGAAATGTATTCAAATGTTTCAGTTTTGATCAATGTGGTTGGTTATTCTGCAGTCAGATCAAGAAAATCTACAGGGGGGGGGTTCCTCCTGGTCAATGGGGCACGCACTGATCAAAGAAATAAAGAAGAATAAGGAGGTCCCAGACCAGATTTAACAAACTACTACAAACGGTACATACAAACTATACACAGACTTGACATAAAGGCAATTTCAAACAATGTATAAGCATGTTTTATACCATGGTCAGTTACAAAAGCAATACATATCAACCAGGTTTTAGTCCTTAATTTTTGTTTTTTTTTCCCGATTTGGATCGCTTTTCTCACAAAAAGCTGACTATATGTAACGCACCGCATCACGTAACATATAGTCCGCGTCACGCAGCACCACCGCTGCAGTCAAGATTCGGCGATATCTACATGCTGATCACCCCGATGGATAAAGCATCAGTAGTAGTAGTCCTGGAAGTCTGATAGGCCTAGTCCTCCTCCTCAACCTAACTGATCCTTGGTGGTTTACCTTCCCAAAGGAATTGGGAAATGAATGAGTCTAATGATTTGAACCAAGTAGTTGGAGGTTTGGAAGGTATCATTGAAAACAGGTAGTTAATTTTGGGGAGAATCGTCATTTTTATGGTTGCAACTCTCCCTATTAGGGAAATGGGTAGAGTTTTCCATCTAGTGAGATCAGCCTCAATTGTTTTAAGGAGTTGGGTGTGGTTTAACTTGAACAGATCAGAAAGCCAAGAGGAAATATTTATACCTAAGTACTTTATGTTGCCTGTTTGTAGTTTAATAAATAACAGATTTAGATAATTGCAGTTAATTGGAAGAATTCTGCTTTTAGACCAGTTTATGGAGTATTATGAAACTGAGGAAAATGTATTAATTAGGGAGATGATTTGGCAGATGGAAGATTGTGTATTTGGAGTAAATAGTAAAACATCATCTTCCTAAAGACTTATTTTGTGTTCTAGATTATTGGTTTGAATGCCTTCAATGTCTCGACTTTGCCTAATTGCAACAGCTAGAGGTTCAATAAATAGTGCAAATAAAGACGGAGATGGTGGACAGCCTTGTCTGGTTCCTCTTTGTAAATTGAAGCTTGGAGACGTTTGATCATTTGTTCTGACACGAGCATTAGGAGAGGCATATAATATTTTAATCCAATTAATAAACGATTTTCCAAAGCCAAATTTATTAAGGGTAGCTATTAAAAATTTCTAGTTGACCCGATCAAATTCCTTTTCTGCATCCAGTGTCACAATGGTTGCTTGATAGTTGTTATTGATAGTTGTATAATCTATGAGGTTGATTAATCTGCGCATGTTAGTAGATGAATGTCTACCCTTTATAAAGGCTGTTGGTCAGGATGTATGAGAGAAGGAACTACCTTCTCCAGCCTTCCTGCCAAAGCAGATTATTATCTGCATTAATCAGCGATATGGGTTGATAGCTGGATGGTGATGTGGGATCTTTCCTAGGTTTCAGAAGTAAGATAATATCGGCAGTGTTCATATTTGGAGGTAGATAATTGTTTTCCTTAATTTCTATTGTCATTCTGAGAAAAATGGGAGCTAAAATTTGCCAAAACTTTATATAAAGTTCTGCTGGGAAGCCGCCTGGTCCTGCGGCTTTTTTACTAGGCATGTTGGTTAATGCTTTATGTAGCTCTTCTTCAGTAAGAGGGGACTCCAGGGCCGTAATTTGTTCCTCCTTTGGTCTAGGCAAAACTATGCTATTGAGAAATCTATTAATGTCATCGTCAGTAGGATCAATTTGGGATGAGTAGAGGGATTGATAAAAGTTTTTAAAAACAGTTTACTGCGGCTGGATCACGTGTTGCGTTTCCTGTTAGGTCAATGACTGATGAAATAGTTGTCTTCTCTTTGTTTATTTTGAGTTGATTTGCCAAAAATTTCCCAGATTTATTACTGTGATCAAACCTCTCCAAGCGTAATCTCTGTAATAAAAACTGTGTTCTTTGATTATTTATTTCATTTAATTCGATTCTTACTTTCCTTATTTGTTGTAGAGTTTGTTCATCCGGAGAGTTGCTGTAGGTTTCCTCTAACAGTCTGATTTTTTGCTCTAAATCCACTAGTTTAGAGTTTTCTTTTCTTTTTTTGTGGGAAGAGAAGGCGATTATTTTGCTTCTCATGACTGCTTTCCCGGCTTCCCATAAAAGGCATGAGGAAATAACTGGGTGGTCATTATTTTGTAAATATGAAGACCATTCTTTAGCAAAAAAATCGATAAAGTTGGGTCTCTGAGCAACGATGTATTGAACCTCCAGCTCCTTAATGAAGATGGTGATGTTTTGTTTTTTAGAGTCAGGAAAACCGGTGTGTGGTCACTGATAGTAATGGGGTGGATCTGTGCTTCCATAGCTATGCTCAACAAGGAGCTGTTAACCAAGAAATAATCTAGCCTGGAGTATGATTGATGAACTGTGGAAAAACAGGTATAAGCTGTTTTTGTGGTGTGGAATAAACGCCAAATATCACAAAGACCAAAATCCTCCATGTACTGTTTAACAGTGTTTGTGGACTGCCAGGTTTTAAGATTTCCAGTGTTATTTAGCCTATCCATTTCTGGATCTAAACACATGAGGTCACCTGCAATAGTTAGCGAATTGTCTGTATGCTCAGATAGCGCAGAGAAGAAGGAATGAAAGAATTTAGAGTCATCTACATTGGGGCGTACACATTAGCTAAACATAGCTGCATATATTGAGTGGAAAGAGTGACTTATAAATCTTCCATCTGGATCTATGACTTTGTTGGCTTCTGTGAATTTAACTTCCGTATTTATCGGAATTGATACTCCTCTCTGTCTAGAATTATAACAAGCTGAATATACGTTCCGAAAATCTGCTGTGGCGAGAATATTCACTGATGAACTAGACCAGTGTTTTTCAACCAGTGTGCCGTGGGAGATGGTCAAGTGTGCCGTGGGAAATTGCACTCATTAACTGATCTAAAAACAATCACCATCTCCAGGATATCAGCTCTTAGTTCATCCAAACAGGCCCTGATAAAACACAGAGAAGTTAAGAATATGAAATATCATAAAATTATTTTTTCTTTGTGTTTATATGATTCTATTAAAGACACTTTGATAGAATGACGGTACCGCGATTTAAGGAAAGTAAGGAAAGGTCCCGCCCCTTTAACTGTCTCCACCAATCATTCTTGAAGGCTTAATCACATGTCATCAGTCTGACCAATCAGAAGTGGTTAAAGTATTCACTTCCTTGTTTCGATTTAGCGCAAAAAAGTCTCTCTGTTCTTAGAAAAATACCAGCTAAAGCTCGTCTTTAGCGGTGTAGCTTTCCACAGAATCTGGTATCAGACCGTGGAACAAGTGAACAAAACAATGAAGCTCAAAAACACTGGTCTTTCTGCGGTCGGCGGATTATCGGCACTACATCTCCCATGATGCATTAAAGTGACTGTCTTAGTGCACAATGAGTCTCTCCTCTTAACGTCTTAAAACAACGAACACACATCAAACAGTTTTTGAATCTTTTGACTTAATTTTTAATACATCTTTTAGAAAAAACAGCTGCAGCTTCCAGCTTTTTCTGCAACAATTATCACAAAAATGCATGTCAGATTGCAGAGGAGCTGTAGATCAATACAGACTATGAGCTTTTTCTTTTATTTATCTATTTTTTTGGATGCTGGTGTGGCACGGGATTTTTGTCAAGATTAAAGTGTGCCGTGGCTCAAAAAAGGTTGAAAAACACTGAACTAGACACATGAGTTTCTTGAAGAAATGCAGAATCAGTTTTTAGATCTTTTAATTTGGTCAATATTTTCAGTCTCTTCCATTTCCGAACACATTCCAAGTAACTAACCTTAGGGTGGACATGCTGCTGTTAAGGTGATTGTTAGAAACTGTATGTTATTTATTGAGGCAAAAATTAGTATGTATGTATATATATAATTTGCTTTTTTGTTTGATAATTAATCCCCTCCTCTGAGAAAACTTTGTTTGAAATTATTATTATTTGTTTTCTCTTTATATATTTTAAGATATTTCATTTCGTATCAGCAACCTCTATTTTTGAAATTGTTTCTGCTATTTCTATTACTTATTGTAATTGAAAAAGGTTGGAATGACAAAAAAAAAAAAAAAAAAAAACTAATGGAAACAGCAATGACTCACGGGAAAAAGAGTACATTCAACACTTAATAACAGTTCTCGACCGACATACATTTCTTAAAATCAAAATAAATGATCTTTTCCTGAATAAGAAAAATGTAAATGGCGAGCGTTAATTTATTCATATCAGCATACACTCCCGAATCCGCTAAGTAGTAATACTGGACGAGGAAACCTATAGGTACGTAAATAAAAATAGTCGTAAGTGAAATACAGCGATGAAGAAGAAGAATCACATACAGAGGGCGGAGTTAAAGGCGTTTAACGTCACCCACGTTAAGGCATATCCAATGAGTTATATCACTAGAGGAGACATCACGTGGTTACTCATGGGAGGAGAGCACCGCCATCTTGGTGAGGTCAAGTTACTGCTGCAGTGAATGCATGTGAACACATTTTTTGCATAATGCCAGTTCATTGTGCAGGGGCTTCATTAATAGAACACATGTTGACATGCATGATGCTGCAGGGCTATTATCAACATGCTGGATGACATTTTATTTTGCTAAACCTGTATACAGCAAACTAGGCTATTTATACAGATTTATACATTTCTCAGTGACTGAGTCAGGTTTGCAATGGACTCAGACTTCAGGAAAAAGTGGATCTTGGCTATCAAAAGAGTTAACCCAGATGGATCACTGTGGTACCAACTAGAAATACAGTCTGACTATGTTCAGAACATTTGTGGAAACACATTTAGATAAGAGTCCAGACTGTTTGCTTGAAAGCCGACACCATAACATCTGTGTTACACAAATTGATCACTCACATGAATCAGTAAATCTATTGGTTTTCTTTGTTGTTGTTGTTGTTTTTAGGGTAAATCTATTGTTAATTTTTGGACTTCTTTTGAATATATATAGATTTTTTATTATTAGCATTATTATAAATAATAATATTAATAGACTTATTTATCTATTTATTGTTATTATTTATTGTTTGTATTGACTTACTATTGATTTATTATTATTATTATTATTATTATTATTATTATTATTATTGACTTATTGTTGGGTTTTTCTAAATAATTAAATTTACATGTCAGAGGTCTTAAACTTCTAAATGTTTAGGAATTATTTTTAAAAATTCTTTGTAATAAGAATTTTTAAAAGTCCTGCAACAATGCATTTTCATTAAAGTTTGAGCTTTTAAGGCTGACTGTTTCTCTTCTTTAACAACAACAAATGATGTATCTATATATATATATATATTATATATAAATATAATATATTTACATATGTATAAACATATATAAATATAACAATATATTTAGTATATAAGAGCTACTTAGACACCACTAAAAGCAATAGAAATCATTGCCATGTGGGCGTCGTCAACCTCACCAAGATATCGTCGCGCTCCGCCACCGTCGGCCAGGCTCCTAAAGCGGGCGTGTCTCCTCTAGTGATATAACTCATTGGGCACATCTACTGTCTGCAGCCAGAGGTTTCTCCAGTCTTCCGGTTCACTTTCACTTCAGTCTTCTAGCTGTCTGTTAGCTTTCCATCTCCGCGCACATTTACTAAACAAAAGGAAGACGGTAAGACTCGACTTATTCAGTAAAAGATATATGTTTAAATAGCATTTTTTGAGTCTCATTTTTCTTCTTTAACTTCTCGTTTATGTTTTTCCCCCTAAGTGGAGACATAAACCCGTATTTCAATCAGTTGCTCAGAGAGAATTAGAATTTTAGTGATTATTAATTAATACATTTATGTGTTCTGATGTGATGTAGTGCAGTAGAGACAGAACTGTAGGTGTGGCTTTTCAAAGGATGAGGGAATCGATACTTATCTTTCAACAGAGAAGAGAAATCTCCACCTATCAGCCTTAACATTTTATTATTATTATTATTATTTTTATTATGATTATTATTATTATTATTATTATTATTATTATTATTTTACAAGAAATAAGAAACTCAGAGGTTAAAAAAATAACAAGATATACCGGTAGTCGAACTTCATCAAAACCATCATGTAGTATTGAATTTCAGTATGGATTTGTGCGAACCACGGCGAACATAGGTATATTTGTTGATAAACTTGTGTTGTGCTAGAAAAAACTTACAATGTGATTGAAGTGTTACAGCAAAACTTATAACTATTCAAGATGTTTCTTTTTTGTTTTTTTGGTCAAATAACAAAGAAAAAGTCCTGTGATTTATTTAACAAAAGGCAAATCCTTCTTTCCTGTATCCACCCCCCCCCCCCCCCCCCCCCCCCCCAAAAAAAAAAAAATTAAGCATCCAGTCATTATCAAGATTCTAAGGATTAGCAGCATTCTCAGTCCAGATGAACTCCAAGCTCACCAAGACGCAGCAGAAAGTGATCTGCTCTCAGCTGGGAAAAGTCAAACTGAATTTGCTCTACAAAGCCAGCATCCATGGTTTCACTGGAGCAGATTTCCACCAACACTGTGACAACAAGTCACCCACTGTGTCTGTGGGCTACAACACCTCTGGACATGTGTTTGGAGGCTACACCAGTCAACCGTTCAGTCAGTCTGGACAGTTTGTAAATGATAACCAGGCCTTTCTGTTCTCCTTCAGTGGAGAAAAGCTCAACAAATATCCAGTCACTAATGCTTTATATGCAGTGAAAATGGTCAGCACCTGTGGTCCTTATTTTGGAGAAGCATTAGTTCTTGCCAATGGAAACCAACCAATAGTGTACAGCAATCCTGGAAACTATTATAACTTTAATGCTGCAGACCTGCATGGCAACGACCTCAACATGACCGAGTGTGAAGTTTATCAGGTGGAAGGTGAGTCCAACACACCTGGTTTTTGATCAAAAGCTAAAAGAAGTGCTTTTCTGCAGCAAATGTAGACCTCCCTGCTGACAGACATATTTTAACCATCTTGTTTTTATGACAACCGGAGGAGGAGCTTGATATTCAAACTGGGTTAACTTCTTCGGGGTAGATTCCAATAGTAATAAAAACAACAGAACCAGTGTTAGGGAGTATTTCATTACTATAGTAATGTGTTACTATAGCATATGAGTTTTTGTTGTAACGTAGCCAAGGAAATCCTAATACAGTTTTAGTAATACTTTACTCAATGTGTAAGTCATTTGTGCATTTAAATGTAAATAAAAAGACTTTACATTGAAGTGCTCTGTTCACTGAAAAAAAAGACCTGTTGGATTGACATAAAAAAATCATGGACATCGGTTGCGCGCAAAAAAATCATGTTGAACCAATATAATTATTGCACATAATAAAATCATGTTCTACTGTAATGAATGCTTCTTTGTTTCTGCACCTAATAATTTTACATTAACAAACAAGATTTTATTATGTCATTTACCATAATTTTTTCAAACATTAAAAACACTATTATTTGTTTGAAATTACCTACATAGTTCATTTAATTTATAAATTATTTTAATAAAATTTAAATTGAAAAATAAAATTGCAATTGCAGATTATTATTTAAAGCAAATACTTTCTTGTGCATTATGAAAATCCAATGAACATATGACACTGAACACAAATTTCAGATTTAACTTTTTTATTATCTAAACTTGAAAAATATGTTTACAGTGTTGCAAAAAATGACAAATCAAAATAAATTGGGCTTGCTATTTTATTAAACAGAAGATAACAGAGCCAAAGCAAACAGCTGGAATCCCTTCTTAGGAAAAAGTTAAACTATTCAAAGGTCATTTTATTCAAAGAGTCGGATCTTTAAGCCTGAAACCTTAGACACCACTTTGCCTTACAACTCTAATACAGTTTTTTTTGGATTACCTCAAAGGTGTGTGACGGAATGTCCAAGGGAGAGAACCCAAGAGCAGGAAGAACGACCCAAATCCAATAGTTCACTCGAAGGGGCTTTAATGCCAGAGAACCATAACACCAGAGCGTAGAACGAAGACGCTCCGACACAGAAACAAGATCAGACACTGCATAAATAGACAAACCAATCAACATAATACACAACACCTGTGACCAGCGGGAGAGCTCAAGAAGGGAAGGGCCTCCAGGAGATCATAGCAGGAGCAAAGTCACGGCCCCATGACAAGGTGTTTCTGAGATGAGGATGGTTATCAGATTTGTGCTGTAAATAAGGCCAAAAAAGCCTTGGCAACTGCCACTCAGACACTTGGTGGGTCGACCACCACAGCCTGGGAGATGTGGACCACGAGAATGTCCTCTTCCTCACCACTGCCAGTTTCCATTAGGAGGGAAATTCCCACCGTGGTGTCCTCGATTGCCTCCTGGATTGCTGCATGGTCTTCATTCTGAAGAACACAGAAGATATTTGTGTGCACAGTTCACATTTGAAGTTTAGTTAAAGCGTCTAGATTACACAACTGTACTTTGAACAAACCCCTGAACTTGCTTATATTGGCGAGAAGTTCAGCAGTCTGAAATACAAAGAGTCAAAAAATTTTAAATTCACATGAAAACTTTGGAAAAATACAATTCTTACCTTTGGCTCATCAATAAATGTTATAGTTACTGTGTTAACAAAATCATTATATCCTTAGTGTCATGTTAACAGAGGTAGTGGGATAACTGATCAACCATCAATTTCATTATTTATTATGTATGTATCTCTCTGCATAAAAGGTGCGTGTAAAGAGTAGGGCTGGCAATCTTGGTTACCTCCCGATTCGATGACAATCCAGGAGACAATAATTCCAATAATATATAGTAAATGCATGGTGACCCACCTGACTCAGTGAAGACTGGAGCATGGACCCCAGCATGATCAGGGAGGAGCAGTTGGAAGTGTTGTGTGATGAGCTCTGTAATCAGGACGGAGGTTTATTAGTTAAATTTCAAATATATAGAGAAAGTGACACTTCCACAGCTTTGTTGTATCATTTTAATAACTAAACATGCATTGGTTTGAAATCAATAGCTGCAAAAATATTCTGAAGAAATTAGACCAGAAAGAACATTAGACACCTCCTCCCCCCACAGGATTCAAACCAGGCTTATGAGAACCCGCGAATTTTGAAATGGAAACTGCAAAACTAAACTAGCAGATCGGGAGTGGATAATCCCCCCCACCCATAAAGGATTCCCATATTAATTTATCACAAATGGGAGGAATATGTGAAGTAGGATTACAGACATTATTATAAGGCAGTAAACTTTTTACTACACATTATACACTTGTTCCAAAAGGACATGAATATTTTCACTCAATTAAACTCTCAAAGCTAAAATAAAAAATATGTTCAGCATCATAGAATGAAAACAAAGCTCTGATTGAAACCAAAGATTTATGTAAACTGGACACACCAAACGCATTCTGTGCACGAGACGCGCACGGAGAATGATTGACAGCTGACTGAGACAGAAGTGCGGTGCTGTTTGCTGGTCAAATAATGCTGTCCTTAAACTAGCTCATGGTGGAACGGTATGGAAAAACTAAATGACAATAGTAATGATAGCTTCTCACATTTTCCTTCAATTTCAGTCTCCACAACGCAGCATTTAGCAAAAAGAAATCCACTTAGTGACGATGAAAATTCCCCTGGCAGAGTTTCTGCCTGTGGAAAAAGAAAACGTTGTGCCCGCAAGCGCCCACTGCCCTCTGTCAAAAGCGAATTCCTACGGTATAACTACTCACCACTCTTCCCCGTACATCATTTGAAATCACCGCGTTTACAGCTGAATCTGCCTGCGACGTGAAAGTACAATTTACCGCGCACACACACCTCCCCCTACCTGCCGTCCGAGGGCTGCGGCCGGCAGGGACAAAAGTGGCGCGCAGAGCCTTAACTTTGATAACTACGACAAAAGTGGATTACAAAGCTCTTCCCCGTGGAAAAAAATAACACTAATGATACATTTACGCCTTCCACTTTCTTAAATTAATTTGTTAGAGTAAATTAACTTACCTTTTTTAAGTTCCTCCAGCCAGAGCAGGTGCTTGTAGCTTCTCTAAAATGGCTGACTGCAAAGTTTCCCCTCCTGGAATTCTTCTTCACCGATGAGGTTTACTTATCCAAAATTAAGGGGCAAAGGATCAAGCATAACTATTTCATGTTTTGTCAACATGATTTAAATATATAAAAGTAACACAGCAAGAAATTATGTGTGATTTTCAAGATTATATTATGTTTCGAAGGTAAACATAATTTGTTCATATTAAACAAACATGTTTACTATTTGTAAATTGAACAACCCCACTTTTCCCGTTTTTTCAGTGTTCTTCCCCAGAACCAACATCTGTCTGTGCTGTTGTTGTGGGTTAAGTGTACTCATCTTATTCTGCTTTCATTATGCAGACTTTGGATAACGTAGTTCAGGCTTGAGTCAGGGCAGAAACAGGGTCAGGAAATAGAATACCAGGTCAAAATAATAATGTTCAGTAGGCATTACGGCACCAACTTGGCACTGAGCGAGGCTCGGTGCACTGCTTAAGGCTCAGGGGGGTATTCCAGAAAGCAGGTTATGCTAGCTCCCACAGTTAGTTTGAGGCTAAGGAAGTTGATAACCTCAGCTTTCGGTTCCAGAAATGGAGGTATGTTTCGGGGTATGTCAAGTTGCCATAGCTATTCATGCTCTGAACATAACCTGGTCTGGAGCAGGTTTAGTTGAAGGTTAGTTTGTCTTCAGAGAGGTGAAGCAGCATGGCGTGTCCATTTGAAGATGATTCAGTGGATGAAGAAGCTCAGATAATACTTTTTCCACAGTGAGAGGGTGATAAGACCACATATGGATGTTAGAAAGATAAACCTTTTTACTTAATTATCTGCTTTAGTTAAGATAAATATTTTTTTTGTTAAGTCAGCTTAAAAATAACATGTAGTTATCAGACAGTTATTTTACTTTCATTCAAACTAATTTAATTAAGTAGGTGTAACTTTGATGCTGCTGTTAGATCGGCACCGCAAGGGATTGTGGGATACCATTCCCTTTGCCTGTCTGGATGGATTTGGGTTTAAGTGTGGGTTTTTGACCAAATGTGTTTAGGTGTTTAGCTGTTTTACTATGTTTTGCCAAGTTATTTTCTCCTACTATGCTTAAGCCTAGTAAGTGAGAGGGAGGGAGAGGATGATGTGTTTATAAAGCGCCCCTAGTGCGTTGTGATGTAACGACAGTGTCGGAAAATTAGATCAAGAATTTATGCATTCTGTGTATGTTGTTTCTTTTGTTTTATTGTTTTAAAAATGAGTATATCTGCCGGCTCAAACTTACACATATGAAAGTTCAAGAATTATAATTAATTAAGATGGAAAAAATATTAATTGAATTGGAGTAATATGACATTTAGTTGGATAAATATGTAAATTTGAGTTGTATAAACACTAATTAAGTTTTATAAATTATATATATACGGCACAAGGAAAATGGAAATAAGATCAGAAACTCGTGTGTTTACTTTGTCTGTTCTTTTTCTCCAAGTAGAAACTCTTTGTTTTACTGATGCAGCCATATTACTTTTTTGATGGACGTATAATCTTCATACGACTTCATTGATATCTCCGACTCCGTGTCACTGAAGTATAGCACTCTTTTTTTCTCTCCACGCGTTTCCATGGTGACTCCGGAAATCAGAGATACCAAGTCAAGCGTAGTTACACCAACTCATATCCGGACTTTTGGAACCCACAAACCCAGAGTGAGCAAGTTCAGGTGGATTTCAGCCAGAGTTTAGGGTTAAAGTCAGGCTAGTTTAAATGTGCTTCCTAGAAAACCCCCTTTGGATGATTGTCAATGGGATTCAGGCGAGTGGCATCCAGGGACTATGCCCTGAGGCTGCTGGGAGATGAGTCAATAGTCCGGGCACGGCTCTCACCGGTGATCAGAGGGGGAGACAGAGCTCTGACTCCTGACAGACTGAGTGGTTTAACACTGATGAGAAAACAAAAGAGCAGAAGATTATAAGAATCAATTTATGGTCCTTAGCTCAAATGGATTCAAATGCTGCAAATGCTGCAATGTTGTGTTTTTGAAATGTGTTAATATTTGACATTTTCATTAATCATAAATATTTCTGTGCTTTAATAGAGATTGTTGAATTGGAGAAACCTTGGAGAGTTGTAACCTGGGAGTCTGAGTAAGACAGAATTAATACAAACAGCTGTAGCTGAAAAATCGAATTGTTAAAAAAGGTTTCTTGCATGTGTGTACAGGAGAAGGTCTGAGCTGATGGAGACCATTCGAACCTACAGACCTTTGAACAGCTCAGTGACCCAGGCTCGGGTTTTACTCATTGGAGCAGTTGGAGCTGGAAAGTCCAGCTTTTTCAATTCCCTCAACTCCATTTTTAGAGGTCATGTCACCAGTCAGGCCATATCTGGAAGCTGCTCCACCAGTCTGACGACACAGGTGAGAGACTAAAGGTATAAAAAGAAGTTACTTTTGTTCCATCCGTTTATGTCGGGGGTCGGCAACCCGCGGCTCAGGAGCCGCATGCGGCTCTTTATCGCTGCCCTAGTGGCTCCCTGAAGCATTTTAAAAAATGTTTGAAAATGTAAAAAGATGCGGGAGAGTAATATATATATATATTTAATATGGTTTATGTAGGAGGAAACACAAGATACAAACATTCTTAACGTTTTCCAATGCTGTAAGAATGTGTAGAATAAATATTAAATTTCAACATTTCTGTCAACGAAGATTTGCGTCATAGCCTGCGACACACGTTTCTACCAGCAGGGTAGCGGACCGCTAGGCAGGTGGCTGATGTAAATCGAACCACTGTCAGTTCTGTGCATTGCTTTGTAACAATTCGCTCCACTTCCGTGTCTCTTTACAAACAAAAAAGGTGTGTCGCCCTGTCACCTGGCTGTCACCTGTCAGCTGGTACCGTTGAACCAATCGGGTGACGACAAATACAACAGATGTCGACAAAGTTTCATTGAAATAAATTTTTTTAAATAAATAACCAAGCTTTCAATCTTTACGTCATGTGCTGAAACTCATCTTTAGTGGCAACCATTACAGCTTGATAAAGTTGAAAGCGAATATTCTGATCTCCTGCTACACAACAGTCCGATGGCTATCCAGGGGTGACGTTTTGCGTCACTTTGTCATCTGTTTCGAACACGTGAAAATGTTCCTGAAAAGCAAAGACCTGTACTACTGCACTTTTTGGTGGATATAACTGACAGGCCACCTAAAAGAGCTGAATGAAAGTCTCCAGGCGCCGCAAATGCTTGAAGCTGTTCTGTCATTCGAGCGCAAGCTGACTGTCTTTACCAGAGATGTACAGTGAAAGAAGAGGAAGCTGCTGCGTTTTACCCTTGCACTGACTTGCTTGGCATTTGCACAGAAATCAAACTTAACTGTATTAATTTGATTTTATATACTTTACCTTTTCAAAAGGCTGCTTTTTTCTTTTTTATAAACGCAGGCTGCGTTTTATTGCACTCTTTAATTCCCAGAGAGGGGCTGGTCATCACACACGTTGAATTTTATTGTTTTTTGTTCGAATGAAGCAATGAAACATAATTCATTAATTTTGTATTGAAGTTAAACTTGCACAACAGAGCAGTCACGTGACGCGTCGTTCTCCACAGAATGCACCGCAGGGCAAATAAACATTTAATCATTAATGCTCATTATTTATTTGTAGTATAATTTAGTCATTTTGATAGGAGGCTAATATAGCTAATATAGATACATATTGCATGTGTTGCCTTCATTATAAGGCTTAAATAGGGCTTTTAATATTTTGTGGCTCCAGACATATTTGTTTTTGTTTTTTTTCCGTCCAATTTGGCTCTTTCAACATTTTGGGTTGCCAACCCCTGGTTTATGTTTTATTTTTACCTTGCTTATTGTGTGCTCAACAGTTTCGAACATACTCCGTGAAGGCTGGAAGAGAAGGCAAACCTCTGCCACTCATCCTGTGTGACACCATGGGACTGGAGGAAAACGTGGGAGCAGGACTTGACATAGACGACATCAGCAATATTCTTAACGGTCATCTGCCTGACCGTTACCAGGTACACATGATCTAATTCTGTTGAGAAAGCCAACTGAAGTGTTTGTTTAGCAATAACCAAGTTACTCTGTAATTCTCTTGACAAATGCAGTTCAACCCCTCTGTTCCTCTGCAATCAGAGGCTCACGGTTTCTGCAAGAGTCCAGGTCTCAAAGACAAGATCCACTGTGTGACTTATGTCCTGGACGCCAGCAAGATCTCCATCATGTCCACAAAGATGGAGGAGAAGCTGATAGATATCCGCAGGAAGGTCAACTTGATGGGTAAAGTAGGGTTTGGCTCTATTTCTCATGAAGAACAATTTTCTTTTGGTGACATTTCTGCTGGTTTTCAGGGATCCCTCAGCTGGTGTTGCTCACTAAAGTAGATGAAGTTTGCTCTTTGGTGAGAGAAGATATCAGAAATGTCTACAGAAGCAGCTACATTAGAGATGTGGTAAGGATTTTTCACAATTATCAATATTAAAATGTACTCCCAGTTCTAAGAGTCACTGATAGTCCTGTGATCATGTGATCCAGGTGCAGGAGGCCGGCACTCGGGTCGGTGTACCTTTGTCCTGCATCATTCCAGTGAAGAATTACAGTCAGGAGCTGGAATTAGAAACGGACATCGATATTCTGCTGCTCAGTGCAGCTGTTCAGATGCTTCGCTTTGTGGATAACCTCTTTGATGACCTCAGTGATCAGCTAAGCAGTGTCACAAACGTGAAATAAACATCACAAACCCCAAAAGTGCAAGACAGCTCATCAGTATTTATGCTTTCAGAATGAAAACTGTTTGTTGGAAAATTTAAATTACAAATTACTATGTTGCTTCAAATTTGTCAAAATGACTAAAGCTTAAAAAATTGCAATAGTAGAAAACCTGGTGGTTGTCTAATTGTTTCTATGTACACAAAGCTGATTGTCATTCTGTGCTCCCTTTCTTTTAAAGTTTGACAAAAATAAATCCAAATCTTCTGCCTGTTACTAAAAACAAAAATAAAGCGCTATGTTTCTGGAAATGAGAGCTTGCTTTCTGTTACTGAATTTAAAGCAGTATTAAATATTGCACTAAGCCGTTTCTGTCTTCATTTTCACCGCTCAGAGTCTCCAGTCAAAGATCCAGTATAAGTAATGGAGGAGAGACATTTATACAGTCAGGTCCATAAATAATGGGACAGCGACACATTTCCAACATTTTTGGCTCTATACACCACCACAATGGATTTGAAATGAAACAGACAAGAAATGTTTTAGCTGCAGACTTACAAGGTTTGCATATGTGCCTCCCACTTGTTAAGGAACCAAAAGTAATGGGACAGAACAATAATCATAAATCAAACATTCACTTTTTAATACTTGGTTTCAAATTCTTTGCAGTCAATTACAGCCTGAAGTCTGGAACATACATCAGCAGACGCTGGATTTCATCCCTGGTGATGCTCTGCCAGGCCTCCAATGCAAATGTCTTCAGTTTCTGCTTCTTTGGGCATTTCCTTTCAATTTTGTCTTCAGTAAGTGAAACGCCTGCTCAATCGGATTCAGGTCAGGTGATTGACTTGGCCATTGCATAACATTTCACTTCTTTTCCTTAAGAAACTCTTTGGTTGCTATTGCAGTATGCTTTGGGTCATTGTCCATCTGTGAAGCGCCGTCCAATGAGTGCTGAAGCATTTGGCTGAATATGAGCAGATAATATTGCCCCAAACACTTCAGAATTCATCATCCTACTGCTTTTGTCAGCAGTCACATCATCAATAAATACAAGAGAACCAATTCATCATCATCAACCATCATCACTGATGAGGTGGTGTGCTTAGGATCATGAGCAGTTCCTTTCCTTCTCCATACTTTATTCTTTCCATCATTTGGAAAACTCTAATCTGGCTTTCCTGTTTTTGAGGCTCACTTAGGGTTTACATCTTGAGGTAAACCCTCTGTATGCACTCTGGTGAAGTAATGGAACTGGTATAAAGCCAAAAATGTTGGAATTGTGTCTCTGTCCCATTAGTTACAGACCTGACTGCAACTCCGAAAAATTGAATAACCACAGCTAAATTCAATACATAGATACATTCATTCATAGCTGTCATGTTTGTAGTTGTGAAAAAATGATTAGTTTGTAAACTAAGCAATTCATTTACCGGTAATAAACAGACTCACAACAGAGGACACACTCTGGACTTGGTCATCACCTACGGCCTGTCTGCTGGTGTGTCCTCTGTTGTTGACTTGGCTGTTTCAGACCATTATTTTGTGTTTTTTAAGGTGACTGGTTTTATCCAGCAAGAGGCCTCAGTGAGAACTGTGACGAAACGATATACAACTTCTGAAGTGGCAGAAAATTTTATTGACATTTTAAAACAAACTCCTGCTCAGATTTTAGCTTTGTCCTGCGATTCTCTGACTGATGATTTCAATGACAGACTTAAGTTTGCCATTGATTCAGCAGCTCCAATGAAAACAAAAATCTTGAAACAGAATCCGAAGACGCCTTGGAGAAACGGTGCTATCTTAAATCTGAAGAGAATTTGTAGGAGAGTGGAGAGAAAATTTAGAAAAACTAATTTAACAGTCGACTATGACTTTTTAAAGGATCAACTAAAAACCTACAATCACGCTGTCAAACAGGCAAGAACACTTTATTTTGCAACTCTCATCACAGACAATACACACAACCCCCGGTTTCTTTTTATGTCACAGTCTTCGGGCCCCGCCCCCTCTCCTGTGGCTCTCCCTGAGTGGCACTCAGCTGTCTGCAGTTAGGCTAATTTGTTTTACACTATTTAAGTCTGTCTGTTTCTGCTTTCTGTATCAGAGCGTGTTCTTTGTTTGGTCTGTATCATGTTGGTTCCTAGTCCCGTTATGTTGTGGAGTTTTTTTCACCACCTAGTGTGGTGTTTTTTTTGTTATTAAAGACCTCTGGATCTTTTCTCAACTTTGGAGTCTGGTCCTGCATTTGGGTCATCCTGAGTTACCGTAACATTTTGAGACTTTTGATTTTTTATTAAACAAAGATTTTAATAAATCTATCATGCCTCACTCACAAACTGCATGTGAGGACTTTGCTGACCACTTCAGGAGTAAAGCCAATGCTATTAGATCTAACCTTAAACCAGTACATAGCACTAATCCTAGCAGGTCAGTGGCATTGTCTTTACCTGAGGAAACGATGGAGAGTTTTGTCCTGGTTGATGCAGAGATGCTTGGTCGAGTTTTTTCCCAAGCAAACACTACAACCTGCCTTTTAGACCCTATTCCCACTTCTCTTTTTAAAACATTTTATAAATTCTTCGAGTCAGAGATTTTAAACAGCTAACTGCTCTCTTTAGACGGGGGTCTTCCCCTCTGCCTGAAAGACGGCGGTGGTGAGGCCCCTTCTGAAGAAGAGTAACTTGGACCCAAATAATATGGACAATTACAGACATGTATCCAACTTACCAATTTTTGGAAAAATTATTGAAAAACTTGTTTATAGTCAATTACATGACTTTTTAAATGAACATAATGTTCTTGAAAAATGTCAGTCTGGTTTAAGGACAAATCACAGCACTGAGACGGCCCTTTTAAAAATTTTAAATGATCTCAGAAATACTTATGACTCGCAGAAACTTTCTGTTCTAGTGCTGCTCGATCTTAGTGCCACCTTTGACACGGTAGATCACCAGATTTTATTAGATTTAGTAATCGGATCAGCCTCTCAGGAACTGCTCTTAACTGGTTTCACTCCTATCTCACAGATCGACACTTCTTTAAACAAACTTAGGAATTTTAAATCTTGATGTGTGAGAAACCTGGGCGTTCTTTTTGACTCTGAGCTGTGTTTTATTCCTCACATCAGAAACGTTGTGAAAACAGGATTTTACCATCTTAAGAACATTGCCAGAGTCCACCCATTCCTCTCTTGCCAGCACAGAGGTGCTAATGCATGCTTTTATTTTTAGTTGTTTAGTTTATTGTAATGCCCTGCTCTCTGGTTTACTGAAAAAGTCAATCTCAAATCTGCAACTATTGCAGAACTCTGCGGCACGAGATCTGACAAGGACCAGAGGGCGGGAACACATTACACCGGTTTTAAAATCGCTGCATTGGCTCCCTGTGCATTTCAGGATTGATTTTAAAGTTATTTTAATGGTTTATAAATGTTTTTATGGTCTTGGGCCTTCTTATTTAAATGATATTTCAAAATACGAACCCTCGTGGACCCTGAGGTCCTCTGGCACTGGCCTCTTAGTTGTCCCTAAGGTGAGGACCAAGACACACAGTGAGGCTTCGTTCTGCCTTTACGAACCTCGCCTATGGAACTGCCTGCCAGAGAACCTCAGGGCTGCAGAGACTGTAGAGGTTTTTAAGAAGAGGCTCATGACCCACCTTTTTAGTCTGGCTTTTACATGACTTTGATAATTTTGTGATGTCTTTTATTATTTATCAATTAATTAATTTGTAAGAACTATTATTATCTCTGTTTTTAATATGCTATTCTTTTTATTGTTATTTTACCAATGATACTTAGGTTATGTTTTAATCAGTTTAAGTATTTTATTTTTTAATAACTAACATTGTTATATCTTATTTTACTTTTTATCTTTTTGCATTTTTATTGTTATTTTATTAAAATTTTTATTCTGATGTTTTTTACTCCAGTGTTTCCTCTTGGGGATCCATTGCTGTGGGG
This sequence comes from Oryzias latipes, assembly GCF_053564925.1. NCBI lineage: Eukaryota > Metazoa > Chordata > Actinopteri > Beloniformes > Adrianichthyidae > Oryzias > Oryzias latipes. The sequence continues at coordinate 16,542,631 of NC_136240.1, forward strand.
CACCACCATCTTAACCTGTAGGGGGTGCTGTTGCTGCGATGCCCGTTCTCATTTGGCATGCTGGGGTCCCGCTCTGTGGTCTAATAGCCATGGAGGCTATTAGGCTGCTCTGTGTTGGGCGGGCACTGCGGTAATGACCCCTGTGGTCAATTCAATTCAATTTTATTTGTATAGTCCAAAATCACAACAACAGTCGTCTCGATGGGCTTCAAAGTGAAACATGAACTCAAAAGGATCATGAATACAAAGAGTTCAATAGGAAAATACTAAAATGAACTAACAACTGACTAAGCTATACTGGCATCCCTGCCCTTAGACCCCCCTTCGCGGTAAAGAAAAACTCCTAAAAAAACGGATTCCGGAAAAAGTATAGCAGACGAGCTTCATCCAGCCGTGGTTGGGGGGAAAGTCAGGGGCGCGAGTCGAGCCGGAGACAGGAACCACAGCCAGGTGTAGGAGCAGGTCCGGCTGGGCCTTGGAATAAATGGATCCCCATGATATCGTTTCCTCACAGCAGTACCAAGCCAGACCTTCATTAGAGACGGTGGCACTGAGAAAAAGATGAAGAGACAGAGGTGAAAGTGCAGAAATTTTGGGAGTGACAAAGATGGATTGATAATGAAGACCAAAGAGGAGGTTTGTAGATGTAGTGATGGAGAACATGTGTGTTATGATCAGAGGAGAGACTGATGAGTTTATTAATCCCTAAGTGCATGATGGATGGAGGATGGGTGAGCAGGTGGCTTAATGGGGTGACATCCAGGAATCAGGCTAGAAAGCAGACTGGAAAAGAGTAAAAGACAGGATCAAAAAAAGGAGTGGTCAGAAAGTACTCCAAAATTAGTGTTTGCTCAATATCACCTAGTTACAGTTGATGGACAGGTGGGATTTAAAGGGATGAACAAGATTTAAGTACTGCATGTATCAGTGATAAAACAAAACAGTAGATGGCAGCAGAGAGGCAGGGGTATTCATGAGGACAATAAGGTGGTCAGGAGTGAGAAATAAATATATAAGATAAAGTTGAGTGGCAGATGATTTGCTGTGGTGAATTCTGAAAGTAGCATCTAAAAGGAAAATAAGAAAATTGAAATTATCCGTCGTTTCAGCTAAACTTGATCTGCAGTTAAGAAGAATCACAAAATTCCTGACTTTTCCAATGACTTTGAACTATGAGGTCATAACTGGCCTAATATTGAACATCTTAATGGATTTAGTGAAAATCTACAGATGTGTTATTTCTGTATTTATTTTTTATTTTTATTTTTTTTGCAATAATGTGTAGTTTTTCCTGTTCTCAGTTTAGCCTGGAGCAGCCAGTGACATCAGAAACTGTTGGCTATGTGAAGACTCCAAGTCTTGCAGAAAATATTCACACGGTTTTTATGGTGGACGCTTCCAAAATTGCAACTTACCCCAAAATCCTAAGCGCCACCTTTGGGATGCTCAGAGAACAGCAATCTGGTCAGCAATCTGGGTAAGCAAAAATCTGTATCAGAGTAGCTGACATTAATTAAAAATCCCATCCAAAAAGTAATGTGTGTATGTGTGTGCACAAACACTTCGGTCAGATTTCTTAAATAAACATCTTGCAGTATGCAGAATTATTTTTTCAGGACAATAAACCCAAAAAGAAGCAAATGCTCTTAGAATTGACAGTCTAAAGAAAGACATGAAGAAATATAGCTAATTATACTGTAGCTTCATTTCAGTCTAATTAGAAAACGGGGAGCTTTAATGTTTCTTCTTTTTGATTAATATCGCTTATGAATTTAATCATGAAAAATGTTTACTAACACTTTATATGAACAATTTTTAACTTTAAATCTGCTAAAAATGCTTTACTTTGAAATGGAAGTGTACTTAAATACATTCCAAAGTAATGACAACTCACAGGTTTAGAATCCTTGTTTGAGCCATCAAACCAATAGAAACAAATAAAATGTGTTTTTCTAAACAGTAAAGTAAGACTTTTTCGGTCTAGGGGAATTCACAAAGGGGCCGAAACATATGAACGATGGACACCAAATAAGTTTAGGAACACAGTTTACTAAGTGGGGAAAATAACCTGTGTCCTATAAAACAAAAATGAATAAATAAATTACTGTACTGGTCCCAACAAAATACAAAACAGAGGGATTGGAGCCTTGGCCAAACAGAAAATAATTCAGGGAGACAACTGACCCTGCCCCGTTGACAGTTGGAGTCAGCAGCTCCCTGCTAAGGCTGCCTAACAAAATCTAACTATTGAAAGTAAATAAACAAAGCCCGCAAATAAGGACTACCAAGGTCCAACCCCAAACTAAAATAACTAGGGATGGCCAGTTTGACACGGCGCTTCATGAAACAGAGTGTTTCGGCACAATGTTTCGGGGCGTGTGTCAACTAGCTCAGATCACGTGGTGGATGACGTATGATGCGCCAAATGCTTCGTTTGGTCGAACCACGCTTCAGATGTCACTTGCGTTTCGAACAGTTGGGCGCGCTATTCTCTAGAAATGCGAAATGAATCCTGAACGTTTCCCGACCAGTTCCATTGTATCTCCTGTATTGGAATCAGCGTCAGTTCATTGCACTTTACCATGGCTCCTATTAAAAACGTTCTGTGGCTGAGGATCATTTCAACTCTGTTTTTTATAATAAAACAATACACTACGAACATTGTGTATAAAGTAAAACACTACAATAAATCTATAGTGGCATGAGGTTTTTTTATGAATACAGATAGCTCAGTGGAATAGTCAGAAGTACTAACATTTAGAAGATGTAGGTTCGAGTTCAACTTTATACATCTTTTTTTTGCATTTATTTTTTTCTTCATGTGATGTCTATTTTGCTGTGTCAAGCACCTCTCACGGAAAACGTCACGTGTTGTTTTACATTTTTTTTTTAATCATTTACAAAATTGTTCTGTTTTACATTTTTTCATCATCATTTCCAGATTGAAGTGTTACAAGGAGCTTTGTTGAAACATATGTTGAAATACAATCAGTCCGCCACCAGATGCCGCTGTTCTGTGTGTTTTCAAAGCCCTGAATGAGTGGTTCATTTTTCCGGCACAATTACAAGAACCCCAATGAGGCCTCATGGGGCTTCTATTCCCATCCCTAAAAATAACAAAACCCAGCAGTATACGACTGCTGAGGACCAAGAGGGAATCAAAAGGGAAACAAACCAGCCAGCATAGCTCCAACTCAACACAACTGCTCCTCAGCCTCCTGTTCTGCTCTCTCTGCATGCCTCTCCTTGGTTGTGGCCTCCTCTGACTTAAATACCTGGCAGGTGCTGATCAAGATCATTGGCTGCACCTGCCAGGTGAGCAGAATGAAAGGGGATGCAGCAAAGCAGAAGCAGCAAGACACAACAGTGACTCTCACTTGATCTTGGTTAGTTAGAAACTAACCAAAAAGGCTCTTTCAGATGGTAACAGAAAAAGGGGGCAGATTTGAAAAAACAAAGGATGTGATGGTGGAGATCCTGAATGCGGGAGGAAAGGACAGAGTGGCGGCGCGTAGTTCGAATGGTCGATTTCGAACGCGGAAATTCAAAGTTGAAGACGGGACGCAAACATCGCTACTCGGATGCGTTTTCCTTCCGGTGGTGTTTTTTCGAAATAGCCGGGGAACATGGCTAAATCAAGGTTGGACGCTAAAGCAGCGGCGGGTAGGCACAGCTGCGTTGTGACTGGGAAGGAGTGGGGAGAAGACGGGGGATGTGAAAGTGAGGATAGCATGGAGATGAGCTTTGGGATTGAAACAGGGAGGGAAAAGAGGGGAAATAGTTTTGATGGAGCTGATGCTAGAAAACAAAGAAGGGTGATGTCGACTGACAGTGACGAAGAAGGAGGGGATGGCTATAAAGTAATTTTGAGATTTTCTGAAGGACAAGGGTTAGGTTCTTTGAGCCCGATAAAACTGACGACTATCTTGAAGAATCAAGTGGGGGATATTAAACTTGCTAGAGTCCTGAGAGATGGGAACCTGTTGATTGTTTGTAAGAGTGAGGAGCAGAGGGACAGGGCCTGTAAAATGAGAGAAGTAGGGAAACATAAAGTTGTTAGTATGAGCAAGGTAGGACTGGGAGGTCAGGGGCCGAGAGGAGTTATTTGGAGCATACCTGTGGAGATGTCCATTACAGAACTTAAAGCTAACCTACGAGGGGCAGAAATAAGACAAGTAAGGATATTAAGTGTTTTTCGGGATGGTGTGAGGAGGGATTCTGAGGGAATACTGTTGGAGTTTATAGGAAGGAGCCTGCCGGACAGAGTATCCCTGGGATACATGTCTTATACTGTGAGGGAATACATTCCTAAACCTGTTAGATGTTTTCACTGCCAGAGGTTTGGACACACTGCTGCTGTGTGTAAAGGCAAGCAGAGGTGCCCCAGGTGTGGAGAAGATCATGGCTATGAGTCCTGTGGAAACAAGTCGAAACCAAAGTGTTGTAACTGTGGGGGGAATCATAGTGCTGCGTATGCAGGCTGTCAGGTCATGAAAAGAGAAGTCCATATTCAAAAAACCAAAGTACTACATAGAATCTCATATGCAGATGCAGTCAAAATGGTTGGTAAAGGTTCTGATAGACAGGCAGGAGTCATACACGAGGTGTCTAATAGTATACAGGACAGGAATGTTGGGGGGAAAGTTTGGTTAGATTTGAAGAAACTAGTCACGTTTGTTGCTGGAGTTATAAATGCAACGATGGAAACTAAGTCGAAAACAGAAAGAATACAAATCATTGTGAAAGCAGCGGCGAATCATTTGGACATCAATGAGTTAACATGGGAAGAGGTTCGGAACAACCTCAGTGCCCAGTCTAGTCAGGAGGTGGGAAGTGTGGGATAGTAAATGGTTCTTGTACTACAATGGAATGCAAGGAGCTTGTTGGCGAATGGACAGGAATTTAAAAAGTGTATAGATGACTTGGATCAAAAACCAGATGTTATATGTATTCAGGAGACGTGGTTAAGGCCAAATTTAGATTTTAGAATTTCCCAATATACGGGAATCCGGTGTGATAGAGCAGGAGGAGGGGGAGGTGGTTGTGCCACCTTTATTAAAAACAATTTCAATTACAGGGTGATTAAAACAGGAACACAAGAAGAATGTATTGGCATTGAAATTTATATTGTTCTGGGGAGAGTGTATGTTATTAATTACTATAATCCATGCAAAAAGTTAGATCTCAGTCTTCTTAAATCACTTATTCATCTAGACAATGGGCATGTCATTGTTTGTGGGGATTTTAATGCACATAGCACATTATGGGGTGGGAAGGTGACAGATGCTAATGGTGAGGTGTTGGAGGATTTGATGGATGAATTACACTTGGTGTGTCTCAATGATGGGAGAGGAACAAGAATAGATGTTTGTACAGGGAACATGTCAGCACTAGATCTCACTTTTGTTTCAAGTGTCCTGGCAGGGTGTTGTGAGTGGACTGTACACAACAGCACTATGGGGAGTGACCATTTTCCTGTTTTCTCTAGGGTTAGTGGAGATAGAGAACCATCAAGTAATGACAAGGAAGGAAGATGGCTTTTTCAAAAAGCTAAATGGGATGACTTTACTTGTATGTGTGAGGAATATTCAAACATTAGTATGGAGAGCACTGCTGAAGAAATGGAAAAGAAAATTAGAAATGTAATAATTTTAGCAGCAGAAAAGACAATTCCAAGAAGTAAAGCGACTATGATGAGGAGAAATATTCCATGGTGGACTGAAGACTGCAAGATAGCAGTTAAAAATAGGAATAAGGGTTTGAGACTCTTAAAACAGACTCACACATATGAAAACCTATTGAACTATAAGAGGCTTTGTGCACAGGCGAGGAGGATTATTAAAAAGGAGAAAAGGGAGTACTGGAGGGGTTTTTGTGATACAATTGGTCGAACAACTCCGGTTAGTACGGTTTGGGGTATGATTAGGAAAATGAAGGGTATAAGGAGAGAATTACAATATCCAGTATTAAATATGGGTGATGACCTGGCGATAACAGATACGGATAAAGCTGAAATGTTGGCTAAGACCTTTGTGAGAAGTCAAAGTAATGGGAATTTGTCAGGATATAGGAAAGGGAGGAGAGATGAAATTAGGGAACAGCACTATCAGGAATTTGATGGTGACACTTATTTGACAGCTATGGATGCTCCGTTTACATACTTTGGAGTTTGCACTACAAAAATCTAAAATCACATCACCAGGTAGGGATGGTATAAGTTATGTTATGTTAAAACATTTAGGTAGAAAAATGAAGTTGAAATTATTGGACATGTATAATAGGGTCTGGAGTGAAGGTAAATTGCCGACTAATTGGAAAGAGGCGGTGGTTATTCCCATATTAAAACCTGGGAAAGATCCGAGCAGCCCAGAAAATTACAGGCCCATAGCACTCACATCACATGTTGGGAAAGTAATGGAAAGAATGATAAATGAGAGATTGTCTTACCACCTGGAAAGAAAAAATTTACTGTCCCAATACCAGAATGGTTTTAGGAAAGGTCGAGGGACAATGGACCCTGTAGTCTGCCTTGAAGCAGACATTAGGAAAGCCCAAGTAAATAAAGAATATTTAGTGGCAGTATTTTTTGACATTGAAAAGGCTTATGATATGGTCTGGAAAGAGGGTTTATTGATAAAATTAGGTAGGTTAGGACTTCGTGAAAGAATTTATAATTGGATTAAGGGATTTTTATTTGATAGATATATACAAGTTAGACTAGGACAGTCCTTTTCTAATAGGTATATAGTCAAGTCAAGTCAAGTCAAGTCAACTTTATTTATAAAGCGCTTTTAAAACAGCAGAAGCTGACCAAAGTGCTTAACAATGCAGAATAAAACAAAACAACAAACTAAAACAGAATAAAATCAATAAGAAATCGATACATTAAATAAAAATACATAAAACCAATAAAACCAATAAAAATAAATTTATAAAACCAATAAAAACATCAACTCATACTGAGTTAAAAGCCAGGGAGAAAAGGTGAGTTTTTAACTTGGATTTAAAATCATTCAGTGAACGGGCCTGCCTAACCTGCATAGGGAGTGCATTCCACAAGCTGGGGCCAGCAACAGCAAATGCTCTATCCCCTCTGAGTTTCCGCCGTGTCCTTGGCACATCTAGGAGCAGCTGGTCAGCTGATCTAAGTGAGCGGGAAGGGAAATGCAGGTGTAGCAGCTCAGAGAGGTAGGGCGGAGCCAGACCATTTAAAGACTTAAAAACAAATAAAAGAATTTTAAAACGAACTCTAAAATGGACAGGCAGCCAGTGGAGAGAAGCCAGAACTGGTGTAATATGCTCTCTCTTCCACGTTCCAGTTAACAAGCGTGCAGCAGCGTTCTGCACCAGCTGGAGACGGGACAAGGATGAGTGAGGGGTACCAAAGTAAAGGGAGTTACAGTAATCCAGCCGAGTTGTAACAAAGGCGTGGATTACTGTCTCAAAGTGCTTTCTTGATAAAAATGATTTGACTTTGGCAAGCTGCCTTAACTGAAAGAAGCTGGATCTCACCACTAAACTGATCTGCCTGTCCAAATTAAAACCAGTGTCCATCTTCACTCCTAAATTTGTGACTGTGGATTTCACCGATTGAGTGAGAGAGCCCAGAGCTATTGGGTGTGACTCACTGTTGCCACTGGGACCAAAGACAATCACCTCTGTCTTTTCCTCATTGAGGTGGAGAAAATTCAGAGCCATCCAGATTTTCAATTCCTCCAAGCACTTAATTAAAGGGCTGATGGAGTGGGCATCCTTCTTTGTTATTGGGACGTATATCTGGGTATCATCCGCATAGCAATGAAAAGCACAGTTATGCTTTCTAAGAATGGAACCCAGGGGGAGTAAGTAAAGGGAGAAAAGCAGAGGCCCAAGGACTGAACCCTGCGGGACCCCATACAGTAGAGGAGCAGAGGAAGATTGAACATTATTGAGGTTTACACAAAATGTTCTATCTTCTAGATATGACCTGAACCACTGCAGAGCAGTGCCACGGATGCCTACAAGTTGCTGTAACCGGGAGATCAAGATGTTGTGATCCAGTGTGTCGAAGGCAGCCGTAAGATCCAGTAGTACCAGAACCACATGGTCCCCAGCATCTGTAGCTAAGAGGATGTCGTTAAACACCCTAAGCAGAGCTGACTCGGTGCTGTGAAGAGATTTGAAGCCAGACTGGAAAACCTCAAGGTTGCCATTTTCATCTAAAAAATCCTTCAATTGAACATACACAATTTTTTCCAGAATCTTTGAGAGGAAAGGAAGTTTAGAAATGGGTCTAAAATTGGACAGCACAGAGGGATCCAGGTTAGGCTTCTTTATCAATGGCTGTACTGTAGCATGTTTACAGTTTCTAGGAAACACACCAGAGGAAAGGCTGCCGTTTACAACAGCAAGAACTGCAGGTCCCAGAGTAGTGATAACCTCTTTAAATAATCGGGGTGGAATCGCATCAGAGGGGGAACCTGAGGAACCTGAGTGAATAGTGGATAATGGAACCCCACAAGGAAGTGTGATTAGCCCTGTGCTGTTTTTAATTATGATTAATGATATCTTTAATTCACTTGGATGCGAATTTGGGAAAGCATTATTTGCAGATGATGGAGCCTTGTGGAAAAGGGAAAGGAATATTCGTTATGTAGAGAGAAAGATACAAGACGCTATTACAGAGGTGGAAAACTGGTCATATGATTGGGGGTTCAAGTTTTCAGTGACTAAAACAAAATGCATGGTTTTTACTAGGAAACGTGATACTGTTTTGAACTTAAAATTACATGGAGAAGCAATGGAGCAAGTGCATAGTTTTAGATATCTGGGAGTCATATTTGATACAAAGTTGAAATGGAGAGAGAATATTGATAGTATAGTAGGGAGATGTAAGAAAGTCATAAATATAATGAGATGCTTGAAAGGTACTGGGTGGGGAGCTAGTGCGCAGGCTTTAAAGCAAATATATATTACTATGATTAGGTCAGTCACAGATTATGGAATCATTGTTTATAATACAGCTTGCAAAACGCTGTTACATAAGATTGAGGTAATCCAAAATCAGGCATTGAGAATATGTACTGGGGCTATGAGGTCAACTCCTGCTGTGTCATTACAAGTTGAAATGGGGGAACTACCATTGACTCTCAGAATCAAACAACTGATGCTTAATTATTGGGTGAAAATACAGGGTTGTGTAGATGTAGAACACATGGTTAGGAGAGCTATTGCTCCTTGTTGGGAAAGTGGTAATGGGTCAAAAGAAAGTATTGCTTGGAAATTAGCTAGTTTTGCGAGAAAAGCAAACATTCATGGTAAAACCCTAGTTAAGACATTTTTGTACCCGACCACTCCTTTCTGGGTTTTTCCAACCATACAAGTGGATTTGTATCTCCATAGAACAATGGAGGGTAGCAAATGGAAGGGAAACTGGGATGAGATAACAGCAGATAGGTTAGACACGGTCCATGCTTCATTTATCCCTATATATACAGATGGATCTAAAGATCCAGACACAATGAGAACTGGTTTTTCTTTCTGTATCCCTACATTGGGGAAATATATTGGAATTAAGACGCAAAAGGATCTTTCAGTTTTTACAGTTGAAATGTTGGCAATATCATATAGTTTAAGCTGGTTAGAACAGAATAGAGTTGGAGATGGTATTATTTGTTCAGACTCATTGTCAGCTTTGATGTCTCTGAAGTCTTACTATTCTGATAGCAGATCAGATATATTGTATGAAATTTATGAGAGTTTGTTCAGGTTGGAAAAATTGAAAATAAACATTAGATTTATGTGGGTACCAGCACATAGGGGGGTGGAGGGAAATGAAATGGCTGATTTTCTGGCTAAAAGGGCGTTGAAACGAGGTATGGAGATGGAAATTCCATTAGCTAGAACAGAAATAAGGGCGATTATTAGGAGGCATATTATGGACGAATGGCAGACACAATGGGAAAGGGAGGGGAAGGGTCGACATTTATTTAGAATTCAGGACAAAGTAGGGAAAGGTCTGAATATCAGAGTAGACACCAGAGATCGTGGCATAATATTACGGTTGAGGATGGGTCACACTGGTTTAAATAATACATTGCATCTCATAGGGAAACACCCAACTGGTTTGTGTGAGTGTGGGAAAGGGGAAGAGTCAGTTGAGCACGTTTTATGTCACTGTGAACTGTATGGGGAGGAAAGACGACAACTGGAAAGAAGGGTACGGTTGAAAGAGGGTGAACACCTTAGTTTAAAGAAGCTTTTGGGAGGGGAGGAAAAGTTACATGGTGTGATTATAGGTTTTTTGAAGAGAACTAGGTTATGGGGGACAATCTAGGGATGGGTGAGGGATTTTTTTATTTTATTTTTATTTTATTTTATTTGTTTCTCTGTATGGTTGGTTAGGTAGTCCCCACTCTGACCTATAGTCCAATGCAGTAGGTCGCGGTAATGCACCTTTACGATGGTGCCGCCCGCCAATAAAACCAAAAGAAGAAGAAGAACAGAAAAAGGGTGCAATAGGCTGACAACTTCTTCTGGGTGTACATGGCCTTTGCCCAACAGTAGCTGGGTTGGAACCAGCAATCCTGAGACCCCAAAATGGATTCAGTGTGTTCTGAAGATAAATGGATGGATGTAAAATTGTAGAATTTATTTTTATATCTAGTAAATGTTTTAAAAAGTATTCTAATAGACATCTAAAAATATCCCAATATTGGATGGCTTCAAGTAGATGTGTAGCAGACCTCTATATGCAGATGTCTTTCAGAACAATATTGGTGGGAATCTAATAGAGTAACAAAAAAAGTTGTCTGAGCAATATGTTAATAAATTGAAAGTTGAGTCATAATAAATGCTCCACATAAGATCCCTGTACAAGGAGTCCAAAGAATAATCAGGAAAGCAAACAACCACTCGGAGAGAACGTGATGAAGACCTTGCATCATCAAGTACTGTTTCAAAGAAAAGCAATACAAAGTAATTTTGGTTCATGCCAACATCTGGTGGAAATTTTACCAGTAGGATTCCCAGAAATCCCCTTACTGATGAAAATGGTGTTATGTCAAATACTTGTATTCATAACTTTTTTGGTACTTGTGCATTTGTGTCTGCTGCTGATCTGCCTATGGTTAGATTAGTGTCAGATTAGAGATGAGAAAATGTCGAAGCTATGGTTTAAATACCAATTAAGACAAAACTTCAGAACAATTTTTTGTAGTAATTCATTTAATCCAAATTACAGATGCTGGATAAGTTTGAATTATTGAAAGTACAATTGAATTAAAAAAACAATTTGTTTGTTCATTCTATTGTCACATTTCTATGCATATTTTTTCTTCTTCTTAGTGCCTTTTAAGTAAAATTATGTACGTTTTCTTTTTTATTTATTTAAAGTTTGGTATCGAGACTGATTCAAGTTGATTGAAGCATTTTCCACTTGATTGCTATATCAGCTGAGATGAACTCCAAGCTCACCAAGAAGCAGCTGATAACAATCTGCTTTCAGCTGGGAAATGTTAAACCGAAATTGCTCTACAAAGCAGCTCTATGGTTTCACTGGAGCTGCTTTCCATAAACACTGTGACAAGTCACCCACTCTGTCTGTGGGCTACAACTCCTCTGGATTTGTGTTTGGAGGCTACACCAGTCAACCAGTCAGACTGGACAGTGGGTGAAAGATGACCAGGCCTTTCTGTTCAGCGGAGAAAGGCTCAACACATATCCAGTCAATTAGGCTTCACATGCAGTGAAAATGGTCAGGAATAGTGGTCTTAATCTTGGGAACACATTGATTTTTGTCTATGGGAACAAACCAAAAGTGTACACCTATGCTGGAAAAGTAGCAAATTTTCTGGTCCCACAACATTACAATTTCAATGCTGAAGACATGAATGGCAAGGACTTGAACCTGACTGAATGTGAAGTTTACCTGGTGAAAAAGATGCGTTTTATTAAAAAAAAAAAAAACTAACAAAAACTCAAACCGTTCAAACATTTCAGAACACTGTTCAAGATCTGTTAAACCAGATTAAAATGCAAGTTATATTTATTTGCACTCTTTATGGGATTTATTAAGGGCAGAATAACTTAAAACAGTCAGCTTCTGCACAATGCAGTGTCTGAAAGTTTCAATGTAAAAGATTTGGAAGTGGCCATAAGGACTGGATGGTCTTTGAGAATTTAAAGGTAAGTTCTCTTTTGTGGTGATAAAAACGGTGCAAAAGTATTTAACCTCTTTCCAACATTTTCACTGTTTCTCATAAGTAGTTGTAATTTTACTGGTGTTTTGTCTGTACAACTTGAATGCACACTTTGAGAGCTAGCAAGCATTAGCCCTCTGTGTACCACTTGCTCATTTCCAGTTTTAGCATTAGATTTGAGATGAACCAAGAGTAAAAGGGTTTTAAAAAATGTAATGCTGCCATTAACTGCAAAATGTATGCCAGTGTGTCACTATAAGGTTAAATAGCACTTGGAACTTTAGTTTCCCCCCCCCAATTATCCTAGCAATTTTTGCATAGTAAAATGTTCATATTATTGAACTGCATGAAGTGTTCCCTCTGTTCAAGTGTTTCTTGTGTTTGATTAGCATTTTCCTTTTAAGGTCAGGCTGTATGTGGATGATGGCTTTATTAATGCAATCACAGGAACGTATTACACCAGTTTTAAAATCCTAACATTGGCTCCCTGCACTTTTTAGGATTAATTTTAAAGTTCTCTTAATAGTTTATAAATGTTTTTACGGTCTTGGGGCTTCTTATTAAACTGATCTGCTTTTTAAGATGTAAACCCTGATGGACCCTGCAGGTCCTCCCGCACTGGCCTCTTAGCTGCTCCGAAGGTGAGGACCAAAACACACGATGAGGCCTTATTCCACTACGGTCCATTAAGGTCCTCGCCTGTGGAACAGCCTGCGGTAGAACTTCGGTGCTGCAGAGACTGTGGAGGTTTTTAAGAAGAGACTCAAGATCCACCTTTTTAATATTTTACATGACTTTTCACACAATGTCCATTCTCGTCCCCCCCCCCCCCCCCCTCCAAACCCTAAACCTAAATTGATCTCAATTTACTTTTTATCCCTCCAGAACACCTAACCCTGACCCAAACCCTAATCCTAATCCTAACCAATCCCCCCCCCCCCCATCCCTACACCTAACTTAATCTCCATTTTTAGTTTTTATCCCTCCAGGTCACCGAACCCTGACCCAAACCACAATCCTAAACTTAACTAATTCCCCCCCCCCCACCCCCCCCACCCCCACCTTCCCCCAAACATTTTTTTCTTTTAGTCTTTTATTCTTTTTTTCCATTTATTTTCCCTATTTAATACATTTTTTACTTGCATAAAGACTATTATTATTTTATATACTACCCTTTTGTTTTGGTTGGTAAGGTAAAGGGCTGCCACGCAGGAATCCAGGGTTCAATTCCCGGAGGGGAATAAACAATGGTACTGGGGGCAATTACCATATCAATGTCGAGCACTTCACATCAGTTGGTGGGGGTCCTTCCTTAACGCTACTGCCTCCCGGGCGTGGCTCGTCTGCAGCTCCCCGCTCCCCCAGGGGTTGGGTCAAATGCAGAGAACAGATTTCGCACACCTAGGTGTGTCACAGAAAGTAGCACTTTCACTTTCTTTCTTTTTATTATTATTATATCCACATTATTTAAGGTTATGTTGTAATCATTTCTAATGATTTTTAATTTTTTAAGATTATTCTTATATATTATTTTATTTTATTATTATTGTTTTCTTATTTCCTCGTTGCTTATATTCTGATGTCTTTTCTTACTCCAGTGTTTCCTTTTAGGGATCCATTGCTCCGGGGTAATACAGGCTTCACCTGTAGGTGGTGCTGTTGCTGTGGTGCTCATTCTCATAGCTGGGGTCCTGTTCCATGGTCTATTAGCCGTAGAGTGAGCCCTGCTGTGTTGGGTGGGCACTGAGGCAATGACCCTTGTGGTCGGGCTGGGCTTTGGAATAAATGGATCCGCCTTATTCCGTTTGTGCACGACAGTACCAAGCCAGACTGTTTCTTTAAGCAGCAGTTCTTAAGTTTTTGTTCAAAGTTATATTGTGGAACTGGGTGGGAGGAGGTGTGCACGATTGTTCTGTGTTTTCTGTTTAATTAATTTTCATCTTTTATGACTTTTCATCTTTTATGACTGCTTTTATGTAAAGTGCTTTTTCACATTATTCTACCAATGCATTAGCTTGCTGAATGAACATCAATTCTTTTTACTTTATAAATTTACTTCGCACCTAAAATACGTAAAAGTAATGAAGTAATCTTCAACATCTCTTCATGTGTCTGTCTTTGTTTTTGTCTTTTATACTTTCAGTTTAAGGCTTTAACTTTAAGCTGAACTTTTGCTTTCGCTTCTGTCGAACGAGGTGGACCAAGGTCACTGAAAGCTTTTACATTTATTTGCTCTCAGCTTTCAACAAAGAAAAAAGGTGAGTCATTACATTTCTACCTGAAAGTCAGTATTTCTTGAATTGTCTAAATGATTTTTGATCTTGTTCGTTGTGACTGTTCTTACTTTACCTTGGTAAGGTTATTTAACTTTGGTAAGGTTTAGAGCAAATACTTGGATTTGTAATGGTTTGCCCAGTTGTGCACATTCTGAATTATTATTGAAGCAGGCTATGAGGAAAGGAAATTTTTTTCTGTTGTCATTTTAGTAACATTACTCCAGTTTTGACAAACCTCGCCTTTAACATTTATGAAATCCTGTCTGTGTGTAAAAGAAGAAAAGAAAAATAAGGGGGAAGGTGGTTTGGATTAGGTAAAAAATGTCTTAAATGTGAATTTGTGTCCACCGCTGTACTATTTATAGTTCCTATATCTCCCTCCCTAAAGACGGGAACGTTTCACAGCCATGATTTATATGGCAGTGTGAGCAAAAATTAGAAACCTCAGTGAAATTAAGGGTAGCGATTCATTTATTCAAGTTAAAAAGCTGGGTGTGTTATTATTTTATTACTAAATTCAAAGTTGTATGCATATTCTTTTCTAAATACCACACAAGACTTTGAGTAACAGTATATATTTTCTTTCTTCTCTTTTTAAGGTTTGTTGTTGACAGAGACTCAAAAGCTTAATCAACATTAACTCAGAGATGAACTCCAAGCTTACTGAGACGCAGCAGAAAGCAATCTGCTCTCAGCTGGGAAATTTCAAACTGATTTTGCTCTACAAAGCCAGCATCCATGGTTTCACTGGAGCAGCTTTCCACCAACACTGTGACAACAAGTCATCCACGGTGTCTGTGGGCTACAACAAATCTGGACATGTGTTTGGAGGCTACACCAGTCAACCGTTCAGTCAGTCTAGACAGTTTGTAAATGATAACCAGGCCTTTCTGTTCTCCTTCAGTGAAGAAAAGCTCAACACATATCCAGTCACTAATGCTCCATATGCAGTGAAAATGGACATGAATAGCGGTCCTAACTTTGGGAACACATTGATTCTTGTCTATAAGAACCAAAAAAAAGTGTACAGCAATCCTGGAAGTTTTGGAGGTCATCTTCACAGTAAATATTACAACTTCACAGCTGAAAAGATGCATGGCAATGACTTGGACCTGACTGAATGTGAAGTTTACCAGGTGGAAGGTAAGATTTACTGTTTAAAAAAATCCACACACAATTTTCATCTACTTGGAGTAAAATATGCAGAAGGCAGACTTCTGGAAAAAAAAATCAGCAAAGTTCAAATTTAAAACACAAAAAACTCAATGTGAACATCACAATATTAGTTCAACATGAGTTAAACTAGAACTTAAAAAATAATTTAACTAAAAATAAAACCTGACTGGAGAAAAAAACACCAACAAAGGCAGCTATTTTGTAGTTTTGTATTAAGTATTTATTTATTTATTTTGATCCTTTGTTTTTCTCTTTAACAGAATCCTTCCAGTTTGAAAACCCATGGAGGACATTGAATTGGAACTCTGAGTAAGAAACTATTCAAATTCCAAAACTTAACCCTTGTGCTATCTTAGATGACCCCACCCTTACATTGACGTGTTCTCCCTACCATGACAAAGGTGGATAAAGGTGGAAAGATTTCATGTATACATGGACACCAGTGAGGATCAGAAATCATTGAAGAAAAAAAGGTTCAGAGTACTGTCTAGTGGGTCTAGATGACCCAACTCCCAATGTTAAAGTGCCTAGGATAGCACAAGGGTTAAAAAAAAACCGGCAAAACATCATTGCAGTTTAAACACTTGTCAGAAAGTTTCAAATCTGTGAAATATTGTAAACAATCTAGAATAAAACAGCTGTTGCTTGTAAAAATAATAAAAAAATAATTTTCAGAATAACAATAGTTTTAAACGAGATTCTGTACATGCTCTTTATTTTATGCAGGCAAAAGAAGACGTTGATGGAGAGAATTGAATCCTACAAACCCTCGATCAGTTCCGTGTCTGAAGCACGGGTTTTACTTGTTGGACCAGTTGGAGCTGGAAAATCCAGCTTCTTCAATTCTTTCAAATCTATATTTAAAGGTCATATCACCAGCCAGGCCACACCTGGAACCTCATCTACCAGCGTGACAACACTGGTGAGTTATTGCCCCAAAACAGTAAAACACATAATTATAATTGTTCTTAAAAATAATTTATATTTATATATTTAATTTATATTTATTTATTTACAACACTATGCCAAAAATTTCAGGCAAGTGTGAAAACATTTGCAAACAAAGAATGCTCTCAAAAATGAAATCTTGATTTTTCTAACCATGTTTTTTAGATCAATTAACCAATTTGCAGAAAATGAGCAACAGAGAAATCTAAATCAGATCGATATTTTGAGTGACCATCTTTGGACTTCTAAACAGTTCCTGTGGATACACTTTATGGAAGGAAGTGAATGCACTCTCCAAACGCACACTCACAAGTACACTTGTGCACACTCACATGCTAGGAAAAAAAAACAACTTAAATATGGCGGCAACTGGGGGCCAAAAGTTTGAAAACTGAAGTACAACCTAATGTATATAATTTTTTAGTTGTTTGAGACTGAAAACAAAACACCCCTTGGTGGTGTAAAAGTAAAGTTGGAAGTCTGTTATAATTAAAACATTTTTTATAAAGCCTCTGCTTAGCTATATTCTGAACTTTTACTGTGCCACAATGTCACCAATTTAGATACAAATACTTTAAAATGAGGTATTTTTCCAACGGCAATTTAGTTAAAAATGTTTGCGATTAAAATGGATTTATTTGATATATTAATTACAGGTCGCGATTAATTAATAGCACCAAAAAATTGATCGCATGACACCACTACCAAAAACAGACTTTGAAAAAGTGAATGATAATTGCTGCAAGTTGAATATAACCTTTATACTTTCCTTTTTCAAATGGTCTGTTTTTTAAGTATCAAAACAAAAATTTTCACTTTTAAATCTTTTTTTCACCTTCAATTCTTTTTTCTTTCAGTTTTAGCTTGAAAACCTTCAGTTTCGGCTTTTAACCCTTTTCTTGTGGGTTTTAGATGGACTAGGGTGGGAGCTTCATGCTCAGTGCTCTTACTGACAGTGTAACCTTTGATATTTCAGTTTCAATTTTATTAATATAGCCCAATATCACAACACAATTTACCGTGTATTGATATTTATTTGCTAAATAAATATTTAACTCCAAACTAAATATTTAGCTAATATATATATCACTTGCCAATAAGTGAACTATCAAAATAAAAGCTAGATTTTGCTCTATCTCTAAACTGTTTCTCAACAAACTTGTCATTCATGCCTGTACTTACAATGATTCAAAATATGCCCAACCTGCTGGCCAAAAACATAGGACGAGCGGTTTTAATGCTGCACCGCTATGTCCCTCCCGCAGATGGTTGAGAGGGCACAGTAAGCATTTTTATCTAAAAGTGTTAAAATTTATCACATAGAAGCCAAATGAACACTTTTCTGAGCAATCCAAATATTGACCATAGACTTTTTATTAAAACCATAATACATGTTGACATACTTTATTACACAGTTTACTGTCCCATGCGATCAACCTTTTGTGTACACCATTAGTTTATGATCATGAACACCTCGTTGGCTAAATCTTTTATAGAGAGGTAATATATATATATATATATATATATATATATATATATATATATATAAAAACGCCCCTCTCACCCTCCGCGGGTGGTTTCTCCTCCAAGCTCGGGTCCTCTACCAGAGGCCTGGGAGCTTGAGGGTCCTGCGCAGTATCTAGCTGTTCCTAGCACTGCGCTTTTCTGGACTGAGAGGTCTGAGGTCTTTCCAGGTATCTGTTGTAGCCACTCCTCCAGCTTGGGGGTTACTGCCCCGAGTGCTCCAATTACCACAGGCACCACTGTCACCTTCACTTTCCATGCTTTCTCCAGTTCTTCTCTGAGTCCCTGGTATTTCTCCAGTTTCTCATGTTCCTTCTTCCTGATGTTCCCATCGCTTGGCACTGCCACATCCACCACAACGGCTTTCCTCTGTTCTTTATCCACCACTACAATGTCTGGTTGGTTCGCCATTACCATCCTGTCTGTCTGGATCTGGAAGTCCCACAGGATCTTTGCCCTCTCATTCTCTACCACCTTCGGAGGTGTTTCCCATTTTGACCGAGGGGTTTCCAGTTCATATTCTGCACACATGTTCCTGTATATTATTCCAGCCACTTGATTGTGGCGCTCCATGTATGCTTTCCCTGCCAGCATCTTACACCCTGCAGTTATGTGCTGGATTGTTTCAGGGGCCTCTTTGCACAGCCTACACCTTGGGTCTTGTCTGGTGTGGTAGATCTGAGCCTCTATTGCTCTGGTGCTCAGGGCTTGTTCCTGGGCTGCCAGGATGAGTGCTTCAGTGCTGTCCTGTAGGCCAGCCCTTTCTAGCCATTGGTATGACGTCTTGATATCAGCCACTTCAGTTATGGTCCGGTGGTACATCCCATGCAGGGGTTTGTCCTCCCATGAGGATCTGTCCTCCAGCACTGTATCCTCTGCTCTCCATTGCCTGAGACATTCACTGAGCACACTGTCAGTTGGGGCGTTGAGCTTGATGTACTCATGGATCTTGGATGTTTCATCCTGGATAGTGGCTTCTACGCTCACTAGTCCTCTGCCTCCTCCTCCATACAGTCTCATGGTGCTGGATTTGGGATGGAACCCTCCATGCATGGTGAGAATCTTTGGTGTTTTAACATCTGTGGTCTGTATCTCTTCCTTTGGCCATCTAATTATTCCTGCAGGGTATCTGATAACTGGCAGTGCGTAGCTGTTAATTGCCCGGGTCTTATTTTTGCCATTGAGCTGGCTTCTCAGGACTTGGCTTACTCGTTGGAGGTATTTAGCTGTTGCAGCTTTCCTTGTTGCCTGCAGAATTCCAAGGTACTTGTAACTCTCCTTGATGTCTGCTATTGTTCCGTCTGGGAGTGAGACCCCTCCTGTGTGGACTACCTTGCCTCTCTTTGTCACCATCCGGCTGCATTTCTCGAGCCTGAATGACATCCCAATGTCAGTACTGTAGATCCTGGTGGTGTGGATCAGGGAGTCAATACCACGCTCGCTCTTAGCATATAGCTTGATGTCATCCATGTAGAGGAGGTGACTGATGTTGGCCTCATTTCTGCCACAATAAGGTTGCATAGGTCTTTGGACAGCTCTTTGCTTTTACCCATCATGCAATGCTTCTTGTTTAACACCTTGCTAGTGAGAAACCTTTTTAAAAAGGCATCAATCAGGACTATACCAGCTGATATTACTTTGCACTAATAGGGGGCAGGTTAACCTTCTGAATACTGACAAATTCCTGCTGCTTTCTTTGCTTGCCAGAACTTTTTACCGCTCCCTTTCTTCATGTGTTCATTACTTATTCCCTGTGCCATTTCACTTTATTACACATAACTTCATTTATGGACATAAATGTTTGGATTTCTTTCTATGTGTGCATTACTTGGGTTGATGCCGACATCTGGTGAAAATTTCGTGTCAATTGCTCGATTAGAAATATGTTTTTTGAGAGAAATGTTCACGTGTTCGATACTTATTTTCCCCGCTGTATACATATATATAAATTAATTCTAACCACCTGGCAGTTTCGCAGCTACTCCGTGACACCTGGACGTGAAGGCAAATCTCTGCCCCTTGTCTTTTGTGACACCATGGGACTCGAGGCAGAAGAGAAGGCGGGGCTTAATATTGCTGAGATCAGTAACATCATTAATGGTCACATACCTGACCGTTATCAGGTAAAAGACTTGATTAGAATTTGTTGAAAAGTTGCGCTTTTAACAGTTTGGAACTATCCACTCATTCTTTCTTTTTAAACATGCAGTTCAACTCCTCTGTTCCTCTGCAATCAGAGGCTCAAGCTTTCCGCAAGAATCCAGAACTCAAAGACAAGATCCACTGTGTGGCTTATGTCATAGATGCCAGCAAGATCTCCATCATGTCCCAAAATATGGAAGATAAACTGAAAGCTATCCGCAAAACAGTCAACTCGTCAGGTAAGTATTAGAGTCCTTAATTATTGGCTGGACAAAGACATTTTTTTTAATATTTTTATTTCACATTGTTTGTAATTTTACCTGTTACTTTGACAACATTTTCTTGTAATTCTTTCAGGGATCACTCAGCTGGTGTTGCTCACTAAAATAGATGAAGTCTGCCCTTTGGTGAAAGAAGACATCACAAATGTCTACAAGAGCATATATATCAAGGAATTAGTACGGATTTTCTAACTTAAAAGAAAGAATGTATTTAACTCAGGTCTTCCACTCTCTAAAATCTCTTAAATGTTGTGTCATGTGATCCAGATGCAGGAGGCTTCCATTCGTGTCGGTGTACCTTTGTTCTGCGTTGTTCCAGTGAAGAACTACAGTGAGGTGCTGAGACTGGACACGACCATCGACATCCTGCTGCTCAGTGCGGTCGATCAGATGCTTAACCTTGTGGATGACTTCTTTGATGAGCACAGAGAATGAATGAGCAGTGATCCTCTTTAGGATCCTCAATCCTTATGTCCTTCTTATACATTCATGTACCTCTTTTTTGGGCTTCCTCTCTCTTTCATGAAGTTAGGGTTAAAAGTAAAGGGGAATTTTAGACCTTCATTTTTAGGGGTGATTACTTCTTCTCTTCTGCTTGATTAATGCAGACACCTTGTTAGTGGAGCTAGTTATTAAAATAATTATGCATTTTGTACAATCACCAAATTTGGCATGGATGTACCTTAAACTTCCCTCTTTCAGAAAAGCATGTTAACCATGAGAAAATTCAACATTTTAACATATCTAAAATATATGTATAATTTCTGTATAGTTTCTGGAGTGTTATGAATCTTCTATCAATATTTAGGTGCTCTAGTAGTGTTACGCCCTCTGCTAGAGAAACTGGGAAGTGTAACATTTTTTTGTTTATGAGGATGTCTGGGATGTCTCAGATGGGTGTCAATTTGCACAGTAAAAGTGAGGAGTTTGACACTTTAAGAAATTCCTACAAGACTGTTAAAGTGGCGTTTATATAAATACTTTGGGAGCAGTCCTATTTTTTTAAAAACAGTTTTTAACAGGCTAAACAATGGTAGATATGACAGGTTGATCTTTCCACATTACGCCTGTTTTAAGTTTAACCATGAGTTGGATTCTGGATTGTTTTTTTAACCATTTTTAGATGTATTGTAATATATTGGTAAGAAAATAGTTGTGGAAGTTAGTTAATATTAAGCCTCCATAGCTTTTTGCAGATTTTAAAGTTTTTTGACTAATTCTTGCAGGTTTATTGTTCCATAAGAAACCTGATATGGATGAGTCTAATGTTTTGAACCACTTTAGTGGCTGCTGTGTGGGGATCATCAAGCATAATATTTTAATCCAGTCAATGAATGATTCCCCAGACTTATGGAGGTCAGCATTGAGGAATTTCCAGTTTACTCTATCAAAAGCTTTGTCATCATCCAACGATAGTATGGTCATTTCCTGGTTTTTAATAGTGGCTTTGGCTATTATGTTAACAAGTCTGCGGACATTGTCACTCGAGTGTCAGCCTTTGATGAAGCAAGTTTGATCAAGATGGATTATGTGAGGAGTGATTTTTTTTTTTCTTATGTTCTCTGTGCTGGTGCTTTTCAAATAATTTTTACGTCTGCATTGATTAAAGAAATGGGGCTTGTGGGATTTTTTCTGGTTTTAGAAGAACAATTATCTTGGCTGAGTTCATGTTAGGTGGTAGTGATTGCCTTTCATTAATAAATGGGACTATTTTATAAAACGTTGGTGCCAGCTGTTCCCAGAATCCTTTATAAAACTCAACAGGAAAGCCGTCAGGGCCTGAAGCTTCGCTATTAGGCAAAAGTAACAGAGCTTCAAGAAGTTCAGACAACGAGAGCGGTGAGTTTAAGTTTGTGATTTGATCCATATTTAATCTGGGTAGGTTTACATTTTTAAGAAATGAGTTATGCTTTGCTCTGATGGATTGATCTGTGACGTGTATACATTTTTATTAAAGTCTTTAAACTCATTATTAATGTTGACCGAGTCGTAAGTGAAATTTCCTGTTTAACCCATAATAGATTTGATTGTTGATTTTTCTTCATTCATTTTAGTAAATGGTAAATGGCGTATACTTATATAGCACTTTCTACCTTCTTTCGAAGGCCCAAAGCGCTTTATAGTCACAGTCCCATTCACCCATACACACACACATTCACACACTGATGGCAGCTCCGCTGCCGAACACTGGCGCCAACCTCCCACCAGAGTCAAGGTGGGGTTCAGTGTCTTGCCCAAGGACACTTCGACACATGGGCGTACAAGGTGGAAATCGAACCTACAATCTTACGATCATGAGTCAACCGCCCTACCGCTGCACCACGGCTGCCCCTTAAACTGGTTAGCAGGAAATTTGCCAGATTTATTTGAGTTTTCAAATCTTTCAAGTTGAAGTCTCTATTCAAAATTGTTTCTTTATTGAAAATGTAATTTAACTGAAGCTTTAATTTATCCTAAAATGATGTTATTGCCACTCTTATGTAACCCTTGTGCTATCCTAGGCACTTTAACGTTGTAGAGATTTATAACATGAGGCCTTCTAGGACATCCTACAAACACCTGCTGCGTCTGTGAACACGCTGAGGAAGAGGAGGGTGGTCTGTTCGCCCACTGAAGAGAAGCAGCGAATACACAGGTAGAAGAAAAAAGGAGGGAATTGCATTTTCTAGTCTGTGTAAAATATGACGTATTTATATGAGATAAGAGCCGTTTTGTTCATGTTAATGTAAGTATCTGTGGGGCAGGTATGGTCTTTCTTCCGCGTAGTGGATAGATGAAGAAGATATCAGAACAGGATGAACTTTAGCCTCCTCTTGGCATATTTATCAACTATTCAACATGGATCAGGTACGTCTCCCTCGTACATCAGAGCACATTCATTCAGTGTGATGTCATCAACCGTGAAACACATACAGACAGTGGCGGTTCCACACTGACTTCCTATAACCTAACTCTCTGTAACACCCCCCCCCCCCCCCCCCCACAAACACACACACACACACAAATTTGATGACATCCTTTTATCTCTATCTTTATTTATCATTTTACACCAAATTCATGAATTTTATAACTCGTACTACAGGGGTGTCGAACCCAAGTCGCACAGGAGGCCTAAATTTAAAACACGCTTTAGCAGCGCTCACGCAGCCAGCCTCGAGCTGCACAGACAAGGATTTGATGTGGAAGTGCCGGTCTCGACATCAGAAGAAAAGGCGGGGGAGTCCCGTCTGCAGGAGATCCTAGGATGGCAACGAGCAGACCCTCCACCAGGCAAAGAGTAAAGGAAAAGCTAAGAGAGTTCGCCAGAAACGAAGATAAGTGATATAATTGGAAGATGTCAATAAGCACGCCTCCTCAAATTCACTGGATTAAATGGGGCGGCTCCAGAAGCACAGGTGAGGACTTCAACGCTGGACAATAAGGATGGAAGGGACTTTTTGTTGCCCCAAATCCTCCATATGGCCCTCTTCTACTGGGATGTTTGTTATGTTTAACGGAAATGAGTGAGCAAGGAAATTATAAAATACTCTCAATGAATGTGAATGGCCTTGGTAATCCCATTAAAAGAAGCAAAGTATTAACAAAACTTAAGAAAGATAAAGCGCAAGTGATATTTATGCAAGAAACTCACCTGTCCAAAGAAGAACATGGGACATTTGTTAAATTAGGGTATTCAAATTGTTTTTTTAGCTCTTATAAAAACAGTAGAAGGAGGGGTGTACTAACATTAATATCAAATAATGTTAATTTTTGATAAAGATCGGAGATATGTTATCGTTAAAGGAAGAATAAATAACACCTCTGTCACATTAGTTAAAGTGTACGCCCCACCAGAAGAGGGCCCAAATTTCTTTAAATCATTATTCAATAAAATTACTTCTATAAGTGAAGGAATCTTGATTTGAGGAGGGGACTGGAATACAATCTGAAACACATCTAAATACACAACAAGCTTTAAAAATTATAAGAATATAAATCAAAAAATCTCATCTCTCTTCTCAATGATAGAATAGAAATATCTTTATTTGTCATTGTACATGTACAACAAAATTACAGTGCAATTATTTTCCGGTGGAATAAAAAGTCAAGTAAGAATAACAAAAACTAAAACTGCGCAATAGATATGTTAAAAATATACAAAAAAAAAAGAAAAAGACAAAAAAGGAGGTTATACCTTCTACCGTTATTGCACGCTTCCCTAATAAATTAACTATATTTAGCAGCGTTTAAGGCCACAATGGCTGTCGGATAGACCTGATGCAGGTCTATGCGATGTGTGGAGAGAACTACACCCCTCAGAGAGAGATTATACGCACTATTCTGGAGCTCACAAGGTCCACTCAAGAATTGATTTTTTTTTCTGATTGATAACCGAGACAGACACAGGGTATTAAACTGTAATATAGGGACAGCAGACATATCTGATCATAACTCTATATATTTAACAATGCATCTAGATAACCAACAAAGAAGAACTATTTGGAAAATGAACACTAGCATCCTCAATAATGAATCTGAAGTGCAAAAAATTAAAAAAGAAATTGCAGATTGCATTGCCATCTATAATGATGGTCATATAGAACCAATAATATTATGGTACACTGTCAAAGTAGTAATGCGAGGGAATCTGATATCAAGGATGTTGTACCTTAATAAAAAGAAAATGATTACACAGACTAAGCTTGAACAACAGTTAAGAAGGTTAAAGAAACAACAACAACAAATAGAAGTAATGATCTGATGAAAAGTATAAAAGAGGTTAAAGAACAGCTGTCCATTATATTAGAACAAGAAACCCAGAAAAAATTAAGATTCACAAAAAAAAATGTTTTATGAATCAGGCCCCAAAGCAACAAAAATTTTGGCAAGGCGCTTAAGGTCACTGCAAAAGAGGAACTTGATTCATTTTGATAGAGATCCTGCCACCAACAATATAAATTATGAACCAGGAATAATTCAACAAATATTCCTAAATTATTATAAGACTCTATATGCCTGTGAGCCAGTCAATGAAGGAGAAGTTACAGATTTTTTGGCTAATTTAGATCTGCCTTCTATTGGAACCACTCAAAATAAGACTTTAACCTCACCAATTACAAAAACTGAACTGGATAAAGCCATTAGGAGACTGAAAAATAACAAAAGCCCAGGAAGCGACGGCTACCCAAATGAGTGGTATAAAGTCTTTAAAGAAGATCTAGCTCCTCTTTTACTAGATTTGTTCAACTGGACACTTAAAAATGCCAGGACTCCACCATCATGGATGGATCATAGATGGATCCATCATGGATGGAGTTCATCATGGAGTTATCTCTGTACTACTAAAAGAAGGGAAAAATAAAGAATATTGTGAGTCCTATCGACCAATCTCAATTTTAAAAGTTGATTAGAAATTGATCACATCAATAATAACAAGACGACTGGAATCTTTTCTCCCTGATCTGATAGATGAGGACCTGACAGGTTTTATAAAAGGACGACAGACACAGGACAACATAAGACGCTCATTGCATGTCATAAACGAAGTCAACACTCCTGCAGTCTTAATAAGTTTAGATGCTGAGAAGGCCTTTGATAGTGTCAGCTGGTGCTTCCTAGTCATGGTTCTGAGGAGAATGGGCTTTAGCCCCCCCTTCATTAAATGTATAAAAGCATTATATCTTAAGTCGACAGCCAGAATTAAAATAAATGGAAACTTGACAGAGAACTTTGAGCTGTTCAGAGGAACACGACAAGGATGCCGTCTGAGCCCTGCTCTTTTTTCTCAGTTCATTGAGCCTCTATCTCATTTTTCAAAAATAAAATGAAAAAGCAATCCACCAAAATGCTTTTTCATTTCCTTCCTCAACACAGCTTATTCTGTCACTTAATTAAAATTAAAATGAAAATGGTATTTGACATTTCATTTTCAAGATGTTCCATGGTAAATGTGTAGCATAATTAATTTAGAAATTTCTAATTTGACATTTAAAATGGATTAATAGAAATGCTTTTTAATTTTCAAAATGAAGCTGCATCAAATGCCTCAAAATTCACATGAAAAAGCAATACTTCAAAATGCTTTTTCATTTCCTTCCTCAACACAGCTTATTCTGTCACTTAATTAAAATGATAAAGAAAATGGTATTTGACATTTCATTTTAAAAAAGGTCCACGGTAAATGTGTAGCAAAATTCATTTAGAAATGTGTAATTTGACAATTAAAATGGATTAACAGAAATGCTTTTTAATTTTCAAAATGAAGCTGCATCAAATGCCCTCAAAATTCACATGAAAAAGCAATATTTCAAAATGCTTTTTCATTTTATACTTAAAACCGCTTATTCTGTGTCATAATTAAAACGAAAATGCAAAGAGGGGATTGCATTTGCATTTTAACATCCACCCTGGGAAACATGTCACAATATTCATTTCTTAAAAGCATTAGCAGAGGGGAGGCGGGGCGATGACATCACTGCTTTCTCCGTGTGTACGGCCGCTGTCGCTGAGAGACCTGGTGTGTCTGTGTTCGCATAAAGATCACCTAAAACCGGGTCCTGTTAACAAACCGCTGGACCTGGCCCGCTCAAACCTGGATTCCTGGATCTTAATGCGGGAAATGCAGCGGAATGTTCCTTTAGCTCCCTCGTGAATCAGAAGCTGTGAAACGCAACCAAACTTCAGCGTCGTCTGACCGCACGGATTTAAAAACATATGATCGAGCAGAGCAGGCCCTTAATAATAATCATGACAGTAATAAAAGCACATTATGAAGATAGTTGTGTACAAGTCTCTCCATGGCCACGCACCAAAGTACATCTCTGACATGTTAGTGCCATATGAACCATCTCGTACTCTGAGGACCTCAGGGACCGGCCTCCTGTTGATTCCCAGAGTCAGAACTAAACAAGGGGAATCAGCGTTTCAATATTCTGCAGCTAAAATCTGGAACAGCCTCCCTGAAGGCGTAAGACAGGCCTCTTCTGTGTTCATGTTCAAATCTAGACTTAAAACATTTCTGTTTAGCCGTGTATATGACTGAAAGGTCCTATCTGCACCTTTCTTTCCTTCCTTTCTTTTTAAATCTTTTTTTTTCTTCCTTTTCTTTTAAAGTAAATTTTATGTTGATTATTTCTATGATGTATTGTGATTTTAATGCATTTTTCTGTTTTGTGAAGCACCTTGAATTACTTTGTGTACGAATTGTGCTATACAAATAAACTTGCCTTGCCTTGCCTTGCCTTGCCATAGTCTCCTGCAGCTTCGCGCTGAGTGAGTGTTTTTGGTCCAAGCAGCAACGTTTACCACGGAGAAATCTGCTATCTGTTGATGGGGCTCCAGCTGTCATCAAACAGCAAATTCAGCGCGAAGCTCCAAATAAATGTGTAAATATGTGGGAATTACATCAGTCTTTATTTTGTTCTGGACACCACTGGAAACACAAATTCTTATGATGGTTTCTCAGATCGCAGGAGCATTTCCGCCTTCAGCGATCATCGGGAGCTTCGTGCTCCGCTGTGCGAAGGCAGCTGGCGGTCCGAAGAAAAAAGCTTGTCCGCGGTGCGTCAGGAGGAGGACCGCAGAAGGCGGACATGCTGCTATGTAGTCCTGAGAAGCTGTGGAAACTCATCAGAAGTTCACAACCAACACAAAGCCGTCTTCTCTGGCGCTAACACAGTCTGCTCCTGGTGCGTGTGTCTCTCTCAGCGGCCGGACACACGGAGAAAGCAGTGATGTCATCGCCCCGCCTCCCCTCTGCTAATGCTTTTTCTAAATGAATATTGAGACAAGGTGCGCAGGGTGGATGTTAAAATGCAAATGCAATCCCCTCTTTGCATTTTTGTTTTAATTATGACACAGAATAAGCGGTTTTAAGTATAAAATGAAAAAGCATTTCGAAATATTGCTTTTTCATGTGAATTTTGAGGCATTTGATGCAGCTTCATTTTGAAAATTAAAAAGCATTTCTGTTAATCCATTTTAATTGTCAAATTACACATTTCTAAATGAATTTTGCTACACATTTACCGTGGACCTTTTTTTAAAATGAAATGTCAAATACCATTTTCTTTATCATTTTAATTAAGTGACAGAATAAGCAGTGTTAAGGAAGGAAATGATAAAGCATTTTCAAGTATTGCTTTTTCTTTTTAATTTTGAGTCAAAAAATGCAGCTTCATTTTGAAAATTAAAAAGCATTTCTATTAATCCATTTTAAATGTCAAATTAGACATTTCTAAATGAATTATGCTACACATTTACCATGGAATGTCTTGAAAATGAAATGTCAAATACCATTTTCATTTTAATTTTAACTAAGTGACAGAATAAGCTGTGTTGAGGAAGGAAATGAAAAAGCATTTTGGTGGATTGCTTTTTCATTTTATTTTTGAGTCAAAAAATGCTTTTTCATTTTGAAAATGAAAAAGCATTTCTGGTTTTGACTTTGCTTTTTATTAATGCTACAGAATCGCTTCCATACACATGTTCTAGAAAATGGAGAGAATTTGGATGGAAAAACTTGACAAGGTTTTTTTATTAGTCCTCACATAAAGAGTAAACAGCTGGGAACCTCACAACAATGCTGGAGGCTATGCTGGAGGCTATGCTTTTAACGTTAACCATTCACACATCTTCTGGTCATGTGGAAATATTTCTCCTTTCTGGAAAAATATGGTCAAAACCTTTCGGGATATCCTTGGATGTGAGATAGTCATGGACCCACAGATATTGTACTTTGGCCTATTGATGGACGTCATTCGACTAGAAGACAAATACCTGTTCAAGGTGATGATACTAGCCTGTAAAAAGGCAATAACAAGAAACTGGTTGAGAAGTGAAACGCCGACACTGCAGCAATGGAGAGACATTATGGAGGAAATTTTCTCCATGGAGAAGATAACATATTACTTAAGGCTAGAGGCACAAAAACTCGAAGATCGATGGAAGAAATGGACACAATACTCAACTCCCTCGGTCCGGTCTTGAAACAATGTTTTAGTTGCTCCCCGCTACTTACGTCTGCTTTTGTTTCCCTTTTTTTTCCTCCTCTCTTTTTTTGTTTCCTTTGCTTTTGTTCTTACAGGAAAAGCTGTATTCTGTGTTAAGAAAATATCTAAAACATAAAGTTAAAAAAAAAACACGCTTTAGGACAAGATAAGAACAAGATAAACAGTTATTGAACACACTAAAGCTAAACTTTTAAACCTTTAAAACTGAACTTTTATAAGATAAATATGAAAAAAAACAGACAGGAATATTAATAAATCAAGTTAAACCTAAAAAAACATATAATATTTTGTTCTCCATAAAAATATATTCTGTCAAAATTATACAAATATGAACATGCTGCAGAACACAACAAAACCTAAAACCGCTACTGCATACAGACCCAGCACTGACTCATAGAAAAAAGAGTAAATTTAACACTTAAAAGTTTGCGTCCAACATACATATCTTAAAATCAAAATAACAAATCTTTTCCTGAAATGTAAATGGCGAGCCATAATATAATCATTCCAACATACACTCCCGAATCCGGTAAGTGGCAATATTGCAAGTGGAAACTTATGTAAGTATAAATAGTAGTAAGTGAAATAAGGCAATCACGGCGATGAAGAAGAATCACATACAGCGGGCGGAGTTAAAGGCGTTCAACGTCACCCACGTTGAGACGTGCCTAAAGTCTGCAGACCGCAGCCAGAGGTTTCTCCAGTCTTCCAGTTCACTTTTACTTCAATCTTCTAGCTGTCTGTCAGCTTTCCATCTCCGCGCAGATTTAGTAAAGGAAGACGGTAAGACTCGACTTATTCAGTAAATGATATATGTTTAAACATTGTTTTTTTAATTCTCATTTGTCTTCTTTAACTTTTCTTTTATGCTTTTCCCCCCTAAGTGGAGACATAAACCTGTTTGTCAATCGGCAGCAGAGTAAAGAGAGCACTATAGGTGTGGCTTTTCAAAGTATGAGGGAATCGAAACTTATCTTCCAACAGAGAACAGAAATCTCCACCTCTCAGCCTTTACTGTGGAAGCGATTCTGTAGCATAAATAAAAAGCAACGTCAAAACCAGAAATGCTTTTTCATTTTCAAAATGAAGCTGCATTTTTTGACTCAAAAATAAAATGGAAAAGCAATCCACCCAAATGCTTTTTCATTTCCTTCCTCAACACAGCTTATTCTGTCACTTAGTTAAAATTAAAATGAAAATGGTATTTGACATTTCATTTTCAAGACGTTCTCTGGTAAATGTGTTGCATAATTCATTTAGAAATGTCTAATTTGACATTTAAAATGGATTAGAATGGACTTTTTATTTATGCTACAGAATCGCTTCCATACTTTACAACTAAATGTTATTATTATTATTATTATTATTATTATTATTATTTACAAAAAATAATAAACTCAGAGGAATAGAAAAATAAAAATGTATATTTGAACTTCATCAAAACCATGATGTAGTATTGAACTTCAGAATGGATGGACGTGTGCGAACCACGGCAAATAGTGAGATTTTGTTTGTTGATAAACTTGTGCTAGAAAAAACTTACAATACAGTTGAAGTGTTACAGGAAAACTAGTAAAAACTAGTTGGTTTCAGTTTTTCCACAAATCAAAATGTTATTTTTTTTGTTTTTGTCAAATAACAAAGACAGTGTGATTTGAGTATATTTAAAGGTGTTTTACAAAATGGTGTGATTTATTTAATAAGGAGGCTAATCCTTCTTTCCTGTATCCCCCCCCCCCCCCCCAAATTAAGCATCCGGTCATTATCAAGATTCTAAGGATTAGCAGCATCCTCAGTCCAGATGAACTCCAAGCTCACCAAGACGCAGCAGAAAGCGATCTGCTCTCAGCTGGGAAAAGTCAAACTGAATTTGCTCTACAAAGCCAGCATCCATGGTTTCCCTGGAGCAGCTTTCCACCAATACTGTGACAACAAGTCACCCACTGTGTCTGTGGGCTACAACAACTCTGGATTTGTGTTTGGAGGCTACACCAGTCAACCGTTCAGTCAGTCTGGACAGTATGTGAATGATAACCAGGCCTTTCTGTTCTCCTTCAGTGGAGAAAAGCTCAACAAATATCCAGTCAGCAATGCTCCATATGCAGTGAAAATGGTCAGCACCTGTGGTCCTTATTTTGGAGAAGCATTAGTTCTTGCCTATGGAAACCAACCAACATTGTACAGCAGTCCTGGAAACTATTATAACTTTAATGCTGCAGAGCTGCACGGCAACGACCTCACCATGACCGAGTGTGAAGTTTACCAAGTGGAAGGTAAGTCCAACACACCTGGTTTTTGATCAAAAGCTAAAAAAAAAGTGCTTTTCTGCAGCAAATGCAGACCTCCCTGCTGACAGACACATTTTAACCATCTTGTTTTTGTGACAACCAGAGGAGGAGCTTGATATTCAAACTGGGTTAACTTCTTCGGAGTAGATTCCAATAGTAATAAAGACAACAGAACCAGTGTTAGGGAGTATTTCATTACTATAGTAATGTGTTACTATAGCACAGGGGTCGGGAACCTTTTTGGCCAAGAGAGCCATAAACGCCACATATTTTGAAATGTAATTTCGAAAGAGCCATACAATAATGTAGCGTCCCTTTCCCACACGGAGGCACGGAGACTTAACCTCTTTTAAGGTTCTTTATTCTGGTTACTGCAGACCGCGACAAACGCCGTACAATTAGTTCAGCAACTTCTGAATGTCTCCCGCTGAGACGACAACTTTATATTCCCCCCCTCCTGCTCCAGCCCTCCCATTTCCCTTATTTGGCCCATGGCTGAACACCATTGGTCCAAACTACCTAATAACAGGCTGAGCGACAGAACTGAGAGCCAATCAGATGCGTTCAATGAACTTCAGAACTTTCAACGCGGCCCAACAGCCGCTCAGTCCGCGACAATATGTTTAAAACTAAAAATACAAATGAATGTGTGCATTTTATTTAATTTCAACATTTTTAAAGGACAATAAGTCTGTGGATTCTTTTTAATAACATTGTTATGCTGTTGCTAATAAATGATGAGTATTATTTCTCGTGGTGGTTCTGCTGATGGTTTAGTCTGGTTGATACGTGGTGAGTTTCTGCTTCATGCAGGCGTTGAGACTTTAAACGTGATCTTAGGTCTGAATGTTCTGTAGATGTGAGACAGACTGCTCACATGCAGACATGGAGCCAAACACACACTCACACGCTACAGTGAGTGACGGGCAGCAGGTTTTACGTTTTTACAATCCCTGCGCGATTCACCTGCTGCCTGTCCCCACAACACCTCACCCCCACCCTCTGCTTTCTCCCTCTAACATCCCGTCCCCGCATCTGCGCACTCTTTCTCAGAGACGGGAGGGCGCAGTTTTAGGCACGGCAATTCACAGGTTTCCAGGTGGTACAAACTCTGTGAAATAATAGATAATAGTAAACTGATAGCGCTGGCGCAGATTTTTCTCTCTAAGCACCGCTACGACTGCGCGCTTCTGGCATCCCATCGCGCCCGAGAAGGACTGGTCTAATGAAAAAAAAGTATAATTAAAGATTTGTCTGCGAGCCACATGTGACCATCAAAAGAGCCATATATGGCTCGCGAGCCATAGGTTCCCGACCCCTGCTATAGCATATGAGTTTTTGTTGTAACGTAGCGCAAAGCAATCCTAATACAGTTTTAGTAATACTATACTCAATACGTAAGTCATTTGTGCATTTAAATGAAAATAGTAAGACTTTACATTGAAGTGCTCTGTTCTTCCCCAGAACCAACATCTGTCTGTGCTGTTGTTGTGGGTTAAGTGTACTCATCTTATTCTGCTTTCATTATGCAGACTTTGGATAACGTAGTTCAGGCTTGGGTCGGGGCAGAAACAGGGTCAGGAAATAGAATGTCAGATCAGAATAATAAAGTTTAGTAATGCAGGCATTACGGCACAAACCTGGCACTGAGCGAGGCTCGCTGCACTGCTTAAGGCTCAAGTGGATGATTGTCAATGGGAATCAGGCGAGTGGCATCCAGGGACTATGCACTGAGGCTACTGGGAGATGTAGTGAGTCAATAGTCCGGGCATGGCTCTCACCGGTGACAAGAGGGGGAGACAGAGCTCTGACTCCTGACAGACTGAGTGGTTTAACACTGATGAGAAAACAAAAGAGCAGAAGATTATAAGAATCAATTTATGGTCCTTAGCTCAAATGGATTGAAATGCTGTTATGTGATCCAATGTTGTGTTTTTGAAACGTGTTAATATTTGACATTTTCATTAATCATAAATATTACTGTGCTTTACTAGAGACCGTTGAATTGGAGAAACCTTGGAGAGTTGCAATCTGGGAGTCTGAGTAAGAAAAAATCAATACAAACAGCTGTAGCTGAGTGCTACACATTTGGTAATAACAACAAAAACCTACCTTTTTAAAAAAGCTTCTTGCATGTGTGTACAGGAGAAAGTCTGAGCTGATGGAGAGCATTCGAACCTACAGACCTTTGAACAGCTCAGTGACCCAGGCTCGGGTTTTACTCATTGGACCAGTTGGAGCTGGAAAGTCCAGCTTTTTCAATTCCATCAACTCCATTTTTAGAGGTCATGTCACCAGTCAGGCCATATCTGGAAGCTGCTCCACCAGTCTGACGACACAGGTGAGAGACTAAAGGTATAAAAAGAAGTTACTTTTGTTCCATCCATTTATGTTTTATTTTTACCTTACTTTTTGCGTGCTCAACAGTTTCGAACATACACCGTGAAGGCTGGAAGAGAAGGCAAACCTCTGCCACTCATCCTGTGTGACACCATGGGACTGGAGGAAAACGTGGGAGCAGGACTTGACATAGACGACATCAGCAATATTCTTAAAGGTCATCTGCCTGACCGTTACCAGGTACACACGATCTACTTCTGTTGAGAAAGCCAACTGAAGTGTTTGTTTAGCAATAACCAAGTTACTCTGTAATTCTCTTGACACATGCAGTTCAACCCCTCTGTTCCTCTGCAATCAGAGGCTCATGGTTTCTGCAAGAGTCCAGGTCTAAAAGACAAGATCCACTGTGTGACTTATGTCCTGGACGCCAGCAAGATCTCCATCATGTCCACAAAGATGGAGGAAAAGCTGAAAACTATCCGTAGGAAGGTCAACTTGATGGGTAAGAAGGGTTTGGCTCTGTTTCTCATGTAGAACAATTTTCTTTTGGTGACATTTCTGCTGGTTTTCAGAGATCCCTCAGCTGGTGTTGCTCACTAAAGTAGATGAAGTTTGCTCTTTGGTGAGAGAAGATATCAGAAATGTCTACAGAAGCAGCTACATTAGAGATGTGGTAAGGATTTTTCGAAATTATCAATATTAAAATGTACTCCCAGTTCTAAGAGTCACTGATAGTCCTGTCATCATGTGATCCAGGTGCAGGAGGCCGGCACTCGGGTCGGTGTACCTTTGTCCTGCATCATTCCAGTGAAGAACTACAGTCAGGAGCTGGAATTAGAAACGGGCATCGACATCCTGCTGCTCAGTGCAGCCGTTCAGATGCTTCGCTTTGTGGATAACTTCTTTGATGAACTCGGTGATCAGCTGAGCAGTGTCACAAACGTGAAATAAACATCACTCACATCATTCCTTGTTGTAGAAGAACCCACAAAGTGCAAGACAAATTAGCAGTATTCATGCTTTCAGGATGAAAACTGTTTGTTGGAAAATTTAAATTACAAACTACTATGTTGCTTCAAATTTGTCAAAATGACTAAAGCTTAGAAAATTACAATAGT
Source organism: Oryzias latipes (assembly GCF_053564925.1). Taxonomy (NCBI): domain Eukaryota; kingdom Metazoa; phylum Chordata; class Actinopteri; order Beloniformes; family Adrianichthyidae; genus Oryzias; species Oryzias latipes. The sequence goes on from NC_136240.1 coordinate 16,577,893, forward strand.
AGAAAACCTGGTGGTTGTCTGATTGTTACTATGTACACAAAGCTGATTGTCATTCTGTGCTCCTTTTCTTTTAAAGTTTGACAAAAATAAATCAGAATCTTCTGCCTGTTATTAAAATCAAAAATAAAGCGCTATGTTTCTGGAAATGAGAGCTTGCATTCTGTTACTTCATTTTCATTTATTTATTTGTTCCTTTCATGAAATTTGATGTTCAAATGTTTACATATTTCTCTTTCATATTAAACATTTTCATGATTGGAACTGAATTTAAAGCAGCATCAAATGTTGCACTAAGCCGTTTCCGTCTTCAGTTTCACCGCTCAGAATCTCCCGTCAAAGATCCAGTATAAATAATGGAAGAGAGACATTTATACAGTCAGATCCATAAATAATGGGACAGGGACACATTTCCAACATATTTGGCTCTATACACCACCACAATGGATTTGAAATGAAACGGACAACATATGCTTTACTTGCAGACCTGCAGCTTTAATTCTATGAGGTTCCATTTGTGCCAAAAATCTGTTTTTGTGTCCACTGTCTATGTCTTTGGTCGTCTCACTTTGTCGTCAGGACTTAGCAACCGTTGCTACTGTCGATAGCTACTGTCGATAGCTATTGTCGTTAGCTACTGTCGTTAGCTAGGGTGTTTGCTACTGTCGTTAGCTACGACGTTTCCCCGTGTTTTGTCGTTAGATGTTCTCGTTTTTCAAATTTTGCCAAAGTCGTCAGAAAAGTCCTTTGTAAGGCCGGTAAATTTTTTCCTGTACTACCACGGAACGAAAAAGATTTTGATATTCCCTCAAACGCGTATCGCCAGAAAGGGGGGGGGGGGGGGGCATGCATACAACGCTTGAAACGAAAACAAAGTGGCGCATTACCGCCACCACCTGATCTGGAGGCGAACTACTTCTATTTAACGCGGAGAATGACACATAATAAATATGAACATTTTACGAAGACTATTTATGAATGTGCTCTGTTCTGATCATGAAAAACGTGGTTGATTTATTAATAATAAAATTACAAACACATTGGTGTTGATTTAATGTATTTGTTCAGAAATAAACCCTCAAGTCATTAGTCCATGGCAATATTTATTTTTTTTGCCGCTGAACGATTTACGGGGGCCTTGCAAGGAGGCCTTTAAAATATCTTTGATGAGTTACCTTCTCAAATTTTAGTGGGTCGAGTCACTAATTATGAATATAACAGTCGAAAACTGACTGGTTTTTGAGCTTTTCTTTTTAATCTATTTATGTGACCATGAGATGGCGCACTCGGGACCACATAAGGCTCTTATTAGCCTGTCTGATCCTCGTTTATCCATCAGATTTGTAACAACATATTTTATAAAGATCAGTCATTTTTCAAAATAATTTGAAATAATAGTTTCATCACAAGATTAAATTAAAGCCATACTCTAAATAACTTTAAACGGGAACGTGAAACCGTTGTACGCTGCACCCCCCCCCCCCCCCCCCCTTTCTGGCAGTGCGCGTTTGCAGGATTGTCAATAAAGGTTTTTTTTTTTTTAAAGTGTTTTGTTCCGTGATAATACGGGAAACAATTTATCGACCGTACAAAAGACTTCTCTGACGACCTTTGCAAAATTTGAAATACAGCAAGATCTAAGGACACGACATGGTGAAAGAACGTAGCAAAGGACACTAGCAACGGTTGCTAAGGATCTTCCTGACGACACGTGAAACGACGTAGCAGACGACACTAGCAACGGTTGCTAAGGATCTTCCTGACGACATGGCGAGACGACGTAGCAAACGACACTAGCAACGGTTGCTAAGGATCTTCCTGACGACACGTGAAATGACGTAGCAAACGACACTAGCAACGGTTGCTAAGGATCTTCCTGACGCCGTAGTTAGACGACATGGGATAAGGACAATGACAAAGATAAAGTTTAAGGATAAAGCAAGCATATACATCACAAAGTTAATACAAAGTAATAATCAAAGAATCATGGGCATGCAGAAGATATTGCTTAGTAATACATAGACATGAACCAATGTAAAATGAACTCGTTCAATAGACATAGACAATGAGCCCAAAGCATAGACAGTGGACGCAAAAACACGATCAGTAGACATAGACAATGGACCAAAGACATAACAGTAGACGCAAAAACACATTTTGATATTTTTGGCACAAATGGAACCTCATATAATTCTAGGGTATTTACATTCAGATCAGCTGCCAGGATGAGTGCTTCAGTGCTGTCCTTTAGGCCAGACCTTTCCAACCATTGGTAGGACTTCTTGATATCAGCCACTTCAGTTATGGTCCGGTGGTACATCCCATGCAGGGGTTTATCCTCCCATGAGGATCTGTCCTCCAGCACTGTATCCTCTGCTCCCATTGCCTGAGACATTCACTGAGCACACTGTCAGTTGGGGCGTTGAGCTTGATGTACTCATGGATCTTGGATGTTTCATCCTGGATAGTGGCTTCTACGCTCACTAGTCCTCAGCCTCCTTCCTTGCGGCTGGCATACAGTCTGTATGGTGCTGGATTTGGGATGGAGCCCTCAATGTATGGTGAGGAGCTTTCGTCTTTTGACATCTGTGGTCTGTATCTCTTCCTTTGGCGATCTTATTATTCCTGCAGGGTACCTGATAACTGGCAGTGCGTAGCTGTTTATTGTCCGGGTCTTGTTCTTGATATTGAGCTGGCTTCTCAGGACTTGCCATACTCATTGGGGGTATTTTTTGCTGTTGTAGCTTTTCTTGTTGCCTGCTTCAGGTTGCCATTTGCCTGCAGGATTCCAAGGTATTTGTAAATGTCCTCAATGTCTGCTATTGTTCCTTCTGGGAGGGAGATCCCTCCTGTGTGGACTACCTTGCCTCTCTTTGTCACCATCCGGCTGCATTTCTCGAGCCCAAATGACATCCCAATGTCAGTACTGTAGATCCTGGTGGTGTGGATCAGGGAGTCAATGTCACGCTCGCTCTTAGCATATAGCTTGATATCATCCATGTAGAGGAGGTGACTGATGGTGGCGCCATTTCTGAGTCAGTATCCATAGCCAGTCTTGTTGATTATTTGGCTGAGAGGGTTAAGGTCTAAGCCGCACACACACCCGCCAACACCCAGACACACCCAAGCTTTTTTTGCTCGTCATTTAGTAGGCTTTCAGTCTCTTCGCACTGCTCACTAGTTGACTCCTCTGTTGAACCAGTCCTATTTGGCTCTCACTTGTCTGCCTGTTATGTCAACTAACTCCAGTTTTCAACGTTACACAATGGCTGTCAGACAAAATTCCCTCTTGTGGCTCCTCTTAAGTAGTGTTTGGAAGTTATAATTGATGTCCAGCTGTGCACAATAAGCCACAATTTGTTTCCAAACATATCACCTTAAAGCATGCATACAAACTGAAATTAGAAGAAAAAAAGTGAGTGCTGTCTCCCTTTGCCTTTTTTTAACAGAACGTTAAAAAAACATTCCAAAACACATAATAGAATGTTAAGAAGTGAAATACAATGGTCAAAGTTGTTTGGCATGAAGTAGTACAGGATATCATTGTCCAGTCTGCATTGTCTCATAGTACCTACCTTCACCGGTTTAAATTAGTAACATTTCATTTTGTTTTGTGGAAATGACTTTTATATTCCATTTTTTTGTTGTTGTTACTGTTTATTTTCTGGAAATTCGTTTTGATTTCTAAATTGTAATGTTCCTTTTTTCATATTTATTTTGCTTTTTTAATATTCATTGTCTTTAAAAGTTTTTGCGTCAAGGGATTTGTTGGTGTCATTTGCACTTCAGGGCTACCGCAATTAGCAAGCTTCTGACAAAAAAAAAACCCACAAGTTTAAAATTTGGTTTATCGTAAGTAGCCAGGACAGGCTTTGTAACCCTTGTGGTATCCTAGGCACTTTAACATTGGGAGTTGTGTCATCTAGATCCACTAGACAGTGCGCTGAACCTTTTTTCTTCAATGATTTTTGAACCTCACTGGTGTCCATGGATTACATGAAATCTTTCTACCTTATCCACCTTTGTCATGGTAGAAATTACATGCAAGGGTGGGGTCATCTTAGACAACAGAAGGGTTAATAGAATCCTTTCAATTTGAAAACCCATGAAGGACAGTGAATTGGAAGTCTGAGTAAAAAACTGTTCAAATTCCAAAGCTTAAAAAAACTGCTTAACATTTTTGTGGTTTAAACACTTGTCAGACAGTTTCAAATCTGTGAAATATTGTAAACAAACTATAATAAAACAGCTGTTGCATGTAAAAACTCATTTTCAAACCAATCTTTAAGAATAAAAATAGTTTTAAACGAGATTCTGTACATGCTCTTTATTTTATGCAGGCAAAAGAAGAAGCTGATGGAGAGAATTGAATCCTACAAACCCTCGATCAGTTCCATGTCTGAAGCCTGGGTTTTACTTGTTGGACCAGTCGGAGCTGGAAAATCCAGTTTCTTCAATTCTTTCAAATCTATATTCAAAGGTCACATCACCAGCCAGGCCACACCTGGAACCTCATCTTCCAGCGTGACAACACTGGTGAGTTATTGCCCCAAAACAGTAAAACACATAATTATAATTGTTCTTAAAAATAATTTATATTTACACCACTATGCCAAAAATTTCAGGCAAGTGTGAAAACATTTGCAAACAAAGAATGCTTTCAAAAATGAAATCATGCTTTGTCTAACCATGTTTTTTAGATCAATTAACAAATTGCAGTAAATGAACAACAGAGAAATCTTAATCAGATCAATATTTTGAGTGACCATCTATGAACTTCAAAACAGTTCCTCTGGATACACTTTATGGAAGGAAGTGAATGCACTGCCCAATCGCACACTCACAAGCACACTTGTGCACACTCACATGCTTGAAAAACAAACCAACTTAAATATGGCGGTAAATGGGGGCCAAAAGTTTGAAAACTGAAGTACAACCTAACGTATTTTAATTTTTAGTTGTTTGAGATTGAAAACAAAATACCCCTTGGTGGTGTAAAAGTAAAATTGGAAGTCTTTTATAATAAAAAAAAACTTTTATAAAGCCACTGTTTAGTTATGTTATGATCTTTTACTGCGCCACAATGTCACCAATTTAGATACAAATATCTCAATATGAGGTATTTTTCCAACAGCAATATAGTTAAAAATGTTTGCAATTAAAAATGGATAAATCAGATTCATTAATTAGAAGTCAGGATTAATTAATAGCACCAAAAAAATAATCGCATGACACCATACCAAAAACAGACTTTGAAAACGTGAATGATAATTGCTGCAAGTTGAATATAACCTTGATACTGTCCTTTTTCAAATGGTCTGTTTTTAATTTTCCCTTTCAAATCTTTTTTTCACCTTCAATTCCTTTTTCTTTCAGTTTTAGGTAAAAAAAACCTTCCGCTTCGGCTTTTAACCCTTTCCTTGTGGATTTTAGATGAGGGACCCATTAGAATGACTAGGATGGGAGCTTCAGGCCCGGTGCTTTCACTGACAGTGTAAACTTGGATATTTCAATTTCAATTTTATTAATATAGCCCAATATCACAACACAATTGTCTCAACTAATCATTGTTTAAAACGTTACATAATTACTAGCAGAATAATTAAAACAATTACTATTCAAGTGGTCAATGTAAACAAAGTGGCCACAATAGACACCTTCATCCTTTACATCTAATCTAAACTGCAGTAATAAATGGTCAAATCTTTACATAAGGCATCTTAATTGTCATAAATATTAAAGTAACATTTACTGGTCAAAGAATGCGGCATTTCACGACAACAAATACATAAAATATTTATTAATAAAATGTTTTTAAAAAGATGAACTCCTGCATGGTAACATTTTCCGACAGCTCTGCCTCCTTTAGGACTTCTTGAGCCATTTAAACAGCGATCATACATATTTCCTCAGTTTTTCTTCAAAACAAAGAGCTTTCCCAGACTGGATGATAGCTCCGAAAAATAACTTTTTTTTAAAATTACAACTATAAAGTCGTTAATTTATGAAAAAAAAAGTCATAACTTTTAATTTACAAGAAAAAATTTACTAAATTAAGGAGAAAAAACACCAAAGTTTTCTGTTTATCAGAGTCTAGCTTGAAGATGAAAGATGTGGAGCATTTTGTAAAGCTTTATTTGCGGATAGCTTTCAAAAGCAAAGAAATTCTGAACTTTTTGGCAACTTGAATTTAAATTGTTGCTAATGTAGCCAGCCTTCCGGGGTTAGATGAATGAAAATAGTCTGTTATATTAGCATAAAAACACTGAAAATGCTTTAAAAGTGCTCCTCCTCAGACGGAAGCGTCACACAAACTTAGAGATCTTGTCTTTGGTGGAGGAAGAAAGGATTGAAGTAGAAAGCTGCAGGGAAACAGATCACTTCATCAACAGGCTGCAGAGATCCTCCAAGCCGCTAATCTATAAATAATATAATATAATATAATAATATAATAAATTGTAAATAAAACAAATGAGCTTCCAAACACTTAAAAGGTTATCAATAAACATTCAGCTTACCTGTTCAATTATGTTTAGTTGGTCTGCTCTGCTGCTGCACAGCGTTCACTTGCTGCTGTACTGTGTGTGCTCACTTCTACTATAATCTAGTAAATTTACAAAATATAAAGTTGTAAATTTACAAGGGGTAAACTCGTAAATTTACACTGTAAACTCTGATTTGACTTATCCTCACAGCATCGGTCTACGTGAGCCACTATGGACATCAGAGTTGCACAATCCAATGCATCCTCTGAACTGTGAGCGAGTCTTGTCTAATATTTTCTTCTGTGGTGCAGTTAAGAGATGCTGGACTCTTTTCTCTGAAAACCTATCTCAATAAGAGCATTGAGTATTGTTGATTTTCCCGAAGTGCTTCTGTGTATATAGGTGTGAATGGCCATTCTTTGTCTCATTATCTGTCACTGTAAATTTCCTGCACGTGTAATAAATGGTGCTAATCCATAAACCAATTTAAGTCTCCTGCCTCTCCCTCCTTGAGTCGAGAACTAGAATCTTATGATCCCTAGCCATTTATCTATTTATTTATACCATTTAAGTAGCTTCCTGTGACAAAAGTGCTACACTTACATAGAGAGGTAATAACTGTAATGTTGTGGGCTTGTTTGAGTTAGTTCTCTGGGCTTTTCAGCTGTTCTTGATTTAACAAGAATTGAATAAAGAAATACTCAGAAATGCCGTTTTGATCTTAAATTTTTTATGTATGTCCTCCATCACGAGAAGAATGCTACAAGAACATATGTATCCATATATTAATTCTAACTACCTGACAGTTTCGCAGCTACTCCGTGACACCTGGACGTGAAGGCAAATCTCTGCCCCTTGTCCTTTATGATAATAGTATGATAATAGTCACATACCTGACCGTTATCAGGTAAAGGACTTGATTAGAATTTGTTGAAAACTTTTGCTTGTAACAGATTGGAACTATCCACTCATTCTTTCTTTTTACACATGCAGTTCAACCCCTCTGATCCACTGCAATCAGAGGCTCAAGATTTCCACAAGAATCCAGAACTCAAAGACAAGATCCACTGTGTGGCTCATGTCATAGATGCCAGCAATTATCAACGACCCGCTCTTTGGAGATATCTTGGATGTTAGCATGGATGGAAGACGGAAGCCAAAGATAAACATCAAGAGAAGTAGCCCTAAAAGTAGCTTTGCTACACATGTGTCTTCAGCAGGAGCTCCAAAAACTCAACAGGTGCAGCATGGTGCAGTTATAACACTCAATGCCTTTCAAGCCCCCTGCATTTTCTGTAAAGGCACCCATGCCTTAAAGGTCTGTGAGGAGATAAAAGAACGAACGGCAAAGGACAGAATCAAATTTTTAATAAGTAAAGGACTCTGCTTTGGCTGTCTTACACAAGGTCATCGGAGTAAGGACTGTCGCAGGAGGATCCAATGCACAGAATGTTCAGGAAAACACCCAAGTATTTTGCATGTAACAAAGGATCTCTCAGTCCTAACAGAACAAGATGCAGCTACGAACACAGACATGAACAGAGAGGCGACGAGCGCCCTTATTGAGGCCAAGAATAAAATCAGTAGAGAAACTGGGGGAGGTAATATTGAAACTATTCTACCTATTCTACCTATAGAACCGAGTTAAAATCCAAAAGAAGTAACAAATTAATACATCTCTACGCATTGTTGGATCCAGGAAGCACAGCTACTTTTTGTACCAACAAGGTTATGCACCAGCTTAACCTGCTAAGAAGGAAGACAGAGCTCCTACTCACTACAATGGTAGCTGAAGAGAAAGTTAGCACTCATGTATTGACAGATCTAGAAGTGTGTGGCCTGGATGAGGAGAACTACTTGGACCTCCCACCAATGTTTATCCAGCCAAGCATACCAGTCAAAAAGGGTAACATACCTCTTCAGGCAGACGTGGATCAGTGGCTCTACCTCCAGGAAGTTCGTATCACACACATCGAAGCAGATATTGGTTTGCTTATTGGCACGAATGTCCACAAAGCCTTGGAGCCTCAGCAGATAACAGCAGAGGTGATGGACCGTATGCAGCAAGAACTGCCCTTGGATGGGTTGTCAATGGCCCACTCAGAACCACTACTGCAGCTCACCATGGTATGGCAACCCATTCAGTTGGTCACATTTCCGTGGCCAGCATTGAAAATTTGTTGACTCAATTGTACAATGCAGAATTCCCTGAATGAGATATTATGAAAAGTCTGAGATGTCTCAAGAGGACCATCAGTTCCTGGATTCAGTGAAAGGTTCAGTACAACTAGTCAATGGTCAATACCAAATTGGACTACCGTTGAAAGACAAAGCCAAAGAAATGCCCGTCAACAGATCTTTAGCAGAACAGCGACTTACAAGGCTTAAAAGGAAGTTTCAAAGAGATCATGACTTCCACAGTGAGTATAACAACTTCATGAAAGACTTGTGGTACAAAAAATATGCCACCAAAGTACCTGATGAAGAGCTAGGCCAAGGAGATGTATGTTTTATTCCCCATCATGGAGTTTGTCACCCCAAAAAGAATAAACAAAGAGTTGTCTTTGACTGTGCTGCCTTATATCAAGGAGTATTGTTAAACAATCAACTTCTTCAAGGCCCAAACCTTCCAAATACTCTTGTAGGAGATCTGACAAGATTCAGGAAGGATACAACGGGCATGATGGCAGACATAAATTCCATGGGCTATCAAGTGAAAGTGCCGGAAAAAGATTAAGATCTGTTGCGATTTCTGTGGTGGCTAGATGGTGACCTGAGTTTAGAACCAGCAGACTACAGAATGCATGTGCATCTGTTCGGAGCAACTACCTCTCCAAGTTGTGCCTCATTTGCGCTGAGAAAGACAGCTGAAGATGGCAGAGACCGGGCTACACCTGAGGCAGTAGAAACGATCTTGAACAACTTTTATGTTGATGACTGCCTGAGCTCAATGTAATCCGATGAGCTGGCCATCAAACTGTCAAAGGACTTGAGAGCATTGTGCGTCAGTGGAGGATTTAACTTGAGCAAGCAACTCCAGAGCACTCATAATGTCAATCCCAGAAGAAGAAAGGGCTTCAGGAATTAAAGATCTCGTTCTAGACTACAATGAGTTACCAACATAAAGGGCGCTGGGCGTACAGTGGTGCACAGAATCTGACATGTTTAAGTTCAGGATCAATGTACAGCAGAAACCATGTACTAGAAGAGGAGTCCTGTCAGTTGTAAGTTCAGCTTATGATCCTTTGGGATTCTTGGCACCTTTCATCCTAACTGCCAAGATTCTTCTAAGAGAGCTCTGCAAAGAAAAAAGGTCCTGGGATGAGGAAGTGTCAGAAGAACAAGCAAAAAAATGGAAAAGGTGGTTGGCTGGATTGCAGAAGGTGTCATCTTTTTGCATCAAAAGGTGTATCAAACCCACAGGCTTTGGTGTGATCAAGACAGCACAGCTACACCACTTTTCAGATGCCAGCAATAACGGCTATGGTGCAGTATCTTACCTGCTGCTGACAAATGAAAATGATCAGAAGTTTGCTGCATTCATGATGGGAAAGTCAAGAGTGGCACAGCTCAAGATGGTTACCATTCCCAGGATGGAGTTGACAGCAGCTGTAGTTGCTGTAAAAATGGACAAGATGCTGCAAAATGAATAACAGTTTAAAAATTGCCACAAACTATGAACCAGGCAATTATCACTGTTCTTCCCAAAAAAGGAAAGGATCCATGTGAGTGTAGCTCGCAGTGGCGGTTCTACCCTGAATTACTCCCCGGGCGAGACCCTCCTCTGGCGCCCCCCAATAGAGTCACTTTGTCCATTTATTGTAACTGAAACTAAGAAATTGATATAAAAAAAAGATGTTTATCAGAATTCTGCACTGCATTATAACAGTTATCGGAACATAAAAATTAAAAGACTATCAGCATGGCAAAAATACAGTTAGGAAATATTTAATCAAACACAAATAAATAATCTAAAATAAATATTATAAACTACAAGTCACACTAATAACACACTAGAATAAATGTAACTGCAGCACTAAGAACAGAAAACACTAACTAAAACCTAACCTTTGTGGCCTTCCTTTATGCAAGCTTGTCAATAACGTCATCATATGAAATCTGCTCCCCCCCTGCATGATTGATATTAACAACAGCAGGTTAGTGAGTTGCTCCTGAGACTTTGGTGACCTCAGGTATGACTTGATCAACTGGAGTTTTGAAAAGCTAACTGCAGCTGCAGCAGTTGCAGCAGCAGCAGCAGCAGCATGCTACCATCACAGCTTATTTAACATTATGAACTAATATACAACAGTAAAACACAACAAAAACTTTGTGATAAGCAGAGCAGACAGACACACGAATCATAACTAATGTTACAAGTTAAGGCAGAGCAAACATTTAAGAAGAAAATCTTAAAAATGACGTTATTTACAATATTTGGGCCTACTTCAGTTTTGGTCATGATAGACCAAACAAGAGATTTTTCCTCTGCAACGTTGTTGTTGTTGGAGGGCAGATAGCATTCGAATTTAGAAAACGTGCATCTAGCTATGCGATAATACCCTTTTCTTTGTCTCTTTTTTCCTCTTCTTCTTTTCTTTTCTTTCTAAATTGGGCACCAGCTTTGACCTTTTTTCTTCATATTTCAGATGTTTTTGCATTTAGCATAAATGTCCTCACAAAGGCATCAAGTCTGTCGACTAAACCAACTGTCACCTTAGTGAAAACATTGTTTTGTTTTCCCATTTTCCCATTTCACACAAAAATAACCAAAAAAGCATGATTTTTTATACCTTTTTTATACCCGAAGCCCCCCCCCCCCCCCCCCCCTCGACACACATTTACAGCAGGAGCGCGTGCAGCTGCATCCAGGGGCGCCAATTCGCTACATGGCGGCCGCAGTTTTTATTTTTTCATCAAGCACTGAGCCCTGGCCTGTGACCGTCGCCCCCCTGGAAGAAGATCCAGCCAGGTTTTGCGCATGCGTTTTGCGCTCCGTGCTCGCCTCTCAACCTGCACCCTTCACCCCGCGCCCCCTCCCTTCTCCTTCTCACACACATTTGCGTCTACTTCTCAAAGACAGGAGGCAGCGCAGGGCGGGGCGGGGGCGCCGCCAGGTTTCAGGCTGTTACAAACTCTGTGATATAAAAAAACCAATAGTGGTGCATAAAGTATTTTACAAGGGCTGAGCCGCTGGCGCCGCCCCTCCGTCATTTTTCCGCCCCGGGCGATCGCCCGTATGGCCCGTGCCTAAAACCGCTACTGGTAGCTCGTACCGCCCCATCAGTCTACTGTGCTGCGATTATAAAATTTTTACTAAAGTATTAGCTCGTCGCTTTGAATCGGTAATCCCTAAAATAATAAATCCAGATCAATCAGGCTTTATACCCGGTAGACAATCATTCTATAATATGCGTCGGCTGCTGAATATGCTGCACACTTCCCATTCCGTGCACCAGCCAGAAGTTGTCATCTCTCTAGATGCAGATAAAGCATTTGATCGGGTAGAGTGGGAATTTTTATTCACCACTCTAGAGAAGTTTGGATTTGGTCATAATGTAATTTCCTGGATAAAAACAATTTATTCTACACCCATGGCTTCAGTATATACTAATTCTACATCGTCTGACTATTTCCAGCTGTATCGTGGAACAAGGCAGGGCTGCTGTTTATCACCATTTCTTTTTAATTTGGTCATAGAACCTCTGGCCATTGCCCTACGAATGGATGACAGGATCAGTGGAGTCCTCAGACATAATGAAATTCATAAAGTCTCCTTGTATGCAGATGATCTTTTAGTATATTTATCTAACCCCAAGCAATCAATCCCAGCATTTTTTAACATACTAAACTCATATAGTAAAATATCTGGTTACACTATAAATTTCTCCAAAAGTAATCTCTTTCCAATCAATGAATTGGCAGCAGCAATAGATTATACCCCCTTTCCTTTTAAAAGAGTTAAAGAATTTACTTATCTTGGTGTTAAAATTACACACAATTACAAAGACCTCTACCTCCTCAACTTAAAGATTTTGTCAGAACAAATCAAGGAAGATCTGACAAGATGGTCTTCATTACCTATGTCTTTAGCCGGGAGAGTAAATATAATTAAAATGTCTGTCCTCCCCCGTTTTTTATATTTTTTCCAAATGATCCCTTTCTTTTTACCAAAGACAATGTTTAGAGAAATAGATAATATGATCTCATCTTTCATATGGTGCAGAAAAGTTCCAAGAATGAAAAAGATGTTTCTGGAAATACCAACATCTGCCGGAGGTCTGGGCTTACCTAATTTAATATCTTACTACTGGGCGGCAAACATTAGTAAGATACCACATTGGATTTCCACATGGGGTAGTAGCCAGGGTCCAGCCTGGGCTAAAATGGAGGTAAATAGCATGTCAACAGCTGGTCTGGTTTCAATTGTGAGTTCTCCAATCCCTATAATTTCACATCCCCAGATTCTTAATCCAGTTTTAAAACATTCCCTAAAAATCTGGTTTCAGTTTAGAAAACACTTTAGCTTTACTCGTCTTTCCTCTTTTTCTCCCATAGTTAATATTCCCCTTTTCCCACCGTCCCATATCGATGGTGCATTCCAGATGTGGAAGGACCTTTTTTCCAAAAGAAATCTAATGTCCTTTGAATCACTACATGAAAAATACAATATTCCCAGATCCCACTTTTTCAGATTCCTCCAACTCAGAAGTTTTGTTAATAAATACTTTGATCCCTCAGAAGCCTACCACATTGACACCATAGACGACTTCCTTGCTTTAAACCCTCATACAAAGGGCAACATATCTAAAATTTACAACAAGATCCAGGGTATTAAACCACTTTCATTGAACAAGACCAGGCTGGCATGGGAAAAAGATCTTGAGGTTACATTTTCAGAAACATCATGGCAACTCTGCTTGGAACGGATCCACACCTGTTCTATTTGTATTAGACACCGTCTTATTCAATTTAGAGTGTTACACCGTCTTCATTATTCAAATGAAAGACTTTCTAGGATCTACCCCGATGTCAGTCCTTCATGTCTAAGATGTTAACAAAGTCCAGCCTCTCTAGGACATATGTTCTGGAACTGTATCTCACTGAGGAGTTTCTGGACAAATATTTTTGAGGTCCTTTCACTGATTTGTGAGACAAAGGTTCCATCCTCTCCACTCACTGCTGTTTTTGGGGTTTTGCCCCCTGAGGTCAAAATCTCTAAATTCAAAGGGAGGGCAGTTGCCTTTGCAACAACAATAGCCCGTAGGACTATCCTCTTCAAGTGGAAATCAGATAAACCTCCTTCGTTTAATGGCTGGATTAGAGAAATGTTCTCTGTGTTGCAACTGGAAAAATTTAGATACAGCAGGGAGAACAGCTGTGAAAGGTTTATGGAAATTTGGACACCCTTTACAAATTATGTTAAAAATGTGAGTCTAAGCTGAAGCCTCTTTGCATGTTTTAGCCTAATAACCTAAACGTGAAGATGTAGAGGTATGCGTACATAAGTGTGTGTATCCGTATGGGTCTATAAGTGTTTAAATATGCATGGGTACTTGTGTTTCTACAGATAGAATAGAGAAAAACATTTGAAAATTTCTGTCATGGATGTACACTTTTCTTTCCTTTTTTAATGGTTTTTTTTTAATGGTTTTTTTTATGTTCTTCTAAAGTTATTCATTATTATTATTATTATTATTATTATGTTTTGGGGTGGGGTGGGAGGGTTACTGTGCAGGTTCGTGTGTTTAAGTTTGTATCATAAAATCTCTGAAAATAAAGTTTAAAAAAAAAGAAAAAAAAATGAATAGCAGTTTAAGCTGACCGAATCCATCTTCTGGACAGACAGTATCACCGTTCTCAAGTATATGAAAAGATGCTGCGCGATACAAAAAATTTGTCGCAAATCGCATCTCATTCATCAAAGAGGCTACAAACCTTCCCCAATGGAAGTACGTGAATACAGCAGACAACCCTGCTGATCCAGCTTCCAGAGATTTAAGCGCAGAAGGCCTGCTTCAGAGCAAAAACTGGATTCAGGGACCTCACTTCTTGTTGAAACCAAATGGCGAATGGCCAGGATGACCAGATCAGTTGATTTCTGACACAGAAAATCCAGAGGTCAAAAGATTAGCCCAAGTGTCAGTTATACAAGCTGATGAGAAACTGGATGTAGTGACCCAGTTTGTGACCCACTTCTCAAGTTGGTACCAGCTCAAGAAGTCAGTTGCATGGCTAATGCGCTTTAAGGAGACATTGCTAAACTTGAGACAAAAAAGGAAGGAACTTCAAAAATCGTTCCATGGTCATGAAGCTGGGACATCTAAAACAGAATCATATCTCCAACAGAGAAAGCTTGAGTACAAGCAAAGATACAAAAACCAAGCGCTTACAACAGAAGACCTTGCCAAGACAGAGTTGGAGTTAATTTGTCTTAGTCAAAAAGAGAAATATGCAGAGGACCTTAAAGCTTTGCAAGATGGAAGAGGTCATGTGAGAAAAGATAGTCATATCTTCAAGTTAGATTCCTATTTGAAAGATGGCATGATAAGAGTGGGTCGAGCCGCAATGCCACTGGATGCCAAACATTCAGCTATCCTGTATAAGTACAATTTGATTTCCAAGCTCACACTTTGTCACATACACGAAGAGACAGGACACTCAGGAAGAAATTACATTCTCGCGAGACTGAGACAGAAATTTTGGATACCCAAAGCCTGCTCAGCAATACAGAAGCTAATTTCTGAGTGCTTTATTTGCAGAAGACTACATGCTAAGGCAGGTGAACAAAAAATGGCAGACTTGCAGGAGGATCGATATTGCCCAATTAGCCCCCCTTCACAAATACTGGTGTAGACTTCTTTGGACCATTTGAGGTCAGCAGAGGTCATTGCAGAGTGAAAAGGTATGGTGTGCTTTTTACATGCTTAAGCAGTAGAGCAGTCCATATAGAGGTAGCATACTCACTCGACACCAGTTAATGCATTAATGCATTACGCCGCTTTCTAAGCAGAAGAGGTCAAGTCTCTGTCCTCCGCTCAGACAATGGCAATAATTTCGTTGGCGCAGATAGAGAAATAAGAGAAGCAATACAAGACCTGAACCAGTTAAAGATCCAAGGATCTATGCTTCAACGAGGAGTACAGTCGATATTTAACACCCTTGCCGCATCCCATCATGGAGGTGTATGGGAACGCCAAATACGGTCAGTCAGGAAGGTTTTGAATTCCCTGTTAAAACAGAAGATTATAAATGATGAAGAACTGCAGACACTTTTGTGTGAAGTAGAAAGCATCATCAACAGCAGACCCATAACGACAAGCTCTAACGACCCCAAAGAACTGGAAGCTTTGACACCGAATCATCTGCTGACAATGAGAATGCAACCAAATAACCCCCCAGGCATCTTCTCTAAGGATGACATCTATGCACGCCGATGATCGAAACAGATTCAGTACATGGCAGATTTGTTCTGGCGCAGATGGACACAGGAATATCTGCCTCTTTTACAGGAAAGGCAAAAATGGAGCCTATCAAGAAGAAGCTACAGCGTGGGAGATTTTGTCCTCATTGTAGACTCCTCTGCACCACGGAAATCCTGGTTGATAGAAAAAATAGTCAAGACCAAGCCTAACTCAAAAGGGGCAGTTCGAAGCGTCATCGTCCTGTTTGGTCAATGATGGAGGTGACTGTTGATTTTTCTTTATTAATTTTAAGGTGATTAGCTAGAAATTTGCCAGAGTTATTTGAGTTTTCAAATCTTTCAAGTTGAAGTCTTTGCATTTGAAATTGTCTTTGTTTACTGATAATGTCATTTAATTAAAGCTTAAAAAAGCAGCCTCCAGGGTTTGATTTTATTTCCTAGTTCTAATAAATCTGCTTTCTCCTTGTGTTTTTTATGAGTTGAGTAAGGAATGATTTTCCCTCTCATCACTGCTTTTGCTGTTTCCCAAAGAAGAACTGGTGAGATATCAGTAGTATTGTTGAGTTCTAAGAAGATTGCCCACACTTATTTAAAAAAAAAAATGTTGGTCTTTTAAAAGAGATGTATTAAACCTCCAGGTTGTACCTGAGGGTGTGGATATTTCTCTAGAAATATTTGCAGCAACTGGTGCATGATCACTGATAATAATTGGATGAAAGCTGAAACTTTGGATATCTTTTGAAAGAGATTTATTGACTAATAAATAGTGTAAACAAGAGTGTGAGTGGTGAACTGGAGAGAAGAAGGTGAACCCTTTAGTGCAAGGGTTCTCAAAGTTTTGTAGCAGAGGGCCAAATCAGGAACTCCACATTAGACTGGGGGCCAGTTTTGTTGGAAAAAAAATTGGATAACAGAAAAAGTTGTTTTAAATAACTTTAATGACCATGACAATTAACCAGGGCCTCCAGATCTTTTCCTAGTTGCAGTCAGAGGTTTCTGCCCAGATCTTCTTCTCGTCAAGCAATTGTAGACTTATTTGTCAAACTTTTTCTTTTGCTCTGCACAAACAATGTCAGCTACTTTCAGCATACATTCTTTTTACAAACTCCGCGTCACTGAAGGGCTTCCTACACCGGGCCTTTCCCAAAGCCACAATGTAGCTAGCTTCTGTCATAGCTTTACAGGATTTTGCCATTTTTGTAAATATCTGCTGTGCGGCATTGCCTTGTTGTAGTTGTTGGAGCTTATTGTTGCGCTCCTTGCCGGTTGATTGGTTATAGATTGTATGATTTGTAACACAGTGACGATTTATATTGAATTCTTTGAGCATTGCATATACTTGTTTGCAAATCAGGCACATGACTTTATCCAGCCCATGAGCTATGACAATTTAAGCATTTGTGCACTTAGCTTGGAAGCACATTTTCTCCTGGCCAACACGTTTTTCCTCAAAGAAACATGCTTTGGCTCTCTCTCCGAATCCCGCTCTGATTCCAATTCTACTTCCGTTGTCACGGTCCTTCCTTTTGGAGAGGCAGTGGCATAGAAAATATTGTCTGCTCTCTTGTGGTGAAACTAATGCACTGTACCGTTGACACCCAATTGTAATTACCTTTTTTTCCTGCAGATGTCGCCAGAAACCATGAAACAACATTTTACAAGCAATTAACAGTTGATTTAATAACCACCAATTAGGATTTATTGAGGGCCACAAAAAATCTTCTCGTGAGTCGCCATTGACCCCCGGGCCGAACTTTGAGAACCCTTGCTATAGTGTTTGGGTGACATGAGCGCCAAGTGTCACAGATCATTCACGTACTGCTTTAGAATACCTGCAGACTGCCATGTGCGCTGCCCAATGTGTCTTTGATCATCACTACTGTAATATAAGACGTGTATGGAGTCAAGTTTTCAGTTTACGTCTGTTTATTTAGCTATCTTTTACTGCACCACAACAGTACAACTCAAATCTCACAGCGACACCTGTGGACACAAAGTGTATATCAACTCCAATACACTACATCTTCCTTTTTTTTCTTTTTCTTCACTAGAAATTGTGGTCAACATTCACAAAAAAACACAAGTGACGGAGTGTCTTTATTTATGTCTATCAAACAGACACAGAAAGTTACCATAGTCCTGAATAGACTCAACTAACCAATCACATGCTAACTAGTATTACTAATCAAACTCAATAGACTAATCTCACTTTAAACAAAATCAAAAACCTGTAACCTTACAACATCACTGAAATATAAGATAACTTGGTACACAACCTCTCAACATATGCTTTTTAGTCCCGATAACGCTGCGGCATTCTTACAGGCCGACCACAGCGTGTTGTTTTCACAGGGCTGTTGACACATTCAGTGTTGTCAGTCATTATTTCTTGCCTCTGTGGTCCAGTGAACCCATCTTGAGTTGAGCAGGGTGAATCAACACTTGGAACTGTCTCTGATTCCACCTCACAGGTGTTCTCCAACAAAGTATCTTGTGATGTCCTTGGAAAGGAAGTCTCTTTGGTTTGAAGCAAGTGTCTGCGGTTCCTCTTGTCCACTTGTCCACTTGGTGTTTTGACTATGTAGGATCTTGGCAGATTGTGTTTATTTATCACAGTGGCTGGTTCCCACTTGCTGCCTTGCCTAATCCTCACATTTTCCCTATCTTGGAGTTCACACAGTGTCCTGGTTCTTTGATCAAAGGATAGTTTCTGTCTTTCCTGTCTCCTCACAAGGTCACTCCTGGCATTTTCTTGAAGAGCAGGTTGTAACAATGCCTTTGTCACAGGTAGTTTTGACTTGAGTATTCTCCCAAGGAGTAATTGTGCAGGTGAAAGGCCAACCCCATCTAGTGGCGTATTCCGGTATTCCAGCAAGGCTAAGTACGGATCACCACCACTGTCCTGTGCTTTCTTCAACAGGTTTTTTACTGTCTGGACCGCCCTCTCAGCCTGTCCATTTGATTGTGGGAAAGTGGGACTGGAGGTGGTGTGTTTGAAATCCCATGCAGTGCTAAAATCCTCCATCTCCTGACTTACCAGCTGTCTGCCATTGTCTGAGAATAACTCATCAGGCACCCCAAGTCTTGCAAAAATGGACTTGAGTGCAATGATGATATGTTTGCTTGTGGTTTCACTCAGTTTGACGATCTCTGGGAATTTTGGAAAATAATACACACACAGTAAGAACTCAGTTTCATTGAACTGAAACAAATCCACACCTACTTTTTCCCATGCTCTTTCAGGTACTGGCTGTGGCATAAGTGGCTCTTTGGGATTATTGTGTGTGTTACATACAGCACAATCAGCCACAACTTCCTCTATGTGTTTAGCCATACCTGGCCAGAACAGTACATCTTGGGCTCTCTCCTTACATTTAACTATTCCCAAGTGTGATTCATGGACTTTCCTGAGCATTTCACTTCTCATTGTGTGTGGTCCTACCAACCTGAGTTCTTGAATATGAGACCATCCTCATAAACTAGTTCTTCTCTAAAGGTCCAGTATTGCTTGATCTTGTCTGGAAGTTGTCTCTGGTTTTCTGGCCACCCACTCTGAATTGACTTTGCAACCAGTCTCAACTTAGGATCATCTGCCGTTGCATTTCTAAACTCCCGCAACTTTTCCTCTGACACTGGGAGTTGATGACTGATGCAGTTAACTTCCATTTCTTCATCTATGAGTGTTTCTTAGTGTTCTTTTAGACATGCTCTGCTTAGTGCATCCGCAACATGCATCTCCTTTCATGGTTTGTATTTAACCTCCAGACTGTACTTTTGCAGCCTCTAGCTGGAGCACTGAGGAGTGACTTTTTGAATATCACTTCCAGTGGCTTATGATCACTTTCTACATGGACATGTCTTCCATATAGGTATTGATGGAACTTCTCGCAGCCAAAAACTATAACCAGCAACTCTTTCTCAATTTGGGCATAACGTTTTTGAGAGTCAGTAAGTGCCCTGGAGCCAAATGCTACCGGCTGTCCTTTCTTGCTCACAAACCCGCTGAACTTGCATCCACAGACAACCTAACTGGTTTGTTTACATCATAGTACTTCAGTACTGGTGCTTGGCTGACTGGTGCTTTTAGTTTGTCAAAACTCTGTTGTTGCTCTGTTCCCCAAAGCCATTCCATGTTTCCTTCCAACTTCCTCAGAGGGGCACTTATGTCCGAAAGGTTAGGGATGAATTTAGAGAGGTATTGCATTAACCTTGTGAACCTCTGGAGCGCAGCTTTATCCTCTGGTGCAGGCATGTTTTGAATGGCTTGGACCTTTTCTGGGTCTGGCTTGAGTCCCTGCTCACTGAGCACATGTCCAATGTAGGTGATTTCTGTTTCAGTTTCCGATTTATTTTCCGAAGTCAACAGTCATGCTGCTCAATGTTCTCTCCCCAAACTAGGATGTCATCTATTACATTGACCACACCCTCTAACCCTTCTAGATGTCTGGCTATGCATCTCTGGAACACTTCCGGTGCTGAAAAAATCCCAAAAGGAAATCTTTCAAATCGGTATCTGCCAAATGGTGTGTTGAATGTATAAAGGTGAGAGCTTTCTTCATCCAGTTGAATTTGCCAAAATCCATGGTTTGCATCCAAAACTGAAAAATATTTGGCATTTCAGCTACGACTTCCTCAATTGTTCTCAGTGGATAATGTTCTCTTTTATTGGCAGCATTCGGGTCTTGTGGGTCAATGCAGATATGAACTTTGTTAGGTTTTGTTACAGTCACGTGCAGAAATGTGGCTCTTTTCACCGCGTCGGACTTTTCATCGATTCCGCTGGCGACAAGTAAAAGTTCAAATCTCTGGATCCAGACCCTCCAATTTTCCGCTAAATTTTCTTCTAGACTTAGTGAAGTCGGTGGTTTCATCTGCTCCATTTTCTTCCTCTTTCCTGCTAGGTTTATCCCACTTCTGACACCATGTAATATACGACGTGTACGGAGTCAAGTTTTCAGTTTACGTCTGTTTATTTAACTGTCTTTTACTGCACCACAACAGTACAACTCAAATCTCACAGCGACACCTGTGGACACAAAGTGTATAACAACTCCAATACACTACAACTACAAAACCCCCTTATAGTGTAGTGCTGTCGGAATCTACAGTTCCAAAATCCAGTGCCCTAGAAATTTCCCAGAAGTCTCTGCGAAAAACCAGTGTGGATCGATGCTCATTAGATTGGCGAACATAGACCACAATGCATTGTGTATGGACCACAATGCATTGCGTTTGAACTATTCGAAAATGGTGGACGGTTGCGCGAAGAAGACGACCTAAATATGACATGTTTAGTATGTTATGTTCCTCAATCGACATCCTACATTATTTTGAAGCTCATCAATTTTTGTAATTCCAAAGCTAACGCTAATTTGTGTCGAAGGCTAAAAAACAAACGCAGTAGGTAGTACATCAAAAAGGAGTGTGTTCTAAATAATAATAATAATGGATTGGATTTTTATGTGCTTTTCCAAACACTTAAAGTGCTTACATTGTGTCCATTATTCATTCACTCCTCATTCATACTTGGTGATGGTAAGCTACTGGTGTAGCCACAGCTGCCCTGGGGCAGACTGACAGAGGCGTGGCTGCCATTTCACGCCTACGGCCCCTCTGACCATCACCGGGATCATTTATGCACATTCACACACCAGTGGAGGCCACACTGGAGGCAAGGAGGAGGGTGAAGTGTCTTGCTTAAGGACACAACGACATTTGGCTGGTGGGAGCGGGGATCGAACTGCTGACCCTTTGATCATTGGACAACCCGCTCAACCGCCTGAGCCACTGTCGCCCTAAAGTTCTAACTGCTGTCATGAGCTAACACATTTTTTGAATGTTATTATATGTATTGGGACAGACGAAAATGAGTAAAATCTGATCTGTCAGCAGATGGAAAAAAGAGCCTGTTTTTTTTCAGGCAAGCTGGTGCCGGATGGGAGTGATCACACTTGCTCAGATTTGTATTCATTTATCATTAAACTATCAATCATTGTCATATTGGGATAAAGGTTTTTGTTGAAAGAGTTAGAAGAGAGGAGGAAAGAGCAAGAAAGGAGGAAGAGAGACAGGAGAGTCTGTTAAGCTTACTTGAGTTAAAAATATTGTTAGAAAAATGTAACGTTGTTGTTGTTTTTGCAATTTGTTTAATAAATGTATGAACTAAAATGAATTATTTACATGATCTATTATTTAAATCTGAGCCATTTTTAACAATCTCAAAAGGATTTTCATATAAACAAATGTAAATATTTTCAATTTCGTTTTGGATGTGATGTGCAATGCAGGGAGACCCACCATCACCCTCTATGTAAATCAAACATGTTTGATGTGCAAAAGTGATTGGCTCTGGACACATACTGACTCCTATTGTGAAAATCATAAACAACCTCAGCTGCAAAGCAAAACAGTGCAGGATTTTCAAGGTGCTATTGGAGGAGATGTCTGCTGAATATGGTGAATATGAATATGGTGAATCTGAACTTGCATTTTTGACTGATATTACTGGAAAACTAAACCACTTGAACTGCGAGCTGCAAGTCAATGGCAAAACTATATTTTTTATGGAACAGCCTGCCTGAGCCAGTGTTTCTTGTGAGGATCTTTTCTGCCAAGGCTTGCCGGCTTGGTCGGTGCTGCAGTTGTCTCCCTTGCTGGGGCAGCTGGAGTTTAACTTTGCATCCTCACGGCTGTGAAGTGGACCCCGTTGCTCTCCCAGTCTGGGTGGGTGCTGTGGCGATGTTCCAATGGCCAGGCTAGCTCCTGGTATGAAGAGATTCCCAAAAACGCTTTCTAACCGCAGAGCCAAGCATATGTTGGTCATGTTTAGGTCAATAATGTGATGAACAGCTTCATGTTGTCTTGTGATGTAAGTTCTTAACCTAAGTAAACCTAAACATGCCACCCTGTTACTAATCCAGTTGATATGGTTCTTCATCTGTGTCTAAGTGTTATAAAAGCATTGTTTTTATATTTAGAGCTCTAAGCAACCAAGCAGTTGTCTATACAAAAGACCTTTTTACAATAGTGCACTTTTAGCAGGTCCCTGAGTACATATGACCAATATATGGTGGATTTTCAGAGAACTTGTTTAAAACTGAAGGAGACAGAGACTTTGGAGAAGTGGCTTCATTGTTCTGGAGTTCTTTGTTTCATCCACAGAAGAGTTGAATTGGTGATTTATTTTAAAAAGCTGCTGGAAAAATGATCTTTTCAAAATTTCACTTTCTACTTTGGGTTTTACATTTTGTGTTACATTTTTTGTGCTTTTGTTGGGAAGAGTTTGTTATTTGTTTAGTGTTTAAAGGTGCTACATATATACACATATTTATTTAGAGACATTGTTATCAGTTGTTTTTGTTGGTGTTCAAGTTTAATTTCATTGGATGTATAGAAAGGAAAAGAAGTTGCAACATTGATAGAAAAGGATTTAAGAGATATTTCTTATCCTATGTTACATCTGTAGGAGTATACTGAGGTTGGGTTTTGTTTTGGAGCATTTTCATATGTTTTGTTTGTAAAAAAAAAAAAAGATAAAATATTGAGTTAATTGCATTTTGGATGAATAAAAAAAGCAATAATTAGAAATAAAGATATATAAAAGACATACAAAACAAATGAAAAAGCAGTCTTTCATTGTTGAAATGGCTTTTCTAACTCCTCATCCTTGTTTGTCAGTCCTGGCTAATTAACACATGAGCAGAACCCAGCAGGGGGAGGACAAGTGTAAACCGACTCTGGCCAACGTGACGAGATTAAAGTCGTCATGTCGACTTTAATCTCGTCATGACGAGAAAAAACAAGGCAAAAAGTTTCGAGAAAAAACTCGTCGTGTCGAGATAAAAGTCGAAATAAAGTTTCGAGATTAAAGTCGCAATGTTGCGCGAGTACGACGGAGTTTTAGGGCCACGGTGAGGAAAAAAAATTCTGGCCAACATGACGAGATTAAAGTCGTCATGTCGACTTTAATCTCGTCATGACGAGAAAAAACTCGACACAAAGTTTCGAGAAAAAACTTGTCGTGTCGAGATAAAAGTCGAAATAAAGTTTCGAGATTAAAGTCGCAATATTGCGCGAGAGCAGTGAAGCTGAGTCTTTCAGGAGCATTCAGTGTTATGGCTAATGTTAGAGAGCTAGTGGCTTTGTAGTTAAGAGTTTACAACAGAGTTTAATGGCCACCAAAAAAAAGTAAATTTATTAGGAGATAAAAACTCGTAAATTTACGGGAAAAAGTTCATAGATTAACAAGGAGAAAACACCGAAGTTGTCTGTTTATCGGAGCCTAGCTTGAAGATGAAATATGTGGAGCCTTTTGTGAAGCTTTATTTCCGGATTATAGGTTTAAAACAAAGAGATTTTGAGCCTTTTGGCGACTCAAAATGAGATTATTTTCCGTGTAGCAGTCTTTCAGGGGTTCGGTGTCAGTAAAGCGGAGTTTCATCTGTAAAATAAGGAGCTCAGAGACACGTTTGGGTGTAGAGGATCGCTGCAGCCTTTATTCTCCTTTTCATTAGTTCGGTAAAGTTAGAAAGATATTCACAGATTCGGACTTCCGGCCTCAATAACTCTTCCGATAAACGTTCAAATGTGCCAGCAAGTATCTAATTCCTTTTGTATTAACCCAGAGAGTGAACTACAATTTCACTTCAAAAGAAAAAAGATCGTTTTTTCACCTTTTGATCAAAATTGTTCTCTTCGAGGTGTAAATGCAGACACGCAGCGAGCCGGCAGCCAAGGGACCGTCAACAAAGTGCAACCTCTGTGAAACACCATGCTATAAAAATCAATACTCTTTTGAAAAGTGAATACATCTCTACATTTATATGAACTGGTAATGAATATCTGTCAGCATATTCATGCTAAAATAAATATTTTGTGTGTCTTTCTTTATTATATTTTATTGCACATATTTTTCACATTTATTAGAGACAAGAATCATAATTAAAGTGATCAATAGCTTTTAAAAATACTGAAGTTTCAGTCACCAAACTTTCTGTACTAAGTATTCATGACCTTATTGTCCGACTAAAACAAAGACTTGGCCAGAAATGAACTTTGTTTATGTTTTTCTATTAGTCATATAGAAATATGGATCATATTCGGTCAAAAATCCTCAATAGCTCTAAAGATACTGAAGCTTCAGTCACCAATATACAATCAGTATATTGATAAATGCCTACTGATATTTTGTAGAACATGAACTTATAGTAGATACTACTAGTATAATAACTAATAGATACTAGTAGATACCATTAGTAGATACTACTACTGATATATATATATATATATATATATATATATATATATATATATATATATATATATATATATATATATATATATATATATATATTGTTTATATTTAATGCTTTGGTGTGTCTGCTTGGGGTGTTCGGCTCTTGACTGAGAGATATCTATAATAAACAAAAAATGAAATCTGTTGTTCTGAAATAATAATAAAAATATCATTCTAATTATTAATTATATCTGTAGACATTTCTATTCAGACTTATAATCATGAAATGTTTTTATTATTAGGGTAACATAATTCTAACTTCACCAGTTGGTCCAGGAACAGGTGGAGCCCCTTATGCTGAGTTCTGCCTTGTTTCTCTGACCAATGATGCTGACTGTCCCTCCTCTGATGCCGTCTCATCTTTGTCTTCCTTATTCTCTTCTGTCATTCATGCTGCTCTGTCTCATCTTCCTCCTCCTCCTCACTACTCCTCTGTTGCTCCCCTACCATCTCTTTCACTCCTTCTGCTGCACTTTTATTCTTAAAATAAGAATATATGTTGAATTTCTCTTCATTCTCTGAAAATGGACAGACACAAGCATCAACTAATGACTATAGGTAACTCTGTGCAAACAAAAACACATCAAAATGTTGCGGTAACACAACAACCAGTGCTTAAATAGTGCCATGAAAATGAGTGGCTTGTGACAGGGACGTCCTTTTTTTTACTTATTAATAAGAAGTAATGACACATCCACCGCCGCTGATGATGTGGCGTATTTGCACCAAGTATTTGCACACCGGGTTTACATGTTTTGCAGACTGCATGTTTTTTACACCTTTGCAGCTGTGTTTATTTAATATTTAATATATATTTCTTTATTTAATAAGAATCTAATTTTTGATAATAATTTTTCATAATAATTTTCAGTGATATTTTTAATTATTTAATATAAATGTCATTTGTGATGTCCTTTATTGATGTTATATTATACCGATTATTTCTGAATGTCGTGTTGCTGCCACAGATAAATGAAATTTCCCCATTGTGGGATTAATAAAGTCATCTATCTATCTATCTATCTATCTATCTATCTATCTATCTATCTATCTATCTATCTATCTATCTATCTATCTATCTATCTATCTATCTATCTATCTATCTATCTATACAGATCTAAAGTACAGTAAACAGATTGTTAAAGACCCACGGAAAATATTTAACAGGAAAAGAAACGTAGCATTTTGGGATGTGTGATTGTGTGTGCGTGCGTGCGTGTGTTTGCGTGCTGAAACCGTTGCTCGCGCGATGCAGGAAGAGAGGGGGGATAGCGCGTGTGAGTGTGTGGAGCGCATACACGCGCGGTCAGTCGCCGTTTTGGACTTAAGGAAAAAGTAATAAAGAAAGTTCATCTTTAGTGACTGAGACTGGTTCTTTTATCTGACCGGCCCGGAGGATCTGAGGGTTCGAACGCGGAAGTGAACCACGCGTCTTATTCATTCTGCGTCCAGCGGCTCCTCTGTAGATGTCTGCGCACTCAAAGGCAGCAGGGAGGGGAGGGGGTGAGGGCCGGTTTAGGTGATCAGAGCGACTTGCCCGCTTGCTGGCTGTGCATTTGGGATGAAACGCACAACTGATGCTACCACAGTTTATAGTGGCTACTGGGGTGTCCGTGGGGTGGCCACTGGGGTGGCCAGGTGTCGGAGAGGGGTGGCAGTGGCCACCCCTGGCCACCCCCTGGTGGCGCCACTGGAGACATCACGTGATTCGTTATCACGAGAGGAGTCCTCTGTCAGGTTTCCATCTCCGCGCATATTTACTAAAGGAAGACGGTAAGACTCGATTTATTAAGTAATGATATGTTTAAATATCATTTTTTAAATTCTCATTTTTCTTTTTATCTTATCTTTTATGTTTTCCCCCCTAAAAGTGGAGACATAAACCCGTATGTGAATCAGTTGCTTTGAAAGAATTAGAATTTTAGTGATTATTAATACATTTCTGTGTTCTGATGTGATGTAGTGCAGTAGAGACAGCACTGTAGGTGTGGCTTTTTAAAGGATGAGGGAATCGATACTTATCTTTCAACAGAGAAGAGAAATCTCCACCTATCATACTTAACATTTTATTATTATTATTATTTCTATTATTATTAATATTATTATTATTATTTTATAAGAAATAAGAAACTCAGAAGATAGAAAATAAAAAAAATATATACCAGTTGTCGAACTTCATCAAAACCATGATGTAGTTTTTAATTTCAGTATGGGTGGATTTCTGCGAACCACGGCGAATATAGATTTATTTGTTGATAAACTTGTTCTAGAAAAAACTTGCAATGTGATTGAAGTGTTACAGGAAAACTAATAAGAACTATTTTTGGTCAATGGTTTCAGTTTTCCACTAATCAAGATGTTTATTTTTTTTATTATTTTGGTCAAATAACAAAGACAAAGTGCTGTGATTTATTTAATAACAAGGCTAATACTTCTTTCTTGTATCCGTTTCCCCCCCAAAATTAAGCATCCGGTCGTCATTAAGAATCTAAGGATTAGCAGCATCCTCAGTCCAGATGAACTCCAAGCTCACCAAGACGCAGCAGAAAGCGATCTGCTCTCAGCTGGGAAAAGTCAAACTGAATTTGCTCTACAAAGCCAGCATCCATGGTTTCACTGGAGCAGATTTCCACCAACACTGTGACAACAAGTCACCCACTGTGTCTGTGGGCTACAACACCTCTGGACATGTGTTTGGAGGCTACACCAGTCAACCGTTCAGTCAGTCTGGACAGTTTGTAAATGATGGCCAAGCCTTTCTGTTCTCCTTCAGTGGAGAAAAGCTCAACAAATATCCAGTCAACGATGCTCAATATGCGTTGAGAATGCACAGCACCTGTGGTCCTTATTTTGGAGAAGCATTAATTCTTGTCCATGGAAACCAACCAAAGGTGTACAGCAATCCTGGAAAGTATTATAACTTCAATACTGCAGAGCTGCACGGCAACGACCTCACCATGACCGAGTGTGAAGTTTACCAAGTGGAAGGTAAGTCCAACACACCTGGTTTTTGATCAAAAGCTAAAAAAAAGTGATTTTCTGCAGCAAATGTAGACCTCCCTGCTGACAGACATATTTTAACCATCTTGTTTTTATGACAACCAGAGGAGGAGCTTGATATTCAAACTGGGTTAACTTCTTCAGGGTAGATTCCAATAGTAATAAAAACAACAGAACCAGTGTTAGGGAGTATTTCATTACCATAGTAATGTATTAGTATAGCACATTAGTCTTTGATGTAACGTAGCGCAAAGCAATCCTAATACAGTTTTAGTAACACTTTACTCAATACGTAAGTCACTTGTGCATTTAAATGAAAATAGAAAGACTTTACATTGAAGTGCTCTGTTCTTCCCCAGAACCAACATCTGTCTGTGCTGTTGTTGTGGGTTAAGTGTACTCATCTTATTCTGCTTTCATTATGCAGAGTTTGAATAACGTAGTTCAGGCTTGAGTCAGGGCAGACGAACAGAGTCAGGAAACAGAATGTCAGATCAGAATAATAAAGTTTAGTAATGTAGGCATTAAGGAACAAACCTGGAACTGAGCGAGGCTCGATGCACTGCTTAAGGCTCAAGTGGATGATTGTCAATGGGAATCAGGCGAGTGGCAACCAGGGACTATGCACTGAGGCTGCTGGGAGATGTAGTGAGTCAATAGTCCAGGCACAGCTCTCACCAGTGACCTTAAATTGATTGAAATGCTGTTATGTGATCTAATGTTGTGTTTTTGAAATGTTATAATATTTTAAATTTTCATTAATCAGAATTTTTTCTGTTCTTTAATAGAGACTGTTGAATTGGAGAAACCCTGGAGAGTTGTAATCTGGGAGTCTAAGTAAGAAAATATCAATTCAAACAGCTGTAGCTGAGTTACTACACATTTGGTAATAACAACAACAAAAACCTACCTTTTTAAAAAAGTTTCTTGCATGTGTGTACAGGAGAAAGTCTGAGCTGATGGAGAGCATTCGAACCTACAGACCTTTGAACAGCTCAGTGACCCAGGCTCGGGTTTTACTCATTGGACCAGTTGGAGCTGGAAAGTCCAGCTTTTTCAATTCCATCAACTCCATTTTTAGAGGTCATGTCACCAGTCAGGCCATATCTGGAAGCTGCTCCACCAGTCTGACGACACAGGTGAGAGACTAAAGGTATAAAAAGAAGTTACTTTTGTTCCATCCATTTATGTTTTATTTTTACCTTGCTTATTGCGTGCTCAACAGTTTCGAACATACACCGTGAAGGCTGGAAGAGAAGGCAAACCTCTGCCACTCATCCTGTGTGACACCATGGGACTGGAGGAAAACGTGGGAGCAGGAATTGATATAGACGACATCAGCAATATTCTTAACGGTCATCTGCCTGACCGTTACCAGGTACACATGATCTAATTCTGTTGGGAAAGCCACCTGAAGTGTTTGTTTAGCAATAACCAAGTTACTCTGTAATTCTCTTGACAAATGCAGTTCAACCCCTCTGTTCCTCTGCAATCAGAGGCTCACGGTTTCTGCAAGAGTCCAGGTCTAAAAGACAAGATCCACTGTGTGACTTATGTCCTGGACGCCAGCAAGATCTCCATCATGTCCACAAAGATGGAGGAAAAGCTGAAAACTATCCGTAGGAAGGTCAACTTGATGGGTAAGAAGGGTTTGGCTCTGTTTCTCATGTAGAACAATTTTCTTTTGGTGACATTTCTGCTGGTTTTCAGGGATCCCTCAGCTGGTGTTGCTCACTAAAGTAGATGAAGCCTGCTCTTTGGTGAAAGAAGACATCAGAAATGTCTACAGAAGCAGCTACATTAGAGATGTGGTAAGGATTTTTCACAATTATCAATACTAAAATGTACTCACAGTTCTAAGAGTCACTGATAGTCCTGTCATCATGTGATCCAGGTGCAGGAGGCCGGCACTCGGGTCGGTGTACCTTTGTCCTGCATCATTCCAGTGAAGAACTACAGTCAGGAGCTGGAATTAGACACGAACATCGACATCCTGCTGCTCAGTGCAGCCGTTCAGATGCTTCGCTTTGTGGATAACTTCTTTGATGACCTCAGTGATCAGCTGAGCAGTGTCACAAACGTGAAATAAACATCACAAACCCAAAAAGTGCAAGACAGCTCATCAGTATTTATGCTTTCAGAATGAAAACTGCTTGCTGGACCGCAAAAACTACAATTCTCAATACTGAGATTACAAACTACTATGTTGCTTCAAATTTGTCAAAATGACTAAAGCTTAGAAAATTACAATAGTAGAAAACCTGGTGGTTGTGTAGTTGCTATAATGTACACAAAGCTGATTGTCATTCTGAGCTCTTACTCTTTGAAAGTGTAAAAAGTTTGAAAAAAATGAATCAGAATCTTCTGCTTGTTATTAAAAACCAATACATATATAAATAAATAAAGCGGTATGTGGCAGGAAATGAGTTCACCTTCTGTTCCTGAATTTAAAGCAGTATTAGACGTTGCGCTTAACCGTTTCCAGCTTCATTTTCACCGCTCAGAATCTCACGTACAGGGTCAAAGATCCCGTGCAAGTACTGGAGGAGAGTCATATTTGCCACCACTCTGCTTTACTGTAATGAAGGCAAAGTTCAAACACAAGCGCTTCAGCTCAATTCCAACCAGAACCTGGAAAACAACAAACGGGTCCTGACGAAGAGAAAGCCTTAGGTAACATTGTGGGATGAGGAGCTGATGCAGGAGAAGTGGACTTCAGAGCTACCAAAGATTGGTACTTGAACATTTACATATACACACTGACATACGTGGTGTAGGATGGGGAAGTTAAAAATAAAATAGTCATACATTTAAATCTTTATTCTACCAATGCTTCAGCTTACTTTGCTGCATCTAAGAAACAGGATAAAAAAGATTTGTCGAAATTATGTCTTGTATGGAATGAAGATCAAGCATGTTAATCCTTGTGCTATCCTAGGCACTTTACCGTTGGGAGTCTTGACCCACTAGACAGTGCACTGAACCTTTTTTCTTCAATGATTGTGATCTTCACTGGTTTCCATGGATTACATGAAATTTTCTCCATCTTTATCCACCTTTGTCATGGTAGGAATAAAACGTTAATGGTCATCTTGACTCGATAGGATAGCGCAAGGATTAAATAAGTATTTTTCCTTTATAAATTTACTTAACACCTAAAATATGTAAAAGTAATAAACCTCTTCTTCATCATTTTATATGTAAAGGCTGGCATTTCAACTGTCAAAACCCCAAAATAACAGGAACAACTATCGTTTTTTATTGCAACTCAGGCAGTTACAGTACAGGGAAACGGTGATGGAGTCAGACCAGCTGAGGAGCAGTAACACATCTACTCTACAACCCCTGCACTACACAACACACACCTGTTCTGATGGTTTCAAGAAGCTGGGATTTAGAAATTGGCAGTCAATCTCTCAGGCACACGCACAAGTAAAAAAAAAAAAAAAAAAAAAGAAAAGACACAGGAACCAACGTCTTAAAATAGTGTTTAAAATGTCAACATTGTTAGTGCACATAACAGGAAGGGAACTCTCTCCAACTTGGTCACAGTTTCCAGTGAACTGTTACAACCTTCATGACCTGACCAACAACAATGCAGAGCAACAGTGAGGAAAAGGAGAGGCCTTGAAAACGCAGAACACACAGAAATCAGTGGCGTGGTTTTCCCGTTCCATCAGATCACACGACCTGTCAACTGTGATGTTGGTACGGACAGAAGAACAGCCTCAACAGTCGGATTTTATCTTTTGGACCAACGGATTCAGTCATGAAAAGAAAAGGCAGCAACGTGAAGACACGTCATCCACTGGAGTCACATTCACACACACACACACACACACACACACACACACACACACACACACACACACACACCCACATACACACTAAGTACACGTGTGAGTCCAGAATCTGAATATGGTGTCAGCCAGAGTGGATTAAAAAGTCGAGGCAGCTGGCATGTTTTGGCAAATTATTAAGTAATGAATCCCAACCTAATGAACACAGGTGAAATTGTTCTGCTGATCTATTATTTTAGTAATCTGGCATTTCTTTCTTTTTCTAAAGGTAAACTTGCATTAATTATGCAAATCTGAGCTTTCTGAAGAACCCAAAGCTGAAGGTTAGTTGGCACAGTCATGTACTTGTTTGGCAATTATTGAAAAGCAAAGAAATGTCAAATATTTGTCAATGTTTTGACATGGAAGACAGAAAAACTGATAAATAAACTAGCATGACAACAAGCTCCCGCCTTAATAAAAATAATAAAACAAAAAGAACTTTTAAACCCAAAAGTTTTGAATAAAAATTTGTCATAAAAATCTTCAAATTCGTCAAACAGAAAAAAGAGCAAGTCTAAATCTAATCTGAAATGGGTAAAAAAAAGTTAAATTCAGGTTGGATTAGTGCACAGGGACTATGACATCAAATGAACTAAAGTGTGGACGCTGAACCAAGGCTATGTGCAGGCAGTCACTTAAATTCTTCAGGATTCGGACTCGACCATCCTGATCACACTCCATGCTTACGTTGTTCCATTTACAGATGACAAATAACATTCAGACAGTAGAAAATACGTTTAAGGGCTTTTCCTTCTGTGTTCTTTTTCTCCTCTCTTAAAGGACTGTACAAAATTATTCAAAAAAAATCAATAATTAGTTATACATATTTATATGACAACATTGTTATATTACTATCAAGAATTACAACTTTTGAGTAGCTCTAATGGCAAATATGCATGCAGTATTCCTTTTTTGAGTGCTGGGGCATTTCTGTGATGAAGATAGTTTTGGTTATAATGGTTATTTTTTTCCGTAAACAATTCTGTGATGAGCTGCATCATCATTTTAAGATGAAATGCTGCTTATTTACCTGGTAAAAGTTTGAGTACAAAGCTGCTGCAGTAACAATGAGTGCCCAGTAGGTGGTGATATTAAAGACAGATAGGTGCAGTGATGTTTAAATCCTTGTCAGACTCTGATGATACTCAGGCCGGACCCTTCCTATAAGGCGGCTGTTCCAGTGTCCCCACCTGTTCCCCTCCGCTGGGAGGGGCTTGCAGAAGTCCCTGCCCCCCCCAGATGAAAAAGGAATACTGCATTTTTCTCTGGCTACTTTCTTCAGCTTGTGCTGTTGTTGTCTTTTTGTGCATCCTGCAGGGGAGCACGAGGGAGGAGGGAGGCGCAGCTAGGCAGGTCCTTCCTTTGGGGAGGATGGGGTCTGTGATGCAGAGCTGGAGGAGGAAGAGGTGGAACTCTTCAGGGACCCCAGAGTCTTGCTGAACCACGAGTTCTTGGCAGCTTGGACTTCAGTCATCAGGACTCCCCGCTGATGCTCCAGCTCCTGCAGAAAGCAGCCAGCTTATAGTAACAGTCATAATAAAACTGACGATAAGCCTCTGGAATCTAAAATAATAAAATCACTTAATTTTATTAAGTATTGGCGTTTAGTGCATTCATAGATGTTTATTTTTTTATAAAATACCGGTAATATTTTCTGACTTGTCTTTAGAAATGAAGCACATGTGTGGATGCCATGAACTCACTAAAAAGTGAGTGTGGCAGCGGCGCCAGTAACCCTTCTGGTTTTTAGTGAGAGTCTTTTCGTGGTTCTGCTGACCTGAATGCGGCACTTGGCCTCCACCAGCTGCAGCTTGGTCTGTGCCAGTTCCAGCTCCAGGTGCCTCAGCTGCTCCTGCAGCCCGTCCTTCTCCTCGTCGTGCGGCTCGTTGGATGTCCTGTCTCTGCCAGGCGAGGAAACCTGGAGTGAGCCGACGGTGCTGAACAGATCCTTGCAGTGTTCGCAGCCCATGACTTTATTCTGCACAGAGATACAAACACACAGGCGTTCAGCCCAGGCAAGTGGGTCAGCTGAAAGAACAAAAGAGGGTTTTCTGGTAAATGGGGATTCTGCCGACAAACTCCCTTTGAAAACAGTTTTCTCTGAGATTATTTACAGGATTACATGTAATCCATTTGAACACAGGACATGAACAGCCCTACTTAAGCTTGTGCAGCAACATTTGTTGCGAAAATCAAAAGGTGTTTTAGACACGTTAGAATAAACACTTCATTTATTACATGACTTTTTCTGATCAATACTCTTCAAAGTCTTCTGAATATTTCTCCTCCAAAACAATCTCTAGAGCATCACTGTTGTGTTATTGAAATGAGAGGAAAATCAGAAAGATCCTCTTTCCCGCCCACAAAGAGGAAATCTGACAACATGCACATCACTGAAGAGAATTATTTATGCAATTAGGATCTGAATGGGTGTGACGATGAACTGTCAGATTACCAAACCAGACTTCTAAGTCCTCAGAGCCTCAAAAAGATCTCTCTGATGCAACATGTCAGCATGTAAATGTTATCTAATTACCGCCGCATTAGGAGCGTATAACCTTACCCTGACTATGTCTAGCTCTTCTTTTGTCGTCGCCTGTTGTTTTTCAAGCCTGGTGCTCAGCTGGGAGCAGATCTGCAACACAGAGGAGGTTATGGTTCCCAAACAGTGACATCAAGACTCTGAATCCTCCTCAAAACATCAAATATGCAGGAAAAACAACTGTTTTCTTTATTTAACCATGTCTAACTTAAGAGGGACATAATAATCCTTCTACAATAATTTACATTTATAAAAATATGTAGACAGCAGCAAAAAATTAACCAGCAAATCCACACACTTTGCAAGAGAAATGAATACAATTTTACAGAATTTGAGGGAAAAAGTGATTTTTTTAACAAATTGCAGACAACACCAATTACTTTATTGTTCTGCTTAAAGAGACACACGTAATAAATTGGTTGACTACTTAGTTGACGGATACAGAATTTTTTTAAAACACAAAAAGATATAGTCAATGTGTGTAAAACACAAGTGTCTTTCTGATGAACTCATGTAAACACTATGAAAGCAGCAGAATAGGGATGAAAGTTGATGCTTGAGCATTTAGCAACCACAACAGCTTAGAGGATGAATAAGCATTCAGGCTGACTTTAGATATCTTATTCAGATCCTTGAATTCACTGTGTTCACACAGACACAAAAGAGAAATAAATGCGCCGTCTAACAACTGGTGTCAGAAACCTGGAAAGTGTGTCACTACCTGTTTGTACTCTGCTATGATCGCGGTCGTCTTCTTGATTTCTTGCTCCGCTTTCTCCAGTTCCCTTCTGAACACCTCTTTAAGCTGCAGGAGACAGAGGAGGCAGAGAAATGCTAAAACAGGACAGTCGAGGTGCAGAACACATCCGCCTCTCTAAATAAATCTGATATCAAAAATATTCACTATCCATGCCTTTATGCCGTGAGCTGATTTTTAATAAAAAGAAAAAAAGCTGCTCAGATATTAACACAATTTTAGGGGTTTTACTATTTTTCCTTTAAAGTATAACCCTAATCTCACAGGTTTAATTAGAATATGTTTGTTTAATAAATTGTTATAGAAAAAGGAAATACACTGATGTCCTGGACAGTTCGTCAGTGGAAATTTTACCAGAAACTATAGATTTTAAATTAAGCTAAAGATTTAGCATTTTACAGTTAAATATTTAAAAAATGTTTATTCTGTTACATTTTTTCATTAAAAAATGTTTTCGGCTGTGAATCTATT
Organism: Oryzias latipes; assembly: GCF_053564925.1. NCBI lineage: Eukaryota > Metazoa > Chordata > Actinopteri > Beloniformes > Adrianichthyidae > Oryzias > Oryzias latipes. The sequence goes on from NC_136240.1 coordinate 16,613,706, forward strand.
TTTAAATACAGAAAAGCACAAATATAACATCTGATTTAAAACAAAACCATAAAGTTATTTATTTATTTGATCAGTAGTTAAGAGAATTATATATGTTTTGTCAGTCCTTCATGTACAAATGTATGGAGTGATGTTTGGACAGTTGTGTGAAAGCAGTGATGTGTGTTTTAGTTTGTTGCAGCTGGTAGGCCACGGCATAACCATCTGAGAGCAAAGAGATGAAAACCTGAGCCGTCTCCTCCTCCTGCCGTCTCTTCTCCTCCTCCGTCTCCACCAGGCGCTGTTTGGTGGCCAGCAGCTCCTTATTCAAAGCATCGGCCTTGTCTTCCACCTGAGGTTGACAATAGATCTTCAGTTCAAAAACCAACACAGCTATGGGACAGAAATACTTTCTAAGTCTTCCACTGAAGAAAAGACCTTGTTAAAACCTAACATGTACATTAATGTTTGCTGAAATGAAATAATATTAACATAGAAAAACTCAAACTGTATATTTACTTTCAAAACTATCGCGTTCACGCATCGCTACAAACGGTTTTAAGACGGTTTTTGGGCTCTAAATTCTAAACTTGAGTCCATTGAACGTGTGTTGAACTTTGATCCGTCAGAGACTTGGTTTTGATGGTGACGTCCCTTTGCATTCAAGGAAGTGTCAATCGTTTTTAAAATTGATCATTATTCAGAAATGAATAATCGCAAGAATTATGACATCAAGTCTTTCATATATCGGAATAGAGCTGTGAAAAAAAGCATGGAGCAAGATTTGCTAAATTTACACCGCTACGACATTTTTGCACTAAGCCTCTTCCGACTGTCAGTACATGCACTAGTATCGAGGTAACGACAGTCCAGTGTGTGCCACGTTCTTGAATGAGCGTCACATAGACAATAAAAACTGCAACAGTCAGCACCAAATGTAAATGACTGTTTCTTCAGCTATGTCTTCCTCTGCTTTTGCCTTGCACTTGCCTTTTTGCACAAAATCTCTGTACACACTGTATGTATTGTTTTTTATTTAAACTGTATTTGCCTTATTCAGCAGTTTTGACTTGGCTATGTCCTTCTACTGCTTGTAATGTTGAGACACAGTTTTGTTATGGCCATAGCAGCATCATTACTTTTGGCAGTGCTGTGCCCAAAAGACAAATAAATAACAATTCATGTTAATTTAGAAAAGAAAAAAGTAACATTTTCCTACTTTGTTCTACATTATTTTGTAAAAATAAAAAAGTGTCATAGCAAACAGTTGAATTGTCAACAACATTAAAATAGAGGTTTGGCATAAAGATCATAGGGGCGTGGCATTACCTGATCGAGGTCATTCCGGAGGGCGATCTTACTGGTGACCAGCTCGTGGGCCAAATCGTCATTCTCTTGCTCCAACCGCATGCTGGCCTCCTGAAGCCGGCGGTTCTCCCTCTGCACACACAGCGGCTTGTGTCTTTAGATATGTTCATACAACAACTGCACAACAACACATGTCATCGCACACCACGAAACACCATCAATCCTATCAGACTTCAGCTCTCACGCAGCTGAAGATCCGAAAGCGGACTTCCTCAACACATGAAGCGGATGTTAAAGTCCCCGTTGAAATCTACTAGTGGAGTCATATGACTGCTAATTTACCGGTAAGTAGACTCACATGATGACCATGCATTCATGGCTATTGTGGTCGTCTGTGGTCATCTGACCTTGACGTACACCACCACCTACTTCATAGTACATGCAAACCCGTTTAAGTATCCAAACAAGTATCCAGAGTAGTCCAAACAAGTATTTCCTCTTGCAACCATTATTTAATGAAATGATAACTTTTATTTAAAGCTAGAAAAAAAACAATAAATGAAATCAAATCAAGTACAACCACTTTGGTGGTGATCAGGCTTCCTTTGCTTCGGTATTTCAGTTCAAATACATCTTATGTCTTGAGTTGGGTGATTTTGTTGTCTTTTTGTTCGTTCTGTTTCACTTCCTTCAGCACTTCCATTGCAACCAGTCTGTGTTTCTGCTGGATCTTAATGGCTCTCACTTCCTCCGCCAGGAAATTTAGTGATCTCTTGATGTCTTCAACTTCATCATTCGCTGGGCTTTTCTTCACGACCAAGTTTGGAAATAGATTTTCGAAATAATTGTCGCAATAGTTTAAGTTGTAACCGTCTTTTGGCACCATGGCAACTTATTTCTTGACATTAAATCAGAGACTTCTTATCATTTGTTTAATTCTATCCAGCTTATTTATTTGACAATCTTAGTCCACTAATGGCGTCAAAATAAGTAAGCGCAGCTTACCGAGCATCTGCCTGCAGAAACAACAAGACCCTCATACGAAGTGATCCACAGCAGCGCCTGAACTTCAACACATGATTCAGCGTCACGGTTTCACTTTTCTGCTGACACTTTCCTGTCTCTCTTCCCTCACAGCTTCGTTCAAGTTTTTTAAAGCGTCACTTTATCCTCCTAATCATGCGTGAAAAATGGGAGGATTTGTCGAACAACAGAACCAAGAGAATGAAGCTGAAACCGAAGAGACTTGATTCTAACAAGAAGCCGAAAACTCTAGCGGACACTCCTCAGTGTTGGTAGGGCAGCTGCGTCAAGTCAAACATTATCTACTAAATTATCAACAGTAAACGTCTTACTTCCTTCCTTCTTCCTTCAAGTTAAGCTGCACTATTACAAATGTTTATCCATGGCTCAGCTCCACTAGACAGGCATAAACTTAATTCAGTAAATATCCAGCAATGTGCCAACAACCTCCAGCATGACAAAAGTAAAGGTCATCGTTACACAACATGTTTTCTGAAGACTCACTAAAGACAATCCCCCTTTGGAGATTTGTGGTCTTTATGTGAGAGTCCAACTTTTGAATTACTTTAATATAGGTGAATGCAACAACTGAATCCCTTTAGTGACGCAGAAGTTCAGTCTGATTAGAGAGCATAGGAGCTTTATTGTGTGGAAGGAAAAAAAAAAAAGAAAAGAAGCAGAGGAGTTCTAACATTTCATACCCTGCAGACTAGAGATCAGCTGATCATACACTGCAGTTTGAGTGTGTGAAAGTAATTCAGAGGAAATTCACCTGCACGATTCGTTTTTAAAAATTTGGGGGTTTTGGGTTTAAAAAGCACTGGTGAAAACTTGGAAGAAAAATTTCTATGAAATGTGATGAATTAACTGCAAAGGGTCACATTTAAATGAGTGGAAAATACATTTTATTTTAAAAAAGAAACAAAACTGAGAATCTTGGGGAGTTGTAAGAAGTTATATCTTAAACAACAAAACAAAAAACAGTCAATTAAAATGAGTAATTGAATAAATGGGGTGTACATTCTGGTGTCTCGATCCTAAAATAACTCCATGGCTTTTAAACCCAAACAAGATACAAAGAAACTACAGCTGAACCTGCCAAACACACCCAGCCAGAAATAGGTTTTTATAAAAGATATCAAAAGTCTACGCAGCGATATTAGTCACATTTCAAGATAAAATATTCAGATGATGTTTGACAAAAGCATTAGGTTTCTACTTTTTGATACAGAAGCAATATAAACGACAGAAATAGAGTCAGCTTTTTCAGCTGTGCTAAAAAAAGACAGAAACTGTCTTAGCCTGTGAGACTATCATATCACATAAAACCTAATTTCATCTCAGAATTCTATAAGTAATTCTTTAATGAAACCAGGGAAATGAATGTGAGAGTGTCTGCTGTACCTGGTATCGATCGATGGGGTCTTCCTGTTGCAGCTGGCTCTCTCTCAGTGACAGATATTCCTTCTCAAACTTCTTCAGTTTTTTGGTTGGAACCTGGAACAGTTACAGACGACATGGATTTGTGTTCACTCAGGTGTTCTTAGTAACGTTTACAGTGCAGTCTTCTCCGTCACTGAAATGAAGTTAATTCAACCAGAGAGATATTTGCTGATTTCTCCTAGGTGGGTTAAAAAAAAAAAGGAATAAACGGAGAAATGTTGAACCAAAGCCTTGGAAAAAAAATGTGGAAAAAGAAAAACCCGTCAGACAACAACGTTTTTCATGAAATCTTCTAAAAAGAGAAAAGACAAGTGCAGGCAGTGAGGATCACAAACATTTTGAAGCCTTAAATGACCTATCAGGGCTACTTTAGACAACATGACATCTTGTAGTAATAAACCTGTCCAATGGGGAAAAAAACAGTTGCAAACAAGAGGAACCAAGTCCTTCAACTTTGTGAGGCTGTAGAACATTTCCTTAATTCTCTTTAAGACAAGAAACATCCCTGTAATTTGCATTTGAGCCAAAGTGTCATGAACCAGGAAGCATTTCCACAATCAACAACTGTGCGTTCTAATTTTAAGTGGGTGGTAACGTAATCTCCTTTGTGTGGAAACAACGTTGCTATGGTGTCCACCAGCAGGGTTGGGAATCCCAGGTGAACCTCAGTCACTGAGATCAGCATGTGAAGGTTTTTTCATGGTTTTTTCTTAAGTTTCTCTAAAAGCTGAAAAATTTAGTCATTTTTTTTCTTTCCAACACAACAGAAGCAATAAAAAACACACGTTTACACATGGCTTTACATTTCATGACTTAACAGTTCTCGTAAAATGCCAAATAATTGAGAACATACTAATAAATGTAAAGAGTTGTTTTTTTTTAAACATATTTACATTTTTTTAGAAAGCTTTTTAAAGATGTTGGTCTAACAAGGTTAGAATGACTGAAAAAAATATAGCTAAAAACCGGAATGCAAATAATTTAGAAATAAACTATCTAAGAAAGAGAATATAACATTTAAAAAATCTGATTAAAAATTAGGACTTATTCAAAAGATCGACCAGGATTGACCTTTGAGGTAACCCTAAACTTAATTAACCCAGAGCTATTGAAGGAATGAGCCTAAAGTCATTTTTGCAACCCAAATGAGCTGAATTCAGATCTTTCCTGTTATCAGTGTGGGAAGAAGCAGCTGTTTGGTCTCCACTCTGGTTAATACTGAAGCTGTTAAACAACACTGAAGATAAAGTGTTCTGCTAAACGGAATAGTGCTGCTGCAGGAAGGAAGTTTTCTTTTTTGACATACCACTATATCTCTATGTAAAATAACCTTCCTCCACTTGGGTTTGTAAAAATGATGAGCAAACATTTGCATAAATGCCTACATCATACTTTTTTCATATCTCTCATGTACATCTTTTTAAGATAAATATATATATTATAAAATTGTTAGCATGTAACATCCAAAAATTGGGCTGTTAAGGGTTATGAAAATAAAATATATATCTTTTTTTGCCAGAACCAAATTATGATAAATAAATGGACTGATGGCTTTGAGTTGAATAATGACGGGAGGAGCGGCTGCTGCTCTACGACCTGCTGCTCCCTCATGTCCCTACAGCACACAAACATTGCAGAATGGAATGGAAACCAAAACAAAGCCAGTTTACCTGTAAGATGAGAAAGAGGCCATTTTTTAAACATCATATCCCGCTCTTCAAAACCCACTGATGATTTTCACTTTTAAGCTACTTCTCCATTTTTTTGGTTTTTGAGCAATGAAACTAGTTACACTGCTGTGTTTGTTTTGGACCTCTGTGTTACTTCTCTAATGGCTTAAAGTGTAAAAGGTTAATTTCAAATGGAAAATAATTTTTCTGAGCGCGTTTTTATCGTATTGGAGTGACCTGTCTCGACTAAAATCCCTAAAAAAAATCCCCACATGATATTGCATTTCCTAAGCTTTCAGTTCTGATTTAGGATTTCCACATAAATGTATTTTTATAATCACCCAGGTACTAAATTCCAACATTCCCACGATTTTGTTCAAACATCATTTAAATCTTCAGGATGCTTTTCCCCCAGAGAAAGTACAGCTTTATACAGTTAGTGTCCTTTCCCAGAATATAATACCCAAATACAGCGAATCAGTGCAATTGTGTAAGGTTTTTAGATAACTGACAGCAAAATTATCAACATGTCTAGTATAATTTTGTATTTTCTAATGGTCATGGTACTAGGGTGCATATTCTCCAGTGACAGGATAATAGCAGACCACACATTTATCTATATTTAACACTTAAACATTAAAATAGCATCAAAGTGGCCGAACTCAGTAACTCCACACATCTTCCCTGCACATATGAACACTAGTTCACACCACTAATGTGACTAGTTATAAGAAATTCATTAAAAACATTCTTATTGTTAGGACTTTTAAAAAAAATGTTCATCTTCATTTTTTCTAAACCTTCCATCCTAATCTCATTGTTCTGAAAAAAGCCTTGAGTACCTTTCTACTTATTGTTACATGTGTGAGGATGAAAGGTTGTGCTTTTTGTGGAAAAGCCAATTAAAGCTGTGTGGTACTGCTGGAAATGGTATGAGGTCCAAATTAATACAACTGACCTGAGTTCCTGAAGCAGAAAATTGAATTGGTCCCAAACCTCCAAGCTAAGATAACAGTGGAGGTACTACTAAGGAAGTACCTCTGTGTGAGTAGCTGTGCTTACTTTTGTAACTGCATTATGACTTTCTGTATTATGCTCAGCGAACATGTCATGACTAAACAGTCAAGTCAGACTCTAAAGCATTTTTAAAAGTTTAAAACTAAGACTTTGTTTGCTTTGTCTAGTTCTTTTTAGTTTTGATTTTTTTTTTTTTTTTTACAAATAAACTGAAGTGAATGAGTGAGAGAAGAGGATGGCGCTCTGCTGTTAAAAAAACAGCCTTCAAATACTTTGAATATTGGAATAAGGACACCAGCTGGACCTTCGGGAAAAACGGAGCCACAGAATTAAATTAACCATTTAAGTGAAGAATGTACGTGCACACACACAGTTATTCCCCAATGATACATTTATCAGTCTTTGACACAAAGCCACAAACGAGCTCTGCGTGACTGACTCGAAAAGCTCTGAAACCTCGAATGTCAAACCTACCCACAAATCTATGCGTGAACACAGGAAATCAAACGGAAAGACACTTTCTTTCTGATGAAGGAGTGTTTTCCACCACTGCTTGTGATTAAAACTAAAAGAAGGAGAGACAGAGTCATCAAAAGATTAAAGCGAGGGAAAAAACGCAGAAAAGCAGCTAAATCAGATAAGAAAGAAACTACAGGAGAAACGAGGTTAAAAGGAGCACCGAGAGAGAACGGAGCAGACCTACCACTGGTCTGAGATTTCGGAGTGGTCTGGAATGAGCAACCAGACAAGCCAAGGTGTCCTCCTCCCCCGGACGGTCGATTACATGAGCGTCATATGCCACCACGATGGACACCTCTTGCATCATTTTGACTCTTGTCTCCTCCAGGCAGCAAGAAGGCGGTGAAAAGATGGAGGCACCGTGATGCAAACGCAAAGGAAAGAAGGGCTGCTTGGCTGTGTTTCTCTCTGAAAGTGGATGAGGCGGCTGAGCGCCTTCAAGAGTCCCGCAGGAGCCGAGCCCCTCCCACTGAGGAGGAGGAGTAGCAGCAGAGTGGGGAGTGAGAGGGCTGAACAACACACCTGTTTGTTCCTCTCTGTAATGCTAGAAGTGTGTGACAAAGGAGGATGAGTGAGCCGTTTCTTCCTTTCCAGCAAAGCGCGGACTGTCTGCTCACGGCTTGCTTTCATTTGTTTCCCTCCAGGTCTTTGAGGCTCTCACACCGTGTGAATCATACTTTCAGTGTTTCTGTTTCCTGCTGCTGTTAAAAATTAAGAACAAAGCTTGTTTTTGTAGCGATGCTCTAAGAGAGCGCGCATTAGTGAGCATATTAGAGGAGAGAGAAAGGAAGGAAGTTGTTGAAACAACCACACTGAATTGACAGTTACGCATCGTGAAAATGGTCAAACCCAGGAAGTGAGAGCAACATTAGGCAGTTAATGCAGTGAACGGGTTGATTTTATGCAACCACTTTGATGCATCTCTCTTATTCAGTACAATTTCCTCGAACATTAAGAAAATATATTTTTGCAAACGTTTGTGATCTTTGAGCTTCTCTAATGGAGGACTTAGACAGGAACTGCATCAAATTGTCATTTTCTAAAGACCCACTCCAATTAAAATTGTGTCTTAAGTGTTTTAAACATGTTCTTGTGGTATTTTTCTGATGACGGATTACATATATAAAGGAAATTACGGTAGGCCTAAAATAGCATATTCTAAGTATCTCTTCATTCAAATCATTGTGAATCAAGAGCAGATGAAAAAAAAAAGCTGTTTGTTGTGTAAAATCTACAATCGCCAGGCCACAAACTCCCATGATGGTAGTGGGACTTTAAGCACCACAAAAACATGTAACCCTTCTACTTCTTCTTCTGAACTACTTTGCCTTCACTTTGGTCCAGTGGATGTTTAAGGACTAAAAATATTCAAATACTCCTCACCATAATCCTCAGAAAGCCTGAGCAACTTTCCGTTGTGTTCATCAAGCCAGGGTGGCAGTGAATTCCTTGGCTGTTTTAAGCAGCTTATAGAGTGCAGCTGATCCGATTAAAAACATAGACAGAGAAATGTGCAAAAGTCGGGGAATGAAGACAAAAATATGCTCTGAAAAAGCTCCTTTTTCATTATCTATCAGTGGTGTCTACACATAAACCTATTTTTAATTAGCTGAAGAAAATGACCAAAGTTAATATTTGCAGAATTGATGGGTTTGCTACAGAAATGTTGCAGGGAAATGTTTAAAGAAGATGATGGGGATGACGAGATGTTGAGACAGTCAAGATCATGCAAGTCATGATGCTTTGTAGAATCATGTGAACTAAGATGTGGCATGTCAAGGTTGGATTCACTGTTTTGTGTGGAGTTCTGAAGCAAACACACAAACGTGGGTGAGCTGGCAGCACTAAAAATAGAAGAAAAAAACAACCTAGGTGCTTTCTTTAAAGATTTTCTTCACAACTTTAATCACTTTTATACTATTTTCTGTGACTTTTTATATTTAATACTTTCATCCACAAAAGATATTCTATTTTAAGTCTTCAAAGAGAAACCATTGGAAAGTTTGTTAGTCACTTGTAGCTTTGATGTGCAAATCAAAATCTAAAAATAGGTTTTCTATTTTTTTGTTTGCCAGTTTCACCTTTGAGGGAAAAAAGGGCAAACGTCTTTCTTCAAGAAAACAAAAAAAAAACAATAATAAAAAAATAATATAAGCAAAAAGGAAACAGTTTTTTTTTTTTAAATAAAATGTAATGATGCTTTCAAAATGACCAAAGACAAAAACTAAAAACTATTAGCAACACCTCTGTAAATCATCAAATGAATAACCTATTTGTTTAAATTGCAAAAACACAGGAACAGTCTTTGTTCATGTCAGCAGGTTAGTAAGTTTCTTTTTAACCAAAAGTTGACTAAAAAACAATTTAATACAAAATGATTACAATTACAATGCTACAGTCTAAAGAAACTTCGAAAAGACTATAATCTGTAGGGAACGTTAAATTGATTTAATACCATCAAGCAAAATCATTTAGCTGACGCCACCTGTCTGCACACATTTTCCTCCTACACAGTCTGGGTAAAGCTACACTGAATCAGCTTAGAGCTTCTGCCACCTGTGACACTGAAGAATCCTGCAAGTTGATGATTTATGAAAAAGAAATCCTCAACAAAACTGAAAATATATCCAAAAGACTTCAGTTTTTACTGTTGCCAGAATGGTAAGATGTACAGACCCGTCTCCTGTAAAGTTCTTTAAACTTTATGAGAAAAGGGGAGTGCTGCTGCTGCAGCAGTTGTGATCAGTGTTGGATTTGCATGGTTATGCTTGCAAATGTCTGCATTTGTGTTAGCAGACTGAAGTGCTGCAAGGTTTTGCAACAGAACCAGAGTGTGTTCAAATAACCAAAGATAGGAGTGAGTCAGGATGCAGGACATCCTGTACGGAGCTCCGTTTTATGGACTAAAACACATCAAATATGGGTGGAACAAGCCGCCATCACACCAGGGAATACTTTCTGCCCTCTGACAGCGTTACAAGACCAGTGACCTTCCCACGTGGTTCTTAACAAAAGCCTCACTTTTTCATTTCGTAAAGACAGAAATCCCAGATTGTTCTAAAATTTGAACTAAATGCAGATACAGCGAAATGTGGTTCATACAGAAAGCACAAACTGCAGAGAAACCCTGACAGGGTGGAGGGAGAATCATTATCGCTTCCATCTTTCTTGGTCAGCCGTTTCCTTCCTGTATCACACCACAGCATGCTGACATATCCGTGCGCACACACACGCGCGTACATTCTGATACAATGTGCATCAGCAAATTCCCTAAATACCAGCAGACTTTGAGGTCAGCAGGAGATGATAATGCCAGGGAATTGAAATAAAAATACAGTTGTTAGAATAGAGGTGTGGCAGGCTTACCTTAAGCTGATCCATGTCTTACTTGGATTTTTCTTACAAATGTTTCTATAAAGATTGCTGATATGCAAGTAAAATAGGTAAAAAAACGATTTGGTAAAATCATAAATGTTACTACAAACAATATAAGTTAAATACTTTTTTTTTTCCAGCCCTCTCTGTTGAGCTTTCTTATTCCAGAATGTAAATATTAGTTCAGGGATGCTTGAAAATCATGAAAGAAGAGGATTTTTTTATCTGCTTCTCTCTATGAAGTACACTGCAGTAGAAAAAAATTGCTTATACGACAATCCCACTCAGTGAAGCTAAACCCGTCCTATCTCAGAGTAGATAGCAGGAAAGGAATTTCTCGTTAGTTTGTTCCATCTCATTTGAGTTTGTACACTTGTTATTTTTCCGTGTGTATGAAATGTTCTCATAATTATTGTACAGTTGTAACCAACTTTCGATATGAGAAAAACATGCAATTTATTACACAACCTCGAGTCACTGGTTTATGCAAGGAAGTTCTCTCTTACCTTAATGTTGCACGCTTGTTCCATAAGTCTTCGAGCATTTTCTGCAGCTCTGTATCGTTTGGGCAGCTGGACCCGAAAGAACTTGAGAGCCCCCTCAAAGTCGGCCTGCAGGAGGTCCTCTTTGGAGGTCTGGAGGGAGAGACAGGAGGAGAGACGGAGAAGAGCCAGAAAAGAGGATTTAGCAGGAACTTTGCATGTTTTAGAAATGCATGAGAATCAACCTATATATACATTCTTTTTAATTAAAAAAAAGTGCTATCACTTTCACAGCACACTTTTTTTACTAAATAAATAAAAAAAATAAAAAAACATCACCCAAAAAATGGGTTTCTCTGTGAAATGCTCTAACCTTTTCATGAATGCAGTTGCTAAAAATATTGTAAAATACTCTTAGTGTCAAAGTTGAGACACATCCTCGTTTTAAAGAAAGTTTACAATCCAAGAACCAAGCTTGAAGGAGAGAAAAATACCGCCACCTTGTGGTTTCAAAGGTCAGTCACACAAGACATGACACCCAATTTTCTTCAGAATTTCTTCCCTCTCTTGAAGCGACAACTTAAACAGGGGAGGAAAATTTTAGATGAAGGGAAGCATCACATATCATGTTCATTCTCATTTCAACACATGCAATCAACAATCAGATGATTTGAAAGACGAACGTCCAGACTTTCAAATTATCGGTCTTTGGTAACAAAAATAAATGTAGCAGTCTACAAAACACGAAACTACTTCTGAAAGCTCAGTTGCTTCATCCAGGAACTTAAACTATGCCCCTTCCTCTCACCGCCAGCAGCTTGGGGACAAACAGCCGGTGTCCCATCCCAAGGAGGTCCATTACTCTGCCGAAAGAGTCTGCTGAGGCTTGGCTGCCATTGGTGCTCTCTTCAGCTGTTCCATCTCCATCCTCCAGTGCTCTCTGTGCTGCTGGGAGAGGCAGCTGTGGGCTCAGGGCCGGAATGCTGGGAGGCGGGGATGGAGGGGTATGTGGGGGAGATGGAGGTGGGGTGGGACAGGGCAAGGAAGAGGGCTGGTCCCGTTCAGGGGCCAGGGTGGCAGATGACTCCAGCGTGTCGTCTGAACGTGGCAGTTTTGTGTCTGTTGTTGAGCGGGTGTCGGCCGAAGAGTCGTAGCAGACTACACTGTGGCCTGCAGTCAGCTCAGCCAGGCTGTAATGTTTGACATCAATGCGGCCAAACGAGTCGAGTTCTGCTGAATGATTGGCTGTCCTTCTATAGCAGCTCCTTCAAGATGCCAGCTGGCCAAAAATTAAGTAGATGTACACAGCACCTTTGCAGACAAAGCCCCAAGCGGGAATCTGGTCCAGGAAATATGGGCTGCACACAGTTTCAGCAAGTGAAGGGGATATTTTGGAAGGCAGCTCAGCTTGTACCACTGTCAGAGGGCCGAAACAACGCCCTGGTGTGACGAGATCACACTCAGAAAATCAAGAGCCAACATCTCGCTCTATATTATAGTGCTGAGTCCTTCGGCTACCTGCCAGACTCACTTTGGAATCCTGTCACACCAGCTCTCATCTTCCTTTGCCATACCCAAACCAATTCGAATCCAGGATGTTGTTGCCTAGCAACAAGGCTGCGCAACACGTGGGCTGCTGTTCTGGCAAACTGCAGCAATGTATAAACACTCCACCTTTTTATTCCTCCATTTCCATTAGTCCAGAAAGACACCGAGAAGGGAAAAAAATCTCAGAGTGACCTATTTGGTCGGGTTCAGTGCCTCAGGTAGCACATCAAAGCTGCCAGGAGTTTTTGTAGCCTCTTTTAAAAAGGGACCGTGGCCCTTGATGTATAGCTGAGAGGAAATTAGCCGTCTTTGAAATGTAAAAATGCCTTAAATGTAAATGTAGCTCTTTTTATACGCTGGAAAAATCCTGGGTGAGCCGTCCTCCAGCAGAGTGGATGTGCTGTAATGACACTTGGTGTATGACGCTTCTGAGCCTGAAGCAGAAGATGGGCTCCGTTACTTTGATGGATCCGGAAGTCTTTGAGTCACTAAAGATGGAAACTGGGATGCCTCTGCATTTGTTTCCCAGACTTGGCCAATGCAGTCCTGTCATGTGAACCCCACACACATCCACAGAACTCGAAGCAGAAAAAGTCCACTCCAATCCAGCATGGACTTCAGCGTCTCCTCCTCCAGTGGATCTCTGTCAGCAGGAGCAGCTAAGCATCAGCTCTGGTTTTCAGATGACCGGCCAGTTCCATCAGACAGGAAGTCATTTCTGCTTCAGAGTCACTCAGACTAAACAGATGACCGTTTGCATGCAGCACATTTTGGCAAACACAGTAAAGAAAATTATTACTGGACAGAAACTGCGGCGAGGCAAAGCAAACAAACCAAAATGCTTCCCTTTAAATACTTTTCTATACCTCTATTGCATATGTGCTAAAAGCTAATAGCTAACAGTGAGCAGGGGCGGCTCCATTGCAGAGGTCTGGGTGGTAAACAGAAGTAGCAAGTAAGAGAAATAAATATCCAGCCAATAAAGAGGAGGAAAGAATAACAACAAAAAAGACATAAAATTAGGTAGTGAAGAAAGGAAGATGTTCCATGCAGGAATCCTTAAAAGGAAAAAAGGAGAGGAAAAAAAAGAGACAGTTCTGCTCCTCCAGGTTCAGACTGCTAACGGTGAAGCTTTAGCTCCAGTTGTGATCTAGAAGTCAGGTGCTGAGCCACAGAGGAAGGAAAGCGAGCACAGATGGAGGGAGGGGTGATGTTAAACAGAGAGGAGTGCGAAAAAGATGGAGGAGGAGGGGGGAGCCTCACGGGAGAATGCCGTCATTGCTGGCCAATAGCAAGCAGACAATGAACCCCCTCCCCTCTCCATCTTCCACATTTGCTCTCGTTTCTAACCACTGTGTCCTCAAATTCCTATCTAAGATATATTAGTAAATGGCAAAAATTTAGACCAAGACTGTTTAGATTTGAGTATTTATGTAATTTAGAGTTTTGATTAAATATACATTTTACTGCAACAATTGCATGTGTACGTTTGTAGAATTACTGAGGATCTTACAGTTGAAATCCTTTGGTGGCTGCATCATCAGATTTATAAGGAGGTGCTCTCTAATGTTAGCAATGCCTAATTTTCAAGAAGGATTTCTGTAGGTAACAACAAGGTCAATGTAAACTGTTTATATTTACATTTCTATTCACTACTAATTATAATTAATATAATCAAAAAAGCAAAAAGTTTTCCCCAAATAAAAGTTTACTTTAAAAGTAAAATGTGTTCATGGATCAGTTGAATGTCAATTATCTAAGATATGTTTGAATTATTGTTTGTTTGAAACCCAGCTCTACCTACTTAACTTCAACATGGAATTTTTGCTTAAATTAAAGTAAAACTCCTCTTTTCTCATTGATTGTTGTTGTAATTATGAGATTAAAATAATGTCTGATCCACTATTTTTGGACTTTATGATCATAAAACAGCTCTTTTTCCTACATTCCAAACAAAAGGAAGGCCCGGTCCTGCTGTTTAGTACAATGATGACAAGTTAACTGAAACGATCAAAAGTAGAGAAATTTCACAACCAGATGTTTTATCTAAACAGCATTCACAGAAAATCACCAAAACAGTCATGCATTAAGGTATTTCTGTTTCCAATGTTGTCCTTTCCATGACATGCCTGTCTGATAATACATTTTTTCTTAAACAATTGTGTTTTTTTAATGAATGCTTTCCCTGATTACCTCACAATTGACATGGATGGATAGAGTACTGATTTAGGTGTGAAAAGTGCTGTACGAGTTATATTTAAAATGTTTCCATAAACCCAAAATATATTACAGACATTCATAAAAAAAATAAGACTGTACTTTTTTGGTGTAGAATTTCCCTAAAGCATCTTTACAAACACAGCATTTCAATTCACTGAAATCCATATTCTTTCAGTGGACACAGTTGGATACTTAAGGGACAAATTCGACAACAGCCTACATAAACCTAGTGAATCATTTTTCTCTTTTCCAGAAGTGGTTAGTGATCTGACCACTAGGAGGTGCCAAATATCAAATAAACAGAAGCTGTTTAAGGACCCACTACAATGAAAATTGTGTTGTTGGTATTTTTAAAATCTTCTTGTAGCATTTATCTCATAATGGAGGACATATACAGAAGAATTTAAGATTGAAACTGAATTTCCGGCTATTTTTTTTATTCAATATGGGATAAATCAGAAGCAGATGAAAAAAATGCAGTTTAAAAAAAACACTGCTCAGCTCCATTCTGATTTATCCACTTGCGGACAAATAGATACATTAACGTCTTCATTTTATTCCTCTGAGCTGGCATCTGGCTCATAACTGTACAGCTTGATAGCTCAGAAGTTGCTCGCTATTTTTGTTGCACCACTAAGGGGCAGTGAGCTACCGGGAGAGAGTGTAAACAAAGGAATGACGGGAAATATGTGGAAGCTTAGTTCCACACCAACAGTCCCGCCCACAAGTCTGAGGCAAATTTCTCAGACTCCTGCACCGCCGCATAAATGATGTCCTGTTTTTGGCTAAAAGCGGCATAATCAAAATTTAAAGACGACTGGCGACACTTTAACTATGCGGTAGATCAAAAGATAATTGGAATGGGATTTGGATTGAACACCTCAGTAAACATAATTCTCTGTATGCACCCTGGATGACTGTTCTCATAACATTTTTTTTTTCATTATTTTTTTTACATGTTTTCAAAAACATTTGGGAAATGTGAAATATTTATATATAATATAACAAAATGGTTACAGTCAAAGAATACATGTGGTTCTTACCTTGAGCAGAGCCAGGGCAACATTGAAAATGATGTTCAGTCCCTAAAGAAGAACAACAAAAAGAATAAATTCCTTGTTAAAAAAATATACTAGTATATTATATTCCAATTATGTACTAAAACACTACTTTTTTATTATTCTTAATGGGAACAACCTTGACATACTTGGTTCAGTTATTTTAAATACATGGCTCAGGATGAGTCAGTCATTTCAGTTTTGTTTTTTTTAAATGTGTGCCTCTACATTCAGTTTCAGTCTCAACAAGGTCCATTTAAGAAATTTCCTGATACATTTATACATCTAAAACAAACTGGCTTCTGTCAAACCACAACGCATACAACCCCAAGCAAAGGGATTTGAGGAAAGCCGTCTACCTCACAGCCTGTGCTTCTCCAAAATCTGCCTCTGTTACTCTTTATGAATATTTATGTCACTGGAGCAGCCATTTATTTGTCCCTCTCTATGTTTTATAACAGATGCTGCTGTGTTTTTGTATTTTCATCTTTTTCTCGTCCTCTCTGACCTGAACTGCTTCAAGCAGATGGTCAGTCTTACTGTAGAGTGGTTCTGAGTCCTTTCTAGATACAGCCAAACATCAAGCATAAAAAATGGTTATGCAATCTACTGATCACTTAGAAAGAATATTCACAAAATGCATTTCAAACAATTTATTCTTCATTTGAACTAAATAATTATAATAGTTTTGTAGAAACTATTTGTTTTGTTTCTACATTATTTTGTAAAAATACTTGAAATGTCTTGGCTGTGAATTAGTGCTTTATTTATAAAGTTTGCCATACTATTATACACATTAATTATGAAATCTTACTTGTTATTAAATAGGTGTTAACTTGATGAACTTATTAAGAGACTCAAAATGAGAATAGCAAACTCAGGTCAACTGGTTAAAAAGATCTCAGAACATTCAAGTAAATCTAACCTCAGTTATAATGAAGGAATCTCCTCTGAGGCTGTTTTATTACACAACTGACCCACAACTAAACTCATCTTATAGCAGAAAGTGTAAGTAACCTAAAAACACAGATACAGACAAAAACCTATAAAAAAAAAAAAAAAAAACAATAAAAGAAAAATAAATAAACTAGTTTACCAAATTCACTGCAAAACTACTTTACTGAAATAGATGAAAACTTTTCTGTCCAAAATACAGCTTTTTATAATGAAGACTAAAATAAACATCTAATGTTTTAACTTTACCTTTCTTTTCCCTAAAAGTTAGAAAAATGCTTACAAAAATTTGTTTTTTTGGCTTGTTTTTATGTATGATTACTACTACCATGGTAAAATCAACTTAACTGCTCATTTGACTATATGGAGTATTTTAATGGGCTAAATGTCGTCTAAAATAAATGATGTACATCCTTGGAAATTGTGGCTTTCATTGTTTTTCAAGAACAAGATTCTTCGAATTTCAAAAAGCAAAGACGGAAAATGGAAAGCTGATGCAGTTCTGCAAGGGAATACCCCCTTCCCTTGGTCTCTGGGACAACCAGTTCACATGGCAACACAGAGCTAAAAATATCGGGACAGCTCTAAAAATACCGGGAGAAATTGAAAAGAGGAGGTGGGTGTGTGTGTGCGTGGGTGTTCTCAGCCTCCACACACCTAACCTCGCAGACCTGAAGATGGTGCTGCCGTACCGAGACACGACAGGGACAAAGAATGAGGTGCATGTGTGCCATGGCATTCAAAATCATTGAAACATAACAAACATCCATGGTGAGGAGAATTCAGAATAAATGTGTGTGCGCTGAGAAAGTGGGTAAAAAGATTCTGCATAAAAGTGGGTCAAAGCATGCACAATCTACCAAAGCAGCTCTTTCCAAAAACAAAAAAAAATGCTTTGTCTACCGGACGTGTTAGGCTCGTCAAATTTACTGCTCGCTGCCTCGCCTTTGGACCTCATTCGTTGCCACATTATGGAAACATGGACGATGCTGAGCGAGTAGCTTGGCTTTATATCTTTTGGAAAGCTATACAGAGGTGCCTGCAAGCACGTCGCCGTGTCTGGGTTCACCAGTCTCTCCCGGTGTTCTTCACTCCTGCACCACGAGCTGCGCCTGGGTTATGGCCATTTTAAACGTCACCTCCTTCCGTCTGTGGCCCAGTTTGAGCTTAAACCCGCTGGAGGGAAACTAAAAATAAAACTGGGGGGTCTTTTTTATTATTGTCTGGATGAAAATAAGATTAACATCATAAGCCCATGGAGCATCCGCTCTCCGTCTGCCGGGCAGCCAACTGCCCGCGGGCCACACTAAGCTGAGTTGCAGAGACTGTCCTGGTTACTGTTGGGCGAAGGTGGGGTACACCCTGGACAGATCGCAAGCCTGTCAAAGAGTCCAGGGAACTGGAGCTAGTGAACGCTGCCGCCCAGGGTCCGGCTGGACCACGGGTGCCATCATGGCAGGCTCGATCGCTGGCGACCTGTCCAGGGTGCATCCCGCCTTCCCCCAACATTATCCGGGACAGCCACCAGCAACCCCGCCGTCCCAGCCTGGAGGTTAAGAAAATGGATGGAAGTTTAGGACAAATACCCTTGCATCAAGCGGCTATATTGGATTTTTTTTAACCCTTTGATGAGTCACTGAAAATACTGCGGGCTCAAAGCAGAGTCCCTGATTGATTGACTTGCCGCACCCGATGCTCAAATTGCGCCACCCACAGATCACGTCTGTACATCGACTTTAAAATGACATTTGACGGATCTGACGCGCCCGCTGTGAATGCACCTTTAGACTACTTGGAAATATGTACCGGCAAAGACATTAAAAAAAACTTTAGACTCATTTTATTTTATTTTTTAAGCAAACTGAACAAATAAAGTTTGAAAAGAATATTTCAATCTTTCAAAATGTACACCTTGATGGCGAATATACAGGACTGTGCGAAAGTTTTAAACAAAAAAGGCTGAAAAGGTAGAATTCTTTCAAAAATGGAGCTGGTCATCGATCATCAACATCCAGTGGCGCCTCCAGAAATTTTTCATGGGGGTGGCCAGTGGGGGGCCACATTAAATCTTGGGGTGGCACACAAAAACCATGAGCTATATTTTTAAAATTCATTCTACCAAACGTAGTAAAACAACCTTTAGAAAACCAACAGAAAGATAAATGCCTACTGATATTTTGTAGAACATGAACTTATAGTAGATACTACTAGTATAATAACTAATAGATACTAGTAGATACCATTAGTAGATACTACTACTGATTTATATATATTTTTTTTTTGTTTATATTTAATGCTTTGGTGTGTCTGCTTGGGGTGTTCGGCTCTTGACTGAGAGATATCTATAATAAACAAAAAATGAAATCTGTCGTTCTGAAATAATAATAAAAATATCCTTCTAATTATTAATTATATCTGTTGACATTTCTATTCAGACTAATAATCATGAAACATTTTTATTATTAGGGTAACATAATTCTAACTTCACCAGTTGGTCCAGGAACAGGTGGAGCCCCTGCTTATGCTGAGTTCTGCCTTGTTTCTCTGACCAATGATGCTGACTGTCCCTCCTCTGATGCCGTCTCATCTTTGTCTTCCTTATTCTCTTCTGTCATTCATGCTGCTCTGTCTCATCTTCCTCCTCCTCCTCACTACTCCTCTGTTGCTCCCCTACCATCTCTTTCACTCCTTCTGCTGCACTTTTATTCTTAAAATAAGAATATATGTTGAATTTCTCTTCATTCTCTGAAAATGGACAGACACAAGCATCAACTAATGACTATAGGTAACTCTGTGGAAACAAAAACACATCAAAATGTTGCGGTAACACAACAACCAGTGCTTAAATAGTGCCATGAAAATGAGTGGCTTGTGACAGGGACGTCCTTTTTTTTACTTATTAATAAGAAGTAATGACACATCCACCGCCGCTGATGATGTGGCGTATTTGCACCAAGTATTTGCACACTGGGTTTACATGTTTTGCAGACCGCATGTTTTTTACACCTTTGCAGCTGTATTTATTTAAAATTTAATATTTATTTCTTTATTTAATAAGAATCTAATTTTTGATAATAATTTTTCATAATAATTTTCAGTGATATTTTTAACTATTTAATATAAATGTCATTTGTGATATCCTTTATTGATGTTATAGTATACAGATTATTTCTGAATGTCGTGTTGCTGCCACAGATAAATGAAATTTCCCCATTGTGGGATTAATAAAGTCATCTATCTATCTATCTATCCATCTATCCATCTATCCATCTATCCATCCATCCATCCATCCATCCATCCATCCATCCATCCATCCATCTATCTATCTATCTATACAGATCTAAAGTACAGTAAACAGATTGTTAAAGACCCACGGAAAATATTTAACAGGAAAAGAAACTTAGCATTTTGGGATGTGTGATTGTGTGTGCGTGCGTGCGTTCTCGCGCGCACGCGTGTGTTTGCGTGCTGAAACCGTTGCTCGCGCGATGCAGGAAGAGAGGGGGGATAGCGCGTGTGAGTGTGTGGAGCGCATACACGCGCGGTCAGTCGCCGTTTTGGACTTAAGGAAAAAGTAATAAAGAAAGTTCATCTTTAGTGACTGAGACTGGTTCTTTTATCTGACCGGCCCGGAGGATCTGAGGGTTCGAACGCGGAAGTGAACCACGCGTCTTATTCATTCTGCGTCCAGCGGCTCCTCTGTAGATGTCTGCGCACTCAAAGGCAGCAGGGAGGGGAGGGGGTGAGGGCCGGTTTAGGTGATCAGAGCGACTTGCCGCTTGCTGGCTGTGCATTTGGGATGAAACGCACAACTGATGCTACCACAGCTTATAGTGGCTACTGGGGTGGCCACTGGGGTGGCCAGGTGTCGGAGAGGGGTGGCCATGGCCACCCCTGGCCACCCCCTGGTGGCGCCACTGTCAACATCGACAAATTGCAGTGAATGGACAAAAAAGTAATTTAAAGTAAAGCAAGATCTGGTGTGACCACCCTTTGCCTTCCAAGCAGAATAAATTCTTCTAAGCTGTTTTTTTTTCTTTTGAAGGAACTCAGCTAGTAGGTTGTTCCAAACATCTTGAAGAACTAATTTCAGATCTTCTGTAGATTAAGGTTTTCTCACACCGTTCTGTCTCTTCATTTAATCTCAGATACCCTTGATGATGTTGAGATCAGAGCTCTGTGGAAAGCATGTCATTTTCATAAAGATTTTGGCTGCATGTTTGGGGTCATTGTACGACTGGAGAATAAATGAGGAGCCACTCGTACGCCTCCATGGGAGTATTGCAAGATGGTTTCTATCTGTATTTCGAAGCACTGAGAGCACCATTAATCCTGAACAAATCTCTATTTGCAGAAATGCAGCTCCAAACAGTTAAGGAACCTCCACCAATATTCACCGCTGCTAACTACTTGACATACAAGCTGCCTTCTGCTTCAGCCAAATATTTCAGATATTGACTCCTCAGTTCAGAGCACCTACTGCCATTTTTTCTGTCGCCCAGTTCCTAGGTTTTTCTGCAAACATTAGTTACTTTGCTTTGTTTCCACTTCAGAGATATGGCTTCTTTGATGCAACTTTTCGATGAAGGCCACTTCTGACCAGAACCTGGTCAGTAGATGGGTATACCAGGATCCTACTGGTTCCTGTCAGTTCTGATCTGAAAGTACAGCTGCACATCTTTTCATTTTCAAGGGCAACAAGCTCGATGTGTCTTTCATCAGCTTGACAGATCACTCTACAATCCTCAACATTGGCTGATCTTGCTTGTGCTTGAACACCACATCTATAAACATCAGTCTGCTTTGAAACCGTGGTCTGGAATTAACCTTGCTAATGCAGAAGAACAACCTTCTATCTTGTTGCTGTGCTCAATCTCAACATAACATGAAACTATTTTTCACAACCTCACCTTCGTAGCAGAGTTTGGCTGTTCCTTACCCCGTTAGAAGAGGTCAAAAGCATTTTACTAAGACATAAGGAAAACAACCAGTACGACTGTAATTTAAAAAATAATGCATTTTTCATTGCAGATTAGTTGACACAGGGACCTCGAGCGATTTAAAAATATCCCCGGACATCAGCTCCTGTTCAATGTGACTAATGTGACTCACTAAGATATATCCCATTTATTGTGTCTCCATGGAAACCAAAGCTTAGTCAGCTTAACACAGAGCTACAAAAACTACTTTAATTTTAATTATAATGCCCAAACAAAAACATATGTAGCTTTGATGTAGTGTAGCTATAAAAAGAGGAATACTTTTAATCAGCACCTCTTTCATCTATACTGTAAATGCCTTTATAAACTATGTTTTGCATTTTCAATAACTAAAAATGGCATTTACTACAACACAAGGATCAATTATGCATTGGTACATATACCCCCAGTACTTTAAAATGGTAAATTGGTAAATGACGTATGCTTGTATATTGCTTTAGTACCTTGTTAGAAGTCCCATTCTCTCATGCACACACACATTCACACACTGATGGCTGCTCCACTGCCGAACACTGGCGCCTAAAACCTATAACTACCCGGGGCAACTTGGGGTTCAGTGTCTTGCCCAATCTGCAACCTTCTGATTAGAGGTCAACCGCTTGACCTCTGTATCACGAATGCCCTTTGGTAATGAGGCTGACTTTACTTAAACAATACATACTTTAAAACCAGTTCAAAAATGCTGTTGCAGTACTGCGACACTTAAATTATTTATTTGACTTCATATTTATTGATTCAAATAAGTATTTCTTTAAGTTTCTGACTAATTTTTGAATTTAAAAAAAATGCTACTTCAATGGCAACAGAATTTATGTTTTTACCTTAATACTCAATGCAAAATCTATCATCTATCATCTACCTGCAGCATCGGGCCCTGTCTCACCTGGAGGCCCCTGGGAGCACTGTGAGAGTCATGTTTTTTGATTTCTCCAGTGCTTTCAACAGAATTCAGCCATCACTGCTGAGGAGGAAGCTGGAGGTTGCAGGTGTGGACCAACATCTGGTTGCTTGGACCATCAACTACCTCACAGACAGGCCACAGTTTGTGAGGCTGTGTGACTGTGTGTCTGATGTGGTGGTCTGCAGCACGGGGGCACCTCAAGGGACTGTGCTCTCCCCATTCCTGTTTACCCTGTACACATCAGACTTCACCTACGACTCCCACCACTGTCATCTGCAGAAGTGCTCAGACGACAGTGCCATTGTGGGCTGTGTATCAGGGGGGGGTGGGGGGGTGAGCAGGAGTACAGGGGGGTCATCACTGACTTTGTTAGCTGGTGTGAAGTTAACCACCTGCTGCTTAACACCAGCAAGACAAAGGAGCTGATACTGGACTTTAAGAGGTCCTCACCATCACAGTCACCGGTGAACATCCAGGGTTCAGACATTGAGGTCGTGGACACATTTAAATATCTGGGTGTTCACCTGAGCAACAGACTGGACTGGTCCAACAACACGGATGCTCTGTACAGGAGGGGCCAGAGTCGCCTTCACCTGCTGAGGAGACTGAGGTCCTTTGGCGTGTGCAGACAGCTGCTGAGGACCTTTTACGACACTGTGGTGGCCTCAGTGGTACTTTATGGAGTTGTGTGCTGGGCGGGGGGCAGTGCAGGCAGAGACTTGAAGAGGCTTAACAAACTGGTTAGGAAGGCCGGCTCTGTCCTGGGCTGTACACTTGAGTCCATCGAGGAGGTGGCGGACAGGAGGATGTTAGCTAAGCTGACATCCATCATGGATAACCCCTCCCACCCCCTGCACCAAACTGTAGAGGCGCTGACCAGCTCCTTCAGCACAAGACTGTTGCACCCTCAGTGTAAGAAGGAGCGCTACCGCAGGTCATTCCTCCCCACAGCCATCAAACTGTACAACACCATGTCAAAGTGACACTCCACGGTCCCAGGGGTGTTTTTTTGTTTAGTCATTGATTCATTTACTTTTGTTGTAGTTGTTGTTTTTCAATTTTAAATAGTTTTTTGTTCCTGAACAGTTGTTTGTTTTTGTTTTTGGTGTGAACTTCATTAGTTATTTCTGTATTTTGAAAAAATTTGTAATGTTTTTTTACAGTTTACATGTTTTGCAAACCGCATGTTTTTTACACTTTTGCAGCTGTATTTATTTAATATTTATTTCTTTATTTAATAAGAATCTCATTTTTGATAATAATTTTTCATAATAATTTTAGTAATATTTTAATTATCTAATATAAATGTCATTTGTGATGTCCTTTATTGATGTTACATTATATAGATTATTTCTAAATGTCGTGTTGCTGCCACAGAAATGAAATTTCCCCATTGTGGGAATAATAAAGTCATCTATCTATCTATCTATCTATCTATCTATCTATCTATCTATCTATCTATCTATCTATCTATCTATCTATCTATCTATCTATCTATCTATCTATCTATCTATCTATCTAAAAACATTCTGCATAATGTCCAGTATGTTATGGCCATAAGGGGTTTCGGTCTCTTCACAAAGTTTGAATATTTGTCAACAAATATGTGCATGTGGAGTGTGCTGATATTTTTGAAAGAACACCCAACATGTAGGCGCTGCATTCATAGCTGATTTCCTGATCTCTAAAATGTCATTTGTATTTCATCAGTTCAAAATAACAAATGACCTTCTGTGATAAACCCTGTTGGAGCCAAGTATTTTAAAGTTTGGTCACATCCACATAACATAAGAGAATAAGTAAAATGATATTAACAAATAGTGGCTGCTTAGTTTTTCTTAAAATAATGTTCCTAATATTTATGACTTGAGGGAAATGTTGGTCATTCAATAAACTGCTCTCTGCCAACAGTGACAAAACCCCTGTTTTGTTCAAAGTTTCTATAAGGAAATTTTAGACCCATTCTGTGAAAGATAGAAATATGTAACCAGAAATAACATTGTTTTCAAAATAATACAAAGTGGTGCTAAAATATGACTTTTTTTAATGCAGCAAATGCTATAAAAGGGAGCTTTGAGTTCATTTTCCACCTTAAATCTGCTTTGCATGGAAGCGCTAAAGCTGACACAAACACTATGGATTTCAACTTGAAAACAACAACAGATTGCAGTACAGGGAAGACGATAAGTTTCTTAGAACTTGATCCTCAGAGAATGAGCCTGTTGACTTCAAAAGTGTGACATTTTTCCACTTTCCCCTCTTAATTTGACTCACTACTCCAGTGTGAAAGTAACTTAAAATTGACAATAACTATATAAACAAATGTAACCCCTTCATGTATGTCGCTAATTCGTACTGTAGCATTTAACCAAGGACTCCACTTAATTTCGGATCACCATGAGCAAAAAAAGTGAATATTTTCTTTATGTATTAGGAATTAATCTCTCATCTGCTCAGCCTGAGGATGACCCTCTTTAAAAAGATGAACTTTGTGTTCAGCTTTTCTTATAGACCAGACTTTATAATCCTAGCTCTGACAGATATTCCATACATTTAGCTCTTATTTTGCAATGGGAAGAGTAAAAGTAAGTAAGGAAAGCTCATTTATAGAGTAAAAAATGTCTAATATCAGAGCCACAGTAACACACATTACTTATGATTAGTGTCCCTATGTGCATCAATAAGTGATTACAGAAAGCAGCACGAGTTAGTAGCACTAAGCATTTTTTAACTTGTGGTTACTACCAGCGAGTCAGAAATTTACTTCAAACTCTCCAGTCATTTCACACAAGCAGCCTCCTGCCTACTCATACACTTTTTCCTGCTACCCCTTTTCTTTCCTCTGACCTTGTATTTTTTTTTTCTTTTTTATTCCAGATGGTTGACCTTCCCATAATTGGACTCTTTACAATGTGAATCAAATCCCTCTCACAGTTCCCCCTCAATAATACAGAACATCGACTTTACCTCGCAGAGCAGAAGATCAGTGATGTGGAAAACCATACAGAGGGGGAACTTGGCGGTGAAGAGGGTGAGGAACCATTGGGAGGCATACATGTGAGCCTCCAGGTTCAGCTCCTGGAAGTGGGCCCACAGGTCAGGAAGTTGTTCCTGGGAGAACAGAACGTAAAACAGAGGAAGGATGAGAAGACTGGGGGACAAAACTAAGATTCTTACACTTTTATGACAGCCGTTCAGAAATGGAAATTCAGCTGCAATGGCTTGAACTAATAACTAGTAATTAAAATATTGAAGCTAAAATATATGAAAAAAAGGTTTTGGTTCGTAAAAAGCCTAAAAAATGTAGTTTGTTAGATTATAATCAATAAGCCTAAAAAACACTGAAAATAATTCTTTTAACACTCAAAAAGATTTCCATAATCAGGTTTTTTACAGACAGAGCCTGTAGAACCCAATATGAAGGGGAAATATGTAAAACTTTGGCAGTTTTTACAAAACCTCAGCAGTTTTTGCCAAATGACACCTGTGGGATAAGACAGGCAAACACACGCATGTTTCCAGCATAAATCTCTGATGCTCAGGGGCTGATTCCCAGAGTACATCTTCAATAAAGGTAAATCTTTGTTATAGAATAACTAATTCATCATATTCTGATGTTGAGAAATAACATCCTATGTGTACATTGAATTAGCGTCTGTAAATTGAAATAGTTTTAATTTTTATAACTAACCTGCATTAGCCTTTCCAACTGGTAGAACTTGCAGTGAAGATCCTCAAAGTTGTTCTTGTAAAGCAACCTGAGACCGTATTCATACATGATTTTGACCAAAACACAGAAGGCCTGCTCCTCGGGCATCTGAAATCACATCGACACACCTTAAATGCATTCACGTACTTTGAGAAAAGAACCTCCAATCAGTCTTTGAATGGGACAGACTTTAAGAGATCTCTCCACCAACAGATAATATTTGTGCTTTTGTGCAATCCACTGCCTCAGTGGATTTCAATGTAAAAGCTGTTTAAATGGATGAAGGTAAAAGCATTAGAGAAAGGTTTCTCCTGTTGCACATAAAAGGGGGAGAAAATATTATAGTGACAGAGTGTTTGCTAAGTGGTATTTCACAGGTAAATCTGAGCCCCAATTAATATTCTTGACATCTACTCTAAAGCATCTCCCTCTTTTTTTCCCTCCATAACCCATCTGCCACCTCCTGATTCTGTGTAACCTCTGCTTTTATTGTTGCTGTCCCTTTTATCTCCCATCCCTTTTCTTTTTACTGCTTTCTCATCAGTAATACATTTTGTTTCCCTTCATCAAAGTCTTGGCTCTTGCCCACAACCTCCTGCTGACCTCTCCCCACCTCTCGCCTTTTTCAACTCACGAGTTGGGCTTTGACCAAACGTCCACCACTTTTTTTTACCACTGTGTACATCTGACGAAAAGGTGTGATATATGATGTTAACATTTTTGAAAATTATATAAACTGTTGCTTTTTTTCTGCTGTTATCCATTTAAATTGTGATTTAAAATGGAGTGGAAAGTTGTCTCTTTAGAATTGGTTTTCAAAGAACAATTTGTTGTTTTGTGGTCATTTTCTATTTAGACATAAAATAAGTTAAGTTGGAAAACTAAAAACTAGTTATCGTTCCAAATAACACTAAATGTTTTGCCAAATATGAAGTAATGAAGTAATGGAGTAAAAGCCTTATGGTGTAAGAGAAACAGATTAAATCATTAATAAGTGATCACAGATTTCATATACTGGAATCATTATTCCAGTTAATATTAAGGACATAAAAAATGTACTAGGCAAAGATCACATTATCTCATATCTCATTCGATCTCGTCTCCTCTTAAAACATGAAGTTACAGGAAGTTCAGCTGTTCTGTTTCCATTGTGTTCTCTGCAGCCATATTTCCCATCATATAAGTGTGTTTTTTGTTTTGAATCTAAGATTTGATTGCTTTTTGCATCATTTCTGTGTGCGCTGGTCCTCCTCAGGCCGGTCTGGGGAAATGGTTGACTGAGATAAGCAGCAGATGGCAACGGCGCTCATTAATCGCATCGCAGCAGCGAACAAAAATCTGCAGTTTGACATTCATTTTTCTAATATAGGGGCTAAAATAAACAGCACATTTGGTTGAAACATTTGTTAAAATACATGCAGATACAAGTAAAACCACGTAAAGAACACAAATTTGTGGTTGAGGTTGTTTTAGGATAAATCATGCGTTTAGTGTTGACCATAATAATAATGATGGTCATTGACCCCATGTGTACTCACGTGCAGAAGGAGAACAGCAGCAAGAAACGACTGACCCTGACAGTAACCAATTTCTTCGTCATAGACAGAGTATGCCTAAAACAAAGAAAGGAAAAAAAGATTTTATTTTATTACTTTACTAGCAGAGGAAATTACCATACATTTTGGTAACTGAAAATGTATTGCTCTCTATTGTTAATTTTTGCACATTTTTTCTTAAAGATGTTTTTGTAGACATGGACGTTTCGTGGGTTTGCTGCTTAAGATGTTCAAGAAAAATGAGTTTCAACATTTAACTTTTCATTGAACTGACAGGCGATGCATATCAACAAAATCCTTTCCAGAGTATAGCATTACTTAAATATTAAATTCTTTAAGGTTTATGATTTTTTTCCTCCCCTTTCTTTTGTTCAAATTGCTTTTCACAAATCTTCAGTTTGATAAAACATACTGAAAAACATGACAGTTAGAAATAAGTCAAAAATTCGTACCCACTTGGCAAATCGTCTTTAAATAAGGAAAGAAATCTGCTAATTGGATAAAAAAATGGTCTTACTGAGAATTTTTATTTTGAGATCACTAAAACATATTTTATTAACTTAAGATTGTTTTACTATGAAAAGCTTTCTTGATAAGGTTATTTTTCTTGCAAGACAGAAAGTAAGACATTTTTCTAGAAACAAGGGTATTTTCACTTTTTTAAGATTCTGTTTTTGAACAAGTCACTTTTCCACTTTATATTTTAATGTTCCAGTGACAGAACAGTTACTAGGTCAGTCATCTAAACCCACTCATACAATCTGACCTTTCACTGGTCAGGGGTTCAACTCCCAGAGTTGACAGTTATTTTGATCTTGGGTAAAATCAACTACTCAGTTGAATCTACCGTAATATAAACTGCTAAACAATTACATGTAAACGTGAATATTGCAACCATTCATTATATTTGTAAAACATACTGTATGTAATGAATGTGTGGGCAGGAAATATTCGGATAGACCTTTGACTTTTTATTTAATTACATTTACATACTGCAAAAAAGTTGTAGAGGCCTTTTGGAGTTTGAGATAATCAAAAAAGAATCACAAGTATCCTGCATTATACTGAATTAAAACAGCTGCAGAAATCAATATGTAAGCACAATACGTTTGTTAGTGGTGTTTGAAAGTTGTCAAATGAGGAGACTTAATGATGCGACCAAGATAGCTTGGACAAAATGTATCAGCATCTTAATGCAATTTATTGGATCACCCATATTAAAGCTAAATATCAAAACTATTACTAATGAATACTACCGTTACTCATTTTTTAATTAGTAGTATTTAAGTTTCTACTACTGTTTGGTAAACCAAGCGAATATGCTTTTTTTCATCAATACATCATATATGAATATTGGGATCAACAAGCTATTAATATTAACCGTAGGCAAACAAACACTATTGTCATTAATTAAGACTAAGGGCAAGTTTAGGTGCCGGTTTTATAAATCCCAAACTGATGTGAAAACTGTAGTTTTGGAAAATCTCACAGCACAGGATTCCACAATACAAGACTTTTCTGCACTGCAGATTTAGAGAGGAGAGATGGCCTGTCGAGCACAAGAGGCCTGGGTGGTTGGGTAATTTAGACAGAAGACTGATGTAGGAGGACAACCTTCAGTTGACCCCACAGAAGAGGTTCTGCTGTGCAAAGTTGAATTATGCCACAAATCATGCTAATGATGAAGCAGACGGATCTTTTTGCGCTGTAAACAAGTTCCAAGGACAGAATTAAGTGTCAAAGCCATTCTTTAAGCAGCTTCTGTTCAAAAAAAAAAAGAACTTCAAAAAAGACACTTATTTTGCTTGTATTGCAAAGTATTACAATCTGAGGTAAATTCCTCTAAGCTTGGTAAAATTGACCCCAAACATCACCTGAAATTGCCTCAACTTGAGAAATAAAGATAACATCAGCAGCCACAACCTGAAAGCCTAATACCGCTGTCAACTACATAAAGCTCTGTGATGGTTCAGGTCAAATGTTTTCAGCTCCGCTGGCAGGCTGGGTCTGATCAAATCAGCCGTAAACATAAACCTGTCCAATCCCTCCAGGTTGGAGGGTTTCTAAAGTGTTGTGTATAATAAATAGAGCATACAAACTTTTTGAAATTTTGTATTTGCCCCTGAAATAATGTCAAAAATAAAGGCTGCAGTAAGCAGAATGTTGGTTTCCAAAAACTCCATCGTTGGGAACCCCCTGCACAATTATCAACTAAGTGGCTCAGGAGGTTCAATTCCAGCTCCCCCGGTCAACTGTTGTGTCCTTGGGCAAGGCACTTCACCCTCCCTGCCTCCAGTGTGGCTCCACTGGTGTGTGCATGCGTATGAAAGTCCCGCCGGTGATGGTCAGAGGGGCCGTAGGCGGCCACGCCTTTGTCAGTCTGCGGCTACATCAGTAGCTTATCATCACCAAGTCTGAATGAGGAGCGAATGAATAATGGACACATTGTAAGCGCTTTGAGCATCTGGAAAAGCACAGAAAAATCCAATCCATTATTATTATTGTTATTATTATTATTACTAAATCAACTCGAAGGGGACACATGTACAGTGTTTATTTTTATTTTATTTTATATTATTCTTAGTCTTTTTTCCCCTGTCTGTTGTTATGGTAACAAACAAATTTCCCACGTGTGGGATCAATAAAGTATTTTCGATTTTGATTCTGATTTAAGCCAGAATGATTCAACTCACAGCATTTGCTATCAAAACTTGTGTATTTTAAGTGTGTTAAATACACCACACAAAAAAAGTGTATTTCCCATTTTTCATGTCTCCAAAATGATGTTGCCCCCCCTCCAGCTGACATGCTTGATGAAGCGTGGCCATCACACTTTTGTACCTCAACTGGGAGACGAACATGCTAACAGATGGATGAGAGGAGGTCCTGGTGGGTGAAATCTAAATTTGTTTACCTAGACAGATAATAGGTTCAGAGGGGGGCTTCATGCTAGACATGCATAGCTTCTCAACCTTTACGGACAGATCTGCCTGTTTACGAACAGTACATAATGTGGGTATAAAAAAGAATAATATACTATTACTAAACTACAAATAATCTTATTTGATTTAGTGTGTAAATTTAGTGTTTAGTGTGTAAATTAAAATTATAGCCTAAAAATATTGCATGATGCAGCACAGAAATAGTAGCATATGAGTTTGTAAAACTTAAAAAAAAATAAAAGTTCATCATGCAATACCAGAAAAGAGTACGAAAGGACGCAAAACATACAATAGGAGGTCTGAATACAATATTGTAATCTGATCTGATTGTTGTAGCTAAGACAATTCTTAATAACCCTGAACACTGCAATTTAGAAGCCATCAACGCAACGACCATTTTCTTATGGAGAGAAATTAGACTCAGTCGGATTTGTGCGTGCGTAATTCTTGATTTCTGCGTAAATTAGAATTTGTGTATGCATATTCTTGCTTTGTGCGTGCGTAAATTAGGATTTGTGCATAAATTTGGATTTGTGCGTGATTTGTTACTCACATAATACGTTTTGTGTATAAGTTAAAAAAACATAAAATGAAAAAAATACAAAATGTAATTTACGTATACACAAATTAAGATTACAACAGCTTGAAACTACTACTGTTTTCACGTCTCACAAATTCGTCCGTAAGTGCTGCGTTTAAATACCAGTGGAATGCTCGGTTATTAGACTTTTCCTATCAGCCTTCCTTTCTGAACGTATTTCCTCCAGTGGGTGTAGCAGGGCTTAAAAAAACTTTAAAGGAAAATAAAAATTATTATCTGAGAATGTGACGTTCACTTTTAAACGCTGATATATATATTAAAAGTATATTATTCTCCGAGACACCGAATTGATACAAAATGCGTAACAGGAACGACCAGTAGGGGGCACTGTTTTTTTTCTTCCGAAAAAACAAAGGCAGTCAGACTGAGACAGTCACGGGAAGAATGGCGGCCCATCTCGGTGGTCAGCGCCCCGAAGAAAGTAGCCTCTATGTTCAACACTAACATCTACTGTCTTCATGTATTGATTGAGTCATTGTCTGGATACGTTTAGAAGGGAAGGCTGATAGGAAAATTCTAATGACACAGCATTCCACTGGTATTTAAACGCAGCACTTACGGACGAATTTGTGAGACATGAAAACAGTCTCACGGTAGATCCGTGCGTAACTTTGGCTTCGTGTGTGCGTAACAAGGGATTCGTGCGTGTTTTTTAAAGATGTGTGTGTGTAAGTAGTTTCAAGATGTTGTAATCTTAATTTGTGCATACGTAAGTTGCATTTTGTATTTTTTTCATTTTATATTTTTTTAACTTATACACAAAACGTATTATGTGAGTAACAAATCACGCACAAATCCAAATTTATGCACAAATCCTAATTTACGCAAGCACAAAGCAAGAATATGCATACACAAATTCTAATTTACGCACAAATCAAGAATTACGCACGCACAAATCCGACTGAGTCTAATTTCTCTCCATATTTTCTGTTCTATTTAGTCGTTAAAGAAACACTCAGATTAGCTTTTGAATTATTCTAAAAGCATTCCCAGTGGTCTTATAATCTTTTCATGCCAAGTGTCACTAATTCGCAACATAACATTAAATCGAAGACTCAATTTAACATCATCTTGAATGGAATACAATCATTGAAAAATATATTTTTTATATAATTAGAAATTAAATGAAGCATAAATGGGTTAATTATGATTAGTTGTTTTTAACCAAACTTGAAACTTGTTTTCTAGGACATAGTTTCCGCAGAGCAGCAGTAGTTCATTAATAATTTGTCTCCAAGTTACGGCAAACCGTTGCCGTGGAGCAACTCCAGCCCCCCTTTCCTTCCCCTATGCTGAGAGCTTGGAGGATGGATGGAGCTTGTGGCTCTCCCAGGAAATTTTTCATGTCATAGATAATTTTATCCATAAACTGCATTTTTTTGTCTGCTCCTGATTTACAACAATTTCAATAAAGAAATACTAAGAAATTTAGTTTTAAACTTAATTTTCTTTATATATGTTCTCCATCACCTAAAAAAATTCAGAATAACATGTTAAAAACACACACACACACAAAGATTTTCATTGGCGTGGGTCTTTAAAGCTTTTTTTACCTGTCAGCAAATAACCAATACATTCCAATTTAAACTCCTCAAAGGGGTTTTTCAGGTGATCACCAGCAGATTTTTAAGGGTTTTGTACTTTAACCTGAAGATTGAATGGACCACCCAGAGACTGAAACTGATTTTCACTGAAAGACAAGAGTTAAAGCAGATGACCTTTCTGAGAGAATAAAAAGGTTAGAAATGAAAGGCTTCGGGCCCAATTTTGAGTCCTAGATCTTACATTTCTCCAAGGCCTCAAGACCCAAACAACCTTATCAGCTTCAAATCTGCATGAATTTGCATATAAATGAAAGCTGAATCATCACTGACCTACTTGGTCCAGAAAGGTTGGTTTACATTCCTGATGGGTTTTCCAAGAACACTGACCAAACATATGTGGGGAAACAGAAACACTTACAGGCTATGTTTAAAGTTAGCCTTTATTTTAAAGAATGAACAAAATCTCATTGTGGTAAACGTATGTTTTTGTTTTGTTGTGCTGAAAACTTCATCAGTTAGAACATTTTAAATAAGAGCAAGAAAAGTTGGAGTTCCAAGGTCACAACTATATAAAACAGGATGAAAAAAAATAATTTTAAAGATGAAAGAAATATCAAATTGTTAACTCTTGTCAACATAAAAAACCCATTCACAGCAGAAACCTTACTGAATTAAAAGGTGCGTCTCAAAAGCCTGAATCAATGGAGCATAGAGACAAAGCTTCAGCGTTGGGTGATATTGCTGAGTCAACCATAACCCTGAGATTCCAAAGACTAGACTGGACTGAAAGGCAGGCTCAAAGAAACCAATAAGGAACCTGGTCAGAGAGATCATCTTCACAGGAGAAATAATTAATTGATCGTATTTATCTGTACATGTTTGCCAACAGGCTGAAACCCATCAAATAGGCAAATTCACAAATGGAAATCACTAAAATCAGTAAAATCAGTTTACTGACTTCTATAGTGACCCTCTGCTTATCCAGCTGTTTGAACTACATCAGTGAGTGATGAGGCTCCACTTTTCCAGAGACATCAACCAGAGGGTCACTATAGAAGTCAGTAAACTGATTTATGGAACTAAAGAAATATATTGTTGTTTTTTATGATTTGGTTTGGTTAAATAAGCTTTTTTTGTCAATATATTTTTTTTCCAGCATCACCGTCGATGTAACTTTAGGAACCTTGTCAAGTGGTCCAGTGCTCCCATGCTTTAAATTGTGAGCTACAAATCTTTCAAGAAGGTAAAAAGGAATTACTTTTGAAATCCTTCAAAGTATTCTGTGTATTTAAGATTTTGTCAAGTGCAATTGTAGCATTGTAATGAGAATTCTTTTTTAGGGATTTGGACAGATGGATGACAGTTGGCTTTGTGAGGAAAGGCAACATTTACCAAAAGAACAACGTTAGTCATTTTACCACCCGACTCCCAGCTGTTGAGTCAAAATTATTTAAATTAATCATAAAAAAACAACAATGTATTTCTCATTTTGACATGAAGGTGATGATCACCTCAATACATTTGACAGTTTTTTTAATATAAATGTTTGTACATGACCTTAGTAGCATTCTAGTCTCACCTTGCAGATCTTGTACAATGAATCCTGTCCATCTCCATCAGAATCTTTAAAGTAGTCGTGTGCGGGAAAAGTGCGGTGGATGTCACGCGTGATGACACCGTCCTGCGCAGAATCCTGCAATTTTCAAGAGAAAAACACAGTTTGAAGATGTGACCAAATTAGTTATTTGATTATGAAAACTGCAACTAGGATTGGAAAGACAACAAGTCTTTGCTGCAGCAACTCCCTTTCACCTGCAGAAAATCTAGAACTGAGCTCAATTAGGTTAGTTGCTAGTTCCGTTTTTTAACCAGACAATAAAGCTGAAAGACTGTAATTGAGTAAAAACAGAGAAGAAAAAAAGAATAGGGGGGAAAAATCTGCCTGTGTTTTCCATCAATTGTCGGACAGCAAAGAAAAGTGCTGTAAGGGATTCTGGGACAAGCAGCTCAGGAAGTTTATCTGTTACACATAAGGACATTTGACAAAGTTCAAAGAACAAAATCCCACAAAAAACAATAAAAATGTTTCAGTTAGAGGTTTCCTTAAACACCTAAGTGCATGCTAGAACCTCATTACGAAGGCTACAGATTGCCACGTAAATTTTTTCTTGTAATTTTATTTCAACTTTTGTATTTTTAAAAGATTTAATACAATAGTACAATGAAAAATACTTAAAATTTAAACACTGAAACCGATTACTTCTTGGAAATTTTACTAATTCAGACAAACTAGTATTTCACCATAGTTTTTCAACCAAAAAAGTTTAGTTAAGCCGATAGTGTCATAATCTTTAATACTGCCTGACTGAGATTCCATCACATCACATAAGCCAGTTGCTAAAACTTTGACAGGTCTAAACATGAGTAAAATCCACTCTAGAATGTTTTGAAATGATTTAATGAATATCTTAAGCTAAACATGGTTCCACCAAAAACAAAGGGCTTGACTCTGTAAAATAATTTCATTAGGTTTTTATTCTGGTACTAAAATCTTTGCATATTTAATAGTTCTATGCTTGCTCTGCTGCACAAACTAAATAAATGTTTGTTTAAAAAAACGATACAGCTCTCAGTTAATGTGCCACCCTGTATTGAATCGAATTAAGTAAAATTAAATAATACTAAACTGATCAATGGATGCAGAGATGGATCTCAGGCGTCTGCTGGATCTCAGCCAAGCTGCACTCAAAAGCAGGGAAGGAAGACAGTTTTTTTCAATTTGATGCATAAAGATGAAGAACCACATAATTCATTGAAATCTGTTGACCACACTACATTTCAAATCTTTGAGTGGATACCAAAAGTAAGACCAAACACACAACCTCCAACGCAGAGTGATTCAGCTGGGATTTGAACCAGGACACAAATCTACAGCCCAATATACTGTTTCCTAAAGAGCAAGACATAAAAAAAAGTTATAGAAAAGGGTCTAACAAACAAAGATCAAAGCCAGATGATAAAATTGCTGAAACGTTTGAACTATTGCAAGGATGAATCTTCACCATCAAAGAGCTCACCCAGAAGAAGAAAAAGATAGGGAACATCAGGAAAAGACATCAGGAGCTAAAACTGTTAGTCTGGCATCTATATTTTATTAACCCTCTACAGCAGGGCACTCCCAACCCTGGCCCTCCAGATCTACTTCTACCAAACTGGCTCCAGGGGTTAGATGTTCTCACAATAAACTTTAGTTTAAAATCAGAATCACTTGTTCCCGCTGATCAGCAGCAAGTAGGATCATGTCGGTGAGACAATATGTTGGTCAGTTCTGAAGATGTCAAATCCTTTGAGAACAAAACCAAAAATGTATGCAATGCAATCCTAGCACAAGCCTCCTTATGCTCAAATAAACTGAGAACTTTGATAGTTGCTGAATGTTTGTAAGAGATATGAATAAAACTAGCATGAAATGCCTAATCTGTCTCATTGATTTACTGCAACTACACATCCACAAAAAAAAGACGATGGCTGTGTCTCAATTCACTACTTAGTGCACAATATAAGGCTTCGCTGTTTTATTGGGGTGTAAGAATCTACTATTCTAAAATCCAGTGCCCTGGAAACTTCCCAGAAGTCTCTGAAAAAGACTAGTCTGCATCGATACTCACTAGATTCGCCAATATAAACCTAGATGCAGTGCATTTGAGCAATTTGTCGTTTGACAAAAAAAAGTTTATTTACATTTATTCTTTATAAATTATTCATGTTTCCACCATCAGAAGAAAGTGGTTGTAAATAACCCTTGTAAAATGTTCATTTTATTAGGTTTTTACTTCAGCAAATAGGCAACATCATATTTAGTGTTGGAAAAAAAAAGTAGTGAGTATGTGTGGAATTATGTTAAAATCCAGGGCGACTATAGTCTGGCACCATGTCGTCTTTTAGGGGGGAAGGAATTTGGACATAGCTTATTAGAATATCTGTATATCATGTGACTGGGATTCATTCCATTACCTATCAGCATTCATAGATAGAGAACTAACTTTTCCCAAGTTATCCAATAATTACCACAAAAACCCATTTTTGGCACTTTAGTAACCATAGCAACATTGGCTTGGCCCAGCCAGAGTCTCACGGACAGTGAAACTTGTAAACACCTTGATTTAATAAGCCATGCATGCCTCTGCTAATTAACAGCCTCATTATTCAAAACACTAGAAAATGAGAGGACGTCCTCCATGCCACCTAATCCCTCTCTTCCTCATCCCTTATCCCTTCTTCCTTTTCAATTTCCTCTAGCCATTTTGGGGGGCCTTTAATCCTTTCATCCCAGCTCATTTGTTCATTTCTCTTGCATGCATTTCATTTCAACCAATCTTTTCTTATATTTTCAACTGCATGTTTTTCTGGAGCATCCTTTCACACATTCATTTTGTTTATGTTGTTTTCTATTATCGTCTTTATTTCCTTACATCCCAAATGTGTACATTACATATATCGCTCTCCTAATTGTCTGTATAATATGTTTTTATTTTCAACGCAGAGAGCAAACAAACATCAATCACCTGGCGCGGGCTTTCAGAACCAGCCTGTGTTTTTTCAACATGTTTCATATACAAATGTACCATTGCTAAAATAACACTAAAATCTGAAAAAGAGTACTTTCTATTTAACAAGAACGCTTCAATTCAGCCTGACTATTTCTCCTGATGTTAACTTGCAATAAGAAGATTTCTGAAAATCCTTCCCAAGTCGATTAGTAGGATGTTAAGTGTTATTAAGCTTCCATTACTGGAGGTAAAATATCGGAGATTCAGACTCATCAACTGAATCTCCTTACTATTGTTTGATTCTCCTGCTCATTATTGCACATAAAAACCTAAACAGGCCAAATTAGCCCAGTTTGGCATCTTACAATTTATCTCCCAAATAAAGGCTAAAACAGGTTTTATGGTCATGGTTTTGTCAAAATTGAACAAATTCGTTTAGCCAACGAGGCTAACCTACTCATTTGCTATGAGCCCTGGCTTCAATGATATCTGCAGCGGAGGGAGTTATATCTGTTTTCTTTAAAGAAGTTATTTGGACTTCATTAGATGCAAGAAATATATTTTCAAATAAAATAAAGCATTAGAGGCATAAAGAGATGACAGACCACTAAAGTTAAGGACCAAAACACTTTTTTTTTTTTGTAAGTGAAACAAAATGTTGTCACAGCGCCAATATCTTTCCATGTCTGCTTCCGCTGAAATGAACAAAAAGACAGAGAGATCCAGAAGGCCATTGGTGTTTGTTAGTTTCCATCCAGACAGGCGTGACAGCAGGAGGGAGGATCTGTGGCTGTGATAAAACCAGGACAGGAGAGGCAGCCGCGCATCTGTAGAAAAGACCGGGCTATTTTTAAATGTAGTTAGTCTTCTGATACTCCAAGGTCTGAAAAGTGTCTTGGGGTGGCAGCAGTTTTGTTAAACAAGGCCTGCTGATGCCTTTCTAATAAAGAGCCAAGTGTAAACTATTTTAGGAGCTCCAGAAGAATAGCAAACAAATAAATAAATAATTATAATATAACAAAGATGCACAAATTCCTTATATAAAAGCACAAATGCCTGCCAATGCCAGAATAGTGTCAGAATTTCTAAATAATTCTCACTCTGAAGGGAAAAAAAAGGGAATTCAGGGTGATGCACACTGTAGCTTTCTGCAAGTATGAAGAGAAACAGGACGACGACCCATCAACATGGCATTATAAATCTGAAAAGATTAAAGTGGCATTAACAAACGGAGAGATTACTGTCTACCGTCTGTCTGAATCAAACGTGTACCAGTTTGTGAGCGCGTGTGGGCATTTTACTGCATTGTGTGAACCTGTCGGATTTATTCCCGATGGCTTTTAACCGACTAGAGGTAGAAGTGAGAGGGGATAGAAAAACAGAGGGAGGCTGGGGAAAAAACTGCTTGAAAAACACTTTGAAGGAGCTTTTGTGAAAGAGAGACTGGAAATGTGGAGATGGAAACAAGAGGCGTCTCGTAATTCTAGAAGCTTTTTTGGCCCAAACTCAGACCTCAGACCAGTTACCTGGTTACACATGCAGCTTAATAGAAAAAAAAAGGAAAAAACTCAGAGCGCCTCGACACTCATGACCCTGATTGATGGAGGCAGTCAGCTGATTGGTCTGTGTGCCTCTTATCGTTTAATAAGAATTTAAACCAACTGAAAGAAATTGCCATAACAAAAAGTACTGTATCTAATTAGCGTGCTTAGAAAACTACTGTTGTAGCAAGTCAAAGGAACAAACCTTTAAGTCCCACTCTGATCATCTTTTGATCCATCTGGCACAAAGTAAGCCTGCCCTCATTTCCCATCATCCCTTTGTTTACACTTCCTCCCGCCAACTTACAGCCCCTCACAACCTTAAACTAACACAAGCGGTGCAACAAAAATGGCGTGCAATAATGGAGCTATAAAGCTGATCAGTTTTGAGCCAGATACCAGCTCAGACGAGGAAAACAAAGACGAGTGCAAGTGGATGCATCAGAATGGAGCAGAGCAGGGAGCTGGTGGCCTGCCGATTATCGAGCTTATAAAAACAACTACAAGCTTTTTCAAATTGCATTTTCATCTGCTCCTGATTCACAACAATTTGAATAAAAGAATACTTTTTTAACTTAATTTCCTTTATATATGTCCTCCGTCATGAGAAAGATGCTACAAGAAAAAAAAAATATTAAAAAAAACAAAAACATAAATTTGATTGGAGTGGATCTTTAATGGGAAAACAGCACTTTAACATGACATTGCAATCTAATACTTACAATATGTAACAAAAAATGACAATATGTTTACCCTTGTACCAATCTTATTTTCTGCATAAATAGAAAAGGAAAAGCAGCTGTTACTAGAAAATTCTTGCTGTATTAAATAAATTGAAGTAAAAAGAAAAAATTTAATTAGAACGGGAATTTTTCCTTAAAGTTGAGGTGGGATGAACACATTTTCTACAACACAAAAGACCGAGCAAATGACTAAAGGCTCCGCTCTGCCTTTTTCTTTTGGCGTTAGCTGTCAGTGTTGCTATGGAAAGACGGATGAAAGCAGAAATGCAGGTCCTTCATGTGAAGCTAGCTGATATGTGTGGCTAATGACCTCGATGAAGTCTAGTCATGCGGTCATGATAGAGTATACCCTGTATCAGGTAAAGGGGACAACTTTTCCAGTGTCACGATCTGCCTCTACTGGATTTACAACAACAGTCTTCAGTATCAACACTCAAAGAAAACAGCAGATATTTAGATTTTTTACAGCCTTTTATAACTACTACATTTCAAATCATTCATTATCCATGGGATCCAAATAAAAAAATCCATGATAGTTACTGAACTAATTGACTACTGACAGAAAAATACTGACCAAAAATCTGACTTTTCTTTTTATTGAAGTTCAACAATATCATTTTGAAAAACGAAGAAAACAAAAAGCCAGCATAACCACTTAATAAATGTTTTTTGTGCGTCTCCCCGCCCTGGACCCGGGGACCCGGGGAAGACCCAGGACATGTTAGAGAGACCATGTCTCTCGGCTGGCCTGGGAACGCCTCAGGGTTCCCCCAGAGGAGCTGGAGGGAGTGGCCGGGGTGAGGGAAGTCTGGGCATCTCTGCTTAGACTGCTGCCCCCGCGACCCGGTCCTGGATAAGCGGAGGTAGATGGATGGAGGGAAGATGGATGAAGATTTTCCACTAGAGACGTTTTTTAAGTCAAAATACGTATATTATGTTTGGATTAGAGAAAAACAAAACCGTATCTTACACTCATAATTCATTGATGTGGTTTTGTACCGGTTTCTTGTTTATTTATGTTCACAAATGACTTTTTTGGACTATTGTCTCTTGTTTTTCAATTAAATTAGCATTTTCTTTTATTTACATAAACGAATGATTGTAAAAAAAATATATCATTTTAAATAATAATAATAACAATAATACAAAAATAACTTTCCTGTTTTTACAGGACACCACTACAGTTTTTTGCTTTCTTAGAAATGTTTTGCTTGCTTTAGATTAAAATTAAAAAAAAAAGTTTTCAACCAACAGATTTACAAAGACTTCTTCTCGAAGGCCGTCCTTACGACAAACAATGCAGGCAGACATCACTAATTCATGTTATGTGTTAGGTGTATTTTGTATATTTGAATTATTTATGAATAATTTTAAAAGGTCGCTCTTAAGTGGTTCAACAAAAAGACTGGTTTTCACTTAAACAAAGAGGTAAAATGTTTTATCTGAAATATATAAGAAATAAGTGAATACCGGTATGTAGAAAAGCATAAAGCTCTAAAACATTTAATACTGTGGTATCTGATGAAAAACTAACAAAAAACCCCGTAAGACAACCGTCTTTATGGGGAGTCTCTGCTCTTACAGAGGCAAAATGGAAACAGAAAAGGAAGGAAAGCCTAACTAGTTACAGTCAGTATTTTGGCTGCTTCAAAACACAAGGTCGATTTATTAGCATTTAGCAATGAGAGAATTTGTCAGGCTGTCTGTCAGCTGCTCTGAAACTTGTCAAGCAGTCCTTGAGCTGAATGATTAAACACCCTAGCACATTCTAAAGTAATAGTTGGCTGAGTTAGGAACAAAAGTGAAAATACTGGAACTTTTACTTCTTCTTACTGTACCTCTCAAAAAGCCTTTTCTTTCTGATATTAACCTGTAATGAAAAGAACGTGAAAGGTCTGCCAGCCAGGGAATGAAATGTCTGCTTTGCAGGATCAAATACACCAAGCCTTTGTAGATAAATGAAGTGTCTCGGCTAAGGGAGCTGTGAAGTGATAGGTCAGCCAATTAGAAGTGATACCAGTGGTGTTAAAAACACAAGTAAATTGAAGACTTATTGCATTATTAAAAGTCATGAGGTGTAAAATAAAAGATCAAGTAGAGGAAGTCAATGAGGATAACCGTATAGACCTTTGAAAAGCCACTGTTGAGGAATAAAAGGTATATGGTTTTGGTTAAGCCAGCTTTGCACCTCATAACCCACTGTATGAAGTATAGTGTCAACATCAGACAGTCAACCTTTTCTTTTTTTATTCAATTAGAATTCTTTTATTCTGATTTTCTACCCAAACATTTGCAAAAAAATAAAATAAAATTCATTCATCTTCCTTTTTCATTCACTCATCTTTTTCCATTTGTTCCCTTTCGGGGTCACGGGGTTGCCGGAGCCTATCCACTTATGGGAGAAGGCAAGGGACGCCCTGAACAGGTCGCCAGTCTATCGCAGGGTCACACATATCACACACCCATGCATACTCACATTCACACATATGGACAATTTAGAGTTGCCAATTAACCTATGAAGCATGTTTTTGGATGGTGTGAGGAAACCGGAGACCCCGGAGAGAACCCACGCATGCACAGGGAGAACATGCAAACTCCACACAGAAAGGTCCCCCATTGATGTTCTGTTTCAGGTCCCCCAGCCAGGACTTGAACCGGGGGCCTTTTTGCTGTGAGGCAAGAGCGCTAACCACTTCGCCACCGTGCAGCCATAAAATAAAATAAAATATATATATAAAATAAATATTCAGTTTGCCAACATCTGTGCTACAGGGGGAAACACAGCAATATACTGTATGTACTGTCAGATGAAAATAATTGTTGTGTCAGTTAAAAGCCTGTTTCTTCCC
This sequence comes from Oryzias latipes, assembly GCF_053564925.1. NCBI lineage: Eukaryota > Metazoa > Chordata > Actinopteri > Beloniformes > Adrianichthyidae > Oryzias > Oryzias latipes. The sequence continues at coordinate 16,656,238 of NC_136240.1, forward strand.
TTAATGGACATTTCCATCAGTGGGGGATCAATCTCTAAATATATTGTAATCTTAATACACGATAGGGAAACAAAATAAAAATAAGTGCAACCATGCAGGACAATCAATGGCAACAATGGAACACAACAAACTATGAGCCATGCTACGCAGAAGCAGAATTGAACTTCAAGCATAGCAGATAGATGTCTCAGTGAGTACTGACATGTGACATGGACTGTAGTCATCTATATTATTCATCTGTGTTATTGTGAAGCATAAATATCTATCTATCTAACTAACTAATATATTATATGCACTTTCTTCTTCCATTATTAAATAAAGATAAACTACAAAACTTCTAAAATTGACTAGAATTGAAACACAAAATAATGAACACATATTTTGGGTTAAATAGAAATATAAAGGAATTGGGGAAGGAGAAAAGTCTTAAAACAGAAAAAGAGAGAACAGGAGCAACAAAGAGAATAACAGCAACTGAATAACTGACATAGGCTAACATCTATCTTTAAGATTAATGGCAACTCTTTAAAAGAGAGATTAGGAGTGAAAATGACAAATGGGCTGTATTAGAATTACAGAAACCTTTGCAAAACCTATAAATTACATAAAAGAAAGTAGACAGGATTAAAAATTAGCAGTCTATATGGTTAGACATAGGATTCATATTTACTTTAGACAAATACGGCAGAAATGATTTACATTCAAATGTAAGCTAGATACAGGACTTTCAGATAAAAGTGTCAATTGCAGATAACTATCAGAAGTTTTAGGCTATTGCAAATCAGCTGCTTGCTTCAGGCATGTACGAAAATAACACTAATGTACAAAAATGTGCTTGTTTTCATGTAACACAGAAGCCAACTAGCAAACGCACACAAACATTGAAGGGTCAGTGGATAAAGTCCATTCCCTCGGGAGTCTGACATTTACACGGTATTGTGGTTGGTACTCGAGGATATGAGCTGAATCTGTTAAAGGGGAGCAAAGAACACCAAAGGCAGAAGAAACAAAGAGTCTGAGACTTGAAAAAAACACAAATCCATGTCAAATGCATGTGCGGCAGGAGTTTTTCTGCATTTCAGATTGGGAAAATGGAAGCATATATAAACATGGCTGCTGGTGTCCTTTGCATTTTCAAAATCAAAGTGCAAAAAAAGACTAAATCTTAAGATTCTTGGGAAAAAGTTTGTTTGATTTTATTAATTCCAACATCTGGTTTAGTCATTAACTAATAATGAACTTCCAGTTCAGTGCAAACTCTGAGAAAATGCCCGCTTCTTCAAGTTACATGTTCTTCTGTTTTGATTGGCTGGTGGGAGACATCAGAAAATCTACAGACACAAATGCATTTTACATGCAGAGAGTGTAAATATAAAGTGATGGAAACTAGAAATAAATATAACCTGAGTAAATAAAACCTGTTTATTTTTTATCCCTGGATCAAATAAAATCTATTCAACGACCAACAACTTTGTTTAAACTGCAGGCGATTTAAGTTTGCAGAACAGCAAGTGAATGGGATGCTAACATGCTGTAAAAGTAACATGCCAGAACTGATCCACGTAATTTCTGTAGAGGAGTGTGCCTGTGCTGGACAGTATTTGAACTGTTGAAAGTAGCCAGATGGTTGGTCACACACATCTGCAACCTATCATTGTTGGTCAATATACAAAGAAGAAAGGTGACAGAGTAACATTTCTGTATTCACTTGAGTTGAAAAATATGTGCTTCTCTTGATTTCTTTCCCCATAATATTTGCCCTTAAAGAAATGTATATAATACAAGCCCACAGCGGCTTCATTGCCTCCTGTTGCTAACAGCAGAGAAAATTGACTCTCAGGATATAAAAATGTCAGAGTTAATTAGCGTTACAGTAAGGACTTGAGGCTTCAAAACAATCACCCACATATCAGTGGATATTGTCTCTCCGGCTCCCGAATAATTAATATAGTTCATATTTTCTGTCTGTGCATCGGTCCTTTAGCACAGACAAAGTGTTTTAAAGTGGTTGAAACTTCATCCACTTTAGGCAGATTTTAGTTTTTACTGCAGGTTGTTTATTTTTCAATCTCATCAGTGCAGCAAACATGGTTGTTACATGTATTCATGTCATTTTTGTGATATTTGTAAATATGTTTTAATATTTTAATTTATAATGGCCCTTGACCTGTGGAGTTGATTATTTTGTTAAATTTCGTTGTCTTTTCATGCATGACACTTGTTAAGTCCAGTGTGAAATCTCAAGAGGGTCTTTCAGGTCAAATTAAGATATTAATAAATAAACAGTTTCTATTGGCGAGTTGCGCTTAATGATAAATGCTGAGGTGATAAAACCCTAGAGGAGGGCTGGAGGATTTTTACCTGAAGCTAGATCTTTACAAACAGTAAATTCCTGTTTTTTTCTACAACTTGTTTTGTTTACAAGTAATTAATTATTTTTTAGTGACAAGGCTAAAGCGCCTGGGAGGATAAACAGACCATTGACCAAGAGGCAATGCTTGAGGTGAGCTGCTATCAAAATTACAGCCTAACACAGCCAGGCCTGGAGTATTTACTTGGGTAACACTATCTGGCTGGAGGGATGGACGCAGAGCAGAAAGAAGGGAAAAATTTGATATACTGAGGACCCATGGGGGGAATCGGACCCCTTTGATATTTAATTCAACCAAAATTCCCTAAGAGAGAAACAGATGAGATCTCTGAGAATCTATTGGGCAGAGCTTCAATATTTTAATGAGATGGTAAATTAAAATATTTTTCTACTAAGTGACCTGGAAACCTTACAGTTTTTAAGAAGACAAACAAAAGAAATAATATGAATTAGGCTATATTACATTTTGACAAATAAAAAAATGTTTAAAATTAAGACAAATTTAGATAAAAATCTGACAACCTGTTGAAAAAAAGATTACATACTATTTATTCATTTTTATTTTACCGAGAAGTCCCCTTGAGATAAAATACCTGTATCCAGAGAGCTGACATGTTATCTCTAAAGGGAGGATGTGCGATTGGAGAACCAGTGCTAAAGTATTGTGACTGCCCACTTGACTACAGCAGGAAAAGCGTAGCTGTCGCATAGAAAAGCAACAGCTGCTAATCATTTCATCATGGCAACAATAGCAACTAATTCATGAAAGCCTAAGTTGAGGCTTTCAGAGCATTACATATGGCAAATCACTGACAGAAGTGGGTGCACTTTTGGCTGGTTTTAAGATATCTTAACATTTTAGTTTTCTGATCACACACAAAGCATTTTCAGGTGCACAAGATTCAAAATAAACAGTTATTGTAGACAAAGCAGCTGTTGGGCAGTTCATTTCAATGTTGCTGCCAAAGATGAAAAGCTATTAAAGAGGTGAATAAAGAGAAACAGAAGTTTCAATGTAGAGGTTAAAAATGTCATGTAACTGGTTCCTCTCTGAACCTGCGATGTTGCATTTTTTTGTATTTTAAGTTCTGAGAGATTCAAAGCAAACATGTCAACTGACATGTCAAGTGTTTTTATAAACTCCGTTTCTAAAGGACCAAACTTATCTCATTGTTAATACTGTTTTATTTATTTATTTATTTAGCTAAAGGTAAGATGTGTGAGGCACACAACATTTTTTTTTCCATTTAGCACTACATCTTTAAGGGATATCTTATTTTCAAATGTTTTCACCAAAGCCTTTACTTTCTCAGTGTCTAAAAAAATATGAAATATTGTGGTCCTATCACCTTATGTTTGTCACTAAGAAAAAACCCTCTAAATGTATAAAATTTATATAAGGTTAGAGTACACATCTTGTATCATAGTAGGTAAAGCAACGAAGTAATCTTGCAGTTGTTAATTTTGTTAGACAACAGTCTCTCATCTACATGATTTTTGGATATTTAATAGGTAGATTTGAAGAACCAGAACTACGAAAATAAGAAAAACTACACAAAATTATTCAAAACCAGGTTTTTCAAACAGGCTTACCTACCAGCTATCAGACCACAGTCTGCAGCCCACTTTCAGAGAGTCATGCAAGATGTATGAGAGAGTTGGTGAGTGGATGCACGAGTCTGTCCTCGTTATGCCATCAAAAGATTTTGGTGACTGCCGCAAGGCTGCAACATCAGCACTCACAGACGGGCTTCCACTCCAATTAATATTTCCCTGGCTGAAAGAGGGTCTGCTGGTTCTTTCTCAATCAAGATTGCAAGAAGGTAAGCAAGGAAAGAGAAGTAAAGAAATTTCTAATGAAGGCTTGGTCAAGAACAAGAAAAAAAGGTGCAGACAGATAGTGGTTCCTTTTGTTGACTCAAAAATGCATTTATTTTTAAAACCACATCTATCTGAAGGAAACAATGCTATTTATTAGAATGAAAAAGTTTCTACCTAATAAAGGTAGAAAACTACTATATACAGTACAGACCTAAAGTTTGGACACACCTGCCCAAAAATATCACCAGCAAAGCCCCCCCACACCATCACACCTCCTCCTCCATGCTTCACAGTGGGAACCAGGCATGTAGAGTCCATCCGTTCACCTTTTCTGCGTCGCAAAAAGACACGGTGGTTGGAACCAAAAATCTCCAATTTGGACTCATCAGACCAAAGCACAGATTTCCACTGGTCTAATGTCCATTCCTTGTGTTCTTTAGCCCAAACAAGTCTCTTCTGCTTGTTGCATTTCTTTAGCAGTGGTTTCCTAGCAGATATTCTACCATGAAGGCCTGATTCACACAGTCTCATTTTAACACTTGTTGTAGAGATGTGTCTGCTGCTAGAACTCCATGTGCCATTGACAGGTCTCCAATCTGAGCTGCTGTTAACCTGCCATTTCTGAGGCTGGTGGCTCGGATGAACTTATCCTCCGCAGCAGAGGTGACTTGGTCTTCCTTTCTTGGGGCGGTCCGCCTGTAAGCCAGTTTCTTTGTAGCGCTTGATGGTTTTTGTGACTGCACTTGGGGACACTTTCAAAGTTTTCCCAATTTATCAGACTGACTGACCTTCATTTCTTAAAGTAATGATGGCCACTCGTTTTACTGTACTTAGCTGCTTTTTTGTTGCCATCATACAAATTCTGAGTCTATTCAGTAGGACTATCAGCTGTGTATCCACCTGATTTCTGCACAACACAAGTGATGGTCCCAACCCCATTTAAAATGCAAGAAATCACACTTATTAAACCTGACAGGGCACACCTGTGAAGTTAAAAACATTTCACTTCACAGTGAAGTGAAGCTCATCAAGAGAATGCCAAGAGTGTGTAAAGCAGTAATCAAATCAAAAGGTGGCTACTATGAAGAACCTACAATGTGACATATTCTCAGTTGCTTCACACTTTTTTGTCAAGTATATAATTCCACATGTCTTAATTCATATATTTGATGCCTTCAGTGTGACTCTACAATTCCCATGGTCATGAAAATAAAGAAAATTCTTTGAATGAGAAGGTGTGTCCAAACTTTTGGTGTAAATTTGTAAATTTGGCAAGTTTAGTACATTCCGTATAGGTGACATGACACAAAGGAGATTGACTGACAATGGTCTACAGTCCTTTAGAATGCAAAATACAATGACCCCCCCCCCCCCCCCCCCCAAAAAAAAAAAGATAGGTAAATTTAAAAGGCATGCAAAATTTTACCAAAATCAATCAGCAAAACAGAAAGGCCTCAGAAGGTGAACCGCATTATATTGAGGAAATGGTATACACCATTTTTAGAATCACATTTTATCTTAGCTTTTTGTTCCAATGAAAATTTTTTAGCAAAACTGTCTAAAATCCATCCATCCATCTTCCTCCGCATATCCAGGACCGGGCCGTGGGGGAATTAATTAATACGTTATTTATCCCACAATGGGGAAATTCTTCTCCACATTTTGACCCATTCCTTGGGGAGAGCGGTGAGCTGCAGACTAGCCGCGCTCGGGGGGGCAACAGCTGGCTGGGGAAAGCGCCCTTCGGTTGTTGGACGACCTGCTCTACCGCCTGAGCTAAACTAAGCAGTCTAAGCAAAGATGCCCAGACTTCCCTCTCCCCCGCCACTTCCTCCAGCTCCTCTGGGAGGACCCTGAGGCGTTCCCAGGCCAGAATAGAGACGTAGTCTCTTCAGTGTGTCCTGAGTCTTACCCGGGGCCTCCATCCACTGGGACATGCCCAGAACACCTCTCCAGGGAGGCATCCAGGAGGCATCTAGACTAGATGCCCGAGCCACCTCAACTGGCTCCTTTCGATGTGGAAGAGAGTGGATCTACTACGAGCTCTCCGTGGGTGACCAAGCTTCACCCTCTCTCTAAGGGAGCGCCAGCCACCCTACGGAGGAAGCTCAGTTCAGACACTTGTATTCAGGACCTCGTTCTTTCGGTTATCACCCAGAGCTCAAGATCAACTGGTAAAATGAGAGCTTTGCTTGTTGGCTCAGCTCTCTCTGCAAAACTTTGTTATAAATGGTCATTTAAATACTAAAAACAATGGAACAAAAAACATTATAAATTGTCACTTTTAAAGCATTTTATATGTTCCCATTTACTCTTTATGAGCACATGTAGGCTTTGATGTGACTTTGTAATTAATTCAGAGCTGTTGTGCATCTTTTTTTAGTCACAAGTATAGGCTTTACATCCAATATACCTAAACATATGTAATAAGGCACAGCACACTCTCGAAAGTCTAAGTACCTATTAAAGCAGAAGAACAGAAGATCTGCAATCAGCACAGCTTCAAAGAGCAGATATTGAATAAAATTCAACAGTCCAGAAGACCAGCAGCTTCCATTTTTCATTCATTGAAGGCGTCTGGAGTGTGTGATAGGGGTCTTAAATCATGCTGCCTACCCAAACTGAGTGGTAAGGGGCCATGGACCAGTGCAAGACTGGTAACCAATGACCCATAGGTCATTACGAATGAGATCAAAAGTTAGTGCACGGAGAGGTCCCCAAAGAAAAACAACCATCTGGACTGTAATACACCAAACCAGCTTTTATCTCCAAATGCCCAAACGTAACGTAATGACAGAGGTCATTTCATATTCACTTAATAACAGATTGCAAATAAAAATGGGAAAATGCCAGAAAAGTACTAAACTTCAGATCAAAAATTAATGAAACCTTATCATTTTTAAAGTTTGGACCGAATGGAAGAAACGTTTGACTCACCATCCTACAGGGGGTTACACTTTTGCTAGAAAAAAGGTTCTAAGAATAACTTTTAAACAACAAAAAAACATTTAAAAAAATCTCGTGACCACCATTGCGGATAAATAGTCCTGAGAAAACATTTTAGACTGTTTGGTAATCAAAACTAGACTATTAACACATGAATAACCCCTTATAACCTAAGCTTAAAAAGCTTAATGTAATGCTATTTTTTAAGATTCTAACCTGTATTTTTATTTGTATTTTATGTTATTTGTTTTAGCATTTTATATGTATAGTTACTGCACACCTTTTATGTATCAATTTCTGTTTTTATAGTCTTGTTATTTAGACCTCAAGTCCCCAATATAATTATTCAATTCTTTTTACTATATACAATAAGCACTTTCTCCCTTCTAATTTTCCTTAAAGATTTTTTGACCATGGCGGTGTATACGGAACATGCATAGTTTTAGTGTTCACTGTTTACTTTTAATACAAAATCCACAATAGTAACAAAATAAATTAACAAGTTTCACCTTTATTAGGTCAGCATCAACAGCAAAACCAGTATTTAACAAAACTTTGAAATAAAAAAATAGATAGTCTAATTTAATACACTTTGTATCTAGCTAATACGTTACCATTCAACAGGGGTGGAGTCATTGAGTGCACATTCAGTGCAGTATTTTTTCTCTTTTTCAAAGGGGAAAAATTGTTTTATGTAGAACAGCTACATATACTTTACATACAGCTTTACCATATACAGTACACTGTGTAAATGTTTATACACAACTTCATTGGCAAATATTCCCTGTTCTCTAATTTTATCTGTACGTAAAAGTTCCTATCACTGCACTTTAAGCAATTTTACTTTTTTTAAATAAATATACATTTTCCATTTTACTACCACTTCAGCTTGGTTCAACGCAATACAGACTAATCAACAATTTAATTTCTAAAATATTTATAGAATGTATATTAGATTTTCTGAGCTATATAGATATATGCTGTATGGAAACCTTGAAACAAATAAATTGCATTCGATTTTTTTCCTTTTATATTTGTGCACCTTCAAACCAATAAAGGCCATCTGAAATAACAGAACAGAAGTTGTAACAATTTCACATTTTATATTAGTTTTACTTGGCATATTTTGTTCCCCTGTTGAGGTGACTTTAAAGAACAGATTATATGAATTCCACCAACAGTTACACAATACTACATTCCAAAAGGCAAAAAGAGGGCATAAAACAAGGTTTGCTGTGCATGCCCTCTATCACTTCTCATACAATATATGGCAGGTACCTGTATAGAAACAGCGGGAACACACACGACTTTGAGAAATCTGATCTGTCCTTAGGCACAAATACAGAGTAACGTAATGAGAGCTGCATGATAAAAACTTTATTGGGACGTGCGAAAATATTTGGTTCAATCGATTATAAATCAACCTGGGACATTTATTAGCCAAAAATAATTGTTATATTGTTTTATTCTAATCAAATAAAGGGGGAAAAACAAATCAAAAGTGTTCTGTAAGTGGCTGTAAAAATGTTAATCTTCTGAATGTACCATATTTTCTGGAGTATAAGTCACATTTTGTTTTCATAGATTCACCAGGAGTGTGACTTGTACTCAGTAGCGACATATTTGTAATTTTTTAAAACATTATAAAAATAATAATCACAAATTATATATATGTTATTTTTCCACTAACAACCTCCTTAGCAGTTGTTTCCCTACAAAAAACCGCTTGATGGCACTGTAGGAGCATGTATCTGTACTTGCTGCTGACAGCAAAGCAGAAGAAGTGCTGTCCAAAACAAACATGGAGGAGAATTTGATCATTCTCCTCCTGAATGTTATGATTTTCTATTTTACATCTAAATATTATTATTATTGCTTTTATTTTTTCTCTCTTTCGACTAACGTGGGACAGCAAGTCATCAAAGCGGGTCACAGACAGAAGAACAGCTAAATACACCATTATTCAGAGGTAGCTCCTGCAATATAGAACGTAATGATCGTCTTAAGAAAAAAAAAGAAAAGACCTACAGATAGAGAACTGATTATCCGTGCCTTTTGTAGAGTTCTTCAGAATAAATAAACTTCATCTCTCAACCTCATCCTGATCTTCCGTTCCGTGCATTATAAACGAGATATGCAGTCAAAGCCTCCTTGTAGTGATTAAGCTAAAAACGTTAGACAGTAGCTTCTCAATGGTAGCGTCTAGTTTATGAACACATTTTTGGACGAGCATTGAACATTAAAAATGATTCGTGTCAAGAGGCAGCAGACGTGTTCACACCAAACAAATCGCAGCGTTATGCTGGGCTTGGCCAATTTGTTTATAAATGTTGGACTTTTCTCTTATAAAAGTGCAACTTAACTGCGTAGTGACTTACATATGTGTTTTTTTTCTTTATTTTGCGTTTTTTGGCTCCTGCGACTTATACTCCAGAAAATATGGTATAAAGGAAAATCTCAATATCGTCACAAAACCATGACTTTTCTGAAAATTATTTACGTAAATAAAAGAAAAACAATACATCTTTAGCAGCACATCTCATGTATGATCTTTACAATCAACTATACATTTTTTCTTTTTACCATAGAGTTTGTTCCGTCTATTCCTACTAGCAAATTCTAATTTTACCCTATATTTTTCCCAAAGCAGTTTTCATAAATGCATTTTTGTTTTTATTGTTGTTCATATCAACCGTACAGAGATAAATAAAAATAAAAAAAACTACAGATTAAGTTTCTAAGACTTTTCTGATCCTCTGAGAAGTAAAACCCACCCCAAGCTAGCAGAACTTAATAAATTGGGGTTACTATTTTCAGTGGCTAAATTGGTAAGTGGGTACAAAAGCAGCACTAAAAAAAAAAAAAAAATTTCACAAAAAACAGCACCCTCAATAAATAAATATTAAATAAAAATTAAATAAACATCAATAAATCTTTCTATTTTTTCCAGTAATGCTGTAGATAATATTATGCCTAATGTTTGTGTCTCAAAGATGTCGGTTTACAAGATTCAAAAGTGAGAAGTTCAAACTTCAAATCAGAATCCTTAAAATAAATTTAAAGGAACAACATCAGTTTGGTGGCCAAATATCTTACACTTTAAAATACGTAAAATTTTGTCCATTACAGTTTAAATTTACAATTCTTTTATACTATATTTTCTTGAAAAGTTAACACTCCCTAAAGAATAAACTATCCCTCATGAAGAATAAACTATTATCCTTTGTCAAATGTTTTGTCAAGACAGTATTCATAACCATCAATACTGCCTTTTATAGAGTTTTCTTATAGATGTTATAGGTTTCTTTCCGATTTCAACTATTAACATTGGCAACTTCACGATCTGTAGAAATTAAGTAGTATGGCCCCTGATGTAATTTCTATGCAATACATTTAGAGAAGAAAAAACTTTCTCAATTTCCCTTCAAAGCAACTTTGGCTGTACACGGCCTACCATCTATTAGCAACATTAGTAGGCATGATCATTTTGAAGTTTTGAAGTTTAATACTCATGTTAAACTTTAAAAGAGAGTGTACAATTAAGACCACATAACCTTGGATTATAAAACACACTTAAGAAGCAAGGAAGACATCCAGTTAAAGGTTGATCAAAATCACAGTAAAAAATAAGAAGAGTGAAGCAGCATTGTCACATTTTTGTTAAAACGGTTGAAGTTAAACAAGTGCTTTGTAAATCTTTTAAGATCTGTTATTTTTACTTTCACCACTTTTCTTGACCTGGATTTCAGCATAAAATGAAAAAAAACTTGAACATTAGTCTATAATATTTGGAATACAGGGAAAAACACAGATGTGTCCAGCTTTCCTTTTGTAAGAAAAAACATTTTCGGCAATCCCAGTTTAGCTGCTACTTAAGCAGGACATCTTTTTAATTTTTAGAATTCCAGTTCAATCCTCATGAGTAATTCCTTTAAATGGAGCATGACTTTGCCCTCTTCCTAGGTTTATGCTCCCCAAAGTCTCTGTCATCAGCAGCACAATGGCTGAAAGAGCACATAGTCTGTGACAGCCTGCGCATTCCCAGTCGAAAAACGCTATTTGACAGGCTGTAGATGACGCAATTGCAAAAACTGTTGCTAATAGCCAGCCAGGTGGTAATAAAGGAAAGCGCAGGTATATTTAAGACATGTGAGCTTTCCAAAAGAAAGTAGATTATGTATGGTAGCCAAAGGATGTAGAAAACACTAGTGATTCGAAAAAGCACCATGGCATAGCGCCGATCGGGTCCATGCCCTCCTTGATGCCCACCTCCATTTCCTTCTTCAGCCTCCATTTCTTGGCTTGGGAAGCGTGCTCGTCGTTCACTAATCTCTCTGTTGTGTTGTTGGCAAATACGAAAGATGTGATAATAAGTGAAACAGACTACAAGTGCAGCAGGTGCATAAAGCAAGCACACCACAAACCCTGTAAATAGGGCAGAGGTTGGCCAAAAGTGAGCACACCACTCAAAAATGTCCCCATGATATCCTGGCTTACCCCAACCAAAGAAGGAGGGCAGGAAAACCATGCTTGAGTAGACCCAGATAAGGGCAATGCAGCCTCTTAACCTGCATGGTGTCACCAGCTGGTTGTAGGATAGTGGTTTGGTTATGGCCAAATAACGGTCCACACTAATGCAGGCTAGACATGCCATTGATACACTCTTTAGGACAGAGATAACATAGCTAAAAACCTGGCATGTAATTGGTTCTTGTACACCTGCTGGGTAGTGAAGTAAAGACAAGGTGGGAACAAGGCAACTGAGTCCCACCAGCAGGTCAGCATAGGCCATGGTCTGGATGAAATAGCTAGTGGTATAGTGGTGCAGGAGAGGGGCACAGTGAAAAACAAAAATCACTGTCAGATTTCCTGCAATGATGAGAACAGTCAGGAGTACAATGACAACAGTCTCCAGAATGCAAGCGTCCAGGCCTTCCCTCAGCCCCCAGCCTAAGGGGCATGAGTGGTTGGATGTCCTGCCGGAAAAGAGGTCTCCGCGGCTGCTGTTTGCTGTCAGAATCTGCTCGGATGTCAGTTCAGACTGGTTCATTGTGGCTGCAAACCTGATAGTGTTGTTGTGTATAATCCTTAAAGAAGCAGTAGAGAAACTGAACAACTGCAAGTCTCCTCTTGGTTTTTTTTCCCCCAAGGTTTGCAGCCAGCCTCAGTTCTCAAAGCTGAGCATTCTCCCAAACACACTCAAGCCTGTTCTTGCTTTACTCTTACATCGCTGGCTCCCAATCAAATGATCATTGACTGGAGGAAATTGATAAAACCTCAGGGAGGGTAGGACAACCATTTCAGCTCTATTTTCCAATCAAACATGCTTAGAGGAAAAAGTGGATGGATAGCGTCTGGGGTTGTGGGGAAAAAAGTGTTATTCCTTCAGTGAACCAAAAGTGGTAAAGCTTTAGTGCTGTTGCCAGTATCTATCCCAAAGGTGAGTATCCCTGCTGCTTTGCCTCCCTGTGTGAGGCCTCATCGCATGATTTTAATGAGAGTTGCCACCAGGAGGTAGAGGATATAAGCTTAGAAGATGTGAGAAAGGAGGCCACAAAAGGTTAAAGCTTTAAGCAAAAACCAGTGCTCTTCTTTCTTGACAAATAAACACGATGGATGAAGCAGTATATTTCTGAAGTTGTAGACATGAAGAGATGCATTTTGAGAGAGAGCTAATGCTCGAAAAGCATTTTAGACCACCCAAAAAGTGTCTGTAGATATGCTATTAAATACAGTTTACATTTTTTTTATTAAATCCATCAATTCACCTTTTTGGGTTGCCAATTTGTTTTTTGTGTAGTCGGGGTTTATGATTTTTGTAGTCCTCTGGTCAGTGTCGGGATCCCATGTATTCCCAGCTATTGTCTGAATCAAAACACAGACACTGACTAGAACAACAAGAAGATCTCCACAAGAGATAATGTCACAGTCCTCTCAACACTCATGGCAACGAGAGAAAATAAAAATGTAGGATCCTTTAGTTTGACAATTAAAAAATGTCTTGGTAAATCCTTTGGATGAAGTGGTCTTGTATTCCGGCGAAGATCTCTAAATTGGTCTCAGCCTTAGGGAGAAGATTTTGCAAAAAAGAAAAGGAAGTTTTAATAATCAGCTGTAGATGAAAGGATGAAAAATCAGGGTTGCATCCAAGCAGGTGAAAAGAATCTCCAGGAGAAATGTGAGGCCAGCTGATAAACTCAGTGCTCCACTCACTCCAACTTTCCGGCAATCCTGGCAATTCCGGCAAACAATTTAGGAGCTTGAAAATAACAACAAAAAAGCAATCAATCCAATCATTTTTAGTTTTGTTGTCTCTTGTGACATTCTGAAGATCTAGCAAAGGTTTGTGTGGTTCAATATTTTTTTCTCAGGTGTTTTGATGCCGTCTTACATTTTATAACTTGTTCTTTTCATGTTTTTCAAGTTTTAAGCAGGTGGAATCATACATTCTTCCCCACTTCAATGTCTTACTCCGACATAACACTAGCAACTTAAAAACACTGGAATCCACTGGAGCATCATAAAGAAGAGATCAGGTCCCACTTACAAGCAGCATCCTTTGAACAGAGCCCATTTTACCATAGACAAAAATGGCAGTCCATGTTCTCAGTAAATAAATCCTTAGATCCTGGCATGGGTGGCTCATGCAGGACAATGCAATATGTCCGAAGCAGCGTGTGAGGGTAAAAATATATAAACATATAGTAATGACTTCACTGATGGAAGTGAGAAAAATCTGCAGCGAGGGAAGGACGGGACGAAGAGTCCCTCAGCCCTGGTGCAGAGAGAAGCGATGCTGTGCCTGGCTTGCACTTCCCTCCCACCCTCCCTTCCTCGCCACACTGTCTCTTTAGCTTGCACACTCAAGTCTTTCTCTCTCTTTTTTTGCACATACACACACCGACACATAAACCCTCCTTCTTTTTTTCATTGATTGTCCTGCCTCTTCTCCTCCCAGCTGCACCTGAGGCACCCTGGCACTTTATCCTGTCTCTTAAACCTTTTTTTTCCCACCAGAAGCAAATTTGGAAACGTACCATACTTCTCATATATCACTTGTCTCTCTCAATATCACATCATTTTGTAAATTTTGTTACTTTAAAAACAGATTCCTCCCAGCTTTTTCTTTCTTTGCTTTACTCTCATCTCCATATATTTCCATCTATTGCACAAACGCACAACCATATCAGCAAAAAATAATTAATTTAGTGAATACAAAATTAGTCACTCTTTTGGCAAAGGAGAGAAAGAATTATCCTTCTATAAATCTACCATCAAGTAGCTTTACTTAATGTATTCTTTATTCAACAGCTTGGCACAGTTATGTCACCTTGGTTACAGTTGCCAGGCTTTTTAGCCAGTTGGGAGCACCCTCTGACCAGCAAATGATAAAAGGGATATTGTGACAGATAATTGGCAACAAAGATGGGTGGAAAACATTTAACCAATGTTAAGGTCTGAGGATCTTATTAAATTCCAAAAAATATTACAAAACTACATTTCACTAAACCATTTTACCTGCATATTTGTCTAATATTACAACTTATTACCACAGTATATGCTAATGCATAAAAATTCTCACCAAAAATGAAAGGAAAAAGTTACAGTAATGTAGCTTGAGTTTGAAATAATTGAGATCATAATGTTATTCAAAAGGTTTATAATATTGGACAGATGTCATAATAGTTGGATCTTCTTTTAGATCCATTTTTCCTGGGTTTTTTTTGTACAGAAACCATTTAGAAATGCATTAGCCAAAAAGACTGTTGAAATTAAACAGATGGGTGTCCTCCCATTTACATTTTCCTCTTTGCTTAGGTTTTACATGTTGTTACTATGAACCTTCGAGAACTTTTTTTTAATGATATAAGAAAATTAAAAATACCAAGTGACAAAAGAAAGTACACTTTAAGTGGACAGTTCAGCTGTCGTCATCAAAGAGCTAGTCAATGGAGATCACTCAGCAGAGTTTTTCACCTTTAGTGTTAGGCCCACTGATGAAAAACATGACCAGAAGGCCACCGTTAATAATTCATTCTGGTTCAAAACAAAGCCAGCGGGGCCTCTTGGAAACAAAGGTGGAGGCTGATTCACCTTTCACAGCTTCACAGTGTCCCACCCCCTTCTGCCCCTGGGCTCCTGTTGATTTCAGGTTCGCAAGTAATGTGTCAGCTTAAACACTGTTTACTTTTGTATTAAATGGTGGGTTTAAAGCGGACTGAAAGTACAACAAATGGTCAGAGTATTATCCCTCTTGGTAAAGTAACTTTAAGATAAAAAGGTGATTGATTGGTCAATACTATCTCTTTAAAGGAAGAAAGTGCTCAGTTAATCAGTAGGAAAAAAAAAACAATAAACATTGGACTCGAAGAAATTTTATGAAGTAAGAAAAAGCTACTTAAAAGTTCACCTTATGGCTAAAAAAGGTTATCAATCCATCCTCAATGCAAACCAACTTTTGCACCATTTGTCTAGAAACTAACAGTAGGCCAATGATCCAAAGTTGTCCAAACGCCAATTGTCACACCAAAGCTCTAAAAGGGAGTAAACAAACTGATCAAATGGCAAGCAAAAAAAAAAAAAAAAAAAAAAAAAAAAAAAATCACATTTCTCCATATGAATAGGAAATGTAACTGACAAGACTCTCTCACTAATCAAGTGCAGATGTAATTGCAGAGGATGAGCGGTAAGGTTATACTGTAGTTGTATGACATTAGTCATATCGCTACCACCACCTATGTTTTTTCAGTGTTGCAGGAGTATATCTTAAAAAACTCTGGGTACCATAGGTCATCTCCATCCCTGCAGCGCCAACCAACCAACAATAACATCCCAGCACCAAGGCCATAGGTTCTGTCTCCTCAATGGAAGACATGTTGAGAGGATCGGGTGCCAGTGCTTTAGCTGTGAGACTGAAGCTGGTAGAGTGACTGATCAAAGTAGAATCCACTTACTGCACTGCCAAAGTAAAATGTCCACAGGACCATTTTAAAGTTCCTCATATTTTATTTCCACAAAAAAACAATTCAGTTCAATCCCATTGACAAATCCTGTTTGTTATGTCCATCTTTTATATTTAGCTCTGAACTGAAAAATCCTGAAAATGGCTAACACAGCTTTCCACCCATGTTACCATCTTTTAAAACAAAGCACTACATTTGCATGTTAGTTACAATAGTAACACTGTATCTTTAAGTGGGATATTTGCTAAGAAGGAAAATATCCTCCTAAACCAAGATTTAAATTTTACAATTAAAAGGCAAATATATGAAAACAATTGTGTACATGCTGGTGTGGAAGACCAAAAGAACTCATAACCCAAACTAATCTCTAGTACAAATTAAAAAACTGCTACATTGGAGTTCAGAGGTTTTCCATTTTCAAAAAAATCTTAAGAGTGCTAAAAGGACACAACTTCCAAGAAACACCAAGGGTTATAGGGTCTTTTGGGTTATTTGTGCAACCAAACCAGAGGTGGTTGGCGTCTAAACTTTGTGCTAGACCATGGCTCTTCTTTCTTGATTCACAGACACCTTCACAAATGATTTTGTTGGTCCCTTCTTTATAGAAACTCCTTGATACCAAGAAACCTGAGCACCCGGTGTATAGACTGCCCCAGAAAGCCCCTCCATCCTACTTCTATTGACTCACAGTGGCCCCTCTAACCATTTTCTCTGGATACCACAAGCGATACAAATTTTGTGTAGTTTTGAGTTTTTATGGAGCCTACACATTTCTGACGTAGATGCTGTTGGTAAATGGAAACTGGAAATGGTTTTAGCATTATAAAGGATACTCACAGAAGTATGAGTGACAGGTGTGCAGTGAATAGAGCCATTTTGTTAGGAGAAAAGAATGGTAGCCGTTGTGTGGCAAGGCACATTTTTATGTTTGAATAACACACTTAAGGTAGCAGATGACATTATGAGTAGCAATCTTTTTAGTAGCATTAGTCTTTCCAAACCAATGTCTTTTTCATGTTGTGTCACATACATAGTAGGAGCGTTTATTAGAAAAAAAAAAAAAAAAACAATGTAGAATTCTGTGGGTCACATAATACACTGGTTGGTACTGGGCCCATTTAAAGTCTGTTTCACAGCTCTGTTTTTGATGACTGGGGTGGATATGACATCGTTAAACATGATTCCTTCCAGAAATTGGGTAAAATATGAGAAACGTGCCTATGTGTTGCAGGAAAACATCTACTATCTAGATTCAATAATTTGACTGTTAACGATCAGTGGAAGTAGCATGTTTCATAAAAAGTGAAATCTGGCAACTTTACTGACTAACTGAACATAAAAATCCCTCAAAGACAGCCCCCTCATTGCAACTGTCTTGAATATTAAATGTAATCTCAGAGGCAAAAACAAGGTTTTGGATTTAGACTGTAAGCGTAATAACTTCCATCATGAAGTGGGGTCATCTCACATTGTGGAGGAAAGAGTACCAAGCTACCTGGTTTTTAACCGAGTAAACCACACTCCACGGTAGTTATTTTTGTTTTAATTGGCAAGCTTTAATCACTAGAAATAGCAAGTGTTACTATGAGGCTTGTTAGCATGCCAGTTAAGCCCACATTGCCAAGGAGAGTTTAGAGAAGAGTTCAGCAGTGCAGATTTAGAAGACAATGTTCACAATTATAAAAATCATCGGAATACCAAATTTCCCCACAACTTCCAATTTGCATGTTTGATGCAAATAAAGTTTAAGCACTAGAAAATCTGAAATAGAGTAATCATATCCTATAATAAATATGCCCTTATTCTGGCTGAGCTGATAAAAGATCATGTCTATCAGGCAGTCATTTAGGGTGAGTCCTTTCTGGTAATTAATGTCAGTGTAGTCAACAAAACACACTAATGCATGTAGGTTCAGTTAGCATTACTTTTTAGATTCTTGCAGTGACCCCATTATCATTTGAAAATCATGTCAACAAATAATGCATAGAGACAGATCCTTACCTCTGTGCCCATTCTGCCTTGGTTTCTAAGAAAGGTTGAGTTTTGGAAAGGAAAGACTGGAAAAAGCTGTTAAAGTTTTTCATTTAAGTCCCTGAATGGAGCGTGGCAGCACACCTTGAGCTTGTTCAGCTTGAGGGATATGTAAAGGTTGTTCAAATGTCAGTAGAAACTACGTAACTCAAAAACATCTGTAAAAAAGCTTAGAAAGTGCTTGAAGATTAAATGTCTCAGCTGTCCTAAGGCTACATAGTGTGGGAAAGAGTGCATATTTGTTATTCTACATAGAGCAATTAAAGATGAGAGTAGTATAACTGAAACTGTAGGAATAATTCAGGTATTTTCCATTCCTGCTATTCTTCTGAGGAAGACAAAGATCACTCTACCCTAGTACTGAATTTCTAGTGATACATGACACTGAAATAAAGTACAGATACCCATACCATAACAATGGCAATCTCGATACTCAGAATTGAATTGATGCTGCCACAAACAGACAATAGACATTATTCAGCTGTACAGTGCCTTACATTTGCCATTTCCCATTTACGCTCCTCACTCCATTTTCTCTCAGCTCTATTCATTTGATGTAGCTATAAATATCTCAGCCTAGCAGCCAATCAATACCATTACTACTCCAGGAAGACAAAAGATGTAGGTGTGGTGAAGACACACCCACATATTCACTATTTTGTCACACATGAGAAGCAGAGAAGGGGCCTCAAAGTGGGCTCAGAGAATGAGCTCTGCAACAGGAAAAAAAAATTTTTTATCACAGGCAAAAATGATAAAACCGAGGCTGACAATATAAGAATAATAGTGAAACGTCTAGAGGATAAAAGACAAATGTTTTTTATAATTTTTCCATTTTCTTTTTCTTCTTTGTTCACTCTGCATCTCTTTCTATGCCTGTTTTTTCACTGAGTAAAATAAATAGTTGAACCCACTGTTATTGTAATTGTTTCAATGCAAAGATTTCTGACTGTTCTTGTGTTCATATAAACCCCTCCTTGCCGTTTATTTATTTATTTTGTTTTAGTTTTTCCTTATGGAGAAGGGGGGTTTAAGGGCAGGGTTGCCCAGTTTAGTTTAGTCCATTTAGTTTTATTTAGCTTGGTTAAGCAATCGGCTATTGTATTTTATAACAGATTTTTTGTTTTGTACCTGTGTGTAGCCTGTTGAGACAACTGTGATATATTGGGCTATATAAAATAAATTGGATTGAATTAAATTGAAATTTAATTGTTGGAATTGAATAGAATAAAAATAGAATTGAACAGAATAGAATCTACTTTATTAATCCCAAGAGAGTAACAGCAGCCAAGCAATAAACATTATGGCAGAGGGTAATGGTGAATGTAATATCACAGAATCAGTCAAGCATGACAAACACGATAACCTAAGAAGAAATGATACATTAAAGGGAATTCAAAGCTGCATCCACCACAGTCAAGGGAAAGCTTGTGTTTGTGTGTGTACATTATATATATTTACAAACATAGTTGTAATCTTTACTGTCATAATTGCTTAGAATTTAAGATGTTTTAATATCAAAACCCAGTAAAATTGGGTTCTAGCTCAAAATCAGAATATATCATTCAACAGTAGATTGGAGAAAACTGCATCCAAAATGTTGAACTTGCAACCCAACCAAAAAGTGGCGTCCTGCTGGTTCCCTCACCTCGAGGGGAACCTGGTTGCAAAAAAAGATGGCGCCTAGACATCATCAAAATTCAACAAGATTTCAGAATTATAGCACCTTTTGTCAAAACTTTGTAAAGTGAAAAAAGGTTCAGTGTGCAACATGAGCGTCAAACGGGGCAAAAACAAAAAGGGATATTAACAAAAGTGTTCAGATATGTAAAACTATTACATTAGAGCTTTAGCTACAGTGTTTACATTCCTTCACAACCGTAACTTTTCAACCCTTAACGCGATCAATGGGGAGGGGGGACGAAGCGTTTTCCGATCGAAATAGGAAGGGGGGGGACAAGACGCGAACTTCCGTTTCCGTTGTTTTTCATATGTGTGTCTCACTCAAATCATCATTTGATCTATTTTAAAAGCATTCCCAGAGATCTTTTAATTATTATTATACCAAGGTCCAGGTGAATACTTGATTCTGATTGGCTTCTGGGTGTGCATTAAAAAGTGGTAACCACACGCCCCAAAAAGAGGTTCCGGTCACCCATCTTAAATCTTGTGTATCACTGCGTTGGTTTCTTTAAAACAACCTTTAGCTACATCATCTGGACAAAAACAAGCGGTAAGAGGTGAACTTTCTCTCTGAACTCATGCTTTATATAACCCATTAGGACAATCAGCATGCATATATATATATTAGGCCTGCACAATATACCGCAAATTTATCGTTATCGCGACATTAAGCTGTGCGATATGCATACTGCAAAAGACGGCGAAAATCGCAATAAATGTTTACCTTAAATGTGCTAAAACAATCTCATGGCAGCTTGAAATATTGAACAAATGAAATAAATCCCTTTTATGCATTTAACCAATCGGAAGGACCCGTTTACGTTGTTGATCAATCAGAGGAGCCCTTTTATGTTTGATGTTTGCCTCCTACGTCGACGAGGGTCAGTTGGAGTATAATTTTTAAACTGTTGCAGTGAAATGGAAATTATGTTTTTGGTTGTTTTGCAATTTTTTATATACCGCAAATTATATCGTTATCGCAATATTAATCACCAATATCGCATATCGCAAGTTTTTCTCATATCGTGCAGCCCTAATATATATATATATTTATATAACATGACAAGGCCCCGCACCACATAACAAATAGTCCGCTTTTTGTGAAAAAAAAGCTATCCACATCGGGGGGGAAAAACAAGAATTAAGGCCTAAAAACTGGTTTGTATTTATTTCTCCTTTGTAAGTGACCAAGGTATAAGCCAGTTAATTGCCTTCGAAGTATGCATTATTACTTTTTAACACACTTCGGGCTTCCAGGGCGTGCGTTAAAAAGTGATAATGCACACTTCATCTGTCATTAACCCTTACTTAAACCATTTTTAGCCAAAATTTAAAAAAAACTGAAATTAGTGGGAGGTAGGTCATCCAAAATTTGCCTCAGAGTTGTAGGCAGAACTGTTGGCACCCCCATTTTCCATCATCTATCTGTTTACAGTCTAGCTTACAGCCCCTTAAACCCCAATATAACAGTGCAACAAAACTGGTAAGCAATATTGGAGCTATCCAGCCGCACAGTTTTAAGCCAG
Organism: Oryzias latipes; assembly: GCF_053564925.1. NCBI lineage: Eukaryota > Metazoa > Chordata > Actinopteri > Beloniformes > Adrianichthyidae > Oryzias > Oryzias latipes. The sequence continues at coordinate 16,677,579 of NC_136240.1, forward strand.
ATACCAGTTTGGACCAGAAAAACAAAGACATTCATGTATCTATTTGTCTGCTCATGGATCCATCAGCTTGTGACCAATTGCAGCACCCAAGTCACAGCTTCAAGCTTATTCCAACTGCATTCTTTAGTCTTTTCCGGATTCCCCACAATTTGAATAAAGACATACTCAAAAATGCAATTCTATGCCTAATTTTTTTTATATATATGTGTGTGCGTGGGTGTGTGTGTGTGTGTGTGTGTGTGTGTGTCCTCCATCATGAGAAAAATGCCACAAGAACATGTCAAAAACACCAAAAACACAATTTTCATTGTGTAGTGATGGAGGAGCAGAAACATATGTTATACCAACTTGGTTTTCTTGTCTAAAATAAAGATCAATGCTGTTGTTTCAAAGATTCAAATGACAACATACTGCAATATTTTCCTATTTCACATAAATATCATCTTTAATGCTACATTTATTTACCTAACAAAATAGGTAGAGTTTGTGAACACACCCTCAAGGACAACAAACAGTTAAATACTAAAAGATCTACAGCTTACTTTGAAATATTGCTAGCCCTCAGGGGGGCAGAAGGCCAGCACAGAGTGCAACACTCCAGAGACAGCAGTGCAATGCAACTAAATGTCAATGTTAAGTTAAACTGATCCCTGACATAAAACATAGCTCAGAGGAGCAGCTATAATGAACGGCAACGACAGTGAGGTTATTAATGCAGTTGCACAAATAATATTTAGAACGGTAAAATGAGATTTTTACCGTAAAAAACGGTAGTACTGGAGTTAAAAATGAATCCTTTGTATAGAAAAGCCTGCATCCGCAAGACAGTTATTGATCTTTCCAACAGTCACAGGCAAATGCTCTCGAAAGCACTAAGGCAACCTTTTTGTAATGAATGTGTCAGAAAATTTTCCATAAATTTCAAATTTATGATTTTTTTTACTGTATTTATAAACAAGTCTTTTAATCAGTTTTGTCCTTTGGAAAAGCAATAAATACAATATAGCGGCTTCCATGACTTATGTTTGTAGTCTTCCCATTTCACTCACTTTCAGACCATATCAAGTCAACAGTATAGTTGTTTTTGCTTCACAGCAATACTGCTTTTGGTGCAACACAATTTACAGAAGTACTGTACATCAAAGCTGTGCTCAAAGTTTGATGACAAATGAACATGCCCACATTTTCGAGGTGAAAATTAAAAAAAGATTTCTTTCCTGGAGGCACTGATTGCTGGTTTTCTAGACTTAACGCTGCATCACAGCTGTCATTACCTGTCCAAGGCCAGCTTTGTGTAGCATTTGAACAATACCTTCAACTTCTGATAAGTAGCTCTCTCTCTTAGTTTGTCCGTGTGAATTTACCTTGTTGATGAGGATCCGATATTGCTCTAGCAGGTCGTGGTTGTCGTGGCAACCAGCCAGCAGCTGCCAGACTTCAGCTCTGAGTGGCTCTGGGATACCACTGCGGACCAATGAGTGCAAACCTTTTGGACGAGTTGACAGGTTCCCATGCCTGAAAAACACAAACACATAAGCAACTTATGTAACAATTGTCAGTGTCGTCACTGACAAAAGACAGAATTTACTGAAAGGTTTTTTTTTTTTTTTTTTATTTGAATAGCTTTCATTTTGATACTTTTTTTCTGAAAACATAGTCATTAGTCTTGATAATTAAACTAAAAAAAGATTCTCACTAAAGATTTTTTCTCATAAACTTTACCTCTTTGTGCCAAAACTATTCAAATGCTTTTTGAATATGTCAAGTGGGAAAACTTCAAAGCCAACTTGCATTATCTGTTGTCCACCTGCCCAGATCTCAGCAATCGGTCTTCATATTGTTCAATCTATTAGCTTTTTTTCCTTATTTCCTATTCTGAGTGTTCAGACTTATCTCAAACAGGCCTACCATCTGGTGAGTATTCCTCCCCAAGACTCAAGTATTTTTTCAGGACAGTCTTTTGACACGTCCCCTGTCCCGCTGGAGATTTCATTGTCACTATCTGAAAGACACAATACAAGGCCAAATATTAATAAATACACAGAGGCTACAAAGTACGTGTAAAGAAGTAGGGCCACAGTGGCAGCTGCACAAGATCCATTAGTTACCTGCAATGAAAGCTATTTTGATGAACCAAATCATATATAATCCTTGACTAAATCAACCAATCTGAAGGCATTCTGAATCATACTGTGCATTTAAACACCTGTCAGTGTTGGACCCACACAGTTAACGGAGGCAGGAGTGCCTGAGCGCGGCCCACGCCTTCCATTATTGCTGTTCTTCTCTTTACAGGTTCATGAGGCAGACAAGAGGCAATCAGCACAGCGAACCACTTGCATTAAGAAGCACAAGGACTGCCCGTCTGTTCTGCTCTGCTGCAGACTCGTTTCAACGTGCTACACAGGAAATGGTGTTAAAAATATGTTGCCGCCCAGATAAAAAGTGGTAGACAAACAGGGACATGAGTACCCTAACGCCAGAAAAAAAAAACCACTACACAATTTTTTAAATAAAGCTTTGGTTTGAAAACATACTATCAACATCACCAAGTACTGAAAAAATTACATCAAACTATATAACAGGAATAAATCATACACTTCTACTGGTGTTAAGACATCATCACTTTAATCTCAAAATAATAATCGAAAAAAAACAAATTCTGAAAAACATTTTTGAGTTGTCTGTCTTTAAAGAAACTACCGGTAGATAAAGTTGACTGTCATTGATTCCAGTTTAATGTCTGTCCATTTTAACTAGTAGATAAGAACTTTGAAGGAAAAAAAAGGACAGCACAGCTTTCCTTTGATGAAATATTAAGAAGCCACAACAGCTCAGGCTTGTATTGGAGTTAAAAGCAATGATTATCCAACTAAAGAGTTTCCTAAGGGCTTTGACATTTTGGAATGAATTAAGACATGGATCCGTGCACAATGCTCCGACTCCTGCACATCCTCGCAGCATCCGCATGAGCTTTTCAGTATTTTATAAATACTTGATGAGGCCTTTCAAATCTTTCAAACTGAGCAAAAAGCTGCAGCCTCCACTTTCCGATTTGTTAAGGCTGTTTGGCAAAGTAGTACAAGTCCAAAGCCACTGCCAACTTACCAGGTGATAAAAAGAAACTGGAAAGATGAAGGCCATTTCTATTACCTTAATCTGAAGAGAGACTTCACATTCACAGAAGGATTACTTTCAAAATGGACCTCTGATGTAGACCTTTCTGGTCAATGGGTTGTGTTAGAGAGGGAAGTAATTTCCTCTTGCTCTCAAAGGGACATTTCCCTTTTATTTCGCCTTTATCTCAATTTTTGACTTTGTTTTTTTTAATCAGGCTCCATCCGTCCCCTGATGTTAGTATTTTATGCCGTTTAGAATAGGTGGGGTTACAGCAAGTGGGAAGGAAAAAAACACGTTGAATAAGAATGGTACAAAGCTTGAGTTTTAGATACAATGTGAATAGAATCATTATAAATTAATCCATACATTTCTGTTATTGTAAGTTTAACAGAAGACACAGGGTGCAATTTCAAAAGTGCTCATTATTTTGCATTTTTAATTATTGTATTATGCAAATATATTGAAAACATATATGCATGAGCTGGGCAGAACAACAAATCCCATTTGTGTGATGTGAAAGAAATGTCAGCTTCAGGCCTATTCCCTTATTGCTGCTTCTGCTGGGGAAAAAAAAAACAAACAAACATGAATTGACTGTAAGGCCAGCGGTGGCCTCTCCTCTTGGAGCATCTTCCTTTCTGTAGACAATGAGGCTGACCTAGAGCCTTTCATTTTCAGCTCTGGAGGAGGAGAGGGTTGTTACATAAAAAGGAGCTTTGGAGGGCTGCCGCAGTGCCAGCTGACAGCCACCGCCTGTAAGAAGAGTCTCACAGATGCAGTTTGTGTATTTCATTCTCTCAGCTTAAAGGTAAAAAAAAAACAAAAAAAAAACAATTAGTTATGGAAAAGGAGGAAGAAGAGTCAAAACCATAAGATACACAAACAATTTGAGTGGATTATTTTGTCTTTTAATTGTGATCGTTTTTAGCCAAAAAACATGCTGTTTTCTAGGACATAGTTTCTGCAGAGCAGTAGTACTGTAGTTCATTAAAAATGTGCCTGAGTTGTGGGCAAGAATGTTGGTGCAGAGTAAAGACCCTCACTTCCCCTTGTCCCTTTGTTTATACTCTGTCCCACTAGCTTTCAGCCCCTCACAACCAGAAGCTAACAATAGAGGTGCAATAAAAATGGCAAACAAGGTGGAAGGTATGCAACCATTCAGTTTTGATGTTCGTAGATCTATTTGTCTGCAAGTGGATGAATCCATTTGAATACATATTTAAGTTTAATTTTCTTTAAATATGCCCCACATCATCAGAAAAAAAATGTCACAAAAACATGTAAAAAACATTAAAAACATCATTTTCATTGGAGTGGGTCTTTAAATGAATGAGATCAGCTCCAGTTTGATGAATTTAGTTTTAGAATTCTAAACTGTGTGAAAGTTTGATGGAAAACATCTTTCGACAAACTACATGTAAACACCCATGTTTAAAAAAATAAATAAAAAAACTTTCATCAAAAACAGTTCAGTGGAGAAACGAGCAGTATGAACTTTGACCGGGATGCAGCTGCAATACAGAACTTAGCCAGCAGTAAAGTGAAAAGCCCTGAATCTGGGTAATGTTTGGGAATCGCAACAGTCTAGCAGAGGCTCTTAATATTACTTCTGTTTGCCTACATTTCTTTCTTTTTATTTGTTGGAAATATGCTTCTTCTTAAAGTGATCTCTAATGCTTTGGCTCTTGTCAAAGAGTCAAGCTTGGAGCACCATCAGGGGCAAAAGAGAACACAACTTCTGAAATATTTTTGTCCCACTGAAGTAAGCTGAAGTAACAAATGACAAAAGAAAAGAAACATAGGATTTCATTTTTTTCTTTTGGGAATACATTTTTTGAAGCAAGAACAACTTTTAACACTGATGGTCTGGTGTCCTTGACAGAGCAGAGCTGTTAACTTCATCTAAAAAAAAAAAAAATAGACTAAAGAGTGTGGGAGAGATGTTTAATGAGGTCTGACACTGCAGTGCTGCACTGCTTTAAGCCAGCAAGAATTTACAGGAATGAGCCACGCTCTGCTTGACATTAGCTCACACACAAGCAGCCATAAAACCCCAAACAAATAACAAAAACCCTTGGGAGTGTGCCTGCAAGTCATCGCTGATTGAAGGGTACTGTACACACAACCTCTCTGCCACTGCTTGTGTACCCAACAGGAACATGTTTCATTAGACAAATGTGCTTCACTGAAAACAGTACATGTGTATCTTGCTAAATGTTTTGGAGCTTCTCTGTTTAACACTTTGTGTGGACATCACATTGTGGGTTACATTGTTAATTCTGCTCAACTGTGGTCCTGTGACTACATATTATTCAAATATTAGCTGAAGTCTCGAGAGGTTAAACATTTTTAGTTTCAGAGATTCCTCTATGACCAGATACACACATTCTAAAGATGACATGTGTGCATTAAAGCTTATTGTTGGGCAAAAAATCCCAATCTTTCTTTTACTTTTAATATCAGGTATTTTTATTGAACAACTCTGGTCCTCTTGTCTTGGTATCATTTATATAAATGTTCACAGAATTTTACCCAAGTTGGATTTCCTAAACTGGATTAAGTGATCTGATGGTGAAGTAACTCAATTTAAGACAAATATATCTTAATTTCTGGAAGCAATGTCTTTCACTGTGACTGTATGAAAAAGGAGAAAGTGTCAATTGAAATAGAAAACGAATGGCATGTTAGCCTCATTATTAATTCCAAAACAATTTGAATTTCTAGCTCAAAACCTTGAATTCTCCAAGGGTCAGCCCAACACAATTATGAGTTTTTACAGACCTCCCCCTCAGAGCTTGTAGGGATGCCCTCATATCACTGTTTAATCAGGTTGTTGAAATAAACTAAACTGATGGGGGATTTTAAACATTGACTGGTTGTCTGCATCTTAACATGCCCTAAAGTCTGTCTGGGATTTGTTCATTCTCACCCAACTATCTAACTGACAGTCCCACTAGGCCAAACACTAAAGGCCATTCAAGATTAATACCAATTGATCTTCTCATAACCAACAGCCCACACAAGTGCACTGACATTGCTGTCTTTGAGAATGATTTGAGGGATCGCCGTGCTGTCAGAAATATCCAACATCTATAATCAAAGTCTCAGAAAGATATCTTACATCCCTTTTTTGTTCATGATCTGTCTCCTATTAAATGGAACAGTCTTTATTTTGTTATTTTTTTATACACAACTAGCATAAGAAAATCTTTATAAAAAATGTATACATTTACTGAACAATCATGCACTCTTGCATAAATTTGGGGTAAAAGGGTCACGTTTGTCAGAGAACCAATCACAGAGCTGGATACATTCTAGTACAGGTTTGCTTTTTCCCTCTGCTTTAAGGTTCCAGAGTGTCAGACAAAAGCTAAATTAAGAGGCTCAACAATTTATCAAAATGAATTCCAAAGCGGATTTAAAACTGCAGTGAGGAAAATAGGATGAAAAAGAAAAGGTCATTTTTAATCTAAGAAAGAAAAAAGGTTTTCTAATCAAATTTAGAAATTTATGATGTAGTTCTTTAATAAAATTTATTTTGCAGATCCGGTTTGTAAATCTGTTTTTTCCAAAAAGAAATTTCAAATCACAATAATTATTAAGAAATTAATGAAGAATAACACTTTTTTGCTTTAAAAGTCCGATTTACAATATGGAATTACAAACCACTTTGTAATGTGTTTATATATATTTGAATATTACAGTTGAATTTAAAAAATATATTTTTGAATCTTTGTATTTAATTTACAAATGTATTACTGATCATTAAAGAGCTGTTCTACTGTTTCAAATAGTCATCCAAACTATTGCACCTGATTAGCTGTCAATAGTTGTTCATGTAGTGCAAATCTTTCAGATCTGAGATTTGAAATTCCTCCAGGACTCCCCTTTATGGTTTAATCATCTAATCACTATGAAGGCTCATCCTTAAATTGCATTTCTCAACTGTTCCCATTTTTATTTCAGAATGAATATTTCTAGTGTTTAAAATGCAAAAAAGGTACATTATTTTGAAATAATGTAAAATTTGAAGTGACAGGGAAAGAAACAGAGAGGTGGATGAAGTCGCAAAAAAAAAAATTGTGAGTGACAATAGGGTACCTTCTTCAGCCTCATCTTCTTCATTGGGCGAAGCGGGCAGTTCCTTTCCTTCATTTTTTCTGTCTGCTTCCCTCTGAAGGCTTATCACCTCATACACAGCATCACTTTGACTGCCTCTGTCTGGGGCCTGCTGAATACAAATGCATGCACACAATTATAAAGTTTTCCAACCAAGACAAAATAGATTAAAAAAAAAAAGGTTTTGTAAATGTTTACTGCATAAATTTTACCTCTTGAAAATAAACTCCACATAGAATATAAATTTGTAGGAACAATTTTAGAATTTATGATGAGTAAAGTTGGTTTTAAAGGAAATAAATGGTCACAAAAAAACTTAATTGACAATAAATCAACTGGAATGTTGAACTAACAATCATCAAAGTTGAGATTTGTGAAGGAAGCAGGTTTAGGTGGTGAAAGGCATGTATCACAACTTCTTTTATTTCACCATTTAACATTCAGACAAGGCTAAGAGTCTTCAAAGAGTTACAATGGGTGGGTGGAGGGGTCAGAGTGAACAGAGCCATGAGTGCAATGAAATGATTTGATGTTAAGAGAGTTCATAAATGAGGAAAACTGACCGAACCATAAAAATGTCAGCCATGATGAGAAGTGGGAAGGTCATTTAAATGCTTAAGAAAAGAATACTTGAACCCTTGAGTGTTAACAATTTGTAATAAAATCAACATCTATGTTAGAGAAATATTTCATATTCCATACTTGACCTTAATTTTTAAAATAATCTATCCTGACTTGAGGTGTATAGATTACCACATCAATTAAAGGGTGCAGGACTGTTGATTTATGAGCAGGGCGATGATCACTGGGGAACCATACGATCAGTAATGAAATGGCTCAAGAGGACCTGATTCAGAAAACAAGGCAGTCTTCTGTAGTTTGGGTTCACCAAGTCAGGTGTGCGAGCAAAAACTTAAGAGTACTGCAGGTATTTTGATAAAGCCAATGTCTACCAACACTGTGGCTGCCAACTCTGAGACCTGGGGCCTCATTTATAAATGTTGCGTACGCACAAAAGAAGGCGTACGCCACTCTCTACGCAATAGTTGATATTTATAAAAAGCAAACTTGACGGGAAAATGTGCGGTCCTTCACGCAAGCTCTGACTCAGGCGTACGCACAAAAACGGGTGAAATGAGAAACGGCGACACTGTCGGCAGATGGAAGAAACACGTGAAAGTGCCCCCCCGATGGAGTGCTAGACGTTTTTTTGCCTTGTCTTTGATGTCCGACAATTTCTTTTTCATTTCGGCCACGGTCCGAGGTTGTGAGGCTACAGCATTTACGGCGTCTGCCACTCACGTGCCTTTTTGGCATTAGTAATGCCCACACTGTGCCCTCCAAACAACATTTTTCTCCTCTTTTCCACCTCGCTAACGATAACTTATACTTCAAATTAAGTGAAGTTCCGTTTTTTTGATTTCCTCTCTGTGTTTGCCATGATTTCGCAAGCCATGAATATTAATTTGTGGGCGTTTCACGGACTATTTATGGGCAACTATGGGCGTGTCATGAAGCCGCAAAAGCTGCGCTACATTTAGAATTGGTTGTGATTTATTAAGGGAAAGATGCGTAGGATGTGCGTGCGCACGGTTTTATAAATCCGAATATTTCTGTGCATACGCACGTCCTATGCTTCTTCCGTACGCCACTTCTGACGCAAATCCTACGCAAAGTTTTATAAATGAGGCCCCTGGAATCAAAGAAACTGTCGTTTTCTAGGACATGGTTTCTGCAGAGCGACAGGAGTTCTTCAGAAATTCATCTCCGAGATGTGAGCAGGACAGTTGAGGTGGAAGAAAGGCTCTGCTGATGTCCCATAATCCCTTTGTTTACACTCTCTCTCACCAGCTTACAGCCACGAACAACCCCAAAATAACATTAGCAGTGCAACAAAAATGGTGAGCAATATCGGAGGTGTTCAGTCGTACAGTTTTGACCAGGATGGCAGCTGAGACGAGGAAAACAAAGATGGACATGGATCTATTTGTCTGCAAGGGGATGCATCAGAATGGAGTGGAGCAGGAAGACGCTGGCCCAACCATTTCAGTTGCTGCGCCACAAAAAGAGTGCTTTGTGAAGCAGTAACTGTTTATTTCTGGTCTCTTTATTTACTTCATCACCATCATCACTCTTTCTTTCCTGAAAGAAATGGAACAATAAGCCAAATTGATCTGCCCACTTTTACGATGTCCGTCCAACTCCAGCAAGCGCTGAATGGAGCTTGGCAAAGACTATGAAGAAAAGCCTTAGTTCATCAGAAAATCTGATGCGCTTCGGTAAGAGTTCTGCCAGATAACAGCTTTCCTGCACTGTTAATTAGTAAGAGAGACAAAATAAAATGAATCAGAGACAGCTGGTAGACAAATATTGCATCATCAATTAATAAAATGGCAAATATTTTATATAGAAAGCACTAAAAAGACTTCATGTAAATGTTACTGCACAAGATTAATGTTAATTTGCAAAAAAATGTGTAGCTGCATTTTTTGTATTAGAAGTGCTTGGAAAGTGGGAAGTGCTTTGTTGTTACACTTGTAACTGACTTAATACCTGCCTCTTTCCTTAAACAGCAATAAGCATTTCACTGAATGAAAAATTTGCCTACAGGACTTAAAATCTGAAATAAGTTTTCTTTACACTATTAAGTTAACATTTATAGCTAAGAGCATCTGATATTACTAACATCAAAGCTATTCTTTTCTTCTCAAGTTAAAACTTCTGGAAAAAACAAAAAGTAGCAGGTCAGAAGAATGTCTCACCTGGTGTCAATTATTTAGAATAAATTAAAAAAAAGGTGTCACAGTACATTTTAGATGAGCAAAAAAATAAATAAATCCCAGATGATAAGTGCTTGGTTCTTCAGCTAGTGACTGTTTTGGTCAAAACAAGAAAAGAGGGCTGCATTGTGTGTGAGGAAGGGTGTATAACCTATGATTGCCATCTTCTGCATAAACCTTCACACAATATTATCTTTTAATTAGCTCAAAACCACAGCACCAGTCCAACTCTCTCCCATTTACTGAGGAGATAACTAGAGAGGCAATCATGCAGACCAGTCAAAGCACTGCTGTTAATTACCCACATGCAAATAATGAGACAGTGGCTCTTATTAGTTTCTACAATCCAAAGCTTCCCCACACTTCACTGCGTCTTTAGGTCCCTCTGGCCGACGAAAAGATCTCCTCTTTTTAAACAGTGGAGATTAAGCTTACGGCTTAGCTGCATTTTTTAAGCACATGCAGCTATTGCTCAGGCCAGGGGATTTTTGACTCGCACTCTCACAGCGCTTTTTAATCAAACAAGTTGTGACTTAACTCAATAAGGTAAGAACTGAAAGTGCTTGGTGTTTGCAACTATATACAACTGAAAGCAAGACGCAGAAAAAAAGCTTTTATAACTCACAAAGTCAATCAAGACGGCAAAATAAACCCAGGACAAAAAAATGTACAGCTTTTGATCATTTAATTATTCTAAGAACACTTATTGACAATGACTATTGAAACATTTGAAAACCTTTCTATTTCCCTTTTGATTGATGCCACTTTTGTAAAAAAAAAAAAGAAAGAAAGAAAAAAGGAACATGTATTTGTGGGATGAGCAGCAGAGCTCAATATGTGAATTTGGCCCCTAAAAAGACAAATAGAAGTGCATGCTGATTAAATCTTTAATGTGAAGTCATATAGTAAATCAATTTATTGATGCAAAGGGGAGTCATTCTTAAAATGATTGATAAACAAATGCAAGCAACACAAATCATGTTTTATTAGAACTCTATAACTCATGTTAACATTCTGTTAAGTGTTAACTATTTAACTACCAAACCAAGACAAAATCAAAAAAAGTTTTCCTGTTGCTTTTCATCTTGGTGTAGTAATACACAGTTTTTCTAATATTGTTCTAAATGTGCCCTACACCGTTTGGTTGAGCATGTATTTAAAAGGTTAAATGTACATTTATGATTTTATAACTTTAATACATTCAATATTGCTATGTATTTTTCATCCTTCTTGTCTCTTTCATTTGTTTTTAATCGCTAAAAATTGCTTGAAATAAAAAGGAAAAAAGAATGCACTTTATTTTTGAAATAATTAAGTTGAAATACTGTTTGTTCCTGCTAAAACAGAAACAAAATTCAAAGTATTTTAAATCTGAATCAAAAACATAAAGTACATTGAATTTGTGTGGGCTGAGGGTGGCCTTAATTATTCAATACAAATACCTGTTTGAGTCTGAGGAAGAAAGTTTCGCTGAAGGTTTTGCGGCTGAAGTACCAGAAGCGTTCATTCGATGGGTAGACCCTGACAAGAGTTTCCAACAGAAAACGCACCGGCTCCAAAACCTCAGTCACAACCAGGTCTACAGCCACCGTCATGTAGACCTGCTTATCTGCAACAAACCCACAGAGAAATACAAAACGAGGCAAAAGATTTTTCTGTCAGCTTGATTTGATAGCTCTATATAAAAATTTCTAACAGAGTCAATATCTGTCAAAATTAAATTTTAAATCAGTTACAAGTGTCTAACACGTGATTGGTAAATGGTGCATTACAAGGCAACCAAACTGTGAACATTTTCCCAGTTATACAGATGAAAAAATGACTTCAAACTGTTATATATAAAACCAACAAATTTACTTCAGCCCTCAGTAACGCTTATTCAAATCCTGCTACTATGTTTTCTTATTTTGTATCACTCATGACATTTTTATTGAGAGCTTGTCACCTTTGGCTGCGTCTTCGTTCAGCGCCTGGAAAGCGGTCAAATTAGGGTTCCATGTCCCTGTGATCACATAGGCCTTTCCATCAGAGCTCTTCCCCATCGACTCCTGGGAATCCCATCAACAACTTTTATTCCCTTTTGTTAAATTCAGATTTGAATTCACAAAGGCACTGACTGGTATTACTCAAAGAGAAATGCAATATAAATACATTAGAAGATTCATTATCTCCTTTTTTTACACTTGACATCCTTTTCAAATCCACGTGAGAAGAAAAAAAATGTTATTCTAATTTATCAGTGATCTTCTTGGACGTTTCACACCAGCCACAAATAAATCATTATTTGTACAAAGAAAAGTAGAATTGAATTTTTCCCACCATGTCAAGTAGATGCATGTCACTGTTGCAGACTTTCTGTCCTGGACTTAGAAGCATGCCAAAACACCTTGAAGAGAAAAATGCACCAATCAGTAACAGTTAAATTCCATCGCAGCTCAGATGTTACCGTTAGAATAGCAGGTTATGAGTCTTTGGACATACAAGGAGTTGTAATGTATAAACTCCTCTGGTATTTGTGGCTAAACTTACTTTATTTTGAATTTGCTACAAATATAATTAGAATTTTGTGTCTCGTTAACCTGTTCAACCAATAAAATAAAATAAATAAATAAAAAGACATGTCTGTAGGTTGTTGATACGCTCCATCTGTCAGATAAAAATTGAACAAGTTTCATTCAAGTCCTAAATGAAGCCACTATAAAAGCTCCTTTGATTTTCAGGATGAAGCATTCCCAGCTTTGGATTTACACTACACTACAAAAGGACTGTACTTACACTCAATCGCACAATGAATCATGATGTTTCAATAATTTGTTTAGTGACAGCTAACTATAGTGAAAAAAGAAAAACAATGCAGACAGCAACTGCTATAACTTCCAAATACTACAGTCAACCCAGCATTTTATTTTAAAGCAAATATGAGGACGAACATTCCTCCTCTTGATACTTGATGAAAGGCACATTAAGATAATTAAAACAAATAACACCCAAGCAATAAAAAACAGATTAACTGCTATGAAACAGTGGTTCTACAATTAAAAAGGATCTTTTCAGAGCACAGGAAGGAGTTTCTACTGACTGGAAATAAAGGGGAGGGCAGGTGTCTGTCTACCACTGATAGCAATAGAGGTGTCAGAATGAAAAAGGAGAATGACCTAGTTTTCCAGTACAGCTTGACTATATAAACAGCGTGAGCAGCAAAAAGATACAATAAATGTAAAAAGAAACATAATTCAAATTTTATTGCTCACTTTTATTTTTTAACCAAAGGTTTTTGCTTTTATTGCTGTTGTTACAATAAATGACTATTAAATGACAATAACAAACTGTGGAAAAGAGGTAGCCTTTTTTTCCAAGGAAAGAAAAGAAACTGATTTATGTCACAACAAAGAAAATATTATTTTGTGTACACAATTAGTTCTCTGTACAATGAAACTATGGGGAATCTGAGGCCCTTCAGAAAAATGATCATATTTTGATGTTAAAAACAAATGATCATGGTCATTAAATAAGAAAAAAAAACATATTGACAAGCTTTATTAAAAAATGCACTTCTCAAAGCTACAGTATAAAGCTGTAGTGTTGTATAACACAATTTAGTCATGTATTTCTCATTAAAACAGATTTACTTAGCAATCCAAGGGATGCTCACCTCTCTATTCCCAGCTCCTTGTTGCACATTTGTTGAACTGAAACCACCACTTTTTTCTGGACGCTCTGCCGCAGTTTGAAGTAAAACTTGTCTCTGTCTTTCGGCACTGGGCTAGAGTCAGAAAGAAAAACAAACAGAATCCCATGGACTTCATGTTCTTAATATTCTCAAGTTTTCCTCTAATAGCAAATTCTGGTTGGGCTGTAGCAGGAGAGCAGATCATCCAGGAAAATCAATAGTTATTTATACTGAAGGATATTCTTGAAGGATCTTAAATAAACTTTATATAAACTTCAAGACGTTATGCTGTTTACAGGTTGATAACTACAGCCAGATAAGATAAGAATTACAGGAGCTTTTGAACCTTTTCCCGCTACCAACGCATAAGCAAGGTTTGAAAGGCAATATTTGACGATGTCCTCATTTAAAGATGGCCAAGAATCTGACCTGTTCTCTGACTTTATACTTCTAAAGCCCGTTTAATTGGGCTTAATAAATAAAACTGTATAAATTGAATAAAATAATCAGGGATAAGACTAAATGTGCAACTGTACTTGTAGTTGCCTTTGCCATCGTCTTCTTTGATCTCCAATGAGACAGTGAAAGTGTACAGATCGCTGTCAGGTGGACTGGACGCTGGTGAATCTCTGACATCTGCTGGCCGCGAGGAACGGCGAAAAGCTGTAGAGAAGCTGTACAGGATACGACTGACCTGGAGCAAAAAGGAAAAGAAAAAAAAGTTGTTGGAAAATGGGACCAACTGTCCCCCCACTGATGAGAGAGATTATAAATTATTTTTAAAATGGTTTGCAACCGTTTCATAATACAGCAAATTTAAATGCTACCAACTGCAAATAAGCAAGAGGAAAGAAGGTTATTTATATACAACAGCTCCCCCTACTGGTTTTATTTAATCTGTGTAAGAGTAGGAAGAAACTCCTGTTTTCATCAATCAGATGAGCACATGTAAGGTGCTGCTTATATTATTTAAGTTGATGTATGCTTATATACACGAACCAACTTTCTCCCTGAAGCTAGCTGTGTTTGGCAAAAACAGTTTCCTTTTATATCCACAATATGCACAACTATCTTTGTATAAGATGTCAAAGAGAGTCGTCTTACTTCCGGGTAGCAAAATGAACTCATATTTCATAGATAATTTGTTCTTCAGTGTGCCAAAGATAATATATTATCATATATTAGTTTACTCTGAAAGGTCTAAGAAAAACATTATATAGGCCATTTAAACTAAAGTTTACTGGAGCTGTTCAGTATATGAACAGTTTACATTTAAATGGCAAGTCAAATGAGATGTTTTTATGTTTATCTGGGAACTGAAGAGGAGAGGTGAGCTGCATCTTTTTTTTTTATATATTGCTGTTTTGAGACTTATCTGCCAGTGCAGATCCTACTGACTGTTTTTAATGGAGACTTCTGAAGCCAGACATCTTCTTTAACTCCATAAAGAAGTTGCATTTTTCTGTGTTGTTGGTAAAACTCACAGCTTCTTTGATGTGGCAGGAGAAAACATGGATCTGGAAGTCCTCAGAACTTCGATAACTCTCGGTGAAGGAGAAACAATCACTTTCCACAGAGTCCTCTCTTCCACGAGCGCAGAACAACACTTTGTAGATGGGGAAGGAGGCAATCTCTGTGCCGGAGGCCTGGTCCATAATTCTGCGGAGGACGGAAAATTAAATGTATTTTTGATATCATGGCTGAATGGCTTGGGTTAATACTTTTGTTACATTTTGTCATGTGCATGCATCTTATTTCCTCTCTTTTAAACAGCATCAAAAGCAGCATAAGAGCAGATTTATGCTGAAGCTTTGTGATGGGATCAGTGTCTTTAGGCCCTTTCAGGTTTGAAAACCTTGTGACTGGGGTGACTGAATAAACCCTAAAGAGCAAAAGAAAACAAAGTCTACATGGGTCAGTATTTTGACTGACCTGACAGAGCCATTTGGGCCACACGGAACATGCAAGGTGATGGGAATGGGGATGGCACTCTCTGCTCGTAGGGTTGCCATGGCTCTCTGTGCCTCTGCCTCATTCCGAGGAGCTTTGACCCACGTACAACCAAGGTATGACAGTTTGTTAAACTGGACGCTGTCCTCCTCCAGGATGGATGGACTGCATGGAACTGGAGGTGCTTCTGTGGATAACCAGGAAGAGGTTTTTGAAGATCCAAAAAAGAAAAAAAACCTTTACACATATCAGGTTTACATTTTAAAATAATGTTAACTGCAAGTAAAAGTACATCCAAGAAAAAAATAACAGAACTGCACAGACAAAAAGATTAGAAAACTTTAAAACAAAAAGGTACAGAGGATCTTCTTCTCATTGACCTCAGACTTTCACAATCTAAACAGGAAGCAGAACAATGAGAAAGCAGCAGCAGGACTTCCACTGCTGACTCTTATTTGACTACATGCAAACCATTTCCTTTTTAGTGCATTCTACATCGGTGCAGCAGCAAACCACGAAAGCAAAATAGGTTTTTATTAAGCCACTTATGACATTCTCAAAAAGCTTGACAAAAAGGTAAATCCAATTGTTACTATATGCATTTTCTAACATATAAACATTTTAGAGTAACCTTTCAGTATGAACAGAACTGATAATTCAGCTAGTTTTCTAAAATAAGAAAAGGATTTAATGTACCTTTCCAGTGAATTGGACTTTAAAGAAATCATTCAGAAAATACATATATTGGTAGTTCATAAAACTGTTTTACCTCATTTGAGACAAGCAAAACAGAAAATGTAGGAAATTTAGAAAAGAAATGGTAAACTTCTCCCTTCTGCAAGCTGTCTCCAGTGGTCTTTGGTGGAATTGCAAGATTTGGAGCCTTCCAGTTTCAGTGTAATTTCTGAACAAAATGATGGTCTGATAGGAAAACAGGTTTCATCATGCTGGTTTGCATGTTGTCGCTATACGGGCCAACAACTACTTTATAGATGATAAACCTGAAAGCTGAATATTTTACATTAGAAAAAACACCATAATTAATTAAAAAACAAATAAATAAATAAATTATATGTCATATTTTTATTGATTGAGCAACAAATTGAAATGCGGTTTAACATAGATGCTTCTGGAATCTACAGCATAGAAGTACTAATGTCTCTTCTTTGAAGAAAGACCTGACATGATCTAACAAGAATTTGTGCTGAAGAACTGTTTCTTCAAGCGTTGTCGGCAATATCATCTTTTAGTGACCTCTCCTTGCAAAAATACAAAAAAAAATGTCATAAAGCTGAAATAAGTGGCTTGGTGACCTGATAAGGCAAAAACAAATTACTTTATATCAGAAAAATGTGATTTTCAAGGTAATAGTTATCAAATCGTTGACATGTTTTTGCCTCAAGCAAAATTTATGAAGCCAAAAATATCTGTGTGTACATTTATGAATTCATGATGGATCAAAAATTTGAAAAAGTCTTTTTTATATACATTTTATTCTGTACTAAAAAAAATATGTATGAAAAATGCATGTAGTAATGTATTCATTTGGTGGCAAAAACAAATATTTTAATATAAGTGATTGAAGTGACACTGCTGCAACTTTTAGGTGTGATGAACCCTCTGACATGCCTATTATCAACATGCACACACGAATGTACAAACACGCACACACACAGTGGCGGGGGAGCCTGCACCAGTCATCAATTCTGAAAGCTGGCTCACTTAAAAAAGATGAGAGGTCTGTAAGGATAATCAAAAAGACACTTGAGGAAAAAGAATCCAGGAAATCACATTACGCGTGTCATCCTCCACTCATTGCCTGTATAAATGGCACCTGTTTGAAGCAGTTATCTGCATAAACGACGTCTGTCCACACTTCCAATTTTGAGAACGTCATGTGGTCAGATGAGCCAAAAATGGAACTCTGAAATACAAACCTCATCCGGCATGTTTGGAGGAGAAAAAATGCTGAGTTGCGTCCCAAGAAAAACATACAAACTGTGAAGCATGGCGGTGGAAACATCATGCTTCGGGGTTGCTTTTCTGCAAAGGGGACAGGACGACTTATCCATATTAGGGAAAGGAGAAATAGTTCCATGCATGATGAGATTTTGGGCAAAAACCTTCTGCCATCAGTGAGGACTCAGAAGATGAAACGTGGCTGGATCTTCTAGGATGACAATGATCCAAACACATCGCCCAAGCAACAAAGAAGAGCCTACGTAAAAAGCATTTCAAAATCTTGGCCCCGATTCCAACAGAGAATCTGTGAGGGAGTTGAAAGCCCTTGTTGCCTAGAGACAGACCCAAATTATCACTGCTCTTGAGAAGATCTGTATGGAAGAATGGACCAGAATAGCAGCTACAGTGTGTAATCACAGTGAAGACCTAAAGGAAACCTTTTCTTTTTGACAAAAACATATATTCTGCATTGTTATACAAATAGATTATTTAAAAAAAAAAAATCATACAATGTGACTTCATGGATTCTACTTTTAAAACTGTTTCTCACAGTTGAAGTGTGTCTATGATGAATATTACAGACCTCTCTTATCTTTTTGTCATCCATGTGCAATAGATAAAGTCATTTATGGTCCGTCTATTTTCTCTCTCCTGATGTGGCATGCAATCTGACTGTTCTAATTCACTGATGTTTCTTTCCGATTGATTGTTCTGGTTCTCTGTCATCTATTGTGTGTAACTTTGTATCTTGAGCCTAACGCCGACGCTGCAACAACTGAATTTCCCAAGCTGGGATCAATAAAGTATCTTTATCTTTATCTTATCTTTAAGAGGAACAACTTTTAGAATTTGTGACTGCCAAATAGTTTTATGGATTCACTCAATATAAACGGTGTAAAAACAAGAGAACGAGTAAAACCTGCAGGATGGTCCTCAAAGACTAGGTTTTCTGGTTCCTTGTTCTTCTCCATCTTCTCCACACAGCTTTTCTCTATTTTCACCTCGTCATCATCATCCAAAATTTCCTCCATAGCTTTTTCCAGTTGATCACTGCCATTCCAAGACATCTGAGGGTTTTTGAAAGACAAAGATAATAGAAGGGGAAGAAGACAAAAAGAGAAGTTAGAATGAGGAAGAAAGACAGACAAAAAAGGAAAGTGTGAACAACTTTCTCCCACTATTATTATGAAGTGAGATAGATAGTCATTTTGTAAAATCACATAAAATATCAGAATTACTTAATGCTAAGGTCTCCATTAAACATTTCGTATAAAAGACTAGTATTTACTTCTGGAAATTCTGCTGGTTCTTCATTTAAACATCCCTGTTACAGTAAAAACAACAATATGTTTTCATAAAACATTTGGACGACAAATAGGCGGACTTTTAGTAGGGCAATGGGTTAAAAATGCATGCATTACTAAAAAGCTTTAACCTAAACCTTATGATATTTTTAACATGTACATTTTTCATCATAACATGCAGTTTCAGTTAAAATCCACACAATTAAAATGCTGCTTTCTGTCACCAAAAATCGCTGAACATGAGCCTTAAAACACATCCTTTTAGTCACAAAGAAAAAGATTCTGTCTGTAGCTATATCTGGTTTTGCGTTTCATTGGCTTAAAAAGCATTTTGTGCAGCTTAATATATTAGGAGAAACCTTCCTGAATCAACAGTTGACCAACACAACTTAGCAACGCTAGATTATTGACCGTTGATGTGAGGAACATGGCTTTCATAAACCCACTGAATAAAACCCAAAACAGCGGTGTTGCTCAGTTCTGACCTTGAGTCTCGGTTTGCCCTCAGAAGCCTGCGGAGACCCAGCTAAGCTGGGCTGCACCAGAACAAACTCCTCACTGGTGACGGTGGCCACAGACTCTGTCGAACTGCTGACTTTACCCAGTGAGGAACCCTCATCCATGGCTCACAGGTTTGCTGAAGGTCGGGAGTGGAGACCAGGGTGGAGATTCTCCCCTTCCCTCCAGTCAGACCAGCGCTGAACTGCCTTTCTGCATGACAACAAAGCATTGGGTCAATAAAGAAAACTTTGTAAACACTGAAGAATAAAATCAGTAAATGTGTACAAACAGAGGTCCACAAAAACTACTTTTAAGTTACAAAAAGTAAAGCGTCTCAAATCCTAAAATTCTTTTCTTAGGTTGTCACATCGTTCATTTCTTTCACTGTGACTGACAGCCCATAATGTAGATGAATGAAGTCAGTGGTCCAGTGATCACATTTAGATGCCTCTAATTTTAAGATTGTTCTGGTGCAGAGCTTTCAATATCCTCCAGATGTTTAGCAGTGTCTATGACTGATATCTGGTCAGGATATCTTTGTAGTCTTGGTTCAATTTAAATAAACCTGGTGGAACAAAACCACAAAGCTGGTGTGAAGCCTTTTAACACAGATAGATGCTACTAAACTCATACGGCTGTCCTAAACTTCTTTAAAGACCCACTCCACTGAGAATCGTGTTTTTAACATGTTCTTGTAGCATTCTTCTCATGATGGAAGATATATATTTAAAAAAAAATAAGATTAAACGTGTATTTCTTTATTCAAATTGCTGTGAATGAGGAGCAGACGACAAAAATGCCTGTAGCTGTGACGTCCGTGCTACAGTCGGTAGGCCACAAGATCCCTGCTCTGCTTGCAGGAGAACGTGTAAACATGGTGATGAGGGGAAGTCAGGGCAGGCTTACTCCTTGGCAACGGTCCCGCCCACAACGCAGAGGCAAATTTTGGATAAATTTCTGCCATTCTGCAGAAAATAAGTCCCAGAAAACAACACAGATTTTTTGACTTTGCCTAAAAAAAATAATCATAATTAAATCTGGGAACGTCTTTAAAAAAAAAAAATCAAGGGATGATCGAACTGGCACTTTAATAAAAGCAACTACAGCTGAATTATTACTCATATTGCAACAGAATGGAGTTTTGCTAACTTAAACAGAAAAGATTTCCAACAGTTTCCTGAACGTATACCGGTACTTTAACTTACCGGTAGATTTCCTCCTCTTTACAGCTGACCACAATAGGTAGAATTTACTTTTTTAAAAGTGGCAAATTGTGACTAAACTGTTTGAATCCTTTGTGGTTGACAGCAGAGGTATTTCCTTTATGACATGGAATTTTATTTGTCTTGTATACTTTGTGTCAGTTCTTGTGCTATTTTTCTTTTTGATTTATTTTTCCAACTCATTTGAATGCTGTGCAGTTTTCTTTTTTGTGGTTAAAAAGTCACAGCTTCTTTCAGTTGCTGAATCATATCTACCAAGACACAAGGAAACGCTACTCATTTGAAATAAACGGCAGCTTTCAAGCAACCTGGACAAAGAGAAAACACCACTGACAAATTGTGAAGCTTGGAAAAAAACTCTTGCTTTTTTGTTGCATTCTCCTTAATATTGACTAACCATTAGCAGTTTCAAGCTCTGGCAGAAAAGTGGGTTTGCATCAGAGCTCCAGTCATTCCAGTTTTCAAAGGTGCAGCTTGGACTCAAAGCAGTCAAGGCGCACATTACATCGTCTGATGTCACAGACTTTGTGTCAGGCTTTTGGCTCCTCTGGTGTAGCTTTTAAATCCAACTCCAACTCATATTAGCTGTTAGCGGTGGGAAATTGCTCCATTTTGCAGATTGTTCAGCAGAGTTGTTTGATGGGAAATAAGCATAAAAGTCCTTTCTGTGATTAGTACGTTGACAAAACAGGAAACAACTTGCAAGCCTAGATCCATGTAACCATAGCTTATACCATTCAACAAACCTTTCTAAATGCTGTTTTGTGAAAAAAAATAATTATAAAGAAAACACTTTTTGTGAGCTGGTGTTTGCAATTTGTTCAACAAGCAAACACTCCAGCAAAGACATAATGAAATATAACCAAAAAAAACGTCAGTCTCCTCAGGTATGAATGGGTATGAATACTGTGGTTCTGTTTTGATCTTTTCAGACTATATAATAAAAGTGGAGCAGACGCACTTTGCATGTACCTACCTAAATTAAAAGTATTATAGTACAGTACAATTTGACAATAAGTGAGGACTAGGAATGTCACAATTCTTGGTGTAAAACCAAACCGCATCTTACACCATTGAACTGAATCGCAGGGAAAGTGTATTGGTGCCAAATCTTTTTAATGTTTAGAAACACAAATAATAAATTAAATTGACCTGAAAATCCAGGCTTGCACCAAAATGGGAAGAAAGTGTCTCACTACTTCCCTAGTGTGCACACAACAAAAACGTGTTTTGTTTTAGTCAAATCCAAAAACAAAGAATGTGAAAAGTAAAGGATCCCAACATTTTCTAGTAGGGAAAAAATGTAAAAGAATAAGAAAAATACAATTATCTGATGTTATTTTAAAAATAATAACAATAAATGTATTTATAATCCTTTTTCCCTGGCTGTTTTCACATGTTTGAATCCTATCTAAGCTCAACTTATTCAGGAAAGATGATAAGTCGATGTGTGGGACACAGACCTGAAGAACAATCCGTCATCATCTCCACGTTGGTTTGCTGAACTTTGCTTTTACAAATACAGATGTGGCAAAAGTCAAACCTACTTTGTAAACTTTTTTCTTCTCATATGAACTTTGACGTATAAAACAATGCCTTAAATGTATTTTTTTTTCTTTACATTTGGGAAAAGGTGTGTGGCATGCCGTTTCCCACATATTTGTATTATTCTGACAGCTGCTCTCTTATACTGATGACAGGGTTCATTTCTGCTTGATGCTTGCTGACCAGCCTGAAATGTGCAGCAGGTAAAACCCTCCATTTCTCATTTAGTGGATGGAATAGATGCCTCACTAAACAAACCAGTCATGGCGGTAAAGCAAACCTGTTCAGTCACTCAAAACATCAAACATGTAGGGTGAGTCCATTTCTGAATTTAATAAAGACCTTTACGGTAAATTTGTATCTTTTAAAAGATTCATCAGTACATTAAGAGGCATTCTGCTTTGCTGTTTTCATTATTCATTTCTGCTTCACGTCTGTATTTACACGCAAAGCTACAGGCTTTTCCTTAAACCTCTGGCTGAGCCACGCGTGTGAATGGGCAGCTTCTTTCAAATATTAGGGTGTGACATGAGCACAAAGGAGACAATGAGTTTATTTGTCTCTGTACTCGTGCAGTTAATATTTCTTAAAACTCTATGATGCATTCAAAACGATAAAACATCCAAGGGTGAACAGCTCTTCCTGCATGAGGCTAAAAGAAGTGATGCTACACAGAGAAACAGGAAAACTCTGAACTAAAAACAGCTTTGAATATTTTCATGAATCTACGGTTTACAGAAACTGAACACCTGCTACTGAGGCACATCCTCAAAAGTCTGCAGTCACAAATAAGTTCTTGTTAAAGTCAAATAGAACTTGTACTTTTCTTAAATGCAAAATCTTAAGAAAATAGGAAAATAAAAGTCTATTTTTTGTCAAGCAGACAACTCCATCAGTACAAGGAATGGTTATATTATATTATAAATGAATATATAGCTTTCAGAGTATTAAATTCATGTTTATTACTTCAGTTATTTCAAAAAACGTTCACAATCCATGTCTAGTGATCCCTAAATAGATGGGTAAAATATGAAACACACAATTCAGAATTATTATTTAAAAGTTAATACTTTATACATTTAATTGTGTTCAACTAAATCTAAATATTTGGTTAGACACTTTTTGTCTAGTTCTCCTTATTCCAGCTTTAAATTAGAACTGTTTCTAAGTCTTGTCGACTAACAATGTCATTCAATAATTGATTTTACAACTAACTTTAAAACATAAAAAGTTTTCACTGCAAACCTGTTTAAAAAAGGAAAATGAATCATACGAGACTAAAGAGCTTGTTCATGGAAAACAGTGATACACTTGCACAGATCTGCTTACAGACCTACACCTTGACACAACTTTGTTTCACATCAAGTTACCTGCAGAACGGGTAACGCATATGACAAATGTATTTACTATTTCAGCCAACAAAGTTTACCAATTAAGGTGACCTGCCCAGGTAAACCAACACTCGATAGCAACGAGGCCTTTGTGCAACTGTCTTTTCTGCAAATTCCTAGGCACGGCCCAAATATGACAACACACTCATGCCTAACAATTCAACACCAATATCCTTGTATGAAAGAAAACATCTTTATTACTAGTTTTATTATGCATTATAATCAGAGAGCCATTAAAATTACATTTTGAATTTTTAGTTGTGGCTTGTGAACCACTATTTATTCCTTAAAATCACTGGATATGTAACAGAAAGATCATTTGCAACCAGAGGCTCTGGGGCCACATGTGGCTCTTTGACCTTTCTGATGTGGCTCTTTGGTCAAAGAAAAAGAACACATTTTTAATTTAAAAATGTAACTAATGTAAAAAGTAAACAATAAAGTCAGGTAAATTAACTTAAACCTTATTCAGCATGTTCACAAACAGCTGAAGGAATATATGAGGTTCCTGACTACAATAGCTAGAATTTTTGAACAATCTATCAATATTTTGGAGCGTACCAATGTCGTACCAAAACACTTCTGCACTTTTTTGAGAGCTGTGAAATTAATTTGAAGTCATTAAGCACACCAGATAGTGAGGCAATTTGTTTTTACATTTTTTGATCAAAATCACAGATATTAAGTGTGCCTTATGGATTGAAAAAAAAACAACAGTAGGGGTCGCTTAAATAGATCTGATTTAATTTAATTTGTTAGATTTAAGAATTTCTGGCGGAGATGCACCAAAAATTGTAAAATAAACTTTTTGCATCATTACTGCTGACATAATTATATCTACTGCTACATTTGCTGCATTGAGATGTGACAAAGTGTCTTTTGTTCAATTCAATTTCATTTGTATAGCCCAAAATCACAACAACAGTCGTCTCAATGGGCTTCGTACCAGTAACTGTGAAGTAAACATAAAATCAAAAGGATCATGAATACAGAATTCAATAGGAAACTTCTAAACTGAACTAACTGAACTAAGCTGGGCATCCCTGCCCTTAGACCCTCATTCACAGTGAGGAAAAACTCCAAAAGAGAAAAAAAAGGATTCTGGAAAAAAAAAGAAGAGACCTTAGGGGTGTGTCCCCAGGATGGAGAGGGGAACACTTAGAGAAGAGTGTATTTTGAAAGGAAGTCATGTGAACCACTGTCTAACCTATTCTGTATTTTGAAAAAAATAAGCCTGTTTATCTTCATATTTCCAGTAGTCCAATTTGGTAGTAGTGAAGTCAAATCAAGTATTTCCAAAGCCTGTTTTAAGTAAACCTTCAGCACAATATAATTGTGTTTAGCCCCGAAAACTGTCACTTGAAGCCATCAAACCATTTATCTTTTGATCTGAACTCATTCTACTGTTGTTTGTTGTGGAGTATAGTTATAATTCCCACAAATACCATAAATAAGCTTCTGTTTTAGCCTAACTGATGTCTGCAGGCCTGGATCATCAAAGGAAAGTCCAACATCATCAGGCTCCAAACTTCACCAAACAGCTTTTTCTAAACGCTTTTTATTGGACTTTAGCTCACTGACACCAACCATATTCTGCAGGGAATGTCTCCCCGCAGTAGTTAGTGGTCACATAGCGGCACACACTGACAGTTATCTCCCAACTGAAATGACTGTAGGCTAGCTAACAGCAAGCTAACTTCTAAGAGCGATTGTTCTGTTTTTTCGTCCGGTTTCTCTCCACCTTAATATACACATAGCCTTGTCATAACAACCCGCAGACCTGGGCATAGCTGTCAGACCAGGTGAATGCGGCTAACAGGAAGTACCTGCGTCTGCCAGGCTGGACTTGCGAGCTAAAGCTAAGCTTGGCTAACGCTAACCAGCCCGAAGTCCAAACAGTTGGACCACTTTCTTGCGGAATGGGCTGTTTGAACAACACCCTGACGGCTCTGGAGGAAAAAACGGCCCGGAGCGAAAAAACAGAACAAGATACTCCATCTTCCTGCTTCAAGACGTGACTTTGAAATGAACAAAGATGTAAATACCAGAGCTGTCAACTTACTTGTTTTGAGCGCTGTGGGGCTTCACTGTGTCTGAAGAGTTGCAACAAAGATCGCCTCGGTTTGAAAGATGAATCACTCTGCAGCTTAATTATGCCCCTTCCGGTATGGAATGCGTGAAATGTCTCACGCATGCGTGGTATTACTGAAGCCGAGTTCTCGCACTGGAGTTTGTTGTTTGTTGTAGATATTTTTTCTAAAATAATGTCTGTAAGTGTTTGAATGTTTTTAAAGTGAAGTGAAGTGAAGAAATTGCGCATTTTGTTTAAGTCTTGTTATCCGGGAAACCCCACAGGACGTGCCCACTGTGTGTGTGCGTGTGTGCGCGCGCGCGCGTGTGTGTGTGTACGTATATGTGTGTGTGTACGTGTGGGTGTGTGTATGTGTGTGTGTGTGGGGGGGGGGGGGTGGGGGGGGGGTGTGCGTGTGCGCGTGTGTTAGATAGCAACCACAAAACTTTACGTTCAAGCAGTTACAAATCTTTAATTTTCAAAAGTAACCCCCATCAAATCTTACAGATCTGTCTTAAACACATATTTTATAAATGTTTAACAATTTCTAAGATATTTTGTTTGATAAATATTAAAATAGTTAGTACAATGTTTAAATAAACAAATGGTAAAGCTTGTTGGAAAATACCAGTTTTACTTAGAAACAAAAATTGTGACAGCAGAAATATTTCAGAAAGACTACTTTTTTGACAGCTTTTCTGAAAATTTTCATTGATCAGTGTCATGTACAGCACAGATCAAATGTTTGGACACACCTTCTCAATCAAATGAATGGGAAGGTGTGTCTGTACTGTATATGCTTTTTTATAATCAAGTAGTTCATCAAACGGATATGTATTCAGCCTTTACAGGGTCACACACAGACCAAAAGAGACTAGCATGGACTCTTACACTTATGTACATAAATGATAAAAAATTATGAATGAAGAGGGCCATGATACAACATGCAATTTGTTACGGTTGGGACAATTTTTCTTTTTGAATCAAAGCAAACAATTAGAGCCAAAAATTGATCAACAACAAAACACAGACAAAATATAAATAATAATAAAAA
Source organism: Oryzias latipes (assembly GCF_053564925.1). Taxonomy (NCBI): domain Eukaryota; kingdom Metazoa; phylum Chordata; class Actinopteri; order Beloniformes; family Adrianichthyidae; genus Oryzias; species Oryzias latipes. The sequence continues at coordinate 16,704,269 of NC_136240.1, forward strand.
TGCTAAATACCAAAAATGGAACACATATGTACAATGAAAATAAAAAAAAGACTGAAAATACATGGTTGAATTGGGGAAATAAGGGGGAAAAAATCTATCATCAACCATTTTTTTTCACATTAGGTATGCAACATAGTTAGCTATTGGGGAGAAAATGACAATGAGGCATAGTGCATTAAAGTTAAAGATTGTAAGCAACTTCACAATCTTTCCAGATATTTGACAATCTGTGATAAGAATGTCCTGACACTTTAAAAACAATGATACTCAAGGTCAAGTGGCAAAAGTCTTGCAATTTTCTGTATTTACAATGCATATCATTTGAAGATTTAGCCAAACTAGAGTAATCTCTGTGTGTGCAAAGGGGGAAAGCAGAAGACCTCTACAGAATCGCTGTTGTTCGCTGAACAACGCATCACTAATCCACATGATTGTGTCAATGACATTAGGAGTTGGGCCTGGAATGACTTCCATAATTTTTCACTAAACACAATATTTATCTGCAGAAAATACCTGCAGCTCTGTCATACAGAAGAAAAACAAATATTTGATCTTGAGTAGTCATATCTTGAAGGCCAAATCCCAGTTAAAATACACTGTTTCAAAGTATTCTGTGGTTAAACAAGTCCAAATTTAGCATTTTTGTCAATACTAAACCTTGATCAAACCAAAAAGAGGTGGAGGATGTGTTTGCCATCTCTGGTCATTTGGGGGGCTTTAGCACAAAAATAAGAGTAGCTTGCTTGTTTTTGAAGAAACTCTTACTTCTAAAAAAGTAGGATTTTACTCATTTTCAATTGATGACTATCTTTGAAATACAATGAAAATCTTGCTAAACAAAAATGCCTCCATCCCAACTATTCTAAAACCTCTAGAAATCCTCACACTTGAAATCAGCTCATTTTGTACAGATAATTATAATATTTTTAGTTAAAATTAATGGGGGTTTTTTTCCACCTGGGAATAAAATATCTGCTTCTGTCATTTTAAAGACTGGTCATATTAACTCTCCTTTAACTTAAAAAATGACAACAAATGAGGGTAAAAAAGGTCTGAAAAGAATAAATGAAAAGTTGAATTTTCTAATTTATGAAGCTTGAATAATAATGATACTTCTTTGATGTTATATTATTATGTCAGCCTCAAAACATAGTTGTATTCAGCCTTAAAACACAGAAACACAGCGACCAATGTAGCAAGAAACTAAGTGAACTGTTTTTCTTTTTAATTTTTAAAAATGTCTACAGGTATAGTCAATAAAACAAAACAATTGTTTTCTTTGAAAGTTACAAAAAGAGAGTAGTGTAAAACAATAGAATGAGTCTAAAGACAGAACACATCAATTTGCGTTTGATAGATTGCTTTCATTTCATTATTTACACGTTTTTGCATCTGTGTCAGCAAAGAGAATATCAGTGTGTTCATACTAAGTGGCCATCTCTGCATTCATTGGCTCAGGCAATGCTGCTTGTTAATATGTCTCCATAGAAAGGAAGAACATTGACTTTCTGAATCATTGTGTGTCTTTAGGTGCTCTGTGTTCCCTCAGAAGTCCTCACATAAGTTGTTTGAGCTGCAGTCATAGAAAACTCTCCAGGTGATTACTTTCATTGAAGCCTGTTGTTCCGTAACTCCATAAAAAACACTTCTTGTTTCTTTTTTTGCTTCTTCCAAAGAGCAGAAAGCTGTTATTTATGTGGCACAGAAAACTCACAAAAATGTCTCAGCTGGTAAGGACCTTAACAGTTGGCGTGTTTGTTTTAAGAGTCTTACATTTTTGTACAGATTATCTACACTTCCTTCTTTGGATTACGATCCCTTTTTGAGCATTTTAGTTTAAAAACTACGGGTTATGTGGGGAACCCGTTTAAAAAGAGAATTATTTCTTTATCACATTGATCAGTACCAGCCAGTTAGGACAGTTGAACCACCCGTTACCTCCAAAAAGTCTCTGGCAGCACAACTGAGAATCAGAAAGACGTCTGTGGTCATCTTAGTGCCAGTGCTGGTGTAAGTGAAAAAGAGAGTTTAGTCTATGTGGGAGGAAACAAAAGGTTTGTGGGAGGTTGGGGTCACACTTCTGTGCTGATGGCTTGTGTGTTAGTGTAGAAGTCGGGTGGCCGACCTCTCCGAGTGTCCCTCAGCAGGGAGCCTCGGACAACGGGCAGCGGCATCGCCAGCGCCCGGTTGTCATAGTGCGTGGGCATGTAGGCGATGCGTTCGCCACCGTTGCGCATCTCATCCGTGGTGTGTATGTAGAAGGGGGAGTCATGAGGGGAGCAGGTGGGACAGTAGCTGCGGCGGCCATCTTTGGGTTTAGTGGAATTGGAGGATTTGGGCGGCTCAGGCGGGGACGGAGACAGTGGGGTGATGGCCGGCCCGTCCAAGCCGGTGACACTGCAGGAGTTGCAGGCAAAATGTTGCTGTGAGATGGAGTCGTTTTCGGACCCATTCTTCTTGCAGCAGTAGTACTAGAGGGCAAAAGAGTAAAAACAGCAGACCTGGTGAATTAAGAACAAATGTCCTGTCTTTAAAACCTTTCTCTGCATTGAAGCCTGTTGTTCAAGCACACATGTTCTTAACTTTCTTCCTGAAATAGTTCAGGGTGGAGGAGTGAAGTGGAGAAACACTTGGATCTTGGAGTTTGTAAGAAAAAGTGTACATTGCTTCCAAAGTGCTCACTTTTAGTACTTTTCATTAATTAACTGCAGAAAACGGGGAAAAAATCATAGTGTACTTAAGTTACTCTGAAAACAGTAAAATGATCAATCATTTTTATTTGGCTGAAAATCAAACAAACAAAAAAGCTTCCTTTCCATTTTTCTGAATGGATTTATGAATTTATGTGCTTTTTCTTTTTTTTTTTTAAACACAGGCCCCAATTAGTTTTGCTCTTTGCAAGTATCGCTTTTTAAAAGTCAGAGTAAACACTTTTTGCAATGTCTTTTTAAGCTTTATTGACAGTTTCACACATTTTGTCTTTTTTCCTTTGCTGGTTTTCGGAACCAGTATAGCTTCATCCTATCTCATGATCCATGTTTTTTAAATTTTTAATCTTCCTGTTTAACCACGGTTAGGTTAGAAAACAAACAGATTCAAACAAACAGAACAAAACAGCCTCTTTCCAAAGTCAATAACTATGCTAAACTCCCATGTGTCCAGATAAAAAATCTGTACTGTCAGAAGCCAGTGCATTTGTGTGTACCGGTATATGCATTAATGCTTAATGCTGTAGCCTTTGGAGTTGATTGTGCATTGAAACACTTTGCAGAAAATGTAAGTGCAGCAAAGTACAAATAGTTTTCAGGTCCACAATAATGATAAAATGCTGATCACCCATTTGAAATCGGTACATTTTTTTTCTACTTTTTTCCTTTTGAGTGTATTTATAAGAAAACTTCCTCTTGTAGAGTTAAACCGACATACTAACAGACACTTGACACGTAAATGGTGACTGGAATGATCTGCCTTATCAAGAACTCACGGGGAAGACATACCTGGAGTCTACAGTAACAGAGCACAGCTATGATACAGAGAAGTATCACTGTGGCCAGTATTCCTCCGGTTATGACAACAGTTCCAGCTGTCATCCGACCAGCTCTCCATCAACCTCTGTCATGGGCACAGGAAGTGACATCATCAGTAAAGAGCCTCTTGAAAATGGAAAACATCCAAAAGTAATCATGCAGTAAGAAGTTTGTGGAAGCGCCCAAAAATTTAGAGTGATGCAAACACAGATGCAGTCAACTTTGTAATGCAGGTGTGAAAAATTAGAGATAAACCCCCCCTTTGCTACATAGAATGCAGTTCCTGGTCATTGAAGAAATGTGTAATTTCAGCACATTAAGATTTTGATGTCTCTTTTTATGTATATTGTGTGCTCATTCAGAAAAAGTCTGCAATTTAGTTGATTACTAAACAAAACTGCTTGACGTACTTTCTAAAATTTACAAAATGCACCTTTTCTTATTTACAACCACATGCAAAACTCTAACAGTGGAAGATGAATTATTAGGAATACTTTAGTTTCCTGAAAATTAAAGGAAATTTGTGCTAATGAATGCAAATGTTTAAAAAAAACTATCAATTTAAAGTCAGTCTTTTTGGAACAAATAAATAAAATAACTAAATAATAAGGTTTTAATTTAAAAGCTTAAAACCTTTAAATTAAAACTATTAAACTGAAGAAAGGTTGTTTTGACTCATAGAACAAACCTGTTTGTGATTATGTGTATAGATGCTAAAATACTTACGTTCAGTAAAGTTGCTTAACACCTAAAAGCAAAAAAGAAGGGAATTAGCTATAATGAATGACAAATGTAATCTAAAAGTCATTACAACTTCATAAAAAATGTAAAATTAGAAATCTATTATTTTTGAAATTTTAGTTTAGGATTTCCTTTAACAGCTAACACTTGTGAATTTTATAAATAAAGACACAAATGTTTATTTTTCTCATTTTTTTTATTTTTTATTTTGATCTAATTTAAAAAAAAAATAGAACTGTAGTTTGAGTGTCTTTAAAAAATTGCAGTCACATTTCAAAAACAATTATTTCAATTACTGAAAAAATGACCAGCAACTCAAAGGTGGCATGTGTAGCAGTTCAGAAAAATCCTTTTTATTTGTTTCTCTGATTTTCTTTTCCTTAAAGCAGAACAGTTGAGTAGGCAAAAGATAAAAATGCAGTTTGAATTCAAAATGATGGACTTACATCAGAGGAGTGTTGTTGTATGAACAGTAATCAATTCAAGCTCCAATGGAGAAAGGTCATGTTGCCTGATAACCGATGCAGATGAACATCTCTGAGGAGGAAAAGAAACTTTAGATGCACTTTAGAAGACTGAAGCTCAGCAGAAATACCTCTCAACCTCCACAAGGTGGCATCCTAACAACAGAAGAAAGTCACTGATTATGTTTAATGCTTAAGATTTTTGAAGAATGATGATAAACAAAGCCAAGTGTTGAAAAAACAAAATTGATTTTTATTATTACATCATAACATTTAAATTGACTGAATGCATAAAAGTCTCAAAATGACAAAAAATCCTCTTCTGTTGACAACTTCCCCTTTTCATCCTGAAATACACAAAGTCACACTTGCAGCATCACAGGACAGCAGCAGTAAAAGTGATTTAAGAGCAATTGGAGGTTCACAGTAGTCTGGTGCTTGTGCAGGTTAAGTCTATTACTTCTGAGAAAAAAACATGTGCAGCCAGGAACTGCACAGGAGGCCAGAAGCTTCATGATGTAAAGAAGACTGCAGGAAGAATGAATGGAAAGGGGAATAAATTACGTAGAGCCTTGGGTGCAAAAATCTGCAGACGATGGCATGAATTGGCAAGTTTCTGTGTCAGCCAGTGCAGCTTATTTCTCAGACTGTCACGTGTGATTTCTCTCGGGTAAAGTCTGCAAAGACAGATGTGTGTGAGGGTTGTGTTTTCATGTGAGCAGTAATGTATTGTGATAGATGGCATCTGTCACAACCCTATGATGGCAAGAGCGGAACAACTAACCGCAGACATAGGAGAGTCGCCTGCTGACAAACAGTGAATGTGAGTGATTGCTGCAAAAAACGCTAAATGTACACATAAACACATGACTAGAAGTGTCTCTCAGATCAACTGTTGGCTGGCTCAGTGAGCCAACACTGGGAAAATCGCAACCAGAGATCAATTTTGACTGACTCACTTAAAGGCTCTTGATCAGTTCATTAGATGTTATGTAGACACATTTAAAAATACGTAACACAGTGTTGTTGTTTTATGCCTGTAGACACAATTCGTCCTCACCGCGGGGCGGGGCAAGGCGGTGTGGTGCGGAGGTAGAGGGAATGTTGGGAGATTGCAATGTCCAAAATTCATCTTCACCGGTCACTGTGTGGGCAAATTATAATGATTTTTTGAGCATGTGGTGAGGGTCTCATTATGGTTTAAAGGTGCAGGAAGAAAGAAGAATTGTGAAAACAATGTAGTCCTTGCAGTCCAGGACTGCATGGTGAAGTTTTGCAAAACATCCCGATTTCAGTCTGTATTGTTTTGTTTTTTAAAAGACTGTTTTACTTTGGCAAAATCAAGACTTCAAATAAAATCAGTCATAGAAATAAATAAATTAATTAATTAATTTTTTCAAAGTTATGGTACCATTCATGTTCATTTTTGAATTATATAAATTATATAAAATTATATAAAAATTTTCTAATTGTTGATAATGATTTAGAACAATTGACCATATATGAGACCCGGACTGAAGGACTCCTCGTGTTCCAAACAGGAAGCACACGCTGTCACCAAAGAGCCGAAATCCCATCGACTTTTATTGAGGAATAAACAGGTATTACTTAGTCATTCTATTTGTCAGAATAACCATTCTTGCTCTGGTACATTTTTTATTACACCTTCTTGCTATTCTAATTTTTCTTCATGATATTTCTGCTATAGCGCAAGTTATTTAGGTTACAAACTGAAAAATTAGATGCATCAATAAAAGTAGGTGAGCTTGCATCGAAAGTTCAAAATCGCTTGATTGACAGATTCTCCTGAGCTCGACATGGACCAATGACGGCTTAATGAGGATTTCTGGTTCCAACATGGCGATGGACATATCCCCGAAAAATGGCGACTTCGTTTGGTTGGAACTGGAAGTAAGTTAGGTTTCACTAGCTCAGTCCAGCTCTCTAAGTACAGTAAGTGGTTAGAACCTGCATAATTTTATCAAGAACAACAATAAAGTTTTTTTTTTTTTTTTAAAAACAGATTGATCCTGAAGTATACACAGTATACTGAGATCTTTTCAGGGATCTGTTGTAGCCACTCCTCCAGCTTGGGGGTTACTGCCCCGAGTGCTCCAATTACCACAGGCACCACTGTTGCCTTCACTTTCCATGCTTTCTCCAGTTCTTCTCTGAGTCCCTGGTTGTCATGGTGCCTCTGTCAGTTCTCCTCCCCCTCCCCCTCTGCTCTGCTCCTGACTCCACCAGCTGTGATCACTCACTTCAATCAAGCTATGCTCTACTTAAGGAGACCCAGCTCCAGCATTCAACGCCAGTTCGTTGCCCCATGGTGACTAAACCTGGTCTAGTCTCAGCTCATGCGTTGCTCTCTTGTGTCTCGAACCCCGCTAACCTTGTTTCCCTGTCTCAGGATCCTCTCACCACAAGCAGCTCCAGCCTTCCTGAAGCTCCCTGAGGTTGCCACGCCTCGTCAAGATCTCAAGCCACGCCACGTCAAGACCTCAAGCCACGCCACATCAAGAGCTCCAGCCTTGTCACGCCCAAAAACTCATCCTTCACCAGAAGCCCTCAACTGAGAAATAAACACTACTTACCAATTCACTTACCTGTGTGTTTCCTTCTGGGTCCCAGCGTCTGGATCTGTCTCGTAGCTGAAACATGACACTGGCATTTCTCCAGTTTTTCATGTTTCTTCTTCCTATTGTTTCCGCCACTTAGTACTGCCACATCCACCACAACGGCTTTCTTCTGTTCTTTATCCACCACTACAATGTCTGGTTGGTTCGCCATCACCATCCTATCAGTCTGGATCTGGAAGTCCCACAGGATCTTTGCTCTCTCATTCTCTATCACCTTTAGAGGTGTTTTCCATTTTTGACTTTATAAACTGGGATACATATATATATTTTTACCACAATCCCTATTCCCAGTTTCTTCATTTTACAGATATATTTTTATATTATTCTTAAAATATAACATAATTTCACTGTGAATCTGAAACTGTCCAAAAAATTCAGTTGGAGTTTTGTCATTTTTTACTGCAAAATCCACAAAAATTAAGATCAGTTTTTATGATTTACAAAAGATCAAACATGTAGAGCCAAAAAAATGTATTAATCCATAAACAAAGCAAATACAATGTCAAAACATTTAGAAAAATGTCTAAAAAATAGGCAAAGCTCCATTGAACTGTTCCAAGAATTTATTCTGAAGGGTACCACAATTATGTGTCATATTGTTATGTTTGTTTTAAACCAAAAAATTCAAAGCTAAAAACGTTTTAAAACCTTCACATTCAGTTTTTAATAAGTTCAAGGCCTACAGAGGGTTAAAGTCTTCACTTAAAATGTACTTGTTCTAACTAAAAAAGCATTCTGACAAAATTGGTGCTGTTTGGCTTTTCAGGGTCAAAAGCAAACTACCGGTATTGGCAGGAAAATGATGAACCATGTCTTCATTACAACGTACACAACTTTGCTTCCTTGGAAATGCCTCACTGCATGGCAGCTGAGAGATCTCACAAAAAACTGCTGCCACTGTAAAATCTCATGGAAGTGATCTATTTTTTTTTCTCATCAACACCAGCATGCCAACACATATTGAAGGAACTGGAGTCACACCATCATTATTTACGCACAAAGCATGGCTTAACAAACAGTCTCCTGTTTACATACTGCTGTGCAGGCACTTTGAGACAAACTAGTTGGTTAGATTAATCTACATTTGCTGCAATTGACAAACTGTTGTCGTCAGCACACACTACAAATGTACACAAGTCAGCCAGGCAGAAAAAAGCTGCTTCAGTTACTACCGAGTCCAGATAAGAGTGACCCTCAAACCCTACAAACCCTCACTGAAGAGCTGTGTGCACCGATATTTGCCAGTTAGCACACTAAAACAATTCAGGCACAAACACTACATCACAGAACACACACATCCAATAGAACTGACGGAACAGTTTTCGATCAACAGAAATGACTTGATTTACTCCAACTGACTGCAAACATCTCATCTGCTTAAAGCTGGTTGCATAAATACAACAACTGTAAAGTTGAATTATTATTAACTTGTATTATTTTTTTAAAATTATGCTGTATTATTGATCACTTCCCTTCATATTTATCACTTCTTCCAGTCTTTTGCAGCAGTTTCAACTCATTTTGAGTCTTTCTTTAAAACATTTTAAAATTCTTTAAATAGATTAAAATGCTGTTTTGCACAACTATCTGATGTTGAATGTGGCCCTTCAAAGCTTTTGGACAAACAATACAACAACACAGGAATTGGCATGTCGGCATGAAATGCTCTTCTTCTTTCTCTTTCGGCTTTTCCCATCAGGGGTCGCCACAGCGAATCCTCGTTTTCCACCTCACTCTGTCATGGACATCTTCTACCCTAACATTAGCCAACTTCATGTCCTCTGTTAAGACATCCATACATCTTCTCTTTGGCCGTCCTCTTGTCCTCCTGCCAGGCAGCTCCATCTCCAACATCCTTCTACCAATATATCCACTATCCCTCCTCTGAACATGTCCAAACCATCTCAGTCTGGCTTCTCTGACTTTGTCGCTAACACAGGCAACATGAGCTGTGCCTCTGATGTACTCGTTCCTTATCCTGTCTAACCTGGTCACTCCTAAGGAGAACCTCAACATCTTCATCTCTGCTACCTCCATCTCAGCCTCTTGTCTCTGTCTCACTGCTACCGTCTCTAACCCATAGAGCAGAGCTGGTCTCACCACTGTCTTGTACACCTTTCCTTTGAGTCTTGCTGACACTGTTCTGTCACACAACACTCCTGACACTTTCCTCCAACCGCTCCAACCTGCCTGCACTCGCCTCTTCACCTCTTTTCCACAATCCCCATCACACTGAACTGTTGACCCCAAGTACTTAAACTCCTGCACCTTCTTCACCTCAGCCCCCTGTAACCTAACGCTTCTACCTTGATCCCTCTCATTCAGACACATGTATTCTGTCTTACTACGACTGACCTTCATGCCTCTTCTTTCCAGAGCAAACCTCCACCTCTCTAGCTGTTCCTCCACCTGCTCTCTACACTTACTGCAAATTACGATGTCATCCGCAAACATCATTGTCCAGGGAGATTCCTGTCTTACCTCGTCTGTCAGCCTGTCCATCAGCATAGCAAACAAAAAAGGACTCAAAGCTGATCCTTGGTGTAGTCCCACCTCCACCTTGAACTCCTCTGTCTGACCTACAGCACATCTCACCACCGTCATACTTCTCTCATACATGTCCTGAACTACTCTGACATACTTCTCTGCCACTCCAGACGACCTCATACAGTACCACAGCTCCTCCCTCGGCACCCTGTCATACGCCTTCTCTAAATCTACGAACACACAATGCAGCTCCTTCTGACCATCTCTGTACTTTTCCATCAACATTCTCAAAGCAAAAATGGCATCAGTGGTGCTCTTACGGGGCATGAAACCATACTGCTGCTCACAAATCTCCACCTTCTTCCTAAGCCTGGCTTCCATTACTCTTTCCCACAGCTTCATTGTGTGGCTCATCAACTTTATTCCTCTATAGTTGCTGCAGTTCTGCGTGTCACCCTTGTTCTTAAAGATCGGGACCAGAACGCTTCTCCTCCATTCCTCAGGCATCTTCTCACTCTCTAGAATCCTATTGAACAAGCTCGTTAGAAATTCCACTGCTGTCTCTCCTAAGCACTTCCATACCTCCACAGGTACGTCATCAGGACCAACGGCCTTTCCGCTCTTCATCCTTTTCAGAGCCTTCCTAACCTCATCCTTTCCAATCTCTGCTACTTCCTGCTCCACAACAACCACATCTTCCTCCCTTCTTTCCCTGTCATTTTCCTCGTTCATCAGCTCCTCAAAATACTCCTTCCATCTTTTCTGTACACTCTCCTGGGTTGTTAGCACCTTTCCATCTCTGTCCTTAATCACCCTTATCTGTTGCACGTCCTTCCCATCTCTGTATCTCTGTTTGGCTAGCCTGAACAAGTCCTTCTCTCCTTCCTTTGTGTCTAGCCTGTCATATAGCTCATCGTAAGCTTTCTGTTTGGCCTTTGCCACCTCTCTCTTCACTCTACGCTGCGCTTCCTTGTACTCCTGTCTACCTTCCTCAGTCCTTTCTACATCCCACTTCCTTTTAGCTAACCTCTTCCTCTGGACGCATTCCTGTACTTCCTCATTCCACCACCAAGTCTCTTTACCGTCTTTCCTCTTTCCAGATGACACACCTAGCACCTTCCTACCTGTTTCCCTGATAATCTCTGCTGTAGTTTCCCAGTCCTCTGGAAGCTCATCCTGACCACCCAGGACCTGTCTCAACTTCTGCCTAAATTCCTCACAAGTTTCTTCATTCTGTAGCTTCCACCACTTGGTCTTCTTTTCTGTTTTCCCTCTCTTCTTCTTCCTGACCTCCAGAGTCATCTTACACACCACCATGCGGTGCTGTCTGGCTACACTCTCTCCTACCACCACTTTGCAGTCATTAACCTCTCTCAAATGACCTCGTCTACATAGGATGTAGTCCACCTGAGTACTCCTACCTCCACTTCTGTATGTCACTCTATGTTCCTCTCTCTTCTGGAAGAAAGTGTTGACTACAGCCATTTCCATCCTCTTTGCAAAGTCCACCACCATCTGTCCTCCAGATTCCTTTCCTTCACACCAAACCTGCCCATCACCTCCTCATCACCTCTGTTGCCCTCACCAACATGCCCATTAAAGTCGGCTCCAATAACAACTCTCTCTCCTCTGGGGATACTCTCGATGACCTCATCCAACTCACTCCAGAATCTCTCCTTCACTTCTAACTCACAGCCAACCTGTGGCGCATACCCACTGACTACATTCACCATCACCCCTTCAATTTCTAACTTTAGGCTCATCATCCTGTCTGAGACTCTTTTCACCTCTAGAACACTGTTTACAAACTCCCCCTTCAGAATCACTCCTACCCCATTTCTCTTCCTATCAACACCATGATAGAACAGTTTGTATCCTCCTCCAATACTACGTGCCTTGCTGCCCTTCCACCTTGTCTCCTGCACACACAGTACATCTACCTTCCTTCTCTCCATCATGTCTGCCAGCTCTCTGCCTTTCCCTGTCATTGTGCCAACGTTAAGAGTCCCTATTCTCAAACCTATGTTCCTGCCTTTTCCCTTCTCTCTCTGGCCACGGACCCTTCTGCCTCCCCTCTTTCTTCGACCAACAGTAGTCAAATTTCCACCGACACCCTGTAGGTTAACAGTATCGGTGGCGGTCGTTGTTAACCCGGGCCTCGACCGATCCGGTATGTCTAAAGTGTTGTGGATGATTCGCATGGTTATTTTGGCAATTTTTACGCCGGATGCCCTTCCTGACGCAACCCTCTCTATTTATCCGGGCTTGGGACCGGCACAGAAGTAACTGGCTTGCAACCCCTGTGGCTAGATTGTCGGCATGAAATGCTAATTTATAAAAAACGCTCAAATGAAAACCCCAATTTTTTCACACATTTTAAACATTTCTAATGTTTCTTCACCATTCAATACTAAAATCAAAAAGCAACAGCAAACATTAGAAGCAGACAAAAATTTGTCCCAGATTTAATACATCCCCTGTTGGAGCTGGATCTGTGGTCTTTTTCATAAAAGTTTCACGACAATGTGCAAACAGTGTGAAGACGACTTTTTTCCACAGTAGCTCTTAACAGATGCACTTCACAGCATGCACTCTTGCAGCTCGAAATGAGAGGCTGGGTGTGGGGTAAGCAACAAGGGCATGACGCAACAAGAGGGCTGTGGAAATCTGTGTGTCCTGCGTGGTTTGTTTGGGAAGACTGTTTTTTGATTATGTTTTTACATTTAAGTCAAAACCACATGCCTCTCAGTGCTGAAAAAGCATCACAAAGACTTCTGGAAATGGAAGCGGAAACTCTGATCAGCACTAACGCCCTGATGATCTTTCTTTTCTTTTACACTGACATTAAAGAAACTTTAATTTTGTAAAAACAAATGTGTAAAAACAGCTTAAACAATGATTGCTAAAGTGTAAAACCTCTGTAGTTTGAGCCTTAAAAATGTAGCTTTATAACAAGTTTTCACCATTAAATCATTGCTCCTTCCTATTTATTTAATGTGATTATAAATTTTGCAGAATTTTGTTTTGGATTTTTTTTTCAGGGTTTTATGAATTTTATGAATTGCACCAAAAATACAAATTTCATAGAACTTTTCATTGAAGTGTAAGCAGAAAAAAAGAAATTACCGTATTTTGTGTTTGAGTCCCACTCCAATCATCTTTTGATCTACTGTAAACTGTTCCCAGTGGTCTTTTAATTATGATTATTCTGTTTTTAGGCTAAATATTTTAAATCTAATTATTTTTTTTTTAAACGGTCAAATTCTAAAACATAGTTTCTGCAGCAGGGTTCATCAGAAATTTGTCTGAATTGTGGGCGGGACTGTTTACGAGGAGTAAGCCTGGCTGGGTTCATTTCCCATCAGCCCTTTTTGGACATATATAAATTGTCTTTATATATATAAAGTATATATTTTTTTATATATAAAGCACCAAAAAGACCATTAATATCTGAAGGGGTCTTTAATCTGATCAACAGTGTTGCTGGATTTTCTTTATTGTGTGGAAAAATATTAAACTTCTTTAACGTTTGTTTTTTTCAATGCTTTTCACGAAATGACACCAAAAATACAAATTATATTTTTTTCATGAAGCCTAATATATAAAAAGAAAGCAAAGACTTAATGTTAAGGGAAAAAAAGGACTGGGTTCATTGTGGTGTCAAAGACATTAGCAACCTCATTTCTGTTGATGCTTTTCCTATTAAAAATGGGAGGGGAAAAAAAACACATTTTCTTTTTTAAAAAACACAATTTTTAAACAAGGAAGTACTAAATCTTAAAAACATTTATTTGCAGTCCAATACTACAAAGTTTGCTTGAATAAACACAAAATTGAACAGAATCTCCAACCTGAATATGTTCTTGCATTTAGGGTCGATCTCTAGGAAATTCTCCACATCGTCTTTTAGTTCTATGGCTGCTGTGGAAAGCAAGTCACACATGCAAACAGGATTCATGGTCACAGTCGAAATGTAATTAGTTTAATCCTGTTATCTGGAATTCCAAAAGCTCTGCTGCTTCTTCTTTCTGTCATGTTGCAGCCCAGCGTAGGTGTCTGTGTGTGCATGAATACAGCGTGTCTGTGTGAGAACTTAAGACCGCTGCATGGCTGTTTGGTTGTGTGGATCTGCTACTGACAGGGCTGTGTAAATTGCAGACTGTCTTTTGTTATGCTGATAATTTTCCGTTGAAGCAGAATCATTGGTAAAATGTTAGAATAAAACATTTTCTACTTTCTATTTAAGTCATCCCTGCTGCTCTAAATGATAAATCATCTCTCTGCCCTCACCTTCCAAACGGGAAGTACCCAGTGGCTCCAAAAAGCCGAAATCCCATAGACTTCTATTGCAAAAAAATGCCAACTGAATTGACTTCATTTTGTTGGAGCCGGAAGTAAACTTTGGGTGAGTTTACCTGGGTCATCTAGGGGTGAGGGTACACTCGCTCAGACTGGTTCTCTAAGTCAATGGGGGGAAGGGTTCAGATGATTTTAAGAAAAATGCCCTAATTACATGTGAAAACATGTATTCATATGTAACAAGGCAGGGATGATTGATAAAAGAATAAATACAACTACTAAACTTTATGGTCTTTTAATCGACATGGTTTTTAAAAAAAACAGTTGGGCTGATAAAAACAACAATTCATCCCAAGAACATTAAAAAACAAAAGTCATAAAATGAAAATCCGTGCAAAAACTCTTAAAAAATTGAAAGGCTCTCCCCTAAAACACATACACCAGTGTACAGATTAAAAAAAAAAAAAACTTAAGACAAATGTTCACCCAATGTCACCACAGTATTGTTGGGATTATGGTCTCCTCCCACTCCTCACCTGTTACCCATCTCCTCATCAGTCTTCAGCTTATAATGGACTCCTCACCCTCCAGCCCACATCAGTCAAACTGCTCTCAGAGTATTGACTAATGCAAAGCTCTAGGCCACGGCTAAGCCAAGCTCTCTGCCTATGCCATCCCTTCTGCAAACTAATCCACTGTTTTTCTGCCTCTTCAGGAATTAATAATAATAATAATAATAATAAATTTTATTTAGAATGCGCTTTACATTTTAGATAAAATCCCAAAGCGCTACAATGGAGGCAGAAATAAAAATGATTTACAATAAGAACAAGGTTAGACAAAAATAAAACAACAATGAAAGTACTAAAAAGCATTATTAAAAAGAAAAGTTTTTAAGCCTTTTTTGAATGTGCCAAGGCTTTGTGGGGCTCTGAGGGATTGTGGAAGATTGTTCCAGAGTCGAGGGGCAGCTTCCTGAAAGGCTCTGTCTCCCATAGTGGTTAGCCTGGTCCTTGGCTGATGAAGGCAGTGTGTGAATTGACACCAGCTTCATCTTCACCATTGTTTACGACTGCCAGCCATGATCAAGACTCCAAGCAAGGCTCCACAAGATTTCACATTCGTTGCAACCCCCACCAGACCAGCAGCTCTTCATTCCATCAGACATCCAAGCCACAAGGCTTCCAAGCCAGAACTCTCCACCACCAGTGGGACAAAATAAAGACTTTAACTCATTGACCATCTGTTTCTGTCCTGCTTCTGGGTCCAGCCTCATTCACCCTAACAAGTATATAGAGTTTGAACAGTCTAGCTTTGGGATAAACTACTTGAATACTCCAATCTCAGCCCCACATCCTGATAGGTCTTTTACAAAGAGACTTTTAGAAGATCAAAGAGCCCCATGCATAAATCAAGCTTAGGAAATCTGAAAACAATCCTTATTAATATTTTCTCTTTAGGATTTCCATATACAGCAACGGCGATTCATAAACATGTCCTCAACTCTTGATAACTAAGATCATCTGAAAATGTTTGTTTTTGTTTCATATTTAGTATATTTAAACATCAATTAAGTTGTGTTATGATTGAATATACTTTGTTAAAAAGCATTGGCATGAGGGGTAAAAGATCAAGACTTTTTTTGTGTGTATGTCTTGTGTTGGTAACTCTATTTTTTGTATTTCCCTTTGTCTGTTTCTCTAAGTGTATTTGCTACCCAACTCTACTTTGTCAGCTTTTCTTTTGTCATACATCTAACAGAAAGAACCCATTGAAAATGAGATGTGGCATCTCAAGGGGCTAATCCTGTCTTTTCTTATCAAAAGATTAAACAAATAAATACATATTTATATATACATATTTTTAACACATTCTCTATGCATTATTTTCCAGTAAAAGACAAGGCAACTTTTAAATCTAAACCAAAAAAAAACTTTTTATGCTGACAAGACCTTTTGTCAGAGTACCTGATTAATCGAATTAAGCACAAGATCAATAAAGTCAGTGAGTTAGTATGGTTACTGGGAAGATGGAGGGACAGCAAAAGTTGGAACAAAGCTCTAGACCCCCCCTCCAACTCCCTCCACCACACAGTGAACCATGTTCTGAAGCTGTAGCTTCTACAACAGATTTATAACCGGTGTACATTATATGCTGCTCCTCTCAAGGCAGCTGTACTATGAACCAGCCCACTGTGCCAGCTCCTGATTCAGCCTTTCTACACTGTGGAGCAGAGAGGAAATGTGAAAAGTAGTGGAACATTTCAGTTCACCTGTTTCATAATAAAGTTTCAACAACATAACTATGCATTTTTACACTCTCATAAAATCCTCATTATCAAAGTCTGTATTAGTGCTTCACTGCTTCTGTCTATCATCCTCTACACACACTCTTTGCTGTACAGCAAAACTGTTCTGGTGAAAACAGCCATCTTTGTGATTAATAGACTTTTCATAACAGCTAATGCTTTTATTTATATATTTTTCAAGATGTATGATGAGATTTTGTAGTGACAGGAATATAAAGTCTGTGTAAAATCTCTGCATTTCTTTTCCTAATTATCTAATTAAAGACTCACTTTACAAAATCAGTTTATTGACCATCCTGACACTAATCTTCTCCTTTTTCTCTGTTGTAGTAATTTAATTAGAAGTAACAACACTTACACTGATCGGCTACTTCATCACTTTAATGCAGTTCAGTATAGCTGCCCTGTTATAAAGTCTATTTCCAAAAGTCTTATTTTTATTTTGAATAAAAGTTGACAAAAAAGCCATTTTGAAATGGTTCAGGTCACACTCGGTGGAAGAGTTGCTGCTTTGTGCATACAGTGGTGCAAAAATAAATAAATAATTGGAAGTCACTGATTCTGCAAGTTAATCTACTTAAAGAGATGAGAGAGGTCCATAATGTTGCACATACTTCAACTGTGAGAGACAGAATATGAAGAAAGAATTTAGTAAATCATATCATATAATTTTTTAAAAATTTACATGTCCAACTGTGCAGAAAATAAGTAAAAAGCTCCTAAAAACAAGCAAGACTTGTTCTTTAAGCCTTTCTGCCATTCATTTGTTACCTGTATTAATGGCACCGGTCCACAACCTTTCACTGTCACACTTTAACCTCTCCACAAGCTGAGCACCACAATGCTGTAGCAGATTTGCAGAGATTTTATCATCCCTGCTTTGCTCCTCCCCTGCTATCCTTTGAAATGCCAACTCGTCTTCACATTTGGCAGCAGCGTATCGTCGCTGAGCACACACACAGCACAGGGCAGCACAGCAGAAATGCCATAATTACTGTACTCCCATTTTGCTGGTCAGCAAGCTGATTTCATTAAAGGACATGAGATGGTCAAGCTAGCACACAGGTGTCAAACTCCAGGCCGTTTTCCAACCAACCTGCCTTTCTAGCTTCTTGTAAGCACAACACATCGCATGCAGGTATGAAACAGCAGGTAATGCAGGGATTCTGAAAAACCAGCAGAACTCAACATCCAGAGTGAAACGCCTCTGAGAACACTTTAAATAAGTTAAATTATCTTTGCATGTATGTTCATGCAAAATATAGTTCTATTGATTTAACATATTTAAAACATTTAATTTTTCAGATTGAATTAAAAACGTCTGCATGGATTTGCGGCATGAAAAACAAATAAAAGAGGGACCTGGTATATGAAGCTCTACATAGTTTGTCAATCTACACATACAAATGTATGCATATTTGTATGCATACATACAAATGTGTAAGAAGAAATTATTATTTTTATAGTAATTTCTCATTTAACTCATGTGGATGCATTTCAGTTCCATTCTCTTCTGTAAACATATAAAATAAAGTGGTTGATGCAGTAAAGTTAACTTTTCATTATAGGAAATATAGATATATAGATAATATAGATATATATAGAATAAAGTGCTTCATTAAAAAGTGAGTCATTCTGGTTTTTAAAACGGTATTGAAATTCATAGAGCTTGAGTTTCATTTGTAAAGTATTTAAACAATCCAATGGAGGTATAGAAGTGAACGTTTTTGAATAGACTGTTGAACAAAATCTTGGAGTAGGAGGATGCCTGAGAAATGGAGAAGTGTTTTGTTGCCGATTTTTAAGGAGAAGGCAGATGTGCAGGGCTGTGGAAACCACAGAGGAATAAAGCTCATGAGTCACACAATGAAGTTATGGGAAAGAGCAGTGGAAGCCAGGCTGAGGTCAGAAGTGAGCACTTGTGAGCAACAGCATGGTTTCAATGAAAAAGAAAAGAGAACCCCTGATGCTATATTTCCTTTGAGGATGCATCTGGAGAAGAACAGAGAAGCTCAGAAGGAACTGCATCATGTCAATGTAGATTTAGAGAAAGTCTATGACAGGGTAGAGAGGAGCTGTGGTTTGTATGAGGAAGTTTGGAGTGACAGAGGTGTATGTTGGAATTGATCATGACATGCACGAGAGCTATAAGACAGTGATGAGATGTGCTGTAGGTGCGACAGAGAAGTTTAAGGTGGAAGAGGGGCCGCACACCAAGGATCAGCTTACAGCTTCCTGTTTGCTGTGGTGATGACTGACAGATGAGGCTAGACGAGGCAGGGGTGTTTGAATTGAGATTAATGAAGGTGGAGGACTTTAAGTGGACTTTAAGAGGAGGGTTTCTACATTAGCGTCAACAGCCAAAGGGGGGGGGGGGGGGGGGGGGGGGAGAAGGAACAGATGAATATAGAAGCAGATCGAGATGGTTTGGACACATTGAGAGGAGGGATAGGGATTGTGTTGGTAAAAAGATGCTAAAGAAGTTTCACGGATGTAATGAAAGAGGACATTGGGGTGGTTGATTTAACCCTTGTGCTATCCTAGGCACTTTAACATTGGGAGTTGGGTCATCTAGACCCTACAAGACAGTGCGCTGAACCTTTTTTCTTCAATGATTTGTGATCTTCACTGGTGTCCATGGATTACATGAAATCTTTCCACCTTTATCCACCTTTGTCATGGTAGGGATCAATGTAAGGGTGGGGTCATCTAAGATGGCACAAGGAAGAAAAAAAAAACAAAGATTTGCAAAGCCATAAAAAGGTGAAAACACATTTAACAATGTTGCTCACTTTTTAATTATAAAACTTTTAAGAAACAAATTGCAATAGAAAGTTGGTTTGGAAGTAGACTATTTGTGTGTGACAGTTGTTTATTTATTTTATTTTTTTGTATGGATACCCAAAAATCAAAAAGACATCGTGAGGATTAAAAATAGTAACAATTTAATAATCTGTTTTTTATTAATCTCATTTTCCACTTCTATTTTCATGACATTTCTATGTTTCTTTTGATTTTGAGAGCCTATTTTAAGTTTTAGAACATCAATGATGCCTTAAATATAACATTTTGTCATCTATTTTTTGTCGTGGATAACAAATACTATTTATTTTAAATTTACTGTAAATGCAGAAAGTCACCATACAGAGGCCGAATCCTAATTGTTTCCGCACCCCTCTGGCTCCTCCTTACTGCTCCACCTATAAGGGTATTTGAAGCTGTAGTGATGTCTGAAAGTGTTTTTTTAGGTACAAGCAGTGGCGATGTAGGGCTGACTTTCCCTCCGCCGGTAGGGTTATCCACGTCCCTTTTGTGGGTGGAGGAGAATTCCTTTTTACACGTTTTGTAAGTGTCTATTTTGTAGTGAATCTACAATTCCAAATTGAGTATCCTTGAAATTTCCCGGATGTCTCTGAGAAAAACCAGTGTGTATCGAAGCTCACTAGATTGGTAAATACAGACCACAATGCATTGCATTTTAAACAATTAATGCAAAAACAAAATGCATTTAAATGTATTTTTTTAATAAACCATCAAAGTTTTCCTGTTCAGAATTCAGTAGATTCATAAATAGTCGTCGCAAAATACTTTTATCAAGTATATTTTCAGTCAAATCGATGATGTCATATTCGCCGTTATAAAAAAACAGTATGGAATGGTGTTCGATTTGCTTATAGGCACTGGATAGTCCCACAATATATTGTTTTTTTAGTAGTTAGGGATTAGGGGGGGATTCAGAGCCATTGTCATAAAATTTGAAAGAATTCTTATTTCACTCTTGATGCCACAATCTATTTAAAGGAAATGTCAGTCACAGAAAAAAATGTATTTGATAGATGTTTGTACTTTTTGATCTTCACAGTATTTCCCCACAAATGTACAGTACAGACCAAAAGTTTGGACACACACATGGAAGTACATGTAAGTCACAGAATACCATGTCTTCTCCAGCCTGTGTTTTTGAAGGCATGAGTTTGTCGTTCTGATTCTGTCCGCAGGCGCTTGTGTGTTTTTGTCGAGTCACCGCAGATCGAGCAGCGAGCGGCAGAGCCACGTTGGCAGATAACAGCTTTTCTCTTCCAGAGGCCTCTGGCTGTGCCAACAGAACTTCCTCACTGTGGCCTCATCTTCACTCAGCGTGACTGAACTTCAGAGCTGCATTCACATCCACATGCCGCAGGGCACGCATGAGTGATCCTCACGAAACGTACTCCCAGGCCTCTAAAAGTACATGGTACCTGATCTTCTCAATAGCTATAGCTGTCAGTTTAGATTTCAAGAGGTTGTTCAGTGAAGAATAATAAGAAATGACAGCTTCTCAAGCACCAATAGAAACTTGTACTAAAACAACAGATAGCTAACCTGTCTGTAACATGGAAACACAAGTTTGGGTTAGTGGGATCATCATTGAAATACTGAGATTAAATATGTTAGTAAAAATTCACTTATTGCCTCAGTGGAGTAGTTTGAACATAAATAATGGACCTAAATTTTACATTTTAGAAGAAACATCAATTACAACCTGCCTAATTGAGGCTGATGGAGATGTTTTTAACTTAGACTCCCACTCCAATCATCTTTTGATCGATTTTTTAACCCTTGTGCTATCTTAGATGACCCCACCCTTGCATTGATGTGTTCTCCCTACCATGACAAAGGTGGATAAAGGTGGAAAGATTTCATGTAATCCATGGACACCAGTGAAGATCACAAATCATTGAAGAAAAAAGGTTCAGCGCACTGTCTTGTGGGGTCTAGATGACCCAACTCCCAATGTCAAAGTGCCTAGGATAGCACAACGGTTAAAGCGTTCCCACCGGTCTTGCAATTATCATTATTCTGTTTTTAGCCCTCCCCCCCCAAAAAAACTTGATAAAACAGAGTAGTTAGGATGTGAAAAATCATAAAATACTCAACAACACATATTTAGTTGATTTTTGATGATGGAACCGCGATATAGCCGATAGATGTTTTGGAACCGTCCCACCCCTTAAACTCTCTCTACCACTCATTCTTAGAGCATTAAATTATCAGTCTGACCAATCAGACAAGGTTAAAGCCCTTACTCCCTGGTGCAGACATGGCTCAAGGTTTCTCAAAATTGAAAAGAATGTATTCAGTCAAAAAACCTTATTTTTTAAAGTTAAACTTTTTATTTAGACCAAAGAAAAACTTGAATGAATGAACAGGAATATAATGTTGGTCGTTTTTGTGTAAAATTTATCAAGTATGTTCTCATTATATAATTGTTCAAATTGGCATTAACAAAAAAAACATTTCAAAAAAATAAATCGCTATTTAGAAAAAATATATTATTGTTTTTATTTGTTTTGTTTTTGCTTTTTTAGTATGAGGTTGCATGAAATGGCATTATAATAAACTGGAGAAAACACAAACCTGGGTAAACATTTAACTAATTTAGTTGAAAAATGTTATTGACAACTATCACAACTTTTAGGAAAACAAGCTGGAACTTCAAGCATTTTGTGCCTCAGTGTAAAATCAAATGCATGTGAGATTACAGAGACTGTTTATCAAAACAGACTACAGAGTTTCTCCTTTTTTTCCATTTTTGATTGTTGGTGTGATTTTTGTCAAGGAAAAAGTGCACCTCGGCTCAAAAAAGGTTAAAAAAACACTAAATTAGGATAGAGTTTCTGCAAAGCAACAAAAATTTATTCAAAACTCACCCTTGAGATGGGGAAAGGACTTTTGGGGTGAAGTATGCCTACCCTTACTTCCCATCCATCTATCTGTTTACATGATGGATGATGGGAAATGGAGAGAATTAGCTTGCAGCCCCTCAGAACCCCAGCCTAACATTGGCAGTGCAAAAAAAAAGGCGACCAACATCAGAGCTATTTAGCTGTACAGCTTTGAGGCGGTTCCCAGTTCAGATGATGAAAACAAAGACCTACATGGATCCATTTGTGTACAAGTGGATGCATTAGAATGGAAGAGAGCAGGGGGATTGCAGCTCGTACGTCACTTCTACAAGTTTTTTCCAACTCGATTTATTCATCTGCTCCTGATTTACCAAGAGTTGAATAAAGAAATACTCAGAAATACAATTTTAAGCTTAATTTTCTTTAAATATCTGCTCTATAAGCAAAATGCCACAAAAACACACAGCTTAAATAGTGGGTCTTTAAGCGATGTTGTATCTGAACACAGAGTCCCCTGTAATGCCAGACATTTGGCTGAAAGTATTTTCAAAACATTATTATGAAACATTTGCCCTAAACATTTTCCTACAGAATTTTGCAATATTTGTATTTAATTATTGATTTGTTTTCTCAAAATGAGGTAAATAGTTCAAATATGTTTGCCCATCTATTATTTGTATTTGATCAAATTTTAGAAAAGATGAAAACGTGATTTTAAAATTCCAGCAACACTTTAATATTTAACTAGCAGGCAAGCAAAGTATACCAAATGCTCTGGCACATTTGCTTGACTATCAGTTATAAAAACATAGAAAACGTACATTATTGTACCCAGAACTTGTGCATGTAAATTAAAACAGATTCACAGTGATAAAGGTTAGAAATGACTCCATTTATTGTTAAACAGGTACAGAGAAATGGAGATATAGGAGGCAATGAACCATGGTTTTAGTTCTTTTTGTTGTTTTGCTATTTTTATATTTATTTCTTTGAGTACATAATGTTGTCCCACTGATCAATGTGTTTTTCTTCTCACATCTGGTTTCTGTTTGCAATCAACACAGCTGTTTCCCATTAGCTGGTTATCAGTATTGACAGAAGGCCATGGTTTCAGTCTCTCTTGCCAGATCTTCTTGTCATTTTTTGCATAGATGGATGAACTGACAGGCCCACTACGGGGCAGGTTAGTTTTTGCAGTTCTGTCACATAATTCCATGAATAATGAGTCATTTTCTCCCTTTTACGTCTGTCATATTTAGGTTTAATTCTTTTCTTTTAGGGTATTCTTTAGCATCCCACAAATGGTGTTAGCGTCCCGACATGTCTGCCAGTTTTTCTATCTTCAGCCATTAATATTAAGGTAGCAAAACACCTTCACATTTATATGCAGTCTTTAGGAACCCATTGGTGGTGAAGTGGCAGACGCTAATGCACAAATACTGGGGGTCTGACAATTCGTTTGAACAACAATTCAATTCATACCATAATTTGTAGTTGACGATACAATTCATCGTCGATATTCACTGTCACTGACTTAAAACTTATCCAGGACGTCTTTAGCTAAAAATTCTAAACATGTCAGCGTGGTCTGAGTCTTTAGCAGGAAAGACAATTTAAGAGATTTGAAAGACAAGTCCTGCTCCTGCCATATTTTACTGAAGGATTTAAACAAGTGATTTATTTCAAACTTCTCTGATTTTCCAAAAACTGAAGTATTACCACACGTTGGACTGTAATGACGGCTGAATAATTTTAGCTCAGCATTTTCTTTTCGACCATCCACCATCACATGTGGGTTGTCTATTGTGCTGGTGCTTGGCCCTGTCATCACATTTAGGCAGAGGACATCAAGTTTCATTTACCACAGGGGGTGTCAAACTCCAGGCCTCGAGGGCCGGCCTCCTGCTGCTTTCCCAGAAATTCCACCTGATCTGCTGCTGCTGCTGAATACATGGATCAGGTGTGTTTGGCCAATAAGGAGCTTCATTGGCATAAGTAGGAAAACTTGTAAGACACCAGTCCTCGAGGTCTGGATTTTGACACTCCTGGTTTAACGTTTATATATTGGCATAAATAAGCCCACTGTGCCTCAAACCGATAATATTTTATAAACAACTTGGGTTTTTCCATCTACCCACCCTCACTAGGGACTTTAACAAATCACCACTGACATGTATCAAATAAAAATATAAAACAAAAAACTTTGGAAAATTTTAATAAAATCCAGCTTTCTCGCCTGCTTTAAAGTGTTTTTTTTAATGATAACTCTGTTTTTTGTAGAAATATATAATTTCTTCAAATGGGTTTAAACAATTCATTTACTAAAGTCAAATCAGGCCAAACAAAACTTTTTATTTTTATTTTATTTTAATGTAACAAATCATTTTACCAAATCATTTTGACCAAATGCCCACCTTTTTCCAGTTAAAATAAAAAAATTGTGGAAAAAAAACCCTTTTCCACAATAAATATATTAACGTTTACAATAAAAATGTTAGATAAACATATTTTCCATTATTTGTTAGGTTGAATCGAGAGTTGATTCAACTTGTGAGCTCATGAATGTGAATGTAGCGGTTTCACAGTGACAATCAGCCCTATGTTGACTTTAATTAAAAATGAAATAATATGCCTAATTAGAATCAATCCCATTCCAAGAGATGAAACAGCCACAAAAAAAATTTCCCTCTCTCAAGTCTAACCAAGAAGCATGAAAAGGACATTACAATTACTGTAAATCTTTTCCAAGATAATAATCCTGGATCCTCAGGCAGAGAAACACTGCAGTACATTATTATTTGCCTGTAAGCTGGGAGTCTAAACATTATGAAGATGACTTAGAGAAGAAAGGGGTTTCCTCTTATTGGTCCAGCAGTCAAAAGAAGCTTTCACTACTGGATGCTAATGCCAGAAAGCTGCTATCAGAGGAGATTCAAGTCTTTCTTTGAGTTTTTAGTCCTCCAAAGACAGGGTGAAGCTAATATCCTGACCTGCTGCTGCTTCACTGCCCTCTGAATACAGCTCACTGCCAGTGTGTCACTACAGTGCACTTAACTCGCAACTCTATGGCAAGAATTACCAATCCCACTGCCACACAAAAAACGTCATGAATAATTTACCCATCAACCCTGAAACACTGAAACACTTTCTCCTCCTGGTTAGTTTGAGACACCACACACACACACACACCCACACACACATGCACATGAACCAGAAGCACACACGCCAGTGCTCGGCTGAAAAAACACTCTTCTCTACATGTTGTTCCAGAGGTTACATTGAGACGAGTTCCAGCAGAGGTAAGGCTGCATGCAAAGGCAGGTTAGGCACAGCACTCTGCCTCCTGCAAGCATTAGAGCTCAAATCTACGACTCAGTCCAACTCTTCAAAAACTGCACTCACAGCCGAACACTCAGAGGTTCGTTTTGTGTGGAGATGATGGAAGATGGTGATTCTTGGACTTTTTCATAGAAACAGCTCTATTTTTCCATTTCATTTAATAAAGTATTCCACGTTTGACATGAATTCCTAAAAATGTCAAAGAAAATGTTTCTGATGAGAACAAAAAAAATGTTAGACATTGGCAGTTATCAAAGTTGCTTAAAGTCCCAATCCGATCATCTTTTGATCTATTTTTAATGGTGTCCCCACAGATCTTTTAATTACAATTAAAAGACCTCTGCATTTTTCATCTACTCCTGATTCACAGCAATTTGAATAAAAAAATACATAGAAATGGAAATTTGGGTTCTCTCTATATATGTCTCCCCTCATGAGAAAAATCTCTAAAGAACATGTTAAAAAACACCAAAAACAAAGTTTTTATCAGGCTCCAGGCTGTGGAGATGTGTTAAAAGTCAAAAGGCGGAGCAAAAATCTTTTTTGTCAGTTAACTGAGACTGAAACTATATTCTCTTCTGTCTGGAGGATCAGTCAGAGAATCACTGAAGGACATACTAACCCAATGAAGCTGCCAGTGAGATAGATCATATCTGTTGCTGCTGTGTTAGCTGTGGTGGCCCTGACTGCAGACTCCTTTGGGAAATCAACTCACTTCCTGTTGTATCTTGGTCAAGAAGGGAGGGGAGTGGGTCAGAGAGAGAATGGACAGGAAATCAGACAGAGGCTGCTCCATCCATGGTTATTTAGTATGGCTTTGTATTCTGTCTCTGTGTATGAAATGGGTCACATCATCACAGCACCTGCTGCTGCGTGTTAATGTGGGCGATCGCATTTCTGTGTCCCGCTAGAAACAACATACACAAAAAAGGACAATCACACAAGTAAGTTGCTTAACATCTTTGTCCACGGGGACAGAAAAAAACAAAACATTGGTTCTTGTTACAGCAGAAGTGGAGGTCAGCAAAAGCTACTATTTTTTCCGTCTGCTCCTGATTCACAACAATTTGAATAAAAAACACTTAAAAACACAATTTTAATCTTAACCCGTAAGAACCCATGGTGGCCTTAGTGTGACAGAAAATATCAGAAATGTGTTTAGTGGTCCACTTGGTTTGTGGTGTATTCTTTATTATTTAATTTTTCAGAAAAAAATTGGTCTGGGTTCTCATGGGTTAATTTGCTTATATATGTCATCCATCATGAGAAAACTGCTACAAGAACTTGTTAAAAACATCAAAACCACAATTTCCATTTGAGTGGGTTAAAAAATGGTCAAAACTAAATCTGTGTTGCTGTTTCTCCTAAAACAGGCACTAAAGTCATTGTTTTCTGCTCAGAATCAGATGTTTAGTCAGTCACACCATAAACAATACAGTTGTAGGCAGCTCCCAAAGGAAAACAATGTCCTATTCAAAAAAAACCTCCAATAATCTACTACTTCCTGGCCTCTTCTACTTTTTAAGTTGGGCTAAAATCCCTTTTTAAAAATTACATTTATTTACATATACCCTAAAATAATAAAACTGCCTTTGCATCAGTCAGATCTTTATACCAAAAACAAATAAAATCCCACATAAAATGCAGAATGGATCACTTCTAAAGCAGACTGTTGTTGCGTCAGACATTAAATAACTCTGATGCTGTCTTCTTAGGTCTGTTGCTGTCTTTTAAACCGTACATGCAACAAATCTATTGGGGGGGGGGGGGGAGTCGCGGCAAAAATAAACTAAAAAAATCTTTCAAATTAACTTAACATCTTATTATTTGTAAACATCGATGGTAACGTTTAAAGATGTCAAAAATACAACAGCAGACTAATCTTGTATACTGTTGTTGAATAAGATTATAAAACATTCATTTTTAAAATGTTATAACACCACACGTACCTGATTTCCTTACATAGTCGGGTAGTTCAGCCTGTTTTCTTGTAGACCATGCAAAGCCACCAGCATCTTTATAGCAGAGAGAGGACAGCAGAGAAACGCTGCACATGGGACTGCGACTGAGCTCTCTCAAGGATGATCCGGAGCTGGTGCGCACGGAGCGACTTAAGAAAAACAACCAAAATAAAAAAAAAAACGCCCCGAAGCTTGTAGGATCCCCGTACACGAGGTCAGACAAGCAGCAGCGAAAAGAAGCGGGGCCAGAAGGAAACACGGTCACTGTGCAGCACGCAAACGAGCTGCGGGACCAGGAGAACGCTGCGCTGCACGAGCGGCGAGCGTCTTTTTACGCACAAAGAAACATGTTTCACCTTCACGCACAGCGCTAATCTCCCCAGGAATCCAACAGGACAAAACGACGAGCAGGTGGATTTGAAATCACTTCAAGAGGACACATCCAACAAGTGAGGGTGAGGCGAAATGACAGAGTCACTGATGGGAGGAGGCGGTGGGAGGAGGAGAAGAGCCGCCCCGCATCAGCATCAACGTCCCCGCAGGAGGAGAATGGACACGGAACAGAGGACAACAGCGCAAACAAGGGAAGGAAAAGTCCCAAATTGTTTAACCTATACTGGATTACATGGAATTTATCTTTTTTTTTAATCTTTAAACTCAAAATATTTAAAACTGAAGTAATAAATGGGATTAATACACAGAAAATGTCAAATTAATAGGATCCGACTCCAATGCTGAATTTTGGGAAAACATTATTCAGAGGGTTGGTTCAGCATGTTCAAGCAGGCTGGCCAATGTTGTTGCCTGCCTGACACAAAGTAAAATAATGCAACATAAAGCTACCACTCACAGAGCTGGAAGCTAGTAATTGATTTGCCCTCAATCACTGCTCCCTTAATCTACTCACTGTGGCAAGCAAGTCTAGTAAATATCAATAGAGAGGGAAGGCCTGGCACACTAAACAGGGCTCTGCTGCCTTATTATGCCGGATGCTCGTGAATTAATGAAACTCAGAACTAGCTGAGGACATAGGAGGACTTGGGGCAGAAGATTCTGTTTAGCATCTATGTTCTGTCTCATCTGGGTTTAACCTTCAAACACTCCCTACCTTCAACAAAAGCACTCAAAAAGCCCCAAGACTGATGCTGGCAAAGGGGCCCGTAATGCCATCTCTGGCAGCAAGATTATTGTTGCAACCGCTGAAATGTTCTGTGAAACATTAGTCATGTTCGTCAGCAGTTACTGAGCCAGGATACAATGAAAAACAAAAACAGAAGATAAGCGTGAGGTTAAGGCTGCATAATCCTGCACTCAATCTGTATCTCAGAGAGCCGCTATCACTTCCACAGAGCAATGTCACCCATAGCTGCCCAAACAGACTGAGATTGGCTGGATGAAATGAAACTGTTGCAAACATTAAATCATGAAATCCTTTCTGGGGGAATAAAAACAAATGAGCAACAGCTTTGCATTATTAAGCTTCAACTGAATGATCTAATAGTTTGCTTTGCAAAAGTTGCTTTCAGTATAAGGTTTTTATTACTTAGTCTTTTCCAGCAGGGATGAATCTGATTATTTTTGTATTATGTAATGTTGAAAATTAGGTAGATGAAGGACTCAAAATGCAGAAGACTAAGTTTGGCTGGACAAACGTTAACACTTAATAACTAAACTTGACATGACAAAACCCATGAACAAAGGAAGCAACAAAAAGTGACAAAACAGACAACCTGACTAAGAAATAGATGAAAAACTGACACTTAGACAGCTGTGGATGATTAGGAACCTGCTGTGACTGACAGATTTCTTAATAAAAAGTTGCATAATTGAAGTTTATTTTATTAAGTTGTACTTGAGCATAAGTAGAGCAATGTACTTTTGTAAGGGGAGTGCCAAATCAAAGTAGAACATGACTGAAAACCAAGAAAGATCCCTGTAAAAAGCAAACTAATCTCACAGGTTTTAACAAACCATTTAGCAGCCAGTCAAAGAGCAAAAAGAGTTATGTCCATTAAAAATGTTCTAAAATGCTGGTAAAATTCAGTTTGCTAGGATTAAAAAAATTGCCAGGCAGCCAGAGTCATGCAACTTTAGCAGCAAACTGCAGTAGTACATAATAGAGAGGGTTAACCTCCTTTACCGTACTCCTCTCAAGAATTGAGCTAATATTTGAGCTAACTCTCTACATACAGGGTGTGGTAATGTAACCAAAAATGGGATGTCCAATGTAATGGGGTTAAGCATCAAATTGAATTCCCTGGAAGTTACCGTATTTAATCTCCACTAAAACATACGGCAGGGAACTCTCCGTTTTGAACCTTCAACCCCCAATTTCAAGAAAAAATAATCCAAGTTTCCCCATCCAGTCTATGTATGTAATGGAAACATATTGTTTGATGAAGTCATGAGCCTGGCAGGCAAACATTTTTACCCAGATGAAGAGCAACAGAGCATTCATTTGAGAATGCGTTTGACTCACCTGACTCTGGCGGCGATGCTGACATTGGACCTGAGCCTCAGATTGCTGGAACAGTCAGCAGTGACCTTCCCTCTCTACATCCTGAAGCGTTCTCACTATTACAGTAGAACAAACTGAAACCCTCAGAAGCGTGCCACTTTAAAACTCTGTGGCTTTTCCTCATAATTTACATGAATCCAGAACGCAGGATAACCCATGCTTATGTAGGATCATTTATCACAATGAAATAACTAACAGATGACAACAAAATTACCTGCTGTTTGATTAGTCAGCCAGACAAGAAATCCATTTAATTAATTAGCTGAAGCCAGAGGTTAGAGGATGGTTTTTAAACAGGGGAGGGGCACAGAGATGCTTTTTTTTCCTCCTGTCAGAACCAATTTATCATAATGAAGGAAAGGGGAACAGTCAGTTCCATCTTGGGTTTGCGTTCACTGTTTTTTTGGGGAAAGAAAGTTTAAAAAGGAAACAGTAGGGCAGCAGTGACCATATAACACAATACACACAACCTGAAAGTGTAATGACACTGTTTGCATATATGTGCTCAGAGGTGGTTGCTTATTAGCCATTGCTTCTTGATGCTTTTGTGTGACGCTGCAGCCTCTCAGCCCCAAGACATTCAAGCAGCAGAACTGAGTTCCTAAGTAAAAGGTTTTCAGTCGCGTGTTATAAGAGTCTGACAGTTATTCCGGACCTTTTGCACTCCAGGGATTTATTTACAAATCACACGGGGCACTTAAATGACTGTGTTTAGGAAATGAATGTGCAAAATAACACACAAGCACTTAGAGGTGAAAACCTGTATGTTTGCATGGCCTGCAGCTGTTTTCATTTTTGTTGTGTTGGAATTTTCAGGTTCGGTCATGTGGTTTAAATCTGCAGCTTAAAGCTAAAAAAAAAAAGAAAAAAAATTGGAGTCAAATAATCTTTAGGACCAACTCCTTCTTAACTTGTTAACTTTATTGAGACTGACAGTTTATGCAGGTTTATGGATGATAAAGAAGCCAGGACCAATCTTTGGCCATGCCCAGGAACACTGATGGAGAAAAGTAAGAAAAAAGGTCTGGTGGTTTTGTTAGAGAAGAAATCAGATGAGTTATAATTTTGGTTTGAGAAATTTTCATTCATTCATTTTCTAAACCCGTTTTTGTCCATTTTAGGGTCACGGGGCAGCCGGAGCCTATCCCGGACAATTGTAGGTGAAAGGAAGGGGACATCCTGGACAGGTCGCCAGTCTGTCGCAGGGCTACAATCACACACATTTACATTCACACCAACAATTTAGAGTAACCAATTAACCTATAAAGCACGTTTTTGGATGGTAGGTGGAAGCCGGAGTCCCAGGAAAAAACCCACGCAGGCATGAGGAGAACATGCAAACTCCACACAGGAAGGTCCCCCACTGATGTTTTGTTTTAGGTCCCCCAGTTGGGACTTTGAGGTATTTTAGTTCTCTAAATGTCTCTTAACTTTTACTGCAGCTTGATTAAAGATTTTAGTGCTCACAATTTCTATCTATTGTCTCTCTGTAATTTATTATTTTCCATCATGTTTCCTGCAATCCTTTAAAAATAAGGGAACAAAGGGAAGCAAATCCGTTCTTGTTCTTGACGCAGAATTGTTTTTTCTGGTTTACTCCCAAAATTGATCTATTAGTTTTTGTAGAACCACAATTCTGATGAATGAGTTTTCATTCAGTACAGAGTTAAGGAGTAACATCTACCTTATTCTTAAGGGCCCTCCTTATGTTCTTCCTTGGTCATAAGGAACCCAGCTTTGTCTCACATAAGCTAGAGGATTTTGCAACTTTTCTTTTAAAATGCAAATTTCTTGAACACTTTGGACCATTCAAATGGAAAATAAATAAAGTTCATTTTTTGCATTAGGTTGATAAAAAGTAAAAAAACAGGTAACGTACAAACAGTCAATCAAAAAACAGGATTGGGTGAAAAAAAAGATGTGGAAAAGAAAAGGAAGAGAAAAAACAAAGGTGGAAAAACTAAAGACTGGCCATGTGACCAAAACACATCATGACTAAGCATCACACCTCTGGCTGTGGCTGTGGGGTGAAACTATCCATCAGCTGGAGCTCTGTTTCTCTGAACACTTGATCCCACAAAAGAGAAAGCACGTCAGAACATCTCTGATGCATATTTACACAAATAAACAATAATTAAACACAGAACATTATAAAAGACTTTGAAGGAGGCAAAGTTAGAGGAAATGTGTAATATGGAGGATTTTCTGTGAACATTTTCTTAAAAAAAAAAACACAGCCAGAAATGTTGGACGTCACAACTCTAGAAATTGATCATACATGGCATTACTTTGCATGGAATATCCATTTTCATGACTAATAAATGTTTTATGACCTTAAACATTATATTTATTAATATATGTACCGTGTTGCTTTCTTCTCTATCTTAAATATATTTTCCCCTTTTAATTATGAACATGTTTTTTAGCCGTTTAAAACTCAAACAATGTCACTAAAGTTGAATAAAAATCCATCTAATCTCCTCCTTACCACTTAACCCGACATTGTAATTTACTACAGCTTATTTACTCTTAATTCAAATGTCCATTAAATTTGGATTTCTATTCTTTTGTGTGAAATTAATCTCTTTCTCCTTCTGTGTTTTTCATTGCCCCCAAAAATTGTAAAATCGTCATGCATACATTTTCCCAAGCCAAGCAACTGGTGAGGCTTTACATCTAATATTTACATCCAAGCTGGAAAACCATTTAGAGCAGAAATCAGTTTTATCAATTTGCAGTTTTAAGTCTTTTAATAAACTGATAACTTGCTCACAGTGTTTTTTTTTTTTTAGATGACTGCTGGGACAGGTTCCATCACGGTGCATGAGGTTGGAGAGAATGAGGGAATATTAGACAGTATATAAAGTCTAGCTTTATCGTAGTTAGAGGTATGTTTAAAAGTTACTTTTGACTCACTAAATTAGCCTCATTTTGCACTTGTTAATCTTTCTGCATTAAACTGTTTTTTGGTGTAAATGGGAACCCTAACATTAGACTTTTCGGTGGTAAATTCTTAAGTAAACTCTGAGTACTGCTGCCAAGAGTTCGAGCTCTGCAGCTGTTTAATGCCGTGAACCGCACGTTTGTTCCAAATGTCTATATGAAGGGATTTAGGCCTGTTCATGGCAGATATGCCATATAGCTGACTGTCTTTTGTTGGCTAAATCCTGTGTATTGTACCAGCGGGACAGCCTCGAATGAGCAAAGAGGGTCTTAACTGCAGGACAGAGACCTGCAGACTTAATAAAGGACAAACACTCCCTGCAGAAACGTCGACATACAATGTTTGCATTTTTCTATTTGCAAATTTTAAGTAATTTAGAACATAAAATTAAAGCAAAACAAGTGAAATTGTAAAACGTGAAAATAAAACATTTTTCTAAAATCTAGAATATCTTTTGATATAAGGAAAGGTCGCGAAAAAGAGGAAGAAGACCGGACAGAACAATGATGGAAGAAGAACATGATCTACAGCTGCTAATGGTGACTACTGTCTCTGTGGTCAACCAGCAATGAATCTGAATGCACTGGACTGACTGCACAACAACAATTCGGCTCATGCATGAGGTCTCCTGTATCTGCATATCAATTATTTGTGGTGGCCATAAATATGGCTTAATGGAACTGTCAGAGTCGGCCACAGCCTATTAGGAGCGTGGAGCTCAGCTGCAGCTGCTATCAGCTGGTAAACAAGACTGATCACATCTGCATCCAGGTGGAGAAACAACAGATTACAGACCTGGAGTGTGCACAAACAATTCCGCTTCATCCAGAATTTTCAGTCAATTAATGAACATGCAGGGTGGAGTTTAATCGTTTCATGCAACACAATGAGTTTTTTTTATTTAATAGTAAAAACTTTCATTTGCTTGAAAAACAAACACGTTTGCATTCATGAGGACAGATTTACTGGATGACATTTTTTTCATTTCATGTTCAGAATCAGAATCCTTTATTGTCATGATTCAATAAAGTTCATTGTGTCTATAAATATATACTGAGTACTTAAATTATGTTTCTATCAGACACTGGTTTGTTTTTGTTAAACGTACCAACATGTTTCGGTACCGAAACATGTTGGTACGTGTGGTATGTTGGTACAAAAACGAACCAGTGTGTGATGGAAACATAATTTAAGTACTCAGTATCCTTTATTGTCATTGTACATAATAATACAATGAAATTGTAGTGGCCTTGAAGTGGTAAAAATACTGTAAATCTAATCAAAATATGTACAAGAAAGAATTAAATATTCATTTGAATGTTCAATTCAATTAAATGCTCAATTGAAGCTAAACTTTCAAAGCGAATGAAAGTGGCTGTGATTGCTGACAGGTAATCAACCCCGTTTCCCACACCTCAACGGTTGACACTTGAAGGTCACATAAAGGGGTTTGGGAACCCGGCAACGGGATGAATTAAAGCAATAGCTGACAGTGAGACACCACGATGTAACCATGGAGAATCCTCTACTTCTTCATGCAATTATGATTTCTAGGAATGCCTTACTTGTTTTTAATGAAGTTGCGCAGTAAAATATTTTCAGTAAAAAAATGTGTGAAACCTAACTTCTGTGCCAACGGTTGTCATGTGTGCATAACCATGACATGAACGTCAGCTGCAGAAAATCTTTGCAGCCCCGTTTAGTGTTTCCCTACAGACCCACTCCAACGAAAATGTGTGTTTTTGGTGTTTCTACCATGTCCTTCCAACATTTTTCTCATCATGGAGGATATAGATAAAGAACATTAAGTTTAAAATGGCATTTCTGAGTATTTTTTTGTTGTGAATCAGGGGCAAACATAAAAAATGCAGGTTGAAAAAGAGCTAATATCCAAAGGTCCTATCCACAACTCAGAGGTACATTTCTAGTGAACTGGTGCCGCTCTGTAGAAATGTCCTGGAGAATGACACAAAGGTTTTGATTTTTGGCTAAAACAACATAATCATAATTAAAAGACCACTGGGAGCACTTTGAAAATAGATCAAAAAATAATTGGAGAAGTACCGGTAGTTTAATTAAAAAATAAATATTGTTAGGTCAATAACTAAAAGGCTGGTCAACTCAATCAAGCCTGTCAGTTATTAGCGAGGTTTTAGTGGATGTACGGTATGTCGTATTTTAAACAGGAAAAAAATAGGTGTAACATTTTTTTTCCTACAAACTCTTAGCTCCCATCTACATTCCAAATACAGTGCTGTCTAAATCTGGCATAAACACTAAGCAAATGAAACACAAAGCACCTTTTAGCCTTCATCCACATCTCCTCTCTGTCCTTTTATCCTCTCATCTCCCCCCCAGGGTCTCTTTAAGACCCCCAAATATTTTTTTCACAGAGCCATAAATTCTGACAGTAAACGTCAGGCAGAGGTCAAGACTGATGGTTCAATGAAAAAAGGGCTGCTTTTACAAATGACCAGCAATGTGGAAAGAAATGTTCATTAGGTCAACCAGCAAAAACTTATCTGAGAGCGTATCGAACGTCTTTGGCAGAAATGCGGTGAAAACAGGAGGGAGTTTGTGGCCTGCCCGGCACATTTTTGATGTTCTTTTCGTCTGCTCCTGATTCTAAACGATTTGAACAAAGAAAAACTCAGAAATGCCATTTTAAGCTTAATTTTCCTTCTATATGTCCTCCATCATCACACAAATGCCACAAGAACATGTTAAACACACCAAAAACACAATTTTCATTGGAGTGGGTCTTCAACACATAGGAGGGTGGGGGAGTATAAATGCATCAATCTTAAAGGGTAGAGTTCTCCAGCCTGTTTGGGATTGTAAGTCTTTTAAAAAAAAAGAAGACCTCAAAAAGCAGTTAATACTCAAAAAGCCTTTCAGTAAAAGTTCCCTTAACCAGAACCAGACCGGACGCTGACCCAAACCAAACCACTGGACTCTACAACAGTGAAGTCGGTCAAAGAGTCAACGTTCTTCTCAAATTTATGTTCTAAAAACAACTTATCATTATGAAAATGTAGGTCCATACAGGACTTTGTTAGTTTTTAAACCACAAATACTAAACTCTAATCTGCAAAGTTTAATAAAACCTAAATAGCAAATGCAAAAAAAATTAAAATTCATCTGTAAGAAAATTAATTGTAATAAAAAATAAGAGATTTAAAAATGAAGACTTCTCACATTACTGGAGGTTTCTTTGCATTGCAATATGAGCAGCAGCTAAAAAAATGCATTTAGCTGCAAAATAAACAGAAGTCTGATCAGATTTTCTGAAACCAAATGGCTCCAATTGCTTTACTTTCACTCTCATCCATCAAACCCGCTTTGTCCTGGTCAGGGTCAGAGGGTTGCCACAGCCCACTCAGCTTCTTTCACCTTCATGGAGATGGTCATTTTCCTCAGCCATAGCCTCATTTGGGTTCTAAAGTACATCAAAAACAGACTAACAGGATGTTTTATATATATACTAAAACATAGGAGCTTTACTAGGAGTTAAAAATTTTCTTATGATGGAAATAGTGAGGAAAAACAGTCAAGATTATCACATTGGTACTGAACAGCAGACAAAAAAAAAAATCCATTGTTTAGTGAAGGCTGGTTTGAAAGCTGTAAGATCTGAGTGCACAGATCCTCTGCTGCTGTCAGCTGCTAATTCAGCAGCAACCACATTACTCTCCCATCTTAATAAGGTTTACCCAGAGTCTGCCTTTGCAAGCGTCACCCTCTTGCAGCCATGCAAACAGAATAAAAAAGCTTCTGGTGCTGCTAGCGTTTGTCCATTGCAGCGATGGACTGTCTGCATATATGTGGTTGTGTTCAATCAGAAATCCATCTTTAAGGTAATATCATTAATATTGTTTATTGTGAATGTATGGTAAAAGCTGTCCCAATAAAGTTTTCCAATATTAACAGAATGAACCGTAACCTTTCATTTTTTTCAAAATCCGTTCTTAAAAAACGTATCCCATATTTATCTTTAAGGGTTTAAATTAAATTAAAATAGAAAATCCTTCTAAAAAGAACAGAAAACATACTTTCATTGTATTTTCTAGCTTTCATCTGTTGAACATTGCTTCAAATGACATAAATGTACAATAAGTTAAACAAATACTAACTTTTTTTTGTAAACAAAATCTTCCTGATACTAACATTCTTATTATATAAACATTTTTAAGGACAGGAATTGAAACAATTTAAAGAGCAAAACAATGTAACAAAATGACTTGTTTTCCAAAGTGGTTATCTGAGAAGGTGTCGTCACAGGCCTCCTCCACCGAACAGAGGAAAGCAGGAACCAGAACGCCGGAGGTTCAGAGTGGGCCCAGATGCTTCTGAAATACACAGATTCAAAGGAGGTTACTTTTCCCTCACAGAGCTTCTTGTTTGCCACAGCTTAGCAGTAAATATCTAAGTTATTTTGTTTTGCAAATCAACTTTTTGTTTGTTGACCTTTGGATGGAAACTTTACTCCAAGCTTTTCTTTGGACGTTGTTCCTAAAGGTTTGGTGTTGATGTTTTTCAAAAGGTTCAGTGATTTGTGGTGGGTGCAGCACCTAACCCCTGGTGGGCGCAGCACCTAAACCCCGGTGGGCGCAGCACCTAACCCCGGTGGGCGCAGCACCTAAACCCCGGTGGGCGCAGCACCCAAACCCCGGTGGGCGCAGCACCTAACCCTTGGTGGGCGCAGCACCTAACCCCTGGTGGGCGCAGCACCTAAACCCCGGTGGGCGCAGCACCTAACCCCTGGTGGGCGCAGCACCTAAACCCCGGTGGGCGCAGCACCTAAACCCTGGTGGGCGCAGCACCTAAACCCCGGTGGGCGCAGCACCTAACCCCGGTGGGCGCAGCACCTAAACCCCGGTGGGCGCAGCACCCAAACCCCGGTGGGCGCAGCACCTAACCCTTGGTGGGCGCAGCACCTAACCCCTGGTGGGCGCAGCACCTAAACCCCGGTGGGCGCAGCACCTAAACCCCGGTGGGCGCAGCACCTAACCCCGGTGGGCGCAGCACCTAAACCCCGGTGGGCGCAGCACCCAAACCCCGGTGGGCGCAGCACCTAACCCTTGGTGGGCGCAGCACCTAACCCCTGGTGGGCGCAGCACCTAAACCCCGGTGGGCGCAGCACCTAACCCCTGGTGGGCGCAGCACCTAAACCCCGGTGGGCGCAGCACCTAAACCCCGGTGGGCGCAGCACCTAAACCCCGGTGGGCGCAGCACCCAAACCCCGGTGGGCGCAGCACCTAACCCTTGGTGGGCGCAGCACCTAACCCCTGGTGGGCGCAGCACCTAAACCCCGGTGGGCGCAGCACCTAACCCCTGGTGGGCGCAGCACCTAAACCCTGGTGGGCGCAGCACCTAAACCCTGGTGGGCGCAGCACCTAACCCCTGGTGGGCGCAGCACCTAAACCCCGGTGAGCGCAGCACCTAACCCCTGGTGGGCGCAGCACCTAAACCCCGGTGGGCGCAGCACCTAAACCCCGGTGGGCGCAGCACCTAACCCCTGGTGGGCGCAGCACCTAAACCCTGGTGGGCGCAGCACCTAAACCCCGGTGGGCGCAGCACCTAAACCCCGGTGGGCGCAGCACCTAAACCCTGGTGGGCGCAGCACCTAAACCCCGGTGAGCGCAGCACCTAACCCCTGGTGGGCGCAGCACCTAAACCCCGGTGGGCGCAGCACCTAAACCCCGGTGGGCGCAGCACCTAACCCCTGGTGGGCGCAGCACCTAACCCCTGGTGGGCGCAGCACCTAAACCCCGGTGGGCGCAGCACCTAAACCCCGGTGGGCGCAGCACCTAAACCCTGGTGGGCGCAGCACCTAAACCACTCATCTGTATTCCTTTAGTAACAAAAATAAAGATAATCAGAACAACATTGAGCAGAATATTTAGGTTGTTTTTTTTTTATTTGGTTTTCTATATTTAATATTTTTTAAAATCACTTCTGTAAAGGTCTTCTGCTGGGAAGACATGCCTTACACTAGTGATAAACCTGTGGAGTTTCAAAAAAACTGAAGAGGAAATGAATTTTCCTGTAAATTGACATAATACAGTCATTTTTTTAAATAACTATATCACCGTCACATTTTTGAAGATTGGCATAAAAAAAGGGTAAATTCAAAACTTTAAAATGTTAAGAGGTTTTTAGAAACCTGCTGCATTGTGGTAATGAGATTTTTTTTAGTATATTCATATTATGTTTGTTTCAACAGGTTAAACACTTTTTGTTTGTAAATTCTAGATTTTACTAATGAAAATGACCAAATGATGCACTTTATTTCTATTAGTTGCAAATGATTCAGATTTTTTTGAAATGGCTGAATAACACACTGCGTATTAGGGGAAAATGTACTAGCGATAATTTTTTTTTTTTTTTTTTTTTATGAATGATGCACTGAACTAAGAGCACTTTCAATTCTGTTGTACATGTGACAATGACTAAAGTGTCTAATGAGTTTTCAGTCTCTATTCTTGCAGCTGCTGTCAGTTAAATATACGTGCAGATCTGTCACTTTGCAGTTTTTTTCTCTCTTTTAAACATAATGATAGTGGAGCAGCAGTGTATCAATATCAGAACAAAAGCGATGAAAGCAGCTTGTTGGGTCAAATAGCTCTGGTAAAAGGTCTAATTGGATCTGTGTCAGCTTCTCGCTGCAGGTACATCCACCACCGCGAGGAACAGGACAGAAATCGATATGTCCTCTCTGCGCCTGTGAACAGCCTCTAATCTGATTGAAGGCATTTCCCTGCGTGGATGCTGGACGGCGAGGGAGACAGACTGCCTGAGTGCACATGTGAAGGTTCACTAAGGTCACTGCTAAACCCTGTTACAATCCGAGTGTGTGTAAGATAAGGTTTGGATCTGCATGTCAGCTTCTGGTCTACAAAAAACAGGACATGTAAACGAGGAGGCCATCAGACAAAGGACAACCCTCCATCGGTGAGACGTTTCCAGAGGAATCGTGATGCTAGTTTGTCAAATTTAAGAAATAAAATATTCAGAGAATTTAAATCACTCAGGGAAACTCTGGGGCATATCAGGTTACTCCAAACACGCACTGCTACCAATTCTATGGTGTCAGGCAGTAATGGAAAAACCAAACGTTGTGTTTGGTGAAAAGCAGATCTGTGGTTTAGACGTGCAGAACTGTGATGAAATGTGTAGCAGCTACCTGGACTCCTGTTGAGGATAGTGGTGTGGAGTCCAAGCATCCTCCAAAAAAGAGAGGGTTGGTCTGAGGATGAGTCAGCGGCCTTTGACTGCAGCACATCCTGAGGAGCTGGATCAGGAGGCTTGGAATCGCTGCTGGGTGGAGTTTCTAGAAAAGACATGACCTGTGCCAGAGAAAAAAAGTTGAATTTAGAAGGGAAACAATCAGGAGGAGATGTCGACACAGAGAAGAGCGTAGGAAACAACATCTCACGTTTGAGTCAGCGTCTACGTGAGCTGGAGTTGTCAGAGTCTGGTTTGAATGTGAAAATGTGAGGAGAGGGGTGGAGGATGGACTTTCAGGACTGGCAGAGGGGGATTCATGGTTTGAGGCCTCACTGCGTCCATTATGGCTAAGCGTGTCCTCAGATAAATGAGCACCGCTTGGGTTGGAATCCATATCCTGAAAGACAACAAATAAACACGGATGCCAGTTATCTTATAGCATATTTTTTTTCTTTTTTTCTTTTTATTTAAAGAGAAAAATAGCTGTTGATTTATCTATATTAGGTTCAATACTTCTAAAATGCTTAAAAGCTCAACTTTCCACTGTCTTACAACAGGGGATGTACATTAAAATGGTAATAGAAATAAATGACAGTGGTTGTTTTTTTTCTTCTTTTTATATTTGTATTGTGTCTACACACTGTTTTTAACAGAAGAAAATGGTATTTAACTTTTAGATTTTAACATTTTCCAACAACATATACACATTACATCATTATTAATTGGCATAAGAAATGTAAGCATCAGCAGATTGTAGTAACCTTTCTTTGTAAACTTATTTTGCTGATCTAGGACTAAAATTTTCATGTTTTTGTTAAACTCTACAGGCTGCCGTGTCTTTAGATCAGTGTTTTTCAACCAGTGTGCCGCGGCACACTAGTGTGCCGTGGGAGATGGTCAAGTGTGCCGTGGAAAATTGCCCTCATTAACTGATCTAAAAACATTAACCATCTCCAGGAAATCAGCTCTTTGTTCATCCAAACAGGTCCTGATAAAACACTGAGTAGTTAGGAATATAAACGATCATAAAATACTTTTTTCGTTGTGTTTATTTGATTCTATTAAAGACATTTTGATAAGAATGACGGTAACGCGAAATAGCTGCAGCTATAACTGTGTAAGGAAAAGTCCCGCAGCTTTTACTGTCTCCACCAATCATTCTTGAAGGCTTAATCACATGTCATCAGTCTGACCAATCAGAAGTGGTTAAAGTCTCCACTTCCTTGTTCCAATTTAGCTCATAACTCAGTCAGTTCCGACAAAAACACCAGCTAAAGGTCGTCTTTAGCGGTGTAACTTTCCACAGAATCCGGTATCAGACCATGGAACAAGTGAACAAAACCATGAAGCTCAGAGACGCGAGTCTTTCTGCCGTTTTGTCGCAGTTTTCACACTACATCTCCCATGATGCATTGGCTTAAAGGGACAGCGTCTTGAAAACACAACGAACATACAGTTTGTATGTAACTTAACTTTTATTACATCTTTTAGAAAAACATCTGCAACTTCCTGCTTTTTCTGCCACAATTATCACAAAAATGCACGTCAGATTGCCGGGGGGGGGGGGGGGGGGGGGGGCTGTAGATCAAAACAGACTATGAGTTTCTGCTTTTTTTTTTTTTTTGGGATGCTGGTGTGCCGCGGGATTTTTGTCAAGGTTAAAGTGTGCCGTGGCTCAAAAAAGGTTGAAAAACACTGCTTTAGATGACCACTAGATGTCACAGTTTAATTAAACTAAAGCCTCAAAGGTTGATTTGATCATTTCCAACTTCAACCATTAGATTATGCATATCAAAAATGAAACCTAATGTGGAAAGGACTTGTTAACTGAAGTTTACTCTGCTATACTCAACAATGTTGCAAAAAGGCCAACTATGAGTGCATCATGTACATCTCCCAATACCTTTGGCTGTTGTGGATTAAAAATAAAGTGATATCCATAAAAACAATAGCACAAAAAAAGACTGTAAATCTGTTAATTTGGCAGAAAATCTGACTGTAAACACATGAAACCGGCTTTGGAAAACATTGGGAAATTGCTCTCTTCTGCAACCTGCCTCCAGTGGTTTCTGGTGGTACTGCAACATTCAGCATCAGTATATATTTCAAACTGGAAGATAGAAGCTTTATTTACCAAAGGAAATATGAGACTTCTGTGAATTTTTATCTACACATGACTGGGCTTCATCTTTTTTGTAGTAAGGTCTCCTTTACAAACTGTTTGTCCTTTGTGTACTTTCCTTATGCTAAACATCAATGAGTTCATTACTGTTGGGTTTTTAAAAAAGGATAATGCATTTTAATGCAAGTCCCAATTAATTGCTCCAAGCCCAAATACAAGAAATGTTATTAACCTAGAAACAACAAAATCAACAAAAACCTATAATATTGAATTAATTACAAATGATTGGTAGATACTATAAAATAAAAACTAGGAAAATCAGGAAACATTTTAGTCTAAAAATGCCTTTTGTCATTAATTAAGATTTAAAGTCTTTATTCAAACACTGAAAAAAACTATACAACTGAACCTTTTATAACCTCTGAGACCCAAGTTCTCTTGTATAGGATGATGGTGTCACAAAGTGCAAAAAACAAAACAAAAAACGTGTTAATCTTTAATATTTTCAAAAAAATTCTGTTCTATGTGGACTTTAAGCCTTTGTAGAGTAAAATGTTTAATACTCTACAATACACAACCCAAAATGTACTCAAATGTGGAAGGCAGGTCCTACAGGGTAAACATTTCCAGCAGCTCTATGAACATGTTTATATGAAAAATAACCAAATTTATAGGTAAAACTATTAAAAAGGACGTCATCTTACCTGAACTTGGATTATGTCATTTGACTCAATAACCTCAAGATCGGGTAGTTCATCCTCTTCTGCCTAAAATCATTAAAAAAAGTTTTTATTCTCATTATTAACACTGAAGTTGGTGCTTTTTACAAACATAACATGTGCCTTTTTTGGTCAACTTTGTTGTACATGTGATGCATTAGATAAGCAGCACTGATAGAATAAGTACAGACTGAACCAGAGGATATGAGTGAACGTAAAACACACAAAAAACCCCAAAAGATGGAGAATTTAGTAGCATCCACACAACAGTAAGCTGCAAGATTTGTTTTCTGCTTTCACATGGCTTCACGTTCTCTGTAGAAACTACAGCCGTCTTATGGGTGCCAGTCTATGAATGCGGAAATTCCCATAACGGTCTTAGAAATGTTGAGCCGTCAAAAGTGATTATTGCCAAGGAGACGGGTGATACGTTCAGTCTGTGAGAGAAAAAAAACCCAGAGAGCAGAAGTTGGTTGTTGGTTTTTTTTTTTTTAAAAGTTAACATTCCTGGCAAGAGCAGTCAGTTGCGCGCATCATTTAAATTTCCCGTTCACACCGAACCCAATTTGTGCGTCAAATTCAATTACACTGCGTCAAAGTTGCTGCTTGACGTTTGTCCAAAAGTGTGTTCACCTGCAGCTCCTGCCGCGTGTGGGAGGAGCTTCTGTCAAAAGCTTTTCTTGGCCTCATCAGGGAGGACGTGGATGATGAGAGATCCAGTTTGCTTATTTTTGAAGAACTGTCCAAAAGCATCACTGCACATCTCTATGACACCCTTCAGAATTCAGTCAGAGACTCTCCCAGTGAGGAGCAGCAGCGTCCCACACTGTGGCAGGAGAACGCCGCTGCTCCTCTGGACCCAGTGGGAGGGGCTTTACGGCAGCAGGAAACACGGTGAAAAAATGCAATGACTCAAAGCACGTTTGTTTATATTGTTCATCTTTTACATAAAGGGATATCTCTAGTTCAGGTATTCATATAAATAATATTTAAAGTGTATGTATTTAAATTGTTGTTGTTTTAACTGTTGTACGACGACTCAGTGCTCAGAAAGGCGTCTAATGAATAAAATGTATTATTATTATTATTTATTAAAAGTTTTAAGGCTTTAAAAAATAATAATTGTAGACTTTTCTTTTGCTGTTTTTTTCCATTTTACTGATCAGAAAAATGATCCAAACCGTGACTCTAAAACCCTGACATGACCCGAACCGTGAGGTTTGTGATCCGTTGCAGCCCTAGTAGATATACGAGCCCTATTAATATTTTGCTTTTTTGTCCTGCTATGAGGGCAGAAAATCACCGGTGGAATCAACAAACATTTCCTGTGTATCATGGTTCTTTGTTACCTTCTGAGCATCTTCTGTGGAATCAAGAGGTTCTTCTGCTGACTCAAGAGATGAAATCTCCTCAGACTTTATCTCTGGTAAGTCCACCGCTCCTTTCCCCAGGTATAGACTTACTGGTGTAACTTTGATGCACAACTGAAAAAAAAAAACAATGCTAAGGAATTAACTTTAAATTTAACTTACACATATATATATATACACATATATATATATATATATATACACAAAAAAGAATAAACAGATTTAGTAGTGATCAAGCAGTAAAAACCCTTTAAAAAGCAAACTTCATGTGCGCGTGACTCACTGCAGAGCGGCAGGCGGTCCCATGACCTTGGCTCAGCAGAACTTCATGTAGATAGATGTTCTCGTCTGTGCTTGTGTCACACAGAAACAACTGCAGAACATCGTCAGCGTAGCTATCCACAGCACCCACCAGGATGCGCTCAAAGCACAATGCCTTGAAGGAATCAATGGCTTTACATGTCCACGTGCCCTTTGAGCAAAGAAAGTTAACTTCCATCTGGATGTTTCCACAAATAAGATTTTTTTTTAAAAAGTTGGGAAAAACAAAAAACTTTTTTAAACCACTGCCTCTGTGAAAATGAAGAAGACTCAAAAAATTACACGTA
The DNA here is from genome assembly GCF_053564925.1 of Oryzias latipes. NCBI lineage: Eukaryota > Metazoa > Chordata > Actinopteri > Beloniformes > Adrianichthyidae > Oryzias > Oryzias latipes. The sequence goes on from NC_136240.1 coordinate 16,749,211, forward strand.
ATTGAGAATTCAAAGATTTGTTTTAGGTTAAATTCATGACAAAGTGTTGGGTGGAGCATGTTAAATGTGGCAGGAAGGTCAAATAATTTTAAATTAAGCATTTTTGTGTTGAAGTGCGTGATAATAATGATATCTAAAAAGTCTAATAAGGACATGAAAGAGAGAAAAATGCTGAATGCAAAAGAAAAAGATTAGGAACCAAAGAAATTAGAATTATTTGGTTGATTTTTCTCTTTTCTTTGATTTAGGAACTTAAAGTTGAACTTTGGGCCTTGAGGAGAATTAAATTGATAATTTGAAACTAGAATTTTGTGCATGTTTAACGACCACTCTGATGAAAATGGTGTTTTTTAAATGCTATGGTGGCATTTTTTAGATGTTGGAGGACATATAAAAGAAAATTAAGCTAAAAACTGCATAATTATGCAGTATTCCTTCATTCAAACCATTGTGAATGAGGAGCAGATGACAATGGAAACATAACCATTTGTGTTGTAAAAATGCGTTGAGTGGGCCACAGGCTTCCTGTTCCGAGCTCTCAGCAATGGAGAGGGGAAGGGGGAATTTCTAATGAACTACTTCCCCCCTGCAGAAATGATGTCCTAGAAAATGACAGGCATTTATTATCTTGGCTAAAAACAACAGTCATAATTAAAAGATCATTGGGAATGCTTTGAGAATAACTCAAAAGATGATCGGAGGTGATTAATAAATTTGAAGCTGCAACAGTGAAGGTTTGAGTATTTATAACGTTTAACACTACTTGTATTAATTATTTTTAACAATATTTTTAATATATTAATTGACACATGATTACAAATATTAGACTAAAATATAAGACTAAAAATACTGTTCTGTTCTACTTTGATGTGCTCAGAAAGCTGTGATTCCAAAACTTTGAAAGCAGTTCATCAAAAATGCTTTTTTTTTTTTTTTTTTTAATAAAAAAGAAGAAAGATCAAATTTCAAGCCTTTTCATCAAATTTGAGCATAAGAATGAACCCAAATGCAAGACTGTAAATCTCAGGAACAGTCAACTCCACCAGGAAACTCACAGAGATGGGTTTGATTCCACTGAGGGAGGCAGGAACAGCTTGAGCCGGAAGAACAGAGTATATTGATCTGAGAAAAAAAGAGGAAGAGCCACTTCAGCTTTGGAACAGCTTTTGCATTTAGATGTTTCCAGGCTCTTACTTAAGAAACTTGAGACTAGTGTTCTGCACCACCATTGTATTTCCAAAATCAACAAAGTAGACCTCAACCTGGGTTGGGTTGATAACCCGGTTGATTACCACTCGGTAGAACCAGGATGATTTGGTCAACGCGCAACAGGCTTGACCCTGTCGGATAAACGGTGCAAGAAGCCGGTATCGTTTTGACACATCAGGACACATGTAATATCGCCTGAGAAAGACAAGTAAACGAGAAGATTTAGGCTTAGAAACCAACAATCCCACAGCTAATATTGAGCATCTGAATCGTAACTACATTACCTCATCTCGATCATCATGTCCTCCAAAGCTCTGGTCTCTTTACTCTCAATGAAACGTATGTAGAAAAGTCCAGGTGACTCCACCGACTCCACCAAAACTTGTACCAGCTGCCGCAGAGCGCAGCGCGTTGGAGGTTTGAGCCGCTGCTCCTGCAGGGCGTCCAGGGGAATGGCAGGGCTACAATGTACCTGAATGGGAGGGTACATCTCACACTTCGCCCGGAGTACAGGACGACAAAGAAAAGGAACAACTCATCATGATGCTTAATTATGAATCCACTAAGGATCTACTGTTGTAAGGATTTAAATAATTGTCATTCATTTTAATATATGGAAAGTGACAAACCTCAAGTTTTATGGCAGATCTTTGCTATTATAAAAGAAAACAAAAAACAAATACAATATTTGAGTCAAGCAACTAGGGATTTACTTCCATGATGTAAAATCTTACCAAATATTACAGAACTTTTTCCTAAAAAGGACTTTTATGAAGCTTGTTTGGATAAAACAGTGTCCTGTCTTACCATTTCTTGGGTCTTAAAGGAGTCGCTGCTTTTCGTTTCCTCTTTCCAGAGGGATTTCCCAGAGACGTTTTTCAGTGACAAATCTACATGATTGCAGATTTAGGAATCACATTTATTAATTTTTAAAGTGTGTTACAAAAGTATCGGATCAGGACCCTGTATCGGCAGATCCTCAAAATCAAATGACTCTGAATCAGATCGGGGCCAAAACAAACTGATCGGGAAATTCCTAAATAGTACTGAATATAATTCAAAACAACACTGCTTCCTAACAAAACATGCGTGATTTTTAGTCACAATCAGGATTTAAATCTTTCAATGAATAAAATTGTTTGTACGCACCCGGTTGCTTGTTGTCAACGTTGTTTACATCCATGACTATCAAGTGGTTCTCATTGTCATCATTTGCTGGTTTCACGAGGACGATGTCAGTCAGAGCGCCAACCAGCTCTGTGACACTGACAAAGCCACTCTCCAACAACGGCAGCTCTTCGTCAAAAAGCCTCTGAGAAAAGAGAACAAGCTGACAATTAACATTATTATTAATATTTGCTTTTCAGCAACAATAGCTCTTCAGGGTTAGATAAAAGTGTGTGCGTTACACACAGAAACACACAAAACCTTCGACAACATGTTATAGGAATTGAAAGAGTTTAAAACGGACATCCATCAGAAGGTTGCAATAAGCTTCCAAAGTAACGCCATCATTACTCGTTTTGAACATTTCTCTGACAGTTTCTTCCCTTTCGCGTGGCTCACCAGCCCCGCTTCGCTCATGCTGCTGATGTCGAGCAAAGTCTGCATTTTGCACGCTCAGGGTCTTCCAGTAGCCACAGTTGATAAGTCTCCTTAAAAAGCCACTTGTGAAAGCTTCATTTCATATCATTTCATAATCCATATTTGATTGCAAGTTGAAAGCATCAAGCGCTGAACTGATGAAAACTTGATCTGCTTTACAGAAATGTAAAATCCCATCCTCGATAGCGTGAGGCTGAACTTCTGCCACAGTTTAAATTTGAATCTCAAGTTAAGTTAAACTGTTTTATTTTTTCATGTTTTTTGCATCTAAAATAATACAATTTCATGACTTTTTCAAAACTTTACAGAAGATGTCATTTTTCACAGACTTTTCAAGGAGCTAGAAATTGCATTTTCAATTTCCAAAACCTTTCCAGGTTTTTCATGACCGTACAAACCCTGTTAGTAATAAGCCAACATAGAATTTTCCCAGCCTATTTGTAAAGTCAAGCTCACGTGACATAACCGAGGCGTGAAGTTTACCTTGTAATGAGCTGGCAGGTCATGAACAGACAGTCCTCCATTTGACTGACTTACAACCTGTTGAAAGGGACAAAAACACACAACAGCTGGTCAGAGGTGTGTACTTACAAAAACAAACAAAAAAAACAATTTTGTCTGTTTAAATGGCGGTGAAAATTATATATTTTTCCAAATAAGCTATCATCCTTTTTATCAAAAAGCAACAATAGCACTGCAACCAAACGGTGAGATCAAGCAGTCAGCAATGTGTGTCTGATGCATTCGTTGGGGTTCCTGGTTCTTGAACAAAACAAAACAAAAAGTTTCTGTTTGCTGCTACACTTTCATATTAAGAACAAATCAAAAACTTCAGGGCCCCGATGAAGAACTTCACCTTCAGCAGCTTGTCCTTCAGATCCTGACTAACAACACCAGAAACACTGTTCTCAATGATCTGCTGACGCAGCTCCTGCTCCAGCTAAAACGCAAAAGGAAGAGCAGAAAAACAGTGTTAAAAAACACACATTATCATGCGTGCTTTCAAATAAAGCAATGGCAATAAAATTTAAAATGATAAACTCCCAGATCTAATAGTGGTAATCTGTTGACAGGTCTTTTAGAGCAGTGTTTTTCAACCAGTGTGGGAGAGATGGTCAGGTGTGCCGTGGGAAATTGTCCTCATTAACTGATCTAAAAACATTTTCCATCTCCAGGATATCAGCTCTGTGTTCATCCAAACAGGCCCTGATAAAACACTGAGTAGTTAGGAATATGAAAGATCATAAAATACTTTTTTCTTTGTGTTTACTTGATTCTATTAAAGACATTTTGATAAGAATGACGGTACAGTGATTTAGCTGCAGCTTCAGCTCTGTTTTTGGAAAAGTCCCGCCCCTTTAACTGCCTTCACCAATTATTCTTGGAGGCTTAATCACATGTCATCAGTCTGTCCAATCAGAAGTGGTTAAAGTCTTCACTTCCTTGTTGCGATTCTGCTCATAAAGTCTCTCAATTCTAACAAAAATACCCGCTAAAGCTCATATTTAGCGGTGTAGCTTTTCACAGAATCCGGTATCAGACTGTGGAACAAGTGAACAAAACCATGAAGCTCAGAGACGCTAATCTGTTTGCGTTCGGCAGCTGTTTGCACTACATCTCTCATGATGCATTGGGTTATAGTGACAGCATCTCAGCGCACAATGAGTCGTCTTGTTAACGGTCTTGAAACCACAATGAACACGCACTGTTTTTAAATCTTTTAACTTAACTTTTATTACATCTTTTAGAAAAAACAGCTGCAACTTCCAGCTTTTTCTGCCACAATTATCACAAAAATGCATGTGAGATTGTGGAGGGGCTGTACATCAATACAGACTATGAGTAGCTCTTTTTTTAAATTTTTTTTTTGGATGCTGGTGTGCCGCGGGATTTTTGTCAGGGTTAAAGCTTTTTTTATGAATCTTTGAAATTGGAACCAAACCTTTAGTACACGTTTTTCATAGGTCTTCGAGCTTGGGACTGTTTGTGCTTCGTGGACTGTCCCGACCACCTTGGGCTTGTCACCGACAACTGTGCTGTTATGGACCAGCTGAGCTGGGGTCTCAGATGGGGGAGGACTCTGTCGAACCGAAGCTGCAGCTGGAAAATGGAGACTTTCAGAACAACCAAAATTCTTCCAAAAAAATGGATTTAATAAGTAACACAAGTTTGGTATCCCGTAACGCAGCGGTCCACAAACCTTTTCAGGCCACGCACCGGTTAACGTCCAACTAAGCTTTCAGTTTCCATTAACTTTAAAATATATATATTTTTTTATCCTTTGTAAAGCAGCTTTAAGAAAGTAGCGGATGTATTTTCAACTGGTGACCAAGAGGCATAAGATTCGTCAAGACTGAGTCAGATGTGGCGGGGAGCATCCAGTTGTTTTCCAAAATAAAACGCCCTTCAGAATGTAGGCCTCGTTTTGATTTTTTTTTGCGGCCCGATACCAACTATCCCATGGATCGGTACCAGTCCGCGGCCTGGGGGTTGGGGACCACTGCTGTAACGCACCTGTAGGTTTTGTTGGCACAACAACTTGGTTGTCTGACACGGCGGACAAAGGCTTGAAAGTGGAAGTTAATCTTGACTTTTCTGGTTCAGTACTTGGTTTGTCAGACAGCTTGGGGTTTGGACGGTGTAACAAATGCTCCTTCAGGATCAGAACCGAGCCAAACCTGCTTTGTTGAATGCTAACCAGGTCTGCCACTGCCTCCAGCATTTCTCCAATGGAATAGAAACCATAGTCGTTGATGTTCAGTGGACGGCCAAAACAGCGATAATAACATGAATGTAAATCCGATGGCCTAATTGGACCCTGCAAAGGCATCCACATTTATAAATTGACATTTTTTTTCAACGGTTACATATATATCTTTTCATACATATATGCTTAAAAAATCTGTGGTAATAATGACATTCCAATAGCACTCAATGAATAAAGGCTTGTACATGTTATCTGAAAGCTGAAAATCTCAACAGGATTCCATGTTAATATATAGAAACCCACATTCTGTGTTGGCAAGGAACAAGATTTAAAATGGTTTCATGAGGAAGTCAAACCTGGGATAGAAGAACCCGCAGCTGTGCCCTGAGCTGGGCTGGGAGCGCTGGAGGAGTACGTCCTCTTCTAGGTGGGGCTGGAGGGAGGACTTTCCGGTAAGAGTGGGAGAAATGCTGAGCAGCATTCTTGAATTTCTTGTTCGACTTAGTCAACCGCTGCTTGGCCACCAGATCTCCAATCCCTTGAGTGGATTCGTCACACACAGCTGAAAAAACAAATCAGAATCAAATTAAACACAGCGCTTTAAGACCCACTCCAACCAAAATTGTCTTTTTAATGTTTTCATCATGTTCTTGTGGCATTTTTCTCATGATGGAAGACATATATAAAGAAAATAAAGCTACAAATGCGTTTATGGATATTTCTTCATTCAAATCGTTGTGAATCAGGAGCAAATGAAAAAATGCTTTTGGAAAAAGCCTGCAAGTGTGAAGTTGGTGCTAAGATCAGCAGGCCACAAGCTCCCTGCTCCACTCTATTCTGATGCATCCACTTGGTTTTTTAACTACATAATATTTCATCCTTCAACACAAAGCCAAAAATCCTAACCGTGTCAAACTTCATACATAAAGCAGGGTTTATCCACTTTAATTCGGATAATTTTAGATGAGTAATTTTTCATTTACTAGGTTAGGCTTGTGAAAGTCATAGGTTTTCTGAAGAGTCCAGATAAAAATCAAAGTACCCGTAAAGTATAGGGTTCCATCGGGTCTGTAGTGCAGAGAAACCACGTCGGGCATCTCCCTGGCCATGTCCATCACGCTCCTGAAGCCCAGCTCTTTCAGCGGCATGGGGTGGCCCAACACGCTCTCGTAGTCCCGCCTGAGCTGCTCAGGGTTCAACCCCAGCTTGGACGAAATCAGCAACGAGCGGACGATACTCTTCAGTTTAGCTAAAGCGTCCTCTGTGCTCATCTTTCCAGCCTAAATGCAGAAACACAAAATAACGAGCAAAATAACAGCACCACAAAGTTACGCAACTGAATCACAGGTTGTTTTTTTTAAACCATTAGTGGAGCTAAGCTAATCTTAAGATAGCAAACTCGAAAGTAAACCAATGACATTTATCTGTTTCAAAACGGCCGTATTTTCTAAAATAATAATAAAATAAAAACCGTAACACAAATACACACATTTAAATGTAACGCCCTCTAATTGCGACATTTTTCGCAAGCATGACACTCAGATTACCTAGCCGAACAATTTCCGCGTAGCTGTAGGTGCTGCAGGCCAGAGATACTGCTGTCGTGTAAAACTCCTTAGAACAAAATTGTTTGTTAAAGAGACATTAACTGCATCTAAACTATAACACGCAGAAAAATACGGGAGCGGCGCTCAAGTTGAAGCAACTAGCGTCAGCTTTCTGGAAGCTACCTTGACGTTGACCAACACAGCTCGTCTATTGTATAAAGATGATCACTCTGGTCATTATGGAAGTTTCGCATTTTCTTCCTCTTTTGTAACAAGTAATGGAAAAATAAAACATAAAATCGCTCACTGGTGTTCATGGAAATAAAAAACAACAACATAAATATTAGGTTTAATTAAAGGTTCAATAGGGAGGGTGTTGAATGTATCTCCTGTCAAAACTAAAGTCTGACTCTGCACATTCCTTTTCAGGACAGTGGAAGACTCCCTGAACAAGTCAAGTATTCCCAACATCTCAAAGACCACCTAAGAGTGGTAAAATAAAGTAAAATAAAAAAGTAAAATACTAAATTCACCAAAATTGAGTTAAATAACTTAAATACTTACTAGCATTACTTTTATGTGTGTGTTATTTTATGTTTACACAACATGATAATAAAATTAAGTACATCACATTGACTTAAGGATTGCTCTCATGAGGCTTACTATAAAAAAATGAAAACGTTTATGATCCATAAATGCAGTGAATATGTATTTGTCTTGTAGTATTTTGGATGCAAAGTTTATTATAAGGAGCGTGTTTGTATTTTTCAAAAATGTTAATAAAACTTAACAAAACCAGTTTTTTACACATTCCTAGACTTTCCGTATTTTCTCTTATTTTTCACTTTGTATTTCAATTTATTATTTCGGGACACAGAAATGACAGGAGAAAGAAACCTGAACAGAAACACCACTGTCCTGCAAAAAAAACAACAACAAAAAAACAGCCTTTGATGCAGGTCCTAAACTCTCCTCCCTCCTTCCAAAAGGTAACTCCATCCCATAAAGTTAGCTTCCATTTATGAGCTGCCTGCAGTCAGTGTGGGAAACGCCTCACATGTCCAGGAAAATCCCCATCCAAGAGTGATGCCCAGAAAGGAAAGGGAAAGGGGAGCCCCTGTGCCTCCGAGAAATCAAAGGGAGCCTAAAGGACGAAAGCAGAGAAAAGCCCCATCCGAGGGCACAGAGAGGCTGCCGGAGGATAAACCAGAGGCTGACCAGATGAAAGCTGAGAAGGAGAAAGAGGTTAAGCTGAAATCCACGGTGGTGGACATTGATAGTGTCCGAGATGAGAGAGTTAGGGAGGAGACCCTGGCACTTCTGGAAGCAGCAGAGCAGGAAGATGGTGAGTTTAAGCTTTTTAAGGGAATTATAAAAATAAAAAAAATCGCAGATTTAAACATGTAGTGATTATTGAAGATTAAGGATGGTGAATGAACGTCTTGGTGGATTTGTTTCACTCTGAGTGCTGTGACTCTCTGCAGGTTTGAAGCGCAAAAACCTTGGAGTGTTTGAGTGGCTGCTGATGGTCTTTGTCTTGGCAATGGTTCTCCTCTTCTTCCCTTTTTCCATCTGGTTCTGTGTCAAAGTATGAACCACACTTCAGTAATGAAACACTGCTCAGACGACTGACCAACAAAAGCTTGACGCATTCAGAATATGTCAAACAATATTCGAGGGAGAACATTTATAATCAGATGAGTTTTTGATATTTTCAGCCCATGTTAAGTGGATATGATGTAAATACCAAAACTAGTGTCACATCAACGGTTTAAAGACAGACACTGAGAACATGTGTCCCAATACATAATGAGAACACTGGCAGATGCTATACCAGAGGATTTGGTCAAATCTGATTAAAATCAGCTATGATCTATCAGAAGACTTCTGATAGCCTTTAGTTGGCTGTCTTTTGTTTCGCAGGTCGTGAGGGAGCATGAGAGAGCTGTGATCTTCAGGCTCGGTCACCTTCTACAGGGGAAACCTAAAGGCCCAGGTCTGCAAAAGTGACTACATTTTTTCATTTTGGCCAAAAACCCAAACCTAAACTCCTCTGAAAATGTTTATTTGAATTCTCTGACCAGCAAGAGGCAACTATGAGTGGTTTATTTTCCAAATTTTGAGTGAAGAGGAAAATTTCCAGTACTTTTTTAGAAGAGTGATGCACAAACATTTTTTTGAAAATTAAGTCATGAAGTCATTTCGTCATTGTCTTTCCAGGGCTGCTGTTTTACCTCCCATTTCTTGATGTGTGTCACAAAGTTGACATCCGACTGAGAATGTTGAAGGTTCCTCTTCATACGGTGCAGTATTAACAAGTATCATATTAAATTAAGTCTCTGGAGACATAGATCTCATTAAAAAAGCAGTGTAATCTTGTTTTTTTATTTTATTTATTTTTTTAAATTAAGGTGGTGACAAAGGATTTGGCCAGGCCAGAGCTAAGTGTGGTCTGTTACTACCAAATAGAGAATGTGGCTCTTTGCAGCACGGCTCTGTCAAGTTTGACCTCTATGCTGCAGAGTATAGTTCAGGCAGCAGTCAGAGACGTTCTGGCCCAACACTCTTTCAGCCACATCCTGCTGCACAGGCGGAGGATCGGGGAGAAAATAAAAGCAGGCGTAGACTCTGTTGCCTGTCGTTGGGGCATCAGGATGGAAAGAGCGGACATGTAAGACCAAAATCAACAGTCACTGCTTGAAACATTTTCCCTTTAGCTGTAGATCTCCTTAAACAAAATTAAAGAAAAAAATTGTGATAGATATTAGTGTTGGTCTTCTTATGTCTGGTCTAATCCGGTGATGTCTGCTTTTGCTACAGAGAGGAACTTTTTCTTCCTGTGGAGTTACAGCAAACTCTGGCTGCAGAGGCAGAAGCAAAAAGACAACAGCAAGTCAGAGTGAGTTCCTGCAACAGTACAACACAGTTACAGCTGTTATATAGATGCAAACAGTGCTGCCAACTGTTTTATTTGTTCTAACAAAAAAGGAAGAACAGAGTGTGAAACTGACTAAGTTCTCTCCCAGCTGTTAAAGAACCGTCCAGGGGAATGCAGCTCAGTTCCTGAACGATACTGAACCACTTTGTACTTTAAATTTAAGTGCAATCCTATCAGATATGTGCTTGTATTTGTCAAAATGGGTCTGAAAAACACTTTTCTAAGCTGAAAACAAACAGTAAATCCAATTTTTGGCTTGTGTTGCTGCTTAGTTTCTACCTCATTTCCAAGTCAATGTGTTAGTGTTACTTGCATTGTTCATAACAGACTGCAGAAGTTTTAAACATTTACAAGGAAAATAAATGTCTTATCTTCTGTTTTGGAAGAAAAGTAATTTTTTAAAGTGCAGAATTGTTTGAGAAAACATATTTTAGTGACAGCATCTTTTTTTTCTCTCAAAATTAGACAATTTTCTTTCCCAATTAAGAATTTTAGACTTCTTTCTAGGGGGCCTGTTTTTGCAGTGTGTCATGCTAATGCAGTGCTGAAGAAAGCTGGCTTTCTTAGAAGAAATATACTTTGGAAACCAGATCTCTCATTCTAATCCTAGTTATGAAAACCAGACTTCCAGTTTACATGGCGTTTGAGAAATCAGATCACTTTAAAAGTGGCTTGTCACCTGGTAACCTGAGACCGTGTTAACACATTCATTGTCTACAAAGATATAGAACTATAGAAATATTGAAATAGAAGTATAAAAGAAATTCAGATATGTATTTGTATGTATTCAATATGCATGCAAAACATAAACTGTGATGTATCTGTAAATATTTATGGATCCAAATTTGAATGGTGTGAGGATGCACTTGTGTTGGGGAATAAGATTTAAATTGAGCCAAATTCATGTTTCAAAATGACAAATGAGTGTCACATGTTTCCATGTGTGTATGTTTCTATGTGTAGTAAATTGTGTGTACTGGTATGTGTGAATCTGAAATTGAATGTGTACTCATTAGAGAGGGAACAGGACTGTAACAGTGGGTGTTCTAATAAATTGGATCTAGGGAAGGGACCGGATAAGGCTTTTACTTATTCTCACTTCCTTTTGGATATTTATTGTATTTTCTTTATTTTGTCCAATTTTACCTTTTAAAGTACATTACATTTCCAAAATAAAATAATCACCAATATATTGACTCACACCTGAAATTGCGCATTATTTTGCTAAGGTAGGAAGCTTAACCTGGAACATATGTTTTTTTTTTCAGTACTCAACTTTAGAATCCAAATTTATTTGTTAATTTCATTAACATGTCTTTCATTAAAGTCACGATCATTTTATTTTCATTTTGCATTTTTCCCCAGGGTTTGTGGAGGTCAGATGTTTTGATACTCTTTCTGTTCCACAGACCAAAGCAGCAGAGGGAGACGCAGCTGCCTGGGATGGTTTCAGAGCCTCCCTTCGTCTCCTCCACCCGGCGTTTGTACTTCCGCTCTCTCCTGATCTTTTCAATCTCAACTCTGACCTTTCGTCTCTCCCACCACCTCCTCCTCCTCCAACTGTGTCAGAAGAGGGAGACACAACAGCAGAGGAGCCAGCAACAGACTCACCAATGATGTGATCAACTCGTTTGTCTTGACAAGAGAACCTTTGGGAACAATCTCAAATATTGCAGATCTAAAGAGTTTAAAACATCAAAATAGTTCAACAAATTATACATTTCATATTTTTAAAACCAGATCCAGACATTTTAACTCTTGCAGCATATTTTCCCTCACGTGTTTGACATTGATTCTATTGTTCAGACAGAATGGCAATTGAACCTCTTTCTTAGTATTTTATTTGAACTGGACATTTTCTTTTCCTTAAAAAAGAAGCAGAAAAGTGCAAAAGACATTTAATGTAGCTCCTACACATTCAATATTATGTTTTATTTTATGTGACAGACAGGCCACATGCACAATCATTTTAGTCTGTTGGACCACTTTTTCTATTATCTATATATAGATATATCTATAAGGTTCCATATTTTTCATATTTATACTAAAAAAAATAACAGAAGATTTGCAAAAACTTTATTTACATTGGATGTAAACAGAATCCAGAACTGACACAAGCAAGTCAATTTATATGTAATACTGTGTATATCACACGCAATTTGATGAAAGACAGTGTTAGACATGATTTCCATTCTGGTTAAATGCAATAAAGTAAAAAAGAAAAACATTTTAGTCAAGAAAAGGCAGATCACTGTTTCTTTTGTTCTTTTTTGGAGCTATCCTGCTTGGCTGCTGAAGGTGATGGAGGAGGTGCCATCTTACTTTTCTCTGAAACACACATAAAGGCAGCTTGTCAGTGTTTTCTTTGTCATTTTTCTGTAAATAGCAGTGTTTTCTGAGTTCTTAGAATTTGTCTTCTGAGGGTTAAGGTTCCAGACTGACCCTCCAGTTGTCTCTCCAGGTCTTGTATCTTCTCCAGTGCTGCCTGGAGAGCCTCTTCAGCACTCAATGCTCTCTGTTCAGCTTTCCTCACTCGCATCTCTGAATCACTGTGAATAAGGGAGAAATTCACCCTGTGCACATTGAGAACACTTTCCATTCCAGAGAAATGCTTTAAAAATGCCAGCTAATTACATTAATACAGTGTTTTAACAATTTAACTCTGATGCTCACAGGAAATAATAGAAATAGTAAAACATGCAGAAAATGTGTACATTAAGGTAGAAATTCTGCTGTAGGACTAAACCTACTGTAGTTCTCTCTGCAGTATTCCCAAAGAGGTCAGATCACTAAATGCTCTCTGGGCTTCTTTAGTTGTCGGAGACACAACCAGCTCATCAGTCTGATGATAGGGAGGAACGGAAAAATGATGTAGTTTCCCAAAAGGCTACAGACAGTAAAAAGATTGTGGTTTAAAGGTCATGCCTCAATCACATGCACTCTGTTCCTTCCAAGCTTTATTTGAGAGATGTTTCTGTCATTGTTGATCAGATTTATCACTGGACTTTCACAAATCCTTAGCTCCATCTGCAGGACATAAGTGAGAACAGCAACAGTCAAGATTTAACTATCTGATGCAGCTTGAATGACGCAAGAAAACCATAATAACCATCAACTTATTGTTAAAACAATTATTTTTTTAATATGGTGAATTATAAAAAATATTGCTGATAAAAGAGATTTACAGAAGACCTGGAATGGATGCAAACCAGATTCCTTCAGACCAGCGAGGGCCCAACTTTAATCAAATTTGAATATTAACTGAAAACTTTCCTTTTCCCATCTACTGTTCCTATTTTAATTGTATAAAATTCATTTAGATAAGTAAATTTCAATCCAAATTCCAACAGCAAACATTCTGAGGCGTAACTTTAGTCTCATCTTTAATCTTCTTGACATTTTCTGCTGCAGACTCTCCTGTTATCTCCTCCAACATCAGAAAAAGCAAAAACATATAAAATAAACTTGTATCTTGTGATTGATGTCAGTATAAGACCACTGATTTGGTTTTTTTTGATCTTAAGAATATGCCTGATCACCTGAGTCTCCAGACTGTCTGCAGGCTCTTTACCATCCATGAGCCTTGAATGGACAAGAAGCTCCTCTGGATCGTCACGCAGTCCTGAGAGGATTATTTTACACGTCTCCACCCAGTCCTCACAATCCCTCTGATCACAGGATTTCAGATAAAGTCCAGTCACTCCCATTACAAATAAGTGGACAAATGAGCAAAACAACATTGTATTTAATATTAAAATAAATTTCACAAAGTGATCTCACTTGGTGAAATGTATTCACAAAGTGAATCTGAAATAAGTTTTTCTCATGAGTGGTTGAGCATCTGTCTAATCAAACATCAATATTTTTGTAAAACATAGACATTCTTTGACACCAGTTTTAAAGTTCTGCGTCCCACAAAAAGCTGACTGTACCCACAGATCCATTAAGCTCATTAAATACAACATTCAATTCAGCAATAATCAATATGACAGCAACCCAGCAAACACGCCTGCTAACTGACTTAACCCTTGTGGTACACGGTCTGGATAAGAAACAGGTGTCGAGAAGATCTATGTCATGCTTTTTTTTCACTGATTTTTGCTTACTATCAAAACATCTGCATAAGTAGCCGGCCTTCACTGTTTCTGAGTAAACATTCTGAATCAGAAGATTTACCTGGAGCTTTTTGCATTTGTCACTTTCAGACCCCGCTTCCGATGGATCGTTTTCCTCCAGAATCAGGCTACATGATCTAGATTTAAAAAAAAAGAAAAGAAAAGAAAAGAAACCTTAGTAAATTCAGAAAATCGAAACTTTAAGCCAGTGTGACAAAAAATGTGTAACTCAAAATAGAATAAACTTCTGATACTTGTTAATGTAGGTGGAGAGGAAGTCCAGTTTCCCCATCAGCACCTGAGCATCTGAGTCTAGAGATTGCAGTGAGATTTTCTTAATATGGAGGTGTTCCTGTCCAAGATCGGCTTCTTCAACACAGTCAGGTGTCAAGATGAGCAGCAGATCAAACATCCAGCTAGTCTGAGCCATGTGAACTGAAATGACCTATAAACATTATACATTAGGGGGTCTGTGCCAGTGAAGCTGAATCTTTCTATTAGAACGATATATTTAGCCAAAAAGGATTTGTACTCACCTCCTCTTTAAGTTTATAGATCTCATCATCAACAAAGCTGGACAAGCAGGCGGTGAACACTTGAATATCAAGTAAGACCTTTTCTGTCTCTTGGCTGTTTGAGGACAGCAATAAGGAACATGTAAGCCAGTAAAAATACTCAAAATGTATTTAAAATAAAGCACAAGAAAAGGTTTTTAAACAAAGAACTGTCTCCTTTATATGCAGTATTGTTAGATGTTCTGCATGTGAAGGAAAACTCTTCAGAAATAAGTAAAGGTTTTAACACATATAAACTTTTAAGCTTAAGAAACTATGAGATGATATTTGTTACCTTATCTTTAAAAATTGATACATTTTGCATTGGTTATTAATCAACACATTTTTCAGTTTATAGACAGATACAAACCACCAGCTGTGTAACTTGCTTTTTATCTATATACATGTTTAATTAATGCAGCTGAACAACTTGGTATGAAGGGAAATATCAAAATGAGTAAAAATTGTTGCACAGTTATAAAGAAAATACAAATTGAACATTTTGGAATTGCATAGATTATAAATTTGAGAAGCCTAATAGGACAAGGTACTGACAGTCATGAACTGGGAAGTTGTTTTGGTACCAAAATGCTTTTTCTTATGGTTGAGTAAATTTCTGTTCTTGAATTTGTTTATATTTATGTAAATTATGATATTTTGGGGTGTAATAATGTATGTGTAAGATGTAGCAGGATTGGCGTGGGAATTAATACATTTTTATATCAAATCAAATCAAAATGTGTGTAAAATCTACTTTAGAGGGAACTAAAGACTGAAATAAAAAATACTGCTACAAAAAAAGGACACTTACAACACGTCTGGCCCTTTTTTGTCCTTGTTGTCTGTCTGCGACATGGAGAAATGCCACAGTGCTTCTTCAACCAAACCCTGACAGTCAAATAAAACGTCTTTGAGTTTCTGCCAGTCAAAGGTGAACGCCGTTTTTGACCACGTGATACACGCAGAAGTTCTGAAAACCCAGGATTCAATCAAACCAAGCAGCGACAGAATCAGTCTGAGGATTCCTGAAGTGAGAGAGAATGGACACGTTTTACACATATATACAAAATGATCTGTCACAATGAGACTCAATCAAGCAAAAAAGAAAAGAAAATGTGATAAACATTTGTCAATCAAACTGTCACCATGTGGTGGAACAAAGTAAGATGATCTGTGTGGATGTTTGTTCTGGTGCCATGACTCTATAAGCTCTCACCACTGTCCCCGCTGATCTTTAACCCCAGCTGCTTGATGATTTCAGGCAGAACCCACTCCAGCTTCCTTACAGCCTCTTGACCTTCAGGAGCTTCATAGAGACGAGGATGCCTTTCAAACAACTGAAGGCACAAATTCAGCCATTTTTCCTGGACAACTCCAAGATTTCCCAGTGTCTGTTGACACGAAACTGGTTTCTCGCCTTGGTAGTACTCCGACAAAAGAGCCAGAATCTGTGGAACCAAGACAATATTGTTTTAGAGTAAAACAAAAGAAGGACTTTATTTTCTTGCAAACAATACATTTTTTAGAATCATTTGGACAGAAAAAAGTTTTGTCTCTACCATTAAAGAATTGATCCCCTAACCCTCTTATTGCAATAGGTGTATGATTGCAAAGACAGAAGCATTAGTTTTGTAAATGGAAGAGTAAAAATCCAGATTCTCAAAATCTAACATTCAACATTCAAAGTCAAAACAATATATTTTAACTTTTTAGGTTAAGTTTTCTTCTGATACGAAAAAGTTGCTTCTTAAGAATATCCCCTTTTAATTGTTTTAGAGATTTTAAGACATTCTTAATTTGAACACCTTTTAGAGAAAATAACAAAAATAGTAAAGTGGTGTATAGATTGGTTTCATTATGGCTGAAAAATGTATGAAAGAAACAAAGTAGATAAAACATGCCAATGAGCTGAAAGCATTGATTTTTGAGCTCATGGCTAAAAATACAATGTTAAAAGGAAAAAAAGAATTATGTCTGAATAAATAAATTACTAATTACTTGACCCCTATTGATGTAAATGTGCATCAAACAACTTCAGTTCCAAAATTACCTTAATTTAGATTCTACTTGAAAGCAAAAACATATATGACAATTTTCATAGCTGAAAATGAATTCAGGCATCAGGAGTTTAACAAAAACACCGACAAAAATGGGACACTAAAGTACAAAAAACGTACTGACTTACTTGTGACCACCGCTTCAAATCTGTGTGAATCTCTTCCACAGAGTTTTCTTTATGATTGAGATCAGGGCACCTAATGCATTCATGAGAAATCAGTATCAAGTATCACCAAATATCTTTTTTTTTAAGCATTATTGCATTTTTAAATTCTCTTACTTATTTTGAGCAGTGATAAGTGAGAGCCATTTAGCGATGCCATGTTGGACTACACTGATCTGCGCACAGTGAGCACGCTCAGTTGTCTTCAGCTGGGAAACCACATGGGTCAGCTCATCTTTCCAGTGGTCTGTGAGCTCCATGATTTCTTTGAGGTCTTCTGTATCCTGCAAACCAAAACCACAGTCTTGCTGAGGTGCCACAAAAACATGATCCACATCTGTAGAGAACAGGAATTGATACTAACACCTTTGAGGAGAGATGAAGCAGGCAGCTCTCTGCTGTCTGGAACCATCCTCGTTCGCTGACATGCAGCTGACCAACAAGATGCAGCTTCTTTACACTGATCAACTGACAGAATACAAACCAATTTTTCCTTAGTCCAAAAAGTTGTTTTGCTTTAGTTTAGCAGAAGTAGGCCACAGCATCACACAGTAGGAAATGAAATCCGCACACAAAAAGTGCAGAGTATTTCCTACCTTTAGGGCAAGGCTGAATGTGAGTTTGCTCCAGTTGTTCCTCTCCTCTGTCATTTGTAGCAGCTGAGCCTCAAGGCGAGTTCGAAGCAGCTCATAAAGCTCATGGTAACGCTGAAGCACGCTGAGAAAAGGATCCCAATCATTCAAGAGCTCACAATTACTGTTTTTATAGAGAATCTCTGCAGATCTTCTGCTTTGTCTCAGGACAAAACATTAAAATAAAAAACATCTTGACTCAAAACTAGAAATTAAACACTTTTTATAGAGTCCGTGTAAAAAACTGCATTATATAGTAAAAACTTTGTGAAAGTAAGCCCTGACTGCATAGCAAACTCACTCTGAGTCTGTTTTGGTCTGTATGAGGGCTTCAGCCAGCTGCTGGTGAGCATGCTCTGCTTGCTCACAAACCAAGGCTTCATGGTCCTTGATTTTGGATGCTTCCCTGTAAAGTTGACACAAAAATAGAAGCACAGAAACCTTTTCTATTTGAGCGTCAATTAAAGAAACTTTATTTAGATTTGCTGCATCATTCGGCTATATGTATTAATGATCACAATGTTTCAATTTGATCCTGACCCACATACATGCTCAGCTGCTGCAGGGATGACTTGATGCGGTGGATTTCCTCTGTGAGTCGGCGGCCCAAACTCTTCTGGGCGACTGTCTCGGTGTGTAAAGCTTTTAGACGCCGTGGGATTCGATCCAGCAATGCCTGGTAGCGTTGTCTGGGGCAAAAAAACCCCAAAACAAATAGGATTCATCTTTTATTTAAAATATAATTTAGAATAAAAAGCGAACCGCACACGCCGCTAACCTGAGTTTGGCGAGCACTTGCCCTTTCTCTGCACAGCCGACAGTAACCTGCCTGATCAGTTCATGGAAAACAGTGTTGTAGATGTTCTGCTCAACCTTTACCAGCTCAAGCAAGCCTTCCATCTATAAAGCAAACCATAACACAGCTATGAAAACTACATGTGCAGGTATTTTCTGATCAAGCAACCTGATCAGCAGAGAGATGACAGTAAGGTTAAAGAGGGCTGCTTTGCTTTAAAGGTGCAAAAACCTTTAATAAACATGTAGTTGTTATTGAGGTTCATTGGTGAAGCGAACAGAAATAGGTATAATATAAACCAGAAAATAACAGTTTGAACAGCTCAGAAACACCTATTTTACAGCGATCTGTTTTGGTAAACTTAAAACATTTTTGAATTTCTTTACTGTCACAACGGAAGATTTTACTTTCCGCAAATGCAGCTGTGCGCTCCTGTCAGCCAAAGAGGCGCAGGACCTACTTGGGAGAGCTGGGATAACTCTTCATTCTGTCGATCCACTCCCGCCTTCTCCAGCATGTCATCCATGTTTTTCATCAACTCGACAGCTTCTTTTCTACTGCTAGGCTTCCTGAACACAGAATATGCACATGCATTTCTATTAAGGCCCCACCAACATTCAAGCTTCTTTTTTAAACAGCCTTCTTTTCTTCCTCCAGATTGAAATATTTGATTTCTATTTCTCTGCAGAACAAAGTAGGTAAATTATCAAACAAAGATGCTTGGATCTGCGATGACTATGATTTGGACTCACAGTGACGGAAAGACCCGGAGCTTCTGCTCTTCATCCATCAGCTGCACTGTGAACGCACTGGGAAAAACAAGCTTGTTTCACTTTTAGCATATATATTGTTTGGCTGCATTATGAATGCTGGTGGATAAAATATGACTTTTAAGACAGACTCACTCCTCATAGAACTTCAGACACCCTATCCCTTTGTTTTTCACAAAATTAAATTCTTCTGGGATTAATTGGTCAGATATATTCAAGTTCTGAAAAAAAAGAAGAAGTAAGTGGTTATCACTTCATGGTTATCATTAAGATAAAAACAAAACATGCCCAATTTGAAATATAATTCTGGTTAAAGTTTTTGACTAAAAGCTGTTCTCATTCCCAAATGATCACTTCATAATGATATATTATGTTTTAAACAAATAAAAAGTTAAAGAGAGGACGCTTTCTTTCACATGCAATTAAATTCTAAATATGACAGCAAAAGTCAGAAGATCAGTAAAAAGGCAAAACTCAAATGCTTATATGGGCAGTCAATGAAGTAAGGCCAACATTAAACTTTTTCCCATTGCATAGGAGAAAATGTCTCAACATGTTAAATTTCAGGGATTAAAAAAACTGTTCAAACTGGGATTGCTCACCTCTGTGTCACAAATATCCCTTTTGCCCGTGAGTGATGGCAGTGGTGTGGTCTTCCTCTGACTCACCGCATCACACAGAAATGAGATGTCCCTAACATGGAACATGTTGAATACAAATAAATATCCTTTAATTCAACTATAGGCTGTGCTAATTCCACAGGAAAATATATATTCCTAATTTTAATCTACTTGGTAAACTATCACAGTAATCCAACCATGCATTACCAGAAACAATAGGGATAAAAACAGAAAACAACACTGGCCTATGTTTAATTCTGAGCTGGGTAATTGTGGTAGTATTAGTCATTAAAATCTTGCTGACCTGCCAGCTCCTGTCAGAGATGTTGGCTGCTCCAGGAAGAATTTGTATTTGTTGCGTCCGAGCGGGTGATGCCACACAGCATCCGGCCGTCTGACTGCACGGTTCTGTACACAGAAGCAGCTTCACAATAAGTCACACTTTAAGATGTCTTGAGCTGTTAGTGCTGCAGTATTTTCTGCCTAACTGCTGTTAATCAACATGCACTATCATCTGTACAAACAACTGCGCCAGATGTCTTATAGTGGAATATATATATATATATATATTTGAGTTAAAATGTTTCATAGTTTTTAACAACAACAAAAAATTCTCAGTGAAACTTATTCTTTAGCATAGAATAAAGTATGAATCATTTCAAGCTTTTTGTGTCTGTGCTTTAAAGTTGACTTTTTTCTGTTATTATGCAGATGACATAAAAAAGATTGTGGTCATCGAGCACATCATTTTTAAAGCCAAAAACACATCAGTTACTTATAAAACAAATGTTAAAAAGGTGTTTTTTTTTGTGACCTTATCAATGTTTTGTTTGCTGCTTAGCTAATGATTTCTTTTTTAATAAAATAAACATTTACAAACCTAATGTGATGTAAATAGGAGTTAGTAGATACCTCTGTTTACATGCTTGACTTGCATCATTGGGGGCATGTCACATCAGAACTCCATGTATTTGTTGTAACATAATATACTGTCACCTGGACTGGGGTCCATTACCTCGCAGTGCTGATGGTGCACAGTGTGCCCTTCTTTGTTCCCGTTGCAGACAGTGGAGGAGAGGCCAACTAGGAGTTCATCTGGGATGGTGGGGGGTTTCACGAGTGGAGGATTGTTTTTCCTGGACTGTGCTGCCATTTTGACCGCCATATCTGCTACAAAAGAAAAAAGTACCTGACGATCATTTCCACTTTATGACTTTTTAGCATTCGTTTCTCTGTATAATGCACACACAATATAAATTGGATCAAAAGGAAAGGACTATTGCTTCTTTTAATACTGAAAAGACATAGTGGTGCTCAAGGATTCTTTAACAGAAATATTCATGTAAAAGAGACAAATTTGCTTTTAAGCAAAGCAGTTTTACTATGAATTGCTGTGTACAATAGCCTACAACGGAAAAACTATGAACGTATTAGGATAACTAAGAATTAATTCCATAGAAAGAATTATTTCCGCTGAAAAAGGATGGATGACCATAATCTTCCCCAGAAATCAAAAGAAAATATCAAATATAAAAACATCAAGTAAATAGTTAAAAAAATATTTTAGTTTATTTATAATTATTAGTATTATTTTTTTTTTATTTTTTGCATCCTCTGTCTCAGAGATGTTCATAAACTCACCGGTGCTGTCCTGGGCTCGTTTTGGCTTCGATGACCTGTGAGTGGAGCTGGATCTAGAAAACGTAGACATGCTGGATCCACGGCACCGGTGTGGAAGTCCTTGTGTGTCGGCAAAACCTTTAAAGGTCCAGAGGGGGAGCAGCAACTATCTGGTGTCGTTACTATAGTAACGTTTGTCCTCGTGCGGCTGACAGTACAGTAAACACTATTTCATTAATTTATGGGTTATTGTAGACTTTTGTTGCAAACCTGGCAACGCAATGCGAGAATATAAATTACATAATAATGCAGATACTTCTCGTTAATACTTCCTAAGTATAAAGACAAATGTCTTCTACTTATGTATTTGGTTCTGGCGCCTTTTAAATGGCACAGGAAATATACGTCATGTGTGCACATATGTTTTCTTTCAACAAAAAGTATTGGGTGTTTTTATGTTTATACTATGATTAAAACACGATTAAAAAACGTTCTTCGCAGGATTTTCTAAAGTACAAGATTGATGTTTTGCTCTTTGTGCTGAAATGTGTTTAGGAAAGGGCCAGTTTATTTTTTGTTTTGTCTTTTTTTAGCTGTAAAAATGTGTACGTACTGAAACGCGCGTGCGTAATTCGCTCCAAGTCACGCTTCATCCTTAATTATCTGGCGCGTGGTGCCGCATTGGTCCTGATGGCGCTCCAGGCTGAAGACAAGAGCGCGTCAAGTGCGTCTGGACTTGAGAGCAGCTGAGCCGACAGAAGCAGGAGAGATGAGCGGAGCACAGAACAGCAAGCAGGATGTTCTCTGTTCTTGATTATGGATTTCATTTGTTGCCGTAATTTTCAGATTTTTACGAGCACAACTCTAATTTTGTCATTGCTGGTGAAAGATGGTAAGTAATTGAACCCTTTATTACTGCCCTCCAAGTTGAGCTTTTTTGTTTTTAGATTTAATACTATATTTTAGTGTTTTTTCAATCTTGTGAATAGAAACTTCAGTTAGTTTAGGTACAGAAAAACTTCCATGTAAAATGTGCAAATGTCTCCTTAAACCTTTAATAACACAATGTTTATTGATTTTTTAAACTAATAGTGTTTTTACCTTTGATGAAATGAAAAATGTCCCAATGTGATACCATCCTTTTGCTTTTGTTGTACCCACTTGACTTGCATTTTGACCAGTTCATGCTTGGAATTTTAAATACATTACTAAGTGGTGTCATCATAGCTTCTATTAATTTATACACATTCTTCAAGGAGTGAAACTAATGATGACTGAAAAGGAAACTGTCAATGGGGGGGGGGGGGGGGGGGCAGTATAGTGAACCATGAAAAGGCTGAGAAAACTGCTGGGGTTTGTAAAAGAAGGGGTCATAAAGAGCACAACAACAGGCCTTCTTATCTCAGCTGAAACAAGCAAACAGACATGTCTGACCAGGATCCTGCACCAGAGCATAGAAGAAGTCAGGTGCTCTGCATGAGCCATTGGAGCCGCTTTAGATAGGACCAAACAAAGACCTGGAGAATCATTTGCACATGAAGGAGCCTGATGCAGGAGGGGATGGGAGCTTTAATCCTGACAGGGAAATACTAAAGTAGCAAAGAAGGGTGATTCAAAATACATATTGTTGGATCCTGCAGTGTGAGTTTTCATCCAGTTTGTGATTAATAATCCCTGTCATGAACACCTCCCCTAAACCCCTAGATCTTTGTTATTTTCATGCAGCCTGATGGGAAATTTGACTGACCTCCTCCAACGACAGATAATTGGGGCCTGAGATGCAGAAGATGGAGTGTAATTATGCTGACTATGCCTCCATAGCCTCTCAACCTGATTGCACCCTTAGAGAATGATTGTTTATTGCAAAATCAGACTCTTGGTTTTTAACCTTTTTGTACTTACTATGGAAAACACACTTTCATTCTTGAATTCAATATTCATGTACGCCTTCCAAGCCTCTTAGAAGTGTGGAGCAGTCTAAATGTCATCTAACCGAAGCAACACTCTAACTGATTTGAAGCCTCCTCCTGTCATCAAGCCTCCTTGTTCTTCCTTATTTCAGGCATTTTGAGGATCAATGTCTCCAAGCTGATTTCTTTCCATCTGCCTGGAATACAAAATCAATTGAATGGCGGCGTTTTTAATTACTATTTTGTTTAATAAATCCCAACAGGTCATCCAACTTTCATGTATAACAAATGACAAAATAATGCAAACAAATTCTGAAACAGGCCCAGATTGTTCATGATTTTGTTTTACATTTTTCTCATGATGGAGGACATATGTGAAGAAGATATGCTTAAAAATGCGTTTTCTAAGTATTTCTTCATTCAAATTGTTGTGATTCAGGAACGGATGCAGAAAAGCCATTTGAAAAAGCCTCTAACTGTAATGTATGTGCTACAGTCGGCAGGTCACAAGATTCCTGCTAGGCTCCATTCCGATACATCCACTTGCAGACAAATAGATTCATGCATGTTGTTGTCTGAGCTGGCATCTGGCTCAAAACTGTACAGCTGGATAGCAATTGCTTGCCCTTTTTGTTGCGCTGGTAATGTTAGGTTGGGCTTGTGAGGGACAGTAAGCTAGCATTAGTAAACAAAGGGATTATAGGAAGTCAGGGTAGGCTTACTCCATGCAAGTAGTCCCACCAGCAACTCAGAGGTGAATTTCCAATGAACTCCTGCCACTCTGCAGAAACTATGTCCTAGAAAACAACACAGGTCTTTTTGATTTTAGCTAAAAACAGCTTAATTATAATCAAAAGACTACGGGGATTGCAGTAAATAAAAAGATGATCAAAGTGGGACTTCAAGGCAATATGCCCCCTGCCCAGGTGCCCTCAATGTCAAAGGGCCAAGCATGGTTACTAAAACAATGTGGAGGATGCACACACTGTTATAAAACACCACGAGCTCGACTTACTAAACGCTTGTATGTTCAAAATGTGTGCAAACTTGACAGCGCGCTCAAAATGAAGTCGCTCCATTTTTCTTTATTCTTCTTCTTCTCCCAGTAATTGCTCCAGTCTTTGTGTTTTATGGAACTTCTCCTCCGCTTGAACCTTAAAGCTCATCATCAGTAAAGATAAGGGCTGGTCAGCTGTTAAGCATCTGCTGCAAGCCATTTTCACCCATATAAATGTGACTCTAATTTTAGTCTTAAGTAATGTCATCAAACCACTGTCTCCTAATTTTTCCCCACTAAGGATCTGGTACAAAGAAATTCAACTCATTCACAGCATTGGTCAATACATCCTGACAACTTCTGCTGTAGTTGAAAGGAGAAATGCAATTTGTTGACATGCACAGAGGCAGTGCTTTATGACAGGGTTGTTAAGAAGATGGTGTGGTTAGATACCAACTATTGAAACTTAGCAAAAACCATCACATTTTATTATGGGTCTCTCAAATCCTTAAAAAAATAAAAAGGATTAAATTGTAATAATTTCCTATGGAAACTGGCCTTTTTAAAGTGGGTTTAAAAAAAAAAACAACGGAAATGTCTTTTTCATATTTGTCAATGTAAAAATCTCAAAGGAAGTATTTGGCATGACAGCAGGGCAAATGCTCAGAGACTGTCATCTAGGAGTGAGCCTGAGGGCAGTTCCAGCCTGAGGGCTCATTCCAACCTCACGATCTGACCCCCTCCAGATTATATCACATCTACAAATATGAGATAAATTAATCAAAATGTGTTTTTATGTGTGCCCAGGTGCATCTCCAGAGACATTACCTCCAGTTGTGGACCATTGCTCTCCAAACCCATGTCAAAACCAGGCCATATGCAGAAGCCGTGCAGATGGCCACTCTTGTTATTGTGTGCCAGGTTTCCAGGGTGCAAACTGCCAGATAGATGTCAACGAGTGTGTTTCGCAGCCCTGCAGGAACGCAGGAACCTGCGTGGACAAAGTTGGAAGATTTTCGTGTCTGTGTCCTCCTGGATTTACTGGTGAGTGAGGTTTTATGAAGAAACAGTGTTTAAAAAAACTCATGTTCAAATTTAAGGAGTCATTGTAAAATGATTTTTGAATATTTCTTTATTCAAATCGTGAATCAGGACTAGACGAAAATTCACTTGGAAAAAGCTTGTAGGAGTGAATTCAAAGTTACTATTGCAAGACACAAACTCTGTTCTACTCTACCCTGATGCATCCCCTTGAAAAGTAGATCCATGTACGTCTTCTTTTTCCCTCATCTGAGCTGTCATCTGCCTCAAAACTCTGCGGCTGGATAGCTTAAATATTGCTCGCCATTTTTGTTGCAGTGGTAATGACAGGTTGGGGTTGTGAGGGGCTGTTAGCTAGCAGGAGAGCATGTAAACAAAGGGACTATGGGAATTAGGGTCGGGCTTACCTCACACCAACAGTCCCACCCACAACTCAGAGGTAAATTTCTAAAGAATTCTCTACTGCTGCTCTGCAGAAGCTATGTCCTAGAAAATGACAGTTTTTTTATTTTTATTTTGGCCAAATACAGCATAATCATAATTAAAAGTCAACTGAGAACGTTTTAAAATCGATCAAAAAAAGATCAGAGCAGGAATAAAAAAAATTTTAAACAATGTTCCTCTTACGTTTTTGGAGAGTGCAGAGTATCTATCACAACACAACATTTTGAAGGACAAACAGCTGCAGAGAAAAGCTTCAGTGTTGAAAAAGATCAATCCTGATCATGATCACAGCTAGTGCACAAAAAAGCTTTTTCCTTTTCCACCTTATGCCCTCATGGGCTTTTGACATCTGTACTGCTTTGATCCTTACAGGCACCACTTGTGAGGTTCAGATTGACGGTTGTCATTCATTGCCATGTCGCCATGGTGGCCGTTGCCACAACAGTGCTGGGGGCTTCATGTGCACCTGTCTTCCTGGTTTCCAAGGACGCCAGTGTGAAATCAACATAGATGAGTGCCAGGAGCAGCCGTGCCAAAATGGGGCTCAGTGTTTAGACGGGGTGAATGAGTGAGTAGCCCGGCCCAGTCTCTACAAAATAAAGCACAGGGGAAAAGGAAAAGAAAAATAGTTAAATTGCACTGTGTATATTTTCTCCCCAAAAACTGAATTTATTTACAAATGTAACCCTAAAAAAATCTTTTTGAGGAGAAATAACAGCAGTTTGGTTTTGGATTAAAGAATTTAGAAAAGTGCTATTTAAGATCAAAAACCTTGCTCTTTCAGGTACAGGTGTGACTGCTCATACACAGCCTTTACTGGTCCACACTGTGAGATACCACGACTGCCCTGCTCCCTTCAACCCTGCTTTAACAGCGCCACCTGTAAGGACAACCAGGGTAACTACACCTGTGAATGCCTGCCTGGTAAGTGATGTGATTTTTTTCAAAGCAAAATATCATAACAAACTTTAGACCTTTCAGTCATATTTAGAATCAAATTTTTCATTTGAGGATTTGAAGGGCAGCACTGTGAGATAGACATCCCAGAGTGCAGCAGCAGTCCTTGCATGCACGGTGGCAGATGCATTGAGAGGTCATGGCAGGCACTATACGGCAGCGAGCCTCTGTTACCGCAACACTTTGACCAGCGTCAAGCTGCAGGGTATATCTGTAGCTGCCCTCCTGGAATGACAGGTAACTCATTAAAAAAAAAGGACACATTGATACAGAACATCTCTTACAGAACAGCAAAACAATAGCATTTCAGAGTGTTAATCTAAATAAAGGTGCTTTTGTAATATAGAAAAAAGCAAGCATGTGGTCAGTTGTAACATTTGATCATAATAAATATAGCAGTGCTATCAACTGGCTATGTATGTCTAACAAGCAAGAGCTTAAATCAGCACCTTGGACAGTGGTCATAAGTTGTTCCTTAAAAGGGAATTTTTAACTTAATTGGAAAACTCACTACAATTTAAATGAGAGCTGAGAGCAAGGTAACTTTAAATGAAAATAAGGATAATGTGCAGAAGAAAAACTATGAGCAACCTAGAGATATAATGTGGAAATATTTAACCTTTATCCTTTTTTGTAATAAAGTTGTATGGTTTATTATGAATTAAGTCATTATGGCTTTTATCAGTTCATAGAACACAATGACCTTTCCATTTATTAGTCAAAACAATGTAAATCAGCTTCTGTGGGTTTTTTCTACATAAATTCCTTTACTTAAAGGATTTTGCAACCAATACAATGCAAACATATACAAATATTTCTGATTTTCTAGGGAAATAGATGTTGTAGAAACATCAAACCTCTCCTCATTTGTAAAATGTTTAAATTCTATTTACCCAAACACATATTCCAGCCGTTTAGGCGGGTGTGAGCTGTCACCTGCTGAGAATTGTGTTCTAAAAATCGACTCTCCGCCGTTTGCAGTGGCACTGACTCAGTAAGGTGGCTAAATAGCATTAGCTTAATCCCTGGGATCTGGCTTTGCTGGTCTCCTGACTGGAGCTGTTCAGCCTTATGTCCTCTGTAGAAGTACACAATGAGAGCGCCCTGGCTTGGACGGCCACGACAAACAAACTAATATGGTGCAGTCAGAGATGTTTGGGGTGATTCTGGGGGCACAAACAGCAGCATGATGTGGACACCTGCACCATGGACTTTGTGGATTTTGTTGCTTGGAACAGGTAACACATTTTGTTTTGTGTAAACAGATTTAGTCACGTTGTTACATAACAGGCCTTCTTTATTTTCTGTTAACTCTACTCTCTGACAACAGAAACACCAATTCTTTAAATCAGATTTTAAAGTTGAAATATTTTCGCTAGTTAGATTTTACAACTCAAAGATTATGAATGGTGTGAAATGTGAATGAACATTAAAAACAATGTTACATAATTTGACGTTCTGATATAATGATCTCTGTTAAAAATAAATAAAAGAGTTAAAATATATTTGTAGTTACTTATATTTACTAGAATGACTATTTTGAAAAGCAAAATAAGACAAAACTAATACTAAAAAGGTGTTTGAGAGCTTTAATGTTTTGGAATTTCTGCTGAAAATATACATTTTCTTGTGCTGACAGGTTCCTTCTGCCAGGAGGAGATAAACCGCTGTGAGCCCAACCCCTGCCAGAATGGGGGGAGATGTGAGACCCATGAAGAAAGCTACATATGTCACTGCCTCCATCAAAGTGACGGAGGCAGCCTGTATGGAGGTGTGGACTGCAACGTGCAGTTAGTGGGATGTGAGGGCCACGAATGCCAGAACCAAGGCTCCTGCTCGCCTTTCCTGCTGGGTGGGACTCACGGGTACACATGCTCCTGTGCACCTGGGTTCACCGGGCCTCTTTGTAAGACCCCCACCACCTTTTCCTTTGAGCGCAGTGGTTACTTGCTCTTGCAAAATCCCCTGGTGGATGCAGAAGTTGCCTGCAACATCACCCTGAGCTTCAAGACTGTTTTGCTGCGAGCGCTGTTGTTCCAGAGAAACACTGGGGGGCTGCTGTTGAGCTTGGAGCTGGACGCAGGACTGCTGCAGCTTACTCTGAGGAAGGAAGCTTCGGCGGGGGCTGAAGCAGAAAACCAAAGCCAAGTTTTGGAGCTCCCGCAAAACGTCACAGATGGAGAATGGCACACTGTTAAGGCTGTGCTCATGAACTGGGTACTCAGCCTTGAGCTCGATGATGCTGGGATCTGTGGGAGCCAGTTGTGCTACAAAGTGGTCACAGTTGAAAGCACCCTGGTGGGGCTTGTGGCATCTCCTCAGAACACTTTTATTGGAGGAACAGCTGAGGACCCGAATGGCCCCAGTGGGCCTTCCACATCTCCCGCATTTATTGGATGCATGCGGGATGTGTTTGTGGACTGGCAGCTCGTTGTTCCCGAGGAATGGTTGAGTGACTCCGCAGTTAATGTGTTTCCAGGATGCAGCCACAGGGACCGCTGCCAGGAAGTGCCGTGCCAAAACAGAGGGAAGTGTGTGAACCTGTGGCAGAGCTACCAATGTCAGTGTCCAAGGCCTCACGAGGGGCACGACTGCGAGGAGGGTATGTCTATAAACGCAGAGGATCCAACGAAATCCGTACAGTTTCGCATTACATTTGATAATTCATTAAACTTGATCAAAGCTTCAAGCCAAGCCAGGTATAAAAGGGGCCCTGCAGACATTTCAAATGAGTAATTAGATAACATTTTCAGCTGCTAATCTGTATGTACAAAAAGGCAAAGATTAAGTCAGTCAAAAGCCACAGTGAAGACTCAGCCGCAGAGATCCTCTTATCTGACGTTCTGGATTAAGGATGTGAGGGATTCTATTTTTGAAATAATCAGATCATGTGAAGAAATCTTTCACTGACAAACAGCAGCTGCAACAAGTCACTTCTAGTCCTAAGGTTTTAATCAGGACCAGTATTTGCAATTATTTTCTATGCATGAACATTCAAATGAAACACAATTCCAACACCATAATGAATGCAATTTAGAAAAGGTATTATACGACATTAGCACCTTTGCTCAAGTTTGTTTTTGCTGTGTGGTTTCCCTGTCTAGTAAAGACGACCAGCCCTCAGCGGAAAATGCTGACAGCAGACAGAGAGAATTCAGTTCATGAGGGCTGGAGGCTCCTGCAGTTTCCTGTTCCTGGTCTTTAGAACAGATCAGCATATGTGGCACACATGAAATTCTACAGGAAAGAAATATTCTACTGACAGCACAAAAAAAGGATAATATATGAAGGTGATGTTTTGTGCCTTTTGAAAAACCTTATTAGAGTTTACAAATCTAAGCTTGACTATATTTTTATGTCTGAATCCGTCTTTTACTTGCGACAAGTGAAGAAAAATAAAACGTTGCTTCTTGTTTTTGCAGAGCATGTGCCCGCTCGCTTTGGGAACGAGGACTCTCACAGTTACGCAGCGTTCACCATCACTGATGATCTGGGTCAGAACTTCTCCCTCTCGCTGTTCGTGCGCACAAGGAAGCACAATGGACTCTTGCTGGCGTTGACCAACAGCAGCATCCAGTACCTGCATCTGTGGCTTGAGGACGGCAGGGTCACAGTGAAGCTCCATAACTCCAAGGGCCTAAAGGCAGAGGCTGCTCTTCACGACGGAGAAGTTCACTTTGTGAATGTGGAGGTGGAGGAGAATCGGATGACGTTGTTTGTAGCGGGTGAGAAACAGGGAGAGGTGGAAGTAAGCACTGTCAGTGCCAAGGCCGGAGATGCTGCATATGTGGGAGGCTTGCCGGAGAGGACAACCACTCCACTGTTTGGTGGATATTTTAAAGGCTGTGTGCAGGATTTAAGAATCAATGACAGGAGGCTGCAGTTCTTTGGACTCAGCGCCTCAGTGAGATCCTATCCTCTGGAGCTCATGGAGAACGTGACTGCTGGTTGCTCTGGAGACAACACCTGCAGTGTGAGTCAAGACGCTGCTGATATGAATAATGTATGGAAGTGCGAAATATCCAGTCAAAAGAAACATTTTTAAAATGAAAATGAATCAGAAACATTTACATCAATTCTGTGCACTTTTAAGTTAAGCCTTGTTTTGTTTGACTTCTCAGAGAAATCCATGTCTTAATGGTGGGATGTGCTTCTCCATGTGGGACGACTTCACCTGCACCTGCCCGCCCGGCACAACAGGGCGGCACTGCGAGATCGTGAAGTGGTGCGAGCTGTCACCTTGCCCCGCAGATGCAGAGTGCAGGATGCTCCAAAAGGGATATGAATGTAGGTCACCCCCAGATTGAGGCAGTCGCACGCTGAGATGTTTTCAGGTCAAATTTCAAATGAAAGGAAAGCTATTTAAGCCAGTTACAAAACCAGTTAGTTGTGAAGTAAGAAAAAGATTTCTTCTTAGTGATTTTAGTTAAGACTTCAGTCCCTAATCTTACAGTAAATATATCTTACCTAACCTTTCATGTAATAAACCCATTATGTCCCTGATTGGCTCCTGCTTGTATGGTACCAGATTTTTGTTTACATAACCCCCTCAAGCTTCCCTCAGACTATCTGATCTGGAAAGTAAGGTTAGGATGAGGTCAGTTTAGTCTATTTTTAAAATCCTGAATCTCTCATTTGTTCTATTAGAACTATTTAGCCTAACTACGGTTTCCATTTCTGCCAACCTATTCAACCCCATGCAACTGAACAGTTTTTTTTTCAAATTAAAGCTGTTTTTTATTGTGAAGTGAGCCATAAATGTGGAGGAAATTCAGAAGTTTATTGTTTGCAGCTCAAAACATGTTAGATGGTGTCTGACCAACTTTCACAAAAGTTTTACAATAAAAATATATTCAATAGTGCATTTTCCAAATCAACAAATTAGTTGAACAATTAAATACATGTATGTAAATATTTGGGATATTCATACATTTTTTAATTTCCATTGTTTATTTATTTTTTATTGCTTTTAAGAAATGTATTCAATTGTGTATATTCTGAATTGTATTTTCCAGGCAAAAAAGTGCAGATGTTGGTGATTCATAATGTTTTTATGGTTTTATAGGTTACACCAATGCAACCTTCCTGAATAACAGCACTGTGTTGTCATACCGGGGAAATGGCCACATCTCCCGCAACCTGACCAGCCTGTCCTTCAACCTGCGCACGCGGAAGCGTAATGCTGCCATCCTGCACGCAGAGAAGAACTCGTCCTTCATCATGGTCTCTATCCAGGATAGCATCCTCGTCATGGAGCTTCAAAGCACCTATGCAGGTGACGGCGAGGTAGAGAAGGAGCACGAGGGGGAGGAGAGTCTGTCGGTTGTCAGTTTGAGCAGCAGGAGGAGTGTAAGTGATGGGGAGTGGCACACCGTCCATTTGTTTATGACGGCACCGTGGGAGCAGTCGTCCCGCTGGACATTGGTGCTGGATGAAGAAATAGATGAGGCTAGTTTCTCCAGGAGCCGTGGCGGCAACTTGAACTTCATCAGACAGGAAGTGGACATCTTCCTGGGGGGCTTGGCCCCTGATACCGGCTGGTCCCTAGCTGGTTGTCTGAACACCGTGGAGGTGGGCGGCATCGCCTTGCCTTATTTCAGCTCCTACAATGTTAACCTGCCGCGCCTGCAGGAGGAACAGTTTATCCAAACGTCGGCGCACCGTCCCTTGGTGGGTTGCCGTGGAGCCTCCGTGTGCGAACCCAACCCATGCCTGAACAACGGCGAGTGTCAGGACCTCTTCAACACTTACAACTGCAGCTGCGCAGGAGGATGGGTTGGAAGACGCTGTGACGTCTTTATTGACACTTGTGCTTCAAATCCCTGCATCCATGGCAACTGCAGCGTCAACGGCATGACCTATGAGTGCACCTGCGAGCTCGGTTACACAGGTGTGAACTGTGAAGTGGAGACTGACATGTGCGAAAACCACCTGTGTGCCCACGGAGGTACCTGTCTGCACGGCCCAGAAAGATACGCCTGCCTCTGCCCTGAGAACTACACCGGTTCCTTCTGCAAGTAAGTGATCAGCCTTTTGAATGAAAGCATGAGAACGTTTAAATAATCACAGAAATCACAAGTGTTTTTAATGCTACAAAAATGTCTCTATTTTTTCTATGGAATGAGCAGAAAGAGCAAACACAAATAAAAGTGGCTGCAACACACGGCCTTCATTGTAAATGTCTCCACATCTCTGCCTCTGTTCAGCGTTTCAACCTCTGTTGCATGGAGGGTTTTAGAAGCTGTTGCTATTCTAGTGTCAGCCAGAAAAGGCCTCAGTCTGCTGTGGCGTCTCACTACTGAGGCTCTCTGCCTCAGCGCTGGTTTCTCCCTGTCATCTGCTGTTTGCCTCTGAGAACCAGCAGGGGAACGCCTCCAACCATTTATCCTGTAAACACACAGCCTCTTGCATTTTGCCTCTTTTGCACATGGTAAACCTTTTGCAAGCGTCTCACACAAACAAGGCACGAGTCAAGCGATCTCCTTTTACCGGGAACTTCCATCAAGCTGACTTGTCTTTGTCTCCCTCTCTTGTTTTCTGTGTCTTTCTTCTCGCTCTCACCATCTTTTTCTCTCTGTTGCCTTTGCAGTGAACGCGTTGAAGAAGTTCCATGGTACATCGTTGTCAAAAATGTGTGAGTTTTTTGGTTTCCCAAGTGTTCCCAGGTGTTTGCTTCCTGTTAGATATTCGTCTCTCAATTGTCATGTAGGAATCCTCCCGTTCTTTTGTACAACCGAGTGCAACAAAATGCCAAGAAAAGCAAATATTAACACGTCTTTTGACGATGTTTGTTGTGAAACCAGCATAGCACCTTTTCAGATGAGTGACAGCTGTGGTTCGGAATGACTTCCATCCACTAAAATTGTGCACTTTTAAAAATAAGAGTGTATTTTTACAAAAACTAACATAGAAAGTTTCTAACAAACAAAGCTGCCATTCCCTGTGCAACTAAAGACTATCAGCTTGCCTCCTTATTCTTGCACATGACTTAACATCCTGCTGTTGTTGGTCAGAGGTCATTAATCATATTATCGTGGTCGCCTCCTAAGCCTCTTCGTCCCTGCAGCAGGAGATTGAACAAAGTAGTCCCCGTTTAGTTAATTCTCCTGCTTCCGGAAGAAAAAAAAGTTAGCCATGAAGAAATACCTAATTCAGTTGAAAAAGGATGTTTTTGTGCTCTTATCCATGTGATGGTTCTCCAACAGACGGCCCAAGCTGCCCGTGTCTGTGTGTGGCGATGACACCAGAAATTACACTTGCTTCAACGGAGGCAACTGTACTGACCGGGAGCTCTCCTGCGACTGTCTACCGGGCTTCATCGGCCATCGGTAAAAAGAAAATGAACATCACTGTTGTTTAATAAAAATGAGCAAAACAATGTGAAAGAAATAAAATCACACTCAAAAAGCACACTTGTGAAGAAAGTTTTAACAGACAAAGGCACAAATGAATTTGACTTCTAGACATGGAAATATTTTTAGCTTGTTATAGGGGGGAAAATGTATCACTTTCAAAGCCCATTTCCACAAACGTTATCTAAACTGCAGTACAAACACGTTTTTCCCTTTTGGCTGCTGCCTTTTTCTGGGGGTTGCCACAGCAAATCACCTCACAATTCACACGTGTTCTTTAACTAGAGTTTCTCAGCGGTTGGCATTGACCATTAACTGTATGTGAGAGTTGCGACACGTGATAATGGTAGAGGTGTGGCTGCCAGTTCGCGCCTATCACCGGGATCAGTCATGTACATTCATGCTGGTAGGCAGTAGCGTTAAGGGTCTTGCCCAAGGGCAAGGACTGGGTGGTGTTAACTGCTCAATCAATTGCTTGTTCATTCCGCCAGGGAATCAAACCCTGGTTTCCTGCATGTCAGTCCTTCACCTTACCTACCAGCTCCAACCAAATTAAGTCAATTCAGTTGCCATTTTTTTGCGCTACAAATGCCAATGATTGGTCCAAGTCGATCTAAGTCATCGTTGCTATGGCAACTACACTGGAAAATCAGGAGAGAGCCCACCAACGCCACCAACTGAGCGGGCTCAGGAGAATCTGTCAAACGTTTGGACGGTCAAATGTGGGACCACATATTTTTACTGAAGCATCTGATTGGCCAGTTTAACACATTAATAACTTGCATTACAGAAAACAATATATAAAAGAGTTAAGATCAGAACATGTTAAAAAAGTTAGCAGAGCAAGAATGGTTATTCTGACAAAACAATACAATGACTGAGTATTAGCTGTTTATTTCTCAATAGAAGTCTATGGAATTTTGGCTTTTTAGAACCGGTGGGTACTTTCTACTTGGAACGCTAGGGAGTAGGGGTCACTCAGACCAGTTTTCATTTACGGTCAATGGTCTTAACCAAACCTTTGCACCTACCTGGACTTGCGAGCGCCTCGCCTGTGATTGGTTGCAACAATCACAGCACCCAGGGTTTCCCATTCAAAAACAATCCTGCGCGACTCGGCTCAGCTTGCAAGATCACGTGTCTGTGTGCAAAATGAACCTGTTGATTACATAAACTCTTTATTTTAGAGGAATCTTTGCAAAGGAAATCTGCTTAACAGTCTTATTATTTTTTTTAAAATTAGGAGTATGAAACATCATCCTTAAAACCAACTCTGCCTATAATCCTTTAGGAATGAAGTTCTACTCACAAATTCTTGCAGCTAAGCGGTTTGTGGGTTTGGTAGCCAATTTTGCTCCTCACAGTGAACATTTTCTGGTAGGCAAGCATCTAACATCTCTGTGAGGGAGAAGACATGCTGTCTTCAGGTGTGCTAAATTAGACCTGACTAAAATAACCATCGACTTCCAACCCAAAAGTGCAAATAAAAGAAAAAAAATCAGTGATTCTGCATCAGTTTTATCAACCTTTTCCAAGTTTATCTATTTTTATTATTGGTGGGCAAAAATGCATTTTTTAACTGGGATGTTACAAAACACTTGACTTTCCTTTCGTTTAAATTTCTTGAATGCTCGTCTCATTTGTCCTATAAATCTTTGCCTCCTTTTTGTGTTTCTTGACTTTGACAAGTTATTGAAATGGAAACACTTTTTCAGGGAAAAATAGCTCACAAATGTTGTGTGAATTGTGAAGCAATGGAGCGGTCACTTCTATCTCCCTGTGACGGCTTTGTGCTTTTGTGTCTGCAGGTGCGAGCAGGAGGTGGATGAGTGCAATTCTAACCCCTGCATGAACGGAGGCTACTGCCGCAACCTCATCAACAAGTTTGTGTGTGTGTGCGACATGAGCTTCGCTGGAGACATGTGCCAGACGGATGTAAGCGACATTTACTTTTATGTAGCTGTGCTACTGTGGCAGAACCTCTTCCAGCTGCTGTCGTACCTCATCCTCAGGCTGGACGATGAGCCTGAGGTGGACTGGGGAGCAAATGACTGACTGTGTGTTTGTGTGTGTTTGGGATTTTGGATTTAGAGCAGGAATTGGAGGTTTAACTGCTCATTTTACTTCAGGTTTGGTCAATCTCTCATGTCAGCAGCCTGCATTTCCCTTAAAAAAGTACAAGAACAGCTGTTTGCAACAAAAACACAAGAAATTGGGGATTTCTGTGGTTATAGGTCCAGTTAGAGAGCAGTCTGTGCCTTAAATGAAACCTTTTTCTAATCGGAAGCACTTTATCTAAGAGGTATTATATTAACAAGTAAAAAGACAGGTGTTGCACACATTGCACTAGAGAAAAGCCAGTTACTGTTGAAGATTGTATAAACCAACATTTAATTTCACAATCTCAATCTGTCCACGCAGTAGTCTGGAAATCAAAAGTGTTGCATTCATTTTTTTGAGTTTTTCATTACTTTTTGTTTAGGCATTATTTATTTTGTGTATCATGGCACTTCTGCTTTTCATCCTGCATTTAACTATAAAAAAACAACCAACCCCCCCCCCCCCCCCCCCCCCCCCCCCCCCAAAAAAAGGGACAACCTTTTATTAATTTTTTTACACCTGCAACATTCCAAAATTACGAACCCGTAAGGGCTTCCTTAAATATTGGTAGAGGAACATTTACACAATTAAACTGAAAGTTTAACACTTTTAAATCTGTTAGTTAAATAATATTAAAGTATTTGAGGTTTATACCTCCTCAGGGAGATGTTTTTTGGAGCTGGGGAAAGTTATGAAATCAGGTTTATTTATAAAGTGATCCACTGACTGCATATGGATGAAATGTGAATTTTGAAACAGAGTGTAGCCACAAAAGCACCTAGAGGCACCTAGATGTCTTACTCTTTTTTGAAGTGCGTTCAGAGCAGTGCAGAGACTGACTTCTGTGTTGTTTTGTACCAAAGAAGAAAGTTCTCTCTAAATCCTCCTGCCTGAGCCAAAGATATTTTTAGCCTAAACTCTAACAGGCTCTGCTTGAACAGTACCGCTCGTGGTTCTCCTCTGGTCAACACTGAACCCCTGCACTTCAACAGTATGGCTATATTGACAGGCTCCATGTTTGTTTTTGTTT
Source organism: Oryzias latipes (assembly GCF_053564925.1). Lineage (NCBI taxonomy): Eukaryota > Metazoa > Chordata > Actinopteri > Beloniformes > Adrianichthyidae > Oryzias > Oryzias latipes. Next base: position 16,786,376 of record NC_136240.1, read on the forward strand.
GTCTTTCATTCTGAGTGTAACCTCCTGTTTGATTTTCTTCGTCATATCTTTGAGTCAAGTGTGTTCTGTCTCTTTGTCTCTGTCAAATAAAAACGAATCAGCCTTGATTTGTTGTCTGTCCTCATTGAATGTCTCTCACTTCACTCTTTTCTGCCCTAATTACTCTTTAACTTATGTCCTGTCAGCATTTATTTCAAATATGGTTCCAGATTGGGCACGGCTCTTCTAAACCAGAGTCAGGTGAATCCTATGACAGCGCACTTAAACGCCTAATCTGCTTTAATAAGACGGAAATCCCAGAATAGCCCAGGTTCACAAACACAAGCATGCACACACATCTCTCAGATGAAATCCGATTTTGAAAATCTGAGTGTTGTTCCTTTACTTTTGAGTTTTTAGGTTAGCTTCTATTCTACATTTTTTAAAGTTGGATCCCATTTTTCTGTGTGTGTCCTGCACATTTCCAGGCAAAGGTAGCCTTAGCGACGAGGAAACCGGGGATGGAAATGGGAAGCAGTTTCTCTGTGCTGGCACTGATGTGGCCATCCTTTGAGAGTGGGAGAAGCGAGAAGCGAGGAAGACTTGTGCTTTGCCAGCAAAAAAAAGGAAAAAAAAACAGCATCTGGTACTGAAATGCAGTTTCAGCAGAGAGCTGGTGGCATTCACAGAAGTTCAGACTGCTTCACAGAAACGTATGAGGGCAGCTTATCTGGCAGGCACACACACAGAGCAGGTTGATAGTGCTGACAGCAGGGAAGCATCGCTGCAGTCTCTGCGTGTCGCTGCTCTGCAGAGGCTTCAGGGCGGCCTGGCTGTGTACCTCAGAGACTGGTTAGTTAGACATCTCTGTGTCTGTGTGTGGCAGTCAGTGACTGATGGCAGGTCCTGGCTGCAGGCTGCTCCGGCTCGCTTGTGTCACACTCCCTCTGACAGCCTGTGCTGCTCTGACAGGTAAGCACTTTCCAAGAGTCAACAAAGAAGTTGTAGCGAGGGAGAGAAACTCTAATGTCTACAGCATCACGCGTGAGTTCTTTTCCGCCCCAGGATACGGATGGTTGTGTTTTAAATTAGAATTATGTTGATTGCTCAGTGTGAAGTTTGCTGACTTTTGAGATTATTTTTGTGTAAGCTGACAAGTGCACAAAGCTTCAGTCACAAAGAGGCTGTTCTGCTGTGAGCTGATGTGTTGTGTTGTTGTAGCAGCTGCTCAGGGAGTCACACCTATCACACCAACGGTAACCACAAACGTAAGTGCTGCCCTGTTTTCTGCTGCTGGTTAACGAAAGTTAGCAATCACTCAGCTGCCACTGTTGGAAGCTTTGATTCTGCTTGACTGATTGATTGGTGACGGGGTTGTGGGTGGTTCTGCGCAGGATGCTGTGGCGGTGGAGGTGCTTGTATGTGTGTGTGGATCAAAAGGCTGTAAGTAAACTATGAATGCTGGGTACGAATCAGACACTTGACGTAAAAAGCTGCTCCGTTTCATGCCTTAGAGGAGCAGTGCTTGTGTTTGTGGGGGTTTTGATAGTGAGAATGTGTTTGTTGAGCGCGTTCTGATGGGATCATCCGGCGGCATCTTGGCTGTGTGTGTGTTTGTGTGTGATCCTTCACAGATGGAGCGTGCTCCAGACAGCTCGCGGGTGGCTGCGGTGCTGGCACCGTGTTTGGTTGGCTTGGCGATAGTGGCGATTCTGGGGCTGGCACTGACTGCGGCCAAACTGCGAGAGAGGCAGCATACGGAGGGAGCTTTCAGGCCACGGCAGCTCCAGGCTGAGCTGGGAAACACATCCATCAGCACTTTGGCAGAGCGCGTGGAGCGCCTGGTGTAACTTTAAGCAGTCAGGAGAAGTGTGTGTGTGAGAAGAAAAGCTGTGATCTTTTTTGACTTCAGCTTTCTTTGTAATTTTCCATGAATCACATGTGATCCCTCTGGCTTTTTCCTTCCAGCTGTCCTTAGAGGGTTTGACCTCTGACCTCTTGCTGCCCATCAGTTTGGTGTCTGTTATCCTGCTGTTGGTTCTCGGCGTGACCTCCGTCGGCTTAATGATGGCGCTAAATCGGCGCGCCACCCACGGCACCTACAGTCCCAGCAGGCAAGAGAAAGACGGGTCCCGGCTGGAGATGTGGAGCATCAGCCAGCCTCCACCCATGGAGAGACTGATTTAAAACACTCTGGATAACAATCTGGGGAAAAGAAAGAACATGAAGGTGAAAGTAGATGGCTCACTTGGGGCAGAACTACGTCTGTTTTCCCTCAGACTCATCGTTTTGTGCAAATGTGAATGTCTCCCTGTGATATTCTGGTTTCGTGTTGCAGCTGTTAGATGTAGGAACCAGAGGGTGCTGAAGGGATAAAAACACAGACACATTTTCATGAAGTTTCAAGTAAAAATCTGTTCTTTTATTTATTTTTTTTACTTAAACCAATACACAGTAATACAGGTGAAATAATTGACATCGCTTTTTAATTCATGTCAGAGACCAAAAAAATCAAAAAGAAGGTTTAGAAAACTGATAATAATCGAAATGATCAACCCTGAAATTGATTTTTACTGCAGATAAGAACCCATAAAAACAACTAATTGAGTTTTGAATCAAGGATTTTGACCTCTTCTTTCTTAGCTTGTTCGAGTGCAAATGAGCCTTTAACCTCAACCAAGCAGCTCTTAAATGAACACCAATTCATTATAAAAAATATCTTTTTAACCTAGATTATCTTATAGGATTTTAACATAAAGAACATATAGATTTTGATGGATGTCTGTAAATTTAAGTTTTTTTCTTCTTCAATATACTGCATTTCCCTAATTATGGTGCCATTCTCCAGCCAGCAAGTTCCAAGGTTAAAAAATAATTTAATTTAGAAGTGGAGTTTAGCAAATCAAAATGTGTTTGCAGAAGAGACGGATATTATTTTAAGTGCATACAGTCATGGGGAAAAATTAGGACACCCATTGAAAGCCTGTATATTTTCCCACATGTTTGGATACATACACATTTAATATTACTTGGAACATCACTGAGTGAGATAAGTCGACAGAACAATTTTTAAGCTTTCTACGAAATGTAGTTTCAAAAGATTGTATTTTCTGTTTAAGTTTAGACACTTATGGCACATTTAACCTTAATGCTATCTTAAATGACCCCACCCTTACAATGACGTGTTCTCCCTACCATGACAAAGGTGGATAAAGGTGGAAAGACTTCATGTAATCCATGGACACCAGTGAAGATCACAAATCATTGAAGAAAAAAGGTTCAGACCACTGTCTAGTGGGTCTAGATGACCCAACTCCCAATGTTAAAGTGCCTAGGATAGCACAAGGGTTAAGGGATTGATAGATGCCACACAAAAAAAGTGTCTCAATAACGCAATTTTAGCCAAAGGGGCAAAAATAGCTAATATGAGGCAGGAGGTCCAAACTTTGACCTCCATTAAAATAGTTAAATAGTTAATAGTTATATTAAAATTTGTGTTCAGATCTGTTTTTTCTGAGTAGAATAATAGTAATGTTTTAGTTCAATTTCATTAAATCAGTTTCTTTTTTTTTTTTTAGAAACTTTGTAAAATATGATTGGACATTGATGTATGAACGTTTTTTTTTAAAGACAGAGCTGATTATTTAAGCAGGGTGTCCTAATTTCTCCACGTGGCTGCTGCCAGGAATAGTTGCTGGTTTTGAGTTGTTTTTTTTCATATTTAAGACGGATTAGAAAATTTCAAGCCAAATAAAAGGTATTGCATGTTATTTAATTTGTATGTATATAGTTGGGATGTAGTTGTACTAAGTGGGGACATTTTTATTTTGTACAAAATAAATGTTAAAGTTTTCTGCTATCTGTGAAACTCTGCGAGGGATGGACTCCATACTGAGAAACGACACAGATCCTGCTTTTTGGTGAAACACGCTGGTGGCGGGGATGGTGGCGGCGTCTTGGATTTGCGTCGCCTGTTAACAGCGACATGACAAATCGTAAAAAACAAACTGGCACAAGACCTTGCAACAAAATACCCTAAACTGGTTTTGTAAAAAAATGTTCTTTTAAAAACAATCTAAAAATATATGTTGAATTTACAAAAGTATAAATGTTATATTCTTGTGAAAGCATTGCTGTTGAAAAATAACATTTTGAACTTTTTAGTTTACCGGTATACTAAAAATATATTGTGGCGAAATAAAAACCAACAAAAAGTCCAGGGTGCATGAAACAGTATCATTTATTTTCAGTTCACAGTGCGTACATTTGTGCAGTTGTAGCAGGTTACTCATGGAAATGACACGTCTAGATTGACCTCTGCAGCTGAGACTTGTGTTCCATTATATAAAAAAGAACATGCAAGTTTGCGCTCAATCAGAAAAAAAGGCAAAGAAATGGTACATTATGATTAAAACACCCGAATTAAAGAGGTATTGGGGTAGAACAAGCTTTAGACAGTACCATGAGCTCGGCCTCCCTGCAGTGATGGTCATCTATCACGTCACTTAAAATTAGAACTTCAGTTAAAAACCTTACAGACAAACAGCCCCCCCCCCTCACACACACACACACATGTACAGTGGTAACAAAAACAGCAGAAATGCCAGGCAGAAAGAGAATTGCACATGACTACACGTCAAATTCCACCAGTCCATGTTAAATACTGGAACGAATATCGTCACAAGTAAAACAGCAAAAGCATAGAGTACAGTAAAACATGCAGAAAGGACTGAACTCGCTGCACTCAAGAATGGCTACATTAGACATTTATTAATGTTCTCTTTCCAAAAATAAAATCTTGAACATTTTTATTTTAAGCGCCAAATTTTGTGTCCATGTGTCAGCAACATACATCATTTCATAATTATATATATGTAAAATAGACTCCAGAAAAAAATACACATCAAAATCAGTTGAAAATAAATTTTCATCAATAACAAAAAGAAGCAAAACTCCTCTGAGATTTTTTTGTTGTATACATTTAGGTCAGAGTGAGCAAATAAAGAACAAAAAACACCAATCAGAGTATAATTAAAGAAAGTAGGTCATTTACATCAAGAACCCAGAGACGGCTGAAGGTCTTCTCTTCATTCCAGCAGGACTGGAAAACTAAATCTCCAGCTAAAGAAAAACTCAAGGTTTGCTGAAAACAAAAAGAAAGGTTGTTCTGAGGTGAGATTCTGTGGTTGAAGTTCACGCCTGTCCCGTTCAGCGCCTCCCGCTGTGATGTCTGAGAACTTCTCTACCTTGTTGTCGACTCTTTAAGGCACACCACACTTATAGACAGACTTTGGCTCACACATTTTTAATTTAACACAAAAATACGTTTTACTAGTAGAACTGTGAACTATATTTCAATCATTTAACTCTTTTCGAATGGGAAATCTTTGCATAGTACACAGGTTAGGTAAAGTGTTTACAGTGAAGGAGGCCTTGCTACATTTTTTTTTATTTTTTTGGACTCACTAAGGGCCGATTCTCATCTGAAGAAGCACACCGCAATCATTAATGCAGAGCAGCACTAAAAAGTGGAGAAATGGCTGCAATTAAAATGCTGCACTGACGGGCGTCTGGCATAAATCATTAAGAAGAGCCAACCATAAACGCAGTAACCTCGACACAGGCCCCACCACCGTCCTTTTGGGTGACGCGGGGAAAAAAAACACGAGAAGTTACAATCTTTGGAAGCCTTTTCCCCACGGGAGAATCTGCCGTGTGAGACCCTCGGACCCTCAACGCACCACAGCCATCTAGCTGAGGAAAAAAACAGTATATTGCTTTGTTACAGTACAATCATCAACAACTCCACTGCATTACAGTGTTGCTCCAACCTGGGAGGACAGACTCTGCTTTTCCAAAAGAAACAGAAAGGCAAAAAGGTGGAAAAAAATAAAAATTGAGACAGAAGCAAGCAGAAAGAATGTATGCAATAAACTCAGTTCTTCCTGTTCAATGTACCTATTCATATTTCACATAAATCCTTTCTTCTTCTTTATGCTAAACTTCAGAAACTTTTTTAAAACCACTAATTTCTTAAGCTCTGAAGTTGCATGGGTAAGACAAAAGAAGTGAGAGCATCCTGAGATATCTGGGATTTTAAAGTAGAGAAAACAGCAGCTCCAAAGATAAGAATCCCTATGAAAACAGCAGAAAAATCAAACACAGGAAGCAGAAAAGTACTCACTGCTTTAATTGGATCGATGTGATTCAAATGTACCTGCTGCATCTATGGATTAAGATACCGGAGTACCGAAACCAATCACATGTCCGTGTAAGGCTTAGTGATTGAAGGTGTTACTGTATTGAGGGCAATTATTTCCAAAGGCTTGTGTGCACTTTTTGCATAAAAAAAAATCCTCTGTTGCTTTTTGATCCTATGCGTTTAGTACCAGGTATTAATAGACGAGTACCTTCACCAAATCCTTAAGTGCAAAGTTCTAATGCAAAATAGTCAAAACAGCGCAAGTAAAAGAACAAAAAGAACCGTTTTCCCTTATTGATCCTCACAAAGTTTCCTTTTCCATCTTCCTTTAGGCTGCAGTGTTCACATGATTACAGATACTCAAAGAGAGGACATTCCTGAAGTGAAAGCACACTGCAAAAGTCACCATTTTATAAAGAATTATTTTGTAATTGAAGTTGTTGGGTTGTGGCTTTAAGATGTTTTTTTTAATGGGGGTTTGGAGCATCATAACTGCACAAATGAGCAACAGAGCCTTTAGTGAGTGCAGAAATATTTCGATCTGCACTCGTTTCTGTGCTCCAACTCACTACAAATGTGCTGGAAAGGTTTATGTAATATTACAAACACAAGAGAAAAGTTCTTGAAAAATATACAAAATTATCTAAATTTTCAGAAAACTTCGAGGGATCATCAATGGAGAATCCTGCAGTGTACCGCTTCACCTCCTTCTGTTCCCCATCTAGATTTTTTTTCTTTTTTACTAAAATCTGCTTTGAATTTTTCCTCCTTTTTGAAAGTCCAGATGAACCATTTGGAGTCAGAGTTTTCTCTGGAACAGGACTGTTAGATGAACTCCTGGATGCTCCTCAGGACTCATTGGTGGCTTTGCTCTGGACCTGCTGGCTGCTGCTGCTGTGGACTTGTGAGAGCTGGACTGAGCCGAGGCAACACATGGACTCAATCTCCTCCAGGAGGCCCGCATCCTGCCCCATATCCATCCCAGTGCCTTTGTTCTGACCCAAACACATCCCCAGCCCCAGAAGCCCCTCCTTGGACGCCTCTTTCTCCCAGGGAACCGGCATGCCTGCTCTGCTGTTTATCGAGGGGCTCACGTTTCTGTCGTACTGACCCGTGCTCCCCTGTCTCTGCAGGGACTTCTCTTGGTAGTTCTTTACCGTCCCTTTGGACAGAACTCTCCTCCTCAGGATGCCTGTGGGTCCAGCCTGGTTCTGAGAGGTCTCTGTGGTGTTCTGAGGTTCAGAGGTAGTCCGCAACCTCCCTTCTGGTGACTGGGAACCGCTTTTGGGAGACTTAGGTGCTGCAAAACTGTAATTGTGAGAAACAGCAGGTGACGTTGACATGGGTGTAACTCTGTGGGATAGTGAAGGCGAGTAGGAGAAGCGGTCCCCGGGCTTTCGCCCTGTAAGTGGAAGGTGAGTACCCTTGCGGGTTTTGGGGGACGAGGCCTGACGGGGGACATCAGCGTGCTGAGCCATGGTTGTAGCTGTGATGCTGGGGGCTGCAGGAGCTGCTGGGATGTTCCTAGGCACCTTCAAGCTGCTCTTGTTGGGTTGCCTCCTCGGGGATGGTGGAAGGTGTTTACCATGGACAGCGCTGTCATCCTGGCCCATGTTCCACCCTCCTGGATCCTCTCCAGCATCACTTTCTCCTGCGGGGCTGGACTCACTGCAAGGTTTGGGCTTTGTCTAGGAAAGAAGAAGGATTCACACGAGTGACTGAATGCACACATCATGCAACCATCCAAACTCTTCTGAAATTAATACCATGACGTTTACAAGAACAATTATTATCTAGATAAAGTCGCTGTTTGTTTCTTACAGGGGCCTTGTAGTCCAAGTCATCCATGGACCTAAAGAAATCCAGGCTCTTGGCTGCACTGAGCTTCCCGTTATCCAGTGTTGTAGTATTCAGAGAATCCAGAATTTCCTCCAGCAGGTTCATCTGGCCTGACTGAGAAGAATCCATGTCCAGCTCCAAGGAGTAGGAATCATCGCTGTCATCAGCGCATGAAGGGACATCTCCACTGTCCTCAGATGAAAGCCTGCATTTGACAGACAATAATATCAGTTAGCTGTAATATAGACTGAATGATAAACTTAAAGTCCCACTCCGATCATCTTTTGATCCATTTTAAAATTGTTCCCAGTGGCCTTTTATTTATGATTATGTCATTTTTCTGGGACATGGGTTCATCAGAAATTTGAGTTGTGGGTGGGACAGTTGACATGGAGTAAGCCTGCCCTGACTTCCCATCAGCCCTTTGTTTACAAGCTCTCCTGCTAGTAGCTTACGGCTCCTTACAACCCCAAGCTCGCATAACCGATACAACAAAAATGGCGAACAATGTTGGAGCTATCCAGCCGTACAGTTTTGACCCAGATGCCAGCTCAAACGAGGAAAACAAAGACGTACATGGATCTAGTTGTCTCCAAGTGGATGCACTGGAATGGAGCACAGCAGGGACCTTGTGGCCCACTTGTAGCACCTACATCACTACTGCAAGGTTTTTCAAACTGCATTTTTTTTGTCTGCTCCTGATTCACAATGATTTATATAAAGAAACACTCGGAAATGCAGTGTTTATCTCAATTTTCTTTATAAATGTTCTTCATAGTCGTAAAAATGCTACAAGAACATGTAAAAATCACCATTTTCATTGGAGTGGGTCTTTAATTCCATTCTCACAAAGTATTTCAGAAATAAAATCAACTCATGCAGTTCCAAAACAAGTCCACTTGGGGGAAGTGTTATCCCAGCTTTTCCCATACATCACCTATCAGCATGCAGACATTTGAACACATACAAACTCATCTCTTACTTGCTTGCTGTGTCCAGTTCCTCGTCATCAAATGCAAAGCCAAGCTCCTGAGGACTCTTTGGAAACTTGCTGAGGTTATGCTGTTATTAAGAACGACAGAATAAACGCAGACTGTTACGTACAGAAAACGTCATGAAAAACAGTTTCTCAGTAGAACCATATTCTGAAAACCATAAATTGTAGATAAACATACAGCTCTGCTCAAGCGCAGATTTTCTAGAAATCCAGGTTTTCCCAGGAACAAAAATGAAGGTCTGTGTCTGGTAGGTCCCCAAAAGAGAGAAGCAGCTGCTTGTTCTAATGAGAGCAGACCATGAAGGGTTGAGACTAAATTTGTCAAATTTGGATTTATAGGGATAAAAACCTTTAAGGACCCTCAAAGTTATCTGTCAAACTCAATATCAGGTTTAAATGAAAAGTCACTTGAGTGCCAAGATGGCTTCACTGATCATTTGCATTGCGGTATGTGATTACATGTGATTGTATTTGTCACCTCACAGAGCCGACTGATCGGCACGTTGTTGTGCGACATAGTGGGTTTAATAAGCCACCTGTGTACTGTGTTTAATGGGCGGGTTAAGGAAGAGACGGGAGCTTTACAGAGCAGGGCAGGACTCTCCCCATGGGAGCCCGAATCTGCCCGAGGCCACTTATTAACATGCCTTCCACCACGACGCACATGTTCCTCTCACTATGTGTTCATGTTCACTGATGTTAACACTATCTCTCATTTTCTAATTTACAATCTTTGCTTTTTGTCATTTACCTCCTGTGTCAGTTTTTCCTTCTACGCCCGTTTGAGTGTCAGGGACCTGCTGGACATGATGTGAACTTTCTGCGATGGTCACCACCACGTTTTCCCTGCATTTCTGCAAGGTTGAGCTCGGATTACCCTGTACGTTACCGCGAGAGCTGTAAATCTACAATAACAAAACGCATCACAGAGAATAAAAGGACTTTTTACAGCCCGGCACCACGCCGCCTTCAGAGTGCAGAGAATAGTGAGGCTGCATTTTTGAGAAGATGATAAAAATCTGAGACCTGAAGGTGAACATGGGCCCAAAGAGGAAAGTAAGGGATGGATGACAGGAAGGAAATGTAAAGAGGTGAGGAAAGATTCCTCAGAGCTCCTAGGAATGATGGGAATGGAGTGTGTGAGTGTGTGTGGAGGAGTTGATATTGCAAGCTGGTTCTGATTAGTCGACATAGTGCCAGCCAGACAGTGGGAATGTAACGTGTGGCTGGCCTGGCCTCATTTAGGGGCCTTGTTCAACCACGAAGCGCGCACACACACATCCTCTCACGCACACGACTACAAAAAAAAAGAAAAAAAGAAAAGGAAAAGACCTGAAAGAATTAAAGCGCCATTTTCTCCATAAAAGTCAGCAAAAGAGATGTGTGCAGTAGCCACTTAAGGCTCTCAGCCATCGGGGCTAAACATGAACACATGTGGTTGCACTGCTGATTGGCCAGGCAGCTACCCTTCCATGGTAGCTTGAAGCTATAATGAAAAAGATTTCAGAGGGGCTCAGGCCTGGGATCCCTAAACAGCCTTTAATGGATTCCTGTGTCAGGGCTGTAAATCTGGGGCCGGGCCGACACGCTGGCCGCCCGACGCGGTCCGGAATAGCAGAGATGCACCTGTGAGACAGGACACACTTCCACACAAACACATGTGACGTGTGATCTCACTCAGATGTGTTGCTTTGTGCTTCAGGTCTGTGTTTGCGAGGGCAGGGCCCCTCTTTGCGTCTAGGTGTTTATTAAAGCAAGGTGAACCCAAACACAAGCAGACACAGGTCATGAAGCCGGGCTCTCTGATCTCAGTTGCAACTCTGGTGCCGTCTCCCTGAGAGGAAGTTCCACAGGGAGCAGTAAATGGATGGGACCTCGCTTCATGGCTTTATCAATTTGTCATTCCCCTCTCTTCACTGTGACCCCTCCGCACAACATTCGAGATTAAACCATTCGCGACAAGCAAGCATTTTATGATAGAAATGCCAAATTTAGCACAGCATTCTTATAGCTTTCAGCATAAAACCTTTTGTCATTTTCTTTATTACGCGTTTGATGGCTCTCCAGAGCTGTAAAGACGAAGAAGAGCAGCTGATGCACTATGTGTCGGTGTAAACAACTACAAAAATCCTGAGACATTCACAAATGAGAGATTCTCCCCGAGTTAAAGCTGTGACAGCTCTGTCAGCATCCCACATCTCGGCAGGCCTGACAGGACAGTGGAGAGCATGAAATAGGGGAACAACAGAATATCATACTGCTCCTTCATTAGTCTCTCGCTGTCGGCTAATGGGAAGCTGAAAGGTGAAAATGAAAAAGTGATTCCCGCTCCATGCCTCGCTATCTCTCATTTTCTCCCTCCGTCACTCTGCTGTCGCTGACAGATGCCAACGTTTCTGTCGCTCGCTTCCTTCCTCGCTGCAGCTTTGCCACTTTAAGACTGTGCAGAGTGAAAGTCGAGGCGAAGGGGGGAGGGGGGGTCATAAAAATGCTACGGTTATTTCAGTGAGACGGTCTTTGCGTCAGTATTTCTGAAGATGTACAGGGGTTTCGTGTTTGTTAAAGATAGAAGAATTGACGTCTCAGCTTCTGCGACAGACCTGAAGACTAAACACCACAGACTCTGTGTGGTCATTTTAATCTGGCGACAAGAGAGTTTCAAGAATCCAGACTTGTTTTGAAGGTTCACCAGTAAATCGCTTATTTATACAGCAAATGATAAACATTTCTGCGGCTTAGCGAGGAAAATGTAGTTACATTATGTAGTTACATAAGGAGAAACCAACTTTCCCCTCTTCTCACCTTCCTTCCTTGCATGAGCAGTTGAGCGGAACAGCAACGCCTCTCTGTGACAGGGCCAAACTCTGGTGGGCTTTAATGGCCGCTCTAACATAGATTTCATGGGTTATTTCTGAGTGGGCTTCGACTGATCTAACAGTTTGGCAGCGTGTGCAAAGGGATGCCAGTAAAATGCAAACAAACCTTGGGGAGAACCAAAGCCTTTACGTAAGAACAGCCAAGTCTCCATTTAAGAGCTGCACACTCGAAAGGAGGAAAATGGGGGAGAAAAAAGGGAAAAAAAAAGGAAAAGGGGGATAGATCTAGTGTTGCGGAGTCCAACTGGCTGTTTCTGAAAGGCTGCTTCCCTTCTTCTCAAAAAAAGGAGCCATATAAAACTGTGCATTATGCTCATTCTGTCAGACCAAACTCCTCCAGTAGAAATCACCAGGTGTCTGTGAGGGTGGGTGAGGTGCAGTACTCAAGAACTGCCAGGAGGTGGCACTTTAGCTTCAGGAAGAGGGCAGTTCAGTTCCAGATAATGAAGGAGCTAAAGTGAAGTGGAGACCACAATACATACAAATGACCAACAACTATGGAGAGAGCGGCTGCACCTCGAGTATCCTGTGATGCATCTTTAACTCTTCCTCCAACATTCATTAAAGATGATGAGCATTAAATTATAAGCGAGCAATTCCACATTCAGAATGCATTTTTTCATTAAATTAAAGCAGACACTCAAACATGCTTATTATCTACACTTCAGAAATATAATGCCAGTTGCTCATAAGCTATTCACTTTCAGCCACAACACTTTTGTCCCTGACCAGCAATAAAATAATGGTTTTTGTTTGAATTAACTAGTGACAGTTCTGAATTGCACCTTTCTGTAATACAGAAAACCCTAGAAGTTGTGTTTTCTCCAGAAATATGTTAAGTACAAAAATATGCACACACACACACACACTTGTATCATTGTGACTTTGCTCCTGTTTTACATCTGTGTGAGCCCCGATTCCCCTCAACCCTGAGTTGCTCTCAGGGCTGGCATCTTTCGCACCTCAGCAGGTGAAGAGTCCAGAGCCTGCGGCTGAGCCCGGGCACAAGCCTGCTGGCTGTCATTGTCCATAACACTGCCTCAGCCTCTGCCCTCCTCTGTGCTCTTAACAGCTGTCATTCTGTAGTTTCCAACCTGAGGCAAACGGCAGAACGCACACCTCTTTGTGCACGACGAACACACATGCTCAATATATCTTTATGTATTAAAGGGCTGTGGTAAAGACGCACCACAACAGCACAGAAGGACATAAAACACACACACATGTCATATGCTAATAGCTTCGTGTTTTGAACCAGAAAATAGCCACACAAGTTTGCGTTTGTTCCATCAGACAGGACGTCCGCCGCCCAGTTCAGCCTCGTTTTTGTCAGAGGAAGAGGAGTAATCCAGCATTCTTCATCAACGCCAAACACTACAAAACACTCACACTCGACTGTGTTTAGAAGATGAACGCCACCAACGCTTCCACACCGCCACGTGATAGCTGAACAAGAAGAAAATGAATTTTTCACCTCAGCTGGGTCATTTACTTCATTTCAAGGACAAACAGGGATGTTTGCTAAAAAAAAGAGGGTGAACGATGAAAATGAAACAGGAATTTTTCTCTCTGGGGGGAGGCCGGACTGTCTCTCATCAAAGGAGGTTTCTGGATCTTCCGACGACTGAATGTTTCTCAATGAACTTGGTTTAAAATGTACACAGAAAACCATAAATTCAGATGTATTTGAACAACAAAACAGAGCAAAATCAGGATGCAAGTCATTTTAAATTCCTTTACGTGGGAAAAAAAAAAGATATAGTCTGATAAAGTGCTGACTTACAGAAATACATGAAACACAACATTAGAAGTATGAGCTTAAAAATCTATGTAAAATGTGCATTATTTATTTCAAGATGAAGCTGTCAGATTGGAAAAAAATGTTTTCTTTGTGGATAAATCGCGTTTTCACCACATAGACAAAAACACAGTCCACTTCAACAGACCCATGACAGCATCTGAAAAAAAATTTTTTTTATCTTAAGGCTGGGTTCGGCAGACGACACAGACTGATGAGTTATGCTCAGCAGAAGATTTTTGTAAGGTGTGCTAAATATAACGGCAGCTCAAGCGTGTGGATGTGGGCATGAGGAGAAGTGGATAATTTCACTTAACCTTTATTTAACCGTGTTAATCCCACTGAGATCTGGTTCTCCTGCAGAGAACACCTGGTCAAGCATCAGCATTTGATAAAGAGGCAGGTTATGGAGGAAGAAGGAGGCTAACAAGGAACTGGTTTTGACTAAGTGATATGTGAAAATGTTACACAATAAACAAAGATGTGAAAATAAAACCCACAAAGACACTAAGTGGCTCTTTCACTGATGATTTAGGTTTTAGTAAAAGCAAACAAAATGTATTTTTGGCAACAAAAGAAAAATATTTTCTTTTTGTATGAGTAATGCATCCGAATCTGTTTAGATCTACCAAAAAAAAAAAGTTGGAACCTTCTCGGACTTAGCTAGTTACTCTTGTATATCAACCATAAATAAAAATGATCAAACTACAGAAACACAGCTGTGCAGGTTTGAGGAACTCATTTCTAATGTGTAATGAACTGATAAAGCTACCAACTATAAACAATGCTAGAAAGGCATCAATGAATGGGAGGAGCCCGGAGTGTGATTAAAGAGAAAGTGATTGACTGAGTGTAAACACAAACACAAAAGCTGTGCGGTGGGACATGCCATGCTGCGTCCTGGTGTCCCCTCTTCAGCGGTCTCCAGGGACCGGTTACTGTGGCAATGAGCAGGGCTCAGTGGCACGAACAGGGGTGTGTGTGAGTGTGTCCTGGACCCGGCGTGCCTGTGTGCGCACGCATCAACAGCATGTTAAGTGTTAATCTGGGTGTGAGCCGGCCCGTCTTTGTGCGTGCTCCGGCTGAGGAGGAGGAGGAGGGTGTCCGAGGAGGCCTTTAGAAAAGCCCTAATTGCGTTCTTCCCCTCTTCCCCAGGCCGTCACACTTTCCCTGCACCGACTTTCCAGCCTCATCTCACACACACACATACACACAGGAAGCACAACACTAATTAGACACAGCACAACCTCTCCTAATCACACTCCTCCATGACTGTAACCAAAATGTCAGAATGTGCATGTGGGCATGCTTTTTTTGTGCCTGTTATTTTTAAACACCACTTGGATCTCACTTGCTATATATTCATTTAGCAATAAGAGCTGGAAAAACTCCAGCTGGGACTACAGAGGTGTAGATATGAGGTGGGAGATGATAAAGCTAGTATCCCTGAGGCTGTGTGCATGTGTTTAGTACAAGAGTGTGCAATTCTAATAGCATGAAACAAAACCTTACACACTGAGAAATGTATGCGCACATCTTCATTCTAACTGCACCGTGGTCTCCTGAAACGACACAAGAAAGCACTTTTCTGGTGTTTTTTTATTGATGAATGTGTGTTTTGTGGGTGTGCTTGTGCTTGCACATCACACTTGAGCTTTGCAAACAACAAAGACAAAAAAAAAAAAAAAAAGAATCGTGCCATCCGCTTATGGTGCAGATTCTTCAGAGGAAATGCTGACCAGCAGATGAGCCGCTTTGGCTGTCCGTGCTGTTCAGAGCGAAATACTGAACGTACAACATGAGTATGTTAAAAGAAAGAAAAAATGCTTATGATTACATTTGGAATCCTGACAAACTACTGTATGTCCGAGAGCTATTACAAGACAGAAAGGGTGGGAGAGGTGAGCCAAGAAGAGGAAGAGGGGGGTAAAGGAAATGGGGGGATAAAGACTCAAAAAGACGCATAAAAGAAGAGGAAATAAGAAAGAAACGTACAAAAGTGGAAGACTGAATCCATGTTGGTCAAGTGAAAAGTGAGCTTTGGTATGATCAGTGGGTGTAAATGTGGTCAACTCATTTACTGATGTGCATCTGTGTGTGTGCAACGTACCCGTCTCATCTTCTGCAGTCTCCTTGGAGACAGGCTCTTGGTGCTGGTGGGAGACCCTTCGCAGGCTGTCATCCCCTCTTCTTCTTCATCCTGCGAGAGTAAATGAATGGAAGAGTTGCTTTGTGAAAAATGGCTTTTCCCGACCGGAATTTGTGGGTTTCAGAGCTGAAGCACTTCAGCCTTTTGTCCTGTCTGTTTCTTTTCTGCCAATAATATTTGACTTACACTTAAAAGCCCCATCTGTTTATTTGAAAAGAAAAAAAGAAAGTTTGTCATTTTAGCAGCATTAAAAACAATATCTACAATCCTTTCTGAATCTTCTTTTTAAATAAAAGTGGATAATCTTAGAATAAAAAAAGAGATAAAAATCTAGTTTGGTTACATCTGGTGACCTTTTCACAAGGTTTTGATGAGACAAAAGCAACGCCTACAATCAGCCACCCAAACTGTATTTTTTGGTTGTGCAGCTGGCAGAGGAGAAAGCGGACGGAAGCAAAAGGAGAGCATCCAAAATGAATTTCCCCTCTGAACAAAAGGAAACCTGTTTAACTTCAAAATCAAATAGATTTCTACACCTCTGTTTGCCTCAGCCGAATATGTTTGTGTGTGAAAACGACACATGTGCCTCTTGTTCATCATCAGTGCCCTCTCGCCTCTTTCCCACTGACAGATCAAACTGCTATTGCCTTATCAAATCCATCAGGCTTATGGAAACATACACCTCGTTACATTAGCTTTGAAGAAATCACAGGCTCACTGATGAAATATGCAGAAAATAAAAGAGAAAGAAGGGCTGGGGCTCGGATGACATGACAGGCTGTAGCCAGGGGGGCGCTAGTTAAAAATGTACAGCCCCGAACAAAGCGCTAAGCAGGCTTCAACAGTCATTAAAAGGCCTCTAAGTCAGAATCACACACTCCATGTAAAGCAGCCTTCCTGTCTGTTTCTATGAGAGAGGCATGTGTCTGTCTGCACGCCTCAGATGACAGTTGTGTACGTGTGGATGTGTGTGCGCGCAGGTGTACACATGTCTAAAAGGTGTGAAGGACCATGCGGCTCACCCTTGCTCTGAGTCTGCCCTTAATGTCCCGAATGCCTCTCTTGGCATGAACCTTGGCCTAGGAGGAAGAAAAACAACACATACATGCAGAGATTACTAATCCAAACATGCTGCATTAACATTCCGCTCTGGTTTTGTGTAACATCAGGAATCGCTTTGATCCCGCGGCTAAAAAACAGGCAGACAAAAGGCTGGATAAGAGAGCCTCGCACAGTAACAGGAGGCGATAACATGCAAGGGCACCCTGACCACCTTCAGAACGCCACATAACGACACGGCACTGCTTCTCAAACACTCACAGGGCTACCGTTAGCTTCACAGCCAAAAGCAACTACCATTTTTAAAAGAAACTTTCATAGATTTGAGCACAGCGGCAACTCATAAGCGGTTTGATGTCATTTAGGGCTTGTTTCGACCAGCGTCAGGGTTCTTCACACGGAAAGTGACAAAAGAAATACCTTTGACACAGCAGTGTTGAACAGCGCTCCTCCTTTCTGTAACACAGAGAAAGAAACTTGTCATTCACTCAGGAGATATTACATTTTTAGAAATGAGGAAAAAATACGTAATTTCTTTAAAGATATATATTGATGCTGGTAAAGGCTTTGAAGCATTCCCTTAGCAAAAACTAGCACACTTGAAGTTTATTTTATCAAGTATACTTGAAGTACAGCGAGTATACTATAGACCAGGTATGCGTAGTGTAGGAAGTATACTAAATTGAATACTTCTTCTGACTAAACTGGAACTTTTAAAATGTACTTTACATAGATAGACAGGGGGGTTCAAACTTTTTGCAGAGGGGCCAGATTTGGTGAAAATGTGTGAGGCCCTGCATTGTTTGATGCCTTTCTATAACATTAAATTTGAACCATATATTAAAAGTGATTTTTTTTTTTTAAATTAACATTAAACCTGAGTTATATGAAATGTTAAAGCCACAGGTTGTTCCCTCAGGTTGATCACAGAGCTCATAAAATAATTCAGCCAATCACAATCAAGAAATTGTAATTCATAGAAAGTTCTGGGGCCACATATTATTGACTTTATGACAGGAACCTATATGGAACCTGTTGTTCCTGTGTTATCCCAAACCTTTCAATGGCTTCACGCTTAATACCCTCTAAATAAACATTATGACTAACACTGATGATTTTTTTGGGGGGGTATTTGAAGTTTAAATGAGTTAATGTTAAAAAATACATTTTCCAACCATGTAATTCTGTGGATTGATCTACAGGTGCCATCGTATCAATTTTTAAAATTATTTCTTTTTCTGACTTTGTCATTTTTGTCTCTTCAACGGTGAATACACTGCTACCAGCCAATGCCATCATCAGTGTCCAGTTTGTGAGCACTACTTTAACCTTCCAGCTCTAATAAGTCAACAGAATGAAATAGATAGTGTAAAAAAAGAAAAACTGCAGAGAACAGTGGGGACACGGGATAGAGCTGCCATGGTAAACTGTGTGCCTCACAGGAAGCCAAAAACAAAGACAGAGGGGACCGTTTGTGATTGATTTATACTTTGAGTTTTATAGACAGATATTAGATTACACAATCCTTTGGTCTTTTCCTTTTCAGAGCTGCTGTTTCTCATTCTTGCCGTCTCGGTTGGTCTTTAGTGTAAGCACAAAGCGTGGCTAAGCGGCTAAACAGAGCAAATGGCAGGCAGTGTTTCAGAAGTTGGCAGAAGGAGAGGAGGAGAGGGGCTGAGGTGAAGGCCTCTCTTATAGATCCCTGTCAGTCAGGAAATGTGAACTTTAACAAACCTTTGAAGAGCACTCTAGAGAACTAATTCAGCCTTAGCTGACGGCGTGGGGAGATAGGGAGGGCGAGGAAGAGATAGTCAGTTAGAGAGGGGGGGAAGGGGGTGTGACAGAGATGAAAAGAGGGAGAGAGATAAAGACAGATAGATAAGGAAGGAAAGGATAGGAGGAAAGAGCCAGAAAGAGATGAAGGAGAGGAAGATGTATGTTCTTGGGTTGGTTGGGTGAAGTAACGCCGGTGTTTGCTGCCAGATCAACATGTCATGTCAGAGGACGTCTTGTCACGTCAAATCACTTCTGTCTTCCTTCCTGTCTGTTTCCACTGTCCTGCTGCACGCGCCGCTACACAAACCATCCTGCTCTCAGCTGGATCTGTACATTCAGCCAAGCCCCTTCCTTCAAATGGGAACACTTCAAACACCGACTGCTGTCAGTCACAATGTTCAATTAAAAACGCATCGATTAAATCCACCTCAAAAATAAAATGAGCAAACCATGAAAAGGTCACTGATGAAAGCTTTCAGGTATGAAACAAGAGCTTCTGTAAATACCTTCACAGTGTGCATCCATTGCTGGTAGGACCTTGAATTACCTGAAAAATAATTAAAAAGGCAAAAGAAAAAAATGTTTCAACACTTTTGTGTTACTATAGAAGTAATAAGAAAACATTTTTCTTTCTTGTCAGTCAAAGAATTACACTCAAAACTACAGTTTTACAAAAAACTGGATGAATTATCATCAATTTCAGATGATCAAATATAAAGCGGGCAACATTACTCAATCCTAAATAAAATGGCTATTTTTAAAATCACTGTCAGAGTAGAAGTCATGACTTTGCTGCTGTGACAAATGAACAGATTGGTGAATCTGTGACAGCTTCTGCTTCAGTTGTCATCTGCTGTTGTTTGCTTTTATTTGAGTCTGTCTAGAAGTAATAGAAAGTGGCATTAATAACCCCTAAGCTGCAAGATGAGAGCGGATGTCTTATGGATTCTTGCTCATCAGGACTGTAGTAAAATTGGATTCTGGAACTAACAGAAGAGCAGAAAAAATGGAGGCCATACTTTGCAGTTTTAATGTGAATTATAGTTAATTTCATTTTTTGCAGTCTGGATTAGTTGGTATTAGATTAGATTTTAGAAGTGTTTTGAACTAAATTGCCTTATAATTTGACAATTGTATTCCCTTGATTGAGACAATTTTTAATTAATTAACTTAATTGATTAAGTATTATCAGAATTAAAACTGATTACTGGCCAATAGTCAACCATAATTTCAGGAAATGGATCAAAGATCTTCACGAATATAGAAAGGTATAAAACAAAAATGCTAATATTTGCTGGATTTACAAAAAAAAAAAAAAACTTTGATTCCCAATTAACTAAAAAAAAAAAGACGGCATTTTTTGCTAAAAAGGTTTAAAAAAAGGTTTAGTCCATTTTTGTTCATATTAGCAGCATTTATCACAGCACAAAAACACCAAAGTGGTAAATTATAAAGGAAGGCAAATATAATACATTAGGTGTAAGTCTAGAACTACTCACTTCCGCAGAAACCCCCCTCGGTGATCTCTTCTTCAAACACGTCGGTGAAGCCGCGGCCTGCGTTCAATTTGGCCAACCGTCCGTCGATGAACTACAACCATAAATTACAGCGAGCTTATTAAAACCTTGAGGAGAGGTGGGGGGAGATGAACATACATTTGCACAAATTCAAACACTCCAGTCGCAGAGGGGTGTTATTAATCCTACCTGACGGAAACTACATCCCAAGATTAGGTAGGCTGCAGGTAATAGGGATTTAGTAATGCGGAGCAGGTGAGGGATTAGAGCAGCAGACTACATGCTGCAAACTGTCTGAGACATGAGGAAGTTTCATTTCCTCCCTTTGTAATATGGAGCACATAAAACTACATCTCATAAATACAGACTTAACAGCCATGACAGCAACACATTTTATGAGCAGAGTCACAAGAACATGTAAATATGTTATACAACCACTGGTGAATAGTGCCAAACACATGACTCAACTACTGACATTAATAGAATAAATTACCGACATTCTTCAGATAAAAGGATGAGAGTTGGTTTTTAAAGTGTTTAACCCCGCAAAGAATTCACAGAAAAGTCTATTTTTTGGAATCAAGATGTTTTTTAAACCCTTTGTTGAAACCCACTAAAGATTGTTATACCAGTATCATAATTAAATTAACTCTGCATAATTAAATTATGATACAATGGGTGATTTGGTAAGTTTTTGCCCTCAACAATATTAGTTTAAGGTGCAAAAATAACGACACTCATGGAAAAAGCACCCTATTCAGTCTTTTCAAATTTGATCCACACATTTCAAACATAGTGTTGCTGTATTTTAATTGTCATTAAATTTGCATCCCTTCAATAAGTAGTCATTGAATAACAATATATGAGTTTTTGTCACCATAGAGTTTAGAAAAATTAGAAGAAAGAATTCCTGCCAAAAGTGTTTTTGAGATTTTATTGAAGCAGCCATTTTTAAAATGAGCAGAAAATGTCATTCTACTGCCTCTATTGGAAGGATGATGCACTACAGGGCTTTAAACATGGACAGATAATATACAATGGGTTTTTTAAAGAAACTTTGGATCATGATAATGAGACAAGGTGTCAGAGGTGTGTGAATACAGTATGATAAGATTTTTTATTTAATAATAATAATAATAATAATAATAATAATAATAATAATAATAATAATAATAATAATAATAATAATAATAATAATAATAATAATAATAATAATAATAATGGATTAGATTTATCTGCGCTTTTCCAGATGCTCAAAGCGCTTACATTGTGTCCATTATTCATTCACTCCTCATTCATACTTGGTGATGGTAGCAATGGTTGTAGCCACAGCTGCCCTGGGGCAGACTGACAGAGGCGTGGCTGCCAGTTCGCGCCTACGGCCCCTCTGAGCATCACCGGGATCATTCATACACATGCACACAACAGTGGAGCCGCACTGGAGGCAAGGAGGGTGAAGTGTCTTGCCCAAGGGCACAACGGCGGTTGGCTGGGGGGAGTGGGGATCGAGCCGCCGACCCTTCGATCATTGGACAACCCGCTCAACCGCCTGAGCCACTGCCGCCCCGAGGGGGTTTAGGGTTAAAGAACACCATCAGACTAAGTACAGACTAGTAAATCAAAAGTTTTAGCTTTTCATTTGTTTTCCCCAAACTGATTAAAAGAAAACTAATTCAAATCATCTGTGAGTATTTGTCTTCGTTGCTAATATTTAACTAATATCCAGAAAGAAATCACTCTCACAAGGAGAAAATAAAATAGTAAAAAAAAAGAGAGACATAAACAGTTTGTATTTTTGCTTTAACAGTTGTTTTATTTTAGAAGTATTACTTTAGTACTAAATCAATACTCAACTTCAAACATTTGTTTAGCCTTTGAACAGCAACAGTTTTATCCTTGGAAATACAAAAACTCGACAGCAACATATTGTCAAGATTTTTTTTCCCCTGTAACTACAACAATCCTCCTGGCCCTGGAAGTGTGTCCACAGTGTAACAGCAGTACAGGCTGTTCTCGGGTGCGTGTCCTCAGGGACAGCCTGCTAACTAGCGACCGACACGGCCACCCGCTCCTCTGGTCAGGAGAGCTGGAAACTCATCATTAGATCATTTTAATGAGAGGTGAGGCTGCAGATTCCATCCACCACTCTGCTTCATGGCTGGCCCAATTAGTGGAGATAATCAACCCAAATCACCACCTAGCCCAAGCCTTCACTTCTAACCCACCCATGACACCCCTCCAACACACACACAAACACACACACTCACTAAACCCCAGTCAGATTACCTGCCTTGCTGTAGGCCTTAATTAGACTGCTCTTAACAATGGCAGAGTGATCACACAAGCAACACTTGAAAAAGAAAAACAACACTCACTCAAGTCCATGCACAGACACAATGGCCCAAGTACAGGAACAAAAGAACAAATCGAATTTTTATTCTTTCTAGATCAAAACCAATAAAAATTAAACTGTTAAAACCAAACAAAAGTCTCCTAAAAGCAGCGACTGAAATAAATATTTTTAAAAAGTATTTTGTTTTTTTTCCCTCCTGTTTTAAAGCTACATTTTCTGTTACAAACTTTGAATATTATCATAACATTTTAAATCAACATGCGTATTTCCTTTTTTGTTTCAGCCAATAAAATGAACCAGAATGTAGCTACAAGCTCACTTATTTATTCCAAAGTCAGTCACTATGGTCTGCAGTACATCTATTTAAAAGGTGAAACCACTGAGCCAAAAACTGGGCAGTGGAGTCTGTGGGGTTCATTTACAGACACATAGACAGGCGGCGCGATTAGATTTGGACTCAGGTCCAAAATTTTGTGCATTTTAGCGAAACCTAATGAGCAAGTAAAAAACATTTTCACCACTTGCTATGTTTGGAAACGTGTCGGCCAGAAAAATGTTCTTAGGCTGCCACCAAATATGTTTCGGAAGATGTAAAACAGGCTGCCAAAAGAATCAACCGCTGCGGTTCTAAAGCCGATATCTAACAGCCATCGTTGGGGCCGCACATTTTTCCTGATATTAAACTGCAGATGCAACTGCTAACAACCTGCTCAACCATTTTGAGGAACAAAGATTTTAAAGGTAATTTATATATTTGATTTTGCTGATATAAGCAGTCCTTTTCAAGACTGCAATTCTCCCCTACACCAAATCTGAATAAATATACATATGGAAGGCATGAGGCAGTAAATCATCTTTGTATAAGACCCCTCCAGGCTTTTCCAGCAAGAGAAAGAGTTCATTTATTGTGTCTCTGCTTGCTTAATATACACATGACAATGTGAGAGTGCCTGATAGTCTGAGCAAGTGTAGGAGCAGAGGATGGTTGATAGGAAGCAGGTTAATGTTGACAGATTATCCCCCGCATTCTTTAGGAAGATTTCTCCCACTTGCTCTTGTTTGGAACAGACACGAGCTGCTGGACCAAGTGAATGAAAACAAATGTGGGTGAGTTATGAAAAGAAAATGCCACATTTTTGGGAGGCATGTAGTGTTTTTGTTGTTGTATACGAGTCAAAAAGGAATGAGACAAGAGGAGTGGTGAATGTTACTGAAATGAGTACAAAGTATATTTCTAACAAATTTCACCCCTACATTTCCGAACATTTCATTTAGGTATAGAAAAAACGTCAACTTAATTTGTCATGATTAGTAACCTTGTGGTTTTAAGTTTCATGGTACAGCACAACAGTTTTCAAGTCCGTCAGACAATTTAGCACTGCAAGAATTTATAACGTGCTGCTGCATTACATTTACAGTTCAAAGTTGCTCAAATCATGAGACTTGGAGCTGATAATGGAAGAAAATAGGTGATTTAAGGGAAGTGAAAGCAGAATCTATCAGTAAAGAACTTGGAGAAAAGCAATTTCCTGCTGTGGTATTGCAACGGCTACGTCGCAAGTTTTGCTTTAGAATCATCCAAGTGCTTCAAACTGTTTGTAATGTGCGTCAAGTTCCATCAATCCAAGAATGTGGATTCATTTTTTAAACTAAAGAAAAGTGAGCCCAAACGGTTTCTGATTAATGACTTCATTTCCACGTGTGCAATTTGTTTCAATCCATGAGAAAATAAATGTGGCCACACATGTGGAGTGTTGCTTGCATATTGGTGAGTGGATGTGGGTCATGGTCAGAGCAGTGCTCGAGCGAACCACTGGCCCCACTCACTTTAGTCAAAAGAGGAGTGGACCAGATAAGCTCACTCCATCCCTCGTGCTGAAGAGGAGTAGATGATAAGGGCCTGTTTCCCAATGCTACTGCCGAGGCAGGAGCCATCCGGGAGGAGGCTTTGAACTGTTGCTCACTATCTGCTCTGGCTGGGAAAATTATGTACCACATGTCCAAAGTAACAAAAGGCTGATTGAGGGCCACTGTGCTGTACTCTCAGGGGTAAATCACATTACTATCATGGGTCAGCGAGCACAAAGGGTTAGGGAGAGCATTAGAAAAGGGTGAGAAGAACCTTTCTTCAGAGTCAGAGGTGTTGTTTCTCACGGTTCCGGCACTTCTAAGTTTAGCTGTACTGAGGGGATTTAGGGGGAAACATAATAAGTTTACACAAGTAATGTTTTTTTTTGGTTTCTAAGGGAAACCAGGGAGGAATAAAGGATACCACGTAGAGTTGACAATATCTATCAGGTTCTCTAACGAGGAAGTTCAGTTTTGGCATGGAGGTATTTCCTCATTTAGAAACTCCTTGCATGATAAGTACAGTTCGTCCACGTTAGGCAATTTATCGCAGCTTTGTTTGTGCTGTGGATAAAACTGAGCAAACAGAGAAACATTAAGCCGAGTACTCAGAGATAACCACCATAAACAGTTTGTAAGGGTCAGTAACCGCCTAAAACCCCTGGCTTCACTCTTCCACATTCCTCCACACTCCAGCCCACTAAACTGTCAAGATACTAAAGGTTTGCCGAGCACAACACAAACTCTGAGAGAGCATCAGTCAATAGCAGTGGCTCTCCTCCGAGAATGACATCTCCTCAAAATAGGAGATCTCAAAACAAAGTGATGCTGATAGGAAAGGTTGTTTGCTTTCTTTTTGCTTGAAACATACAGCGGAAGGGAATCCACTCATATGAACACGTTTATGATGTGGGAAAGACCGACATTTACTTTTCTAAAGGGAAAATGTAAAAGGAAAACAAGGTTTTCTGTTTAAAATGTCAGTTTGTACCTGCTTAAAGAGCTGTAAGTTGACAGCCATGGACAGGAAGTTCTTCATGGTGGTGGAGCGATGGTTCACAAAGCTCTCTTCACAGAATGTAATTGGCTCTCCCTGTGATAAGGACAAAAAAAGATTGTTAATTATTACTTTCTTTCTTATTCTTGCACCAAATTTTCAGTACTGTGTAAGTCACTTTTGTTTGCACAGTTTGGCCAGAGGTGTGACTTATATTCAAAAGCGACTTATGTGATTTTTTATAAACATAAATAAGCTCATCTATTAGTTATTTTCCCACAAACAACTGTCTGTGGCTAATAACTTTGAACTGTATTTATTCCTCAAACAATGTAAACATTTCTGCAGAACTGAGTTAATTTCTTCATTAGTAAAGAAACTGAAAACCGCCCAAAACTATTACTAAAAGTTAAGAGGTAAAAGAAGAAGAAAAGCATGTCAAGATGAAAAAATAAAGTCTCCTCTAAGTAGCTCAAACATGTTCTAGCCTGGACCAGACGACAGCATCCCAGTAAACTTTCCATTCTCCTAAGAGCACATTATCACTTTATTGCTATTTCTTACATCATCTGTGTAAGGCCTGTGAGCTAAACACACGGAGGATGACAACAGAACCACTCCAGGACAATCACACGCCGCCCTCCAGTCATTTTCAATTCACATTTTGCTCGTAATTAACATAATTCTCACATTTCAGTGATGTTCTAAATTCCTCTGAAGTAAAACAATGTGCTTTGTCTCTTCTGGGCTACAAGCACAGCATGGAACATAAAAACAAGCCAACACCAGAGACTAACCTCATTTTCTACGACAGGCAGTTCATAGCACAAAAATGAAAACCCAAATTACATCACAGCAGCACAGATCCACTTTCATCACTAGTTTTGAAGCCACATTCTCATAAAACTTGAGCTGAAAGTCGTCTGCATTCAGGTTTGGCTGATCATTCAGCCTCCAACATTGCAGGACCAATCTGAGGCTAAAAAAAGAGAGTGGGAATAATACGTACATGGCAAATGCTGCTTAAAAAGCTTTCAAATCACAGATGAGTGTTTAAAAAATATTTGGGCTCCCACAGACTTGCACTGGAGTGAGTGGAGACACCACTGTGCAGGGATGCTCTCAAAGTGACTTGAGTAGCAAAAGTGGGACAGAATTAGTGAATTGATCTGCTTTTAGAACAGGAGTTCGACTTCAAACTAGAAAACTCACTTTCCTTTTTTATGACATTAAATGATTAAAAGAAAAACTCCATCAAGTTGAACACATTTTAAAGCACTTATAAACTCAATCAGAAACACAAGTAGTGTTCAATATTTCAAAATGACAGAGGGTGAATTTAAGCACAAATAAACTAAAACATTTTTTTGTAATTGAAATCTTTACCAAAAGAGCTATATGTTTTAAAGCTTTAATGCCATTTAGATATCTCTTTCCATGGTTGACTTGACCTAAAAGGTCTGGATTTTCATATTTTAAATAAAATACAGTGTTAAAGTAATAATGCTCATTAAGCTCCATCAAAGTTGCTAAATTCAGCAACACAAAATACTGAATATCTCGTCTTTGTTTCCTTTAAACATTATTTCCATAAACCAACCAGCTTTTTTCATATTTTCTGCTCACCATCTTTCACAGATGATAACTTTATAATGACACTTGAAGACCCACAGTGATGTTTTTGGTGTTTTTATCTTGTTCTAATTGCATTTTTCTGATGAAAGAGAACATGTATAAAGAAAATGAAGCATAAAAATGCATATCTGTGTGTTTCTCTATTCAAATTGTTGTTAGTAAAGAGCAGACAAAAAAATAACATTTTGAAAAAGAGCTTATTTGTGTGGGAGGGTGGGCCACAAGCTCCCTGCTTTGCTGTAAGCTAGGGGGAGAGGGGGTAAAAAGAGAGCTCTCAGCATCGGAGAAAGGAGGGAAGACAGGTTGCTAAGCGACGGACTCTCCCACAACTCCAAGGCAAATTTCTAAAGAACTCCAGCTGCTCTGCAGAAACTATGTTCTAGAAAACAACTCAGATTTTTTGGATTATAACTGAAAACTGTATAATCCTAATTAAAAGACCAATGGGAACACTTTTACAATAGATCAAAAATGGAATGAGTGGGACTTAAATGATGTGTTGTCTTACACAATATTATTGAATGGCTGCTTGCCAAACCAGCAGAAACTTTTGCTAAAACATGTCTTAATATCTCTCCACTTAGCAAGTGTTCCTCATCACCATTTGAGTTCTACGGTATTTCAGGGTCTTTTATCAGACATGTTTGTAACTCTGAGCCAGTGAGAAACACTTCCCAGTTTTGTTTTATTTACAACTAATGGAAGCTCCCACTAGGCATCCACACCTACCCTTCTGTTGAGGCATATGGGTCTGTGAACCACGCAACACAGCTCATCTCAACGAGGAAAAGCAACATTCGAATGTAAGAATATCTCAAACATCTTCATTAAATTAGATTTGCTATTGCAGTTTTAATATGTATGTTAAAGCTGGGCCAAGAAAAAAGAAAAAAAAAAAAACTCAGCTGAAAAAAATAGCTGTATGTTATCTTCCCACACAAACACGGGAGTCTGAGCGCATGTGTCAGAAGGGAAGCAGTTTGTTCGTATACTGCCAGTATACAGAGAAAAGAGAGACAGCATCAATAATGTAGCATCTTGACTCCAGGAGTCCACACAGTCCAATTAATCTCAAAGCCAAAGGAACAAAGGCTTTGCTATTTGACAAACAGGACATGGTGTAGTTTGCTCTGTTCTGACTTAGATTTGATAAGCAGAGAAGATCCAGAAAAGAAATGTTCAGGGGGCTTAGTGAAGGAGAGTTAAACACCGAAGGTGGCTAAAAGGGATCTTCAAAGGGAACGTCCTGACTCGTTTCAGCTCCTCTGACATTTCAGCGCCTCAGACAGGCCCACCTTAGCTCTGCGCTCTGACTGAAAGAAACACCATTTCCTCTGAATCCAAGCTGCTTCACTCCAAACAGACACAAGGAAAGTTTGACTTTCTTCCCCTCAAATGAGATCACAACTATGATCTGCAAATTCAGGAAAAAAACATGTTATATTCATGGTTGATGCTGTGACCCAGCATGCTTCGTGAAATGTGTCCTTGTCATTTTGAGGCTGTCTAAACAAGGATAAAAACAGCCTCTGAACGTGTGTCAGAACTTCTTGAATATCCTTTTTAATTGCTGTCATACTCGCTTGTAATCAACAAATCTGATACAAGGAGGAAAAAACAAAAATCAAAACTTAAATCCGGATTATTTTGACAAGTTTTCTTCAGGAAGCTCTAAAATCCAATTAGCATGAAAACGACTACAAATTTAGATCCCATTTTTCACAACACTTGAGCCCATCTTCATGGCCAACATAGTTTATGTCCATAATCATCTCCTTCCTATTTTATCCTCTAATAACTGTACATTTTAAAATTGATTTTTACATAAACGAGCTGTAACTTAAAAATATTAAAGACATCAGATTTGGCAATTGGTAATGCAGTTAAGTGCAATGTTTGTAAAATATTAGCACACTGTCAGAAAAAAAAGCTAAAAATTGGGTATGCATAATTAAAGATGAATTATTAGGATTCACTGCATTTAGGCATTGATTTAGTTTCAATTAAAGCAAAAACAGAAGAGAATCAAAGAGCCACTCCAGCAAAAATCCTCTGTTTGGTGTTTTAACATGTTCTTGTAGCATTTTTCTCATGAAAGATTTTCTGTGTCTGTGCTGCCATCTGGCCCAAAACTGTACGGCTGGATAGCTCCAATACTGCTCACCATTTTTGTTGCAATTGTAATGTTATGTTGGTGTTGTGAGGGGCTGTAGGATAGCGGGATACAGTGTAAAAAAAAATAAAAAATGAGCGCAGGCTTACTCCTTGCCCCAAAACTCAGAGGTGAATTTCAAATGAACTACTGCCACTCTGCAGAAACTAAGTCCTAGAAAATGACACAATTTTTTTTTTATTTTGGCTAAAAACAGAATCATAGTTATTAAAAGAACACTGTGAACATTTTTAAAGTAGATCAAAAGATAATTGGAGTAGGACTTTAAAGTAAATCACAACAGTAAAAGCATCAAGTCATTCAAATTGTTTGAATGACAGAAAAAATCAGCATTTTTATGAAAAAAAAGGTTTAATTTAAGAAACTAGAATTTGTAAAACTAAAGTGTTTGTGTACAGGTAAGGAGAGGGGTGAGGAGATCCTTACGGGTTTATATCTGAGGGCATCGCGGTACGATCCAAATAGAGCGGCCTGCGCTCTCAGGAAGGCCCTTGCCACGCCGCTTCCTGTCGCCGTCGATTGCTTCTTCAGCTTGCTCTTCAGGGAGGACATCTGGTGGAAAATATGGAAAGAAAATGTGGAGGAGAGGGAAAGAGGGAGGGATGGGAGGTGGAGAGCAGAGATAGAGGTTGGAAGGAAGGTGAGATAGAAGGACGGATGGAGAGACGAAGGGGTAAAAGTTAAATTATCACCTCTGAAATTGGTGGAAGAAACAGCTAGCCCGTTCAGGGTGTGAAGTATCACATTTGCAGGTCATCTTAAAAAAAGTAAGAAAAAAATAAGAAAAGCTTCAGCCTTTCCTTCAAGCTTATCTGTTATGCTGCTGGGAGCACCTGCTGCTTTGCTAATTGAGCGGTACAAGAGGCGACAGGAGGGAGGGGACAAAAGAGGATAAATGGAAATAAATGGAATCTTTGCTCGTCCTCATGCAACCCCCCCTCCCCCCCCCCCCCCCCAATCTTTCTTTTCTCATTTTTGCCTCCATGTCTTACTCTCCTTTTCCTTCTATCCAGTCCTGCTGCTTTTCCCTCCCCTCTTGGCTCTCCCGGGCTCCCTCTAGAAAGGGATTCTCGACATAAAACGTCTTTAATTATTTCCCCCACTCCTGGCTCCATCTCCAGGCGAGAGTGGAGGAGCAGCAGGCCCAGGCTCGTTTCAGGATGACAAAAGATTCACCCAGGCCACCCGGCCCTGGGGAGTCTGGGAAGGAAGTTGTCAAGAGGCTCTCCTCACCTGCTCAGCAGTGGTCTGACTGTGTTGTGGCAGTGCGAGGAGGAGGCAGACATACAGTAGTGATGTCATGGAGCGAGGGGCTGCTGCTCCCCTCCATATGATCTGTGCCAGCTTTGCACACAAGCATCGCACTTGATTGGCTTGTACACAGGGCCTGGATTTCTGAGATGCAGCAGCAGAGGACTGGCTGTATCTGAGCAGGAACTAAGATTTTACTGTTAAAATTGTAAACGTTAAACAATAAAACAACTTTTTCATTTTGTGCATCTCAACTCTTCTTTAAAAAGAGAGGGAACAAGTATCAACAGAAAAAGCTCGATATTTGTGCACATGAAAGAGCAGAATTGTGCATGTACCCGATGAGAATTTAATGATTTGCCCACAAGCACTTCAGCAGAGTGAACCCTGAACGATCCACACTTGAAACTCCTCGGCTTTTCGTGCTGCACAGTGAAACGCACTAAAATAAAAACTAAATTATAAAGTTCACGCAATCACAATATTCATTTAAACACCGATAAAATAAAATAGAAACAGTTTATAACAACCAGATGACAGGAATACAACAGTTCCAGTTAGCAGCCCGTTTTTTCAAGTTGACACTGAATTAAAAATTGTCACCAGTCCATTCGAATCTCAGTCGCAACATAATGATTATTATTTGTTCCTATGATCGTCTGGCTTGTAAAATTTTGGAAAGCATCGTGACCAACATCTATCAACTTTTATTATAATTTATTAACTTTTATCAAAACAGATGGAGGACAAGAGGAAAGAGAGCAACCGAAAATATGAGCCTTCCTAAATATAATTGACCGCAGATCCTGTGCAGCGTAGTGAAACTCCAAACCAGGTCTGTTTCAATCAGAGGTGGCCAGATGCAACACGCTGTGAAGCTGCAAACGTTAGACTGATATCACAGTCTGGTATCAGCAATTAGTCTGTCTGCAAGACTTTGGGGAGGAGAAGCAAAGTGTGAGCACAGCTCTTAGAGGGCAGGCTAAGAGACAAAGGAGGAAAGTGAGAGGAAAAGATTGGCAGTGTTAAACTGGGACAAACACAAAATGAACTGTGTTGATTCTGCTCCCCTGGGCTTTCTTCACTCTCCACTACGTCCCTGTTCTGCCATTGTAAATGTTCCAGGCATCAAACAAAAAGTTTATCACTGTTAAATTAACAAGTGTCATCTCCATATTCACTCATTGCGCTAAATGCTTTTATGTTTATGTAAAGCCCTTTCTGGAATTAATATTTCATGTTTATGTGCATTTCCAGTGATTTTTTTTTTTATCCTTGCAATCATTAAACTCTTTTTTTTCTTCTTTTGGTGTGTGTGTGTGGGGGGGGGGGGGGGGGGGGGGAATCAAAGCGAACACAATGTCAGTCTAAGAGGGGGAGGCATACCCTAAAGACTGTCAGAGCAGACGGGATAGCAGAGTTTACTCTGCACACAGTCAACTTCTATACAGCAGCTTTGAACGTGTGAGAGCACTCCAGTGGCAAACGCTTTTTAATGAGGCTGGGACACAATCACTGCTCCTGCTTCCCAGTCTCACCAAAAATGGGCAATAGAGTGATGATTTTAAAGTGTATGCATGAGAAGCACTACGAAAAAATACACTACTTTAGTCGTGCTTAATGATTAATTAAACTGCCACGTATAGCAAGTCAAATAGTGGTAGTGGATTGGAACAAACATCATCTGAGCTAATAGAAATCAAAGCACACTTCAAGGTGCGCTCATTCACATTCCCCGACGCAAAAAATAAATGTGTACCAAGTAATTGGAGTTTGAATATGGCGCCTACGCTACAATCATCAGGTATGCCTCCACGATAATGGCTCTGTCAAACTAATTAACTTCTACAGTTTGAGTGAAGCTAACGAGATGCGTACAGGCATCAGAGGAAGGCCAGGCTCTACAGGTGATAACCCTATTTGGCGGTGACATTTTTTAGTGTAAAGTCACAGTGGCGGTGATGAGATCAAAGCCAGAGACTCCCCCATTGGGTCCAATTAGAACTATAGCATTGTGCAGGGAAGGGGTGGCGGAAGGAGAGAGGGGAGTGGGTGGCTGAGGGAGATGGAGAAAAAAAAAAAAACAGTTGAGTTATGATATTCATAATCTATGCAGAGAGGCCTTTCCAGTACAGGTCTTCTCCCCATAGCTGTGATCTTTTCAATTTACATCAAGGGAAGATGGTCGAGGATGAAAGCGGGGCATCCAAGGCGCACAGCCCACAGAGGGCAGACATGGGGCCTCATTAAGGCCCGGCCCAGACAGCCCAAACAGGGCTTGAAGTGTGTCACATAAAGAGCATGGGGTCAAAGGTCGCACATAGAACAGATCTCCATTTAACTCTCCAGCTGGAAATGGTAATTAGCAGGTGCAATGATGATCCCTGTCTGACTGTAAGGGATCATCCTATTGTAGGTGACGTTGGGCGTCTGTGTGTGAATGGACGTACCGGGCCTCACTGCACTCACACACTTATTAATGGCTCTAATGCAAACGTAAAAATGCAAGTGGAAAAATGTAGTTTCTAGATCCATATCATTGAACCACTTGAAGGGGTAGGAATGAATACGACTTTTCCTCTACCCACTTCATCCCATTTTGTTAATCATGTTAATACTGCAATTGAACTATTTTATTTAGTGTTTGAAAATAAAAGTAAAATCAATCAATCACCTTAGAGATCTTGGAAACATGATAAAATGATAGTTCTGAAAGAGCTTATCATGCAAAGATTGGTGTATAAATACTGAGGTTAAACTTTAGAAAAAGATGCTTAAGAATAACTGAGAAAGGATTTTTCTCTCCATAAAGATCCAAATATTGAGGTTCAGCTTTAAGACATCTTTTAATCTCTAATTTTAAATTTAGTTTGAATGGAGCAAAAAACTTTAGAACTTTAGAAATAAACTGTACAGCTTCTTTCTTTTGCACTCACAATTGTTAAAAAATGCAATATGTTATATACGCAACATTGTTAATATTGTCATTGAGGTTTTTAGGTTGACAATTTTAAACCTGTCTGGGGACTAAAGATGAAAAATAGTCCTCTGGGCTAATTCTGGCGGATTGCAATAATACTTTTAATCTGCCCTGTCCCTGTTAAATAAACAAACAAAGAAATAAATAAATAAATAGAAAGTAACTGTTCAGGCAGGTTCTCTTGAAGGGATTATAAAGGTGATAATACTAAAGTTACTGTTAAATGTTGTTCACACATCCTTATTCCACCCTTATTCCAACCAGTGAACAAACGTGTGATAATAAAATTTGTTGTTTTTAGATAATAAGTGAATAATCCAAATGAAAAACAGCACTGCAAAGAAAAAAAAAGAGAAAAAGAGAAAAAAAAAGACACTTTCTACAAACCTGCTGCAATATGGATTTTTTTTAAGTTGCTGCTAATATTTAAAAAAAAAAGTTTTCTTCTTTTTTTTTGGCCATACATATTGTGTAATTCAATTAACAATACTACAAACTGCAGTAAATTCTTGCTTTATTTGCACTTTGTAAGTTAACATGATAAAATTGCCTTTTTTAAATAATACATACAAGATTTAGATGTATTTTTTAAAATATGATTATGATTTATTTGACTAATTTCATCCCAAATTGGATGTGATCATAGGCTCATTTTTGTGACATCTAAAATTGTATCAGAAAAATTATGATTTACATTAAATAAATCAACACCTTTACATAGGTGGAAAATATTTTCCATCATTGAGTTTAGCATATTTGAAAACATAAGATGCCAAACTAAACAGTGAAAAGAGGAAAACACAAAAGCATGTGCAGAACCCTCACTGTATAAAATGTCCCTCCAGCAGGGAAATGTGGTTTAAATTTAATAAAGAAAGTGGACCGTCACAAGTTAACAGCAAATTAACTCTTAAATATGACCAGTGAATGCAAAACATGACTGTGCCTAAATGTTTATGGGGAGGTTATGTAAAATTAAAAGATTAAATAAAAGATTTAGGATAAAAGTTCTGTAGAATTTTAAGTAAAAAGTCTGTTTTATAAACATACAGACATTTAATTAGAAATTCACTGAAATTTAAAAACATTTTTTCTGTGTATTTTTAAAATTTAAAACACTTTGGAGTCATCCAAGAAAACTGCATTCGGCCTACTTTAGTGGTGTTAAAATGATAGATATTAAAATAAAATGGGCTGATAAAATATAAATAAAGCACAAAAAAAACTTTAAGTATCTCAAAGAAAAAATAATCTACACAGAAATGCTAACTATATATTTAGAATTTCTGTGTAAAAAAAAAAAAAAGAATATATATATATATATATATATGTATGAAATTCAGCCTGGCAAGCCTCACCCACATAATGACCCCGACACTTGTCTGTTGTTATAAAAAAATGAATAAAAAGTTGAGTTCTCTCCTCACAAAAAGAGTGTTTTGTTTAAGATTCTGTCCAGGGAAAGAAAGCCATGGGGACGCAATTAAAGAACTACAAAGAAAAAAATAGTTATGAAAATCTCCCACTTTCTTTTGATGTGCTGCAGTCTACACACATGGCAGGCGCACCAACACAGACACAGACACAAACATCTGAACAAAGAACAGAAAAACAGTACACTCCTAACAACCACAAATGTACTGACACACAAATATCATACGGGTTGCAATTTATAGAACCATTCATTGAATTAAAAATAAATGCCAGACATATTTTTTTCTTTCAATTAACCTTTTTTCTTTTAGTAAAATTGCACAATAGCAGAGACTATTGTTTTAACTGGTGGGGAGGAGTCATTTAATACTCTTATGAGGTATAATTATTATAAATTACAAAAAAATTAGGGAGCTAAAAATACAATTGTTAAGCTCTTTGGGTGCATTAAAGATAGTGCATTGTTGAAATGAAGAGGAATTAAAAAAAACTACGGAGAAGTTCTTGTGTGTGTGTTATAATATGAGAATCTCCCCGATGTGGGGTTAACTTTGTCAAGCTGACCTCTTATAGCTTCTGAGCAGCTGAGTTTTGCATACATAATTAACTATAGCTAAATGTCATCTCTTGCTTCAATAACTATCGCGGTGGGTGTTGCTGCTTTCCTTTTTTTTTTTTTTTTTCTTATCCAGCCTGAACCGATGGCAGAACTGCAACTGGTAGCAAAAATCAAGTGCAGCTTTTAAACTCCGGAGTAAAATGAAAGGCTTCTCACTACGCAGCTCCGTTTCAAACATCCCTGCACAAGAGTAGATTATGACATTGGTACGCAGTACACAAATATTAAAGCAGTGGTTTTCCCGATGAGCCGGTCTTTACACAGACTGAATGCTCTCTGGTAATGTAAGTGAGGTGGAGCAATATCACTTCCGGGACCGAGCACGCTCAGTTTTAGTCAGCTGCTTTTGTGGAAGTGGCTCTGCTTCACCGTAAAGGCCCCACTAAAATGCATTGGCCTCATCTGAACTGAAAGAGGAACTGGTGGACAAACTAAAAATCTCAGAGTAGGAAAAGTTTCCAGCTGAACTAAATGTGAAGAAAATTCCTGGCCGCCGGGGCGTAGGTGTGTGTGTGTGTGTGTGAGAGAGAGAGTGAGTTTTGCCTGCTGTTCCCTACTGTAGATGTTGTTCTCTGGGAACTGAGCTCCAAATTAAAGCTGCAATGTTTGATTAAGTGTGCCAGGTGATCTCAGGAGAGGCACACAGACACAACCTCAACCCCCTCATTCATTTGTAAACCTCCAAATGCAGGCTTGAAATACAGGAAGTAGGAGTGTATGCTGTAAATTCCCCCCTTGATTGGGAATACAAATGATCAAATGTGCGAAGGCTAAGAATGTATAGGTACACGGTGTCAGCAAAGTAGTGAGACGCGGAGAGGAGGAGAATAGAAGGAATTAGGCTGTGATGTGAGGGAGACAGTATCTGAAAATAAAGATGTAAGCTGCACTGGAGCACCTTACCTTGAATATGCGGCAAAGAAGGAATAATACATGAAAAAAATCCCGTCATTGGTTTGGATCAATTGTCAGGATCAAATAAGAAGAAGAAAAAAAAAAAAACTGATTCAGGACCGCATTGTTTGTTTTCTGAATTAACAGACTCCTAATTTGCTATTCTTGGGTTACCTTTAATGACTAGCAGGGTAAACAACTTCTCCAAGCAAAAGTCAATTATAACTTTATCTGCACAACGTGCAGGAGAAGAAATACAGTTTGCACAAAAAAGGAACAAATACTGTGATCTACTGGGGAAAAACTATAGTTTTGTTTAGTTTTTTTTTTTTTTACACATTTCTTCTGTGTGCTTGTCAACACATCGGTTGCACTGAGAAAAGCACATTCTCCGTTAGATTAACATCAATGAACAAAACTAACGAAACTTTTACCCTTTCAGGTAGGAGAAATGTATTGCCAAAGTTAAAAATACCTTGTGTTTTCCGAGAACATGAAAAAGATTAAAAATAGATTAAAATCAAACAAAACAAAAATAAGGGATGTCCTTGATCCACACAAAAAGAGGGAAAAGAAAGGATTTTCTTTAAACATGAAATACAATTAGTATTCTGTAAGTTATAAACAGTAATTAGGAGAGAATTGTAAAAACAGCTATTTAAAGAGTTCGGTATAATTAATTTATTTTCAATGTCAAAACCTGCCTGAAGTATTTAAAACAGAAATCCAGAGCAAATCACACTTAACATGGGACCTTTGATCCTGTGACATTTCCCATTAAAAATGTCAAATCCTGCCCTGAGAAGATTTCTGTATCCTGTTTGATCAGTTAACAATTACCCCCTTATTTAGATCTGTCTCAGTTTTGCTGAACGGAACCGCTACTGGCTTGGTAGGATTTGTAATAGTCAATAAATGTGAAATATTATGTGTGAAATAGAGGGAAAAGGCCGTTAAGGGGCGGGCACTTGTGGAGCTGAAGCAGGGGTCCCGTCTAAAAGAGGCCGACTAATTCAGGACAACTGTGAACTCTGAACCTGCTAAAAGCACGACCATTGGTCAAGCCAAGCCACGTAATGAAGTCCACATGCACTCACAGTCAGCACCGCCATAATTAGAAGGATCTCTAAAAGGTTTGTTTAAATCAACATCGGAGGGCTTTGTTTTTCCCCTCACAGCCAGCGGCCTTCCCCTTTCAATCCATCTAATGTTTATATATCCATTCAAACGGATTGTAAAATGTTAAAGGAAGAAAAATCATTTTGTTTCGGGTCTTGAGTGTGAACACCAGAGTGTAGCCGGCGAGAATCAGACGGCTGGTTTTAGCAGCTCAGAAACGACATGCAGCAGCTCAGCCCCAACAGAGAGTCGCTCAGCATTTAATCATGATTTTAGGCTCCAGCTCGACATGATGCACAAAGCCTCAAACATCTTATTGTGTGTAAACAGCAACATCAAATGCCATGTGGCGTGTCCTCTTCACTAACAAGCAAACTAACAAGAGACCTGGAATTCCTCTCAATTAGTACCTGCTCGCTTTGTTATTAATCTACCAGCTCCAGTGAAAAGATAAAAGACGACAGGAGGAGAAAAAATCTGAATAGGAATAAAAATCAACAATAATAACAATTTGTTCTGATAAATATATTAATGCAAGGGAAGTTTCAGGTGGTATAATTTGACATGATATGTGGGCTATGTTCTGTCATTAGTCAGGAAAAATTGGTGAGTGGGGGATCAAAGAGAAAAGGCACTGAGCCTGCCACTTAATTTATCACACAGCAAAGACAAAGACTTTTTCTCTCTGTCGCCTTTCAAAAGCTCAGACTCTTTTTATGACAAACTCAGTTTGCAATTTAATTTAGGCTTTCAGTCCCTGGGTGCAGAAAACTCGCAGGTAGGAGGTGAGAAGAAGGTATTGTATCCAGACAGACACGCAGGCGAAGCAGCAAGGAGTGCAAACAGCGGGCGCAGGAAACGTCCGGGCTGGCGGGAAGTGCAGTGAGAGAAAGACAAGGAGGCAGACAGGTGCCACGAAACCCGAGCAGTCAGGGAAGCAATAAGGCAGGCGGGCAGAACTGAAAGTCGGCAAAAAAAGTATATAGCAAAGTGTGGAAAAGACCGAGGCATTCAGACGTGCTTGCAGTCGGTGCAGAAAGAACATCAGGAGAACCAGAGAAGTGTGGGAGTGTGAGCAGGCCTGGGGTCTGCTGGGCAGTGGATTGAATTATGTACTGCTGGCGAGGCAGGCGTCCAGTAGTTGGTGGAACCTGAGTACACAGTGTGAGCAGCGTGGGTAATGGAGCATCCACAGCCTCAGCTGGGATCTCAGTGCCTCACTGAGGAGCTTTAATGCACACACTGTGAAGACTAAATAAACAAACAGATTCCTGCTTTGACAAAGACAAGAGACAAACACGTCTGGTTGTTGTTTTTTTTTCTTTTTTCTTCCTTTTTGGCTGTGGAAGTGTGTGAATGTGTGTACACGTGTGAGTGACCCTGACGCCGTGGCGATGCTTCCTGCAGCACTGACCAACGCCGGTGCTCCATTAATTAAAGAGATGATGCGCTGGCAGGTGGCTACACTGCCCACACTGGTAATTGGCCCCTTTCTTCCCACTCTCTCCCCCCACAAAATCCCCCATCTCTGTCTTTTCTTTTCTTTTCCCTGCCTTGTTCCCTCCTCCCATCTCCCGTTCTCAGAAACGTGCCAGTGGGCAGGCAGAAACGCAAGACTTTGTGAAATAATGATTAGAATGGATGGAGATGAAGGGAAGGGAGTTTCACATTTTCCCACAAGCCTCTGATGGTTGGGGAATGCTGTTTGCCTTCAAGCGTCATACGACGCAACGGGAGTTTACTTTAGACAGCCACAATCTGAGGAGCCAGAACTGCAGTCATTAATGATGTGGGGAGGGGACACAGCCATACTTTGACAAGTTTCTGGATGTGCGTGTGTTTCTGCGTGCATGCATGTGGGCAGAAATCAGACTGGAAAACCAAAGAGTGTGTCTGGTGCAACAGAAGCTCCATTTGAAAAAAATAAAGGGGGGAAAATATTGCTTGATTTAATTTAATTTCTCGTTTCATTTGTACGGAGACAATAAAAGCGGATTGAGTAGGAAAACTACTTTCACGTAAGTTTTTTCTGTGCATGTGTGTCTCACCACATCACTCGGCAGGTTGTGCAGGTCATCAAATGGAGTCTCAAGGGTGTTTGTGTCCACATTCAGAATGATCACATCCTCCAGTGATCTACTGCGTACTCTCTGCAACAAGAAATGTAATGTAATGTACAATATTCAAAATATGAGTAGACGTTTTTTTTCCCAATAACAAACATCTTACATTTTTTAGGATTTATTTATTTATTTTTTGGGGGGAAAATTTGTCACAAATTACTTGATTGCTTCTTTTATTCTCTGCATTTTCTTTTCAAGGCAGACCATATTTAGCTGTCAAAACACATTTTGTCTACACAACAAAGACTAACAATAAAAAAAGAAAGATAAAAACTCAGGAGATATTTTCAAATCTTCGAGTTCTTTAAGTATAAAGACGAGAAACTTCATGTAGAAAAGTTAAATTTACCAAAAAATAAATAAAAAAATCTAAGCATCTTCACTTCAACATATACAAAAACAAGAAAACAAAATGAAAAATGGCACATTTGGACACTTTCCTGTTGCCAAAATCCCATGCATCAACAACACACTGATGCTTTTCTGTGTTGTGAGCATCCTGATGGCAACAAATTCAACAATTATTTCAGAATGGTGCGGGAGGATGCAGGCAGGTGTGTGCGTGTGTGTGTGTGGGGGGGTGCGCCCTGTGTGAATTTCTAGTTTGTCACTTTTGTGACAGCCTGTGCAGCGGAGGCTCACATGCTGATCTGGACTAATTATGTAGTGGCGGAAAGAAGGTCTGTCACGGATGCAGAGTGTGATAAATACTGCCACTGCCACAACTGTCAGCCGAATATCACACACACATGCGTGCAAACGAACACGTATGCATTGCATTAAAAGTGTGTGCTTAGCTACACAGGCACACACACACAAACATACTAAAAGTTACACACATGTGCAAATGCTTGCATTATTGCGTCACACGTTAACAATAGCAGTACTGATGCCTCCTATCCAGCACCGGGTTCAAAAATGAAGAAGAAAAAAAAGCTCTTTGTTTGCCGTTTTCTTTTTTTGGCTTTCTTTCTAGCTTGTCTTTTGTCTTTTGTATGTCTAGAAGAGAATGCACACAACTCAAGTAAATAAAGGGGCAAATAGAAAAAGCAGATCAATTGTATTTATACTTCTTTTAAATCCACAAAGAAAGAGAAATGTAAAAGGAACAACTTTAGCTCCTTTAAGAAAATATTTAAAGTAAATAAATGTTTGGGGGGGGGAAAGTACTTTAATCTATAGTAATCAGATTTAAGTTAAAGGAAACCACATTAATTTTTCAAACTGTTTCCATTTATTTACAAAAAGTATAACAAAACATGTATTTATATATATGTGATCATATATTTATAATACACAAAACATACCTCTAACAGACTGAGATGAACTCCCACAAAGTACGGCATGGGGGCACTGTGGACAGAGCGTATAACAAGTCCGTAAATACTGGCAGAATAATAATAATAGCGTAGTCATAACAACATATCAATGCATGTATTCTGTGCATTTTATCCCTTTTTGTTGTGTTGCTTTGTTTTTCTCTTTTATATAACAGGCATTTATATATGTTAAGAGAAAGTTAAAAACAAAGTCTGAAACATGAAGCTCATCAAAACACTGGACAGGTGGGAATTTCACAGAAACCATAGTGAAAGAACAAATTGACATTGTACAATTTTATACTCATCAAACACCCTTTTTTGTCCAGAAAAAGTTTGTTTTTATTCACAAAAAAATCGTAAGCTTTTGTGTTTCAGCAGGAACATTCTGGGCAGAACATGTGATTTTAAACAACACAAGACGGTTGTTAACTGAGCTCCAGTCTGAAGAGA
Source organism: Oryzias latipes (assembly GCF_053564925.1). Classification (NCBI taxonomy): domain Eukaryota; kingdom Metazoa; phylum Chordata; class Actinopteri; order Beloniformes; family Adrianichthyidae; genus Oryzias; species Oryzias latipes. The sequence continues at coordinate 16,827,766 of NC_136240.1, forward strand.
ACAGCTTGTTGCTTGTGGTTGAAGCCAAGTGGGTAATTTTGAATACCAAAGGTGGATCTGTGGTTGCTCCAAGGTACAAATGTGGACGTCTATAAGTGGGAACAGGGCATGCTACACAAACCATCTCAAAAAAAAAAAAAAAAAAAAGGTATTTTTCTTACAGTGCACTTCAAGAAAATATCTATTCAATGGAATATTTGTAACAGCTATGATATAGGTGTTTGTTGTAGATTTGAAGAGTTCTTTCCCTACATCAAAAGAAATTCTTTCAGGAGAAACAAGGGGAAAATGTTAAAACTCAATCACCTCCTGACTCTAGAGGTCAAAAGTGGGAAAGATGTATTCAGAGATTGACTTTATCAAAGATTCATTTTTTCTTCCTTCCTTAATTGGCAGCTTTAGAAATCTTGGATTCTAATATTTCCTCAACCAGGCTCCTTTATAACATCATCAAAAACAGTGCTGACAGGGACCGTGTCTATAATGTTGACAAAGGCTGGAATAATCAGGTAGTTTGGGGTTCAGCGTATTTATTCCCAGACAGACTGAATCAGAACCCACAGGCTGGTAATCAACTTAAAGTAACAGAAAAACAAACAGCAGGCCCGGGGCTCTGTACTGTAGCTGCTGCGATCTTTTTATAAATTTCATTTTAGTTTAGTAGAGCAGCGACTTTCAAAAACTGTACACGCATTGGCAAACACACGTGGAGCTTCTAATAGGATTTAGCTTTGCAACTGGTGTATGGAGAACACGGCTCTTATTGAATAAGATAATGATGAGTCTTGGTTGGAAATCACATTTCAGTGCCAGTGATGAATAGTATCTTTAAGCTGATATGTCCCTCGTGGTAAGCGCCATACTGTATGAACTGTTTGAGAAAAAAAAAAAAAAAAGTTCCTTTTATATGCACCGGCTTCCCCACATGTACATTAAACATGTACTGATCTGACCTGAATGTAAGCAGATTGTAGATGAGCTCTTACTTCTGCCCTCCGTTCAGTCTCAATCAAGTCCGTTCAGATTTGTTGGATTTGCGCTGGATGGGTTGTAATGAACCCCTGAGAGAGCTACCATGATGAGAGAGCGCTGCTAATACTGGAATGAAATATAGAGCAAGGTAATCCAGGCCTTTCATTATGTCGAGAAAGCGCACCACAGGAGTATGCGCAAGAACATGCAGAACGAGTGGGAGAATGTGTGAACAAGTGTGGCTGCAGCTTTACGCCGAGCCTTTTAGTGGCAGAGTTTGATGCGTAACTGTTGCATAGCGTCCTGGTATTTGTTTAAATGTCTGATATATATGTTTGTGCAGAAATGTAATGACAGAGTCGCAGAAATAAAACATTTTTGTGTACGTGTCTGTTTGAGGTGCTCGGCCTTACCAGCAGTAGTCCAGAAGATGCGGAGGCAGCACAGGGATGAAGATGTGCTGCCAGTACATAGGAAAGAGTAATGCAGCCGCACCATGGACACACGCCGTTAACTACAGGGAGATCAAGAGAGCACAAAGTCAGCTAAACTTACCAGGACTGTGCAAACAAGGAAAAAGTGCAAGGAAAAAAACTCCATGTATGCTCAAACTAGGTTTTGCCTTTTCACAACTGGAAAGAAAATAATTACAACTGTAAAAAAAATGTTTTAATATAAAAAGTGTATCTAATATACATAAGTAAAGAAATGGATTTTATTTCAAAAAGTTAAATGCTTTTATTAAAACTATTAAATACAGTTTATTGAAAAGAACACAAAAATTATAGGGAAAAAGTGGAAATTCATCTTTAAGCATCAAAAACTTACATCATTAAAGAAAGACATCCAAAGAATTACTTCAAGACTGCTTTATACACAATTACTTGAACTTAAAAAATGAACTTTTCTGCCTTGACCTGCAACAAGACAACAGAGGGCCAAAAAAGGCCCGACAGTAACCATAGAAATTTGAATTACCCCAACTCCTACCACACTAAAATTAATGGAGAAAAAAAGGAATAATTAACCTCTTTTTCAACAAATAATGAGAAGCAATCATGTGTGGATGACACGGTTTTTCAAAGATGCTTTTGACATTGTTAAACTAATATTACACAGTGAATTAAAGCTATTGTCTCCCATTGTCTTAAAACCAGCATCCCCCTATTGACATCAAATCACATAAAAAGCCTGCTGTAGTAATGACCTGCAGCACACACACACAGACACACAGACAGAGCAGGAGACAGAGGCGTTAGCTCATCCCCCAGATTAAAATAACATGATTAAATATGGAAAGAGAACAGAGGTCTGAGGGGCTCCTGCGGGACTTCATTAGGGCAAATTGCCAAAGAATGAAACATGAGTTAGCCAAGAGAGACTGCGGGCTAGGCCAATACCGCCGGGACCCCGGAGCAGCAGCCACTGTTATACCGCTGCAGCTTCACAGTCGATGTGTGAAGCGGACACACACTATCACACACCAACAACTACTGGGAGACCTCCCGCTCGCTGACACATACTGTGTCACAACTGACCGGCCAAAAGCGGGAGAGCATGGTCACTGAAAACAATCGCTGCCAGGGGAGGAGGAAGAGGACCACACCCCTCTTCATCCATCCTCAATTCAAGCCTGGATGTCTGTAAAACTCACTTCACGTGTGTTCTGGCGTGCATGCCGCTACCTCCCTGCCTGCTTTTTTAACTGCATTCATTTTTCAAATCAGCAGGAAAAAAAACAATGTGGTTTTTTTTTCTTATTGTCTCTCATACAAACACTCCCACAATACTTAAGACTTAATCAACATTTAATTGGTGTCTTGCTCTGTGTATCTGCATATGCATATTTCCGTTTCCTGCTGTCTTGAAATAAAACAACAGTGCCACGCTCCTGTCAGGATTAATTTCTCTGGCAAACAATTGTTTTTCGCTAATTCGGAAAATAAATCAATGCAATGAATATTAATGAAAGAAATAAAAGTGAGGCACTTGGTGGAAAAGTGACTATCAGAACTATCATATCATCCTTCCTCCTGTGAAGCAATGATGGTGTGGGGCCATTAAATCCTGATGAAGAGAGATCACTAATATGTAGATGCATGTGCACATGTGTGTGCGCATACACACACAATGAAGAGCCAACAGGCTGGTGTGTTCCTCCTGTGAGAGTGTGAGACAAGCCCCAGCCATTTGCTGGTACCAGGAGGTAATGGCACAGAACACTTCGCTAACCAACTCCAATTATCTCCACTAGGGCTCAAGGTGAGCCCCCCAACTGGCATGATTTACTCCCAGGTTGAAAGTGAAAACAGGATACTCTGCTCTCTTTTTCTCAGGCTGTGTGACTGAGCTCGGGGGAGTTGCCAAAGAAGGGAGTCCGAAACTAAGATTATGATTTATAATGTAAATCTAGATTTCACTTTTCTTTCATTTGTTATCTCCACAGAGATGAAACAGCAGTGGGCCGCAGATAAGGTAATGTGAAGGGAACTACACAGGAATGCCTCGCATATTTGCTTCTACAATTTAGATTAATACAAATCCTCTGTGCGGGTTTAAGAACAAACGAGGCAAAAAGTAGACGGAACACAAACGAAATTAAATGAAAAGAAAAAAAAAATCATACCACTATTTTTTTCTTCATGGGGGGGGGGGGGGGGGTCACATGTGAGTGGGTCATGAGAGGCTAAGGCTGATAAAATATTTGCCAGGCTGATAAATAATAGATGAGTGGAGCCAAATGGCTTACACGCTCCACAAAAGACCTAGGTGCTTAATATTCCATTCAATGGAGAATCACAGATACAGTCCCCAAGAACAAATACAGGATTAGGTGCTGGGTCCAGTCCTCAGGGACCGAGGCTCTGCCCGGTAATGAGGGGCTGCCTGACTCTTACACCATGTGTGTGTGTCGCCCCCCCCCCCCCGCCCTTCCTCCTCTGAGAGCAGCTAACCGATTATACAGCGACAGCCTGCTTCAAAAAGCAGTCAAGGTCTTTGGTTCTGCCCTGAGAGCTTTTTAGTGTGCTGCGGCTCAGATACAAAGTGCCCACACTAACACGGTTTCTTCCAGACACATTCAGCGAGACCAAAGGAAGGACAGGGAGGAACGAGACAGACAAAAAGACAAAAGTTGGAGAGGAAAGACGAATGAGGAGAAACAACTGGAACTAAACAATTTAGAGAGGTAGAACTAAAATTAAGCTGAGCTCAAACAACCCTTTTAACAAGACGAGCCTTGCTGTTTGTTGTGTACATAATTTACACTAATGTTGCAGACCATGCACTTCTAAGAAAAGAAATTTGAATATCAGTTGGCTTACATAGTTGTTTAAACATCAAATGAATGTAACATAAATAAGTCAAAAGTTTTTCCTTAGCCTTTTTACTCTTGGACAGTTATTATCCAGTAGTCTGAATAACTTTTAAAGGCAAATTCTGAATTTTTCTCTATATTTGTGTAAGCGACACTTTTCTTTTTTTCCAACTCTTATTTTCTTCTTTTTGTTTATTGAAAACAGCATCTGTACATGTATCACACTAATATGCAGAACTAACAAAGGGGTTCATCAAACCTACAGCATCTCAGGCAGCCTAAGGGTTATCAAACTTCTTCTTTCATATTCAATTTCACAACCACCAGAATAGCAACAAAAACTTCTACAGCAGGACTTTTGCAGAGGATTAAAACAGCCAAAGCATCTCGCACAAGCCGGAGGTCTGAGTCTGGCAGAACGACTTAGTAATTACATGCAAACAGATATTCTCCTTTAATGCTCGACATTTAAAATATGTATCGTTTGTTTTAAAATAAGGGCAATTTTATTAGAACTGAAAAGACATTGTGTTTGGTGTACTTTTCAAAAGTAAATCTGGCTTGGGACAGCAAATCAAATCAAACTTTATTTATAAAATAGCGCTTCTCATGCATTTTGTGCAGCTCGAAGCGCTTTAACATTAAAAACACACAATATTACAGTAAAAACCCAACCCACCCTTCACCGTTCCCACTCCCCTCCGTTAAAACATATGACCCACCCACGGCCCCCCCATGTACAAATAATAATGGCTATGTAACTTTAAATAAATTAATAAATAAATAAGCAAACAAACAAGTAGCACACAGAAAACTGCCAACAAAACTCAGTTTATATAAAAACAAACTACATAACAATTTTTTTTTTCCATGAAAAACTTTGTAAACTGGCTCTAATTTTATTCATATTTTCTCAAAAACTAATTTGTAAAAAGCATATTTAGTTTTTTTTTTAAACATTTCTAAATCTTCTAAGATAATTCCATGTTTTTTAAAAATTTAGTTCCGTCTATTCCTGCAGGAAGGGTTAACCCTAACCCCACAGGAGAACAATGACCTTTTAAAAAAAAAAAGAAAAAAAAAAGAAATTCACACCTAATACAACAGAAAACCTCTAAATTTTCAACTTTAACTTTATAGTGTTGCCAGGAGACACGGTGTATAATTTAACACGTTTCATGTTATAATACCAATTACATTTCATAATCCACACGGACTGATAGAAGGGTTGAGGTAAAAATCTGAAGGGACACTGACAGGGTGATTTCATTGATTTTAGACAACAAACACTGACTGAATCCTGTTAACAGGACTTCCAGTTTTTACATGTTAAACCCAATGATGTTTCATGAGTGGTCGAACAGCTCAGTTTGTTAAGCGCAGGACTCGAACCTGGAAAACCAGGGGTTGAATCTCAGGGGGCAGAGATGAGCTTCATCCAGAGTGGGTCCTTGGTCAAGAGCCTTTGCACTACTGCCTAACAATTTAGCCACTAGGGGGGGACCAAGTCTGTGTCTCCCTGTGCTGGTCCACAGCCCGGATAAAATACAGGGTTGTGCCAGAAAGGGCATCTAAAGTAAAAATCTGCCAAACCATCGGTGCAAATTGGTGAAAAACTGATTTTGCTGTGGCGACCCTTGAAGGAATGTGCCGAAAGGTGAACAACAATCCATTCCCGATGAACTTTCGACCATGTTAGCCATGGTCATACTGAGCCACAATGGCACCACAAGTAAATGATTGGGACTTAAGGCAGCAGCCTCAGGAGTCTTTGCATCAACCAGCATGAAACTGGTTCCCATCCATGGCGGCTCATTCCAATCTGTTTACGATGAACAGCTCATATTGGAAAAAAGAGCTTTTCCATTCAGACAAAAAAGAAATAAATAAATAAAACTTTGCATCGACAACGAAAAATGTTAAATCCTAAAATCTCCATTGTCAGTGTTTTATAAGGAATTAAAATGGAAGTTGTGTCTAGCCAGTCTTTCATGGCTTATTATAACATTCAAAACAATCGTTTTTTTGCAAATATCTACAATCTACAATATGTACATCTACAATGATATGTGACCCTAACAAGTGTTCTTATTGAACACTTTTTGGCTTACAAGTTGACTTTTGTTCTCGACACATATTCTCCAAATTCTTCTTTCAGATGGATTCCCCCCCCCCCCAAAAGTTTTCATTTCTTTGTTTTCCTGCTCTCCTCCTGCTGTCCACTGCTACATCATCCTCATTTATCCTGTTACTTTAATGCTGTGTTGTCGTCGGTCTCCTCTCTTCCACATGCTGTCTAAGTCACCAATTACCCACGCTCTGCTGCTTTCTCTGTTGACAAACGTTGGTGTCAGGCCTGATTACATGCAGTTGTGCCACAAACAGGTAGGTGGCACCAGCAGAGGCCACGCAGGACAGTTCAGGTAACAACTAACACCTGGCCTCCTACGCAGCAAAACAACAATTCAGTCTCCGGCAGAAAGCATAAGGTACAAACACCTGTAGTTGCAGGCGGTACATGCAGCCTGATTCCCTGTAAAGAAAAAAACTCACAAACACCCTCTGTGTGAACACTCGCACATACACGGCTTCGGCAACACAACTGGCACCTCAAGAAACATGGCACGAGGAAGAGTTAAGTCTGCTGAGGACAAGCAGGAGGATGTGTTGAGGGAGGAGGGGGAGAAGGATGATGTCCTGATGTACTGCAGATGCCCAACAACAGAGAGATGCATTAAGAATCCCAGGAAGAGGGAGGCAAACTCAGAAAGAAAAAGTGGTGTAACTAGCGAGTGAGAGATTGATGGTTGGAAAATAACATGTCATAGAGAAAGAATAACTAAGATGGAGAGAAATGAGACAGGCAGAGAGAAGCAGAGGAAAGAGAGGAGAGGAACAACAGACGAAAAAGCTGGAAACAGAGAGACAGCTGGCACTCTAGGGCACGGTGGATGGATAGCTCCTTGTTAGCATAGGCCCTGACAGCCTGATGAGAGGGCTGCTGTCAGCCAGCGCTGGGGCCAGACTGTGAGAGCTTGGGCTATAGGCTGGGCTGAGGCTGGTCTTAAAAGCTGGGGGGCCTCGGCAGATAAAAGACACAGGGGGTGGCGAGGGTCCTCCCAACTGACTAGTTAGAAGAAGGGCCGATACAACCCCATTATACGGGCCTATGACAAGGCTGCACGCTTGAGTGGCTCCCGCCCCCGCACCACCGCAAAGCAGCTTTTTAAGAAACAGTGGTATCGTTCACTTCGGTCACAAAACAGCCATAAGTCAACCGACGCATTGTTGTGAGGTCATGATTTATTTCTTTGCTTTCGACCGCTTGTGAGAGGCAGCCACCGTGCTGGCTTCACTGGAGCCTCCATCGCAGGTGCCGCTCAGTGCAGACAGACTACATAAATTTGCACACGCAGGGAAGGCAAAAAATAGCTGTGTGATACTAACAAGACCGAGAATTACAGAAATACTACCTGTCCATCCAGAAACTGCTCACACCCACTTTTGCAAACACTCATGCAAACTTTGACATCAATTACACAACTTTAATTCTTTAAGGTGTTTGATCACATGACAGTGGTGTGGCTAATGAGTCCGTATTTATACGCAAGAATTATGGCAGCCATTTTCACTCGAACTTAAGAGGTCAATCTGCCTCAACAGCAAAAATAACACATCAGAGGAGCTGTAATAACACTGGGTCTGCAAGTAATCCCTGTGGGGATGTGAAAATACCTTTGTACTCCAGTGCCTGGCATATATCGCACAGGAACCAAAACAAAACAGGTCTCCATGAGGAAGATAGATGGATAGATGACTGACTGAAGAATTGCACAGGATAAAAGGCTCACAAAGGTAAAGGTCTGGAAGAGAGGCTCCTAAAATATCCTGTCGGCATATATTTGTTGTAAAAACAAGGCACGATTTGTCTTGGCGCGCCAGAAAACTGTAAATCACAGTCAAAAATCACCTCCATCCACCTCTACCAGCTAAAAAGAAAAACACCCTGACCTCAGAGTCTGATCATTTACATCATGTACTGTTTATGTCACAGGATGCTGTGAAAACCCTCAGAGCTGCCCGTCTGAGGAGCTGAGGGGAGACAGGTGCAATTCTCAGAGGGATGAGTAATCTTTTCAGCTCCTCCTGATTATAGCTCCTGTGGGAGACCTTGGGAACTGCTCCCTCCTGCAGCCAACACCACAACAACCCCCTGGCTGTTAAGTGTTCAGCAAACTTGTTGATAGGACGGCAGGAGCAGCTACACCGCAGATACAGAAAGAACTTGGATGACATCACTTCCCTCTCCCATCTCATCTGTCATAAACATTCAGCTCTGCCTCATCCGCCGCAAAGATAACGGAAAAGGAGATGGAATGAGGAGCAGAGGGAGGTAAAGGGGGAGAAAGACACACAAAGATTTCCTCCTTCATATGAGCAGACAGGAAAAAGCGGATTTGAATCAGTTGGGACAGCTTGGGCATGTTATAAGTGATAATTGAGAGCATTTTGGACATCAATACATTGCAGTTACATAAACACAGAGCTATGTGATACATCTATAAATTGAATTTCACAGATTGTTAAAACCCATCACACTGAAGGAACTATCAACTACAAATTATCTATTTGTAAGAAATGCATACTTTTTATGCTGAGCATGGACCCACTCCAACTAACATTGTGTTTTTAGTGTTTTTAACATGTTCTTGGGGCTTTTTTTCTCACTATGGAGGGCATTTATAAAGAAAGTTCCAATTAAAAATGCATTTCTGAGTATTTCTTTGTTTAAATCGTTGTAAATTAGGACCAGATGAATAAAGGCCATTGGCAAAAGCTTGTAGCAGTGGCGGAGATGTGACAATCGGTGAGCCACAAGCTCCCTGCGCCGCTCCATTCAGATGCATCCATTTGCAGACAAATAGATCCATGGACATCTTTGTTAGCGGGGGAAAGTGTAAACACATGGATGGCTGGGAAATGGGGGCCTGCTTACTCCACACTTTCAATTCCACTCACAACTTGAAGACGAATTTCTGATCAACTACTGCCGTTCTGCAGAAACTATGTTCTAAAATATGACTCAGCTTTTTAAAATTTTGGCTAAAGACTGCATAATCATAACTAAAACACCACTTGAAACCCTTTAAAATAGATCAAAAGAAGTGAGACTACAGGAAAAGCTTTATGTAGAAAATCTTTTCTACATCACTCTGATAAAAATGAGAATTACCAGAACATGAGAAAAGACTAGGTTAAAAAATGTTATCACAAAAATCTATTATGTATTCTAAAATTAAAAGGGTTATAAAAATTAGACCAAAATAATAATTGGTATTTTCTTGTAGCACTAAAGCCAAAGTCCCTGAACTTTCTCCAGGACACAGACTAGCATGATTTATTTGTTGACAGTGAATCAGCATCTGCCTCACACTCCACACCTTTTTTGAGGTTTTACAGAGAAAAATACTTTGACACAGAAGTTACAGCAGTTTTAAAAAGGTGGTAAAAAGGTCATTTCGCAATATCAAGTCGGGGGGGATTAAGAGTTGTTACACTTTTTTATATCGTTAAGATTAATATCAACAAACAGAAAACAATTTTAAAAAGATGTAAGGATAAAATAAAAAGTCGGGAATACTAATTGCCTTTGACGAGCGTGATTTGGAGTCAGAATTAAAACAAAGATTTTTAGCTGTGTGCTGGCAGATCTACTGCAGAAAGCGTCTGCAGCTGGGAGGAGGACTTGAAGGAAATGGACTCACAGTGCTGAGCTTGCTTGAGGTAATGATGATGCGCCGCTCATGGAGCATGCTGGCATAGAGTTGGAGCATGTTGTTGATGTCCACAGCCACAAAGTACTCTGTCAGATTCCTCTGCAGACAGACAGGAACAGAGATATTCAGGTATATAACAAACTGTCCAAGCACAGCTTGCTTACAGCAAAATGTCAATGATACAGACAGTATGAGTGCCAGAGTGTTCCAAAGAGAGACACAGAGTTCTGGTTCAAGTAGACTTCTATTTCTACAGAAACCATCATACTTTTTTTTTAAGGGAAAAAAAGCAATCGACGTATTATTTCATTTCATTAATCAGACAGTGTCATCTATAAAGCAAATTTGATTTCTAAGATTAATAAATGTCATTTACTTCACTCACATTTAGCTACAGAATTCAACAAAGAACGAGCGCTTAGTTTAAATCCTCTAAGCTAATCATTGAACTTCAACATTAAAAGCAGCAGCACTGCAGGAGATAAACCAGAAACAAGAGGATGATGTAATAATTTCAAACGGTGACATGTGTGGAAGATTAAAAACGATTAGAGGCACAGTTGTACACTCTATAAGGGAGGGATCATTCTTTATCTTCCTCAGTCTCCAATTCTTTGCCTTTCCATGAACACTTACACTCTCAGGGATAGTTGGCAGTCCATTGATATCCGGGGCGATGAAGTAGGAGTGCTGCAACAATACAAACATGGAGGAGAAAGAAGAGGGAAGGTCACAAGTGAGGCATAGCACTCACACAGAAGAGTATGAGGGAAAGAGGGGGAGAAAGAGGCTGTTCACTTTGTTCTATGATTTATGGCTCATCTTCAGCTCTGTCTATATGAATTGCTGAGCTGGTGTCTGAACTGTGGCAATGCTTTTATCAGGCCTGCAGAATAGAGAAAGCTCAATAGCAGTTCAGCTCCCCGTAGACACACACTGGGGTGATGTCTCCGGTGAAAAACTGAGTCTTTATTTAAGCATTAAAAAGATTTGCGGAGTACCAGCACACAGACTAAAGTATGCGTGCACGTGTGCGCATCCACTCAGATCGGCGCTCACACACAAGTTGTTTAGAGGATCATAGAGCTGCCTGTCTCACTTTGGGAAAGCAGGGCAGGTTCAGTGTTCAGATCAAAGGGGCCTGAGAGAGGTGCTGTTTGGAGGTAGACAAACCACCATGAGGAACAAACTATTGTGTCTGCAACACACAAATGCACACCACATCCTTGGAACCCCTGCATTTGCTTAGTTGTTCACTTAACCAAATGTTGCGGTTTGCAGTTTAAATGTATTGAGAAGACAAAAGAAAGGTTCACATGAACACAAATTTTGCAAAAACTTCAGAACTCAGATTAGGACAAAAAGCCAAAATCATCTAGCAAAATGTTAGTGTAGCACACCATTTGTGTTTCCTTTAAAGTCCCACTCCAATCAACTTTGATCTATTTCAAAAACTTATTTTAATTATGACAAAGCCATTTTTAGCTAAATTCTGTGTCGTTTTCCAGGACATAGATTCTGCAGAACGGCAGGAATTTATCAGAAATTCACCTTTAAGTAGTGGACGGGACTGGTGGCACAGAGTGAGCCTGACCCTTTTCCCCATTATCCCTGTGTTTACACTCTCTCCCTCTAGCTTACAGCCCCTCACACCCCTGACCTAACATTACCGGTGCAACTAAAATGCGAGCAACAGTTTTGAAAACAAATACGTTCATGGATCTAGTCATCTACAAGTGGATGGATCAGAATGGAGTCTGCCAACTGTAGCTTCTACATCACTGCTTCAAATTGTACTTTTTCATCTGCTCCTGATTTACAATAATTTAAATAAAGAAATACTCAGAAACACAAATTTAAAATTAATTTTCTTTATATACACGTGGTCCATCATGAGAGAAATGCTACAAAAATATATTTTAAAAAAAATCCACCAAACACACAATTTTCATTGAAGTGGGTCTTTAACACCATCTGTATTTCCTTTAAATGCTATGAATTGATTTATTAATTATTTATTGAGTTGCAGGCGACACAAACGTCACTAGATAGTTAGAGAGTTATGAGAGTTGAGCACCATTTGAAACCTACAGCTAATAAGAAAACAGCATGCACATGTGAATTCAAGCAACCCTCATGGGACTGCACAGATACAACTGTGCTGTTGAAGTCAAAACCTTTTTATCTCCTAAATAAATAAACCTCTGGGTTTTAAAAATGTTTATCACTTGGAAAAGGATTTTAAATGACTAGAACTTCATACTCAGGCTAAAAGTTTATTCACATAATCCTAAAATATCACTTTTGAGGATCTGGAATTCAGTTCAATAATAATGAAAAAGCAATAAAAGACAGACATGTTTGTCTCCTTTGTGATAATGAAACATTTAGATTACAGTAAAACAAACGTAATTTGGGTTGAGTTCATGTTGGGTGATAAATAAAAAAAACTGTTACGTTGATTAAACATTTTGCTTTATTCCCAAAGGGTAAAGGGGGTGTCATGGTTTAAGACAAAGCATTGGTAGGATTTTTTTGGGGGGAAAACTTATTAACATGCTCTAACATCCAGTGCCTTGGGTAGTTTTTTTTTTTTTACTAAAACATAGACAACATTTTGATGCTTGAACCTCTTCTTGGCCTTCTGTAAGGTCAGTTTTCTTTAAATTATGCTAAGTGAATCCTTGCATACTTTTCTTCGGTGGCCCTGAAGTGCAAATCACATCAATAAATCACTCAGCACAAAAACGTATTAAAGATCATAATGCCATTTAAGAAGCAAAACAAATAATTAAAAAAAAAACATTACATTTTAGAAATCAAAACAAAATTCCAGAAACCAAAATATTTTTAAAAATCTGGAGAGAAAAAAAAAAGAGTTTTTTTTAGAAATCAAATAAAAAGTTAAAGGAAACAAAGTACGAAACTGGAAACGGTAGTTTTATGGAACATCGCTGATTGAATGATGACGTTTGTTCTTCTATTCAAGCAGAAGTTCTTTGGCACAACAAATCTTCCAACAGAACATGTTCTGACCACAGCCACTGCAAAAGTACAGTGACTGCTCTATCAGTTCTTTACCACCGTTTGGGTAAAACATCCTTCTGCTTTCCCTCTTCATGATAATTCAAACGCCATCATCCAATCAGGGATGCCCCGTAGTTCCTACCTTTTCCGGTTTATCATTTTGTTTAATTTTGAAACATTTTATATTGATTTCTAGAAATTACCTTTTTTTTTTTTTTTTACGTTTTTGGTGTCTTTTGTTTTGATTTTTAAAATGTAATGCTTTTTTATTGTTTTGCTTTTGGTTGTGATCAATGTTTCAGGGCCATCGTACCCTGCACACCATGAGGGTAAAAAACGATAGCTAATAAATTCAAGTATGAACACTACGAGGTAAAAGTATTCAAATGTTCCATTTAAACTCAATAGTATCATTTTGTTTTACTTCAATTTTCCGATCAAACCTAGGTGCTATTACTGGAAATTCATCTGATATTTAAGCCTTCTAAGGCAACACTGTTTGCTAAAAAGAAAGCCAAACACAGGTGACAAAAACAAAGGCTTGCTATAGAATAATTTATCTAACAAGTGTAGTTTTGGATAAATAAACTGTACTAAAAGATCAGGGATTTGGGCAATACCTCTGAGAATCAGGACAACCATTCAAACCAACACAAAGCAGCTGCCGAATAGCGCATGCTTTGTTCTGCTGTTTTCATGTGCTATGTGAGCTAAATAATGTTCCCCAGTTGGTCTACAAACTCCTATCATTGTGATAATCACAAACCATGCTTCTCGAGACAACTTGGGCTTTCATTGGCTGTTTGCTTGCTTATCTGAATTTTTTTTTTTCTTGTTCTTTCGAAGACTTGTTTATACAAAAACACCAAAAGTGGGTTAACTGGAAAAGCTTCAAGGAGATTTTTTGAGCACAATTGCCTTTGCTTTAAACATAAAGAGAAAGGAAGAAAAAAAAAAACTTTTGATATTCAAAGAGAGAATATAGCAGAGTGGAAGGGCATTAATCATTTACAAAGTTTGATTGTTTTCCAGAGGAGAAGAAACATACACCAAGGCCCAGGATAGTTTGTTTGTGTTATATTTAAGAAGATGGTGAAGATTATTTGGCCAAATTGGAAATCTGCGTCTCCCATGCGATTAGTAGAGAAGCGGCTTCATTTTTCACAGTAGCCTCATTCCCTCCACCCGTCTCTGCCGTTCACTCATTCCCCTCCACTCACCGGCTCCTTGCTTGGCTGATCTCTCAGTACTTGCCCAGTGGCAATATACAACTGCTCATTCTTGCACAATAAGACAGGGAGAAAGAGCAAAACAGGGTTCACACATGAAAGGGGACAATGATCCTTCTTCTTGGCAGCCATGGTAAAGGGAAAAAAAACACTTTAACGGAATAATTCGGCTTCATCAATTAAATATCAAACTAGTGGCTTCTCTGGATACAAGATGAAGCGATCACCTCTGTTCTCTGGGGCTGCTTTTTTCAATAAAGTGTTGAGATTAAGATGAAAACTTTATTCACACACAGTACACAACAGATGTAAAAACTGGCACAAGGAAAAATAAATCACAAGGAATTAACCTTGCAGACCTTTACAACGCATTTATTGATTTTACTGTTTTCTACTCATCCCCCCCCCCCCCCCCCCCCTCTAAATTCATTCCTGTAATTAGATGGGAATTCTTCTGAGACAGTTGCTGCAAAGACGACCAACAGCTAATTGTTCAAAAGAAAAGAGTGATGATCCTCCATGATGAAGGCCAACACTGAAATACTGTTGAACTGCATACAGTGTGGAGTCTTAGTGGGTTAAAAACTGATTATGAGCTTAGCAGACTTCCTGAAAACCTTTACTCTCAGCTTAAACAGGCCAGGCTTATGGAGGCAATTGTTTAATGTCGGAGTTGGAAGCGTTCAGGGGGGATTGTGTCAGAGTTAACTCAAACGCAAGCTCGCTCTGAGGGACCGGGGCTCGTTAGGCCATTTCGGCTTTTGATAAGCAGGAGACACGACGAGCTGTGAGGGGACCCTTCAAGTTCTAGCGTGACCAGTTGAGTTTATCGCATAAAAAACCTGTTAGCACCACTCCTTGTTTCCAAACACAGTACGAGTCCTGAGCCACGTGAGTCCTTTTGTTCCCACCTGGTGTATCTTAACCCCCTCCTGATCTGCACTCGGCATCTCCACTGCCATTGCCTCATTTATTCTCTCCTCCTCTGCACTTTGTCGGCGTCTTCCTCTTTCTGCCTGTCTGCTCAGTTTCCCTTCATTTTAATGCCATCTTCGTCTCGTCTCATTTTCCTTGTGTCAACTTCATTTGAGTTCTCATTATACTTCCCCTTTTTGTCTCCGCTCTTTCTATTATACATTATCTCTTCGGTGTCTCTCATCTTACTTTTAACTACTTCAGCCAACAGTTACCACCTACTCTGATGCAACACTCTGCTGCAGTACCTGTCCCCCTTTCCACTTTTTAATCTCCATTTTAGCTGTCGTGTGTCTTCCATGGAGTAAAATCAGACGTGTACCTACCACACTCAGGTTGACGGGCGTGAAAGGCTTTGGCACAGGCAGCTCATACAGAGAATTCAGCATGTCATTCAAGTCATTTTCCTAAGGGACAAAAACAAACAAAAAGAGGGGGAGAAGAAAAGCACAAGTTAAGATTTTTTACTTGTTTTTGCTGATGGCACAAGTAATACGTCAATCTCAAGCACTGTGTGGGGACGGGCGCTGCAGCAGACCAGAGGGCAATCCTGCAGCGAGGCCTGGAGGGCTCCACAACATCCGACTGACATATGTTTAACGAGAAATGGAGAGGTTAAGAGATGGCTGAGTGTAGCGCTGCAGACGCTTATTATCCAACAGCGCTGATTTACGGCCGGGAGCGGGCTGTCTTTAATTAACAGGGGGTCCCCCCACTCCAAAGACAGGGGTCTTCAGAAGCCGTCGGAAAGCTAGTTCCACCACAAAACAGGCCTTCAGATAATTCTCCCAGTGTTTATGAGATCTTTGACATGTCTGCTGTTTACATCGCCGGTTGCATGGCTAAAAAACTGGAAAACAGTGATGTGACGACAATGTGTTCCAACAACTGGAAACATGGAAGTTCGATGCTTCTGTCCTTTCCAACTGTCCTCTCAAGGAAGTTTGTTTTTGTTCTGGCCAAAAGCCGATGCTTCTGCAAGGAAGTAAATGCGTGTGCGCCAGCTTCAGGGAAATGGAGGCAATGGGCGGCAATACACAGTTAAGGGGAGGAAGGCTAAGAGGGAGGGGTGTTAGGGTGTGTGCAATCGAACAGCCTCCTGTCATGAGAGGCTCAATGCTCACACGCATGGTCAGCAACACGGCCTGGGGAAACAGTTCATTTACCCTTCTCCTTAAACCCTCATCGCTCTTCTGTCTTTCCTCGTCTGTCAACATCTCCCTCTCGCCTGGAACGGACAGTGGGGTAAATAGAAACCAAATCATGCACACAAACATTTCAGTTACCCAGAATGTGGAGCAGCCTCTCTTCTCCCGACTCACAAACTCCTCCATTTGTCTTTTTCCTTTTTAATCCCTCATCGGATTATTCCACTGACTTCCTCTCTGTGTTGCAGAACTGCGTGCATGTGTGCTGATTGTTTATGTAATAGGACCGTCTATTTTAGTCCGACACTTTGTCCTGATCACTGTTCCCCGAGGATGCTGGGAGAAGCAGGGACTACATGACAATTGAAAAGTGGTCCCAGAGCTCTCTGCATCTCTCCCTGGCTCTGTCTGCTTCCCCTCCTTCTTCCCTTCCCTTCAATCTAAACAGTGGAACATCACCTACACCCTATGCACTAGACGCTGCACATCTCCCCAGTTTGTTGCATATTTTACAGTTCCCCTCCCTTTGCTAGTACAATGCAGGGAATAGTCAGGGGAGAACAAGCATTTGTGTGCATGCTGTGTATAGAGTGTGGGTTTTCTCTTAACGATTTGTTTTCCACTAAATCATCAGGAATAACTTCCAGTGTCAGATCAGCATTTGGTCTGTGAAATGTCAACATTGTTGCAGCTAACAAGAGGAACCAAGTCGAGCCCAAGACGCTGAACAAAACTCGCACAAAAAAGGCAACAAGCAGAACACAGTGGAAGGAAATATCCCACCACAAAACAGACGCAAAGAAAATAAACGGGCTGGGGTTTGGCTTTTTTTTTTTTCTCTCTCTCTTTCGAGGTACAGAAAAGACACTCATCTCTAGACACATGCAATGGTAAAATAAGATGCATTCAATTACCTGGTGTTTCGTTAAATAGTCTGCCAGGGTATTTAGCAGCTTGTAGTAGATTTCAAACCACGGTAGATAACTGCAAGAGTCAGAGAAGATGTATTCATTGGTTATACATGGAGAAGCTTTCATTCATTTCATCATCATCCATAATAAACTGGCTGTACTGAATCAAAGCAGATGAGTGTGTTATTTATTTAAAATACAAGTGTGAAGGGATTTGGTCTCCAGAAAATGTGATTGTGTGTTAGCATCTCTGCCGCCAAACATCTATAAATAATTTCACCTCTTTCTTAAAGATCAAATACATAAAGGGCATCGATGATGGTTTGTGTTCCGCACTACACCTTTTCCAAAGCTCAGAGTCATTGTATAATGACTCTGCTATCTTGTCCTTATTCTGACCCTCTTTCATTCTCATGTTTGTGTCCTTCAAGCCCAAAATAAATGATGGTAGAAGAAAATAAAAGATTTTAGATTCATTAAACAAAAGAAAATAACATTGCTTTTATGTGATGCTAAGGTCTAATATGGTTTTACAAGCATGCTGCTCCCAGATGCACAGATTAAACACACACAAAAAAAGCAGCTCAAACTCTTTCTTCTGCCCCTCTCTCTGCTGCTTTGCATGGCCTTCACATATTTTTAAGAAATCCTTGCCTCGTGTAATTAAAGTAAAATAAATAAATTCATTAAGAAGCTTAGCAATAATTTATACCGTAGCGTTTCTGTTAAAGCTAATCAGTGAATACACCCACCATAAGCTAAAAGCATCTGCAGCATGGCTTTCTTTACAAAGTTGACATTTTCTTGGCCAAGACGGCTCGCTTTGGAGGTGGAAGATGGCCAACATTTTCTTTGGCATTAAAGCTGGAAGGCCTCAGTTCATGTAATGTTATGCAATCAAATAATAAAAACATGGTATCCTATCATCCTATTGAATTTTTATTTAGTTTGGGGTTTTAACATGCAGTTTTGAACAGTGTATGTGTAATGATTCTGCATGTCTTAGCAGAGAGATTAAATAAACAAGAGACCCCCATTAATGCTTCATTAACTCGCCTTGATGTAAGGGATTAAAATTTACATTACTGTCCAAATGAGACAGTCAATCAAAAGTGGTTTTTTTTCTCACTGATAATAAAATTCTCTTGTGCTTCTTCGTGTCAGTAAGGAGAATGAAGTAAATCAAAAGGACAACCTTTCTACCAAAAATCATGGGGAAACACTAATTATTTTTTATCTACTTCACATTAAATTTAAGAGTAAAGTTTTGAGTCCGAGAGCTCGTACTCCTGCCCGGACAGTTGGCTTGAGACAGAGGTGTTCCAAGAACATGGGTCACTGGCTGCTCTGCAGACTGGAATTAACAGACAACAGGAAAAACAATGAAGGGAACCTAATGCAAATTTTCATATCACTAAATCCGCAAGGGGCCAATGACAGACCGGGCTCCCAGAAAAGTGCAGCCATGCGCGCCAATCAGAGGAGCTGAGTGACCATTAGTCTGAAACAATCAGGCTCTTAACATGCCAATATTTTGACATCTGCATGAAGACTTACCACAATCAGGTCACACTTGCAGGAGAGGCTAAATCAAACACGCTTATGTTAATTTCCACGCTGACCGGATCTCAACCTGAAGACCTATTTCTGCTACGTCAAACAAAATACCACATCTGCATATAAGGTCAGTTTACGTTTGAGCTTTATGCTGATAATCACGGGTACAAAAAACCCAAAACACTTATTATCTGCCTCCTCTATGCCTTGTGTTTAAAGGAAAAGACTTCTGGACTTTAATCCTTCATTTTCCACCGTTAAGGGGATGTATATAAGGCTTTTGCTGTCAAAGCAGCCGTCAAGCCTTACAGATCCCACAGTCATTTACGTTCCTCCAGTGAGGTGCTGTAAATCCTGTTTTAGAGGAAAACCCATGATAACTGGCTAAAGCCAGACAACTGTAAGTAACATCCACTGCTCTTTGTCTTTTTCTAATGCAATCCCATGAACTAACCCTAGGTTTTGTACTTCCTCTCCCCACTCCTGCTCTGATCTCTGTTCATGCAAAACTAAAGTTTGGAAAGCTTAGTTAGATACTCCTACTCGTCACAGTTCATTGCTCAGATCTGTTTGTGCTTCGCAAATCCTCCGATACAAGAGAACGGCATCTATCACTGGTGTGCTCAGTGCGTGGGGGCCCCGCAGTCTCTCCAACCATTTTAAACACACGTCTTCTCAAAGTGCCTAGCACTCAAAGAATCAAGCAGCTAATCTGCGATCCACTCACAGCCCAATGCGCTCCCCATCTCTGCCGCAGACCACCTAAAAGTCGAGCCCATCCAACCGGACCAGTACTGTCATGGCCGGATTTCTACATTTCGGTTTTACAAGCACTGTAAATAACCACAGTAAAATAAAACTTGAGCGTTTTCAGAAAACTAAAGACTGAAAGTTTATGTTGTAGCTCTCTTAAGCTGCCACAAACTATGGAAGTCTAGGCACTTTTATTGATGCTCCTCCAATGAGTCTTAAATCTTTCTTAATGTATAGGCATTTGTAATCGTAAGTCAGTGTACACTTTGTGGAAAATTGCGTGACACATTTACTTTCTCAGGTCTGGGGTTAAGTACAGGGAAGGAAGTGTCTTCGAACACCTGAAGAAGTGGCCACGAGCAGCAGCATAATTCCTGAAATTGTCAGCTGGAGCCCCAAATGGAATTTTGTTTTCTTTTTAGCTACAAATAATTAGAAAAGGTCCAAACACAAAAAAATATGTTTTTTTTTTTAAAGAAAATTATGAATTGATGTGGGAAGGGGGAGAAAAAGTAGTTTTTTTTTTGTATTTATTTATTTTTTATTTTAATTATTTTTTGGTGTGTGTGCCTGGAAGAGAGAGGCCTTTTCCTCATGACCACGACATAAGCAATGAGACCACAAAGACCTGTCCACATAAAGCTGTCCTACTCATTAAGGCACTTCCTCCTGTGAGCAGAGGTGACAATTTTATGATCCAAGCACTTCAGCAATCACAGACGCAAACTGTTGTAATGACTTTTATTTTATATTCAGAGGAAACACTTAAATAAACAGTAACAGGGCAGCCTGGCAATTTTATTTTACATTTTAACTGGACAGTCGTGAAAATTTACTTTAGACTTTTAACATGACATTTTTATTGATTTCTCTTTGGTGCCAACGAAATAAAATAGCTTTTTTGTTCTTTTTTCATTATTTTTTCCCCCCAAAGATTTAATTTAAAAACTTGCATAAAAGTATGCATTTCTTACATTTCTAAAATAAGATACTTTTTATGCTTTGGACTGTTTTCATTTGTATTTTGCCAACACAGAGGAGCAATTATAGAATAAACAGGGGGAAGAAATCAGGAGAGGAAAACATAACTGGGGAGCACAAAACAAATTTCAATTAACCAAAAAAAAAATCTATACATTTTATTATTTTAAATGAAGCAAGTCATGCAAACTACTCAGAATGCATAATGAATTTTATACATCATATGTCAAATGAATTAGCATGTCTAACTCAGCGAGAGGGACAGGGGAGCCTCTACTAATTGGCAGTGAAGCTTCATGCATAATTATGGGCCAAGCGTCTTTGCTGTCGCTCTGTGGCAGTAGCCGAATAACGAGGAGAAAAGAGAGGAAGAGACGGAGGGAGAGACAGAGAGCATGAGACGAAGAGGGAGAGAAAAGAAAAACAAAGGCCATGGAAGCTGGCCGGGAAGGGTGGGTGGTGTGTGCGTCTGTGTGTGTGTGTGTGGGGCACCGAGCTTCACAGCAGCTCATGCAGGCAGCGACAAACCCACGACTGTCCATCAACAGCCACACACTCGCACAAACACACACACACAGGCGAACAGCCCTGACAGGAGCGCTGGTTCACTAACAGAGAACAAGGAAAGGCTTTGTGCTCTTTTTCCAGCTTGTTGTTTGTTAAACTGCTCACTACATTAATTAAAAATTCATTCATTTTGGACTTTTTTTTCCAGTTTTTATTAAAGTGTGTGAGTTTGTCCCATGAGAGTTTCACAAGAATGCTTCTTTTTAAACACAGAGTAATTACATATAAACACTTGCCATAATGGAGGAGTCAACTGTTTATAAATTTTGTTGGAGCTTAAATATGTGAAGAAAAACTTATTTAACATTTAAACATGCGCTGATAATATAACCAGTATTAAAATATATCCTTTTATAAAGAAGAACAAGCTGCTAAACATTTAGATATTAGGAGATATACCTTAGTTACATATTTGTGTGGGCAGATGAGAAATATGAATTTGTAATTTTGGCTTCGTGAAGATGTGTGTAAAGAGCAAAAAATAATTGAAGAGGCTGGGTCAGAAATGTGTGTCCTCTTTTAAGATCAGCTATTTTCAAAAAAAGTTTTCCCTCATAAGAATTAAATACAGCGGCTAAAAAATACATATTTATAATAATAAAAATGTAGCTTACTTTTATTTTAGAGTATTTAAAAAAAATAAAAACCATTTCGGGCTTTCTTAATAAAGTAGGTTGGGAAAAAAGTATTTTTTAATATATTTTTTTATTAATTAAAAGACTTAAAGTGAAAAGTTAAATGTAGTGTTGTGTTTGTATTTTAGAAAAATCAAACTCTGTTTTGACATTTGGAATTGATGATGGTGTAAAATCTATATTAATAATAGCTAAAATAATTTTTAAAATACTTTGAATGTTTAAGCCATATTTTGCAGACAAAGTTGAAAAAGTATATTACCTGAGAAGACATATGCAGACCCGGCAGCCTTGAGTGAGTCGACAGAAACCAAACCTCTGCTTGCTGTCAATATCCGTGAGCACAAAGGTAAAATTCTGTCCCACTTGATTCTGGGAAACCCTATCCCAGAAGGGAAAAAATATATATAGTTTAGGCACACAAGCACCTCAAGCCGAAATAACCAGAAGCACATCAATAAAATATAGTACGTAGTATAAATCCAAGATTTTTTAATTGTGTAAAAATCCAAATTTTGATCAGCTTAATCATACAAACTCTACAATCAAAGTGACTGACAAATGGTTGAAAGTGATATCAAACATTTTAAGTTTGAGTGCAGGGAAGACTAAAAAATAAGCATGTAGCTCAGCTCACAAGTCCACCACTAGATGGCAGCAGTTCAGCTTCAGTGAAACAGCAACTCCACTGTGTCTCTGACTTCCACAGTCACAGCTTTTCTGGAACTCATTTAGCGGGGCCAGGTTATTTGAATATCCAGCTTTTGCTGGGCCACACAATATTGTTTGCTGATAAGACAAGGTAATACCAACTTGTTTTTTTTTTTTTTTACAAACACAAAAGTTAAAGGGACAGAATAATTCATTTGTTTTTGTTGTGTGCAAAAAAGGTGCCTCAAAAATCAGGGATTCAAATCTTGACAAAGTCAAAATGATCCATGTGGAGAATTGTCCTTCCCCTCCCCTCTGCAGGAATTTTTATGATCATATGATGCTGCATACAAAAATCTATTTTGGAACCAACAATTACAAAAAATTTGAATGCGACTCAAATCACTCAGATAAGAGTCAAAGTTATAATTACAGACCTACATTATTACATCATTATATTCATAACTGAGTGATGTAAAAAAAATGGTCATGATCCATGTCTTTTCAGAACATCACTACTGTATTAGGTGATTCTTGATAATAAAATATGATGCTTATCAAGTACGTCTAGCACAATAAACACAAGTAAAAATAAATACCGCATGGGATTCTGGGAAAGTGTTGCTAGTTTGTGTAGTTGAAAATCCTGCTTTTAGGCCGACAGGTGTGCCACATTTATTTTGAAGGGTTGTAACAGGAAGTTTGTTTTTTCTTCTTATTGGTTCACTTGACAATTAAAAAAAAGAAAGA
The DNA here is from genome assembly GCF_053564925.1 of Oryzias latipes. Lineage (NCBI taxonomy): Eukaryota > Metazoa > Chordata > Actinopteri > Beloniformes > Adrianichthyidae > Oryzias > Oryzias latipes. The sequence continues at coordinate 16,851,015 of NC_136240.1, forward strand.
AAACCCCTTGAGAGTGTTTGTTCAAGGTGAAAAAAAATCCTCAGCTACACCCAGTGTGCTGCATTCATGGACATGTAGGACATTTGCACAGAACATTTCCTTATTCTAGTTTCTAGAGATTGTGCTTTGAGCTACTCAAAGTTGCTCCTCGGCCACATTTGGCCAACAGGCTGCCATTAGAACCCCCCGGGCCTTAGTCTTGACACCTGAATGTAATTTTCCAGATTTAAGAAAGAGCCAACTACATTCAGACGGCGTTGAATCTGAACTACAGTACGCTTAGAGAAAATCCTGCTTATTGGTGAAACTATAAAAACATGTTAAATTTACAGCTGTCTCAGATGACCTGCTTACCTCATTTGTTGTAATAAAATCATCAATATTATAATCAGCATTAACATTCATGTAGAGTTGTAGTTTTCTGTTTTGACAGTTTGAATTATTGTAAAGGAGCTGCATTATGGTTCGTCACATGAGGAACTGACAAACATCTTTACGCAGTAGCAAGTGACAACAGCATTACAAATCTGTTAAACTAGAGTTTATAAGAGCATTTTTAATCATCCATGAAATAGGCTTTTTTTAATTAAATTTAATTCAATTATGAAAAAAAAGTACCAGCAACTATACATTCTTTTGAATGTTTTTAAAGTGAGCAGCACTTCATAAAACAAGAGAGGGATGGGTATCGTACCTTTCAACGTCAAAGGGAAAGCAGAACTTTGGTAACGTCTGAAGGACCTCCTGAGAAACCAGAACACACACACTTTTAAACACACATACACATCAGAGATTAAACCAACAAGATTGTGTACTTCAGTATGAAACCCTCTTGGGTTTTAACAAAGAGGCCTAGGGTTAGGCTATCAAACTGACTGAACAAAATGGGGATTAATGCTAAATGCTACTGATAGCAATCTGACATACTCTTCACAACCCAAACACTGTAGCCTAAATGCACTTAGTCCTAATGAATGGGCCATGTAAACCACTTCATTTGGCAGAACAGCGTGGAAACGCTCCCTTCTTTAAACGTGAAGGGAGTGACCTCCGATCCACAGCTTGAATAATTAGCAGTTAATAAGTTCATCGATTATGAGATGCCAAACGGAGATGAAAGGATGAAGGAAGACAGAGAGAGAAAAAGAAAGAAAGGAAGCAGGCAAGGTTGGGGGGGGGGGGTTGCAACACCAAGGCTATGGTGGCAGATTGTAGTGACAATGGGCTAAGCAGCTTCGTGGGGTTAAGAGGTAGGAAGAGGGGGGTACAAGCCTTCGGGGCTTTACCTCCCAAAACCTCCCCTGCGAGTTGCAAGACTGTGGGGATAGTGACAGTCTGCATGGTCTCGGAGCTGGGGGTGGGGGCACCTATCCACCAGTGGCATATGGATTTAGACAGGGAGCATGAACAGAGCAGAGCACCATATGGGTGAGCCACTCCAGACCAGCCACGCAGCCACAGAGCACTAGGTCTCCTCGGCTCTGTTGCTCCATCTCCTCATCTTCTTGGCTACTAACCTGGTCCGATCTGGACGCCAGGTCCTCTTTTGGCCGCCTGTCTTTCTGCTACCTCTCTCTCAGCTCAGGCCAGACAACGCCAACTACAGAGACTAATCCTGGGTACTGACTGGCTTTCTACTAAGACCTGGCCTTCCTTGCCATCTCTCTCTTCCCCTACTACTTGCTTGCCAAACTCAGCCTCAGAGCCCGAGGTTGGTGTCTTCTTCCTGACAGGACATGTCCAAGCTGTGAGTGATGCTGCCACTGCTTCTACATCTATCTGCCTCCCCGGAGACTGATCTGGACGACAGGTTGGGTGTCTGCTGCTCCTGCTGTCTACGGTCACTAAAACCTCACCACAGGGTGCAGTCACCGATTCCTTCACAACCCCCACCCCAATGAAACTTAAATCAGCCACCCAAGCACAAAAAAAACACAACAACAGACAAGCAACCAACAAAAAACTTTGACAAGTGTGTGTGTGGGAAATGAACATTTGAATCCATGAAGTATGCAAGTGTCTGTCTGCTTCAAGGACTTCATTCAGACTGAGGGTGGTGAGGCCTGTGCACGTACATATATGTGTGTGTGGGTGGCTAAGTTTAACTGGGCTTTACTGCTTGTTTGTATGTGCCTACATATGGAGAAGGAAGGAGGGGATGGAGGGGAGGCAAGATGGGAGAAAATGGTTGTTGGTTTTTTTTTTTTCTTATCTGGATCTGTGATGAAGTTGAGAACTCAACAAAGACGGAGGGCTCAATGGCAGAGGAGGTCTCTGTGTTGTGAGACGGTGTGCATGAACATGTGCGACTAAGTCTTGGCGTGTGCGGCTGCAAAACTGTCACAGATATCAGAACTGCCGTCGCTGTACGCGTTTGTTACTATTATTAACCACCATGTAAGCACACCAATATGTTCCAGAGAGCCCTCCCTGGCACACTGCATATGGCACACCACACCCCCTCCCCATCCACCACACACGCACACACACAGTCACACACACACAGGCACTTGTTTTCCCTCCAAATAAAAACATTCGACTTGCCAGATTTCAGTTGTCAGGACTCCGCCCACATCAGGTATCCAAGGTATCCACTTTTGACTGACAGCCCTCATACAGGACCAGAAAAGCATTGATGTGCTATGAGTAAATTATATGTAGCTCATTTAATCTTTGCCACTTTTTAACAAACACAATGTGAGTAGATGACATTTTTTCTTCATTTGTGGTTGATGATCCGATTCATAGTCCATATTGGTTTCATTTTGATCTGATTTACTGACCTAAAATCGATGCAGGACATCTTTAGCCAAAACTTCAACCAGTGTGACCAAGATAAATACCTGGATACTAAACAGTGCAGGTAAAGTTTTCCACATTCCTTGCAAGATAATCAAATGCAAATTAAAAATGTGTACAAACAAGTACACAAGCATAAATGACAAATCTATTCACATTTAAAGTTCAGGCCCATGTTGCTTGAACATTATTCGAACATTCTACCACACTATATGGTCTTTCAATGTGTCTTCACACATTGGACTGTTAATCACGTGTGTCGTCTGCTGGGAAGGTACTTGGTCGTTTTTCCATTATAGTAAATTAAACCTACCATACCTCAAACCAAAAATGTATTTTCCAATATCGATATTGGAAAATACCCTCAGACAGATTGATCTGGTTGGATTGTAGCTATAAAAAATTAAATCCTCAATTCAGTTGAATAATCAAACACCTCCATCTCATACATTAGAATTTTTTTTGTCCCACTTGCTTAATAGATGAATAATAATTTTTGATTGATGAACAAGTTTTCTTCAATAGTATTTAATATTTAATTTTTTGGTCTACACACTTCTTTAAACAAAAACTTTTTTTTAATCACATTCTGTCCAGTTTGTATAACATAAAACTAAATTGAGTGTCACTTGGATGAATAAGAGTCTTCACTGACTTACATTTTTTTGTGAAATGAAATTCTTTATGATACTGCATACAGCCTGATTCATTTCTCCATGCATTTTGATTTTTATCCACAAAAAAACACTGATGCTAATAAATAAAAAAGAACTAAAACATTCTACGGCAAAGATTAAAGTCAACACTCAACACTTCTTTTCCAGTTGAATTTGTATATTTGAAAGCACTAATTGAAAACCATTTTAATAAACTTGCCAGGGTTATGACTTAACCCTGTAATGTTGATTTCACAATGGAACTGTTTAAGCCGTGACATAAACAGTGAGTGCAAAACTCAAAACCCTTTTCCTCATCTGTTTACCTGTTTTCTGTTCCACATGTATGACTGGTAACTCTTAGGCATCTGCGGCTTTCTTCCCATCACTGGGCTCCTTACCATTGGGATATCAACCCAACTGGCACAAAGGGGTGTTCCTCTACAGTTTCTCAGTATAGTAAACACAGACACAAACACACACATAAACACAAACACTCCCCCACTTGCCATTTTCCCAAGACAAAAGAAAAAGAAGCAGCTAATATATTTGCCGCTTTGTGAGGGGGTGGGAGGGTGAATGTGCTGCTAGGCTGGGCTTGGCAGACTGATGTGTGTGCGTGTGCTGTTTATCGTGAGTGGAGACAGGGGTATCACTCAGTGAGACAGAATGCTCTGGGTTCCCCCAGCGGACACTCCTGCTATCACGGCACCGCAAAACTACAGCGGCTCACAGCAGCACCATGCCCCCGCAGAGAAGCTGCGAACATCAACTAACTTTGCAGCAAAGGGTGGCGCTCCAGCTTTCTACTCTTAAAAATAGGCCTAAACTTTGCTTTTAATCCTGCTTTCCTCCAATTGCTTCAGAAGAAATTGCGCTGGGATAGGCTATATATAGTTTTAGCGTCGCTCCGGGTTCTGGGGAGATCTGCCACGTGACGTCTCAGACTGTGTGGGCTGTGCTTCTCTGTCTAACACACTTATGCCTGCACTTCCCTCCTAAATGGTCAGCATTATTAAAAAAGGGAATGTGAGGTTTCAAAATTACATGAAGCAAGTAGAACAAGTATTTTTAAACAAATGTAAATGCATCAATCCCAGTGTCTCATGTATTTGGGTGTGAACTTCAGGAGAAAAAGTCAATTTTCCATGCTCCTCACAAATAAATGCAGAGAACTGCTGGACAGAAATGTGACCAAAAAGGAGGGGGGAAAAACAGGGACAGAGTATGATGTGAATGGAAAAAACATCGCAGGGAGAAAGACAGGCAGATAGACTGACTGACAAAAGTGAATGTCACAGGGAAGGGAGAGATGGAGGATGATGGACACAGGAGCAAGAGGGGGAGGAATGAGAAACAGCTCAGTTCATGCACCTCTCCCTTTGCACCTAGGACTCCTCCCAAGGGGGGCTCAAGACTTTAAGCCCCTGCCCTGCTTTATATTCCCTTGGCTACTGCAGTCAGATCAATGCAGCTAGCTACCAACTGTAACTTAAACTTCAGTTAGGACTCCAGAGCCCATGTTAGGGAGCAGGTTTGAAAGATAGAGGGTGGTGGCAGACACATTTGTGAAAAGTATTGCTGGTATATTCTACACAATCTTTCTAGGCCTATATCAATTAGCCAGTTAGCTCATCTAGATAATACAAACTTAAACTATCTGAGCCATTTTCAAATCATTCTGTATTTCAGATTTCAAAAAATAATTTTCTATACTTTATTTATTTATATATATATACAGTGTATTGCTGTGTCTGGACAAAATCATAGTATACCCTAAGCAGGTTGTACGTCCAGTACAGATCATTTAGATTTCTGATTCGCGGTGCATTGTAAATGTTCAGTTATTTTGCAACCTATGAAATAATCACACATAGAATTTAGTAGACAATTATTTGCAGAAGTAACTTTTACAACTGAAGGGCATTTTAGAGTTAGGTTCCACTGTAGAGCTGGGTTACAAGTAGATGTTAAATTAATTTACCTTTAAAGTAATTCTTGTATTTTTCAGTTAGTTTTTATTGTAAGGAATTATCATTTTATCCATGAATATTTCACCTTTGTACAATTTATATCACGAGTTATGTCAAAGTACTTGTTTATTCATTTTAAGTTTAGTTCAACGAAAGATCTTCAGAAACATTTTCTGAAAGAATAACAGCATTTCTACAAACATGATGCTTCATTTGGGACTAAAATATTTCTAAAAGATGACTGGTTTGTTTCCAGAAGAAGCAGTCATACTTTTCTCAAAGCTCCAAAAGCTACTTCTGTTTTAGCCAGACAGCTGCATGTTGCACCAAATCACAAACATCTTATATTAAAGCAAACAAGGTGCAACTTGGCTACCTGGATGAGTGGTGAAACATTTCAAGAAGAGAAGACAATGCGTCCAAATGCCAAAATTCAACTTCAAAACAACTTTGCCGGGATGCATGACGATCTTCATCAACATGAAAGCAAGCATTTGTTCTTCCAATGGTCCACATTCCTACGGTTACTTTAAAAATTAACAAAAACTTTGGTAAAAATTTGAGGCTTAATTGTAGTAGAGCGCAATTAAAGTTGTCAAGAAAAACTTTTATGCTGGTTCTCAAGATACATCTCTGCTAAACCTGCTGCTCAACCTGGATCAGGTGTTTTTGGAGAGTAAGAAGACACAAAGACATGGAGGGAAACAGGACTCTGGTGCTCAAGGTCTGCAGTTAAATATGTGTTAAACACCATTCCTGACGCAACCAGGGTTTGATCAGACCTATTAAAACTTGCAGTGCTCATGTCAAGGCCAGTGTCTAATGTTCTTCGGGCCAAAGGCCTCATCAAAACTGGAAAAAAAGAAAGAAATTTGGGAGGCTTTTCCAAGTGTCTTTATTCAAAATTGTAGACTGATCTTAAATTACAGGTCAAATCTGGAAACACCTTCGAACAACATTGTTAAAAGGGAATAAAGGCCCTTCTTGTCTGTACTATAATGGCCAAAACGAGTTCGAATATAGCTTCCTTGAATGCAAACACAGTCAGGCCGAGCTAGCTTGAGGAAAGCAGGGGCTATGGAAACCCATCCAGCCATGGACAGCATAACGACAAATCAGCACTGGAAACAGTCTAAACTCACCCTTCCTTCACCTCCTCTTCCAGCACACTTCTCTGCCCTCTTTATCACCTCCTCCTTTCCTTGCATACTCTCCCATTCCTTCCAACCCCCAACCTCCATCCTCTTTCACCTCCCTCCCAAACCCCCTGTCGTCTTCTAGATCCCCCTTCCTGCATACCCCACCTTTTCCTCACCCTTACCAACACCCCTCGTCCCCTCTTTTGCCCCCCTTTTCCCAATTAGTCAGTCTGTGTGCAGCTACCCAGCCGATCTCTGCCCATCCTGCCAGTGCTGGTTCGCTCACCCAGCCCCTCTGGCGAACATGACAAAGAGAGATCCTCAGTATTCAAACAGACTCACTGCTTTCAAATGCCGAATGGCAGGGTCGACCTGGGTGCAGCTTTAAGCAAAATATTCAAATTCTCAGCTTCTCTTTTTTAAGAATTTGCATGGATATGCATTCATTTGCAATGTGTAAAGGCACAAGGACAGCTGAGCCTTGGTTTCTGAGCAGGAGGAGAAAAAAAATAATGCATAGTTAAAACCGTATGATGGCATAAAATCTTTATTAGGTTAGCATGGTGCGTTGAAACTACGATTTTTATCATTTTTAAATCTGCACTGTTACACACAAATGGCTAAGATCCTGAACAACTGTTGAGCTCCTACCAACTGACAGTAAATTAACTGCAACTTGGTTTTTGAAGCGAGCAATCTAATTTACAATAAACACCAAACTTCCTGTTTGATTTCACCAGGATTTCCTGATGTCGTTATCTGCAAAATGCACCACATACTGAGATGGTGGCACAGCGGCAATTACATAGAATAAAATCAAGAGACAATAAGGGACGCACATTCATCATTTAGTTTCTTGAAGAAAACATCAGAAAAGAAACGGAACAAACAACAAAGACTAGTTAAGATGAATATTGTGCCATATCTAAAATAAGAGGGAAATATCTGTAATTAACAATTATAACCAAATACACAAATAGGGATTTCTTCAAAACTTAAATCAGATTTAAACAACTGTTTGATAGAACCTCTTTCTCGTTGTTTATCATACAATCTTGTACAAAAACATTTTCGCTCCAAAAGTAGGAAACAGAGACTCAACGATCACCGTCTTTTAACAAGGCCATGATTGTAAAATCTCAGAAGGAAAAATTCACAGATAAACACGTCTTAAAAACGTATCGATAATCAGTGACAAATTGAGATAAATACCACATCTGAAAGACAGGAAATAGAACAACTTGGTTTCTGTTTCGGCTTGCATATACTGGGACATTCCAGCTAAAGCAAAGCAAAATAAAAATTAAAAAATCAGCTCATACAAATGGAGAATAGAGCAAACTAATCATTTAAAGTGACTGAGAAAAGTGATTCACAAATATTTTTAACAAATCAGGAGATTTGTCATCCAAAGTTAAAGGTACTTGCAAAACTGTCAGATCTGTACCTAGATGATTGCCCACCTTAACTGAACTGCAGTGTAAAGAAGAGCTAGGTAAATTCTGTTAGACTGACTGCAACACACTGAAAACAACTATTTCAACAAGTATTGCTAGTAAACAGGCTTTTACAAGTAACTTTGCATTAAAGAATGTTTGGAACTGTAAAGAGAAAAACCAAAAACACTGCTGGGTGATTTTTCCAAGCTTTTCCTTAATCAATGTCAATATTTCATGTGTGTAAAAGTTCAGTTTTCCATTCAAAGTCACAAGAACATACATAAATCAATCATTAGCCACGAATGTGCTAAACCATTTGAACTGAAAGAAAATCACCAAATTTGGGTAAAGCGGATATCTAGTATCAGAATGAGCCACATGTGACAGAAACAGAGCAGATGTCACAGATGTGAAGGTGGAATAATAACCTGCAAATGGCAAGAATAGAAGCAGAAGAACAACGGGCAGAGAGAGCCTCCTCAGGCCGCTGCAGACTTCAGACCCTGCAGAGATTCCTTTCATTAGGATTTAATAGTATGCTGCCGGGTTACCATTCTGACCTGCGCTCTGTGCAGGTAATAAGAACGGCCTTCAGTGCTGGACCAAAGCAACACAGCTGGTTCAGCAGGGGGAAGGCGAGATACGGGGGGGGAGGGCTTGCATGAGCCGATGAGGTGCACTTTCAAACTGACACGAGGACATTGCATTTCAGATTTTTGTTTCCACTGATTGGAAAGAGAGATGGAGGAGAAGAGGATGTTTTAGTCCTTCTTGAGGGTTTTTTTTTTCCTTTCCAAGTCTCTCTCCAGGTTTCTGATCCCAATGACCCCGCTGCTGCAGATCGTCTCTGGTGAGAGGGGTTACTGTGATTGGCAGCAGTCCCACGCCATCCATGGCTTTCTTTGCAAGTGTTGAAGGTGCCAGATTGATGTTGGGTTTTTTCATGCACTTGCCAATACAGCCCATTTACACACTCTTGCGTTTTTTGCTATTTGTTTTGCCTGACAGGAAAAACAATCTGTTTATAATCTGTTGTTCAGGTTATCCTTAAGGACTTCACTAAGCCAACATGGACAAAACAGTTGCCTTTGTTTGGGCCCCTGTGAACCACTCAATAGCACATTTCCATTGGCCTCAACACCTTCTATTCACATTTTGACCAAGGCATTCCCGGGAAACTAGCATCACAGAGGGAAATCACTTCTGTCTCTATGACAACATCTTTCCAGTTTTATTTTTCCTGAAGTTTTCCATTGCGTAACTTGAAACAAGTGAGCATCCAACATGTCTGATTGATGTTTTGTATTTTCTGGTAAGCTGGTACGTTGCTTAGAGACCAAGTATGGAACATCAACGACTGGACTGAGCATTATTCTGGGGCTAATACCCCGTCCTGCTGATGTCCTTCCTACATCTCACAGATGGACTCAGACTGGGGAGAGCGGCAGTATTATCCCTGCGCTGAGATCTTCAACTGAATACATTACCATGTGATAGGGGGAGATGTCTCTTTTTCTAACACACACACAAACACACTTGTGGTGTTGAGCCAAGAGAACTGCATATGCCTCAAACATACAAGCATTGGTTTCATTAATGAAGTGCCAGAAGGGGAGGGACAGGGATGTAGCACCAGCAAGTGTGTGTGTGTGTGTGTGTGTGTGTGCATGTAGGGGTATAAGTGTGTGTGTATGTGCGTGCACCAAGCAGCCAGGGGGGATTTCCTTCTTTAAGCTTTCAACTCCCAGCGGGCTGAGCTCGACTGTATGAACCCTGATGTGTGCCTGCCTCCAACACATGGCGTCACACACCCTCACAAACACACACACACTCGTGCACAAAAAGAATGTATACACTGAAGCTCAGCGGGGGAGCCGTACTGCAACAGCGCCTTCCAAACATTTGGCCACGGACGTCTCATTGACAGATGTACATGGAATCTAGCAGAGAGGGTCAGGTCATTGCTGCACCCTCCTCTTCCTCCCCTTTTTATCGTTCCTCTCTCTCCATCACAGTTTTTGTTTGCCATTTGTTTTGCTTCTGTCAGTGACTGGTGGCAGTGGGTGTGCTATATGTAGGGCTGCTTGCTAATTAAGCCACAATGCTCTCTGGGAGACAGATCCTTTCAAAACAGCATTTTGTACTCAAGATAAAACTTTGTTCTTCGTTAATAAAAATCTAAAAAAAAAATAAAAAAAGCACAGGGATGCAAAAAATAAATGACAAGGCGCCACATAAGTAAAGTTTTGTCCCATCCACAGAAAACGTCCTCTTCCTCATTCTTAAATCTCTGTTCCGTTACTTTGACCACAAACGGTTTAAAGGAGACCTTAAGAGCATGACAGTGACATCAGTCAGTTGAACTCTTGAGCACTGGAAATGCAAGGGACATACAGTGGTGGACAAAATTGTTGGTACCCCTCAGTTAAAGAAAGTCCACAATGCTCAATGAAATGACTTGAAACCTTCAAAAGTAACAAATTAAAATTTATTGAAAATTAAAGAATCAAAATCAGCAATTACTTTTGAGTTGTTGATTAACAGAATTATTTTTTAAAAACAAACTAATGAAATAAGGCTGGACAAAAATGATGGTACCCATAACTTAATATTTTGTTGCTCAACCTTTTGAGGCAATCTCTGCAATGAAACGGTTTCTGTATTTGTCAATGAGCCTTCTGCACCTGTCCACAGGTATTTTGGCCCACTCCTCCTCAAACTGCTCCAGTTGTCTCAGGTTTGACGGGTGTCTTCTCCAAATGGCATGTTTCAGCTCCTTCCACAGATGTTCAATGGGATTCAGATCTGGGCTCATAGAAGGCCACTTTAGAATAGTCCAACGCTTTTCTCTGAGCCATTCTTGGGGGTTTTTGGCTGTGTGTTTTGGATCGTTGTCCTGTTGGAAGACCCATGACCTGCGACTGAGACCAAGCTTTCTGACACTAGGCAGCACATTTCTATCTAGAATGCCTTGATAATCTGGAGATTTCATTTTACCTTGCACAACTTCAAGACACCCTGTTCCAGATGCAGCAAATTAGCCCCCAAACAGAACTGAGCCTCCTCCATGTTTCACAGTGGGGACAGTGTTCTTTTCGTTGTATGCTTCATTTTTGAGTCTACGAACACAGAGCTGATGTGCCTTACCAAAAAGCTCCAGTTTTGTCTCATCTGTCCAAAGGACATTTTCCCAGAAGCTTTGTGGCTTGTCAACATGCATTTTTAAAATTTCCAGTCTGGCTTTTTTATGATTTCCTTTCAACAGTGGTGTCCTCCTTGGTCGTCTCCCATGAAGTCCACTCTGGCTCAAACAACGACGAATGGTGCGATCTGACACTGATGTACCTTGATCTAGTTCACCTTTAATGTCTCTGGAGGTTCTTCTGGGCTCTTTGGATACAGTTCCAACTATCCGTCTCCTCAATTTGTCATCAATTTCCGTCTTCCGGCCATGTCCAGAGATGTTGGCTACTGTCCCCTGGGTCTTAAACTTCTGAATAATATGTGCCACTGTCCTCACAGGAACTTCAAGCTGCTTAGAGATGGTTTTATAGCCTTTACCTTTACCATGTTTGTCTATAATTTTGTTTCTAATGTCCTGGGACAATTCTCTCCTTCGCTTTCTGTTGTCCATGTTCAGTGTGGTACACAGCTTTTCACCAAACAGCAACGGGACTATTTGTCTCCCTTTAAATAGGCAGACTGACTGATTATGGGTTTGAAAACAGCTGTGATGTCAATTAAAGGACATACCTGAGTTCATCATGACCCCCTGGGCAATTAGTTCTCAGTCTTTTATGTAGGTACCATCATTTTTGTCCAGCCCTAGTTCATTAGTTTTTTAAATAATTCTGTTAATCAACAACTCAAAAGTAATGGCTGATATTGATTATTTAATTTTCAATACATTTTTATTTATTGTCACTTTTGAACGTTTCAAGTCATTTCAGTGAGCATTGTGGACTTTTTTTCTTTCTTTAACTGAGGGATACCAACAATTTTGTCCACCACTGTAGGTCTAACACTACCAGGAGGTAACCATCCAGACATTAAAGTGTAACAATTAACCGATTTTTATTCCTAAAATCCAACCAGATCAATCTAAGTTGTAAATCAAGCCAACCCAAACCGTTATAAAATTGTTTCAAAACTAAATCAATCGATTTTATTGATATTAGAAAATACCATATGGATTGAGGCACGGTAGGTTTTTCTTAATTACTATGATGTAAAAACAACAAGTATTAACACCGTGGCGGAAAAAATAACCAAGCCATCATTACATCTTAAATGTAAAATGTATTTAAGTCTACACTTTCCCTGGAGCCTGGGAAATGAAAGCAGCCAAAAGTACTTAAGCACTGCCTGCGTTTCTTTCTCCAGTCACAAGCTGATGCTAGAGAGATGTGAGCAGCGGGGCGTAAAAACACTTCCAGTTTCCCTCTACCATACTTCTCCCAGAAAGCCAGCCCAGAGGTCAGCACAATCAGAACCTATGAGCAACAAAAGGCCCTAGTTAGGCATCCACCTCAGTGCCTGAGCCAAAGGCCAGCTTAGCAGGGCGAGACTGTCCATTAGGCAAGACCCCGGAAAACCCCAGAGGCGCGAGGTGAAAAGGGTTAGAATGGAGAATAAAAACAGTATCAACCCAGATGCATACACAGACACATTCTCAAAGACATACACAGATCATCTGAGGCCTTGTTTGACACCGCTGTCAGGAGGCAGTGAAGAGGAAAGACAAGACCCTGTGACATCCACAGACATCCTATGCACACACAAAAAAGCATGCACATTTAGACATCTCCATAAATTAAAAGAAAAAAATACAGTGAGAGGTGAGGTTTGTTTTGTTATTTTCCTATTATGGGTCCACATCACCGACTGCAGCAGAACACATTTAAGACTTCATAAAATAAATAATTTTCAATCTTTTTGGAGGATATGGTTGTTTTTGTGTGAATTTGCCTCTGCAGAAATACATTTTTTGCGTAGCACACATTGGGGCTTTGTCCCGCACAGGAAATTGTCGGCAATGTCTCTGGGTCAGTAATGCATTTAAGACGCTAAAATGACGTATACTTGCATAGTGCTTTTCTAACTTTAAAGGCCCATAGCGCTGTACAGTCACAGTCCCATTCACACACACATGCACACACTGCGGCCGAAAACTGGCGCCAACCGTCCACCAGAGGCAAGGTGGGGTTCAGTGTCTTGCCTAAGAACACTTGAACATATCGGCAGGGAAAGTGGGAATTGTACCAACAAACATCAGATCAGACCACCCTACCGCTGCACCACAGCTAATGCAACCAACCTTCATATTTGGCTTTCATGGTTTTTGTTGTCCTCGATAATTGTAGATTCTTTCTATTACTACTTTTACTTAATTTATGTTCAATTTCATGACTGTTTCCCTTTGCTCATCTTTTTGTCATCGTTTTCCACAATAAACAATTTCCACTTCTTTACCTCAATTCACCTGTTCTCTTCCAAGCACTGCTGCTTTTCTGAATCACTCCATCCTTGGGGTGCCATAGAGTCTCCTCTGAGCCCCACATATCATTGCTTAGGTCAGCCTCTCCGGCACCCCGCTAGCCAACCTCTGCACACGCACAGAGACTGTTCCACCAACATTGCACTCTCCATCTTCTTCCTTCCGCAGGGTCAACCCTCGCCTCCCTCAGGGATGAGCCCACCAATCATGTCCATCAGTTTCTCTTCTTTACCCCTTTCTCTCAGACCACTGCGACTTCACCATCCAAATCGACCCGTCTCCCCTGCCTCCCCCCTCCACTGTGGCCACCAATCACAGCATGTCAGCCATCCAGTCCTGATGAAGCATGGTGTCAGAGAAGCACTCAGAGCTGCTGAGGATGAGGCCTCTGGAGACCTGCCGCCTCTCTCCTTCCCTTTCCCTTTGTCGCCCAGTTCTGTCCGAATGGCGACACAGGAAGTTTCTGAGATGGAAGTGAGTGAAGAGGCAATAAGTTTTGATGACATTGTTTTACATTAAAAAAAAACATAAAATAAAGATGTTAATCATGTACAGCACAGACGAAAAGTTTGGACACACCTTCTCATTCAAATGAATGGGAAAGGTGTGTCCAAACTTTTGGTCTATACTGTATGACGTTAGACCAAAACAAGAGCTAAAATATTCACAAAATTTTGAAGATTGATATTAAGTTTTATGTCCATTGATACACAAATTATTCTTTTAGTAGAATTATCATACGGAGCCCATGTCCTAACATTAAGATATAAAAATATATCTTGTTCCCACAGATTAATATCTTGTTCCCACAGATTATTATCTCGTTCGCACGAAATACTATTCCGTTCCCACAAGTTACTATACTACCAATCATTGGTCTTGTTGTTACACCTTGGTCACAAGGACACGGTGATTGGCCAATGATTGGCTGCAAAGCATGCTGGGAAACGTGACGTAGTGCTATTGTTGTTATGCTACGAGCTAAAGGTAAGTGCATCAGGCGAAGCAGCCAGCTTAATATGATATTTTTCAGATTTTCATGGAGAAAATAACAGATCAACCATTCTTGCTTTTATTTTTGCCCCTATTGAATGCTCACAGAGACACGGAAGTAGCGGCAGGAAGCGGCTTTTGCAGCAAGATGACTGAGGGCGTACCAGATCATCATCATGTGAATGAACGTGAATACGATGGATGCTTTGTGCTTTTTGAAATAAATAAATCTGTTCTCTAAACATCCTCCGTGTCTTCAATGCAATGTAATGAGACACACACAGACAGAAATGTGAAGGTATCTGCTGTAAATCTATGACGTAAATTAATAACAGGATATTATCGGCTAGTCAGTTAGCATGTAGCCTAATAGCCTTCGAATGTAAAGCGACTGACTGCTAAAGTTAATAAAAGACAAGTCCTGAATATTATTATTCCTATTCGACCCTAAACTACAATATCAGCTGTCTGTCTGTCAACCGACCAGCCAGTTGCCCAAATGGCGGCATACATCAAAGAGCTCTGCGGCGGCGCTAGTAGTAGCCTAGCAGGAGCTATCGTATGACAAAGCAGCCTAGTTATCATAAATCTTTTGATATTTCTTCTTATATTCATTGAGACGGTAATAAAGTGATCATTTTTGTTTTTCATGTTCCTTTTTTGAACGAATATGGGTCACAGAGACACGGAAGTTACAGCTGAAAGCGGCTTTTGCCGGCGTACAGAGAGCATATCCGCGTGAATAATTATTGCGTTCGAACGAATTAATTATTGCGTTCGAACAACATAATTATTGCGTTCGCACGAGTTAATCATTTCGAGGGAACGGAATAGTATTTAGAGGGAACGCAATAGTATATTGTGTGAACGCAATAGTATTTCGTGCGAACGAGATAATAATATGTGGGAACAAGATATTAATCTGTGGGAACAAGATATATTTTTATATCTTAATGTCAGGACACGGGCTCCGTATTATCAATTTAAATTGAATTCTTTAAAGGCTCCAAGTAATGTTTAACCATCCTTTTGTATCTTGTAATAACAGTCTTGACAGAGTTTAAATTACTATCATATAAAGAAAAGCGAGAGCTGTCTCCTGTCAGAATCAGGTGTTCAGAGGAACTTAGAAGATTATATTTAAAAATAAAAAAACTGATAGAAAGCTTCTCCCTCTGTCCCTTTACCAATACTAATTAGTGGAAGCATCAAGTCTCTTGTCATGGACATCAAACTTAAAAGAAAAAATGCTCCTCTTTCTCTCATTATCTACCTTTAAATGCTCCAATCCAGCATTGTTTTGTTTAACTACATTCGACTTGACAGTAATACTCGTGACAGCGTGATATGCAGTCGTAAAAAAAAGAACTTTCACTTCAGCAGCATGGAGCAGTTTTCCTCCGTCTTACATGCAGCAGACACTGTAAAATCTGAGTCCACAGGTGAAGGTTTTCAGAGAAAACTTTTTTATTGCTACTATGTACGCTAGATAAATTCTAAAAACAAGATGTAATTTTTTTTCCATAAAATTCAGATTTTCAATTGTTTAACCACTTCTTTCAACAAACGTTTTACATATTTGCTAGAAAACGGGTGTACCACTATAAACTGCTTGAGCTACATCATTATTGGGATAACCCAAGACTTATTATACCTCAGTCAATTTACCCTTAACATAAGTATAAACAGGTAACGTAAAGCTGGTACAAAAATTCTTACGGAGTTTTTAAAGGAACTATTGCAGTGACTTCTTGTGCATTAAGCTGTCACCGCAAAGGTTTAAGAGGTACTGGTAGCCAGTGCTCTTTGGAAGAAAAATAATAAATAAATTATAGCAGCATTAAGTCACAATGTGGCTTAAATGAAAGGATCCATAATTTCTCTCCACTAAAAGTGACTGCTGTGTTCAGCATATACATAATAAAACGGCAACACGCTCAGAGAAAGAGGTTCTAGGAAATATTTTAAAATGGTCCATAAACAGAATTTGAGAGTCTTGGAATCAGTACATTTTCTAAATTGATTATACATAGCAGCGAGCGTCCGTATCAAAGGAAGGAGATTTCCTTGAGATCAAATCTCGCACACTCTGCAACCTTGGAATAAAAAGAAAAACATCATGTCATGCAGTCAAGTCTGGGCAGTGTGCAGCAGAGAGATCAAAGGTTCAGTCTAACAGTAAAATGTGTGAAGTAGCCATGCAGAGTTAACATCACATTTGGTTTACAGTTTACAGAGGGCCTTACTGTATAAGCTATTTATAATTCAACATTTTCTTTATTACTCTTATAACACTAGCAGACAGGCAAAAAAAAAAAAAAATACAAAGTTTGTGGATCATTTGCAACTCCATGCAACAGTAGTTTGTGAGGGGAAATATAACATAGCTGATATTTTTGGTGGGGAAAAAAAAGAAGGTTAGTGAAACTACAACGACCAATGAAAAACAGCATGCAGCATCGTGGAGAATAAACAGAGAAGGGGGACATCTATTGGAAAAACAAAAAAAAAAACATGTTTTGATTAAAAATGTAAAACTATATTTCTGTTAAAAAAAAGGACTTCGAATGAATGAAAATGTATAGTTTGATGACAAAGTGAACTTTACTCATATACATATTCATCACGAATAAAACAAATCTTTAAACAATAACCCTAAATCCATTGGGAAAAAAACAAAAAAAAAATGTCACCCTGGTGCAAAAGTACAAACATTTGGTGAAAGATTTGGCACCATCTTCCTAAATTATGGGATAACTCCAATAATATGTCCTTTTCCAATACTGTCCTTCATGATGGGTCTATAAACTATAAGTACTCAAATAAGTACTCAAAATGAAAATAAACAGATGAAGTGATATTAGTGGAATTTGAAAAAGTTACCACATTTTGCAAAAAGTAAGTGCAGCAGCATGCAAAAGCTTGCATTTGTGTGAGCATCAGGATATTTTTGTGTGCTGTGAAGTTGCTGACAGCACAAAAGTTTTTAAATGGCCCGATGTTTGAGGAGCTTGCCCAGTATTCCCCATCCCGTCTTCAGTTCTTCACAGGCGAAGTGAGCCATCCATACACCATGCTGCGGTTAGATGGACTTAGCTGCAAGTGTGTGTATGTGTGTGTTCTGTCTGCTGCTGTGCTTTTTCAACAGCTTTGGGAGGAGATCTGAGAGGAAACGGACAGATTTCCATCTGTCTGCTTCATTTGCAAAAAAAAAAGGCAAAAAAAAACTTCTTAGGATTCAAATATATGCTTTAGCCACCTCTCCCTTTCCCTCCCTCTCTCAATCTCTATCTAAGTGGCATCTGCGGATGACCAGCGCGTCGAGAGTCTCGGGGGCTGAGGGAAGAATAGAGGAAGCAGGAGGGGAAAAGAGGAGGCTAGAGGAAGAGATGAGGAGAAAGAGGGAGCAGGCGCCTCTCACTTCTTATTTCCCCAGCACCATCCCGGCGTGCCAGCCAGCCTGCAGTCTGTTCTCCTTTGAGCTTTCAGTTCTAGCACTGAACAGAAAAAAATCAATTCATATTTCCATAATCCACACTCCTGTCTGCTTGTCTTTGTCTCTCCCACTCCCTCCATCCTGATCCGTCTTTCTCCCCTCGTTCTGTTTCCATTTCTCTCCCTCTCTCCAGCTCTCTCCCCTGGGGAAGACTAACCCCTCCACCCTGATCCTACGGCCTACAAATGTCATTACGCTGAGCAACAATAACAGGCGAAACAAAAGGAGGCCTTGCTCTGAGCCCTGAGCCTCTCTGCAGAAACTGTTGGCTGCTGCTGCCATATGCTGGCCAGCTCAGGCCGCAGAACACCGAGACTGTGGCTACAGAAGACTCCAGCCATCTACCCACAAAGACCGAAAGGAGCCTTAATCCTTGTAATGAGGCCTGTGAATTCAGTCTTTATGTATATGGGGGGAAAGGGCCAATCCTTCTGTACACAGCACGCTAACTAGCCATATTAAGGGCCATCTTATCCACACAAACGATCTGGTCAACAACAGAATAAAAGGAAAATAGATTTGGGGGGGCGGGCTAAAGAGACATGTTAAAAAGGACAGATGATGTCCAAATGAACTCAAACGCTTTTATATTTTAATCTAGTTTTAAGATTTAACTGTTTGGGTTTGTAATCTAGTTTTAAGATTTAACTGTTTGGGTTTGTTTGTGTTTCAGTCATGACGTCTTTGCTACAATTGTCTGCCCCCTATTCCTTTCTGGTTTCCTTACTCCCTTTATGTCTTACTTTGGTAGTTTTGGCTTTGGTACTTACAGGGCAGGCACACTTTGCCTGGAGCATCGCTCTCTGTGTCTGTTTACTTCTCAAAGTCCATCAGAGACGAGGGAGAACTGTTGAAAATCAGAACTAAAGCTCTAAACTCAAAATGTGGTGAACCAACGGTCACATTATTGCTATTTGTCAATGCATTGCTTTATTTTAGTTGATGAGCATGTGGATCCATCTATCTATTAAACAGTTGCTGTACCTCCTGTATTTTGTGGCCGATTTTGACATATAAACAAAGATCATATTTGGCTCTTACATTTTCACTTGGCACAACTGCTGGAGCAAAGTTCTCAGATATGCACTTGATGACGAGAAGCTGCATAACGAGCATAAACTGCTCCTCTGGGCGAGGTGTACACATGCAATATTATTAAAGGATCTTAGATCATTTGATCCCATTTTTGATCTTGTTTTGAAAATGAAGTCAACAGAATGAAATAAAGACGCCATGCTGCGGTCTTTTAAATAAAATCACACCCAGCCAAGTGTGCACAGTGTCCCCTGGAGACAGCTGACGGAGTCTATGACTGGCATAAAGGATAATTTAGTGTTTAGAATTTATTTAGAAGTTCAGGCCGTCATTTTTATTAGTGATCATGACTTCCTTTTCATCAGGTAAACTGCAGTAAAAGAAACGTTTTAGTGTTTTAGTGTTTGAGGACTGGAGAATTTATTCTAAATAACCCAGAATCCCTGCAGGTTGTGAACACACTTCCTGGTTTCTTTCAAATACCATTTCATTATATTTGTCATACATATTGAACTTTTTAAATTAGTCAGATTCATTTTTTAATTAAACTGGTTTTTGTAAACACTGCTAATGACCTTAAATTGAGCTTTCGATTACAATTAAGGAACTTTTTGTGTCTCCAGTTGTAGGTGATACAAGGTAGTGTTACTCATTTATTTTATTTTTTTACTACCCAAAGTAAAGTCAGACCATTTAAGCTACGTTCACAACACCCTGGGCAACCCACGTTCAAGCACCTACTTCCAATGAAAAGTCTATGTAAACACCTTTAAATGCGCGTCTCAGACTTCCCCCTTCAAAATTCTCGCGGTCAGGCGTCGCTACCCATGTTTCTTTAACAGTTTTTGGGCTCCATGAACAAAATGTACAGATATTGAACGCGCAATCACAGTTAAACCAGGTTGAACTCTGACTAATCAGGGACTCCGATTTGGTAGCGACATTTGGATGGTGTCCCTCTCACTTCACGGAAGTGCCAACCGAATTATATTAAACTATGTCTAGGTCTGAATTCCCTCCCTACTACCTAACTATTAAAAGCTATATAGTGCGGGACTATCTAGTGCGTTGGAATTTAAAAGTAATTCGGACAGCATGCCCAGTACTTTTTTTTTTTTTTTTAAATCGGCGAATATGGAGTGACCGGTTTCATAAAGTGAAAATCTTATTGATATGAACGTTTCGCGACAGCTATTTATGAACCCACTGAGTTCTGAAGATGAAAATGTTGATGGTTTGATAAAAAAAATACATTTAAATACTTTTTTTTTCTCAATAATTGTTCAAACCCAATGCATTGTGGTCTACATTCACCAATCTAGTGAGCATCGAAGCACACTGATTTTTTTCAGAGACTTTTGGGAAGTTTTTAGAGCGCTTAGATTTGGAATTGTAGATTGGGACAGCACTACAAAGTGGTGAATGCACTGTACAGTGCACTATATAGTGAGTAGTGAAGGAATTCGGACAGAGCCCAGGTCTTTCATATATTGGAATAGAGCTGTAAAAAGAAAAAGCCTGGAGTGAGATTTGCAAGATTTGCTCCGCTTTGACACTTTGCACAGAAACCTCCAACTGTGGGTGGCAGAAATGCAGAAATAAACGGTAGTAAAAGAAGAAGCCCCTCCCTGCTTATCCAGTGTGAACACCATAGCCTAAATAAGCGTTCTTGAACACACTTCACAGGCTCGGTGTGTCCGTAGCTTTAGAATACCTTTTTGTTAAGCAAATTCATTCTCTTTTAGAACTTAAATGCAGATAATTAAAATATTATTCATTTAGTCCCCATCTGTCTCTCCCTCTGAATGACTGTTAAGAGCGAGGAACCTTGGGAACCTGCTGGTGGACAAATGGATTAACATTCATTTACCAATTCATTTCATTTATTTTTCAGATAGTTCAGTTTAGATCACAACATTATAACATTACTGAATCAAGATTGAGGTAGTTTGGAAAACACGATGGGGCTTCACCTCTGAATATTTGATACGCCGTGCCATGTTGCAAAAAGGTGTTTTTGATACTGAAAGTGAATACAAAAAGACTACAAGTGTTAGACAAAAGCCAGGAGGCAGAGTGGGACAATAGAGGGAGCAAAAGGCAGACATGAGGAGGAAAAAGGTGGAAAACAGAAATGTGCATTCCTATCACGGTTGCATGATAATTACTGATCCGTCGGTTATTGAAGACCTGCTCACTGCTTTTCATTACCAACAACAGTAACAGTCAGAACGGGTGAGACGGAAAGGGGGAATGGGGAGGAGGAGAAAAAGAGAGGAAGCACTGAGGAAGCACTCCAGGAGAGCAGTGGTGGTGGTGGTGGTGATAGGTGCTGGGGGAGGTTACCACAGGAAGGCAGGGTGAGTAAGGGCGTGAGGAAAGGAAGGAGAAGGGAGAAGAAGAGGTGGTGGAGGTTGTCTTTAACAGTGAACGAGCAAGAGATTTGGAGAGAGTGGAAAGAAAAAGCAGAGTGTGTTCCAACCTGGTCTGTGTGGTCCTGGGGGAAGCTCCACAGCACGGTTGGATCTAGAGGTAATTGACAGACAGCATTAATCAGCGGGTGAGAAACACACCGTCTTCGCTAGCTGCCTCAGAACACATACATATTAATGAGAGGGGTGGGGGCAAGGGTGGCTGCTGCAAGTCTGTGCACGCACACACACATTCATCCCAACACAAACACACACTTGCACATAAAAAAAAAGACAAGAGACCACGTCTAGGCTGTATATGCTGTAAATATGCAAATCTATATTCTCAGTGTAGATATGATGGCTTATATTATACACCAAATCACTGACATTTGAGAAAGTTGCAGAAAAACTCTCGGGTTTATTTGCTTAATTATTCCTACATTAATACAAACCTTACAGTTTTGCTGAAAAGATGCAAATCGGAAAGCAAAGAGCTTATTACTATATCAGAGATTTGTACGCTCATTTTCTTTGTTGTACAAAGAAACACCCGTGCAGATGTGAGGAAGTCATTTTTTGGCTAATAAACTATGTTAGCTGGAGCTTTTTGACAGGTTTTATAGAAATAATGTGTTGTTGGAATGTAGATGACATGAAATAAAAATGAATTTGAAATAAAGGGTCAAAGAACTGTGTTGTCCTCAGCTGTGCGTTTTTAATTTAAACAATGAAGAAGCAGAATTCTGAGTTTAATGACTCACTCCGATCATCTTTTGATCTATTGAGAAACTGTTCTGAGTGGTCTTTTAAGTATTATGCAGTTTTTAGCCCCAAAAAAAGTGGTTTCTTGGACGAAGTTTCTGCAGACGTACATGGATCTTATTGTCTGCAAGTGGAGGCATCAGAATCAGGCGGAGCAGGGAGCTTGTAAATTTTATGTAACAACTACAAGCTTTTTCAAATGGCATTTTTTCATCTTCTCCTGATTCACAATTTTTTATATAAAGAAATACTCAGAAACACAGTTATAATCTTCATTTTCTTCATACATGCCCTCCTTCATAAGAAAAATGCTCCAAGAACTTTTGAAAACACCAAAAACACAATTTTCATTACAGTTGGTCTTTAACGGATCTACCACAAAAACAAATACATATGAAAACTAAAGAAATTGATTAAAACATCTGGAAGATCAACCAAACAGAACAAACAATGTAAAACAATCAATAGTGGTAAATTCTGTTTTTAGTTTAATCTGCAGAATTTTAGTGTATGAATGGAACATCTACAACAGATGACTGACTCGCAGATGACAAAAAAGCTGACAGACGAGTGCAAAATAACATGTTATCTGGCTTAGAAGGAAGCTTTGTGGTTTGCAGAATCCTTGCACCTTTCTTCCAAAGAAAGCTTACAAACTCTAGACAGAACTGAACTTGACACATGCATGTGACACATGCTGAAAACAGGCAGTCACTCAGCCATAGCCTGAACACAGGGGTCTCTAGTAAACATGGCTTCCACAGCTCCAGGTTTAGCATGCGACCCTGGTGGGAACAGCGAGGGTTTGAAGAGACTGGCTTTTACATGACAAGGTAGAAAAGCTCACCCCCCTTCACCCCAAAATCTTTCCACAAACACATTATTGTAATATCTGAAAATCCCACACCAGAATAAGTTAATCAGTTAAACAAATGGAGTAAACAATTATCTAATCACAACGTTTGATCCTATTCCGAAGCTTGAGGGGAAAAAAAGTATTTCTTAGTGTGATGCACACACACAATGTGAAGACTTTATTTGTAGTTAACAAACAAGACTGTGTGTGAATGGGATGAACCATAATGTCTTATGTAATCCTATTAGAGCCGTTTTTTGGGCTCGTCCTGAAGAAGCTCGGCACAGATGAGACAAAGCTGCACAGAGACATCACCCCTTTTCTTCTAACCCCATGAACATTCATAAGTTTAGTATATTTAATGCTAATTTACTGTGTCAGAAATGCAAAGCCCCACCTGCAGGATGACAGAGGGGGATGAAGAGGAATAAGAGGATGGATGCACCTCCCTGCAGTAACTGGTGGCTATTAAAACAGGAAGGGATTCTAACTTTGAAAACCCCATTTTATCCACACTGGACACGTTCCAGTACACTCGACACAATGCGACATCAAGATCTCTGCAGAGGAGTGTCCCACGGCTCATCAACAAGTTTGTAAAAAACAAAACAGGCAATTGGCTGTATAAATCTTTTTTGGGTATAGATTAAAAAAAATTAGGGCTAAAGGAGGTCATATTACCTGTAAACTTAACTACCTCTTTACCGTATTTATTTTGTGCTGACACATTCTGTTTATTATTGAGTGACACACCTTGAGAGTAGTGTTGAACCACACAAGCAGGACACAAAACGCTTGCAAAGAAGCCAATTATATGCATTACCAGCCCTTTCTCTTGCTGGAGAAAGCATACAGCATGAACTTTTCCAAACACAGACACTTATAAATCCCTTCTTTTTTCACATATTTTTCTCATCTCCATCTTCCTGTCCACTTTTGTCATGCTCCCAACCCTTTTTAATCAAACAAATCGTTTCAATCTTTGAGCTTTTATCCTGTTCAGATGCTGCACCCAAACCTACACTATCCTCACCTACATCCATGTTCATGCTGGTCATGTGTGCGTGTTTGGTGGTGGGGGGCAGCCCCCGGGGGAAGGTGAAGGCAGAAAGTTGAAGGTTACAGAGCTGAAGAGAATCCCTGCTGCTTCACTCAGGGACACAAATGTCATGGTGAGAGATCCTAAATCAGTTATTGAAACCACTTTTTATAAAATAACTAAAACAAAACACAAGTCATCTGATTTAGTTTTGCAATAGTTTACTTTGGATTTTGTAATAAACAAAGATATGTCAAATAAAATGTATAAAAAAAATTAAAAAAAAACAACAGCTCCCAATTCTCTTTTTGTAGATAACAAGATCTTATGACTCACTATAAAAATGCTAAACTCAGTTTTCTACAGAAACATCGACAATGGAGGATTGGAATCAGAGATGCAATCGTTCTTGTAGAGAGAATAAGCATGAGAATAAAAAAGCAGCACATTTTTTAGAAACTGTATTTTGTTTTACATTCTTGAATAATGCATGCCCGGTGTTGCAAATAGGGATTCAAGAATTGATTCACAAATCAAATTGGAAAAATAAAAATTTCCAACCGATTGTTTCCATTGGGCAAATCAGATTTTCTGAAAAGCTTTTTTGGTGTTATTGCAAATCCATTTTTTCCCCCTTCATCTTTATCCTCTTTTTTTTTTAGTTCAGGATGTCAGAAAAGCTACAGTTATCCAAAGATTGTCCAGGAACTGCTTTTTTCTGAGGCTGTAGGTGTAGCTGAATCATTGAGTTTCCACATAAAGTTAGGGATTTGGAGGGAGCACGAAGAAAATAAGCAGGAATTCCCATAAGTTGCTGTCTATCTAAAAAGACGGTATGTGTTTGGGCACATTTTAAATTCTTCACTGATTTGTATTAGACAGGTCTAGATGAAACTTATTTATCTCTGCAAGGTTTGCAAACTAAAAGTCATATACATTTCGGACATTATTATAACTTCAGCACTAATCTGTGACCAAAAGATACAAAGCTAAACAAGTCAAACATCATCTGCTGGCCAACACCGACTGTGCAACTGTTCCAGCATAAGAAATTCCAAACAGGGTGAAGAAAATAATAATAAACCACCAGTTTTATCTGAAGAAATGCACCCACACGGCAGAGTTGACAAAGGTTTAGATTTTTTATTCAAACAGCTCGCCCAAAGTATGTCACCCAATTGCATCACTCGTGAAGAGAAAGCTCTACTCAGCAGCGCACACAAAGCTAGATGAAGACTTTTATTCAAAGAACCTCGTTGCATTCAAAGACCAGCTGGACATAAACACTAAAGTTATGTCCAAACACCTGAAAGATCTTGCTTCTGCCTAAACTGCAGTGATGCGCATTTGAAATTTTGTTTTGAACAAGAACTGTAAAACAACATTAGATCTAACTTGAAAGGGGTTCTATTGTGTAACTTTGTCTGAAATCACATTTCTTTAAATAACTGTCAAACATAGATTATGAGTTGAACCACAAAATGAAGTGAAATTGATTTATTTACCTAAAGATTCTTAGCCTCATTGACTTGTTCAAATCTGCCTCTTATTCAGCAACCCGCTTCAAGGCCAAAAGCACATGGACTGAAGGTGTGTCAATTACATTTATTAAAGTTTGCTAAATCTGTAAAAAAGCTGGTGGAAGCAGCATAAAAACAGCCTGTTTTATGTGAGACCCATGGTTCCCAAGCTGACAGGGTGAAAACAACCGAAGGCACATTTCACCCTGTTGGAGTGTAAACAGATCCAGTGGGTGAGAATTGAATTGAAATCACCTATTGAGAGTTAGATTCCTCCATTCACACCCAAGAAAATGGAGGTGGGCAACTTTGATGACTAGTTCAAGCAGTAATCATTGGTTCCTGTCTGCGTGCATGAGTGTTTGTGTGCAAATGTGTACCGCATGAATGGAGATATGTTTACAGCTCAGGAGAGAACATTTATTATACAGTAACATGTCCATCGATTCCCAGGGGCTTCAAGCTCGGCTGACCTCCCACAGTCACTGGGAGGGCAACATGCTGTCAGCCCCTGAACAGTGACACAGACACTGGTGAGATGCAGGCAGGCACTGGTGGGTTGATGTGTTCAGAATGAAAAGATTTTAGGAATTTGTAGGACACCTGTGCTCTGAAAGTAAAAAAAAAAAAAAAGGGGTTAATGGGTAAATGAACAGGAAGCAGAGCAAAAGAACAAAAAGTAGGAAGAGATGAATCCAAAATGAGGAGAGCAGCTCAAAAGTTTCCAACCTACACCTTTTCTGGATCTAACATGCTGTATATAAACAGAATAACATAGCCTCACATATACATGAAGTGAGATAAGAAGAACCAAGCCAACCACTTTACCTAGCCTTTCTTTAATTTACAACAAAAGTCTGTGTCTACTGGCATACCAAAGTAGGCTAAAAAGGAAAAATGCTGGCAAGTTCGTCCTGGCAAAAATCTTTGCTTCTTGGGATTTTCAAGTAGGCTAAAAAGAAACTGTTGGCAAGGGATGGAGTTCCTAATGCTGCTGGCTGCGGGGAAAAAAGTTGGCACATTTCTACTAATGTGTCAGAAAGCACACACTGCCCAGTGCCGCACAGTGAGTTGTTCAAATTGAAGTCATTTTGTCGCTTAGCTAAAACAGAAAAACCCAACTGACTTTGAATGACACTGCTGAACCAAAATAGCCATTTGAGCCACTGAAAAAACATTGGGATGAATATGAAATCCGCCCACGAAGACTGACATTTTTGTGCACATCGTTTCTATAGGTCCACATTAGCTGCTCAACATTACTGGCCTACATGCATTGTGGTGGTTTTCACATAGGCTTCACTGAAGCACAAAAAGACCTAACCCTAAATCCAGTGTGAATACACATTTAGATGAAAGCTTCTGGTTTATAATTCTCTATACTATGTGAATCAAACAGACTTGAAGCCCTCGTGGCCATCCACTGTTCTAAAGGCATAAAAATGCACTTTTTTCACCTTATTCCATCAACGACTGAATGCGTGTTGTGAGTGAATAGGAGGCCTGTTTGTTAAAGGAGGCCAAATCCCATATGGGGAACAGCAGCTCCTCTGGTGAGAAGAGATGCTGTGAGAGCCACCGGCGGCCCCTCTTCTCCATCCGTCTTCCAGAGATGAAGGGATGCAGTGCCTGCCTCTCCTTGTTCCTCTCTTCTCTCTCCCTATGCCTTCTTTCCTCTCTCTTTCTTGGCCAGGGGTTAAACTGCTGCACTCTAACCTCCTTGGCAATGATTTCATTCACTCAGTTTCTCTGGCTCGCTCACATCGTGGAAAGATTTATTTCACAGTATCTAGTGGATTAGGCTCCTTCACAT
The DNA here is from genome assembly GCF_053564925.1 of Oryzias latipes. Taxonomy (NCBI): domain Eukaryota; kingdom Metazoa; phylum Chordata; class Actinopteri; order Beloniformes; family Adrianichthyidae; genus Oryzias; species Oryzias latipes. The sequence continues at coordinate 16,878,446 of NC_136240.1, forward strand.
GCCCCTGGACAAAAGCATTGTTTTACCACTATCCTGTTTGCAATAACTAGAGGAAGCTACCGCTACTAAAGGTCCACAATATGGCCATTGTGGACACGGGGCTTGGAGGACTCCGCCTCAGAGGCCGTCTAGACTTTGAGCCGGGGCCGACTACAGAAACAGGGGGAGAAAATCCCATCAGGCAGTGGAGTGAAAGTTAACTAAGGTAACCTGCTGTGAACCTGATGAAGATGTCAAGCCAACATATGGCAAAAAATGTCTATTGTCAGAACAAGAAGCTTTCTTTGCTCTGAGGGAGGCTATGCTAAAGGAGGGGGAGATGAGGGGTGGATAAAGAAATCTTAAGAGGGTTGCACAACCTAAAGCAAGGCATAACTGCAGTGGTCATCGCTTTACTTCTGGATCAGTAGTCTTATTCTGGCCAGAAGGAGGCCCAAACCCTCCACTCACAATTAAAGGAATAAGCAGATTAACTGGCATCTTTCAAAAGCCAGCAGGAAGAAAAACACACTCAGACAGTTCTTCGTTCACGCTCCCATGTCTCGCATTGCACATGGCAAATGGCATTACATTTCATGCTGATTTAGTTGGGTTTTGAAGAAAAAAAAAACTCTTTAAAAACCATGATATGGTCCTTAAATTTACTAATCTTGATTGGTCACACTGTTAAAGACCCACTTCGATGAAAATCCTGTTTTTGGGGGTTATTAACATGTTCTTGTAACTTTTTTCTCATGATGGAGGACATATATAAAGAAAATGTAGATAAAAAATATAATTTCGGGGTATTTCTTTATTCAAATCGTTGTGAATCAGGAGAAGATGAAAACATGTTTGAAAAAGCCGCTAGCAGTGACGTAGGTGCTACAATTGGTGGGCCACAAGCTCTCTGCTCCGCTCCATTCTGATGTATCCACTTGCAGACAAACAGATCCATGTACGTCTTTGTTTTCCTCGTCCAAACTAGCATCTGGCTCAAAACTGTACAAATGAAAAGCTGCGATGTTGTGCTACATTTCTGTGGACCAGTAATGTTAGGTTGGGGGTGTGAGGGTCTGTAAGCTAGCAGGAGAGAAGATAAAGGAAAGACGAGAAATGCATAATCATAATTAAAATTGGCTGAAATTATTTGGAAATAGCTGGATCCAATCAAATCAATCAATAAAAGGTAATTTCCTTTTAATAAAATACAGGTAAACAAGACAACATACAACAAGAAAATTGTATACATTTTTTTTAAACAAACACAATCAAACCTGATCTAGATTAGGCCTATAAATAGGTCTAGATTTACAAGGGAATGATAAAAAATTATTTCCAAAGCTTTAATTTCGGATAAACAAAGAGAAAACAACCTCTAAGGTAGAGCCTGCATCACCAGCCAAAAAACCCAACTGGCAGGCTTCACATGTGAGAGATGCTGCCCTGAAGGGATTTCTAAACCATTCCTACAGCTACATCTGAAGAAGATAAACAACAGTCTCAGCTGGAAGGAGAAGAAAGAGAGTGCTGCATGGAGATGATGTGACCCTATTAATGCCACATTAGTTGTTCCGTCTTCCAAGCTATGTGAGAAAAAATGATGCGGTGGGATGAGCTGGAAAGGGAGGGGGAGAAAAGAGGTGGAGAGAGAGAGCGAGAAAGACAGAAAGGGAGAAGGGAAAGTGATACTGTCTCCGGGCTAGTTGGGATGCAACCCAATTTCACAGCTTCACGAATGAGTGGCACAGCATATGGATGCAACCTTTGTGACAGCCTCTGTGTATCACCACATATCAACGCTGATATTCCCAGTCACATTCCATACTGGTCCAACATTATGTCAAACACCAGCTTCGCATGACTGCATCTTCAGCACAACACATGTAGCATGGTTGTTGAAAGCAGGGGGGAAAAAAAGAAAACTCAAGCAGTGCCTCCACACAGTCTCCTTCATAACTTTCCTCCCATTTACGCACAAGTGACTAAAGCAGAATTGTGGAATAACGTGCCTCGATGGACACAGTAATCTATAAATAACAAGAAATCCAAGAAATAATCTAGATGTGATTTTCTAAACTTTGATTACATGGTGGTAAACTCAATGGTTTTGACTGTGACAGCTCTCGTAAACTGATGATTCCATCTCTGAGGACAGGCTTGTTGGCTAAAACAAATCTTCATATAATTGGCCATTTTTCTCCATATGGTCCAACCATCTGCCTCAGTCAAAACATCTATGGAAGCAAAGGCTCCATTATAATGCATAATAAATATATACATGGTTACAAAAGTAGAAATATGTTACATAGCTGCAACGGTAGATCCTGGTGTAGTGTGGTGCAACAACTTCAGCACAGACATGGGGGGGGGGGGATTGCAGTTTCTCAGCATAAATTATATGAAGTTGCCGAAATGTACAGTTCAGGTCATTGTCAGACAGCTACAGATGCTTAGGAAACAGCTCTTTTTCTTTGAAGTTGTGGCAACAATATCAGAGAAAACATTGTGTGCCGCACAGCAGTTCTCTGAGGTGTGGAAGGGATCGATCTTGGTTAATGTCATATGGCACAGCACCCAGAGGCAGCCGTGTGGTGCTGATGACAGTGTAAAGCCTTGCCTTTGGCGGCTACATGCTCAGTGCTGCTGAGCTGTGATTTGAAGTTCACATGCAAAGGCTGACAGACAGACAGCTCTCAGTCAGGCAGGCAGTGAGTCACTCAGCCAATCTTTCCACAGGGATGGCTAGATATCAGTAGCTGTTAAAAGCTTACAATAATGCCTAATCTCAAAGATATTCACAGGGGGTCTTAGTGCACTGCAAAACTGATGGACAAAATACTGACAGCAAAATACCAAAACTCAGACGGTTGGCTACAATCAAAAACCATCTTTTCCGACGTGTTTGTGCCAGGAAGTGTCATGTTTTGGAGACTTACACGTTTCAAGGGGGGAAAAATGCTGAACAGCAGCCCTACTATCAAATTATTCCATCCATCTTCTATACGCACTTAGTCCTGTGAGGGTCATGAGATAATGATACTTTATTGAATCCAACCTGGGAAATTTGACATTGAATTTGTCATGGATTTACTGTAGGGTGATCCCAGAACAGGTTGCCAGTCCATCAACAGGCCACACAAACACACACACCCACGTCTTAGAAACAATTTAGAGGATTCATCAATTAACTTAAAAGCATGTTTGTTTTTATTTAATAGAAACAGTGACTTCATTTCATTTCTCTTCAATGTATTAATTACAATAAGAGAACTCTTAATCTAAAAGTTAAATAACGGCACACATAAAATATACTTTTCAGAGACTTAAACAACAGTGTTACTGTACTTTCTTTTGTTGCTTATTTTCTCGAAACAATCAAAAATATGCGCCAACCTATAAAGTTAGGATAGGTTTAGCAGATGGTCTGACCAAGCACACAGCACAGGACAACAGAGTGTCTCTTGTTGTGGTTTGATAAACAAGCTTCTAGGTTTTTAATCGAAACAAAAGTCGGTAAGAAACTAAGGAGTGGTGCACAGCTCACCTAAATGAGACAACATTCTGTCATTTCTAAAATAATTGTGTGTGCCATAAATATAGCTGAAGGGACACTGGTGAGACATATTCTTTATGCTAGATGTGAAGATGAAAACTGCAAAGAACACCTTGTGTTTACAAAAATTTCCAAGGATATTCTTGTAGGTTACCTTGCCGTTCCACCAAAACCAGTTTCTACTCAACACAGACATTTAAGGACAACTTCACAACAAACTGAGCTTTAGACTACCTAAAAAAACAGGCCAGGTAAAAGAATAACAACTTATAAAGAAAGGGATGTTTTTCTTTGTTAGACTGTGAAGGTGTTGCACTGAGGTTTCTTTTTCTGTAGAAAAACAACACATGCTATAAATGCCCCAATCGTTTACACCAACCTATCACTTGAAACGTCAATACTTCCACTACCAAGTAATATCCACTTTTCACTTGTATTCAAATCTTTTTTATCATGTATTTTGAACCTTTTTACCCCTATTAGGACATATCTATGTATTAACCTTTGTTTAGCTTCCACTTATTTGTGACCACTTAAACTCTCATTTGTGACAGTTTCACAGGAATTGGTTGGTAAATGTTATAAATAACAAAACGAAAGAGCCTAAATCATTTTTGAACTCATTGGAAATTGTTCAATATTAGCAGAAAAAGCAGCAGGTAATTCCCCAAAGTAGCCATGTGATTTTACATATTGTGTGCAAGTACTTCTGCACAGTTATTAAAAAGGCCTGGGGAAGAAAATTGTTGTATTTTGCAGTTTCCATGATGAAAAAATAAATCCAGCCATGTTCCATCCTCAATGCTCTCACTGACAGGAGGAGATTTTTGCCCAAAACTGCACCATACACGGCCCCATTCATCTTCTCCTCAATATGAATCAATCATTCTGTTCCCTTTGCAGAAAAGCCGTCTCCAAGCATGATATACCCCCCCATGCTTCACAGAGGGTATGGCGGTTTTAGACAGAACATATTTTAGACAGGTCTGGACTTGTGCTGGTTTAAGCAGTGGGACCTTTGGAGTACTAAAGTGTTTGAGTCCATGACTAGGTAGTGTGTTACCAACAGTAACCTTTGTTACTGTGGTCCCAGCTCTCTTCAGGTCATTGACCAGTTTCCTCGTGTATTTCTGAGCTGAATAAGTGACTGCCAAAGACCTTTTGAACCCACTGCAGGGGAGACAAATATCCCCTCAAAGAATTGCTACCACTATTTAGCTAAAATGATTTTACAATAGAAATTTAACAAAAGAGTTTGATTTTTAACTAAACCGTGTCTGGTTAAAGACCAGCTCAAGAGTTTAGCATTGATACTTAGGCTTAATAAGAACTATCCATTTTAAAGTAAAATATACATTTTACATCAGCTACTCAAATAGAAATGACTGACAGATTTGGTCCTTAAACACTTGACAGTTAGGGTTCAATTTTTAACACAACTAAAGTGCGTGTAAAGACAACGACAGAAACCTGGGAGATAATGTCCTCACACCTCACATCTACTTCTTCCAATGTGCAATTTACGTATGCACAAATTAAGATTACAACAGCTTGAAACTACTTACACACACACATCTTTAAAAAACACGCACGAATCCCTTGTTACGCACACACGAAGCCAAAGTTACGCACGGATCTACCGTGAGACTGTTTTCACGTTTCACAAATTCGTCCGTAAGTGTTGCGTTTAAATACCAGTGGAATGCTCGGTCATTAGAATTTTCCTATCAGCCTTATTCATTAACATTTGATAAACATTTTCTCTCAAAAGAGAACTGAAAGTATTTTGCATCTTTTACCTCAGATTGGACTTGACAACAGCATACGTTTTGTGTTAATAACCTGTTTTTGTGTTTATGGGTGACCCACATTAGCCAAAACATGGCTAAATGGAACAAATGGTATCATTGGGTATAATTTCATGATCATTTGAGCTGTATTGTAAACACATGTATTTTGTTGCAGCCCTTACCTACCAGTATTTCATTTATCTGCCCTCATAAGGCTTTTTTTTTACTCTGAGCTGTTTCCAACAATCAAGATCATGCTTCCAGATATCCATAATCAGCTCCTCAGACCAAAAAACACATGTTATTTTAATTCTGGACACTGAAAAGGGCTTTGACACTGAGCACCAGCTGGATAACAGACATTTATCCATCACAACTAACCACAAACTAAGGTTTATCTAAACATTGAACTGAGTTCATAACATCCACATGCCTACAAGCCAAATATTACACATAAGTAGATGATAAATATTATACTTATCAAGAGTAAAAACATTAAAATATTATAAAAAATGTCAAGGCACTAGTGGGTCGAGAATATATAAATGTGTGATTAAGCCCGCAAAAAAAAAAAAAAAAAAAAGAAAAGATGCTGTGATTTGTCACAGTAAATGTCTCAGACACTCACAGAGGCAGCAAGATTGACCTACATTTTCTGTCCTTAAAAATAGGCCACTAACCAAATTAAGGTCCAGTAGGGCCACACACCCCTATAAAGGCCAATGTCTTTACAGTAATTGTATGGTGTTAGGGAACCTGGGAGAAGCCACGAGTGAGGAGACGTAGCCTCAGGGCAAAGCTGTTGACATGTAAATAGTGAGAATGGAAGCTGAAATGACAGAACTGACAGTAGGCTTCCACATGTAGGTCTGTTTGACTGGGATTTGGCTGTGGTCCCAAAATTAAGGTCTAAAGGACACGAAAAGTCTAGATGTCAGGATCCCGTTCCTCATATCATACTTCTAAGTAGACAGATTTTCCTAATTGGAGAAAAAAAGGAAAGTAGTGCTCTCCTATTTTTCCGTCAAAATTGATCATTATCTGTGTTTTCAATCAGCCCACCAGGAAAGGGCGTAATGAGGCTAGATTACATTTCATGACCATTTTCCCCCATTTCCGTAGGACATATTTATACGATTCTTGGTAGCTAATCCACGATGTAACAAATCAGAAGCATTTATTAAAGGAAGAGCAATGCCATAGTTTTCATAATTAAAAGTCCATAACAGGGACATATAAGGAAAATAATTCCTATTAGACTTCCAATAAGTAAGTCAAATCTTGATTATAAGAGGTAAGAATCAGTTAAAAATACTTCTGGTATTTGCCCCTGCAAATGCTTAAAACTGGGCTAGCTGTTGTAACCATGTGACTAAAATCTTATCTCAACATGTGACATATGACAATCCAAAAAGTCAACATATTTTTAAGCACATATTTTTTTTATCAAATCCAATTTACCAGACTAACAAAGATTAACTTAACCAAAGCTATGCTAAAACGCGTTGTGCTAATCCTCTTCATTTGTGGGCCAAACTAGGCCACACTGGTATTACATGCATAAGAACCAGCCAATCATTGTTCTTTAGGGCAGAATAACAGGTTTTCTGGAGTTGTGGGAGTGCAGCGCTGTTTGGTTGTGCATGCTTGTACCATCTGCTGTGCCAAGCATTCAGTGTATTCCTAACCATCACTTGTCATAATCTGACAGCATCCATGTGAGTAAACGCATCACATTAATTTAACACTTTCTGGAAAACAGCTTGGACGTTACTGTGCCCTTTTTCCATGCCTTCTTTTTTTTTCCATTTAAAAAAAAATATGGTTTTTTTTCAAGAGCTGAGGCAACTTTGAGATGCAACTTAAACTGGTCACAAGGGAATACATTCATCCATCATCATTATGGTAGCAGTAAATATGTATTTCACATGCAGACAGACAAGCACGAGCAGAAAACAAGCCACTAACAACACGCTGTGAGGCTCCAAGGGGGGATAATCTGATGAAACTCTTCTGCATTCATCAAAATCTTTCAATTTAAATTATTGATCGGGTCCCTACTTTTCCCCCACTTCTTCACCATGGAAAGGGGAAGTCTAAAAATAGACGGTGCCTAGAAGTGCTTCCATGCTCCCCAACTCTGGCAACATTAGTGAATTCAGATGAACCTCATGCAGCTCTCTCAGCCTGTGTGACTGTCTCATACTTAGCCTCTGCATGCACACGCCTATGCAAACATTACACTCCAGCACGCATGTGCCGTTACACACTACTGAGAGCTTGCCCACAGAGTTTATGTGCTGTGTCAGTGGGTGGGAAAGCTCAGCCAGCAACTTCTAAGAAGATGTTCCACGTTCAGCATTTTCTTTTGCTTCCATTCTCCTCCAACCTCTCGTTCTGCCCCACTTCTTTTTGCTTTGCCCAATAACACTTTCAGTTCTGTAAGATCTGAGAACAGCCATGTTAAAGCAAGTTCGTGGTTGCTGTACATTTACCAGCTAGTAATGACGCTGTCTGAAAAGCTCAGGTTTCCTCTTTTCTGTCTCTTACCAAAGGCCCCTTTCTTTAGTAATGAAGCGCAACAATCAGAAAGGAGGAGAGCAGGACTGCAAGATGTTTGTTACTGCACCATCAGATTAAGGCAGGAGAGATGACAGAGATAATGAGGAAGAGATAAAAAAAAAAAAGAAAAAAAATGCTGCTTCTCAGAATACCATTATTGTGAAGTGAGGCAGTCACATTTACCCTCAACGATATCAATGATAATGTCAATGTCTTTTCATGAGTGTTTATTCCTATACACTATTCATGTTCATAAAGCAAAATGAAAAAAAAGAGAAATATTAAACAGCATATACAAGAAAAAAGGAATAGAAATTCCACAATTATCTCCTGTAAGTCAACAAAGTCAGGACCAGGATCCTGTTTACAAGCTGAAATGATAACGAAGCCAAAGAGAAAAAATAAAGAGAAGATAAAAAGTGCTGAAAAAATAAGAAGAAATGAATTTATAAGGTTAAATTGAATATGTTTTTGCACAGTGCACGGTGATGCAGTGGCGCTCCTGCTTCACAGTTCAAGTCCCGACTGGGGGACCTGAACCAGAACACCATTGGGGAACCTTTCTGTGTGGAGTCTGCTTGTTCTCCCCGTGCATGCGTGGGTTTTCTCCGGGGACTCCGGCTTCCTCCCACCGTCCAAAAAACATGCTTCATAGTTTAACTGGTTACTCTAAATTGTCCATAGGTGTGAATGTGAGTGTGCATGGGTGAGTGATTTGTGGACCTGTGACAGACTGGTGACCTGTCCAGGGTGTCCCCTGCCTTCACCCATGAGTAGCTGGGATAGGCTCTGGCAGCCCCGTGACCCCGAAAGGGAAAAAATGGCTTAGAAGATGGATGAATGAATGAATTTACTATGTATTTCTCAAAAAAGTGTTTTTCAACATCTTCACAGAAAAAAAAGGGGGTAAAAAAGATGTTTATGACTCATCAAACCCAAACAGTATTGGGTTCAACACACCTGACCCCTGCGCCAACTGTGAACATTTGCTTGCATATTGGTTGTTAAAAAAATATTTAAACTACCATAACTTTTGTTTCAAAATGAATAAATAAGGTGCTATTTAGACAATATTAATTTGCTTCCACATAATATTATATGATATAAAAAAAAGGAACTAGGCTGCATCATTCAATTACATTAAGGTGGCGTTTTCACAGTAAAATGGTGGTTTTAATGTCACAAATAAAGTTGTTGTTGTTATTCAGCATAAACTCAGGACACGTTCTCACAAGAAAACCCCTCCAAAGACTGAAGCATTTCCATGATTTGAAATAAACTAGAGTAAAATATAAACTCCACTTTAAATGCATTTTAAAAAATTTAATAAATAAAACAGCAAGTTAACTACAAAAATCCAGGTATGCTAAAATACAAAACTCACTACGAACAGTTATTTGAAACATTTTTTTGGGTAGAAATATTTCATAACAAGTACCAGTAGGATAACAGACTTTATCTTTGATTAAAAGAAACAAATTACAAATAAAGGAATTAATCACATGAAGATCTTAACAAAGACCAGTCTGGCTTAATCGATGAAGTAAAACAAAAGAAGAAGGCAGGGGGTTCTGAGACTTAAAAAAACAAAAGAAGAAGAAAAAAAAAGTGTGAGACCCTGGGGTCTTCTCAGAAGTGCGAGTGGAGGAGCGGTGCCTCTCTAATGACCAATCAACACCATCCTTACTGCCATGGCATCTGCTAGTACTCCAGCAGCCTCCACGTCTGAGTGCAAGCCCACTGTGATCTCAACACTCTGCTGCTATCCAATCAGACTTCAGAACAGGGGATGCTGGATCAAGGAGCAATTTGGACACTTTGCAGAATGTCATCACTTTTGAAAACCTTTTCAATAGTTAGAAAACAAGTTTCGCTCTGTGGACTGTGTGTGTGTTTGGGGGCGGTGAATGAAAGCCAGAAGAAAAGAAAAAAATATACAACTGCGTCGCTGCTTGAGGGAGGCTACAGCTGGGAAGGGAACAGACTAATAACAAACCGGTGAACAGAAAGTGACACTGTGGGTCGAGGTGAAAACGTTCCAGATATGAAGCAAAAATAACTCTTTGTAATTGGACAAAGTGAAGCTTTGCCACATGAATCAAACAGTGACGTATTTAGCGCCACTCTGGCTTTCTGATTTTCCTGGTACACTTGTAAGTTGGATTCCAAGCCGATAAATATAATGAACAAGACAAAACACTGCATGAATCACCGGTGAAAGAAAGACAAGGTGTTCAGAAGTGAACAGAGTGGCACAAAAAAAAGTCTCCAGAAAGTTTAGCAAAAGGAAGACCTTAAATCTTACCTGGATTTGAAATTGGAAATTGTTTATTTTGAGCAATCAAAACAAAAATAAAATTAAAGCAGACAAACAGCATGAAATGATATATATATACATATACATACACACACACACACACACACACAGGGATATATCAAACTTAGGATAATTAGTTGTCAATTAGTTGGAAATATACATAAACACATACATCCACATACACATTGATAATTCTATTATAATTCCTCTGATCCATAAATAGACCTATTAGCTCCTATACTACGTACACACCCAGCATGTGATGCAGGTATTCTTGAACACGCTTTTAGCATATGGTTTTCACACTGGACTGTCACTACCTCATACTAGTGCGTGTACTCAAAGGTTTTTTCTTTCACAGCTCTATATGACTGTCATATAATTCCAACGGGCACAAACCGCAATCATTAATTTCTCATTCAGTTGGTACTTCTGTGAGTTAAAGAGGATGATATCCACACATCACTACCAAATCTGAGTCCCCGATTGGTCAAAGTTCAACTGGTTTAACTTTTGACACGCGTTGAAATGATGAGCGTTTTGTATATAGAGCCCAGTAACAGACTTCATAACTTGCATAGTAGAACGTGAGAGTTTTGAACGCAAAAGCCCGAAAACGCATATGATATATGCAATTTTACATAGACTTTTCCTTAGAAGTTGAACGCACGTTTTCGAAGCCTGGTGTAAACGTAGCATTATACAGTAGATGACGCACTAAAACCATAAAATATTAAGTTTGTTGAAAGGAGTTTAACCAATTGCTTGAAAGGGATTAGGAGGAAGCAAACTAAAATATTCACATCCCTGTCATGGTAACTCGATGGAAAGTTTATGACAAAAATGAAAAACCTGCTAATTAAATCAATCTTTATTTCTAATAAAAATAAAGACAAAATTTGTCATAAAATCATGTCAACAAAAAAGGAATTTTGGACATTCAATATTAAATTGCAGTTTTAAGTATAGTATGAATGTTGCTGTGAAAGTGACATGCTTATTGAGATTATTGCTTTGTTAGTGGGAACAATGTGGCAGGAGGGAGGGAGCAGGCGAGGACAGGTAGCATCTGTCCCAACCTACTGCCTTGGCAGCGCTGGCGTCATCTGTTAGCTTTGGCAGCATCTTGGAAGAACATCAATATGGCTTTATGTAGCCAGAGCCGCTAGCAGCTAGAATGCCAGTCACGCTCTCGAGCAACGCCTGCTCACAGCCTGAGCATCCACAGAGCGCTGAGCCAACACAACTACACAGAACGGACTGCAGCCTGAACCGGGAGGCCAGGTCTCCATGGACCTGCAGGAGGAAAAAGGGCCAGTGTCTGTCATCTACCCACACAGCCATGGTTAGAAGTGTGAGGCCAAGGCCAGATATGAACACTGCCACTATTGTGATGCAACTTCTACTTCTCTGTTGTTGGATTGATCCCCAGAAACACTTGTGCTTTGGAATAGTGATGCTCTTCACAATTACAATATATATATATATATATATATATATATATATATATATATATATATATATATATATATATATATATATATATATTATAATTTTAATATATAATATATATTAAAAAAAAAAAGGCCCTTTAGGCACTAAAAGTACAATTTAACACAATTTCTGACACAAACAGGTTTTTTTTTAAGATGTCTCCAAGTGATATAAGGTTTGATGGTATGCATCAATGATAATCAATGGTACAAAGATTCACATTATTTAGAGAGACTGAATAAAACAAACAAAAAAAAAAATCACTAAACTGGTAGTTTCAAATTATAGTAATAAACTTGAATACACAGTAAAAACAACTTTATTAGCAGTGTCCTTGTAACACAAGACATTCGGTTGCTGAATATTAAGCAATATTATTATGGTGTGTGGGAACAATTGTCGCAATAAATCCATATCTGGAGTAAAGACTCCTGTTTTTGTCTATTAAATGCAGTTTTCTTTCATTTTAAAAATGAAGGCTCTTCTTTTGTTTGCTTTTTGATTAGTATCTGAAAAAAGAACCTCTCCAAATAGGTTTGTTTTTTGTTAACTTTTCTAGCTTGGGAGTTTTCATTTTGCGGATGGCGAAGCAGCTAGGGTTGGGCGATGTCCCTTAAATTGGCCGTTGACGATGTTTGCTGTCAACCATCGGGATGGACGATGACATCGTCGGGGGGGGGGGTATTTTTACATTTTTCGTTCTTATATAACTGCTATTCGTTTTTTTGCTTTTTTCATTTTATTTCCCAACTAATGACTAATCCGCGATGATCCAGTATAAAACTGAGGGAAGTGACTTTAACAAAAAAAGTAAAACAAAATAGAAAAGAAGTAGTCCGCTCCCGCACTTCCGGGGGAGTGCGGATTTACAGCTTTGTGTTTGATGGGAAGGGGGGGGGGGGGTACATGAGCGGTATGTGTGGGAGATTTAAGACTGCGATCCGTCCCGCAGCTCTAGGGGTACAAGCAACCGAACTCAGAACCGGGTCTAAAAGTGTGTGTCTGAGCACAGCTCGGATCGTCAGCACACACACAGCGGTTTGAGCTTCAAAGCAGAAATGTCGCTCAGTCCTTAGAAAACATTCAAACAATCACGCGGATTTGTGTTTCCAGTCGTGTCCCGACTAAATAAAGGCTGATGTTATTCTTACATGTTTACGTGCAGCCAGCAAGCAGCACCACCCAAAGCTAATGTTGTTAGCCCGTGTTAGCATACTGCTAATCCTGGCTTCGTTCAGAAAAAGCACTGACCACACGGATTAAAATTCAAATGATGAGCGAACAGGTGTTTCATAATAACCGTAACATTATTAAAAGCACGTTTAAAAGATCATCTCGTATTTTACCGAGCTGACATGTCAATGTATATAGCCGCTCGGCGCTGTTTAACATTGTTTTGTATTGAATTGTTACATTCAATAAAGTTTGAAAAAAAAGCCGCTCGGCGGAATTTATGTCCTTCCGGTTTTCAAACCCTACTGCGCATGTGCGAATGATTTATTCCGACGGAAAGTGTGACCTTAGTGAACGTTTTTATATTCTGAAAACATTTTTCTGGGCCCATGTACACGGTTGGATTCTAATCCGTCCATTGATCCCATCAAGATATTTTGTACATGTAACCGCGGCTTATGGTGTCGAGGCGCAACGTGGCGGGGGCGTGGCATCACGATGGTGGTCTCTCCATCGGGATGTCAGTCACCCATCACGATGGACGATGATATCGTCCATCGGCACAACCCTAGAAGCAGCTTTATGAAAGTAGTGGATGTATTTTTAAACACTTGACCGAGCAACTTTACATGGCATCAGTCAGATGTGGTCGTAAGATTTCAAGGGTTTCAAAATAAAATGTCCTTCTGAATCAGATTAGACGTGGAATCATTTGAGTCATTAGTAGCAGTCTCAATTGTTATAATGTATATTTAAAATGAATGTTTTCTGTCACCTACCTACTTAAAACAACCTGTGGGGACACAATACCAGGCTGCAAACCCAAAGCAGAAGTATGAAAAGTAAGCTTTTATTTTCTTAAACTTGACAGCAATGCCCTGGAGCTAAAAAATAAGAATAAAAAAGGTTTATTGCGTCAAAAAGATCCAATTATCAAGTCTCGGCGTGTACTTTAATGCAACTCACGTCCGAGTCTCCAGTTCTGACCTCTGTGACCAGTTAATTATTTTAAAAAGCTCTACAAAAATCTAAACGATTGGTATTTTCTCCTCATTTTGACACATCAAAATGGACATAAAGCAACAGTGGTGGAGCATAAGGAAAATTCACAAACCGTAAGCTGCAAAGCTATTCCTGCTGTCACAGCTGAAAGACAGGTTGCTATTAAGATTGTGCAGTGAAGCTTTTTAGAGCGCATGAAAATGTGCCATTGGTCCAAGAAGAGTCCAATGCTTGTAATGGAAAGAGACATTGATTTATTGACTGTTGGGCCTGTCTTTGGCTGCTAAAAAGGAGGCTGATTCACCATCATTTAAACGGTATGTTAAGTATTTAGATGTTAATTTTGGAAATTACTCCACAATGTGAAACTTAGATTACAAATTTGGAAAATGTCAAGCAGTTGATAAAAGTATTAATAACCAGAGAGCAAGGAACGTAGTCGGGTTTGATCAGACTGAAGTGACTGTGAAGCCACAGTCTACTGCAGGTCTGTAAGAGAACGTGGGCGTTATCTGCATCCTGACTATGAAAAGCGTGAAACCCAAGACAGGAAGTACAGACGCTGACCATATCTGAGCAGCTAAGCTTCTTCTTTTTTTTTTCAGTGCTAGTTTTTATATCCTGTAGAATATTTGTAAGTGATATTATACTCCTACAACTACAATGGCACCAGTTTCAACTCAAATGTGGTGAGAGCAGCAGAACGGTGCTGCAGCATCAGCAAAGCTGTGCACAAAGCAAGCTCTTCAGCTTTTCAGGGTTAACCAGACTGGTGCAAATGGGTTCTCTTAAAAACGGAAATGTGGCCAATATTCATCTAAAATTAAACTTTCTTAAACTTTAAAAGGGGAGATGTGAGACCAAGAAGCAAGGTTTCATCACTTCTCCAAATGCTCAGATGTACTACATCACGTTGCTATGACAATTTAATTTTAGCCCATCACAGTTGCCCTATCGCTTCTTTGTGCCTCTGGCGTGGTGGGAAGATAATGAGTGAATAAGAGAAATGGCACTTTTTGGCAAAAATAAACTAATGTTAGAGGGTGTAAAACTAAAGCTCTAGTGTGAATAACTCTCGAGCCTGTCAGTTGTGACTCATTCCATTAATTAATTTAGATCAGAAGAAAAGCTATGCAGGGATAGCAAGAAAAATGAAAACAGCTACAGCAGATATGTTTGGTTTTCTAAATATTTAAAATTATACATATAAATGTGTGCAAAATCTGCTTTTTATTTAGCAACAATGTTGCATACCAGTTCTAGCCTTTAACTTGGATTTCAACTCGTACAGGTTTAAGTCAAAACCAAGATAAACAGGAACCTGATAAGATTCAGGGAGAAGTGATGCATTCCTCATTAGAGTAAATGAAACCGTTTCTTTGAAAAACAGCCTGCTGCAATCGTAAGAAGACTCCATGGCTACACCACATGACAGCAGCTTCCTCAACAGGAAGATTCAATCAGATGTCTGAACAGAGAGAGCACCTGGAATGATCCAGTCGAATCTGTGTTTTCAACTTGACCCGAGGCGTGCAAACGTTGCTCTGCAGCTATGCTCCAGGGAACAGGAGTCCGGATATGAGTCTGACCCCAGATCACACATGAAGGAAGTCAGTTATTACAGCAAAGGCCGGCGGTTTATGAGTTCGGTTGAAAATCCAATATGAGAACTACACCCAAGGACAACTTTCAGTCCGTCTGCTCAAGTCAGCTCAGCAGCTGCACAAGTGAAGCATCCAATAACACCTCTTTAAAGTCTGAACTGAAAGGCCAAAACAGGAGAGTGGGTGCAATAAGCAGTGAAAATGTTTTTACATTACAATTGACTTACAAATGCCACTGGATATTGATGTGAAATTCCCGTTACTTTATTTCCCATATTAATAAAAAGCAGAGAAGAGTTATTCTTCACTGACCGCATTCATTTCAAGGTTTATTATACAGGCCATCGGTGCTGGAATGTTTAACCACTGCAAGTGGCAAATCAATCCACCATAAGATTTTAAAAAACTAAGTGGGGCAATAGTTGCAAAAGTAAGCACACATAAAAGTGTATTTATCCTAAGACACGCACTGTAAACCGATATCATAAGATCATAAGCCAACTTATGTTTCATACAGATTTCAGAGTCTTGTGCTTGACAGAGTGATTCAAGAAGCAGACTAAAATTATATGACAACAGCCATAATCACTACTCTCATTATCCACAGTCACCCTACTTTCTCACGTTAATGTAACAGTGCACACTCAAACAATGACTAAAATAACAGACTACACTAAAGCCATCATTTTAGCATTCAAGTAGACACAACCACGTTTGTGTGATAACATATATTAAAGTAAACTTTTTTTCAACAATATGATTTAATAAATTACTTTTTGGACAAAAAGCGATTTTTCACCTAAATCAGGGGGTCTGCAACCTGAGGCTCAAGAGCTCCTCCATCCATCTATTGTGACTCTTTGGCTTTAGAGAAAAATGCTAACCATTTATGAGAAGAAAAATGACTGTTTTGTTAGTTTCTTGTAGCTAATTCGGTTCTGTCATTTATATTTAGAACTTTAACATAACTGAGAAAAATATTGGTAAGAGTGGTTTCTATAATTAGAAGAAGCTTAATGCACATATACATTTGTTTAAAAATCAATGAGGCATGTTTATATTGGATAGTAAAATGAGAAAAAGGATGATGGTGCATCAAAGTCACAATTGTAGAAAGGTCATGTTTAATTTGGTTTTCTTGAATTTTTAATTCAAATAAAATCTGCTGAAGCAGGAGAATCCCTTTTGACACCGGCTATTTTATTTTGAAGGGAACTTAGGTTTTGGTCAATAAGAAACTGGACCAAAATGGCTCTTTTAGCATAAAGGTTGCAGATCCCTAACCTAAAGAAAATAAATAAATAAAAAATAAATAAATAAATAAAGACTAGGATTTTTGTGTTGTTCTGCTTGCTAACAACTGCTGGCGTTAGAAACAGTTTATGGGACATAATGATCTTTTAGCAAAAATGGAATATGGTAAGTGGAAACATTGGATATCATCAAATAAAAAATTCCGGTTTCCAAAATAAAATGTAAAACTTTATTCATTTTTTTTTTTTTTTTTTAATGGTTTGAACTCATGATAGTGAGCTGTGTGAACTACCTACCCTCATTCTCAGATGTTGGACATGCCACTTGCAACACCAGATCAAATGTTCTTTCTGGATTCTCCCTGAAAATCAAAAGGGTGTTTGATGAGAGGACTGACTGCAGGTGCTGGTGGTGTGATAATAACGCCTAAAGAGATCCGTTTAAAACGATTCTGCGCACGTGCAAATAACAATATACTGTATAAATTAGGCAGATATTCAACAAGTACTAATATTTAAGTTGCGTTATCTAACCATAAAAGCGTTAACCTGACTAACTAGTGGGTCACTGGGTGTTTTGCTTCATTTCCACGTTGACTAATTACTAAAGCTGTCGGTCCGCTAATTGACGTTCAGGTAGTTAACAACAACAGACTGACCCAAATAATGCTGTCGAGCCAGCTGGCCTGGCAGTTAAATCCACTGCTGGAGATGGCACGAATTACGCTAAACATTCCTGCACATGGCATGCGGCTCCGGGTTAACGCTACGTGTCTTCGCCCCCACGTTAGCCGTTAGCACGACCGCTGTCGGCGGAGGGACGACAGGCGCACACGAAACTCGAAGGGCTTACTTTATCCTGCAGTCCATGGTTTGGTTACAACATCCCGACAGCTCCGTGCTGTCGGCGGCTCTGCTGCGTGAATGTAAGCACCCCGTCCTTCCTCTGTCTCAGCTGTCACGTCCTCCGACGTCTCATCTGATCCCGACAGAGAGCTGCAATGACCTCATGTTTGAAGGTGGCGGAATGTCGCAGTGTAGGCTGTCTTTTCTATCGTATATGTGGCCTGCTGTGAAACCCACAATTCAGCACCACCGTGACTATTTCCCACAACAAATCCCACTCCAGGAAGTTCTGTCAAAGATTTGGTGACGTCAGCGCGTCGCGCGGGCACAGCTTCTTACGGTGGCGCGAGTCTTCAATATGAAAGGAGTCCAAATGGAAGGTTGTTTGAAATGCTTTATTTAACCTATATTTTTTATAATTTTCATACTTAGTTTTTAGCATTCACTTTACAAAGAACGTCCCTAAACACAAACGCGTTACTCACGTGCTGAATCAAACTACTACATATGTATTTAGTATACCATGACAAAGGTCGACTGGGTCATTTGAGGTGCTCTTTTTGTTCATCTAAGTAGTTACTAAAAGTGAAGCAGCGTACTTGAACCTTACTTTTTATAAACTATCTATAAATTGGAAATGTTCCTATTTATCAACTTCAAGAGTACTGGTTTTTGCTAAGGGTATTCAATTCTACAGCATTTAATTATTTTTAAATATAATAATATGAATGTATTCACATATATTTATATATTTTTGCACTGCTTCATATATCAATATGCTGTATATATTACTTTTCAAAAGTGACTGTTTCCATAATTGCTCAAAGTTTAGACACTATTGTCCTTTCAGGTTAAAGACTCACTCTCAAGAAGATTGTGTTTCTGCTGTTTTCAACTTGTGATATTTTTTTGATGGAGGACATATGTTAAGAAAATAAAGATTAAAATTGCAGTTCAGAGTATTTCTTTATTCAAATTGTTGTGAATCAGGAGCAGACAAAAAAATGCATTTAAAAAAAGATCATAGCTGTGATGTAGAAGCTACAATGAGCAGGCCACCAGCTCCATCCACTGTGGATGACTAAATCAATGTACGTCTTGGTTTTCCTCGTCTGAGCTGGTACCTGGCTGAAAACTGGACAGCTGGATAGCATCAATATTGCTCGCGATGAGGTTAGGTTGGGGGTGTGAGGGGCTGTAAGGTAGCCGGAGAGACTGGAAACCAATGGATGATGGGAAATGGGGGGGGGGGGGGGTGCTTACTCATGCCAACATTTCCGCCCACAACTCATAGGCAAATTTTTGATGAACTACTGCTGCAGAAATTACTTCCCAGAAAAGGAGTTTCGAGTTGGGCTAAAAATATGATCAGAGTGAGACTTCACTGATCTCATACTTCCAAGCGTTTGACCATTACTGATTACAAAGTAACAAATGGTGATTTGCATTCAAAATGTTTGCTTAATCAATGTTGTTCACCAGCTGGATGGCTCAGTTGGTTAAGTGCAGGACTGGCACATGGCCTAAATGTCCAATTGTTTCAACTGCCTTATTTGGTGATGATTACGTGGATCAGGTGAGTTTAGCCAAAAAAGGAGCTTTAAAATGGGAGGTTGGTTGGAAAACACACGGCACCAACCCTCAAGGCCTCTCAATGATTGTGGGACCCCTGCTCTAAAGTATGACTAATATGCTTTTGCACAAAAGCTGAGGTGCTTGCCACAGTTGTGATTTTATTGCGCCACTATTTAACTACTCTTGCTGCTACAATTTTCACTTAATTTCATTTGTCAGGCCGAGCACTCCAATCAAAATTTTTTATATATATGCACATACTGGCAATTAACTCTTTCTGATTCTGATAATGTTCCTCTCAGTCATTTGTTCGGGGGTTTTCTCAGGAGGGGAAAAGGTGGGTTGTAGGGGAGATTCAGACTGGCCTTACGAACTGAACAGGAAAGTGTCAACACATTAATTTTAAAGTAAATGTCACACTGGAAGAATATGTCTTAACCACAAACACCAAAATGCAACACATCCAACACTTGCCACAAAAAACAAAAACACCACCATCCTCTAGAATCTGATTAATAAGAAAATATATATATATATATATTTTCCACCATAGCACTCTTGCCTTGTCATTTTTCATTATTGTTTCTACATGTACGCTGAATTATAATATTTGTTGCAAACATTTTGGTTTTCCTGCAAATGACTGAACTTTAAGAGTGGGCTGTATGCTCTTGGAGGCCAAAGGTTGCTTTCTAACGACTATGTACACAGGCCAGCAAGAGAATTGAAACTAAACTGCAATCTTCATGTGTAAGTCTTTGCATGGCATACATAAGGAAAGTACTCTTATAAAGCACATTTTTCTGCATATTTTAATTTTGTTTGTCACAAATAAAAGTTGTAGAAGAAAACCAAGTAGCCGATTTCATGTGAAAACATGCCAGAATAAATAGTCTGTCAATTTTTGGAATCTGTTCTAACTGCACCTAAAGTGATGAACAATATGAAACTTTAGATTTTTTTGTTCAATTATAAATGGCAGAAACAAATGCCCATCCAGTAGTTGAACACAAAGACAAATGGTGAAATCATCAAACTGTTTGTGACCAAGACGGTATTTCATATTTGACCTCTTAAGACCTGGCGTCCACATGCATGGACATCACATCTTAGGTACCACAGTAGTTATTTCTGCTTAACTGGGGCCCTGTAACTAAATGTGTGAAGGGTTAGCTCAAAAATTTGCTTGAGCCTTCAAGTGTTTGCCACTGTGCATCTAACAGATTGTTTGTGAACACTTAATCTGGTTCTGAAGTAGCCTTTACACCTTATTTGAGTGGGCGCACCACATATGTTCACAAGTCACTTTCTGAAAGTCCCAGGGATGTATCTAGCTTTGGTGTGAGGTCAAGTTTCAAGTTTCAAGTCAAATTGGAAAACTCCTGGTTAAAATGACTGATCTGCCATCCCAAATTATCATGATAGTGCTTCAAAACAACCAGTGGGGACGCATCTTTAAACATTTTGTGTTTCTAAAGCACCACAAAAGAAACAACAAGAGTATGAAAACATTTGACAGGTATTTTTTATTTCAGCAAAAAAGAAAAAAAAAATTCTTTTGTATGATTTGTATTAAAAAGGTGACAAAATGTGCTGCTGTTCCCATTCTAACTGTAGCTAAACATTTGACCGTTTTTTCAAGCCATTCTGAGCTTGGACCAAACCTTATTCTAAAGCAGTATTAGTCCCTTTTGGTAATAAAACCATTGGTTAGCTCCCAATCACTCCCCAGAGGGTCTTTCAGGAGCAGAGCCAGGCTTCTTCAGACTCTCTAAGGGTAAAGTGGCACCAGACTCTGGCATGCTGCTTCTACAGTACACATACATTTACAATGTTTTCATGGCCTGTAGAAATAAAATGATACAACAACAATGGCATAATTACAAGTGTTTTTGCAAAAAAAAAAAAATATATATATATTAAACGAGTTTAAATCGGTAAAAATATTTGCAGGGTAAAACTTTAGGAGTTTTTTTTAATGTTCTAATTTGCTAAACAGGAATGCTGCATGCATGACTACAGTAATGAAGCTTTCATAAAAAAATATGTTCAGCAACAGTGTTCCCACATATGCATTTGATAGTTACACTGCCGTTTGCAGGTCTTTTCTTCAAATACTTCTGCATATATAAAGAGTTAACTTATTATTGTACATACAGTAAAGGGAATATATTTAATATCATTATTTTTATACAGCGGATGTATTATTTGTCTGAAGCTGAGTTGACCTCGCATTGTTAGTCAAAAGACACTTGTCAGATTTCATTAACAGCAGTTTGGGAGTAGACACATCATCGGTGGGGGCTTACAGCAGTGGATAACCTTGAATAGAACTCACAGATATCCACTCATCAACCTTACGTTATCTAATCCAAGTCACCGTTAGTTCAAATTGGTGTTAAGAAGAAAACATTTTCTATTGGGGCGGGAGAGTCAAGGCATTCTTGGGAATGAAGGTTAACCTGCACTTCCAGGGTTGGAAAAACACTGAAAATGTGGTCAGTGTGCAAAGCTTTAAGCTATTTTTTGTAGCAGATGCTTTTTAAAGAACACTCCTAATTCCAGGGAAGATGTTTGTTTTTTGTAGAAAAAAGAGCACTGAAATAATTGATAAATGAGCAATGGATTGAACGAAATTACAGCCTTGAGTTTAGTAAACTGCAGATTTTACTGATCATTCTTATATTTAATAAAATAACTAAAATGTATTTTTTTTTAACTATTTTAGATCTTTTTTTTTCAACAGCCAGGTATGATCACATTGATTTCTGTGTATTCTGGGGTTTTTTTCTGATGAAACTGACCTGATCTTTAGTCGTCATCCCTGCAGTAGCAGCTTTAGAACAGCAGAGGCGCTGTGTAATCTGACGGGTCAGAGTTACAAGGCGATCACATGTCACAAAAGTGACAAGGAGCGGAGGAGGAAGCGAAACTCTGAAAAGGAAGCAAAGAGCCCATCTTTTGGATAGACAATCTTTGTCAGCAATGTCAAACTGCTGCATTGACAATATTTCCTCAATACAAACGTAGTAGAATGTTTCACAAATATTGCATGACTCAAGCTTTTACAAGCAGATGGATTTTTTTCCATGTCCTTGCTGATCCGCGGCTTGTTCCAATGTCGATTCCGTGTTCAGAGGGAAACCGGAGCCGGCAGAGAAGCAGCTGCACGGCGCAGATCAATGACGGGGGGGCCGCCGCAGCGCGCGAGCCTTCAGAGGAGGAGAGGGCCATCCACGCGCTCCACAGAGAGGCGTGTGAGGTAACCGACCCCCAAAACTCCCCTTCATGTCCCCTTGGATTAAACATCCCCACCAATTATTTCTTTGCTATTTTTACATTAAGGTAAAACATGTTATTTAATATTTATAAAATGATTTTTTAAATTATTAAAATAATAAAACAACATGAAGGCCCTACTTATTTAATAACACCCCCCTAAAAAAAAGAGTAAAAAAGCAATAAACAGACCCGCTTTGATGAAAATCGTGTTTTTAACATGTTCTTGTAGTATTTTTCTCATTAATGAGGACATAAATAAAAAAAAATAAGCTTAAAACAAAATTTCTGTGTATTTCTTTGTTCAACTTGCTGTGAATCAGGAGCAGATGAAAAAACGTTGCTGCAAAAAGCTTGTAGGTGTGACAAAAAACTGAAAGCCACAAGCTTCCTGCTCTGCTCCATTCTGGTGCATCTACCTGCACACATACAGATCCATGTACGTCTTTGTGTTCATCATCTGAGCTGGAATCTGGCTCAGAGCTGTACAGATGGATAGCTTTGATATTGCTCGACATTTATGTTGCACCAGCAATGTTAGGTTAGGGGTTTGTGAGGGGCTGTAAGCTAGGTGTAAAGAGTGTAATTAAAGGGGTAATGGGAAATGTTTCCGGGACTATTCTGCCCCCCCACAGTTCCGCCCACAACTTAAAAGGAAATTTTCTGATTAACTCCTGCTGCTCTGCAGAAACTATGTCCTAGAAAACAATGCAAGTTTTTTTGGCTAAAAACTGCATAATCATGATTAAAAGACAACTGGGAACACTTTCAAAATAAATCAAAAGATGTCTGAGTGGGACTTTATTAAATCTGGTGTAAAAGCTTAAAGGGAATGCCAAGTACAGTGGAACTATAGTGTTTAAAAATTGTGGAGCTAAAATCTCACTTGCAAAACTCCCTCTTGGAAAAGTTATAGAAATAAAATGCTTCTGGCATTCCAATTAAAGTTTTCGCAGTAGTCCGTTTATAGGTGGCTTTTATCCTGCTCACTTGGTAGAGAATGTGCCTTCTCTGTGCATCAGTTCTCAGTCTGATCTTAATCCAGGAACATAAAAGCTTTTGTCTAATCTTCATTGTTCTAATCCAAACAGGCAGATACACCTCAATTTTTAAAGATATGCTAATGAAACTGTTATTAAATCTACCAAGACCCACTCCGATCGTCTTTTAATCTATTTTAAAAGTGTTCCCAGTGGTCTTTTAACTGTGATAATGCTGTTTTTAGTCAAAACCCAAAAACTTGTGTCGTTTTCTAGGATATAGTATCTGCAGAGCTGCATTAGTTAATTTGCCTCTGAGTTGTGGGCAGGACCATTTAGGCAGAGCAACCCCCCCCCCCCCCCCCCCCTTTCACTCCCTGTTGCTGAGAGTTCTCTGTTTATACTCTCTCCCCCTAGCTTACAGCCCCTCACACTCCCAAACTAACATTTACAGTGCAACAAAAATGATAAACATTATTGGAGCTATCCACCTGTACAGTTTTAAGTCAGATGGATGCCAGCTCAGACGAGGAAAACAAAAAAAATACTTGGATCTGTTTGTCTCCAAGTGGATGCATCAGAATGGAGCAGAGCAGGGATCTTATGGCCCACCCAGTGTTCTTTCTACATCATAAATAAGATCTTTTTCAAATGGAAGTTTTCATCTGCTTTTGATTCAAAACAGTTTGAATAAAGTAATACTCAGAAATAAAATTTTAAGCTTAATTTTCTTATTTTATGTCTGATATCATTAGAAAAATGTCACAAGAACGTGTTTAAAACAAACACAGAAAAAAAAAGATTTTCATTGAAGTGGGTCTTTAAGTTAAACCTGGTTCCTAGGGTCCATGGTCTCAGGACCAGAAAGGCTTACTTGTAAATGGCCTAAATAGGTTATACTTGTATAGAATTGTTCACTTTCCTTGAAGGCCCAAAGCGCTTTACAGTCACAAACCCTTTCACACACACATTCACACACTGATGACGGCTCTGCTGTCAAACACTTCCACCAGAGCCAAAGTGGGGTTCAGTGTCTTTAGCCACAAAATCCATCAACTCCTTAAAAAACAGCCGTGGTTTTGCCTATGACACCATCTCATGGGCTTTCCACTTTCTGCCAATCCTAACCTTGATTTAAATATTTTTGGATTCTTGGATTCCCTGCACTGAAGCACCTGGCTTGCTCTGGTGTTTGCTTGTTCATGTTGCCTTTGAGGGCAATGCTACTCACCCTTCTTGGCAAGTTCAGCTAACGTCACAGGTATTTCCTTCCCCTCCTGTTCATTCATGGAAATTCATTCACCAGCAACGGTCACAATTTCTAAGGTAAGAAGCCACGCTGATATGACCAGACTTTAGATTTCCCTGGAAGACTTCACTGTCAAAGTCAGCCAACCCTCCAACATTTCCTTAGTCACTCTTCTGGATCTGCATCCTTTAGGGAGTGGTCTTCACAGGCCACAGTGGAACCAGTCTGATACCTGTCCTCACGTCTGTACCAAGGATCTAGATTTTTCTGGTCTGAACTGGATTCCTGACCACATGATTAACCTCTCCAGGCTCAGAATGATCCACATGCACCCTGGTGTTGACACTGTTGTTAAGGTCAACCAAATCATCCATGAATGTTCTGATCAGAGGCTCTACATACGCACATGTTTTGATTAACATATTCATGGCTGGAGAAAAAGTATTCACTCGTATGCAATAGTAATTCCTTTTTGCAGGCTGTGTCGCTCTAATCTGACCTCACCTGAAAAGAACCTCATCATAAAGTTGTTGAAACGATCTAAGATAAAGATTCAGATGCTGTTAACTGGCCTGCTAAGGAGGCCTTTTGCTGTTTGTTAGTGCAAATATTTAGGAGAAGCTGCAGCTCAACAACAATGACAAAGTAACTGTTCTCAACCAGCTTTTTAACAACTTGGTATAAAGTGAAAATAAAGGGACTTCAGGTTAATATGGTTTCTTTACGGCAGAAAATAAAAAAATATGTTAAACTATTGTCCACCTTATGGCATATATTTAGAAGAGCACTGTTTTATATATAATAAAAGATCTTTACATCAAACTATTAACCTGTTATTAGGGATTTCAAAATGGCAAATTGAACCCATGTCAAAAGGTGATGCTAATTGCTTTTGCCACATCCGTCACATTCACCACCTCTTCCCTGCTCCTCCATCAAACAGAGCCAGGGAGCTCTGTGCTGATGGCAGCCCTGAAAAGGTGTCGTCTTCGTGCCTCCAGGCTTCTCTGCTGTAAATATTGTGCTTCTGAGTGAGGATGAAGTTGAGGCAAGTTGGCCGCCACCTGAGCAGAGCGGTGGTTCCTGGGTGGGAAAAGCACAATACAGAAGAGGCCCTGCTATGCCAGCTTCACTATGTGGCCTTGCAATGCCATGTGAAATGACAGGCCAAGTCTCTAAAAGGCCTCGGGCCTTTTTCCCTTTGTGAGCTGTCAAAGCTCACCAACTAGTAAGCTCTCAGTTTGAAACAGACTGAGAGATGACATTTTCTAACTTACTAAAGAATGGAATAGGCCTACAGTGTTTTTCACCCACAGAAGGTGTCTCTGAGGCCATCCAAGCTGAATGACTGATCCAAAAAATAGGTGTTTTTAAAAGTATGTGGGGTTTTTTAGGTTAATGCAGGACTGCTGGCTGATTAACTATTACAGATTCTCCTTTCCTAGATTGCAAATTAAGGCGCACAGGAAATTAATTAGCAACATCATGATAGACTGGCTTACATCTGTTTTATACATGGAGGTCATCCAGTCCCCCTTTATCTTGACCCAAAGCAATCTGTCTATGTTTATCTTTATGTTTAATATCAATATTTAAAGGCAACTTACATAGACTGGGACTTTGTTTTTATGAATTGGAGTGTGTATGGTTATGGATATCGGGGTCACAGCAGCATGAATGCTTGTGTGTCATACTAATTAAATAATAATATCTTTGTTGTGCTCAGGCAAAGCAGCAGATGTATCTGGACCCTTCCAGCGGGTTTAACGTCTTAACAGAGTATGCCCACCTTCAGAGAGGGAAGTGCTGTGGCAGCGCATGCAGACATGTAAGTTCTTTTGTGTCCTTTATGTGTCCTTTAAACTTCAAAGTCCCTTCAATGCGTTCTCAGTGGTCTTTTAATTATGATGATGGCGCTTTTAGCCTAAATAAAAAAAAAACTGTGTCGTTTTCTAGGACATAGTTTCTGCAGAGCGGCAGGAGTTCATTAGAAATTTAAGGTTGTAGGCAAGACTGTTGGCACAGAGCAACCCCTCCCTCTTTTTCTCCTTGTTGCTGAGAGTTCTCTGTTTGCACGCTCTCCCACTAGCTTACAGCCCCTCACACCCCCAACCTAACAATACCAACAGTGCAGATGCCAGGTCAGACGATGAAAACAAAGACGTATGTGGATCTATTTGTTTGCAAGTGGATGCATTGGAATGGAGCGGAGCAATGGCCTACAGATTGTTGCTCCTATGTCATAACTATAAGCTTTTTTTTGTCTGCTCTTGATTCACAACGATTTGAAAAAAGAAGTACTCAGAAATGCACATTTGAACTTAATATACTTTATATATGTCCTACATCATCAGAAAAATGTCACAAGAACATGTTAAAAACACCCAAATTTTCCTCAGACTGGTTCTTTAACTTTTTTTTGTAAAAATGCACTCTCTTTTGGTCCCCCTCAACTGCTTTCTACTGCTTTTTTTTTTTAGCCGATCCAGAAAAATTTTAAAATACTAAAGACAAAAGCTGATGCTTCCCTTTTTTGTGAAAAACCTAATTTAATAAATGAATGTCAACCACAGTAATAAAAGTAAGAGAGGTGTAGATGTTTTGATTGATAAACAACATTAGACATGTGAGCTAGAAAAAAATCTGTATTTAAACACAAAACAAACAAAGGTGAACAGGAGTGGAATAAACAGAGAACCCAATGAAAACCATCAACCCTTAACTACACTAAGGGGCAATTCAACTGAAGCAAGCCGAAAATAATTGACAAAGTCTAACAAATAATTTAGATGAATATTGACGAAAAACACAAGACTTGAAAAGAAAACTTAACTTAAAGCATGAAAAAACTAAACTAAAAAGGCACCAATTCTCACAAATTGTACAAATGTGGGGATTGAGGTTGACCACCTGATGGCAGGAATCTTTGAAGTTTTTGTTTCTTTAGCTGCCTGTCACTGAAAAAACATTTCATCTCTAAATGAAATTTGATTTTCAAAACCTTTTCAATTATTCAAAAGTAAACAATCATCATCATTTTTATCCATGGAAGCTCAGATTTGGATTTAAATTGACCATCAACTAAAACAACTCAACTCTGTCCCATTTTTCTGTTCTGGCTGCATTTGAAAATAACCAAAAAGCTGTCCAAATCCGAATCTCTTTCATGGAAACATGGAGGTTATTTCTCTGTGGTTGTTTCATCAGCTAACAGGGTAAAAGGCCTGGAGCATTTCGAATCTTCTTCTCTGAACCTTCAACATGTGGTCAAAGCAGCTCTCAGTTCAAGTGAAACAGACCATGCCCACCGGCTGCAGAGCAAATCTGTCAGAGGAGCAACACAGACCTCACTTTTGGTCCAGTCCCAGTGAGTTTATTCCCACAAAATGACCTGGACATCCATGGAAGACATGATTTGAAAGGTTCCAAAAAGGAAAAGCCCCTTTTTT
This sequence comes from Oryzias latipes, assembly GCF_053564925.1. Classification (NCBI taxonomy): domain Eukaryota; kingdom Metazoa; phylum Chordata; class Actinopteri; order Beloniformes; family Adrianichthyidae; genus Oryzias; species Oryzias latipes. The sequence goes on from NC_136240.1 coordinate 16,906,554, forward strand.
TAATAGTAAAATCAATTTATATATACGAACAAAAGCATTTCCTTAAGCCAGCGTCTTTCTCTAACTATGTTTTTTTTGTGATCAGAGGCACTGGGTGTGCTGTGTAATGAAACGTTTTAACTAAAAAATGTGGTGCACAAGGATTCAGCTTATTTTCTTTGGAAAAATGGTGTTCTATCACTGAAATCATACACCAACAGCTTTTCAGACTTACTTGTGGATTAAGATGTTTTCGTAATACACACATCAGTTCCTGATCTTAGCCCATCCCGCCACAGTTCAAGTGCAAAAGCAAGGCTAAGGGCAGAAAAAACAACAATCCAAACTTAAAGCATAAATATAGTATTATGAACTTATTCGTTTGTTTGAACATTTAGAATATCAGAGAGCTGCCATTCCTTAAATTTTTATCCAGTTTTTGCAAAGTGTCTCAAATTACAACGACAATGTTTAAATAGGTCAAAATCAGTAAATAAGTTTTAAGAAAATTCCCCCATTTCCAGATAGTAATGTGACAATGGCCATGCCTTAGGAAGTATAGTCAAGTAATATCTTACCTATATGGATTTTTATGGAAAAACATTGATTTTATGGAAAAATTCTCCATGAAATGTGGAGCAGTAGTAAAATATTTTTTTGTTTTTTTTCTGTTGCATGGAGCTTTTTTTTCTTTCTTTTTTTTATATAAGCTATAACAGTCATCTGTATTGTTGTTCTGGTTTTGATAGATAAAAAATCGGCAACTTACTAAATAATCTGCCAACCAGAGGTTGACCGCTCTACTTCTGTGCCACAGCTGTCCGTAATGAAAACCAAAACCGTGTTTTGGAGTCAGTTTATCTCAAAGATGCCCTTAAGACACTTTGGGAGAAGGCCCCCTGCTCTCTTCCCTTCTGCTTTACCATGTCCCAGTTGAGTCTGGTTCTGGCTTCTTCACTCCCATCCTGTAATGTCTCTCTCCATGCCCTCCCTCGCAGCCGTGTCTTATGCTCAGCCCTGTCTCGTCCCATCCCATTCTCTGCTCTTCTGTCCTCCGTGCTCTGTGGGGTTGGGGCTGGATTTGGCTCCTCTTCTTCCTGGTCTGCTTTGCTTTTTTGGTTGCCTGCTGTTTTTTAAACACATTCATGTTTCTTTCTCTGTAGGAATTAAGAGCAGCTCCATGTGGAGCATCTGAAAATAATTTGTTTGATTTCTTTTTTTTCCCCTCCAGTGTCCATATGGCCAAGTCAACGTGAAGGACCCTGCAATGAAGAAGCGGTTTAATTCTCTCTTCTATATTTAGACCTGACAGACAAAGGTATAACACTTGTTATGGGGCTCCACACACTTTGCTTGTCTTTCTGATTTGGATTAGATTCATTGTTCAGCTGTGTAACAAGTGATGAAATGTGGAAAGTTCCTGTGCAATACCTTCTCGTATGAATCACAGCTTTTTAGGATGGTTTTCATTGTCAGAAAACACAGAATCAGGAAGAATTTGTTCACTACACTCTCATGTTCAGCATGCTCTTATCACATTTTCATTTTCTCATATTTACACATATTTTTCTCCAATGTCCAATGAAATGCCTCCAGCTTTAATTTTCATGTCTCTTCAAGAGTATTTAATATTTCTTGGTATTCAGCTCCTCAGATGCATTTACCAGGGTTGTGGGAGTATGGAGATGAAAATTGAGAGTGCATTTCAGATCTTCGCCCTCAAGATAAAGGGCATATAAGCGAAAGCAACTGCAGATAGTCAGATAGAGTCTTCTGCTCTCTTGCTTTGCGTGTCTTGTCTTTTTTTTTCCCAAATGTACAACTGCATAAATATTAGCAGCATTTGCACCCCACAAGTGCTGAAGTAAACTGTCTACCTTTGTCTGGTTATGCTGGGTTGTTAAAAATAGGCCAGGGCCAGGGGTCAGCCCTCGCACTTGGCTGCACTGCTTTTACACCACTTGATCGAATCAGGCTGTTAGCAAACATGCCATGGACATCAACAGCAGCCGTCCCCACCGGACTTGCAGCTCAGCCTCCTGGCAACACTTGGATACAGCGGAGCTCCCTGTGGCTGCTCTCCTGAGCTGCAGCCTAATGAACTTCTGGGCCTTCTTCTCCCAGGACTGCAATACATCAGCTCATGTACACCAGCATGGTTAGGCACACACATGCATAAGCGGCCTTACTCCATCTCAGCGCCTTGTGGCTCCTAATAGGCCAATATAGAAGAAAGGTTGCGCTTAACATCACTCTTTGTAGCCCACAGTAACAGTTCTAGGTAAGGTCAAGCACTCAAAGGCTGCAGCTCTACCTGTGTGTGCGAGCGGCGTTGGGGAAAGATGTGCTGCTTGATTTGTGAGTGCGTGTGGGATGGAAGCGAGATGCCTTTAGGCTCTCTCTCTGAAGCTGCCACACACACTCGCCTGTCTCCGCCTGATTGGGCAAACAGCGTCTCAGTGAGAGGAAGTGTCTGCCGCCGAATCCTGTCGCAGCCGCCTACCGGCACGGCCACACTTTTCCTCGGCAGGTGGGTCCCAAAGGCAAGCGCTGAGTGATCGGAGCAAAGCCCTGCGAGCGGCTACAAGGAGATTCATGATCCCCACAGTGCTGAGGAGGACAGGTTCTGGGGATGCTTCGTCAGGCGGGATGAGAGGTGCATTTATTTGGTGTTGTTCTAAACCAAGGCAGCAGAGCGTGCGGCAGCAACATTTCTGCATCGGGACAGGGAAGGTGTCACTCTCATCAAGTACCTGGGCCTGCTTGCTTGTAGCGGCTCGGCGGCTTTTGCCTAGGGACTTGTCTGTCACATTAAAGTAGATGCATTGCCATTCAGGGCTTCGACGGTCCCGCAGCCTGACCATGAAATAGGCCAACTTTCATGTCTTCCACATCCACTGATGGCACACTCCGAATCGCACCCTCCCCCCACAACCGACACTAAGACACAAACAGTAGGAATCCCCCCTTTTTTGCAGATATTTACTCCAAAGAATGAGTCTAATCTGTAATGTTCAAATAAAACAAATTTTCCTCGTTTTTCTGTGTATTTTAGCAAAAATGTGAGATTTACGCAGACCTTTTCTTTGGACATGAAAGAGAAACATAATCAAATGTAAAGGTAATCTACGATTTTGTTTGATTTTTTTTTTAAATTTTTATGTAACAGGTTGGCTGTATTGCTTTTAGATTTCATTGTGAAAAATGAGTACAGGGAACTAATCCCAAAATGAATTGTTCTTACAGTAATTAAAGACCCACGCTGCTGGAAAATGTGTTTTTGCTGTTTTTAACATGTTCTTGTGCCATTTTTCAGCGGATGGAGGACATATATATATATTTATATAAATTAAGCTTAAAATTGCAATTGAGTATTTTTTATTCAAGCTGTTGTTGGGAATCAGAAAAAATGCTGTTTGAAAAAGTTTACAGGTGTGACATAGAACTACAAGGGCAAGCCACAAGCTCCCTGTTTCACCCCATTGTAGACAAATAGATCCATTGTTTTCCTCGTCTGAGCTGGCATCTGGCTCCAAACTTGCTCATCATTTTTGTTGCACAGGTAATGATAGGTTGGAGTTGTAAAGGGCTGTAAGGTAAAGGGAGAGCGTTTAAACAGATGGATGATGGGGAATGGGGGAGAGCTTACACCGCACCCACAGTCTCTCCCACTAGTCAGAGGTGAGTTTCTAATGAAACTATGTTGTAGAAAATGACATTTTTTTTTAAATTTTGGATAATAATGGCATTATCATGATTAAAATTCACCCTTTCAAAATAGATCAAGAGATGACTGGAGTGGGACTTTAAGAAATATTTTACCTTGTATTTACTTTATGTTTTTTATTGATTGTAGCAGACATTTGAATTCCATACCTCTTTAACCCTTGTGCTATCCTAGGCACTTTAACATTGGGAGTTGGGTCATCTAGACCCACTAGACAGTGCGCTAAAAATGTTTCTAGTATCCATGAGACAATTTAATATTTGCACCCTTCTGTCTATTCTAATTGTTTTTCATAGAGTTCACGTGTACTTTTATTTGTACCATCAAAAAGATGATAAGTCTACCATTCATCACAAACTTGACACTAGCTGAGAGGCTGCATGCTAACGTACATCATATTGTTAAACAACGGTTTGAAGTGAACTTTTTTTAATTATCATTTCTTCACCTATTGTAATAATAATTGTAGTTGAATGCATCTGTTATGCAGGTTTGTATCTTAGAGCAGGCCCTGACTGCACACTTGCACGTTTAGGCTATAGTTTTCCTTTCACAGAGTTAAAACTATCAGCTTGACATGCGAGGTGTTTATTTCAGGCATTTTGGACTGAACATCTCTGACCCTCAGCTGCAGCATATGCTGTGCTGGAGCAGAGTGGCAGAAAATGCAGCGCGTGCCTTTCTGCAGGACGATGGCTCTGTAGCCGCAGAGAAAGAGGGAGCTGTCCAGTTTGGTTCCGTGACCAGACGGGCTCTAGTCACAACCAGCTGACAGGCCGGGCAGCCCCCACTATCTCACACAGCCCCGCGGCCAAAGGCCCCAACCACAGTCAGTTACAGTATCTCCATCACTGTTGGCCAGACCAGCCAGGAACTGACATGGGGTTGGCGGGGAAAAAAACTTGAGTGTCAGTTATATGATTGCTGAAAGGAACATCAGTCTCAGCAATTGGCCAGGCGCCGCCGCCTTGTGTGTTTGTGTGAGCGTGCGTGTCTGGCTACATGCACGGGTGTCTTGATATTCAAGCAGCATTTGAGCAGCCCCTACATCAACGTCTGGTCCTTCTACACAGACAACGTCAGCTCGCCTGAGGGCAACAGCCTCCACAGTGGTCATATGGACAACCACATCCCTGTGGTAGAATTAGTGATAAAAAACATGCATGGCTATTGAGTGACAGTCAGCGCACTAGATTCCTTTGGACAGACATGGCTGCAAATAGCACAGAGGGACAGTTTCTCTCTCCAACCGCAACTGGTGGTCAGACTCATGCCAGGATAAGTCGTGGTTGCCAGATGAGCCCAGATAAAAGTCAGTCAAAGGCACCTAAGCGCCAGAGGAGTCCTTTGGCCTGTTTTTTTTTTTTTTTTTTTTGCTCCTGCCAGACAATGTCACTGCTTTCTATAGCTTTTACAGCATCTAACCCACAACTAAACTCACATTATACAGCTCACTTTTCCGCATTCACTGATTGGCTGAAGTCAGAGGAAGAAAACAGTTTGAGCAGCCGACATCTCCACCGACAGGCTCCTGTAAGATTGTATTATGATAGAGAACATCCATCTATTATGTTTCCGTGTCCTTTTTAGTGTGGCCAGATATGGACTAATATACGCACCATTCCCCAGGAGGATACTGTGTCCCCAGAGGAGGTGGATGAGGGCGGGTGTGTGAGACGGTGGCAGTGTGTTGCTGGAGCTGCTCTGGAGGCAGGGAGGGGAGGCAGGCAGCAGTTGGTGTGCAGAGAGCACAGGCTCAGGCTGGCTAGTTAAGAGCTTCTCTCTCCTATCCTCCATCTGCCAGGGACCACGGTTGTGATTTGAGCTCCAGCAGAGCAGAGCAGGGAGGAGATGGAAGGAAAGGAGGGGTGGAGGGAAGAGGTGGTGGGTTGGATGGGGGGAGGTGGTGGAGAGAGGGGGGGAGAACAGGAGAGACAGAGAGGAAAAAGTGGAGGAAACTGGGAGTTTGAGGGGGAAAGGAATGGAGCAGGAAAATGACAATCAGGATACATTAGGATTTGGAATAATATGTCTGAAAAATACATGAGCATATTCTGTCATAAATTACTGATATACTGTTCATCTCTTCATCTTTCTCACCGATTTTGATTTTTTTTTCTTTAATGCTTACGGGGCCATGTCTGCAGTTTGTAGATGTTCCAGGAGGTCTCACCCAGCCATCCATCCATCCAGGCTCATGTGACTGGGATACATGTGACTTCACACTGCCTCACTCCTCCCTCTGTTTCTCCTCCTCTCCCTTACCCTCCCACCCCTTTCCTTCATTCTGTCAGTGTTTAGCCTGTGGTTCCCCGCTCCACAGTGGATCTTGGAAAAAGCCTTACTGCCTCATCTTCCTCCGCCTCTCCTCCTCTTCTTTTTTTTAATCTTTCAGGAGAGCTCCCATGGCGAGTTTTGGTGTCACTTGAGGTGACCCAGAAACGATAGCTCCAGATGAACCCTGGATGTGTGGTAATCCAGCCACCATGCCCTACAGCAGAGAGGAACCCGCTTTGTGCTGTAGCCGTGGTTTCAGAGAGGAACCAAGCACCTTGCAGCACCTGCCCGGGTGTCACAGTCGAAGAACGCTACATGAGCATTACGTGTTGTGGTACACTCTGAAATGGATCCCTGCATTGCTGCATTATTGATGAGACACACTGTGATGTCAACCCAGGCTGAAGGAGCAAAGCAAAATGACTCTTAGCAGTGTGGCACATGATCATTTATGCAGGCAGTGCAACGGAGTAATTAATTGTCACCCTTTGCTCCCAGCAGCAGCGTTCACTAACACTGTATTCCCTTAACTTGTTGTCAATTGAAATTTGTCCATCTGTGCCTGAGAGGGTTGTTCTCCAGGAGGTTGATGGTTGGTTTGGGACACCCACTTTTCATGGTGACCCTGTCTTTTGTTGTGTTAACACTAAATACAGCAGGTGGAGACAACAGACACATTTTTTTCTTGTTCAAATTGTCAGATTAATCATCTGGAATAAAACAATCAGAAAAAATGTAAGTAATAATAATAATTCAGCTCTGAAAAACACAAATCACACAGAATTAGCACTTTTAATCTAACATAAACAGTATTTGAAATGAATTAATCCTTGAAATTGTTCATTTTTGTGATTTATTTAAAATTATCTTTAAAAGGAAGTCACATATGTGCAGAATAGTCCCCCAATTATTGCTATTAATTTGTATGAAAAATGTCACCTTGGTTCTGCAGGAAAGATGGCTACAGTCACTTCAGAGGTTGAGTATTGATTATTCCACAAATATTTTTCTTTTTTAAGTGTTTTTAAAAAATCAGAAATGCTTGTTTGTGTTCTCCAGAACCTTTTTTTTTCTTTAGAAATTGTGTAGGTTTTTTTCTGTTTTTGCATCCATAGCCATGTAATCCTCAACTTTTCCACAATTTTTAAATGTAAATAATAATCAAAATAAACGTTCTAAATGTAAATAATAATCAAAATAAACGTTTTAAAGAACCCTTTACTGTTTTGCTGTTTCCACGTCATTACTACGCTCAGACCCCCCCCCCCCCCAAAAAAAAAAAAAAAAAATTAATGAGCACTTTTATTTCGAAGAGGCTTCAGATTTGGCATTTGGTCATTTTACGCGTTTGTGTGCTGGCGTGCGTGTCCGCGCCCCCACATCTTTGTCTGGCTGATTGATCCAGTTTGACTGTACACCCATATAATTAGGCTGCTTATTCACATAAACGTGCAGACAGTGAAACTGGAGCTGTAACTGCTCTCACTTGAGTTGCATTCAGCAAACGCACATATCATGTTACAGTTTGGTGACTATAAGCTGTGCGCTTTTGTTTTTAGTGCATAAAGATCTGCTTTAATGCAGAAAGAAAAATGTCATTCCAAAATAAAGAAAATACATCAATGATGTCAAGTTTTGGCACTAATTACATTTATGTTTGTATTCATAAATCGTTTGCCTTAAAAACTTAAGGGTCTTCCCGCATTTTGCGGTAAATCAGAAATTACAAACATAGTGGGCCAAGAGCTTGCCTTTTGTCAGTGTGTTGCGTTTAGGGTTGCATACGAGAGAGGAATATTTAAATGTCTTGTGTTTTAATTGACGCTCGAAGTGGAGGTGCGGTAACGAGGAACAGCCCCCCATACCGGCAGCTTCTCCTCTGCCTCCTATGCTGTGTGCGCACAGACCGCAGCCCGCCCGCCTGTCAGCCTGCACGCACGCAGCACAGAGGACTCACACACGCTGCGCAGCCTCAGGTAAGACCTTCTCTTCGGCTTCTTGGTCTTCGGGACAATTTAAAAAATGCCAAATTGGGTTGTTTTTGAGCGAAAAGCCGTCTGAAATCGAGCGATGGGTGCGCGTCAAGCAGCGCGCGACACATCTGGTGACAAAAAGAGCGACAGTGAATTCTGCAGGAGGATGTGCTGGAAGGTGAGGCCAAAGAAAGTATAGCGAGATCTCCATATTTTTTTCCATTCTTTAAAAAATATAAATATGAAATCCTTTTAGGTCTTTACCTAGTTTTTTTTCCTCCTTTGTACATAACATAATTTTTTCTTTTGCATTTCTTAGATTAAAAAGTGACGCTTTAGAAATAACAATACGCTATGTAATTTTGTAAATTTTGCATAATAATTTATTTGACAATAATATGATCTATGGTTGTTTTTTTTTATTTTTAACACTTGTGTATTTAATTTATTCGTTGTTTTTTCTTCTTCCATTTTTTGTTTAAAATGCCGTTTAATTTGCGCTCATTGCGTTGATGTTTTTCGCTGTTTTATTTCGTTAAACAAGGTCACAGCCCACATCCTAAATCAGGTCAAATCATTAACACTAACTAAAGCAAAAAAGGACACGCAACGTTTCAAAACCAGCATTAAATGTTTATTTATGATGCCACCATGGAGAAAACGTAGTTTCAACCATGAAGATTAAAAAAGTTCAAATTAATTGTCTTTTATTTTTGTGTTTATTTTTTAAATGTGTACGTTTTTGAAGGCAAAGTTCACCTTTTCCCTCAGCTTTCTGATAGTACAGTAATAGGATATTTTAAAGAAAAGATTAAACGCGTAAACTATATATCCTGTAATGTGTGGCAGCGTTCACATCTCAATTAGACAGAGAAATGAAAAACCCAAACAAAACAGCAGCACGTCCCTTTGATGTTCACTGAGACAATGTTAAAGCATCATCAGTCAAAAAGAAATGTCACCGCTGGAGGCGACGAGTCCAAACAGCACTTTTGCAACCATTTTTAAGGCGATTTGGGTTTTTACGCACACATTCGCATAAAAATATAGGAAAGAATATGCAAAACAATCCGCTTTGGAATAAATATAAGTGAGCCGGTTTTATCTTTTCTCTTGGGGCGTCTTTGTCCAGGTGACCTAACCCCCCACCCCCTCCTTAATTTTTTATTTGGCCCCTCCGACGAACAGCTGCGGGTCCAGTCCGTCCAGGAGGGCCGGAGCCTCGACTTTTGCTGCTGTTATCAAGGGGCTTCCAATTAGAGCCAGCACACCTCCATGATGTGTGTTTGTGTGCGGTAGGTGGAGGATGCAGGAGGAGGAGGGGTTCACATGATAATGTTACGCGTCCTAAGATGAAGCATCCACACCTGCAACCCACCCCCACCCCGAGCCTCTGTCTATTATTGGACAGAAAGTCTCGGCAAAATCCAGAAAACTGATGTGTCTAGAGTTTATCCCCCTGATTTCAGCTAAAGGCCTGCTTTGTGATTGTCACAATCACTCTTATGGTTAGTTATTATGGTTAGTTGTCACCATGCTTGGCCTTTACTGGACGCTAAAAAAAAAATCCCTTTTTTATTTGCGTAACAGAGTGTTCACACCCTTTAAACGCAACACTGATATTTCCTTTGGCTTTATCCTTCCATGTTTCACATAGAGGATAGTTAATGGATTTTCTTAACGCTTACATTTCTTGAAATATGCACAAAAAAACTGCTTATGGTTCCCCTGTGGCGACCACCAACTGGAGGTCTACTTTTATCTCTCATCTCCCTCCAAAACCCAGTTTGTAGCAAAGACTGCAAGACAAATTAAATCCAGTTTGGGTTGTCAGTTCAACTCTCCTGCAGGTAAACAAGGTTTTGGCCTCATTTACAGAGAGAGGGAAGACGGGATTTAGTAATATTATTATTATTATTACTATTATTATTATTATTACTATTATTCAGGGTGGGAAATTGGAGTTTATAAAAATAAAATAAGAATAATTCAAAAATAAAAGCATCAAAGTAGAAGCTTACAAAAAACATTTTTTAATGGAATTTTTTCCCTTCATATTTAATCTTAGTAGTCCCCGCCCCCGCTTGTTACTGATCACTGTCCCGCCCCAGACAATGAATTTATGACCCCCCCCCCCCCCCCTCCTCCACACACACTCTCACCCCATCATTACACTAATTAGGGACATCCAAACACCTGATTCGGGTCAATTCTGGTTCATCAAAACCCAAATGAAACCAATTAGGAAGACACGTTTTAAAAAACAAAACAAAAAAATTAAAAAACACATTTCTTCTCCTGTTTTAAACCATTATTATGTTTGTGTTTTAACACTTACACGATGAAAAAGTATTAGGCCAATCTTCTATATAAGATTATTTGTGCAATAGTAGGTTTTCATGAAATAATAGCAGCGGTGGAAATGTAAATTCCATACAGCAATTGTCCTGAACGCGGCCAGAATCTGGAGATTTTTTTAGGGTAGAGTGACAGCTCTTTGTTGAAAATCGGTAGGAGAGAGGTTGAGAGACAGGCGCGGAGCGAGAGGAGAGAGGGAGAGAAAAGGAGGAGAGGAGAAGGAGAAGGAACTCCTCCTACCAAATTATTCAGACTGGGCCGGCTCTGCTCTCTTCTCAAATAGGACACGGCTCTCAAATGCAGGCAGTCCCAACCTGACCTCCGCGCGCAGAGGAACCTCCTGACTGGGAACTCGGGAAGGAGAAATCCCCCAAAAAAAAGAAAAGAAAAAGAGGAGGGGGTGCAAAAACTTTGTCACCATTTTTTTAATGCGAGTTCTCAGGCGGTAGCCGCCGCCCCCCTCCCCTTCTCCCTCCCTCCCCAGCACCATCACTTCCACATTGGTTTTGTCGCATCATCTGGACTATATACTTTTTTTCCCTCTTTTATTCTGCTGGACATTCACGAGAGGAGCAGGAAAGGGACTGATGTAACCCCATCACTCCTGTCCCACCCATGCTGTAGTCCTCCTCTACCCCCTCCCCCCCCCATCTCCCAGTTTTCCGTCTGTCGGAGGAGCTGCTCTCGATCTGCGGGCTTTTTTGTGGTTGATTGTGGTGCGCCTCTGTCTTAGAGCTCCGCTGAGCCCACTCGGATGTGCTGAGGGAGCGGGGTCGCTGCGCCGCGGTACGGTATATGGAAGTTGTGGGCTGCAAGACAGAGCCAGGCAGTTGCACGTTGCGTCCAGGACCGGGAGCCATGCTTTTCCACGGGATCTCCGGGGATCACATCCAGGGGATCATGGAGGAAATGGAGAGGCGCTCCAAATCGGAGTCGCGCCTGGCGAAGGGCATGCAGCTCAACGGGAGAGATTCGGTGAGTCCTCCTATCATATGCTTTGTCTTTTTTTATTTTGAAAATCCTTTTCAAAATCTTTTTCCTGTGGCACGCCCAGAGGCTGTGATATCTTTTGATATACTGTTCCGATTTTTTTTAACTTAATCATAACCTAAATTTTATCCAATACATAGATATTTTTCACATATGCATTTTTGCCTTAAAATATGCGTTAGAAAATTTCTAAGATATTTTCTGTTGTGAGGTAATTGGACAGAATATATAATTAATGAAGATTAAAAAATGTCTCTAAATATTTTTAGCAAACAAATAATTCCTTTTTAAATTTCAAATCTACAAGTTAATTAGCAAAACTAAAAAAAAGAAGATTATTGCACTTTTGGTGATGGGCAAATATGCTGATTTATTTATTAAGTATTTTTTAAACAGGAATTCTTCGACAGTTATGACGCGAGCAAACCATTTTGAAGGATATTCTGAGTGCCACTGGGAAATGAAACGAAATGTTTGGTCAAACTTCTCATTTATTCATTCCCACAGTGTTTTTTTCGCTTGAATGCTCTGTGAAAAGACTCGGTTGACCTGAACCTCACACTTTCCCCCCGTCCCCCAGACTCTGCCCTCGATGAGCCCGGAGAAGCCTGCCCTGTGCGCCGGCTGCGGTGGGAAGATTTCGGACAGATACTACCTCCTCGCCGTGGACAAACAGTGGCACCTGCGGTGTCTCAAATGCTGTGAATGTAAACTCGCTCTGGAGTCGGAGCTAACATGTTTTGCCAAGGATGGGAGTATCTATTGCAAAGAGGATTACTACAGGTAACAGACATTATTCAAATCCAAAACGTGCGCCTCACTCACTGACCAACAGTTTGGGCAGCTCCTTAAAGCCTCTTTACGCAAAGTCTTGTAATTTCAGGATGGATAAATAGAAACTCTAAAAGTTACGTTGTGGTAGTAAAGCCAAAGCGGGCCTCAGTGATGCCTGGATGATATAACTGTCACCCAGGGGGGGCTGCATGGTGTTATTGCTATTAAATATGGTTTTGTTCACTGCCGTGAGCTGGCATGCTCTGCAGCTTTATAATGTGAGCCACGTGGAACAGACGAGTCATCTTTTCCCATTTTTTCTTTATATGCTGATTTGGTTCTATATTTATCTAATGGCAGCTTTTGCAGGGAAGCCATTCTGAACCACTTGACATCACTATCAGTTCGTTCAGTTAGTTCTCATTGAAAACGAAGGAGTCCATGTAATTGTTTTTTTTTTTTTTTGTTATAAGAGGCACATTATATATATTTTTAATTAAAACACGTCATTTTGATTTAAAAGTTCCGTGTGTTTTATATTTGTTGTCACAATTTTGTGTGACCTTTAAAATGTTTTATTGTGGATGTCAGCGCTGCATTTGTTTTGTCTTCTGAAAATACCTTGGAGGAGTCTTGACGATGTGTCTGTTCCAGAAGGTTCTCCGTGCAGAGGTGCGCGCGCTGCCACCTCGGAATATCAGCTTCAGAGATGGTGATGAGAGCGCGCGACTCCGTGTATCACCTGAGCTGTTTCACCTGCACCACCTGCAACAAGACCCTGACCACGGGTGACCACTTCGGCATGAAGGACAGCCTGGTCTACTGCCGTCTCCACTTCGAGACGCTGGTCCAGGGACCGGACTACCACCCTCAACTCAACTTCGCCGAGCTGGCAGCTAAGGGCGGCGGCCTCGCGCTCCCTTACTTCAACGGTACCGGCACGACTCAGAAAGGGAGGCCGCGCAAGAGGAAGAGCCCCGCCATGGGGATAGATATTCCCAGCTACAACACAGGTGAGAGGGTATGCTGCTCTTGGAGCACAATCTGCCGTGGAACCAAGGACACAAACAGATAGAAGCATGACTTGGGACGAGTCTGCTTCGGTTTTTTTCTGCTTCTAAATGTCCTTAAGCGGTTGACCTGAGAAGCGCAGAGCAGAAGGACAAGAGAGTTACAGGTCAAATAGAATTTACGCACGGGGCCTACATTTAGTCTGATTGGAAACTCGCATTGAAGCTTTAGTTTTAAACTCGTTTGCAGCTTATGGTTCATAAATTGTAATTTTAAATTAAAAAACTATTAATAAAAATTAAACTATTTTAAAATAAATAAACCAATAAACTATTGAAATACTTTGGCTTTAAAGGGAGTGTTTATCCACCGCTGTGCGTTAGGGTCCTTTTTGTTGTTTTATCCAGTCGCTTTCGTCAGTGGACCCCCGCCACAGCACCCCATCTTACACGCTTGAAATGAACACATCTGTAACGTGGGGCCCTTTGAGATGTAGGTGAACATTGCCTGCGTTGCTCCCGCCGCGGGCTAATTGATCTGCAGCTCTCCGTCCACGCGTCTTTTACGCACGGATTCCACGGCGTGTGCACCAAATCCGACCTCGCCGTCAACCCCGAGCATCGATCGACTGGGTGCGAGCAGTTGTTCCGTTTGAGGGTCCCTGCGTAAAAAATCCCAATTTTCACGCTTTATCCTTTTAGTCGCAGAACAAACGCGATTGAAACACTCACCCAGCGAGAATTGGACTTTTAAAAAAAATCTTGCTATGAATAAATGCATGTTATAACCCCCACTCCCCCCAACCTTTCCTGCAGCGTCCCCGTTTTGTTGTCGCTTTCTCCGAATTAGTGCGCGCTTGAGAAGTTTTGTCATTGTGGGCCAAGTTTTCTGTGTTCCTGCTGAATGGGGAGGAATAGGGGTAATCTGCGCGTTAATTGTTCTGTGTTAATTGAAAGTGACGTTGGAATCCCCGGCTCTCTGTGCGGCGGTCAGCGCGGTTCTCAGGGCCACAGCCGCTGCGCGCAGAGGGGCCTGCTGCGGGGAGAGAGGCCAGGGGCCGAACACACAACCCTGCACAGTCAGCGCCCTGGCTGGAAGCACTCTTATTTGGGAACACAAACGCCAGGAGTTCTGCAAATCCTAAAGTTTTCTTTAACTGGAAAGACAAAAAATATACAAAAACACGATCTTATTGCTTTTAAAAAAGAAACAACAAGAGGAATATAATATAACATCCATTCATAACAGTTAAAAAAACAAACAACAAATGTGAATTATAAGTCACTAATAACCATTTATACACATTAAAAGTTTAATTATTATTGCTATTATTTATAATTTTCTTTAAATAATGGAATTAAATAAACGCAAAATATCGATTTTTTTTTTAAATGTAAATTTTAACCTTATTAAACTATATTTGACATGTAACAAAACAAAGAACAAATTGTCTGCAAAGCCTTGAAAATTGGGAGGAAAGCTCAATCGTTTTCTCTATTTGTCAGAGTGCTTTAGTTTCTCCCAGGCCATGCGGGGCTTCTTCCCGCACCCTATCATAGCACTTTCAAACTGTTCATGTTAATGGCTCTGTCAGATCAGGAAACTCGCAGTTCTGTCGAATAGAAAGGTGTTGTTTGAGGTTTTGTTTCTGCTTTAGTGAGAACATTCGTGTTTGTTTCCACCAGGGAAAGCTGTGGGTCTACTGTGTATTCTTCCCCACTCACTCAACTCTGTTCTTGCATGGATATAGAGACCCCTAGTGGGCAATTGGGAGAGAAACACAAGTCAATGAAAATTGCAATTGCAATTAAAAAAAAACACAAAAACACGAGTGTTGCTTCACGATGCAAAAAGGTATATTTTTGTAACTGCGTTACACCAAAATTTAAACATGTTTTTAAACATGTTATCAGATTATTCTATGGTCTGTCAATGAACTTGTCTGGCTGTTTGTCTGGTCAAAAAGTACCCCATAATAATCCCCTCATAAAATATTGTAATACGATTCACTCTTGCTGTGATTAATGTTTGGACATTGCAGTGGTTTAGCCCCAGTTTCATTTAATTTACTGGATCCACTTTAGGTGTTTTACACTGAAAGCTACTGACAAATGAGGCCCATTATACTCTGTTAGGCTTTGCCAACACAAGCAGATATGATTAAGCCTTGTCCTAAAATGCAAAGAATTCCTCTGCATCCTTTATGTTTTGAGTATTTAATTTAACGTATAGTAAAAATATTGGAAAACTACTACTACAGCTAATCAGATTCTTTATTGTTTTGGCTCAAACTATTCATTTAAAACAGTTCACTGCTAATCAGAGGATAAACCTTCCATATCAGTCAATCCAAAGCATTTAAACTCCGAAATTTTGATCATGAACAATATTTCAATATAAAAATCTACTTTAAAATCTACATAACTTTATTGGTTATTTTAGACTTCGAAACTGTTTTTACGAGTTTTGCTGAATATCAATGCAGCAATAATAGCTGTTTTCGCCCAAAAATATCTTTATTTCATTCTTTTTACAAAAATAAATAGTTTTCAACAGGTTTCAAAGTTTAAGTCAAGTGTCTCTCTCCGCAGGGTGTAACGAGAATGACACTGACCACTTGGACCGGGACCAGCAGGCCTACCCTCCAACGCAGAAAACCAAGCGCATGCGTACCTCCTTTAAGCACCATCAGCTGCGGACAATGAAATCCTACTTTGCCATCAACCACAACCCAGATGCCAAGGACTTAAAGCAGCTGGCTCAGAAAACGGGCCTCACTAAAAGAGTTCTACAGGTAAGCTGAGGACCTCTTTACTATTGTGTTTACCCCCCTCCACCTGTGTGTGTGCACCTCATTCCTCCTTCATGCCCCCCTCATTTTGTCATCTTTTTAGTTTTGCTTTGTTTCGTTGGTCCATGTAGTCATTAGATGTATATCCAGGGGTAAATGAAACTGATTAAATGTTATTTTAATAGGAAAGAAAAAAGAAATTTAGCTTACCAAGAAGAAAAGAGCTAAAATTCTTATCAGCAAAGAGAGTGCACATGTTATTTTTAGCTATATGGGACAGAAAACTGTGATGTTCAACTCTCACATAGAAATAATTAAGAATAGCAATTTGTTTTTATTTGTTTTTAAAATCCACATTATTGTATTTAGTGTTCAGGAGCTACAAAGATCTGTTACCTGCCCCAAAACTGAGTTTGAAAATGAATATATGGCATATTTTGAGATCAGGGCAACAACAATAGGAACTGTTTACATGTAATCTACTGTTCAAATGATTTCTTTTATTTATTTATTTTAAATTAATCTACTTAAAGCATAAAGAGTAAAAGCCACACTGGGATTGGTTTGCAGGTTTGGTTCCAAAACGCAAGAGCCAAATTCAGAAGGAACGTTTTGCGACAGGAGAATGGAGGTGTTGATAAGGCTGATGGCACCTCACTCCCTCCGCCCTCCTCCGACAGTGGGGCCCTGACCCCCCCTTCCAGCGCAGCCACACTAACAGACCTGACAAACCCCTCTATCACTGTAGTGACCTCCGTCACCTCTAGTTTGGACAGCCATGATTCGGGGAGCCCTTCACAAACTACCTTGACAAACCTTTTCTAACAAGCTATCTTTAGCAAACTGATTGTTATTTTATCTGATTTGATTTGCCTCTTTTTATTTGATTTTTTTTTTTGGGAAGCTTTTTCCTCAATTGACATTTTATTTTTTTAAGTGACACCTTTAAAATCAACCAGAGACAGCTCCATGGAACAGAAAGTGCTGTACTGTGTACACAAACAGGAACAACAAGACAACAGCCACCGCTTTAAAACCCAAGGAAAGCACCTCAATGTGTAGCATCTGAAACTGCACGGCGAGTGCAGAGATTGATTCTGGATTTTCGGACATTCTTGGACTTGAAGAGAATAGAAAGTTATATTGGACTCCACCTTAAAAAAAACTAAAACCTTTACCTAAAGCATTTGAATTTATTTGTACATTTCTATTGATTCATGCTTAATTGGTTAAATTCAAATTAACGAGGAACCTGTACATGTATGCACTGTGTTCGCACTATTCAACATTCAGATTTTCTTTTCTATTTTTGAATAATTTGTGAAATAAACGTATAGAATGTTCTGTGCATGGGTAACTCCAGAAAACAGGCTTTAATTATTTCCGAATGTTTCAGCCCCGAAGAGTGAGTTTGATGCATATCTCACGGAGCTACATATAAAAGGTCTAAATTACATTGCAGAGCAACAAATCCTTGCCGCAAAAATGACAAATGAAAACTAAAAAAAAACAAACTTGCCCATGTTGTCCTGGTTTACACCCTAACTGTGATCTACAGAAAAAAGGGAATCCTGCAAACTGTACAGTGGAAACCCTTCAAAATGTAATGCAGTCACATTGATAGAAACTGTTTTATAATTAGGGAAGAGAAATTCAGATTTGTGAGCAGTTTATGGGCACTGTTGTAGTTGATTGTCTTCATGAGAGAGCACTTTTTTCTTTGGACTTGTAGCCCTCGTAGATCAACCACTCTCAAACAGACAACGCTTAGCAAACATATCCTTAGATCCACAGCTGAAATCAGTTGCACAATGACAATATACTGCCCAGAGAAAAGTGCATTATCGTTCTTATCATGTTGCTCAGGGTATTGATGTGATTTTAAAAAGGGACAAAAAAAAAGAGAAGGGGCTTAGAGTTAGTTTTAGTGGTTGCAGACCAGAGCTGACAGGAGCAGTCTAATGACCTCAGATGGGTGGAGTCAAGAGGGAAGCCAGTGGGAAAATCATTGTCCATGTGTTCCCCTGTTTAACCATGTTAACACTTTATTTACTGACACTTGCCACCGAACAGACCAAAAAAAAAAAAAGGGAAAAAACAACAACATGTTTCTTCTGGCTAAAAGATAGAGATAGAGCGGGCAAATCTTCAATGGAGTTGACACATCCCATTGTGAGCGTCACAGTTTGTTCTTTTGTAGAACAAAGTGGTACTCTTGATCTACTCTTATGAAGTAGATACCTAACTCAGTTCTACTATGTGCCTTATGCTATAACTTGGGAGAGAGTTTGTGAAATTCAGGATCTATGTGTTCTTTGTTAACTGAGTCACATCCTTTTTGGCGCCTCACTAGTTTTGTACTGTTTTGCATCTGATTTCCGAAGATCTTTTTATGGTGTATCCTGTTAAAAAGGGGGCAGCGATGTCATAGAAAGCATTTGTGCACTCTTTCAGATATAGTTGGGTAATCCAAGAACCTTATATATTGATCTTCGTGTTAATAGTTGAGTACAGTAAGTGTTCTATCAAGATTGTCCATGTTTCCCTGTTTCTTGATAAAGATGGTGTATAGAAACTATTTCCCCTTAAATATTTATGGACCAAACGGTTGTTATATATCTTATTAAATTTGTGTGAATAAAACTACTTTGCTTTAAATGGGTTTTTATACTTTCATTACACTTGCCATTTTTGTGTTCTTTCTTGAATACAGTTTTTTTGTTTATCACATCAGCAACTGAGGGAGCATTCAGTTATTAATGACCAGTTAAACGCCTTCATTTCTGCCTCCATTTTTGATTTCTATTTCCTAATTTATGATGTTTATGGTTTTTAACGTAATGCCCCATGGATTTGCATCTGAACCCTGCAGTCGAAAACATGAAATTGCTTTTTAATGCATGAACATGGCTTTAAATTTTAAATAAAAGGAATGCTGCAAAGCACACATTGATTTATACATTTATAGTTTTTATATTTATGCTTAACATATTGGTAAATCTAAAAAGTAAGAATAAAGCCCGGTTGCTCTGTAGTTAATATATTCTTACTTTATCGTTTCTTTCAGGGAGAACAATTCTTGGGGCATTACAGCCATACATCCCGACGTTTGAAAATTCCCTAAAGTATTAAGAGAAGGGGAAAACTTTGATGGGAATTCCTCACCATTGAAGACAAAGACAATATTAGGATAAGATGTTAGAAAAATTGAGAACAAATAAACTTAAAAACTTGTTTCTGATGCAAATGTTCAGCAGATGATTTTTTTTTTCAAACAAATTTTGTCCAAAGTGAAGAAACCCAACAGTGTATGATAATCATGATAATCATGCCAACGCTGTGTGAACAGAAGTCTGTACCGGACCGATAAATGGGCTGAAATACAGTCAAATGTAACATAGTTTATGGGAACCCAACAGAATGGCAGGACATGATTGGAAGAGGGTTGACTGACCTCCTGCATGAGCAGAGTGAAACTGAGATCATATGGATGTTTTTGGTATGAACACACATAAACGCACACCACCCCTCATTACTGCTCCTACAATGCAACACACACACACACACACACCCACACACACCCACACACACACACACACACACACACACACATATATATAAATATATATATCGCTGCCCCCAAACCCCCCACCACCCCACACCTCCTCCACCCCACACCCACTGTTGTGTAAGCTTGCTAAGTAGAAGTTTTCTTTTGTTACGAGTGTCGTTTCGTAAACACATGGCCTCCTTGAAACTCGGCAGCAGGATGCCCATCAAAGATGATGAGTGCATGAAGAGGACTGCAGAGCTGGAGCTTTGCCATCTGGCTGTAACGAGAGAAGGAAGTGGGGAAAAAAAGATGAAGCAGACAAAGAAGAGATTCTCATTTTGCATGCACCTCATCCTCTATTTAACATTTTCCTTGAGATGTGTATTATTGTCTTTGATTGAATTGTACAGTCTATTGTCAGCTGCAAAATAAAGCACATGGATTATCGGTCATGCGCATATTACCTCATATGAGAAAAAAAAACACCACTGGAAAAATATAAGATTTAACCCTGTTTGTTATTGACTTCCAGCTAAACGTAAAACATCCATGGTTTCTAAATTTATTACTGTGGATAATATTAAAAACAGAGTTTTCATTTGAACATCTGCATAACTTTAAGCTCCATTTTTCATTCAGATCTACACCTCCATTTATTTAAAATAAAAGTCATGCACACATAATTGCTTTTATTTTATTTTTTAAAAATTGGGTGTACAAGTTTGAGTATACCAGCTGCCATATGAGTAACAAAAATTTATGGGTGTCATAATAGTTGGAAAGAGTGTGGGGAGGAAACAGAAAAAAAAGAAGGAAATGAGGGAGAGAGAAAGAGAGACCAAAGCCACATGGAGACTGGTGAGCAGGCTGGTGTTGAATTCCAAAAATGTGGGAAACAGCAAACACTTCAGTCAGTCCAAGAGGAAACCTCAGTCGCCAGGGTGCCTGTGTGCGCTGTGGCAGCAGGGCTGTGTTCCACCGTCTGATGGGAGGAAAGTGGGCAGGTTGACACCACAGAGCTACGGGAAGCCCGGCTGCAGCGGAAACACAAACAAACACAGCCTTCCACGCATTCCTTCAGAGCTGCTGGATGAAAATTCTGGACATCGCGGGTCTTGTGTTGACAAGAAATGCAGGGCTTCTCTGTTTCTGACTGAAATGCAACTTACCTATTGGATTGTGTATGCATACACACAAACATCCACACACATATACAGAATTGATATATATTAGGAGTGTAACAATTCATTTGAACAATTATTTGATTCATATAAAAATTTGTTGTTGACGATACTGTTCATAGTAGATATCATTTCATTTTAAAACAATCCAATTCAGTTCACTGACTTAATATTGATCCAGAACATCTTTAGCCAAGACTTTAACCAGTGTGACTCAGAGATAAATACCTTAGTTCTGAACAGTGTAAGTGACGATTTCCAGTATTCTTGTATTTCTTGCAATATAATTAAGTGTAAATTAAAAATGTGGACAAACAACTAAATGTGAATTAACGGCAAATCCGTTCACATTTTTGTTTCCTTAAGTACAACCCACTGTTATTTTTCCACATCCAAATATATCCAAATATTGTTAGAACATTCTTCCACACTGTATATTCCCATGTCTTTGCTAAATTCACATTAGACGGTAATGATGGCACTGATGACATCATAATTTTCTGTGTTGTCCACTGTGATGCACTTGGTTGTTTTTTACGTTATAGTAAAATAAACTTACTGTGTCTTAATCCAAATGAGATTTTCAAATATCGATTTTGATCAATTTATTTAATTTTATTCTGAACTGAGATTATAAAGGTACAAGTTGATTCACATAACAACTTACCTCAGACAAATCTATCTAGTTGGATTGTAGGAATACAATAAAATAACATGTATATCAATTCATCTATATATATTTATGAGTATTAATTGACTTAATATATATACAAATTGAATCTGATATCAGCCTTCTTGTCAGCAAGTTGATTTAGCCAGTCCAGCTATTTCTTATATAAGTCGTCCGAGAGGTGAAATAAATCAACTGAATTTCTAACATTCTGGTGTTTATGTGCAAAAACATGTTGTTAATGTAAAGAAATGCTGTTGTACTGACTGGTGTTGGATGTAACAAATCTTTCCGAATATCACAAAAGGACATCAGCGCAGCAACAGGTAAGAAAAGAGACCTTTCTGTCAGCTCACATCTCTCCCTTTTCTTTTATCTCGTCCTCCAGTTGCAGAAAACGACAGCTGTGCAATCTGACCAAAACATTGCTGACAACACAACATATTTTCTGTCATGTGGGAACTTTCTTTATAAAACTTGGGGGATTTTGACAAATGTGAGACAGGGGAAAGAAAACAAGGCTTCAGAAAAAGCATTTCGAACAGAAGCCGAAAGCTAATCCAAAAGTTTTCAAGCTTTCATTTTTCTCTTATGGAATTTACCAACATAGAGACATTCAAGATATTTAAGACATTAAATTGAGGTTTGACTGTCTTTGGGAGCCCTTTGGGGATCATTTACAGCATATCATAAATGTAAATAGGTAGAAAGTGTAGCTGCAGTTTATTTCAGATTTTAGTTTCCCTGGGTTGGGTTCTTCCCCTGCCTTCACATTTTCACTGACTGCACAGGAAAGTTGCAAGATTGGCAAGTTTTGTTTTTGTTTACATCCACATTCATTTGCAATTATCTGCAAATCTGGGAGAGATGCAACAAGTGGATGGGCATACAACAAGTCATTCTCACTGTCACCAAAAAAAGGAAAATTAGGCTATTCTAAGAAAAATGTGATTCTTCAAGTATACTGTATGAATTTGCAAGGTCACACATACATGATCACACATTATATATATACACATTCACACAGAGTGACAGGAGAAAGGTTACAAACAAAGTATGGAATGATCACTGAGGCGTAGAGCACATCTGCAGTTTACATGCTGATCAGACAGTGTTGTTTGTGTGAGCGTTTATGGGAGTGTGATATTCAGCCAGTTCCGCCTCAGTTCCCTCCTCTGGTTGCCAGGTGCCTCTTTAACCTCACCTCACACACCATCCACCCTGCTAACTCAAATACATTCACAGGACAAAAAGGACACGCACACCGATGCTGACAGACAGATGTGAGAGAGGTGACAGTGTGAATGAGGCACAGCTCCAATGCTCTGTGCTTGCTTGTGTGTGTGAGACTGAGGCCTGCCCCTCTGGATGATGCACAGCAGGTGGAGAGATCCTCTGCTTTGGGTGTGTGCCAAGAGAAGTAACACACTAACAAATGGATTTTGTGTGTGTGTGTGCCGACAAACGAAGCAACCACTGAGAAACAGATTTCATAAAGTGATCCAGACAGAAAAAATATGCCAGTTTTGTCCTTCACATTATCACAAACTATCTCTCCTGTGCCTCATTTGTGCGGTGCTCTCTGCATGCCATAAATCCTTTATTTCTCTGTTGTGCTGTTATTCTGTATTTACATCAATTTGTTATTTGACAGCTCACATCTAGACAACCTTGAAAGGGCTGCGATCAAGGCTGATAACTACTGGTTGCAATTGCACTTTGAAGACAAATAACATTAATTAGTGAATGGTGCAGAATCACATGAATGCTGTCTCTGTATTGGGCTGGGTTTAAGCAGAAACAGAAAGAGGAAGAGAGAAAGATGACATTTCATACATATTTCCACCTGTAATCCTCTTCTCAATTCCTGTGATAGCTGTACTCTGTGAGAAACATAAACAGGAAGCTCATCTGCATTGATACGGCATGTTTCAGGTTGTGACAGGTCATCTTTGTACTGGAGGAGTGTAACCTCTCAGTTCTTACTAAACCTTGAGGATGCACGCAGCTCCTCTCCCCTCCATCTGCTGGTCTCTATGATGTCTGCGCCTGATCACAGGGGCTTTGACTGCAGCTTCTGTCTTTACCACGTTGCAGACATACCTAACCCCTGAGCCAAATCAACAACACAGGAAAATAAAATGACATGTGTGAAAACACCAATCTCTTTTTTTGCTTTTAGAATGTTTAAAATATGACTTTAGCTTCAGGCTGTAATAAAAATTCCATATATTTTCAACAGAATGCTATAAAAGGAATTACTTAGATTTTGGAATTCAATGTGAACAAGAACCAAATCCTCCAGAAATGGAGGTTAGGTAATATGTCTAAAAATTATGCAAAGTAAATGGCCAATTCATGCTTTGTTTAATGTCCCAAGCATGATTTACAGCAACCTTTGCTTAATGCATTTCTGGGGTCTTAAATTACAGAATCAGAGATAAATATCAATAAAGCTCAATTTCTTGTCTGTATAAACTCAGCCATTAAAATGCCTGTGTTCCCCCATGAGGAACAACCTTTAGTACCTTGGATTCTTGGAAGCAACACTGTGGGACAAAGACAGACGCCAACCATATTCATATTCTAAAACATTCCCAAATCTCAGTGAGATCCCATCTTTTAAATAAACACTATCTACCAAAGAACACACCAAAAAGTTTGCAATTGGCTTAAAGTTCTAGATCAGAGAAGAATATTACTTTAAGAACAATAGAAATCCAACACGATTATTGAATAGCTTTTTAAAAAGAAAAGGCGCTGAGGCATGCGCCCTGAGAAAGAAAATTTCTGGGTGCAGCTCCTCCTGCAGAGTGATGCATTACTTTTCATCCATCCATCTAATTATTCCCTCAGAAACCTGAAATTTTAAGATACAAAAGACCGTCCCTATCTGTCACTGAGCAGCATTGATCTTATTGAAAGGAAATGTGGGTGTAAAAGAAACTCAATATAACTCATGCCATTAAATTCCACACAGCATTATTCACATACAGAATTGACAGATTTCTGTGAGACGTTTCTTTTAATCTTCAACTGTTGTTGAAGGAGAAAAAAAGATTGGAGGGTGGAGATGGTGGGGGATCCCACACTCTAGGCATCTCTCCGTTTTCCATATTTGCAGTGAGGTTAACAAAAATACCTCTTGAAGTGTGGAGACGGAAAAAAAAAAACACAACCCCAGGTAACTTGTTGATTATTAACAATGAGGAAGGGAAGAAGGCAGATGTGTTTCCTGTGTTTGAATTGTCAGTCTGAAATCTCCACCAAAGCTCTCATCAAAGCGAAGCGGATCAGCTCTGATTGGCCTTGCTGTCCACGTGAGCCAGTGCTCACTTTGCTGAAACTCTAAACATCACCAATTAGAGAATATGCAACTCACAGACTGGGAATGAGGATGGAAAGCATGGTTGTATGTGCGCAGCAGATTACATTAAGAAAAGTCAAGTACTTAAATATTCGCTTCTAATTAAACATCCTGTTTAATAATTTAGATATGTAAAGGTAGATCAAGCACTGAGATATTAATTCATAAAAAATATTTTTTAGAAATGACTTATTGGGGGGGGGGGTTAACCCTACAGCCAACTACATCAAAGAATTAACAGACATTTAGCTTTTTTTAATTAAGATGTTTTTTAAAGCCTTTCATGAAATCCCCAAAAAATTTGCTACATTATTTTTTAATGAGATATAGATAGTATCAATTATGATATGTTGGGTGACATGTTAAGTTTTTGCTCAAAACGATGTTCGTTTAAGATGTAACAATAGTGTGTGTTAAGGAAAAAAGCACCTTATTTAGCCAAGGTCTCAAATTTGATACACACATTTTTTAATATGTGTAACTATATTGTAAAAAAGTAGTCAACTTATTAACTTACTTTACTCTCATACAGTCACAAAAGTTAATAACAATAGAAGAGTTACTCTCCCTATATAGTTTTGAAAATTAGCTTAACTTTTCCCATTTAAAAGTGTTTTTGAGATTTCATGGAAGCAGACATTTTAAAATGAGCAGGAAATTCCTCCTACTGCCTCTAGTGGAATGGTAATCTACTGTACTACAGGGCAAAAAACATGGACCAAGTAATATTAATAATAGGATTTTAAATGAAGGTTTGGATCATGCTATTGAGATAAGGGTATCAGAAATGTATATCAGTTATGACACAAATGGTCATATAAGGATAATAATGATCTTTATGGTGGGTCAACACTGGCTCCAATGGACAAGCACAGAGAAGCAGTGATTAGTAAATATAAATTTAGCAGATGATGTTTTTTTTATAATGTTAATGAGTTCTTACATCATTGGAGAAGAACTTCAAACCCTCAGATTGTTGAGGTTTGTGTTTATTAATGCAGAACCTGAGCTGGACTTTAACAGTACTGTTGCAAGAACTTGGCACTTTTCATTTTAAGTCATTTTCTAGAAGATTCACAGATTTGTGTGGATCATCGCCTGTTTGTTTTTCTTTTTAAATCATTGACCTTAGGATTAATACCATATTATTTATAGGTGCAGGATTTGGAGTTCACACTTTTCAAGAGCTTCCTGGACCATTTTTATGCTTTCATCTTTTAGATGAAGAAGAAAAAGAAAAGATGTCAACAGATACTGTAAAGGTTAAAGTACTCTGAAGTTGACATCATTTAAGAGTGACTAAAAAGGAGCAAAAACTGTACTTTTAAATGATGAAACAAAAATGTTTTTTGTGAGTTGGAAACTTAAAGGTCAATGTGGAAAATATTAATCCAAATTGCATCTGTTACAGTATGAACTATTTTACAGTATGCTATAGGAGGTGAATATAAATGAATAAATATTGAGTCATACATGCAAGTTTTATTGCAACATAGTGCTCTGCCCTCTGCATGACATTTTCTGCAGAATCCTCAATATTTTAGATTGCAATTCTATTTCTAAAACTTTTTTGTAGACAAAACTCTATAGAAAACAGCTTACGCTGAAATAAGAGGCAAATACTTCATTCCAGGAAAGAGAAACATTAATTTTGTGAAGCTAAAATTATGATAAAGAGGAATGACAAACAATTAACCAACAAAAATAATGAGTCAAACATCCATCCACTTTTCTGATCCACTATGTCCCTTTTAGGGTCACAGGGTTGCTGGACCCTGTCCTGGTAACTGTTAGACAAAGAATGTGAACAGTAAATAAAGTATTTCATATTTTAAAACTTGGGCTGTTTCTGAATGAGCATTCATTTTTATAACAACACCAATAAAAGAAAATTTAAAATAGCTTTATTTTTCCATCCATCCATTCATCTTCCTCCGTTTATCCGGTACCGGGTCGCGGGGGCAGCAGGCTGAGCAGAGATGCCCAGACTTCCTTCGCCCAGGCCACTTTCTCCAGCTCCTCTGGGGGTACCCCGAGGCGTTCCCAGGCCCGCCTGGGTCTTCCCCGGGGCCTCTGCCCAGTGGGACATGCCCGGAACACCTCTCCAGGGAGGAGCCCAGGAGGCATCCGGACTAGATGCCCGAGCCCCCTCTTTATTTTTGTTTTATTGTATTATTTAAAAAAATGCAAGAATCTTATTTTTAATCTTTAACTATTATTTATTATGCAAGGGGCAGATTCCGATAAGGTGTCCGTTATCAAAATGATAAAATGGCATGGAAGTCTGATTGCGTCAGATGGTTGCTTCCACAAAGTCCATTCATTTCTGATAGTCTCTGATAGTACTCTCCGAAGGAAGGGCATTCTACCGCTTATACCATGATCACTTATGAAAGAAATAAATATTAAATCAATTATTAGTACTTCAGTCTTGTTATTTTCTCTTCTCTTTTTCTCTTCTGCTGCATCCCAGTTTTCAAATTTATCACACTAACCAAACATGTTAGAGGAAACTATAAAATTACTCATGTCTGTACTACTGTCTTACTGTTGTGATAAACTGCATAATAAGGTGTGTCAACCTATGTATTATGGTATTGTAACGACTTTAATCCTTGATCAGACTCTGGAGACGCAGAGGCAGGTTTATTTTTTTGTAAGCATGTGAAAAATATATATAACAAAAAAGACTCATTTTTGAGGCTTGAAACTCATACAATGATTAATGTTAAATTATGCGGTCAACAAAAAATACTAGGACCTGCCCACCCCCTCCATACACAAAACTACAAAAAAACAACCTGCAGGTGCACTATATCTTCTATATCTACTAAATCCACCCCTGATCATGTGACACGTGACAATAATGGCAGTTATAGGTATTAATAAGAAGTCTGTGGTCAATATTTTTGGGATTGCTCAGAAAAGAGTTCCTACTTTTTTATGTGTTAAATTAGAGAACTCTAGACTTGGTGTTTTGTTTTTATTTAATTTTTTTCTTTATTGTTCAGGGTTAAAAAAATACCCCTCGGTAGTTTAAAAGTTAAGCTTGGACGTTGTTTATAATAAGAAAACTTAATAAAGCCACTTTTTAATAATAATAATAATAATACATTTTATTTATAAGGCGCCTTTCTGGGCACTCAAGGTCGTCGCACAGCATGTATACAGTATAAAATACAATAAGCTGTTAAAACAACAACAACAATTTAAATAAATACACAATTAAATAAAATATATATAAAAACATGAAAAGGTCAATGTTAAAGTGAATAGGCCATTTGGAAAAGATGAGTTTTTAGCTTTGATTTGAAATGTGGGAGTGTGTCAGTGTTGCGGAGGTCAGGGGGGAGTGAGTTCCAAAGCCGGGGAGCAGAGCAACTGAATGCCCGGCTCCCCATGGTGACAAGACGGGCAGAAGGGACAGAAAACTGGATAGAGGAAGAGGAGCGGAGGCAGCGAGCAGGTATGGAGATATGAAGTTCAAATCTCCATATGGCCTCCTTCATAATGAAGGAGGCCATATGGAGATATGGAGGTGCAAGGTTGTGAAAGGCTTTGATTAATGCGTAGAGCAGGATTTTGTATTGAATGCGGAATGGCCGGGATGGGGAGCCAGTGAAGCTGTTTTTATAATGTATTTTGATTTTTTACTGCACTACATTGTCAGGAATTTAAATGAATATACCTAAAAATTAGTTTTTTACAGCAATTTTTAGGCTAGATTAAAAATAGATGATGATTACATGTGATTACTATTAAATTGCTAAAAAAAAAGTTATTCGTATGAAAGCACAAGTATCAGAACAAAATGGTACATGAGGTCTAGACTTGGAGGTCTTAAGATGCAACATCAGATTTGTAAAAAAAAAACAACCAAATTGTTGTATTATTTAAATGTGGAAAGAGCGTAACACCTACATATTAGCAATAGCAATTATAGGATTGATTGAAGAAACCAACAAATAAATAAACTAAGCATAGTTCTTAAATCTCGCGGTATTTGACATCTTCCCTCCTCTGGGCTTCGGGAATGCTGGGTTGTTTACATTGCTGACTCTCGGGTCACAAGTATGAGCCGTGTGGTGGTGAGGGGCCTTCCACACAAGTGTCTGCCTGAAATCACGTCTCGACTGACTTCGTAGCACACGCGCTCCATGTGAGGAGACGGAGCATAAAACCAAGTGCGACTTGCCACACAAGACCCACCTTTTGGTTCCGACCTTGGGAAGAAAGAAAAAGTCATCCAACAGTAGTAGCGTCCTGAGTGACCATAGAAAACTCGTAGCGTGAAGGAGGGATAGCTTAGCAACTGAGAGTCCGACTTCCTGGTGAGTACAGTCTAGAGCTGACAGTAATAAAACTTGGCCAAACTAGTAAACATTTGTTTGAGAGTTGTTAATTCTTTTGTTATACTTGTAAAAAAACAATATTGTTGATAAAACCCACAAGTGTCAGTGTGTCTTTTATTAAAGTCTGGATTGGGTCCTTAAAAAAAGTTTCCTTGAAGTTTGCTAGCTAGCTTAGCTTGTTAGCTGATTAGCACACCGCTTTGCTAACTTTGAAATAAACAACTGCCTCTGTCGGTGAGTGCTTACACTCTGCACGGTCTCCGCCACAAATTGATTGGTGTTTTGATGCAAGTATATGTCTAACACATGTATTTCATTGCACCCTACAACAAACAACGGAGCCAAATCTGAAATGGAACCATTACAGTACAGTGTCCGCTTATTTCGACAGATGTGTGTTGATGTAGCTTTACTCTCAGTCGTTCGAAGGAAGAACATTATTTGATTTATTTGGACGTACGGTTTGTTAAATAATTGATCAACCCCTCTTTTATCTCTCTCACATACAATAAAACAATTGAAGATGTCTGATTAATTCTATAAACAAAACCTCAGTACAGTCTGACTATCTTCATCTTTGGGAACTAATTGCCTACTAAGCAATTTCAATGTTCATTTTTAATGAGATAATAAGGAAAATTAATTTGAATGCTTGGTGTCAATTTGCCTATCAAATTAAATCAGAACTTGTGACTGGAAATCACATTCATTCAGTGTTTTGGCAGTGAGAACAAGCACTAGTTAATTGTAAATCTCTGGATAAGGAGATAAAGCGAAAAGAAAAGAAAACAAAAAGGTTGCTTTTTGGCAGCTTTTGAGATGTGTTTGGATGATAAGATATCTTAGATCGTAAGAATATATACAGTCAGGACCATAAATATTTGGACAGAGAGACATTCTAATTTAGTTTCTGTACATTACCACAGTGAATTTTAAATAAAACAACTCAGATGTCATTGAAGTGCAGACTTTCAGCTTTTATTCCATGGGTTGAACAACAAGATTGCATAAAAATGTGATAAACTAAAGCATTTTTTTAACACAATCCATTCATTTCATGGGCTCGTAAGTAAGTGGACAAATGAAATGACTGAAAACAAAATGGTCATTACTGATATTTGGTTGAAAACCCTTTGTTGGTAATGACAGCCTGAAGTCTTGAACTCCTGGACATCACCAGATGCTGGGTTTTCTCCTTCTGAATGCTCTGCCAGGCCTTTACTGCAGCGGCTTTCAGTTGCTGTTTGTTTGTGGGCCTTTCTGTCTGAAGTTTAGTCTTCAACAAGTGAAATGCTGCTCAATTGGGTTAAGATCAGGTGACAGACTTGGCCATTCAAGAATATTCCACTTCTTTGCTTGAATGAACTCCTGAGTTGCTTTGGCTGCATGTTTTGGGTCGTTGTCCATCTGTATTATGAAACGCCGCCCAATCAGTTTTTATATATATATATATATATATATATATATATATATATATATATAATTTTTTTTCTTTGTGAATGGATTTATTTAATTTGTATTATATGAATCGAAGCATTAAAACGAGTACCGGTTGTTACACTTCTAGTATAAAAACTCTTAGCATTAACAAAACTCCGTAACTAATTTCTAGATTTTTGTTATCTTCAGCAGAAATAAATTGTTTTAAACCATATTCAAATGTCTTTTGTATTATTCAATTTGTATATTTTAGGTAAAAAGCTAGAGAATTACTCATCATAGAAAAAGTTCACGTTGGGTCATATTTAGACTTGGAGCCGTTTCCCATGGTGCTGTTACTGCCCCTCTCAGCCAAATATTTCAGGCGTCATACTTTTGCACTTGGCTATGCTACAGAGGGATGATTCAGACAAGTGTTAGTGGGAGCTGACATACCTTGTTGACCCAATTATTACTCACTTCTGTGTTGCCACATTTGATCATCATCAGAGACAACAGGCCTCAGTCTGTGAGCATCATCAGGTGATTGAGATGAACACTGGCTGGCCCTGTGAAGTTGATAGTCAAGGAATGTGTCATGAGCGGGATAAGCAGAAACGGATGGCAAATGTTTGTGTCAGCCTCTGTGATGAAGGATTTCTGCCAGTACATCTCCCCTTGAGTTTCAGTGATGGGAGGTGGATTACTTTTGACAGGCTTTGAAAATACTAAATGATTTAACTCTTTTTTTTTTTTGTATTTTTTGTGCTGCTTGGATCTAAGTGGGATGAACAGAAAAGTGGTCCGGTAGAGCAGTAACCCTTAAAAACAAAATAAAGACAGTTATTATTGTTTATATATACAATGTTTCCATATTTTTTTAATGTGCACTTTACCAATGCAAATATTATTTTACTCAATTTTGAAAAAGTCTTTTTTTTTTCTTTCATTTTTTTTTTGCTAAATTCTGCTGGGTTAGTGATTTTATTCTATTGAGGCATTGACAATAAGGGCTAAAGTGCCATTTATATGCCAAAGAAATATATTGCATTTAGAGCAGCAAAAC
The DNA here is from genome assembly GCF_053564925.1 of Oryzias latipes. Taxonomy (NCBI): domain Eukaryota; kingdom Metazoa; phylum Chordata; class Actinopteri; order Beloniformes; family Adrianichthyidae; genus Oryzias; species Oryzias latipes. The sequence continues at coordinate 16,938,042 of NC_136240.1, forward strand.
AGTCAGTCTTGCGAGTTTTTATTTGAGCCCTGGAGCTGGCCCTTAAAGGAATAAAGATCAGATGAGACATTTGTCATCTGACCACTTTAACAGTCATCTTGCCTTTGGGTTTCTAGAAAGAACAAAACATTGTTTGCTTTTTTTCGCATTTTTTTTATTTTACAACGCATATTTGAAAGGAGATGTTTCCCTAGGCTTTTTGAGCTACATTTAACACTGTCTTTTGCATGATGTCAAAGCCCTTGCCCAAGTGTGCAGAAACAATCCTGACAAAGGTAGTAGATCACTACATAGGCCAGTCTGGTATAAAGGCTTTGAGGCTGCTTGGTTCATTATAATACAAGTTTTAAAAAAAACAGAGGAAATTATGTGGATTAGTCAAGTAGATTCTTAATTCCCTGGCAGAGTTATGAATTTAATCTTTTCTTCTCCGGTTCAGGGTGGTTAGAGTTTAGACTAAGGTCTCTAGCAATGAGTGTGGGTTGTCTAAATGGCTTTTTGCACTCTTCTCTAGCAACCAGCCTGTCAATATTTTCCATATCCACCTCCCCTCTATCATATGAAGGGTCACTGATGCTTCTTTCAGTAAAATATCCTCGGATAATGCCTCGTGGCTCCTTATGTCATATGAGAGTTGTTAATTTGACTGTGCATTGATGCTTTTCTTTGAAGGGCACAATAGCAGTCTTATGGGGGGAAAAGATTACGGAAATGCACAAAAACAAAAATGCTGACCTCGGACCTGCTTTAGAGATGATGAAGTTCTCTCAGTATCCAGTGTCGGGTTATGTCACGATAACATTGTGTAGTTTATTTCAAAGCAAAGAAAATTAAATTGTCTTTTTTCTTTTTTGGCTCCATATACTTGCTACAAAATGTTTTTTTTATTGAAATCAAAATAAATTTATAAAAGTAATTGAACAATTATCATTAAAGTAAACATTCCATCTAAAATAAAATACCCTTTAAGTAGATAATCAAAGATGAGAGGCTACAAAGAGCAAAAACAACGAGCTTTATCCTCGTATTGTTGGAGCTAAAAGCCTCAAACCGTTTAACAAATTCTAGCACTTTGAGTTGCTGAGATGTGTGATGCAAACGACAGCTGACGCGTTAAGCGGGCTGTCGTTTCCTTGTACGACGAAGAAAATAAGCCTTTCACTCCGATTAACTTTACAATTTAATTTGTTTCTTTTATTATTTACATTATTGAAAGCAGATTTGACTTCTATATGTTTCATTTACCGCACTAGCGGTCAAAAACCTTTTCTCCATCTGGCTGATGCACATCTGTCACCGGTCAGCTAATCTATCTCAATTTATAATAGACTCAAATAATGACAACAGCGACACCGACAGGACATATTATTCAATAGGGCTCCTACACACCAGCCCCTAAATTGTTATACAATTGAATAACAATTTACAAAAACCTTTCAAAAGGAGCTAAACATAGGTTACACTTCTTGTAACAAGCAAATTTTTAATATGAGGCTTTCGATAACATTAGATTTAGTTTGTAGTTTTACAGATCGTACAAGTCCCTTTTTGTCAGAACAAACTTCTAAAACTGTGCCAAGCAGCCAGGAACCTCGGGGAGCTAAAGAGTCCATGATTACAACTATATTCAGAAAAGATCTGCGAGGTCCTTTACTTGCCACCACCATTTTTTGACATACTTCTCCTGCGGTTCAAATATTCCAGGGGGAATAGCAGTTTTTTTTTTTCATGAGAAGAAGATGGTTTGGTGTTAGAGGTTCCAAGTCATTTGGATCATCAGACATTTTGAGTGGAAGATCATTTAGTGTAAAGCTGCTGATGGGTTAAAACTCCATTGTATTCCAGCTTGTGTCATAACTCTTGCAATTTTGTCTTGGTTTAACGCAGACAACTCTCTTTTTAGTTCTTTATTGGCACTGATGAAATTTGTGCCATTATCTGATCTTAGGTGTTTCACTTGTCCTCTTCTGCTAATGAAGCGACGTAAAGCATTGATTCATGCATCTGTTTCCAGAGACGCTGCAACCTCCAAATCCACAGCTCAGCTAGCCATAAAAGTGAAGATAGCACCATTTCGTTTACAGGTTCTTCTTCCTCTTTTCACTTCCACTGGACCAAAGTAATCAACACCTGTGTTGGTGAATGGAGGCAAATCAGGAAGGATACGTTTCTTTGGAAGATCAACCATTTTTTGTTTTTCTGGTCTCCCATGGAACCTTTGACAAAATATACGCTCTGAAAGTACTCGCCTCACCGCAGAGTTAGCATTTGTTATCCAAAATCTTCGTCTTACCTTGGAGAGTGTATGAGCCCGAACACCATGACCAAGACGTAGATCTGTGTTTCAGAATGAGCATAGAGCCGGTGTTGCACCAAAAACTGTGACCTGTCAGATGTTGTGCTGAATCCTCCCGTCCCCTTCCTTTGTTAGAGCTGCAGCTTTAATCTCATTGATGTATGATAACAATAATCATAAACATTATAGAGTTTTCTGGCTGCTTTTTATGATTTAATATAAAACGTAATTACCTGGAAGCAGAATTAGGAAATCTCTATTAAACCTGTTCTTGTTTTCTCAGCACGTTTGAATTTAAGTTTACAGTTAAATGACAATAAACACATGTTCATACCATTTATAAATTACTTTATGCAATTTTATTTTCTTAAAAAATAATCTTTACTGTTATAATTTGGCCGGTAAAAACAAGTTTGGGCGGTAGATTTTTTTAAAATCTAGTTGGTCAGTGACTCAAAAATTAAATTTTGGACCTTGTGGGGAGGTATTTCATTTATTTAAAATCTGACTAAAAACAAAGTAATGTGGATTGTAAATTGTAAATAAACTATGATTCTTAAGCAAAAACAACAACAACAGTTTAACCTACAAGAAGAAATTATGAGAATTTGCTTTTAGTTCCTAGCTAATTCACTGCATGTTGACAAAAATGTCTGCCAATTTTATGTTTGTTCTTTAAAACTTGAATTTTTTCAAATGGAATTGATCAAGCAGTTTAGTGTTCTTTTTTATTTATGCTCTCTTTTGAAACTTGAAGGCTTTTGCTTTAATTTTCAATTTAGTTTGAAATATGAATGACTTTTCTTAGTTATCTGAAAAAAACAAAAACGGTTGCATGTATGTTTAAAATACAATAGGAATAAAATATTGAAATCTTAACAACCTGCTGATGATTCCACATATCTCTCATAAGCAACAGTGTTAAAATTGATAAATATGGATATTTGGTTTATCTCGTGATATATATCGTTATTGCCTAGTATGAAGAAATGGATATCGCGATATAGAAAATCTTTTAATTTGCCTTTGGAAAGGAAAAACGAAATAATCTTATACTTAGAAACATTTTTTTTGCACATTTAAGTCATGCTAGTGGGGTATTTAGTGGATTTTAGCTAATGGAATAACCATGTGATCTGCCTTGTCATCAGTACTGTTGTATTTATATTTATGACTAATTATCATGTCCTGTTAGTCGATTGCAAGTCAATGTTCATTACATTTTGGAAGCAAGTGATTGTCAGTGCTCCTGTGAATTTTCAATAATGTTAGAGGTATTACAATCACAATACTCACAAATATTTTACGTTGACAAAAAACACATACACACAGCGGACTGTGGTCTGAAGTGTAAGTGGTGTTTTGTGTTTGTTTATGTCTATAGCAAACTCATTTTTAGCGGTCCTGGCTCTACCAGACTGGTGAGACACCGTGGCCCTTGACAACATGCACACTAAGTTCAATGAGCCATAAAAGATTTTTTTGCGATTTTTGAAAATGTATTTACCCCTGATATAGGAAACCTAAGAGGAAGCTCCAATTCGATATTGCCATTTAAAGAAAACCACCAAGATTATCCTGGCATCGGGATAGGAAATGTATAATAGTGGAAAGAGAGCAAAATGCTCTCCTTCTCTCTTTAGAATAATCACACGCAAACAGTGCAAATGCCTTAGGATAAACAAACTCTCACAGAATAATTAAAATATGTTGTATGCCATTGTAAACATCACATCAGTCACGGTACACATTTTTCATGACATGTGACAAAAGCAGAACGAGTTTTCACTTTTGAGCTCAAAAGGAGGAGAGTTTTTGAGTTGGTTACCAAGTGTGCTATGGGCATTTTTTCCTAGCTCCTCACTAATAAGCTTTAATATCTCGTGTGGGGTTTGCTGCTGAATAGAGCAAATTTGCCTGAAAACATTTCGTTTGACAAACAGTCTCCTGTACTTTTTTTGTTAAGGGGGTGAAGTTCAAAGTCATCTCTTGAGATCTCTTTGCCATCTCTGTCATCTGTTCTTCATATTGCACAGTTGTTCATATTGCATCCATGATGGTGGTAGATTGGTCTTTTCCACAACTGCCCCAACCCTTCTATGTTATTGATCAATTACTTCATATGAGTGCAAGGCAGAGTTCAGCTCCTGAGCTGTTAGGAGCTGTTAAAGAACCAAACATGGAGCTCTGAGAGAATTAAAAAAAAAAAGTCAGCTTTTGTCTCACGGCCATGCCTGCAATAGGACATCTTACTTCTTAAAGACTACTAGTTTAGACAAGTGTAATCAAGCTAGTATGTTGTTTTTTGTGGCTGTCATCAACTGTATTGCAGTCACTGTGTTTGGCTCTGTCCTGAAATTAGTAGTTTTGTCTGACTTTCTAAAGGATCAAAGAAACTGCTTTTGAGATTTTTGTGTTGTACTTGACAGTAGTCAAATGGGACGTTTTTTGCCCTTTATTATGATGGTTCCCATTAGTTTAGTGGTAGCTAAGGCTAAGTGAAAAAATAGAGGGTGCTTGATGGTTTACATTTTCAAAGGTTTTCTGAACATTTCTATCTTTTTGCAAAAGATAGAAAACAGGTTTTTCCTTGCTACATATCTCTTTTGCAATATTTCAATTGTCCTGACCTACACACAAATCAATTTTCTGATTTACTTTTGAGAACTACAGCTATTCATAAAGTGAAAAAACTTTTCTAAATTTCTGTTACCGTAATTTAAAAATTACTTCTGATCTGTTTTTAGTAAATATTGTTGTGAGTTATAACTAATGTTTGCAAAAAACAAAACAAAAAAGATTGCTGCTGTGCTTCTTTTCTACTCTATTAAGAAATGGTGATTATCTTGGATGTGCAACATTGCTCTAGGGTGTCATGTGACCTCTGTCTTCTGCGTTTCATGTAGACATACACACATGTAAAACTATGAAATATATTGGATTACATGAAATCTCAACATTAGATCATTTCTGCAATGGTTTAAAGGACTGCTGATTCTCCTGTCTACACATCACTTGAAAAATCAGATAAGTCAAGTAATCAGATAATGGTTAAATATTTAGTGTGCATTTGAAAAGACTGTTGAAGGCTTAAATAGTACATCTGTTCCTGGTTTTAATGTAGATTGTTTTGTTTTATGAATTTTTAAAAGTGTTTTATGAAAGTAAGTTCCTCAGGGGACTGCGACAAATGTAATTTAGTTAAATATTTTTGGATGTCACTGTTTTTCAGTTTGTTTTATGCACAACTGTGACCGTTTTAAAATTTACAAGATTTATATAAACACAGAACATGTTCCAGTTTTAGGTGTGCCCCAATATAACATTTTATAAAGGCACATTATTTCATCACTTCAAAGAAAAAATAGATTCTATGTTTTTTCTATTGCACAAGAACATCAAATTGCATCGCTACACTAATATTTTTCTTTACATAAAGGATTTTTTTGGGAGTTTCCCTCTTTTCTCTGATACTTTTTTAGACCTTTTGTTGTTTTCTGACATATTCCATAATTTTTGCATGGAAGACACATTATAACTCCACCCCCCCCATTTGTTTTCTGACTCACAATTTTTCCAAGGTCCCTGGTCTCTCAACTTGGCCTAGGGCTTTGAGGTTGTAGTCAGGGCTTGAGGGCATAAAGGAGTCATAATAAGAGCTCACCTCAATTCCTGCTGCCCAACTTGCCCCCAAGTCCCGTTGTCTTGGTCGCACTCTGTTTCTACATTGTTGGACTATTTTTTTCCTGTCTTTTTCTATCTACCACATTTTTCTGCCGAAACAAGAACACCTTCATGTGTCAGACTTTCATATGTTTCTATGTCTTTTCCCTATGGACTCCCCATCTTTTTCATCTTGTTTAAGAACATCTTTACTTTTTTAGACTGAATTTAAGGTTTTGTGTTGAGCCTACATAGAGTTCTTTGTAAGGTGTTCGTATTTATGAGTGTGTGTTAGTGCTTTCATCACTCAGTGAAGTACCAAATGGTGGTTAGTGCTCTTGTTATAGTCATAAGTGATTCTAATGGAGCATCCTAACTCTAAGCCAAGCATTTATATTGTTTGGTTTGAAAAAACCACATCTACGGTAATCATTTAAAAAAAAGACTTACCGGTATGTTTTTTGTGTTCATCTAAAGAACTAAATATATATTTACAGTCAGATCAAGTAACAATTTGCTGTATTTCTTAGTGTGATGCAGTTTCTTTCCTCTGCACGACTTTGATTTAGTGCATATTCTTTAAAAACACACTCTGAACCTCTGATATCAGGAAATCCAAGTGCCAGTGTTGGTTGTTCCAACATTTATTATGTCACTGGATGTGCTGATTGGGAGGAACTCAAAGTCACAAGGAGATTCAAAGAGCCTGCTCTTCTGGCACCCCTGTAAATATAAAATGCGATCATGGGAGCTAAACCTGTGCTTAAACTGTTTTCCAACATGCAAATTCTGCAAAATTTTTATTTTGTACCTGTTAAGTATAAGGTTAAGTCATTTATTGCGGAACTCTAGAAGTGTCTTTAGGATTGTGATGGATGCCCAAAAATATATCAAAAGGCAGTGGGTGCAACTGGTTTTTACCAAGCAAACATGAAGCTGTACAGATTTGGTTTTTTCGCAGTTCTTTACAGGGCACAGTTTTGTAAAAGTTAGCTAGTATGAAAGCTGCAATTGCCATGAAACAACTTCTTGGACTGTAGATTGCTTTAGGTGGTTTTAAGTCTACTGGAATGACAAAATTATGCATCTTTTTTTGAGAAATTATGTTTGTTATGAAAGTACTCCTGAATTACAGGAGTACTTTCTACCTTACAGTAATCTTACAGTATTACTGAATTACAATATTTTTTGAGTCGCTGCAAACATGAATGCTGTCTGAAAAATACAAGGTTAATTTTAGATAGTGTTAGAACAGCATGCTTGGTCTCCATATGTTCAGCAACTAAAAAGGTTTTATTTGTAGACTTGGAATAGAATAGAACTTTATTCATCCCACAACGGGGAAATTGATTAATCAATCTGCCCTGAAGTATTGATTCAGTTATAAATACAAACAGGGGGACAAAAATGCAAAGAAGGGTAGTCACAACACTCCAATAGGAGTTTGTTAAAATATTGTGTTGTAATTCTTGAGGAAATAAATCATCCTTTGTGGTAAGCAGGATCCAGTGATTACGTAGAATACACTCTTGATTTGGTGCAGCACCATAACTCGCTTGTCTCTTCTCTTTTGGGGGGTCTTGTCTACTGTGAGTTTTCCCTGTAGCTTTGTCCCTCCTGCTTCGCCTGGCCCACTATCAGGAGGGCAGGCAGCCTGATTCCCTCGCAGCTGCAGGAAGCTTTAGCAGCAGGGGTTGGGCCTGTATGGCGCTCCTGGCTTGTTCTGTTAGAAGTGCTGCCAAGCCAAGGACGAGAGATCTCAGCCAGTGTGGTACTGGGGCACCAAATAAAAATATTTTACTGGTGTATGATAATACACACTAAGATACATTGGACATGCATTCCTTGCATGGAGCCTGAATGACCACATTGTTTTACAACGCGAAGTACATAAAAAGTGGTTAAACTCTAAATGAAAAAAGAAATACAGTTAAAAAGTAGTTCTATTTGTCTTATGGTGCAGGAACTGGACTTATGAGTTGAGCAGAGAAGTGGGCTGGTCTGATATTGAATTGGTTGGTAAGGTGACTGATTTGGTGCTTTGCTGTGTTTACAGCAAAGTAATCCAATGCTCCCATACTGTGAAAGCCTGGCTGGGTTCCCAACCAGTTCTGGCTTGTCAGTTTAATGGTGAATATTTAACATTGCGCCACACTGCGAGGCTGGGCTGTTAACAGCAGTCAGCAAGAAGCACTGCAGTAAAGGCTTGCATGTGCTGGGACTGGGTTATGAAGCCCATCTAAAACCAACTGAAAAGCAGGAAGCACACCTTGAAGTTCTGATTTTAGAAGAAGGCAGATGGCATGGGCTGGTTGGTGTCACACTGAAGAGAGAGAGGAAAAAAAGGAGAAACACCAGAATTCCCTGATGAAAGCATCTCCCACTTGCTTTGAACCGTAAGTCTGTCGTGGTTGGAGTCTGCTATGTGGCTCCAGGTCAAACTGTGATACGCAACTCCTGGAATTTGTGCTTTTCAAGTTTTTCATGTTCAGATCGTCAGAGGAGAAAAATGGTATGAGTGTTGTGAAGGGGGATTCAGACCTCATAAATATTAATATTAAAATGTGTAAAAAGGGTAGGGAAGGCCTCTCTGGTTTTTGCTTTCAACCTATATGGGGCAATTTCTGTCATTTTTTCTGTTTTGTTTTTCCTTATTGCTTTATGTGTCTGTTTTTCGCTAATTTTGGCAATAGACAATTATTTTCAGAATACCAGTTTGATTTTTGCTTAATCTTTATTTTTTCTCCTGAACATTTTTTACATTTCCAATATTCCACAATATATAAAACATCATAGCTCTGAACATGCTTAAAAAACAGATTGAAAGAGAATGGTTTAAATAGTTTTTTTAAGTGAGGCGCCTGGCTATAAAATTATTTTTTAGTTTGTTTCGCATAGTTTGAATACTTACTACAATAATTTCCTTAACTCTGGGTTATAGGCATCAATTTTTAAATAATGTCTTTCAATGTGAGAGCATAGAAAACTGTATTTATTAGAAACCAAAAAAGGAGTTTAAAAATGCTGACCCATCTTGTCTCTGTTTTCACCTCACTTCTCACACGAGTTTTTAGTTGTTTCAGCAAAAACCAGCAGCCAATCTCCTCAGGATTGTGTTTTACCTTAAAAGTAAAATTAACAGATTTTCTTTTGGATTCCCTTTTTTTAATCTTTTTTTTAAAAATAGTTCTGAAGTGTAAAGTTTTAACGCTTTGCTGTAGTTCTTAAGTTGACAAAATGTGAAATTTAATTATATATATTTTTTTATATATTGGCCTTTAATTTCAAATAGGTGTCTTTATTCAAAACAGCAATGTGCAAACAGCTTTACAGTGCATTCATAGTTTTTGTGGGAAGTTCCAACACGTCAGCTGGTACTAAAATATATTTAGAGCCCTTGTTCTTTTTTAGGAACTATGCAAAACTTGAGTGATCCAAATCCCCCTTTTTACTCTGTATGAATTCTTTTTTTGCTTAAATTATAGCTTTTGATGAATACTTTTCTGAGTAATTTATCTTTAGTGAGGCTTAATTAAACACCCAATGTTATTAAACAGATCAAACATTAAACATTTCATTGTTTGGACAAACCATTAACTGCATTTTTGTTTTGCCCTCCAAAGCTCCATGTTACACATGCATTGTGAATAACATGTTGATTTCCTCAAATGTAATGGCTTGAAAATAAAAATAAAAATTTCACAAAAATGTTGTAAATTAAAGGCAGAGTCCGGTTTTTGTGCTGGGGTGGTGGAACAGGTCTGACATCTCTCCTGAACTGAAAAAGGAAATCCCTGTAGGCGTTGAGCTGAGGGGATTGAATAAAGGTGAAGGAAGGAAATTCAGAGCGGTGTAACCCCTTAGGGGTGACGTTATTCTCTCATCGCCAGCTACACACGGGCACAAACACACAGACTTGAAACCTGGGAGGCTCGTTCAGTGTGTCAGATAATGCACTCATCCAGAAAAGGATGAAGGACTGAAGGATAAAAATTAACATTAAAAGCTTCATATGTGCATACCTATATAGGTGCTTCAAATAAATGTGCCGTTAGTATTTGTTTTCTTCCTGTTTAATTTGTGTTTTTTAAATTTGAGAAAATTTTTGCTTACACTTGCATCCCTTGCATCACTTTTTTCACTTTTCAGTTCTCTACAAACTTACATATTGTTGTTATTATTTAATGGTCATTTCAAAGCACAGCACAGCATGCCATTAAATTATTTAGCTTTTTAGACTTAATTTTGTAGAAAACAACATTTTAGAGGCTGTAATGCTCTGATTGAGCTGCATTGCTCTTGATCTGTTTGGAGAATTGTATTTTTTTAATTGTATTTTTTTAAGTGCACAACACCTAGCAGAATCTCTATAGGAGCCCATTTACAGAGGCTGGATTCCAACCAGATCCAGAGCAGAACTGGACTTTATGGAAGCCATGTTTTTTGTTTACCCAAAGTTGGCCTTTTTTTAATTCCTTTATCTGTATTCAGTCATCTGTTTGCTAAATGTATAATGTTTTTCTCTTACATGAATTCCATTTTTTATAGTTTGGTCGCATGACACACTAAACGTCTACTAACCAACAAAGCATAAAACAGTGCATTTCATATAAAAAGACTCGATTAGATGAGACTTTCAACAGGAGCTCTTGGACCTTACATTAGCAGTTAGCTATGTAATGACACATGCCTGGAAACAGCTCCTCTCATATTACTAATGATTTGGACATCTTGTGCTTGTCATTTCCTCTTAGAAACATTTCTACGTTAACATAAGGTAACTGTACAAAGTTATTTAAGGAGCGTGGGAAAACCTGCTTAAGGCTGTACAAGAAACCTTGGTTTGTGTTTTGGGAGAGCTAACTGCATTCAGCAGATGTTTCTGTTTTAGGACTTTTTTCTTCTTCATGGATTAGAAACTCAAAAAAATAAAGTACCGGTACCATGTTTTGCAATCAACATAAATCAGTTAACATCGTCCTCCCTTGTAGTCCAGTCTTAGTTGAACCTTTTTTTTTATATATAATTTTTATAACGTTATTGTGCCTGTAAAGTAGGACGAAGATCTTTCAGTAGAATTGGATGCTGTGCTTTTCTACTGTTGGAGTAGAACTGTACTGAACTCCAGGGTCGTACACTCCTTCACACAGCTTGCTCATTGACACACTCGAATAGTTTTTCTACGGATCACACAGCTGTCTTTAATGCAGCTGTATTTTTAGGCCCTCTGCCCACATGATTCTTTTTACCTACACAGTCAGCAATTTGTCTGTGTACCTTTTCCTTTTAAATACCTATGATTGACAGTATAAATTGATTGTAGCTAGTAACGAGTGAAAAGAAAAGAAAACAGATGTTTTGCTCGCAGTCCTTTTTGACTGGTACCTTGGTTGTTTGTCACTCTCCTTTTGTCATTGAAATTAGAGTTTATCTTTTACAAGTTGGAGTGGTATGTTTTTGTTTTTCAAGTGATTATTAGCATCCTCCTTGGCTGCCATCTCTGCTCGACGAAATGAGCACATCAAACAACATTTTACGCTAACGAAGTACTGTGGGCTGGCCGGCTCCGGCTTTTTACTGTGAGACACCTGCTTAACTGACAAACTGGCAACAAAGAGATCCCTCCCCACGAGAGCTGTCAGTGCCGCAGTTGAGTGGTTTGGACAATATAGAGCTGAGAGGTGGCCTGGGCTTTTAGCCACGTGCCGATTTGTGTCAAACACACAGCAACAGGGGGACGACATGAAGGACAGAGGAAGGACAATAGCCTGAATGACAAGAGCGAGGAAAGGGCTGGCACCTGTTTGTACTTCAGGTTTCGTCTCAGTAGTGGACACTATTGCTTTGCACATTTATTGAAGATGGAGTAAATATTAAGGTGCAAGACGAGACAAATGTGCAGGTGTGCTTGTACAGAAAAACAGAGGAGATCTTGGTGTCTATGGGATGAGCCGTATGCAGAGGATCCATATTGTAGAGGGTAAAATAGAGTCATGCTGAAGTTCTTTGGATGTACAGGTGATAAACCTGGTTAAGTTCATCAAGCAAGCTAATTTCAGATTTCAACATAAAGAAAAGTTATCATTAACTCTTGAAATCTCAGGGTAAAATGTGGAAAAATCATCATAAATAGTTTTTCCACTTTAAGAAAAAGAATTCCTGTTTTTCTGTAATTTTGAAAAACAAATATAAAGCCTCTGTTGTTTAGAAGCTTTTTGCCAAACTGTTCTTTGGAGTTAAATGAGCATGGTTTTCTCCTCAGCCATCATTCTCAACATAAGGTTGCAATTCTTTTGTTTAGAAACTGTTTATAACTGCTTGTTTTTAAAGAATTACTTCTATTTATGTTTTAATCTCTTTTGGACGTACATTCTTTCATCATTTCTATTATTATTTTCAGATACTTTCATCACCTTTATATCTCATTTTTACTCTCTAAATCTTTTATTTTGAGTGCCAAATAGTATCTTGTAAGGAAATTAACCTAAATGAGATGAGTGTCACTCTTATTTTTATTGGTATTTTCTCAATTTTCTATTTACTTTTTCATTCATATTTTATTTCCTCTTTTTCTATGGATCCTTTTGTGTTTGAGATCCTGTGTTTATGAGATCCTGACATTGAGTTGATTCCTGATTAAGAACCCAGTCTTTTACAATCCTGATTAGTTGAACTGAACTGCTTGCCTGTCTTGTTTTGCACAGTTAATTTTAAAGATGTTTCCTAATTGCAGCTTTCCTCCTAAAAAAAATTTCTTTTCTTCATTTTCTATTCTGTTAATTCTTGAACAAGCTTACTTGTAGACCTAAAAAAATAGCTCACACGCGGAAGTGTAATTGGTCCTCTCCCTTTACTCTTTCTCTCAGCCCAATTCGTAAAAGGACTTCTGCATTTGGGGTAATGATTTTGAATAGTGATTAGAATAAATTGAAAAGTTTGCCACTTCTGTCGAATCTGAAACTCTCCATCATTAGATGTTACTTTCCTCTTTCCCCTTTTTTGGGTTTCACCGCTAGTTAGGAAGGGGTTTGAGAGGAAGCCTGGGGTTGACTTTTATCAGCACATGCTCAAAGCTTTTCCATTTCTTGTAATCATGGACACCACTCTTACAGTTCTTTCTCTGTCATCTTGTGCCTTCTGAAAGGTGTCTTTGATTCTTATATACCATACACACAGGTCAGATGGGTCAATATTCATATTTACCTTATTTTCTATAGCTTATCGCATCTCTTTACTCTTTTATACCTGATATTAATGTGCTTACATTTATTATCTTAATGCAGAAAAGGAAATTTACCTCCATTCTCTTTAATAACTCTTTTTTTTAAATCTGTCTTCAAATAAATTATTTAAAACACAGGAAGTGAGGATTAAAGAAGCGGTATAAAGTTTCCCTCTGGAGCATCAGGTTCGAAAAGCTTTTTTTCTTCTTGTCATCTGGAACTTTTGTTTCTGCATCCAGTACCTTTGCAAGGGTGCAGAGTCAGTTTATTAGTGCATATTTTTATTGTAAAAACCATAATACTCATTGTAAAAGAGTTGGTCTCTTTGCAATCCTCACTTATTTTTAATATTTGCATACTTGATTAAAATATTACCCTTTAAACAGAAATTTTGTCATTTCACCCTAATAAACTTTATTTTTTTAATTCTAGAAAAGAGAGTTTAAAATCTGTTTTGACTAAAAAAAAGTTTGATGTGGAAAAAGTACTCAACATTCAACGATGAGATGTCTACATTGAGGGCAAGTGTGCAACGCAGTTGTTATCTAATCTATTTGGAAAAAAAAAGAATCAATATAGTAGTGATATAATTATGCCCTTATAAAGTGTTAAATGTATTTAACACTTTATAATCAACAAATTGTGAATTTATTACCGATAGAAAATAACAGCCAGTAAAAATAAGAAATAAACCTCATTTATGATACAGTGGGTGAATGCTCATCGTGTTTGGTGTCCAAACATGTTCTGCAGAATAAACAGTCTTAGTAGCTTTTTTCAGTGCATAATTTCAAACTCACTCTGTTGCATACAAATACAAATGAGGGTCTCTGTAGCCACTATTTTTCCCTGGCAGAACACAAAAATGTTGACAAAGTATTATGCTGTTCTTCATCTGCTGTTTGCAATGTTCTGGCATCTTTATTGGTTTGTTATGGGTGTATTACACCTCTGGTGCCTTTCTTGCTTACATTGAGAAGCGAGTGTCACTTTAAAATGCAGCCCAAGTGCTAACTTTAAACTGACTTATGACGGATTCCTCAGTTTTCAGTTTTATGTTCATGAATAAAATTGGTGTGAAAGTGGAATCTGCAGAGTCCTTGTTATCATTTTTAGCATTATTATTGAAAATATCTATCTTTAGTTGGCTGTAAACTATTAAAATTTGCATACATCTCAATAAATCTTGTGCTTGACAACTAAAAGTTCACTTGAGTCTGTCTCTCTGCCTGTCACGCTGCTGTGGTTGGAAAATCCTGTGTTCCTTCATTGTACAACACTTGATATTGTTTGTTTTTTACCACATGAATAATGCCTGTCTGATATCTCCTTTCATTACATTCGCTGGTACTATTGAATAGACCATTTAATAATTAAGAGATGACTGGTTGATGTAAAGATCCTCAAATGTCATTACTTTGACAGAAAAACTATTTTTATGTATTGATCTTTTATTTTAAAATCCTGGACCTTATATCCAATTTACGAGAGGTTGTACATACTTCTTTCTTTTAATTAAATATGTTAAAAATGTGCAGTACACATCTTTGTATCTGGATTACACATGGTTACTGGTGCAGCTTTTAGGTTTAGCAAGTTTTGCAGTTTTGCAGCTTTCACAAAACATTATTCACTGCTTGCTCCTCCATATGTTGTGTAATATACAAGCTAAAAAGTTATTTTCTTAACAGTATAGTATCTTACGGCATAAGATATCCCCCATGTAGAGTCAACCATGTAAGAAACTGGAATTATGTTAATTTCATTTGTAAAATCGTGTTTTGCGTTATTCCTTTTCTTTAACAAAAAGGCATGAATTATTTATTTGGGTAACAGTTTTTCTTCATGCCGCAGATCTCTTCCAGAGTTAAACAACCGGCTGTAATGTATGTCTTGTGAAACTGGCTTCATCTGGGCTTAATGCCAAAGCACACAGTTGAGCAGAATTGAAGCATGCACCCATTTTCAACTCACCTGTCTGTAGTGCTTTAAAAGAGGAACATTTAGAGGAATTATGAAACCAGTTAAATTGTAATTCTCAAGAATTTGTCTTGGCAAAGGGCAAGTCAAATACTCAGGAACACAATCTTGATTTTGTTAAGATTTTGTAGCCCTACCTCTTTGTAACTTAAAACTGAGTGAGACAGTGTCAGGTGTTGTGTGGACTCCAGCGCTGTTGAAACTGAATACTGTGGATGGCTGTGGGAACAATGGTGGTTGGTGTCTTAAAGGGGTTTTAAACAGGTAGATTTAAGGCTTTTATTTTAAGAATTGGTGTCTGACTGTCATTGTTTTTGATCTTTAGGGGTGCACAGGATCAGTCTCCTAACACTATGTCCATGGACATGCAGCCGCAAGGACAGCAAGCAGAAACGCCACCGTTTCAACCCCAGGTAATGTTCACACATACCCACACACACACAAAGACGCAAGCTAAGTGCTGAATAGGTTGAGAAACTTCACAACATTACAAGTTAAATTATTAGTTTTCCTAAGTATTTTGGCTATTTTCCACTTTCTGCTTACTGGTAATGATAACAATATTTCGAATTGCATAAATAATGTTCAGTGTTACCAAGAACATTGTTTACATCAGGCATGCTTATTCCTGGTTCTGGAGATATACCACCCTGCCTGTTTTCCAGCTCTCCCTTGCGTTGCTTGCTGCTGATTACATGGATCAGGTGTGTTCATTGAATCTGAATGTGGAGACTTCTGATTTTCTCATCTGACTTTTGATTGAGCTAACTAGCATGTAGCATAGCTTGCAGATCTGGGAAAAGGTCAGGGTTGTAGCTCTCAAGGACCAGGAATGAGCAGCCCTGGTTTACACACACTGATAGTAGAACTGTACATCAGGAACAACATTTTACATGCAAAATTCTTAGGAAATCCATCAGTTTCTATCCTCATTGTTGATTAAAGGGCCTATACCATGCTATTCTTAAGCCTCTTGTAGTAAGCCACATCAATGCACACAACATTTTACCTTTGGCACACAAAAGAACAATTTTTTTAAAATTAAACATTAGTTATTTTTCTGAGTCCCACATCTGGCCTCGGCAGCATGTCTGCGTCTTGCCCACGAAATAAACAACATTCAAACTTTTGTAAAGATGGATGTGCATATAAAATGAAAGCATTTTTGACAAATACAACTAGCTTCAAAAAGTGGGTTTTATTTTAGCCTGGGGGCGGTGCTGGCAGGACCCAGGTCATTTTCTTGGGTTGGGAGGGGCTGGTGCTCAGAGCGTAGGTTTTTAGAGGAATACTCTGAAAAGCCTGAATGGCTCAAAATAACACTTTGGGGTTTCTTTTTGTGAGGAATGAACATTATAATGCACTGATTTAGCATGATATAGGCCCTTTAAATGGGAAATGGCATATATTTCAGTCAGTCACAGTCAAATTCACACACATTCACACACTGATGGTGGGTCCACTGTTGAACACCGGGGCAAACCTCAGGCAAGGTGGGGTACAGTGTCTTGCCCAAGGACACTTCAGCATATGGGCGGGCAAGGCGGGAATCGAACCTGCATCCAATCAGAGGTCTACCACCCTACCACTGTACCACGGCTGCCCCCAGTCCCACCCCGATCCATCCTCTGATCTATTGTAAATCGTTCCCTAAGCTCCTGATTTACAACATAATGCAAATAATGAATAAAGGGATAATCAGAAATGCCATTTTGAGCTAAAGATTTTTAACATATGTTCTCAGAATAATGCCACAAGTACGGGTTAAAAAAAACAAAAAAGCGTTTTTATCTGAGTGGGTCTTTAAAGTGCCTGAGTTGCATTAATGTACAATCTTTTACAAGACCTACCCTACATGAGAAAAATGACTCGGATTGCCGCTGGAAGGATATGTGGTCATCTTTACAAGGCTAAAGCTGAATAAAAATGTGCACCTTTTCTAAAAGCAATTAAGGCAGAAGTTCTGTGGTTTCAGTTTTTGAAGAATACAAGCCTTTTTGTCAACATTATCATTATCACTTAAGTCAAAATATAGCAACTTGTTCATATTTTAATCCAAAACTATTGTAAATGGTTTATTATTAATGAATCTTGTGTCTGTAAAAATGTTCTTTGGTCTAGTCATTCCACTGACCACCATGCTCTATGTTTAAAGATTAGCTGTAGCAGATAAATGTTGAGTTGTTCTTATTGATCAGAGCTCAGGAGACTAGTGCAGCTTGGTTGCCCTGCATGTCTTTTTTTTTTTTGTTTGATGCAACTCAAGTTTGTCTTGTGCACATGTGGTCATCAGTTTTTAATCCCACCCTCCAACATCAGGGACATTGATTTCTTGACAGAAAGGTTTTGTTGCCTCTGAAACTATTCAGTGGAGTTTAAACAAAGCCAATCACCCACATGCCCTGGAGTAAATGTGGATTCTTTAGGAGAGAGAGAGAGAGAAAAAAGTTCTTCTAAAAATAGGCCAACACTCATTGTTGTTTTTGTGTTTATTCAAGGGCATGGCAAGATTAACACTAGAATTGCCAAGGGGGTTAATTTATTTCCAAGATTTGTAATTGTAAAATTAAGTATAATTGGGCTGCATGGAGAAGAAAGTCAGAAAAAAGCTCTAATAATTAATTTGACTTGGGCAAACACCTCCACACATGCCCACAAATATGCACAAAAGTAGACTTTTTACAGAGCTCCCCATAGCTGATGTTATTGTTGAGGCTTAATGATTTCTCTTCCGGATTTTCAATCTATTTCTAGCAGTTTACATCAGTGTTAATTTCAGGCTTGTTTTTTTTCCTTTTTACTTGGGGTACAGGAAACACAATGAACTTTCTAGATTGCATCATGTTTTTCCCACCTCATACTGAGCCTGTTTAAACTGAAATCACATTTAATGGGGAGACTTGGAGAGGGAGTAAGTTGGAAAATGTAGATAACTTTACAAGTGGCATCCAGGTGGTTGCCTTTCAACAAGTCCTTTTTCTTTTTCACAAATTCTGCTTGGCAAACAAAAAAATCTTTTCTTACTGACGAAATCAGAATTGTATATAGGATGAAGGGTTCTCCATATCCTTTAAGAAAAAAAATTATGTTTGTCCAAAGAACGTGAGTACTGATTAGATGAAATTGGTTGATATGATACACGTTAGAATTAATGGCCGATGAAGTGTGCATTATCACTTTTTTTTTTTTTTTTTTGTTAATGGCCTTCAAAGTGTGCATTATCACTTTTTAACGCACGCCGTGGAAGCCCGACGTTTCGGACGTTGCTTCTGTGAAGTGCGTTAAAAAGTGATACTGCACACTTTGAAGGCCATTAACACGCTTATATCATGTTACCATACCACGTACAAAAGAAATAAATATTTGCTAGATTTTAGTCCTTAATTTCCCCCGATTTGGATTCATGAAAAGCGGACTATTTGTCACGTGGTGCGGCGCGTTGTCACGGTAACATGACAAGGCGCCGCACCACCGCTGCAGTCAAGATTTGGCGATATATATATGCCGATTGTCCCAATGGGTTAAATAAAGCATCAGTTCAGAGAGAAATGTCACCTCTTACTGCTTGTTTTTGTCCAGATGATGAAGCTAAAGTTTGTTTTAGAGAAGCCAGCGCAGTAATGTAGAACATTAATGCTATGTGACCGGAACTACTTTTTTAGGCGTGGTACATCACTGTGGATTATCACTTTTAATGCACACCCAACAGCCAATTAGAATCGAATATTCACCCAGACCATGGTATAAATGTTTAATCTCATATTTGCTAGCGTTTGAGAGAAGAGCACCTTCTAAGATCAAATCTTAAACATCATCACAATGATGTGAAATTTATGCCACTACATTGCAAACAAAACCTTCTAAGTAGCAAATGAAAATATTAAACATTTGCTTTCAAAAACGTTTTTGAGTTTGCAACACAAATGTTGAGTTTCAGTTTAGCGTGACACATCTGCCATCACACTGCCTGCATATGCTGTGTCACGCTAAACTGAAACGTATGAACACAAATCAAAGATGGAGAGAAAGCGAGATGAGACACAACGCGTGTGAATTTTTTTTTGTTGCAAACGCAAAAATATTTTTTGAGAGCAAACAAAAGTGTTTAATTTATAAAAATAGTTTTGGAAATCAAATATTTAATATTTTTATCTGCTACTTAGAAAGTTTTGTTTGCAATGTGGTGACATAAATATCACTTCAGACGTCTGCCAACACACAGAATTGTCGTGAAGCATTGACACAAGGCAGTCTGCTTGTGGAATCAAATGCGAGGAGAAGCCTGAAAAGCACCTTTGGGCTAATTCCTGCTAGTTTGAGTGCCTGGCTCACCGGATTAATATTGTGTGGTCTTGCTTGGCACCATACGGCTTCTACACCCCCACCACTCAGTCTTGTACCTCTGGCTTGTCTTCTTCATGGAATTGGCAGATTTTAAACACTACTCATGTATGGAAAAAATACATCCTCCTTTGGAGCTTCAACTTGAAGAAAATATTTCTTCTTACTGTTAGGTGGTCACCCAGAAATTAAACTAACAATTCCTAACACCTAATGTGTGACAGATACAGACCGCTAAAAAAACTAACTGGATAACCTTCACAGATTTATTTAAATTTTTCAATAAGCTTGACAAAGATTGTACAGCTGCTGGTCATAACAATGAGTTATAATGGCGATAACACTTCATTACAACGAAGTTAAGACATGACAGATGTTTATTTTTAATCAGTAAACAGGCTAGACAATTCATGTTTGACATCAATGTTTTAAAAGCCTTGGATCTTGAAATGACCAGAATATTTTGTACCATCTTGCCAGTAACTCCCTTTCACCAACAACGTTACAGTATTAACTTTGAATTTCTGGTTCACTTTGTTAACTTCTGTGCAAATTTTATTTTAGTCCCATACCTACATTCCAAGATTCACTGCTAATATCACAAGTACATTTATGTAACAACAACAAAAAATTAAAACTTAGTCTGTAGCTTAAAATAATGAATACCAGGATTTCACAGTATTTTTCCCATCTTAAGCAATAACAAGTTTTTAGAACAGTGGTTTACTTTTTTATAGTGAGATTTTTTAAAAACCAGAAATAAACATCTTTTGGTCTGCAGTGTGCTTTGGTTTTATATTATCTTCCCTTTTAGCATATTTTTCTTGGCATTTCTTTGACATTTAGTAGTATTTCTTTTTATAGCCTTCAGGCTGTTTTCACATTAGGATAGTCCTGTGGACTGAGTTCAAATGGATCGAGAACACTTATATTTCAAACCTTCATCTGGTTTGGTTTGCTTTCTCAGAAGGGGAACCTATGGCAGAAATGGACCAAACTGCTTGAAATAATCGTGCAGTTCCAAACATTTCTTACTTTTGGGTGATATTGGATGAACAAGACAAGTTAAAAAGAACAGTGGCTATTCTCTCTTATATGCTTATTTCATTGTACTATTAAGTGCTTGTACATCCTTACCATACCACAGACATTTGGTTAGACATTTGATAGCTTAGTTTTTTTACTTCCTGTACTTTAATCTCACACTTTGGTTTTCCCCGAAGTGAAATAAAGACCCTCCCTCTCAGGGGGACCAAGGTTGCCACGTTGGTTCAGAGTTCAGGTGATCATTTACACTTGCTAAGAAGAATTGACTTTTGTAGCCAAAGAGCCCCGCTCCAAAACCTTACTTTGACCCTAAGATTCTTAGTGTCTTTGAATTGCAGTTATTGAGAAAATGCTTTTCTTAAGGTGAGCCTTTTGACCTAAACATGCTGGCTAACTGTTGATTGTTCATTCTTGTATTGAGCCTCATTCACATGGCTGTGCCCTGAGTTTCCTCCTTTCAAACTTTACATGTTTCTTGTTCCTTCCATACCAGACAGCATCTCTCTACAGCCTGTGGCCTTTGTATGGCAGCCATTGGCACTACTGGGCTGTCACATCACACCTTCTTCCCTCTGTTTTTGTCCCTCACCACCCCCACCATATCTCCTTCTCCCTGTCTTCAGCTTCTCTTATTCAAGTCTCCATGTGTCTTGTCAGTTGTGTTTGGCAATGGTGTCATTACTGGGCAGACCATATCACACTTCCTCCCATGAGTTGTCTGTCTGCTCCCTCTCTCTTTCCCTCCACTTTTCTCCCTCTCTTTTTATCCCCCTTGTGACTTGCCCATGGCGGTTCTGTGTCACCTTTATATCCAAGATATACTGTCCTTCACAAATGTTACCCACAATGCATTGCTCAACAGCCACTTAATCTTCATCCTCCGCCACTTGTCACCATCTCAGACCAAAAAGATGTGAACAGAGTAAGTCCACCACATTGGAACAGGACAGAAAAGTAAAAAAAAAAAAAAGTTTTAAAAAGCCTGTACAAAGAGGAGCTTCATTTGACAGACACAGTTCTTAACTGAATATAGTATTTGTGTTAACTTGTTTTGTTGGCATCAACCTAAACTTAGCAAGGTGCAGTATCAGACACATAGCAGCACAGACAGTAACATCACAAATTTAAACTCAGACCTACATGTTACCGGCACAGGAATTTACTGCAACACACACATGAACAAGTCACTATACAGACTGGAAGAAACACAGCACAGCAAAATTACCACTTAAAGCAGGACTGGTATTGGACTGTGGATTGATAAAGTAGTTTTGAACAGATATTACATGTACACAAATAATGCTTCTTTCAAATGGTACTTTTACAGACAAATCATTTTCTCAGTTTTGTCTGTTTTACACATGGAGTATTCTTTAACCAAATGAAACATTTGGTAAAAACACTAGTAGAAGGTTTATGATATCTGTTTCTATTATCGATTAACAGGCTGCACAACTTTTGACAACATAGATAGCAAAAATAAATTCTTGGAAAGGCCGTTTTGTACCCTCCTTTTTTGCACCTTTACCCAAATTCTCGTGCATTACTGCATTCAGGGTCACTCTTCTTGGTCTTCTTTTTATATGTTGTTGGTTTCAAGTGTTTACATTTTTTCTCCTGAAGTCTGACTTTCTGTTGAGACATTTTGATTGTGTGACACCAATGTGCAGCAGATAAGATGGCCTGTCAGTCAGCTTTGGCCTAGCTGCCCTTTGAAGGCCAAGCCAGAGGGCGAAAAGGTGCCGCAAATGGCCTGTGAAGTTTACATACACTGCCCACTGCTAAACAGATTAGCTCTAATGAAGTGTCTAATGTCGGGGCCGCTGGCTGACATAATCCTGCCTGGCAGCCCGGCCCCTTGGCTGCCAGAAAAGCCACCCTCCCTCAAGCCCTCTATTCCGCCCTCGCATGGCCTCTGCTGCTACCTAGGGCGACTCCACACAGGGAGGTGCCCACTGTTAATCATGCTGGACAGTGTGCGATCTGACATGCAAATGTAGGTCATTGCATATGTAAATGTGTGATTACGAAGCTGGCATGCCAAGACACATTAGCGAGAGTGTGCTCTCAGCAGGCGGTTGTCAAAGCGCTTTAGAGGCTCATGCTAACATTTGTCAAGCTACCACACAGTGAATGAAAGCAATGCCCCCTTGTACTCTCTCTCAATCTTGCTTTTTGTAATTTTTAATCTTTGAATCACACTGCCAACCCTTCAAAAATACCTCCTTTGTATCACGGAAACTTACTTTATAGTAGTGCAGATGGAGCATGGCCTTTATCATTCATTCTCATAGATTATTCCTTTCCTTGTCTTCCAAAAAGCGCAGTTCAACTTAAGTTTTAACTTTAGGTGAACTGCATGTGGATATTGTTTCAGTTGTTTGTGTTGACTATTAGGCAGACATTAGAGTTGTTTGTAGATCTGACAGTGTTGCTGCTAAACCGTTCTGGCGGTCATTGATTCTCAGACAACTTGGAAAAATGATTGTCATGTTGAAAAATGCACACCTCAGTGGTGTTAATTGGACAGGGCATCTGATTGGTTAACACCTCTCCCTTTGGCTGTCAATGTCTAAGAACAAGAAACTGCTGAAATAGATGCCTAAGCATTTTAGATTAAAAGGTAAAAAAAAAAGCTATAGTGTATTATTTCTACTTCAACATTATTTAAAATAACAACTGGTAATTTATCTGTTGAACTAATAATTTTGTCCTTTTATCATGATGATCAAATGCTCTGTTATAGCGTCTCACATTTCAAAAATACAAGCTTCTTCAGTTAGACATTTTTTAAAAATCGTGTGATCCTGTGGTTAAATATTAACTTAAAGATATTAAAATTATTTAATTTTTAAAGGATGACTATAAACTATTTCCTGGTCCAAAATAAATTACGGTAACTTTGAATCATGTTACTACAAATGTTCTTGTAATTGCATATCTCAATTGTAAGGCAGTTAAAATAGTTCTTATTTCTGAATCTCTCCCATTCTGTATTTATGGAAGCCTTTTTAAAATGGGAGGGAAGTTACTTAATGTGGTGACATTCTTTTTGCATATTTTATTGCTTATGAAATTAGTTCTTGCCCTTCATCCTCCTTACCTCTGTTCTAAGTCTCCTGCCCCAGAGCTGCTCCCACGGTCACCCTGGCAGAAGTGCTAGTGACATGTGGCATTCTGATATCTGTCACCTTCTGTTTGCTTCTGCTGATGCCTTTTATATGCTAACCAAAAGGCTGGAAAGGTCACACACTTTTCTCTCCTGATTTCACACATTATATCCAAGGAGCCCTTTTTCTTTTTTGGACTGTTTTTGTTTTTTAATGGTGCAAGCTGAAAGTCTTTTTAGCACATTGATTCATGTGGTGAAGCAGAGCGAAGGAGTCCTTAAGTCATCGGCCCAATGCCAGAGCGTAAGTGAGATTAGTTGGCAAGAACAGAAAATGGAGTGTTGGGCTGGTACATTTCTAAAAACTCAGATTTAAAAGGACAATATGAAATCATTTGTATACATGCAATATTTTTAGAGCAGTCTGCCAAATTATTATTTTTTATCCTACTACTTACTAGCAGCAATCAATCAACAAATCATACATTTGTTGATTGATTGATACCTTTGTCACGCAAAAAAGTAACACAAAGAGCTTTGTATTTAATTGTACAAAGAAAATGAAACAAATTAATCAAACATAAGTGGAAGCACAAATAAAAAATCAACCAAGCTGAATGCCCTGCTTCCTGATTCAGGGGGCGCTCCCAACCCTGGCAGAGCACCCAGAATGACCCTGTAAGAATATAATAGAATATAACTATCCTAAACCAGTAAGCTACAATTGATCATAATCATTTATTAAATTTAGGAGTTATAGTATACACTATACACATTCAAAAGTAATTATAAAAACTCATTTTAAAATTATTTTAAAACTTTTTTAAATGGGTGGTTCTTTAAATTCATGTCCTCCAGCCGGCTCCTCTGCTACTTTGAGGCATAAAACTGAAAGTATCATGAATGGTTGTTTTCTGCTGAAACAGTTGAAAACCTCTGGACACATATTTTAATTGAAGGTTTGCAAAAGAAGAAGCTTGAGGCGTTTAAAAGCTAATCAAAGCAACGTAAAACCGAACCTGAGCAGATGAGAAGCCAATGGTGTCATCTTAACACTGTTGCCGTCTGAACTTAGTGCGACATATGCAGCATGTTTGTGAGCTGTGAGCTGGAGATTGTTTAGAACGGGAAGGACCGTATGGTTATAAAGTATTTTTGTCCAAAAAGTCCAGAAAGTAGGAAGTTTTCACAATCAAATCTTCTGATATTATATATTAAATATCTAGCGTAATATTAGAAACATGCCTTCGTATTTGGTAAAAAGAAAATAAACTCCTATCATCTTCTTTCGTCTCAAATTGCGGAAAGTGGGAAAGTGCCATGGAAGCTATTTTTGTTTGTGTACATGGATTGTGTGAACGGGATGTAATTTGTTTTCCTCAGAAACCACTTCAACTGGACATGGACTACAGCTCATTGGCAAACTTCCAGATTGAGAAGAAGATTGGCAAAGGACAGTTTAGCGAGGTGTACCGAGCTCGGTACATACTAGACAACACACCAGTGGCCCTGAAGAAAATCCAGGTAAGGCTTGAAAATATCATTTCCAGATGCAGGTTGTGATATAAGTAATATCAGATGCATACTTGATATGTGGGCACTATGCATTATCCCAGTCTGTCAAAAAAAAAAAAAAAAAGCTTAAAAAATATGTTTGATCATTTGTAAAAAAAAAAAAAAATTAAAAAAAGATAAATCACAGTTTCTCATCAATGTTTAATGTGGAGTTCTTACTTAAATTCAAGTAGTATAATTTTATCTTTTAGCTTTTATTACTGCTACTACTACCACTAATCTCACTGTTTGATATACAACATGTAGATACCATAAAGTACTTTTAGTTGCATACAAATTGTGTTACCTCACAAGTAGGATTGTTACTCTGATTTAACATTTTTACAAATGGCCGCTGCCCAGATTGACTTGACAGAGAGTTGAGTGAATGCTCCTCTGATATAAAACACCTGTAGTCACTGTATGCCACCTTCTAGAAAGCAGAAATCCGTGTTCGTTTTTTTCTGTTTTATTTTTTTATTTCCTTCTAGCATTTGTACATTTCTCCGTCTTACAATTTTTTGAATTTGTCAATACACCCTTCTCTGTCCTCCCTCTCTCACTTCCCCTTTTGATCTCTTGATAGATATTCAACTTGATGGATGCCAAAGCTCGGCAAGATTGCATCAAAGAGATAGATCTCCTTAAGGTAAAGAACCAGAGAAAAGTGAGACGGCGGCATGCGCACCGCTGTGTTCTCTTAAGGTGCCTCAGCTGAGACCCACCATCACAGGAGAACAATTGATCTGTGCCAGACGGCATGGATTTGTGTGTTGTGCGTGCGTGAATTTCCTTCGATGGTTACGGATACAGCGGGATGTTTGAGCACGTGTGCTCACACATCAAAATGTGTGAAAATATGCATGTGTGGCAATCCATGTGTGTTACTTTCTCATTGTCTCTCTTGGGTATATGTGTTTGTGCATCGATGTGTGCATGAATACAGTAGTGTTACATCCCTCCAGGCCCCCATTGGCTCATTTTTAAATCCCATAAGTATTTTTGGTTTATTTATTTATTTAGATCATTAGGAAAAGCTTAGAGCCAGACAACCACCAACAAGATATTTTTAGAAGGTTCTCTAATGTGTCTCCCCTATTTATCATTGCTTTGATTACTATTTTTTGGCGATATGGTTTTATTTATTAAAACTACCTTTACATACTTTGCAAATGTAATTTTGACATTCTCTAAAAGGTCTTACATGTGTGAGAGCTGTGAGTTTGTCAGTTGTTGGTGCTCATCTTTGTTATTACTTTATTTGCATTGTTTTCACTTGCATTCAGGGAATGCTAAAACATTATGGATCAAATAGGAAAAATAGCAAAAAGAATGCCTCATAAAATATCTTTGTTTTGTGTTACCGATCAAGGACCCAAGATCTTAAGATTCATATTAAGCTGTCATTTGTGAAGCACATCATTGATGTGACAGCATGAGACAACAGTTTCTGACCCCAAAACAAGTCTGAGAGTAGGGTTAAGTATCACATTATGTCAGTTGATGACTTTTCTGCTAATTTATACACACATTTTTTGAACTTAAGTAGTTGATCCTCTTTACACACCCTTGTTGTTCACATTTCCCCCCTTGTTGTTCCTGTCACCTCTGTTTACGGCTTGTTTGGTGAGGTATTATGTTTTATGTGCAGATCTCCCTTGTGTCTTCCCTCTTGTCTGATTTCCTGCACTCATTGCTCTTGATTCCCACATTTATATCCTGCAGTCCGATTGCTTGTGAACGTGGAATTTCTGTGCTTCCTACCCAGCCAGATGATAAAGGAGCTGAATGTGAGGGAGACGGTCCTTCTGTCTTATCCTCCACTAGACAGGCCAACAGGAGACAAAGCAAAATCAGAATAATGAGAAGCGCTGGCATGGGCCAACTGGAATGACACACATAGTCACCGATGATCATGCACACACTTTCGCACACGGACTCTTTTGCGGTCTTTCAAAAGTATGCCTATTTATTTATTTGTTTGTCTGTCTGTCTGGATCTCTCCCTGCTCATTCATCTGCATTTTATCGCCTTGGCATGATGATTTTAACTTAGAACTCGCTTTCTTTCTTTTTTTTTTACTCTCATTGATAGGGGTATTGCTTGCAGAAATGTCAGCTTTCTTCCAGTTACTTAAAAAAAATCCACAACAGTTATTTCTCTAGTTTGTGGTCATTATCAACTTTGGCATGTTTTATGACAAATGATCTGCTCTAATCAGTAGTAGAAAGCTGTAATGATATCCATTTGCTTTTCAGTCTGTTGTGTATTATGTGTATATGGAAAAATGTGGCACATGTGCGGCATGCGTGCATGGATTCGACTTCTTATTAGTGGCCTAAAATAAAATGAGAGCACTGGCATTATTTAGATTCATCTAATCTAATATAATTAACCCACAAGAAATTTGGAATCTGAACTAGAAATTCTTTAAAAATGAAACTTTGCAGTTATTATTTTATACTAACTCAGAAAAAAAGGATTTTATTCATTGTTGCATGTGCAGCTGCTTTTTTTTTTCCTACTGCAACACATTTCTGTGCCTGATGAAGCTATAACCGTTTACTTTTGTGCTTATTTTGTGCTATCAGATAGCATTACTCCGTATCTCTGTGTTCTTTGAAACACATCACCAGCTCAACAAATGTATCATAGTCTTGCATGATTAAGTAATTACACACACTGTTGGGGCTCAGCCAGCATGTGTAATTACATAATCATGCAAGACTGTATGGGATATTTCCCAGTGAATGATTGTTGTTTTCCATCTATCATTTACATAAACATCTGCATGTTCAACATATTTCTCCGGTCCTCTGTATCTTTCGCCTGAGGTCCAAGTTGTGGAAGAGGCGTGAGTTGTGGCAGGCGGAGGGGGGGGCTTGTCATCACTCCTCGGCTATGCTACCGTGTGGAGCTGTGCTGAACTGCCAGTCTGAGCCAAAAATACATCTGGCAGGAAAGGACAAGGGAGGGAGAAGGAAAGATGGAGACATTAGGAAGGGACAGGGAGGACGAATGGGGAGGAAGATTGCGGATAGATTCAGAGATGGAGTTGCGAGTGTAGTGTAGCGTAGTGTACTCTACTGTGCTCTCCTTTCCCCTCTTCTCGGCATCATCCAGAGCATGAACATTTCTTTAATCACAGCAGAGAAGGCATAGCAGAGCCGAGCGGAGGAAGCGTGTCACAGCGCTCCTTCTGCTCACATCACAGCTTCAACTCTCCACACATCACCATCTCTGCACCCCCACCATCATCGCCACCTTTTTCTAACTCAGCTGACTTTTCTGCTTTTGTTCCCCTTTCCTACATTTTCACCCTGCCCTGGCTCAGCTCCTTTTCTTTGTCTGTGTCACTGTCATTTGTTTCTTTCTTTCCCTTCATTGTCCCCACTTCTCTCACTGCTCTGTATTTCTCTCTGGATGGAAAGAAACTTTAGGTTTACTACAGGGAATTTTGTTTCTGCCTTATTGACCAACCAGCAGGAAGGAATCTCAGCTAGAGATGAGTCTGGAATGCTTGTTTTTCTGACTGCCAACCATGTCAGCCTGTCAGGCGCTTGTGTGTGTGCGCACGTGTGTGTCTTATACAAGGCCGGTTGTCATCATAGACAGGGTTTTGTTGTGACATATCACCCAGCTTTGTCACACATGAGGACAAAATTGTCTCATTAGGTCTACACATACAAATATGTATTGCATGTGTGGTTTCAACCTCTTCATATTAATTGGTGATTTAAATATAAATGGCTTAAAAATGTTATATTACATTTTTTTATTTAAAAATGCTTTAAAGCTTGCCAGAAGCACAGACCTGTTAAAACTGGTGCCCAGAATTTGACAAGTGTAACCAAAATTCGTTTTGTTTGTTTTATCCATTTCTCTGTGTCACTTTTTTCCCATCCAACAGCAACTGAACCACCCTAATGTGATTAAGTATCACGCATCCTTCATCGAGGACAATGAACTGAACATAGTCCTGGAGTTGGCGGATGCTGGGGACCTCTCTCGAATGATTAATGTAAGGCATTCTACACAACTGCATTGCTTTGGCTCACATTTTTGCATTAAGAACAGGCGATAGATGCAGAAGTACTCAGAACAGGCAACAGAACCCTCAAAGCATGCAGAAAAGAAAAGTTATTCCATTATGCAAACTCAAATCTATAACACTTTTGTCTTAATGCATTGGTTTTAGATTTTTTTCCCTAATTACTCTGCTTTTATTTTAAAAAGTGTTTGGAAATAAAACATTTTTCAAATTAAGAGACTGCAGACATACCAGTTATGAGTTGAACCAACGGAAAGTCATTTTGGAAAGTGTCTGCTTTGATGGATTGCCAGTTTTATACGCAAAAGCTGAAACAGATTTTTTTTTAAATTAAATTCTGCATTTAATACATGAATTAGTTTGACAAAAACACAAAGTGAAGCAGAATGCTAAATAAAATGCATCAGCTCAATGAAGGTTGGTGTCCCAGGTTTTAAAGACAGGTTCTTTCTTTGTTTTAATTTGCAACATCTAAAAATAGTAATCGGTTTTGTAAAATTTTGACTTTAAATGAACAACTATTTGATGACAGATATTTATTCATATCAATACAGTATTCTCGTAGCTTCATGTTTGCAGGCAGGGAAGATGCTTTGTTATAGTTTGCGGTCCGGAAAAGGGTTCGGACCGCAGTCCATTCGGCTGCAAAAGCACTTAATAATAATCAGAACAATAAAAGCACGTTCAGAAGATAATCTTGCTATCTTTGTTTACAACGGACCGCATAATATCTTATTCTATGGTAATATCGTAATTTGTCCAGACCAATCACTTTGATTCCTCATCGGACCAACGGACAGCCAATCACATGACGCTACGTCAGCACTAGTCGAAGGACCCCGAACGGTTGTTGCAGGCCGAATGATTATGGTACCTACACCAGCATGAGCTTCATCTCCGCCCCGATTCCTCAGAAATTTGCTCTGCACCTTCTTCGGACACAAAATCTCATACAAGTGTCTTGAGTTGTCTGAGCTTTTGTGGTGAACCACAAGAGTCATGTGACTGAAAAAAATCTGCGAATATATGAAACATGAAACCGTAAATATTGAAACGCGAATATGCGGGGGAAGGCTGTAGTTACTTCTTTAGATGAAATAGAATTACACTCTGCATAGCAAAGGAAATCCAAGAATAATAGGGGATTAAAAGGGGTAAGGTCAAGATCACATTGTTCGTCAAGTCCTTTTGGTTTATTTATAGATAATTTCTAAACAACTAAACAATAATTCTTATTGCCCTGTTAATTCATTTGTAATTGGTGCATTTCCAGTCCAAGTAAAGCGCACATGTTCTGATCTCCTAAATTGTTTTGTATTCGTCAACACCTATTGTGCTGCATGAATGTGAAGGTGATGTAGGAATCCCCTGAAAAGTTTTCCATTTTAAAATAAAAAGGTTATCTGTCCAGGATTGAATTGCAGCTGCTGAACAACTGTTTGAATAGAAGACATAAATTGCTGACAAGACGCTTTGTAACTGAAGTCGTGTCTGTGGGAGGCATGTGGTTTCTGTTCTTTACAGGATTTTGACTCCTTGGTCAGTGAGTCATTCTGATTCATCCATTCCGAACTCAAAGTAAAACCACCTAATATAAGGCCTCATGCACTTTTCTTTGATCCCAGTATTGTGTTGGCATCTGCCAAACTATAAAAACAAGCCTTGGTTGATACCAGAAAGCCACTAATGCTCACACATTCTACTTGTTTTTTGTGAAGTAGTACTGTAAATTATATTAAAAACAAGTAGTGCAGAAGTAAATGAAATTAAACAAAGTCTAATGTATTGGATTGTTAATTAGATTATCTGTAACCTTTGTGCTATCCTAGGCACTTTAACGTTGGGAGTTGGGTCATCTAGACCCACTAGACAGTGCTCTGAACCTTTTCTCTTCAATGATTTGTGATCTTCACTGGTGTCCATGGATTTCATGAAATCTTTCCACCTTTTTCATGGTAGGGAGAACACGTCAAAGCAAGGGTGGGGTCATCTAAGATAGCACAAGGGTTAACTGTCCAGTTGATGATTACAAAGAGGTTTTCTTAAAACTTGTGCAAAAGGCAATGTACTTGATCGGTCAACAGTGATAGTAATTTCATTATTATAATTAGTTTTGTCTTTGCTTCACACTTAGATTCAACAGTCTGCTGTGCCGAAACCGCCAGTCATTATAAAAATCTGACAGTGTTTCAAATTAGGGATGTGCATGTGAAATGCCTGGTCTTTCCCCATGCATAAGTGATGCTTCAGCATTGTATCCGTGCAGCTCGACAAGCTGTTTGCAGTCATACTCAGCAGCTCCACATCTGCACAGTTCAACACAGCAAATTAAGATAGGCGAAGATTAGTGGTACACGAGAGCGAACATGACAGGCTTGGCGCACACATGCACACGCTCATACACACATGCACACGCACAATTAAGCATACATATAAGGTACTTTGTAAGCAGGAAAGGTGCAGATGCGGCCAAAGAAACGCATTTCCTCAAATGTTCTCAGTTACTTTTTACAAAGATGTTACATGGCAGCTGAGGAGATTTGAAAACAAAGCAGCGTGTCGCTGTTACCTCGGTTTGGCGACTGAGAATGCTGTGAGCATCCAGGCTCTGTCGTATCACTATGTCTGCTGGGAACATGCAATCACACATACATTCATCTGCAGTGCACCATTTGTCTCCTGCACTGCTTTGCATATGTTTTTTCAGTGTAACAGTAGTAGGCCAGGGCCCAGACAGTCTCAGTCTATAGTAATAAAAGCATTTTTTGGTTTTTGTGCCACATGTAGCATCACCACCACCACCAACTACCCACACAACCCTTTAATTATTTTAATTTTTTTCCCCCCATAATGTATCCTCCTTTCTTTCTTTTCCACTTCTCTTTTCACTCACTCTGACCATCCCAGGATTCTAGCAAAAGCAAATGGTTCTTGATTTGCATGCACTTACAGAATATTGCATGTGCCGTGTTTGCTGTTAAAGGCATAAAAAAGAGGGTGTTGGTGGGTGTCTATGTGCTCCCCCATTGACATCAAACGGCCCTCTGATATGGAAATAGGAGGACAGGGAAAGAATGGCTCCTCACTGAGGCTTTGTTTGGATGTAGGCCAAAGTCTATCCCATCCTTTCTTCATCTCTCCATCTATTCCTATCCCTCTCTTTTCTCCCACACCTTTCTTCTTCCCTTTATGTGTCTTTCACTGTCACCTCAGCACTAATCTTTACTATTTTTTATGTTGTGTAACTGTTCTGTCATCTTTCTTTTTCATTCTTTCACATGTTAACTAAAAATAAAATTTTCTCTTGTCTAGTTGTATCCTAACCTGAGATAAACCTCAGATTTCACAGAGGGAAAATAATTAGCAAAATAACATTTTTTCCAATACATGTTTTTTAAAAGGGTAACTTTGAGTGTAGATTGTGTTTCCTCTCTTTAAATTGAGACATTCTACATTAGCCACTTTTGCAAAAAATCAAGACATAAATAAAAAGTATTGTTTAGGGCTGGGCGTCACCACCAACATACTGAGTTGATAGAAATTTACCTTTGGAGATGTCTAATTGGATATTCATTTAATACAGTTTAGTGTACCGGTACTTACATTCACACTCAACTCACCTTTTTGAACCAAGGGCCCACAGAACATGTTATCATGTGGTCAAAAAGAAGATTCCGAGCAATGATGAAGCCAAAACATTGAATTTTACAAACCCCTCCTGCATGATAACCAAATGTCTTTGGATGGAGAGAGATCCTTCATGATGATAACATGATTAGAGGGACAATCTCAGGTTCAAGTTGTGCATCAAAGGAAAGTGCCTGATGCCTTAAAAAAGTAAAATTGTGACAATTAGTCTTTGCTGTTTCTTTTTTGTCTGTTTCTATGTTTACTTACTTGTATATTCCTCTAAAATTCAGCACATTTGCCCCTTTTTTTTCCCTTGCAAAAGGCCTAGCTAAATGGGTAAATCTTAATTCTCGAGCAGAACTTTTATCCAAGTTGGCTTTAGTCCAGGCACTTCTTTCCGGGAACTAAAACCTCAAGAGCAGCCCATAAAATTGTTATTATGGCAATACTTAATACTGTTTCATAGTCTGCGCTGCTGTTGCCCTGCTGCTTGAAGCCCAAGCTCCAGTCATTTGTTGCTGGTTTAAGTCACTGCGGATCCATGAAACTCTGTCATTGCAATGGTTTCTTTGTGGAGCAGAGCCACTATCCTGATTATGGGGAAAAGTCAGTTGGTACTCCATTTAGATATTATTTGAGCTTTAAGAACAAGTGGAAGCACAAAACCACTGTAACTGAAGTCCTGTATGCCAGATGGGGGAGGTTTGCAAGGTACCACAAATTTCTTTTCCCTGTTCCTAAGAACACATGTGCTTTCCATTGTAGGCTGTAGAGAAAATAGGTCTCAGCTTGGTTAAGCAAGGGACAAATGAGAAGTTGTTCTGGGTTGCATTAGGACTGAAGTCAAACAATATAGGCAAGGTTACCACTTCAACCTATATGCATATATATATTATTTTTACCCTTTTATAATGTGCCCCTCAATGTGCTATCTACCATTTATTAAAAAAAAAAGTTTCATTTAGTTATGTCTATGGTTTGTGGTAATTTTGTGTGTTTGTGAACATGAGTGCTTCCTTATTGCAGCACTTCAAGAATCAGAGGAGACTTATCCCAGAGAAAGCGGTGTGGAAGTACTTTGTCCAGGTCTGCAGGGCGCTTGAACATATGCACTCTCGGAGAGTCATGCACAGAGGTAAATCATCATGTACTTTAATTCAAAAAACAAGCAAACTATGTTTTGATGATTTCTCAATCCTGATGCAACAAGAAAAGTCTGAAATGTGTGTTTTTCATAACAACGACAGAAGATTGATGTAATATCACCCATAAAGGACAGAATCATAGTTTTATCATAATAGCACTAAATATTTGTAACAAATTTAATTATTTTCTTTATTTTTTTGTAAAATGTTGTTTGGCATTCCCAAATTAAAGTAAATTACATTACAAGAAAAGAACTAACATTAGGAGAACTTGAGGATTTTTTACTGTGAACAAGTTCTATTAAACACATATCAGTTCAGCTGCCACTTAAAGCTGAAGTCCTGGATTCATGTTCACAGGCTGCTGCACGTTCCCAGTTCTAGGTGATAAACTTCCGTTTAGACTGTCTTTGATTAAGGTACAGGGACACTAATGAACCCCGAGCTCTGAACTTTAACAACCACTTAACGAGGCGGCCAAATCAGCGACACTTTACAATTATACGAGAACAGTCAATTTCAAAGGACACATTAACTTTCTCCTGAAAACAGATTGCAGACGCCCACATTAACGAAAACAACATCATAATGGCTTTAATCTAGTCATGTGTTTTGAGTTGTATCTAAAAAAAACAGTTAATAAAAGAATTATTTGTGGATTGTTTTTCCATTTTTCTCTTCTTGCAGACATCAAACCAGCCAATGTATTTGTCACAGCCACTGGTGTGGTGAAACTAGGAGACCTGGGACTGGGAAGATTCTTCAGCTCTAAAACAACTGCTGCTCACTCTTTAGGTAACTTGTTCAACTTGGTTAGAACAGATATGTTTAACCAGGCCTGGTGAGTTTGTTTACATGCATCATGCAGTCATTGTGGCTCCTCGGTGCTGTGCATTGCCTCCTCACAGGCCACTTTGCTGCTTCCACCTTTGCCCCTAACACAGATTAACCCTGAAGCTGCAGTTTTAATGCATTCATGGGAAGTAAGCAAGCTGCTTTGCTCTGGATTCAAGATGAATATCCTTTTGATTGGCCTGGGATTATAGAAAATAAGGCACAGTGCTTAAATGCATTAAATAGTAAACGGACCTCTCACCTAGTAAAAAGAAATTCATCTTTTGGTGTTATAAAGAGTGTTTGGTCTTTTTTTTCAGATATGGGATCCTTTTTTTTATTTTTTTATACTAGTTTCTTGTAACATTTCTTATTGATTTAATGTTTTTTGTATTAAACGGTTTATTAAGGTACTTGAATGTCCAGTAAGCTATGATAGATCATTGGAGATCACTTTGCTGACCACTAAACACCACTTTTAGCTGGGCCTGCTGAGACACATAATATAATATTATTCTCATGGCCGTTTCTGCTCCTTCTTAGGTTGGAAAATTTTGCACAGCTAATTCCATAGGCGAAAATAAGCACACCATTCACACCGTCTCACTTCTCCATGTCAAACTGTTCTTTACCACAAACGCTGTGCTGTTTCAGCAGCACAGACTTCAGAAAGTGTTAATCACATGATCAGCTCAACAGGAGCCCAATCAACTTTACATGGTGCAGTAACAGCAAAGCAAGGTAAATGCATCTGAGACGGCTCATTAAAAGCTGAGTGCACAGCGCCCTCCTTAGGCTGAGGAAGGCAAAACAGACTCTCCATCAAGTATCAAGTTGGATGCTAATAATTTCCATCTATAAGTGGCTTCAGATTCATTAAACAAATAAGATAACTCACTGTACCAGGCACATGTAATCATGAAGATAACTCAATTTGTTTATTTATTTTAGCTTTTCAATACAACAAGGAGGGTATAAAAGCCTTAAAAAAAAATTGACATTTGTGAAACAACCATTTAACCTCAAAACAGCAGCAAATATTTTAAGAATACATAAGCACATACTTTTTTCCCCCCTTTATTTTCTTTATGAGAAGACTGTTAAATGCCCCTTGGAGAATACGTCACATTTTTTGCTGACTCAGACTATCTCAGAGCGGCCAAAAAAACAAAACAAATTAGCATCTTTCTTAAATCAAACCCAGTGACCCTGCTCTGTGAGGTAGCTAATGTATGTAGATTATAGTAATCTGGGATCTTCCCCCTTACCCATGACTCCCTTTGGCTTTCCTCCATGACATTTCTGGCTGTGTGCTTTTCATAGCACATTTTTCTGTCACCTTCCCTTCTCTCCTGATTTTTTTTTAGCCTCTACTTGTCATTACTTTGCTAAACTGTTTAGGGAAAGAGGATGTAGACGAGGAACAGAAAGAGTAGTTTAAAAAAAAGCTTGAATAGTAAACCAGAAGATGATGAATGCTGAGAGTGAAATGAAAGCAATGTATTGGTAAAAATGGAGCATAAGAGATGAAAGGCTTTAAGAAAACAAATAGAACAGAAGGAATGCCACAAGAAAGGATGTGACAAAAATAAAAAAAATGGGCTTTTAGAGAGAAGAAAGATGGAATAAGTTGGGCTAGCAAGAACAACGGTTTGACCAAAATACAGGAGAAGAAAAAGGAGATATTAGAAAAATGTAAGAAGGGCCCCAAATGCAAAAACCCATGTAACTATATTTTTATGGGCTAGTCTAAATTATATTTACATTATTTTGGATTTGGAATTTGTTTTCTGGTAATTAACTTTCTGGAAAGGACATCAAAAATTAGTGAAGGTGATTGTTAATGAAAAATTGAAATCCATTTAGTGGATAAGATA
Source organism: Oryzias latipes (assembly GCF_053564925.1). Lineage (NCBI taxonomy): Eukaryota > Metazoa > Chordata > Actinopteri > Beloniformes > Adrianichthyidae > Oryzias > Oryzias latipes. Next base: position 16,974,792 of record NC_136240.1, read on the forward strand.
TACAACCTATATTTACATGTACTTGTTCATAAAAGTCTACACACAAGAATTGATGCACACAAACACATGCATGGGCAGATACTTCAAAAATGTTACTTTAAATCGTAAAACCTCCCAGGCATGACACTATAGAAGTTACAAAAAATAAACTACGGTTTAAAAAAGGAAGTCGAACCCAAAGGACTCTGGAGATAGACACAGTTTTCACAGCTGCAGTGTTAAGAGTGCATGCACATTGTTAGGAGATAAAGGAAAATGGAATACACATGAGTAAAGGTTCTACAGTCATTAGAGGACTGAGTTTACTAGTCATTACAACCAGTTGACTTTAGGAAGTAATAACTGCAATAACACTACTAATGAGAAAGATGGAGTCTACAGGTGCTCTGGGAAATGGAGCGCCTGGCTCTATACTTTAAGCAGGCTCAGATGGAGATCCTGATGATATGAAACCACACCACCTTTAGTCTAATGCGATTTTTAGGAGAAGTAAACTATATCAAAATTGTGCTTCACTTTAAAAGTTTTGGTTTTTTAAAGCAACCTGAAAGGACTAGTTGTGTACAAGTGTGAATTAATGTAAAAGAAAAAAAATTCGAAATTAAAAAAGACATATAATTGTGGGATTTAAAACAATCTGATAAAGACATAAAGATCAGGGGTCTGGGATTATTGACTGCTGTTAATGGTACAACATCTTCTCTCCTTTTCAACAAAGCTTATTTAAGTGTGCAAAAGAAAAAAAGCAATACTGTCATTGCTATTTATATTAATGGATATCAATCCCAACATGGCTTTCGATTTATTTGCATGAATAAGTCATGTTCCCTTAATTCAGCTCAGTGAAGGAGCAGGAGCCCAGGACCAGGACTGCTGCCTTTTTTGCGTAACCATTAGCATAAGAAAGTCTGATTCTTTTAATGAACTAATAATGAATGTTAGGGGAGCAAGTTCAGAGTCTACCATGAGACCTCACAGCTCTCACACACAACCACACACACTCATCCACACACAGCATCTAAACCACAATACCAAGCTGATGACCAATTAAAATAGCTACACTTTATACACATATTCTTCTATTTGCTCTCCTGCTTTTTCTCTAGCAGTGCAGATGCTGGTTATTTTTGACAGGTAACGCTTCATTATACAAAATCACACATTTAACATAAAAGGATCTTTCCTCGATGCAATTAAAATAGCACTAAAATTGAAAGCGCTAGCTGTAATTTCAGTTTCCCGAGACTTGTAGCATAATGCCCCGTCTGTTATAGTTTTTATTAATTACAATTATATTATTTAAGTATTTTCGAACCTGTTAATATGCTGTAGAGCTCTGGAGAGTTTCTTCAGCATGTGTGTGCGTGTGCACACATTAGAAATGTGAGAGCGTTGAAATGTTTTTTTTTTTCACATACAATTTTTGTGCAAGCTGGCAGTACTTCCCAGAAGAGAATTTTTCTCTGTAACAGAGGCCTCTTTTTTTTCTAAATTCTGAATTTAATGAGTACTAAATGTAAAGCAGAAAACCCCTTTTCTTTCTTGACCACTATGATTATAGACAATTTAAATAACTGAGAAAAACTGGTTAACCAAATTACAGAAGAATCTTTACGCATGTTATTAGTCAAGGATTTAATCAGAGTAAATACAAGATGACTGATCATTGTACATCTTTAGAAAATAAAGACTTTGTCTTTAAAGTAATTAACTATAAAAACACAACAGAATTTGTTTTTTTCTCTTATTAAAAACAGACTTTGGCCAAAATTTACACTTGCATCTCATTTTGCAGCACTTTGTTTTGAAATCAGGCCCAACATAGTTGATACTTCTTCAGAGTTCCTTATTCAGATGATTGCAGAATAGGATGTTAAATAACTGTGGCTCAAGAGTTTCTCAGCACAGGTTAGTCTGTGGTTGAAAATGTCATTCCTTAACCATGTGTGATCAATAAAGAGCCTCTGCTGGATTTGCATGAAAGAGTTTTACATGGGAAATCAACGTAAACAGAAAGCAGATGAAAAAGCAGCTTGTCGAGCAGCAAAGAAACCAGCACATGTCCCTAACTTCTTGCAGCGTTTAATAGATGCGAGGAGGGAGATGAGTTTCTCTTTTTGGGGACTTTTCTAGAGCTATGGCAGTTTAGAAACCAGTTTGAAGCAGGAACCAAGATATAGGTTTTAAAGCTTCTTCTCAGGCGCTTGTTATCACCGAGTTCCACTAATCATGACTGCATTATGCATATTTTATGTCCACGATTGTTTCCTGTACATATATGTGCAACTCTGCTGGCAGTTATGGTATGAATGATATCCAACCATGTTTTTTTTGCCTCGTCTTTTTTTTTTTTTTTAGCTAATAGAAAATTAACAGGAACAAGATACTGTAAAGATGTTTCATCTGTGGTGTTCCTGCTGAATTATGGAGAATAGTTCCATATCTGTAGGCATAGTTTTAGGTCTTCTACATCCTTTTGTGGGCAAAAGTTGGAAGCATTTGTTTGCAATGCAAATTGTTAATTCTCATTTTCTGCTTTGTTTCTCCCTTTTATTTTTATTTGACTTTGTTTTTCTTACCTTTTCTTTCCCTTATCCTTCATTCCCTCTGTGCTGCAGTGGGTACCCCATACTACATGTCACCTGAGAGGTTACGTGAAAATGGCTACAACTTCAAATCTGACATCTGGTCGCTCGGATGCCTTCTCTACGAGGTAAGCTGTAGCACTCTGTGCACAAACTGTCACCTCACACTCCCAGGCAGGAGTGACATGAAAACACACAGGTGCAGTGACACACATAAACAAACAAACCACCCTCAATCCAGCAGATAAATCATGATGTGAAATATACCTTCATATGTTTTATTACCACGGGAGCAACTTTTCTAAATATTAATGACATTTAGAAGAATTATGTCATGTTAAATGTGTTTTAACTGCTCGCAATACAATCTAGTTTTGTGCCTTTTTTTTGACCAGGAAAAACAGTTTCTGTTAGTTGTACTCAAAACACAAGATGTAACGGACGACAAAATTAAAATGAAGAAATGATATCTAATCTTTAGTATAAGATTTATCATTCATAGGCGTTTTAAATGCACGTTATTCAGAGAGTTGCACCTCTTTCTTATGGGAATCCCATTTTTCAGAGAAAATACAAGTTTATTTTCTTTCCTTTGCACTCTGACTTATTTTACTGGCAGTTCAGCTCAAGTTGTACCTCAATAGCTTGGCATTCCTAATTGTCAGTATTTTAATCTATTTTATATCCCCTTTCTAATTTCAGTCATTTGGAATTAGCTTTCTTCTAAAAACACTGGTCATCAAACTCTGTAACCTTTACTGAAATATGTTTTTTTTCTTCTAAAGAATAGTGTTTATTTTCATTATGGCATAATATAGAAATCTGTGAATCTGTCAAATCTATGATTGCTTGACCTTGAAAAAAAAGAAAAACCCTTTTTTGTTTTTCAAATTTAAGCCGTCAGGCAATCCCATACAAAGCAAGAGAAAAATGGTAAGAGGCGAGCCGAACAATGCTGCGGATGGGTGGCAGCAGGCTGCCTGACGTTGGTCACTCTTAGGTCCACACATCTTGACCACACGCAGACGAGACTGAATTCAGAAGCCAATTTTCAGATTAGGTAGCACTCACCTTTTCTGATCTTGACTGTCCCTGAGTTCCAGATCTTTTGGGCTTCGTTTCCACACATCACTACAGGGCTCTGGAGTACATTTTTGCACCAGTTGCAAAAATGCGGCTAGCTTTTTTTCTTATTTGCACCAGCATGAAAGTTTGGTGCACCCACCTTCTTGATCACATTGCCTTTAACTCAGCACTTTTACATTGGTACTTTCCTTTTTATTTGCGGTCAGTCGGTATCAGACTTGAAAATGATTCATTTACAAAATGGTAAACAAAAAGCCCTTTATTTAAAACAAAGTTCTATAATAATGATAAATGACATGAAAAGTTGGACTTTTAAAGACCCACTCCAATGAATTTCATGCTTTTTAAAATCTTTTTTAAAAAGTCTTTTTAAAATGCTCTTGTTGCATTTTTTTTTTAAATTGGATAAAAAAATTGTTGCTTCACTAGATTGCTTCACTGAGCTGAAATTTAAGGGGAAAAAAAACAAACTTATAAACGTTTATGATTACGACAAAGCATATCCAGAAACTCTTCATTGGTATGTCTTGAATTTAAATATTCAGGACAGCAGCAGTTTGGTTTGGGTTAGCAGTGACTTTTAATGTATGTCGTTTAAGGCACTTCATGTCAGATAGCTTTCTGTTAAAATGATGGACAAACGTCATCATCCAATCAGTGATGTCCCATAATGCCTACTTTTTCCAGTTTGTTTTTGTGTCATTTTAACAAATTACTTTTGTTTTCTGAAACGTTTCATTTTGTTATTTTTTCACTTTATTTGTTCTTTTTCTTTCTTTTTTTGGAATAGTTATAGTTCCAGGAATTTTGCTTTGATTTGTAAGACTTAATGTTTCCTTTTTATTATTTTTTTTGCTTTTTTAAATGTTAGGATCTTTCTGATGTTTTTGCGTTGATTGATTTGTTGATGTGGTTTGAGCTTCAGGGCCACCGTAGTTGATCCTTTAACACCAATAATGTTGTAGCAACAATTAAATAACACAGGACTTTTGACATACTGTAAATCTTCAACCATTCACACGATCCTCGTTAATCGGCTGGTTCTGACGCGGAGAAAAGCGGCTTTTCTTTCTGGCTTTTCATTTAAATGCAACACGTTACTAACTAACGTAGAAAGCTGCGGTGCAAAGCGGCTGGAAAGTTACGGTAGTTGACAGAATGTTGACACTGGCGCAGAAGCTGCGATGTTAAAGGATTTCAACAGACTTTTGGTTTTCATCTGCTCCAACTGCCGGAAACTGAATGACTCAGCTGGACATTCTCATAAACAAAAACAACCATTCCTGTTTGAGGTGTGTCACACCTGCACACACATACAGGAATAAGCCCAGACTTTCAGAGTTGCGGAGATTAGGCTTTCTTTCCCCACAGAGCGGCTGGGTGCACCGGTGCGACCATGGATTTTTTTTTTTAGGCGAAGCATTGAAAAATCCAGTCGCACGTGCGACCAAATTGGTCACGCTCTAGAGCCCTGTCACTAACTACACCTTTTCCTCCAGTTTGAGGATGGAGATGGAGCAGCTTCACAGTGGAAGGCTTGCTCTGGTTGGAGGCTGTGCTCGCTCAGAGATCACAGGATTTCATGCTAATTAGTTGCAAGCAATGCCTTGCACCAGTGCATGTGTGGTTGGCTTAATGTAGGGGTGTTTTTGGTCCTTTCAATCTTTCAGTCTGTGCAATTCGTTGACATAGTATTTATGAAATGTAATATATGTATATATGTATATATTTAATAATAATAATAATTTGTATATATGTAATATGAAATATATGTCTAGTATGCAAAAGCATTTAAAACGGTCAGGGTTCTTCAAGGATGTCAAAAAAAACAAAGACAATTGCTGAAAAAGTTTACCAATATATAAAGGTGGCTTGAAAAATATAGCAAAGTTCTACATCGCACAAGTCGAGGAAGATTAATATGAGTTAGGAGGCTGGAGAGGAGTAAGAAAAGAAGTGGAAAAGAAAAATAACAAATAGCAAGAGAGGGGTTATGGATTGGTGGAGCAAAGACAAAGATGGGGGGCTTTCTGGGAGATGGAGAGTTAGAGGCACAAGAGCAGAGACAGAACTCTGACCATCAGGCCAGGGTTAGCGATGCAAGAAGCCTGCAGAGACAAAGATTTTACAACCTTATTGTTACTCGCTTTCACCATCCCATGCATATTCTCTTTGAAAATGAGGTGTCTGCTTCCTCTTTTCTTGGTGAGAGGGCTCCACAGTGTATAAAGTGTCAGGAAACTTATGTCTTTCTCAGAACTCTCTTCTTCATTCCTTTTTGCTCTGCTCTGCTCCCCTCTCTAACACTCCCCTTTATATGCTTTCTTTTTCCTAACTTAACCTTCAGGCATATGGAATTCACACAGAAGATTCATGTCTGATCCCTTTGGTTCTCATTGATTTCACTCTGAAAATACAGTCAGGGATGAGGAATGTGCTGGTGTTTTGATGTGTTTTCACTTCCATGAATCTGTGTGTTTGTATCGCTGGGAGTTCTGCTCCTTATCTGTGAAACGGCTCCCATTGAAGGAGCCTGCATTTTTCATTCTTATGCCCGAGGGTTGGGCTAAGGTCTGAAGGGTCTGCCTGTCAATACCTGGACATTGCGTCTGCGTCTTTCTTTATCTCCCATTCTGTTTGATCCCTTTTTTCTCATGTCCCGTCTCATTACATCACCCCACTCTGCCCTGCGTCCTTCACCCCATTCCACCATGTCATGGTAAACAGAAATGCTCACCCCGGTTGTGTCCCATGGAAACCAGGAACAGAGATCACAGCTTCTTCTCAGCGTCTAATGCCAGCGAGTGATACTGCAGACACATGGGGCTCTCCCTCTTTACTCAAAGTCAGAATCACCCCTTACATTGATTACCAACTCACCAACTGAATGTGCTTCCTGTAAAGGAAATGCATTTTACACACCCATTGCTGGTCCCCTGCTTGCACAGATATGTTGCGGTTTGTGCATTTGGTTAAAAGTCAGTGGAGAATAATGTCTTGAAAAGCTTTACTGGAATGTGTCTCCTTCCTGTATGGAGGCCAGCCATCCATACCTCTGACTGTGCCCATGTCTCATGCTTGCTGCCTCATTCCCTCCCCTCCTGTTTTGCTGCTGGTTTTACGAGACCCCAAAAAGCTGGGTTCCCAGCAGCTGTTGTTTGCATGTGATGATCTTCACCGAAGGCCTTTTTTCTCTATATTTCTAAAGGAGATTTTCTTTCCCCTGTCTGCATTAACAATTAAAAGTCCTTGATAATACCACTTTGTTTAAATAAAAGGAAACTCAATTTGTGGAAGGTCTTTTAAAACTGTTTTCATTTTTCTTACATTAGTATAAAATTGTCTGCATCCCTTGGCGAAAAAAGCACATCCCCCCCAAACGGTATTCAGTAATCCCATCATAAAAATGCAACAGAAGGTTGGCTATAGAGCTTGCTTATTGGAAACACAGATGCAAACTCTTTGAAAAATATGTATATTCTTTATATACCGTTTATTAGTACAGTGTTTCTAAAAATAACCCATAAGATCTATAAATCTATAAAAATCATGATCTATAAAAGCATTATAGATCATAGATATAGATGATGTTTAAGGCTGTAAAACCCCTCACTACACATTTTATGCACTTTTGTCAGACAGACTTGACTATTTTCACACATTTCTCTCTTGTTTAAACTCTCAAAGTTCAAACCTTCATAGAGAAAGTAGTCCAGTATTATAGAAAAAAAACAAAAATCTGATCACAATCATAGATTTGTGTAAATGTGGCAAGCTGAAAGTGTCCTGTACAGGAAACGCAAAACAGATGAGATTGATTGGCAAGGTCAACAGCCTATCAGGATGCAGAACACAATTTGCTGTAAAATAAAAAAAAACACACAAAAATTCCATTATAATTGCATTAGACTTACTTCCACGTCTTCAATAACAGTACTAACATATTTAGCAAACAATACCAGTCACTCGTTTGAGACGGTTGGTAAAAGGTCACCTTTACACTTCAGAATCAGTTTGACCGAATCAATTTTATCAGCGAAAGACAAAAATCCAACATGATGAATGTAAAGTTTAGTGGAATAGATCACTCCACGACATGCCTACTTTGTCTTACTTCTGTAGCAGAAACAAACAATATTCATAATTATTTAGAATGTTATTATTTCAACTGATACAGTTTCAGGTATACTCTCAATCTCGCTTCTAAGAGATAAGTGTGCATTCAAAAAATGTAAAACTAGTTCTCTAATTTGCAGAGTTGAACTGTCACCACTCAGTGCAGCTACAGGGAGATTGGCCCATGAGATTATATTTAACAAATTCTTCAAAGCTTAAATCCACTGTAATCTAACGCTTTCAAGTCACCCATCCATTACTGACTTCTTTTCCCTTCCTGCCCACTTCTCTTTTGACTGTGTTGAAGTCGAGCAGTGATGACTCCATTGGGGGTAGGTATAGGTCTAATGACTATCCCTACATTGTGACTTATTGCCTTGATTAATATATCATCATAAAACCCCATGAAGGACCAATGAGTAAATTAAAAAGTAATCATTTTTACTCTTGAATAGTTTGGAGTGCATACGCTGTAGAACTATATTTGAGGAAATATCTTTAATAGAACCATAGAAAATGCATATTTGTTTCAAAACTTTGCATGTTAACATTTCGAAGTGGGAAAAAAGCCATTTGGTCCCAGAATGTTAAGACTCTAGAGAGAAGGAGGGTAGAGGGGAAATGATGGTTGTTTCTTCTTGCTTCTTTTAATTGGTGTACAGGGAGAGAATCTGGAGTAAAAGTGAGACTCAGATCGGTGCTAATTAAAATAGAAGGCCTAAGCCAGACATTTAAGATGCACAGGGATGTTAGCTACATGACATGGCTGGGGAGGGCACTACCTGGCAAAGAGGAGCACCTGACTGCAAAGTAGAGCTTTAGTGTGTGAAACTTTCGCTGATATTCAGACCAGATACTTAAAAACTTAAATACATATAAAACCCCAATTTTTTCCTATTCATGGGTCATCCATGCTGTTAATCATCAGACCATTTGCTCTGAATGTTCATTTTACTTCTAATAGAAGTATTAAAAGGAACAATGGCACTTCATTCACTAGCGTTATACTCTTGTTATCTGTTATTTTAATTTAAACTCCCATCTTTTTCTTTCTTTCCAATGGGTTACTAAGATATCTTAATAGTGTTTTAATGGCCAAGTTTAGTATTACAGTTGTAACACCTATCCCATGTAACTACACGAATAACCCTCTGTTATTAAGTCGTATTACTAAGGGCGGTGTCCTGGATTCGTCTAATTTGATTTAGTTAGGGGTAACAAGAAATACAAAAAACACTTAATTTAATACAAAAAACAATACTGGAAATCGGCGGTGCCTCCACTTAACAGGAATTTAACATTAGAATTTTCCTACTAAGAATAATTTGAATTTAAACATTACAACCTTATTTTATTATTTTTTTCCTTTATTTTAAATTAACCCCCACACACAGTTAAAATAAATAAAAAATACAGTTTACGTTAATTAAGAAGAGGTGGGAAAAAAAAAAAGAAAAAAATCAGTTCCTTACACTGAAAACACAGCAACAAAATATTGGTATAGTCCCCTTTTTACTTTTTTTTTTTTTTTGTTGCAGGCCTGATCGATGCTCGGGTGCGTTGTGGCCAAAAACTGAAGAGGGCCCTTTCACTTGCTAAGCAAGCAGAAAAAAAAAACGTGCACGTACTCACTTATCGGATGGTTAGGGCAACTGTTGGCGGGCGAAAATGCTCTGCAGGCAAACTCAGCGTCATCCAGCTGCACAGCAGGACAGCGGAGGCGGGAATCTCTGAGGCCTGGGGGTTGGAATCGCTCAGACGACCGGCAGGGTGTGCTCGATCTTCCACGGGTGCTCGGTCCTCCACAGGTGCTCAGTCTTCCACAGGGTCCAAAAAAGACTCGTCTATGGTCAATTGCATAAAAGTCCCATTTAGAACTTTGAGAATTCATTTTGGGTTACTTTTACCTAGCACAGTGAAAAACTATCCCACCACGTTACACTTAATATTCTAAAGCTAGTCGCAATTAGCATTCGGCTGCATTTTGTAATATGTAGCCATGGTGCCAAACGAGCAGTTTAAACACATCAAAAAACTCATTACTTACATGACAAACAGTGTCCACAATTTTAACAGAAAGTTGACTCTGCGTCGAACTTGAAAAAATCGTAGCCTTCAGCGTCAGCTCCGCTCCTCACCAAGGTCTGACTATCTCTGCCCGTTAGTGAAACGTTTGTTTTCGATTGCACCTCTTAGACACACCCACTTATCTCTGAATGGATGGCTCATTATACGGACAGGTAACATAACAAATCAAATTTCAGACTTAACAAAAAATACATACAGGTTAGGCTGTGGGGCAAAATCAATTTTTACAACATACAAAACCAAAATAACTTCATTCCCAATGGAATAAGAAAACTTGTTAAACAAACCCAAACAAGTGGCCATTGAACTTTTTTTTTTTTTCAAAAAATAAATTTTAATCTTTCAGTGGCCTAGTCTAAAATTTATTTCTTTTTTCTTTCTTTCAAATTTTCGACTGGGCTACACTCTCCCCGTTCTAAAAGGTTTAGATGTCCTCATCTAATGTCAATATCTATACAAAGATTTAAGGTGTTTCTTAGGTTTGGGAAGATTGTCATGCGAACTAAGGTTCAACTGAATAACCATACCATGATGAACTATGGTTACAGGTTCCTCAGTTTGTTTTCCAGGTTTGTCATAACTCAATCGAATGACTGGCTTCACTTCTCGAGTTGATTTCCTGTGTTTTGAACTCTCAACATTTGTGTCTGTGTCTGTTTCTTCTTCATTCGTTTCAGGTTCAAAGTCTGAATGTTCACTTTCATTATGATTATTTTCATTTGTTTCATGTTCTGGTTCACCCCCAGAGGAGGACTTGTCACAGTTTGATTTGTCGGACACTGATCCTAGAGATCTTTGGACTAATCTTTGAACTTGGTCCTTTTTGGGGTACTCGCACGCATACTCTGAGTCTGAAGAAGAGTTGCTCATCCCAGAGTGGGAGTAACTTTCACTTTGACGATATTTTTGTCTCTGTCTTGTGATCGGAGGGTTGACACTTTTGGTTGCTTTTGAAATTTCTGGAATCCTGACAAGGTAACCAATAGGAAGTAGATGATCTCTATGCAAAGTTTTGACACTTCCTGGTCCTTGTTCAGGTTCGACTTTATAGACGGGTAGATTTGGTAGTTTTCTTACTACAACGTACGGGATTGGCTTCCATCTGTCTTGCAGCTTGTGTTTTCCAGTAAGGCCAACATTTCTAATAAGAACTCTGTCACCTTCTTGTAGTGGTTGGTCTATCACACGTTGATCATATCTAGATTTGTTTCTAAGATGGTTTTTAGTTGCACTCTCTGTTGCTAGATGATAGGCATGTTTCAGTTCTTTTTTCATTTTTTCAACGTATTGTAAATGGGAGTTTTCTGTGTTTTTCTCAAACGCTGCATCAAAACAGATGTCGATGGGCAATCTGGCGTTTCGACCGAACATTAAAAAGTATGGCGAATATCCGGTTGATTCATTTTTTGAACAGTTGTACGCATGTACTAACTGACCAATATGTTGACTCCAGTTATGTTTCTTTATGTTTTCCAGTGTTCCCAGCATTGAAAGAAGTGTTCTGTTGAACCGTTCAGGTTGCGCATCGCCTTGGGGATGATAAGGAGATGTGCGGGATTTTCGAATGCCGAGCATAGAGAGTAGCTCTTTATTGAGTCGGCTCTCAAAATCTCTACCTTGATCTGAATGTATTCTGGCGGGCAATCCATAGTGGACAAAATACTTTTCCCACAGTACTTTTGCGACAGTAACTGACTTCTGGTCTTTAGTTGGAAATGCCTGTGCGTAACGAGTGAAATGATCAGTTACTACAAGCACATTTTGAATACCTTTGTTGTCTGGCTCAATTTGGAGAAAATCAATACAAACAAGATCTAATGGACCATTGCTCGTGATTTGATTAAGAGGTGAGGAACGTTGTGGAAGAGTTTTTCGTGAAATACAGCGTCCACATGTCTTAATGTATTGATCCACATCGGCATTCATGCGTGGCCAATAAAATCGATCTTTGAGCAGTTCTGAGGTTTTTTCTACTCCAAGATGTCCACAATCATCATGTAGTGATTTCATAACACTAGTTCGATATCGTTCTGGCAAAAGCAACTGTTTGTTTTCTGTACCGTTTGGTATTTTTCTCAATCGGTACAGCAGTCCTTCGTTTAACTTGAGGCGGGGTCTTTCACGCGATAATAATGTTATGTCAGGGGAATCCGTCTTGGTTACGACAGCCTGTTTGCCTGAATGAATGGCTTGTTTGACAGGACCAATGACTAAGTCAAGATCTTGAGCAACTTGGAGCTCTTTGGGTGACAGTTGATCAATAAACTGTGCGCTCAAACTAACTGGAAAAGCATAAGCTTCTGGGATCGCTGCTGGGGGGACACCCAATTGATCAGCAAATCTGGATGAGTTGGCTGAGGTTTCTTTTTTACAAATAGCTTTTATTGCTGATTTAGGCACATCTGTCCATTGGTTTGTATCACTATACTGACGTGATAAGAGGTCGGCGTCGATGTTGTGACGACCGGGCCGATATTGGATGTTAAAATCATACGTGGCTAATGCTGCAAGCCAGCGATGTCCAACTGCATTTAGTTTGGCCGTTGTCAGTACGTAAGTCAGCGGATTGTTGTCTGTTCTGACGGTGAATTTTGCACCATAGAGGTAATCATGAAATTTATCGACAACGGACCATTTCAAAGCCAAAAATTCAAGTTGATGTACCGGGTAGTTTCGCTCAGAGTCGCTTAGTTTTCTGCTAGCAAATGCGACTGGTTTAAGACCTTCAGGGTGCTCTTGGTTAAGGACAGCACCTAAACCATTCATGCTCGCGTCTACGTGCAAAATATAAGGTTTGGTGGGATCCGTGAAGGCCAACACCGGGGCATTTGTCAAATGGTGGATTATTGTTTCGAACGCTTTGTGACAAGCCTCATCCCAGCGTTCTTTGAATGGCTCAGATGGTTTGAAATAACTCTTGGAGGAATCTTTTGGTTTGTTTTTCTTATTTTTTTGCGTAGGTGGATAGCCTTTGGTGAGTTCAGTTAGGGGACGGACTATGCTTGAGTAGTTGGCTATAAATCTGCGGTAGTACCCGCAGAAACCAAGAAAAGATCTTAGGGTCTTGAGATCTGTTGGTTCAGGCCAGTTTGTAACTACCGCAACTTTTTCGGGATCAGTCGCAATGCCTTTTTCTGACACTATGTGTCCGACATATTTTACTTGAGACTGACAAAACTGACATTTGTCAATGGACACTTTGAGACCATACTCTTCGAGTCGATCTAATACTTTTAGGAGACGTTGCTCGTGTTCTTCGAGCGTTTTGCCAAACACGATGATGTCATCCAGATACACGATGACTTGGAGCAGGTGCATATCACCAACAGCTTTCTCCATCAGCCGCTGAAAAGTAGCTGGAGCTCCGGTAATTCCTTGAGGCATGCGCTCAAACTGGTAAAATCCGAGGGGGCAGATAAATGCAGTTTTTTCCTTGTCTTCTTCCGACATGGCTATTTGATAATAACCACTTCGGAGATCCAAAACGGAGAACCATTTACTACCAGTAAGGCAATCCAAGGCGTCATCTACACGCGGAATGGTGTATTGATCAGGTATAGTCCGACTGTTTAGGGTTCTGTAGTCAATGCAAATTCTGATCGAACCGTTCTTTTTACGCACAACTACTATTGGTGATGCGTATTGGCTGCGAGACTCTTTGATAACACCTGCCTTTATCAACTGCTGCAAGTGTTTTCTCACATCGTCAATGTCAGCTGGAGCTAAACGTCGCGACCTTTCTCGGAAAGGGGTTGAGTCACTTAATCGGATTTTGTGTTCAACATCTTTTGCTAGTCCCACATCCCATTCATCAAGGGAAAAAACATTGCGTCGTGCCATTAACTTTTGTCTTAGTCTGTTTTTCCATTCTTCCGAGACAGGAGAATCACCAAAATCAAAAAGGTTGGCGTCTAAAGCAGTATGCTTTGACTCCAGGGCTTGTGGATTTGTGACAATGTCAACAGTGTGCATTTCTGCAACAACAGTCCCAACCTGAATGCAGGTGGGCTTCTCTGACTCATTTTGCAAAAGCACAGTGAAACTGTTCTCATCAATATCACTCTCCAGAAGAACACCTGGTTGTACTAACACACCAGAGGGAAGTTGAGAAACAACGGGAGCTTCAACCAGTACTACATCTTGCGAGTTTGTAGCTCTATGCTCGATGGTGCACGTAGCCTTAAACTTTTCACCGGGAGCTAGAGTAAGTGGACCTGGTCCCGGCCATTTAACTTGTCCGATTGGTTTTTCTTCTGTATTTGACTGCGGTGGCTGAACTTTTATTTGATCGTAAACAGCTTTAACTCTCATAGAGCTGATTTTACATTCACTGTTATTTTCCTTGCAAATCTGAAAGAGCCTGCGGAAAAGAAAAGCATTTGTACCCACAACAACTGGAGTTTCATGACCTTGACGAGGTTCAGGACAGATGAGGGCTAAAACAGTAACTGGCCCTTTAACACCAGTCACATCTTCAGGAAATTCCATTTCCACGACTACGCAGCCACAGTAGGGATATGACTCTGCAGATAAACCCCAGATCGCGAGACTGGAAATTGGTTGGAGAGGTATGTGTGAGATATTTCTCTTATACCAATCCTCAAAGATAATGGTCACTGTGGACCCGGAATCCATAAGACCTTTGCAGGAAATGTTGTTGACTTTGATTTCGGCAATAGAAGATGGACCAATCAGACCCGGAGGGATGTCTGAGTTATGAATGGGTACGCTGGTTTTATTGACATGAGCAATATGCTCTTTTTGATCCTTCTTTCTTTCTCTAGGGGCATCAGTACCACGTCGGGCTTGTCTTATGAGTTTTTGTATCACTTTTTGCGAGTTTTCCGGAGCCGTACATTTTGGAGCAATGTGTCCGTTTTCTCCGCAATGATAACAAAAATAATCAGACTCTTTTGTATTATTTGGTTTTGACTGAGCAGGTTTAGCACTGCACTCAGTCTTGTATCTGGGGTAGTAACCCGTGTCTGTTGTATATGTTTTTGGCTTTACTGACATTACATTTATCTGATTTTGGAGAGCTTTAACTTCCCTTTTCAGTTTTTGCACTTCATCGGATTCTGCTTTGCATTTTTTTTCTTTTTTGGACCCTTGTTTGCTTGCTGTTGACTGTTTATTTAGTGCTTTTAATTTTTCCTTAAGTTCTTGAACTTCTGTTTGAAGATCAGCTGACTCATTTTTTTTATGCTCCGACTCAGTGGTTTGTACACTGCGAACATACTGTTTTGATGGCTTTTTGAGCTTTTGTCTGGCTAATTCATGCTCCTCTTCTTCACGAATCTCTTTGAGTAAACTGAGAAATGATGGGGGGGCACTTCGCCTCTCTCTAAGATTTAGATTAAGTAGCATTATATCAGACTCAGTGGCACCCTTAATGAGTTGCTCTAGTCTAGCTTTATTGACTTCATGGACGTTTAGGCCTCCCCTTTTCACAACCTTATTCAATGTTCGTTCTAATCTGAGCAAGAAATCTGACAGGCACTCATTCGGCTTTTGGTGAAGAGCTTTGAATGTAAAATACAGTTCTTCACCTGACTCTACAGTTCCAAAAGTACTCTCGAGGACTTCAATGTAATCCATATGAGTTGCGTCAGGATTTGACATGCGCACAGCTTGGATGATCTCCAAAGCTGGTCCTTTGAGACTTTCAACGATTCTTCGTTTTTTCTCCCTGTCTGTGTACTCATATTCATCCACCATGAACTTAGCTTGTTCCATCCAGTTATCCAAGTTATCTTCTCCAGGTGGAGTAGGATGGACTCCAGAAAATGTTCTTAGACGCCTGTAGGAACTATGTTCATTGTTTTTGGGTGACTGTGCTAAATCATTCAATGCACGAATGACAGATTCAGCATTTTGGTTCGCAGAAAGAACGGGACTACATAGCTGAGTTACATCATCAAGAGATTTTCCTTCATCTTGGAGAAACTTGACCAGTTTTTCTGAGAATAAACCAGAACTCTGTTCTCGTTCAACAGTAACTAAAGTCCACTTAACACCTTCATCGACAACCAGTTCGGTAGGAACCTTAGTTGAATCTATTTCTTCTCGGCATTCGCAAAGCACAGTTACTGTGTTGCTATCTGGATCAAACATTTTGCCTCGTACTCTCACTTTGCCAATAGCTTTTATGGTTTCGAGTGCAAGTTCAACAGTGTCAACCGGAGTTTCTTCAGAAATACCCATTGCCATTAGAGCATGTGACGTATCCACACCTTCACCTCTACACCAGTTGCTTACATTTGGAACACTGTGATTTTGTTTAAAGGCCATTGTTTTGTTTTCAAAAGAGCCAATGACATATAAATTTTATTATTTGAATCCCAGCGGTGCCTCCAATTGTGTAACACCTATCCCATGTAACTAGACGAATAACCCTCTGTTATTAAGTCGTATTACTAAGGGCGGTGTCCTGGATTCGTCTAATTTGATTTAGTTAGGGGTAACAGGAAATACAAAAAACACTTAATTTAATACAAAAAACAATACTGGAAATCGGCGGTGCCTCCACTTAACAGGAATTTAACATTAGAATTTTCCTACTAAGAATAATTTGAATTTAAACATTACAACCTTATTTTATTATTTTTTTCCTTTATTTTAAATTAACCCCCACACACAGTTAAAATAAATAAAAAATACAGTTTACGTTAATTAAGAAGAGGTGGGAAAAAAAAAAGAAAAAAATCAGTTCCTTACACTGAAAACACAGCAACAAAATATTGGTATAGTCCCCTTTTTACTTTTTTTTTTTTTTTGTTGCAGGCCTGATCGATGCTCGGGTGCGTTGTGGCCAAAAACTGAAGAGGGCCCTTTCACTTGCTAAGCAAGCAGAAAAAAAAAACGTGCACGTACTCACTTATCGGATGGTTAGGGCAACTGTTGGCGGGCGAAAATGCTCTGCAGGCAAACTCAGCGTCATCCAGCTGCACAGCAGGACAGCGGAGGCGGGAATCTCTGAGGCCTGGGGGTTGGAATCGCTCAGACGACCGGCAGGGTGTGCTCGATCTTCCACGGGTGCTCGGTCCTCCACAGGTGCTCAGTCTTCCACAGGGTCCAAAAAAGACTCGTCTATGGTCAATTGCATAAAAGTCCCATTTAGAACTTTGAGAATTCATTTTGGGTTACTTTTACCTAGCACAGTGAGAAACTATCCCACCACGTTACACTTAATATGCTAAAGCTAGTCGCAATTAGCATTCGGCTGCATTTTGTAATATGTAGCCATGGTGCCAAACGAGCAGTTTAAACACATCAAAAAACTCATTACTTACATGACAAACAGTGTCCACAATTTTAACAGAAAGTTGACTCTGCGTCGAACTTGAAAAAATCGTAGCCTTCAGCGTCAGCTCCGCTCCTCACCAAGGTCTGACTGTCTCTGCCCGTTAGTGAAACGTTTGTTTTCGATTGCACCTCTTAGACACACCCACTTATCTCTGAATGGATGGCTCATTATACGGACAGGTAACATAACAAATCAAATTTCAGACTTAACAAAAAATACATACAGGTTAGGCTGTGGGGCAAAATCAATTTTTACAACATACAAAACCAAAATAACTTCATTCCCAATGGAATAAGAAAACTTGTTAAACAAACCCAAACAAGTGGCCATTGAACTTTTTTTTTTTTTTCAAAAAATAAATTTTAATCTTTCAGTGGCCTAGTCTAAAATTTATTTCTTTTTTCTTTCTTTCAAATTTTCGACTGGGCTACACAGTACAGTGTGCTAACAGCTGGACAAGAAATTATCGCACTGCATAACATGTTTAAAATAATCTTTTAATTAAACCTTGACTTTCATAATATGAAACTTTTTTTTGCTTCGATTCCCTCATTCTCGCAAAGGTTTGTTGTTGGACTTTTTGCGCTGCCAGCTTGATCTATTCACGACGGGGTAGTGAATTTGGGTTCTGTTTTGACCAAAAATCATATTAAGCCATCCATCTGTAGTCCAAGCCCACTTAATCCCTTTTGGGATCACTAGGTTGCTGGAGCCTATACCAGCTATGGTTGGGGAAGTTGGAGTACACTGTGGACAGGTCACCAGTCCATCACGTTCCTGTTAAACTATACAGAAAACTGGCTTAAGAGTTATGAACCTGGAGCTGAAATCTGAACCTTCACTTAAGTCTGACTCTTTCTAGTGGTGTACGATAGAACCTTTTTCTTAAATTTGATGAAAGACTGTCTTTTTTATTACTATGACAGAATGTCTGATGTTTTTTAAGCCTTTTTGTTCTAACTGTTCAGCTCATAGCAGTAATGCAAAAAAAACAGGATCAGGTGTAAACTAGGAAAGGAAAAGCCCAATTGTGAGCTTTTGAACACACACAATACATTGTGGTATTTATCAGTTTCAGCCGTTTCAATTGGATATTCAAGGTTAAAAAAACTCAGTGTTTCAGGATCAAGTAATGGAGTTGATGTTTTTAGTTGTGACTGTTGGGACGAAGCTGGGAACATGGTAGAAATCATGTGGGTGAGGGTCCTCACAAAAACAGGGCTGAAAACCTGTGAGCACGTAGTTTTAAGAATGTGCACATCTCTTGCCACCAGCAGCTCACACAGACAGACAGCAGGCATGCGTGTGCATTATATGTCTCTCGAATATCAATGAACCATATACTTGCACACACAGTGACACACACACACACACACACAGTGACACACACACACTGTAACACACTAGGGCCTCTGAGGTCAGGGAAGGAGTCAATCATCTAAACAGCTGCGACAACACAATCTAAAAAAATAGTGCAAGTGTGGATATCTTCTGTGTGTGTGTGTGGATGCATCTTTATGCTTTTGTTCGTGTGTGTTTGTGTGTGTGTGTGTATACACTGTGAGCAGGGGGCCGGCAGCTGTCAGGGGCTAGGAGCAGCAGGCACTAATGAAGCAGATGAATAGTGCAAAAACTCCCAAATACAAACAGGACAGTTGACATTTTTCATCTGTCAAAAGCAGAAGATGCATGAAAATACGAGGGGGTCTTGTTTAACCCTTTGCCTCCTGGTGTCTGTAGTTGCCTGGTTTCTTCTTTTTTGCTGTGTTTGTGTCTCAGTCCTTTTTTTCTCCTGCTTATTAAATTGTGGGCGTTTGGTTGCAGAAAGGAGTCTTTCCACTTGGTTTTCTCCAAAATGCTTTAATAGTCTTTGATATCAAGAAGAAAAATATTTATTTCCTGTCCATCCATCCATGGGTGGTGATAAGATTCCAAATCTGTAAAAAAAACACACACATTCATCTGAAGCCTACATTTTTTCTCTGCAAGTTATGTTGTCATATGTTATAAAAAATGGCTGAATTAGTGAGTGGTTTATTTGGAAGAGGTGCATTTAATCTAAAATCTGTTTCTGATAAAAGACCAACTGCAAATCTGGCTGGAATAAATGAAGACCTGTCATTGATTTTAGCAAAACAAATATGAACGGATGAGTTTGAAATTATTAATATTTTTTATGGTTTAATGCCTTTTAAAATTCAAAATTAAGGTTAATTTTACACACCTGTAATCCAACCTTCAAAAAGCAGCCCGGGTGCATTTGTCTCAATATGAAACTGTTTTCCAGCTTTACTTCAAAGATTACCACATGCTATTTTCTCCAAATACTCTAGAATTGAATTTGAAATCTAAAACCAAAGATATGAAGCTTTGTTTCTGAGATAAGTGTATCACTGCTGCTGACACACACAGGAACACAGCATTTCCAAACACCTCTCATCACTGTCAACCACCCGCTGTGCCAGCCTCAACAACAATGCTTGTAAAAGATGGGAGAAAGATAGATGGAGATATTATCTCCTAATGCAACTCTGCAGTGTTGTGGGGCGTGCGATAAGGTGTCAGTTTGATTAAGAATATCAAAAAGTGCATGATGGTAAATAATGTCCAGAAGAGAATTGACCCGTTGAAACTCTACTGCCATTAATTTAACTTCCCACTATTCATTCTTATGATTCCTTCACACATTAAAAAGAAATACTTCAATCTGATTTTTTTTTGTTTTGATTATTTATAGTAAAGTCATTGCATTTAGCTAATATAAGGTTCATTTTGACGGGAGTCCTCCTATTGTTGTCCTGTGTTGTAAAAATTGGTCTCATCCCAAAAATCTCCCTTTGGTAAAGTACATTTTTTGTAAAACCTGTCTTTATACAACTACTATCACTTCTACATCACAAAGACAACAAAGCATTAAGATTTTATATAAAAAGATTTCAGTTAAGTTAAATGTAGATTTTCTTTCATATGTTTTTTTCTTTTTTAATTAGCAGACTCTAAGCAAATTTGATAAAAATCTTAAAACCCAGCAGATGCATCTTTAGAAAAGTCAGAAAAATTATTCCATATTATTCAGTCTTATCAAAAGTTCAGAAAATTACATGAAGATCAGTCTATTTGTTAAATTTATCGCTAAATGTGGGACCTAAAAACCAGTCAGGCATGGCTGCTGTGACCTGTAAAGAAAACAAAACCAGTTGTAAGCAATGAAGGCCCCCCCCCCCCCCCCCCCCCCCACAGGATACTAATTTGATATGATTTTATTTGACATGTTAATGATTAGATTCATAATTCAACAAAACTTGGTTAAATATCAATTCAAACTTCCACCCAATTTTTATGTCATAAAAACAGTTTCTTATAGTAGATGTTAGTGTTGAACTTTTATGAATAAACAGAATTTTTTTACATTAAAAACAAGTATTAAAAAAACAAATAATGAAATGGCCTAAAGAGGGAAGATGTTCATTGATGGGATCAATTTTTATTGGGGTATTTTCAGGTGAAATGTTAGAGTTAATTAAATCCAGCTCTAATTTCTTCTGCTAAAGACTGTATTCAATTTTTTTAATTAAAAGTCGTGTTATTAAAGCTAATTTGTAATATGAAGCCCCGTTTAAAAAAAAAAAAAGTTTTACTTCTTTTGTCCTTTGAAAACTGCACTAAGCAAAAATATCTTTAAATCCACTTTTCAGGGAATTTCTAAGTAAATTATTTTTATAGTAATCTAATTTAGAGAAAAAATATGGTGGTTAGGTTGTTTTAGCAGGGGGGGGGGGGATTTTCAGATCATAGTGATAGAATCTGTCATCTTTCTTAATTTTCATTTTTAAATGGTAGAAGAGGATTTTTGACTCATCACTCAGTTTATCCATCCTTTTATCTCTTCTTGCATTTGTTTTCTGGAAAACTATATTTGTTCTGCTTAAGCTAACCAAAAAAAAAAAACAACTCCTTTTTTGTTGAAGTTTTTTTCTGTCACCTTTGGAAAATTGTCAGTAAGGGGTAGCCATAAGCTTCAAAAACCTTCAGAATGGTTATTTAATCATACTTCCTTGTCTTGAAAGCACAAAGTATGGATTTGACATGAACGCAGAACTTTACATACACTGATTTCTCATCTTTATTTACCCCCCAAAGAAAGAAAAACCTGTTGAAGACCTTAATAGCAATGAACTGCGCAGACGCTGCTTTTAACAGACCACTGCTGTGTCCTCTGTGTACCACCTGTTGAGAGTTAGATTGGTAGTTTGACTCGTTTTGTTTTTTATGTCTGCTCTTCGTCTCACACCCACTTCTCCTTTTCTTGTCTCTTCAATGTTTCTTCTCATGTCTGTGCTTCAGATGGCTGCCTTACAGAGTCCCTTCTACGGGGATAAGATGAACTTGTACTCCCTTTGCACGAAGATTCAACAGTGCGACTACCCCCCTCTTCCCTCAGATCATTACTCACAAGAGGTAAGTATTAACAACAATGTTATAGTTCACCTTATATTTCAATGCCTTCAAACATAGACCTGTTTATGAATTCAGCAGAAGCCTTAATAGTTCTGACTCCTGTAGACTGTAAACATTTGACAATCCCTTAAGTGAAGTTCTATTTTAAGTTTCTTCTTTTTCAATCCTGTTGCCTATTTGTTTTATTCTATTTTTAGATATCTTTATGAACTCAGCCTATCTGTTCTGTGCTAGAGAAACAATGCGATTGTGATTGTTGTGATTAAAAGACCAGCTAGGATTTATTTTGTTTTGCGTTTGAACTTTTCAAATGCGTAATCTAAAGCATGTGGTCATGATTTAAAGTAGCCTAACACAAAATGACTAGTGTCATGTTTCCACAAATCAACATGAAATCATGCGATTGGATGAGGACTTTTCCAGTCACAGTAATACAGTGAGACTGCGGTAAAGTAGAGCCCTGTTGCTGATTACTAATGACGTGTCTTTCAGTCTGTTCAGATTTCTCTTTTCATCTCACTTTTTGCATGGGATGCCCATTTTTGTTTGCTTGTTTCTCCTAAATGAACTTCACTAATGCCTCTTAGATGCAAAAGCTCTGATGATGACTAAATACATGAACAGATGTTCTGCAGAAGGACGTCTTCTAAGGTCTTTTACCTAGTTACACATGCATCAAGCTTTTATTTTTTGAGTCATTGTTCTTTTGCTTTATTACTTAATTTCTTAAACATATATATTTTTTAAAATAATTGTTTACCACACAATCACAGTAGTAAGTAAAAAAGATGATGTTTCATCTATTTTCCAACAGCCTTTTTTTTTAATCTCTAAATACAGTGATAAAAAGGAGGAAGGTTTTTAAGACATAACCTCTTCTTCTATTGATTTGGACTAATATTACTGACTAAATAACTAGAGAATTTAGTTAAAAAAGCCAATTTTGCCATATTTGCTCTCCTAAAGCTGCATTTCGTGCTTTCGTAATTCCAAAATAATAGATATTTGTTATATTGTGCTTAAAAAAAGCAATCAAAAGATATCTTCTGTCAACATCAGCCTTTTAATATTTAACGAACTGACACTTTTTCCTTTTGAATTAAATTTTTTTGATCAATGAAACATTTTTTCTTTTATGCCTTCAAGTGAAGGTTATGTCTGTTAATCTTTGTAAATTCGTTGTGTCCGTCGTTTCCAGGCCACAAAAAAATGTGGCTAAATTGTGATAAAAATTCAAAACGTTTACACCTAAACAGTTTCCGAGTCGCAGACAGCAGGTGAATTCAGGTTAAATAATCTCAGCATTTCCATAAACCCAACCTAATTATTGAGTAAATGTTTTACTGACTAATTCTTTAATGCTATTCTAAAATGAGCAGCCACCAAAGCCATAGTTGCAGCAAAAAGGGGTGCTCGCTTTCACTTACCAATGAAAAAGTTTATTGTGAAAGGTAATCTTACAAGATCCTCTAATGCCATAGAAAACCTTGCAAAATAAAAGTCAATTTTATTACACTGCTGTTTAGTTCATTAGGTTGATAAAGGCAAACTTTGCAGACATTTCAAGCACTTTCAACCAAAACTGCACTAGTGTGTATTTGTAAGAAGAGCTCTCGTTCTACACACACCATGCTGAGTTTAAGCGTTACCCGACATGTCACCCCCATCGAGGAGAAAGGAAGACAAAGCGAAGAAGAGCAGGAATGATAGAGCGAGAGACAGGGCAATGGAGAGATGGAGATGAGGGGGGTGCCTGCAGCGCCTGTCTGGATGTAAACAATGCTCCTGAAGGATCGGCAGCAAACTGTCAGCTGCTCATCTTTGTTGTGTCATTTAACAATCTCAGTTTATGCCCCCCCCCCTCTCAATCTTATTTTGCTGTCTTCCACCCTCCAACCCCCTCTCCTCCACCTGACACCCCCCCCCAAACTCCACTTGCCATGCAAAGACGTGCATGAATATTTTACATATCTGCATCGCCGAGCTCCCCCCACCTCCATTCTGCGTGCGACTAATTCTCAGACCGTCTGAATTTGCATCTTTTTCCCAGTTTCAGCCACGCACACACATACTCGCCTAGATGCACAATGGCTGATGAGAAGCCGGTGCCACGCAACAGCGGACAGGAAGTTGGCAGACAGTTACCATAGCGACTTCGTGGAGATGTTTTTGTTTTTTTGGTCTCTGCATCTTTTATTATCCTTTTTCTAATGATGGCAGTGGCAGTTAAGCCTGCAAGGCTGTCTATCTGTTCAAGTCAGCTGATTCACTTGGCTTCAAGTGTGAATGGCGTCTCTGGATGGCAGTAGAGGGGCAGCAAAGGAAGAGCTTCAGAGCAGATGGCTTAGAGGCAGATTCAGCAGAGCAGGAGGAAAGGTCCTGCTTACCTGTTGCTTTGTAATTTACATAATGAAGCAAGCTCACCTGAAATGAGCTACTGTTTAAAACCCCACTCTGATTATCTTTTAATTTATTGTAAAATTGTTCCTTTGTCTGCAAGTGGAGGCATCAGAATGGAGTGGGGCAGGGAGCTTGTGCCCCGCCCAACTTATTTTCTAAATCACCAATGCAAATTTAAGGTTACATTTCTTTATATATGTCCTCCATAATGTAAAGACAGCCACAACAACACATTAAATACACCCAAAACATACATTTTTTTTATCAGTGGGTATTAAAAATCTTCAAAGTTTGAAGTGTTTTTATAATTTGTCATCAACTGTATATGTTCTCTCTGCGCCTCCATAACCACAACTCCTCCATCTCTCCCTCCAGCTCAGAGACTTGGTAGACATGTGCATCAACCCGGATCCCGAGAAGAGGCCGGACATCACCTACGTGTACGACATTGCCAAAAAAATGCGGAACATGACGCAGGGAAGATAAGCCCAGAGTTACACACACTATGCCTTGCAGAACTCCTTCTCTTTTCCTTCTTGCTTTCTATGCTGGACTTGTAACACAGCTGTCAGCTTTTATATAAGTGTTTACACTTTGGCTCTTTGTGACAGTTGGTACATGTATTAGAATTTCATTGTCAAGCAACAGACTGTAAAAAAAAAAAAAAGAAAGACTGACACAAGGGCTGCACCTCAAAATTTATCTGTTGAGATATTCGTCGGTTTTACAGAAATATCCCTCTTTTTTTCTTGCAAATGTAAACAGTCTGAGCTCATGCAGCCTGGCGTCCATTCATTCACAGATGTGACTCAGGTCATGTCCGTTTACCTGTCCGGAGATTTGGAAAGGTTTTAAACAACTTTGGAACATTTAGTTTGGAAACAGTTTTTCACTTAATCAACACTATAGTGTAAATAGGAAGCTATTTTCTTGCATCTCCCTTCTGCTTCTATTCATTGCTTGAATATAGGATTTACTTACTCGTGTGGCAGAAAGCCCTGAAAACACAAGTTTAATTTTTTGTGCCCATGAAAGTACCAGTTTTAGAGTAAATTCTTTTTTTAGTGTTCCGATAGGTAACTTTTGTTCTTTCATCACAGAAATGAAGCTTTCCCCAATGCTAAAATGCTTGAATTGAATTTTGTAAACCTAAACTACAGTGTCACATTATATTAGGAATTAGTTATAAATCCAAAGGTGAAATGTGGCACAGAAGTTGCTGCTCCATCGGAACTTGTCTGATAGAAGGACCAGGTCATGAGGTCGAGCACTTAGTAACTCGAGCAGAACTTTCATTGAGGAAGTCGTTTATTCTACGTCCATTATTGACACTTAGAGATTAGTCAGCACTCTTCTTTTTTGTGTGGGTTTTAAAACATTTACTGACAGATTGATCTATTCCTCTCTTTGCCAACAGCTCAGAAATTGTGCCTGTTTTGAAAGTCCAGAATTTAGAACTTTGTTTTGTTTACAGTTGAAGGTAAATTAACTGTTTAATGTAATTTTTTCTGTTAAATAATTAGTCCTATCAGAGTTATCTTGAAATGAACTTGGTATTTTATTCCCATCGGAATGAAAACTAAAACGGCCTCCTTTTTCTTTTCTTTAAGAAAACGCTGAACTATAATAGCTTGTTTTGTCCTTTTAACCGTCCATTATTCAGCAGCTTTTTTTCCTATAGAAATGCTTCGATGAATTTAACCAGACAAATGTTAAAATACGACCAATAGTCTGTAGACGTTTTACTACTAAATGTGGCCTTGTTTACTAATGTTGTAAAACAAAAGAGAAATTACCAAAAAAAAAACGTCAAAACTTTAAGCTGCAACGGGGGTAGCAGTATTTTAGCCAAAAATAAGTGTTTCACTTTTCACTCTGGTTTTGGTGGGATGGGAGGGTGATCGGGTCTAATGAATGTATTTGAGAAGAAAGGGCCTTTGGAGGACAGGGAGCAGACATGTTTGAGAGAGAACATGTACGTCTGACAGCCTGTAGACGGAGAAGCTGCAGCAAAAAGGGAGTTGGATATGTTTAGTGTTTACCTTCTGTCACCAATGTTTCCTCTTCATAAACTGTTGATACAAAGCACAAAGTTTCTTGGGATGTTTGGGGGAAAAAATAATGGGAGAACAGAAAATAATTTAGGAAGATATTTTATAATATGACATTTGGAGTCCATCTTGCTTTAAATTATGTCAGGAGATGATGGATTTTTTCTTTTTTGTGTGTTTTGACATTTGTGCCTGGTGTTGCACCACAAAAGGCCTAACCAAAGACCCCCTCTAAAACCAAAATTAATGGAAGGTAGTCTTTTTTTTAATGGTGTAGAAGTATGTTGGATGAAAATGGGCAACCAAAAGAAAAAAGGGGAAAATAAGCCATTTTTGAGAAAAACGTATTGTACAAAAAGTAAAAATAAACATCTATGGATGTTATGGTGACCTGTTGTTTCTAAGAAAAGGAGTTGATTACACTGTTGGTGCCTTGAATGACCAGAGATTACCAATCAGACATGTTAGATGTAACATGTATGTCAAACGAAAATATGACTTTTTTTTTTTTTTTTGAAGTTTTGTTTTTATTTTGGCCCAGAAGTCTTTTAACACAGAAAACCTTGGCAAATCTTTATTAAACCTTCAAGATCCTCTTTATATGATGTTTTTTTCTTACTAATATGTATAATAAATGCAATTATACCCTAAAGGTGCAAGACAATATTGTGTTTAATATATGTCTGCAGATTTACAGCAAATAAAATGCTTTGATATTTTTATTTGCTTGACTTTTGCCTGGATGTTTTTTTTTCCCCACATCACTGAAATCATATTGTTTCTTCAGTGTTTCTTTGGTTTTCTGTCATATAGGTCATGGTTCTGACGCTGTTCTCTCAGTGCTGTCATGTTTAAGAGCATCAGAAAACAAAGATTTCAGTGTCATGTTGAACATGTCTGGGAACCGTTGCTTTAAAGCACTTTTTAGATTTTAGAAATAATGTTATAAGTAGTTTTGATTTGGTACACGAGTGAAAACGTAGTAAAGTAGATTGAAAACCAAATTTTATTATTCGTATTTTGGCACATTTTGGGGGAAAAGAAAGCACCTAATTGATTTATAAAGTGTAAAATGCATTTCCAGAACCAAAGCACCATATTTAGTTAGAAAATAAAAGCTAGACAGAACGTTTGTTTACATGAAAAAGTGGACATTTGTATTATTATTTGAATCTTTACAAATGGGATGTTTTAATACTCGCAGAGCTGTGTCACTTTAAGTATTGGGTCACTTTTTTCTTGATGATTTTGTGGGTCTGTATGTTATATGTGACAGTGTCTGTGTACCAACATTTAACTTTGCTGTTTTACTTCTCTGCATGCCCTTGGAGTTTGGTGTTCAAAAGTAAAAACATTAGTACTTAATATTTATTGTCTTGGTGTCTTCAGTTTTTTTCTCTGTTTTTTGTCAAATAGAAATATTACACTCCCTGTATGCAAACTAAATCTAATAAAGCTTTTAAATTTCTTTCAGATGGGCGTATTTGAAGCTTTTGTGTACGAGCACCTTCTACCGTCAATAAGAAAACAAAGAAGTGTTTGTAGAACAATGAGAAAAGCTTAATTGCTAATAACTTTAATTGAACTCACCTGGTAAACTAATTAGCACAGGTGTCTAAGATTGATGTCAGTGCTCCAAACAGCCCCGAGACACAATATTATCCATAAGTTTAATTGAAAAACTAAGAATTTAATCTTTTTGACCACCATCCTCGCCACCGAGGAGCTTTTTGATCACCTCTGTGACTTCAGCCTGCTGATAGACTCCACCCCCTGCTTCCTCCACAGAAGGAGAAAAAGGAGATCCTGAAAATATTCCTTCCTCCTCTCTACAATGTCCTTAGTTGAGGTCAACAGTTCATCACATGAACTATGGAGAGTGTTGGCAGAGAACTGCTTCCTCCTCCTCGTGAGGCGTTGAATGGTTTAGCAGGATTTTTCTGAGGCCAACCGTTAGTTCTTCTCCACTGTCTCCTCTTCTCTTCAGATGTTTGCTGTTTATTTGGAAATCAAGGTCCCAAAGTCTGAGAGAAGAGTGCCAAGACACAGAATCCTCATTACCTGAAGTCTAGTTTAAAATTTCTGGAGTCTGTTGATTCGGAATGTTCCATACTCCTAATGTTTTGGAGTGTGGACTGAGCAGATGCAAAATTTCTTAAACCTTTTTATTTGATGACCAAATGTTCTGGGAACACCCCTAAATGTCTGAAAAGAGGAATTTGAAAAGACTAAAGATGTGAAGAAGGGGGAGGAGTTTGAGGTTGTGTCAAGAGTTGGTGTCTCAATGGGTGGAGGTGAGATGGACACTTAGTAATCAGCTATTTAAAGAAAACAGGAATTGAGACAAATCCTAGAACTGCATCTTTAAGCAAACTTCTCAACGTCTTGTATCATCTTTACACTCAATAAGAATTTGTTATATGAAAGGTCACATGACAGGAAAATACACCTAATGAAACCAAGGTAGACTCATTAGAAGGTTAAAAGCTCAATTGACTTGTGACATTGGATCATTATTTTACATTCAAACTCAGGGCTATGACAAAGGATAAGTGTTAATACAGACAGATGATCCAACATCCGATTTATTCTTTTCCATCATGTGATGTGACATTGGTCAGCTCATCTTTAAGAAGAATTTTCTTACATTAAACCAAATGTTTTCTGTCAGCACCCGAATACCTTTACAGAGATGGTGGTTGAATTAGTTGTCTGAAAAGAAGAATTGGAAAAAGTCCCATTGCAGGCAGGTGTGAAGATTTGATGAAGGCGGAGAGGTCTGAGGTTGTGTCAAGAGTTTGAGTTGAATTCAGCAAAGACATGGGAACACACAGTGATGTGCAGTCAAGGGAGGCAAAATATAGCTTTAAAAATCTATTATTTAAATAAAACAAATAAAGTTTGTTTTTATTAAAAATAAAATATTTTTTAAACATGTCTATTATGTGATTACTTTTTGTGTGTGTGTGTGTGTGGGGGGGGGGGGTGTTTCAATGTTTCTTTGGTTTAAAAAAAAAAAAACTAGCGAATTTCCTATTCAAATACATGAGAAAGTGGCAGGTGAGGCACAAGGAGTCAGCGCCTCACCTGCGCCGCACACACTGACTTCACCCTCACTGTTCAGTACCCAGGTATTTATCTCTAAATCACACTGGTTGAATGTTTGGCTAAACATGTCCTGAATCAATTTGAGGTCAGTGGATCAGAACGCTCAAAATGAACCAATATCGATTATGATTCAACCACAAAATACAATATGAATCGAATCCTTGTTTAAATGAATTGTTACGCCCCCTATTGGTGGTAAGCGTCTTCTATAGGAGGGGGCGAGAGTGAGTAATTGAATCAATAAGAGAAGAAGAATCTCTCGTCCTGAGGGTAAATGGAGAAGATTCTTAAAATAAATTTTTTTTACTTGCACTTTGGGTTTTTTCTAGAAATGGGATGAAGGATCTGTAATAAATTTTCCACCAGGACAATCCAAGAGCGTAATCCAAAAACCATTCTTGGTCTGGTAGGAATAATCCATAAAGACTGCAGAGTTACAGGCAGATAATAATTTATTGGGGCAGCAATGTGGCCAACACTGAAACCATGGACTCTGCAGGCTGGACTGGGAACAGATTTGCATGATCTTAAATGATGAAAAAATGGTGTCTGTGTGGAATACAGACTCAAATAATGATTAACATGTTCAGTAAATGTATTTGTACTTATTCAAATTGTCTGTGGTAATCCTTACACTTTGCTCAAAGAGCTGAAACCAGGATTTCTTTTTCAGTAGGCTCACTGCAGTCTAATTAAAGATCAGGTGTTAAACTGTTACCACATTGTTGAAGGCTTAGAGCTGCAGCTGCAGGACACGTGAGAAAAATGTTTTTTATTTCACTATTTTTTAAATCTAAGACGAGGTTGACTGGTCTCTTTTCCTGATGCTTTTCTTTTTTGTCTTTTGCATCTGCTGCATATTTATCACCATGTCCAGAAGATGGGGTGATGGAAAAACACATGCAACAACAATTCTTTCAACTTGACAATTGAATTATAAGTGGGACCGTTGAGTAAGCCTACCCGCACTTCCCATCCTCCATTTGTTTACACTTTCTCCTGCTAGCTTACAGCCCCTCACAACCCCAACCTAACATTAGGGGTCCAACAAAAATGGCGAGCAATGTTGGAGCTGTCCGGTTGTGCAGTTTAGACCCAGAAACCAGCTCAGATGAGGAAAATGAAGACGTTCATAGGTCTATTTGTCTGCAAGTGGTTGCATCAGAATGGAGTTTGTGGCCTTGTGGCTTGGTGATTGTAATTTGTACACAACAATTACAAGTACAAACTGTTTCAAACTGCATTTTCTTGTCCGCTCCTGATTCACAACAACTTGAATAAAAACATACTCAGAAACACAATCTTAATTTGGATTTTCCTTATACACAATATGTCCTCCATCATGAGATAAATGCTACAAGATCATGTTAAAAACAACAAAAACACAATTTTATTTGGAGCAGGTCTTTATGTTTTTTAGCTCTGCTCTAAAACATGATGTTACACTCTGCGTTGGACACACATTTTGTGTGAGTTGCACTTTTTTCTGAGTTGGCAAGTGAAGTCAAACATTTTTCCCTATTTCCTTTGACTTTGTGACACTTTAGTTGCTTGGTTGGTTTCACATGGATAGAGTGCCATGAAGGCGATTCAGATGGGCAGGAAATGTCGATCAATGTCACACTTTTGTCTGGTTTGCTTTCACACAAGGCACTCAGAAGCAAACCAAAGAATGAAAGGAATGAAGGTTTCAGGAATGATGATTGGGCCTCCAAACGCTGTTCACTTGTGGGCAATAACCAGTGACCAAGATGAGGCGAAAAAAACAAAGAAGAAAACTGGCTGAGTCTGCTAATCATCCTCTAATTATCACATTTAAGTGTCTGTACTTTTTCCTGCCCTACATGTCAAAGGAACTGTTTCGATTGTTAGCAATCATTTTCAATTTTGTTGTTCTATTTATTTACTTGACAGAGAAAACAGAAACACCAGAATGATTCAAACCTGCCAGTGGGAATGTGCTAGTGGTAGTCTCTTTGTTCTGTGAAGCCTACACTTTTTTCCCTCTATTGTTCTATTTATTCAACACTTAGTCTACATCGGGACTACTTGGCATAAAGAGGTGCTCAGTTAGGACATAACAAAAAGGGGTAATATACCCAGATTTATCATCGTTTTTTTTCGTGTTTTATAGTTTGTTTATAGTTTTTTTGTCTTCTGCCTGCTTCCTGTTCAGTGATGTGCAGAGATTCAGAGGATGGTTTCCCGCTCAGTGCTGTTTTGTGACGCAACTGGGCCGTGACTGAATCTGCTTTCATACCAGCAACTTGTTCATTTCCAGTCCAGTCCAGTGCCCACTGCCCAGCAGCCAAACATTCATTCAACTTTTATATCTGCTTTAGTTTTTGGACAAACTATTCAAACATTGGTGGAAAGGATCGTTCTCTGAGTTTACAATGAGCGTGTGTGTGAAATGAAATCGAATCAAATCAAAGAGTGCAGAAAGGCAGACAGATGCGTATGAACTTTAGTCAGTCTGGTGATACTTTAGCAGCTTTTCCCCTTAGATATTTTTAGAGAACATTTTTATTTCTTTAGTTAAATCATTGTAAATCAGGAGCAGACAAAAAGATTCTGTTGGAAAAAGCTTGTAGCAGGGACGAAGACACTGCTACTGCGAGCTACACTCCCTGCTGTGCTCCATTGTGATGCATCTGCTTGCAGACAAATAGATCCGTGTACGTCTTTGTTTTTGTCTGAGGTGGCACCTGACTCAAACCTGTACGGCTGGATTGCTCCAATATTGCTTGCTAGTTTTGTTGCACTACTAAAGGAGTGTTTGGTTATAAGCTAGCAGAAGAAAATATAAACAAAGAGAGGATGGGATGTCAGCGGAGGCTTAGTTCGCACAAATAGTCCCACCCACAACTCAGAGGTGAATTTCTAATGAGCTATTGCTGCTCTGCAGAAACTATGTTCTAGAAAACTACTGTGGCATTATGGTTTCCCCAGTGAATGCCGCCAGCAGAAATCTAAAACCAAAAACGCAGGACTCTCCAACACAGGAAACCGATACTGTGCTTTTAAAGAAAAAGACAACCTTTATTTGAAATTGTTAAAATTCCTATTCTAAAAGATACCCAAAAGAGTCACTAAACCAGCCCACAAGTCAGCTGCACCCAGCTGTGCGCTCTGTTGCAGTGCACCCGGCTCAATGCCACACCCCTTGCATCCAGTGGCCGTAGCCGACGCCAGTCCTAGGTGGTGGGACACTGGGCCTGGGGCGATGGAAGGCCAGAAGGGGGGACTCGCTCCAATAGCTGTTAATCCTGCTGTGTCACACCGCTCGCCAGTGCGTGGATGGACAGCAGTCACTGACACTCACACACACGATCCCCAAAAATGCTGGCCGTGGCACCGCTCTTGGACCACGGTGCACCAGGTTGGGTAGAGCAGGGATGAAACAAACAATGGAAACCAAAACAGCGGCACCTACAAAATAAGTGTGAATTAACACAAATAACCAAGTATAACATAACACACACACACACATACCTGCTCCCGCAGCTCAAGAGGACTCTGCACAGGAGTTGCATGAGCGGCCAAACACTGCCTGCGATCTACACAGTGATAACAATAAGAATGGTGCGGCAGCAACTTGGAGGTGAACAACGCACAAACCTACCCGGCTATGGTTAGGGCCCTACACACAGCCAAAGGCTGCTGCACCTTCCACCTGGAAGCAGCAGGTCTCTGCCTGAAGCTCTACTGACAGGCTTTTATCAGCCCTCTGCTAATGAAGCAGCTGGTGTGCCAGGTGATCTCAATCAAGTGGCCCTCTGCCTGCCACACCAGCCCCCCCGTTTTGTATCGGCGCCCCGACGATTACGACCAAGGCCGAAATAAAGCTGACACGTTGGCGTTTTGCTTCATATCCCCAGCATTCCGCCCACCTGCAGCTCTTGGCAAACGGTGGATGTTAGAGTGGTACCCTGCTGTAGACCGAGTCGTCCTCCGTACCACCTGCTGAACACCATCTGCACCAGAGGGACATGGGGAAACCGACTCCACCCGGGACGGACCTGCCTGTGATTTGGTGGCACCTTCTCGGCTAACTGACGGCCCGTTGCCAAATCCAACAGGTCTGCCAGGATCCTCAAGCTGCAAAAACAAGTCCTCATCTGCCGAGTCATCAGAGTCAACAAGCACTTGAGGGGGGGGTGGAGACCTAGGCAAAAAAATTTGCCTCTGAGCCCCCAAAAATGCTTTCAAGAGAGTACGGTGAACTCTCTTGATCTTTGAAGGATCATGCTGTGGGGCGATAGTATACACCACTTGCCCAGCACCCGGAGTTTTCAAGACCTTGTAAATGGTGGAGCTCCAAAGATCTTGGATTTTCCTACGACCACGTACACTGTAATCACGTAGGAGAACTAACTGACCCTCGTCCAGAGGAGCCTCCTGAACATGCTTGTCATGGTTCCGCTTCCTACGAGCAGCTGCTTCAGCCAACCGGTCTTTGGCCACATCAAATGCCACACGCAGGCGCGCTTGATGTTCTTCCACCCACTCATGGATGGTCCCGTTGACAGGTTCCTTAACCTGTCCCAACATAAAGTCAATGGGGAGCCTGGGTTGCTGACCAAACATCAAAAAGAATGGAGACTCACCAGTTGTTTGATGCGGCGTGGTATTATAACAGAATGTCACCTGTGGCAGACAGGAGTGCCAATCTCTCTTGCGTGTTACCGGCAAGGCTCTAAGGAGATTGTGCAACGTTCTGTTAAACCGCTCACATTGCCCATTACCGGCAGGGTGATACGGGGTGGTCCTCGACTTCGATATCATAGAGCCCACAGAGTTGCTGAATCAGCTGGCTCTCAAAGCTGCGCCCCTGATCAGAATGAAGCCGTGCTGGAACACCAAACTTTGAGAACCACTCTGCGACAAGAACCTTGGCAACCGTGGCTGCTCGCTGGTCTCTGGTAGGGATGGCAACCGTGTACTTGCTGAAGACATCAGTTAAAACCAGCACATTCTCAACTCCGGTCCGTGAAGGCTCCAGGATGGTAAAGTCCATGGCCACCAACTCATTCGGCCTAGATGCTATAAGGTGTCCCAAGGGAGCAGAATGTGAACGGCTGTTATCCTTGGCCAACTGACACCTCTCACAGGCCTGACACCAATGAGCTACATCTTTTGACATACCTGGCCAGTAGCACCGAGCTCTTAATAATGCTAATGTCCGTTCAATGCCCTGGTGACCATGATGCTGGTGAACCTGTTCCAAAACCTCCGGGATCAATATTTCTGGCAGCAACAACTGGAAAACCTCCTGCCCACTATCTGGCATGAGAACCCTGCGGTAGACCAAACCATCAACCTCTGCAAGATTTTTCCATTGCCGCAGCAGGGTAAGGGCCACCTTAGACAGACCCTCACGCTCTGAGTAGTTGGGATACCGTTTGTCTCGCCAGAAAGGGAGAACGCTTGCCAACACGGGATCGGAAACCTGCAGGTCCTGAACCTCTGCAGTAGTCCGCTGTGGGAACACAGGCATCAACTGTTCCATCTCACAGTGGGCAAGTACTGGCTGTACCTGAACCTGCTGTAGGTCTCTAGGTAGTGAAGAACCAGGCGCCATGTTGCCAACCTCTGCTAAGCTATAATTGGGATGCCGTGACAGGGCGTCCGCATTCCGGTTGACTCTACCGGAGCGATACTTTATCTCATAATCGAACGCCGCCAACTGTGCCACCCAACGCTGCTCCATCGCTCCCAGCTTTGCTGTAGACAAATAACTCAGCGGGTTGTTATCGGTGAATACCACGCAATGATGTCCCAATAGGTATTCACGGAACTTCTCTGTCATGGCCCATTTAAGAGCCAAGAACTCCAGCTTCATAGAGCTGTAGTTTTGCATGTTACGCTCTGTAGCTTTTAGTCCCCTACTGGCATAGGCAATGGGCCGCACACTGCCACCCTGCTCCTGGGACAAAACTGCACCAAGGCCATTATGACTGGCATCCACTTCCAAAATAAAGGGTAGTGTGAAATCAGCATAGGCCAAGACTGGCGCTGATGTCAATTTCTGCTTCAGAGCATCAAAATTCTGCTGGCACTCAGTGGTCCAAT
This sequence comes from Oryzias latipes, assembly GCF_053564925.1. Classification (NCBI taxonomy): domain Eukaryota; kingdom Metazoa; phylum Chordata; class Actinopteri; order Beloniformes; family Adrianichthyidae; genus Oryzias; species Oryzias latipes. The sequence continues at coordinate 17,010,065 of NC_136240.1, forward strand.
GACCCTGCAGGCTAGATGCTTTGCGCCTTCTGGATTTGGTTCCATCCAGTTCGCCCACAAGCCGATGTAATGGCGCTGCCAACCGGGCAAACCCCTCTACGAACCGGCGGTAGTAGCTGGCAAACCCCAGAAATGTTCTTAGCTCTGAGACTGTACTGGGAGGTTGCCAACCAGCAACAGCTTCAATCTTATGGGGATCAGTTGAAACACCCTGATCAGAGATGACATGTCCCAAATACCGGACTTCCTGCTGGAAAAAGGCACACTTTGGAAGCTTCACCCGGAGCTTCTCCTGCTGCAACCGGCCCAACACCAACTCCAACCGTTCCAGATGTTCATCTATGGTTGATGAAAAGACCACAATGTCATCTAGATACAGCAAAACAGACTGGCACTGCTGGTCTCCGAAAATTCTCTGCATCAACCGCTGGAAAGTGCCTGGGGCATTACAGAGACCGAATGGCATCCGGTTCCACTCAAACAACCCAAACGGTGTACAGAAGGCCGTCTTAGCCCGGTCACCTTCCGTCACTGGGACCTGATTGTACCCGCTGGCTAGATCTAATGTAGTGAACCACCGAGCCCCAGATAATGCATCCAGGGATTCATCAGTGCGAGGGAGAGGAAAAGCATCCCTTCGGGTCTTACTGTTGAGTTGGCGGTAATCCACACACATCCTCAAGCTGCCATCCTTTTTGCGGGCCAGGACAATAGGCGAAGCATAAGGACTGTTGCTCTCCCGGATCACCCCGGATGCTAGCAGCTGATTGATATGGTCTTTAACCGCCTCGTACTCAGATGGTGGGATCCGTCGGTGCCTTTGCCTAACAGGGGCATCATCCAACAAGGGGATTTCATGAGTCATGAGGGTGGTGCAACCAAGGTCACCCTCATGTGCGGCAAAGACGTTGGCATATTTCTGGAGGAGGGCCCGAGCTTTCCCTCGATCCTCTGCAGGTAGCGTCTCCAACGGCAGTGCATCGATCTGCTCCAAGATGACATCAGAGGCAGCCTGAATGTTAACTGTAGCCGCTGGCCTGGGCACCTCAGTAATCCCTGCTGGCAGGCTCACAATACTAACATCGCACAACAGACCCACAATTGTACGGGGGTTGAGCCAAACATCAACAGTGCCAACATTCAAGAGTGGTACATACGCTGTACTTCGCCTCACCTGAACCAAGGCGGATGATGCAATCAAACCTGCAGGCAGTCCCTGGCCGACAGGCTGAAATAGAACAGTTTTATGACTAAACTGGTCGGGGCACGTTACAGCGACCAGTTTCATGTGCCCCCCTGGAATAAAACATGCATGAGATCCACGGACCTTGGCACGCCCTGACACCACAGTTGAGGCTGTTTCAGTGGCAGAATGGCATAACTGAAGTGCCTGCTGAAGGGGTGCTGGGGCCTGAGACACTGGGTCCACGTGGAACCAGGCCGATCCATGCTCCCCAAACAGCTCTGCGCGGCACTTGCGGAGAATGTTCATCCCCACAATCCCTGGTGCCAAGTTAGTTGCACCAGGGGAGTCTTTAATGACAAGTACCCCACAACCGGGTATCACCTTCCCACAGAGCTCAACGCTCAACTCAAGGTAGCCAATATATGGAATGGCTAAACCGTTAGCAGCTTTAAGCTGCAACCAGTGGCACATTTGAAGGCTTTTGTGGCCCCACGGCTCAAAGTGCTTACGAAAAAAGCTTTCTGTCAGTGTTGACACCATTGACCCCCGTGTCCAACAAACATGGGACTTGGACTCCACTCATTCCTACAACAACATGAGGACAAGTGGCGATTAGGTTAGATGGAGCTTCATCAAAAACGGAATGTGAGCCAGAGTCAACCCCACCTGGCCTTTGGCTCGGCAGTCCAGGGGGTGCTAGTTTCCCGGCATGCCTGGCTTTTTGGACTGCCACGGAAGGGGTCGGGGTGCGCGGGCTCCATCACACTCACGTGCATAATGCCCAGGTTGCCGGCAGCGTCTACAAATTACAGGCTGGGGAGAAGGACCACTCTGAGTCTGTGGTTGATTATGTAACTGAGCGATCGTTTCCGAAAGCTTGTTGATTTGCTCCTGCTGATGCTGCAGGAGCTCCCTCAAATCCTTCATCTCCAAATTCTGGGGAGGCTCTGGGGACTCTTTAACGTGCCCCCGCACAGAATATTGAAATCCCAGTGAAGGAAGAGCCTGATGCTGTTGCCCTGCAGGCAGACCTTCACGCTCCCACCTAAGTGCTTCTGCTCTCACGTCGAGTAAGATGGCATCTGGCTTGTGGCGAATAAATTGTTTTAAATGTCGCCTCAAGGCACCATCCGTGACATGCTCGGTAAACTGAGCTCGGAGAAGCGCTTTAGCATCCACCACTCCAGGAGGGGCACTTTGTTGCACTCTGTCCATTAAACTAAGAAGAGCCAAAGAAAACTGTTGGAGAGACTCATCCTCACGCTGCTTCCGGGAAAAAAAGGCTTCCTGTGCTACCACGTATGACTCGTTACAGCCATACAATTCTGTGAGCACAGCAATAATTTTCGAGGGGTCGGAACGCTCTTGGCTCGACCGATATTTAACTTCGTCTCGCGCCTCGCCCTCCAGGTGATCATACAGAAAGAAGGCCTGGTCAGCTACCGCTAAATGACGGGCTCTCATGCACGCTTGGACCTCCTCCAGCCACTCTTCCAACACCATTCCAGACCTACCACTAAACATAGGGCATTTCCGGTCTCGTGGGACCAAAACAAGCCTCTCCGTTAAAGGACAAGGCCCCCCTTGCCCAGAAGCTGTCGCGGAACTAGGACCGGGATCCTGCCGTTTGCGGAGGTCCTCATTGTCAGCACGAAGCTGAGCCACCAGCTTTCGCAACTCCTGCATTTCACCCTCCATGGCTGCAAGAACACAGGTGCCGCTGTTTTGAAAAAGAGAAAAAAAACAAGTTCACACAAAACTGAATACACGTCTCAGTCTCCTGTTAAAGTCGGAGATCCTGCTCACAGCGCCAAGATTTCTGTGGCATTATGGTTTCCCCAGTGAATGCCGCCAGCAGAAATCTAAAACCAAAAACGCAGGACTCTCCGACACAGGAAACCGATACTGTGCTTTTAAAGAAAAAGACAACCTTTATTTGAAATTGTTAAAATTCCTATTCTAAAAGATACCCAAAAGAGTCACTAAACCAGCCCACAAGTCAGCTGCACCCAGCTGTGCGCTCTGTTGCAGTGCACCCGGCTCAATGCCACACCCCTTGCATCCAGTGGCAGTAGCCGACGCCAGTCCTAGGTGGTGGGACACTGGGCCTGGTTGTGCCTGGGGCGATGGAAGGCCAGAAGGGGGGACTCGCTCCAATAGCTGTTAATCCTGCTGTGTCACACCGCTCGCCAGTGCGTGGATGGACAGCAGTCACTGACACTCTGTATGGAGCACACACACACACGATCCCCAAAAATGCTGGCCGTGGCACCGCTCTTGGACCACGGTGCACCAGGTTGGGTAGAGCAGGGATGAAACAAACAATGGAAACCAAAACAGCGGCACCTACAAAATAAGTGTGAATTAACACAAATAACCAAGTATAACATAACACACACACACACATACCTGCTCCCGCAGCTCAAGAGGACTCTGCACAGGAGTTGCATGAGCGGCCAAACACTGCCTGCGATCTACACAGTGATAACAATAAGAATGGTGCAGCAGCAACTTGGAGGTGAACAACGCACAAACCTACCCGGCTATGGTTAGGGCCCTACACACAGCCAAAGGCTGCTGCACCTTCCACCTGGAAGCAGCAGGTCTCTGCCTGAAGCTCTACTGACAGGCTTTTATCAGCCCTCTGCTAATGAAGCAGCTGGTGTGCCAGGTGATCTCAATCAAGTGGCCCTCTGCCTGCCACACTACACAGATTTTTTGATTGGGGCTAAAAACAACACAATCAAGAATAAAAGACCACTGGGAATTCTTACAATAGTGTGTTTGCTCCTTGGTCTCATTCCTGAATGTGACATTGGTCTAACTTCTTCTTTACAAGAGTCTTACTCATCTTTCTTTTTGTCTGAATGTTGCCAGAGGAGAAGATGTGGCTTCTGTTCCCCACACATTTCCATTGCTGTGTTAATCATGGCTTACAGTTGGTTTTGACTTCATAGTTGTCTTCTCATGTGTGCATATAACCTGCTAATACCTGGTGTCTACATGCGTGGGCATCACGTTTTGAGTTGCATTACCACAGTAATTAATTCTGCTTAACTGGGGCTCTGTGACTGTGTGTGTAGAGGATTTGCTCAAATATTAGCCCGAGTCTTAAGAGGTTACAATGTGAGCATGGTACATGCACACCATGTACAACGGATTGTCCTACATGAAATCGTATTGCTTCCATACACAGGAGCAGGTGGACTAGTTTTATTGTTTGATTTTTTTCTTTTTTAATCAGAGCATACTATAGCTTTTCTAAAAAAATAAGAATAAAAAAATAAATCACCAAATTCAGTGTCAGTTTTCCAGTCCTTTTTGTAGGTTTCATTTAATCTTTAGAAATATTTTGTGTCCCATTTGTCACTAGTAACACGAAAGTCTATGCCTGTGTATGTTTACCAACAATTGTTGCAGTTTTACTTGACTTTTAAGCACATTAAATCTTTGCAAAATACTTATCATATATTATTATTCTGTGTATTTGACAGTAATCACTCATTTTGAGAAAGTAATGCACTTGTTAAAGCTCATATTCCTGCTTCTTTCTGCGCTGCCAACCTAGTTCCGTTTGTCTCAGCTGATTGTTTAAATAAAAAAAGGTGTTGAGCCCATTTCCACAGCAGGTAGTTTCTTCATTTATGTCATACTCTTAATTACATCTGTGTTAGTGTGTTTGAGGTCATTAGCTGCATGTTTATGGTCTCCATTCTCCTCGCTTCCCTTGGGTAGCCCCCCCGACACCCCCACACCCCCTCCCCATCCTGCAGGTTGCTTCCACCCCACCTACCAAACTAACCCGTCCCTTTGGGTCTACTAAATCCCTCTTGGCTGACGAGTGGTGGGGATGGGCACTGGCTTTCTCCCTGTAATGAAATCCACAGAGACTTTGTTTTCAGATTCATCACAGCAAAAATTGCTCCCATGGAGCTCCGAAGACAGTAAAAACAAACATAAGTAAATATCTAGAATTAAAACACAAGTTGTTTGGGCTTTCTCTGCATCCGAGGCCCCGCCCTCACAGTACACAAAAAAAGCAGTAAAATCAGATAAAGGATGTATGTTTGTGTGACTTGTGTGTGTGTGTGTGTGTGTGGTTTGAGAGGGTTGTTTTTTCCTGCTATTTTTTATACTTTGTTTATCCATGCCTCCGTAAGACCATCTTGTGGTGAAAGCTCTTCATTGCAGTCGCAGTGAACCCCAGTGAACCAAGCAGGTTCTACAGTAATGAAGGAGTTTGAATAACTGGGGAGGCTTCGATTCATCGTGCAACAAATGATCCAAAGGATCCATTAGTGTTTACTTTTGAGTTTTATGGTATTTGTTAAAATGTGTTGCTTATAAAAATGAAAGGAAATAGTTGAGTTTTTTTTATTATTAGGGCAAAGAGTACAAGTTTTTTCAGCCAAACGTATGTTATGCACAATGTTTTGCTCTACATAGTCAGTGTACCATTAAGTTTTCATCATTAACATTACTGGTCCATGGTGTCACAGATTTGACATTTTCATGCCTGAACATCAGACAATAGCAGATGAGCAAGTTAGGTGATCAAGCTTTAAGGCTTTTAAGAACAACTCCAACGATAATTGTATTTTTGGTGTTTTTAAAATGTATGTGTTGCATTTTATTTTTATTTTTTTCATTTCGGAGGACACAGAAAATTTTTAGGTATTTTTTATTCAAATCATAGTGAATCAGGAGCAGACAAAATAAAAGCAGCTTAAAAAAGCTTGTAGGTGTGATGTACAAACTACAATTAGCCATTCTGATACATCCATTTGCAGACACTTAGATCCATGTACATCTTTGTTTTCTGTGTCTCAGTGGTCATCTGGCACAAAATTATCTGTCTGGATAGTTTCGAAATTCCTCACCACTTTTCTTGCACCCGTAATATTAGGATAGTAATGTTGTGAGGGGCTGTAAACTAGCAGGAGAGAGTGAACAAAGGGACAATGGGAAATGAGTAGAGGCTTACTTCCATGCCCACAATTAAGAGACACATTTCTGGTGAACTACTGCTGCTCTGCAGAAACGATGTTTTAAAAAACAACAACAACAAAAGTCATAATCATACTTAAAAGACTGCTTTTACAGTAGGTTTAAAATAATTGGAGTGGGACTTTTAAATGCAGAAAGATGTGTGATAAGAAAGACAATTGTGCAGGATATAAACTGTGTTGACTCATTTTCAGAGAAGTGAAAACATATGTAGTACAGCAAAATAAGACAAAATTATATAAACAACAAAAATTCAAAAGGGAGTGAGAAGAAAAACAAGCTTATAAACTCACTATCGTACCTTTTTTAACTTTTGAGGTACAAATTCAGTGAGTGTTTTAGGCTTTAAGTGGTATTTTGTTGAATAGCTTTGGATCTCTCATAGAAAAATATATTTAAAAAAAAAACTACAATTTTATTCTGGGCGACTATATATTTCGATAAGACTTTTATCCAGCCAGGGAAAGTCTGAAGCAGTTAAAATTCTTCAGTCACAGGAGATCACAGAGTGGTTGCATGAAAAATGGATAAAAATCCCATGTCTGGTTTTTAAACTTCTCTAGGTGAAGCCCATCCGGATTTTCTATCTAACACCACTTCATTGAGACAAGTGTTGACTTTGTTTTTTCACCCCTAACCTAAATATGAAGTATCTTAAGTGTATGCTTTTGTGTTGCACTGGTTGGAAAATGATTTTTTGGAATAATTGTTGAGGAAAAGCTGACATGATGCCATAATTCTGAAAAAAACATCCATAAAACGTTGTTTGTGTTGATTATATTGCTGCAAAGATACCTGCAGAAAGATAAAAGCTGCATCGTTGTCAATCTTTGGCTAACAAACAAAAACCTATAGTCATTTTTCTGGGTATGAGCAGAAAAAGTTTGTATTTTCAAGTGGTTGAACAAACAGTTGCTGTTTTGTTAGGCGAGAACCAGAGATCTCTGAGGGCTCGGAATGGGGCCGTTCCAGGGACGTCTACAGACTTCCCCTCCTCCTTCAGTTTCGTTTTTAGAAACATGGAATATCAATATCTTTTGCACATCTAAAATAGCTGGTGGGAATGACAGCCTCAGGCTTCAAACATATTAGTTTGCTGGGAGATAAGATCCACCAGGGACGGTCTCCAAACAGAGGCGGAAACAGCAGCACGATCCAGTTCATCACTTCAAGCCTGCCATTGTTTGAACTTCAGTAACTTTAAACAGGTTAAACTCATATTTAGAATGAAACGGTTGTCATGTAGGCCCGCTCGGTTTTCAGGTTAGAATATTTGTCAGCGGCTGCTCTCCGGGGAGAATGTTGTGAGGTTCAGGTAAAGAAAGATTGGTCCCTGTAGTCATTTATCAGCTGGAAGCTACAGCCAGCACGCTACAAGCGGCATCACTCATCAGTAATGCTGCTGACGCGCCAACACATGTGAAGGCAGGCACATACACTAAACACCACATATAACCAGCAAACATACACACATAAAAGCACAGATGTAGTGGGTGACTCTTGCTTAGCGTGTCCTCAATCTGCATCCACAAGACCAGCGCAGAGGGGGCACAGTAAAAAACAAGCACCCTGCCGTGAGCAGAGCCAAAATAAAAAGCCAAGTGGCTCACTAAACTGTCAGGGCCTCTTAAATGCATGCGCCTCCTCTCCTCATGTCCGTCCAGCAGACCTACAGGAGGTTTATAAAACTCTGTCCCACAAAAAGTGATGTCGGAAGCGTCAGCTCGGCCTTCCGGAGCAGGAGATTTCACAAACTGTAAACTACTGGGAGCAAACGTTGCCTTAAACACGTTCAAAAGAAACCCGATCTTCACAGGGAAGCTTTACAGGTGGCTGGAGTTGCCTCGACACACCCACTCCACAGACACACAAACTACCACAGACTCCATCTTTTCTCCAGCCTATGAACAAAACAAAGCACTTAATGACTCTGGACTCAGAGCCTTGACATTTACCGTATTTTCTTCACTATGAGACACACTCTTCACAGTGCTCCTTGTAATCTGAAGAGCCCAGGATTTATGCTGGTTGTGTTTACTGATGTTGAAGTGATATTAATAGGTACACTGTGTTCTGTCAAAATGTCAGTCTGTGTTTTTTGAGGGTTCCAAACAAGTTTGGGTGTTAGTGTGAACACGCTAACAGGACTAAAATGTAGCGGTGTCAGACAATTCTACTTTCAGCGGCATCGGTCTGTTTTTTACATTTTACAAACAGGGGCGGAGCTGCAATGGGGCAGATGGGGGCAGCTCCCTCCCACAAGCAGAAAGCCCCCCCCCCCCCCCCCCTTTTTGAGTCAATATTAGTTTAATTCTAGACAAAGATAGAAATAAAATCATCAATACAATCTCTTTTAAGCATTAGTAATAACACATCTGCTAGAAGAACTGATGTTTTTATATCAATAATAATAGGAATAATAAAATTGTCTGAAATATGTATTTTTGATCCTGTGTTTTGTATTGGCCTTCCACTCTGCAGTCCCCCTTTGCGACTCCTGTTATGGGTTACAAACATGGTTTGGAGTTACTGGTATTGTGAACACTCGTGGTTTATGCGGCTATTGTGGCTAAAGTGTGGCGGATTACAAAGACGTTCTAGAGTTTACTCTTTCATAGTTAATTAAGTCTGACTGCCTGACAAATTTATCTTTGACTCTTTTGTCTCACTTGATGCACCTTACCGTTCGGTTCACCTTATACATGACATCAATTCAAAAATAGACCATTCATTGACGTTGCGCCTCAAAACCTGGTGCTCTCTATAGTGCTAAAAATACAGTATACATTTATTTTCACATTTTAAAAGAAGAAAATGGGATCAGCATGGGATGTGTCTACTTTTGTCAAACAGTTTACATTTCGATGGACAAAGTAGAGTTTAAGTACAAAACTAAAGTTTACCTGACTTTTCATAGTTATCGACTTGACTACAATCTTGAAGGTATTTGAACATTCCCAGATTCCCTCTGTAGCCTGACAGTCAACAAATCAACCAGAATAATCAATAAATCATCTGCGTTTCTGTAAGAGACAGTTGATCTCTGCAGGCCCCTGATGTGGACTCAGTCAGGGAGAGATCTCTGAGATCTCCAGTATCCATAGATCAGCTTTGGCCAGTGCTGAAAGAGAGAGAAGTAGACCAGGGATTAGGAAACAGAAATATTAAATGTATCTCCGCATTCACAACTAGCATTTAGTGAGTAGATGCTAAAATTGAAAAAGAGTGGCAGTTTAAAGAAGTGGTCTGTTCTATGTTCTGGTTTGGAGCCTCAAAGACTGAGCTTTCATAGGTGAATGCTTTGCAAAGTAAAAATAATTATTAGACACTATGAGCATTCTCTTCGGAACTTGAAAATAGAAATAAAGAAGTGATGTTTTAAAACCCAGCAAATCTTTGCCTTCATGCGAAATATTTCCCGTTCTCACAAGTGCTTGAGCTATCTCTGAAGTTCATGACATTTCATGAAACCATCACAAGAGGGTTCAGGCCTTACCTCCAATATTTGTATTATTGTTTTTCAAACGCTTTTTTGTTGTTAATTAATTCTTTCCCAGCGTCATTTGGTTAAAAAATTCACATTTTAAAAACAATCCATGTAAAAACATCTTCCCCTGCCTAAAATTAATACAAATATTTCTTTTTTTGGCATTCAGTCGTGGCAACTTAGTAGAGAACAAATGATGCAACATTAAGTGTGAAACTATGTAAATTGTCCTGGTTGTCATAGAAGCCACATGTGTACAAAACCATTCAACCAGAAAACCTAAAAAAAAAAAAAGAATTTTTTTATTTTGTAATTTTCTATTCAACAACAAAAACTCACTATCCTAAAACCCACTTCCAAGATTGGAGCAAAACACCTTTGGCAGCTTTTTGCAAAATATCACAGATAAACATCTGGTAGATTGTAGGTCCTCTCAGGTCTTCTGTCCTTCAGGCGCATGCCAGACTTCCAACAGGATTTGCCTCACTGTCACGAGCACATGTGGTGGGCAGCAGTAAAATAAGCACTGCGGCCATAAACTTGCCAGTGAGCTGTCCCCAAATAAGCACATCTGTCAGCTCAAGCCCAAACGCACCCTAAAGAGGCGCTCTTAAAGATGAAGAGATTTTATCTGCTGCACTTTGAGAAAACCCCTTCGATTAAATAAAGATTTCTTTCGAAATGTTTATGCTCCAGCATGGAAATGTTATTGACACATTTCCAAATGAAAAGAAAACAGAAACACCAGAATGAGGTTACTTTCAAATTCTATAACACAAAATAAAAAGAGTTTGAGGGGTTCTTTGCAAGATGAATTTCCAACAGTTTTTTTTACTAAATTCTTATGCAACATTATGTAATTCTGCGTTTTTTTCTCTTTGTTGTCATGCAATAAAGCTCATTATGCTTTTTATGTCAGGCAAAGTTTAACTGTCACACACTTGAGCTCACGCAATTCCTGCATCTCACCTCATAACAGAGGAACTCTGAGACAGTAAACTGGTTTCTGGTCTTAAATTAAGGCCACGCTGTTTGTATCTCAAAAGGGATTTAAACTCCACCGCTGTCAGATGATTCAAGGTGTTACACGGAGGAGAGAAGAGCTCCGTGTTGCTGTTTTCTGCTGTGCTGCTTTTGGGTTCCCACGGTCCTTCATTGCGCTGCTGCTAACCCCTCCAGCCTCCAAACCAAGACTCCTCCATCTCCTCGGGCTCACTGACCGTTCCACCTCTGAAGTGGCGAAAACGCTCCTCTAAAAGTTTGACTTAAAATGGGAGTGGAGGCAGAGGAGGATTGCAAAAGGGGACAGGGGTTTATGTTAGCATATCCTGCGTAAGTCTGGGGTTTTAACTTTAAGAAAGAGTCAGAAAATGAATCTTTGGACACAATCACTGTCTAATAAAGTAAAGGTAGATGGAGTGCTAAGAACTGCACCTGAAAGACAGCAAGGAGATGATTTATTTCAAAAAAAGGCCAGATAAAAAAAAAATCTTGGATCCTTGTGAAATGCCTTCTGTTCTGGATATAATCAATAGCTAAAGAAGAATCCAGTCCAGGGTTGTCTCTCATATTTCAATCCCTGCTCTTCTGTGATCAATAAAAGTGAGCTGAAATCAAAGCGAGCCCTCTTTACCATTGTCTATTCAACGTTAGCAGACAAAGACTGAGGAGCCTTTGATCGCCCTGTCTGCAGGGCCCACAGCTAAACACAGACCCCATCCTCCCACACCCACCCACCCACCTCCAGGTGAGCACTGTGTATGTGTGTAGGCGTGTGTGTGTTAGCATGCATAAACTGACAAGAAAGGGTCTTTTTCTATAGAAATCACAGAGACGGGTAACACCAAGGTTGAGCTGGGAGCTGGCAGGTCATCACCAGCTTCTGGTCACCGCTTTGAATAGTCTTTGGTGAATTTTTATATTTTCAACATAATTTGTTCCGTCTTTAAAACAAATCTTCCATTTGGGTTTCCTCATCAAAGCAGGTGTCTTTATTTGTCTATTGGATTACTTCAAATTGAATTTATAATTATAATATTTAGATTTTAGTATTATTTAATTTAAAAAGGAATTAGACTTGGACTGAGGTAGTTTTATTGTATCTGATAAGCCTTTTTGATGTTGTTACTTATTTTGTGAAATAAATCCATAGTTTAAGAGAATAAGAGTTTTTTATTTGTCTAGTTTCATTAATGCAGTTTTTACAATTTTAATGTTCTTTCAGATCTTTCCTTTCAGCTTTTTCATTTTTCCTGTGTTAATCTGAGTTTTTCTTTTTCTTTTTTGGGTCTTTCCTAAATACAGTTTATGTCTTTTACTGATCTGGTTCCTCCCTGCTTCCTTTCTGTCTCAATTAGTGTTTGAAGTCCTGATTTCTCCTTTCATCTTCTGGTTGAACTTGATCTTTTCTGTTTGTTCAGTTACATCTTTATCTTTTTTATGGCTCCTTTTTCACTATCTTCTTCTTTTCTATGCAGACTTTCCTGCATGCCTCAATTCTGTTCGTTCATTTTTTTTGTGGTCCCATCTTCTCCAGTGTACGCTCATTCTGTTCTGACTTTCATGGTGTTCGTTTGCCCCATCTCACCCATACTGCAATCATCTTGCCCCCTCCTGTTCTGCCCCCTCCCATCCTTTGTTCCTGTCACTCTTCCTTCTGTGTTTGCACTCCTCGTATGTCTGCTTTTGTCTTGTCTGGTCGGCTTCCATCTTCTCCTGTCTCATCCTCATCTATTCTCTGCCGCTCTACCGGTTGCATGTTCTTTGACAGCACAGAGGAGACACCAAAGCAGCGGGGCACTCACATTCTGAACATGCATCTTGTTTACGAGTCCTAAACGACAGACAGCCCCGCTGGAGCCTCGTGTGTCAGAGGAGGGGAGCCGCCGATCTGCTTGGTTTGAACGTAGGAACAGTATCACATTGACAGCACACACGAACACACTCCAGACAATTCATTACATGAAGGTGCACGCAGGTGCAGATGGAAAGGGAGGCTCTCTCCATCTGGTCACCAGTGCCAACGCACAGCAGTGAGGAGGCCTCTTGAACATGTTTATACACACACAAGGGATTATAATCCCACGGATTGTGTTCATTTACGGGTGAGGAGCTTCACTTAAAGGAAGCTGTGCATACTAATGAAGTAAATAATCACCAAATTTGAACCTTAAGGACCAAAAGAATCCACAGGTTTGCATCCAGAAAGACCCTAATCTGCTTTCAAAGTAAAGTTACTCCAAATCGTCATTATAACCACTTGGATCATTTGTAACAGACTTTTATTTGTAATGTTTGTTTTGTAAAATCTGTATTACTTTTGTTTATAATCTTGAAAAAATGTAACAATATTTTTGATCAGGCACTTGATAAAAATAAAAACTTTAAATTGTATGAATATATGTAAGACTCCATTATTATTGGAACATTATTGCCCCAAAAACGGGTCTATTTTGTTTAACCTGGCGTAAAAACTTAAAAATGTTTTTCATTAAAAACTGTGAGATCTTTTATTTATTTATATGTTTTTAGTCTCTGACTGCTTTCATCCACTTTTGCTTTAGAAATATTATTAGTATAAATTTTGTGTTGGTAATTTTATTTCAATTGTTTTCGACCAATTTCAATGACATCACATCACAAGTTACTAAGCTTGTAAAACCCAGACTCTCCATCTGCCTCTGTACATTGAGTTATTTCTATAGGATTACCTGAACATCCTCTGATCTCACTTGATATAAGCCTGTTTTAATTTTAAAGCATTTTGCTCAACCCTACACCATCACAGTAATAAGGAAGGAGGCATCTTAGTGAAAGACTTTCTGAAAGCCAGAGCCCCTTTTTAGTCATTTTCCGACTAAATCTCATTTGAAGTTACAACCATTTATTTCACTTTTTGTTCAATATCATTGTTCAGCTCATAAAAACCAAATAGATCAGAAAAATTATTTGTTGTGTGCAAATTCAATAATTTAGAAATCCGTCTATCTTCTTCTCCCGATTTGTCCCACGCAGGGGTTGCTGGAGTAAATCCCAGCCCCCCTGGGGCAAAGGTGAGGTACATCCTGGACCACACATTACAAAGAGACTATTCAGAATCACCCAGCAACCTATAAAGCGTGTTTTTGGGCTGTGGGAGGAAGCTGGATTTCCCGTAGAAATCTCACACATAGATGAGGAGAAAATGCAAGCTCCGCACAAAAAGGACCCACCGAGATTCAAACCACGGCCTTCTCACTGTCAGGTGACAACGTGCTGCCCCAATTTAGAAATTATATTAATTTTTTAATTGAAATTGAAATTTAATTAAATTGAATTTATGGAGTAGATAACGTACTTTGCTAATTCTTTCTTTATGAACTTGTGAATACGCGTATATCTTTTGGAACTAACTTTATGTCCTTATAAGCTGTCTGCCCACTTATACCTTAAATGCTTTTATTTCTGGCTCACTTTTTTTTCTTCCTCCTGAATGTGTCTGAACGTGTTTTGCACACTTGCAGATGTGCTGATAGTTTTAAAGACTCAGCGTTGTTGGATGTCCCAGACCGTCTCTGCATCTCCACAAGGCTGTTAATTAATGCTCTTGTCTCTGCTCGGTCTTCATGACGCAAAAACGCAAATGCTGTCACTTCTCAAACCGGCGTTCCTCAGCAGCCATTCTGCTTGTTTACGGCTTGGTTTCGAACTCGTTAATGCTCCGGATTTCTATGGGAGTCTGTGGTGCTTTAAAGCTCTTGTTAAATGTTGCCGAGACAGGAGCGTGGAAGAGCAGGACGCCAAATTCACTCCACAACCGAATTAGGAAAGGTTGCTAATGGAAGAATTGTATTTTAAAAAGTTGTAAACAGAAAAGTTTAAAAAGTCAAGTCCACAAAGCATGAAGTGGACTTTTATTTATTATACACTGAGTCCCAAATCTCCTCTAATAAACTGAGATGTTATTCCGATGGCTCAAAAATTAATAGACGTGAACTTTTTAACATTGTGCTGTTGTGTTGTGGAATAAGTCAGAGCGGATGTTGAGCACAGAATGAGAATCATATGCATTTATGCAAGTGCGCAAACATGAAGCTTGAGGAGTGTTTTGTGAATTTGTCTAAAGGCCAACATTACCATACAGCGACAGGCCGACAGAGGCTTCACTTCAACTTCAAATCCCCATCCCACAGCAGTCTCTCTGGTGATAGTCAATCACTGCCCTCATGAAATGAACCAAGGCGCTCATGAAACGGACCTTTCAAACCTGGGTGAAAGGTTACAACCGTTCTGCCACAAATCTCCTTGTATCGTAGCAGTCAAGCTTTGAAAGTGGAAAAACAGGAACAGGAAAACTGAAAAAAAAGAGGAAAATAAGTTTAGACGCGGAGCAAGTTTTGCTCCAGTTCACCCAACCTTTAAGCCGAGCGTCCCCCCGTGACTCCAGTATTCCTGATTAGTTTACAGTATACTCCCAAATCAGCATAATAAAGTGTGTGATGAGGCTGATAAGATCTAACAGCCTGCTCTTGTTTACCCTGCTGCAGCACCAGCTCCCTCTGCATGTGTGTGTCTGACCCCGAGGCGCCGAGTCACTTGATGCGTCTTGCATCTCTGTCTAACACACATTTACATGCACACATGTGCACATACACCCACATAAGCCCCCCACTGGTAGAAATCCTGGTTGTGCTGCCATATCTCAGCGGAGGCCGGGAATCCACATCCCCTTTAGGCTAGTCCTGGGGTGCATTTACTCCGAACACACACACAAACAGCCAGATCCGACACAAGCCCACATGCAAGAGCCAAACGCACACAGACACACAACGTATCTTAATGAGAGAAGGAGATGGTGCTGAGACGGCGACAGCAGAATGAAACCTCCTCACCAAGGACTGACCTGTGGTTCAGGGGCGGCAGCAGCTCAGTGGGGAGCTCCTCTCCACAGCACTGATCAGAGGCCTGCAGCGTTGAGGCTGCTCACACTGACGGCGCTGCAAAAAACCAACTGATTAAACGCCACTGTCGCCTCAGCTCTGCTGCTATATGGAAAGAAAGCTTCCTCTCTTTTATGTTTTTTTTTTCAGTCACTGTTTGTTTGTCAGTCTCCTTTGTTTTCTTTGTCCTCTGCTGAGACAGCGGTGCTGGTGGATTGGAGCTGTGAGCGTGAGGGATTTGCGCGTAATTAGCTGAAACGTTCACCCAAGCAAGCACAAAAAAGTTGGGTTTTAAACTTTTTGAACTATACTCCTTTTTAGCCGTATTTCACTGACACTCTGTTTCAATTCCAAGATCAAAACCTTTCTTCACGGTGGAAATATATTTCATATAAGTCTTTAGAGTGTGTGTGGACAGAAAAACAGTTTTGCCAACTTGCAAGCCCCATTAACAAGTTGTGCAAAGTTAAAATTGTGCAACGTATGCGCTAGAAGAAAAGTAATGACTGCATGAATACAGAAATATGGAGACAAGTAAGAGACAGATTAATTGGATGCATTGACTCCTGTTTTAAAATGACCCATATCCACTTAAAAACTTCCATTAAGTTTACTGCACTCGAAAACAAATTTGTCTCCACGTTAGTGAAATGTTCAAATGGGATATATCTGTGAGTCTGTCTGTTAAATCCGAGGAGCAAACTAACAAGTAAAACTTCCTTCCGACGCACAGGCTTTATTTGAACAGGAGAATAACACAGTCACATAAACAGGTCATTGGAGATGACAGTTGGTCTACAATAGATAGTGCTGCACTGGGTGACAGGTTAAGGGCAGCTTGATTTGGCCCGCCTCTCATAGCCTCCATCTGCAGCCAAATCGCCGTTTTCTGGGCCTGATAGTCGCCATTCTCTGTCTATCTGACCTCGTTAGGTGCCGATGTGACATTGTTGAATACAGAGACATTTTGGCACAAATAAAGTGAGGGGAGACAACTCTGCCCAGTAGTTGTGCCCTCTGGCCTGGTTACACAAGTCAGCCAAGGATGGGTGGCAACTCTGCCAGACTTCAATGACTCCTAGTCCTCTGATGCCACATGCTTTACCGGGGGCCTTTGTTTCCTGGTCCTCATGGTGTCTATAAAATACTTCTATTAAAGACCCACTCCAATGAAAACTGTTTTTAACCTGTTCTTGTAGCATTTTTCTTATGATGGAGCACATATATGAACAACATTAAACAAAAAATTAGATTTCTGAATATTTATTCATTTAAATTGCTGTAATTCAGGAGCAGACGAAAAATGTCATTGATAGACGACCTACAATGTAGGAGCTACAATGGCACGCCACAAACTCCCTGCGCCACTCCATTCTGACACATCCACTTGTAGACAACTAGATCTATCTACGTTGGTTTTTGAGACTGTGGAGGTTTTTAAGAAGAGGCTCAAGACCCACCTTTTTAGTCTGGCTTTTAGTTGATTTTGACTGCTAATTTATTCTATTAATTTTAGTCTAGGCTATTTTATGTATTTAATTTCATTTTATGCATCTTGTTCTCAGTTTTATTTATCTTTAAATAAATTTTATGTCTTTAATTTTAGTATCTTATCATGATTTTAGCCCCAGTGTTTCTTGTGGGGATCTTTTCCTCCAGGGCTTGCCGGCTTGGTCAGCGGTTGTTGCTGCAGTTGTCGCCCTTGCCTGGGCGGCTGGGGTCTAATTTTGCAGCTTCACGGCTGTGAAGTGGACCCCAGTGTTGTCCTAATATGGGTGGGCGCTGTGGCGATGCTCCCGTGGCTGGGCTGGCTCCTGGTATGAAGAGATTCCCAAATACCGTTTCCTCACAGCAGAGTCAAGTTTGTTTGTTTGCTTATTTATTTATTTATTTATATTTTTTTTAAACTTGCATAGTCAATATTCATTGTCGTGGGTCATGTGTTTTAATGGAGGGGAGTGGGAAGGGTGAAGGGTGGGTTGGGTTTTTACAGTAATGTTGTGTTTTTGTTTTTAATGTTAAAGCGCTTCGAGCTGCACAAAATGCATGATAAGCGCTAATTTATAAATAAAGTTTGATTTGATTTGATTTGTTTCTTTTACTTGTCTGAGGTGGGATCTGGCTCAAAACTGTATGTCTGGATCTCTCTGATATTGCTCGCCATTTTTGTGGCACCTTTAATGTTAGGGTGGGGGTGTGACGGGCTGTAAGCTAGTAAAGAGAGTGTCAACAAAGGGATGATGGGAAATGAGGGGAAGGCTTACTCAACGGTCCCACTCATAATTTAGAGGTGAATTCCTAATGAACTCCTGCCGCTCTGCAGAAACTATATCCTTGAAAATGACAGATTTCTTTATTTTGGCTAAAAACGGCATAATCATAATTAAAAGATCCATGGAAATATTTTTACTATAAATCAAAAGATGATTGGACTGAGATTTTAATGTTTTCATCTGATGGTTTCAGACAAAATGTGTGCATATGAGGCCAGAATGTAGAGCAACTCTAGCTTAGCCCCTTCACTCATGGAGCATCTCTGGCCAGCAGATCATGGAGGAGCTGGAGGAAATACAAGACGGGGGCAAACAAAGAAGGAAGGTCAAAGCCATGCCCTTGAATGAGCGAGAGGTGGTGCTACAGATAACAGCCACCTTGCAAATCCAGCCAAGTCAACTATTCATTTATATCCTTCAGTTGTGTATGCCCCTCTTTTATTTGCCATTTGAAAGTTACTCCTTCTGTTTCTCAGTCACTGTGCAGCCTTTGCCCCCACACGAACTGCCAGGAGAGGAGTGAATAAGTCAAGGTAAAAGAGAACCAAGCTTTTTTTTTATGCCGCCTCACCCATAGGAGAAGGATGGAGAGAAAAGAAAAAGAAAGAAAACGCCAGGTAGAAAAATAAAGTTAAACAAAAAATAAATGAATAAAAAAAGCTGTGTGTGAGCTGGGGGGGGGGGGGGGGGGGGGGGGGGGGGGGCAACGTTAGCAGCTTACTGAAAAAACAGCTAGCAGCACAAAGGATGCTTCTCTTTTTGTTTTCAGCTCCAATAATATCGGAGCTGAGCCTGCATGCTTCCTCATACATTATTCATGAACTGGCCAGGAATGAATGCAAGCAGGGAGGAAGGTGTGGAAGCAAAGGCCACAAAGAGCCCCAATCAGACCTGCTTTAAATGACACAACCTGGGGTTTTATAGCCACTCGTGCCAATGATGTACTGTGCCGATGTAAAAGGTCCATGCTGGCCCGCCATAAATGACTAGCAGTACATATTAGAGCCTGCACCACTCATAAAACCTAGCTACCACACTGAGCAGCAAATTTCCCCAAACAAACTTATGGTAGTTCCACACAGCAGCACTGTGTGACACTACCACATACGGCACTAACCTGCTCCTGACCCGAGCCAAAAAGCAATTATGGAGGCTATCAGGAGGGACTTGATGCTTGTTGTGGTTATTCACTCAGATGTGTTTGAAAAAATTTAGAGAATGTCGGTGGCTCTGAAGCGCAAATCACTCAATATAAAACATATCGACAATTAAAAACTAATAGTAATAGAACTTTACATTTTAAAATATGAAACAAAATTCCAAAGACCCAAATGTGGAAAAGAATTTTTGTAAAACAAAAATAATTTCCAGAAACAAAATGGAATTTTAATAACATGAAACAAAAGAAGTACCTAGAAAAGGTAGTTTTTACAGAAAACGCTGGTTGGATGATGAGGTTTTCCACCAAATCGCCTGGAAGTTATTTACCATGGCGATATTTTCTGCCAAATGTATTTCTTTAATTTTCTGGCCACTGCCACTGATATAGTTTGGTGATTGCTCAGTCAACTTTACCAAAGTTCGAGCAAAGCATCCTACTGCTTTTCCTTTTCTTCAAAACTTAAATGTCATTATCCAATCAGCGATGTCCTCTAACTACCTTTTCCAGTTTCTATTTTTCATAACATTTCTTTTTGATCTTTGGAAATTGGTTTTGCTTTCCAAAATCTTTATTTTTTTTACATTTTTGAAATTTTGTTTTGGTTTCCAAAATGAAATGTTGTTTTTAACTGTGGTTATGATCTTTATTATGTTTTTGCATTGATGATGTGTAAATGCCACTGTAGAAAACAGCTTCAGAAATTGGTCAAACTAAATATGAAATTTTGTACAAAGATTTTAATAAGTGTGGGAAAATGACAACTTTAGCTATCTGCAAACATTTTAAAGTTCAACATTTTATACCATAGAATAGCCAACAGTAATGTACATTAATTATATCCAATATATTTGGTATTTATGTGTAATTACAGTTTTAAGTTACTACAATCTATAAGAAGTTCAGCAATTAGCTTGAAGGTTTCTGTTCAGCTAACGTGAACTAGTTTAAAAAGACAAATGTGCTCCAGAAGGATCTTTGAGTTGGAGAGCTTAGGATGTACCCACCAGTTCAGTCACACAAATAACTTTTAAAAATTAGAATGACTGTAAAAGAAGATGATAAAAATATTTTCCAACTGATAAACTGAATGATAAAAATGAAAGAGATTTTTTTCCTATGAAATCACACAAGAGGCAGAGGCATATAGAGTTTTATAAACTAGTATTTATAAGATAAAATCTCTTAACATCTTCAGTGGCAACCTTGGTGTGTTTGGCATTTGGTTCATTTAGTCCTGTTTAGTTGATTCTGTTTTTTAAATGTTTTAGAACCAACTACTGCAGCACTTTTATTTTATATATACCCTTCATCTATGATAAATAATACATACAGTAATCTGGGCCTATAAAGTCATATGTGATAAATACTTTAAATGCATGGAGAGTTTACGGAAAATAAAAACAGATTAGGTTTATTCGTGAGTGTGGAATCTCAAAAAATTGTCAAATTACCAATCCCAGAAAGTTCTTTAAATGACATGTAACCCTTGTGCTATCTTAGGCACTTTACCATTGGGAGTTGGGTCATCTAGACCCACTAGACAGTGCTCTGAACCTTTTTTCTTCAATGATTTGTGAACCTCACTGGTGTCCATGGATTACATGAAATCTTTCCACCTTTATCCACCTTTGTCATGGTAGGGAGAACACGTCAATGTAAGGGTGGGGTCATCTAAGATAGCACAAGGGTTAAACAGGAAACATTTGAAGTTTTGGAAGCCTCTTTGGCTGCACATACTGTATCCTGGTTCTGAACAAAGATGTATCCTGCATATGGAACACCATATTCTGATGGCTGTAAAGCATGTGTTAATGAAAAATGCATACTAAATAAATGGAAAAATCCAACCATAAACCTTAAGACGATGCTACAAACCACCTGTGTAAATATATGTCAAACAATATCATTATGAAGACCTGTAAATATTAGCAGATGGTGTTTCCTCTCCGTCTTGTTCCGTGTAATGCACTCCAGCAGTATTGTGTACTAATCCCTTCATGATTATGCATTCTTCCACTTAATATTAATATAATTCCCCTCTGCCTCTTTGTGATTGAACATTCTTGAGCTGAACTGGATTTGGTGCTTAGTCAGATCTGTGAAGTCCCTGTCCCTCAGGCGCTGATGTCACTTTAAAAATGGCGCACGCCCTCCATGATCATTGTTCTGAGATTAGTGAACAAAAATGAAAACAAGCCTACGATGAATACGCTACACTAAAAGGGAATTTTCCAGCAGGATGTACAGTAAGCATTTTGCAAAAGACTCAAAAATATTTTATCATCTCAAGGGGTATCTGGTGAGTATTCCTTCACTGCGTGTGTGCCTGAGTGTGTGTTTATGTGTGTGTGTGTTTTCTGAAGTCTCAGAAATGGTAATGCCCCTAACCCCATTGCAGGGGAGACTTAACAGTTGGTATTGACTTGCGAACATTTACCATCGAGGATTCAAACTATTCAATTCTATTTCAACTGAGGACTGCAGACGGAGAGGGAGGAAGTCCCCAGGCTCCATGCTGCGCACACACAAACACACACGTGTACACAAGCCAGACACACTCACTGCACACTGAGCAAGCTATTCTCCAGTGATATCGACTCAATCGGATTTTAACCCCTCTCCGGCGTACAGAGACAAATGCTCTCAACATAACAAAGGCTGTGTGTGTGTGTGTTTCTGTGTGCGCGTGTGTGCTTTTTGTTTGTGTCTGATGTGCAGCTCTTTGAACGTTTGCCACACAGGGGAGACTAAATGACATTTTCATTTACACTAATCAAACCGAAATGATGATTTGCATTTATATCCACATTTCACTTCATTTTCAAACACTTCAGAATTAACTGCTGATGACATTCACATCAGGAAAATGTATTCAGTTCTAAACGAGAAGACTGAAAGTCAATCATTGTGCTGTGGATGCTAAGGGATGCAAACTTGTCTCTAGTGAGATTACTTCTCTGAAACTGGAGGTCATCAGAACAACAAAATGTTGTCTGTCATACCCCTTTGATCTTCAAAAAAAATGCCTTGCAGGATAAATTTACCAAAATTAATTTCCTGGAGTTTGCTTTTGACTACTTTGAATTGAAGCCAGAATTATCCATGGACCCCCTCCTCAGCCCTTTGAAGCAAATCCTGGACAGACATAAAAAATAAAAGTGTGAAAAAATGTTGGGACTTTACTTGAACCACCTGTAGCCCAGCATTTACTGACACTTATGAAGCTGGCAGGAAAACAGGTCAATGTAAACTCTGACATTTGCCTTTTTGTTGTGTCTGACTCCTTTCACTCTGTATTTATGCATTTTCCTTAAAGACCCACTCTGATGAAAACGGTGTGTTAAGGCTGTGGCCTGTTGTCGAGACCAAGAGCTTTTTGAAGGAGCAGTTGTTGTTTGAGCAGGGAGTGCTCCAACCCTCAGGCAGACCTTGGCTGGAAACATCAGTTGGAGGTGGTGTAGGTGACAGTGTAGGAGTGGAGGCTGCTCCATGCAGTGGAGGGAGCTGTTTTCAATGCCACTAACTCCGATCAGGCGGAGGCAGGTGTGGAAGTTCCTCCAGCCGTAGCCGGTGCAGGGGCTCACCCAATTGCGTTGCTCCAGGCTGGGGTTACCACAGAGGACATCCACTGCTCAAAAAGTTTGTGAGTAAAAACATTGCTCTTAAGTTGGAAAATCTGAAGGATTTGAAACAGTTTTTGAGTGCATTGTGGCCTCTTTCGGCTGGCCAAAACACATGTGCAGTTGGTGCTTTGAACACATTGCCAACATTTTCGTACTGGTAGATGGTTAAAAAGAAAAAAAAACTGTTAACCAAACTTATGTTGAGCTCTGTTTGCAACATTAGTTTTGTGTAGTTTATTTTGAGTAGTTTTATGTGACTAGACTTGGGTGACTAGTCTTGAGGGGCGTGTGCCTTGAGGGGCTCGCGTCCTGAGTTTGTGTGGCGTGTCTTGAGGGGCGCACATCTTGAATTTGTGTGGTATTTAAAGTCTTTTTGCTTCACCTTCTAAGTTGCTGTTGGTTGTTATTTATTAATATGTAAATAGATTTGTTGTTGTTGTGTGGAGACAATTATTTGGTGTTTTTGTTGCAGTCAGGCAAAACTTTACTTGTGTTATGCTCCTATAGCGTGGAATGTTACACGGTGAAGCAAAAAGACTTCAAACGCCACACAAACTCAAGATGTTCCACACAAACCAAGGACGTGCGCCCATCAAGGCATGCGCCCCTCAAACTCAAGAAGCGTGTTTCCCCAAAGCCTCAAGACTAGTCACCCAAGTCTAGTCAAACAAAACTACTCAAAATTAACTACACAAAACTAATGTTGCAAACAGAGCTCAACATAAGTTTGGTTAACAGTTTTTTCTTTTTCTTTTTAACCATCTATAAAAATGTTTTTACCATTTCAATAGATCAAAAGATGATTGGAGTGGGACTTCAATCTTTCATCTCTTCCTCAGCCACTCTTTGTTTTTCATCTAATTTTTCTGCATGTGATTTTTTTACACATTTTTTGGCCTGTTCCTGAAAGCCTCCCATGATCTCTGAAGACTGTGTCCACTAACCACTTGCAGCCACTCATCCAGCCACATCCTTCAAACATGAGAGGATTAGAACTTGTCACATCCTCTCAGTCAGACCCTTTATCAGCTCAGGCCATAGATTCTCATTAAACTAGTGAATCCCCAGTCCTTGACACTTGGGCCATCACATGTCCCCCCGTGCCATCTCTCAGCACTGACCATTCATCCAACATCGTACAATCACAGAGGATTGTTTGAATCTCAGAATTAAAGTAAGAGATTTGGTGCAAGCAAGTGGACAGCTTTAAGCAGTTTGTCCAAAATATTTTTCCCTCTGAGCCTAGAATGCCCTTCCCTTTATCTTTGCTTACTGTAACTTGACTGGACAACGGGCTAATCAATTTAACCGGGTCAACTCCGGTCAGTAGATAGACAGAGCTGTGTGGTTACTAGATAAGAGGCGCTACTCCTCAAAGGCCGGGGTTGCTGCCTTGTTAGTGCTGGGTCAGTGAACTGCCGTGCAGATTTCTAAATGGCCACTCAAAGCTCAGAACTAGATTTGATGTAGTTGTGTGTGTGAGATTGTTGTTAGCTCAGTCTCTCTGGACTTTCTCAGGGAAGGACGTTCTGTTTACTGCAGTTTTTAAAGACGTGCATGTCTTCACAGAAGAGAAGTGATTAACAGGAGGTTTTGCATCCACATCCTGTTACTGACTTGTGATCAGAGTCAAAAAATGTTCACCTTCCGTTGCAGGTGGACATACAAACACACAAGCACACACAGTCCTAAGGTGTTTTGTTGCTGCACCGAAGCAAGTCAATATCAACGGCATATAGTATTTAGTGGACCTGAAGTCCTCCCCCTTGCCCAGCCCCTTGACCCCATGTTTTTCTCAGAGCACGCACACATTCAAACAAATACCTCCAAAACCTGACCTCCGCAGTGGTGAGGCGGTGAGGTCTGCACTGATCTGCTGCTGGATTGACAGCAAGTTCTCCTGGGAGGACCGGATGTTGGGTCAGCATGAGAGGAAAACAAGAGCCAAGGAAAAGAAAGGAGGTGAGGGAGCGATGTACATGGAGGATGTGTATCGGCTATTGTAAATGCATGCGTGCACGTGAGTGTGCGTAGGTCCAATGTAAAAAATAGATTCATTCCCCAGCTCCTGCAGCAGCTGTATGCACGGGGAGCAGGAATCTCTTGCACAACAGCATAGAAACAAATAGTTTATGTATGAATTTATGTGCCTGGTGAGTGTACTGTGGCTCTTTATCTGTACATAAAAACACATAAACCTATATATATATATATATTCCATATGTTGGTATTTTTTCTTTTAGTATTGTACATCAACATTAAACAGTAACAGAAGGGTGGGAGCCTGCACATTATTCTCCTCCTCTTCAATGCACCAGATCTGTCACCTCATGGGGGGTAGAGAGAATGTCATGGAGGAGGTATGTCTTTCTACATCGTATCCATCCACATAGTATTTTAATTGGGTTTTCTCTCCTACACCAAAAAAAAAAAAAAAAGCTAACAGAGGTGAGAGGAGGGATGAATCATGGTTGGGGGGGTGTTGCTGCTCTGGGCTTCCATTCTCACCACTCTAGCTATGCTGCTTCACCATTGTGGCCCTCTCAGTACCTGCACCACGCGTGCTGGTGGACTCCAGCTCGCCCTTTGTGGCATTGTGCGATGCCGCAGCCTGTTTGCATGGAACCTTTTTGAACAATGGAGCAGCTGACATTCTTCCTGTGTTGTCTCTGGCTGCTTCATAGAAACATAATAATGCTGCTAAACCTGAACGTCTCCCAGTGACTGTCAAACATCCGCTCAGCTATGGATCGACTGAATGAGCCTCAGAGATGGGACGGAGAACGTCTGCAGAGAAAGCCACCGGAATCCTGTGTGTGGAATATGTGTGGGTGTGAGTATAAATATGGTAGTGAGCCCGCGTGTGTGTGTGTGCGGGAAAGCGTGTGCTGTATGTTGATGGTTGATGTACAGGCCTGGAGGGCAAACGCTCGAGGCTGCTCTCGTTAAGAACCTGTCAGTCATCGACAGAGGGGAACCAAAAGAAGTCCAAATCGCAACATTGAGCGGGTGTGCATGTGTGTCTATGTGTTTTTGTGTGTACATAAAAAGCATTCAGCCACTTGGCTATTCGAGAAAAACAAGTCAGTGGAGGAATATGTGTGTACGGAGGGAAGTGCAACATGAAGCCAGACTGCCCTCCAGTGGTTGTTCCCCTCCTTCACCACCAAAGAAACAACCAGGTCGTAAAAAACTCAGAAGGCTTTGTTGCTTAAACAACATGAGGCCCACGAGTGCACTGTGGAGATTTGAGAACCTAAAACATAAAAAGATTCTTAATATCCTCACAAAATTCATGGGTGGCATACCAAGCAAGGAGAGATGTGTCATGAAACCTCAGTTGTGTCTCTGGGTGCACTTCAGAGTTTAGACAGGAAGAAGAAGGGGGAAGTGTGAAAAAAAGTTGCTCTGGCAATGATCTAGCCACAAGTCTTGTCTCATTGATCTCCTTTAGTGCTAAATGAGTGCAGAAGTACATTTTTGGATGTGTGTTATTGCTTTTAAGTTTGTTTCTTGTGTCTCTTTCTCCCACTACAGAAAACTGCCTTTGTTGTTTAAAAAACAGCGAGCATTTTAAGAATGCACTTTTACTCTTCAAGCTAACAAACTCTAATGTTTTTATAGGCTGTGTTTTTTTAAGTATAGTTAAAGCCTCCAAAGGTGGTCAAATTCATTTCACCTTTCTCTGGCTTCATGTTAATAATTTTGATCTTCTCACAATGTAAATGTCCTTAAAAAATGGCCTTTTGTTTGAATATGTATTATTTTTCTAAGAACCATCAAACTCTATATTAAGTCTATAGGACATTCAATCCCAGTTCTGAACATAGTACAAAAATGCACTGAATAAATCTTTTTTTTTTTTAAGTTTGACCAAATTAAATTTGATCTTTTACTAAAATGTTGCTTTAATCTTATCATAAATTCCCATCTCAAATGTTACCATGTTGAAAGAAAAGCATGAAATGGCGAATGACTGAGTCTGAAACTTTTCACCTACACCCAGTGTAGGTGCAGTTTGCAAAGTGGAGGGAAAATGATGTGCATCAGGGTGTAGCGCTTACAAATGCAACGCTTGCACTACCTCCCTGTGGTCACAGCTGTGAGTGCAGAGGGGAACTACAAAGGCAAATTTCAACTGGATTCTTCCTCTCTTGTCTTTTTTTCAAACACTAAACATCTGCAATGATAGCACACGAGGAAAAAGTATGTGGCACAAGGAAGAAAATGTGAATGAAGAGGAGGAGAAATGAAAGTAAACTTGGGAGGAAGCTCAAACAACAAAGATATTTAAGGCAACAAACCAAGATGTTTAAACTAATGTTTAAAAAAAAGGGAAACTGGTGACACAAATTCTCTGACAAACCACTCCTTCTTGTGTTCCTGTGTAAGTGTCCAAGTTTAAGCACAGATGTCAGGCAAGTCTTTACTATTAGCAACAGCAAACATGTTTATTTTATTGCTATTGTTGGATTTAGTGAAAACCACACATCCTCTTCTGTGAGTCTGTGAATGACATAAACTGAAAAGGTAATGGAAAATGTTTGAGTAGATCTAATTGGCAGTTTTGGTTTTAACAAGTTTTGGGTTTGAAATGAAGAGGTCTGTAAAAAAAAAGCATCCTTTCTCAGCTTTTAAACCTTAAATGTCAAAAATAGTTGATTTTATCAGGTTGTTGTAACTTGGGAGCTTAAATCATAAAATGAAATAGCAAAAAGTAACAAGTGAACCAAAATAATTCCGGTATTTTATAAGAGAAGTTACTGTTTCCTGGCAAAGAAAAGAGAATAAGTGGCAGAAAGGTGCTTTGATCATCAACAAAAGGGACTATCCCTGTCTCTTTAAAATTTCAGGTTTTCTGAATTTACTGAAACATTGATACAAGTGATAATGCAAACAGCAATACCACTGGAAAAAGAAATGGTACCACTGTCTCTGAAAGACCACAAAGCTAAAACCAAACTATGTGTCCTTAATTCTGCTGTGAAAAGATCAGTAAGGCAAGGCAAGGCAAGTTTATTTGTAAGCACAAAATGCATTAAATTCACAATACACAACAGTGCAACGATTAAAAACATAAATCATTTTAAAATTTACTTTAAAAGAAAGGAAAAGATTTGACGTGCTGAGGCCCGTCAACAGATTTGCCCATCGTTCAATGTATTTAAATCACAAAACCCCATGTATAAGTCTGTGTCCTCACTGTGCAGCTCTTTCAGCGTCAGACTGAGACATCCTAAGTGTCTGAAGGAGCGACACCGCAGGTCGTTTCTACCTGCTGCCGTTAGACTGTACAACCTCAGCTGCTCCCAGTGAACCACGTTGACCAACATCATCGGCTCTGTCATATTTGTTTTACCCTTCGCAATAACCGAAATATGGTCATCCTGTGCGATTTCTTGGAAATGTACGTGTATATTGTGTATATATGTGTGTATGTTGACTCCATATTTTTTCTTTTTTCTTTATATGTCGCTCTCTGTACCTGTACTGCTGCTGCAACATGGAAATTTCCCCATCGTGGGACTAATAAAGGAATGTCTTATTTTAGGAATATCTTATCTTAATAGCACAAAGATTAAAAACATAATCATTATAAAATAAGCGGAAACCCTCAAGACGGTTGCTCCTATCCTCTTCCCCAATTCTTTCTTTTAAGTAAAAACTTTGCTTAGCTCTGATAAGCTGAAAAAAGGCTCCGACTTATGTTTCAGTGGCTTTTGTGAAGACGTCAATGCTCCTTCATACAAGTTTGGATTTGTTGTTGTTCAGCCTAACAACAAAACAGCAACAAAGATGAAGTTAACAAAAAATACACGACTTTTTATAGAATTGGAGAAGAAACATTGATCTGAAGTTTTTGGGGAGAAAAAAAGCCTAAAAAAATGAAAAATGCATCAAATAAACGTTGAATAGCACCCGAGAGCTAATGTCGATAAAAGCATCTCAAAAGAAGTGGAGATCTGTTTGAAAAGTTTATGAACGTAAATCATAACTGCTGACCTCAGAAAACTGAAGAACATTTGTCATCAAGGACAAAAAACATATATTTTCTTTTCTTTAAGTAATGTTTTGCTCTTGAAGCACCTTAACTGTAACTACCTCTGGAACCACTGAGTTAAAGTCTACATTTCCTCTAAATATTATCATATCTACTTTCTCTAAATATGTGGTGTGGAATTTATACAGTTTCTTAAATCCAATGGTAACCTGTTACATCCTTTATATATTTCTGACCTAATAAAGGAAAGTGGTTTATTTTTATGTGAGTGCGTCTGAAGAAAGATCTGTATTTCCCCTGGAATCGGATCAAACAGAGGATGTTCTGTTGTGTGGGAGGAAAGACAGCACTGAGTTTCCCTTCACTGCACAGCCTTGCATGTTTTTCTCAGATGGATGAGACACAAGAAGCTACTGAAGATAGTTTACTGTGCCTAACTGAGGTTAATTCATCTGAAATTATGAACTGAATTGTTTTATAACGCCTCAAATCCTTTGGTGCATCACTTTTGCTATGAGTAAGGTGTTGAGAATCCAAATGCATTTTAAATAAAATACAAATAAAACAAAACAAAAAACATTGCATTACAAATTGAGGTGCTTAAAGCTTGACACTTTCAATTCTATGAGAAGAGAAAATTCAAGATCATGCCTGTAGTGTGCTGTTTCCTAGCACTATTTTTAAAAAGGTGTCCAGCCCTTTCCTCAGTCATTTACTTTAAATGGGCATTTCAGATGACTCTGCCACAACATACAAATGAAGAGAGAGGGGGTTAGTGCAATGGCTTAAGTGTTCAAGGAAAATAAAATTGTCTATCTTAAAAGAATACCAATGGGTACAAAATTATAATGCTCTCCAGGTCCAGGAAAAGTTAAAATATGCCTATTTTATTTTCAGTAAAATCAATATATTTTCCCGCATAAAATCCATTAGTTTCTTAAAAACCCTCTGTGATGAATGTTTTGTTTTTGGAGTTTTCAAAACGTTCTTGTGGCATTTTTCTCATGATGCAGGACACACATAAAGAACGTATAACATATAAAGAACATAGAAAGAAACTGCATTTCTGAGAATTTCTTTGTTCAAATTATTGTGAATCAGGAGCAAACAAAAAAATGCTGCTGATAAAAGCTTTTAGGTGTGACTTGGAAGCTGTGGCAAGCCACACCGCTCCACCTGTGGACGACTAGATCTATGCACGTCTTATTTTTTCTTGTCTGAGCTGGAATCTGGCTCAACGCTACGGCTGGATAGCTCTGATATTGCTCACCAGTTTTTTTGCCCTGGTAATGTTAGGTTGGGGGGTGTGAGGGGCTGTGGGCTTGCAGGTGAGCATGCTAATAGATGGATGATGGGAAATGGGCCCAGGTTTACTCTGCATCTACAGTCCCTCCCACAACCCAGAGGAAAACCTCTGATAAACTACTGGCACTCAACAGAAATTATGTCTTTGGAAACGACACAGGTTTTTTGGTTTTGGCTTAAAACAGCATCATAACTAAAAGACCACTGGGAGATCAAAAGATAATCAGATTAATACTTTAAACTGTTGGTGGATCAACTCTTTGCAAAACTGCAACTGCAACCTCTCAGACATTTAACCAAGAAGTTTAACGTGTTCCTGAACATATCCTAAGTAAGTTACTTTACACAAGAAATAGAGCATTCCCCTTTCAAAAGATCTTGAAAGATGCAGACTTTTAAATTATTGTGCCATTGCACATAAAATCTTATGTGATATCAAGCTAATCTTAAACTTTAAAAGGTTTACGTTTCTTTCTTTATGGTTATGCAATTGCTCTGTCATGGTGCCTCTGGCAGCTCTCCTCCCCCTCCCCTCTCTGCATGGTTTCTGATTCGACTCAGCTGTGACCATTCAACTCATCAACAACCTGCTCTTCTTAACCCTTGTGCTATCCTATGGGGTCAAGATGACCATTGACGTGTTATTCCTTCCATGACAAAGGTGGATAAAGGTGGAAAGATTTCACGTTATCCACGAACACCAGTGAAGATTACAAGTCATTGAAGAAAAAGGTTCAGCGCACTCTCTTGTGGGGTCTGGATGACCGCACTCCCAATGTTAAAGTGCCTAGGATAGCACAAGGGTTAAGGAGATCCAGCTCCAGCATTCTTCGTCAGTTTGTTGCCCCTGATGGTGCTTAGTCTGGTCACTAAGTTATTCTTAGCTCATTTATTTTTGCTCATGCCTAACTCCCTCCTATGCCTCGTCTTCAGGACATACAAACCATGAGTGGTCACCTGAGTCTCCTGTCTATCTGAGTCGAAGTACCTCACGGAAGTCCAAGTACCCTCTAGCCACTCCACGAGCCAATACTATCCTCCATGCGTACCATGAGCCATTACAAACCTCCAACGACGCCACCAGCCGCTTTCCAGCCTCCTGCCCCATCAAGACATCACGAGGGCAGCCTCTGTCAAACAATCCTGATTCATTTCGCAAAAACAACACTCTGTTCACGAATTATGCACACTTTATATGAGAATATGACTCATTATGCCAAACCTTCCCTTCTTACACAAAGAAATATAATCCATCAAAGCTCCAGTAAGCATCCAGGTTTTTTAGAGCATGATGTTGGAAAATATGCATAACAATTTCTATAGGGTCAGAAAACTACGACCGTACTAATTCCAACCTTGGCATGTATCGAATTATTTAAAAAATATTATTTTACCACTTTTTTTAATTAGTTTAACAGTAGATTATATAAAAATAAGGAAGTTTGTACCTATCTGCAGGTTTTCATATATTTCTACCCATTTTTTTTAACTTTAAAAGATGTAAAACGGTTTCAATGGCTTTGCAAGTGAAACCACAGAGGATACAGAATTATGAAACCACAGCATTGCCCTGATCACTAAAGCTCGTTGTCAACCCTGTACATCTTAAAGCCATGGTTGCCCAATAGTTTCTAATAGAAAACACAAAGCTGTTGGCCTGACATGACTTTTTCACACGACCTTTGCCATCAAGGTCAACACTGGACCCAGCAGAGACTGTTTGCATGAAAAAAATGTAGTGTCTTACATGCACTTTGAATAAGAAACAAGAATCCACACATTTTTAGGGTGCTGTTTTGTTCAACACAACAAGAAGTATGTGTTTTTTCATGCGTCTACACCCACGTTGCAATATTTGTGGGTTTTGCAAGGGTTTTGTATGGGCAAAGATGGGGGAGGACTGGAAAATTGCAGCCTGTATTTCTAAAATAAAACAATGATAATAATATGAATAATGATAATAACAACAATCATGATCATAATAATCATAAAATACTTTATTTATAAAGCACTAGAGACCAGAAGTGCTGTACAGTGACCGAGAGAGAAAAACGATTAAAAGCATACAAAGAAATGCTAACAAGATTGTATGATTAGTGATTTTTTATTTATTGGTTGTCTTTGTTTTTTTTTTGAGGAATTATAGTACTGTATAGTATTGTTTTTTAAGGCGTCTAAGTAATGTATATTATTCTTAAATCTACTGTTGGCAACTTGAAAAGAACTGCCCTCCCAAAAACATTTTTTTATTTCAAATGATCATATCTAAAAGTACTCTACAGGTAACGTATTCTTGGGTGCTGTATATCATGTTTAACTCTTTAAATGTTAATTTGAGTCTGTTTCTGACTTCATCCTTATACTCTGTAGTGAAACATTTCCATGTGGCTCCACTTCACCCCGTAAAACAACATGCACAGCAACTTCCATAGATTATCATCTGAATATTAACTGCTCATTCCTATTATTCACCTCTGAAGCTTAAAAACATAAACATTTTCCTTACAAACAATATTTTGTAAATGCAAACACATTCCCTGGCTTTAAAGAATCATGCTGCACTCTCTGTATTATCCATTGTATTACCGATCCTTCATTCCAGCTGTCAGAGGTTGATGCTCTACCTCTGTCCCAGAAAAAGTAGATTGCTGATTCCTATTTTTCGAAGTTTGTGTATTGCAAAATGCTTACATTGTGGATTTTCAAATTAAAAGTTTTAGTGGCTCAAAATAGAAAGTGGTTTTGACTCACTAATGGGAGAAAGCTGTGCTAAGAAACAAAAGGTAGAGACCCAATTTGAACTTAATTTCCACCTTTGTTAGCCTCTGCAGCATCTTTTAACTCAAACCAGTGGTCTGACATTCTTGCAGAAGGAAACATAGATTGTATCAGATACTGAAGTTACTGAGGAACTTTTTTTAGTTAGCAGCTTAGTTGCTCTACTTAAAAACTTGGAAATTAATGAGTCACAGAACAACGGCTGAGACATTTTGTTTACAGAGCTGACTCGTTTGAAACCACCAGCACTATGGAAATAAATTCATACTTTTTTATTGATTTCATATGACAGAACTTTCATTTTTACTTGTGATGATGAATGGTGTATACTTATAAAGTGCTTTACTACCTTCCTTGAAGGCCCAAAGTGCTTTTGAGTCACAATTTACTTATGCACACATACACTAATGACCAACACTGGCGCCAACTTATAACCATCAGGAGCAAGTTAGGGTTCGGTGTCTTGCCCAAAGATACTTTAACACATGGGGCGGGCAAGGCAGGAACCAAACCTGCGATCTTCCGATCAGAGGTCAAACAGTAAAACAAGTACAGATAAGATTACATAAAAATCAACATCAAAACCAAAACCGTGACCAATCATATTATGTCCCTCACCGACTAAATAGCCCTTTATTAGAGCTTCATAACATTTTCACATTTCTTCCTCTTTGGCTTTGTGTTTACTTTGATAAATTACTGAAGTACTACTAGTATTACTAAAATGTCATCCAGTCTTAAACTTTAGCTGGTTTTCAAAAACCACAGCTAAAATTACATCAGCTGACTTATTTTCTTAAATTACCATTTGAAAAAAAAATACTAAAAGTGCTAATAATGGAAAGATATACCCACATTTATGCAAAACATGCAAGAACGTTACTCATATATCACTGACTGATATCTTTCTCATGCTAGTGTTATTTTCCACTGCATCAAAATTTAAAAACGTTTTTTAAATTACATCTATACCTCTTTATAAATGTTATTTTCAGAAAGCATCGGTTAAATGTTGATGGTAATGTTAACAGCATGACTGTATACATAGCTATTCAGATTTGACAAAGATTTAGTAAAAAAATAATTCAAAAAGAACAACACATGCCTGCAAACAAATACCTACACCAAGAAAAAAATCAACAAGAAACTGAACGAATGTGTGACAACACCGTCATTCAGGGTTCAGGAACCTGTTGCCGCTTGCTTCAGAGCCATTTCCTGATTACAACAACCTAAAATTTTCAGAAATGGTAATAGCCGTAAAGCATATGTCTGACAGGAAATCCAAATTTAGATCTTACTCAAAAACAGTAGTTTTAATGGAGAAAAATATTCTTTGATAGAAAATTTAAAAATAACAGATGGAAAATGTGTTGGAGATTCTGTCATCTTGGTCCCATGCAGAGCCTAGTGTGTAACCACAGCAGGACTCAATATTCAAAGCCAATTATATTGGCTCAAAAACAAAACCTGCTTGGTTTTCAAGTACCATGGCTTTTAACAGCATGAGGAAGCTGTGTTTCATCTGGATCCACGTCAACTCACCACCCGGTGTGCCAGCCTTCCTCCCCAGGGAGTTTTTTTTGCCTCTCTACTTCTACATAGATGAGTTATTTCTTGTACATGTAAGCAGAAGTAAAGCATTTTGGGATCTAATCTGGGGTGTCGTGATGTCAGTGACTTCGGACACATCGGACATTACTAATACATGGTTCTCAGTCTGAGCAGCAGCCAGGGGTCACATGTTTTCTCTTTTTGGAATGAGAGTTGAAACTAAAAAGAGGGAAGAAAGTTTAAGAAAGGAAAGTTTTCAGCTCTGCTGGCTCCATGTGAGCTCATGGACAAATGGCGGTGGTGTGCAGGGAGGAGTCAGTGACAAACAAGAGGAGTTCTAAGAAGTTTCACTACTGTATGTCGACTGAGAAGTGAGCCAGGAGGGCAGGCTTTAGTCTGAAGGCCTTGGGAGGATCTAGTGTCCATTTTCCTCTATTTAATTGTCTGTTCGCACAAAGTGAACTTCAAAATGGTCAAATTATGAACACATCTTCCAAAGCCGAGAGCCACTTTTCTTTCTTTTTCGATGACCGTGAGTTTTCACACTTTAGCAAAAGCATCTGAAGACCGAGAAAAGGCTTCCTGCTCTTGGTGGCGTAGCTAAACTCGAACTTCCTGTCATCAAGCTGTAGCTAGAGGCAGTCTCTTTTGGTATGTGTCATTACTCATGCTTGCTTGACTTGAAACCACAGGCGAGGTTCAGGGTTTGGGGAACAAGTCCAGGAAGCTGCAGCAGCAGATAAGGCAGACAAACGTATGTAGCTTGAAATAAGGTAACATTTTTGTTTCAGTTGAGAACGGGAACCACCACTTCAATCAAGCTGCCTTGTTGGTCCTTGATAGGGCTGTCCTCCAAAGGTGGCTGCACCCACCCTAACTCCTGACCATGGCAGGTGTCCTTGGTTTGAAGATCTTGCTCCTCTTGGGTGGGATCATCTCTTTGGTCAACTGTGAGTAACCATTTGAAATGATAACAGATAGGTTTTCTTTCTTAGGAGGGTGCAGCAAGGAAGAAGTGTATCCCAGTTTCTCATTGTCTCTGTCGGTTCAAAAAAAGTACAAAAAATGTGTTCGATTTTTTGCAAAACATTCAGAAGCTGATACCCACCACCCCCCCTTAAGTTTTTTTGAAGTTAGTTGTTGAGAGAGTGATTGTGTTTATCAGGAAAAAGTAAGTTATTTTCCATGTGTGAGATAGAGACGTAAATCTGTCAGCAGATGAACTCAGAGGTATCCTTTTTTTTGTGTGTGGAAAACATCACCCCACAAAATAAATTCATTTAAACCGAGGGCAGAATTGACAAGCTACAGTACATCAAGCCTTTGACTCGCGCCCTCGTTTGTGCTGCTTCACGTTCTCTTAACGTTTCCGAGCCACTCAATACGGCAGACGCGTGTGATGTGAGAAGCTGAAAAGTGACAGGTTTCTGAGCCCCCTTCAGCAAAAGAATAAACACTGGTGTTCAATCAAAGCCGACTCTTAATAAGAAGCTGCTCTTTAAAACGTGCTCCTTTATTTGCTACAAAGCGGAGGGAATTTTTGCAATCATGTTTCTGTTCTGCTTTAAAGTTGTGCATGTGTGCAATGGTATGAGTGTGTACTGTACATGTGGAGGTGTAGAGGATGGGGGGGGGGGTAGGAACGCGGTGGGGGGAGACGTCTGTCAAACATTAAAGAGAAAAAAATTTGGGGTGTGTCCCTGCAAGCTTTCCATTTCAACCCCAGCGACTTTGGAAGTTGTGTTAAGATATATGTGTGCGAGTGTGTGTTCGCTCCGAGTAGTTGTGCACCTCACCGCCTGCAGCATCGCTTGGAGTTCAGCTCCTGTTCGACACCTCAGACATTTCTTTTTTATTCAGCTAGTCTGCAGACATGAGTTAAAATAATTCCTTTACTCTTTTTATCGGTGGTCTTCAGTCAGGGTCAGTTTTTGTCGTTTTTGTAACACGTGTGAGGTGATTCACTGTTGTGTATCAACACACTAGCACACAGACACTTTCCCATTCATTTTGGATGTTCCTTTTCTTCTCAAAAGAGCCAGTGTTGTTTTTGATTTTCCGTTTAATGGAACTTTCCATTTTTTAGTTAACTTTGTAGACCAAAAAGGAAATAAATGGTCTATAATATCTGTTTTATGTTTTTTAAGCCCTCCCAATTTTTTTTTGTGGGGGGGGGGGTCTCACAAACCTTAAGGTCAAAGGTGAAAACCTTTGTGAGTGTCTTTAGGGTTTAATGTGCGCCCTGCTGCATCAGGTTGGAGTTTCAGCATCTTCTGTGTTCCACCCTCTTTGCCCTCACTTCCTGTTAGAAGAGTTTAGCAGCGTGGGCAGACAAACACTACACAACTCCATGACTTGAGAATTCGTGACAAACAAAGAGGAAGTGTCCTGAAATGAAGAAGTTGGGTCAGATTAGTTAAGTCTGAATAAATTAAGCTATGAGATGGGTTTGCCAGTCAGACAGAACTTCTGTTCTCATGTCAATGCAAAATGTAAAAGGACTAAGAAAACCGATGTGAAGACAGCCCCAGAGACACATCTCACAATGAGGTTGATGTGTTTTAAAGGTGGAATTTGTACATTAAGTGTCTGACTAGATTTTATCATTTTTTGTTGAAATACATATCAAACTTATTTGTTAGTTTTTTGGGAACTGCTGGTTAGCAAGGCTCCTGTACTCTTCTCACTGACTGGTTGAAGATGGGTGATGCAACTACATGAAAATCAACCTCCTTTGCATATTTTATTCATATATTTTTTTTGCTCTTGCTTTGGACTGATATTCACTGAGAACAGAGGCCAAAAGCAGCAGGAGAACCAGGCTGCTCTAACTGGACGCACTCGACCGGAGCCAGAAATTTTCCCTCATATAGCTCAAAAATATGGGGGGACTTCCATGGAGACCCTCCATATCAGTCAAAAAAAAAGTAACTGGCACCACCCTATATCGCTTTAGAAACATACTTTATTTGAACTGTCGGCCTCCTTGTTTTAACGTGGACGCTAACAGTTATGTTGGTTTGTTTTTTAATTCTACAATTCTCAACACTTTTGGGTAAGGGTTAGGGAAAACTGTATAATATCTGAGTCCGATCGATGATGTCAGGCGCCATCTTGTCTGCAGCCATGTCCCTCTCAACAGTAGGGCTGAGGGGGGGAAGCTGACGCAATATCTTTGAAGTGTCAGAAATGTCTGAGTTAGCATCATAAGCAAAGCCCCTGCTCACAGCAATGCTGTCACTCAGCTTCTTCTCAATCAAACTTCATTCTCAGTGGCTCTAACTTGACTTTTTCAGAATAGGAATGAACTTAAATTCTTTTTAGACTGAGAAATGGGGCTTTGCAGTTTTATTTCCTTGCTTGCATATCTAACAAGCTAACATTTGGGGTTAACTCTGTACCACATCAGGTTGTTAATATCACAGGGTCACACCTCTGCACATCGCATAGTGTGATGACATGTAGTCAAGACATGTGTGATGACTTGTTTTGTGTGTGTGTGTGTGTGACGTCTGCCTATAATACTTACTTCTTCCTATAATAGTCTGTAATGTTCAAAGGCTTGTTACTGCATAATTCCTCTTTCTTAACCCCAATCAAACAAAAAGATAAATGTGACTCGACCATTTCAACCTAATTTAATTAGATGATTTCAAACTCATTATTAATACATTTTTAATGTATTTTGTGTTTTAAGTATCACTTTTTGGTGGGATCATTGTGATCATTTAAAATCGAAGCATTAAAGCGAATGAGCTCAAGCATGACACTGAATAACTTTTTACCCTTTAGAATGCTGGAAGGAGCTAAAAAACATTGAGCGTTTTATTAATTTTAAAATTAAACAGCTAATAGTAGGACATGGGTTAAAATGAAAAAAACTGCACTGAATTGACCTTTTTAGGAAAACAGTTTTGATAGAGAAAAAATCAATTTAAATGAAAATTAGGGTAGATTGAATTAAAAGGCTGGGAAATCATGTTTAATGTAGTTCATTAAAATTTACATTTTAATTTTAATACAAATAACATAAACATGTGTAGATTGTATATCAGTTTTTTTTCCCTAAAAAATTAATGCTCAATTCATTGCATTACAAATTGAATCAATTTTTTTCAAAACCTAGACCTTTTCTATGAATTTCTTTTTTTTTAAATCCAGATTTTGCAAACATTTCAATTAAATTTCTTTCTGTTTCAGTCACTGTACTTCGTTTTACAACATGTTAATCCCACTTAATCTTGAAATGTTCATTTTTATAAATGTGTGTTTTCATATCTTTTAACAAACAACTTTGGTAAAATAAATAAATAAATAAAAATTAAGAAAATCAAAACATACATAAAGTCAAGACTAAATAAATTGGAGAGAATTTAAGCTTTTTCTGTAAAACTGACCACTTCTTCTGAGACATGTGAGAATATGAGTTGTGGCCATTTTATAATTAGTTCTGGTATGATTTAGCTGAATTCAGTCACATGCAGGTTTCAACTTCAACTTCAACTTTCGATAATTCCACCAATTTTATTTTTTTAATTACAATATTTTGGTCAATATTTTCTCTATTTATTTTTGTAACTTATTCCCAAAGGTGTTTTAATTCTCTTTTTTTCTCATTTTCTTAAATTCATTGATGGAGTACAAAGGTTCAAAGTTTGTGCTTTGATTTGATTGATTGAAGTCAATCAATCAAATCAAAGGTTCAAGGTTATGATGAGTGTTTGCTCTGTCAGTTTTTTTTATGCCATACATCCTTTTTATTCGTGAGTTTTTTTTTACCGCCTCTTTTTTGCTAAATGGAACATAAGAAACCAGTGGGATCAACATCCAAAATCCGTAATGAAAATGTGTTGTTTATTACCAAATAAAAATGTAATAGGTCTCTGTTTGGGGATCTAATAAAGCATTAGTCATGGGGCTTTATAGTGTGGACTCAAACCACTGGTCATGTTGCAATTTCTCTGTCTGTTTCATAAAGTATTATTTGCGAATTGAAATCTTTGTTAAGACCTCAAACTAATGTCTTTATTAGTAATACATTCTGAAAGGTGAAGGGGTTCTTCTTTGTTATAAATATTTGAGGTTTTATCAACTATTTCCAAATATGGTCTAGGTAACGGCGAAATAACAGACTTTGTTGAGAACTAACTAATTCTATAAAGCAGTTACTTCCCCATTCATTTCCCACTCAAAGTTCTTTCGTCCCTTTTATCTATATGATGTTTTTTTTTTATTGTAAAGTCGGTGAGGGGTCCAGCCATCAGTTTCTAGGAAACCAGCAGGGAGCACGTTCAGACATGGGGGCTTGAAAATATCATTGCAGAAAGCGTGCATTGCTGCTTAAAACTGTGAAACGAGAACACCCAAACCACATCCTGGCACAAAGAGTCTGGCTTCGTCCTGATCACCTCCATCTTCTTTTTGCTCAGCATCAATAATATCAATCTAAATAGTTGCTACAATTACTTTTTTATGTTGTTCCAAATTTTCTAATTCAGTTTTGTTCTTTTTTTTTTCAATGTGCCTAATTTATTTAAAAAAAAGAAGAAGAAAGACAGAAAATGGCGGCTGAGCTGAAAGCAGCTCTGTAAGTCTGTGTGGCTTCTTGTTCTGTACTGCAAGGCAGGAAGTAGTGGTTTGCTCTAAAATAGCAAGTGCTGCTCCTTGTCACACTGACTTAACAACCAGGTTTCAGACCCCTTCCTCATCCAGATAACTCAGCCGCTTCTTCCACTGCACCCCTTTTGCTGTCATGTCATAATTCAATTAATAACAAGCTTGAAGGACTGATAAAAGGAAATAATGAATTCCTGGCTCCATTCACCAATAACAATATACACTTTTTTGTCCTGTTTTTATAGGCGACGACCCTGTAGATAAACCCAAAGATGATCAATCAGGTGGGTGATCATTTCTACCTTCGAATCATGAGAATCACAACTTCACATTTCACTAAAATGATGACAGATGTTGACGTCTTAGATTTAGAAGAGAATGAACCATCTGAAAGAAATTAGCTTCAATTTGTACAAATCTGCAAACACGCTAGATTTGCTGTAGTTGTATTATATTTTCAGAATTGTCTATGAAAAGAGTTGCATAAG
Organism: Oryzias latipes; assembly: GCF_053564925.1. Lineage (NCBI taxonomy): Eukaryota > Metazoa > Chordata > Actinopteri > Beloniformes > Adrianichthyidae > Oryzias > Oryzias latipes. The sequence goes on from NC_136240.1 coordinate 17,050,463, forward strand.
CTTGTCTATTGATTTTAGAATTTTTGGTTTTCACATAATTGTCTTTATATAAAATTGCATAAAATGAACTATTAGTTTTAAATGTGCAACAAAAGTGATTGAGGAAGAGAACTCTGTCGTTATGTTTCTAGATACAGTCTTGACTTGTTAACAAACTGAAAATCACCCTTTAATTTGATAAACTCGCTAAGACCAGGAGGCTTAAGAAATACTTCATTTTTCTTGAAATAAAGCAGTAATTAGACAAGAGTTATGGAAGAAATTCCAACAACTGTATTTTGTTTCTTTTCTCTTCTTTCTTGGAAGGATAAAAAGAAACAATGAATTCTTTGCTCCCTTAATGACTCACACCTTTTTTGTCTTTTGTTTTAAAGGTCCTATTGCAGGGAATCCTACAGGTGGGTGATCATTTCTACCTTTCACCCTAAGAATCATGAGAACAAAAGCTTCACATTTCACTAAAATGATCTCAGATCTTGACGTTTGCCTGATCTGTGAGAGAAAATCAACCATCTGAAAAAAAATTGCTTCAGTTTCAATATATAAATAAATATAAAAAATATTTAAAAAATTGCTGTTGTTGTTGTTTAGAATAACTAAACAAAAAGAGTTGGGTTGAGTTGAGTTGCTGGATGTTTATAATCATTACTGTCAGGTTTAGAAGTAATACAAATCTAGACGGGGCGGGGCCTGTCCACGCACACACGTTCAAATGTTATAAACAAACCTGTTGGCTCCAAAAATGTTCACATACACACATGTCAACATGTACATGATACAACTAATGCTCACACATGTATACTTATGCATTCAGACCAACACATGTAAAACATTTTATTCAGTCACCTGTGCTCCAGTGAGTGTTTATTATCTTCTAAAATGGATGATGGAATGTAAAAAGAAGGAGGAGAGTACCAAGTCATCCACCGCAGCAGCAGCGGCAGCCAGGACCCCCCAACACCTGCACGGTAGCAGATAGAGAACAACCACCCGCCAGGCGAACGCATCCACCACCCGGGCCAGGACCAGCAGGACCGCCATAAGGGGCCCCCAACGCCAGGGAGCAGGGAGGCATAAACGGACAGAGAGTGCAGCTCCAGCCAAACCAGAAGAGCAGCCCCCCCGACACGCAGGGAGGGCCCAACATGGGGCCCCGCCCTAGGAGAGCATCCCCACCCCCATACGACCACCCCACCACCACCAAGGAGTTCTGAGCCCCCCCCCACCTCACCCCAATCCCAGGAACGGGCCAGAACCCCCCAAGGGAGACCCGCCCCACACTCCAGGAAACCACCCACCCAGCCCATGGTTGGTCCAGGAGAGAGCGAGGCAGGGGCCGGTCACCCCTGCCCAGATGGAAGACTCCCAAAAGAGGTGGGGTCCACAAGGAGTGTTGTAAATATGGCCTTACCTGGCTTACCCACAGTTGGAATTTTGGAGAAGGCCGGCGCAAGAGGGCAAGGACCAGAACCTACACCACAGGGACACTACACACCTAGGCTCAGATGTGATGTGATCACCAGCTCCTGGTCTTACCTGAAAACTCAGGGATCCCTCTCCCTGGGTGGAGAGAGGGCCGCCGGGCCCAGGAAGCCAGCACCCAGGGAACACGGCCAGGGCCCGTGATGGAGTAGGGGACAGATGGCCCGAGGTCCCACCTTCCTTGTGAAATGTGTGTGTGTTTGTGAACGTGTGTGTGTGTGTGTGTATGTGTGTGTGTGTGTAGGAGTGTATATTTTGAGGGGTAAAGGGTAAAGGGCACTGAGAGGAAATCTCCTGATTACTCACAGTGATGTCCCATCACCCTCCCCAACAAGAGGCCCTAAATGTCTAAGGTGCAGTTAAAATTGGCGGGTAGGGCGCTGAGAGGACATTTGCTGCTTGCTGGCAGTGATGTCCAAACACCCTCCCCTACCAAGGGTCTTACATGTCTAAGGTGCAATTAAAACTGAGGGAGGGGGGCCCGTTTCCATACGACAACCATGGGAGGGGGACCACTGCCAAGTAGCTCCTCCCCCCAAGGTGCATCGCAGGCTGACCCCCCCCCCCCCCCCCCCAACCATTAGTGTTAAATGTGTGCAACAAAAGAGATTGAGGAATAGGAAGAGAATTCTGTCTTCATCATGTTCCTATACGCAGTGTTGACTAATGGCTGCTTTTTGAAGTGTTTGTTTTTGTTGTTTTTTCATTAAAGTAAAAATGACATTTTCATTTACAGCTTTATAAACTGACCAAGACCGGGAGCATATAAAATCCTTACATTTTCAGACAACAATAATTCTATATTTTATTTCATTTTTCTTCATGGATCCACTATGAAATAATGTATTGGAACAATAGTTTGTGTTCGTTTATTATTAATATTATGAATTCTAAAGGTATTCGTTTTAATGATTACCCTTTTAAGTAAACCAATAATAATCTGTCACATTTTTCTTAAAGTGCTTCAGTATTTTCAGTTAAATAAAATGAAAACACTTTTAATATTTGTATTTCCCTTCTGTCTTTAACATATGACGCATCTGAGTTAATTTTCTTGTTCATCTTGAAATTCTGATGATTTAGCTGTTTAAGTTACACTTAAACGTAAAGTTTCACCATACTTCTGTTTTTAATACTTATTTTACATTATAGCTGTGTGTTTCAATGTAAGGATGGTGGGTATTTCTATGCTATTGATAAGTTAATTGATTCAGTCCTGATTCCTTCCATACATTTTTTCATTGCAAAGCAAATGGATTTATCTGTCTTTCTTCTAATGAGTTTCCAATTATTTTCTTGTTACTTTTTATAAAATACATTTTAAAGGATTTTGAAATAAAAGGAAGAGTGGCTACATTTGTTTTACAGCAGTTGCAGAGGAAATCCTCCTTATTAAGAGCATTGTCTCAGGATGCATCTCTAGGATTTGTCTTGATTCTTGTGTTTTTTGAAATGCAGAGAATTCGATGACCCCCTCACCTCCACGCACTGAGGCAGCAGCTCCTGCCACAGTCTCCCCCTCTTTCACATCTTCACCCAAGTTGCAAGGGAACCCTTCAGATTCCTCTTTTCCTACAGCTAATTTAGCCACCATCTTTGGTAATGTATTCTTGTGCTGTCAGATGACATTTGGAGTAATGTAAGATGATTGCTGTAACTGAGGCATTGAGGATGATACCTCTTGAAGGTGAACTGACCAAATGACAGGATCACGTAATGGAAAACAACAGATAAATTAGTGTATGCCACATTTTTTGGTTTTGAAAACTAGTGTTGAAATATATTTATATATCTTTCAGTCTCCTCACCTCCACGCACCTCCAGTAAACCTCCAACTATAAAAACAAGTCCATCTAACTCCACCTTACCTCCACGCACTGAGGCAGCAACTACTGCCAAAACTAACACCACCACTGTCCTCACAGCTTCTGCCACCTTGCAAAGCCTCCTCTCGTATTCAGCCAGCACCTCTGGTAATGTATTTAGGTTTTGTCTGCAGCTCAGTGCTCCATTACCTGTGGGGGAAAAAATCCTTAACGTAGGCTGAGTATTGTATCTGCTAAGATGCTGCTAACTTTTGATACTTTAACTTTAACTTTTGATACTTTTACTTTAACCACAATTGACCTCCAGTTCTTCATCCTGCAGACACCTCAATCACAACCAAACCCACACTCAGGCCATCCTCTCAGTCTAACAGCACTCAGAACCAGACCTTACCTACAGTCACCCAGAACAGCATCACAACCACAGCCCCAGGTTGGAAACGTTTTCTTTTTTTAAGGGACAAGCCAGTGTCATGAAAAAGTACAAACCGTTGTTTTTGTAAAAGAAGCACAGAAGAAATGCACTCTGCTGTGTTGAAAACTATGAAGAGAATACATCTGACAATGGGATCAATAGAAAAGATGTATGTTTATTCTTGCCTAATCATTTAATAACATGTTCTTTCTTTTCATCAAATTTAAATGTGTCCCCCAGTGACTGCAGCACCCCCTGACTGTGAGTAGCACTTAAAATATGATCTTTTTTCTGTTCTTGCAAAACATTTACTTTGCTTCTCAATAGATACCATAAACATGTATATTTTGTTGGCAAGTCGAGTTTTTTATAAAAGTAGTTTAAATTTGTCTGGGGTTTTTTTGGAGTGAAGATGTCATAAAAACTTTGCTAACTTTCTGTGCAGGTTTCTACGACATCACACAGATCAAGTTTGGCCTCCAGATTCAGATGAATAATACCATGAATAACTACTCCATTTCTGTAACTGATCGAAACCATTCCAAAAGTCAGTCCTGCAATTCAAACACAACCTGTAACATCACGGGTCTAAAGCCCTGTACTGAATATACAGTCACTGTATTTGACCTTAATGGTAATAAAATCTGTAAGAATAATGAAAACAAAACTACCACACAAGCTGCTGGTGAGTACAAATACTTCCTATTGCTCTGCTGTGTATCTATACTTCTTTGAGTGCTTAAGACACATTGTATGTTACACAGAGAAACTATTCCTCCATCATTTTTGTGTTTTAGATGATAGGGACATTGAAGTCACCAAAGAAATCCCTGGATATGTTTGTTACCGAAGTAGTTGGAACATTAGCCCTTTCCTGTCAAGACAAGCCAGAAATGAGACTAAGATACATAATGGATCAATCTGTTTGGAACTGAATGATGACGACTTTTGCTCAGATTTCACTGTGGAGTTCAGCCGAAACAGCTGTAAAAACTTCAGCATCACCAAAAACATCACAATTGGTGTGTAAAAGAGATCTAATTTTATTTTGAAGTGATTTTATTCTATTTTAATTTCTTTTCTTGTCATCTATTTTTAAAATCTAGATTTCATAAATCGAGATCGGATAAATCAGACTGAAACCAAAACACTTCCTGCAAAGATTGAGGCAAAGTTACCTCCAAAGTGTAAAAACCTAACAGTTGAGTACACCTGTTCAGGTGAGTGGGCACTAAGCTGAGACTGTGACTGCAGAATTATTAGTAAAAGAGTTTGAAGAAGAAGAAATGTACTCATTGATCGTTAGTCTGAATTTATAGGTGGTGTTTTATTTTAGTCAAAGAGGTTTTGTTATCTCTCTGAATTATTTTTAAAATATTTGTTTTCTCTGAATGTGTCCAAGTTTAATTACAATGGAAACCCATTTGTTCCCATAGAAATAGGAAAAAATGAAAGCCATGTAAATCTGTCTGATCTGGAACCATACACTAACTACAGCTGCACTGGAAAGATCGATGCCTTCGAACTTCTAGCTGTCAACTTTAGTATTGACTGTGGTACGTGGACGTTTACTTTATCACAGTGGAATGAAAGCTTTTCTTCTTAAAGCCCAGAAACATCTGCTAGAGGATTTGCTGATATGAACTGTGTTCCAACAGGTTTTCAAATCAAGGGGGAAAGCACATCAAATAACGAATCCATTAGTATGAACTGGACATTTACTAATACGAGCTGTAAAATTCCTCCCATAAATCTTTCCTATAATTGTTCCTGCAAAAGAACCGGTAGGTGAAAAATGTTTTCAGTTGCACTTTTCTTAGCATTTCTGTTGCTTTTTAGACTTTTGGTTACAAGTCAAAGAAAGATATGAAAATAAAACTTTGAAATAAAGGCAAAATTTATAGCATTTTTTTAGAACAATATTTTTAGAAACTGTGATGTCATATTTGACGTGTTTTATTATTTCTGCAATCAAACAAAAGAAAAAAAGATTGACATAGATGTTTTCATATTTTAATTTGCATTGTTGCTAATGTTAAATGCCTTGGTTTTTTTTAATAAACTAGAATTAATCAATTTGATGTAAATTATGTTACAGAAGAAATTGATGAACGGGTTGTAAAGATTGAAAAATGTCAGATTGATCGACTGGTACCGTTTAGCAGTTATACTTGTGAAGTTCAACCAATGTACAATGGCAAGAAAGTTCCTGGACACTGGAGGGACACTGTAAAAACAAAGGCTGGAGGTAAATGAAGAATTTTATTACTAATTTGTTTAAACAACAGTTTGTTGTTTATTGGTTTGTTTTTGTTTTTTTAATATGAATAAAATGCCTAAAGTTGTTACCAATTTGATTAGTTGTGTTTTTCATATGATTAATGTGAATTAATAATTAATGCAGTTTGAGTTAACAAAATATTGTATTCAAAACAGAGAAAACAATAAAACTCAACAACAAATATGATAGAATTTATGGAATATGCTTTTCTTAAAAGTTGTTTTAATCAGATACAAAAATGATAATCATACCTTGATGTTGCACTAATTTAAGTATTTGATCAATTATAGCTACATTATAAACTAACTTTTATTCCTTTTTTATTTTCAACTGATTTTGAGCTATATCTAACGTTTTAATTTAATCTAAAAAAAACTGGTTCAGATGTGGGAAGAATGGAGGAACTTTGATGAAAAAATGTCTCCATTAAAATAATGAGAATACATGTCAATAAAGGTGTTGATTTATTCAGGAGGCGTCTTGAAGTTGAAGTCATGGCATCTGGACTTAAAATCTTCGATCTATATCAGACAGATGAAGCCGCTTGAATTTTTCAAGAAAGAAGATTTTAAGTCCAGATGCCATGACTTAGTTTTAAGACCATTTAAATAAATGTTTAGCAATTATTCTGTAATGACAAAACAGAATTTGAGTTTGAAAAATTATGATTTCACATTAATTATAATTAATTTCTGTACGCAAGTGCTGAATAGTGTTGTAATAACAAAACTGTGTTTTTTGTGGGTTATTTTACACATATATGTTTGTATCCAATGATTTATTTCTGTCAACATATATTCTTGAAGCTTCACTCTGAAGGGATTTTTCATGCTTCTGTTCTTCTTTTTCCAACAGTCCCGTCAAAAGTTAAAAATTTACACCTTAATGTTAAGGAGAATAACATCATTGAAGTCAAATGTGATGCGGGAGAACATTGGCGTGGACCACAGAAGAAGTTCAAAGCACGACTTAGTTCTGGAGAGAATAAACCACCCAGCCCAACGTGTACATTTACATTCAAAGATTTGAGTTACTCCACAACCTACAAAGTAGAGGTCAGTATGATTCTGCTTTTTATTTTTGCAAATTTTATTTGTGTGAAAGACCAATCATAGAGGGATTCCTAATCTGGAGACATTTTCTGTCTGTTTAGGTGACCGCCTACAATGGAGAGCATGAGAGCCCCGCTGAGACGGACACAATTGACACTTTTTGTATGTGCTTTCATCAACTACACTGTTGTATCTGTGTTCACTCACCCCATGCAGACTTATTTCTACTTCCTTTTTTATTTTTTATTTTTTTAAATAATTATTTTGCTTGTTTTGGTTTTTGTGTTTTTTCAGATAATGACAAAGCTGTTATTGGATTTCTGGTCTTCCTCATCATCGTCACTTCTGTCGCTCTTCTTCTGGTCGTCTACAAAATTTATGTTTTGAAACGGAAAAATTCACAGTCAGTATACCTTTGTGCAACATCCATTAATAATCCCTTCTTTCCTCTATTAAAACGAGGCTTTCACATTGACAGAGAAAAGATTCTTGACACAAATCACATAAATTCTGATTTAAACATTTCATCAATCTCCCTCTTTCCTACAAATCTCTTTTGCAGTGACATGGGTGAGAGCATGAGCCTGATTCCAACAGGAAGTAAGTGGATGAATGTTATTTCTCATCTCAATATACTTGCTTTCAAACTATTCATGTGCTGTTAGATCTTAGCAAATAATTTCACTTTGTCTCCCTTTTTGTGTCCATTTATTTTTAATAGTCAAACCAGTGAGTCACTTTTTATTTATGTACCATAATTTCCGGACTACAAGCCGCTACTTATTTCCTGCGCTCACAGCGCACATTCAGTGACGCAGCTAATTTACGGTTTAACTAGGCGGCCTACGTACTTTCAGACTCAAAGCATAATTTGAATACTCTATCCAACTCCACGCAATAAGCCATTAACTTTTCAACACACCTTTAAGCAGCCAAACAGCATGGACTTGACTTCAGGTCTTAGACACTTCAGTCATGATTCAACAAAAAGAAACACGCATGCCCGGCCGCATCCCAGAATCCTTTGGTGCCATTAGACCCAACGTGCACGTGATCGCCACTACAATATGATGCATCTTTCAAGTTAAAAGCAATCGTTAAAAGCAGCGTGAAAAAATCCACCATCACCAACTGGTTTGGAAAAGCCGGTCAGCTGCGTGATGGAGAGAATAGCGCATGCTCCGGAGTGAATTTACCTCAGAGTCACAGTGACACTACTCCATCTATTAGCAGCTCCGTAATATACGAGATGATCTTTTAAACGTACGTTTATTATTGTCATGTTATGGTTATTATGAAGTGCCTGTTCGCTCATCATTTTATTTTTAATCTGTGTGGTCAGTGCTTTTTTCTGGCAGAACGTACGGTTAGGTGAAGGCTAACATGCACTAACAACGTTTAGTCTGGATGAACATGAGTCGATGCGGGAAAAGCTGCAATCTGCAGCTTGGCTGCACGTAAATATGTGGGAATAACATCAGCCCTTATTTTGTAGGGATCCGACTGGAAACACAAATTGACGTGGTCGTTTTTAACGGTTTCTAAGGACTGAGCGTAATTTTGCATTGAAAAGCTCACAGCCTCTGTGTGAGCTGGAGACATGTTCTCCTGCTGCTCGTTCACATAGAGCTGCGGGGCCGATGGCAGTCTGATGGCTCCCACACGTAACAACGCATCCGGCCCTCATCCACAAAACGTTCAGTATTAAGTCCGATTGCTCTGAACAGACACGATTCGCTCGGTCCACCGGCGCAATGGGGACGAAGCGTTCTTCCCTGGAGCCGCCCTGGCAAGGGGTGTCGGAGAATACTGACCACTTTGCCTAATACATGCGGCTTGAACTCTTATGTGGCTTGTGTATGTGCAAAAGAAGTTGAAGACGTGAAAATGGGTGGGTGTGGCTTGTAATCGGTTGTGCTCTGTGACCCGGAAAGTACGGTAAGTTTTTTAAATGTAAATTCCCATAATATACTTAGGTAGTAAAATCCAAAATCTTATTAGTTATTGCTGAGAATGACCTGAAACAAAATAAACATTTAAAGTAAAAAAACATCTGAACACTTCCTGCAAAAAGGGTGTGGCATTGAGTTTTTTTCATCGGAGTAAAGAGAAGTTAGAAGAAGCTAACTTAAGCAGATTCCCTTTTAAGTTATGAGACCCGAGGTCTCCACATAAATAAAATGCATTTTTTATTTACATTTCCATTATACACGAGGATAATCATACACTCATTTATTTGCTGCATATGTCACACATTAAATTTGTTTAAAATGGTGAACATACAGAGTAAAATCTAACACAAATAGAATGATTTGATTATTTATTCATTGTTAATTTTGGTTAGATATAAGATGAGAGCAGAATCTGGGTATTATGGTGTTTATTTTTTTATTCAAAATCCATAAAACACAATTCATCCAAGCATAGAATTTAGAAAAAACCTGTTCAGCTGTTTAAAGTGGTATGGGTGACTCACCAATGTAATTCACTTAGAGGACAAGGTGTAAGATGGACCGTTTGTACTTAATCCGTTTCTTTACTGCATCAGGTGATGAAGAAAGCTTGCTGCCAGTCGATCCAATTGCCGCCGAGGTCCTGCTGGAAACCTACAAGAGGAAGCTTGCTGATGAGGGACGACTTTTCCTGGAAGAGTTTCAGGTACAAAATCTCTATTTTAATCAAATATTTAATTCTATGGTCAATGATGTGTTGTTTTTGTTTAGAAATCAGCTTTTTATTTAATACAGTTCAAAAACTAATCAAAAGTCACCTAAACATGACGGACATCTTCTAGCTGTGTTGTAGGCAGATGTAGGCCTTTATGTTACTTTTTTTTACCACTACAACCTCAAAATGTAGTTTTTGGTAGTGAAAAGACTGCAAAACATCAGAGTTTAGTGACCTACCTCAAAGAAATAGTGTTTTGGGAGTTTTTAACATGTTCTGGTGGCATTTTTGATGAATGGGAAGATGCCTAAAGACAATTTAGTTTAAAATTGCATTTCAGAGTTTTTTTTTTTATTCAAATCATTGGGAATAAGGAGCTGACAATAAAAATGCCGTTTGAAAAAGCTGTGACGTAGGTACTACAATCAGCAGGCCAAGAGCTCCCTGCCCCGCTCTATTCTGAGGGATCCACTAGTAGAAAAATAAATCTATGTATGTCTTTGTTTTCCTCATCTGAGCTGGCATCTGGCTCATAACTGTTCCAATATTGTTCACCATTTTTGTTGCACCTCTAATGTTAGGTTGGGGTTGTGAGGGGCTGTAAACTAGCAGGAGAACGTGTTAACAAACGGATGATGGGAAATGAGGGAAGGCTTACTCAATGCAGAGGCGAACTTCGGCGCCAACAGTCCCACCCACACCTCAAAGGCAAATTGCTGATGAACTCCTGCCGCTCTGCAGAAACTATGTCCTAGGAAATGACACCGTTTTTTTTTGTTTTGGCTAATATAATAATCATAATTAAAAGACCACCAGGAACGCTTTTGCAATAGATCAAAAGAGGATTCGAGTGGAATTAGAGAGTGAAATGTGTGTTTCATTTGTTTCTGTCTGATACATTATTTGTTTTTCCTCTCAGAGCATTCCAAGGATTTTCTCAAGATACACTGTAAAAGAAGCCAAAAAGAATTGCAATGCCCCCAAGAATCGCTATGTGGACATCCTTCCATGTAAGTGATCCACAAGAGATGGTTGTTAGAAACACAAACTATGGATTTTTGTGTTGAGTTGTGTAAAAATTGTTAACATCTCATTGGAGACCTTTTGTCTTATCTTCCACCAAAGACGATCATAACCGTGTTCATCTGAGCACAGGAAACGGAGAACCAGGATGTGACTATATCAACGCCAGCTTCATTGATGTATGTGAGCACCCTAACCTCTGTCTTTGAGACTGTTACAAACATGTCAACATAGTCACAAATCTGAATTCAAAACATGTTTTTTTTTACGTTTTAAAAATATTAATCTTTTATGTTGAAAAAAAGCAGAACATTGTTGTTCTTTTTTTTTGCAGGGGTACAAAGAACCGAAAAAGTACATTGCAGCTCAAGGTAAAGTCACATTTATTTATTTTTTACCCAGTAAATGTACTTGCATGTGTACATCTAAGATGCACGAGTGTTTATTGTTGCAGGACCAAAGGATGAAACAGTGTTGGACTTTTGGAGGATGGTTTGGGAGCAGCAGTCCTCCATCATTGTCATGGTGACACGCTGTGAGGAGGGAAACAGGGTAAAATCCTCACTTTACTTTTTTTGACATTAGTTAACTGGGTAATAATGAGGAACATACATTTTAAAATCAGAATCAAAAATTATATTTCTTTACTTTGTTTTCTTATTTCCCGTTGTGTGAATTTTCTGTAGATCAAATGTGCTCAGTACTGGCCCTCTCCAGACCGAGAGACTGAGATCTATGAGGAGTTTATTGTTAAACTCACCTCAGAAAAAGAATTTCCAGATTACACCATCCGCCATCTGTCCCTGACTAATGTGAGTCTGCACTGAAAACCATCAAAACACATGCTTTTGTAAAACCTTTAGCAAGCATGGTTGGTTTTAGTCTAAATAAGTGGTTTTATGTTGTCAGTCTTTGAGTATGAAACCTGTGTTTTCGTGTCTTGTATGCAGAAAAGAGAGAAGAACTCAGAGAGGGAAGTGACTCACATCCAGTTCATCAGCTGGCCAGATCATGGCGTCCCAGGAGAGCCGCAGCTCCTCCTGAAACTGAGACGGCGCGTCAATGCCTTCAAGAATTTGTTCAGTGGTCCCATTGTTGTTCACTGCAGGCATGTGAAACCCCTATACAATGGCTTACAGGGAAAATGTTCTTACTTAAGAGGATAACACTACTAAAGTGCAGCTTAAGTAGGAAAAAATTGACTCTTTCTTTCTTGCCATTGATCATTTAATAGTTTAAAACAAATAAAAAGCTTCTCAGTCCATCGCAGTTCCATAGAGACATGCACTTACACTCTTTATAAAGGCAATAAACTCCCAGGCCCAGTCCTGTGGGGCAACTTCTTCCTAAATGTAGTTTTGTGTTCAGATTGAATCAAACACTACTTCTCCTTGTAAACTGTGTAGTGCTGGAGTTGGCAGGACAGGTACGTACATCGGCATCGACGCCATGATGGAGGGTCTGGAGGCGGAAGGCAGAGTGGACATCTACGGTTATGTTGTCAGACTGCGCAGACAGAGATGTCTCATGGTTCAAGTTGAGGTAAAAAAAAAAAAACGTCTTGAAGATTACAGAGGGTTTGAAAAAGAAGGAAAGTTGTCCAGGCATAAGGATAAAAAGCTGAAAAAAGAAAATAAATTTGATACATTGTGTTGCCATTTTTAGTCAGACATTTTTGCCAATTTTTACCAACATTTTATGTATATTTTATGTTAGATGAAATTGAGAAGCTGTTTATCTGTCTACAGCATTAGAATGTGAAAACTAAAAGCATTTGAACAAAAGTTAAAAGTCTGGTTGAAAAAGAATGCTTTTCCCCATCTTGTGCGTGTGTCATGGTGTAGGCACAGTACATCCTGATCCACCAGGCCCTGCTGGAGCACAACCAGTTTGGAGAAACAGAGATCAGTCTGTCAGAGCTGCACAGCACACTGAGCACGCTCACACAAGGCGCCCCGGACTCTGAATCCACCTTAATGGAAGAGGAGTTTGAGGTACGTTCCCTTTTGTTTTCTAACAAGTCTGAAAAGTACATTATAAAAGGGGAAAGATTTCAGAAATATAAAAAAAAAACGTGTCTTAAATATTCTTTTATGATCAATTTTTATAGTTGTTGTACCCTTGTAGATGGTGAATAATGATTATTTTGTCCTTCAGAGACTTCCCTCCTTTAAAACCTGGAGGACATGCAACACAGGAGTCACGGAGGAAAACAAAGCAAAGAACCGCTGTGCATCTGTGATTCCATGTGAGCCTCGGCTGCACGCGTTCACACCCTCACATGTCTGCGATTCATTACACCTCCCTACTACCTGTCCACTCTCCCACCCTCAGACGACTACAACCGAGTGCTACTGAGGCTAGATGAAGGGCGGAGCCATGACAGCGCCCCTGACGATGATGAAGAGGAAGAGTCATCAGACGAAGAGGAAGATGATTCAGCTAAATACATCAATGCCTCTTACATGGATGTATGACAATGTCTTTGTATTCCTAAAAGTATCTTCTTTTTTTATTGAGCCCTTGTTTGATAAAAATGTAAACTCCAAAGAAATTCTCTTTTAGATTTAAATAAATGGACATGTTGTGTTTTTTGCACACAGGGCTACTGGGACCAAAACGCTTTCATCGTGGCACAGACCCCCCTCCCAGATACCGTGAATGACTTCTGGCAGATGATTTACCAGCAGAAAGTGCCAAACATTGTCATGCTTTCAGAGTGTGAAAAGGATGATAAGGTAGCTAAAGGAAAATACGCAATTAATAATCCCTGCAGTGATGACTAATGGTGAATTATTTGCGACAGGATTGTATGTACTGGGATGAAGACAAAAAGACTTTTGGATACTTTGAGGTGGAAGTTACAAACACAGAAACCTTTCCAGCCTTCATCTCTCGCACCATGAAAATTTACCACATTAAGGTAGCACAACTGAAAACTATTCTGTAAATGAGGGCATTTTAAATTCAATGAAAAGTGAACCATCACATCTGTCAACAGAAGGCGGAGACTCGGCAGGTGAATCATTTCCAGTTCCTGAAGTGGGAAAAAGAGCTTCCAGAGAAACCTCAAGACCTCACAGACATGATCAAGCACATTAGGAGCAACTGTGGCAATGGGAAATTACAAAAGGGCATGCCTGTTTTAGCCCACTGCAAGTAAGACACAGAGTTCTCTTAGTAAGGAAATCCTTGGTTCAAGTCCCAACTGCAGCTTGTCTGAGTGCTTTCTCCCCCCTCCATTCAATGATTAATCACGTGTTTTTGCTGCAATTGTATGTGATGATGGAATGAACAAGATTATTTTTGACTCACACACGTTTTTTTTTCTCCTGCCTAAAACAGAAAGTGTGTTGGAAAGAGTAGAGATAAACTAACGCTGGTGTTTGTTGTAAACACTTATCTACAGAAAAAAATAACTTTAAAGCTACGAAACAGGCTGTAAGACAATGAGTAACAGCAATTAGATCAGCAAGTGACTGAACGCATGTGTGAAAAACAATGCTCAAATGCTTCCTTTGTTTTGAATTTTCCTCTACATTTTTTCCTCCGCAGTGATGGCTCCACCCGTTCAGGGGTGTTCTGCGCTCTGTGGAACTTGCTTGATAATGCTGAGACTGAGAAGCTCGTAGATGTTTTCCAGGTGGTCAAAACTCTGCGTAAAGAGAGACAAAAAATGATCTCCAGCCTGGTAAGAGAACCCTTATGAAAGCATTCACGGTTTTTAACAGAATTAGAAAATTGTTTCTAATGTTTATTTCAGAAGGTAGAAACTAAAAGCAGGTTAATCCAGATAGATTGCTGGCATGCTATAGGTCTTTACTTAGATCAGGGGTCTGTTGCCTTTCGGCCTTTTGGCTCTGGAGCCACATGCAGCTCCTTTATCTCTCCCTTGTGATTTTTCAGCTTTGGAAAAAATGCTGACAATTAAAAAAAAAGAATGTATTTGTAGTTTTGGTTAATTTGTTTGTTTTGTCTTTCCTTTTTATATTCTAACAAGTCAGATAACTGAGAAATTATGGCAAAAAGGTTAAAATACTGTCTCAGTGGTATATCTTTAGAATAAACTTAAAGGTTATATTCTTACCTTCTGCTGCACAACAGTGTCTAGTTGCTGTTCGGATGCAAAGTTATTTTTAAAAGGTAGTAAAAGGAGATAAAGGATGAAGATGCTCTAAAATGATGACAGAAAATGCCACGTCTTACTTGGCCTTGCTGCAGCAGGAGGATCTTATTTGACACAGGGTGTATAATTTAAATAGAATGCCCTGCAGTCAAAAGTAAAAGAAGTTAAAATTGTTTCTACAGAAAGATATTACACTGTAATAATTCAACTATTTTAAATATTTGAAAACTATTTTTTTATGAATGGCTTAGTGGCCACAAAAACATAAATAAAGTGTATTTTTATGAACAGTAATGTAGGACTGTGGCTTTCGCTGGTTAAGAAAAAACTGGCCCCTTTTAGTGTTGAAGGTTGCAGACCCATGACTCAAATTGTAGTTGTGTAGTTTCTATCTAAAACAATGACAAAAATAAATAAAAGTAAGAATTTTCATGAAAAGACTGGCAAACAATGATGCATTTTGTAGTTTTTCAAAACATTGTTTTACAGGAATATTTTTAAGCAGTGATCCGATCAAAACTCAAAATAAGCAAACAAGAATAGTTTTTTCATGTTTGACTAAATATTTGCTTTATGTTAGTAGAAGGTCTGAGCTTATTAAACTACAAAATAGTGACTTAGATTACCAGCCAGAAGAAAAAAATTGGAAAGAAAATAAAAGTATTTTAATTTACTAAAAGATAATCAGAACTTTATATTGTGAAGTACAAAAATATTGCAAAATGTGCAATAAAGTTTATTTAAAAAATGTAAATAGTAAAGAAAAACAAAGACAAAAAAAAGAAACAAAAATTAAGCTTTGACCAAAATAAATAAATAAATAAATAAAATGTTTTAAATTCATGGATGGTTAAACAAGCAGGAATATGTGACTAAAAATAACGTTTTTCAGTTTTTCACAAAAAACATATCTATGTCTCATACAGGAACAGTACACGTTTCTGTATAGTGCTTTGGAGAGTACTTATCCCGTCCAGAACGGAGATGTGAAGCCAGTCCAGGCCGCTGGGGGCGCCAGCGTTCAGATCGTCAATGAAACCAAAGCGGAAAAGCAGCCCAGCGAAAAAGCTGAACGACCTGCCAGCACTACCAGTGATAACCAGCAGGTGGCAGCAGAAAGCAGCCCTGTGGAGGTTGAAGCAGTGAAGGAAGACAGAAAAGAGGAGCCTTCCAATGGTCCCACAGAGACAGCCCCCCCAGCGGAGGACAACAGTAACGGTCCCACTGTGAATGTGGAGGTCTAACGTGCATTTTTTTTTACTTTTTTTTGAGGAAAACACACTTGCTTTAAATTTATGCTTTCTTAAGTTCCTTCATGAATGTAAAAAAAAAAAAACATTGTAAAGCTTTCATAGTTTAACAGTTTGTTCATCTATTTTAATAGAATGTAAGTATGGATTTCATTTTAAAAGATGTAATCTCATATTTATGCAGTTTTCCAAAACAAAAATCTAAACATATATAAGTTATAAATAGTTTTTGAAAATACAAAGCTCAAATTTTATTTTTGTTTACCGAAAGGCTGTTGTCAAACTAGGGACCTTGGATTTATTTTACAGTTTAAAAAAATGTTCAAAACCTAACTTTCTGATACAGTACACAAGAGTGTTTCATATGCAAGTCTTATTTACTGCTGATTTGAGTTTTTCTAATGTTTTCCGGCTTACTTCTGTACACACATGCAACGGTCTGCATTTTTATATATCAGCTAAATCAAAATAATTGAGTTATGTACCACATTCATTATGCTCTTCTGTGTCTTTTCATTAAAAAGAAATACAACATGTGTTTATGTATACACATTAATTATTGTTTATCATATTTACCAGCCCCACCCAATCTGTCTGTATCATGGCAGCAAAAAGCTTTTATTTTTATTTTTTGTCTGCTTATACCTGCATATAAATATACCTGAAATGAAATTACAACCCAACTCAAAATTTCCTTACACAAAAGAAAAGGTTTTATGCAATATTTTAACGGGTCTGTAGCTCAAGACAGCAATCCATCCATCCATCCATCCATCCATTTGCTTCAACTCATCTGGGTCTTGCTCACAGGGCAGGTCTAACCAAAAGTGCCCAGATTTTTCCCTCTTCTCTGTCACATTCTGCAGCTCATCTGGAACCCTGAGGTGTTTCCAGGCCACCATTTTCACTTGTCATGTTTAGCCCTTGTGCTATCCTAGGCACTTTAACGTTGGGAGTTGGGTCATCTAGACCCACTGGACAGTGTACTGAACCTTTTTTCTTCAAAGATTTGTGATCACCACTGGTGTCCACGGATTACATGAAATCTTTCCACCTTTATCCACCTTTGTCATGGTAGGGAAAACACGTCAATGTAAGGGTGGGGTCATAGGATATCACAAGGGTTAGGGTCATGGGGCAACTTCAGTGGAAGGCAGGAAATACTATAGGCACCTCACCAAAATCACCACAGAGCGGAACCTTCACTCCTAAAAGGAAAAACTTGTAAATTTGAAATCAGCAGATTCCTCCACTTCGTAACATTCCTACAGTAATAGTGAGCTAATTTTTTTCAAAGAGCAATTCAGCAGTTTTTCTTCAGTTTGTTTAAATTCAAAATAAACATAAAATATCATAGTGTAAGAACATGTGTTTTTGTGATTTAAAAAAATCCACACAGGTTTTACCAGAAACAGTGATATTATGAAAATGAACGTACAAAGAGTTGTAGCTCAATAATCCCAGATTTTAAGATATTCTCTTGATGGTCGTTTCCTCCACCAGGGTGTTAAAGCACAGATTTCCACAGTAAACTGTTGAATGAAAGCTAGTGAAGAAGCAGCAGCAAATGATTTTACAAAGATCAGACTTCTTCAAACTTCACTTAAATAAAAACAGTTGTCCCCATAAATATGTAAAGAAAAAGACTTCAAAAGTAAATGATAAATGGCATACACTATTTTACCTGTTCATGTTTTTGGTGTTTGAAATATGTTCTTGTAGGATTTTTCTCATGATGGAGGACATACATAAAAGAATTTAGCTCACAACTGTATTTCTGAGAATTTTGTATTCAAATTATGGTGAAAAATGGTTTAAAACATGCTGTGACGCAGAAACTGAAATGGGTGGGCCAAAGTCTCCCTGCTCTGCTCCATTCTGATGCATCCACTTGCAGACAGTGCCTACTTTAACGTCATTGTCTTCCTTGTCTAAGCTGACTTCAGGCTCAAAACTGTACATCTGGATAGCTCCAATATTGCTCATCATTTTTTTTGTACTGCTAATGTTAACTTGGGGTTGTGAGTGGCAGGAAGTTAATAGGAAAGTGTATAAATAAAGGGTTGATGGGATATCAGTGGAAGCTTACTTCCACACTTACAGTCCCGCCCACAACTCAGAGGCAAATATAATGAAGTCCTGCTGCTGTGCAGAAACTATGTCCTAAAAAACAACACAGGTTTTTTTTATTTTAGCTAAAAACTGCATAATCATAATTAAAAGAGTACTGGAAACGCTACCACGGACATATAGATTAAAACATGATTGGGGTGGGACTTTAAGACCCAAAGTGTTCCATTCACATACACACACATACAGATGGTGGCTCCACTGTACGACATTACAGCCTCAACCACCAGGAACAATGTGATTCGGTGCCTTGCCCATGGAAACTTCGACACATGGGCGGGCAAGGGGGGTACTGAACCTGCAATCAGAGGCTAAGTGGTCTACGTTTACCCTACAGTCGCCACTTACTAACTTTTTTCTAAACTTTAAGGAAACAATGTAAGATTAATATGTTGTCAATGAAGTTACAACATTGAATATTTGTGTGATTGTGTGACACTGCAACAGACTCAATGTGTTCCCCACTTTCGCTCAATAGTCGCTGGGTTGGCTCCAGCAACCCCGGAACCCCGAAAGGGATTCAGTAGGCTGTGAAGATGGAAGGATGAATAGAATAATTAAGTTTTGGCTACATTTCCTGAAGTCTTCTCTATAAGTACATAGTTGTACCATTATTTAATACTAGATCAAGTTGAACCAAATGAGAATAAGATTAGCTTTTTTTTAATCTAAGAAAAAAAAAAGAAAAAATAATCTAACAAGAGAAAAAACATGACACGTTAATTTAGGCTGGCAATGATCAGAATTACTCTGACAAATTAACTAATTCATTTTCCTGCTGTTTTTTGACCGGTGTATACTTACAACATTAAGGTTTTTGGCATTTTCTTAAAGTATGTCAGTTCGGATGTTCAGTTTTAATGCTAAGTAAGTGCATGTGAATCGAGTGCTGTCCTGACATGTCTTTGATTTATTTATTGATTGATTTATCCCAAATTCCGCCAGATATTAGATCACACTTGACCGCGAAGGGGGGTCTAAGGGCAGGTATGTCCAGTTTAGTTTAGTAAGTTTGTTAGTTCAATTTAATATTTTCCTATTGAATTCTATGTATTCATGACCGTTTTGATTTTATGTTTAACTTTTTCAATTACCTATACGAAGCCCATCGAGATGACTGTTGTTATGAATTTGGGCTATACAAATAAAATTGAATTGAATTGACTGAATAATATTGGACGTTGTAAAACAAATAAATGTAAACATTTCTAATAACTGTCTAATCCACGTCTCTGTCTCGAAACGCTAGCTGTTAAGGCTCCAGTTTTATTGTTTTTGATGCTCATGAACAAATGATTATTTGTTTTAATAAGGAGAACCAGAGTACTATAATCTGTTCAAACATTTATTTTTCTTTAACATTTAACAAACTTCTATCTAATTTTTTTTTTTGTATTTTGAGTTCTTTTTTTCGCATCTTCATGAAAACTTTTACAAAAACAATGGTTTGCATTTTGTGTCTCAGCTTAAAATTAAAAGTGCTAACACAGTAGGTTTCTTTATAACCTAGAAGGTTTTAATCACTTCTTTAGGAGTATAAAATACTCTGACTGTTCAGCTTTTCCATCTTACAGGATGTGCAAAGTTGCACAACTTTCTCCTCTTTGCATCCGACTCCCATCCGGTGTTTCTGGTGGCTTTCGCTGCTGAATTGCTGTGTCTTGTGTTCATGTTTGCAGAAACCATTAAAGGCACAACAAAGTATTTCCCTGCAGCATGTTTGTAACCAAAACGGTTTGCTGAAGACTGAGTTCTTCTTGCTTCAGCTCTGGTGTTAACATGCTGTTATGGAGACCGCAGAGCTAGAAGCTCAGTGCGGTCATCCTGCCACAAATCTGACATTCAGACTGAGACAAACCAGCTCTTCTGGCTCCTCATCAGGTTCAGATGCTCAAACCGTCTCATTTTCTCAGAGACTGCTTGGACCAGCCTTGGTTTTGCTCTGACAAACACTGTTTCAGTTTGACCAGTCTGAATGAGCTTATTCCTGACTTATGTTCTCCCCTCGTCCCACAGATTAGGTTTGCCTGGCAGTTGCAGGCCGGACTGTGGCGGGCTCAGCCGCTGCTTTGTTGTTGTCAGTTTGAGCTTTGGCCGTCTCCGGACGAGTTTTGCTCTCCTTCTTTAGCGGTGCTGGGGTTGCCGGTTCCCAGAGGAGGAACTCGTGCAGGAGTGTGTTGATGGTCTCTGGACACTCCATCATGACCATGTGACTGCCATCCTCCAGCACCTTCAGGAAAGCCATCAGGAGGATCTGATGGAGACAATAACCCATATCACGAGGAGAAGGAAAACGTTCATTTTCTTTTTACCATTCAGACACCAATCAGATGTGTGCTACATTTTATGATAAACAAAATGAAAATTTGTCTTACTCATTAAAACTGCTCAATTCAGTCACCTTAAGTTTCACTTTCAACTCTTAACTGCATGATATTGGAGGAGATTTCCTCCACGGGCTTCAATTTACCTCTGCCATGCGCTGGTCCTCTTCAACCGGTACAAATTTGTCGTGCATACCATGAACAAGCAAGGTGGGCACGGTGAGCTCAGCGTGGTAAACCTCGTCCCCCTCAGGCCAGTACTGCCCGCTCATCATGGCACGCAACACGAATGACGACACATTGAAGGCATTGTTTTCTTTCAGCAACTGCTTCTCCCTGGCACCCTGCCGAGCAAAGCCAGCCCTGCCGGGACAGCACAGAGGAGGTTGATGAGGATCAAATGTGTCCAAAATAGTATTCATCCCTCTGTACTTTTGTTGTTCAAAGTATTCCAGTAAAGAGTTTAGGTTTGAGGCTGACGGAAAAAAGAAACAAGCAGAAACAAACGTGTTTGTGCATCAGGCAGAACAAAAATAATCTCTTGTTAAAGATCTAGTCACTTCGACATTTTACAAGATTGGGAATTGGGCGATGATCTTAAGGGCTAGGAAACCTTTTAAAATCAGTAACAAAGATGGCATTCAACCATTGAAATACTGTCATTATTAGGCTTTATTTATTTGAAAGCACAATTTTTTAGGAAAAAAAGTCACAAATTGTAAATATGTTTGTGATTTATTAACTGTATCATCAACTGATATTTTATCAGAAGTTGGGTAGTATGGTGGTGAAGTGGTTAGCTCTCTTGCCGCACAGTGGGAAGACCCTGGTTCAAATCCCAGCTGAGTCCTTTCTGTGTGGACTTTGCATGTTCTCCTTGTTAATGTGTGAGTTTTCTCCAGCCACTCCTGGTTCCTCCCACAGTCCAAAAACATGCTTCACAGGCTAATTGGTGACTCTAAATTGCCCTTATGGTGTTCATGTTTGTGTGTATCTCTGCAGCAAACTGGCAACCTGTTCCAGTTGTACCCCACCTTCACCAAAAAGTAACTAGGTTGGCTCCCCAAAAGGGACTCCATGGGTTCTGACAAAGGTTGATGGGTTTTTAGGTTAATATTTCCTCTCTTGTTTTGGTAAACCTTACTTGAGAAAACTCCAGGCCAGCAGAGGGGAAAGGCAGTGAAGCACACAGGTAGGCAGGTTGAAGATGGAGCAGAGGCTGGGCTCCAGAGCTGTGGGACCACCACCATTGATCATCACCATCTTTTGAATTTGATCTGGAAACTCGTGAGCCAGGAATGTACAGAAGGACACGCTGGAATAAAAGAGACAGGAATAACTTTATGCTGATGCCGTGTAACTATCCAGAGAAGTGCTATGATTCTTTTATCAGTTTTTTGTGCTGGCATAATAATTGTAAGTTCTTTGCGAGTCAGAATGCTTTTAATAAAGTTTTTACTCCTTACCCATAGGAATGTCCGATGAGAATATTCCTCTTCTTTGCATATCTTTTGAAGATGATCCTCATATCCTCAGCCAGGGCGTAGAATGTGTAGGCAGCAGCTATCTGTGGAGCAGAGCTGGCTCCATGACCTGCCAAGTCTGGAGCAATCACCTCGTAGCCCAGGCGAGAAAAGAAGTCCAGCTGGCTTCTCCAGATATCTAGCGAGCCGCCCACCCCGTGAATGAAGAACAGAACCACGTCTGAATGCGTCCCTTTACAGGCTGATATCTTCCTCTCGCAGTCGATCACTACGGTGCGTTTGGGCTTCCTCCTGCGCATCCTGGGCTGCTGGGACTGGCCGGGGTGCGGCGCAGCAGGTGCCTCACCTGCTGCACCTGTCTCAGGTGTCCCATTGTTTCCAGCTGTGACAGACTCTGAGCGGGACTCAGGAAGGCTGACAGGTGGAGAGGAGTTACGAGATTCTGCCAGTTCCACTTCTACAGTGCTGTTAGGTTCTGTCTGTCCGTTTTGGCAGGACCTCAGCTCCGCACTCGCCCTCTCACCCAAATTCTCTATGAAGAGCTGTCCGTTGCGGTAAACTGTGATCTTTCTCTTGCAGCTCACGCTTGCGCCGTGGGACGGTTCCTCTTCTATCGGGCGATCTGGGATGATGTGTCGAACCCGCAGAACTCTACCTGGTTTCACCTCCACAAACTCATAGCCGTCTGCGAGTTCTGAGGTTTCAACAGGGACCACAGTGTTGGCAGATTTTGAGGTGAGGCAGCAGAGAAGACCTTCTATAAAGCTGGTCAGCATGGCTGCCAGTCTGGATGGGATGTTTTGTGGGGGGGAAAAATTAAATTAGTGCACAAAAATAAAATAAAAAACATTTAATATACATACAAGGACATACATAACATACAAATCAGTGTTGAAGGCCTTCATGCCCCATGTCGCTTATTTGCAACGTAGCATTTAATCCAGGATTCCACTTAATTTAGCTTCACCTTGAACAGAAAAAACACTGAAAGATATTTTTTATCTAATTGGAAATAAATTCTGAAATGAAGGGATTCAAAATGCATGAATCACAAAAGATTAAAAGCAACAGTCAAACCCAAAACGATTCACAAATGCTGCCAAATGTTGTTATTAAACCACAGTAAATGTTCTTTAAAAATCATGGAAAAATCTTAGAAAACAACATATGAAGCAGCAAGTTGATTAGGTTGTCTCTCTTTTTAGGAGATCTATCCCAGGAGCCTGCAACTTTCAAAGCTAAAAGAGCCAGTTTCTTACTAAACAAAACCCCACAAGAGCTGCAACGTCCCACCTCACAGTTGAGAAAAACAAACTTTATTTATGTTTTTGTGGCCAGAAAACTATTAATTTATAAAATTTAGCTTTTAAATATCAACAATAATTGAAATATAACAGTTTTATGTTTATATTTTGTTACTTTTGACAGCAGCACATACAAGTTCCTTTCACAATAAATATCCACCCTGTATCAAATAGGATCCTGCTGGCGTGGATTTACTTGTAAATGTATTCTATTAATAAACCACTTTGACAATAGATGAAACCTTTGACCATCATTTTGCTCAGTTATCTGATATTTTTCATTTCGGAGGAATGGTAAAGCTTTTAATGTATCTTGATGTAGTATAAAACCAGCAGTGGTTAAAAGAATTTAAAAAATATATCATTATTATTCATAAAGGATCTTTAAAAAGGATCTTTAAAAATCTAAAATTATATGAAGAAACTTTACTAGCAAATCTATTCTTTATTTATATTGTTAGCATTTTTCCTCAAAGCCAAAGAGCTGCAATGGAGGGATAAAAGAGCTCCATTGCATCAGGTTGCAGACTCCTGATCTACCCAAAACAACGAAGGCAAAAGTGTGAAACTGAAAGCAGTAGAAAGGTTTTGTTTTTATACCAAAGCAACACTTTGGTAAAACCTGCCACACAAACAAAAAAATGCAGGAGACAAACAGCTCTGTAAGTTGGTATTCATTAGCAGCGCCTGTACATTTCAGTTTCTACCACCCACATCACTGTGTTCGACTACTGATATTGGGTTGCTATATTATCATCTTTAAAATAACAATAAAACTGTACAATGTATATTTGAGTAACATAACAGTAACAACACACCTGGTAGACAGGTTTTGTGCCTTTTACAAACTTTTTTGAACTCAAACTCTTGCATTTTTTTAAAGCATGGCTCCGCAGCACAGCCTTCAGCGGTATTAATAGCAGCGGACCGTTTTAGCTGCTTGAGTTAAAGCTGTCTGCCATGTGATCACTCCGCAGGAACACACACTGCTGTCCTGCCAGACCCCAAACAACAAAACCAGTAGCTAATGATACTCTTTGAGTATTTCCAACACAGTTATTAACCCACTCAACGAAATGTGCAATGATATTGAAATAACAATCATTAAATCTGGACCTTTTCTGAACAAATCAAGAAAGGAAGAGACTCCATAAACACTGCAGGTACAACACAAGAACAGACAGCCAGAGCTTCAGCTGAGTGCGAGCCATGGCAACAGTGCAGCAGCCAGGCATGGTGAGCCACCGTCTCTGCCAGCGGCATTATCTTAGCTTCCTGCTGCTCCCCTCCTTACTCCAGGGGATTAAACCCTGTCATTCTAAATCCACAAACCAATCTGTCTATATACTACCTTGATAAAAACAATACCACTGTGCTGCAGAAGTCCTATACACAGTGATTATTCTTTATTTGGACTTATCAGCTAATGCTTTCATTTGGGGAGTGTAGAGATTGCTATTCAGATGTGTGTTTTGCTTACTTGCAGATCCTTTGTCCACACAGCTGTGTTATATGGTGATACATTTAAGTAGTAAAATGCTGAGTGGAAGAAGCTGAGCAGTGTAGGGGAGACACTTCCAGCTGTATTCAAGCATGAAAAGGCAGTTTGAACAAGAAAATGTGTGTCTGCTTCTGAATGATCACCGAAACATCATATGCATGAATTCAGCACTAATCACTGAATCATCTTTAGAAAGAAACAACATTTTAATGACTTAACTTATATTTTGTAACTAAACACATCCAGATGGTAGTTCAGGGTTCATATAAAAGCATTTTTGGTTTTAAGTAATAAAAATTGGCCAACAGTGCATTTATAGCAGCATATTTCGAATCTGCAGCTCAATTTTAATCATTACACTCTTATAGAATAATTCCTTGGATAAATTTAAGCTACTTTTGACATTTGTGTTATTATAGTTTCTATCATTAAAGTCAAATACTCAATGTAAAGTCTTATAACTTAGTTTCTAATGATTTAAAAGTTGGTCTCATGGTCAGCCCATGTCCAATAAGAGTCCAAACTTTCTGAGCTTTAGAATGAAACTTTAAGAATTAGTTAAACATTTTAAAAGGATTTAAATGTGCATGTCACACATATAGTGCATGTCTGATCAAGCGGTCCAGTCCTGTTTGTTTACTACAGGAGCTGCAGTAGAAGCTGCTTCTGCTGAGATTATTACATAACATTCACGTAAATCAGACTGAATCACAGTGGAATTGTTTTCCTGAAAAGAGCAGAAGCAGAACTGTGGGATTAAGAGACCCACCAAAGATTCCCTGGTCCTTCTAGACCAAAAATGATAATTTAAGATGATTTTGCAATAAACTTTTTGAATATTTTAACTGTGATAGTTTTTATGAGCCATTCAATAAGCAAAAACAACAACAAAAATGAGTAATTTAGATTGAGATTACGACTAACTGACACAGTTGTGCACAAAAACAGCTTTACTGGAAACAACAGCACTGACCAGAACAGCGCAGTCATTGGTTACAACACTGTAAATAATGCAAAACATGCCAGAACGCTTCGTTGTTTCAGCTTCAATCCAACGACTAAGTAAAACGGGGTTGTATATCAAACGGCAGGACCTTCACTTTGTGTCTCTTCGAGAACTGCAACTTGATGTAGCCGCTTCCTCCTCCAGAAATCCCTAATCCAAGTTCAAGTAAACATCAACTGACCAAAAAAAAAAAAAAAAAAATACCCCGACAATCAAGAAGACCGCTTACCTTTATCAAGGTTTGATATCCCAAAACCACCCTGTATGATCAGTTTGATACCGTTTTCTTTGGAAGCATCGAGGATGAAGGACCTATAATCTGTTGCAGTCAATCCAATAATCTAATTTATCGGGATTTCGTTGTCCTGTAGCCGCCACATGGCGGCCGGCCAGTATTGACAGGCTCGCAGCGTAACTGTGTGTCATGTGCATCCATATGAGTGTTTGCCCTGAAAGACGAACAGCACCTCTTACTTTTTCCTTATTAGTTGGAGTTTCTGTGAGCGAGCGGACTGAAGCACCGCTGACACGGAGTTGCCGTCCGCTGCGCGCGCGCGGTCCCTCCGCTGCCGCGTGGCCCCAGGTTGGGATGGAAACAAGGAGCATTTGTTGTTATTTTTTCTTTTTTTCATTTAAATTGAGTGAATACATGTTTTTTTTTTTTTTTTTTTTTTTAAAAACACACACATATAGTCTTCTGTAGTTTAGAGGTTGGAGCTGCTAGAAAGACCTAGCCCAAGAAGGAGGATCATAAGGAGAACATGAATGAAGAAGATGCTGAGGAGAGGTTTAGATGATGCTCTGTGACGTCATGTGAATAGACAGCTCGAAAAAGGGAAAGTAAACAAAAAAAAAAAGAAAAATAAAACATATCATCAAGAGTATTATTAAAAGACAACAATCACTGAATTGTCTGTATTAGTAAAAAAAAGACAAAAATACGTTTGTTAGTAATACCAGAGTTTAATCTGAAGTTTATAACACAAACTATTAAAATATAGATTGAGAAAATCAAAGTACTATTCCAAAACCAAAGCTGTTCAGTTATGAAAAACATTTAGGAAAATACAGAGTTAGGGAAGCTAAAAAAATGGTTTGACAAAAATGAACTCTCGCTTAATGTTAACAACACAAAATTAATTATTTTTGGAAATCGCCATATTCCTGCAGATTTAGAGACAAAAGTTGCTATTGATAATCATGTTTTGGAAAGAGTGACTGAAATCGAGTTCCTCTGATATGGACCACAAAATGAGCTGAAAGCCACAAATATAAAGCAAATCAGAGCTAAACTTGCTAAAAGCAGCAGTGTTGGGAAAAACGCTTCATACACTCACTTGTAAGGCTTGTTTACTAATACATTCATCAATAACACTACCACATTTACAATGCAGTGTAGAAGTGTGGGGAAATACTTACAAATCTACAGTATATCTATCAGTATATATTTGTATATCTTACCCAAAAAAAGCTATTCTAATAGTCCATGTTGTGGATTAGGACACATACAAAAAGTCAGTTTTATTGAAATTATGGGAACTAGTAAAACTCAAAACAGCACTCATGATGTATAAAGTCATAAATATCTTACTTCCACGAAACACACAACAAATATTCAGGGACAGAAATGGAGTTACAACGTAAGAAATCAAGTGAAATTCAAAAAGCAGTGCATTTGCATTACAAATAAGAAAATGTGCTCATCAATTTGTGGTGTGGATTTATGGAACAGATTGGACAAAGATTTAAAATAAACCAAACGTTTAGATGCATTCAAAAAAAGAAACTACAAGCTATCACTGATGGACAAGGCAAGAAATGATCTATAAAAACAAAAATGCCACTTCTGCATAGGTGCTATACAAAATGTAATGTGAATGTTTTGAACAAAACTGTAAATAGAAATACGCACATCACCAGATGTTGTAAAAGAGGGGTGGGATCATACAAGATTTCTCTTCAACCCACTCCTTTTCATTCACGTTGTCTTGTTTTATCTGTCTTATTAAACTCTTGTGTTTATTTTCATTTTTGTTTGACATGATGAAATTTAATTGAAAAATCTAGTTGAATTCTTATGATTAAAATGGAACAAAAGTACTTACCTAAAAAAACATCAGAAAACAGTTTTTGTTTTACTATTTTTCTTGAATGAATTTGATGGTTGTCTTCTTTCTCTTTCGGCTTTTCCCATCAGGGGTCGCCACAGCGAATCATCCTTTTCCACCTCACTCTATCATGGACATCTTCTACCCTAACATTAGCCAACTTCATGTCCTCTGTCAAAACATCCATGTATCTCCTCTTTGGCCGTCCTCTTGCCCTCCTGCCAGGCAGCTCCATCTCCAACATCCTTCTACCAATATATCCACTATCCCTCCTCTGAACATGTCCAAACCATCTCAGTCTGGCTTCTCTGACTTTGTCGCTGACACAGGCAACATGAGCCGTCCCTCTGATGTACTCGTTCCTTATCCTGTCTAACCTGGTCACTCCTAAGGAGAACCTCAACATCTTCATCTCCGCTACCTCCATCTCAGCCTCTTGTCTCTGTCTCACTGCTACCGTCTCTAACCCATAGAGCAGAGCTGGTCTCACCACTGTCTTGTACACCTTTCCTTTGAGTCTTGCTGGCACTCTTCTGTCACACAACACTCCTGACACTTTCCTCCAACCGCTCCAACCTGCCTGCACTCGCCTCTTCACCTCTTTTCCACAATCCCCATCACAGAATTTGATGGTTGTGTTCCACATTTATCTTGATAAATCCATTTTAAAACACATACTGTTGGAAAAACACGGCAAAACTGATGCATTCTCATGAATGAACATAAAAGAGCATGATAGCAGCTTTCATACAGATGAATTTAATGAATATTAAATAATCTAGCCATTCACTTTCCCTTTAGTTACCAATTTTACCAAAAATACCAAAAATGCTTGGCTCTCCTGATGAGGGAAACACAAGGAATTATTTCCACACAATCATGTCAGCATCAAATATTCTATGAACACAAATAGCTGTAGTTTTCCTGAATGCCGCTATAAATATATTCTGTGTCTAATTAGGTTTATTTATTTATTTTAATATGCTGTGTCTTTTATTGTGTGAAATGTTGGTCAGGATTTCTGGTCCGGCTCAGAACTGTTTATTTAAAAAAAAAAAAAAACAATAAGAAATTCTCTCAAAACGTAACACATATTTGCTTGTTATGAAGTTCCCCAACAACAAAATTATTTTTGAGCATAGATTGGAGAAGGTATTGGTATGAAAATAAAATCTGCATGGTTGTCCTTGTGTTTTAGAAGATAACAGTTCTGCGTGACATGTAGTTTAATCTTTATTGTATTACCAAATAAAACGTATTACTCATCGTCGAATTTCAGCCAAATGTTTATTATCCTCCAGGGTAAAAAAAAATCGTGGACTTTCCTCACACGGATGGACATTAAAAACATGTCCATGTCTGTCTCATCGTCACATGTGAAGACGAGTCAATGAACAAGGGATGGGCTAAAGTCCTTTGTGGTCAATGATTGGCCTTCTTATCAAACACATACCACGTGGGACCAAGAATGAACCAATACCTGTTAGAAGGGGTGTGGCCAATGAAACGTCGCTGCGATCAAGCGGTCATGCTAGCCGAGCTAGTCGTTTAAACAGTTTTACGAACGAATGGCTAACAACTTGAGTATTATTTCAAACGAGTAGTTTTTTTTCTGGCTGACATTGGTACAAGTTATGGAAACGTGAATTTATATGTAAAAGTTGCTGCTTTTTTGTGTGCCAAGAGGACCCACTAGATTAGCTTACTTGTTGAGCTAGCCTTCGGAGCTAGCTAGCGCGGCCATCACGAGCAACACAACAGATAAAGAGTCCAGTTCAGAAGTAAACGCTCGGACACGCAAGATCTCTGCCACCATCATGGAGAAGGTAAGCCCCGTCCAGGTCGATTCAGCCTCAATGTAACTGCAATACACCGCCACCGGCATACGTAGTGTTAGCTTGCCGTGTCTGTTAGCTACTTACCACACCTATAGACACTGTTTAGGCCAAGCCGGCATCGATTAATGATCTCTGATCTGTCCAGCTCTCTCTGGCTATTTTGCAGGCACGGGATGTAAGCTTTCACAATTAGTTTCCTATAATAAACTAAACCATTTAGGGAGAGTAGTTGGTCTTATCAAGACCCACAAGATGAAGTAACACCCATCATTTGCTGTTTGCTGAGCTAGGAGGCTCATTCAGGGCGGAGACCGGTGCATTTTAGCTCGTTAGTGTAGAAGTATTTCACATTTAATAGTAAATATCACGTCTGCTGCTAGGTTTATTCATATTCTGTCTTTTTTCTCAGGCTGATTTCTTGAAAGGACTTCCAGTCTACAATAAGAGCAACTTCAGCAGGTTCCATGCAGACTCTGTTTGTAAAGCATCTGTAAGTAAAAGTCTTCTCAAGTATGTATGTGAAAAATTTTTTTTGACAGTTAGTTACATATTTATTAAGTAAATAAATATATATAAATGAAACCAGGTAAATGAAAATCAGATTGTATCAGTATATAAGGACTCAAAGTCCCCGCTTGATCAGACATGCACTATTCCCAGTGGTCTTTTAAATATAATTATGCCGTTTTTAGCCAAAAAATCTGTGTCGTTTTCTAGGACATAGCATTTGCAGAGCGGCAGGAGTTCATTAGAAATTTGCCTCTGAGTTGTGGGAGGGACCGTTGACACGGT
The DNA here is from genome assembly GCF_053564925.1 of Oryzias latipes. Lineage (NCBI taxonomy): Eukaryota > Metazoa > Chordata > Actinopteri > Beloniformes > Adrianichthyidae > Oryzias > Oryzias latipes. The sequence continues at coordinate 17,081,072 of NC_136240.1, forward strand.
GTAAGCCTATCCACACTTCCCGTCCTCCCTGTGTTTACTCTTGCTCCCGCTAGTTTACAGTCCCTCATAACCCCAGCAGGGCATTACTGGTGCAACAAAAGGGGTAAAGGATATCAGAGCTATCCAGCCCTACAATTTTGAGCAAGATGCTGGCTCAGTCAAGGATAATAAAGACGTATGGATCTTTTTATCTGCGAGTGAATGTATTAGAATGGAATTGAGCAGGGAGGTTGTGGCCCGTCAACGGTAGCACCTAAGTCACTGTTACAGGCTTTTTCTGTCTGCTTTTGATTCTAAACGATTTGACTAGAGACATACCCTGAAATGAAGTTTTAATCTTGATTTTCTTAATATATGTCCTCCATCAGAAAAATGCCACTAGGGCATGTTAAAAACACAAAAACAGGATTTTCATTAGAGTAGGTCTTTAAATTTAATGGACATAATTTGTTGTGAAGTTTTGTCTCTTCCGAATATATCTGCTGTCAACGTTCAAAATATTTTCGATTTTGTTGTAACTGACAAGTGAGCTTGATGCCAGAAGGCCAAATGTGAGATGTTTAGTTCACAGTTCTGGCCTTTCTCAGTAGTACTTCAAATATTTATTTCCTCTAGGTGAAACTGATGTGTGAAACATCTCTGTGTTGGTTTGAATGCTTTAGTTCTGAGACTTTGTTTGTTAGTCTTTTTATTAAAGTTTCTCAGCAGCTGTGAAAAGTAATCATTGTTAAATACACAATAAAACACTTAGACATTAACACACCTGCGAAAATAATCACATTTAAACGCTGTTATTAGAAGTTATTAAAACCTGACAAAACCTGGAGAAAAAGTTAAACTAGTACAGCATTAAACTGATTCAAATCCTTGTTTACATGTTTAAGTTGTAGTTTCTAAAGTAAAAGAGTATTGCCTGGTGTAGTATTTAAATGTATGATATATGCTTGTTTAGTTAAAGAGTCAGAGTTTTGGCAGACTGAAAGCAAAACTGCAAAGTCCAAAAAAAACCAGGATATGTAATGCTTGCTAACAGCAGTAATGGTATTGTTGACTATTGGTCTATTTAGCCTCTAAAGCTATTTTTAAAATATTGATGTGAAAAAGAAAAAGAAAAAAAGAGTTGGACTAAATACTTGTTTTAATGGTTTGACCAACTTTGGAAAGCAGTGAATCTACCAATGAGCTTTGCAACTTATAAAAAGGACAGTGTGCAATTTTGGAAGCAGTAGTGGCCAATAATCTTAAAATATCTGGGACCTCTTTAAAAATCTCTGTTTGTGTCCAAAACATGGCATCCTTCAATGTCTGTCATCAGTGGAAGAACAGAAGTAAACTAGCAGTATTTATCATCCTCAACATGCTGCTGTTTTTTTTTTACTGAATGCAATCTAAATTCTTTATTCTGTAAAATGCATAGAAACAGTCTGATGTTATGGATACTTGCTGTTCTGGGAAAACTGCAGGAATTCTGAAAGAACATTTTAAGTGGACCGGATACACTTTTGACCTTTCAAAGATCTTTACAGGTGCTAAAAGCAGCAAAGGTGGTTGGGTGACACAACTTAAGCATTTTGGAGAATAAGAATCTGTATGTTGCGACCTTTAGCTCAAATGCACCATGCTGAGGATCATAAAGCTTCTAGGCTTTAAGGCAGCTGCTGCTTTAAAAATAGGGAGTTAGTTTTGCTGTTAGTCTTAAGCCTAAAGTCAGATCTCTTCTGCTTGTTGAGGATAACACCAAGTGCAAAAATAATTTCAAGCTAAGTAGGGGTGTGACGATAACCGCATCACCGCGGTGATAAGATGCTCACCGCGGTGATGACTCATCACCGCACGTTCCTTCTTTTGAAAGTTCTGCATATGGTGCGTGATTTGAACTGTAATAAACACATTCATCTTTGCTAGTAATTTACTTTTTCTGCGAGTCCTGTGTGGGTGCGGGGTGCGGTTAACAGCGACGCCGCGACTCCTGCTGCTTCATCACCGCTTTGATCAAAAATCTCACACCGTCACAGCTCTAAAGCTAAGCATGGTTGTATAAAAGAACTTGGAAGAAAGTATATAATATTAACCAAAATCACAAACCTTCTGATTTCTATAGGTTCCAAATTCCTAAAAAATCCTACTTATCATGTTTTGTGGATTTAAAGCACATCCGACTGTAATCTTCTATTTGCTACATGTAAATTATTATTAGTGACTTATATTATGTATGTAACTGTGTTTTATTAGACTTGAGTCACATGTTTGTATATTAGTAGTTGTGCCACCAAGAGTATGTCTAATAAGTTTAAAAAACATTTAAAGTGGAAGTTTTAACATCTTTCTGTTTTGTTGAACAGAATCGAAGGCCTTCTGTATACCTTCCAACACGAGAATATCCTTCTGAACAAAGTGAGTACCACTATGGAGGAGAGCAACAAACCATAAACGCTTAAGATTTGTTTGGGTGGACAGGTTTTCATCTAAATGATGCATGGGATAATTTAGGCTTTGGTGAAAAATTGATTGAGTGAATTAATTTAAATTTTTTGTTACGGCCGATTTAAAAAATAACTACATCGAGTTTTTGTGTAATGGCGTATTTTTGGCTCCCCAGAGCTTCCGTAGCGTTAGTTTCACACGGCAGTATGGCGAGCGACAAACAACAACATCATAGCACACAGGAAACAGCAAGCGAGCGACAGCATGGCTACCAGTGAGAGTGGGAAGTTTGTTCCCAAGAAAGGAATAAAATCATCTGTTGTTTGGAACTGGTATGGGTTTGTTGCCACAGACGTGTAGGAAGAGACCCCACGCTGCAACATTTTCCTAAAGCCATCGCAGTCAAAGGCAGCAGCACCACAAACCTATTCCAACACCTGGGGGAAACCTTTTATTACTGTTCTCCTTCACTCCGTAACTACAAACATGAACGCGCGTGGACCCCCGACACTTGTGCGCGCTCTCACTCACTCACTCACTCACTGTCGCGCGGCATGTGCTCCTTCCTCTTACACACGCAGCGTGCTGACACACATACACATACTCATTCTACCACACCTATATAGTTAATTAGTTAGTTAGTTGTTACTGTTATTTGCTAATAAAGAATACTGCGTTGTAATTATGAATTGTATTCATTTGCCACGCACATGGAGGGGGGGGGTGCGTGCGCGGTTGCTGCTTCAATTGTAATCAGCATGCGACTTCTCCTGCCCCGATAGCAGAACCGTTGAGGTCAGATCTTACGGATACTGCGTAGTTGTCTGCCGTTTGTACTTACTGCTTTCCTTAAGCGTGTTTGTGTGTGTGTGGGGGGGAATCGGGAATACATCGGGAATTGAATTAAAAAAAAAAAATCGAATATTTTATTTTTAGGCCATATGGCCCAGCCCTAGGATAATTTATTGAATGTTTTGCTTGTGTTGATGATAGATCACATGGATGGACACGGTGACACCCTGTTTTGAGTTTGTGGATTCCGAGCTCTTAGAAAAGAGGAGAGGGGCTGATGAGAATCAAAGCTTTGCTTAAATGAAGAAAAATCAGTAAATATGAAAAAGATTACGACTCCAACAACTGTCACTCTGACGTAAGAGAACGGGAATGTTGGCAACCAAGTTTGGTGTGTTTATGTAAAAACTGAATGTCTCAAAAACATGAACACTTTTCATTTGGCCTTTGCTTATTCCTGTAGCTGAAAAGATGTACAGGCCTGTTTTCACTTCAGTTGACAATTGATTCTGTGGGTCTCTTTACATTTGAATGTTCTATTATCATAGCTGTTTACCTGCTGGTTGTTGTGATTGTTGTTGTCAGATCATTACAGCTAGAATAGGTTTGTATTTTGAACAAGGCAGCGTTTTCTACTACTTTTTTGACTCTTGCTGCCTTGTACTCTGTTTGCTGAATGAATGTTGTGATGAGATTTTCTCTCCAATCTGAATTTTTATCCAAGCTCTCCTGGGTACACCGGATTGAGAGTTAAACAGCACCCTGGTTCATCTGATTAAATAGATTTTAAAATTTATGCTTTTCTTTAACTTTTCATGCATGAAAAAAATGGTGGTCATTTCTGTGGCTGGATGGCGGTTGTGACGTCCTCTTGACGTTATTGACTACTTACGGTAATGTTAATCTGAGTCTAGTGTATTTGAGCAGTCACAATAAAACATGCAGGGATGCTGGATGACGGTCTGAATTTCAAAAACACCGGATTAGGCAACCTGTGTAAAGTCTCTCTCCGATCATCTTTTGGTGCTCTTCTAGGTATGAGCATGCCGTGTTTAGCCAAAATAAAAAAAACGGTGCCGTTTTCTAGGACATAGTTTCAGCGGAGTGGCAGGAGTTCATTAGAACTTGCTGATAGGAGTGTACATAACAACTACAAGTTTTTTCAAACATTTTTTGTCTGCTCCTGGTTCACTACAAAGTGAATTCAAGAAATATTTAGAAATTCTGTTTTAATTTGAATTTTTTTATACATGTCCTCCACCAAGAGCAAAATGCTACAACATGTTAAAAACGCTAAAAGCACAATTTTCAGAGGAGTGGATCTTTTCCGCAAATCATGTTTATTCCCTGTAGACTAATTAAAGTCTAAATAAGAGTGAAAAGTAAATTATTTCCTTCTTCTGTTCTTTAAAATCATTCTTCTTTTTTAGACCGAGTATAGTTTAGGCTGATAAAGAAAATTACTATTAAAGGCTGGTTCATACTAAGCTTTCTCATGAAGACTTGGCTGTAAATGCAAAAACAGCAAAATTGTAAAGATCAGAAATTTTAACATTTTTCTTCACATCACGTGCAGGAAACTCTAAAAACGACAGCACAACACTTTTTGTTGAACCCTTGTGTTATCCTATGACCCATCTTTGCATTGACGTATCATTCCTACCATGACAAAGATGGATAAAGGTGAAGAGGATTTCATGTTACCAGTAAAGATCACAAATCATTGAAGAAAAAAAGGTTCAGCGCACTGTCTTGTGGGTCTAGATCAGTGTTTTTCAACCTTTTTTGAGCCACGGCACACTTCAACCTTGACAAAAATCCCGCGGCACAATGGCGTTCAAAAAAAAAAAAAAAAGGAGAAACTCGGTCTGTATTGATCTACAGTCCCTCCATAATCTCAGTGCATTTTAGTGATAAATGTGGCAGAAAAAGCTGGAAGCTGCAGCTGTTTTTTTAAGATGTAATAAAAGTTAAGTCAAACGATTTAAAAACTGTTCGATTTGTGGTCGTTGTGGTTTCAGGACGTTAAGAGGAGAGAGTCGTGCGCCCAGACGCTCACTGTCGCTTTACCCCAATGCATCATGGGAGATGTAGTACAATTATCCGCCGAACGCAGAGAGATTAGCGTCTCTGAGCTTCATTGTCTTGTTCACTTGTTCCACGGTCTGACACCGGATTCTGTGGAAAGCTACACCGCTAAAGACGAGCTTTGGCTGGTATTTTTCTTAGAACTGAGCGACTTTTTCAGCAGAATTCAGAACAAGGAAGTGGTGACTTAACCACTTCTGATTGGTCAGACTGATGACATGTGATTAAGATCCCAAGAATGATTGGTGGAGACAGTTAAAGGGGCGGAACTTTTCCTAACGCAGCTGAAGCTGCGGTTAAATCGTGGTACAGTCATTCTTATCAAAATGTATTTAATAGAATCAAATAAACACAAAGAAAAAAGTATTTTACGATCTTTCATATTCCCAATTTCTTAGTGTTTTATCATGTAGGGATGAACAAAGAACTGAAATCCTGGAGATGGAAAATGTTGTTAAATCAGTTAATGAGGGCAATTTCCCACGGCACACTTGACCATCTCCCACGGCACACTAGTGTGCCGCGGCACACTGGTTGAAAAACACTGGTCTAGATGACCCCACTACCAATGTTAAAGTGCCTAGGATAGCACAAGGGTTAAAGAAAAAGATGATTACAAGGCGGAAAAAAAAGTTTAGAGGATAAAGAAAGTTGTGCTGAGGAATAAAGTCTGAAAGTTGAAGCAGGTGTGTCACATCCAGGTCGTACCACATGCTTCTGCACATCTTTAGTCTTTTTTTTTCCACATTCCCAAACAGCACAAAGCTTTTCTCTGTTGACCAAATCCTTTTCAAACATTCAACTAATCACAGTTGTTGTCCTACAATGTGGAAGATGAAAAGTTCTTCTGCGCTGATGAACCTGAAACCAACAGAGAATTCTAAATTTTGAGGTGTAAAAATATATTTTGCAGCAGATGTTAGAGCGGCGTTTCTCTCAGCTCTAGCAAAACTATGTTTTAGCACCTTCAGCTGTAAGTATCTTTAATTTGTCGTGTTTTCTACCTCCAGTAATTGTAACAGAGAAGACCAACATCCTCCTGCGTTATCTCCATCAGCAGTGGGACAAAAAGGTAGGGAGGCCTTTCTGAAATGCCCCAAAATGTTGTTTCATTATTAAAGACTATTCCCTCATTTTTACTGACTAATCAAAATCTTTTCGGTTTTCACCAGAACGCAGCAAAGAAAAGGGAACAAGAGCAAGGCGAGGGGGACAGTCCTGCACCCCCGAGGAAGATTGCCAGGACGGATAGCCAAGAGATGAATGAGGATTCATAAAAATGAATATGCGCATGTTTGTGTGTGTTTTTGGGAGAAAGAGAAGTGTATCTGTCTGCACAGGGTTTAGCCAAGAAAATGCAATACAAAGACTAATTCTAGTGAAAGAAAAAGTTGTAGCTTTTTTGTGTCACGAGGCAACAGAAATGTTATTGTCCTGAAATGACCCTCAGCGGTTCAGTGAAAAGGACTGGAGCAGAAGACATTTGAATTTCTCTGATTGTTGTTGACACTGAAAGGTTGTCGATGTATCGCATGTGGGTAAACTACTGCTGTTCTGATAATGTTGACTGTTCCTTGTGTGGACCAGAATACACTTGTTTGCATGCAGGCTAAGCTGTGTGAATGAGTGAGTGAGTGTGTGTGAGTGTGTTGTATGTGTTGTGAGTGAATAGTCTTAAGAAGTGGGTAGATTTCAGAGTCAGACAGCAAAAGTCTCACACTACTTTTAAAAACTTTAACGTGTAGCCTTCTGTGACCTGGAGAGTCTGATCTGTGTGAACATTTTGTTACGATTTTAATTTTATTATTACTTGTTGTTGTTTTTGTTTGGCAATGAGCTTCCTGCCAGCCACAGTGCCCACCCTCTGAGTTTCACTGCCCAACTCTGCAGCCACTTGGGGGCATTGCAGCATTTCTCCACCCCATTAAAATCTACAGAACCAGGAATGCACTGTGACGAAGAGCACAAAGTAGAGACAACTCTTCCCGAATGCTCCATAAGTTGTGTTTGTAGGGTGAATCTTCATATCAGCATTCTCAAAGGTAAAATGCGTTTTAGTTTTTGGAAATATTTCTCACGTATAGCACCATCTTCTGGTTGAAATGAGATATTGGATTTTCTAAAATCTTTTAGCGAAAAGTGCTAAAGAGTAAAAATGGGCTTGATAACAGCACAGAAACTACTGAAAGTGAAGAAAAGGTAAAAAGAATGCCTCCTTTTGTTGAATCTATCAGAGCTAGAGTCATCAGCAATGTCTCTACCGTTTTTGTTAAACATAATGAAGACAAACACCTCGTTGCACAGCGGATGTAATCTTGTATTGCATGTTGATCCCTTCACAGCTGGACTTGTTTGGACAGAGACAAGCTGAGGGGTTGCTGGGGTTGTCTGTCTGGTGTAGTTCTGGACGCTTGAGGCCTTATAAGTTCTCTTTCTGGTTTGGATCCTTTTGCTCCCAAAGGTCTTTAGGTGGCTGCTCTGTCTGTTTGACAATCCTGGAAGATTTCTGTCAAAGAGCTAGGACAGGTGACCGCAGAGGGTGTTCATAATTTCAACCATAGATGCACGATAAACATAGATAGCTTTTCCTGCCCTGCCCCTTGGATTCACTCTGTTTTTCTTTAGGCTGCAACATTGATTACAATTTCTTTTTCCAAATTCTTATCGCTGCCCAGCAGTTACTAAATTTTGTCCCTTCTCAGTTTGTGCAATGAGGATCTACCCAACATTGTAAATACCGTTTTCTACACATGAAACCATGTTCTGCTTTCGCTCTGATGGACTGTTCAACTACACCCTAAGCCTTGCCCCCATCCAGTGTTAGTTCTGATGTCCTTTTTAGCTTTGCTCAATAAAAACTGGATTCAAAATGGATTGCAGTCGTGTGATGTTTTGTGTGAAATCTATTAACTCGCCAACGCTCTTAGACTTTTGTGCACACACTTTAGCTAACACTACAAGGTCATTTGTTTAGAAAAAGAGCAAGAAAGTGGGCTAAATAATGGCCTGTAGAACCTTCCCAGCATGCTATCAACATGTTTAGCAAAAAACAGACAGGAACTCATTTTTGATGCATTTGAAAGTTTTAATAACTACCGTATTTTTCTGATTTACAAAAATATGACAAAATAAAAGAAAGAAATAATCCCATTTCCCCCCACTTTTTTTATTTTTATTTTTTTTTGCAGTGGTATGTTGGAAGAGCTTTTGATGTTCTTTCAGCGAGGCTTCCATGACGTCTTCACTTTGAGGTTTGGGTCTGGGCGTAATGTAGCTGTGGTGAGACTCTCAGCTGTTCCCATTCGACTCATGCTTCAGAACCTTTACTGAACTGTGGACAGATTTGACACTGATGGCACAGTAAAATCCAGCTTTTCAAAGAGGTGTAATTGCGTGGATAGTGGATTTAAGATGTGGCAACACGTCTGAGCTGCTGTCTTTTTAAGGGATTTCTGTGCTTATGGAAAAACCCAACTGTATAAGATCTGTCACTTCAGAGTCTAGCAGCTGCCACAGGTACAAAGCAACACACAAATGCAGATGTTTTACTCTACCATTCCTAATCCCTGTGGTAACTTGTTTCACTTGAATTATGTGGATTTGCAGAAAGGCATGACTAAACTCCACTGTGGTGCAGCACAAAATTCCCAAATCCTCATCAGCACAGATACAGTTGGTAATAAACGTACTCTGCATCATGTCACCCAAATATCCAAATGCTGCACAGACTGAAGGTTATCAGGAGACTGAGTTCAGCTCAGCTCTCCATCTGTTCTGCTGCTTTCCTCCAAAATGTGCCAGGCGCTGAGAACAAAACACAAAGCTAAGGAGGACATTGAGTTTCTGTCAGCATCAAACAATCCTTAGTGTTCATTTATTACAGTGATTTCCATAGGTAGAAAATACCCCACTGTTGACTGACAGTAAAATGATACCACATTGATAGACTTTCTGTATTGCATTAGATCGTTTTGCCTGAAAAATGTTTTTGCCATCTCTTTAGGGGATCTTAAAACCACAGGACATCTGGAGTTTACACATTAAAACGATACACAAAGACCTGTTTCAAGCCTGAAGAATTTTTAAAAACAAAAAGGCCAGTGGGTGACGGTATCTGAAATCATAAGCGGGTTACATTAAACACGCCACAGGAGGTCTGAAAGAGCAAACAGAAAAACAAGGGCCCTAAGTGTTATTGCCACAATGCTAGCAAAAGGTGAGAAGTATGAAAATGCATAGTTGATGTTTGTGTATCTCAGCCCACATGACAGTGCATTTGTCTCTTTAACCAGTGTTTCACTCCAGCTCTACACTTCCCCTTTTTAACCCTTGTGCTATCCTAGGCACTTTAACATTGGGAGTTGGGTCATCTAGACCCACTAGACAGTGCTCTGAACCTTTTTTCTTCAATGATTTGTGATCTTCACTGGTGTCCATGGATTACATGAAATCTTTCCACCTTTATCCACCTTTGTCATGGTAGGAAGAACACGTCGATGTAAGGGTGGGGTCATCTAAGATAGCACAAGGGTTAAGTAACCTGCACTCAAACACAGACTGTGCTTCTTTGGCTGTTTTATGATCCAAGGTGAGAAATGGCACCACCTTCTGGAGATCCTGCAGAGGTGAAATACTACTTGATGGTAGATGAGGACAGAGTCGTACAGTAGCATGCAAAAGCTTCAGGCTCAATCCTAATGGATCAGTGGTGGACTGCAGTTTATGTTTCTGCTTTCTTATTGGTTAATAGGGGTAAAACGATTAATCAATGAATCGATTCATATTCCCACAATTCAACCAGATTGATCTGTTTGAGGCAAGTTTGAGGAAAGTTGTATATCGAATTGACCTATATTTCCTATATTACCTATATTATAATTGGTATTGGAAAATACCATTTGGATTGAGGAACGGTAGGTTCAACTTACAATAATGTAAAAATGACCAAGTGCCATCCCAGCAGACAACACATGTGATGGCAGCAAAAAATGATTGAGCCATCATTACAGTCCAATGTGTGGAAACACTCTGAATTTTCCAAAGACACGTGCCCATAAACTGTGGTAGAAAGTTCTTGTAATGTTTGTAATATTTTGATGTGGAAAAACAAGTATTTATGACACTAAAATGTGAACGGATTTGTCATTTATTCTTGTTTACTTGTTTGTACACTTAACAGTTTGGGGCCCCAGGTGAACAATACCATGGGGCCCCTCTGCAGCGGATGTATTAATCATTTTTTAAATCCTTGGATAAAACTTTCATCAAAAAACTTCTTCACTAGCCACTTTTAGACTGTATCAATGTCAAAAATCTGAAGGGAAGCAAAAGGGATGATGGAAACTGTGGGCAGGCTTACTCTGCGCCAACAGTCCCATCGACAACTCAGAGTTTCTGATGAACTACTGCCGTTCTGCAGAAACTGGGTCATAAAAGCCAACACAGGTTTTTTTTTCTTCTATTTTGGCTAAAACAGCATAACTGGGAACGATTTTACCATAGGTCACAAGATGAATTGAGTGGGAGTGTAATAATAATAGGTGTGGAAATTATTTTATACATTTATATTTCGTGCTCATCTCTGGGGCCCCAAAGTGTTAGGGGGTCCCAGCCGGCCTTTGCCTGATGGTAACTCCGCCTCTGTCTGTACACATATTTGTACACTTGATTATTTTGCAAGAAATGCAAGGAATCTGGAAAAGTAAACCTGCACTGTTCAGTGCTCGGGTATTTATCTCTGAGTCCCACTGGTTTAATTTTTGGCTGAAGAGGTCCTGGATCAATCTTAGGTCAGGGAATCGGATCGTTCCAAATGAACCAATATCGAATATTAATCATATCATCAGCCACAAATTACAATATGAATCAAATTGTTGTTAAAATGAATCGTTACACCCCTATTAATTAAGGATTGGTTTATGTCAGTGCCTGATTCTCTTGTAGGATACCGTGCATGCAACGGGTAAACAGTTTTGCAACAAATACTGCTTTAGTAAAGAATAATAAAAAAATTTGTTATAATAAAAAATAACAAAAAATACATTTACTGTCACTGTTACAGTAAATAAATGAGCTTTTAATTGCACGAATTAGTCAAAAATGGATAAAAATAGTAAAACAATTAAAAATAAATTCCACTTTGGCATAATGTCATGAGACAAAGATGTGCACCTCTATGCAGGTCTTTAATGATTAGTGCTATAAGTGTTATTATTTCACTATTTTACTCATTTACCAAGTTTGGTTGAAGTGTGTGGAATGAAGCACCAACTGTGTTTACAACCCCCTCCATATGCAACAAGCATCAGTGCTCTACTTTTATTATTTTTTAACCTTCATCTACCTCCTCTTGTGTTTGTCTTCCTTTCTCTGGCCTCTTCCTCTAGGAAAAAAACAACTGAATACTTGTTTTAGCTCAGGTTGCTGAGCTCTTTACATTTCAAAATCAAATGCCACAGGGAAAGGAGAAAGCTCACCCCAGCTTTCAAAATAAAGCTGGTGATCTATCAGGGAGTAAGAATGCATCTGTGACGACTAACGAGTATTATTAAAACACTGATTTATATTGCTTTTCATTTTTTTACTGTTTTGTTATAAAAGTGAGGGCCCCCCGAAGTCTTCACTGTTAAAAATGATGCTGATATCTGATCTTTACTTGAGTTGTAATAGCTAAAAAACACCCACTGTAATTTGATATAATATGTAACTCTTTCATACCTTCATGTATCTTCTTTTTGTTTCCCTACCAGCAGATATGTCCTGATGTGAGGCCGATAATATTTTTTACAATTTTTGACCAGAATCAAGAAACGTAGCTCTCTGGTTTGAAGGCTTCAAAAGTAGAAACGCAGCTTGTGTGTTTCTTAAAGTATTGCGGACAAGGAAGAATTTGTGTTATGTGTGTGTTTTTGTTTTTTTTATCGGGTCATGACAGAAAGGCTTATGTCGATCTTACAAAGCCTGTTTTTTTTTTTCGTCTGTCAGCCAAAGAAAAGGCAAACCAAAGGAAAAGTCATCTCTCATTGTTTTCAAGTACCTCTGCAAGCAGCCTTGAACGGCGCAGGAGGCTGTCAGGCCTTTTCTCACAGTAGGCAAACTCTTAAAAGGTAACCAACGACTGTTTTTTTCTTTTTAGAGCCTCTAGATTTTAGAACCTGCTGGGTCCAAGTCTGTGCCGTGTCCATTCTCGGATGCTTCGCCGCCCGGTGAGGGGATCTCATCAGGGACTCCATTTAAGTCAGAGCGGGAGGGTTGTCTTTCTGGCATCTGTGATGATGATCCTTCTCCAGGTCTGGGCAGTGGAGCCCCGTTCACTCCCGTTCCTCCTTCAGATTTCGCAAAGTTAAACAATTTTCCAGGGTTGAAGGCTTTAGTGGGTGACTGAGAACGCTCCTGAGAGCTGCTACCTGATGATGATGATGATGATGATGACGACGATGCTGTCGCTGTGGTGCTGCCGGCTGCGGCGGAAGAAGCAGCCGCTCCTTCTTTTTTATTCTCAGGTGACTTGAGGAACTTAAAGCTCAAGAACGCAGACAGCTTCGGCTCACTGCCCGTGGGTGACTGAGGGGAGCGGGCTCCACCTGAGGAGAACTTGCTCTGCAGCGGGATGATCTGTTTCAGCTTCATCACATTATTATTAGCCAACAGGGAGCTCGGCCTCTTGGGTTTGTCTGACCCGCTAGCCCCTCCTCCTCCAGAACGAGATTTGCTACCATGACTTTTGTCGTGGTGGTGGTCCGCAGAGGAGTCGCCTCTGCTGTCATCCCGCTCCCTCTCTCTGCGGGCCATATGTTCCGCCTGCCTCTGCCTCTCCTCTTCCTCCCTCTTCCTCCTCTGCAGCTGCTGGTAATGCTGCTGTGCCTGCCGCTCGTGCTTCTGCAGAGGAAGGGAAACGTTCACAAGAATCAGCACTAACCCCGCTAATAACGGTTCAAAAACTGCTATCCTACCCTCCTAGCAAATCCCTTACTACAGTAAGAATCCTGCAGCTGCACTGCAGAGACAGGCTGAGCTCTACCCTGCACCCATGCAGGAGGCCTGTCCTCTAACACAAGCTTGCAGCAACATCTGAGTGCAAAAATTTCGCCTAAACGTAAATTAGGCTAAAATTAGACCCTCAGTCACTGTATAATTAACACAAAAGAATCAAGAAACAAAAGCCAGTGCAGCAACAAATAGATGAGGTTTTGTAAAATAAATTCTTGTTTTCCTGTTTGCTATTACATTGTCTCCCTTTGCATCATCTCTCACCTTGAAGGCCTCCCTGCGCTGATAGTCCAGTTTTGCCATCTCCTCCTTGACCCAAGTGGGAACGTCAGGAATTGCCACATGGATGATGTACTTCAGGAGGACTGCAAAGTGCTGCAATAGACAAACGGTAGGGAAGCAGAAAAAAGAAATGAGTTACAGTTACTCATTTTAAGGGTTTTTCACAGCGAGTGAGTAAATGTTTACTGACTGTAGCTTTTTTTTACTTAAGTCAGCAGATTTGTTTTAATTTTAGATTTAGAAAGTCTTTCCTGTCTGTAATTTATTTTGAACTACATTCATTTTTTTAACTACTGAAACGATTACAATATTTTTAAATTTTAGTAATAAATGTTTTAATTTTATGATCAAAAAACTGTCTTTACCAGAAGAGTCAGTTCTGCAGCCCAGCAGACAAAAAGACAAACTCTTCAACAGGATAATGTTGATTATGTTTGTGGTTACCTCTCATGAAATAAATCAATAAATACTGCTTTAATCGCTTTGAAATGACAAACAGGAGAAGGCTGCTGTACCTCGAGGATGACGATGGAGACGATGGCCATTTCAGGGCTGAGCCACGGAAAGAGCCGCTGCAGCTGTCCACACTGACCAATCAGGTAGCAATTCACTATGATGGCGATTAGCCCCATGGCTTCCATAGCAGTCTGTTAATGACAAAAAAAAGGTTTTTATGCAACATGCTTTGACAAATTTGGAAAAAATGTTGGTTCTCTTTAGAGCTGTCAAACTTTATTGTGTTTCTAAGGCATTAACCTAAATAGTCCATAACACAGACAAGATTTATTTAGTTTGATTGCAAGTTAAAAACAACAGAAAAGCTCTGTACAAATAAAAAAGTTAGAAGAGAAAATATTATTTTTTAGAGCTTTTATTGACTTTTAAAGTTGACAAAGATCATAAACATCTTCATAAAATCAATCTTTTAACAGTAAACAGTCTGTGTCCATGATATGTTTGGTAACAAATACACACTTTCCAATTTTTTCTTTTTCTATTCCAAGCTCAAATTTGTATTTTAGGTGACATTTTTTTGTTTTCAGCTGTGAGGTTAGACACTAAAAAAAATTAAATTTGCCCTTAAATGGTCAAAATTCTGGTTAGAATTCTGGTTAGACATTTTATCTTTCAGTTTATTTACAATGTGTAATGCTGCAATTAATTATGGCCAGAGTTTAACATTTCATGCTTTCAGAATGTTTTTTTTATTTAGAATACTAAACTGTGTAACAAAAATAGACATGTTCTTGTTGTCTATTTAACCTTTCGTCTTATTTTGCTACCGGTAATTAAAACTAAAAAAATAGCTTCATACAATTACGGTACATTAATAGGCACTTTAAATTAATTTAGGATTAATCCCCAGTTACTTTTGACATTATGATTACCGGTAATTGGAATTATATATTCCTAATAATTAGTATCTCTAGTTATATATTTTCCCTTTTGAAGCATTTACTTTAGCATTATTTAAGCAGCAAAAACGAAGCAGCTGCAACTCACAGTAAATTTGACTTCCTTCCATTTCAAACAGCTCACTAATTCTATCACTGATTTTACGTTGAATGAATACATTCATACGAGAAGTACAAAGTCTCTTTTTCAGTGGTAACTTTCAGGTTGCGAGTCTCACCTGCCACTGGCCGATGCACGCCACTCGGACTCCAAAAGGCCTCTGCAGCCCCGTGCACAGCTTAAAGGCATCACTGCGGATCTCTATGATGTTGTTGATGAGGGCACACATGGCAGCCAGGGGGAACGCGGAGGAAAAAAGCACCACATAACCAAACTGGACAAACATCTCTTGATAATCCTCAAAAGTGTCCTGTGAAAGACAAAAGTGATGCACTGAGTTACAGATTTAAACACGAGTACAGTCTAGGAGCAGACAAATGTGACTTTTGGCATTTTTTACTCCTTACTTTGTCCTATATGACTTTTCTTCGCTGATTTCACTCTTACTGGAAATCTTTTATTGAAAAATTCAGTAAACTAGAAAATATCTGCAAATTTGACATTTTCACTGCAATAGAAATTCAGCAAAGGTTTGAACAACTTTTAACTGCCAGTTCTTTTATCAAATAGGAAGTCCATTAAATGAGGACATTTCTAAAACACTTACACAACATCTTTTGAAGTCTGGCTGATAGATAACAGGCTAACTGCTGTGATCAGAATGTTTCTTTTGAATGCTGTGGTGCAAACTGCAAGTTAGGATGAGTGCAGATAAAATCCTTACAGCGTATGTCTGCATGCAGCTCTCCATCTCAGCCTGAGTGAGTGTGGTGCTTTCTCTCTCTTCCGGAGGATCTATCCATGACTCCCTCCTGGTTTTGGTCTCGCCTCTCTCTGCACTCCGGCCTCTTCTGTGACGCAGTGATGTGCTGCTCTCTGAAGGGGGTGAGGCGGCGCTGCCACCACCCGCAGCAGCAGCAGCAGCTATAGCATTCGCCCCGTCAGTTCCGCCGCCGCTTTGATCCTTCACATCATGGATTCCATTATCGTCGTCCTCATCGCACATTTCAAATACAGACGCCGGGTCCATTCCCTTCTCTACCATAGTAGGGCTACCTTCTTCTAGAAAACTGTTTTCCAGGGGGGGTCCACTACAGGCTGACCTTCTGTCCACCTTAATGGGAAAATCAACAATTTACTGAATATACTGTCATATCCTATTTAGAAACCCTCTGCACCACACAGCTTTGTACCTTTTCTATGAAGCTGACCTTCCTCAGCTTCAAACCGCAGTCAATCAAACTTTCCTCTTCTGTCTCTCCTTCACTGAACCTCCCACTGTCAGCTTCGTCCCTCTCCCCTCCCTCCTCCTCATCAGGCACTCCACATCCACCGTTCAAACACTTCTTTTCCCTGGAGACGTTTAAAGGGGACAGTTAGGAGGACATGTGTTCTAGTTACGTACTCTAACTCCAGCAATCCCAACTGCAACTCGCTCACCTCCGTTCTGACTGTCCCACGCTGGGCCTGGTGCCTCTCAGTCCAGGCCCAGCCACAGTCTGATCAGTTGGAGACACCTGGGCATTTCCAGCTGCCAGTCGAGCGTATTTCAGCAGCACTGAGAGCAGCAAGTCCCACACGGCTCTCAGTGACAGCTCCCCCAGCTTGTGGCGCTCATACAGGTAAGGCTGCAGCACTTCCCTCACAGTCTGAAGGAACTGGCGGATGATGAGCAGAGTGGCAAGCATCTGTAGAGGAGAGAAAAGCAGTCAGCACAAGGAGAAGTCCTAACGGGAACCAGTAAGAGAGACATTTTCAAAGAAACATGCCACTGACATACAACTTTTCAAGGATTGAAGGAAATCTGTTCAAAGTTTCATGGAAGAGTAGATATCCTGAAGGAATTATGAAAAAAATGAAGAAAGAAGGAGCAGAAAGTAATCTAATGTCTGTGGTGAAGGTCTGTCCCAAAGTCCAACAAATTAACAAAAACCCTACTGTAATAGAACAAAATTATTTAAGCACTAAAGCACTAAAATCCATCTTAACAACTCAAGCGCTATTAAAAAGACAAACGTGACCCAATTTTTGCCATCCTGGGTTTAGGAATAGAAAAGTGTAAATTCTTATTTTGCAGGAAATGTGAAAAAGCCAGAAATACAAGCATGACATGGTGCATGGTTTTAAACAAAGCTTCATTCAAATATTATTTGTGTGTTGTAACTGTCTATGGGACTGGATTAGTGAAGCGGGAATGAGTTTTTCAATTTTATGTCAGAAGACCCAGGGGAAACACCCAGTTTGTATTTTCCTTATAGCTTTAAGCCTGAAAGGCAAGTTGCACTAAATTCACTAGCATCACAGAATGCAAACACAAACCCACAAACATTTTTGACATGCTTTAGATCCAACAATGCTTTCAGTTCTAGGCAAAATGTGAAAGCAGGAAGCAGGAAGCAGAAGTACCTGATATTCCCCCCTGGAACAAAATACTCTACTGTATGTAATGGCTACAGGGAATGTAGAGTAGGTGGTGAGAAGGGCAATGAAAAGTGGTTCTCAAACACAGCAAGAAAAAAAGATTCACAAATGTACTTTATAGATTTGAAGATAAAATAAAGCAAATTTACACCAGAAAAAAACTTAAATAATGATTGTTAATAAAAGCAGATGAGGCCTTCCATCTGGGATCATTTGAATTTGATTAAGTATCTTGTAAACTAATTAAAACATTCAGACTCCCATTAAAGCAGGCACTGTCAGAGGCTTTAGAAAGGAAGGAAATAAGCCATCACCAGATGGTCAGGATTCAAACATCAATCCTAGCAGACTATGTTTTCATTTTGAGTTGGCAATGAGATGTACAGAGGCATGAAGTGGCTAAAACCTCGATTCTGACTACAACAGGACTCATACTTTGGACACTAGTAACGCCCCGAATAACCAGGGAACAGAAACCACAAGCATCTGGATCTTGAGGAGGACGAAAGGCAGAACATTGTGCCGGATCTGTCGCTGCAGACTCCGTAACATAAACAACAACGAGCAAATGAACGTGTGAGGGGATGGATGCACGCAAAGTCACAAAAAGCATTCGATGTTTCGTACCTCCTTCAGGCGCTCCATGTCTTTGAGGTAGAATCCAATGTAGAAAAGGCTTAGATATGAGTTTACAAACTGAAACTGTAAGAGGCAGAGCGACAGGGGTCACAGAAAACTGTTGTTTGAAGGAAAACGTTCAGCAGATATGAGAAAAAAGAGAAAAGGAACTCACAAGAACCATTTTGATGATGAGATTTTTCTCATAGGCACTCTGGAGTCTATAGTTTTCTGTGTAAAACAAAAAATTTGTTAGCCAAAATAAATAAAATACTTATCTTTTAATAAAAGAACAGAAACGTTGCACATGCTTAAGAAAAAAACTTGCAGATGTCACACTTTAGTTAAAGCTGTCATGCGATTAATTATTTGAAGTGATTAGTTATCTATGACCTGTAATTAATTAATCTAATTAATCTATTTTTTAATCTAACCTAAAATTTGTTGGGAAAAACCTCATTTTGACTTATTTTCACTTAAATTTGTGACATCGTGGCATAAGTAAAGATAAAAATACAATTAAAAAGTGGCTTTATGAAGCTTTTTTTTTACTGACTTCCAACCTTTACTTTTACACCACAAACAGGGATCTTTAAAAACATTGATGAAAAAATTAGATAAGTCTCAAAATTAGGACAACAAAAAAATAGAGCAAGGTTGGTGCAGGCTCTGTAGCCATTACCATGACAACACGTCACACTGCATATAGAATAGTCCACTTTTTGTTAAAAAAAAACATCTAAACCTAAAAAAAACTAGATTAAAGTACTAATAATTGATTTAATATTTAGTTCTTTCATACGTGACCATGATATAAGCGGGATAATGCCCTTTGAGGTGTCCATTATCAGAAATTAATGGACTTTGCAGAAAGAACCATCTAATGCGATCAGCCTCCACTTCGTGCTTTAATTTATAACAGACACCTCGATGGGCACTATCTCTCAGATTCTGAGAGAACTGCACTAGATTCTAGATTTAAAATAGGATTAACGCGATAAAAAATGTACGCACTAAATTGTCTGTAAGTAATTAATCCCTATTATGCTTTAATTTGACACACTTAGTTTTAAATAAAGGTTATCTCGAGTAACAGAAGCTGTGCTGTGGGCGTGACCCTCACCCATGTCGTTTAGCCAGCAGGCGATTTTCCTGTACACCTCGTCACATGCAGTCACAGTGATAGCCAGCAAGATTTTAGGGATGAAGCGAACCAGCCGAGGCATTTCTTTGATTCCCATCACAAACTCCTTTCAGATCAACATGAAATATGAGCACAAAATACAAAAAGGCCAATGACAAACTTCAGAGCTGCAGAACTTAACATTTTTACCCTTGACCTGAAAAGCATTAGACAGCTGCTGACAGTCAACTGACCTGCAGCTCAAAGCAGATGATCATGGCCAGGAAGACAAAGCAGAGGCAGAGGATACAGATGGGCAGGCTGACCAGCCACCTGAAGACAAGCCTGCGCCATGGAGGATAGTAGAACTCCTCACATCCTGTGATGGGGCTGCAGCGCTTGACTCCCTGCAGACAGAGAGCATGACTGAACATGAAAGCAAGGAGGAGTGAGACTGAGAGTTGAGAGGAATCAGAGCTTTCCTCACCCGAAACTGAGGCCGTGGCTCCTCCAGGGATTCGGAAGGTGCATCCAGCGTTCCCCACTTGTACGCCAGCTCAGCGCTCCGCCTTTTCCACCGCTCCAGGAACAGAGTGGCCCACACCACGTTGAACAGGGCAAACACCACACAGCAGATGTCACGACTTGTCTATGGAATCCAGAACACGGACATCAAACACTCATTTTATTGAAAATTTTGCTCTTGGCATTTTTAACATGTTTTTGAGGCTTTTTTCTAATGGATGGGGGACACATAAAGACAAAATTAAGCATGCAATGGTCTTTCTGAGTATTTGTTTATTCAAATCGTTGGTAAATAAGGACTAAATGCAAAAAATGCAGTTAGAAAAGGAGAGCATGTAAACCGATGAATGATGGGGGGAGGCTAAGTCTGCACCAACTGTCCATACCCACAACTCAGAGGGGAATTTCTAATGAACTAATGCCGCTCTGCAGAAACTATGTCCTAGGAAACGACACAAGTTTCATGATTTGGCTAAAAACTGCATAATCAGAATTTAAAGACCGCTGTGAACACTTTAACAATAGATCATAAGATGATTGGGGTGGGACTTTAAGTCTGACTGGGACTAGATGATGATACATTTTAATTCTAAATAAAAGATCTTTGGTCACCTGATCTGACTCGGTGAGCATCCAAAGCACAAAGCCAATCACAGCAGGATATAACATTGAAGTGGTGTAGAAACCCAGCCAGGCAAAATACATGGCAATCTTCACCCCAAAGTAGTCACAGATATCATCTGCAAACACAGGACATATGAAAATAACAGTTTTTGATTTTGTCCAAATAAAGCCTGATCCAGTGTTTTTACGAGATGTGAAAAACTAACCCAAAGGCTGCTTTTCACAAACAGCCTGGACCCAGGACTTCATGAGGTGACTGAGGATCCTCTGCTCATGGAGAGGAAACACCTGCTGGATCACACCTCTGGCTCTCAGCTCCGGGACTGCAGATGGTCACACAAAAGCACAAATCATTAAAGCCTTTTAAAAAACGACTAGTGCAGTGAACACACATGAGACATGAGTTTCAGTCTGTTCCTCAAGCTTGTCACTTACTGATTGGCTGGCCCCCTAAGAAGGTGATATTATGAAGAGCCTCCCCATGTTTGGCACGAAGATTGTCCAGCCAGTGTTTAATGATGCTCTGCCTCTCCTGCAGCGAGAAGACGAGAATTTTCTGTCAGAAACACTCACTTCAGCTTGTTATCTGCTTCTCTGCAAGACAGAGAGAGACACCGACCTGTGAGGTGAAGAAGCACAGCTCGCTCTCAATGTTCTCATAGATGTAGTCCTCTTCACACGAGAAGTTTCGCGTTCCTCCACCGAACTCGGGCTTCACCGCCTTCCTCAGTCCCATCTCCTCTGCGCCTCTCAGCAAACTGCAGGAACACCAAGAGTTTTTTAAGCATTCTGCATCTCCAGGATCTTTTGTTGTCAGTTTTAGCTGACTATTGGGTTTAACCTGTGGCGACACCATGAAACATGCATAAGAGAAGAGCTTAGCTGAAAGAGACTGGAATTTCACATCAGACTTGCTTTCTTTCAAATGGATAACAATCATTCTTACATTTTCAAGTGAGACTCTTTTTTTTAGGATAAAAACATTCGGAAAAAGTTAGTTTTAATTCTCAGTCAAATATGTCCACTGCATTTTCAGCATATATACTGCTGGGTCCTTAAAGTCGTACAGTTTAGAGCCAGTCAGATGAGAAAACAAAGACTCACATGGATCTGTTTGTCTACAAGTGGATGCATCAGAATGGAGCAGAGAGCTTGTTGCCAGCCCATTGTAGTTTCTACATAACAACTACAAGATTTTTTTGTCTGCTTGTGATTCACAACGATTTGAATAAAGAAATACTCTGGAATGCAGTGTAATTTTCTTAATATGTGTCCTTCAAAAATGCCATGTTACAAACACCAAAACCACATTTTTTTCATTAGAGTGGGTCATTTAGCCAGCAAATGTTGACAATCTAACCATTGAAAGCTCTGCAAATCCGAATTGACCTTCCTCTTTCTATTTTAACATTGACTGAACTCAGCTGTTTTATTTAATTCTTTAAAATTGTCAAATTTTACAATAAATCAGTAACTAAATATAACTTTTACTAATAGGGAATTGCGGTTTATAAAATGCTGAAAGAAACTAATTTGGCTTCATTACTATGTTACTAATAGAAAGATAAGCCTGGGATGATAGTAATTTAGAATTAGGATCTACAGTGGAGAAATCTCTGCCCTTGAGCAAGACACTTTAACCTGAAACCCCACACATGCATTCATCTCTGAGAATCGAACCCCTTTTTTATTGCTGTTTGTTTGTATTGATCTAACTGCTAAATCAATAAAGTGTAAATAATTGTAGTATATTCAGAATCAGCTTCTCTGCTCTTTCAAGCTTATTTTTCTCGTCACCCTCTTTTCTGCCAGCCCCTCCTAGTCTCCTTCACTTCTGCAGCCTCATTGTCATCGCTCCGCTTCCGTCCCTTTTTCTTCCTCCACCATTTCCTCTTTTCCCCTCGTTTTTCCGTCCTTCCCAGCAGCCTTCCACACAGATCACATAGTAACACAGCAACACAATCTAACATAGACCATCAGTTTCACATGCTTCACATGCACGTGGTTAAGGCTGGAGTGAAGCATCCCTCCATCATGCAGCAGCTTGCAGCGCAGCACAGACAGCTCCACGATGGATTACAGCACAGCAGAAACTTGAGGCGTAAGCCTCTCTGTCACTGTGGATTTCTGCTTGGTGTGCAGCGCTTCAAAAATGAAGGATTCTTTCTCAGGTGAAAACATCGGTGTGCGTGGTCATTAAAGTGGCCAAAACATCCCTCCTTTTTAGCCAAACACAATTCTGGCTGGACAATTCAAGTTTAGTCGTCATGGAGATGCAGTCAAGAAGGCCTCGTGGACAAAGTCACCTTGCAAATGGGAAAACGGCGCAGAGGCGGAGCATGGCTCCTGAGATTTACACTAATTTAGCAAATATCCTTCAGAAATAATATGACTGAATGAAAAATCAGCAGAACAGGAAGTGCCCACTCAGAGCAGACATAGGAATGGATGTTAGAAATAAACAAAGATGTTGAATCACAGAATTATTTAGGTTGGAGTTGCATTTATCAGTTAATAAATGACCTCTCAACGAGAATATTTCTACCATCTTAAATCTCAAACTGCTTTTAAATTAATTTGCTTCCACAGAAATCCCACATAGTAGACAAAGCTTAATAGCGGCAATTAAAAATGCAAATAATTTATATTATGTCATCCATTTATATTTATGTCAGTCATGAAATGTAAAAGGAACAGCTGTTTTCCGATGTGAAATATGTTTAGTGTTATCACTCCAATTTTTTTAAATGTATGTCTACCCGCCTGCTGGCAGATAGCGTGTGTATGTGTGTGTGTTAGTGTGTGGGTGTGCGTGTGTGTGTGTGTGTGTGGGTGTGTGCAGACAGCTACCAGGTCACAAAGCAATCATTTTCCTTTTATTTAAACCCCTTATTTAAACCACAGTTACAAAGAAGTCCACTCCTTAAAAAAACCTTCCTCTTTGCTTCTATCTCTCCTGCAGTCCTATTCTACTCATTTCCTCTTGACTACATATTTTTTCAAATCCATTCATAAGCGAAAGCTTTTTCTCAAGAATCGTGTACTTTAATTCAAAGTTGAAGAAGTCTTGATGGCTGTCAAAGAAAGAAATGAGCCACAGAATTCTGATGATTTGGTTTATATTCCTAAAATCATCTCAACCCTTCCAGAGGCTTCATTTGAAATCTTTGTTTGTTTGAAGCAGACAGTTCTAGGAGTATAACCAGGTAAAATGTAAAATCCCAACACATTTGGCCATAGGCTCTAAACCAAAGCTTGTATGAACCTGCAGCGCTGGATCCAAAAGCAGAGGTGTATGACATTGGTTTATAATGATTCACAGAGAAACAGCTCTGCCTGCTGCGGCTGCTGATAAATATAAAACCCAAAGTTTCTGTCTGAAACAAACAGGAAGCGTATTTCCGTCTTTACATCTCCAGCTAAATATTATTTATGTGGGTGGAGGGAAGTTCTTGGAGCTTCTTGCCTACATTCTGCCTCAAGGTGAGGAGGGAATTGATTTAGAAAGGTGCTTTTACAACAGGAGTTCCTGTTTTACCAGCTTCAACTCATTACAAATTAAAGCTGATGCTGCAAGGCTTGGCTAATATTGCAACAGTCAGAGTTGTCATTTGAGTTCACCCGGAGTCTTTGAACACTTTTGCTAATTGATATAAAATAATCATTTACTGTCTTACTCTCCAAAGCTGAAGAGTGAAAATTATTCCTTTTCATTTTATGTATTTATGTTTTTTACAAAAATACTTCTTTTATTTTTTTTTAAAGTTACATTTAACAGAAAGCAAATATTTCATTTATAAGCAATTTTCGGAAAACTGTCTTCATAGAAATTATTTGGGTTTTATTTTATAGACACAAAGCCATGGTATTCAATGTCTCATAAAAAAAAAAACCTTGTCGTTTGCATTTTATCAGGAAAACAGCTGTTTGAATAAATAAAAAATCGATAAAAAAGCACAGCAGCCCGAAGGACAACAACCTTGGTTCATAACAGAAGAAACAAACTCCTATTTAAGGAGATCTCTTACTTCTCGTATGTAGCTGTGATGAAGAATGCGTAGACTCGTGTGTGCTTGTGATGTCGGATTTGGATGATGAGTTCTGGGATTCCAAGCCGGATGTGGTTCAGTAGCCATAGTAACGTGTGGTCATCTGTAGTGTCTGTGGCAGGAAATAAGAAATAAAAATACATTTTTTCCATACCCACGCATTATTGTTTGCAAGAAAAACACAGATTTCCTTCACTACACCTATGCAGAAATAGGCAGAGATCTTTTTTTTCTTTTCCTTTTATTTTAATTCATGAATAAAATAATTGGGAATGAAGCACTGTTGATTAGAGTTTTTAAAACAGTTGATCATCCAAGTTAATTTTATTGAACAGTCCTTTTTGCCACATGTTTTCAATCTTATTTCATTTTTGTTATTTTGGAATGACCTCTGTGACAGAAACATCATTTGAGATAAAATAGTGCAGATACAATAAGAACAACAGTGTCTATTTAAACTAAAGCTATAAACTACTTATAGCTTTTCTGTTCTCTGGGGATTTTGTTCAGAGCTTCTTACTTTTTACCTTAAAGAGCCACTCTGAATATCTTTTCATCTATTTTAAAAGCGTTTCCAGTGGTCTTTTAATTAGGATTATGCCGTTTTTAGTATCTCTGTTTTGTGTTGTTCTTTTTGGAGAGCTTCCAGTAGTTCATTAGAAATTCCCCTCTTGTGGGAGGGACCGTTTCCGGTGAGAGACCCCTTCCCCTTCCCGTTAATGAGAGCTCTTTGTTTACATGCTCTCCAGCTAGCTCACACCCCATCCTACGATTACCTGTGCAACAAAAGTGGAACTATCCAGCCGTACAGTTCTGATCCAGACGAGGAAAGCAAAGACGTACAGGATGCAAGTGGATGCATCAAAATGTAGTGGAGCAGAAAGCTTATGATCCACCCAGCATATTTTCAACATTACAAATAAGCTCTTTTTCAAACATAATTGTTGCGTCTGCCTCTGATTCACAATGATTTGAATATAGAAATACTTATATACCGTATTTTCCGGACTATAAGTCGCACCGGAGTATAAGTCGCACCAGCCCAAAAATGCATTATAAAGTAGAAAAAAACACAGATAAGTCGCACTGGACTATAAGTCGCATTTTAACTTTCACAACCTTATATGACACAATCATAGCAGACTGTTTATCTAATAATTTCACAGTAATTTTTTCTCAAACTTATTTATTTATTCCTTTCATGAAGCATCATTGGCCAACTAATACTCTGTTTTCATCCTGTATTTGTAGAAACAGTTTTCACTTTTATTGCATTTCTGAATCTATGAAATCATTGGAAAATAGAATATTATGTTGTTAGCCTTCAAGATCTTACTGTAAAAAAAAGTTTGCTGATTCTCTGAGTCACTTAACATCCTCTTAACACTTAACATACCTCATACATCAAATTGACCCAGGAACATCATCTCTGTTCCTCACAAATGAACATAACAGGAGGGTTAACAATGTATTTATTTCAATTTATTTCTAATATAAGTCGCTGCGGAGTATAAGTCGCACCCCTTGCCAAACTATGAAAAAAAGTGCGACTTATAGTCCGGAAAATACGGTATATATTTATATAGTGTATATTCCCCATCATCAGAAAAATGCCACATGATAAGTAGGTTTTTAATGTCTTCCTTGACTTACTTTTAAGATTGCTTTTCATAACCATTCAGAATTTGCTTGCGCCTCATTCACAGCTGACTGTCAGCAATTGAAAAAAACTTGTTTTCTTTACCACAGTCTGTGTCACAGCAGATGAACAGCTTCTGTAATAAACTGGAGGATTCAGATGAAGAATAAAAAACATCTCAACCTGCTGTTTACTGACCCACATTCAGTAAACAACAAGGTAGAAAACTGGAACCCCCCCCCCCCCCCCCCTCTCACAGGTGGGGCGAGCTGGTACCTGATCTGCAAGCTATTTCAATCCAATGTCAACTAAACTAACATTTCTTTAAAATTCCAAGTGTCTGACGCTTTATTTATTCAAATCTATAAACAAATGGCTTTTTCTTACATCAATTTAAATGAATAAAATAAAAAGATAAAAGGTAGTTTTTTTATCTTGATTCAAATTCTTTCTTTTAATCTTTTATTAAATGAAATAACATGTTAAATATTTGCATAAAAACAGAAAATATAAAAAAAAAACAATCATGAATTTTTCTATATATTGCAGTATTTGACTATTCATTTAGGGTTGGAAAAAGCTTTTACTTTCAGGTGTAAATAGGAAATGAGGAATTCTATAATAAACAAACATGTTTGCAGGTATGTGTAATGCTGTGGGAGTGACAAAATTATTTCCTGCTTGCTACTGAATGTACACTGGAAAAACTGAATCTTAAGAAGGTTTCAAAAGACTTGTTTCAGGAAAAAGTGTCTTATTTTCAGTCTTGCAAGAAAAATATTCTTATCATGAAAGTTTTTCTGTAGCTAAATAATCTTACTTTAAAAAACACATCTTTTTGATTCAAGAATATTTTTCTTAAAAAAGAAATTCTTGGTAAGACCATTTTCTTAACCCGTTGAAAGATTTTTTTACATTTTGAGACTTTAAAAAACATATATAATCTATATAACATATATAATATGTTTAATATATAAAAAAACATGTAATCTCAAGGTAATCACTGAATTGAAATGAAATATGAAAGTATGTTTTTAGGCATAGGACTGATTTGCAACATTCTAAATAAAAACTTGTCTTTAAGAGGCTAACCTGCAAATGTCAAGAGGACATCACAGTTCTCTGTGGGCACCGTTTTCATCCAAGATTTATGAGACATGATGTGCCTCCCGGCCTGCAGCAGACGCTTTCCAAACAACTTATCTGAAAAAGAGGAAGAGACAGAAAAGTGAGATAGAGAAGGCAAAATAGAAGAAGAGGCTCCTCTTCAGACTCAAGTATGAACGCAGCAATGACATTTATTCCATTTCTGTCAGACCCCAAAAAGCCTTACTCCTGCTGCCCGAGTCCACAAACTCACACACAATCATCTCTCCTCAACAGATTTAAATGTCACGCTCCTTTGCCCCACAAAGACTGACAGGAATAAACCTGCCTTGCCTAGACTGCAGCACACACGCTCTGTGCTGTTTGAACTATCACACAACACTCGGTTCGATCAACAGAGCAGCCCGCCACAGTTGTTTATCTGTTTTGACATGTCCTGAGCCTCAGGGAGGCTCTTAAAGAGAAAATGATTCTCACAAAGAGAGTTAACTCCAACAGATACCCCAGTCTGAAGGACCACATCATGGGAAAAAAAATCCACTCAATCCATGAGCCTTCACGGCTCACGCTCACTTTGACATATCACTGTAAATAGACTGAGTGGGAGGAGGAGATCTGTAATGCATGTGAGACCGGACCAAGCCCAAAAACAATGACAGCAGCTTGGAGAGGATAGCCGTCTCTCAACAGCTCTGTGATCGCAGAGGCGGCGTCTGTCAGAAAGTGGGAAGCTTTCCAAAGATGGCATGCAGGCATGTTCAGTATCTCAGCATTCACCACACAATCTTTAACTCACTTATTTTAGGATGCTTAGATCAATAAAATCCAAATAGGACATAGAAGTGAGTTATTTGCTTTATTTTGTACAGGAGATTTCTGCGTCCCATCAATTTAATTATTGATGTTAGAGTAATGATCCTAGTAATGATCCTTTTATTCAATGCATCCATTTTCCTGGATCTACTGCCCTTTTAGAGAAGCAACTTTCACACATTAGATCCATTCCCACTCTTCATGACCCCATAAACAAGCTCCATAAGAATGATGTTCAAATACGTTAAATGTTTAGGCCACAAAATTCCTATTACTGGACTTAAACTTGGATTTATGTAAGAAAATATAGATCTTCTCAGTAAGTCCCACTATATTTTTTTGCTTTGCATATTGTATTTTTATTTGGAATAGACAACAAAAAGAGAGATTATACATCCCCAGCAATTATGAATTACATAAACAGGAGTCCTTACATGTTTTCTGTAACCCTTGTGCTATCCTAGGCACTTTACCATTGGGAGTTGGGTCATAGACCCACTAGACAGTGCACTGAACCTTTTTTCTTCAATGATTTGTGATTTTCACTGGTATCCTTTCCACCTTTATCCACCTTTGTCATGGTAGGGAGAACACGTCAATGTAAGGGTGAGGTCATCTAAGATAGCACAATGGTTAATTATAATGCAACATTTAAAAGACCCACTAACTGATTAAAAGAAAAATGGAAAGTACAATTATATAAAAAAATGTTTTCTCCTTAAGTGTTGTTTTCAATACTCTGTGAATGATTGGTTTGAATTGTCTCAAAAATATATAATATATAATATCATGTTATAACATCAACAAAAAAAAACAAAAACACAAATTGGTTTTATTTAGCAGATTTCTAATATATATATTAAAAATATTTAAATAAATTTAAAGACAGCAATTATAACCATTATGAAGACTTCTTTCTTTTTATATTTTTTTATTGAATTTCTGAAATTGGTAATAATTATTCTCTATTTCTTGCAGACACTGAGTTGAAATGAACTGCAGCACTTTCATAAAAATACACCAAAGCAAACAATGCAACAGCAAAAACAAGCCATAACATCTAGATAGCAAAGAAGATGACAACAGCAGAGAAAGTAACTGTTAAGCTGCTTTCTTCAAGGGCTTGTATGAACTGGAACATAATTATCAGAAACGGCATAATGGCTAACAGCAGTTGTCTTCATCTAAAATAACAGCAACATTTTTTGTCAAAACCTCAGAATGAAACTTAATTTTTAAAAGTAGTTATTTAATAATTATTTAGCAGTTATTAATATTGTTAAATCATATAGGCCAAAGTTGGGAAAAGCAGTTTTAATGTCTAGTTCCAAAAAATTGCATTTTGTATTACCTAATCAAATGTGGAATTTCAAAATAAAAGTAAATCTGAACAGGCAGTTCCTGATCTTTGTTTCAAGTATCCCTGTAAAAATCAGCCAAATAAACTCAGCTTTTTGTTAAAACGATATTCTACATGACAAGAATTTCAAATTAAGTTTGAATCTCTGTTTTAAAAAAAGTCTCAAGTACTCACAAAGATGCTCTAACAGCTTCATCTTGCCCCGAACTGTTTCCCCCCAACGAAGAACACGTTCAAACATTGCAAACAGAAACACATCGAGGTGTTTTTGACTCCTCAGTCTTGAGTGGTTTGACCGGTCGCTCAGTTGTGCTTTCAGATAAAATGCTGCGGGCACTGCTGAAGCATGACAGAAATCTTAATGAGACCTGCATTCATCTCTGGGGATGACACACAAAGACGAACACACACAGTGTACACATGACCAGCCTGCAGTTTGTTTGTTTTTAAGCTTTAAGCTCCACAGCCAATTTTTTAATTCTTTTCAAGCATTTTTAAATTAATACCTGTTTTTTTTAACATGACCCATATTTTACAGATTGCTCATCGGGTTTTTGGAGAAATGACGTCTGCCTAAAAGGATCAAACCTGCCATGTGTAATAATGTACCAAAGCCAAAACCAACATCTACCTTTCCTTTGATTTTTGTTTTTATCAGAACTATGGAATGAAGGACTCTTTTTTTTTTAAGAAGAGTCTTTTTTCCATGGGAGGGAAGGATGACCACAGCATTCATATAGTTCTGAAAAGCACAACTGGCATTTTCTACAAGAGTGTTTTTATGGTAGCCCATTTTATGCTGTTAAGCCAGGGGTCTGCAACCTGCGGCTCTGGAGCCACATGTGGCCCTTTCACCACTCCATTGAGGCTCTCCAGCTCAAGAAAAATAAAAAGTTTTAGTTTTAAAAAGTACACGCAAAGTAAACAGTAAGTAAGTCCTAAAAAAAAGTGAAGTAACATTTCACTCTGTAAGGCTCCAGCAATCCGTCAAGCAGTTTGTCTCCATGGTTTGGCAAACTCTGACTTAAACATTTGACAGATTTTTGAGCATCCTGTACCACATAAAATCAATTAGAAATCAGTAAACATGACCTGATTCATAAATGAGGTGCACCAGATTATAAAGTGGATTTTCTATTTTTGAACTACTTTAAGGATGTTTAACCGTATGGTTAAAAAAATAAATAAGGGTCACTTTATTAGCTCTAATTTACAATTTACAAGTTTCTGGCTGAGATGCGTGATAAACGGCAAAATAAACTGTTGGTTTTTTTTTTCATTGTCTACTACTACATTTGCTGCATTGAGTTGATCCTGTGTGATACACGGTGTAATTTATTTTGAAAGGAAGTCATGTAAACCAAAAAGTAAATAGTTTTAAAATACCGGTATTTCCTATTTCAATATTTAATGAAGGCATAGACAATCATTGCAGATTATGACTTTTTGATTATAGTCAGGTCATTTTATTTTTAATGAGGTATTAACAATAAAAAGTAAGACATTAATGTTTAGACATTAATGAACCTACACCTATAACCAAAACCAACATACATTAGATAATATTTTTAGTATTTTAGCTTATCTCTGGTTTAAATGTAACAGTTATTGATTATGGTACATTTTTTAAGGCTCCAAACAAGCCCACACTAACATTTATTTTGAAAAACAGATCATTTCTAAGTGTCAACACTCCTTTAGCCCTGAAAAAGGGAAACCTCCCTCTCTCCCTTCCTGAGCAATAGGTTATACCTAAGACCAGAGGTGATTTTGAACCATCCAGTATTACTTGCAGCGCTCGCAGTTCCAACCGTAGTGCTTATCAGACAGCAGCCAGGCAGGAGTAAGCTGTCTGTGATCTGAGCCACTCTTTGAAGTATTCCTGCGGGATGTGTCTATGTGTGAAGTGTGCCTACATGCAGATTGTCTGTGCTTGTTTACCCGGGATGAAAAGTGGCAGATTAATCAGGAGCAAGAGCTTTTTTTCAGTCAAGTGATAAAAGGAAGGTCACATAAGATACATTGCTCTGATTTAGATGAACTATTATTGTCCACAGCTGGCCCCACAGGGGCCCCCGATGTCAAAGGGCCGACCGCATGCTTGCATAAACATACGAGAAGCAAAGAGTATTTAAGGTCTGTATGTATAAAAATCTTGTGCAAACTTGAAATGAATTACTGGATTTTTTTCTCTCACTGCTCTGCACTGCACTGATTTACCTCACCCTGCACCGCACACTAAACCCTCACTTAAATGCTGTGCAAAACCTCATAAAACAGCACAAGTATGTAATCTTGTGTACACATGCAATTCTGTGCTCTTTCTTTGAGATATTGGTAAATCAGGCCCTGTGTTACCTGTTTTTAGGTTAATGTTGTTTTGCACTGAAGACCATTGGCCCTGAAGTCTTAAATCTGTCCACTTTTAGGTGACAATTGAATGACTTCCTGTTTTTATTTTAATATGATCTTTTTTTTAGAGTTAGTTTTTTTTACCATGTTGCCTTGGTGAGTTTAATTGGGTTATCCACTTTTGCATAAATGAATTTAAATAGCAAGAATAAAAAAGTGGGAATTCATAAAGGCCCTTCTGAATTTGAGTGCCCGGGGATGTGGGTCTTAATCCTGCCTTGGTTCACTGCCATGGTGACTATCCTTAGATTTGGCTGTTAGCTAACAAAGCAAAACTTCAATGGGTTCCCAGAACAAGGATACTTTAGGAAAAAGTCAAGAAAGGGCTTTTATTTTAATAATGAACTGAATAAACCTATTTAAATACAGCAATTAAATAAAAAAAATCACCTCGCTCAGAACAGGACCCAAAACAGCAAAGGTTTGAGCAGTAAGCAGATTTTTAAATAATTATATCTGCCAATTTGTCAATAAAAGCATTAAAGGCCAGTGCTGTCTTCTCTCACGTAAAAAAACTTTCAAAACAAAAGCCCATATATGAAATGTTTGCCCTAAAACTTAACTGAGCTACAACGGGTGATGTTGTTGCTGTGAAAGTATAAAGACAAAAAGTCGGCATAAGAAAATGTACACATACGACATGTATAAACTTGTATGCATTCTTGTTTGACACTTTGCAAATGTCAAACTGATCTCTGGAATTATTTCCAGTACGTAAGCCCAGAAGCTCTACACTCTTCTATGCAGTTTGAGCAGTGGGTTTGGAAAACCAAATTATTTTGAAAAAGAACTTTGGGGAATATGGAAAAAATAACACAGAAAAAAATGACGAACCAAAGGCTAACACAAACAGTTGAAAGATGTTGAAGGATGAAAAGCAAACGAGTGAGGTAAAAATGAATTCCAAATGTCAGATTTGAATGAAAAAAATGAATTGCATGCTGTCAGATTTAACATCAGCATGTGGGACAGAGAGCCTAATCACCTTCAAACACCTCACAGTACGCCTTTATTAGAATAATCTCCATCCATGACTCTTACTGTCACCATGCTGCACACACAAGTCCACTCACAGCAACACTGAATCCCACAGTGAGCGACTCTTCACAGTCCTTTCTACTGAAAATCACACCTGAAAACATCTTTTCCCACAGTAACATAAACAGGTTTCAATAGTTTGATCAAGTCTGGTTGTGCAGCTGCAGACCAATGCCAAACCTCTTCTTTCTTTCCCCCTGCTTTCTTCAGCTTTCAAACAACAACTCAGTCTTTCTGTCTGTCTACTAAAACAAGGTGCGTTTGCTGTCAATATACATTTCTATGGATAACAAAGATGAACTTTTTCAATGCTGCATCCACCTGTACAAACATAGCAATGTGTTTTGGAGGATGTGCAGCAAAGTGCACGTCCTTATGTCTCTTTAATTTCTTATTCTGAGTCTCCTTTCTCCTCTTCTCTTAGGCCTCAGCCCGTCAGGTGTCATTTTTTATTTATTTCTCTTTTCCAGATTTCCTTTTCAGCCCATTTACCTTTCAAAACAACATGTATATTCTCCTTCATGGAGTCTAAAGAGCTGGTTTTGCCGGTTAAGTGAACTGAATTTGCAGTGATTAAAAGACAGAGACATAACAGATGTATAATTATTGATGCTGATAAAAATAAACCTGGTTTCAACACTCTTTGGTTTCCACTACTACCTTAAAACCAAAATTAATAAAATAGAATCAGATATTGTTTTAAACTGAGTTGTCTCTACAAGGTAGTTGCATTGTCAGCTTTGATTTTGAAAAGATCTGTTGTCCTTAAAGATTTCCTGTTTCAAGATTGTGTTTAAATGACTGTAATTACTGTAAATATTCTCCCTCTATTTCCCAACCTGTAATTAATGATGTGTGACTTTTTTTTCTCCTGCTATTAAAAATGTATTTTAAAAAAATGGCTTCCATACAAGTACGTGCAGGAAACTCAGGTATGAAGCTTCAGGGTTTATTAAATAAAACTGCAAAGATCCAAAGAAGCAAAATAAAATAATCCAGGTAAAAAGTTTTATGAATTTGTAAAGGAAGCCTTTAGAAGAGCTCAAACCAGAGGAC
Organism: Oryzias latipes; assembly: GCF_053564925.1. Classification (NCBI taxonomy): domain Eukaryota; kingdom Metazoa; phylum Chordata; class Actinopteri; order Beloniformes; family Adrianichthyidae; genus Oryzias; species Oryzias latipes. The sequence goes on from NC_136240.1 coordinate 17,114,947, forward strand.
AGGACGTTTGTGTGAATAGCAGTGAATGCAGGAGCAGAAACACAGATTTGCACTCACACAGGCACATTGTGAGTTTGAGATGAGAGCTTTTAGCAGCATCCTGAAATAAAACAAATGTCTGCTCTCAAGCTGAGTCAAAATATGCTCCCTTATAAATATAGGAATGTGTTTAAAGTCCCACTCCAAACATTTTTGGATCTATTGTAAAAGTGTTCCCAGTAGTCTTTACATTTTAATTATGCAGTTTTTAGCCCAAATCAAAAAACCTTTATAATTTTCTAGGACATAGAAAGTTCATTAGTAATTCACCTCTGAATTGTGGGCGGGAGTGTCGGCGCAGAGCAACCCCACCCCACTTCCCGTCATCCATCTGTTTACAGTCTCTTCCGCTAGCTTACAGACCCTCACAACCCCAACCTAACATCAGCAATGCAACAAAAATGGCAAACAGGCTAGGCAGCAGGACTGCATGAAGCAGTGACGCTGACCTTGGTGGAATAAGATAATCTACTCCTCAAAACTAAAACAAACCATGCAACATCTCTTTTTCTCCACCATTTTTTGTAATAAATGCGCTGATCCAGTGTTACATTTTTACCTAAAGAGGGAAAATCAAGACCGTCCTGGAGAGCAGCTAGGATGACCCAGCCAGCCTGACGCGCTACATCAACGACCATTAAAAGCATTTCGTCATGGGAAAAACCACCCAGTCAGTCAAGTCTGCTTTCTCCAGCAAGCAGAGCCGTCCGGAGGAATCCTCGGGAGCTTCTCCACCAAAGACGCAGTTCGAGTCCAATGCAGAGGATATGCTTCTTAGCATCAATGCTAAGTTATTCAGCTTTGACCTTCCTGGCGATCCCTCATCGGGTATTCCAAGATTTTAAGGATTCTCTGGAATTCTCCAAGCAGCAAGTGAAAAATTTGACTGCAGAGAACTCAGTGCTGAAAGAGTCGGTTAAAATCCCTTGCTGATGGAATGAGCCAACTGAAAACAAGAAGATCAAAGAGACCTTTCTGGATCTTCAGTCCAGGTCAATGCGAGATAACCTAGTGGTCATGAGAATACAAGAAATGCCAGAAGAAAACGCAGGGGAACAAATTAAAAGCTTCATCCAGACCCACTGGCTCGTCCTCTGTCTGTGGCTGGCTGGCCGCCTCCTGGCTAGCCAGGGTGCCAATCTGCCTGCTCCTTCCCACTCCCACCCTAACAAATTATGCAAACTTGCACCTAGGGCTCCGGGAATTGGATGGGTGGGATATGCTGGCGAGGTTCACCGGGGTGACAGTCTTTGGGGCCTCACCCGCCCTCTATTCCACTTTTACCTGCATTTTAGTCACCTTCAAACACTTGGGCTTGTCTCTCTTTGACCCCCCCCCATTTTAATTTTCACTTTTAACACTACACAGTACATGTTGGCACCAGACATACAACACACACACCACACACAGAGGGACCACGGGTGGGGGGGCTCTACTGTGTGGCAGCAGTGGAGCATGCCACCACACCAGAAACCCCCCATTTTAACCCCCAGCACACACACTCCACAGTGCACACCCTAACCACCATACACAGATGGGATCGGGGAGGGGCAGCCGGTCTTCACCCGCCAGGGTCCTCTTAAAACGGTCTGGCTTGTGGGGATCCCGTTGGCTGGGGCAGTGGCAGGAGGTGTGGTGCTAGGGGATGCAGTGGGGCCCCCTTGCTTAGGCTCCGGGGGTCTGCTGTCCTTTCTCTCCTGGTCAGGCCGGCCAGACCAGGGAGGATCTGGTTCCCATAAAAAAACACATGGTTCACTTTGGCAGCATGCTTGTAGCTCTACCCCCACGTTCACACTGTCACACTGCTCCCTGTCTGTTCATCCCTTGCTCCTAACCCACAGTGTATTGATGGATGCAGCCATACAGTTTTGAGTCAGATGCCAGCTCATATGAGGAAAACAAAGATGTCCATGGAGTTATTTTTCTGCAAGTGGAGGTATCGAAATAGACCGAAGCAGGTAGCTTGTGGCCCACCGACTGTAGGACCTTTGTCACTGCCTAAGTCGTTTTTTCAACAGCATTTTTTCGTCTGCTCCTGATTCACAACCATTTGAATAAAGAAACAGCAGACAGACTGTTTGGGGACTGTCGTTTTCAGTCTGTGCTGTTGTACTTGGATGATGTCATCGTTTTTTCCTCTTCCATTGAACAACATTTGCAACGTTTGGATCAAGTTTTCTCCCGGTTAGATGCGCAGGGTTTGAAGGTAAAGCTTTCAAAGTGCCAGTTTTTTCAGAAACAGGTGAAGTACTTGGGCCATGTGGTGTCTGCTGAGGGGGTGTCGACCGACCCAGAGAAAGCAGCTGCAGTCCGTGACTGGAGAAGACCAGCTAACCTGGCCGACCTCAGATCGTTTTTGGGGTTTGCAAGTTACTATAGAAGGTTTATTGCTGGATTTGCAAAAATTGCCTCTCCATTAAACCGTTTGGTGGCTAGGCTCCTCCCTCCTGGAAGAAAGGGTAAGACGCCGAAAAAGCCTGTGGATGAGTTCTGGGACACAGAGTGTGAGCAAAGCTTTCAGGAACTGAAGACTGCTCTAACAACTACTCCTGTTCTTGCTTATGCAGACTTTCAGAAACCCTTTGTGCTGGAGGTAGATGCTAGCCATGCCGGCTTGGGGGCTGTACTGTCCCAGGAGCATGCGGGCAAGCTGCGCCCCGTGGCTTTTGCAAGTCGTAGCTTGAAGCCTGCTGAGAAGAACATGAACAACTACAGTTCCATGAAGTTGGAGCTGGTAGCACTGAAGTGGGCAGTCACTGAAAAGTTTCGCGAGTATCTGGTGGGGAATGCCTGTACGGTGTTCACTGATAACAACCCGCTAAGTCATTTGGCAACAGCAAAGTTGGGGGCTACAGAGCAGAGGTGGGCATCTGAGCTGGCAGCATTTGATTTAACCATCAAATATCGCCCAGGTTCCCAAAATGCCAATGCCGATGCATTGTCGCGTCAGCACCCAGTGTTGGAGTTGTCAGAAACTGAGCCTTTGGGAAGTGAGAGGGTTTTAGGGGTGCAAGCTGAGATAAGTACCTTGCCTGGGTTGTCTCCTTCAGACCTCTACACGTTACAACACAAAGACCCTGTCCTTGGCCCCTTCTTGAAATACTGGGAAAGGGGTAAAATACCAGATGCTAGACAGAGGCACGAGTTAAGTAAACCGGCCAGGGAATTGATAAGACAGTGGAAGCGTCTCCGGGAACATGAGTTAGTGCTCTACCGCTGCATTTACAGTTCAGATGGACAGGGAGAAGTTAATCAGTTGGTGTTGCCTCAGTCTTTGCAGGAATCCATTCTTCACTCCTTACATGACGATCATGGCCATCAGGGTACCGAACGGACTCTGCAGCTGATTCGGTCGAGGTATTATTGGCCAAACATGTATACGGATGTGGAGAAGTGGTGTAGGAGCTGTGAGAGGTGCGTAGTGTCAAAAGCATTACAACCAAAGGTTAAGACCTTTATGGGCTCAATGAAAGCCTCTCGACCTCATGAAGTTCTGGCGATAGATTTTACCGTGTTGGATCCGGCTACTGATGGCAGGGAGAATGTTTTGGTGATGACAGATGTGTTTTCAAAATATACACAAACGGTCCCTACAAAAGATCAAAGAGCTAGCACTGTCGCAGAGGCATTGGTGAAACATTGGTTTCAACTGTTTGGTCCCCCAGCCCGCATTCATTCGGATCAGGGGCGGAATTTTGAAAGTAATCTGGTGCACCAACTCTGTAAACTGTATCAAATTGACAAAAGCCGCACAACCCCGTACCATCCCCAAGGCAATGGCCAATGTGAACGTTTTAACCGCACGCTGCATGACCTTTTACGGACATTACCACCTGAGCAGAAACGCAGATGGCCTCGCCACCTTTCTCAAGTTACATTTGCCTACAATACAACTGTCAATCAATCAACTGGTATGACCCCATATTTCCTGATGTTTGGCAGAGAACCGAGGTTGCCGGCAGACTTTTTGATGGGAAGTGAAATGGAGCATGATCTTCCTTTAGACGAATGGCTTGAAGAACACCAGAGCTCCTTAGCTGTGGCCTATGCAGCAGTGCAGCAGAAGATGGAAAACACCAGGGCGCAAAGAGACCTGAAAATGCAGGGTCAGTGTCTGGCCCCAGATTTTGAGGAGGGTGATTTGGTGTACACAAGGAATCATGGAGTTAGAGGAAGGAATAAAATCCAGGACTTTTGGGACCCAACTCCCTATCAGGTTGTTCGCCGGCCATCTCCACAGGGGGTTGTGTATTCGGTAGCCCCTGCAGGTCAGGACGGTCCCCTGCGACAGGTTCACAGGGCAGAGCTACGGAATGTCCCTGAGAGGAAGCCAGCGGGGGAAGCCTCAGTGAAGGGGGAGGTTCCGGAGCATGCACAGGGGGGCGTAGGTGGTGTTGATGATGGTGTTGAGCTCCATTTGGATGACTCATTGAATGTGGACGATGAGGAGGTACCACCTCAGATACAACCTCCTCAAGGTCAGGAGCTCACGGAAGAAGCTGACAGGCCACTAGTTTGTGAGCCCAGGAAGTCAACCCGAAAAACGGCAGGACAACATTCTAACCCACATAAATTGCCTATGTCAGCAAAGGTCTCGGTGGACCCACATCGTCGGGTCGACGATGCACTTTGAGGGGAAGAGATGTAACGGGAGTCACCTGTAGGTGTCTCTATACCCATTGTTCAGGGGGTTTAAAAAGGAAGTTGACGTGTGGTTGTTATGGCGCTAGCTTCCTGTGAGAAAGCCGGTTAGCTCAGAGAGCAGCGTGAGTTGGCTCGAGCAAAGAGTGCGGTAAGACTGCTGTTATCCTTACCTGTGGATGATGTTTTTAAGCAGTGCTTGATGTTTTATTTTTTATTGTATGACAGGATCACGGCAGAGGTAGATCCTGCTTTTCTGGGGGTTTTAAAGACTGGGCGTGAGGTTTTGCGACGCACCAGGTATTTTACACTTTTATCACAGCAGAGGTATATTTTAAACAAATGGTAAATTATTTTTTATCAAATGTTTTTAATATGGTGCTTCTTCTGTTTTTAGTGTTGGAATACTGTGCCCTGCTGTCCTGTTTAAGTTTATGTTTTGTACTTTGTTTGTCCGCTCCTGACGGAGCTGTCCCAGCGTGATTGACTAATCAAGTGCAGGAGCGGACTATTTACCCTCTGTTCTGTTTGTCATTTTTTTTAGTCACTTCCCTCAGGTTTCACCCCGCATGTTATTTTGGTGGGTGCCGTATCCCACCGAGTGCTGTGTATCACAGTTACGTTGCATGTTTTTATTTTTTATTGTTGTGCATGAACTGTGGTTTTTTTGTCTGCATGCTCCTGTGGTGTCATTGATACGGTCAACATTTTTATTCTACTCATGACGGGGTTTTTGTATTAATAAATCTTCGTAACCTGCTTTGTGGTAGTTTTCCCCTTTCTTGGCCCCTGCAACAATTAGATAAACAGTCTGCTATGATTGTGTCATATAAGGTTGTGAAAGTTAAAATGCGACTTATAGTCCAGTGCGACTTATCTGTGTTTTTTTCTACTTTATAATGCATTTTTGGGCTGGTGCGACTTATACTCCGGTGCGACTTATAGTCCGGAAAATACGGTAGTCATGAAAAAGTAGAAAGCTTTTCACAACAGCGCGGACGGGAAGTGTAACCGGCTGAACTGAACATTGTCAGAGGGACGGATTATGAATAATCAAGTAGTGGTGATGAATAGAGCAAAATGAATAGGCGCTTTTGTGGAGCAAACAGACCTCCTTGTTGAGCAGAGGGCAAGTGCAGACGAAAGCTTCTCTGATGAGCGCACAACAAAAGACCATGAGTTACCTTCTGCCACCATGCAAACACAAGCAAGTGGCCATCTCAGTCAGACAACTCACGCAGTAAAGAAGACTTATTCCATATTTCTTTTAGTTCTGCAGAAGATTTATCCCATGTTTCGTTTAGTTTGGCATAAGGCTCCGTTCAGATACATAAAACAAAGATCTCCATAGAAAACTTTGGGTATTAAACCACAACTAACGGAGCTCACAGGTAGAAGCCGGGGAGGAGGGTGGGGTGACGAATGCAGAGCTTGCGGAAATGGAAGAAGAGGATTGGACCGCACCTGGAACTTAAGTAGGACGCAGAACAGGTGAGTTGATTAGACTGAACCGCCCGCAGGGAGGAGTAACCAGGTAAACGCACTGCTTGAGTTGCCTGCCCGAAATACTCCCAGGGTTGTTCACTTCTTTGCTGTTAGTCAACGCTGTGCCACAATGTCTTCACCCGGTTTACAGCCTGATTCTGATAAATACATGGTATGCTGGATATTTTTCCTTGAAACAACAATTAATAAAAACAAAATCCCAAGGCACAGTCTCTGAAGATGATCGCTACATGTAACATAAAAACAGAAAATACCAAGCCTACAGTTTTAACACTATTTTTTATACATTTGATTTTAAGTTGCTGCTCTCAATTCTATCATAGAAAAATATCATAAGAACAAATTAGCTCATCATTTATCTTTAAGTTATAAATTGCCATCCATACTGCCTTACTGCAGAGGCTCAGGAGAGAAAGAAGCCCTGCTTCCAACCAATGAACTTAGAACTAAAAAAAAACAGAGATGCAGAGGGAACTTCGAACATATTCTACGCAGCTAAAATGTTTCTATTACAGAAAGAGGATTCAGTATCCCTGCAAACAAAAATGGTTAAACAACTAGGATGAAATGAAAAACTTCTTAATGAATGAGGACAATAAATATGAAACAAAAAAAACCTAAAGTGGAACACAATACAGCCCAAGAGAAATAAATGAAGAACTATCCCAAACAGATTAGATAATTAGGTTGTTGTGTAACCATTTTCTGTCCTGAACAAAATAACTAGAATGCCCTTCATGCATCTGTGCACAGGGACAGATTGGTTCACAAAATAAGTGAGAAAGAAAAGGAGACAGACAGCCTTTGAGGATAAGAGGATAAGAAACATGTTTCAAATTTGAAACCTATAGAAAGAGCCTCTACCCTTATCAGAAGAACACGTGTGCTCCTTAACATTTCTTTGGGGGTTATTAGTCTTTCTACTATTGTTTGAAATAAACAATAAATTTGATTTTAGGAGGGTTTTTTTTGCAAAGAATTAAAGCCTGAAATTTCCCCTGTTGTATTTGACTATTTTGTAAAGGTTAGCTAGAAATATCCACATTGAAACTGAGATTCCAGTAAGTGTTGGTTTCTTCAGAAGGTCATCCAAGATCAGCAAAACAATGCTGCAATTCTGGACTGCAAATAGTGGCCATTTATATAAAAGAAATAATGTAAAATACAACAACAAATGAAATCAATAATAATGATGATAATAGAAAATCGACAGATCGAATGCAGTAGCGGAGTCTGTCTGATCCATTAACTGCTCCATTTGATAGAGATAAGGAACAGACACCAACACGGATTGACACAAGAAAGAAACTTCAGAGACACCAGATAATTCTGAGAATCTATAAAGGCCAATTTGGAGGATTTTAGCTCTACAAAGGTCTCAAGGTCTCAACTAAAACTGACCTAACTATTATAATCGAATTGTGAGAATAAGGATGTTACTCTGCAAAGATATTCTACAATCATCATTGAAAAATCAAGCCCTTTTTAAGTGAAAGTGCATTTGCCTTCGAAAATGATGGATTCACTCTGAGTAAGTTTTTAAAAAGCAAAAATATTTTACAGTTTATGATACCAACAAGGTAAAAAAAAAAATCAAGGAAACTTAACAGGAAAAAGAGTTTTAGATTTTTAACTTTATCTAAACCAAAGAAAGAACAAATGTTTTTAATATGAAGACAACTAAGATAGCAGCAAAAAATAGAGGTAAAAGGTTTTCTTTTATGGCGCTCCTGTTTGCATTGGTATAAATAATCCAAGTATCAATTTTCCCAAACCTGTCTGTTTATTCTTTCTTCACTTTTCCACAGCTTTCCTTAGCCTCACTCTGCATGCCTTCTCTGTCTGTTTACATTTTCTGCTAAAGACTCGAGTTGCTGCCATTGAAAAACAAGCCCTGTTAATATTTCATACATCTTTCATGTAACTATTTTTCTAAAGAAAATCTTGGTTTTCTAACAAAAGATGTTTGTTTTCCAGAGTTGAATAAAGTTTTGACATACTTTTAAACACGACAAATTGTAGTTGATGTCGCAAAAAATACAACAATTACAGTTTACAAATGAAGTTCACATCGATGTTTTCTAAATCTTATCACTGATAGAGAACAGGGGATTTACACTGATAACGCACAACAGCACACTAAAATCTCCAGTTAAAAACAACCCAAGTTGGGATGTTTGTTACCCAACTCCGAGGTTAAAAAGGGGACTAAATTTTTTCGGGCTTATTTTAACTCAAATCAAAAAACCTCAGGAAAAATAAATAAATTGGGTTACAATGAAACCATTGTAATCCAAAAAATTTGTATTGCTCCAAAAGGTAACCCAAAATAGATCCCTACATGAATCATCCAACAAAAATGGGTTGAAGAAATAATCCAAGTGTTTTAGGTATGAGGCAGAAACGTCTTTATCCTACAAAAGTGAATCACTATTTGGGCTGCATAGCCAACATTGAACCCATCCTTTATCTGATCTCATATTTTATCATTTTTTAAGAACTAATCTGGATTACAGGAATCTAGTTTTTCTCTATCCCAGTCACTGATTTAACATGTTTTTCACCTACAGTCCAGAGTCCTTAAAATCACACATATCAGTCTTATACATTATGAATTCTTGATTCCATACATCTAGGTATACTTCTGACATCAACGACGTGGTTGATCCTTGACTCTAAGGTTGTTTTTTGAAGGTTAATGACGCTAGCATAATAAAGGCCAACAAGGGCGGATCCATAAAAATAACAGCGTGTCCTGGAAACTCATCTGGATTCCTGGAGGCATCCAAGAGAAACCAAGGGCTCTACAACAGATTATCTAATAACTAAAGCAAATTTAATGAGGAAAAAAAGGGGCGACTCCGACCAGACATGTTCTGAGGTGACCTCTGCAGAGAGGACACACAGCTGTTACGTGTCATCCACATCCTCTGTGCTTTCGTCTGCTTTTTTTCCCCTCACAAAGCTGCACATACATTTCTCTGAGTTTTTGATAGCAGATGATGAAAACGTATTTATTTTGAGTTGCTCATCAGAGCCTGCAAGCAAACAGATAAAGCGTCCATTTCTGTTGGGATTCACTTTGAAAGTGGTCTGCCAGAAGGTAACAAGGACATGATGGTGAGGTCTGATTTAATTTTACTGAGAAAATCTAAGCGAGCCATGGCCAAACAAAATGTACCATGGGAGCGTTTTATAGCAGAGAAAGAACGATAGTAAAGAACAAGGCTTTGTGCTGCAAGACAGTAGGAAATTTAAAACTCCTTTGCTCCTCATTGACGGTTTCTGAGCGGGCATTGTCACGGATAAACATCCATATATTTCTGAGACAGCAGAGAGGCTAATGTGAAGCAGGACCAAGTTCTTTACTGCAATTGTGTTTGTTCTGACTGCTTAGCAACTAAGAGAGGAATAAAGTCAATCAAATTTGAGACCAGCGGCCACAGAGGGTAAAGTTCAGAGTGACAGATCCCACTCCATCTGACATTGGCTTCCTGGTAAGAATCAAGAGCCTCGACTTGCTTAGAAAGTCTCTGCACCATGTCACATAAAGCAGGGGCAGGAAATACCAGCAGCACTTCAAAAGACGCCGAGTTATTATCTTTATCTCTGTACAGTTTTGCAGTCTGGGTGTCTAAAAATGGAAATGTTTGTGCTTCAAGAGGGCAAGAATTAGGGTTTAGCTGTAGCTTGGCTTGAGGCAAAGCAGCATTATGGCTGCTATGATTAAGACATTAAAAACTTGCGAATATAGGACGCTAAATCACCACTGGCAAGACAGATGGTTTATCACAACTAGAGGAAATTGTCTGTAACTAAAACAATCTGCATATTAATGGATTTACATATTTCTACAGTTACAAAAGGAGGATGTTTCTCAAAGACACACGATAACATATCAAATGGAAACTTTTTTTTGTATTTAAATAAAGAAGTATCTATCAGTAACTCTAAATTATATCTTGAAAAACTAGAAGGATCTGCTTTCTGTTTTTATCATTTGTTCTTATTTATTTTTATCATTTGTTTGTTTTATTTTATTTTGTTCTTTAGTTTTTACTTCTTTTAATAAAATGCAGTTTTCAGGTTTGTTGTTAGGTTTTGTTACTTACTGCCTTATGATATTACCTGGATAAGTTACTAACCCTTACAGTTTAACAACACGTTTTCAGAAGTTTGTTATGTAAAACATTTTCTCCTTTACAAGCAAAAAGGATTTTGGAGTAAAAAACTGACAAATCAATGGTGAATCATATCAGATATATTATGAAGAGTCAAGTCCTCATGAATCTGAATCAAATCTATTCAGGACGTTGTCTGTAAACAACCAGCCTTAATGGTTGCTTTTGGAAGTCATCTTTTTTCTCCTTATTTTCTTAAAGTTGCAAAATAATTTTTCTAACTCTAAAAAGGCAGCCCTGTTTGTTTACTCCTCAATGCTAGGTGGAGCTGTTTGTTTCTATGATCAGCCATGTTAAAATCCCAATCCAATCATATTTTGATCTATTTTAAAAGGATTCTCAGTGGTCTTTTAGTTATGATAAAAACCTGTGTCATTTTCTAGGACTTAGATTCAGCAAGAGTTCGTTAGAAATTCTCGGGGTTGTGGGCGGGAAGCCCGTCACCATTTCCCATCATCCATCAGGGAGCTTGTGGCACATCAATTATAGCGCCTACGTTACTGGTACAAGCTTTTTCCTTCTGAATTCACAACGATTTGAATAGAGACATAGGCAGAAATGCACATTTTAAGTTTATCTTCCTTTATATATCATGAGGAAAAATGCTACAAGAACATGTTAAAAAAACACAATTTTCATCGGAGTGGGTCTTTAAGTTAAGCTGCTGACTCACAATTTGCCAAACCCTTTCTACAAAACTGCAGCTTTCATCAACCTTCCTTTCCACACACAACTTAACAAGTCTATAACGTATTATCAAGTTGTGACACTGCATGTTCATGTTGTGCAGCCCTGCTCTTTTTTTTATTGTAGCTCAGAAGCATCAAGCTGACTGTCACTAAATAACTGTAACTAATCAAATAAACATGGACTTTTGACAGCAGCAAGGAGAATCTAATTAATGTAGCTTGGTTAGATCATAGTCTGAACATGATACACTTAATAAGGCCACACTGGCTCATACCAATCCATCACCTAAAATTTGTCTATTTCAGCAACAGAACTCGATAAATTTCATGTTTCTGGTGACAGAAAAACTTTACTGGTATGTAGCAAGTACCAGGCTTTCTGCAATGCTTTCATTTAAGGAAATGTTTCTTACAAATATATAAATAATCTTAGTTTTGATACAGCTGTTTTGTTTTATAGATGACATGATGTTCTGCTTAGTGCCACTGTGAAATTTTACGATCTATTTCTTGCTCATATTTGTTTCTTTGACCCTTCAGGTGAGGCTAGAAGTGGACAAATATCACCTGCAAGGAGATCTTGACACCTACTGCAGTGCAGCACTTTCTCCAGAACATAAGGAAGAACGGAAAGGCATCATGCAGGGATTAACGGAAAAGAGATGTCTAAAGCTCAGTTATTAGACGGCTCATACTGCTGTCATTATATCATCCGCATTCATCTGCCCCATTCACTTATGCAGCTGTGGGAGAGTGACTGCCGCTGCAAACAAAAAGGAAAACAAAAAAACAGCTTTTCTTTTAGAAAGTTTAGTCATGTTCTTCCTCTCAGTGTTTCTGCCCTTCCACAGCTGTGACACTGAACCTGACTAAACCTATCGGAGGCAAAACTGAAGCATCCCGCTTGTTTGAGAGGCAGGAGAGAGCAGATGCAGTGAGAGCCTGCCCGCTGAAAACTGCATTTATTAATGCCCAACAACATGGACGGAGCTTAGTTTAATATGTGAAAGATAATGGACTCTCAAATTACCACAAAAGCATTGCACTTTCAGAAAGCAGCAGTGATGAATAAGGCTTAATAGTTTATCACTAGATGTGAATCCTGTGTACTCCCATAAGGAGTAAAGGCAGAAAAATATCTTGATTGTAACACAAGTACGCCTATATTCATAGGAAAAAGTTTTTTGTGTTTTTTCTTGACAATTTGATTTAAAATCAGCTTTGAAATCCATTTACAGTCATTTATCACATAATGACCATATTTTATTCCCATTAGGACGACTGGTCATATGAAAAAGCTCAAAGCAAAAGTGCCTATTTGGAAGGTAAAAATTACAAGATGAAAGAAAAGTTCTGCTCAAACCCAACCAGACTGCAGCAACCCATTAACTTTGCAGTTTTCTTTTTCAATGCTACATTGAATCCCTGCATGTCTACCAGTTACTTATAAATGCTCTGGCTGATTGAGAAACCAGAAAGTACATGACCTAATTTCTATAACACAGAATCTTATCACCGTTGGCCTCGGAGGGAGAACGGTCTAATTGGTGTGACTTTTATGTAGCATTTTCTAATGACAGGCGCTTAATTAATCCTTGAAACATTGGCTTGCGAGAGTCAAAGGAAGATAGCTGAGAGGATCAAAATCACAAAGGGCCACAGTGGAGGGATTAGGAAAATGTGGAAGAGGCATCCAAGCCTCCAGAGAGAAAAAAATAAAAAAAGATTTCCAGAATACCACCAAAGGTTTGAGCAGAATGGAGAAGCCACCCTGGTGGAAATACTGCTGCACGTATGACGTGAGACACGTGTGAGGGCAGTTATGTGATATCTTGATAATCCCAATTAAGTTCCATCCATAAGAGCCAAAGACAGGAAGCCAGTAGGCAAGCAGGAGTTTCCAATTGTAAACCCTGAGTATTACCTGTATAAACATGTATCTTCAAAGTCGCCGTTTGTTGCAATGCATTTCACAGTATTAAAAAAATAAACACTGAAGTAAGAGTAAAAGTATAATGAAACAGAAAAAATATGTTTAAAGACCTACTCCGATGAAAATTGTGTTTTCTGTGTTTTTAACATGTTCTTGTAGCATTTTATCATGATGGAAGACATTTATAAAGGAATGTAATAAATATTTCTTTATTTAAACTGTTGTGAATTAGGAGCAGACAAATAAAGCTATTGGTAATAGCCTGTACGTGGTTCAGAAACTACAGTTGATGAGCCACAAGCTTCCTGTTCCATTCCGATACATTCCCTTGCAGATGACCAGATCTGTGTACGTCTTCATTTGCCTTGTCTGAGTTGGCATTTGGATCATAACAGTCCCGCCCACATCTCAGAGGCAAATTTCCTAAAAAACTACTGCCACTCTGCAAAAACTATGTCCTAGAAAACAACAGATAAATTTTGTCTAAAAGCGGCATCATCATAATTAAAGACCGCTGGGAACGCTTTTAGAATAGATTAAAAGATCATTGACATATATGTCCAGTATTTCAACTTGTTTGATGCCAATGAATATCTGATCATAACAATTGATGATGATGGTAACAATATTTCATTTCGGACACTAATTGGAAACATAGGACAAGATAAAAACAATACAAGAAATATCCGAAAGGGAGTGAGAAGATATTATAAATTCTCACCCCCTGGCCTAGACCAAATTTATTACCACACCTAGTATACTCACCTTCAGTTTCAGAAACCCATATAAACACATACAAACATACAGTGAGGTCAATAAGTATTTGATCACCCTGTGATTTAGCAAGTTTCCCACTTAGAAAACATGGAGGGGTCTAAAATTGTCATCATAGGTGCATTTCCACAGTGAGAGACAGAATCTGAAGAAACATTCAGAAATCATGTTGTACAATTTTTTTAAAACAATTTATTTGTATATTACTGTGACAAATAAGTATTTGATCACTTGATTATCAAATAGATTTCTGACCAGCAAAGACCTGCTGTTCTGCTTTTAAACAGTCCAACTCCACTCTGCTCATGATTCTAAATTAGTGGCACCTGTTTGAGGTCGTTAGCTTGCATAAAGGCACCTGTGCACCCCACAATCAGCCAGAAGTCTAACTACCAACATGGGCAAAACCAAAAACAAGAGACAAAATTGTAGACCTTCACAAAGCTGGAAGTGGCTACGGGGCAATTGCCAAGTTGCTTGGTGAGAAAAGGACAACTGTTGGAGCAATTGTCAGAAAATGGAAGAGGCTAATGATGACTGTCAATGTCCCTCGGACTGGGGCCCCTCGCAAGATCTCACCTCGTGGGGTATCGATGATGCTAAGGAAGAAGAATCAGCCCAGGACTACACGGGAGGAGCTGGTCGATGGCCTGAAGAGAGCTGGGACCACTGTTTCCAAGGCTACTATAAGTAATACATTAAAACGTCATGGTTTCAAATCATGTATCACACGGAAGGTTCCCCTGCTGAAGTCAGCCCATGTCAAGGCCCGTCTGAAGTTTGCCAATGACCATCTTGATGATCCAGAGATGTCATGGGAGAAAGTCTTGTGGTCAGATGAGACCAAAACAGAACTTTTTGGTCTTAACTCCATTCGGCGTGTTTGGAGGAGAAAGAAGGAGGAGCATCATCCCAAGAACACCATAACTACAGTGAAGCACGGGGGTGGAAGCATCATGCTCTGGGGGTGTTTTTCTGCACAGGGGACAGGACGACCGCACTGTATTAAGAAAAGGATGAACGGGGCTCTGTATTGTGAGATATTGGGCAAAAACCTCCTAACCTCAGTCAGAGTGTTGAAGATGGGTCGTGGCTGGGTCTTTCAGCATGACAATGACCCGAAGCACACAGCCAAGAAAACCAAGAAGTGGCTCCATAAGAAGCATATCAAGGTTCTGGAGTGGCCCAGCCAGTGTCCAGACCTAAATCCAATAGAGAATCTTTGGAGGGAGCTGAAACTCCGTGTTGCCCAGCGACAGCCCCAAACCCTGACAGATCTAGAGAAGATCTGTATGGAGGAGTGGGCCAAAATCCCTGCTGCAGTGTGTAGAAACCTAGTGAAGAACTACAGGAACCGTTTGACCTCTGTAATTGTTAACAAGGGCTTCTGTACCAAATATTACAGTTGTTTAACTCAAGTGATAAAATACTTATTTGTCATAGTAATATACAAATAAATTGTTTTTAAAAATTGTACAACGTGATTTCTGAATGTTTCTTCAGATTCTGTCTCTCACTGTGGAAATGCACCTATGATGACAATTTTAGACCCTTCTATGTTTTCTAAGTGGGAGAACTTGCTAAATCACAGGGTGGTCAAATACTCATTGACCTCACTGTATCTACACCAGTGTTTTTCAACCTTTTTTGAGCCACGGCACACTTTAACCCTGAAAAAAATCCCGCGGCACACCAGCATCCAAAAAAAAAAAAAAAAAGCAGAAATTCATGGTCTGTATTGATCGACAGCCCCCCCCCCCCCCCCCCCCCCCCCCCCCCCCCCGCAATCTCATGTGAATTTTTGTGATAATTGTGGCAGAAAAAGCAGGAAGTTGCGGCTGTTTTTTTCTAAGAGATGAACCACCAGCTAAAGCTCGTCTTTAGCTGGTATATTTGTTAGAACTGAGCGACTTTATCAGCAGAATTAAGAACAAGGAAGTGAAGACTTTAACCACTTCTGATTGGTCAGACTGATGACATGTGATTAAGCCTTCAAGAATGATTGGCGGAGACAGTTAAAGGGGCGGGACTTGTCCTTACACAGTTATAGCTGCAGCTAAATCGCGGTGCCGTGATTTTATCAAAATGTCTTTAATAGAATTAAATAAACACAAAGCAAAAGTAATTTTACGATCTTTTATATTCCTAACTACTCAGTGTTTTATCAGGGCCTGTTTGGATGAACAAAGAGCTGATTTCCTGGAGATGGAAAATGTTTTTAGATCAGTGAATGAGGGCAATTTCTCCACGGCGCACTTGACCATCTCCCACGGCACACTAGTGTGCCGCGGCACACTGGTTGAAAAACACTGACCTACACAAAGAAAAATACACATGGAACCATCAGACACTCATTTGTCATGTATAAACGCTCATTTGGTTCCATTGAAATCTTATTCCCCAAAACCCACACACACACACACACACACTATTCTAATTTATATCCATAAATATATACAGATAATCAGAGGTTTATTCTTCAGTTTGACATAATTAAACATTTAAGCCTTTTTGCTAATGTTTTTTTGTTTGTTTACTTACTAGGTTCTGCTTCAGCAAGACTGTTTCTTCATTTTCGGACTTTTGTACTTTCATTGAATTTAGTCTGATAAGGTCCAAGTACTGATAACTGTTCAGCCAAAAAATACTTGTTTTTTTAACAAGACAAAATCAGTAATTCACCAAACTTTAAAAAAAACATGTTCCACAAAACAATTTAAAGTAAAAAAGATTAACAACTTTTTAAACACCGCCTTATTTCTGACTTTACATTTTTTGCTTGATCCAACCAGAACTTTACAGGAGGAGAGAGAAAAAAAATCACCTTTCATTTGTCTTTGCACCATTATTACTCCTCACTTCTAACTTGCAACCCTCCAGCACATTTCTGACCCACTGGAGCATCCATAGAAGTAGATCACAGGACCCGGCAATGCCACCGTCCACAGGGGATGACATCAGTCTGCTTTTCCCAGTCTGCTGCTGCATGCTCAGGTTACCTTGTCCAAGTACTCATGTGTTACCAGCCCCCTGCTCCACTGCATCACTTTGCAGCGGCAGTCGCAGAAGATGATCCTGCATCCCACATACAGGAAAACAACCCTGCTTTGCAGCTGAGGCTCCCTGCAGGGGCAAATATTGTGGTCTGATCTAAAAATAGCTTCTTCCCTCCAAATATAAAAAAAAATAGTCCCTGTCATTGAATGTAAACAGAAAACATGTGTATTCTCCCCTTTATTGAAAGGACAACTTTCTGTTGCCTCAACAAAAGCAAAGATGCATTTATTATAGTTTTTCCTGTGGGTTTGACTGGAAACAGAAACTTAATTGAAACCAACTGAAGAGGCATTATGGATGTCAAAAAGCCAAGTCAGTGTGGAGAACATCACATGCGGGTCAGAACCGTTCCCAGCATCCGTCACTGACAAAAGCTGCTGTCCCACAAATCTGCAGTCATGGTTTCTCCGTCTGCATCATCATGTGCTCATCTGAAGACATAAGAGCGTCACATCCACCTGTCCTCTCCTCCGCCTGCACCCGAACCGTCCGGACCTAAAGAGGCGCTTTGGACTCACCCAGTACTCCCGAGGAGCTCTGCTGGGGCGCAGTGGCCGGCTCCGGCCTGTCCGCGTCCCCCTGCTGTGGTCGGTGTCGGTGCCTGGAGTTCTCGGGGCCGTCGCCGGTGGTGGTCACACCTCCAGCGGCGGTGGGCGCTGCAGCCGCGGCCGCTGCCGTCCCTGCGTCGGGCATGCTCTCTCTATCAGCGGGGAGCGGCGCCAAATGAAGATATTCTCCGGGAAACTGTGCAGCGGTGTCGCATCTCAGGCAGAGGGTGGAGCATGGGTGTAGCGGCGCAGGTTCCGGGGTTAAATGGGTATGAAAGTGAAGTGAAGGTTGTGGCGATGGATCATCTATGTGGGCTGTCTGGAGCAGGTTGCCGTCCTCAGACTACAAGAGGAGGGACAAAGAACAGGGGAGCTGGGGGAGGGGGCTGGATGACACACATCCACACAACACGTAGATGGATTCACCTTACAATCTCCCAAAATAGGTGGGTGTTATGCTAAACTGCACCCTGCAAAATTATTGCAAAGTCAGGTAAACTGGCTGACCAAACACTCCATCCATCTGCATTTAGAGATACTCGGAGGAATTTTAAACGTAAGTGACCTTGAATTTCCATCTGCCAGTAAAATAGATTTATGTCACAGTTCATTTGCAGGTATAGGATACCCTTCATTTTTTTAAAAGGGCAAAAACTATGACTTCATTAAAGACCTACTTTGATGAAAATGATGTTTTTGGTGTTTTTACTATGGCCTTGTGGCATTTTTTTGACCATGGAAGACATACAAAGAAATTTAAGCTTAAAATTGTTGATGAAATATGCAGTTGGAAAAAGCTTGTCATTGTGGTGTGTAGACACTACAATGGCAAGCCACAAGCTCCCTGCTTTGGTCCATTCTGATGCATCCACTTGACACACGTCTGTCTTCGTATTTCTCATCTGAACTGGCATCTGGCTCAAAACTGTACAGCTAGAGATCTCCAACATTGTTCACCATTTTTGTTGCACTAATGTTACGTTGGGGTTGTGACGGGCTGTAAACTGGAAGGAGAGCATGTAAACAATGTGATGATGGGAAGTGGGGCAGGGTTACTCCATGCCAACGCCCCTGCCCACAAGTCAGAGGTGAACATCTAATGTACTACTGCCGCTCTGCTGAAATTATGTCCAACCATTGACTGTATGTGTCCAATATGTGTTTTTAGTTTTTTGGGCAAAAACAGCATAATCATATATAACCCTTGTGCTATCTTAGATGACCCCACCCTTACATTGACGTGTTCTCTCTACCATGACAAAGGTGGATAAAGGTGGAAAGATTTCATGTAATCCATGGACACCAGTGAAGATCACAAATCATTGAAGATAAAAGGTTCAGCGCACTGTCTAGTGCAGAGGTGGGCACTGAGGGCCGCAGTCCTGCATGTTTTCCAGCACACCCTACTCTGGCATGTTCTAATTGGCTGGACACACCTGAACCAGGTAATCAGCCATGAGTAGGGCAAGACTATCTGGAAATCATGCAGACACACCGGCCCTCGAGGCCTGGAATTGCCCACCCCTGGTCTAGTGGGTCTAGATGACCCAACTTCCAATGGTAAAGTGCCTGTGGCTGGGTCTGTTTTTGTGCCTTCACTAGAAGAACCTAAATGATGGCATGGTTTCCTGTGCAAATATCAGTTAGGTTCTCCTAGTGAAGGCATGTTTTTTTTTAACCAAACCTCCGTTCTGACTCTGATGGGCCTCTTTGCAGTTTTACACCCATACAAGAGTTGGTGAACATGTGCCTGTGTGAGCAGATACATCCCTGTTCTTAACAAAGAAAGTTTCGTCATCCGTAATAATATCCACGACCTCGCTGATACTGTTCTAGCTCGGCCCACTGACTGTACTCAACAGCTGCGAGGTGGCAGCTGTCACACTTTGTGCACACAGTGAGCCTGGTAAATTATTGAGATCTGAGGTTATAAACTGCTACCTGGATTCAGGCCAAACCTTTTCTGCATAAGTGCAGTCTCTTTTCTTAGCCATCTCTCCTGGATCCTTTGTTTCTGTGCAGCCCTCCCTCCTTACGTGATGCTCAACACAGGAGCATCCATGTGTGAGCAGAGATTGTGCTTACTCACCATCCTTTGGGTTGACAGGTGCAAGGCAACTTATAGGGCACACACATGAGTTCATGTGCAGTCTATGCCTTGTTTTTTATGTTTTGCAAATTGCATGTGCATTCTGTGAAAAGGAAAAAATAGTGGCCATAATGATTCTACCAGTTCCACTGCTCTAAACAAAGTACTTTACTAAAAATGTTTTAAATGTAAACAGTTGGATAATAACATAATGATGATGAAGTAGGTAAAGAAATAAAATAAATAAAATTTAAAAAAATCATTTCAATACAGGAAGACCCAAGCTATTGTTTAACATGTCCTTTGTTATTTGGGTTTTGTTGCAGAAATAAAAGTCCTGTATCATCTTTTTTGTTTTACCAAATTTACTGCCATTATTTAAATTTGTTTAAATTCTGTCGTGAATTTCAATATTATCAGCTAATATATATTTACACAGGGAAACCAGCAAAGATACAAAGCGATAAACGCGTGGTAATTGTACTCGTATCTGTATTTATTTATTTAACCTTTACTTTACCAGGAAGTCCGTTGAGATTACATTTCTATTTTGAGAGAGACCTGGCCAAGAGACCCCCCCTATGGAGTCCTATACTGTTCATAATTAAATAAATAAATATTTAATTCAATAAATAAATATGACGTCATGCAAATACACAGACTCCATACCCCCCCCACCCCCACACACACAAATAATATATAAAAGCTTAAAAGTAAAAAAAAAACAACAATAATAATAATAATACATTGTGCATTCAAAAAAGAAGTGTATTATTTAAAGTGAATTTCATTTTAAAAAAGTAAAGTTTTTAATTTAAGACATGTTATTCTTAATCATTAGTATTTGATAATGGTAAAAACGCTTTTTCTTTCTATTTTATTTAAAAAATAAAATTTAACCACAAGAGTTTAAATTAAAAAAGCAACTAAAGAGCAGCATAGTATCAGACGGACGAATAGGTTAGTGAAGGTAAGGGAAAACGAATGTATTGTTTGTGGGCTTTAAATTCAAAATTTAGCCTGCCGCATATGTTGGCCAGAAGGGGAACACTAAAGGGGTGGATATGTTTTGACGGAAGATGTTTCCCGATGCACAAATGGGCGAGGCTTAAATTTGATTGACGTGTGTTAAAACTAATAGAAAATGAAATGTGGAAAACGTCGACCAATCATTTCCCGGAGGCTGAACATGCGCTGATAGACAGCAGCGTGAGATTTGACAGAGTAGAAGTTGTGAATCTAACAGTGGAAAATGAATAACTGTTATATTAGTTTTGTTTGTCGACATTTCTCTGCTGTTATTGCATTTCCTGGCGACCTTGATTAGAGCTAACCGGGGCTAAAGATGTCTCTATTTGCAACAAAACACGTTATGGAATAAGAAGAAACAACGCGACGAAATGTTAATAAATACGTAACGTTACACTTAGTTAACTAATGTAAAATTATGTTACCGCTTCTATCTATTTTTCGGGAAATTCGTAGAGCTGCAGTCCACACACACAGGAAAAGGTTTGCTTTACATTTATACAGCGTTTTATTTACTGCTTTAAGTCTTTTTTTTAATGATAGAGTGGATTAGATGGGGTAAAGGCTCATAAGTCTCCCTATTTTTTAACATTCAAAATGTTTACTTTGTGTTGAATGTATATCAGCAAGTTATCAGTTAGAAAGTGTATTGAATGTAATTAAAAACTAGAATAACTAAGTACATCTATCCTTTCCAGTCGAGTAACTACTCTACATCAGCTTGTGTCCACCTTTAATGGAGTTCCAGCTGGCCTGGCAGATGCAGACACCATCTTTGCGTTGTCATCAGGTCATGGCAGATGTGGGGTGGCTGTGGTCCGTGTCAGTGGTTCTGCCTCATCCATGGCTTTGAGATGCATGGCGGGGCTGAAGTGCTGCTTGCCTTCTCCTCGGACAGCCCTGTTACGCAGCATAACAGACCCCAACTCCAAAGAGATCCTGGACCGTGGCCTGGTCCTATGGTTTCCTGGTGCAGTACCAACTAATTCAAATGTTTTCGTGTTTTCATTAATGCCTTTAAAATCCAGAAAATTTAAGGTTATGCTCTTGATTTGGTCTGATTAACATTATATCAACAACATACCATCAACTAAAACAACATGATGTTCTCAGTGGGAGAATTGTGGGGCACTAAAACCACCTTACTCATAAATACATATTGTTTATTACCATTTCAATTCTTTAAGATGTTTTTAACATGTTGATTTATCCATCCATAGTCCTGGTTTGCTCAAATCTTTTTATTTGCGAACTAATTTTTAGTATTTGGCTGAAAAGTGCAATTCTTTACATGTTTTAGGTCCTCATAGTTTCACAGGAGAAGACAGTGTTGAGTTCCACATCCATGGAGGTCCTGCTGTGATTACTGCTGTCCTACAGGCTTTGGGTAACAAAAACAATCAGTTTCAATAATACAATCTTTTTTTTTTTAAATTAGGTCTGTATTTAATGTTTTTTATTTTTATTTTATGGGATGCTAAATAAATGTGGTTTGTTCAGCATGACAATTCTTTGAATTGCATGAAACCCCTGCAGTCTCACTCTTGGCCGCTAGAGGACAGTGTTACACAAGTTAAGAGGAGGAATTAGGTGGAAGTTAAAGTGCTAAAAAGCTAAATCAATAGCTGTTTATTTATTTATTACAACATCACAGTATTTATAGTGTATTTTTAAATCAAAAGAGATTTAGTGCTTTTGATTAAAAATGTTGATCAAATATTAAAACCCCCTTTTCCAGACGAGTTGCACTTACCATTGTCTCTTGATGAAATCTGATATTTGGTTGAAAGCACTATGCATTTGCAATCTGGAGAACTAGCAGATGTGCCTGTTTGTGTTCTTAAGCTGAAGTGACATTGTGACCCTGTGTTTGATCGTCTGCGTTTCTGTGATCCAGGCTGCATGTCTCACCAGTTCATGTTTTTGTTTGTGTGCACGTTTTGCAGGAAGCATGCCTGGCATGAGGCCTGCCGAAGCTGGGGAGTTCACGCGAAGGGCTTTTCAAGCAGGAAAGCTGGGTTTAACTGAGGCGAGTGAAATCCATTAAAACGTCCCATGGTGCATCAGTGTGTTGTAAACCTTTAAAGGTTATGAAATCATGAAGGCATTTTTCATCTGAAGCCAAAACTGCAGAAAATAATCTTTCGATTTTCTGTGCTCGTCTTATTTCTGTCTTTAGGTTGATGCATTTGTTGCATTACGCCGGACAAATACTTAAATGTTTGCAGTAAATTGTAATTGACTTTAATCTGAGCTTTTATTTTTGAAAAGGTAAAAAAGATACGTGAAAATCCAAAATAGTTTAAAGTTTTTAAATACAGTAAATGTTAAAGCTTATATTCTGATGTTACAGATGCAACTTACAGTTTCCCCAAGCCATCAGGTGTCAGTCTGGCAATAACAAATTATGCATATAATTATGAATAAATTGTCACTTTAATGGCATCACTTTCAAAATGGTATTGCAAGAATTAAGCATGAGACCTGTGGAGATCAAATGTGATTTTTTTTTTTTCTTTCAAAGGTTGAAGGACTTGGGGATCTAATCCATGCAGAGACAGAGGCTCAGCGAAGACAAGCTCTTCGACAGATGTCTGGAGATCTGGAACGCCTCTATCAAGGCTGGAGCCACAGACTGAAACGAGTAGGTCTTCTGTTACCAGACACTGCCTTCATTCTGAAGGGTTTCTTTCTGAATGACAGTTGTAATGCTTTTTACTGGAGAATAATCCCAATGCAAGAGATCGCTTTGTTTTAAAATGAACCTGGTCTCAGATCCAGTAAATAGTTTGTCCTTTCTCCATTTTGGTTTTAAAAAAACAAAAACAAGGACACATCACTGCATGAAATCACAGTGGTGGGCAGGAATGACCTCCAGAGCTGAAGAAGTCTCCAAATAAAAACATTTCGTTGTTAGACCATCCTGACAGCAGAAACAATTCATACTGCAGCTTTCCCCTCAAGAGAGACTTTGGAAAGAACCTGTTTGTACTGAGCTGCAGGTCAGACCTCACCCCCACACAATGCTTTTGTTGCTTTGAAAAAATCTCTACAGCTGTTTCTAAAGAACTCTCAAGCTTCCTGTTTTTATAGTTCTAGTTCATGTTCTGTGGAGTAGTAACAATTAAAATATCCTTATTGACACACACATATGTGGAAGATACCTGAATCATGAGGTCTTCTGTATCCTGGTTGTGATTTGATCATTTTATTTAATGGACTTTGCGTGTTCCTCCTTCTTCTTCTTGAGTTTTAACATTAACCTCTGACTATTTTTCTGCTGTTCTATGCTATGCAATTTAAGATATTTTTATCATATATTCATAGATGGATTTCCATTGGTTTTCAGAATCACTGACTTTAAAATCTCTATCTTTTTGTGGTTGGGCTCACAGGTCATGGTGGAATATATATATATATATTTTTTTTTTTACATCCATTACCTACCTGACTGTTAGGATTTTCATCTCATTGGAAGTGATTAAAGCCTTTGTACAGTTAACTGTTGTGTTCCTGTTAACAGTTTGATACAACCACAAATCCAGGTGTTTTCCCTTGAGAGACTTGAGCTGCTTTTCAGAAGCTTAGTTCTTAGAACTGACCGACCGACCATGTTCCTCAGAGCACACCTTATCAGAGCTGTGCAATGTGTATGATGGCGGCGATGATGGGATGTCCATTTGACTTCCTGACAATGCAGCTTTTTGCCATACTGGCTTCCCCCCTGTTTGTGGATGTGGTCAAGTGTGGGGATCAGATGCTTCCTGTTTTTGTTCAGCTTTTTGTATTCATGTTCTGCTATGTTAATCAAGATACTGATCGTTGTTGGTGTGGAAATGCGGAGGCTATTTTTCCTATGTTCTGCTGATTAACTCGAATCGCAAACCCGTTGCTGTGAGGTCAGACCGCAGGAAGACTGTAAACAGAAGGGCACATGTTGAGATCAGCCTGTGAAAAAGTTGACCAAAAATAAAACAGTAGCTTATAGCCTGGAGTTCAAATTGGATAAAAAACATTGTGCTCCAACACACTGAACAGATTTCAAAAAGTTGATACTTAAAAAAATGAAAAAATAACACAAACTTTGATCACAAAGAAAATGGTTCTGAATTAGTCTTTTTGCATTTCAGTTCAGTTTTAGTAAAATAAGAATAAAAAAAGTGATTTTAAGATGAGTTTGGTGGTCAGTAATAGATCTGCACTTGTTGATTAAATAGCAGACATGATTCGCTGATGACAGAGTAATATTTTCGTTAAATTATATATATATATATATATATATATATATCATGTTTGATCCCTGATTATATTTTTGCCTCTCTATTTTAAATATGAGGATTTAATGAGTTATGGTTCCCAACATTTATCTGGAAAGATAAATATCACGCACATGTAATGGAAAGATTATGCACCGCAAAAACAAAATCTTAAGAAAGTAAAAACGCCCTTTTTTCAAGAAAATTATCTTATCAAGAAAGTTTTTCTATAACAAAATTATCTTAGTTTTAGAAAACATGTCTTAATGACTACATTTTTTTTCTTAAAGAGAACAATTCTTGGAAATCTACCCCATTGTCAGATTTCTTTGTTCACGTTAAGAAAATCTGCCAATGGGGGTAAGAATGTTGGACTTTTCAAAGGTCGATGCAAAATACATTTTGCTGCTCATCCGAGGGATTTCTTTAGTTCTTTCTGCTGATAGGAAGTCAGATTATTGATGTGCAGACTGCTTCATCGTTGGGACAAAAAAGGGAAATGGCTAGATGTGACGTGAGCAGATGTCAATAATCAGTTTGTTGGGGTCGTGGTGGGGCTCAGAGGTGGCTGCAGTCCTTAGTGGTTTATTGTTCACGTGTGGCAGCTGTCAACTGGATAAACAATATAGAGAGAAAAGATAAAAATGTCCATCATGTCTGCTTTTTCTCTCGTCTTTCTTGTTGTCTCTGTCCAAAATGTGACTTTATGTCTTCAAAGTGGTGTCCGCTGTCTTCCAGGTGGAGGTGAACTGCTGAGTCTGTGCTGTTCCATCCTTTGGTGGAGGATTTGTTTGGTTTCCCTAAAGTACGATCAGACTGTCTGCACTGAATAGCACAGACCCCCTTACTCTGCTTCTCCCGCTGTGTTTTGTCCTTGGGGTGGACCTCTCTGTGTCTCGTATTACTTTGTTTGAAATGAACAGAGATGTCCCCAGCATTGAAGATCCTTTCTTGGACACACCCGACACACAAGGGAGGACAATGTTCTTCCATCTGCTCTCAGGCTCCTCTTGTTGGCTTTCACCCAAGTCCAGCTGGAACTTCAGACCACAAAGACAAACAAAATCCTGAAAGAAATTCTGTAAATAACCTCAAAAGAATGAATTTACGCCTCTTGGTTCTCTGTGTTCCCTGCAGTGTCTGGCTCACGTTGAGGCCTTCATTGACTTCAGTGAGGATGAGCTCATTGAGGATGGGGTCTTAGAGCGAGGTAAGCGTGCACTTTGACATCTAGACCGAACAACAACAGCACGGCCGTCCTCTGGGCTCTACAGGGAGGTGAAGGGGTCTGCAGGCTCTGTTTCTCTGTGAGGGTGGAGGAGTCCGGTGGGTTTTCCTGTTTGCCTCTTTGACTGGCCTGGAGTTTGGCCTGCAGCTCCTCTTCGGGGAGAAACCATGACATGAAACTGCACAGAAGACAGTTTCCTTAGGAAGTGTGGAGAAGACGGCCAGAGACCCAGTATTTGTCTTTCCTTCAGAGATAACCTATCAGGATAGTGCTGACTATGGGTCTTTCCAAGAGACCAGCTTACCTACTGTCTGTGTCTGTCATCTGGGCGGATCTAAAGCTCTTTATGGACATGGAATGTGAAGTTTCCTCTCTTCAACCACCATTTTTTTTCTGTGTCACTGCTTTAGTAGCGAGCACTGTTTACCTTAACATTTTGATACATTTTCTGTTTCTTTTAGAATTTACAGTGTTTATATTTTACCACTTAACAGTAGCATCATCCACAAGTCAACCCCGGTTCTCGAAGTGAACGTCAAAGCCCACTTCACATCCGGCTCCCTTTATACACTACCTTCCCTGTCACCCCCAACAGTGGACAGCTCAGTGATCACTCTGCTGGCAGAAATCGAGCGACACCTAAAGGATGAGAGAAGAGGCGAGCGGCTTCGCAGCGGAGTCCACGTGGTCATTGCAGGAGCCACCAACGCCGGGAAAAGCAGCCTCCTCAACACACTCTGTAAGAGACAAGCAAACACGATGAGGAGATCAGGACTAAATGATGCTAAAGACACACCCCAGCTTGGAGTCTCATGGCTCATCTGCTTCTGTGAAAATTAAAATGGGGTTAAAAAAAAAATCCAAACTGAAACAGCAGTGAGGCTTGAAGAGCTCTATGGAGGTAAAACCTTTAGAATTGGTTCAGATTTGCAAAGATAAAAACTGAATTCTCAGCACATTTATTGTTTTTTGGGGGAATTTAATCAAATAGCTCAAAAAATATTTACTATTGTGATTTTTTCAGTGTTTGCATCCTTTCACAATAGCAGCAGAAACATTCAGGATCGCCTGCAATGAAAGATGTATTCACCTCTGCTCCCATTTTCCTGCTTGTTTACACTGAAGTGTCATCAACCTAATGAGATTATGTTGTTGTAACATCATGTTTGTATGGAATATTGTTTCCTGGAATCATTTATAATCAATTTATCTAGACTCTGTGAGCTAGAAACTTGGCAGGAGAACATCTGAGCTTCCCATCAGAGTAATAGCTTGTTCCCATTTTCCTGTTTTGAGTTGCCCACGACTCAGAACCCTCAATAACCCACCTTATGGATGGAGCAACAATAGAGAAAATCTATATTTAGATAAACATATTTTTACAAATTGACTCAGATGTGATTTGTGCCTTAGTAAAATACCAAAGTGAGCTAGGTTTAGAATTAAAAACACAAAAAGAGCTGTCATTAAAATATAAAACATTTTTTACACAAAATATTCTGCCTTCTGACTAAGAGAAAAACAGAAATAAGAGTTGTGTTTTAAAATATCAAACAAATTCATGCTTTAAATTTCAGGCCAACGACCAGCCGCCATTGTTTCCTCCATCGCTGGGACCACCAGAGATGTGGTGGAGACGGGGCTGGACATTGGTGGCTTCCCCGTCCTGTTAAGCGACACAGCTGGCCTCAGAGACAGCACAGACTTGATAGAGCAGGAGGGGGTTCGCCGGGCTCGAGAGAGGTAGGAGTATATATATTTTTTACATTAAAGAATTAAAAAAATATTCAGTATAAGTAATCTGTTATTGGGTCTTAAGGTCAATCAAAATGCAAAAATGTTCAAAGAGATCCAAATGCATACTATTCATTATGTAGTTGTTAGCAAAACCTATCTGTATGGTATAATTAGACTGCAGATGGTGTCCTGTTCCCTTCTTTCATAAAGTGGTGGGTTGCAGGCAGATTTAAAAATAGAAGTAGCTGAAGCCAAGTCAGTTCCTCAGGTAACCACTAGGTGGTTCATTACAAGCTCTCATTACTTTGCATTGCTATGTAAAATGACTTCAATTCCCTACTGAACTAAATGTACATGCAGCCTGTTCCAAAAGGCTTTAGTTGCCTTTACATTTGGGTTCAATGACCCATTCTGATAAAGATTGTGTTTTTAACATGTTCTTGTGGCATTTATTAGTGCCAAAACCATTTTATTTTTCAAATTGTTGTGAATCAGGAAAAGGTATAAAAAGGTGTTTGAAAAAAAGCCTCTTTGTGACGTAGAAAATATACAGGTCCAGGAAAATACACTCTACAATAGGGAAGGGGGGCGGGGTTGCTGGATTTCTAATGAACTCCTGCTTCTCTGCAGAAACTATGTCCTAGAAAACGACACAGGATTTTTATTTATTTTGGCTAAAAACTGCATAATTATAATTAAAAGAGCACTGGGAATGCTTTTACAAAAGATCAAAATATGATTGGAGTGGCAGGTGTTCTAAAGCAGCTGTACTGGGGTGCATAGAACTTTATTCTAATGTTTGATAAATGGTGCTCAAAGAGAGGAACAGTCTCTTGTTTGACAGGTGAGAATCAAACCCGCAGTACTTTATGGACCTTACTGGGCATGCTCCAATAGATTCCTAGTTTATTGACCCTTTTGATTTCATTTTTTCCTCCTAGTTTAATGAGTTTTTGAGGTTCTGTCATTCTTTCATTTGACTACTTAGCTGAAAAATTGTCTTCAAACTGATTTTCAGACGTCATGTCACCTCTAACCTGGTTTTCAGTCTGGCTTTAGCTGCTTCACCTTACACTAAAGCATAGACTGATGACCAAAACGTCTTCAGATACTCTGGCAACAAAGCAAGCCCAAATCATCCTCCTACCACCACTGTGCCTGCAACACTTTGCATGAGGACTTTAGGGTGTCTGGGATTTTAACCTGAAGTGTCTCTGTTTTTTGCCTCTTCAGGATTTAGTAAGTAATAGGCAAACATGTGAGTGGTGCTGCGCTGCTTCAGCAACTTTTGACACGTGACTAATTCAACAAGGCAAGTGAATGCGGAGGCCAGTGTTCTGGAAAACAAAGAAAGGAAGAAATAAGTCATTTCTGTAGTGTTTGCTTAACTGCCAGAGTTTATATTAAAGCTGAGACATGGGTATAAATACATGAGACAATTACACTTGTGAGATTGCATAATGAAGGGCCAGCGTTAACAGATTGATCATATATGCTGGACTTATGCTCTCTGACAGCTGCATCCATTTTTATGTTAAGGCAGAACAGAAGGGCGTTTAGTGTCGTGTTCGATTTGTCTGTGAAAATGTTTCAAAGCTTTATTGAAACTTCTGTGTTTAACAAACAAAAATGTATTTCAACAATTATGTGAAACAAATTTTCTTGCCAGAAAGCATTAATGTCAAGTGTTTCCCAAAGTACTTGTCCTCTTGGCAAGCCATAGGTATTAGGCCATATATCAATTCAATAAAACCAACAGCGAGTAATAAAATAATGGTGGATTAGTTGGACGATAGACCTGACAAAAGAACAGTTTTATTTTCCTTTACCGTTTGTTTGGCCAACGTGAAGCCTCTGTGGGAAGGGTGGGCGTTTAGTGTTCTGTAGGAAACTTTGTGAGCAGGACAGAAGCCTGTGACCCAGGTCACTACAGGAAGGATGTGGTAAGTACAAGCATCCGCTGCCACTCCTGCCGCTACCTTACAACTGGATGGATTCAGGGCGGCAGTTTTCCAAGTAAGGACCATCCAGGGAAACAAATTCGTTTTTTCAGTCACCTATTATTCTGTGATGCCAAACAACGGAAAACTCAGACATATGTCATTGGTCTGCTGCCTGTCATTTGCTCCACTGCTGTAAACGTGTACTTAGATCAAGTTGACCATTAGTAAACAGAACAGCTTGTTTTGATGGATCTGCAGGGGCACTCGGGTTCAAGCATTTTTGTTCCTCCAGGGTACAGCAGGCTGATCTGACTCTGGTGGTGGTGGACTCTGTCCTGCTTCCCTTTGACGTACAGAAAGCTGCAGGCACTCTTCAGGAGAACCTCACAAGTGTTCTGCCTGACCTGAAGCAGCCTGATAAAGGTATTATACGTAGTCAGCCTCCAAAAGTCAATAATCAGCCCCTTCTAACAAACTACTTGTGTATTTTCACAGAAACATTTGTGCACATTTTGAAAAAAAATGTTTATTCTGAGTAGATGACTCTTAAAGTATCTTGTGTACCTGTGCAGCTGCATTACTTTATATAAGCACTTGTTTTCAAGGCACTGTCAGATGAATTAATCAAACTCAGGGGTCTGCAACCTTTAACACCAATAGAGCCTTATGGGCCATTTTCTTCCTGTCCAAAACTCAGGAAGAGCCACAAAGTTCCACTTCACCTTGTACACTTTATGTTTATGTTGCTGCTAAGTCATTCATTTACCCAACATAGCTATTAAATGTTTCCAATTATTGAATTTTTAAAGTGCTATATTTCTCTATAAATGACCATTTTTTACTTCTTTACTTTTGACAGCAGCATGTGCAAAATACTCACATCCCAAGTCTAGATAAAGATAAAGATAAGATAAAGATACTTTATTGATCCCAGCTTGGGAAATTCAGTTGTTGCAGCGTCGGCGTTAGGCTCAAGATACAAACTTACACACAATAGATGACAGAGAACCAAAACAATCAATCGGAAAGAAACATCAGTGAATTAGCACAGTCGTATTGCATGCCACCTCAGGAGAGAGAAAATAGACGGACCATAAATGACTATCTATTGCACATGGATGACAAGTTATAGAGTCCAATGGAGTGAGGAATGAAAGATCTCCTGAAGCGGTTTGTGTGACAGCGAAGCTGCCTTAGTCTGTTGGAGAAGGAGCTCCGCTGACCATCCAGTACAGGATGGAGAGGATGCTCAGGATTATCCATGATGGATACCAGTTTATTTAAAGTCCTCCTCTCCATCACAGATTCAAACGTGTCCATTTTGCAACCAATTACAGAGCCCGCTCTTCGGATCAGTTTGTTCAGTCTATTGCTGTCCCTAGCAGATATGCTGCCCCCCCAGCAGACCACCGAGAAGAACAGAGTGCTGGCCACAACAGACTGGTAGAATATTTCAAGATCCTCTTGCTGCAACAGATTAACTTGAATCAAGAATGCAAGAAAACCAAATCAAACAAGCCATTTTATATCATTAGGACAACAACTTGTTGCTATTGTGCATTCTAGATCAGAATGTGCGCCAAGCTTTCCTAATTTAAAATGTACTGCATTTTCTTAAAGGCAAAGAGTCAGAATGGAGGGATAAAAGAGCTGCACGTGGCTCCGGAGCCTCAGGTTGCAGACCCCTGATCTAACTGTATGAGTTTTGTTGTATCATGTCATTTCCTGCAGACAGGTGTCTCTTGGTGCTAAATAAGACTGATCTACTGCCTGAAGCTCAAAGACAGAAGCTGGACCGGGAGCTGAAAGGCGTCTCTGGACTCCCTCCTGTGTGTCTGATCTCCTGTCAGACTCATGAAGGGCTGCAGGACTTTCTCTCTGTGTTGCAAAGCCGTGTTAAGACTCTGTGAGTTTCTATACTGGAGCATTTTCCAACAGATTACAAACACATTGCTAACAGAAACGCTGCAAGCACTTTGAATAAGAAAACATATTATAAAAAGGTGTTTTTTATTGAAAGCAGTTCAGTTTTTCCTCTGCAGATAGATTTATTATTACATCTGATGGGTTTTTCTGACAGAGGTTTGCTTCTCTTGACCTGCTTTTCATCTACAAATCAAAGCACAAACGTCTAATGGCTCTTATGTTGTTCTGGTTCATTTTGTTCTTATACTTCCTCTCTAGGTGCGGCGATCCTCTGTCTGATGCTCCCACCCTGACCCAGGCTCGCCACAGGGCCCATCTGCAGCAGTGCGTGGCAGCTCTGGCTCAGTATCAGACATTGCGTGACACTGACCTGGCTCTGGCAGCTGAGGGGGTCCGCTTAGCTCTCACCAGCCTGGGGAGGATCACTGGGAAGCTGGGGGCAGAGGAGATCCTGGATATCATCTTCAAAGACTTCTGCATTGGAAAATAAAAAGAAATGAACGTAAAAACAATAAAACACAGAGAATTATGGACATTATAGCACATGGAAGAAAAGGAGAATCAGGTCTGAGAGTGGAGCCGTGATACAAATACTGACTTTATGCAGTCTTCACACATAGGCTGCTGGACTGTTTCCCACTGAAACGCTTGGTCATATGAATAAAGCTGAAAGATAACATACATGTATTTGTACATGTCTGAATTCTGAATAAAAACAACACCATAAGTTTGATGGATAATATTGATCTGTGGAAGCATCATAGCCAAAAGTCAAGAAAGGAACACCAGCTGGTGATTCCTTCAATATCTTTGGATAGTTATATACACTCCTGAGAAAAACTATCATTTATTTATTGTTGTTTTGTTTTATTGCTGTTAATCTGGTGATTTAACCTAAAACAATGTTAGGTGAAAATATTATTTAAATGTGGTTTTAATTTAAAATATTTTTGCATAGGAAGTTTTAAACTTGTTCTTTATTAAAAATGTTTTAAAGTTTTCAGATTAGCTTTTGTATTTCATTCATTTTAGTGATGTATGTTTGAAACTGTTGTAACCCTTGTGCTATCCTAGGCACTTTAACATTGGGAGTTGGGTCAGACAGTGCTCTGAATCTTTTTTCTTCAATGATTTGTGATCTTCATTGGTGTCTATGGATTACATGAAATCTTTCCACCTTTGTCCACCTTTGTCATGGTAGGGACAACACGTCACTGTAAGGGTGAGGTCATCTAAGATAGCACAAGGGTTGAAGACAAACGAAAAAACTGCAAATAAGCATCAGCATCACAAAAAAATGTATCATTTTATGTAGCTAAAACATTTTGAACTCTTCTGAAGTCTCAAAACTATTTTTACATTTTCAACTGAAAAGTTTGAAACTAATTATGACTTCAAACATGAGGTAAAAAATCTAATGTAATCCAATTCCTGCATAAATGGTTTTATTATTTGTCAGCATTTTCTTATTGTTTTATAAATAAAAACATTTCTTTTACGAAAACATAATTGCATTACCTACATCAATATATCAATGTTGGTATTGATAAATAACATTTATTAAATTATAAAAAATTGTGAATTTTGAAGGCATATTAAAAAAGAAATTCTGAATCTGTAAAAACATTAAAGCAGAATACTGATTATTTTCTTCATTTTATGATGACATAAGTAATGTGTGTATGCAGAAAAATGTTCAGCAAAACATTTTGAAAGATATCCAGAATATTAGCAAAAATGGATTTGAAAAACGGCCTGCCGTTTCAAGTTTGTGCTTCCCCCACCACCACCACTCTATGGGAATGGGTATTTTTCTAGAGTCAATGCGCTTCATGCCCTTTGTTCACATGTTAATCTGGTCTTGACTAAATATTTATGTTTCCTGGTTGAACTCCCACCTTTCTTCTCCAGCTGCTTTCTCTCTCCCCCCTCCAGCCTGTGACGGCATGTGCAGCGTCACGTCTCTGTTTGACTCTCCAGAGCACCTCATCCATCTGAGCCCTCTTTTCCTCTGCTCCTCTTTCATGTTCCACCTGATTTATTACGAGTGAAGTGTTCAGTTTAAAAGTGTGACAAATGTGCGGTGCAGATTTTGTGGCTGTTTGTTTGGAGCTTTGTCTTTGGCTCAGGAAAGCTGTCATAAAAACACATTTTTTATTCTGTCATTTGCATTGTTTGTCTGTGTCTTATTCTTTGCACAATATATCATCAGGATCAAAGGCTGTTTGACATTCCCATTAATTTAGTTGGACTTCTGAGATTCTTAAAATAGGATAAAAAATGTATTTTTGTTTTTTTTATGATTTACCTACGTTCTAAGTTTTTACAAGCAAAATAAAAAAAAATTATTTGAAGAACATTTTGTAAAAATAACAGTTTGTCACTAATTGTTCTGTAATTCTGCATGAATCAGTAATGGTTACATTTGGAGACGGATGAAGGCCAGACTTGGAGCTGTCTGTCTGCTTCCTGTGGTCTTGATTGGTGGCTGTCTTGAGGCTGAGGCAAGTGGATCAAACCAGTTCCAACCATGGGATTGTGTGTAAGCATTTGGGACTATGCATGGAATCCAAAACACTTTATGTTAAAAAGGATTTCCTGCTAACAGGAGGTAGACAAACTCACATGTGAGCTCACGTTCATCCATGAGCCTGAAAAGTTGTTCTGTTCTGGATCACGGAAAAGAGCTCCAATTGTGTTGATTTTTTCTTTTTCTTCAAAACTGGAAAAATCTGTACACTTGTTCTTGTTTGGTAATTCATTTGTGAATTCTGTGAAGGAATTTCATGAAACTTGGTATAAACAAGGTAAAGGGTCACATTTATTTCTATAGTTTTGTAGTCAGAGGTCCTTCAAATCTGAAAAAAAAATGTTCATAGATTCATACACTATTTCCTAGAAAGTATAAAATAAGTTTAACACTGGAAATGTATAAAAGGGTTATTATTTTGGTTTTAAAACAGATTTTTCTTCATTTGTATTCAGATATTTACAAATGCCATCAATATGTGGCCAATAATGGCAAAATAAATTGCAAATACAGTACAGACCAATGGTTTGGACACACCTTCTCATTCAAAGAGGTTTCTTTATTTTCATGTCTATGAACATTGTAGAGTCACACTGAAGGCATCAAAACTATGAATTAACATGTGAAATTATATACATAACAAAAAAGTGTGAAACAACTGAAAATATGTCTCATCGTAGATAGTAACAACCTTTTGATTTGATTACTGCTTTGCACACTCTTGGAATTCTCTTGATGAGCTTGAAGAGGTAGTCACCTGAAATGGTCTTCCAACAGTCTTGAAGGAGATCCCAGAGACGTTTAGTACTTGTTGGCCCTTTTGCCTTCACTCTGCGGTTCAGCTCACCCCAAACCATCTCAATTGGGTTTAGGTCCGGTGGCCCTGACACAGCCTGGAGGTGTGTTTGGGGTCATTGTTCTGTTGAAAAATAAATGATGATCCAACTAAATGCAAACCGGTTGGAATAGCATGACGCTGCAAGATGCTGTGGTAGCCATGCTGGTTCAGTATACCTTCAATTTTGAATAAATCCCCAACAGTGTCACCAGCAAAGCCCCCCACACCATCACACCTCCTCCTCCATGCTTCACTGTGGAAACCAGGCATGTAGAGTCCATCCGTTCACCTTTTCTTCGTCGCACAAAAACACGGTGGTTGGAACCAAAAATCTCCAATTTGGACTCATCTGACCAAAGCACAGATTTCCACTGGTCTAATGTCCATTCCTTGTGTTCTTTTGCCCAAATAAGTCTCTTCTGCTTGTTTCCTTTCTTTAGCAGTGGTTTCCTAGCAGATATTCTACCATGAAGGCCTGATTCACACAGTCTCCTTTTAACATTTGTTGTAGAGATGTGTTGTGTAGAGATGTGCTGCGAGATGTGTAGAGGTGTGATGCTAGAACTCTGTGTGCCATTGACCTGGTCTCCAATCTGAGGCTGGTGGCTCGGATGAACTTATCCTCCGCAGCAGAGGTGACTTGGTCTTCCTTTCTTGGGGCGGTCCGCCTGTAAGCCAGTTTCTTTGTAGCGCTTGATAGTTTTTGTGACTGCACTTGGGGACACTTTCAAAGTTTTCCTGTTTTTTCAGACCGACTGACCTTCATTTCTTAAAGTAAAGATGGCCACTTGTTTTTCTGTACTTCACTTATTTTTTGTTGCCATTATACAAATTCTAACAGTCTATTCAGTAGGACTATCAGCTGTGTATCCACCTGACTTCTGCACAACACAACTGATGGTCCCAACCCCATTTATAATGCAAGAAATCACACTTATTAACCCTTGTGCTATCTTAGATGACTCCACCCTCACATTGACGTGTTCTCTCTACCACGACAAAGGTGGATAAAGGTGGAAAGATTTCATGTAATCCATGGACACCAGTGAGGTTCACAAATCATTGAAGAAAAAAGGTTCAGCGCACTGTTAATGGGTCTAGATGACCCAACTCCTAATGTTAAAGTGCCTAGGATAGCACAAGGGTTACACCTGACAGGGCACACCTGTGAAGTGAAAAACATTTCAGGTGACTACCCCTTGAAGCTCATCAAGAGAATGCCAAGAGTGTGAAAAGCAGTAATCAAATCAAAAGGTGACTATGAAGTACCTACATATGATTTTCAGTTGCTTCACACTTTTTTGTCAAGTATATAACTCCACATGTGTTAATTCATTGTTTTGATGCCTTCAGTGTGACTCTACAATTTTCATAGTCGTGAAAATAAAGAAAACTCTTTGAATGAGAAGGTGTTTCCAAACCTTTGGTCTGTGTTTCTGATGCAGCAGAAACACAAAATACATAAAAAATTCACATTTATGTATTGGGATCTGTTATAAAGACTATTACTCTGGATCTAAAAACAAGAACTGGAGGCACATTAGAGCTATCAAAATTGTAAAAATCTACCTCAGCTCTGTAAAGGTTTTTAATAAACGTCTGCATTTTAAGATTATGACATAATAGAAATACTGTCATTTCTAATTCATGTCCTCAAGTTTTGTTATTTATAAAAACAATTTCAAATCCAATACTTTCACATGGATTAAGCAAAACTTGTCCTTGATTTAATAAAAAAACTATAAAAAAACTCAGAAATAACTTGAATAGCTTGCAGAAACAGAAATTTACAAATCTTTATGCTAAGTTTGAAACATTAACTCAAAATGTAAAAATAGATTTTTGTGTCGCACATTTTGTACATGGAAAATGTACCTTATGTTCTTCCCAATTTTTTAATTGTTTGCATTGTGTCGAAGTATTTTGGTTCAAAATAGACCCAAAATAACCATGGCAGCTGTTTCCAGTCACACAGCTATACATGCGTTTTACCACAGGCTTCTAAAAGGAAAAGGAAGCCGTAAAGATTAAGGAGAGTTCCTATAATAGCTCTGTTCTTGTAAAATATCCCATAAAAATGAACGTTAGCATCCTCATTCTCACATAGTTCACCAGTTTCTAACCCAGATGAGCTGGACATTTACATTTTATGCTTTTGACCCATGGTTTTCAGGACACCTCATTACTGCAGATGTAAGGATGTTGGTGGTGTACTGGAAATATATGTAAAATGACAGAGAAGATGCTGGTTTTTTGTTTTTATTGAGAGTAAACCTTACATCCAATACACAATAGAGGATGAGTGACACCTGAAAATATTTACATCGTCATCTTAGCCTGAGTTTAAAGATACTTTAAAGACACTTCACAGCTAAACCACAAACACAACAGAAAGGATTTTACAAGCAGAGATGATCCAAAAAATTAATTTACGTTAGTATGGAAGCAAACTATTTACAGGTAGTACTGAGGAGTTTCATACTGGGAAATGTGTTTTGAACGTGTTGCAGGCTGACGTTTGTTTGGTAACAGGCAGATGCGGAAAGTGGGCGGACGACTGGTTTATTTTAACCCACCTGAAAGACAAAGCATTGACAAAAGTTACATAATAATCATGTTTCTGACATCAATGTTTTGACAATATTACAAAAAGTCAGTTTGGAATGTGTTATTTTGGGCTGTCAGGAAGGAACATTGCTCACAATGTTACCTCACAAGTTAATATTTCTTCTATTGGGGAGGGTGTTGTTGAATTGGGTGCCAGAAAAGTGTTCATGAAATAATTTGGAAGTGAATTTCTAAGCATGAATTATAATATAACACTCATTCTTTAGCACAAACTAGTCATCAATTTAAGCTTTTGCTATCACTGAGTTTTACTGGTCACTTTACTTTGGCTTGAATGTCACTTTTGCTGATTTGACTGTCTTTGTCTGCTGCCACAGACAAAAAGATTTTCCCCATCGTGGGATTACTAAAGTCTATCTAACCTAATCTGAATTAAGCGTTAAGGCTTTCTGATGATTGTTTAAATCTTACTGTGGGAGTTTTGTTGATGCCATATCCCTGGTTACCACTGAAGGAGAAGTTTGCAGGAGGTTGCCCACCCGTCTGTGCAGCTCCGTTAGGGACACCAGTTCTAGAAGGAACCCCCTGCAAAGCAAAAGGATGTTATGTTTTCAGCTTTTCTGACTCTGACAACTTTCTACATCTAAAAAAATGTAATCTGTTATTCTTCTGATCAATCCTTCCTGTCATAGTCTTGGTGGTTTGAACCAATTTCCTTTGGTCATTTTGACTGCATGCATGCACTTGTACCTTGCTGTTCGACAGCCTCGTCTGCAGATCCAGAATCTCTCTGTCTTTCAGGGCCACCTTCTCCTCTTGGAGTTTCTTCTGCTCTCTCAGTTGATTTTGCTCAATCAGTAATTTCTCCACCTAACAAATTGTACATTAGTTTTAAACAACTGCAGTCTACAATCAAAAGAAAAAAATAATGTGCCTTCAAACACTATGAACCTGGTCATCATGAGCCTTTTGCTTGAGTTCTAACTCCCTGGTTGCCATGGTGATTGCATCTTTCTTCTTATCCTCACACTGCTGCAACTCAGTGGACAAATGTCTGCTCAGCACCTCTTTCTGACTGGACAGGGCTTGAATCTCAGCCACCTACAAGAAAAACAAAGATAAAAAAGTAATACATTTCTTTATAAAGGAGGCTTTCACACCTTTAGAATCTGCAGCAGGAAGCTAGAGGTGCAGTGTTCACGTCTAATCGAACTCTATAAGTCTGAATGATGCATTCACTTTCCTCTGCGTCACTGATAAGAGAATGCAGTGCAGCTGATGTGATGCTGTTATCTGTTCAGGAAATTCCTGGAAAGGATTGTTCACATAATTGTAGTTTCAAAAGAAACGTGTGGTCAAAACGGCAAAATATGGCCACAGTTTTTACTTTAGATTGTGTTGGAAAACTTTTTAAGTGAGGCTTGACTCTCGTGGTAGGCATTATGCATAAAAGTTAGTGTTTAAATTTAAGTACTTGTAACTTCTAATATTTATAAGTGTTAAGGAGCATGTCCAACTGAGCTCCTTGCACAGATAAGAATAAATGTTCTTTAACTTACACTTCAGTTACCAAACAGCTATGTTTGCCACTAGAGGAAAACTATTTGATTAATTCCTTTAGTAGAAGATGTCATTGTTAGTTTATTGCTCCTTTGTTGGTGAAAATACGGTTTTGCTGACAGTTGAGCTCTTTTATCAGCTGAGCCACATGCTTCACCTCTGCTTTGACCCCCAGCTCACCTCTCAGGACGTGTGTCTCTTTAGCGAGATTCAACAGGAACGATGTTGTGATTACACTTCCTCGCACCAATAAATGGCTTCCCCTCTCACTTGCTTTATGAAAAATGATTCAAGGTGCATTTATGAAGGGCAGAAGTGTGACCTCTGATTTAGAAAAAAAATTACACATTTGTCTAAAACCACTTTTTAGTATAAAATGAATTTCAAATCTATTGCTTTTTTCTTCAATACAACTAATTAGCTTTTATAGTTAGATGAATAGTGACAAAAGGTTATTACCCAGGTCACACACAAGAAGACTATTTACTTTATATTTTTCCATTACTTGAAGTTGATCCTGTTTTGATTCTGGAATACTTCCTGGTCATGTGGATTCCAATTAAAAGATGTTTCTTTCTCCACAGGGTTCACCCCCACACACACACAAATGTTTTGCATTCCCAAACCTTCTTGCCGACATTGTCCAGATACATCTGGAACTTGTTCTCGACATCTCTGGACAGGTTTGTGCAGCTGCTTTTAATCTTTTCCATTTCCAACCGCTGGCTTTCACAGGTGAGGTGGAAGGTCTGATGGTGGGGAAACAGACCGTTGATCCGATCCAGGAAATCCCTGGTCACTGTCTGGATCCCGTCCAGAGAACTTGCAAAGTCCTCTTTGCACTTCCTAGTTAAAAGGGTGTGAAAGAAAAACTTGTGAATGTAGGTCACGTATGCATTTTGGCTCTCGGATGGCAATGAATAAAGCCAACTTGATGATACCTGGTGTACTCGTTGAGCTGCTCCTTCAGGAGGGTGTTGTCTTTTCGCAGCCTGATGGCCTCCTGGAGTTGTAGGTCCCTGTCCCTGAGGGCGTTGTCTCTCTCCTGACTCAGATACTGAACAGCCTGAGTGAAGTTTGAGTTTATGAGGTCTATCTTAGCGTTCTGCTGATTGATAATGCTCTGCAGAGACTTCAATTCATCTGCAGAATTCAGAGGAAAACTGTCAGTACAGGTAAACCAAGCAAATGTCATCATGCACCACTAAATCAGTTTATTATACTTATCGATATACCACAATTTGTGAATGCAACACAAATTTAAACTATTACATGTTAAAGCTAGACAACTGGTATGAGGAGCTTGCTCAAATTGACAAAAAATCTTAACTTTAG
This sequence comes from Oryzias latipes, assembly GCF_053564925.1. NCBI lineage: Eukaryota > Metazoa > Chordata > Actinopteri > Beloniformes > Adrianichthyidae > Oryzias > Oryzias latipes. The sequence goes on from NC_136240.1 coordinate 17,155,354, forward strand.
TCACGTCTTCTTCTGATCTTATGATTAAACTTCATATATGATCACTCCCACTTTCGGTTTCAGAGATGTTGTCTTTATAATTACAAGTAAAGAAGAATTGAACTTGATGATATTATCTTTTCTTGCTCTTATCTGTTGAAGTTTAAAATGTAAAGTGGACACATTTTTTTCATATTAAAGTGTTTTTTTATGTGACTCTTACTGTTAGAATTGACTGAAGGAGTATGGTTGGGCACAATTGGACATCGTTGCTGCGGGGTCTTTGTAAGGGCGGATCTCTCACAGGAAAGCTTTAAATACAGAAAAAATATTGTGTTGTAAATGCGTCATAACACAGTGAAAGTGCACATTTTCCTGATTTATGATGGCCACTCACAAGTCTCCCTCTGAGGAACTGTTCTGTCCTGTTCAGCCTCTCAATTTCCTTCACCAAAGCGGCTTTCTCAGCTGTGCAAGCTCTCAGCTGACTTCCCAGCTCGCCTTTCTCTTTTCTCAGATTCACATTATTGTCACTCAGCTTGTTGAATCCCAGCTCCAGCTCCTTTACAACACACAGAGCATCATCAGCATCTCTGTATCTCTGCATTCCCCCTCAAACCAAAGTTATAAGCCATATTAGATTTTCCTGCATTTAATCCAGGGACAATTATTCTATTTAAAGTGGTTTTTACACAAAGGAGATCATTTTTGCTGAAGAAGTTTTTGTCCCAATAGAAATATCATTAAAAATTAATGTGGCATGAACTAAATACCGGTAGCTAAACTGAATGAAACCACAGACCTGGACCCTCTTCTCTTCTGCAGACTTCTCTGGTTGTCCGTAAATGAGGAAGAGCACCAGGCTGACAATAATGAGTGACTGGATGAGAGATGAAAAGAAGAAAACGATCCTCATGTAGTAGCTGCAGCTCTTTCCTTTGGTTTTGCGCAGGGGCTCCCTTGCCTCAAACGGGCCCAGTTTGGCCCGGGGGTAGCTAGAGCTGTACATGGCAGGTGGAGGAGAAATGGCTGCAGCTGATTTTCAATAAGCTCAGCAGAAAAGTTATGGCAAAAAAATGTTTTAAAAAATCCACAAGGATGACTGTCAGATATTTTCTGCAGCACAGAGGCAGAGTCTCTTTGTTTCGGATGAAAGAAGGAAAAAAAATGTTACTCCTCAATTTTTCTAAATTTGTGCTCCAATGATGGACATTTTCAGTCAGAAATGGTGACCCTGTGATGTGTGAAAGGGCTTGTGTTTATAAAGGGTGCTGGAGGCTGACTTCCAGTCCATCCTGGCCCTCCCCTCTACTCCCTGACACAGTACCACCTCCTAATGCAGAAGTTCAGAAATTTTCCATTTTTTGTCAGTTTTTTCCTTTTGTCTGCTGTGTTTTCCAATCAAAGTTGTCCAAGTTTCTTGTGAATTTGACTTCAAACTAAAAGGAGCAGACTGTGAGAGTGAACGGATGCCTCACTCAAAGGGATTTTAAACAAGTTACAAAACAAACAAAATTCTACTGGTAGACAGTTTTTAGTTAAAAATAACACATTTGAGATAATATTCTACAATTACTTCCTACTTAATTGCAAAGTTTTAGTTTCCCTGATCTTATTTATTAATTGCAATTGAATCGGTTAGTTCAAAAGGGGCCCAAGTCCACAATTTTTCAAAATAGAGATATTACATGTTCAATGGTCTTCAAGGGAAAAGCTATCTGATTACGTTAAAAAACGTCCCAAGTCTGTTGTAATGTATTGACTATGCTTGACATTTAAATTCATTACTGCAAATTCCTGCACTTGGGCCTCTCTTGCATGGGTTTTGCTTTATCCCATAGATGGCAGCACTAGTTATCCAATATGGCAGCGCCGGTGTTTAATTCAAGAAGGGCCTAAGTCCAGAGACTTTAGTTTGCTAGTCCTCTGAAATTATAAAAGTGAGGTGCCTCATATTATAGCATTTGTAAGCTATGAACTGGTGCTAAATCTGGGTAAAGTATTAATCATTTGGTGCAGCCTCCCTTTAAGGTATGCATTTAAGATCATTTCCTGGAAAAAAAAAAACTCTTGGACTTGGGCCCCTTTTGAACTAACCGACCCATTTTTTAAACTAAATTTGTAAAATCATGATAGCATCCTTTATTTCTTATCGTTTGTGCTGCAATGGTGATTTAAAAACATACATTCAGGTTGATGGCTTCACTCAGGATCTCATTTGGGATTATCAATATTATTTACATAAACTGCCCTAAGTCCATTCTGATGATCTGTGCCTTTGCAAAAATGTCTAAAAAAATCTTTAATAAAAAACCAAAGTGGAGGAACACAGAATTGCTTGAAGACGTGAGATGAAGGACAATCTGGCTTCACATCAAAGCATTTATAAGGATATGGCTAATTTAGGTGCATATGAATGAAAAAAAACTTTAAAATACTGCATTTGCTGTCATTATGGGGTCTTTTAGTTAAATAATGTCTAATAAAAAATTATCAAAACATCCTTGTGATAAACTGATGTACTTGCAGATGAAAACAAGTGATGCTGAAATCTTTTAAGTGGAAAAACTTCTATGTTTGTGTTTGTAAAGATTTCTTATTTTCTCAGACCCATCAGTAATGGGGTTTTGGACCTGAGACTGGGTCTTGAGTTGCACTAAAATTTCGCATGCAGACTTTACTTACAATTTCATGTAAGCCTTGTGCTATCCTAGGCACTTTAACATTGGGAGTTGGGTCATCTAGACCGACTAGACAGTGCACTGAACCTTTTTTCTTCAATGATTTGTGATCTTCACTGGTGTCCATGGATTACATGAAATCTTTATCCACCTTTGTCATGGTAGGAAGAACACCTCAATCTAAGGGTGGGGTCATCTAAGATAGCATTAGGGTTAGTTATACTTACTTTATAGCTTCGGAGCACTGCAGTAAGCAGGGGCACATACTTTTGCCCTAACTGTTATTGTGGCCCCCACAACGTATTTATGATAGACTGATGACAATTTGTGATTTTTTTTTTAGTTTTTATTTAATTTTGAAGTTTGGGACTTGATGTGGCTTGCAAAAAGGGTCTTGTGAAAATCTCTTACATGCTGGAAGAGTAGTGACCAAAACAAATTAACCTCATCAAAAAACTATTTTTTTTCCTACTAAACACTTTTAGTTTACAGTTTTTATTTTTTTTTCCTATACTGTTGGAGTATAACTAAGAAAATAAAACCCATCAATATATTATGGAACTAAGCATCATCTCGCACAATAATAAATCTACTTTGCTGAATAATATTAATCCTTATCGTCATTGAGCTCCTTCATCAGCAAATACAATGAATCAGGTCATATAGATTGCATTTTGTGACACATTAGACTTGATGACTGAAACGACATTGGATAGTTTGTTACTTTCCACTCCTATAGATGAGATGTATCAGGAAAAAAAAAACATTTGCAACCAGCACCACCTTTAAATAGAGGGCCACCTTTAAATATACTCCGTTTTGAAATTCCCCAGTGGTGCTTGAACAATGTTCAACATAGGGAGTAAAGCAGAAAATGCCAAATAGTAACAGAAAAAAGTTCTCCACCACATCCTGTCTGGTGGAGGTACGGAAAGGAGTCATGGCAGTGAAGGACTGAGAGGATGAAAACAATAGGGACCTGTCATTCCTCAGGAATGAGGGAATAACAAATTCGCCCTACAACGCAGAGACTCAGGGTCCCCCCCTCTACTGTTATCTCTGATGACGTGAGGACCGGGGGGGACTGCTGGGGAAGGGTGTGAAAGGGTAAAGGTCCTCTGAGCTTGGGGCTTTCCTGCTCCCCCATTGTCTCCCTGACAACCCGACCTCATTTGAAAATAGCTGACTTATAAAGTAATGTTGGAGTGACAGAAGAAAGAAGGGGTCAGGAGCGAGACATCAGATAAGATCTGGAAGCAGGAGCCTAGAAGGTAGAAGAATGGCACCTTCAAAGATAACCAACCAGACAGGAAGTTGTCTTTACCAGTGAAGTAATATTCATTATTTATATGATATGTCGTTTATTACATGATGTTTGCTCTGCAAATAAGGAACAACAACTGTAACCTGTAAGAAAGAATCATACCAGCTGTTGTAAAGCTAAAACTTTCAACTAAAGTTGGTAGAAGATTCAAAACAAAACTTGGATCCTCAGGAGGGAATTTGCTGCCACCTCCTGACAAAACCCCTCAGAACACATCAAACACTCAGTCATCACATTTTCCATTGCTTGTTTTAATACTCAGAAACATAAAAAAAAGTGTCTGTACATTGGGTTTAGTGCAGCTAGACTGCTGGGGAACCACCCACAGGTCACCATCGAGGAGAAGCTTCAACAGGTACATTCTTTCACTGTCTGTGACTCAATGTCCAAAAATGAAACAAACCCTCATAAAACAAACAGGCAGGAAGGAAATGTGAAAAGGTAACCAAGGGGAAAGTTAAAAATAAAAGAATGTAATCAGGATCGTATCTATACAAGTATTAGAAGTGATTCATTTGATGAAAAAAGGCCTTTAATAAAAAAAAAAAAGAAAACTAAAAAGTGTGTGTATGTTTTTGCACTTGTCCCTTTTTAGACCGTGGCTTCAGTATCCTCGGGGTCATCGTCCTCCAACAGGCTGTAGGACGCATGACTCTGGAAAGGTCTCTGTAAAGGGTGAGCCAGCAGTTTGGCCATGCAATTGTGCAGCTCTATGGCAGGTCCGCTGAGTGAAACCTCATAGCGATAACACGTGCCCTTTGAGTCCAGGTTACAGAAGGAGGAGTAGTTGTCCTGGAGAAACAAGACATGTTGAGTGAGTCAAAGACAACTGTAACTGATAAAAGTTTCCTGAATTTTGAGAGATTTCAGAAAATAAAATTAATAAATGCTGGTAATAAAAAAAGGTAAATTTGTTTTGTTTATTTGAAACAAACACATGACCCATGTTTGCAATAAAAATAATCAGTCCATTGCCCAAGTCAGGGGTCTGACTTTTTTTCTAAAAAAATTGGCCATTAAGCCAATTATTTATAACAAGTAGCGTTAAATACTTACAACACTGTAATTTTGACAAGGGTAATTTTTTCTATAAATATCTTTTTTTTTTACTTTGTCGGCAGCACATCCAAGTTTCTTTCAAAATAAAATGCACCCTGTGTCAAAATAAAATCCTCCTGCTTTATTTTAATAAGTTGAATTCCTTTTCTCCTTTTACTTTTGAATTTGAACATGACAAAATGAGTGTAAAATCTAGTATTTATTTTTTTATATTCTATATTTATATAAGCATTTACATACTAGTCTGACCACTGCTTTAAGTGAATTGTCATATTAAAAGCTGTCATGCTCACTCAAATCTACAAAATAAAATACAAGTGGAAGCCCAGGCACAAAGGACGATTGCAGGACGAAGCAACAGACTGAGGAGCAGTGCAAGCATCCAGACAGGAAGTCTTTGTACAAAAGAGTGGTATTAAAGAAGAGAACCAATTTGATTTTCAAAATAAAAGACTACATGTGAAGTAACAGAGCTCTGGCAAAGTATTTGAAGCTGCTGCACTTCTGGGACATAGCAGTGAAAGGAAAACTGTTCTGTATGTGCTGCAAACCATGGCCGTGTGCTTTGAGTGTGGGCTTTACTGTAAAACAGAACAGAGTTCAAATCTTTGAGCTCCACTCACCCTCCAGCTGGTCTCCTCGCTTTGTTCATCCACCCCGTTGTGTAAATAGACCACGTCGAAGAAAAAATAAGGAGACTGCAGCATTTTCTGGAGCAAAACACAAGAAAATGTAAATGACAAAAACACAGCCCTCACTAACACCAAATTACTTCTCAATAAGGCGACTTTTCACTCAGGAGCTTTGAAAAAAAAGAATATTTCTGCAGATGAACTAGAATGTGTTACGTACACTGACGGCTTCGGGGAGGTTGAGCTGTAGTGGCCCCGCATGTCGACTGTAGATGAGCAGAGTCCGCACAACATACGGCGGTGGAATGGTCTGAACATTTTCCACCAACGGCAACTCGATCTTCTGACGACTGAAGAGGCACACAGACAGCACAAATATTGGAGATGAAACATCTTGCTTCTACTGTATGTGCTCATGTAAAAAAATGTAGCAGGATTTTGTCTCTGGTTACTTACATGACATTGAGGAGATCTTCTAGGTCTAAAAATCAACAGTAAAGGATAAAACTGCACACAAAAAAATCAAATTTACTATTTTGTCAACTAAAATAACTTTTTCTAAATAATTTGAATAAGCAGAAAGGATACTGAAGGACTCGCACACATTGGTCTCCAGGTCGTACAGACAACTGCAAAGCTCTCTGGGATCAGAGGTGAAGCCTGACAGCTGAGAAACAAACTCATTATATTTAACATCATGAAAACCCCATGTATTAATGTTTACTGTGCTCACCCAGAGGGCATCATCATTGATGACGACAAGTGCAAATTCATGTCGTTTGTCAATCTTATGTTTTGTTCTCACAAACATCTCGATCATCTTCTGTGATATGTTCAAAGCGTTTGTTTTAGATCTAAATGTAAAGAAATTCAAATCAAGCACAGATATAAAACACAGAAGCATAAGCAGTAAAGACGTGAAAAATGATCAAATACCCATTAAAAGACTCCAGCTTTGGTAGGGACATCTCTTCAGAGAGATCTAAACAGATAATCTGCAAAGAGAAAGACAAAACCAGATGAGGAAGGCAATTAGAAAAGTAAATTCAATGTTTAGCTTTTGTGAAACTTCCTCAATGAAAAAAAAAAGACCACCAACCACTTTCTCTGGGCAGTTTGCACGAGGAAGTCTGAGTTGGTACTCGGCAGGTGGAGGGCTGGACATTGTTAGTGCTGGCTGTTGTGGTGGGGGCTTTGGCCTGTCTTTAGCTGAAACAACTGACGTTGACAGTTGTGCTGCAGTGCTGGCCGCTGCTGCCACACCTGAAGCAGCAGGAGCTCCACTCTGAGCTGCAGCCACTGAAACTGTGGTGGTGACCGAGCTGGGAGGACTGTCGCTGGTGGAAGCCTCTCCCTCCCCCTCTACACGGCTACCCACGGCAGACTGGGACATGCTTTGGTTGCCGTTGCCCCCAAGGCTGCCCGTGCTGCTGCGGCGGTCCTCAGCACCCTCGGGGTTGGAGCGTGTCCGGGGTCGAAGCTCAACTGGGCGCTCTTCTCCATCTGCTGGGCCTGGCTCTGGTGTCTCCATGGATACACGGGAATGCTGAAAAAAATAGGGGAAGTACTTATATTGATCAAGTAACAGACAGATGTGATAATCCTAAAGATCTCTAAATGAAATAGGTTAATTTACCCTACATTAAATCCATTCAAACTCATAGGTTCTAGTTTTTCAAAAGACATGAAATATGATCAGAATCTAAAAAAATTAAAACTGCTATTGTTGCTTTAATCTTTGAGGGAGCACTACCGCGGTGACGTTAGTTTTAGGTTGGCTATTCAACAGACATTCAGCGCGAATTTCCAGTGGGGTCTCTTAGGGGCCGTCAACAAATTAACAAGTGCATGAGATGGAGAAGATTTTAGATCAAACCCGGGACTAAATGCTTTGCAAAAATAAAATAAAGTACAATGAAACATTTCCTCATGTTGTGTCTAAACATTTTTATTTATTTTGCAATGTTTTAATGAGAGGTTTTGCAATAGTAGATGCTCAATATTTTACTTAGAATTTTTCTTTGAAGTAAGCAGTCTGCTTTTTTTCAATAGCTTCCAAACCATGTGACCTTATGATTGCAAATATATGCCAAATTATGGCTCCAACATACACCACAAACATTTTATGGGAATTTTTATATTAAAATTCCGAAGGTTTGCATATGAAATCTGGTAATTTTTTGCAATAGCTCCCAAACCACCTGACCCAAAAAGATGACACCTATGCTGAATTATGGTATTGACACCCCCACATCAGACACACCACTTTATTTTGCAATTGTAGCTGATGCAAAATATATATGAATTTTTCTATTAAAATTCCAGAAGTTTGCATATGAATTACATATTTTTTTCGATAGCTCCCAAACCACATGACCCAAAGAGATGAAACCTATTGCAAAATAAAGTGATGTGTCTGATGTGGGTACGTGCCACAATTCGTCATAGGTTTCATGTCTTTGGGTTAGGTGGTTTGGGAGCTATTGAAAAAATGACCACATTTCATATATAAAACCTCTTAGAATTTCCAACCTAAAACTGCGTCACCGCAGTGGGAGCACTTCCTTCTAAGATATCTACATACCATCCATTCCGATCATAAAGTAAACTAAAGTACTGCAAACATGCGCAAAACAGTACAACACCGGTAGCTTTGCACGATCAGTGAGCGATTCTTGGCAAATTCACACGTATAATTTTGTGATTCAACAACAAACCCTTTCGTGATATGGTCCACTGTCTTAATAAAGCGTCAAAGTTGAACAAAGTAGCAAACAAACGCCTCTGAGAAGAAACACCAACTTTACCTGTTAGCTGTAGCTAGCTTTAACAAAAATAACTCATTACCATAGACTCGTTGCATGTTGTAGAAATAATCTTCCACTTTCGGCTTCTCCCATCAGGGGTCGCCACAGCGAACAAGTCGCATGGTAAATTTGGCAATGTTTTACGCCGGATGCCCTTCCTGACGCAACCTTCTCAAACCGGGCTTGGAACCGGCAGAGGTAGAGAAGGGAACAGGGAGCAGCCCGGAGTCGAACCCAGGTTTCACGGATGGAAGGCGCCGCAAACCAGCACGAGCTAAACTGGCTCCTCATGTTGTAGAAATAATATACATGACAAAAAAAAATAGACTCACCGGACTATTGATTATAACTCGCTCACGAATCGTGTATCACAACAACGCATTTGAAGTCATAAGGAACCAAACGAGCAGCTAGTTTGTTTTGAACCGGTGTAGGTACCATAACCGTTCGGTCTGTAACTTCCGTTTGGGGTCCTGGGACTAATGCTGACGTGTCAGATAGTGATTGGTCTGGACAAAATACGATACAACCATAAAATAAAATTTTATGAAGTCTGTTGTAAACAAACGTGCCTTTATTATTCTTATAATTTTTATTAAATGCATGTTCGCTTAAAGTGTTTTTAATCCGTGCGCCCACTGCTTTATTATTGGCAGAACGGACCCGGAAGAACAACATTTAGCCGGCTGAACTTAAACTGGAATTACACGCGGATTGCAAAGAACATTTTTAGACACAATTTATGAGGGAAATAACTTTAGGTTACCAAAGGGAACGTGAAAGGAAAAATTGTGGAGCCCAAGCAGATCTCGACGCTACGTAGTTTGTCCAAGTCGAGTTAGCGAAGTGTGACGTTATCTTCGAAAGGACCCCGAACGGAAGTTCCAGGCCGAACGGTTATTTTTTTTTTATTTTTTTAAACAAACTTTATTGTACATTTTTCAATTTACAGACATTCATAGTCACTTACTTGCACAATAAACAATTGTTAATATCAAACACACATATAAGACTGAAAAAACGAAAAATAGTAATATTTTTAACAATGTGTGTGCCTTTTTTGGCCGAACGGTTATGGTACCTACACCGGCAAGATCCTAATCGGAAGTGATACAACCCGGAAGCGAAATGTATTGTGGGTGTTGAAGTTTAATATCGATGTGGAAAATGTGTTTCATGTGATGTTAACCCGTAGACGCTGTTTCTGTGGTTCATTCTAATGAAAAAATAAATATAGTCATAATATAAACTAATAAAATATAAATATGCAATATGGTTAAAAGATAAAATTATATGTTCAACACCTTTAAATCTGTGTACCGGGGTATATTAAAATAGATGCAGTTAAGCGAATAATTTGATCACTAAAATTAAAATTGTTTCTTGTTTTCATTGGATACCCACAGTTCAGAGTTGTCATAGTGTGTGTGGCTACTGTGGAAAAAAACAGGAAAAGGTTCAGGGTGAAGAGGAATGGGTGTGGATGACTTACTGACAGTTTCCACTTACTCCATTCATCCCACTGCACTGGAAGCAAGAGAAAGCAGGCTTAGACTGAGGCAGAGTAATTTACTTACCATTATATTTGCAGAAAAGTAGCCCGTATTTTGCAGAAAACAAGAGAATTGAAGCAAGCATTTTGCTTTTGCTTGAAAAATGATGGAGGTGAGTAATTTAGAAAATATGTCTCTCCTGTTAAGTACATAATTTTTAAAAAGTTTTCCCTGGCATGACAGTCCAGTGATATTCATGTTTTATACATCTGCATGATTGGGCTACATCTTGTATCTTTGTCATAAATCAATAAGTCTACAAGGATCAACGACTGTAAATATTGTTAATTTTGTTTCCTTATTAAACAAGGCTATTTTTGAGCAGGATTTTTCATATGCTTAGGTGCTTTAATGAATGATTTGTGAGCTCCTACTCCTAAAATTTATGTACTGATGTGGTGATAGATGTGAAGTTAGAAATTGTAAAAATGACAACCCTTGTCTGCTAAACTGCTAAACTATCCACAGAATGCTGTTTTTGTGTCTGACACAGATTTAGAATTTTTTGCGTTTCAGGGACAAAGAATGTAAAATATTTTTACTGCTTTTGTTTGGACATAATTTATTTATGCAGAGTTCATTAAAGTTTCTTTCTTTGCTCTTTATTTGTTACCAACAGAAATGGCTTTTTTGGGTGTAATGTTATGATTTAGGCATTTAGCCAACACAAAAACAATGGATGGCATGTCCACAAATATTTGCTGAACAGGAAGTTGGATCTCAGGATGTTTTAGTTTCCTCCTTTTCCGCAGTGCAAAACAATAGCTTTAACCAGTCTGAAATCTGCTCAATAGCACTGTAAACTAATGTCATCCAATTCTATAATAGTATTGGTAAATTAACACATAAGCAAATACAACATCCTGTGTTCATAGGATTCAAGACGGGTCAGATGTGACAGTCTGAGCGCTGGCTCAGGGTTTGCTCTGGAGATGCTAACCCCTGGTGACCACGTGGCCCTTGATCCAGGGGGTTCTGATCCGGTCATCAGCCTCGAACCCACGGCTGCAGAGGTGGCTCAGTGTGAAGCTGAAGTAGGCACCCTGCTTAGCATCATTGCTGAACTCAACAAAACAATGGGGTCCCTTAAAGCACCGAGGTGGGCAAAGTTTTTGGCAATATGCGGAACAGCTTTTTGTATACAAGACATTGTTATGAACCTATGGTCATTAAAAAGAATTACATACTTTTCTTTGTTAATTTAACATAAATCCCTCACTCTTGCAGTGACCCAGGTGAATTGAGGCCTCCCGTTTCATCCAGGCCTCTGGTTCCCGATCTACTGTCTCACCGACTGGTCAGAAGCGGCTCAGAGAGGAACTCTCCCTCCATCATCACCTCTAAACCTCCACTTAATGATCGAGGTTGATGTTTTGGATGTTTTACACTTGCACTGAAAAGAGGAAATCCTCAGTAGCAGTTTGTTTGATGCACTTCTGATTTTCCACCTCTAGGGGGCAGTGGCGTTGTCTGGACAAAGCTGCAAGAGGTTTTATCATCAGTGGAGGACTCCATCAGCTACAGGAGAACCTGGGCTGCTCCTATAACAGCGTCTGATCAGGAGAAGCAGAAAGCTCACCTTAGAGCAGCTCATGAGAACTGGGCTAAAGCCACACAGGTATAAAACTGAAAAAAAAGAAAGAAAAAAATCACCAAGGCGCCTCAATGTATGACACTTAAGTCTTATGAAATCTGATGCAACACCATCTTCAAAAAATATGCTTCATGTATAAACCACAAAAAATGTATTGGATCACTTTAGATGAATGAATCTATATATATTAATGTATTTTCCTAATAACAGATAGTGGAGGACATGGAAAAGGAGTTTGGCATTTCATGTTCAGCCAGTGTTCCGAAGGAGCAGTATCCAGAGGACATGCTGTATTTGGACAAAAAGGAGCCTGCTGCAACTAATGCACTGCAGAATCAGCAGGAGGAAGAGCAGATGGCCCAGAACTCCACCAACCCTGCAGAAGAGGAGAAAAACAAGGTGGTAGGATTGTGTTTTTAACCAGTTTGGAGGCAAATGACTTCATCATAAAGGAGAAAATCAGGGATCACAGTGTTGCTAACCTTCAGTTTTAAGAATAAAACTATACAACTACAATAAGATAGACATGTTGTTTTAGTTTTCAGATCTCAGAAGGTCCCGAAGGTCCGGGAGTCCTTCCTACTTGCGTTCTGCTGGAGCTTTTTGCCCAGAATGGGCCTCTCCCCCCTCACCGTTACTCCACAGAAGAGCTGCGAGATCAATCACGCCTCTGTCTGTTGGTGGCGATGGGGCTCCACTGGACTCAGGCAGCACATGCTCCAGCCCCATCAGCCCTGAGCCTGAAACAGAGCGACTGAACAGGTGAGTAAAAATGAAGCAGCTTAGACGGCTGCAGAGTCCCAGAAATCGGCTAAGAAACAAATCGATCATGTATCCTGGTTCTTTATATTACCACAGGTAATATATATAATCTGTTAACTCAATAGAAAGTCACCAATCAGTGACAATCACAATCAAAACTGTGTAAACTAGCGTATCATATATGCTTAGTAATACTTGTTTAAAACACAAAGTTGAAATAATCATAGAGGCATTTTTCTCTTCAGACACCCATTAGATTGTCAGAAAACACTCTTTCATGATATAGATGTGATATTGTAGGGGTTTCTCTTGGATGGCATTAAATCAGGTCATAATTCTAAACTTAAGAAACCACAAACACCCTGCTGAAATCAGACAACTGTGCCATAAACGTCGTCCTTTTGGCTTCATGGCAGTTGCTGGATTCTCCTGAAATGATGCAGCACGATGGATATTGTACGGCTACAAACAACCCCAGACAGTAAAACCATTCAACTTTTAATACTGCTATTTGAACCATAGAGAGAGTGTAGCAAATAGTCACTGACTTCTAACTAAACTTTGAATTATTTTTCCACACAGACTCAGAAAACCAGAGCTACTAAAATCATTACAAATGGTGGGAATTAATTTAGTTTGTGCCCAACCCCTGAATAGCGAAACATCATTTCATTTCTTCATCGGTTTCCTGGTTATTTATAAAAAAAATGGAGAAAAGCAACTGTATTTTCTCTATGATTGTTTGACAAATATTGTGTTAATTGCAAAATTGCTGGTTTAATTCTGTAAAATATTTAAATATCCAAGTGGGCAAGAAAATGACCCCCCCCCCTGTTTATCCTGAGTGAGCATATGACATAAAAAGAGAAATAACAAATTACAGAGGAAAAAAAACACAACATCATTATTGATTTCATACAATAGTGTTTTTAAGAGATTTGCAAAGGTTTTGATACAGATTTTTTTTGCCTTTGTTTTAACCCTGTGAGCCCCGGATGCCGTCTACCCATCAGAACCATAGCCTGTATGTGTCATCTGGGCTGAAACAGTAAAGGTCATCTGACATAGGAGCTTTTGTTTTTAAGTTACTTGCTAAATTTGAGGTAAGAGAACAATATTCTAACAGGAATTACATGATACTAAAAGCAGGTACGTGCACACATAGGGCCCCAGGGATGCTTGAGCACCTGCCCTTTCTGTCTCTTATAAAATGCTCTTTTTTTTGTATTAACATTAATTATTTTCTGTTAGATATACAAGAAAAACATGTGGCTACAAAATCCCCTGGTATTCTATCAAATCCATTTTCTTGTAATCCGGGGATTTTTAGCTGCCGTTTCTGTCTATGCGGCTCCGCTCGGACTCAGAGCCGCCAGAAAGAGAAGCTGCTGCCCCACAGAGAACTAAAGAGACGTGACAGTGAAGCAATTTGGACCTGTGAGTTCTGGTCAAACTAAATTGCACTGATTGAAAGAGCCTAATATTTCAGTAAAATGCTCTATATTGGTCAAGGAGTCACTTTTCTACTTTTGCCAGACGTCTGAAAGCGCACATCAATTCAACACAGAGAGCAGATTGTGTAGTGACAGAAAGATTGGTACTAAAAACAAAATAAAACTCCGGTGGAATTTTCAAAACAAACAAACAATATTTATTATGACTTCATAGCTTCCTCACTACGAGTCTGGCACTAGAGATGTAAGAGCCAAAATGCAGGAAACTGGGCTTCAAGGCAGAAACATAAACATTTATTAAATAAACCTAAACAGGACAGCAAACCGCAGAGAAAGAAAAGACAGATGACCGGACAATGTAGAACTGAAAAGCAGACACTTCTACTTAATGAGGACAATGAACAAAAATGAAGACAGCTGTGGATGGATTAACATGAACCAGGAGTGACTGACAAGGGACAGATCATGACCAGAAACACTGCTGAAAAACCAAACTACACAGCAAAGTTTAATAATTACATGCAAATATTGTTCATATTTTCAGCATTCTGTGGACAGACTTTGTAGGATGTCTGTGTTTAAAATATTACTCTATCAATCCTGATTCATGTTGATTATGCTTGCAGTACAATTTCCCAATATAAATAGCCTCAGCTGTTTTATTGCTTTAATGTCCTCCAAGTCTATAATAAAGTGAACAAACTTATGTTGACAATATTTTTTTTACATCAAAAATGAAATTGGTATCACTTTCACCCACACAGGTATAGTAGCAGAGAAGTCATCTATTAGCAGTTTATTATAACATCTTACCTAATTTCCGCATTGTTTAAAAGACAAAAAAAATCTTTTTGCTGCCCTTATCCGACTTTGAGTCCCTGCCACTCTAAAAAAAACTGTGCACATCTCTGCATAGAAGCCAATAAACATTGAATGAATAAAGCTAACAAAAACGTGAAAATGTAACACACATAGAATCAGTCTGGAATAATTTGGTTATGTATTTCATTTGTCAGAGTCTAAAGCAGAAAATACATTCTATTCTTTAAGTTATAATTTGAACCAATCCTTCTCGCCATCCCACGCCATTCACGCTATTCCCTCGCCATTCACGCTCCACAGGAAACGCTGCGTTTTCTGCATCAGTCTCCTGCAGCATCACCTGATGCAAGAAAACCTGGATTCATTGGAGTGGTTTTCTCATGAAAAATCAACTCCACTTCTTTCATGATACTGGAGGTCGAGGTCAATGACCTGTAATTAATGAAGACCGAAACAGGCTTTTTACATTATTGTCTATTATAGAAGCTTTACTTTGAAAAAAATTGGTTGCCGAGGAACTGCTGTAGATCAGTGTGAATGAAAGCCTTGAAGGTTTCCAGAAAAAAAGTGAGCTAAAGCTACAGAGAGTTGACATTGTGGTGCAATTTTATTTCCTTTTAGGATGATTGAATGAAAGAAAAAGAAAAAAAAAAAGTTACACCAAAGTGAAAATAAATAATGAATTGTGCCAAAATGCCAATTAAACACATTTTTGAGCTCATTTGAGGGGATGTGAAGTATTTTTTCTTAATGTGAACATTTATTTAATCATCAATGCATTTTTCCTTCTATCTTTTTAGAAGCCAAAAGCCAAATGATCTTTGCTTAGAAACATTTACACAAGTATTTCCAAAGGTTCATCCAGTCAAACTGTTTCTTGACTTAATGGGAATTATTTTCTTATGATCTAAAATGCTTTTCCTTTTGAATTTTTGGCCAATTTCTCCCTTTTCAGATACATTGAGAGGTTGAGGGCCAGAAATGAACGGCTAACTGCAGCTCTGGAGCGAAGAAAAGCAGAATCGGAGCAAATGAGCACTAAACTCAACAGACTTGAGTCTAACTGCTCAACCCTGCAGTTGGCTCTGAGATACAGGTATGAAGGAAACGGATCTGACACAGCAGTCCATGCAGGCACACTCTTTTTTTTAGAGTTATAGGCTCTTTATTTGTTAAAATAAGGACTGTTCACAGGTCAGTGGTCTGTCAGGAGGCTCGTATGGCAGATCCCTCTGGTCTAATGAGGTTCTGTTTTGTCTTTTGTGACAGTGAGGAGTGTGAGGAGGCCTACAGCGAGCTGCTGTCACTTTATGATGCCAAGAGGCTGCAAAACGTTCCTCTGCAGACAGACTCGGCAGGTGTTTGATACTCACTCTAACCCTCTGAGACACAGCAGGTACAAGGCTGCTCTCACACTCAAAAACCACAGTTTGAGTCACATATTTCTCCTCTTTTCTGAGTCAGATGGGGACAGACAGCAGAGTGGAAGTCCTTCATCTGAGCTCAGGAGAATGGGAACGGAAGAGTTGTCCACCTCCTTCTCGACAGCAGGGTTCACTGAGAAAACACAGACTCCAGCAGAGCAGAGGTGAGGTTTTTTAGAGAGAAAAAAAAACAGAACAAAACTTGTTGATGATGACGTGAAGACACCTACTTTTGATGGAGGTGATCAGAACAAAAAAATAGAGAGTACAATAGAGTTTCAAAAGATTTCTAACCTTCTGTGGTTTCACAGCACGCCTGAGTCTGGGGATCGAGAAACAGCTCTCCGAAACCATATCGCCCTTTTGAAGAGAGATCGTGCAGCCATTTCTTTACACATGTCTGGCCAAGGAACCGGGGCCAAGCTGAGCTCGGATGCTGGTCAACCAGCTGGACAAAGATGGGGACACGGGTCTAAAGATGTCAGCAAGCCACCGGATTCCAAGCGGGAGAAAGCTTCACTATTTTATGAACTTGTATCTGTCAGGGTAAGAGCTGCACATTTGAAATTTGAAATTTTTAATTTGTTTAACCACGTAAATGTGAGAAAAACAACAAACCCCTGTCCAAAAGTCAGGTACCATATTTTTCAGAGAAGAAGTTGCAGTTTTTTGCACAGTTTGCACAGGGGTGCGACTAATACTGAGGTGCGGCTTTTGTGTTGTTTTTTTAAATAACTAGCAACAACCGCTAGACCGCTGACAGCAACACAGAAGAAGAAGCGCCGCTAAGTCTTACGCCGGGCTTGTTGGACTTGTTCCAAAGTGACACAAAGGATGAAGAATACAACAGTTTTAGTGATTTGAAGTGATATAAAGAGTTTGGTTGACTTGTTAGCATGTTCTTTATGATATGGTTATGTAAAAGATTGTTCATATGTTACGATAATATACTAGATTCCTCCCATGTTTCATGAACCTTTTTTTTTTGTTTTTGCTGCTACAACTTATACTCTGGAGCAACTTATGGTCCGAAAAATAGGATACATATTTAGTTTTTAGTTTAGTTTTTAATGTATTATTCTATTCCATGGTAATTTAGCTTAACTAACTCTTCATAACTCCATCATATTCATGTAAGAACTTCTTCCACAGACTGTCGCCACATCACATCTTTATTTATGTGTAACACTTTTTTTTTAATAGTCCACTTAGTTTGTTGAACGTAATGGCAAAATGGATAGTAGAAAGTAGAATTTAAAAAACAATTTTTAAAAACTTTTTTGTCTGCAATGGAAAATCAGTCTAATTGGATATTTACCTCAATAACAATTTTGTTTATGATATCAATGCTTTGGTTTAGGAGGAGATGTCTGATCTGCGAGCTTTAATCCGCCTTAAGGAGAAAGAACTACGGTGTTTGGAGTGGGGTTTAATGGGCCAGAAGGCTCAGGAAGCAGCCGGAGTTTTCATCCCAGAGAGTCTCCAAGAAGAAATGGAAGACCAGAAGATCGATCAACAGGTAGCTCAGACTCCCACTGCAGAAGCTTTTTTACTTTTGTGAGCAAATAATACAAAGTCAAGGTGAAAGGAGCAAGAGAGGGCAGGAGCTGGTCTACTGTGGCAGACCTGATTCGAATCTGGATGTCCCACATGGGAAATCACACAACTACCAAAGCAGAATCCCTTCAGGCCAAGAGGGATATTTTGGTTCCACAAAGTCTTCTCTTGGGCTGTCCTGCCTCTGCAGCACTAATTCATACAGCTCACCTCTGTCATTGTCAAAAGACAAAAATACGTACAGTTTCTCTAGATCGCCACAGCGACTTTCATTTCTTTTCCTTTTGACAGCTGAGTGTGATTTTTTTTTAAAACAGAATAGTTTCTCAACAAATTTGTTGTGTTAAGCTGCAAGAAAAACATTTTCTATGCATCCCGGTGTCCTGAATTTCCCTGTGAATGAACATATTTTCATCAGTTGTTCTAAAATGGCATAAAATCCCTTAATATATAACGCTTGTAAAAACCCTGATGCAAATACAACCAGAGGGTTTGAAGTTGAACTGAATTAGGAGGTGGGATGTTCAGCTTTGGTTGGCTGTCATTTGGATCAGATGACTGAACCTTTCCAGTCAAACCACAGACTTATAAACACTGGACTGCTCATCTCTGAGTAGGTCAAGAAAGTTGATTGCGGAGTTTGACTGCAGTTTATTCTGCCCACCAAATGCACCCCTCTCCCCATAGTTATAACGATTTATCATTAACCATCAGTCATCAAAAAAGCTTCAGAAATCAGAATGCACATAGGTTTATTTGGAGTGTAAATGTAGACTTTTTTAACATGAAGTCAATATAGAATTGCTCTCTTATAAAACCAGCCTCCAGCTGTCTTTTAGGGAATTGCATTATTTGGCTCATTGGGTTAGATTTAGTGGAAATACTGTTGTAAATATGCTAAAATCTGAGCTCTTTTAATAGTTTATGAACATGTGATTTCAATATATAAAATAATCACTTAAAAAATTAGTGCAAAATTTAGCATTCAAGTTAACTTTTAAACCCCCCTCTAGTGGTCATTTAAGGGACTGCAACTACTTCTTATTAGATGACAATTAAAGTCAAATGAGGCTTTTTAAAATTGTAAATACGTTTTTTTTGTTCAGTCATGGTGAATGTCATGTTTTGTTACAGTACAGAAAGCTGAGGGGCTTTAAAAGTTTCAACTATGATAGATGCAGTTTTAAAAAGTGCTGAAAAATATGCTTTTCGTCTGGCCTTTGGAAAAAAAACATCTATAAAAATAAAAACATTTTGGCTCCTTGTAAAAAGCTATGTTAATTTATAAACTTGTACCATTTTAGAGACCCAGTCCAATCATCTTTTGATCTATTGTTAAGGTTGCTTACAACCCCAACATAACATCAGCGGTGCAAAAAAGAAATGTCAAGCAATAAATGAGCCAGTTCTGTGCCAGATTCCAGCTCAGACGAGGAAAACAAAGACGTACATTAATCTAGTTTGTGACCCGCATATTGTAGATTTTACATAACAACCACAATCTGCAACTGATTCACAATCGTTTAAAATTGATTCCAGAAACAGTTCTATTTATATACTGGTATATATACTCCATCGTGAGAAAAATGCTATAAGAACATGGTCAAAACCCAAAAACACCATTTTCATTGAAGTGGGTCTTTAACAATAGGAGGGATGTAAACCTCTTTTGTAACCTAAATAATTAGCTGTAATCTGCTTGCAAAACTTGCAAAAGGAACCATCAAGGCAGAAAACAGAAGAAAAGCATCTGAATTTAAGTCAGAATGAATTGTCTGGAAATGTTTTATGCAAGAATAATAAATGGTGACAGATTTTCTTTCACTTAAATTTACTCTAATTACTTTTGTGCTTTAGACGCTCAATGACAATGCTGCTAGAGCTGGTTTTGAAGGGGACATCACTAGTCCTCTGACCAGACCCATTCTGAAGGAGCTGCAGGCAGTCCTGCAAAGGTGAGACATTATTTCTGCACAACCTCATCTACTTTACAAAATGTCTCAAACTTTAGAAAACATGTTTTTCTGCAATAACGTTCTGTCAAAAGAATGAATTAATTGTTTTTATGTATTGGTTGCTTTAATTGAAAAGGCTTCATCACGATGAATTATCACTTGCAGTAATCCTAAAATCTGCAGTAGAAAACACATCATCTGTCTATTTCCTGGTTTTTATCTGTTGCTTAGTAACACTGACAGAAGAAAAGCAGACTTTGGATAAAGGGAAATGTTTTTTTTCTCTCTCTGTGGTTCATCAGACTGTCCTTTTTCCTTTTTTAACCTTGAATGTTGTTTTTTTTTCTTGAATCGCTCCTCTCTCACGTAATTCATCAGATGTGCTCTGAAGTCAAGGACAGAGGATGAATGCAAACCTTTTCACACTTTCCACAAAACCGTTTGAGTAAACATCCTCTGCGGCTTAATCAGAAATATGGCTTTAATAGTTCTTTCTGAACAATTATTTCATTTTCTCAGAGAACAAGCCCTAAAGAAGAGACTGGCTCTGGTCCATGACTCCTTAAACACAGCACTCAAAGACAACCCCTCACACAGGAAGGACAATGGGGAGCATATTGCTCGCCTCACACAGGCACACAGGTGATTATGATGCTAAAAACATTGAATTTGTGGCTCTGTCGTTCTGCTAAACCGGGTCTTGTGGGGCTTCCTTGCAGCAAAGCACTGAGTTCATACCGACAGATTCGTAGAAAGTACCGGGAGCAGGTGTGGAGGCTGGAGCAGAAGGTGGCAGCCATGATGGAGAGTCACCACAGCCAGAGCGGAGCAACGAGGGATGCAGGAGAAGCTCTGGAGTGGAGGAGGGAAGAGACCATTTTATGAGATACCTATTTAGTCAAAGCTAATACTCATCTTCAATCCCCATGTAAACATGTTTGTTTAGAAATCTGATGTAGCTATTTTATAGCTATCTTCAGCCCATCTAACATTAACCCTGTGAAGCCCACTTCATTAAACAATTGACAGAAAAAAATCAGTTTTTTGGGAATTGTAATGTTATTTCTTTGATGAAATCCACCAAACTTTTGCAAAATCCTTTTTTAAGAGCTAAAGATAGTATTACTGGTAATTAAGATCGATGGGTGATTTGGTACGTTGTTTTCTCACAACAATGTTAAATTAAGATATAAAAATGTTGACACGTTCAGGAAAAAAGCACTTTATTTATCCACTGTCACAAGTGAGATCCACACATTTTTAACGTGGTGAAACTGCAATATAAAGAGTAACCCTTGTGCTCAGTGGCGGTTCTACCCTGAATTACTCCCCGGGCGAGACCCTCCTCTGCCCCCCCCCCCAATAGAGTCACTTTGTCCATTCATTGTAACTGAAAATACAGTTAGGAAATATTTAATTAAACACAAATAATCTGAAATAAATATTATAAACTACAAATCACACTAATAATACTCTAGAATAAATGTAACTGCAGCACTAAGAACAGAAAACACTAACTAAAACCTAACCTTTGTGGCCTTCCTGATGTAAGCTTGTCAATAACGTCATCATATGAAATCTGCTCCCCCCCTGAATGATTGATACTAACAACAGCAGGTTAGTGAGTTGCTCCTGAGACATTGGTGATCTCAGGTATGACTTGATCAACTGGAGTTTTGAAAAGCTAACAGCAGCAGCAGCAGCAGCAGCTGCAGAAGCAGCAGCATGCTACCATCACAGCTCATTTAACATTATGAACTAATATACTACAGTAAAACACAACAAAAACTTTGTGATACAGCAGAGCAGACAGACACACGAATCATAACTAATGTTACAAGTTAAGGCAGAGCAAACATTTAAGAATAAATATCTTAAAAATGACGTTATTTGAAATATTTCGGCCAACTTCAGTTTTGGTCATGATAGACCAAACAAGAGATTTTTCATCTGCAACGTTGTTGTTGTTGGAGGGCAGGTAGCATTCGAATTTAGAAAACGTGCATCTAGCTATGCGATAATACCCTTTTCTTTGTCTCTTTTCTCCTCTTCTTCTTTTCTTTCTAAATTGGGCACCAGCTTTGACCTTTTTTCTCCATATTTCAGATGTTTTTGCATTTAGCCTAAATGTCCTGACATAGGTATCAAGTCTGCCGACTAAACCAACTGTCATTTAAGTGAAGAATTTTTTTTGTTTTCCCATTTTTTATTTGTGCATTTCACACAAAAATAACCAAAAAAGCATGATTTTTTTATACCTTTTTATACCCGCAGCCCCCCCCCCCCCCCTCCCCCGTTCGTCAAACATTTCCAGCAGGAGCGCGTGCAGCTGCACCCAGGGGCGCCAATTCGCTACATGGCGGCGCAATTTTTATTTTTATTTTTTCATCAAGCACTGAGCCGCGGCCCGCGACCGTTGCCCCCCTGGAAGAAGATCCAGCCAGGTTTGCGCATGCGTTTTGCGCTCCGTGCTCACCTCTCAGCCTGCACCCTTCACCCCGCGCCCCCTCCCTTCTCCTTCTTCACCCCGCGCCCCCTCCCTTCTCCTTCTCACACACATTTGCGTCTACTTCTCAAAGACAGGAGGGAGCGCAGCTGCGGGGCGGGGGCGCCGCCAGGTTTCAGGCTGTTACAAACTCTGTGATATAAGTAAACCAATAGTGGTGCATAAAGTATTTTACAAGAGCTGAGCCGCTGGCGCCGCCCCTCCGTCATTTTTCCGCCCCGGGCGATCGCCCGTATGGCCCGTGCCTAAAACCGCTACTGCTTGTGCTATCCTAGGCACTTTATGATTGGGAGTTGGGTCATCTAGACCCACTAGACAGTGCTCTGAACCTTTTTTCTTCAATGATTTGTGATCTTCACTGGTGTCCATGGATTACATGAAATCTTTCCACCTTTATCCACCTTTGTCATGGTGGTGAGAACATGTCAATGTAAGGGTGGGGTCATCTAAGATAGCACAAGGGTTAAATTATCAACAAATTCTGCATTTTTTCAGTGCACTATGTACTCGTTTTTAAAAATGGATAACAATAGAAATTTTGAAAAACACATTACACCATAGCATTAAAACTTAGTTTTCCCTTTCTCGCAACAAATTAGAAGACTTTTTTAGCAGAGACAGCCCTGAGCTGTACAAAGACTTGTTGACAGACTGAGCTGGAAACGGGGCCATATGCTAATTTTTTCCCATAAAAGCGATCTCCATAAAGCCGTTCCTCAACTGACCGCAATGGAGCGGCAAAAAGATCCGACAAAAAGGGGGGATGGGATCTGGAACAATAGCTGATGTGCACAAAATGTTCGGCAACTCATTTATCTTGTATCCACTTTCATAGTTGCTCGTCGGCGGCCTTTCACCACTGAGAGTTCAACTTAAAGGTCAACTCATCTTCATACAGCAAAAAAACATTTTTCTCTAAGGGGGTTTGGAAGCATCCAGGTGAGAGGTTATTGGTTCACTTATCTGTTTTTAAAGATGAAAACGAAGAGAGGAAATGAAAAATAGAAAGGTAAAACATAAGGGAATTCCATTTATAGGATGGAACAATCTCAAATTATGCTTTAAACATTAGATTTTAAAAATCCCTGTGTTGCATTGATAGAAAATGGATAAAAACTCATTTTCCTGCATGACCATGGCAGCTGATAGATATAAGCGCATCATTTAAAACTCCATCTACCTCACCTTATTTTCTCCCCTCCATCTTTTAGTCCTCACCACTCACTCGTTCATCAATTTTTCTGCCAATACTCTCTATTATATCCCTCTCAATTTTCTCCGAAGTCTTCCCTCATGATCCAGCGCTCCCCCCTTCCAGCCGACCCTGCGTCCTGACCTTCTCAAAGCGGTCATCTGCAGCTGTGACCGGCGGTCAGGAGGTTAAGGCAAAGGTCTAGTGTCACACCCACAGGGTCACAGCGATGCTTGGCTGTTGTGTTAGGCGGTGAATGGCGGGTTCAGAGCGCCAGACGAGGTGGCGAACCCCTGACGCCCTGACTGTTGCCTGAGCTTGCCCTTTCCCGAGCAGAGGTCAACGCAGCGGGTCTGTTCTCCTGATCTTCCCATAGCACCACTATTGTTGTAATAGCTGCCATTAAAGCACATGATACAATTATCATTGCACTTTATGTTGCCACTCTTCAAGATCCATGTTAAGCTCCTGAGTTCATCAAAGGCATGTAGATGACATGAGTGTTGTAACCTCTGGGTGACTGTGGAATCAAAGATGAAACAATAATGACAGAATTTCCTGCTGAAAGAAAATCCAAGTTTTTTTTATTTGTAACAAAATCACAAGTAGCCTTATCCTGTTTGGTGATGAAGGATGTTTTCGCATTAATTTAATTATCCAACTCAATGTCTTTAGTCCAACAAAAAAGCATCATTCCTAAGAAGCACATACGTTTTTGTGATTTAAAAAGCATCAAATGAATAGTAATGAGAGCTTTAAATATAGTTATATCTCATTATACCTGTCACTTTTGCATTTTTAACTAAATTTTATAATTTTATTGTAGCTGGAGCTGTGTAATTATTCATAAAACAGTCAGATTGTGACATTAAAAGCATACCTTTAAGGAATTCTAAACTTATTGAAATACTGCATTACAGGTTTTGCACTGACAGGTTATTTTGTGCCAAATCTATAAAAAAGATTTTCTTTAAAGATTTTAACATTTTTTGTTACATTTTGCCATAAGTTTATGTGTAATAAATATGTTGTAGTTACTGTCATTGTTGAAAAAAACTAAAATGAACTCTCACCCGATCTTTAAAATCACATAATGTGGTCTACGTGCTTTAGAATTAAGACTTATAGGTAATAAACAATAAAAATATCATCATTAGCTGTAGTGTAAAAAGTGTAATAAAGTTTAGTTGCAAATTCAGAGTTAGTACATAAGTAAAGACATCATTTTGTGGAAAACTATAATACAGTTTGGGCAGTTAAGACTGACTAGAATATGAAATGACTTCCATAAAGAGGTTATATATGTAGTGCTGAACCACCCACACAATATCAATGAGCATGGCATCAGATTTATTCAAGTCATAATCAATTCTTTTCTGCATTGCACATTGATGTTAATCATTGTTGTAGTTTATGCAGCCTTGACTAAACAGGCACTTGTATTAAAAAAAACAGCTACAAAAATAGTTTCCTAATTGTTTCTGCACTTTAACTTTTAATGCAGTTTTAATAGAAGCCAATGATGAGGCAATGCTCTAAATGATGGGATGGAATGGAGGAACCGTCTGTTGCCATTTTGTCTCCATGTTTGTAGACCCCCCCCCCCCCCCCACACACACACACACACACACACACACACATACAGGATAGAGTCTGTGAAGGACTCGGTGAACGGTTGAGTTTTATAGTTCCTGGGAAAAATACCCACACCATTATTAGACAACGGCAGCAGCTGTCAATCAGAGTGGGGGTGGATGCAAGCAAGCTGGCATACTGGAAGGACGGGCGGGGGGGTGACCTATGGGTTTCGGGTCAACTCATTTACTCTCTGCGTCCATCCCATTATTTTAATAAGTTGCCCTTCTGTAAGCTGTATCAAGAGATTACAGCCTACAACCGTTCTCCCTCGAAGCCATCAGCTCACCTGTCGCAACCGCTCTATATCCCCTTCTCATTCACTCCTCCTCTTTTCATCCCTCCATCCTCTGCTCCGCCGCCTCACCCAGCTGACACCTCTCCCCCAGTTTTCTGACAACAGTCCGCTCAAGCCGAGGTCAGGGAGGTGGAAGGGGCAATGGCAGCTTGGAGAAGCACGAAAGAGATTTGACCTCAATCAAATGGCCGACCACATCCGCTTTGTCCTCTCGCCCACTCAGATAATGAGAGCAAACAGCTCAGGCCAACAGGCCACCTCTCCACAGACAGCAACGGATAAAGAGTAAAACCTTGTTGCATGTAAGTCCATGTAAGGTGATTTCCATGCTTGTTACAGGATTGCATGCGTGCGTGTCGGTGGACGGAAAAAGTTGCAGAGTGCCTAAAATTCATCAGCTTGATGAACATCTAAAAAGAGCTCTATTTATAAATTCTAATCTAGACGGGAGGCATCAAAGCTCTGAAGTCAGCCAGAACAAACACTTTGCAGGGAAATTATTTGGTGAAATAACGTATCAGTGTTGACATAACTAGGCCTACACACTGCTGCCCAACAGATCCATGGACAAGAACATTTTGGAGTAAAGCAGATTAATGGAAGATCAAAGTTGAGGTTGAGGAGTTTATTTCTATAAAAAACATTATGGATTTGTGATTAGTTATTAGGTTAAAGTTATTGAAATTAAAATGATTTTAACCATAATCAAATTTTATTATGCTTATGCTGTAAATAATTCCAGAGCCTCCCACAAAAATATACAAAAATAAACAGTTTTTTATTTAAAATTCACACATTTGCAAACATTAGCAGAACGTAAAGATATTTGTTTTTTACTTTTTTCCATTTAACCATGTGATTAAATCAAATAAGTGGAGAATTAAAGACAAACGTAAATGAAATGCAACTCGTACATGAAACACAACTTAATATTTAAAAAAAAACATCTGTTTGTTAAAGTTGAGAATTGTAAAAGTTTCTATTTTTTACATTAAATAAATCAATCACTTCTTGGTTGAATAAATAGAAAATGTGTGTTTTGATAATTATAGAATGGAGAAACATCTGAACATGTGGGCCTCCTGATATGTCTGTTACTCCTGGTATGAAGTTCAGAGTCAGAAAGTTTACTGAAACTTCTCCTGCAGTGGAACATTTTCATTGAAGTTTTCTCATTTGAAATTTCCAAGGAGAACAAAAAGAATAACCACAGGTGCAAATTGTTTCATAAATGTTTTTATTTTAAAAGCAAAAATAGTTGAAGACTTGAGATGAACGCAACATAATTAAGTTTCTTGTGTGTCTCCTGTCTTTTTCTACACTGTGTTTTTTCTTCAACGTTCCCAGAGATGTTGAAGTTAAGAAAATAGATTATTTTTTATTTTGTAGAGTGTATGTTGTTTTAAAGGCTTTTGTGATTTTATTTCAGTAAAATAACCAGTTGCCTCATTTGTCCAATTCAGTTCTGAGTCACCTTGAAAATCCCTCACAGAGCGTACCTTTTGTTTCTCCATTAATCAATGCTGTTCACTTCATCCGGAGCAGAGAAGCAGGGAGTGAGGTTACCCCAGGTGACTCTGTGTCAGAGGCAGGCGGCCTCTTAGAGCACGTCAGCATCACAACAACATGGAACAAAATACAGGTCTGTGCACTTAAATGAAATGAAGTGCAAACGTGTTTAGTGTTCTGAGATTTTCTAACTTTTTATCCTAGTCTGAGTGTAAAGAAAGAATAAATGAGAATAGAAGTGTTGAAGTGTGAAATGACATGCAACAAAATCCCTGGACAGAGGATAAAATCCATTAATAAGAGAGGACAACAACCCCTTTCAACCCTGCAGGCTGGTTCTGAAGTCTGTTGTGCAAATCCACCTGCCTTGAACTCATTTAATTTCATCATTCCTACTGAACCGCATGATGTGCCATGATGTGCCATAAAAACAATGGATCAAATTGATCAAAAACTGTTCTCTTTACATGCTTTTTGTATTCCGATTACTTTGATTTAAATTGCTAAACCCTGATCTTCATCTCAGATGCAATCCGTGCCGTCCACAGTTTGGGCATAAGGCAGCCACCCCGCTGCTCAGAAGTCAGTAAGATAAAGATACAAGAGATTACAACAAGCTGCAGACACACAAGATCTAATGAGGTCAAAGCAGCTCAGCGTGAGAGCAGTAGATTACAGCAATGAGGTGTTCAGGGGGAAAAGATTGCAGGAGGAGGGGCCTCGACCTAATTCTGTTAAAGCATTTGAGTCGTCCTCAGTGAGCTGATTAAGTTAATTTTCAGTCATGCTAAGCACCTTAGGTGGCCCACAGGCAATATGTGGTATAACGGAGACCACAAATGGGGAGTAACAGGTTGGACATCCATTGGACAACTTAGTGGTGGAGACTGTCAGGAGTTTTAAAACTGTAAAGAGAGCGAGCCTTGGTTTTCAACAAAATATTATCAATCTGTCTTAAACATAGCATGTCAACGATAATCTTTTTACTCCTGGGGCAAAACATTTAGCTAAACTATTTTCAGGCATTGCCTGTTGGAGCACATCGGTCTCCTCCACCCCACGGCTCTTTGGTTGTAAACTGTTTTGTTTGCTCAGATCTGAGGATTTTCCTGAAATGGTTCTCTGAATGTCTGAAGACGGTGAAGGTCACAGGTGTAATCATTTAGGTGTATTCTTTGAGGGGACTCCACGATGAAGAGGAAGCATAGAGGCAGAGCTGACCCCTGCGGAGCTGCAGATACATCAAAGCATATAGCAGGGAGGACTTAAGGGTTGTGACTGATGCTATGAAGCCGTCATAAATCAAGTGCTAAGAGAAGATTAGCTTTGTAAGAAAGACTCAGCTGGGACAGAATATTAAAATCAGCTGAACTTTCTGTAATGGTCAATAAAATTACATTAAAGGTTCAGTCGCTACATTAATCACTTTTTAGTAATCTGAAAAATAACTACCACATAGATGTGCCAGCTATGATCACAAGGCTAAAGAGGAGATCTGTAATATTCTGAGAAAAATTACTTATTTTTTGGTGCTTTACCAGGAATTTTAGGGGTTTTGCTGTTTGAACTTTGACATTTAAACATTCACATTGCATAATGAAGGAAATGTGTGTGTTTTTTAGAATAATTCCCTTTTTTTATGCTTTTGGGCAAAAGACTTTTGCACTGTTGGAAAGATAGGTTGTTGCCCTCTCATATACTGCCAAGTTTGTGAGGAGTATGCATTTGTGGGAGAGCTAACTATAGAGATAGCACCCATGAAAAATTGCCAAATCTTTTTTGCCAACGGCAAAAAGCTCATTCTGCCACTGAATCTTTATGTGGTGTATGGTAATTTCCATATTCTTTCAAACAGGCGCTCCAGCAACGGGTGGATGAATCATCCCACACACTGCTGTGGGATGGCGTCACATTCTTCAACCGTTCGTGGATGTGGTTGGGTTGGTCACTGTGGGAGGAACAGCATCCTCCTGCAGATCCTAGTGTTTAATGAGGTCAGGACTGCTGGGATGTCTTTTTGTTCATCTCCAATCCCAAAATCTAGTCTCCGCTGAAGCAGCTCTGAGGGGGTGAGCATTGTCGTCTCTAAGGTTTGGCTCCATACGGAGTTGCCACTCGTTGCAAAATCACATCTCAAAGCCTCAATGCATCTGATGAAGACACACTTTGTTTTTCCAGTGAAGGAAATGCTGGGCCATACCAGCACACACCCTCCACCAAGAGATGTGACTGTATCAGTGATCTTCTCCACATGTCCACCTCATGATCCAACTACTTTTGGCAGAATCTGGACTCAGTCCTGAACACAATGTTCCTCCACACGTTCAGGTTCCAGTGCACGTGTTCCTGACACCAGCAGTGAAGGGCAATCATGGCAAGCCTCCTGGCAGCTCCATGAAACCAGAGATTAACTGTGTGCAGTCTGTTCCTGACTGGGCAGAGAGGCATCTGCCACGTCACACACCAAGCCCTGACTGCAAATTTTTATAAGGGAACGGATGAAACTTAAGAAAAAAGGTTTTGTTTTGCAGGTCTAACACCCACTGTTGTAT
The DNA here is from genome assembly GCF_053564925.1 of Oryzias latipes. NCBI lineage: Eukaryota > Metazoa > Chordata > Actinopteri > Beloniformes > Adrianichthyidae > Oryzias > Oryzias latipes. The sequence continues at coordinate 17,184,649 of NC_136240.1, forward strand.
GAAACCAAACCCTCTGTGTGGAGATGCTTCTAGAACTTTTACATAGACCCTCTCCCGATCAGTCAAACACGGCATTCTAAGAGCTGAAACCCACTAACATCTTCAACACTTTAGAAAAAAAAGAGCCTTTCGGAACATCCATTCATCAATGTCTCGCTTCCCTTTGTTCAGGGTCAGGGCAGGACTGATGCCTTGCAGCTTGCATCCAACTCTCACACTCCAGTCTGTTTACCACAGCAGTCAGGCCGGCATTTGTGTTTTTGGACCAGTGGGGGGAAAGAATTATGTGGGGAATTGATGAACATTTATCTAAAATGTTTTAACCAAAAAGATAAAGTCAAAAGTTTACGACTGCATTGCCAGCCAAAAGGAATGCGAAGCAGATCAGAGCAGTCCATTTCACAAACAAGTATCATCGTTTCTTAAAGCTAAACGCGGGTTAAATGGCATCTATGGAGTACAAATGAATGCTTAAGCCAAATGGAAACAGAACTCCAGGATTTCATCTGTATGAAGAAAACTTTATCTGATGTCTGTGACCAGAAAACAGACAAAAGTAAGAATTTCAAGTTAAAACTGAAGGTCAAGTGATTTTCAACGGGATCAAGGGATCTTAAATTGTATTGTGGCTCAAAAGTGCAAAACTAGTTTTAAAAACATGAGAAAATAAAAGCTAGACCCGGTCACACTTTTGTCATATTCATTTCAAACTGAGCTTGTTATCAAGCTCACACCAAAAACACAGCAGAAACCAGTAATTCTTAATCAATCATGTTTGGATACTTATCTCTACAGCAGTCACACAAAGAGAGGCTTCACTGCTGCTACAGTAAACAGCTGAATTGAATGTTCAACAAACAGCAAGAGCAGGAGATCTGATTAGAATGACAACAAAACACAGCAAATGGGAAGTTTCCCACCATCTCCAGCAGGTCCTGGGAGAAGAGAAGGGCAAGTATTGATTGGACACCTTGTGTAGTTGTGGAGCCACCCCAGCAGATGTTTTTCTTGGCTGGTTTCACTGCCTTGTTTATTTTAGATTGCTCTTTCATGCGCTGGAGGTCAAAGGCCCAAGGAGGGCAGCATGTTATGAGGGGCAGGGGGAGAGAGGGACGATGATTTTTCTTCTGGCTTTTGGGCCAAAGGGCACTAGGGCTAATGAAGAAAGAGCACAGAGTCACAGGCTCCTGCTTGTTCACCCAGAGTTACTCCTCCGAGTGAAAGGTTAACTTCGGTTTTCAAATTCCTCTGCTTTTAACTAATGCAGTGCCACACTCTTCAGCTGCAACCGAGTTCATCTGAACCTGCTCAAGCGGAGGTCAAACTCCTGTGTACAAGATCAACATGAAATCCTGCTGGCGGTAGACTTCCTGCAGGTTTGATTGGTCATGTTTATCAAACATGCTGCTATAAAAAGCCAGCACCGGCAGCAGTTTAATTTAAGCAACAGAGCATTTCTGAGTATTTTAAATATCATCTGAGATGTGCAAATACACCGACGGCCACTGCACTTCTGAAAATCAGTTGGCGAAGAAAGTGGGACAGAAAAAATCTGCTGTGATGCTAACATTTCTAAAATAACAAAAATGTCGGAGTAAAAGGGAAGAAAAAGACAAGAATGATGGTAATGTAAGTCAAGTGGCCTGGAATGTCTGTTTTTGTTTTGCCAAAAGCAGGTTTTACGGCCGTTTCAGACGCCCCCGACTTTCCTGATAAAAGGCTAATCTTCTGTTCAAATACGTTGCTGTGATGAAAATTTAGTCCTTGGGTTCAACAGCAGAGCATATTCTAAAAGCTCAAAAACCAGCAATAAGCTGAGGCAGGAAAAACTGAATACTTTCAAATGATAAAGACTTCAACCTGAGAGCTAATTATTTCTGTCCAGCTGCACAACAAAACACATTATTTAATACCACCCAACATTCTTACAGATACCACATTAAAGACCAATCAGAGGAAAACTGTGTTTTTGGTGTTTTTAACATGCTCTTGTGGCATTTTTCTGATGATGGAAAAGTAAGTGTAAAACGACTTTTCTGAGTATTTCTTTATTGAATTTGTGAATCAAGAGCAGATGGAAAACTGAATGTGCAATAACCTCCCTGCTCCGCTTCATTCTGATGGATCCACTTGAAGACGAACAGATTCATGTGTGTCTTTGTTTTCCTCGTCTGAGCTGGCATCTGGATCATATCTGTATGGCTCCAATGTTGCTCGGCATTTTGCGGACACCCCCAATGTTAGGTTGGGAATGTGAGGGGTTGTAAGAGATAGCTGGAAAGTGCTTTGAAAGATCGCTCAGTTAAAGGTGATGAGAAGGGGGGCGGGGTTGCTTGGTGCCAACAGTCCTACCCAGAACTCAGAGGCAAATTTCTGAAGAACCCCTACCACTCTGCAAAAACTATGTCCTAGAAAATGACAGTTTTTATTTTTATTTTTTGTTTTAGCTAAAAATGGCAACTGGGTTGTCGCTTTTACAATAGATCAAAAAATGATCAGAGTGGAACTTAAGGTGAAGAGAAACAGAGTAGCGTGCAGATTTATAGCACTGCTTTCCAACTTCTGGTAACAAAAGTAAAAAAACCTGACTAGTCTCAATCATATACATTTAAATCTGCTGTTTTTGCTAGCATTAACTTATAATCACAGAATTGACTTTCCTCATTCCTGCAGGTTGATATGTCGCAACAGCTAACCCACCTACACATTTTTGCCCTCCAATTAAAAAAACTCACAACAGAACGGTGAAAACAGCCCCCTCGGTTTCCTGACCACATGATTTTGCATATTTTGATGTTGAGTTTGGCTTCAATCTTCCCTTTAACTCAATTTGTTGCTCCATTAAGCTGAACAACGCAACAGAGCAGAGCCACTGCAGGTTTTTCAGGCCGGCTGCTCCTGCAGAAACATGCAATTTCTGAACACCCACTTACACTTTGCTTCACTAATGCAAAGTAATGCTGCTGCTGTCAGAGACTTGATAGATTAGATTAATGTCAACTACTTTAACATAACAAAACAGTCACCATGACATACTTTCTAAACTTTACAGTCAACTTTTGATCATTGTTGTTCCTTTATAATTGAAGAAAAACACAATAGATCTGTGTTAATATATCCATGTGTGAATTAAAATAATATTTTAGTAGAATTGGGGAGAACATTTCACAGCAGTGACACTGGACCCCAGAAGTGCCTCCAGAATGAACAGACGTCACGACAGTCAGCTTCATGCTGCGATCAACATTCCTGACCTGCAGTTTAAAGAGGACACACACGTATGAACGTACATAGACTCACAGGTATGTAAGGAACACATGTTCTGCACTCATGCACAAGGACGCCTGCAGTGATTCAAACTCATACTCTCACCTACAAACCAAGCCAGGCAAAAAAACACACAAAGTCAGCGATCTGACCTTCGTTTCACCTGCTGCTGTCTTTACAAACCAATTCAGTCCATGTGTTTTCTCTACCAGGTTGACTTTTGTTCACCCATATTTACTATAACTTTGGAAAGTCAAGGTAGTCAGAAATTTTGAGGTTTTAAACATGGAAACGTAAAAAGAAATAGCACCAGGTCATTGACACAATGGTCGAGTTTTTACATTGATTTATTGGTCTACAAATGCTACACTAGTGCATTCAAATGATTTTAGGATTTCACAATCTTTAATCCTTTTTTTTCCAACTTCAGCAGATCTAATTACAGTAAAGCCACATTTTACAGTTTCAGTCTTGGTCACGAGGTTGTGATAACAAGCACCTGAGCCGCCGCTCTCCCGGCCTTTAACCCTCCATGCACTGCATGCAGTCTGTGGAAATGCTGCTTTATTTCAGTTTGACATCATTGCTTTGTTTTTGATTGTCTTGTTGTAATTTGAGTTAAAAATATGTAGCTACAGGCTAAATAATTGTGATATCCAAACTGAAAGTTTTTAATGGTTTTTACTTTTAACTAATGTTTTTTTTCTTTTTCTTTTGGAAACAAATAACTGCATCGTATTTTTGGAAAAACTCAAAAGGATTTGGATTTTTGGCAAAACATAAAAGTAAAATAAAACTAGGATGCACTAAAAGTCTGGATAAATAAAACCAGGTTTTGCAAACTGCTGTTGTTTTTTTAAACCCCTGAGATAATGTAAAGGACAAGTGAAAACTTGCAGCTGCAACCGGTGCCAGCAACTTAGAGCAGAAGTTCAGCTGGCTTATTTACAGCAGTGAGTTTTCAAGGTAAACTGGAGCGGGAAGGGTCTCCATTACTGCTTTTGCAGTATCGTGTTAAAAAGTCAGAGCCCAAATGTGTAAAAACCTTTAGACTTTCTGCTTTTTTTTATGTTTCCAACTGAATCCTCAGTCAGAATCAGAGTGGCTCAGAGGTCAGAGCTCTTATAACTCGTGTGCAAACTGCAGTTTACAAGAAAGCGCTAATTCAACTTACAGCAACTTGGAGTGGTCTCTGATAACCTCTTAACCAAACAAAAGGCCCACCCATGCACAAAGAGCCCCGCTGAGACGGAAATAGCCTGAAGTTACCAAATGCTCACATTACAAGGCTTTAAAAAAAACAAAAACAAAAAACTAGCTTAAATCTTCTACTTCTCTGTAGATCAGTGTCCCTCTTTGGCTTTTGAACATCGCCTAAGAAAAACACAAGGTTTTCTGAAGACTGTTGGAACAAAATGCTTTGTCATATCAGGGGAATTCCTGGAAAAACATGTGAGGAGCAGACATGTTCTGGTGCACAGAGGCTCTTAATAGCAGGCATGTTGGGAAGCGAATACTATGGGAGGCTTTTCTTTCTGCATTTGGAGGCTGTTATTAGAAAACTTGGTTGGAGGCTTGAACTGTTTACTTTGTCCTCCTCTTTTCATGGAGACCTTCACATGACAAAGCTGTTGGTATGGCAGCAAATGCAGGCCAGGAATTCCAAAGGAGCTCTGCGGACTGCCAAGACGATGGCTTGGTGACTCATGCAGGAAATTAAACTTGGATTACTCAGACAAATGTATTTTAAAATACTTTGTTAGGTCACCACTAAATCAACATAAAAAAGTTAGGTTTGGACAAATAAGTGTCTTTAGTGGTGTTTTTAACATGTACTCATGGCATTTAGTTTCTCCAGAGCGGAAGTAGTTCATTAGAAATTCATCGCTGAGTTGGGGGCAGAACTGTTGCCGTGGAATAAGCCCAACGCCATTTCCTATCATCCATCTGTTTACATGCTCTCCTGCTAGCTTACAGCCCTTTACACCCCCAACCAAACATTACTGGTGCAACAAAATGGCGAGCAGAATTGGAGATATCCAGCTGCACAGTTTTGAGCCACATGCCAGCTCAGACGAGGAAAATGAAGACGTACATGGATCTAGTCATCTACAAGTGGATGCGTCGTGTGGAGTGGACCCATGTCATAGCTGCAAACTTTTCCCAACATCATTTTTTCCATCTGCTGCTGATTCACAACGATTTGAATAAATAAATACTCAAAAACACAATTTTAAGCCCAAATGTCCTTTATCAGAAAAATGCCATACGTATATGTTAAAAATGCCAAAAGCCAGATTTTCATTGGAGTGGGTCTTTAAAGAACTTTCAGTTTTTAAACTTTTGTGTGAAAATTCCTCTTTTGGAGTTCAGGAAATGTTTGGAAAAAAAAGTTTCATTCAAAATTGATATATTCCTCTAAAGTTCAGCAACTATAAAGAACTCTCTTTGGTTAGGTTGTATAGAGCTTTCTGAAAACGGCATGTCGTCTTCAGTGGCATCCTTCACGCAGACCTGTGAGTGTGTCCAGCAGGTGTGAAAGGGAGTCAGCAGCGTATCATATAACCTTTGACAAGTTGCTCCACAACAACAGGCGCTCCCTGTTATTATTGGGTCAACAGTAAGAGGAGGTCTTCTGGATTAGAGCGGAGTGGAGAACATGCGTGTGAGTGTCGTGCACCCCCCCTCCTCTCTTGCTCCTTCCTCTTTGTCTTACAGCAGAGTTGAGGTTAACTCCCCCATGCTCCCAGGCTGGCCCGGGGGTCAGAGGAGAAACAGGCAGCCAGTCAGGCTGGCCGGCATTCTTTCTGCTGCGTGCATGTGTGTGTGTTTGTTTGCATGTGGCTGCAGCCCACTCTGTGCTCTTTGACTCCACTGGCCTTATAAGGCATCCAGCGCCATGGCAACAGCAGGGCTTGAATAGCAGTGTCAAATCCCTCAGCCCACAGACGCACGCTCACTCTCCCTAAAGGAGGGAGCGAAGCAGAGAAAGAGGAGGCGATCTGTGGGCTGATCTCTGCAGCAGCGTCTGGCTTTCACTACAAGCTCTGTGACTGTTTTTTTTTCTGTGCTTGTTTGCCTAATTTATTCCTGCCCAGGCCAGCAAAGGAACAAGAGGAAAAAGGAGGAGAGAAAAAGGACGAGGAGCAGAGTAAAACAGTGGAGCCCGACTCCCTGACAGGGAATGTAGGGAGCTTCTGGCCTCTGGATGTGACTGCTTGGTGGACAGGTTCCGACAAAACAAGACATGAAGAAGAGTGGAACGACTTTATGACGCTTTGAAAGAGGAGAGGCGACCGTGGCGAAGGAGATTTCCCAACCCTGCTTTAGTTTTCGGCTTGTTTTCCTCTGTGACATTTGATCCCCTGACCTCAGTGGCTTTGAACGAGTTGGAGGGACCACAAGACCTTTATCTTACGCAGGAAGAGGAGGACATCTCTGGAAAACTTTGTCACTGCAGATCTTCTTTCATTTAAAAAAGGTTGCAGGTATTGAAACGCCAAAATATTTTCTACAAACATAAGCAGCTAATGTTGTTTTGTTTTTTTAAAAGACTCGCTTGTTTGAGAGCCTTCTGAGGTGAAAGCAGTTTCTTTTTTTTTTCCCTCTTCACTGCAAGTGAGTCCGGACCAGAACTGTGTCAGATCAACAGATAGCACCTCAGCACGACAGGAACTGGTTGGACTAGTTTAAAAGTTGGAGGAGAGGGCAGGGCAGTTTAACCCTGCCTGAAGGAGGGCTGTGTTTTATTTTCCTTTCACCCGCCTGCCCTTCTGGGAAAAAGTAGCAGCTGGAAAGAGAGGCGAACGGCGCCTTTTTCCATCTGAAGAGCGATGGTTTATGTCTGCGCACCATGCTGAGGGATAGGTGAGGCTTTTTTTCCCCTTTCATCTGGTTAGACTAAGAAAGAAAGTGAAAGGGTGGAAGAAGAAAAAAAGGAGCAGGAGGAATCAAAGTGTAATTTATTGTTTCCTGTATAAAGGAGCAGGGCTGCACCCTTTTCCTCTGGCCTGAACTCTGAACCACTGAAGTTTTCTCAGAGCTCGGGAACCATTGATCAGAGGTCAGGGCAGAGAACAGAGGGGCGAAACAAGAACAGAGAGAGCAGCAGGATTAAAGAAGAGAAGGGAAAACACTCGGGGAAGGACCTTCGGGTCAACCCAGCCAGACAGCAAAGAGGTGAAAGGTCAACCAGTGACAAAGTTTTCCTCCACTTCTTTAGAGTTTGACTAAAAAAACTGCTTTGGTTGAAAACTCGCCGTCAAACACTTTGAGTCTGGATTCACTTCTTTTGATTTTGAGGAGCGCGTGAAGCCGGTGGGACGGGGCAGGTCTGTGTATGATCCACCCACAGGGCCGTGTGTCTCGGAGAATATGGCCATGGTGAGCGGGGGATGGGGTAACCCCAACGGGGACACTAATGGACTGGGGGAGAAGGCTTACCTGAGAAGGGAGGAAGAGGATGGGTCACCTCAGGCGGGGAGCAGCGACGTGGACGTCGCGGATGAGGACAAGGGCTGCGTGGTGGACTGCGTGGTGTGTGGGGACAAATCCAGCGGGAAGCACTACGGTGTGTTCACCTGTGAGGGCTGCAAGAGCTTCTTTAAGAGGAGTATCCGGAGAAACCTCAGCTACTCCTGCAGGTATGAGATATCCACAAAGCATCACTCTTTTTGTCAGTTTGCCAATTTCAAATTATTATTAGAAATGCATCCTGACACACATCACAACATTTGGAGTGTCAACACAATGATTACAGTAAACAGAAGCAGAAAACTGTCCTTTACCTGACTGCAGCTTCACTGCTCTGTTTTATTAAAAAAAAACAGGAAAATCAAGTTTTTGGTGTTTTTAATGTGTTCTTGTGGCATTTTTCGACATATATAAAGAACGTTTGGATTAAAATGGGCTTTTCTGAGTCTTTCATTGTGAATCAGGAGCAGACGAAAAAATGCCATTGGAAAAAGCTTTTAAGGTTACTCCATGCACCATCCTGATCCATTCACATTCAGACAAATAGATCCATTTACATCTTCGTTTTCCTCGACTGAGCTGATTGGATACGGCTCCGATGTTATACACAGTTGTTGTTGCACCGATTATATTCTGTTTGGGCTGTAAGATAGCGGGAGAGGGCTTACTCCCCGGCAACAGTTCTGCTACCAACTCAGAGGTGAATTTCTAATGAACTACTGCCGCTCAGCATAAACTACGTGCTAGAGAACTACACAGTTTTTTTACTAAAAACGGCATAATCATAAATACAATTCCACAGGGAAGCTTTTTACAATAGATTAAAAGATGATTGGAGTGCGTCATTAAATAAAACGTAAAGAGTTTCTGTAACAACAAGTTGTTTCACACCAAAACCAGATTTTGAATGGAGACAGCAGATCATTTCTCACTCGGTAATGATGCCTTCCAGCCTTGTTTAAGTCTAAAGGAAAAAAAAGGAGAAAAAAAAGAAGAACAGAACAGAGGAGAGAAAGAGACGGCAGAAATGAAGGCCTGAAGGTTTGTCATGTGAGGATGGATTGCCTCAGAAGGTCAACATTCCCATTATTCCTCACTGCGGGAACATAATGCTGCAGCTCGCCCCTCTGCCGTCTGACTCCTCTCTGTGCTGAAGTTGTTTCTTCCACATAATGATGCATCACCTTTGAATGAAACATATGAATATGTATGGTTTTTGGGGGGTGGGGGGCTAAAAGCCGTTCCCTGAAACGCTGGCAGAACTCAACCTGCTGTAAAAAGCATCACAAGGGTGTGTAACGGTGATGATTTACAAAGGTCACGGGTTTTTCAGCCATCACGCTGCTCTCACTGGGCAGAGAAGGGGGGCAGGGATGACATTCATACACACATGAGCATAAACTTTCTGTTTTAAAAGGAGCATCACCTAAAAAATATTGTTTTATTTTGCATGGTTTTCTCTCAACAGATCAAACAGAGATTGTCAAATCGACCAGCACCACCGCAACCAGTGCCAGTACTGTCGTCTGAAGAAGTGTTTTCGCGTTGGGATGCGCAAAGAAGGTACGAGAGCCCGTGCAGACCAACGGTCTCAAAGGAAATGTCTGTGAATAGACTGAAGAACAGGTACAATCAAAGGCAGAAGTGGCGTCAGCGCTGCATCATCTATAACCAAGGAACTAAAGGTCAGGCTTAATGAAGAAGTTAACCCTGCTAATAGAATCCCATCACTGAACATTTCTCTATAACGCAATATCCTTGAAACATTTGATTGGGAAAATTTTCTTAATATTTACAACAATTTTTGTTCAGTTACGAAAACAGGAACGAAAACGAAAATATACTCAAACCTAAACATAGTTTGCAGATTTATTTTAAAGCAATTTTAAAAAAAGGAAATAAGAAAGTATGAATCAAAATACTGAGAAAAAAGTAAATATGGATCTAACATTGCATTGTGTTGAACTATGCAACCTTTCCAGAGAGCAAAACTGCATCTTAGATTTCCTCTGATGACATTCAGCTTAGCATGTTGGGCTTTAACAGTTTGCAAAGGTGGTCTCTCATTAAAAGCAGTTGTTTTTCAGATGTTACATAAGTTCCAGCTTATGTCAGATGAACACCGGGCGCTCTGCCATACATAGTGTGTAGTGGAGTGGCAGTGAGCCAGGAGCCACGTTAGGCCGGGTTATTAATGAACTCTGCTGACCGAAGCTGTGACGCAGGTTGTACTGTTTCCACATACACCTGGAATTGTCACTGTGACCTCTGACCCCGTCTGCTCTAACCAGTTTGAGGCAGCAAATTGAAAATGTGTGTATTAACCATACATTCATTGTTATCTTTGGTGCTTTATTATAAGGTTACACGATTCAAAGAAAGTAAAGCATGAGGAGTTTTATTGTTTTTTAAATTAAGGAACATTTGATATTTACATATTTGAATAGATTTTTTTGCTTTGAAATGACTGTTTATTTAAAAAAAAAAACATGTATGTTTTAAAATGTATTATGATTGTTTCGACAGCCACAGATACATTTTTAAATGTTATTTAAAGGTATTTTCAGAATTATATCAATAAATAATGTGAAAAGAGCCTTATGTTGAGCTAGAAATTTTATTTTTTAATAACTTCGGTTTTATGTGAATCCATATATTCTCACTAAGTTTTTGTTTTTACCCCTTGTATTAAACTAGAGTTAAGTGCAGAAAAACTTGTGGAGAGTTTTGTGTGACATTATTCTTGGAAAAGTTCTGTTTGTATAAAATGTATAAAATTAAAGAAAATTGCTTGTTCTATAAGGTCTAAAATGATGCTGACAATTTAAAACAGTTAAACAGTTTAAATAAGTTGAAAAAATAGAAGTCTAACATGGAGACAAAACCAAGAAGAAAAAATATCCAAACATTTGATACAGCAGATTGTTCTCTTGGAGTTTAAATTATTATGTAAATTATTATTTAATTTTTCACTAGAAGCATTTAAAATAGATTCTGAATCTATTGGACATCAAAGAAATCAATCAAAATCAAATCACATCCATCTTTATGAATGGAGAGCATTTCGGTGACTCTGCTGTGTTTCCCTCAGCGGTCCAGCGGGGTCGCATCCCTCCGTCTCACTCAGGAATCAGTCCAAACTCACTATCCGGGGGAGTTGGAGGCACCGGCCCAAGCCACATGGGGGCGGACTACTTCAACGGGCAGCAGGTGTCGGAGCTCATCTCTCAGCTGCTCCGGGCTGAGCCGTACCCCAGCAGCCGCTACGGGGCCCCGTATGCTCAAGCACAGATGCAGGCGTCTGCAAGCGGCACCTCCGTCATGGGCATCGACAGCATCTGCGAGCTGGCTGCCCGCCTCCTCTTCAGTACCATAGAGTGGGCCAGAAACATCCCATACTTCCCAGAACTCCCAGTGTCAGAACAGGTAGGTACTTAAATAAGCAGAAAGGGTTTTGTTTTAGTTCAAAATTAGAAACTCTAAAGCAGAGGATGAACAGAGTTCAGGTTCAAGCACATCAATTCAGTGACTAAACCATCCAGGAAGATCATTTTCATCAATTCTCAGAACCCATGATTGTTGAAAATTGACTGATTATTGTAAATGTAAAATCATTTGTCAGAAAATACCTGCTGTACAGTTTACATGAGAATGCAGCTTCAGTGACCCAGTTCTCATTGCTCCTTCGCCCCATAGGTGGCGCTGCTCAGACTCAGCTGGAGTGAGCTGTTCATCCTGAACGCGGCTCAGTCCGCTCTGCCTCTGCACATGGCTCCTCTGCTGGCGGCGGCTGGCTTTCACTCTTCTCCCATGTCAGCCGAGCGCGTGGTGTCCTTCATGGACCAGGTCAGAGTCTTCCAGGACCAGGTGGACAAGCTGAACAGGCTGCAGGTGGACTCGGCTGAGTACAGCTGTCTTAAGGCCATCGCACTCTTCTCTCCTGGTGAGTCTGCAGAATTGAAGAAAAATGATTGTAATATTTTCAGCTGAAATTTGTTTTGAGGATTGGTGAGTATGGGATTTGACCTCTGACCTCAGCCAGAGCAGTTTGGGGCAATCATTTATCAAATGAACGACTTTAAATTAACATCTTCACCACTCAATGTCTAGTATAAAAGAGTGTTTTTTGTTATCTTTTTTAGGTTTGGCCTCTTTTATTAGTAAAGCCTTTTCACATGAGTTAGGACAGCGGTCTACAGCCTTTAATGCTAAAAAAAAAGTGGGATGTGGCGGTAAAAGAAAATTGCCACGTCCCACTTCGCCATTTAGAAAATACACTAATATTTCTAAAATATAGCTTTTAAAAATATTTAGAGTTCTTGAATTATAACAAAGTGTTATTTGTTATGTATAACAACTTTAACTTCTTTTACTCTTCACAGAAGCATATTCAAGTTCCTTTCAAAATAAAATACATCCTGTGTTAATTAGGATTCTCCTGCTCCAGCAGATTTACTTATAAGTCAAACATGACATTTTTCTATGAATATTTCTTTGGTGTACTGTAGCCTTTTTCTCCTTTTACTATCAATTATAAATACCATGGCATTGGTGTAGAATCAAATAAAAAATATATATACATGTAAACATAAACTAAAAATGGTATAAATAACAAAAAATGCACCACCCTGAAAGTAAACTTTTATCATCAGTATGCTCAGTTCCCTGACATGCAAACACAAATGACAAAACTTAACTAATAAAATTAACCCAAACAACAAACCTAAGATTTTTTTTAAAGCAGTAGCATTTTCCTTGACAGTCAAACCACAGTGGAGGGACAAAAGAGAGGCATGTGGCTCCAGAGCCTCAGATTGCAGACCCCTAAGTTAGAGGAGGTTAGAGATATTGCAGAATCATTGATGTTTCGGTCATGTTTGTTAAATTTAGTAAATATGTGTCTCATCATGGTGTGTTTTCTTTGCCTTGCAGACGCATGCGGCCTGACAGATCCGGCCCACGTAGAGTCCCTGCAGGAGAAGGCCCAGGTGGCGCTGACAGAGTACGAGCGGTTGCAGTATCCCAGCCAGCCTCAGCGCTTCGGCCGCCTGCTGCTGCGCCTCCCAGCTCTGCGTGCAGTGCCGGCTAGCCTCATCTCCCAGCTCTTCTTTATGAGGCTGGTTGGCAAAACCCCAATCGAGACGCTGATCCGAGACATGCAGTTATCAGGGAGTTCCATCAGCTGGCCCTACGCTCCAGGACAGTAAGCCCCGCTGGGCTCCTAAGAGAGACAGACGGAGATCTGATTTGGAGCGATAAGAGCTCACAAAGATTTCAGTGAAGAACAAAGTGAATGTCATGAGCACAGACTGTGGTTTCAGCGATTGAAAAGCCTCTTTAGGGTCACCTTTTTTTCCACATTTATCTCTGTAAAGTTTGGCCGGAAACACACCAAAGACGCTTTCAGGGAAACACAGTGTTTGATTGTTTCCACGCATATATTTATACTGCAGCACTTGTCCATCTTGCTCTTACCTCTGGGGATCTTTGTCTCACTCCAAATGGGCAGGGCTTTCATGAAAATGCAGACTTTCACATGAGGACATGTGCCTCTTCTACCTCCTCTCATATGACCCCTAATGTGACTCCGTTTGAACCCAGGCTCTGTCTGTGTGTGTGTGTGTGTGTGTGTGTGTGGGTGTGTGTGTGTGTGTGTGTGTGAGTTGTCTCTGCTGGGGCGGATCTTTCCATGAACACAGATCAAATCATTCACAAAGTTTTGTGGGTCTTAAACCTGTGTGGGCCAAACGAACAGATTCTGTTACACATCATATTGGTGAGTCCAATGAGTATATTGCACGGATGAAAATTTGGTCATACATGGATATACATGGAAAAAGTGAGAAAAGCTGTGGTCTTTCACGTAAAATTTTCACTAAGGTGTATCATGAATGAACCACGTTGAAACCACAGAAGTACGAATAAACCACTCAAGAACACATAAATCAACGTAAAAGCCAAATTCGTGTGTGAATTATGTAATTTTTAATGTGCTATGAGAGCCGTATGCACAATATTAAATTTACTCATCGGTGGTACGTACGTGAAAAGTCCATTAGACATTTGTGGAATGGTCGTGGGAAACCACAAATTTGCAAAAATTGCGCACAATTGCGTAAGGTTTATGTAATAATTGCGTATAAACTACGTATAATAAGCGTAAACTGCAAAAATTACAAACAGCTCAAAACCAAATTCAGCCGAAATGCTCAACGAACATCTGCCCACATCAAGGAATGACAAACGCAGGAAACACTCGTGAATTCCACATATCACGCATGGATTACGACATCGAACTTTCATATGTGGAAAATGCACAAAATATACAGTGTGGCTGTGTGACACGGCTTTTACAGCATAAAAGTACATTTTACATTTGCTCTGTAGATACTATATATATTTTGGATGTTGTTAGAGGACTAGTTTGTACTTCTCAAAGTTGTCCTCTCTGTTCGGTACTTTACACCACGTTGGCACAGCCCCGTGCACATGAACTTAAACGCACCCTGGTTGTTTGGACAGTCACATCCCTGTCTTATATTATTACCTCAAAGTTTTATACAACCAAGACACAGATTGTATGGTAAAATACTCATGCAAACCATAAAGAAGGGATCAAGCGAGGCGATATTATAAAAGAAAAACAATTTTCCTGAAAGCTCCTTTTTATTTTCCGCCAAAATGTCTGTTAAAGTTTGAACTTGACACAAAATGCTTGAATTTAACCTTTTTTTTTTTTCAGTCTGTTGAGTCAATTTTTTTATTTTCTTTCACTCTTTTACCCCCCTTTTAAAAGCATGATGGACAGAAGTGATTTTAGGATATGTGATCATGCAAAGTACTCCGTTGTTGAGATGTGAACATTTCGGTATGTCTCGATTCAATTGGTACTCAGAGCTTTGTGATATTGGTGCCATGAACTGCTGCTCCCAAGTGTGAACGAATTCACTGTCTTGCCAAAATCAACTGACTGAAATAAGATGAAAGTGTAATAAACAAAAAAACATGTTCTGCTATGAATTATTTTGTGACAGAAAGAGGACAGATGTTATCCCTGATGCTGTCAACATCATCATCCTCATATAATGTTTTTGTTGGCATTCAAGCTTCAGCTATGTGAGTGTGTAGTTCACATTTTTAAGATGTATTTCTACAACCTGCCCAAGCAAAAACAAAACAAAAAAAAAGGTTTGGCAGACATGTTTGAATGTGTGTGATTTTAAAAAATATTCATTTTCTGTTATGAATTGTGTTGGGAGAATCAGTAAATTTAACAAAAACAACTGATCATGTGTTTTAGTTATATTTTTTTACACCTGAACAAGCAAACAAACTACAAACAAACAAGTGTTTGCTGTGGTTATCATTTATGAAATAACAAAAAAGTAAAAATAGGTGGTTTGTTGGGCAGAATGTGCCAACGCTTGCCACTAGAGGGCAGCAGCGCTTTCCCATTGTTGCAGGTTGGATGGAGACTTCCTGCTCTCTGCTGGACGCAGAGCAGAACATGCTTACCCAAAAACAAAAAACCTGACATTTTTCCTTTTCACAGAATTAGATTTGTTTATTAGTTACATATTAGACAACACGATTTAAGGAATTGTACTGTTACAATAACAGTATTTTGTTTCATCAAAGAAAGTAAATTCTTACAAAAATAAATGGCTTGCAGAAAGTTGGTAAAATGGAAACGATGTTCTTCATGAAAATGCAAATACATCAGGATTTATTTGAACATGTACAGTACATTTTTAATAATAACATGGATTAAAGCAAAACTACAATCAATTTGAATTGGAAAAAAAATCAAATTACGAGAAACGCCTGTAATATAGAAAAATATATAAAAAAAACATTTTTGGTTAATCTTTTAAATTTGCATAGCTTCAGTAGATTTTGAATGAACACTTATTTATTAATGAGTATTAAGCCTTTCTAACATCTAAAAACTTGAAGGACTGCTCAAACAGGCATACTGTAAACTGGTTGTGGGAATATTGAACAAACTGGAATCACTGTAGGTTTGTACTATAAAATCCAACAATGGCACATATTCTTTACTGGCTGCTTTGTGCCCTCTTTTTGGTTTTTATCACAGTTTTTACAAAACAAAAATTTTAAAAACAGGAAAAGAAAACAACAGCAGCAGGCAGTGCACTGACAGTTAGGTAAGGGTTAATGTCCGACGAAGTGTGCGTTATTACGTTTTAGCGCACGCCGTGGAAGCCTGAACCGTCCGATGCGAAGTGCGTTAAAAAGTAATAACGCACACTTCAAAGGCCATTAACCTGCTTATACCATGGTCACTTACAAAAGCAATACATATTAACCAGTTTTTAGTCCTTAATTCTCGTTTTTTCCCCGATTTGGATCGCTTTTCTCACAAAAAGCGGACTATGTGTCATCTGTTGCAGTCAAGATTCTGTGATATATATATGCTGATCGTCCCGATGGGTTGAATAAAGCATCAGTTCAGAGAGAAAGTTCATCTCTTACCGCTTGTTTTTGTCCAGATGATGAAGCAAAAGGTTGTTTTTAAGAAGCCAGCGCAGTGATACAAAACATTTAAGCTAGGTGACCGGAACTTCTTTTTCACCGTGCGGTTATCAGGTGTTAATGCACACCCAGCAGCCAATCAGAATCGAGTATTCACCCGGACCATGGTATAAGTAGCTATAAACACTGATGATCTTTATCTTGAAAGCTCAAAAGTGGCCCCTGCAGCCTGCCACACCCATCACTACACAGCAGTGCTCCACCTCTGAACAAAGCTGCAAACCTGCTGAGCACACAGCTGCACAGAAGAAGCACAATCTTATCACAGGTGACTGACTGAAAGTCTGTCTTTCAACACGTGAACCCGCACCCTCTGGTGTGCACGTGCAGCAAGCACTGATCTGATGTTCAGAGAACTTGAAATGAATGAAAATTGTTTGTTCTATATTTCTGCACAGGTATTGATAACATGTGAGGGACCGACAAAAGCAAACAATCAAAAACAAAGAAAACAGTTTTTCCCCCACATTGGTGCGCCATGAGAATGCTGTAACTTTGGTCTGAGCATGTGACAGTCTGCACAGTATTTTGGAGTGTGTCTTTAAGCTTTTGCAGAGTGGAGAGTGAGGACGGAGGGGCAACTTCAGTGGTTTTTGTCATACTGCTTCACCATGCGTTTGATGTGGAAGAGCTTGCGTCTCAGCCTGCGGCACTCTTTCTTCTTCGACTGGTAATCTGGTGTCTGTAGAGACCCAACAGCACAAAATCAAACGGACTGCAATCAAATACTGCAATAAAAACTCTTTAAACATCTAACGCTCTGTATACACCGAGCATGTGATGCACATTCGAGAATTCAACGTACGCGGTTTCTTGAACACGCTTTTAACATATGGTGTCCACACCAGACTGTCGCTACCCGATACTAGTGCATGTACTCACAGTTGAGAGAGTCTTGGTGTGAAATATTACAGCAGGGAAAAGCTGTTGAGTCTCGCACCGGGCTTTTTCTTTCACAGCTCTATTCCGATATATGAAAGACTTGCTGTGATAAAAAACCAACCGCAATTAGTAACTGCTCCTCTGTGATTTGTTCACAAACAGTTGGAACTTCCATGAATTAAGTTCCATATGTCACTACTAAATCCGAGTCCCTGATTGGTTAAACTGGTTTAACTTTCGATGCGCGGTCAATGGCTGCGTGCTTTACGTAGAGCCTGAAAACTGAGTTAAAAACTAGCGTAACGACGCGTAAACGGCAGAGTATTGAGGCCTGAACAGACACGTTTACATAGACTTCTCATTGGAAATGATGGCTTGAATGTGCGTTGCTGAGGGCGGTTTGAACGTAGCAAAACACTTTGATTCACTTGACAAAAAACTCAGTAAACATCTGACCTGCTTCAGATCCTTCAGGTGATTATATTCATCTGCAACAGCCTGGAAGAAAAGCATCAAAACCAAACTAGTGAGTCCAAAAATTGTTTTCCTTTAACTCTCACTGGTAAAAATATATTGTTTTTGAAGAACAAATATTGATTTTTCCTGGCTAAAAGAGCTTCTGGAGTTCATGAAATTCATAGATGGGAGAAACAGAAGTGATCCGACATTCAGAAAATGATGTTTGATGAAGAAGAAATGGACCATTTGTCTAACGGAACTCAGTTCTTTTGACAGTTTATTCATCACATCAGGAAAGTATAGATACCAGTTGGACTGTGAGCTGCAGCATTTCCAGACTTTATACTGAACTTTGAGCTTTGATTAGATTAGTCAATGCAAAGGTAAAGGTGTGAAATTATTAGCGTGGCAGGAGAGTGAACATCCTGATAGTAAAAAGAGCAAGAGAATTCAATTTGATGTTTTTTTTAATTCCCTCCTCCTGCATGATGCGAGTCACATAGCGAGGAACTGATTTTTTCAGGACACTGAAACAGGGCGTCTTTTCTGTGGAATTGTCAAACCTGGTATTTGGAGGAGGTGTCGTCCATCGTGTCCAGCTGCCGACTGAGTTTGTTCAGCTGATCGTTAATGTCATCCATGTCAGCACACAGCCACTTGTACTCTCGAAGGTCGGCATCAAACTCCCTTTTGTAGTCGTGACGCTGAGAATCTGTTGTGATTTCGGGGTACATGCTAAAGGAGAACATTCCAAAAGGTATAAAAAGACAGGAAGAAATAACATTTTAGCCTTAAAAAAATCAATCCTAAAACCTAAATCCTAAAACTTTTGTGTTTGAATTGAAATGTTTCTGCATGAGAAATGCAATCAAAAACTCCTTTGTACTTCCCTGTTTGTACCTTTGTCCCAATTCTCTGATTGTGTGAGTAGAATGCATGAAAAACTGCATACCTGAGAGGATTAACAGAGACTGTGCGGTTTATCAGTTTGTTTTGACACCTTTTTGAACAGGTTGAGAGGTTTAGGAGCTAAAATGTGTTCTGACTTTAGATTCTAGAAAACAAATGCTGCATAGCTGAACTCGTAGTTACTGTCTCTCATGTGTGAGAATGTGGGTTTGGTACTGCGGGAGCTCCAGAGGACCTGCAGTGGTTTCTAACTCTTATCTAAAAGTCCAGTTCTTGATAAATCCTGTTTTCATCTGTGAAAAGCTAAAAGACAAGGTGACCCTTAATGAAGACAAGTTCTCACCTCTCCCATTCTTCCATGTCCAGCTCATTGCCCGTCTCTCCTCCGGTGGTGTATTCTGTTTCGTACTGAGACTCGTCCAGCTCCGGGTTACGCCGGCGTCTCTTGCCCCTGTGGGCAGAGGGCCTGCGACCTCCGCTGGTCTCATCTGAGGGGCTGGAGCTTATTCCTTCAGGGTAAGAAAACACCTCTGAAGGCCTACTGGTTGTTCTTTCTGAATATCTGTGAGGATAGAAAAACAATGAAAACACTGAATTTCCATAAGGAGATGCTAGTCATAATAAAACATTCAAATCCTCCTTTTAAACTTAGCCTTTTATTAAAAAAAATAAAACACAATTCTTTAGATTTAATATTTTATAAAATCTCAATGGATTAATCCATTTGGATTCAAGATTTTATTATTTCTGCTTGGAGTTTTATGCAAGAAAACAATGTTTTTTAGTATTCTTACTGTAAACCGGTGCTTCTCAAATAGTGGAGCGCGCCCCCACGATGCAATGCCAGGGGGGGCGCGCAGTAGTAGCGGTTTTAGGCAAAAGTAATACGGCGCAAATTTGAAGGGGGCACGGTGGTGACAGCGACACAGTGCTTGGAAAAAAAATCTGCACCACTATTGGTTAGCTATTATCTGTTATATGACAGAGTTTGTAACAGCCTGAAACTGTGAACTGCCGTCCCTGCAGCTGCTCCTGTCTCCTGTCACACCCGGCTACGTGTGTGAGAAGCAGAGGGGAGGGGTAGGGGGCTCAGGCTGCCAGGTGCAACGCGCACGCAGAGCGCTAGATTGCGCAACACCAGGATCATCACGTGCCTTTAGATGACTCAGCTCATGGTACTAATGTCATTCTTTATGAACTATTGTAGACATTTTGATGACGTGTCTTTA
Source organism: Oryzias latipes (assembly GCF_053564925.1). Classification (NCBI taxonomy): domain Eukaryota; kingdom Metazoa; phylum Chordata; class Actinopteri; order Beloniformes; family Adrianichthyidae; genus Oryzias; species Oryzias latipes. The sequence goes on from NC_136240.1 coordinate 17,204,424, forward strand.
TTTTCCATAAATGTATTCTTTGTCTACCTGCCGTTTAGTTGGTGTCAGTATTTGACATAAAGACAGCAGGTAATGCAGTAAAACAGCTGCACTTTAAGAGATCATAAATAAACAATCCAGCATTTAGAAAAAAAATCAGCACAGTGTTCTTTACCTATTTCTTCAGACTAAAAACGTTAAATTTATTGGTGCTGCTGTGTTAATGTTTCAGATCAATTTAGCTTTAATATTATTTATTGATTGAACTGTTTTTCTCTGCATCAAAAGGTTCAGTTGGTTAAAAATATTTCTAGTTTAAATAAGGACTGACATATTTTTTTATTTCAGGCACTTTAAGCTACTTTTCTGTTTTAGACTATAACAGGGTTATATATTACAAATATTACAGAATAAATGTAATATTTGTTGAAAGTGGATTTATTTGATTTTTTCTTTTGTTAATGGTAAAAGATACAATTTTAGGTATACTTACACAATTTCTATAGATACTAACCAAATATATTGTCACCGCGGGAGTGTGTGTGTGTGTGTGTGGGGGGGTGTGTGTGGGGGGGGCGTGAAACATTTTCTTTTTCCTAGGGGGGGCCTTGCAAAAAATAATTGAGAAGCACTGATGTAAACCAACTTCATTCTAAAAACCACCTTGAGAAACCATTCTCAATTCAAAACTACAAGTGAATTAGTGACTTTAGCTGAAAATATGCAGGGAAAAAGCCCTTGGAAACCTCAGGAAAATGGAGGATAAATGCTAAGAACATTTGGAGGTTATTCCTGCCATATGGAGCCTTTCAGTAACCAGGAAGCAGGTACAGCTCTTTAATAAGTCCCGGACAGAACAAACTCAATTTGTGGGCTTGGAGGGATTTATGGAGGAATCCAAATCCAACGGCACAGATATTACAGGAGCGAATCATGTCAAACAGCACTGCTGTTCTCCAGACTAACATTCCTCTGCTTATGAAAGTCCAGCCCTGTTTACTTTGCACGAGAGGAAACTGCGCTGCACTTTGAGTCGCCTCAAACCCGGTTTCCCCTTAGAAATAAAAGCTCAGTATTGACATTATTGAGATGAGGCTGATTTCTTTTCAGTGCACTGTTTCATACACATGAAAAGAACGGATGCAAACAAAACAAAGACACCAATAGAAGGATAAGTATTATAAACAAATTGTTGGTTAGTTTGCAGAAACGCAAATGCAGTCGTTCATAAACATCCAGCTTTTTCTGCACCGCAGAGATTGCAATGATCAAGGGCGATTATTCCAGCGGAGGCTCAAAGGTCACACACAGCTCTCTCTTGTCGACAGGGCAATATGTTTTTATGGGATTTAAAACAGACTCCTGATTATACCTGCTTCTGCAAGTCATCACTTTAGACCTCCACTCACTGCATTCATACTTTACAGAGATCAGACTCAAATGTTGCAGCAGTATTTTAAACAAAAAACATTTTTGCACTATTTGACAACAGTTAGTAACAAAAAGTTCAAAGTCTAATCTGAAATGAACAATAAAACAAGGGAATGTTCCTGTTTTCCTTTAATATATTCAGTTTTTATTTGATTATATTAAATAACAGATAAATGATACATAAATTAATGTTTTATCTGATTCTATTGGTTATGGATTTAATAAATCATGTTCTTTTAGTGGTGACTTTTAAGTAATTATTTGGAAACCTACTTCTTACGTCAACTCAATTAATATTATTTCAAAGTAAAAGTCTTCTCATTTGAGTATAATTTTTAATATTCTAGCAATGTGGAACAAGGTGTATGACTTTAGGTTTTTTGTCTTTTGGAGTTGCTGTTATAAATGCATTTGCTTTTTTAATAAAATAATTTAAAAAATGACATACTGGTTGTCATCCCCAGTGTAGGAGGTGCCGTCCACCTTGACAGGAGAGTAGGAGATGACGCTGTTAGCTGAGGCATTGAGAGGCCCGCCCCCTTTCTCTGACACCAGCAGGGTTGGGGCGTCCTGAATGCTGTGGCTTTCCTCCACATTGTTCACCTACAGCAGACAGGAAACACACATGAAGAACGTGTTCAGCAGATACGGAGTAACAACCTGAACACAAAGACTGCAGCACAGCCGGGGTAATTCCCACTGATGGCCGCTCAAAGAAACACGTTTCCCTCATTTCCTTTTCTTAGAATGTAAAAGATTTGGTGTTCTTCTGGTTATTCAGTAGTCTGAGCAACAGGCTGAAAGCTGTCAAAATACAAAACTAAGGTAAAAAAAACTGTATTTGATGGGCAGCGCTTAAAAGGATTGTAAAAAGCTTTAGCTGAATAAGGTTTTAAAAAATTACTTTTGATCAAATGAACCCCAAACAATCTAAAATAATAACAGTTTTTTCCTATCCATTGTGTCTTGTTGTCACGAACACCTGGAGCGGATCTCCCCTTCCTCTCCATGTTCAAACAGCAGCAGACATACAAAAACAGACATCTCGCTCTGCATTTCATGGCCTTTCCTGCCCGGCCAGATGGTGGAATTCCTCTCACTGAAGCCTCAGGGCTGCTCACTGTTTGGTCAAGTGCTTTGACCAAACAGTGAGCAGGAAAAGCTACAAATATTGTTTTTGAGCAGTAAAGAATTGTATTTGGCTACTCTTAGGAATATTTGGTAAAATGTTACGGATTATAAAAGTGTGCAGCTCGGGGGAGAGGCTTACCCATCAGGAGGATTTCCAGACAGATATTATGATGCAAGAAAAGAATAATCCTAAAGATTTACTATTCATTGCATATCCCAGTCACGTGAAAGCCAGAAAACAAAGCTGAAAATGGAGTCTATCGATGTGTAACCTCTTAACCCCACCGAGGTGCCCTGAGCAAGGCACATGAACCCACATAGCTTCAGTGGAGCTTGCACAGTGACCAGATCTAATCAGATTTTTTAAAAACAAGGTGTTTTTTAGTAGACTGTAACAAATACCCTTCTATGTGTTTATTCTATTGTTCCATTAGTTCTGCGCTCACAGATTTTCAGTGGGGGTTTTTTATGGTTCACTTAAACAAATGTTTTGGAGAGAATGTAATAGCAGAGATCTTTCCCAGAAAGCATTAAAACTGAAATTAAAGCAGAGCAGAATTTATTCTAAAATCTACTTCCCTAGACTGACACACATAAACACAAAGGACATTTGATTTTTGAGAGAAGCTCTAATCACAAAAATCTGCAGCCATTTTCCAGATGAGCTCAGACCCACCTGTGTGTTTTTACGGCTTAAAAGGCATTCATCATATTTACCCTCTGAGGAGATTATGCATGAAAAATTGAGTTACTTTTCATCCAAATATATCTGATGTTGCTACAGCATCAGTGGAGGTTTGTTTTTGAGAGAAAAGGAGTTTATTTTTTAGTAGAAAATAAGGATCATGGAGTGCAGTAGCTTAGTCCAAAGTGTGAACTTTTGTTGTGGTGGTGTTAACCTGACGTCCTGGAATGGTCGACGCATTCCGCAAACAATGGCTACGTTCACATTGAAGGCTGAAACTAGGGCTGCAGCTATCGATTCTTTTTGTAATCGATTAATCTAGCACTTAATCGATCGATTAATCGAGTAATCAGATAAAACGATTTGTGTGTGTTTTTGAACAACCAAAACAAACAATGCATAACAAAAATGATGTGGTTTTAAAATGAACAAGCATTTGATTTTAAAGATCCGCTCTGATGCAAATGTTACTTTTGGTGTTTTTAAGTTGGTCTTGAGAAGTGGCGGAGCTAGAACATTTTGTATGGGGGGGGGGACAGAAGACTTTGAAAGGGTGGCACAACACCAAAGTAGAAGGCCATTAAAAATAAAAGAATCAGAAAAACATATTTGATCATTATCATTGTTTATATTTCGTGTAAAAATAATGCTTTTGTTATTTTTGCAATGCTTAAAGAAGCCTCGCGGTCCGCCGAAAGGCGAGCTACCGCCTGTCCCAGCCCCTGCCTCTCCGCGGCCCCTCCGCGGCCCTATGGAGTGATATTTCTGCCACCACGTTGCACACAAAACTTTCTAAGTTTTTTGCTCAAAAAATTTTTTTTTTTGCTTTCAAAAACTTTTTCTTGCTTTCAAAAACTTTTTTTTGCTTTCAAAAACGTTTTTTGCGTTTGTAAAACACTTTTTTCGCGTACGTTGTGTCAAATCTCGCTTTTGTCTTCTCTTTGATTTTGCTGACTACTTTGAGCGTGACTTAGCGTGATATGACTGCCACTGACATCGCCAAAAGTAAATTCGCAAGCGTTGTGTGTCATCTCACTTTTTTCCTATCTTTGCTGAGTTAAGTTTCGTTTTGACGTGACCAAGCTGCCATCAAACAGCTGCTGATTGGTCCAGATTCTAACCAATCAAGTGTCTCTAAGGGTTATTGACGGACATTGACGGTACGCCGAGGCAGACATGGACTTTAGACTTTGTGTCGGTTCTCTTCGTACAGGGTTCTGCTGTTTTCAAAGATTCTGGCCCGGTTCTCTCAGAGTAAAACCCAGAAGGAGCAGCAAAGCAGCTAAAATCAAACAGAGTTTAGTATTTATTCATGTCAGTGTAGTGAGGAACGTGTTTAAATTGTCTGCAGAAGAAAAAAACGTCCGAGCTCTGACTCCGTCCAGCAGGGAAGCAACACTTTTTAAGATTTGTATCTGAACTATTGTTTTATTTTAGTCAAAATTGTTGAAATATTAAGAGAAAATAGCATTTTTTATTACTAATATTTTTTAACTTTGGACAAACGCTTACAAGTTCTAAAACATAAATGATAATAAAAGTCAAAAAATGCCTCTTCTGTGTTATATACATTGAGTTTCCTGTAGTGAGCCATCATTCTTCTGCTTATTACTGCTGTTCATCTGATCCCAAACACGTGTGCAGCATAAAATAATATGTGCTTTAAATTTTTTATTGTTTTGTTTTAACAAACAGACCTTAAAGAAAATCACACTTTTCACTAATAATTTGCTCTGCAGGATTCACAGATCACACAGACCTGTTGATTTAATGTCAGCAGATAAACTTTACAGTTTCAGGAGATCCTCAGCCATAAATTCAAAAATTTAACTGAATAAAAATGAACTAATGCTAAAAAAAGACAGTATGAATTATTGTTAAAATTATATTTAAAAAAATGAAAACGTCTTCATCCAAAAATATAAAAATGAGGGTTAAAAGAGCTGGTTCAGCCTCGGCAGCAGACACCATGTTAGATTCATATGGCAATGTGATTGGTTAGAATCTGGCCCAATCAGCAGCTGTTTGATGGCAGCTTGGTGACGTCAAACCGAAACTTAACTCAGCAAAGATAGGAAAAAAGTGAGATGACACACAACGCTTGCGAATTTCTTTTTGGCGATGTCAGTGGCAGTCATATCACGCTAAGTGGCGCTCAAAGTAGTCAGCAAAATCAAAGATAGAACAAAAGCGAGATTTGACACAACGCATGCGAAAAAAAGTGTTTTGCAAACGCAAAAAACGTTTTTGAAAGCAAAAAAAAGTTTTTGAAAGCAAAAAAAAAAATTTTTGAGCAAAAAACTTAGAAAGTTTTGTGTTGAACTTAGAAAGTTTTGTGTGCAACGTGGTGGCAGAAATATCACTCCATACGGCCCGCGCTGGTCGCCGCGGAGGGGGCGCGGAGCGGCTGACGCCGCCCCTCGCTCGCTGCCGGCGGCACGCGCGGATATGCCAGCTCTTTTTTGCAGTGGAAACAATGCACCTTTTTCTCTTCTTTATTAAGTATGTAATGATCCCACACTTTAGACAATTTCTGCCGTTTATTTGTAGATCTATTCTCTGCCATCGCGCCAACTAAATTCGAAAGGTCCGTGTGAATAAACGGTCCGTGTGACACAATCAAATCCCTGCGCCGCGCGTATAGTGCGCGTCATAGGAATTTAACGAGGCTTCGAGGCAGAGTTTTAGCCTCGAGGAATTTTTGTAATCGAGTAACTCGAGGAATCGTTTCAACCCTAGCTGAAACGACCCAATTCCGATTTTTATGCCCCTATGCGACCTGTATCTGATCTTTTCATGACAGTCTGGATGACACAGATCCAATCCGAGGTAGCAAGAACAAGAACATAAACATCAACCATGGCAGACGATCATGCTGCTGAGACCAGTCGGTGGAAGGGAAGCAAGATCACCGATTTGAATAATATTTAGGGTGACAGCTCTATTCAGGCCATACTCGAGGGCTCTTATCGCAACCGGGCGATTTTTGAAAAATTTTCCAGCGAAACGGCCGAGCGTGGTGTTGAATCTTTCCCGCAATGACTTAATTTCCTTTCTGACTGTGGTCAGAAGTGCAGGGGAGACGTTCTCCAAGGCTGAAGGCAGACCCTCCTTCGGGGTTCACTTCCCCGTTCAGACCCTCAGATTCTCCAGAGCGGGTTAATAAAGAGTCACCTTCTTTAAAAACCTTTTTTATTATTGTTCTCCTTCCTCCGTAACACACAAAAGGAATGCGTGGCCCCAACACACTTCCGCTGCCCCCTGTCACTTCCTCCTGCGCTGCCCGCGCTCTCTCCTCTCCCTTACACACACACGCGCGTGCGGTCCCAGCACATACACATCCCCATTCCACAACAGTGGGTGCAGACGATCCTGGCTCCAATGATTTCTTAAAATGAGAAGATTGTAATTGTGCTGGCTTCTTTGTGAAAATAAATGTAATAACTGAAAAAAAAGGGCTCCGCTGTTGACAACACTGTTGTTGACATCCGTTGTTAACGTTAGCTACTTCTGTAAACAACGAGTTGTTCCCCGTTGAGTACTCTTCTCCGCATGCGGGTCACTTCTGGGTCAGTTCGCATTTAATTGGAAATGTGAACGGCCTTGCAAAAAAATCGATTTAAAAAAAAAAATTGGAATTGAGCATTAAGCCCTGCAGTGTGAACGTAGCCTAAACAACATTTTCTTCATGACAAGAAGAAATAAGAAACATTTATTCTTTACCGACGATTCAAACTTTCAGGGACATTTTATTCAACTTTGTGGCAATAGTCCAAAACCTTTTGCCCTTCAGACCAACGCTCCCCCCTAATAACAGACTGCACCTGTATTTAACATGGCGGGTTTCTGATAGCGACACCCACATGAAAAGCATGTACAGTTTGGCTCCTGCACAGTAGATGGAGTTGAGCCAGTTTAATGTCTATGGATAAAAACCCAGAAGGAGCAGAACTGCTCTTCAAGCAGAGAATATTTCATTAAAAAAAAGAAAGTCTATACTAAAGGTGTCTAGCTGCATTGCTCAAGAGCCAGTGTTCTGTTTGTTTTCTAACCAACCCTGCTCTTGCAGCTTTGTATTGGCAAAACACATCTGATTCAGATAATCAGCAGCAGGTAGGGCCAGGATAACTAGAGGACCAACAAGAACCTTGATCTTCAAGGATATAAGGACAGAGCTGAACCTTTGATCAACGTCAAATAAGTATAGAACACAAATACATGACAAAAAAGCAGAGTAATAGAAGAGACATGTCCTGAAAAGAAACATGACATAGGAGTCTTTCTGATGGTATCTGCTCTAAATGAAAAATGGGAACAAATGCCATTTTACTGCACATCAATATGGACGCTCTTTTGAGGCCTAATTCAAAGTAACATGCAACTCTCAATTGACAATTCAATATGCAATTCAGGCTTGGAATATGAAAATACATTTTGCAATTTAGAATTCAATATTAAAATTGAAAATGACAATTATAAAAATACAACAATAAATAAAAACAAAATCAATTGTGTTTTAAACGGTCATAATGATGCCATAATTCAAATGACAATGCATTTTGCAATTTATAGTTCAATAAATAATTTGACCATTCATTTTGAAAATGCAACATTGCAATTTACTATTCATTTTTTTTTAAAATTACATTTCAAGACGTTTTGCTTTATATTTATTTTAAAGTAACGTGAAATCTACTGCATTGTAAAGTACCATGCTGTTTCTGTGTCAAATTCAAATGAAATTGCAAGACAGCGTCCCCTCAGTGTAATGCATTTTCATTTGCATAGCATCGAGCTTTTTGTGTCAAAATAGAAATTGAAATGCAAACTGTCAGACTCTCATAAGGGCGAGGCCTACCGCCTCCCTTAATTTGCTAAAACCCACCTGTAACTTCCTACTTGAAATCTGACTTTGGAACATCCTAACGCAGAGGATGGAAGAGCTTTCCTCCTCTCAGTTCCAGACACGTCTGTTGTAGAAACATGTTTCCTGTCTCCCATGCATCACATCACGAGGATGCAGAAAAAAACAATGACAATTTAAAATGCAATTGATTTCATTTTAGTTTTAGTAGTTTATTTTTTACACTGTCACATTCAATTCTAAAACATTCTAAATTGTAAAATGAATTTTCATCTTCCCATACTAAATTGCATATTGAGTTGTCAATTAAAAAATGCATGATCAAATTGCTAATTACAGATTCAATTGAGAATTGCATATGACCTTGAATTATGACTCAAAAAAACGTCCAGAATTTATGTTTTAAATATTTAAATTAAATATCAAAAGTAATACATTTACTGCAGGAGCAGAAAACAGAAACATTCTCATTTCCAAGGAATAAATGTTAGTGAAGCTTTGGCACAATTTCCAAGAAATCTGGGTCATTGTTACTTCCCTCTGCATGCCACTCATTGTTATGCCATCATTCTGAGTCAGTACCTAAATTGCCCTACTTTTCCCATCTGCCAATCCATGTCATATTTTTGCCTTTAAGTTTATGGATGGCTGTCTCTGCATTCTAGTCGGCTCGCCAGCCCTGTTCTCCACCTGGAGCAGTGTTTTGCCATCATCTGGCCCCCATCAGCATCTAGATTCTGGTGTTTGTGTATCTATGGTCCAAGCTTATCCCACGCATCCAAGACGTCATTAGCCTAGAGCCTAACCGACAAAGACTTATGGACTTCTTTTTTCTGTACATATTTCTGTATCACATATAAATCATTGCTCAGATTCCTAAGACTGGTCTTCTCTGATCTCCCTTTTACATCGTTGGTATCATAAAAAGCCAAATAAAGTCGGGTGACATGTCGGGTCAACTGCAACTGTAAGTAGGTTAGTCTACCTGCTTTTTGCTATTTATCTGAACCTAGTCTTTACTGTTAAAGGTAAGAATTTTTGGTTGAAAATGACAGAATTTGTACTTTCTGTTTCAGGAATGATCACCAAAATCTGAATCACTTGGACTAAAAAAACTATTAACTATCCTCTTTACTATTTCTTCTTGGTTGGATGTATCATTACTATCAAATAAATGAATTACAAGTTAAATCCCTTTATTTACATGTAACATTCTTTTGAGGACACAATTGTTTGTTTTTTTACTGACCATCAATTGACTGTTGTGCACTTTCAAACCGCTGTTTTAATCCATGGAGGTTTTCTCTCTCTCTAGCTGTGGAACATTTCAGTACACAGACAGACCCTCTGGAATCCGCTCTGGTGATATCACCCACTAGAGACAATGCCTCCCCCACCCCACCCTGGCCAAGCTCAATGAAGGCCGTTTGTGAGGTCATCCGAGCCACCCGAGCCTTGCTGTACTCCTGAACAGAGGCATGTCCCATGTCAGGCCAACCCAGCATAACACTGTCATTATGAGGCAAAACAAAGCCATAAAAAGCAAAAAATTCCCTTTCACAACTTTTTTAATAATTACAAAATCAATCTATGCTAGATTCAAAAATGGGATAAATTGTACCATAGTGAGAAAATAATCAAACAACTTTTATTGAGTTAAAGTTTGTGAAGAAAAAAAAAGGTAATTGCTCCTTTGTAAGGTTACCAATCTATTTTTTGGCCCTGTGCAGAGACTCAAAATCCCCTCAGGTGACACTCTGTCACAAAGTTTAAGCCTGGATTGTAAAATGGGGAAATTGGAGCTTCTTTCCATCTTTTTCTTCAACTGCTGTGGCTGTGGCAACTGCTGTGGCTAACTGAGGCCTCTAAAGTCAAAGATTTCTTCTTTTGATCTTTATAGGGGTTTTCTAGTTTTTCTCACATTGATTGAAATCAAACGACAAGTGCTTGAGCAGGATCCCTGCAGATGCTAACGTTATTACAAACCTGAATGTTTCACAGGAGCAATCCCCTTGAAAGGATAGCTCTACATTCCCACTGGCAGGATCCTATGATTACAATTAAGTCATTTTTTTATTTCAAGTCAATAAAGGAAAATAAATAATGCTTAAAAATAAAGTTTGGCCTCAATTTTAAAAGGAGTGTATACAAATATACACCTTGATTGTCTAAAGAGTAGAAACCCAAACAGTGTTTATCAATAAAATCTGTCCAGCATAAGAGGCTCTCCGCTTTGAAATGTCTGTCCAGCTACTGGACGGAACAAACTTCACATTGGTCCAACATTGGTTTCATATGTAGTACAACAAGCTTTGCTTAAACGTGTGAGAATTGGGGAAAATTGTGTGGGGCTGCACACTGAATATGTGTATGGCTACTTCTTTTGTTCATCAATATCTTCTAAAAAAAAGTTCTTTCTCCAAATGTTTGTTTTTCTCTTCATTGAGCTAACTAACTAGCAGCCATTTACACCCTTACTAAAAGTCTGGCATAAATTGTTTTTATGTTTCTCAGGAATGGACTGCTCCAGGAAAGTCTTACGAGAACTTCACCGGACGTGTGCACTTGAGCTTCTCAAACGACCAGAACAAATAACAAAAAGACAAACATTGTTCCTGTTGTTGCAGGCAAGCATGAAACATCAAATATCTTGCATTTCATAAAACCCAAAACCAGCCTTGAGGATGTAATGAGCACAGCATTTCGGCATTTTTTATCCTTTAAAAAATGTATTCTAAAACCTAATGGCAGCATGGTCTATAAGCTTTTTGTTTAAAAAATCTTATAAACAGTTTTATATTTTTCTTTCTTAAAATGTGCAAAATTAGGAAAAGGCTGTATTCAAATAAAGTTCCAATTAATTTTTCTGCCAAACCCCTCCAAAAAGTACATTTGGTACAAAACTAAAGCCACAAATCTTAACCACTGGATGGACTGCAAAAAATGTATTTCTGAGCGAGCAATGACCAGATTGGTCCACAGTAGCAACCTCCTCCAAGAAATAGGAGAAAGGAAAAGACTTCAGACACAACACTTGATATTTTCATCAACAAAGGAAATTATCATATTTTTGAAAATCTGCCGTTTGCTTAATGACTAATTTTATAAACACTAAATGGTTTTAAATCATGGGAATATATTTGTTAGTCTGAGGATTAAGGAAACTTTAAGGAGCTGCTTTTTGTCCTGATTGTAACACAAGAGCCAACAGTCACATCAATGAAACTGCTAGCTGAAATCAAGCCAGCTCAGGGGTGAATCATGTAGTTTAATGTCAACAGTGTTTAAAGCGTGAAGCAAATACTAAGAAAATGGGAACACTGTTACTGAAAAGCTTGGGTTGTGGTGCCAGAGTGGCATTAACTTCCACGAAACACGCTTTGTAGTAAAATGCTCAACAATATTTTACCCCTATTGACTCATTCTATAATTGTTTCCTCTTCTACTAAAAAATAATGTTGAGCTGTTATTTCAAACAACTTGAATGTCCTTCCAACATGTTTGAGCAGTCTCAAATGGATTAAGAACCAATGTCTCTTTTCTAAACATGTCTTGTAGTTTAAAAACCAACCTTAAAGCCTCCATTGGGGTGTACTTTTTCACTTCAGGACTGCATGTATGATGACTACAGCCAGATGTCTATGACAATATAAATTTATGTAAAGAATATAGTCAACCTTTGGACAATCTGTTTCTTTAAAATTGCCAATCTTCAGGTGATATAGTAAAAAAAAAAAAAGTCCTCCAACATAGAAAATTTGATTTAATCTTTGAGATTGCTTTGAAAAATGATCTTTTTACAACAGAAACTCAAAAAAACGGTGCTTTAAGTTTCTATGTGAAGTGAAAATCAGGCCTAATTGCAATGCCAGCAGGAATTCCAGTGACATCAGTGAGCATAACTACACTGTTAGACGCTAATGCCGGTCAGAGGATTTGGTTTGCCAGCCATAGGAATCACCTCTGAGAATATGAAGCTGGACTGTAGGCAATAACATAATCTCTTCAAAACAAAAGGCTCTATATAATCCAATATAGCCATATGTCTGTTTAAAGCTGCCTCTGCCGTTTTCGACTCTATCCCACAGACAGCCTAACTCAGTTACTTCTGAATCTTTTATTGGTTAATTGAACATCATGGTTTTCTTCTTGTGTTGCTGCTTTTTTTCTAAACCCATTCCTTTGATTTATGAAACCCTGGATTAATCTGACATTCAGCTCGGTTTGTAGGTCTGTTCTGCTGCTTCTAGATTTGCTTCTTTCATGTTTTATATCCAGTATTTTGTTTCCTCATTTACTTCCAGTCACACCTGGCTTTTCAATCAGCACAGCTGCTTCTCATCAGTCATCAGTGTCTCTGGTCCATTTGCTTCATATTTTTACATTCGCTATGTCCGAATTCACTCACTAACACCTGAAAGACTATCAAATGCCCTGGATTTGAATGCAAATTGGACACATGCCCACATACCTTTTTTTTACTTTTTATTATGACATCACCCATTTGCCAAAGTAAAAACCCAATAAACATGAACATTTTACAAAGACCAGTTATAAACCCACTGTGATCTTATAAAGAAAAACTTTGATAATTTATAGAGAAAAGATATACATACATTTTTTTAGATGACAAATCGTTAAAATAATAAAATATTGTGGTCTGTATTTGCCAATCTAGAGAGCATGGATGCATGCTGATTTTTTGCAGACACTTCTTAGGAATTATCAGGGCACTGGATTTTGGAATTGTAGATTCAGACACCCCTACAAAATGGTGAACGCCCTGTGTAGTGCACCAATTAGTGGGAAATGAGTGAATTCAGTTAAAGTCATTGTGTGTTCATTTCCCTTGTTAGATTTCAGCTTCACTACATTAGTCAGGGAAGATATTTGGTGGTGAAACAAATAAAGGCTTTATTCTTTAGTTGTCTTACACATTCCTGCTTTGTTTTCTGCGTAACGTACACAACATTAAGGTTGAGCATGTGGAAATTCTTAAAACTTTGGTAACTGTGTGATGCAGTTAGTTCAAACTTTACATAATGCATGTCTGAAGCACCACAAAAATAACTTTACAAACACTAACTGCTGGAAATGTAACAGAAAACTGCACACTGACAGCAATCAATGTTTAAAAGAAACTTTACAGAATATTCAAAACTTTGTTTTGATTTTCTAAAATATATTTAAGCTAATCTGTGATAGCCAAGCAGTTTTCATACACAAAAACAAAGTGTATTTATTTCTGTGGGCAACAAAAATACTATTTTAAAATCTTTGCATTTGGTTTAAGAAAACATAGCTTTTAAATACAACAACACTCTAGTAATCGTGCTTCAAAACAACCCTTTTCATTCTGTACAAAGACATGTTTTTGAAACACGGAAGGTGAAAGAAATGATTAACTTCTCCCTCAGGTATCAGCCTTACATGACTAGCACGTTGTTGACATTTGAAAACACAAAGTAAGCTCTCCAGAAATCACCTGCCTGCTTACTATCTCTTCAGGGGGTTAATGATTCCTTAGAGTGAAACCAGGTCGTAGACCCACAGCCCATAATCACAGGCTGCAATCAGCCGTGACCCTGAACAAAGTGACTCATTGAGAGGAAACACTCACTATAGTGCACGCATATTCCTGCTGGATTCTCTGAACTGACAGAAAGTTGGACAAGGATCTCCTCTTGCACTTTCAACTTACAAAAGGCCCATGAGAGTTAGCTAGTAAAACACTAGTCAAAACCTTTTTGGGCCATCTGACAAAGTCATCTGCCGGACAAACCTCAAAAAAGGCTCTGCGTGGCTATTTACTGCATTTGTAACACCACAATCACACACCTATATTTATACTTGATGACACTCTAAGCAGAAGAAACTCTATGACAGGCATGACCTACATAGCTGCCTGAAGACTGAAATGTAGTGTATCACTTGGCAAAACAGGAGAGCCATTTGAGGCAAACAGGAAAAGCATATAGGTCACTTCGTCTGCAGAATATTTTTTTTACCACAATGCGCTGTTGTTGATCATTTCATAATCTAATCAAATTGCCAGTGAATGTTGTATTCCATTCTGGTCCGGATTAAAAGACTGAATGTGACCCTGATATTTCTGACTGCAAGCTTTGCATGCTCCGTTCAAGGTTTGTTTAGGTAAAGAAAAATCTGATTAGTTTTAAAGCTTGAGGAATTCAGTGAAATCGTAGACATTGTTTTCTTCTTACCCAGTCCTCTACATCCCTTCCCTCCGAGGCTTTCCCACCAACGAGAGGCTCCTCCCAGTAGATATTTGGTTTTCCGTAGCGCCAAATCTTCCCCCTCGTTTTGTAAGCAAAGAAAGCAGCGACCCCCAAAGCAAGCACGACCAGGAACCCACACACCATAGCAACTCCCTACAAAAGCAAAGAACAAGGGAATGACATTAAAAGGGCCCTGTGATAACGTTGTCTTATCAAGGTACAAAAAGTACAGGCACACACTGATATTACAGTTTGCAACAAAAAAGCCAACTATGCTTTTGAAACATACATGCAATAAAAGTCTCATGAAAATACATCATAACAGAATGCTCCGGCTGTTCTTCAGGTTTGAACTTATTTTAGGATATAAATAAAATACATGCATCTTTTGTGCTTTTGATTAAACAGAAAAGAAGCAATTTAAAAAGAACACGACAAGCTTACATCAAAGGTAATTCTTCATTCAAATTTAGAGTGGACTCCTAATGGATTATAATCAGCCTAAAATGAAAAGATATTTGGGGATTTTCCATTTACTGAACTAGGTTATGTTAAAATAGAAAACTTGATGTCAACAGAACATTTTTCTGACCTCCTGTGGGTCCACGAAGCAGTAATGGTACAGGTACTGGTTGTAAATGGGGAAGCCTCCCATTCCTCCCATCTGGGAGTAGCTGGTCTGGTAGAGGTTCTGACACATCATGAGCATTGGATTATACATGATGTTGGAGGAGCTCTGGGCCATTGGATTTACACCGACGATGTAAACGATGTTTATGATGGCCTAAGAGAGACAAAAGATAAGACGTACTCAGACATGTTCAATCCTTCTGATAGAATATCAGCTGATACATCGCATGATGTCTCTATCTGCAAAATTGTTGCAACAATACTGCCGACTAGGCAAACGCTGACAACGTGGAAACATCTTATCTAACATCCTGTACTGAACATACGGTAAGTGCCAAGGGAAAGTTGAAATGTAAACTGAACTACCAGGATGAACAACCAGGATGCATGCTTTTTTTAATCCTAAAAAAATGCTTTAAAACTTTACTAAAAGGCTTTCCCCGTTTTCCTTAAAATAGATGCATGCATCTTGGGGATAGTTGATCAAAGTAGAACACAAAGCTTAAGATAACAGTAACTCTGATCTGAGGCTGTGTAATCTAAGTGGAGATTAAAAGAGAACATCTTAAATTGTGCTATGTATGCAACTATGCTTAAATATGTTCATTAATTTCAAAAAAATAGATATATAATAATAATAATCTATGTAAACGTAGATCAGTGATGATATAGAGAACTATCAACATCTATATAACTGTCACAGCTCACATTTTTTAGATATTAAATATTCCTGAATAATTAAGACATTTTGAAATTGAGAAATTCCTGAAAAGCTCAAATTAGGGATAATAAGTCTGTGCAATTGAGAAAGCAAACAACTTAAACTCTGAAAGTCTCATTTGGCATGGTAATTGACAAAGTACATGTCAGCATAAGTATCGTCACTTCTTGATTAGAACATTTGTTATACTCTCTAAAAAAAACCATGTCAGAATGGCTTCTCCTCTGCACAAAACCCAATAGTGTGGTTGAGATATTTGGCTATGATGACAGATATCCAGGTATATAACAGCTAACATGAACCATTGCATATTCAGCACTTCTAGTGTAGGAAATAAATGTTTGACACTTAAATTTCAGCCAAAACTGAAAGTACAGTAATTCCAAGATCAACTGAAACCTCAAACAGAATGGTGTAAAGAAAAAAAAGTGTGTTTTTGTAATCGTCAGAGTCCAGTCCTGATTGAAAATTTGAGGTTTTTCTAAGATAGTAATACATAGAACATGTTTGGAAAATCTTTTTAAAAAAAGAAGCATTTCTGCAGAAATTATTTTAAGAATATGTGAGAAGATAATAAATTCAGTTAAAAAATACATGAAATGTAATTTATTTCTAATTTCTCTCACACACAGCTTTTGTGTTTTTCCTTTAATCTATTAAATGATAATGTTTAATTTGTTTGTTTGTTCAAGTTTTATTTATCTCATTTTGAAACCATGTACGGAGCAAACATGTCACAGCCCTGCGTGCGGCTCAGAGGAAACTGAACCGGACTAAAAATCCACTCCGGCCCTCACATCACTATAGAAAGGCGTTTTGGCAGTCTCGAAAGCGGCTAAAAGTTACTAGATGAAGTCATCAGGTAACTTTCATCATTGAGTCACATGCATGTAATTGCAAAGGCTGTAACAGAGAGAGAGGAACAATGTCCATGTGGGGGAGAAAAAAGTTGCTAAATATGCGTGGAACTACAAATGACTGTTTTTGGTTGACTTTGCCTTTTTTGTCACAATCTTTCTCCTTTATCCAGATTTGGAAACAGCAAAAGTATTTCAAGGGAGACGTCTGGTGGAGTTGCAATAAATGCCTCCTTAGTGAGAAGTTGAAAACAAAGCTCCATTGTCAATTGAGTTATAATTATATGAAACCTAAATGCTGCTGCTAAAATGAAAGGAATTGTTTTTTTCAGAAACAAATAGTATCTGGAGGGGTCCAAACAGTTGGCAAGCAAGTTGCCAGTTGGAGGCCAGATTCATCAACAGTATGGTTGCTTCTGGAAAGGCATCAGGTGGAAGACCTCTGCCAGATTCACTGCAAATTTCATGTGTGGCAGCTCTCATATGAGAAACAGCAGAAATACATTTATAGAGCATATCATTCTGTTGACATTCTGGTCAGTTAAATCCAAAATGCTCTTCGTGAAAATTGCTTTAAATAAAATGAATTGATGGATTTGATGAACCAATACAGCCTTTTTTGTGAAGTTTCATTGTGATAATCTATTTTTTAATCCCTTCCTAATACAAAGAAACAAAAGAAAAACGACTAAATGAGCGTTACCTGCAGGATGGACATGATGATGCAGCTTATCAGGACTGCCAGATAGAACTTCCTGCTGCGAACTATGTTGGATTTAGAGAAGCTGGCAATGAAGAAGCTTATTGCTCCAACAAAGTTAATGCCTGCCATGGCAATCATGGTCATTTTAGCAGAGTACGGGGAAATGTTAGAACCATAGTAGTTTCCATAGCCACCTCCGTAGCCCCCATAACCCCCATAACCCCCATATCCTGATCCATAACTGCCTCCCATGTATCCACTGCCGTAGCCCATGCCAGAACCATAACCCATTCCAGCGCCATAGCCATACTGATAGTCCCACATGAGGGTTGAAGCCACGCAGGCAAATATGCCCACACACATTATTATCACTGTAGCCATCATAGCTTTAACAATCCCAGGAGGTGACCGCCATTTGTAGAAGTGCTGTGGTCTGTCCTCGATGTAGTAGGATCCTGGTGGAGGAGGGTAGGCATTAAAATCACTCTGATTGCCATGAAAACTGCCCGGAGGACCAAAGCCATTGTTGGATGGAGGTGTGAAAGGAGGACTGTAGACTGGCGGGCTGTCGTAGTGCTGCTTGTCAAACATGGCTTACAGATGTCCAAATCTGTAAACAAAAGTAATAAAACAAAAACAATCAGGAAATGTCAGTGATGCAACACCTGAAATGACTAACTCCACATGGAACACCTTCTAACACAGACTTATTTGTGAGACTTCCAAAAATTAAGTTATGTGTAGCTAAATATACCACACACTCAATCATTTCGACAACTGGAAGTTTTTTTTGTTAACTGGCGCCACGGTAGGCTGCCAGGTAGCTCCGTGTTAGCTTACTTGTTTTTATGTTTCTGTTTTGTTACTCTCTTATAATTAACCTGTTTTTGGTGGACATGGACTTTTTGTTATAGGTCAAATGAGTCCACTGGCTTGCCTGCTACTCTATTAGGGACTGTTTTCCACCAATTCTGGGTCTAAAAAAGCTATCTGCGAGTGCATTGTTTACACAATTAGTTGTTGTTGCTTGGGAAAAACAAAATGCTGTCGAAGAAGCAACCAGAGATTGTAGGAGGGACTGGGGAGTCTGGGGTCCTTCAGAGTTTCCTGGACTCTTAAATTAAGGGTGTATTCAGACTGGAAAAATCCTTTGTTCTGGATTGAGCCCTCTTCATTGTTTGTATTCAGACTGGCATCAAGTGGCACGTTCTGATACAGATCAAAGCTTTTAAACCAAACCACGTGACTAAAGTGCTCGTCAGTCATTGGCCAGGAACTACGAAGGCGGGTCAAAAGACAAGAAAAAGACGGACATGTTGCGCTTTATATTCCTTATCGGGGCCGTTAACTTATCAAAACGTTATAATTCCATTACCAGTTTTGAACGTGGGGAACAACACTTTTTACTTGTTACTTTGGTACAGTGGAGGCATGCTGCACGGCGGTTACTGGCAGGAACACGTGCCATGTGTGCTTTAACTAGACGATGCTAGCAACTGCAGTGATGAAGAGATTCTGGGTATGAAGGTACGCTGATAAGTGTTTTTTATACATATAGATTGTCGGGAAAACAGTGTGAAAAGCCATGTGTGACATTAAAAGTTGTTTTAATGAACCTGCATTCATCCAACCACATTTTAATGAGTTGCTGCGTTTCATGGTTTTGGTTCCGTTAAGGAAACTACAAGGTAGCTTTTAGGGGGACGTCACAGCAGCGCTCTGCGTAATTACAGACCGAAAAACATCTAAGAAGTGTTTTTAGCAGTGTTAAAATAAACTTTCTAAGTAAAGATTTGGACCCTTTTTTCTGTTTGATAAAACAACAATCGTTGCTTTACATTTGTCCATGACTCATCTGTTTCTACATTCCTACTCTGTTTATGTCAGCTACGGTGGCTGTTTTGGTTCAGTTGTTCCGCTCCGAGGACGGATTGTATTCAGGCAGAGGAATCTCAGAGCAAAACGAAGCTCAGTCCGACTGGAAACGAACCGAGACCACCTCCAGAGATGGGTCAGAGAGAGGTTCCTGGTAACAGACCAGGGACCAATTAGGTGTATTCAGACGGAAAATTTGTTCTGGGTTATCGGACCAAATGTGTCCAGTCTGAATACATCCAAAGAGTTTATATGATGGCGTTGCTCCATCTGCCCTCTTCTACGTAGTGAGCTCCTGGGGGGTGGATGCACCGGCAGGAACAGGAAGAGGATTGACAAACTGGTGCGGAGATCATCGCATCCATCATGGACAATCCTCTCCATCCTCCTCTGCATGAGACCATGGATGCACCGAGGAGCTCCTTCATTCAGATACTTTAACACCTCACTGCAGGAAGGGGCGCTTTTGCAGATCTTTCTTCCTGTCAGCTATTAGACTCTACAACGTTATTCATATTTTAAGTAAGAGTATATTTTTAGTATTATTTATTGTCTTTCTGCTGTTTTTTAATAGAGCTATGGTTTAGGACCTGCCCACCAACTATAGCTCATTGGATCGAAAAAAATGAAGACCAGTTTATTCGATGGATTGTCTGACAGCCTAACTACAGCTAAAAATGGGCATTTTTTTCAAGAAGATGGTCAAGATTCAGTGTCTACTCTTTCACTGATTTTTGTTTGGTCTCTGAATGAGTGCTGTTCTATTGCCCCCATTCTGCATCTGTGTCCAGTCTGTTTTCTGTACTTGCTTGGATGTTCTCAATTTGAACAGGTTTTACTGGTTGTGACATAACACTTGCTTTCTAGTGTCAAGAAAATTGAGAAATTTGAAAGGGATGACTTTTTGAACCAGCAAAGGCAGAGCCAGTGTGGGGATGTTGGTACCAGGAGAGAGAGACGAGCCTAGCAACACTGTCTTTTTTGTCTTTTCACTCTCTGCGGGAGTCTTTCTCTGACCCACACCAGCAAAACGACTATAAACATCATTTAGTTCAAATGATTGTCCTCTGCAACAAATCTCACAGAGATATGCATGGCTACTGTGTATACAACTTCACAATGCTCATTCTTCTACACCAACCCCAACAGGGAGGGGGCAGCCTCTTTTGTCTGACTGAGAAATCAAGTAAAAAGACAAATTTAGAGTAAAAACCAACAAAAAAAAGCAAGTTTCCTTTACAATTGATTTATAGCCACACGGAGGTCTAAATCTTGCTCCTGCTCTGCAGTCTCTATACCACAGTGACTGCAGAAAGATGGCTCCATTTAGAAGTTCAGACGTGCAGACAGAGATACAGCCAATGGCCCTGCCCTCAGGTTCATAACTCTTCTCTGTGTGTGGAGCTGGGCTGCAGGCAGCAGAAATAAAGTCCTCCCCTGGAGCCTCCGTGTCAGACACCTTCCTATTTTACCCTCCTCCGTTCCACTCTCGCACATAAAGTGCCTCCGTTTTTCAACCCTCCTCCCCTGTTCTCCAACCCCCTTCCACAAGTTTCATGCCTTTGTTTTCTGAGCAGAGGGGGGCAAAAGTCACAGCAGCTCCGCACAGGAACAGTGTTGCCATGGAGCCAGGATTTAAAGGAAAAGAAAAGGAAGAAGAAGAAAAAAAATCAATGTAAGAAAATGAGGCACTGTCCAGAGAGGATTAGACAAGGCCCCCTCTGTGTAACCACACAGGTGTATGTAATGTAATGAACAACAGTGTAAGGTTGCAACCTCTTGCTTTTCGGTTATTTATTTAATTGTATTGATAACAGGCAGGTATGCGAGACTCGTCCAGGTTTTGAATAAAATAAAATGATAATTTTCAAATAAACTACACCATTTCAGAACATGTTTGAATCGTGACATCAATGTCAGACAAATATACAACTAAACCGGATAGAAAAATTTTACTGAAATCCTTCTTTCTAGCAAAAGCAGCAATGTCAACAGCAGTAGTAGTAGTAGCCCTAGTTGTAGTAGTGCTACAGTTGTGTTTGTCTAAAGCTGGCTTACTTGTCCCATTCTCAAACTAACCAGAAACCACAGAGACTGGTGCGAGGTCTGGGGTCAGGTCAGACACCCACAGCCCACACAGCCTGAGCTCCACTGCAACACAGAGACTCTATCATCCACTGCTGATAATGGAATTTCTGTTATACAGTCACATGTCTTACATCTATCAAATACTATTAGGGTGGAAACCAGAGCTGCCTTAAAGCCCAATGACAAACACCCTGGAGTCAGCAGACTTCCTCCTCCAATTTAAAAACACTAGAAAACCCTCAGAAGCCTAAAAGCAGCTTTATGGCGAGTTTGTTTACACCTTTTTGAATTGTATTTACTACTCTTATCCTTTTATTCTGTTGAAATTTTAGACCAATGCAAAGGCATTTAAGTAAGAAAAAATCATAAAGTAGCTGACCTATTGATCACTGATCATGAAATTAAATTTAGAAAAAAAATCCAGATGAAATAAAAACATTTAATTTGTATTTACAAATAGTTGCTCGATTACCTAAAAGGCTGTGCAGCTCAATTATACAAAATCCTGATGAAACCACCATGATACGCATAAAGAAAAAGGGAGTAAAAACTAAAGATTAAATTTGAAAGATAAGAAAAAAAACTTTATTAGTGTGGCATGTGATTGACAAATGCGTCAATGTAGTATCTATGAGACTGTGTATCACGTGATATTTCCCCCAAAAAACTAATTTAGTGATAGTTATATAAGAAGAATCGCAATAAAAATGCGAAGAATCTCTCAAATTAAACAAAGTTCAATGCTCTTTAAAAATGTAGGTTTGAGCATCCCGTATGGTGGTTTTGAACCCAGGTCCTTACGGGTTCTAGCTGATGTGTTTGCCATCTATCGCTATGTGAATGAAGACCCACCTGTCCAACCTAAAAATCAGTTATCGTTCCACAGAACCTCAGCGAGAGACCCAAAGGACTTAAAACGCCCCAAAAGGGCCCCAATTAATTAAAACAAGTCGAAAAGTAAGAAAAGAATGGAATCTGGTTTAAAAACTCAGTCCACCTAAGAGTTTTCTTACCTGAACAACGTAGGAGAAACACTTGACCAACGTCCGCCTGTGTGCCCTGATAATAACTGTTATTCCGTCCAAAGTTACAGTAAATTTGTTCAATCACGCGACCTTAACGACAATTTATCTTTAAATAGGGAGATATTTTTGGATTTCGTTTTAGCGCTTTGAAATCCCGCTCGTGCCTGATTCAACGGTCCGTCACAGCAGCCTCTGAACAAATGCTTTGTTAGTCCGCGGTGATAAGTCCGACCGCAGCACCGACGCCTCTGAACCGCTGGAGGTCGGACTTTCGGTCCTAGAAATAACTAATAACCTCTCTGGGCAGCACTGCTCAAAATACATTCCTCAGATGCAATAAATATGTGATAACAAGTTTGCAAATGTATAGTGATATTGTTTTTATTTATTTTTTAAGATGGATTTGATTAACAATCCTTCCACCAGATAACAAAGTTTGCAAGAAAACGCTAATAAAAAAATCATTCATTTATTTATATGGTTTTGACTTTGTGGGTCAAATGTCATTTTAATACTTGCATCCAGCAATGATCAATCTCTCGCATAAAGAGGCAGCACTTTTGCTATTACAGCACTAAACTGATAAGGTCTGCACTGAGATTAATTACTCCTCTACTACATACTTAATTGCCTATGATTGATTGCAACAAAGTTTTTTTTCAGAATGGAATTTCAAAAAGAATGGCATTAAAGTTGGGTGCATTATTTTTAAAACTATTGTTGAAAACATGAAACCTGAGGGATGTAGGATGGGAAAGTGCCTGAAAATCTGAATATTCCTGAAATAAAAGAGAAGATTCAAATAAAGAATCAATGCAATAGTGTCTGCAATCCAAAAAAAGGCTTTTTAAAAAGAGTGGAGGAAGTAATAAGAATATCTATAAACCCTCCTGGATTACAACTTGTGTTATATCTTCAGTGAAGTTCCTGCATTCACAGCATTTTATTTGAAAACCACAGACATTTTTCTATCATATATCAAGAATGTTAGGCAGTTACATGGGTTAAAACAGTTCAGACAAATCCATCCTCTCTCTTGAATGTTATATTAATGCTGGTAGTGAGGCAAGGCAAATTCGTAAAGCACATTTTATATACAAAGTCAATTCAAAGTGCTTTACATAAAACATTAAAAGAAACATTTAATGGCAGTGGTTCCATTACTACGAATGACTGATTTGAGTTGCTTTTTTATCTGGTCAAAAGTATTCATACTGCTAATAAACAACAAAGAAATCATCACAATACTATTAAGTCCAGATAAATTCTAAAGTTTAAGAAGTCTTTGGATCTGTGCCAGTTACTTCCAAGCCAAATAAAGAATCTGGATTGATCACCCAAAAAACCTTTCAAGTTAAATCATTTGGTTTTACTTTAACCTGTAAACCAGTGAGGCATTACATGAATAAGTTAGTCTTTGGATCAGTGCCAGTTGCAGCAAGCCAACCAAAAACATGAGGCCTCCCGTGTAAAATATTTTGATTTTTACCTTAACCTGTAAACCTGTGAAGCCTTACATGAATTAATTACTGTCAAAAGGAATAAAACTTTCCACAAATTTTGTATAACTTTACATGTTAAGCAATATTCTTGTCACAACAGAGTGGGAGGCCTTCAACCGAAAACAGCCCAATGATGTGACAGAGACCACTTATTGACCATAATGATTGTTTTGCAGCTATACAGCACCACCTGACAGAATGAGGAAAACTGACTGGGTGCTGCAGAACAGGAGGGGTAGATCTCGAGGATGAATCAATATGATGATTTATTGGCCCACTTAAAAACTACCTCTCTCATATTTTGACTCAAATCAAACCCGGGACAGTTTTGTTGAGTCACATCTTTAGTGTGAAATTGAAAAGAAACAAAAAAGTTATATTTACTCAGTTTATCAGCATTTCAAATTTTATTCAGTCAGAGGCTGTTAAGCTCAAAATTTTAAACTCTCTGAGACAGAGTGTTTCCCGTCAAAAAGAAAACATTTCAATAAAAAGAAAACTGAGAATTTGTTTAATTTACACTAAGTAAAGTCAATTTCTTGAAAAGTTAATTGAAAAAAAAACGTTAAAAATATATATAAATAATGGTACAAATGGTATATATAAATAATGGTACAAATAAAATAAATGGATCATTTTTCTCAGGTACTCTTAAAGTTTGCATGTACTCAATGTAGCCTAGTTTAAAACAAAGAAAATGATGAGTATTGTGAAATCTTTTAGTAATTAGCACAGGGGAGTTTTTACTGTGTTGCACATTCTTAAAGGACTTCAAAAAATGAACAACTTAACATAAAAACAATTTATTTAAAAAGGTTATGGGGTTTGCAACAATATAAAAATAATATTTTTACTGCATACTTAAACTTAGACACAATGAACCTCTTTGAATCAATATTTTTAATTTAAAAAGTTGCAGAAAACAGCATTTGTAGGATTATTCAAAATTGAAAAGATTTGAAAATAAGTTAAGACTTTTGTAAATTAACATGCATGTTCTAGGAGAGGCTAGGTAATTTAGTGTTAAAAACTGAATAGTCAACTGACAATAAAAGTTTGTTATTGAACTTTTTTTTGAAAGAAAACTAAATTTAAACATGAGTGAAAAAGATGATGCAACCGATTATAAAGTTTTCCTTTAAAATCAATAAATTAACTCATTTGAGATCAACAGTCGGGATGCAACCTGCCTGTCATGGGGGCGTGGTTGTCTCTTTTTTAAGGCACGTGACGTAATTAGAATGCATTCTTCTACCAGCAGGTGGCGCTTCCTGAGAAACACAGCAAACCTTCCAAAGTGCATGGCACACCTTGACGCAGAAACGATGGTTAGTCATTAAATAAGAACTTTGACGCGCAGCTGAGCGATAACAACCACAGAGCTCAGCACAGACACACAAACAGCTCCATGACAGGGTGATGTGATAAAATTTTCTTTATTCACAATTAGAGATCTGTCGTCGTCATATTTACAAATACATGTTGCAAATAGTTACACCAATAAACGTAGAGCAGAAGCACAGTTCAACCCTGGTCTGAACATCCTCGGAAATAAAGTCTCCAATTAGAAATCACATCGTAAGAAAACGCAGTGCGGTGGTTAAACTAAGCTGGGTCCTCACCAAAACAAGTCACTTCCTCACTTTTTTAAAATTTTATTTTATTTTAGTTAAACGGAATAACTGGACGTTCTAGGAAGTATTCCCTGCTGTGGATGGCTGTGTGCGTAAAGACGCACGTGGAGATGTGCTTGGATGACTGAACCACTGCTTCGTTAACGCCTCATACTGTATGTTGGGAAAATGAAGTCATAATTATTATGATTCCTGTTTGAAACATGATTTTACAAAGCACTGACTGGTTCCTCTCCCCGTGCCTCACGCTGAGTCCTCCAAAACCTGCTCGGAGGAACAAAGAAAGAAGCGCAACAATTTACAACCAGCTACCATTTCAAATCAGAGACTCAGAAAACTGAAACTTAGGTGGAGTCACGACTTTCACACCAAGTGGAGTCGAGCTATGCAGCAACAAACGGAGGCTTTGACTGCCTCCCAAAGTGAAACTTTAATTACCGATTTAAAGTCACTGCAGGAAACAGAATTAAACATGAGGAAATATAGACATAGCTTGGTTCAAAAAGAAATTTCCTTTGTTCCTTCAATTCTTGTAATGCTTTCACAGAACCAATGGATCAACCTTCTAATGACAGATCAACTCAAATGTCACAAATTCTCCCCGACACAATAAAAACACATCCAATTTGCCTATTTAAAAAAAAATAGATTTAAAGACAGGAAAGGACCATCATCAGAGACTCTTCATTTCATCGGATTTATGTTGCTATATGGTCATGCTTTGGATGATATTCTTTTTATTCAATCCCCTCATTCAGCTGAATTCCCTTTTCTCCCCTTTTGGTGGGACATGTTTCATCTTTTGTTTTTTTTTTACTTTTTTGGACAAGACTTAAGACTTTTCTGGTATCAGTCAACAGGCGTTTAAAGAAAGACTTCACCAGTGTCCCTCTTTCAAAAGCAAGCAAGCAAAAACAAATCCATTTGTTAAAACAAGACATGAAAAAGAGTCGCGACAGCTCTCAGTTTTTGGAGTCGCCTAAAGACTTTTGATGGCAAGTAAAAAAAAAAAAAAACATTCAAAATACAAACTTTTGCTTAAAGTATATAGATTTTGAATTTGTGAATTTTACGTAAAGAGAGACTTCAGAATTACTCCTGTGAATTCTCTAAATTAATAACTGCAAATCCAAACGTCTCATAAAATTCCACCCATAATCTTGAAAGCAGGTTTTTTTGTTGTTGAAAAAGCACAACTTGAATATCACAACTCCACCTAGTTGCATGTTTGGGAAATCAGATATTTTGCTAAGAAAATTTAAAAAAAATAAAAGTACTTGGCTATGGCTTAGGGATGATGGCAGTCAATGTTTTGTGGAAGCTTAAGCATCGGGAACAATAAGCAGACAGAGAAAATACATCTTTAAATAAAAAATAAAAAAAAAATCAAGGAAACTGTGTGTTAACAGATGGACAGAAATATATATATATTTTTTTAAATTGCCTTTTTCATGATCTTGAAGACTCCAATAAGAATCAGAAGGGCAATTATCCCAGCTATAGCTGCTTGTCTGTCCAGCGACATCCATGTTTACAGCGATTTGAGTTTTGTCCGTTGTAGTTTTGGAGGTGGCGGAGGGCGCGCACACACCAGTACCAAAAAGAAAGCGGCCAGAGAGGAAGACGCATAAGTGGCAAAGCAGGTTGTGTGTACAGCACGGTCACACTGCACTTTCAGATGAGCAAACGTCCACATGCACACTCTCAGACACACAAATTAAATCCAGTAAGCATTTGTCCGATTATAGAAATTATCAATGCGGAATACTCGCTTGTGTTTTCAATATTGTTACTTTAAAAAAGGCACAAACTATGATTTCCTGGTAAATTATTTTGATGTTAAATGTAAAATCAGAAGACTTTTTTTGTTGTTTTTTCCCCCCACTGAAATTAAGATTTTTCAGCCATAACTCAAGTATAAGCGTTCTGAAGGACTCATCCTGGATCAGTCTTTATTAAGTTGTTTTTTTTATGGTTAATTTCAAACCCAAAAGGTCTCCACTGAAATTGGTTTTCTTTCAAAAGTGCAATAAGAGCCTAACATCTGCTTCTCGTTTTTCCACAGTACCTGAGGCCAGTGACTGTGCTACAAAGACCACATCGACAGATGAAAAGAAAGTCAAAATGAGGAAAGAATTGAACTCAGAACACTACAACATAAAAATAAACTTTCAATGCAGGGACTCGACTTCAAAAAAACCAAGGTTTTACTTATAAAAGAAAAAAAGAAAGAAACGAAAACTTTCTGAATTCTGTTTTACAGATGAAATGCTTCCTGTGTCTCTTTTGTTAAACATCAGCATTTTTCACCTTTTTCCTCTTTACCTTGACTCCCACCCCCAAAATAAAACACACCAAAGAAAAGAAAATTAACAATTTCCTACTGAACAGATTTCTTTTACTTGAATGGTTTCCCCTGATTAACTGACTGTTCAAAGAATACATGTTCAAATGTCATCTGTAATACAACCCCATTGTTGTTGTTTTTTCACTCCACTGTTTCAGTTTCATTGTTACAGCTTTTGTACTTTTCCTCGCGCCCCAATGTTGTAAAGCAGATAGGTCTATTCTGGTCTAAAGGAATCAGGAGTCTGTTGTGTTGTCAGTAGGACTGCAACATTCCTTCAATTCGGCCACAGCACTGAAAATGAGAGAGCTGGAGAAGTGATGTGGGGATGGTGGTGGGAGGGGAGGAAAGGTGAGGGGACAACTGGAACAGGAAAAGGAATAGGGTTTGTGTGTGTGCGTGTGTGTGCGTGTAGTTGCTTCCATTTAAAACTTGACAGTGACCACAATGTTTCAAGTTCTCTCTGATCTTCTTTTACTTGTGCCTCTGGAGAGCTTTCCTCTTTCTCCTTTTGAAGAAACAACAGCACCTGCGGGAAAATGAGAACGTTAAACACTCAGCAAACGGTAATTCAGTGTTTCTCACACCTGCATTCAAGCTTTCATTGAGTTTGTAACCTTGATTTGAAAAACACTTTTAAAAAGAAAATCCTAACGAAGTGGCATTACATTTATTTATTTTCTTATTGTTTAAACTAAACAGCAAACAAATTGTTTATTTAATCCTAAACAGTAAAAATAAAACTATCATGTTTTTCGGACTAGAAAATCCTTCAACTTTCTCAAAAAAATCAACACGGCATCTTGTTTTTCCAAATTCTGGCTGTGCTTACTGACCTCAAACCGATTTTTCTGTGGAAAAAGACTAACAATCTTTTGTAATCCATGAAGCCCATTGACTGTATCTGAGAACTGGACTGAGTGACTGTGACGTCACCCATAGAGAAGGACTTGCTTCTGTTTACAATGAAATGAAGTCAATTTAGTCACCACTCGTGCGCAGTACGGACATCACCATGTTGGAACCCGAAATTGTCAGCAATAGGGCTGTAACCAATCAATGAATTGATTTGTATTCATATGATCCAACCAGATCAATCTGTGTGAGGTAAGCTGTTAACTCAAACTATACCATTAAAAATAGTTTCTAAATGAGATCAATTGATTATTGATATTGGAAAACACCATTTGGATTGAGGCACAGTAGGTTTATTTTACTATAATGGAAGTGTCATCACAACAGACACGTGATGGCAGCAAAAAATGATCAGGCCATCATTACAGAACGATCTAATAATGTTCAGTTTATATTACTTTGATGTGAATTTTTGATTGAAGATGTACTGGATCAATTTTAGGTCAATGAATGTGATTGTTTAAAATGAACCAGTAAAGTATTGACTATGAATCGGATCGGCAATCACAAATAATGATGCAAATCTAAGTTAAAACAAATTGCTACACCCCTAGTCAGTAAGCAGTGATTGAGTGATTGGTCTGAGTCAACCTGAGACATCATCTCTATGTCAACCACTCTCGCCAATCAGGGGAGAGCTTGTTGGAAGTCCAGACTCGGGAGAATCTGTCAAAGATTTAAAATGTTTGACGTGAGGCGACATGCTTTTACTGTGGCATCTGATTGGCCAGTTTATAACTTGAATAACTTGCATTACAAAAAAAAATATCCTGGAAAAAAAACAAGATGAGCAAGAACATGTTATAACAAAGTTATTAGAAAAAGAATGGGTATTCTGACAAATAACTGTTTATTTTTTCAGTAGAAGTCTATGGGATGGCCTCTTTGGTTTCTCGTAATCAGCGGTTACTTTCTGTTTTGAACGCCAAGGCGGAGGGGTCACTTAGTCCAGTCCTCATATAAAGTCATTGATAAAGATGCGATGCTTGGATTGTTGAAGCATTATGAGTACTGTGATGTGTATTGTGCTTCTACATAAGGAACTGAAAAAGTGAGTGTTTTGTTTTGCATTTTATGCGTTTCAGCTAAAGCTGGATTTATCGTGTTGTTGCAGATCAAAGAGGTGCACGTGAATGACAACACAGTTCCAGAAATCCACCCCTCTGATCGGCCACTCTACACATTCTGGGTAGTGTAGCCACAACACACAACTGTTTTGATTACTTAATGTGCCGTATAATCCAGTGCACCTTATGGTCAGAAAAATATGATAGAACCCAAAGTCCTCATTTGAAGTCCTCAAATTTTGAATAAAGGAAAACCAGAATTTTCGTTCTGAGCCTCATCCCAGTCAGTGGCACAAAAGCAAGCATGTTTTTCTGAGGACGCTTCTTCCGTACTTTGTTTCCTCGGCCACTTCCACCTCAGTGGGAGCAGTGATGGGAGCGTTGGAGTGTCCAGCTGTGGGATCGTCTGTGTTTAACTCGCCATTTGTTGAGCTCATCACCTGCTTAGTGAGAGAAAGACAACTTCAGGAATGTAACCTAACTGTTGATGGTCTCAGCATACAGCAGATAACCTGAAATGAGCCAAACTAAAGCAACACCACAGAAGTCAAAGTAAAAGCGTCACATGTTCTCATGTTCTGCCTAAAAAGGAACTTTAAAGGAGGTTTTGCTTGCTGTGTTACTTTCTCGATTATCTCTTTCTATTAATGATTTTGTGCTACATTCTTGTCTTGCCATCTCGGCAAAACCTTTCAAGAATTGTTGTCTTTTGAAAAAGTTTAAAGCTACCTCAAAAAGACATGAATCTTTGGAAGATGGCAACTTGACTCAAATATATCCAAAAGCGAGTCAACTGTTTGCTAACAAAAACAAGAAAGAAACAACAAGTAAAACCTGTTTGACACATGTAAACAGAAACCGTCAGCAAAGAGAATCTGTGCCTTAAAAGCTGCAGTTTTAGTAGCCAACACCAGGCGGGGCATTTGTGCCGCAATTTTCTCAGGGACAGATTTATGAGACAATATGGGCACACGGAAACAAATAAGTCGATTAAATCCATATTTTTAGTCAAGAAAAAACTAAATTTGTCTTCTGAGCTGTTCATGGGTGTTCCTTGTTTTTACATAATACTGTGGTCTGTTCTTGAGACGGCTTGTATTTTGCTGAATGTCATCTTTGTTTGGCCTTAAGTGCCATCAGTTTACAGGCAGACGAGCTAAATCAAGCAGCAGGAACTACACACAGGGCTCTAGAACTCAGGGGTTCAAAAAGTCCAACGAAAAGAGTCCAGAAAAAACACAAACAGGCAGAGAGTCAGTGAAAAGAGGGGGAAAATACAGACAAAATTATGTAGATTCATGCAGTAGCCAGCAGAGCAGCAGCAGTAGCAGCAGCTGTACCTGAACAGAGCCCCCCAGCCGCTCAGCTGTGAGGTGCGACCCCAGAGTCTCCTTATTGGTCACTGGAGTGGGCTGAGACTCACTTCCTTTGGGCTCAGGCGACTTGACGCAAAGAGCAAAAACGGTTGAGGTTGATGGCCGTGAAGTGGTGAGAAAAAGAGGGGAGGACAGAGGGTGGCGGATGTGGCAGTTTAGGGATGAGGTAGGGAGTGTGGTGAAGGTAGGAGCAGTGCAGGAAGAAGTGTTGAAGGAGTTGTGATTGAAAGGGGATGGAGGAGGTGGAGGGGAAAAAACAAAAAAAAAATTATAGAAGACATCTCCCAAGCAGAAGCAGGCTGGTTAAGACAAACTATGTTAATAGGGGAAGTAGAGGGAAGCATCATTTTATATGAAGCTCAGATCAACACACTAAAAGTCATGCAGGAATAAAAGAAAACAGCCGTGATCATCTCAGCTGGCAATGACTAAACAACAACTGATGTCTTTTATTTTATTTTTGAAAGTTGCAGTAACTGCACCACTGTTGGGTAACAACTTACAGAACTGGCAGGTTCTTGCAGTTGTTTACAGATTAAAGATTTTTATTTTTGACACTTAGCTGGGTCCTTCAGTGTGATCAGGCTGTTTTATTGTGATGTCAAATGTTTTCACAATCACGGGCAATGTTCATGGTACAGAAGGATGTGCTCTGCCAGCATTAAAAAAAAATAATGGCAAGGTTTTCCTCAGCCAATGGCATTAAACAGAGAGCAGTAAAAACAGGATAGAGTCCACTGTAATAAGTCAGCCATAAAAAAAATAAAAGGCACTCCCCTCTACAGCTTTATGGTAATGAGTGAGAATTGCCAAACACAATAAAAAGAACTATCTGCACCATCTGTTATACTTAGTTCATGAGTATTTCTGTGGGAAAAAACTGAATTTCCTTTTCAAAAAATGAGTCAGGAAATAGATAATATGCTCTCAACAATACCGACTTCATACTTTGTCACATAATAGGCACATCACCTCGTCATTACTGGGATGAAAAATGCAATTTGCATTTTCAACTCATGCATGCAATGACTGGCACTTAAGGGTGGCAAAGTGTGAAGAACCCACATTTTTGTCGTCTTATTCATCACTATTCATGTCTAGCGTTTTTCCATTAAGGTTTTGGTTTTTATGAAGTCTTCCTGGCTTTCAGATTCTTCAAGGAAAAGCGGTGTGACTGCTACAGAATGAGCAGGAAGTAAAGGAGCAGTTTTCTTAAGAATGTTGCGTGACATGATTGGCTGACTGGTCGCGCAGTCAGGTGGTGAAACCGGGCGCGGTTTCTGTTCTGTTCGATGAACTCACCTGGTTTTTGGTCGGATGCGATGTTTTGTCTCTGGGTGGCTGGGGTGTGTCACTGGGGATTTGGCCTATCGGCGTGGGCTACAAAAAAACCAAAAAAACACAAAATTACAACCTTACTCTGACAAACATTTTTACTCTTCTAATTTTCCTTAAAAAAAGGTTTTGCCCCAAAATAATGACAATAATAACAGGAGGAAGTGAGGGAATGAGTAGTTTCAGAATGGTGTACTTACAAGAGATTTCCCAACCCAGTCGTATTCATAATCAAACACGTGTCCGCTCCGGTCAAACAGATCAGTGAAGAGTTTCCGTAAATACTCATAATCAGGCTTCTCGAAGAAGTCAAGCCTCCTAACGTAGCGCAGATAGGTGGCCATCTCTTCTGCAACAAAGGAGAACATATTTTAAACACATCTAAGCTAAAAAAACAAACAAAAAAAAACAAACACAAGGTGTGAATCTACTGACCAGGGAAGCCTTCACAAAGAACTTCGATTGGCGTTGCTCGTTTGGTGTCTCCAATCTTCTGATACCTCTCCTTCAAAGTGTCGGCCTAAAACAAAACAAGACAATATCTGTGTTTGTTGTATTCTGACTAGGAGGAAGCTTTTGGAGGTGCCAAATTCATGTATAATTTCTGTCCGAGGGACCTCAGTAACAGATCTCAATCCTCTGATAAGCCAGTCTTGTGCTTGGAGCTTGAAATTTACAAAAGCTTCTTCATTACATCCTCATCTAAACTTCATGTTAACAGATGACAGAATGAGGCCCCGTCAGTTGGTGGATTGCTGTGTTATGTCATTTATGATGCATTATAGAGAAGACTGAGATAGTTTCCTCTCATTAGATGCTTCCAGCAGGTTAAAAAGTCAATTCCAAATGATTGTTTTCCAGATTAGGAACAGCTCTGTGATTTCCTCTTACTGTTGTTCTAATGTTTCATTGGACGTTGACGTTATTATGCCGTTATGTGCTGCGGAGGGCCTGTTCTGGCCTGAGCCAGGAGACATCCCCCACACTACATCCCTCACATTCATCTACCAAGAGCTTCCGCCCACACAGCAAATGTTCCGATGCCTTCTCCTCTCAGCTATTCCATGCACACCTTAGAAAATAATGGCTTTAGAAATAAGAGCAACTCTGATCCTTTCCTTACATTTTCATCATTACCTATACTTGTACCTTTTATGTTTTTTGGTGATCAACATTCAAACCTGTTAAGATGCAAACCTAGAGGTGACTTCCTTTGGCAGTCAGAGCAAGCGGACGCATCACTGTATACGTCTGAAACCGTTTAAAACAGTTTAAGGAACAACTTTGGTGGGAATTTTGGGGAACCCTATTGCTACACATTGACTTAGGCTTAAAGCTGATCTAGGATGAATTTAAGAGTAAAAATGTTCTTAAAACAGAAAGCTAAAGAAAATATGACATAGCTGATGTGAACAGATTTAAACTTGCCACATCCGTTACACCATGTGTAAAGAATTCCTCCTCTGCTGTTACAGACGTGTAGCAGAATTATTAGAAAACTTGCTTTATTTTAAATATATATAAATTCATATAAAGTACGCCTGATGTAGTCTGACATGAAACTAAGTTAATTTCAAAAGAAGTAAAAAACAAACAAAAAAGATTTATCTTGGGTTTCTTTGTATGTTAAAATGCAATGAACCCTCGCCAGCACAATTCTTTTTCCAATGTTAAAAAAAAAATGAAAGAAAAAACTGCTGGTGTGTATGTCAGCTGAAACTAAAACATTTGCAGAACACAGATGTTTATCAGTAAACACCCCACAACAGTACCTTCAGGCCCTGCCATGGGAGGCTGCCTCTGAGGAAGTACATGAACATGTGACCCAGTGCCTCCAAATCATCCCTTCTGCTTTGCTCTGGAATCAGGAGTGAAAACAAGGTCAAGTCTAAAGTTAGCTGTAGAAGACAGTGACAGGAAAATAGAAGTAAGACTAAACAAAAAAGGACATCATTGACTCCCGTTTTAATTGAACGTGCTTTCTATTCATGAAAGGACAAGCAGCAGGAAAAAGAAAACAGTAAAACAAAGATTTTATATGTTAAACTATAGAAACCATCTATAGAAACTATAGAAATGATTAATTGGTAACAAAAAATCTAAAGTTTCACTGATGATTGAAAAAAATACTTCTATGACATATTAGATTGATATTTTGTCTTCAATCTTATGTGAGCCTGGTAGCAAACAAATAGCGACCAATTTGATGAAGGTGAATCCATCAGAGACAGTAAAACAGCCGACTCACCCTTCCCCAGGTGCGTGTTAATGCTCATATAACGTGCTGTTCCAGTCAAACTCTTGTGCTCCCGGTAGGGGATGTGTTTTTTGGTCTCAGGGTCTATATATTCTTTGGCAAGACCAAAGTCAATGATGTGGATGGTGTGCTGCCTCTTGCTGCCCGGCCGCCCCACCAGAAAATTCTCTGGCTTCACATCCCTGTAGATCAGACTCTTTGTGTGAACGTACTCCATCCGCGTTATCTGGACAGGAGGCAAGAGTTGGATTTTGCTTTAAATACCTGAACTATTTAGATAAATTCCAAAACACAAAGAAATGAAACTAAAATGGATACAATTCTTGTTTTTTTTTTTCTTCAATTCTAAGGCATTAGCAAATACATAGGGTGTGTCCAAATTCGAGGGTTGCATCCTTCAATGGCCGCAGTCTTCCCGTGGACATTGGCCGGGTGTAAACGGCTGGGAATTAGGACGAGTCTAGCCTTTAGATCAGGGGTGTCAAACTCATTTCACTGAGGGCCACATCAGCATAGTGGTTGTCCTCAAAGGGCCAGATATAACTTAAATGTAACTTAAATGTAAACTAAATGTAATGAAAAATAAATGTTAAATAACACTTTATTTATTTATTATAACTTTTTAAAGTGACAATTACAGTTGCATAGACAACATATATTTGCTGTAGCATAAATCCTTTTACATTTGATTCTGACAGGTTAGGTTATATGGACAGTGTTTAAGTCCTAATGTATAGTTGCCCAATTCCATTATTTCATGTCAGATTCCCCCTAGATATGAATAAATACACACCAACTTTTATTTTTATTCTAAGAAATTAAAAACTTTTACGCTCTCGCAGGCCACATAAAATGACATGGAGGGCCACATTTGGCCCCCGGGCCTTGAGTTTGACACGTGTGTTTTAGATTATTCCAGCCGTTACATCTGTGAAGGTATTGTTGCTTAGCAACCGTGAGTCCTGAACAGAGGAGTAGAGAACCAGGCATGGAGCTCAAAACTTTCCTGGCTTATTTGATCCAACTTTTAATCTTGGAGGTGTATTTATAAATAGGTGTAATTATTTCCAACTCTAGGTCCTGCTTTACAGTCCACCATTATTGTCAGAAAATCTCCTGGTTTGGCCACAATGCATCTTGAGATATGGACAGCATAGAAGGAAACACCAGACCAATCCTTGAAATCGGGAAAAAGAAGGCCGTATTCATTGGCCGTATTTGAAGGAGTCGTTGAATTTGGACGCACTTGTTGCGGTACTGTGATGTAAGCAGCCTACAAACGCAGCCCATGAAAAACGCAGCCCTTGAATTTGGACACAGCCACAGAGACCAACTATTCTGATAGGTGTTTTTTTGTTTTCATATAAAAACACAATCACAACCAATTTTTTACATTTGACCATTTAACATTTTATTACAGAGGCCTGTTGTCACGTCATAAAACAATGTTTTGTCTTCCCCTTTGAAACAGAACTTGTTCCACCTCTGGTGTGCTCTGTGACTCCCCCACTGCAGGCGTCACAAAAGACAGAACCAAATGTTACGCCATCATGGAATCAACCATTTTACAGAAGGAAGTGAGGCTCAATGAAGTCATCTCAGTGGGGGAACCAAGCAGCTGTATAAAGGGGGATTCCAATTGGAACAGCAGACACAGACACAACTACTGTAAATAGAACTTCCCCTGAAGGAAGTGTTCATTAGGCATTAGGACCCCGAAACTCTCAAACTTCAAATTTCTAACAATTTTTCAAATGTCCAGTTCTTACCAGCTGTATGGCTATCATGAGGACGGTCTTGAGGGAGAAGGTGCGGTCACAAAGGTCAAACAGGTCTTCTAGACTTGGCCCAAGCAGTTCCAGGACCATGGCATTGTATTTCCCACAAGGACCAAAGTAGTACACCTGAGGGATTCCCTCTGTGGTTCAAAAAAAAAGAAAGCAGACATGTTTTAGTCTTTTATAAAAAAAAAATAAAGTTGGCTATGGCTGAGTGCCAGGAACTTGGGCTACAATGCTAAAAACACTGGATCAATGCAATTTAGATGTATAAATTCACAACACCATTTATTTTAAAGTTTTAATATAAATCCGTTTTATTTTAATAAAGAAAAGTAATTTTCACTCAACCTTTTCACTACAAAAAGGGGAAACTGTGAATGTTATCATTAAAAAAACAAAACTGAAAGCTGCTTTTTGACCTGAAAAATACCCACATAAGTTAGAGGAAAGACAATTTATGGATGTATTTAAATGATTTTTATTTTCAAAATAAAGACTGATTTGATGTAAATGGTGTTGCCTATCGGGGCTATTATGCTCAAGGGTATTTATGTATAAATATCCTAGAACAGCCTGCAAATGATGATACTGCTGTGCTGGTTGGTCACGTTTGACTTTTTTTCTGCTCTTAGGCCAAACTGTCTGGTTATGGACTTCCTCCACTACATGCTACTGACATGTTTTTACTGACGGACTAAAAGGGTTGAAAACAGTTCTGTTTAAACCCAGACTAGGAGGTTGCTCTGTGGTTCTCTGTCTGCACAGCGGCAGCACATAATCTGCGTAAACATACAATTGGCCAACCTATCCAACATCATGACAACGATTCTTCCGAGAAAACACTTTATTACCCCTTGATGACACAATAATACGACTCATAACTGATGTGCAGAGGAAGCAGAGGATTTGTTTATGGTTAGTCATTGCCAGCAAGTTCTTAAAAATGAGATTATAATCTTATTGCGATTCTTTTTGTTGAATAAATGTCAAACAAATTCAGAATATTTGGCAGATTTGAGCTAGTACTGACACTTTCCTGCTAAAAAAAATGCCAATATTGGAACTTGGAAGGTATAGTGACAAATGCATTTCAAATAAACTGATCACTTGTGCTGGCTTTGGATGAACTTTTAAGGTGAGGTTTTATGGGGGCAGCAACTGGTCTAACAGGGTCAGTTCATAAGAACAAACAAGTGCAACATCTTATAAGAATCAATACAATCAATACTCATCTGAGGCATTAATAAATAAAGAAAACCACTGCGTCTGAAGGATTATTTAGAGCTTTTAAGCATATGGATAATGTTTCTCTATGGTTGTAATAAATATGAGCTTCTGTTTATAGGAAACATGTTTTAGTTTTCTTCTGTGCACAAACAGGTATTGGATGTGGGCCATGAACTGTTAGTAGAAATAACCTTTGCTCCATAGGCACACCTAACTCTGAGTTTGTGAAAACTTCTGAGGAATGTAATACATCAACCTGGCAGGAAGAACCACCTTCTACTGGTTCAGGGACAATCCAACAAACTGGATATGGAAAAGTTGCAGTACAGGTCATTGTGATAGGATAACTAGAAATTGAAATAAAATGTAATTTAGAAAAAAGTAAGTCGTTATTTCTGAAAACAACTGAGTACTCTTAATAATGATTATGCCATTTAAAAAAAAAAACCTGTGTTGTTTTCTAGGACATAGCAGAGCCGCAGTAATTCATTAGAAATGAGTTGTGGGCAGGACTTTTGGTGTAGATTAAGGCTTCCCTTACTTCCCATCATCCCTTTATTCACACTTTCTCCCACTATGTTACAGCCCCTCAAAACCCGACCTTAACATAACTGGTGCAACAAAAATGGTCAGGAATATTGGAGCTATGCAGCCGTGCAGTTTTGAGCCAGATGCCAGCTCGGATGAGGAAAATGAAGACGTATATGGATCCATTTGTCTGCAAGTAGATGTATTAGAATGGAGCGGAGCAGGGAGTTTGTGGTCCGCCAATTGTAGCTCCTACATCACTGCTCCAGGCTTTTTCCAAATGGCATATTTTCATCTGCTCCTGATTCAAAACTATTTGAATAAAGAAATACTCAAAAATGTAAATTTATTTGCCATTCATCATGAGAAAAATGCTACAAGAACATGTTAAAAAAACACTTTTTAATTAAAGTGGGTCTTTAAAAAATATGTAAATGAGAGAAAGTGATGAAAATATTCTGACTTTTCATGTTTTCATGCAAAATGACCCAGACATACCCTCATGCAAGCAATCACCAATTCTCACACCTATCTGCAACTTAGCACCCAGGACTTCCTAGTTATGGAGTCCACAACAGATGAAGTTGTTACAAGAGATGACACAGAGGGAAACTGACTCATCAAAGCTTGGCCCAAATCTAGAGGCCAGTCAAAGCAGTCATCACAGGAGGAGAGCCCAGTACTGCACATCATAATCTGAATCCACTGATGGATTTGATGAATCGATGAGCTTTAGAGGAAAGGCTAGTAAGAAAATGCCTATGGTCGAAATACTGATGCAGAATTACCCACTGTGAAAACATCTGACAGAACGCAGTAAAACAGTCAAATCACAAAGGAAACTCCCTTATTTGGATATATGTCTATTTCAGTATATCATAGATGCAGCATTTGACATAGCAGGAAAATGCTTTCTTGCAATGCTATCACTTTATACCATTAGTGGTACTCTGCCCCCTGCTGTCTTGACAATTTGAGACAATGCACCCTATTGTGTTTGGAGGCAGGCCTTCTCATGCGACAGAGGGAAGGCTGCATAATAGTGGCTAAAGACAAAGCTGCCCCACAATGAAATGTCAGAGTCAAGGGCTAAAGTGGAGAAGCCTGGAGAACAAGGCCAGAGGAGAAGAAAAGGGAATGAATGTGTATGAAAGATTTAGATTATGGAGTGCACTGAGGAGGACTGGAAGAAGTGACTTCCATTAAGCCCAGCGCACTGGAGATGCTCTTACAAGACTGAAATCTGATCAAGGCTTAGAGCTGCACAGACAGAGCCAGGAGATAAGAAAATGTGAAACAACTTAACAGAACATTAACTGTCCAAGCTGCCATATAGCTGCCTCTGGAGAGAAGGGAGATATGATAATTAAAAAAAAAAATAGAAATAGTTATGCAGGACAAAGAATTTGTAAGATGACTTTTTATTTTTCTGATTTTTCTTTACTTCTTTATGTATATTATTTGCAATAAATCAACTGCATTTGATCAATCAGATGTAATTTCAAAACATTCTTTAGTGCACAGAGTTTGGTTCAGAATGGTCTTAAATGTGGGTTAAATTGAGGGTTCTGCTGCACTCAACTGTGAAGGTTATGTGTAGTTTCAGAGGTGGCTAGAAAATGTTTATGCAAGCAAATCATTATTACCTAATAGGTAGAGCAACGTCAACGCCTACAATGTTAAATCAATCATTTTCATAGCAAATATCTGATACACAACAACCACGTTTTACATGACTAAAACCAATTTATCAATTGAAAAATAAAAAGCATGTATAAAAAAAATATATTTCTATTTTACAGATTCGATTATTGTTTAAAACACTGTAGGTTATTAGCAAGTATGAAAAGGAAGCGTAATCACATCTTCTTATAAAAAATAGTCCAGAGCAAAGAGCTAACCATTATTAAAGGAACAAACGAAATTACATTTTGTTCCATAAAAAAAAGAATATGACAGAACTGTGCATTTTAGTAATAACTTCAATCTAATAGCCCACAGGTTGTCACAGAAATAATCAATTTCAATTCAAATATGCCAACAATTTTCCAGATAAAGTTTAATTTTAATTCAACACCGCTTTTCCTTAGAATATAGAAGAACTCTTGTGGGTAAAACGTTTTATAAAAAGGTGTGCCCACAAATGCCTAAAGACTTGACAAACACTGGTGGGATGGTATTCCCAGAAGCAAAAAATAAATAAACACCAAGAATCCTGTGAAATTTTCAGAAAATGTGCGAGGTGGAATCCAGATCTCCAGCAGTGGCGATCTGTTCAGGATAAGAGAGAATTAAGTCTGCAGATAAGCTCATGATGGGCGTTAAGCGCCGGATAGTTCATGCAATGACATATTTGAAGCTCTTGGGATGGCCACGACTAACGGAGTCACATGTCCCATTTAGCAAGTTGACAACATAAGTAGATTCAATCTATCGCCTTGATTCCTTCAATGCCAGAGAGTGAAGTGAGCCCTCCTGCACAGTCATGTCATGTCAGCCATAGAAGAAAAAGAAAACCAGAATAGCAGCAACTGGCTGTGTATCGTTTTAAAATTGTTAAAGATTTTAATACAATCTAAAGGAACAATCAGGTAAATGTCAAATTAATTTGTCCTTTAGTAATGACTAATTTAGGTCTACTCGGGATAGCTAACATTTTATGACTGGAAAAAATGTTTAGCCAGTGTCTCCCTAAAATAACTTTCATGATAAATATATATATATATATATATATTTTGCTTTAAGTCCCATTCTGATCATCTTTTGATCTATTTTAAAAGTGTACCCAGACGTCTCTTAGTTATGATCAGTAAGAGGAAAAATCAGAAAAACTTGGGTCGCTCTCTAGGACATAGTTTCTGCAGAGCAGCAGGAGGTCATTAGAAATTCACTTGTGAATTCATTCTATTTGTTTACACTCTCTAACTCACTTAAAGCCCCTCAAAACCCCAACCTAACATTACCGGTGTAACAAAAATGGCGAGCAGTATTGGAGCTATTCAGCCACACAGTTTGGAGTCAGATTCCAGCTTGGGCGAGGAAAATGAAGACGTAGATGGATCTATTCGTCTCCAAGCACATGCATCAGAATGGAGCAGAGCAGGGAGCTTATGGCTTGCCATGGTAGATCCCACATCACACCGACCTACAAGCTTTTTTTGTCTACTCTTGACTAAAAGCAGCTTGAATAGAGAAACACTCAGAAATGCACATTTAAGCCTAATTGTCCTTATATATGATCTAAAGCAAGAGTAAAATGCTACAAAAACATGTTTGAAACACCAAAAACATCATTTTCATTGGAGTGGGGGTTTGATGAGTACCAATCTAGAATACATGGATATTACACACGTGTAAAATAAGAAGTCAGATTTGAATGACAGTAAATGTAGAAACAGCCTTGCAGCATGTCGGAGCACACCCAGTCAGGTCAACATGCGAGTATTCCCGACAAACTGCCGGCAGGAAACGGTCAATGACTGAAGCACA
Source organism: Oryzias latipes (assembly GCF_053564925.1). Lineage (NCBI taxonomy): Eukaryota > Metazoa > Chordata > Actinopteri > Beloniformes > Adrianichthyidae > Oryzias > Oryzias latipes. Next base: position 17,246,110 of record NC_136240.1, read on the forward strand.
AGATACTACAACAGAGGGGAATAGAAAAGTTATCTAAGTAGATACTATAATGGCCTGAATGCTTCCAGAGGCTAAGCTTTTAATAGTCAAGGGCTACCCTAATGCCCCAACTCCTTATCAACAGTGGGAGACTTCTGCTCCAATACAAGAGGGCAGGAAGCGGATACATGTTACTAAATTTAACCAAAACACATACACTCATCATTTATTGGAATGAGGAAAAAAAACTCGATAGAGATGTAAGTAGAATCATTGAGGAATGCAAGGAACAAACAAGTAGCAGAAGTTTCTATTTTTCTCTGACAATATCTTGTGCAACTTCTGCATTAGTTACTGAGGTTAGCAAGCATTTGTATAACACATCTGAACAACAGTAACATCTACTTATTGCAACATTTTGGAAAGGTCAAATCTAGATTTTAAAAGGAGCTACTAAAACATGTATTTTTTATTGTTCTGTAGTAGATTTGTTTGTGTGTCTGGGATCCTTCTCTCTCTAATAAGCTGTTCTGGGCAGCGCTGAAGGGCAGGAATGAGGCTGTGTAATTTTGAGGAAGGGATTAGAAAACAGGAAGCACATTTTGATAGCATCCATTAAGTCCCACAGATGCGGGGAGATAAAAACAAACCTTTAAAGCATATTCTGTTTTAAGTGGATTGGTAACTGCTGACGTTGCATTTACAACGTTCCTTTTCTGTCTAGTTTCTCTGAAAAAATACTCTTCAATTCTGTAGAACACACAGAACCAAAACTTAAAAAAGTGAATTACACACAACTTTCACATTTGTTTAGACTGAAGTTTCACAGTACAAGAATGACTAATTGTACTCACCTTTGGAAACCTAATTTAAGAGTATTTTCTTTCTTAATATCGGATCCGAAAGGCAACTTTCAGTTCAGAGTTTCCATTTTGACAGTATGAGCGGCCTTGTCCCCAGAAGCAAAGTATACACGAAGCAAGAACACTTTGAGCTAAATTTACCAGCTCAAATCACAATGCCTATTCATATTAAGCCTGAGAAAATACTGAACTCATTCTATTTAGATTCAAAAGTTTATGATTTGATTCAGTAAGTTGATACAATTCAATAGATACATAATTTTGTTTTTACATTACTTTGTCAAAAACAATCTAGTTTGATAGTGACAAACTGTTTCACATGACTAAAATTTATATATATTTAAGCTGTTTTAATGCTAAACTCTTACATTAAAACAATCAAAAAAGCCGTTTTTCCTAACTTTAAGAAAATTGAAAGAAGAAAATCTAGAAAGACAATTTTTCTTTTTCATCAATATTGCATATTCTCAATTAAACATCATTTTAACCAATGTTTTCAAACAAGCCCCAATTAAAATTGGGAAATGTATGAACAAATGTCTTTTTAAAGAGTTCAAATGAATCGATTCAGGTCTTACCTGAATTTCCCAACTGTTTGTAAAACCTATATTCCAAATGGAGCTGTGGTGCCCTGGACTTTATGGGTTCCTGAAAGAGTGAAAAGGGGGAAACCGTTAAATACAACATACATGAATAAAATACAATACAATACAACTGTCACAAAAGTGTTAGCAAGAAAAGGGAAAGTTGCATTTGTCTACGCTGTATTTCAACCCATTAAAACATAGCACAACATGTGGATTTATAATATCATTTGAGACATCTCAAGTGTTGACTAAATAGCATTAAATGGATTCAATAGCTACAGTGAAAGTGTAATAACAGAGGATAAAGAGCCATTCAAACGAAGCAGACTGCTGCAATGTCAGGACTGCTAATCAACCTAGCAGGTCTTATTGATTCGGCAAAGTTTTAAAAAACTAAAATGTAATCTGATTAGTTCCACTCTCATGAGGCCATGGCCATTCTGGGCAAACATAGAAAAAAAATATTCAACTCTTTTCTATTTCTTAACAGATTTCACAGCCTGTGCTTCAACCAATTTTCAATATTAAAAGTTTTAAAGTCTCTTTTCACAGTTTAGCAGTACTACAGTTTGCACATGGGTCTAGAAAAGTACAGTCTCCATCCCAGTAAAAATTTATAAAGACGTTCAAACACATAAAATGGAATAAGTGTGTATTTATTGTTCCAGACTTCTAACTGTACGCCCTCAGTATACAAACGCTTTAGTCTATAGACTACTGATACACAATATGAGCACAAAACAAAGGTCAGCACCACTGACAACTTTGCTGACATGCTCCAGGAAATGGTCAAGATAACTCGATTTGGAAAACAGTCAGTTGAACAGTTTGAATAGGGAAACTGTACATTTGCCAACTTCACCCATAAGAATGTGAGGATGTTGTTGAACCATCTACTGCTAACTACTATTGTTGTCACTAACAGCATGCTGAACTTGTGTTTTAGCCAGTTAGACCAGTAGGACAAGAACCTTCCTCGACAAAGAGTATTATCACAGTATGGTAAAATCATTGCTGTCCAATTATTTGGAAATAAAATTCTAGCAATTGGATTTACAATAAACAAAAACAAAATGTTTACCTTTGCTTTTTAGGGCTCTCCATTCTAATAGAGGATTCTTTTGACTTTAAAACATTGGCTTTTTAAATCTTCTAAATTGAATTCTGACAGAGTACTCAGGTCTGGCATCAATTCTTACTTATCATTTAGGATCATCTCTTCTGTTGCCACTTCTAGAATTTAGGAGTGCAATTGAAAATGACAAAACACGTACAGCACAGAGGTATTAAACTTTTGGAAAACTGCTGAAGGTGTCTTCAATAATAGTTGCATTAAAGTAGAAAACCAAGCTTGAAAATAAATGATAGTTATTTCACAGGAATGTAAAGGGTACAGAGCCATATTAGCATATTAGCAACAGCAGCATACATTTAAAATATGATGGTAAAAAAAGTATAGAATCGATAAAGAAGTAAATTGTTTTTTTCCGGCAAACTTTGTCAGTTTCTCTTCTTGTTGTGCTCTCTACGGTCTTTGCCTTTTTATGCTCATGTGATGCAAGAAACACCCCTAGCCTTTTCTTAAAACAACCGCCAGCGTGTTCCCTCTTGAAGTTCTCATTCAGGTTAAGGAAAATGAGGACTAGCTCTAGCAGAGTTCCAAAACTGCAAAGCAAATGTTAAAACCCCACTCCAATGAAAAGTATTTTTTTGTTATTTTTAACATGTTCTTGTAGAATTTTTCTCATGATGGAGGGCATAAATAAAAGAATTTAAGATTAAAACAGCATTTCTGAATATTTCTTAAGTCATTGTGTATCGGGAGTGGACGAAAAAAATGCAGTTTCATAAAAAGGCTCTTAGTTGTGACATGAAATGGCTGGGCCACAAGTCTTGGTTTTCCTCATCAGAGCTGGCTCGCCATTGCTCGCCATTTCTGTTGCACTGGTAATGTTAGCTTGGGGTTGTGATGGGCTGTAAGATAGCAGGAGAGAGTGTAAAAAAGGGATAATGGGAAACAAGCACGGATTTACTCTGCATCAGCGGTCCTGCCCACAACTCAGAGGCAATTTTCTGATGAAGATGATTAATGATTGATTAACTCAATCATATTTTGATCTATTGTAAAAGCAGTCCCATTTCCCAGTGGTCTTTTAATTATGATTATGCAGTTTTTAGTCAAAATCCAAAAACCTGTGTCTTTTTCTAGGACATAGTTTCTGCAGAGCAGCAGGAGTTCATCAGAAACCTGGTGAGCAATATTGGAGCTATTCAGCCATACAGTTTCAAGCCAGATGCCAGCTCAGACGAGGAAAACCAAGTCTTTTATGGATTTTTCTTCTAAATGTGGATGCATTAGAATAGCGTGGAGCACAGAGCTTATCGCCAGGCGATTGTAGCTTGTACGTAAAAACTACAAGATTTTTCGAACAGATTTATTTTGTCCAAGCCTGATTGAAAATAACTTGAATCAAGAAATTCTCAGAAACACATTTTATTATCTTAATTTTCTATATGTTTTGAATCATCAGAAAAATGCTGCAAGAACATGTTAAAAAAAAAAAAAACACAAAATTTATAGTAGGGGGTCTTTAAATCATTTTGTAGGGTTCCATATTTTAAAATTAGAAGCAACTTCTAAACTATTTGATACCCACTCCTATTGCCCATCTATTGGGAAGGTAGAGGTAGACCTTCAACAGGTCTACAGCTCATGACAGGGTCACGTTTCCTCAACGCTGTTTTAATTCACCTACCAGAGTCATTGTGGTCCAGTTAGCTCTTCCTCATCATATGGCATTGTATTAAAGATAGAAAATTCATCAATATAGCTGAGAATAGTTCTGACCAAACATCAAACACAGTTGAAAACAGGAAGCAAACAAAACGGAAAAAAAGAAAAAAAAGAGTGGAAGTAGGTGGAAGACGTGAATCGTCTGACAGTCGGGGCACAGCACTGTTGCAGCATCAACCACTTCCCTCATGAAACTAAACAAGCATGTCTCACCACAAACAACAAGAGAACAATGATATATATATATATATATATATATATATATATATATATATATATATATATATATATATATATATATATATATATATATATATATATATATATATATATATATATATATATATATATATATATATATATATATATATATATATATATATATATATATATATATATATATATATATATATATATACACACACACACACACACACACACACACACACACATATACACATAAATTTATACAAATAAATAATGAGTAAAAACAGATGGCATCAGCCCACAGGACCCTTTAAAAACAGCTTACAATACGAAACAGAGGCTTATGGCAGCTTTACATACTTAGGACTCCTCTGTATTCCCAGCAGATGGCCATGCTATAGCTTTTTAAACAACCAGAGCCCAGCAGCACATGTCTAATGTAAAATATTTGTATGCTATAAGCATTTGCAGCAACAGGCCACTTTGAGGGGTACACCTGCACAGTCTAATACAATTTAACAGAAGCTCATTCATCATTTATAGTTTTACTGGTTTGGAATCTCTGCTTTATTTCCATTTTGTTCCAATGACAGATCATAATTTGCTTCTTTTTTTTTTAACTGAAGTTGTGTTTATTGCACATGATATCACACTGCAGAGGCAGTTTGTAAAGTCTGCTGGACTGCTCCACTGTAAGCTGATCCGCAGGCCGAGCGGATACTTTCCCATCTTATCTGCTGCTACAGTAACACCTCCCCTTCAGCTGTTTCACACTGCAGTCGTGTACACATTTCTTTACTGCTGTGAGAAAAAAAAAATAACAGCAAGAACTTCACTTAACTTCTGTTTAGTTTACTAATTATTCCTTTGGGCTACCATGCCTATAGTGGTCATAGCATAAATTTGCTAAACACAAATTTATTAATTTTTTCAAATATATCTGGCAGCCACGCATCAGCCTCTGTCAGTCTGCCCCAGTGCAGCTGTGGCTACATCAGTAGCGTCCATCAACGAGCATGAATAATGGACACATTGTAAGCGCTTTGAGCGTCTGGAAAAGCGCAGATAAATCCAATCCATTATAATTATTATTATAAAACTGCATAAAACTCAGAAAATAACTACCGGTATATAAAACTAAATTGCATTACACCTCAAATCTACAGCTGTCTTCTCTTGTGACTTCATTTTACAGTGAATCATTTAATGACATGAAGTTCAAGGTGAAGACAAACAAATATGTTCTTAGAAAACTTTAAAAGGTACAAACGTAAGTTTTATTACAGTCACATTTGAAACAACTCAGGAAGAGACAGGAAGTTAAATACCATTTCAGGGATCATTCTTAAGGATCAAGTACTAGAAGATGGTACAAATATATGATTATATCATCAGATTATGTATTTGCTTGCATTTTAACTTAATGTGGCCCTCATAGGCAAAGATGGAGCAAGCCACGAGAACTTATACAATCCTCTTTTATGGATTAAACAAGTCTGATTTAAGGCAGGCTTTATATAATCTTTGATACAATACAGATAAAAATGAGTATAAATAATGATTGGATAAAGTAGTAACAAAAAATTATGGGAAGAAAAAAGGGCAAGCAAGAGCAAAAACTCAATCTAGCCTGGATTATGACTTATTTAAATTAAGTTCAACAAAATTTTTCTATAATGTGATTTATTAACCACTACCGATTACTGATATGATGTTATTCTTTAGGAGGTACTTTGTTGACTAGAATGTTAAACATAAATGATCATTGAAGCAAGGTTATTTATGGTAGGAATGAGGCTTAAAATATAGTTATGATCATCTCTGTAAGTCAAGAATGTGGCAACACAGACTGTGATACTAAGTGAAGACTATATTTTTAAAAGATTAAGTGCAACATAAAAATAGCCTTCTTAGTTGTTTATCATCAGCAAAGTCATTGTGACATTCAGAGTTCCTATATGTATGCCATATCCACAATCACAGGGTTGGCACAACACAAAGAGCCTAAAATAGATGTGAAAATGCTTACAGGGAGCAGGTAGAGATCAGCAGTGTGCAACTGGCAAAGGGACTTCAATATTAAGTGTGGCAGGTCCAACTACAGCATATTGCAAACAAATTGCTAAAAATATCCTTAACGTTTCTGAGTACGTTTAATCCCCCTTAAGATGTCTTTTTGATCAGGAGTCTGTGGCAGCGATGTGGTATAAAATACTAAGTGGGGTCAGGGAGCAACAGCTGGCCGGTGTCCAGCACAGTTTCAGTTCACATTTAACTTTAAGCTAAAACCGTGCCATTAGCTGGTGCCCGTGGGATTCCCAAGTCCTTGAATCAGAGAAAACTCGACAGTGCATGACGGCCTGAAACACTGCCATTCTGTTCTAAAACACCATCAAAACTAAAGTTCCAATAAACCTTCAGCCAAAAGTTAATTTTTTAGTAGAATTTAGACCAAACTATTCTCACTTGCAGAAAACTTGACACTTTCAACACCAAGTGTCATTTTTCTTTACTCAAATTGTTAGGATAGCTTTAAAAAGTGCATACTTTTAAAGAATGGTAAGGGGCACAGTTGAGTCTAATGATAAATAAAGACAATTTAAAATAAAAATGCAGAATCCCCTTTCAGTAAACCTCTTCTGAAAATTAGTCACAAATATTTGCCATAAATATTGAAAATATACTTAGGTGGATAAACAGAATAACAGAATTTATTACATGTCTTAATTAGTGCATCTTTTAAATGTTTTTCAAAAATGTTTTGAAAACACTAAAATGGACATTTTCTAGCATTAGCTTTTCTAGAACAGTTATCGTAGGGCGAAGGCAGGGTACGTCACAGGGCCTCACACACACCTAAGGGCCAATCTAGAATGGTCAATCAAGTCTTTTTTGGACTGTGGGAGGAAACCAGAGTTCCTAGAGAGAACCCACGCATGCATGAGGAGAACATACCAACTTCACAGTGAGAGCCCTGCCAGGATTTGAACCAAGGCCTTCTCCCTGTGAGGGGACACCGCTAACCACTACATCACCATGCAGCCTTTTTCCTTTTTTTTGTATAAATAATTACGCCCACAGGGTTTCACATACATAACAGTGCTGCCAATATTATTTGAACAGAAATGTATGCGTTTCTGAATAGGTATTAAATGTTGAAAGAATTTCAAGAATGTTTTAATATAAAAACAAAACTTTCCAGGAATCAGAATTTAAAGTGTTCCAAAGATTAAAACTCTAATCGCTAGTTCCTCGATGTGCACTTCTTTCAGAAAAGTGTTTTTAACAGCTGAATCTTCAGCAGAGTTTATGACCTCATCTCTCTGAAGAAAAATAAAGTGTCTGTCAATGAACAGTATTGTATTTTAGCGACTGATTAATTAAAGGATTAGCTAGTCGACTTAATATTGGCTTTTACATGCTGTAGACATCCCAGGATTTATTTTTTCAGTCTACCCAGCATGCACTCTAAAGATCCCAAGTAGAGAAGGGAAGACCTTAAATCGTCAAAATGTCACTTTAATTCCAGCCGAACGTGCTGATAAAGCGTTGTACCTTCCAGTTTTACGATGACTGCCACATGGCAGACTTGTGTAAACTGCTGAGCTGGTCTACAGAGACGGCCTCTTCCCGTACTACAGCGATAGGTGGAAAGGGTTGGCTGCAACACCTCAGAGTGTTTGCATTAAAACTTGTGAGCAGCTTTAACCACATGACCCACCTCCCTTGTACGCTAATGTATAGGTTTTACAAATACTGAATACATGATGGCAAGAGGAAAATATTAATACATATTTTGCTTTGCTCTATAACATTTAAATTCACTGACTTGACAAAATGATCCAAATTTGACTCTTTGTTCACCGTTTTTTTTAATGTGCCATTCAAAACATAAAGGAGGTGCTACTGACCCTTCAAACTACAAGATTAAAGACCAACTTAAAATGGATCTCTCTAAAAAGATGCAAAATGCCACAATGTCATAACTGTGCCGATCCATGCAAATGTATAATTACTACCAAATTCTACTCAGATTTAGAGGATTTCAGGCCACTAGAAGTTTCCAGGTTTTGCAAAATACCATAAGATTAGTCAAGTTAATCATGCAAATCTAATTTTAGTTGTTTTCCCACCAAAGCTATGATTAACATCTTTCACATAACAGGCTGAAGTCATTGGTTTAAAATAAAAAGCTAAAATTACTACTGGACTGCTTCCTGTTTTCTCACATGAACACTTTACATACATGTTTGGCATACAATGTAAGCCTGTTTTTGTGTCTTCACATACCTGAATGGTGAAGCTGGTTTGAAACATAATAAATCAAGTTGAACTTTACAGTGAGATTAGGCTTAAAATACTGCACTATTTTTCCAGGCAGGTAACAACTTTGATGTCTGATTGAAAGCAAGAATACCTTCTTTCATTTATTAAGTCCCACATATTTCAGTTGTTACCCCAAGTTATGTAAAAAAACTATTTTTAAAGTCCCACTCCGATCATCTTTTGATCTATTTTATAAGTGTTCCCATTGGTTTTTTGATTATGATCATGTTTATAGCTAAAATCAAAAGCTGTGTTCTTTCCTGGACATTGTTTTTGCAGAATGGCAGTACTTTCTTAGCCTCCAAGTTGTGGGCGGGACCACTGACATGGAGTAAGCCTCCCCGCACATCCCAGTCACCCATCTTCTTACATGCGTTCTCCTAGCTTTTAGCCCTCAAGTGGACCTTTAAATAATCAAACAGCGTTAGTTTTGTGTGGAATTTAAAAAATGAGTTATAAACTGAACCAACTTTTGATCTTGAGAATTGAAACTTCCCCAGTTGATAATTTTGACAGATTTTCAGCTCTACTAGATGATAATCATACTATGTCAAGTCTCAGGGAAATGTTAGTCTGAATCATGCAAGTAACATAGTTGTCAACACCATAAATTACCCTCCCATGGTCAAAATATGACAGTCCCTTATCGTGGTCAAAGGTAGTCATCAACACATACAGGTGTCCTCAATAATCACTATGTTCTAACAGATGCTACCAAAATTAAAGGCAAGTTTTAAAGGAGACACATCTACAGATTGAATCCATACTATTATTTTTTTTCCATGCGGTTTTTCACAGACTTATCACAGCATAATAAAACAAATTGGGTTGAGAGGTGCAGTTTACATTGACAAAATATTAAAAAATTAAGAGGGCAGTGTTTTTAGAAATAAAAATAAAAAGTAAACTGTGTGTGAAGGATAAATACAATCACATACAATGTCAGCTATTTTCTCAGCAGAGGAAAATGACAGTGTGCTCACTTCTGTCATGTTCCTCGTTTTAATCGACGATGGGATCCCGCCCTTAAAGAAACATCCCTAAAGCCTTCAGTTTACTTGCGGCAGCGACCACGCAGCCATGCCAACACCAAATACAGGTTTGTCTGTGTCAGAAAGTGCCCAGCTGGACTAAAGACCACTCTGTACCCAGAAGGCTCGCCAACAAAGGCCACCCTTCAGTACTGGGTAGTTTTTTCTGACGCTTATTGCACCAACATTTACAGAAGCTTCGTGACACACTATCTTGAGCACCGACCTATCGTAGAATTACGTTTGAGCCATGAAACTCACCTTCAGTCAGAGGAACAAAGGTCCAGCAATATAAAAAATAGCAGATAAAAGATAGAAACTACATGCTGACAATTGTGATTCGTCTTTTAGAGGACCATATTTAACATTTATAAGTGAAAGATTTATAAAAGAAAAAAAATACTGTGCACATTACAGTCACTATCTCAAACAAAGCAGATACATTAGCTTCTTGGTAGATCATTTACCAGACACAAATTAATATTTTTACATAACTTCCCTAATGCTTTACTGGGACATTTTTAACATCTAAGTGACATTTGATTTTATGCTTTTCAGTTTAAGGAGGATGCTGACATGTGATTAAACCTAAAGGTAGTTCAATCTGACATTTTTACATTTTATTTTTTAATATTTAATGCCCCCAGTCATAAAAACATTTTCTGTTGTGGAGAGGTTTTCCCAATTCCGTTTCCTTATGGGGAATTTGTTCTGTTTCCAGTTAAAGCCCATCCCAGATCAGCCAATCAGTTTTACAAGCTCTGAGAAGCTTGAAACAGTTGTTTAAATGATGATGTTGTACATTAATAACTGTGTTAACCAGTGTATTCAACAGAAAATGTTACCATTTCTACATGAATACTATAATGACAAATGTGCAAAACACCACTAAGCTGTCTTTGAAATTTGTCTGAATTACATGTTTAGCTTTAAGGCTGAATTGAAACTGAAAGCCACATATGGCTAGAGTTACATTAAACAAATGTTATTATTAACATCTACTGATTTACTCGCCCAAATTAAATCCAATCAGTTGTAAATTAAATTGGAAAGAAACTTCACTTCAGGGCTTCTATTTTTGTTAATTGAATATAAGAATTGTGACATTTGAGCTTAAGTTAGCACCCTCAGTGTGACACATCCTTTGTAAGAATTATTATTCCAAAAAAATCTATTTCACTGAGGAATTGTGTTGGAATTCCCTGGCCTATTCTCAAAAGATGCAACTTTTAGCAACAATTACTTCAGATATAACCTGAAATAGGACAATCAGAGCTGTAACAATGCAGGCACAATTCACGTCAGGCATATGTTAGCAGGTGGCTGTAGATAATAGGGGTTATTATTTGTCTAAGCTAAAGAGGAAGTGTTCAGCAGCGTTTGCTTAAACATAGGCCCCGTCTGACAGGCAATGCTATTCACCAGGTTACCCCAGGGAGCTGTGAGATCATGAACTAAGGTAAAACAAAAACAAAAACTTATCATTGGAAATAATTAGTACGACTGGCAAAATAATCATTGCTCTCAAACAAAGAAAGACAAACGACTAAAACAAAAAACTCTTAATAAAGCTTGGAAACTATGCCCTAAAAACTAGGGGTGTAACTATTAATCGACTTTTGTACTCCTACAATCCAACCAAATCGATCTGTCTGCAGCTAGTTGTTAATCCAACTGGCCTATTCCATTATTAAATCGTTCCAAAATGAAATATATTGATCTCATCAATCTTGGAAAAAATACCATTTGCATTGAGGTACGGTTGGTTTATTTTACAAACACAAAAATGACCTAGTGCATCACAGTGGACAACACTCGTGATGGCACCAAAAAATGATTATCATTATCATTTTAGTCTAATGTGTGGAAACACTTTGAATTTTACAAAGAAATGTGACCATACAGTGTGGTAGAGTATTGTAATGATGTTGTATTTGGATTATTTTGATGTGGAAAAACAATAGTGGGCTGAATTTAGGAAACTAAAATGTGAATGGATTTGTCATTATTTCTTGTGTACTTGTTTGTACATATATTTAATTTCCATTTAATTTTCTTGCAAGAAATACAAGGAATCTGGAAAACTTCACCTGTACTTTTCAGTACCCAGGTACTCTGAATTGCATTGGTTGAATTTTTAGCTAAAAATATCCGGGATCAATTTTCGCTCAGTGAATCAGACCGTTCCAAATGAGCCATGAAGCAACATGTTAAACTATACTGGAAAAAAAACATTAAAAATATGGGTTTTCTCATAGGAAACGTGGAAATTCACACAATGTAAGACATGAAATGAAACTATTCACTAAAAAGATAGTTTTCTCAAGAGTGTAAAATATAATAACTGTTCAGTTCTAATTGAGATGAACTTACCAATTTGATGGCCACATATTCATTAGTATAGAGGTTTTTTCCCAGCCGCAGCTCTCCAAAGTTTCCACAGCCGATTTTTTTACCCACACGAAAGTTTGGACCAACCATAAGAACTCCAGAGTTGGTCCCTGAACTCCTGCCCCCAGTCCTGCTGCCTGTTGTCTTGGACATCTTTTTCCCTTCCTCTGTCTCTCCCTTGCCCCCTCTCTTATCAAAATCCATAAGCTTGTGATACCCTGGCCTCTCCACGGTTAGTCTCCAGCCATGCAAATCACAGACAGACTCCAATAATAACAAAGGAGAACGTTTTAAGGAGGGGGGAGGGAAACTGATCTCACAAGACAGAGGAAAGGTATCACTATTAAAATGTACCAAGCACACTGTAGCTAAAGTAAGCTGTGTCTGCTAAAGAGGGGGATCGTTGTTGTGAGTTTCTTCACTCCAGTCAAAGAGTTGCAGGTCCTTGCCTGATGAGAAGGCAGGTTTTACTGGGACAGATCCAACAGTACACGACCAGTTTTAGTCATAAAAAAAGAGATCCAAAAACAGTTATTGTATCCACAAGGCCACTTGGGAGCATCTTCTGAAGATTCTTGTCAGCCATCATTGACACTGTAGAAAATCTTCATGTTGCAGGGCCAGAGCAGCGAGAAGTCCAGAGTTTGAGAAGCAGCAGAAAGGTTATGAGAAGGGTTTGGTATCTGCCAAAGCAAAAAAGACAAATTAAAGTTATATTATGTACAACAAAAATGGAGCAGAAGACTATGTACAAACTTCTCAGTGTTTTTACTTGTACCCGCTGCAAGTAACATGGAGCAAACTGAAACCTTTAACCTTTTGGTTAAAGATCAAACTATGCCAAATGTGTCCATTTCATTTTACTGGTTTAAAACAAACCTAAGAAATCTATGAGGAAAAAAAACACTGTTTCTACAAAATATGGAAATATTTGCTAGAGATAAACAGCATTTTATCTCAAAAAACATCAGTAAAGGACCAAATTTATGAGTCACAAATATCCCCTCCGTACATAAGCACTTTTTCATGAGGTAAAATGCTTTTGAGCAGAGCTTCTACAAATATGAACTCAAAAACAATTCTCAAAACACCAGCCCTTAAAACCTCCATCACATTGGTAGGTAATACTTCTACCCTATTAAAATCAAACCAAAACTAAACAGAGATGTTCATAAGTCTCTTTCTGAGAGTCTCTTTCTCAACAAAAACATAGTAGGGAGATCTTTGTGACAGCAATGTCCTGTAGGTAGAAAAATGGAAAACGCAAATGAACATTGTTTGTTGGTTCCAAAACTCTAGTCAAGTCTTAAATCCTAGAGGAACTATTAAATAAAGTCTAGTATCTCTTCCCGTGACGCTTTAATGGGACTCAAGTTCAAGTCCAATTTCCTATCTCTGCCAAGGCAAACAATAAAATTCAGATTAACATAATCAAAGTTACTCCATCAACTTTGTCAGATTTCTCAGAGGATAAAGTACACGAAATGATGCAGAGACTGACAAAGGGCAGCTATGTTTTCAATGGAAAGGCACTTAGAGATCAATGTCTGCTACAACACTTTATCTCAACATTTCATTTGAAAGTACTGGACAAAAATATTGAATGGATTTAAAGTACAGCCAGCATGCTACAGATAGATAAGCTATACAGACAGAATCAAAAAAAAAAAATCATATTGCTACATTAATATTAATTATTTTACTCTTAGAAGAACAAAACATTATTATCAATGACAGCTGTGCTAAAGGCAATTTTTATTATAGTAAATTTCTATTTTAAAAGTTTCAGTCCATCCATCCATTTTCTTCCACTCATCCTGGACCGGGTCACAGGGGCAGCAGCCCGAGTTTCCTCTCCCTCGCCACTTCCTCCACTCCAGCTCCTCTGGGGGAATCCCAAGGCGTTCCCAGGCCAGCTGACAGACGTATTCTCTCCAGCGTGTCCTGGGTCTTCCTTGGGGTCTCCGGCCAGTGGGACATCCTCGGAAACCCCCCCCCATGGAGGCGTTCGGATCAGATACTTAAACCACTTCAACTGGTTATCTTTGTAGATGTAAAACTTTCTGCCAAATGTTATAAACAAACTTGAACTATAGAATACATTTTCATGGCTAAGAATTTAGAAAAAGAAACATCTCTTTTCTATCAGCAGACATAAGATGCAAAATCATGGAATTGTAAAGAATAAAAACATCATGGCCTTTACATCAGTGTGGTAATAATTCTGGGCTAATAACTCCTCACTTTTTCTTTTTAAAGAGAATTGCTGGATACAAGAATTTATTTTTCTAAAATCACTCAGTTTGAAACCCTTTTATAAGAGAGGAAGGTCTAAAAACAGTTGCTTGAATGCTCAAAATTAAAAAAGTGAATCTCAGCTAAACACAAGTCAAGAGAGTGAATTTAGGAAAGTGGTTTAATTTAGTAAGTTGACAGGCAGCAACTCGAAATGACTTACAGCAGTTCACAACAGGTGTTTGTTCTTCCAGAGGAAATAATGAGTCTGAAAACAAAACTAACCTGATCCAAGCAGCCACAAGATTAAATGGTCTGTATGGAATTAAGCCAAAACTCTATTTGTTTCTATGGGAATGCATATATAATCTCAGCTGGTCTAGTAAAATTCACCCATAAGAAATCCAGCTAAACTGAAAATGAATGTGTATAAGCAGACAAAAAAAGATTGTTCATTTTATGTCAACAGGAAGTAAAGTGTTTAACAAAAACGCTTAACAACATAAAAACAGATTTCTTACCATTTATTTTTCATGTTAAATCGGACTATGATTAGCACTGTCCCTTCTGCTTCAATATCGGATATGATGAATAACTAGAAAAATGTACAGGTTATGTACATGACAAAGCAGCTGAAGGCTTTCAAAATATCAGGAGGATGAATAACCACTAAAATTGGAAATAAATAAAAATTGAGGTAGTCAATACAACAAAAGACTTATCTAGATCCATAAAAAAACTAAAATTACTCCAAAAATCCATTGGTAGGATAGTCGATATCATTTAAAATTGCAATGAAGCGTTAAAATGATGCATCATGCATTACAGTAAAGCTGGAAATCCAGCCACCATTCATTTATCAGGTGGTTAAGCAGCACAGATGAGCACCGATATAACATTGAGTAAAAAAAAAAAAAAAAAAAAAAAACGCAAAAAAAAATAAAATGTGCAATTAGAGTCTGGTTTACTGAATCAGTTCTGTTTTTATGTCAGTTGCATCTAACTCCACCCCAGAGTTGGGAAAATAATTCATTCAGTTTGAGGTTCCATTCCCTGCTGTGTTCGTAACACAAAGGGGGGGGGGGGTTTGCTTGTCCCTGTCCCCACTCAGAAAACTTATTTGATCATCCACGCTCACTTTCTGCCATTACAGACATTGATGAGTCCCATCATGGCTTCTCCACTCAACCATGGCACAGTTTTTATTTGTTTTTTTATTCATCCAACGTCATTTGCTCATCAAGTTAAATAAGCAAGAATGACCAGATTTTAAAGTATATCTGTGAGTTTCTCAATTGTCTTTCTGGTCCAAATTCCCAGCAGACATTTAACTCTGGCTACAGATCAGATAGACCTCTTTGTTGCCATGTTTGAAAGGTATTTTCGACAATCCGAATAGCCTATCATTCCACGTATTGTCTATTTATAGGACTGGTAGAAATGGTAATTGACACCATGACGTTTGGTCATATGTGCTCAAAGAACAACAATGCTGTAGTCAGATCTGGAAAAAGTGTGCTGTGGTGCACCTCTGCAAGCAGGTCGAGTGATCTGAGCCAGAAAACAGAACCAGATTGATCAGAGCAAATAAATTATCTGTACTTTCAGGTTTTTCTTGCTAGAAAACTTGACTTAAAAATTGTGTTATATTTCAAACCAATACACTTGAAGGAAAATAAAGAAAATGCTTGGATTGATAGCGCTCATTGGTGATACATTAATATTGAATTTAGCTACAGTTTATCTAACATGCCAAATTATTTAACACTACATGTCTGCATAAAAGGAAACACTAAGGCCAACCCAGCATGCTGGGAACAAAAAAAGGAGATGTTAAGAATGTTAGATCATCTTTTAAATACAAATACAAAGGGAAAGGCAGTAACAGATCTCTGCCAAGAGAAAGGGCAAATACTCAAACTGGTTTTACAAGGAAACAGTAAGTCGCATGTTGTTATACTCTTGACATTATTTTTAGAAACATATAGATGTATTCTGAATCTGAAAGTGTTTACCACACAGCCCTTGAAAGAATAGGAATTAATTCAGTTGAAGTGAGCAATTAAAGTTACTTTAAACTAATTTAGAATTGTTTGGGGTTTAGGTCATACATAATTTTTATTCCACATTAAAAGCATGAGTAGCATATCTCAGCAGTAGTAAATATTCAGCTTATCAATATATATATACATATATTTTAAATAGGTTCAAAGGTGCTACCTTGGCCAAAAATAAAGGAAAGGTGTTGCACTTCAATCCTTCAAATAATAGTTCTTAATATTTCACAATAAAATCCATCACCGTAAGTAATTTTGAACTTGATGACACAGTAACCTTTTGGAGACTTAAACTCAGAATCCTCTTGTTTCATACACTTCAGGAGGCCATCCATTTATATCTTTTGGTGTTGAAATTATTTAATCAGTAAAAAAATATATCATAAATAAACAAACAAATCTCTAAGCGTCAACTAGTAATCACTAAACTTAAAAAAACCATCTTCGTATGTTGGTTTCCTAACATTGTATAATAAATAAAGCTACATAAAAATCACCAAACACCTCTACACCAAGATGGGAAATCCAGTTGAGAATTCCCACAAGTAGCCAGGCTATCGTTAAGTGTCTCTTTTCTGAAGAACAAATGGCATCCTTTATGAATTTACGCTCCTGAAAGCTACATGCTAACTAAATCTACTGAATTGTACCTAACAGCTGTCATTAGGCGTTAGTTTCGAGTCGTTTCAAGCATTCAGATCGTCCAATTTGCACCACAGTTCTTACTTTTTAAATTTTGATTCTTAATATACATTTTTAAAATACAAACCAACATTACTACTTGTGATATATTGTTAAGAGGCTCTTCTAAAAACTGGCGTTACGAGCGCACAAGGCCAGACAGTTTAAAGCTATCTACTAGCTAGCTTGATATCGATTAGTGCCTGCTAATTTATTTCCCAGAAACTGAAATCTCACACGCCTAATTTGAATACTGTTGTCTACCAAGGTACTATTACTTTGCATTTTAAGTGGAAATGTCTTCGTCGAACTAAGCTAACATTGCTAGCACCAACACAATCTTCTTTGGCCCAACGCCTACTAAAAAAAAAATAGAACTGCTACTAGCCGTCTATCGTTAGCCAAGCTCCCATCAAATTAAAAAAAAAATTAAAAAAAATAAACACATATTATCTTGACTGTTAGCTTATACAATTACATTAGGTAATTGAAAGCGTTAAGTCACATACATACATCATTTTACTCACGTCCATACATATCCATTAGCTAGTTCGTAAATGCTTAATAACTGAAAAATTAAAAGGTCTCGACTCATCGAACACGTTCCAAATCCTTTTCATTTATACAATGTCTGGATTATAGAGAGTTGATTACCTAAAAAATGTTGTTGGTCAGATCTTTGGATGGGCTCAAGCCGGACCACTGCCGGGCAACTCCTTAATCCGAGCAACCGATAGCACACGAGCGGCTAGTCTGGATATCCTACCGCTTTGCTCTCTAAGATAGCCTTTAGCAAACTAGCAACATCACCAGCAACATTTAAATACACAGCCCCGGCGAGTCGTCAAAAACACCCGTTCTTGAAGAATGATGACCGTCAAAGTACGACGTTTTACCTTAACATATCATATTTCAAAACTCGTTTGAAGTCATGGTTCTTCCTTCGTTGGTTTCTTTCCCCCGTTTGGCTTCTCTTGTGCTCAAGTTGCTATGATTTCCCACTGTGGTTCTCTTTAAGCCTCCTTTGCTACGCAGCGTCATTCTCATTCACATAGGAGTTAACCTCACGTACGCAAATAAAATCGACGTAAGCGGTTTGGTGAATACAACCAAACATCAGGCGCACGTAGCATCCAGGAAGCTGCTCTAAACTGGTTGAGTTTGGTTGACAAGTATCCCCCCCCCCCCTTTTTTTTTTTTAAATAAGTTATGCTTTTATAAAGATATATTAAACATATTTGTTTGGTTTAATTATTTATTATTTCAAACACGGTTTAAATACATTTTCTTTTAATAACACTTTATTCTGATCTGGTCACTCCTTGAACAGGCAGACGTTTAATGTGTTTTCATTAATTAAAAATGTACACAATAGAACAGGAGGCAAAAGGAGATAATTGTTGTTTTTTAAATTACAAAAAGGAGATCTAACAATGTTGTGCTTATATTATAATTTTTCTACTGTTCAAAAAAAGATTTCTTTTAAAGCAGGCAGAAATAAAGCATTGAGAGCCTTATCCTACTGTGGTATTTCTTAAAAAACTTTATTAAACAAAGACAATTGAGTTTTCAAAAAAAGGTGCAAATAATTTTATTTCACATTTTATGCCATAGTGCTCATAGTGTTGCTATGGTACACAAGTCGAATCTGTGGATGCTGATCCTTACAGACAAAAGTTTTGATACTCCTAAGGCATATTAATGCCTAATTGACTTAAAAAGTATTTGGTCATTCATTTCTTCTGTATTTTTTTTGGATGTAAGAATCTGTTCTCCACACAGACTGATTTCACAGACTGATTTAGCACAAAAGGAGCATCTCATTTGAGGATGGCACACAGTTTTAGCATGCAGCCTAAAGGGACTACAGTTTCTTGTAACTGAATGTAGATCCTGCCAAGAGAGAGCTGTGCTGTTGGATGGTGGGCCAAAATAATGGGGGAAAGACAACATCAGGAAACAGAGCAGGATGATGAGGCGGCTGACTGTAGTGGACCCCTGACACAAAGGGGACATGTGGAGGAGAGTGAAGTTGCAGGGAAAATTGAGAGGTATCAGAGTCCAAATCCTTGGTTTCATCCAAACCATTTGGAAGTGGGTTGTTACTCCCAGCCTGTGACATTGCGGTGTCTTTTTCCTCTTCAATCCTCTCTTTCTTCTGACCCATTTTCCTGTTATGTTGATTTTCATCTAGATTTTGGTCTCTTGTGCTGGTGGAGCATCTCTGACCTTTACGAAACTTTGCCCTCCTGTTTTTGAACCAAACCTAGATGAGGATGCACAGAAAATAGAAGAATATTTTAAAGTATTTTATTCAACACTCATCAAAAAACAAAAGCATGAATAAATATTTTAAGGCTAATAGGAAAAAAATAAAGTACAAAGTGAATGGATTTTATGTATCTTACTGTGTTATCCAGATTACAGTATAACTGTTATATAATGCTGGGCTGTAACCCCATAAATTCTGCAAGATAAAATTATAAAAATGGAAGAAGAACTGCGTCAATAACACTGACTGTAAAGATATGAAAATATTTGGGGGGAATGGCATTAGTTATCATTTCAAAATATACTGAAAATAGCCATGTAGACTCTTTCTATTCTAATGTTTTTAATGTTTTTTTTAGATTTCTGTTTTGTTTCAGTCATCAAAATACATTGCTAAATTAATGTTAAAAAATATCTAACTTTAAACAAGACTAAAACAGCACAGCTGCTGCAGCAGTCTGTGGGTTTTCTTTGGGAGTCAGGTGATGGGCAGAGCATGTGATCACCTGAATGCGGGCCTCAGGCAGGTTGATGCACATGGCCAGCCTTTCCCTGATGTTAACATCTGGATATTGTGTTTGCTGGAAGGCCTTCTCCAGAGCCTGCAGCTGTGACACTGTGAACGCGGTGCGGCTGCGGCGCTGCTTCTGTTGGTTGCCGTAGCGAGCTTCCAGGATAAGCTCTGATGAAAACAAGAAGAGATGGAGACAACAAAAAAATAGTTTTAAACCCAAGGACTATCTATCTGTTACAACTTGGGGATGTGTTAGCATGTTGTACTTGTAACAAACAAGCACATACATACAAAGAAAAACATTACAAATTCTTAATTTATGAGCTCCACTGACTGTAAAATCCAGAATGGAATTGAATTTGCTATTGCCTGATCATCCAGAATCCACCATCACCACCCATATTGTTCTGAACTTCTTCCTCTCACTATCTCCATTCTCACAGTTCCCTTGGTTTGTCTCACCACCTTGATGAGGGTCAGAACCTTTGCCTGCTCTGCTCTCTATCCACATTACTCACAACAGACTCTCTATGTCCTTTCAAACCAAGTTTTAAAATTAGACATATTTATATCAGCATATTTTGCTCAACATTCTCGTCTCCTTAGCAAACAAAACATCCTCTTTTTGGTGTAATTTTAAGAGTCTGTTTGATTGCGTTTTTAATATATTAATAATCCTGGTTTTATAGTTTTATATTCACACAAGTAATTTTCCAGAAAACAAAATACTTTATAGTATATTTCATGAGATTTTTTTGTAGTTTAATTAATTCAAATCCATGAAAAATAAGGTACATTTTCACTTTGGATGAAGAAAAAAGTTTCCATGTTTTATTTTATTGTGTCTTTGTTTTGCTTTTTATTTTGTTTATGTAATAACTATTTTCTTTTTTCTAACTGCTTCATATTTCTGTGTCGATGTTGAGATTTGAGAATGAAAAAGTAAATTCCCCTACCTGCAAGCCTTTCCGCCGCCATGGTGAAGGTGTGAGCGGGCGGGCCTACCGCGGAGTATGCGCGGTACTGCTCCGCCACCTGCCGGCGGAGGTCCAACATCGTGGGGTTCAAATCCTGGTAGGGGTGCGCGGCAGCGGCACCGGGGGTCCCGCAGAAATTCAAAGAGTACATGGTGGACTCTGTCCAAATAAACCAATGAACAATAATAACAAAAATATATATGTAACTGTATCTATAATTTCCTGTAATAATGACATTTAATTAACAATAATTAATAAAGTCATTATTTTATGACAGCAAATACATTCGTGTAATTTCGTTTCAGAATATAAACACTAATACAAATAACAATATCGCTCTTTTTCATATTCCAATGATAAACTTTTTTGTCAACAAGTAAAATATAATAGTCATACTTATTGTTTATCCTCTTAGTTAAAACAATGTTTTTCTTTGTTTTTGGTATAACCCATCATCTTCCATCAATCATTTACTTCCGCCCACCAACGGTTTACCTGAAATCCCGCGCAGACGTCAGGTCCAGGTTCGCCTCCGAGCTCGGAAATCAATTTAGCAAAATTGTAGTCGGAAATAATTTTTTACTCCGCTTTAGGCCTGGTCTGACTCCCACCTGCGCTCTTTGTCCTGGCACGGATCTAATTCTCCGAAAAACCCATTCTCACCCCTCGACTATTTAAGAAGCATTTACCCATGCTCCCCTCCGCCATTAGCCAATAGAAAGAAAGGTATTAGCCGGGATTAGGTAGGCTGAGAGAAGAGAGGAGGGGTGGCAAGGAGCTCAAGTTTTTGAAACTATTGAACTTGAGAGATTTATGCCCAAGGAACCACCAATAAGCGAGCGTTTCATTCCCTCCAGTTAAAACAATTAAAACAATGTGGCCGGCTAATCTCCGAGGCAGGCCAGATTAAAATAGCAGCCTTTGATTGTCTTCTCCCTCCCAATCTCCTCTTTCCCAAAACTGCTGCTTTTGATAGTCCCTCTCAACTCCCAGAGGGGGTTTCTTTACAGGTTTGTTTTAATAACAGCAGCATATTTTGCCTTAAATTATCACCATGTGGAGTAAATCTGTGGTAGCATTTTGTCTGAGACCCATCAGAGTTACATAGAAAGATCAATTAAAGCAATCAAAAAGAAAAAAAAAACAACTAAATGTTATTTTTTTTTTTAATTGATTAAAAATCAAAATATCTCTTTAGTGTATAAAATAAAAAATTGGAATGTTTTTTCTAAACAAATTTTATTAAAACCATGTTACTACATATCCCATAATGCAACTGTGACTCTTTTGGTCTTTCACGTGGATTTCTCTTTTGTCCCCAATATATTTGCAAATGTATATTTGGCTTATGTACGGAAAACACGATATAACCAAATATGTGAAATATTACATTTTCTTGTCCTATTAATTGTTTCTAAAACTTTTTTTTAAATAAAATTCCACTAAAAATGTGTTCTTTCTCTTAGGTTGCCAATTTTTTTTCCATAAAACTCCATGGCTATTCATCCAAGTCCAAATAAATTCATAATTTATATGTTTTTCGTAACTACTAATTCCAGTACTAAAAATACAAACAATTAGTTAATAAAGCTATATACGTGAAAAAGTTTGGAAAAGTGTCTACTGAGCTGACTTTATCGGATTTATTAAATGTTACAGGTTCATTCCTGCAACAAAATATTAAGAAACTGCACTTGTCAGTATTCACAGATAAACTCATGGGGTTTTGCCTTTGTTTTGTGGTTTTGAAGAGTAACCATGGTTCACTTGTTCTGTTCACAGTCACGTACAATCAACTGCTTAGACGTCCAAAATATGTGAAAATGTTTGTGCTCTTTTTTTTCCTGTTTTTTCCCCCTCTTCTCCTTTCACTGTTCTTGGCTGTCAAGCTATATTAGTGTCCGATAGAAATAAGTCATTTAGAAGAGGCTCCGTCGGCCTGCCCCTCAGCCCCACTAAAAGCTCCAGGATTAGGTCCCAGAGGCCTTTGTCTCCACAGCCTGCAGGATTAGGGGAGATTTACAGCGAGGAGAGAAAAAAAGTAGTTATTTCATGGCACTTTCATGATGAAACCTGGCCAAAGCTGTGTTGGCTGGGGGGATTAGAGACACACAAAGAGTGTGCTTGTGTGTGACCCTCCCCATCTTAGAGCCGCCACCACTGACTCCCTTAATGCCCCCTTTCTCCAGATCATTTCCCCTTTTTGCGGACCAGCAGGGCTCATCCAGGTTCATCTCTCACCCTACAAGACAGTCAGGGTTCAGTCAAAATGAGAGCAAACTCCCCTAAACTCACGGCTTCTAAAACACACTAAGTTCTCAAGTTTAAGTTCCAACCAAAAAAAGTTTCGACCTGACGTTTCATCCCTGCAGCATTAATCAGTGAGCTTAGTGAAAAATTGGTTCAGCGATCAATGAGTTAAAAATGCTTTGCATTAAGGGAGGAAATGCATAAGTAAATGAGAAGTTAGTGGATTTTGGTGCCTCCTGTAGTGTTTAAAACCACTTAAAAGGAGTTATTTTGCTCCAAGAGGATCCACTTACACATGCAGGGATTAGAGTGAACTAATGACAAAGGGCCAAGTCACAGCAATGACAACAGTCTCACCGTTGAGCAGGTGTTATTCAGGTTTAGCTGTTGTCACATAGCAAAGGGATTTACAGAGATGTTAGCCCTCTGCTGAAAGTTTTTTTTTTTTATCAGGCAATTTGGTTAGCATTTTTAGGCTCAAAGGCAATTCTTTCTTAGTAAAATTTTCCTTTAAATTCTCAGGTTTTGAGAATGGGGGACTTCATCTCACCTCAGCAAATCTTATAACACTGAAAGATCTTCTCGTTGTGAAAGTTAACACAAAGCAACTCTTTACTTTTATACAGCATGTAAGTGGATTTGCTAAACAAATCACAAGACATCTAGAGATATGTTGCTGGGTTTTTTTGGACTGAAAACTAAACCATGGTCTGCCCATAAAGCACACAGGAACACCTACAAAAAAACTAAATGTAACCAGGGATGGGGGTGGTGTAGTGATTATTTGGCTCATTTTCTAGCAACAAAATCTGAATAAACTCCAAGGAATACCAGAGTGTAAGGATGCAAATAAATAATTGTTGAAAGAAAAAGAATAATCAGTGTGTAACAATGGCAAACATAATAACACACCTGAAATGCTGCTGCTGAACTTTAACATTAAGTAATTGCAAAAATTTATTAGGAACTAAACAATGTTTTAATGTTTTAAGTCTCCACATTTCTTCCACAGTTATAAAGCACGGATTATACACAACTTCTGCATGTTGGCGGAGTCTTGAGACATTAATGTCGAATGACAAAAGTTAAATTATTTCTAACTACAGATCCTTTCCAAAAATTAGATTAACATAGAAAAGTGTATTAATTTACATAATTTCATTCAGATAAGAACACTTTCACACAATGTAGATTCAGGGTTGACTATCTTATTTGATTTAAAGTATTTAAATTAAATTTTGCAGGGTGTGAATGTTTTAAACAGTTTCACCAACTAATCATCTAATAAAGTGAAAGCACCTGCACAGCTTCCCCATGTCATTAAATTGTTTGAGTTTGGTTCAATTATCTCAGCTGGGTTCAATATGGGGAAAACTTCAGACTTGACCACTAGCCATCATTGATCCCCTCCATAGTCTGGATAAGTCACAAAGGTTCATAGCTAAGAAGTGTCCAAAAATCAACGGAAATTCTAATGGAAGTGCAAAATGTAGCAGGAGAAAATGCATCAGCAAAGGAGACGAGCGTGGACTTCAGCGGATTATGGAAAGGACAAGATTCAAGAACCTGCAGACATCCAGAAAGACTGGAATGAGGTGGAGGAACAACTTCAAAAACCACCACATCCAGACGTATTCAGGAGATGGGCCACAACTGTGGGACTCATCAAGCCACTTCTGAGCCTGGACCAACAGAGGAAATGCCTCACCTGGACCAAAGAGAAAAAGGACTGGAGTGTTGGTCAGTGGTCCATAGTTCTGTTTTCTGATGAAAAGATAGTGTGTCTTTCATTAGGGAATCAAGGTCCAAGGGTTCTGAGGAAGACTGATGAGGAACAGAACCTAAGCTGTGAAATGTCTACAGTGATTTGGGCTGCAATGTTCAGCACTGGTGTTGGTAAACTCTGCTTTCTTTAATCCAAAGTCACTGCAACCGTCTAGCAGAATGTTCTAGAGGACTTCATGGTTGTTTCTGCTGAGGATCTGGATAGAGATGTGGGTTTCATCTTCCAGCAGCTCCTGGCTCCTGCCCAAACAATTGGAGTATTAAGGATGGATATATAATTTTGAAAATGTTTTTTAATTGGTTTGGTGTGATCATAATTTATCTGTTTGCATCAAACATTAAGAGGTAAATGGTGATTTCTCCACAGTGTTTTAATTTTTAAAACCCAGTTTTTGTGGGTTTTATGAGCTGGAACCCTAATTTATGTAAAAGTGAACAAATACTTAAACAGTAGGTCGTGAATCTATATTCTATGAAAGTTTTTTAAATGGAATTATGGAAATGAATACCCTTTTTTTATGATAATCTAATTTCTGGGAAAGGCTCTCTAGACTCACTAAGGTCAAGCATGAATAAATGACAGAAATGTCACCTTTGAAACGGTTGAGGTTGAGGTGGGTTATTTCAAACCTGGCGTTGATGATTTGAGCGTTAACAGTGACAGCTTCAGTGCTGGACTGATCCCCCATCTCCAGATGATGGAGAGATTCCACAACTCCATCTGTCCTGCTGCTGTCAGGCTCTAAAATAAAGATTTCAAATGTATTTAGAATTTCCTAAACAGGGTTGTAATTCTGATCTTTTAGTTCAGTATGTAAAAAATAAGTTTTGTTTTTCTATTTGGTTCTAATTTGGTGTTTTCTGTGTGTTTTTTTCCCTTTTTAATAAATGGCTGTTTCAACAAACCAGTTTCCCTACTGTGGGACAAATAAAGATCTTAATATCTTCTCATGTCTTAAAACTGCTGATGTCACTTTTAAGTTTATTTACAATTTTTTTTACAAAAACTTAATTTTATCCCAACAACAAACCAACAAGAAACAAGACCTTATCAAGTATCTGCTTTATTTCTGCTGTTTCATTCCAATGTTGGGGTTAGAGTTGCTTTTGTGTGACTACATGAATGTAACGGCGTATGATTGAACATTTGAATTCATTTAAATTAAAATTGTACTGATCAGGGGTGAATACTTGTTATTTCTTTGAATTTACTATTTATCCACTTGTGGTGTTGGAGAAAGTTCTCGATTCTTCCTAGTAGGAACATTATTTTGTAAAATTAAGGAAAAAATGTTATTATTATTTATAACATTTATAAATAGCATTTGACAACAGCTAAAGTGCCTATCTTATCAAATGGGAAGGTTTTTTTGGCATTTTGGTGTCCAAACAGGAAGAAAAGACACCAATTATTTTAAGAACCACATAATATTAGCTTCATTATTTTCATTTTACTACCAGTAACACATAAAAGATTACAAACAGGTTAGTTTTCGTGCCATGCTCGATTTTGAAGCCGATCCAGACCAAGATGTTGGGATGAATGGAAGTCGGGGGACAGCTGCGATAAGGGAGGACGGACAGGCACTAAATCTTCTTTTCTTCTCTTTTTTAGCCAACAAGGAGTAATTGTTAAAGTGTTCTGTTTAACAGATGTTTTATAAAGCCACCAAGTCTTTCTTAAATTACTTATCAATAGTGGAAATTTGTATTGACAGGGGACTGTCAGAACAGGACCTTTGTAGTTGTCAGTTATCCCAAAGGAAGGCCCCCTCGGACATTAACTGGATCGATCGGCACGCAGAAAACACAATTGGGAGGCTTTTAGAGGCTGCAGAGAGAGTCCGGGAGCATGTGGACAGAACGCACAGAGGATCTAAAGACTTCTTCGTCAAGAGAATCAATAGGACCCGCTGGCCTTTGACCTAGGGGAGACGTGCAGAGCGGCAGCAGTGGGTTCAGTGGGCCTTTTTTAAGCCTCTACAAGTGCTAGGATCACGCTGTGAAGCCTGACACGGACTATGACACACCCAGGGTTTAAAATGACATTGACCTGAGTGCAAATTGCACAAAAACAGCTTATGAGGAAACGTTAAAACATCATTTCAGCTTCATCTACTTTGATTTTATGGATCCGAAGTGAAGACTCACAATCTGAAGCCCTCTTTTTATAAGACACTGAGCCTCATTAACTTCCAATTATCTTCCTATGATCTCTTCTGCTGCCCCCGGGGGCAACTCCACCAGCAGATCAGTAGAACAGTCTGAATGGAGATCAGTCTCTTAATTGGGTGAGAAGAGCCACAGATTAAACAGGGACAGGAAGCAGTTGAACCTCTTGTGGTCAAGAGCAGCCACAATGGGCTCAAGTGGGGTTCAAGAGGTGAAATTATACCAGCTGAGAGAAAAATACAACTTTTTAGAAGAGTGTGAACTAAAATTTCAGTGCTTTTCCACAAACATGATTTACGTTAGAGAAGGCTATAACTGAGCGTCTTTTATGAGTCACATATTTGGAATCATAAGCTGTAAACCTTTGAATTTAAGCTCTATTTCAACGCTAATTATTTTTACCCCTCCTGTTATGTTCTTAGAAGTGAATGATTTTATGCTTTATTATGTTGTGTGTTCGTATGTTTTTTTGTTGTTTTTTTGGGTGTGATGGTCTTTTTATTTGGTTTTGGTTTTTAAAATTGTAAAATGTTTTTATGTCAAGCACTTTGAGTTACATTAGTTGGAAAAGTGCTGAACAAATAAAGTTTGATTTGATTTCTAACAAACAACACTATTGTTTATTCCTATTTGAATTACAAATTATATATATATTTTTTTACATTTTTAGATATTCTTTAAATACGCATCACAGCAGAAGTTTCAAAATGGAAAAATACTTTCATTTTTTGATTTTTTTCATTTTAAAATGGGTCAGTTGGACCTAGAATATACCAGGAATGGATAAACGTGTTGGGTTCTGCTTGTCCAGAGGCATCAAAATGCTGCTGAGCAGTGGCTTTGGCAATGCTGCTCTCCATCTATTAGCATGTGATCATCTGAGGAGCCCCCAGTGTGCAGCTTTCTCCTTCTGACCCCTTCAGTTCAGGCTGATCAAGAGGAGACAGACCGAGAGGCACTGATCGAATTTGATAATGAAGACGACCCCTCTAAGCTGCTTTGCTCCACATGTTTCAAATCTCTGTAACACTGCAAACACAGGGAAGCCCCCCTCCATGCCACTGCAACATTGTGAAGGTATTGATCCCTGCTAACTGGCTCTTTTAATACCTGGGGTCTGTGGCCCGGCCTGGGGAAATGCATACTGACATGTGGCAGGAGGAGCTCAATGGGCAAACACAAGAAAAGATGGGCCTCTCACAGAAGCATCTCTGTCCCGTTTGCTTTTTGAAATGTACACATCTGCTGAGGAGAGCAGAACTTGCACTCGCTGCACCTGCTGTTAACGAAACTCTGCAGGAGGCAGCTGTCACAGTGTCAGAAACTATTTGTGCTGCAGTAATGGGAGAGGTATTCACTTCTAATGCCGAGCTGAAAGCAGCAACAGAGCAAGGTGCTTGGAGAACAATTCCATCCTGAAATTCAGATGATCAGGTCTTCCTCTGCTGGCTGCCCGTTGTTCTACACATTCGCTCAACAACAACATTACGGTACTTGAAATCACTTTTAAAAACACCAGGAGTGTCAGTGTAACAGAAAAACTGTCTTCGATTACTTCACAAGAAAAGCTAAAACTCTGTAAAGAAAGATTGAATTTCCTCTTTTTACTGTGCTGGTTTCATTTATTTAAATGTTCTTAATTGATCCGATTGGTAAAAGCACACAGACCAGCCTCTTGCAATGCACCTAATAAGATTAATCTACAATCCTTGTTTTAAGGCAAATTTTACTACCAGCTTGTTTTTTTTAGACTTCTACCATCAATTCTTCACAAACTAACTTCTTTTTAAGTCATTTGCCAATTGAATTGACGAGATCTTTCTTATTTTAGTTAATTGATGCCTGTACAAGTGGAGATGCAGGTTAACTTAATTTTTTTGTATTGCTTAATTTTTGGGGAGAACCTGGATTTGACTGATTCTTTAAAATTGTATTAAAAAAAGAATTAAAGACTTGTATGGCGTAAGTTATAAGAATTGTCTTTACAGACAATTTAAACAGCAAAAAAAAATTTTTTTTTAAGAAATACGCTCAGTTTATTGAAAAAGAAAGTGCATTTTAGTTGCAAGACATACAATTTTTCTGACTCTTTTAACTCCCATGCCCCATTTTCATGCAGCTATTGATTACTTTTTTTTACTATGACATTAAAAAAAATTCTTTGATTGTATGAATTGAGATTGATCGGAAAAAATGTTGTTACCTTCAAGTCTGAGTTCGGTATTACCGTACTTTTATGATGTTTGAATGCTTAAAATAAACAAGTGTATTATTATTTTCTTCAATAATGACATTACATTTTTCCAGGAGCAGACAAATATGTAACATAAACAACCAAAACTTTGTCCTTAAACAAATACATTTTAATAGAAAAAGATCAAAAAACAAAAAGTGAGGACATACAAAGGAAATTTTTCACAGAATACTTACTGCATGTTTTCTGCATTTTACTTTCTGTCAGAACCGACATGTTACTCTGTGCAATAACAAATCAGTCCTAACTAAACAACACTGAATGAAATGTTTGCCAATGTCTGCAGGTGTAGATGTTCCTGTAGCTTTATCTCAGGCGGTGATTGAAGCCAAACTTTTAGTGGTGAAGATGGGCAGCCTTATGGAAAAAAATTAATTGGTTTTTAGGAGTACATTAATCGCAATAAATCACAACGAACTGAAAGGTTGTGAGCTATAGAATACCAGGTGTGAGCTATGTGCGTTTACACAGCAACGTTTGACTAAATTAAGTGTAGCTCGGTTTAATTTGACAAGTTACCGAGTTACCAACAAACAAGAATTCTCATTTGGACCCTGTAGAACAGCATCTCTTGTATAGTGCAATAAATACTCAGGATTTGGCCTGTTATACTTTTTAAATAATATAAATCAATGTTTACTTGGTGACATTGACTAAACCTAAGTTTGAGGTTGTTGTTCCATGGATAAGTTGTATTCACTGATACGTTCAAGACACAGAATAAATATGTTTTAGCCAAAATAAATGTAGTTTGTTTTAATGAAAATATGATTAATTTAGGGTTCCTATTGCTTTAAAGGTGCTCTCTTTTGATGCAATGTAACAATCTGTGCTAAACCATTTTAGAAACTGACTAAATATCTCTGAGAGCAACAAGTGCACGGTTTCTGAACCTCTGGAACTCTCAGGAACATCATCCAGATGAGTGCAGAGCAGGAAGGGTCATCTTTTGACCTTTGCATCTTCTTTAATCTTCCAGAACATCAGCTCCATGCAGGCCGAGGCGTCCTCACTGGAGTCATGGCCATCCACTGGAAACACGAGCACAAACGTTCACTTCTTTTACTGCGACTTTGCACAGAAGACTAACAACACACACAACAAC
The DNA here is from genome assembly GCF_053564925.1 of Oryzias latipes. NCBI lineage: Eukaryota > Metazoa > Chordata > Actinopteri > Beloniformes > Adrianichthyidae > Oryzias > Oryzias latipes. The sequence goes on from NC_136240.1 coordinate 17,276,589, forward strand.
TTTACTTCTGCTGCAGTATTGATAGTAAAGAAAGTTATCCTGCTGTTTTATTGTGATCGTCTGTTATTTGGTGTTTCAGGTTATACAGAGCATAAGCACTTTCTGGATTTGAAGTAAATATTTTTTTTAAAGTAATTAAGCAACAGCGACGCCTGCTGGTCCTTTTGGAACAGTACATTTGAAAAAAAGTTAAAGCTGCTGAACGTCTGAAACACAGAAGGTAGAACTCAACCATCTATTAAATTCAAAACTTTTCATTTAAACTAATTTAGTTTGAATTCATTGAATGGATTTTTTTAAAACATAATTAACAATTGACTAGACTTAAGTCCTTTAATCTGGATCTGAGGTGGGCGTATGATTATTTTTTCTTTTTAAGCCTTCAGTTTCCCTTAACTTTTGAGAGTAAAGTTTATCTTCATCCTCCATAAAAATATTTGTACACTAAATTTTGTGCAGGAATCATTAAAATGTAACATAGCCTTGACCAACTTTTAAGGTGCGGCGGATATATACAATAAAAATAAAAACTAGGGTAAATCCACCAAGAAGGCAACTTTATTAGCAGCATCCTCGTAACATAAGACAGCCGGTTCCATAATATTCTGCATTATTATTATGGTACGTGGGAACAATTGTCACAATAAATCCATATCTGGAACAAAGATTCCTGTATTTTGTCTGTTAAATGCAGCTATCTTTTATTTTCAAGTTGAAGGCTCTTCTTCTGTTTCCTCGTTCCAAACATGTTTGTTTTTTGTTAACTTTGCCAGCTCGGGGGTTTCAGCTAAGCAGTTGGCGCAGAGGACGTTTTATCGACAAGTTACTGATTAACTTCACGTGCATCAAGAATAAGTCAGATATGGTGGGGAGTATCCAGTAGTTTTCCAAAATTAAACCTTATTCAGGAAAAATGTAACAATACTGTCATGTTTTTTTTCCTCTGTGGCCTAGTACCAACTGTCCCAAGGAATGATACCGGCCCATGGCCTGGGGGTTCGGGACCACTGCTTTAGGAGATTTAGAATAGAAGAGAAATGGATCTCACAACGAGGAAATAGATTTAAAACTGATTTTACGAGTTAAATTACAGGAAATGTTCTTTCTTTCTCTCTCTTGAACTGGAATTGTGTTGAAGCAAAAAATGTTTTCTGTAAATCTTTTAATGGAGTTTCCTACCGGGAGGTCGTGCTTAAATGTATCAGTATAATTAGGTTTTATTATAGCAATAAACAAAATAGACAGACGTTTGCTTTACTTAAAAAGGCTCCAATACTTAAAGAAAACAAAAGGAAAGAAGGGAAACAAAATCAGAAACTGAATAGAAATCTTCTTGATTTGCAGTTTTTCCTTTTTAAAAACTCTAACAGGTCGTCTGTGTGTCTCACCGTTATCCTGAATGATGCGTTTGAGATGATCAGCCATCAAGTTCTTCAGGGCGCGTTTGTAGGGCAAACCAAGGCGGTGAGGAAACACTACAGAGGTGTCCACGACAGAGCTGTGGATGAGCTGAAGTCAAAGAGGAGGCAGAGTTCCATCAAAAACTTTCCCTCTGTTTTCTTTTTGTATTCAGCAACACAACACCAGAGAGAAAACTAGCTTTCAGTTCTTTTTTATGTGCAGAAAACCTGCAGATGTTTGGAAAACCCAACATGTCAATTCTAGAGGTTTCATATGAATTGAACTGAAATGTATTGGTGAATGCAGCATTTTTCAATTCTTGTTGACTTGTTTTATTAATAAATCAAAGAGCTGTTTAGGAAAATGACTGCATTTCATATATTACCTTACAAAATAATGTCATTGTACCAATAAACTACACCTATATTGGTCTGTAATTTAAAATCTGTGCCTTCAGGTCTGAGTATGACCTGCAATTCCCTAGGCCAGGGGTCTGCGACCTGAGGCCCCAGAACCACATGTGGCTCTTTTATTATTGTGGCCCTCTGGTTGAAGAAAAGAAAACATTTTTAATTTAAGTAACTGTAAAGTAAAGAAAAATGGAAAGTAATAGATTACTTTGTGCGGCTTCTGACCACAGCAGCCATAATGCTCCAACAAGCCATCAAGCAGTTAAACTTTGCAGTTTAACAAAGTTGGACAAAAATATGTTGACAGATTTTTTTTTAGTAACATTTGCCACAGAAGGTCAGTTAGAACAACCAGAATTCACACTTCCCGAATTCTAAGACGGATTTTCTATTTTTGAACAAATTTGCGGTTTTTAAGAGAACCTTCTGTTTCACAAAATACGGCAAGGATCACTTAACCCTTGTGCTATCTTAGATGACCCCACCCTTACATTTACGTGTTCTCCCTACCATGACCAATGTGGAAAAATTTCATGTAATCCATGGACACCAGTGAGGTTCACTAATCATTGAAGAAAAAAGGTTCAGAGCACTGTCTAGTGGGTCTAGATGACCCAACTCCCAATGGTAAAGTGCCTAGGATAGCACAAGGGTTACTTAGCTCTGATTTATTTTAGTAGGTTAGATTTACAAATTTCTGACTAAGATGCACCACAAACGGTAAAATAAACTGTTTTTCTTTTATCATTAATCACTGCTGACGTTACACTACCTACTACTACATTTGCTGCATTGGGGTGATCCTGTGACAGGGTTTCTTTTATTTTGAAAGAAAGTCATTTAAAAATCTATCTAAAGTTATAAACTATTTCATATTTTGAAACGGTACTTTCTCATTATGTTTATTTTCTGTATGCAAAATAAAGTTAATTTATCATAATAATAATAATAGTGACATAAATAAAAACCAGTATCTTATTTTTCTGAAGGGTAAAGTAAGACTTTGCAGCTCCTGCTGGATTGTTGTCAGGTCACCTTCAGAGCGAGGAGGTCACTCTCCAGACTGTGTCCGATGAGGATGGACTCTGAGCTGAACATACAGAGCAGAACGGCCTGAACATCTCTCAGCGTGATGGTGGTGTTCTCCAAGTCTTCCTCTGTCACTCCTGAAAACCTGTAAGCCAGATGCAAATGCCTCATCTGCAACCGCTGCAAGGACTCTCATTCAAGTCACAGAAAAATCCAAATGTGACTGAAGTCTTACCGTGTGTTGTAGTCGACCACTTTGCTGTCTGGTTTAACAAACGTATCGTAGACGACTTTCAGCTCAGAGTCGATGACCGTCACCCTGGTCAGCTCCAGACCCTGTTTGGTATAACACTGTTTCCAGAGAAAGGCAAAAAATATCAAAGTTTAGGAGCTGCTGTGTACGAAGAGTTAAGAGATTCAGTATTTTTGAACGTGTAGTACCAGTCAAATGTTTGCAGACAGGGAGGAACCCAGTACTGTTTTACATGAGACAGATTTTAAATGCAATTTATTCCTTTTTTTTTGTCTGACTCACCATCTCGCAGTCCAAAGCGAACACCCCTCCATTTTTTTCTGGTGATAGCGATTTGCTGAACGTTGACACAAAGCCATCCAGCGACTCTTTACGCGCATCCTGAACATGTTGCTGCAACAACAGATAGGCATTGACTGTTGGCTTGGAGTGAGCCCGCCCACACTTCCTGTCATCCGTCTGTTTACACGCCCTCCTGCTAGCTTAAAATCCCTCACACCCTCAACCTGACATTACCAGTGCAACAGATATGGCGAGCAATATTTGAACTGTCCAGCAATGCAGTTTTGAGCCAGATGCCAGTTCAGACGCGGAAAACGAAGATGTAAATGGATCTATTTGTCTGTAGGCTGCTGCATCAGAATGGAGTGGAGCAGAGAGCCTGTGGCTCACCCTACTACAATGGGTGAGCCACTACTACAAACAGCATTTCTGCTCCTGATTTACAACAATTTGAATAAGCTTCATTTTCTTCATATATGTCCTCCATAATGAGAGAAATGGGTTTATAAACACAAGTGACAACTAAAACAGAAACGCTTGCATTTTTTGTGTTGGCAAAATAGGTTGTATATAATGTGGATTCACTTTAGTTTGAAAACACAGCTCAAAGTCCAGCTGCTGTTTGAATCATGATCTTGTTTCGATATCAACTTCTACTTTATAGGTTTGAAAGAAAATACAACCCGTTGGTGGATACCTTGCCAATCTGACATCCTGCCGCTCCCACAGTTGCAGTGCAGCAGCTGTAGCTCGTCTCCCAGCCTCCAGAGACTGAAGGAGAGCGAGAGACGATGGATAGAAAAAGGTCAGAATGAGGCAGGACTTTATGAAAGTCCCATATATATATTGATAACAGAGCTTTCTTTTCTCAAACATCCACCTTTCTGTCTGCGTAAACGTCCCCAGTGATAGCTGCACTCCTCTCTCCTCACACAGCTACCGTTCACGTTGACCTTATATTCTGCACCACAGCGGCAGCAAATCTTGGTGAATGCTAAAAAGTAAATCACTCGAGTTATTCTGCAGAGAAACTCCTGCTGAGTTTGCATCACGGTTGACACATGTAGAAACTCACGGTCTACAACGGCCTTTTTCTCTGGGAGGTTGTAAAGGACGGCCCTGCCTGGAGCCTCCGGGTTTGCTCTGGGATAGCCGTGCTCCTGAAGCTGCTCCTCCGTCAGCAGGTACGCCTTCAGCTTCCTGTACAGAGTAGCTCCTGAGGACAGACGGAAACGTCCACAGGTTGCTCTGTTATTTAGTGACACAGCTATGGAAAAAAATGCCTTTAAAGGCTGACATGCACTTCTGAGATCAAATTAATAAACTCTAAGCATCTAAAGTCCCACTCCGATGTTCTTTTGATCTATTTACATTTCCGTTTTCTATATACATGTCCTCCATCCCCAGAAAAATGTCACAGGAACATGTTAAAAACACCAAAAACAGGATTTTCGTGGCAGTGGGTCTTTAAAAAAGTTCTTCTTGAAACGTCAATACTTACTTTTCTAAATACAATGGGGCAAAAAAAAAGTATTTAGTCAGCCACCAATTGTGCAAGTTCTCCCACTTAAAATATGAATGAAGCCTGTAATTTCTGTCATAGGCATACTTTACCTATGAAAGATAAAATGAAAAATAAAAATACAGAAAATCACACTCTGTGATTTTTAAAGAATTTATTTGCAAATTATGGTGGAAAATAAGTATTTGGTCACCAACAAACAAGCAATATTTCTGGCTCTCACAGACATGTAACTTCTGCTGTAAGAGAATCCTCTCTGAACTGGTTATCTATATAAAAGACACCTGTCCACAACCTCTAACAGTCACACTTCAAACTCCACTATGGCCAGGACCAAAGAGCTGTCCAAGGACACCAGAGACCAAATTGTTGACCTGCACCAGGCTGGGAAGACTGAATCTGCAATAGGTAAGAAGCTTGATGTGAACTGTGGGAGCAATTATTAGGAAATGGAGGACATACAAGATCACTGATAATCTCCCGCCATCTGGGGCTCTCCACAAGATCTCACACCGTGGGGTCAAAATGATCACAAGAACGGTGAGCAAAACTCCCAGAACCACACGGTGGGATCTAGTGACTGACCTGCAGAGAGCTGGGACCAAAGTAACAAAGGCTACCATCAGTAACACACTTTTTGGTAAGAACTCTACTGGTCGTGTTTGGAGGAGAAAGAATGCAGAGTTACATCCAAAGAACACCATACCTACTGTAAAGCATGGTGGTGGAAACATCATGCTTTGGGGCCGTTTTTTAGAAAAGGGACCAGGACAACTGGTCCGTGTAAAGGAAAGAATGAATGTATCGTCAGATTTTAAGAAAAAACCTCCTTCCATCGACAAGGGCATTGAAGATGAAACGTGTCTTTCAGCATTACAACGATCCCAAACACACTGTCTGGGTGACGAAGGAGGGGCTTTGTAAGGTATTTCAAGGTCCTGGAGAGGCCTAGCCAGTCTCCAGATCTCAACCTCATAGAAATCTTTGGAGTGATTGGAGGTCTATGTTGCCCAGCGACAGCTCCAAAACATCACTGCTCTAGAGGAGATCTGCATGGAAGAATGGGCCAGAATACCAGCAACAGTTTGCGAAAATCTTGTGAAAACTTACAGAAAATGTTTGACTCATCACCAACAAAGGGTATATCAAATACTTATTTTCCACCATAATATAAAAATAAATTCTTTACAAACCAGACAATGGGATTTTCTGGATTTCTTTTGTTATTCATTTGTTTCTTGTAGTTTAGGTATACCTAGAATGGAAATTACAGGCCTCTCTCACCTTTTTAAGTGGGAGAACTTGCACATTTAGTGGCTGACTAAATACTTTCTTTGCCCCACTGTATAAATTCAATTCAGTTTTATTTATATAACCCAATGTTACTGCACAATTGTCTCAACAGGCTTCACTAATTGTACAAAACATAAAATCAGTTATAAAGTACAAAAGCTGATTGCTAAACAGAGTTAAACTGGGCAAAGCTAAACCTTAGACCCTTCTTCTCGTTAAGGAAAAACTCAAAAAAAGGCTAATCCTTCTGGTAAAGCTGAAGTCTGAAAACCGGAGCATGTTCATGTTGTCAGATGTTTGGTTATGTGGCAGGTAAACAGGAGGCTGTCTCACGGCTACAGCCTGGACAGTTAATCGTTTCATAAGGACAGCCTCAGAAGAGTTAAAACACAAATTAATGTTTTATTTGACACAAAGGTTCTTTTTTCTATTTTTTTTTAGATGTTCCTGTAGGTATAATCTGATTTTTTCTTTTATAATTATCATCAAGAGACAAATGGTAAAACCCAATGAAAGAGGTGGTGCTGTTTAAAGACATTGTCAGAAATAAATACATGAAACCTATCATGTCCTTGTGAATAAAAAGCATGTCAGAAATAAAAGAACTTGTTTTGTTTTTACCGGTAAGTTTCTCCTCCTGCTGTTTACCCGACCTGTTGACAGTGAAGCTGGTTGTGGCTGCCAGCCGGCCTCCCAGAACCTCCTCATGGGACTGTGCTCTCCTTTTAGCTCCCAACCCAGACACCTCTGTGGAAAACAGAAACATGAACACGACCGTCACATTTCTCTCGAATGGAAGAAAAAAATTACATTTTACTGCAGAACGAATCGTCAATATTATAACATAATGCAATATTGAGCTTTGATGAACATTTTGTCTGTATTTAACAAACTGGTGGATTTTTTAATTCCCATACAAGCAGCTTTTCCCTTTTAATTATGAATTTAAAAAAATGATGTTTCTAGTCATGAACCAAGAGAGATTTCCTACTGGAGGCAGATGTTGGGCCACAGCTGCTTTTGCCCCGAAGCTTTTTCAGCGTGTTGACGGCCACGTTAAGGTAGATGTTCTTACTGCTGCTGCGCTCATACACCACCTTCTCCTCATCCAGGGCCTAGAACGGAAATGTATGTGGCTGTAAAAATGTAAGACAAGAGACATATCTAACATAAAGTCAGGCAGCAGCTGCTGAGAGTCTCGCCATTCGTCATACTATCTGAAAGGCGTCCTCCTCTGATGAGCAAAACTTGATGCATTCATCTATGAAAGCATTGAGGTAGCGCTGGCGTATGTTGGTGGGAACTTTGGCACCAAATTCAGAGGGAATCACGGGTCGCTTCAATGAAGAGCTCTGAAAAAAATGGCAGGGAACACATTTTTCAGACTAGAGTCCATCTACAAGTTCTAGTTTTATTCTAGGGGAGCCTAACAGGATACCTTCATGGTGGGTGTGTGCGCCACCCTCTTATGCGTGGCTGTAGAGGAGGTCTTGGACAGAATCCCAGCAGTGGTTTGGGTCTTGACACCCTGCAGGGTCTGACTGGGAGATAATACTCGACTGGCAGTTGCTTTAACATCTGCAGGTCCTGCTCCTTCAAAAGGAAAAACACAAGACTCAAGTATAGAAATTCCTAAGTTTACTTCAAGTGAAGCAAGATTCTCACTTGTCTTAGGCGATGAAGGGTTGGGACGGTGGGCGATTCTTTTCTTCTCTCCAGAAAAGCCGATGCTGGAGCTTTGCGCGGCGGCGGCTTTGACAGAAGCGGAGAGCTGAGCGGCTTGTTGTTGTGCTATCTGCATTCGCTGGAAGCACGCCTCCTGGGGTGTTGGTCTTTTATACGAGCGGATCGCTGTCTTTGCAGGTGGATCAACCTAGACAGCGAGAGTGAGACGTTTAAAATGATAGATTACATGAATAAAAAGAAGGATGTTAAACTGATAGGTTAGTTATTCTGACCATCATATGGATGTTGAGCAACTTCCCTTTTTTTTAGATGTAACTCCTGAACAAATTAAGTGGTGTAGTCTTTCTGTTTAACGTCATGTATTCTGCTAAAAAGTCTTAACTAAAGTCACTTTAAAAACCCACAAATTGGTGTTGAATCCACACAAAGTAAAAAGTGAAAATTCATTATGTTTCGAGAGAATGCGAAGAAACACAGCTGATGTGCTCAGACCCACGCACACTTTCTGAGAATTACCCATAAAAATTCCACGCAGCTGACTGATCAAAACTAAAGGTTTCTGTTAACAACATTAACAATCAGCTCAGCTTAACTGGAAAGCCCCTTAGGCTCCGATCACATCGTGTTGTGACTTGTTACTTCCTGGTGCTACTTCCTAAAGTCCCACAGTGTCTGGAAGTGAAGAGTAAAAGTAGGCGGTGAGGCCGCTCTCAACCATCTCACTTCCTGTGGTTGACTCTACAGTTAAAAGTATGAGAAAAATGTCTATTTCACGTATGCAGGCAATGCCTCAGCATTCTCCAGGCTCTTTAGAATACTTTTAGAAACAATTATACACCAAAACATTTTAAAATAAATAAAAACAAATCTCTGGTTTTCTGGTCTTTCTTAGACGTTGTGCCCAATCTTAAATCAGTTAAATAGGATGCAAAAAGCTTGTCAAACATCTACTGTGGATTAATAGCAGAATATTTTTAGGATAATTCATAGCATGAGGCTCTTACGTTTCCTTTGGCAGCTAAATGGGACACCCTCTTCTTCTGGCCGGGAAGGAGAGTTGCTAAAGTGCAATCTGTGCTTTTATCCTCCTCTGAATCCCTGGAAGGCTGAAAGGTCACATTGTTGAAAAACCTTGACAATAAATAACCAAGTAAAATAGTTTTCCAAAAAGGGGCTATTAGTACCTGCTTTGCTTGCCTTCCCTTGTCTTCCCTCTTCACATCTTTAGATTCATTAAAGATCCTCAAGCACTCCTCCATGGGATCAGAGTCCAAATCCAGATCATCTTGGAAGTAGGAAAGGTCGATGCTGTCGGCCTCTTCCTCCTTGCATTCTTCATTGTGATCACTCTCATTGTCAGAGGAGGATTGAGTCCACTCGGAGACTTTCCTCTTGTTGAGACGGACTCTTTTTAACGCATCGGCTGACTTCCGTACCAGGATTTCCTCGGACTCATCCCCGGAATCCACCAGAATCGGTTCCGCCTCTTCTGGACTCTCGTCTCCAAACAGATCTGCGTGGCTCAGACTCAGATTCTGCTTTTTGACTTCCAGTCTTTTTTCATGTGATAAAGTGAGGCTTCGCTTCATTTTGTCATTGCTGACAGATGAAATCCCTTTGCTGCTGCTGGAACTGCTTTTACTGGTTTTCTTTGTATCTTTGACTCTTTTAATGCTGCTAAGTTTACCGTTTTTCTGTTGGCTGTCCTTTTGCCTGCTGTGTTCTTTTTCTCTCTCTGAGGTCTTCAGTTTTTTGCTTTCTCTTGCATCTTTGTGGTCTTTGCTTGCATCTCTTTTAAGCTTTTCCACAGTCCTGACCTTCCCGTCATTTTTCTTTTCATCTCTGCCTTCTCTCTGAACTTTATCTGATCTTTTATCCTTTGACGTGCTCTTCCCGAAGTCCTTTTTTCCGTGACTCTTGTTTTGATTCTTTAAGCCCTTCGCTGAGCCACTGTCTTTACTACTGCTGCCAAAACTCCTGCTGGCTGATTTGTTTATGTCTTTTTCAAGTCTATGCACTTTCTCAGGCTTTTTGTCTTGCCTGCTTCCATCAGCCACCTTCTTCTTCTCCAGATGGTTTTTGGTTTTGTCCCATCCCTGAATGTCAGAGTCGAGGGTCCGTTCATCTGTCTTGCCCTGCACCTGAACACCTTCAGGCATGTCTTTTCCAAAAGTGATGCATTTTCTTTGCTGCAGATTGCTGAGTGAGGTGGGTCTGTATTCTGTTCCTGAGCTCTCCCCATCAGAGTCAGAGATAGTATACTTGTTTGCATTGATGCTGGGCTGACACTGCTTTTTCCCGTCAATAAAATACCCCTCATCCAGCAAATCTGTTCCTGGGAGTTTAAATGTCTTGCCACAGCTGGTACTAACAAGCTGCGTGACGGAATCCCTCTTGCTTTTGACTGCGATTCCGGCTGAGTAGTTAGACAGCGGGTCGTACTCCATGTCTGTAGACGGTCTAGAGCTGTCGACAGTGTATTTACACTTAGAAGAAGGTGTACTGTTTGCATACTTTGGACTTGGGGGAGAAGAAGGGATTTGTGCTGGAGGCTTTTTTAAAGAAGTGGGAACATATTCCATTGAGTTACTGTTGACCACCGGACTGTCTGAATCCAAGGTGTACTTGCTGCAACCAGGAGTGGGCTTGAATCCCTCTGAGGAGATCTGATAACTCCCGGGATCGTAAGCCAAGTGTGAGCCTGCCGCTTTCCTTTTTGCAGCATTGGATCTGGATGGGCCAGCTCCCTTGTTGGGATTGTACGGTTCATCCTCAATCTGAAAGAGTTTCCTCTTCTCTCTCTCCACCTGGCTGCGGACCTCCTCGATGGCTCGGTTAACCATCTCCAAGGCGCCGGTGATGTCACCTGATTCAGCATCCTCGCCATTCTCCTGCTGCTGCGGTCTGCTTACTTCTGGGTTGAAGGGATCGTATCCTTGTTCTGCAGGAAAAGGATGCAAGAAAAATGTTTATTTTTGAATGCAGCCACCGACTACAAACATCCATTGAATTATCTCCTTATGGATCTCTTTGCCACAACAAATATATAGTATTGTTATATTGGTGTTTCTATAAAAATATATTATTGTTTATGACAGGCCTGACATCCCACTAAATTCCCAATTAATATAAAAAAGCCTCAAATAAAGACTCATAACTGACAAAAGTCAGAAATGCATATACTTAAAATTTATCAGGCAAAAGAAAAATGACTTAAGAGTTATAAATAAAACAAGAAAGGGGAAAAAAGAATGGAAGTTTTCACATAAGTTCAACAGTAAGTCATGACGGTGATTTAAGAAAACTCTGGAACGAATTATATGGCATGTAAACAACCTAATCCAAACAAAGGTTTAGCATTTACAAATAAAGTTACTAATGTGTGTAAAGTATTTCTGAAATACTGTCATAATAAAAACCTTCTTTTATAAGAAACCAGCACACCTGCATAGAAAACAATCCAACAGAGTAGCACATACAACCACACAGAAACGTGATATAAAGATGAGACATGATGGTTATGTTGAAACACTGTGTGAGTGACAACTTTGTGAACAAATACACAAAGATGAAGGAGTTAAATTAATACGAAATGTTCACTCTGAGCTGAACTCAAAACTGTTTTCACGATCACAGCCACAGCGCAAAAATGACAGAATGATGATGTCTGTCCTCTAAATGTCAGCAGTCATTCAGATGTAATCACTGGTTCTAAGAACAGGGGTTAAAAATATACAAATCCACTTTACTTCAAAAGAAAATCTTAAAATCTTTTTTTTTATTAATTGCACAATTTAATTGTCTGTATTCAGGCAAGAGTTTTACTTTTATTCTAAATCAAGAAACTGAAAATGTTGGCCTAGAAAAGAAGGTGGCATTTATCCTGACAGTTCAAGGGGAATATTTTGCATTGCTGAATTTTTTAAGAAATGAGGCACCGATGCTTTAGTTTACCTTTCTTGTATCTTTTGTTTCATTGCTGTTTATCCATTTTACAATTCTTACTTCATGTTTTGTTGCTACTTAGACCTTTTGTGTTTCTGTTTTTTAGTTTGCTTTTTTTTTCTTTTTTTTTTGTTGGCGTTCCAAAATATTAAATCCGTTTGTCACAGATTAAGAGCCAATAATCAACTAAATCTGGAGGGGTAGAACAACTCAATTTTGCCCAAACCAAATGTTCTTAGCAAAAGGTTATTGATACTAAACAAACATCAAACTTTCAGTGCCTTTCTGCAAATCAAAATAAAACAAACTCAAAATATGCGGCTTGCCACTTGATTTGTCTTTGTACAGCAAAGCACTGCATAGTGTTGTGCCAGGATAAAGTGCGTTTCTGAGCATAATTAGGATTTCCATTATTCACGTGGTGTTGGTTCTAATTTTGCAGCGGTCCAACAATGTCTAACTGTTAGCACAAACTTGTCGAATGAATTGTGTATTTGACAAATGGGCACCTTTTTGTCCGAAGTGACGGTTTCTTTGCTTTTTAACATCGGCCAATGCTCCATAGGACGTCCGTCTTTGCTGCTGTCTGTGCCTGAAGTGACAGTACGGTCTGTTACACCCACTGAAGCCGCTCCTGCCATCGCTGTTTTCCGTGTAAAACGGGCAGTCAATCCCTTGGAAAAAGCCGGTGGACCTTAACATTATCTCGGGGTATTCTTCTCATTCCTGCACTGACATGCCCGGCCTTTAATTTCGTGGTGGTTGTTAAATGCCGAGCAACTCTTCAAGGAACAACAGAACAATAACAATGCCCCTAAGGCGCCATGTTGGACAAGTTGGAGAACTCTGATCTCGCGAGAAGTCCCAATTCCCGCATTTGGTGATGTCAATCTGCTACTTCACTATCGCCCAATAGTAAAACTTTGTTACTACAAATAAGGTTAATGACAAATTCCCGACCCCGTAGACTAAGGTTAGTTGACACTGATCAAACTTGCACACCCAGAGAAGTTAGACCAAACTATTTTTTATTATAACTTTCCTGCCTCAAAAAGGAAATAAAGATAAGCATGCTATATTTGCCAAACACTTTCACACCCAAGTGATTAAAGAAGATAGTATTGTTTATTTTAATCAATAAATGGAGACAGACACGTCTTGAGAGCTTTTATTTTAAAATCACTTGTTCTCTGTCCACATCCTGTAAAATACAGCTGGAGAGGAAGTTTTTGTGGCTTTATTAACAGTAAACAATTTCTTCAGTACACAGACGTTGGAAAATAGACACAAAAAAATAAAAATAAGAAGGGTCTGAACTTTCAATTAATCATGGGTGTTGTACAATCCAATTTTGAAAAAAAAAAAAAAGAAACTCAATTTGACCATTTTACCCTCAATGCCAGAATTGTATTCTTTTTTTCTAAGCTATATAGTGTTCTCACTTCGGTTCTACCATAATTGACCTGGTCCTCTTAAAAAACCAACAACCTGAAGAGCCACTGGCAAAGTTTAATCAGGTAGGTGCTCTGGACTTTTATCTCCCCAGCAAAGGCAATCAGGACTTAGTTCAAGGTGTCACAGGTCAGCAATTAGTGGTGGCAATTAGGATAATTGACATCCTGGTACAGCACTTAACCTATCTTGCCTTATTGACACAGTGTTTGGTGCCATCCCTGATCCCAAAGACCCCTCCTCTGACACACCTGATTACAAAACTGTCACTTCTTGATCTGAATCAGGTGTGTTAGTCATGAAAGGGGTAAACAGAAAGGGATGACTTGAGGACTATTGGGTTGTGAAACACTTTTTTATATGATAGAGTTCTGAATTGTGTGTGAAACTGAATTCTATGCTAATGAACACTTGAATAATCTCAGGAATACTTGTAGTTTGTTTTGTAAATACCACATTTTGTCTTCAATTTCTTTTATGTTTGAGCTCAGATTTTTACCTACTATGATTGATGTAAACTGTGTTTTTCTTTTAATTAAAACGTTTATCAACTTTACAATTTTAATTGTCATTTTCATTTTTTTTTACTTTCATTGAAAAACTTAAACCCCAAAAAAGCTTTTTTTATTCTTTTATGTTTTAAGATTGTACAATGTTTAGTTGTCCCTGTGTACAGCACTTTGTGCCTCCTTGGCTGGTGGTAGAAGGTGCTTTACAAATAAATAAATATTACAATTTTATTCTGTATCTTTTCCAGCCTTTTCATTTTCTGACAGTTATTAGCTTCGAGAAAAATGACTTCTGTTAATCCGAGGATAGAAGGCTAGCCAAGGTACGTTTTTCATTTTTTTAAAATGTATTTAAAGTTCACAGGTACCTATGGAATTTAATAGGTTGACTTGTAAACATTAAAAAAGTATAGTAGTGGAAATTGTATTTGATTAAACTGTTGCTAAAACAAAAGCAACACCCATTCTCCACAGAAAATGATGTGATGATTTAAAAATCTAATATCTAGTGTTTTTTTTGTTTTTTTTTTTCACTTTTAATTCCAATTTATAATCCTAGTATAATGTTTTTAGTAGACCAAAGGGCATGCCAAAGTTATTCCGGCCCAGAGTCGGAATTAAACACAGAAAAGCAGCATTTCAGTTTTGTGCAGCTTTAACCTTAAGCAGTCTTCCTGGCAATTAAACTTTTACAATGACATTTAAAATTTACTGATCTTTTCAGCTCAGAGTGTAAGAGCTAAAGGATTGTTCCCTTCTAATCCCAATTAAGTCATATGTGATCGAAATTCCTCATTTTTACTCTTTCATTTGTGATTTCTGACAGTGTGCTGATGTTGTTTTTCAGTTAAAACACTTTAAATAAACCTGCCTTGACAGATGTAATTTTATAGTAAAGTTTTTGTTATCCTGGTGAATATGATGCAATTCCTCTCAACAACAAAATTCTGAGCATTAAAAGCATACTCGCCTCAGTCCACACTCCTGTTATGCATAGTTTGGTTGGTGATTCAGGAAAATGTCCGAAATAAAACTGAACCTCAAGATTCAGTTTGACTACTGATTTTCTACCCGACACTATGTTGACTCACATCTCTAGAACTGTATGTGCACAAAATATTAAAATGCTTAATTTTTCTAAATAAGAATAGAATCTGCTGCGTTTCTGCAGTGCAGTGGGGTCAAAAGCTGCAGGATGCTTCTGAAAGAACTATCCAGCAGAGGGAGCCAAATATCACAGATGAACCATAAATGCTGGACAGAAAACAGGTTGGCGTTGCGTCATTTAATGTCCTCATATCCTGTGACGTTTGGAACACTAATAGATGTTATGAAACACACTGGCTTATGTGCATTGTTGAAGCTGTGCTGAAAATCATGTACTTTACTCTGCACCCTTTAAGAACCGTCATCAGAGCATTATGCCTCGCACAGACAGCCTGGAACGGCTGCATGCACTCCAGCAGTTATGCTTTTAATAGTTGAAGCTACATTTGTATATGTTGTTACACTAAAGGTAGATTTTTAAAATCAAAAGGCATTCAGTTTATCCATCACGTTTTTGGACCCCCGTTGTCATTGTGAGGTGGCATCCAGCTGGTCTTGCAGGCAGATTGCATCAGTTTTGTCAGAAGGGGCCTATCCTTCTAAGAAGAGCACATCCACAGTTGCACTCCGTGTGACTAATGCAAGGTGAATCCACAGCCCCCGTGAGTGGGGACGAGTGAGATCATGTTTACGAGCCGCCAAGGACCTGTGTGACAGTCTGCCCACATATCAGGGAGTGCTACTGATAGGATTTACTGCACAGAATCAGACTCAATGGCCTCAACCTTGGCCAGAAGATAAGACAGCTGGTTAATATGAAACAAGTGATACCAAAAGGTACTTCATCGGGTCACGTTCATATGAAAAAACAAAAAAACACACCAGACAGGGAAGTGAATTTTAAAGTATTTTTATTTTTTTTCTTCTCTTTTTTTACAAAAAAGCAATACAAAATTCTTTGTCAACGTATCAGTTTTGCTTTGCATGAACTGCAATCATTCACATGGTACAGTAAAGTGCTTATTTTAAATCAAAAATATTTCTGTATTTGAATTATTTTTGTAAATTCTCCCCCTAAACAGCCACGGCTCGGGGCAGTTTCAGTGTTACAAACAGGCATCAGCTCAAAAATATGCTGGAGAGGACCAGAGTGTAGCCCAACACCACACTGAAGAGATTTGAACATTTCATCTACTTTGCTGGGTTGAAAATGCCTTGCCTGTGGGCTACTGTCAAACTGGGAAGGTTCATGTACCACCAGTTTGAGTAAATGACAGTTGAAACACTTGTTACTTCAAGGAGACATAATTAAAAAAAAAATTTTAAAAATAAAAAAAAAGTGTCCCACTTTCCCAAATAAAAGGCAGTCTAAAAATGTCTGCCCTGTGACAGAAATGCTAATGACCAAAGAAAGAACTTCCAATACGTGAAGATATTAGAATGTGGCCAAAATCTGTGCGTTTCCAGTATCGAACCCCATCAGAAAGTAGGGACAAACTTGTATGAAGCTAAAAAAAAAATACTGAGTTTTTTTTAGGGGCATCTTTGAAACCCCCAAGATTGCCTTGATCACCAGCTTAATGCTTTAAATTTAAAGGTACAAGTTTCCAAAACTGGAGAAAAAAAATAAAACAGCTGCATACACAAATTCAAGTAAGTCTTATTATAAGACATTAAACTTCATAATGATGCATCTGTTGGAAGGTATTTTTTGAACTATTACAGTGTCCTTTAACCAGCAGAATGGCGCCTGGGACACCATTTCCAGAGTACCACTGCTGCAGTGCCAGCAACAGGACATGGACAATCAGAAGTTTCCCCTCTGCGCATTGATCGGTGACATCACCGTCTCGCCATCCTGACTTTAAAGCTTCTTTGGTGAGGTGGCCACAAATCAAAAACCTCACCAGTCCATCACCTGTCAGTTGCAGAGTGATCTTTATGACAAAGATTATTGCCAACTCTTATTTATATAAAAAAAAAATTAAAAACTGAAAAAAAAAAAAAAAAAAAAAAAAAAAAAAAAAATCACCTTCACTGGGCATAAACGCTCCAGCTCCAAAAAATATAAAGTACACCAAGAACTTAAGTAAAATATCTGATGTTTCACCTGAACAGCACCTGCATGACTGTCACCATACAGAAAAATGAAAGCTTATCAACAGCGGTTTTTAAAAAAAAAAAAAAAAAAAAAAAAAAAAAAAAAAAGTGGCACATTAAAATGGAGTTTTTAAAACAAAGTAAACTTATAAATACAACTAAATGCAGAGTTGTGGAATGTTCATCCCTTTTTCATTCTTGCCGCCCCCCCCGGATCCCATTTTAGTTGGAAACATTTCAGCCTCTAAACGTGTGAGAATTTTTCTGGAAGGTGCATCTCAAAGGAAAAAAATACCACCTACAAGTATGTGCTCCAAATAAGTCGCAAATGTATTTGATCAACAAATTACTCTGGTCACAGTGCCCAAAATGTGCTTTTCAAACCCCGTTACCAGGAGTTCTAACCTTTACTCCAAAAAAAAAAAAAAAAAAAAAAAATGGTTCAGGTTAAACTTTTGCAGAAATGTCAGAGGGAAAAAAAAAAATAAAAAAAATATACAAAAAAATAAACTATATAAATGTTTGCAAAGGGACAGATCGTCTACAATGAAAGTAACACTGACCCAAGTTTACATCATACATTCGCCTGGATGACCCCAGCAGAAATACAAGCTTCATATCCTGAAGTCTTTGTTTCTGGGTGGCTGTTTACAACCAAAGACTTTTACAGTAAGACTTTGCTTCTGGGACCATAAATGGTTTGGCATTTATGGCTTAAAAATAAAAAAATGAATTAGTTATTGGTGGTATGCAATAGGTGAGTATTGTTTTCTCTTGAAGCATTAAGTGCATGGCCACTAAACAAGATGAGTGCACGTTCCGTCTCGGACATCACAAGAGGCTCAGATGTGAGGAATTCATCTTAAATGCAGTTTTAACAGAAAATCTTTAGAGCAGTCCCCAGCCACATGATGGACCACACCAGGCACGGACAGCAGCGGCTCACAGCTCTTTCAACCCCCCCCTCCTAAACACCAAAACCTTTTCCACACAGCCTTCATCTTGGCATATTGCATAAGCTTGTATGCATCTGCAGACCAGTCATTCATGCATTTACATACAGGCAGAGAGAACATTCCAGTAACTTAATTCACAGTGGATCCAGCTGTAACATGGGAGCAGCAGAACAGTTAGTCCTTTGGTGTTGGAGCTTAGTTTCAAGATAAATGTTGTGACCCGGGGGGGGGGGGGGGGGGGGGGGGGGGGCAAAGCAATCAACTGGCCCTCCTTCCAAACCTGAATGTGCACATTGCTTTACGCAGGACATGTGCTGATGTGCTTTCAAAGTGCTGCATAAGGGCAGAAGGCATTTTGAAAAAGAGCTGCAAGCAGCTTCTCCCTTCGCAGCTCGGCAATAAAAGCCTAAATTGCAGAGGGACCAAGGCCAGCTAAAGTCAGAGGAACCATTACTGGGAGAGGAGTCTCAATGTCGTCACTGATCTGAACCTGTAAAGAAGGGCTGGGATTCCAGGTTGACACAAGTTCAAGCACAGTCTCCAACGATGACTAGAGGGGCCAGGAGTTGACGTAGCTCCGCAGCAGAAACGGGCCCGCCTTTAGGCTGGCTGCTCCGCTGCCTGCGCCTGGCCAGCTGGGAGTTGGAAGGAGGGGAGAGGTGCACAGAAGAGCCAGAAGCAGTCACCACAAATGGAGCTTCCTGCTGCTGCTGATCTTCCATGCCATCCTGTTCAGCCAGCTGTCGGTTCACAGCCATGGCTTTGTCAGCAAAAAATGTCAGATCTCTGGTACAGCTGCTTCTGTAGGAGAGGGGGGAAAGAGAGAGTCAACGAATCTGAAGTAGGAAATGGAGAAGGATTCTGTCAGTTTATGATGAAAATGGAGGAAATGACTCCAATTAGAGGCTAAGCATCCAACTTCAACCTTTAGCGTCCAATTGTCCATAAGAACATAATCCTTAAATAAAATAGGAAAGACATCAAGAGCTTTGCCATTTTCTCACCTCTGATGTAAGATGGATGTTGATAAAGCATCAGATGCACCCTAAAGGTGAGTAAAGTTGGCTCATTAGACACAAAGTTCAGAATGATGTGTGTGTATGACAGAGGGGGCTTTAAATATTTACTCACCCCTTGCACCCAGGGGTGCTGCAGCACCTGCCTGGCACTGAGGCGGTTTTTGGCATCCCGAACCAGAAGTTTGGATATCAGGTCTTTGGCACTTGAGGAAATGTGAGCCCATTCCTTCTCTGGAAAATCATACTTTCCCTCTTGAATACTTTCAAACAGAGTGTTCTGAAATTGGACAGATTTATCAGTTACCCCAGCCGGATGGGAGAAGTGAACTTTTTTTGGGGTAACCCTCTTTTCAGGATGCATTCATTACCTGGCAGGTGTGACACGGTTCTCCAAATTCCCAGCCACAGTCTCTGCCGCAGCGGCCGACAAAGGGCGGATAGCCACTGAGCATGATGTAGAGGATGACTCCCAGGCTCCAGAGGTCACAGCGCTTGTCATAGATTGTAGCCTCTTCACTGAAGGCCTCAACTACCTCAGGTGCCATGTACTCTGCTGAGCCACACTGAAAGAAGGAAGGCTTCATAAGTATTTAGGAGGGGGGAAAGAAAAGAGAAGGAAAAAAAAAGGCCCACCAATAAAGATAAACAACTCAAAAGAAACACCATCAGCTGCTGCCTCACTCCAGTCAGCTGATATCATGTAGGGGACTTACAGACTGGGGTCTGTTCAAAAGCAGAGGGGCTGTTGTGGGGGCAATCACATGCAACTCATCTGTGTTGCATTAAATACAAAAACTACCATACATCTGAGCCTGGAGGCCATAACATTCCAGTCTTGGTGGTCATTGGTCTAAACCTTTTCAGAGTGAAGACTAGCATAAACAGCTCTGACAAGAGACTAGTTAAAATAATTAGGTCAAATGCTAAACAGGACAAAGGACAGGCTGTACAGCAGCCAGAAAAAAGATTTTGCTCCTGCCAAGTTACATAACTGGTAAATACTCTACATTAAATGTAAACAGATTTGAGGATTTTATTTGAAATCTAAAAACAGCATCATATTTGTTGAATTCTTTCCTTTGATACTTTAAGTATCTAATATTTGTCCAGAAAAAAAATTGTTTTAAAACAGCGAGCACTGATGCATCATGGACTATTCTCTGCCCTCACCCTGCTGCACTTCTTTGCAGTCGATTCCACTGCACAGGAATCTCAAAGGCGTTTCAGTCCAGGGCTCCCCAACCCCCCACACGCTCACCATCAACATGTTTGGAGCTTTACTTCCTGCGACATTTACTAAAAACCACAGTATAGCAATTGCAATAATTAAAGACCCACTCCAATCATCTTTTGACCTACTGTATAAGCATTCCTCCTTAAACAGATTCTGTCCTTCATTGTCCAAAAAAAAAAAAAAAAAAAAAGAAGAAAAAGTACAGTTTTCTAGGACATAGTTTTTGCAGAGCAGCAGTATGCTGTAAGTTTTCTTTAGAGTTGTGGCAGCAACCCAATCCCATTTCCGGTTACACGGCCTTTTACACACCCTCTTGCCAGCTTACAACCCCAACCCAACTAATGGCCCACAATATTTGAGCCATGCGCCCGTAAAGCTGAGCCAGATTCCAGCTCGGACAAGGAAACTCTAGACAAACATGATCCATTTGTCTGCAAGTGGATGCATCAGAATGGAGCAGAGGAGAGAGCTTGTGGTCTACATCACAGCATTTTTTTTTAAATATGCTCATTATTCACAAGAGAATGAATAAAGAAATACTTGGAAATGCGATTTGATGACATCCTTTGGCCATCATGAAAAAAATGCCACAACATGTTAAAAACACAATTTTCATCAGAGTGGGTCTTTAAATCTATATGTTCAGACTAGGAAGTATACTCAGACTAATCTGACAAAACAAGTTAAATAGAAAGGAAACAGAAAAAGTAACCATAGACTTGTGAAGAAACTAAAGATAAACTTAACCAGAAACAGAATGTACAAGATTTCCTGAACACCTTCCTGTAAGCCACAGTTATCTGCTGATCAGCTGCAGGTGCTGCAGGCGTCATTGGTATTGCAACCTGGGGCTTTCCTGAAACCATGTGACTAGTCAGACCATAGTGACACCACTGCAGACACACCTCCACTGTAAACGACAGGATTATCTGTGCAGGAAGACCTGTTCAGTCATGTGGTTGCCCTTGCATCAACAGAACAGCTTTTGTGCGAAGTCATCATGTTCTAGTTTAGCTGCTGCAAGACAATCTGACTGTAGCACCATATGAAAACCAGTATCTATTTTTTCTTCAACAAAAATCCCTCTCTTTAGTTCTTCTCAATGCAGCAAACTTAAAGAAACTCAGTGGAAGTATTGAACAAACAATAACTGGTATCAAATAGACATAAGTACAATGTGCAACAGTAGCTGAAGGAATGTGGGAGCAGGGTACAAATGCCAACCAGCAAGTGAAAATCAGATAACTGGGTACTGTTATCAGGAAGAAAAACAAGCCAAAACGCATGACTGCACTGAGTAGTAATCCCACCCAATTGCCCTCCCCCGCCCACTGGTCTGGCCAATCACAGATCAGTTGCTAGCTGGGAGGGGGCAAGTTTCGAGAACGTGGCTTATGCACAGGCATTGTATGAAAAACAAAGCAGAACAGACACTAGCATCAGGGCAGTGGGGGCCACCAGCCAGACCTGAACCAGAGCTCTGATTCTCTCAAAAACAAATGGTGAAATGTGTGTTTATCCCTTCACAGTAACCAATAACAGAATGCTCTACCAAAATAGAAGCTTTTAAATCAAACTATTCATGGCTTGACCTTTACTTCAAAAACAAACTAGCAAAAATTATTTCTAATAAATTGCCACAGAGCCAATGATAATTGAGTGCTAAAATAGATAAAAGATGACCATGTGTGCTCACTTATTAAATCTGAAGAAATGCTACATTTGTAAAAACAAAGTCATTGTTATTGGAACCCCTATTGCCCCCCCCCCTACATTCCTGCTCACCAAACAGATCCTTCACCTGTTCCCTTCCATCACACACATTGTATTTATAGCACAACATCTTGCTTCACTGGACATTAAGAGCCGTTTCTTTGTAGTGTTGAAACCAAAGATTGAAATGTGTGTACATATTTGGTATAATAAAAAAGGACACGTTTTCTTTGTTGGCGTCCACTGAAAATGACAAAACTAGCAACTACTAAGCAGAACTTCATAAAGTTATGGTTTTACAGATTAAAATGTACATAAAGCATCACAGGAAAAAAAGAAAACTTGTTTAAAATACAGTGTTAAAAACCCAAAAAAAACATTTAAGAATAATGGTTGACTTACAGGAGTGAGCAGTTCAGGGGTGGAGATTGGTGAACTATCACTGTTTAACTTGATCCCACTACCCAAGTCAAAGTCGCATATCTTGACTGGTGATATCTGCAACAAAAAAAAAAAAATCTTATCAATTTTGGACAGATTCTTTCCAACACTAAATGCAGACCTGGTAAAGTTTAAAAAGTTTATGACCATAGTGATGACAGTAAACAAACCTTGTCTGCGCTTTCACAGAGGATATTTTCAGGCTTCAAATCTCGATGCGCCATTCCTGAAAGAAATGTTATGTGAAGTTAGCAATGCTAGTTTTTAAATAAATTATAAATGTGCTTATTTTATTAGCCCTGGCATTTTTTAAGAACAAAAACTGTGGTAGAAAAAAATCACAAGAGCTGCTCATTACTGTGGTTGCTCTGTTAAAAATAGTTTCAGGCAAAAAAAGTTTCCTACCTTTGTTGTGCAGGAAATCCAGAGCACTGGCGATGTCATGAACAATAACGCTGGCTTCCTGCTCACTGAAGCGCTGCCTCTTGTGAATCTGTGCCAATACTGACCCTGATCAAAAATGAAAGTGACAAGAACAGGCATTTCAAGACATGATTTTAAACAACTATTTAAGGGGGAAGTGCAACAAGTGAAGCTAAAATGCACCAACCTCCTCTGAGCTTTTCAAACACCAAGTAGAATTTGTCTTCTTCCTCAAAGAACTCCACCAGCTCCAGAATATTCCTGCAGACAATAAAGGGATGCAAGACAGGTTAGAAAACTACAGATTAGAGGAGCAAACATTTTGGTTAAGTGCTGTTTTATCACCATGTAGCATATCTTAAGATAGCAGGACATTACCTGTGACCCTGGCACTGATAGAGCATCTCAACTTCTCGAAAGACACGGCTGCGGCTGTGTCCTGGTCCTTTTTCAATGATCTGGAACGCAAGAGAAACTTAATTATTGATACATTTGTGCAAATCCAGACAAACAATCAAAGCACAACAGTCATCGTGTTCCCATTTTGCTTTATCATAACTATGCAACTGCAAAAACACTTGGCTCTCCATAGCACCGCTCAATCAAAAATATAACAGCGGGAAAGAAATCTATTTATAGAGCCTCTGATGTGTGATGCTTTTTAAAGTTTTAAGGGCTCTTAGTGGGGGACAAGGGTCCCAGAATGTCCTGTGAGCCACTCCAAAATAGTTTCCAAAGAGGAATGTAAATGTAAACTTGTAGGCTGGGGATTCGAAATAAACTTTAAGCTTCCCAGAATGACTGAGATAACCTGTTGACACTACGGCAAACCTGAATTTTCCAGTTCTGGTTGGTTTTTGTCTGATTGGGATACTACACATGCCTCAGTTCCTGGTAGCTGGATTACAGCTAGTATTGAAGGCGAGTGAGCCCAAAGTTGTAATGTGTGTCTAGGATTAAAGCAAAGAAAGGGGCCCTTGAACAGCAAAAAAAAAGCCTGTGTACTGCTCCAACCCGAACAGTCAGCAGGATAACTAGTCCCTCTGCCAATGCATATTTTGCTGAGCACAAAAACATATGAAAAACAAAACAGAAAAAAAACAGACAGGCAAATGTCCCACCAGTGCAGGCATGACAAGCAACATATTAGCTAAAAATCCAGGGTCAAAAACAACCCTGGGATAAGAAATGAAACCTTCACGACAAAAGAAGGGCTCACAGACGGGACAACAATACACCATTTGCTCGGCCCCAGCTTTTGTTGCAACTGCAATATGAGACTGGAGGCAACAGCCCCCGACAACCATGTCTGGGGGGGGGGAGGGGAAGTCGGGACATCTGGAGCTGTCTGAACCCTTCATCAACCTCCAACTTTTATGCCCTCTTGCAAAAAAGTAAATACAAGACTTAACCAAACAAAGCACATGGCAGTGCAAAATTCTTCTAAAATGGTGACAAAGCAACTTGGGCAAAAGTAAGATTATATTATTTTGACTAAAAGAAAATTTGAGTGATTTTAGTGAAGTAGTAAAAGTTTTGGAAACTCAGTAGTCCCAACATGCACGCACATCAACCTCTACCAAAGCAAAAACCTAATACTGAGGAGAGAGAACAAAGCAGTGTCAACACCCCGGGTCACAACCCTCACCCCCGGCTCCTCCTTACTTTGTGGGTTTTTGTTTTTGAACAGTTAGAAGAACATAATGTTCTCACAACCAGCGTCCTCTACAGGCAATAAAACTAAAGAAAGGGGGGTGGGGGTGTGTTCTTTTCAAGTCTCTGATAGGCTCCTCACCAAGACAGTGAAGAGGAAGTTTCCGATAACAATCACTAAAGTAGTTCGCTGGAAGAGTGCAGAAGCTGCACAGACAACTTCCAGACAACTGATGCACTACAATACCACCGCAGCGTAAAAGGAGGAAGCACTGAGACATGTATTGCAGTGAATTACCTTAACGGCATATTCTTTGTTGGTGATGAGACTGATGCATGTTTGCACTCTGGCATAAGCGCCCTCACCCAATACCTCATCTTGGAGCCTGTAGACATCTGTGGTTAAAAAGAAAAAAGTGGAGGGGGGCGTTAGAAAGTTTTGGTTTTGATGCAATTTACTTAAAATTATCTGCCTTGAAAGTGTTAGAAATGAAAAAAGCCCATACCCTCAAATCGTCCAGAGAAACTGTCAGTTGCTCGGCAACGCTTCTTCTTTTTGTTTCTCTTCTTGGCATCAGGAATATCAATAGGCTGACTGGAAGGCATGTCTGCCAAGGAATGAGCAGAAATAATAATTGAAGGAGAACCCAAACAAAAACAAGAAGGAATATGCTTTAGGCTCACGGTTTGCAAAGGGAAAAAAAAAGGCCACAAAGCATCTTAATAGATAAAACCCAACCCAATATACTCACCGTGTCTTGGGGAGGAATCAAAATTAAATGATGAATCAAGAAGATGGGATCCATTCTTGGTGAAATCGTCTGATTCAAACGGGTTTTGACCCTGAAAAATAAATAATAAAGTTTCACTTCGCAAATGTAAATACCTTTACAGAAGTTAGTAAAGCCACTTTCTGCAAGTGGGAAATCAAAGTACATTCATACCAAGAAAGAAACTACGATTAAATCCCATCTAAAGATAACATTTTTGCCAAATCTCTTCTGATGTGTTAATGTTTGACTCTTCAGTGCGGCACAAACACGTGCCATAAGGCCACAAGTCAGCAATAACATGTGGGACAGCAACAGATGTCTTTAAATATAGACAAGCAACGACCTATAAAACATGCTGACAAACGTGGTCTGGAAACAGTCCTCAGTTCCTAGAGGCATTGAAACCTAATAAGAAAGCATGAGCCTCTTCCCTTAAGGTAAATAAAATAATCAAGAGTTCACCTTGAAAGAGCGGTGGAATCCAGTGACTTCGGTTATCTTGTTTTGCACCATTTTTGCTTTTGGGTTGGTAATTTTTCCTCGGTGGATGTGCGGCGGCGGTGGTTTTCCGGAGTATTAGTGAGCACTTCTCAGAAACAGACAGCCGTTTCAGAGAGAGTGGCGGTGGATGACACTGCGCTGCGGCGCTTTAAACGGGAGCCCTAGGAATACAAACACGTCGTAACGTTACCAAACACGCAGATTACTGAAGCGAATTCACCAAAGCACACAAAACCATAAAAACATACCTAAAAAACGAGCTTCAACTATATTAAAGTAAAAACACCTTAGTAGGCGTGACTCAAAAATAACGCCCACAAATGGCTCATTTTCGCACGTCAATTCAGCAAATACAACAACTTAGTTCAAATAAAATCAAAAGAATATATAAAGAAAAACTCCAGTTTAGAAAACATTAAAATGTGGCAAGAAGCCCCGCTGTGAACAAACAATTAAAGACAACTAGCACCGCCGCAGGGAGGCTAACATCCATGAGCTAACTACCAGCGCACGCGACTTTCAATGCTACAACACAAAAGAATAATAATAGGTGCCCGTTAGAACCACACTCTCAAAGCAAAATATGCAACAACAAAAACACAGCAAAAAGGGGACTTTGTCCTACTTACCCCGTTGCTACTTTTATAGCTCCAGAGTTAGCGTCGTTGTTTTTGCCTCACTGCTCCAACAGCCGCAGAGGGCGGTTAAGGGGAGGTTTTGCCAGATGGGTAGTGCGTGGAAGGTGGCTGGAAAATCACAGCGTGGGTGTTTTTATAAGCTCAGGTTGACTCCGCCTTCCTTGGGGCCGCGTCACTGGCAGACTGGAGGCATCACGTGTCTTCTAGAAAAGGACATGTTGTGGCAAGGTTCCATTTCTTGTTGATAGTTGTGACCTCCGCCGAACAAAAGAGGATGAAACCGCCAATTCACTTGGTTCACCTCTAATATAAACAATACTTAACTATTTTCAAAACCCTTTAATACTTCTAAGGTCAAATGTGCATTTTTGGGGATGTTTTAGGACATGCGTTTTGAACAAATGTATCCTCCACGCGAATTGGAACTTGACCAAGTGAGCTCTGCTTTGTTTCAGAGGCCTCCCAGCTAACATGATATGTTGGGTACGTGCACAGCCGCACAGTCAGCACCATGGCTGTGTTTTTAGGGTTTGCAGCAAAGCAGGAATATTTGATTGAAAACATTTATTTCATAATAAAACAAAAGTTAGGTTTTTTAACACAGTTTATCTAAATAAACACAACTCCACCTCTCATTTTCTGTGAAATGAGAAAATTATACACACATAGAATGAAACTTTATCTAATTTTCCTTTATGCACATTACACCAGTGCTTACTTTTCTGACCTGTCTTGCACTCTGTTATAATAAAAGGAGACATATACTTTTGGTTTTGCTAAAGGCTAATGCAACTTCCAGACATCTTAATGAAATGCAGACTGAGAGGTCAAACTGACACAAAGATTACCAAATTCCAAACATGCCCATGTTGTTTTTGATAAGTCAAAATCAAGTTTTAAGTCTGTTAAAGTGATTGAACTGACATTTCTGAACAAGTCCCCTATTTACAATTTCTGTGTACATTTTGCCACAAAGCAGAAAATACAAGACAGCCGTTGTTTCTCAGGTGTTTCCTATTTATGTGGCAACACTGTTCAATGAAAAACTTGAACAATAACTTCAGTCTTTTTCATGTGATTACACATTTAGAGCATTTTGCGTAATTGGTTTTCAGAGGTTTACTGCAGGAGAATCTGTATAAGATGCATGGAATCACATCAGCTAGGAGTGTGACAGAGAGGAGTCTTAGCAAACCAGTTGTAATTCTATGTTCTGTGAAAAATGGGGACACGAGCAGGAATATTTGAAAGCCCGATGAAAAGATTCTTCCTATGAGTGTAGTGACATCTTGCCATGTTCGTGATAATGAAAGGAATCTAGGAACTCGCTAAAGCAAACCATAAGTCTTCTCTTGGCTTCTAATTGTGAGATGCCATAGCAATATTGCAAAAAGAACCCTTGCATGTAATTGTAATATTACCAGATACTAAATAGAACTGTGGCTGGGAAACATCAGAGGAGATTTCACACATTTTTGCTGTTTGTTTACCAAATGTTTTTCTTTTTTCTCAACAGAAGAGCAAGAATCGTTGTTCTAGTTTACCACCAAATAGAATTAAATTTGTTTTTTTTAACTATGTCTTTATGTATGTGGCTCCCAATCAAACTGAGCAAATATTCCCCCATCCCCATTTGTACTCTTGCTGTAATCTTGTTGTTGTTTGTGACAAAGGGCTTTCTGTCTTTCTCCTCAGTCCTCTCCTCTTTTCCCCTCTCACGTCTTAAACATAAATCTAATGGTACCAAATGTTACATAAGTGTTTGGGTCACCCTCTTTTGCCAAGAGCACACAGTGTAGTTGAAGCTTTCGCAGCAAACAAGATCTCACTTAGACGGGCAGTGGGTGGGCCCCGAGTTACTACAGGGCAAATCGAAGAGGAATGGGCTGACACATGCATTTTGCTACACTACAACAACACACGTGACGTGAGATGTAAATCGCTCCGAAATTCAGGATGTTTTCTTTATTTTGATGCTACTTGAAATGGGATACAGCAAAAGTGTGTCTCATTTTCTCATTGGTTGTCATAATTATCCACAGCTGCTCATTCTTAAAGTAAAAAAAAAAATGTATTTACTGAAAATTAAGCACAATTTCTTGTTAAGCCTTGAGTTTAAAGGCCTTTTTGACAACAAAAGAAAAACAAATACATCCCGCCATCTTAAAACCTATATTATCAGGAGGTAGTTTTTGTCAGTTTTTTAAAATTTTTTTATTTCTGCACAGCTTTATGGGGGAAGAATTGCATCAGTCAAACATGTACATGCATTCACAAACTTCATCTCAGGCACGTTTAAATAGCACGTGTCAAAAGCCAAGCGATCGGCGAGCCTCTGTCTTACACTGTTTCAATAGTTTACATACTTTTCTTAAGTTGCAAGTTTGTAGTGCCACTGAGTGCAACTTCTCAGATGAAAAAAACAAAAACAAAATAAAGCTCCCCTAATCCAAAAGGAAGCAAACATAACGTCTGGGACTAATGGATACGTTTAGGGGAAAATTTCCTGACCGAAACTGCTTTCACACAGACTTGCCAAAGGTTTCGCAAAATTGTTCTGCTTTTGCTCCGTTGAACTTGTACTTTGGGAAACCCTTTTCACATTCTCTGTTACATAACCACATTCAGATTTGTACTTTTAAATACTTGGGAAAAACAGCTGAAAGTTCACATTTTTCCAAAGTTTGTCTCCTTTTAATTTCAAAACAACTTTTTGCAGAACATATTTCCAAATTTTTTTTTTACAGTTTTATCATCTTTTCTTTAACTGTGTTTAATTTTCAACTACACCTTGATATCTATTTGTTTTGATTTCAACCAAAAAGTATGCTTTCAGTTAAAAAGCTGCAAATTTGAATAGTACATGTTCTGCTTTGTTGATTCTTGTTTGTGCGCCTTGGCCTCCCTTATAAAATATCCTCACACTAAAACTAAAATAATGATCATTTTATGTCTACACTGTGCAGTGCCATGAGGCATAGAGCCACCAAACCGTAATGGGTGTGTACATGCTGATACACATTATCTCCCAAACCCTTCTTTCTTCCACTGTGTAAATAATCTCACTGTACCATCAAAACAGTGTGCAGACGTTGCCGTACAAAAACAAAGCTGGACATGCGTCACTCTGCCTGGCTGCGGCCTGCACTTCCTCCCTTTGCTCGATGGCTCCTGGCCGTGCTTCCCCTCACATTTTGGAAGTGCAGAGCCCTTCGAGGCTCTCCGGTACATTCCAGGAGAGAAAAACAGAAGGGAGGGGGCAAAAGGCGGGCTGCACACAGCTCATCTGACACGTAACAGGCATAGCACATGCTGCCAGAACACAGTGCTGAGAGGAAGTCACTGACTGAGGAGCGGGAGTGGAAAGACAATCCTGTGAGAGGATCAGGTTTCAGAGGGCGGAGAGGCCTTTCCGGTTGGTGATGCTACACAAGCAGCTTGTTTCATCATGTTAGGTTTTTCAAAAATATGGAAATATGTCAAAAGTTTTATGTCTTCTAATGGATTAGAACTAGTATTTTGGTAGTAAACATACTTCCAGAAATGCATAACAGTCGAATCTTTACATTAACAGCCTTGGGCATGCCACTGGGTGTGATCAAGTGATGGATTATATTTAAACAGGGGATGTCCAAGTGGGAATGTACCTTCTGCTCTGCTTCACCTTCAAGTACACTGAGATGACCCTATTAAAATCTTTCAGAGCACCGTAGAGTCAACTTAGTTATTTTTTAAACGAAGTGTGTCCAGAGGGAAGTTGCTGTAAATGAAAGTAAAAACATTTCTAAGACTAAAAAGATAAACCCAATCCCAAGTTTGTTAGGGAAAAAATATCCGATTTAAACATTTTGAAAATGAGGATCAGTCAGAAATCCCAGGTAATATAAAACAAGTTTATAATCTAATAAAAATATGATTTCACCACTGCTCACTGCCTCTTATTTTTTCAAAACTTGTGTTGTGACGTGACACAATTGAATGTATTTGCTGTGGTAAGGTGTTTTTGGTAATGGATTTTCTTCAGTTTGCGAAAGCAAATGTGATTTTGTAATCCCCATATGCAAGCCTGCACAAAGTGCAGCACAACAGTAATAAAAGGCAATATGGCGCAATTCGCTGCAACGTGCTCTTTAGAGGGTGTTTTCATGTAAACTCATAGAGCTCATAATGATCTGGTTTAAGCGGTAAAATAGACTCATTTACTCGCATTTTCACCTGTATTCAGCTGTGAATGTTGTTCTGAACTGCTGCCCTCCTTTATAAAAACCTGAGGGCCGAACATTAGACACTCTTTAATAATATATGATGAAATATGACATCAGAAACACCCTACTGGAAAAAGAAAAGCATCATTTTCACTTTTAAAGTGCTACAAGGAAGACTTTGGCTTTAAAACAGGATTATTCAGCATTATCCACAATAGTTTTCATATTGTGACACCATTATTATAGTCTGTATTTGTCTTCCTGCTATGATGAATGTGGAAAATCCACCTGCAAATACTCAGAAATGAAGCTTTTGAAACTTTTTCCAATGTTTGTGCTTTCCTCTTCGAGTCCCTTTAAACGGATGTAATCCGTAAACTGAAGTTTATTTTGACTGACAACTGCAAGTCAGCGTGAGCAGCAACCCTATTCTAGGAAGCATCCAGTGCTGCTGCTGACCCATTCATTCACAACAAACCTCCCTCTGTTTTCACAACAGTACAGTCTGGCTTGTTTCTTATATAAGCGGCTTAGCCTGAATCAGGTCTCCACTTCACCACTTTAACTGCTCCACTGGGCACATTTCGTAAGAGCTAGGGCTGTAGGGCAACTCTAGCTCCCCAGTCAGTGCAGGAGGGTTTTTGTTGTCTGCTGCCACCCTGTGGGCAAATGCGACGGTGCTCCTCTGAGCTCATCATCATGTGAGGTCTGAGTCCCATGCAGGCTCTACCTGCCAAACCAGTCAGTAACAAACACCTGACGGCTTGACATCCGAGAACGCGGCTGGAAGCCTAGAGTGTAAAACAACACACACTCTATTGTTGCCACGCCTCTGGCCATTACTGTATTTAGTTCAAATGTAAATGGTAGTCATGATAAAATTCCATGAAGTCAACACATTTTAATGCGTCAAACTGAAAAGCTGCACTTCAGGAATGTAAAAAGACCAGGTGGAGGTGGAATAGTAAAGAATCAATTTATTGTAACGACATATTGGTTTTACGGACAAAAAGTAAGATACCACACTAGGTTTAAATCATTTAAAAACAACAAAAAAAAGAAATTGATAGCATCTTGGAATGATTAAAATTCAAATAAAATAGAAAAACATCAACACAAACATACAGCTTTTAATACTGTGCTCAGTCTGAAAATGTTTTTTTTTTAAGGAAGAAAACAGCTCACAGGGTTCTTCGTTAAAACCTACAATATGTGGCTAAAATAGATTACAGTACTTAAATATAAAAATAGACTCTTCAATGTTTGCTCTATGATTCAGACTTCGAGGTGGACAGATGAACTGGGCTGCTGCGTCCCGGGGAGTTTCAGTGGCACATCCGAGCAGTCATCTCTTTCTGCAGCAAAAAGAAAACAAACAAACGTCAATCCCAGTCAGTCCGGCGGGATGCAAACCTCAGCATTTTCTCTCAATGCAACCCCAGATAAAAACGGAGACAGCTTTTTATCAGTGTTTGAAAAACAAAAGGACCTCTAAAAAGCTTATTAATCTTTTATAAAGCAACTTAATGGTTTAAGATACTACAAAAAATATAGATGCAAGTTTGCTGAAAACACCACAGCAAGTATCGTTCCTTGTTGTTTTATAAAACACAATTTTTAGAGTCAGATTCTTTTGTGAATAATACGAAATGATCAAGTCAAAGGAATAGATAGAATAATTCTGGTTATCCAAGAAAACCATCAGAAATATCTAAAGCTTCAGTCTTCATTGATCACTTGGCAACAAGGTTCAGGTTAAAAGCAGAAATCGGGTAAAAGAAAATGTCAAAAACTATGTTTAGTACAAACATGCGACTACAGAGAAAAGTCATTTGTGCCCAGAGTTTCAGCTTTATATTATATCTGCGTGTTTTCTTGGTTTACTTTTGTCAATCACAAATGTAAGCAACAATAAATAAAATTAGGAAGGATATCAAATATTCAACTCAAAAGAAACTTAGTCAAAAAAAGGGGAAGACTATGTCAAATTAATTAAAAGAAAAAAAAAAGGGTTTTACAGAACTAAACCACAAGAGGCACTGTTTGATTTCTTTGATTGTCTTAAATAAATGCCCTAAGACGCATTAAAAATATTTGTATTTTAAAAATAATGAGTTCATACAGAATGGGAAAACACGCTTTGTTGGTTTTATCTACTGTAATGCATTTATTATGAATTATGGATAGATTAGTAAATACATTGTTTGATTTATTTACTTGTATGATTAAATATTAATGCCCAGTTTATGTAAAGGTGATCTCAGACAACTTGATGACATCATCCTCAGCTTTAATGACTCCACTCACCAGAGGCTCCAGTTCTTTGTGGTCCATCAGGTTGAACTCAATGACAAAGTAATAGAAATGCTTGTAGCAGGTGTTGACGTGGGCCTCAGCCCCCATCTGGCTCACGCGGTCAAAGTGGTGGATGTAGACGTGGACAAACACCCGGAACAGACGTGATAAAATCTTCTTAGCCACCTGCATGAAGTTCTTAGGGAAGGGAGTACCTGAGAATGGAGCAGGTTGGGAGAGTTGTGGTCAAGACAGGGCAATCCTTCACAGTAACAAACACGGTTGGACCGACGGTTTTTATTTGGACGTTGAGGTCCGATCTTGTGTGCTAATCTTTTTGCTCTGCTCAGTTTGGATGCCAGATGTGCAAGGATGCGGTCAGGAATCAGCTGGAACGAGAATGCCGGACCAACTCAACCTAGTTCTGAGAAATAAAGGCCTAATATCAGGGCCAAATGACGAACAAAGTGCATCATTTAGCTTTGACTAATGCAAAACGTGTAGAGATCTGCTGCAGCGAAGCAACGCAGAGGCTCTGTGTGTTCACTGAGCATGTGTGACCCAATTATTAATCCACTGCCTGGACGTTTCAGTTGGTAAGTCATCTACCGGGACACACAGCAGGGCACACACACACACACACAATCACAGAGATAATATCTCAACAAAAATGTTGAGATTAAATGCTTACAGTGTGTAGCACTGCAGCTAATCTTAAGCGTGTGGCCTTGCAGACGTTCTAAAAAATAGCCCACCGTTTGGGGCTTTAATTGTGATTTTTAATTGCATGTAAAACTAATTACTTGCTTCTATTTTCTCTGCAACAATTTTGTACCTTAAAACAAAATTTCTGAGAATATAAAAAAAGCCCAGAGAAGAAGAAGTTCAGGTGCTGCTCCGCTCTAACACAAACAAAAGCTTTAATCGTGTTGCACTTCACCCTTATTTTGTGTATCAATGTATGAAAACGAGTGGGCGGATTGATCCAGCAGAAAAAGAAAAAAAAAAGCAAAGAAAAAAAGCGATTTCAGCAAGAAAAGCTCCTATTACATCTTCTTTTTGAAGCTCTAAAATGAAAGATCTTATTAGTACAACTATAAACAAATTTCACAAATACAGTTTAACTCCAGATCAAGAAGGAATTTGACCAAATTAATTCGGCAAATGTCGCCCATGTGTGATGTGTGAGCATCAAGGAAGTGGGGCAGGAAGTGAATCTGAGTAACAGATGCTCATATTTAGAAATATGTCGCTTCTAATGTTGAGCAGGAAGTGATACATTATTTTGTTCATCTCCAGAACCATAAAAGTTCAGACATATTAGAAAAACAAACGAGTTCAAGTATGAGGAGGGAAAAAAAGAAGCAACTGCTGCCTTTGTAGAAACAAACAAACAAAAAAAAGTTATTATTGGCTAAACTAAATACTTACCGACATTAGTGGGGAAGATATTCTCATTGTTGATTTGTACCTCTATCCAATCCATGAGGAGGCTCATGTATTTGGGGGCGGACAGCGTGGTGGGCCTTTTGTACTTGTGCTCGTCTTGCCAGCGATACTCATACTTGGGGCCCCCGGACATGACAGGGCAGGTCTGATCAGTGCAGGAGTCACTGATGGTGCCATAGATGAGGTTGATCCGGTTGAAGAAGTCGACCACGTGGACGGCCACCCAGTCGTTGAGGTCCTCGCCGTGGGGCAGCTGCACGGCGTGCTTCAGGTCCAAGCCAGCGTTCAGGGACGCCTGGGCCTTCTTGTGCAGCTCGAAGCGCTGCGTTCCAGGCTCAAACTTGCGCTTGGGCCGGAATGTCCTGTCTTTGTTGAAGACTTGTTTCAGGGCCATGGACATGGTCGTCAGTGGTGGCGCCTGATTATTTGAATTTTTTTGGTGAATTATTTACTGTGGAAATAGAAGCAGGTCAAAAAGGTTGTGTAAACAACCTGTGGGAACTTGTTACTGACGTATTTTGATATTTGTTTGGACTTGGTCAGTCAGGAGGTTCTTTGATCCTGAATATGATAAAAAAAAGAAAAGATTGCAATGTTTAGTTAGAAAATACAAGTTTATTCTAAATTAAAAGCCTTCGTATAGAGTTTTTACTTCGTAAAAGCGGATTATTAATAACAATGCATGTTGAATTCATTTTTAGATCAAAAACTTAATTTTTACTCAAAGAATCTGCTCTTACAGCTCAATAAACAATGACAAATAATTTCTTAAACAGTGGCAAGAAGTAATAAAAATCTCGTTATTCACTAATGTGAAGTTTTGTTAATATAAGTTTTATTAGTTTAAATTAAGATAGCAATCTAATATTGGGTGCACAAAAACTGTTAATTTAAATAAAGTTAATATAAAACTATTGGGTGGATTGTTATTACTTTTTAGTTTAAAAAAAAAAAGAAAAAAAAGGAAGAAAATGGGAAGAAACTGTCGTAAAAATTGAAACATGGTGACTCATTTCCTATTTCACACTACTAGTACTAATGCCACCCCGAAGGAAAATTTGTTGCGGAATGGCTACTAATTCCTCAACCTGTCGTTTATCTAACAAAGTCTCGATAAAATGTTTATCTAAACACCTCTCTGAAATGCCCCACCGCCTCGGGGTTTACTGGCGGCTTTTATGCTCCTTTTCCAGGATGAAAGCCAGAGATTAAACGGGGGCACATGACGACTGCACGAAGTTTGTTCGCCGACGACCTGTTGCTCTGAAACCGCAGCAAAACTCCACAGAGACTGACTAACTTACGCTACACACGAGTAATGCACACAACTTTTTCATGATAAGTCCAAGAAAGAAAAAAAGAAAAGGCAGCACGACTGAACTACGACGGCTCTTCAAACGGTGACGAAATCGCCCGAGTTGAAAGCCACTTTCCCGAACTTACTTGTTCCGCCTTCCTGTTTCCTTCGACGTTCGGGCGACTCTTATCTGATAATCGATGCTTGAGGGTCGAAGACATGCGCGAGCTACATTATGGATACACGCAATACAACAATACGAAGACTTAAGAAAGAACCCGCAAACATGACAGATTAATAAAACAACAAATGTCCGACTCCTCCCTGCAGAGAAAAGAGTCCAGCAGTGTAAAGCGGGAAGTGATGACAAATTCCACCGGTAAAGATTTTCAAAATAAAACGAAAATCCAACTAAGCTTGAAAAGGGCACTACGTGTGAACAAAAACACGTAATACATATTTTTTTTAAAGACTCACTCCAATGACTATTGTGTTTTTGGTGTTTTTAACATGAAGGGCAAATATAAAGAAAATTAGGATTACAATTGCATTTCGGAGCATTCCAATTCACAAAAGCTTGTAGTTGTTATGCATAAGCTACAATTGGCAGGCCACAAGCTCCCTCCTCTGTTCCATTCTGATGCTTCCTATTGCAGACGGTTACATCCATGTGTATCTTTGTTTTCCTCATCTGGTGGGATCTAGCCCACCAAGCTTACAGCCCCAACAACGCTGTTGTTGGGGCTGTAAGCTTGCTGAAGAGGGTAAACAGAGACGTGATGGGAAGTGTGAGCAGGCTTACAACAATCATGACAACAATCCCGCCTACAACTCAGTGGTGAATTTCAGATGAACTTCTGCCAATCTGTAGAAACCATGTCCTAAAAAATGACAGGTTTTGTCAAAATGGCATCATAATTAAAAGGCCAATGGGAACACTTTAAAAATAGATGAAAAAGATGATCAGAGGGGGACTTTTAGTCTTTTTAAAGTAAATAATAGCAGATCATTTACTTAGGAACAATGATAGCCTGGTGAATAATAACATGAACTTTCACCAGGAGAACCTTTTGCAGGTTACCTTACGCAACCTTATATTACCTCTTTACCTTTTTCAGTGCGCGTTCTCTGACCATGCAGTTTTAAAAAGGTCCACAGGCTTAGACCTTCATCCTTTCCCTCATGGAGTCTTCTCTAAGTGTTGGAAACTTTTGGGTAACAAACTCTTTCATGAAAAAATACTGTGCTTTTACTTCTTACCTTTGCAAAGCACGTTGAGTTCATCCTTTGTGCACACAATTTCCAGCTGATGGGTCCAAAACTGCAATGCACCCTTACTCTGGATATTTTCCAAAAGACAGTATATCTTCTAAGTTTTCCTCCTTTGCATTCATTGTTTCCTGTGTGTGCGCTATGTAGATGCAATTTCCAGTTGATCAACTCTTTGCATGCTTTGCCAATCTTGCCAGGGGCAAAGTTTTATCCAAGCAGAGGCTTTTACATTAGATTGTTGAAAAAATCTGTTTAGCTTACAGCAATAAGGGTCTACTTTTGCCTCTTCGGCTCTATTTTAAGGGACCCCTGTGATTGATAACTGCATGGTGAGGTGGTTGTCACCTCACCCAGGAGTGAAGTGATGCAGCAAAACGACAGAATGGCTGTCCTTGCTGAAAAAGCGATTTTGGTCAGACTGCTTTTTCTGTTAGAGCTGCTACTGAGTGGAACTTCACACCCGTAACTATCAGAACTCAAAACACATATAATTTATTCAAGACGCAATTAAAGAAATGGCTCATTGACAATCAGAGCTGT
Organism: Oryzias latipes; assembly: GCF_053564925.1. Lineage (NCBI taxonomy): Eukaryota > Metazoa > Chordata > Actinopteri > Beloniformes > Adrianichthyidae > Oryzias > Oryzias latipes. The sequence continues at coordinate 17,313,927 of NC_136240.1, forward strand.
CAACACTGAGTAAACCTCCTCTCACTGATCCTCGCTACTGTCTTGTCTTTTATGTGTGCACATGTTCTTAAATTTGTCTGATTTTGGATTGTTTTATCACCAATTTGTTTTTGGGGTGACTACTAATTTTATTGAATGCATTGTTTAATATATGTATGTGATGTTATGTAAATATATAATTTTACTTTGATCTCTTAGGATGATTATAACATCTACCCAGGGACTGCAGATGAAAAAATGCCCCTTGGTTAACTCTGGCATATTGACAGAAATGTTTATTAATATGCGCTTTCCCTAAATTAAATAAATAAATAAATTATATAATAAAGTTCTGCTTGCAAAATATGATGCTTTAAAATTTACATGTTTTATGTCCTTTCTCTCTTTCAAGGAACATAAATTACAGACATATCCTTACATTAATGTCCTTAAAAATAACCCATAACTGTTTAATGCCCCAGTGAAGCTGATTGGTCATTGCAGGTAACTGGGCTCTTCTAAGTTTGGATGTAATCACAAAATAAAAAAAAAGGATACAAAGTCCCTTCCAAAATGGTAGATTAGTACATATTCTTAGTAATATATGATATAATAAGAATGGCATTCTCTAAATATTGAAGAACTCCATCAAACCTTATCGTTCAAATATAGCTGAAAAATCACATTTTGTGTATCACACAACTGACTATTTACCTGAAAATAAAATAAAATAAAGTCAAATTAACACATTTTTTATTCTTTTTAGCATCAGAGCACTTTTTACACCATTTTATCTGAACATTACTAAAAGCACTCATCAATGTCAGCCATTTCAACCTCAGTTCTCCACATGCAGATTTGCAAGGCTTTTATTTTGAAAAATGCTTTGGCGACTTCTGTGTACTCTCTTTTTTCAGTCAATGGTTGCCTGGCAGCAAAGAAGCCTTTCCTGTGACAGTGTGACACTTACCGACCTAATTACCTCATGAATGTCATTACTAACTTAGAAATCTCAAAATTTTTTTAGTTGAACAATTTTAGATCATAATGTCATTGACTCTTACATTCTGATTTCGCCCCATGAGAGACAACAGTACAAATTTAAATGGTTGTAAACACTGGAATCTTAAAAAAAATAAAACTACACACTCCATTATATAATGGGATCATCAAACTTATAATAAAGTGACTTACTTTTGACTCAAACTCAAATATTACGTCTTTTTCAGCTTTATTTAACATAAAGAACTTCAAAAAATGTTAGTAACACTTTCTAAAAACACAACAAAACACAAAAAATTACAATTAAACCCTTTTCTACTAATTTGGTTTTCAAAAGTAGAAACACAGAATCAGTATATTCACCATTAAAAAGCCACTTAACATTCAAACCACGATAAAGACTCTCCTTCCACAGCCGAAACACAGAGATTCAATTTACAAATGCACATTTATTGCTGTCGGGCCTGTTTAGCTAAATCTGCACTGTGGTCAAAGCTGGTCAGTGTGCAGTGCTCATAAAACACCCTTTGTTTTGGTAAATTAATGATCGGTTGAAAGGACTCTTTCACAGGGAGGGGGTAGAATGTGCCTCTTTCTGTCTACTTTACAGGCTCTTCGTTGGCTCCCTCAGTTTTAGGCTTGTTGGATATGGAGTAATGGTACGTCCTCATGGACTCCTCAACTTTCTTGAAGTCAGGGCGCTCTTCATGACTGAAAGTAAAAAGAAAAGAAATATGAAATAATCATTTAAATGCATTTTTAAAAATAACAGTTAATCCTTATAGATTACATCCATTCTTGAATTTTTTTAAATTAAAAAATAAAAGTAAAAACAAACTACCCCGAAAATCTTTTTTTTTTTTTAAAGTAGTCTGTATGTGGCATCATCCATCCAATAATCTGAGGTGGCTTAATGTATAACCAGCTGATTGTGACTAAGAGAGTGAACGGTACCTTCTGTTTGTTGCCGACTGGAGAAAAAAAAGTCACTTTAATTATTCTCTATTATAAAATTTTATAAAAAATAGATAAAAAATAATAATAATTACGGTTATTGCAAAAGACAGAAGAAATGCTGTAGAGTTCAGAATTATGGCTTTATTTTGTACACTACAGGCAATATCCTGTATTAGGGTAATATCCTGTAATACCCTGTACTATTATTAATATTTAGTCAGCTTTAGTTTTTTTTTTTCCCACAACACCCATTTTTAGGTGGTTAGAAAAATGCTCAAAGGTTATAATATTGGATTACACTACCAAACAACAGTCAACTGATTACAAAATGAGCAGATTTAACAGTCTCCACTTTGACCTACTTTAGCAGCTTTGACGTTCACTGAACATGGGGGTTTTGAAACAGCAGGAAACCTTTGGTTACCGAGTTCACACTTAACTTAAACATATTTCTACAATCTGTTCTCGATTTTTGTTGTGTGGAAATATAAGAAAATACTATTGGGGGAAAAACTAAATAAAGACAATCCCCTACGAAAAGCACTTTACTGAGAAAAGAAAACTTTACACATGTTTTTCTTATTGTTATAAAAGCATAAAAAATCTTTTTGTTGCAGGGAATCTTGATCAAACAAAATACGTAAAAGGTTCAGATATAAAATAAATTGGAACTATAAAATGAATAGTATTTAAAGCTGCACTTTAATAATCAAAATAAATACACTTTTCACATTGGGTGTTATTTCAAAGCATTTTTGTTACGTGCTTTATATGTGCTAAACTACACCTTATTATAGATTTTTTAATACATTTGTTTGCTTTTATGTATGTCATTTAATTAAACATATAGAATAAAAATTTTAGATGGGTTAAAATGTATTCTGTTTAAAGTAAAGTTTTGTAAAACAAATGTATATTTCATTTTCTAATGTCAGAAGGTTATTTTTGGTCATGTTATATGACACAAAGTTTGCTTACGTTACATCATGTTCTTCCAGTTTCCAGTCTTAGTTTTTTACGGCTAAAACCACAATAGAAAACTATTTTATGTCAAACATTGTATTTTTTAATCAACTCTTGGCCTCATTCTTGGCATGTGAGAGGATAAATGAGTTTACAGGTAACATTGGGATTCTCACCTGTACGTCCAACACTCCATCATCACTGCATACATCCTGTCTGGACAGGCTGGTGGTTTCTCCATGCGGTTTCCATTTTTAATGAAGCTGATCACTTCTGGACCTTTCATTTTCTGGGTTGAGGGGAAAAGAGATAAATCTCCTGCATCAGTGTGTCTGTCCACTGGTGGGATGTAAGAGTTAAAGGTCTGCTCTGCAGAACCACCCTCACCTTGTAGGGTTTTCCTCCATAGGTGAAGGCCTCCCACATGGTGACGCCAAAACTCCACACGTCACTTTTACTGGAGAATTTGTGGAAGTTTATGCACTCTGGAGCGTACCATTTCAGTGGCCATTTGCCTGCAGTTCGAGCCTGTAAACACACAATATGAGGAGGCGTCACTGCCGATAGTCTGAGGCTAAAATACACGTATTTAGCCAAAAAGGTTGTTCCTGTAATTGGTTTAAATTTATTTTACTAACATTTAAGACCCAGACATATCTGCTTTACCCTGTTCAGGGTCTTAGGGGGAGGGGCTCCTGCCCTAGATGTGATGGAGGATTTATTTGTGCTTCAGTAACTTTTTATTTCCTCGTTTTTCTTATTGATGGTCGTATTTATTTGGGTTAATAATAACAGTAACGTATAGGACAAGCACACACTGAAAACTGTGGGGGAAAGCTAACAAATATATATTTAGTTATTGTTAAAAATGGGTGCTAACCTCAGTTTTTTTTTTCGTTTAAACACAGAGAAACAAAATTGATGGCAGTTTTTAATGACTAAAAAATACTGACTAACATAAACATTATCGCTGTATTGCATGCTTTGTATCTAGAAATACAAATTAATTTAGACTTTTACATTTTTGAGCAGTATGTTTACGTGTTTTAGCACAATAATGATAAAAAAAAAGCAGCTACATCATGAATACTTTGTAATAGTTGTCATCTGCTCCCAAGGCTTTGGAGAGCCCAAAGTCACTGATCTTGGCAAATTGTTGGTTAACCAGCAGGACGTTTCGAGCAGCCAAATCTCTGTGAACAAAATTCTTCTCTTCCAGATACTTCATCCCCATCGACACTTGGTGCAGTAAGTTCACAATGTTCTCCACGGTTATAACATCTCTGTGGGGACAAAACAGAAACATCCATGCCAAGTGAAAAAAGTAAGTATGTGAGGTGAAAACTACTTTTTGAATGTTTGCATTTGTCTATTTTTGTCACTTTCGTATTAAAAGCAATGCAAAAAAAAAAAAGCAAAAAGCAAATTATGAGTAATGTAACACTATATTGTGCTTCTTAGGAGCTAAAAATCAATCTACATATTTTCATATGTGCTTAAGTTCCAATATCCCCTGTGCTCATCGATGCAGAAATGCTTTTTTTCCTCAAAATTACACAGTGACTACAAAGAAATGACATTTGAGATGTTGGATGGAGAGATGAGCAATGCAACAAGCCCCACACAGGTGCATTTATTTGTATGTTCCACATTAAGCTGTTGCCATCCAAGAAAAAAAGGTTACTTAACATCAGGTTTGATTGGTTTGTGGTTAGGATTGAGCATCCAGATTCAGGTGTTCAAGCAAACCAACGGAATAATTGAAAAACAATTTAAAAGTTAGAAAACTTTGAATTCATTGATACATTTTAAGGTAGGGCTGCATTGTGGTACAGTGGTTATCTCCCTCGTCTCACAGTGAGAAGGCTTTGGGTCAAATCCTGCGTGGAGGTTGCATGTTGTTCCTGTGCACGTGTGCGTTTTCTCTGGGATCTCTGGCTTCTTCCCAAATGGATAGATGGATTTCAATGTAGTTTTGTCTTTATTTTTTAAGTAGTTTGTTGATCCACCCAAATGGGGGAGGATAAAGATTCAGTGTGAAATATACCTTTTTTACGAACTGTTCTGAACAGCAAACTCCACCATCAGATGTCATCCTGAACATTTACTCACTTCTTGGTAGAGAGAAACTTATTGAGAGGACCAGCAGCGGCCATCTCCATGACGAGCATCAGATTGTCGCCTTGGCACAGGCCCAGCATGCGGACGATGAAGGGGTTACTCAGCTGGTGCATGATCTCTGCCTCTCTCATCATCTCATCTTTCACCAGCTTCTCATTTTCACTCTTCAGCACTTTGACGGCCACGTCTACATGACCTCTGTGACCAGACAAAAAAAAAAAAGGCGCAGGAGCAAATCAGTGTCAGGTTGCAAAACTTCAAACCAGCTTTTCACTTTTCTTGACGTTTAAATCTTACGATTTTGTTATCAAGACTCCCTTCTTGACGGAGCCAAAGTTGCCAGAGCCGAGCTCGACCTCGTCCATCAGCAGCTGATCCCTACTGATGTTAAACTTCTTGATGTCATTTGGGTCGTGGTAGGGGTTGAATCCGGCAAAGTCCATGGGCAGAGCATCAGCTGAAACTGTAGCTGCACAACTACTCATTATTTTATTTGGAAAGAATCAAATTACATGATCACACTACTTAACACTTAATTCCACCTTCTGGGGCTCTCCAAGTTAGAAGTTTTGCCACAGCAATAATTTTACAAAGCCTTATAAATAGTGTTACTTTTCAACTATTCTCACTTATTACTAAACTTCTCAAATAAACATTTAAAATTATTATTAACATAGATAAATCCATAAACACAAAAATAATCATAAAAGTGATAAGATCTTTTGTTCTGTATTGGTGCATTCTGCTGTACTGTCAGCAACTGACCTTTAGGTGGCGGTGTGTATCCATTTGATCTCCTCTGAAAGAAAAGGGGGGGGAAAATGAAGCTGGGAGCATGTCAAGCATGCTGATTGAAGCATAAAGGCCAACACTTACCATTGCAGGAACATTGGGCATTTCTGAAATGTTGCAAAAAAGATTAGAATTAAGTTTAGTCACAACAATGTCAGAGAATCATGACATTTAAGGAAAATGGTTCAGTACGTTCAGAAACTCTGCCGTTGGTGCACGCCTCTCCAAGGACAATTACCAGCCCATCAGGTTTCATCTTCAGATACTCAACCAGCTGTGGAAAAAAAGGGAACCACATTCTTTTAATTCAATGCTGCAGAGTGATGCCGAAACGTAGAGAAAAACAGGGTTCCCACCTGCCAGAGTGTGTCAAACTTGGTCCCTTCAGGTACAGACAACTTCCCTGATTTGTCTTGGACAATCTGATAGTGGTAAACTGTTTTCCCGTACACTACAGAAAGAGCAAAGGTCCCGGGTTCGTCTCTTTCTCTGACTCTGAGAAACAAAACCAAAGAAAACGCAGCAAAGTCTCAAATATTTCCTTAGCTTTTGGAAAAAAAAACAGGCACTGAAGTCAATGCAGAGGTGCACACGTCACAACTTACAGAAACTTCCCGTCTGGTTGTGCTCCAGAGTAAAGACGCCTCTCTCCTTCGTGGCGGTTGATTTTACCGTGAAACCAAGGCATCTTCTCGTGAGCTGTTGTGGCGATCAGCTTTTCCAGCTGAGGAGCTTGACTGATGATGGCCTGCTCCATGGCCTCCCCCTGCATGGATACACAAAGCTCCAGAGATCCAACATGCTACATACGAAATCTTTTTACATTTTTTCCTCCCATATTCTGTTTCTGCACGTTCACATCACAACTTGCAACCATCGGTAAGCTTTCAGAGTCAGCAAACCTACATTGGGCCTGCATTGCGGTAAAAGGTGGGATGTTTGGCAAAACAAGTTGAGCCTGCAAACAACTGGAACTTGTTTGACTGTTTAACTAGAGCCCATAAAAGGTGCCAGTCTGCTTCAGATTGGTCGCAGCAGGAGGGATGATGTTGAAACTAGACAGTGTGTAACACATTAAAGTGAATCAAAGCTAAGTGTCTTAAGCTACAGGGGAGGTACAATTTGTCCAAACTGACCCTTTCTTTGTTCCTATTTTCTTTAAAAAAATCTTGTATCCTTAAATTGCCTTAATTTTTGAGTGTGTTAGTGCAGGCACAACGCTTAAACATACTTTTAGAATGAACAGAAACAGTAGAGTTAGTTCTGTTTGACTTTCTTGACAGAAAAAGGGTGGTTTAAATTTTAAAAAGTGCTAGAATATTAAATTGATTGATTAAGATGGCAGGAGTTTGAAAAGCATGGCATCCGTTTCTTTTTGGAGACAATTTTAGCTGCAAGATGGTTGAAATCCACAAAATTTAAAACAGTATCACCCGGTTTTACAGTTTTAATTTTTACATCTTTACACGATGTCTAAAATGTTTCCTTTTTGTCTATCTATCTATCAATGCTAAAGTTCAATTTTGAAATTTTTGACAGTTTTTCCAGACTGAGATAAAGCATTTTATCCATTAATGAACTAAAAAAGAAAAAAAATAGATGATACAAACTGTTCTTTTATTAAATATTAAAAATTTTTTTTTCCATTTTTAATATTTTTTTGTCTCCCAAAGAATCCTAAGAGACAATTTCTTTTTTTTTTTGACTGATCTTGATAATGGCACTGAAGTATGTCCATGTGTGTGTAAAATGTTCCTGTTGCCTTTTCAACAACAGTGATGTTACTTTTCTGTTTTCTCAAGCCCTACCTAGAAATTGATCAAATAGTTTAAAGTTTTTCCACTTTGGGCCGGATTAATGTATAACCAGCCAGATGGAGTTAGTTCTGTTATATGTTGGATGGCCTCCTCCCATGTAGATGGACTCAGGAGTGATTGTAGTGGTTACTTAAGTGATGAGTTTTCCCAACAACATTTTTTACAGGAACAAAAGTCTGGATTATTACCGGTATGTTATACAAAGGTGTCTATATTTTGGTTTGGACATGAAATCTGACACTGGAAGTTTAAATGTCAGTCTAAATGTAATGAGGATAAACCATTGAAGAAAATACAGCTGTTTGTGGTTTTACTTGTCCTTCAATACTAACAAGTAATCCCAGTCCTTGCAGTTGACTTTAAAGAAGATGTCCTCTTTTTTATGCTGTGCATTCTCAAAAAATGTTTCTTAAAAGCAAACAAAAAGTCAAATGGGATGAAGAGCAGTAAACTTGAACCAGTTCTGAGAATATTGAAATGACAGTTTTTAGAGATAACCAGAATCTTACCTCCAGGTTCCAGGTCTGCCTGACGTATTCCCTCAACATGTTCACTCTTATTTTGTCAAACACCCCCATCTTGATTGGTGTATTCGGAGGGCGCAAGCAAGGTTTTCTCAGGATGCACACCAGACCGTCTGGATCTTTGCTGTAAAACTCACAGAGCTCTGCCGGTCCACAGTGAGGCTTCCCTCCTGCGATGCAGTAAGTCCCGTTCAGCTGCTTCTCTATGGAGTAGTGGTGAAACTCCAGGTTCCACACAACTGACAAGACGTAGCCTCCAAGATTACGGAGACAGTGTCGGAGCAAGAAGAGGCCATCGGCCATGCCACCCAGTTTCAGTTGCTGCTCTGCATCTGAGCGACTGATGCTTCCATAGAAGAAAGGCAGTTCGATTGCGGGGTCGACGGACATCCTGAAACCTGGAATGTCAGCTAGTCGGGGTTCTGGAAGCCCTGGATAAAGTTCAGATTGGGAAACTAGAGAGGCAGAAGAACATGCTTGTTCAGTGGAGGAGCCTTTAATGAATACACACAAAGGTAAATCCCGTCTGGGACCTCTGACCTTTTTAGTCACATCCTGTTCCACTCAGCTCAATCAAAAAACTTCCTCTCCTTCGCCCAATTATTCAAAAAACATGAAAAAACAGAAAAATGTAAAATTCTCACCTCTTTTGCTTATCCCAGTTGTGCTCAAATAGCATTGACAAAAAACTCAAAGCACCAATGTTTTTGTTCTTAAACTTTCAGCTCTGAAAAAATGAAATCTGAGGATGATGTTCTCTTGGAAAGGACCTTAAGCATGAAGCGCCCACTAGATAAGGTTGCATGAAGCTTGCAGATTGACAAAAGCCACAACAGGAAGTCACAATCCGCCCTCAAAGCCTTATTTCTCCAACACGCTGTTCTTCCGTTGAACAGGTGCTGCCGGGTTCTGGAGCATTTCACTTTAGAAAGTTTGTGACATTTTCCTTTATGAGGGGGGGTAGAGGCACAGCGTGCTAATTTATTTTCTAAAAAACTGTCACTTTTACTGTGTTGAAGCCTGTAGGTTCTGAAGCTTGTGACTTAAAGAAAGATCAGCATGAAATTGTGCAGTCTGGAACATGTATGCGATGACACATACAACCTCCAAACTTCAGTCAACTACATAGGATGTTGCACACGTCCTGTCTTTGCAGTATTTCTCTGTAGCTCACATCTTCCTATGCACGAAACTGGATATACCCACCCTCTTAAATCTGATTCTTTTTTATATTGGCTTCATAAAAAAGACTAAAAAGATGATGCAGAACCTCAGTTTCCTGACTTTATGCTCAGGATTCTGCCCACATCCACAGTGGACAACCAAGCAGAGGCGTTCTGCAGCCACAGGAAGCAAGAGCCCTCTGTAGCCTGACCCCCAGCTCACCACAACAAAGAGAGCCAGACACTGCAGTGTGGATGCATGGTTAGCTGTCTAAACTGAAACTGTTCTGCAAAAAAGCCAACAAGCCTCCTAAATCAATATTGTGAAAAGCTTTTTCAATATTTGATTAAGTTTTTTTTTTTTTTTACTGCTCTGTAGTTGGCTGACCAGGAACCAAATTCATGTCACCCTGTTGTGAAAATAAAATTAAGATCCTTGAAATTCTTGAAATTCAAGAAATAATGTCCTTCAGATAACTTTCTAGTTCCAAATTGCTTTACTTTTTTACATTGTAAACATAATAATAAATACATTTAAAAATGTAGGTTAGACTTTTTTCTTTTTTAAGTTTAGTTTTTTTACATTTTGGTTGTGAAATTTTACGACTTTTTTCCTAGATGGTGGCAAACAGTTTTTGACCAAAACCTCTGATTGGTCAAAAGTATTTACTCCTCTTAATATTGAACTATGAAGAATTGACAACATTTCTTAAGTGTTTCTGGATTATAAACAAAATGCAATAAATGAATTAAAAAAGATAAAGAAAAAACCTTAACAACATTTTACTTCTATTTTTTTAATTCTTTCATTACATTTGAGTAATGATATTGTTTAAATTTGGGCACAACATAGTTTGAGGCATTTTGTAATTCATTTTAATCTGAATTATGACATAAAAAATAAACATGGAGGGATAACAGGAATAAAACATTATCATAAACTGTAGGCTAAAATTACACTAAATATACATTCTGACTTAAAGAAAAAGAAAACATTAATTATTACAGATAACCATGTGGCCTGCTAGTATTAAAATTGAAAGAATCCTTTCAGTCCTTTCAAGCATAATATTTTCTAATGACTCTAAGAAACATTTTTGTTACACTATGCAAGGAATTTGAAAGAGAAAGTGAACACCAGCAAGTATGGGATTTTGGCTTCTGACCGAATTCAAACTCAATTGGTTTATTTTGCAAATGAATCGAAAATCAGTGTGACTTTAGGCTGTTTTAAAATGTTTTTCATGCAGTTACTCTATTGACATGCACTACAAAAAACAACAAAGAGTGAGCTGTATCTACTCCTGAGTATTCTAGTATTAGAATACTAATACTTGAATACTTTTTAGTATTCAAAAAAGACATTTTTGAACCAGCAGAGGAGAATCCCAGAGGAGAAAAACGCAAAGACCTGCATGTTTCTCCTTAATAGGAAAATAAAAAAGCTCATGCCCACACTGAGCACTGAGTGCTTTTGTCATGTTAAAATGTTTTAAAGGTTGAGGGGGCGGGACTAACTGACTTGTAATTTCCAAAAACAAACTCAAATGCACACTTCAAGATGTTAAAATGGAAAATTCTCTAATGTGGGAGAGGATGGATGACCTTAGCTAAAGCAAATAGTTCTGAATGGATCTGAACCAAAATAAATTAAATTAAATGTTAACAAAACTAGAACATGGCTTCAGTCACGTCAGGCTGAAGTAAAGATGTCAACACCAACGTTGGGTTAGGATTGTGACATCAGGGTGACTTCAAACCTGTTAAACTACAGGGCTTCAGTGTGTAAAGCTAAGATTAGGTAACACGCAGGAAGCAAAAATTATTAAGTAGTTCACCCAGTTATATGTGGCTGTGTCTCCTGATGACTTGGGGCCCACTGATGACCTTCAACGTTGTATTTTAGATATTAAAACGTGGATGGGAGAGAACTTTTTAAAGCTCAATCAAGACAAAACAGAGATTTTAATTGTCGGTCCTGAAGCTGAGAGAGAAAGCGTCCAATTCTTCTTTTTAACTCTTAATCTGAATGTTTGCAGTAAAGCCAGAAACCTCAGATTCGTTTTAGATGCAGATCTTACCTTTGAAGCACACACAAACCAAGTTACAAAGACAGCATTTCATCATCTTAGAAACATTGCCCGAGTAAGACTCTTTCTCTCCAAAGCCAGTGCTGAAAATATTAATCCAAGCTTTTATAACATCTAAAATAGATTACTGTAATGCTCTTCTTTCTGGTATTAAGATAAATACGATGACTCGGCTGCAGCTTGTACAAAACTCGGCTGCACAGCTTTTTACTAGAATCAGAAAGGAGAAGCACATTACTCCAATTTTGAAACCTTTGCACTGGCTCCCAGTCAGCTTTAAGATCGATTTTAAGGTTCTTTTATTAGTTAAATTGAAAGTTTACACGGAATTGGCCCTTCATTTTGATCAGATTTACTTTTAGTTTATGACCCTCCCAGAGTGCTCAGGACCGCAGGTGCAGGTCTGCTGGTGGTCCCAAAAGTCAGAACAAGAACCCATGGCGAGGCCACATTTCAGCACTGTGGGCCTCATCCATGGATCAGCCTGCCTGAGGAGATGCTTTGTAGCAGGAAAAGTGCTATACAAATAAAAATAAGGTTGAAAGTTCAGGAAATGAAGCTGATAGGTTTAAAAGATTTTAAGACCTCATATTTGGTGTTATTACACCATCTTATTTTTTCATAAATGGTTAAAACAATGTGAGTAGCCCTGTCTCACCAACAATCTAAATGGTTATAAAACAAGGAATGTAAAAACTATTGCGAACAATGCCTTTACTATGTGGATCAGTAAGTGATCCGCTTTCAGATGAGTCATCAAATTTCCCCAATCTGAACCGTTTTTAGTGTGAGACAAAACACTTGACCTTTAATGAGTCATCGAATTAGCAAGTTCTGGTCCCAGATTCAGTTAAAGCTTAGAGATGCAAATCTACACCCAAAAGACAAAAATAAATCCAACTTTTGTGACTATTTCAGTCCTGTAATAACCTCTGGTTGAACTAGAAAAGCCCTCGAAGTATATATTTTGTTGAATTTGTGATTATCGCTATCAGGCCACAGATTAATACCTGTTATTTATAAATACCCCATGTCGCAACAGATGTGGCTATTTGAAAGTAGATATAATTTCTGTAAAGGAAAAAGTGCACTTCAACAGTCTAAACCTGGCATTACAACTAATGCTTTCTAACTGTGGCTGACCAAGCTTGCAAATGTGCCTCAGTCCAAGCCCAAAACTGAATGCAGTAATTTTCAGGAAAAGATACAAGACTTTTTGGGCGTATTACTGACCCACAATTAGCTTTCTATTCTAGGCCACACTAAATACAGATCTCTATGTTTTACTACATTTTTGCTTTACATCTTTGTATTCTTTTTTACAGTTAACACATAACATTGCCGTAAAAAACATAAAGAGCAACTTAATGTGACAAATTTTACAATAAAGCAGATTTGCATTGTGTAGTTGATTTAAAATAAACCAATGAAAAGTTTTAAAAACATGGTAAATAATAAATGACTGATGACATAAAAAGGCGCTACGTCTGATCTTGTAAATGTCGCATTTAGATGAACAAAAGAGCAACTTCTGCCGTTAAAAATCAGTTAAAACAAACCAAAAAAAACATACTCACATTTCACTGCTTCACAGCTGCAGTGCTGCCATTTCAGGGTTAGAGATGCATCTGTAGATCTGGCTACACTGTCAGGTTCTGTGAACAAAAGGGGTAGAAACACAACCACAGCAACGCACTCACACACACACAATGGTAATGAGTATAAAGAGCTCTGCATTCACTCAACAGTTTGCGTTAAAGGAGTAGTTTTGTTACAGTTTAGATTGTTTAGATTAAAGTTTTGTCATGGGAGGCTGTCGTTATTACAGAACAATGAAAAATACAGAAGCAAGGGCTTTCATTGTGCTCACAAACTTTTTAAGGATCATTTAAAACAGCAACTATAGCTCTTAAATAGGCAAACAGATAAATTTTACTGATAAAACATCCAGTTTTTTTGTTATAGTGACTTCATTTGTTCATTTTTGGGTGCCTATCGCAAATACTTAACTCGGCTGAAAAATGCATTTATAGTCTGTAAACTGACGTATGCTATTTGAACAAAAATACAGAAACCACAAATTGATTTAGCTGACAGGAAGTTACTAGTGCAGATACTGGGAACTTCTCATAAACACTTTTTTGGTCTCAAGTGTTTCCCCTAAAGTGATGAAGGTTTTTTGTATTTCTTTACTTTATGTGAATAGAGGACACATTTGTTTAATTTTCCTTTATTTCAGACAACAGTCATTTCATGAAGGTAGGACTCTGACTGTCTTTAGCCTTTAACTTATGAACACAGTGCAAGACAAACTTCAAATAGTTGCATATATATTTTTTAATACATATGATGATCAATTTTATTCGATGCATATTGAATTTAGGTTTGTTCATTCAGTGGGCTGGAATTGTGTGTTATTTATTTATCTATTTTTTTTTAATCAGGGACCATTACTATTACAGGTTGGAAAATAAGCTATAGAATAAAAAACAAAATTAATCAAATGCAATGTTTGCAGAAACATATAGACCCCCCCCCCCCCCCCCCCCAATCAGTCCTGGATTCTCAGGACTGATAGCATGTTAGCAGAATTCTGGTTCATCAAGTGAGTCACATTAGGAGGCTGAGAAACCAGAGCAGAAAGACTGTCCTGACAAAATAAAAGCACGACACAAACTTTGATAACTAAAGCTGACCTGGAGATTTGGGTGCTGATTTTATTTCATCTCGTGTACATTGTTGTACTTCTATTTACCTGCTTTAATCACTCCATAATAAATCGCCGTCAGCTGGTACAAAATGTTGCTGCAAGGCTTTTAACAGGAACCAGTAGAAGGGCTCATATTTCACCTGTTTTATTGGTTACCCATGAATTTCAGAATCCATTTTAAAATTTTAGTTCTGGTTTTTAGAGCTCTTAATGGCCAGGCCCCTGACTATAGCCGCCCCCATTCGATCCTCTGCTTTGAATCTACTTAAAATCCCAAAGACTCATTACAAAAGCAGTGAGATTATGGAACACCCTGCCCTTATCGCTTCGCCTGACCGACAATGTCAAGTCTTTTAAGAACCAGCTGAAGACGATCATGTATATAGACTTTTTAGTTAATTGCTCTGTGCCTTGCTCTATTTATTGTTTTAATCTGTTTCTCTGTCCTTAATTCTTTTACTCTTTAATGTATCTGTTTTATCTGTGAAAGGTGTTGAATTAATAAAGTTTACTTACTTCATGACAACCACAGGCCTTTTGGGTTACTTTAAAATGTTCTCAGTTGAACTAATTCTAAGTCACCTTACTTAGCATCCCAAGTAACATGGCGTACAGTTTTTAACTTTTTAAGAAAAAAAATTGTTTTTATACAGATTTCACTGATGACGAAAATGAATTGGTGCTGCTGTGCAGTAATTTGCAATGAGAATGTGTCCCCAGTTTTCTGGTGCATTTTTGGATCATTGTGGACATTTTCATTTATTTTGGATGAGACTGAGACTTAAAACAGATTTCAGATCTCAAACTCATGCAAGAGGCGATATTTTCTTATTTTAAAATTATAACTGGAGAGTTTGTAAAAGAACATCAAGAGCATCTGCTTAACCCAATGTACTTACTGTTTAAATTCACGATAACCTAATAAATCCCTTTAATAAGCAATAAGAAATTTCTAAGCTTTTCTTTTATTTACAGCTTAGGTTATTCAAGCCAATAAGCACTTAGAGTAACTTTAGAAGGTTTTGCGCCACTTTGCTCCATAAAAAGAGACCAAGAAAAAATGACTTTCTAATCACAGTTGAAGGGCAGTCATCTATTAGTTACCTAAATAGTAAAGGTAGAGAAAAAGTCAGCAAAATCAAGTTTTGTAGGAAAAATAAATAAGCATTGTCACAATGATTGTGCAATGCGAATTGTGTAAAGAACTTTTTAAATATTTGTAAGAAAATATGAATACTACACGGATCTATCTATCTATCTATCTATCTATCTATCTATCTATCTATCTATCTATCTATCTATCTATCTATCTATCTATCTATCTATCAAATTGTGCTTTTATTTTGAAAGTCTAGTCCTTCGCTTCCTGTGAGAGCGCGCGGAACTTTCCACGGATCAGCTGCTCTCAGCCTGTGAAAACTGAAGTCGAGTCTCTTCAGTCTGTCGCCGGCGCCGCTGAGGACAGTGGACAGACCCGCAGCGGGAGAGTCTGCAGAGGGACGCGGGGAAGTAGGTGAGTCCACGCGGCGTGATGTAGGTAGGAGGCTGCTCTCTCGTTCTTAACGTCCTTTCCTGAAGAGACTTTTTTTCTTCGTTTCTCTTAAACTCAGAGTTTTGAGACTCTCCAGACCTGACTTATGATTCTATGCAGCAGCAGATCTTCTTCTCGGGAGGATTAAGGCAGAAATCTTATTGGCTGCTGTGAATCACAGCTGAATCAATAAAGCTGTTGCCTTCAGGTGTCTGAATTTAGCAGATGAAGCCAATTCCTTGCAGATTAACAGTATTGATGATGCAGATTTATTTTTTAAATAAGTTATCACCTCCAGCATTTACCATCTGCAAACTAAATCAATTTAAGATGGAAATCTGCTGTAATTTGAGTATCTTTATCCTGCTGTGAGTTTGGTTAAGGGAGAGTCAACACAAATCATGCAGTTGGACTCATGATTTGGGATGTTCATTAAGCAAGGTGATTAAAGGGATGCACTACATATAATGTATTTTTTCCACTTTATTTTATATATATAATATATAATTGCCATTTCATTTCAGGTTTTATCCTTCCTTAACCCCCTAATAAGATACATTTTTACATCCTTGTATTTCACAAAGTTATGTCAGATATACAAGTGTCATGATTGCAGCTGGGGCAGCCATGCTTGTTGAAAGCCAGATGTTGCATGTCTTTCTACAACCCACACATGACTAGAGCTGAACGGTCGTTGTCATAATAGAAACTGGCACGTGTCTGATAATCATTTTATCTTTAAATGAACATATACGTTATATTTTTCTCAGTAATAATTAGGGTGTTTTCATATATATGAGGATAAATTGAGTGCACCGGTATTTGGCATTCTGGGATGCCTAAAGCAGATAAAAGGGAGAATTAGACAAGCGTCCAGCACCATCTGCACTGTTTCCAGTGCTGCAGGCTCACTCCCTTCGTGTCGAGTCAGCGCTCTCCTTCACTAAATATTGTTTCAGACTCGAGAGGCACATTTTCGGAGTGAGGGGAGTACATCCGAGGTTCTCCAGCCTGTTTATGTTCCCACTTTTCATCTGCACACTGTTTATTTGGGGAAATGGAGAAAGGAATGCCCGCCTTCTTCTTCTGTCTTTGGACTATATAGAGTAACAGACACACCCTACCGCTCCTCACTTCCATCACCTGTTCGGGATTTCAGATCTGCTGGAGTTGAGACCCCATTTTCTCAAATTGAGGGGGACGGAACTGCTGCAGAGGCCGAACTGCCTCTGGTTTATGCCGTTGGTCTGACGAGTCATTCGATCCCACCGTCTGGTTCTATGGAAGACTGCCAGTTTAATGAAATAATAAACCTAATGCTGATTCATGAGCTACCTCCTGATCAAAGTGGAGACAGTGTGGGGGGAGCATGAAGCTAATCTGAGGGACACTTAGCATCTGTTCACTGCACCCAGACCTTACTTTGAGCTGATCATATGGCTTTGATTAGTGTGCTGGTTTTCGGATAGCTGTACTCTCTCTGGCAGCAGTTAAAGACAAGGACAGCAGTTAGCTCCAGTATTTAAAGGGGAAAAAAACCTGAACTCTCCATCTCTTGCACCACATGAAAAGCATCAGACAGCGCTCCCTAGCAGACAAGATGAAAACAGTGACGTGTCAAAACGCTCCAGGCTCTGCTGGCTTGATTGCATTGCAAATTTGGCCCGTCCTTAAATTCCCACCTAATTACGTGAAGCGGTCCAATTTTTCTCCCTCTCGTTAACAAGGACCCCCTTTTTTTTTCGGTCCCTCTTTTCCTTCTCTCATCTGCAGATTGTTGGAGCGCTGGAAGCCGTGTGGCCCGTCTGCAGCTCAGACCATTTTCTTGTTTGGCCGCAACTGCAGGTATATGTTTCTTATTTCTTAGCTCATCCAACTCAAACACAAGAGGCGGAGAGGGTCGGTGTATGCGCAGTCTTGGCCCGCAGACAAACATCCGTTTTTATTTTTCAAAAGTGATACAGCCCAAAGGGAAATTTTTACACAACAGGTCATGGAAGATGTACAACACCATCACCTTCACGGGACAGCTCGTGCTTAATTCAGCCGTATTTCTGTGTGGTTTTATAATTGAGTAATAATTTACTGGGAAAGCTGTGCAGACGGAGTTTTCTTTTTGTGGGTATTTTGTGACTACAAATCTTTGCAAAGAGCTTTACTGTAACAGCAAGGGCTTGTGTGAGTTTTGTCTTCTGTCATGGGTTAAAATAAGCAAAAGGAGTGTTAGTGCTAATGAAAAGGATTTGATATCAAGCAGCACGTTTAATAACTACAATAAATCTTGAATGGGAGGAGGAGAAGTAATGAAAATGGAGTGGAGTTTAGCTTGTGCAGGAAATGACTGGTTGAAAGCCAGAGGGAGGGAAAGAGAAAGATTTTTAGTTGAGGGGACGCTGCAACAGCGCAGAGACCCTTCAGTGTTTTTAAGCAAACTCTGTTTTTACAGCACTGGCCATTTGCTCTTTAAATGAAGCAGGGGGCACATTAGAGCTGCTTTAAACTCATTCCTCTACCCTCAGTTAAGGATATTCACACTCAAAGGGCCCTCCTGACTGCCTTGTTGTCTCTCCTCCATTCCCCTCAGGTTTTGCACTTGTGTTTTTTTTATTCTTTTTCTTCTTCCTTCTCTTTTCAGGAGGAAACTTGTTTCCCTTGCTCTCGTCACCAAAAGGTTTCCCATCTGCGTCTGATTACCTTTGGCTGCAGTTGGTTAGCTGCCAGCCATCTGGGCCAGTGTGGCGTCTCAGTTCGCTCCTCTATCCCCAGACAGCTCAGAGGGAGTAAGGAGTTCAGAGTAGGTTGAGACAAGAGTGAAACGCGTGTGCAGGCTTTACTAGAGGGAAGCAAGGAAAGGGTTTGACTCTGCAATCCTGAGCCAGGAAAGTTAACTCAAAGAGCAGGGCACCCATGAAAACCTGACTCCTGGTTCTGGCACTTGTCTGGTTTCCTAATGAGCATTGTGGATTTGAGGAAGTCATTTTCCTTTGTTATTATAGCGTGGATTTGCTCCATGTTAATCTCAAATAAGCCTAAAGAGCAATTGTGCTTGATTAAAAAGGAACTTTGCGTTTATATAACACAGCTCAGCCAAATTAGTAGTTTGAAATAAAATAAAAAATTACTTTTTATACGCCTTCACTGTTGGCTTCAAATCATCTTTCATCATCTACCGCTTCATAAAGTCATTCTGAGAACTTTATTTCATTCTCTTCCAATATTAAACAATGATTATATATCCAGTATCAGGCTCTGTTTGAAAGCGTTTTATTGATTACAGCAAGTTTTAATGTCCCATAAAGTTGCTTTTCACTCATTTTTTAAATATATTCCAAATATACCTAACACTATACTCAACCTAATGAAAGCTACTTGTATACATCACTCGTGTTTTATGTGTATACACCGGCAATTTTCTGTTCTCCAGCTTAAAGTCCCACTCTGATCATCTTTTGATCTATTTTGAAAATGTTCCCGGTGGTCTTTTATTTATAATGATGTCGTTTTTTAAGACATAGTTTCTGCAGAGCGGCAGTTGTTCATTAAAAATTGTGGGTGGGTCTGTTAGCACAAACTAAGCCTTCAACTACTTTCCATCATCTATCTGTTTACTTGCTCTTCCACTAGCTTAGCAACCTAACCTAACCTAACATTATTGGTGCAACAAAAACGGTGAGCAATATTGGAGCTATCCAGCCGTACAGGATTGGGCCAGATGCCCGCTCAGACGAGGAAAACAAAGACAACGTGGATTTAGTTGTCTACAAGTGGATCAGAATGGAGCTTGTGGCTTGCTGTAGTAAATGAGTGAGAAGACAAGGATGACTGTACATGTCCAGTTGGGCTGTTGTAGAGATTTTGATTGTCACCTGTTAATCATAAGACCACATCCCAATGTAAAAGTCACAAATAAAGTCTAACAAAAAGTCTAATATAATGGAACCGTCATGAACACACCATACAATTTTTTTGGCCCAGATAGTAATTATGTTTATTTTTGTTATATAGTCCAACCATTAGTCTAAGAAGGTCTTATTTTAGTCTTCTTCAGTATTTGCTAGTTAGCTGGATTGAGTGATCACAGTTTCTGAACACACCTGATCCAGGTGACCAGTAATTACTGAAGCGTGGTTAGCTGCAAAACAAGCAGGGCGGTAGCTCACAAGAAACAGGGTTGGAAAATAAGCACCGTCCACACGTTACATACTGAGCTGCACGTGGCTTCATTATTTTATTTTTTTTAAGCTTTAATGCACAATTCAAAAGGTTTCTAGAGAAAAACGTTTATTTTACCCTTGACCCAAACGTGGATACTGACAGGGATGAAGGTTTTGGTAGTTTCATGATGGTTTCACTATTTCAAGAAAAAACTGACTTCTTGGTTGTAATTGTGTCATTAACAGTTAATGTCCGTAACTTTATAAATGGTGATGAACACATGTATCGTACAGGTTGTTGGGCATATCTATGGACATTTTAAATGACTAATGCAATATTCAAATGAGGATACGATGATAAAACAGGATACTAGGCAGTCTAACGACCAGAAATAAGACCAGGACTTTTAAGGATCCTTTCAAGTGTCCTTGATGATCAAATATATAAACAAAACTTGTAGGATTGTCATATTTGCTTTATGCCAGACATCATCTGCGCTCCTTAAACTGAGAGTGGACCTCAGCATCAATCATGGCCTAATGACTACAGTCCTTTTTATTGTAGGTGTAAACCAGCTTCATATAGGGAAACCTACGACCGCTTTCCTACATGCTGTCTAATTAGCAGAGTCAGGCATGTTGCCAGCAAAGCACTCAGCCATGCAACCAGACATTTGAGTCAGCTCGGCGGTGATGGCAACCTGCTGCTCCTATCAAATTGGCTCATTTTACCCTTAGATCCCCTGACATAATACCCACTTCAAACCCTGTTCGGGCACTAGGCAGAGCTCTTTCCAGGATCACTGGTTTCCTTTGTGCATGAACTCTTTCTGGTGGGCATCCGGCTAAACGTGCAGGTCCTAGGAGGCCTCATTTTGGTCCTTAAGAATGAAAAGATGTTGTACCTTTCTCCTTCAATGCTTAGAGTCGTTTTCTGAAACACAACCAGGCAGCCTTCAACGATGAATTAGGTGCTTCTTTTTTGTTAACCAGGAGCTGCACGGGTTAAGAGGATGTCATGCTTTCCCTGTATGTGTTTAGCCTCCCTTGTTGCTCTCTCCGCTTTGCTCCTAAATCTGTCTTCTCCCTCCAACTCATTGTTTTTCCCAGCATTCCTCCTGCATTCACTGAACAGTGTCTCCTCTACAGGGAGGGCTAATAACCTGCCGTCACTTCTGAGCCCCTTCGGAGGTTGGTCCAGGTGTTTTTCTCCTTACATGAGGGTTTCCTCAACGGTCCCACACCACTTGCTGACCCACATGCTGCAGGTGCTGTCAGATCTTCCCGCGGCCATGGCCAGACAAAACGCTGAGTTGTCCCACTGCTAGGTGACGGGGCATTCAAGAGAGCAGGAGACATGTTGGAACGGAGGCCCGGGGACCACTGCACTGAATTTCGTTACTATAGCAGCTACTGTAGTAACCATGGAAACGCTATGGAGGACCGGTCTGGCCTGCACTGTCATTATCATCATGGTTGCCAGCGAGGTCGCAGAAGGTCGCAGAGATGACTTTGCTCAATCACAAGGTGAGATAAGAAACTTTAAGAGCCTTTGTGGAAAAAGCGGGTGTTTTTATCTTCTGCAAGCTTTTCTATCTTGATTAATCAAACATAAATCGGCATATTTTAAATTGAGGATAAGAAACCTTACATAAAAATGACAATAAATGAACCAGTGACTATATTTTAGCAAAAAAAACTATTCTACCCCAAAGAAACAGTATCAGGTTGATGAATGTTTTTTAGCATCTGTTGCTGTTATCGCTTTGACTGTAAGAATGCCATTTTATAACAAAGGTTAACATTTTCAAAGGACAAGCTGCATACAGAAATGAACCATTTTAAGATGTGACCTGCTGGGAAAAGGCTTCTGACTTGCAGGTCAGAGCCATCTGAACCGAAACACTACATCCACAAATCATGATGTCTCCTAGCCCCGCAACACACAGTTCTCCCTTTCTATCCCACTAAAGCTGGAGCGACAGAGTGACCCCCCCCCCACTCACACTAAAGGGAAAGACATAAATTGTGTCAGTGTCCGTCTCTCATCATACTGAACAAGGCTGTGATTGTGTATTTCCTAAATTTGACCCCTGACCCCTCATAGCCATCTGGTTCCAATAGTCTAACTTACTACTTCCTTTAAACAACCCCCCCCCTCCCAAACTCTGAAGTGGCTTATTTGACCAGGATTTAAACCCGAATTAAAGAGCATTTTGGTTCATTAAAGGGGATTAGATATCTTTCTGTAATCTGAAAGGAGCTGATTGTGGTGAAAAATCCCCTTATTTAAGCCAAAATTTGAACAACCTGAAAACTGAGCTACAAAAAAGCAGAGTGTGCAGTTGGAGATGATCCACTGAGCTGGTTTAAAGTTTTTTAGCTGTCCTTTGTCCATAAATAAATCTGTTTTCCACTAATTGGCTTCTCAATTCCATTTTAAAAACAGAAATTATAATGAAAACTTTGACAGAATCCTATTGTCGGCTGTAAACTTAGACCTCATGGAAGTATTTTCTTTAATCACAACAGCAATTGTATTTAATTTCTTTCTTTTTTCCTTCAATCAGACCTAGGCTTATATATAATTTCTCTGAGTATTATTCGATGGAGCAAAACAACAGAAATGTAACCCCATAGCTGATAATGACTAGAAGCAACAGAATATCTCCAAATGAGTCAAATGAAATCAAATTTGGTTATGGTTAATCACGGTTGTGGTCTTAAAGACCCACTCTGAGAAAAAATGGTGTTTTTTAAATGTTCTTGCATTGCATTTTTGAGTTTTCCTTATTTGAAAAAGCTGGTCGATGTTATGTACAAAATACTAATATCGGCAGCCAATAAACTCCCTCCTCTGCTCCATTCTGATGCATCCACCTGCAGTAGTTAGATCCATATACTTCTTCATTTTCCTCTTCTAAGCTGACATCTGGCTCCAGACTGTACAGCTGGATAGTTCCAATATTGATTTGCATGTTTGATGCACTGGTAATGTTAGGTTGGGGTTGGGAGGGGCTGTAAGCTAGTGGGAGAGCGCTTAAACAGAGGGATGATGGGAAAAAAGGCTAGGTTTACTCTGTGCCAATAGACCCACCCACAACTTGGAGGCGAATTTCTAATGAACTCCTGCCGCTCTGCAGAAACTATGTCCTAGAAAACGACACAGGTTTTTTGATTTAGGCTGAAAATGACAATAGATCAAAAGGTGATTTGAGTGGGACTTTAAGAAGAAGGAAAATCAACTCATACTTAAGACTTAGTTTGCACTAAAAAACAATTGGATCTGTAATGGAGCTAAACTTCTTATCAATGTTCATTTCTTTTAAATTCTTTTTGTTGTCTGTCTCTACACAAAGACAAAAAACTCCCAGACATGTTAAGAGTCCACTTTGGGAAATCTTAACCTTCAAAAGATGCAGCTAATAGCAAATCTCTTTTTCCTTTGGAAGTTTCCACTAGATTTGAAAAAATCTGGCTGCATGGACTCATTCCCACTCAGCCACAAGAGCATTAGTGCAGTTCTACTCGAATGTTGTCGGATAAAACTTGGCTTGCAGTCGACATTCCAATTCATTTAAATGTTTTCCCAAGGGGAGTGAGTACAAAACACATACATAGTTGGGTTATATTAAAAAACAACAAAAAAAAAATCGTTATTCATATTTAAAGCTTTGGATTTCATCCCATGGGTTATTTGGAGTGAACGATCTGGCAGCTAATTTTTTTTTGGTTGATCATTTCCTGCTTTGAGGTAATTGACAGTGGGCAATTTTCTCATAACTAAGCACAATATTTATCTTCAAGGCTAAATCTGAGTTCAGAGATTTCCAGGTTGTTCAATTTGGGAACATCTGAATATTTAGAAACTGGATGCACAATTTTAGGTTTAGATCAGGTAACTGAAAAAGTAACAGGAGAAGTTATGACAAGATGTTTCCAGAAATTGGTTTTATTATTATAATTTCTTTAACATACGGTCTCCACAGGCGTGGATGCTTGTAGGAATCATTCATAAACCATAAAGGTGCATAAACAGAACTCCTTATTTGATGGAAATGCTTTGTTAAAGGTTTTTTTCCCTAAAGATCTTCCTTGCTGCCATCATCCTCCATACATTCCCCCCCCCCCCTGATCTCCAGACGTTTGATTCCACAGCAGCAGGTCAGCAGTGTTTGGTCAAAGGGAGAGTAGAGGTGTGTCTGACATAGAGGGAGGTGCACTTTTCCTCCCAGAGTACTTCCTTTCACTATTTTCATTTAATGATAACAGAAGCGAGTGTTAATCAGCATGGTGGGGGACTTCTGGATCAGGGTGTTTTTCTTTTCAAATTTAGCCAGTGAGTTTCCATATTTTTTTAATTTATGTCCACTGAACCATTTTAATTGGGAAAAACAGCTGTATTAGTACTTGAGAGCTTAAGCTAGTATACATGTATACAATATATCCACATGTATTTACTAGAGAGCAAAAATGTTTGTTTGTTGATGGGTTGCATCACAATAAACACTCAAATGGACTGAAGATTTGAAATAAGCTCACAGGTTTGATTAAAGCCCAGTTGTAATTTAAAGGTTTATTTTATTTTTTGCTCTTTGATATTTGATTTGTTTGTTGTATGTTTTATTATTTGTATTTATTTAGAATTTCAGTTTTATTCATATTTTAAAAAATTAAATGAAAAAAAAAATGTTGACTTGATTCTTCATAGCAACATCTCAGCCTTGTTGGCATACTGAATAGCATTATTAATGATTAGGTCAAAGGTTTGGTAGAGCAAATGGTTAGTTGACTGACAAAAAAAAGTCATCTGGTTTGCCCAAAACAAGCATAAAAACAAACATTTAAAATAAAAATAATGTTTGAATACATCTTTTTATGTTTGATATTGTAAAACTATTACTACTGATGTGATCATCTCTTAATATCAGTTTAAATCTGAAATTTAAATTTAGCATTCGGAAGTTAGAAAATCCCTTTCAAGTGTATTGATGTTTCTGATTGTAAGTGGTTTGTGTATCAGTTGTAAAAATAATCCATTTTTAGAGATGACATAGTTTTGCTGGTTTTCATTATTCTGTGTGAGGTCTCCATAATGAGATGACTTTAATCTACTTTATTTGGACCCCCCTTTGTTTTCTCCTTGGGAGTTTTTCCTGTGCCTTAAAGGTAGCTCAGATGCTGCCTGCCTGGTTGCTTAGTTGTGGTTTGTCAAAGGAAGGAAAGCAGCACTTTGCATGGAGTTTAAGGACTGAGTTTTGATCCTCTGAAGTTTATTGTTGCTAATTTAAATAAAGAGTTGTCTTTTTTTGAGAGCTTTGCATGAGAAAACTTGGTGTATTGCATTTTGCAAGAGGTATCAAGACATTATTAAGTACTTTGATCATTTTTCTATAACTGTGGTAAATTTCTTTTCTTGTATAGATATTAGAGAAGGTTTTTTTGTCATGATAGTGGATTTATGAATTTTATGAATTTTTTTGGTCCCCAACACTGACTGTATTTTCACTAAAAATAAAAGATTTAATTAATATTCTTGAATGCCTTTGTTTTATTTGAGAGCACATTGCTATGAGGTTTTTATGGTGATGTTTCCCCTGGACTTTCTGTTTGTTTCCCTTCAGAAAACTTTCCATTTTTGCCTGTATTTGCTCCAGATTTTACAACCGACTGAGTGGGAACAACCGGCATGTTATGTCTCACTTCTTGTCGGGTTCATGGTTCCTGTCAATCAACCACATGCAAGGCTCCTTAAAGTCTGCAAGCACTCTAATTTAATGGCAGACAGGTTTGCATATTTAGACTAGTGGAAGTATTTGTTATTGTAATGCAGATTTTAGTTCAGATCCATCATCGTTTTGTCTCTACTTGGTTTAAAGACCCGCTCCGATGAAAATGATGTTTTTGGTGTTTTTACCATGTTCTTTTGGAAATTTTTCCCACGATGGAGGACATACATCAGGAAATTAGGCTTAAAACTGCTTTTCTGAGTATTTCTGTATTCAACTTGTTGTGAATCAGGAGCAAATAACAAAATGCAGTTTGAAAAAGATTGTAATTAATACGTAGAAAAAACAATGAGCAGGCCACAACCTCCCTGCTCCGCTCCATTCTGATGCACCTGCTAGCAGACAAATGGATTCATGTACGTCTTAATTTTTCCTGTCCGAACTGGCATCTGGCCCAAAACTGTACGGCTGGATAGCTCCAATATTGATGACCATTTTTGTTGCACCTGTAATGTTGGGGGCTGTAAGAGGCTGTAAGCTTGCGGGAGGGCCTTTAAACCCTAACAGATAGCTCTGTTATGCGGGATGGGGAGGGGTGACGGGGTTGGTCGGCGCCAACAGTACCGCCCTCAACTCAGAGGCAAATTTCTACTGAAACAATGTCCTAGAAATCAACACAGGTTATTTGAGTTTGGCTAAAAACGTCACAATGACAAAAAGACTGCAAGGAAAACTTTTAAAAAAAGATAAAAAGATGATTGAAGTGGGTCTTTAGGAAATGCACCACAAAAGATTTTGCTTTTAAAAGGTCAAATTGATGACCAACACAACATGTATCTAAAATGCTTGGTAGCAAAATGACATTAAAAAACTTGAAACAAACAAAGTTGATGCTTACACAAAGCATCAACTATCATGAAACAATTACCAGCTTTTTCAAACTGCATTAGTTTTGTCTGCTCCTAATTCACAGTGATTTGAATAAAGAAAAGCACAGAGACACAGTTTTTATTTTAATTTTCTTTATACATGTCCTTCATCATGACAAAAATGCTACAAGAACATGTCAAAAACACAATTTTCATTGCAGTGGATTTATGACATCAGGGTCTCATTTAATGCTGTGACCCAGATCTCTGTTGCTTCTGTTCCAAAAGACCACAGGAACAAGTGTGTTTTGTTCAGAACTTCCCATGTCGGCAACAGTGTACAACCTCATGAGGTCCATGTGAAGGCAGCCTTTGTAATTATGTCTGCTGTTTATTTAAGCCACATCTACTAACTTCAGAGTTACTTTTTTTTCCTGGTGGAGAGCTTTCTAAGTCTGCCTGCAGGAACTTTGATCTGGGGTATTTACTCTGTGTGGGAAGGAGCTGCTTCTCTATGAAGTCAAAGCAAAGGTTTTATATAAAAAAAGTTTTTAGATGTTTTTGTTGTCTTTTGTAAGATAGCTGACCTTGAGCCTTTAGAGTTGTTTGTGTTAGGATAATAAATCCTTAGCAGGAATGGAAAGAATATAGTTTAAAGGTAACCATAGCAACCTCCCTTGGGCCTCATGGGAGAAATGCACTTTGAGTTTTGGGACTTTGTTAAAAAAGGTTAGGAAGACTTTTTTTCCCCCTGAAAAATAG
Organism: Oryzias latipes; assembly: GCF_053564925.1. Taxonomy (NCBI): domain Eukaryota; kingdom Metazoa; phylum Chordata; class Actinopteri; order Beloniformes; family Adrianichthyidae; genus Oryzias; species Oryzias latipes. Next base: position 17,341,090 of record NC_136240.1, read on the forward strand.
TACAAATTCTCCAGAATCTGTAAAATACTTATCAGTAGAAAAAATTTAATGTTGCATTTTTGGGGTTACTTGATCTAACTCTGTGGTTTATTTTTATGCAGCCTTTTTTTTATTCTTCTTTTAGCTGCTTTCCTGTCCAATCTTGGACAGTATGAGATCGCTACCCCTGTGCGTGTGGGACCCAATGGCGAGAAGTTTGATGGAGATAATTCTCACCACCAAAGAAGGCGGCGCAGTCCTGAAGATAGGCTTCACGACACAGTAGGTTTTATATTTACAGTTTGTTTTGAGTTCAGGGTGTGGCCCTTCGTGCAGCTCCTTCAAATATCCTTTCATGTCCGTTAGCTCTTCTATCAGCTGTCCATGTCACAGAACAACTTCCTGCTCAACTTGACGCTGCAGGGAGGGCTGCTTTCCCACCAGTTCAGGGTGGAGTATTGGAAGAGGGGTCAATTAGCCTGGAGCCACCCTTACTCCCCTCATTGCCACTATACAGGACACCTACAAGACCAGCCTCACTCTAGCAAAGTGGCTTTGAGCAACTGTAATGGCCTGGTAAGATCTGAAACCTTGTATTACTATATTTCACTATAGTTGAGCCAGATGCTCAATACAACAATAAAAGTTTTTCAGGGCTTCAAACTAAAAGAAAACACCCAAAAACCTATAGATCTGAAGCTTGTTTGACTGCTTCAGCCAGGGCTTTAAATGAACTTTTTTGGTAACTAACCGGGGTGGTGGTAACATCCAAAGTCTACCAGCCAAATTATATTTCTACTAGACAAACATTTCTCTGAAAAAAAATGTGTGTATTTGAAAGCAAAACAATCAGTCCCTTTATGTATAACGTTTTAGTTTTTCAATTGAATGCAATATACTTCCAAAGGATGAAAACTATTGATAAACAATAAAATAATTAGAAAAACATGCATACATTGAAATATATTCAATTTTTTTTTATAATTGTGTTCCTACAGATCAGTGTGTTGTAGTTGTGAGTCTTGGTCATTTCAAAGAGGTACGGTGATATGGAGCAACAACTGATTGTGAGCAAATGCTAGAAAAACAGTCAAAATTGAATGTTTGAACCAACTCTGGGTTGGATGTTTGTGGTAGCCAAGTTGGGGGGGGGTAAACACCTAAATGTCATGGTTGTGAGTTTGAGGTTCCTGTCAGAGATGAAGAACAACGTCTCACCTGCCAAAGAGGCTAGTGGATTTGTTTTTCTACCCGCCATATTTTTTTGTATTTTATGTTTGATTCAATTTTAAAAGATTTCTAATTGTTTTTACCTTTTTTCATGCTCTTATTTTTATTCTATTATTTTTGTTGTTACGTGCTTAATAAATAAAGTTGGACTGGATCAAATCCTAAAGAAGGAAATTGTTTATTCTTAAAACATTTGCAAAAAATTGTTCAAGTCTAAAAGATAGATGGCAAATGCTGCAACTACGACTGAGAAGTTTTTAAAAGCATTAAATAAAGAAAAAAGTATTGATAGTAGTGGACAAAAACAGTATAAAAAAGCTTCAGCTCAAGCTGATATTGAGTTAGCTGTTAAGTGAGGCTATTTTTTTTATTATCTACATGTCTGGCAAGATGGAACAAAAACTCAATAAAAAATATCTTCACATTTGTATAAACTTTTATTTACGGTATACAACTAAACCTAGTAAATGGCACTAAGGTCGAATCCAAATGTATTCCCTAGCTCTACATTTAGCCCTCTTAAGTGAAGAGTCATTCCCACTCTATAACGTTATTAATAGTCGCCGGTCATCTACGATCAGAAAATACATAACAACGTTGGTTTTTAACTTTAAACAGTCATGCAATTTAAATGGAAACTTCTGTGCTTCAGACCACAACTGTGTGAAGAAATGTGCTTCTCCTTCGTGGATCACCCTACCGGCAGAGGGATATCCAACCTTAAGTCCCTACACCCCCCCTTAAAAAAAGATTACACACAAGCTCTGACTGCCCTTACAAATGGGAAGAGCCACAAGTTATGAAATGAAACAAAACTCAGCCTAAGTGTCAGTGCCAAACTACCAATTGTTTTGGATTTGGATTTAGAAGTTTAGAATTTGGTTTGATTCAATGTTTGATTGAAATCCAATTTCTACTCTTAAAGCATTTTTTAAAGTATTCTTATAATAAAAAAGAAACTTAACGACTTTTTTCCCCTCCGATTAAGGAAAATATTCAAAAAGGATTGATTTGTGGTTTGATTTATGTATTCATTTTTAATTTTTTGATTACTGGATTTTAAAAAATTGGGTTCCAGCTCTGGTTTCTTCTTGCTCTTCAAAGTGAGTCTGCATATCTCTGGTTTTGTTTAAATTTGTTTTGCAGTTACAGTGGAGAGCATCAATTCCCTTCTGACTCATATTTTTCTCATGAGGTCATCTCAGCGAGCCACAACACACGTTTGATGATGATTCAAAGTTAGAACTCCTCTGAACCCTTTCACCGGGTCTTCTGAATCGTGATGCATCATTTTGTTGGCTGAATGCACTCAACTGTACTCATAGCAGCATGCTTCTGTGTATCCTCTCACTACAAACGCCAGGCCTCCCAATTACTTCTTAGATTTGTTCACAAAGCGTTTATAAGCTGCACACGTAATTACTGTTGGTCAGAGCAGCATGACCGCATTCAGCAGTGAGTGCGCTGCCTGTCCAGAGGAGCATCACTAACTTTGTTATGGGATTAAAGGCGCTTTCAAAGCTGCCGCCGTGGGTCGAGGGCGGGCTCTCCCCCTGACCGGGGCCGACACATCTGAGCAGAATCAAAGGAAGTATTAGTGTATCGCTCTCTGCCTCACTTGCTCAATTTTCTCGCTCTCATTCACCTTTTCATGCTTCCTATTGTGTTTGGCTTGATGTGGCTGTGTGACCCGATCCTCTGCCCCGATGGGTTACTCTCAGTTTCAGCAGAGAGGCAAATTTATATCAAGTTGTATATTAAACTTCTGAAATTTAAAGTTCCTTTTTTGACTGAAGCTGTTTTTTTCAGTTATTAGCTTCTCCTGCATTAGATGGAGAAAGGATCCGTCTTTGAATGCTTCTAAAGATCCACTCCAATCATCTTTTTATCCATTTTCATGGCGTGCCCATTGGTCTTTTAATTAGGTCAAATAAAATAAAAAATGGTCATTTTCGAGGCCAGTTTCTGCAGAGCGGCAGGAGTTCATAAGAAATTCACCCCTGAGTTATGGGGTGTGGACTAAGCCTATCTTGACTTCCCATCATCCCTTTGTTTAACCTTTCTTCCAAAGGTTTGCAGCCCCTCAAACCCCCAATCTCACATTATCAGTGCAACAAAAATTTTAGTAATATTGCAGCTATCCAGCTGTACAGTTTGGAGCCAGATGCCAGCTCGGAAGAGGAAAAAAAGACGTACATAAATCTATTTGTCTACAAAAAGATTCTGATTCTGTTCTGCGGTACTGTGGAGTAGAGCAGGGAGCTTGTGGGATGCTGATTGTAGCTTCTAAGTCCCACCTACAAGCTTTTTCAAACTGCTTTTTTTCATCTGCTCCTGATTCACAATGATTTGAATAAAGAATTACCCAGAAAAAACTTGGTTTAAAAATTATTGTGTGTGATAATGATGCAAACTAAATTATTGTCTTTTCCATTTGTTATTGTTTCAGTTCTACACTGTAAATCTTGAGTTTGGTGTTATAATCCCAATCTCAAATCTATTTTGATGCATGCTAAAGCGCTCAAAATGACTCAAAGGCGTGATTACTCCAGTTCAGAATCTTCTTCAAATTTTGATGAAATTTGGGCATTAAGGTTATGGGTTTTTGCAGTCTTTATTCAGGAATTTGGTCATGTTCTTCTTCCAGATGTAAGTTTCCATTGTTTTGTGATTGTCTAAAATTTATATTATGATGAAGTGCCATTGAAGTGGATTGGAGGGCAATTCAGCATCTAGATGAACTATAAACATCAAGTGGATTTCTTCTCTTTAGTCTGGAGGACGTTATATACATAATTACCAACCAGAATTCCTAATTTGGTCTAACGTGACCACAGATCACTTTCAAACTTAAAATAGGTTGACTTGAAATCCATTTTTGGAACCATTTTAAATTAAATATGACACTATAAAGCATCTTTACTCTATTTAAATGAAGAAAACTAAAAACTTTTTCCAGAGATTCAATTTTTTACCATTCTTTCATGTACACACCTTTTCTTTACATAATTGTTTCACATTTGTTTGTATATCTGGCAAAAATGGTGGACCTGACAGAAGTTGAACTCAACTTTTGATGTCTGTAGGCAAAGCTGTCATTTCAAACTGCTTTTTAGTTAGGATCCTTGCACTTAAAGTTTATTGTTGTTATTTCATTGAGGTATTTCCACAGAATTTCAATGGCTATTTTTGTCATTTTGTAGCAGGGGGTGATTGTTACAGGTGGAGAGGAGTACCTGATTGAGCCGCTTGTCTCACCAGACAACCAGACAAAGACAGAGGGCAGTGAAAGAACAGAGGAGCGCCCTCATGTGGTTTACAAAAGGTCATCCCTTCGCCATCAGTACAAGGGCCGGTCCTGTGGGGTCATAGGTCAGAGGAGACATTTAAAGTTTAAACAGTTAGCCTGTCAGGTGCTCCCTTTAGGGGACACCACACTGAATTATTTGACCTCATTGAACTCTGACCTCTTCATCTTCAGACTCCACCTTCATGTCTTCCTTCACTACATCCATGAACCTCCTCTTTGGTCTTCCTCTAGGTCTTCTCAGGTCCCTTTTTACCAACATCATCACCATCCCTCCTCTCAACGTATATAAATCATGTCAGCCTTCTTTCCTGCATTAATCTAAAAAAAAACATCTAGCAGGATCTGTTCCTCTGACGGATTCCTTCCTGATCCTCTCCATCCTCATCACTCCTTAAGAGAACATCATCCTCTTCATCTCTGCTACCTCCAGCTCTCCCTCCTGTCTCTTTTTCAGTCTCTAAGCCAACAACAAGGCTGCTCTCACCCCAGTCTTCTATGCCTTTCCTTTCGTTCTTGCTGACACTCTGTCACACATCACTCCTGACATGTTCCTCCACCTGTACCAACCTCCTTGCATTCACCTCTTTACTGACTGTTGAAATTAAGAACTTAAAGTCCTCCACCTTCTTAAATTCTGCTACCCGTAACATCACTGTTCCACTTGAGTTCCTCTCATTTACAGAGACACTGTTTTGCTGTGGTTGATCCTCATTCCTCTCCTTTCTAGAGCAAACCTTCACCTTTTTAGATGTGCCTCCATCTTAAAATAACATGTTTCAGTCATTCAAACTCTGTGTTCTGCCTGTAAAGATTTGATCTCAAAACATGAGTGTATGTGATCCATCACAGATGAGAAGCCACTGAAAAGTTTGTCTTGGTGGCAGCGGACTCTGAAGACGCCTCCTCATCTTGTCGGGCGGGGCCAGCTGCCTCTGAAGCGCTCTGTAAGCCAGGAGCGCTATGTGGAGACGCTGGTGGTAGCTGACAAGATGATGGTGGGTTACCATGGTCGCAGGGACATCGAACAATACATCCTGGCCGTCATGAATATTGTAAGTTTCACAACACCAGAGATGTGCTTGTACATCAGACAAGACCTTATAGAGTTTAAATTAGCTGCTACTGCTGCTTTAAAGCGAAGAAATTCTGAAGGGACAAATCTGCATCTCAGAAACTTCTGATGGCAATCATAATAACAATGTTCTGAGAAATTAAAATCTTTTTCAAAGTCTTTCAGACTTTTTGTTTTACATTTGTTTGTTGATGGAGTTAAAGTCCCTCGTCAGTCATCTTTTGATCTATTGTAAAAGCGTTCTCAGTAGTCTTAAATTATGATTACAGAGTTTTAAGCCAAAATGAAAGAAAAAAAAAACTAGACCATAATAGCAGTACTTTATAAGAAATTAATCTCTGAATTGTGGCACCCTGACTTCACCCCCCATCCCTTTCATTACTTGCTCCCCCACTAGCTTACGACCCCTTACACCCTCAACCTAACATTACTGGTGCAACAAATATGGCGAGCAATATCTGAACTATCCGGGCGTACAGTTTTGAGCCAGAGGCCAGCCAAGATGTGGACGTACATGGATATATTTGTCTACAAGTGGATGCATCAGAATGGAGCGGAGCAGGGAGCTTATGGCTTGCTGTTGTAGGTCCTATGGGACAGCTAAAATCTTTTTCCAACGGCTTTTTTTCATCTGCTCCTGATTCCCAATGATTTGGGAAAAAAAATCCTCAGAAATGCAGTTTTAAGCTGAATTGTCTTTGTTTATGCCCTCTATTATGAAAAAATGCCACAAGAACATGTTAAAAACATGATTTTCATCAAAGTGATTTTTTTAAAGTAACAGAGTTATCAGTTTACGGTAATAAAAAAATAACATTTAAATGAAGAAGGAAAACGTTTTTTCCCATCGTGATTTGTAGATATTCACAGCTCGTGTTCTATTTTCTGTGTTATTTCTCTCATCTAACTGCGTGAAACCATGGTTAGGAATGCATTTAATGAAGAGCTTGTCAGAACACTAAGCAAGCAAACAGAAATACTTTTAGAATAATCTATTTTAGCGGATTCTTTGGTTGAGGTCTAACTAAATCAGCATAACTAAGAGTTTAACTAATAATAATTCTTTTATTGTTTTTTTTAGGAGTTTGTCGCCCTAACTGTAATTCAGGTAGTGATTATATTGGTGATTTTTAAGACTGGTTTTTTCTTGCTTCCTTGGAGGTCAGGTTGCCAAACTGTTCCAGGATTCTAGCCTGGGGAATGCAGTCAACATCGTGGTGACACGACTCATCCTGCTCATGGAAGACCAGGTTAGCAACACTTGTTTTCGCTGCTTCATCAAATATCACAAACAGTTTTATTCGTACCTTTTTTTTCTCATAACCTCTGTGCTGGGATACAACTCTGACCAGCACGCATAAGCTTGTCTTTTGTGCCAAATGATTGGCTAAAGTGTGCCTTTCCTGCACCACACCCAGCAGACTCTAAACTGTGTGAGCAGCGGTTATGGATCACTTCTGTAATGGCCAAAATGAGAGGAAGTAAGGCATAAAGATTCAGAGAAGGTGGAAATCTCAGACTAACAAAGCTGTTCTGTCTTTTTTGTTACTGTAGTGAACTTCTACGAACAACATTGTCATGCATGTCCAAGAAAATAGAAAAGTGAATCTGTATATTGATATATATATTCTGAATATTGATCATAACAACAGCTCAAAGTTTTTTTTTTTTAATAAATGTGTTTAGAAATATACCTTTCTTGTAATTATATCTATATCTTTGCCATTGAAGAAGAGAAACAATCAGATTTCTCAAAGAACTGTCACATACGTTTCGCAAAGGGGGTCAATCAATCGGCCAGCATTCTTTGAACCCTTTTAATACAAATAAAATATTTTATTAAAATGTATTTGCAATTGGATACTTACACATAGAACCGGGTTATATCTAAATACAGTTTTGCCAAAATCACAGTGAATTTCAGATTTAAAGACCAAAAATTAAATAAAAGAAAAAGTTTGTCTGAAAAAAAAACTTTTTGTAAATATTAAATCCGGGCTTATGAAATGTTACATCTTATTTAACTATTAAATGCTCACTGTAAACTTCTAAGTTTAAATCACGTGAACAGGAAAATAACACATATCTTATTTAAAAATATAAACACTGTGGTTTTTAAACAAATTATCTTTTCTTCTCATTTGGCCCTAAAGGCTCTGAAGGTCAAGTAGCCACAGGATGTGGTTATATCTTTACAACGGTTTGTAACTGAATTCAGCCAATCATATTCAACAAGTTGTAGTTCTGTAGCTACAGTCTCAACGCCTGCTGCAATACAACCACTTTTATTGAAAAGTCTATTTAAACGCGCGTGTAAATGTGTTTTTCAGGCTTCCACGTTCAAAACTCTCATGTACACACATAGCTACGCATGTTTTTACAGCGGCTCCAGGGCTCTACATATAAAACTATTGAACATGCGTTGCAAGTTAAACCAGGTTGGAGTTTGATCAATCAGGGTCTCTGATTTGGTTGGGATTTGCTTTATCTGGTGAACTCAGACACAGCGGCAAGCCTGACAACATCTGCGCTTGTTTTTCGAATAAAGATAAGCCAAGGCTACTCTCTTGACACATTGGTAATCCAACTCCACCATTGCAAGGACGCTAAGAATTAACTGAACTGTTTTGTGCCCAATTCAGGAGATTTGCCTTACTTCAACATATGGAAAAGAAAGTCCCTCCCTGCTTGTTCAGTGTGAACACTGTGTGCTAAACGCGTGTTCAAGACCCGCTGTTTAGCACATTCTTGAATGTGCATTAATTGCCCAGTGTGTATGTAGCTTTAAAAAGTTATGGGGGCTACATATTATTGAATTTTTGACAGGAGCCTGTAGGCCGAAAGAATTTGAATGCGGGCCACATTTGTCCCAGGAGCCGGACTTTGGACATGACTGTGGTACACAAGCCTAATTTAGTAGACCCTTTTTATCTGCATGACTTTAAGGTAACATACAATGGATGCCAATGTGATTTAAGTTAAATGACTAGCCTGGGAATTTGAACCTCTAGCAAACCCTTTTTTTTTAATTATTTGTTTTTTTGTTGTTTTTTTTGGGGGGGGGGTTGCTTAACTTAAAGAGCTACAAACACTCAAACACTACTTTACTACACAGTTTAATGAAGAATATATTTTATGAAATAGTTGTTTCTCTCTGTGTCAGGGAGTGAAGTGAACCCTGCAAATGCACACTTCTCAGGAATGGTGCAAAAGAATTTAATAAAAACCCTCTGGAAGCAACCACAAGAGTGGTAATATCCACTCAGTCCTTATGTCCAGCAACTGTCTGAAGAGATGCCTAATATTTCCAAGTGTCCTGAAAAGGAACATTTACCAGCAGTCTCCAGACAGATGACAGGAGGAAGAGAAAACCTCTTATTTCCAAATTCCAAATTAAAAAAGAGAAAAAGACAGTCTTGGAAAAAAAAAACAATTCTCCAGTCCAAGAACTTTTGAAAAAAAGGGAAAACATAAATCCATGTCACCAAGAGATCCAAAAACAGTACCGTCAAGGGACAGACATAAATCCCTGGTCACAAAGGCATGTGGTCACATCCAGAAACCACAACACCACTGGGGGAAAAAACAGAGCCTCAGCAAGGGAAAAGGCTGCACAGGTGGGAAGCATGAGGTTGACTCTAGAAGGTGCTTCAGGCAGTGAGTGGCGCAGGATCATGACAGCCTGTAGTGCAGAGTTAGACTAGTCTAAACCTTGAGGTTAATTAAAATACATATTTTTTGCAAAAACCATTCAAACTCAATGCATTGTGGTCTACGTTTGCCAATCCAGTGAGCATCGATGCACACTGGTTTTTCGCAGAGATGTCTATGAAATTCCTAGGACACTCAATTTTTGGAATTTGTACGTCATTGTCAAAAGTTTTATGATATTATTATGACACTGTATTCAGTTAGTTTTTATGTTTAAAAGCTGCATTTTATAAATAAATGGCTTGGAGTAGGAATTTGCAGCTCTCGCTGGGGTTTGGTCTGTAACTGGACTAAACTAGACCCCAACCGTTTTAGCACTAAAGGTTGCAGACCGCTGGTGTAGAACATGTGGAGGCATCTATTGTTTTATCAGCCAAATAAACTCCATCAATGACACTAAACCCCCTGAACCAGTAGAAAAGTTCCATTATACCATGGTCCGGTTGAATACTCGATTCTGATTGGCTGCTGGGTATGCGTTAAAACCTGATAACCGCACGGTGAAAAAAGAAGTTCCGGTCGGCTAGCTTAAATGATTTGTATCACTGCGCCGGCTTCTGTAAAACAACCTTTTGCTTCATCATCTGGGCAAAAACAAGCGGTAAGCGATTAACTTTCCCTCTGAATTGATGCTTTATTCAACCCATCGGGACGATCAGCATATATATATCGCCGAATCTTGACTGCAGCGGTGGTGCTGCACGACGCGGACTATATGTTACGTGATGCGGCGCGATGCGCCGCATCACGTAACATATAGTACGCTGTTTATGGGAAAAGTGATCCAAATCGAAAAAAAAAACAAGAATTAAGGACTAAAACCTGGTTAATATGTATTGCTTTTGTGAGTGACCATGGTATAAGCGGGTTAATGGCCTTCGAAGTGTGCGGTTACTACTTTTTAACGCACTTCGCGGAAGCAACCGTCCTCCGCGAGGCTTCCACGGCGTGCGTTAAAAAGTAGTAACCGCACACTTCGTCGGCCATTAACCCTTACGTAACTGTTTGGGAAGTTTAGGTTTATTCACAAAATCTTTTCATGAAGTCAACTGATGGACTTTGCTTTAACATTTTCTAATAATAAAACTCTCACACACAAAATATTGCAAGTTTAAAGGTTCTGTGTGATGGATTCTTAGTTAATTAATTTTAACCTTAATGTTTCTGTAAAATATCAGGCCAACACCACTCCAAAAACTTGTTTTACAATTGACCTTTTTTTATCATTGTAATTTTTAGTTTATGCAGGGCAACAAAAAACAGTCTACAAAAACATGTGGTTCTTGAAAAAAGATTTTGGAATGTAACCTTGTTAATAACTGCCAGAAGGGCATACAGATAAAGAAACAAAAGCTTACATTTATAGTTTATCTAGATGCTGAATTGCCCTCCAATCCAAAAAATCTTTGGCACATTATCATAAAATAAATGTTAGACAATCACAACCAGTTTACATACAACTTTCTTTTCTTTCCTGACCGGATCTGAACTATGAGATCAGGGGTCTACAACCTTTAACACAAAAAAAGCCATTTGGTCCAGTTCCTTACAGATTAATCCCCAGATAATAGCTGCAAAGTTCCTCCTCAACATTTTGAAATCTTTTATTTATTTATCTTAGTGTAGCTTTTAAAAATGTACAAAAATTGAACTATGAAAGTGTTATATGTTTCCGTAAATGATCAATTTTAGTTTCTTTACTTTTGACATCAAGTTCTTTTCAAAATAAAGTACATCCCTTGTCAAATTGAATTAAAAATGAAAAACAGTCAAAGATGGATTTTTTTTATCATAATGACTTTGGTGCATCTTCATCCTTTTTCTCATTTTACTATCAAAAATATACATGGTGCAGAATCCAGATTTTTCAAAATCTACATGTAAACACAACTAAGAACCTCTGAGCAACAACTAGACACTGTTGGGCAGCATAGATTTGAGTATTTGCTTAACTTGAATAAATAACTTAATATTGTTCTTGCTTTTTTTTATAAAGGCGAAGAGCCACAATGGAAGCCTCGACCCTGTATTGTTGTCAAAAACATTCCTGTTAAACAGGAAAGTTCTAAGGATCTGAATTAAACAATGCTTAGTTCATTTCATAAGTTGGGCATTATATCAGATTTCGGCAGTTTTTTTCTGCATCTATAATGTGTTTTACCCACACTGTCCCACCCACGTGCACTTTTTAGTAATTAAATTAAAATAAACTAAAATAAAAAAGTATACCCCAAGGCTTTTGAAATGTTTTGAATAAAAAATAAATTAAAAGAAGTCTAGAACAAGGTAAGATGAGTGGTTTTTAATAAAAAATCCACTCAAGTAGAAGTCAACGGGTACTAAGATTTGTTTTTGGAGTACAATCTTTATCAAAATTGACTTAAAGAAATGTAACTTATTACTAAGCACATGAAATTGTAAGAGAAGAGGGATTGGCGAAAATGCGTACCATTATGTTACTTATATAGGCCGTCCATATGAAATTTCAAATTCTTAAAAAGGAAATAAAAAAGCTAAACAAAAGTAAAGAAAGTTAAAATTAAAAGAAACTAAATCCAGTTGGTTCCTTTTTTTTACCCCTTACTTTAATGGAATCAGCCTAGAAGAATGAGACATAAGGAAACTGAACTTAACTTTCAGATCCTCACTTTTATTTCTTTTTTTCCCAAATGGGACCTCATATGTTAAAATATATTATGATTCTTGTTTTCTGGTCATATCACTAAAGTACAAATATGTGCCTTTTAGGTTAGCTGGACATGCAGAGTTCTCTTCAGTGTGTATGTAACACTTGGTCATGTTTGTGACTACATGTTGCCTTTCAAATACATTTATTTTGGTAATATTGACTTCATGTTCAGTTTAGTTCCACGACCATCAAGTTTAGAAGCACTTTTATTCAGCTGCAGACATTTCCACAGATTCTTGTTGTACGATGACGGGAAATGAGTGGACAAAGTAAGACTCCGCACTTGACCACTGTGCAGGAGTTCAGCTCATAAAAAGTGCATGACCTTACTTGCATAGCTCAGAGGATGACTAAGCCACCTTACTGGCTAGTAAATGACCTTATTAGCTCGCCATTAGCTTGCCATTAACAGCATGTGGCGAGACGGTCCAGCTGGTTTCTTCTGGGATCACAGTGTGGCTTTGAGGTTTCCTCCACAGCAGTCTCATTGGAGAGCATTTATGATTCATATGTCCTCAAAATAAGCCCTGGAATATCCCTTCCTGGTGTGTGTTAGTTATCTCAGCAAATAAAAGGGTAAATGTTAGGGTCATTAGCGGTGGGCAGTTTTAGTGTTAGTTATTCTTACGCCTAAAGTTTGAGGTCAGGACGGGATTGGGAAGAGTGAGTGGTTCTGCTGCTGGTTTCCAGGTCCGAAAAGGCGAGCTGGCCCTGGAAAGGAAAATGAGGCCAGCAGCGGGCTCAGAGATGAGGGACTGTGGGATGAGAAAATGACTAGTTATGTCACCGCATGCATTCCTGGGTTACGAATTCTCGTCAGCTGTGGCCAACTGAGCACCCCCCCTCTTCTTTCCTTCCATGCCCCCTCTAAATCCCTTAAAGATGCTGAGAATTGACAAAGCCTCTTGGATAAGAGGTGAAACGTCTTCTAACTTTAAAAGCTAAGTCCAGATGACAGCCCCTAAACCTGCTATTATGATTAAAGATGCTGAGTTTTCGCAGATAAAGTTAAAGGCATAACATAGTGGGGAAGGGCTGGGCCTTTAAGTTACTGAATATCATCTTTAAATTAGTTAAAGATTCTTCTGAGAGTTTTCTGTGTTTTAAAATAGAAAACAAGGTTTTTTTTTATTATTTCTATCTGTTTTGCCTCTGCCAGCCGACACTGGAGATCAACCATCATGCAGGAAAGTCCTTAGACAGCTTCTGTAAGTGGCAGAAAAGCATCCAGCACCGGAACAGCTACGGGAATGCCATACCAGACAACGGCATCGCTCACCACGACACTGCTGTGCTCATCACCAGGTCAGAAATGCAAAATAACAAAGGAAAATTTCCCAATGAGGAATTTGGACCATTTCCTGACAAAGACGCTTCTATTTTCCTTCTGAGAAAGCCAGGAAATAACTCACTGCAAAGAAAGAAAGAAAGCAAAGAGAAGCAGCAGCAAAGCTTCAATCTGGCAGTGACAGTCTATCTCTCGACGCTGTTGTTCCAGTTGCAGAAAAACAGAAACAGCGGCTGATACGAATTGAGCACATAAATAAAAAAACATTATAGCTGTTGACTAGGGAATGTGCAACAGAATACAACACAACCATGGTTTGGTCACAGTCATCTGAAAGCTATTGAACTGGGCAGAACCGCTGACTTGCAAATATTCCCTTGCAAAGAATGTGCTATAACTTAAGCCAAAAGAAGTCAACTGTGGCAGCGTCTAACAATAGATTAGTCAGGCAACATGTAATACTTTTAAAAAAAGTGGTTTTGGTGGTTTTCCTGTGGGAAGAGTTTGATTTTTGGAGCAGCTAATTTATCAAGCTGAGGATGGAAACTGTCCAGACAGATGACACTTCAGTGACCATCCACGGTTTCCTCCTATTGTTCTTCCAAAGCTATATCTGTCTGCTCTCGCTGCTGTCTGTCCATAACATGTCTGCGTGTCGCCCTCGCAGCATACGTCCATGGCAAGTTTGGACCAAAACCAGCCTCCAGTGAAAGTTTATTTTTTTAATTTCTGTTCACATCCACAGGTACGACATCTGCATACAGAAAAACAAGCCCTGTGAAACTCTAGGTAACTCACTCACAAATAAACTGACAAACAACCCTATAGAAATTCTGCATTTAGGAAAATAAAACAAAATCTCTACTTTGAAAAAATGTTATTCTTGTTTTTCTTTTGTGAGAAATCGCATTTTTATTCTAAAATGAATGCTTTGACGTAAACCTGTTGTTTTATGAAAATGAAAAGAAATTGAAAAATAGAAAAAATGTGAACAATCCAAAAACAGTAGAATGAAAATATTCCATGGTTTATTTAAATTAAGACTTGTTTTTTTCAGACACTGTGTTTGTGTATTTGTCAGGGTTGGCTCCAGTAGGAGGGATGTGTGAACCAGAGAGAAGCTGCAGCATCAATGAGGACATCGGCTTGGGAACAGCTTTCACCATCGCCCATGAAATCGGACATACGTGAGTAACAGAGATGCAAGAAACGCTGTGTGGAAAACCAACTTCATTAATAATAACGGCTTGAACTTTTACGCTAACATTGATATTCAAGATCCACTCCAATGAAAATCGTGTTTTTGATGTTTTTAACCCTAGAGCACTATCGCCGGGTGATTTTCACCCAACCATAACTATGTTTTCAATATTTCGCGTGTCAAGGAGTCTGTGCCTTCACCAGGGAAGTCTCACATGTCCCAGGAATGGATGGACAAAAGACCTAGTTTTTTTAGTATAATTTTATTATTTTCTAGGAATTTTTTGTTCTAATATTGTATTTCTAATTTTTCAGTAATTTTGAGCATGTTTTTAGGAACTTCCTTTGTTTTTCTGTCTCATAGTTAAAAAAAGAAAACTCTAATTTATTATTTGTTGTCATGTTTGTTCTTTTTTTTACGACAAGTACTTTTTGTTGGTCGCATTATATTGGGTAAAAATTATCCAGCAAAAGTGATGGTATAACTTTTTATCCCGAAAGTGTTCTAGGGTTAACATGTTCTTGTGGCATTTTTCGGATGATGAAGGACAAATATAAAGAAAAGTCATCTTAAAATAGTGTCTCTGAGTATTTCTTTAATCAAATCATTGTGAATCAGAAGCAGAAACTATGTCCTGGAAAAAAACAGGTTTTCTGATTTTAGCTAAAAACAGCACAAACATAACTAAAACACCACTGGGAACACTTTTACAATACAGTAGATCAAAAGTTTATCGGACTGAGACTTTAGGGGGGGTTTAAGTTTATTTGAGCAAAACAAAAATCGCAATGTTTGTTAGCAAAGCACAAAAGAATCTCAAAAACTGAAAATCAAATAATATTTGTTGGAAATAGCAGATATTTATTCTTGAACATCAGTGGTTGAAGAAAAAACTGCCCTTTTATTAAATTGACAGAAACTGCAAGAAAGCATCTCGAACATGATTTTATTTTGCTTAAAACCTGCTAAAAGTGACAGCAAACAATTAACAGTGACAATAGATATGCACTTTAATAAAAGCTAGTAGAAATTGATTAGTTTAATAGCTAAATGGTTTTTTGTTAAATAAATTAAAATATAGTTTATTCTTAATGTCCAACTCTGAGAGATTTTAAGTAAAACCAGTGTTGAATACTTCAGAAAATCTCTTCCATGATCTAAAACTGCGGTTAGGTTGTAATATAGCCATTCTTCGTATGTCAGTCTCCAGTGGTGCTGATGTTGCAAACCCAGCTTCAGCAGTTAGTAGAAACATCAAGTTCTAATGGGCTACATGGGTTTTCAAGTATCCAGGCCCAGGGGCCATCTTATCACTGTGGCTAGCAAGGATTTTTTTTTAATAAACATGTGCATACTCACAGCTTTGTGGTTTCAAAAAGCTGTTTTCACTTGTGAAGAAATTTTGTTTTTGGCTCTGCAGTGTCATGTTTGCATGCAGACTTCTTTGCAGAAAGGAAAAAGCACAAAACTTCACTATATTTCAAACTTAGGGGGAGAACTAGTGTGAAAGTAAGATTTGGATGTCATTTTTATTGCTTTTATCATCATTTTGAGTTTAAAATTTTTAAAAACAAACAAAATATTTAGAACTCTAATATTATTTCGTTTTATTGTTTTTGTTTTAGGCCTTTTTTGGGCGTTATGTTAAATTCTATATTGACAATAACATTTGACTCCTTTTTAAAGTTATTCAAAATGCTGGAATGTTTTATATATTTTAGTTGTTTTGGCCTGACAATAGGGTGTAATTTTTACACAACAATAAATTAATGTGAAATATTTGGAGTTGACAGTAAACTTCTTGGAGTTGTTTTTTTAAAGAAATTATTTAACTTATTACAGTTCTAGTTTCTTTTTCCTAAATGACTTAACTAGTTGAGTTGTGTATACCTCAGAGACAAATAATATAGGCCCCCCAAAATGTAGGGAATATTTTAAATCAGTTCTAGACAAGTGAATTAAGTCACTGGTTCAGTTATCTGAGATGAAGTCATGACTTGAAACTTTACACAGAACTAAGTTGATATCTTCACCTATATGGATATAAAATATCTGGTTTTATATTTTAAACTGCAAAATATTGTCTTTAAAAGTGTAAATTTCAATCTTCACATTCTAATGTAGAAATATCTATTGGTCACAAAGTTATTTTCTCTTTTTTACAGTCAGTTACACTATTTTTGTTCTCTCTTTGTTACCACGTCCACTTGGCCTCAAAGTGTTGCCGTTGTGTCATTGTGGCTTCAGGTTTGGGATGAACCATGACGGAATGGGGAACACCTGTGGGCCTCGCAGTCAAGAGACTGCCAAGCTGATGGCTGACCACATCACCATGAAGACCAACCCGTTCATCTGGTCCGCCTGCAGCCGTGATTACATCACCAGCTTCCTGGAGTGAGTAAGCCATTTCTGAAATACTACATATAAATCAATAATTAAACTGCTTTAATAGTCAGAGAAGCTGTATATAGCCTGTAAAATACACTCATCGACATCTTTATTAGGTACACCTTGCTAGTACGCATTGGATCCCCTTTTGCCTTCAGAACTGCCTTAATCCCTGGTGCCATAGATTCAACAAGGTAGAAACATTCCTCAGCCAGTTTAAATTTTATGTTGACATGACAGCATCAAACAGTTTTGTCGGCTGCAAGGCATTTCCGCCCACAGAACTGCTGCTCGCTGGATATTTTCTCTTTTTCGGAGCATTCTCTGTCAACCCTAGTAGAAAATTCGACAGAGCAGCAGTTTCTGAAATACTCAGACCAGCCCGTCTGGCACAACCAACCATGCCACATTCACCTTTCTTCCCAATCCCGATGCTCGGTTTGATCTGCAGCAGATCATCTTGACATGTTTAAATGCATTGAGCTGCTGCCATGTGCCTGATTAGAAATGTGTGTTCATGAGCTGGTGTATCTAATAAAGTCTCCAGTGAGTGTATGTTCATTTCTGTAATTTGTTTGGTGTTTCTCAGACCAACTTTTTTTTTTTCACCCTTTCATTTGTCTGTGGGGTTCCAGCTCAGGTATGGGCTCCTGTCTGAATAATGTGCCTCTGAAGCAGGAGTTTGTGTACCCCACCACAGCACCAGGCCAGGCCTACGATGCAGACGAACAGTGCCGCTTCCAGTATGGCATAAGATCTCGGCAGTGTAAATATTCAGTGAGTGACATTGCAGTTCCTTAAGACTACTGAGGGGATGGTGTCAGAAGGAAACAGTTTTCCATTGGCTCCCTTTTTAAAAGTCAGATTTTACAGTAAAAATAAAATTAGAAGATAAAACCTGGTTTCACAAACTTTTTGTTATTCATCAGTCTTTTTCATTTAGTAGAGAATAGATTTGCACATATTTAGAAGTGTTGTTGTTTTGATTGTTAGGTGGATGGACCAGCCAAAGCTGTTAATTGTACTCTTTCCTGCCTTATTGCCATATTTGCAATATTGAAAATTGGTTGGAGCAAAGTCAAGCAGGTTATAGTTACAGTAACTAATTTATCAAAAGCATATTGGGAAGCACTTTGAGATGCTATGAAGCATGAAAAGCGCTTTATAAATAAAGTTGAATTTGAATTTGAATTTGAATATAGAGTAGGAAAGCATTGACTGTATAAGAGAATGAGTAATCCCTCACCTCTCGTGTTCCAAATAGGAAGTACCTGTTGGCTCCAAGAAGCCCAAACCACATAGAATTTTCATTATATTTGTCAGAATAGCCATTCTTTCTCTGCTACCTTTTTTTTTAACATGTTCTTCCCAATTAAATCAGACCGACTCAAACCAATCACTGCTTACTAACATCATCTTGCTCCAAATGGCGGCGTCTGTATCGCGGAGAAATGGCAAATGAATTGGCTTCATTTCGTTGTAAATACGTAAATAAGTCATTTTCATGACGTCAAATTCTTATACAGTCATTGATTAAAAAGACATTCTAGAGACACAGTTTTATTAAAACTCTTGGAGAAGTTTGCTTTTTATCAGCATCTAATTATCATAATCTAATCTCATCAATCTAATATCATCATCAAAATTTTGCACATGTTTTTTAACTTTTGATACTTCATGAAATTTTGCTATGAAAATCTCTGAAACAGTGTTGTGTATTTTACTGATATAGTATTATATTTTAATCATATGAATGACTTTTATAAGTAACATAATCTGCATATATTTTATATAACTGATCTGCATTTGCAATGTTGATTTCTGAAATAGTTATTTTTACATAATAATTTAAGTAATTCATCTTTCTCATGTGCTTTATTGATACTTTACTATTCTTAATTCTGTCTGATAAAAGTTATGAACCGGATATTGATAAATCATGTTATAAAATGGTAATAGTATAACGGGGTGGGATCATATAAGTTCGCTTCTTTCCACTCCCTTTCAAGCAATATTTATTAAGATGCCTGATTTATCCTAAGTTTGATTAGCTACTGTATGAATGTATAACTGATGATTGTATTGCTTTTGTGTATGATTTATATTTGATTGCTTGAAATAAACCATTTCAAATCAAATTCAAATCAAATCAAAAAAATCTAAAATTAACCCAGCTGCACTGGCTCCCCATCTGTTTCCAAGTGCATTTTAAAAACCTGGTTTTAACATATAGAGCTCTGAATAACCAAGCACCAGTCTATATAAAAGACCTTGTGCAGCCATACACATCCAGCAGGTCCCTGAGATCATGTGACCAGGGTCTGCTAGTTGTTAAAGACTAAAGGTGACAGAGCCTTTGCAGCAGTGGCTCCATCCCTCTGGAACTCCTTTCCTGTCAGACCTGCAGACTCAGTGTTTTCTTTTAAGAAGCAGCTAAAAACATTTATTTTTAAAATTGCCTTTTCCCTAATTCTTTTACATTCTGTGTTTTTCTGGGTTTTACTGTGAAGCACTGTGTGATCTTTATCTTGAAAGGTGCAATATAAATAAAGATAATTATTATTACTGGGTTTTTGTTAAATGCAAAACATATATTGTCACAGCCCTTACTAAGACCCATCCTCTTCTCAGCGTCGTATAACATTGGTTTTGACCTATTCTGACCTGGTCTGTTTCACTGGAGTCCACACCAGACAGCTTTTTCCTCGTATCTCTTTTAAGACTCTAACATCTTCCAGTACTTTCACAGAATAACATTCTTTTTATTGCTTGGTCAAATTTTACAAGGCCAGTTTCATAATCCACATCTGGAACAGCCAGCTGCTTTAAAGACACATTATTATAGATACTATGTTGTCACAGCATATGCAGACAATAAAATGTAACCCCATGTGTGCAAAGCATAGCAGGGAACGAAGAAGAGGTGAAGCTGAACTAGAGTTCTGGGTCTTCACCACAATTCTGGGATAAAACCAGTCACATTCTTTCTTTCTCATGGATGTGCATGTGCTCCCACTCACAGGAAGTCTGCAGTGAACTCTGGTGCATGAGTAAGAGTAACCGCTGCATTACCAGCAGCATTCCCGCTGCAGAGGGAACCATCTGTCAGACCAACACGATAGAGAAAGGGGTAAGCGTCACTGACGGTGTTACTCTGTGTGAGGTCACGGTTTAAGGTGCAAGTATCTTTATAAATCGAGCCAAATTGATTGCTGCTCGGGTAGGGGCTGCACAATGGTGTAGTGGTCAGCACTCTCGCCTCACAGTGTGAAGGCCCTGCTTTAAAGTCTCCCAGTGCATGTGTAGGTTTTCTCCGGGCACTCTGGTTATTTCCCCCAGTCCAAATGTATGCATTTTAGAGCTGTTGGTTACTGAAATTTGTCCCTAGGTGTGAATGTGATTGTGATCCAGCGACCCTATGACCCTGAAAGAGACTAAGTGGACTTGGAAAATTGATGGATGGATGGATGGTTGCTCAAGTAGGAGGCCCTATGCACTATTGTATTCATATTTGAGCCGTTTCAACAAAATATGAAGTGTAAGGATTTCTGAAAATAGAATGTGTATTTGCAATAGTTGATATTGAATAGATGTATATTGTATTTTTATGGTGCAGTGGTGCTACAAGAGGATGTGCGTGGCGTATGGAACCCGTCCAGAGGGAGTAGATGGAGGTTGGAGTCTGTGGTCACCATGGGGGGAGTGCAGCAGGACCTGTGGGGGCGGCGTCTCCTCTTCCGTCAGACACTGTGACAGTCCCAGGTACAGATCTAGGCTATAATCGAGTATTTAGACCAAGCCAGAGCACTTTTCTCTTGGTCCCCTAGTGATTCCCATTTGGAGTTTTCCAAAGGGTGGTGTGTGGGAAACTCTATCCCTTTACCTCTTTTTTTTAAATAAAATAACTTCCCATTTGCTTCTCTCTCTTGGAAGCTGTTGCAGTTTAACTGCAGCAGTGTAACAAAATTGAGCCTATCTTTAGCAAAGCAGTGCACTGTGCTGCTTCTCAAATGCACTCTTATTTAGAGTTGCTACACCTATTACCTAAAATGAGTGCTTATTGGCCACTTAAGCTAAGACTGCAGCCCCGCCTGATGTGTCTGAGCCTTAGAAACCACTTCATAATTCAAATAAAGCAGACATTTAGCCTTGCACGGAGAAACAACATCACATTGATGTAACAGCCTCTAAGAGGGTTCTCACAGCTCATTCTCCTCACATCACCGTCATAAAACTTTTGCCTTTAGCAATACCTGTTCTATGATTATTCAAACTTTAAAAGTCTCACTCCAATCATCTTTTGATCTGTTGTAAAAGCATTCCCAGTGGTCTTTTATATATGATTATGCAGTTTTTAGCCATAATCAAAAAACCTGTGTCGTTTTCTAGGACACCCTCTCCTGCTAGCTTACAGCCCCCTCACACGCTCTATAATATCAGAGATATCCAGCTGTACAGTTTTGAGCCAGACGCCAGCTCGGACAAGGAAAACAAAGACGTACATGGATCTAGTTGTTTACAAGTCGATGCATCAGAACAGAGCAGAACAGAGAGCTTGTGAATTGCTAATAGCTTAACAGACGTACTCTCCTTCTTCTTTTCCTCAGCAGTTGCTTTTAGTTAGAACAAATCTTTTTGTGCTCAAACACGAGGTTCTCTTCATAGATAAAAAAAAAACTGAAACAAGAAAACAAGCACCAAAATAAAGTTGCAGTGCTTGAATTTGTAGCAGTATGAATATTGTTTTTTCTGCTGACCAAACATTCTTCATCATTTCCAGTATTTAATAAATTAATCTTGCGGCAATAGTACATTTGCTAGAGGAGTGAAGCAAAAAAGCATTTTTGACATGCTTTCTCTTTGTTTATTAGGACTCTCAGGTAAAAGCAAATCTATTCATAGCTAGAAATATAGAGTTGATTGATCGTACCAACTGTTTGCATTAAGGTTTTGTCAAATTTAACTAAAAGTCTCTCCTGGAAACCCCACTCAGGAAACATCAATAGTACTTTTTATCAAAAATGTTGAAAGCGGGAGTGAACCATGAATAATCACAGAACAAATAGTCCTGTGATTCCCAGTCACAGATGTCTCATCTTGAACTGATTAAGCTCCAAATGGATTGACCCAAATCTAAAGAGGACAATGTTTTCCCCGTTTTTGTTTTTGGAATTTCACTTTGGATTTTTCATTTGGCTCCACTCGCTTAGAGGACGTGGACGTGTAGTTCTAACACATCAAACTCGCTCTCATTTTTCAAGAATCAAGTCCATGTTCAGAATCAAGAACTGTTGTCTTCTGATAACGCACCTGCAAAAGAAAACAACTTTCCGAGACTTGAGGGGTGGTGATCATTGGTAAATTTGACTCACTCCCCAGTTTCTGTTTCACTGCAGGCCAACCATCGGAGGGAAGTACTGTCTGGGGGAAAGAAAGCGCTTCAGGTCCTGCAATATTGATGTGAGTGTTGCAGTCCTTTATTGTCCGTATCACCAATTTGTCTTGTTAAAAAGGATGAAACATTCAGAAAGATGTCCTAAATACTGTAATAGTCTTATGTTTGTGTCTTACAGGAGTGTCCTGCTGGCTCTCGGGACTTTCGGGAGATTCAGTGTTCCGACTTTGACAACATCCCATTCCGAGGAAAATTTTATACTTGGAAGCCTTACAGAGGAGGTGAATGAATACAAACGTTCTGCTTTATGTGTTTAGTTTGTTAAAGATGCGCAATTAAAATAAATCCAGACTGATCAGCACAGCCGGTAAGGGTTACTAGTTATTGTTTGTCAAAGGTGTCAATTATTAAATGTTTGTAAATTAAAATGCTCCTATTGATATTACAGCTTCTCACAGAGAATGAATCTCAGGCCCACAACTGAGTTGGAATCAGAATTCTATTGCTGCCACAGGTTTGAAACAAAAAAAAGTTTGAAATCTTGATTTATAGTCTCATATGGTTATAACAGCAATATCTGGCAATAAAAAGGCCCTTTTCTCATTCAGTTTTATATACTTTTATAAACATACTTTAGTATATTTTTTGGTGTTGTTTTTGTCAACATCCATCATTGTAACACAGTGGCCTGTTTGTAAAAAAAGCCAAAAACGTTGTGGTTTTCTGCTAGATCCATCTTACCATAAAAATATGCATTCCAAATGCACAAACTGGGATTTCTTTTCAGAACACTTTTTAGGGACGGTATGGTCTCAGGTGGAGTCCCACAGAGAATCTGACATGGCTGGAGCTTTTCCTTAACTGGGAGGCATCAATATAAATATTGCAATTTTTGTTTTCTGTTGAAGATGATGTGCCAGTATAAACACCAAACTCTGATATTTCTGTCATGTTTGGGGTTTATGAAGGTTACAAATGTCTGAAGACTAGAGGCAAATTTGACAGAAATGTATCTGAATAATAAATTGAAACATGTATAAAGACAAAATATCTAATGCAAAGAGGGAAAAGCCAAAAAGTGACACTGAGGGAGTAAAACAAAAATTGTAAGCACAAAAAAAAATCAAATGAACAAAAGACAGCTGTTGTGAATAATAACTTGGGTCAGGCATGAACATGACACACAGGAAGCAGCAACACAAAACAAAAAAATTCAACTTTGTTACCGAACAAAGCGAAGGAAAAATGAAATAAAAAACAATAATATCATAAAAATACCTTTTCCACCTGTCACTATTTTATCAGAGCCTTTTCAAATTTCACACAATGTTGTAATGTTGTCATATTTCCCAAAGTCCTAATGGATTTAAAGGTTTCAATCAGCAAAACCAAAACCAAGTGGGCTAAAGAGGTAAACAACTTCTAAAAAAATCTTTTCCTGCAATATTGCAAGTATGAATGCTGACAGCTAAATCTGGTCACTAAAGAAGCCGAAGTATGTCTTTAGGAGACTGAAATTTTCACCCAAACAATCCTGTAAAATCCCACTCCAATCATCTTTTGATCTATTTTAAAAGTGTTCCCAGTGGTCTTTTAAGTATAATTATGCCACTTTTAGCCAAATTCCAAAAAACCTGTGTTGTTTTTTAGGACATAGTTTCTGCAGAGCAGCAGTAGTTCCTTAGAAATTCGTCTCTGTATTGTGGGCGGGACAGTTGGTGCGGAGCAACCCCCCCCTTCCCCCCCTTTGGCTCAGAGGAAAACATCATAGCTACAATCCTTTTTCAAACTGCATTTTTTCTTCTGATCCTGATTCACAGCAATTTGAATAAAGAAATACCCCGACATGTATTTTTAAGGGGATTGGGATTGGTTTATGATGTTTGAAAGTGTCAAGCACCTTGCACCTGAGAGCGATGCAGTCTTTCGACCGACCCGTCCTTACTGTTTGTGTTATGTTCTAAGCCACTGTTTTGCCAGTCAAGTCAAAACCCGCAAACAATGAAAATAAACTCTAAAGCAAGCAAAGTATTGAAAACTGAGAGTATTTATGCAAGGGGTTGTGTACGGAGATGCTGCAGAGCTGCAAGTTAATGAGGAAGAGTGCGCTCTTACGCTGTGGCGAGCACACTAAGAAATCTGTTTGAAATACTACAATAAATGCTTGGATAATTTACCATATATGCTCTATTAGTTAAATCGTTTTACCATTATTTTTTTTTATTTGGAATGAAAACTTAAAAAGACAAACAAGGTTGTGTTGCTTTTGTTGCATCAAAACACCTACTTCAGTCTCCAGTGAAGGTGCAGGTTGATGAGATAAAAACAGAGGATGAGTTGGACGTAGAGACAATCAAATCCACACCTGATGACAGGAGACCATATGCAGGAGGGAACAGATGTGAAAAGAAAGTCAGCTGTAAAGTGTGTGAGTGTTTTCTGTCTGCTAGGCAGATGCTAGCTTCAGAAAGTCACAGAACTTAGATTTTATCATTCAGGAATTCTTTCTTCTGATGAGGAGTGAATGCTGAAACTGGACGGGAAAGATACATAGTCTCAACAACATGACCGGTTTTAATTGGGCAGCATTAACATAATAACTTGCATAGATGGTCAGACGTCCAATACTAACTTCAGGCAACAAGTTCTCCTTTCATCGAGTCAGCTGATTTTACAATAGAAATTCCTTGCAGCTGTTAACACGGGATCAGTGCCAAAGTATCTGCTGCATTTTAGGGCCAGATAACACCGCCCAGTTCCATTCTCAGACCTCTTAAACTCCCTCACTGTCCACAGATGCTCATTGCAGCTTTCCACCTTTCACTCTCACTTTATTGACCCAGCTTTTCTCCCCCCGTTTTTTGTATCCCTAGTGTTCAGATCTCTTCATATCTACCTTTATTTCACTCCGCATCACACACTTTTCCCCCCCTCAATTTTATCCAGAGGTGGAAACCACTGGCGGTCATCATTTCTCGGCTCAGACAGCCAAGGACACTTCAATAATAAAAGGGCTTTTTTTGCTACAGTGTTTTTTTTTTTTTTTTTTCAGACAAGCAACTTTCTATTACTTTTCCCAGTGCACCAGCCTTCACACTACAAAAAACACACCCTGCGAGCTTTAACACACATGCACTCCCGAAAGCCACAGCCGCCCTGCCAAAGCTCAGCACCATGGGAATTGTAGTTTCCCGTGGTCTCAACCCTTCTTCTCACCACTACATGCTCCCTCTGTCTTTCCAGCACAAGCTGTACCTGCTTCAGAGCTGCCAGCACAAACAAATACTGCCCAGATGGGTGTTGGACTGCCTCAAAGCAGTGAAACTGTTGGAAAACTTTACAGATAAATGAACATTTTTTGGTAAAAATATATGTGTGAATGTTCTCATACTTAGACATATTGGCATTTTTATTAAAACCCCCGTGTTTAATTTCCTCATGCTTTTGGAGGTGGTTAGTAAAATCCATGCACAGATGTTCATGTTTAGCAGGTTTAGCGGCGCTCAACTGATGACATTTTGGGTTTTTCCTAGTTTTAAAGCTAAAGTTCCTATTTTCACTTACCATTACTTTCTTTGGAGACCTGTTCACCATTTTTGACAACAAAGAAAAAACATTTCTACCCATTTCAGCATTATACTCTGCAAGGCTGTGATGAATTCCAGGGGAAAAGAAGCAGAAGAATTATTCAAACACTTTGCAGGTTTTGTTTGGGTCATTTAAAATCTGTGCCTCATTTTGAAGATTTAGTCAAGCTTCATGTTTGGTTTGGATTCAAGAATGATTGAACAGATCAGTTTGGGAGATTTGGGAGTTAATTTTTGGTTTCTCATGTAGAAAGAAACATTTCTGTTTCTGTTTATTTTGTTTTTATGTAGTATTTACTGTAATTACAAAGAATTCTAGTTTGAGTAAACTGATGCCTGAAAGCAATTATTTCAAATGTTTAAATCAAACGCTTCTTTTAAACAACAGTTTTTCTTAAACTCTTGTGTTTGTATTTCAAAATGACAATTGTTTTTTTTCTGTAACACAGACATATTCTGCAACCGTGTGCAGAAATGTAATAGTATCAGGGCCTGCAGACATCCAGTGCACTTCCATATTTTTTTCTTTGTATGTCTTAATTTGAGCACTTTTGCGTGTGGATCCAGTGTCTCTGTGTTTCTGGATCCAGGTGGAGTGAAGCCCTGCTCCCTCAACTGCCTGGCAGAAGGGTACAACTTCTACACAGAGCGCGCCCCTGCTGTCGTGGACGGCACACCATGTCGAGACGAGTCTCTGGACATGTGTGTGAGCGGCGAGTGTAAGGTGAGCTAATAATTTCCCTTTTTAAACGCATCAGTGCCCGGGCTCATATCAGGGGTCTGCAACCTTTTAAGAACCACCCCAATGAAAGTCGTGTTTTTGGCGTTTTTCTCATGATGGGGGACAAATATAAAGAAAATTAAGATTAATATTATATTTCTGAGTATTTCTTTATTCAAAGCATTGGTAATTCAGTTGCAGACAAAAAAACGCCCTTGGAAAAAGTCTGTAGCAGGATCTACTACGGCAAGACATAAGCTCCCTTCACCGCTCATTCTGATACATCCATTTGGAGACAAATCGATCCATGTGCATCTTTCTGTACATTTTCCTCGTCTGAGCTGGAATCTGGCTCAAAACTGCACGACTGGATTGCTCCAATATGCCTCGCCATTTTGGTGCACCAGTATTGTTAGGTTGGGCTTGTGAGGGGCTGTAAGTTAGCGGGAAAGCGTGTAAATAAATGGATGACGGGGAATAGGGGTGGGCTTACTCCGCAACAACAGTCCTGGCCATAACTCAGAGGTAAATTTCTAATGAACTCCAGCCGCTCTGCAGAAACTATGTCCTAAAAAACGACACAGGTTTTCTTTCTTTCTTTTACCTTTATGGTGTATGGAAAATGGCGTATATCTATGTACTTTACTACTTTCTTAGAAGGCCCAAAGCGCTTTACAGTCACAGTCCAATTCATCCATGCACACACACACTTACAGCCGGATGGCGGCTCTGGTGCCCAACACTGGGGCTAATCTATGACTACCAGGGTCAATGTGGGGTTTAGACACTTCGATGCATGGAGAGGCAAGGTGAGATCCGAACCCTTCGATCTTCTGATCAAAGGTTGACCACTCTACCTTTGCACAACAGCTGCCCCACTAAAATGGCCATAGCAACATGTTAAAACATCATTTTCTTCTTAGTGGGACTTTAACGCTTGCATTGATCAACTCCTCAGCAGGAGTCTGATGTCTAACTGCTGAAGTAAACTAAATGTTGAGCGTCTTGATGAAAAGGAAAGCACCTGGAGCTCCAGCTGGTCCCGGGAACCAATGTGACATCACTGGGGCTAGAACTG
The DNA here is from genome assembly GCF_053564925.1 of Oryzias latipes. Taxonomy (NCBI): domain Eukaryota; kingdom Metazoa; phylum Chordata; class Actinopteri; order Beloniformes; family Adrianichthyidae; genus Oryzias; species Oryzias latipes. The sequence goes on from NC_136240.1 coordinate 17,368,739, forward strand.
TTAGAGGATCTGGTCTCATTCTGTTAATTAGCCCCTTTTATTTCATTTTCTCCTTCTCATTTCTTTTTCTTTTGTGCTGGTACTCTTAAAGCAACCCAGTGACCCTCTGGTACAGGCTGTCCTCTGCATAGGCTGGCCTTCATTCACTTTCCTTTCCTTTTTTCTTAAACTCTGTACCACACTTCCAGTCTGTAGTACATATCTCTGTTTTCCTCCTATATCTTCACCCCCTGCTACATTTTATGGACTCGTGAAACACCACACACTGCTGGAAAATCTTTTTGAAATTGGAAGACAGCAGCAAAAATTGAAAAACTTGTGATCTTCTTGACAGCAATTTTCAAAAGTTCAATAGGTATTTGCTTGTCTTTACTGCATAGTAGGTCTAACTTTAAGATCGTAGCAAATTGTTAAAAAATATATATTAAGAATTAACAAGTTTACCAGATTTTGTGTGGTTCATTTGTAGCATGCCTGTAATTTCATAATGGAGTAAAAGGTTCAGTTTTTTTGAAAGTTTGTTATAAAGTTTTCCCCTTTGATGATAGAAATGATTAATAATTTCTTTACTTTTTCCATTTTAAACTGAAATTGTTGATTTAAACAAACACAATAGTGGTTAGAGACAAAAAATCCTTACATTTAGTTGTAGTTTTGTTTTTCTCAATGAACCTCTAGTTTCTGTAAGTTCCAGGTAGAGTTTTCTAGTCGTAGTTACTAGAAGTGTCCTGCTCTTTCTGCAGCACTAAATAAAACACGGTTAATTACTGTAATAGGCCAATCGTTTTCACGCTTGATCCAGCAAAAAGGAATAATAATTGCTGACCTCATTATTCCTCACTACAATAACCAAGTGTGAAAATATAAGGCTAAAAGCAGTCGTCCTTCATTTTCTGTGCTTTTGTTTAAGTTTGGTTCACTGTTAAAGAGTTTGAGTGGAACCACCTGCTTCGCTCATCATGAACTTTATTTATGTCGACAGCTATGAGTTTAGCAACCAAAGAGCATTATGTCTGCACTGGATCAGAAAACACATCTGGACTTGCCATCTGATATTTCTGTGTTTTGAAAAAGTGGTCTGGAAGACATTAGGAGGTAATTCGTCAGCAACGGCCTCTGACACCCCAACCCCCCACTCACCGAATGCGCTTCCTTCACCCGTAACCCAGACTGACCCCGCAACTCTCTTGTCTCTGGCCTCCTGCAGCACGTAGGTTGTGATCGCGTCCTCGGCTCTGACGTTCGGGAGGACCGCTGCAGGATCTGCGGGGGTGACGGAAGCAGCTGTGTTTCTGTGGAGGGAGTCTTCAACGACTCACTGCCCGAAGGAGGTGAAGAGAGGAAACACTCAAGTACTTCTTTCCATTATTTCACACAATAGTCTTTGTGGGCAAAACGTCCGAGTTCTCCGAAAAAGTAGCTAGAGACTGTGATCTTGATTGAATTTTTAAACAGAAGAGAAAATTGGTTTGTGTTTTAATTCCTCCATTGGAACAGTCTGCACTTTTTTCAAGAACTGGATTAAGTCAACATTCACCAAGAGGCATTATGCAACAAGGTTTTCTGGATTATAAACTTTCTAAACTCTAGAGCGTAAGCACACCTTTTAATACGCCACTTACAGTATGAATTAAGCTACACCAAACACTCATGGTATATTGTTAACTGCACCTGTCTGCAGACAGCAGTACCTGCTTTATCACACTACAACAGAGCTGTCAGTTTTGAGGCAGTTTTATTTTAACAGGTTTAGTAAATGTGACAGAATGTGGAACATGTTACAGCTTGGATCTAAACTATAAAGCTTCTCTCAGATTCGTGTGAAATAAACCCACAATATGCCATTTAAATGAGGGCATTCTGAATGAGGGTATCTAAATTGACAGTAGTCCAATGGTGGAGTCCACACAACAACTAAAATGATAACAACCATAGTGGAAAATAATATTTTTAGATTATTTTCAACTCGGAAAAACAGCCAGATATACTCATCTGTGTGGTTAACACACTAGCTTAAAAATGCTACATCTAATGTTAAAAAATATGTATATAGGGACCAAATCATAAAAAAGCTAATGTGAAAAAGAAATTACCAAAAAGCTAAAAGAAGCATTATAACTGTTATAGTCCAAGCGTTTTTAGTTTGTCATTTCTTAAGCTACGTTTTCACTGCCCTCTGCATTAAAGTGACCACTTTCAATGAAAGGTCTATGTAAACACGTGTTTTGGGCTTCCGCGTTCAAAGCATGTGTCGCAAGTATATGATCGTTTTCAGGCCACAAGTCACTGAAATGGCATAAGAAAGCTCAAGTGAAAGAGGTTCATCCCCCATCCCTCTGCAGCAATGGAATATTCTGCAACAGTAAGTTAGTGAGCAGACTCGGGGTGTATTCAGACTGGACACATTTGGTTCGCTTAAAGTGAACCAGAGTTCGTTTCCCCCCGGAAATCTGAAACAAATTTTCAGTCTCAATACACCCAAGCGGACCCTGGTCCAGGACCAGCAACTGCTCTCAGACTCATCTTTGGAGGTGGTCTCTGTTTGTTTTCAATCAGTAACCGCCCTGCAGCATGCCTCCACCGGGCCAAAGATGCAATTATAAAGTTTATGAGCGAAATATAAAGTTTGAATGAACTAAAAGCACAGGACTTCCATCATTCCACCCAACATCGTAATTCCTGACCAATGAGTGAAGAGATCTCTAGTCACATGGTTTTGTTTACAAGCTTTAGTCCGGAACAGGAAAGTCCCCTTAACGACAGTCTGAATGCAGGTCAAATGCAAGGTTCGGGACTTGATCCAGACTAAATTAAGTGTACTGGGTCCGGTCCAAGTGATTTTCCCAGTCTGAATACACCCTGAAACTCTTTGAAGAGTTTTAGAAAAATAAATGTGATAAGATGAAGTGCAGATATCAGTGAAAATAAGCATTATCAATATAATCTTGTTGCAATAAAAGAAAAAAAAGAAAAATCCTCTCAAACAGAATTCTAACAAGGCAACACCAAAACTAATGTGACGGAAGACAGAAAAACAAGTAAAAGAACAGAATCAAAGGAACTTTGGAATGTCTTTCTTCATGCCAAAGCCTGAAGTAGGATCAGTACTACTGTCTCCTCAGAGGAGTCCAGTTTGGGTCTGGTACATACTCTGCAATTGGCAAAAGAAAAACTCTGAACTGTCACAGGATCCCTCCACTGTAGTGGTGCCTAGCATTGCTTTTGCTAAAAACTGTAACAACAATAAAGCAAAAATAAGGCCACAATACCAGAAATGATCTTTTTTGTTGTTGATTTGGATGAAGAACCACAAGTTTGAACCAAAAGAAGAATATTTCTATTCCTAAAAATCCCCTGTTGAGGAAAAAAAGACAGAAAAAGAGTCGACTTAAAGTAGAGGTGACCCTCTACATTGGAAGCAAGCAACAGGCGGATGTATACTTATCCTTTGGTCATCCAGAGACACGTGGCAAACACATTTAAGTGAGGTCCAGCCAGTGTGGCTTGAGGTCTTGTTACTGTCAGATCTATTTTGGGTCACTTTTTCCCTCCGCAACACAAAGTCTTTTGTCAACACTTGCCTTTCTCCTCCCTTGAATCCCTTGGAGGGGTCACACCCTAAGCAGGCAGCTCTTCTCTGCACCACAGAGACGGGAGCCAATCTTTTAGAGTTTTCTGTAAGCAGTCTGCAAAATATCCAGGGGGGAAATTCACATCTTTTGTTTCACGAAAAATAAATAAAATCCTGAAATTTAATATATATCCTTTATAATTTTATTAAAGATATGTGTTATACCGTAGTAGCGGAAAATTCTCTGTGATCTACAATAATGTTACTGTGAAAAAAAAATCTACCTGCATCCCACATACCAGTGTCCCTTGCAGGAGTTAGTTCCCAAGAATAATAGCAAACAGAGTTGTTATTTTAGATTTCATCAACTTTGTTTTGCTGTGTTGTGTTTGGCTTGTTTTTAATATTAACCAGCAGTGCTCAAGGGTTGAATGGATTTGGTCCTTTTAGCCACACAAACTTATTGAGTGTTTTTTGATTTGATTTGATTTGAAATGGTTTATTTCAAGTAATCAAGTAGGAATAATACACAAAAACAATACAATCATCAGTTATACATTCATACAATAACTAATCAAACTTATTATAATTAGACATATTAATAAATATTGCTTGAAAGGGAGTGGAAGGGAGCGAACTTATATAATCCCACCCTGTTCTACCGTAACCATTTTATTACATGATTTATCAATATCCGGTTCCTGGAAAGCACATGATAAAGATGAATTACTTGAATTATTTTGTAAAAAATAACTTTTAGAAATCAACATGGCAATGAAGTATCCAAAATATATGCAGATTATGTTACTTATAAAAGTCATTGATATGATTAAAAAAAATAATACTATATCAGTAAAATAGACATCAGAGAGCCACGCACACGCGTCCTGTGCTGTAACCCGGAACCGGAAAAACACCTGATAGTGACAATGACAGTTTATGATAAAACTAAATTATATTTATGTCTTTATTTAGCAGCTGGAATGCTCAGTTGGCTGTAGGACTAACGCATGGGAAAGTAGAGTTTTCTTTCCCAGGGGGCACGATGAGCTTTATGCAGTGTGGGTCCTTAGGCAAGACTCTTCACACTGCTGCTTACCTATTTAGCCACAAGGGCACCCAGTACTGGGTTCCCCTTTGCCGGTCCCCAGCCCGGATAAAATACAGGGTTATGTCAGGAAGGGCATCCGGCATATAAATCTCTGCCAAAGCAAATGTTCGGATCAGTGAAAGCTGATTTGCTTAAACTTTGCTGAGGCGACCCCTAATGGAAATAACATTTTTTTTGTGTTTTTTTTTTTAAATATCTGTTTATTTATTTATTGTCCATCCATTCACATTATCGACTTTTTTCTTCTTCAAATGTATGCATGGCTTGTAAACTAATTTATCTGGGGTTTAAACATCACTGACTAAACACAGACCGTTGGAATGAGTCGTCCGGCTGTCAGCTGATTTTTGGATGGTCCTCTGCCAGGTTTAGGAGACGTATTTGCTGGAAACTGGCTCGGAAAGGCTATTCCAAGCACAGCATGCTCCCATCTTCCACCAAACTGAAGTCCAGGCACATGACTGAAAGCTTTTTCCTGTTCACAAGTAGATTTATAGCTTGCAAAATCACTCAATCATGCCTACAGCAAGCGTTTGATATCACAAAACTCCTAGAACCATCTGCCAAAGCTCGTTTATCTGCCTTGGTAATTTAAAGGAGCCCTATTGAGTTTCTGACCCCTAGCAGTGCTTTGTAGCTGTTTTTATGTGCAGCTTGTTTGTCTCAAACGTGCACACTTCCATGCACTATTGTTCTTCTGTAGTGCCAATTTTTTGGACTTGCTCGACAATGTGCTGGAAAGCCAGGGCAGAATCGGATGGTGTAAACAAGGCAGGTGTAAAAGTTTTATTTCAGCTCTTTTTAAAAAGGTTTTACAAGTTGTTGACATCGTTTGCCTTTAGGTAAGCACACAGGAAGTTTTTATAACTGTCATTTAAAACTAACTCAACCACAAAAGTATGCAGTTCATGAAATTCCTAGATAAGTTATGAACAAATCCATCTTTTATAAAGTTAGTTTTATATATACAGATTTTTGGAGATGATTGAGATGTTCTGTTTTTTCTTATGTTGGCACTAATTCATTGGAATTTAAAAAAAAATCTTCTTCCTTGAGTCCAGTTCAGAAAAGACAGTTATCAGTTACTGATGAGTCAAAGATCTACCTCTTCCTCTCTTTCTGCCTACAACACATTTTTGCTGATTGCTTGCAGAGGGGCCCTACTTTCTTGCTTTGAGCTCTGCCTTTGGAAATGAGGCAGAAAACCTGACCCTCCACCTCTCGAAGCTCCGCAGAGAGTTCACAATCCAAATCTCACTGAAAGGAATTAGGTTCTACCACATTTTTTTTATTCCCTCTTCCTCTTGCGAGCTTAAGTTATTTACAGGGCCATGTGGCCTTTCCTGCCGTCTGGACAGCAGAGCAGAGCTTTCAAAGGGAATGGAGGAATGGTGGAGGTGAAGTGAGCAAAAGAAAAAGGGCTAGAGATCAAGATAGAGGGGAAGGAAGAAAACGAGAGACAACTTTTTCAGAAAATTTGTAGGCTTGAGCAGAAAGTCGAGGACAGCTGCCCAGGAATGTGGCTGGAATCTGAAGCTTCTGCTTAATTCATTGGCATCCCACTGAGCTAAGCACTACTTAGGCATTGCTTAACCAATTCCTAGTGAAACTAACTTACCCCACCTTTTATTTTCTGTCTTTTAGGTTATGAAGAAGTGGTCAGGATTCCTAAAGGATCAGTGTTTATCCATATACAAGAGCTCAACATGTCCTTAAACTATTTAGGTAACAGAATGTCAAATATATTATGTCATAACTGAATTACACATTACACTTCTGTTTACTCTCTCGTGTCCCTTTTGGCTTCCAGTGCTAAAGAGTAAAAGTGATCAATATTTTATCAATGGGAAGTTGACCATTGACACGCCAAGGAGATTCAACGTTGCTGGAACCACCTTCCACTACAGACGTCCCACTGATGGACCAGAAACTCTAGAAGCCCTGGGCCCAACTAACATCACTCTCATTGTTATGGTAAGACCGGGTGATCGGTAACGTCAGCACAGGCCTTCATCAATGTGTCTGCAAGTGGATGCATCAGAATGGAGCTGAGCAGGGAGACTTTGGCCCGCCCATTTCAGTTGCTGCATCACAATTTGGAGCTTTTTCAAATCACAAATTTTTTATCTGCTCCTGATCCATCACAATTTGAACAAATACACAATAAAGCAGTTTACAAGAGCATATTACAAACACCAAAAACAGGAGTGGGTTTTTTAAAGGGAAACAAAGAGGAAAAACTAGTGTGAATCACCTCTTCTCTTGTAATCCCACTAGCCCCATCACGGGTCATTAGGTGTGGGCGCACTGGAGTTTTGGTCTGTTTTGGAACAAATAAAAGGGCAGTATGGTAAATGGGAGAAAAATTGTGTCTTAGACCTCCCCCTCTGACTGTTTAAGCCACTTGATTGTGTGGTGAAACATTTCAAGAAAGGTTTTAAGTCCAATTGCTATGACTGAAATTCAAGACATGCGGAACTACTGATTATATGTGTTTTACAGGTGCTGGTGAGAGAAGAGAACCCAGGAATCCACTATCGTTTCAACCCACCACTTAACAGGGATCCTCTGAACGGCTTCTCCTGGTTCTACACTTCCTGGTCACGCTGCTCTGTTCTTTGTGCTGGAGGTGAGAAAATCCTATAAATAAAAAATGCTAAATAAAAGTTACACTCCATATTTCCGTGTTTTGTGAAATTGCTAGAAGCAACAACTATTTACCCTTTACCCTTCTTATTTCTGTTCTTTTATCTGCTGCTGATTTAAAAGGGGGTCAGCACAAAAAGATAATTTGGTGGTTAGTTTTACGTCAGCTGTCCTTCCTGAATCTGACGGAAACCCACAAATATGTTATGTTTTTCAGTACAGCAGCACCCACTGCACCACGATCTAAAGGAAAAACAAAAACCTACTCCAATGCATTTCTATAAAGCAATCTGAAGACAGACATGATAAATGCTGTAAATCTATAGTTGGAGTGAATAGGAAGATTTAACAGGAAATAACAAAAATAAAAGTTAATGAAAATGTTCTTGTTGGGCATGATTGTTGAATATTTATGTATGAGCTTTGACTTTACTTAATCTTGGGTTTGGACAATTGATGAATAGGAAGAAAGAGATATCAAATCTGGACCTTTCTTCATTACACTTTACTTTTTTGTGAAACCCTCAACTCTCCATCTTGTTCATTTTGCCGAAAACCAAAATTATCTTGTTGTTTTTAGTGTTTCTTATTGTTGTTTAAAAAAATTGTCAATGAGATTTAAAAAAAAATTTTTTTGTCCATACTTGTCCATGCTGGTTTTTTTCTTCATGCTGGAGGACATATATAAAGAAAATGAAGTGTATAAAATGCATTTCTGAGTGTTTCTTTTTAAAATCATTGTGAATCAGGAGCAGATGAAAAAATGCGGTTAGAAAAACTGCGCCGTAGAAGCCACTAGAGCAAACCACAAGCTCCCTGCTCTGCTCCATTCTAATGCATCAACGTTTAGACAAATAGATCCATACATAGTTTTTGTAATTAAACCAGGTCCTTTTATGACCTGTGTTTAGCATGCAGCTATGTGTAATTTATATGATGCTGGTAAATAAAAATTGTGTAAGAACTAAGCGAAGTTAATTAAAAATAGGAAATTTATGAGCTAGAAATTTGTCTAATTTGGGATATAAATGTGTTTTTTAAAGATCCTCTTGAGATTTATTGTTCACAATCACACACAATGACCAGCAGAAAGATGGTATGCATGTACAACTTGTTGTGCGTCCGCACCAAAGCCACAATCCTTTTAACATGTCTCAGACTTGTTGATTTCACGACACAGCCAGTCGTGGTTTTCCTCGTCTGCCTTTATGAGTTAATGACATGCACAGCTTTACCAGATAAGGGCTTGTTTTATCGCGGATGAGAGGATTCTTTTCCTTATCATCCTGAATTCTAGTGGAACTGAAGATCAAACGAACATAACATTTTGTCACACCAAGTCTTGTTCTCTGAGCACAATACTACACATTTGAATTTATCTCCATTCTAGTGCATTATTGGTGATGCATCAAAGAGTGGCATTTGCCTTCTAGGTTCTGTTCTACGATAAAGCTCAGGGTTTTGATGCACTGATAGTTGGATTTTAATGCTCAGCTCAATAAATTATTGGATTTTTCTCATGCTGTTGACAACTTGTGGCCAGGTGTGCAGATTCAGCAGGTGGTGTGTAAAAGGCTGCTGGATCATACTGTCGTCTACAATCACTTCTGTGACAAGAAGAGCAAACCCAAAGAGAAGAGAAGATCCTGCAACACTGAGCCCTGCTCGCCAACGTAAGTCTGTAGACACAATTGAGGTATTATTTCCTGATGACTACTTTGTTCTGAGAGTCTTTTATTTTGCTAAATTTGTACCAAATTAATTCAGCTTCTTGCTGTTAATTTCACAGTGTCTATATGTTATTATTAAGTTTTACAAATAAATTTTGTTTTGGAAAATTAATTTTAGAGCAGGTTGGAAGCCTTCCATGTGACTTAAATAAACAAAATGCATTGATGCAGTTGTTATTTGAGATCTGTTTTTTATTATATTATAATCTTAAGTTCTTAATACCATTACATATAGTTACGTAAATGCATTTATTGGTTTGTTGTTGAGCATTAAATACTTTGTACTCAAATGTTTTTGTTTACCACCTGACTTTATGATGCCTAAGAATTCAAATCCAGTTTTTGGCTGTTTGCTGCCTCTAGCTGGTGGACAGGAGGGTGGTCAGAGTGCAGCCGCAGCTGTAACGGCGGTCTGCGCACTCGGGAGGTGCTGTGCAAGAGGAGGATCTCTGTCACAGAGGAGAAGATCCTCGATGACTCGGCCTGCAGCTCCCATCGCCCTTCACTCACTGAGCCCTGCAACAACCACAGCTGCCCCCCTGAATGGCTGGCTCTGGATTGGTCAGAGGTAGACAGACATTTAATGTCTTGCATGTGTTCTGCACTGACAAATGCATAAACCTTTAAGCCAGCTGACTTTGAAGTGGCACTGAATTTTTTGTCTTTTCCACTTCCTTCTTTAAAGAGTTTTTCCTTATGGTTTCTGCGTGTTTCTCCTGCAGTGTACTCCCAGTTGTGGTCCGGGCTACAGGCACCGTGTGGTGCTGTGTAAGAGCGGGGAGAGCGGCGACATCTTGTCGGAGTCCAGGTGTCCCAAACATGGCCGACCTACCTCCAGGGTCCGGTGTAACCTAAAGCGCTGCCCTCCCCCTCAGTGGATAGTGGGTCCTTGGGGAGAGGTAAAATACATTTTGGCATCAATGACATGTGACGCGTGTTAGGAACTCGCACATGTACGCCACCAACAGTTGGTGGAGGCTTGGTGCAAAATGTCAAAGTGGTGCAAATTTTGCGAATCTTGCTCCAAGCCTTTTCTTTCAAACTTATATTCCAACACATTAAAGACTTTCCACAAACCCCAATTATTGATTTCTTTTTCAATATTAGAGTAGTTGCAGGGTTGGCAATGCTGCGAGTTAAAAGGGAGACCACTACCAAATCAGAGTCCCTGATTGGTCAACACGTTCAATAACCACACGTTTAGTGCGTAAAGCCCGAAAACAGTTGTGGAAACACGCGTAGCTATGCCTGAAAGCGGGAGCCCGAAACGCAGGCTTACGGAGACTTTTCATTGGACGTGGCTGCTTGAACTTGTGTTGCCGAGGCCGATGTGAGCGTACACAGCGTCACTGACCATTACTGAATTCAGAGTAGAAGCATGTGCAGGAGTGGTTGAACAAAAAAAGATGAAATATTTGAATATCTTGGTCGTGGTAAAATTATCAGTGGTTTATCCTTGTTACTTCAAAACAAGAAATGGCAACACAACTTGTCATTACAGTAAAACATTTTATAACCTATTATTTAGGCAGATGAGATGAACTTTAATGCATTTTTCTGTAAGAAGATCAGCACAGACACTTTTGTCGACTAAAGTCAACAGAGCTATAATTTTTGTTTTTATTTCCTGTTTTTAAAATGACTTCTGATGACATATAATTGACTTTTCCTGTTCAGACAAACACTGCTCACTTTTAACTTAATTAACAATAATACAAAAGTTAAAGATTGATTTTTGTTTTCTTATAAATGTGTTTTTGCGCTGTTAGTGTTCTGCCAAGTGCGGTCTGGGACAGGAGATGCGTTTGGTGCAGTGTCTGACGCACACCGGACAACCATCCAACGAGTGTCTGGACCATCAGCGGCCGGCAGCCATGCAGCAGTGCAGGAGCAAATGTGACCTCAATCTGCCCATCAGCACAGAAAACACTGAAGGTCAGCCGCTTATCAGTCCTATCTTCTTTACTTCTAAAGCTAAATTTGAAAGTTTCCACTCACATGTAGTAATGTATTGTGATAAATGTTTTCCCCTTATGGATTTTTCTTTGTACTATATTCTTCAAATTTAGGGTATGGTGTGTTGCATTTTGGAGTTTTTGCTTCTTCAGTTGTGCCTCTCTGCTTGTAAATTCCTTGATTTGTGTTTTTCCTTTTAGTCCAAAGACATGCATTGTGGGTACATGTCTTCTATGCATTTTTCTCTCACTTCTTCTGACTTGACTTTATCACATTTTTACTTAATAAAGTACAATGAAACAAATAATAGGTGTAAATTGTATAACATAGAAAGTATTTGGATGGAAAACCTTACGTTACCTATACTAAAAAGTTGTTTGGATTTTATTGTATTTGTTTTAAAAAGAAGGTTTATGCTTTATAATTGTTCTTTTTTTTATTTTCTTCACTGCAGAGTGTAAAGATGTGAACACTGTCGCCTACTGCCCCCTAGTGCTCAGGTTTAAGTTCTGCAGCCGGCCGTATTTCAGACAAATGTGCTGCAAGACCTGCCAGGGACACTGACGTAGCAGAGCTTAAAGCATCCACCCGTGGGCGCTGCTCACTCACAGAAAGCCTGAAACCTCCAAGCTGAGCCTCCGTCAGCGTAGTCTAGCTGAGGTGCAGACAATCGCTCTAAAAAATGGCTGGAGGAGTTTTTTTTTTTCTACTCCAAGAATCTACATCAAACATTTCACTGGAGGAAAACCCATAGGGGCGGAAGGATGAGGACAAGCCTGCCCCCTCTTTCTATTTGTTGTGATATTTTGGTGCTACTATGTTTGACTTTGGCCAGGACTGGTCTTTAAAGTGCCACTTGTCTTGCCGTTTTAACCTAATCTCTTACCCCTGTATGTTCACAGGTTATATTTGATGTGTTATTGAATAATATTTTAACTCTACCTTGTAAAAATAAAATGTAAACATATATTTGCCCCTCCCAAAATGTAAAACCCTCTGTTATAAAAAATGAAAGTTATCTGTCTGCTGTTACTTGACCACATTTTGTTATTTCTTTGTTGCATATCAGTTCATTGACAGAGTTTTGCTGTTTTTCAGCTGCACGAGCTTGATTTGCACAGAACAAAAGCAGTCAGAGGACCTGTGTGTTGTATGTTTGCAGTTATGTGGTTTGGCTTGATGCCTCTTCAGAATCTCTAAATGTGTCAATAGAGTCAACCTGCCACACACTTACTATTTCTGATCCTCGGCTTAGATGTTTTGACCTCAGCAGCACAACACTTTACAGGACGTCAGTTTTTAATGGCAGCTTTTCTAGCCTTGCTGAATAATTCTCACGTGTTAGAAATGGAAAAGAATATCTAATTTGAGTGGAAATTTGGAGCACAGTGAGCAATAGGGAGTCAGCATGAGGGAAAAATTATGAATGGCCCCAATCACACAAATTTACAAGAGTCCAATTTAAAAATGACATGTAAAAAAATATAATTTTTGTCCCTTACCTACTCCAAACATAAAGTTTATTTGTTTAAAAGTGTATATTTCAGCCATGCATGTTAACTGTTAGCCGTCAGGGCTCAAAGTTTCAGGAGAGTTTAGTTCTTCCAGTTTAATCGCTAAAAAAAAGTATCACCTCATTTTCTGGCATTTCCCGCATGCAGCACCTATGAAGGGATGAGCTCCGTTCACTCCTTTTTTGTTTCAACTTCAAAATCTTTAGCTTTATTTATTAATGTGCACTCATATTTTGGATTAAAACAGCCACCTCTTTCCTTTTTGCTTGTTGTTTTATATGATGTTACCCAGAAAAGACAGTCTATTAGGGCTCTTGCTTAAGAAAAAGTACATACGCAGCATTCAAAGATGTTATTTCAGCTACTTCTCGATCCTGAAGAGAGTAAATTTAGACACGCTCCATCAGACGGTTGAAGATCAGTCATCAAGTGTTGCTGCATCACTGTGATGTTCACTGTGCTCTTGAATTGTCATGTGGCTTGACGACAAACATTGTAATGAGAGGAAGAGGTGACTTCCTTACTGGATTTTCTGCAATGTTGTTCCTCTTTTGTGGTGCTTTTTTGATGGTGCTATTACTTTAGTAGTGTTGGGTTTTTTTCTATTGAATTTTCAGTTAATTCTTTCTTTTTTTTTATATATTGTGAGCCCTTTTGTAATAATACTATTCTGTAGAGCTGGTTTGACACCTATAATGCAGCTATTGTCCCTCTCACCCATTTGGGGTATTTTTCTTTTTTTTGTGTGTGCATATTCTCATTTATAATAATGTCTTGACTTACAAGAAATGCCTTTCTTTGGGTAAAGAAAAGTGCACTTAAAGTCCCCTATATGTAGCTCAGTAAATATTTTATTTTATATTTGAAATTTTTATTTTAAAATCTGATTATGTTCCATTAAGATTAGTCTTATCTCACGGGAGCCGGTTTAGCTCGTGCTGGTTTGTGGCGCCTTCCGTCCGTGAAACCAGGGTTCGACTCCGGGCTGCTCCCTGTTCCCTTCTCTACCTCTGTGCCGGTTCCAAGCCCGGTTTGAGAAGGTTGCGTCAGGAAGGGCATCCGGCGTAAAACATTGCCAAATTTACCATGCGACTTGTTCGCTGTGGCGATCCCTGATGGGAGAAGCCGAAAGTGGAAGAAGAAGATTAGTCTTATCTCACAGCATCAAGCAAGTGTTTAAGCAAGGAAAGACAGTTTAAAAAATAAGATAATCAAATTATAAACATAAACCCTGAAGTATATTTATAGTTTTTAAATGGGCAAATTACAGCTAAGATAAAAAACTTAATACGAATATATGTTGTCAGCTCTCCACTATTATCAAATCGCCATGCCTGTAGACTTATAGATTTTTATTCATCAGGTTATAGTGATGGCCCAACAATCAGCGGTAGTATAAAAATGTGTTGGTAAAACAATAATGAAAAAAAAGGGGGGAAAAAGTACAAAAATACATACTTTTATTGTTATGACATGAAGAAAGTTGTGCCTTTGAATGCCCATGCTCTGTAAAATCCCTAAGACCATTTTTTATGTCTTAAATCACGCATTTTATTTAAAAGGCAGTTAGACAGAGACACTTTGGCCTGGATATTAAATGTAGCTTCACATCCAGCAGTGAAACAGTTTTGATTTATAAAAAGGGGGAGGTCAGTGTTTGTTATTCTGTTTTCAAATGCTAACTATACATGTACTGTATGTTGTAGAGGTCGAGATTAGTTCTTTTGTCCTCAATGTACATCTTTTTAAAAGGAAGTAATAAATTGATAAATACTAAAAACAAATGGTGTGATGTTTTCTATTTATGAATAATTTCCATTTGTAACTGCTGTGAAGCTGAAAACCCTGCTGAAATCTTCACCGATTGATGGTCTTTATATGGATCTGACGACTCTTGTGGAAAAATGACTTCTTCTATTTGTCTGACAGAGGCTGAAGTCATTATGAAACTTAAGAAAGAGAAGGAAAATTGAGTTCTAGCTTAGTGTTGTTAAACTAAAATGAAGAGAAAAAGAGGGAAAATTTGTTGCGACATGCATTATTGCCTGAAACTCTGAACTAGATTAATCCCCAATATATTTTTTATGTTAGAAACATCTAAATCTATTTTTTTTAAGTTACCATAACGAATATGGAATTTTAAAAAAGTAAGAAACATTTAGGATCAACCACTGGAGGAAGACCTAAACTTGCTAAAGCTGATGAATGTTGCATCACTGAAGCCATTTTGGCTAATATCAATAAATCCTGTAATCAGCTGAAGACATTTCAGGTTTGACATGTGGCCGCTGTGGATGCAATCTTCAGTTAAATCAATAAAATAAGACAGAAAAGCTTTAATATCTCTTAGAGGTGAAAATAAACTGGCAACATTTTTTTTCCAATTTTTTTATTTCTTTTCATTCCCTTAACAAAACAATAGATCTTGTTCAAGTTGTTTTACAAAGGAATTGAAATCGAACAGAATAAAGAAAACTTGCTAAATCGACAATTTATAGGATCATCAAGAACTTCAGGGAAAGAGGTTCAATTCTTGTTAAGAAGGCTTTAGGTCGGCCAAGAAAGTACAGAAAGCGCCAAGATCATTTCCTAAAGAGGATTCAGCTGCGGGATTGGTGTGCCACCAGTGCAGAGCTTGTTCAGGAATGGCAGCAGGCAGATGTAAGCGCATCTCCACGCAAAGTGAGAAGAAGACTTTTGGAAGATGGCCTGGGGTCAAAAAGGGCAGCGAAGAAGCCACTTCTCTCCAAAAGAAAACATTAGGGACAGATTGATCTTCTGCAAAAAGTATGGCGAATGGACTGCTGGGGACTGGGACAAAGTCTTATTCTCCGATGGAGCCTCGTTCTGATTGTTTGGGGCATCTGGAAAAAGGCTTGTCCGGAGATGAAAACGAGGGCGCTATCATCAGTTCTGTGTCATGCCAACAGTAAAGCATCCTGACTGTTCATGTGTGGGGTTGCTTCTCATCCAAGGGAGTGGGCTCACTCACAATTTTGCCCAAAAACACATCCATGAATGAAGAATGGTACCAAAACACCCTCCAACAGCAACATCTTCCAACAATCCAACAACAGTTTGGTGACGAAC
The DNA here is from genome assembly GCF_053564925.1 of Oryzias latipes. Taxonomy (NCBI): domain Eukaryota; kingdom Metazoa; phylum Chordata; class Actinopteri; order Beloniformes; family Adrianichthyidae; genus Oryzias; species Oryzias latipes. Next base: position 17,384,357 of record NC_136240.1, read on the forward strand.
AATGCAATTTCCCACACGATGGAGCACGTTGAAATTTTGGATCCATGGCGTGGAAACTCCCCAGATTTTGATACCATTGAGAACTTGTCTTCAAGAGACGGGTGGACAAACAAAACCCCCACTAATTCTGACAAACTCCAAGAAATTATCATGAAAGAATGGGTTGCTATCAGTCAGGATTTGGCCCAGAAGTTGATTGAGAGCATGCCCAGTCAAAATGCAGAGGTCCTGAAAAAGAAGGGCCAACACTGCAAAAAACACTGACTTTTTGTACAGTATAAATGTCATGTAACTGTTGATAAAAAAAAACAAAAACAAAACAAAGATGTAAACGCAGGTTAGCAGCAAACTTTGTGAAAACTAATGTTTTTGTCCTTTGGCCATGACTGTATGTCTCTGTTCATCACTACAATTGTAACTGTTAATAGGTGGAAAGTGAGCATGTTAAATGGTAACACTAGAGCAACAAATGAACTACCGGTACTACATTTTTAGAAATTGAATGCACAATCATGTCATAGTTACCAATCAGTTCTCTGACAACAGAAAAACAAAATTAAAAATCCAATTGAGATGAAAACTCGAACGAAGAAAAAACTTCTGCGGGTAGTTTCTTGGAAACCGTCAGCCCCCAAATGACACACATGACAGAAAACAAACAGCTCAGTCTGAAACCTGCATGCAAACACTGGCTCCTGATAGCTCTTCCTGAACCCACCGGTTAGCATGGGCGTTGGAGGCAGAAGCTTCTCTGAGTACAAACAAAACGTGAAGCAACCACAGCCTGGGTGGAACCGGCATCTCTCAACTGAAACACCCATCATTTGGCAATATGCTGGAGATAATTATCCCCCTTTGGGTCAGCGTCACTATCAACACTCATCTGCTGTGTGGCAGAGGGGCGTTTGTGCATAAACTGACACCTGCCATTGGTCATTACTTAATCCCCGGCTCTGCACGGCAGCTCTGAGCAGCAGACAAAAACAGAAGTAACTTCTTGGCTCTGTGTTGTGAGTTTGTGCATCACTCGGGTAGTTCTTGTTTCACACTTTGTCAGGGGGAGTATGAGGAAATAGATTTTGAATGCTTTACTTGATGTCCTTTAGGCTCCTGGCTGCTGCTACTGCTGCTGCTGCTTTGTCCCCCTGTACGATGGCGGCTCTCTGAAGAGATCAGGCTGTGGATTGTAGCAGCAAACACCAACTGTGGACATTAAACACCTGAGGAGGAGAGGCTCACAGCAACCATGGTACAGTACCCCTTCACTTCTCTTTAAACAGTTTTGACTTCTCTCTTATGATGTGAGTTTGCCATCTGTTTGCTGCTGAGACCTTCACATTTTCTAGCCCTTTGGCTGTTTATTAGCACTCTGGTGCTTTCAGTGGTGACAAAAGCTTGTGATAAACTTAAATTATTGGTAGAAATTGCAATTTCAAGAGACAAATTGTTATGCAAAGGTTAGTTCTGGCAGGAATGGAACTTGATGGAACTATGTTCGTTTAGGTAAAGTAAGCTTCTTCAGAGTATCAGCACTGAGTTTCCTCTTTTTAAGGAGGTGCCGTTTCCTTTTGCAATGATGATCTTAAATCAAACACTTTGATGTTTGTTTTAATCTAAAGTTTTAAAGAAACAAATCACTCATACAAGTCAATAAATGCAACTTAAAGCACATCAGGAGGGAAAAAAACAGGAATACGTTGTTGTTGTCTTTTTATTCCAAAGTATCAACAAACCTATCGTTTATTTAAAATGTAAAGATGGACTAGCATTGTCATCTCACGCCGGTGAATGTGTTAAAAGTTACTGATGAGCATCTACAGATCTGTTTTTGGTGTGTACAAAGTTCAGGAGGTTTCACAAGAGGCAGCATTGAGGTGTGAGAAAAGGAAGTGGACTTCAGGAGAGGACGGCACTTTCTGTCACAGCACTTCCTCCTCTCGCTGAGCATGGTCCCCCACATGTCCGGGTCTTATTTGGTGAAGTTGTGAAACAGTGTCACTTCTTGTCAATGACATGCAAGCAAATTGAAGAAAAAATAAGTTGGATTTTTAACTAATTTTCCAACCAGTTTTTTTTTTTTAAATTTTCAAGAGAAAAGAGCCAGGAGCGTACCTGTTGAGAGATTTTATTGTAGGCACTCCAGATGTAAATAAGATTTTTCCTCTTTGCCATCTGTGCTGTAATTTTAGTTTTTCTCACTTACAATGTGCATATTTGTTTCTTGTTTACTTTAGCGTTTATTGAGACTGATGTGTTTTTTGTGAGCTGTTTTGCTGGAAAAAGCAGTGAACCTGCTTTTATGAAACCTGCAAAGAAACCAAAAATAATTGTTGTCTCCACCTTGAGTTCATCCCAGCTGCAAAGCCCAACATTTGCTTTTTAAAATGGCTTAAATTCCACAGAGAAGAGGGCAAAGCAGCAGAGGAAAGCAACAAATGTTCAAAAAATTTCCACTTGAGGTCAAATTCTGCCTTTGCTGAAACTGTCGAGAAATTTACATTGCGACCAGAACTTTGTTGTTCTGTATATTGCTTATTTGCATTTTCCCAACCACAAACAGAAAAGTGGAACATGCTTTTTAGTAAGAGTTGCTCTCAGATGTTAAATTATATTACATTCTTTATTCCACAGTTGACGTTTGGCCTCAGTGACAGCTTCCCAAGGAAAATGGCTTTCCTAAATGTTCATTTGTGAGCTCGATGAGTTTGTAAAAGCATTACTGACAGCACTATGAGCAGAGTACATGCAGCTATTACCAGCAACCGTTTGAGAATAATAATTTGAACAGAATATAAGTCATCAGCCTAAAAGGGTTGCAAGAAGAAAAAAAATGGGAAGAGCTTCATTGGATTACTAGACGATACATTTAAAAGCCCATCGAGATGACTGTTGTTGTGATTTTGGACTATACCAAAAAATGGATTGAATTGAAAGGCCAGACACAAGTTTGGTCACTTTTACAAACTCAGATTGTATCTTAGAAGCATTTTTAGTCGAATCGATCCAGCGTTCAGATACGTGACAATGCTGTTTCCTGTATGAGAACACACACCCAATTAGAGAACAATACTGTGATGAGGACAGAGTCTGGAAATGCAGTAGAAACCTCTGTTTTGGATACAATTCACCAAAAACATACATACAAGGCTTCAATTCAAACATTGAAAGCAAGTTTCAGGCATGAGGGAAACTGCAGCTACAACACATCAATACCCTGTGGACATAACTGCAAACCTTGAACAAACATTACTGCTCAAACCCAAAGTGCCAATTCTTGATTTAGGAGTTTTTTTGGGGCCTTTAAAAAAACAATTCTTCTGAAGCAGTCTGGTTATGTTAAAGTTAGAACTAGATTATAAAAGGATGCACTTTCTATGACGTCTGAGGCGCTTTGGTGTCAGTAGTAAAATAACGTGGACCATTTACACATCTGTGCTTGAAATTAATATCCACCACGGTCTGTGTGTCTGGTTTGGCAGTTTGTTCAGTCTTTTCAAAACAAAAACAAGACTAGTAACATAATGAAAAAAAGCTATAAAGTTCATGGGTACACGCAAATTTCCTTCTTTGCAACAAATTTATGAGTGTTCTGGGACATGTCTAGCTCATAAAATCATCAGTGATCCATCTCATATTCTGTTTTCTGACTTTGAACTATTACCATCCGGACGACGCTTCAGAGCAGCTAAATCTAAAACCAACAGATATAACGACTCGTTCGTTTCATCAGCCATAACACTGCTCAACAAACTGTAAATGGTCAAGTGTCTCAGGCTGTTATTTTTGGAGGTGTTGTCTTAATGTTTATGTTTATTCTGTTGGGTTTTTTTTTTGTTGTAGCTGTGGGCTCCTCAGCCCAAGACAAATTTCCCTCATGGGACGATAAAGTATATATTGGCGATAAAAAAAAAAAAATGTTTTTGGAATATGTAGCTGTTTATCTGAACAGATGGAAATTGTGATGGGATTGCGATCCAAAAGACTCCAAAAAGCTTTTTTTTTTGTTTTGTTTTGTCATGTCGGGTTTTGTCCAAATTTCCACTTCAGCATTTTTAGGTATTAAAGTCATTATTCACATATGTAATTGAGCTCAAAGGTTACATAAAGCCAACAATATTCAATAGTCTCTTTATTTTATTTTTTTTATAAAAAGAAGCTCACCTTTTTGTCAGAGCTTTTTTTTCTACCATATAGAATAGAGGGATTTTGTAAATAACAAAAGGGACTTGGAATTATTTTGAAAAAAACTTTGAAAGCTTTTAATGAAAATAATTCCTGATCTGGTGGAAATAGATGCTTTTTTCCTTTCTAATTTTGTTTTCTGTGTCAATACAAGGGAGCTGGTCGGTCATGCAGACCACAGCTTAACTCCTCTGGCAGCTTCATGACCTGTCAAACCTCACACATCAAGCACATGAGCAAATTTGAGGGAACAAGCAAGTGTCTTGTTTTTTTATTTTAAATTCGTAGGAACTTTAACCGCAGCTGATTTGCTTTGAAGAAAAACTTTGTTCCTGGAAAACAAAAACTGTTAACTTGATTACAAAATAATTCAAGTCATAAAAATGATTGAGAGTTGCTGTGCTTCCATCACACCTTGAGGTTTGCTTTGTCACAGATGCAATGAAACACTTTGTGGCTGGTTTCCTGGAAACCAGCTTCATATAATGGCAACCACTATGGACGATGTTTAGAATCGTCTTCGTACTGATGCTTAAAATTTGTTTTTTCTTTTTAATCAAGTGGAAACTCTTGATTCAGAGCAAACACTGAATATGGAATATGGAAGAGAGAGATAGAATTTATTCCAGACTCATGGTCCAATCAGTAAAAAGGAGTTCACAGACCCACTACATTAAAAATACACAGAGTCTAGAACACATAAGGTGGGTAACAGTATTAAGTTAATAAAAAAAAAAAAATTAAAAAGGATTAGAATGAATACCAAGATAAAAACATTATTTATAAATACCACACCATAAAAACACAAGTTACAATGACAAATAAAAAGACAGTCCCTCCAGTGTTTCCATAAATTTGACTGGAAGCCAATGGCACTAAATCTAATGTTACTTATAGCCAAGATGAGAGTATTCTCTGAATCATTTAATCTGTAAATAAACTTGAACATGAGTGAGCGCATGCAAGCCCAGAGAGTGTTAATTCTGAGAGAAACGAACAGCTCACTGGCACTTGTCCTCCTTGGCTCATTTAAAAGCACTCTTAATTCATCATTGTACGCCACCTGCAGCTTTCTCATACTGGCACTTTTATAGTTCACCCAAAGATGAGCTGTGTACAGAGGAGCACAAAATGCTTTGAATAGTGTCACCTTGACTCCTTCTGTACACCTACCAAACTTTCGAGAAAGAGTGTTACAATCAAATATGTCAAACTTTTTGAAGAAAAAACTATCAATTTCTCCAAACGTTAAAGACATTTTTGAGATAACATTAAAGTGGTGTTAAAAAAATCTTCATTGATTTAAATGTTTTCTGTGAATTAATTTTTGTACATCCTAAACCAGTTTTCTTTCCTGTTCGTTTCAGGCAAAGTACCACTGGCAGAGTCAAAATGTAAAGCAAAGCGGAGTGGACGACATGGTTCTCCTGTCCAAGATCACAGAAGATGCCATCGTGGAGAACCTCAAGAAGCGATACATGGATGACTACATCTTTGTATCCTGCCAGCAGACATTTAAACCACTTAAATTAGCAGCACACGTAACACGGTTTGGGATTTTTTCATATTGGGAATAATAGCAATAACTTCCTCCCAACCCACACAGATACTCATAGTAGAGACACGTGGTCCAGCATTCAAGCGAACATATATGGGTAAAAATACAAGAAATGTTTTCTTCCTCTTTTGCAAAAGCTGCATGACTCAATAACTCGCTTCCGTTTTCAGAGAGCAGAGCTGAACTTTAAACCTTCTTTTGCAGCTAGAATAATCCACCAGTTTGCAAAAGCAGCTGTCAGCCACTCATGTAGAACTATGAAATAATAATATACAGTGAATAGCTGTAGTAAAGTCTGAGGTAAGAGCAAGTAAATCAGCTTTTGTTGTCATTTAAGGGTGAACTTTTGGTAAGTTTGTTTGAGTAGGATGAATTTTCGCATTTTTTTTTTTTGCCAGTGATGGTTCAGAGCTGAAGGAAGGAAGTTCTGAGATCGCACCATAGTGGTGACATGACTTCAAAATTCCCCCTTCATCACCAAATGGGCAGCAAGAGGGTGGTAAATCTTCTTGACCTCAACCAACAGTGATATAAAACTTCAGCAAAACATTTAAAAAATCTCCTGCAGGAATTTTTAGATTGGAATAATACTAATTGCTAGTTTTATGTTAGTCAAATGATCAATGTTTTAACCTAGAACATTGTGCAGGTGTCTAGAAAAACTAGTATTTTACTTTAACTCATTTTCAATCTTACTTAGACATTTCCATTCATCCTTTTGTATTTTATTCCTAACAAGAATTAAAGATGACATCATCCCTAAATAAATTAACATAGCCGTATGAAAGGCAGTCAATTATCCATTTTTTGTTGTTTTGCATTTGTCACAATAGTTGGCCAACTTCTATCTGTGTGAATTTTTTATTCACCTCATTAAGGCATGATACTACAGAAAAGAAAGAAAGAAGGCCTCTCCAGAGAGAGGTTCAAACACATTAAAGGTAAAATAGATCATAAGATACTGGCTTATTTTCCCTAACAACCCGCTCAGACTTACATCGGCCCTGTGTTGATCTCAGTGAACCCATTCAAACAGATGCCCTACTTTACAGACAGGGAGATTGAACTTTACCAAGGAGCAGTGAGTAAAACGTCTTCAAACATTGTGGAGTGTGTGTGCTGCACCAGCTCCTCCCTCAACAGCAATGCCCATCATCTTTCTCTGATCTGTTCCTCACTGCAGGCCCAGTATGAGAATCCGCCTCACATCTACGCTCTGACTGATAACATGTACAGAAACATGATGATAGATGGAGAGAACCAGTGTGTAATCATCAGGTAATACCATATTTCAACATTTACCTGTTATTAGAACCCCCTTTAAATTTTTTTTTTTTCTTTGCAACGCTGCTGACCGTTTTTATTGATTCTATGTTAGCGGTGAGAGTGGTGCTGGAAAGACTGTAGCTGCAAAATACATCATGGGTTACATTTCCAAAGTATCTGGAGGTGGATCAAAAGTGCAGGTGAATGCAAGGGAAGCTTATCTGATTGTTCTATAAAACTCAGAGTGGGGTTTTTTTTGTCTTCGCTTGCTGACATTGCTTCTTTTGCAGCACGTAAAAGACATCATACTACAATCCAATCCACTGCTGGAAGCATTTGGGAATGCAAAAACAGTCCGCAACAACAACTCAAGTCGATTTGTAAGTTTAGTCCTTATTTTAACTTTTGCTAAAGATGCTATCCAAATGGAAGAAATGCTTATTTCAAAATAAAATGCAAAGAAAACAACAATGATGACAGAAATGAACACGAATGCAGTTTCATTAAACTTTGTTGTTATTTAAAATGTAATCTATGGTTACATTACATGGCTAAATGTAATAGTTTCTGCTTTTATGACAAAGTTTTAAATAAAAGCTTTGCAGTGTGCATTAGCTCTGCATCCTCAGTTCAATTTCTAATAAATATATAAAAACTATATCTGAAGTTTGTTTAGTGATGTATTTGATGGCTACTCTGTCCTGTTTTCCTGTTATTTTCAGTCTGCATTACCTACTCAACCCTTTAATGCCTATTGATGCAAATATTCATCAAACCACTTCAGCTCCAAAATGACCTTAATTTATCATCTACTTGAAAGCAAAAATATAAGTGACATTTTTTTTTTCATCGTTGGAAATAAATTTAGGTGCCATGGGGTTAAGAAAAATGTCTAAACACCAGACTAAAAAAGATTTAAAGCTTGAATTGCCAGCAATTGTTAGTCCGTGCATGTATGTTGTTACTTTTGACAGTGCACATTAAAATATCCACACAATAAAGTGTAAGTTAATGTGACTTTGACATGAATTCAGAAAAGAAAACACAAAACTGGATTTTTAGGGTCTGAAAATACTTTAACGAACCAAAAAAACTCATATAAACACTTTGCTGTGATACATTTACTTCTAAAATAAAAGGAAAAGAGACAGCACACTGCAGCAGCTGATTGCTGCAATATAGACTCAGTTTTCTTTATGTTTGTGTTTATATCTTTTAATCAAAAATAGCTAAGCTAATGAGTTTCATAATGCATCAAAGATGTGCATTGTTTGCTGCGTTTCTCATCACTCTACACTGTTTCTCTGTGGCATTCGGGGATATTAACATCTATAGACCACATCAACATGCACAGATGCAGCAACGTTGCAGTCAGACCCCATAATAGAACCACAGAAACTATGTTCATGGGTACATCAGACATTGACAAGCACTTCCTCTATTAGTCATGCCAAAAAGGTTACATTACAAGATGTTTCATATCTTAACTTGACAAAAAGACAAGAGGATATGGTCAAATATTTCATCTGTTAAGGTCTGCTCTATTACATTGATAAATTAGCAGTTTTGTTTGGTTTTCCACTTAGATTGTAAATTTTAACTTTCCATTTACAGGGGAAATACTTTGAGATTCAGTTCAGCAGAGGAGGCGAACCAGATGGTGGCAAAATTTCAAACTTCCTACTTGAAAAGTCGAGGGTGGTGAACCAGAATGAAAATGAGAGGAACTTCCACATTTACTATCAGGTCAGTAGCAGATTTAGCTCAATCAGAGAAATTTTTCTGACACAGAAATCTTAAAAAAAAAAACCTGTGAGGTACTTCATGCAGAACGATTTTAGTTTTTTTTTTTTTTCAAACTGCACTGTCATCTTCCAGATGATAGAGGGTGCTAACGCTCAGCAAAAGGAAGCCCTTGGCGTCATGACTCCAGACTATTACTACTACCTGAACCAATCCGGGACGTATAAGGTGGATGGAACCAACGACAGTAAAGACTTCCAAGAGACTTTGGTACATTATTGCAACAGTGTGCTGCTTCTGTTAAATAATATTATGTAGATCTCTTTAAAAATAATTCCAGCAGATGTTCTAGAGTGGAAAACATATAGTGAAATAGAAGCAAAGTAAGAGTATGAATTCAGATTACATAACAAATAAAAATAAAGGTGTCCAATATAGCAGTTTTATTCTGGTAGTTCTCAGATGCTTGCTTATAAATTGCTCATCTCACTGCTGGGATTACTCCTGCTTCAGGAGGCCATGCAGGTGATTGGAATCCCTGCTGACATCCAGGCTCAGGTGCTGCAGATCATTGCAGGTATTCTTCACCTGGGAAATGTCAGCTTCATAGAGGCAGGCAACTATGGGCAAGTGGAAAGCACAGACTGTGAGTGTGACACACACACTGTTACTCACCTCGAATGTGTATGTCTATCCCATTGAGGATGAGGTTAGAGCTCATCAGCACTCCCTTGGCTTCAAGCTAATTGATAGTCCTGTTTGTACTGCTTGTGTTTTTTTTTGTTGGCTCTTAATCAACGCTGAACTTTTTATTATCCTGAGTTCTTTATAGTCATTGAAAAACTGTTGCATAGTAAAAGATTTGAACTGAAAGCAGTTCTCAATATGCAGTAAAAATCATAAATGTGTTATGTTAAACTTTGTTCATGTCTGCACTAGTACTTGCCTTCCCTGCTTACCTGCTGGGCATCGACCCCAACCGGCTGCAGGACAAGCTGACCAGCCGACAGATGGATTCAAAGTGGGGAGGGAAGTCTGAGTCCATTAATGTGACTCTTAACCAGGAGCAGGCCACTTACACCCGAGACGCCTTGGCTAAAGCCCTTTATGCACGCCTCTTTGATTACCTAGTAGAGGTAGCCTTTTTTATATCAATATTTGTAGGTGCAGCTAAAACTACAAGCTCTCCTTCACTGTTTTCTTATTTTCCTTCTTACTTTCTGTCTTCTCCAGGCTATAAATAAAGCCATTCAAAAGCCACATGAAGAGTTCAGCATCGGGGTGCTTGACATTTACGGCTTTGAGATATTTAAGGTTGGTTCTCTGCAGGTTGAAAGTGCATCAAATTTAAAGGCAGATGCTACGCTTGGCACCGATCATTGTCATTTTATTCTCACATGCTCTGACAATAACTGTGTTGTATTTTTATTCACAGAAAAATGGGTTTGAGCAGTTTTGTATAAACTTTGTTAATGAGAAACTGCAGCAGATCTTTATTGAACTCACTCTGAAGGCTGAGCAGGTAAAGGCATTGATTGCACGTCTTATGAAGGAAGCATCCTTTTGTTTGTGTTTTAAAAATTTATTTAAAAATAAGTGGTAGTAGGAGAAAAATTACCCTCTGAAGTTTTGCTTCACCTTTTTGACAGGAAGAGTACGTCCAGGAAGGCATTAAATGGACCCCAATCGATTACTTCAACAACAAGATTGTGTGTGACCTTATTGAGAATAAACTGGTGAGTCTATAATACATCCTTATATAGATTAACACTTAGCCATCTAGAATAGACTCTTACTGATCAACTTATAAACCAGATACAAAAGAAGCAAAAAGATCTGTCAGTCACAAGTTTTACGTTAGAGAATGTGAGTAAATTATCTTAGCTTCAAGAAGAGTCAAGCAGTTGTTTTCATCTACAAAATAGGCAATAGAAAAAAATCTGCCATTAAGATTTTTTTCTCATATTACACTTTCTGCAAAGTTTAGTAGTTCATTCCTGTATGGTAGAATTACTGATTAATATAGGATCTATATGACCGTCTGATTTGGAGTATTTAATTGGGATATTTGTTTTGAAAAGTTGCCTCTTGCTTGCAGAATCCCCCAGGAATTATGAGTGTGCTGGATGATGTGTGTGCCACGATGCATGCCAAAGGAGAAGGTGCAGATGGCACTTTGCTGCAGAAACTGCAGGCTGCTGTGGGAACACACGAACATTTCAACAGCTGGAACTCCGGTTTTGTCGTGCATCACTACGCCGGGAAGGTTTGAACCTGAATCAGTTCAAATTTATCCACAAAAAACCTTAGCTTTTGAGTATCTTTTAACTAAGGGCAGTAAAGAGGAAGTGTTGGACAGGTGTTTTTTGGTGATAATGCAAATGCAAGGAGGGATTTTTCTGCTATCTATAATTACTTGCATGTGGTGCTGTGTCAGGTGTCATATGATATCAATGGATTCTGCGAAAGAAACAGGGACGTGCTCTTCCCTGACCTTATTGAGCTCATGCAAAGCAGTGAATTGTAAGTTTCCTTTGCCAAAATGGAGCTTAAATTTATGTCTATAAATGTGCTCAGAATTTTAACTTTCTCCCTCAGCGATTTCATCCGAAGCTTGTTTCCTGAAAATCTAAACACAGACAAAAAGGGCCGGCCGACCACAGCGAGCTCAAAGATCAAGGTCATCACAGTTTTCCTGAGTCTGGTCCTTTGCATGACATGACTTTAACTGTAACATCTTCTCTACAGAAACAAGCAAATGATTTGGTGAACACACTGATGAAGTGCACTCCTCATTATATCCGTTGTATCAAACCCAATGAGACGAAACGCCCAAAAGACTGGGAGGAGAGCAGGTCTGCATGCTCACACTTATGCATGCCATTCAAGAGACGGCAGGGAATAAAACGTCTGTCCCTTCTGTTTCCAGGGCCAGACACCAGGTTGAATATCTTGGCTTGCGAGAAAACATTCGTGTCCGAAGGGCTGGATTTGCATACCGTAGACTCTTCAATAAGTTTCTGATGAGGTGTCTCTGATAAGAAATGTTTTATATCTTTAACACATGGTGTTTGTTTAAAAGGAAAAAAAAATGTCCACACGTCTGTTTAAACATGACTTTTTGTTTTTGTCCGTTCATGGTTGGGGAACACAGGTATGCCATTCTAACAGCTGAGACATGGCCTTGCTGGAGGGGCCCAGAGCAGCAGGGGGTCCTTCATCTCCTTCGGTCTGTCAACATGGACAACGATCAATACCAGTTGGGACGCACCAAAGTCTTTGTCAAAAACCCAGAATCGGTACTGACCAGTTCTTCTGAATTAGTTTAGCATTAGATTAAGAAGTGGATTAGGAATGAGAAAAGAGGATGTAAACTAAAGAGAAAAATGGAAGAAGCAGAGGAGGGGACACTTATAAGAAAAGATGAGTTGCAAAAAAATTGCAAATTTGGGTTTGAGAAGGATTCCCAAGGACAGAATGAGGATTAGAACCTGAAGGCAGAGAACTCCAGTTCTTGAAGGCTGCTATTGTGTGCTACTGGAAATCCTGGCCCTCGCCACTGCTTATTTCCTGATCATGTACGTTCAGCCAGTCAGAAGTTGCAAAGGCAGGGGTAAAGCAGGCAACCTGAGGATATGAAGCTACAGGTGCCTCTTTTACCCCTCCATAGAAAATAAAATAATTGTAATTTTTAAAGGTAAGAGTTACTAAGTTAGCATTGATTTAATTTATATTATTTTAGTTTATACATTTTTTGTTGAAGTGCACCTAGAAGCATGACAAACTATGTAAAGGTTGACATCAAGAGGCTGTGTTCCCTCCACGCTTCCTCCAGATGCACATATTTCAAATACTGAGCAAACTTTGGTTAAAAAGTCTGATCTTTTTGATCAGTTTATTTTATGAGTTTAAAGCACATATTATGCTGCATAAAAATAGTTAGAGGAGTTGCTGAAGTATCTAAATTTGTATATTCTTTACACTTTTTCTACTGAATCATAAACCAATGAACTTGTTTTTATGTTCAGGTTGACAGCAATAGTAAGAGTATAACAAGAGAAAAGGCCATTTTTGTATTGGGTTGTCTATAGCCTTTTGTAGGAGCACATTAGCTGCACTGCCATGATCCTTTTTTGGCACAGGAAGTCTTTTACTTTAAAAGGCAGTTATTCGACCTTCTGTCAGAAATGAAAAACATTTTTACATTTTGAGAAAATGCAAGTTTGTTTTTTGTATTTCTTTTTTCATTCAAGCCAAAAAATAAATATAATGAAAACAAAGCAGTTTTAAATTTTCCTAAAGGGTAAAATAAGAGTTTGCGACTCCTACTTGGTTTTGATTTGTAAAAAACCAAATGACTCTTTTGCTGTTAAAGGGTGGAAATCCCTGGGTTAGAATGTGGTGGTTTAAAAATGTGCAAAAGAAAGACAGGATGTTTCTCAGTCCTGTTCCTCAAGACCTACAAACCTGCATGATTTAGCAGCTCATCTTCTCCCAAATGAAAGTCATCAGCTCTGCAGAGACCTGATAGTGAGTCTCTGTCTTGTTAAAGGACGGAGAAGTGAAGTACGCAGCGCTGCATCCCAATTACACATTGGATGCATTGGATAAGAGAGTGTTTCCCAAACCTGGCCAAACTGCCCTGCTTTATTTTTAATGCTACTTTACTCAAACACTCCAGAATTAGTTCATCACCAACCTCTGTAGAGACTTTATAATGACAGTCAGTAAGTAAAGCCAGCTGTATTCTAGCAGGTTTGGATAGAAAACATGCAGGACTTCTGCAGATTAACAAAACATATATGACATTTGCAATAATAATAAAAACCTAATTCAATCTGACAATGATAAAATATTGGAATTTAATTTGTTTAAATGTTTTTTGTTTGTGTTTAGCTGTTTTTACTGGAAGAGATGAGGGAGAGAAAATTTGACACTTTTGCAAGGATCATCCAAAAGGCCTGGAGAAGATTTATTGCCAGGAAGAAGTACGAGCAGATGAGAGAAGAAGGTAAAAATGGAAATTTGGACTTTCCATGTTATTCTGGGTTAAAGTCTGAAGTTTTTGGGGTTTTTGTGCCATTCAGCCTCCGACATTCTTTACAACTCCAAAGAGCGGAGGAAGAACAGCATCAACAGGAACTTCGTTGGAGATTATCTCGGACTGGAGCAGAGACCTGAGCTGCGACAGTTCCTGGCTAAAAGGGAGAGAGTCGACTTTGCAGATTCGGTCAACAAGTTTGACCGCAGGTTCAAGGTGATGAGCTCTTTTAGAGGAAGAGGCTATGTTTAGTTATTTCAAACAGAAGAAATATATCTAAAAAAAATCTTCTTGCTATTCCTTACAGTCCATCAAGAGAGATCTGATCTTGACCCCAAAGGGTATTTATCTGATCGGTAGAGAAAAAGTCAAGAAGGGACCAGAGAAAGGACAGATCAAAGAGGTGCTGAAACGAAAAATGGAGTTCGAAAGCATCAGCGGTGTCTCTCTCAGGTAACATTTTGCAATAGTAAAATATGTGGAATATCTTTGCTTTTTTTTTTTGCTTAAGCTGAATTGTTTCTTCAAAATACCAGAAAGTGGAGAAATTCTAATCTTTGAGTTCTGTGTTTAGTCTGTTTTAAAAAAGCCAATCTGGAGTAAAACCTTGTTATCAGAACCAGAATGAGTGTTTTCCGCTCTCAAAAATACATTTTTTTATTAGTAAATGCTTGTATGTTGTTCCAAAATGCTTCTCTACAAGTACACTTTTTGCTTTATTTAGTTCTTTTTTTTCTAAATTCCCTAGCACGAGACAGGATGATTTTTTCATCCTGCATGAGACTCTCTACGACAGTCTGCTGGAGTCCAACTTTAAGACCGAGTTCCTCAGTTTACTCTCTAAACGCTACGAGGAAGTGACTAAGAGAAAAATGACTATCTCCTTTGCTGACAGGTAGAAGGTTCCCAAAAGTCTGTTTCGAGAAACATATACCGGATGTTAACAAACACTTTCCTCTGTCCCAGACTGGAGTTCAGAGTGAAGAAGGAGGGCTGGGGTGGAGGAGGTTCCAGAGTGCTGGTTTTTCAGAGGGGTACAGGGAATGTGGCCCAGATCAAATCTGCAGGGAAAACCCTCACGATCACAATAGGAGACGGTCTGCCCAAATCATCCAGTAGGTTTAAAGGACGGATTAGACAATTTTGCTTTTCTTCAAAATAGAAAAACATTAAACTTTGCACAAAATTGTAGGGAAAAAATTTCCTTTTTTAAATATAATAGTTTTGTTGTGAATATTTAAAGGTTTATTGTAACCAATGTTTATTTTCACCAGAACCGACCAGGAAGTCTGCTGTTGGGTCCTATGGTGGAGGGAGAAATCATGTTCCTAGCCGAGGTAATGTACTTCCAAACATAGAGGCTTTTGTTCCCACAACTTTTTATAGTTATTAGGAAAAAAATCTTTTACTGACAGAATATACCAATGAGGATATGCTGTCTTTATTTTTTTTTTAATTTTCAGGAAATTTTCCAGAAGATGTTAAGAAATAATTTTACTACAAATTCAACAAATTATTCCTATATAAAGCCCAAAATCTTTATCTTTCATAATATCTCACATGTAAATTAAATAAAAAATTAGCCAATACGTTGAATCACTTTTCTTCTTGCAAATGTTTCAAATAATTTTGCATAGTTTTTATTATATATATATATATATATATATATATATATATATACATACAAGGACATTATGCTAAAAGATGAACATTTTTCTAAGCCTATACAGTTTTTCATCATTCCACCTTTTCTTTTATGACAAAATTAAATATGAACATATTTCCTTTTTTTCTTCTTCAGATGTTTTGGTTGTTTCACCTTTAATTTCTGCTTTTAGCTCATCAAAATGGAGCAGCCAGGGGCCACAGGGCACCTGCTCCTCAACAGTCAGAGATCACATATTCATCGCCAAACAAGCGGGGTCGACCACCCAACACCGCCCTGCCTAAACTGGGACACCAGAAGACTCCCCGAGTCCCAGCCAATAACCAGCATGACCAGGGAAACCTGGACTTCCTTAGTGTGCCTGATCAGGGCATGTCAGGGTAAGACAATCATCCAGCTCAAAAGGTGGAGCCCACAAGACGTGAAAAACAGTGCATACAAGTTCTGTAAGCTTTTTGGGCTTGCCAAGGTGAGGCTCCAGGCTCAAAACAAATGAGGGGAATAACAAGTGAAGTGATTTATGCTAAGCTGAAACCCTAATGATCCCTCCAGATGTGCTGCTGTTCTGTTTGTTAAAATAGAACAACAGAAATGGAAAGACGAGCAGCAAAACTCCAAAGAGTCAGCCCAGAATGAATAACCTATGCAGTAGAAATGTAGATAACACCTCACATCTGATAGAGAATGAGTGGGCAGCAGAAAAACAGTGCAGAGCCTCCTTGACTTACTTGACAAGTTCTGGAAGCAAGAACAAATGGAGAATTGTCATTTCTAAAAGGACAGCCTTTACTCATTGCATTCGCAGTTTTATGCCAAACTTATAAAGCCATTACCTGTTCCCTGCTCTTCAAGCAGAATCCAGTTTCAAATGCAGAGTCATTTAATGTAGCATGGATTTTTTTTAATGTAGTAAATATTAGAAGATTTAAATTATTTCTGTCAAAACAATTTGTTTTTATACCAAAAATAATCATACTAACAGTAGACACTCTTAAGAATTTCAACAACAAAAAAAACCTAATGGAACCATTGTAAATTATGAAATAAATTCAAATGTTGCTTTATTTTTTCAAGATGCCTCTTCTGGTTATTGTACCTCACAAATTTGTGTTAATTGTCATTAAGTTTATAGTTGCATTGCAGTCTGGCCATTTATTTTCAATTTTTGTTTCTTTCCTACTGCTTTTTGTTCCTCCTTATTTACAGGATGCAAAGGAAAAGGAGCATCAGCCATCGACCACCACCTGCTCCCAAACCCCAGCCGCGGCCTCAGGTTCCCCAGTGTCGAGCTTTGTATCAGTACGTCGGGCAAGACTCAGACGAGATCAGCTTTGAAGTCAACGATGTGATTGAACTCGTTAGAGAAGGTGTGTGTGGTTGAATAACCGCGTCAACTTTAAGAATACATGTATGAGTTTAACTGGTAGCAACAGAGAGGTCAAGAAAGCAATAAGCAGTTTGGATTAGTGACTTAAAGCCGAATCTTATTTGCTTTTTGCAGATCCATCTGGTTGGTGGTTTGGCAGGATTCGCGGGCGGCAGGGCATGTTCCCTGGCAACTATGTGGAAAAAATATGACCTTCACTCTTTATTTTTTTATATATGCGCTCATAGTTATGAGGTATTTGTCCATCCACAAAAAAAAGTGGTGGACCTGGCTGACATTTTGGACCCAGCCTTTCTGTGTGCGGAGAACAAAGAAGACATCATGTTCATAAAGACACAACTAAACTGAGCTGCTCAGGTGTCTTCAGTGTCAAATGATCCTGCTGTGAACGACCCCTCCGTCCCACGACACCTTCTTTTGAGCTGCTCCTGCAGTGAGCAGCATCCCTTCTTTGTGTCTACTGCATTGTTTTTTTTCCGCCTGGAGCTCTTCTCATTGTTAACGCCCACTACCACTGCTCAGTATTCTTTATAAAATCAACAGTATACAATCCTTTTTGTAAAATAATCATACTAAACATCTGAAAAAGAACAAATTAAGTTTGGTTACATGTGTACTAGGAGAATATTGCTTGAGGAAAAAAGTCTATGCCTTTTATGTCTACAAAATCGTGTTTATAGTGTCATTGTTTTTTTATGTTTCTGTTTGCTTTAATAAAAAAAACCTGTATTTTCATATTTTACCTCAGGAACCTTTGCACTAGTTTGTACAACGTTATCAATAAGTTATTGAAGGCTTGTCAAAAACTAAGCATGGGGCAATTGATTTTAATCATTTCTATTATATAGTGCCTCTATTTTTAATTTTTTTTGTGAAAATACAGATTTTCTTATCAATCAACATATGATTTTGTGCATGAATTTGATGAGGGGAGAAATAAAAATGTGTTCAGATTAGACTTTGGAATGCATCTTTCACTTTAACTTTGTAAGTTTTTGTACATTAAAAAAACGATTAAACTTTTTTTGTCTTTTTATTTAACTTGTCTGCTAAAAATTGCAGTTTTTATTGGAGCAATATTGGAGCTATCTTGACGTTGAGCCAGATGTCAGTTCAGACGAGGATAACAAAGACTTAGATAAATCTAGTAGTCTACAAATGGAGAAGCCTCTACGTCACACCTAAACATTTTTTCCAACTTCATTTTTTGTCTGCTACTGATTCACAACAGTTTGAATAAACAAATCCTTAGAAATGCACATTTAAGCTTAGTTTTCTTTATATATGTCCTCCATCATGAGAAAATTATCACAAAAAATGTTTGAAAACTAAATTTTTTATCAGACTGGATCCTTCAACTTACCCCCTTCCTCATATAACCTCATATTAGGGTGAGGGGGTGGGGGGCTTAACCTGCGATGGGCCTTGGGGGGGTTACTAGGCAGTGGCCCCCCTCCTATGGTTGCCGTATGGAGTGGGCCCCCCCTCTTTCGGTTTTATTTGCACCTTAGGCATGTAGGGCCCTTGGTAGGGGGGGTGCTTGGACATCACTGCCAGCAAGCAGCAGATGTCCTCCTAGCACCCTACCCGCCAATTTTAACCGCACCTTAGACATTTAGGGCCCCTTGGTGGGGAGGGTGAGGGGACGTCACTGTGAGTAATCAGGAGATGTCCCCTTAGTGCCCTACCCGCCAATTTTAACTGCACCGCCCTTAGTACACACACCCCTCCCCCCTCAATATATACATCCCAACATAAACACACACACATGCACACACACACCCTCTCAAACACACATACACGCACACACATTTTGCAAGGAAGGTGGGACCTAGGACCATCTGTCCCCTACCTCTTCCCTGGTGGGGGGTACGGGCCCCTTTGCAACGGCGGCCGTGTCCCCGGGGTGCCGGCTTCCTGGGCCCGGCGGTGCTCTCTCCGCGCGGTGGGGGGGTTCACATTACATCTGAGCCGGGGGTGTTCGTGTCCCTGGGGGGTGGGTTCTGGTCCCTGCTCCTGAGCGCTGGGCCCCGCCAAATTTCCAACTGTGGCCGAGCCTGGTCGGGCCATATTTACAACACCCCTTGTGGGCCCTCTTTTTTCCCCGGGGTTCCCCCTCCTGGGCGGGGGCGGCGGGCCCCTGCGTTGCTCCTCCCTGGACCAACCGTGGGCCGGGCGGATGGCTGCCTGGAGTGCGGAGCGGGTCTCCCTTGGGGGGGTCCTGGCTCGTACCTGGGGTGGGGGCGGGGGGATGCCCGGAACTCCTGGGTGGTGGTAGGGTGCTCGTCTGGGGCTGTGGGCGTCCTTCTCCGGTGGGGCCCTGCGTTGGGCGCTCCCGGCGCTGCGGGGGGGCTGCTCTCCTGGTTGGGCTGGGGCGGCGCTCTCTCTCCCTCCGTGCCTCCCTGCTCTCTGGCTCTGGGGGCCTTGCGGCGGTCCTGCTGGCCCTGGCCTGGGTGGCGGGCTTGGTCGCCCGGGCGGCGGTTGTTCCCTGCCGGTTCCCGTGTGGCGTTGGGGGGATTCCGGCTGCCGCTGCTGCTCCGGTGGGGGTCTTGGGGTGGGGATGGCTGGGCACTCTCCCTCCTTCTTGTCACCTTCCACCATCCATTTTAGAAGAACATAAACACTCACCTGAGCACAGGTGTTAGCTCACCTTTGCACTAACAGTTTGCATGATTGAATGACTGAAATATTTCACACTAGTTGGTTTTAAAGGCATAAGTATGAGTGTGAACACTATCCGTTTTGTGCACATGTCGACAGGTGGACATTTTTGCAGCTAGCAGGTGTGTTTATAACATTTGAGTGTGTGTGTGGACAGGCTCCGCCCTTATTGTACTACATTTGAACCTTACCATAATGATTAACAACCAGTAAACTTGTTGCTTTATGCTGCTTCATGGTCTTATCCCCCTTCCCCTCCTATTATCACCCTCCTACCCCCCCTCTCTCTATCGTCCCTCTCTCTTCTTCCCTTCTTTCCTTTTCCGTCCGGTCCAACACCAAAGATTTTCAAACATGATTGAAATTAATAAAGTTTGGCCTCAATTACAAAAGGGGTTTATCCAGACATACCTTTGGTTTGTCTGAAGATTAATAACCCCTCTTGTTAAAGTAAAATATGTCCAACACAAGAGGCCCTCAGCTCTCATCTGTCTGCCTAGCTGTTGGACAGGACAAGTTATAAAAAAAAAAAAAGACTGGATCCTTCAATTCAGGTGCTCCTGTAAGTGAGAGCACAAGCACACCAAATTAATATTGGGATATAATAATCAATTCAGCATTTAAAATGGTAAATGGGGTATACTTCCATGGGGTATACTTAGATAGAGCGCTTTACTACCTTCCTTGAAGGCCCAAAGCACTTTACAGTTACAGTTCCATTCACACATGCATTCACACACTGATGGCGGCTTCGCCAATCTTCCGATCAGAGGTCAACCGGCCCACCCTTTCTGTGGACAGAAAGAGAGTCAGCAGGCCCAGTGGCCATCAGACGGAAGAAATCCAAGCTGGAGAGCCAACGAAGGGCAATCAGACAATCTGGCAGACAGGAATGTTTATATGGGGCAAGGCAGAGACATTAATCTAGAAGGTTGAACTTAAAGTGTTGAGAGGCAGGAAACACAACCTTAAAGGCCACAGGTGTGTAAATCATGACATGTAGACAGCATCTACAAAAAAAAGTGAAAATATGGACTGTTCTTAACAAGTATGTGTGAGCTTTTTTTGGTTATTTTATCTGCTTCTTAGTCTCAAGCCTCTTTTTAGCCCAACAAAAAAAGTTAAACATGCATGAAGAGAGCATTGAATTTCTCCAAGTAGGAATTTACAGATGTTCTTGCAAAAAGTGATCTGTCCTTCAAAAGAAAGATTACCTCCACACTACATTTTACAAAGTTCACTATAGTTTTATGGAACAGCTAAACAATCAGGAGCCACCCCTGTTGCCACGGGAACCAGAGATGATATGGTCTTGTAAGTTACAGCCACTTCTCTGTAGTTGAAACATTTGATTAGGCCAATCTAGTGTTTAAACATTTTTCTTCGTAGAATTACATTCTGAGCCTCATTGTTTTTCTTATGTCAACCTAATGCTGAAGAAAAACATGTGTTAATGCTCTGAAAAGACTAAAGTCCTGCTTCGCAACAAGGGTTGTCATAGAATTTACAGGCTTATAAATATTTTATAGTCCATAGTCAGTGACTTTCAAACAAAGTGAAAGCCATTTGGAGTGAAAGAAAATCTGCCAAGAAGTAATGGGCCAGGTAAACCCCCACTCCGTTCATCTTTAATCTATGTTCTAAACATTTTCCAGTGGTCTTTTAATTATGATGATTCCGTTTTAAGTCAATATCAAAACACTTATGTCGTTTTCTAGGACATAGTTTCTGCAGAGCAGCAGGAGTTCGTTAGAAATTTGCCTCTAAATTGTCGTGGGAATTTTGGGACAGACCAACCCCCCCTCTTCCCATCACCTATAACTAAGCTACAGTATTTGTTTACATGCTCTCCAACTAGTTTACAGCCCTCACACCCCCAACCTAACAATACAGGTGCAACAAAAATGGCGAGCAATTTTAGAACCATCCAGCAGTACAGTTTTGAGCCAGATGTCAGCTCATACAAGAAAAACATTGATAGTCGTGTACAAGTAGACACGTCAGAATGAATCACAGCAGGAAGTTTGTGGGTGTAAGATGCTGCAAGAACATGCTAAGTTACCAAAAATACGATTTTTCATCTGAGTGGGTCTTTAAACTAAAAGAGAGGGGTCAGTGGATATCAAGGAATCCA
Source organism: Oryzias latipes (assembly GCF_053564925.1). Taxonomy (NCBI): domain Eukaryota; kingdom Metazoa; phylum Chordata; class Actinopteri; order Beloniformes; family Adrianichthyidae; genus Oryzias; species Oryzias latipes. The sequence continues at coordinate 17,405,995 of NC_136240.1, forward strand.
CATAGTGCGCAGAGGTGGCCAACGTTTTGCAGAATCAATCCATGCAAACCTCTAAACTCAAAAACAGTGTGTAGTCAGCTTTATGGAATGGGTTTCCATGATTGAGCAGTAGCCAATGATCAACAAGTGCCACAAAAAAGGTTGGATTCAGTGATGTGAACTCCACTAGACTCTCGAGCAGTGAGGATGTGTTCTCTGGAGTGGCACTTCAAGCTTGTTAGTTGCAGTCTAAATTTTGTATAATGACTTTGGCAGTTCCCAAAGGAACTGTCTGAATTTACTGTATTGTAAAAAATTTGTGATGGTTGGAAAATGGGCTGGTTGTGAAAGAAGGTCAGGGGTTGACCTGTATGGGTGCTGCTGGTTTTTTGGTTGAGTTGCCCCATTGCGGGTCTTAGAGAGAAGGGGCGGCATCATAAGGGGGAAAGCAGGATTTGCCATATTTTCACCCACAGACTCCCCATAAAGGCAGTTGTGACTAAGGCTTTAGGGATTATTTTCAGTAGATGGACTTGGCCCCCTGGCTCCACAAAAATAACCAAACTCTGAGCAAACCCAGATGTTATGCTCCTAACTTTGAGGGAAAAATTTGGGGATGACCCTTTTCTTTTGGGACCTGATACAAAGCAAGGTCCAGGGAGACATGGCTACGCGAGTTAGATGTGGAATGAACATGCAGTAATGTGATTTCTTGGAGGGTTAAAGCTCTGTGATCTGCTGTAATTGGATTGGCCAAATCCTTGGTTTGGTGCTGGTTTCCTGGTTGCCTTCCTGCTGAGTGTATGTCAGGCAGAATCTACACCATAAACTCTACCGAAATTCACTTCTAAGGTTGCCTGGATTTAATTTCAAATCCACTCCTAAATTTAGAAACCAAGCAACTCTGTTAACTTCTGTCTTTTACTCACATGACATTCAAATTAATTATCCTAATATATATATATATATATATATATATATATATATATATATATATATATATATATATATATATATATATATATATATATATATATATATATATATATGTGTATGAAACATCCAAGATGCATGAGTACATCATGCTCAAGGCCCCAACTGACAGTGTGCTCAGTGTATGTCTCAGGCAATGGAGAGCAGAGGATACAGTGCTGGAGGACAGATCCTCATGGGAGGACGAACCCCTACATGGGATGTACCACCGGACCATAACTGAAGTGGCTGATATCAAGACGTCCTACCAATGGCTAAAAAGGGCTGGCCTACAGGACAGCACCGAAGCGCTCATCCTGGCAGCTCAGGAACAAGCCCTGAGCACCAGAGCGATAGAGGCTCTGATCTACCACACCAGACAAGACCCAAGGTGTAGGCTGTGCAAAGAGGCGCCTGAAACAATCCAGCACATAACTGCAGGGTGTAAGATGCTGGCAGGGAAAGCATACATGGAGCGCCACAATCAAGTGGCTGGAATAATATACAGGAACGTGTGTGCAGAATATGAACTGGAAACCCCTCAGTCAAAATGGGAAACACCTCCGAAGGTGGTAGAGAATGAGAGGGCAAAGATTCTGTGGGACTTCCAGATCCAGACAGACAGGATGGTAATGGCGAACCAACCAGACATTGTAGTGGTGGATAAAGAACAGAGGAAAGCCGTTGTGGTGGATGTGGCAGTGCCAAGTGATGGGAACATCAGGAAAAAGGAACATGAGGAACTGGAGAAATACCAGGGACTCAGAGAAGAACTGGAGAAAGCCTGGAAAGTGAAGGTGACAGTGGTACCTGTGGTAATTGGAGCACTCGGGGCAGTAACCCCCAAGCTGGAGGAGTGGCTACAACAGATACCTGGAAAGACCTCAGACCTCTCAGTCCAGAAAAGCGAAGTGCTAGGAACAGCTAAGATACTGCGCAGGACCCTCAAGCTCCCAGGCCTCTGGTAGAGGACCCGAGCTTGGAGGAGAAACCACCCGGGGAGGGTGAGAGGGGCCTTTATATATATAAACAGTACTGTTTATATATATAAACAGTAGTGGGAATAACACATTTTTGATGAACTACATGTAATCTTTTAGTCAATTTCTTTCTTTTAGTTTAGTACTTTTAGGGGCAATTTTAAAAATGATCTTGATAATGAATTGCTCTCTTTAAAAATATGACTTCACATAAGTGGTGGCCAAAAAACGTTTGTTGCTTTTTAGGAAAGTAGACCTTCCTGCTCAACTACTCACCAACTGCAGCTTTAATGTAACACAGGGATCTGCAGTCTGGCTGCAGGGGCAGATGGACCGGTTGAGCTTCCTTTAGGAAGATTTGGGATTAGACAAAAGCAAGTGCAGCAGCCTATTTTAACATGTTCCTCTCCAACAAACGTCATCAAGCCAATCTCGGTTTTTTCCCCCGTCTTTTTATTTGTTGTCATTTATTTATTTTTTGGGATTGCAAACAAACGGCACTAATATGTTTGTGGAATTATAAGAGGTCTTTTGAATCAGTTTCTTTAAAAGTTATGCCCCCAAAAAGGTAGAACACTACGATTTGACGATCGATGACGACACGCCGCTCTCTGCGGTGCCCCGCCCCTTTAATCCACCTGTCGTTTCACCTGGAGCGCAGCGGCACTGACAGGAGGCGGACAGGAGCGCAGCATGGGGGGTAAGACACGGTCTGTCATACCAAAAACGAGCTTTATTAGAACTTTTGGGTCATTTTTAGTGACATCTTTTAGATAATTTTGTTTTTGAGTCCTGTCAGTAAACTACTACAGAACAGCTACACTTAAAGATTTATTTACCCTACGTCTGCTATGTGCTTAAAAGCAGTGATTGCTTGATTTATTATTTTATTCCTTTTTCAGTCTTTTTGATATCTCAAGTAAAAAGCCACTTTTGCTGCTTTAGGTGAAACTAGTCTAACTGTGAATGTTTCCTATGTTGTACTATGGTCCACGAATGAGAACCTTTGTGTTGTTTAACAGTGTGAAGATATGATAAGGACTCTGGAATATAGATAAGCGGGTTTATTTAACAAGGCTTGACTCAGTTCCATTTAATCAGTTTGGCGTGGCCAACTTGAGTAACAAAAAGGAAACAAACAGGCAGAATTCTTGAACTCCAGGTACACATCAGTGCTGGCAGGAATCAGACAAAAGCACTAACATGGGAGTGTGAAAGAACAAGCAGAAACCTGGTTCACAGGGAGCAAACCATTGGTAAGCTTGACACTGAATGAACAAAAAACAATGTGGCATCTAGAAAAAGAGAGACGTTATGAAACTAAATGCACATTTAAAACCAAAATTGCTGTAAATGTTTTGTCACAGTTCCTCAAGTCATTTAGAAGCAACATTAATTAAAAAAAAAGTTCTGAACACAGCTCAGTTTAGACAAGGAAATTTATCAATGAGGAAGGGAAAGAAGCCGACTTGAAAACATTGTTGGATGACAGCCATGTTCAACTGCTGGGCATGAGTAACAAACAACTAGAATGCTTGACACAATAGTACAAAGAGCATCCAGTAACTGAATACCAAACTCATGAGAATATGTGCAAAAGAAGTGATGACTAACTGAATACTGTAAAGCACAAACTCAAAGCAGACGTTAAATTTAAATGCAAGAAACACCACTAAGATGTTGTACAGGATTTCAAAATGAAGCCAGGTTCTTTTAAATCTAGAGTACAATGCACAATAAATTTTAGAGGAGGAATAATTATTTACCTGGTTTTTTAAAAACAAAATGATTATAAAGAAACACAAATGTGTCCCACTCATGTCAGTATGAAGTAGTTGTGCGTTTCTATTTTGTTTTGTTTTGGCACAGAATTTCCCCAAACTCTGATTTTTTTAAAGGCAGCTATGTGATGTTACAAGTATGTTAATTGAATGCCTTCTTTTGACTTAGTAAAGTTTAACTTTATGTTTTGTATTATCAAAAAATAAGGTTCTTAGGTTATCTCTGAGATTAAAAATAAGAAAAAGGTGTCTTAAAAGCAAGCCGGCATTTTTTATTGCTGAATCTTTGACTGTCCTCTCTTAGGCTAAAAACAAAACTTTGACTGTGGTAATAAGGACAAACAAAATGAGTAAAGCTCAGCAAACCTTACCTGTATCAGATACAAATTTCTGCATTGTTTTTTATGTTCAAATGCCCTTCACATTTGATGGTTGAATTTAATTGAATTCTTGCTACAAATAGTTTGAGTTTTTGACGATAAATAATTAAGTTTTTTGACTAACGATGATAGAAATTTCAGAATATTTCAAGGTTTTGCACTCTTTTGATTTATATTTTTTAATTCTTCTTCCTAGTGTTAAAAATGAAATTTAAGTTGAGTTAAATTACCTAAATATTTCTGTCCCTGTCATAAATGGTAGCATCAAAAATGTCATCTTTAAAAGGTTTTCACTTTTTAAACTGAGGTCTGATCCAAATAACACTTATTTCAAGCTCCAAAGGGGTTTTAGAAGGGATTTGCAAAACACCATTAATTAAAAAGGCTTGTGGTGTATGCGAATTTTCATTCTATCCCAAAGCATTATCAAAAAGAATTACTTTAACAATTTATTTTATTAGTTTAAAGGAATAGGGGGAAAAAAGTGCACATGAAGTCGTGGGTACTCTTAGCTCATAGAAGGAGGGGAATTTTTTTTCGTGAAATATCCATGCAAATGTGGTGCTAGGAGGAAACATACTTATTTGAATGTGCAAATCTACAGGTGTGTTCCTCTCTTGATGTCTTTCAGGTGTTTGCTCTACTGAGAAGATGGCCAAGGCTTTTGCCTATGAGAGTTCAGACATTGACTGGTGTGAAGACAACTATAAATACTCCGAACACGTAGTAGAGTACTTTAATACAGTAAGTTTGCAGAAACCAGAAAACATGGAACAGAACATATTTAAACCAAGTAGCACCTCCAGTACATGTATTTCCTTCAGTTATCTAAAAAGGCTTTGTTTTCCTTTTTTAGATGAGCAGCTTTTTTTTCTTTATTATCTCACCTGTTATGCTTTACCTGCTACATCCTTACGCCAAAGAGAGGAACTTGGCAATTCACCTTGTCTGGATTCTGATGATTTTTGTAGGTAAGATGATTTAAAAAATGTTTTATATTTAAAATCCCACTCCAATCATCTTTTGATCTATGGTAAAATTGTTCCCAGTGGTCTTTTAATTATGAATATGCAGTTTTTAGGCAAAATCAAAAAATCAGTTTTTTTCTAAGACACAGTTTTAGTGTTAACAGTTGTTTATTTGAACATGCCATTACCAAATCCATGTCTTCAATGAGCCGTTTATTTCCTATGTGTATGGGACACTGTGCCCAATATTAAAATTCAAACAGTTTGGAATGGTTTACATAAAAATTTTAAAATTCCATTTCAGTTTCCCCTTTTTTATCTCCATAATTTCACTATTTTTTTTTTTTATTTGAACTGAAATTTAGATGTACCATTTAAACTTCGTTATTTTATTTTTGCATTCCTGTTTTTCGATCATAAAATGCTGTAATCTTAAATCTAGATATAACTTAGAAGGTAACTGAAATAACTTGTATTGTATAAATAAGTAAAATATTTGCACTTATTTTTCTGATCAATACACCATTCTGTTCAGGTAAACATAGATATATTCCCTGTTTTTGACATTAAAGATTGACTGATTGATTTGAATAGAATGAAAAATAATGTAGTCCTGTATGATTGATCTACAATTAGATTATTATCATAGTTTTACGTGTAATACCTTGATTGTGGTGTTATATATTCTCCTTTTATCTTTGTTTGGTGAAATAAAACTTTTTTAAATCATATACTGATAACAAAATGAGCCTTTGTATTTATGTGTTTCTATAATTCATAACTGTAGGACTATAAATTGCATAATTGCTGCATAAACTACAATTTTAATCAATTTTATACAACAGTTTAAAAAAATAGTTAATAGCAGATTTATGTTAAGAGCAGATTTATGTCAATGCCGAACCTGCTATGTCAGTTGTTCACTTGTCTGTCTGCAAACCACTTTGGTTTTTTTAAATTCATATTGACAAAATAAAAGCGCGGATATTAAAACGTGGTGTTCCTCCTCTTTCCAGGGCTTTTTTCTGCCTACTTTCACATGACTCTTAGTTTTGTGGGTCAGATGTTGGACGAGCTGTCTATCATGTGGGTGTTGGCAGTGGGATATTCCATGTGGTTTCCTCGTAAACTCTTCCCTTCATTCATCAAAGACAGGCAAGTATGAAACTCAATCTAGCAATATACTTCTCATCTGCTCTTCCACTAAGTAGTTCAAGGTCTTACCATTTTGAGAAGGGACTTCTTGAACACACTTGGATTCAGTATCCCTTTAAGAGAGCTTTGAAAAATGGTAAATCCTTTAATGGCAGGTGGTGGTGAAACCTAAACCGTTCATGGATGAGAAGCCAAGTGAACCATCTTTACAGATGTCATTACTCTTCACATGCCACAAAGCTAATGCCTTTTCTTAAATGTGACAGAAAGAATCTGCACATAAAAGGTAGCTACCCTAACTGCATAAATATTTAATACCAAGATGAGGGAGAGAAATTAAAATTTGATGAGCACCAGGAAACAATGCCAAAGTCATCGTCCAGTTTTTCAGGCTTATGGTTGTCCTTCCTACACATGCGTAGATGACCTAACCTTAAACAAAAGGGGTCAGGTGGCGACATAGCTCCTATGCTTTGTGCTGGAGAGTCATGAACGTCCCAATCTTTATTGTTAGTTTCTGTTGAGATATTTATCTGAAAATGTTTCAATCACAGGACCACGTTTTCCAAGCTGGTCTTCACCATCACAGTCATCACTTCTGTGTCGTCGTTTGTCAAACCAACAGTCAACGCCTATGTCCTGAACTGCTTCGGGCTCCATCTGCTTTACACTCTGGCCGTCGAGATGAGATAGTGAGAAAAAGCTCTTTTGCTCAGAATCTGAACTTCGACAGCTTGCAGTTTTGATTGACATCTAATTGCCAGTATCCTCTCGTAAACCCAGCTGCACCGACCAGAAGGTTCTGCGCCTCGCCAAGCTGTCCGTGGCTCTGTGGGTGCTCGCCATCACCTGCTGGATCAGTGACCGTTTCAGCTGCAGCTTCTGGCAGCAGCTTAACTTCTGCTATCTGCATGGTATCTGGTACGTCCATTCTGACCATACCATTATAAAACATTTGAAAATGAAATAAATTGATTAAATTGGTATTGGAAATTACCATTTGGATTGACGCGTGGTAGGTTCAATTTACAGTTATGTAAAAACAACCAAGTGCATTACAGTTCAAGCCATCATTCCAGTCCAATGTGTGGAAACACTCTGAATTTTGCAAAGAGATGTGACCATACAGTGTGATAGAATGTTCTAATATTGTTCTGTTTTTATTAGTTTGATGTCAAAAAATAACAGTGAGCAATTAATGCTATTAATGCCATTATCTCTGAATCCCACTGGTAGAATTTTTGGCTAAAGATGTCCTGGGATTTTGGGTCAGTGAATTGGATCAAAATGAACCAATTTCAACAATGAATCAGATCAGCAACCAGAAATTATGATACAAACCAGTCGTTGTTAAAATCGTTACACCCCTAATCAGAACTACTGACTGTCTGGTCCAACAGATTGTGTTTTGAAAAACTGAACAGTTTGATTTATTATAATTATCCACAAATTTTATTCTTTGTCTTACAGGCACATTCTGATTGTAATGGCTGTAGCTCATGCCACCACACTTATTGCTTACCTGGATGCCAACAATGAAATACCATACTCCCTGCCTGGACTGCAGTACTGGCCCTCTGATAAATGGACTATAGGACTTCCTCACATTGTTCTCAAGGGAACACCCAAAACCAGAAAGCAATGCTGATAGATGGTAGGCAGTTGTAGGACTTTTTAAATTTGACTTATTATGTACAGGGAAATAGGTAAATTAGACCTATTCAATTCAAATTTGACAAATCGTTTTTGTTTTAAAACATACCAAGCCATCCTAGCAAAACTTTGCTGCCTTTTTCTACTGTGCAACTTTTGCACAGACGTTAAAAATGAATATGTAACAGGGATCAAATAACAAATCTTTATTGTGGTAAATTTCAGGCTTTATAACAACAGACATTACGAAAAAAGACTACAAATGTTTTGCCACTGCAGTCTGCATAGGTGAAGAATCAAATACACATAGAATAAAACTGTGACATCAGCTATCATGGATATTTTAAACATTTTATTACATATTTTTATAACTATTATTATATTTTTGCTTTTATCAAGTCATGCACTTAAATGTTTGCGGATTTTAGGTTTATGAATTATTTATATAAGTGAATCAAATACTTTTACATAAATTGTATTTCAGTGACAATAGTATGTGATCATGACATGTTTTGGTGCAATCTTTTTTACGCATAGTAATAACCGTTATAAACAAACTAAGTATAGTTATTGGTTCTGAAGCTGAAATATGAACCTTTCAAAAATATTGAAACAACTGCTTTAATTACTGGTAAAATGTTTTTTATTCACAATTTGAGAAAGTTTCTTTGCATACTCATTTAGAAATCAATGAAGATTTTTTTAATTCATATTAGAAAATGTTAGAACACAATTTTTCTGGATACAGATAAAAATTGTCAAAGTTTTGAGTTTTCTGTGTGCTCTCGTTAACTACTCTTTATATTATGTTCGCTGCCATCTTTTTTTTACTTTGTGTTACCTGCAATCTTTGCATTTTTGCACTTAACCCAAATGTCAATGCGATTTTTTTTTTTTTTTTTTTTTTTTTTGTGGCTTCTGATCATTTATTGACCTTAAATTAGTCTCATTATCCCTGTTAACCATGTTTGTTCATTTTTACTGCAACTTAATCGATTTAATACACTGCACTTGCCGAGGCATGGATGATTCTTAACGGCAACACTTGAATACTTAAAATGTACGCTTTTTTTACTTTTTGTACTTTTCATTAGGTTTCTAATTATCTAGAAATTTTTTTGCAAATAGGTATTTTACTCCAGTTCTGTTTTTTTTCTTCCAAGGTAGCATTGTTTGATGTGCTCTGCAGTCAGACATTTCATGTTAAAGCACTTACAGCTCCGACAGTGTGTTTGACATGATGAAACTTTGTGTTGAGACTTGCAAGAATTTGAAAAATTGTTGTTAAAGATGTTTGAGCATAGTTACAAAGTGTTATATTTACAATCTATCCAAATGTCCCCTTGGAAAACTGCTCAGTGGGAAACTTTTGGGGATCTTGACTCTGCTCACTGAATTACATGAATATTCAATGTATGTAATGATGCTGTGAGGGGAAATTTTCCAAACTTTTAAAATAAAGTTCTTTATTTACAATTTCACCTAAATCCATAGTATTCTTTGGAAGATTTTTAACTAAACATGTATTTATAAAAAGGTATTTAACATAATAGAAATAAGACTATAGAAGTGGTCTTGCTTTTCCTTAGTATCTGAAAATGCATTGGCTTTCCACAAACCTCAAACATCTTTCTGCTGGAAGTTGTTTTATTAAAAATATATGTCATGTTGTTGAATGTAGAATTTCTTTTGGTAAATTTCAGATTTAGAAATTTTTAAACAAACTGTTTTTTCCTTAGCATTCTTTGTCAACGAAAATCTTTTTAAAGTTTAAACGTGGTATGATGCACCATTCTATCACCACGACAACCAAATGACAAAGACCCGTCCTCCTGCAGAGCAGCAGTTCTGTAGCTCATTAAGCTGCTGTATTTTGTGACAACAAAACTACTTTTTATATATTTATATTTTTGAACCAGCATCTCAACGTGAACTGGCAGTGGAAAAAGTGTAAGAAATATAGTCAGAGAAAAAGACTGTGAAACTTCTAAACGGAATACAGTGATTGATTGCTGTGTCCACTGTGTACAGAAACTCAATCACAGGATAAAAATTATTTAACTTTTTCAGGATCTGATTTATTTTTTGGGGGCAATTTGTTTTGATTTTTTAAACATAGAATTTTGCCCACAAATTTTAATTCATCTGATCAATTTTATGCAAAAGCAGGAAAACATGAGCTTTCTATGTTGTGTTGCCTGAAAACATATTTTATTTACAAAGGAATGGGATTTTAAGGGGTTATACCCTGGCCATAACTTTTACTGCTCAAGTAAAAGCCTGAAACTAAAGAACAATAAAAGAGTATTTCCATGTCAACTTTGCTGAAACTTCTGCAGTGACAACATGTTGAGAACTGAACTCTGAGAAGTGTGTTTTTAAATAAGCAATAAAACTGATTTACCTGAATAAATAAGTGTTTTTTTGACTCTGTTAAAAATAATTGAGTCAAATAACAGTATAAAACAACATGCACACACACAAATTAAAACTATCAAACATAATTTAAGTTAATTTGAGAAAATTATCTTCAAGCTCTGTAGTTTGTCACTAGAGGGCAGCAACAACACACATTGTTGTCACCATGTCACTATGAATTGTTAAAAACAGTACTGGATAACTGTTTACCATGGAACTGGAACTATTTCTTTTTTTTTTTTTTCATGCAGAGAAATAGATTCAACCCAAGTATAAAATGTTGTCTTGATTATTTGTATCTTTAATAGTGCAATAATCCTTAGTATATTTTTGTGTGCAGTTGCACAAAACAGGCCAATGGGTGTGGAAAAACATTAACTACTTGAAAAACATTAACTACTACACCTGAAATGATTGCTTTCATTCAAGTCAAAAAGACTTGGAAACATTCTCATAGGATAAAGAAAGTTATTGTTTATTTTTCTTGAAAGAGTGGAAAGGTGGTGAAAAAAATGTTTGGTTAAAATGCACAGATTATTGGTTGTTGTGAATCCATTAAATCAAAATGTCCACAAAGAAATACTAACAGTGCTACTATCACAGTTGTGCCACATTTAGAATTACAATTTATTTGCTGTTATAACACACCAATGATCTGAGTGGGAACGTGCAATTTAAAAAAAAAACTCTTTACATTGAAAACGTATTTAAAGTTTTACCCTTATTGTCTGGCAGCCAGGTTGTCCATTTGCCCCTGCAATCATTGAGCAGTAGGCCAGGTAAGGGTAACTTGAAGAGGGTAAGATGCCAGAGAGCGGTGACCTTCTATCGCATAGCTGAGACTCAAAAATCTCACATCAAAGTTTAAGCTCAGTTTGAGACTATGCCTCTATGGACTCTCAATCAGGAATCTTTCAAAGAGATACTTTCAATTGGAGGGTTGACTGGACGGTGAGAAAATGCAGAGAAATGTTTGTAACCCTTGTGCTATCCTAGGCACTTTAACATTGGGAGTTGGGTCATCTAGACCCACTGGACAGTGCTCTGAACCTGTTTTCTTCAATGATTTGTGATCCTCATTGGTGTCCATGGATTACATGAAATCTTTCCACCTTTATCCACCTTTGTCATGGTAGGAATAACACATCAAAGCAAGGGTGGGGTCTTGGATAGCACAAGGGTTAATTTTTGTTAGTAATTACAAGAAAACCGCTGTTAAGCATTGGGTCAGCCATAATGCACATCTGCAGTTTCACACACCTTTCCCCATGATATCCTCCTGATTACCAGAAAAAAATCCACCAAAAACTATGACTCAATCAGAAATATACAATAAAAAAGAAATAATTTTTTTAGACAACACTGAAAAATTGAAAATACACTCGATAGAAAATATGTCTTCATATACTTTACAAAGTTAAGTCTCAGTTTTGGTGTTTTTCTACAGAAAAATTTAGTCTATGTTAGAAAAGACCATGCTTTTTGTCATAAAACAATTGTTTTCTAGCTATTCTTCTTTCAGAATTTTTACAGTTATTACACCAAAAGCAATGCTACGTCAATCTTGTTCTTTAAGTTCTTTTGTCTGATTTATTTCTACAGCATGAGAAGTGCATGTTTTGCTTTTATGCAAGAATATAAAAACAAAAATTAAGCTTACAAGATACAAAATGCCTTAAATTGTATCAATTGAAAGGTTTTCATAAAAATATTGAATTTTAATTACTGTGGATTATTTTACGGAAACATCAAACTGTAGAATAAAATACCAAATTAGTTGCTGAGATAATTAAATTGACATCAGCTGTGCTAAGTTGAACAGTATAAACAAATCCTTAAAATAAATCAATTAACACAATGCACATTTTATAATTGAAACTGAGCCCCTGCCATTGGGACATGCTGGCTGTCACTCGAGAAAACCCACCAGAATATACTTTATTGTATTTGCGGCTCCGCTGTTGACCCGCCTTCTTCGCGTCCTGATTGGCTGTTTTTAGTACAACTTGAATTTACTGCTTTGCGATTGGCTGAAAGAGCTTTCTGTTTTGGTCCCCTGCCAGCAGTCGTCTGGAAGGGGAGGGGAGCCGTCTGTCTTCCGCTTCTGGGCTGGATTGACACACAATGAGGAGCAGAGGCAGGGGAGACCCTCCACGAACACCGCTGTAAATAAATACAACAATCACTGAGGCTACACAAACATGGAGAACCAGGTACAGTGACTTGTGCGTCTTCTTGTGAAATCGAAACTTTTCACCTTGAAAGGGAATAAGTGAAACAGAGGGCAAGAACAAATCTTTCTTTTCTGTGTTAGCAAGAAGAAAATGCTGCTGCTGCTGCTGCTAATGTACTTGTTTGGCTCCGGAGCTATGCTAGCTGGGCACTCATACATCGGTATTTACTGCTAGCTAGCTCCAGTTTACTACACCGTTCAGGACCGCTATGGCTGTGGCCGCAGCAGTGCACACAAAGGGATCCACACCTGAGCTTTACTCTGTTCTTTCGTATTTTTTCCTTTCTTTTACAATACCAGCGTGGATTTTGTTACACGTGCTGATGATTAATTTAAACCTAGATTTTTGTGGAGCTAGGCTAAGCTAATTTCTCTATCTACGCCGGCCGTTGGCTAAATGCTAAGGAGCAGCTACAAGGCGCCGGGGAAAAGATTTGTCCTCTCCAGGTTGGGCTGGTGAGGCGGGGTCTTCACTGCCTGTGGCCTGAAAACCGAAGGTCTAATGGGACCGAGAAGAATTTGTGGAGTATCCTATCCTTTTATGTCCGTGATTAATCAAGGGTTTCCCCTGATGGTCGAAGAATCAGAAAAGTTAATATGTGGTGCTTAGCCTATATGTGATACATTAAAGATATGTTTGCACCATAATCCACACAATAGTATCAGTAGTTATGCTCGATTACATATCGAGTTTGATGTAGTGTAAGTATTTTATTTGTCAAAATTATTCAGCCTCAAGAAAACCACAACCACTGGCGTTTAATGAAATTAAAATAGCTTCAAAAAGCTATATTTCCTAAAACGTATAAACACATTTTAATCAAGATACGATTAAGAGAAAGAAGAAAAAAAAAAGTATTTTACTGTCAAACCTTATTCACTTCTTGCCCAGAATCACCCATTATCTCTTTGAAGTTTGGGAATCTATATAGTTGTAAAACGAAAAAAAAAAAGATTAAGTAATACACATTTTTTAAAAAACATATAATATATAAATCCAATGAGCCAGTTACTCAAATTTGCATTAAAATGTGTAGGTAGGTAGGAGACACATGTAACTCAAATCTAAACTAATATTAGAACAAGATCAACATGACCTGTTTTGAGATGCAAATATTTGTTTGACACCTAAATGTCAAATCCAGCTTTGGTTTTCTGACTGTCCTGGTGCTCACTTTACTTAACTGCTCCACAACATAACCCCATTTGATCTTCCTTTTGTTTGGAGTTGTCAGTTTAAAGTTGGAAGTTTGTGGTCCCATTATCACAGCTTTTAAGTTGAAATAGTTTTAGATTATACTTCCCTGCTTGGTGAAAGTAAACTTTCTAATTTAAAGGTTTATTGCAAATAATAAATGAATTGGTTTGCCAAGAAAAGGTTTTATTTTAGGCACACTGCTGCAACTTAGTTTGTGGACACTGAATAGTGGGAGTGTCTTTGCAAACATGGCGACTTATCTGTAATTTGCGTGCATGCATATCTGCAGTTATTCTGGCTTATTTGTTGAGTTTTTAGGTATTCGCACATTGTTTTTGGCTGCTTTATGGTTAGTGCTGGGTAGGGTTAAAAAAATGCTGCTTGTGCGTGCCCCCCTGTATTGTTGTTCTTATTCATTTGCCATTTCAGTCATATATTAACCTGAGAGAATGAAGTGGTGTTATTTACATGGCATCTGACTGGGAGTGCCTCATTTTCATTGAAGCTAGTGTTTCTTTTTGGGTTTTAGGAAGAGAGGAGCCATTTCATGTAGAGGTCGCAACAATAATATTTTATAATAATAATATTTAACCTTTTATGATTTTCATTTTTATCCTGTGTTTTTTTTTTGTCTTTGACGAATAAATATGGCTTAGCAAAGCCATTTCTCTGTTGTTTGGTCATTGAAAAGTGTAAGGATTGTTTTCTAAAATAGTCAGGAATTTTAAGACTGAGTTATTTTTTAATCCTCCCTCATTGTCGTTGTCATATGATCACCCTATGTTTTTGTTTAATGTTGCATAGAGTCTCCAACTATTTATAGAATTTAATTATGTCTGACATAGTTTCGGATCTAGGATGGAACTTTTTCTGTCCTCGTGTTGTTGTTTTTTTCACCTGGTCAAATTGTAGTTGGTTGATTGTAAAAACTCCAGTCATTTTGTTCCACAAAGATGGCACAATTTTTGGTCAAACAAATAAAAGAAGAAAAAAAATGCAAGTGTTGTTACTTCTGTATTAATGTCACCTAATATCATTTTGGGCTTGCACATGTGAGGATATCACCTAAGATTTGTTAAATTTTACAAACAAATTTATTATTTACTATCTAATGAATTGAATTTGTCTGAGTCTAATTTGTTGAATTGTGGAAAATAATGATGTGGTCTTGGTTTTCGTTATTTAGATTGTTTCTGTTCACACCGCTCTCGGCAACCCATGGTCAAGTGGCCACTTTTAATAGAAAGTCTATGGAAACTAGTGTTTTTGGCTTCCACGTTCAAAACGCTCCGATTCCCACATGGCTACACAGGTTTCTACCTCCAATAAATTATTTATGTCAAGTCCTTTCCGCTTTCACTTATGCTTTTATCATTTCTTACATTGAACCTCAGTTCCTCAATGGTTTATTGTTATCCTGATTTTTTTTAATGCCTTTCTATCTGATCTTGTGGACTCTTAGCGAGTGGCGTGGGGGTGGGGGGGTTGCTGACGCTCAGACTGTCCGTTCAGTGAGGGCGTGGTGGTGCGTGGAGTTTAACGACATTACTGTCACAGAATGGCCAGGCAGAGTGCCAGGCAGGGAGGTGTGTGTGCTTATCTGTGTGTGTCTGCGAGCTGCAGAGTGCCAGACCAGCTCATCTCAGCCCCGTCGCCTCTAATCCTCACCCCCCCACACGCTGTCCCAGCTCACGAGCTGCTCTTTGCTACGACCAAATTCCCACATTCCTCAACCCTTCCCTCAGCATAAAGTGCCCTGCTGTCCCTTACCTCCCTCCCCCCTTACCCCCCTGTTTCCTTTCTGTACTTGGTCTGCATAGCTTTTTCACTTACACAAGCACAGTCATTTTCTTGGCCCACTACAGTCATTGTTCTTTGCAGACAGATGTAACCCAATAATGCGCTCCTCTTTTGGACAAACCTTTTGAGATTATTCGGCTCGGGTGGCTAATCACTTATTTCAATTCAGGGTCGTCCGGACACCAGTCAAGCTTTGTGTCCATTTAAGCCTTCTCCTCTAGAGTATCACATCCTCCAACTTCAAAAAGAGATTGAAAGGTTTTGTCCAAAGTGGGATAGGAAAGCACCAAATAATGCTCCCCTTAGATACATCTTACCACTTGATTCCCCTCTAAAATTTTCCTAAACAGCTATTGTTAACTGCTTTATTCAGCTGTTTTTGAATTGAATTGAATTATACTTTAATATTCCCACGATGGGGAAATTGGAAGTTTTTAACTAAAAGAACTAAGACAATGCCTTAAAATGTTTACCTTTTTCACTACATACAAACAAAATTGTTTGTTATTAACGCAGTGGTTAGCGCTCTTGCCTCACAGCAAAAAGGCCCCTGGTTCAAGTCCCGGCCGGGGGACATGAAAAACACAACATCAATGGGGGACCTTTCTGTGTGGAGTTTGCATGTTCTCCCCGTGCATGCGTGGCTTCTCTCCGGGATCTTCGGCTTCCTCCCACCGTCCAAAAACATGCTTCATAGGTTAATTGGCAACTCTAAAATTTTCCATAGGTGTGAGTGTGAGAGTGAATGGGTGTGTGATTGTGGACATTCTACCCTGCGACAGACTGGTGAACTGTCCAGGGTGTCCCCCCTGCCTTCGCCCACAAGTGGCCGGGATAGGCTCCGGCATCTCCGTGACCCCAGAAGGGATAAAACGGAATAGAAAATGAATGAATAACAGTAAAGTAAACTTGTTTTTTTAATCCACTTTTTCTTTTTGTTTTGCTTGTTTCTTTTATTTGATTTTAATCATAATTCTTCGGCTGTGATTTTTTAAGGCAGCATAAACGTAATTAATAGAAAATAAAAACACTCCTCCTGCTTTTGTTAAATTTACTCTCTTTTTATCTGAAGTATGTGTTGATAAAGGTTCTTATTCAAACGGATGACGTCTAGAAGTTAAGTGAGGACTTAGTCTTTTGTCTTTGAAACATTCACTACTCATCCACGTGGCTTCATCAGTCTCACTGAAGAATCTATTTGCTTCTTGTCCATTTTTGTTTACTTTGTTTTGTGTATTTGGGTCCTAATTTCTGTGAATTGTACTTAATGTATGACTTCTGTGTTTTTGTAGTGCACAGTGCAGGTGAAGCTGGAGTTGGGCCATAGAGCTCAGCTGAGAAAGAAAGTGACATCAGAAGGCTTCACCCATGACTGGATGGTGTTTGTTCGAGGGCCTGAGACCGGCGCCATTCAGCACTTTGTAGATAAGGTCGTCTTCCGCCTTCACGAGAGCTTCCCCAAACCCAAGCGAGGTGGGCAAATAATGAATAAAGCTAAAGCTATTTATAATGCGTCATATCAGTTTTGAAAGGCTGAGATATTTTGTATTCCTACACTCCTGTTTTTTAATCATACTCATGGTTGCATTTTTTTTTTTTATAAGCTCATCCTCAATATTTTAGAGCTCCTCCGCATAGATTTAGAAAAGAACGTGTTCTATCTGAACTTGTTTATTCAGTCGCTTTTTGTTTGTTGACATTTTTAGGTAATCATTAACAAATAATAGCATTTTTAATGTTTGCAGTGATTCTGTAATTTTAATATATTTGTACTTTTTGTAAAGCTCAACTGTTCTTGCTTAAACTAAAGTCCATCTGTAATTTTTTTTAAATTCTTATTAATTTTGGGGGAAATGTTATCCATGTCTTCAATGCTTTGTTATGTTTTAAAGTGGACACAACTGCTACATGTTTAGCTGCTATGTTTTTGTGCAGAATAACTATAGAAATGTTGCAGCTCTTAATGAAAAACTGCAGTATTGATTAGCATGAGGCTTTAAAGCTGGGATCCTGGATTTGTTTAACTGTGCTTTTTTTTAATATATTAGTGTTTGTTTCAGAGGAATCGGAGACTTTCCAAACATCTTAAAGGTGTTTCAGATTGATGTCTCAGTGAAAAACATCACCTTATAGATACACACTTGTGTTGCTGTTTGTGCCTTAACCTTTATTTAGAAAACGTATACGATCATTTTTTCATTGCCTCCTCCTTTTTTGTTCACCGTTTGCCTTGTTTAAGTGGAAAAACGGTATCTTCAAATGTTGTACTACAGTTTTGTAAGCAACTATAATGAAAGAATCTCCTGGAGTATCATTAATCCTAAGTGTTTGTGTCCAGTATGCAAGGAGCCTCCGTACAAAGTGGAGGAATCGGGCTACGCAGGCTTCCTCATGCCTATTGAGGTTTACTTCAAGAACAGGGTGAGAACACAGACACGAGTGGAAGAGCTCCAGCTCTGACTTTTTCCTTTGGGAAATGCTGCTTTATGGAACTTTTTATTGCGTATAGGACAAAGAGTGAATCTGTGCTAATCTTTACTATGTAGCATTAATGACTGACTGATCATATGAGTGGATGGGATCTTAAATAGCGAACATTTTTGAGATTTGGCTGTAATCCCAAACCTGTACCTGTGCTGGTTGGATGATCGTTTATCAGTTGCTTTAAATGTAGTTTCAATATTTAAGTTTAGATTGATAATTGTTTGGTAAATTTTGAGTGAGAGACTGGAACATTTGTCATCTTGCATTTTGATACTAAAACTGTCATGAATCCAAAAGTGTCACATTTTTTTACGACTTTCTTACTGCAACCTACACACATTACAGAACTGTGTTTGGATGCTGCACGAAGCAGTGAAAGGTAAATCCGAACAGTCATCAATACATCATCACAACTGCGAGAACATTTTACTGCTTGTAAAATCTTTCATGAGGGGAGGGAAGCGTTTCCCTTCAATTGTCCCTTCTCTCTACAAATTTACGACTCATCGTAGGAATGTTTCTTATCAGTGTGCCGACTCCAGCTATGTCTGTTTTTTACTGACTTGGTGGTCGGTAGTTCATTCATTCAGCTTTTATCTGTCAGGAAATGTGTATGTGAGGAGAGTTTCTAGGCAGCCCAGAACGACAAACGGGTTTGTTTCAGTCACTGCTCGAGGGGGACTTTAAACCATCTTTTATCGTTTTTCCTTTTAGGAGGAGCCTAAAAGGGTTTGTTTCAACTACGACCTGTTCCTTAACTTGGAAGGCAACCCGCCTGTTAACCACCTGCGCTGTGAGAAGCTCACCTTCAACAACCCCACCAAAGAATTCAGGAAAAAGCTCATCAAAGCTGGAGGGGTGAGGCTGGCTAAGACTCACTCTGAGCTACAAACGGAGAGTTTAACATTAAAGCACCCATGACCTTTGAGGGGGTACTACATGGAAGGTTTAAGGGGAGGCCAGGTTTGAAAAACTTTAAAGCCACAGCATTTATAAAATGCAGTCATAGTTTTCACTAACTGCGCAGTATTTGAATAATAAATAAAACCTTTCAATCTCAAATCAAATCCGAATTTGGTTTCAGGTCTTGCATTTTACCTAGCTGTACTTACCTACAAGCACAGTGACTTTTGTCTCTTTGTTTACAGATTTTAGTGGTCCCTGAGGGAGCGGAAGCTGTTTCCAGACCCAGTCCAGATTACCCGATGCTGCCCACCATTCCCCTCTCTGCTTTCTCAGATCCTAAGAAAACCAAGACCTCTCATGTATCAAAGGTTAGACAAAAAACAAAGGACTCTCTTCTGTCTTTTTTATGGTTTAGATGTATTTTTAAATAACACAATAACACAATTTGCAAACGCTTCCAAGAACATCCTTGAATAAGACTTGAAAAGAGACGCACTCAAGTCGGTAATTGATACCAGCTGCTTTTATGTCTCTGTATGTCCACTCAAAGTGGGGGATTAACCCAGAAAAAAGTAGCATTTAACAGATTTTTTTTTTCTTTTTCTTTTGATTTGTTTTTTTGCACAGTGTAGACCTCCTTGATAAAACATAATTTTTTAACCCTTTAACTATGGGGTTTTAGCTTTAGTGTTGACATTATTTTGACTAAAGTAACTCTTCAAGGGGTGTCAGAATCAGGCCTCGTGGGCTGTTGTCCAACATGTTTTCCAACTAACCTTTTTGGCTAAACACACCTGATCCAGGTAATCAGCAGCAGATAAGGGAGGTTTTCTGGAAAACCCTGAAGGCCTGGAGGTTGACGCCCCTGGTTTACGCAATTAACGTAATTCCAGCAGATTCCTAAGCAGAGAAAATCAATCAGCCTACATATTCTGTTGGAGCAAAGTTGATATGATGTCGCTTTTTTCCGCATCAGAATCAACTGCTTCACGTTGATCGCGTAAACGGTGGAGGACTTGTGTTATGCTAAAGAGCGCGTGTTATTTAAGTTTTGCTGGCTGCATCTCCGCTGTTAAAGGATTAATCTGAGACAATATTAGCTTTTGCTTCTCTTGTCTACTGATAATGTTTTTTTCAGGTCATTTGAAAGTGTGTTTATTGTTTTAAACAGCTTCTGGATCCAACGGTTTTATATTGCAGTTGAGTACTTGTACACGCATGTCCGTGTGTACCATTCAAAACTTGTTGGTGTGTGTGTTATGTAAGCAAACAGCAAATGTCCCACGCTCATATTGACTTTCTTTATCTTTGAAGCAAACATGTGTGACTGGAGCTGTGTGGATCATTCATGTGACCAATGACTGACTAAATTCAACAACTTCCACATAAGTTGAATGTATACATGTCTAAAATGAGCTTTTTGCTGTGTCTTTGGCCAAAATGATTTGTTCCCAACACATGTTTCATTTGCTGGATCTGCTATCAAACCTTTGAAAAATGATGTGTCTAAAACAGATGAAAAAAGAAATGCTTTAGTAAACAAATTAAATATTGTTTGAAAAAGAAGCCAAAGGCTTTTCTAGTCCTGCTTCTCTTTTCATGGTCACAAGGTTAACAAAATAAAGTGTTTATTGTGCTAAATAAAAATGCTTGTGAACATAAGAAAAATCAAAAAGAAGCAATAGGAAAAAAGACTGCTGGTGTATTTATTTAATAGCAGCTCTCTTCTTGCCTTTGACAGCAGGGTTGATGGTTCTCATTTCTGCCTCCTCAGGAACCCAGCAAAGATGGAAGTGGGGGAAGTAGTAAAGCAGCCAAATCACACAAACTGACCAAGGAGCACCGCGAGCGACCGCGAAAAGACTCTGAGAGCAAAGCCATGTCAAAAGGAGACGACAGAGATGGAAGCACCAAAAGCGGTCGCGATCCTTCCTCTTCCTCATCCTCGTCTTCAAAAAAGCCGTCGGAAATCAAAGCGAAAGATGACGTTAAGGTCCTGCCCAAGGCAGCTTTCAAGGAACCTAAGCTTACTCTGAAGGAGTCGAAAATGGAGGGCATGTCACCCAAAGGAGGGGGGGCGGGCAGTGGTGGGGGAGGAGGAGGAGGTGGCGGGTCAGTGGAGTGTAAAGCTCCAGGGAAACGGCCCTCCACTGTCGAGTCTCCCAAACCTAGCACTAAGAAGCAGAAGAAAGGCAGCTCAGAGGGGCCAAAAGGACCCTCCGGTGGGGCCTTCACAGGTACCTCTCCGCGCGTCTCCTCCTCATCTGCACCCAGCCAGTCCTACTCCGAGAAGAAGCCTTCCAAGGATAAAAGTCGCTGGGCCAAAAGCAAAAACGACTCGCAGGACCTGAAGGAATCCAAGAAGCCTCCAGATTCAGAGGAGTCAAACTCGGAAGACGAAGCATCGTCAAAATCAGAGGTAAAGTAAACAGACGCTTTCAGTGGATTTTAACAGAAAAAGGTCACCCATGACGTAGATGGATACATGAAAATGCAATTTTGTCCTTTTTTCTGACAGTCGGCAGCTACAAGCCCCTCCAATTCCAGCTCCAGCTCGGACTCCAGTTCAGACTCAGACTTTGAGCCAACACAAAAACAAGGACAAGGTACAGGGATTTCAGCTGGCTTTAACGGAGGATTGTGTTGCATAATGACTATTGAAAGTCCCAGATCATTAAGAATGGACACATTATTAAAAATGCAACCCAAAAGGGCTTGATGAGCATTTATGAGGACTTAGATCCAGTTTTCTGCATTTTGAATAGTCCTAGTTTGGAAAAAATAAACCTATCTCACTCAAAAAGGATCTTTTATGAGAGTAATGTCTCTGATGAAATTCTATCGTAGGCTTTGGTTATTAACAATTTTTTCTATTTGTCTCTTTTTTTTTAAATAAGTACCTTTGTAGCTCTTTGTTCCTGTATATTGGGTCAACTGTGACTGACACGGCTCACGTAATAATTGTTAGATTTATATTTGGGACACATGAAATGCACAATGGGCATGTTGACTTTTCCCAGGTGCTGATAAAACCATAACTTTGTAAAATTATTTATACTTTTACAAATACTTGAACGTGCATCAATGGGCATGTGATGCATGTTTAAGAATGTGCTGAACGGGCATTCTTGATCCTGCATTTAGCCTTCGGTGTTCACACTAGACAAGCAGGGAAGGGCTTCTTCTTCTTTTCTTTATTGTTTACTAGTGCATGTCTGCAACCTACAGTTTGAAGAGGTTTGGTGCAATATGTCAAAAGGGGGCAAATCTTGCTCCATGCTCTTTCTTTCTTCCTTTCTTTCCTTTCGGATATTAAAGACTTGGTGTCACAGCAAGAGTTTTGAACACGGTAGCCCAAAACGCACGTTTACGAGGGTTTACATAGACTCTTCATTGGACGTGGTCGGTTGAACGTGTGTTGTCGACGGCGATGTGAACGTAGCCTAACAATGTTCCCCTCGAACAGGCACGTTGCGGTCCATGGTGGAGCTAATCCAATCAGAGGAGTCGGATGATGATGACAGCAGCTCAGAAGAAGAGACGCCCACCAAGACCAACCCATCCAACTCTCGGTTAGTCTTTCAACAGCAATATGCAGCTACTAACCACAAGCAGCTGTAATACTGGACACACACAGAATGTTTGTGTCTATGAACTCTCATTGGCTCACCCTCCACCCCTTACAGAGTCAGCATGGACAGTGAGAGTGACAGCAGTGATGACCGACCCAGTCGAGACCCTGCCCCGCCCCCACAGAAACACAGCTCCTCCAACAACAAGGTGAGGCTCATTCACCGTGTGACTTCTGCTAAAAGCCATTAAATTAGTCGCATCTTAACATCTTATCTCTCTGTGCTTCAGGTTGTCAGAAAGAGTCCTGACTCTTCATTCCGCTCAGAGAAGGTGATGAAGAAGGGATACGACAAGGTAGGAGGGGTAAATCAAACTTTTTATCCTAAACATTCACACACATCCAGCCCTTCTTCAGTGCTCAGTAAGTCAGTGAATGAACCACAACTTTATACAACTTTGCCGACTATTTTGAATATCTTCTTTTTTTGTCAATGAAAGGACAAGAAGCAGCCTTAAAGAATTCTGCTAATATGTAAATATTTATGCTTGCAGTGATTGCCGAGCACTAAAGCTGCAGTGTTGCTATCACAGCACAGACTCAGAAAATGTTTTCATTTAGAACTTCAATATCATAACTTTACTCCTCCAGTGAAATCAGAATTTGACCATTGGTCATAACGGTGATATAACCACAGAACTCCAGATGTGATATAATGTAACATGGTGTTCGAAACAGTTGGATTTTTCAGAAGACCCATAGAAATCGAAATTATATTGTAGTAGATTTAGGTTGACCTAACATTCCCACATTTTCCCACTAAAAACATGGCTGCAAAAATGTTGCATTACTCTTAAAAAATTAAACCATTATGAAAAAGTCCTACTTCAATTTTAATGTTAGTTCAGGATTTATGTTCATTTTATAAACCTAAAGCTTTAAAGGTTGCCGTAAAAATCTTTGTTTGCCAGTGGTTACGGTCTTTCCTAGTTTTAGGCAGAAGTTCTCATCTTGATAAACACTTTTCAGGAAGTTTTACTCTGTAAATATAAAATGTTTTTTCTTGGCCTTTATCTGCTGTGTTGTTTAATAAACAGAAGAGCAGAGGAGTAATCCCAAACCATAAAACTGCCACATTCAGGTTTTTTAGATTGTTTATAATGGTTTTTTTTTGTGTTTTTTTTTTGCTTTTCTGTTCTGCTGAGCTTTGACCCCCAATGAATTTCTCCCACATGGCTGCTTTGCATTAGCAACAACAGCAGAAAATGGCTGAAAGGGAGGCCGGCTGCTCGAGCACACACACTTGGGTCAAAAAGGCGAGTTTGGAACCAACTCTGTTACTAATTTTTGCTGCATGGGCAGCAACCTCTCATGGCACAAAGCGTTCTCTTTCCTGTGTGTTGTAAGGGGCAGGTGTTGTGCTGCACTGTACAATATTACTGATGCAGCATGCAGATTCTGTCCAGAAGGACCACGACTTCAAAGGACCTCAGACTCTAAAAGTTGTATTTGATCTAAAGGGTTTACTATTTTTATTATTTAAATCAGGGCAGGCTTTCTCTTTCTTTGTCTTTTAGTCTGGGGTTACCAATTATTTTAGCCACATTTGTTTTGTTTGTCAAAAAAAGAGAATGTGATTTATTTATTTTAATATTTGTTTCTTGGTGCTGTGTCAACCTCCTTCACAGGAGCATGAGAAAAGCCTCTAAAGCCTAGATTATAGTTTAATGACCAGAGTATGGAGTCTGCTCCAAATTTAGAGGCACCTAATTAAACCTGATGTGGCAGCTAACATGATCTTGGACCGTTCAGGGAGACAGAGAGGACAGAACAAGGACACCTGAGAGAGGGTCGCTCTTATGTCAGCCGTAATCATATCAGATGGATAAAATAGAACTGCTCCTTCTCTATTGTTTTTCACTTCATCCTTATTAACTTCTGCAGACAGCATTGATGCAACAACTCTACTGCTGGATAAACATCTGAGGTGTGATCTTCAGGCTGAGAGCTTGAGGGCATAATGTCCATGAAAGGCTCCCTGACACACCAGGCTACTTGCTTGCAGATTAAGAGATAAAGGAGTTTTCTTACAACTAGCTTGCAAGTACATAGACACAGAAATGTCCTCGGAAAATTACAGACTTTATTTCAAACGTCAGGGGGCGTGAGGGGGGGGACATCCACTGGAACATTCTGCATTTCTCAAAAGAAAAGGGTTACTAAGACAAGGCTAGCATTTCAGGTAAATCAGGTAAATTTGTTGTACCAATGTTGTGCAATACTTTCTAAAATGCTTTTTTTCTCTCTCTCCCAGATTTCATTGATTTTAGTTCCTCTTGAATGACATGGGTTTTATTTTAGACTCAAAATTCTTAAAATATGAAAAGTTCCCTCAACCATATTGGACTCCTTACCTAACATTTATAATGTCTCAACCCTTAACTGAATACGAGAACTGGACAGAGTGGGTGACGCCACCCACAGAAAACGACTTACATTTTTTGGACTTTAAGTTGCTTCGGAGTATAAGTCGCAGTAGCAAAAAAAAAAAAAATGCATAAAAGAGGAAAAAAATCATATATAGGTCAAAAAAGCCTTGTCCAAAAAAGCGATCATTTAAAGGTTTTCAGCCTCATCGTCATATGAAAGCATTGACTGTATCTCTAATCTACAATGCATGGAAGACAAGTTTGTTTATATTGAAGAGTTCTACAATAGCATTTGTAAGGACGTCTCCATGTCTGTGTTCATGATATCGTTCAGTCTTTTTTTTTACAAGTGAGGTGTACCATCTACTGCAGAAGCTGCGTCTGAATGAAACACTTCCATATCTCTGTAAACCAGGTTGATGACTTGCTGTCCTGCATCAGTCCAAGGAAGGAAAAAGTAAAAACAACAATAATAATGTCTCGATGCAAATAAGAAAAATCTAATTAAGTTCAGGAAGAGAAGGATCAGATTCTCCATGTTTGTTTTGGACGGGGCTTCTTCTTCTGCATTGCTGTCAGTATCAAACACTGATACATACACCTACAGTGCCTTCTAGCAGTTGTTTGTAGGAATCAATTGCTGAAGGGAAACCAGTTGTTAAGTGAAAAGATAACACATTTATTAACTTATTTATTTAAAAAAAATCACATATAAGCCACTTCTGAGTAAGTCACACCCCTGGCCAAATTATGCAAAGAAACACGACTTGTACTCTAAAAAAATAAGGCGGCTCCAACAAAACAAAGTCAATTCAGTTGCAATTTTTTGCGATATGGACACCGCCATGTTGGAGCCAGACAACATCAATAAACAGTGATTGGTCTGAGTCAGTCTAAGTCAACATTTCTATGGCAACCACTCTTGCCAATGAGGAGACGGCTCAGGAGAACCTGACAAACAATATTTGAAGTGAGACCACTTACTTTTATTGATGCCAGTTTATGACTTGAATAACTTGCAGTACAGATAAAAATTATGATTAGCAGGAAGTTATCTGAGCGAGAATGTTAACTCTGACTACAGTATTATAATGACTGAGTAATAGCTGTTTATTTTTCTGTAGAAGTCTTTAGGATTTTGCCTTATTGGAGCCAGCAGGCACTTCCTGTTAGGAAAGGGTCACTCTGTCTCATCATCTTCTGCATTCACCTTTTAGGCCTATACAGAGGAGCTTGTGGACCTCCACCGCCGGCTGATGGCGTTAAGGGAGCGAAATGTCTTACAGCAGGTCTGTTATCGGGCTTTGAACCACTTTTTTTTTCTTACTTATCTGAAATAAAACAACAAAGCTTCACAGGAGGAATGACTACAACCTTTACTTCTTCTCTGTCAGATTGTGAACTTGATTGAGGAAACGGGCCACTTCAACGTGACCAACACCACCTTTGACTTTGACCTTTTTTCACTGGATGAGTCCACTGTTCGTAAACTACAGAGCTACCTGGAGGCGACGGCCACGTGACAGGAAGTGGAAGCCGGCGTGTGGATGTCACGTGCAGAGGAAGCTGCTCCATTACGTCGGCCCTTTCAGAAGGACACGAGCAGCCTCACAAGCCCGAACGAGGCGTCGAACAACTACCACACAAACACACAAACAAGATTAAGCACACAACACCACCTTCATGTGACGCTGATGAGAAAACTGGAGGAGACGGAGGCGTGGGAGGCAACGCGGTCTTCTGTCTACAGGCAGGATTTGACTCTCTTTAGTGTGTGGAGAGCTGAGGAATTCACCCCACACCCCCCTCACTCTCCCTGCTGCACTCATACTGCTCCCGCCTTTGCAAAACTAATACTTCCCCTCCTCCTCCTCTTCTTCCTCCCTCCTCACATGCACACTCCTTTCTTGGCAGAACACTCCAGTTCCCTCCCCCAGTTGTCAGCTGGAGCTAATTTCTTTCTCAGCATACTCTTTTAGTTGTGCGTTTAAGTTGGATGTGTGTGGATGTGTGTGTGAAAGAGAAGCTGCCTTTGTGACTTCTGACTTCTTTTTTGTTTTGGAAACTTGAGCAGAGACGGTTGTTTCTTCCAAAAAGACACACGCCAACCAATACACAATTTGGAAGCACTTTACTGTGTCAGCCACACACCCCGTTTAGTTCAGTGCACAAACTTTGGACAAAAGGCTTAGAGTACGTTTCTGCATTGCCGTTAGCTGTTTTATTTGTCAATTTTCTGGCGGTTTCTTTATGAAATTTGACTATTATGGAGTTTTGATAGAAGCTAGGTTTTCTCTGGTTTCCTGTATTCATGAGTGACCAAGCTAACTCATGGTTACTTGGCTAGTTTTTTTTTTTTCTGAAGCAAAGGCTACTAGACTGGAACTTCTACTTTGTGGCCATAAAACAGTTTACGGCAGGTTAACAAGAAAACCTGAACTCTCTGGAAAATGTGTAAAAAAAAAAAAAAAAAAAAAAACCTGGTGACCTATTGTCAATAATGACACCTAAAAATCCTTTAGCCACATTGAAAAATGGAATATAAGTAGAACCATAAAGCACATCGGATTAATGCTTAAATCGAAGTAGTTTGGGGGCATACGTTGTGATGAGCCATTTGAATCTGTTTTGTGCTTGGAAAAGGGAGACACAGATACATGTTTAGGTCCTGGTAATTCCCACTAAAACACTGAGATGTTTGCTGTATGGATGGAGTGAGAGTTTGCCGAGTTTTCTGTTGTCTAAACATCTGAAAACACATGCTCTTGTTGAGTTCTCCCCTTTCTGCTTCCTCGCACTGAAAACTGAGCCTTGACCTCTCACCAACACCCCCCTAATTTAGCTCCCATGAAAGGCCCTTCCTCCTTTATTCCCTACACCGGCGTGCATGAAAGGGCTCGACTGCTCGCGGCCAGAGCAGTGGAGGTTCCCTCCCGATTTGCCTTCTCCGTGGTAAGGTGAAAAAAAAAAAAACCCGTGAAAAAGTAGCCATACTTGTTTCCTAGAATCCAAAAAAAAATACAAGAAAAAAAATTTGGGGGCCATGCTTTTTTACATTTTATTTTTCTACAAGTGCTTTTCTGTGTATTTATTCCCAGATTGCGGTTAAGAGATCCTGTGAGCTATGAATGTATACCGCTTTTACTTTTCTACGGCTAGCAACAGCCCCACTCTAGTGCCTTTGTCTGAGACTCCCAGTGTGAGGGGGGGCTACATGGTCTGTTAGTCATGCCCTCACAGATTGAACCCCCCCCCCCCCCCCCCTTTGGGGAAACAAGTGTTAATTGGGATGCCTGAATATCCAGTGTTGTCTTAATGCCCCCCACCTCCACATCTCTTCAGTGTCCTTGTAAGCTTTTTTTATAAGTACTGATATCTCTTCATCTTATTTGCTAGATGGCAGTTTTTATCGACAGCAGTCCTGTTTTCTGTTTTGCTCTGATTTCTTTTTCCTTTTTTTTTTTTCTCGATAGAACAAGCATCAGGTGACTGTGGTAGTTCTTTGACTTGAAGAGATTCGTCCGCTGTGGGTTTTTTTCACGTTGTGTGTTTAGTGACAGTGTTATTGAAAAGGGTCCGGGCTCCCTCTTCAAGCTGTCGGATGCTTTCAGTGTAATGCTGGAGTATTTGAAACCAAAATCTATCTTAAAAAAACAAACAAAAAAAACAAAACAAAAAAAAGCAGTAATGGACAAGTAGGCATAAAAAGAAACGGAGCAAAACTTTAGTTCAAAGTGGTTCAGAATCAAAAAGTTGGTTTGGACTAGTTAGTCAGAAGATTGTCTCACAAACCTGGCTCCTCTTCAACAGTCAGTATAGTTTAACAATCCCTGAACACTATACATGTTTGCATGCTGGTGATGAGCAGCAAAACCAAATACCGTTATCTAATTGTTTCAAACTTTAAATGATATGCACTGTTTTTTTAACATATCTTTTACATGTCTGCACTACAGTTTTTCTCCGCAGCTGTTTTCCTGCAGATCCAACCCTAATAACCCTATAGACCTGCTCACACATTCCTTGTTGGTGACATTACAGGACAAGAGTCTGCAGCCCAGGAAAACAACATTACTTGTTCAAAATAAATCAAAGTCTAAATAAAAATGACTAAATATTAAATAAATCAATTCATTTTGGCAACATGGTTGCCTAAGTGGATGCATAGCGACTTAGAGTAAACATTTTTTTAAATAAACTTGACAATCAAGAAGTTGATAAAACATTAAGAATAAGTTCACACGCTTTGAAAACCACCCACCTGATAATTGGAAAAAAGCGGAAGTTACTACCTAGTCATTTGTAAATATTAGGTTAGATCCGGCATTTAAAGGTTTTGATGAATAATTAAAAGCGCAGATGGAGGTTTTTGTACCAGATTTAGCTGGTATCGTTGGAAATTTGCAGAAAAACATGCTCTGAAGTAAAACCCGCCAGTCATTTAGACACCTGACTGCCACGATGAGCATTTAGGTTTTTTTTTTTTTAACTGAATCTATTCTGCGCTGAAAATTATGATTTTTGCTTTAAAAATGAAGCTTTCCTTGTCAATGAGCGCACAAGCTCCAAAGGTTAGCTTGTAATGGTAAATAATCTGTATATTATGATGCTCATACTTTTAGTCTTTCTTTTGTTTTTAGTTGTGTTATTGTACATTTTAAGTATTCTTTTCTAGATATTTTCTCTATTTTTTAACAGTTGACCTCCTTTTGTTCCTCTGCTTTGACACTTTTTTATCTGGTTAGCTCTTTAGTCACATGGCTAACTCCAACCAGGAGCCAGATTTATGAGACAACTTTAGCGTTTTGTTAAAGTTGTGAGATCTCTAGTTGTAGCTGAGCTTGCTTCTTGATTCTGCGCGACCTTCTTGCCTGCGTCATGGAAAGGTTTCGCGCACGCAGAACGGCATGTCACAGAGCCCCTCCCACACCCCTTCATCCCCCAGTGGATGGTGTTTTTGCCTCGATAGCTTTAATACTTTTGCTGTCTCCTCTTCTGTTGCCTGCCGAGCTCAGCCACACGAACACACTCCTGGCCGCAAAAAGCGCCTGAGCATGGAAGTCTCAATAGAAAGAAATGGAAACCTGGATCCACACCGCCTTATGTCCCCTCGCCGTATCCTCCCTCCTGCCCTCCCGTCTCCCCCACGCCACTTTGATTTCCTCAAGGTGTGCCTTTGTCAACAGAACTTCGGGCCGCTACACTGAGAATGCGCTGTGTGAGTGTGTGAGTGTGTTGGTCAGCGATTATAGGAGGGTACTGATGAAGAACAACTTTTCCTCTCTATCCTGTTCTCTGTGCATCGATGTGGGAACTTTTAAGTCCTAGTTCATGAACTCTGACCCTTGACCAGGCACTCATTCAGTCTCCGGCGGTGGCGGCGGCAAGGAGTGTTTTATTTATGGACCTCTGCACTTTTGGCTGTGATGACTTCAGTACTTATGTAGTTACCTAAACTGTATTTTTAAGGATTTTATACAATATTTACATGCAATACAATATGAATTGAGTCTCTCTCTTTTTCTTTTTTTTTTTTAATTTGCCAGCCTTTTGTTTAGTTTTATTTAATTCTCTACGTGGGCATGTGTTGTCATTATCCTTAAGCAAACATGCCGGTTGGATTTATTTACAGCATGAGATGTTGTTATTGGAGACGTTCTCCATGTTTTCGTGTGTTCTGTTGACAGTCGATCACCAAGAAAGAGCTGTAGAAAAAAGACCTGTGCTGGATGAACTAAACTTTGTGTTACCCTCTGCTTTGAGTACAAATAACTGGACCAGACGGGAGATTTTCAAAGTTCATACTTTGGTTCCGAGAACTAAAAGAAGAATTGAAAAAAAAAACGACAACAAACTGTTTATTTGGTTCATTTGAGGTTTTTTATATATTTTTTTGTACCTGTTCATAGGAGTCTGTACTGAAACTGTCATCACTTGATTCTTTGTGTGTGTATGTGTGCGTGTGTGTATGGGATAACTTAAGCCTGAAGAAACACATCATAGGAGATAGAGTTACAAAGTGAGGGGAGCTGGTCTGGAGTTCAAACGCCATAGAGGAGGCGTGTGATTCCGCTTGGACAAGTCCTCTGACCATAATATCTCATTCATGTACTCCACCAGAATCCACAAAGCTGTAAAGGGGAAGAAAACCCTTAAATGATCGAAACTTTGAGTAATTAGCGGTGAATACAGCACTTGATGTGCCTTGATTCTTTTTTTTTTTTCTTTTTAAATCCATATCACTGGTTACTTTGACCAAGCAAAGGATCATGGGTACTGTAGTAATTGAGAGGTATACAAACATGGAATTGATTGGAAAAAAGCCAGAAGCTCCTTCACTTTTTGACTCTGCAGGGCCGTGGCAGTGAAACATTTCAGCTGAGACTATAATTTCACAGTACAGGTGGATTATTTGTTGTGTGCAACCTTATCGGACTACGAAGAGCAAACGGTTCCTCGCAAACGACTGGACCGGGGTGGGAGGGGCCTTGTGTTCTCTTGCCAGTGCTGTCATGTCTCTGTGACAATGGGGCAAGATTGCTTGTATTTATAAAGGTTAAACTTTTTTTTTTTCCTCTGAGGGCTAAAACATAAAAGGGGGTGGGGGGGTGATCCATGCCTGCGTTGAAAGCAACAATGGGAAGAACAAATGAACTGGAAGGCAAAAAGAACAGTTTGGTGTTTTTAAAAAGAAGAACTTGGCATTGTGATGCCACCATGTGGCCATATGATGCAAGTTGTTAACAAGGACAAAACCTGTTATTTTAATGTTATTTTTTATTTTCAAATCATATTATTAATAAAGTCATTAAGTACTGTTGTGCTGTATGCGTGTCCAGTCATTGACCGATGCGTGACCCGGCGATGAGTTCACGGAGAGTTCGTGCTGCTGCAGACTGCAGGGGTCAAAGGGGGAGCAGGACGGCCGATAATGTCGCCAAATAAAGACGGGGGCTTGGAGAAAAGCCCGACCAATAATCGCGTCTGTCTTAAAGATAAATGTAATGGTCTTGAGTGGAAAAAACGATACATTTTTTAAAATCCCATTTAGTGGTTTCAGGTTCATTCTGGGTTCAATACTGGTGGAACTGAACAAATGTGACTTATTGGCAGTTCAAACTAAATATTTGTAGGAAGAAAGGCCTGCTGTCTGACTATTACAGAGTAACTGGCTTCTCAAAGCATTCAGACCTTTTTTTTATTAAGCTCTTAATTAATTTAATAAAGTTTTACTGTTTGAGAACAAAAATAGGAAATTAACTGGATATTAAGATGAAACTAAATGTGAATTCACATTTCATTCTGTTAAAACAAACCATTTGAAGTGGTATAAAGATGAAGGCAGATGGCATTTTTGAGTGTCCAGAGTTAAAAACTTAAAGCTGCTTCTGTCAGTTTTTATTTCATTGTGCTTCTGAATGACTGATAACAAATGAAACTTGAACAGACATCTCCTGAGTTTAAGATTATATTTTTAATTCAATAATTTATTGGAGCATTTAGCGAGTAAAGGTTTCTTCTTTAGCGGGTGTTGTAACCTTTAGTCATTTCTTTTGGGGGAAAAGCTATAGTTAAAAGATAATAGATAACAGTTTACAGGTATTTTAGCTTCAAATGGTGGTTGTCTGCAGTCTGTTCTTAACTTTCTAAAATTCAAGCTTAGAACAGATAATGAATTACAGTGACAAAGGTTTGTGTTTAAATCCCTTTACCAAAATCATAGAGGATTCATTTAATTAGATATTTTAAAATCTAACTCTGGCCAGCAATTACAAACTAATTTGTTTTGATTTTATATTTATTTAGATATTTTGTGACATACATCACATGTAACCCATAAAATGCTAAAGATGTATCTATAACATTTAGTAAATGTGGTCATATTTGAGATAAATAGAAACCAGACACAGGAAAAAGATTAGCCAAAACGTTTTTTAGAAAAAGTAGTGTGACATGAATAAACAAGTGAAATTAGTCATTTTCCTGTAAGTAATAAAGATAGAAGTAACTGGTTAGAAGTCCGCTGGAGTTTTGAGCAATATGTTAGATCTGTATTAAACTATTTTAATAAAACAGATATTTTATGATATTTCTAAACGATTAAAAGAATATTTTATATTGGTAAGGCAGGAGACTTTGGAAGGTTGAGCATGACAAATGAAAAGATCAGAAATGCATATTTCAGACATACTTTTAATGCTTCTTCTAGCAGTTGCAATGCTTATCCTTGTGCTAGCCTAGGCACTTTAACATTGGGAGTTGGGTCATCTAGACCCACTAGACAGTGCTCTGAACCTTTTTTTTTTCAATGATTTCTGATCTTCACTGGTTTCCATGGATTACATGAAATCTTTCCACCTTTATCCACCTTTGTCATGGTAGGGAGAACACGTCAATGTAAGGGTGGGGTCATCTAAGATAGCACAAGGGTTACAGAAGCATGTATTCATAATTTCTAAATCTTTGACAACAATGACACTAAAATATACTCAAAAATTGGAGGGCAAAGCTATATTGCTGGGGCAGATCCCACCCCGTGACCCTCCATGTCTCCGCCTTTGCTTAAAGTTTGCCAGCCTTTCTGGAAAAAGTCTTGTCAAGGTTTTGAATGAAATATTCTCTTTATTTTTAAGTTTTGGAGCATTGCACGGAAAGCTATGATTTATTTTCTACTACTTTGTGATAAATAACCTTACCTTTTGACAAAACAAAAATGACTCAAGGGACTAAAAGTTTCATTTTGCGATTAACCCTTGTCCTATGACCCCATCCTTACATTGACATGTTCTCCCTACCATGACAAAGGTGGATAAAGGTGGAGAGAATTTCATGTAATCCATGGACACCAGTGAAGATCACAAATCATTGAAGAATAAAGGTTCAACGCACTGTCTAGTGGGTCTAGATGACCCAACTCCCAATGTTAAAGTGACTAGGATAGCACAAGGGTTACACAACAATTTGTCCCCCCAGTTGATTGTAATAACATTTTATTGCAGAAGCGATCACACAAAAATTCACATTTTCATCTTTACAAACAGACCAGCTTCACTCTGTTGCACAGGTTCACCATCAAACCCTGCTGCTTTTGCAGATGTAAGGTTCAGGTGAATCCAGTTTTGTGTCTGGGCATGTGAATCTTCAACACCAAGCCAATGCATTACAGCTTATTTACACATAAAAGCTAAAGGGTTTTTCTTTTTCCACTCTATAGAGCAGGAGAAACGTAGGAAGCCCACACACCAAGACCCAACCAGAATCACCATCATTTCCTTCACTGTAAACGAGCATCTTATAACTTCAGAGAGTTCCACATATAATTAAAATATATACAGATGTCACAGGTGTAGTATCTGCTGTTTGGAGTGCAAAAAGCATTTTTAGGGATTTAAATTCTTCTGATGTGAAAAATGCTACGAATGAGAACAGAAAATGACAACATCTTGAAATGTTCAGTTCTGACGCATATATTTTGGCAGAAGATGAAAGATTACTAGATCTCAGCAGCCCCACTATTTATATTTCATTTACTGTGTTTCAAAAGAGAGAACAGGAACTAAGTAGAGAGACTGAAAAGTAGAAGAAAATAGAGGCAGGCAACAAACATTCTCACAAAATGCAATAAAAATCACAGCATGACATGAATGCAGAATTCAGAGTGACAATGAAAAGACATAAACAAAACAGCTATGGCTTTGACTTGAGCAGTGGAATGCTTTGAATCTTTTATCCACATACAGAAAAATCCAAACCCGTTCAGAAAGATCAAGTTAAAAAAAAAAGATTTCCATTTTTAGTGAAAAAACAAAAATCAGTTTGGCAATAAAATAAATAGACATGCAAAACATTTGTTGTATAATAAACCTGGATGTTTTTGGATTGCGTCAATATTACAGTATTTGTTGTCGATCATAAAGCTTGATGCTGATACTTCATCTTACAATAACAAAATAATAAAAATAAATGAATTAATTCATTTTTACACGTGTAGTTTTTACAACAGCCTCCACCAAGCCCTCGTCTGAGGACCAAACCCAAATGTAAACCGAGGTGGAGGGAGCACAGCTTAAGGCGAGACATTTATTCAGGATCAGAGGTGACGCCAGGGAGGCAGAACTGCTGAGTCGTGTTGCGCCTCACGAGCGCACGGACAGTCTGGGACACGGCCGCTTTTATTTTGGCCGCTGGTTGTCTGCTGGGGTCTCCAGATCTTTGTAAAAGTTGTCAATTTGGTCTTTGTACATCTTCAGCACTACTGGCCGCTTCAGCTTCATGGTCGGCCCTGCAGGACAACAAAGAAATCACTCTAAATCATCTGCATATGTGCATTTTATGAACCTAAACTGCATACATTTATGATGTCTGGAATTCTGAATATGTCCTAGAGTTTAAACGTTTATTGTAACGTTTAATTTCAATAATTTGGCTAAATTAATCTGCAGACACATTACGTAGTCTGTCAAGCTCATCTTTGCTCACCCAGCTCTCCTCCATTGATGGAAAAATCCCGGTTCAGAATGACAAACTTCTGAATGCACTGGGCATTGGAGGTTGCTTTCTTGTTGACCTGGTTGATTCCTTCCTGGATGGCGGCGTGGACTGTGCGGTCGCGTCCGCCTGCGATCTCAGACACGGTTTTGGCGCTAGTCCCCAGCTTCTTGCAGATCTCCACAGCTTCTGGTGTGAGCTCATCCTCTGGGTTGCCTGTCTCTGGGTTTATTTGGCACTGAAGTAGAAAACAAACAAATAAAAAACACATCAGGCCAAATCTTTAAAGCTCAGAACAGGAGGATCATGTTTCTCAAAAAAACTCTTGCTGTAATTAATAATAATAATAATCCATTTGATTTAAAGCGCCTTTCATGAAACTCAAGGACACTGTACAGACAAAGGTTAAAAATAGACATTAAAAGCAGAATGAATATAAATATAAAAGACAAGAATCGAAAGTGAATCAAGAAGGGAAGGCAGAAATAAACATGAGTTTTGTTCTGAATGAATTCATTTTCTGCATGACCACAAAGAAAAATAAACTGTTGATTCTAGTCAATATAACTGACGTCTTACTCTGATGTTTGTGGATAAAGTAAATAGGTAGAACAAAACAGACTGGGGGTATCGTGACAAACACATGAACAAAATGGACAGAATATGTCTATGGCACGGTCACGTTGTGGCTTTTCAGTTTTGAATTACAGGTCATCTTAAAGGTTTTATGAGTAGATAAGATTAGTGCCCAGCCTGATTGTAGTTCTTTGCTATTGTAGTTCTTAAAAAATAGCACAAAAAGCAAGAACCAAATACATACTTTTTTTATTTGATTCAATATGCTCCCATGTGTTAAACATGTTTTTTTTTAATCATAGCCCTCAAGTTTGAAGTTGCAATTCTCCTAGGCACCACTGGGTGGCAGTGCTGGAGCACCTCTGTAAAAACTGACTGGAATATCATGACTTTCAGAATAAATTATAAACATCACACTAAGTCTGTATCTGATACCCAAACTGTATGTTTATGGAGTGATATCAACGTGGTGGCAGAAATATCACTCCATATATGTTTGCCTGCTTTATCTGCATGCTACGGTGGCCCTGAAGTGCAAATCACACCAACAGACCACTCAACACAAAAACAACAATTGAAAATCCAAAATAAAAAAACATGATTACATTTTAAAAATCAAAAGAAAATTCCAGAAACCAAAACACAATAGCAAAATCCAATCAGCGATGTCCCATAGAACCTACCTTTTATTGTGTTATATTTTGTAACATTCCATTTTGATTTCTGGAAGTTTACTTTTTAACCCCGAAATATAAATTTTTTATTTCGTTTCTACTTTTTACAATTGTGTTTTGTTCTGACTTCTAAAATGTATTGGGGTGTTTTTTTTATTATTTGTTTTGCTTTTTGAATTGTTATGGTGATCCTAAACATGTATTTGCATTGAGTGATTTGTTCATGCGATTTGGACTTCAGGGCCACCGTAGCACGTTCACTCTTAACTCTACACATTCATGCTAACTACACTGACATAGCTTAACCAGGGCTATCAGGCTACAGCCTAAATCTCTAATTTATTACCTTAATGGTGACGAGCATGGACAAAAACTTTCTTTTGTCTCCAATCAGCATGGCGTTGCTGAGAAGAGGCACCGCGTCCTTCACTGCATCCTCAATGGGAACAGGAGGGATGTTCTCACCTCCTGCAGTGATGATCAGTTCTGTCAGCAGACAAGAGGAGAGTGTTGAACTTGAGAAGCTTCAGGACATGCAAAACAGAGAAACATACGGATGCATTTCAAAGCAAAATGCCCTTGTGGGCATTACCTTTAATTCGCCCTGTAATGTAGAGGAATCCGTGCTCGTCGCGTTTGCCCAGGTCACCCGAGTGCAGCCAGCCTTCTGCATCCAGAGCCTCCTCCGTCTTGTCCGGTGCATTGAGGTAACCCATGAAGATGTGGCGACCCCAGAAGCAGATCTCGCCGTTCCCCTCCTCGTCAGGGTTGTCCAGCTTTGTTGTGCAACCTGGGATCTCCTTACCACAGCTACCGAACAAACAAAGCATTGGCATAAGGATGTGTCTGTGATTGCTTTCAGGCCACGCAGGAAAAGTCAACATCTCAGGGGAGAAAATGGAACGAAGAGTGGCACCTGGTGAGTCTGAAGGCATCAGGGCGAGAGATGGTGTGGGGTCCAGTGCACTCACTCATGCCGTACAGTTCGAACAGAGGGATATCCAGGCTAAGGAAGAACTCGAGGGTATCTTTGGTGGTGGGGGCAGCTCCAGTGTAGCATTTGGTACAGCGGTCCAGGCCAAGAGCTTTGCGCACCTTTTTAAACACTAACTTTTTGGCTAAGTGATACTGGAACGGAGCCTGGCCAGTTGCTGTGTTTCTGAGCAGAGACAAAAAAAGGAGAAAAATATGACACATGTGAATTTAATATGTGAAAAATACGTGAGGAGAAAAATATGACAGCAAAGTATAACACAGAAACAGCATTGCAGCCAAGAAAGCTTAAACAACACAAAAAGTACAGACACGAAGATGAAGAAATGAAGGGTTCACATGAAAATGAACACTTACTGCCTCATCCTGGTCAGATTGGTCTGCAGACCAACATCTTTGGCCCAAGAAGCT
This sequence comes from Oryzias latipes, assembly GCF_053564925.1. Classification (NCBI taxonomy): domain Eukaryota; kingdom Metazoa; phylum Chordata; class Actinopteri; order Beloniformes; family Adrianichthyidae; genus Oryzias; species Oryzias latipes. The sequence goes on from NC_136240.1 coordinate 17,444,044, forward strand.
ACTTTTCTGCGCAAAGTTGAAGACTTTGCTCCGATGCTTTTCATCTTCTCCTGCATCTTCTCCCAGACTCGTGGGACGCCCATGAAGGCCGTGGGACGCACTTCCTTTAAGGTGTTAACCAGCGACCCCTGAAAAAAAAACATTAAAAAGTTTGGTTTCCTGCTGATTTGCCGCATCCAACTGTTTTCCTCGTCAGATAATGAGTAAAAAAAAACTGTTTACTCATTATCTGACAAGGATAAAGTCAGGACATCAAAAGTGTAGACGCCTGCTGAAGAATTGAAGGTAACTTTTTTCGATTTCATCTCAATCCACTGGACCTGTCACTCCTGTTTTATCAACCGCCTCCTCATCCCTGCATCTACCAACAAATCTTCACCTTCAAGGCGTCCGGCTGGGCGAAGTGAGTTGATCCTCCGACCCTCATGATGAGCCACATGTCCACCATCTGAGCGGCGATGTGGCTCAGCGGCAGGTAGCTGACCACCACCTCCTGGGCTACGGTGGCGTCTGTGAGGCAGACGTGTTTGGCGGTGGAGAGTGCCGTCCACGTTAGCTGAGCAGAAGGAAACACGACTTTAAGTCACATTAAAAATTAGAGAAAACTTTTACCCTATAATAACAGACGAATGATAGAAATGTACTCGGCAAACAAAAAACTATCTTAACAGCTGACATTTATATTTTGCCTCCCCAAAAACAATCTCAAACTTGAAGCAAAAGTTCTCCTGACTTTTTGAAGGATTTATGACTCAGTCCAGTCTTTGTATGTCACCATTTTACCACAAAAAGAGGTTTGTTTTCCCTTATAATTATTGGAGCTCTGACCTGGGAATGTTCCAAGTATTTGAAGACACAGAAAGGACGACATATCAAATCTTATCAGCAGAATGAAGGACACATCACTTCTTGTCATCTCTTTTGCATTCATAAAAAATGTCAAGGATAAGATAATTTTGGACAGGAAAATTGTTTTTCGCATCTCAAGGTGCAGGCGGATTCTCAGAGATGGTTTAAAGTGTGTCCTTCAAACATAAGCAAGCGGAGGACAAAAGAGGATTCACCCCCCCCCAAAAACATTGTTTTTTAATAAACAAAGTCAGCTTTTCTTGATAAAAATAATGTATAGGAAGGGTCATTTTAAACAAGTATAATATGTAACACAGAGCTATAAAAAAGGACTGTTTCTTGAGAAAAACTCAGAAATCAGACAAACGTATTTAAAAATGAATAAACATAACAAAAAAAAGTCTTCCTGAAATAAGCATTCAGGCAGGATTCTGACAATTAAAGCAAGTTTAAATTGAAAATTCTGTTGTTCTGGTTTAATGCAGAGGTTTCTACCATTACTCTGCAACAGTTTATGCTAAAAGAGAATCTTTGATGCTGATGGAGGCAGAGGGATTTTTAACTAAATCCAATCTAGACAGGATCACCTTCTTGCAGGTTTGCTTCAGTAAAGGGTTTGAAAAAACTTCTTTTAAGCCAAGGGTTTAATTGGATTACAACATAAGTAGTCTGTGTGTTGATTGTCCCAAAGACCCTATAAAGTGACATTTTTTGTTGTCTACGTGCAGAAACTCCCACAGCAACCTGCACACCGATCCCCAGTGTGCATTCCTCTTGCCACAAAACAGGAATTGTTGCTTTGAACGCCAGCCGAGTGACGTTTTCAAATATTCAGGTGCACACAGATCTCTTTACTTACGTTGTCGTGGCTCAGCATGACTCCTTTGGGCTGGCCCGTGGTTCCTGAAGTGTAGATGAGTGAGCAGCATTGATTGGGCTTCTGACTAGCAATGATTGCATCGAGGGGCCCGTCGGGCTCGTCGCGTCCCAGCTCCATAAACTCGGCCCACTGTTGAACACACGGCAAGCCTCTTAAAAGGTGATTTCCAGCAGGTGGTTTTTTAGATCCAGCTTGTGTGCTTACCGTGTATAAATTTGGCCTCTTCTCTCTAAGTGCACCTTTGTACTGGACAATGGCTTTCAAGTGAGGCAGCTGGTCTTCAATCTGGGAACAAAAATTACACTTTTATTTAGAATAAGTCTGAAGACAACCATTTTTTTTTTTGCTTTCTTTTGGTTGAAATGTTTGAAAAATAAGATGACTTTATAGAAATAATCTTCTGCAGAAATAAACTTATAAAAGAAGTAGAAAAAATGTAAAGATTACGTGTAGAAATACTTCAGACAGGACAAATTATAGCTCTTAATGTCTAGTTTTTTTTTCTTTGTTTATTCTCCGTTTGAATGCAGTCTTTCCAGCCTTACCTGAAGGATCTTCTGCAGCTGTTTTTCATTTTCCAACACAATGACATTGGCTTTGCAGTTTTCTGCCACAAACTGGCATGCTTCAGGAGAGTTGGTGGTGTAGACGCCAACACCAAACCCACTGCAAAAAAAACAGGAAGAACCAAAGTTAGTGTCTTTAAAATGACACTGGATCTGCAACAATTAGTCAGAATGTTTTATGATGAATCATTGTAACTGATGAGAGCCTCTTAAGCACATTTATGATGCCTCAGGAAATACTGAGATCTCATAAAGCCTCCTTTGAGTCAACATGCCGCACTTCCCTGACGCCACACGATTTGTTTTCCCCCAAAATACAAATGAGGTTGGAGAAGCAGCTTGATCCCCTCCCTCTCATCCCTGCTGGATGCAAACATGAGCTTTACTGAGTTTATCTAATTAAAATAGGCGCTTTGGTTGAACTGGACTGGTTTAACTAGTTCATATTCTCTTTGAAAACAGAACAAATAAGGTGTGGTTTGTTTTAAAAATCCTCTCGTGTGCACTACAAGTCTGTGTGCTCATTTCCACAAGACAACCAAAGCTCACCGATCACCTAATCAGAATTCCAAAACAAATTCTTCCTCATATGCTGCAGCGATTGGAAAATACATCAATAATCTTGTCCTGAAACTTGGATGCTGCGTGAAAATGCCGCCGTAGCAGAGCAGCTGTGTGGTTGCGTAAGCGGCTCAGATGTTGAATGTGGCCTTGACTGGTCTGTTTTTGATTTTCTGGGGGGGGGGGTTGGCCTTTTTTATTTAGCCAGCACACACCGCTTTATTATAATCTTTTTTCTATAGAAATAATGACGTAGTTTTGTAAATCATTATATACTAAAGCACTAGCTTTGGAATTTGAATAAAAATCATGACTACAAAGCTTTTTGCATAATTCAAACAATAGGAGAAGTTTTTAGGGCAATAACTGGAAGGAAAAGTGATTTTTTTTTTTCAAAGACAGTTTTTCTAAAAGAATTATGACATTCTTTTTTAATAGAACGATCTTTTAAAAAATAAAAAACAAGCTCTAATTCTTCCTAAAATCATACCTCATGACTCAGGTTAAGGACATTCTTTGAATACTTTCACCACCCCAGTCTCTTATGAAAACCTTGGCAGGGATGGTAATCAAACAGGCAATCAAAGCACAAGCCTCCAAGCTATGTCCTTAACTCGAACGCCCAAAAAAAAAGGGTTCAACCTGATAGACTGATTTTACAGGTCCTCAGTGCTTCATTCAGTCATTTAAAAACATAAAGACACACAAAGATAAACACACAATCGCCATGTGGAAGAGTGCCGTGTGGAACCTTGAAGGAGAAAACACTGACGTCTTTGCCAAAAAGAAAACAACAAAAAAAAACTCACCCTGCCAGAATGGCTCCAATGTCTGCAATGAACCACTCTGCGGAGTTGAAGCCCAGGATGCAAACCCCGTGATAGCGCTGTAAACCCAGCTGCGAAAAGATAAACTCACATTTTAGACAAAACAGAAGAGCCGCACTGTTAAACAATCCTCTTAGACATGATAAAGAAAATCGCAGAAGAACTTGTGGCAAAGATTTCAAACCTGTCTTTTACTTTGACAATATATTTCCTGTGCATTTATTCTGACTTTCCAGCATCTAACTTTGAGCATTAGCTTTAGAGCTAAATTATTTGACTTTTTTCAAAGCAACTGCGACAGTATTTTTACATTCTTGAAATGTTTCCAGGTAGTTCCCAACTGCGAACAACAGACGGACAAGGAGCCACAACTTCATTCCAAACTTTTCCCACTTTTAAACTAATCTTGCACTCTTGTAATGGTTACAACACAATATAAAGCTCGGCTGCTGATGTATACTTTTCACTGTCGCAGAAAGCTTTGGAAAAAAGAACACACAACCCCAGCCTGCTGTACATAACATGGCCGACAACAAACAAAGGTCTCATGTTCTTAGTGAATGCAGAAGTGAGCCAATCAGGATGTTGCTCGTTTGTGTTTTTGTGAACGCTATCCATATTGTTCAATAGTCTCAGACTTTATGTCTTGATTAACTTAAAAATAATCCTCTCTCCTTCTGAGTTTGATTTCCATCTTCTGTGTCAATATTTTAGCAAAGCATATTTTGAGCTTCCTGACTGTGTATCAACACAAACAGATTCGGCGGCCCAAAAACCTTTTTAACTTTTGGCTCCGTTTTTGAGAGAAGTGGTACAGAACATTTTTCCAGCCTCAGATTAGCTCCTGTAGTAATCCTCAAATCTGCTTTTCTAGAAAAGGCTCATGGTCAGTAGGATTTTTGATTTGAACATTCAATGCTGTTGATAAAAAAAATCAACAAACAGTGGAAAGTTTGAGCAAAAGTACCTTGATTATACCAAAATAATGTCATCTGACAATTTCATTTAACCCACACAAAAAGATTCAAGTACAATTACCTTTAAATAGCTCTTGGCAGCAGTGCGGCATGCCTTATAGTAGTCTTTGTAGTTCAGGCTTTTTGCCTGATCGCCCTCTTTCCAAGCCAAAGCTGTGTTGTCACCATAGCGCTCCACAGCTGAGGTGAACATTTGGTGGACAGTCAAAGGAGGTTCAGCAGCCACACCAGACTCCCCCATCCTGAGTTTCACCTCAGCATCCCCCTGTGACGTCCACAGAGGGGACTTCGCTGCCTCTGTCTTGGCCGATGGGTCTGGGCTTTGGGTATTCACTGGAAGAAGTGCACAGTGTTCAGGCTGTTTGACTTTAGAAGTAAACAAAGAATGAGTTAACAGTCTCCCAATTCTTTAAGCTTTATCTTACATCCCAAAAATGAATTTGGACATATCTCTTATCTATTAACATCCAAAAGGGTAAACAAAGTCTTTGTATTTCTTTAAAAAAAATTCATCTTTGCCAACATTGTGTAAACAAAAGATATAAAATGAAAATATTATTTTACAGTAAGAAACCTTATGTTAGATTAATAATAAATTAATTAAAATAAATTAATTGATAAATTAATTATAATTATAGTGGACATTTATAGTTTATTTTTTAATCACAGTGGCATCAAGCAACGCATTTTCAAAATAAAATCTTACAACTTATAACAGATTTGTGACACAACTATTGATGGGTTCCATAAAATATCTAAAGGTCAATAGTTTTCTAAGTACGGTGGGGGGTGGGGGGTGGGGATGGGGGGATGCAGATAAATATTAAATATTATTAAATATTATTAATAAGTACAATAATATGAATGGTCCTTTGTTGTAAAAAAAATTAAAATACAAGTTTTAAAATTAAAAGTGCACCTTTTCATGCAATAAATAACATTAAAAGAGCAAAATGTCTAACTAATACAGGGAAAAGTGTCAAAGTTGAGTTTCAGGGAAGGAAAGAGGAAGTGAAGTTTGTTTCATCAATGACTCGGACTCTGCTTCCTCTGGAAAAACTTTTAGACCCAACTGCTGACCGCAGCAAAATAGGGAGCTCACGGCTGTTTGCCCACTGACATTCACCATGGAAATCCGGCTGCTCTGGCCTCACAGATGCAGCACATTCGACAGAGTAAACAAACACAGGCCTCACCCTGTTCCGTGTTTGTCCTCTGCTCCGCTGGGACTGCCACGCTTTCCAGAGCATCCACAGCAGCGGCCTCTACGTCCCTCTCTGCGGACTCTTCCTCTGAGGAGTCGCTACGGAAAAGGAAGGGGAAAAACAACACGTCATTCCCTCTGACAGAACAAATTTCCCAAGTGAATGTGATCCATATCCTCTGAAGGAAAATGCTGGAAGACTATTGTGAATCTGTGTTGAGTCGTGAGGTGAAAAACTCCCCCAATAACAGTTATTTCTACCTGTGAAAAAAGTTGGACAATGAAACTACCCTTTTGTTAAATTAATTTTTTGGGAGTTTTAATATCAGAACAATATTAAGTCATGTAGAAAACAAAAAGTTAGTTTCTCCAAAAAGAGCAGGGCTTGTGGTCTGCATACTTTGCTGTGTCCGCGTGTTCAGAAACAGGAGAAGCTTCAGTGTCTCTAGCAGGACAGGAGGGTTCTGGAAAGCCCACTTCTTGAGGACGCTCCATGACCACAGGCTCAGACATGGCGTTGGGTTCTAATGCGGTCACTGAAATAAAAAAATAAAAAAATTAAAAACCATGATAAACCATGATAATACACTACAATTGACTTGTAACAGGTGAAGACTTTGCAGAACAACCCATGAGGTTGACTGTAAAATACTGACTCACACCGCTCACTGGTCATTTTTGTCTGAATAAATTACCATTGGTGGGAAAGAAATACAAGCTAGCACGGCATAAAACTGATACCTGAACTGAGCAGATTGTCCAATCTCTTGACTTATACCACCAACACTTAAGCGTGATCAGCAGTCACATGGGATTGTTGCATCGTGAACACCCAATGTTGTTGGTCATGGGCCACATTGAACATTTCAACAGTTCCCTTTGGGGTACCGTCACAAATTCATCTTCACTGCTTTTCTTTTCTTCAGACTTTAGTGTAAAATTATTGATCAAATAAAACAGTAAACATTGATCATAGCTTTTGCTAAGCTCAAAATACACTCCAATCGTCACACTTCCATGATACAACTATGGAATACAACCTTTACCGGTACCTTCGTGAGTGCCAACATACAATGCAATTGTGACGTCTTTCAGTTAACGCACAGCAACAGCTGGAGGAACATATGGAGCCGGCAAGTTGGAGTAGCCACAGAGATAATATTGTTTGATGAAACGTTTATTGCTCTGTTTGGTCAACTGACGCTAAAGCCAGGGACTATACAAAGAAGAAAAGACACGTAGGACTATAGGGTTACTGATTAATCCTATTGAACCAATTTTCATTTAGAAAATGCATGAAATCTATAAAGCAATTCCTTTTACTTTTTTATGCAGTTTTTTTAAATATTAAAAATCAATTTATATGAATTCTTGTTTGTGTTCAGTTCTGTCCAAAGCCGCGTAGAGACAAACTTTTTAGAGATCCTGAGGCGTTCGTATCAACTCAAAGAATGTCATGTGGACTAAACTTCAAGAGGGGGAGGAAAAGCCTTTAGATCTCTCACAATAGATAGCACATTTTTGTGTTTCTGTTTTTACCGAAGCAGTCTGCTGCAGACACAGCTCGGGTGGGGGAATGTGGGGGCAGGGTTGAAGCAGACCAGACAAGACTAAAAACCTCCACTTCTGTCTTTAAGAAGGACTGAAAGTGGAAGGGAGAGTCAATGTGAAACTCAAGAAGGTTTCAGGATGTTTTGGGGAACTTTAACCCTTACAGGGGAAACTCTTAAGCTATTACTTTTGACAAACACTGCAACCAGGAGCGATCCCATGAGCTCATCACAGTTCCATAGGATTAAACTCTTATTTAGCACTCTAGTGACAGCCAAAGAAAACTAACTTTCATAATTAATCAATAATCAACAAGAAAATCAAAGTTATTAGTCCAATTTACCATGAAAGCTCCCCATTCCACTGTTGTAAATTAGCCATTTTTACACATTTCATCTCACTAAGCGGCTGAATCAGTTTGCTGGACTGGCGATGGGAACCAGGGTTAGTTTCCCAGGGGTGCAATGAGTTTCATCCAGTGTGGGTCCTCAGGCAAGACCCTTCATGCTGGTGCTTACTGTAGACACGTGGGGGCCCAGGTCTGGGTTCCAAATCCAGATAAAGTACAGGGTTGTGTCGGGAAGGGCATCCGGCGTAAAACTCTCGGCCAAACGAAATGTGCAGATCAGTGAAAACCGATTCACTCTGGTGACCCTTGAAGGGATGTGTCGAAAGGTAAACAACACAGTTCATGACTATACTGTTCATGATTACTGGCTTTATAATATCAAGAAAAATATAATTTTCTTTCTACTCCGCCTTCAGCCAATAGTAGCCAAGTTCGGCTCTGGCAGTTCTGTGACCCAGATAGGGATAAAGCGGGTTAAGAAAATTGATGGATGGATATTTTCTTTCACTTTCAGTAACTGGATTGACAAGAGAAACCAACAAAAATGAATCCACAAAAATCCTAGGTAGGCACTTTGACTTTGTTATGATAGTTTGAATAATTTGATCGTTATGCTGAACATGGTTAAAGTCATACTGCATCTTCCACCAGTTATCCTCTCATCATCAGGGTTTTCACATGAAAGATGAACCCAGCCAGTTGATTTTCTGTAGACCCATTAGGTCTGTGAACTCTGGGTAACTGTTGAGCCTCTTTTCACAGAGCTGCAGATCTCTCAGAGGTATTATTGACAGACTGCAGTCGACAGACGATGATCGCTGTATCCAAGTGATTCACTGGCTGTGTCATGCAGAGAGAGGTACGCAGCAACAGCTGGGAGGACATGGCTCACACTAAACCTCTTATTCTTTACCCCTGATTAGCAGACAACATGTGTGTCTTCTAAATAAACATATATGAAATTTAAAAATATGCCTTCACTGTTTCTTGTCTCATATCTTGTAGCAAAAGCTGCCACGCCACAGTATTACTTTCTGTGAGCTGCAGCTGTCCCTTTAGCATGGTAATAAGTCCAATTTGGATATCAAGCTTCCAGCAATACCCTTTAACAATGAAAGTACAGTGAAAAGATGCTGTATTTTTACTTATCACTATTTGGATTCTTAAAGCAGTAAAGACTGCAGTTATCAATAAAAGTACGGATCAATGAAGGAAAGATTGGTGAAAGCAACAGCAGACGTGCTTTAGCTCCCATCTGAAGTGGTTACACCCATTTGAGCAGAAGTTCAGTAGAAACCACACTACGATCTATTTTTTATCTTTTTAAATCATCAGATCTCAAACGTATGTTTAAAAATAGTATAACAATAAATAAAAATAGAATTATACAAAAATAAAACACACAAATTGGGGCATTATTTTTTTTAAAACAACCTAATATTTACTTTTTTTGTATAACCAATTTATTAATAGATAGAATAATGAAAAAAAGGAAGTTATTATTATTATTTTGATGATCGAGGTAGTGAGGGCAGGCTTTCTCCCTTTACATCAAGAAAGATATAAATGTGAGTACTTACATTGCATGGTTGAAACTATCTCCTTTGGTTCTGTTCTTACAGCTTTTCGAGGGAATAATTAAGTTTCCTTTACGTGAGATTCTGTGGCTTGGGAAACAAGGAGAACCGGTAGCTGAGTCTACAACCGAGGCAGCATATCATTCATTTTCAAACACCAGCCGGCTCTCTGGGCCCCTCCCCCTGCCGAGGACCCCACCCAAACAGGCAGGCCAGCTTCCTCCAGCTGTAGCCCCGCCCTCCTCACCCTAAAGCATTCTGATTGGCTGAAACGGCTCACACCACACAGCCTTTCGCTAGATATGGGAATGCAAACCAATGACGAGGATGAAGAAGAGAGGGGGGGGGGGGGGTGCAATGAGGAAGCTGCACACATTTTTTTTTTTTACAGATGATGCTGTGAAACTCCCGCCCTTCCCCCAGCAGAGAAAAATGCGGCATTACTCGCGTACACATTGCAGATCTGCCGGCTGGGGTTACTATCAGACACGAGGTTTCTGAGAGGACACGCTCCAGAGCTGGGTGAGCTCTGGTTTTCCACTGAGTGAAATTAAGCACGAGCAAAATGCAAAGACACCCACATCCTGTGACCTCCTAAATTCACTGATCCTTTTTCACACAAGCCATTTTAAAGCCTTTTAATTCATATATTATGTACCGCATTAACTCTAAAATAACATATTTCCAATTAAATGAGGTTTTTGTTTTCTACAAATACTATTTATAATCAATATCACATCATTTAGCATAATTATTTCAACCATAGTTTCTGACCTACTTTTAGTTCTCGGGCTGAGAGTTTGCCTCCCACAAAGGCAATCCAGAATTACCACTTTGTGTCATATCCTGACAGAGGAGTCATTTATAAATATGTGACAGCTCTATCTAAATCTTTTGAACGCACACACACAAAAATAAACCTTTTGTATTATTTCCCCAAACCCTGTGGACTGAACCCTTACAGTGATCACGTAAAGTGAGCTAAAAGCATACCAGATTCCTCTGCAAGCTCATTTGAATAGCATGTAAAACCACAACCTGACCAAACCTGAACTCAGGTCAACATCAAACGCAGGACATGAAGCTTTGATTGCATCCCTGTTTAGGATTCAACTTTTGTGCAACAACTTGCATTAACAGATGCAATACATAGGTGAAGTGAGAAATTATCCATAAATCACAAAAGTGTGCTTTACTCTGTAAGTAACTAAGCTCCAGCCAATGAGATGAATAGACATCACCACCACACCACAGCATCACGTGACATCCAGATGTCTGCTGATCCAGTGTCCGCATGCGCACAGAAACAAACTGCTCACGGATGATGCACATTTGGCATACATCATTTTATCCCCTACCACAAAGTGTTATGAAACAGACTTTTTAAAATTTTGTTTACCTATTTTCAAGCAAAACTATTTTTAACTATATTTTAAAAAATAACATATTTTTTCTGTCTTAACTTAAACGACACCACTGGCTCAGATCTTTATTTATTTAAGGGCGTTAAATACTGACTAAGGGTTTTGTCAAGTGCTTTAAAGAAAGTGGAAGTAGGAATTAAGGTTTACAAAAATGTAGTAAAGTAAAGCAAGGACAATTAATGTCAGCAGCCAGACAAATGTAGGTATTGCAGACTTCACCGTTGTGTCTGTCTGTATTAGGCCAAGTGAGAGTGACAAAGAGGAAAATGAAATTGGCAAAAAGAGGACAAGTGCCTCGAGCTCTGCAGTACTGTTTCCTTTGTTAAGTTAGATACATAGACGGTATATATTGGATGCAAACAGTTATATGAAGAAGTGCCTAATACAAAATAAACAAAGCAAACCAAAAAAATCAATCAATAACAAAACTTATGATAAACCTTTGAGAGTGACTCACAACTCCAAAAAGCATTTTGTTGTTACACAGATCCCCATCATGGCAAATAGATGGTTTTAGAAGTTATAGTTCATTCATTCATCTTCTTCCGTTTTGTCCCTTTCGGGGACGGGGCTGCTGGAGCCTATCCCGGCCACTTGTGGGTGAAGGCAGGGGGCACCCTGGACAGGTTGCCAGTCTGTCGCAGGGCAAGAAGTTATAGTGCGATAGAAAAATTACTAAATTTTGTACTTTAATTCATCTTTGAATGTCCCCACAATCACACTACACTCACATTTGATTGAGAAAAGTTCTTAAAATTGCAGTTAGAGCAAAAGTCTATGATGATATCGACCATTAAGAGCTTTTTTATTATTATTATTTTAAATACTGATTACACATGGTGTGCTTAGGTTAAATAACCTGCCAGTGTTAAAAGTAAACTACAACTCCCAAATGGCCTAGTCAGTGCTAAAGCTAAAGTCATCTATATAAATATTTATACACTATAGGTTTATAAAGTAAGCATAAAAATGGCAAAAAAAAATATTTTTATTTTTTAGTGTTTGTTGCAAACATGAGGCTAATTTTTCTTATATAAAAAAATCTTATATTAAGATTTTAGAGACACAACTCTTGAGTTTGCTTTTTTACTAGCACGCTAGATGCAGTTTACTTTAGGGGAAGGGTCAATTTTATTTACAACGATGGTTGTAGCTCGCATCAGAATTAAACTTTGAACATAACATTTACATAGAAATGAGTGCAAATAACTATGGTCTTATTTTTTACACAAATCAAATAAATTAAATGCCTTTATTTATTTATCATTAGAATGTTATCTGTTATTGTTATCACAGTTCAGTTTACATATTTAATTAGATCAACAAAAAGATCTATATTTCATGATTTTTAATACCAGTAGCTGTAGAAAATGTATAAGTTATAAGAGCAAAACTCACTTGCCTTCTGTTTTGAACGTGCTTCCGATGATTGTGAAAACGACTGAGACAGAGTGTGGCTTACCTGCCTGAAACACCTGCTACACCTGCACATCAGTCACACAAGCCATACAAAGAGTCTGACGACGTCATGTGTTTTTCCAAACTTAATGACCCCCACAAATGGTATTTTCGTAAAAGGAACATAAAAAGCAAAAACTTTTATTTTGAAAATGTGAAAACTGTAAAACATTAACTTATTTGAAACATTTTTGAAAAAGGATTTTTTTTTCTAAAGCAGTGAAACCAAGTAAATAAATAAATAAAAGTTTTAAAGCACACCCACAAAACTTAGAAAATGACTTTTAAGGGCCTTTTACTTGACTGTTATATATTTAAAGACTACAGGTACTGTTGACCCCTTAACTGAAATTTAAAGGTCAGTTTACCCTCATTTTCTAATTTAAGCACTCAAATTTTGCTGTGGTGGTGGAGCTATGCTGCCATCTTGTGTTAACAACATGAACTATTTTACCATCCATCCATCCATTGGTGTACCGTATTTTTCTTCATTTTACAACTAAATCTGATTAAAGCCAGCTAAATAGCACCCCTTGTGGTTCAATTTGATTTGACAGCCTAACTGGGCGGAACGCTCGTCCCTGTTGGCCCCTCCTCTAGATCGAGGGCTCTGACGTAGGCTTTCGAGGGTAGCAACAGTTGCCTTGAGACCCCGTCGCTCTATAGTGACTGTAGTCGTGGAGACAGTTACTTACCAACGGGCGCAACACTCAGCAACAGCAGCAGCATCTGGAAGTCAGAGTGGAAAAGAGAGCAGAGCGAGGCCAGAACTTTTCTCAAACAAAGGTGACTATGTGTTTATAGAATTTTACAAAGAATTGTTTTCTTACTATAAAAAAATCTCGAGTCAAAGGCGTCTTGGGTTATCCACAACATAACTTTCCCTTCTTTGTGGCATTCGCTCCAAGTTGCTAGCGGTTTCCTTCCTTCTACCTTTAAAAAAACAAACCAAAAAAGAAAAAAAAAAAACCGACATCCTCGTGTCCGTCTGGTCTCCATTGAATTGTCAGCAACAGCTCGCTAGCAAACATCTTTATTGTCACTTCCACTCTTAGCCGATTCGGCGTCAGTTTACACTTGTTGCTACGTTGTTGTAGTGTGTGTGGAGACCGGAGCCACACTTCTCCCGGCTCAATCCCAGCAGGACTCATCGGCTCCAGCTAATGCTAATGTCGGCACAGCCACAAGAACAAGTTTGCGATGAGTTACGACCAGACCTGGGGTCGTATCAGGGGGATTTTACCCCCTTCGCAGCTTCATTTTATCTATTCTTTTTAATCTTGTGGAAATTGAGCAGGGAAGTAATTGCACCGCTGGTTCTGGTTCTTCCAACTGGAACGGTCGTCTGTCTCACACAGCCTTCATAAACCCTAATGGCAGGAGGAGTAAGTTGTCAGGTGCGTTTTTGACTCACTATTTTTGTCATTTAAAAGGAAAATACACATGTTATGGTAAGACACAGGTATAGAAGTAGTAGCCTCTCACACAGTACTTCATTTGATCTATTCTAAAACCAGCTAAATTAGTTAAATTAAGGGAGGAAAAGAGTTTTTCAATCTAGGAAATGACTTTTAAATATTATTTTGTGTTACAGCTAGGTGGTGCCACTGTGTGATTGTTTTTTTCCCCCCCAATGCTCTGTTTTGTTTACTCTGTTTAAAGTTTGGTGGAATTTTAAAACTGGGATTACTTCATACTTGGATGCAACAGATGCTCATGTATTTATTTTAGAGTTACAACATAGCAGCATATTAATCAAGTTTATTAAACGCTGTGAGGAGAACATCGCTTTGATACAGACAATGCTTTCCTATGATCTGTTTATGTTTATATTCTGGAAGAACCAGCTGGTTTAGTCTTGTTTGTTCTCCTTTAATTAACAGGAGCACCTGTTTTGTTGTTTTTATTGAAACAATTGACATTTATCAGATTATTCTCCTGAAAAAACAGAAATGTAAAGGGCTGCTGCCATGTGATTGGGTGACTCGATACATGAATCAGAATAGTAGATGCAACCATTGTGAACTTAGTATACATTTTTTAATGTTTTAATATTATTATTGTTTTCAGCTTTTACAATAACTTAACATGAATTATTGCATTTTCTAAAATACATCTGTTGGATGCAAAGGTAATTAATAAAGACTGATACCAAAGTCATCAATGCTATAGTTTCCTTTAGGCAGTAAAGGTGGGTGAATTGTTGTAATGGCCAAACCAGAACTTGTTGATGTTCATCAAACATCTCCTGTCCAGGAGTTTACTCATGTTTTATTTGAATATTACTGGATCAATTGTAAATATTCCATGGTAAGAAACTAACTCAAGGTGTTTATTTGCAGCAACAGAACATAAAAATGCAAATACAGCTGTGTCAACAGTAAGTAACCCCCCACTAACCTTACCATTTGAACACGACTCTCATGCTAAGATGGCAACTTGATACACCAATACAATCAAATCATGAAAAGAAACGTGTTAAGAATGGATAAAGCTGTTGGGGATTATTCTATTAAATTCAGGCTTTTTCATCAGGTTATTGCCATTTGCTTATTCACGATTTAAGCCTATTAAAGGTATACCAGTATTCCCTATTAATGCTGACTTTAGCATTATGCCAACGCTTTTAGCTAATTTTGGCTTTAGTATGGTTGTGTTCAAATTCCTTTGCTACCCGATCGGTCCCACGCATGCGTAAATCTTATGTCACTACTTAGTGCACTATAAAGTCGTAGAGCTGTCTTATTCCACAATTGCACAATTGAGTTCTCTAGAAATTTCCCAGAAGTCTCTGAAAATAAATGGTGTGCATCGATACTTTCTAGACTAACTGACTAGACTGACGAATATAGACCACAATGCATTGCGTTTGAATGATTTTTCATGTAAATAAAAAGATATTTTAATTAATCTTTTATAAATCATCCAAGTTTTTATCTTCAGAAGTCAGTGGGTTCAAAAAAGGCCTTCTTAAAAAGCTCATATTTATTAAGTTTTTACTTCAGGAAATTGGCGAAGTGATAATTAAAAATTAAATTATAATTAAAAAAACAGTGTATGTTCAAATTGCTGAAATCGGACATACCCTATATGTTTTCATGGTCATTTAGTTGAATCTATATTGGCGTAATGCTAATTTATTTATTTAATATTAGCATTCCTGTATATTTTTGGCTTGTTTGATGTTAAGGCTGAAAATCCGCATTATCCTTTCTTGCTATGCTAATTATGTTAAAATTGTCATGTTGCTAGAACATTCAGCAAGTTTCACTATTCTCTAATGATTAGAATCCTATTTCAAATGGTGTAAACAGGGCCTATAGACATTGTTGGAGCAGGGCCCAGAATGGGGTGACGGGCCACTGCGAATAGCTGGGACCATCTAATGCTGATGCAGCTTGTTGAAAGCAGGTCCTAAGAGAAAGTTCGCACTGGTACAATGATTTTCTTTGGTTAGTTTTCTACAAGTGGTGTTTTCCCATCTGTTAGTTTTTTCAGTTTGCATGACTGTTTGCATCATGTAAGTGTTTTTGTTGCGTTGCAGCTCATCAATCTAAGTATTACACAAAGTTGTCCTTTCGCTGACCTGCGTTTCTGTCCTCCAGCCTCCTTCCACTCCATATCTAAAATTGCTAGTAAGGTTTTTGCACAGCTATGTCAACTGTTAGCCATGTATCACTGTTTTCTGTGTTTTTGTATGTATGTGCACGGCTCAGCCAACAGTAAGGCAGCTGCAGCAGCCTCTTGGGTAGTGGGTGACCTGAGCCAGCTTTAGTCACATGTTCCGCATGTGTACATGTGCTGTTTGAGTTTTCTGTGTGCATTCATGAGTGTGTTATGTTGGTGTGTGTGTTTGCTCGTGCTGTATTTAGCTATCATGATGAGGCCCACTGTTCCCTGAGGGAGAAGCTTCAATCTAATTCAGTAGTCAGCTGCAGATACAGACATAGGACCTGATAACTGTCATCTGCTTTACTGCTGCTGTGTACAGTTCATCACATACAGTTAGAACTGCATTTATCTCCTACTGTGTTCAGTGAGCGTCTTGCTTTTGCACATATGATTGTCTTATTTTTGCCCAGTTTGAATGGTTTATCCCATAACTCCAGTCAAACGCATGTCAGGGAATCGTAGAGCGAAACAGAGGGACAGAGATGAGGAGGGGGTGCCTTGTGGGGCTTGTTAAGTTGGAATTAATGATGCAATTTTGTTCTCATCAGATGTTTCAGTTTCACAAACTTCATAACTCATTGATTTGCTAAAGGCGTTTAACCATTATTTCTTCAGAATAGAAAGGCTGTCACGCTAGCATTAAGCCATCCATGTAAAGAGATTTAGGAAATCACTGCAGGCTTCTGCTGCTATGGAGACGACAAACAAATCTTGTTATATGTTGGAAAATGCCGTTAATGGTTGGGCGCTGCGCGGTAACAAGTTGGAACTTGTGAAATTAAACGGTTTTCAGTCTGTCTCCGCTGTGGGGATGTCATCAGCTGCATTCCTCACATTCCACCTGTTGTATCGTAGCTACACAATTGGTAATTAAATTTCCTGCTGCAAACAGCAGTCATAGTAGATAAAAATAAAAGTGGCATCTTACGGGAAACTTCTAACTGGTGTGATTAGGGTAGAAAGAGATCTAGAGTTTTCTTGGATTAAGGCTTTCTGAGTTTGTTTATGCAAACTTATGTGCAGAACCAGACAGTGTACAAATAAATGAGAACTTCTAAGAAACAAGAGCTGCTTAAATGCCTTTTTGGATCAAGAAGTCTTTCCAGCACACGCCTCACTGCTTTCATTGTCCACTTCAATATTACTAAATCTCCTGGGGGGCTTAAGGCCTCTGTTGTACTGGAGATCTTCATTAATTCTTTAAGGTTTCTTCGATACCAACTTGTTGGTGTTCATTACTGAACAGAATTCTACATTTAATTACGCTAAAGTTGTTTAAAAGTGCAGCACAGAGATGAGCAGCAAAAGATTCTTTTTTGGGTTTGCAAAGTCGCTAAAGCTTGTCAGCATCATTGCAGTGTGGACAGGTTTTTTGAAGGATTTTCTATGAGCATAATAGAAAATACCTGGTGTGGTCTCTCCGTGACAACAGCCGTAAAGGAAGAGTATGGGATGTCTAGTGTTTATAATGTTGATCAAAATAGGATAATAATTACAATGTATCCCAGATTTTTTTTTATAGTATAAGTCGCGTTCTTTTGCATAGTTTGGCCGGCAGTGCGACTTATAATGAGGTGTGACTTATATGTGATTTTATTTTTTAAATAATTTTTTGCCGCAACTGCTAGAAGGCACTGTAGGTGTGTGCATCAGTATTTGCTACATACTGCAACGTAGAAGAAGCAGATCCTGGTATTACACCAGGCTTGATGGTTCCAAAATGACACAGAGGATGAAGAATTCAATGGATTTAGGGATAAAAAAGACTTTAGTTGACTTGTTAGCATGTTCTTTATGCTATGATTATCTATATTATGACTATATTGTGGAGCGACTCATAGCCTGAAAAATACAGTATATGGAACCGCCTCTTTTCTGTTCCATAAGTTTTGTTGCTACAATAAAAAATATGTAATGTTCTGCTTTAACTTCAGCTTTACTAAACTTTCTTTCATGTTAAAGCTCATAACATCGCCATAGCAACTGACGCTGAAAATCTAGAATATCTAGAATATAATATAATCCATTATCAAAACAAATTACAGTAAAAAAGCAACAACTGATATGTCTGGGTATTAGAAGGGCTATTAGGTTTCGGTAGTGTTGATCTGAAGGGAGAGGATGGGCTGATTTTATTTTTAACCTCTGCGTGTGCACAGGATTCATTTGATGTTTTGTGTGACAAATATGCAGCTCTGTTTACATATTTTTGTGACTGGACTTGTTATATCCGGTTGCAATTCTTGGATTCAGTCACAGAAGTGATAAGGAGTTTGTGCGACATTGCTTTGTGTTATCTCAGTTGTTAGACAGATAAAGGCCGAAAACAAAAAAGATTTACTCTAGGGGTGCTTTGGCTTCAGCACGTGTTGACAGACTGAGACTTGAGAAATAGAAATATTATTATTATTGTATGTATTTTTGCCTCAGGAAGAGTGTGAATTGATGAGTTTAATGACAAGTTCTGACACAGTGTTGGCTGTATGAACAAGTTGGATCTGTATCAGACTTAAAGTATTAACTGATGATGAACTGTTTTAGTCAAGCAGTATGAGGAGCCCTGAAGTTGTATCTCTCTGTGTAATGAATGGCTGCCAAGTAGGCAGACTCCACAAGTGTATCAGGCCGTCTATCTCCACCTTATCAGTCAAAAAAAATCAAAGAAGCATTCTGCCAGCATAGCAGAAGGCAACGCGCTTCCGTGAGACGCACAGCTGCAGAGTTGGCAGGTCGAAATGGCTCCTATTCAAAAGAGCAAGCAAGTTTAGACAAACGTTTAAATGCATTTCTGTCCATAAATATTATGAAAAGTAAAGCAAAATTTTTTAAATTAACACCTCTAGAAGAAATTAAAGGTAAAATGTCAGTTTAAGTCCTACTTTGATCATGTTTGGATCCGTTTTAAAAGCATTCCTAGTGGTCAAATGCCAATTTTACCCTAATTCAAAAACCTGTGTTGTTTTCTAGGACATAGTTTATGCAGAGCAGCGTTGTCTATTAAAAATTCACCTCTGACTTGTGGGCGGGACCATTGGCGCAGTGTAATATCGCCCCTTCCCATCATCCAACTGTTAATTGCTCTCTCGCTAGCTTACAGGTCAAACCTAGCATTAGTGGCGCAACAAAAATGGGGAGCAATATTGAAGCTATCCAGATGTCCAGCTTGGAGCCAGATGCCAGCTAAGACAAGGAAAACAAAGACGTGCATGGATCTAGTCGAAATACTCAGAAATGCAATCTTACGATTAATTTCCTTTTTATATGTTCTCCATCATGAGAAAAATGCCACAAGAACATGTTTAAAATGCCAAAAAAAACATAATTTTCATTTAAGTGGATCCTTAATTAAAATCCCCTTTAGGATCTACAGATAGATAAGGAGCACTTTGAGAATAATGACTTTTTGAAGTAAAAGAGACACTACTTCAGAAAGTCATTAGTATATAAGCAGCAATAATTCAAGTGATCGGTCTTTTGGGTTCAGATGAAAAACGTTCTTTTAGTAGAGATGTTTTCCATTTAATATCAGATTTTTGCTCCCAGCTGTGACCAGCCTTCATTTGGATGACGACATGCAGTTTTAGATCACAAACAGAACAGATGAGGGCTGGATGGAGATAAGGGGTTTGGAAATCTCATAAGGGTAAGGTGAGGCAGGAAAGAAGGGTGTTAAGGAGGGAGGGTGAAGGGTGAGGTATAGTGTACCTCTTCATCGAACACACAATCTCCATGGCAACTGTTTGATCTCTCTCGGTGTCTGTCAGGCCTGCAGTGCACATGGTGACAGAGTGGACAGGTTGTGTTGATGACCAGAGGTGGAGGGACGGGAGTATTCTTGGATCACAGACATTAGTCCCCCAAACCTCCCCCCTTCCCTCCTCCTCCAATGACACCCACACATGCACACACTCCACCGTCTTCAGGCACAGAAAGCTCTTTTGATTGGATTAGACATGAATTAATGAGACAAGCTTGAAGAGCAGTCCCTGGTGTGGAAATCTCTTATGATATCTCAATTTTCCCTTTGTGTGAGCATGTGACCCTAGTCTGATCTTGTCCCAGATTTGTATTTGTCTGAACTAGTATAAAAATAGGAGAAGGAAAACTCCTTTTTTTTGTCATACGGTAAAAAACATAAGCATATGCACAACGATTTTTCATATTCACTTTTTAAAAGATGTATAAGGTCGCCATGAAGTCAGATTTTTACTTATCTGATATTTTGAACTCTTTCGATTTTCCTTTTAGACCTTTTTAGGAATCGATGGACGCAGTTGCACACCCACACGGCTTTCAGGACACCATGGGTGGCTACGGTTGAGGCAGTGCAGTGGGCTGCTCATTAAACACAAGGTTTGGAGTTCAGTCCACATGTGGAAAAGTCATGTTTCCCCTCACTTGGCAAGAATCTTGCAGTCCTTAAACGAGAAGAAAAGGATAAATCATCTCTCATCCTTTTATATCTTTTCTCCTACAGATGTTTCTTAAGAACCAGCAGCTGTCACCTTTTTTCCTTTTTATCATCTTCTACAGTAGTATAAAAACGTTGCCCTGCCTAAGCTGTTTACCAACCTCATCTGCTCTGAAAAGTTTGGAATAACTGAACTTTGATGAATGAAAACTTGCTTTTAAGTGGAAAAGCTCTCGCAAAATAATTAATTTTCCATTGTTCTGCTTTAAAAGTCTGTTTGTGACCACAATTTAGCTATAAAAACAGAACATTTATGCCTTTCCTTGGTAATCAAGCAATAGCCACAATATCTCCACATGTATATGTTGCAACACATACATTCTCCTCAAATGTCCCCAAGTGTCTTGAATTAATAGTTTACATAGTATTTATTGTTGTAAGTTTCTACTTAGCGTGAGATAGATAGATCAGGTGGGGGATGGCATTGTTTAGTTTGAGAAGTATTCTGTTGGTTGCATAGCAACAGGCTCCTGGAAACGGGAGTGGACAGTGTTGCCACTAGCAACGAATGTTGCTTTGCAAACAATGTGGGCCAGTGCAAACACAAGCCAAGACTGGGCTCTAGCTTTTAATTGAACATCTGTATGTGTTTTTTTTTTCTGTTATGCGTTCTGTTTTTAGTAAAATATTTCAGAGGTATAAAATTTCTCACACGTGGTAAAATGAAATCGAAATGTAGTCGAGCATGTGGGGGATCTTTGGGTAATAAAAAAACACAACTTTTCTCTAAATGATTAAATCTTAACCTGGGATGAGTTTAAATGAAACCTGACTTGAAAATAGACTTGTGTGTGGAGTTGGCTGTGAGTTGGAGGCAGAAAGGATTGGCCCTTAACAGCAGACCATCCAGAGTTATCAGTTTTGCAGCAGTGCGCTCTGCCCCCTGCTGTGATCTAGCTCTGTGGCTTTCTTAGATGCTGGTGGGGAGTTTGTGTGGCTTTTAACCTTTCTTGAACATGGAGCTGAAAGGCTCCTTTAAGTCCTCATTGACTCCCTGTCTGTTGGCTTTAACTCAATGATTCGGCACACTTCACCATACATATTTAAGCCTGCGCTTTAATGGAGAACACACAGGTCGCTTATTTTCTTGATCTTTCAGCATCTCCTGATCCACCCACTCCTGAATGACATGAAAAAGCCCCTGGACTCGTGTCATTTTGTCCTGCTAGTGGTGACAGTTACAGGGGTTTTGTTCAAGTGTGTTTCTTTTAACCAAGCTGTTCCTTCATGTCAAAACACAGGGGGTTTAAAACACGATTGAAGATCATATTTCAGAATATTTGACATGCATACAATACAGGAAGATGAAAATGCCTCGAAAGACCTTGTAAGGGTTGTAAATGAGTTCAAACAGTCAAGCACGAGACCATTTCTCCGAAGACCAACACATTTCAGTAGTTTCAACACAGACCTCCTCCAAGCTGTCTGTTATTCATGTAGGCAGAGCGGCGTTTTTGTGTGTGCCATGCATGAAGGATGTCAACGGTGGCACACCCAAATCTGTTCTTTCTCCCTCTTAAAGGGACACTGTCTGGGTGGTTTGTAAAATGCATACTTCTGTTGCTCTTCAAAATGTCAGGAGTTATTTTTGCAGCACAGAGAATGTTTTTGTTGTGTTGCATAAGAAACTAATTTCAAAATATTGCCTCTTTTGGGCTCGTGTGGCACTCTTTTTCTCAAAGTTAAGTTATTTTTGTATTTTTGTTTGGCACTTTTCTAGTTTCCTGATGAGCAGAACTGGGATAAAAGTTGTAAAGAATGACACATTTTCACACCACAGTTGTGACATTTGTTTGACTTGTCTTGCTTAAATGTTGTCTCATTAAATTTTACTAAGACTTTTGTAATATTTTGTTTATTTTTCTTTGCTCCCCATCCTTTCTCACATCAGTGGAGTTTTAAAAATCTTGAATACTCTTATTTTAAACTCTTTTTAAAATCCCTTTTAAAAAAATATTGTTGCTCTCTTGTGATTTCCATATATCTGTTGGTGATACCAGATCTCTTAGCAGTTTTTTTTTTGATGCTTCTAAAATCAATTTCAAAGTTACTTTATGAATAAGTCCTCATGTCCATGAATTATCTTAGAACTGACTTTTTATTTATAATTTTTTATGATGCCGCCAGTCTGCATATTTCTGAAGCTAAGTGGTTTGTTCCATCCAACTGCGTAAATGAAAATTGTGTTTTTGTTCATGGGGAGTGTCATGACTAATCAGCATGTCTAAAGCAGGTTGTGGCCTTTCTCCGTAATCCTCCTTCATGCTCTTCCTGCCACCCCGCCAACTTTGCCCCAAAATACAGACTCCTCATCAATTCAACCCACCCCCCCAGCTGTTCCCTATCTCCCTTTCTCTTCTTTCAGTCCTTCTCCTCCTCTTCTCTTTGTGGTTGCACTCAAGAGTTCCTGTGTAAAAAGCTTTATAAAGGGATGGGGGGGAGGAAAGGGATGGGGGGGGGTGAGATGGGGTGGTCGTCATGGATTCCTCGCCATGGCAACGTACAAACGTTTACAAAGCATTGCGGTATTTCCTCATATCAGCTGGATTATTGGAACCCTCAGAGACCAGCGCTCATTTGAAACAAATGCTGGATATCATCAGGACCCTGGTGGGGGCTGGAACCCCGTGGCCATTTTCATCGTTCCCGTCTTCTCTTTTGGGAGAGTGGGAGAAGTTGTTGGGGAATTTTTCCTGCTAACTCCCCCTTGCAGTTTCATTCTTCCCTTGTCCCTGCATTGCCCCCGCTCTTTCTCTCCTTCAAAAAAGGCCTTTGTATCACTCCATTTTTAGCTCCCCTTTGCTATGCAGTGCACATTGTCACCCAGTGGAAAGCAGGGCAGTAAGTTTGTTCCATCAGAAAGCCGTTCAGTCTTGTTGGTGATTTGAAGTCCTCTATTATAACTTCACAGATAAATCTGTCCCACCAGCAAGGTTCTGTGTGTTCATTTCTGCTGGAGCTGCTTATTTCTCTATTGAGAAAAGCTGAAGGTGGTCAACTTTTGGGGTTAGTAGGGTTTTGGTAACTTAAAGCGATTTGGCAGAGCCAAAGGAAAGAACAAATAAAGCCCTTCGAATGTTCTGGTGTCCCCTCAGGAGATAAGGTGTGTCGGTGCATTTACCTATCAGGGTTATTCATGCAAGGGCTGCAGGGCTCCAATCCTTTCCCCTAAAACATTAAGTTTGATCATTAAAAGTGTCTGTCTGGTTCTTTTCTTCCTATTTTCTCGTGAATTTTAGAATGCAGAACGCAGAGGGAGGGTCAGACACCACAACCACTGTGGCAGCGCTGCGGACGTCATCATCAGCCCAGGCGCCTGTGGTACAACCCGTCCCAGCTTCACAGCAGGTAGGAAACATCTGCCCCCTAGTAGCAGGGCAGAAACAGATGACCCTAGTCTTCAGGCCCATGCCTTTTTAGAACTGATATTAGACAAAAAAAAAAAGAAAACAGAAAATTCTGAGTGCAGCGTCAGAGCTATATGAATACTGTTCTGATTTATACCCCATCAGCAGTTGAAGCTGCTGCCCTCAGCTCTGCCAACACATGCCTGTTGGATCAGTTTACCATATGAAAAGGCTGCATGGTGGTGGAGAGGCTGGGGTGTATACCAGATGCTGTCAGCTGTGATTTCTGTTCAAATGGCAGACAAACCAAAACTTCATATAATTTTCGTGCCAACTTTGACCACATTTCCTGTCGGTTCAATGACGGTTCAAGGAATGTCAGTCTCTTTAAGAGTAGTCAGAACAGGAGTGGTAGGATGCAGATCTTAAATTTTAGAACTTCAACATTACAGGAATGTCAAACCAGTTGGAGATGTTTTATTTATTTTCCCTCAAACATGATTGTTTCTTTCTGATCATGATGCTGGTTAGAGGACACACCTGAGTTTAACATGTTTCTATGCTGCAATTGTTTTTGAACTGTGAGAAAACAGACACTCAGGTCAAGAGCATCTCCTTTGATAGATTCCCAAAAGGATGTAAGAAATTAATTTGATTCCTAGCTTTGTCTATATTAGAGCACAATGCACATGTATGGAAAATACATGCAACAATTAACCCATATGATTTAAAGAGCAGCCAGGTGCTGCAAACTTAGTTCATTCATTGATCAATGACATGATCAGGCTGCTGTTGTGGTTCTATGTTAACATGAAATCAAGACAGAAAGGCCACAAAAAGGAAAAAGCTGCTGGCTTCCAATTTAAAAAATGTCCAATATTCCAGTAAGGAATGTGCCAGCAACATAAAGATGCCACTTTTGCAAGCTCCCCATGCTAATACCATTTGAAGCTACAAACTTTAAAACCAACATTTTTCCCAAGTAGTTTCCCAGTGATGCTCAAGGAGTTATGGAGTGATAGATCAAGATCCCTCGGAGGAATTTAAATTTGTAGCTGGTACTGAAGGGGATTTTTGTGTGTGTGTGTAAAGATGGTGACCTCTTCTGGAGCTCAAAGGTCAACAAAGCTTCAGTCGTGGTTGTAGACTTAATTTGTCTGCTTGTGTGTGATATTTTGCAAAGATCGCTCAAACAAAGGTTTATATTGTCGTGTTTTGAAAAAATGTGAAAACTGCCAAATTTCACATTTTGCCACAAAATGGCCACCAAGCTGTAAGTCGTGTGGCCATCCCATAATAATTTCAAAACTTCCTTTGAATATCCCGACACCTGTGTTTTGGTTTAGTTATATTATATGATTTGAGTCCCATAAGAGGTTTTGATACCCATTCATTTTTTTGACGGTTTCGCCTGCTGTGATGTCATCAATTTTATGAGGAGGGGTTGTTCCCTATGCACAAAATTCCATCTCACCAGGAACTAGGTATGTGCGAAAATCTGTGAGTTTTTGAGTATGTGGTGAAATTTTAACTCAAAGGAGTTAAGAAAGGAGAACTGCAAAAATGATATTGTGGCAGCTGCTCTCTCACGTAGGTCAGGATGGAGCAGAACTCAGCTATGCTAACTAGCAAGGTGCTAGTGCCTGTCGCCTAAACTGTCTTAGCAGGCTAAAAAGTGAGCTGACCCGTGCCCCTTACACTGCACGACCCCAGGCAGCTGTTGTTTCAGGAGGCACAAATAAAAGTGCAATGTCCTCAGATCAACCATTTATTAGGCCTTTTCAGAACTAAACAGAATAGACCAACATTGTATTTGTCTTTACTGGAGATACCCAACTCACTCATGGTTTCAACAAAGCAAACAGAAAACTCCCATAATGCACTCCTGCCATGGGCAGGATAGCCACATCGACAGGATCACTACAATATAGTCTGTGCAGTCCAGGACTGCTGCGGGACCTAAATATTTCAAATGTACTTTTAAATCTATAACATGGAGACAAATGCAGGTCAGGACAGACACTTCTCACTAACTGTCAAGCACCAGAAAGCCTTTAGGCTTTTGTAGCTACACAGCAGCAGATAAATCAAGTTATTCAACACATCAAACCATATCTCGAAAAAGATGGTGAAAAACGAACAGCATTGAGCTTTTGCTCAAAGCTCAACTAGACCTGCAGCAGATGGAAATGCTGTACATAAATGAACTGATTAGAAAGGCAAACTGGCCAACATTCCCCCACAGTGATGTGAGACTGATAACATCATATAGAAAACTCTCACTTCTTTTTCTTCTAAAGGTTTACCCAGCAGCAGTTGAATCACAGGATGTGCTCAGTTTGTCTCACTCTTTGCTTTTTTATTTTGGGTGATAAGAATGGAGTCTCATGTTGCAGCAGCTGCTAACAAATGATTCAATTCATCTCCTGAGGAGTAAAGATTTAACCTAAATTGAAAAGAAGCAATGAAGGACGTGTGTCCTCCTTTACATAATTGTTACTGTTTAATAGAGATGTGTGTTGTGTTCATGCAGAGGGTGCTGGTTCAAGCTGTGGGCTCTGCTCAGAAAGGAGGACAAGTACAGCAGATCTCAGTACCCAGAGTTCAACAGGTCCCTCAGCAGGTACACAACACCACACTTACTATTCACGTATGACTTTCTCTAATTCACATTTGAAAATGCAAACATATTTTACACTGAAGAAAATATTTAAAAAGTAGTTAATTAAAAATGTAAACATGTTTTTAGAGCAATTACAGGGAATTATTTGGTCATTTCTGAAACAACTGTCATTTTCAGAACACATGTAGGATCCAAAATGTGCTTGTTTCATTCAATCCAAAGCTTCACATTCTAATTTTTAGCCAGTTTTCCATTTGTAAAGAAAATGACCAGCTGGTTCACTTTTTATATTTATAGACATGCTTCATGCAGATTAAAAAAATAAACTATCACATTTATTCAAAACAGTGGAAGGAGAATCAAAAAATACAACAGATCCTTTTTTTCCCCAGCTTGAGGTCAGTGTTTCTATGGGCCAGTGCTTTTATTTCTTGCCATAATGTGTTTGTTTTTCCATGAACTAACAAGCCACCGTGGAGCCATTTTATTAGGTCACTGTACCAGTAACTGTTTCCATCTCCTGTTCTTTTCCAATCACTCCTGCAAACAAATCCTTTCATCCCATTTCCATGCAAACTTTCAGAGTATCGGGAAGAACCGAGCTGCAGTTTGAAACAGGAATTAGGAACACCCTGTTTACAAATGATATCTGTAAATGCTGACTGATGTCGATGTGATTTAGAGTGGCAGCTTGTGAACTTATTTCATGATTCACATCAGCATAATGCAGCTAGACCAGCTACCAAAACATAGGAAGCAGAAGTTTCTGTTGCAATATGTAAAAAAAAAAAGAAAAAAGGGACGTAACTTAGAAGTCTAATAATAGACTTGCAGACTTCTATAGATGCATTTTTTTGTTTGCACAATTAGTCTTGAATCAGAGGTTCAAAAATGTCCTATATTTTGTATATATTTTGTGCTTCTACTGTGTTGTAGTGGTTAGCTCTGTCGCCTCACAGCAAGAAGGCCCAAATTCAAATCCTAACTGGGTTTCTTCTGTGTTGCGGTTGTATGTTCTGCTGTGCATCCGTGGGATTTCTCTGGCCTTCTTCAATCCAAAAAACATTTTTGTTAGGTTGATTTTCCCCTTGGGAATAAGTATGAGTTTCTCTGTGCAATGGACTCATATCCTGTACTGGGTTGCCTTTACCTTACAGTAGCTAAGATAGGCTCCAGCAACCTCGGTGAGCTGTAAAACCCTTGTGCTATCTTAGATGACCCCACCCTTACATTGACGTGTTCTCCCTACCATGACAAAGGTGGATAAAGGTGGAAAGATTTCATGTAATCCATGGACATCAGTGAGGTTCACAAATCATTGAAGAAAAAAGGTTCAGCGCACTGTCTAGTGCAGGGGTGGGGAACCTATGGTTCGCGAGCCATATATGGCTCTTTTGATGGTCACATGTGGCTCGCAGACAAATCTTTAATTATACTTTTCTTTTCATTAGACCAGTTCTTCTCGGTCGCGATGCGATGCCAGAGGCCCGCAGTAGTAGAGGTGCTTGGAGAAAAAACCTGTGAATTGCCCTGCCTAAAACTGCGCGCTCCCGTCTCTGAGAAAGAGCGCGCAGTTGCGGAGACGGGATGTGTGAGGAAGAGGGCAGAGGGTTTGGGGGGGGGGGGGGGGGGGGGGGGGGGGCAGCAGGTGATTCGCGCAGGGATTGTAAAAACTTAAAACCCGCTGCCTGTCACTCACTGCGGCGTGTGAGTGTGTGTTTGGCTCCGCGTCTGCATGTGATAAGAATGTCTCACATCTAAAGAACATTCAGACCTACGATCACGTTTAAAGTCTCAACGCCTGCGTGAAGCAGAAACTCACCACGTATCAACCAGACTAGACAATCAACAAAACTTCCACGAGAAATACTCCTCATTTATCAGCAACAACATAACAATGTTATTAAAAAAGAATCCACAGACTTATTTACTTTAAAAATGTTGAAATTACATCAAATGCACACATTCACTTGTATATTTAGTTTTAAACATATTGTTGCGGACTGAGTTTAACTTGGCTGTTGGGCCGAGTTAAAAGTTCTAGAGTTCTTGAACGCATCAAGCAGAGATCTGATTGGCTCTCAGTTCTGTCGCTCAGCTTGTTGTTAGGTAATTTGGACCAATGGGGTTCAGCTATGGGCCAAATAAGGGAAATGGGAGGGCTGGAGCGAGAGCAGGTGAATATATAGTTGGTAGAAGCGCTCTTGTCTCGTCTCGGCGGGAGAGATTCAGGAGTTGCTGAATTAATTGTACGGCGTTTGTTGTGGTCTACAGTAACCAGAATAAAGAACCTTAAAAGAGGTTAAGGCACCGTGCCTCAGTGTGGGAAAGGGACACTACATTATTATGGCTCTTTCGAAATTACATTTAAAAATATGTGGCGTTTATGGCTCTCTCTGCAAAAAAGGTTCCCGACCCCTGGTCTAGTGGGTCTAGATGACCCGACTCCCAATGTTAAAATGCCTAGGATAGCACAAGGGTTACATGGAGGTGGAATGATACGAAGAAAAAAAATGTTTTTGCATATTCCCCTCTGCTTAGCTTTTTTTTTATACTCTTGTCTCTTCGTAGGTGCAGCAGGTGCAGCATGTCTACCCATCCCAAGTCCAGTATGTTGGAGAAGGTGGAGAGGCTGTTTATACAAATGGAACTATGTAAGCACTGTCATTAAACTGAGCACAAACAACTACAAACCATAGAGTCTTTAAAAGCAAACACAAGACAATATTTTTCACACTTTTTGGATGGAATTTGAACCAGTTACTTAGTGGTGTCTGTGTCAACTGCACTTTTGTTCTTAACTTTACTATCAGTATCCACTGAGCGGTCCGGTCCGGAATTATGAGCATTTCCATTGTAAAATAGATCCCTGTAGCCACCAGTTGATTGGCAGAAAGTGATGATTGCATTAGAGAGCAACAATATAGCGCAGTGTAATGTTTCCAACATTTGTAAGCATACATTAAATTCCTGTTATACACGATGTACCAGAAGTAAAGCAATAAAAAGACGAGCGGCTGGATGACCTCATTGCTGTTGCTTTTCTACTTGTCACACCACAATGACACGGTCTATCGGTCTTCACCAGGCATGTGCCATGAAAACAAACCGCTCAGTGGAGGCAAGGCTTAACTGTATGTGTCACGAACTGGTGGTGGAGGACCCAAATGCAGGAGACCAAGCTTGATGACAGGAACTAAAACATTTAATTAGCAAACTGAAACATGACAAAACTATGAGGGGAAACAAAACTGTGACAAAACAGAGCAGATGACCTGACAAGGATGAACAGAAACCAAGACACTTAAATAGGCTGAGGGTAATTAACTGAACTGAAGACAGCTGTGGATCATGAACCAGAAACTGGTGTGACTGACAAGGAAACCAAAAACATGACAAAGAAAACCAAACCACTGAATCCTTACAGTATGGAAACGCTCGCCAGAATTAACTGGACCTTACCGTACCACTCCTTACTGTCCTGTACCGGACTGTGCCGCTCAGTGGAAACTAAGGCTAAAGACTCTTCTAAAACAAAGCACTGCACTGAAAACTGTGATTTAAAAGCATTTTGATAATCAGAACCTTCATCTCTCCATAGCCGAACAGCTTATTCCTATAATCCTGAGAGTCAGCTGTACGGGCAAAACAGTGGGGGAACATACTTTGACTCTCAGGCTGGTGGAGCTCATGTCACCACAGTGGTCTCCTCTGCCAGTGGTGGTGTGCCCCCCCATGGCATGGTTGGTATTGCTATGGAAGTGGGCAGTGGTCACATCATCTCCAGCGGCAGCCCCTACCTGATCCACGGGGGAAGTATGGAGGGAAGTCGCAACCATATATCTCACTCATCGCGCTCCTCCTCAGCTATGGTGAGTGACGCCTACCTGACTGCTGCTGTGTGTTCTCCTGCACATTTGACTACAGCTGAAGAAAAAATACATCAAAACCCCACTCCAATCATCTTTTGATCTATCTTAAAAGCGTTCCCAGTAGTTTTAAAATGATGACGTTTTTAGCTAAAACAAATATAGAAAACCTGTGCCGTTTTCCAGGACATAGTTTCTGCAAAGCTGCAGGAGTTCATTAGAAATTCGCCTGGCGTGGAGCAACCCTGCCCTCTCTTCCTCTCCCCTTTACTGAGAGCTCTCTGTTTACACTCACTCCTGCTAGCTTACAACCCCTCGCACCCCCAACATAACCTTAGTGGTGCGACAAAAATAGTGAGCAACATCCAAGCTATCCAGCTGTACAGATTCCAGCTCAGACTAGGACAACAAAGACGTCCATGGATCTATTTGTCTGCAAGTGGATGCATCAGAATGGAGCAGAACGGGAGCTTGTTGGCCCGCTGACTGTAGTTTCAGCGCAACAACTACAAACTTTTTCAAAGGTGTTTTTTTTCCGTCTTCCATTTTACATTTAGAAAAACAACTTTCATTGGAGTGGGTTTTTAATGTTCCATATATATGTCCATCATCAGAAAAATACCAAAAGAACATATTAAAAACACGATTTTCATTGGAGTGTATACGACTCTTTATGCCAATCCTCATACAGTTCTACCATTCTAAAGGTTGTTATTTATTTTTGATATAAAAAAAGGTTCTCCAAAGTTGTCATACTGTTATTCCAACCTATATCCTCACTGACACTCCAGGAACCCACAGCTGATACTGGCCATATAACTTGGACTGTAGAGCTGAGCGGTTCGGGCACCGGGACACTGTCTTAAATAATTCAACCCTGCCTTGTTTTGGAGGTTTTCACAAGCACTTGAGCGCCCTAGGAAACAAAGAAACCCCTGGGGCTCATTACCATTTGGCCAAGAGCCCTTGAAAGCCTTCTTAAGGCTTGGATTGCTGCCGACCCCTTTTTTCTCCGTCTCCAGTTTGGCTGCAGTACATATCTTTTTTTACTAGTTTCTCCAGCAGCTCTGGAAAACCTTCCTTCTTTATTGTTTAACCCAGTTAGTGTCAGACTTAATTATTTTTTTGTCATCCCAATGCAAGAATATACACAAGATTAGACCCTAAAATGAACTTTGTGTCTCACATAATCGGACAAAAGTCTTCTAATTTTGACAAACGTAGTGTGGGCTTGTTGAGCCTTGGTGCAGATCTGGAGGTGACCTGTGCTCCTGTTTGTGGTTCCTATTTGCATACATTAGTGTCTGACTTCTATGTCCTCAGAAGGCAGCTTAACCCTATGAGTCCCTCGATTTGCATGCTTTTGTCAGCTGATAATGGATTTGGCTACAACACTGACTGATTTAATGGAAATGCAAAGATCTGGCTGCTAGCTAACAGTCTTATTTCTTTCTTTTCCAATTTTTTGCTTTTGTTTGTCTTCTCCTGCTTATTCCTGTTCCTGTCCCCCCTTTTTTTTTATCTCTCTCATTTTTTCCTGCTCTTTCTGTGTCCACTCCATGTTTTTTTTTTTCCTTTGCATGCTTTTTCTCTTTCTTTAGCTTGAAATGGCGATTGAAAACCTCCAAAAGTCTGAAGGAATTGCAAGTCACAAAAGCAGCCTGCTCAACAGCCATGTAAGTCAACCAGGAACTTTCTTTGGGGAGGAAATGAGAGGAAGAAAGAGGCGCTGTGTTCTGCTTGTAATGTCCTCAAACACTAGGTCTTCTGCAAAGCTTTGCACCCTCTGCACCGTTCCACTGACCACGCCAAAACGTCTTTGTTTTTAGTTGGTCGTTCCTTTTCTGAACTGAAATTTTTTTCTGTTACTTTTTCCTTAACTGCTGACATGCTTATTTCTCTGAATGAACTAATGCTGATTGTTTTTCTACGGTGGCCCTGAAGTGTAAATCCTATCAACAAGTCACTCAATGCAAAAGAATATTAAAGATCACAACAACAGTAAAAAAGAAAACAACAAATAAAAAATAAACTTTACAAAAACTTAATGAGAAAATAATATATAGAAACAAAAGTGAAATATTTTGGAAAAGATAAGTAATTAATAATAATAATAAACTTTATTTGTATAGCACCTTTCAAGATAAAACACGGTAAAACACAGAATATAAAAAAGAATTAAGAAAAAGAAATTTAAAAAAAGATTGGTTTTTAGCTGCTTTTTAAAAGAAAACACTGAGTCTGCAGATCTGAGTCTGAGAGGAAAGGAGTTCCAGAGGGATGGAGCCACTGCTGCAAAGGCTCTGTCACCTTTAACAACTAGCAGACCCTGGTCACATGATCTCAGGGACCTTTGGGAGTTTCCATACATAAAAAATAGATGTTAAAAAACAGACACAAGAAGAACTGGAAATGGTAGGTTCTATAGGACATTGCTGAGTAGATGATGATCTCCAGTATTGCTTTGTGCCAAATAACTTTTGTTGAAATGATGGACAAATGTCATCATCCAATCAGGGATGTCTCATAGTACTGACCTTTTTCTTTGGTTTCATTTGTTAACATTTTTTTTTATTTCTGATTTATATTTTTATCTTTGGTTTCTGATATTTGGCATTAACCTCTAAAATATAATTTTTTAAAATTATTTTTTGTTTTGCTTTTTCGTGGGGGAAATGCAGACACACTGCATTAGGCTGACGTCATGAAATGGGCGGTACCCACAAGGAGGGAAAGGCGGTGCCTCAGTGATCGAGTCGACTTAGATCCAGAATGGAAAAGAACTCAGGAAAATAACTAATGTTTAACAAAAAAATGATCTTTTGTGTGCCAGTCGTAATTTATACATATCTATTGTTTATTATTAAAGGATTACAAATAGCCCTTTAATTGTCGACGTGATCTTTAACATGTTTTTGCATGAAGTAGTTTGTTGATGTGATTTGCACTTCAGGGCCACCGTATTTTTAGGATCTCCGACATTCAACGCTGCCCTCAGAATTTGTTCAAAGACTTTTCCATCAGAGTAATGACAGATGCAGATGTTTGAATGTTCTCAGTCAGCAGTTTCTTATCCCAGGATATGTCACCTGCTGCCTCAATCATGAAACAAAGAGCTAAATATAGCAGTAGAGGGCCAGGAGGAGGGGGGCGGGGGTCAGACAACTCTGGTGTTTAGAAATAGTGGCGTGTTTTATCTGTCTTTTGATGTGATAATGAGATTCACTGCTCCTCTCCAGGTGACTATCACAGAGCAGAGTTTGTGCCCCGGGGCTCGCTGACGGTCCGTCTGTCTCTTCCGTGTATTTTTAGCTGCAGTGGCTGCTGGACAACTACGAGACGGCGGAGGGGGTGAGCCTGCCCCGCTGCTCCCTGTACAACCATTACTTGCGACACTGTCAGGAGCAGAAACTGGATCCAGTCAACGCAGCGTCTTTCGGCAAACTCATCCGCTCGGTCTTCATGGGCCTGAGAACCCGCCGCCTTGGCACCAGGTAGGAAGAGGTTGTTGCAGACGCTGATAACAGTAATCATGGAACTATTCTAGATGTGACGAATATGATGATGCTTATTGGCATTGGAGACTTGCCAGTGGAAGATGATAATGATAGTGATTTCACTGATGGGAGGGCTCCTTCTCACTAGTTTCTATATTTTCTCCCACTCAATCTGCCAGAGGCAACTCCAAGTATCATTACTATGGCATCCGGGTGAAGCCAGACTCTCCACTCAACCGGCTGCAGGAGGACACCCAGTACATGGCCATGAGGCAGCAGCCGGTCCACCAGAAGCAGAGGTCAGTCCCTTCTCCCCGACAGACACTCAGAATGTTCTCAGCCCGCCTCATTTGATGCTTTTTTAAATGTTTTTTTTTTTTTAAAGTAGGAAATAACATTTTGTGCTGAATTACTAACAATGATAATAATAATAATCAATTTATTTATAGCGCCTCTCTTGCCACTCAAGGACACTGTACATTACAGAAAAAATAAAATAAATACATAAAATCAGCACAATAAAATCAGCCAATGGATGAGATAGGCACAGTTCTTGCTTTGACTCCCTTCCTGACTCCCTTCATGTCTTCACAAAAGTCAAAGACTGGTGCTTCAGTGGTTAGATGGGACTAAAGCATGGGAACCACCGTTTATTTTTACAGATGCTCAATTTAAAAAAAAAATTCTATCTCAATCAAGACTTTTGTGAGGCTTAAAGTCCTTCCGCCCCATCGTTTTCCCGGAACGATTGAAATCTCTATACTTTGCATTTCCCACAATCCAACTTCTCCTTGGCTGGCTGAGCCAACGAAAGCCTTCAAATAATGTCTGAAACACTGCAGAGGCTTTTCTAAAAACAGCTCTGCAGACCTCTTTAAAATGTTTCATTCAGGCTAATTTGAAACAGAAAATCTGTTTTGTATCTAAAGAAAATAGTTCTGTTACCTAAACACAATTTTACATTTGAGGTTTTTGTCTCCTACAGTGGCAAAAGAGCTATTGCAATAGCTATTGCAATAGTTCATAAATTAAGATTAGGAAGGGATTATTTCATCTGCTTTAATCATTGCAACTGGACGCTCGAAGACTTAAACTGGCGTGACTGGCAGACTTTGTTTTTCCTGGTTTTCCAGACCTTCACCGTCAACAAACAACTGAGTGTTCCCCTCCTATGTTCACACAGGTTCAAGCCTCTGCAGAAGGTGGACAGCATGTCTGACAGTCTGTGCGGAAGCTCTCAGGCCTGCAACAGCACTCCGGAGCAGTCAGTGGCCGCACAGAGCCAACACCACCAGCACTACATTGGTAAAATGAGGATTCTGCGTCCCTCTGTTCCTCTCTGTAACCCCGCCTTCATGCAGTTTTTGTCTTTGCAGATACGTCTCACACCTTGCCTCAGTTTCCCCCTCTTGACGTGGGCTCCCAGCCTCTGCCCGAGCGCATCAACATGGGTGACATCAAGAAGCTGAAAACGCTGTACAGAGACCACTGTGAGGTGGGTTCCCCGCTTCACAGCACCTTTACCTGTAGGAAACATTAGGTCTTTAAAGAAGGGAATGAAGACATTTTTGTTTATAGTTAAGCATCAAATACAACTTACAGATTTGTCAGTCTGGATTTTATGAGTGGGAGCAAACTTCAAACCACAATCAAATGACTTTAAATGCTATATTAGGAGATAAATAATTACATTGAAGGCATAAAATCAGTTTATTTGTAGAAACACACTATTTATTCATCGTTTTCAAAAGTAAAACACACCACTCAGCTTTTTTTTTTATGTGGAAAACTCCTGTTTGGATAAAATCATTAGAATTTATTCACAAACTATTCGGCTGCTGGAGGAATCCTGCATTACATAACAGCATTTCCAGCCTGCACAGGCATCGTCTCATGATAGGGCACTAAATGAAAGTAGACAGATGACAAAACTGTGAAGAAACAATACCCAGCATTTGAAACGGGGGGTGTTACAGGCAGAGAAGCCGAGATTAAAGCAGCAAAGCTCCTGCTTTATCATATTATCCCCTCCCTCCCCTTGTCCAGCCTCCCCTCACTGCCTTTGTTCCAGCCGTCTTTTCATCTCTGTGCAGCTTTCAAGACATGCCAATTAACCTTTCAGCGCACTGGGTGGACATCTCGGTGTCTTTGTGGTGGTCCCCCTCGGGCCTTTGTGTAGCCTCGTCTGTGGACAGCACACGGGCTGCCGGCTTTGTCTGCCAGGGCAGTTCTGTCCCTCTCACACCTTTTACTGCTCCTGCCCCTTTAATGTTCCTGCATGGCACTATTCTATTTTGTTAACAACCACCCCTCAGATACTGGTTGAAACGATTTATTAGGTCTGTTGGCCGAAAGCAACACCTATGCCTACATTTAATCTTTTTTTTTAAGTGTTGTCCTCATAACACCTGATGTCAGAATTATTTGGACTTCATTGAGGTCATATTTCAGCACACATTAGGTGTTAAAACACACTGTGGTTGTGCGACTCAGCTTAGACTGGGAGGGGGGTCTCAGCTGTCTTTATGTGACAGCGCACGTGAACGTGTTATTTTTCTTTTTCAAGCATGCCTGAAAAACGGCACACTTTTTTCTTTTTCTTTTTCTGGGGACGGGGAATTCTCGCTTTTGTTTTGGTGTTCCGTGTTTGACTTGTTGCTGGGGGCAACCGTAAACACGGTTGCCATGGTGATGGCCGGAGAGGAAGCAAAAACATATCATGTGATTGAAGCCTGCGCTGCCGTGTAACAAGACCCAGCAACAAATGCATGTCCTGCCAGATCAAGAAAGAAGAGACTCTGCGGGCGCGAAGTGAATGAAAGGCTTCTGCACAACAGAGTGGAGATTTACTCCAGTGTTTTACCCCACACTGTTCCCTCCCTCACTCTGTCTCCACTGCTCTTATAGACAGCGTTTTACTTTGAAAAGAACACGCTGAAGTTGTCACACTCTTCAAAGTCGATCATCTCTGATCAGCGTTTCCTTTTGAGCAGAAAACTGCTGTCAAAAACGTTCACACTTGCAAACCAGAAAGAGGAAGTCTAAATATTTGGTCAAAGTCACTGAAAGTGAGAGAAGGTATGAATTACTCTCCATGCGCTGCCTGCTTTCTAAATGTTCTGAAGATCTGAAAAACATTTAGTGAAATCCCCCCCCCCCTCA
Source organism: Oryzias latipes (assembly GCF_053564925.1). Taxonomy (NCBI): domain Eukaryota; kingdom Metazoa; phylum Chordata; class Actinopteri; order Beloniformes; family Adrianichthyidae; genus Oryzias; species Oryzias latipes. The sequence continues at coordinate 17,480,908 of NC_136240.1, forward strand.
AAGCTTTAGGATTCTCCAGATGATTAATGTGCAGGGAGCTGTGTTTGAGCTGGCTCATTGTCTAGCCGGGGGGGCCCGGGGCGAGCAGGAGGCTGCAGGCCTGTAGAAACTTTGTTGTGTGTCTGGTTGCCATGGTTCAGCTCTGTATGTTTTGTTCCCCCCCCCCCCCCCCCCCCCATCTTCCCCGTTTCCACCCTCTCTTTTCCTCCCCCCTCCCTCGCAGGCCACTTTGGATGTGGTGATGAATCTCCAGTTCCACTACATTGAGAAACTCTGGCAGACCTTTTGGTGTTCAACGGCGCCATCTAGTGATGGAAGCACATCCATCCCCAGCAGGTGCACATTTTTTCATTTGAAAAGAAATGAAATGAGACGGCGGCGTTTACGGTCTGTTTTTCTGTGTGTGTGCAGCGATGATGACATGGAAGGTTCGATTCCCAGAGAGAAGCTGGTGGCTCTGTGTAAATATGAACCAGTCCGATTGTGGATGAGGAGCTGCGACCACATCCTCTACCAGGCTCTGGTGGAGGTCCTCATCCCTGATGTGTTGCGCCCCGTTCCCAGTCAGTACTGAAGATGCCAAAAAAATCTTTTCAGAAAGTTCTTGTTTTTTTTCAGGTAACATTGAAGTAAAATATACATAACATTTTCAGGCACTCTCACTCAGGCTATCAGGAACTTTGCCAAAAGTCTGGAGGGCTGGCTAACCAACGCCATGACCAGCTTCCCCCAAGAGATTGTTCGCACTAAGGTGACTTCAAGAATCTCCTTTTTTTCTTTTTATAATACCTAGATTTGATAAATTATCTGTCTGTAAATACATGTATTTTTTATATTTTTACAAATAAAAACAGCTCTTCTCCTATTTTGATGCAGCTTTTATATTATTTATCTCAATGAGGCATTAAATTCAATTCCAATTTTATTTATATAGTCGTCTCAATGGGCTTTGTACCGGTAATTGTAAAGTAAACATACAATCAAAAGGATCATGAACACATAGAATTCAATAGGAAAATGCTAAACAACTAACTAAACTGGACATCCCTGCCCTTAGACCCTCCTTCACGGTAAGGAAAATCTCCTCAAAATAAGGAAAAACTCCTCAAAATAACGGATTCTGGAAAAGAGAAGAAACCTCAGGGGTGTCCACATGAAGGAGGGTTCCTCCCCCCCTACTCTTAGAGTAGAATTAACTTATTTAACGCTACAACTACATGTTGTAGAGCATTAGCAGAAGTCTAAGTTTCAGAGTTGTAACAGTAAATGAACATTTATATTATTTGATAAAAAAATTATGTTTTTAGCATCTTTAGCTGGAAATAAAATTAAAAAAGAGCTACAGTGCATTTCCATGTCTGTGTGTGCTGCAGGTGGCAGTGGTCAGTGCTTTTGCGCAGACTTTGAGACGTTACACGAGTCTGAACCATCTGGCCCAGGCAGCACGAGCCGTCCTCCAGAACACCTCCCAGATCAACCAGATGCTCTCGGATCTGAACCGGGTGGACTTTGCCAACGTTCAGGTGAGATCACCTAAAAGGCTTCGGCTTAAATAAGCAGGAGCTTTTCCGTGGAGTTTTCCCGTGTTTGAGGCCTGCCGCGTGTTGCCTCGTACAGGAGCAGGCGTCCTGGGTTTGTCAGTGTGACGAGAGCGTGGTGCAGCGTCTGGAGCAGGACTTTAAGGTCACCCTGCAGCAGCAGAGCTCTCTGGACCAGTGGGCCACTTGGCTGGATAATGTGGTTTCTCAGGTCCTAAAGCCTCACCAAGGGAACCCAAGCTTCCCAAAAGCTGCTCGCCAGTTCCTGCTAAAGTGGTCTTTCTACAGGTACGTATGAGCACCTTAGATGGTAACAAGTACATAAAGGGAAGAAAAATACTAAAAGTCTACATATAAGGACACATTAATTTAGGGCTGTGAGCGGCTGCTACATGCCCCTCACTCTCCCCCTCTACCAGCCTGGTCAGAGCTGCATGTGGCAAATTCATAAAAAAAAAAATTCAAAATGGCGGCTTTTCTGTTGGTATTATCTCCATAGCAACTTTTTTTTGTGGTTGCTTCGGGTTGACAAAGAGGTTTATGTAATTTTTAGAAGCAGCAGCAAAAGTACATTTTTGATTTCCTTGGCAACAGAGTTTTTTTGTGACACATTCTGAATAAGTTCAAATCTCATGTCGTATTGTTTCATTCAGCTTCAGCCAGGGATTCCTGTATATCATTTCATCATCACAATATTCCAGTGAAAAATGTGTGAGCGACACAGGAACACCACTTGTCCGAGCTCCGCTACAGCAATGCCGTTCAAATCTACAAACATTAAACATTTTTTTCCCCAAGTAACTTTCCAATCATGCTTGACGAGTTTTAATTTGTAAATGATATTAAAGGGGTTTAAAAAAAAAAAGAAAATTTAAGATCTTTTCCCAAGGGTCAAATGTAAAAAAAAACTTTGTTGTGGCCGAAGACTTATTAACCTTGAAGATCGCTCCAATGAGTCTTTTTTTCGCATATTGTGCGACAATGTAAAAATGTCCAAATTTCACACTCTGCAATGAACATGGTCGCCACGCTATAGGCCATGTTCCCATAATACCTTTAAAACTTTGTTTGGTCCTTTGAATATCTCTGACGTGTGTTTTGGTTCCCTTAGTGGATTTTAAACTATATTTTTAACCCCGTAAGAGATTTTGCTTTTTGATCATCTCGTCCGCTGTGATGTCATCCTTTTTCATTCAACCGGTTTTTGCTCCTCCTTCCCTTCCTGCAGCTCCATGGTGATCAGAGATCTGACCCTGCGCAGTGCTGCCAGCTTTGGCTCCTTCCACCTGATCCGCCTGCTTTACGACGAGTACATGTTTTACCTGGTGGAGCACCGCGTGGCTCAGGCCACCGGAGAAACCCCGATCGCCGTCATGGGAGAGGTCAGTGAGGCTGGACTGTTCTAAATACTTGAACGTGTTTTTTTTTATTAACTTAAAAATGGTTTTGCTGACAAATGTGTTCATTTCTAGTTCAGTGACCTGAGCTCCATGATGCCATCTCTTATGGAGAAAGGTAAGCATGCGTTATTTTTGGGCAACACTTTGATCTTAAAAGGAAAGGTCATCTGGACCTAGTTTTTTAAGTTGAAGACGTTTCGCGGCTTTGGAAGCAGCTCAGACGATGCTAATTTTTAACCCCGCACTGGCAGATGCCTCCGACGAGATGAGCGGCATGGGCAGCGACGCCGATGCGTCCAGAGAAATCTCCGAACCGTCTGTGAAGAGGGAGAGGATCGAAATGAGCCAATCTCTGCAGGAGATGTGAGTCCAGTCCGAACAGGGACCGGCGTCTCTGCGAGAAGGCGGTTTCTGGGGCCTTTTTACGGTGTGCAATGTACATAGAGAAAAAGTGTAGCAGTGTCAGTCATCCAGATGTTAAACATTCTTTATTGTTGTTTTTTTTTTTGTTTGTTTGAAATTTAACTCACGGGGATGTAACACAGGCCGGATTGTTTTCCTGTTGTAACTGTGAATGAATTTTGTGTAATATATTCTTTTTTTTTTGATTCCTCAAATCTTCTACAGTCAAGTCTCAATTAGCTGTGCCATGGTGACATCTGAGTGCCTTAGCTGTGTTTGAAACCACCACTACAGATGTCTGCCTGTGTCCCTCAGCTGTGCCTCAACCGCAGTATGAATGTATCGTCTCCAAACCTCAGAAACTTTCCAAGCACCTTTAACGTCGACTAGGTGTCGCTTTGCTCTCCTTGTTGCCTCCGCTGCAGCTCCGACACGGGAAGAAGACCGTGCAGCCTACAGATCCAAAGGACTTTTCTCCGTTATTCCCACTAGCGCCGCGTCAGGCAGTGAGATGTGAAGAGGAAAAATAGTCTCCAAACATTTGTGTGGGTATCAGACTGGATTTGTAACTCATACAGTACATTCTGTGCGTAATTGCGTATTCACACGTACACCCGAATGTTAAAAATGTACAAATACACACGCATAACTTGAAATTACTGTAGCTTAAAATGAACTACTAATACAAAATGTTCCTACGAATCTTTAAATAGTTCAAACCCACACATCTATGCACAGATTAGTTGCAAGTGCAGGAGGGGTTTTGACTCTTCTCACGCCTCTAGATTTGAGTGAATGATGCGTTTAAATATTTCTAGAATGCTGGGTCGTCAGAGTTTCTTTTCACCCTTTCTCTCTAAATTTATTCCACCACTTTCTGTTACCCATGTTATCATTTTAATGTTTTTAGTTTTTAAAATTAACTTTGAGTGCTGAGATGATCCTTTTTTTTTATTTTTTTTAGTATTTGTCAACTCAGCAACACCCATACTAGCAGCACTTAAACGCATCAAATATGCACAAATCTGAAGAAATGTACTTGGATCTGCGCATAAATGTGATTTTGAGTGTGTGTATGTATCAGGTAGGTGTGTGTACCATTTAAAGTTTTGTGCGTTTTGAATTAATCGTCTTAAGCTGCTGTAATTTCCAGTTGTGCCTGCGTAAAGTGCATTTTATATTCATGTTTTTGATATTGATTGTACATGTGAATACACAACTTCAAGTACACATAGTTGCACACAAAATGTATCAAAGGAGTTACAAATTAAGAATTATGCACGCACAAATGTTTGGAGACTATTTTCTCTCCTTAGTGGACCTTGTGTGGCAGCAGTCTGTAATGACTTGCTTAACATTTCATTTTACCTCAGATCTCTGCGCTGTGCTCAGTTTAGTTCAGGAAGCAGTTCTACGTTGGTTCCGTTTGAAATCTACTTCATTTCCTTTGAAAATCTGAACTTTTGGACCTGGAAACAGACATCCTTAAGGATCTTCACACCCCTGCTTTAGAAACTCTGCTAATACAACAAAGATGTCTTCATTTTCAGTGAAAATGTGCACAGGTTTTTGGGAGAATAACCAAGATCACCTGATTTTTTTGTTTTAAAGAACATAAAAATATCTTTAGACAAACTTATTTCTTGTGCGACTCAGCTGATGCGACTTTACTTTACGTGAAAGGTAGAGAATTTCCTTTAACTGCAGGTCTGCAGTTTCATACAAACATGAAACAAAAGGGGGAAAAAAAGATTGGAACTAATCTGATTCATAAACTTTGTGTTAAAATGTGGTTGTTTTATTCTTCCCTTGATGTTTTCCTCCACAGGATTTTGTTGTAGCATTGATTTTGAGTTATTTAAGGCTGTCTGTAACTCGTGCCTGTCACAGTAATTTGCCTTAAAAAGTGCTTTCGGGGAAAAAAAAAACTTCTATGTGTACTTTGTAATCTTTTGTAATGCTGTTTTAGATTTATTTGGCGAATTATTATTTTTATTGATCTAGGTTGTTCTTACAAGTATACTGAACCTTTATTTTTGTGTATTTTTAAAGCTGTTCTTGACTCTGCTTTAACAAGCCTAAGGACAGTAGATGGTCTGTAATAAACTGCATAGTTGGCTGTATTTTGTACTTTGTCACGATGTGTAATAAACGTAAACCAAACACTTTCAGGACATTTATTTCTTTTTTCAAATCAAGTTGCAACATCACAATTTTTTTTAGTTTGAACAAATAAACAGTCCCCCCCCACCATTTTTTTCTTAATTTCTTTAAGTATTGTAATGAAATACAATATTTACATAATTTAAAAATCCTAGTTTCCATGGCAACTCAGCAAAAGACAGAAATGTAGTAAATGTTATTCCAAAAAAAAAGAATGTTCTTTCCTCTGTAAATCAAGAGAGGACAGCTAGCTTGGCTGGCAAAGAAAATCCAGAAGACGTGAGCAGAACAACCAAACATACGACACACAACCTTAAAGTCAGAGGGAAGGGTGGAGAGTTTTGGTCCTAAAGCAGCAGGACGCCATCAGAAGTAAGTGCATGTTGTCCGAGTTACGGCTGCAGAAGATGACTTCAACCAAAAAGGTTGGAAAAGTGCAACGTTTTCCCAGCTCGGGTCCTCGTCGGTCCCTGCCAGGGCTCATAAAGAGCAGCCTGCCATGTACTTTCCTGTCAAAAAAACAAACCAAAAACACACCATCAATGGAGAAATGGGGAGCACAAACCGCCTCCAACATTTTGGAAAGGTCACTCGTGAACTTGTAGCATCTTCATTGCAAAGAGAGTGGGGTAACTGTTAAGTAATGTTTGACCCGACGCGGTGACTTTGTTTCCTAGCAACCTTCAGCACAACTGGAGCTCATTCATGAAGGAGTTGCTGGTTTCAGACACTGACAGGTGCATTTGTCCTGCTTTGAAAAGTCAACTGTTCCTAGTTTTCACCTCGAGCTTCAATCTGCAGCTGAGGCTACAGGAAGAGTCAGCAAGAAAATGCATAAGTATCGCTCAATTACCTATAAAAACAAACTTAAAAATGTATTTATCATCAAGATTTTAACTTTCTCCTGCCAATAATCCATCAATAAGTGACTGGTCAGTTACAAATGTTTTTAATACTATAGTATTAATGTAAAATAGTAGAAATTAGAGCCTAAACTGAGTATAGAAACATTTAAAAAGCCTTCACACTTTATGTACAGTGAAGTCAAGAAAAAGCTCAGCTTTGGGTTGGGGCCGTCACCTGTGGCAAACCTCTTCTTGACCAGTGACATACGGTAGCGGCTGCCAACCAGCTCCACGCCCATGCCCGACAGCGACGTCCCAGAGCCCACAAACTGAACAGCCAGGCTGGGTGGGGGGCCTCGGGGAACCTCCAGGCACTGCCAGCTGGCACACAGCGTCCCCGAGCCTGCAGGACACACGCTTGTTATGACAGAACCCTCACAAATAATAAAGTACTAGACGTACAGAAATGGTCAGATAAAAGCTAAAAATCTACCCGGACTGGAAAGCTGATGCTGAGACGTGAGTGGAACCAGTAATCTGGGGATTTAGGCTAAAAACGACAATAGATCAAAGGGTCGGAGTGGGGACTTGAGGTTAATATTTGAATTTTGGTCAAGAAATCCATGTCAACTTCCCATTTTTAAATAAAGGTTGGGTTTCTCTGAGGGAGCAAAGAGCTACAGCCTTTTATAATGACAGTCATGTTTTCATGCCTGTATTCATGGGGTTCATGTTTCAACGAAGGGGGGAGGGTTGATTTTAATTTCAATTTTGTTTTTAAAAATTGTAAAGCTGAGAAGAACTTTCTATAAATCCAGTTTGATTTAATTTGATGTCACATCTGCAGGTCTAAAATCCAACCCTTTATGCACTTTTGGTATGACACGGGCCTGTATTCAAACCTATTGCCCTGGTTTTAAGGTGGACACTTTACCCCTTGGCCACTGCACTGAAATGACTCTAAATGAATCAAACCGTCACTCAGCATCTTGTTCTCTCTGTACTGTTTATATCCAGTAAAAGCTACAGACAGTAAGGAGCGGAGCAGGGAGCTTGTGGCCCTAACAGCATATTTTCAGCATCACAAATGCTCTCTTTTTCAAACTGCATTTTTTTTTTAACCTGCTCCTCATTCACAACAATTTAAGCTTAATTTTCTTTACATGTTGCCTTCATCATGAGAAAAATGCCACAAAAACAAGTTCAAAACACCAAGAGCACTATTTTCATCTGAGTGGAGGGAACAGAAGTTCTGCTGACCTTCTCCTGCTTTTCCTCCTGGCTCATAAAGCAGAACAGATGAAATCTTTTGTCTTTTTGCTTTTAACGTCCCACCCATCACTAAAGCTGTCAGGCAGTTTCCTCCTGCTAAGCTATATGAGAGGAAAGCTTCACCTTTTCAAATAAAGGAGCAAACAGAAGCCAATTATTTGGTAAGCTAACCATGAAGCTAAAAGGAATATCCCAGCCTGACTTTGCTCTTCAGACTATCGGAAGCAGCTGATGCATTCAAATGCTTTCACACATTTGTGTGCAGAAGACACAGAAGAAGCTGGACGTCCTCCTCCCTTCACGTCAAAGCAGAATCACGGTAAGACCAGAAGCTTCTGACCTTTGCTGTGGTTGGTGGGGGACAAGTTGGGCAGTTTCCACAGCAGCCGTCGTTCCTCTGCGTTCCTGTAAAGCAGAGGAATCATTACACTTCAGGGTACAGCGGCCGTGTGCCAAAAGTTTGTCAAAACCCTTCAAAACACTTTTGATGTGATCCACCTGGAAGTTATTTTCTAAAAACCATCTGCCTAATGTTACAGCAGACTTCACCACCGTGTGTGAAGGGACATATTATGCTACAGTGACTTAAAACTAGATAACCTCCATTTTTTTTTAAAATTTATATTCTTCAATCAATTAAAAAAACAAAAGGGAAACATGTAACCAGTTAAACTAACTGATAATCAATCCACCACAGCAAACCACGTTCAATCTCACTGCTGAGGAAGAGCTTCAAAAACAGCAAACTCCCCTGGATTCACACAACAAACAAAGGAACTACTCCTGATAGACGTCATGTCAGTGCGCCTTTGTCCGCCATTTTTGGGGTCAAGAACACATTGTTCCCATACATCCGACAGGTAAAATCTGCAACTTCGTCAAATCATTTGATTTCCGCGGGATGACGACGGTAGTGAACATTTTGTGTCAGTTAGGCCTATGGTTACACATTTTTTTTGTCTTAAAAGTGACACATATTTGGGTTATATCATGCATCGGGGCCAATCTGTTACTTTTAAACGGCGCTGGAACCGGGACTTTTTTCCAGATGTGAGGAAGCAGCGTCACAGGTTCCAGCAGAGCTTGAATGTACCAGAGCCGTTTATTTCTCTGTCACCCTCACCTGCACCATGTGGATGAGAAATTACTATTGCAATATTAACGCTGTTGATGCTCATTGCATTGTTGTAATATGAAGTTTTTTTTAATCTGGTCAACATATAAAAATACATTTTAATCATATGCAACCCAGTCTTTCAACGCGCACACCGCCACCTCTTCCTCATGACTCTGGTAGCTCCTTAATCACAATTTGTTGTGTTATGCGGACACAACAAAAGATTGACACGACAAAGGTCGGCCACAGCGACACTCTTTGTCTGACTGCAATAATTTGACTCTCAAGATGGCAGAAAGGGGGTTCATGCAGACTCTGTGGGGCCATGTGCAAGAGCTCTATAGACTGAACTAGAAGGAAGTTTATTCTCTGTATTTGTGGTTTTATCATTTTGATGTTTAGAACTGCCTCCACCTCAGCAGAGTGGATGCTTTAAGGCGAGGGTGCCCAAATCCAGGCCTTGAGGGCCGCGATTGGAAAACATGTAGGACCCCGGCCCTCAAAGCCTGGACTTGGACACCCCTGGTTTACAGCCTAATCTTCAAAAGAAAAGACCACGATTCATCCAAGTTGCCTACCAGGAGGCTGGGGGCTGACACTGCACGTCTGTGGCGGCGTGGTCCAGAGGCAGCAGCACCTGGACAGAGGTCAGCTGGGTGGAGGGTGCCGTGGCGGGGCAGCAGTGATAATCCAGGGACACTCTGGTCACTGTGCCGCTCCGCTGACACTCGGCCGACAGCAGGAGAGGAGCTCTACCTGGGTCTTGAGATGACACCTGAGGAAATAGGAGGCCACGTCCTGAATGAAATCCTATTTTCTGCTAAAAGTTACAGATGGATGGATTTCCACATAAGTTTCTTTTGAAATCCTGACCTGATACTTGAGCAAGCCGACATTGTAGTACGAAGCCTGGGGGTTGAGCTCAGCCTCCCTCTGCAGGTGCAGCTGCAGAGCCTGCATGTTGAACCAGAAGTCTCTGGAGTTGGGATCAGTCTGAGACGGATCGCTGTGGACAAACGGCGCAGCGGTGAAGACACGACACAGGCATGGACAGAGCGGAGCAGCAGTGGGCAGCTGACCTGTACAGCAGCTTTTGATTGGGCAGGAAGTGATCGATCCTTGAAATGTTAACCAGCCTGAAGCTCAGAATGGGAATGTTGGGGTTGGCTGAGAAAATGCGGGTAATTCCTGCTGGGAAGGACATGGTCAGGTCTCCTGTGATTTTGACGAGGCAGCTGGCGACAGAAAGAAACAGCTCAATGTAATCACTGGAAATTAGGAGCTGGCATTCATTTAAGTCCCAATCCTCTCTTGATCCAAGCGTCCCCAGTGGTCTTTTAATTATGATGATGCTGTTTTTAGCTGAGCTGATCCTTTTCTAGAGCGGCAGTATTCATACAAAGTCAGTACTCATTGACTTTGAGTGGTGGATGGGACCGTTGTGGAGTACCGGTAAGTCCGCTCCCACTTCCCATCATTCATCTGTTTTCATGCTTGTCTGCTAGCTTACAGCCCCTCACACCCCTAAACAAACATTAGCAGTGCATATGAACCTTTTTAAATGCCATTTCTCATCTGCTCCTAATTCACTCCAAACTCAGAAATGCAATTTTAGGCTTCATGTTCCTTACATATGTCCTCCACTATGAGGAAAACACCAAAAACACGAATTTAATCAGAGTGGGTCTTCAAATGAGAGCAAAAGAACATCATGCTGACCGGTTGTGCTGTCCTCCTTTAAAGTAGGCATTGATGTACTCGGTTATGGCTGCAGCTACGGGCCAGGCCTCCTGTGCACTTAGAGAAATGGGACTGGGACCTCTGGACAGATGCACTGCAGGCAGAAAAAACATTATTAAGACTCTTTGAATGTTTAAAGGTAAAGATAACTATGGAAGGTCGCTCTGTTCTGCTGCAGAGCTAATAAATGACAGACAAACTTAATGCGGGAATCTGGATTCAGGATAGACTTGAACTTACACGACCTCTGCTGAAGCTCCTGATGCTGATATGACAGAGGGGAGGCTTGTCCTATTCTAGCAGGGCTGGGCCCACGGTTCTGCCCCCCCCAATCACACTCTCGGACCTGAGTCCCCCACTCGCTGGGGCTCGAGGAGGAAGAGGAGGTGAAGGAGGGAGTGGGCTCCGGCAGCGGTGAAGAACATAGCGACCGAGACTGAAACGCAGAGGAATTTAAATAAGGGCCCCCTCAGCTCCGTTCGACCGCCGTGAATGACAGGTACTCACCCTTTCACAGCCGCTCAAGCGGCCTGAAGACCTTTTGGCGTGGGCCGCTTTCTGAGGAGCAGGTGCCGCCACGTCAGCTGTGTCCTGTCTGAAGTTGTGTTTGGAGCCTGAAGGAAATACAGAGCTGCTGAGTCCAAACAAGCTGGCTCCAAAATCCAACCTTCAATTCAACCCAGATTTAGGATTTGGCCAACATTCAGCATCTGCTAGATTTGGTACAGTCCACATTGTCAATAAGCTATTTGACAATCATTATATGCAATAAATTTAAGGGGATATATGTGAGTACTAATATGTGGAAATATGTTTTTTTGATTTAAAGTTTATTTTTACAATTATATTTTCAAGGAGATAGCCTTATTTTCTTATATTTTTTTATAATCAATTAATGAATTCATAACTTAAAAGGTTTGATATATTTAAGTATGTATTAATGAACCAATTTCAAAGAAAACTTCAGAAGCCGTGAACAGCCTGCCTTTCTTCTTTTTTTCTCCCCTTTTCTCGTAATATTACCTCTCTTTTTTACAAGAAAACAATTGTTTTTCTTGTGATAATAAGATCATGGTAGCACGAGAACACTGAAAATTGACTTTTCCATTTATGATCACCTGCTTGTAGACACGGAAAAAACATTCATGCATCGCTCTGTAACCATGTTAACGGCCTGGTCCCTTCATCTGCTCACTGATGAAATTGAAAACAGCAACCGGAAAAACTGTAGTCAAGACGTTTGGAGAGCGTAGCCACGGCAACAAATCAAAAGCGTTTCTTTGCCGTTGTTGGGCAAGCTGTACGGCTTAGTTTACAGCCTACTGTAATCACAAAGTAAAGACACCTAAAACAGATTACAACTCAGCGTCTGAGTGGGGGAAAGGGACGCTACAGTTTATTCTTATCTCGACGTCTACGATCTCGTTATCAAAAAAAAACTTGTTAGTATATAGTAGATGTAGCTATCATGAGAAAACTGCAAAAAAAAAGAAAGAAAAAGGCAAGGTAGGCCGCTTTTAACTGCTTTTCCCCTCATCAGATAAATAAGAATTGTGATATTTATTTTGTGAACATCTTTTAAAATCTGCGTATTTCTGCCACTAAAGGATGACTCAATGCTTGCTGAGAAATACTTTTCAAAACGTATTTTTGATTTGTAATTTGCAGAAAAAAGTTCAAATGCGTCTAAAATTTGACAAATACTTTAAAATACGTCTATTGAATCTACAAAGAGTAAAGCTAGATTTGCAAGAGTTGATCTGATGGTTTTGTAGAAGGTTTTCCAGCGTTTCTATGGAGTTAGAAGAGGAAATCTAGTGGTACCCCTCTGAGAGCTGATGGTGCAGCTGATCTGCGTGTTCAGGTTCAGGCAGTCCTGATCTTTGTCTGTTGAGAAACAAAGGTCCTCCTGGGGCCCTGAATGCCTGGTGAGGGGAGGGGCGTTCCTGCGCGGTTCGCTCTCCGAAGATCGATGTTTTCTTCTCTCCCCCCCCTTTCTTGTCTCTCCTTTGCCCCCTCCTTCCTGTGACTTGGAGCCGGAAACCTCGTTAAATGGGTTGTGGACAGAGTTCCAGTGCGGCGGCTCGTTCTTTGGCTGGGCTTCGGGTAAAGAGTTCAAGCTGGAGTCGGCCCCCGGTCTGCTGCCGCTGCTGCCGGTGGGGCCGCTGGAGCTCAGGAGGGGGGGTATCACCCCCCCGGCTGCTGCAGCCAGAGAGGACTGATGAGTTGGACTGCCAATCATTGTTATTGCAAACGGGTCGTCTGAGGTGACAGGAGGGGGGAGGCTGCGGTCCCGCTTTCTGTCTCTGCGGTTAGACGAGGATGATGAGGACGAAGAGGAGTGGGTTGGGAGGGTTTTGGTGTCTGTGAGCGAGACAGTAAACGGGTCTCCGCGAGCCTCCTTGCCCCTGCCATCCTGGGACTGGCAGGGGGGAGGGCGCGTCCAGGGGTCGGAAAAGTTCAACGTCTCCTGAGTGACCGTCCTCTCAAAGACGGCTAGGAAGGGGTCCTCAGTGGGAATGTGCTTGCAGTTCCACACAGAAGGCTCCATCTCAGGTGGGGGGAACTGAGAAAAGGCAGTAAACTGAGAGGCGGAGTCCTTCTCTGGGGGGCCACGGGAAGGGCGTGTGGAAGGGGCAGACCAGGCATAATCGTCCTGTGAGTTTGCACTGCGTCCAGGGGTGGGTTCGTGAAAAGCAGAGAGGAAAGGGTCCACCGGTCGCCCCAGGGTTTGTGTCTGCTCCTTGCTCTGCGACACTGGGGGCCAAGCTGCCCAGCCCGTCGGCTCAGGGGAGGGTCCCAAAGGCTGATGGGAGGGGGAGTCCAAGCCTGAGTCCTCAACATTCTCCGGGGAGGAAGAGTCAGATGAGAAGGCGGCATCTGAAAGACAGTAAACAGGTCCATCAGTGAGAGTTCCAGACCAAACAGTTTTTCTGAAACTAAAGGTGCAAAAGTAACCAAAACCTCGAATCCAAAGAAGATTTTTGATTCTGTCTGGATAAATACAAACATTTTAGACTTTCTTGGGAGTGCCCTGACGTTCTTCATCTTTGACGTAAACCATGCGTTTGTGGTCAGACATCAGTGTCCGCCTGTTTTTATCTGGACTTTTTACAGAAAGTCATATCAAATCTGCTTCATTCGAGTCAGACTTTAACATCTAGATTTTCAAAAATACCTTTCTGCAATGATTTATGAGTTTGAACGAAAAACAATGGTTCAAAGTGATTCCATGAAACGCAAACTTTATTTTTAAAGTACAGATGTAACTTTAAAAAACTGGAATTACACTGTGTGAATATTATATTTTAAAAATAATGATCTGAATTTTGGGGTGTATTCAGACCAGAAAAACCCGTTGGTTGTTGAAGACTCTCGTTCATCCAGGTGGCGTTATTATGGAGCCATGGCAACTGGACTTAAAATATTCTTTCGCCAGTGACGAAACTTTTCAAGAAAGAATATTTTAAGTTCAGTTGCCATGAATAAACTTCAAGATTCCATCATAAATGTTTTTTTAAATTAATCAAATTTTCTTAATGTTTGAATGATGTAGCAGACGACCTGCAGCCGTGCTCCTCGGTTTGGCGGCAGAGTGAGCGCTCCCACTGTGGCTTTCAGCCTTTTCTCTGCTGCGGTTGCCGCTGGTCACCAGTCAGCCAGGTCTGGATGTGGAATTTTTCTGGCTCCTCATCATCAACCGAAGGACGGATTGTATTCAGACTGAGGAATGTCAGAGCGATCTGAAGCTCAGTCCGACTGGAAACGAACCGAGACCACCTCGAAAATCGAGAGAAACGAACTCTTGTTGGCTTTAAACAAGCCAAATGTGTCCAGTCTGAATACACCCTTGGTTTCAGAGAAATGGGTGCAGGTTCATGAATGGAAACCGATTTTTCTTACATTCAGAAGCTCCAAAAGTGTTCTGCTCTCTGAGCTGTTCCTGACTATCAAAGCTTTTGGATTTGAAGGCCATCTCCAGCGGAGGTCCAAACAGGCCGTCAGAACCCGACGCCGTTGAACTTAATCTGACAGAGAGGGGCGGGGTAAATGAGACACAGTCAGGGAAAGCAAATAGGAGCTGAAGCATAGAGAAGCAGGGAGAAATGGGGGCATAAATGACAGAGGAATATATATGAAGAAGATGCTTTGTTGCTGGACCATTTTGGGAAGCCCCTGCATGATCAGCAGATGTTCTTTCTCCATGTGTAAAAATATAGCTTTGTGGAGAGAAACAGCCACACTTAGTGTTCATTTTCACAGATGATTTCAATATAGTTTTAGATATTTTAACCAGATTTTATGCAATATAAATGAAAAAAAATTGTATGCTCTCACAAAAATGTATGTTGGATGTCAATTATGGCACACACAACTAATATGCAATTCTTTATAACCTTGCAGAAGTGTTTAATAACTTTAATTTATTGTCCATTTTTTAGATTTTAAAACGTACTGATATTTTATTGTGAAAAGCTGCTTCAGCTCTGGCCAATGTGAGCAAAACATTCATCAAACCACCACTGGCCTTTTCTCCGGTCTTATTTTTCGTCTGTCAAACGGAAACAGTTATTTAAAAAATATATATATATTGAAAATGTAGGAAATAAAAATAAATAAAAAAAGAGAAGGAGACAACAGCTGAAAGACACAAAAGGAAAACCTAAAAAACTTCAAATCCCTATATAATAATAACAAAGATCTCTGATGGCACAGCTCCACCTCTGAATTTGTCTCTGCTCAGACACACAGGGAGAAGGATGTGACTGACAGCTTCACAGATTCATCTCACCTGCTGTGATTGGGACTGGAAGTGGACCTGCACAGGCCGCTCTGCTCTCCGTCTGTAGAGAAAACAACACACTCATGACGAGAAGCAGTCCGTCACTGCAGAGGACGCGCAATAGCTGGGAATAATCAGCAGCATGGCGTTCTTTATCACAGCAAAGAAGGGATGACACAAAGAAAACCCATCATGCAATGTTCTCATCATGTTCTCTGTGACAAATAGCAGCAATTAGCCTGGTCCCACTAAGCTCCACCTCCTGTCGTCTTAATCAGAAGCTGCTCATTAATTCTCCTGCTTCCAGATTTAGGGGCAGCAGGCTTAGAGCTGCTGAGCAGCAGCAGCAGCAGCAGGTTGAATCCTCCCACTCCAGCCTGACCTCCTGACAGCTAATAAACCCTTTGGTGATAAAACAGGACTATGAGGGTACGACTGACAGAGATGAGCAGTTAACTAAAGGTCAAAACACAAAAAAGATCTGCTGTCCAGAGAAAAGCATGGAAAACGGGCTACAAAATGACAGATGTTCAGAACATTTGAGCTACTTCTTATACAGCACAATCATTATTTAAATACACTCTTGTAATGTAATTGTCTTTGTAATCTGTATTTTAGTGGAAGAAATGCACCAATAATCTAGCCCTGCAAGATTTGTGCCATTAAACCATTAAAAGGCAAATTTAATAGAAAGTTGTAATTATGGCATGCTAAGAAATGAATTAGAAGAACACACAATGTCCAAAAATGTGTTAGAATGCAGTCTGGCTTTGGGTAACTAACTATAGCAGGAATACATTAGTGTAATGGCGAGTTCTCATTAAAAACAAAGAAAAATCTAATCTATTTTCTTTTGAAATGCCATTGTGGGTTTAAAAGTTTTTTAAAAGATTTATTAAGTCCAGACGTCTGAATCTGTGAATATCTTGTAAACTTTCCTGAACTGTTTTTGTGCGATATTATGTGCCATATAATAATAAGTCTGCATTAAATAAAAAAAAATATACATATTGCGCTGATGACAGTAATAAGAAAATAAATACCGTATTTTCCGGACTATAAGTCGCCCTTTTTTTCATAGTTTGGCAAGGGGTGCGACTTATACTCCGATGCGACTTATAGTCCGGAAAATACGGTATCCAATCCCTGATCGGGATGCAACATCTGTTACTGATCGAGTCTGAAACTATGTGATCTGGCCCAATATCAAATCACGTGATCAGATCGGAAATCCCAACTTGATACTACAGATTTAGTGAAACAAGTTGTCTTTTTTTTCTCTTGAACTATTAAATTTTCTTCACCAAATTGGCTGTAGTCTTTTTTGTGTCATTTGACGTTCGTTATAAGGTGAGATAAACGCTTTCCTGTTACCCAAAAACCTGAATTTGTGTTTGTTAGGGCTGCACGATATGAGGAAAACTCGCGATATGCGATATTGGTGATTAATATTGCGATAACGATATAATTTGCGGTATATAAACAAATATCAAACCAACCAAAAACATAATTTCCATTTCAATGCAACAGTATAAAAATTATACTCCAAATGACCCTTGTCGACATAGGAGGCAAACATCAAACATAAAAGGGCTCATCTGATTGATCAACAGCGTAAACGGGTCCTTCCGATTGGTTAAAAGCATAAAGGGATTTATTTCATTTGTTCAATATTTCAAGCTGCCGTGAGTTTGTTTTAGCACATTTAACCCTTGTGCTATCTTAGATGACCCCCCCTTACTTTGACATGTTCTCCCTACCATGACAAAGGTGGATAAAGGTGGAAAGATTTCATGTAATCCATGGACACCAGTGAAGATCACAAATCATTGAAGAAAAAAGGTTCAGAGCACTGTCTAGTGGGTCTAGATGACCCAACTCCCAATGTTAAAGTGCCTAGGACAGCACAAGGGTCAAGGTAACCATTTATTGCGATTTTCGCCGTCTTTTGCGGTATGCATATTGCACAGCTTGATGTTGCGATAACGATAAATTTGCGGTATATTGTGCAGGCCTAGTGTTTGTCAAGTTTTTAATCTAAAGTTAAAGAAGCAAAAAGTAAAAATAAACAGCTGGTTTAGCTTTTCAACACCCAGTTTGAGCTGCATTTTATATGTTTTGCTTAGAGTATCTGACATTCACATGTGTCCTATTTTGACAAGCAGGGATGTCAGTGGATCTTATTTCAGGTTATATATCAAACTGCTGACTCACCCCTGTGAGAGGCAGCCTCTGTTTCTTCTGACCGGCCCCCTGCGCTGCTCGAGTTTCCTGTGTTAAATACAAAGAAGGAAGTGAATGAAAAAACTAGTATTACTGTAGGTGAAGAAACATGCTCCACCAAATAGCTCCAGGTGTTTTCAAATCAATGGATGAAAGTGTACTCACTGGAGAGAATTCGTTTGGTTGAAACCTGAATCAAAACAGTGATACAAAGTTGAATTAATTTACATTTTTAGGATTACTAACAATATTAGCTAATCTTTTTACAAAAAAAGCATTAAAATGTAAATTTTCTACTAGAAAAGACAAAACAGCATTTGATAAATAATTTATACAAGTTCAACTCCTTCATAACCGTTGCTGAAGACTCTCGGCTATCATGGAGTCATGGCAACTGGACTTAAAATATTCTTATATATTTAATATCTTAAGTCCAGTTGTCATGACTAAACTTCAAGATTCCTTGATAAATATTTTTTAATTACCGTATTTTCTGGACTATAAGCTGCTCTTTTTATCCTAGGTTTTGAACCATGCAGCTTATACAAAGGTGCATCTATTCTGTGTGGTTTTTTTTCCACCACTAGGAGCACTCTAACCAGAATTAGAATCAACAATAATAATAGATAAATCAATGCAAAGAAGAATAGACTACGCTACTTTTTCTTTAGCAGATAGAACACGGATGGTAAATTACCAACCAATGGAGACAAATAACCTGACTTCATGTGTTTCAGCGAAGATGATTACAGTGACTTGTGGTTTGGAGAAATGAAGGTAGATATATACTGGTTATTTATTATTATTATATTATTGTTATTTAATATTTTTATATACTTGGTTCTGATCCGTTTTAATAAGCAAAGTTGCTGCTGTGTTAAAAGGCACTGTTTGGACGTACATGTACATTAACAGTACAAAATCGTTCTTTACATGCAGTAAATAGCTAATTTTTCAACAGATATCTGCAGCTTAAAGCCCGGTGCGGCTTGTATATCTTTGAGAGCAGATGCTGCTTATATACAGGTGGGCTCTATAGTCCTTAAAATACTGTAATCAAATTCTCCAGTAGCTGTAAGTTCTCTTAATGTTTGAATGATGGTAGCAGACATAAAGGCGACCTGCTGCCGTGCTCCTCGGTTTGGCGGCAGAGTGAGCGCTCCCACTGTGGCTTTCAGCTCCTTCTCTGTGGCCACGGAGCTGCTGCGATTGCCGCTGGTCACCGGTCGGATCTGGATGTGGAATTTTTTGGGCTCCTCATCATCAAAGTCCGAATCGCTGGAGTAGAAGGTGTTGTCCTTCCCCTCAGAGCAGCGTTCAGGAGGTGGTTAAGGACAAAAACTGTTTGGGGCAAAAAGGTCTACATAACAGGAACTATAAGGGCAAATAGCAAAAAGGGGGAAAGTTGTGGTATAAAATGAATTATGGAAATTATTTTAAGGGATGTGTAAAAGTTTATTAAAGGTTAAAAATGAGAACTTCTGAAGTACTTTCAAGGTTCAAGTTAAAACCTTTCCAACACCACAACTGAGGTTTATTAGATATTTATTTGAGTATGTGTACAGGTCTTTTAAAGACCCACTCCAATGAAATTTGTGCTTTAATCCTGTTCTTGTGGCTTCTTCTCATGATGGAAGACAAAGAAAATTTAGATTAAAATTGCAGGAGTGGACAAAAAAGGCCAGTAGCTGTGACAAAAACTACAATCGCTGGGCCACAAGCTCCCTGCTCCGCTCTGTTCTGATGCATCCACTTATAGACAAACACATCCACGTACATATTTATTTTCCTCGTCGGAGCTGGCAAAGAAAACCCACACATTCTCAGGGAGAACATGCAAACTCCATACAATAATCCATCTGTTATGTTGTTAGCACAAGAGGAAAAAAGATCAGTGATGGTAGTGCTGTAGCTTTGTGTCTTTTGTCCACAGCTGTCAAAATGCTAACCTGCTTCTTTGAATGCTCACATAAAAAAACAAAACACCTTTGTGTTACTTCATAAATTCCCATTTCAAACACTTAGAGGCCATTCAGGGAAAAGGTATTGAGGAAGTACACAAGGCTCTTGATTCTAGAGGATTACAAAGGCAGGCTGTCGCATATTTGAGAGGAACATGCTGCCACTGATAAATGGATCAGAGCTACTGAGTTAGACAAGGCCATTCAAGTAACAAGTTAGCAGGGAAATCCATTTAAAGTTAAGGACTGCACACGGCGCGCCTCACTTTTCTTCATTTACAGTTACAAGGGAACATGTTTACTCACTTGAACTGCCAAACTCGCATGAGAGCAGCATCATTTACTGACTAATAGGCTAAACTTTCCCTCTGAACTTCTCATTACACTTCATCTGCCTCCTTTAAAACAGCTTTTTTAAGGGTACTGAACAAACGCGTGGGTTTCATTTAACAGACAAGAGTCGATCACAAGACTGACTGGGTGTTGGGAAATCCTGTTTAATCTTAAGCAGTGAGGACGTCCTGAAGATTAAGATGGGTTTCAGACCCCGTGACCCTAAACATTGCGTAAAACGTAAAAATCAAAATAGATTGGTGGAAAGACCACTGTCAGCTATGAAAGCCACAGGAAAGAGCAAAAAAAAACAAAATAAAAGGATATCATTCTGATTGCCGTCAGCTCGGATGACAAATCCTTCATCGTCCACTTCCAGTGGTGAACTCTAGATGAACACACACGCCAGACAAACAGGCAGATAGCAACACACAAAACTTAATAAGTGCTTCCTTGTAGAGTAAAACAGCACTTAACACAGGTGTGAATCAATTTCAGAATATTGCAGTATGTTAGTCAGTCAAAAGGCATTTGAGACCACTTTCGATGTCCTGCACAAACACACATCTCTCATCTTTGACACCCACGCACAGGTTAACAAACTCACACACACGTTCTTCTTTAGGTGCATCTGGTCTTGAGCTTACTTAGGTTGTATTCAGACTAGAAAAATCTCTTGGTCCAGACCCAGTCCACTTAATTTGTTACGGATCGAGTCTTGAACCTTTCATTTGTTCTGTATTCAGTGTATTCAAGCAATGTGGATCACGTTAAAAGTTGTTTTGATGAGTCTGAATTCATCTGACCACATTTCAATGAGTTGCTGTGTCTCGTTGTTATTCTGTTGGGGAACTATAAGGTAGCTTTTAGGGTGACGTCACAGCAACACCTGTCAGGCACGTGCCGCGTAACGAGACACAGAAAAGCATGTAAGAAGCTGTGATAAAATAAACGTTTTAACCAATTAACAGTCGAACCCTTTTTTTCTGTTTGATAACACAACAATTGTTGCGTTATACTTGTCTGCTGCTCATCTGTTGCTACATTCCTACTTTTTTTACGTCCTCTATGGTGGCCTATTTGGTTCAGTTTCTCCGCTCTGGGAAAAGACTGTAATCAGACGGCGAAATCTCAGAGCGAACCGAAGCTCAGTCCGACTGGAAACGAACCGAGACCTCCAAAGATTAGTCTGAGAGTGGTTCATGGTCCTGGACCAGGGTCCGCTTGAATGTATTCAAATTGAGAATTTGTTCTGGATTATCGGAGGAAACGAACTCTGGTATACTTTAAGCAAACCAAATGTGTCCAGTCTGAATACACCCTTTGAAACAACGTTTCAAGAAAACTCCATGCTTCCATCACCCACTTCTTTACTTTCCACAACATAAAAAACTCTTTTTTTACCAGTAAAAGTTAGTCTATGTGGAGATTTTAACAACTAGTTTATTTGTTTTTTGTCTTCCGTTAAGAATGAACCAGTTTACTTACCATTCCGTCCATCACAGCTGAATCCCTGCAAATGTAAAACAAAAAAAATAATAATCACGTTTTTTGTTGTTTCAGCCTCCCTGGACATGTGTTTTTTTATATGTTTGTGTTCACTCTCACGTAGAACCTGGCTCCTTGTCCCTCTTCCCGAGCCCAGGGATCCTGAAAGCTTTTGCTCGACTCTTTTTTCCGCCTTCAGGGGCCAGAGCCGTCATGCACTCTTCAAACCCAACAGGAGCTGCAAAACATGGAAATACCAGAGGAAGAGGAAGCTTCATTAATCCTGAAGGAAATTAAAAAAATATATAGACATAAGATATGATATCACAAATACAAACAGCTGCTTCTTGTGGGTGTTTAGGCAAGTATTTTTATACTTTCTTTATACTTAAATATTTGTTTTTTTAATGAAAACTGATGCAGATAAACAGTAGGACATAGAAGTATTTGTTAGTTACTGATTCTGCAAGTATTCCCACCTAAAAAATGAGTTTGGTCAGCAAAGGACCATTTACAATAAAACATGTATGTATGTATATACACGTTTTGGGATTCCGTGTTCAAAATTGTTGTGTTCACGTGTAGCTATGCAGGTTTCTACAACAGTTTTCTGGCTCTACGTGCAAAACTCATGGCCATTGAATGATGGCATTCCTTTAACTTCATGGAAGTGCCAACTATTTAAAAATTGATCATAAAGGAAAAATTAATAATTGCGGTTTCTGCCCGGCCGGATTTATATGACGCCAAGTCTTTCATATCAGAATAGAGCTATGAAAGAAAAAGCCAGGAGCAAGATTCAGGAGATTTACACCGCTTCGACATTTTGCACCATGCCTCTTCTGACTGCAGATAGCGGCCATGCACTAGTAAACTGTAGCAAAAGAAAAAGATGAAGAAGCCCCTCCCCGCTTGTCCAGTGTGAACACCATGGGCTCAACGCATGTTCAAGAACCCACGTTTAGGGTCCTCTTGAACGTGTGTCAAGAAATCACATTGTAGGATTTGTAAAGACTGTTAAATGTTACAGAAAAAAAGTGTTTTGTCAATAACTAAAGGTTACCACAAACACTTTATTGCTCCACTCTTTGTTAGTTTGCTTCCGTTTGGATTGTTGTACCTGGTCTGTCTTTGCCCGTGCCTTTTTGTTCAGCCAACTTCTGAATGAGGGTATCGATGCCAATGTTCTCCACGTTCTGCTTGAACTCCTCATGTACCTGCAGCAGAACAGAGCAGCATCCATCATTTGTTCTAGATTGTTAGAAAACCTCAGTGCCGTAAATTCTAAAATGCAAAATGTGTCCTACTATGTATGTTAATTCAATCAAGGGTAATTTCAAATGTGAACACTGTTTGCTGAAAATAAACAGTGTTCAGCAAAAGCTAAATTACAACAAATCATGACTGACGAGATAAAAATTGGACGGTAAAGGGATGAACAGGAATGTACATACCTGTCCCACCTGGACATGAGTGTCCTCTATGGAGTGGGAGTAACTTTTCATCAGCTGCTTCATCTGCCGCAGATGAGCTTCCTCGATCTCCTGAAAATTCTGCTCAAACAGAAACAGAAAAACTTTGATCAAAGAGGGATTTCCTGAGAGGTTGTGAGGGTGGAGGAAGAGGAGAGATAAAACATCTGTGTAGTTGGCTTTTTTCGGAAGTTGTTCTAATTTAAAATTGTCTTACATAATCACAAGAAAAGTCGTTTTTTCCCCATATCTGCTCATTTGTTAGCACTTCATAGCCTGAACATAAATGTTTAAACAAACTGGAATCTTCATGTTAAAAAAAAAGTTTATACAGCAGAAAAGGCTCCAATTTTAAAAGTTATTTATCAATATAATGTCTTACATATTGTCTTAAAGTCCCACTCAGTCATCTTTTGATCTATTTTATACATGTTCCCAGTGGTCTTAATTATGATTACGCTGTTTAAGCCAAAAGCAAAAAAACAGTCATTTTCTAGGACATAGTTTCTGCAGAACGCCTCTCTTGTGGGCGGGACTGTTAGTAGGGAATAGTCCTAGAACTGTGAATACCAAATTATTATTATTACTACAACTTTTTGGGGGGAGTGATCCACTAGTAAAATAAATAAATAAATAATTTCAAATTCTAAGCTTCCCAGCCGTCTTTCGTGTGACATTGGACAGACACGTACCAGGTACCTCAAATTTGTACCATCTATTTTATCTATTTGATCAGAAAATAAACAAATATGTTTTTTACTTCAACATACGACTTGCGGCATGATTTACTTCCCAAGCGTAACATCTTCCCTCATCATGACACTTAAACCCCCCTCCTTCAGGGCTGGTACAAGATTTAATGGTTACGAGTTCATTCATCGTTTCAAAATAAAACACAGAAACTCTGATCGGTGTTTGTGGACGATTTCTATGGAAACAGAGCGGTAACCATGGAAGCATGGAGACAGTGATTAAAGGTAATGAACAGGTTGCAGGATGTGTGTGCGAGTAGGTGGGTTTGGGAGTCAGAGGATGAGGTTTCCTCTTTTTCAAGGAGGGTGGGATGTAATGCAATAAAAGAGTGGATAAGATGGTGGGAGGCGGCAGAGACGGTGAGTCAGGGAACTCTGGAGGAGGAATCCCATGACATAAAATCCCACATCAGAGGAGAGACTTCTGGTCCAGCTGGAGTCAAACCTGACCTGAGCGGACTCGCTCATTTTCTGCTCAAATTCTCCTCCCACACGGTTGTATTTCTCGATACACAATGCAAACGATTCAGCCGCTTTCTTTGACTTCAGCTCCGCCTAGTGAGAGGAGAAGAGATACGTTAATAATGCCCTTTAAGGTCCTCTCATCCAGTCACCTGAAATAAAATTAAAGACCACACTAACAGAATAAACAGATCTGATTTATCTGTAGACATGCAGCACACAGAATGAATTTTGATATAGAGCCATTACTAGAGATGTCACAACTGTCTGTTGAAAACTGAAATGTACGTTACACCATTAAACTGAATTATGTGGAAAGTGACTGAAGCAGTTCTCCAAATAGCCACTAGGGGGTCTTGTTACAGTCAATCTTTGATGAATTTTTTCATCTCTATTTGTAGATTTTATTTCTACGAGAACACTATAAGAGATTATCTAAAGTTCAATTTTTTCTTAATTTTGACAGTAATTCTGCACATTCTGAAGGTACACTCTTAATTGACAAGTGGCAGTCAAATCCAAAGCTTTGAATGACCTCCTGGCCGTGATTTAACATCCGTCAGGCCTGTTTGTTCCACATATTTGACCTTTTCCGGAAGGTCGGGGTTAAGTGACCTTGTGGCCTGGCGAGAAGGAGTCAACCACAAAGCAAAAAACTGTTGGAGCCCATTGCAAATACTCTACGAATCTGTATGAATCTGTATCTCTGTGAATCTGGTCAATGGTCTAGACACAGGCAGAATTATGAGCTAATAACACAATGGATGAGTGTGGGTAAGTAGCTTTTGCCGACGTTTTGAAAACAAAACTTGTGTGATTTTCTGTCAAGAGAATCAATGTTGTACAGAATTCACACTAAAGAAATCTTCAAAGTGGCATCCAACCTTCTCCAGTTCTTTCTGTGGTGCCCCCTCCTTTCTGAGCCGGTCCAACTCCAAACATTTGCCGTGGTAACCCTCTTTTGACTTCTGAAGGTGACTGCTCTGAACCTGCAGAGCCTGCACTGCCTCCACGGTCCCCACCATCTTCTCTTTCGTCTGGATGGTAAGCGCACGCACATTCAGAATAGGGGACTTGACGCCACACAAATCGTCACTGTGCTTTTATACTTGGAGGGCAAATGTAAAAATGACTTTAAGAGCGGGGTCAGTAATTGGATTTTCTGAGAAACAGATTAGATCAGGATGGGAAAGGCTTGATGCAAAGCAAGAGAGGAGAAAGTCTACAGCGGGATACACTGACAACAGACACTTTTTGGTTAAGACAGCCGGAGTGGATGGGTTTTTCTCAAGAATTATACCTTTCGGTGTATTTTGACCTGCTCCTCTCCGTATTTGTTTATTTCCCGGATGAGATCGTTCATCTTTTTCATGAGTTCGAGGTGGCAGAGAGCCACTTTGTCGGAGGACACCCTGAATACATCCCACATGGGTGCAAACGTCCTGAAAAACATTGTCAAATAAAAGACAAAAGTTCAAACCAAATAGTTTTAAGTTTAAGAAAAAATAACAAAAATATTTTGCAGACCTCCTCTGTTTGGACTTTTTTGTCTATCATTCAAATGACATACACTTATAAAAAAGGACGCAATGTTACACTTTCTCAGGATGCAATGTTATGTAGCAAAACAAAAATACAGCACTTATGTCAGAGGGGACAGTTATATATTCAACAACACCTCTGATGAATATAATGGGTTAAATAGAATATCTTACTAATAAAAGTAAATGATTTTTTTAGGACATTAGGACATTTAAAATGGATTAGTGCTTGCAAACGCATGTAGATTAAAAAGCACAGAGCAAGGTTTTCTAATTTGCAGGAATCAAGTGATCTAATTTCTCACGTCCTGCTTTTGTGTTCCTACGTCAGTTTGCTTCACACAACTGATGCAACATGTGACTCGACGCAAATAGGCTAAATAGAAGGCAATATGTTCTTCTAATCATATGTATGAACATTTGGTATTGCAGATGGTACTCATACATATCTCATACACAGCCATCTGAACATTACATCAATAATTATAAAACAACACCACCTCCTGGGCAATAGTGAACAGAGAGAGAGGAAGCATGAGAAAAGTGAAGGCTCTTCTGTCACTCACCCCTGTGGACTCCCATTGCTCGCCATTTTTGCCAGTTTGCTCATTGATTTCGAGTAAGTCTCCTCAATGGCTGCCCTGTAAAACACACACCCACATACAAACAAACATCAACACAAGCAGAACTATCAGGGGAGTCACTTTGAGCCAGGAGGAAATCAAGGATGCTAAAAATCCAGACAGGAAGGCAATAAATGGAAAAGATAGGTTTGGGTACATTGTGCAAAAAGCTGCATTTAAATGATAAACAGATCCAGTTTTTGTAAACCCTATCATGAAACTTAACACAACCATCTGTAGACCCGAAGGAAATAGAACGGAGAAGCACTGATCCAACCTGCCTGAGGGTAAAAAAAACAAACAAACTTGCAACTTTCTTGTATTTAGTTCACTTTGTATTTTTAGAGGTCAACAGGGATGCCAAAATTCACAGTTAAAAACCAAACTGTATGTTACGCCAATGAACAAAATCGTAAGGGAATGTGAATATATTTTCTTTAGTTGTAACTCAAAATTCAGTGACGTTAACCAACACAAGAGGATGAACCTTTTAGCTACAATGACATGTTTACAAAGTAAGCAGGGAGACACTTTCATTCACTATATTGTGCAGTTAAAACAAAAAACGCAATGGGCAAAAACCTTTCTTCACCAAAAAAAAAAAAAAAAACAGAGCTACTCATAACGAAGCATTTCTGATCCGTTTATAAACAGAAGAGTAAAAACTGAGAAATATGCTTCTAGTTTATTAAAAATGGTCTTTTTTATTTAGATTTTAACATTTTGTCCTGTGGTGCAATATAAATACCCAAACCATGTTTTAGTCAAACTAATTATTAAAAAAAAATTGCCTTTTCATCTTCAGGGAGGTCAAATAAGTCTCTTTGCCGCATAGACCCACAGATAAGGATTTATAAAAAGAAATATTAACTCCAGCAAGTAATATGACATTGTGTGTATGTGTCCATCCTGCAGAATACCAATATTTTAGCCCGCAGCTTTTTTCATTTCCTGATCCCGGATCTGTTTTCTGCTCTAGTGAATTTTATCCACCATGAGGAAAGGGCACAAGTGTCCTCCATCAATGCAACTTTAAAGTTGCATTGATGGAGGACACTCACACACTTCACTGCTCTGTTAAGTCCTTAATACAACACAGAATGACTTTAGGAGACGCTTCATCTTGTAATTGCTTTTGAAGAAACAAATGTTTTGTCAAATATAGACTAAATTAAAAAAATAACTAATGTTAGAATTATTTTGAACTTGTGCAGTCATGTTTTCTTGGTATTTTTGTCATTTTTTTTGTCTTTCAGCAGCTTCCTATAGAGGTTTTTGCAGCGAATCATCCACCTCCATCCAACTCTGTCCACTGGATCCTCCTGACTCACAACAACCACCCTCATGTCCTCCTTCACTACATCCTGAACCTCCTTTTTGGTCTTCCTCTTGGTCTCTTAAGCCTCCTTTTCCCCGCAGAGTCAGTGTCCCTACTCTCAACATGTCCAAATGTCGAAAGCATCTAACATTATCTGTTCCTCTGATGTTTTCACTCCTGATTCTCACTCCCAAAGAGAACCTTACCATCTTCAGCTCTGCTACCTCCAGCTCGAATATTTCTAACTATACTTGATTTTGTGACAAAGATCTGAAGTTTGTAAAGAAAACAGAATTAAATGAACAGGACAAAAATAAACTAGTTTATTAGTTTAAGAATAATCCAATATTGTGTGTTGGTAAAAGGCTAAATTAAAGTCTGCTGATCTCAATAAACAGCAAGATCTTCAGGTACAGTATGTGAGGGGCACCTAATTTTCTAAAAGAGCAAGTTTATTGTCTCCATAGGATGTTTGTGGAAGACTATCACAGCATGAACTGACGGATTCAGAAAACTCTAAAGCAGGTTGTGTACATGTAAAGGAAAATTCAAATCAGTCTTCTTATAATAATAAAATAATAATGGATTTATCTGCGCTTTTCAAGACACCCAAAGTGCTTACATTGTGTTCATAATTCATTCACTCCTCATTCTTACTTGGTGATGGTAGCAACGGTTGTAGCCACAGCTGCCCTGGGGCAGACTGACAGAGGCGTGGCTGCTAGTTCGCGCCTACGGCCCCTCTGACCATCACCGGGATCATTCATGCGCATTCACACACCAGTGGAGCCACACTGGAGGCAAGGAGGGTGAAGTGTCTTGCCCAAGGACACAACGACATTTTGGCTGGTGGGAGCGGGGATCGAACCGCTGACCCTTCGATCATTGGACGACCCGCTCAACCACCTGAGCCACTGTCGCCCCCAAATCAAATTATCACAGGACTGAGTGTGCAGCTATATGAAATGATCAAAAAAAGTTACTGCA
This sequence comes from Oryzias latipes, assembly GCF_053564925.1. Taxonomy (NCBI): domain Eukaryota; kingdom Metazoa; phylum Chordata; class Actinopteri; order Beloniformes; family Adrianichthyidae; genus Oryzias; species Oryzias latipes. Next base: position 17,509,328 of record NC_136240.1, read on the forward strand.
AGTTTCAGCTATCATCTCAGTAAATATGTAAAATTTGAAAAACAGGCTTTTCCAGGTTATTTTGTTTTATACAATTATTTTGCCTATTTGCATTAAAAAAATCTTTCTGCAGGTTAATTCTTCACACACTGAGGCTAAGCATCTCTGGCAATTTCATAAATCAACTCACAACTTAATTAACAATTTATTATATATTTAGTATGAATCAAATTTTATTTGGTTACAGAGAACACTTTTTCCATTACTCTTGATGAAAACTGAAAAAAAGTGAATCTTGTATCTATTAAAAGATGAATTCTTATTAAAAAAAACTGAAAGTAGTTGTTTTGCAAAATAATAAAATACAAGAATTATTTTAAAAGAAAATCAGTTGATGAACCTGATGAATCAATACTGACTGATCTACCTTTGATAAAAACTATTCAGTGTTTGTACCCTGATATTACACGTTTTTGTTGAGAAGCTGCAGCTGTTAGGAGCCAAAACGACTTGATTGTTCAACAAAGAAAAGTAACAGACACATCAGGAGCCAATCCAATTTGATGAAATCCAAGAGTTACTGTCCCTGACAATCTCAGACTACACAGGGATGCTTATATTTGAACTGACCAATACCTTGTATTGTGTGAATTTTTAAAGATATTCATTAAAATAATTGAGCAGGGTCAGAGGAGGACAACATATTTGCATGAATTCTTATATGCAGGATCTAGTTTTTCTTTTTTCATTTTAGAAAATTAAACAGACTTGAGTACTCATTGCTCATTGCTTGTATTCAGTTTCCTTTTGTCTCTGTCAAGGGCAAACATCAAACTTTGACATTTTTAGGACTCAATAGTATTCTTGGAAATGTTACAGTTAGAAGAAAGTGGATCTGAGGAAACCTATGTCTGCAATTTCTAGGAAAGCTTAACATTGTTTCTGCCTTAAATAATAAGCATTTCACTTTAAACAAGTTAGATCTTATGGTCTAAAAACTAAAGAACTTTTGGTTTAAAAATAGACATTCTTCTTAGATCAGCTAAAGCGAAAATTAAATCCAATTTTTTAATGTAATTATTGAATTTATTTGCACTGGTTTTAACAAGAAAAGACTTCTTCCCTTCAGCTTTCCGTCCTTCTGGCCTGTATGGTCACCATGGGGAGCGGGATCTCATTGACTCCTTATCAATTTTCAAATCCAGACTCAAAACCTGTTTAAATTTGCTTTCCCAATTTACAATTTTCATCTTCTGCTTTCTTATTTTATCAATTATTTCAACTTATTTATTGTTTTTAAAATTTCTTGATTTTATTGTGTTTTACTTTTGAGTGAGCCAGTTTAGCTCGTGCTGGTTTGCGGCGCCTTCCGTCCGTGAAACCCAGGTTCGACTCCGGGCTGCTCCCTCTTCCCTTCTCTACCTCTGCCGGTTCCAAGCCCGGTTTGAGAAGGTTGCGTCAGGAAGGGCATCCGGCGTAAAACATTGCCAAATTTACCATGCGACTTGTTCGCTGTGGCGACCCCTGATGGGAGAAGCCGAAAGTGGAAGGATTGTGTTTTACTTTTGAATCTGTACAGTGTCCTTGAGTGTTTTGAAAGGGGCTTTTAAATAAAATGCATTACTATTATTATAATTACCGGTGTAAATCTTGTTGTGATGGAAATGTTCAAACTCAGGAAGCTACAACACAGGAATGACACAGTTTGTGTCCTCACTACAAGCACAGCAGAGACGAGTCAGAGGTCACATGAGACTAATTTGTCATCTAAAACAAGAACTTGTTTACAGAAAAGAAATTCAAATCCATGTTTAGATCCACAAACACATCAGAAGGGGGACATCACAGCAGTTTGATTATCATCTGAGCGTTTCGGTCAACTCAACAACAAGAGGATTTTTGTAGAATTTCTTCCAGGAACAGAATAAAAAAAATAAAAAAAGTAGCTTCTCCAGAAGAGACTTTTCCTTTCACAGACGTCTTTACAAACTCACAGGAACCTTACCTCTCTCGGACAAATTCAGCCAGCTCCTTGGTTGCCAGCTGACCATGCTTCATGTTGTGATACAGCACGTCAAAGCCGGCATTCTTTTCCCCCTGCATATGAACACACGTGTGGATTTTGTTAGCATCAAGTCAGGGAAAAGTCAACTGACACTCTAACGTTAAACAGGAGTGAAGTCGGCTGGTGCATCACTCCATCCACTTTCACAGCTCCACAGGAAAATGGATTTGGGAAAACACCGTTTAGACTGGCTGTTGATATATTCATTTAGGAATAAGTATATGTACAAGAGATGCCGCTATTTTTTAATATTATTTATGATACATCTTCCTTGAAAAAGAGATTCTTAATCTCAATGGGACATTTCTAATTCAGAATTTAAGTCCTTCACATTTCCTGGTCTCTATGCACCCCCCACCCCCAAAAAAGAAAAAACTTAGCCTAATTCTGTTAAGTACTATGAATTGCTCCTGTACTTTAATTATAATTTAATTAAACCTTACTCCTAATTTCTATTAAAAGGACGATAAAAAATGGACACAAAAAAATATTTTTTTTAAGCGAAGACCTAAACTGTCAATTCTGTTGATAGCTCAGACTTAACTCCCACACATTGGGGGGGGTGGGGGACATGCCGCTTTATTCACTGAAACTTTCCTCCATCTGACATTTATATGTCAAGCACAGCACCAGTGCAAACTTGAATCATTATCTTTAAAATGTAAAAAAAACAACAACAAAAAACCACACACACACACACACACAAACAAGCTGTTCTGGAGGACAATTGCCAACCTTGCAGCCCAACAGATTTAACACAAACCACCTCACATTCATAAATGTTGTAATCACACACACTTGCGAACTGTAATCCACACAAGTGTGGCTGAGACAGCAGCATCGGAACACAAAAGGCCACGTCTGCCTCATGGCTTTCTTTCTGCCAGCCAACAGTCGGGCGGCTTTTGCAGACACAAACCCAGACAGCTGCTTTTCTGCACCTAAAAATACGCTGTTGGAGGAGAACAAACTCTTCCCAGGTACCGGGGGAATGGCTGGAATGCCAAGGAGAGGGGTCGACAAAAAACCGCATGCAAAAAACACACACCCCAACCTGCATAGTCAGCAAACAAACCACACGTAGACTGAGCTCTGGGCTCCCAACAGGCAGCACAGGAACCGTCCCTCAAAAAAAATATTTAAAAAATAAATGAAAGGTAAATGTGACAGAAGAACAAGCAGGGCAGGTCTGTACCTGAAGCATCACTGCTGACAGTCACATCTTATTTAGACTTTTAATTCAATACATCAGAGGAAAAGTGAAAAGAATTCCACAAATGTATTTAAGCCATGTTAAACTGGGTTAAAAGGTCATGGTTACCTAAAATAGAAACTCAAGTTTTCACAAATGTTTCCTCAGTCCCTCCCCCCAACAATGACATAAAGCCGACAACTTGACCCTTAAAATAATACAAAGTACTCAATGACACATAAACGCAAATCTAAAGAATGTAGGGACACCATGGCTGAAAAGATCTAATCGTGTTAGTCCCGAGATTTGAACCAGTAACCCTCTGGTTTGATGTTGATGTCTCTAAGCATTAACCTTGGTTATGATTTAAACATGTTATGCTACAAAAAGACAATAATTTGTTTAGTAATTTAATTGAATCTCAGTAATCTTAAAATCGCTCTTTACTTGCTTGATTACAGAATCCCATTTAAAAGTGATGCAGAGTTAAGATGTTTTTCTTTTAAAGGGGGGGGGGGGGGGGGTAAAATTTTTGTGATGTTAGCCTCAGACTAATTTACATCTGCAGCTCCTCCGAATAAATGGATTTACTCAGTGGGACATTAAACTGTTTAGTTACATATATTCAATCATCTCTTCAAAAAGTCAGTTTCTTCCAGTTGGGGGATGACCTTTGTTGAAATCCTACCCTCACAACAGAAAGGTGAGCCGTCAGCTGAACCTTCGGCCTCACACAGAGCTGAGCACAGCACCTGTCCACCAATGCTGGCAGGCTGGCCTGTTGGCTGCAAACAAGGACTGCAAGCCTGGTAAGAGGCTCAAGACTCACTTAAAAATGTTTTAGGGTCTGATTGTAATATTTAGCTGCTAATAGGGTAAGTAATAGTCATGTGATTCTTACTATTTTTTACATTTGTCCATATTTGCTATCAATGACTTCTTGCTTAAAAATGATAAAGTAGTTTCATGAGATGAGATGCAGAGGAACTGGTTCTGTCCACGTTTAGGCTGAAATCCAGTACTTCAGACATTGGGGGATCTGCACGGCCCGTACCACAGGGCTGAGTAACACTGCAGACACGTAAACAGAGGTTAAAGGATTAGGAGCAGAAGCCAGGATGCCAACATAACTGAAAACCTGCTGGAATGAGTTTGTGCAGAGGTTCTATCATTTCAGGCTCAATCCTATCTACAACATCTTTTTTCAGCGCTAATGTTAACACAACATGCCAGTGGAAGTAAATGAGATTTACAGACGCACCACTACCAAAGTTTACCCCCATTTGAACAGACACTTTCCCTATGAGCTTTGCGCCAACAGCTCGGGTCTACAGCATTAGAAGAGAAGCCAGAGATGTCACAGTCAAACACAGCTCAGACTGACAAAGTGATGTTGACCTCACTTTCACTTTGAGGCAAATTTTGAAAAACGGAACAAATCTTATTCCACACCCACCCAGCAGCTGCAGGGTTATCCTTCACACTTTGACATGAATAAAAGTAAGTAACTTCCTTCATCTCCAGAGAAATAAGCCTGTTGGTCACAATGATGTGAAAGAACAGCTTTATTCCGAGTCACACTGCTGGGTTAATGCATTTGAAATAGGCGTATATTTTAAAGAAAATTATTTTAGTTTATAGATTTTGACTTAACTGTTAATGCTAGCTAGCCCTTTAAGTGACTAACGTAGCTGCCAGCTCTCTGCATAAAAATAAAAATAAATATTTTCTTGTTTCCATTTGTTGCAGATCCTTCAGGTGAGAAATGAAAGCTTTTCTAGAAACAACAACAATATAGTTATTTATGATATTTACATGTCAAAGCAGCTTTAAAAAGTTAAGTGTTTAAAGTGGATGAAGGTTGTCAGTCATCTGGGTGACGTCGTCTTGATATTGAATAATGGCATTTGGACTTTAGGTCCAGATGTCACACGTTAGTAGTGGACTTGGCTTAATTGGCTTCATCAGTCTAACTGATTAAGCTACTTGAATGAGCGGGGAAAACATTTCAAAGAATTATTTATGTCCAGATGCCATAATTCAACTTCAAGGTAAGTGTTTAAAGTTAATACATCTGCAAAAATAGGTTTTAGCCGAACGGCTTTCAGTGTTGGTCTTTTATTTGGCACACCAGTTTTTTTTTAAACCTTACAGATTAGTACATTAACTAATCTCATCATCAAACTTTCTTACAGCACGAGCATCAAAGGTACCGCTTCCCTGTTGCAACAATAGATAACAGTGTGAAGGATTTGGCCGGCTTGTGAAAAAAATAAAATCAAATATTTCATTAAACTTTGGGTGCAATTGTATAATTAAGTGCAGGATGTTTTAGTTAGACATGATTGATTGTAATAAAATGTCAAGTCAAACTCTTTCTATTTGTAAATAACGCAAGTTAGTTTTTTCTGCATGTCTCCTTGATTTGGTTTTCTTTTTATATAGATTTGATGATTGTTCCTTGTTCCGTTGCTGAATTTGTAGTGCTCTATATTGTGCAGCACAGAAAAATGCACTGGACCACTACTGTGCAAGTTGCTAGTTTGAAACCAGAGTCGCCTACAGTTCAATCAAAATAACAATTAAAAAAAGGCATGTGACGTAAAACTTCTGCCAAATACCCATGAGCAAATTATTTTTCTGTAAAATACATTAGAACAAATATTTTAAATATTTGAGATATTCTTGTATATAACGATGAGGCCATTTGACTTACAACTGTTAGAAATGTATTTATATATGGTATGTATAATTATAAATGTATCACTACTCATTTAAAATCTAGAGTTTATTCAGGGATAGCAAAAAAAATACATAATGCCACTATTTGATAACATGTATGCCTCCTAGGATTGTGAGACTTCCAATCCAAGAGAAGCCAGAAGGGAAAAACTAAAAAGGGACAAAACAGTGTCTTGTTTCAGAACGGAATCACATGTCTCTGACCGTGCAACAACACAAAGTGTACAGTCACATTGAGTGGTCATACTCTTGGCTAGGACTCAGACAAGCTAAGACACAAAACCAAGTGAGAAGGTTTTTGAAGAAAACAGATTGAAAGATGGCACTCACAAAAGTTTGCTGCTGGTTAATCTGACTGAACAAATCAACAGAGCTCCAAACCAGGAGACACTCCTGAAGTGACTGGACAAGTGAGTGGAAGCTTTCCCCAAGCCTCAAGGAAAGGAGTATTTGATGTATGCAAACACCCCCCCCCCCCATCTTAACCCCTTTGCCGATCTCTTTTTCATCAATTGAGTTGACCGTTTTGGTCATGCATGGTGGAGTTCATTAGCATGACAATGGGTAGAAGGATGGGAAAGGAAGACCAGAGAATTTGGGGGAGGTTTATGGTGAGGTTGGAAAAAACGGCCTGGTTTTTCCATGGAGCCTGACTCTGCAGTGCAGAGAGGATTCTCAAGGATCCACTTCGGTATGGTCAACAGAAGAGAGAGATAAATGTCATCTGTCTTTAAATGTCACAGTGGAGAGCATCCTCATTTTAAGCTGATCCAACTTCAGGTCAATAACCTCAGTCATTATACACTGCTTGGCTAGTGACCAATCATTTAAATAGATGTCAGTGTCTAAAATATTGCTTAGGTGAATTTTACAAAGAGAACACAGTAGTGTCAACAAGAAGAAAAAAAATCAAGAGTTAAAGATCAAAAGTTCAATGAAGGGTCATTTCTGCTGACCGTTCGTCAACATATCTGAAGCTGCTTTGGAGAAACGGCAAAAGTTCATCAAGATCTTGAACTTCTTCTTCCACTTTCGGCTTCTCCCATCAGGGGTCGCCACAGCGAACGAGTCGCATGGTAGATTTGGCAATGTTTTACGCCGGATGCCCTTCCTGACGCAACCTTCTCAAACCGGGCTTGGAACCGGCAGAGGTAGAGAAGGGAACAGGGAGCAGCCCGGAGTCGAACCCTGGTTTCACGGACGGCAGGCGCTGCAAACCAGCACGAGCTAAACCGGCTGCTGTCATCAAGATCTTGAACAATAGTCAAAATATTCTCTAACTTAAAGACCAACTTCAATGAAAATTGGGTTTTCAACAAGTTCTTGTAGTATTTTTCTCATTATGGAGGACATATATAAATGAAATCAAAATTCTGAGTATTTCCTGATTCAAATCACTGTGAATCAGGAGCAAACACCAAAAATGCAATTTGGAAAAGATTGTAGAAGTGAGATAAAAGCTACAATCGGTAGGCCACAAACTCCCTGCTCCATTCTGATGCATCCACTTGCAGACAAACAATTCTGTTAACCTCTCTGTTTTCCTGTTCTGAGCGGACTTCTGGCTCTAAACTGTACAGCTGGATAGCTCCAGTAAGGCTCACCCTTTTTGTTGCACCTGAAATGTTAGCTAGGGGCTGTGAGGGGCTGTAAGCTAGCAAGGGTGCGTGTATATTAAAGAAATGATTGGAAAGTGGGGGTGGGCTTACTCCGCACCAACTGTCCCACCCACAACTCCTGTCGCTCTGCAGAAACTATGTCCTAGAAAACGTGACAGGATTCTTTGGATTCAGGCTAATAATGGCATAATCATTAATAAAGGACCACTGGGAACGCTTTTACAATAGAACAAACGATAATAACTTGTTTTGAGTGTCTATTAAAAAAGTTTTATTTATCTATAACATTGTAAATGGATTACTTCAGGGGTTCTCAAAGTGCAGCCCGGGGGCCAATGGCGGCCCGCAGGAAGATTTTTTGTGGCCCTCAATAAAGGAGAGCCAGAGCAGATTCCTTCGAGGAAAAAATGTTGTGTTGGCGAGGAGAAACGGTGCTTTCAAGCTAAGTGGACAAATGTTTACTTTGTCATACCTCATGGGCTGGATAAAGTCATGTGCCTTATTTGCAAGCTGGTAAATGCAATGCTCAAAGAATTCAATAAAAATCGTCACAATGTTACAAATTATAAAAACTATGACAAATTTACCGGTAAGGAGCGCTCCAACAACTACAATGAGGCTATGCTGCACAGAAGATAATGTTTACCGAAATGGCTAAATCCAGTGAAGCTGTGACAGAAGCTAGCTACATCGTGACTTTGGAAATAGCCCAGCAAAGCAAGCCCTTCAGTGATGGGGAGTTTGTAAAAAGAATGTATGCTGAAAGTAGCTGACATTATTTGTCCAGAGCAAAAGAAAAAGTTTGTCAAATGATACAATGACTAGACGAGTAGAAGATCTGCACAGCAACCTCCTTCTGCAACTGGGAAAACATCTGGAGGGCCTGGTTAACTGTAAAAATGACAGTCATTAAAGTTTTTAAAAACAACTTTTTCAGTTTATCCATTTTTTTAAACCAAAATTGGCCCCCAGTCTAATGTTGAGTTCCTAATTTGGCCTTCCGCTACAAATTCACTTGTTTCTATGGCTTCATTTTTTCCAGTCAGTAAAAAGGTAGCAAACCGCATCATGAGATTTTCAGAAAAGTAGGCCAGAAGTATCCCAAACGATGGCCCTGTCACTTTGTCATGAAGCTATCTAGTCTGCCGACTAACCTGCCCGTCAGTGCTGCTGCTGCTGGGAGTTGTGCTGATTTAGACTTTTTCTGCTGACCGGGCAGGAATAGCAGAGTGAGCACAGCTCTGTAGAAGTGACAGTAATGGTGGCAACAGGTCGAGAGACAGATAGAAAGCCCCACACAACATAAAAAAAAGTTTAAATGCAGGTCTTAGTGTTTGTTACTGAGGAAATGTGAGGGTTAGAATGGATTTTCTTCGGTCTACATATAACTGCGATACAGATCTATGGTGGATTTAGAAAATGTTGAATGTAAATTAGATTCACAAATGAAGGCGTGTCATGGATAGAAATAATATCTTTTAAAAATATTTACAACAACACCACTAAAGGACACTACTGAAGAGGATTTTTGAAAAAAGAGAAAATAGTACCGAAATACATAAGAATTCTAGTGAAAAGACAATGTATGTACTGAATTAAATAATTACCCCACAACAGAAAACCATAGGATTACTCTACAGAAACACATTAAAGTGAAAAGCAGACTGGGATGAAAACACAAGCATGTGTTGCTTTTCTCTTTTCACAGACTCTGCTTCAGGCAAGGGAAAAATATTAAAAAACTGTTTACTACAAAACAAATGCGTGTTTTACTGTAATTTTTTTTTTTTTACAAGTGTGACTGTGGCACACACACACGCACACACACAGACACGCACACACACAAGAAAATAGTAATTTCCACCCTCGACTAACAGTCTATGGCAGCACATCATAACCAGACTTGAGTAGATGTGAAGACATTTTCATTAAAACATGATGAAGATGATACTTTTTATCAGCCGGTGCTTTTGACAAAAAATTATTATTTACAAAACTGACACAAAAAAGGAGTGAAAGAAATATTGAAACTGCAGTTCCGCAAAAATATCGTCACAATCTCCAACTGACAATAAAAGGATCTCAGAAGTAATGAGGTGCAGATGTTACTCATGAAAAGAATTTCATTTGAAAGAAAAAAATAACTTTTAGAGGTTCAAAATAATGTCAGAGGAAAAGTACAAGTTACATTTAAAGACTTTTCTCCAAGATATGTTAACGTTTCTTCACACAAACTAAGAATTGATTTTGTTTACAATAAAACTGAATTGTAATTCTGTTCATTCCTGATCCATAACATAGATTACATTTAGCAGCTCCTTAAGTCGTGGATGAGACCGTTAAAGCCGGCCCCCATTTCTTATCATCTCTTTGTTTACACCCTTTCCTACAACCCCAGCCTAACATTACTGGTGCAACAAAAAATGGCGAGCAAAATTGGCGCTATCCAGCCGTATAGTTTTTGAGCCAGATGCCAGTTCAGACAACGAAAACATGGATCTAGTTGTCTACAAGTGAATGCATCAGAATGGAGTGGAGCAGGACGCTTTTGGCTTGCCGTTGTAGGTTCTACATCACACCTACAGTATTTCCCAGCAGCATTTATTTACGATTTGAACAAAGAAATTATTTTAATATTTATTTTCTTCTTATACGTACTCTATCATGAGAAAAATGTTACATATGAAAAAACGCCAAAAAACGTGAATTTTCATCAGAGTGGGCTTTTAATCAGTTGTTAAAGCACTGAATTGCTGCTAATAGGCTTCCTTGAGAGATGAGTGCACAGTGGTAGCAAACATCTGGGATTGTGCTGTTCCCACCAGGCCGTGTTAGCTAACCGAAGGTTCAGGAAGCACAGATCCCAGGTAGGAAAGCAGCTTGGTTGAAACAGAAGGCAAATATCTGAATAAACATGATATTGATAACATGAATTCTGTTAGATCACATGGCAATCATTAAGCACAAACTCTGATTTTTAAATCAGAGTTTATCTTTTTCATTGTCACATCTTGATAAATATCTTTACAAATCCTTCCAGACTTACAGTATACAGCTAAACAACCTTTTTACACTAAAACATACAACCGGATACAGACTTACAGGTATCTTTAACAAAAAATAATAACCATGAATGTTTGAAAGGGTTTTAAAAAATTAAGAAATAAAACACTGTATTATCAAATGTGAAAAAGGGGGTTAATAATTACTTTTAATTGAAGAACTTCTGAGTTATAAGAGAACTTTCTCCTTTCAGAAATTGTGTCTTCTTGATTGCAGTTAAATGTGCAATATTAAACCAAAGTCTTTGCAAGTGTGGGAAAACAGAAGGGGAAAAGTAGGACACACCTGAAATAGATGTAGCAGGTGTGACAGAAAGGCCAGAGAGAATAGAGGCCATAGAAGAAAAAAAAAAACAAGGAGGCAGATCAGAGCAGAAGGAAGATCCTTAAAAAGCAGAAAAATCATCAGGAGGACTGACGCTGGGCGAGTGGGATGAAAACCACCAGTTTATGCAGTTGTACAGAGCAGATAAGAAGGCCAAAGATTTACTTAATAAAAGCTACATTCTAAATTTATGCAACTTCTTCTTACTCAGAGTGAAACTGAGAGATAATGCAAAGAGCAGGGGTCTACAACCTGAGGCTCTGGAGCCACATGTGGCTGTTTTACTCCTCCATTGTGGCTCTTCGCTTTTGAATACTTTTTAGTTGCTGTTCAGAGGTGAAGTTCTTTAAGTATTTAATTGCATTTACATGTATAGATTATTTTTTTTAAATTGGATTCTACATCTATAATGTTGGAAAAGAATAAAGGTCAAAATCATAATCATAGAAAATGCCATGTTTGACTTGGCTTTTTACTTGCAGTTTTAATTTGAGCAGAATAAATTTTATTTTGTTACTATCAAATGTAAAAGAAGTTAAAACGGTTAAATATATAGAAAAATATAACCCTTATAACTTATTTATTGTAAATATTTAAATTCTACATTTTATAAATGGCATAATGGCCATAAAACATAAATTGTTTTTTTACTGTTAAGTTGAATTTGAGGGTTTCACTGAGTTTTTGGCCAGTAAGAAACTGGTCCAAATGGTTCTTTAAGCATAAAAAGTTGCATCCATTGATAGAGTAGGAACTTTAGTTATAATAAAGCTGACCCCCTGATGTTTAGTTTCAGAGCTAAACATAACAAAAGATGCCTTTGTGGTTATGTCCCTTGAAAAAAAAAAGTTTTGATTAAAAATGTAACTTCGTCGGACGAAAATAACCAATGTATTACAGAACTCAATTATCTAATACATTATTTAGAGAAGCCTGGCTCTAAATTTGAACGAGTAAACCCAAAGGAAAGTTTTAGCAAGAGTTACAAAAACACAATTGTGGATAACTGCAGCGCAATTGATAAAATATGTGCAAACGTTTGAATAAAAAGATCGAAACTGTTATTGACAATTTGAAGTGAACTTAGAAAGCGTCAGAGAGGCAGAGACATGACTGTCCATGAAGGAGATCAGTGGAGAGCTGAATGAATCACAGCTGTGATTCAGCAGTGATGGACGGAATAAATGATTGTGGTTAGAGATTAGTGATTACTCTTTTTAAGAGCTGTCAAGACACTTACCCAGAAGTTGTCCTGAAAGGCCATATTTACTCCGAGTTACACCAATCTGCACACAAAAAACAAGAAAAGATCCATTACAAAAAGACGAGCGACAGAACATTCAGCATTTTTGACATTTCATCATCTTTCTGGAAGAAAATAATGTAGTCTATAAAAACAGATTTACTATTGGTTTTGTTTCTGCCCTCTGATAAAAAGCCATCACCCTGTCAGATTCTAATCTTTTAAAAGACTTGATAGACACCTTCAGCATAGGAGGCGGATACCTGGGAGACAGGAAAGACGGCTTTAACAGATGACATCAAAGGAGAAACACAGCAGATATAGGATGCTGATGACAGAGCAGCGAGGAAACACAGAGGAGGAAAGGAGGACTACCAAGTGGGAGGACAAACCGTTTGGAAGGAATGAGACAGAACAAGCCATCACCAAGAGATGAAGCAGTCTGCTGTGATCCGCTCAGTTACCTGCTTCTGTTAAAGACCCCTTCTGAGGAAAATTGTGTTTTGGGTGTTTTGACACATGTTCTAGTGCACATATGTCAAACTCAAGGCCCGCGGGCCAAACGTGGCCCGCCATGTCATTCCATGTGGCCCACGAGAGCATAAAAGTTTTTAATTTCTTATAATAAAAAAAAATTGGTGTGTATTTATTCATAGTCAGGGAATCGGACTTGAAATATCTGATTGGGAAACTATATGATAGGACTTAAACACTGTCCATATAATGTTACCTGACAGAATCAAATGTAAAAGGATTTATGCTAAAGTAACAAGAAAACATTTGTTTTTTTATGCAACTGTAATTGTCACTTTAAAATGTTATAGTAAATAAATAATGAGTTATTTAACATTAAGGAGTAGTTACATTTATTTTTAATTACATGTTACATGTATAAGTTATATCTGGCCCTTTGAGGACAACCACTATGCTGATGTGGCCCTCAGTGAAAATGAGTTTGACACCCGTAACTAAAAACTAAGTTCAAGATTGCATTTGTGAGTATTTCTTTTTTCAAATCAATATTAATCAGGAGAAGACGATAAAAATGCAGTTTGAAAAAAAGCTAGTGTGTATGGTAGAAAATATCCTGGGCAGACCACAAGCTCCCTCCTCTGCTCCATTCTGATGAATCCACTTGCAGACAAATAGATTCATGTACGTCTTTGTTTTCCTCGTCTGAATTGGAATCTGGATGATCAAAACTGCACAGCTGGATAGCTCCAATGTTGAACATCATTTTTGTAGCATGTGAACTAATTCCATTCATGCTTGGAACTCCTCTAAAACTGTCATGCAGACTAGAATGAATAATCCAACCATCTCTGGCTTTTCCCTGTGTTGGCATGGTCTCCATTCAGGCCGGGGGACCTGGCATAACGCGGTGGCGGCACAAGGCCGGACCAAACCACAAACTGACACACCTTACACTTTTTTAATTGGCTCAGCAGAGGGGCTGGAAAGCACACAACCAACTCTCTGTTTGATCAGATAGTGTGCAGAACACAAAAAGAGGAAGTCGGTATCATTAAAGTAAAACTGACAAATAAATCAATGTTAACCGGTATAGAACAACAAAAAACTCTCAGCCTTTTTTAATGAAGAACTTAAAAGAACAAAAAAGAGATATTTAGTCTAGAAAGTGATCAGGCTCATGGGACCGGCTTAAAAGAGTAACACATATTTCTAAACCATTTTTCCATGAGCCAGTCCCATGACCTGTTCAAGGTGAGGTTGTTTTGTCGTGCTGATCTGTGTCAAAGGTACACAAAACAAATGAAAAATAGACGTTTTCCATTTCAGGACTCACTGTGCAGGTATTTATGGAGCTGGATGTGTGCTTGCACAAAAGTGACAGATTTTCTTACACTCAACAGAACAAGAGAATATTCAAATATTCCTGGAGCTTAGAGTCTGGTCAAAACCAGTTACTTATCTGGTCAATGATAAGCCGGCACTGGTAACTGATGGTGGCAGATGTTAGGGCAACTCGTAACAGATTTTAAAAAAAAATGACTGGAACATCTAACGCAGTGTTTATCGGGACACATCTTTACTCACTTGCGTAATCTTCACACGTGGCTCTTGATATCTATATTTGCTGCTATGAGAGTAATATGTTCAGAGTCATGTGACTCCTTAAAAGCACACATTCTGAGGACGTGATAGAGGGAGACTGCAGGGTTTTCCTATGAAAGAGTGACATAAAGCATAATATGGACAGAGGAAAACCCTGTAAGAAATATGTTTGTGGCGCTACAACTCCTCAAATGTCAGCCCAGCCTTCTATACACCTGACATGTGTGAGGGAAGAAACTTGACACCTATTATTTGAAATCTCTTTAGCTCTTGGAGCCCAGGCAAACTAAACAGAATCAAGTTGAGAACATTTATAGAATTGCGGTCAACACATCAGTGGTAGCAGTGTAGACATCTGTGTGGGGGTTTGTGCTTTAGAGGAACATGGGCTAAGCCTGCAATAAAAAAAACGATTAATATAGCAACATAAGTTAAAGAAAAATGCATTACAAAAAATATTCAACAAATAAAAAAGTCATAGAAATGCATGTCAGCTTGCACAGTAAAAGGCTGTTGCATACAGTACTGCATACTTGTACTTTGTAAGAAGTAAACATTTTCCATGTTCAGATTTTTGAACTCTCGACATGCCGCGATGCCCAAGTTGCACCGCAATGTCCAAATAGCGCTGCTGCCAGGCCAGCGCCGCCCACAACGCTCAAATCACACCGCAGAACCCACAATCCCGTCTATCGGTTACTTAACATTGAAACTGGACGCCCCTGACACGCAAATTGTGTTCGGTGAACGCAGCTTAGGAAAGCTTCTTAGCTTTATAGTCAATGTTCTAAAGTCAGAGCAATTAAAGCACACATTAACACCATTATTTTACCACATTAACACCAAAAAGAACACAACGTATGGTGAGTTTTGCCTGCAGTTTTTGATCATTTTCTGCAGTGATCAAAGACATTAAAAGTGCTGAAATCTATTCAGACTTTAGAACATCTGTTTGACTTCACTGTTAAACTGTTGTCACATTTGTATTTACATTTACAGCACTTGGTGTTGTGTGTTTATGGAAAAAATATTTTTTTGTTTACACAATATACACTATAAATGATGAATCTGATGAAAGTGGTTGGGGGCACATTTGCCTTTATGTTTATTTTTCTACAATTCAAGCTCATGTAGATGTAATGCATACATTAAAGGCTAGAACTGGAAATATTTTGTTCTGAAAAATCTGGGATCACAGCTATTTTAACCCACAAATATATGTTAACTAGCCAGATTTTGATGCCAGAGTACGCAGGGGGCTCTGGTCCGGAGCAAACCACCAGATGGTTTTCAGGATGCAAAAATAAGGAGGGGGCAGCAGGATCCAATAACAGTGAGGCACACAAAGCCACCTGTATTCTTATTGCAGCCTGGTGGGCCTTACTTGAGCTTATTAACCCTTTTTTTTTTAATATACAGCACAATCCGGAAAAACAAAGAAAGAGTAGTGTGTGGACCAGGACCCCATCCTGATACCCACCATGGGAGCCCCTCCATCTGCAGTTATACAAATGGAACTTACCGGAACTACCTTAATATTTCATTTTCTCAATGGTCAATCTTTTATTCAGAGAAAAACAGTAAAGATATGTAATAAAAATGTAATGTTAGTCACCATATTTGCTGCATGGAGGAAGCCTGGAGTCAAAGCAACCAACTATTCACAATAAAAATAAAAAATTCAAAGAAAGAATCTAATTTAAGACTTGACATTTTAAAAGGTCATTACTTTTTACTTGCACCTCCACATATCATTATCACAATCAGACATTATGGAATTACTTTCCGTTAAAACACAAGAAAAATCAGAATATGTAGCATGTTTTTAACCATATAGAAAAATATAATATACAAATATGTAATGTTGGTTGACAATTCACATTTTAAATGCACCAATAATATGTTTGTCAACAGCCAGCAAAACAAGATTTCATAAATATTGTTATAAATTTACTTCCCTCAGAAACCTATAAATTATAATTTTTATCTTTTATTACTCAAGTTACAAGTTTTTTTCTGTGGCTTGTCCTTAGAAATGAAGTTAAATAAAAAAAAAAGTCTGTGTGCTGCTTATACAGGTAAAACAAAACCCAGTGTTAAAAAAAGTTTCTTTATGCACTTTGAAAAAACACAGCTGAAAACATGAATATCTTAATTGTAGAAGAAATCGTAAAATGTGGTAAAAATTCTTGATAAAGTGGCCCAAAAAAATCACGATTTACACATTTCTGTCACTTGTTTGTCTTTTCATAAATTCAAAAAGCTTGATTCAGTTTCCTGAAGATGCCTGTAACCTTATCAGTGAAGGCACATTGACCTCCTTCTCTGCCAACCCAGCCTAGCTTGCCAACACACAGTCAGCTGCCAAAAAATTTACGACTAAAACTGTACAGAGGAAAGTGAGAGGAAAAACAGTTCGACCGGCAGATGTCTCTCTGGAGGAAGAGAGCACATACTCTTTACCACCACCTCCATCCACTTCTCCTTATTATCTCACAGCACCAACAGATGCAACGAATTGCAAACAAAACTGCTCACAGTCAGAGAGAATAATAGCTAAGGAAATGGAACAGAGGAACATGAAATGACAGGAACTTCACAAACAGATGCTTTAGTCAGGGGCTCAAGATGTAAAAAAGAAAAAAGAAAAAAGAAAAAAAATGATGCAAAGAAGAAAATGAGTGAGAAATGATGGAGGTAAGGACAGATGGAGGTAAAAGCAAAGTAACTCAAAGATGATTTTTTTTTCTTGCACAATTAAGCAAAAACACCCGTTTCCAAACTGCACAAAGAATTGATTAAAGATCCTAAAAAGAAAATTCAATATTAGACACAAGCAGGTTTAATCTTAACACCTACCAACGAAAAACAGAACAGCATGTAGTTCCCTAAAACCAATACACTGTAAATACTTCCATAGTACTTTTCTACCTCGATTACAGTCCAAAATGCTTTAGAATCACAAGTCCCATTCATGTATACACACACACACACACACACACACATACACACACAGCCTGTGCTGCTACGCAAGCTGCTAAACAGACCACCAGGAACAATGTTGAGTTTAATGTCTTGCCCAAGGACACGTCAACACTCTGCTTATCTTTTGATCTATTGTCAAAGTATTTCCAGTGGTCTTTTTTAGCCAAAAAAAAAAAACCTGTGTCATTATCTAGGACATAATTTTGGCAGAGTGGCAGGAGTTCATTAATAATTCGCCCCTAAATGGGGGCGTGACAGTAGGTCCATAGCAACCCCACCTCCCCTTCCCGTTGCTGAAAGCCCTCTGTTAACGTGATCTCTAGCTAACAGCCCGTTCACACCCCCAAACCAAAATGATCAGTTTAACAAAAATGGCAAACAACATTGGAGCTATTCAATCGTACAGTTTTGATGCAGATGCCAGCTTGGACGAGAAAAACATAGACGTACATGCATCTAGTCGTCTACTAGTGAATGCATCAGAATAGAGTGGAGCAGAGAGCTTGTGGCCCACCCAGGGTATTTTCCACAATCTTTTCCAAACAGCACGTTTTTCGTCTGCTCCTGATTCACAATAATTTGAAAAAAAAAAAAAAAAACTAAAATGAGATTTTTAAGGGTCTATATCATGCAAAAAAAAAAATTAACTTTTTGAGCTTTTAAGTGCAACTTAATTTTAATTCTTCATAAAAAACAACAACCCAAAAGCGATATATTGATCCATTCAAACATTTCTGAGTATTCCTCTAAAAACCTGCTCTCTGAGCACCAGCCCCTCCCAATCCACGAAAACAAGTGAGTCCTCACATTGTAACGTAGATAAGTGAGGAACAGCCCCTTCCAGGAAGAGTCTGGGCTGCCAGCACCGCTCCCAGACTAACACACACTCCCACTTCCTCAACGGAGCTAACGTTGATCGGCTAAATGCTTTTATAAGGTTCCACATTATGCAAATCCATCTCTGCAAAAGTTATGATGTTGTTAGGTTCACGTCATTAAATGGGCAGTGCCCACAAGGAGCAAAAGGTGGCGTCTCAGATCGAGTCGTCTTTACTTCCGGGTAAGAGAATTTGCTGCGAAAATGGCGAGTATTAAAAAAAAAGAAAAAAAAAAACCTTCTTTAGAGTGCCAAAGGTAATACATTATCAAATATATGGATATATGGATATATAATTTACTCTAAAGGGCTTAAGAAAAGCATGATATAGGCCCTTTAATTTTAATTTTCTTTATGTATATGTCCTCCATATTCAGAAAAATGCTACAAGAACGTGTTAAAAACACACACCAAGAACACCATTTCATTGAAGTGGGTCTTTAAAAGTGCTTTTTAAAAATAGTCTGTTGGTGCAAAACCTTTAAAAAAAAATAAAAAAAAATCCAACACTCCAGTCTGTGTCTAGAGTGAATGCTGTGTCTAGTCAAAAGAACAAACAGAAATTTATTATCTGAAATTTATTATCATAATTTGGAATTCATGTTCATCAAATACCACAAGTGTGAAAATGTTATAGCTTTGCCTCAAACTATAAAGAGCCTTCAACTCACCATGTCAACTCTATGTTCTTTATTAGGTCAAGTTTATGTTTTGGCTGCCCTCACCCGCAAGGTTACAAAAAAGCTGTGAAATTTACATCACTTTCTGCAGTACCCGTGTGTCAACACAATCCCTGACCTTCAGAGCCAATACATTAGCATTCTGATGCTTCATATCAGAATATCTCAGCTTTTGCACTAATTATAAATGAGAACGTGGGATTATACTTTCAAATGACGGGAGCCAGCAGAAAAATAAAAAATGTAAAATCTGAATTGGCTGCAGTGTTGGTAAAGTCAGTTCATATCCTATAACATTAGCTGAGAAACAAGACCAAGACATTTCATTTGTGGAAATAACTGAGTTCTGTGCTGCAGATGAAGTCCTCTGTCATTCTGGAGTTAATTTGATGGCATTTTGACTTTGGCGTCATTTGACTTCACCCAGCAAATCTTGCGCACTTCCCTTTGACATCTGCTGACCAGAGTTAGTTCACAGCTGCAGCTTGTATTTTAATGCAAGGCATTAGTTTCACAGATATGCTCTAGATTTTTGGGGGATTTTTAAATACCAAACCACTTTTGGTAGAAAACACATTTTTCTTAAGGTCTCACATCTCACACATCTTTACTTATCTGTTATGTCAACGCTAAAAACAAGTGAAGAAACCTCATTTATAGAAAGATAAAACATATTTAATGACCAAGAAACAACACAAGGCAGAGAGATTATCCTCAACTGCTTGGTAACAAAGACAGCTAGTAGAAAAGAAAGTGCAAGCACAGTAAACAGCAGGCTGCAATGCAAGTGAAAGTTTAAAAAAAAAGCTGAGTGATAAACACAACCCAGGCCGTAAGCTGCCCATTGTCCATTGCCTGAATGTGCTTTTGTTACTGCAGCATACAGCTTCAGCCTAGGCCCGTCTATGACAACACACCAGGAAAGCATCCCTTCTGAGCCCTGGCATGACCAGCTGTGAGCGAGAACAGGGCACCAGTGGAGAAGAACCAACCCAGCAGGAGACCCAGCAGTTTGCATGAGCTCAGCACCGCCGCAGGTTTACTGTACAGTGGTGAGTGGTGAGAAATAAGGGTCCTTGTCTGCCCCTCCAAAGTCTCAGCTTCTCAAACGTCATCTTAATATCTCTAACTTGCACAGAACAAGATTCTATGGCAGGTTTGCATCTATTCTCTCTAATTCTACACAACCAGGGCTTAATATAATGTCAAACACAGACAGTAATTGTGAAAATAAATACATAAATCAGAGACTCCTCCTCACTGAAAGCATTTTAATTCTGTTAAAGGTTAGCTTTAGTGTGTCCTGCCTCTGGGTGCTGCCCTGCTTGGCAAACACAAAACAAGGGTCTGCAGAGCTCTAGCCTAAATTTGAGAGGCTAAACATGCATAATTCATAGCTGTCATACACAGCCTCAGTGCTAAGAGGGAGAGCCATTAGTAACAAAAACCTTAGTTAATCGTAATAACAACTTGCAGAAAAAATAGAGGAATCCCCAAATGATTCTTTTGAATTTGTGTGCAGTTCCAGGCACTGGAACATTGGAGCTCCAGGACCGTAGGGAAGCTGCTGTCGTGGAGCATCAGCTCAGAGTCCACTTTCAATCTAATCAAATAAAAATGAAAAACCAGTGAGTGCTGCCTCTTCCACTGTCCCTGTTGTTGTCATCTGGCATCCTCTTAAACTCCATGAATAAAAACACAATGAGCTGAAAATCAACTATTTTACATATGTCTAAAAATACACATAAAAATATATCATTCTAACGTGGATACATAAAAAATAAGCTTAAATTGTAGCTTTAAATGTAAACGTTTCACATATGAGCTCCAAACTAGAATTAGAATTGTAGCTCTATATATTCTAAAGGGGCGGGCAAACTACGGCCCTCGGGCCGAATCTGGCCCACCTCCATGTTTGGTCCGGCCCCCTGAACAATATCGGCGATGTGTGATTTTTTTTTTCCAATCTGGCCATTTTTTTCACCCATCTGCAGTCTGTGCCGGGATCTGAAACCCTCTAAAAACCCCTGTCAAATAGAACAGAATGCAATGTTCACTTTCTACGTCGCAGTTAATCTTTTGCTCGTTCTTTTAGAGCGATTATGCTGCTTTTTTTCCCCAAACAGCGCACTCTGTTCTGTTCCATGACTGGCTGGAGACCTTGTCAATCAATCTCCTCTTGAGATCTACAGATATCTTTGATTGTGATCAGATTTTTGTTTTCATTCTATCATCCTGGACTTAATTTCTATGAAGGTTTGAATTTTGAGAATTTAAACAATAGAGAAAAGCATTAAAATATTCATGTATTTCTGAGAAAGGTGACAACATGCTACTTAGTCATCAGAGCCGGCACTGACCTCGACTGCAGCGGCAAAGGAAAGCGATATTATGCTGTCGTCCCGACACGTTAAGTAAAGCATCAGTTCAGAGAGAAAGTTAATCTCTTACCGCTTGTTTTTGTCCAGAAGAAGCTAAAGTTTGTTTGAAAGAAGCCAGCGCAGTGATATAGAACATTTATGCTGCATGACAGGAACTTCTTTTTAGGCGTGCATTATCACTGTGGATTATCACTTTTTAACCCACACCCAGCAGCCAATCAGAATCGAGTATTCTCGAGTAGACTTGTAAAAAGGGAGGTACACATACAATCCTAATTAAGTGTGTTTGCAATGACTTCTGTAAAACCAGTCATGATTCTGAATGAACATTTTCAGTGGACAGTTGTGTTTTTAGTTTAAACTTATAATAGTCTCCTCTAGGCCAAGGTATACTTTTTTCTTTAGATTCATTTTTACAGACTATGTAACAGTCATGACATACATTCTTGGAGGTAAATTGGATGCAATTAAATATGTGTAAAGAATATTATTATAAGTGTTAGAGATCAAATACAAAACAGTTTTTCGCTACACAATCTGTTCTTTACTTAAACGCTTAGCCACTCTGGAGGGAAATGCTCATTAAGTTATGACATAAAATAATAGTTCTATTCTATCCATTGATTTTCTTAACCCTGCTGTATACAAGGCAAAGGGCAATGAGAGCTTAACCTGGCAACTGTTGGGCGAGGGCGGGATACACCCAAGACAGGTCGCAAGCCTGTCACAGCACCACACGATCAAACACCCATACAGTTCTATTTGTGTCCTTTTATAATAAAAATATAATAAAACTGTAAATAAATCTATAAAGCAACATTCAGATCCAACCTTTTGCTTTTAAGGAATGGAGGTAAAAGAAAACACACAGACACCGTGGCCAGTGGCCTGTAACATGCAAAAGATTCTGGCTGCAGATGTTACTACCGGTATATTCAGTTTGAAATTCAAATTCAAAGTCAAATGCTTATTTAAAAAGCTGATAGTCTCACAGGCAGTCAGAGGAAAATTCCAAGTTGGTTATATTATTGCAGCGACACCCTGGCTAACTTACACCCCTCAGACTTACACCCATTACATCAGCACTGAAATTAAAAACCCTGGAGTTGCAAGTGGTGAAGAGTAGGCCCACCCCTACTTCCCATCATCCATCTCTGTCCACGCTCTTCCACTTGCTCACAACCCCACCCTAACATTACCAGTGCAACAAAAATGCTGATGCTAGCTCAGATGAGGAAAATGAAGACGTACATGGATCTAGTCGTCTATATTAGAATAGAGCGGAGCAGAGAGCTTGTGGCTTACCCAGAACATTTACTAAATCACGAATAAGTTCTTATTCAAACTGGATTTTTCATCTGTTTCTGATTCACAGTTTGTATAAAGAAATATTCAGAAATGCAATTTTAAGCTTAATTTTCTTCATGTCCTCCATCATCAGAAAAATGCCACAAAGAACATGTTAAAACACCAACAACACCATTTTCATCGGAGTGGGTCTTTAAAAATATATTAACAACCTTTATCTCTGAAAATAAACTTTTGTTTAGAAAATTAATATGGGATGTATCAATGTGACTACTGATATTAAACTTTCCTTTTCTCTTTTAAAAACTAAGATTAGAGGAGGCCAAAAAATTGTTGTTGTTGTTGTTTTTTTTATTAAAGATGCACCCAAAAGACATGCTTTTTTTTAAATATATTAGCTAGTTTAACAGGCTGGGATACTAAGGACATGAAGAGGATGCACAGTATGGTGAAAAATAAAAGTAATAGAATTGAAAAAAATATGTCATTACCCTGTTTGTCAATCAAACTGCTATGCTACTGTGAAAAAAA
The DNA here is from genome assembly GCF_053564925.1 of Oryzias latipes. Lineage (NCBI taxonomy): Eukaryota > Metazoa > Chordata > Actinopteri > Beloniformes > Adrianichthyidae > Oryzias > Oryzias latipes. The sequence continues at coordinate 17,532,393 of NC_136240.1, forward strand.
TAATTTCCAAGGTAACTCAAGTGAGCTTGTGTCAAATGTTATTTAACCTATTAAATACATGGGTATATTAAAAGAGTGTATATTAAAATATGGCATAGGTTAAATATAATGTTTCTTTTGTGGGAATCTGAAATGTTTTAAAACTTTTAATCCTCACGTCCAAATTGTGCAAACAGAGATCAAATTAAGTATTCCAATTATAAAATGTTTCAAAAGCGGGTTCTGATCCTATGCAAACTGAAAGACGTTCTCTTGAGGTTTAAAGGAGGTAAATTCTCCCTTTAAATGTTCATTTTAAACCCTGGGTTTTTAGTGCACAGAAATCAACAAAAGTGCAAGAAGTGCAGAGGTAGCTTCACATAATGATCAAGACAGAGCCAGGCGAACAAACAATGCATGCTGCTGGGACAACAACCCGAAACCCACCTTTGAAATTTAGATGCGTTTTCAAAACGCATCTAAATTCTAGTATTTATTTTATTTTTCGTTTGCTTATGCCCCCCTTTTTTTGGTAGATGAATTTCCCTCCGTTCAAATGTCAAACAAGCGTGTCTTCTCCTGCGTCTCCGCCTCTCTCTCTAATAGCCTAGCTTTTTTTTTTTTTTTTTTTTTTTTTTGCAAAGTCTTTCGAGTGGACTTCTGAATTAATTTATCCCGGAGGCTGACAGAAAAACCAACAGAAAAAATGTACCTGTACCGAGTTTTCAGACACCACAGCATATATTTTCCATCTCCGGTCCGTCAACACAGCGGCGGTTCGGCACTTGTGCTCACCCTGAGCGGTTTGATCGTAGTAGTACAAATTTACTGGGCAGTTTTCCGAGGGAGCGCAATACCCGCCCAACTCATTGCTGATTGGCTGTTAGACCCGTCAATCTGAGGAGAACCGGCAAGTAGGCATAGCAACTGCGTAAAGGCGGGGCGAAAATTGTATACGCAGTGTTAATTGGGTAATTGTTACTACGCTGAGAAATGCAAGGTTTTGGTACTTCTGAGTAAATATATAAACAATTATTTCCATAAAATAATGATTATTTCAAATACGAAAAAAATGGGAATATAAAGATGCAAGTATGTTAATTATAAAAAAAAACCTTTTAGTGTAAAGTCTATACTATCAAACAACTACTCAGCATTTATTAGCTGTTTCAAAATAAGACACACAAAATGAGCAAATGGTCTCAAAGTTAGCCTATTATGTACAGATAATTTTGCGTTGTATGTTTTTTTAATCTTCTCGTATTATATTTCAAAGTTTGGTGCAATTTTGTATTAAAAAATAAAACAAGCTGTGCTGAAATAGAATAAAGTATTTTTACTCTGAACATGAAATGTTCAAAAATGCAGAATTATTTTTTTTTCAATCATTTTAAGTAATATGTTCTGGTGACAAATATATGTATATATAATCATATACATATAATCATGTTTTGTGTGCCTTTTTGGGCTGCTGGAAGTGTCAAAGCCTGGTTTGTCCTCAGTGCCACATTATCGAAACCAGTTCAATGTGCAGCACAATGTGTTCTCTGCAAATTGTGTTTCACTTTGCACAGTGACATGGTTAGTGTACATTTCCTGTGCAGCAATGGAGATCACCAGATTATACTTCCGTCCTTTCATTTTCAATGAGGCACAGAAACGAAAACAAAACAGGTGCAGAGTAGAAAAACAAAGTGTTTTAGGAATGACAATCTGTACCTGAACTGAGGCAGCGTCTTAAAATCATGTTTTCTCAAAAACCTACAGAAGGCTGATTTGACTTTTATGAAATTGTGTAACTGCTATCTTTCTTCCATCCATCTGCAAGCACTAATAAAATGAGGGGTAACACTCTGGGCCAATAATCCAGTGTAAAATCTCAGAAATAAAATTAATTGAGCTTTTGAACTCAGTCATGCATCATCAGTCCATCTGTTTGGTGTTTTGGTTATGATCCTACATAAGTGTTTTCTCTAAATCGGGCAAAATGCTCTCATTTATTGATCATTTTCATACTTCAGAATACATCCCCATAGCAATTCATTTTGCTTTGGACTGAACAAGTGCTATGCTTGCACACTAATTTCTTGTGAAGTCACTTCTAGTTTGTTGATTTTCACTGAAACCTTTTTGCACACAGCCAGGAAGTTGCTCGGCATCTGCTCTCAGTTGTTCTTTTTTTTTTTACTTACAGAATGACTCTGCGTGTGCATTTTTATCATCTTTGAAACATCTCTCCATCTAAATGACTCCTTATTTCATCACAGCTGTTTCTACAAATTAGCCAGCACATTCTAAATTAGCTTGCGATATGCCGGTTCATCAAAGATGCCAAAACAGAAGAATGGCTTCCAGTGCAAACACAGCAAAGACATGGTTTTGCTTCCAGAAAAACAGACTGAGACACCCGCCAAAAGCCCGTTAATCTTGCTGGAATATCAAGTGGATGGCATCCATCTGTGTCAATATTTCCCTGGTCTCTTTGGGAAGCGTCTGCCTCCCTGATGTGTTGTTAGCCTGAAGGAAGATAAAAATCAGAAAGAAAGGTTAAGTATTCATGTTTAAACTTTACCTTTTATTTCTCAAAGCAGTGTAATTTAGAGTAAAATCTTACAATTTGAAATGTTTTATTGGTTTTGTTCCTCCAAAAACAATTTGAAGTAACCAGGGCTCATCAAGGCCTGTTATACCTCTGAACTTGATGACTCTTTCAGTAATGAGCAGAGTCAGACTCCGTGGTTCTTGGTCCCCGCAACTCTTGTTTGTATGAGGGAATCTAAATCCTTGGTATCTTTTTTTTCCTGATAATTTCTTGAGTCGCCATTAATCTGGTCTCTAAGGACTAGTTGACCTAGGAAGATCCTGTCGGGGAGATTCTCTCCACAACATAGCACCTTTCAATACTCAGGAACTCCTATTACTTCAGGTGCTCTCATTAAAAATACAGTTTGACACACTGTTCTTTAAATAATTGCTTTGGGATGGCAAACACTCACAGTGACCTTATTCATTTATTTACACTGTCAGCCTGGAAACATTTTAGCTACCACTCCATAAAGGCACAAAAGACTAAAAAGCTAGGTTTTATTTGAGAAGAAATCAAATCTTTTTTTAGGGCAATAACAAGGAAAAAACCAAAGACCCTGAAAGAATATAGTAGTTTCATACAAAATAATCTCTCAGTAACCTCAAGACCACAGATGAAAAGACTGGATGCTCTAAATCCTGAGCAGATTTAAGTTTGTTTTAGGTTCATGCAGTTTTTAAAAGAATGTTGCGGCATATTTACTTTTCTAGTTTTAGGACATATTCATGCCTCTTCATCTATCAAACTATCTATCTAGTGTCATAAGTATTCCCTGTGCAAACTGACCATAATTCATCTTCTTTCTGCTCAATTTAAGACTGATGATGTTGAAACTGTTGGGCACTAGGGGGCGCACTGACTCCACTATGAAAACCTTCACCTTAAGGATGATACAAGTTGTCTGTTGGAGTTCCACTTTGGGTAACATGACAGGACAGGGGCTTTATGTTCTCTCTTTCACGCTGCAGTGGGAGTTTCAGCAAGGATTTTTCCATTTGTGTATTTTGCAGAGTCAGCGCTTCTGCCAGATCCTGTCAACTCTCATCATAATTGCTTTGGCACAAGAACACCAATGCACACTTTTCCTTTAATTAGAACCGTGAGAAGAGGGAAAAGTAGCGGGGATGTGATATAATCTATCAATATTTCCAGCCACAAAAATATAAAGCTTCGTAGACACGTCGTTTTTTTTTATACAGAAGGAATCTGGTATGGCTTGTTGTAGGTTTTACTGTATGTGGTCTAATCTAATACTAGCTGACGATTTAATTTAATTTAAAGTGAAATGAAACTTAAAAAGCATAAAATGTAAATACAGTGCCATAAAAACCTCAGTATTCAAAATTATCTATGTTTTTTCCCTGAAATATGGGCTTCATGTAAACATTTACAAAGCACTGTTGTGCTACAAGCTGGTGACCTATGACTAACAACTATTTGTACTGTTTTGTGTTATCATATTGGCCTTAGCCCAAAACCAGCCTTTTATGGATTTTTTTTCTGTTTTGAAAAGTTTTCAAGTTTCCTTTTTGTCATTTAAAAATCTTGAACCCATTTGCAGTACAAACATTTTATTCATCAAAACCACACTATTAATAACATTAAAAACTTTACAAACCCAATACATATGAACAGTGTCTTTACTTACTTAAAACTTCATTTTTTTAAATCAAACACTAACAGTAATTTCTTTCTTTGCAGAGGGGTTCGACTGCCCACATGGTAATTATTTAACAAAACTCAAGGTCTGGGATGATGTTGCTCCTGACTTCTCCGGTGTGTGACCAAACAGCATTTCTCAACCGCAGGTCCCCCCCCCGTTTGCTCTGACGTGTGTGAAGTCAGCCGTCTGCCTGGCACAGATGTGTGTTGATGTGCTTCCAGTTGTTTGTGGGGACTGATGGTGTCTGAAACGGCAGGATCCTCCCTTTAGAATGTGAGCTCACCACTACTTTAATGACACCGGATTCATTCATTAACAGCCCGTCAGACTGTCTCAGTGCCCCTTTTTAAAGCAACCTGAGTCCATCATTTAGCAGTGTTGGAACAGAAGCGCGTGAAGGTAAGCTGCAATCTCTGTTTGGAGTTTTCTTTTCACACATCAACATTTACATTCATTATGTTTTGCTCAGTTTCAGGATGACGGCCCTTAAACTACCTTGTGCTGTGATGTTGCTGGTTTGTGCTTTGAAATTTAGTGCAACTCAAAGTAAGTGTAACTTGTACAACATTTCAACCAGATACATTTAAACTTATAATAAATCATTGAATATTTTTGCTACTTTTACTAAATACGCTTTCCTTAAAACAATGAAAGATGTTTTTTCCACTCACCGATGTTTACTCTCTTAATATGAAGTCAGATGAACTTCTGCCTGAAGTTTCCCCATCAACCTCTCTGAAATCAGATCTCAGGAACTCAGTCTCTGAACCCCTATCTTTCTTTTTTTTCTTTTTTATTAAACCCCCAACAGCGAGCTGCAAAGGACGCTGCGGTGCCGAGTACTACAGGGGATACATGTGCCAGTGTGACTACGGCTGCCTGCTTTATGAAGAGTGCTGCACAGACTATGAAAGTCAATGCACCACCCGTAAGGCTTTTTCCGCACTTACAGCCTTCTGCATGATAGTCCTTAATTTTATTTTCATACATTTAAACCTGTTTTAACCAGGGGAGACAATTCTTAAGATTTAATCTCAATTTTTAGAAGTTTTCTGACAGGTTTAAGTACATATTTGGCCAGTCATGGCCGTGTTCTGGCAGTATTTGGTTACACATTTATAGTAAAAAAGAAGACAACACACCACTATTCCAGCTGAGACATTAACATGCTTCAAAAGACATTGTACCGCTACGTATTTTCGTCTGGCATATTAGAATAGATTTATTCCCATCATAAAAGTACAACAAAATTTAGCAACAACTCCCTCTATGTAAAAGTATGCAAAAACAAGATATGTAGAAAACAAAAAGAAATAACAAGATGACTAAAAAAGCAAGAAAATATATGAAAAAGTAAAAATTAAGTGCTAATTTCTGTCCCCATCTAGGGCTCAGACAGCTCTGGGATGGAAGATGTCTTTTCTGTTTGATACAAATTAAAATACAATTAAGATGCAAAAAAAAAGAAACATCTTTCTGATAACAACAGTTATATCAAATATTTTAAAATAACCTGCTGATTTGTGTGCAACAGAGAACTCATGTAAGGGTCGGTGTGGAGAAACTTTCAAGAGGGGTCGGCTGTGTACCTGTGATTCTGATTGCATTAAGTTCAAGCAGTGCTGTCCAGACTACAAGACCCAATGTGAATCTGAAGGTGAGCTTTGAGCAGCACAAACAGGACTGGTTGTGTTTCTTTGCATGCTGACTAATGCTGCTTTCCAAAGATCAATCCTAACAAATCTTTTGGTAGCTTAAGATTTACATAATGAAGTGACTCTTCCAATCAATTCAGCACGCACACACACAAAGGCATAAGCATGCAGTGCATGCAGGGAACTAAACCGTAGCCCTGAGTCTAATTTGACTTTTGTTTGCCTTTAAAACTACCACAGAAATCAATGGAAAGACCAGTGTGGCAACAATGAAGATTAATTCGTGTCATAATTTAAATGATAGCAAAGCTGAAGGTATAGTTTATGGAAAAATGTTTGAATCATAACGCATTTTTAAACTTTCAGGGTTTATGGGAAAGGTTTTCTGAGAAAACAAATCTTTGTTTGTAAATCTTTCCATAGAATCAGCTCTGGATGAAGACACACAGGAGCTTGCTATGAACAAGGGAAACAATGAAGGTAACTTTGTTCTTCATTTAGGCAGATGAAAGAAACCAAACATTTAATTCACACTTGACTCCTTTTACTCTCTATATCTGAGCCCAGTATGAATGTTTTAGATCAGAGAATTCCATAATGTGAGCAGGGCAATGTTGGGAAGAGGACTCAAAATGAAGAGATTCTTACTTTTTGTATTAAATTTGTACAACACTAGCAAAGCTTTAGCCAATGAGGAATGTTAAAGGTCAGTTTTCTCATGAATGGACCACATTTATGAAAACTGGGCACAAGTTTAATAGCAGATGTGGAAACCACAGATGAAAGCCAACAGTGACACAACATTTCCCTGGATTTTTGTTTTGAATTCAGTATTTGAGCTTTTAGAGTTTAAATACAGGACATTCAACTTAACTGGAGAAACTATTTATTGATAGGTTTGTGTCAGCATCACATTATTAATTATGAATATCTGGATTTAAAAAAAAGTATTTTAATGTAACTTATTTAAGTTTGAGCTTTTAAATATAGTAAATTACTCTCTTCAGACAGGTATCTTCCCTGCTGCCTTTAAAACAGCAGTGGTGAGGCCTCATCTGAAGAAGAATAATTTAAATCCTGACATTAATATTTATCAACCAGTCTCCAATATAAAATGTTTTAATTAAAATAACTGAAAAAAACCCTGTTTTTAAATAGAAATACCATATTTGAAAGGTATCAATCAGGACAAGCCACAGCACAGAGACAGCACTTGTTCCAATAGTACATGATATTACGTGTAACCTGGACTGTCAAAAACTCTCAGTCGTGCTACAACTGGATCTGCGTCTTTTGACACAGTAGATCACAGGCTGAGAGGACCAGGACAAAACAGAGGTTTTAGTGATCATTTCTGAAGACAACAGAGTGGTTGTTTTATCTAAACTAAAAAAATGATAAAAGTTCTCAGTCTGTGAGAAACCTGGGTGTTATTTTTGACTTTGAGATGAATTTTATTCCACAAATTTAAAAATATAACAAAAACAGAGTCTCTCTGGTCTTCCCAGAAGAAGGTTATCAAACCTTCAACTAATACAACCCTCAGCTGCACGCGTGCTGACGAGGACCGGGGGGGCGGAACACATTACACCATTTTAAAATTGCTGCATTGGCTCCCTGTGCAATTCGGGATGGATTTAAGTTCTTTTTTTGGTTCATAAATGTTTGATGGTCTTAGGCCATCATATCTTATATGTCTTTACGGTATGAGCCCTCATGGACCCTGAGGTCCTCTGGTACAGACCTTTGGTAAATCCAATAGTCAGAACTAAATAAAACATACGTATACGTAGGCTTCTTTCAGTTTTTATGGACCTCGCTTGTGGAACAGCCTCCCAGAGAGCCTAAGGCCACAGAGACTGTTCATGGTAGAAACAGGATTGCGCAAGACCTACCTTTTTATCTGGCTTTTAGTTTAAATTTAGGAACTTATTTGATCATTTTATCATTTTATGTTCTCTTTTTTGTAAGTTGATATTTGTTCTTCACTTTTACTGATTTATATCTGTCCATTAAGGTTTGTTTATTTACTTATCTGGTTATTTATATCTGTTTTAACTTTTATTTATTTTATTCCTTTTACATTTTCAACTCTAGTGTTTTTCTCAGAGGGATCCTCCACACCAGTGACTGACCCACTGCAATGGGATCTCCTGGGTCTGGCTCTTTGCTTAGATCACTGGTGTGGACAGATCCCCAAAATATCACTTCCCCACTTCAGTACAAAGCCAGAATTCTACTTTCCATCATTTTGGTGATTCAATTAATGCTTTATCATGGTATACGGAGAGTGTAAAGCCCTTTGAGTAAGACAAATTAGAAAAGTGCTATAACAGTAAAGTTTGATTTTAGTTGATTTGTTACCTACAGATGGCTTATTTCCTTTGGAGAGCTCAACGCCACAGCCAACTAATGCCCCAAGTGATGGTGAGCTCATCCAACTCTTGGTAGTGTTAGATCTATCCAAGTCAATTTCACAGCCAGTATTTTCTAGGCTATACATTTGCTGACATTGAAGCTGAGGTTCCAGTGGCAACTACAGTCCCAGATTCTACCAGTGGAGACGGATCATCCCCATCCGACTTACTGGACCAAGTTCCCACAGATCCCACTGTGGATGGAGATGTTTCCCTCACACAGATGACTGTTTCAGTCAGTGGCGATCCCCTCACCTCCAGCCAAGCCCCTGGAGACCAAGAAGCAGGTTTGTGATATTTGAAGGGCTTTTGGCTTATCAGTTTCATTTTGTTTTTTGGAAAAATCCGATGTAGATCAAAAAGTTTATTCCTGTGCTCCACAACTTCCAGATGCCATAGGTCTTACAACTCCCTTTGAGCAAAATACAACATTCCCTGAGCCTACAGTCTCATATGAGCTCTACACCGACAACCTTTCAGCATCACCCACAACATCAATAAACACTTCACAAAGACCAGAAGTCACTCAAATCACAACAGATGATCCGGAAGTGCTGGAAAATATCCAGGTCACCACCACATCCCCTTCAGATGTGATGATTCCAACAACGATCCCAGTGGGAATCACTCAGAGCCTCAACACTGAACAAAACTCAAATGATGTTGACACCAGCGCTCCATCTTTGGCCCCAACACTTGAAGATTCATCCAGATATTCTCCAGAACTCAGTGTTGGAACAACCATCATTCCCTCCCCTACAAATACTGTGCAAGATGGCACCTCAGATAATGTTATACCAGCAGTAAGTACTTCTGATCCACTCAAAGAAGACCTAAAACTGACCAAACCCTCACCATCCACCTCAAAACCTGAAGAGACACCTGAGCCTTCCAAACTAAAGCCCACCTCTAAACCAGAGACGAAACCTCTGGACACACAAACCCCAAAGACAGATATCCAAGCTGGTAAGATGTAGTTTTATCATCCATGACACATTCTTACAAAAACAAATGCAAATGTTTAAATTGTTTGATTGTGAAATTGTAATTTTTTTGAAGAAGGTGCATTTAGAAATGAAAAAAAAAAGAACTTTAAAATACTGTGGATATTTTCCAAGATGACTCCTTTTTTGCAGTTTTGATCTTGCATATTCAAGCAAGAGCTTGATCAGAAACGCACTTTTTCCACAGATGACAGCAATGATAAAAACCTGTGCAGCGGGAGGCCGATAAGTGGAGTCACCACACTCAGAAACGGGACAATTGCAGTTTTCAGAGGTTTGTAAAACGGGGTTAATACTGAGCGATTTAGTATGAAAATTAAATGTTCTGTACTACTTCCAGTTAGTGTATTTTAGAGTTTGTTCTTTGATTTACGCCAGTTTGAAAAAGTTAAAAAAATATTACTGAGGTTGCCTTTTTTTAGATTACTGTATTAATATGGAATAGTTGATTGATTCTGTGAGAAGTTGCTTAAACCAGCTCAACTTGGATCTGCTGAACTTCCTATTATACTTTACTGAGAAATTTCACTTATAGACGTGAAAGAATAAATGTATAAATATAACGAAATGTAAAAATGTATATTTTTATTAAAATTATCTTAATTTAAAACATAGATGGTGATTTCAGCATCACAATTCAACATAAAATTAAGCAACTGTGTAAAATAGAATAGATCCCAGAAAGAGGAAGATACCTTGTTTCCATAGTTTCATTAAAAACAGCAGATACAAAATAAAAAAGTAAACATTTCATAAGAATTATTATTGGTGTTTAGTCTGATTGCTGACAGGAAGATAGATCTGTGAAAGCATTCCTTCCTGCATCATGCTATTTAAGTGTCTGACTGAAGGATAAACTGTTATAGACTATTTCTGTAGAAAGATCAACAGACATGAACTCATTTCTGACAGTCTTATGTAGTGTTTTTTTTTTTATTTACAGGTCATTACTTCTGGTTTCTGGATAGGAACAGGGTGCCAAGTCCACCTCAAAGCATCACACAGGTCTGGGGTGTTCCTTCCCCCATCGACACGGTGTTCACTCGCTGCAACTGTGAGGGCAAAACATATATTTTTAAGGTAAGTTAAATGGGATCAGATGGGACAAATCTATTGCTTCTTTTGTAATGGGCAAAGGTTTTTTGGTACCAGTTAAAATCTTTTTGGTTCATTTTGAAGTTTCTTCCATAACATTTTTGCAGGGAAGCAGGTATTGGAGATACGACAATGATGTTTTGGAACCTGGCTATCCTAAAGTCATTAAGACAGGCTTTGATGGCCTGAGGGGTCACATCACTGCTGCCCTGTCTGTGCCTCAGTATCGAAGCAGAAGAGAAGCGGTCTTCTTCTTCAAGAGAGGTGAGGAAATGAGTCAAACTGTTAAAATGGAACAACAGATTTGTTTTTATAAGCATACATGGTGAGATATTACCAGATGTGATCATGTATTTTCCATTTTGTCTCTTTTATCCAGGAGGTTTTGTTCAGAAATACTCATACCAGGCTGGCACCTCCAGGACTTGTGGTAGAAAAGTTGGAAATCCGATTGTGACAGTTCGATATCGAAGTGCTCGCCAAGCAGGTAACAGAAGAATCAGAACTTTAATATGTCGTAAATAAAAAGTAATTTAGGACTATTTTTGAGTTGAGATGGTTAAAATTAAGATACTCTAGGGGAAGCATAACATCAAAGCAGCTTGATGTAAACTACACCTATAGTATTTTGAGTTCTCCTTCAGTTAGCCCCTTGAAAAATTCTTTGTTACAAGGCAATACGTTCATTCAGGTTATTTATTTTGCTCGTTTAACTTGCAACACTTTGTTTGTCTACCAGCGACCATCTTAGAACCAGCCATAAACATTCGTAAATCCTGGAAAGGCTTCCCCTTCCAAATCACAGCGGCTGTGTCTGTGCCCAGCACCCAGGAGCAGGAGGGCTACAAATACTTTGTCTTCTCCAGATGTAAGTTTTCATTGGCTACGGTCTCATGCTTTAACTTTAAATAGACTAAATCATTTTTAAAATGTTGCTTTAAATAAACTTTTTTGCTATTAAGTTCTAAATGTTGAGATTGCTAAAAAAAAATACTTGTGTTTTGAGCAAACAGACTTAATCCACACACAGATCATTTCAAAACAACTTAAAGTTGACCAACAGAGCAACGAGCATTTAACCAATAAAATACAAGCACCTCAAAAAAAAAAAAAACTCACTAGAACATTTAATTGAAAAGAAATGTGTAAAATCTGGCTTTTGATCCACTTTGGTTCATATATGCCCAAACAGGAAAAAATATTTATTTATAGGAGCTCATACACACAGCAGCAAACTGGCTTTTCCTAAATTGAGTGTTTTTGGAGAAAGTTCAGTCAAATTCCTGGTAAACCAACACATTTAGGACTGAAGAACTCAGACTATGAGCTGATTACAAGTGTTTTTAACCAGTATGTGGGGCTTTTATTCACTCTACTGGGATTTTCTCCAAAAAAAGAAAAGAAGAAAGCTGTCTAAAAAAGGGATGCAAAGATGTTTGTCTGGGACACTTAATGAGAACCATGCGTGTGTGTTTGACAGTTGTGAAGTTCATTAAGGGCGGTGTCCATTTTCAGCTTACATCTATAGTGTTGTGACCAAAGCTATATAGTTTACAAAAAGAAAGAAAGACGGAAAAATGCATATGTGCTTTTATTATGTCAAGTTATCTACTGTTCAAAAATCACTTCAATCAGAGCAAATACAAAGATATTCAGTTGTCTATGAAATCATATGATTTCAAGAAGATCAATTCTTGCTTCACATGTTCTTTGCAGCATCAACATATAACGTGAGGATCAGCGGAGAACGTCCCACAATTGCAGCAAAAGAAAACGCGACGCCTCAAAGCAACAGTTTCTTCACTTGTCCGAAGAACCAACCTTGAAGATCCTTTTCCTGACAAGAGTTTTCCTAAAGCATTCAACTTTAATAACATTTTCTTAAAACACTGCTTTTGTAGGGACTTTTAAAACAAACAACAAACTTACAAGTAAAGAAAAAATATTAAAAGCACAGAGGCTGAAGACAAAGATGAAATGTGTTTGTGATGGGAATGCCGAGTCCTCCAGAGCGCTCTTCTATTAGAACTTTATCTTGCAAATCGTCTCCCACTTACACCCCGGGATGGAAACGCTTGACCTGTAAAGAATTCAAATATGCATTCAGATGCAGTTACATTCTCTTTATTTTATATCTGTAAGAACTCATGACTTATTATGAAAGTATATTCATGTTTCCTGTAACACTTTTTATCCAATAAACAAATTTAAAAGAACATACCGACTATTCCCCCCCCCCAGGATTTGTTTAGATAAATAAATAAAACACATTCTTCAAACATCACAATTAATAAATGTAAAATATTTGACTAAATATTGACCAAAATATCTCTAGAAAAGCTTAGACTGAAATGGTGAGTTGTTCAAAGTTAAAGTTCCAGCGGTGAGCTGCAGACACAGCTTGGGAACCATTTGGTGGTTAAAGCCCCCAATCCAACCCCTTAATGCAGAGTATCAAGCAGGGAGGCATTGGGTCCCATTTTTAGAGTCTTTGGTATGACTCGGCCTGGATTAGAACTCACGATTTCCAGTCACAGGGCGGACACTCTACCACAAGGCCACTGAGCTGGAAAGTTGTAGAAAAATCCCATGTAAACTCTGAAAATAAACAGTTTTCAAAAAGCCTTTGGTATTGTAGATGTGGTCTAAAGTGAGCTTTAACAAACAACCTGGGCCATATATCTTTATGAACATGTAAACTGCACAGTGACATTTCTATTCATTTGAAACCGTTTTCCTGAGAATCTGAATGATAAATGTGGCTTTAAAGATCACTATACATTTTTCCACATTTTGGTGAAGACATAAGATATACAGTATGTAATTTATTATAATTAAAATGTAATTTTGAAAGGAACAGTTTCAATCCAGACTTGAAAAGATATATTTATATTAAGATGAAAGAAAAAAAAGGGTCAAACCAAAAGCATCTATGGCACTTCAGCAAGTATAGCTGTTTTCATATAATACCAACTAAACCTCTGTTTTCTCTTACAATTTCAATTGAATTCTTACCCCCCTCCCTTTTTTTTACTCCAATCTAAAATGAACCTATAAACAAAACCTAGCTGATTTTCTGTGGTTGATCAGCATTTTAAACTAGAACTATCAGTTTACCTCCTCTCTTTCCACGCCCACTGCGATTGTCTGTCCAGCGTTGCAGAGGTCCAAATCGAGAGCCAGATCCAGGTCGAGAGGGTCTAGGGGGAGCACTGCTTGTATCTAAAGAGTACAATCGTTTTATTTTCTTTTTCAATGCAGAATGGTTACAGCGTGATGTGATGGAAAATGTGGGAATGCTTCACACCAGCAGAACTGGAGGTGGGTTCCTGGCTGGTCGACGGGAGGCTGGCTTTGTCAGCCGGCTGACTTGGCACTTCCATATCTTCCTGTGACACCACAGGATCCACCAACACTTCAGAACTGGACCTAAAACAAACAATTAAATTCAAATAATACAGAAACATCTCTGAATGTCTTAAAGAATAGATTTAGCGTCTGAAATTGTAAACGAAACGAAATACTTTAAAGAAGGTGTACATTATACACTGCAACCAATATTAAAATCAAGAAGAAAAAAAGAGGTCACTTAAAAGCAAGAAGTCAAAACTTCATGAAATTGATCAGGGATAAATCACCTGTCAGTGTCCGACTCCAAGAGGGAGGACTCCCCTTCATCTCCTGTGCTGGCTGTGACTGCCGCAACAAGGCCGGGTGTGGATGTGCTCACCGTGGGGACTGACTGAGAAGCATGCTCTGTTGTGTCGGATGGTGCAGCTTCTGAGAAGATGGTTAGTGAGGGGAAAAAAACAACACATTGTTCCATAAAAAAGTGACAGCGCTCTGGATTTAAATATTGAAGTTTGAATGAAGTTTTCCAATTTCAGGGGTAAGAAGTGGAATAAACGTAAACTAAAGCCAACCTGAACCGCAAACTTGCAGGGGTGTAGTTGGTACGCTCCGTCCACCAGACTCCTCTTCATGACTTGGCAATAAAGGGTTTTCATACATTCCAAAACCTGGAGATATTAAAGTTTTGAAAAGTCAGACATTCTATCTTTTCAGAGTAATTTTACATTATTGGAGATAGTTTGAATTTGAGATTATTTATAAATGCTTGGAGGTCACCATTATTAACATCCTTTGCAGTTTTCTACAATTCCAAAAACTAATGAAAGTGAAGCATCCTGTCAGTTGTTTTAAGCAGAAGGGAAACATCTTGCAGTATTTCTGTCACCTTATAATAGTAGATCATATTACAAGGATCCAATAAAAGAAATCCAAAAGTTACAAAAACTATTAGAAATTGGAGACTAAAATATTCAAGTCAATCTTGTTAACTCCCCCCAACACATACGAATGAGAACAAAAATACTTCATGCTTTGTATTTGAAAGTGTGGTGGAGCACCTCCTTGTGCTGCGAGCTGTCCTAGATCAGAGTGTGAGGAGGAGCTGGTCTGCGGCACGTCCTCAGGAGAACCGAACAAGCGAGACACTCCAGTCACCTGGGGAGAGCTGGAACAAACAACAATGAGTTGCATGGCATCACAAGACTGAAGAGATCTATAACCAGCTTTTTCTATTACACAAACAATTTTAAACACATCCAACAGTTCTTATTTTCCATGGCACGTTTGTAATCCGAGTAAAATTGAGGCAGAAGTACAAAGCCTTTTAGAGGAAGTTCTTTTTTGTCTCGGGGAAAATACAAAACATAAATTAGTGTATTCAAGAGAAGAGGAAAGGATTGTCAATACTCTTATGTCAGACAG
Source organism: Oryzias latipes (assembly GCF_053564925.1). Taxonomy (NCBI): domain Eukaryota; kingdom Metazoa; phylum Chordata; class Actinopteri; order Beloniformes; family Adrianichthyidae; genus Oryzias; species Oryzias latipes. Next base: position 17,547,566 of record NC_136240.1, read on the forward strand.
CTGAAGACATTTTTTAAAAGGGTCACCTGGATCTTAAAAAAACATCCAGATTCATCTTTTTAAAACATTTTCAGCTTTAGAAGCATTTGATTTGATTTTAAATGGTTTATTTCAAGCAATCAAAGCAAGACTAATGCACAACAATCAGCAGTTGTACATTCGTACAGAGACGTATTAAAAGTAGGATAATCTGACATTAAATCAACGTTTGGTGGAAGAATGAGAGCCTCCACAGATATCTCTTTGCAAAATGTACTAGAGTGACTCATTTTCGTTTTTCTTTCTTGACAGCAAATTAATGTGTAGTGGACAGTAAAAAAAAAGACGGTAATATTTATGACATAACCTCCGTTTGAGCACCAGTGTTAACGGTGCTGAGGTTTAAAAGCTTTTAAAAGTGAAAAGATTTTTCTCCGTTCTAAACAGAGCAGCTAAAGGAATGAGCCTCAGGTGGAAGCTGCACTTTCTAGTGGGTGCAGCATTTTGATTTTAAGATACCTCATGAGTAAAGGATTTCAATCAATTAGTTACATTTATTTGATATTGACCCTAAAAAGGCAAACTATATATATATATATATATACATACACACATAAGAGTTGTAAAATTTTCTAAAAAGTCCACATCTCACTTTGTTGGTGTGCAAGGAAAGCCAGATGTCTTATTTATGGTTATTTACAGATGTCTTATTCCCTAACCTCCCCAGTGTAAATTTAAGTTAATATTTATCATTTATTGTTTAATCTTTGAAGCATTTCACCCAACTGAGGCCAGAATTTTGCATAAGTAATGAAACAGATGTTGAACCCTTTTCTTCCAAAGTGATAAGAATGTCAGGTTTGACAGAAATGCTAGAATAGAAAGCTTAGCCTTACTGTACGGCCTGGTCCAGGCCTTCAGGCCGGTGAGGAAGCGTGGGAGTGCAGGGAACCATCCTGTCATCTTCCTCGTTGTGAAGGGGCTGCACATCAGGAGGCAGAGACACTTTGACACATCTGTAGGCTTCATAACAAGTATTTCAGCTCAAGTGGTCAAAATGACTTACAACACAGCTCTGCATTCCAGGAGTGAGCCGACCCACTGACTGGCGGCGAACAGGAACACGCTGCTGGAAATACAAGATGATAAAAGGCGACATCAAACAAAGAAACACTTTGGAGAAATGTTAGAACAGCAATTCCAGGACAATCATCTTCCCCCAACAATGACGAGTGGAGCGGCACCTGAACGGGTGGTCCCAGTTCTGACGATTGGGCAGGGTGGACATTCAAACGTGGGGAGAGCTGCTGCACCGGTCTCCGTGGAGACGGGGGCATGCGCGCGCCAGAACTTGAGATTGGTTGTTCAGTGGAAAAGGCCTCAACTGTGCTCCCTTCAACTAAAACAAAAGTCAAATATTTAAACTTAATTCCGACAAGATACAAGTCAGCAGCTCCAAGAAGTAAAGAAAAACAGAGAACCACTCAGATAAATTTTAAAGATGTAAAATTTTAAACCCTACATGAGAAAATGAAAGTTGAAACTATTAGAAAAAAAAATCTACGAGATGAGAAAAGTTTAAATAACAACAGATATAGCACAATATACTTGATCCTAGTATTAATTGATGTCAACACGATTATTGCAATAATGAATTAAGCTTTTTTGAATGATAAAAAATGTATAGAAGTGTTTTCTTAAAGAACTGTTTTTTGTTGTTTTCTTTCTCATTAGTGCTACTTTGTTAGATGATTTAGACAGGAGACAGAATGTGGAAATTTTGAGTTCGACTGCATGTATGTTTGAGACATTTCCTGGTTCTTACAGCTGGGTGTCTGGGAATCTGCTGGCCTCTGGGTGGAGTCCGACGCCCCCAGACTCTCCTCCGTCTCAGTGCCAGCGTCTGTCACGTCAGCTCCCTGGAAAAGTTAAACAAAGACAGAACATTGACCGAGGGAAACAGGATAGGACCATTACAAGTCTTAAAAGGGTTGAATTGGATAAAAGAAAAGTGAGAAAGAGAAGTAATGTACACAAATGATGACAAGAGGAAACAGCAGAGATTCTTTTTCTTGTAGAAATGAACAATTGCTTCTTTAAGGAAATGGAAAAACATAAAAGCCTCTGTAAAATATTTAATAATCAAAACTTGTAATGTTATTATCCTAATCACAGGGCCAACCATGATGAAAAATTGATAAAATTAGAAAAAATAAGCTTATTGTATTGTAAAATCCAACAGACGGGTCCAATCTAACAAATTAAGGCTAGGCAATGAAATAGTTTTAAACCAGTGTTTGTAAAGTCATTTTATGAAAATTTCTCTTCTGGGTGTTATGGCTTAATGTGCTTACTGGAATGTTTTGAAGTACAGTCCTGTGAAAATGTAAATTACAGTAAATAAAATAAATAAATAACAAATTAAGAACATAAAGTGTTTTATTTCCTCATTATGAAAAAACATTGTTTTTTTAACAAAACATTTTTCTTTATAAATGATAATGTTACAATACAAACCCTGGAATGCACGTGGATGTGCTAGACCAGGCGTCTTCAACCTGAACCTCTCAAAGAGCCATTTGGATCGGTTTCCCACTGAGATGAAAGCACAGGGAGCCGCAACACTAGGTGTGTTAGAAAAAATGTTTTTGCCGATTTATCGCGATAGTTCATATAGCAATTTTTGTATTGATTCAAAATGTTGTGAGAATGTTTATTTAATTATTTATTTTTATTGATTATAAGCGTGATGTTTCCTTTGATCTTTTGTCCATTTTCCACAACCTTGAATAGACTTTTCTGTCTGTCAAACACCCAGAGTTAAGATTAATGAGATGATTGAAACAAATACACTTTGATGCAGACTCCTTTCTATTTTTTTTCTTCTTCAAATCCAGTAAACCCAATAAATTATATTAATTTTATGGATGACAACTATGTTTTATCAGGAAGTATCTGTTAGTTTGTCTGGAATCATAAGCTGTGAGTCTAAGCCCCGCCCCCGCCTCTGTACCTGTTCGTTGTTTTACCCCACGTGCAAACCCCCCCCTCCAGCATGTTCTACACAGACAGCGCAACATACCGTCATCTTAGCAGCAAGGTGACAGGATAGTCGGGGCGCCCTGACGCAAATTTAATTAATTTTACGCAGAAATGGGTGGTTTTAGTCTAGGGAGATAAAAGGATTAAAGGCACCACGACAATCTGAACATGATAGTTATTTTACAAAAACACAGAGCTGCAGCACAGGGAGGAAAGAGACGAATTTTGGAGCGTTAGGCTCTTTCTGCCATTGCATATCTTTGGTAGCGTTCGTGTGTGCGTGCGCCACGTACTGTCTGAACAACAGCCCCGCCCCCCGTGCACACAAATAGCCAGACAGACCTTTCCTCTTCAGCGAGAATAGCAAAATTAATATTAATTAATAATTGACTGACTTGCTGAGTTAAATATGGCAGATAACGTTCATCTCTTGTGGGACAAACAAAAAAAGCGACTTCTCCAGTACCGATAGCAGAACTGTTGAGGTCAGATCTTAACGATACTGCGGTCTTGAAGAATGTTTCCCCTGGGCTCGGTGGCCATCCCTATTCATCAGTCCAGACACCCTAAGGCCTGGACTGCCCCTAACGTCTGGACATATCCACTTGCAATGTCACGTTGCAGACTTTTGAGTCATAAAGCTGAAAATCTGCAAGTAATTAAAGAGTAAAAGGTACACAGCTAGAGTCAACACAAGCAAAGCTTGAATACAGACAAAGCTATGACAGTACAAATGGCAGCGCATTGAGAGGGAGTGGAAAAACTGGGCGTGTGTCCTGGAAAGGGAGTGTCCATGTTGCTGAAAGCGTGGGAAGGGTTAACAGTTCTGTGAATGAAAGCTGTGTGGTTGGCAAAGTCACAACATGATGTGCTCCAAGTTCCAAGTAGGAAGCCCAACCTCTGGGTCGTCTCCTTCGTAAGCCTCGTTGCCGTCTCCACTCCCATCGTTACTTTCCTCCTCCTCTTCTCCCATGCCCCCATCATCTGCCTCATCATCTTCGTCCTCCTCTTCTTCATCATCTTCTTCTTCCTCTTCCTCATATTCCTACAATGAACAAAAATTTAAGCCCAATTCACCAGAGCATTTAATAAAAAAAGGAAAAACAATAAAAATACTAAAAAAATTTGACCTGCTCCTCTTCCTCTTCTTCCCCCTCTTCCTGGTCTTCGTCACTCTCTGTATCAGTGATTATTACGATTACTTCCTGCTGCAGTTGACTTGGCGTTTCACCTTGGGTGCCTGCAACCTCTTGCTCTGAGGGAACAGACTGAGAGGCTGCTCCTTCATCACCTTCCTCCATCAATGGAAACTCCTCTGTCTGCAGGTGAAACCAGTTAAAGGGAACAGTGAGCATGTTCTTACAAACTGTCAAATAACAAAAGAACCTCTATCTGCAACACTGAAATAAAAAAAATAACACGCAGTGCTTTTGTGGAGATTAGCGCTCCTAATTCCTTTTATTACTGCTTTTAATTGGAAGGGGTTTTATAGTTAATTTAACCATGTGCAATTTAGACATGCTACATAAAGATATATATGTTTGTCATATAAAAAAGAGGGGAAGAGTACAAAATGATCAAAAACACGCATTCTGATTTACTGACTGAAAATATATTTGATGTAAAATGATGTGTAACTTGGAAACAATGTAACAATGATGTAAAAGTTGATATTCCCTGTCAAAAATATAAATAATAAAAAAAAAAGATATATATGTTTGGAATAATAGGAAATAAGACTTTACAAACCTGACTTGCTTCACCGTCTTGGCTGTCTGTTGGGACCACACCATCCGCCTCAGCACTCTCCTCAGTAAGCAGCTCCTCCTAAAGAGGTCGCATTATAAAAGTAAAATTTAGAACAACGCTGCTTCAATTTATAGAACTATTCCAATGAAAATTGTGCTTTTGGTATGGAACATGTTTTTTGTAGCATTTTTCTCATAATGGAGGACATATACTATAAAAATAAAGATTAAAATTGTGTTTGAGAATTTCTGTATTCAAATCTTTGTGAATCAGGAGCAGATGAAAAAATGCAGTTGGAAAAAGATTGTTACATAAAATCTACAATCGGCGGCCCACAAGCTCCTTTCTCTGTTCTGTTCTGATGAATCCACTTGCAGACAAATAGATCCGTGTACGTTTTTGTTTTCCTTGTCTGAGCTGATATCTGGCTCAAAACTGTACGGCTGGATAGCTCCAATACTGCTCGCCAGTTTTATTTCACAGCTAATGTTAGCTAAGATAGTTAGTTGTAATGGGCTATAAGTTAGCGGGAGAGAGAGAGAGGGTAAACAAAGGGATGATGGGAATTGTAAGATGGTTCACTTCACGCCAACAGTCCCGCCCACAACTCTGGGACAAATTTCTAATGAACTTCTGCTGCTCTGAAAAAGTGATGTCCTTGTAAACGACAGGTTTGATTTAGTCTAAAACGACATAACTATAAATAAAAGACCACTAGGAACGCTTTTACAAAAGATCAATTGGATTGACTGGAGAGGGAATTTCAAACACACAAAAAAAAAAAACTTTCAAGTGGGACTAAGTTCCCACTTACCTCTGGCCCCACTCTCTGGATGATGCGCAGTTTCTTTGGGACAGGAGCCCTGGAGGTGTCCTCTTGAGTGGCCTCAGTTTCAGTCACCATGGTGCTGCTCTCTTCTTCTTCACGAGGCCTCTTGGACATGGCAGATGATCCTGATGTTGCTGAAACTAAAAGCAAGGAAAGTTGAATGAACTAAATGCTTTGTCTCCACTTAAAACAAAATGCAGTTTTATTTTTGTAGTTCCATAATCTACTTTTTCATAATTTTGCCCATTTTTTTTCTGGTTAAAAGTCTAGCCTTCTAAAATACCTGTGCAATCTGACTTTTTAAACGCATTATATACACAGATGAGTATAAACACAACAATCATCTTGGCTATTAACAGGGCTGATCTTACCAGTGCCGAACACAGAAGAAGTTGAAGGCCATTCCACCTGTGAGCTGGGTGTGGCATCGATCATCACAGGCTCCTGACTGGAAGGTTCTGTGTGGGTCACGCTCTGCTGCTGTGTTGGCTGGACGAAAGCTGTTGCCTGCGTTTGAGGCTGCTGGACAGTCAGCATGGGGCTAGCTAATGTTGTCTGGACGTTGGGGCTGGAAGAGCGCACAGAGCCGCTGGCACTGCCGTACACTGTCACATGCTCCACTGGTGGTCCCTCTGTCGGCTGCATTACTGTTGAAGACACAGACTGTTAGATCTCAAGACTCAAAAGCTTCGGAAACAGTTTTGCAAGTATAATAATTATTTTTAGAAGAGAATTTATGCTCTTTCATTTGATTGTAAGAAATGTCTAAAGCTCTGATGTGCACCCACCTTCCTGGGTTTCCACCTGTGTTGTAGGCATGACCGTAGCCGTGGGGGTCGGAGTGGGAACAGGAGCTGGGGTGATCATGGGCTTGATGCTTGCTCTCGGCGTGGGCTTGTTTCCAGGGTTTACAGGTTGCTTGCTGGCTGTGGGTGCTACAGGTGTTGGCTTAATGTTGGCAGTTGGAGGCTCAGACGTGGTGGCACTAGAAGCGAATATCGGCATTAACAATCATTCTCAAAACGTTTTCTGAGCCAACAGCAATTGTTATGTTGATGCTGCATCTTTCTTAAAGTCTGGAGGTCTTTTAAACAGTCACTCATACTTTTGAAAAGTGAAATTCTCATAAAAATAAACAGAAAACTCTCATTGGGTTAAGAAAAGAGTCAGATTATTAAAGCTTTTAAATACAACAAAACCTTGGGTTATCTCTTTATGACATAACCCTACACTGGAGCTTAAACATAAAAGAGAAATGCATTTTTACGTTTTTTTATAATTTTCTTTTACCTGCCCCTGTCTGAGGTTGGGGTGGTCTTCAGACTGATCTGTCTTTGTTCAGTACTCCTCTGCTGCTCCTGAGTCTTAACAGAGACGGGAACAACAAGAAAAAGAAAGAGTAAAGTCAAAAGATTGGTTTGTCAATATCTATTTTGATGTTCCTATGCCACACAGAATCTAATATTCATTAAAAAAAAAAACCTTCTTCATTTTGTTCCTGTTAATTTTAGGTTCTTTGTATGTAACTCGTGCATTTATCAAACAAGAAAAGAAAGATGAAATGTGAAAACATCTGGACCGTCTCACCTTGCTCGGACCTGCCTCAGCCGGCTCATCTCTCTGTTCTTGTCTCTCCTGTTGACCTCGCAAATCTCTCAGCTCCCGCTCCAGTCTGCTGAGGCGGCCGTCATACTGAGACTTGAGAGCACTCACCCGCACCTCCAGCTCCTCACGCTGAGTCTTTAATTCTTCATTTTCCTTCTGGAGCTGCTCTTTAGTATCTGCATAAAAACCATGTAGGGCAAACATTTAAACCCATGCACAAACATTGCTTCCCCCCAGAGGTCAAAGAAGATGCAAAACTGACTTGAGAGCAGGCTGATCTTCTGCTTGGCAGACATGAGGGCTTTTCTGGTTTTCTCGTCCTTCTCAGCCATCTGCTGTCTCAGAGTGTCCTCCTGAGAGGTTTTCTCCTGCAGCTCTTGCCTCAGTCTGGTCAAATCTGCCTGCAGCCTGGTTGACTGTTCCTGGGCACTGCGTACCTCATTTTCTCGCTCTGTTACAACCTAGAGAGAGCACCAAGTACAGAATTAACGTTAAGGTTGTCTGCAACTTTGACAATAACAGCAGAGGATGCGCACTAAGAAAATTACAGGAATTCTAGTAAAGAAGAAACTTTTACCTTGCTGATGTTCTCCAGCTGTCCCTCCAGCTCCTTGCTCCTGTTTTGCGCTTGGCCCAGAGAATCTCTAAGGCTCTGCAGTTCTTGAGCTGAGGCCTGACGTGCTTCTTCGTCCTGGGAAGGACCTGCCGCTGTGTCAGAAACCAGCTGCAGGATAATGATAGAAAAATCTGTCTCAAACAAATATAAGCAACGGATTCCACCTAACGTGAGCCAATGTTATTATGTTGATAGTTGAAATAAACATAACAAAAATGCATCTAACCAATTACCTTGTCGTGCGTCACCTTCAGCTCATCATACTGGGTCTTGTAGCGGCGTCCAATCTTCTTGACCTGGGTAATAGTCCGCGCCTTCTCTAGTAGCTCCTGGTTCTTAGTTTCCACTTCCTTCTTTAGCATATTCCTCTCTTCAGTTATTTTACTCAGATTTTCACGCAAGTTTTGTATCTGTCCTTGCAGTCCTGTTGTGAGATTATTTGTCCTATTCAGAGAGATGGTCAAAATGAGTGATGGGGAGGATAAAAGCAAAGCAACAGAAACTCCATCTTGTTTTCCTAAATGTATTTTTTTTTCTACATGCGAGCCCTCACCTGGTCAACTCCATTTTGAGTCTTGCACTCTCTTCACTAAGCTGCTGAATACGTTTGACGTGTGCTTCTCTCTCAGAGTGAAGACGCTTGTACTCTTCTGGATCCAAATCTTTCTGTTGACTCACTAAATGCTGTAAACATAATTGCAATTGAGTTATTAAATCAAACGAAGCCAATTTGTGGTCTCAAAGTTTTAATTCATACAAGAAGCACCATCAGTTCTGTAAACTGACCTGAGTACGAGCCTTCCAACGCTTGATCTCTTCCTCGAGAATCATCTTCTCCGCCTGCAGCATGCCACTCTTCTCGCTGAGCTCTGAGTTCGACTGCTGTAGCGGCATGATGGCCTTCTCTAACTTTTCCACCTAAAAACATTCACAAGAACCCAGTATTTCAGTTCAATGGGCTTTGAAAATAACAAGTTTGTTTACTTGAACAGGATATTATAATAATGAAGATCAAAGATGCACATTTTCTTCAGGAAATGTCAACAAAAAGGATGCAGACACCTTAGCTTGAGTTTGCTGCAGCTCCTGTTCCATTTTGTCCTTCTCCTCCCGCAGCATCTTGTTGGTTTCCATTAAGATGCTCATAGTTTCTGTCTTCTTCATTAACTCATCGTGCTGAGCCAGGGTCTTTGCGGTCACCTGAAACGTACATCACACGTCAGGACTGTCGCACGACTAATTTCAGTCAGAACCTCCACACCTTAAACCTTGAGAAAATATTTTAGTATTTCCCAACAAAACCATTAACAATTACTCTCTGAATACTGAAGTCAAACAATCAGTACTGATTGTTGTCTCTTGGACTGCAGTCAAAAATCTTAATATTGACAGAAATCAGAGTAAATCCTTTTTTTTTTTACTTCATCTTTGCTGCTAAATTGCATTAAGCCTCTTTTAAAATCATTCAACGTGATGCTGAATTCATGTTAACCCAATTTATCGTGTTGTGCATATTGTGTTTTTATGTTTTTCAGCTTTCTTTAGGAGCTTTCAGATATTTGATTACCTGAGATTAGATTTATTCATGTTTATTTGTTTATTTTTTTTTAAATCGGCAGGTAGAGCAATATAGTTTTTCATTTTCAAAACAGCCATTTGTGGGTTCTCTAGTTAAATGACTGACCTGCATTCTTTCCCTTGCAGCGCTCAAGCTGTCTTGCACCTCCTTGAGTTCTCGTTCCAAGTGCTCCATCCTCAAACGATAGCGTAAACTCTCACCTTGAGCCACCTCAAAACGCGACTCTGCAAGCTCCTTTTCACGACGCACAAACCTAGAATGTTGTTAACAGTTATCAACCAATTAAGAAACCAACACAAGATAACGGCGAGGGATAAAAAGACATGCTAGCATGTTCTATTCTGTGTTGAACTAGCATGTTCTTCTAAAGTCATGCTGGTTCAACACAGAATAGAAACAAAAGACTGAGTTTTGCTGAATATTTGTGTTGATTAGGTCAATTAGATGGGCAGGACTTACCGAAGAACCTCAAGAAGCTGGTCTTGAGATTTTCCCTCTTCAGTCAGTGATATATTTAAGGCACTTTCATTGGCAGTGCGCTGCACACTGTCAGCCAGCTTGGTGCTCATTGTCTGGAGCTGCTCATGCAGGAGGGTGTTCTGGCTTTGCAGCTCTTCATTACGACTCTCCACTTTGGAAACAGCCTCCTGTTAGGACGGTAAACATTACAATTTCATCAATATGTTTCAGCAAAGTGCTAAACAGTCTTGGAAAAAGTGCAACTGAATCAAAAACCTTAAAATGTTTTTATCATTTCTTGTTAATGTTCCTATTTTTGGTATTAATAATGGCTACATCCTAATACCCGTTATTTGTTAAAAGGAGGATAAAAGTGTTTTTGAAAGCAGCATTAGTTGATGTTAGTCATCTCTAAAAGCTGAACTTTATAGGAACAAAATATCAACCAAGTAAAGGTATGTTTTTGGATTACTATATTTCAAGTGTGTTCATTTTTACACAACTACTCTAACTCATCAAAGAGATACTTTGAGTTTAAAATCAACCACTTCAGAAATATACATTACAATATCAGTCTGACACCAACCTTGAGGATCTTTTCCTGTTCTTCCCAGGAAACTCTAGCCTCCAGTAACTCTGCACTGACCCTCTGCAGTTTCTCTTCCAACTGGTGTCTGAGCTCAACAGCCTGCGAAGCCTGGGCCTTCGCAGCCTGAAGCGCCTCCACATCAGCTGCATGCAGCATCATCTCCCGCTCATACTTATCCTGAGCTTCAGCTGCCAGCTTAACCTTAAAGAGAAAAACGGCACAATGAAACATCATATTCAAATTACAATGGCATGACCAGGTTTTAAAACTCAAAAAGGAATTTTAAGAAGCACAAACACATAATTCAGTAGGTTAATACCAATCGGCATCCAATATTCCATAGATACTTTGATCTAAAATAAATACATCAAAACAACAACAACAACAAAAAAAGACTATGGGCACGTGAACAACTGCAGGTTTTGCATTACCTGCTCTTGGCCGTCTATCAGAGCCTGTTGTTGCTGAGCCTCAGAAAGAACCAGCCTCTGCAGCACTGTCTGCTGATCTTCCTGGACACTGCTGAGACTTTTTTTAAGACTATTTATCTGATAAAAAAAAAAACACCAAAGAAACAAAAATATCAAAAATGTCTGTAAATTTAGAGAAAATTATTTAACAAAATAGTAAATGCTTGTTAAGTTAAATCCAAATATAATGTATTGCTGTATTATTCAGGAGTTTTATACCTCCTCCTCAAGACCGGCCACAACTCTTCTCTTCTGGTCTTCCAAGTCTTGTTTTTCTTTTTCCATTCCCTGAAGTCTTTCCTCGAGCGCACGGTGCTGTTCCTCAGCTTCCTTCATACGAGCCTCGATGGATGAGCGGGCTTGCTCAGTTACCTTGTCACAGGGTTTGAACATCCACAGGAGAATTATCAGTCTTTTCGATGCTTGGGAAAGGATAAAACTTATAAATTCAGATTTTCTTTAACTAGGTTCCCTTTGGAGAAAGGGCTGAAAAATATTTCTAATCAGGGGAATTGTTAACATTTAGTAATATAAAGTCAATACAAATGGTTTCATCGAGAATGGATCAATAGTGTTTTCCATTTTTTAATGTCATTTATGAACAGGGAGAACTAAAACTGTAGCAGAATGAGAGCGTTGTTGTGACTGATCTCCAACCTGCTTCTCTTTGTTCAGGGACTCCTCCAGGCTCTGAGCCATGGCTCTGTACTGCTCCATACTGGAGGTGGCGGCCCTCAGGCTTTCTGCCAGCTCTTCTGCCCGGGTTTCGGCGAGCTTCAAGCGCGCCTGGAGGTCTTCTCTGTCTTGATCCAAACCCTGAAGGCTTGCAACTGGGTTAAAGGATTTATGATTTTAGTCAAACAAAGGAAAAATGAACAAATTACATTTCCATTCTACCGTTAAATCTTTAGTGTGGTTTGTACATTTTAAAAGCCATTTTTACAATACTAAATCCCCACCAGCTGAAACCACAGCTCTTTAGTAATACTAAGTAGGTCAAGAATAAATCTGGGTCAGTCAAGTAGAAACATAACACTGTCTAAAGGAAGGCACATTTTTGCTTTATTACAGCACAATTCTTAAAATTGCCTTATAAAAATATTTGTTTTATTTTAATAAAGCACCAATATGTTAAAGTTTGTAGGAATAGGTAACAATTCGAGTAATCTGCATGCATCTAGGCTAACCTCTGATGGGTGTAGATGGGGAGCCCAGGGTGTGACGTCCTTCAATGTTCCCCTGCTGCATCCTGAAGGTGCTGAGCTCCATTTCAAGGACATTTATCTGCTCTTTTGTCCGTTGATGCAAAGCCACCTGTGTTTCCAGCTGTCTCTTCAAATCCACGACCTGGATCTGCATGAGACATCCGAGAAATATTGAAAATAAAAATAATATAAAACGTGAATGTGAACAAAATGTTATGACTTTACTCAAGAACACATGTTTCACTTGCCTCCTGGTTTCTGCTTAGCAGATGGCGCTGTTCCACTTCCTGTTCAAGCCTCTTTTGAAGCTGGGTGATTTCTCTTTCCTGCTTCTCTATCTGGCTGTTGAGACGCTGACGTACATCAGTCTCTGATCGCTCCAGAGAGGCCTAAGGGACAGACTTTGAATGATGATCTTGAACCTTTATTGTGTGTTAATAAGTCTGCAGCTACAGCAACACAAGCATCTTACTTGGATAGACTGGAGATTTGTAAGCAGCAGGTTCTGACTCTGCTGTTGGTTTAGGATAGTTTCTTTTTCTTGAGTCAGCCTGGACTCCAAAAGCTTCAGCATGTCCTTTTCCTTGCGTAGGTTCTCAGCATGGGCCTAAAAGATGAAACTTGATTAGTGTAGTTTTGTAGTATTTCCTTGGAGATATAGGAATAAAACAATGTCTGTAACTGAATAAAAGCTACAGAGAACACAAGTACTGAGATGGATCAAACATAAACCTGTGCCATGGCAAGTTTCTCTTTTGCAGTCTTCAGATCTTCCTGTAGTGTGTTGACTGTCTGCTCAAGCTTTTGTGTGTCGGCGGCCATTTTCTGCCCTTTCTCCCGAAGAGCCGCAATCTCCTTCCTGTAACCTTCAACATTGTCCTGCAGCATTTCATACCTTTAAGTGTAGAGAGGGAAATCACAAAAAATGGCTTCATCAAAACTTCTACATCATTAACCGAAACCTTTAACACAAAAAATGCACAATAACATTGCAACTTTTGTAGATCAACTTTACCTCTTGGAAGCAAACTCTAACTGAGTGGATGTCTTGGCATTCTGAGAGCGAAGTTCTGACAGCTGCTCCTGAAGCTTCTCATTCTGCTCAGTCAAAGCCTTGTCACTCTCCAGTCGCTCCTTTTTATAGGTGGTGAAAACCTCTTGTAACTGCAGATGTAATCAAAATGTTAATTACTTGCCCTTTTATTAAATACATTTTCAGAGTAGCTCTACAATTACCTTGACTTTTTTTGGGGTGGGGCGGTGAAAAACACAACCTCCCACGTCATATTTACTATATAAATTTTTCTTCTGCAGTTCCTCATTTGGTAACTGTTTATTTTACAAAAAAATATATATATAACTGATATAAAATAGATAAAATATTTGTTATGAACTTTCGAGAGTTTAAGAATATTTTGAATTTCTTACTGAGCAGCAGTGACATCTAGTGGCCAACAATAGCAACAGTGCTCTTTCTAAACTCATGACAGTTTCCAATCTACTGGCATCCTGATAACCAAAGCAAATAAATCTATTTAGTTTTTTGTCTGAATGGGTAAAAGTATAAGGTGTGGCTGACTAGAAACCAACAGAAAATTGATGCAAAACAGACCTGAAAGTGGAAGCTATTTAAAAAAAAAAAAAAAAAAAAAAAGCATAAAAGACATAATTTGTATCTTCTCCTGATAGTTGTAGATGTTTTGGTACAGATTTTACTTTATAAATACGGTCACCTGTCGCAAAGCAGCTTTGGCCTCTAGTGCTTCAGCAGACTCTGCTGCCATGGAAACAAGAGCGGCGGAAGTCCCGCTGGTGGGTGTGGCTGCGTGTGACCGTCGTGGGGTAGAGGTCAGAGAGAACTCCTCAGCGGGTACACCTTAAGACCAAACGATGACAAATTTAAAAGACAAAAACAAGAACAGAGATTAGCACTCTGAAGTTTGCTTTGAAAGATGACTGTAAACCACCTGGGCAGGCGTTGATGTTCTTTCTCTTACCTTGGGTGAAGCTGACTCCAGTTGATTGAGCTAGCAGCATCCGGTACATGTCCCGCTGCCTCACAATGGACTCAGTCATTTTTATCTGCTGGTTGCGTTGCTCCTTCAAAGACTCCAACTCTGACTGAGCTTTGTCAAACCTCTGCTCCAGCTCTCCACGCCTAACAGTTTGTTTTGGTTAGCTTATGGTTTGACTATTGTTACACAAGCTTTTGTTAAAGTAAAGTCTCAAATAACAGAGATGACATTAAGTTCTTTTTTTTTTTAAACGAAAAATCTCTTATCTTGCATTTTCCTGGTGCAACATTTATAAATTATTAGACAACAAAAAGAATGAAAACTGCAAACACTGACGTACTTATCACTGGTTGCTTCAAACTCTTCTCTCTCTTGGGAATCACTGAGCTCCCTTAGGGCCACCAGAAGTCGCTGATTTTGCTTCTGAAGCTCTTCTACACTTCTGAACGTCACCAAATGTTGGCTGATGACCTCTGAGGTGCTGCTTATGTCACCAGACATCACCTCTTCCTCGTGAACCACATGGTTTCCGCGGGCCTCTTCCAGCTCCACCAGCAACACCCGAACCTATCACCAAGACAGAGGATAGCAAAGAAAGAACTCACTTATTTGTTTTCTACTAGATAGAAATAAAAAACTAGCTTAGAGTCTAAACTGACCTGCTGTGCCATGTCAGCCACCTGGAGTTCAAACCTCTGGTTGTCCCTTTCTAAGATGGATGACCGCTTGTTTGATTCATCTGCCTCATTCTGCAAACGGTGCACCTCCTGAAAGAAACGTACCAAAACTGAAATGAAAGAATAACTTCCTATGGGGGGTTTACAGATGTTAAGAATGCAGAATGGTATGATAAAAATATAAAGGGGTATATTTCAAATAAAAAAACATTTTAAAATAATTTTATTTGGAAAAAAAACGGTAAAAAAACTAAAATGTATGAAATCAAGTGGCAGGCTTACCTTGTAGGCTTGTTCTAGCTTGGTAGAAAGACTGGCCACTGACTTTTGCATGCGCTCATGCTCTTCCCTTTGTCTTTTGAGAATGGGAGCTTTTGCCTCTACCTCCTGCACAATATTATCCAGGTACTTATTGATTCGTTTATTCTCCAGGCGTTCCAACTGCAACTGCTCGTTGGTCTCAACGTAAGCTGTGTACAACTAAAGACAAATACCTTATGTTAGAACAGGGAGCAAGCCAATGTGTTTTATGGTCGTCTTAAAATAACAGACAGGAATGAACAGAGAGGAAGTTAATTTATCAACTGGTTTTCCGAAGTTTTATGGTGAATTATGCAATTGAAGTGTTGAAAAAAAGTTGCAAACCTCAGTCAACTTCATGTTTGGTCTTATTTTAGACACGGCAGCGGCTGTTGGGGACATAGTTATCAGTTGCTCCTCTGTTAGCACAGATCTGTTACCAGCGCCTGGTCAAAAAGAAAAGATTAGAAGTCATTAGTTTGGCTCAATAGTGCTTGAGTTTTAAATACCCAAAAACTGGGGAAAGATATGAGAAAAAACTAACCTCTAAGTTTAGAGTTTGACAGAAGTTCATTGGCATTGTCAAGCTCCTTCTCAAGGCTCTGAATCTTTTCCTTTAGCTCATTCACCGTTTTGTCTGTGGCAATGTTTATTTCCTGCACTTTCTCCTCCAGAGCTTTATTAGCTGTAGCCAAGAAAGAAAACAGGAAAGTACTGATGGAACAAAATATCTTAACTGGCAAACTGCAGGACTAAAATTATTGGTAAAATAAATACAAGCACTTTCAGCTTCTGATTTAGGACAAAAACCAGAGCAAAATTGTGAATTTTGATTGTGAAGTCTAAATGTTGCCACATACCTTCTCCAGCATCTTTCAGGAGCTTATGGAGCTCCTCCACTGCTCGACTTAGCTCCACACTTTTAGCCTCAGAATCTGCTGCCGCTCCCTGGTTTCAAAAGAATTTAGTACATAACTAGAAATCTCTTTAATAAACATGATATACAGAGTAAATTTGAATTCCGTATCCTGGTCATATAAAGTAATCTGCCTTCATGAAGCATGAGGTTTATTTCTTGAGCTTACCTTATACAAATTTGAAAGCTTAATGTTGGCATTCAGCTCATTCCTGAACTTTTCCTCCATGCTGGCTTGTTGCTCTTTTGTCTAAAAAATATATTTCAAAATAATAATAAACTTGCCCAGTTAAACGGAGGACAAAAGATTTGGTGATGACTAAGCACCAATTCATAGACCTAAAAACTAACTTGATAGTTTAGTGATGATTATTCAGCACCACATGTATTGAGCTGAAAAACGTACTTCTTTCAGTTTGTTGATCGTGTCGTCATTTTGTTTCTGGAGATTCTCATTTGAACACTTCAAAGTCATTACTTGATCCTGGAGTTTATTCAGCTGAAAAAAAAAAAAAGAACTGTCAATAGATTGAAGAGCCCTGCGATAGACAGGCGACCTGTCGAGGTTGTCCCCTGCCTTCGCCCACGGGATAGGCTCCAGCAGCCCCGGAGCCTATCCCTTGAAAGGGACAAAAACAAATGAATGAATTGATCAAGTCTAAAGTGAAAAAAGTAAAGAAAGTTGTTTTGTTTTTTTTAATATCCCAACTTTCCTGGATAACATGAGTACTTGCCTCATCTTGCTTATTTTCCAGGGAACACTTCAGCTCTAGAATTTCGTTTCCCTTTTGCCGTGACAGAGACAGAACTTCCTCCGTTTTGGCTTTCAACTCCTCTTTCAGCCAAGATGTTTGGTCATGCAGAAGTTCCTTCTCTTGTTCCATTCGCTTTTCTTTGTACTAGAAACACAAATGGATACAAACTAAATCTGTAATTTGCTTATAAAATCAAAAGTGAAATATTGGACAAAAATAATCTTTACCTTTATGTTAACTTCTGCTGTTTCAAGTTCATCCATTTTCATCTGCAGAGCTAATTTGGAAGTGTTGGCCTCCACCAACTTTTCATTTAGTTGCTTTAAATCATCTGGTGAACCAGTCAGAATGCCACTTTTAATGCATTAATCATACCCTATAAAGGTTTTAAAGGTCACAATTTAGTTTACTTCTTCATACCATTCAAATGTTCAACCTCCAAGGATCTCCTCTCCAAAGTTCTCACAAGTTCCCGCTTTTCTGACTCCAGATTCTCTTTGGCTTTCGACAGCAAAGTCTAAAAAGAAGCACATGCGTAAATAAACCATACAATCTGGTTTGACTATTAACACAGATTTTAGGAAAAACTGTATGACTGTGAGCTAAATTGTTTTTGGCTTTTTCCTTCATACAATTCAAGCCATTATTTTTAAATCCCAAAAAGTATCCACAAATTTTTTTAATAGGCATCTTTTTTGCCCCAGAGACTGTGTTTGGATTTCTGTAGCCTTTTTTTTTAAACAAATAATCCTGTAGCTCATTTTATTCGGTCAACAGGAGTAGTCCCACACAAAGCAGGGATATATACACTGATCATATGTATATTTTATTGCCATTACATACATCTGAACTATTTAATTTCTATTATTTAAAATCTGTGCTACAAACAATACCATCTAATCCAGGTTGCTGCTATATTTTGGAACAACTTCTGACTTCACAAAGGAAAATGATACGTATTAGAAAAGTAAAGCATGCCTAAATTAACCAATCAGATTAACAGTAACTCATTATTGGATTCATGATCATTTT
Source organism: Oryzias latipes (assembly GCF_053564925.1). Classification (NCBI taxonomy): domain Eukaryota; kingdom Metazoa; phylum Chordata; class Actinopteri; order Beloniformes; family Adrianichthyidae; genus Oryzias; species Oryzias latipes. The sequence continues at coordinate 17,565,383 of NC_136240.1, forward strand.
TGTTTTCTTACCCGTTCAGAGGACAACTTATCCTGTGCAGATTCATGTTCCCTGTTCTTTTCACGTGCATTTTGGAGCTCCTGGTCTGGAGGAAAAATAAAAACCAATAATTGCAACTTAACGAGCTAATCGTCAACATGTGTGAATAATATATTAACAATGTCTCTTACCCAGTTGAGAAAGTTCTACTCTTAATTTATGATGTTCTTGAGTCTGGGTCAAAAACTCTTCCTGACATCGGGCGAGTTCTTTAACTTTTTCAAAAAACTGTTGTTCTGTGCGAAGACAAGAGCGTGATATGGTCAATATTACTTACTAAAAAATACGTTTCTAAACGTTTAGTGTGAAATTTTAACTGTTGCTATAGCTAACACAAGTTAGCTTTTAGCCTCATATGCTATCCCTAAAACATTTTTTTTTGTAAATACAAGTACACATCCATGAAGCCATTGTTAAAAGTTACAGACCGTAATTGAAGAATTGTTTAATGTTTGTAATTTAAAGCTAATTTTACGGACTTTTTTAACTGATAAGAAACGACATGAGGGAAGGAAGACAAACACTTCTAGCAGCGTACAGCCCAAACACTCACCGCTGTCTACTCGAAATTGTTCCTGCTGTGCTTTTAGGGAATCAACTTCATATTGTAGATCAGAAATAATTTTCTCAATTTTGTTTTGAATTTGTTTTGGTAGTTTAGAAATCTCGGACGCCTCCAACTCCTGCAGCAATAGTGCCGCCATTTTCCTGACAACACAGTCAGCCTGAGCATGCGCATTGGATGCTTTGGCCCCTCAAAGGTCACAGAAGCATTATGGGAAATGTGTATTATGTGTGTTTCAACGATAACTGGAGTTTCTCAGCTTGTTAAAAGTAATATTTTGTTTAGAGCATGATACTGTCATGTACATATGGACGCAATTGCGTGGTTTGAAAAAAACAAATCAACCCAAACATTTTTTTTCCAAATGCGTGTGGTTCTTAAATGGTTTTAATCAACATGCTTTAGGACAATGATAACGGCTAAAACAGCAGTTGTCATTAGATGGCACTAGAGAGCAGAAAATGCATCCTGTGTGTGTTATATCAGGATAGGTGACAGGAAATGTAAGAATTAAGGGGTAAATAGTTTTCTTTAGATTTTTCTTTATCTACGTGTATCTGATGAATCTGTCTGTGGAGTGGAAATTCCTCCACCTCCACATGAGAATCAATCTTTAGATGGAGAACCAAAGACGAATGGCAGGGCTGTTTACTACTCTTTTTACATGTTGTACTGCATGGAGGACACTGGTGATCCCATCATTGCAGAATAGACTGAAAGAATTTTTTTTTTTTAATCATGCAATAATTTTATAAGTTTTAGTGAACAAGGATTTACCATTTGACCTTTCCCTAATGCTTTTCTGCATCCAGTTAAAGACACACCACTGCAGCTCAACTCGCGATTTGATAAACTAATTAGAAGCAGATCATGCATTTGCATCAGGGTTCAAACACATTGACAACTGATCCACACAGGAGGACTACCGAAGGAGAGCAGTCACTTGAGTTAACAAAAAGGAGAAATGTATATCACTTGGGGCTACTCCATCACTGTTCCTGAAGAGATACATTGGTTTGGTCTTGTGAGCTGATGGTAATAATTATCTGTATATCCCAAATTGTTGAATTTCAAAATTTATTAAATATTGTTGATCTTTTAACTTATTTCCTCGTTTTGTTGAGCTCAATCTTCTTCTAAATTAAAGTTTGGGTTGCAACACATGGGCAAAGCAGTGTTTGGTCTGTAGAATTTTCCAGCAGATTTCAAATGTGTTTTGGTGTCAATTTGGTGTATTAGACAAGGTGGAGTCTAGTTGCAAACGTTGTCCTCACCATTTCTATTGCAGTAATACAGGTCTTCTCTTGGTCTACCATTTTAAGGTTTCCACCTATTTCTTTCTTTCTTTATTCATTTGCTTGCTCCTCTTAGCCGCTAAGATGTCTTTTGCCAGAAGCTTGTTGAGCAAAGGCAGGTGAGTGATTTTTGAACAGGGCTGTTGCCTTCTGAGGGTCTTTCTCACATTCTTTTTCTGTTTAAATAGCTATTCAGGGTCCTACCCACTACCAGTTGGTTCAGGTGTGGAACCCATTGGGACCAAGAAGCCAAAATCCTATAGACTTTTGTTGTGAAATAAACAGCTATTACTGAGTCATTATATTTGTCAGAATAATCATTCTTGCTCTGATACCGGTTTTTAACAAGTTCTTGCCAATCCAATTTTTTTTTCATGATATTCTTTCTTCATCGCAAGTTATTCAAGTTATAAACAGATGCCTCAGTAAAAGCATGTGGTGCTCGCTTGCCCCCATCTTGAACATTCCAAATTTTTGATTGACAGATGTAGCCTGGCACACTTCCAGTTGAAGGGGTGTTGACTAAGGTCCAAGTTCATTCCTGACTGGCGACAGCTTAGCAAAGTTGACTCAGACCAACTCGGACCAATTGCTGTTTACCTACATCTGGCTCCAATATGGCTATTGAATTGGTTTCATTTCGCTTGAGCCGGAAGTGACGCTCAGTCCAGTTCTCTTATACAGCCAATGGCAGTTGGTCAGCCTTTGTTTTCTAGTGGCATAAATCATGTCAGGGTGTGCTGGTGTAATGTAATGTTGGGTTCTCCAGTATTTTTCAGGGTGTCTTCTCACATTGTTACACTGCATTTACACCCACAAATTATATTGATTTAATGGAAAACCTTTTATGCTCCTGACTTCTAATTCTCTTCATGTAGGTATGTTTGCATGGCACTTTCTAATTACCTAACCAATGGGCGGTTGTTTGTATTTTTACATTTTGTCATTCTACAACTTTTCTCTGTAGTTCAGACAGATTGCATTGATTTTTGCATTGGTGGCGTTTCTGTTGCATCAAAATAACTCATGTTAGGTGAATATATGAGTTGCGGTAATCTTGATAATGAGGATAGTGATGGTGAGGCCCAGTAAAACCCTCATCCAACTGGATCTCAAACAAGGTCTAATGGGGAAAGGGCCAGAGTCTTACCAGAATGTTATTCCAGTACTGCATACATAGACAGCTTTTTCACTAATTTTCACCATTTATTTGATAGGGTTTGATAATTTATGATGCAGTTTATGAATGCCTAATGATTCTCCTAATTTGTGAGTTTAACAGGGTAATGCAATAATCTGTGTATTTATTTTGGTTGTTACACAAAGCACAATTGTATGAGCAAGTGTGCTTGCCAGAAACAAAAATTCTCAGTAATAAGCTAAGAGACCTTGCATCACTTTTTTCATTGTGATAACAAGATCAGAAAACAATTAAAAAAATCTTGAAGTCTTACCAGTGGTGACACTTTATGCTTTGAGCTTTAGTTCAAGAACGGTACATGGACTTTTTAATTGCCTCCACAGTTTCAGGTTCAGTGATTTAAATCTTGTTGTCACATTTACCTGAAAGAAATTTAGACTCAAGCGTGTTCTTACAAATACCCCCAGTGGGAAAAGAAATTCATAATTTGAAGGGTATTTCTGCAGAAGACATACGAGTAATTATATACTTCTCCTGCCAGCAATTATAGCTTTTTCCTGTGTTGCAACAATGGCTGTCACACCTGGATACTAATATGTATAGTTTTCCATAGCAACATTACAGAGCAAACCCTTTATCCTGGCTCTTATATGTTTTTGTCAGTACTTGTTTCTGACTCAGCTGCATGGAGTCACTGAATGAACATTTTTTTCAAAGCTTTTTATGTTTTAGCAGAAATCAGTTATTTAACCAACTGTAAGTAGGTAATCCTATTTCCTGTTTAACGTAAAGCAGATCCACCCATATAAAGCTTAGTGGTGTGGGAGTGTTAAAGAGACTGTAATTAATTTTTCTGCAGGAATTACGGCTTTGTTACTCACGCTCGTGACTTCATGCACAAACCCACCCTCACTTTTTCTGTTGCACTTGTTTGCTAGGATCACATCAGTTTTAGTAATAGGCTTTAGAAAAGGTATACATCCCTCTTACATCAGTGACTCAGGAGGCTCACGTCATCTAAACAATGCGTCTGAAAATAGATTTACATTTACTTTGAGATGCTGTGAGCAGGATTTACTGTTATGTCACCTCTCCCACATCCGTTGGCCATGTTTGGTCAAGAGTGGTTTGAACCCGGTTCTCACGACGATGTCATGACATCACATCAGTGAAATGAGTTTCTGTGTAAATGAACTGGAGCGTAACAGCTGGGTTTCTGGGAGTCCAAACGTTAAAAGCACAGAAGTTTTCCAATTAGCAGAACACTGTAAGCAAAGAAAGAGATCAAAACATCACAGTGTGGGTGGGATGGCATGGGGATGAGCACGGGGGTAAACATTTGTTTCAAACAGGTCATGAGTCTAATCAGACTTTGTAGTTCACACAAATTAGAAAGGTCCAGGAACTTGAGTGGAAAGTATCTGGAACCTCTTTTACACGCAAAGGCTGTTCAAAATGTCACTCATAATACCTGTTTTAAGAAGAAAAGGGATTTTAGTTTTATTGATTTATGGACTATTGAGGAAAATATTTTAAACAAATTTTCGTAAAATATTAATCTTACCTACCGGTAAATTTTTGGCAAAAATGTCTGTGTTAGCTGCTGCTGTCATTGAAAACGTCATGTTTTCTTTGAATTAGGTTCTTAGGGGAACTTCTGTGCAGCTCACAGAGATTTTATTTTGGCTGGTAAGCTTTTCTCAGGCATAAAGTGCTGTGATCCATGTCAGCAGGAGTCTCACCGACAAGTCTGGGCATATCAGGAACGCCTCTGTTATCAAACCTGAAGTTATTAGAAATACTTTGAATTTCTTTTTTAACATGCAAAGCATAACCAACTGCAAGCAGGCCAAATGATTGCTAATGTGATACAGTGGAATCCCAAAAACATGTTACCACTAGTCTTCAGAAGTAACAGAGACAGTTTCTATCAAAGGAAGAAAGTATTTCAGATACATGTGAATCTTCGGGTCATCTCCAACATATTTTTAAAAGAATAAAATAAAATTAATAGTAACTGTGGCCACACAATTAATTTTTTTATTGTTGTTAACCCAGTGGTGAGACCAGCTCTGCTCTATGGGTTACAGACGGTTGCAGTGAGACAGAGACAAGAGTACATCAGAGGGATGGCTCATGTTGCCTGTGTTAGCGACAAAGTCAGAGAAGCCATACTGAGATGGTTTGGACATGTTCAGAGGAGGGATAGTTGATATATTGGTAGAAGGATGTTGGAGATGGAGCTGCCTGGCAGGAGGGCAAGAGGACGGCCAAAGAGGAGATATATGGATGTCTTAACAGAGGACATGAAGTTGGCTAATGTTAGGGTAGAAGATGTTCATGATAGAGTGAGGTGGAAAAGGATGATTCGCTGTGGCGACCCCTGATGGGAAAAGCCGAAAGAGAAAGAAGATTGTTGTGAACCCAGAGAAATCATAAAACTTCAGTTTTAGTTTTATAGTTTCAGACTAAGTGCAAATGAAAAAGTGAGTTTGACAAATGATATATTTTGTGGACAGGAAGCAAAATGCTTATTTTCAAAATTCATTTTTGGTCAGAACAATTAAACAAACAAACAAAACAAAGATTTTGATGTGACATTTTATTGGCTTTTGCTCATTTTTCAAAACAATTTAGTTCAATCAAAGTATTTTCTGCAACTGTTGAATGCGGAAAAACTTACAAGAACACAGCATGAACTGGGTAAATTATTTTATATTTCCCTTTTAGTTGTTTTTCTAGCTTCAAATTACACACATTTTTCAGTTCTGGATGGACTATTGGAATAATTTCCCATTGTTTTTAGAACCTCTGCAATAAGTGTCTTTATACTTTCTGAAACCATGTAAATTAACACATAATGAAGACAACCATTATCATGTTTAATTTGAACATCTGAAGTTCATCTTGTTTAAATACTGTAAGCCTTCAACCTACAGGGCCAGTGGAATTTAAAAAACAGAACAAAAAACAAACTATTTAAAATGATACGACCTGATCAATTATTCCCATAAACTTTTAGACTTTTCCAGGAAATCTTGCAGAGCTCTTGTTAGAAAGTATTTCATTTTTATGCTATAGTGTCTTCAATTTTTCCAAAATGTTAAACAACAAATACGGTGATGAGTTTGAGGATTAAAGGTGCCCTAAAGTCTACATGTTGACATTTTTAACTTCTCTCTTTTGACATCTACCATAGTTTTTTATGTGTCTTTCATTGATGAAATATTTGCTTTCTATAGGGTTTTGTAGAACATGTCTACAAAGTGGATCCACCTCTCAAATAAGGAAAAAGAAGGAGACATGTCAATCTTTTATCTTATTATATCTGAAGGTTACATTTGATTGAAATCAAAAACACAAATATACATATATTTAAAAACTTCCTAATCCATCTCATTTGGTTCTTTTGATGTAAATACTTATAGAAACACTTCTGGATAAGTAATATTGTTGTAATGTTGTATACTTAAAACACTTAATTCTCCACTTTAATACACTGCACAGAAAGCAATTTTGTCCTCAGGTGTCATATTTTATTGATCGATATGTATCTTATAAATTTTTTTCCAGAGACAACAGTCAACCTTAGTGCTTTTAAAAAAAAGACAGTCAAACAAGTTCAATCCTTCACGTATTTTTTAGGCTCTTGCAGAACTTGCAATAAAAACATGGGAGTTGCTCAATACATTAAAGTTCATTTAGTAACAATATATCAAACTATTTTAAAATTGTTTTCAACATTAAATATCAATCAACTAGGACTAAAAAATTATAAGAAGAATAGATAATTTTTTTACAAAGACACAGTATGTAGCATTCTCTAAAATTAAAAAATTAAAAAATAAAATAGTTTTTACGTAATTGTTATGTCTTTTCTTTCAGTCAACAAGCTGCTCCCATATACTGTCTGGTGTTTTATAGCCACCATACCAACTTGGATGTTGTTTCTCCTTTGGAAAATGATCCAGAACTAGAGTTCTAGAGAACTTGACATGGACTTCCTATTTGCTAAGGCAATAAAGAATACTCATCATATTTTATTTATGAAATCTTCCCAGTCTTAGATATTTGACACAGCTTATTTTCTCTGTCAGTGGCTGCACTTTATTTACTCTACATCATTTTCTTCTTCATCCTCCAGCTTGGGCAGCTCTTTCTCAGGCAACAGACCATAGCTATTGAGAAAAGCTTCAACATCTGTGGCAAAGAATTCTTCACTTAGATGCTGTGTGCAGGAAAGGAAATTCCCTAGTAACTCTCCAGCTTTGTACACCAGCAGAGTTGGTAGGTATTCATCCGAAAAACGCTCCGCGGCTCCAGACGATACAGCGTCAATTCTGCAGAACTTCACGGTGGGGTACTCAGTGGCCAGGCAGTCAAGGCAGCTGTTGAGCTGCTCACAACCTTTGATACCAATCTTGTAAATGTGGACAACCACCACCGTGCTGTGATGCTCCTTTTCAATTACTTCTAGGAAGGCCTCTCCACTGTCCAGATCGTGCACGCCTTCAAACCTGGGCCCAAAGCTGAGCTTGTTGTGCATCTCTTCCATGCATTGCCTCCTGTACTTCTTCAGACACCCTTCATCCTCCTCCTTTAACAGCTCATACTCTTGGACACTCATCTGAAAAAAATGATGTAATAAATAGTTCTAGGTTAAGCTTCATATAAATGCATTTTACAGAATTTGGTAAAATTGCACAAGAACACAAAGAAATAAATTATTTGCTGAAACATTTTATTTTTTGTTAATACTTCATACTAAATTAAAGCTTCATCTAAAAATGTGGTTCATGATGAACAGAAAAAACAACTGAACCACACGAACAATAAAAATAAGCTTTTGTGCTTTGTTTTCTATTAGTTAGGAGCTAAATAAAGATGGTACCTTTCGGTTTAGGTTTGCTCTGGAGTCATCTTTTGATTTATTGGGGGAAGACATTTGTCTCAGCAGTTCTTTTTTTGCGGAAGGCAGGTTTTCCCGGTCCATACTTTCCAGTTTAAACCTCCTCCAGTCATTGATGACTCCTTTTGGACCTGTGTAGACAGTAAAGGGTAGATTAAACTCAAATTTGAGCAGCAAATTCCATCATGTGATTACAAAGAAAAAAAAGAAAGAAAAAAAGAAAAATATGTATAGATGAGTTATTTTCTGTTTTTTTTTTCCATAAGAAGCTTGAGACTTAAATGATCCCTTGGAAAGTCACAATGCGGTAAGTGGGTTAGTAGCAGCTAATGTGTCCCGTTTTGCTTAAGGATTATCCTAACCTGGAAGTGTACTAATTGCTTATATGTTACGCAAGATGAAGGTTAGAGCATCTACTAAAATGTACCAGTACTCTGCACAGTCCTGACTTTCCTTCCACCTTTTTTTGAAACCACCCTATTTAATAGAGCTATTCCCCCCCAAAAAGAATCATAAGACCAAGTACTTAATGTCCTCGCCCGCCCTACATGGAGATATACTGTACTAAAGAAAATATGCTCACCTGTGTGGGTCGCATTCTCCTCAAGCTCAATCAGTTTGTTTGACATTTTTGTGGTCGGCTCCCTTTGTGAGAAAAAGATATGAAGATGTTGGTCAAACAATTAGATTTCTCTACTGTCTATAGTAAAGGAAAAATTAAAGTATTTTTTATTTGTAAATTAAAAACATAAGAAAATGATGAGACAACATAAGTGTGAAATAGAGGAGTCCCATTAAATTTAATTTAATTAATGCAGTGTAAGCGGATTAAAGAACTGCAACAGATCAGTTTTACTTTCAAGGATCACTCAAAGCTGCTGTTAATGCAGATAAGAATCCAGATTAGTTGGTAAAATGCTGTGTTTTCAAATAAAAGTGAAAGCTTTAAGCTGTCTTATTAGTTATGCTTTATTTTTGTTTGAAGCAGTTGACAGTGGGACTTTTGTAGAACCAAACTTCTGATTGTATTAAGTCGCCTTTTCCTGGAAGTCCTCCTCCATTCCTGCGGTCATGATGGTGATCTGGTTTAATGATCTTTATGGCCACCATCTAACTCCCAATTCCCACGGAATGATTTTCTACAACAACAGCAGCTCGAGCCTCAAATATGTCTTTATTTTTTGTGTTATTAAGACATTAAATTGAAACGTTTTAGCAGGACACCCCTGATTTAAATTTGTACAAAACAAAAAGTGATTTGTTCTGTACAGATGCCTTCATAAGTGAAAAAAGCAGACGCTAAGTTGTCCCACCAGTTCACATTGTACAAATAATCACATGTAAAAAAACCTTTCAACTTTTCTGTAACAATCTTCTAATTGTAAGATAAAATTTGTGCAGAAATCACATCTATCTATCTATCTATCTATCTATCTATCTATCTATCTATCTATCTATCTATCTATCTATCTATCTATCTATCTATCTATCTATCTATCTATCTATCTATCTATCTATCTATCTATCTATCTATCTATCTATCTATCTATCTATCTATCTATCTATCTATCTATCTATCTATCTATCTATCTATCTATCTATCTATCTATCTATCTATCTATCTATCTATATATATATATATATATATACAACTCAACTTGTATGATCTAAACACGTTTAGCTAATTTTTCTGAATGAATTTTCTTACCTTCCACAGTCACAGTAAAGTCCTCCCTTTGCGTAAGTTACAAACCATCCACTGTTGTGCTCTCGACCACTTCACTGCCCTATCTGTTTGTCAAACAGTGTGTTTCTCTGTGCATGCGTGTGGCTTTTCCAGCCAATGAGATAGGTGTAATGGAGATTTAAGAAAAAAAAGACCCCATGGACCAAGCAGAAATAGAGCACAGATCCTAAGAGGATTTCACTTCAGGAATTAGAAGCCTCTTCTAGATAAAGGTCTAACTGCACAATGTGAAGGGTTAAAAGGATAGAGACGGAACACTTTTAAAAAAATACAAGTTCAGAACACAACTTTCAGGCTGTCCCTGAGACTCTAATTCAACACAACAGTTTGGATAATTTAACACACAGACCATTAAGGGGTTAACTAAAGAAATAACTCAATATCCCTGTGATGAACTTTCCAAAAGAATGATCTTGTCTGAAATGCAAAGTTCTCCAGGCACTGATCTTTACAGGAAGTGAACACACGTCAGCAGCCTTTTGAAACACAAAACTCCGCCAGCAACGGGTGGGGTACATCTGTGATGCTCAGTCATGTGCTCCACAACTATTTTCAGCACAATTCCACTGTTGTTTCTTTAGACTTCCTCCACAAGAATTTCAATTTTAAATTAACCTATTCACTCGCTCTACATTCAAATTTGTTTCACAAAAACAAATATAATAAAATGTCCTTGACAGTAAAGAAAAAAAAGCTGAAAATAGAACAGGTAGGGATCTGATAGAATTTTTTTTGTCAAAACGCAAATAGACCAAAGAAAATATAGAAATTATACACCCAGAAAAAAGTAGGCACATGTTTTTTGTGATGACATTTTTAGTAAATTGTATTAATTAATAAGTTGAGAAGGTTGCGTCAGGAAGGGCATCCGGCGTAAAACATTGCCAAGTTTACCATGCGACTTGTTCGCTGTGGCGACCCCTGATGGGAGAAGCCGAAAGAGGGAGTATTAATTAATAAGAGAACTGGGTAAAAAAAAATGTTCCAGCTTCTTTGAAAATACTAGTTGTTTTAGTTGTATGTTAACATGCATTCCATGACAAATTACGTTAGAGGTTAGTGAATGTTTAAAAAGTCAACTTTATTATGAAGGGCAGGCAAAGCTCAAAATAGTATTTGAAAAAAAATTAAAAGAAGAGTTCAAACAAAAATGGTTAAAAACTCTCACTTTGCATAAGTCTGACATGTATGTGTAATTTCATGTTGCATGTCAAAGTTATAATGCAGAATCTTCTTCACTTTTACACATCAACATATTAGACACAATAAAGACACATTATATCTGAACAACAATAATTTAGGAACCACATATATGAAATGTGACATTTCTGAGTTTAGACACATCATTCAGGAGTTCCAAATATTTCAGCAGGTGTGCAGACCTTCCTTTCTCATCAAATAGCATGCCTTATATTTCCTGAGAACGTCTGAACAAACCACAAAATCAAGGTGGAACAGTTCAGCATCAATAACCATCAGTGTTTTGCAGATTTCAAAGAGAAAAGTCACAAAAGACTTTGTGCCAGCTCTCACGGAAAACCCTGCCTTTCAGTCACACAGTTGATGAAACCCTCATGCAGTACTTTGCAGTCAAATACAGTCAAATTATACTTGACAGCTGACAAAGCAAGTAATTGCAGCAAAATAACATGGGTTTAAATAAATACAGATTTTAATAGAAGTTGTTATTCACCAAAAGTTATAGTTGCTAAATGCATTTTATATTACAATGCAATTCACATAAAATTACAGGGAGAAAAGTATTATAGTAAAATTATGTTTTATTTCTTGCCTATTAGTTCATAGATTTAACACTTTTTTATTCTATTGTCCCTATCAAGCCTTGCTAGTATGAACTTAAATTTTAGAGACAAGTCAGTAAAAGATGATACGTGAGAAGATACCTCAGCTGCACCTGTTGTAAATCTCTGCTCTGCCTGCTCACATCAATCCAAGCTTTTCCCCGAAAGAGTGTTGAGTCACACAGTGCAAATAGGAAGAGCAAAGCTCTCCAAACCCTCCCAGTATTTCCTGGGACATGGAGCTACGTTTGACTTCTGACCTTGGTGGATGTGTCTGTGTCCCGTTTATATTAGCTTAAAGGATTACTGGACTCTTTAAAAAGAGTAGGCACACAGATCAGTGGAGGTTCTATAACTGGATCAGTGTAGCCAAAAACAGGATTCAGATGGCCTTTTTAAAACATATTTTTCTCTTTTAAATTGTATGCCAGTGTTAGGTTACAATCCAATTTTAGCCGCTTTAATCTTCTGCCTCCATCTATCTGCAGTTGTATAAAACATGCTACCAAAAGATTTAACAATAGCTCTTAAATTGTTTGGAATGTGTCCATTTACACAGTTTGAAAAGATTTTCCTAAAATTATAGCTTTTTAAAGAAATAAAAGAAAAAGTTGTATAAATCTAAGTCATTTTCTCACTGACCACAACCCATGGACACGGATTTGTATATAAGTCATTATATCAATTAAGATAAACACAAACATACTGTTGTTTTTGACATGAACAAAACATAGACATAAAGAGCAAGTTATCATTATTTTTTTTAAATATGAAAGATTTTATAACTTTTTAAAGATGTTCACATGACTTCCTTTCAAAATAAAAGACACCCTGTGTTGCATAGGATCATCTCAGTGCAGGAATTGCATTGTCATGTCAATGAAAAACAACACAGTTTATTTTGCCATTTATGGTATATTTTAGCCAAAAATCTGTAAATTTCACAAACCAAAATGAAATCGTAGTTAATTAAGTGACCTCTACTGTAGCTTAAAATCCTTGAATTTGTAGAAAATCTAGAAAATCAAGTGTGCCTTAATTCTAGTTTTAGCTACTTACTACTACTTACTTCCAATTAATATTTTGTAGAACGTGGCAAATAAAAATCTGTCAAAATATTATAGTTTGACTTGTGATACATACTGTCCTTCAACTGTTTGTGAGTTGAATAAAGTTTAAGTTAGTTTACTTTACTTTACTTTTTTGCTTTACTACTTACTTACTTTTTACTTTACAGTTATTATTTAAAATTAAACTTTTTATTGTTCTTTAACCAGCGAGCCACAATGGAGGAGTATAAGAGCCATGTGTGGCTTTGGAGTCTCAGGTTGCAGACTCCTGATCTAAACACTTGTACAGACACTGTACAGTACACAAAACAAAACAAAGCAAAGGCATAACTTAGTTATACACAACACAACTACTTTGAAACTATTTTTAAAATAGTGAGTATATACATTCCTGTGTGTCCAATGCTGGGGACTACAGTCAAATTAATTGATATGACAGTTTACTTAATAGTGTGGGATTTTAGAATATCGTTTTATTTATATTAAATGACAATTCTCAAATAACATATTCAGATATGATGCATTAATAGGGTATTAGGATCCAACTTGAATGTGGGGTTAAAAAAAACGGTTAATTTCTTTTCCAGCGTCCTATTTATTACAGTTCAAAGCCAATTGTTTTTAAAATTAGAATGGCTTTTCAGAACACAAAATGTTAAAGTAAACTGGTGATTGCTTTCATTTCAGAGGACTGCGCATTAGTTTACTCTTTGTCACATAAAGATTGTATCTTTCTTGGATATAGTCATTGGTTTACTGAGAGACTCGTGGTCATCTTTCTTACATCTTTACTTCACTAGAGGTCAGTCTTCTGCCTTCAGAATTTGACTTTCAGAGGTCCAGAAAACAACAGAAAAGACACTTTAAAATATATAGGTCCAAAAGATATTCTGTTAAATATATCTATTCAAAAAATTAATTTATTCTTTTTTCCTGTTCTGTTTCTTTGTTGATTATTATCTTTATCACCTTTCACAATAAAATGAAAAGGCATTGACAAAAAAAGGCAGGAGTCAGCCAGACTGTGAAACTCTATTTCCGCATTTCAAGGAGCTCACCTGATTGTTTTACACATATTATGCATACTTAAGGCAGCACACATGCTCTGCACACAAATGGAAAATGACCTCAGTTTAATAAAAAAAAAAAGAGATCTCTCAGCTAGTTTTAAAAAAAGAAATTATCCATATTTGTACACAGTATATATTTAATTTATATTTAACAAAATGACTTTTGTATTATTTTAGGTATGCTCTTCATAACTTCCCCTCTGTCATTGGCTACTTTTCATGACTTATTGTTAAGTCACAATGAAAAAGGGTGGAAATATAAGGTGTGGTGTGTGAACTACAGTTTTCTAGTCATCAGTAAGCTGCGGTGTCTCCCACACACTAGGTAGTACATGTGCTGGATTTCCTCATGTGACTCAGTTGTGTTTGCATTCCTTAGATAAGGTGAAAGCATCTAGATAAAGCACTGCCTCTCCTGGGGTCAATTCATCATTGATAAATATAAAAAAAAAATTGTGGTTAGGTGACATGTAATTATTTGATTTAAACATTTTGGTCCATATCGGGGTATTATCCAACATTGTATCCAAACTATTGTAGAACTAATCTTTATATAATAATTTTCTTGATCAGCAGTAAGATCTTAAGTACAATAAAAAAATCACTTTTAAATAGTTTCTAAACTGGTTGTCATGATTTAAAAATGGAAAACTTGCATTGTTCTGTAACTTTCCTTAGCCAAGTTCAAAGTTGGTTCCACTTTTACTTTTTTATGTTTTATAGTCATTCTTTAGAAACCTCTTCCAATGTTATGACAGCTTAAAGCCATTGCGTTATAAATCTGAAAGTCCAGACTTGCTTTAAGTTAGTGTCCAAAAACAACACGTGTCTTCTCTCTGACTCAGAAGGTCTCATTTCCTCCTGCAGTGAGGAATCCAATGTCTGTTACACTAACAGTGACGTTGAAAATGAATCCTGCTGGAAATAATGCACTCCAGAGGTCTGTGTTTTTCCATCTATTCAAGAGCAACCTCAAAAGTTTTCTCTCTTTTCTACATTCTGGGAAGTACGTCTGTTTTGATTACTCAAGACAACTTCCTGCTTCCTCCTGCAAATTTTTGAAAATAAGGTACAAACTCAGCTTTTGGGTAAGTGCATTACACTGCCATTATTATCACAAACTTGTAAAGCTGAAGAAACAATGAAAAAAAAGTAAATCAATCTCCCCTTTTTAATTCCAGTTTTTGGCTTTGTTCTTAGAATACAAAGACAAAATCTCCTAATGAGATCTGCAGATGGATAATCCAGGATTACCTGGAGTGACAATTGTTTCCATTGTAATTCAAAGTAAAGACAACAGAGTCAGACCAGAACTATTTACTGTCAGAACTGGCATAAAAAATGAGTAAATGTTTTTATTTTTTATTTTTTTGTTTACTTTCGTAAAAATATGTTGGTGCTTTAAAAAAAGGGTTCCGACATGTACATTTTGTAAATCAATAAAAATATATACTCTTACCGGGATCTTTACTTGGTACACCCTGCTAGTACCGGGTATGACCCACTTCTGCCTTCAGAGCTGCCTTGATCCTTTGTCGCATAGATTCAACAAGTTGCATTCAGAGAGTTTAGTCCATATTGACACGATAGCAACACGCAGTTGCTGAAGATTTGTCGGATGCACATCCGTGATGCAAATTTCCGGTTCCACCACATCCCAAACGTGATCTATTGGGTTGAGATCTAGTAAATGTGGAGGCCATTTGAGTCCAGTGAACTCATTGTCATGTTCAAGAAACCAGTCTGAGATGATTCCAGCTTTGTGACATGGCACGACATCCTGCTGGAAGTAGCCACCAGAAGATGGTACACTATGGTCATAAAGGAATGGACATGGTCAGCACCAACAGGTAGGCTGCGGCATTGTACTCATGCTCAACTGGTACAAACGAGGAAACAAAGAGTGCCAAAAATTCTGACCCATCATCTGAATGTTGCAGCAGAAATTCAGACTTATAAGACCAGGCAACGCTTTTCTAATCTTCTATTGTTCAGTTTTGGTGAGCCTGTGTTAATTGTACCCTCAGTTTCCTGTTCTTGGCTGACAGGATTGGCACCAGGTGTGGTCTTCTGCTGATGTAGTTCATTTACCTCAAGGTTGGACATTCTTTTTCTTTGGTAGTTTAAATACATTGCTTACAACTCAGAGTTCAGGAGCACAGACATGACCAGAGATTATAGACTTTGTGCTGTTCTGTCACTTGTCAAAAAGGTTTTCCGGGGCTGGTGTTGGTCTTTGCAGCCAAAAAAAACAATTTTTGGGCCTATCTCTCTTTCCACACTGAACTGATTTAAGGAACCATTTCCTTGAATGTCAGCTGGGGCATTTCCAAATTCCCGGTAATCACTGATGCTTGTGTTTATTTTATAGATCTAAAGTCAGACAGGAGGTCACTGTCTGGTTTATCTAGTTAATAGAAATATAATGTATTCCCATCATTGTTTTTCAAACAGTAAGAAAAGAAGAGAAAGCCTCATTACATTAGAGGATCTGGTCCATGGTGTGAAGGTTGCTTTTATCTGTTGTCTGGATACTGTCATGCATGCAACTGAATGTTTTGTTCAACAATGCAGCTTGTGTGCGTAAATGCACTGACCTATCCAGCTACTCTGTCTAGGCCTGATGTAAATATTGCAGTCATTCATAAATACAACTCATCTATCAGTTATGTTTTTGTTTTTACTGGAGGAGTCCATTTCAGATGGGGAAACAATGGTGCCTTCTCTACGTCACTTGAATGGAATGGTGTAAATGGAGAGAAACCTGAAACACAACAAGAAATACAAAGAAAAACTGTTTCAAGTAAAACAATTTAACCCCTTGATGCCTGCATTTATTTCAAACTATGAATAAAAAAACTGTCACTTATGTTTTTGCTTTCAAGTACTAGTAAATACAAAATTGAGGAAATTTTGGAGCCGAAGTGGTTTGATGCATGTTTGCATCAATAGGCATCAAGGGTTACAAGACCGCCCTTTCCACCAAAACTTCCTCTACTTCTGCCAGGGGGACCCCAAAGTTCTCCCAGGCCAGAGACGTTGTTCTTCCAGGTCATAGGGCTCCTCTCGATGAGAAATGCGTGGAATGACTCTCCAATATGAAAAAGATGCCTAACCTACCTCAACTGTCATCTCTTGATGTTAAGGAGTGGTGACTCGACTTCTTCCAGACGACAGAGGTCCTCACCTTTTCTCTAAAGAAGCATCCATTGTGGTAGAAACTCATTTCAGCCCCTTAGGTCTGTGATCTTAACCTTATGGTCATGACTCTAAGTTAATGATCATAGGAGAGGATGGAAGCATCCTCTCCTATGATCTTTTGCTACAATAGATCCAGATACAGCAGTAGCATTACTGCAGCCTGTGGACCTGCCTGTTAACCTTATGCTCCATTCTTCCCTCATTTGTAAACATAAGCTCAAAATTGTTTAACTCCACCACTTGGTGCATGAGCTCTATACTTAACATTTTCTATTTGATAACCATGGCTTCTGACTTGGAGGGGATAATTCTCATTCTGGCTGCTTAACATTTGACTGCAAATAACCCCAGTGGACATGAAAGGTCATGGCTCAAAGACTCTAAGTAAACCCTGACATCCACAAACAAGCCTAGAAATTATTTCCATAAAATGTACAAACAGAACTGAAGACACCCCTGCTAGATCCAGGGTGGATTGGGAACAGGCTTGACTTGAAGTTTCTTTCCCTCCTGTATTCAGTGTTGGGTTGGTAGCCCCTCCTTAGTTGTTCTTCTTCGCTGGTTTTCCCTTTACGTTTGGTGCATGCTTTCCCTGCCCCCTTTCTGTTTTATTGTCCAGCGGTAGAGGTGGGTGACCTGTAATATGAATCTTCATTTGATCTCAGTTATATACAATATACTGTTAATATTTGAGATCTGTTATGAAAATACAAAACTTTATATTTTTTGATGGTTTATTTCAGTGTAAGAATCAGCAAATTTCCCACTTCCTGTCACTGTTATGTAGGAGCCAAGATGGGATGTTAACACTGTGGTTTCTATTTTCTTTTAGCAAAATTGTCAGATCTGCAATAAATGGACGTGGTTTCCAAGGGTGCTGCTGTGTCCCGACATCTTTTGATTCCTTAAACACAATGCAGAAGTGATCTGGTTGCACTCATTTGAGGTCAACAATTCAACACCTGCATTGTAGACAATATTGGCAGAGAACTGCTTTCCTCTCTTAAGGTACCCAAGTGTTTGACAGAATTTTTTTGAAGCCATCGAATTGTGTTTTTCTCAGGGCCTCTCCAAACTCCTACTCGACCAGAGTTTTTGCCTTTGGAGCTGCCTTTCACTTGGACTGCTGATACCTGTCATCTGCTTTGGGAATTCTACAAGCCAACCAGGCACAGCAAGACTCCTTCAGCTTGATTGCATCTCTCACTTGCGACAACCAGGGGGAGCTTGCTAACCTCATCTGAAGAAAACAAAGAAATTGTAAGATTTCATTGATTCACTGGTGGTGTACAAACACACTCAAGGTAGTCCTTCAGTGAGTTGTAGATAGTAATTACAACTGAATCAGTGTTCTCAGCCAACAACTGACAACATCTGTGTTACTCATTGAGCAAGAAACCACTTTAAGGCGGTTAGAGCTGATCAAACAGGTTACAGCTTCTTCTGAATGGTGTTAGAGAACTTCACAAGTATTTGTACCAGCAGAAAAGTAATTGAAGTTACTTAATCTAAAAATTAAGTATTTTATTTTTAGATAAAATCTTGTGTATCTGCTTTTTTATGCAACTTGATCAAATAAAACACACTTCAAAGAGAAATACCAGAAGACGTTTTTTTTAAACCTTACTTTTAATTTGGTGTTTTTATCATAGGCCTAGAAATCTGACATTAGCATAATGTAACCTTAAGAAAGATCTTGATATGTCAGGTGGCCTACTTTGCTATTCATCCTGCCACCACTCCTCTTTTGATTGCCTCACACTCTTTTAACAAACTCTATGCTGTTCTTTTAGAAATGGCTCACCAACTGTAAACATGCAAGTTTTTTCCAAAGATTATTCAGATAACTGAACAAGGAAGCTGAAAGTAACAACTGTGATTTTACACAGGAAGAATCATGCCTGTTGGGGAGTGTTAGACCAAATTATAAAAAGCTTCTGGTCCTTTTTTCTTTTGCAGGCATGTTTTCGGGTTTGCAAATACACTGATATGCTGCCTTTTAACAGTCACCACATAGTAAAATAAAATACAAATTTGGAGGTCAGCATATCCTGGTCTTTTACGTAAATATTACTTTTCTTTTTTTTTAACAGAAAACATAAATAAATTACATGGTCACCTTTTTTGTAAGACATGTATCATTTTTTTAATAAATTTCCCTATGCTTTCCCTTAATTTGGCTGTGTTTTTTAAATATTGTCTAATGTATCTAATTTGAATAAATCCTTTACAGTTTGGAGTTCAAACTATGAAAGTGAAATGCATAAAATAAAAATTGAATCTTGACAAACCAATGATTAGTCAGTTTGACAAACATTTTTCCAGTGGCGTTTTCGCAACATGATGCAGAGTCATTCCGAAGTACCTGAGTGAGTTTCCAGTGAAACGGATAAGAAAGATTCAAAGGAAAGGTGAATCAACCCCTCTTCCTTGACTGCTTCATTTACTGTGAATGAAAAGCTTAGTTTGTGTAAATATCTGTACTTATGCTTCAAAGGGGCCGACATGAGTCAGGCACTTTACCCTTCCCGGTTTGAACCGCAAAAGGTTAAATTGTCAAAATGGAATCCATAAGAGACAGTAACTCAATGATAAATGAGCCTCTTTGAAATTGTATTCCTTCTACAGCAGATCTTTCATATTCTGTGCTTTGAATCTGAACTCAGAGATCAGAATTTTTTATGTAGCAACGAAACATGGCATGGACAAAAGTTGAAAAATAATTGACTCAGGTTGTGTTTTGAGTTGACAATTTTTAAGCAGGAAATGTCTTCCATATATTTGATTAAAACTATTGCAAGTTAGACAGTCGTCATTGTCTAAATAACAGGCAGACAGCTGGATCCAAATGCAGCAGATTTATTAGTTCAGCTAAAAGCCAACAAAGCTAAATAAGGGTCCGGCAGGCAGGGGTCAATCCTATATAAGATCATCAGAGGAGAGACAGGGTAGTCAGAATCCAGGTGAGAGTCGGGGCAGGCAGAATCAGATACAGAGTCAGATAGAGAGTCAGAAGACAGAAGACACCTAGTCCTAGGGATGGCCCATTTGACACGACGCTTCGGCGCGCGTTTCACCTTCATGAAACAGAGTGTTTCGGTACAATGTTTCGGGGCGAGTGTCAATTACCGCAGATCACGTGGATTGTGACGCGCCAAATGCATCGTTTTGTCGAACCACGGTTCAGATGTCACGTGTTTTGAAAAGTTGGGTGCGCTATTCTCTAGAAATACAAAATGAATCCCGAACGTTTCCCGGGCAGTTTTATTGTTTCCCCAAGATTGGAATCAGCGTCTGTTCATTGCACTTTACCATACTTCCTGTTAAAAAATGTACTGTGGCTCAGGATCGTTTCAACTCGATTTCTCCTAATAAAACATTACACTATGAACATTGTGTATAAATAAAATACTTAAATGAATGTATAATGGCAAGGCAAATTGGTATCAGTAAAGATAGCGCAGTGGAACAGTCAGTGGGGATTACACCCTGAGTTCAAGACTGGTGTTTTACAATATAAACGGTATATTTTTTTGCTTTGCGTTTATTTTCTTCATGTGATGTGTATTTTGCTGTGTCAAGCACCTCTCACAGAAAACGTCACATGTGGAATTGTTTCACGTTTTCATTAACAACATTGTTTTGTTTTATGTTTTTTCATCATCATTTCCACATTGAAGTGTTACAAGGAGCTTAGTTGAAACATATGTAGATATACATCCAGTCCGCCACCAGATGCTGCTGTTCTGTGTGGTTTCAAAGCCCTGACTGGGTGGTTCATTTTCCCGGCACAATTACATGAACCCCAATGAGGCTTCATGGGGCTTCTATTCCCATCCCTACCTGTTCCACTCAGTAAGGAAGACAGAATATCACAAACAATAGTTCACACTGACTGTGGCTCAGTGCAGTGTTTAAGTAGACTGATTGATTGAGTGAATGAGATTCAGGTGTGTGGCATCCAGGAAGCGCAGGCTGGGGTTGATGGAAGATGAAGTGCTTTCAGTACTACGGAGATGGTTCCCGGAGGTGACCAGAGGGGGAGACAGAGTTCTGACTTCTGACAGTCATCTTGATGGAGATGCATGAATTAAAAAAATACTTAGTTCAGAGCAGAGTAGAGTTTGCACATGCATTTTAAAGTTAGATTAAGCATTTCACATGCTTTGACATTAAAGAACAAAGATGAAAATGCCATTTGTGTCTCCAACATGTAACATTTCCTACCATTGCATAAACACACACAAGTGGCTGTTTGTGCAACAGGATTCCATCTAAAACATTTTCCAGAAGGTTTGTTTTCAGTCCTCCTACACTGTTTACATGTGGACAACAGGAGCTAACATACATAAATCAGCAACCGTGAGGTCCACATTTTTCTACCTGTCTGCTGATCACTTTTAACATATGTCTTTAATTCCTCTTTGTTTGGTCACAAGATCATACTGTTTATGGTTTTTTTGGTTTTTAACTTCTTGCCTGTTGTGTTAATTGACTGTATTTATTGAAATGCTAAATGTAAGCTAATATGTTTAATATTTTAGTTTGCTTTTCTTTTCTTCAACATAGCATAAAGATTTCAGTATTTCAGCTTTTGAAAACACATTTTGCTCCAGCACGTCCATGGTTAGTCTCTTCCCTTTTTAGATAGTGATATTGTGGAAACAATGTCCTTTATTTGCAATTTTAGGAACTAAGATACAAAGTTTATGCCTTTTGCTTCAAGCTGGAGATGGTTGATATGATATTACAATTTTTAAAATACACCTTCTCCAACATATTTACATTCCCCTATGTAAATAATTTAGTGTACATGCATGTATTGATCATTTTCCAATAAAACTATTTTTATTGACCCTAGCCTACGTATGTTGCATATGCACACATTATAAAAAACAGAGGTCTTTAGAGGAAAATATGTTTTTCATGCTTGTGCAGGGCCTATATCATTTAAAATCAACTGTTCGAGCTTTTAAGTGTAATTTATTGTGCTTTCCTCACAAAAAAACAACCCCAAAGTGGTTTTTTGCTCCATTCTTGCACAAATAAGGATTCCACTATAAAACTGCGCTCTGAGCACCAGCCCCTCCCAATCCACAAAAGCGAGTGGGTTCTCAAATTCATACGCATGAAAGTGAGGAACAGCCCTTTCCAGAAATACTCTGTGATGCCAGCACTGCCCCCCCCACCCCCCCACCCCAGGTTAACGCAAACACCCACTTTTTCTGCAGGGCTGGTGGTAATCAGCAAAACGCTTTCATTTTATATACACAATGTGCACATCCACCTTTGTAAAAGTTTGGATGTTGTATGTTTTCGTCGATACTGCTGAGGCAGACTCTAGGTCGACATGATGCAATGGTTGGCACCCACAAGGAGCGAAAAGTGGTGACTAAGAGATCGAGTCGACTTACTTCTGGGTAGAAAAATAAGCTGCGAAAGTAACTCATTCTTCATTTAAAAAATCGTTCTTTAGTGTGCCAAGGGTAATATATTATCTTATATGTGCATGTAGTTTACTCTGAAAGGCTTAAGAAAAGAATTACATAGGCCCTTTAACATTGCATTGCCTATGCATTGCTTTTTTTTGTTTCTGTGTATGATGCCAATGCCAACTGGTTTGTCAACTTAATGACTGTTTAAATAAGTAATATTTTGGGAATTCTGCGCTGTGTTTAAAACTGAAATATGTGATAAGTTTCGGGCATCAGTCCACCAGCCTTTTCAAATGGAGGAACTCTATAGGCCTACACCCAATGGAGCCGCCTAGCTGATGGGAAAACATGCCTGAACAGACAAATGTCATTCTCTGATAGTTAGCTCATCTCCTCTTGGTTTTCTACGACTCATTTTAAGTTCTCTTGAATACCTGGACTTGTTTCATTTTCTTTTGCAATAGTAAAACACTTCAGTATCATCAGAAGGAAATGCTAGGATGACCTTGCATTTCCAAGGATGACCGCTTTGGTGACTTAGAAGTGGTCACTAATGGAAAATAAAAGTGTTTAAGGACTTGCTAAACAGAGTCATTGAATAGGAGGGTTAAGTAGGTGGGATGTTGACTTTGATCACATTATTACATTTTTTCTTTTTTTTGTTTTTTTATGTAATTTTTCATTTATAAATGTTGACAGGCTTCAAGCTTTTCTGTTCCAGAATGTTGTCAAAAATGCACCCAAGTGAAAGGGAGTAGTTAGAACATTTGAGCAAGCACTGACTAAGAAAATGTCCCACAGAGAACATTTTATGTTGAAAAACATCACAACCCCGAGACAAAAGGGGAACATCTACAGTTTTTTTGAACCAACAACAGGAAAAAATCCAAAGATAATTGTCCAGAAAAGCAAATTAACCTCATTTCCATCTATCATCAGACTCTTAACACATTCCTGATGCAGGCAGCATTTATTAAAGCATGAAAATAAGAGAAAAAGGAGCTTAACATTAATACTCACACACACTGACATCAAGCAGCATCAGGGCTACGTGCAGATTCTGGACACCAATTAAGCTTGCTTTGGTGAATGTGCTTTTCTGGGTGTTCTGGTGCTGTCCTGCCAAATCTTGCATCCGTGTGGGATCTGATTCCCTGGGCTTCCAAACAAAGGCAAACACGTCACTTCATTACCACAGTAAGGCCAAGATTGATGGGATGTTTAATTTCTTCTCTTTTGCTCAAAGAAAAAACATGAAAGATGGTCAAGCTGTTGACAGATATTAAGATTACCTGGCTACAAATCCAATTACTGCAACTATTTAGAAAATTGGCAATTTATTTACCTTGCTTTTTTTTCATTATTTAGAGCATTTTAAACCAAACAGGCTGTCGGTTTTCCAAATAAATTGATCAAAAATACCTGAACATCTGTTACCTGAGTAAAACGGACAGGTGCCAAAACTGGATTACCAAATACAGGAAACGTCTGAATAGGTTTCAGCAGACGTTCAAGTCGCATCACTCAATGACCTGGAATCCTTTACACCCTATTACTAACATGAGAAACATGAGCTATCATCTAAGTGTCACTTTTGCATTTCAGGGAGAAGTTGAGAAACAGAAAATATTTTATCGCCTATGAGAAAAAGCACGTCAGTTGTTTTTTTTTAATAAGACTGAAACCAGTTAGTTTGACAAAATTCTGGATGAAATTGACTGCCAAAAATCCTTTAAGAAAAAAAAAAAAAAGATTTTGTTCCCCAACTGAACAAATTAGGCCAAAGAGTGTACAGTGAAGCAAATTCAGAAAGTAAAAGAAAACTTTAAAAATATAAAATGCAAATATTGAAAAATAATCACAAGACAAATGCTTTAAAAGTCATGTAAACCTGGCAAAGTAGTTTTACATTTCCAACTTTTGAGTTGTTTCATAAATCTATCTTAAATATTGTGATGGTTTTATTTAAACAGAACAAAGACTCTTTAGAGAACCATTCCCCTTTCTTTTTTCCACCACTAGGTCCACCAACAAGATAAAATCCAAAAAGATAAAACATGTTTCAAAGTTATCTTGAAAGGGATTTTTATCAGTCAGAAACATCAATCCAGTAACAGAATAACTGGTTTACATTGTTCGTTGTTCTCCTTCAGGCCCTTATTTCTTTGTCTACATTTCCAAGGAATACTGTACATATATTTCCTCAAGGGTCACAATAAATTGGCCTATAAAGGGTCTTTGAGAAGCAAAAAGACGCCAAATAAATCTGTCAAAAATCTGACGTGTATAGATAAAAAAGATACCACCTGAGAAGTTTGAAATTTTATGAACCTGGCTTGTATAATTCAGTTACGACCATTTCTTCTGATGTCAGGAAACATCTGTAAATGATTCAAATTGAATTTGGTGTTTATGGTGAAGGTCAGACAAGACAAATATTTACTGTCAGCCTCCAGAACACATATTCGCCCACTTTCCAACTATTCTTTTTGAGGTGTTCTAAATTTGACAAAGCTTGTGGTCCCTTTGGTTTTTTTTATTATTATTTGGTTGTATATTCTGATCCTAACAATTAAATAAATTAAAAAAAACGTTCACGCTCTTTAATGGAGAATCATAAATGTTTTTTGTTTGTGTTTATTTAATCTTTGAATAATAAACTGATTTTTGTATATCATTTACAGTTTATACAACAGTAAATTGTTTGTATTGTAAAGCTTACAAATCAGATGAATCCCAAAATAAGTCTTGTTTGAAAAAAATACTTTAAAAGGAAGTACTTCAATTGGGAATTTTACTTAACCAATACGTCATTAGCCTCAGGCACTCACCCGCAGAAGCTGTCGTCATGACCTCAGCCAACTTAGACGTATGACAAAAATGTTACTAATGTGTAAATGTCAAGAGAAGCCCAAACTGTTTATAGACATTGACTCTCTTGCAGCACAGTCACCTCACCAGCCTCAAAACACGTCATTTTGTTTTTGGAAACTCTACGTTTGATTCCAGAACATTTGATGGAAACAGTGTGATGTTAACATACTGGTATATACAAGCCAACAGAACCCCCGCCGTTTAGGTTTCACTGTAAATTATTTGTAGCTGCTTAAGTCCCAGTTTAAGAAGAGGAGCCTCAACAAAGTCAAAAGAACTTTTCAAACAGATTTTTCTTGTAATCCAGTGTTTCGCATGCTGAGCAACAAGTTAGTTTCAATAAAGGCCACCTGCTAGGTGTCACGTAACTCTGGACTTGGCGAGAGTTTGGTTCTAAAGAGGTCCAGAAGCGGTCAGAGGGAAAACACAGGGAGCCCTCGCGATCACCCGCACCAGGGCCCACAACCTGTTCAGGCTCATTACATCAACACAAAGCAAGATTTGTTCCCCCGCTCAGTCTTACAGATCCGAGTCTGCAGCGCGCCACACATTGATGCACAATGGAATAATCACAGTCACGCTTGGCATCTGACAGTGAGGAACTAGGAACTAATAAATGATATGCTTGGACAATCAGGTCATTTTCATTCTGCGATTTGCCAAGTCTCTTTGACGGGATTTCCTATGTCTTTTGAAGTATGGGACAAAAGTTTTTTGAGGAAAAAAAATTGGCCTATGAGGTTCAATTGAGAGGATAAATGAAGCACAGGAGTTCATTAAAGCAATGTTCCAAATCATCTGTGGGGACTTGAGTGGCATCAAACAGCGGGAGGGGAGACACTAAACGCAATTTCGGCTGGAGTTGTGAGAAGTCTGTGAATAGATGGGAAAATCTGGCTTCCCATGTTTGTGTTTGAAAGAGACAATGCCTGGGCCATCTGACTCGGTTCTTGGTGCTGCTCGTCACGTTAGCAGTTCTCCCATCCCGAGGCAGGGTTTCCCGTACACTTCTGCATAAAGCCAAATCATGTATTAACTCTGATATTCTTTCCGCAAACTGAACAGATGGCAAGTTTACTGAAGTATACACAATGCCACAAGTTATGCATGATGTTGCTTGTCACTTCCCTAAAACCAACACAAAGTGTTAAAGATACAGCAGTTCTCTTAATATGTTGGAGTGGCATAATGAAACAAATAACCCTCTTTGTGGGTTTATTGACCAGAAAAAAGTTTCATTTTATTGACAAGTGTACCCATAAACATGAACAAAAAGACCTGCTTTGCCATGCCTTATGCATCCTTCAGCAAGGCAGTGCTGCTTCATGGCACGCAAACCTGCAAGAACAAGTGTCTACATGTCCCATCTGAAACACCTCATCTTGAGTAGACACAAAAATATCACATGAATTAAGAAAGGAATGTTAGTTAGAAGAAAATTGCTTCCAAGTAACATTTTTAATGCATGTTTAAAAGTCATTTGTGTCTACTTGGCTGGCTTTGTCTTTAAAATGTTTTGCTAAGGCATGTAAGGATAAAACACATGTTGGAGTACATAGATTTACACTTTTAGAGCGTTAGAAGCTTTCCTGGCTGAGTGATTAATGCTTATGTCGTTGTTGAGATCACGAAGACAAGAACAATGCTTTACATCATTCAACCTGACTGGAATCAATTAGAAATCTGCCTTTTTTATTTCTGCCCCCCCCCCTGCCTTTTTTCTTCACTTATGCCAGTTTTGCAAAGAACCACAGATCCAAAGAAAGTCTCAACATTCAGACTGGTGATTATAATGTGAACGATATTATGTGAATATTTATTGAATATTATTTGAATTTCAAGTACATTTGAAGAAAAGTGAGAAAAGCATTCAGGAAAATCAAGTATCAGATGTAAACATTTTGGCATCTTACATTTTATTATTCTATTCTTATACACAAAAAAGAAATGTCAGACTTTTTTATATTGTAGAGATTGAACAGATTTTTTAAACTTTGATTATTTAACAGTTGCTTCCTCCTATTGCTGTGTGTTGCTTGCACTTTAATACTTCAAAACATGCCTAAAAACAAAGTAATGACTCTTCAACAGTATAGTATGGAGTATATCCAGTATCACTTTATGCTGAATAACTTTCAGTTGAAATGATTAACAAAAGTCATTATCCAATCAGCGTTGTCTCCTATAACTTACATTTTGGGGTTACTTCTTTTGTTTCATTATTTAACATTTTCATTTCTTGACATTACTTTCGTTTGCTGAAATGATTTTTTTTTTAATCTAATATGTTTCTGTGTTGAGCGATTTGTAGGTGTAACTGGCACTTCAGGGCCACTGGGGTATAGGCTCATTGTTGACAAACCAACAGCAGATAATGGCATATTCAATGTTATTGATCAATGTTAATCATTTTGCTTGATTATTTTGAACCAAAAGACCGGTAATTTTTCCTTTTAACATAGTGAGGTGAGCTGACGCTGAGCTGTTATTAAGTGACCTATCTGCTCCAGTCAAGATTCAAACCAGGACCTTTTTACCCCCTTTTGATGAGGGAAAATGTTATGATTTTAATGTACAATCATAAGCAGGAACAAGTGAATTCTGGTTTTACTCTGCATGTGTGTAACATAAGGTGCCGTGATGGAAAAAAAAATGCAATTTCTTTACCAGATTAAAAAAAGACATTTATTTGAAAGCAAAATGTCAAATTGAAAATAATTACAATTTTATTTCCATTTTATTAACAATACTGATGTTCATTCAGGTTTTACCTCTCCCATCAGACAAAATTCCTCCTAGGAGAAAACTGAATTATGTCAACCTGCAATTAAGATTGTTTCTGTCAGCAACCACAGACTCAAAGGAAAGGGTATCAAGAAATACTGAAGTTGAAGAGGCCTCTTAATGTAAGTTACATATAAACAGTCAGTGTTGGTCAATGTAAAAAAAAAACTTTTATTCTTTCACAGATTTCACAAATTTTCAATGCGTCATGGGTAAACCCCCATTGAACATAAATGAAAATGTAGCAACCCATGCAGGGAAGCAAAGTGGGTAAACTAAGATTCAAGTATCAAACTCCAGTTAGTTAACTACCTAAACTCCAAGCCAGCCTTTCCCTCATTAAGAGCAATAATAGTTAAAGAAAGGAATGACAAAAGATGTTTTAGCATATTTGAACAAGTATCACATATCTCTACAAATTTTCATAAAAATATTAACTTTTTTTGAAATATTTTCAAGCTTTTAAATTATTCTATATAAATAAAAAGCACAATAAATACAAAATAAATAGGAAAATAAATAAATATTGTAATCTATTTTAAGAAGCTGTATTTATAGTTCAGTAGTCCTTTCCTTCAGAAAGACAGCGGGGTTGACATCTGCTAGGCGAGAGCTTGAAGAACTGTTGATAACCGAGGATCCCGTCTCTTTCACATCAGGTACACGTAAGGATGCCAGAGGACAAGGACCCCTGACATTGTCACAAACGAGCTTCTGCAAAGAAGCCGTGTTAACAATGTCGAAGCCTACGCTGCCTCCAAAAGTACTGGGCTTCCAGTATTCCGGAGAGCAAATGGCATTCCCCATTAAACCTTTAAGTGAGTAAGGGGCTCCCATCTCCACCATCGTCTCCCCGAAGATGCCGTTGTGGCGGGGTTTCTCAACCAGTAGTCCTGTGTAGAGTTCCACAGCATCAATGTGTCCGTACATTTCTTCCAGCACCACAGCCATTTCTTTCTCTCCTAAAAGGCAATAGAAAGAAATGCAAAAGATATGTTAGTAAAGGTGACTTTTATAACAGCTTGGAATTATTTTTCCTTTTCAAGCTGAATATCTTTCCTCTCTTCCTGTTTATGATAAAAAAAAAAAACCTTCCTACTCCAAGCCAAGTCGGAACGAACATTTGGCTCTTGACGCAGAAATAAATATTTAACCTACAAAGCAGCAGGGGAATGTGTTTCCTGAATGATAAGTAAACTACCACACAAGATGTGAAAGGTAGCTTCTGAGGAAGTTTTCAATACTTCCGTGAGAGCTGAAGCAACCTCTTTAACATAATTCAATTGCTTCAAGCTTTTTTCCCCTGTTACTATTAGATCTTGTGAGTTTCTGACTTTGTCTCACCTGTCATGTCCTCAAAAGACGCATAGGGCTTCATGTTGAAACGCTTTCTGTATTCATTGAGTGACTGGTAACGCATTTGTCTGCTGGTCTCTATGGACTTTATGGCCACGTACAAGATGGGTCCTGGGACGTTACGACCACCAGCAACCTGTGAAATATAACAAAGAGCAGAGTTATAGAGCGTGTTTGTTGAATCCAGCTAATGCTACAACAACAGATTTATTTCTTACCCGTCCAGATATCTGATGACTGAAGGACTCCACCAGTTTGTTGATGCCATGCTCAGTCAGCACTGAGGTATTGAAGACAAATTCCTTATAGCTATACTCTTTTTCCTCGATGTGGAAACTATCGGGCATCAGTGGGTGCCAGTGGTAGAGTGTGTTGAACTCGGATGAGATGCGGTTTTGGTACTGGAAGCGTTGATTGAAGAGAAGCTCCGGATCAAATTTCAGCTTGAAGTTGTAGCCACTCAGGTGCTGCACGTAGTCCTCAATCACAATTTTGATGGTCTCACCTAAAAAGTAAAATGGTAAAATCAGTTGATGTGGAAAAAATAGGCAACTAAATCCATTGGGTTGGAACTCCATATATTGTGACAGGGGTTAGGGTTTTCCAAAAAAATATATTTATATATCAGAACTTCCTCAATTAAAAACTTCCCACTAACTTTATCTTGGCTTTCCAAACCATATCAAGGGGAACATCTTTTGAGATCTCTTTAAACTCACCGATAAGAATGAGCCGTGCAGTCTGGAAAAGTCTTTCATCATCCCAGTAGGGGTGGACCTCCTTCAAAACATCACACACTCGGTTATGTTCACGGAGCCAGATGGTGGCATACATCATGAGGCCGGGGACCAGGCCGAACGCCTCGTGGCCGACAGCGAAGCGCTGAGACTCCTGGACATGAGGCGGGTAGTGCATTTCAACACCTACTTCCTTAACAGTTGGGGGATACACCTCTCCATTTAGTATCTGCAGTTACCGAAGAAAAAGCAAAAGCAGGTGTGAGACACGCATTGGAATAATTACCTGAAGGAACTTCCTCTTTCTCCTCACATACCTGATATTTAAGCTTGCCATCCTTGAAGAGTCTGAGTTTATGCTGCCTCGCCAGGTTGCCTCCATAGATGTGGCTGAGATCCACCTGAGAGCACAAATCACTCAGTTACACCTTTACCCTTTAGAAAAATCCTTCTTATATAATATTTTGTCTAATTTACATAGAAATCTGCTGTACTTACCCCATGACCTTGAGCCACAGTAAAAGCAGGTCCATTTTTCATATCAGATTTAAAGAACTGGTGGGTAAAGTGCTGTGCAAAGAAGGCAAACATGAGGCTGGTGCCCTGGGGGTCTGGTATGAACTTTCTTCTCATCAAGAGCTTCTCAGTCAACTCCTTAGCATTGGGGAGCTCTTTTTTTCCTACAGACATGAACAAAAAACATAGCTACTTTAATGGAAGACAATTTATACTTGAGTGAAAATGCACAAACTGTGGTTTTTAAACTTGTTAGGACAGGTCTTTCTGAGCAGAAATATCATGTGGCTCTGCCAGCAATGTAATTAGACCCGAATGTTTGTGTGTAACATTTAAGAATCTGAGAAAACTGGTTCTCCTGAAGTACAAAGTATACGCACCTTTTACTCCCATAGGGGTAGGGCAGTCCTCTGGCACTGGGGGTAAGGTACGGGTGTAGTAAGACAGGTTGGAATAGGCTTCCCAGCTTTTGTATCCATAATCAGCATTGTAAGTAGGGGGGCTATCAATCATGTGTGATCGAGCTGAAGATGGAAGAAAAAAAAACATTTTTTTTAATAAAACGTAACTGTAAGTTTTTGAGATGCAAACATTTTCACCTCTCTCTCTCTCTTTTTTTTTTTTTTTTTTGTAAATTGGACAACTTACATGTCAGCACATAACTCATGATGGCATCTCTGAGAAAGGAGATGCTGTTGACAATGTTCCAGAAACCCTTAAAGTGTGTGAGAATGTAGTGTACAGTATTAGGGGTGGGCTTCAGGGTCATTTTAATCCAGGTAAAGAATTCAGCTGTAAAGGTTGAAGAAACAGAAGTTCAATTAATTCTTTAAGTCCCAACCGTAAAGGCCTTTTAAAACTTGAACTGAAAATAAATTGTAAGAGTTGAAATACTTACGCGTTGAGCAGTTTTGCCCATAATATCCAGTGCGGGTGCAGTCACACTCATAACTGTCTGAACCCAAACTTGTGCACACACCTCTGTTCTGGCAAGGCCATGAGCAACACGGATTACCTATAGAACACAATGATTACTTCTCTAACCTAAACCGAATGAAAATGTCATAAACCAGCTCAGGCGAAACTTGGAGTTTCTGTTCTAAGTCTCATCTTCTTACCTCCTTCACAGACTGAAGCGCCCAAAGCCAAGAGAAGAAGCACAGCTCTAAGTGAGTTCATGCTCCTGAGTTTGATCTTTTGCTCGAAGGTTTTCCTTTTTCCTTCTCTTGCTCCCGTCCTCCAACGTCAAGTGTTTCAGAGTGAAAACGAGCAAGCTTCCTCGGCACAGCAATTATATAGTTACGTAGTTACGTCATCGTTTTATGAATGACCGTTTAGCAAACAAGGAGAGCATCCGGCCAACCCGCTCACACCAATTTAGGATTTGATCCGTAATCCCTCCGAACCCCGGAATATTTTATTTTTCGCAATCCATAATCCGTCATCTCCGTGACTGGTTTGTTCTTTTTTACGATAGATTTCATGTTGATTAAAAAGTGGCACCGAGTTTATTCAACCGTAAATCCTAAAGTCATTAACAGATTATTAAGGAAGAGTTCTTCATTAATTTTCACTAACACAGACTAGAAGAGATGTTTATCATGTCAGAACGGATTAATAAATATTTTTCCTCTACAAAATTACATTTATTAACTATAAATGTTTTCCCCCTATTTGTTCCACAAAAAGGATTTGAAATACATTAAATTTTATGGTTAAATTTGCATTCATAAATACATATTTATAATATCTATACATTTATACCCAAAATATGATGAAAAAATATAATAACTTTTCACGTTCTAAATAAATAATAATAAACAAATAAAATTAAAATATGAATTACTTCTGCGGTTGCATTCATTTGAAAATACATTTTTTAAGTCAAATTCAGGATTGAAATCAGGATACTAAATTATCCCCTGGCTAAAGACATGCCTAAAAGATTTATAAAGTTATTCTAATAAAATGGAATCGAAAAAAGAAGAAAGGAAACCTTCATTTAAGAAAAGAGACAAACGACGCCCACGTGTGGAAGTGGCCCCTCGTGCGCATTTGGAGTTGAGGGCAGGCGATCGTTGCCAGCAGTCTGTCCTGCAGCGCCGTTCCCGACTTTTTGGTGGTGTCCACAATTTTCTTGCAAAATATCAATTTTTGTTTTTGTAATACTTGTAGCTGCCACCACCGTTGATGCAAATTTGATCGTTACGTGACCAAAAGGACGTCCATTCGATACTACTGATCTCTTGAACTTGTTCGGTCGAAAATGTCTCATTCAACTGGATTTGTGAGTTGAAAACTGCCTGTGAAAGGTATGTTGTCTTTTCATTGTTTGTCTTAACACAGAATGTTGTTGTTTGTTGATAGATAAAGCTTTACAACTGTGTGAAAATTGACACTTATATACGTGACCCCCCCTTAAAAAAAGGAAATTAACGATTTGAAGTTGTCGCTTTAATTCGTACTCGTCACTAGTAGCCTGATATTTTCAAGTTCTGTGAACAAAATAAAACAGGCATTCATGAAGAATTACTAAAGTTTTGTCAGTTTATTATTGCTTCTGGATATTTTGTTAGACTGTTTAGCACAAAATGTTCTATTTTTCTGCAGTCAAAACTGACTGTTCATCTATATTCGGGCGAAACCTGCTGGCGCGGTGCCGATTCGTGCGTAAGACTAGTAATCCGGAAAAAGCGGTTACTATTCTTAAATGCACAACAGTCTGAATTCATGGGAAATGTTTTTGTGATTCAAAGAGCTAGTAGTCCGAGCTGGTTTTTCACTCGACCGTCTCAGGTAGGAGTGCTGCAGCTCCACCTGAGCAGGCTTCACTGTGCGCTTTGTTCCAGGCGTCACTGCTTTGCATCATCAGACCAGCTCGCAGGAGTCGGCGCCTTTCTCTCTCCTATGAAAATTCTGCGCGGCGTGCTCCAAATTGCTTTGGCAAACGCACAGAGCTTGGCGCCCCCCTCATTGTGTGCCGCTGCTCCCAGAACCAGGGTGAGCTGGCACTTCTAAAAGTTGGACCTCTGCCGCCAACTACGTGATCGCTGCTGTGAACGCGCAGACGCTCTACGTGCCTCTCTGTGCGCGCTGTAATCACACGCTCTGGCGAATTTAGAGGAGAGTCAGCTACGACGCATCATGCAAATTTATGTTTTCCTCCATTGCAAAGAAAGATAATTAATCCTACTACAATTAGCCTTTTTACGCACAGCATAGACACACCTCTCTGAAACGGAATGTAATGCATGCAATACACACGCACTTAGATAAACATTTCCTTCTTATCACCCGCATGAAGCTAAACACACTTCCTGTTTCTAAAATGCTGTACTGATATCTCAATAGAGACCCAATTAAATGTTTGTTTTTTCTTTCAGGAAAGTTTTCCTTAATGTAGTGACTGCACCTCCGTGTAAAAATGTGCTCTCTGAGGTCGACAGGCCAGGCAGAACTGTTCAATTCTCATTTGCATGTCTCCTTCCAGTTTTTCATGCATCGTTCAAGTGACAGATGATCCCCTGAGTTCAAGAGCCCATCTCATTGAAGGGTTTCGTGAGATATATTTACCCAACAATACAATGGCTTCCAACATAATTGTAAGTACCCTATAAATGCAGGAATTTAACTTTGTGTAAATAGTTAAAGTTGTTGCAACAAAAAGCAAATCAGTTGTTTGATAAGAACACGGTGGAGTGAGCTGAGGATTGAAAAAAAGGACTAAAGTTGCTATGGTTTGACAGCAACAAGGTTCATTACAGCAGTGGCTGATGGATAGCTGTTCTAAAACTCATATGTGAGATTACTTGTTCAATTTTCACATTCACATTGCATTCTTTGCTCCATTTCAATTAGTTTCACAGTTCTTGGTTATCTGAAACCTTGTGGAGTTAGATAAATACCACTGACGCAATAAACAAGACTTCCGCTGTGATGGGGCGGGGGCGGCAGTGGGGGCCAGGGCAGCCTTGGTGCAGCGGTAGGGCGGTCGACCCATGATCATATTATTGCAGGTTCGATTCCCGCCTTGCACGCCCATGAGTCAATGTGTCCTTGCTGTGTCAAAGACGCTGAACCCCACCTTGCCTCTGGTAGGAGGTTGGCACCAGTGTTCAGCAGCAGAGCCGTCACCAGTGTGTAAATGTGTGTGACTGGGTGAATGGGTCTGTGACTGTAAAGCGCTTTGGGCCTTGTATATAAGTATACGCCATTTACCATGTTCAAGCATTGGGAAAGAAGAAGTTACAAACACCCGTCAAAGCATAACATTAAATGTATTTTGTTTTTTAATTAAACATGCAGGTTTAAATATAAGGAAACACTACTACTTCAATTCATAACATTTGAAATAATGCGTTAACATAAAAATGATTGAATTGGGTGGCAAGAAAGTCTCAGTTCTGTGTAAAATTTCACAAGACCCAATCAATTGGATGATCCCAGACTGATGACAAGACCTGCCACCAAAATATGATTACTACTTCTTCCTCTTGTACAGTCTTGTTGTATCAGACGTGCTCCATACTAAATAAACTGTCAGGATTGGCCCAGTTTGGACAAGGCTGAATTGAATTTCCTTTTAGGAGTGCCATATGTTGTCTTCCAGAGTAAATGGAACATGATCTTTTTTATAGTTGAGTCAAAACAGAGCTCTTGTACAAATTAGTTTAATTTAATTGAAAGGAGGTTGTAATGTAGTCCAGTATAGTTTTTATTGAGGTTTCTTTGATTTACAAGGGGTAAAACCCAACTGAACTGAGTGATGTTGTGCACAGGTGGAACAACAGTTCTCACACAAATTCACTGTGACAGTGGTCCGAGCTGAGAACGTCACCAAAGGAGCGCTGGGTGATCTGTGTAAGTTTTAGCTCAAATATTTGGTGTAATTGTGTGGAATACTATGCATGCATTTTTTGGACTAAAAACATTTAAAACCATGCAAAAAAAGAGGGAGAAAAATCAGCATGTGTTCTGTTTGTATATAGTGGATACCCCAGATCCATATGTGGAGCTGTTCATCCCAACAGCCCCGGAAAGCAGGAAAAGGACCAAGCATATCGACAATGACATCAATCCAAAGTGGAATGAGACATTTCATTTCATTTTGGATCCCAACCAGCAAAATGTCTTGGAGGTAAGACATGCATTTTACAATCCAATCTGATCCAGTACATTAATGCAGGTGGTAATGCAATCTTGCATAAATCCATATAAGCAGTCTTCTTGTTTTCAAACTGTTACTTAGCACCATTTTTGACCAATATTGAGCAATATGCCTGTATCATTAGTGGAAAGTAGGAGCAGAATGACACATGTTGTTTATAGAGTCATGCAAGGAAAAGCTAAAACAAAGCACACCTATTTTAACTTGAAGAAAGAATTAATGACTGTTCAAAACATTAGTCCTTTAATGCTATGCCATATGTATTGTGTTGCTGGAAAACTTTATGATACCAAAAAGAGCTGATGTTTTCTTTTATCAGTTAACATTAATGGATGCAAATTACGTGATGGATGAGACCCTCGGGACAGCGTCCTTTGACATCTCAAAGTTTGAAGTGGGCCAGACAAAGATGGAAACGTTCCTTATTGGCAAAGTAAGGCAGAATTTGTGTAATCAGCACCCAGTAAAGTTGTTACGAAAGAAAGTGTCAATAAAATTTGTAGTAACCGGCTTTTAATTCCTGCAAAGCTCCCCGTCACAGCTTTAAGGAATTAGAGAAAGATGGTTTACAAGTAAATGAACATCTGACACCTTCATATCCAATTCCTCTTAAAGGCCCACTCCCATTAAAATGGGGTTGTTGGTGTTTTTAACATGTTCTTGTGGTATTTTTCCAATAATGGAGAACATAAATAAAGAAAATTCAGCTTAAAATGTCATTTTTGAGTATTTCTTTATTCAAACCATTGTGAATGAGGAGCAGAAGAAAATTGCCATTGGTAAAAGCTTGTAGGTATGACATAGAAGCTCCCTGCTTTGTTCTGTTCGGATGCATTCACTTGTAGACGAGTAGATCCGTCTTTGTTTTCCTCATCTGAGCTGGCATCTGGATCAAAACTGTACTGCTAGATAGTTACGATATTTCTTGCCAAATTTGTTGCACCGGCAATGTTAAGTCGGGGTTGTGAGCTAACAGGAGAGACTGTAAACAGATTTATGACGGGAACGGGCGGCTTACTCCTCTCCAATAGTCCCTCCCACGATTCAGAGGCAAATTTCTAATTCCTCCTGCTGCTCTGCAGAAACTGTGTCCTAGAAAACAACACAGTTTTTTTTAAATTATGGCTAAAAAAACAAATAACCACAATTAAAAGACCACTGGGAACGCTTTTAAATAAAATCAAAAAGTGATCGGAGTGGGACTTTAAAATGTTGAATTTGAAAAAAAAATTTTTTGTAATAGAGTTTCTTAATTATTTTAATGTTGGGAAAAAAGGTAACTCTGGCAAGATTGACAAATAATTTTTATGTCTCTTTCATTCAAAGGCAACCAAAGTATACCTTAACCTGTCACTGGAGATCTGGTATGTGCTATCTCAACTTGACATAGTTTCATTCTTATTCAATAACTGCCAGTTCCATTTCCTGTTTGCTTTTGAAAGCCCCTGTAGGAAAGGCACTGCAGATTTTGCTCAAATGTGGCAGATTTAGAGAAGTAACTACTGAAGTGTTAGTTAAGCATAGCCTACCACAGATTCAATGTCAAGACAGTACTTGAGGATTCTAATATGCATTTGAAAGACAGTTTCCTTTCTGTTAACACATATCAAAAGGAGATTCTGGAAAAGCTTGTAATGTTCGTTATTACAAGTAGGTGAGATATAGGCTTAACATATCTCGTTTTGACAGTTTCTCTGTGGATGCGTATTTTCCAGAAGCCCTTTTAAAAGCAGATATAAAACTGATATAAAACTTGGCATCAGTGCTGCAGCCTGAGAAATTGCATTTTAACACAGTTTGTGTGTCTGAGGCTTATCAAAAACAGAATTTCTTTCTTTTGTATCTGCAGTACGAACCTGGATTTAAGGTTCAGCCATGCTCTCTGTGATAAAGAGAAGGAGTTCAGACAAACCCGTAGAGAAAGAGTGATGCTAGGCATCAAAAAGCTGCTAGACATGGAGAAGCCCCGCTTCCTTCCCAGTTCCCCAGAAGAGGTGAGCACGCAGACACACGCACACACGCACGCACGCACGCATGCACGCACACACTTGTTGGGAATGAACTTGTATATGATCAATAGTTTAGTCATCAAAACACTCTGTGTCAAAGCTCCAACACTCTGTGTCTTGATGTAAACTTTGTCTAACTTTGTAGATATTTAGACTGATCATGGTGACATAGAGATTATCACTCTTACCTCACAGTGAGAAGACCCTTGTTCAAATACCAGTTAGGCCATTCTGTGTGGTGTTTGCATGTTCTCCTTGTGCATGCCTGTGTTTATTCTGGCCTCCTTGCAAAATATATGGCTGCTGAACACTTGTTGAAAGTTAAACCATCTGGAATTTTGACCAATCAGGGATTCAGATTTGGTAGTGACACATGGACGGTATTCCTCTATTTCTACTGTTTAGGCTACGAGTAAACAGTAGCAAAAGAAAAATAAGAAAAAGCCTCTCCCTGTGTGTGTCCAGTGGGAACACCATTAGCCAAATCAAGAATTTACATTTAGCGTGTTCAATACATTCTTGAATGGCCGTCACATGTTTGGTGTGTCCGTAGCTTGAGTGTGTGGCCCTGCAATAGACTGGCAACCTGTCCAGGTTGAACCCAGCCTTCGCCCAAAAGTAGCTGGGTTGGTTCCAGCAACCCAATGACCCTCAAAGGGATTGAGCCGGTTCTGAAAATAGATGGAGGAATTAATCAGAACTGATTTTAGAGAACCTGGAACCAAGCTCAAGCTGTGTCTCAGGCTCTCAGTATTTGACAAACACTCTCTCTTATTCTGTTAGATTTTTGTTTATGCTCACTTATAAGTATATTATCATTTAAATTTCTCTCAGAAAGTCAAATATAACAGTGAACTCTCCCTGAATGCTGAGTCAAACTCTGTTATAGTCCATGAAGTACTTCTTGTAGTTGAAATCAAAATTTTCTGTCATGGATCTGGCTGTATCTTGGTTTTTCCTTCCTAAAAGATGGTGTTCTGTTTTTGTAACTTGAACCTCACAAAGATATTTGACATTTAATACAACTGGTAAAAAAAACAAAACAGAGGTGACCGGTCTTTGCAGGCAATAACCCCCAGACTCTGGAATGCCCACCCTCTGTCCCTTCGTGTGGCTGTCTCTGTCGATTCTTTTAAAAGTCAACTGACACTGACACTTTTATTTAAAAATGCTTTTAGCTGACTGGTTTCATTGTTATTTCTAATCTATGTTTATTTTCTTCTATTTAGTTTTGTTTTACATAATATTTAATTGATTGTTTCTGTGTTTTTATTGTACCGTATTGTATTGTGTTTTATTGTTCAGTGCTTTGTGATATCTGGGAAAAAGCGCTTTATTAATAAAACGTACTTACTGGGAAGTCTTGGTTTGGACCCCCAACTCTTATAGGCACCGCTTTCAACTGCCACATTAAATCTGAAAATTGCATTGTGCATGTTAATGCAAGCTGCAGCTCTTCAAACCTTTGCTTTCATTTTCAGATGGAACAAAAATTCTAAACAGAAACAGCTAACAGCTTTGGGATTTGTTGTTAGACTCTCAGAGTAAAACATTTATTTGGTTTTCACGGTGTCAAAGGTTCCAAACCCCTCTCTTGTTCCCTTAGTTGAGCTGCTTTTCCCATAAGCCTGATTTTTGGTCAGACATTCTTGGGCTTTCGTAGTTTTCAGTCCAGCCCGCTCTGGATCAAATGTACTGGGAAATTGCAGAGTAGTGAGACATTCGTCTGCTGCCTACCTCTGAGAAAACCACTTCTACATCCCGTTTTGGGAGGTACATGGAAATATTCACAACTGATCAAAAGATAAGCACGTACTGCTAAGACGAAGCAGCTGTTGCGCAATAAGGAGTTATGAAATAGACAAAGTATTTGAAGACGCAAGTTAGTGAATGGCACACAGGAAGGAAAATTACTCAGACTACAAAAAGGCAGATGTGGTATTGGCTGGAGTAATCAGGTGAAATGGTGTGTTTTAGAAAATTTCTTTCTGCTGCTTAATATGTTTGTGTTTTTTTATAGGTGCCTGTAATAGCTATAGCAGGGTCAGGTGGGGGCTTCAGAGCCATGGTCGGCTTCTCGGGTGTCATGAAGGCCCTGTTCGAGTCTGGAGTTTTAGATTGTGCCACATATGTCGCCGGGCTCTCTGGATCCACTTGGTTGAGTTTTATTATCGCCCTTTTTTTCTAAAATAAAAAACGCTTTTTAATAATCCTTTATTTTCTCGATCTTTGTCACGGCAATGCATCTTTGTGACTCTCTTCTAGTGTTGCCCTTCATTGCTCTGGCAACTTTCTAATCTTTGTTTGCTGATAGTGTTCCAAGCTGTCATCAAGCAAGTACCTCCTGGCTTTTTTTCAGTCTTTCATGTTTCTTTTGACAACTATTTTCACTCTTTTATAACAGTTTCAGAATATAAACTTAAATTGTTTACCCATTTTTGTGCATTGAGATTTTAGCAACAATAAATTCAAACTTTTCTGTCCATTTCATCCCTGCAGGTACATGTCAGCTCTTTACTCCCACCCGGACTTTCCTAACAAGGGACCGAAGGACATCAACAATGAGTTAATGAACAGAGTTAGTAGTAATCCACTAAGGCTGCTGATGCCGCAGCACATCACCAACTATATACAGGCCCTTTGGACCAAAAAGGCCTCGGGGCAGCCTGTTACTTTTACCGATATATTCGGTATGCTCATCGGGGAAACACTCGTACCCTCGGTAGGAACCTCCTAATAGAAAACGTTATTGTTAAAGTTCTTACTCCAATTTGATCTCCATACATTTATTACTTCTAAAATGGACATAAGAGTTTTTTTGTTTTCTCATGCCAGAGGATGCACATCAAGCTGAGTAATATACAGCAAAGAATAAACCAGGCCCAGAATCCTCTTCCTCTCTTCACATGTCTGCACGTCAAGCCAGACGTTTCTGAACTGATGTTTGCAGGTGAGTTCTTAACTTGGGATAGTGTTCATGTCTGTTGCATACTGTAAACAGGATATGTCCTTTTCAGAACAAATTTGTGTACTCATTGAGTAGCTAAATATAGCCTAACAAGCATGGCGACATGTAAAGTCTTTGGGCCCAACAGAGGATGTGGCATGAAACTGTGTTGGTTAGGCTGATGAAGTGCAGCACTTCTTCATTTTGATGTGGCCTTAACATTTTCTCACGGCTCTTTAGTCTACCCTATCTACAAAAAAGGAAATTGTATAGATTATTGTAAATAAATTTGATGCTATCAGCACATTTACTATTAATAATAAATCCAATCCTGCTAAAAAGAATTTTTTTTAAGTTATCAATCCAGATACAACAGAATTGTATGCTTGACAAATTCTAACCTAATAGAAAATTATTCTCTTTTCTTCTTTTAAAAAGAATAATTGTATTTAAAATGAGTCCAGGAAAGGACACAGACATTCTTAAAGCTCAGGAGCAGGGATGACAGTATTATCAACTACCTGATAACACAATATCTAAAGGAACAATGAGCAGACAAATGCAAGCAAAATATATCAGTTTCAAAACTGTATATCCTCAACACAGAATTACACATTTCATTGTTTACACAAAAATTCACCAAAACTGTCATATAAGGCCTAAAGGGAGCCAAATATTTGTAAGACTTTAAAAAATGATGAGTGAAAGAACGAGACATTAAATCAAAAGGTAACAGATACATATTGTTTGAATTTTATTATAATTAGAAATTATAAACATTTGAAGAGAACCTTACATAAGATAACAGAACTGTACGTAACAATTGATTTTAGTTGCTAATGTGGGAGACAGTTTTGCGAATGAAAATGTTAATCTCTTGGAATTTTCACACACCGCTGCTTTACTTAGCACAAAGGGCACCCAGTCAGGTTTTAAAAATGGAAACAGAATTCAAAAAAATGAATGGCTAAACTGGTTTGAGTTCACACAAAGGCATTATAGATGCCTTTCAAGCAACCGCAATGAACATCAGTTTCATATTACAGCTTCCTCCCTGGTTACCACATACATCACTCTGTAGTTGCAATCATTTGTCAACGACTTCCAACCATGAACATGCCACCATGCATAGATTTTGACAAATCTAAAATTCTATGCATTCAAAAAGATGCGAAATGGTTTAAAAATTATGTTCTGGATTAACTGTTTTTCATGCAAGGCATAAGAGTCTGTTTGGGTGTAATGTAAAAACTCCACCATAGCAGCTCTGACATGATTTATACTTTTATGTCGTTAAAACATTAGACTCACTTCTTAAAAATAACACACCAAAAATAAATTTTAGAGGAACACCTTCTAAGAGTTTAAACTCGAAATATATAAAATTATTAACAAAAAAAAATGGAATATATGTGCTGTGTGCATTTGTGCTCATTAGATTATCACACAGCTTGCAAACCTGTCTCCCAAAAGATCTCCTGATAAACCTTCAACTAATGGTTGTTTCATCAATGCTTTATGAATATAATATTAATACATTCTTGAAATTTCCAATTTTAGATTGGGTCGAGTTCAGTCCGTATGAAATTGGGATGGCAAAATATGGCACCTTCATGACGCCCGACTTGTTTGGAAGCAAGTTCTTCATGGGAACTGTGGTGAAGAAGTATGAAGAGAACCCTCTGCATTTTCTGATGGGTACAAATGAGTTTTTTTCCATTATTTTTTTCTATTATTATTATTATTAACAAGCACCACGCTGACAGACGTGTCTCTTTGGTGAACCAGGTGTTTGGGGAAGCGCCTTCTCCATTCTGTTCAACAGAGTGCTGGGAGTCAAGGACACAGGTGGAAGTGGTGGCAGCACCATGGAGGAGGAGTTAGGTAACCATTCAGTGACTTTTACCCCACTGACTTGCATTATTTTTCCATGAAAAACTGTGGTCATGTTTTATTTTTAGCTCTTCCGTTGCAGCCTCTATTTAATTAATACACACAGATGGTGCAAACAGAAGACTGCTTGGATGTCAGAGTTAGACTTAAGAGTTATGTTCAGGTGCTCACACAAATCGTTTTCATGCAGTCCTTTGTGTGAAGCTGTAGTTTTGAAGTTATGGGACCTAGTGCTATTAAAGAAACGTGGAGTCTGCCTTATTATTCATGAGTATGATATGTTTATTTAGGCTTTTCTGTTGGTAAATCTAACATCTCAAAACTTCCATGGGCTGAAAGGCTGCTGAAACAGACATGAAGCCATTCTGAGTATTGTATTTTAAAGTCTTGTCTGGCTTTTTGTCTTTTGCTAGCGTTAAATGACTCACACACGCCTTGACTAATTCTTCACACCTTCAAAGTCAGCCAACCTAAATATATCACACCGTTTACTCAATCTTTAAGATAGCATGTGTAGTGAAAACGTAACTGCTTCCTGACAACTCATCAGATGTTTGTTTTGGGTGAATACTTTTGTGTGTGGTGACCTTTTACACAATCCGATGCCATTTAGTGGTAAGATGGTTCAACAAAAGAGCAAAGAATTTCTCCTCCCAGCTGAAAGAAGGGCCAGGCTGTCGTGGGAAAAAGTTCAATTTTTCGCTTTTCTAAATTCAAGTGTCATTCAGGTGTAGTTTTGATACTTGGCATGATCGAGAACTTCTGAAATGTAAGGAAAAGATTGTCCTGGAACAAGATTAGCCACTAGAGAATATTACTTTGTAATCATATTCTGTTTTCCAGAAGAAAATTACGCTTTGACACCATAAGTGGCAACAGTGACCATATATGTAGAGGCAGGTATTTAATGCCAAACAGCTTAACAAGCTCTTAGGCGGATGGATGGATCAGATGGCTGCATGTAGGACTAGCGGATGGAAAACCAGGATTCGTTTCCAAGGGGGCGCAATGAGCTTTATCCAATGTGGGTGCTTAGGCAAGATCCTTCGTGCTACTCCTTAAATATGTAGCCACAAGGGGCCCTCTGTGTTGTTCTCCAGACCAGATAAAATACAGGGTTGTATCATCCGGCATAAAAATCTCTGCCAAACCACCTGTGTGAATCAGTGGAAGCTGATTTGCTGTGGTGACCCCTGAAGGGATATGTCGAAAGGTGAACA
This sequence comes from Oryzias latipes, assembly GCF_053564925.1. Taxonomy (NCBI): domain Eukaryota; kingdom Metazoa; phylum Chordata; class Actinopteri; order Beloniformes; family Adrianichthyidae; genus Oryzias; species Oryzias latipes. The sequence goes on from NC_136240.1 coordinate 17,609,160, forward strand.
ACTGTCAGGTAGGGAGGGCTGATGAGTGTGAAGGACCCAAAATGCAGAGACGGGAGGCACACAGTGCTAGGGCAAGGGGTTTATTCTCAAACAAAAAGCGCTGCAGAGCAGGGAAACCTAAACAAAACTCACTGTGGTAAAACATGAACACAAGGCAGAAGACGGTCAGGGAAGAGACGGTAATGGACAGGCACAAGAGGAAGGCAGAGAAAAGACTTATATGCAGACAGGACTGACAAGACACAGGTGACAACGATCAGGAGAGATTGGAACCAGGGAAGTAAAACTTAAAACCATGACATAAAAGTAAACCTTTCAAAATAAAACAGGAAACAGAACTCAAACATGACAGAAACAAGACGGAAAGCAAAAATCAATACAAAAAAACCCAAACCATGACAACAACCTTAATAAACTCTAAAAATTTATCGCTGATAAACAACATCTCTAGGTATTTTAAAGAAAATGTTTCATTTTCCCTTTTATAAAGCCAGATTTTTAGAATGTGACAACACTGATCTGAATAATCTTTACCGTAGCTAAATTATTTTCCAGCTATGAAGAAAAACATTTCACCTATGTTTTTGCTTTCATGTAGATACGCATAAAGGAAATTTTGGAACTGAAGTAGTTTGATGCGTAATTGCCCCAGTGGGTGTCATGTTGTGCTTTTTCACTCTCGCAGTGGTTGTAAATTTTTTTCTCAACAACACACCGTTTTTGACGACACTGTTAGTGAAGAGTGACATTCTATTTTACAGAGCAGATCAAACCACAGCACATAGTCGGAGAAGATAGCCTGGACAACGATGACGAGCCTCGCAAAGGTGAGCTACAATTCATTTTACTTTCATAAGTCGCTGCTTTTGGTGCAGAACAGTCTTTTTCTTTTCGGATATATAATGGAGGTTTTAAACTTGTTAAAGCAGCTGCTTTAATCAGACTATCACTCAAAGTGCAGACAAGTCTGCAGCTTAAATCTAGAGGGAACATTTCTACCTACAGAGAGGAAGAGGAAGCTGGTGTTTAAAAAGTGACATTAAATCATCTCCAAATATTTAATTATGTAACGGTTTTAAATAATTAAGTAACAGCTACCAGAACCTTTTGAGTCTTTTTATTTTATTTTAATTTTTTTTGGGTGTAACTGGATACAAAAGAAAGCAGAAAAGTTCTGGATCATCTGTTGTTTTGATTTGCCTCTATAGTCACGAGGCATTTCTTCTGACATTTGATCGGTTCTGCACATCAGTTATTCATTCCACCCTAATGAATAATTATCTCGGGGATGCTAGATGCAAACTTAGCTTTCAACTTTTCACACAGCATTTCAACAGAGACAGACAAGTCTTTAATGGTTCCCATGACCTTTTATCATCCTTTGTCTGTTCTGTTTAAGACACACTGGTGTTATCATTCTTTGGTCCATCATCTCTTAAGATAAGGGTCCCAGACTGACGTCCTGAGATTTCCTTTCTTTATTCAATACAAATCAATCGTACTATTTTCCAGTTATGACTCAGAGCCAGCAAGGCTGGCTGGAGCCATAACACTACCACCACAATGCTCTGTTTGTGTGTAGTTTGGCTTTATGCAAAGCTAAACAGGTCTATATGCTTTTACCTCTAAACGCAGAATGCACTGGCAGAAATATCAGTCAAATTCCATTCTGGGACCTGTTTTATTTGGATTTATCTGGCTCGTTATTGATGACTTTGCAGATGTACTCGTCTCTGCAAGTCTCTGTCCTGGTTTTGCTAAAGTGTCAGAAAGATGTGCAGGCACGGTTACAACTGTAAAATACGCAGTTGGAGTTATCTTAGATCATAATTTCCAGTTGGATAAACAGATAAGCTCAGTCAATAATAGTAGGTTTTATCATTTGAGACTTCTTGGCCAATAAATAGACTACCTGTACTTTTCTCTGGGAGTGGAAGCGAGTGATTTGTGCTTTTATCATCTGTGCTATTGACGACATGCTGTTTCGTCTGCAAGTGAAGCAGAAGCACCTTGTCTTTTAGAAAACAAACAAACAGTGTCTTCACATTACATCCAATGAATTCCTGTTTATTTCTGGCATGGCACCAGCCTACATTTCTTTATTAATACAGGTCCAAAACTCTCAAGATCATTGAAGTCAGCCTGTTGTTCCTCAGGCAATATTCAAAAGTAGGGGACTCAAAACTTGCTTTAACAGAAGAGAGAGAAACAGAATATACTGTACATGCTGTACAATATACTTTTGGGTTGTTTTTCGTGAGGAATTAACATAAGAATACACTTAAGAGCTCAAAAAGTTGATTTTGAATGATATAGGCTCTTTCATATATTTACATTTTTGACAGTTATTAACTTTTATTATTCTGGAGTGTGATTCTGTTTTGTTTTATAGATTTCATTATTTTACGGTTTTTGGCTTTTACAGCTTTTTGGTTTACAAAGGTTGTTTTTAATTGCAATATATAAAGAAACTGATTGATTATTTGACCTAATAAAGAAATTCCAGAATATAAAAAAATTATTTTTAATGTCCATTGCTGTAAGATATAAATTGTAAAAGTTTTCCCTAGAACAATAAACTGTAAATAACATAAATGGAAAATAAAGATGAATCATGTAATTAAATGTATTGAATAATCTCATCCATTTTATTAAATTCCTTGTAAAAATTTGACAAGTCTTTCTTTGTGTGTGTTCAGGTGGAACGGAAAACCAGGAGGCAGAGGAGGAGTATAGCCGCACTGCTCAGGCCAGTTGGGTTCACAGGACGTTCACGTCCTTCTTCAGTGAGTCCGTTCTCTTCAACACTAGGGAGGGACGAGCTGGAAAGGTAAGTCTTACAACTGCACATAAATCAGTCTATATTCTAACTTTAAGCTGCAAATGTCACTATTAGAAAACCCTCTCCTGCAGGTGCATAATTTCATGCTGGGCCTGAATCTGAACACAAGCGTACCCTTTTCTCCTGTCACTGGGGTAATGCCCTCTTCAGTACCTGAGGAGGAGGTGGATGCTGTAACAGGCAAGATGAATAAATGATTTGCCCCTCTGTCCATTGTTTTTTGCAAAAGTTTCAATAAAATTAAATGATAATTTGGTTCATTTTTTATGATATTGAGCTACTCAGAATCACTTAAAATTCATTGTAGTATTTCCCTTTTCTCTTTGCATTTGTATGTAACTAAAGAAACCATAAATATCCTCTGCAATGTTTTGGCCTGGAACTATTAAAAATAACAACTAACAATATTTTGCCAAATTTAAGTCAATAAATTATTTTTTTAAGATACTTTTTTACTTTCTGTTTTATTGTGAGCTGCATTCCACTGATCAGGATGGTATCTTCAGTCTTTTTGTCTTACATGACCGACATATTACTGTTGTAATGAGTAGCAGGGGAATAAGTTACATTTCTTTGAAACTATAGACTTAAGTTTCAACCTGTGAAGTTGGCTGAAATAGCTTTTACTAGTGATTGGTTGTGTTTAGTAAAAAAAAAAAAGAAGAAAATTCCCATCCGTACATCATTCCAGTTGTGGGAAAGTGTAATGGTTTGTTTTATTACATACCTACATAAATATGTCATAGTTTCACTTCAGAATTTGAAAATGTTGTCTCATAGTATTTAGAAAGTCTCACTTCACCCACACACATTCACACACCGATGGCGGCTCTGCTGCCTAATATACTGCCGTCAACCCATAACCACCAGCAGCATTTTGGGGTTCAGTGTTTTCAACACATGTGTGGGCAAGATGGGAACCATTGCCATAATGAGCTTAGTAGATGTGAATGTTAGTGTAATTTCACCAATACTGAACCCAAATATTTGTATTTTTGTGTCCTTTTTTCAGATCCGGATGAATTTGATCGCATTTATGAGCCTCTTGATGTGAAAAGTAAGAAAATCCATATTGTGGACAGCGGCCTAACATACAACCTCCCGTACCCTCTCATCCTGCGGCCGCAGCGTGGTGTTGACCTCATCATCTCTTTTGACTTTTCTGCACGACCAAGTGACTCTAGCCCCCCATTTAAGGTTCAATCCAAACTGTTTTTATCATACGAAATAATGATAAAAAATTTTGAAAGAAATCGCAACGTTTTTTACTTTTCTGTTTTTTGTTCTACAGGAGCTGCTGTTGGCAGAAAAGTGGGCCAGAATGAACAAGCTTCCATTCCCTAAGATTGACCCCAAAGTGTTTGACCGTGAGGGCCTGAAGGAGTGCTACGTCTTCAAACCAAGGAAGGGTGAAAAGAACTGTCCCACCGTCATCCACTTTGTCCTGGTCAACATCAACTTCAGGACGTTCAAAGCACCCGGTAAGTGTGTGTGCTCTATTTGGGAAAAGGTGTTTCCTGAGTCTCCATGGGGAAAAAAATGCAAAGGTTACATCATTATTAGAATCTCTTACCTAAAGTTATGCGTCAAACACAGTAATGATTAGTCAGCAGTGGATGGTGTTTTCTATTTTTCTTTCAGCTTCATATGAGCTTCTGGAATTATAAGCATCTTCTCAAGGTCACTGAGTTTTTGTGGGAAATGACGTGTCAGTTGAGAGTGGGCTGTGGTCAGTTTTATGACCCTCTCGAGTAAAATCTCGTTCCTGCAGAAATAGCGTGTCGGTCTTGGAATCTTCACTAGTGGGAGAGCTTGGTTAATAAACCTGCTATACATCAACAGCCATTCTGTGACTCACTCTCCACTACATGGTCTATAGGGCATCTGTCCAAACACTTCTGCTGTGTGCTTATGGAAGCTACATCACCCCAAAAACATCTGAAGGGAAAGAGCACTTTCAGTAATTGCTTGCAGCTGTATTTTTTTTAAACTGCTGCTTCTTCCTGTGACTGGGGCTTCATGTTTTTTCTATTAATGTGCAAAGAAATCAAAAGGTAGCTGAGTTTTTGGGGAGCAATAAACCTTTTTCATCGATTATAATTGACTAAAAATCTTCAGAGAAAGTATGAAACTGTTTTGGGGTTATAGAATGTGAAGGAATAGGTGAGCTGAAATGGTGAAATTTAAAAAAACATATGTTTTCTGTTCTGTGTTCTGCATGCAGGAGTTCCCAGAGAAACTGAGATGGAGAAGGAACTGGCAGACTTTGACATTTTTGACGACCCTGAGACGCCGTACTCCACTTTTAATTTTCAGTACACCAACAAGGCATTCACACAACTCCATGACTTAATGGAGTTCAACACCCTTAACAACCTTGAGGTCAGTTTGGCACTTTTGCAAGAATGGCAAAGATAAAGTTTTAGCAATCAAAGAAACAAAATATTGCACAATGGTAGCATGTCTGAAGACTGTTGCAGTGTGTAAAACTCAAGATAACAGCTGATTATATGATGATCTATCCAAACATCTTACATGGACCGACTGATTAATGCAGCTACACCTTATTTGTTCATTCAAAGCTGTCAGCAGGACAATTTGCTTTGTGCTTGTTGCATTGCACAACATTAAAAATTACAGTCCCCAAAGGACAGTCTAAGCAAGTGGATGCAGTGCTGGGGGTGTGTCACCATGTGAGGTCATCCTAGAGTTTAGTTTATGAGTCAAAAAAAAAAAAAAAGTTTCGTTTATGAGTCACTTCCTTTTTAAGTGAATCCTCAGACATAATATAAAATACCTGTAAAAGAATAGTTTGTAGGTGTGAGCTCATAAAAAACGTGCTTCAAATGAAGACATTGTATATCTGTCAATTCATTTTTTTCTTATGCAGGTTATTTTGATGTTTTTATGACCTGCTAAGAAAACCAGTAGTTGCGAAATTCCCTGTAGCAGCCGACTCAACAAAAAAATTGAAGAACTTAAAATTGCCGGAAGGCACTCCTACTTGTGTCAATCTATTTGAACCCATGTTGAGGCAAATTCATGCAGTGTTAAAAATTTGACATGTAAACACAAAAAAACACATTACAGTGGAAAGTTTTGACAGACTGCAATTTGAAAAATGCAAGTCACTTAGGGTGTATTCAGACTGAACACATTTGGTTTGGTTAAAATAAACAGAGTTTGTTTCCCCCGATAATCCAGAACAAATTTTCAGTCTGAATACACCCAAGTCGATCCTTGTCTGGGACCAGGAACCGCTCTCTGATGAAGCCATGGATGAGCTTCAGACAAATGCAAAGCAGGGTCCAACTGTTTACTCATTAGAACGTTTATTTTAACACTGGTGAAAATACTTCTCACATGCTTTTCTGTGTCTCATTATGCGGCATGTGCCCAGCCCTGCTGTGACGTTATCCTAAAAGCTACCTTGTAGTTCCTTAACCAAATTCTCTTTAAAATTACGCCATAACACAGACCAAACTCACAGTTCAGGACTCGATTTGGACCAAATTAAGTGGACTCAGACTGGACCAAATTATTTTCCCAGTCCGAATGCACCCTCAGTCGCACAGAAACTTTACTGATATATTAAGCAAAATGGAATAAATGGCTAATAAACAAGAATTTGACTGCCTGAACTAAAAAACTGGGAATAAAAAATAAAAAAAGTAACAAACAAGGACTGGGCTGAGATCAAATGAAAACCATAAACTTTTACTGACTGAGTAAGTAATTGAGGCTGCTGTGATAAATCATGCAAAGCTTGGCTGAACAATTAACAGGAATAAAACACCCTGCCTTCGCCCACAAGTGGCCAGGATAGGCTCCGGCAGCCACGTGACCCCGAAAGGGAATAAACGGTAGAAGATGAATGAATGACAATATAAAACACTAAGAACCAGAAACAAAACACAACTACAAAAACAAAACATTAATCTAAATTGACTGTAACAGTTGATCTTTTAAATTGGCTGTTCAGCTGTCAAAGGTTTTGTCTTTAGTTTAAATATACCTTATTTAAATTATTATTTCCAAAGAGAAGTGCAATAGTTTTAGTTCATCAAAAGAGAAAGTCATTCGGTAACTGCAAAGTCATTTTTACAAATTGCAAATGCAGGAAAGAAGGTCACTTGTGGCTTCAGTGTTGCATCAGACCTAAAGACTGACAGAAATTGTGCACGTTATGTTGCACATTTTGCAATAATACTCTTTCCAAACTCAGTTTTATTAGAGGTAGTGTTCATTTTATGGCTACCGTGGATGCATAATTTTTACTTTTTAAGAATGTCATGGTGTTGCACCACAGTGTTGTGTTGTACCAACTAGCTGGTGCCCCCCCTATTATCTATGTGTCCTATAACAGTATGAGAAAAGTTCCTGAATGAGTTTCGGTCATATAGAAATGCACCAAATTAAAACAAGATCATCAAGGGTTAGGCAGAGTCAGCAAGCTTTCATTTTTCCCTGTATACTAATTTACCGTAGTTGTAAATATTTGGCATCATCAAGTTATTCATCTACAGAACATTAAAGATTTGATCTATAAATGTTGTATAAAATGTGCTGTCAAGTTGTCTTGGCTTTGCTTTTGCATTTGTCACTCTTGGTGTGGAATAATATTCCAAATGTTATCCTGTTTAAAGTGTGCTTAAGGTTGTGAACTGATGGTTAAAAATAACATTCAGTTTCATAAATTATAAGAGAATTCGGAGGTCCTCAAAGTGCAAAGATTTAACATGTTAATGGCTGTTGTTGCAAATATATAAATTTAGCATCTACTTAAAAGAAAAAATATAAGTACATTTTTTCTTCATAGCTGGAACTAAATTCAGGTGCTAAGGGGCCAATCATCATACTACCACCACCATGTATGACTATTCTGGGGTCAGAAAAAGGCTTCCACCCCAATTGTAGCACGTTACACACTCTCTCTGTCCAGTTTCTTCTTCTTCTAGTTAAATGAGAGGCACTCATTTGTCTTTATAAATGTATATATTTTTAAATTTGACTTGACTACCTAGTTGTTTTTGTACTCTTTGAGTCATTTCAGTTATTCAACCACTCCTGGACACCCTTCCAGTCCCAAAACTTTAAAACTGACCTGAAAACCCTTCAAGGCATGTCAGTGTTATTTCAGTGTTTTTGTTTTTCACATTTTCTGAATTTCTTTAGACGACAGCACCATAAGGTGCTTTTGGAGATCTTTTTGTATACCTTTGCGGTTGACTTTGCTGCCAGGTCTGAGTCAATAAGTGGCACAGAGGACTGCCTTATGTGGGTCCCCTGGATGTTAAATCCTGCTTTTGTAAAAAATGTGTGGCATTCAAAATGTGTTGCAGAGAACAAGCAGGTTTGAACCCTTTTTAAAAAAAAAAAAAACGTTATCCTGAATTTTCTTTGTTATATTAAAACTTGAAACATATTAAAGGGACAAATCTGAAATCAGGTATATTTTTCTTTACTCCGCTGCCTTCTTCAGGTAATGTCTGCATAGTTGAGTTTATTGTTTAATATCAAGTTTTCATTTTATTTTCAGGGTTTAACATAATTTCACATTCACGCAGTGTTAACTCAATTTGAATTTCTTTTACCTTTTTTCTCTACAGGTCATCAAAGAAGCCATCAAAGATTGCATTGTGTCCCGGAAAGAAAACCCTGCAAGCCTCTCACATCCCTTTTCTCTTAAAGAGATTCCTAAAAAGAAGTTTCCTAAAAGAAGCACAGCCTTCGAATCATCTTGAGAATGAAAAACATTAACTTTGAGCTAAGACTTGAAATGAGAAAGAATTTTGTCATATCATCTATATCTTTATTTGTTTGTTCATTGGCAAGATGCTGTTTCCTTGTATATTTTAATTTATGATTTTATTCAAATCTAGATTTTACATAATAATCCAACATTTGAACTTCAGTATAAGAGAGTTACAGTCAGAAAAACATAAGATTGCATTTTGTTTTTACATTTTCATCTGGTTTCAGATGTGCAGGTGTGACTGCTAAAAAAAACTTTACATACTGCAAAAACTTAATGCTGATTTTCCTGCTGTATTACACTTTGATTAATAGGCTACTTAATAGACGTGTGTGGACTGGACCCTTATCTCTGCTATCACAAATGGCTAAATGTTTATTTCTGTTGTTTTCATAAATTCATAGATAGCACAAAACCGCAGTTACTTTCCTTTTTTGCTGCTGCAGAAAAAAAATATTCACTGTATTCAATCTGCAGAATACATACAAATGCTTTACTGCACTTCAGGATGGGGCATTTGCATGTATCTGCAGTAAATGTTGGTTTTAGGTCAGTGAGTTCACTGTGACATTTCTTTTTCTGTTCCTGCATGCCAATATTATGTGGAACTGTGCAGCATGCAAATAACTTGTTTTATGTGTTGTTGCTTTTATTATAATTATTTACCAGAACACAATATATACATAATTATGTATTCAAGTTCAGAAACATTGACATAGATCACGCAATGTTTGGTGTAAAGGCATCGTCTAAACACAGCAACTGCACCGCCTCTTATACCTCAATGATCTTTGCGTTGTTTGCCCACCCACATGCAGGAAGCACTCCCTTTGGGGAGTGTCTTGCTAATAAATCCACCATGTTGGAAAAACAAAAGTCAATACCATAGCAACTGCCTTATCTATTCTGCTTCCTCTTGCAGCAGGATAAAGATGACTGATGGTTCAGTGTGCCACAATGACACAATTTACTACTTTTTGTGTCCAAACCCCATCTTAGACTCTGAAACCAGGGTGGTTTTACATGGAACAACTAAGTTGAGTGGCCCTTGACAACATTCGGTGGAATTTTACACACTACACCTACACCTAAAGCGGTAAAAGTCAGGAATTTGACACACTACGCCTACACCTGTAGGGGCCTGCGGACTGCACACACACACACAGAGGTGGAATTTGGCACCGATTCGCTTGCGTATGCTCTATACTCAAATTTCATCTCCTAGTTTTGAAACCTGCTGCAGGGATTCATATTTAGAAAGTCTTTCGTTTTTTGTTAAAAAATTTCTCTTTCCTTTTTTAGAGTGAGGACATTTTTTATCCTCAATTGTATGTTTTTCAAAGAAATCGTGTGGCGGGTTTGGTAAATTGTTCTTCCCTCGGGTGAATCAAAGTTACCCGAGGAGTTGAAGAGCTTTGACGTGTCTGGATATGCAAGCGATTAAAAAGCAAATTATGTACAAGAGTTATCCAAAAACCGTAATTTTAAAGTCATGATAGTAAAAGCAGGTTAATGGATTCATGTATTTTGCTGCCTTTGCACTAGCTCAATTTAATCGTTTTTCAGAACATTCTTTTTTGTTTAAACTCTTGAGGTTATCATCAAGAAAACAGTGCCGTTCACACTGTTAATATGCACTGCTGGCTTTTGTGTAGATATTCATTTATTTTAACAAAATTGTAATTCTGATAATAGATCATAGAGTTTTATAGCAACAAAACAAGCATTGGTAATTTTGTATTGTCAACTTTTGTGGGTTACTATGTTACACTTTAACTTGTCATTTTGCATTTTACTGAGAAAACAAGACATGTAGGGGCATTTTATGTCATCTATGATCTTTGACACTGTTTACGTATAACAAGATAGAAGGTCAGTTCATAGGATTTGAAAGGTTCGCATAAATACTTGTGCGATTTTCGCCGTGTCATGACTGGCAATGTTATGAGGTAAATGTGTATGTTAAAATAAAAAAAGGAGACATTTAACTGGTTGAGTAATGTTTTCTGTTTAAACACTTGATACCCGTGCGACTATTGCTGAAATAACGCAGCAGCTGGGGTGTTACTATCTCATGTATCTGCTTCCTTTTCTTCTGTTTCCTTTATGTTTTAGGATTAACCTTAAGTTTGTTACTCCAGCAAGAAAAAAATGTTTTGACCCTTAAAACAAATCTAATTTCACAGTAGATAAAATTTATGGTGGAAGAATTGAAGGTTACTATTGTAACCCTTGTGCTATCTTAGATGACCCCACCCTTACTTTGACGTGTTCTCCCTACCATGACAAAGGTGGATAAAGGTGGATAAAGGTGGAAAGATTTCATGTAATCCATGGACACCAGTGAAGATCACAAATCAATGAAGAAAAAAGGTTCAGAGCACTGTCTAGTGGGTCTAGATGACCCAACTCCCAAAGGTAAAGTGCCTAGGATAGCACAAGGGTTAAGGATGTTCAAAATGTGTTAAAGAAATCAAAATCAATTTTTACTCAAGACTTGTATGTTTTATTGAGATATATTAAAGCATATAAAATGTTGAAGTTTAACACACATTAAACATAAAGACTGTTTTTCCTACCTTTGTCTCGACTTCCATTGTGTTCCACAAGAGTTAAGAAAAAGGCAGCCAAAGCTAGTCAGCCACATAACCAGACAATTTATGGTAGAACATTTCATTTTTATATGATATTGTGATACAATAATTTAGATTATGTAGCACTGGATGGAAGATTCCACAAAACAGAGACAAAGGTATGGGTTCTAATGTAATACAGGTAGAGCATAATCACTATGTGTAGGTAAAAAAGTACAAGGCTCATGTTCAAAGAAAATGTTTTCTTTTTTAAATCTTACTATGTGAAAATATGTTTCTGAATGCCTGCTGTGAATAAATCAATCAATAATTGTTTTTTTCTTTTTTACTGTCTGCCTCCAAACTATTCAAATTGAAAGGGATTGAGGCTAAAGGATGACTCAAATGCTTAAAAGCAAACTTTTTTTAAACAATAAATCTAACAAAAAAAGAACCTAAATCATGACGAAGCAAAAACCTAGACCTTTCCGTGACCAAGGGAGTAGAAAATAAGATCTTACATTAAGCAACAGGAAATGATGGGTGACTAACCAACAGTCAAAAAAGCACAACGTCTAACCAGAACACAAAACATGACTCGACAACACAGATTAAATAAAATTTGGGTCAAAAGGCTTTCATTGTCAAATCCTTCATCTTTAAATGAGCCAAACGTAACAAAGACTTGAACTTTTGTTTATTTTAATAAAAAATGAGTGGACTTGCATGTAGAAAATGCAAAGTAAAATCAATTCTACGGACAAAAATAACTTTCTAAAACTTCTTTGACTATATGAATAAAAAATAAAACAAACTGAATTTGTTGTGTGACATTAGGTGCTCTAGGTTCTTTTATTGCATTTTATTTGTACTGCATTGCACATGAGTTATTTTATTTAAATCAAGAAGCACGAGACAAATAATTACTTTTTTATAGTATTTTCTCCCTAAAGTTCATCTTTCCACAAATTGTATTTATTTATTTATTCATTTTTTAAGCTATTTTAAATTGATGTGCAGCAAAAATCAATATTGTAAGATTCACATTAAAATGATTTTCTGACGTTGTTAGTGAACTTCTATTAACTTTTAAAATATGAATCCAAATTTGATGAATTTAATTGAGGTAGTATATTTGTGCAACTCTAATTGCATTTTAAATTTTAAACACCACTAAAAGAAAAAAACGCAGGATTGAAAACGCTTATTTTCCAAATCTGGATCAACTGAGGATCATCTATTAGCCAGTTTAATCTGTGATAAAATTGGAAAACCTGAGTTACTAAAACCTCAGCTGTTAGATTAATACTGAATGTCAGTCAAAAGTGGGTTTTCTAAAACTGTTGGCAGAGCCATCAGGATAAATGTGATGCAGATCCTCACGTCCCGTGGCGTGAGAAGACTTACAATGAGAAGACTTTAGTGAAACCTTCCAAAATTCCTACAACTCTGTTTGACCATGTGGTTCCTCTGTGGTTCTGTTTTACCACAAACAATCGGAAAACTGCTTAAATGCTCTTGAGAAATTGAGTAAAATCCTCCAGGACTGTCCAAACGTTGCATGAGACCATTTATGACCATATTGAAGGGCAGTTTCTAAAGCCTTAGTCACAACTCCTTAAGGGTGGATACTGCCTGCAAATCTGTGGGCAAACCGGTATGTGGCCCACACAAAATTTTGAGATAGTAGACAACTGGATTAGCTATAAGTCAGGCATAAGGTTTTAGTTAACACCTAAGCAACATGTATGTAAGTGAGAAGTAGGTGAGATGCTGATACGTCATACAGATTGTTCCTTTTTGAACTCCCCTGCACTGTGCAGGGAGCCTGTTAGTGCTGTTCAATAATATATCTCATCCACACCCATTTATCTTGCACATATGTCATGCACCGCACAAAAGCATCACCTGTAGATTGTGTGTGTGAAACTATATTTCACAGTAGAATTACAACACGCATGACAACCGTACATTCCATTTTCATGATATCCCTTAAGGCGGGCGGCTGCTGAGCCTCAATGGAACTGCAAGCCACACCTGTGCGACTCAAGATGCAGCCCCTCCTCTCTATGGGTCGAACAACCCAACCTACATGTCAGGTATGTGGAAGAAAACACAACCATGTCTGATAATGGAAGAACCTAAGAAGTCAACCCAACCTACAGGTCAACCCTCCATACAGATGCTTGTTGAGCACAAGTTGAAGTAAATGAGTCAATTGTCCATCTGTAATCTTTCCTGATTAGGCCTACGATGTATTCCTGTCACTTGAGAGAAAAAATGGGGTACACCCTTCCTCACCAGTCCATCGCAGGTCCACAGACAGACATCCTCACATTTATCCCTAAAGGCCAATTCAGTGTCACTAATCATCCTTTGAAACATCTTTCTGGACTTTGTCAGGAAGCTGGAGTGGCTGGAAAAAAAACCTTGCATGCATGGGTAGAACTTATAAAGTCACACAAAGAGGATTTGAACCAGAACCCTGTCACTGTGAGGCCAAGGTAGTAACAACTTTTAAACAATTCTGTACTGTTGAGATGAAGGTTTTACAGTTGTAGTGTGTAGAGTACCCTTTAAAATGAGAACTATTATTCTTAAAGAGTATATGACTACATAACTGACTATATTTATAGGTTTTGTTTGGCAAAATCATTATGAATAAAACCACTCAAAAGATTAAAATGTTGCTGACTAATGGACAAACTCACAGGTTAGAACCCAGAGGCTCCAAAGAAACCACAAAGAGTTTAAGTAACTGCTTGACTAAGTCACGATCAAATCATGATGAAATAACGGTGGAAGAAAAAACAAACTTGCTGAGTAAAGAGAATCAGAGGAGAAAATAGTTATAAGACAAATCCCAGTTGTGATCATCACCAGAATCTGAAAAGCACAGACAGAAAATGTGGACCAAACCAACAAGAAGAACTCAACAAACAACAACATTTGAAAGGAAAGCTACGTCTGCAGATAGGAATATGCCTCTCTGGGGTATGGGGAACACCAGACTAGCACCAGACATCCCAGGCTGGGTCACATTCCTACCACTTTAGATTTCTTGGCAGTATAGGAAACAATCTTTGTTTTTTACACAATCACAAAAGCTTCCAACGACATCTTTACAATGTTGTAGACTGATTCACCTTTGCTGAGTCACACATTTTACAAACTTCTCATTTCCGATATACGTAAGGTGTTGTCGGTCTATGTGTGTGGTCATCGGGTGCGGAGGGAAGAATGAGATGTGGAAAAAGGAACGGGACTGTGCGGAACTTTATCTGCTGTGAGAAATATCGTGGAGGTCCACTTGACTTTCCGTAAACTTTCCATTCTGTTTTTTTGGCATCATACATATGTAGACATGTCTTTTGTAGTGAGCAATACTTTCTCAAGAAGAAAAAAAGATCTTACAGTAATTTCCTCAATTTCCCTAAGGAAAGAGGTCAGCAGTCTAGACTGGTCAGTAAAATAAAACCTTCGCCTCTGACAAAAAAAAAAAAAGAAAAAAAAAAAATCTTCATCACAGTCTTAACCTACTGGAATGAGCCGGTTTGCGATGGGCTTGTTTCAATTAGTTTCACCCACGACTGTAAAACGGAGGTCACGACTTGTTCTGATAGATAGTAATTTAGAGACAAGTGCAGTCTTGATCTGGCCTCTAATTTATCGGTTGCACGCACACACTGAGTATTCTGATATGAATACGCTTTTAGTTTCTTCTCCTTTTGCCTAACAGAAACGCTGACATCATGGGGCAACATTCCTATTTATACATAGGCAGACTGGTCAGAAGGAGTTGTGACAACGCAAACAAGCAGAAAACTTTACCTTGCACTTTATTTAAATGTTTTATTTCATTTCTGCAATATATTTTTATTATTTTTAGTCTGAATGCTAATGCACTCTTATAGTAAATTATATGGGGGGTTTCCACATGATCACACTGTTCTCTTGTGTGATTAACATTGTTTTGTCTGTAACACAAACCTTTTTCTGCGTCAGATTCATTATCTCACGTTTCATGTGTAGGCGACCTTTTAAAAATAATATACTCCAGTGTCACAGGTAGTTGTTGTCTAAATGGTAGTATAGGGACACAAGGAAAAAAGAAGTCAGCTGTTTTACGTCAACAAAGCTGTAATCATAGCTGTTCAGATACCTATTTCCTGCTTGAATAATTTTTAAAATAATATGGATTGGGTACTAAAATAGAACAAAAACTGGTTGTGAAACATAAAAAATGTGAAGAACGTGACTTTTATTTTCTTCCTTTTCTTTTCTTTTTTTTTTTAATATTGCTGACATTATATTAAATCAAGAGGGATTGACAATTTTACCACTCCTCAAAAATGCATACACACCAGAAAACAGAGCACAATGATAAGAAAAGATTTATCTATTGTCAAAGTGGTTTATTACAGTATTTCTCCATTGGTTTGGCTCACTTCTTGAAACAGAAATGACATTCTCAAAAACAGAATGGAATTTCTCATTAATTTCATCAAACTGCAAATGTCTCAACGTCTCAGTACATAGTGCAGGTAGCCTATATTTAGCCCAATTTTCAAGTGAATAGATCTTGTAAACTGATTGTTGATTCTCAGTCTAATGGTTGTTCACTCCAAAATGAGTCAGCATCATTTAAGTCATCACATGCACAATAGTCTGTTCAATCCTCAAAATTAGTCAAGAACATAATTCCATGAATACCATATATGAATCCCTTGGAACGTTTTATACATTTATTATTATTTTGATTTGATCCCTGAAAATGAGAGAGGTCTCTTAGGGCCTCACCTACCACTATATGTTACTGTAAACCTAAAAACCTTTTTTTTTTTTTCCGTTTTATACAAAATTGTATTTTGTTAGCTATATAAAAACAGTACAGTAACCATTGTCAATAGAGGACTGAGCTAAAACTGAAAGGTGGACACGAGGGAGGTTTCAATGGTCCTCTGCTATAGTGACAAAACATCTAATCATTTTGACTGGCAGTGCCTACACAATGCCAAAGGGATGAAGGATTTTGGGGGCACTGACTGTTTAAATGAGAAGGAAATTTATTTTTGACACGAGTGAATTGTTTTAGGAGAGAAATGAGCTTTTGCAGGTGAACCATGGTGTTGTGCCTAAACATCCACATTATTTTGGCAAAAGCACCAAGAGTTTTGAGAATGTCCGGTCTGCTTAAAGAAATCAGGTAAAGCAATTGAGAAGGATCTTTGCCATTTTGGTGGCACTGACTCTTTACATGGGAAAGGAATTTAGTTTCCAAGCATGAGTGAACAGTTTTGGGAGATATCTTAGATTTTGCAAGTGAGCTATAGTGTTGTGCTGAACTGTAAGACTGTTTTGCCAAATGATGTTAGAATTTTCAGAATGTAATTTCTGTTTCAAGAAATGAGCCAAACCAATGGAGAAAAACTGTAATAGAATAAACATGCAAGTAAAACTACACTAGTTGAATCTCATTTGACCCAGGATGTATTTTATTTTGAAAGGAACTTGTATGTGATGCTGCTAAAAGTAGAAAAAGAAAAAAAAATTACACTGCTTTAGTGCAATAATTATTTTTATTATAATGCTAAATTTTAGAATGACTGGCTTAGTGACCATAAAAACATAAAGTGTATTTTTCTAAACGGTGATGTGGGACTTTTCTGTTTTTGTCAGTAGCTGGTCCATATTGCTCTTGGCGTTAATAATGGTTACCAATCCCTGATTTAGATGGACTAAAAATTGAGATCTAACTAAGTTCTTATTACTTCCTATAATACGTTTTTATTGCACCATAAAAGTTTGTTTTAACCGTCAGTAGAACAAACATGTTTCCAACGACTAAATCTAGTGATGTTTTCTTGTGTTTCACTGTCATCTAGAGGTCACATTTTGTCATTACAAAAAAAACAAAACAAACAAAAAAAAACCATGCAGTTTGGCCCTTTGGCCGCTTGGAGGCGATGGCGGCAAAAGCGGGAATTAATCGATCGCCGGGGGCGCTGAGCAGAGGAAGTCAGGAAACTGCCTGCTTTCCTGTCTGTGACAGCCGCGTCAAGGCAAAAGGCCGGGAGCTCTGCCCGCTGCAGTTGAACCTCTCACCACCGCAGACATGTCGAAGAACACCGTCTCCGCCCGCTTCAGGCGAGTGGACGTGGACGAGTACGACGAGAACAAATTCGTGGACGAGGAGGACGGAGGAGAAAACCAGATCGGTCCCGATGAGGCAGAGGTGGACTCTCTGATCAGACAATATCCTTCAGATGATATGCTAGCTTACGTGTTGTTGTCAGTGAATATTTTGCAGAAGAAAGCGGAACACTGGAACTTTTTCTGTGCTGGTCTCTGCTGCTGCATGATGGGCGTCTTGCTAGCAGCCTCGTCTCTGTTCAGACTTGCTTAACAATCATCACATTCCTGGGATTTTTCCAGGGTGAACAGGCCGCTTTACTCTGTGTTATCACATAGGGGACCTCTATGGGTTACAATTTAGCTTTGCTAGCCTTAACCAAAGCTAAAACCCTCGTTTAAATGTGGTAATCACTTGTTTCAAGTGTGGAGCTGAATTCTGTTGAGTTTCTTTGATTCTGCTCTAAAAAAAATAAGAGGAAATGGTCGGTTGCCGCTTGACTTCCTAATAAGGCTCGAAAGTGCCGAACTTCCTCATTTGAGAAGCTCCTCCCCCTTCATGATTTCACTGTTAGAATCTAAATATCAGAATTTAAATGACATGCAGGAGACAGCATTAAAAAATTAGTGTTATTTTTATGGAGGAAATAAGATTTTTTTAAATGCAGAAAACTAAACATATTTCTGAGAATTTATTCCTCAAGTTGGTGTAGTTTAAAAAGCGGATTGAGTTTTTGGGGTGTTGCTGTTCTATCTATGTTGCAGTCTTAACATTATCCTCACAGGAAACCTCATGGAGGCTTTACAGGCAGTTCTGAAGAACCCACCAATCAATACAAAGAACCAGAACGTTAAGGTGGGCTCAGATTTTTGCTGCATCAAAGTGTGTCTTATCAATTTATGTTACTGTAAAATCATACAAAATATGAGTTACAAATTGAGTAATAAAAAGGGCTAAATAAGGTGCATGTACATTTGTTGAGATTTATATACAGGATAGGAACTAAGTCAACGGTAGTAGCTGAGTTTTGTCCTCCGTCTGTCCAGGATCGCGCTGAGGGTCTAGTGCTGAAGGTGCTCAGTGCCTTTAAAAGCAGCGACATTGAGAAAGGGGTGCAGTCCCTGGATAAGAACGGCGTAGACCTGCTGATGAAATACATTTACAAAGGGTTTGAGAGGCCGTCGGAAAACAGCAGTGCAGTGTTGCTTCAGTGGCACGAAAAGGTAAGTTTTAAAAGTCCCATCTAGGCATGTGAAATTATCTTCTCCACAAATGACCCATCCCCTGGGGAGGGGCAGTGATCTGCAGGCATACGTGCTCAAGAACCACTTGGTTGGTTTGAACCCCCCCAATCCAACCCCTTAATGCTGATTGCAAGTAGGGCTGCACGATATGAGGAAAACATGCAATTTGCGATATTAGTGATTAACATTGCTATGACGATATACCGTGCAATACATGAACAAATAACAAAACATCTAAATTCATCATTTTCACTTCACTGCAACAGCTTAATTTAAAAAAAAAAAGGCAACATAACTTAAATTATACTCCAATTCACCCTCGTCTACAGAGGAGGCGGCCAATCTAAGATCAAAGGGCTCCATCCAATTGGTCAAATGCATAAAGGGATTTATTTAATTTGTTAAATACTTGAAGCTGTCATAAGATTATTTTAGCACATTTAAGGTTACCATTCATCACAATTTTCATCAACTTTTGCAATATGCGTATTGTACAGCTTGATGTCGCGATAATGATAAATTTGTGATTTATTGTGCAGGCCTAGTGTCAAGTGTGGAAGGTCTCATTTCAATTTGACCATGGATTTGAACTCATGACCTTCCGCTATCCCCAATTTTAAGATTTCTACCAATGGAAGCAAATGGCGCCAATCTAAAAGGATCCGTCAGGGAAATTACTTTTTAGACTTGATTTATAAATCTTTTAAAAATCAGATGTACAGTTTTTCCCGAAATGAGGCATTTGTTCCTCTAAATTCTTCCTTTTAATAGCTGGTTGTATGTGTGTGGGATGTTCAAATAGGTCATGTTCCAGATCCTCACTGACGCAAGCTGTACTTTGGTCTTCTTGGTTTGCTGCAGCTGCAAAAATAGCCAGCTGACTTAATTTCTTTTTTTTTTTTCTGGGTTACGTTCACAGGCTCTTGCTGCTGGAGGAGTGGGCAGCATCGTCAGAGTACTAACGGCGAGGAAGACGGTCTAAAAGCAAAGCAGTGGAAGAATCCACTTCACATCACTGACACACTGCACTGTTCACGTACCAGATGGCTTACCAACGAGACGCCGATTTGTTCAAGGCGAGATGAAACTGGAGCGTAAGTTCAGGGTCGCGATGAGTTAACATCAGATTCCATGGTCTTGTCCTTTTCATGAACACAGCTCGCACCACACTCCTCCCAGGGTGCTACACTTAACCTCCCGTCCGTATGTGCGTGCTGATTCTCTGATCTGCTAACCACCACCCCAACCTCGCCTGCGTCACACCTGTAAATGTGTTCAGCGTGTGACCAACTGGGAAGAGATAAATTATTCATCTTTCATGCAACCTTTGCTCCTCTTCTGAATGTTTTTTTTAACCCATCAAAATCAGGAGACTTGATTCAAATGTTAGATCTGCTTCCTATGCACTCATACAGTGTTAGAATACACCAGCGACTAATTGTAATTAATCCTGGATTTACTTCTACATTAACACTAGAGGATTAACACCCCCCCCCCCCATCCCTTGACATATTTGTTTCCCATCACCATCATGCTACATGACAGTTTAATGGAAGCAGTAAATCCTCTCAGCAGGCCTCTCCTGAAAGGCACAGTCACAGATGGAGGGTGGCGAGTTTGACCACAAGGGTCGGCACGCACCTTGGGAATGTGAGGAGGATTATTACCCACCATGCATCTCCATAACCGCCCCCTTTTTTAATCCCACTTTGCCGCGCCTGACATGTACACGCTCCCTCTGCTACTGAACAGGGCATTATGTGACATTGTTGGTACTGTTTTTTGTTTTTAGGAGCTGCGTTTTTCTGTCCTTTCAGGAAATCCTACCATCACATGTGTAGGCACACATTTCTTTTAATTTAAAAAAACCCCAAAACATCCAGTTAAAAATGTTTTTTGTTTGAAATAACTGTCAAAGGCCAAATTTGACCCAAACCCTGCTTAGTGTTTATATGACACTATTTGTCAGTAAGATGCATATCTTCCTAAAGAGAGAAAATTAATTGGAAAAAATATATTGATGTTTTGCACAAACCCTTTTTCTTTATTGAGCTTTTCTTACTGTTTTTTTTTTTACTAAACATTTTGTTTAAATTCATGCTGTAGGTTTGTAAGTTTTTTATTTTCCGAACTGAGCGTAAAGACTCCCTTATCGTACAAATCAACTCGGTTTATTTAACATCAAAACTACTGGAAATGTCTGTTTGTCTGCGTCTAATAAGCAGATTAAATCTGTTGCCAAATGATTTTTTTCTTTTTCAGTTATGTAGCCATTATCGGTGACTTATTTTCAATGCGTGCTAGAGAGGACACAACAGGTTTAGCACTGTGTAAAGGAACATCACAGCAAAGAGGTTGTGAAATATAAAGCAGCCTCCACTTTGCTTTTCATCAAATCCAGAAATGTATTTTTGTTTTTTTGTTTCCTGGATGAAGCAAAAGCTTCTGGTGGAACACAACACCGATCGTCACTTTGACTGTTTTCACTCACAGCTTGGTCATTCAGACGTCAGTGATGATGCTTCCAGACCATAGATATCTTTTTCTAATGCAGTATTGAAGTTTTGTGTGAAGACAGAGAGGTGCGGCGACGGCGGCCTCTCTGCTGCATGGAATTCTAGCTGAAGGTGAAAAGATGCAGGAGCAAACCAGACTGATGTACAAACTGCCTTATTCTACAATTTCTTTTTTTATGTTTGTGCTTTTTGGAAAAAATAATAAATGGTAAAAATGCTGTCAGTGTCTGTGCTGAAACTTTTTCTTTCAGAATGTTTGGAGTAAAATAATTCACTTTTACATATTAAACATATTATTGATGACTAAAATTAAAGGTAAACACGAGGAGCCACAGAAGACATTTTTTTCAAAATGTCTGTTATTACACTTTTATTACAAAATGGTTGAAAACTAATGAAACTGTATTGAGAAAATATATTTACAGCCATAAAAATAAAATACATCTATTTATTAGCTATTGTAAAGAACAAGATTGATATTTAAAAAGAAAAAAAATCAGCTGCTGTGGTTTTTCGTTAAGGCACGTCTATCTTTGGGTCCAAACTTGAGAATCTCTTAGAATGTAAGTGTCGAGCAAGAGTGGCCCATCGTTATGCAAATTAATCAAATTTAAGTTATAAATAAATTGAAGAAAAAAAAGTAGTATTTGAGTCAAACTGATTCAATGGATTCAAATATTTTCTTATGTGAAACCATCAGTCTCATTTTCTACTACATCCAGGTGTGGTTACTCCTCCAAAACAAGAGTTTGTCAGCATCTCCCATGGTTTAAAGTGCTCTCAGTATGGGTAGGCAGACACAGCGATGTAGACGATGAAGGTTGTCCGGTACTCGATGCCTCCGTCTTCACTAAACGAAAGGGCCCGGACCTTCATGCGGTACGTGTGGGGTTCCCGCAGGGGGCGTGTGGTGAACAGCACGCCTTTGTGATTCTCATCTCGCAGCGCGAAAGGTAACGTGAGGTCTTGGTCCACCACCGAGAAGGTAGTTCGGGTGTGCATCACTCCGTCCTGAGTGTACGCCACCAGCCTGATCAGATCCTGGTTGGAAGCGATGCCAAAGGGAAGTGACAGCAGCTTGTACTCCAGAGCATAGTGGCTCAGCGTGCACTCCAGGTCATTAGGAGGACAGTTTTTCAAGCAGAACCTAGAAGTTCAAAACAAAACACGTTGTTTGCAATCTACTGTTTCTTTGAGAATCTGCACGACTGGTAGTGATAATATTAATTTGATTATTTACCCTGTGGCTGGATCTCTTTGGTAGTTCGGAGGACAAGGAGTATCAATGCACTCGTAACTTCCTCTCATGTTGAAGCACATTCGATTCATTCCACACTGAATGTTCTGCTCCAGACACTCGTCTACATCTGCAGAGACGACACACAGCTCATGTCCAAGGAAGGATCAGTACCACAGTGAGCACAGTCCCATTGGAGGAGACTAGGTTCAATAAACTGTAGAGCTTCTCACCTTGACACGTCTTGCCGTTCATCATCAGACGGTAACCTGCAGGACACAGACACCTATGGCTTCCTGGTGTGTTCATGCACTCATGCTGGCAGGTGTCCCTCATTTCACATTCATTGATGTCTGTGAAGAAACAAATAAACCTTTGATAAACTGCTCTTTTAACCTTTGTGCTATCCTAGGCACTTTAACATTGGGAGTTGGGTCATCTAGACCCACAACGCAGTGCGCTGAACCTTTTTTTTTCAATGATTTGTGATCTTCACTGGTGTCCATGGATTACATGAAATCTTTCCACCTTTATCCACCTTTGTCATGGTAGGGAGAACACGTCAAAGTAAGGGTGGGGTCATCTAAGATAGCACAAGGGTTAAGAAGCACTTTTCAACTCCTGAACCCTTTTTTGAGCCAATCTTCTTGCTGTAAAAAGGAGCTGCTCCTTTATCCTTCATTTCCCTGCTGCTTGACCTCTGTACATTAGTTACCTAAGCAAAGGCCACCCCTGGACTCAAACCCCCTCTGACAAACGAGGGTGACCTGCAGTTTGGAAGCCTCCCTTCGGCTCCGCCTCCTGAAGCCCCTGACTGTGTTGGCGGTAAAGGAGTGGAAACTCTGAGAGGCGAGGTTGTGGTAGAGACGGGGGCTGGAGCTGCCTTCAGGAGAGGACTGAGATGAGCTGTAGATGTAGGAATAACTCTCGTAGCTGGGCAGACGCTCCAGACCCGCGCAGGACTTGCCGTCCCCCAGCAGGTGGCGCCCCGGTGGGCAGATGCAGGTGTAGCTGCCAGGAGTGTTGATGCACTGATGGGCACAAGGCTGAGGCAGCCGCTCACACTCATTTATGTCTGCCCTCAATGCAAAAGAATGACCAGCACCAAGAAAAGGACAGATAAAGAGACAGGAAAAAAGAGAAGAAGGTGAAGTGATGATAAAGAAAAAAACAAGGAAAAGGTTAATAACCCCACGGTTTGCTAATACATTTCCATGTTAACATACAGAAATGTATTGAGACTCTAACAAATTGTGTGACAACATTTCTTAGTCTATTTCAACTTATATCTGTAAAAGGCTATTATTTTTCACACTAATCTACAATTAGGTGGAAACTTTGGTTATTTAGACATAAAACATAAAAACAGTCACATATGTACACAGAGGGAATGAGAAAGCTATGCCATTTCAAAGCAACACCAGGAAAAAGCCATAGACAAGAGTAAAGATGGAAGTTTCATTAAATAATATCTCCTGTGATCAATTAGGAAAGGAAAGACTGAAAAGAAAGAAGGAAATAAAGCGGTGCTAGTCTCCTCAAGTATTTTACCCATGAACCAGTTTCCTGATTATTTATATATATATAATGATCAAACCACAAAACAAACTTTTCCCCAGTGACCTCAACTAAAGACAAATGTTCTGCTTGAAGCGTGTAAAAGCATTTAAATAATAAAGTTAAACCAGCAATCAAATAACAATACTATATTTAGTTCAGTTTTCTTTCAATTTCTTGAACAGAAAGTTTCATCTGTTGCTGCAAAGGGAATGTAAAACCGATTCAGGGTCTGCGTGGATGATATTATGGATCAAAAAATATACCATCAACATTTTAAGAGGTGATTTACTTATTTAAAACCACAAAACAGTCATATATTTATACCACACTTAAATGTTTTATAACAGAACAGGGTGCAAATGTGAAAAATAAAGATTAAAAATCCCCAAAATAGAATAACATTTTGTCTTGAAATTTTCAAATCTGTACTGATTGATAAAAAATGGAGAGTTTTAAAACACTTGTCTTGTGCAGGTCTCCACAAGCAATTGCGGTTTTACCTTGTTCCACTAATTGGCTTTCACTTAACCGTGAAAGAAGACGAGCAGCACACAGCTATGATAAATCCTGCTTTCAGAGGACCAGCAAACATAGGACAGGTAGAGTGCCAGAAGACATGTTGGACAGCCCAAATAAGCAGCAGTGCTTTATAAGCAAGCTCCAGAACAACTATGAACCTCAAAAGATTTCAGCCTTTCTGCACAAAAAAGTGGAATACTGCTTAAAATTAATAGAATGTTAAGAAAACATTAGTTTATTTTCACCAAAACCTGTTTTTGTTGACAAAAAGAAACTTTACAGAATGCTTTATTTTGGCAGAATTGCAGTTGTTTCCTTTGCAGCAGTGGGTTATGTTAGCTGGCATTAACATGATAAACTGATCACATTTTGGCTTGGCTGAATTCTTGACATCAAGATATTTTAAATGCAAAAGCAAGCAAGCTGCAGGGAAATGTGAGAACAGAGAAATGCAGACATGTTCATGCAAAACACAGGCATGACAACAAAATCCATGATCAGAAGCTGCTAAATACAGTGTTGGTAAAATTCTTCATGTAAACAACATATTTGTAACTTTGAAATCAAATGAAAACAAACTGCTAAATCAGGATGCTAAGCACACCTTGATTGATTTTTTGAGCATTTGAGCATAAAATACGGACTTTTATAGAAAAAGTTTCTGTAAATCTCCCTGTTTGGCAAATAAAGCCTGGAAGGAATTGGACGAGGAGCCCAAAAGAAAATATTTAAAAGCAGCCAAATCCAAGGAAAGTGGTTCAGTTAAAGTCCACAAATCAGCTCAATAAAAAAGCTGCAGAGGGACAGTGTAGGATCTATGAATGGCAAGCAGGGAACTTTTTTACAAAGCAAAAATGTAAGACAATAGGCAAATCTTATAAAGAACAAATACAATATAAAGGTTGTTAGATCACAGAGTGTACTCACGTTTTTCACACATAGCTTTTGCATTTAGAAATGATTAAGAACAACAGTGTAACATATCAAAGGGTTGCTGTGCATGTGAGATTTTATTTTATCTTGTCCCTACACTAAAAATAAAAACGTCCACAGCTTTATATCTGTTCCGTGCAGAAAAAATAAGAAACAAGGCGTGAACTCACCAATGCAGGGCCGTCCCATCCCCTGAGATCTGTAGCCTCGTGGACAGGAACAGTGGTAGCTGCCTCTGGTGTTCTCACAGATCTGGTTGTAGCTGCACTGATGAGTCCCCTCTCTGCACTCATCAACGTCTACAGGACAGGAGGCCAACAGGCATCAACCACTCCGCCCGCAGAACTTTTAAACTGCTCTCTTTTTACAGCAGAGTTATTGGCTCACCTGCACATGTTCCATTCGCACCTTTGGTCATCCCACTGGGACACAGGTCAATACACGTGTAACTCCCCCGGGTGTTTTTACACAGCTGATCTGAACGACACACTCTTTGCCTGCACTCGTTTATATCTGACAAGGATGAAAAAAATACAAACAATTTTTTGTTTTTTGAAGCCCAAACAATTGCTGTCTTTGGCTGAAACACTAAATTAATTTTCTTTGTGGTTTCAGATCTTAACACAACTAAAATAATTAAGGGTCCAAATGCTTTTTTAAAGTCACAATGTGTTTCTAGCAATGTAAAAAAAATTCACTTGTGTCTTTGTTTTCAAGTAGAAGCAGGTTTGGTGCGTATTTGCTTCAATAAGTGTCAAGGGCTTAAGCATTGAGAACAAAAAGTGGTTGCTGCAAAAAAATGGTAAAATCTGTCAGGGATCGGCTGCTGATGAAAGAAAAAGGCGGTGTTTTGTTTTTTTCAGCTCCAGTTTTGCAGCACAGTAAAATAATTCATATGTACCAATAAAGTACTTTTAAATAATACATTCAGAGACAAGAGGCACTCTCACCTATGCACCGCCTGTTTCTCAGCTGGAAGCCTGGCTCACAGGAACAGCGGTAGCCACCAATTGTGTTGAAGCAGCGCTGGTTACAGGGATTGGACTCCTGACACTCATTCACATCTAAACACCACAGAGCAAGTTCTACATGAGCCCTAAGAACAGTGATGAAATACCAGTTCATTGGTAGTTTGCATACCCATGCAGTTGAGACCATCAGTTGTTCTTCTGAAGCCACGCCCACAGCGCATGAGGCATCTATAAGACCCAACGGTGTTTTCGCAGTCTTGTCCGTCGTGGCACACATGTCCACTCAGAGAACACTCGTCAATGTCTAAGACAGTAGAGCAGAAAAATTATCCGAACACCTGATAATAATTGAAATGTGTGTGTACGTCTTATGTACCTTGGCAGGTCTTGCCATCAGCAGAAATGGAGAGACCTTGGGGGCAGGAGCAGTAGTAGGTGCCCATGACATTGTGGCATGTATGAGAACAGGGGTTTCCAACATCACATTCATTCTCATCTGCAACAACAGAGACTTTACCCTCACTTATCAAAGTCTTTTTTATTTTCTCTAACAGATGCCAGGATGAAGGTTACCAGCACAGTAAAGCCCAGAGGAGACCAAGATGAAGCCGTTAGGACATTGATTACTGCGATCACCTGCGTTCAACACATTTAATGCATTAAAAAAACAATAATTAGCAGACGTAAGGTATAAAGTGTTATGAAACACACCCTTAGTGATCTTTGCTTGAATTCTGTACTCCAACACCTCCTCCAGAGGGTGGTAGAGAGCACTGATGGATGTGGCGTGGAGCATTTCTACCAAGTAGGGCATCTTTCCTTTGGATGGATCATAGAAGATGGTATGGTTCCAGGAATAGGGCACGCTTTCATTGTTGATGCTGAATATTCTGGTGGACAGAGCGTAGAGCTGGCCTGGTCCCGTCTGGATGTAGTCTTCGGTGTAGTCCTGTAACAGTAAACAAGTTCAAATTTAAGGTTCTTACGCAGACATTTTTGAGCAGTTCATCCAAATATACTAAAAATAAAGCACCATGCACCTTTATGCAACTGTTGAAGTTACAAAACTTGGCTACAATAAAACTTTTCAATGAGAGAACAAAACTTCAAAAAGACACTTTTTACCGGCTTTGTGGTACAGTGTCTGCCCTGAGATGGGAAGGACGTGGGTTGAAAACCAAAGACTCTCTCTGCTTGACATTCACATTAAGGGGTTGAATTGGTTGGATTGGAGGGGGATTAAACCACCAAATTGCTCCAGAGCAATGATCCCACAGGATTTAGGTCAAATAAGGAGAACAAATTTCACACAACATGGTGCGTGAGAACAACGACTTGGACTTTAACTTCTTTTTCTAACAGGTCTAATAGTTTTTTTTTTTACAATATGCTAAATTGACATATACCGTCTAATCTAATTTTATATTGATTTCAAGATAAAGGAAGCATTTTATTCATAAAAAACACAAAAAGTTACTTATCATCTGTGTACCTTGAAGTGGATGTCAGCTTGAGAGGGCAGCTGCAGGGTGTGGCCATTCACCACAATGTCTATTAATAAAACTCCATCTGAGTCCAAGCCTCTGGCAATATGGGTCATCCTTAAAATTTCACCTGACGTTGGATGAAATACGTGAGTCAATCCACAAAATTTTTTTTTTGAATCATCTGGGACTTGTACCTGTTGCAAATTCCACTTGTGTCTCTCTCTTAAAGACTCCTCCTGTTAAGGTGTATCCGTTGACGGCCTCTCCGGCTTCATGTGCTGTGGTCCAGTAGACGGCGTTCAGCAGGGAGACGAGCTTTCTCATCGCAGGACCTTCCATTTATCGGCACTCAAGTAAGTTTTTTGAAAGCTCAGAGATCTGTGATCGACTTTTAAATTGAAAACTCACCTAATTCTCTTGGTACATTTGAGATAGAAGCTTTGATGACTCTACTGCCAGAACTGCTGTCACTGATGGTGGCATTAAGGATGGCTATGCCAAACTCTATGTCATTAATATTACCTCTGATGGTTCCACGAGCCTTTTGTGGTCCCCCTGATGAAAAGAGAAGGAACTTTATCATAAAAATGCTGCACCACGGTTCAGGCAATCCTAAAAACAGCCTCACTTGATCACAGCAAAAACTGTTTGCTTCCTAAGAGGTTTTACCTGGGCACGCCTGGGTGTTACACCTGGATAGCAGAGAGGAATCTCCTGGACACTGCCGGCCACCGTAGGAGGGAGCCGGATTGTTGCAGAGTCTGAGGCGAGTCCTTTCCCCGCCTCCACAGGAGACGGAGCACTGTCCCCAAGGCTGCCATGAACCCCAGTTACCATCAACTGCAATGAAGCATGACATTTGAGTTCTGTACAACAGGTACACACAGTAGCAGAAATGCACATGTTCAAGAGCTTCTTAAGGAAATGTGTTGAGAACCTCTAGTTGTGTTTCTCAACCAAACATCAAACACAAACCAGAATGAGAACAAACTAAAGCTATTTACAGGGAATAATGCTGACCTACCAGGGCAGCTGACGATGCTGCACCTCTGCATTTGTTCATCTGCACCTGCACAAGCTCTCCCACCAAAAGCAGGTCTGGGGCTGTCGCAGGTCCTGTAGCGCCTCATCTGACCCCCATTGCATGTCTTGCTGCAGCTGCCCCAGCTGCTCCATGTGCCCCAGTTACCACTGACTGGCTCAAATAGATAGAATGTGTAAGACATAAAAAATGAACACGAACACAGAGGTGACGTTAACTATGCCCAAGTAAAACAAGTTGCAAAAGAGCAGAAGAACAATAAAAATCTCACTGGGACAAGGATCGGTGTTGCAAAAATCCATGTGCACGCCATTTCCCTCACAGGACCTGCCTCCATGCTGAGGGGCGGGGCTGGCACAGAGGCGTGTCCGCTGTCTGGTCCCACCTCCACACGAAACACTGCAAGGTCCCCAATTCATCCAGGATGACCACTTTCCATGCACTGGTCAACACAAAGAGAGAAGAATTACACATTACAGTAAATTGGTGTGTTAAAAAAAATCGTTAATTTAAAGACATGAGTTGCGTTTCCTTACCAGGACAAAGCCGCTCTAAACACATTTTGGATTGGGTGTCTGTGCCTTCACATTGTGACCCATCAAATTGTGGAGGGGGGTTGTTGCACAGGCGAATCCTGGACTGCATGCCCCTACCACACGTCTCACTGCATGGGCCCCAGGGCAGCCAAGACCCCCAGTTACCTGCCACTAACAAGAAAGTGTTCATGGATTTTGCTCATTTTAGAAAAATTACATTTTGTGATGGACTATAAATCAAAAAGCAAAAAAAAAACCCCATTGACAATCACCTGAAACTCAGGACCAAATCTCTTTAATCTTTTTTTTTTGTCATCGTCTTACCTGGACATGGCCTGACGCTGCACATAATGACTTCCACTGCTTTGCCCTCACATGGCTTCCCCCCATATTGAGGTAGGGGGTTGCTGCAGGTTCGAAACCGGGTTCTGTTGCCCTGACCACAGGTTTGTGAACACTCTTCCCATACGGACCACTCAGACCAGTTTCCATCGACTGCAACGGGATAAAGATGTATGATTTAGAATGAAGGAAGTAAAAAAGGACTCAGTAATTTTTAGGCACTCTGACCTGGGCATGGATTTCCTTGACAGCTGCTTTTTTCTGTGTCTGATCCTGCACAGTGATGCCCCCCGTTGGCAGGTAGAGGGTTGTTACACTGCCTTAGCCTCTTTTGGATGCCGGCGCCACAGGACACGCTACAAGAGCCCCACTCTGACCACTCAGAATAGCCCCCATGTACTGACAGAGGGAGGAATGGTGAATGAACATTTCCTCACAATTGTTTTTATACTGAACTCTATAAATATTAATTAATCTACAATTTTACAAATGCCAACGTTTTTTTTTTTAACATAGTCTTCTTCGTTCTAACACAAAGTAATTTAACTTAGCACTTAAACCAAACTAATATCCAGCTCACCTCTTACTGTGAGAGTGACCCGGACGAGAACTGACCCAAGCAAGTTCCGAGCCACGCACTCATACTCAGCCGTGTCCTCCTTTTGGGCATTGCTGATCCTCAGAGAACCATTGAACAATGTGGAAAAGCGGTCTTCTCCCTGTAAGGGGCGTCCCTGACGAGACCACTCTATCATGGGTGTAGGTTCTCCCTCTGCCTGACAGCTCAGAACAACTGTGGTCCCAGCATTCACAACCGTCCCCACAGGCTCTACGGTAATAGTGGGAGCGCCTGACAGAACAGGGGATGTAAGATCAATTCATCTGAATTAAAACGGATTCTCTAAACCAAAAAAATCTGACAGTGAGCTGAGACTTGTAAATACTAACTTTGGAGAGTGAGAGTGATGCTTCTTTCCACAACCCCAGCATCATTTGTTGCCACACACATGTAGATGCCCGCATCTTCACTCTGTTAGTTGTGATGAGCAGGAAATTTTAGTTACTTATTCAGTTTAAACAAGAAACACAAAAATCTTTGACGTCTATTTACCACTGTGCCGTAAATGGCCAGGGAGCCGTTGAACATCTGACGGATTCTGTTACCAATCTGAATGTTTACTCCGTTTTTGCTCCATTGGATTGTTGGAGGTGGATCTCCTCGTACCTCACAGTTCAGGATGGTGTTACCGCCCAGAGGTTCAACTCGATTGGAGTGAAGGTCCCCGTCAATGATAGGAGGCTCTAGAGAGGAATAGCTGTGAATGTGGCCCTAAGCATAGCCAGAATGTTTTATAGAGTTCAGCTTTACCTTTGACATGTACAAATCCCAAGGATTTTATTGTTCCCACGCTGTTTTCTGCCACACAGGTATAGGTACCCGTGTCACCTTTGCTCACCCTCTCCACCAGCAGTTCACTTCGACCGTTCGTTTGGTCGTAGTGAGCTGCAGAATCGGCAAAAAAAATCAAAAGAAAACAAAAACAGGGAGAAAACCTTAACAGAAAGGAAATATTTTTTTAAAGTGATTTCACTATTCTTCTCGTTCAAACCTGGGATGATGTTGTTGTTGAAGGTCCATGTGATTTTGGGCTGCGGGATGCCACTGGCTCCACAGGCCAGCAAGAGCCGTTCACCTCTATTGAGCGCCATGTCTCCAAGCAGCTCCACAAAGACTGGATGAGTGTGAACTGAAAGCTTTACCGTCCAACTGTCCTGTCCCACTGCATTAGTGGCAAAGCAGGTGTAACTGCCAGCATCACCAGGCTGGAAAAAAGATGTTTGACAAAAAAGACTTGTGTAAAAAAATAATGTTTAGAACTAAACTCAAACCTATTTTGACACAAATATTATCTGAAAATCGTCAGGGTTAAATATTTTTGTTTACCTGAGCGCTGTCTATGACCAGCTCTCCTGATGGCAGGATGGTGTACTCTCCACCTTTTTCACTAAGCGGGTTTCCGTCTTTTTCCCAGGACAGGCTGGGTTGTGGGATGCCCTCAGCCACACACATCAGCTGAGCATGAGAACTTTCCACAACTACCACCTCCTGCTCCCCACCACGAATGGACGGGGGAACTGAAAAGGGATAGAAGGGAAACAAAAGGGATAAAAATTGTTGTTGTTAAACTTTAATATTTTTTATAAAGGTTTAACTTAAGGATACATTTTTCTCACAAGTATAACAGATAATTGACATTTTGGGAAGTAGCTTGAACAAGATAAAGAAAACATAAATTGATAGATCTGTAAGAAACCTCAAAGTTTGCTTTATCTTGATGATAATCTGGTATATTACTGCCACCTCCTAATTAAGTGTATCCAATATAAAGAAAAAGTCAATAAATCTGTCAACTGAAAAATAAAAAGGCTGCTTAAGGCTGTATTTAGTTGTACACAACAAAATACTCTGGAACGTTTGTCTGTAGTTGACAACATCTCTGAGAGAGCAGTGAGCTACAGTCACAGCTGTTCAAAAGAATCAGGATTTAACCCCAATCCCAATTTTGACGTTAGATGCTAAGCGAGCAGTAACATCAGCAAACTTTACCATCTAAAAAACATTGTCAAAATCAAAAACATAGTGTCAAAGCCAGACCTGGAGATGCTTATTCATGCATTTGTCTCCAGTAGGTGAGATTACTGTAACAGCCGGCTCACTGGCCTCCCCAAGCGAGGTGTAAAACAGCTTCCGCTCCATTCTAATGCAATCACTTGTAAACGACTAGATCCAAGTACGTCTTTGTTTTTCCCGTCTGAGTTGGCATCAGGCTCAAAACTGTATCGCTGTATAGGTCCAATATTGCCATTTTTATTGCACAGATAATGTTAGGTTGGGGTTGTGAGGGGCTGTAAGCTAGCAGGAGAGAGTGTAAACAAAGGAATGATGGGAAGTGGGGCCAGGGTTATTCTTCGCCAACGGTCTCGCTTACAACTTAGAGGCGAATTTCTAAGGCATAAAAAGGGCAGATGTTCTGTTGCAAATAAAACTTTTTAAAGTCACTGACAACAGCTTTAGTGGAATTATGAATGTCAGTACTGAAACCTACTCTGCACAGTGAGGCTCATATCCAGGGTGGCAGTGCCGGCTGCATTGGCAGCAGTGCAAGTGTACCGTCCAGAATCCGTGGGCTGAATGAGGGTGATCTGCAGCGATCCCGAGCTGAGCAGCCGCTGTCGCACAGAGTCACTCAGCAGCTGCCCATCTTTGTGCCACGTGACACTGGGAGGAGGGGTGCCTTCAGCATGGCAGTGCAGCATCATTGCAGAATCCACAGGGGCCTGGTACTCTTGAATCTCTGATCGAATGACTGGAGGTACTAAGGGACACAAATGAAGCTTATTACTATACCACAAAAGATGAAAAATTGGAAAAAAGTAGAAACACTTCATCGATCCCTGGCGGGACATTGCTTTTCTACAGATAACCCATGAAAAGAAAAGAAAAATGCAGGGAATAAATCGTAAACCAACACAAGAACTTTCACAAATACTGAAACCAGACATGTTAAAATTACACAATCAAGGTTTATTTTTAAGTTGTGGGAGCGGAATGCTTTTTTTTACTTACCTTAAATTTTTGCCATTTTTTAATGTTGCTTATATGTGCATCACCTACCTTGCACTCTTAGTTTGGTCTTGCCCATGGCTGTGCCTGCAGGGTTTTGAGCCACACAAATGTATGTTCCAGAGTCGGACAAAGTGGTCCTGGTGATCTGCAGACTTCCATCAGGAAGTATTGTCAAACCTCCAGCTAGCATGAAACGATAGGACAAGTTATAACAACCAATTACAAGTGTGTATGCACCTACAGAAGAGATAATTACCTGTGGTTGGTATATTAATGCCCTCCTTCTGCCAGGTGATAGTGGGTCTTGGTGAGCCTGTAGCTTTGCATGGCAGAGTGATGGGGGTATTGAAGATCACATCCAGACTGGATGGATGGGACTGGATCACTGGGAGTTCTGAGAAAGAGCATGATGAAAAGAGCTATGCTGAAAGTTAACATTCACACAACAGTGTTTATTATTTAAGCAACATCCAAGTCTCTGAAAGTTACAACAAATTGAAATAATTTTTTGGAGATTTTTTTTAAGGTTCAAACGGGTGTTTTTCACTAAAATGAAAATAAAATTAGACTTATTTACCGTGGACCGTTAGCGGCACATGGCGCTGTGTGGAACCTGCAATATTCTTGGCCGTGCACGAGTAGCGTCCTGCATGACTAAGCTCAGCTGAAGAGATCTCTACCGCACCTGAGTGCAGACCAACATACTGGTTATTACATTTATTAACTGTTACTAATGATTTGTGCATGATATTTACTTCTCAATAAATCCCAACTTTTGTAGAGTTATATTTGTAGAAGATTAATTAAAGATAATTATATACGTTATTTATCATTTTAATTCTGTCAAATATTTTTGTATGTCAGAGGATATACAAAGATATAAACTTGGAGGAAATGCTAACCTGTTGGCAGTATGTTGTATCCTTGTCCTTTATTGGGTAGTTTCATTCCATCTTTGCTCCAGTGAATTGAAGGTTTTGGTACACCATATGCAGTACAGGAAATGACCACTGGGGACTGTCTGAGTACAACTAACTCTGCGGGTTCATCTGCTATAGATGGAGGAACTAGAAGACCAAGAGTGGGAGAAAAATTACAGTGGAAAAAGAAAATACGGTATATACTTTAAACCACTAAGTCGAGTCATTTTTACCAATGACGGTCAAACGGATTGATTTGGAGTTGTTCCCTGCTTCATTGGAAACCACGCACGTGTACACAGCTGTGTCCTCCACTGTCGGTGCCAAAATGACCAGGGATCCGGATGACAGTAACCTAAAAAGATTTTTTTTTTAAAAATATTGTTTTTATACAACCTAAAAAGAGCTCCTGAACTGCTCATGACATACAGAGATCAGTTTAATCAAAATAGAAAACATGATTCATAAGGTGTTCTTAATAAAAAGTTAATGTTTTATTTAGTAAAAAAGGAGAAAACCTGGTTCAACCTGTACATATTCTGGTTCTGGTCAGTACTGATGGTTCGTCCTTTTTTCTGCCAGCTGACGGTGGGTTTAGGAATGCCGCTGGCCTCACAAGGTAAAGTCGTTTGCACGTTGACAATAACTGTCACATTGGTCTGACTGTTGGCGATTGATGGGGGCACTATCACACAAGAAAGATGCATTGCAATGCAATAACTGCATGGTTATGAGACAGAACTCAGTTTTGTAAATATCCACCACCTACAATACACTTGCATATCAACTCTCCTGCGTTGAGTCCCGGCTGGATTTGTCACCAGGCAGAGGTAGCGCCCAGTGTCGCTAACCTGAGCCGAGTGGATATGCAGAGATCCGTTCTCCTCAAATGTGTACCTGCACACATTTTTGCAATGCAAATTAAATGAGAAAGATTAATTAAAGTATAGTGAAGCAATGGCAGAAAGATTAACTGAGCGGAATCATTCATCATACCTGGGGTTGTTTCCACCTAATATGGCTCCATTTTTCCTCCAGGTGACTCGAGGTGGGGGCACTCCGTTAACAACACATTCAAGGACCGCTGACTTGTCAACATGCACTGTTACAATCTGGGGGCCATCCTTGATAGTTGGGGCCACTGAAACACATTTAGTTGAAATATTTTCTATAATTTTAAATCCAGTCTAAAAGTAATTATTTTGCAGGTTTTAAAATTATTTTAAGAGATATTTTTTTAATCAAACACGAATTGTACCATTGACATTCAGGTTAAACTCTCGTGTGGTCTTCCCAGCAACGTTGCTTGCCACACATGTGTACTGAGCTGTGTCGCTGAGCTCTGATAAGTTGATCTGTAAGTAGCGACCCCCCGAAAGAATGCGTACACGTGCAGAGGCCTGTGCAGAGGAAAAATAATAGTTTCAAAATACAGGCTAGAAGTAATGACAGCACTTTGTTGGCGATTTTCTCTTTTTATTGGTCTACTGACTTGCAGCTGTTGGCCGTCTTTAAGCCAGGTCAGAGTTGGAGGTGGAACAGCGTCAGATTTGCACTCCAGAGTTGCCTGTCTGTTCTGCAGCACAGACACATCCTGAGGCGTGTTTTCACCCACAATGTTAGGCGGAACTGAAGGACATTCACCACAGACATGTTTTTTAATTATTTTCTTCACGCAATTTTGTTTCACAAAGAATTCCAAAAATACAAAACAAAGAGACAATAGAAAGTTTCATCTAAAGTTATCCCAAACTTCACAAAAATATCCTTTCTAGTTTGATCATATTTGCATAAATTAAGCGCACTCTAAAAATAATTCAGAAATCATAATTTTGTTTTTAGGGTTTTCAGTGTTTCACATAACTGTACAGCTTTTCAAAGCAGGATTGTAGATTACATAGAAAGAAGACACACCCACTAGTAGTGGAAAAGTACAATTTGTATCCTGCACTGTGTGGCTCACATATACAGTAAGTTACCAACCATGTACTTGAACAAGAAACTCCTTATCATCATCTCCTGCTGGGCTATTGGCTAAGCAGCTGTATCTGCCTGTGTCCTCCAGCTGAGTGTGAAAAAGAATACATAAATTATCTGTTATGTGTAGTACACAATGGATAAATCTTGCACTAGAAAATATGTAATAAACAACAATTACATGTAAAGTATTAAATGTATTTACATTATTAGTGTCAGAAAATGATTATCACCTGTGCTGAAGCCATACGAAGGACCTCCCCTCCACGAAGGAGGCGCAGGCTGTCTGTCTGTGGGAGTGGGCGTCCGTCCTTTAACCAGGTCAAGAAGGGTGTTGGGATGCCCGAAGCCTCACATTCCAGCTCCAGGACATTATTAACCAGCACAGATACTTCTACTGGATCACCGGAGCCTGTGATCTGTGGAGGTTCTAACAAAAGTAGAGTAAAACAAAAGGTTTTCCTTCATTTATCCACTAAAAACTCAAATTTTAGAACACTTTTTTGCTAATACTCACCCAACACCTTCAGGTTGAAGTGACGGCTCGCTTCTCCAGCAGTATTGTAGACCTTACAAGTGTAATGTCCGGTGTCATTAACTTGAGCGAGACTGATCTGTAAGGTGGTGTTCAGGTTAAGAAGCCTGATGTTGTGTTCGGAGAGCACAGGAACATCCTCCCTAAGCCAAGAAATGGTGGGAACTGGGGTCCCATCAGCAACACACAGCAAAGAAGCTGTATTGCCTCTGATTACAGTCACATCCTCTGTGCTTCCCGCTCCATCTAAACCAGGAGGAACTGAGGACAGAAATGTACAATTTCAAAAAAACTATTTTTTTGGTAAACATAATGAAGACATCAATAGTCAGACCCACCATGCACCTGGAGGTTATAATGCTTATTGTCTACTCCTGCCCTGTTGGACGCAACACATGTATATTTTCCACCATCTGAAACCTGGATTCGCATTATACTGGAAATTAAAAGATAAAATACTTTTATTTTAATCAGAGTGATTTCACAATATTACCTACCTTTGATGTTTAGTTGCCTAAATAAAATCAAACAAGAAAAAAATTAAATGCATCCATAATTAAGTATAAAGTCTTCACCAAACTCAGGAGGTGGTTTCAGAAGTTTAAACTGTCCCATTCCTGATAAGTCCTTTGATTATCTTTGCTAAACACATTTTTTTAAACTTGTTAATTTAAGAGTCTATGATTTCACAACATTACAATGGGAACATAATCCAAGACCTGAGTTATGTTCACATTGTAATGTCATACCTCCAGACCTGAACTTGTCAGGCAGCCCTTCCACCTACCGGAGCACCTGTCCTGCTGAAAGAAGTCGTACGTGTGAAGAGACTGGCAGGGGCAAGCCGTTTTTCAGCCAGTTTAGATGAGGAAGAGGAGTCCCAGCAGCAACACACTGTATGCTGACAGAACTGTCCAAAACTGCAGTTTGATGCTCAGGAGCGCCACTGTTGCCAACTATCACTGGGGGAACTGTGCGGCAAAGAGGAGCTCAACATCAGGAAAATTAAGATTACGTTTGTACAAAAGTTGATGCCGTATGGTGTAGAATGAGCTGGACCTACCATACACATTCAGATTAAAGATCCGGTCTTCTTCTCCAGCAGCATTAGTGGCCACACAGGTGTACTTTCCACTGTCATCAGGGTGAGCTCTGACCACAGTGAGTCTGCTGCCATCTGGACTAACCCTGAGAATAGAAACAACTTTTTATTAATAACACAATCCCAAAAAACCTTCTGGATCTCAAAAAACACTTCACTGGATTGATTTTAAGTTATTCCCACCCTTACATGAAAGGTTTTTTTGCGGATTTCACATTTGATAACTCACATATACCTGAGCCCCCTGTGTCCGGTACGGTTGACGGCTTTTCCATCCTTCAGCCACTGAATTGTTGGAACTGGAGCTCCCTGAGCTTGACAGACCATCTGGATGCTTTCATTCAGCAGGACCCCCATCTCACTGGGCATGTCTGATCCAGTGATACTTGGTGGAACTAAGACAAAGATCATAATGTAGTTTGATCTGGAAAACTAAAACCACTAAGTAAACTTTTGTAAATCCTTTAAAGAATTTGTATTCTTTAAAGTAAAGATGTGTACCTTGTATTGTGAGGTGGTAGCTCTTGCGTGCTTTGCCTTCAACATTAGAGGCCACACATGTGTATGTTCCCCCATCGGAAAGCTGCAACCGTGCAATCTGCAGTTTGCTGCCCCCTGAGGAGATGTGCATCTCCAGAGACTCTGAGTTCTCTAAGAAAAAGTGATGTTGTAAAATTGACTTCTTTAGAAAAGAACATTGGAAAGCTGCTGAGCTTTGTTTGCCATCTCACCCTTTGAACAGGTCACTTGAATGTTTAACTGTAATTGTTACATTAAAAAAATGCATAAAGTGATTTTTAAAATGTCTGAATAAAAAAAGCTTCAGTCTGAACTTACCAATGGGTTGTCCATTCTTCAGCCAGCTGAGATTGGGTGGAGGAATTCCAGAGGCATCGCAGGCAAAAGAAACCGAGTTACTGATGATTTCCACCAAACTTTCCCGCACTGATCCATCAATTCTGGGTGGAACTGAAGAACAGACGTAAGAAAATAACAACTGTTTGAAACAATTGGTTTTAATGAATCATTAGATTCAGAAGTTGTTAATTTAGTAAATAAAGCTACCGTGGATGTTTAAGTGGAAGTTCTTGTCAACTTGTCCAGCAACGTTTGTGGCAATGCAAACATACTGTCCTGTATCAGAAACCTACAGAGTGGAAACAGATCCAACTTAAAATTTTGATGGCAAACAAGACAAACACAAGGAAATGTGTGAGATATTATGACATAGGGGAAACCTGTTTGTAGCAGATTAATTTAAAAGAATATTATCATATAATATTGTTTTTTTTTACCTCCGAGGTTTTGATCTTAAGGATTTGTCCCTCTGCCAGAATCTGCAGGTTGGCCGATTCTGTCAGCACTCTGCCGTTCTTGTACCAGATGATGTTGGGTGGAGGCACAGCGTTAGACTCACACTGTAGAGTTATCGATTTGCCAACAAGTGCATTAACCACAACAGGAGCATCTCCGCTGTTGCCCCGAATACTGGGGGGGACTACAAGGGTGGGAAAAGAGGAAAATCTGTCAAGAGAAAGTTCATCGTAGACACATATTATGTGGCTGAAACCACGAAGATCCCAACTGACCAAAAACAGTGAGATGAATGTGTTTGTAAGCCTCTCCTGCTGCATTCATAGCCACACAGGTGTACTTTCCCCCATCAGACACTTTTGGTTTGAGGATTTGCAAAGTGCGACCACCTAAATTCAACAGAACATTTAACTTTACCGTCAATCATATTTGTGAAACAGTTCCCTCAATTCGAAATTGTGATCACGACCCATCATTGACCAAGTACCTGGCATGATGAGTGTGTTTGAGCTGGCCTGAATGGGCCCCCGGTCACTTAACCAGCTTAGTGTTGGAGGGGGAAAGCCAGTTACTTCACAAGAAAGGGAGACAAAGTTGTTCACCACCGCCGTCACATTTTCCAGGCTTACACCAAAAATGGATGGAGGCACTGCAAAGACAGAACAGAGACAAACTTATTTATTAAAGTGGCCAGCATTTCTGACAATAATTTTTTAATTCCTCACACCCTCCGAAAAAAAAAACAAAAAAAAAAAACTAATAAGATCTATTTTTTGTTAGAAGTTATTTAAAAAAATACGGTTGTCACGATCAAATAACTTAGTGATAAATGGATTAATATTCCTAAGATCCAACCAGATCGATCTCTCTGAGACAAGTTGATAATCAAATCGACTTATACCGTAATAAAATAATTTCAAAACAAAATAAATGAATTATGATCGATCTCGGAAAATACCATTTGGATTAGGGGCACAGCAGGTTTATTTTACTATGAGGTAAAAACAACACAGTGGAGAACCTATGTGATGGCAGCAAAAAATGATCAAACTATCATTGCAGTTCAATGTGTGGAAACACTTTGAATTTTACAAAGACCTTATGACCATACAGTGTGGTAGAATGGTCTCATAATTTTCCGTTTGTATAATGTTGATTTTGAAAAACAACAGTGGGCCAAACTTTATGGAACTAAAATGTTAATGAATTTGCCATTAATTCTTCTTTACTTGTTTGTTTGTACACATGTTTAATTTACATGATTATCTTGCAAGAAATACAAGTAATCAGGAAAATCTGTTCAGTACTCAAGTATTTCTCTGAGTCCCACTGGTTGAATTTTTGGCTAAAGATGTCCTGGATCGATTTTAGGTACCATAAGTAAATTATACCGTTCCAAATAAACCAATAAACCAAGCTTTGAATCAGATTGGCAACCACTAATTATTATATGAATGGAATAGTTCATTCATTCATTTATCTTCTAAGCCGTCCCTTTCGGGGCCACGGGGCAGCCGGAGCCTATCCCGGAATAGTTGTAAAAAAAAAAAAAACAATATAGAGGATTCTCCAAGGACTTACCATGAACGTTCAGATTAAATTGCTTTTCTGAACTTCCAGCCACATTTTCAGCGACGCACACATACCGTCCTGTGTCTGGTACCAGTGCAGAAACCACCTAAAAAAAAAACACGTGGTCATTTAAAAACAAAAATATTCTTACTAGAAAATCCAAAAGATGTATAATAATGAAATACAACTTTAAAATTAAAAGAATATAACATTTACAATAACTTATACATTAACATATACATAAAGAAAAAGCAAACCATTTGATGTCCTTATAGTTGTCTTTCCATTGAAAATAGTTTATGTTATTTAGTTGAGTAGCTGGTCCTAGTTCGATCCTGAATCGCATTATTAACCTGTTAAGTCAAAGATTTTCCTTTCATTGTTGCTTAACCAGGCTGTTTCCTGTCTATTACCTGAAGAGTTCGCCCACTGGACAAAACCCTGTATGGACCTTCAGAGCTGATGAGCTGACTGTCTTTAAACCAGGTGACCTTGGGGGTTGGATTTCCATCTACATGGCAGTCCAGCTGGGCTGTCTGGTTTATGAGAACTGTTACCTCATCAGGCACATCGCTGTCTTTTTCCCTTATGACTGGAGGTACTAATGTTGACAGATATGAATTAGTGCCGGCTCTGCTTACAAAAGTATTTTCATCTCAAGATGTAAACTCCGATCCAAAACTCACACAGCACCCTAACATCATACTGGATGGAGTCTTGCCCTGCTTCATTGATTGCCACACATGTGTATCGGCCGGAGTCCTCAAGCCGAGCCCTGGGGATCTGTAGCACTCGCCCACCTGGGAATGAAACGGCAAAGATTAGGAGAAGAGTCGCCATCTTTTTTTTTTCTTTTTTCCAGATGATGTGACTCACCTGGAAAGATCAAAACTTTGTCATTAGACGTTAGCAGTCGTCCATCTTTGTACCAGGTGAGCATTGGAGGGGGCACTGCATTTGTCTCGCAGTACAGAGAAAAGGGGTTGTTGAGTATCACATCTCGAGAATCTCCTCCAAAGGCTGGAAGAGACGTGGAACCACCAGCTCCACCAGGTTTATTGAAGTTAGGTGGGACTGAAAAGTATGGGGAGTTCGAAAAAGG
Organism: Oryzias latipes; assembly: GCF_053564925.1. Lineage (NCBI taxonomy): Eukaryota > Metazoa > Chordata > Actinopteri > Beloniformes > Adrianichthyidae > Oryzias > Oryzias latipes. The sequence goes on from NC_136240.1 coordinate 17,651,000, forward strand.
AAAAAAAAAAGATTTAACAACTGATCTGGGAGTTTAGGATCTAACAGACAATGCAAGATATTTGATGTTACAGAGTGATGGTACAGAGTTGTACTGAATGATTATGAATGATTTTTGCAGTATTTTTTTAAACATTTTGGATTAGAGTTTGGTGGTTTAAGATAAACACAAACAGTGAACAATCACATGAGAACTATCAGTTACATGAAAAAGTCTTTTTGGAAAGACACAGCTTATGTGCAAAGAGAAACTTTCAAAGAGCTTCAGAAAGCCTCCAAGACCATTGCAGAAAACAGCTTCATTGAGAAAACACAAAATCACACAGGCAACTTTAAACTGTGGTGGATATGGTGTCTGCAGGGTCATTAAACATGTCAGCATCAGTCAGCCCAGTTCACCTTGTATATTTACATCAAAGTCCATCTCATCCTCTCCTGCTACATTAGTAGCCACACAGGTGTAGCGGCCAGTGTCCGACACCTGAGCATGTTTGATCTGAACAATACGACCATTTGCTGTTACAGATACGTGGTCATCTGCTCGCAGGATCTGTGTAAAAGATGTTTTGAAGTTTTTGTTTACATGTTGCAAAAATAAAATCATGTATGGACAGATCTCTGAAAGCTTACCTGTCCATCCTTATACCACTGCAGTGTTGGGGAGGGAAAGGCTTGAGCTACACACTCCAGGGTCAGTGTGCTGTTGATTGTAACCTTAACCTCTTTAGAGGAAAGTTCATGGCCAGAAATGTCATTCTTATTGATCTGTGGAGGAACTGAAGACCAAAACCCTTTTCTAAATTTACATGGACATCTTTAATGTATGATATATTTTTTAAAAGCCCCACATCAACAGAAAATTTTACAAAAATTTTGGCTTTTTGTTAAAATTCAGGTTATCAAAGTCTGGAGAATCTTACCATAAACTTTGACTTCGTAGTGTTTTAGTGTCTCCCCTGCTTCATTTGTAGCCACACAGGTGTACCTCCCAGCATTCTCCACCTTAGCATTCAGAATCTGCAGCGTTCGACCACCTGGAAACACAAGGGTCAGATATGCACCCAACGTTTCTCAGCTCATTTTGAAGGGACCCTTATGTCTCTGGTCTCAAACCTGGAAGGACCCGAACGTTGCGAGTGGATTCAAACTGAATCCCATCCTTTAGCCACGTGATCAAAGCTGGGGGGTACGACTGGACTTCGCACACCAGTGAGGTGGGACTGCTTAGAGTCACGATGACCTCCTCTGCAGAGAAGTCAGGGCTGTTTCCAGCGATTGTGGGTGAAACTGGAACCGAGAGAGGTATGTCAGATGCACCAGTCAGGATACTTAAGAATCTTTTTCAAGCAACCAAGTACTTTGACAGAACATTTCCATCTGAGTTAACACTCCTTGTCTTAGTACCCAGGACATTGAGGTTGTAATGGCGGCTGCGGTCTCCTGCACTGTTGCTTGCCAGGCAGCTGTAGCGGCCAGTGTCTGCAACTTGGGCTTCTGAGATCTGAAGAAAACGGCCATGAGACAAAATCTGGTGGTGCCTGTCAGGCACCAACAACAGTCCATCTTTCAGCCATTTAATCTCTGGTACAGGGTTACCTGGAACATTCAAACAACCAAAATGCTCGATCAGCTGTGAGGTAAGAAAATTAGCCAGATAAGTTTTTTTTTGTAAGGATGTGATAAAACATACCTGATGCTTCACAGGTGAGCGTGATGTTGCGCTTCTCTTTTACTTTAGTATCCACAACAGTTCCTTCAGCCACAACCCTCGGTGGAACTGTCATTTAAATATTTACAAAAATCTTTTTCAAAGTGGTATTTAAGCTTTCACTGTTATTATTTTTATGGTTGTAAAGAAGCTTCAACACTGAGGTTTAAAAATAGAGAGGAAGTAACATTTACTGTTTTATTACCAAGTATGACAAGGTCAAAGTTTTTCCTTTCTTCTCCACCACTGTTGGAGACAATACAAGTGTACCTCCCAGCATCCGTCACTGCAGTGTGCATTAAACGAACACTACGTCCTCCTAAAGAATGAATGTTTAACATTGTAATTTCTAAAAAATGTTTATTTTTAAAGCTTGTGGAAGTGTACTTTCATTTTCTAGGATTATGAATAGTTAATGTACAAAACTTGACTCACAGAATTAAAGTTTAACATGAAATAATCACTTTTTTATTGAAGAATAAAAGGTTAAAATAATTACACTTCCAAAGTAAAAATCCAGACAATGAAAAACAAACTGACCTGAGAGGATGAGCACTGAGCTAGACGTTTGAATGGGCTGATTGTCTTTCAGCCAGGATATGGTAGGAAGGGGAATGCCTGAAGCCTCGCAGGTCAGAGCGACTGGGTTCTTCACAACAACACTGATGTTTTCTGGTGAATGCACCTGACCAAGAATACTTGGAGGGACTGACCAAAAGCAGATGCAGAGAGGTAGAGGAGCAAAAAAAAAATTTTGAATACAGACTGTTTTTATGTAAAAATACCAAAAATATAGGATTAAAAGTTATATTTTACCATGGACACTGACGTCGTACTTGCTGTCGGCCTGTCCTACTACATTAACAGAGACACAGGTGTAACGTCCTGTGTCTGTAACGTCTGCATCTCTAATTTGCAACAACCTCCCATCATTCAGGACCTTTGCACCATGCTGTCCTGTGATGGGCCGTCCGTCCTTCAGCCATGAAACTGCAGGTTTTGGCACACCTTCTGCAGCACAATCTAGGGTAATATTTCCTCCTTTTATGACGGTAATGTCATCGGTTTCTCCTTCACCGCGCCTGATGGAGGGGCGTACTAACCACAAACATAAAACTAAAATGAGTATGCCATTTGTTGCAAATCTTTTTGTTTCTTTCTCAAAGTTTTGCAAAATAAAGATATTTCCCTAGGCAAAGAGTTGGTAATTAATGATGTGCGTACCGTACACTTGCAGGTTGTACTCCTTGGAAGTGGCACCAGCTGCACTCGAGGCTAAGCAGGTGTAGGCGGCTGTATCTGCTTTCTGAGCACTGGAAATCTGCAGCTGACGGCCTCCTGACAAAATCCTAAGTCGTTGGTCTGATTTGAGCTCAAAACCTAAACCAAAGCAAAGACCAATTCTCATTAAAATTTCTTTCAATCTTCCAGTACATCAGGGGAGTCAAACTCCAGACCTTGAGGACCAGCATCCTGCTACTTTTCAGAAACTCCACCATATCTGCAGCTTATTATATAGATCACGTGTGTTTAGCCAGTAAGGAGCATAAGGGGCAGATTGGTTAGTGAACATGCGGGACACCGGGCCTCAAACCCTGGAAGTTGGCGTCTGTGCCGTACATGCACTTACCATCCTTCTTCCATGTGAGGCTGGGAGGCGGTATTCCACTCAACTCACAGACCAAAGAAATAAGATTTCCCTCAATCACTGTCAGATGAGAAACCTCCCCAGAGCCCCGGATACTGGGGGAAACTGCAATTACAATATGAGACCACAAGGAGGCGATCCAAAATTAGACTTTAGTGGCACAATTGAGCCTTTCTGCAAAGATTGAAGCATTATTTTCAGAAATTCACAATATAAATAAATAATCTTAGAGATAAGTGTTATTTAACACATGACATTCACAAAATGTGAATCTAGAGGTTAATTTTGGATTTTTGGGTATAGATTTTTGGTTTCCAAGAAGTTCAAATTCAAGATATTTAGGGAGTAAAGTAAAGTTTTTTAACATTTTATCCTAAAGGCTACTTATCTTGTGGGGAAAAAAAACTCACCCCAGACATCGAGGTTATAGTTCTTCTCTGTTTTTCCGGCAACATTGGTAGCTTCACAGGTATACCTGCCTGAATCCTGAACCTGGGCACTATTGATCTATCAAAAACCAGCATAGACAGGCTGTTTAATTGACCTTTTGATAATAACATGTCTTTAAAGTCTTGAATTACATTAACATTTAGGATGTTTCCATTTTGTGTGTCTCACAAACGCTACCTTAAGTCGACTTCCATGATCAGCGACTATCAAACCAGGTTTCCTAAAGAGAGGGCGGCCATCTTTGCGCCAGGAGAGTGTAGGTGGGGGGATTGCATCGCTCTGGCAGAGCAGCTCCACTGATTGTCCAAGCATCACCGTAGAGTTCACCTCCTCACCCTTTATGTTGGGGGGCACTGTGGCAGACAGAAGGACAAGTGATGAGATTATTAGCCCTGAACTATGTTAGAATAAAATCTTTAGGTTTAAAAACATGTTTTTCTCCTGTAATAAAAATAAATGATTCTCTAGTTAATTTGCTCTTGGAGACTGTCTGGCCCTCCCACTAATTAAACAGATTTTCAGTCAGTCAAAACCCAACAGAAAGTCTTTTAGGTGACTTCTTACATAACCTGCAAAAACAAGTCCCTTAGAAATAAGTCTAAAATTCATCCCTCATTGGCAAAATTTTCTTCAAATAAGCACAAAAATAATAATAATAATAATAATCTGCCAATGGGGTAAGAAAAAGGGTCTTACCAAGAATTCTTATTTTAAGAAAAAAAATTATAGTCACTAAAATGTTTTTTTTTTTTTTTTACAAAATAAAAAACATGTTTCATGAAACAAGGTTGTTTTTACTTAAGATTCTGTTTTTGCAGTGTACCAAAGTTCCCATGATAGCACAGCTCAGTATTTTTTTTATTATGTCTTTTTACTTTTGTATTAAATTTTACTTGGTTAGGGCAAAAATCACTTAATGAATGAACAAAATGGTTGCTGTTTATAAATCAGTTTAAAGAACCAGGTAAATGTGTTACATTATGGTAAAAGTGCAAACTGCTACCATTACCACAGATCTAAACATGATGTGCATCTGGCCCTGTACTGTTATGCACCTAAAGTTCTAAGAGTTTTTATAAGAAAAATGATTTGAGAGAAACTAAGTGGACAGCAAGAAGTATTAATTTTGGTAATCTGGCCCTTCAAACACAATCATGTCAGTTTCCTAACAGCACAATTCTTTAAGTTTATATCTAGTTCAGGAGGCATTTTGTTGGAGCCGCTGTTTAACATGAAACAGCCACCCTTTATGTGGCAAGTTTAACTACAGTAAGTAATTTCCGATCAGTTTTTCTTGTGTCATGGATGTTGAGCAGGCAAAGTCCCAACTCACTGAAGGACGATTGGCAGACCCTCTGCTTAGCGTTGGCTCAGCCACAGGAAGCGGCTGGCGAATGGTAGCAATTAGCTCAGAGAATGTCTCTTTCTGGAGAAAAAAACTACGGTATTTGATTGCTTTAAATAAATAAATGCCATTCTGCAGACACATACTCACGCAAATCTATGACAAATGGCAAACAGACTCTATGTAATGGTTTAGATTTAACTCTGTGGAATTGGTTTTGATTAAACTCGGATTTAAGTTTAATGTGGTAATTTGATGGGTTTATTGAAAATGTAGCCCAGAGTACCAAAATCTATGGCCTGGAAAACTAATGAGCAAGTTAAAAGTAAAGTTCTCATCCGTCTGGATCTGTTCTAGGACAGAACTTTTCCAAAGTCTGGATCATAACATAAATGCAATGTTAATGTTATGCTCAACTTAGAAATTTATTCATCTATGAGTCAGAATAAGGCTGCACGGTGGTGTAGTGGTTTGCCCACTTGCTCATAGTGAGTGGGCTTTGGTTCAAACCCCAGTTTGCATGTTCCTCCAGGGTATTTGTGGGGGGTTTTCAAGACACTCCAGCCTCCTCCCACAGCAACAAAAACATGCTTCATAAGTTAATTGCACTGAACGGGAATAATGAAGCAGGTTTGGAAAATGGGTGGATGAGTGAGATTGAAAAAAAACTACTTCATTCTTTACTGTAAATTTCCATGTCTTTTTACTATAAAAATGAGTTTTCTATTCAGTTTAATTTTAGATACAGTGGTCCCTCTTTTATCGCGGGAGTTGGTTTCTAAAAATAACCTGCAATAGATCAAGTAGTAGTCGGTTTTATTTTTTGCAATTATTATAGTTGTTATATTGCTAAAAAACTCCTCATTGCACACTATTCTTTTCTAAAGCATAAACGTTTTCACACTTGTCCCTCTTTTTTAACCTTTCAAAGTTCAAACCTCAGTAGAAAAATAAGTTTAAAATGAATTCAAAAAATGTGATAGCGATCAAAGATGTATATTTGGAAAGCTGTACTATACTGGAGAAAAATCAGCGAAACAGGGAGACCGCAGAAGGCGAACCATGTTATAGCAAGGGACAGTATACTTGGGTTTTAGAACAAACAAAGTGTGATTTTCTCACCATAAACCTTCAGCTCGTATTCCCTTTGTTGTTCTCCACCAGGGTTGATGGCCACACAGGTGTATGTACCTGTGTCGCTGATCTGTGCACTGCTCAGAGACAACACTCTGCCGGCAGACAGCACCTGGGGGGGGAGCAAAAACAACCGTGAGAACACCCCAGAATTCAGCACATGAAAGTACACTCTGCGTTCATCTGTAGAAAAACATTTCATCGTCATCTAAAACAGTTTCATCAGAGACTGGAAACACAATTACGAACAGTTTCTGAATAGATGATGAGATACCTGTGTCCTATGGGAAACAATTGCCACAGGACTGCCGTCTTTTAGCCACGTAAGACTGGGCAAAGGAACACCAGAGGCCTCGCACTCCAGCTTAGCAGCCTCATTAACCACAACTGCTACTGTACTGCCTCGACTGGAGATAGTAGGAGGCACTGAAAAGCAAAAAAAAAAAACCTGTCTTGGAGGGGTCCTTACTGAATGTCACTTCAGAACTATAAACACCTACCAAACACTTGCAGGCTGTAAAGTAGCTCTGCAGCTCCAGCCAGATTGACAGCCAGACATTTGTACACGCCGGCATCCAACAGCTGCGCCCGCTCGATCTTCAGCACCTGGCCTCGCTTCAGCACTGACACGCCAGTTACACTGGTCAGGGGCCGGCCATCTTTGGACCAGGAGACAGCTGGAGCATACATTTACAGAAAAGGGCATTAACACAAACCACATAATAAAAAAAAACAATGAATTAATACCTTAGAGGCATCAACAAAATAAATGAGAGTTTGAATTGATTGAATGCAAGTTTAAGTCACATATTTTCTAATGTGTCGATTTTAAAATAAACCATCATTATGTCCAACAAAAATGCCTCCAGTTTGAACTGTAAAAGCACTGAAATGTTCATTTATTTAAATTGGCATTCTCTGAGTCAACTGTGACAGACTGAATGCAAATAAAGAATCCAGGAAATTGCATTGCTTCATTTTTTAAAAATATTTTATTTTCATAATAGAAGAAGAAGAAAATAAGTATTTAGCCTCTTCAAACAAGCAGGACAGACCTGCTACTTTTCCATCCAGTCTTCTGTATTATTGACACATAGTTTGAACTGGTTATCTGTTATCTGTTACCTGTTGACACCCCTAAATAGCCAGACTACAACTTTTCCACCATGATCAAGACCAACGAGCTGTCAAAGGACACTAGACAAGATTGCACACCTGACCAACACTGGCACTGGATGAACAAATCTACAGTAAGCTTCACTTTATGCTGCGTATAGACAGTCAACTAGAATGAACTCCAAAAACATGATTTTAAAAAACTCCAAAAACATGATTTTCATCTGAGTAGGTCTTTAAGGTGTTCACTTTCACTTTTATACCTGCCTACATAGAAATTACTAAGATCCATTTTCTGCTCAATAACTGATGTTTTGTACTGGAGGTCCAGTTTAATGATCAGAGGAAAGTAGGATTTGCCGTCTGTTAGCAAGCACAGCCTTACTGAGGAAGACATCTGTTATCAATCTCACCAGGTAATGGGCTTCCTGTAGCCTTGCACTCAAACTCAATGGGAAAGCCAGACAGAATAGTCTGGTTGATGGTCTCCTCGGAGAAGAGGATTCTGGGAGGTTCTGGGGGTAAAATATTACATGCAAGGACTTAAACTTATATATCTTCACTGAATAAATCTAAAATAGTAAATAAAGTGCAGAAAACAAGGACAGTAAGTGTGTCTGTGAGTTACCGTGTACACTCAGTCGAATATGCTGTTGCACTTCACCAGCTGCATTGGTGGCCAAACAAGTGTATTTCCCAGAATCCTCCTGTCTGGCCTCTGAGATTGTGAATGTTCGGCCTACTGACTGCAGCTTTAGTGACAGAAAAACGCAAAAATACAGAAACTGTTGATTAATTTCTGCACACTGCAAAAACAGCCCCCTTAGAAATAAGTCTAAAATTCTTCCTTCATTGGCATATTTTCTTCAAATAGGCAAAAAAAAATAACATCTGCTAATGCAGTAAGAAAAAATGTCTTGCCAAGAATTCTAATTTTAAGAAAAAAATCTAGTCACTAAGACATATTTTCTCAAACTATGATTATTTTACTTTTAAAAAAACTTTCTTGATAAGAAAATTTTCCTTGTAAGTCATAAAAAAAAATCTTGATTCAAGGGTATTCTTTTTCTTAAGATTGAGTTTTGCAGTAGAGTGGTGTATAGTTTTTGAGTCTGGGATAATAAATGCAATGTTTCAAAAGCATTTCATTAAATGTCAACATTTAACAGAAAATACTATATGATCATAAAAAAAAATACATTTTACATGTTCCCACTGTTTGTTAGATAACTACTCAACTTTTCTGTGCTTTTACTCAGCATTTTCATTATTTGTGTGACTTTTTTGCATTTATTACAGTCTTTTGAACAAACTAACCTTCAGGTGTTCTTTTGTTGTATCAACAGGTTGACCATCTTTAATCCATGTGATACTGGGGGGGGGGATTCCAGCAGAGATGCACTCCAAACTGATGGTTTGATTAAGAATCACTGAGCGCTCAGCAGGCCCAGGCATACGGATAGATGGAGGCACTGCAGAGACAAGCTTAAAATAATCTATTTCCCTAAACACATCCTTCAATTTCTGAGCAATTAAAAACAAACTTTACAGAAACTTTTAAAACTATATTTTTAGGAGAAGATAATACCACAAAGATAAATTACGCTGTTTTTACCTTGAACTACTACATTAAAGTCCCTCTGGTGGTTTCCAGCTTCATTAGTGGCCACACACTGGAAATGTGCCGTGTCAGTAACTTGAGCACGGGAAACAACCAGTCGTCGCGCGCTGGCTACAATACGCAACCCTTGGCTCTGTCTTAGCGGTTTCCCATTCTTAAACCACCTGTGGAGAGCAGGGTTTTCCGATGACAGGTGAGTGCATGCGTGTCTGTTTCGGCTTGAAGCATGTCAGAATGACACCTTACGTGATGACAGGTGCAGGTGTTCCTGTGGATTCACATTCCAGCTCCACAGGACTGTTGATTAAAACTGTGCGCCCGGTTACATCATCAGCTCCATCAATGAAAGGGGGAACTGAAAGAGGAAAAAATACGTAATAATATAGGTTAAATATTAAATTGGGTCCCCCTGTGCAGATTTAATCCACAGTATGGTTAACTATTTAAATCTGTGTTGGAAATACATTTTTAGCCATATCCAACAGAGGTGCTATTTAGTGTTTTTTACCTAAAACTCTGACGTCGTATTTCACCTCCTTATCTCCTGCAATGCTTGTGGCCACACAAACGTAGCTGCCAGAGTCTGAAGTGCTTGCTGATACAATTTCTACTTTTTTCCCCTGTTCAAACACTCGCACGCTTTCTCCATCCCGCACAGGGACTCCATCTTTCAGCCAAGTAATGGAGGGAGGAGGGTGACCCGCCACCTCACACTCTAGGATCAGAGATTTGGCCACAATCACTTTTTTCTCCGTGGGTCCATCATCACCCCTCACAATGGTTGGAGGCACTGTGGAGGAAAATATAAAAAAAGTAAACAATGTGGTTTATATGAAGCCTTAATAAGTCCCATATATTTTATTTACATCTGATATTTAAGTTCTACAGACTAAAATCTGAACACCAATGTGCCAGTTTAAATTTCAAATGGGATTTGGAATTTCCAAACTGATAACTTTGGAAGTGATGCTCACAAAGTGATCTACACTACAGTCTCTTATAATAGTTGAATATCTCTTTGCTATGATTGTCAAATTTAAACTTTCAATATAGAAGTCTGTATTCTATCGTCTTTAAAGATTTTTTTTATCTACATCGCTTTTATTTTTTAAAATGCAGGACTAAGTCAATTGACTTCATTATTAAACAAATTTAATTTAGTAGTAAAATTAATAAATATTTCAGGAAAAGAATGTCAGCTTTTTTTTAATTTTTGCATTCTTTTGTTAATTATACATTATTCATAATCCCAACAGGCTGTTTTATGAGGTTAAATATGTAGTGTAATTTTTACAAAAGGTTTTTTTTATTTTTTCCAAAGGAATTGAAACTCCTTTCAAGCTAATTTTGCATGTTTAAAGTACTTTTTCCAGGAGCTGGTCGCATTTGCAGGCTGACCTTCAGCCTGCAAAAGCTGAAAGACTTGAACAAAAATCACTGCTGTTTAAAACTTCAAACTTCAGACCTCCGCATAGTTACAAAAAAGAAAAACATGACTTCTTAAGTGTCAAATAATCTTGATTTCTTAGAGTCAAACTTTTGGAACTATTAACAAGCAGGTGGCTGAAGCTCTGATGGATGTGGGTTCAATTCCGAGACTTAACATTTGCTAAAGTCTTGGTCTAAACCACTGAACCCACATTCCCCTCAATTGCAGTAAACCTGTACATGTTCCAAATGTAAAAAAACATGACTTGATGAAAAAATACATAGAGATTTGTACTTCGTTACATCATTAATTATGTTGAATTACTTGAAAGTAAATACGTTTTCTTATTACACTGCCTCAAGTTTTCAATGCAATTTTTGTTGCAAATTAGGATTCCCACCGCCTAGACATTTAATTTTATGGATTTCCAAGTGCCGTCCTTCATTTCAAGAAATACCTTTGAAACTGACAGACATATAAAAGAAAATTTGAGTCACTTCTGATTTTCTAAGAAGTTTGAATTTGTAGTTTCCAGCTCAAACAGCACCAAGATTATAACAACATGTTACAGTAAGAGCTGACTGGAAAGGGGCACATCAAATGACTAGTAAGAAAAAAGATTAGATTAGATTGCCCCCTGCCTTCGCCCACAAGTGGCCGGGATAGGCTCCAGCAGCCCCGTGACCCCGAAAGGGAATAAATGGAAGAAGATGTATGAAAAAAGATTAAATTGTGATTTTATATATTATGTCCTACTTTTGTTTACACATCTTTTAAATGAACTTAATCTAAAATTCAGACTAAACCAAATAAATTTATGAGATAATTTTCTCACAAATCTTCAACACGTTAGTTTCCTCATTTGTTTCTGCAAATGAAGGAGTGATCTTGTACAAGAGTACTTGTAGCTTTTTTGATTTCAGAAGTTGAAGAATGATAAAAATGCAGGCAAGTATTTAAAAAAACAAAAACAAATAGACATTTACCATAGACCTCCAGCTCGTAGTTCTTTTCGGCACTACCAGCCACACTGGTCACCTTGCAGGTGTACTGACCAGCATCAGTCGCCTGCACACGAGGAATCTTCAGGAAGTGACCTCGTTCCACATACTGAGTCTGTCGGTTAGACAATACGGCTGTTCCTTTTCGGTACCAGGTGATTGTGGGAAGCGGCACCCCGCGTGCCTCGCACTCCAAATTCACTGTGGTGTCCTGTAACGCTGTGACCTCCGTTGTTAGGTTGCCTCCTTTGATAGAGGGGGGGACTGCCATAATGAGATAAAAAAATATATTCTCATGTTTACTGAGGCATAACAGTTCAAAACATTATTTAATTTCACTTAACTGCTTTGTGGTCTAAGAAACATTAACTTACCATAGACAATAAGGTTGAAATCTTTTGACTGTTTTCCAGCTGGATTTGAGACACTGCATTGGTAGAGGGCCTGGTCCCCCAGACGGGCACTTTTAATCCTCAAAACCTGACCCCTGTTGGTGACCTCTAAATTTGAATCACCTAGAAACATTAGCCTAATGAGATAAGAATCAAAAAGGATGAGCCAGGAGTTATTGCACAATTATTTCTTATGTTTTCTTTGAATTTTTTGTAGTACATCAGAACACTTACTTCCTGTTTTTAAACCACTGGATGATGGGAAAAGGAGATCCTTGTACATTGCACTCGAGAGTTATTTCTTCTTTGACATTCACTGAAACTGTCTTAGGAGAGTCCGATCCGTCAATTTTTGGTGGGACTGAAAAAAAATAAATGTGTGTTTTTAACTGTAGTAAAGTCTTAGGTAGCATCTCCGAAAAAGGTTATTTGTATTTTTTACTTTTCTGTCGTAAACACCAAGATAAGAGGATTTTTTATCCCAAAATAATTATTAGCTATACGTAAAAGACAGCATAAATAAAATAAAGAAATTGGCTTTGATCAACGAAAATAGTGTTGTGAACGTAAAGGTTTGTGGTCTTGCTGTGAGTTAACCACGAACTTCCCTTACTCACCCATCACATCCAGGAGAAAATCTTTTTCTGTGCTTCCTGCTATGTTGATGGCTTTGCAGCTGTAGCTCCCTGCATCTGCCTTTATGGCCTTCAGAACTTTCAGTGTTTTTCCCATGTCAAGAATTTGGATGTTGCTACCAGAAACCACCTGTCCATCAGGATAAACAGTCTTTGTCAGATGAGTGAAAACGACATTGGAAGTAAATGTTTCAAATAATCTTGAATGAGATCACTCATGATTAGCAAATCAAAGGATACAATCTGGGCCTGGCAGGAGACATAGACACAATGGCCAAGTGAGCTGAAATGGGCCAAGAAACTTTGATGCCTGCAACTGTTTATTTGAATTATTAAAGTGTGAAAAAAAAGGCTTCTCAGACTTAACTGCATGCATGAATTCATATTGCAGGCAGAGCAATGCTTTAAAGTCTGCACTCCTGGATTTCATACCCTTTAATTAGAGCTTATTTTCCTCTGCAAGTGCTTTTATTTAATTTCATTAAGTGATGAAAGAACAGCGTTTGAAATTTCTGTTTTTTATTGAAGAAAAAACAAGTTTAGGCTATGAAAATTACAGAGCTGAGGGGTGTTTATTGTCTCCAAGTGTGTCCTCTATGTGCGTTTATTTTTTAAAAACACTGTTAGGATCTTTATTAAATGAAATTACACTTACAGGTGCCCCATCTCTGTACCAGGTGATGACAGGAGTTGGACTTCCTATAACATCACACATCAAGCTGATGGGCTGGTTTACAATGACTGACAGGTTTCCTTGTATGTCCCTATCACGAAGGTCTGGGGGCACTGTGGAGATGTCAAAGGTGACAAATTATACTAATAAGAGGCAATAAAGGCTATACTAGAGATGGTCTTATTGAATTATTAAGCTAATAACTTCAAAAGCAAATCAATCACCATTGACTTTGAGCTGGTACTTTTTCTCAGTGGATCCGGCATCATTGGCAGCAGTGCAGACATACTCCCCATTATCCAGAGGTGAAACTGAGGCAAGAATCAACAGGGTCCCATCCTCCAAAATGGACACCCCCGGTTCATTCCCTGTCAGTTCTTGGCCATTGCGCAACCATCGAATCACAGGCTTTGGCAAACCTAGAAGAAATTCAGGGTGAACGATAGCCTTTAATATAAACTGAATAAATGCTCGCATTTAAGAAAATCAACTTTTTAGCTAGTTGTGTACAATAGACTTTTATATGAAAATGACCACATATTTTAAAGTACAAATTACCTTTAGCAGGGCAGGGGAAGGCAATCCGCTGGTTTGCAACTCTCTCCTGTAAGGGGCTGTTGAAAGGGGGCTCCAGTACTTCAACGACAGGGGGTACTGAAAAAGCAAACATTGAGCTCACATATGTTACAGATACAAACTTCAGGAAAACCATTGCAAATTCATAGAAAATAATTTTGTATATATTTTTAAAAACTCTGGGTCTTGATAAACTATAGGAAAAGTGTTTTATCACTTCTACCAGTCACAGCTACTTCAAAAATGGATTTAAAGTTCCACAGTAACACTGTAAGCAATACTTTTAGCTACATAGTCCCTACAGAGTGCCCGTGCACGACTTACAAATCGTTTTAACACAACACTAAATGCATTTAAAACAACTAGCTTTTGAAAAACTTTTTTGTGCTATAACAAACATTCATCTATTGAAGCCCCCTAAAAAAAGCTAACCCCACACATAGACATTATTATTTATTTATTTGATTTAGTAAAAGAAATTCTGCAACCAACCTTGAATCACAACCCTAATGCGAGCCTCATCCCTGCCTGCCATGTTAGAGGCTGTGCACATGTATGTTCCTTCATCCTCCAGTGTAACAGTCTTCAACACCAGGCTGCCATCAGGTGATGCTTGATATTCTTTGAGGTCTTTAGTCCATGTTACTGTTGGCTCTGGGACCCCTTTTGGAACACAGGGAAGCTCGACTGTGTGACCCACCTGCACCTTCATTACCTTGGGCCCGGGCTGAATTCTGGGGGGTACTGCAGAACAAGTGGAAGATAGAAAAAGAAAAAGAAAAATTCAACCAGCAAGTGATGTAATTCTCATGTCTTGTGTGTTGCCAAAAATGGCCACATTTTAAAATATATCAAAAAAGGGTAAAACATCACATTTACTTAAAGACCCACTCTGATGAAAATTGTGTTTTTGGGGTTTTTAACATGTTTTTGTGACATATTTCTGATGATGGAGGAAATATATAAAGAAACTTGAAATTGCATTTGTGAGTATTTCTTTATCCAAAAGTTGTGAATCAGGAGCTAATGAAAAAATGCTGTTTGACAAAGAACTTATGTGTGACAGAATATACTCTGGTCAGGCCACAAACTCCTTGCTTCCCTCTGCAATGGAGAGGGGAAGGGGGGTGGGGTTGCCCCGCAGCAGCAACTCAGGGGCAGATTTCTAATAAACTACTCCCCCTATGCAGAAACGATGTTTGATTTTGGCCCAAAACATCATAATCATAAATAAAAGACCACTGGGAACGCTTTTACAATAGATCAAAAGATGATTGGAGTGGTTCTTGAAGTAAAAGTTCTTTAGCGTCACGATGTAGTTCTTGTAAGGAATTAGGAACTTACCAATCACACTCAGCTCAGTGGACAGTGTCAGGTTACCAGCAATGTTAGAAGCAACACAAACATAAAATCCACTGTCTGACACTCTAGTCTCCAGGATCTTCATGGAACCAGAGGACAGCTGGATATGTCTGAGGAGAGCAACAACAACATCCTGCATTAGTGTGTATGCACAGAAGAGGGTTGATCCATCAAACAGTGGAGGGAAAGTCCAAGCAATGACTGTACTTGCAAGGCAAGGAAAGAAAAATTACAGACAATAATTTTCACTAAAGGGCTTACTGTTAAACAATATTACTGTTATTAGACAACACAGTAATTCTTAATGATTCACCATCAACCATATAATCACAGTTAATGTGGCAGACCCACAATAAACACACCAGGCCACAGAAAATGAGGATGACTCATTTATTTATAAAACCACAAACTGTTCCTCTTAGACAAAATAGTGCAATGAAGATGGGTGGACTCTTCAGTCTGCAACAAATCACAAAGATGATCTTCACAAATGTTTGTTTTACACTACATGTTAGAGTGATGGGTAGAAATGAAACTTTTCCAGTATCAGGCATTATTTTTCACAAAAATGGTTGCTTTGGATTCAATAGCAGCAGTACTTATAAAGCTGATTCACTGTGGCGACTTCTGAGGGGATATGGTGAGCAACAACATCTTACAAAAGGGTGTATGGTGGAGTAGCGGTTGGCGCTGATTAAAATCCCAGCTGGGTCCTTTCTGTGTGAAGTTTCCATGTTCTCCTCTCCTGTGCAAGTTTTCTCCAGGGACTGTGGAATTTCTCCCACAGTATAAAACACACTTCATAGGTTGATTGGTGTCTCTAAATTGTCCCTAGGTGTGCATGTGATTGTGTGACTGGTGACCTATTCACGGGTTACCCCACCTTTGCCCAACAGTAGCTGGGTTGGCTCAACCCTGTGACCCCAAAGGGGATTCAGCAGGTTCTGAAGATGGATGGATGAGACAGAACTTATTTTTCCTCTCAAAATAAGTTTAAAGTAACCAATAGTCATAACACATTTTGTCTAAGAGATTACATATACAGTTTAAGAGGTTAAAATATTTTCATTAAATCAGCTGTATGTACAAATGAAAGGTACACTCTATTTCAACAAGAGGGGTTTAGAAACAGATGTAGCAAAGATATGACAAATTTTCTCCAAATAAACAAATTTAAAGCTAAAATATAGAATGAGTACTCTGTTATTTTTTTTAGTTTGGATTGAGTTAAAAAAGAAAAAGAAAAAAGGCTTGGACTTGATAAGTACTCCAAAACTTTTTTTAAAGCCCTTCTCGAATTGTGAATGCTGTTGTTTAACATTGTACTTCTGTTTGTGATGCTTATTTTATCGTTCTAGTTCAAAATAAATTAATAAAAAACAAATATAAAAAAGGAGCTAATCAAAAGTCATTAATTTTATGCTAACTGTTAAGGACATGTTAGTTTTAAAACTCACAGTTACACAAGCATTTTCTCCTTTTCACCTCAAGAGATTCAATTTAACAGCAATACTAAATTTCAGTTAGTAATACTGTAGACAATGACTGGTTTTACCTGGGTGAAAATGGGGAGATGAGCTGCTTCCCCTTGGCCCAGCTAATGGTAGGAGGGGGGACACTGCGAACATCACAAGGCAGCAAAGCATCTTCCCCTTCAATCACCGAGATCTTCACGGGCTGTGATGAATCTCTAGTCCCATCAGAACTGGATCTAGGTCGGACTAGTGAGGCAGACACACATGTGATTACACCCCGACTGTTGTGTTGTGAGATTTAGTAACAACTGTGAAATCGGAGTGATAAATTAAAGTGGAATGCCACATTTAGGCTTTCATTTTGATGCTGACTTCATCCCATCCTTTGAGAGGTTTACCATAAACTGTGAGCTGGACTTTTCTGGACGCAGAGCCAGCAGCGTTGGAAGCTGTGCAGGTAAACTCTCCAGTTTCATTTCCAGAAGGAGAGTTGATAAGAAGATTTCCATCAGGATCCAAAGAGAAAGATGGACCACCCACATTTAACCGCTTTTTACCCTAAAAAAATTAAAGCAGATGTAATTTTTTGTTTTTATTTTGTTTAGTTGATAAAAGCTTAAAATAACATCTAAAAAATAGTTACAGCAAAGCAAGTCAAATGTCCTGTTGTTGCATAAAGATTTTCTTAACTACATGTGTTTTCACATCTGCTGGTGCACAATATGCCTTGGTCTTATATTACACATCCTAACTGCACTGTTCACTTAACAACAAAAAGTTGACCCATTCAAACATGCCAGTGAAAAATTAAAATGAAACAGACAAAAGGAAATCCCACATTTCTAGTTACAAATTAGCTGCTTAGAGACACTAATGGAGGTGATTTGTTAGAGCAGCCCATTTTCTGACAAAAAGATGTGTTTGTTTGTGCTTTAGTTTTTACAAAGTTAATGACAACACAGACCTTGGTCCATGCAACATCCGGACGTGGTACCCCATTGGCCCGGCAAGGCAGAGATATGGGGATGCCTTCAATTGTACTAAACACTTGAGGACCATGTTGAATGGTAGGAATCACTGTAGACACAGGGCAAATAGTGCATTAATTTACAACACAAATATTACATTAACTGTGTGCATGATGGTTGCTGTGCTATACATGTATGGATAAACAGTATTAATGACATTTATTCTACCTGTTGTCTTTGTGTTGTGCTCTATTACACTAAGAAATAATCTCCAACTAACAAAAACAACAAAAACATACTAAATACACATATGTTTATACATTACGACTACGACCAATTTTTTGTTCATGAGGAATATATTTGTGTAGACAGGAATGGCTTCAAGCAGAGTGAATGAAGAAAGCTAATAGAAAAAAAAGAGGTGCTCCTTTGTTGCAATGTTATTGAGCCAAGTATTTTGCATGATGCTGTAGGCCTGAGAAGTTTTAAATGATTTTGTGACTGTCTTGTTTTCCCTGGACATCCTCCCTCGCTGTGCTCTCTGTCATCGTGCAGATGCTAAGTGTCCCCCTCTTGGTTTCTGATAATGTTTAAATGTTTTTATGTTAGGGGTTTTTTCTTGCTGTCCTCCTTGACTCCAATCTGTCAAGTCAGATGGTCACAAACAGACTGGGCATACTCAGTGCAGCTGCAAAGCTTTTATTAAGCCATTCACTGGAGTAAGTCTAAACACAGGTGAGGAGGCCCAGAAGCAGCAATTTATGTTGGTGCAAACTGAATTAGAACATTTCGCACGAGAAATTTTTCACACAGTACATTTACCCTTATCAAAGTAGCAAAATAGAATATTTCACCCTGATTAGGCATGGCATGAAATTTGTTCAAAGGCCTGCAGACTCAGTTTCAAGTTTTTCTTGTAATTATCGTTTTTTTTTTAAAGTGAAAAAATACTCAAATTTTAAAATATTTTGTTGTGCTGGGTATATTACCGTGAATGTTGACTGCGGTTGTGTGGTTGGCAGATCCAACAACATTTTCAGCCAAACAGATGTAGTCACCCTCATCACCCAGCCCAACTCTTTCAATATGCAAACTTCCATCCATCCTCACTGTTACATACTGGTCTGAGGTCACCTAACAGATTACAGGTAAAACAGGTTTGATTAAGTTTCAAGATATTTGTATAAACCCTAAAAGTAAGAACTAAAACCAAACCCATGAGTCTTTTATTTTACCAAGCCATAGTTGTGCAGCCACTGCCTCTCGGGAAGTGGATTTCCAGCCAGTAACACACAGGGAAGTGTCAGCTGCTGGCCATCCATTACATTGATCACAGCTGGACTCGCTGCAATGACAGGTGGTACTGCAGAAAACAGAATGTAAGTATGAGCAATCAAAAAATCTGAAATCAGCTCTACTTTTACTGGTGGGAAATACATTGGAAATACTGTGCAGTTAGAATAATTTACGGTATTTCTCATACATAAGCATACTTTCTTACAATTTTTAAGGTAAAAATAATAAAATAAAATGCTGTCACATTGTCACATCCGTTTTGATTTACCTTTTGATACACCCCCCCCCCTGTATGTACACACATTTCTTCTCATACAACATTAAATACATATCTAACATATATACATACTGTACATAGAAGCAAACAAAACACTTACGTAGAATGGCATTTATATAACGTAATATGATAGATGCAATGTTACTACAGGGTTCAAACTTCACAAAAACTCTGGAGACACGTGCAAACATGAACTTGATAAAACGGCTGCATGAGCAGCTTCTGCACAGGGTGTGGAGACCTGTAGAGGGAATTCTGTCAGCGCAGAAACGAAGAATTGGGGCCGGGGATAAATGTGATGTGGGGGTGTTTGTACTTTCTAACCTTTGGCCCACATCTAAAAGCTCAGCGTGTGGAGAACTAGTGACAGAGAGGTAGTTAACAAGGCACACGTGTTTGCACACACCCACACTCACATGTAAACGCTGAAAGGCACATGCAAAGACATGCAAACAGATGTAGCCACTAAGGATGCAATGATTAACTTTCCACATGATTCGGTTCAAGCCTCAATTTTTGAGTCCCAGTTTTGTTTTTGTTCTAAATATGATTTGAGTTATACAAAATAACAACCAAAAAAAATTTTGAAAAAAAAATGAAATCTCTAAGTGGAGTTTGATGACAAACCCTAATTTTAAACCTGGTGTAAAGTAATAAAACTAGAAATAATAAATCCAACCAAAATTTAGAACAACATTTATATGACACTTTCAAAGCAAACATAGTGGTATGCAGTAAATGCAACAAATTTACTTACCCCACGATTTGGTTTATTGGTACGGTTCAGTTCTAAACCGAGAATTGTGGGATCGCTCGTAACCACAAAGACGTTTTTTATTCTCTTAAAGGAAAATTCATCACAAATCAGTAAATCTTTGATGACAGACACACCTCTTTAAAGATTTGATTATAAAAATGTAAATGAGCAGAAAAGGAGGACAACACAGTTTAAAATGTAATAAAACTAATTTTTGAATTTTGTTTTTGGCTGTCTTTGCAATCTAGCTAGAGTAGGGGGAGTCAAGCAGCCACTTTTCAAATAATTTATTTTCTGGTCTGACACAAATATTTAGCTCTACTTCTGAAACTTGTAATGGCCTGATTGCTGTTTCTACAATGAGCTGTTTGATGTGAAAAGCTTTTTCTGAGCTCTCATGCAGACCAAGATAAGGGTCTGCCTGCAACTGAACTCTGGTGGGGTTCGCCACAGTGCAAATATGAACATCCAGTAAAAATTGTAAATGATGTAATCTTCTTGCATTTTCACTCCAGTCAGGTTTTTATTTTACTGCTTTTCCTGTACAGTTTCTGGTTCATTTCAGGAAAAATTGCTCCAAACCATTAGCTGTTGTGATTGCATTTCCAGCTGGTCCGGATTGTCCTCAGAGGATTGCATGTCAGCAAAGCAAAACAAAACAATAATGGTTTAAATTCTGAGTGTGTAAAAGTCAAACTAAGTTTGGGAAGTAAAACTTGATTAAGATAAAGAACAGAAAAAACGCTTTTTGTCCACCAGACTCTTTCAGAGGTGTTTTACAGTGATCAGCAAATCAGCAAAGCATGATTCTGGAAAGTTTGTGCCATGTTAGCTGTTTACACTCAAAAATAGGAGAAACTGTCCTGTTCTTTGAGAAACAGAACAATACTTGTAACAATTGTTTTAAGAAAAGTAAACAGGTATTTACCAAGTCCGGTCACAGTGATGGTGGCCTGGGTTTGAATCCTCCCAAATTGGTTTTGTGCCTCACAGATGTACTCTGCTTCATCATCCACCCAAAGATCTGACAGAAAAAAAGTCATACATGATCAGCATTTATTTTGAGGTGAAAGCAGGCTCCTTTAAGAGATTAATAAACGTACTAATGATGTGCAGATCTCCCTTCTTTTGTAAGATGCTTCCATGTAACCGGGGTCTGTTGAAAAGAGAGTAGCCGTCTGCTCTCCTCCAGGTAATCTGAGGCTCTGGGTGTCCTTCAGCTCGACACTGCAGAGTCACGTTTGAGCTAATGTCTGAAGCCACATCTGACAGCTCTTGAGCAAACTTGGGTGCAGCTAGAAAGAAGGTAAAAAAAAACATTAAGCAAAGTGATTTCCAATAAAGCTTTGGAAAACTGTCTTTTTGACCAAACCACATATCAAAGTCTACCAAAAACCACTATTGGTGCTTTTAAATATGGTGATAGTACAGATAGAATATAATGTGAAAATATTCTAATGTTGCATGAACTACAAATCTAAATTGGACCAGTATGGATTATTTTTTGAGGGGGAAAATTGAAAACAGTTTCCTAATGCTACGTTTAGCAACAACATGATTTTTCTGTACTACCTGCACATGAGATAGTCATCGGATTGTCTATTTTGATGCAAAAACTGCTAAATGTAATCCTTTCAAATAAATTATTTGGTTTAAAAATTAAAAAAGGAACAAAACACAGATGTCTAAATGTTGTTTGAGTGAAAATTCAGAGTGATCAAATAAACAGTTTGAAACTCAGTTGTAGAACCATATTAAGCATCACAAAAACTTATTTTAAAGAAGTTTGGTGCTTCATCTGACCTCCTACGTCTAGAGAAATTGTTCCCGATGAGGAGCCCACAGCATTGACAGCTACACAGGTGTAATCTCCTGCATCACCTGGCTGGGTTTGCTTGATGGTGAGTGTTCCCCCCAATAGATCCACCTCCAGGACGGAGGAAGAATATAATTGAACACCACCTTGTAATAAACAAGTAAAACAAAAAGTTGGTAGGAAATACTCTTTCTATATTTGAGACAAAAACAGGCAAACACTTCCTATTGTATTAAAGTATATGAAGAATATATTTCTAAAGGACATTGGTGAGCCTGAGATAAAAAAACATTCCTCTATCCATCAACATTTCATTTTAATGTGGTATGAGACAAATAAAACCTATGGAACTTTAAGTTTCTCTGGGTTCTCAAAATTTTTCCTTAATAAAACATAGTTAAAAAACACACAAGATGGCTTTTTTTCAGGAATTGTTTGTTCATCTTTTCTATTATAAAATGTCAAAATAGTTTATATACTGTTGAGAATTTTCAAAGGTTTACTTCATATTCTAAGGTTGTACCTTTATACCACTTGATCTCAGGCAAAGGAACTCCAGATGCTGAACAGGCCATTAATGTGGTTTCTCCGATGCCAATGAGGATCTCGCTTAAAGCTACTGTTACCACAGGAGGCTCTAGATGAGAAAACGCATTAAAAATACACAAACGATGAGTAAAATCTAGACAAATGACAATTCTTTAGTTGTTTTTTTTTTGTCTCTGTAGCACTCACCAACATAAGTGAGAATGGAGCTAGCTGTGTCAGTACCAGCTTGATTGCTGGCCAAGCAGCGATACACTCCTCCATCCTTCCTCTCTGAGTTTCTTATAATCAGAGCGCCATCATTTGTCATCCTGTGTCTGAAAATTATGATTACCAGACATATTGAGGCTAAACCCCTAACATAAAATTAGTACTTATTTCTTTTACAATAACTGTATGTTAAATTGTGGAGCTAAATCAAAGAAAGTTATTTAGGCACGAAAAGGTGTAACCACCTGCTTGATGCCACAATAAACATGTCATTGTGGGTCCAGACCAGCCGGGGTGAAGGGTAGCCACTGGCTGAACACTGAATCCTCACATCATCTCCAACCATAAAGGTCTGATTCTGTGGTTCCACTGACACCCGTGGGACGTCTACACAAGAAGGGGAGCATCACAAAAAAAAAAAGATTTACCATGTCTGTTGTCTGCTACACCCCCAACAGCTCAGCAGTAAAGGTAGAAGAAAATTAATCAAAACAACAAAGAAAACAATGCTGAAGTTGTAAATTTAATTTTAGGGCTGCTGTGGGATTTCGGAAATACTAAGAAGGGATGTTACCACATTACCACATACTGCTGGAAAAAGGCCCTTTTCAAAACTCCAGGTGGAAGGCTGCCTAAATTTCTATTGTCTCCGCTGCAGGAAGAGTGATGACTGCTACAACCAGTAATGTTTCTCAGCATGTCCTTCACCTTTTTTATCGGTAAAACAGAAAGGAACTTTCAATCCAGAGGCACTGTTGACTCTAGAGAGTTTCCATTTGATTTATGATGTGCAAGGCTGTGATTTCTATATTCTGTTCCCACTGTTCAGGTCACCTCTGACCTCTCCAGCTGTTTGAAGAATCAATGTGGGATACTTTTCCAGGGACACACACATCCAAAAGTACAAGATTGTGAGTGGAATTTAATATCAAGCTTTTTTTTTTTTTTTTTTAAACAGAATTTGCTCTTCTTTCTTTGTCATCTATTAAAAGAATACAAGCAAGTCAACAGAGGAAATGTGTTTAATAATAAACACATTTGAATTGTCCTCCCGTCACTCCAGGCTTATAACTTTCAAGCAATATTTATTGATATCTCTAAATATCATAATTTTGACTCGTCACTTTATGCATATATAACTGATGATTGTATAGTTGTTGTGTATTATTCTTATTTGATTGCTTGAAATAAACCATTTCAAATCAAATCAAATCAAAATAATAACAATCCTCTACAGCCCAAAGCCTCAAGTTTAAAAGGTTGATGTAAAAATAATGTGCAGAGTAATGTTCAGGGACTTCAGCTTTAATTGTGTCACAGATTAAAAGATATACAGCACATTTGCCAGATACTTGCAACCAATAAACCATATAAAATACTTTCGATTTTTTAAAGGTTTGACTTTGTCAGATAACCACTGCATGGAATAAAATGTTCATGCTGCCTCCAGCAGAGCAGCGCACTCTACAAGCCAAAAACATGGTGCATAAAATGTGTTTTGTTTTGTTATCTTTTTGTATCACAATAAACTAAACCACGCAAGACAATCCTGGAACAAAAAGTGTTAGCATACTGACATTAATCAACCTTCTTTTTTCATATTGAAATTGCCATCAGTAATTAGTCTATACCATTCTATCTATATGTCCACCTAGCTGCTGATAAATAACAGCAAGTAATTGACTTTATTTTTACACCTAGATAAAAGAGAGTAAAAAAACCTGGAGCAAACCAAAAAGTAATTAGGGAATGTTCTGGAAAAAGCTGTCAAATTAAAGGAAAATCCAACAAAGATTCATAAAACACCTGAAAGAAAAAGGGCATTCTGGAAAAAGTTAAGTTACAAATTTAAGAAACTAACAAAACAAAACAAAAACAAAGTTTAAGTTGCAGGAATAAGTGCTCCTCTAAAATTGGTGGATTTGTCAAACAAAAAAACACAAAGATAAAGTTCTTTAAATCATTATTAATGCCTCAGTCTGAAATCCTAATATATTTTTGACTGAAACTCTTTGCTAAATTTGTGTTTTAGTAACCTTAGGTACCTATGCAGTTTCTCACATGATGTAATTTAGTCCAAAAACAATTCTGTTCCTATTACTATTACTTTTTACAAACTAGGTTTTGTTGATGTAGAGATCCCCACTTTATAGTGTTGCCTCATAATAATAATTTTAACACAATTTTGAAGTATTAAGATAAGTTATAGTTGGAAAGGGAGGAAAAGAGGAAGGGCTCATTTTAGGAGAGGCCTCTAAGTTTGAAAAAGCTGTATTTGGATTAGAGTCCTTCTCTTTGGAAATATGGCACAAAAGAAGTCATCTGAAAGGGACAGCGATACAAGTACGTGTGCTCATATCTGGACAAACACTTCTCACCTTCCACTGTCAGAAACATCCGCTCTGCTGTCGCCCCTCCTTCATTTGTAGCAATGCAGGAATACCAGCCTGAATCCTCTGGAGTAACAGGGAACACTTGCAGTGAGAGGTTCCCCAGCATGTTCATCCGTGGGTCCAAGCGTGCTTCACGACCTCCCCGAAGCCAGGTGAAGTTGAAGCTGACCGTGCTGACAACATGGCAGGTGAGGAGAACACGAGCCCCTGGGGAGGCAGTCATGTTACCCTCCACTGTGATGGCAGGAGGAGGCTCTGCAGAGACAAAGGATTTAACATAAGAAAAAACAATTAGTCTCTGATAAGACTAACAAGCTGAGAAAGTGAAAGATTAGAAAGAGCTTTCTGTAAGATCCTTGAATTTAGATGAATTTTAGATGAAGCTTGATATTAACAATGCTGATCAAAATATGTAAGAAAATTTAAATATGTAATAATTGGACTACAGATTGGAGTTTGGCATGTTTTGCAAAAATTTAAGTTTACACACATATTTTAAGAAATTGCCACTCTTGCTGGACTTCATCCTGAGATGGCGTAAATATATACTGTTGTCTTTTTGTCTTCTTTGAGCATTTCTTTTTTAATTCATTCTCATTTATTAAAAGACATTTTGTTATTTATTGCAATTTCCATTGACATTTTCAGGGGTGGACAGGGGTATCTCCTACAGAATTTTGATCCATAACAGCCTATGAATGCCAAAACTATGTGAGCTGTGTTGTATTTTACATTTTTCTTGTATACCAATTCTTAAGATATGATGTTCCATAGATTTAATTATTTTATAAACCATAAAGACTCAAATGTGTGTTTTTTTTAGAGTAAATATAGAAAACTATAATTTAAATTCAAAATTTTAAACAATTAAATGCTGTAAATGTGTTGTATATAGATATATATTTAAGTCACAAATAAAGCTGAAAAGGGAGTTAAAAGAAAACTTATTACCTTTAACAGTTTATTTTTTTAAACCATAATCGCTGCACATGCTACATTAGGTCAGAAATATCAAATATAGACCAACATTTTATGTAGTGGGAATTTAAAATACATTTTTCTATGTTTTTAATCTTTATTTTACCAATGATCAGCATTTTCATCAGCAACAGTAGAGAAATATAATGATTAATGTTTTCTTCAACTCCTTACATTTCTAGCCTGTCTTATAGACACAAAAACCCGGAAGACATTGATTATGTAAAGCTCAGCCTTATTCTTTCCTTCCTGTACTTGGTGCTCAAAATAAATCTGATCAGTTCTTTAATCTTCTAGCGGCTCTTTCATATCAATGAAACATTCTTTGTGTCAGATACTGCTGGTCTAGGACCCAATATGTAGGCTTGGTGGCAGAAACCAAAACCTGGCCAAATCCATGGAGAACCAAAAAGGTGACAATGCAGATGACCAGACAAGAACAAGCTGAGAACAAGACCTTTATATTGCTGAGTACAATTAACAGAAATAAAAACAGCTGTGGATAATTGCTATTATCAATCTTGAGTGGCTGTGACAGGTTGATGATACCAAAACATAAATATCACTGTCAAACTGTCACTGTCATCCTCACACTTCAGCTGTCTTTTGTTGCTTATAGTTGAAGATTTTTCATTGCTGGAATGAAATTTGAATTTAAAAAAGTAAAATTCGAAAAATTTTTGTTTACTTTTAAAAAAGGTATCCTGCTTTTTAGTAAAAAAGAATTTTTACAGAAACAGTCGTAAAACATTTTAATTATTTTCTGATAATGTAAATAAGAACACAAAAAAGTATCTGCAGTCTCCAGTGTTGTAAAACAACTTCTGATTTTTTTTAAAGTCTGTTTGTTTCTACATGTGTACATCTCTTTTTTCGTCATCTTGTCAGAAACGCAGTTTTCCTGGCTCAGTTTATTGACAATCATTTTACAGCTCTGCCCAACAGCAGAGCAGAACTACGTTGACTGCAACGTGAGAAGAAAAAGAGAAAAAACAGATATTAGGAAGAGGCTCTGCAAGGCTAATAAAGGAAGGATATCTGAGATTTCAACAGTTTCCTGGGATTATGAAGACACAAATCTGGCAGGTGAGTATACATGTACAAAACAAAGAAACCTGTCAAGATGTGGCTGAGATACATAGCACAGATAGATAAATAGAAGAGAGGAGTTAGAGTAATCATGTCTCTGGCTTGACTTCCTTCCAGTGTTATTCTGTTTCACACACTGTCTTTGACCTTTACTGCTTTTCTCCCTTGCTTCCTCCTCTCTGCATGACATTCATCCTACTGATGAATTTCATCAAGTAAAAACTTCTCTGGAGAGCAAAGACAGTTGGCAGTCAAACTGGGATGGAATTTCCCATCTCTCCCAATAGAAAATTGTTTGGGTTTGAAAATAAGTTAACCACACAAAAGGATGTGGACAAAGCGAAATTCAACAATTCCCAACAGGGAGACTAAAACTCTGATTTATGGTGCATTTCCTTTGATTGTGACTTTACTCAACATTTTGACAATGCAATACTCATATCTGTCTTCTCCTCACTATTTATGAGTTTTATGTGTGTGTTTGTTACATTGATTCTGCTTTGGAGCTCAGTCTCTGCATGGGTAAAAGGTATCAGCTAATGTGATGTTTTTGTTGATTTACACATATATCGTTCTAGGAAGCACAGATGTTGATGCTGCTGCATACAGTACAGACCAAACGTTTGGACACACCTTCTCATTCAAAAGAATTAAACTTTTGGTCTGTACTGTATGTTCACTTATGGGACTTGGCTTTTCCTTATGGGTGCTCCGTTAAGTGTTGTTTTTGATCCAGAGCACTGAGCATTGAACATCTCTGCGCTGCCAGCAGATCCATCACACACCAACCGTACGTGTCGACAGTCTAATGCTTGCCAGGCTGTGAGCATTTCTCTCCAGCGGTCCGGGCTCATTAAAGCCAGTGATACAGAACAGCTCTCCATAGCTTGTTAATTAAAATAAACTCCCGTCCTACAGTGAACTAACAATTGTCAGTGCTGCAGTCCGTTTAACGCGATGTAATAAAGATTAAGTCTGTCTGCTCTGTGGGCTTTCTTTGCATATAATCATTTCAGTAATCACCATAACATAATATTGAGTCTTACACTAGTTAATACTTGCAAAGATTTGAAATTTTGTTTTTATACTGTACACTCAAGATATTTTACCAGGTTTAAAGTCGTTTTGACTTATCTTTGCTCTACACCAGGGGAAGGCAACCTATGGCTCGCATGCCAACTGTGGCAGGCGGAGGGAAAGTCAGTGGAATGCAGGGTTGTGACAACAATACACACTTGATCTGTCTTCTGCTTTATTTTTCGGATTTGAAACAAAAAAAGTCAAATTTCTAGTGTTGGACTACCTCCTTTTGCAATGTACATACAGCAACAATGAATTTATTACTTTGCACAAGTGTATTAATGTTTCTCACTTTGAAATCCGCTTACCTGATACATCCAGAAAAGTCCGAGCTCGACCTGTTCCAGCTGTACTGATGGCAATGCATTCATAGTAGTCTTCGTCCTTCAGAGTCACCTGATCAATTTCCCATGATGCACTGTCAGATTCACTGAAATAGAAATAAGGAAGGTCTGAGTTTCTTTCTGGATGTTCTTAAAGTGTAACAAAAGACCTGTTTGGCAATTACTGTGTAGCTTTTGATGCAAACAGTGGCACAACAACTTTTTCCTGTTTGGATTCCCTGAGATGCATCTTAAAAACTTGTTGAATGAGCATGGATATATAATATTGGCTCAATTGTTATTTGTATTATCGACATTTTAATTTTTTCAAAAGCGAATATTGCGGCAAAACCTGCGCACCCCCGCTGGCATCGCACCGCCCCACTATTTGAGAAGCACTGCCTTAGATCCATAAACGTCTTTGTTTTCTGCATCTGGCTCAAAACTGTATGGCTGGATAGCTCCAATATTGCTCGCCATTTTTGTTGCATCTCTAATGTTAGGCTGGGGCTGTGAGGGGCACTTTTCCTACAACTGTGCTCACCTGAATAGTTGATCTTCTCCCAGCCGCTTTCCATCCCTGCTAAAGCGCAGAGTGAAGGGTATCAAACTCTCAACATGGCACACCACACTCCCTCTTTGGAGGTAATAGCCGATAGTTGTGGCTGGCATCAGCACTGTAGGTGCATCTATGCAACATATACAGATGAGAAGAAAGTAAGTCATACAAATTAGCACAAATTTTTTTATAGAAATAGATCAGAGCAAGCTTCACCAACTTGGAATGATGCTGGAAAAAGACACGCTGGAGACTCTCTGGAACAGAAAGCCGTTGCGATCGTATCCGGTTACCCGCAGGAAGAAAGCCTGGTTGGGTGGGACAAACTCAGTGATGTTCCAAAGGCTATAGGGCAAGCGCTCGGGGTAGTATCGGATCGGCAAGGTTTTGATCACTTCGCCAGTGACTGTGAGGAGTTCTAACCGGTCAGGCCGAGCAGGAGGAGAAAGTCCAGTGGTGTTCATGAGGACATGTGTGGGAATACCTGCAAAGGAGACATTACAAACTCTAAGTGTTTCTGTTTTTCCAAAAAGTGAACAAAACAAGTGAAACTAAATTTTAAAAAGAATGGGAATTACCTTGAACTGGCCTACTGGATGTCATTTTAAAATCCAGGGTGGGTTTTCGTGAAAATCCAGCTCTGAAATCAATGTTACTCAGGCCTGAGATTCGGACCGAGTGCCTTCCTTCACTAGAGGTCTGGATTCAAAGGAAAACAAACAGCATGTCCACTTTAGGATTATTTATCTGACAATGTAAAAAAAAAATCATTTAGATAAAATGAAAAAAACATTTTTAAATTGGAAGAATCGACTTTTGGTCCAATGTAGGACCTCTAACACCCCAAACTGATGTCGAATGGAGATAAGAGCAGTCAAACAGAGCAGTTGTTGCATTAAAAGCAGGCCCCAGTGGCTTTAATGACAGACACAACTTCAGGAATGCTGTGCTGCAGCCTTTTGTAATCCAACAGTCCCCTCGTGTACAGACAGGCCACAGTGAGCAAGTCGATGTTTGCTGTCAATAACCTCCAACCTGAGCTTATAAAACATTTAGAGATGACCCATTCACTCTGGCATTCACGGATGACTGTTCAACAAACACTATAATCAGAGTGGATGGCGGCTCATGTGGTCTTCATCGTGCATGGGTCTTTTGAAGCTTTGCTAAAATAGAGGCAAAGTAATTGCTCTGAAGTATATGTTGGTGAGAGACGGAAACTCCTCACCTAAGGTGAAACACCTTGATGCTTATGTCACAAGGCAGAAAGGGGGGCCTGCAATCCTGAGCTATCATTTACTGCACAATTGCATGAAATTAAAGAGACCGAATGGGTTCTCTGTGTTTTGCAATGATCAAATTGTACCTGAAAGAAACAAAGTAAATATGATCTTGCCCTGCTGTCATGTAAGATTTTAATAGTGGAAGATTTGTTACTGATTTTTGTAGACTTTCTTAACATCATTGACATTACTCAGCTTTCAGTTGTCACTGAGATGCTTAAGCATTGATACAGATTTGACCTCTTATCTTATAATGAGGATTTTTCTGTAATGGAAGCACCCAACAGCTGGGCCAAAAAAGGCTCCAGGACAAAAAGGAGCTGGCTAACATGAAGCATGATACACTGGTCAGATATCAAATCTGCTTTCAGATTCATCAAAGAATTTTCAGCTTCTTCTACATTAGTCAATTACTTGGGAACAGGTCTTGGGAAGGCCATGCTGTAAAAATAGAAAAGTATTTTTCATTACAGCGGACCTCTAACCAATTATCAATGCACAAGACAAACTAATCCACCTACATCCAAAACCACTGGTACATGTTGACTCAAAGGTGTGTAATAGTGATGGTTATTTTTTGTTTTCTTTCTCTATTTTATTGAGAAAATGTAGGAAAATTGTGGCTACTGTGACCTAACTGCAGTATTTGGAAAAGGGAAATTGACCTAAATGAGCTGGGAGACATGGCAAACAGGCAGAGTTGTAGATCTTAAGAAGTTAGATTAAGCCGCCCTGGTTTAAACTATCAAAAAAACATGTGCAAAAGAAAGAAAGAAGGGAAAAACATGCAGCAGTAGATAAAAGAAAGCCAAGAAAAACAGGTAGTTTCCTTCCTTCTGGAACAAGAAAATGTTTAACATTATTTTCCAAAACGTTTAATTCAGAGTATTTTATAACTGCAAGGCTTTATTTAATTTTACTCTTTTGTACTAAGTATACATATATAATTTTTATACTTTGTTAATTTTCTATGTAAAATAAATTCTTTGCACATAATAGAGCACAACAAAAGTCTCAATCAAACGACTTGCATACACAGCTGGAAAACTTTATTTAAAAGGATTAACTAGACAAGTCCGTGCCAACGACAACTGCAGTAGTTTTCAAACTATTAAAGTTTGGCCCTTAAGTTTGATAGCTTCCAAAAATAATCTAAATCTCACTGAGAACAGCTTATAAAATTGCTAAGTTTGATTGTTCTGATATATTTTCCTTCAAATTATTGTAAATCACCCAATTTTTAAGATATTATGAAACAGAAATCAGTGAAATTTTCCAACAACAGGATGCCAGGGAACCATAAGCAAATCATTCAGATAAAATTTTTTCCATGCATTTGGCTTGCTGAGAAAACAATTAAATGAGCAGTATGTTCAGAATTAACATTAGCACAAGTAGGACAGTTTCAAACCGCTAGCAATGGTGCCAAACAAAAATATAGCGGGTAGTAAACAAAACGTATGCTCATCTTTAAAGTAGTTTTACATAAAATACTCGTATCTCAAGTTTGTTTTTCTAAAAGAAAAAACATCTTAGTTGACAAAAAGGTTATTTCATCAATATACATGTCTTACGACCTGATGACACGTGCACCTGAATCTGTATGCATTTCTGCAGAAACAAAACTTAGAAATACTAATAAGGACAAAAAAAGAAATAAATGATCACATTTCAAAGTTATGTTCCCAGAGTATTTGTGCTAAGCCCCTAATTTTCTTATTTGTGGACTAAGGCTAACAAAATGTGTTGTTTACCTTGACAGACCACATTCCTGCCTGTGGCTCTTTAATGTTGACAACTTTGGCAGAGTTGGGGATGTGCAGCAGCTCAGTCAGACCGTCTTTCTGCCCCACAACCTTCCCTGGAAGGCAGATATGGAAGCAGAGATCATTTTTTACCCTTCCTGCAGCTTTGCCTTATTCAAGATCCCTTCCTAACCTCTAATGGTGTGCATATAAATGAGATATCCTAAGGTTGAAGTGTGTTTTAATGCAATGAAACAAAAAAGACGAACAAAACACATTTGCACAGATCTTGAATGATGCTTAAGCGATGCACTCAAACTTTTTAATTGGTCTCGGCTAGCCGCTGCTACCGGTGCCCGTGTTTCCAAATTACTCCCCTGACATTCTAATGTCATCATGTCTGTCAAGTTAATGAGCTGAATCCACCTGGAAAAATGGTTTGGCCTTTCAGGGCTCTGCAATAAAACTGTACAAACGAATTATGGTTAGAGTTTGCTGCATTGAAAGTACTGGATTTGAATTTGATTTATTGCAGTTATTTAAAAAATTAAAATCTAAAACAGTCTAAAAGTCTTGTATGGAGTCATTTATGTTTTGCTCATCAAATTACAAAAAAGTGACCTCAACAATAAATGAAAACAATTTACTGCTGGGGGAAGCATAGCCTACCCAGAGGATTTAATATCTCAATGTCAGGGGCTGGACCACTGAGAGCCACAGTAACTTCCTTCAGGCTTGGGTCAAAGGGCAACTGCCAAGTGTTGCTCACTTGACTGAAGTGATCAGTGGACAGCAGGTGGACCTTTGAGGACTGGACAGCTTCTT
The DNA here is from genome assembly GCF_053564925.1 of Oryzias latipes. Classification (NCBI taxonomy): domain Eukaryota; kingdom Metazoa; phylum Chordata; class Actinopteri; order Beloniformes; family Adrianichthyidae; genus Oryzias; species Oryzias latipes. Next base: position 17,683,709 of record NC_136240.1, read on the forward strand.
CTACCCATTTAAGAACCTGTAGCAACAGCAGAAAAATGTAAAAGTGCACAAGTTGACTTAAAACATTTGAAAACTCTGCCTGTAACCTGGTATTATTGCTTACCCTTTAACTAGAGCAAGACAAGGCATATTGTTTTTATTTCTGAAAATAAATCTTTATAATATTGTACACACTGTAACAACTGTCGCACTGTGAAGACTGTTTTTTTCTGTTTAAGGACTGCTGATGAAAATATGCTTTACCAAAGTATTGCATTTTTTATGGGGTCATGCATTTATCCTTGCGTGCATGAATTTATTTGCAGAGTGTTCATCAGTTTGCTTTGCTGATGATAAAAAAGATCATGGTCATGAGCCATGAAAGATAATAATTCTGTGCTGCAAGAAGCAAAGGCTTCAACAGTAAAGAGAAAAAGCACCCACATAAATCTTGATATCTTCCTTACATTTCCAGATGTCTGATCCTCAAAGAAATAGAAAAGCAAAAGATTTAAAGCAGGATTGTAGACGGATCTTAGTACTTGGGTCGATTAAAAAGAACCATTTTAAGCATTAATCAAAGAAATGTTAGCTGCACCTTAAATCTGGAGACCAGATGTAAAGATGGAACAGCAATAGACATAAGAACCATTCTACTGCTGTGCAGCTCACAGCTCAAAGGGGAAAACACAAATCACTAGGTTTCAACTTAGGTAGAAGAAGCAGTGCTGAGTGGCAGAGCTGCAACACAAACCCACAGTAAAAGCAGCAGCAGGGAGATGCAAACTTTCATAGTTGTTTTAACAATTTTAACATTTATTAATTGTGTCTGTTTATTTCATTGACTCATGCACTGTTTATTATTTAAATTTCCAGCATCTAGTGACTGAAGGATGCACTTTTTATGTATAATTTATGTATTGATTTGCTGTAAATTGTTATCATGGCAAATTGTTTTAATGTACAGACCAAAAAGCCCTTGTAGATTTCATTGTTCCAGTGTTGATGATAGTAAATCTATCTACTAACAAAAAATCAAAACAGTAAAAAAAAAAAACTGTTTAATGATCTGCTGAATGGATCTATTATTATATTATATTATAATTTTTATTACCCAATTTTTGCATCTGAATTATTTTCTGTCATTAAACCAGGAGGACACTTTCCCCATGCATGACCATTTGTGTCCCCAATTGGTGCACATACCCTATTAAAAGTTGGCAGTAACGTGTAAGTGATAATCAAGTGGTGGGAGATGCATCAGGTCAACACACCTTTGATTCAGGGGATTCAGTTAGAAAGCCAATGTGGGCAGCAGTTTCTTGTTTTCTTATGTTTGTTTATTTAAAACAGTCAATTGTCTTCATAATTTTAAAAAAATAAATAAATCTACCTCATTGACTTGTTTCTTATCCAGATGGAAGACTTGGCCAGAGCTTGTAGATGCAATTTCCTCGTACACTTTATAACCAATGTGGGTCCTGTCATCACAGTCTCCCGTCAAAACAAACACTACCTAAGCACATGCAAACACACAAAAACATGAGCTTCTTGATTTTGAGCTTATAGTTAGAGTTGACTGTGTGAAAGGATTTCCAGACCTGTGACTGTTTCTGCTGAATGAGCTGCAAAACTTCTTGTGTCAGCTTAAAGTCCTTAGAACGGGCGTCTGTGAAGACATAAATGAAGGATCCTGGCAAAGAGATCTCCAGAGCAATCTTAATGGCACCAATGCTCATCTCTGGGCAGTCACCGCCTCCCTAAAAGGGACAAAAACAATATATACTTCAAGTTCTAGCTCTCCATGTGATAGTGACCCAAGTTGTAAAAACTGACTTCATCTGCTGTAATTCCTAGTGGGTCTTTATCATAATCTGTTAGAGTGAGTAAGGATTGCTGAAAAATGTTGCTCCTTTGTTTGGATTTGTTTACATATGAGACTCTCAAGTAGATATCAAACCATCTGGTAGTGTTTCACATTAAAAACTAGCTTAATTTTTGATTGTATTTCTCAATCGAAGAACTGATCCAGAAAAAATAGATTACAAGGGTTTGCTTGTTTGGTCCACACAAACGTTTAGAAGAGCTTTTACGCCTGTTCAAACAATGTAGGAAATAAACTCTGGGTAAGAACAAACCCCAGTGTGACAGCGCTATTAATTTTCCTTAAGAAAAACTATGATGATGGTCAAAAACTATGATGATGGTAAAATACCATGCGAGAAACAAACACATTTAACCGGTATTTATTTTGAATTTAACACTGTCCATTGCTGGAGTAATAACACCCGAAGTAATTCTATTTCACTGCGCTATCTGAGGATTTCACAGTCAAAATACTTTTCATTTGTGTAAAAAAAAATTTTTTTTTAAACTGAAGTCCACTGAGTTGAAAATGACATTCATATCATTAAAAATAATGGCAACATCAAATGTAGAGTTTAGATGTTTGTACAAAATCTTTAGATGCAGTTTCTGCATTATAGGGCATAGACTTCATCGACTTGATCATGGGCAAGAATTAATAGTTAGCTAATAGTTTACACTCTCTCCCACTAGCTTACAGCCCCTCTGTGAGCAATATTAAAGCTATCCAGCTATAACCAGTACGTACTACTTGTCTGAAAGCAGACGCAGCAGAATGAAGCAGAGCAGGGAGCTTGTGGCTTGTTGTAACTGCATCTACATCGCACCTACAAGCCTTTTTTTAAACAGCATTTTTATTTCTGCTCCTGATTCACAATGATTTAAATAAAGAATTACTCAGAAATGCAAATTTAAGATTATTTTTCTTTATATATGTCCTTCATTATGGGAAGATTTCCGCAATAATATGTTTAAAACACCAAAATATTTAATCAGAATGGGTCTTTAACTAAAAGTATAATAGGTGAGTATTCAGACTCCAAGAGAGGCACCAGCACAATCACACAATTCTGTCCCTACTGGATGCCATTGGACACACATGAACTCTGTTTATCTGTCTGAGGGGTTCATTAGTTGGCAAGAATGCCTCACCCAAACAGTAACATCTGGAATGGAGTGATCCATGTTTTTAGGGTTTATGCTGTGGTGAAAGGTGAACAGACAGGATTTCTCCACTAACCTGAACCCCAACAACCCCCGTTTGGCCTAACATAAACCCAATGATTCACATACACTTCCCAAATGACAAAAATTACTTGCAGGCCTCTTTCTGCAGTTACATTTTTGTGAAAGTGCCCTTTTAACCAGGAAAGTTTTGCTGTTTAAACAGTTTTTGTTTTAATGTAAAAAGCAACAGCTTTAAAGTGTGCAAAAGCTCTTCACTATCAGATTTTCCTTAGACCCTCTGTCAGCATCCATTGAGGATGTGTTTTTTCAACAGCTGACAGAGCTCCCAGTCAGACGTCTGGTATGACCACAGCCTTTATCAAGGCCAGATGACCTGAGCATCCCAGCTATGGCTGCCGTTTCCTTCATCTGCTGGGTCTGATCCAAACACCCACCTGAACGTACAACTCTCTCAGCTCATATTGGAACTTTTTTGGGTCTGTTGTAATGGTGACGGGCCCAATTTCTGCAAAGAAAACATCACAGAAGAATGTGTGGGATTAATGAATAATTTCCTAAATGATGCTCTAAAGACAAATATTAGTTTAGGCAAACGTAAACGGATGTCCAGATTAAAATGACAAAGTGTGACTGGCGGAATGGGAAAACCTCAGGAAATAAGATAAACTTTAACAACAGAAAAAAAGAGGAAAGGAAATGTGAGAGAGATCTAAGTTAATAAGAGGAAGGACAAAGGAAGTCTAAAATGAAAGTGTTAAAATGTATGAAAATATATGTTGAATATTTCAATTCTGGCGTTTCTTTACAAAGATAGTAAAGTCCACTTACAGGAAGAAAAAACTGTAACATGAACTGTGTGTATTATTTCTAGCTGTCTCAATATTATCATTGGCTTATTCATTGGAATGTACCATGCAGCCATTGGTGGTACAACTGTGACCTTTGCAAATAAATAGAATAACCCCCAAATATCCAGTATATTAACAAGTAAATTTAATGGAAGACCACTCATGCAGCCAATGAAAAGCACACAGTATTGGAACTTCATATTCCAAAAATTCTTAAATGCTGCATACATCTAGTCTTTCAGTTGACTCCAATTTGTATTTATTTTCAAAAACATTAGAATTATTAGAGATCAATTCTGACATGAAGGGGTGAATTTATCTTTTTTTATACATAAGTGTAAACACATGTTGAAAAAGATGGCAGCTGTAAAGTTTGCATCTCAAAAGTGCACTTCAGTGATCCTTAAACCCGCCACTGTTTCAGTTACTGATTCTCAGCTGATTTTCTTCTGTGAGCTGCAGAGACCCTACTTGAGGCAGACTGGGTGACTTCAGCCACTGCAGCTGTGCTTTGGAATGACGCTGCTGTGGAGCTAAAAACAACACAAGTACGCAAACACCGAAAATGTTGAGTTCTGCACATGAAAGCAATTATAAAAAGGGTTCCCTTGTTGAAGAGAGAAATTACAAAAATCCCCATCTGTCCAAAAGGATTTGATTTAATCTGCTTTATAATAAACATCAACTCTTTAAAGTGGGAACAAGCACATTTTGCATTTTTTGAAAGATTTAAAACTTTAAATTAAGAAAATGCTTTAACAACTCATTCTTTACATATTTTTCTTGTAATAATACAGTTTTTTATTTTTACTTTAGAAGTCCAAAATCATTCTTACTTTCTATTTGGCATATTTCTTTGTCAAAGTGTGTCCCTTGGGCACTGTTAAGCTCAAGAATAATATACACAAAGAAGCAAAATAACATTTTTCACATGACCCAAATTTTGCTGTAGATCCCGGAGGTGGAGTAAAGCAACATTTGTGGTGAATCAACACTTTTACAAACTAGCATGGAAACATGCAGCTGCCCCAAACGGAACCTGGACTTTGATCCAAACTTTTTCGAGATGGAAAAGTTTACTTTTCTTCGGGGAGAAGTTCCCATAGCTGTAATAAAGATTCTTTAGAGGCTTTTGGCTGTGATCCTCCTCACTACAGGCACCTTCTCTTGCACCAGCAGCGTGGAAAACCAAAGCTAATGCTCAAGACCTCTAAACAGCATGAGATGATATAAATCTCTTCAAACTCTGATTGTGAAATGACCACAAACTTTGGCGTATTTTGACTTTTTTCTTCTTGAAATTTGATCAGAGATATTTTAAATCAAATGTGGTCTAGTAAAGTAAAAAGTTTACATTCTTTATATCTTTTCTACAAAGTCCATGATTCTCTATGCTGCCCCAAGACACACCTCATTAAAATACAATTGAAAATATAGACTTTACTTCAAAATAGGTTCTGTCAGAAGGCAAAAACAGATAACATATAAAAAGAATATATGCCATTTTAAAGAGTAATTGTGCATTATGTGAATACACTTGGTAAAAATTACAAGTCTCATGCTACTTGCAGCTACCTTATTTAAAAGAGAGGAGCTCATCCTGAAAAGTTCAAGTCTAAATCAGAATCCTGACTTTCCTTCTTGATCTGTACGTCAAATTAGATGTTAATCCTAGAAAACTGAAGACCACATCATGGTTTTATGTGGGCATTTTGAAGCATTTATCTGTAAATGCCTACTCTTAGGGTAGAAATCTACAAATCACATCCAACCTTAATCGCTCACAGAACATCTAGTGAGCTGGGCAGCTGTCCAATGGCAATCTTAGTTTCACTTGCTCTGACATTCAAGCTTGAAGTAATTTGTTGTGAGTCGTTCATGCATTTACTGAGCAGTGAGCTCAGCATCACCAATGGGAAGTTTGAAGGGCAAATGCTTGGGAAGGTGAAGCCCCCTTGGAGCCCTCTGATCAAACCAATTTACCAGCTGCTTCATTTTTCAAAAGACATTTTACATAATCCAGGGTTTAAAATAATGTTTCAAGCAGAATTTTACTGTAAAACGAAATATCTTTCCTAATAAACGTAGATAAAAAGGGAATTATTGAGTATTTTAACTGATTTTTATGAAATGTTTCACAATAGAATGAAAGCTCCTGCAGCACTGAACAGCAGTGTGACAACAACAATTTTCTGTCAGTTTGTTGAATCAGAATATCACAATGTTCAAAATCCCAAAATCAGACATTGTCCACAATTAAACATGCAACATATGCAAGTGCACAGAAAAACAAATATGTTTACGATGTAAAACTTTTACATTCAATGCAATTGCCAAAGTAAATGTTGGCATCAGAACTACTGTCTGGTAAACAAAATAAAAATATGACTTAGCAGTTTCTCAATCAATAACATGCTTTTATACTTTAATAAAAGGAAATTGATCTTAAGAAAAATCACACAAAGTATTTTTGTTCTTCGTATGATAAAAATTCTTATATTGCTAAGAAAAAGTTTTTCTTTTGATGAGGAATAAATGTCTCTATTCTTATATTTGTTTAATTTTTGACTAAACCAAATTATTACTTTGTCCATATTTTTCCTATAAAGGATAAAAAAGAACGTACAACACTTGTCCAATACGCTACTATTTTTAATCAACTTTTTTTCTTTACTTATCTGTAATCAAATTTTATTCCATATGGTATGTCTGGCCCAGTAGATGAAAAGATGAGGTTTTTTTTTTTTTTTTTTTTTATAAATACCACATTTGTTTAAAACAATCAACTCAAAAAAAACATTCTGGGAGAAAAACTGCTGTTGTCTTTAAATTGTCTAGTGAACATTTTTCTTCTTACCTAACAGCTTAAACAAGCTTTCTCTTGTCTTTTTTTGTTACTTGTCAGACTGCTTTCTGTTATTTTGTAGAGACCTCCCCATCCTTGGATGACTGTGGTTTTAGGCAACAGATCTGTCTGCAGTGCTGATTTCATACCAGCACAACCTGAGCTTGTTATGGAAACTTCTCACCACAGCTAACAGACAGACCACCAAGTTGTTGGCTGCTGGCTGCTGGCTGCGGCGTCACAGCTTCTCACTTCTTTCAATACTACTGGATCTGCTTTGGGCGTTGCAAATGATTAAAATACAGATTACTAGGCCTGCACAATATACCGCAAATTTATCGTTATCGCAATATCCAGCTCTGCAATATGCATATCGCAAAAGACGGCGAATATCGCAATAAATCGCAAACCCAAAATGTGTTAAAACAATCTTCTAGCAGCTTGAAGCATTTAACGAATCAAATAAATCCCTTTATGCTTTGACCAATCAGATGGACGCCTTCCCATTGTTGACCAATCAGATGGAGGCCTATTACGTTAACCCTGGTCCTGAAGAGCCTCAACCCTGCCTGTTTTCCAGCTCTCCTTAACCAGCTTGCTGTTGATTGGCTGACTCAAGTGATTTCACATCCTGATTGACTGAACACACCTGATTTTGGTTATCATTATCGAGCAGTCTAGGGAGAATTGGAAAACAGACAGGGTTGAGGCTCTTGAGGACCAGGGTTAGCCACCCTGACGTTTGTCCCCCATGTCGATGAGGGTCATTTGGAGTATAATTTTTAAACTGTTGCAATGAAATGGGAATGATGTTTTTATTTATTTTTCTATTTGTTTATTTACCGCAAATTTATCGTTATCGCAATATTGATCACTAATATCGCATATCGCAAGTTTTCCTCATATCGTGCAGCCCTACAGATTACTCTCACTCATGTGTTCCAATATTCTAAAATGGCAATCCCAACACATTTATTTTCATTATATGACATCTTTTTAGCAGACACTTCTTTACAGAGCAAATAGATATGATGTGAAACACTGGGATTTACCATCTAGCACTTCACATTTAGAACAGAGAAGTTTGGGATCAAACCCTTGTCTCCTGAAATGACACCTCATAACAGAGAGAGGGGACAGCACTAAATCATATCAGGTAATATGGAGAGCACGATCCAGGAGGAGATCAATTACCTCACCCCTTTTTTTCTCATCCATCTGACTGGTGCTGTGGTGCTGAATACAAAACATTAAGGGAGATGTGGCCAGAGTCCACATTTTTTAATTAAAACCTGTGTCCAAGTGATTAGCCTGTTCTTCAAAGGGGCCCTGCATTGACTTAAGTAATGCTCTAATAACTTTTTAACAACTTACCCAAGTCCAGTACTATGATCCAGCCAATTACAATGAAAAACCTCAACGAACAGGTTGTGGTGAGCATTACCACCCATACAAAGGACAATTGAAACCTCATGTTAACATTCAAAGAAAACAACACAGACCTGCTTTACTGCTTCGTATACACGTCAAAACTTCAACTAAGTAAACCAAAAATTTGGTCTAATTTAAAAAACAATAGTCAGCAGATTCCAAATAGACCTATAATATTGCTGTGGCACAAAAACTAGTAGAATTATGAGGGGGAAAAAGAGCATTTGAAAAGAATATGCGTGAGCAACAGGGGATCAAAACATCCCAAAATGTAAAAAAAAAACAACTTAGAAAACAGGTTGTCACCTGAACAATATATTACAAGCATTACAAGCATATTAAAAGCAGTTTACCTAAATTTTCCTGTCAAACTCCAAGACTTCGATGAAAGCAACAACATAACAGTTGTGTTTACCTTACAGGATTTCCTGTTCAAGAAACTACTCAACCCAAACAACTGATTGATGATTTTTTTTAACCCTTGTGCTATCTTAGATGACCCCACCCTTACAATGATGTGTTATTCCTACCATGACAAAGGTGGATAAAGGTGGAAAGATTTCATGTAATCCATGGACACCAGTGAAGATCACAAATCAGTTCAGCGCACTGTCTAGTGGGTCTAGATGAACTCCCAACGTTAGAGTGCCTAGGATAGTATAAGGGTTACGGTGAACACGTCAAAGGATTGCCTTTTTAGCTTTCCAGAGACACTCAAGAACACAGGGAAAACATATTTTTCTTATCTTCCTTTTCATTTGTATTATTCATAAAATGCTTGTATTTATGAAGCTAAATATATTTCTGTTCTGTCTCCTCTGGTTGCCCCCAGCAGGGGAGATCTTTAAGAATTACAGGCAAAACTGTCCAAATAACATTGTTGAGAGTTGAGTTTCTTAGGTTGTATGCGCATAAATAAAACAATAACCTTTTTTTATTACATTAAAATGTACAGAGTTCTTATACTTTTGCATCTATGAGATCAAAAGCAACTCTATTTACTTGTAGCTACAGTCTTCATCAAATTAACTGGCACTCTACAATCACAAAATTAAAAATGCTCTGGAATTTACATAGGAATGATTTTGAAGATTAGTATATTCTGGATTACAACTGTATAAATTATAAGGACTGTGATCTGTCGATGTTTATACAAAGTAAAAAGTTGGATGGGGGAAAAAAACTGTCTCTCTTTGAGAGATGCGGGTATCAACGTGCAGCTGAAAAGGGCAAATAATTCTGAATTAATGAACGAATTAAAGAATCATATACCGGTAATTGTACTATAAATTAAACTGTGTTTCCCACCCCTAAAGAAGAAGGGGCCTGTATGACTGGCAGGTTTTCCAAAGACTGAAATCACAACGTGAGCAAATTATGTTGACTTGAATTTGTTTGAGACATCCTCATTTGTGGGACTTTTTGCAGAGTAATCCAAGCCAGAGAATAGCAATTTTCAAGAGAAAAGGCAGCTATGTGCTATAATGTGACTTGTAATGGGACAACTTCTGTATGAAGACCATCTGTTTGAGTTTATAGCACTCTTGCTCTTTGCTTTTCTGGTTTAATGTTAGATTGATGTCATAGGACAGGAATTTAGTACAGCAATAAAAAAAAATTGCATGGAAAGTAATAAAAACATTAGTGGTAAATTATTTAAATTAAAATTTATTTTCTTATTATTTGCATTTGTGATTTGAGTGGCAGGTCTGTGTTTTATGATCATAAAATCTGTCCAATAAAGTCTGCTCTTTCTCTCCTCAGACATGAAACAAGAATTTCACGTTGAAGGAACTAAACACGAACAATGGAAGTCTAAGGAATTGATTAATCCACTTAAACAGAATGCATGTTGTGAAAGAATGCAAAATAATCCACGATAGCCTGGTCTCATGCTGATGTGGGTGTGAGGATTGAGATTTTAGTACAAATGAAGGTGGATAATGCCATGAAACCTGAGACTGAAAGTAGGGATTTATTTAATTTATATTGCATAATTTATATATTACGATTTTATAACGGTATAGGTTGGTGTAGGTTGATTCAATTAACAACTTGCCTCAGATATTGATCTGGTTGGATCGTGTAAATCGATTCATCAATTAAACTGATCAATCTTTGCACCTCTACCATCAAATGATACGTAACTATAAATATATATATATGAAGACTAGAACCTAGTCCCTACTTTTTATCAGGCATGTGCAGGCATGTGAAGAAAGAGAAGTCCAAGGAGCTAAATGTTTTAGTTGTCATCTGGGATTCATAGAAACTGTAGTTATCGTTGTAACTCTGGGTATCTTCAGTTTTACTTCTTTCTTTCTTTCTTTCTTTCTTGCACTGCATGCTGGGAGATTGGTAGCGGCGTCAGCATGGACGGTGTGGGTGAGTGAGTGAGTTTGAGAGTTTGACAGAAAGTTTGTGTGGTTTAGTGCTCCTTTGTTCGTTTTCTATTTTGAGTTATTTACTGTTTTTAACGACTTTCACTGGTGAGTTTGGGGGATCAGCGGTTCACCCGCCTCGCCGGGATGGCGTCTCAGACGCCGTCCTTGTCCCTGAGGCATGGGATCCGCGTCCAACCCGACCCACAGGTGTCTGTGGAGACAATTCTCCTTGCCGTGGGAGACTTAGTTGGTCACGCCAACATTACTTATGCTTCTCGGATGAACAAAGGAGTGATAGTTTTTCTGACGGAGGAGCGTTTGGTATCTGACTTGATCGCGTGTGGCGTCACTGTGGGCGGGGAGTTCCTGCAGGTGTCCCCGCTCGCGGTGCCGTCGACGCGTGTCATTGTTTCGGGGGTTCCCCCGTTCATTCCCAACGACGCTCTGGAAAAAGAGCTGCAGCGTTACGGAAAGTTTGCTAGCGGTTTCCGAACTGTAGGTTTGGGCTGCAGGAGTGAGAAGCTGAGACATGTTCAGTCCTTCCGCAGACAGGTTTTCATGTTTCTTAGCTCTTCTGCTCAGACTCTGGACGTGTCCTTCCGCGTGAAGCACGGGGATGGCAGTTATTTGGTCTATGCCAGCACGGGAAATATGAAGTGCTTTGAGTGCGGAAACGCTGGGCATAAGCGCGCCGCCTGCCCTCACAGGGCAGCTGAAGGGCGGCCTGATGAGGCCGCTCCGGCCGCTCAGGTGGAGCAGGGGCTTGCCGCTGCAGAATCTGTGGGTGTGAGGGACCCCGCCCTTCTAACTGGTACGGATCCTGGTGAAGGTTGCAGCTCTGAGGCTGTTCAGAGCAGCAATAGTGAGGTTAATGTTAGAGACAACACTGTTGCTCCTGCCTCAGAGCTTCAGGAGGAGTCTGAAGGTGGTGTGAGTGTCAGTGTTGAGAATGTTGGCGGTATTTCTGACCATTCTAGTGGTGATAAAATGGGCACAGGGGTGACTGGTGAAGGGGTTGAGTGTGCAGATGGACAGTCTGCTGTTACTGATGATTTTTCTGCTGTGATTCCTCCTCCTGTCACCACAGACATGGAGCTGGATTCAGACTCTGACTGTGTCTCTCTGGCAGAGTCCCAGATATCGTCCGATGACATTTATTCACTTGAGGAAATCAATCACTTCCTAGAAGATTCATTTGGTAGACCAGTTAAAGTGGCTGATTATTTTCCAGATTTGGAGAAGTTCATTCTGACGTCACTAACTTTGCAGAAACAGGTTGACTTTAATATACTTGATGAAAAGAAACGGTTTCGATTAAAGAAACATGTCACTACCATTCGTAAACAGTTGAAGGCTTTGAAGGGTAAAAGCTCCAGAAGGTTGAAAATGAAGAAAAAGGGTGAAACACTGACGTAGTTATGACTGTGTGTGTGTGGATGATTCTTTTCCTGTTATTTTCTTCACTTTTCCTTCTTCACTCTATGTTTACATTTAAGGCAGGCTCTTTAAACATTAATGGTGGGAGGGATGCGGAAAAGAGGGCGATTATTAAAGACATTTTTGAAGATAAAGCTCTGGATATTTTGTTTTTACAGGAGACACATAGTGATGTACTGACTGAAGCGGTATGGGCTCTGTGGTGGAGGGGTCAGTCTTTCTTTTCTCATGGTACAGTCTTCTCTGCTGGTGTGGCGGTTCTTTTTTCACCTCGGCTGAGTCTTAATATCTTATCCGTTAGTGAGGTGGCCGCGGGCAGGTTCCTCACTGTGAGGGTTGAACTGAACGGGTTTAAATTTTGTTTGATTAACTTTTATGCACCTGCAGAAGGTGCTCACAGAATCCCCTTTTTCCTCACTTTAGAGGATTTTTTGAAGAACTGTGATCCAGGGGACGTTATAGTAATGGGCGGTGACTGGAACTGCACGTTAGATTTTACTTTAGGTAGAACAGGTGCAGAACCTCATTTCCAGTCATCATCGGTTTTATCAAAGATTGTTTCTGACTCTTCTTTGGTTGACGTGTGGCGGCTTAATAATCCCCAAACCAGACAATACACGTGGGCCAGGAATGTGGGTGGAAAATTGAGCCTCGCTAGACTGGACAGATTTTATATCACAGACAGTTTTAGAAACAGGGTTTATGGATGTTCCATTTATCCAGTTGCTTTTAGTGATCATCATATGATAACACTAGAATTACACCTTGGATCTTCTACAAAAGGAAGTTCATACTGGCATTTCAATGTGAAGCTTCTACTGGATAGAGTTTTTTGTGAGAAATTTGAGTTTTTTTGGGAGCTTTGGAGATGTAGAAGATCTGATTTTGTTTCTGTTAGCCAGTGGTGGGAGGTGGGTAAAGCACAAATACGGGTTTTCTGTCAGCAGTATACGAGCCATTCCACAGTTGCAACTAAGAGAGCAATATCTGCTTTGGAAAAAGAAATTTCTGGGCTAGAAAACACTTGTTCAACTCATAGTGCTTCACAAGGTCAATTACTTAATAGCAGACGGGGTGAACTGAGTTCATTTCTCCGTGAAAGGGCTAAGGGAGCTTTAGTTCGAGCTCGGTTTATCACCATCAGAGACATGGATGCTCCCACGTCGTTCTTTTTCAACCTGGAGAAATCTGTTTCTAGGAAGAAACAGATGGTCTGTCTGCGCCTTCTTGATGGGACTGTTACTACGAGTCCGGCTGCCATGAGAACTCTTGCGGTGGATTTTTATAGCGGCTTATTCGGAAAAGAGGACTGCGACAGCGACTGTGTGGATCAGCTGATGGAGGGACTCCCACGACTGAGTGACGCAGACAGGGATCTTTTGGACTCTACAATCTCCATGGAGGAATTGACTGCTGCTGTGGGTCAGATGGCGCTCGGGAGGTCTCCTGGTTTGGATGGGCTGCCGGCGGATTTTTATAAACACTTCTGGAAGTGCCTGGGCCCGGATCTACTAGAGGTGTTCAAGGATTGCTCACAGACTGGATTGTTACCTTTCTCATGCCGTCATGCTGTTCTCTCTCTTCTTCCTAAGAAAGGAGACTTAACTCTCCTGAAAAACTGGAGACCGCTTGCCTTGCTCTGTACAGACTATAAGTTGCTCTCTAAGGTCCTGTCCAATAGACTTAAGAATGTTTTAGGTGTAATCATTCACAGAGATCAGTCCTATTGTGTGCCTGACCGATCTATTATGGACAATCTTTTTCTTGTACGTGATTTATTTGATGTTTGCAAACACTGTGACACCTCAGTTGGACTATTGTCCTTGGATCAGGAGAAGGCCTTCGATAGGGTTGATCATATTTATTTATTTTCTGCTTTGAGAGCTTTTGGTTTTGGAGAGTTTTTTACGTCTTTGTTGGCTCTTTTGTATAAGGAGGCTTTTTGTTTAGTCAAGATTGGTGGCGGACTGAGCAGACCTGTTATGGTTCAGAGAGGGATTAGACAGGGATGTCCACTTTCTGGACAACTGTACGCTATTGCCATTGAACCTTTTCTCCATAGGCTACGTACTCTGCTTACAGGATTGATGTTACCAGAAATGTCCCACAAACCGTCTCTTGTGGTGTCTGCATATGCAGATGACGTAACGGTTTTTGTTCGACATCAGGCAGATATTGATTCTCTGTGCAATGTTCTGGATCTTTTCCAAAGGGCTTCTTCGGCTAAGGTGAACTGGGGTAAGAGCACCGCTCTATTGTTGGGACGTTGGTCGGGCTCCACATTGCCTCTTTTGCCTGGGAATCTTGATTGGGGAACGGAGGGGATGAAGTTTTTAGGAGTTTATTTGGGCAGTGACGTTTTTCAGAAAAAGAATTGGGAGGGTGTCATGGAGAGAGTGTGTGCCAGACTGTCTAAATGGAAATACCTGCTGCTTCAGCTTTCCTTCAGGGGTAGAGTTCTTGTTGTCAATAACTTGGTTGCCTCGACACTTTGGCATAGTATGATGGTGTTGCCTCCTCCTGCAAGCCTCATCACTGCACTTCAAAAGACCGTGGTGGATTTCTTTTGGTCTGGTCATCATTGGCTAAGAGCTGCCATTCTCTACCTGCCGGTTGAGGAGGGCGGTCAGGGACTGATTGATATTTCGGCCCGTGTAGCCGCCTTTAGACTGCGGACAGCGCAGCGTCTGCTCCACGGTTTTGGACTGCCGTGGTTGGATACTGCATGTGTGCTGCTGAGGAAAGCTGGGGGTTATGGATTTGACAAACATTTGTTTCTGCCCCAGCTTCATACCTTGGACCTGACTGGACTTTCACCTTTCTACTGCTCTGTCCTACAAGCCTGGCGACTGTTGCTCTGCAAAAGGGAAATAGTTTCAACACCTGGAATATGGCTGTTCGAAGAACCCATTTTTGGAAACGACCTCCTCGACTCACAGATTCTGGTTTCTGCTACCATGAAGTCGAAGTTGAGAGATGCGGGCTGTGTGAAGCTTGGACATCTCCTAATGACTCCTGCTCCTGAGCTTTCTGCTTTTACCGGAATAAGATCTCTCAGAACATTGGAAAATCTCGTGAAGGAGATTTGTCTCTCCTTGCCTGTGTCCTATCAAACCTATGTGATGGATCCTATTGCATCTAGCCAGTGGGTGGATGGTGTGGATTTCATCTTTCCTCCTCTGCAGGTTTCTCCGGCCTGCGAGGGATGGCAGGAGGACGGAACTAAACTCCTGTCCTGGACTACTCCTCAAATAGGAACTTTTGAAACGATTGGGAAGAAGGCTTTATATCTTTTATGTGTTAAAGTTTTGAACTTGCGCTCCTTGATGGACGTCAGAGTGTCGAGGTGGGCTGAGTTGTTTGGCACGGGGTCTTCCCCGAGGGGCTGTTGGAGATCCCTGTACAAAGCTCCTGTTGAGAAACGGGTAGGTGACCTCCAGTGGAGGGTCGTACACGGGATCATAGCCACGAACAGATATCTGGTGCACCTTAATCCTGGCGCGGGGGATGGGTGTCCGTTCTGTTCTGTTGCAGAAACTGTGGAACATCTTTTTTTGCAGTGTCAACGTCTGACTGGACTTTTTTCTCTTCTTCGTTCTTTTTTTGAGGGGCTGGGAGAACAGTTTTCATCTGTGTGTTTCATTTATGGGCCAAAATATTTGGCCAGAAAGCGGAGAGTCCATGTTTTGTTAAATTTTCTTTCCGGTGAAGCCAAGTTGGCGGTATGGTTGACGAGGAAAAATCGGATACGGGGAGTTGGGTCTGACGATGTCCTGTTTCTTTTTAAAAGACTTTTGGTGGCAAGGTTGAACGTCGAATTTGGTTTTTATAGGCTCACACATGCACTTGATGTTTTTGAAAATATTTGGGCTGTACAAAATGTTTTGTGTTTCGTCAAGGATGACTCTTTAGTGGTAAATTTTTGAGTTTGTTTCTTTGTTTTTGTGTTTTTCTTTAATTTTTTGATGTGAATATTTTATTTGTTTAACGATGATTGGTCATTAAAGGTGTTTTGAAACTCAAACTCTTTCTTTCTTTCTTTCTTTCTTTCTTTCTTTCTTGCACTGCATGCTGGGAGATTGGTAGCGGCGTCAGCATGGACGGTGTGGGTGAGTGAGTGAGTTTGAGAGTTTGACAGAAAGTTTGTGTGGTTTAGTGCTCCTTTGTTCGTTTTCTATTTTGAGTTATTTACTGTTTTTAACGACTTTCACTGGTGAGTTTGGGGGATCAGCGGTTCACCCGCCTCGCCGGGATGGCGTCTCAGACGCCGTCCTTGTCCCTGAGGCATGGGATCCGCGTCCAACCCGACCCACAGGTGTCTGTGGAGACAATTCTCCTTGCCGTGGGAGACTTAGTTGGTCACGCCAACATTACTTATGCTTCTCGGATGAACAAAGGAGTGATAGTTTTTCTGACGGAGGAGCGTTTGGTATCTGACTTGATCGCGTGTGGCGTCACTGTGGGCGGGGAGTTCCTGCAGGTGTCCCCGCTCGCGGTGCCGTCGACGCGTGTCATTGTTTCGGGGGTTCCCCCGTTCATTCCCAACGACGCTCTGGAAAAAGAGCTGCAGCGTTACGGAAAGTTTGCTAGCGGTTTCCGAACTGTAGGTTTGGGCTGCAGGAGTGAGAAGCTGAGACATGTTCAGTCCTTCCGCAGACAGGTTTTCATGTTTCTTAGCTCTTCTGCTCAGACTCTGGACGTGTCCTTCCGCGTGAAGCACGGGGATGGCAGTTATTTGGTCTATGCCAGCACGGGAAATATGAAGTGCTTTGAGTGCGGAAACGCTGGGCATAAGCGCGCCGCCTGCCCTCACAGGGCAGCTGAAGGGCGGCCTGATGAGGCCGCTCCGGCCGCTCAGGTGGAGCAGGGGCTTGCCGCTGCAGAATCTGTGGGTGTGAGGGACCCCGCCCTTCTAACTGGTACGGATCCTGGTGAAGCTTGCAGCTCTGAGGCTGTTCAGAGCAGCAATAGTGAGGTTAATGTTAGAGACAACACTGTTGCTCCTGCCTCAGAGCTTCAGGAGGAGTCTGAAGGTGGTGTGAGTGTCAGTGTTGAGAATGTTGGCGGTATTTCTGACCATTCTAGTGGTGATAAAATGGGCACAGGGGTGACTGGTGAAGGGGTTGAGTGTGCAGATGGACAGTCTGCTGTTACTGATGATTTTTCTGCTGTGATTCCTCCTCCTGTCACCACAGACATGGAGCTGGATTCAGACTCTGACTGTGTCTCTCTGGCAGAGTCCCAGATATCGTCCGATGACATTTATTCACTTGAGGAAATCAATCACTTCCTAGAAGATTCATTTGGTAGACCAGTTAAAGTGGCTGATTATTTTCCAGATTTGGAGAAGTTCATTCTGACGTCACTAACTTTGCAGAAACAGGTTGACTTTAATATACTTGATGAAAAGAAACGGTTTCGATTAAAGAAACATGTCACTACCATTCGTAAACAGTTGAAGGCTTTGAAGGGTAAAAGCTCCAGAAGGTTGAAAATGAAGAAAAAGGGTGAAACACTGACGTAGTTATGACTGTGTGTGTGTGGATGATTCTTTTCCTGTTATTTTCTTCACTTTTCCTTCTTCACTCTATGTTTACATTTAAGGCAGGCTCTTTAAACATTAATGGTGGGAGGGATGCGGAAAAGAGGGCGATTATTAAAGACATTTTTGAAGATAAAGCTCTGGATATTTTGTTTTTACAGGAGACACATAGTGATGTACTGACTGAAGCGGTATGGGCTCTGTGGTGGAGGGGTCAGTCTTTCTTTTCTCATGGTACAGTCTTCTCTGCTGGTGTGGCGGTTCTTTTTTCACCTCGGCTGAGTCTTAATATCTTATCCGTTAGTGAGGTGGCCGCGGGCAGGTTCCTCACTGTGAGGGTTGAACTGAACGGGTTTAAATTTTGTTTGATTAACTTTTATGCACCTGCAGAAGGTGCTCACAGAATCCCCTTTTTCCTCACTTTAGAGGATTTTTTGAAGAACTGTGATCCAGGGGACGTTATAGTAATGGGCGGTGACTGGAACTGCACGTTAGATTTTACTTTAGGTAGAACAGGTGCAGAACCTCATTTCCAGTCATCATCGGTTTTATCAAAGATTGTTTCTGACTCTTCTTTGGTTGACGTGTGGCGGCTTAATAATCCCCAAACCAGACAATACACGTGGGCCAGGAATGTGGGTGGAAAATTGAGCCTCGCTAGACTGGACAGATTTTATATCACAGACAGTTTTAGAAACAGGGTTTATGGATGTTCCATTTATCCAGTTGCTTTTAGTGATCATCATATGATAACACTAGAATTACACCTTGGATCTTCTACAAGAGGAAGTTCATACTGGCATTTCAATGTGAAGCTTCTACTGGATAGAGTTTTTTGTGAGAAATTTGAGTTTTTTTGGGAGCTTTGGAGATGTAGAAGATCTGATTTTGTTTCTGTTAGCCAGTGGTGGGAGGTGGGTAAAGCACAAATACGGGTTTTCTGTCAGCAGTATACGAGCCATTCCACAGTTGCAACTAAGAGAGCAATATCTGCTTTGGAAAAAGAAATTTCTGGGCTAGAAAACACTTGTTCAACTCATAGTGCTTCACAAGGTCAATTACTTAAGAGCAGACGGGGTGAACTGAGTTCATTTCTCCGTGAAAGGGCTAAGGGAGCTTTAGTTCGAGCTCGGTTTATCACCATCAGAGACATGGATGCTCCCACGTCGTTCTTTTTCAACCTGGAGAAATCTGTTTCTAGGAAGAAACAGATGGTCTGTCTGCGCCTTCTTGATGGGACTGTTACTACGAGTCCGGCTGCCATGAGAACTCTTGCGGTGGATTTTTATAGCGGCTTATTCGGAAAAGAGGACTGCGACAGCGACTGTGTGGATCAGCTGATGGAGGGACTCCCACGACTGAGTGACGCAGACAGGGATCTTTTGGACTCTACAATCTCCATGGAGGAATTGACTGCTGCTGTGGGTCAGATGGCGCTCGGGAGGTCTCCTGGTTTGGATGGGCTGCCGGCGGATTTTTATAAACACTTCTGGAAGTGCCTGGGCCCGGATCTACTAGAGGTGTTCAAGGATTGCTCACAGACTGGATTGTTACCTTTCTCATGCCGTCATGCTGTTCTCTCTCTTCTTCCTAAGAAAGGAGACTTAACTCTCCTGAAGAACTGGAGACCGCTTGCCTTGCTCTGTACAGACTATAAGTTGCTCTCTAAGGTCCTGTCCAATAGACTTAAGAATGTTTTAGGTGTAATCATTCACAGAGATCAGTCCTATTGTGTGCCTGACCGATCTATTATGGACAATCTTTTTCTTGTACGTGATTTATTTGATGTTTGCAAACACTGTGACACCTCAGTTGGACTATTATCCTTGGATCAGGAGAAGGCCTTCGATAGGGTTGATCATATTTATTTATTTTCTGCTTTGAGAGCTTTTGGTTTTGGAGAGTTTTTTACGTCTTTGTTGGCTCTTTTGTATAAGGAGGCTTTTTGTTTAGTCAAGATTGGTGGCGGACTGAGCAGACCTGTTATGGTTCAGAGAGGGATTAGACAGGGATGTCCACTTTCTGGACAACTGTACGCTATTGCCATTGAACCTTTTCTCCATAGGCTACGTACTCTGCTTACAGGATTGATGTTACCAGAAATGTCCCACAAACCGTCTCTTGTGGTGTCTGCATATGCAGATGACGTAACGGTTTTTGTTCGACATCAGGCAGATATTGATTCTCTGTGCAATGTTCTGGATCTTTTCCAAAGGGCTTCTTCGGCTAAGGTGAACTGGGGTAAGAGCACCGCTCTATTGTTGGGACGTTGGTCGGGCTCCACATTGCCTCTTTTGCCTGGGAATCTTGATTGGAGAACGGAGGGGATGAAGTTTTTAGGAGTTTATTTGGGCAGTGACGTTTTTCAGAAAAAGAATTGGGAGGGTGTCATGGAGAGAGTGTGTGCCAGACTGTCTAAATGGAAATACCTGCTGCTTCAGCTTTCCTTCAGGGGTAGAGTTCTTGTTGTCAATAACTTGGTTGCCTCGACACTTTGGCATAGTATGATGGTGTTGCCTCCTCCTGCAAGCCTCATCACTGCTCTTCAAAAGACCGTGGTGGATTTCTTTTGGTCTGGTCATCATTGGCTAAGAGCTGCCATTCTCTACCTGCCGGTTGAGGAGGGCGGTCAGGGACTGATTGATATTTCGGCCCGTGTAGCCGCCTTTAGACTGCGGACAGCGCAGCGTCTGCTCCACGGTTTTGGACTGCCGTGGTTGGATACTGCATGTGTGCTGCTGAGGAAAGCTGGGGGTTATGGATTTGACAAACATTTGTTTCTGCCCCAGCTTCATACCTTGGACCTGACTGGACTTTCACCTTTCTACTGCTCTGTCCTACAAGCCTGGCGACTGTTGCTCTGCAAAAGGGAAATAGTTTCAACACCTGGAATATGGCTGTTCGAAGAACCCATTTTTGGAAACGACCTCCTCAACTCACAGATTCTGGTTTCTGCTACCATGAGGTCGAAGTTGAGAGATGCGGGCTGTGTGAAGCTTGGACATCTCCTAATGATTCCTGCTCCTGAGCTTTCTGCTTTTACCGGAATAAGATCTCTCAGAACATTGGAAAATCTCGTGAAGGAGATTTGTCTCTCCTTGCCTGTGTCCTATCAAACCTATGTGATGGATCCTATTGCATCTAGCCAGTGGGTGGATGGTGTGGATTTCATCTTTCCTCCTCTGCAGGTTTCTCCGGCCTGCGAGGGATGGCAGGAGGACGGAACTAAACTCCTGTCCTGGACTACTCCTCAAATAGGAACTTTTGAAACGATTGGGAAGAAGGCTTTATATCTTTTATGTGTTAAAGTTTTGAACTTGCGCTCCTTGATGGACGTCAGAGTGTCGAGGTGGGCTGAGTTGTTTGGCACGGGGTCTTCCCCGAGGGGCTGTTGGAGATCCTTGTACAAAGCTCCTGTTGAGAAACGGGTAGGTGACCTCCAGTGGAGGGTCGTACACGGGATCATAGCCACGAACAGATATCTGGTGCACCTTAATCCTGGCGCGGGAGATGGGTGTCCGTTCTGTTCTGTTGCAGAAACTGTGGAACATCTTTTTTTGCAGTGTCAACGTCTGACTGGACTTTTTTCTCTTCTTCGTTCTTTTTTTGAGGGGCTGGGAGAACAGTTTTCATCTGTGTGTTTCATTTATGGGCCAAAATATTTGGCCAGAAAGCAGAGAGTCCATGTTTTGTTAAATTTTCTTTCCGGTGAAGCCAAGTTGGCGGTATGGTTGACGAGGAAAAATCGGATACGGGGAGTTGGGTCTGACGATGTCCTGTTTCTTTTTAAAAGACTTTTGGTGGCAAGGTTGAACGTCGAATTTGGTTTTTATAGGCTCACACATGCACTTGATGTTTTTGAAAATATTTGGGCTGTACAAAATGTTTTGTGTTTCGTCAAGGATAACTCTTTAGTGGTAAATTTTTGAGTTTGTTTCTTTGTTTTTGTGTTTTTCTTTAATTTTTTGATGTGAATATTTTATTTGTTTAATGATGATTGGTCATTAAAGGTGTTTTGAAACTCAAACTCTTTCTTTCTTTCTTTCTTTCTTTCTTTCTTGCACTGCATGCTGGGAGATTGGTAGCGGCGTCAGCATGGACGGTGTGGGTGAGTGAGTGAGTTTGAGAGTTTGACAGAAAGTTTGTGTGGTTTAGTGCTCCTTTGTTCGTTTTCTATTTTGAGTTATTTACTGTTTTTAACGACTTTCACTGGTGAGTTTGGGGGATCAGCGGTTCACCCGCCTCGCCGGGATGGCGTCTCAGACGCCGTCCTTGTCCCTGAGGCATGGGATCCGCGTCCAACCCGACCCACAGGTGTCTGTGGAGACAATTCTCCTTGCCGTGGGAGACTTAGTTGGTCACGCCAACATTACTTATGCTTCTCGGATGAACAAAGGAGTGATAGTTTTTCTGACGGAGGAGCGTTTGGTATCTGACTTGATCGCGTGTGGCGTCACTGTGGGCGGGGAGTTCCTGCAGGTGTCCCCGCTCGCGGTGCCGTCGACGCGTGTCATTGTTTCGGGGGTTCCCCCGTTCATTCCCAACGACGCTCTGGAAAAAGAGCTGCAGCGTTACGGAAAGTTTGCTAGCGGTTTCCGAACTGTAGGTTTGGGCTGCAGGAGTGAGAAGCTGAGACATGTTCAGTCCTTCCGCAGACAGGTTTTCATGTTTCTTAGCTCTTCTGCTCAGACTCTGGACGTGTCCTTCCGCGTGAAGCACGGGGATGGCAGTTATTTGGTCTATGCCAGCACGGGAAATATGAAGTGCTTTGAGTGCGGAAACGCTGGGCATAAGCGCGCCGCCTGCCCTCACAGGGCAGCTGAAGGGCGGCCTGATGAGGCCGCTCCGGCCGCTCAGGTGGAGCAGGGGCTTGCCGCTGCAGAATCTGTGGGTGTGAGGGACCCCGCCCTTCTAACTGGTACGGATCCTGGTGAAGGTTGCAGCTCTGAGGCTGTTCAGAGCAGCAATAGTGAGGTTAATGTTAGAGACAACACTGTTGCTCCTGCCTCAGAGCTTCAGGAGGAGTCTGAAGGTGGTGTGAGTGTCAGTGTTGAGAATGTTGGCGGTATTTCTGACCATTCTAGTGGTGATAAAATGGGCACAGGGGTGACTGGTGAAGGGGTTGAGTGTGCAGATGGACAGTCTGCTGTTACTGATGATTTTTCTGCTGTGATTCCTCCTCCTGTCACCACAGACATGGAGCTGGATTCAGACTCTGACTGTGTCTCTCTGGCAGAGTCCCAGATATCGTCCGATGACATTTATTCACTTGAGGAAATCAATCACTTCCTAGAAGATTCATTTGGTAGACCAGTTAAAGTGGCTGATTATTTTCCAGATTTGGAGAAGTTCATTCTGACGTCACTAACTTTGCAGAAACAGGTTGACTTTAATATACTTGATGAAAAGAAACGGTTTCGATTAAAGAAACATGTCACTACCATTCGTAAACAGTTGAAGGCTTTGAAGGGTAAAAGCTCCAGAAGGTTGAAAATGAAGAAAAAGGGTGAAACACTGACGTAGTTATGACTGTGTGTGTGTGGATGATTCTTTTCCTGTTATTTTCTTCACTTTTCCTTCTTCACTCTATGTTTACATTTAAGGCAGGCTCTTTAAACATTAATGGTGGGAGGGATGCGGAAAAGAGGGCGATTATTAAAGACATTTTTGAAGATAAAGCTCTGGATATTTTGTTTTTACAGGAGACACATAGTGATGTACTGACTGAAGCAGAATGGGCTCTGTGGTGGAGGGGTCAGTCTTTCTTTTCTCATGGTACAGTCTTCTCTGCTGGTGTGGCGGTTCTTTTTTCACCTCGGCTGAGTCTTAATATCTTATCCGTTAGTGAGGTGGCCGCGGGCAGGTTCCTCACTGTGAGGGTTGAACTGAACGGGTTTAAATTTTGTTTGATTAACTTTTATGCACCTGCAGAAGGTGCTCACAGAATCCCCTTTTTCCTCACTTTAGAGGATTTTTTGAAGAACTGTGATCCAGGGGACGTTATAGTAATGGGCGGTGACTGGAACTGCACGTTAGATTTTACTTTAGATAGAACAGGTGCAGAACCTCATTTCCAGTCATCATCGGTTTTATCAAAGATTGTTTCTGACTCTTCTTTGGTTGACGTGTGGCGGCTTAATAATCCCCAAACCAGACAATACACGTGGGCCAGGAATGTGGGTGGAAAATTGAGCCTCGCTAGACTGGACAGATTTTATATCACAGACAGTTTTAGAAACAGGGTTTATGGATGTTCCATTTATCCAGTTGCTTTTAGTGATCATCATATGATAACACTAGAATTACACCTTGGATCTTCTACAAAAGGAAGTTCATACTGGCATTTCAATGTGAAGCTTCTACTGGATAGAGTTTTTTGTGAGAAATTTGAGTTTTTTTGGGAGCTTTGGAGATGTAGAAGATCTGATTTTGTTTCTGTTAGCCAGTGGTGGGAGGTGGGTAAAGCACAAATACGGGTTTTCTGTCAGCAGTATACGAGCCATTCCACAGTTGCAACTAAGAGAGCAATATCTGCTTTGGAAAAAGAAATTTCTGGGCTAGAAAACACTTGTTCAACTCATAGTGCTTCACAAGGTCAATTACTTAATAGCAGACGGGGTGAACTGAGTTCATTTCTCCGTGAAAGGGCTAAGGGAGCTTTAGTTCGAGCTCGGTTTATCACCATCAGGGACATGGATGCTCCCACGTCGTTCTTTTTCAACCTGGAGAAATCTGTTTCTAGGAAGAAACAGATGGTCTGTCTGCGCCTTCTTGATGGGACTGTTACTACGAGTCCGGCTGCCATGAGAACTCTTGCGGTGGATTTTTATAGCGGCTTATTCGGAAAAGAGGACTGCGACAGCGACTGTGTGGATCAGCTGATGGAGGGACTCCCACGACTGAGTGACGCAGACAGGGATCTTTTGGACTCTACAATCTCCATGGAGGAATTGACTGCTGCTGTGGGTCAGATGGCGCTCGGGAGGTCTCCTGGTTTGGATGGGCTGCCGGCGGATTTTTATAAACACTTCTGGAAGTGCCTGGGCCCGGATCTACTAGAGGTGTTCAAGGATTGCTCACAGACTGGATTGTTACCTTTCTCATGCCGTCATGCTGTTCTCTCTCTTCTTCCTAAGAAAGGAGACTTAACTCTCCTGAAAAACTGGAGACCGCTTGCCTTGCTCTGTACAGACTATAAGTTGCTCTCTAAGGTCCTGTCCAATAGACTTAAGAATGTTTTAGGTGTAATCATTCACAGAGATCAGTCCTATTGTGTGCCTGACCGATCTATTATGGACAATCTTTTTCTTGTACGTGATTTATTTGATGTTTGCAAACACTGTGACACCTCAGTTGGACTATTGTCCTTGGATCAGGAGAAGGCCTTCGATAGGGTTGATCATATTTATTTATTTTCTGCTTTGAGAGCTTTTGGTTTTGGAGAGTTTTTTACGTCTTTGTTGGCTCTTTTGTATAAGGAGGCTTTTTGTTTAGTCAAGATTGGTGGCGGACTGAGCAGACCTGTTATGGTTCAGAGAGGGATTAGACAGGGATGTCCACTTTCTGGACAACTGTACGCTATTGCCATTGAACCTTTTCTCCATAGGCTACGTACTCTGCTTACAGGATTGATGTTACCAGAAATGTCCCACAAACCGTCTCTTGTGGTGTCTGCATATGCAGATGACGTAACGGTTTTTGTTCGACATCAGGCAGATATTGATTCTCTGTGCAATGTTCTGGATCTTTTCCAAAGGGCTTCTTCGGCTAAGGTGAACTGGGGTAAGAGCACCGCTCTATTGTTGGGACGTTGGTCGGGCTCCACATTGCCTCTTTTGCCTGGGAATCTTGATTGGGGAACGGAGGGGATGAAGTTTTTGGGAGTTTATTTGGGCAGTGACGTTTTTCAGAAAAAGAATTGGGAGGGTGTCATGGAGAGAGTGTGTGCCAGACTGTCTAAATGGAAATACCTGCTGCTTCAGCTTTCCTTCAGGGGTAGAGTTCTTGTTGTCAATAACTTGGTTGCCTCGACACTTTGGCATAGTATGATGGTGTTGCCTCCTCCTGCAAGCCTTATCACTGCACTTCAAAAGACCGTGGTGGATTTCTTTTGGTCTGGTCATCATTGGCTAAGAGCTGCCATTCTCTACCTGCCGGTTGAGGAGGGCGGTCAGGGACTGATTGATATTTCGGCCCGTGTAGCCGCCTTTAGACTGCGGACAGCGCAGCGTCTGCTCCACGGTTTTGGACTGCCGTGGTTGGATACTGCATGTGTGCTGCTGAGGAAAGCTGGGGGTTATGGATTTGACAAACATTTGTTTCTGCCCCAGCTTCATACCTTGGACCTGACTGGACTTTCACCTTTCTACTGCTCTGTCCTACAAGCCTGGCGACTGTTGCTCTGCAAAAGGGAAATAGTTTCAACACCTGGAATATGGCTGTTCGAAGAACCCATTTTTGGAAACGACCTCCTCAACTCACAGATTCTGGTTTCTGCTACCATGAAGTCGAAGTTGAGAGATGCGGGCTGTGTGAAGCTTGGACATCTCCTAATGACTCCTGCTCCTGAGCTTTCTGCTTTTACCGGAATAAGATCTCTCAGAACATTGGAAAATCTCGTGAAGGAGATTTGTCTCTCCTTGCCTGTGTCCTATCAAACCTATGTGATGGATCCTATTGCATCTAGCCAGTGGGTGGATGGTGTGGATTTCATCTTTCCTCCTCTGCAGGTTTCTCCGGCCTGCGAGGGATGGCAGGAGGACGGAACTAAACTCCTGTCCTGGACTACTCCTCAAATAGGAACTTTTGAAACGATTGGGAAGAAGGCTTTATATCTTTTATGTGTTAAAGTTTTGAACTTGCGCTCCTTGATGGACGTCAGAGTGTCGAGGTGGGCTGAGTTGTTTGGCACGGGGTCTTCCCCGAGGGGCTGTTGGAGATCCCTGTACAAAGCTCCTGTTGAGAAACGGGTAGGTGACCTCCAGTGGAGGGTCGTACACGGGATCATAGCCACGAACAGATATCTGGTGCACCTTAATCCTGGCGCGGGGGATGGGTGTCCGTTCTGTTCTGTTGCAGAAACTGTGGAACATCTTTTTTTGCAGTGTCAACGTCTGACTGGACTTTTTTCTCTTCTTCGTTCTTTTTTTGAGGGGCTGGGAGAACAGTTTTCATCTGTGTGTTTCATTTATGGGCCAAAATATTTGGCCAGAAAGCGGAGAGTCCATGTTTTGTTAAATTTTCTTTCCGGTGAAGCCAAGTTGGCGGTATGGTTGACGAGGAAAAATCGGATACGGGGAGTTGGGTCTGACGATGTCCTGTTTCTTTTTAAAAGACTTTTGGTGGCAAGGTTGAACGTCGAATTTGGTTTTTATAGGCTCACACATGCACTTGATGTTTTTGAAAATATTTGGGCTGTACAAAATGTTTTGTGTTTCGTCAAGGATGACTCTTTAGTGGTAAATTTTTGAGTTTGTTTCTTTGTTTTTGTGTTTTTCTTTAATTTTTTGATGTGAATATTTTATTTGTTTAATGATGATTGGTCATTAAAGGTGTTTTGAAACTCAAACTCTTTCTTTCTTTCTTTCTTTCTTCCTTTCTTTCTTTCTTTCTTTCAGATGTGTTCACATCAGGTTATACCAACTGCTGCAGTTGTTTAAGTTTGATTAACTGGTTCCCTCTGTGTATATAAGACTAAATTTAAAATTCTTGTGGAAATTAAAATTAAAATGCTGCGTCGTCTTTTTTTGGATTACGGTTTAGTGCAGTCGCGTTTTGTAGTTTTGTCAAGCTTAAAATTAGCTCGGAAATTCAAGTAAATCTTTTATAAGTTCTTATGTTCTCATTAAAGTTTCTTTATAGTTTTAACTGTGTTGGTGTCACAAAGTCTCTGGTTTTCTTGAACTTGAGTCTCTCAAAAGCTACATTAAAATCTGACCACTATGGATGCAGCGGTAGAGTTTTGTGCAGTGGGAACACCATTTCTGCTTCCACCTGTTCAATCTGACCCCAATGACCACAGTAACCTGACCTGTTTCTGACCATGTCCCCTGACTTGTTTTTGCTCCTGCATTGGTCGTGTTTTCCACACAGTGGGGGACCTTTCTGTGCGGAGTTTGGATGTTCTCCCCGTGCATGCGTGAGATTTCTCTGGGGACTCCGGCTTCCTCCCACCATCAAAAAACGTGCTTCATAGGTTAATAGGTTACTCTAAATTGTCCCTAGGTGTGAATGCGAGTGTATATGGCTGTGTGATTATGGCCCTGCATCAGACTGGCAACCTGTCCAGGGTGTACCCTGCCTTCACCCAAGAGTGGCTGGGATAGGCTCCGGCAGCCCTACGACCCCGAAAGGGACAAAAACATGCAAATGACTGATTATTTCTTATTCTTTTCTGCTTTGTAGCACTATCATCTAAAATATGCTCCCAATCCAGGCTGGTCCCCTCTTGAAATCTCAGTGGGATTTCCTTCATATATTACAAAGTTTTCTTTCCATGAAATGTTTCACATTATATACTTGATCAACTAATGTACTGTATGTCTATGTCAACAGAGTATTCTGAGCATCCTCTCAGCAGTTTAACTGGAACAATAGTGATCCATGTTATCTGTCCACACAGACAGAAAGAAACCAGTTCCCGATTGGACAACTGGTTGTTGGGGTGCGACAGGTATCAGAAGCTAAAAACAAATATCTGAAGTTGTATGTTTGCCTTACAAATTCAGAAATGGTTTAAAATGGTGCATTAAAGACTTTCCAATGTTAGAATTAAATAAAAAACAAAAGTCCCTTTTGCTGCCAAGATTATTTTGTTTGGGTTAGCAGTTTGAAATACAGCCCTGTTTATTCTGACGAACAATGTGGGCATTAGGTATAAAACACCCTCCTTACTCTTATAAACATACACAACTACAGCTGTGAGCATCCTGCTTTAATAACATCATTAACCTTTTCCAGGAGTTTAATTCCTTTCCTGGTCTTTTTTTCAGCTAATTATACAAGCTGGGAGATGTTGAATTCTGCCAGCGCCACATAAAAAAAGTACTTGCATTTGTATAGAAGGTGCCAAAAGCATACAACTGTCAAATTAACACTTTGTAAAGTTTTTATGAGGGTAAAAAACAATAAAAACAATTCATTTTATGGCAAATACCTGAGCAATAAATGAATATATACTTATATGTGTGCTTTAGGTATGCTACCCAAAAAATTATCTGCTAATTTAAAGCACGTTTATGTGGACGTTTTCTCATGATGAAAGACATGAATGAAAAAAATTCAACTTAAAACTAGGATCAAAATTGTATTTCTCACATTGTGAGTCAGGAGCAGATGCAAAAATGTAATTGGAAAAAGCTTGGTGGCTACATGTGGCATAGAAGCTTCACTCGGCAGACCACAAGCTCCCTGCTCCATCCTGATCCTCTTGTAGACAAATAGATCCAAGAACGTCTTCGTTTTCCTCGTCTGAGCTGACATCTGGCTAAAAATTGGATAGCTCCAATAGTGTTCGCCACTTTTGTTGCACTGGTAATATTAAATTGGGGTTGTAAGGGGCTGCAAGCTAGAGAGAGAGAGTGCAAAAAGATGGATGATGGGGAAGGGAGCAGGCTTACTCTGCACCAACAGTCTCTCAGTCGACTCAGAGGCAAATTTCTAATAAACTAGTGCCACTCTACAGAAACTATGTGCTAGAAAATAACACAGGTTTTTGGATTTTGCTAAAAACAACATGCACAATTAACCCTTGTGCTATCCTAGGCACTTTAATATTGGGAGTCGGGTCATCTAGACCCACTAGACAGTGCTCTGAACCTTTTTTCTTCATTGATTTGTGAACCTCACTGGTGTCCATGGATTACATGAAATCTTTCCACCTTTATCCACCTTTGTTATTGTAGGAATGACACGTCAATGTAAGGGTGGGGTAATCTAAGATAGCACAAGGGTTAAAAGACCACTGGGAACGCTTTTATAATAAATTAAAAATGATTAGAGTGGGACTTTAACTACTTCCAGGCTCACTGGGTTGCTGAAGCCTGTCCCAGCTACTCCTGGGGGAAGGCAGAATAAACCCTGGACAGGTCACCAGTCTATCGCAGGCCATGAATAATATGCATCCAAATACAAAAAAGTAGACTTGTATTATAACTATGTACATAATAGGTAGAACAGCATAAATATTGCATAGAATCTTGCTAGTATTTTATTTATTTTGTTGAAAAATGAAAAGTAGGATTCTTCCTGATTTTCACATGATCTGAATAACAAAATGATTTAAATCAATTAAAATTATTTAGCTATGACCTACAACGTGTTGACTTGGAGCAACCCGACATAGCAGTTTCAATAAATTCCAGCAAATGGCTGTCATTGTCAAAAAAATTAAGATAATGTCAAGTCTTCCAGAAAAACTGAAAATGCAGCATTAGTGTTGGCAAAAACTAATTGACTAAAACAGACCCTATCTTTTGCTGTAGTAATAGGGCCTTCTGAACACACAGACCTCATTTCCTCACACATGTCCACCTCCCATATGTTTCCACTTAATGTCCCCAAGCAGCGTACGGAGTGAAAACACAGCCCTGGAAGAAGCAGCTGGCATGAAGTCCAGCCGTATGAAATAAATGTTTAACTCTGAAACCAGTAAAGGATGTAAAGGTAATCTTCATCAAATGAGTCTGCCAGGTCGTAAATAAAAAGATATAAAACACTTAAATGAATCTAAACACCCTAAAACTAATTATCACGCAGGAAAGGTTTCACAAGTAAAAATGTAAGGAAATGTCTACAAAATGAACATGCAAAAACATTGTTCACTTCCATAAAGGATAATGACAATTTTATACTAAACGCCAAACCAACACAGAATAAAGTGTTTTTTTGTTGGAGCTAGAGCTCGAAGCTGGAAAAGCTGGAAAAAATTCAACTTGAATTTGAAGGGACTAAAAATCTATAAAATATGGAAGCCACGTGTTTGTTGTTAAGGCTTTTAAATATCGCTATGTGTTTTGCAGTAGTTGCAACATAAGGGTCCGGCAACAGACATCCCTAAAAGTCTCTGACCTCCAACAAGCAAAGCAGCTGGAGAAATGATCAAAATCACCTGATTTGCCTCAGGAGCTCGGCTCACAAAAATGAACGAGAGTTGGACTCTCAGTCTTCTCCTCCTTACATTGTGGACACATGGTAAACGTTAGAGACAGTTCAGTTTACTATGTGTGCCGGAGAACAGGAAAGAAAACCTGAATAAAAAATGAAACCTTTTAGGCTTTTCATGATTTGCTAAATTTGTCTGTCAAATGTATCTGTTTCTTCAGAAATACTACAACTCAATTCAATTCAATTTTATTTACCGGTATATAGCCCAAATTCACAATAGTCATCTCAGTGGGCTTCGTATCTGCCGGATTTTACATATCAAAGAAACCAACTGAAGACAAAATGAAATGTCTTTAACCTCATTAATATTATGCAAGATCTTCTAAAAAATACATTTTTGAATCTTAGATGTGCAACGCATTAAATTTTCCTTTACGTATAAAAAAAAGAAAATAAATTTTCCTCTTTTTTTTTAGTAAAAATCTGTTAACCAAGGATCGATCAATTTGACCCAGTTTTACTTAGTAATTTGATTACGTTGTAATGCTGCCATTCCTGTGATAAAATTGACACAGGGAGGATTAGCAACAGTCAAATCCCTAATCTCAGAAGAGATCTGAAAGGACAGACTAGGCAGTGGCTGCTGAATTTTTAGACGTCAGGAGGAGGCTGAGAGTCCCAACAGAAAACATGCACAATGCTTGAGGGCACCCACACCTAAATACCAATTATGAGAGACCCTCACTCAAAATAGAATAGCATTTAACCAAACTAAGACCTAATTTTTAGACATTTTAACTAAGACATAATTTTAAGGACATGGAGTTCTGAGAGCTGTTAAATTTGAAAATAGATCAGAAGGAACATATTTTTATTTTAATCAATATATCTTGTTTTTTTTTTAAATAACAGCACAGTTTAAAAGAGTTGAAATTAAGCAAAAAAGACCATTGTAGAATGAGTATGTAAAACCATAAATATTGACAGGTGTTGTAAAACTCAGGGATAGTGCACAAAACCTTAAGATCCTCTCGATCTCAGAAATCTGCTGCTCTGTCTTCTGGCATTCCTGGCTAATAGCATCATTACTGACTCTGTCCGGCTAAATGCGGGCTCCTTGTAATCTCATGCAGGCGGGGTGTTCGGCCACAGAATTGCTCTGGAAAGAAGGAAACAAAGCCAAAAAGAGAGCTGGTAGGAAAAGGCACCGAACACCAACAAAGAGAGCTTTTTAGATGGGAGAGCCTTTGATCTCGCAGGAAAGGTAGAAGCTGCTGCATCATCCCCTCTCATCAGTCTGCAACCATCTCCCTCTAACTAAAGACAACTGACGAGAAAATGTGAGCAGGCAAGGCCATCAGCTGAGAGAAACAGGCTGTAGTTAAAACAAATAATAGGTCTAAATGAGAATAACTCCAAACTAAATGTTTGGAGAATTATTTTTGAAGATCTTGATGATGTTAAGCAGAAACTTGTTTCCTAACTGTATGATTCCGTTTATCTGTGCATCTTTTCATTTAGAAGGCAGACATTGATATTTTCCCCCTTTTTTCATCTTTCATCTTCATAATGAAGGATCCTGGAAGTGTTTTCTGTCTAAATTATAGGGTCTCTTTTAAATAGCCAATCACCTTTTGCAGGAGGCAGGATATCGTGCTGTGCATGCTAACGTGTGGAGGAACGAAGATGCTCCTTAGTTAAAAAATAGGTTTTTACTAACATAATAACTGTAGGAAAAGTGTTTAATTTAGTTTTCCCTAAAATGTTTTTGAGTACAAAAAAACCTTTCCTTTAATTGGGGGAATTTTCTTTTGCAGTTAGTTTAATTGATCATAATACCTTCCATGATTCTGTAAGATGTTAGTATTAAATGTGCAGCTTTTTCTATCTTTTTACAATGATTTGAATAAAAAAATACTCAGAAATGCAATTTTACGCTTAATTTTCTTTATATATGTCCTCCATCATGAGAAAAATGCCACAAGAACATGTTAACAACCCAATTTTAATGGAGTGGGTCTTTAAAACAAGCTTTCCCCAAAGAACACGGACTCAGCTCAGCCAAATGCAATCAATTCCTCTATTATTTATTTACAGGACCTAAATTTAAGTAGCCTTGAGATGGAAAAAGTATTTCTTGGTTTTAGAAGTACTGATTCTGACCATCAACCCCTAAAAAAGATATTTTGTCTCTTCAAAAAGTTGGTTTGTCTTACATTTTGTACAGGTTCTTTACATGAAGCTATCGTTGGAATTAAAACCAAAAACTAGAGTCATTGGATGTCGTTACACACAATCTCTGTATTTCAGCAAAGGACCAGCTAAGTGACCCCGGTCTTTCATTCTTTGGCTCCCTCCAGGATAAAGGAAAAGGGGGAGACTTCCTGGTTGATCTTCCCACATAGGCTTGACCCCAAAATCCAAGCGCTCTTTTGTTGCTGCCCTCTCCACAACAAAGAACCACAGAAACACAGACTAACTGTTGGGTTTACAGTGTGAGATTCGTGTAAAAGCAAAGCTCTTATTTGAAGGAGCAACGGCCAAATGAAAAAAAGACAAATGGATCTCGGTCTGAAGGAAACAGGTTCTCAAGAGTCTTCACCAAAACATGACTCGCTCAATCACAACATCTGAGGATCTGCTGGAAGAAGGTGGTCAGACCATTTGGTAAAATGTTTAGCTACCCGTGCTGGCAGTTGCTTTACGAATCATTCCTATACTCCCTTGGGGGGTTTCAAGGAGCGTCTGACAAGCTCGTAAACTTTTTAAGAAGCAAACAAATGTCCCTTGAAGCGAGGGCCAAACAAACATCTTAGAGAGGAGCAAACGGAGGAGCTCACTCTTGTCTCAGCTGTTTTGTATGAGGAACTCTATGACAGTTCAACGTGAAAACAAACCCTGAACACAAAGCTGTGTCTGATCCTCAGCATCACAGTTCTTTTGTATACTTTTCCCCAGAGGAACACAATAATGCATTCCTCCTTTATTACACTCCTATACTCTGAACATTTTTCCTCCTCTAGAATAATTATTGTTTTAGGCACAGAGCTTGCAGATTGAATATGTGATTAAGGAAATGTGCTTCAAAAGAATTTGGGACATGCTGAAGTTAAGAAGAAAGAAAACATCTGGAATAGGAATTTGTATCTCCAACCCATGGAGCATCTACATCCTTTCATGTCTGTCAGATTTCTTGGATCTATACATTTTTAGTCAAAGCGGCTTGAAAGATGTTGAAACTGAGAGGGAGAAATCAAAGAAAGTTTTTCAAAGATTCCCAAGATTGTCTCGGTATGCTTGGTTGGGCTTGTGAGGGGCTGTACACTAACGGATCAGCATTTAAACAGAAGGATGTCGGGAAGTAGGTGAGGACTCACACAGTCAGGCAATCCCGCTCACAACTTAAAAGGCAATTTCCCATGAACTCTGCAGAAACAATATTCTAGAAAACTACTTTTTGCATTTTGGCAAAAAAATTGCATAATCATGATTAAAAACCACTTACAACAGAAAGATGATTGGAGTAAAACTTTAAACCTCTCAGAATTCATAAACATCTCATCACAACAAACCATAGAATTAGAAAGGTGTTCCTACATTTTTATGAGAAAAAAAACATGCTTTAGATGATAGAAAAGTTAAATGTTCCTCTCATATGGAGAAATCAGTACCATATACATAATTGACTTATGTTAAATGCTGTTAATCCCTGGCAGAGAATTAAAAACCTGATCATGTCTGTATCTGGAGTTATAAATATCACTGGAAATGAGTTTTGACTGGAAGCCAGCACCTTTGACCTCTGAGTCAGAGTTAGGCAGCCTCATCATATGTTCTAGCTGAGAATCATAGAGCACCCCAGAGTGGTTGTAATCTTGAAGAACAGTAACACTGGAAGAATGCTAATGATGGTGACCGTCAGACTGAACATCTGGGACCACATCCCCAGAGTCTCACCTCAGGAGGTGTGAAGAACATTCTGTTTGGGTTAGGAGCAAACTATTTACAGCACAAAGAAGAATTTGAAAGAAAAAAAAAAACAAATCAGGTGAAGGCATGGATTGAACTCTTACTCCTAAATGGTGGCTTCATTACCTGGGTCATGGAATGGCACCAGGGCGAAGTTGTACAAAGGTCTTTTGGGTCTGCTCAGAGATGTTTCCAGAATTTTGGATGCCCCCTCGATGACCTGAACTAAGTCGTCGTACATGGATCCGGTGACATCAAACACGAACGCCAGGGTGGACGCGCCCTCGGGGATGTCCTCATTTCTGACCGGTGCGCCTGTGTCCTGACCCGCGCAAAGCGCCGCGGACAGCGCCAGTGCCACCAAAAGGAGTGCGCGGCCCATGTCAGATCCAAAGGTTTTTGCTGATGGATATGTTACTGTCTCGGTTGGAAGCGCCAGGGTAAGTCCCGACATGAAAGCAGGAACATGAGAACCGTTCCAGAGGAGAGCTCTCAGCATAAGTCAATAGTGGGAACTTTCCTCTTTGGTGCCTTCACCCGCGCGCTGCGTCTCGCGGCTCTGTCAGCTGAACTTCTGCTGGCACCAGCTGGAGCAGCGCCTGCAGAGTCAGGAGCTTGTTCAGATCCGTCTTTAAAAGACCACCTCTCAGCTGACCCTCACGACTCTAAGACGCGCCATTGGACGAGAGGCTCATTATGGCCTCAAGGCGCTCAGCTCGTAACTTTATTGTACATGGAGGTAACGGTTTGAGCCCAAGTTGCTCTTTATACAAAGAAAAGCTCCTTTTCTTTGTATAAAAGTCATAAAAGTGTATAGATGCCTGGGGTCAAATGAAATATGTGGACTAAAATTTTTGTTTTTCAGAGTCCTGCTTTGTATATTAGCATTTATTGCTAATACATTAAATCAATGTTTGAATAGATATATGATTCAAATAAGTTTAATGCGCAAGATTTTTTGTAAAGTTAAATATGTTTTTAAAAACTCTTAGTAATTTTCTGTGTATGTGTTGCCATCTAGCGGTTGTTTGTGGGTATTCCATCCGGATCAAAGGATTTACATTATTACATCGTATCGCAATTAAAATGTACGTGCACGTTTTTTATATTAAATGTGTGTTATAAATATGGAAGGATTTGTTCAAAATATAATATGTTTAAATACTAAAAACGAAAACTGTCAACACAATAAAAAAGGTGAAAAATCGTTCTTGAATTCATAAAACATATATTTCTATAATGTAACTTGCATATGCAAAATCATAAATTTGATTTTATTTTAAAATTTTTTACTGTAGGATATAATTCAAGAAAGGTTTACAGTAATCTAAAAATGCATCATTTCCTCTATTGTTTTTCCTACTATATTGGTTCCGGCCTGATAATAGACTAGTGTTTCAGTCCCATAACGACTGCACACTCTTATAAAACAATATCAGACATTTCTTACAGACAAAAACATTTGCATGACACAAAACTTTTCTTACCCATGCATTTATTATTTCAAATCATTTGAGATTTTGTTTTATTGTCTTTCATTTTAAATGAGTGACATCATTCGTAATAGGTTATTTAGGTTTTAGTTTTAATTGTAATTTTGTTGTAGTTATAATTTTTTTCAGTGCCTGAGGTTTTTTCCTGAAGAGTTTAATCTATCTTTGCTCTCCAGCAATAGATTGCTTCAGAAATCCCAAACTTGTAGCAGAACTGGACTCATTTAAAAAAAGTATCAAACACAAGCATCCAATTTGGCATATTTCACTCATCAGTAGCTCTATTGACAACTGTTCTTTAGTTCTTTAATGTAAAGACCTTTCAACCACCAATAGTATTGCTGAAAACAATACAGTAACACTATAACAATAGTAAAAGAAAAGCCCCAATGTTTTTACCCCAACAACAGGACTAAAGTTAAAGTGTCCCAGTACTGCTGCAACAGGAGAAAAGAGTTTTAATATTCCTTCTGGCTTCATCTTCCGTTTTTTTTAAAAATAATTTACAAGCAAGACTTATTCTTAAAAAAAAACTTTGCTTTTTTACCAAATCTGGCTAATTTGGGTAAAAGCTTAACTCTGTATAATATTATGAGAAAACAGATGAAATTACAATATATATATTATATATATTATTATATATTATTATGATATATTATATATATATTATATATAAATTTATATATATATATATAGGGCACTATAGGATACTATAGGACATAAGTGCTTAATAACCTTCCTTTTGTGTTTTATTCATAAGGATTATTCCAGCATTACAGACCTAAGGCAAGTTAGCAACACTAAGGGGCGCTATTCCTCCATTGCAATGTCTACTTTCTATACAGAAAGTGATAAGAGGAAGGCAGAATGTTTCAAATCACCCCTCTGAATGAGCAAAAAAAAAAAAGTCTTCATGGATTATTTTGACAGCTTATCACAGGAGGACGGAAACATTCAAATGAGAGGCACGACCTCAAAAAACAAGATTTGTTAAAGAGATGGCAGAGATCATCTGCTGATGGGGACTTTGCATCATAAACAAATAGTTGTGGCTTAGTTGAAAATTCACAGGATGGTAATTACGCAACATGACTGCATAAATAAATCGGGATTGAAAGAACCTGCAAAGTCCTGCTTCCAGCGTGCCTGCACAGAAAAAAAGATGACTGACCACCCACGGTCACAGTAATATGATGTATAAACAACATCAGATTTGATGGAGGCAAAGCACAAACTAGTAACAGAAGCTGGCATTAAAGCACAATAACAATAAGAATTTTCCAAATATTATAATGTGTTGAATTTGAAAATCCCTACTTGGAAGTTTCAAGACCATTTTACAAAGCCCTCAGTAAAAAGAAACATTTTCTAACATTCATAAAGTTACAGCAAGACAAATTAAAACAAATCTAATTACCTGGAAATATTTGAGCAAGTAAATTATGTCTACTCAACACACTGCTATACTCAAATAAGAGTTAAAAAAAATCTCTAACTTAGATCCCTAGATGCAGTTCTGTCAAAAGTAAAAGTTGTGTTATCAGGGATAGTTGAAAAAGCTGAACATTCAGTTCAGATGAAGCTGGTACATTTGGAGGAACATCGCTAAGCAGTTCAGAAAAGCCCTCACTATCTGAATGTATAACAAGATCCTTTCTACACTGACTGTTCTGTCATAAGGTTTTCCAGCAACTCAAACCTACCTCTTCCACAAAAGTCAATGAATCAGTGGATCACTTTTAAAGAGGCTGTATAATGAAATAAAAACTTTCTGCACTCCTGTTTTTTCAGGTACATAAAAAACACGCAATTTGCCCTGTGATTCATGTTGGCAGGTGTCATGTTCTGGCAAGGTTTGGGGGCTTGGCAGGCCTACACATGCCAGAGACTGTTGCTGCATCGATGAACCAAACTTAATAAAAACCCTATTTTCTCAGCATTAGACTTGTGTAATCTCTTTTGCAAATTCTTCACCAGTGGTAGAATAATTGTTGTTATTCCACCATGTTTTACAAAAAACAAATTAGTGTTTTCCTCTGTGTATTTTCGATAATATATAATGAAATTTTTTTTTTTTAAAGACCAAGGAGTTCTGGGCTGTATTGTGGTGTCGTGGTTCACGCTCTAACCTCACAGTGAGAAGGTTCAAAACCCGACCGGGACCTTTCCCTTGGAGTTTGCATGTTCTTCCTGGGTATGTGTGGGTTTTCTTTCCTCCCACAGTCGAAAAACAAGCTTCATATGTTAATGTATCAGTTTAATTGGTGTCCAGGTGTGAGTGTGTGCTTGTGTGGCCCTACAACAGACTGACAAACTGTTCAGGATGTACCCCACTTTTGCCTTACACTAGCTGTGATTAGATCCAAAGACCCTGAAAGAGATTAGCCAGGTCTGGAAAATGAATAGATGGATAAAAAGTGATACTTAACAGTTGCTTGGTTTTTGAAACTTTCATTTTTAAATAGCCTTAAAACTTTGCAAGTTTTTTTTTACTATTGATAAACAATAAGGCGTGAATTTTATGTACAAGTGCTTAAAACATTAAAACTGAACTGTATTTCAATAAAATTTTCTGGAGTAAAAAAAACATGTGGGGAGTTGAAAATGTGTGAAAGTGTTTCATTTTTGGAGTTTATTATTAACTTTTGTTTGTGTTTGGAGATCCTAACTGACAGGTTATTATTTGGAGTTTTGTCAGTGGGGGCTGAGAAGCAAACTTGTATCTGTCTTCTGGATTTG
Organism: Oryzias latipes; assembly: GCF_053564925.1. Taxonomy (NCBI): domain Eukaryota; kingdom Metazoa; phylum Chordata; class Actinopteri; order Beloniformes; family Adrianichthyidae; genus Oryzias; species Oryzias latipes. The sequence goes on from NC_136240.1 coordinate 17,722,534, forward strand.
ATGGTTAACCATTCATTCATTCATTCATTCATCTTCTTCCGTTTATTCCCTTTCGGGGTCACGGGGCTGCTGGAGCCTATCCCGGCCACTTGTGGGCGAAGCCAGGGGCCATCCCGGACAGGTCGCCAGTCTGTCGCAGGGTTCTTTTTCTCTGTCGCAGGGTGATGGTTAACCATTCAAACTAAAACTAAACTAAAGAGAAAGAATCCACCAGGTGTCTGGTGTCTAGACATAACATCAAACAAGTGGTCAGCATAATGTTAACACATACTGATAGCTAAAGAGAAGCTGACATTTTGTTTCGGTCAGATTCACTTTGGAACAAAACTACACAAGACTCAATTGGCATAACAAATAAAGCTTTATAGCAGTCCAATCAGAAAAAGACAAAACATGCATGCCTTTTTTTGTTAGGAAATATGAGGAAATAGGAAGTCTCTTTTCTCTATGCTGTTGGGCATGGTGGTAGTGGTTTGTTTTTTTGGGCTTGTTTTGAAGCCAAAAGATGGAAACACCTCATCGTCATCATGTGTTGCGTTGACCAATCTGCAGACTCACATTAAACCTTTTCCAGTCCAAGTATATGGATTAACAGCAACTGAACAGAAACACACATTACAATCAAGTTTTAACAGCCATATCATTGAGATGTCATGACAATTGACTGATGTCTTGCCATTGCCCCTATTTGATGTAATATATTATTTAAATCTGAAGTTTCAAAAATATTTTTTTCATCAGCTCAACAGTAAAAACAGAAAGCATAGTTGATGTAAACTGAAAATGAAGAATTCTCAGCAAAAAGCCTTTCAAGCTTGGTTTTACAACACAACAACAATGATCAGACATGAACGGCACGCAGCAGGATGCCCAAAATAGAAGCAAGTCAACTTGTTCAATCACCCCAGTCAAAGTCAAGACTGAAATGGTTTGACATGAACTTCATCAATGTAAAAAAGAATGGGCCTGCAGTTCCCTGCATTCCTTTGTAGCCAGTTGAACTGGCTACTAAAAATGTTACTTCTTAAACTAGCTAAATGTTGATTTAAAATGTGTTGCATTGCAAGTATTTTTGCACAAATAAAGCTAAAGAATCGTGTTGCAAAACAGCTTAACGCACTTTCACAACCAACTGGAGCACAAAAGCCCACAGAAAAAGGAGGAGAAATTTTAAAAATTATCAGTAAAAAAACGATTTTTTAGCAACTTTATGTCCCACTTCAACCATCTTTTGACTTCTTGTTAAAGCATTCTCAGTGGTCTTTCATTTATGATTATGCCATTTTTAGGAAAAAAAAAATTTAAAAAACAGTGTTTTTTCTAGGACATAGTTGCTTCAGAGCGACAGATTGTTAGAAATTTGCCTTTGAGTTGTGGGAATTCCGCCCCCACTTTCTGTCACCCATCTATTTATACGCTCTCCCGCCAGCTTACAGCCACTCTCAATCCCAATTTAACATTACCGATGCAACAAAAACAGTGAGCAATATTGTAGCTATCCAGCTGTACATTTTTGAGCCAGAAACCAAGTAGATGGGGAAAATGAAGACGTGCATGGATCTGTCTAAAGTGGATGGATCAGAATGGACCGAAGCTGGGAGTTTGTTGCTATAATACCATTCACAGCTACAAATGCTTTCAGACACGCCATTTTTTTATTTGTGCCTGATTCACAACAATTTGAATAAACCCTTAGCAAAAAGTTGTACACTTGAAGTTTATTCTATTAAGTATACTTGAGCATACATATAATTAAAGCAAGTATACTATATACAATGTTAACAATGCTAACTGTAGAAAATGTGTATAACTCAATACTTCTTAAGACTACATTGGAACAATTTAAGTTTAAAGTAGTATTTTTTTTAATTAATTCAAGTATACTGACTCACTTTCAGATAGATAAAAAAAAGAAATACTATTTTCAGCTTAATTTTGCTAATATTTGGCCTCTATCAACCGAAAAATGCCAAAAGAACATGTTAAAAACACAGTTTTCACCGAGGTGAGTCTTTAAGAGTTTATTTGATGACAAGTCATTATGTGTTCATCTTGTATTTTTTCTGCCATTAGAAGTTTTCAAAATTATGTTGGGTAATGTCAACAAGCTGCTAGCATTTATGTGTTAGCAGCTTTGTGCTTGTTTTTGAATATTTCCTAGAATCTTTTATCAGATCTGCCAGCAAAATGGGACTTGAGAGGGTGGTATGTGTGGGTGTGTGTTCTTCTGCTGTAGTTTTCCATACTTTGAAAAGTGCAAATTATTGGCCGCCAATCACAAGCACTCATATCTGCCCCCTCTGTGTTCCAAGCAAAGTCTGCATGACACATGCCTCTATCCATCCAAAAAGCCGGCCCTGCAGCCTGGTGCCACAGTGCCCTACAGACCTAATCCCCGGGTTTACAGCCATTGATCCCACTAAAGTCCATCTTTTGTCAGAAAAACAGCTCATCTGGCCAATGAGACTCACTGGTTTTCCTCATATGCACCAGCATACCCGCAGTAATCCCTCTTTTCTCTCTTTTTATTTCTTTCTCCCACTCTAGGTCTCTCGCTTTCACAGCCAAACCAGCACAGTACAAACCACGCAAAAACTCGCATTTGTTTTCAAAAACAATTGTCCGCATTTCCTTCAACTCTTGTCACTAACTCACATGAGCAAAAATGACAATAGTTTATTCTGCCTTCTGTCCGCTGTTTCAACCAGACTTTGGCGTAACTAATGAAAGGGAGAGTATGGAAGATTAACCAGCTAGAAGCGCAGAAAATGTCTGAGTTGGACTCAGATAATAGCTTATTTTTCTCTAGGGTTGCACGATATGGGGAAAACTTGCGACGTACGATATTAGTGATCAATATTGCGATGCTGATATAACTTGCGGTATATGAACAAATAGCAAAACAACCAAAAACATCATTTCCAATTCACTGCAACAAATTATACTCCAAATGACCATCATCTACATAGGAGGCGAACATCTAACATAAAAGGGTTCTATCCGATAAGTCAACAACGTGAAGGGTTCCATCTGATTGGTCAAATGCATAAAAGAATTGATTTGATTTGTTAAATACTTCAAACGGCCCTAAAGTTGTTTTAGCACATTTAAGGTAACCATTTATTGCAATTTCTGCTGTCTTTTGCTATATGCATATTGCACAGATTGATCTTGCGATTACTATAAATTTGCCTTATATTATGCAGGACTAGTTTTCTCTATTTCATGCGATTTTAAAGTCAGGTCAGAAGAGCCTAAATAGACTCTCATCAAACCAGCCGTAAAGTCCTCTGGCATCTTTGATCCATGGTGCCCCTGCCTTTCACCCCCCCCAAAAAAAATCCCACATCCACCCTATTTATCATGACCAAGTTTTATAGTGCAGGAAACCAGATTGCAGGAAAAAATACTTGCGCACTTGAACATGCATGCCTTCATGCCTCACCCTTGCTTTCAGTGCAGGCATGCACACCACAGTGAAGAGTAAAATAACAACAGAAAGCAAGGGTGAGGCTAAAACAGGTATATCTTTAGTGATTTAAAAACTCCTTTGTGCATTTCTTGCTTGCGGCTGTGTAATTGGTCACAATTCCCAAGCAGATTAAACGTGCAATGCAAATTTACACTTCTAAAACAAATGCAGGATTATTTCTAAAATGACTGAAAATAAAGCCATCCTGTTGAAGTTGCAGGATTTTGGTTTTTTTTGTGTGTGTATTTTTTTTAATCAGTTTCTCAGAATCTCAGTGGTAATGTTGATTCTGCAATTATTTCACAATTGGGTTAAGGTTTGCTCCCTTTTTTATGTTTGTTATCTATTTTTATCTAGTTTATTATTTATGTTATCTATTTTATCTAGTTTGTTATTTAATTGCTGTATTCTGAATTTTTGTTTGTAACAAGTCCCTGCAGTGTTCATGCTTCTTTTAAGCACATGAGATGGGATTGAACTCTATTTACAATAATGGATCAAGTCATTTTCCTACATTTGCATTTCTTTGGGATTTGTTTGGTTTATTTTATTCATGATTCTAGCTCTCTTAATGGTTATTAAAAGTGTTTTTTTTTTCTTTTGAAATGTAACAGATTTTGTCAACTTTTGGTTGTTTTGATTTGTTTACCAAACCACAACCCTTAAAAATAGATATGTCGCTTGTGGCTGTTTCGATGATTTTCAAGCAAGAAACTATTCCAAGATATGGAAAAATACTAAGTGTTTTGAGACCACCTTATATTTTGCTGAAAAAAAGTTTTAAACATTCATACGTTTGTGCTTCTCAGTTGTTATCTCCTAAACACACTATCTTCTCATCATTTATTCTTTTTGATTTTTTGTTTTTAAGAATTGCTAATGTTATCTAATGTTGGGTAAAAGCTCATGGTATGTGTAGGATTTTACTTGTTCTTCAGGGTATTTTTTGTTTACTTGTTCTTGCCCAGTCCAGAACTTTTTAAGAAAAATAATTTATTCACCAAAGAACTGCTAATTGGATCAAACTTGATCGTATTGTAATGTTGCCATCCCTTCAAAACAGATTGACAAAATTTATCAGGAGGATCAGCAAAAATCTAACCCATCATTTCAAAGGAGTCAACATGTTTTCAGACCCCATGAAGGTTGTATAAGCAGCACTTTTTAAACAGCACTCAGATTAACAAGGCAGGAATGCAGATTGCATGAAAAATATTGAGTATGTGTGCACGTGCAAGCCTGCATGTGGGTGTGGCAAGTAAAATAGTAACTGAAAGCAATCCTGAGGCAAATTAAGTTCTAGCTTCAGGAAGCAAAATTGTGATGAATACATTTATTTAATATATATTACAGTTTTATTAATATCTTTGTACATGTATTTCCTGCAGCACTTGTTGTGCATCCCATCACAACTCCTAAACACCTTAAATGTGCAAAGCAAGTATAGGTTTAGCACTTATTTGAAGGAACTAAGACTGTAAAGTGTAATAATAGAGCTTTCATTAAATACCATTTAACTGTACTTGAACAAGTTTTCATACATAAAATATTATATATATATAATAATAAAAAAAATAAAAATAATAAAAATAAATAAAAAAAACTCCATGAAGTTCTGTTTATGGCCATCTGAAGATTTGATAAATATAAAAGGTGAATTTTGAGCTGATAACACAGATTGAATCTATGCTAATGTGAATTTTTATTGAATCTATGTAAAACAAAAAAGTTTAAAAAAAAAGGAATCTCTGTAAAATAAACTTGTAAAAATCTTAGGCTTTTCCATAAATTAATAAAAGAAATGGAAGACTACCCTAAAATTACTAAAAATAAAACTTATGTCTGAGTCTTACTGCAGTAATGCAGACAATGCAGTACCATAATAGGAATTTCGTGATAGTTTAACATTTGTGTTTAAGTTCAGCTTTGTTTTTACTGTGTGCATGTTTGCCGCATCATGATGACTATTTTTGGAACAACTTTTTCTTTATTGTTCCTAATTATCTTTAAATATTAATTTCAAACCAAGATTTCTTAACTAATTGAATCCCTGAGCTTATGCTAAGCAGGCTCTTTGTATTTGTAATGCTTTAATGTGGTACATGAAATCTACTTTCTGAAAATCAAAATGTGTTCATTAACAACAAACCAGACACACATACCATATACTCATTACCAAAACTGAAGACAACTCGAATCCTCCCCCATTCTCAGAAATATTACAATCAAATAATTTCCAGAGAAAAAGGAAACAGTGATGCCACTAATGTGAGATTTATTGCAAGTTCAGGGTAGTGGAATTTAGGTCAACCAGATATCATTTCCAGATAAATTGTCTAATTACACGAAGCAAAGACTTCCTTTCTGCCAGTCTTTCTGTGTTGCTAAACAGGAAAATAAGAAAGAAATTAAGAAAGAAAAATATCATCTTTGTCTACTTTTTCTTTTACTGGTAATTCCACAAGGAAAAAGTGAAGTCAAGAATTTCTGTGGAAGTAAAACAAGAGATGGAAAAAGGAAGTGAATGAAGCTGTTTTTTCTAAGATTTAAGCTCATGGAAAAGTGTGTAATGGTAACAACAAATCATTTTCTCTCTGGAGGATAGTACGAATTTCATTTGCTTTCACACAAACATTGAACTGTTTCTGAAAGTTCTCGACAGTTCCATCCAACAAAACACAAAACATAGATCAGACATAAACATGAGTGCAAGAGGATGTTGTGAGAAAAAAGACTTTATCTCACTAAAAGCAGGACTTTTCTCAAAGCAAGTTCCCCTGACACAACTTTGATTTTGGGAAAATTCTCTTTCACAGGAAACAAGCAAAGGCATCATTGCATCATCAGATTGTGTTTTTCAAAAGGCACATTCTTTTAACTGTTCCGTTAAAATGAGGAAGTTTTGTATAGCTTTCATAATCAAGTCTCACTTCCATGTCCTTGAGGACATATGTGTTTGCACTTTTTTTTTACTTCACTCTGTGAGAACAGTGGAACATAAGTGTGAAACAATTTCTTATAACTCTAATGTGATTAACAAACCTCAGCCTAATCAACTGGACCTGGTTTATTTTTTATTTCTCAAAAGAGAAAACCTGTTGAAGAAAAGGTGATCCATCTTTTATAATAAAAGACAAACCAAGAGTTGATTGTTTTTTTATCTACTACTAATCTACATGAATACATGAGAATCCACCAAGAATCCACTTAAGCATTTTAAGAATATTTGTGGATTATATGTATTTACATAAAATTTAATATAATTTTGATTTCAGCTTAGTTCTGTGCCATAATGTGCTGGTGTCACAGTTGTGTTGTAAACTAAAACAGTTTAATTTTTGGAAAATAATACTAATCTCAAAACACTGAGGACAGAGTAAATATTTGATTTTGGTGTACCAATTCGAGAAAAACGACAAGTATTTTGCAGTCAGATCTGTATAACATCAGGTTCTCTTATCATAGATATACAACCAAATATATACTACCAAATGTATTTCTAATCGTAATAACAAAACAATTATGTTGTCCAGCTGCACTACAAGCCAGTTTATTGTGCAATTTGCCTCACAGGAATTCACCTTTAGGCTTTAGTAATCAATTTTCTCTCTGTAACGTTCCAAGAGGACATGCACCATGAACCATTAAAGTTAATAAAAAACTAGTTTAAGTCTCAATAATCTTAAAAACAATCAAAATGATAGCCAGCTGCACCTAGCTTGTGCAAAGTGTTCCTAACAGAAGGCTAGTTTTAAAATTAACTTGCGTTTTGGTGACATTTCCTGAGAAAACCATTAACTCCAGGACATAAGCTTAGTTAACAAATAACATAAGTGTCATAAGAATATTACAAGTTAATGAAAAACCAGCATTGTGCCTTAATAAAGCCAAATAATTCCTAAAACTGGCTGATAAAACATAGTTCTGGCTGCATTCTAACATACCGGTACAATAACAAACACATAGATCCAAAGACTAAAATTAGGGATGACTGAGGTTATCGTTTCACTGGGATTTTTATTTATACTTAGAAATGAAATTATTTTTAAAAGTTCACAAATTATTGTTATATGCTTAACATGTAGAAGTACAACATTTTCTTCAGTAGCTACTTACTTTTATTTGTTTTATTATTAATAGTAGATCTTTGATCCTCAATTTTTTCCCTTCATGTTGTTATGGCCTATGTTTAAATGTTAAAGGGAATGTGCAGACCCACCTCTCCCCATCCTCTGAGTTACTGAGCATTTTTAGAAAAACAGCCACATGTACCAAACTTTTCCATGTACCAGCTGCATTTGAAAGACAAATTCATATCCCAAACTTTCTGACCTTAGTGGCACCAAAGGAATTTTGCACAGACAGGCTTCGGATTATGATTGTACGTCACCATGGAAACACAGCTTGTGAGCGTTTTTTTTTTTTTTTTTTGCAGGGGAGAAGTATCAACAAGGTCAGTGCACATTTTTCCAATCAGCCTAGGTACAGTTGGACGTGTGAGAAAAGGTGCATGTATTAGTGTGTGTTAGTAAACCCAGTTGGGTGTAAGTCGTACAGGAGGAAGAAGGTGACCTACTGTATGATTGGTTTTCGGCTTTTCAAACTGAAAACTGTGTGAAGGTAAAGATTAAAGAGATAGCACAGATAAATTATCCAACAACAGAGTCTGTTTAGCACATTCTCTCCATAACCTTTATGATCAGTGAAAGGCAGTCATGAACTATGACATGTTTTTTAGGAAAGGCTGATCCAGCAAGGAGCCTCTCAGTATTATATTTATTTGGCATTAAATCAGCTGGACAACACATTTAAAAGCAGACCAAAGACACAATTCTAAGAAGTATGTGACTGTTTGTGTTAAACAAAACACAAGATCTAAGTTTACACAGAACACTTCATGTCCTTAATGGAATGTGACATTGAGGAACTGAGCTTTGGTAATGGTTCTTCCCACTTTGCAATGTGCTCAATCATGTGCTAATCACGTCTAAAAGGAGAAAAGAAAAATAAACAATATACATATATGTGTGTGTGTGTGTGTGGATGTGTGTTGGTCATCTTTTCTATACAAGTACTTTTTTTTCCTTCTACTCTGAGCCTGTATTGTTTTTTTCCACGCTCTGAAGTAAATATTATGCAGTCCCAGCAGAGTAATCCCTGCTGACATTTTCTACTCTGCCATAACCAAACACGTACAATGATGATAAAACAGAAGCTGTTTTAGAAACACAACATTACAGCAGATACTGTCAAAACTTTCCCACACAATTGGCACACTTTCTCCTGTTCAGGGTGAATGCAAGGCCAAGGGCTTATTCATTTGAGCAGAAAAAAAATAGTTCCTGCTTCTGTAGATGATAACACCATGCTTGTAGAGTTACTTTATACCAGGGATGTCAAACCCATTTTCACTGAGGGCCACATCAGCATAGTGTCTGTCCTCATATGGCATATCTTTTTACTTATACACGTAACTAAATATAATGTGACTAAATATTATGAAAAATAAATGTAACTACTTACTCATTTATTTATTTATTATAACTTTTTAAAGTGACAATTACAGCTGCATAGAAAACATATGTTTGCTTGTTACTTTAGCATAAATCCTTTCACATTTAATTCTGTCAGGTTTGGTTATATGGACAGTGTTTAAGTCCTAATGTATAGTTGCCCAATCTGATATTTCAAGTCAAATTCCCCCTAGATATGACAAAATGCAAACCAATTTTTATTTTTTATTTTAACAAATTAAAAACTTTTATTCTCTCGCGGGCCACATAAAATGACATGGCGGGCCACATTTGGCCCGCGGGCCTGGAGTTTGACACATGTGCTTTATACCTTTGGTTGTATCACCCACATTAAAAAAAGGCAAAAAAAATCCTATATATAAGCATTACAAAGTCTCTCTATTATTTCTTTTGTCACGGCCTCCCTCATTACATCTCGCTCAGCTGGGTATTTTGCTCACTCAGTTAATTACTGGTTAAATCTAATTGACAATGGCAGAAAAGGTACGTAACTCACAATATTTTAGGGATATTAGAAAAAACTCAATGGATGTCATATGCACTGTGTTTGTTTCACTTTACAGATTTTTTGGGATAGGGAGACAATTGTATTGGGGTTACAGAGACACCTCACTTGTTACTTACTTATTGGGGCCAAAACCGAAAAAAATCTAAAAGGAAATCCTTTTCAATGTGACCTCAACATTCTGTGGGTATTAAAAAGCTGATTTTGCCTGTAACTGTATCATACAACCATGAACACAATACGTCGCTTAACCCTTGTGCTATCCTAGGCACTTTAACATTGGGAGTTGGGTCATCTAGACCCACTAGACAGTGCGCTGAACCTTTTTTCTTCAATGATTTGTGATCTTCACTGGTGTCCATGGATTACGTGAAATCTTTCCACCTTTATCCACCTTTGTCATGGTAGGGAGAACACGTCAATGTAAGGGTGGGGTCATCTAAGATAGCACATGGGTTAAAGTGGTATGACTTGGTATGGTTTCTGGTATGACTTGTCAGTGTCTCTGATTATAACTGGATTTATGAGACTAAGTTTAAGAACTTGTGAACTATTCCTTTTTGGTAAATATTAAACTCCTTCAAAGGAGTTTTAGCCAGCAGTTAGGTGAATTTGTGTTAACGTTTTTATAATGGAGATTTTATTTGTTTGCACGTGTGTCAGTCCCTACAACTGAAGTTTCCGGTTTGTCAAAGTCTAACCTGTAAGGTTATCTCAATTTAATATGAACTTGGGTTTCATGAGGTTATCTGGCTGAACAAGTCAGGCAGACATGTTCTTTTGTAACATCTGCAGTTCCGTTTTGACTTCAAGTTGGCATGATTTCAATGACTTGTTTAAACAGTGGAAAGTTCACTTTGCACAACTCCAAGTCTGAACAGAGTGTTGCTAAACATTGTATCTGGTGCTATCTAGATTCTCTTGCTACATGCTTACCCATTAATATTATTTTTTTCCCAGCCCGGTTGAATTACAGTGCTCCATGAATTTAAATCTATATTTGTCTGTAGAGTCCTACATAGACAAATGAATCTAAAAATATTTTGGCAGAGTTACAGAGTGATGAGCTGCCAGGTGATGGGTTTAGGCAATGCTGTGATTTTTTGTTAGAAACTTAGCGGCCCACTCCAATTAAAATTGAGTTTTTCTTGTATTTAACATGTTCTTGTGGTATTTTTCTGCTATTGGAGCACGTATAAAAAAAAAATGAAGAACTAAACAACAGTCACTTTATATTTTTTCATTTTTACAGTCACTTTATTTTTTTTAAATATTTATAGTCACTTTATTTGTTCGTCTTATTCTATTTTATTCTGTAATTTGAAGTTAGATTCCCCATTTAGACTGGAGTTTGAAGAGAATCGGAATTTTAATTTCTATGTATGTGAAAACATTACAGAGATTGAAAATACGGTTTATTTTGAATCTTTAAGACAGTGTCACTTAAAATTGTGTTTCTAAATATTTCTTTATTTAAATTGCAGAGAATCAGGAGCAGACAAAAAAATGCTGTTGGAAAAGGCTTGTAGGTGTGACGCTACAATAGGTATGCTACAACCTTCCTGCTCCGCTCCATTCTGATGCATCCACTTGTAGACAAATAGATTCATGTACGTTAGGGCTGCTCGATATGAGGAAAACATGCGATTTGCAATATTAATGATCAATATTGCGAAGTTGATATAATTTGCGCTACATTAAGAAATAGCAAAACAACCAAAAACACAATTTTCATTTCATTGCAACAGTTTAACTTAAATAATAATCAACATAACTTAAATTACACTCCAAATGACCCTCGTCTACATTGGAGGCAAACATCTATAATAAAAGGGCTCCATCTGATTGGTCAACAACATGAAGGGGTCCATTGTGACAGAAGTGGTGTTTGTAAAGATCTGGTGTATCAGAGGCACGATTTGTAAGAAACAGGTGTGTCAGAAGCATGGGGGGGGGGGGGGGGGGTTCTTGCCTGGGGAGTAAGTCAGTGTTGAACCACCTGGTGTGATGGAGGTGGAGTCAGGAAAACTTGGTGGAAAGGGGGTGTGGTTTCAACAAATGGATGGAAGCAGGCTTGATAAAAAAAAGCAAAACACGTCTTTTGTACTTCTTAAACATGTTTATGAAAATGAACACAGCATGTGGTAATTATAGAATAATAATAGATAGAAAAACTGAAATGGCTTGTGTTGCAGGTAGTGAGAGAGAAAAAGGCCTTAGTCTAATGCAGCGAAATCCAACTCAAATTTGCTTGTGTGCTTCTGTGTGTCCATGCAAACGTGGGCGGCTGTTTGTTCTATTGTCAGCTCACTGACCCACTTCTAAGAGCTGGACAGACTAAATGAGGGCTGTACAAAGCAACACTCTGGTACCGCTCCAAAACATGAATGTTTTGTGTCCTTTCATAGGACAGACACCCAGACTCTTGTGAGTCTCTTGTGACTCTTTTTTCACTGTTTTGTGAAAGTCTCGCTTACACAGAAAAAAGGGAGTTTAATTTCAGTGAGCTAGACAGCTCCTGGTGTTAGAATTGTCAGCAGCAGACAGAAAACGTTAGTTGTAACTATATCCCACTATAAAGGATCTGTTGCCTTTGGTGTTTCGATGTCATTTGGCTCAGCAAATTGTAATCAGATATTTAAAGAAATACTCAGTCAGCAAACTGTTGAAACAATCCCAACACATGGCACTGAGAGTTATGGGAAAAGATCCAGAGAAATACAATACAATATTCCTAACACAATCAAACTTGACTAATTTGAAGCAAGCCACGGTGTTGACTCCAGGCAAAAATATAATCCTTATACTGAAATAACTTAGACGTGATAGCTAAATTCTGACAGAATTCAAAAAAATCTGGGGAATTAAAACGCCTCAAGGTTAAATGAGAGATAGCCTCAAAGTATCAGCACAAAATATCTTCACAAAAAGCCTAATTGATGTCACGTTCATTTATTTTCACCAATACTGAGTATTTGTTCAAGTTTGGAAAAAAGAATGTAAACTTACATATCAATTGGGGCAGAGCATCTCTTGTTTAGAAGCAATCTAGATTCTATCAATTGATTCCAAAGGTATGACTGATGAGAGATATTAGATATGAAGCAGTACAAAACAAGCCTCCTTTTTATGACAACATCCCATAAGAAATTATGCTTATGGGCATTTTGTATCTAACTAGTTACTCAAATACAATTGCTAGGGTGCGCTTTGGCGATAAAAAGTGCAATTTGTTTGGTCTTAAAAAAGGATGTTGTTCCATTGGTAGAACATGGTTAACTATACATTTGAAGAAGAAACCGCAGCTGTTTCAAAAGCTTGGCGTGGTCAATTGGTTTTCATTTGGAAAAAATTAAAGACTGTATGTGGTGACTAGTACTGGGCTGATTTGGCAAGCAAACATGTTGCCAAATTCTGTCCTGTATTATTTAAAAAAGAGAGAGCAAGATAAATGGTTCATACACCTACTTAAACAATCCCTGAAAGGCCATTTTTAATTAACAATGATGCGTTCTTAGGGAGCATTTTTAATCTTTAATACAAAATAAGTTCCTAAAAAGTTGGCTCATAAAAACAGTTACCTGGTGCACATGTCATTCATTCATTCATTCTATTAACCGTTTATTCCCTTTTGGGGTCACGGGGTTGCCGGAGCCTATCCCAGCCACTTGGGCGTAGGCAAGGGATACCCTGGACTGGTCGCCAGTCTGTCGCAGGGTAGAATATCCTCAATCACACATCCATACACTCTCACACCTATGGACAATTTAGAGTTGTCAATCAACCTATGTAGCATGTTTTTGGACAGTGGGAGGAAGCCGGAGACCCCGGAGAAAACCCACGCTTGTACAGGGAGAACATGCAAACTCCACACAGAAAGGTCCCCCATTGATGTTGTATTTTTCATGTCCCCCAGCTGGGACTTGAACTGGGGGCCTTCTTGCTGTGAGGCAAGAGCGCTAACCACTGCGCCACCGTGCAGCCCCCGGTGCACATGTCATGGATGCTAACTGTGAGGAAACTGGATTTTCTAGAAAGGACTGTAATAATAAAAATAGTTAGGTTGGTTCGTTTCCCCTTTCAGTTTCCAGCACACAGAAATAATGAATAAGACTCAGAGACAGCTACTTAGCTTCAGTGTAGATTTACTCCGCACAAAACAGCACAGATTTGTACGCAGGGTTACAGACAGAAGAACAGGATCACAAGGTCTGAACCAGGTCTGAACAACGACACTCAGAACAGGGCTTGGTATATATACCTGACATTTACATATTCAAAAGATGGTCTGGGGATCTATGGTGTGAAAAACCCACCCACATGCTGTTGCAGGCTGGATACTTGAAGGTCATAAAGCTTCAAGTGTCAGATCTCTCTGATGTTCCCACAGACATTTGCCAGAGCACAAACACCAGAACACACAAAAAGTAAAAAGGGAGGATGAGGAGAAACTGTGAGGACAATAGCTTGTTTGTGCTGTCTTAGGGTGCAATATAATTTTGAGATGATAATACATGCTCAGTGAATTAAGTTTAAACCATTAGTGTAATAAAAGGTATAGGTAAATGTAATAATAGTAAAAAAGGGAGTTTCTAACTATTCTATTTCTAATTATTCCTAACACTAACTATAGACACGCGTCCGTTTAAAGTTTTAGAATCAAAACTACAGGAGGGTCAATTTTACTATATTGACATTTTCATTTTCATTGAGTAACACTGAAGTAAAATAGAACTGCTTTGCTTGCCAAGCAGATACGATAGTCGATGGTAACTCTGTGAACAGACTGAGATCCAGCTGTGTCAAACAGAAAGTCATTGGGTTGTCCCTTGAGAGGCAGGGAGGAGAGAGCTGGTCGATAGTGGTCATTTGTACCTTAGGTTTTTGCCATTTTAGATCTTTTTATTGTAGCACACAGTACCAACCTTTGAAAAAAGGGGTATGGAATATGTATGCTCCAATCGAGTAACTGAAAAACAGTAGTGACTATTAATTCTCAGATTTCAAAAGAAGCAGTTGTTAAATGAGTAGAGAGGGTTAATTTTTGTAATTAGCCGTATTACAGTGTTTTTGCCAAATTTTAAAGAGTGTATTTCTTGCATAACAAGCTTTAAAAATAAGAACATTTGTGACTTAAATCTTCATCTTGTAGCTAACCTCTTCCACACAGCAGCATAGTGCATGTGTTCCTGTCTGGCTCAAATACTTAAAATATTCATAGTGTTCTTGTCAGAACACATTTGTGCACCTTCACTGAGCAAATCTCTAGAAACTGGAGGGGCCAAATCCACACACAGGAGGACTCTGTAACATGATGACTGTGTTCCTCACCATCAACTAAAGCGGATACAAAATCGTTTTTTTTTTTTTTTTTACTTGTCCTGTCCAACAGCTAGGCAGGCAGATGAGAGCTGAGGGCTTATTGTGTTGGACATATTTTACTTTAACAAGAGGGGTTATTAATCTTCAGACAAACCAGAGGTATGTCTGAATAAACCCCTTTTGTAATTGAGGCCAAACTTTATTAATTTCAACCATGTTTGAAAATCTTTGGTGTTGGACCGGACGGAAAAGGAAAGAAGGGAAGAAGAGAGAGGGATGTTAGAGGGGGGGGGGGGGGGGTGATAGTGAGAGGGGGGGTAAGACCATGAAGCAGCATAGAGCAGACAGGTTTACTGGTTGTTTATCATTACGGTACGGTTCAAATGTAGTACAAAAAGGGCGGGGCCTGTTCGCACACACTCAAAAAAAAAAAGTTCAATTTATCTTGACATGTTCACAAAGTTTTTGGATCTCCTAAGGCATGCAGGGTTTGAAAAAACATAGTATTACTGTATAATTTTCTTAAAGTGATATAATATGGGGTACATTCTTTACCCTTATAATTAAGTACACTCTTGTCCGCTTTTATGTTTCCTTTATGTTTCCACTCAACAACAACAGCAACAATGGAGGTCATCCAGCAGCTCATTTTTTTCAGCTTGGCTTTTGGTATTTCTTATATACAAAGCATTTAATGTTGTTTGAGAGGAGATTGTGGGCCGCAAGAGAAAAACAGCCACTTCCTTGAAGCTTTTTTGTTGTAATGACCTTCAGCCACTCAACCAGTCTCAACAGCTGCATGTAGAACTGGTGTATGGGAAACCAGGGTTTGTTTCCGAGGGGCTGCAATGAGCCTCATCTAGTCGGTCTTTGGGAAAGATCCTTGACTGCATAAGAGAACTGGACTTAGCAGTCCCTCACGTTCCAAACAGGAAGTACTCAATGGCTCCAAGAAGACAAAATCTCAAAGACTTCTACAGAGAAATCAACAGCTATTGCTCAGTCATTATATTTATCAGAATAACAATTATTATTTTTAATTGTTTTCCAATATATTTTTTCTCTATAGCAAGTTATTCATGTTATCAATTGACCAATCAGATGCCTCAATAAGCATCTGGTGCCCACTGGCTCCCATTTCCATTTGGACAGATTCTCCCGAGCCCGCTTTCAGTGGAAGGAGTGTGGACTTTGAACATGCTTACTCTTGATTGGCAACAGTAGTTGCTATGGAAACGTTGACTCAAAAAAAACTAAGACCAATAACAGTCATCTGGCTCCATCATGGCAACATTTGTATCATGGAAAAATAGCAACTGAATCGGCTTCATTTCGGTGAGCCAGAAGTAAGAAGTTTTTTATGGGTGACGTCACACTCCCTCAGTCCTGTTCTCTAATAGAATTAATGGGCAAGACCCGTCGTGCTACTGCCTAACTATGTAGCCACAAGTCTGGGTCCCCCTTCGTCGGTCCCCAGGCGGACAAAATACAGGGTTTATTCAGGAAGGGCATCCGATGTCAGAATTTCTGCCAAACCACCTGAACGAATCAGTGAAAGCTGATTTGCTGTGGCAACCCCTAAAAGGATATGCCGAAAGGTGAACAACAATGTACTATTGTGCTTTAGGTAAAGTATAAGACACATTTATGTATTGTTTAGACACACTGTATGATAAACCACTAACCATTTTTTTCTTTAAAAATTCTTTAAACAGTTTTCAATTTTATTTATAACTCATGAAAGGAACTGCACTGCACTAGATTTTGTTTTAAGAGTTTTTATTACAAACTGTTAGACTACTTTGACCTTTATCCTGTTTGGTCCTTGAGGCTATTAGCTCATGCAGGTGCCTCTTCTTAGAACTCTGGTGAAGTGAAATATGATGCAAGCTTCGGCCCCTGGCAACCAACCATTAAATGTGTTTGCTACGAGTGAGAAATAACTCCTTTAACCTTGTTCGGAATTTCATCTTTTTTTTATGGAGGAAAGCACAAAGTGTGGTAAAATTGTTAGCAAAAATGCTATCATGGGGACGTGGTAAACCTGCTTTCCAAAAAAGTGATCTGAAATTGCTCAGTGACTTCATCTAAATGTTCATGTTAAATCTAAAGGCAAGATTTCAATTAAAGAGCATTAAGCTCATAGTGCAGACATACACACAGGCTACCAAATCAGTATAAGAGAGATTCCTTTAATCTACGGTAATGGATTTACTGACGTGTTTCGGAAGTACTAAGCTTCATCCAGTAGAGAAGTATAAAGGCTCGCCTACCTACAGTGACGTCTGTGCAGCACCAGTACGGGTTTAACCTTGATGTTCCTTCTTGACAGACAATAAATAAATTATTGAGGAGAGTTCTTTCAAACTTGCTTTTGGGAAAAGAGACAGATTAAGTGCAGATTAGAAACAATTTGGTAATTTCTTCATTGAAATTATGACCTGTAAAAAGACAGCATTATGTGCTACCAGGGCATAGCAGAATTTACTAAGCAGAGAAAGTGTACCTATGTACTGTTTTGCCAAAATGTTTTTAGAGGTTGCAAAATTTTACAAAATTATCAAAAAAAAACATTTTGCAATAAGATTTTTTTAAGGATTAAATTGACAGAAAATTACCTTTTAAAATATATTTCTCGTACATGGTCTCATCACGTATTGAAAAATATGTTGTTGTTTTTTTATCCATCTTAAACTAATCTAAACCCCTATCATACAGAACAAGGAAAGTACAAAAGACAGAAACATTCCTTTTAAATCTATCACATAAAGGTTATTTGTGTAGTTTACCATAATCTATGTTGACTGTATAAACAAATAAAAGAAGAGACAAAGAAAAAAACATAATAAACATGCCCATAAAACTTTAAATATCGGAGAGAGGGACATAGTGGCATCATGTGTCAACCAGCACTAGACAAAATGGGTCTAAAGTGGTTTTAGACAGAGGCAATTTAATAAATACTCCCCTTGTTTAATGAGCAGGGTGTTTTGGAGTTTCTGACCCACGGCTGCTAAGGAGCAATTACCCCACTGTTTGCACATTGACCATGGGACATCTAACAGATGTTGGCAAGCAGAACACAGAACTCTCCTGGGTTGGTGCCGTCTTAAAAGGTCACTTGAAATTTTAGGCTGTAAAGCCATTGATTGTGCTAAAAACAGACTACAAAAGCTTTAAATTGATTCTTAAACAGTGCTGAAAGGGGAGTGCAAAATGTGTACTTTTCTTCCTTCTTTGGTAAAATTGTAAAAAGAAATTAATTAAATTATGTCTGTGTGAAAATTTTTAGTTTTTTTTTTCATGTTCTTAGGATGCCATATATTTTTTGGTTTTTAGTATAGATTGTCCCATTTCTCTTGGTTCTCAGTTTCAGGGTGGTATGGTTTATATTGTAGTTATTCTAGCTCTATAATGTATCATAATTCATTTATCATACAACGCCCCTAAATTCCTCAGTTATATCCATTTTTGATAAAGGTTTACTCTTTTTTTGTTACTTATTTTTTTCGTTTTATGTTAAATGATATGCTTTTATTTTTTACAACACTGCCTATTCTTCACTATTTTAAAGGTCCACTCCAATCACCTTGTGATCTATTTTAAAGCACTCCCAGTGGTCTTTTAATTATGATTATACCATTTTTAGCCAAAACATGTCATTTTCTAAGACATAGTATCTGCCGAGTGGCAGGAGTTCAGTAGAAAGTCACATCTGAGCTGTGACTGTTGGCGGAAAGTAAGCCTGTACTCATTTTCCATCATCCCTTTATTTACACTGTCTCCCACTAGCTTACAGCCCCTAACAACCTTTACCAGTGCAACAAAAATGGCGAGGAATATCAGATCCAGCTGTACAGTTTTGAGCTAGATGCCTGCTCGAACAAGGAAAACAAAGACATGCATCCATTTGTCTGCAAGTGGATGCATCAGAATGGAGCGGAGCGGGGAGGAGCTTTTGGCTTGTAGAGTTTACGTTACAGCTACCAGCTCTTTCAAACTTTCGCCTGCTCCTAATTCACAAAAATTTGAATAAAGAAATACTCAGAAACACAATTTTAAGCTATTTTGACTTAAATATGTCCTCCTTAAGAAAAATATGCCATGTTAAGCATGTTAAAACACCAAAACCACTGTTTTTTTGAGTGGTTCTTTGATTAAGTTTCCCTCTTTTTTGTCGCCAATGCATGTATTTACTTTTAACAGCAATGCTTCTTCAGTATATTAAAAGCGCAACAATTCCTAAAATGTTCAAGTCTTAAATATTTAAGTAAGTGTTGTTTTCACTTTTTTATTTGATTCAAATTTTGTTCTATAACCTCTTTGTTTTGATAGTATTTGGCTTTTATTTAATATTAATTTACGGGCATGCCCACACCCTGAATATATGCCTACTTTTGTAAGCTTTGATTAATCCCTTTTTAATAATTGTTATTTGGTATGAAATCCAATTTACAAAGTTCGGTGCGTGTCCGCTCAGAAAGCCATCCACGTCGGATTTTTTCCTGCGTCTGCTTTCGTCGAGTAGGGCTCCTCAAGACCCACCCACCACCGATGACGTCACGCGTCAATCGGGAGCGCGCTTTTTTCCCCCTTTTTTTTTATAGCGGGTGCTCTCTCTCCCTCTGTCAGATCTAGTCCAGACCAGACGGAGAGTGGACGTGTAGCTTCTGGAGAAGAGGAAGAGGCTCCTATCGACCATCAACCCCCCACTCAACAAGTCGAGCTTGTAGCCGCTTTGCGTCTCTCCTCCGAACAGGACCAACACTCTGAATTTGCATTAAATATGCCTAACATCATCTGTTGTCAAACGCCTCAGGTAAGGCTTTTTCGCCGGGTATGAAGATTGGCATGAGGCTCACTTGTGTTAGGACGGCGCTTAATGCTCCGCTTAAGGACTTTGCTAGTGAAGCAGTATGCGTTAGATTTATGTATGAACGACGTGAGAGAAAATCTCACGGAAATGTAATAAAGCAAAACCGCGGACATGTCACAACCCGCCATTTCCCGCGTAACTGTTGAAGCCGTCAACATTTACGAGACAGTTGCAAAACGTTACCCTAAAAATCCCGGACACAATTTTAACGTATGTGCCATGGTTTATTGCATATCGGTCGTCTGGGGTGATTTCCCCACCCGTCGGCAGGCGGGCGGGCAGCGGGGTTTCTTCTCAGCTCGACAGCTACCACCACCATGCCCTAGCTTCCGTCCCACCCCCACCTCGTTTGGGTGCGCGAACCGCTTCTCTGTACATTTTTCTTCGAATTCTTAAAATAATATATATGATATATAATCGCTTTCGTTAATACACAACTCAGCACTCAGGTTGGGGTCTCCCCTCGCTGACCCAATTTCTGTCGGGCTCGTGCTTAATGTCGCGTGGTCAGACTTCACGGCCCTGGTTTAGACAGGGGCATGTCTGTGCGTTTTAGGCAACGGAGAACATGAGAAACCACCCCTGTTGAGCGGTGGGGGTAGGATTGGGCTGCATGGAAACAACTATCCTTATCCCACACTTAAATTTATGATTTAATAGAATATGTGGGATGTTAGCAGCTTTTGTGCAGTTTTTACTGGGAGTTGTACTAATTAGGAAATGCAGCAGACATTTTTAGTCTAATTTGACCTTTTGTGTCATTAACATATTTTAAGGGATCTAAAAATAAATATGAAGTATGGCTCAAATCCAAACAAGAACCCCTTTGTCAAATATAAAATATAGTTATTTTAATTGGATTTCTTTTTTCTTTTCTTTCAATGGTTTATAATAGTTTTAGTGGCGGATAAATGGTGTGTTGTGGTTTTAAAACGATAAACATGCAGTGTTGTGGTACCTTTCCGTGCATGCAGTTGTATTTCCTTCATGTCCAAATTTGAGCTGTAAATTTCCACTGAGGGTGAATAGTGTTGCAATGCCTGTTTTAGCCGCCGGGGGGCGTCTGAAAAGCATTGATTATTTAGCCCAGAGTCGCTCTTTAGTGTCTGGTCAATCAGATGGAATAACGGGCAGAGAAACGCGCTGTTACCCTTCTGTGCCACAATCAGCCTATGCAGTTTCAAACTATTGTTCTTGTTGCTTTGTTCCACCGTCAAAACGACGAATTCACGCAGAACTAAAGCCTGTTAGGTGCTTTTTTTAGTTTGAGAATTTAGGATGATCTGAATATGTTTTGATTTATTCAAATGTTTTTGGTTAAACAAACCGGCTCGTTTATATTTCTTTTATGCAGCCAATAAAAAAAAAAAAAGTTAGATGGGTATAATATATATTTGAACAATTGTGGCTCATTCCAGCTATACTCAGGAGCTTTCTGGAAAACTGAGGGTGTGGTTTTGCTTTAGGTAGCTGGGGTTGAGGCTGAGAAGCAAGGTTTGTTCAGCTTCACTCAGTCATGTGGAGAAGTTTAGCATTTGAGCCTTCAGAAGATTCCTCTGTCAGATGTTATGCAAGGACTCAAAACTAGGTCAGCTTCCTCCATCTCCATCCAGAGTGGATGGAGGCTTGCTGGGAGACAACATGAAGCTTTTGCTTTTTCACTCCTTTTGGATTTAACTTTGGACTTACAGATGGTTTTTTTTTTAATCTGTGGTGACTTTAAAAAAATGACTTAATTTGCAGTCATGGCTCTTTGCTTCTCCGGCAGTAAACTGATGAGAACAATTATTAGATCCTGATCCTTTTCTTGGACATTTTCTGGGTTTTAAGGATTGGTGAAATTAAATTGACAATCAGTGACCACTGTGATTCTGTAAACACCCCCCCCCCCCTCCCTCCCCTCCGTTAGAACGGGTGTGGAAATCTATTGTTTATTTTCATTTCGCACATTGGTCACTCCTGATGTGGTGGGGGGGGGGGTGTCACTGTAAGGAAAAAGGCGAATGATGGGACGACTTCTGTTATGTCCACTCTTAGATTCTTCATTATAAGGCATTTTAGCAATAATGTGAGCTTACGGAAGCATTGGATCCCATAGAAGATCAGTTGTTTCGACTGGAGTTGGGAGATAATTATAATTAACCACATGAAATTTTGTCATATTAGGAAAAAACTTGCTTAAAAATCAAAACGCTTATGTGGCTCTTGTGTTTTCTCTTAGGTTATAATGTACGACAAACAAAGAATAAGTACTACTCTATAGCCAACGGGATCCCGAGGACTTGATTACAGTCGCTTCAAGCCTGGTAGTTTGTCCGTGCGGCTGCTCCCACTCCCCCTTCTGCTCACCAGTGCAGTCGGCTGGCATTTCTTCTGACAACTTTCCATCCCTCTCCTTGGGTGAAGAAGACACGGTTCCACTGTGATCCTTGTTTGCTTCCCCGATTTTCAACATTTGGCTCCTGTTCTACCTTGGATTGGCATTATTCCTTTAGGTAAGACTGACTAATGCTTGGATTGCTGATGTGGAACGCATGTTACAGACCCGCTGTCTTAATCTTCTTACGTGGATTTGTTCCTCGATGATCACTGTTGCACATTTTAAAGGATTTTTCTTTGACCTGGTTGATGCTACTTCACATCATATGGATTTGCTTTTTCAGAGGCAATACAAACTAACCAACATGACTCCAAACGGCTTTTTGATCTTTGAGGATGAGAATTTCATGGATTCCACTGTGGCCAAAATGAATGCTCTGAGAAAGAGTGGTCAGTTCTGTGACGTTAGACTGCAGGTAGGTGTTTATTCCCGAGAAAATAAAGTGAAAATTGTCAAACTTGTATAATTTTTCATTCATGCATTTTTATCCAGGTGTGTGGCCATGAGCTGATGGCTCACCGTGCTGTTCTGGCTTGCTGCAGTCCCTACTTGTTTGAGATCTTTAACAGTGACGTTGAAGCTCACGGAGTCTCACATGTCACCTTCGAGGATTTGAACCCAGAGGCCGTGGAAGTCTTGCTCAACTACGCTTACACTGCCCAGTTAGTGTCATCTTTGCTCTTTTGAGCTTCTGCTTCTGTCTTAATTTCTTATCCGTGCACCCCTGTTGGCTTTATCTAAGCAGTTGTCACTTTGTTTAACTGCAGACTGAAAGCAGATAAGGAGCTTGTCAAGGATGTCTACTCTGCTGCCAAGAGGTTCAAGATGGAACGAGTCAAACAGGTATTTAACTATTTGTGCTTGAATATTCTCGATGGTTCAGACTTAAAACAGTTCAATGTAAATGTTTCTCTTTTTCTCAGATTTGTGGCGACTACCTGCTGTCTAAAATGGATTCTCAGAACGCCATCTCCTTCCGGAACTTTGCCAGCTCCATGGGGGATGGTAGACTTGTGGCCAAGGTGGACGCCTTCATCCAAGACCATTTACTGGACGTGTCCGAACAGGACGACTTTCTTAAACTTCCCCGTCTCAAGGTAAGAGCTAACATGTGTAAAGATGTATTTATCGTCCATCGACGTTTAGTTATGCTGTCTTATTACTTAAGGATTTTTTTTTTTTAAATAAAAAAACTCGGATGTTAAACCCCATCTAACTGTAAACATCCTGTTACAGTTAGAAGTAATGCTAGAAGACAACCTGACTCTACCCAGCAACGGCAAGCTTTACTCAAAGGTGCTCAACTGGGTGCAGCGCTGCCTGTGGGAGAACGGAGAGCAACTGGAACAACTGATGGAGGAGGTCAGTACCAAAGCTCGCAGCAGTCTTAACTCTCAGACATATCTTCCTCTTTGCTGTGCCCCCCTCCCCCCAACACCCGTGGTTTTTTATGACATCAACATGTCATTAAGGGGGCTAAAACAGAACTCGCATGCCAATGTCATGCTGCTATTGTTTTTTTCCGTCTGATTTGAGGTTTTTGCAGTCAGACTCTGTATCCCTGATCTGTACTACAAATCAGAGGTGAGCAAATAAAGAGCTGCTGGTGGCTCTTTGTTATTATCATTATTTTTGTTTTTATTTGGGGTGAAGAAACCAGTTTTCTCCCAACGTTTTTTTTTTGGGGGGGGTTTTTCTGAGTGCATGGTTGGTTTACATACAACCCCATCTGAACATTACAGGGCTCGTCTCACCTGAAACTCACTCAAAAAGGTCTGGCACTTGATTCTGATTACCCACTGCCACTTTCACATCTAAACAGGTGCACATTTGTTCCTCCAGCACTAACAGGCACTCCTCCCCGTTGATTTATCTCTCCTGTAGGTTTATTAGCAGCAGCAGGGGACCAGACTGTGGATCCAGGACTGAGCCACCAGGGTAAATGAGTCAAAGAGAAAGAGGGAGGAAAGAAGTGCTACTGCCCTCTCAGCAGCTTCTCTTTGCAGCCAAGAACCACTGTGCCCCGTCTTTCCCTTCCACACATGCAAATGAACCCCATTTCAACTGAGTCATTGAGCACTCAACAAAACCAACCTATGAACACATCCAATTGGTCACCTTTCTGCTCAATGTTAAGCTAGCCCTTGGGTGATAAATCATTGCAGACAAGCAGGTAATTGTTCAGCCATTGCTTTCACGGTTTTTAGTAAAGGCTTTTTGTGATAAAGTAGCTAACTTCCTCACATAGATCAACACAAACAGATGGTTGTAGTCATGGTGGCCACCTTGCACAGCTTTGGCACTCTAGAATATTTTCCAGGCTTCAAAGGGAGCTTGAAGGCCACTTGCAGCTCTTCCTTGAAGACTTTTTTTTTTTTTTTTCCCTCAATGCAACCTTTCAGTTTTCACAAGCTCATTTTTTATAGATGAAATTTAAGGGGACCCCGCTGACAGACTGAGGAGCTCCTCCAGCTGAGATGCTGAAACTCACTCTGCAGTTCAAGTAGCATGTTTTTTTTTTGAACACCTGTAAAAGGAAGCTTTCCAAGGTCCAGGTGTTTGTCCCATACCTCCTTTCCTCTTCACAGCCCTGCCTCTCCCCCTCTTCTTCTACCCTCACACTGGGGTTATTAGTGCATTGCAATGGAGACAGCCACATGGGTGCGTTGTTCCTGTTTGTCTTTCAGGTGCAAACACTCTACTACTCACCTGATCATAAGCTGGTGGATGGAGGGCTGATGATTGAAGGGCACAGTGAGGTGTTTGGTGGCGAGGAGGACCACCTTCAGTTTGTGCAGGTACACAGCAGCGTGTGCCTGGCTTTGTTGTAGTGGCCGACCACAGTCTGCTTGACAGCGTGCAGTTATGTGTTGGCCATGCACAAATGCACTGCAGCCTGCTCAGTTTGAAGTTTCTCCTTGATTTAAAAGCCAGTTTTTCATCTTTTTGGTGGTTGTAAGAGAGAGTCACCAACCCCATGCTTTGTCACGGAAGGCCAAGGTCAGGCGTACAAGATGCACAGAAGGAAGCACGAGTTGTTTATTTTAATTTTTTTTTATTTCATATGAACAATCTATACTTAAGGATAGCCTTATTCTATAAATTCTCCTGGCTTCAAAGTTTTTTTTAACGGTTAGATCGTTTAAAATAATTGAATCTTAATGGATCTGCTTGTAGGTCCAAAAGTGTAGTTCCTAGTGTAAAAGCTCTGGGCTATGATTGCCTGGCCAGGGATGCATGGCGCTGTGGCGAAAGCTGGTTTTCTGTAGCTGCATTGTACTTTTGCAGAAGAAACCAGTACGGGAGAGTGCCCAGAGACAACTGAGCTGCAGCTCATCAGGAAGCCTATCGCCCTCAAACCAAGCAGCAAATTCCTCAAAACTATCTGGTAGAAGAGATTGGAAGTATATTGCCTCTGAGAAGACCACAAGTAAGTGACTTCAGTGGAAGATGGCGATGTCAAAATCTATAACACCAACGTTGAATGATCTCCTCTTGAAAATGAAACCCCCAGAGAACAACTACCTGTGTCTGGCGGTGCTGGACGGAGTGTTGTGTGTGATCTTTCTGCACGGCCGCAGCAGCCCCCAGACATCTCCATCTGCTACCCCCTGCCTGATGAAAAGTCTCAGCTTTGAGGTTCAGCCTGAGGAATCAGAAGAGCACCCGCTGTCCCCCATGCACTATGCCCGCTCTGGCCTGGGCACCGCCGCTCTGAACGGAAAGCTGATAGCAGCAGGTTCGCTTCAAGCCGCACAAAAAGTGAAACATTTCAGGGATGCAAAGTCAAGCCAACCTTGAACCTACTGTCTAATTCTGCAGGAGGTTACAACAGAGAAGAGTGTCTGAGGACTGTGGAGTGTTATGACCCCACGGAGGACCGCTGGACATTCATCGCACCAATGCGGACTCCGAGGGCTCGATTCCAGATGGCTGTGCTTATGGTAAAAGGCCATAGAATTTGCCTTTCAGTTTACCAAAAAAAAAATTTGTTGCAAATATTTTTCTTCTCCAAAAATCATATAAAAATAAACCAGTGTTTTTGAAATTTCTATTCTGTACTAATCAGAAAAGTTTCGCCACACAGGGTCAGCTGTTTGTGGTTGGAGGGTCCAATGGGCATTCGGATGAGCTGAATTCCGGGGAGACATACGATCCGCATACTGACGAGTGGATTCAGGTGCCAGAGTTGAGGACCAACCGCTGCAATGCTGGTTAGTTCACTGCTCACACACTAAACTATAACTTAGGATGGGAGTAACTGCCTTATTTGGTTGACCTTGTTGCTGCTGTTTATCTTTAAGGTGTCTGCGCCTTGAACAACAAACTTTATGTTGTGGGAGGATCAGACCCTTGCGGGCAGAAGGGCCTGAAGAACTGTGACGCTTTTGATCCTGTGAACAAATCCTGGTCCAACTGTGCCTCCCTTAACATCAGTAAGTATCCACTAGGCCTGCACAGGCTGGGTGGCACGGTTCGGCTGGGTGGCTCGGTTGGTAAGGTAACAAGCTACCATGCAGGAATCCAGGGTTCGATTCCCGGAGGGGAATAAGCAATGGTACTGGGGGGCAATTACCATATCAATGGCGAGCAGTTAACATCACCCAGTGGGGGTCCTTAGGCAAGGCCCTTAACACTACTGCCTCCCGAGCGCGGTTCAGCTGCAGCTCACCGCTCCCCCAAGGGATGGGTCAAATGCGGAGAAGAATTTCCCCATTGAGGGATGAATACAGTATAAATTTATTTAATTATTTATTAATCGCAAATTTATTGTTATCGCAATTTCAAGCTGGGCACTATCCATGTTGCAAAAGTTGGCGAAAATCGCAATAAATGGTAAACCTTGAATGTGCTAAAACAATCTCCATGGCAACTTGAACTAATTAATGAATTGAATAAATCCCTTTATGCATTTGACCAATGGGATGGAGCTTTTATGTTAGATGTTGCCATCCTAATTAGACGAGGGTCATTTGGAGAATAAGTTAAGGTATTTTCACTTTTATTTAAAATAAACTTTTGCAGTGAAATGGAAATGTTTTTGTTGTTTTTGGTTTTTGTTTATTTATCGCAAGTTATATCGTCATCGCAATATTGATCACTAATATCGCATATCGTGAGTTTTCCTCATATCGAGCAGCCCTAGTATCCACACTGTCTCACTCAAAGAGCATTTGTAGAACTATTACAATTACAATCCAAACATTTTACGAGTTTAAAATCTGATGAGATGAATGGTCGAAATAAAAAAAATCCAGCCTGGACGTAAACGTTGTTTTTGCTTACAGGGAGGCACCAGGCTGCAGTGTGTGAGTTGGATGGCTTCATGTATGCCATCGGAGGAGCAGAGTCGTGGAACTGCCTGAACACTGTGGAACGCTACAACCCTGACAACAACACCTGGACTCTGGTCGCTCCCATGAATGTGGCTCGTAGGGGAGCTGCTGTTGCTGTTCATGCAGGTGAGTCCACCCGCAGCCCAGGGAGCGCATTGGCCCAAGCAAAGCCTCAGTTCACCGAAACTCATTTCACAGGCAAACTTTTTGTCGTTGGTGGCTTTGACGGCTCCCGCGCTCTCCGCTGTGTGGAGGTGTACGACCCCAGCCGCAACGAGTGGAAAATGCTGGGCAGCATGACGTCATCACGCAGCAATGCAGGCGTGGCCGTGCTCGACGAGTCCATCTACGCCGTGGGGGGGTTTGACGGCAACGACTTCCTCAACACGGTGGAGGTGTACAACCTTGAGATGGACAAGTGGAACGACTGCGCATCCCCAGAAATCCCCATTGCTGAATAAAGAGGACGGAGTGGATTATGGGTTTTAGAGTTTCACAGCGCTTCACATTTCTTTTTCAAACTAACAGGCTTAGTGACGTAATCGTGTTTCGTGATATGTTTGTATGAACGGGTATGAGTGTGTTTGTTTGTGTGTGTATGTAAGGGGGGGGGTGTTCAGGAGAGGGTCTTCAGTGAAGACTAGCTTCATCTGGGCAGGTTGGGAAGGGGTCAGGAATGTGGTGACCCTTAGAAACATGGCGCCTTGCCCATTTTTCGTGCTGTAAATATAGTTTCTCTTTTTGTCAACTGCCAACATTTATAACACATTTAGTGCATTTCTTTTTCTCTTGAAGTTAAAGTTAGTCACTCGGAAGATTTATCAGATGAGCTTTCTACTATTGGCCACCTAAAGAATTAGTACGGTGTGTTCTGAGAGATTCTTCTTAAAACATGGTGTTGTGGAAATGTAATTCTGCTCACAGATTTTAGAGGTCATCAGTTTTAAGCCTTATTAGGTGTGTGAGTTAACAAACACCAGTCACAGGTTTTTGTGTCATTTTAAACAAACTGGATTGCTTTTTGAATCTTCAATGATGGCCTTTTTTTTATATTTTTATACACTGCTGATTTACCAGTTAAAACAATAGTAGTAGTAGCAGAGAGCTTAAGTCAGTGACTCTAACCAGTGCCAGATCTTTCTTTTTTGTTTGAGCACGCACCAGATGCGCACGACCATGCTTCTGCTATTTAAAGTTTTAATGCAAATTTCTTATTTGATGTAAGTAGAGATGCTGTTTACTGAAGACCCTTCCTTTTTTTGTTTTATAGTGTCAGGCATTGGCAGATTCTTCTAGAGCGAGAAACTTCATATTTGTAACATTTCTTAATTAATAAATCATTGAAACTCCTTTTTGTGTTGAGTTTATTTTGAAACAAAATTGTTTTTAAACTGATCAGAAACGACCTGTTTTATAATAGTTTCTGGCAGTCAGAAGAAAGTGTGTGCACGCCCTAAACCTAAGTCCTCTGTAGGTTAAGCCCACGCTGCAAACTAAATGGATTACTAGCTGTTGATTTAGTGACTCTACATTTAATTTAGGAAGGCTTCATCTGCTCCGAGCTCTGTTAAGGTTTGCCTCCTGGCCACTTTAATCTCAAATAGCTTTTTTTAGCCCTCACCAGTTCAGATTATTCTTAGTGACCCGAGCAGGAAGGCACGCTGACGGTCACTTCAGGATGTTCGATTGGAGATGTCTTGATCACCTTTGTGACCTGGCTGCCTGCTAGGGCTGCTTTAATCCCCACTCATTCACAAATTACACAGGTAATCTGCTAGTATGATGGTGTGTCACACAGGAAATAAGAAAACTGTTATGCTAATACCAGGTCCACCTTAATTATGCATGAAACATTTTACAAAAAAATCTAAACTTTCATGAAATATTAAATATTAGGAAAAAACATCAGGGGCTTTTTAATTTTTAAATGCTTTGTCTTGATTCCATCATTTTCTACTTAATCCTCAAATCCCATTAACGAGGTTGCCATGACATCAATGTAACCATTTCAATATAAAATATCAGATTTTTTTTTTAGGGGCAAGGGGGGGTCAAAAAGTGCTGATGTGGAGCAATGAAGCATAAAATTCATCTATCCTTCATCCGTTCTCCCTGTAGCTCCGCCTCCATGATGTCTCGTGCTTCTGTGTGTCACACCAGCACGGGCATAATCCCAATTTGCCTGCTGCCGTCACCTGCATCTAATCTCCTTATTCATCAGACACGCACGAGGCCTCATGTGGCCGTGTTTGGCTGTGACACAGGTGAACATTTATACATGGAAAGGATCTTAAATTACAGCCTTGTATTAGGGTGAAGCTTAAAGAAAACACTTACGTTTTTTGGTAATATGAATAAAAATTGAACTTGAATTAGTTTTTTTGCGGGGGAGGGGTGTTTTTACATTAAATAAATTCATTTAAACTACAGATGACTTAAAAACAACATTAATCGAGAATAAATTTAAAAAACAGGAGCCTGTTTGCAAAATATTCACACTGTACATTTAATGGGAATAAAACATGAGTACAGCCATGTTGATACGTGTCAAAGCCCTTTGTCTATACAGATAAACAAAAATAGTAAAAGTTGCCTACTGGAAAACAAAAGACCAAAAAGTTTACCAGCACTGGCAACAACGAAACATTTAAACCAATCAATGCGCTCGAGGACAAGAATGTCCCTAACCATATATCCAAGTCCACTCCAGACAAGACATACCTTCATTTTTTACACCTTTAGGTCCAAAAACCAGAATAAGACTTTTCAGTTAGGCCGATGTGCAAATTGCTTTTATTAAGGCTGCGTGGTGAAGGCGAGGTGCTGGTTTGAAGCACGAACACAACAGTCCAAGGCCTTTTTCAGCTCCATCAACTGGCCCCCTCCGACTCGAAGCTTCTCCCTGGAAGCAGAAGAAAGACGTTTGGTAGCCAAGGCATCAGAGGAAGACAAACTGGAACAGAACAAGGGATGTTTTACAGTAAGACAGGAGTGGCATGAGTTTGAGACAATTGAGATAATCCAGATTTGGATCACCTTTTGACAGAAAGTCGGGAGTGGAGAAGCTACATAATCTCCATTCAGTAAACATAGAAAGTTTAAAAAACAAGATTTTTTTTATAAGAGAATGAATCTCTTTTAGGATTCCGATGATTCACTTTGGTAAGAGAGGTTTCTGTGTTTTAGCTCTTCCATCATCTTTCAGGGGTTTAGATGAGACAGAATAAATTAGTATAATCATTTCAACACTTTTTCCAGCAATCCTTTGCAGTCACTGGTTGCACTCATTCTGGAGCCAAATGTCTGGCTGAGTCACAGCAGAAAATTCCACTTCTTCAAGCGTTATGGCTCTGTTCTGTGAATCTGATCTGTGATCCTGTCCTGAGTCCCATCCATAAAGAGAAGGAACTTCCTGTCGTTCTGATGCCACTCAGCTTCACTTCACACATTTCTTGCCATCTTTCCAATCAGAACTACTTTATCTACATTTCTAGAGCGATGTTTCCCCACTAATGTTTACATGGAGTTTCATGAATGCCTATCCCGCCGTACAAGGACATGATTGTCTTTTTTTCCCTCGCTACCACCCCGATTCCATCCTCTGCTTTTGACAACTAAGGCTGGTCTGTTTCCCTCCTACTGGGATCTCATTTATCACATATGGAGGGGTTTATGGCAAAGGCTCCCATCTGCAAACGCAGAACTTGGAATTAACGCCTGAGCTTTTGCACGCTTTTTAGCAATATAAAGAAATAATGGAGGGATAACTCTCCAGTTCCTATAAAACTGTTTTGCAGATGTATGTGTAATAACTTGCGTTTCCATCAAAAAAGTGCCCAACATCTGGAATTTCAGAAGCTTCTCAAATCTGGATATGATTAAAAGCTGAATGCATTTTTACACTTCAACTCTTCCCAAAAGTCTAAATGTAATCTTTTTCAGTGAATTGTTAATTAATCTCAGCATTTTAAAAAAGAAGAGCATGTGTAAATGTAACATCCTGAACTCCAAAATGTAACAAACTAACTGGCTGATTTAGATTAAATCAGTGCAAAATGTCCATGGCAATATAAAGATGCTTTGTTCCAGTGAAGCTGTCAGAAACCCTGGTTTTTATTGCTGCTACTTATCCACATTTTCTCCTCTGAACAACTTTTTTTTGGATACTCTGGCTAAAGCATCCTGGCAATTATGAATTCTCGAAATAACAAAGGAAAAAAAGCCCACTTCAGCTCCAGTCGTGGCAACAGCTGCTTAGCAGCAGACACACTGAGGGAGCTTGTTGCTTGTTTGTTTCCTCCTCTTTGTTTCCACTGGAACATTGTGTAACAGCCGAAAGGAGAAGGACGGACAAGAATCTGCTGGATTAAGAATGTTCCTTGTTTATTTTCACCCAGCCAGTTCCCCTCGCCACAAGGCCACGCATCCCTGTGTTTTCCCTCACAAGTGAAAATGTCAGGTTGTGTAACCAAGCAGCTCTTGCTGGGTTCAGGCAGCTGGCAGGGTGTTGGCGGTCTGACGAAACTGCACTGGTGTCTCAATCTAATGTGCCTTACAGGCAGAGAAGCAGAATTTAAAAAAAGTCTTAAAGCTGCATTTATAACAACTGGGAATTATATTTTGGATTTTTTATTTTGAAAGGTAGAGCTGCCGGAGTTTGTTACACAGAAAAATCAGGTGTTTGGCTGTTAATTGACCAAAGAAATCTCAATTACCTAACATCAAACGTGCCATTATGATACGATAAGATATAAAATTAAATTTTAAAGGAAAAAAAAAAAGAAACATAAAAAAGAAGAAGAAAAAAGAAACAAGAAATATCAGAAAGGGATTGAGTGGAAGAAGAATACACTATCTATACAAGGAGTGATTAATCTTTTAATTCATTTTCTCAAATTCGTTTTTTCTTAAACATTACCCAGAGACCAGATCTGCTAAAAAAAAGGTTTTTGTCCATTACAGAAAATATGCAGGGAAAACATTAACCTTCAAGGGTGTGACTCATCAGCGTGGACAGAATAATGACTTCCTGTGATTGCTAACTGGCTGGCAGCACGGCTTCATAGTCTACTGCGTATGCAAGATCACCAATAGATCCACATGTTTGAGTTTGGTAGCATGTCAAAGACCTGAAGACTTGTTTTGAAGTGCTGCAACTTTGTATAAATCCTCCGTATATTTCTTTAAAGATCCACTCACATGAAAATTCAGAATATAGAATAAGCTAAAACATTTTATTTCTGAATATTTATTTATTCAAATTGTTGTAAATCAGAAGCAGACGTTAGAAAAAGCTTGCAGCTGTGATATATAGGAGCTACAATAGGCAGGCCACAACCTCCCTGCTCCGCTCAATTCTCATGCAGCCACTTGCAGGGCCTGTAAGCTAGCGGGAGAACATGTAAACAGAGAGCTCTCAGCAACAATAAGGTGAAAGGGGGTTGCCTACTGCTGCTCAGCAGAAACAATATTCTAGAAAACGACATGGGTTGGCTAAAAGCAGCATAATTAGACTTAAAAAAACAACTGGGAATGTTGATGATTGGACAATTGGAGTGGGACTTTAAATAGTATATATACACAAGCAACCTTTGTACTAATGTACTGTATGTGTAAAAGTGAGTGCAGGAAATAATGTTCAGGTTAAATATGAGTGGCGACACTCCGGAAACGTCAAATACATCCGAGGTGATGGGGAGGGGGTCAATGCCCTGAAAGTGAGTCATCCCGTCCGACTCACAGGCAGCAAAGCTGATTTAACATCAACAGAGAAAATCATTCCAAAGCAGTCAATACAAGACTTACAGTCAGGACCATAAATATGTGGAAAAGGGATTGTGTTTAAAAAATGCTTTAGTTTTTCACATTTTTATGCAATATTTTTGTTCAACCCATGGAATAAAAGTCTGCACTTTAATGGCATCTGAGCTGTTTTATTTAAAATTCACTGTGATAATGTACAGAAACTAAATGAGAAAGAATGTGTCTCTGTCCAAATATTTATGGTCCTGACTGTATTTTCATATACTCACACAAACACAAACATAGTAAAATCTATTTATACAGAAAGGAGACCTGAAGGACATCCCCCAGAATGAAAAGTAATCACATTTAAGCCTTTTCTGGAGTGAGCCGAGAAACGAAAATCTAATCCAAATCACTTTTTTGTTCATATCTTTTTCTCAGACAGAAAAAATTGTAAGCACACAAACCTTCACAGACAGAGAATGATGTGTACAATACCTCTGCACACATCATAAACCTTCCTCTGTCTAAACAAAATAAACTGCAAGCCAAAAGAGACAAACATGAGGCACTAAATTATTTTTAGATGAGCACTAATACAGCTGACTGGGCCCTCTTATCAAAGAATGATAAGTCTGAGGGAACAGAAAGTTTAATCTGACTCGTCACTTCTTATCAACAAACTTGAAACACATTAAACACATGACTGCAGAGCGCACTTATGGAGTCTTATATAACCCTGGACTTCATGCAAACACGCAGCTGAAATATTTAACCCCGCATACGTAATCTGTTCACTAAGTAAGGGCCCCGAGTCAGTTCCCAGAGCATGTTAATGATCAAAAATTTACAGGCGCTACATGGTTAGCTGACAGCGGTGACCTGCTGTAATAAGAGCTTGAACAGTGTGACCGGAGACCGACCAAAACAAAACTACAACCGGTTTTTCTTCATGGGATGATGCTACTAAACAGAAACCACATTGCTCTTCCCACATCCCAACTAAAGAACTGTCAGAGATTTCCATATTTTATATGCTGGGGTTATGAAATATTAAGAAACATATTCAGACAGTCAGACAGCAGCACGATGAGACGAAGCGGGATGGCCAGGAAAGAAATAATCTGTTTAACACTTATGTGTGGAGCTTGTTTCCATGGCAGCAGCTGGGTTGAGCCTGCAGGCACCAACATAGCTCCATTGCTGCAGCAGAGTGCACCGACTGACAGGTGATTTCGCTCGCATGTGAGCGTAGTTCTGTGCTGCCTTAAACAGGCTGTGGAGCTGAAATGAAATAGCCTTTTTTCATCAGACAATCTGCAGAAATACTGTTTTTTTTCTGCAACTCTTCGCTAGTCTGAAACATGTGTTCCCTTGGATCAAAATGAAAGAGACAGGACCGTTACAAGAGCTAGGATGAACTAAAGAACATAGATTAGGATTATTTGAGCATTTATGCAACAAAGTTTTCTTCTTCTGCTCTCTCTTCTGACTAACCACTAGGCACAACCAAAGCATTTGTGCAATCTGATTTGTCTCATTGTTTTAGAATGGGATTGGCACTGTTTGTCACATTTCCTCGATCACACCAAGATTAGGGCCGCCCATTGCTTTTTTTCCCCCTTTTTAATCTGATATGCATTTAGGAAAAACAAAACCTGGATTTAGATATGGATAGACAACAGAGATTAATCATAAGTGAACCAGTCTATGCCCTACCTCTGGTAAAATCCATGCAAATCCATCTTTAACTGTCCCAGTAATCCTTTTTGCAGACACAAACCGACTGCATAACCTCTCTGTTGGAGGAAACGGTCATCTTACCCCCTCAGCACATTTAACCCCATACTAATCTGTGTTTTTTTTGTTTTCAGAACAACAACAAATAACATTTCTTTAACACTATTACCTTTATAAGAAAGAAATACTTTTTACAGATCATTAATAAGAAACACCTTCAATATTAAAGATTGATACTGCAAGACATATGGTAACATTTCAAAGTAAAAGCCTGCGTCACATAAAACAATCACTTTGAAGAGAATTTGGGTTTTCTGTTCAGAAATCCTGCCTCCTTTCTGAAGCCACGGTTTACAGCCTAATAATGGCAATGGGAAATAAACAGCCTGTTCAAACAAGCAATCATATCACAACAGCAATGATAAGAGGTAACTGAGAAAACAAATAACTCTCACATGACCCTTGCCAGTATCAGCAGCTTTCATTCACTGGATGAGGTTCTACTGGAGCACGTGTGGCAGGTCTGTTTAGCCTCCATGGCGCCATTAAACAGGTTTCTAAACGTTTCGCTCTTATTTACTCTGCCCCTCGTAAAAGAAAGCTTCTTGGCGCGGAATAACCATCAAGTCTTGTCAGGAAAACCAATAGATTTTCTCTCTATGAGACGGTTTGTGATTAAATCATTTGTTTGAATGTATCGCTGTAATGGTACTAACATAAAAATGACAAAAAAACGATAATGGCTCGCAAATGCTTGTGAAGTTGTTTGGGAATCTGTCTGTCTGAAAGTGTTGCTGGAAGGAAAGATTTGATGACAGTGCAAAAATCATGCCCAGATATGCTGCAATTAGGAAATGATCTTCTATTGATGTGTGCCCTACCTGTAGTCTGGTTGTGAGAAACAGTCAAGAATGACTGTGGCTGTTAACCTGGAATCTTCACAAATAATCTGAAATGAGAAATAGAAATGATCTAAAAAACAAAACAAGGATAAACCTAAAGTTGCAGCAGATCTGCATCCTACTTACCTGATTGGAATAGATGACGCTGAGCAGAGTCTGGACTTCCTCCAAACCAGGAGCCGAGGACAAAATGCTAAGAGACAAAACACACTAAACATAAATATGTTTTGTAGTAAAGTATAACCACGAAAAAGAATTTCCTTTTCCAAATTAACTTAATAGAACTAAAAAACGAATAAACAAAATAAGCATATTATAAATAATAAAGCTTATTAAAAAAATACTAATCTGATTTAGCTCAGATTTAGGCACAATTTAAGTTTACACTTTATTTAAGTGAGTTGCATTCCAACATGCTCAATAAGAACATGCAGATCCAAACCTGCCTTCAAAGAAACACTTGATGTGACTCTGAAGGTAAATGTTTAACAAAGATGTGATAAATGCATTTAACAATAATAAAGGACTAAAGAATAGATTAAAAAACCCAAATCAAACCGTACAGTGTTCTAAAACAGTCATATCTGAACTTTATGAATGTAGGTCACCAAAGTGAAGCTCCAAAAGGAAACAGAATAAAATCTCGGAAGATTTATTTTCTATTTTTAAATCAATCAAATGACAGTTTGTCACAGACTTCATTATAGTGTCTTTTTTAATTACAAGCATGCTTACCTTTTGTTTTTTTGACATGATTGTGTAAAAAAATGCACACATTAGGATGGAATTTGACAAGTGTAAAAATAAACCATGCAAAGTTTCACAGGCCCCCCTTCATGATTATCCCGATCTTCAGGACTCAAAGCTTTTGTTAAGAAGTTGCGTGTGAACTGAAAGATGACGCAGTCAAACATGTAATCGTATTAGAATTTGTTTGTGTCTTAAAACATGCCGGTTGAATGCAATCATGAGAAGCCTACAAACAAATGAGTCACGTACTATAAAGCAATCAAAACCCTCTTAGATTATAACAGATTATTTATGAAGTAGATTTTGTGAACTGAGAATAAATTATGCTTTCTATTTCCCTTTTGATACATCATTGATATCAGCTTATTACTTAACCAAATCAGCTACTGATTAGTTTTGTTAACAGTTTGGAGGCAACTGATAGGCAAACATATTCAGGAGATGAGTAATCAGATTTGCTCCCTATGTGTATTTAAAGGTCATTTATTATATGGCCTCCCATCATAACAGAGACAAGCGGCCATAAATAGTCTGGGTTTAAGGTTGTAGCTGTAAAACCAGCGATTTTCTATTTGATTAAAGATAGCTTCTGCTTGAGGCAATATAGTCACAGCATCAAGTTTAAAACAGCAAAATACAAAAAAAGCAGCGGCAATAAATCGCCAACTATACAGTGTATACATGGAAGCAAGATGAGCTTTAAACCAATGAAGGAAGGGAGGTTATCACCATACTAATCATTCATATTGGTTTATTATAATTTCCTTGTTTTGAATACATTTTCACACACGTGCAAGTCGTTTTTAGTTTAGATTTTTGCAGATTTGTCAAATAGGAAACTGAGGTGACACATGTATGAAACAGAAGAACCACAGCAAAGTCCTTTAAATGGCAGAACATTTTTACCACGGCCTCAAAGGGCCCAAATCTTAAATTGAATGCCAGTTGGGGAATGACTAACGAAGCCCCCACCTTTCATTGCAGAGAATGATGCAAATGAAGTACTAAATGTTGAAGATCCTCCAAAGACCACTCGAAGCAGGTTTCAGTGGGAAGTAATTCTCAATTTTTTCATGACAACTACTTTTTTAATACTGTATTTTAAAAAAAACACCATATATATATAAATATATGCATGCAGATGTGTGCAAAAAAGTACTCCTGGTCACTGGGTTTTGTAAATTACGCTAAATGGTTATGCCCATGCTATTTCAAAACTGAATATATAAAATAAAACTACAAAAATAACAACAAAAAAAGGTTAGTGAAAGCCATTTCATTTAATGAAATGTCATCATCAACATTGGTACTGTTTACACCTGCTTTCCCACTGAGAGGAGTGAGAATATCTCCTGTGAAGAGCAGTTATGAAGGTCACCAGGTAATAAAGGAAGAACAAAAACTCTAGCGAGGAATATGACTGCAAAGTGTTTTTCTAAACAAATGAACTGAAAGCATTAGTAAAAGTGCAGTCAAACATTTAAACCAGCCAGCAATTAATTATGTTAAAAATGAACTCCTGTCGATGCCTCTGTTCTGAGCAGATCCAGGTGTGTTACAAATGTTTCATTTGGAGCAGATAAGAGAGTTGGTCTTCCTAGAAGTAATAACAGATAGCCTTTCCTCCCACAAGCTAAAGAGAACTTTAGCAGTGCTAATGTTGGGTCATGGGAAAGGTGATAAGGCGAAGCTTCAAGGTCAAGACGATTACAGCATGACCAGCACGACTTGAAAACCAGTTTAGAAAGCAATGCAAGTGTAACAAAACAACATAAAAAAGGTTGAGAACTGTTCAAAAGGGCCTCTTCTAGCCATAAATCAAATAAGCAGTGAAAACAAAAGGCTAGTTTATCACACAAGCAGAAATGTTTTTGGCTGTCATCGGGTTATCATTGCTCAAATACAAGATCATAAATGATCAGAAATAACAGTGATTAGAGTGGGATGAAATGACAGCAGAACGTGTGAGTTGTTGTACCTGCTGAAGGCTTGGAGCAGCTGCAGGACCACAGAGGCCAGTTTGTGCAAACAGGTCAAAGCTTCCTGTGGAAATGTCAGGCCTCTCTCCAAAGGAACAATCTGCATGGTGCTAGGGTCAAAGCTCAGTGCTTTGAACACCTCCAAGCTGAAATGTGACAGAAGAAAATGATCCTCGGGGTCAGTGGAATGGAAAAAAAAAAAAGTGTTGTTTTTATGTCCTGCCAGGAGTTGTTTTTATGGAAACATTTGCTCTGTTCCTAGCCTGTCACAACCGTGATGTTAACATAATATTTCCATGCATATTTAATCTCAGAATTCTTTCATACTAACCTGGTTTGATAAACATGGAGCCAGATGTTCTCAAAAATGCCCCACACTTCCTGGTGGGAGACTTGAGCAGATGTGGACTGTTTGTCCTCCACCTCATCTTCATTCATGACAACATCTCCAGCCACACTGTCTTCCAGCACACGTAAAGGCGGCTATCATACAAATGAAGAAACACTACAGATTTGTCTGCCAGTTACAATTGATCTACGATGAACATTTAAAAAAACACCAAACTGTTTTTGAACATGCAGGCAAAGAAATGGAGCTGACCTGAGGCTGCAGCTTGTTGGAGATCCTCTCCATCTCAGAGATGGCCTGGGAAACATGACGCGACCTTTTCCTAAATGCTTTCACAAACTCTTTCGCTTGCTGCAGTGCATCAGAGGTTTTTTGACAATCTGGAGTTTTACCTGAGAGAAGACAAAGAATCAGTAAGAGGAGGTTCTCAGATAATGCTGCAAAGAAATGAACCCTAGCAACCACCGGCAGCATTTAAAGTGATCCGAGCAGCTGCATTATGTTCTCTTCAGTGAATTCAAATTTCCCCTAGGCGTCTTTATGAATAGAGACCAAGGCCATGAAGATTTTCTTCTTGTTTTTTTATTCAAGATACCAAGATATACACTTGCTTCATCGCAACCTAGTGACAGCTTTTAATATTGGCTACATCTAGACACTAATTTTCCCTCCATTTCTTTCAGCTTATGTTCTAAACGGACAATAAACCCTAATGCCTTACTCTAAAGAGAAAAACAGAGACGTGAAAGAAACATGACTGTTTGTGAGGAGATACTGTGAATATAAACACTGCAGACAAACCTAGGTAGGAAATGACAAACAAGTCAGCCAGGAATGTTTGGCATTCTGGGTTTTGACTCGTGCAGTCATTCACGTTTACAACCTCCTCTTTCAATACAATTGGAAGGTCTGAAGTGTTTTTTACAGCTTCTGTAGAGTGTGAGGAATTAACAGCTGCGCCTGCTGTTTTCCCACTATAACACATTAACTTTTTACATGTTATCCATTTAGAGAGAGCTACAAAGGACTGTTCTCACAGACAAACTCACAGCCTTCAGTACTTTTCCATGACTAGATTTGTTCTTAAGTCTCCCACACAATTTATCCCCCTTGTCCTTTCCTCCTCCTCCCTTCCCCTAAAGCTCCTCTTCCTCCTCCTCGCTCTGCTTCTAGTCCTGCCTTACAGCTGCCGTGTGTGTTACCAAGAAATCCTCGCAGGCACATGAAGCAGAGACGGCGAAACCATTAACGTTCTTGGGTGCACTAAAAGGCTTCATTTGATAGATTTTTGTCATTGCTAGAGCCTGAACGCTTTACAAAGCATTACAAGCGTTCAATAAATGCAGCCGCGTCGCTAAGAAAAGCCCGGCTCCAGTGGGCGACTCAGCGTCTTTCTGACACACATTGAAATTCCCCACTTTAGCCGATGACCTGATTCTGTGTGTAGTTTTGTGGGGATTCAGCACAGTGCAGGGCAGACTACGTCACCTCCCAGAGGACTTAATCTGAGGGATGACTCAGAATCCTAAAGTTGCTGTTTGCTGATGAATACTAAACAACACCTCACTATTAACAATAGATTTTTTTTTGTGATTAGGGAATGAGCAATATTTGCATTAGTGTTTAACATATTTACAGTCTTTGCTTGGTTTTGCATGCTCTCATTAAATGTAATATATAAACGGCATTTGAGGCTTTTTTTTCTGCTTTTAAGCTATGAATTCTTACATTCAGAGACAAATCAGATCCTTCCAGTGTTTCCTCTTGAAAAAATTTTATAACATGCAGCAAAACCAAATTAAACATGAAATGAGCACAGTGAAGGGAAGTCTGTTTAGGAAGTCAGTTTGGACCACAACATCAACCAAACAAGCTGCATCACCAAAAAAAAAAAAAAAGGATTTCAGTTCCTGTATGACAAACGCTGCTTTTTACTTGATTCCCTGTGATGCTCACGTACCCGGAGTGAAGAATTTGATGAGCTCTATAACCGTCTCACCATGTCTTCTTGGCACGACATGTCCAAAGACGGCAATCCAGTGCTTTTTTAAACACTGCAAAACATCTTGAAGTGTCCATGGGGGCTTTCTGCAAACTATCTAATAAAAGAAAAGAAAAAAATACAAATGAGGCAACAAATTTTAATTCAAATGTTTGCCACCTATTATTACTATGAAAATGGCCATTTAAAACAATATATTATTTGTTTGCAGACAAATAGATCCATTAACGTCTTAATTTTCCTTGTCTGAGCTGGCTTCTGGTTAAAAAAGCGTACGACTGCATTGCTCGGATATTGTTTGCTGTCGTTTTTGCAACACTATTGCTAGTGTGAGGGAATGTAAGATAGCACAAGAGAAGTGCAAACAAAGGAATTATGGGAAATAGAGGCAGGCTTACCCCATGCCACAATTCCACCTTCAACTTGGGGATTCATTTCTAACAAACTTCTACAAAAAAACTGCATAATCATAATTAAAAGACCACTGGGATCAATTTTACAATAGATCAAAAGATGATTGGAGTGGGACTCAAAGGTGAGTTCACATTTTTAAAAATGTACCTGAAGCCAGATGTTGTCATAAATGGCCTTCATCTCCTTTTCTACCACAGCGGAGAGAACGTCCCGCAGACATTTCTCTAGGTCAGACAGACACTCGCTAAGCCTCTGTTTTGCATTGTCATCTTCGGCGCCTGCACCACTTTCTTTCCGAGTGCCATCTATAAACACACACGTGTACAGAA
Source organism: Oryzias latipes (assembly GCF_053564925.1). Lineage (NCBI taxonomy): Eukaryota > Metazoa > Chordata > Actinopteri > Beloniformes > Adrianichthyidae > Oryzias > Oryzias latipes. The sequence goes on from NC_136240.1 coordinate 17,764,169, forward strand.
CTAAATGATCAGAGTTTCTAGAATAGCATCCGTGCTTTATGCTTGATAAGAACTGTTTACCAAGAAAGGGAAATCAGGAAAATCGGAAGGAGTGGGTGGACATGCTGTGTTGCATAGATGATTTGTGCTTTTGACAACAGCTCCATGACGGAACATAACAAGTCACTTCCTGTTTTTCCTTAAAGAGAGCAGTGCGTCTTGACTCACCTTCCTCAAGGAAGCCTTGAGGAAAACCGGTTTTCTGTTGATGCTGAGGCGGGGCCTGTGTGCAACTCCTCCTTGACATTGGCAATGGGGCCTGTTCACATTTGTGGGGCATCACAGGAGCCTGAGCTCTTTGTAGAGCAGTGAGGCCATGTCTGGACGTTTCCACTTCTGCCTCTAAATCACTCTTGGAGAGAGCGCGTATCCCACTCAGTAAGGCTTTACTGGATAGATTTTTGTCATTGCTACAGAGAAACAAAACATGGTTGAAATTAGAACTGCTAATACAAGCTAAAATAAAACAGCTTTTTCCAATCACTGCGCAGCATTTGGTTTAATACATTCCTTCAGTTTTAGGGATGTATTCAATAGCAGCATTGGAAAATAGCGACAACATCAGATGTAGGTCAAAAGGACAAAGAAAGTAAGACAGAGCAGCTGGAACAAATGTGAGCAATAAAACCCTGAACTCAGGTTTGAATCTCTTCCTCAGCAATTCTATTCTTTGCTGGATGTGTCTGGCTCTCTTTTTTTCTTTGGTTCCAGCTGGAACTATCTGGTAGAGTCACATGCTTGTGCATTATTAGCAGAGGACACACGCTCTGCAGCAGCAGCAGCAGCAATGTAAGGGGGGAGGGGGAACTCACGTGCAAAGGATCAGAGCACACTCTGGGTAGATATTCTGGTATTGCAAGCAGCATTGCAGCACCCTGTCATCATTATTCTCCGCATTCAGACCATCTGATGGTAGAAAAAGAGGAAATGATGAGAGAGGGGAGGAAAAATGAAAAAAAAGGAACAAGTAATAACGAGGATTTTACTTTAGAATGTAAGCACTTTACAACATTTCTCTTTTTTTCCCTCAACAGTACTATTAATGTGGAGGGAAAAAAAAGGTGGAATATTTTTTACAGGCTCATACAGAGACTGCATGGAAAAAAACCTGCCCTTGCTTCACACGTGTGTGCTGGGACGATGAGGAATTCCTGGAGAACGCCTGTGCGCTAGTGCCACCTGCTGTGCACACAAAGACCAAACACAACGTCTAAAACAACACCTTAAAGACCCACTCCAATGAAAGTCATGTTTTTAACATGTTCTGTTCTTGTTGCTTTTTTTCACGACGAGGACATGTATAAAGGAAATAAAGATTAAAACTGCATTTCTGGATATTTCTTTAATCAATTTGTGGTGAATCAGGAGCAGTCGATAAACTGAAGTTGGAAAAACCTTGTAGGCGTGACATAGAAGCTACTACAGCAAGCCACAAGCTCCCAGCTCCGCTCCATTCTGATGCATCTGCTTGTGGACGACTACATCTACGCACGTCTACATTTTCCTCTGGGCGAATTTCTAAAGAAACTCCTGCCGTTCTGCAGAAACTATGTCCTTAAAACGGCACAGGTTTTTGATATTGGCTAAAAACAGCACAATTATAGTTAAAAGACCACAGGCAACACCTTTACAATAGATAAAAAAATAACTGGAGTGGGACTTTAAACTGTGTTCTGCGCTCCACCCAAACTCACTCGATTAAGATCAGCAGCTGCTCACACAAAAAGCATGACAAAGGCGTCCAAATCTGACACATGACCTGAAGGAAACAAGTTAAACCTTTGCAACCAAAATAAGAAGTAAATAAAAAAAACTAGACTCTGAGATCATTTCCAAGTCTCTATTAGTATAAATATATGTGTCTGTTCGCACGGCTTTACATTTAGTAACCTCAAATGAAAAAATCTCAACGACGAATAGTTTAGAAGCAAACAGCACATGAAAATCGTGGTTAATAACACAGTTATAGACTTTCAAAGCAGTGTGCTAGAGTGCCAACAAAACTCAAACCTTAACAATGTTTTTAAACCTTGTCTTTCATAATATTTGATCTAATTTATTGATTTCACTTGAACAAAAGGCAGATAGAACAAAAAACAATTTTAGGTAATAAACAACACACTTTACTGTCTTGCATGCTTCACATGGTTTTAGTGAAGAAAACCCCAGCCAATCTAATCCAATAATAAAAAATTTTTTATTTGATTTTTTAAAAACTATAATATCTTTATTTAAGCTCTTTATTAACTTGTATTATCTGCAATAAACATTTTTTAAACTTAATTACTGTATTCAACGTGCTGCGTGTTTATATTCTGTATGAGTTGTTTTTTTGCACTGATATGGTGATGGCTTTTAATCTCATTGTGCAGGTGGATAGTGACTATAAAGACATTCAATTCTGTTCTATTCTTAAAATCCCACTTTATAAAGCTTTTTACTGCACATTTTTCCCCACTTACTGCAGCTCTGAGCAGCCTGCTGCATAGACTGCCCCCACAGGCGAGGGTCTCGTCTCTTCAGACTGGTGTATATGTAAGAGATGGCAGGGGTTGCAAGGTGAGCCACGGAGCCCGACAGGCCCCTTCCCTTCTTCAAGTAATCCAGCTCCTGCAGTACCACCCAGGGGATCAGGACAATGGGAAAGCCCAAAGCTAATAGAACAGCAAGAGCACACAAAAAAACACAGAGCAAATGAAGGTGATACTTCTCTGCAGGAACTTCCAAATGCACTGAGAAGGCAGTTATTTTAAAGGTTTATGAAGACTGATGTTGACTTCCTGCCACTCAAACAATCTGGATGTGATTTCAAATGTTACTTACTCCACCTGTTTTCTTATAAATCAAAAACTTTATCAAAAGTGACAGATCCCGATTAGGAAAAAGCTGCATTTATCGAGTTTCCTAGTCACCCAGTTAAGCTACAGACAAAAATAAAAGCCATCTCTTAAATGTACAAACCAGAAGAAAATCTTTTTATAGAATTGTACATGCATGCAAATAGAAATTGTGTATTACCTCCAAGGCCATGGGATGTGATCTTTTTAACATACTCTAAATGACTGAGGAGGATGTTGGTGTCCAAAACAAGGACGAGGACTTGCTGAAGAGGCTGCGGACCTGCAATAATGAATGAAAAGTTAACCAAATTAATGTTTACTTATTAAACAAAATACAACATATTAATTAGCTACACAGATCATTAAAGGTTCAGTAATACGTGGTACCTGAAAGATGTAGTTAAGATGATTTTATGACAGTAATTTTAGGAACCACGACTCTTTCTTCTATGAAACAAAAAATGAAACATTTTTATTTGACTTTCCTGTGATTTTTGTTTTGATTTTCCGTACTCTCTTAAAGACCCACTGTGATAAAAAAAATTGTATTTTTGGTATTTATAACATGTTCGTGTGGCATTTTTCTGATGATGGAGGACATAAATAAAGAAAATTAAGCTCAGAATTGTGCTTCTGGGTATTTTTTTTCCTTCAAATTATTGTGAATCAGGAGCAGATGAAAGAATGCCATTTGAAGAAGAGCTTATTTGTGACGAGGAAAATACTCTGGGTGGGCCACAAACTACCTGCTCCGTTCCACAATGGAGAGGGGACGGGGGGTGGGGTTGCTCTGGCGCAACAGTCCCATCCATAACTCAGAGGGGAATTTTCTAATGAACTACTGTCGCTCTGCGGAAAATATGTCCTAAAAAATGTCAGTTTCTTTTATTCTAGCTAAAAATGGCATAGATCAAAAAAAAATTGAAGTGGACTTCAAAGCATTGTGAGATTTTTTTTAATTTAAAGACTAATTTCAAAAATAACCCAATAATGTTTTCTTTCCAAAAATAAAACTGTTAGATAAATCTACTTTAAAGCTGAATCTAACTATCTAACATCAAGTTAAAACAAAAAAATAAAACTAATTATGATAATGATGTCTTGTGGACTGGATTTCAGTGTTTGACTTTTCATGACAACACAGTTTTTTAAGAAAAAGGAAGACATTGAAACTCACTGAGGATGGTTGATGATGCCTCTTCTGGCACATCTATGTCCATGCAGGTCAGTTCCCCGTAGCTCTCTGTGACGTTTAACTCTAACCTCTTGTCAGAGCGGGCGAGGTGAAGCTCTTCAACAACTTGGGACTGCAGAACACACTTTAAAATCAAGTTCAATTTACAGCCAAATTTTAATAGGCACGTAACATGTGAGACACCACTGAAAACTGTAAGAGATGACAAACATATTTAGATCAATGAGTTTTCTACCTGATCATACATATGCTCAGTGTTGTCCTCATTTGCAGCTGGGAGTTTATCAGCAGAAGCTGATCCATTTTCTTGTTCCTCAATCTGAGAATTAGGAGTGTCATCCAAAGAGCTGTGCTCTGGCAAGGTATCAACCTGCTTCACTTTTGTTAAAATTACCTTAGAGTCTGAAGGTTCAGTCTTCAACACAGCGCCTTTACTATGATCTTTGCTCTGTTGGAAATGAGGCCGAACTTGTTTGGGTATCTTAAATTTAAAAGGCACAAACTTTTGAGAAAGCCTGAGTCTCTTATCCGACAGTGACTCTGATATCTGAGGTGAGACTGATGCATCACTCACAGGGGATTCAGGGAGATTGCTCCACACCCCTGAACTACTCTCTGTGGTAGTGAGATTGACTGTTTTGAAGGAGTTTTGAGTGAAAGTGGGAGAGATTTTTAGTGGCGCTGTAGATAAGCTTGTATCGGTAGTTAATTCCTTTTCTTGATGGATTTTACTTGTGTTTTCAGGCAGCTTTGTCTTTGGATGTGCAGAATCCTCACAGCCAGTAGAGGATGGATCTTGGTCTTTAGTTATGCTGCTGTCTGCTTCAGTTCTTGATGATTTAGCTTTCTTCTCTACATGATGTCTTTGATTCCCTTGTTCAGTTGAGCCTACAGTTGGACTCATTCGCCGTTTCTTTGCTATGGAAGGACCTCTCACAGAGAAACATTTATCTGCTAAAACTTTTGATGTCTTCTCGTTTGTTTCTTGTTTATCTTCATCTTTGGATTTGGAGGCTTTTCTTTTGTGGTTGTCTTTAGCATTCAATGTTTTTGATGATTCGGCTTGAACAGTTTTATTTTCCCCAACAGTTTTGTGTTTTCCTGAAGAATTTGCTTCTGCTTTACTGGAGTAAACTTCCCCATGAGAAGGCCCAGCAGCATTTTTAGTGTTTGTATGTTGTTTATCCTTCTTGATGTCGTTCTGCTCTTCTCCATGTGTCTTTGAAAGTCTGTAGACAGGTTTTTTGACCTGATGACTGGTTTCCAAGTCCTCTTTGACACACATTGTCTGTACTTTGGTGCTACTGTGTTTAAAAACAAACAAACAAACAAACACACATACAAAAACGTCACAGATCATTTAAAGCATTTAACAAAACGTGAATGATGTGTTGACAAATGATCCACGCATTGTGACACCAAAACAGTTTTTACCTCTTGTGACTCTTGAAATCCTTTTGCTTTTTAGGACTTTTGCTATCTTCTTTTCTCTTTGATACCTTAAATATAGCAGAAATAAGTGCAAAAACCAAATATTGTAACAGTTAATTGCATAAAGTCATTCATTTGTTCAGCTTAATCTCTAAACTAGGACTACAATTTCATCTAAAACCAACATAACTTTCTCACCCTTTTATCTTCCTCACTCGAGGACGAGGAAACCATGACCATCCGCCGCCTCCTCTTTTTGGAATTACTGTTCATTTTCTTCCTAGTTTAAGTTTAGACAACCGGACATGAATTATCTTGCCAAAAAGTGTGTATAACTCGTTTAAAACACCACTGTCAAGCAAAGTTAAGCAGCATTTTTCCTCCTCTTTGAGAAAAGGATTGGAAGAATACTGGTGATGACAATACACAAGTCTGGAGACATCCTTCTCTCTCGGTGTTCATTTGACAGAGTGACAGAACGTCTAACAACACAGTAAATGCGACATAAAATTTAAGGAATAATCCCTCAAACGAAACTCTCAGAGAAACATAAAACCTACATTTTGACTCTACTGCCACAGAAGTCGGCCTCTATCAGTGTATAAAAGCAAAAGTAAACAAGTGCTTAGGTTGCTAATCAAAACATCCGGTGCGTCTTTCTTTTTAGGAACTTCCGGTAAGCCGAGCAGTAGCTAAGCGCATTACCGCCCCCTGGAGGCATAAACGGTTTCTTTTTTTTATTTAATTTGTTTTAATCTGTTTAATTGCTTGTTTAATTCTGAAAGGAACTAGGATGTGCTGCTGGCAAAAGTGAAATAAGTTATAGTTATTTGTAGAAAAATATAACCTTCTGATAATTATATTATTGCAAATATTTAAAAGCTACACGTTATGAATAAATTGCTTAATGGCCACAAAAACATAAACAGAGTGTATTTTCTAAACATGATGTGGGAATTTTTAGCTCATGATTTTTTAGTTAGTAAGAAACTGGTCCAAATAACTCCTTTAGTAGGTTGCAGATCAATGTTCTAGAAGAAAGAAGAAAGAAATAGGGCTGTCTTTCAGAAGAAATTCGAAAAATTTCACTAAAATTTTTTTTTAAACTTGAGTCTGGTAACTCCTTAAAAAACAAATTTTTAGTTAAATTTTCCTTATTTAAGCTGAGTATTTAAAATAAACAAATTAAAAATATCTATTTTTATTTTGCGTTTCCTATTGGGCTTTAAAGCTATATCTGCACTGCACGATTAGTTTTTGATGTAATTCTATTTGCATTTCTCATCTCTACCCATTTAAAAGGAATGTTTTTTATTAGTTCAATTTTTTTCTTTCAATCCCAAGTTCCTGGGAATTCACAAAAGAGTTTTGGGTCAAGCACAGAAAGAAGGGAAAAAAATCTTGTTTTTTTTTAGAAAAAGACAAAGGGCCAAAATCACCTCAAGGTCAGTGAGTCCTATCTCAACTTTGCAAAAAACAAGCAGCTGGTATCTTCTCCCAGCAACACCTGCAGGGCCTCCCTAGTAAACTAAACCATTTCAGTGTCTGCATACTTTGAGACAACTCTAACATAAATTCAGGAAGGCTTTTCTACATTATTATTACCACAAAGAGATTTGTAGTAATGCAATGTGAGGACGTTCAGGGAAAAACTTATTCTTGTTTTGTAAGTTCCTTACAAACAATAGCAAGATTATGTAATAATAGTAAAATCAATGAGAATGAGACCGAGATGGTCTCCTAAAATGACCTTTAATACAAATAAAAACATTATTATGTCCTTCTAAAATTTTAACTCTTCTACTTTGAAATCAAAACAATGTTAATATGAAATGTTTGACTGTTCTATAACACAATATCATTTTCCCCCTATTTGCTTTAAATTTGAGTCTGTATGTTACATTCATTTGCCACGTAGCCGCTTACGTCCATCTTTGCAACATTAGTCGTCTCCGTCCATCTTTCACTCCTCACTCCACAGCTGTCCTAGTCCACAGTCTCATCACCTCCCGTATCGACTACTCCCTTCTTTCTGGACTTCCTCAGAAAACCGTCCGTAAGCTTCTACTGGCTCAAAACTCAGCTGCTGGAATAATAACCCAAAGCCCCTCCATTCACCATATTACACCTGTCATACAGCAGTTTCCTTGGTTACCAGTACCTCACCAGATCACTTACAAAATCCTCATTTAAATCTTCAAAGCCCTCCACAACCTCACCCCTCTGTATCTATCAGAGCTCCGGACTGTTGCGACTCCCACTTGCTCCCTCATATCCTCTTCCTCCCTTCGACTGGCTGCTCCCTGATCTCGTCTCATTTCCATGGGGGGCAGATTATTCAACAGCTCTTCCCCGCAACTCTGGGAGTCGCTCCTTTCCTCTCTGATCTACAAAATATGGACTCACTTTCTCGGTTCTCCAAACATCTCAAAACTTACCTTTTTCATCGCGCATTCAGTACATGACACTTGAACAGCTGTTTTAACCTTTGACTTGTTTGTGTTATTGTTGTGTTTTTATGCTTTTATTTATCTTATGGTCTGTGAGCGACCTTGAGTGTCAATTAAGGCGCCATATAAATAAAATTGAAATTTTTTACGTAGCCCACATTATGATTATAATATATGTGATGTATTTAAGGAAAATCTGTACGTCAAATAAATTTGTTCCATATATGTCAGGATCTTTTTTCAGTACACAGAACTGCTCAAACTGAAATTATTGAGACTGAATCTCATGTAACATGTACTGCAATGAAGGTCTTGTACCAGATGGTGACACTGTTACAACCTTGTCCTTCTTTGGTCTTCTGACAGAATGATTGTACTTTTTAGGGATTGGACGTAACTTTACCATCTGATAAACATTAATTTCTCAAACTTATCAGTTGCTGAGATATAGTTTTTTTTTTTCTGAACGTTAAATTACTTTTGCATCTCTTTCCTAATTATAGGGACTAAAATCAAAACACGTAATTTGTACACATACAGACAGAGGTGCCCAAAACATTTTTTAAATACTATTTTACATTTATCATTTTATATATATAGATGTATTTATTGAGGAAGTAAAAAGGGGGAAAAGCACCAACCAAGGTGAGCAAGTACTGCAAAGAACTCAGCCACCACAAAGGCTGTGTCCCACATGGTCTGCAGACTTCAGTGGGAAGTGATGAGCAGGCCCCCATCTGGGGGGGCCACAGACGTAGTGTGAGTGTGAGAGGTCTGACAGGTACAAAACGGAAAATAAATTTAAAAAAAATGTAGATAAGGCAAAGGGGCATTCAAACGAGATATTCCACTTGAGCAGGAGCCAACAAAGATGGATGAGGGTGAGGGTGATGTGCTGCCAGAGCATGGTGGGGGTGAGATCCCTGACAGCTGGCTCTGCTCATGCAGCGCTGAAGCCTGTCCAGAGCTTTGCTGGGTATCTGCAAAGAGCTCAGCTCCAGATGTGAAACAACGATGGTGTTGAGAATGCCTGGATGAACTGTGAAAAGGGATGCTCTGACACATGTGTTTTTATTTACCCTATTCAATAAAAGAATTATGACAGTAAAATGAAAGTATTTAGGAATGAAAAAGAGGGGACGAAAATATAAACCAGAATTTGTTATTTGTGGAGTAGAATGATACCATCATGATAGAGATCGATATTTAGATGAGCATCTTTTCACAATAGATTTCTATGGTGTACAAAAAAACAACAACAACAGAATAGCTTTTCTTAAAAGGGTCCCCAGTTAAAAACAGATAAGTTGTGAGTAATACCAGATGTAGAAAAAAATCCTCTTAGCATTTTAATAGTTGTAGTCCTGAACGCTGTCATTTAAGGATCATGACTGAAACAACTAACAGATGACACCGATTAGATTTGGTATGTAACATGTTGAATACATGAGGAATACTCCTATTGAAAACAGTCTAAGTGTGCAAGCATGAACATGTACAAATCATGTTTACATAGGAAAGTTCTTCATTCCGGTAACAATTTATTCAGGGTTTTATTTCAATAGTATAAAAGAGAGTTTCCTTGTAATGGAAAACTGACAAGAGTGTGACACTGATAATAAAAAACTTGCTTTCATACTTTGAGATTAATACATGCAAACACATGCTGACGGTGTCTCAAAAGCATGCATTGCATTTAAGATCAGTATGATTAACATCTTTTTGCCGCTTTTATTACAGCTTTGTAACCAGACATGTAGTAATTACCCCTGCAAATAACAAACTAAAAAGTTTGAATACTTGTGCACAACACTGCTGGTGTGCTCCCCAGTATTCTTTGAAAACATACATAATAAGCCTTTTTTTCCTTTTTTGAATGTCTCTTTAATATATATTAATAAAGCAATGTACACCATTTAATAATGATAATTTTTCTTTAGTCTCACGGCTTGAAATATGGTAAGTTCATGTCATAACTTTAAGTTGATAGAATTAGGAAACATTTTATTTTTCTATATTTGTGTATTTATCAGCTCGTTATTAACAGGTGAGTTGTAAAAATGTTCTTCAGATTCACCTGGATAATGATTTAATATTGATCGGTTAGCCAATCACCAGAACTAAACTGTTTTTTTAAGCTAATAATTTATTTTCAGGCATGTGTAATTCATATCCTGGCTCATGTTGATAATTTCTTGGGGTTTGCTGCTTTCTTACTATATGAATATATTTTGGTTTGGGACTTCTGGCAAGAGAAATCCAGATAAATCATCCCGATACGACAGAAGAATTATGATACGATTAACTGAGATCTTAAGTTACAGACTTTGACATTTTTTTGTTGAAGGTTAACAAGCCAAAACTGTCGCACTAATCTACAGTATGCGTGCTTTTCCATACAGCATAAAATGAAAAGTCTGGTTTCCACTACCCCTGCAAATAACAGTTCTGCCAGTACTTGCTAAATATTTATACGTCTCCATTTCCTTTAAATCAAAACTAAGGTGACTTTTTCTAGGTTTTATTGCCAGCAGAGATGACTCCACCACTGGGTTAGATTTTCATGTAAACAAATAGTGCTTTCACTTCAGCGTCCTAAACATCTCAACTTGGCTCTAAACCTAGAAAGCACCACTTGATCTTGCTGTCAAGAGGTGGTGATTAACACTGACTGGCTCTGTGACAGACACCAACTTCAACAAGCTCTTCAGGTCTCTCTCTCATTAAGAATACTCTTTTATTGGCTGAATAGTTACTTTTTGAGAAAATTCCCAGACTATAAAAGGGTAGTTTGTTTTCACTACAGGTAAAGTGTTAATATGTCTGGAACCATGTGGCCTATTAGACTGTAATGTTATTCATGGCGGCTCCTCTGCTCATGTTAAAGTCTGTCTCATTTGGATTTCTTTCAAATGTAAAGATAGCTACAATGTAAAATTCAGAATAAGATAACAATGGAAATTTAGTTAAATTTGGGTGTCAAAAGAAGAAGCTTCAAAATTAAAATTTAGCTTGAATTTTTTTTTGGTTATTTCTTTGCTGTCGGCCCAACACTAGGGACAATGAGGGGCTGGTGCTGTGTGCATTGGGCAGCGGTCAAGAGATGGATCCACTATGGCAGAATCCACAGTAATGGACAAACTATTGGGATCTATCCCACTCAGTGATGGGTCATTGAAAGAGCCTGAGCTTGAGTGGGAGGCTGAGCAGAACCAAATATTCAGGCTCGCCTCCATGCTCTGAAACTTTTCTTTTGTCACTGATCATTTGTTAATGTTTCAGGGTCTTGTTGGTTTTGTTTTAAAGCAATGTGTTAAAATGAGTGTACTAAGAAAAATTTGACAAAAAATAATTATGTCTCAAAAGTAGGGGTGTAACAATGAATTTTAAGAATGATTCCATTTATATTAGTGGAGCCAGTTAGGTTGCTATTTTAGACAAATTGTGCATTTTTTGCTACAAGGACCAAATTTAGCAATGATGTACATTAGGACCCCCTCTTTCAGAAAAGCAAAAGTAAAAATGGCAGCCATTTGTAAAGACTCAAGTGCTCCAAAAATACTTGATATCTATTTGCCCCAGTCTAAACAACATATGCTGTGAATGTACAAAATGCAGTAATTTATACATACATGTATAATAGTATACAATACTATTATACATGTTTGTATATTTTCAAATCTTGGAATCACTTTTGGTAAACTTACTTATTTGAAAGAGGGGATCCTAAGGTACATCCATGCCAAATTTGACTTTTGTACCACAAAATGCACAAGTTTTAATAACCAAATATCAGATGGTTGGTTAATTTTAAATTATCTGAATTGATCCGATTCACTTACCTAAAAATCGATCCAGAATATCTTTAGTCAAAGACTCAACCAATGTTTCTTAGATATAAATATCTCGATACTAAACAGTGCAGGGGAAGTTTTTCCGATTCCTTGTATTTCTTGCAAAATAATTAAGTGACTTAAGGCCTGTTCACACCGGGACGAATTTCGCCGGCGATTTTCGCCGACGTTTAACGCCTCGTGACTAATCAAAGGGCACCAACGAGAGTGTGCACACCGACACGAAAAAACGCCAGGCGTTAAAGCGTCAAAAAAAAAAAAAAAACGCCTCGGGTTCGTTTTTTTTTTCGACGCGTCGCGTCGAAATCTACTCGACCAATGAGAACGGCGCTTTTGCTCACGTGTCTGGAGCTTCTGAAGTTACAGTAAAACACAACTTGGGGGCGCTCAAACACAAAACTGCCTTGCTGAGCACACATACCAGCGAAGAAGATAGACGCCAAGTAGCGTCTACACAGCCGCGAAGCAATAATGACGGACATTCTAAAATATCCCCGAACCAAGCACCAGTTGGAGCTACTGGTGCTTGAAATATTCATGTTTTCTTTGATTGATTCTGACAAGCGTATAAATACTTGCTCTCTTCTTCTGAGTGAAAAGCGACTTTAAGAAGCGTAAAGTTGCGCAGCGCCACCTTGTGTACAGGAGTATTTCTGTTTTACATTAAGCGCCATCTAATGTCAGGGAATGAAATTGCATGTTCACTCCACTCATCTTCAGCGAAAATCGCCTGGGTGTGAACACAAAAAACGTGGCGAAAAACGCTGGCGAATAACGCCTGGCGAATATTCGTCCCGGTGTGTACGGGCCTTTAGACTGTAATGATAACTTGATCATTTTTTGCTGCCCTCTTGTGCAGTGTTTTTCAACCTTTTCTGAGCCACGGCACACTTTAACCTTAAAAAAAATCCCGCGGCACACCAGGTTCCAAAAATAAAAAAAAACAAAAAAAAAACGGAGAAACTCATAGTCTGTATTTATCTACAGTCCCTCCACAATCTCACATGCATTTTTGAGATAATTGTGGCAGAAAAAGCTTGAAACTGCAGCTGTTTTTTTTCTAAAAGATGCAATAAAAGTTAAGTTAGAAGATGTAAAAACAGTTTGATGTGTGTTCGTTGATTTCAAGACGTTTAACAACAGATCTCCTTGAGCGCTGTCACTCTCACAACCCAATGCATCATGGGAGATGTAGTGCATTAAACGGCCGGCGGAGATCGCGTCTCTGAGCTTCCTTGTTTTGTTCACTTGTTCCACGGTCTGACATCGGATTCTGTGGAAAGCTACACCGATAAAGACGAGCTTTAGCTGGTATTTTTTTAAGAACTGAGCGACTTTACGAGCTAAATCGGGACAAGGAAGTGAAGACTTTAACCACTTCTGATTGGTCAGACTGATGACATGTGATTAAGCTCCCCAAGAATGATTGGTGGAGACAGTTAAAAGGACGGGACTTTTCCAAAATACAGCCGGAGTTGCAGCTGAATCGCGGTACGTCATTCTTATCAAAATGTCTTTAATAAAATAAAATAAACGCAAAGAAAAAGTATTTTGCGATCTTTTATATTCCTAACTCCTCAGTGTTTTATCAGGGCCTGTTTGGATGAACAGAGAGCTGAAATCCTGGAGATGGGAAATGTTTAATTTTTCAGTTAATGAGGGCAATTTCCCACGGCACACTTCACCATCTCCCACGGCACACTAGTGTGCCGCGGCACACTGGTTGAAAAACACTGATCTTGTGTGTTGTCCGCTGTGATGTCACTTGGTCGTTTTTACGTTACAATAAAACAAACCAACCACGCCCCAATCCAAATGGTAATTTTCCAATGTCTATTATAACTGATTTGTTTAATTTTGAAACACTTTTATAATGGTCTGGGTTGATGCGATTAACAAACTTGCCTCAGATAGATTGATCTGGTTGGATCGTTGGAATAAACTTCACTTCATTGATTAGTTCAATAATTGTTATATCCCTGTTTAAAAGTAATTTCTTGCACTTCTGTAATGTTTCATTAACAACACTGCATCTTAGCCACTGGTTTAGGTTCTTTATTTCTGCTGATGTGGCTTAAATACGTGTAAAAGAGAAGACTAAATGGCGACGATTATTATTGTTTTGGATGACTTCTCATTGCTTGCCTGTAGCACGCGCACCGGTAGTGGGAGTGTCCGCAACGAGGGGGGCGGGGTGGAGCCGCGGAGCAGCAGGAGCTGCGCACAGGAGGAGGTGGACTGTTTATTCTGAAGTCAGAGGGCGCGCGGGCAGGACGTCACAGACATCTGTGCCTTTCATTGGGTTCGTCCATTTGTTGCAGTTGTTCAGTGTTTACCCGCGGAGCGATGTCAGTGCTCCGGGTCGGTTCTGTGTTGCTCTGGGCGGTGTTGGCGGTGAGCCGTGCTCGCAGGAGCCCAACGGAGCCGGAGGAAGTTCAGGAGCATATCAACAGCGCCAGATGCACATCCAGGTGCCTCAGCCTGCACATGACCCAGATAACCGCCGCTTTCAGACACATCCAGGTAAAACTCAGTTTCACCTCGTGCCTATTGAGGCACAAGGTGCAATGACCAATGGATTATGCAAAAAAATAAAATAAAATTGAAATAGTAAAAAAGGAAACAATCAAACAAACAACAAAAAGTTTAAATACATTTTGATTGAAAGTCGAATTTTAGTTTTTGGATAGAGACGTTCAGGTACGTTGTTTATTATTTAAAATTTTTCACAGTTTCCTTGTAAAACTTGTGTATTGAAATGCCTTTTTTTTTACTCTGTTACAACTTTGTTCATTTTATTTATGGTTGGAGCAGAAATGTATGTGATGTTATATTGACTATCAACAGCTCAATCTCAAATAGTTTGTTGTTTTAATGAGTTTCGTTTGTTCACATTCATAGCGCCCTAACGTCCCCTATAACTGAAGCATAGAACTAATAATAGAAGAAAAAGTGATCATTTCTAAACAGGTGCACCCAATCTGTCCTAATTAACTGTACTAATGATGGGAATTAAAGCATTACGTTTGTCTTTCTTTCTTTCTGATTCATATTTGCACACAATTTAAGTCAAATTTAGGAATTAACTTAGGTCATTTTATTTATGGTTGAGGCAGAAAATGTCAAACAATTTATTGCTTGTATGTATGAATGTGTGTGTGTGTGTATATGTATGCACACACATTCGGAGCCCCCTTAACTTCCCCTATAACCATGTAAGTGAAATATTTGGGGGGAAAAAATGATGATTTCTAAATTTCTTAATTTGTGCTAATTAACTGTACTAATAATTGAAATTGCAGCATTAGGAGGCAGATGTCTGAACTTGAGATTTGTTGTTTATTGGATTAATATGTATTACTCAAAAAATAATGTAAACCCCTCGCCCCTAATTGCACCGTATGCAAAAGAAGGTATTTCACACCATATCTGTGAGCAACAGTCATTGAAGTTCCGTTATAAAACGCCATTCCAATTCAATTCAGATCGATTTTCCTTGCTCGCACTGTTTTTTATATGAAATACATCAAGCCTTGGGCAAATGTTTGTGTGTTGCTAACTTGTAACTGCACCTATCAGGACCGACTGGGGCAAAGAGAAAAGTTCTGTTCGTTATTTGGGAGTCTGCAACATTCCTTCTCTTGCAGAAATTGCAGGCACTTGTGCTGTTCTTTGTAGCAAGGAATGTCAAATTAATGTGGACATTAGGACATTACCAAGTTTGAAAAAGCCACTTATTGTTAACGGCTTCAACATGTGCATGCTGTGTAGTGGGTGGGAAAGTCATTAACCATTGAGTTTAGCCCCAGTGGCTTTGAGGTGTGTAGAGGAAAGTGTGCATTTATGTGTGGTTTGTGCATGTGTTCACATGTAAAAGTGAGGCTTGGTCCTTGTCTGTCTTGAATAGACTCCACCACCTGTGCATGGGGTAATTAGGGTGGCCCCTGGATGACTTTGCATTGAGATTAGTGTGTGCATTTGTGGTCCTGCATTGCTGGAGAAGTTGTTTTGGTCAAATATAATGGCTGCACAGCAGCAGTAGTAAAGATCCAGTTTACTTTATGGTGGCAAGTAAACTGTATGTAAAGTTTTCCTGAATGCTGATGTTTTAAGGAATTTTTGTTTTGTTTTTGACATCAAACTTTTTTAATCATCTACTTTTTGAATCTTTGACCCATGGATGCTCCCTTTTGGGGTCACTACAGCAACTCATCCTGGTAGCTCTAAACTTGGTATCCTTTAACCAAGGTAATAAATGTCACACCTTCGGGTTCAAACCATCTCAATCTGCTTCCCGCCATGTATCTCCACCACAGCCTTCTACATATTTCTTTTTAGTCTTACAAACTCTAGTTTGTCACATATAAAACTTTCTTCCTCCCATTCTAACCTGCTTGCACACACCTCTTCAACTCTTTTCTACACTCTTCATTAAGATCCTCAATCGTCTTCACCTCTGCTCCCTGTAACCTCAGTGTTCCATTTGAGACCCTCTTATTTAAACACAAATACGCTTTCCTTTCTAGAGGTAACTTCTACCTCTCTAGATGTTCTTCTACTTGCTCCCTGCTCTCAGTACAGATCAGTGTCATCTGCCAGCGTCATGGTCCAAAGAGATTCCTGTTTAACCTCATCTATCAGTCTGTCCATCACCACAGCAAACAAGAAGGACCTCTAAGTTGATCCTTGGTGCAGTCCCACCTCCATCTTGAATTTCTCTGTCACACCTACAGCACATCTATTACTGTCTTATAGCTCTCATGCATGTCCTGAACAATTCCAAGGTTGTAATGTTTCATAATTATTGGATTATTTTAGAGTTTTTATGTTGTTGTTGTTAACGCTATAGTCTAATATTTTCTAGTTAATTTATATTAATATGCTGTAAGTCCTAAAGGTTCTTGTCTTTATACTCAAATAGGCTGAATGGATTTAAATCTATAGCAATAGAAATCCCTCTGGAGTTACTAATGCTGCTGTGGAAAATCCTAAATCCACAGGGAGAAACTATTTGAATGAAAAGCAACTTAACTCACTCAAAATGTTTCCATGTGTGCACCTGACTTTTACAGAGGAATTTAGACCTAGTCACTGTTTCTATATCCTCCCACCAATTGAGACTTTGTGAATGGCACAGAAAGGTTTAGTCATACTAGATTTGATCTCTGCTTCACTTCAGCAAACCCTCATTAATATGTCATACAGTATTGCATGTATTCAAAAAATAGTTGCTAAATATTACATAATAAGAGTTTGACAACATTTTATGATCATTGATGTCTACAACAACAAGGCGATGAAAATGAAAATATACGCCTGGCATTAACACTTGTTTTAGAGTACTTAAAAGGAAAAATGTGTGTGTATATGTAAAACTTGAAAGTCTTTTGCCTCACATCTACATCTGTCCTTGAACTTTTATTATCACAGCTTGGGGAGCAGGGCCTTTAAGCCTGATCTTTGGAAAAAACTGGAACACTGCAATCCAAGGAACAGAGTACTCAAAAGTCCTTTGTGACAACACCTCCAACAACTGCAGTATCAATGAGGGGGTCTGTTGTCATCCACCTTCCACTGCACACTAAGACACAAACACTCACTTTTGCTTCTTCTGGCAGAATGGTGGTGAACCCTGTGTTTTTGGCTCTCTTCTTTTGTCTGTGTGTGGCTAGTGTGTAGCCACTAAACTGTGAGTCACCAGTTTTCTATTTACACCTCTCCCTGCTGCATCTCTGGGTTTTCCACTACTTTCCCATGCATGGCGTAATAGTGTAATTATAGCTCTTGTGTGTAGGAGAGTGTACATATGTGTGTGTATGCTGTCATATTCCCAAATTCCTCCTTGATGTAACTGCTAAAAATACGAAAAAAGCAGCTCTCCATCATCGCCTGCAGAGTTGCATCTTTTAGCGCACATGAAGTAGATCAGCTTAGACTTTGTGCCTTGAACACAGATGTCTCCAGTCCTGACGAGTGGATAGTTTATGGTTTGGGCCAAAGATGAAGGGCAACAAAAGACTGAATTAGACGTTGTGTATTTTTTGTTTGCATGTACATGCATGTAGGTAACTTTGTGTGTCCCGGCAGCTCTGCGGTAGGTAGCTCAAATAAGCCCAGAGGTCAGTCTAGTCTTGAGAAAAAAAATAGTCAGTTCAGGTTGCATGGGGAGAGGTAAGGGGATAAAAGGCAGGTAGACAAACTCGGTCAAGCATGAAGACAGACACAGCGATATAAAGATTGCACAGCAGACAGGCAAGATACACTGACATGGTGTCACAAGCCAAATGAAGACAGCCTACATCGCAAACTGATACACAGGTGGAAGAAACAGGGAAGCATGCAGACAGGTGAGCATACAGGCTGGTATAGGGCTGAGTTATGGCAGGACACAAAGGCTTGTGTGATTCATTGTAGAGGTAAAGCTTCCGCATCTTTATTACTGCCCTGACATCTGAGTAGAAAAACCAGGAACACACGGAGATACAAATTTCTCTGGTAAGAAAATGACTCTCACCTGAAACCAGAGAAAAATTTCATAAAACTTAATCACAGACCAAGAACGCTTCAGAGAGTTCAGAACTGGACAGTCGGTCAATATTTCATGTTTCAGTCCATTCCTCTCACTGATTGCTATTGAAACAGATTCATATTTCTTAGTCAGAGGTCAGAAATGGTCAGTAAATCCGACATTTTTCCATTTTTAGAGCCAGTAACATTCTACAATATGTACTTGTTGACAATCTGTAATTTAAGCTTATGCAACATTTAGTATTGTTTTCATTTGCTGCTTGTTTTTGTTTTTCTACCAAGTCAAAACTGATGAAGAAGTAACAGTAGCTTTATGGTTCAAAACCATTTAGCTACCACTTTGTTGTGACATTTGTTGTTCACAGGATGCGGGCCACCACAAACCTCTGAACACGTAAGCATGGAAATGCACACATCGACTAATTAGGGAGTTTCTGACGGGAATGCTAAGCCTTGGGTTTGGGCTTTTTGGGAAAAAAAAACTTTAAATTTGTTTAAACGGGAATTAGCCGTGATTCATGTCTCAAACACACAATGTAGTTTTTGCTTCTGGTCATCTGTGTGTAATTAACTGATGTCTTTTGTTAAATGGACTTTGTGCTGCACTTCACTGCAAACACTGATATAAAACACGCATATATATAAAATGCTCAATTGTTTCTTTTCTCTCTAACTTACACTGTTACCCCTACATCTGGAAGAAATGTGATTTATATCTGACATTCATCCAGTGCACAGCTGTGCGAGTGCATGATGACTGCACATGCTCCTCTGTGAGTATTTAAGTCAGTGGTTAATATCAGATTGTTGATTTCTGTGGGCAGTTACAAGAGCCATGTGGAAATCCTTTAGTTCAAGTTTTTCTGACTCAGCCGATCAGTTCTGTTTCTGATGGGTCTTTTGTGACAGACTTGTATGGACCTCAGACTTATTGAAGCTCCTTAAGGCTCAGAGGACATATATAATTAAAATGAAATTTGTGTTTTGTAAGTTTTTTAGTTTTGTCATAAATCATATTCAGTCATCCCCAGAGGGAAAAAAGACATTCTGGCTAAATATTAGCCTGATGAACACCAAATTTTATTGCCTACTCTTTCGCAACTTACAATTTCAACTTCCTGCAACTTTTTTTCTTTGCTCTATTTAACATCCTCGGTGTCCTAGTTTACTTAGTCTCCCACATCCATCTCGTCTTCTATTTATCCAGTCAACAGCTGCTGATGTTCTTCACCTTTTTTCTCAGAATCTTTTGAACATGTGTAGCTGTTTTGCCACAGACAGAGTAACATGCACTCTGAAACCTTATGATGCTTCACTTTGACCACTGTTTCACAGCCAAGAGGCACACAGACCTGTTTACACTGCCTTAATTGCTTTTGACAGCAAATATGTCCCATGAAATTAGCTTGGGATGAGTGCGTACATGTGGACATATTAATATGCAGTTGGAGCTGAAGGGCAGGGACTGGAATGATGCTTCGACGAGAAAACGAGAGCGTGAAAGCCGAACAAAGAGGATAAAGATATGAGGCCAACAAGGGGAAAGACGGCTTTAAATCTTCTCTGTGAAAGTCTGGAGATGTTTAACTATTTTCTACGCCCTCTTTAGTGTCTAGAATTTATCATCACTATCATTTTTCAAATTCTCCCCGGTTATTTTTATAGATGCTCGCAGAAATGAAAAAGAGTTGGAGGGTCTGAATGAAAGACAGGGAATGACAAGAGAAACATGATCTTCATAAGTAATGGCAGAGAAAAAAGGATTTATATTTATATATTTGCATTTATTCAGTAAAATGGGTTAGTTTGCTTTTGCTTTCTTATCTGCTTATTGATAAGGTTTAAGGTCTGGAAATCAGACTGATATTAAAGCATTATATTAATACTTTTAAAGCTGTTTAATTTAAATATGATAAAGAGAACATGTCAGGTTTTATTTTGTATCTACGCAGGCAGCGTATAGGGCTACCCCTGATCATGTCAATGAAGCCCAGGTGTGTGTTGGCCATAAAAGCCAGATTCCAATCTGAATGTAAAACACGTGGGGCTGAATTTCTCTTTGTCTTGAAAGGTCCAACAAGACTCAAGTAATTGCTGCTCATCTTTTGGTCATTGTGATTTTTTTATGCTGCTTTTAACAGAAAAACGTAGCTGTTAAAAAAGAGCAAAGATTTGGCTCTAAACAATTACGGCTCATGTTGATTTTTCTGGTGTAGTCATTTAGCTCATAATTTTTACGATCATTGGTCAGGTTTATCAAATAATTAAAACAAAGCTGCTGCTACACTGACTTCACGCAAAAAAACACATGTTACAGGATTTGTATTGAGAAGAGAAACTTTACTGCATCCGCTGCTGCCTGATACAGATTCTTGAAGAACATGAAAAAGCAATAATGTCCTTAACAGACAAAAATTGTACTTCCTGGGTATCTAATATAAAAAACAACCATGCTTTTATACAGCACAGATGACACTTTTAATTTAACCAAATGAATGCCTGGGAGACCATCCATGCTGCCCATTGTAACACAACCTGTTGCTTATATGGCCTGTCATAATTAAATTACATTCCTCTTGAAATTATTGTGACCGTTGCAACAAGGTATATACAGGATTACGGGGGAGAGCAGCTGCTTAATACTCAGAGATGCGACAAACTCAGATTTTGAACCTTCTAACTGTATTCAGGATCAATATACCAAGATGTAACCCAAGAAACATATACTGTAATTCATACCAAGTCTACTTACTGTAAGTATAGCAACAAATCATCATTTAGGGACAAGACACTATGGTTTATCCCTCATTATGACCTTATTCTAGTTTTCCAATAGTCAAAAGTTTTGTTGTTGTTGTTGTTGTAATAAATGGGTATTTTACTGTGTACCACACCCAAGGAACACAATGTAGCTGTAGTTCAGTCTCTTTTACTACTCCTATGTTTGCTGTGTGTTTAGGATTATCTCAACACCCCCATTTTTCATTCTTATTTTGTGGGAAATTTAAAAAAAATTAAAACATTGTCCTGCCGTGAACCAGTGGGAATGGGCTCTTAAAGTATGGTGTAAAATCCCAAATCTTACTACAGTTATAACTTATGTCAAGCAGTTGTGTTAAGAATAGACTCACATTTCCTACAGCGTTAGGGATTTCCTCAGTCTATCTTGATTATAAGAGAAGTGTCCATGATTATTACTTTATGCAAGGATTTGATGCCCCTTACTTAGAAGCATTTGTTTGTAAATGAAAAATCTTATTTAAAGGAATAAAAAACCTTTGACTGTTTTCCATGAGATTTTTCTTTAACCTCTTTCTGATCAATCTTTCTTCGTGTTTGTCAATTAATAACGATCACAACCATTACTTTAAGGACGAATCTGAATTCTTCCCCCAACCCCTACGGTTCTCCCTATCCCTACATTTAGTCAGCCAAACGGAGAGATATGGAAAATAGTATCTTCAAATTCGCATGCTACTCCCATTCAATGACGTTATGATCAGTCGCCGGTCAGCTATATTAGCGCGGAGCAGCTGGCTTGGAAATACATAACATCGGTTTTATAACTTCAAAAAGGTCACGCAAAAACAAAAAGTCATCACTTGCATTTACATGTAAACTTCTGTGCATCAGCGCACACCCACGTGAAGATAAAACGTTTTCCTCCGAGGCACACCACGAACATCCTGGCTGTGGTGGGCTCGGCCGCAAGCGTTAGCCCTTAAAAAAACTATTTCAGACAATCCTATCCCTCCAAATACCCCTACAATTGGAGGGGTAGGGAAAAGTTGTAGGGGTAGGGAAGAATTTGGGTTCAAGATAAGGCTCTACTGGTCTGTTTCTATGTCTATGGGGGCTGGTTTATTTTTAGTGGAGGCATTATCCCTTTTAACTAGCACAGCTTACTGTTGAGCCAAATGTGTCTGCACCAGTACAGTCAAAGTGTTAAATAGATAATAGCATAGGGAAAACAATTAGGTGTTTTTCTCAGGGCGGTATCAAACACTGTTTGGTATACTTGTGATCAGCTCACATTAATATGTCAGTTTGTTTTATGTTTAGAGATGACCAGTTCCATAATGATTTTAAAAAAGTGCCTCAGATCACTGAAAGCAGCAATTTCAAGTTTACATCATTAAGTAATACAGGCTAAAAAGGTTTTTAAAAAGTACAAGTAAACTATAATTTTTACCTTAAAGTCCCAATCCGTTTATCTCTTGATCTATTGCATTCTCAGTGGTCTTTTAATTATGATTTAGGTCATTTTTCAGAAAAAACAAAAACAAAACCTGTTGTTGAGCCAGATGGCAGCTCAGACGAGGAAAACAAAGATGTACATGGATCTATTTGTCTGCAAGTGGATGCATCAGAAAGGAGCAGAGCAGGGAGCTTAGTCACATAAGTCACTGCTACAAACCTTTTCCAACTGCATTATTTTCTCTGCTCCTGATTTATCAAGATTTGAATAAAGAAGGTCTTAGGAAAGCAATTTTGAGCTTAATTTTCTTTATATATGTCCCATCATGAGAAAAATGCCCCTAAACATGTTTAAAACACCAAAAAACACAATTTTCATTGGAGTGGGTCTTTAAGCTATTGGGTACTGTACAAGGCACCCTTTATACAAAGATGCCTTTTTAACCCAAATAAACTGTGATGAATGTAGCAGTGAAAGAATCCAGTCAATATTTATCTAAATCTCACAGCCCTTTAATCTTTAACGTTTTGCTGAGCACCGTTACCCTGACTATAACCCTGTAAACCTTAACAGACTAAGAGCACAGACTGCTAAAGAAAATATAACAAGCTGTGTGTGGACTTACATTCACTACCGTGTTAGTACCTTATCTGTTATAATTATCAGCACTATTAAGATAATTACTTACTTACTTAGATTAGTTCAAATAGAGAACAATGCTGATCTAAATTCTACTCACCTGGTGAGGTTTTGGTCAAAGAAACGGATTAAATTTAGAGTAAGACATCCACTTGTACAGTGGCAAAATTTAGTTTCTAGGTTAGACTTTGTCTGGAAGGAAGTCAGTGCTATGTTCTTGTTCAAAATAGCTGTGTCAACCCGTGTGTGTTTAAAATACGGGCTAAATACAGCTCTCTCTGGAAGGGGTTTAAAGTTGTTAAGGTGGCTTATCTAACTCTCACACACTCTAAGTAAAAACAGACTCACAACAGAACATATGCGCAGAAACTCACACACAAGTGCCATAATAGCTGTTTTGAAGTTGCTCAATGGCTTCATGATTGTGCCTGTGACTAAGACAAAGCCATTTGGTGAGAAAAGCAGGGATTTAGTGAGGAAAGTTATTAGTTGTTTTGCACATAAAGTGGCAGGAATCGTATGTCCTCACTCTATAAGAGTTGGTCAAGACTGACTTACCCAAATAAGATTCACAGCAGATACTTTCCAAGTTATGTTTTTTACAACTTTGTTGTTGATTTGTATCTGATTATTATATCAAACTGTAAAACAGGCCATTCAGTCAATATAAACTGTACGTTTTTTGCTTTTTTTTAAATGTTTTTTTTTCTATGATCTATTTGAGCACTGTTGCTAGTGCAACCATGATTACTGATGGTATTGACTCACTTACCAGTTAACTGCTTGCACACATGAACACATAAATGCCCATATAAATAGAAATATCACTAAGTGACACAATTTCTGAAACACAAAAAAGAAGTGACCACTAATTTGCTCCCAGAAAATAATTAAGCACGAACATGGTTGAGTTTGTGTCTGAGATTATGACTGATTTAGTTTTGATTGTCTTGTCATAGTGATTTTTATGACCTATATATAGGTCACCTATAAAATATATAGGTCATAAAACTGACAGAAGTGCCTCTTGTCTTACTGTATTATCATTAACATTTCATTTTACAAAAATGTGTCAAACACCTGGCTGTTTGTCCATGTTTTTTTAAAATGGCTTTCATTTTCTGTTACAGAGCGACGAGGTTCTGGTTTGGTGTGAAAACCACAGACGCTGTGCACAGGTAACCACGCTCACAAACTTTGTACTTTAACTGGGAGGCCTCAATAGAGCTTTACACCAGATTTTCCAACACCATTATCAACATTCACTGTTTATCCTTTCTATTTACCAAGTTTTTTTGTAATGCTGTCAGTGAGTGTTGGAATTTGGATCATGTCTGTGGTGTACGTGTGTCATGTTTTTTTTTTTTTTACTGAATATTTGGCCTAAAGTTTTTATGTGCAGCTCAGCAGCCAAAAGCGAGAACTAATAGACACTTTAGCAGTAAGCTTTATAGAAATTTACCTTTTTAAATCAAACTGAATAACTGAACTACAATAATCATTAAGTGTTCTGTTCGTTTGACTACCATTTTCAATTTATTATTATTATTAGTTTTTTTAAACTTGTCCTGCCCAACAGCTGAGCAAATCGGTGAGAGCTGAAGGTGTCTTGTGTTGCACATATTTTACTGTCACAACATGGGGTTATGAATCTTCTGACACACAAGGTGTATATATGAATAAACCCCTTTTGTAATGTTGACCAAACTGTTTTTATATGAATTATATTTGTAACCGTTCTTTTGGTTCTTTTGTTGGACCAGATGAAAAAGAGGAGGGAAGAAGAGAGAGGGATGTGTGTGTGTGTGTGTGTGGGGGGGGGGGGGGGGGATGAAGTTGCTGGAAATTTATAATCATTACTCGCAGGTGTAGATGTATAATAAAACTAATAGGGGTGGGGCCTGACACTCAGATGTTACAAAAATACCTGTTGGCTCCAAAAATCTTCACATATAAGGTGAGCTAGCACATGTGCTCCAGTGAGTGACAATGTTCTTCTGGGGTGGATGATGTAATGTAAAAAGAAAGAAAGAAACAGAGCAGGGAGAGTGCCTAGTCATCCCCACACCAAGCCCTGCGATACATCACTGTTTGAATTAATAATTAAGAAATTGAGTATCCTAAATACAGTAATTTTCGGATTATAAGCCGCTACTTTTTGACACCCGCATTCAACCCTGTGGCTTACAAAATGAAGCGGCTAATTTATGCATTTTTTCTAACTGCCGCTGGGGGCGATCAAACAGTGAAGGCAGGCGTGAGACTGGGAGAATATAACATATATGTGAGGCAAGTTTAATGTGAGTTCCCACTCAATTGGCTGCACTGGAGAGGTGTCCGTGCACCGCTCGACTCCTCCGAACAGCCTCAGAGAGGAGGAGGCAAATTGAGAAGCTGAATGTGTAATCTCATTTCCAGTGTCAAGCCCATTTATTTTGACACACCCACAAGCAGCCAAACAGCATGAACGTCACTTCTGCTCTGGTTCTTAGAGGTGTACCGTCTTTCTTTGTAAATTTATCATGTGTTGAACCTATCCTGCGATTACTTTTTTTCCTTCTGACTGTGCTCGGAAAATGCAAGGGGAGATCCTCTCCAAGAATCATTCATCGTTCTTCTGGGGGAAAGCTTCTTTTATTACAGTTCTCTTTCACTCTGTATAACAAACATAAACACACACCCCAACAAACTTTTGCCGCTCTTGCTTTCACTCCCTCTTTCCTTACATGCGCTTCCTCCTCCTCCTTCTTACACACACGTGCGTTTTCAGCACATACACACCCTCATTCTACAACACATGTTTTAATGTGGGCACATGCGGCTTATAGACAGGTGCGGCTTATTTATGTAGAAAAGGGTTTGTCCTTCAAAAATGTAATGGGTGCGGCTTATAATCAGGTGCGCTCTAAAGCTCGGATATTATGGTAAATAAAATGACAAAAAAAGCATATCTGTTTTAACCCCTTCATCCCTTCAATATAAAAAAAAAGATTGTTTAATTATTTTTCCATTCAAAGTGATACTAAATTAAGTTAAGTCCTGGATTTAATGGTATGTTGCACATTAGCTTCACACAGCTTGAAAGGGTTAAATATTTTCTTAAGTTAAACTTGGTGGTAGAATTTTAGGGCATGTCTTTCCCTTTTTTCATTTATAATACAGCAAATACTGATCCTTTTCTTCAGTCATTACCTTTGCCAGAAGAATTCATTGCATTTCCAAGCATGTATATGTTTTTCTCACTTATTCCAATACTGTGGCTGTTTTATGCAATGAGTCTGTTGTTTTTATGTCATTTTAGAAGAGAAAATGGGGTTTGTTTTTAGACATAGTTTTGAGCCTTTTATAAGCCTCTTTTAATGACGTGACAGGAATACGGATGCTGTTATTGATATTTTTATTCATGTAAAATATCTTATTCTCAGTGAACTTTTACCTCCTGACCTTTAATATCAATTACTACTTAAAAACACCAAAAAGATTCTGTCTGGCTCTGTATTGATGTATCGCATGAACTTAAGGTTCAGGTTCAAACCAGTCTAAAAATCTTTAACCCAGCTGGAAACAAAGTCATATTTCACTTCTTACAACATTTTACAAACTTTGCTACAAATTCTTATGACAGCAGAATAAAGGGAACACTGAGGCAGTTGCATTCGGAGCTCCGCCGCACGTATTTCAGTAGTGACTGTGTGCATTTATTATGGGGTCAGCAGGGGTTAATGTCAACAGCAGCCTGGAGCAGCACTACTCAAAAACTTCCAGCAGCTAACTTTTGGACAGGAAACTGAGCAGAAACATCTAACAAAGCTTTGACATACACTTGACCCCACTCCACCCAAAAAATCTCACTGCTTTTGTGCCTCTGCCCTTTACCTCTGCTTCTATGAGCTGTTTTTGTTTCAATAAAGACGCAGACTATAAATATAAAAGATATTGAATTATGAGTTTTTCTACTATGTAAAATATTTTAAAGCTAACTTTGAGGTTTTTTTTTGTCCATAGGCACAGTAGTTTGATGTTACTTAACAACAAGCAGCCTTATTTGTTTCAACTAAACCTTTCCTCTTAGCCTGAGCTGCTCAGACATGGAGTGCATTCTGCTTGAATTGCAAAGTTTTTCATCCACACTCCTTGATATTCTGTTGAAAGTGGATACAGCCCAATTTGTAAAGCTCATCATGCTGAGCAAACCAAAATAAATAATTTTGGAAACACACATATTTCAGACTTAAGCTACAACTGTCAAAATGAATCAAAATAACTAATTGTGCAGCAGAGTGGTCCTGACATGTTTAAGGGTTTGGAGGTTTGTGTTCATTGAGGTTTTTGAAAGGTGAAGAGATTATAGACTTTGTGAGCTTATGGTCTTTGCCCTCTACTAACATGGATTTTGTTCTATGTGAAACTTGTTTAACCACAGATCTAAAAAAAGACTTATAGTGATTTAAAGAGATAAAGTCGTAATCCTGAATGAAAGTTTTAATTATCCTAATTGGGATGTTTTGACTTTTTGCATCCAACTTTTAAATTCCAAAGAGTTTTTGGGCTTTCAATGTAAAGTTATTTCTTAACAATGTTTCTAATGAAAACTTCCAAATACAATGTAAAGGGGAGGAAAAAGTGAAACATGTACATATTAGTAAATCTGCAAAGCTCCATATTTATTTTTATGTCTCTTTGTGACATCAAAGTAGTTTATGGAAGAGACAGATTTGTTAGATTATGGAATAGAGGATGAACTGCAAGACTTTGAAATGTTTCTAACACATAATTCTATTTCATTTTCTAAAATCAGCTGTCATTTTCCGAACCTTTTTTGTAGTCATGATGATAGTCTATGCCACAGCACACACTACTAGTGCAATGATACTCTTATGGCTCCAACCACCCAGATGACCTTTTCAAATCTGAAATACGACAGCACAAATTCCACAGCCTCCTTTTAACTTTTCTTCTTAAACCTGACTAGTTTCGGGAACCATAAAGCGGATGCATTCAGATTTCAATACACTGAGACCAACTGGACCTGAAGCCTGTTACAGCCGTAGTAAATCTGCCCAGGTGTCTCTTCACCTGGCATCTGGAGAACAAGCCAGAAGAAATGGGGATTATTGGTTCATCGTGTTTGCTAGTCTGGGGGGTGAAGCTGTTAAAGTTTATATATAACAATCAAAATGCGTCAGGAAAGGTGATGGAAGAAAGAGTTTGGAATACTTCTGGTTGGGGTTTATCATTCATTCTTTTTAAAGCCTGTGATCTTTTTCATCCTTCTGCTAAAACTGTAAAGTGGAACAAGACAAAATAGAAAAAGCAACATTTGGTTATATTTAGGAAGGTGGCTTTTGAACATTGTTCATACAAGAACAATAAATACACTATGAAAGCCAGTTTTGCTCATTTATCCTCTCACCCCATGGGCATGTATGGAGAATGGGTCCATCTGGTGTCTCTGTAGCTCCTTCACTCCATCTTTTCATCATTCCGACGTGTTTTACTATTTTGATCTTTCATCTTTTTTTTTTTCATTTTCAACCAACACTTCTTTACCCTTTTTATCTACCTCCCTCCTTCACTGCTCCATCTTTCTCCTAACTCCACTGCAGAGTGTGGCTGTCATCTCTCATTTGTAGCAGTTGAGGGCATAAAACGGCAGAGAAGACAAACTTAGTGTGTGATTAATTCCTACACAGAAATCTGAGGAGCCCTTTTTACAATTTGTAAAAAACATACAGACATGGAATCAATATTAATGTTGTCTCTGTTGTTACATGTGTTGCAATGTTAAGCAGTAACAAAGTCAACCTGTTACCCAACCTGTGTATACTGAGCTTTCCTTTACAAGCACATTTCTTTAATTTCAACTGTCTGTTTTTTACAACCTCATCTAGTTTCAGTGATTTACAGCAAGTAAAAGGTATTTGTGTGTAAGGTGTAGGTATTATTTTTCAAGGGGACTTATCTGTCTCATTGTCAGTGAATTTAATAGCTTTTAACCTCTACTACTATTTGTTCGGAGTTTCTTAAATGAAGTTGACTAATAATAGCACTTTTAAATCTTAAAAATAAAAACATTAGGCATCCTAAAATTATTTATCTTTAAATAAGGCGGCAGTTAAGGAGCAAAAAAAAAAAAGATGCTAAATCATTTCATAAATTACTCTGTTGCATTATATAGATATTCTCTATAAAAACACTTGATAAGCACTGGCAGTACGAAAGGAAATCAGCATTTTTAATAAAAAACTCAAGAAATAATATAAAAAATGGGATAAAGAAGAAAAGTGAGGGGATGATGATGATACCAATGTTGTGTTACTGATGAGCAGCAGGTTTGGTTGAGAGTAAACGCCTTGGGTAGCTGCTCTGTGAAGGAGAGTTTGACAAGCATAAGCTTAAAGCTGCATGTGGTCAAGAGACACAGCCCAGGGGAGCACATAAACCTCAAATATCTGGTTTCACCATTTACATGCGTTGTATTATCTGTGAAAAATCTTTTTTTAGTCAGCAAAAGACTGTACTAAAAGTTACAGCAAATTTAAGTTAAAAAAAGTCAAGCTTGTTGAAAATTTCTAATGTTTTCTTTCAAAAAGGTAGTCCCTTTTACTCATTTTTCATGAAAACAGCAGCAGTAAATATATTTATGCAAAAAGAGATCAACAAAAAAGAGTTAAAATATACTAAACTGAACTTAATTTTGTACTTGTGACAATGACAATAAAGATGATTTAATTTAGAAACAAAACACAAAGCAGGAGTTTTCGTCCCTATGTAAAAAACAACAACACTTTAATCAAGACAAAAGTTGTGTTTTCTTTTGTTGTAAAAATGCAACCTGTAAATACCGCATGAAATTGAAGTTTATTACTTTTTAGGGAATTGTAAAACTGAATATTATCATATTTTTTATATTAATGTCAGGCAGTTTTTTTTCTTTAAAGACCCACTCCAATGAAAATTTTGATTTTCTGTGTTTTTAATATGTTCTCATGGCTTTTTTTCTCATGCTTGAGGACACAAATTAAAAAAAAAAAATTACGATTAAAATGCCTTTTTTTTGTATTTTTTTTATTCAAATATTTTGAATCAGGAGCAGCACAAATAAGCTCCCTGCTCTGCTCAATTCTAATGCATTCACTTGCAGATGAGAAGATCCATCCATGTTCATCTTTGTTTTGATCGTCTGAGCCGACATCTGGCTCAAAACTGTACGACTGGATAGCTTCAATATTGCTCGCCATTTCTTTTTGCACGGCTAATGTTAGGTTGGGGTTGTGAGGCGCTGTAACTAACAGGAGAGAGTTTAAACAAAGGGATGATAGTAAGTGAGAGCAGGCTTACGCTTAATCATAATCAAAGACAACTGGGATTACTTTTTAAATAAAGCAAAAGATGATTTAAGTGGGACTTTAATTTTTCCCTTTTCTGCTTTTGACTCACTGTGACTGAATGAATGAAAGTATAAATAAAACCATAATCATGTTTCATGCAGATACTTTATTTTATTCCCTTCAGGTTAGGAATCATTGCACATGTGGCTTTATTGTTCTTGTTGTAAAGATGCTGCATGTGTTATGCGTTATTGTGTTTCTTTGTTCATTTTGCACATGAAAATCAAGTTTTTACGGCTTTTGATCTACCTCATTTCATTAAAGAAATACACTACCCACAAGGTCCAGACCAGCTCTCTTAAACAAGCATGGATAGGTTTTATTTGAGCTAATTTTACTCAACAGTGGCCTTATATATTTGTGCAAAAACATTATTTTTTGTCATATTTTTAGACCATTTTTTCCCTCTTTTTGAGTCGTTAAGATGGAATGAGGGAAATGATTGAAGCCAGGCACAAAGGCGAGACAGACAGACAGGCAGGAAAAAAAGAGGAGTGGGTTGGAGGTTGAGGGTGAAACCGCAGTTTTTATATGTTGTCTGGTTTTAATTTAGTAAGAGCCATCATTCACCAGTTCAGTGAGGTGGCAAACCAGAAGACTGTGTGCTTTATTTAGTGGGTATTGCTTGTAAGAGCTCTACTGGCTCAAATGCTGAAATCTGTTGCTGCAACTATGTGATTTTTATATTCACTCATTTTATTTCATTTTTTATGTTCTCTTCATATCTCAGCCATTTGAGAAAAATACTCTGGTGAATGTGCTTGTTCTTTTTTCAACTATAGTCAGAAAGAGCACAGGTTGTCTTATCATTTTATTAACTTCTTTGCCCTTAATTTTGCAGTGCCTTCAGCCATGTGAAGAACTGTGGGAAACGAGGACGGTCCTACCACCAAAGGCCTGTGAGGTAGGATGGAAAATCCACTGTCACTCCTGCTTTACAAACACAAGTTATCAACATGTTTTCTCCTTTTTTTATGTGCAAACATTCATACGTGCATTATAAAAGTTATTCAAGTCTTTCCAATGTATAGATTGAATTTCACCACAGTTTGATGTGCTTTTTTATGTTTGTGTGTGGCCCTAAATGATTATTTTGAAATGTAGTTGCTGTGGTTTTTTGAAAAGATTAGCTTTTCATCACAATAGCTCAAGCATGTTACTATTTGGATGGCTGACTTGCTGGCTGTTTAAGAACGCGGGGTAAATTAGAGCTATTAACAAAAGCTTGTGTTTACGTCGAGCTGAAATGCAGCCATGTGTGCACACATAAATATACACTCTCTCCCACAGTCCTTGAGCCGAAACTCAAAGACTACATTCTAGCAGTACTTACTAGAAGTTTCAGGGTACACTCTCACCTATCCTCTGTGCCCTCTTGGGTGTTATTTTACCCAACCGCTTAGTGTTTTAGCTGTTATAGTGATAATAATATCCCCCACTAATGCTCACTCTCCACCTCTCCTACAGAAGCAGACAGAATGCATGACAAGCAGGGAGTTTCTGGCCTCCCTGAGGTCGTCTCGTCAGGGAGACTGCCCCCCGCCGCAGCGAGCCACAGGGTTTGCTGCAGCCTGTGTGGAGAGCTGTTCATCAGACCAGCACTGCCCTTCTTCTAGAAAGTGCTGCTTTAATGGCTGTGGACACACCTGTCAAGCTCCAGCCAATTTATATAAAGGTAAAAGCAATTCCTTGACAGCTTTCTTTAGTATTTCAAGCCTGACAACTGGCTGTTATCAAGGGTTTTTTTTGTCCTTGTCCTTTGGAAAGTAGGCACTGTGGATTGTTAATGGTTTAAATTATTTGGCTTCACATTTTGTCCATTTAGAAAGTTTCTGTTAAATATTTATTTTATTATGTTTTTCATGACCATATGGCTAAATATTGAAATTTATGGTTATGCATTGAAAAAACTCCATAATTCTCAACCTGTCAATTCCCACGTAGACCTGAAATCTGAAAGGAATTTGAATGCCAGAGAAATTTAGCAAAAAACAATAAGCACCATTCAGCACTTAACTGATATTTCTTTAACTGTTTATTTCTGTTTGACTATGGATGGAGCAGTTATAACACTGAAAATAACACTGTTGCTAATATAGTTTGAAATAAGAGTTTATTGCATTGATTTGAAGCCTGAATACTTCTGAGCTGCAATCCTTCAACCATTAAATCCAACCCATTAGTGCAAAAGGAAACTGGTTAGTGTAAAGCTACATTCACATCGCCCTCAGCAACGCACGTTCAAGCAACCGCTTTCAATGAAAAGTCTATGTAAACACATGTGAATGCATGTTTCAGGCTTCCACCTTCAAAACTCTCACGTTCACACATTTACCCCAGTTTCTATGACCGTTTCCGGGCTCTACGTACAAAATACATGGCCATTTAACACGCGTTGAAAGTTAAACCAGGTTGAACTTTGACCAATCAGGCATACGAATTGGATGGTGACATGTGGATGGCATCCCCTTTAATTCACGGAAGTGCCAATCATTTAAAAATTGATCATAAAGGAGAAATGAATAATTGTGGTTTTTGCCTGGCCAGAGTTTTATGACACTAAGTCTTTCATATGTCTCAACAGAGCTTTGAAAGAAAAAGCCTGAAGTAAGATTCGCAAGATTTGCACCGCTTCAACATTTCGTCCGAAGCTTTCTCCCACTGAAGGTGGCGGACATGCGCTAGCAAGCAGTAGAAAGAAAAGAGATGATTCTCCTCCCTGCTTTTCCACTGTAAACACCACGAACTAAACGTCACATCACATACCAGCTGTGAACGAAGCATAAAAGCACAACTTCGGGGGGAAAGCCAATTTTACTTGTATTGCACTTTTCGTACACAGAGGCAACAAACGTGCCTTTAGTAAAGTCCAATCTTCCTATGGGGTCCGAATGCTATTTAGTATCAGTGCAGATTTATAAAATCTGGATTACTTGCAGGCTGCACGGTGGAGGAGTGGTTAGCGCTCTCGCCTTATAGTGAGTGGTTCGAATCCCGGCAGGGACCTTTCTGTGTGGAGTTTGCATGTTCTCCCCGTGCATGTATGGGTTTTCTCCTGGTGCTCTGGCTTTCCCACAGTGCCAAAACATGCTTCACAGGTTACTCTAATGTGTGTGGGAGTGATTGAGTCCCTGCAACAGTATCGCAACGTGTCCAGAGTGTGCCCCGCCTTTGCCCAACAGTAACCGGGACAGGCAACCCTGGGACCCCAAAACAGATATAGCGGTTAAGAAAATGGTTACTTGTCTCTGCTTTTTACTGGATTTTGTAACTATATTGATATGTACACGCAGCCGTCTTGCCTTAATCTTGCAGGTGTTCCTTTAAAGCCTCGCAGAGAGATGAGCTTTACAGAGGACTCAGAGGGACACGTGAAGGTAGGGTGGGTGTCCAAGTTCAACGTCAGCATGGAGCCAGTCGTTTACCTCCTGGAGTCCCGCTGGAACATTGGTATTCACCCCAGTGAAGACCATGCTTCTCCGTGGTCTGCTGTTGCCATGGTAAATGTTGCAGTAACATTTTGTCTTTATTTTCTTGTTGAAGTTTGAGGTGTTTCAATGATAATGATTTAATACTGAGGCAACGAATAAGGGTTTCATTTGAAAAATACCATGACTGTGGCAGAAATGTGTTCCATAGTAAATTCTAAGATGCTATAATAATGCAAATAGACCAAATGTCAGTGAAAACATGTATTTAACAGCACAGTGTATTGCTGTTTATGTTTAACAGCACTGATGGTAGGGGAATGGCATAAAAAAGTTTCCATGTGTCTTAGAAAGTGAAGCAACACCATAAAATGTGTTATATGTTTATTTCATAAATCTCTGTTTGTCTTGAATGATTCAACATCTCAGCAGTGGAGATGGATTGATGTTACACTGTTTCCACCTCAGCAGTCTGCTGCCTTACTGTCTAAACCTCTTCACCCCAGTCAGTCTACCTCTCTGCCAGGGTAAACCTGGGTCTGTGTGTGTGTATATGTGTCTGTTGTCCATGAGTGTGCCTGTGTGAGGTTAGGTAAATAAGCAGAGCTTAAAAATGAACCGCAGGCAGCCACAGTCATTCCATGGGCTGACTGAATGACTGAATGCTCATTATGAACTTAAATAGATGGCACCTCATGCTTGTGTGTGGTGCATATGTGTGTGTAGTAGAATTTGGGTGTGTAGCATTTAAACAGTGATTACATTAGCTCTATCAGGGAGACAATAAAAAAATCAATCTTTAAATGCTTTTTCCATAACCTGATGAGGACGTTTTACTCTACTATTAACAGCAAGGAGGTCTATTCTGTCTCTCTTCATTTGATGGTTTTAATTTTATGGTTGTTGTAGGCCTAATACTTCTATTTAAGACACCCAAGTTGCTACACGTTTCTACTTAATCTTTTTAGTCTTTCACACAAACACGTCTATAAAGGTAAACACTTACTTTTTAGTCTGTCTATTCTTTTTTTGTGCAGCAAAGTCATTTGAAAACTGATTTGCTAATTAAATTTACACTTCACTTTGGCTTTACACCTGTTGCCCCTCCTAATGCAAAGACCTGTAAACTCCATTAAGGTGAACATACCACTTAGTGGTTTGGAGACCAGTGCAGTACCCACTGTGATGCAGCCTGGGGGACCTTTAAATGTGGATCAACTAAACTAAATTCCACGGTGGAAAACCTGTAAAAATGTTCATTCTTTACTAATATAACCTTTAATTTTGTCAACTGGGGAATCATGGATATTCTGGTGCTGCTGCAGCTTCTTCTACAACAGAGAAGCTGTGTGTTTTTGAATGTTTCAACATTTCAAACAAAAACAGATCTATTTCTGACAGATCACTTTAGGCATTGATGTGGCAATAGTTTTTTTTTCCATCAAACAATATGAAGCATTATACACAAACTGACCTTTTACAAGAATTGCTGTTTCTTTTTCCTTAATGAATAATGTATGAACATCTGCTGCTGTTTTGACATCTTGTGCAGGTGCATATATTGCATAATAATGAACAGCTGCATGTCATTCAGTGTTCCCTTCTTTAAATTTTTGGATAGGCACTTTCAGTATGAAGATTTTTTCATGTCAGTTTGCTGTTAAGGAGTCTCAATGCTGATATTTTGTGGAACACTTGCTAAAATATAAACACATTACAGAATAAAATGTGTATTACTTTATATTTTTGTAAAAAAAATAAATATTTAATAGTAAAAGTATAAAAAAAAATATATGTTTTGACTAAACTTTGTAAAGATTTTTTCAATATTTGTTTCTCTATGTTAATTCAACCTGTTTTTCTGTAGTTGTTTGCCATTTGGTCTCTTTTAGAACTAAAATGTCAGTGATTGGACTTGTTGGTCGACCAAAAGTCATAATATAGCATGTAACCTCTCTAGCTGTCAGTCAAATTTAGCTCTTCTCTTGTTTTCTTGTAATGGTGTTTGGGATTATCAAATTGTTATAAATAAATCCAGGCAATAAAAAAAAAATTTGGTTGTAATAGTTTCAACCAAAACTTGAATTTATTTCTTTGTACACACAAAAAAACACAATTTTTCATGTTTACATTAAAAGTGTTTGTGTTCGTAGACTCTTTCAGAAGAAGTTCTTCTGACCGATTTGAGACCTCAGCGTTGGTATCAGTTCAGGGTAGCAGCGGTCAACAGCCAAGGTAGCAGAGGTTTCACCACACCCAGCAAACACTACATTTCCAGTAAAGGTAAAGGAAACACTTATTTTGGTTCTCTAGATAAATGTTAGAAGCATCCCACTCAAAATGATGACTCCTGCATGTTTCATTATAACCCGCAAAGTGAGTTTCAATATTTGGTGAACACGCACAAAAAATGATTATCGCTCAAATACGTTTTTTTTTTTTTTTTAATGAGAGATTCAATGCTTCCTGGTGAAATGGTCAAAAAGTCAAGAGTAGATGATTAATGCTCACTCAGTAGAATTGTCAGTCCATAAAACACAGACAGGAAACAGAATATACTCACAAATGCAGATGCTGGGAGCTACATGTATAAAACATATACACAAATGTACTCCGTTGGTTCGATGCCAAAATGAAATCCCAGGCTTGGGTCATTGAGTCAAGGTGAAAGTAAGAGTGAGACCGTCTTGCTCTTCATCTGTCATTCACACAGATCCCCACCCTCACAGTCAGTTTAATGCCCAAAGTAAAATCTACAGCTGAGGTCTGTGAGTCAGGGAAAAGTAAGACTTAATAGTGAGATAAATGTAATCTTTTAGTTTTTTCTTGAGAACTAAACTGCACTCTTTGTACTGAGACTTTTTTTTCCATAAAGGAAATCAATTCTATTAGACCAGGCTAAATGATTGCAAACCTTTCTTTAACTTTGATCTTTTGATTGGCCCAGAACATCCTGGAGCATTGGAGACATGGGGGACATGGGGAGGCATTTTTTGTCAGATACATTTGGTAGTTTTAACCCTGTAAAGCATTCTGGTTTAAATATCCAATGAGACACAGTTAACTTATCAGTGACCTCAGTAGTTCAGGTTAAATGCAAGCTGTCTCCAGTGGTGGTCACCTCTGGTCTTTGATTTGGTTGCTACTGGAAAGCGCCTAAGCCTTCTCCAGTATCACTCACCTTTGATGCTTTAAATCTAATTGACTTTGTGGGCTTGAGTACAAAGACAAAATAAGCTGTGTCCCATGAGAGTGGCTTCTGTGTTTTACTCTTCTGCAACACCAAATATTGAATTATTGGAAAATTCTTGAAGTTGGTTAAAGCTCCCACATTTTGGGGGATTATTAACATTTTTTAAATCAAGATTTCATTAAACAGATTTTTAGATTTATTTTGATGAACTTGAACTTAATAAATCCTTGCTGATGTTTACCAATTGTAAAGCAAAC
Organism: Oryzias latipes; assembly: GCF_053564925.1. Lineage (NCBI taxonomy): Eukaryota > Metazoa > Chordata > Actinopteri > Beloniformes > Adrianichthyidae > Oryzias > Oryzias latipes. The sequence continues at coordinate 17,801,612 of NC_136240.1, forward strand.
TGTAATCGACAAAATTTACCATTACCATTAAATTTAAATTTGGAAGCACAGTTTTTATAGGTTATCAACAAAGGCCAAAAACAGACTTTGATTACTATATTTACTGTACTACACCTACCCATAAGGAACAATGTGGGGTTTATTGTCTTGCCAATGGACACTTCGGCACATGGGTGGACAGGAACAGAACCCGCAATTTTTCATTCAGAGGTTGACTGCTCCACGCCTGCACCACTATACAATTCTTGTGAAAACTGAAATGATTTACATCTAATCTTTAAACAAATGTCTGCATTATTTAAAAAAATATTTTCTTTTTCTTTTTTTGTCGTTCTTTATAGATCCTTCACCTCCAGAACCTCCAATGAACATCAGAGTGAGCAACCAAACTCTAAACTGGGCAGGACTTCAACTTATGCCGAAGGTTACAGAGAGGTAGCATTATATTTTGAGACTACTTATACTAAAAATACAATAATTCTTGTTGCTATTTTTATGGCAATTCAGATAAAGCTTTTAAAGTTTTCTACCCTGGTTTAGTAATATATATCATCTTTGTCTTTATTTGTGTTTACCAAGAAGTTTCATGAAGTTCATCTGTTGGATTGAAATATATTTTAAACATCAAAAAGAGATTTCAGCTAATAGTTCCGTTTTAATTGACATGATTAAATTTATTATGCCTTTGTTGAACCTTATACCTCTTTGAGTTTTAGTAAACCCATGCACAGTTCAAACTGCTGCTTCCACTTTGTTTACATTCCTGTTGTGATGTTGTTTGACATGCAGTTTCCCCTCCTTAGGTCGAGTGAAAGTGGAACCACAGTGGCAGTCCTGTTGAACTGGGAGCCCCCCAGTGAGGGGGACCTGCTTATTCGCAACTACAGAATCACTTGGATGCCTCTACATGTACACACAGCACATAAACACACACACTCACTTCAAGCTAATGCACAAAGATTGCACAAAAACAAGCAAAAGTGGCCAACAAACTCACACAGACAAGAGCAGAAGAAGAAAGAGAGCAACACTGTTCTGACTGCAGGGGTAAGGACGCACTTATTCTAAAAATAAAAAGATGTAATTATGAAAATACATTTGTAAACATTTTTAAGGACAAATTAACCTTTTGTTACTAAACATTCAAATCCAATTTTTATGCAATTTTTTCAAACTTAAAAAAATGAAAGAATTTAACTATTTTAACGTGTTTTTAAAAACCCACTGCAATGAAAATTATGTTTTCTGTTTTGTCTATGTTATGTCTATGTTATATTTCTATGTTATGTTGTATACGTGTTCTTATAGTGATTTTTTTCATGATGGAGGTCATACAGTATATATAGAAAATGAAGTTTCTGGTGAAACTATGTCCTAGAAAACGACAGTTTTTTTTTTATTTGGCTAAAATCTAACTTTCCAACATAAGAGCCTATGGGCAATTGCACCCTTTTGAAACCCGCTTTGGAATCATTTGGAGGAACTGTAACATTTGGTACTTCCTGTCTTCTGTCTACTTCCTGACAAAAATATGAAAATAAAAAGAAGGGGCTTGGTTTGAACACAAGCAAGCCAGTGGTTATTGTCGCCTACTGGCTGAATTTAATGACTTGAACGAGCAAAACTAGGACAAAAAAAAAATCTTTAATCTTCTTGTTAAAAGCTTTGTGGCAGTTTAATTTAAAACAGCCTAACAGGGCACAGGTGCACACTTGTACTTTATTGTTATGGACAAAAGAACTTAGGGTCAGGTTCCAGTAAGCCATGAAAGGGATTAGAAAAGCAAATTCACTAATATACTTGTGCATAAGAAAGCTCATATCAAAACACAAAGTTATTTCTGCAACAAAGATTTTACGTAAATCAATACATATGACGTACGTTACATTTCATAGTTAATGCCTTATATTCAGACCACATCTCGGTGACAAAGCTTGCATGACCAATCATAGAAATCCACGATAAATAGTGATTTTCCGTAATTGTGAGCCATCAAGGACACAAAAAACATGTCCAAGCCATGATCACTACTTTTTCAGAATTTTTGAAAGCTCTACAGCTTTTCCTTCAGTTTGTTTATCAGTTTGCCTTTTTTAGGAATTGTGCTGAGATTTTAGAGCTTTTGTTAAAACTCCTTTGTAATAGAGTATTGTCCATACAGTCTAAACTATACAGTTTTAGTTTGAAAAGGCAGGTGCTGTACTCCTGAAACAGAACTAGTTATTTTACAACCTTTTGTGCTAAACTGGTATTGTAGACTAGAATAAATAATTACATATGCCGGAAATGCATAGTTTGAGCTTGAATTCTGAGAAAACTGGCTCCGTGAAACCTAATTAAACACAGAAAACGATTTGAATAATGTAAATGTCTTTCCAGGAAAATTATGTAAAAATATGTACCTGCAACAAGCTCGTGAAAAAAATCTGAAAAACATAAAAGTCTTAAAGTTATGGATCTTTTTCCAGGTTATGGAAACAGTCTTATAGAACGACACAAAGGCTAATGGGAAGCACCCACCACCTTTTATGTACCGGTACATACATCCACACACACAATTCAGTAACAGATGTTTATATTCCATTTTTTAAAAGCAGGGATGGACTAGTTTTTCAACCTAAACCATATCCCTCTGTGGCCAATAAAAAAGATCTTTTTCAGATAAGGGCAGAGAAAGAAGCCAAGAAGTTACTCTGATACCTTATTGTGAGATTTAAGTAGTGAAGGAAGAGGTGAGGCACTGAGCCAGGATAAGTAATTATGTTCACATTAGGAAAGGTATCAACATGAAATGGAAGCATTTCAACCAGTTCTGGTCTACTTTCTGAAATTGAAACCTTCTTGGCATGTGCTGCTTGTTTAGTTGAAAATGTAATGCTGAACAGTCATGAATATAAAAATACATTACTGTGATCAAGTGCTGTAAACCAAGCATATTTTACATTTCTGCACCACAATAGTTTAGTGACATCTCAGCTGAATAAATGGACAATAGAGGGAGGGAGCTTTTTTGCATTTGGACAATATGTTTAACTCAAAGTATCTGTAAATGTACCGACATTATTCCACTTAGTGCCCCATGAGAGCGTTAGTGACTGAGTGTATCGGTACCTCCAACTTTTTTATTTGCATATTTAGAGTTCTGTTCAATGAAATGGCGATTACAAATATTCCCCATTCCAGAAACAAATATACATAGAAAACTATCCTATCTACTACATTTTAAAACACATTTCTGGTTGATGTTTCATAAAATTGTCTAATTGGTTTTGATATCATGATAAATATTTAGTATTTTTCTTTATATGTCTTCACTTAAGAGATAATTTATTTGCATTTCCACTGAATGCTTTTATGACTTTTTTTAAATCACCTGTTAGTCATGTTGGATTTAACTATCTCTAAAAAAGATTTAAAAAAATGATAAAAATTGTAGCATTTTTTTGTTTCGTTGTTGCCTTTCATGTGATGAAATCCTGACTGTTTAGGACTTTACTGTTCTTAGTGGTTGTGGTCATCCCAGACTTTGCCCATTGGAGCCATTTATCTGTAGATTCGGTCCCAGTTCTGCATGACTTGAAGCTTTGGAATTAAAGTGAGCCTCACTAACTAGTGTTTCTCACTGACAGCTACAAAACAACAACATCTCAGCAGACAGGAAAATCCAGGATACCTTAACTAGACTGTATGAATTGGCTTTCAAAGCATTCTAAGCATTGGTAATTTATTACTCTCCTTTGGGGAAATATAATATATTCCTGGGGTGTTTTTAAAACATATATAATGTCAATCAGGCATTTATGCAGGACTGGAGAAATTTAGCTTTAAATAAGATACAAGGGGATTTTGGTGGATGTGCGCAAATGTGCTACAAAAAGCAGATTAACCTTGTTTTCAAACATGCATCCATCAGAATGAGACTGATGAAATAGAAATCCTGGCTGTCTGTGTGTTCTGAATTTCACAACACACATGCGCCTGTGTACAGCTGTACAGGCCATATGTTTTGTCTATCTTGTGGGTAAAGGAAATTCCTTAAGCTCACTTTGTCTGTGGGTTATTGAGTAACTGGTCTAAACCTTTGTTACAGTCTATCCTTACATGTTTTAAACTATAAACTCACAGTCATCTCTTTGTACAGATCTGCAGAACCAAAGCAGATTGACTCGGTGCATGTTAGTAATCTCAATTAGACGGCAAACTAATGCAAAAGAGGTCTAAACTGTTAGTTCAATTTATAGCTGTAGATGAAGTTGACAGAATCATCACCGGTCTGATTTCTATAGTAATCCTCATTGTGTGACATCCTGACATTTTTCTGTTACAGATTTTATCACACAACCTCCCTGGATTTGATTTAACGTCTTTTGCCAAAGTTTCAACAAGGACGTAAACCAAGGATGATTTCAGTCTCTTTAATCAAGGTTCCTCTATTCCCTAATGTGTAACAGGCGCAGAATGAGTTGTGGGTGCAGGGTCTTCTGCCTGGCACTCCCTATTCCCTGTCAGTTCAGTCGGTTGCCTACTGGGGTCAAAAGAGACTTAAAAGTCACAGAGCACAGCTGGTTTTCACAACTATTCCTAATGCAGGTTTGTGAACAAACATACCTTACTTCTGAAGATGAAAAATGGGCAAAAGTGTCTGTATAGTTAGTCAAAAGCTTGAAGTTGTAATTTCATATCATATAAAGCATTGGCGTTTTTAATGCCTTAGAAGTGCTGCGGGTGTTACTTTGTCTCTTACAAAAAATAACCTCAATTTTTTGGGTTGTAAAATAAAAATCCATGATGCATTTGCAGGTTATGTACAAATATGACTCAAATAAGAATTTTAAGCTACAGGATAGATCTACTTTCTAATTTTGTATTGTATTTTGTACTAATGGGAACAAAGACTCCTTCATAGTTGAGGACCTCTAATCCAAAAAGCAGTTAATCATGTCAATAGCTTTCTCACATATTAATGAATGCTTTGTATACAAATGTATACAGCTTCTATTTTGAATGGAGTTATACATGATTGGATTCCCAGTTAGCTTAGAGCTTCTACTGACTTTCTCTGTCTACACGCAGCTGCACGGAAACACAAAGTACAGTAGAAACTTAATGAGGTCGTCAAGGTAACAGTGGTATTTACAGGTGACCTGTCGGTCAGCTCAGCAGCGGGTTATAGCCAGCTGCAGCTTGATTACTAAACCATACACCAAACGTTATATGGAACTTCCTACTCTTTATACAAGACACTTTTATAAATATTGGGCATAGTCTATGCATTGATTCATTTTCAATGCAAGTGACTTTGAGTCTGATCCTGTAAAGCTAATTAGTGTTTTGTTTTTTTAATGTCAAAACAGAGGAAATCTTTCACAGCTGCACATCAGTTTTTTTCAACTTGCATAGTTTATGACCTGGGAATTATAAGATCCGTTTTAAAACTCCCTTTGATTTTAAATGTTGAACACTAGTGTCCCCTCATATCCCTCTTATATATCATCCACATTGTCCTTCGTGGGTGCTAATGTCAGCTGGCTGGCACCTCCTTAGTATGCCAAAAGTAACTGCAAACTTAAACAGGAGATGACCTTTTCCTGTTGCAACCCAAACACCTTACAAACAGCAGACAAGCGTTTTTTTTGTCCCTGTTTTCAAGTAACACCTTAAAACTCAATTGTTATTGATGCACACAGTTTTACCTAATATTTATAGGATTTAACTTTACTGAGGTTCACGTTTTAATGCATTTTAGTCTTATGACTTTAATGCTTTTACTTCTCTTGATTTTGTTTTTACTTCATGCAACACCATTCAACGCTTGTATTTAAAAATGCTGTATAAATATATTTGCATCTGCTTTTCTAATGTTATTCTCCTTGTCCAACTTATATCAAAGATGGAGACTTTTCCAACGAACTCCCTTCCTCTTCATCATCTCTCTCACCCTCTTCTCCCTCTTACCCTTCTGTGTCTCAACCCGACTCACCTGTCAACCCTGTCCCCTCTGAAAAACTTCGACTGGAGGCTGCTGCCCCTCATTACCATGACAACCAGCTGCAGGTGAAGGTGTACTGGAAGTGGCCTCACCACTGTAAGTTCATGTTGAAACATGAAATGTCTACACACAAAATCTCAGCCATTGCATATGTGTCTGATCGTCCTTCTTTCTCTATTCCAGTCAGACCAAAACATCAAGATCTGTACATTTTGCGTTGGCATCCACACACCTGCATTAACAATGTAACAAGCAAAGAGAAAATGACAACAGTGCAGGTACACCTGATATTTACTGCATTACAATTGCTTTGTTTGTTGGTCAAAAATCACATCAGGTTATGAGAAGTTTAGAATGTTACACCAGGATGATTTATATATATAAAAATCTCCTCTATTCTAGTGTGAAGAGATTATATGGAACAAGTTAATTTTTAAAGCTGTATCATAATCTTAAAATTATCTGCCAAAATTATGTTACTGTTGTGTGTAAATCAAATTGCTCTTACTTTATGCAAATTTTCAAAAGCGTTACAATTATACTGCTGTAACAGTGAATTTGTGTGCGTTTCAATGTCTTCATGTTTGTAACTGTAGTTCTCTTTCTGCAGGGCACCCATCACACCATCAAAGGCCTGCACTTTGCATGTAAGTACCGGGTTTCAGTGGCATTGAAGGCGGTTCCGGGGTCTGAGGCTGTTGCCTGGGTTATGACCCCAACTTGTTCCTCCATCAGCATCAGAGGAAAAGCTTTGGCCTGCAACACCAAAGGTACTATTAACTTAACACATGTTTACTGCCTGCTTTCACTGATTCTATACTATTATATTCTCACAGACAATAACAAGAAAAAACTGTCTTGTGAATCAGCCCTTTACATAAACATATGCAATTATATTAAAAAAAACCTGAAAATGTGAACAAACTGTTCAAAAGTACAAACAATATGAAAATTATTTTTGAAAGAATTTTGTTCTTTTTCTGTGTCAGAGCGCCTCCCAGCAGGCAGAAAGGTGGTACTTCGGCCAGAACAGCTGACTGCAGATTTTTATCAACTCAATGGAACATTGCTTTCAACATTTCGCTGGAGGATGTCCCAGCATGCACTCGATCCAGGAGCAGTGGAGGGCTTTCAGTTCACCTGGACTCTGCAATCTGAGCTCAAGTCTGATGTAGACAGACCAGAACATGCTCTCATCTCCCAGACTCAAACCATTGCATCGGTGAGGCAAAGAAAATATTTTGTGTTGGGGAAAAGGGGAGGATTTGTTTACTGTTTGAGAAAAAGAGGAGCTGGAGGATTTAGTGTGTTTTTGTTTCTTATGAAGCAGGCAAATTTTAATGTTTACAGAGATTTTTCTTTATGATCTAAAATGTGTTATTTTCATCCTTGCTTTTGTTTTTCACAGACTCAAAGATCGGTAACGGTTCGTGGTCTTCAGGCAGGCAGTGTGTACCAGCTGCAACTCCAGGTGCTAACAGCTGGTGGCAGAAAGGGCGCTGCAGTCTCAAAGACCATACATACTCCCACAATAAACACCAGTCTCTTGTAGGTAGAAACACTGTTATTAAGACAAAAGTTTTACTCAATGCATAGTAATTCTTAGCCTTATATTTTTTTGTAGCAGATGTGTTTTATATGCTTAGAAAAATGTGTACATTAAACATCTGGGCATATATTTTCAAGGCCAAAAACCCAAAGCTGCAGCTGGCATCCATGGATGTCTTCAACTGTGTGGGGTTTTTTTTGCCATCTTTCACTGTGCTACAGATTTTGTTCAGCTTCAAAGCTGACCTATCTAAAAGTGTACAATAAAGAAGCATTACATTTTCACTTTAAACACATTTTTCAGTCATGATAAAGACAATTAACTTGCTTCAAATTATGTATGTTAACTTGAAACTCTGCCTCTATTTTTCTGTTTTAAATGTAATGCCCGAAGCCTATGGAGTTTTTAACCCACTATTTCCCTTTCGGGATCACGGGTTGCCGGAGACTGTCCTGGCAACTGTTGGGTAAAGCCAGGATACACCCTGGAATGGTTACCAGTCTGTCACAGGGCATGGAGTTTTATTTTTTTTAACAAAAACATGTAGTTATTTTTATAGCATTTTTGTTAAGGTTGCACCATTTGTAATTGTTCTTGTTGTTGTTGTTGGAGCTGATGGACTGTATTGGCTACTGTGCTGTACATTAAATATGTGAATAGTGTGAGTTCTTGCATGGCTGCATCTGTCTTGTGATTTTGATAGGATCAATCCTCCTACACTGTTTTGGCCCAAGAAACTTGTAAAAAGACCTGTTGTCTTTGATTTCTAATGATGCTAGCAGAGATGAGCTCTGATCTTAAATGTACAATCCAAATGTAGGTTCAAACTGTGTTTCTCTTATGGAGTAGTCGTGATAAGTAAACATCTTCAAAAACTAAAGCGTTCAATACTCTATTATGTTTTTTCTTTCGTTCTGTATTTTTATGACAATTTTATTGTTTAAACTGTTTTCTTCCTTGCTTACAAATATCACATTTTTGTACTATTAACAAAGTGTGAACTGTTTTGCTGTTCATATTTTAGTTCAATGCTTTTCTTTTTTACTTTTCTTTTTATTTATTTTCTTATCCAAAGCGTTTCTTACAAAAACATCTAAATGTACAATGAATGTCTTTTTTTTTTACACATGAAATCGACCATCATGCCAATAAAATAAAAATGAAATTTGATGTGATTGCAGCTGCCTTTATCATCTAAAAAATGTCCAGATTTCAGAAACATTAGAACATCAGCATACGGAAATCTAATCTGGATAAATGAACCTTAAAGATTGTGTTCTACTGAAAAAAGTTTGGTATCTTTTGGAGTTGATCTTACAACCATCTTCAAAGCCAAGTTCCAAATAAAGAAAGTTCTCATTTAGAAAGGTTGCAAAGTATTTGTGAGACTTCATTGCACTGTTTTCTTATATTATATTTAATAGTTGAACAAAAGAAAAAAAATCAAGCTTTGAAAAAATCTGCAACTTTACAGTGGCGGAGCTGTAACGTTATATATAGAGGGGCGGGAGGGGGAGAAGACTTCTGAAGAGTGGCGTATAAAAACATGCTATTTTTCTTTAATGTTAATTCAATTATTGGTAAATGTATTCCTATTTTTATTTTGTTATTTTTGCAATGCTTAACGATGCTTGTATTGATTATGCTTTGATCTTTGTCAGTAATGATTTTGACGAATAATGATTAATGATGAATAATGATTAATATATAAGAAATTGGGGGGCATAGCTTTTTGCAGGATGGCTACTGCCCCCTTTGTTCCCCTGTATCTCCGCTCCTGTAATTTTATTAAGTAAAGCTATATCTATTTTCCCCCATAATATGTCGTCTTATTTTACTTTGATCCTCTTAAATATGTTTTTTTTAAAGTTCTAAATAAAATTAGCCTTTTTCTAAAAATATACAAACATGTTTAGTATTTCCTATGCCGATTTTGCTCAACTGTGGTGGTAAACATTGGTTTAATAGCCAACAAAATGATTAAAATTAATTATCAGGAAAATGGTTATTTCCAAAAGTGAGCAGCATAAAATGATATAAGAACGGTTGAAAAAAGAGCGAGGAAAGAAATATGAACGATTTCAAGACAACTTCGGCCTTTTCCGCCATCTGCCGAAGTTCGTCTGTTGTCGTGACGTAATCAATAAGCGACGAGAGCCTGGGCTGTTGTTTCGTCTTATCGTGGCCAGACGAAAGTCAGTTTATTTCGTTGACAAGGTGGTGTATAGTTTGATTTATCCTCTTGCATTTGATTACTGGAACGTATATGTATTTCAGTGTGCACCCATATAGTTTTAAACGTCATTATCCGCTCTTAGAAAATGGAGGAAACTGCTTCTTTGTGTCCTGTCTGCAGCTAGTAAGTCAGCTAGCTTCAGTCAAAAATGTAAACTAACTCGAAACTTTGGGAAATGTCGTGTTATTTCTGCATTTTACGTTTTTTAAAGTAAAATGTTTTTGTCTATTGGGGATCAGACTATTTTGCCCGGTGCCCGTCGTTAGAAAAAATGCACTTAACTTAATGAGGTTGTTTCAATTAACTTCGTTGAACTTTAAGTTTTTGCTAGTTTGCACATGATGAAGCTTTAATTATTTAAAAATGCTAAGGCTTGCGTTTGCAACAGTGATGTTTATTTTAAAACTGATGCGGTTTCGTTTTTCTCCGTTTGGCAATTGCAGTCCCGTTAAGTAAAGAATAGTATGGAATATGCTCAAAATCTGTCAATCTAACACTGTCATAACAGTACATGCAAACAATTTTAACTGTTAATTTGACACTTTCACTGACAGCGTTATTTGAAACTGGGAACTTTATCTTCTTCAATGTTATGCTCAGTGTTTTATTTAGTTTACCAAATCTAAACGTGCTAATCTCTTTAAAACGGTGCCTAACTTCACAGCTATTTGTGTAAAATTAACAAGAAAAGGAGAACATCATATCTGCACATTAAAGTAAACAATGCAAACCTGGTTGCAACACTAAAACTTGTTCCATCTACTCTACATGTTTCCTCAAAGTATGCTCGCAAATTTAGAAAAAGTTGGCAGATTAATCAGTTTATGTTCAGTAAAAATGCGTTGTAATCAGCAGTACAGATTTGGGGATGCAAATGAAGATAATCATAAGAGGAAACACTAAATTTGAGGGGTTTTTCAGTTAAAACACTTCCGTATTGGAATGAGGCTACTGTGGATTTCCAAGAGTTCTGATTTGATCTGTATTTGCCGTGCTGATGTGCTTTTCAGCGAAATTTGAGATATTTAAACATAAAAATATGTTTTTGTTTTCTCTCTTTTCCTCTTGCACCCCCAGGTTTTGTTTGTGTTACCATGGAAGTTTCACACTGAAGAATGTGGTGGGAGAGCCTTCAGAACTGCTTCTTTTTTCCACAGCAGAACCATTTTACAAGAGAACTGTTAGAGCCTTCCTCAAGTTGATACAAAGAAAATCGTCTCTAATGTTTTTAAATTGGTTAAAAACATAAGCTAAAGACAGCACTGAAAATAGAGGGTGTTGGGGATGGGGTGGAAGAGTCAAAAGAGGACGTCATGGTTCACAGCAGCTCCACTTCCTCAATGAAAACACCATCTGCCTCACCTCAGTCAACTGATTGTACTACAGCGCCTCCTTCAGTGCCTCACCCTGGAGGTACTACAGATCAGGACTTGATACAGACCGCTGCAGCACTCCTCACTGCAGATCTCACCTGCAGCTCCGATTCATCTGCAGCTGCTGTAACTGCTACAAACGCAAATCCTTCTCTAAGAAATGCAACAAAGGAACTAAGTGATAAGTCAAGCCCTTTGCGCTCTAATAAGATATTTACCCCAGGTCAGGATGAAGTCAACAGCCGAACATCAAGAAGGAAGAGAACGCCTAAGACGTGTGACTGCTGTGGTCCCAATAGCACTGGACACAATGTCAAAGCTTCAGGCAGAGGGAGAGGGAGGGGCGCTGGTAAGGACTTTGGGGGCACGGCTAAAAGAAAAGTGGGAGAGTCTGTAAATATCAAGAACTTTAATTTGACTGGTCACGAAGTACATGATCGAGGAGGTGAGGGAAAGGCAGAGGAGAAGGTGCAGATTCCCTTAGCGGTGTCTGAATCGCCGTCACAAATCCATGTTGCCACAGCTTCCCCAGACATTGCACAGAACGGACCATTAAGGAACTCTGACGCCCCTGAAGAAAGATCGCAGAAAAGGGAGGATGTGGGGAAAACATGCACAGGCCCTGTTGCTGCAGTGGAAGGACACGGGAATGGAAGGGATGCACACACAAAGTTGTTAGGGACATCATGCAGGGGAACGCTGGTAGTTATGGGTAGAGAAGGAGGGATTGTTAAAGCCCTGATTGCATCAGATGTTAAAGATAACGTTGAAAGTAAAAGTGGTAACATAGCCAGTGTAACAACAGGTGCCTTAGCTCAGTCGGTGTTGGAACATGGACTAGAAGGAAGCCAATATTCTCAGATATCTCATGCAGGCCAAACCAAGCCCAGGTCAGTTGAATGTCACCTTGAAAATGGAGAGACTGTGAGCCTGACAGATACAGATGAAGAGATGGAGGATAATGATGTGAGCAAAGCTGCAAATGGATCGGTATCATCTTCAGTGCTGCCAGGTGTTACTACAGGATTGGAAGTTTCCTCTAACCAAGATTCTGAGATGCAAGTGGACCAAATCTCAGATGAAACAGACCAAGTTTTTCTCTCGTTGATGTCACCCAATGGAAAAGTTGCCACACCAACGGAATGCGACCAAAAACCCTTCCCCATGGAGGTAGAAACATGTCACCCAGCCACAATTCTCCCTCCACACATGGGCCCTATTACAATGAGCAGCATGGAGCACCGGTGGGCATTGAGAGACCACAGACTGTACTGCCAATCTGGCACCTGGGAAATCTACGGGACGGAAGAAGAAGTGGTTCAAGACGAAAAGCTGGATTCAGAGACACAGAGGAAGGAACTCTTGGAGAAACTTATAGATGCTGTCCAAGGTAGAAAAGTTTTATGCCAGACATATAAATGTGTGTATTTATATTGAATTTAAATGCTGAATATTTTTTCAAAGTGCTTCAAGAGAAAATCACTTTTACTTTACCTTTTTAAACAGTAATGCTTTAGTGTTAAATGAAACTTATAAAATGTTGCATCACTTTTCAGAAATAGTGCAGAGTTATTGAACAGTGAGATACATGACTGATGGAGGCTTCTGCAGTCCTTCAAGAAACATTTTGCAGTGTGGAAACAACGCAATTATTATGTTATGAGCATGTCATCGTGTTGTGTTTGACTTTCTCTGTTACAGAATTCCTGGAGGGCTTTTACGTCAAATATGGCAGCTTTATTCCGCTCACTGAATCGGAAGTTTTGGAGTACCTGAAGAAGCAAGCAAACTCTGACCTCAGCCACAGGTCAGGACACTCACGCACGCACGCACACACACACGTGCATTACAGCCTTGACATCACAACATAATGTTTTTGTCATAAATGCATGCAATTTTTTGTAAATGTAATTTTTGGTAGATTTGTATTTAATAAACAAAAAGAAATTCTAAAATTTAACATTTAATCTTTTTTTTAATAAATATGACATGTTTCGAGCCCCACTATGATCATCTTTGATCTATTGTAAAAGCGTTCCCAGTGGTCTTTTAATTATGATCATTCTGTTTTTAAGCAAAAAAAAGAAATTAGGACCTAGTTTCTGCAGAGGGGCAGTAGTTAATTAGCAATATCCTCTCTGCGTTGTGGGCGGGACAACTGGCACAGAGTGAGCCTCCCTTCATTTCCCATCATCCGTTTGCCAACACTCTCTACTGCTAGCACAAAGTCCCTCAAAACCCAACCTAATATTACCGTTGAAACAAAAATGGCGAGCAATATTGGAACTATCCAGCCATACAGTTTTTGAGCCAGATACCATCTCAGACGAGGAAAATGAAGACATTCATGGATCTAGTCGTCTACAAGTGATGCATCAAAATGGACCGAAGCTGGGAGCTTGTGGCCTGCCGATTGTAGATTTTACCAAACTGCTACAAGCTTTTTCCGATGGCATTTTCTTCATCTGCTACTGATTCATCATGATTTGAATAAAGATATACTCAAATGCAGTTTTAATCTCAATTTTCTTTTTTTATGTCCTCCATCCTGAGAAAAATGCCTCAAGGTCACACTTATAAAATACCATAAATATAATTTTGATTGCAGTGGGTCTTTAAATGAACAGATATAAATTCTTACAATTCTATGATTTATTTCTTATCTATGACGTATTAAAGTCGATTAGCATAACTTAAATGTCCTTTTGTGTGATGATGTTTAGCCATTCTTTGGTTACAGCTTTATGCCGCAACTTTCAACCATCCACAGATTAATGGGTCTTAAAAGTAGAATTGTTGTTTTGTTTTCTTACTTACTGAATTAAAAAAAAAATCTGACCAGTTTGCCCAATAATCTTTATGTAGTTGGTTTTTTTTAGATTGAATTTGATGTTAGCTACTGATAATACACCCTTAAAATAATCATATACTTATAATATAATATAATATAATATAATATAATATCTTCCTGTCAGAGCCTTTTCCCTAAAAGAAAATTGAGACAAACCTTTATGTCTAAAAGCGTGATTTGCTTCTTTTCTCTCTCTGAGTCTGTTTCATAATGGTTGCAGTGGACTGGACATAAAAGGGGAGATGACTCGATACCGGGCGGCGCTGGCTTCTGCACCTGTTGCTGGCTTCATGGTCACGTATAACAAGCACACGCTGAGTCTGGAAGACCTCAGTACGCTGGAGGAGCAGAACTGGCTCAATGACCAGGTCAGATATAGGCAAATGGGAGAATAATGGGGCACAGACATCCCTAACACCATTCAAAGATTGAATGAAAAATACTTTATAAACACCTGTTTGAAAATGGAAATTCTTATTAGAAATGTATCTTTATTTTAGATTATCAACATGTACGGAGAGCTCATTATGGAAGCAACAGAACACAAGGTAAGACAGTCAGGAGGTTTAATTTATAGAGAATCTGCTTACAATGAATTGGCCAGGACTAAAAGGCAAAGTTTGTCACATGTGTGATCAAGTCTTATCTGTTTCCTTCAGGTTCACTTTTTCAACAGCTTTTTCCACAAGCAGCTGGTCGCCAAAGGTTATGATGGAGTGAAGAGGTGGACCAAAAAAGTAAGGAGGAAGCTTCAACATTTGCATTTGGGAAGGATTTTTTTTAGTTGACTCTCTGAGTCATAGCTTTACTTTGGTTCTAAGCCAGATGTAGAGAAAGAACATTCTCACTTATTGGCAGACTGGAGCTTGAACTCTTGCAGGGCCGTCTAAAGTTTAAGCACAGAGCGGTTTTTATTCCTCAGTTAAGCTTCAAGACAGAACTTGTCAACAAAGCCATTAAATTCATATTCAACCAATGTCAACAACTATGTTTACCATAATTCAAACAGCAAGGAGCATGGGATTGATGTTTAAATGTTTTGGTTCCTGTTTTGTTCCCTTCCTTACAGTCACAAGTTTAGCCCTTTTTGAGTCATGTTTCCATTTTGAAACCATGACAGTCTTTCAGCCATCATCAAAGGCGGGACTGTATGTGATGTGAACTGCAGCTGTGATGCAGCAGCTCCTTCAGATTTATGTCCACGTTTGCACACTTACCTTTGATTGTGCTCGTGATCTAAACTGAAACCATATTCAGTGAAAGAATGTCGTTTCCTAACAGAAAAAAGAAAAACCGGGATTTCCGAGAATAGAAGTAAAAATACAAACATTGTGATAAAAGAACTCTGAAGTTGTTTTCATATTTTAGTCATGTTTGAGACACACACAAGTCAATACCTGATAAGCACTCCTAAAGTATTTATATTGGGTTTTCTTCCTCTGCTTTATTTCAGGTCGACTTGTTTTCCAAATGGTTGTTGTTGATTCCCATTCATCTAGAAATCCACTGGTCTCTTGTCACGGTCACCATGGCAACCAAAACCATCAGCTATTACGACAGCCAAGGCATCGTCTTCCGACACACCACAGACGTGAGTACGGTAGTCCCTCAGCTCGCACAGATGGCGCCACTTTGTTGGTTTGCGTCTGGATTATTTATTGTTGGGAGGTGTTACGCCCCCTTCTGAGTCTTGGGGTGATTGGAGGCATAACATAAAAAGTAAATTGTTTTGGCTACTAAGTTGACTGTAGTTGACTGTCCATACAAAATATAACACATTTATTTACAAATAAATAAACAACCACCAACAAGAACTAAAAGTGAAGCAAAAAGGCCAAAATAACAAACAAAACCCCACCTAACTGAAACATGTAATCTTACCTGTAAATGAAAGAAAAGGGAAATCAATGACAAAACACTAACCTCCCTAGACTAACAAAAACAGGAGAAAACAAGTACTAAAGAAAATGGCAGTTCACCCCTACAGCTTCACTTAACATAACTACAAACCAAAAGACTAAACAGAGTGGGCACAAAACCGCAAACTACAAAGAACTAATACAAAATACTAGGGATGGCCCGTTTGACACGGCGCTTCAGCGCGCGGTTCACCTTCATGAAACAGAGTGCTTCGGCACAATGTTTCGGGGCGCGTGTCAACTAGCGCAGATCACGTGGTGGATGACATATGTCGCGGCAAATGCTTCGTTTGGTCGAACCACGCTGTCACTTTTGTTTTGAACAGTTGGGCGTGCTATTCTCTGGAAATGCGAAATGAATCCTGAACGTTTCCCGACCAGTTCTATTGTTTCGCTTGTATTGGAATCGGCGTCAGTTCATTGCACTTTACCATGACTCCTATTAAACTCAAACTCAAACTTTATTTATTTATATAACGCCTTTCATTTCAGTTAAAAACACAAAGCGCTTAACATAAAACAGTCATAAAAGCTGAAAATTGTTAAAAACAGCAAACAAAGGACAATCACACAAAGATGGGACCCCTCCCTCATCTCCCCCCCCCCCCCCCCACACCCCACCTACCCATTTCCCCCAGTAGAACCCTGAACAGAAACAAAGAACTGCAGCTTAAAGAAGGTCTGGCTTGGTACTGCTGTGAGGAAACGATATGATGGGGATCCATTTATTCCAAGGCCCAGCCCGACCACAGGGGTCACTACCACATTGCCCGCCCAGCACAGAGCAGCCCAGGGCCCACTCCATGGCTATTAGACCACAGAGCGGGACCCCAGCCCGCCCAACGAGAACGGGCACTGCAGCAACAGCACCCCCTACAGGTCAAGCTGGTGGTGCCCCAGAAAAATGGATCCCCAAGAGGAAACGCTGGAGTTAAAAACATCAGAATAAAAATTATCATAAAATAACAACAATAAAAATAGAAAAAAAGATAAAAAATAAAATAATATTTAACAATTTTAGTAATTAAAAAATAAAATACGTAAACTGATCAAAACATAACCTACGTATCATTGGTAAAATAACAATAAAAAGAATAGCATATTAAAAACAGAGATAATAATAGTCCTTACAAATAAATAAATGAATAAATACGTAAATAAATAAATTAAAAATGTTCTGTGACTCAGGATCATTTCAACTCGGTTTTTCGTAATAAAACACTACATCAGTGTTTTTCAACCAGTGTGCCGCGGCACACTAGTGTGCCGTGGGAGATGGTCAAGTGTGCCGTGGGAAATTGCCCTCATTAACTGAAAAATTAAACATTTCCCATCTCCATGATTTCAGCTCTCTGTTCATCCAAACAGGCCCTGATAAAACACTGAGGAGTTAGGAATATAAAAGATCGTAAAATACTTTTTCTTTGCGTTTATTTTATTTTATTAAAGACATTTTGATAAGAATGACGTACCGCGATTCAGCTGCAACTCCGGCTGTATTTTGGAAAAGTCCCGTCCTTTTAACTGTCTCCACCAATCATTCTTGGGGAGCTTAATCACATGTCATCAGTCTGACCAATCAGAAGTGGTTAAAGTTTTCACTTCCTTGTCCCGATTTAGCTCGTAAAGTCGCTCAGTTCTAACAAAAATACCAGCTAAAGTTCGTCTTTATCGGTGTAGCTTTCCACAGAATCCGATGTCAGACCGTGGAACAAGTGAACAAAACAAGGAAGCTCAGAGACGCGATCTCCGCCGGCCGTTTAATGCACTACATCTCCCATGATGCATTGGGTTGTGAGAGTGACAGAGCTCAAGGAGATCTGTTGTTAAACGTCTTGAAATCAACGAACACACATCAAACTGTTTTTACATCTTCTAACTTAAATTTTATTGCATCTTTTAGAAAAAAACAGCTGCAGTTTCAAGCTTTTTCTGCCACAATTATCTCAAAAATGCATGTGAGATTGTGGAGGGGCTGTAGATCAATACAGACTGAGTTTCTCCGTTTTTTTTGTTTTTTTTAATTTTTGGATCCTGGTGTGCCGCGGGATTTTTTTTAAGGTTAAAGTGTGCCGTGGCTCAGAAAAGGTTGAAAAACACTGCACTACATCATGAACGGTGTGTATCCAAAAAACAAAAACAAAAAAAAACACTGCAATGATTTATAATGGCACGACGTTTTCTTGTGATTAGAGATAGTTCAGTGGAATGGTCAATGGCATATACATCTAGAGGTTCTAGGTTCGAGTCTGGTACTATACATATTCTTTTTGCGTGTATTTTTGTCTTCATGTGATGTGTATTTTGCTGTGTCAAGCACTTCTCACAGAAAACGTCACATGTTGTGTTGTTTTACTTTTTTTTTTTTTATCATCATTAACAACATTTTTCTGTTTTACGTTTTTTCATCATCATGTCCACATTAAAGTGTTACAAGGAGCTTTGTTGAAACATATGTAGATATACATCCAGTCCACCACCAGATGCTGCTGTTCTGTGTGGTTTGGAAGCCCTGAATGGGTGGTTCATTTTTCCGGCACAATTACATGAACCCCAATGAGGCTTCATGGGGCTTCTATTCCCATCCCTACAAAATACTTAACCAATACACTAAAGTGCAACACACAACTTAACAGGTGGTGAATTACAAAACAAAATGGAGAAGAGGGCCAAGCTGCAGTGGAGACTGTTGCTGCAAGGCTCCCTTCTCATGGTCTGGAGGTCCAAGTGGTGGTTTTAAGGCTGCCTCCACCAGCTCTGGTCCAGTTGGAGGCCACACCCTTTTCAGCACACCTGAAAATAATCACACAGACATACACACACAGACCCACAAAGATCCACAAAAACCCACAGAAGTCCCATTCTGATACAAAAATAATACACAAAAGACAGAACAAACAGAACTAAACAAAACCAAATACGGCCACAGCCGTAACAGGAGGGGTGAGCTGAGATAACAAAGATGAGACCGTTTAGCTTTTGTTTATTTGTCGTAACTGAAGTGTTTTAACTGGTGTGAAATACTGGCAGTGCTGTTGTTTTGATTGTAGCATCTCTGTGTTTGTGTCCTGCTGTCAGAACATAATGAAGTATCTTCAGAATGAAGCCAGAGAAAAGAAACAGGCAGCGTTCCAGAAAGGATGGAAGATCACCATCATCAGGGTAGCCCTCTGCACACATCACACGTGCACCATCTTCACATCTTTAACTCTTTTCTGGTTGCATTCTTTTGACGACCATAAGTTTTCAACCGGTTAAGCAATTAATATAATTCCAGCGGATTCTGAAGCAGACAAAAGCAGCCTTGCGCTGATATGGAACACTTCACTGTTGTAAATTGCTTACATAATCAGCGTAACTCGGCTGCTTTTTTGAAAACGTTATGCAACACTTTACGTTAGTAAGCGATTCACGTTGATTCCATAAATGATCAGATATTTACGGTATGTCAAAGGGCGGGTTATTTAGGTGTTGCTGGCGACTTCTCCAGTGGTAAAGGGTTAATCAATATATTTTCATATAAATACATATATTTCTTAATGTTTCCATTTCATATAGAACTACTTTTGAGGATAGTGGATTTTTTTTTAATCATCAAAAGTTCAACTCAAGCTGCTCCTCAGTTTTTTTTCTATAGTCTGTGTTTGAATTTCTTCAGCTTCATGCTTCAGTCAAACTAATATCAAAGCTTCTGAAAAGTACACATCATTTAGTCCTGAAACTAGAGCTCATTTTCTTTGCTGAGTGACTGAGCTGTTTTTTTCTCCTCAGGGTATTCCTCAGCAGAAAAATGACAGCGACTGTGGAGTTTTTGTCCTGGAGGTGAGACGTTTTTCCCTCCGTGTTCTCTTTGTTTTTTCATGTCTCATCTCTGCTTTATAGTAAGATCATTATAGATCAAATTAGTCAACATTTTTGTTCCTGGATGTGGATTCTGAATCAGCTCAAGTAGTCGTTAAAAATTGTACCGTGTCCAGGTTTTTATACCCTTTTTTTCCCCAACAGTACTGCCGCTGCCTTTCAGTGAAGCAGCCTCTGCTGTTCAGCCAGGACGACATGCCTCGCATTCGAAAGAGAATCTACAAGGAGTTGTGTGACTGTCGTCTGAACCGTTGACCCAGCGACTGCTGACTGTCTGTTTGGTGTCGTGAGACCATCTGTCCAGGTCTGTCAGACAAAGTCCTCTGAAAGTCGGTTATATAAGCTAAAGCGAACCCGGCCATCTGTATTCCAGGGAGCCTTAACTGTCATCTGCCTCCTTAACAGCAGAGTGGCGGTTACTTGAGACCTTTGAGCGTTTCTGGGACTGTGTGGATTTTAGTTGCAAAGAACTACTGAATTGGCTCTTCTGCTGATGGTTGTCTGTCAGTGATTATGAAGGCCTAAATGAGGATTTTGCACTTGCACACTTCAGGTTTTCTTTCTACCATCACGTGAGGATTTTCTATCTGTAGTCAACAGGAAAACAGATTTTTTTTCCTGCTTGACCTGTCATCCAACATCACTGGCTTTATTATCACGTCATCCTGTGCTGGACGTTTCAAAGCAAGATGTGATACTGTGGACCAGCAGTTCTCAAACATGAACAAGAAACTCTGTTTTTGGACTTTGGAGATTTGCACGATAAGAAGTAAGCAATGTCATCTGAATTTCCCAGAAGTCCTTCTTCCCTAAAAACCAGGATTGTGTGTTTTCTGGTGCAGTTTTTCTTCAAAGTGTCTGATTTTTGACACCTAGCAGTTCCTCTGCAGACATTTCAGTATTTCTATAGCATTTTCTTTCCTTTTGCCACAACACACATAATAAAGTGAAGTTAAGCATAAAGCTCCTTCAAAACGTGCAATGATACCTGAAGCAGTTACGTCCAATAGCTTTTCAGGCTGTTCAGCCAACCACGTTTTACTGAAAGAAGAGCATTTTTATTTAACGGCAGCAGTTTGTTACTTCGAGGATCAATTTACACGGGCATGAAAAGCTTTGGTTGAAGCGGCTCCTCCTCAGAGACATGAGCAGACCTCAGCTGTTTTCATTCAACACTTTTGTGCAGACAGCATTTTATTTACACACATATGTATTTTCAGATTGTAATATACCTTTACTGGCCTACTGGTGTGTGTGCTTGCTTGGGTAGAAACCATGCCGGTCATTTGAACTGTTTTTATAGTTGTTATTAAAAAAGCTATCCTGCTGGGCGTATGTTTCTTCCATTTTAACCGATGTACTACAAAGACATGCAGTCATAGACAGGAGAAAATCTGTTTAAAGGCAGAACTCCATCCGTAGAGCCTTTATTTTTTTTGCTGTAAATGTTGTCAGAGTCCAAAAGTCTTCCAGAAAAGAACAAGGTGCTGTACGCATAAGAAAGGACATTTTTTGTTATGTTTATAAACATATTTTTTTTTCAGAACAAAAAAAACATTTTCTTGCATTTTTAAAAATAGTTATTTTTGATAATCTTAAATGTATTTATTTTTCCCCCATCAGTCAATGTGCAGTTGCCACCTAAAAACTATTCCTCAAAAAAAAAATCAAATATAAAGCTTAAACTAGTACTTGAATTCTCAAATTATCGTTCTTTGCCCACCTGAAAAATTCCACAATGTTAAGATTTACTAACATAATCAAAAAATGTTGTTTCCTTTTTATCCTTAAGGAAGTACAAGGTGCATTATGTGAGAAAAGAATAGCTGCATTACTCCATGATGGCCAATAGAGGGAGCTCCTTACAATTGTTTTTCATAACCTGAGGCTTCTTCCTGAATTACCTTGATTATACAGATAATGTTTGAAAAATGAAATATTGGGTCTATTGCTCTGTCTCTAAACTAAGAACCTCTCTTTAATTATGTCTTAATTATTTCATCTAATACAATTTTTTATTATTATTTGTGAGAGCTTTACTATTAGTATTGAACTTAAATGACCCATCGAGGAGCATTTGCGCTTTCTTCATGGGGACTGAATAATGGAGTCTTAATAGAAGAGAAGCAGAACTTTCTAGTTCTGGACAGGATGTTATGTTGGACATAAAAGTCAAGGGTCTGAAAGGTCTTTTCAACTTTCTTTTCAGTTTTGAAACAATATTTATTTATAGTTGCATTAAAGAAAAAAGTAAAAGTTGATTCATAGGTAATTGACACACTCCAAACATCTGAACCACTTTGGATTTAAAGGGAAAATGTGGCTATATGGGCAATTTATGTATATGGCTAACATAGATTGCATTTCTTAGAATTTTTTAGGAATTGACTTTGACGACTCATTTACTCATGACTTGTCATATTTATCAATAAATGCATTAAAAATGGTAGAAATGGGAATACAAAGATGTCCAGTGTTTCTTCAGGATCCATAAGTGAAAATAGAAAAACTTCAAAGAGTCATGTCAACATTTTTCACAAAGATTTAGATTGTTTTTAGACCATAATTGCTTAGCAAAAAATAGATTTTACAATGTCCATGACAAACTGAAATATTTTTATTTGTAAAAATAATAAAACATACCTTCGACAGTACTGTAATATATTTCTTTGTCTATCCTGGTCACTGTGAAACTTTCATTCACTAAAAACGGTAAGACTCCAAGAAATTGTTATATTTTAATTGACAGACTTAGTGTGACATCCATTAAGAAAATCATGTGTAGCAGGAAATACAATATAGCAACTCAGTAAACAAAGTTAAATAAAGTAGCAGGAAGGCTTTTTACAGTTATATTACATTTTTCTTGTATTTTTTTGCAATAAAAGTCGCAGAATAGGGATTTTGTGCATTTTTCATTTTTATACAGAATTGATTTCTTATAGAAATTATGGAGACAGATTGTATTGCTTTTCATTAACATGTAAATCCTTTCCATCTATAGTATTATATATTTGTTTTAATCCGTGTGACATTTCTGACTGGTTGAAAAAGAAATATCGCCTAAAAAAAATTTTTTTTTTTAATTGGACCCCCTAGGCTGTCTGCCAATGCAAGGTCCATAAGTTTTTCAGTTCATCCCACGCGAGGAATAAATGTCTGTCAGATTTTATTATATCTAAACTCAATCTTTTTTTCTGTGACGGATCATGTTTCACTGGGAATGAGGTTTTTATTTAAACAAGCAAAAAGAATCATGGAAGTCACTATGGTTTAGATTCAGTTTAGTTATTAATTTTCAAAATAAAAGAATCTAAAGTGTTCCAGCAGTCAGTTCCATGACAGTCAGGAAACTGAGGAAGTTCTGCAGTTTTTTTCAGTTTGAGATTTTGTTGCATGAACATGGAGGTTAGTTCTAACAAGGATGGAATGTCAAGAGATGCAACAAGAATATATCCATCTTTCTTTCCAATTAAATGTAACTCTTCCCTGCACGGGCAGGTTAAGTGCTGCCGAGGGCTATTTCCTTCCACTAATGGGAAGAGTTGAGGAGGAAAGAAGAAACTTCCTTCTCTGCAGGAAAAAGGGCTGAATTCTGTCCAGATTAAGTCTGACCTCGTCTCTTGTGCAGACTCGCCTTTTTTTAAAACTTTTTTTTCCTCCACAGATTCTTGTCTCTGATGTTTCTTTTTTCTCTGGAGCTTTAAACTTTTTAGGTTCACCCTGGATGCCCCAAGAAGTTTTGGTTTATCTCAAAAACACTGACATAAGGGGATGTCAGAAAATGAGAAAAATGTGTTAAACAAACAGTACAAAGTAACTGAAAAAAGACTTTATTAATGCATGTTTGTTTTAACTGGTTTGCGAAAAAATTGTTATCAAGTAAAATGTTTTTAGCCCCAGGAAATCTTCACATTTTCAAAAATAAATCTGCAAGAATAACATAAATAAATCTATTAATGCAGGATTAATGTTCTTTTAGAAACGCAAATATTTAAAATGCAACTCAAGTTTTGCCTTACTTCATATTTTGACGCTTGTCATCCAAAGTCAGATGTCTGCATGACATCTGAACCAGACACCTCCTGGGTTTTACTTTTCCTTCAGTTTAGCTTTTAGTAAGAGTTTTTGTTCAGGAATCCTGCAACATCAGAACAGTAAGAGGATTGCAAAGGGCAAACAAAAAGGAGATTTGTTTCAAAAGAGGTCAAGAAGTAAACCATGAAGATTAAAATGGGGGGATCAAAAGAATAATTTGGATTTTTAGGGAGCCCAATATATGGATATGGAACCAACTGAAGGAGTCGGATTAAAGGATGAAAGATGGCCACAAAGGGTTTGGAAGATCTGAGGATGTCTGTGCTGCAGAAGAAGGCGGTAGAAGCAGCCAGACCCAAAGACACGCATGACTTCTTAGTATTTATAAGATTAACATGTAAAAACAAAACAAACCCTATTGTGATATAGTTCTTACTCATAGTTCATAATCCAAACTACACTTTTATATCTGCAACTTGGTGAGAAATAATATATCAATTTAAATATACATCAAAGTAAAAAAAGGTCAGATTCCTGGAGTTTTTAGCCTTTTCTTTTCTTGCCTGCTGTACTTGTTTTAAATCACTTTACTGAGTGAATAGTCATGTTTGACTCAAACCTTGGTCAATGAAGCGTGCTTTATGGACTTTGCTGCGCGTCTATGCTCATATGTGAGTCTATTCCTGCTCTCAGACATCACACGTACACATATTTTTTCCCCCTGCGGGGTCGCCTGACAGGCAGGGTCCTGCTAGAATTTTTGAATTTGTTTTTTTCCCTGAAGACCGCTTCTGTTAAAAAATGTCATTTCACTTTTTATTGCAGACATGCCTTACTTCCTATCACGTTGAAGTGAACAGCTACGTAGATTGTAGCTACAGCTGCAGTGCAGCCTAACATTGTTTTCACAGACATGCTCACTTTTTAAGTTTAAATAGTAGTCAGTGTGAAGGCTGCAGATCCAGCTTTATATTTTAGAGGCGAGGAATTGCTTTTTCTTATGCCTTCAGCAACACGTTTACAGGCATAAAGTCATTTTTGTGACGTAGGCAAAGTTGGCTTTCTGTGCGTTTTTTTTTAGAAGAAAGGCAGAACCAGATATTTGTGACGTAGGTTGACCAAGCTTTTTGTGTAGGAGGCGGAGTCAGCCTTCTGTAATGTAGGTGGAGCCAACTACAGGTGACAAAGGTGGTGCCAGATTTGTTTAAGAGAGGCGATCGCCTGACAGGTAGAGCCAGCTTTGGGTGATGGAGGTAAAGCCAAATTTTTGAGACTGAGGCAGAGCCAGGATTTTGGGACAGAGGTGAAGCCAGGTTTTTCTGTGATGGAGGCGGAGACCGCCACAGACCTACATGCTCACAAACACCCCCCCACATTGGAATGACAAAATTCATGACATTACATTCAGAAATAAATGGTTACTTTTATTTGGTCTTTTAGGGCATTTTTGGTCAGGTCAGTAATGATATTCAGAATATTTTAGAGTTTCTCCTATTTTCCTTTATCCATTAAAAATAATAGTTTGTAGTAAAGTAATATTTTCAAAAATCAAATCAACTTTATTGTGGTTTCAAGGTTGAAAAATGTCATTTTATTTAGTCTCATCAAGCATTTATGCTTATAAATAAAGGGAATATTTACCAATGGATTTAAATTTAAAAGACCACAAGCCTGACCTACTTACACACTGACTCATACACTGATCCATTCGGTCACTTCAGTCAGGGTTTTGCCATCTGTAGCCTCCGCTCTGACCTAGCAGTATTTGATTGTCCCCCCTCCCTACCTGGATCCTGTGGTTGAACTCTGCTGGCTGACTCACATCAACCTGCAAGTCTATGCTTTTATATTTCAGCAACATGGTTTACTTTTAAATTCCAGACACATCAAGGCCACACGCTGAGTTCTTTCAGTATAATAATGAGTGAGTCCACACTAATCATTATCAGTCGTGGCGCTTGACTGTTGTGCAGCAGATGGGCATCTTAATCTTCCTCACGATCCGCCCCCCTGCCTCCAAGAGCATTTCTGGCATATTATTAAGGTGTTTTTGCTGTTCACCAGGAGCAGCAGATTGATGCAGACATGCATTCCTGAGCACAACATAAACACTAAAACAAGCTACTTATTCATCTAACTAAAATAGGTCTGATTTGGGCCATATGTGTATGCATAAACACAAAAAGCACTTCTTTGTATTTTGGCAAAGGTATACTGAAGATAATTGTTTTAAACCTTTAATTAGCTTGTTTTATTGATATAGAACTATTATAGAACTATTAACAAGTTAGCAAAAAGTTTGGAGAAAGCGCTGTAATTGCAATCTTAAAGTTAGGTTTTGCAAAATAATCAACTAAAGCCATAACTGTTGAAGCCTCCCTATTTTCATGTGCAAATGTGTTCCTGTTGTTGTGTTAAATTATTCACTATCATGAGATGTTAATGAAACTTTGCCGGACAAAATCCTTAAGTCTGAGACATTTTTGATGGCTTTGTTTGGTATTCGCAGGGAGGAGACGCATTTATCAGGTTAAATGCTCTGTGATTAACCTCACAGGTTGCTGCTGTTCATGAGAAGAATAAAGAACATCTTTTTTTTCTACTTATACACAAATGACAAACACCCCTTTATTTTTCCATGACCTCTCTCTTCCAACTGTCCCCATAAAAACAGTCTTGAATTTCTTTGTTGCCATAACAAAACGAATCTATAGAGAAATAAAGCTGAATAGATTCTCTGCTGCAGATATTCCTTCATTTGTATAATCTTTGAAATATAAGACTCATTTCAGAATTGGAAGACTTCAAACTTCACGAAAAGTAAACCATCACTTTTCTGATTTTCTGCTACATATGCATCAATACTATCAAAGGCTTGATTAGCTCATCTTAAAGATCAATTGTGCATTTTTTACATTATATATTTGTTGTTTACAAAACTTGGTGCAACTCTGTTACCACCTTTTGCAGGTACCAGGGTCGCAAATCTGGACAAAAACCAGCTATTTCTCAGAAGTAGAAGCTAGTTGTTTAACTGTTACGACCAAGAGGACACATAATCAGGAATAATAACAATAATTATCATATTCTGATTGTGTAACAGGGTTGCATAGTTAAAATTTTAATCTAGACTAACTGTGGTCAAATATATCCCTTTGCTCAGGTCCAGCAAGTCATGTGATTCTCTGCTATATTCTTCTTCTACCATGCAAGGTTGTGTTGATGTTGTGGTACACATGTTGCATTTCTAATAATTATTATTAATTTCTAATTTCGTTAATTAAACAAATGTCCCCACAGTTACAAGAGACACCAATGAAAAACAAGAAAATGTGCTTTAATGTTAACTGTTTTATTTAAGATTTAAATCAAACATTAGGAGGAGTTGGAAAAGTAAGATTTATTTGGTATTTGTAAACTATTTACAAGCATTCTATTCTTTTAATTTTTGTAGATCTGGTTTCAACACAAGTAATTTACTTGGAAAATGCAAGTTTTTGGAATTTTGTATGTGTAACATTTAAACTGGGAAGTAAAATGTCCTCTAATTCTAGAATGACATATACCAGACTAGATAGTTATAACTGTTAAAAAAAAATTATAATAAAACTCCTTGCTCTTATTTATATTAGATTAAACTACTTATTTTATAGAAGTGCAAAATCATTTCCTTATTTTAACCATCAACAGTTTAATTCACTGTACATGTATGTAATTGTGTTTTTAAAAGGATTATGCCCTTATTCCATTCAAAGCAGAGCAAAATTGTTGCAAATATAGCCATGGGCAACAAAAAAAGCTGTATTTTGTGTTGAAGATTTTGAGTTAGACAAGTTTCAAATAGAAAACTAGAGTTTTAGAGATGAGTTGAGGAAAACTCAGAGGTTTATGGCAGCTGAAGAAGCCTGCTTCCACAGAGTTGAGCTTCCCTGATGTTCACACGCTGTAATGAAACCATCAAGCTGTGCTTCACGACAACTGCTGTGCCCATGCTGCAAAACAGAATCCAGGTGATCAGAAGATTACTTGTGAGTGGAGTAATGTGTGTGTCTCTGCATGGGGGGAGTGTTCCTAAGTGGGGTACAGTTATGTGACACGAATGAAGTTTTTTTCTCTACACATATACATACCATATGTTTATTTTCTAAATGAAGAAAGGAAAAAAACACTGGAAATATTTATTCAGCAAATTTGACTGAAAATAAGGGAAATTCACCCAATTAAATCTTTGGATGCATTTTCAGGTGCAACTCCTGCAACTTTTTTTTTTCCTGTATACCTTTTTTGCACACAAAAACAAAGCCACAATTGAAAGGCATCCGCACACATGAGGTTTTCCAAGAGTTTCTGTTGCGCTGTTGGGTCTGGCATTAAATTGGTGTCTAACAGAATACACCCAGACATTTATTGGCATGAAAACAGAGACAGCCTGCTTGGTTGCCTGATGGACTCCACACACAGTTTGAAGCTCGGGTTTAGCAGAAAGCTCAGTGTGAGTGTCTTTGCTTTCATATGTCTATCTATGGAAAACCCTTTGTGGAACTATTATTAAAAGCACTTCAGAGAATTTCATGTTGACCACAGACAAATTCAACCAGGACTGCAAGTTTTACTGAAACTCTTAGGTTAAAAAGAAGCAATAAGAGTGTAGCCTCCAATTCTAGTGAAAAATGCTGGTAAATGTGAACATATAACTTTAGAAGCTTCACTTCTAAGAGTTGTTGTTGTGGAACCTCATCATGGTGCGTTTCAGGAATCCAGACGCCTGTATGTAAATGTGTACATCTTGATGTGAGGCAAATTTAAAGACAATAATCATTAATGAAAAAGAAATGACATAACCTCATGTCAATTTTATATAACCCTTTCTTGTGTAACATGCATGTGCGTCGGTGGTTCAGGCTGCAAGCATTTCTGCGCATTTGTGTCTGTATTCACATGCTGGTGACTCATGTCTGGATATCACACTTTCAGCAGTAAGAGGTTAAATTTGCAAATCGAAGGGTGAGATTCCACAGTGTAGGTAGAACCTCTGATCACGCCTCGCTCCATGAGGATGAGGATGCTGACGCTTTTTAAACCCCTGAGTTGTTTCTGAGTGAAAAAGAGTCAGTTAGGAGGGGATTTTATTAATCTCATGAGCTTGTCTGTGTATATGTGTGTGTGTGTGTGTGGAAGGGGGGGGGGGGGGGGGTGTCAGATACTTTGTCCTTAAAGCATCTGACCTCCAAAAATTATTTAGGGTCTACTTCAGATGATTTGTCATAAAAGCATTAGTAACATCCAGCCAGGATTAGTTATGAATAATTCCTTAGACATCATGAGTTGGAAGATGGCTCCAGAAGTATCAACCAAATGAAGCAGAAATTGAGAGTAAGAACACTTTTAAATGAATCTAAAATGTAAATATTTTGATGCAGTTTTAATTAGTAAATGTTTAACTTGACCAATAAGACACGGGAAGACCATAAATGAGTATCTTTATTTGGCTCTCATAGAAAAATGTAGTGAATGAACCAAATAAACTGGAAAGTGAACACATTAAAAAAAATTGCAAAAAATAAACACAATTTTTAGTCATTTGTTGCCTTTGTCAGTGTGTCAGTGTAGCTGTTTCCTTAAAGGCAAATAAGTTGGCAAGAATCTTATAGCTTAGTTTTGATCTATATGCTCAAGAAAATCCTGAACTAAATTAACCTTATTATGAAAAAGGTGCAATGTTACCATAAACAGTAATAAAAAGTATATTATATGTGCTATTGGGTTTTTTTTATAGTTACATTTATGTCTTACATCAGATGCAAATTTGCATTAGTAATTAGATTTGATTAGCTATATTTGATACATTTAGGACTTTTCTGTTAATCTTTTCTAGGAATAAATTGAGGTTTGAATAAAACATAATGTTTAACTTGAAACCATTACAACTGAGATAGTTCAAAGTTGTTCTTTTTAAATTAAAGAATGGTAGTAAAACATAGGTTGAGAAACTAAATAAAAAACAAGTTTTGTTTTGTTCTTTTTTAAAGGACTGTGTGTCCCGTCGAAACCACAAAAAATGTGCCTTTTCTGTTGCTGAAGTCAAAGAGAGTGCAGGCGTTTCATGCTTCTTGACTGCCCCAGAATGTGTATTATTTGTGCATTAGTTAAATCAAGCTTTTGCATTTGTGCAAAAGGTCAGTTTCTACACTGTTACAGTAAGCAGGTTCATTGTGGTATTCATGTTAGAGGAGAAGAGCTGGACAGGAAAAAATAAATGCAACGCATGGGCCGGATAAGGTCATAACAGTTACCTTTGGTTACAGCACACAAGCACTTTTCTCATTCTTGACCTTTAACAGTGTTAGCATGTGGAACACTTGCACTGGTACAGTGTAAATCAGCCTTTAGGCAGCTCACAGAAAGAGGCAGGACACTTAGCTCAAGCACAAACAACACTTTCTGACCAGCGCAGCTCACAGCTGTGCTTTCTGCACCGAGTAGAAGGTCAAACTGATCCTAAATGATGTGCCCACACAAAGCAGCATCTCTTCGTGGATCTGTGCTGCCTTTGTGCAGATCAAGAAAAAGGGAACTGACGCTTCCAAGCCAGTAAAAGCAGAAAAATAAAACGTAACCCACATTGAACCATCTTAGATTCTTAGTAGAAGGAATTGAAGTCCAAAACAAAGAAAAGATGAACAGAAATGATAAAATTCTCCACGTTTCTGTCCACAACTGAAGACAGTTTTAACTTCATGTAGGACCTGTACTGACCATACAAAACTATAGAATGACTACCCTTAGTAAAAATTAGAACACTTGAAGTTTATTTTATTAAGCATAATATAGTAAGTATGCTAGTATAGACCATGGCTATGTCCGAATTCCCACCCTAATCCCTAACTACTAAAGAATTCTATAGTGCTGGACTATACAGTGCCCTGGATTTTAAAAGCAATCCGGACACCATGCTCACTACTTTTTTTTATTAAAATGATGAATATGATGTCGTCAATTTTTCAAAGAGAAAATCTTGATATGATGTGGTCTATATTCACCAATCTACAGTAGTGAGCATCGATGCACACTGCTTTTTCGCAGAGACTTCTGGGAAATTTCTTGGGCGCTCGATTTTGGAACTGTAGATTCGGACAGCACTACAAAATGGTGAACGTACTTGTTTTTGCTTTTACCCTGCATCAAATTGGGGAGTTATCTTTAATGTAACAGGATAATAATTTAGATAGAAACTGAATTAATGAAAAGTGAGAAAATGCGTACATAACCTCTAATATGTTGATATTTACAATGGGTGAGGCTTTTATTTTACCCTATATAACTTTTTATATCATATTTGATACAAGCATTTCTGAGAAGTTTTCTGCCTTGTAATTCATCATCCTTCCAATAGAGGCAAAGGATTTTCTTCTTCCTCTTATTTCAAAAGCTTTCTTGAAATCTCAAAAACACCTCTGGTGGGTGAAATTTGGCAAATTTTAAAAAACTTATGATGAAAATAGCTCATCATTTTTTTCTTAACTGACTACCTACTGCATTGAAATAATGCAAAATTTGTTGATAATTAATCATGTAGTTATACCATTTAAAAATGTGTAGATCAAATTTGACAACGGGTTCATAAAGTGCTTTTTATGTCAATATTTTTGCATCTTAAACTAACATTGTTTGTGAGCAAAAATGTGCCAAATTGCCCAAAAGTATGATAATTGATACGATCTGTATGCCATAAATAATTTTTTTTGTGAATTTCATTAAAGGGTTGAAAAAACATTAATTAAAAAAATGACAATAAAGATTTCTGTCAATTATTTGATGTATTGGGCTTTACAGGGTTAAGATGTAATTATTATCGAGTTGTTTTTTGTCTTTCTTTTTGGGCTTTTTGTGCATGTGTTTCAGCACCGCTTGGAACTAGAAGATGCCATCATTGTTGCATTATCTAAGTTGTAAATCTTCGCACTGGAGCACACACCTGTTCATCTAATTCAGCCTGTTTCCCATTTATGCAGATTTCCTTTACAGGAATCCTTTTCCAGACACATAAACAGAGTTTGGCCTCAGTGTAATCTCATTTTAACATTCAGCATCAAACTTAATGTTTGCTGAACACAAGACTGTCATGGACAAAAGGGAACACAAACGTAAAATGTCTGCTTGTAGGTGACAAATTTCACAAGTTATTACTTTAATAATAACACAACTGGCCTTGTTGCCGCATCGTAGATATAGAAGAATACAATCCTTCTCAATCTTGCTGCCTCACTTTTCAGTATTCCACTCGATGAAGAGAGGAATTATGTCGGCGAAATGAGATATTCTTGGAGGCACCGTGGATAAAATTCTGTTATTAAAGAAGTTGTTGTACTATGATTTATGCAGCAGGGTCTCCATTGCCTCCAGGCTTACTCTGCATTTTAGGAATAATTTTACCGTTCTAGTGCCGTTTAAGTCGGAATGCAGACGTCTAAACATCAAATTCAGCCAATGTACAGAGATGCCTTGGTAGCAAATCAAATGAGTTCCATTCACTTGTGTTTTGTTCAGTTTTCTATCCAGCATAATTCTTTTCTTCCCTCTTTGTTTGCAATGAAAAAGCTGCTATGCTTCAGAATATAAATAAGCCTAAACTGAGACATTTCGTATCCTCTGCAGTCACATGAAGGTGATGCTCACACCCCAATAAATAAAAGCTTATCCCCTGTAAGCATATCTCTCTTCCATGTCTTTATTCTTTGCAGCATCACAGATGTGGACCTTGCATGTGCAGGTGGTGATGAATATCTCATCAGTTTGTTTGTGTGTGTGTGCGTGTGTGTGTGTGTGGGGGGGGGGGGGGGGGGGGGGTTGTGTGTCACCACAAAAGCTCCACAAAGGAGAAGATAATCACGGATCCACAGTTCCTGCGATTCGTCCTGGACTGCACATAGTCAGAGCACCAACATGATGTGTCCACAGCTGGAGCGAGCAGGAAGCAAGCAGCCTAACAGAGAAACAGTCGTGTGGAGATCTGGAAAAGGAATGCAGCCTTGCGTGCTTCATTATCTCACAAGCTCAGATAGAAGACAGGAAAAACGAAAATCCCTCAGGTTTCTGCTTGCCAAGAAGAGGCCAATCACACCTCAGCTTTGGTGAATCAACTGGAGCGGTCTTTTGGTCAATCTCATTTTTACAACCTTATTTATTCTATTTGCGTTTTATTAGCACTATGCATATATTACATTTTTCTTGCCTCTACTCATACATTGGATGGGGGGAATATTTCTTGCTCGAGGCATGTGAGACGTGGAAAGCTGCTAGATTGGCAGAAGGCAATTTCTATTGGAGCAGTTGATGCTTTTTGCGGGATATTTTGTTTTATGACTTTCTTTTTTTCTTACATTTTTTTCTGATTTTTTTTTCTTCCCCACAATATCTGTCAAAAACAGATGGAGGACAAGTAAACAAAAAAACCTGGACTGTAGGAACTGAAAGGCAGTGACAGCAGAGACAGAGTACACTGACGCATCCACTTATTCTTTGATGCAGATGAAACTTGCAGGGGAGGCTTTTGATTCTTTTACTCTCTCAAAGTTTGCATATAAGATGAGATGGGAAAAGTATTTTTTGTTTTATCCAACGATGGCAAAATGCAGGCAAAGCTACATTGGATTGAAAACCAAAATGAAAATACTATCAATATTTATCATCAGCACAGACTTGCATTTGTGTATTGTGCTGAAATTCTTTAGATTTACTTTACAGATTATTAAATGAGACAAATATACCTCTCTTGTACTTTTTATTTTTAAAAATCACTTTTAAAAATTGAACATTTTTATTAAAAGAAAATGCCAATAAACTGAAAAATACCTGTCTGATTTTGCTTCTCACATTCACCCTTTTGGAAATACAAGAATCTGACAATTTTAGTCAAGAGTGGGATACCTTTATGTCACACGTTTAATAAAATATACATGTTAGCTCTCCTAGAATTCTCCAAAAAGTGTTGGAAGCCTGAAAAAGTACAAGTAATACGAATAAAAAATGCAATATGTTGATTCTTTATTGCTTTCTTGCAACTTCAAAACAAATGCACCTGTAAAATAAAAGAACAATCTACAACATTTGGCTGCCTATATTGAATCCATAGGCAGCCAAACACTCCAACACATTCAGTCCCACATTGGTAAATCTTTACACCTTCAGAAACGGTTTTGAAAGTCAACAGTGTTCTGTGGTTTTATGGAAATGATGAAGAACATCTCCAGCTGTGGCTTCCTTCCAAAGCAGAAGCCTGCACTTGTAGTTACTAGAGGAGATTAGACATGCTTTAGGTTGGCACTCAAAGAGGATTTTAACCAAAAAAAAGGCAGTAAAAGGAAGCCTCCTCCTTCCCAGCTCCCTGTAAATGAAGAAAAGACCATGGAAATTGCCCTAATAGGAACCGAAACATCTCAAAGATTTTGTTGTAAAGTTCAGACATTTTATTTGGAACTTTGAGGTGATGCCTTAAGTTAAAAAAGTACTCATGATATTTTATGTCAGGGAAGATTCTTGTTTGTGGGTGTCATGTTGTCCCTGGATTTCTGTCCTTCAGAGCAACTGGACTTTAAAGACTCAACTAGATGAGACGAGTGGTTCCCACAGCTGGTGGGGAAGTTCTGACTTTGTTCAGTTTTCTTCTGAAAAACAAGAATCCTGTCATGCTATTTATCGTATTCTATCAGATTTCCCTGAAGCTTTGCCCACGACACAATCTGCTGGCTTGTTTTGTTGACAAAGCCATGCATTTATGAAACATAGAAAAGCCTGGAATCTTGCAACTTCCGTTAACGTCCCTTTGCACAAATGACATGATGACCTTTGTAGGGCAACAGAAACAAATGTTAAACATTTAAGATGTAGACCTGAAATGAACATACCACAATCCAATAAATTAATATTTGCAGAAGTAAACTGACAGTTTCTGAAAGTGCCTCTGCAACTTCCTAATGAAGGTCAGTTATTCAAGATCATTACTTCTAAAAATATGAGAATAATCTTTTTGACGCTTGGTTCCTGATTCATGTCAGAGCTGGCATTTTGAAGGAACAATGATATTGTGTCATAATTACATTCACCATGACCTGAGTGACACACACATCCTGTGTGATCTGAATGGATGGAAATTTCACAAATTTATTTAAAAGAAATCTGAAAGCATGGAGGAGAACTCATGGAAAACAGAATGAAATGAAGGCCTCCTTTAAAGCAGCACTTACCATGTTATTCGCTGTGGGTTCACAGAACTTTATAAGGATAACTTCAGAGGTCATTGGTGGGGACAAAGTCCATGAAAAGTTTTGTGACATCCTGTGGTTTGTTTTTACTTTGTGACAAAAGGCAGTACGCAGAGGAAAAATAAGTCAAGAGTGTTCAAGCCTTACAGGAAAGATTTGTGTAGAGGTTTCTGTAAAGTCAGTTTTCTGCTCACTTAACTGCTCTAACACTCATTGAAGTTCATTTAGATTCTCTGTGAACATATCTCCATGTAGTGTACTGTCACTAAATGTTTTTTTATCTTTCTTTTAGTAGGTTTGACTGACAACTGCCAAAACACAGTACACCATTGCTTCCCAATAACAAATTGACAAAATGGTGCTAAAAGTTGTTTGTTTAAACCTAAGTAAATACAGGTAAATGTTTTTTTTCCAACAAATAAAACACACACCCATTTTCCAATTCAAAATCATGTTTAGGGTCACAGAGATGGTGGGGCCTATCTCAGCTATGGTTGAGCTGAGGGCAGAGTACAACCTGGATGTTTCTCTAGTCCACAGCACGGGCATACTGTGACAGACAACCACTCACACTCACACCCAGAGACAATTTAGAGTCACCAATGATGCTTTTTTTAAATTTAAACTTGCCCTGTCCAACAGCTAAGCCAACAGATGACAACTGAAGGCCTCTTCTGTTGGACATATTTTACCGTTACAACAGGGGTTACAAGGTGAATATTTGAACAATTTGTTACAAACATACATGTTGGCTCTAATAATGTTCACATACAAACATGTTACATATTTTTGACCATGGGAGGGAACGCCCAAAAAAAGAACACACAAACTCCACACAGAAAGGTTCCACTTAAAATTTGAACCATAGCATTCTTGCTGCAAGTGGAGAGTGCTAACCACTATACCATGCAGTCACTGATGAAACACGTTAAAAAGTGATTTAAAGTTAAAGGAAATGGCCTGGCTTTTTGTGCTGACTCACGTAGACCCTGACTCTCTGTCACGTCACTAGATGTTATGAAGTGTTATAAAGGAGGGGCTGGGCTGCAAAGTAAATTATTGATTCATCCATCCATTTTCTAAGACCATTTTATCCCTTTTGGGGGTCATGGGGTTGCTGGAGCCTATCCTACCCACTGTCAGGAGAAGGCAGTTTGTATGAATGAATGAAAAACAAAGTAAAACAAATGTTTAGGAAACAAAAGTGAATTTAATTTTTGTTTCCTTCTGTAGAATAGACCTAACAATGACTCTGTCTGGATGTAACAGTCACATCACCCAAAAGTGAAGTAAAAATACTTAAGGGTAAAGTCATTCTTTGATTTTAGACGCCAATCATGTGATTTTGTTACCAACAAAGTTGAATGAGCATAAAGCAGTCTTTTTTATAAGTCTAAACTCCTCCCCAGCTCAGTTCTCTGTTATCAGTCAGCGCGCGCTCCTCTTCAGCTTTCACTGAGGGAGGGAGAGGGAGACATCGTGGTACTTTCAGATGGATTTGGCTCTCAGTCAGAGGCAGCCAGCCTCCTCTCAGCTCAGGAGGCGTCTCGGTGTTGGAGGCTGAGCTGCGTTATGCATTCAGGACAGAACCCCCTCCGTGTGGCCGGAGCGCCACTTTCCTCTCCATCTCGGACGAACGAAGTGGCCGCGCCGGAGGATGTGAGGCAGAATTGGACTTAAAAAGAAGAAGTATGTAGATTTCCCTGTGAGAGGCAAACAAACGCAGCGGAGGACGGAATTCGCCGTGACGGTTGTTCTGTAATCCGACATCAACGCGCCGGTATTCCCTCTGTCCGCACGTAATGGAGGTAATCCCAGTTCATGGAATTTTATTCAGATGTCTTGATGTAATCTTATACTCCCTTTGAGTTGTTGAAGCTGAAATAATCTGGATTTGTTTGCCTGTCAACTGTAATCCAGACATAGGGTCAGGTAAACCTCAGGGGTTCATCTCAGGTGATTCCACCTTCAGTCATTAGTAGCACTAAAGCAATGCCATTGATCGATTTTTCTGTAATTGGTTTCTGAATTGAAGAGGAAAAAAAACACGTTTTCATGAGTTTTTGTCAAATCTTTGCATCCTTCCCCACTCTGCCACAGATTAGAATGAGTCACGTTTGGCTGAAGCACACAGCAGAACTTTTCTTTTGTATGCAGAGCATGAAATGAGGTGAAGATTGATAATCCCTACCAGGTCAAGGAGGCATTTTACAAATACTCCCAGGACTTAAAGAGCCGTTCCTGGAATTGTGAATGCAATTGCAAAACAGAAAAATCAATTTGCTGATGGCTTTTATGGCAGGTGCACTTCCTTTCTATCTTCCTCTCATTCAATTAACTTTCTCATGTTACCAGTTAGATCATTGTGCTCACCCTACTAACCCCTTATAACTTTTCATGTCTGACTGTCTTTATGCCACCGTCTCTGCTTACCCTCTACCCATTGTAAGCCTGCTGCTTTCAGTCACAGTCAAACCCTACGGCTTGCAAAGTGTGGAGCAAGACTTACTGCATCCAAAATTCAGGGACTATGGATCTGTTGGCTTCCAGTCAGTGTTTAAATGTGTATGCACATTGATCCATAAGGTTCCCGTTCACTCAGTGTCTAAAAAAATATGAGAAAACATCCCCTGTCTAACAGTCTTTTACTGACTTGTACCAATTCAAACATCTAATTAGTGTTGTTTTGGAAATCAGTTGGACCTATATATATTAAGATTTTAATTGAGCAGTTCCTACTCAATCTGCACCAAGGTTGCTTTCAGTCAGGGCCAGAGGTAAAGGAGTTTGGGCCCTAGGGCTGGGGGAACTTTTGACACCCTGCCTACAAAAAATATTGTGATTGTGTTGATTTTTCTTGAGCACCACCTGGCGGGCGGCACAAATACAGAAATGAGATCAAATGATCTAAAATTGTAACACAAAAATTCTTTTTGAGTAAGGGGCAGATAACGGTACATGATTTAGTGTTTTCCTCTATAGATTTATGAGTTTAACAATCTGTGTTTACAACCTGTCAAGCACCCAATCAGACACGTAGATGCACAATCATGTGCATCTAATTTAAAGCCATAGTGGCTTTAGAACATCTCTGTATCATAATATGCAACAATTCTGCCACTGACACAAGAGTTGTTGTACAAAAAGGTTTTCATATTTGGTATGAAGACCAAAACAGAATGTTTGATGTAGCTGAACCACATGTAAAAGATGAAAACAGTGTCAGAAAACTAACAGCACAGGGAATGTTTTGAAAAATAAACAAACATAAAACCTTCTATTTAAGTCTTGGTTCCACGATTCATGTGAAACAAATCAAAGTGAGGAAAGATCTGCTTATATGAGCCTTAGTCCACCTTATTTAAGGGTTAAAGTCCCACTCCAATCATCTCATGATATATAGTAAAAGTCTTCTCAGTGGTCTTTTAATTCTGATTATGGATTTATTAGCAAAAAAAAAGAAAAAAACGGTGTCGACTTAGTTTCTGCAGAGCAGCAGGAGTTCATTCGAAATTTGCCACTGAGTTGTGGCAGGACTATGGTGTGGAGCCCACTTTCCCATCATCCATCTGTTTACACGCTCTTCCACTAGCCTACAGCCCCTCTCAGCTCCAATCTAACATTACCAGAGTGACAAAAATGGCAAGCGGTATTGGAGCTATCTAGCTGTTTTGAACCAGATTCCAGCTAAGTTGAGGAAAACAAAGACATACATGAATCGAGTTATCTACAAGTGCATTCATCAGATAGTAGCGGAGCAGGGAAACTGTGGCCTGCTGATTTAGCTTCTTCGTCACTTTTTCCAATTGAATTTTTGCGTTTGCTCCTGATTCACAATTTCAATAAAGAAATACTCAGATATGCAATTTTAAGCTTTGTTTTTAATGTAGGTCCTCCATCATGTAAAAAAAGCTGCAAGGACACTTTAAAAACACCAAAAACACAATTTCATTGCAGTGAAATTTCATTGTAATGGGTCTTTCTTTCAGTTGATGAAATGAATTGCACTTCTTAATTTCAGTTGCCAAATTTTAAGAAGAAATCCTAAAAATTCCATAACTGATGAAAAAATTATAACTATGCAACATTTTGTTGTGATTCAACAAACAGCAACATAAAATACAAAGCAATGCTGGCAGTCTAAGTAGATGATTCAACAGCCTGCAGGATAACCTTCAGAAGTAATAACCCCAATTGTACTTTCATCTGAACAACTTAATTTCTCACATCACTTTGCAGCATGTCTAGCCTGCCTTCTGTCCCTGAGGCTTGCAGGCATTTGTTTGTGTGCAGCTTGCTCTATTTGTCAGAGTTTTTAAGTCAGAATTTAGGTCTGGCCATTTGCAAAAACCTTTATTTTATTCTTTTCAGCCAGACTGTTGTTGATCTAGTGTTGCTTTTTACATGCAAGGGATTTGAGCTAAACTTTAGCTGTTAATCAGGTAAATCTGAGTTTATCTATAAACTCGGATTGTGGAAACAATTCATGGTCATCTACATAAATGTAAAAGGCGTAATGCCTGTTTAGACAAAACAGTCTGAACATTGCATTTGCAAGAATTTTACATTCTTCCTGTAGAAAACTTAGTGCTTTCCTAGTCACTCCAGTGCTGAAAGTTTTGTTTGCACTTCCATAAATCTTAGTATTAATTATGCAACCAGAAGCTCATGTTACCTGACTCCCATAATCCTTTATGTTTCTATTTCGAATTAAGTTTTATCAAAATCTGTTTGATATAAGACTGACAACTATACTTGAAAAAAATGAATGAACATGCACACCTCTACAACCCAATCCCAACACATCTATTGAGAACAATGGAGATTTTAGTGCCTTGCCTTTGGTCAAGGGTTTAGGGGCTGTGGGTTGAACTTCCAATTCCAGCTGAGCCTCAGCCATCCGCTAATTTGTTTTGTCAACATGTCAAACAAGTCTATGTACTGTGCTGCTGTAATACATAATTTATTATGCAAATTAGCCTGTTTGGGCACATCATAATAATAAATTGAGGCATTTGAATGTGGTGTAGGGATTTTGGCAAAAACTAATATGCCCTAAATGTAGTATATTAAAATGTGCTGTGGACAGAAAATCTATTTTTATTTTATGATCTGGGATTCTAACCCCCTGAAGATCATGCTTACCTACCATGGAGGATTTCCAGCAGACAAGCCGGCCACTTTGCATAGCTTACCCTGCTGATCATCATGCATGTTGACTGTTGGAAAATCTTAAATGCACTGGAGCGTTGGGTTCATGTGCCTTTGAGTCAGTCTTAAAATGGAATTATTATGTAAATTTACATTGAAATGATTTCTGTATCTCTGAGCTGCAACATCGAAACAGTCATCACCCTTTCAACTCAGTTTTCTAAGCTTTTATCAGACAAACATTCCACTTCTTGTGTCCTGCTGACCGCTCGATCATATCTCACACAAGATCCAGTTTTTTTTTACAACATTTCTTCTCCTTTTGAACCTTACAAAGTTTTTATCCTTTGCTTTTACACACAAAAAACAATGTGATTTCCTCTTTAACTTGTGGACTGCACAGGACAGGAATCAAACCACTGACCATCATCTGGTGCTCATTTCCCTGGAGTCACAGCCATTTTGAAAATCAGCTGGGTTCTATTGAAAGAAAGCCCTTTAGGTTACTGTGTTTCTCAAAGACTTCCTGTCTGTTCAATTGCTTCCATGAAAATTTACGGGATTCAGTGTGTGGCAAAATATGAAACCAAACCCTATGTTCACGTAGAGATGCTCTGGAACTAGCTCATTTTACAAGTAAAAGTAGTAGTAGTCTTTTTTTATTTTGGACTAGTGAAAACAAGTGTAAAATAACAAAATAAGACAAAAACGAGACAAAACTTATAAAAAAAAAACAAAAAACAAAAAAAAAGACAAGTAAATTATATATAACAAAACAGGACAAAATTATATAAACACAAGTCCAAAAGGGAGTGAGAAGACAAATCTTATAAACTCTCACCCCCTTTACCTTATAGTCTAAATCAACTTGAAATTACTTTTTGTGTAGTTGTATTCATGTGTGACATTATGCAGGTCAGTGTTGCATTAGTGGTATAATTTATGGCTTAAAATGATAATTTAAATGAAAAGAAATAGAGATTTTAAACAGGTAATTCTGTTAGTTTCATTGGCAGTTTCACAAATCAATATTAAACATTATTTTTGAGAGTGAATGTTTTAGAAATTACAAAGGAAGCAAACTTCAAAAATAGCCTCTAATGCTGTCTTCATTAGGGCTTCCCCCCCTTTTTAAATTTCAGTTAAAACCCTGTTTTGACAGTAGTGTAATAACATCAAAACAACATGGTCTAAAGCTGCATTTGGTTCCTAAATTATACATATTTATCCTTTTCAATATTAAGCTTGTGAATGAAAAAATAATCTCTGTATTTCAAAGTTTTTTGCAAAGTATTTACATTTTTTAAATTCTGTGTCAAACAGCTCTGAACTAAACTGTCTATCAGTCATACATTTCCTTAGTGCAGCTTCAATTCCAGCTCAGTTTTTTTTATTTGAATCCCCAACCCCCAGCTCGCATGTCAGGCAATTAATCATTACCCAGTAAAAGTCTTTTTATGTTCAATATGGATTTATATGAATATATACCGGTAATTCACTGGCAGGTCTTAGGGCGAACCATTAGAGATTGGACTGGTTAGCGTCTTAATGATGAGTATGTAAAGCTCCTCAGCTGCTTTAGCTAATTGGACTTTTTAAATATATATTTAGCTTCTTTAAAACAGAGATACAAGTTTTTCAAGGTATTTTTAATTTATTCTCATCAATTATTATGAATATTTTCCAGTTATTTATATGTTCTTTAAAACTCATAATAAAAAGCACACAATATGCATATAACGTCCGTATATATGTAAACAACAACTTCGTTTTTCAAAGTTTGCATAATAGTCATTTTAATTTTTAAACATTTGCTATGACTTATTTCTCTGCTGTTGTATAAATCTCTTTTTTTTATTTTGAGTGATGCCTTCGTCCTGTTCCACATTTGACCTGGAGCCGAAATCCTGTTGCCTTCTTTTTCATAATATATTATTTACCTCACATGAATTCCTGAAGAAGACAAATGTACTTCAGGATTGGGTACTACAGTAGAATTTATCAACAAGAGTCTATTTCCATGCCTGCAGTTCCTGCTGGAACTGCAGGCATGGAAATAGACTGGAACTGCAGGCACGGAGGCGTGGCCTTTTAATCTACCGTCATCACGGTAGATCAAAAGGCATAATAGACTTATTTATAAAAAAGGCATAATAGACTTATTTATATACACTTCTGGGTAATCTTTGATGCCTAATTTTTCCCAACTCTTCTGCCTGGATGCTTACCCACTTAAAGCCCTTAAAGACAAGATCTATGATACATCAATTATTTAAGTGCAAATTGAAGGTTAAAAAGGGAGAAATTATGAGTAGGACAGTTTATTTATTAGATTAATTAATAAATAAATAACTTCAAACAACTAAGTTATTTTTGCAAGAAAGTCTAGTACCCGTATAGTATTTTTTAATAAACAAACAGCAGATAGATATTTTTTTACACAAAAAACTAGAAAAACAAGCTCTGTTTTTTTTCTTCCAAGAATAAAATAAGCCCTGAAGTTTCTGAGTATTCTTTATTTAAGTTGTTGTGAATCAGGAATATAGTTGTTTCGTGCTAGCTACAATTGGTGGGCTACAAGCTCCCTGCTCTGCTCCATTCTGATGCATCCACTTGCAGACAAATGGATCCATGTGCGTCTTTGTTTTCCTCATCTGAGCTGGTATCTGGCTCAAAACTGTAAGGTTGGATTGCTCCAATATTGCTCACCTTTTTTGTTGCACCTCTAATGTTTGGTTGGGGCTGTGAAAAGCTGTAACCAAAGGTCCTACCCACAACTCAGAAACAGATTTCTTATGAACTCCTGTCGCTCTGCAGAAACTATG
This sequence comes from Oryzias latipes, assembly GCF_053564925.1. Classification (NCBI taxonomy): domain Eukaryota; kingdom Metazoa; phylum Chordata; class Actinopteri; order Beloniformes; family Adrianichthyidae; genus Oryzias; species Oryzias latipes. The sequence goes on from NC_136240.1 coordinate 17,844,665, forward strand.
TCCTAGAAAATGACAGTTTTTTTGGTTTTTGCTAAACTAGGCATAATCAATAATTAAAAAGATTAAAAACAGATCAAAAGATTGGGACTTTAAAAACACATTTCAAATGTTAAGAGTCAGGAAAGTTCCAGCTATTGGCTTTGCTAACTTAATTACGTTTTTTTAAAATACATTTTTGTTCGTGAACTGTGTATTTTCTTGTATAGAGCAGAACATTATTTTGTCTAGTGAATACACACTATTTTCTTCCTGTTTTAAGTAATTATCTTTGCTCTGACCTCTCCCCCTGACTTTTAATGGACAGGATGGATATTAAACAGAAGTATGAATGCCCTGGTAATTAATTCAATGCATGGATGAAAAGAATAGCCTCCCTCTCATCTGAGAGTGACTTATTCTCCTTCAGCTTTACATGAATAAATCAAAAAGATGAGTGAGATAATTGAGAATAATTAACATAGAAAGCGGAGTGCACATGTATTCATACTAAAACTGATGGGAAGGTTGGGTGAAAAGCTGTAGACCCCGTTACCTTATCACATTAACGAGACAAATAAGATGGCTGTTACATCACCACATCAGGTAATAGTTTTCCTTTTAAATTTTTCAAGTAATTGCATGGTGTACTTTAAAAGGTATTTATGGTTGATATGCTCTGACCTAGTACTCTCAAAAACATCAAGCTTTTTACTTATTGGCAACTGATAAGTATATGTGTATCTTTGCCCATTATTGACTTTTAGAGATCAAAGTAGCCAAAGATTATTTTTTTGTTCTCATCTAATCTTTTGAATAATTTTTTAAAGAATAAAGCAGGAAAATGGTTTAAACTTGTAAATGTATTAACAAACTGGGTAAAATATGTATGCACATGAGTTATTTATTGCACAAACAACATCAGTATCAATAAAGATGCTGCACACATTGGCAGAAAACCGAGTATCTTATGTCTGTTATCAAAATATGTTTAGACTAGAAACTTTTCATAAAAAAAAGCTTTTCAGGGTTTAAGCGCAAAGCTTTACTGTCCCATGTCCCTTACATGAGGCCTTTTGCTAAAAGACCCAAAAAATATGAATAACTGGAAGTTATCAGTCATGTGGACATTAATATTGAAGCCATCAGGTTCATTATGAACCAACCAAACTCATCTTCTGCATCCTTGTGCTGTATTGGGTCTGTTGATGTGTTTTGGTGAACTTTCCTGAACAAAGGTTCTCAAAATAGCCCGAGGTTTTTCACATTTGTTTTTTGAAAGCAAAGTTACATTTCCCCATGGATGTCATTCCCCCCCCCAAATTTTCTTTAGAATAAAAGTCAAGCCAAAGTTCCTAAAAAACACCTTTTGTGTTACTTAACAGTATATTTGTTGGTAGCATAACTATTGCCTAACATTGAACAAGACTAACTAAATTATGTTGATGTGGACATAGATATACCTAATATATTGTTTGCTGTCATTTCCATCTTCACTGTTCTGTATGCGATTGTTTTTTTGTAGAATGTCATGCACTGAATGTTGTTTCATTGTTGTTTTGCTCTTCTTACAACTGTCCTTGGTGCTGCCTCTTGGCCAGGTTGTCACTGTAAATGAAAATTGGTTCTCAACTGACTTAGCTGGTGAAATTCCAAAATTAGTTGCAGTAAAGAAATCACGCAAAAAGTGACATTGAAATAATTCTCATTAGGGTGTTGAAAGGTTGGTAGTTTTTCATGAATTTTCTTATCAATGAGAGTTTCTGTTAAACATTTATAGGTTTTGAAAACAGAACAGTCAGTGATAGTAAGCTTTAGTAGTTTGAGGCGCAGCAAACCACGACACACAGCTTGAGCTGCACTTGAGGATCAGCAGCATTTTTAATAGGAGTACTTTCCAAGTCTTTTTTTTTTGTATTGCTGTGGATGTGCTTTGGAGTGCTTTGCCTCTTCTTCTTGACAGTTTAGTTTAGTCGAGAGGGTTGTTTGCACACTGCAAATCTGACTGATGACAAACTGAGTGACTGCCAGCAAATCCAGATCCTGATGGTGTCAGAGGTTTGTGATTGAAGCAGAAACACAAACAAGCACTAACACACTTAGCACAACTATAGCTGTTTACACTTACAATTGGTGAGATACTGTAGATTTAGTTGACTTTGGCAATGTCTATTCATTCATGCATTTTGCAAATCAACTCATTTAGAGATTACTCCAGATTCGGAAAGTCTGTTGTCTAAATGTATCTCAGACTGACAACCATCTGAGAGGGAGAAAGATTAGCTTTATATTCTGGAATAAAACCTACAGTTTGGTTGTTTCTGTACAGGAAGTTGGTTTGTAACTGCATCAGTTCTAACACTGGAGGTTGTTTCTCTTTGGGTCACACCTGTGCTGCTTTTATCTTGGGGCTGCTAACTTATTCTTTATAATTACTCAAAAATATTTAGGTCGGCACATTTGATCAATGATTGTTCCATGTACCCCAAAGAGACCCATTTAATAGAAAATCATGTTGTTGGTGTTTTTAACATATTCTTGAGGCATATTTCTTATGATGGAGGACAAATATGAAGAAAGCTAAGATTATGACTGCATTTTTGAGTATTTCTATATTCAAATCCTTTTGAATCAGGAGCAGATGAAAATATGCTGTTGAAATAAGCTTGAAGTTGTGACGTAGGTGCTACAGTGGGGGGACACAAGCTTCCCGCTCCGCTCCATTCTAATGCATCAACTTGCAGACCAATAGATTCATATATATCTTCATTCTTGTTGCCAGAGCTAGTATCTGGCTCAAAACTATGCGGCTGGATAACTCTGATATTGCTCGCCATTTTTTTGCACCCGTAATAATAGGTTGGGGGTGTGACAGCCCGTAAGCTAGTAGGAAAGCGTGTAAACAGACAAATGATGGCAAATGGGGGCTGGCTTACTCCATGCTGACAGTCCCATTCACAACTTAGACAAATTTTTGATGAACTCCTGCCGCTCTGCAGAGACTATGTCCTAGAAACGACACGTTTTTCTTTCTTTGCTAAACACGGCATAACCAAAATTAAAAAATCAATGGCATCAGTTTAAGAATAGATCAAAAGATGATTGGAGTGGGACTTTGAGAATCATTCATTCATTCATCTTCTACACCCGTTTTATCCCTTTTGGGGTCTCAGGACTTTAAGAATAATTATTGTATGAATCCTTAGCTCTTGTATTGAAGTGCCATTGAGCAAGATGATAAACCACATTCCCTGTGAAGGGCTTATAGGTTTACCGCTTCAGAAAATGAACTGAATATTGTCTACACAGCACATTTGTATGTTTGATAGAAAGAGCTGTGCACATAAGTGAATTAAAGTGAAGCACTATGGAGAATAAAGCAAGTGGAGCACTTAGCTGCTAGTTAGGATTTAAAGAGAACTCAGTTAATGGGCTCAATGCCTCATTTTTGTTGTGTGTTTTCGTACAGATGTACACACTGGCAATTTGCTTCCGTTTTGGCAGAACCAGCTGAGGCTCAGTGTGATGTATTGATGGGCAGAAGACAGCACAAACATTCTTGTGTGTTGATTAATCGTTTTACTAAAACTGAAAACTTGCGAAAAAGTTGGGCAGTCACATTTTTTAAGCATGAAATGGATGTCAAACTGTGAAGAGGGAGATGCAAATCAGTAAATAAGAAATGTAGAGAAAAGGGGCTTTGCTTATTTGGAATTCACTGAGTGTAGTTTTCTGTCTGAAGCCAGCCAGCCAGAACTTGTTTCTGTGGTCAGTCTGATGTCTTTTAGTGACTGGGCAATTACAAATGAAAGGAATTAAACTTTGGCTGAAACTCCCATCATACAGGAGTTATTACAGATTTTTATAAAGACACAAAACAAGAATGTTTAGAAAAAAGAGAAAAACAAACTTCAACACATTGGTAGTTTCGCCAGAGCAAATTTAGGATTCCTTATTTATTTAATGATTTGTTTATTTACCTCTTAGTGTCTTCATATTTCTAGTAACCATGTACTTCTACATTTTTGTCTTCCTGTTATTTTTCTTAAATTGCATTGTATAACAAAGTTGTGTAAGAACTCTTAATTTCTAATATTGTTTGTATTTTTGTAGCTTAAGTTAAAGTTTGTATTGTTAACCAATACTAGAAAGTAAAATGTCTACTTTCAGTTAAATACTTTTAGGGTTTTAGTTGTGTTGAAATCTGCAATTAGAGACCAAACAGGCTGTCACATTTTACCATGCAGCTTGGCATCTCTGCTGTGACAAACGAATTTATAGACCTGTCAAAGCGGACTTTTTAAGCTTTTTGAAGGCATTAGGAGGGTGTGTTCTGAAAAACTGTAGTTGATTAATTTGACTGGATGAATTTAATTAGGAAAATTCTGTGAAGTTGTGAATTAAAAGCACATTCTTTACTTTAGTCAGCAGCAAAACCCTGTGAGACAATCCTCAGCTTTCAAACAGGACTATACATTTAAGAATATGTTGTTTTTGCTGTTCATGATTCATGTTATCAATCCATTAATCACACATTTACACAGAGACCTCCAGCAATCCTGCATTTACATTCATTTTTTTAGAGAAATGCATTAAACACTGCTAGGGTGTATTGTTTTAGAGTCATTAGACACCTTTTTGGATTAATGCTGCTAATTAGGCAGAAATAACACTAATTACGACACTCTAAAAACTCCCACTTCTACACACCAGCTTACTTGTTCGTAGCAGCCTCGGTCCCCTGAGGTTACCGTCCTTGTTCATAAATGGCTTCTGTGCTTCAAGCACCGTTTTCTCTGAAACACTGGTTTCTTCTGTACACTAATTATCTGCTGGTAGGGATTACTGAGACTGACGGCGTTCCCACAGAGATGTTGTGCCTACTAGTTAATTTCCTGTATTTAAAAATTATTCAAGTAGTTGTAAAAAGATTTTCTTAATTGTATCATTTAAGATCATTGCTTAATTACAGCAATTGCCCCCGAAAAAGTTGTAAAAAAAATTCTTTCTTTAAGCTCTTTTCTACGGTGGCCCTGAAGTGCAAAGCATTCAACAAATAACTCGATACAAAAACATTTTTAAGATCACAACAACAATTAAAAAAAAAAAAATTTTTTTTAAAAGCAGCATTACATTTTAGAAAACAAAACAAAATTTCAGAAACCAAAACTTGAAAAACAAAAATGACAAAAAAAAAACATTTCAGAAAACAAAATTAATTTCCAGGAAAAAAAGAAATATTAAAAAATGAAAACATTTCAGAAAACAAAATTAATTTCCAGGAAAAAAAGAAATATTAAAAAATGAAAACATTTCAGAAAAAAAAAATTCCAGAAAAAAATGAAATATTAAAAAATGAAAAACATTTCAGAAAAAAAAAATTCCAGAAAAAAAATGAAATATTAAAAAATGAAAAACATTTCAGAAAAAAAATGAAATATTAAAAAATGAAAAACATTTCAGAACACAGAATGAATTTCCAGAAAACAAAACGAAATCTTCAAAAATGAAAAACATTTCCAAACCGGAAGAAGCAGGTACTATGGGACAACGCTGATTGGATGATGATTTTTGTCAATCATTTGAACTGAAAAGTATTTTAAATGAAGCGATGACGGATTTTATCGTCCAAACAACAATGTACTATAATAATCCACGTATTTCCCATTTATATATCAAATAAAAAATGCAGCAAACTGTTAATGAACTTTAAAATTATTTTTTTAACATTTCGCCTGACACACGGTCACCCGGAAGTAGTTTGTGAGCACTTTTACTTTGAACGCTGTGCGCTAATGTCTACGGCTGCGAGGTTCACGCTGTCAATCATCTTTAGGTAAGAATCAATTCTGTGATCTTTTCTTTTGTCAGTCACATGTCTCTAAGGATGTTAATTTTAGGATGTTAAAGTGCTGCTTTGAAAAGATAATTTCTTTTTATCTTGCGCATGCGCAAAAAGAACCCGATGGAGACGAACCGTCTTCACATGATAGCCGTTCCCGTTTTCGGTGACAACATGAGAGAAAAAGCTCCGAGCCAGCATATTCTGTGATTTATACAGTAATTACAGTAATTATATGGCATCAGTGTTGCTAAAAATCGACTTTAAGACTGAAATCAGTAAACAAGTTCTTATGGGAAATAATATTTAAGTGCATTGTATATTTTTGAACCATGCATATACACATATACTGAAACTTAAAAATGAACTTTAAAGTTTATAAAATACTTAATTGAATTAACATGTGATATTTCTGCAGGTGAAGTTTCTCAAAGCGAAGTTCCAGAAAGGTTTGTGCTGCAGAAGAACAGATGGCAGCTCTACATGGGAATACGAGAAGACTAAAGTCATTCATATCATTGTGCAGTGTAAAGGCAAGTCACCATGATTTATGTGAAATGTAATCAATAAATATTATTTAACCTTAATATCTATTTTTTTTTTTTAAATTGCAGGTCCTTTAAAAACGTCTTTAACCTGCTGCATAAGCCTGTTTAGTTGTAAATGATGCAGTGGGGAGTGAAAAACGAAGCACAATTCCTGGCTTTAGCGTCGGGCTGATGATCTGGAAATCACATCTATGAGGAATCGCATCAAACACTTGTACAACTCCAAACAACTTAATGTTCCTTTAAGCAAAACTCCAGTTTAAAATGTTCGTATTAGGCTTGCTTCATTTAGGAGTTTTTCCGTGTTTACCATTTTAGGTTTTAAAGCTTTATTAACAAAGATGGTGTTTGATTTTCAAAGCTGTTGTTTAGAAATGTTTTTTTGTCAATGAAAAAACTGGATGCTGACGTGAGGATTGTAATAATGGATATGAAAATAAACAAATTTGTTTCATAGCAATGCAGTATATTTATTGAAAACTTAACATGAATACGTTATTCAGTAACAGAAACAAAGAAACGGTTGTGGATTTTCCTTTATGGGCTTCTTCATGCAGTCAATCAAATGTTCCGTTTACATTCAGCATTTACTCAGCGTACCTGTCAGTCACATTTATTAGAGGAAAAAATGCATCTGGGAAAAGTCTGTTTGTGCTTAACAACTATATCAAAAAGAGTCATGTCAGGGAAGTTTTTTCCACATTGCTGCTCAGCATCACATCCAGAGGAAGATGCACAGGTAAGGGACCCCAGTTCCTGCTCGTACATGCTTGCAGCTTCCTCTGCACTGGACTCCAGCTCCAGCTCTTGAAATCCCTGACAGAGATAAATTAATAAATTAAAAATCCCTGACAGAAAAACATCGGCTGCCGTTCATCTTTCATTCAGGAAAAAGTTGAGTTCATCAAAATGAGGAGAAAATGGGTTAAACCAGAAATTCATTAGGGAGGGGTCAAAACACCAAACTCAGAATAAAATACATTATTTCAGTCTTATAAAAAATACATTCTAAAACAATTTGGTATTCCTCCTCTGCCTGAAAGACTAAAACGTTTTTTTTAAAGATTTATTTTACTCTACAGACTTTGCCACCTTTAGTTACACACCTGGACATGTCTGATGATGTGCACATCCAGTCATTTACTGTCATGTTTCTGTGCACTGACACACTCTAAAGTCACAGATCTTATAGTGTGAATAAGAAGCATTCATAAATGTTATTCTGAGACACAAACTGCTGCAGTTTACCTGACAGCTTTGCTGATTTATGCTGCTGGTACACCTGTCTGAGAATCCTGCCCACGTGACCCCCCCTCTCCAGCTGATGAGGTAACCTGTCATTAACGTATGACTGAAGGATCTTGGATCTGTCTGTAAACACCCACCTAGAAATCACGTTTAACGCTACATTTATTAGATCAAACAAATGTGCCTCCATACCTTATCTGTGGATGGCGGGACTGCATTTCCTGATGTGCGCCGTCTTTAACACCCGTTTCTTCGCAGCTGCTGCTTTAGACAGAATCCTCTCACGACATTTTGAAACATTTGTAAACCTGGTTGGTGTTGATATTTCTGCGTGCGTTCTGTCATCACATCCGCTAAATATTCAAAGATTAAAGTTTATGTTAACGTTTTACCGTCCCTTTCTTTGTTTACCTGCAGAACGGACGTCATCCACACAAACTACTTCCGGGTGACCGTTCTGCTTCAGACGAAATATTCAAAAAATAATTTAAACCTTCATTATCTGTTTGCTGCATTTTTGATTTAATATGTAAATGGGAAATACGGGAATTATCATGGTACATTGTTGTTTGGACGATAAAATCCGTCGTCGCTTCATTTAAAATACTTTTCAGTTCAAATGATTGACAAACATCATCATCCAATCAGCGTTGTCCCATAGTACCTGCTTCTTCCGGTTTGGAAATGTTTTTCATTTTTGAAGATTTCGTTTTGTTTTCTGGAAATTCATTCTGTGTTCTGAAATGTTTTTCATTTTTTAATATTTCATTTTTTTTCTGAAATGTTTTTCATTTTTTAATATTTCATTTTGTTTTTCTGAAATGTTTTCATTTTTTTTATTTCATTTTGTTTTCTGGAAATTAATTTTTTTTCTGAAATGTTTTCATTTTGTAATATTTCTTTTTTTTTCCTGGAAATTAATTTTGTTTTCTGAAATCTTTTTTTCTTTTTTTTCTTTTTTATGTTTTGGTTTCTGAAATTTTGTTTTGTTTTCTAAAATGTAATACGCTTTTTAAATTGTTGCTGTGATCTTAAAAATGTTTTTGTATCGAGTGATTTGTTGAATGGTTTGCACTTCAGGGCCACCGTACTTTTCAGTTCTAAAATCAAAAGAAGTGAGGCATCTAAATGCAGCAGTGGTTCCTTTTTTAATGTAAGAGGAGTTTCTGCGTTTATTTGTGTTCAACGTGTATCCAACTCAATTGTACTCATTCATCTGTAGTCACAATGAGGCAGATACCTGCAGAGTGTTCAGTTCTTGTGCAAATTCTGTATTGTAAACGGGGGTAAATGACAGGACAACAAATAAATTCCCCTTTGTTTTGATAACAGTTTTGACTTAAAATCTTAATAAACAATGCATTTTACTTTGAAAAATTCACAGCAACAGATTGGGCATTTTTTTCAAGAAATTCCTTTTTCCAGGATAACTGCAAACTTGTTGTCAATTTGCTGTAAAAATGAAGCAACTGCTTGTTTTTGTTGAATTTCAATTAACATTTATTATCTCTTGAGGGTGCCGAGCAGTAATAACTTTCTCTCCTAGGCTAGAAGCAATTTCCTGCTTGTAATGTAAAAAAAAAAGTTTTATTTTAACAGCTGCTGCTTATTTCACTGGTGTCAAATGGCTTTTGTATAATAGTAAAGTCCTCCAGGCTTCAAGGTTGCCTTGGCCATCTTTCATGATCCATGATCTTTCATGTTCTGTCCTTTATATAACATGATACATATGATAGATTCAAAGAGAATCAAGGACATCTCTGCAAACAGTACAGTTTAAAGCACAGATGACTTTTACTTCTTTTTAAATTGCCTTTGGATGGTTTTTGCTGCTGTTAATGTTAACCCGACTTTTCAAGGTCCTCCTCACAGTGCTTGATTTTTTTTATAGAGCCACTCCAATAAAATAGTGTTTCATGTTCTTGTAGCATTTCTCACGATGGAGGACATTTACTGTACAAAATTAAATTTACGTAAGTGATCAAATCTGCGCTAATCCTCATTCTCGCTGGCATCCGGCACCGGTAATGTTAGGTTGGGGGTGTGAGGGGCTGTAAACTAGTGGGAGAGCGTGTAAAAAAAGGGATGATGGGAAAGGAAAAGGGCCTCACCCCGCAGCAACAGTTCTGCCCTCAACTCGGGAGTCGAATTTCTGATGAACTATTGCCACTCTGCAGAAACTATGTCCTGATAACGACACACGTTTTCACATTTTGGCTAAAAATAGTATAATCCTAATCAAAAGACCATGGGAACACTTTTACAATGGATCAAAAGATTACAGTGGAACTTTAAACTTAAATTTGACTAAAATAATTTTTCTTTAATTTTTTTTGAATAAAAATAAATTTGATTAAAAATTGTGTACACTTTACCTCAAAGTAAGGTTTGAAGAACTCTTGCAATGAAAAAACACACTATTAGTAATGCAGAAAATTGAGCTGTAACAAACTAAAATGACGTATGTGATGTGACTTACGGTTGCCCCCTTTAGGGGTCGTCACAGCTAATCATACTTGTTTGGGATTTGCATGATTGACGTGTCTGCTTTTACTACAGATGCCATCCAGTCACAACCCCTTCTGTATTGACCCAGACTTGGGACCGGCACATGGTAGTTCTGGATTCTGCCCCCTTGTGGTTGCAAATAATTAATTTTTAACCCCTATTCAAGAGTTGCCATCAACAAGACATGAAGCAAAAAGCTTGGAAAGAGCCACATACCAGAAAGTGAGCACATGAATATTGGATTAAAATCTAAATTTTTAATAAGACAGCTAATGTAAATCTGCAACCAGCCTCCAGATGTCTTTCAGGAACCCTTTGTTTCTGCTTGAGATTGTATTCGGTGTTTGATTTTTTTAAAATGTATTAATATTCAAAAACCATAAAAAATTGTTTGAAGCAAAGGTAGGTAAGTTCATAAAAAAATTATGAGCAGCAGGTGCTTGTAGTTAGCACTGATTGTGCTGCCCAAATGTCTATTTACATGCTTCCCTCTTTTTACACATACAATATGTAGATTTTTATTTTTGTTGTTACAAGAATTCTTTCAGCAAATTTTACTATTATTTTTTTGTAGATGACTAAAAAGATCTGAAATTCAGGAAAGCTTTTAAAGCATTATCTTCTGATATTATTCTGAAATGGGGACGATAGCAAAGGGCATTTATGCTTTTGCAATTTAAGGCTGTCAGCTTTTGGGTTAGAAAATTGGTAGTTCAGATGATTTTCTTAAAATGATTTATCTGTTTGTGTGATTCAGAACCCATGACTCATGATCACTCAAGTGGTTGCTCATTGTCTTATGAAGTTTTCTTGCCTTTTTGCTTTCTGAGATGGTCAGCTTTCTAAGCCCACATATTTAAATTACAACTTATCACAGTTAAAAATGTTCACTTTTAAAATAAAAAAAATATGGACAAATTAAGGTTTATGAAATACAGTAGTATCAGACAAAGCTTTAAATAGAAGTCTTAATTTGCTACTTGCTGATCTCAGTCTCAGCCAGATCTGGAAACTGATGCCAATGAACAAAAAAGTAGCAGCATTACAGGGGAAAAAAAACAGCCGTTGTTTACTTGTCTCTGGCTTCATATGAATTTGTATTTTTTTTTCCCAATCTAAATTGAGCATCATTCACCATCAGTGAATTTGCAATGAGTAGTTCCTCAGTTTGACAAAAGATGCCTATTTCCGTGTGATTATTGTGCTCACTAGGAGAAGTGGAGGCAAGGAAAGGAAAAAGGAGGGCGAAACGAAAGGCAACCTGTCTAAAGAGACAGACACGGCTCAGATGAAGCATTTGTTAATAGTTGTAGTAATAAAATATAGTTGTAGTAAACTGTATCCTTATTTAAATTTCTGATCTGAAAAAGAAGACTCAAAATTACTCCCAGTGTGTTATTAATTTTTTTATTTTTATGTTAAAACCCCTTTTCTCTTTGTAATTTTGGTTAATGGCACCTTTTCTTGATTGCTAATTTTTAACCATTTGATCTTTTTTTTATTAATGATCACATTTGCTGCATTGTTTTTAAACTGGTTTGAACTAAGAATAGCCAACTTATTTTGTTTGTGTATGCGTATTTGCCATGAAATGAGAAGGTATTAGATAGCAAAAGTATTTAGAAAATATATCACAACATCCTGTCTCGATGTTTAGGATAATCTTATTTTTCCAGTTGTTGGCTCCTTTTCCAAATAAATGGAGATATTGTGGTCAGTGTCTTTCATTCATTTGTTTAACATATGATAAATCCTTGAGAATATTAAATTTACTGAACGTTGGTTCTTTAATCATGAAAAAAAAACAATCATTTTAATGAAGAAAAAAAAAACTCATTCTTGTATAATTTCACTGACTACCGAAAAATGATTTTTCCCCCCTACATGGACACGATTTTCTTTTGCTGGGAATTATATCAATAAAAATCTAATTAGAAAGTGTTGAGCGGCAGAGCCATCATCTCACCTAAGCAGGAAGTCAGCCTCCATCTCAGTCTTTTCATGTGATTGTGTGGTTTAGAGCAATTTCTTGCACATCATATACCAGTGCAGCATGAGGTATTTGGATGTGTCTGACACCAGAGCTCCTCTGCTGAAGCAGGTTCTTCAAAGGAGTAATAGTAAAGGCAAAGTTGTTTTCTTTTTACTGCTTTGTTGTCCTCACAGAGATGACAGAACAAGTGAGAAAATGGCTAATATTGTTGGACAGGGAAGTGTCTTCTTTCTGCTGAAGAAAGTAGATGAATCTCGTCTTAGAGAAGATAGGGAGTAACAGGGAATTGTGATACTACTTTAGATTATTTAGCATCTCTCAAAACATGAAAGAAGTTCAACTTCTCATTCTGGATTAGAACACAAAATAACCATTTTCTATATTTGTGTTTCCCAGGTTTGCCTGTGAAGCTGTGGTTGTTTGATGACACGGGGAGTTTTCAAGGAAAAATGAGAAAGAGCAGGAGTGTTCTCACAGTGTCTCCTAACAATGTAAGTCTTCATGCCCTCAAAACCCTTCCCCACTTAAATAATGTATACCGTGCAAATCCATAGCCTTTTCCTTTTGCCTTTCTTCAAACAGTAAATATAAGAATATTACCTAAAATATTGATTAATTTGAAATCTGTGATTGAGGATAATTGAAAGCGACAAATTCAGCACTCTTCTTGCAGTTTCTATATCGTTGTGGCTTTGAGCCAGGATAAAAGGACTGGTATACTTAGCTCATGCTGCTCCCAGTTTTTCTAGTTTGTGTCAGCATCCCTTGTGTTTTGACAGCTGAGCTCTGAAAGGCTTTCTCATCCTTCCCTATGAGTCTCTTACACAGACTTTTGTTTAGTCTGTAGCTCACATTTTGTGCCCCCTTCTACTGGCATGTCTCTATCTTCTCACTTCATCCAGGCTTAAAGATTTTGTAAACCAAATGTGGAGTGATGTCAGTTTTGCACCCTAGAACTGCACATCCTGGAGCTATGCATCCATTCTAACATCAGATGAACATGTTTGCTCAACATCACTGCAGCAAAAACCAAAAACGCAAAGAGATTTTAAGCCTTACTGATAACACTAGCATATAAATCCACCTTAATATCAGTAAGTTGCATTGGAGCTCAACATGTTCATGTCAACTTTCCTTTTCCAGTGGGATTTTTTGCTGCATAACCCAATGTGTGGGCGTGTGTTACTCAGTACCTGTCTAATTTTAGCTTTCTTATTATTATGAACATTATGGCCTTTTTTTCTTTACTTTTAATTAAGTTCTACCTTGTTTACCCACAGTGGCTACTTATTTGTCACATTTTTATCTTATGCTGCAATTTATATTGATTGAGAGGATTTATGTGTTAAGATTTCAACACTTGTCAGAATGATGGGTTTGGCTGTCATGATTTCAGGCTTTAACGGAAGAAAAGATGACAAAGAATTCTCTGTAGACTTCCCTTATTAACCAGAGGTTCAGGACTAATAATAACGACAACAATAAAAATAATAATAATTCTTATTTGAAGCACATTCCAGGAAACTCAATGTAACTGTAAAAGTAAAGCAGGATAAAAACATCAGAAAAATAGGATTTAAATGATTTTGGTGCCATTTTGATAAAGTTTGGTCTTGATTTGTCACATTTGGACTTGGATGAGATTGATAAATAGTTAGTCAACATTTATCTCCATAAATGCAGCAACTATTGATATGTCCTGTTTCATTTTGTTTAACTCCAATGCTTTGTAGCTTGTTTCCTCTGGGTTTGCATGGTCATTTGATTGGCTGTTATTTAAAGCAGGTTCCAAGGAGTTTTCTTATTTCTCGTCATTCTGATCACCTCCCCCCTTTTTTTTTTTTTTTACAAATCAAGAATAATACTGTTTGGTTATACCAGCTGGCCTTCTGTTGTTTTTTTTGGGGGGGGGGGGGGGGGTCTCACAATCAGGAGTCAAGTGGGAGTTATCATAGAGAACTTTAACCAAAAGGCATTTCCTAATCAAAATTCATCTGTTGTTTTTCTTGCAGGTTTATATGCACTGAGACACTAATCAATCTAGAAAATGTCCTTGGTAGACTAAGACACATCATAAAAACTAATTAACTTAGAAGCTAAAAGTTCAACTTTATTTTTATTTATTACTGTTTGGTAACTCAATGTTAAAATGTTTAAAAATGCATATGTATCAATATAATTATGTCTTAACTGGCTTTTCAAGTAAGAGAAAAAAATAGATAGAAAACAAATAAATAGAACAAAGAGGACTTAAGTGAGTTTTGAAGTATTATGCAGAAATTAGCTTACATGATTGATTTGATTTGTTGTGTTTTTATTTCTTTTTCTTTTGTGTGGAATTATGAGAAAACATTAATCCATATCCAATAATAGTATTGGCAATCATATCAGTACATTTCATTTGGCTGCAGCTTCAGCAGCTGAGTTTTCTTTTAAGCATTAGATTTTTTAAAATAAAATAAGACATTTCAGTGTAATTTAAATGTTTTCACCATTGAGGATTGGGGTCTGTGATTTTGTTCCATCTTGTTGCTGCCATTTCTGAATTTATTTGCAATCCAGTTGATGTGCAAACATTTTCCTTTTACTTGATTGCATTCTAAAACGCTTATGTAAATCATTCTAAAATTCTGAGGTTAAATAATTAAAATTTAAGATTTATTGTTTTAAATAAATTTTGCAAAACAGGAGTTTTATATCTTACTAAATTATTTCAAAAGATCGAGTACCGATGGTACTTCTCTCTCATAGTACACAAAGCACAGTGGTTGAAAATCATTGGTCTTCTACAAAATGCTGATTTTTTCTTTTCTTTTATCAAAATTGTATTTAAATAGTCCCAATTGGTTCTTCTTGAGCCTACCAGCTCCTGAAAAAGCTCATGTATCTCAAGAATCTTTGGTGTCACAGAAAAGAAGCAATTCAAATAAGTGCTTTTAGTGCATAGTTTAACCAAAGTTTTGTTGAGATCTCAAATTTCAGCGGTTTGATTTAGGGACTGATGATTGCTGCAGACTGCTACTACTACTCAGCTGAGTTTGTTTGTTTGCCGCAGGAACAGAATGTTACCTTTTTTTTTACATTTCCCTCTCCTGAATTAGCTGTATTTTTCTTTTTCCTTGTAACCCTCATCACTTATTCTGTCATTCAGCAGCTCTCATGCCCTCTCCGGCTTTGACTGTGGGGTGAGGGTCAAACTGAGCAGCTTTTCGTTCTCTAATTGGAGATCTTGGAGGTAAATGCTGACGGCATGGTGGTTTGAACAGAAGTGTCACAGCAACAAGGACCCTGTTTGTGTCTCAACTGGAGCTTTTCTATATGTGATGTTTACTTCTTGTTTTTTGTACTCAAGTCACTTCTCTCAGGAGATTTTCCTGATTTCTGCCAAATTCCAATAATAGGTTTTCATGTTGAGAGCACAGATAGGTTGTTTTATTTGTCTCAACAATTTGTGAAGTAGTGATATACTCAGCCCTGTCTGTTAACATGTTGCCACATTCTCTCTGGAAATGGCGACCTTTCTCAGTCACCTCTCGCTTTTTTATAAAATCCAGCATTGTTTCAGTTTCCATCTGATTGTACCGTTTCTTTATTTGCTCTTGATATCTGGTCAGGAAGAAGGGTGCTTGTTACCACAACAACAAAAACCTCTTGGATAAGGTCAACTTTGACCCACTGCACTTTGCCTGTCAGTCTAACCCTTTCCTTGTCACCTCCAATATTTGTTAGACACCTATGATGCCTCTGGTTGTCTCTTCAGACTTTTTTGTTCACAAAGAACAAAGAGTAAAGAACAGGCAAAATGAAACTTCGGCTGATGTAGCTACCTTTTGCGAAAAGTAGGACACTTGAGGTTTATTTTTTTTAAAGTATATTGGTGTATAAGTATAGCGAGTATACTATAGACCATGTATGTATAAGTTTATACTTACTGAATACTTCTTTAGCCTACTTTTGGTACATTTTACATTTACAATATATAGATAATTTATGCAAAGTAAATTTCAAGTATACTGCCTCGCTTTTACTATAGAGTAAGTATCCTTGCCCTATGGGGGAAATCTTTAAGGCTTTTTTGGCAGATTTTTGTAGTTTTTGCAAAGTTCTTCATCTCAGACGGAGGTGCCTTCCTTCAGTTCCACGTACTCCCACTACCACTAGTACCACTGGACTGGCAGACAGGGGTGGTGGTTCTCCTCTTTGAGAAGGGGGACCGGAGGGTGTGTTCCAACTACCGGGGAATCACACTCCTCAGCCTCCCTGGGGAAGTCTATGCCTGGGTACTGGAGAGGAGAGTCTGTCCGATAGTGGAACCTCAGATTCAGGAACAACAGTGCGGTTTCTGTCCTGGCCGTGGAGCAGGGGACCAGCTCTACACCCTCTTTAGGGTGCTGGAAGGATTGTGGGAGTTTGCTTATCCAGTGCATATGTGTTTTGTGGATTTGGAGAAGGTTAGACCACATCCCCTGTGGTGTCCTGTGGAGGGTGCTCCGGGAGTATGGGGTGCAGGGAGCCTTACTGAGCGATGTCCGGTCTCTGTATTACTGGAGTAAGAGCTTGGTTCGCATAGCCGGCAGTAAGTCAGACCTGTTCCCGGTCCACGTTGGACTCCGTTGGACTCTGTTCAAAGTTTTTATGGACAGAATTTCTAGGCGCAGCCAGGGGCCAGAGGGGGTCTGGTTTGGGGACCACAGGATTTCTTCTCTGCTTTTTGCAGATGATGTTGTCCTGTTGGCTTCATCGAGCCAGGACCTCCTGTGTGCATTGGAGCGGTTAGCGGCCGAGTGTGAAACGGCTGGGATGAGGGTCAGCACTGCTAAATCTGAGGCTGAGGTTCTCGACTGGAGAAAGGTAGTTTGCCACCTCTTGGTGGGTAGATTCCCCCTGCCCCAGGTGGAGGAGTTTAAATACGTTGGGATCTTGCTCACCAGTGAGGGAAGACTGGAGCGTGAGATTGACAGGCGGAGCGGTGTCCGTAGTTAATTAATACATTCAGCCTAATATTACATTCATTTTAATTAATAAAATGGTAGCAAACTTGAATATGATGTTTTAAATGTTGTCATTGTGTATGTGGTCAAAATAAATAAACTTTTTAAAGATGTTTTATATTTTTTCTTTCAATTGATTAGCTTTTGCAGTTCCTTTCTCTACCCTCTTTTCATGCATTAGAAGGATTTTTGCCATAGTTTTACTTCAATGGCTCCAAACTGAGATGATTTCATTATTATTAGTGCAATATTTTATTTAATTTCATTTCTAAATCAAATAATCAAATTACAAATCATGCTCACAACATTATGAAAACTCAGCTAAGTCCTATATCGCCAAGTTTAACATAGTAAGTTTGTCGTTCATAAGGGATTTTAATACCAAAGCTGGACTTTTTCCAACACTGCATTCATTTTTAGTGGTACATATTGGAAAAGGCTTTCCATTTAACTATCTGTTTACAGATAACCAAAGTCTTTTATTAATTTAACAAATCTAATATATACATAATGTATATCTATGTATAAAGAAAACGCCCCTCTCACCCTCCGCGGGTGGTTTCTCCTCCAAGCTCGGGTCCTCTACCAGAGGCCTGGGAGCTTGAGGGTCCTGCGCAGTCTCTTAGCTGTTCCTAGCACTGCGCTTTTCTGGACTGAGAGGTCTGAGGTCTTTCCAGGTATCTGTTGTAGCCACTCCTCCAGCTTGGGGGTTACTGCCCCGAGTGCTCCAATTACCACAGGCACCACTGTCACCTTCACTTTCCAGGCTTTCTCCAGTTCTTCTCTGAGTCCCTGGTATTTCTCCAGTTTCTCATGTTCTTTCTTCCTGATGTTCCCATCACTTGGCACTGCCACATCCACCACAACGGCTTTCCTCTGTTCTTTATCCACCACTACAATGTCTGGTTGGTTCGCCATTACTATCCTATCAGTCTGGATCTGGAAGTCCCACAGTATCTTTGCCCTCTCATTCTCTACCACCTTCGGAGGTGTTTCCCATTTTGACCTTGGGGTTTCCAGTTCATATTCTGCACACACGTTCCTGTATATTATTCCAGCCACTTGATTGTGGCGCTCCATGTATGCTTTCCCTGCCAGCATCTTACACCCTGCAGTTATGTGCTGGATTGTTTCAGGCGCCTCTTTGCACAGCCTACACCTTGGGTCTTGTCTGGTGTGGTAGATCTGAGCCTCTATCGCTCTGGTGCTCAGGGCTTGTTCCTGAGCTGCCAGGATGAGCGCTTCAGTACTGTCCTGTAGGCCAGACCTTTCTAACCATTGGTAGGACTATATATGTATATATATATATATATATATATATATATATATATATATATATATATATATATATATATATATATATATACATATATATATATATATATATATATATATATATATATATATGATATGTAGGATCTTGTTATAAATGAGAACCTTTTCAATTCATAATCAACATTTATCTTAAATTTATTCTATTTAACAAAATTCTGAAAAACAGAACCAGATGATACACTTATCGTTAATGTTTTTTATGAATCAATCAAATTATAAACCTAATGATTTAATTGCACATTTTGAATTTTAAGGGAAAAGAGGTTAGAATTAAAGAAACACAAAGATAAATATTTATTTTCTTGCTTCTGTCATTGTTTCTTCAGCAAAAATTTTTTTGTAAGCCAAATAAATAAAACAAAAGTCATTGAAAATGGCCCTCAGCAAATTTTGCCCTAGATGTTTTAATGCTGAACCCTGTACAGAGCTAAATTTATCACACGTCATGCATTTTATGTGGCATCTTAGAGAAAGCTGGCTTTCTGTGTTGTCTCTCTTCTGAGACGCGGGCTATTTGGCAGCAATAAAAAAAGATTATTAAAGAGACAAAGACAAGCAATAATTCACACAACAATTTTATTAATATCCTGTTCTCTTGTCAACCTCAGAAGAAATTTGTTATCACTTCAAGCAGACTATAAATTCAACTGAATGGGGCAAACAGTTCTAAAATGACCTTTTGTTAAAGATGACAGGAATATCTTTGAAAGCATAAAAAGGTTTCTTTGAACCAGGCTATTAAGTGCAGTTTATTTGTTTTAATTTGCTGATTCATTTTTCTCTTTTGCTTTTTACTGTTTGCATATTACAGCTTCACCATAAAAAAGCATGAGAAAAAACCCCCAGAAAAACAGACACAGTTACCCTAAAGAGATCAGCAAACCGTTTGCCACATTTGTATGCATTTGGTTGAATTATCAGGTGGGGGTTTGTTCTTGGATGTTCATAAAAAGCACAGATGTTTAGATGCATTGCAAGGAGCCAATATCTATATAAATAACTGACTTCATGCTATACTGATCTTTTCTGCTAATTGGTCTCATGGTGCTACTATGTCAATCTTTTCGTCTTCCTTGTTTTTCTCATATTTTACATCAAACATCTCTCTCCCATTCTTACTTTCTCTGTTCGTTCCCTCCTTTATGAGCGTACCCCCTGTTGCTCCAAACCTTTTGGTTTGTATGTGCATATTTGTCTCCTCTCTTTTCCGGTTTGCTTCCCATCAAGCGTAAATCACTCTCTCTCTGTTTCATCTGTATACCTGCAGTTTTTTTACTAGGAAACAGGTGTTGTTTTCTTAGATAATGTGATCATGTCATCCCTGATGTTTTGTTACCTCAGGGGCAGCAAGTCAGGAGTGCAGAGGGCTTTGAATGTTGTTGAGGAAGCTGTGAAATGAATCAGAATGAAAGAAGAGTAATACGTTAAATGTGTGTATGTATGTAATATTAGGCTTAATTTACCTTGATACCCATCTATTCTAACTGCAAAACTGAGCTTGAAAGAAATGATTTGATTAAAGTAAGAAAAAAATTGGGGAGAATGGAGGTATTTAAAAAAAAAAATCTATTGTAAAAGTCTTTCCACTGATTATGATTAGGCCACTTTTTGGCAAAACCAAAAAACCTGTATCGTTTCCTAGGACATAGTTTCTGCACAGTGGCAGGAATTTATCAGAAATTCACCTCTGAGGAGTTGTGGGTGGGACCTTTGGGGTGAAATAAGTATGCACTCATGTACCATCATCCTTTTCTTTAAACTCTCGCTTACAGCCTCTCACACCCCCAACCTAACAAAAATGGTGAGCGATATTGGAGCTATCCAGCTGCTCAGAAAAGGAAAACAAATTATTTAATGTATTTATTTGTCTGCAAGTGGGAGCCGGTTTGGCTCGTGCTGGTTTGCGGCGCCTTCCGTCCGTGAAACCAGGGTTCGATTCAGTGCTGCTCCCTGTTCCCTTCTCTACTTCTGTGCCGGTCCCAAGCCCGGTTGCTTTGAGAAGGTTGCGTCAGGAAGGGCATCCGGCGTAAAACATTGCCAAGTTTACCATGCGACTCATTCGCTGTGGCGACCCCTGATGGGTAAAGCCGAAGGAGAAAGAAGATTTATTTGTCTGCAAGTGAATTTGTCAGCATGGAGCAAAACAGGCAGCTTGTGACCTGCCAGTTGTAGTTTGTACGTCACACCTACAAGCTTTTTGTAAACTGCATTTTTTTGTCTGCTCCTGATTCAACACAATTTGAATAAAGACATACCCAGAAACCCAGTTCTAATCCTAATTTTCTTTACATCTGTCCTCCATCACTAAATTTTTTTTACTAGAGTATGTTAAAAACACACAAAAAACATGATCCAGAGGATTGAGAGAATATGATGTGGTCAAATAAAACAAAAATTAAACTCTCTGGGGGTGGAAATATCATGTTTTGTGTCTGTTTTTCTGCAAAGGGGACAGGACGACTGATCTGCATTAAGGAAATTAAGAAAGGGGCCATTTGATGAGATTTTAGGCATAAACCTTCTTTCATTAGTGAGAGCATTACGGATGAATTATGGCTGGATCTTTCAACATGACAATGATCCCAAACACATTGCCTGGGCTACAAAGAAGAATGTACATAACAAGCATTTCAAGGTTCTGGAGGGAGTTGTCAGTCTGTATTGCCCAGCAACAGCACCAAAACTTCACAGCTCTTGAGGAGATTTACATGGAAGAATGGACCAAAATACAAGCTATAGTGTGACTTTTATTATTACCAATTAGGATTAGAAAGTAAGAATTAAGAAGAATTACAAAGTACTAAGCTGAATTTTGGATATCGACAAAATAACCATTCTACGGAGGAATTTTTACCAAACATACAATGTAATTTGCCGTATTATTATTATTATTTTTTTTTTCAATTTGTTTCTCACAGTTGAAGTGTATCTATGATGAACATCGCAGACCTATCTCCTCTTTTTAAATTGATCAGTTTACAGAGTTAGTGACTGTTTCTGTGATCAGCCACTGACTTTAAAGATGTGTACATTTCTATTGAAGTGGCTACACACACTAATTACAATCTCACAACCTTTTTCCAAAACTCTCATAAAATGATCTTTGGTTTTAGACATAAGATCAATATCAGGCAACTGGAAGATGCAATGTTTCTTAAACATTTGGTTTAAAGTCAGGCTGAAGTGGTTTACAGTTGTAAAATGATTAAATACCTACTTTTTATGTTATAAAATATTATTAATTAGCCTTAGATATTAAAGATATTAAAGTCATAGTTATTTTTGAAATGTTGTGGTTGCTTAGACTGTAATTTAAAATTACTTATACCAGCAAAAAACACTTTTTTATAGTGTTTTTGCAAAGTGATGTCTCCTGTTCTCAAAGCAGAGCACAGGGTTGCTGTATAAGCACAAAACATATCTATTTTTGAAAAAGACTGTTTGAACAATTTTGCAGCTGGTGAAATACAGGAGCATACATTTTTTTTGACATTAATATCTGCTTAAACTTTTTTTTGTGCACAATCAATATTTAACTCATATTTTGAACACATCCCATTCAGACTATGCATGAATTTCCTGACACGTGTTTAAAAAGATTAAAAGCTAAGAAACTTTCATCCATTAGTAAGACTCAGAGCAGTGAAAATGGTTTAGGCCTTGAGTTCATCCATAGTTCTGTTTCATCCATTTTTATTCACCAAAATGACCTTCTACCTTTCAATTTTGTGACAGAGGGAAGAAAAATATGACTACCGGTATTCAGAATAAAGGAAAAGTGACTCATGAATGTCTCATTTCAGGAGTCACAGTGTTCTTCAGGCTAAAATTTACTTTCTATCATAGTGTGATTCATGATCTGAATTGATCATGTTAAATTGGTTGTTTTATAAGGACCTTAGCCACGTAAACGCCAGCTTTTTGAACATCTTATAAAGTTTTCAATTCATGAACATGTAGAACTAATGGAGTACAACAGGAGGTGGGGGAGGTTAATTTTAATGTAGAGTAATAAAAAAGCATCACTGGAAAGTAAATGAAAGAGTAAGGTTGATGGGTAACAGCATAGATGCCAGTTAGTCAGTGTTGCAGATAATGCAACACTGCCTGTTAAGTCAGTTTTGCATTATCTGCACGGGGAATATTTTTGCCATTGTGCTCAGTTCTAGCGAGAGTGCTGCATCACTGTTTATAAGGTTCTTGTCAGAAAAACGTCACACACACATTATTTTTCAAGGTGGTAAAATGTTCTGGAGACAAATATCTCTTATTAATTCGTAACACCAAATTATGACTTCTCATGTTCTTTTTTTTTAAATTCTACCTGTTTCTTTTCATGGGAAGTAGGGGTATCACAATTAATCGACTTAATCAATGAATCGATTTATATTTTAAGCGATCCAATCAGATTGATCTGTCTGTAAATCGAATTGACCTATAAAATTGTTTCAAAATCAAATAAAACGGTTATTTTCTATCCATTTTGGGGTCACACTCTGGCAGCCCCTTTTTGGACGGTGGGAGCCTGCCGGAGGAAACCCACGCATGCACAAGGAGAACGCAAACTCCACACATAAAGGTCCCCTGTGGTGATTCTGTTTCAGGTCCCCAGGGCTTAACCCAGGGCCTTCATGCTGTGACAAGAGCGCTAACCACTGCGTCACTGTGCACCCACGAAATAAATCACTGAAATTGATCTTGAAAAATACCATCGGGATTGAGACATGGTAGATTTCTTTTACTATAACATAAAAACGACCAAGTGCCATCACAGCGGACAACACAGATGTGATCACAGTAAAAAATGATCAAGCCAACAAATAATGATATGAATTGGATCATTGTTAAAATGAATTTTTACACCCCTACTGGGAAGACTGCACAGCCACAATGTCATTAACTGTGCGTTTGAACTTGATGTCGTAACCCTGCTACCTTTTGACGCTTGACATGTTTGTCAGGGGCTGTTGCCACACTGATCTGTTTCCCAGCTGTGTTAGCTTCCAGCACCAGGAATGATTCATTGTTTTAATTATTCCATTACCTCACTGAGACGTAAATGTTTCAACAAGCCACACTCATGATTGCATTAATCATTTGAAAACCAATCTCACTCTGGCTTGTGCTTAATGTAATTTTTCAAAGCTCATTTCAATAGAGAGAATACGCTGCTTGTAATTTGTCTGCTGTCTGTTTTATGAATGCGTTTGAGGTGGTGTGGTTATCAATGACGCCTCATAGGAAGCATGTCCTTTTTTGTTGTGATCATGGCTGAGGGTTTTTTTTTGTGAGGACTTGCTATCCCTGTGAGTGTTCTCTTCAGGCAACCTAGATTCTTCTCCTATAGTGTAAAAACACGCATGCGGCTTGAGTTGTCATTATGGGAGTGAATGTTTCTCTATGTGTTTCCCTGTGATGGACTTCCTGCTGTATACCCAGCTTTTAGCAGGCAGACTGCTCGCATATTTTCCAGCAAAACCACATGACTAAAGACTTTGATATAGAGAAAAATAGGTAACTTTATTAAATATTTTATGATGTAAATCTTAATTGTGTCCTGCTTTTGTTTGATGGTCTAGCATTGTGAGATGACATGTATAATGGGATGCTCTTAGTATCTGCGCGTAAAGCGCAGAAAACCTCCAAATCAGTGTTGCAGGAAAAGTAGCTGCAAGCTGTCATGACTAATTAATGTGAAAACTGCTTTGCAGTCTGGACTTACTGTAAGTCCCAGAACATCCACAGTAATGAGAAACAGTCCAAGTCTGACACTTGAAATGTTAGTGGGAAACATGAAAAAAGAAAAACTTATGGTACTCAAAGAAATGGAAGAAGTCATATTTTAAGCTAAAACAATGAGTTGGACAGTAATTTTTTATTTTATAATTTTGCTATTATTAAACCAGGAAAATCCCATTGAGACTCATGTACATGTACATTAGACATTGTAACTAATACAGTTCATTACTTATTGAAATTCAACCACAACAATGGAGAAAGATATAATATTTTTCTAACTCCTCCAACTATGAGTGCTACTATATTAACAAAAGGACTTTACTGTGGAGTCACAACAAACACGCTTTCCTATCATCATGCAGATTATGATTATGCAGATTATGAGCAGATTATTTTCTATTTATTTTCTATTTATTGCACACAGTGAACATTTCACATTTAGCTTTTTTATTTCTGCATCCAAAGTTTTTTGAAACAAGGTGCAAAAAATAATTAAAAAGAAAAAAACCCTGAAAACTGACATTACTGACAGTCTCTGTGCTGTTTTTAACCAGTTTTACAAAATGTGGAAAAGGGAATAATATTGAACAAGCTTCATGCTTTCAGTTTTGCAGATTGGAGTTCAGCTTTTTTTTTTTAAAGTTGCAGCTGCATCTTTGTTCTGGCTCCTTTTGGTGAGTTTATCCTTCAGTCCAACACTGATGCTAAGTGCTAAGATGATGATGATTTTGTCTCTGTTGTTGATCAGCTCTTCTCAAAGAATGATCATGTGACAGGATAATTGTTCATCATTAGTCACTGTATAAAATCTTCATCATACAGGTGCATCTCATTTTCCTTCATGCTTGCATTACTTAATCAAATACTGCAAAGCTGCTGTCACTTAAACATGTAATTGACCCTGCATCCGCCCAAAGTTCATCCAAGTAAATAATAGGGACAGTCTCTTTAGGTTGGAGGTCTTGAGAGTCATAAAAACAAAGCATTTCCTTGAATTGATCAGGCTTAAGGACGTTGCCCTTCATAACAGCTTTTTTCCTCTTGTTAACATGGAGTAAGTAGGTATATTGGGTTAATCAATACTTTCAAGAATACAACTTCAGATTTTACTTTAAAGTTTAAAGTAAAATCTAGTTTAAAGGTTAGTTGTTTACTATCAATAGAAATTTAAAATGGACTGGAAAAACAAGTAAACAAGCCCTTTTTAACTATTTTCTGTTTTTTTTTTGTAGCTTGGAAAATAATTTAAATTAGACTGTCCAGCTAAATTATAAACCTGAATATTTACACGCTTCCATCAGGAAAATGAAGTAAATACATTTCAGTATCAGAGAGCCGTGTGCAATAAAAGAGCAAAACAAAATAGAAATATATTTGAGTTTTTGTTGTAAAATAAGTTATTTAAAGGACATGTACTATTTCGATCACATGGAAGTTTGCTTTTTATTATGCTTAATTGATTTTTTAATTGAAATAATCTTCTAGGCATCTACTTTTTTTTAAACTAAATATACAACTCAATAACAAATATTTAACTCTGACTAAAAACTTTAAATAAAGTAGAATGAGTATTGTTTTGGATTTTCCCTTTTTTTGAATAATTCCTACTAAAGTGGTTGGATGACATTTATTTTTTTTATTTTGTCATTTTATAAACAATTGCAGGGTCTGCTGTGGTCATTCATTTCCCTAATATTAAAAAAATAAGCTAACAGCATCACCTGGTGGGGAAACAAATTATGACAGTTCTAAAGACATTAGTTGGGGCAGGATTAAAAAAAGTCACAATTTTTTTTTTTTTTTTTTTTTTAAACAAGCAAAAACATGTTTTACCCTTAAAAACATTTTTATGAATTTAATAGAATTCTTGTACTTACTTAGCCATTGTTCTTCTTGTGTCCTCTGTCCTCAGGACAGCAGAGAACCTACCGACTGCTGCCACAGTGAGTCTTTCACTTCTCCCTCTTGCACTTTGGCTGTTGATTTGCGGCGAGGCCGACGGCGTTTTTCGGGCAACCTGCAGCTGCCCCCCTTGTCATGGCGTCAGGGAGAGAGGTCACGAACACCAGACAGTGAGATCATCGCAAGACCAACATCTCTGCCTTTTGGAGCTCCTCCAAGGATAGACATAACTCCTGTGGATCCAGAGTGGTGAGTGGATCATGACAGGAAGGAACACAGAACCTTGACTTTTTTTTTATAATTACAAATACTTGGTATTTTTTTAGACACTGCACGCCATCACGTGCTTACAACCTAAAGGCTACATCTGTACTGCAATGCTAGGCCAAACGTTAGTTCATTTAACTTTTTTCTTGATAGCAGCCAAACAAAGTTGCTCAAAGGCTTTTCAATAGAACTCAGAGAAGGCAGATCAAGTTTTGTTCCCTTAATTCAGGTAGACACATTCCTGTCATTTTGAAAACGTATTCATCCAAAATCTTAATAACTTTTTTGTCACATGTTGACAAGGAAAATGAATTGATTTTATGTCATTTTATTCACAGACACAAAATAAGTTAAATAAACATGAAAAGCAGTTGTTGATAAAGTGAGTGGGTGGAGTGGGTAAAAGAAAATCTTATCTATTCCTAACCCCAGTCTTACTATATTTTATGCATACACATCTTAAGCGTATAATCAATATTCACTTAAACAAAGAAGAATTAAAGAAAAAAACAAAAAGCATCAAGCTACAAAAACAACTTCACAAGTCATGATTGTCCGTACTTTGTCCCATTAGGCTTCTCATTTTTTTAACTTACCGGTATACATTTCCAAGATTTGCTGTATGGTGTTTTTAAAAATTGTGTATCATTTTCATTCATGATGCTTTTCTCCATGTTGTGCCACAACCTCACCCCAAGGACAAAAATGCACAAACTTTTTGGGTTGCCTTTACAAAAGGTTACTTATTCTTTCTTGGTGAACATTTGTCATTTCTTCTCTGAAACAGTTCTTGTATGTTGCATGGAAATATGTTATTTTTAGCTCTCTACATTGATTTGCATTTTATTATATTTCATTATATCTTTAACCTTTAGTAACCTTTGATTTATAGAATAAAATGCTTGTATATATGAATTTTTCTGATGGCTAATTTTTGCAACATGCATAGTGGCATTCAGGTGGTGAAGGTGTTTTCCCATACCTCATTGCTATAGTTGATGTAGAGCAGTAACAGCAAACTATATATTATTTACATAGTATTTTATTAAAAATAATTTATAATAACTTTAAGTATCCCTAAACTCCTTGATATTTTATAGCAACATTTTTTAACCTGGGCTTTCCAACTTCATTTGTGGTCAATTACGATGCCTATCTCATCTACCGGTACTCTTCTTATCTGTGTGTCCTTTAATAATCAATAACCTTTGTGTTGATCTGTCAATAACCAAAGTCTACCAAAAATAACAAAAAACTTTACATTTTGTTTTGTTTTATTATAATTTTTTGTGTGAAACCATTTTGAACTGTTAATACATATAATCAGGGGCTTGGAAGTGTGTGTTTACCAGCAAACAGAGAAAGTGTGCTGTTATCAGCTGAATCAGTGTCTAAATCGGAAGCACTCATGCTTATGTGAACTTATAAATTAATAATTACTTTAATATTATAACAATTATTAAAATAAAATGAATTGTGGTAACATCAAAAAGATGTCTTTGCAGAAGAACTATATTTCCCCCAATTTTTGTCAGTTATCAGATAAAAATTAAACAAAGGCATCACTGTGGTTATAATGGACGGTGTGGCACAAAAGGAAAAAGAAAATCAAACCTTCAATATGTGACACACTGTCACACTAAATTCTAATAATACACTAACAGCAAGTGTCTGAGTCCTGATAGGGAGCCAGTTATCCAGTCTCATCAAACTGATTTATGTGTTTTATGAGCCACCTAATCAGTGCTGATTGCTCCTGGGTGTGAGTCTCATGTGTGTCTGCATGTGATCTTGCTATAGAAATAGCTACTCCAGGGGCCTTTTCAGCAGCAGAGTTTTGAACTGATTTTAGGTTAACAAAGGTTTAATGAGATTGTGCTAATCAGTAAGTATTTCAAACTATATGTATACATAGAGACAGATAGATAGAAATCAAAACAGGAAATTTTATTACTTTCACAGTTTTAACATATGTCATCCTTAAAACATATTTTCACAAAAAAAAAAAAAGCCAAATAGAAGGATCCCACAAGGTCTCAGCATCTAAAAAAAAAAAAAAGCCATTTTCTGATTAATCTGCATTTTTACTTTTCAGACATTTTTCAGCTTAAATTAATCAATTGTGGGTCACTGTATCATTAAAACCAAAAAGAAATTTGGCTACTGTATGCTAATCTGTATTAACACAAGCAAATAGCTTCTGTTTATTGTAGGGTTCAACATCAGCTGACTGTGGTATTTAAACTGGCTTTCACAGCAGGAGATGGCTGAACTATGTAATTTGCACCTCTAATTGGTCTCAACATCCCTGATCCAGTAAATACCGAGAAAATTAACCCACCAAGTGCCTTTTTTTTCAAATACTAACATATTTAAGTGTTCTATGGTCTTTATTGTTGGCACTTTTTACAGAAAAGGTATTAATTTCCTTTGTAAACTATAAATTTAATTTTCTTTTAATGATTAATACTGTATTTGTGAATTGAAGTGAATGACATTTGTTTCATTATTTAGCATGCAACATCAAAAATATTGGTATAAAATTAGATTTTGATTGTTTTAAAACCAGACAGTTAAGCTGTAGTACTTAAATTAAAAATTGGATTTATTAAAGCTATTATTAAATAAGCCTAAAATATCAAGAGACAACTGTTTTTTATGTTGAAACAGCTACTGAGCAATCATCATATAACATTTTGGGTGCAAAAGGTGCTTGTGGATATTCTGGCCAAAACTAGTTTTTATGGATCCTGGCTTTAAAACATGGACATTTGTTTTCGTGCAACAAACGAGCCAATGTAACAAGTGTGAGGCAGTCTTAGTTAGTTGTGGTAAAATACAGAGGGGAAAAAAAGAATTTAGTCAGCCACCAATTATGCAAGTTCTCCCACGCAAGTTCTCTTGCCTGTAATTTTCATTTTGGGTATACCTTAACCTTCTACGTTACCCGGGCTGTGTGTTTTGGATCGTTGTCATGCTGAAAGACCCAGCCACGTTTAATCTTCAATGCCCTTGCTGATGGAAGGAGGTTGTCACTCAAAATCTGACAATACATGGCCCTATTCATTCTCTCCTTTACACGGATCAGTCGTCCTGGTCCCTTTGCTAAAAAAAAACTGCCTCAGTGCATGATGCTTCCACCCTCATGCTTTACAATAGGTATGGTGTTCTTTGGATGCAACTCAGCATTCTGAGTGGACAGGTGTCTTTTACATAACGAATTCAAACAGGTGCAATTAATACAAGTAAAGAGTGGAGTACAGAGGATTCTCTGACAGAATAAGTTATAGGTCTGTGAGAGCCAGAAATCTCGCTTTTTTTGAAGTTGACCAAACTCTTATTTTCAACATAATTTCCAATTAATTTTTTTAGAAATTAGAGAATGTGAATTTATGGATTTTCTTTCACATTTTGTTTCTTATAGTTAAGGTATACCTATGAATAAATACTAAGTACTTTCTTGTCCCACTGTATTTCTATTAAGAAATGTAGAGAACATCATAGCCAGTTACTGTTTACTCTTTCATAACCAAGAATAATTTTTTGAATGTAGTTTTTTTTTTAAATTTTGCACAAATTATATGACACCAGCTTTGATGACTGTTTTTTTTACAAACCAACACCATCCTTTTTCCTTTGGAATAAACTTTTGCATGATGTTACATGTTCATTTTAGCTTTTGCTCCAGGGACCGAAAACGGAAAATGACAAATCTGTAACGTTGATATACAAAACCAAATGTTAGGTTTTGTCTGAAAAAGAGTCAGACTTGCTTCTTTATGTTCTATTACAACACACACCTTAGCCGATGTTCTTTTATTTTAATGAAAATCAAACAAAAGTAAAGGATTTGGGGCTAAAATCCTCAAAAAGGGCATTCTTCCATCTACCTGTTAATAACCCAAAGTGCAGCTTCATAATCTTTCCACTGTTTAGTCACAGCTAATCCATGGTTTTAATTATCTTTTTAGAGTTTTAGAGTAATCACAACAATGGTATTTTAAAATGTCAGTTTATTGTCCATATGCAAGGGGTTGTTGTAGATGGAGGAAGCTGATTTGCTGTGGCGACCCCTTTTGGCTTTTTCCTTTAGGGGAAGTGTCCATATTATGCAAGGAAATAAATGCATATGTTTCATTACTAAATCAGAGATTCAAATAATCTGCTAAAAATATTTACCATCTCAATTCTTTCCACATGACTTCTTGTTCTAAAGCAGGAGAATAAAGAACAGAGCAGACAAGGATGCACACACACAAAAAAAAATCTTTCAATTTTATTTCAGTTTTAAGAATTGCAGGTGGTAATATCACCAAAAGAGGGCGGTAGGATGTCTAGATTTATCAACCTGTTTTAAGGGAAGATGTATAAAAGAACAATCTTCCAAATTAGTCAAAAAAGGTTGATTTAAATGCTTTTGTGTGGACTTTTCTTTTTCTCTATCTGGTATTACAAAAAATATTCATTCAAACCCAATAACAGGTTGGATATTTTTCAAAAAAGCTAATGATTTTGAAGTAATTTAATTATCTCAGAATCTAAGATTTTTAATTTGTAATTGTGAAGCATATTTAATTTTAAGGTGAATTTTCTGTGTCACTCCTTTTCTAAATGGTATCTGAGGTCCATGTCAGCATCACTGGGCCTCTTTCCCTCTCATTGCACATTTCTTTTAGACCATTAATACCTGATGCAACATGTGAGTGCACCTGCGCTCTTGCGGATGGAGCTCCTCAGGCCTTAACAGATTAAAAGCCATCTCACAGTGTTCCCATCCGGCATCACTGCTGTGAAAGGTAATGGTCAGCAAAACCTTCTTCAAGGTCTAATTACTCTGCACGCTGTTGAGCCTTGAGCCAGTATCTGCAAACATACATTGCATTTTGCTACAATATCTCCACTAAGACATCTCCATGTCCCCAGTCTTTATGCCCTTTATGCTAACACCACTTATTCAAGTGACTTTGTCAATGCTTGAAACAAAATGAGGATGTGGGAGGAGGTTATTTTGGGATTCAATTATATTTTTCTGCTGATGTGCACAATGGAGACTCAGGGTGCCGTGTGCATTGATTGTGGAAACTCTGTGTCCAGCTGGAGGGATATGTTCCACTTCTGGAGAATTGCATGTATTGGTGCGTGTGATGTAAAGAAAAGACCAAAGAGGGTACGTAGGTGGACGTATAATATGCACACAGGGACAGAATGATGCGTGGAAAAAAAGAAAAGTTTACAACTTAGTATTCAAACCAAAATGTAGCTTTATTCAAATATGATGAAATATTGGACTATACTATCCTAATGAGATGTCATAGCCACTATCAATACATAAAAGACTCCATTCATCGTTGAGAGACCTCAAAAAATATGTTCCACACAAAAACACAGTATGCAGTCTGTCATTTTTTGTTGGAACATGTTACTAATTGGTTGTAATACAATGTGTGCACAGGTGGATCTGCTGCCTCAGAACAGAGCAACACACAGGCAAAGTTGTATTATTCCCCGCCAAGGCTGAACACATTGACAGGCATCCATGAAAATGAAATTACCCCTCTGAAACAAGAGCCTGCAGCTTGGTTTGTCTCCTGATTTACTGTTTTCTTATCTGCCTGGGCCTTTATTTTCTTAGCCAGATGTAAGCTATGCTCCTCCTGAGTGTTGATTACTTGATGGCTTCCCTCTGCGTTGCCATGCATCTGTACTTCTCAGCCTGTGTAGTACAGCCTTTTTGCCTGTTGTCCTGATTTTTACTTTTTTAATTTTATTTTTACCTTTAACCTTCCTGGATCTATAACTTTGAATTTATACTATAACACCTTATAATTATTTGCTTTTCCATTTGAACATAATCTACTCAGTAACTTTCACCTCCTTGGATGAGTTTTTACTCAAGAATATTTTTACATTCAGGACATAGTGAAAGCTATTAAGGGAGGTCAGTGGATATTTTCTTTTGCTCCTACAACCTCCAGTTAATAAACCATTTTCATAAAATAATTTGTTGACTTGGCAACTTTGGATGTTAAAAATCAGATATATCTCCACCAATGTTTAAATCCAACGTCTCTTTTATTATGCGTCTTATCAACAAGGATGGTTTAACAGTTTCTTCTTTGCCTTTCGTCTCCCTTTTTAGGGGTCGCCACAGAGTATCATTTCCATCTAGATCCACCCTCTGCATCCTCTTCTCTCACACCAACCAACCTCATGACTTACATGCATGAGCCTCCACACTGGTCTTCCTTCCTGGTAGCTCCAATCTCATCCTCTTTTTACCAACGTAATCACTTTTGCTCCTCTTAACACCTCCAAACCATCTGTGCGCTTCCCTGCATTTGTCTCCAAAACATCTTCTTTTGATGGATTCATTCCTGATCCTATCCATCCTAGTCTCTCCCAAAGAGAATCTCAACATCTTCGGCCCTACTATCTCCTGTCTCTGGCTCAATAATAATAATAGTAAGGGATTGGATTTATCTGCGCTTTTTCCAGATGTTCATAGTCCTTACAATGTATGTCAATTATTCATTCTCTCCTCATTTATATGTGGTGATGGTAGACTACTGATGTAGCCACAGCTGCCCTGGGGCAGACTGACAAACTCTCAGTGCTTCTACCTTTAACTCCTTGATGCAGATTGATACAAATGTGCTTTAATTCACTTACCTGGAAGCAGAGACATAAGCAAAGAGTTATTTTTCATACTTGGAAATAAATTTGTGTGTCAATCAGCTAAAAGGATGGTTTGAAATTTACCAATTATAAAAAAAATCGTTTTTGCCATTATTTTTCTGTGAATTACCCTGCGATTCCCAGTCTTATCAATTTTTTTTGTTTATAAATTGCATCTTTAAACAGCGTTTACCTTTAGTTTTCGCACAATTATGTCTTTCTGTTACTTTATACCTCCCAGTCTTGAGCTACTCAAATTTAAACTCCTTCAATTTTTCACCTATTTTAACCATTCTACTATTACAATGTTCAGCCCTTTCAGCTTATTCCTTTCAGCGATGACTTTTAGTCCTTCAAATCTTTGCACCTTTCAAGATATTCCAGGGTTTTCCAGGATTTTTTGTTCCATTAAATACATGGGGAATCCTTGAAAACCTTTGTTTCTTTCAACCATTATAACTTCAACATACTTTTAGTAAGAGACACCATTCAAACGTTAAAATGCTTATAATGCTTTGGACTATTATTTGGACATACGTTTTGAAATTATTATGGGATGGCGACAGTTTGGCAGCCATTTTGTGTTCTTCAAATCTTAAACATTTCAGCCATTTCTTCAGCAAATTCAGCTTTCATTCAGCAATACAGCATTCAACCCTGCATTTTCTTCTGCAAATGCAGCTCCTTCTAGTTAAATGTTTTATTTCCTGTCACCAAGCCTGGTCTCCTGCATTTTGGGTCCTCCACCACCAGTTTGTGACACAAGCCACAAAAGAAATCCACAGTACCAATTTCCTCACTGTGCTTGCAGCTTTCACCTCTTGGCTTCATGGACTCCAAAAGTCTTTTCTAACATCAACTATACATTTTGACATCTTTGAATGCTTCATCTTACTAGACTTTAGTGCTTGTAAGGAATTATACATAAATGTGTAATTTAATAATCTGTGAAATAGATCAGGCAACAGGGAATACAATTTCACCAAAGCCAGGACTTTTTTGGGGACAATATGAGCTCTAAATGTGCAATTTAGATAAGTAGAGATTTGGTTTTTGGAGGTTTGATTAATCACTGGAGAGGAGGATTAAAATTTTCCAATGTGCGCTTTGAAATTATTTTTGGAAGTATTTTAGTATTGAAGCTGAAATGAGTGGCTTGCGTACACTTTTAAGTGAAACTTGGTTTCAATTTTAGTGGGTTTTTGAAATGTTGACGATGTCTAGCCAAACGGAAAAAGTCGGTGATTGCTAGGTATGTAGAAGTCTTACGTCACAGTCATGCCCCAACTCTGCTCTGCTGCTTCTGTGTCAAGCAGCTATGACATGTTTGCTTCAGCTTTGGAAGTGAGCTGTCTCACTTTGTTCATATCCTGCTCTAATAAAGAAAGGGACAGTATTGACACTAGATTCGTGTTTGCTTAGAACCACACAGAGAAACAGCAAAGATGCAGCATGGCTGAGGTAAGCTTGGTGACAGGCGAGGAGGCACTTGTGTCTCCTGTCTTTCGTGCTAACTGCTCGTTCCACATCATCTCTTGTGCCTCCTGCTTTGAGACACAGAATGACAGGCCTTTTTTTATGTAAAGAAATGCTGCAAACAACTCAAGCAGAAGTTGATAGAGAGACATAGCCAGTGTCTTACCTTAGAGAAAAGACCAATGCTTAAATAATTGATTGTACTTGTACCCACTCCAGGAACATTAGTGTTTAAAGGTATTTTTAGTGAGTGGATGTTTCAGCTTTGTTTTGATATATCTGCAAAATCTTTAAAAAATCCCCCAAATAATGGAGTTCACTTTGGAAATACATATTAACCAGTGATGAATAGTACAAGGTTTTTTAAAATTTCATTTTTATTTACTACAACAAGACATCTGGTCATATTTATATAGACATTAAGGCTTCCCAAATTGCTTCAATTTAAAAAGGAACAAGTCAATGTAGTGCTTTGTTTTTGAAAATGTCTATAAAATGTCTTGACAAGCCCTTTTTGAAGTCACATTTTGATCCGTTCTCCAA
Source organism: Oryzias latipes (assembly GCF_053564925.1). Taxonomy (NCBI): domain Eukaryota; kingdom Metazoa; phylum Chordata; class Actinopteri; order Beloniformes; family Adrianichthyidae; genus Oryzias; species Oryzias latipes. Next base: position 17,879,708 of record NC_136240.1, read on the forward strand.
AGAGGGATACTGGCCACACTGACTCTGCGAACTTGCTGCGTGTTGTTCTACACCGTCCTCTTTCCCCTCTCGCTCCACACAGCTTTCATGTGGGCGTTGGTAGATCCACATTGGCAGTGGGAAGATGGTGGATCTTACACTTTTCATTTTAGCAAGCAAAGAGGCAAAGACAAACAAAAGGGATAGTGTATTTAGTTACTTTAGATTTCCAGCATTTGACTCAATCCCTTAAGGAAGTGTATCAAAGGCTCAGTTCTGCTTTCTGTCTCTGGAGATGGGAAATCTCCTGGAAAACATTAAACACACACATAGAAAAGTTTATTTGATTGTGAAACAAAAATTTTGTCAGTTAAATACTTTTTAGCAGTATTTCTCATACTCCTTGTGTATAAAAAAGATGATAGGACAGTTCTGTCGATGTCTGTGAAATGGAGAAAAAAAATGTGGTGAGATTTTATGAAATTTTGTCAAAACATAAATATCTTCTATGGTGTGAGTGAACAAGCCATTGCAAAGCTGCGATTTGACACACAAGTACATATGTATACATATGTGTGTATTTTTTTTTTTTTTTTTAATCCTGGACATTAAAAAAAATCTGCACACTTTTTCCTATCTTATTGTCTGGATGTGCGTTGAAGGTGTTTCTTGGCCAGCATCACTACTGTTAATTTCTCTGTAGACTTGCAAACACTAACTACAATTTATAAAAAACACAAATGCCTGCATTTACTGCGATCCCCTTTTTTTTGAGTTTCTGTTTTGTTGTTTTCCTCGAGTCTTTCTGAATCTGTTCAAGCCAGGGGAATCTAGGCCATAAAGTAGACTTAGCTGACAGAATTGGACTTTGACAGAGGAAAAAATGTGCCAACAGCCACAACACATTAAAGGCTTAGACTATAAAACGTTACCAACAGAAATATGTGGAGAAAATACTTAGCTGGATTCCAATAGCCAGCCAAAGTATTGCTGCTTTTTGAACATAAATATTTTTGTAATAAAGCCTTATACCTTAAAATCATTAAATACCAAATATTCCCAGAGTAAACCAAAATGCGAAACAGGCATGAAGGGATACTACTATTTCTACATTTGAGTCCTTTTTTATTGCATTTAATAAATTATTCACATTTATTCTAGAGTTGGTAAATTGTTAGAGTTAGCAAATTGTGTCCAAAAGTGTCATTATTGTTTTACAAAAAGTAATTGTTTATATGTCAGATCATTAAAAAAGGAAATGAACACACTTAGTTCCTTAAAGTTGTTTCTATCTTCCAAACAGTCCGGCCTTAAGTATTTGGAAAAAATATCCCAAAATTACATTGATGTGTTTTTTATTCTATGTTTTTCATATTTTTAATGTGTTTTAAAAAAAACTATTTTACTTTGTTTATGTTGTTTGAATGTAACTTTAATTATTCCTTTTAAATTTGGATTGTAATATTTTTTTTTTTTTACCAGAAATCCTCAAACATTTTTGTTGAAGGAAAAAAATGTCTAAAATCCAAATCTCAGTCTCCTTTAGTGTTTAATCACATCTCTTTAGATGTAGCTAAGTAATGCTGAATATCAGAGTTGGAAAATATCTGAATGAAAAAGCAATGCTTACCGTTTGTAGGATTTATTTATTCGCTTTTATTGTTAACTAGCAGAAAACCAACTCCAGTTGCACAACTCTAATCTGAAGGTCCTATTCAAAAACTCCTGTTTGAACTTCTTTTGATCTGTTACTCAAATATATTTGCTTTTTGTTTCAAATGATTTTCAAAAATCGTAGCAAAAATAAGATAAAAACAGTTTTCTTTTTTCGCCATAGTTACTAAATTATTACTGAAAAAAGGATAAGTTTTTGAGAAAACCCCAGTTTCTTCAGTGCGCTGAAGACAAAAAGTGTTGACCATAAAAGTAAAATAAACATGATAATATTAAACAAAAACAAAAAACGATTACTGTAGTGTACTGGGCCCAAAATTATGCAGTATCCAAACTCTCATTTGGAAAAATGAGTCCTGAAAGTCTCAAACCAATTAATTTCTCCTTAGGGGCTTTTGTCTGACATGTTATGTGAGGAAACATTAGTTTAACAAGGAGTGTAATTGTTTGTCACATAGTCAAGTAATGGCCTGTTAAACAGAAAAAAACCCAGGAGTCGTTGTTCTCAAGTTCATTTTAATTCTGCAGCATCTCATTACTTATGAAAACTGAACACAGTCAGGCAAACCTACTTTCTTTATTCATTTTATGCTAATAATTTTTGTGCACTCTTTGCTTTCGTGCAGCACGAGGCTACTTAACTTTGTTTATATGTAGGTAGGTAATGTGCTCCATTTAAAACTTTTCCAGCAGGATTTTGTGTTATTTCTCCTGATCAGGCAGCAGGGACTCTCTGCCCCTGCAATGAATTACTCCGATGTTGAAGACCCACTCCGATAAATAATGTGTTTTTGGTTTTAAACATGCCCTGCGACAGACTGCCCACCTGTCCAGGGTGCCCCCTGCCTTCGCCCACAAGTGGCCGGGATAGGCTCCGGGAGCCCCGTGACCCCCAAAAGAACAAAACGAAAGAAGATGAATGAATAAATGAACAAATGGTTTTAAACATATTCTTCTACCATTTTTCTCATGATTGAGGACATATATAAAAAATTAAGATCAAAATAAATCAAAAGATGATTGGACTGGACTCTTAAAACTTTGTAGAAAATATAAAAAAATGTTTTAAATTGTTTGCAATGAAAACGTATTGAGCTAGCTCTTCATCATTCTAAAACTATCAGACCATTGATCATTGCGTTGTTTTTTTTATTATTTTCTTTTACACCTCATGTTTCTACATATGTTTTCACAGTAATGTTTGAGCTTGGAAAGACTATTTTCAAAGGAATATCTTGGTGAGAATTGAGTGAGAAAGCTATCCATGCTTCCACGACTCAGAATCATCGGTGACGAATCTGTCCAACAGGGCACATGCGAGTGCTCAAATTGCCAATGCTCGTCACGCTACCATTCTGCCTTCTCTGATGTTCCTTTCGGATTTTCTCTGTTATCTCCATGGCCTTTCTCTCTCCCATTCCTTTAGGGCAGTACTCATTTATTTTCTCTTTTTCTCCTCACCATTTGTAATAGTGCAGCGTGTTTGGATCCCTCGTGCGACTACCAGTCTGTTCTGTCGTTCCCTCCTTGTCGTGAGGCAATTTTATGGTTGGATTGCCTCCATTCAGAAACAATTATAGATTGATTAAAGTGTGTTTGAGAGACAGAACTGTTTACAAAGATAGGATAAAGGAATATAGTTTTGTGGGGAGCTACTATGTTAGCTTTTCCTATTACAATTACATACTTCACAGTTTTAGATCTCTGGGAGATATCTATGTCTTTCTTTTTCTCAATATAGTAAGTTTTTTTTTACTAATGCTTCCTTCGTCGTGTTTTCCCTTCTGCTTCTCCTCACCGGTTGTCAACTTCGCCAAAGGTCACAATACCATCAGCAACATTACCACAAATCCCAGCTAAACAAAAAATAAATAATAAATCTGTCAACCTGTTACTGTGCCTGCCTCCTTGCCGTCATAAGGACCACTAGCCAATCCTTGTTTGGGGAGGCGTGGCCTATGTTTGCTGCGTGCCTGCTCTGCTCCTTGTGTATATTCTGAATGAAACAGCAAGTGAGGCATTTGCCTGCATGCTGTGCTCCTCTCTCTGACTGTGCGAGTGAAGGGAAATCTGACTGGAGGCTCTGCATAGCGAGAGTCACTCGGACACTCACCGGGAGTGCCTTTGGGAGAGAGGTGGGGGTTGTTGGCGGAGTGAGGTGGTCAGTCAAGCAGTGATTCATGGTGGGGGAGCCAGACAAGAGGAGGGAGCAGTTTTCAGCCTTTCTGAATCTTTCATAAGGAAGATCCTCCAACATCAGCCTACCTGGACTGAGAGAGTTGGTGCCGAGGTGTTCACTTAGGAGACACTCACAGGAGAGGCACAGGCATAAAGGAAAAGGACTTTACATCACCAGAACCAGAGAGAGGAACAGAGAAAATGGTCAACGAGAAGAGGAATTTTCAGCTTGGGTTCATGCCATAGAGGTTTTTGATCGTAGAAGATAGAGATGAAGACACTGGCATGAGTCGACGAAAAGGAAAAGGTAAAGGACACTGCAGCAAGCTGACTAATCCTTAGATCCTTAGAGAACTGGGTAAGCAGCAAAAGAACAAAACCAGAAACAAAGCAACAGTATGGCATGGCAGAGCTTGTATTTTCCATCCATGTCATGCCATGCATACCTGTTATTTATGTAATCAAAGGCAGTCTGCTGTATATGACTGACCGGAGCAGGATCCGGACGTAATTTGGCTGAGTTTGACAGGAATAGTACTCTGGTACAGAGAACTCGACCCCAGCCTGCAGGCATGTCATCCAACGAGCTGAGCGTTGAGATGGACTCCTGCATTCGGACCTTCAAGGAGCACATGCACCTGGAGCTGGAGCCTCCCAAAATGCCAGGTGTGGTTGGAGGCAAGAGGGGCGCCACGTCACCCAAACTGTCCCCAAGAAGCTCCCCGCGCCTCTTCCGCAAGCTGATGGTGAATAAAAGCATCCGACAGAGGCGACGCTTCACTGTGGCTCATACATGGTAAGACCCTGTGTTAATCAATGAAATGGACAGTCAGTGGTGAGCAATACATTTAGAAAAGAGCAGTAAATGGTTGATCATTTGTAGGTTGTAATGGTAGCAATGGACTGAAAGTGCTGGAAGAAATGCAGGAGAAAAAAACAATGAGAGGAATGTAGCTGAGAAACATGGTGGAGTTTGGGAGTGAAACAATAACTGGGATGGATATGAAGTGTTCTTCTTTGTGTAAAAATGAATAAAAACCAAACAACTAAAAGTAGAAAAATGACATGCAATGATTAAGAATTTGGCAGAATGGGTTGAACAGACATTGACTGAAAGAATAAATCAAATAGAATGAGAAAAATAACATGAGCAGTGGATTAGGAAGATGGAAAAGCAGCTAGAGCTGTTTGGAAATGAGGATGCATCACAGATCTGATGTGTGGGGATTTGTCAATGGGTCAGGGGGTTACATAATGCAATAAAACTACTTCAACAAACCCCACTATCCTCCATTTTGCTGTTGGAGATCACTGCCCTTTACCCCACAATCTTGCAAATGGATGAGTCCTTGTTTTGGACAAGTGCTATGAAAAATAAATATGATTAGGGTGTGTTCCACAAGATGCACCTGAATTATTCCTGTTTGTTTGATACCTATGAAATAGGATACCTTTTAAGGTCAACATTGAAAACTCAAGAAAATGAAGCAGGGTTTTTGTTTTACAATTTTTATAATGCAGTTTTCCTCATCACACTCCATGTCTTACCCTTTCCATCAAATCTATGGATTTTTTCAGCACTGCTTTATAATGCAATCCATAGAGAAGTTGTGAGTGAAGGAAATGCCTTGATTTGACTACCGATGCTCAAGGTGACTCATTTTGTTGAGGATTAAGGATTTTCCTTGACATTTGTGCTGGTGAAAAAACATCATCCCCAAAAGGAAGAATTACCATACTGCCATGGAGACAGCGGCGCACGTCTGTGAAACGGGTTACAAACTTAAGTGATAATGCAGGCTTATGACGACTTACGCAGGGTGGGTCGAGAAATAAAAACCTCTCAGTAAATGAATTCGTGGAAAAGGAAATGAGTCCAGATATTAATCTCCTCCTCCATGTCACCCTCATATACTGAGTTGTCTCAGCGTCAGAAAACGTGTAGTATATTTATGCTTGAGTGTACACATATATTTTCACCAATCTGTGGGTGATTTTGACCACACATACTGCATTTGTAATTGAGTGGTAGTGCACCCTCTCTCCTTGGCAGCAACAGTCAGAATGGGGTCTGTTTGTTTACCTCATCTCTCCTTCATTGTATAGCCTGTTTCTGAACAGGGAGAGGCTGGTGGGGGCTGGGTGGGCACAAGGGAAAGGCAAGAAGAAAAGCAAGGATAATGGTTCTATTTAGAAATTACTAAATAGGGCTTTAACCTTTTTTATTTTTTTAATAAATCCATACTGGATGAAGCTATAGATTCTACAACACCTTAGACACCCACAACAGCCTCCATTACCACTCCTAGCCATAAACAGGCGAGTTCATGATAGAGTACCCTTCTGCGAGACACTGAGGTTTGTGTGCTCCATCATTATGGTGCTCCAAAACAAGCTAAAAATAAAAATGGTGCAAAATAAGAGCGGATTAGATTGAGGAATAAGGCATCCAGCGGGGAGAAAATAAAATATAATCTGGGAAGAAGGAGGATAGCTTGTTAAGATATCACAAAAAATTAAGACGGTCATAGATCATATGTTTGAATCAAAATTAAAAAAATGTTTAATCATTTTTTAATCAAGCAGATCCTAAATGTCAGATATCACATGTAAAAGTAAGCAGCAAGATAACATTAAACCCTTTTTGTTTGTTTTTTTCATGTCGGAAAGATTTTCTTTTTCACTGAGTATCCTTTCCTTCTTGCTTTAAAAGGAGTTGCCCCACCTAAAAATCCCTCAGGATATTCCAGACTGTCTGGTCTAATGGTCTCACCTCCTGTGCAAGCCTTCAGAGAGGTAATAAAAAGGATGATGAATTAGTGAAAGGCTTTGTCTGAGGCTTCCACTAATAGATTTATAAACCAAAATGTTGTTTTTTTTTATTCAAAGCAGCACCAAATATAAGTCATTACATATTTAAGAAACTTCATTCTATTTTGCAGCTTCAAGCTCAATTTGACTGTATGATGCTCTAAATTAAAATTACTGGTTGAAGTAAAATTAGTCTTTATTTCAAAAGATTGAATTGCTGATAAACGAAGACTTCGTGCAGTGAAGCTCAGTTATTAAAAAAAAGTAATTTCTTCTCCCCTTTAATAAAAGATGGATTGGGGGACACGGCTGCAGATGTACACAAACAACTGCAATGCTGGTAAAACTGAGACTTGACCTGACAATTTACACAATGAAGCTTCACTTTGCATCCATAATTAATGAGACCATCAACTACACATAATTCTAGTCTTTTAAATGATATACAGTGTACATTCCTGAAAAGTAATGGGAAATGGAGTTTACAGGCATTCTGAAGACTGCTGGTTCCAACACCTTTAGTTGTAGAAGTGAGTGACCTTGGAGGTAAAATGGATAACTTATTTGGTATTAAGTGTGCTATGCAAAAACTAAATCTTAAGAAAGTAAAAAGTACGACGGAGTTTTAGGGCCAGATTACCAAAAAAAAATTTTTTTTTGATTACAACTTTTAAGTCGTAAATTTACGAGAAGGAAAGTCATAACTGTTAAATTGCGAGATTTTAAGTTTTTTTAAAAGAGAAAAAATCTTGTAAATTTAGGAGTTTGTATCTCATTAATTTACGACTTAAAATCTCGTAAATTTACAAGAAAAAAGTTATAGATTAACGAGGAAAAAACACCAAAGTTTTCCGTTTGTCTGAGCCTAGCTTGAAGATGAAAAATGTGGAGCCTTTTGTAAAGCTTTATTTCTGGATAGGTTTAAAAAAACAAAGATTCTGAACATTTTGGCGACTCAAAATCAGATTATTGTCAGTGGAGCCAGCTTTCCGGGGTTCAGTGTCGGTAAAGCAGAGTTTCATATGTAAAATTAGGAGCTCAAAGACACGTTTGGGTGAAGAGAACCGCTGCAGCCTTTATTCTACTTTTCATTCACACACCCTGAAGTTCATTTGTGACCTTGCGTCATGAACCTGTCATCCGAACACCAATGCGGAATCAAACAGTGTTACATACGCCCCCTCCTCCAGATGAAACGTCCTGTTTCAACATAAAACAATAAAGAGGAATGAAAATAGTCTGTTATATTAGCATTAGGACATTGAAAATGCCAAAAAGTGCTCCTCCTCAGACGGAAGTATCAAACAAATGTGGAGTCTTTGGTGGAGGAAGAAAGGATTTAAGTGGACAGCTGCCTGCAGGGACACCGATGGCTTCATCAAGGGGCTGCAGAGATCCTGCAAACCACCCATCAATAAATAAAACATTAATATATCGTAAATCAAACAAATGAGCTTCCAAATATTTGTAACGTTATCAATAAACATTCAGCTCACCTGTTCAATTGAGTTTTGTCGGTCTGCTCTGCTGCTGCACTGCTTTCACTTGCTGCTGTGCTGTTTGCTCACTTCCACTTTAATCTCGTAAATTTACGAGTTTTTTTCTCATAAATTTTCTAAATTTATGACTTAAAATCTCGTAATTTAACTTTTCTTTTTTTGGTGGCCCTAAAACTCTGTCATAAAAAAGGCCCTTGTTTCCAAAAAAATTTTTTTCTGCTTTGAAAGAAGGGTTTTCAATAGCAAAATGATCTTAGTTTAAAAAAACACATCTTAGTGGCTAGAATCTTTTTTTCTCAAAATAAGAATTCTTAATAAATTCATTTTGCTTACCACATTGGCAGATTTTTTTATGTTTATATAATGACTTCTTTTTTAAATGTTCGGAATTTCTGACTTATTTCTATGAGGTTTGTTTATGCATTGTTAAAACTGATTTATTATGAGCCACAAATCTTTGGTAGTTATTCATTTTAGAGTGAAAATTATAGTAAATTTGGATTCTGTGGAGTCATTTCTCTTTACCATCTCACTTCCCTCTGTGATGTCATGCAAAATCAACTTTTTTGAGCTTTAGTCACAAAAAACAACCACAAAGCGGTATTTTGATCCATTCATGCATCTCTGAGCACTCCTCTCAAATGTTCTCACATTGTGATGTCACAAAGTAGGGAACAGCCCCTTCCAGGGAGAGTCTGCACTACCAGCACCTCCCCCAGGCTAACACGTACATCCACTTTCCCAGTGGAGCTACCGCTGTTTGGCAAAAAGGCTTTCCTTTTCTGTGCACAATTTGCACATCCACGTTTGCAAGAGTTTGGATGTTTGTTTTCGTGGGCAAAATGCAGACATGCTGCCGAGGCCGACTCTAGGTTGACATGGTGAAACGGGCGGCACCAACAAGGAGTGAAAGCCGGTGCCTCAAAGATCCAGTCATCTTTCTTTCAGGTAGGAAAATGAACTTGAGAAAATAACTAATATTTTCTTAAAAAATCTCTCTTTAGTATGCCTAAGGATATAGTTTATTCTGAAAGGCTTAAGAAAAGCATGATATAGGCCCTTTAACCCTTTAACAAACCAAAAAGGCAACAATCAATATAAAAATGTTTTTTTTGCTACTTATTGCTTCGGGGTAGTTATACACATAATTCATGTTTTGATCTATATTGATAAAAATTTGCATCAAACCACTGAGGCTCCAAAATTAACTTAGTTTTACTTGAAAGCAAAACGATAAGTGACATTTTTTTTTCATAGCTGGAAATAAATTCAGGTATCAAGAGGTAAATAAAATTAAATGTTCTCTAACGTTTGATTGAACAAACACTTAAAGGGTCACAAAGGAATGTGTGATAATTTGATTTCATTTGAAACATTTTCATTTGACAAAAAGTAAGCAATGATCAAATGACTTATACATGTTATTATCAATGTAAAGGGAGGTTCATACCCACCCTTGTCTCCTTCTTCCTGGTCAATCTCGGCGTTTCCTTAGTGCGGTTTGCAGGTTTTAATAAAGATTATCTGCCACTCTGACTTTTATAAAAAACACGCCAACATCTTTTTAATTGTGATGGATTTTACTTGTAATCGTCTGTTATGTAGCCCTGCTGACCGCCTCAGACAAAACAAAAAATCCTCTGTTTGCGGTGCTTAGTCATCCCCTCTTCCTTTATTTGTCTTTCATCCTTTCTTTGTCCATCTCTGTGTTGCTTTTAAGTTGTATCCACTTTGCTTTTCCTTTGTCTTTTTGTACATCCTCACTGTCTGCTCCCTCTCTTACTTAGTCATCTCTTTGTTCATTTCTTGGGTGTCTCTCTCTTTTTTTGTATGTCTTTCTCCATTTTTTTTGCACAGGGCCACAGGATGCAAATGTTTGATGGACAGCCAAAGGGTATGGCTGTCTGATTTTGTGCTGACAGAAAAAGCACATTAAGGAGATCGTCAGATGGGAAGGGAGGAAAAAATTGCCATGGGAATAGAAAGCCTGATAGGACATAAAAATGGAAACAAAGGTAGATAAAAGCTTTCGTTGCCCAGCTTTGGATGTTCACATGCTGCTCGGCATTATCTAACTTTCAACTTAATGTGGTCACACTTGCGTAATTGTGGAAAAGGCTTTAAATAAAATGGATTTCAAATACGAAAGAGTATTGTTTATGCTGGTTTTAGCTTCCTTTGGCTTTATGTCCATCAGATTCTTTCTAGGGGATTCAGAGATGCTAGAGAGACATCAATAATGAGACAGAGACTAAATGAGACATAAATGGAGAAGCAAATCTTTGCTACATTGGCGTCAATGCTGGCTTAACACAAAGGGTTATTTGCCACGGCTTGAATGTCAATCCAAATATCTGTCTGTCTGCTCTCTTCCACATAGCTCTCCGGCTGCTATTGGTTTGTTTGCTTCGTGTACTTGCCTCTGTGACTCACCCAAAATCATCTTTATGTGACCGTCAGAAAAGGCTTGATGTGATTATTGTTGCCGCTGCTGCCAGCGTGTTTACGCCAACTGCTCACTTGAGTAGGAGACGGGAGACAGATGGGAAGACAAACCAAAGTATTTTCCATTTAATTTATAATAGTATTCAATTTAAATGTATTTTTAATTGTTTTTTTGATCCACAGCATCTGTTGAAATGCTTATTTATTTGGTCCAATTCTGTAGATGTTGAAAGTTTTAATTTGTTTACATGTGTTAAAAGTTATGTAATATCCTGCAGCTCTGTGGAAATCTTGGCCACTGTTTCATATATCATCCCTTGGAACTGTTTTTGTACCCGTGACCAGATTTTAGATTATCCAGTAAGTGTAAGAAGTGTTACTGTAGTGCTGGCAGTGATATGGTGGACTAAAAAGACAGAAGAAAAGATTAAGTTAGGTCAAATAATTCTATTTCTCTTAAAATCCACTCCAAAAAAACAGTGTTTTGGTCTTTTTAACATGTTCTTGTGGCATATTTCCTATAATGAAGGAAATATATAAAGAAAATTAAGCTTAAATTAAGCTTAAAATTCAGAGTATTTCTTTATTAAAATTGTTGTGAATCAGGAGCAGATGTGAAAGTACTATTGGAAAAGTCTATAGGTGTGACAGAAGCTACTACGGCACGCCACAAGTTCCCTGCTCTGTTCCAATCCAATGCATCCACTTGCAAACAAATAAATCCATGTATGTTTTTGTTTTCCTTGCCTGAGCTTGCATCTGGCTCTAAAAAGTACTGCTGGATAGCTCCAATATTACCATTTTTGCTTCACCGGTAGTGTTAGGTTGAGTTTGTGAGGGACTCTAAACTAGCGGGAGCAGTGATGTGCGGTGAGGTTAATGATTGGTGAGGCACTGACTCTTCTGGAGTCAGATTTACAATGAAAGAGCTAAATATTTCACCATTCATCCAACGGCAGCTAACAGCTTATAGAATGCACACAAGAAAATATTTGTCCTACAGAGAATATTTCTTTTATAGACATGGATAGAACACTCTTCTTGTGGATGAATTATTCATATCTACTGTAAACAAATGAAAGTATACAGATGTGTTCAGCACACATTTGACCCTCAGTAACTATTTCTGGTATGTTTCTAAATTCAAATTCTGGTGCTTTAATCAGTGTTAGCAAATGTTGTCTGTGAAAATTTACTTACATTTTTTTTAAACTTACTCTCATGTTATTTAAAAAAAATAAAATAATTGAAAACCATGTTTGGCCGTACTTTTTGAGTCTGTCTGACGATCCTTCTCCACAAAAAGCTCAATGATCTGTTGGAAAGTCTTCCTTATTTTCCTTTAGTTTATATGAGTTTCTCGCTCTCAATGGAGAAAGACATCCTGAGTCTGTTTCTACGGCACCAGTGTAGCTACAAAGCAGCTGTCAGCTCACGTCTGCCCCCTGCTGGTGAGGCATGCCTCACCTGAAACCTTTTCTGCGGGCCTACAGCAGCATTTTCAGCGCACGTCTCTGTTACCATTGAGTCCTGCCGTCAGACATGAGGCACAGCGCTCCCAAGCCTTACCCGGAGTTTCTGCTCCGTCTGTGATCGCGCAACACTCAAATTCTGCAATTTTAACCACAGAAGCTGTGGAAGACGCGTTGAGTTGACTGAAAATGTACATTCTGCAGAAACTATGTTCTAGAAAAATACCCACGCTTTAAGATTTTGCCTTTTAAAAATGCACAATCTTAATTAAAAGACCACAAGATGTATCAAAGCATGGTTGGAGTGGGACTTAAATGTGTTTTTGCTGGGTGCTGGTTAATATTTTTCTGAGCTTGTTTTTATTCAACATGGTATATTTTTTAAATAACATACCGTATTCATAGTGACTTTAGTGGAAGCACAGTTAAAACTAACAAGCTTTTCTCGAATTGATGCGGTCGCCAGTTTTACTGGCCTTACCCGAGGCAGTGATAATTAAGCCACAGCTTTTTTTACATTTTACCAGACTGCCTGAAAAGGATGCTTTCTTCCAGGATAAAGTGGCCAGGCCAAGTGATTAGGACACCTGATTCTGATCACTTGGATGGATGAGAGAATACTTTTGGTAATATAGTGTATATATTTCGGGTGTTTGCTGTCTCTAGTTTTATTTATGTTTTGATTGCTTGAAATAAGCCAAATCCAAAACAATTTAAGGACTTTCATATCGTGATTTTCTGGTGGAACATGTGACGCAGACATACCAGACCCTTTCTAGTCACTGATGAATTTGGTGATGTGGGCGGTGATTCAGAGGTCTGGAAACAGGTCTTTCTCTTCCCCCTCCTCATTTGCTCATGCTGCATGACTTGATTCACTACCCATCCATGTCTCTTTATCCTCTCCCATACTTAACCAGCCAAGCAGAAAGTTAACTACCGGTAGTAGCGATGGTTGAAAGAGTGTGAGTGTACATGAGTGTGTATTTGTCTGGGTCAGAGCATATTAACATGTGAGTTTGCCATTTCCTTGATCTAAGCACATACTCTACAGATTGATTTTAGTAAAACATTTTAGTTGACTCGTGTCATGTGTTTTTACATCCCCAACAGCACATGTATGTTTGGCAAATATTGGACAAAAAGCTAATAAGATAATTGCTACAACTCATTCGCAAGATATTGCTTAGATGATTTTGCTTGGATGTGACCCAAAACAATGGTAATTTTGGATTTTGATTTGACTTGAAATGGTTTATTTCAAGAAATCAAATAAGAATAGTACACAAAAGCATTACAATCATCATTTCTACATTCATACAATGACATACCAAATTTGGGATTATTAGACAAAAATTAATCAGTAAACTGATCAGTTGTTGACCTGTATTTAATATAAAAACAGAAAACAACTAACATACCTGATTCTCAATTGGTTTTCTATCCATAGCAGCTTAATCCATTCCTAGCTACCTTCCAAGATGACAACTATAGACATTTCAACATCAAGCTGCCAGAATGGGCGGGAATGTAAGACAAAAGTTTAAAAAGATGCAAATTCAGTTTACTTTAATTTATTTTATATGGTCTTTGATTTCATATGGCAAGGTCATTATGAATGAAAGGATCGAAAATATGTGTTTCAAACTGTTTGATTGTCAAAGTTTTTAAAACAGCAATTATTTTAGCCTTGGAGCTTTTAATAATGCTTAAAGAAGCTTGTATTTATGAATTCTTAATCTTTGTCAATATTAATACTAATATTGATTTCAAAATGGGGATGAGGTGGGGGGTATTTGCTGAAGGGTATCACCCCCCCCCCCCACCCTCCCTTGCCTCCCTGTAGTTCCGCCCCTGATTCTAACTAATTGAGAATGCCAACCCTAATGAGCTGGAATTGGTGGTTTTATTACAACAAGGAAGGAGTTTTGATGTTTTGGTGTGGAAAGGGGCTGTATTGGGATGTCTTGGTGAACACTATCATTTACCAGGCAGATGGGCCTGGTTTAAATCCTGACTGGTTCATTTATGTATGGAGATTGCATGTTACCCCCATACTGCACACATGGGTTTTCTTCAACCAATTCAGCTTCCTCCTATAGTCCCAAAGCATGCTACAAAGGGTAATTGGTGACCCTGAACTGTCCTTTAAGAGTGAATGTGAGTATGTCTGTGTGTGGCCCTCCAATGGACAGGGTAACTCTCCTGGATGAACCCTGCCTTCACCCTACAGTAGCTGGGATGGACTTTGACATCTTCTGTGCCCCTGCACAGAACTCAGCAGGAGCTAGACGATGGATGGGTGTTATAATGCTGTGATTATTAAGAGATGCTGGTTTGATCTTGCTCTGATCTATACCTTTTGACACATTCATATTTTCACCTACCCTCTCTCCAACCTCAAACTAACCAGAAACGACTCCAATTATATGTACCCCCAAAAAATGCGAGAACAATAGAAATAGAAGAACATTCTGATCCTGAAGGATCACTTTTTAGACAGTAGTTTCAAGAAAGTGGACAGACAGAACACAATGCGAAATAAAAATTAATATTTATGCATAAAGACAAGATGGTCTATGAATCAGCAGGATTTTGACAGCTGTGGAGGCTTTTAGTGTATTTGAAAGCTCTGTGACATTTTCTGCTGGTCGTCTAGAAACATTGGAAAATCTATTTATTGTCATTATATGTCAGACTCATCTCTTCTTCCCAATTTTTGTTTTGCCATTCAGTGATTATGTGACGTTTGTAATAAAATTTGAGATGATCAGTTTTACTCAATGTCATTATCAGCCACTTTGTTAGAATCATAACTGAGCTCAAATTATTTTTATGCCTCAGACAGGGACAGAAAGACAGAAAAACTCACTGTGTTTTCTGAAGTAGAGGAGACAGAGGGAAGCAGCCAAGAAAAACTAAGCAAAAAATAATGAAAAGTAATTATTTAGCTTTTATATTTCAAGCTGGAGAATACTGTTAAGTGTGTAAATGGCATATCTATTGGTGCTTAGCTACTTTGAATTTTGTCATTAACTTATTACTCACAGTGACTGAACAAGCCTGTGAATGTCTTTGACATGGTCCAAGTGTCTCATACTACAGGAAATACAGCTGTGTTATAATCCCAATGCCCATGTTGGTGAGATGTAAGATGTGACTGTTGTAATGATTCTGAGACAGATAGCTATGCAGATCTCCAGAATGAAGCGCATTGAGATGACTATTATTGTAAATATTGGGCTATATAAATAAAATCGAGATGAACTGAATTCAATGTGTGTGTGTGTATATAGCATATTACAGCGTTTTAAAAAATACCAGGAACTGTGGAGCATAATTTGTCTTCTATCTGCACTAAAAGTCGCTTTTTTTACTGCTTGACTGCTACTCATCATGCTGTTTTTTTTGCTAGCGAACAGCAATGTGAAGTCAAGCAAAGGAAAGGCAGTGCAACACAGTGCTTTATTTTATCAAATAAACACAAATAAAAAAACTGGAATTGATGTGACAAAAGTTATTCACAAGTTTAGCCTGGCATGGAAAAAAACCAGAGTAAGCCCTGGTTTGAATCCCAGCTGGGTCATTCATGTGTGGATTTTGCATGTTCTCTTGCTCATGTGTTGGTTTTCTCTGGACAATGGCTTCCTTCCACAGTATAAATACATGTTTCATAGGTTAAATTGTGATTTGTCTCTTTGGTGTGAATGTGAGTGTGTGTGGTTGTCTGTCTCTTGCTGCCCTGCGATAGACTTGTGAACCATCCAGAGCGTACCCTGGCTTTGCCCTCAGTAGCTGGGTTGGTAACCCGGTGACCATGAATAGGAAGTAGAGGGTATAGAAAATGGACGTATGGATGGTTTTTTCATATTTTTTGCTCCCGGATGTGGATCTGTAGAAGCCACCTTTCTCTAAACCCATAACTAATTGCTTATTTAAATCCTATTGTTGTTTTGATGAAAGATCAACTATTGGCTTCCTCTGAAAAAAAAAAATACACAATAAAACACCCCTTTTCTTTCAGTAAATCCAAAGGGCTATTAGCCATGACTCACATTTGCTGCCATGTGAAGAAGGGATTTACGTAACATTTGAAAAGCCTTTCGCTTTTGGAAAATGTTCTAAAACAGTCCGTCTATGAAAACTTAAGGCACAAGTCCTGTGCATGGCAACTGATAATTAAAAGAACATTTATAATCTTTGTTTTTTATATGCTATTGACATTTTTTTTTCATTTTAAAAGAAGACTTCAGTTTTTTCACACTCTCAAACTCAAGTAATCTGGCTCCAATTGTATAAATGTAATAATTAAAAAAAAATTAAACCATTGTCATTGTTCTATCATCATCCTCATGTTGTCACTTCCTCCCCCTTTCTTTTTAGCTTTCAGTCTTTTTTGGAGCAGAAAAACTGCAGGGATATCTGTATAGATTTTTGCATCAGAGTTGATGCACATACATGTCCATCACTGCCTATGATTTGTGTGTGTGAATGTGTGCTTGTGTACATCTCCTGTCTCCTTGACTCACTGTCATCACTGACCTAAGGGGAAGCTACCACCCACACAACCTCCGATCTGCAGTGCGCGATGCGTTGTGTGTTTTTCTATTACTTATGTTGTGGGGGTGTTTACTTGCGCTCCAGACTCCCTTTTGAAGACAATGAACACGTCCTCACGTATCCTGAAAGTCAGTGTAAAGGCAGCTAGAGCTTAAGAATTGGTCAAGCAGCCAGGACGATTACTAAAAGCAGCCTCCTATGAAGTGATGAAGACTATGGGGTCACATTCATGTGTGTTCATGCACAAATGGCTTTGCAATGCGGCTGAATGGTTCAGTGTTAGTTTGTGCTCAGGCATAAAAGGGTTTGTGTGTGTGCTTTCTTTCATGTTTGCACAGTCCATTGTAGAAACCGGATTTTGTGGATGGACATGGGTGTTTTATCCTGATGGCTGCTGTTTATACCCACAGCTCTCTGCAGGGATGTTTGAACGTGTCAGAAGAAACAAAATCATGCTTAAACGTAAATTAGCGCAAAATACCCTTTTTCTCATAGAAATAACTTTCAGCAGCATTTTTTTTACAGGTATTCATTTTTTTTTTACAAAAATAACCAGTTCATATACCCCAAGAGTTCAAAAACTCAAGACAACCTAAACCTCAGCTATCAGAAGAAAAATTCGGAAATAAGCTGGTTGCCAGACAGCCTTTAAATAAACATTAATTCCCCTGGTGCACATGTGCTGGAAAAGCCATCAGCTTCACTTTAACTCATTTCTGGGTATTATGTTCAGCGTAGATGTGGCTTAGTTTTAAGCTTTGCCTTTTCGAGAAAAATCTGTTCAACATTTTTGAGTTTTTCTCTTAAACAGGTTTATCAATTATAGCAAAAGGCCCTCTATTATTGTTATTGATTAATACATGTACAGTCATAACAAAAAATAAAGGCATAATTCCCATAGCTGAATGACTTCTCTGCAGGCCACTTTGTCTCCAGCCTCTGTTTCTATGGAGGGTAGTGTTTAGTAACGTCTGGTGTTTATCTTATCTCATCTTGTGATCATGGATCACTGTTGCTTTTGTGTTTATCAGCTCCTTGTGATGATAGCAGTAGATTGTCGAAAGTTATTTCCCTTAATCTTGATAGCAGGATATAGAGGTTCCTAGAGCCCAAGCTGATCTTGTGGGCGGGACTGTTGGCATGGAGCAACCCTGACCTCCTTTCTCCCTCTCATTGTTGAGCGGAGCATGGAGCTTGTGCCCCACCCTGTGTATTCTTTACGTCACAAATAAGTTGTTTTTTAAAACGGTTTATTTTTGTCTGCTCCTGATTCACAACAATTTGAATAAAGAAATGCTAAAATTCTATTTGAGATTAATTTCCTTTATATACATCATCCATCAGGACAAAAATGCCACAATAACATGTTAAAAATGCTTAAAACACAATTTTCATTGGAGTGGGTCTATATATATATATATATATATATATATATATATATATAAGACATAAGACACTTGGATTAATTCAACATTAGGCTGGAACTGCTCACAGAAGAGATAATTTCAATGCTTTAATGGCCATCTGCTCTTGATTTGGTCTGTGTTAATTTAAATAATGTCTTCAGCTCAGGAACTGTTTTATGTCTTTGGCCTATTTAAACTAAACTAGTAAAATAGATGACAGAGACCATCAAACTGCTGACATTTTCAAGTATGTGGGCGAGAGTTGGTGCATGAGGGTAAACAGTGAAAACTGCTTATGAATTATCAGTAGATGTTTTTTTCTTCTTCAAATTTGCACTGTTATTATAAGTTACAGAGCCTTTAGTAATCTTTAAATGGATGTTGGCCTAAGCCAGAAGTAGAATTAATGTATTGAAAAAAAAGGCTATCAAAATCCAAGCTTTGATTGGAGCATATTAAAATATACCTACTGTACTGTTTTTTACTTTTTGTGGATTTGGAGTAATTCCCCATTAAATAAAGCCCAAGGGAAGGGATGATGGGAAAGGCAGCGGGAAACCACCTTGAGGATTTTTGTTTAATGGATGACCCTCTTAATTTAAAATTTGGAACAAAGGTAATTTTTTACCTTTTAATATTCTGTAGATTTGAGTAAAACAGATGAAACGATCAAGCCTTTTAGGCAAAGCTAACGTTTCAGAGAGCATCACCTCTAATGCTTCCTGTCTTAATAGATTTACATAGTTGTCATGTGTCTATTTTTTATTTGTCTAGTTGTCTACCATTCACTTCCACTGATTGAATGTTGAACTTTAGCAGTTATTGAGCACTTCAAATGTTTATGTCCCTCAAACTTCTAGCAATAATTGTTTTGTGTTTTAAACTATATGAAAATAAACTCCTGGAACAGTTGTATATCATGTAACTATTTTCAAGTGTTTTTGGCAGCTGTTTATCCGGATTCCGGAAAATAAAGTGATCCTCTCCTAAGACGGTGTACCAGAACTCTTAGAGAAGAATTACCTTATCTAAGGATACGTTCACACTGCAGGGCTTAATGCTCAATTCCGATTTTTTGAAAAAATCTGATTTTTTTTTTTTGCAAGGCCGTTCACATTTCCAGTTAAATGCGAATTTTTGTGATCTCCTGTGTGACCGTGAAATGACCCAGAATTGACCCGCATGCGCAGAAGAGTACTCAACGGTGAACGACGTCACTCGTTGTTTGCGGAAGTAGCTAACGTTAACAATGGATGTCAACAACAGTGTTGTCAATAGCGGAGCTCTTTTTGCATTATTACATTTATTTTCACAAAGAAGCCAGCACAATTACAATCTTCTCATTTTAAGAAATCAGTGGAGCCAGGATCGTCTGTACCCACTGTTGTGGAATGGGGATGTGAATGTGCTGCGGCCGCGCACGTGTGTGTGTGTGCGTAAGAGAGAGGAGAGAGCAAGTGCAGCGAGGTAGAGAATGGGGGGGGGGGGGGGGGCAGTGGGGGCGCGCATTCATGTTGTGTGTTATGGAGGAAGGAGAACGGTAATAAAAGATGGCTTCCCCCGCTTTATTAAGCCGTTCTGGATAATCCTGCCTTTGGTCCCCCGTGCTTCGGACCACGGTCGGAAAGGGAAAAAAAAAAGTAATCGCGGGAAAGGTTCAACACTACGCTCGGCCATTTCGCTGGAAATATTTTCAAAAACTGCCCTTCGAGTTTTGGCCTGAATAGAGCTGTCATCCCAAATATGAATCCAATCGGTGACCTCCCTTCCCTTCAATTCAATTCAATTCAATTCAATTCAATTCAATTCAATTCAATTTTCAATTTTATTTGTATAGCCCAAAATCACAACAACAGTCGTCTCGATGGGCTTCGAAGTAAAACATGAAATCAAAAGGATCACGAATACAAAGAGTTCAATAGAAAAATACTAAAATGAACTAACAAACTGACTAAGCTATACTGGCATCCCTGCCCTTAGACCCCCCTTCGCGGTAAGGAAAAACTCCCAAAAAAACCGGATTCCGGAAAAAACGAAGAAACCTCAGGGGTGCCCACATGAAGGAGGGATCCTCCCCCAGGACGGACAGGCGATTTACCAGAAATCTTAGAGAAGAATTAACTTATCTAAATCTACAACTACATATATAAAAGTCCAGCAGACGAGCTTCATCCAGCCGTGGTTGTGGGGACAGTCAAAGGCGCGAGTCGAGCCGGAGACAGGAACCACAGCCAGGTGTAGGAGCAGGAGCAGAGACGAGGTACTCGGTCAGGTACAGAGCAGAGACGAGCCAGAGATGACCCAGAGGCAGGATCCACAGCCAGGTGTAGGAGCAGGAGCAAAGGCGAGGTAAACGGTCAGGAACTGGAGCACGGATGAGCCAACTGGAGTCTGGAAGCACTCCCACTCCCCAGGAGGGGAGAGGAAAAGAGGGACAATACATGAATCGCACTGCACCAAACAGAGGCATGGAGAACTAAATGATAAATTATGATCAAGAATAGAGGAGAGGAAGGGTAGAAGTAAAAAAGGAAAGAGGACAGAACCCCAGTGTACCATAGTTACCCCAGCTTCAACTTCTAGCAGCCTTTTAAAAGAAATAGTTATTATTAAGTTTAATTTAAACAAACTAACATTAAGTTAAATAATCTCTGAATACTAACTAGTCTGACAATAAGCCTGTCCAAAGAGGAATGTTTTCAGTCTAGCTTTGAATGTAGAAACTGAGTCGGCCTCTCTTATATGAGCTGGGAGTTTATTCCATAAGACAGGGGCTTGGTGGCTAAACGCTCTACCTCCAACCGTACTTTTACTAATTCTAGGAACCACAAGCAGTCCTGCATTTTGCGAGCGAAGTGTTCTGATTGGTTGGTAAGGGACTATGAGGTCTTTAATATAGGACGGGGCCATTCCATGTAAGGCCTTATAGGTTAACAGGAGGATCTTGAACTTAATTCTAGAATCAACTGGGAGCCAATGGAGCGAAACTAACACAGGAGTGATGTGATCTCTTCTGCTGGTTCCAGCTAACAATCTAGCAGCTGCGTTCTGAACAAGCTGGAGACTTCTTAAGGAACTCTTAGGACACGCTGCTAACAAGGAGTTACAGTAATCCAGCCTCGACGTAACAAATGCATGGATGAGTTTTTCAGCATCACTCTTAGAAAGTATATTTCTGATCTTAGCAATATTCCGCAGGTGAAAAAAGGCAGTTCTACATGCCTGAGATATGTGAGCCTTAAATGATAAATCCTGGTCAAATAAAACCCCAAGGTTTCTAACTGTGGAATTGGGGGCTATACTTATACCATCCAGGGAGACTATCTGAGCAGACAGAGCATCTCTGAGGTTTTTAGGACCTCAGTTTTTTCTGGGTTCAAGAGGAGGTAATTAATTGTCATCCAGGTCTTGATGTCACTGATGCAGGCGTTCAGTTTCTCTATCTGGTCATTCTGGTCAGGCTTCATGGATAAATACAACTGCGTATCGTCGGCATAACAATGAAAATTAATGCTGTGTTTCCTGATTATGTTTCCTAGGGGTAACATATAAAGCGTAAACAGGATCGGTCCCAAGACTGAGCCCTGTGGGACTCCATAGTTGACTCGAGTGCACTGAGAGGAATGGCCATTTACATTAACGAACTGATACCTATCAGACAGATAGGATTTAAACCACTGGAGAGCAGATCCTCTGATCCCTATGTCCTGCTCTAATCTATGGAGTAAAATACCGTGGTCGATAGTGTCAAAGGCAGCACTGAGGTCCAACAGGACCAGAATAGAAAGTAGTCCCTTTTCTGAGGCCAATAACAAGTCATTAGAGACTCTAACTAGTGCAGTTTCCGTACTGTGGTGAGGTCTAAACCCCGACTGAAAGTCTTCAAAGTGGCTGTTGTCCTGTAGGTGGCAGTAAAGCTGCTTAACTACAACTCTTTCTAGGATTTTAGAAATAAAGGGCAGGTTTGATATCGGTCTATAGTTGGCCAAGATGCTAGGATCCAAACTGGGCTTTTTCAGAAGAGGTTTAACAACTGCATATTTAAAAGACTGCGGCACGTAACCCGTTTCCAGAGAGGCATTTATCATTGTTAATATGGGATCATTAATTAGGGGAAAAGTTTCTTTAAAAAGTCTAGTGGGAATTGGGTCTAACAGACACGTTGAGGATTTGGAGGACGCAATAATTGATGTTATTTCCGCTTGATCCACAGCAGTGAAGCAGTCTAATGTTACAGAGGTTTCTATGGATGCCTCCATTTCTACCGCTTCAGCCTGTTCTGGGCTGATAGTAGGAATAACTTGATTTAACTTATGTCTAATATTTGAGATTTTACTATCGAAAAATGTAAGAAAATCATCAGAGCTGAGAGAAACAGGAACATGTGGTTCTACTGAGCTCTGACTGCGAGTTAATTTAGCTATAGTGCTAAAAAGAAATCTTGGATTGTTTCCATTCTCTGATATTAAGGTTGAATAGTACTGGCTTCTAGCTCTACGCAGAGCTTTTTTATAATTTAATAGGCTATGTTTCCAGATATCCAGAGACTGCTCTGAACCGGAGCGGCGCCATTCTCTTTCCAACTTACGGGTTTCTCGTTTAAGAGAACGAGTTTCAGCGTTAAACCACGGTGCTACTCGGTTTTGTCTGACGAACTTAGGTTTCAAGGGGGCAACAACATCGAGTGTACTCCTGAGGGCTTGTAAGGCATCATTAACAAAGTGGTCATTTATACTAGGACTGATACTATGGGAGCTGGTCTCAGAGTATTTTCTCAGAATATCACTAAGTACTGGCTGAACTGTGTGTTTAAACTCAGACACAGAACGGTCAGTTAAGGTTCTTCTAAGCTGTTTCTTATTCACTGGGGCAGAAGGATGTTCCAGTGTAAACTGGAAGGTAATCAGAAAGTGATCAGAAATGATGGGGTTAAGAGGAAGGACACTCAGCTGGCTGATCTCTATCCCATGGGTTAGAACAAGGTCCAGGGTGTGCTTATGACAGTGAGTGGGTTCATTCACACTTTGGGTGAAACCAACATCATCTAATAAAGCTGCAAAAGCCTTTCCTAGGCAGTCACTGGGGTCATCAACATGAATATTAAAATCCCCTAATATTATAATTTGATCAGAATCTAAGACAATAGTCGATAGGAAGTCGGAAAACTCAGTTAAAAATTCTGAATATGGGCCGGGGGGGCGATAAATAATTATGAGTAAAACAGGTTTTCGAGTTTTCCTGTTTGGGTGACTTAAAGACAATATGATGCTTTCAAATGAATTATAAGCATTTTTAACTTTAGGGCTGAGAAGTAAGCTAGACTGTGATATTACTGCCAAACCACCTCCTTTCCCTGAAATCCTGGATTTCTGATAGTTAGCATAAGTGGGGGGGGTTGCTTCATTCAATCTAACATAGTCATCCTGATGGAGCCAAGTTTCTGTTAAGGCTAAAAGACTAAGATTGTTATCAGTAATTAACTCGTTGACTAAGAGGGACTTGGAGGAAATGGATCGAATGTTTAATAAACCGCATTTAATTACATCATAATTCTGCTTGTGAGAACTGCTGTCTGTCACTGTAAGGTTTCTATGACGCGCTCCTTTCATTTGTCTTTCAGCACATAAGCTAAAGCTAGGACCTGCTTGACTTTCCCTGCATGGGTTTTGCACCGGCACTAACCCTAAGGGAGGCTCAGAGGAGCGTTTTACACTGCTGCTCTGCGCCCGGGTCTCGTCTCTGGATTGTCAGGTTAACAGACTAAGGCTAGCAGAAATGTTTCTAGAAAGAAGAGCGGCACCGTCCCGAGTGGGATGGACGCCGTCTCTCCGCATGAGACCGGGCTTCCCCCAAAACGCGCTCCAGTTATCCACAAAACCAACGCCGTTTTCTGGGCACCATCTAGAAAGCCAGCGGTTAAATGATGAAAAGCGGCTGTACATTTCATCATTGACTAAGTTCGGCAGGGGACCAGAGAAAATTACAGTGTCGGACATCGTCTTAGCCAGTTTACACACCGAAGTTACGTTTAACTTAACCACCTCTGACTGTCTCCGTCGGGCATCATTACCGCCTGCGTGAATCACGACTCGACGGAACCTGGACTTACTCTGAGCTAACATCCTAAGGTTCCCCTCGATGTCACCAACTCTGGCCCCCGGATAACACCTGACAGTAGCCGCTGGGAGCTCCACGTTTCTAACTTCAGAAGAGCCTATAACCAGAGTTGAGTGTTCAGCGGGTGTGTCGCTGAGGGGGGAGAACCTATTACTAACGTGGAGTCTCGGGTGCTCTAAGTTTTTGCGTTTAGCACTATGTTTCCTCCCAACCGGTACAAACCCCTGACTGTCTCCCGGCTGTTGGGAGGGCGCTGGGGTGCTAACTAAGTTAGCCCTGGTAGCGCGGCCCGCGCTACGAGTAACGACCTGGCTAGCCGGCTTAGCTTCCACTGTGCGGAGCCGCGCTTCTAACTGCTCCAGCCTGGCCTCCAAGTCTAACACAAGACTACACTTAACACACCTACCCCTATCTTCACTAAAGGAGGCAGGATCATCACTAAACATATGGCACATGGGGCAGGAGAGAGGAGGAGAGGCGGAAGGAGTGGTGGTGGCCATACTAGGTTCTAAGCTAAGGCTAGCGGTGTTTAAGTAAAGAGAAGTGGTTTATTTAGCAAAATGAGAAAAGTGAACAGCAAGCGGTTTAACAGTGGTGAATTCGCTAATAAAAGGTACTAGATGTGAATATTAACCCAGATAACCCTTAGAGTAAGCAATAGTAGTAAGGCTAATGCCAAACAAGAGGACAGCAGTCACACAGCTAGCACTGGGAATAGCTCACCCGGAAATGACGTCACAGGAAGGGATGACGTCACAGGGATGACGTTCCCTTCCACTGACTGGTCTCAGCAGCATCGCCTGCCATGGTTGATGTTTATGTTTTCGTTTCCGCCTACTGCGTTGACGCAGAATTATAAAGCTTGTAGCGTATCAATGACGTACGGGTCGGATTCATGTGGCCTGGCCGGTCAGACGGCGGTCGCATTTGAAAAGATCGGATATGTATCGGATTTTGGACCATATACCCAAGTGGCCTGGGTCGCATTTGAGAAGATCGGATCTGTGTAGTTCAGACTGTCATGAAAAGATCAGATACAAGTCGCATAGGGGCAAAAAAATCGGAATTGGGTCGTTTCAGTCTGTGGTGTGAACGTAGCCTAACCCTACAACTACATGTTTAAATAGTCCAGCAGATGGGCTTCATCAGACTAGTCTGATCCGGCATCATTTATATTCGAGCAGATTCTGCACTGTGGTACAGTGGTGTTACTTCTAAACATCACAAGTAATCTTATTCACAATAACAAACTCAACATGTTTTCTCTGCAAAGGTTGCATGCGGGGACAGGAACTGCATTCAAGCCTTTATTGTTTGTGTTTAATGGCAGATGGTAGACCAAAGATAAGAATAATTAGCACCCCTTACTGTGTCAGTTTGTATAGAATGATGATATATCTGGTATTTCGAGTAGTGGGGATGACAGTAGTGGTAAATGAGAAAAACCCTGATCTGTCTGAGATTGAGCCTGGTGTGCATGCTCATAGACTTTATGCTCTACCATCCTAATGCACAAATGTATATGAACACAAGTCAAACACACACACAAAATGATAGCGCCTAAACAAATTGAGGTTTGATTGTTTTTATTGCTGCATAGTGTGTGTTCTCTGAATAACAGCCCCGAGGGTCACAGTGCCATGTGGTCAGTGTTTATCCATGCTGTCGTGTTGGCAGTGAAATACTGGCTCCACTCGAGAAGCCAAAGGTCGTTCTCTCCCTCTCCCTCCGTCTTCCCTGTCTTCATTTGCAGACAGTTTCACACAGCGCCTCAATGGGTACCCATGGACACTTTAATTTAGTCTCATCACCCGTAGTTACCCTCAGATGTGCAAATGTATCACTTCACATTGGCCTTTTATCGTCCCTAGAGATTTAGCCTGTGTTGAAATTCGGGTTTTATCAGAAATTAAATTCTTCTGCCTCTGATCTAAAGCAGACTCTTGAGTCTCTTCTCATAATCTGTTTGAGATAAAGCTGTCTCTTATGGTCTGACCTGAAGAGAAGTATACAAGAGCCTTAAAAGCTGGTCTTCTTGTTAAATTATTCATTATGCTTTCATTTATGTAAGTGTTTTAAGGATTCCTTAAAACACTCTGGACTTTAAAAAGGTTTAGTTCCAGATGAAGAACGTTTCGTTGGAGCGAGCTGTGTGTTACACTTTACCTTCGTCTGTTCTGCCTCCTTTTCTTTCAATGTTCTGCCAGTCTTCTCTCATCTCCTTCCAGCTCCATCGTGTCTGTTACATGATTAAGGCTCACATTGCCTTCAGTCATTCTCTGTGCTCTCCACCAGCACCAGCTTAGTTAGTGTCACATTGATTGATAAATGTAAAAACTGTGAGTGGCCTTTTTAACCAGCTGCAAAAACCTTCTTAACAGCCCTACTGCCCTACAACCAGAATGTAAGTTTCTAGAAAAATGCACATATTAAACCCAGCCTAAAGTTCCCTTCTTTCGGACATGTTCCTTGCGGTGAACATCTGCTATAGTTACATATCTAGCCCATGTAAATGACAGTTAGCAAATGATGTTGTAACTTCTGAACCCTAAATGTTCAGACCCAATTTGTTATTCCATCCTCAAAGCGACATAACCCAGTAGGGGTGCAGGGTTCATTTACTGACTTCCTCTGCCTCATGATGACTGGGATATATTTAATGGCAGTTATCTCAATATAACCTCTGTAAAGTCTGATTCATAAACTGTCAGGTTTGTAACAAATAATCGACTCAATTGAATTGATTACATTCAGATCATCCAGTCAGATTAATCTGTTTGAGTGAAATTGGTAATTTAATCAAATCTACCTATACCATTATAAAAAATGTATTGGTTATAATCGATGTGGCAAAATACCATTTGTTATTTGAGGACTGAAGTACGGTACGTTTATTTTGCTATAACATAAGAACCACCAAGTGCATCACAGCGGACAACACACGAGATGCAGGAAAAAATGATCAAGCCATCATTACAGTGGAAAGACTTTGAATTTAGCAAAGATATGTGACCATACAGTGTGGTAGAATGTTCTGATGATGCTTCCTTTGGATTATTTTGATGTGGAAAAACAACAGTGGGCTGAATTTTATGAAACTAAAATATGAATGGATTTGTCCTTAACTCTTGTTGTTTGGTTGTTCACATATTTAATTTACACTTGATTATCTTGTAAGAAATGCAAGTAATCTGGAAAACGTCGCCTGCACTGTTCAGTACCCGGTATTTAGCCAACTGGTTGAAGTTTTGGCTAAAGATGTCCTGGATCGATTTTAGATCAGTAAATCGGATCGTTCCAAATGAAGCAATATTGACAATGAATTGTATCGGCAGCCACAAGTTATGATATAAATCGAATAGTCAAATGAATCGTCACATCCCTTTAAACTGTCCTTCCATTGTCCTTTCTAGGCACTTTAAACTTTACCTCTGCTTCAGTGTAGGTTTCAATGTCTTATATTCTTGTCTGTTTTTATGGGCTAAATTTGTTAATCCCCTTCAGTTTATACCTTCAAATCCATACCCTCAGAATTTTACTAATAACACATGTCTTGTGTTTATCAGGTAGTTAACTGTCTTCTCTCACTCTACTTCAGTTCATGCAGTGAAGGCTGGAGGCCTTCTGTCCTCTGCAGTTTTTGAGTCATTGATAAAATCACAAGTAAATGGCTCGTTAGAGAAACTTCATTCAGAAAGAAAAATTCTGCTAGATGTTGAAAAAAAAATAGAGATGCAGTCCAAAGCAAACACATTTATATATGTATCTATTGTGTACTCTAGAGAGAAACACCTTTCCATACAAATTTACACAACTAAAACAAATAGAGATTGATTCATTCAGAGGTTTAAACACTGGAATATTGGCTGACTTCATGTGTTGCAAATTGGTGCAAATTCTGTATTTGAGGTGGAACATGCTTGTTTGTAATTCAATAAAGTTCTTTGGTCTATAAGATTAACTGACTTCTTGGGTTATTTTTTTATCAGACACGGTTTGTGTTTTTTCACATACCTGTGAATGAGACTGCTATTTGCTGAACTTAGAGCCAGAACAACTATACAACTCCTGGATATCTGATTTGCCACATTTATTTTCTTTGAGTCTCCTATGTGCCTTTTTTGTTTTTTCTTCTTCATATCATCTGAAAGAGTTTTTTTTAATAAAAAAGGGACTCATGCTGACTCTTATGAACAACCATCAGTCATTTAGTTGATCCTTATCAAAGACATAGATAAACTTTGAGCATTTATGTCGTCATGCCAGATCTTGATATTGTTCTCATTTTACACAGCCTTAAAAAAGCCATTTGAATTTGATAGCTTCTTATTTGATTTAAAGTATGCAGAAATTGGGAAAAAAAGGATTTGGGAAAATGCGAATCTAAATAATGGTTTTCTTATAGTACTTACTCCTTTTAAATTCAATAGATACAATATATAACATTAGTGAGTTAACCAACCTCAACGCCTATTGATGCAAATATGTATCAAACCCCTTTGGTTCCAAAATTGCTTTAATTTAGAATGTACATTGAAGCAAAAACACATGTGGAATTTCTTTTGTTGTTTTTATAGAGCTGGTAATAAATTCAAACGTCAAGGGGTTAAACAAAGTCACAAAAACATGGTTTTTCCACCTTTATAACATTTTGTTATTGACAACAGCCATGAAGTTCAAATCTAAAAACTGTAGATCATTACTTAAGTAATGTTTAAAAATGGTTCATTTTTTAACAATTGGTGTCAGAAAGACAGAAAAGCACAAGAATTGGTGAAAATATTTGTCATGTCGGATGTGTTCCGTGCATTTTTTTATACTATAGATTATAGTTGTAGTCACTAGTTACATTTAAGCACAGTTGGAGGCAATGATCAATTAACAGAGACCTAGAATGAAAAGCTGCTGTCAGTTTTAAACTAAATCTTATCACACAATGTAGAAAAAAAACAGATGTAATATTTTGTGAAGCATAAGGCGTCATAGAGAGGGAAGGGTGGGTCAAGAAACATCTGTAAAAAAAAGAAGAAAAATTAAAGCCGCAAGCGGCGTTGTATGGCCCGCAGACGCAACCCGCCTTCCACGCCTTCCACGCCCAACTCTACGCACCACCGCCCTCACCGCCCTCACCGCCCACTTTTGATGAAGGCTAGTCAAAACTGCATATGCTAATTATGCTAACTATGTTAGCTATGCTAATGTGGCTAATAGTGCTAGCATAGGGATCAGCATCATCAACTGACTCAGAAAAACACATTACATAAAATGCTAAATATGCTAACTATGCTAGCTATGCTAATGTGGCTAAAAGTGCTAGCATAGCGATCAGCATCATCAACTGACTCAGAAAAACACATTACCTAAAATGCTAATTATGCTAACTATGCTAGCTATGCTAATGTGGCTAAAAGTGCTAGCATAGCGATCAGCATCATCAACTGTCTCAGAAAAACACATTTCCTAAAATGCTAACTATGCTAACTATGCTAGCTATGCTAATGTGGCTAAAAGTGCTAGCATAGCGATCAGCATCATCAACTGACTCAGGAAAACACATTTGTAAAAATGCTAATTATGCTAACTATGCTAGCTATGCTAATAGGGCTAAAAGTGCTAGCATAGCGATCAGCATCATCAACTGACTCAGAAAAACACATTACCTAAAATGCTAATTATGCTAACTATGCTAGCTATGCTAATGTGGCTAAAAGTGCTAGCATTGCAATCAGCATCATCAACTGTCTCAGAAAAACACATTACCTAAAATGCTAATTATGCTAACTATGCTAGCTATGCTAATGTGGCTAAAAGTGCTAGCATAGCGATCAGCCTCATCAACTGACTCAGAAAAACACATTACCTAAAATGCTAATTATGCTAACTATAATAGCTATGCTAATGTAGCTTAAAGTGCTAGCATAGCGATCAGCATCATCAACTGACTCAGAAAACACATTACCTAAAATGCTAATTATGCTAACTATGCTAGCTATGCTAATGTGGCTAAAATTGCTAGCATAGCGATCAGCATCATTAACTGACTCAGAAAAACACATTACCTAAAATGCTAATTATGCTAACTATGCTAGTTATGCTAACATAGCTAAAAGTGCTAGCATAGCGATGAGCATCATCAACTGACTCTGAAAAACACATTCCTCCATTTATGAGAGCTATATGTCATAAGTTGATAAAAAAAACACTTTTTCCAAAATGGCGGCTTTTCTGTGGATTTTTATCTCCATAGCAACCATTTTATGTTTTGGTCCCCTCGGGAGGACGAACATATTGACATCAGTTTCGGACAAATCGGTAAAAGTAAACTTTTTGTTGTCCTTAGCAACAGTGGTTTTATGCTAACCACGCCCACATTTCTTATATGTCCATATCCAGTGTTTTTCAATGTATTCTGTTTCAGGCATTAATGCATGCATTCAATTTTCACTGTATTGTATTGAAATGCATGGGAGTAATAACACTGCGCCACTTTGCTAGCTCGCCACGCGCACGCCGTTTAAAATCTACAACTTCTAATTCCAACATTTTTTCCACAGTAGCTTGCCATTGATGCCCAAAAACTTTCGAGACAATCGATGAAAATTCCAACGACAAGTTTACGTTTGAATCTGGTGGTAAAAGTGTTTTTTATAGAAAATTCAAGATGGCCACCTTTTCGCGAGGTCAAAGGTCGACGAAACTCCAAAGGTGATTGTAGACTTACGCTAGGGACATGCGCGTCAAATTTCGTGAAAATCGCTCGAAAAAAAGTTCATTTTTCCATATTGTGTAAAATCGCGAAAAACGCAAAATGGCAGATTTTGGCACAAAATGGCCGCCAAATCGTAGATCGTGTCGCCATCACGTAATTATTTCAAAACTTTCTTTGGATATACCCGACAAAGTTATCTGGGTTTTGTTAGCCGATTCTTAAAAATAAAATCCGAATTTTTTTTTTTTTGCCGAGTCAGCACTTTTTTTTGCGATCGTTTTTTGTTTACCACGGCCACATTCCTTTATCGATTTTGTCGTATGTGACATCGTTTTGTTCAGTGTGGGCCAGGGTATCGCATATTTCAGTTTCAGGCTATTCCGATAAAATATGTGCGAGCTAGCTAAAATGGCGACGGTTGCGAATTAGCCACGCGCACTCGTTTCAAATTCTACAACTTCTAATTCCAACATTTTGTCCACAGTAGCTTGCCATTGATGCCCGAGAAGTTTCAAAAAGATCGATAAAAATCCCTAGGACGAGTTTTCGTTTGTATCCGTTACTAAATGTGCTTTTTTATGAAAATTCAAGATGGCCGGCCCTTCCCAAGGTCAAAGGTCAACGAAACTTCTTTGGTTATTGTAGAATCAAGGTCGTGGCATGTGTGTCCGATTTCGTGAAAATCGCTTGAACAAAAGTGTCGTTTTCCCATGTTGTGAAAAAACACGAAAATCGCCATTTCTCTGAGTTCGCCACAAAATGGCCGCCAAGCCGTAGGTCGTGTGGCCATCCCATAATGATTTTATAACTTCTTTGGGATATCTCCAACACGCGTGTTTTGGTTTTGTAACTGTATTTCAAAATATTTTTTTTTGGCCCCATAAGCGATTTTCGGCCCATTCATTTTTTTTACGGGAACGCTCGCCGTGATGTCATCGTCGTGGGGGGGGTGACGTTCTCTTTGCCGAAAATTCATTTTCAATTTATCCCAGGTGTGTTCCAATTTTGGTGAGTTTTCGGGTATGTGGCGGGGGTCAAATTTGAGCTCAAAGGCGCGATAAGAAAGCGGAATAATAATAATAATAATGAAACAAAGCAGAAACAATATAGAAGTTTTTGCGGTTAGGATTTCCTATGTATTTCAATGCGGCCTGTCTTTTACTATAGGCTGGGCATGTCTTTTTGGCTTTAAACCCGTTCTTTGAGGGCTTTTTGTGGCTTTTTTGTGTTTTTGTCGTCATTTTTGCGACTACAAATTTGTCGTTAGTGTGGGGGTGTTGTGCGTGTGTGTGTGTATTTTTGTTGCGTTACACAATTGTCGTCTCGTTGTGTGCTTTGGGCGACTTTTGACCCCTTTTTTTGGCGTTTTGACGCGTTTTTTTGACGTTTTGGACTTTTTGAGTGTTCGACCCTCGTACCAGTTACAATATGGTCCTTGCAGTCTATGACTGCTGCGGGCCATAATAATAATAATAATAATTAAAGCCGCAAGCGGCGTTGTATGGCCCGCAGACGCAACCCGCCTTCCACGCCCAACTCTACGCACCACCGTCCTCACCGCCCACGTTGATAAAGGGTAGTATAAATTGCTCAATATGCTAATTATGCTAACTATGCTAGCTATGCTAATGTGGCTAAAAGTGCTAGCATTGCGATCAGCATCATTAACTGACTCAGAAAAACACATTTTTAAAAATGCTAATTATGCTAATTATGCTAGCTCTGGAAATGTGGCTAAAAGTGCTAGTATTGCGATCAGCATCATCAATTGACTCAGAAAAATACATTACCTAAAATGCTAATCATGCTAACTATGCTAGCTATGCTAATGTGGCTAAAAGTGCTAGCATAGCGATCAGCATCATCAACTGACTCAGAAAAACACATTACCTAAAATGCTAATTATGCTAACTATGCTAGTTATGCTAACATAGCTAAAAGTGCTAGCATAGCGGTAAGCATCATCAACTGACTCAGAAAAACACATTCCTCCATTGGTGAGAGCTATATGTCATGAGTTGATAAAAAAACACTTTTTCCAAAATGGCGGCTTTTCTGTTGATTTTATCTCCATAGCAACCATTTCATGTTTTGGTCCCCTTGAGAAGACGAACAGATTGACGTCAGTTTCGGACAAATCGGTAAAAGTAAACTTTTTGTCGTCCCTAGCAACAGTGGTTTTATGCTAACCACGCCCACATTCCTTATATGTCCATATCCAGTGTTTTTCAATGTATGCAGTTTCAGGCATTGCATGCATTCAAATTTCACAGTGGTCCATTGAAAAACATAGGAGTTATAACAGTGCGCCACTTTGCTAGCTCGCCACGCGCACGCCGTTTAAAATCTACAACTTCTAATTCCAACATTTTTTCCACAGTAGCTTGCCATTGATACCCAAAAAGTTTCGAGACGATCGCTGAAAATTCCAACGACAAGTTTACGTTTGAATTTGGTGGTAAAGGTGTTTTTTATAGAAAATTCAAGATGGCCGCCTTTTCCGGAGGTCAAAGGTCGACGAAACTCCAGAGGTGATTATACACTTACGCTAGGGACATGCGAGTCAAATTTCGTCAAAATCGCTCGAAAAAAAGTTCATTTTTCCATATTGTGTAAAAACGCGAAAAACGCAAAATGGTAGATTTTGGCACAAAATGGCCGCCAAACCGTAGGTCGTGTCGCCATCACGTAATGATTTCAAAACTTTCTTTGGATATACCCGACAAAGTTATCTGAGTTTCGTTAGCCGATTCTTAAAAATAAAATCCGAAAAATTTTTTTTTAGCCGAGTCAGCACTTTTTTTTGCGACGGTTTTTTGTTTACCACGGCCACATTCCTTTATCGATTTTGTCGTGCGTGACATCGTTTTGTTCAGTGTGGGCCAGGGTATCGCATATTTCAGTTTCAGGCTATTCCGATAAAATATGTGCGAGCTAGCTAAAATGGCGACGGTTGCGAATTAGCCACGCGCACGCGTTTCAAATTCTACAACTTCTAATTCCAACATTTTGTCCACAGTAGCTTGCCATTGATGCCCGAGAAGTTTCAAAAAGATCGATAAAAATCCCTAGGACGAGTTTTCGTTTGTATCCGTCAATAAAGGTGCTTTTTTATGAAAATTCAAGATGGCCGCCCCTTCCCAAGGTCAAAGGTCAACAAAACTTCTTTGGTAGTTGTAGAATCGTGTTTGTGGCATGTGTATGAAATTTCGTGAAAATCGCTTGAACAAAAGTGTAGTTTTCCCATATTGTCAAAAAACACGAAAATCGCCATTTCTCTGAGTTCGCCACAAAATGGCCGCCAAGCCGTAGGTCGTGTGGCCATCCCATAATGATTTCATAAGTTCTTTGGGATATCTCCAACACGCGTGTTTTGGTTTCGTAACTGTATTTAAAAATATTTTTTTTTGGCCCCATAAGCGATTTTCGGCCCATTCATTTTTTTTACGGGATCGCTCGCCGTGATGTCATCGACTTCGGGGGGGTGGCGTTCTCTTTGCCGAAAATTCATTTTCAATTTATCCCAGGTGTGTGCCAATTTTGGTGAGTTTTCGGGTATGTGGCGGGGGTCAAAATTAAGCTCAAAGACGCCGTTAGTGTGCAAGAAGAATAATAATTAAAGCCGCAAGCGGCGTTGTATGGCCTGCAGACGCAACCCGCCTTCCACGCCCAACTCTACGTACCACCGCTGACCTCACCGCCCTCACAGCCCGCAAATTAAAAGCTAGTCAAGGCTGGATTTGCTAATTAGGCTAACAATGCTAACTATGCTAATGTGGCTAAAAGTGCTAGCATTGCAATCAGCATCATCAACTGACTCAGAAAAACACATTACCTAAAATGCTAATTATGCTAACTATGCTAGCTTCGCTAATGTGGCTAAAAGTGCTAGCATAGCGATCAGCATCATCGACTGACTCAGAAAAACACATTACCTAAAATGCAAATTATGCTAACTATGCTAGCTATGCTAATGTGGCTAAAAGAGCTAGCATAGCGATCAGCATCATCAACTGACTCAGAAAAACCCATTCCTCCATTGGTGAGAGCTATATGTCATAAGTTGATAAAAAACCCACTTTTTTTCCAAAATGGCGGCTTTTCTGTTGATTTTATCTCCATAGCAACCATTTTATGTTTTGGTCCCCTTGGGAGGACGAACAGATTGACGTCAGTTTCGGACAAATCAGTAAAAGTAAACTTTTTGTTGTCTTAAGCAACAGTGGTTTTATGCTAACCACGCCCACATTCCTTATATGTCCATATCCAGTGTTTTTCAATGTATTCTGTGTCAGGCATTAATGCATGCATTCAATTTTCGTTGTATTGTATTGAAATGCATGGGAGTTATAACAGTGCGCCACTTTGCTAGCTTGCCACGCGCACGCCGTTTAAAATCTACAACTTCTAATTCCAACATTTTTTCCACAGTAGCTTGCCATTGATGCCCAAAAAGTTTCGAGACAATCGATGAAAATTCCAACGACAAGTTTACGTTTGAATCTGGTGGTAAAGGTGTTTTTTATAGAAAATTCAAGATGGCCGCCTTTTTCCGAGGTCAAAGGTCAACGAAACTCCAAAGGTGATTGTAGACTTACGCTACGGACATGCGCGTCAAATTTCGTGAAAATCGCTCGAAAAAAAGTTCATTTTTCCATATTGTTTAAAATCGCGAAAAACGCAAAATGGCAGATTTTGGCACAAAATGGCCGCCAAACCGTAGATCGTGTCGCCATCACGTAATTATTTCAAAACTTTCTTTGGATATACCCGACAAAGTTATCTGAGTTTCGTTAGCCGATTCTTAAAAATAAAATCCAAATTTTTTTTTTTTAGCCGAGTCAGCACTTTTTTTTGCGATCGTTTTTTGTTTACCACGGCCACATTCCTTTATCGATTTTGTCGTATGTGACATCGTTTTGTTTAGTGTGGGCCAGGGTATCGCATATTTCAGTTTCAGGCTATTCCGATAAAATATGTGCGAGCTAGCTAAAATGGCGACGGTTGCGAATTAGCCACGCGCACGCGTTTCAAATTCTACAACTTCTAATTCCAACATTTTGTCCACAGTAGCTTGCCATTGATGCCCGAGAAGTTTCAAAAAGATCGATAAAAATCCCTAGGACGAGTTTTCGTTTGTATCCATTACTAAAAGTGCTTTTTTATGAAAATTCAAGATGGCTGCCCCTTCCCAAGGTCAAAGGTCAACGAAACTTCTTTGGTTATTGTAGAATCAAGGTCGTGGCATGTGTGTCCGATTTCGTGAAAATCGCTTGAACAAAAGTGTCGTTTTCCCATGTTGTGAAAAAACACGAAAATCGCCATTTCTCTGAGTTCGCCACAAAATGGCCGCCAAGCCGTAGGTCGTGTGGCCATCCCATAATGATTTTATAACTTCTTTGGGATATCTCCAACACGCGTGTTTTGGTTTTGTAACTGTATTTCAAAATATTTTTTTTTGGCCCCATAAGCGATTTTCGGCCCATTCATTTTTTTTACGGGAACGCTCGCCGTGATGTCATTGTCGTGGGGGGGGTGACGTTCTCTTTGCCGAAAATTCATTTTCAATTTATCCCAGGTGTGTTCCAATTTTGGTGAGTTTTCGGGTATGTGGCGGGGGTCAAATTTGAGCTCAAAGGCGCGATAAGAAAGCGGAATAATAATAATAATAATGAAACAAAGCAGAAACAATATAGAAGTTTTTGCGGTTAGGATTTCCTATGTATTTCAATGCGGCCTGTCTTTTACTATAGGCTGGGCATGTCTTTTTGGCTTTAAACCCGTCTTTTGAGGGCTTTTTGGGGCTTTTTCGTGTTTTTGTCGTCGCTTTTGCGACTACAATTTTGTCGTTTTTGCGTTGGTGTTGTGCGTGTGTGTGTGTATTTTTGTTGCGTTACACAATTGTTGTGTCGTTTTGTGCTTTGACTTTTGACCACATTTTTTGGCGTTTTGACGCGTTTTTTCGACGTTTTGGACCTTTTTGAGTGTTCGACCCTCGTAGCAGTTACAATATGGTCCTTGCACTCTGTGAGTGCTGCGGGCCATAAAAATTAAAAGGAAGACTTGTGCAAGTGGGGGGTCAGCCTCTTGAGATGTATCCCTCAGCACTCAGTCACTGTCAAGCTCTCAGCCGTCTACATACATGGGCTGGCAGCGATGTACCGATGGGGATATAAAAGCAGCAGGATGGAGTGAATCAATTTTTCCTATCAATCTCACATAATCCTGGCTTCTACATTTAATCTGGACCCTCATCAAATCTCTGCATACATGGACTTCCTGTTCAAAATTTGCTTTTGTCTTTTCACCTGCACAAAATGGTTGCTGGTTAGAAGATTTAGCACTTTGAAGTCATGAAAGAGAGAAATCTGTAGCACGCACAGACATAGCATATCATCTGGCCAATTGCATGATAATACCAAATTATCTTATTTGTGCTCAATTCCCAAGCTTTTAGTACTTCGAGGATGCAGCTAATAATAACAACTTTTTATAAAATGCAACTTTATAAAACAATAAAGTGACAGTTAACCAAAGGGAATCAAAGATATTAGAAGCACAAATTTATTTTTAGTCTTCAATTATTGTTATAACCGTAGTTTTTTAACGTTATACTGAGTTTCAGCTTTTTTGTTTTTGCAAATATCTAAAACCATGCCAATGCTACATTTTTTATTAAAATAAAAATGTTGGACTACAGATTATTTCTAGGTATATTTTCTAATATTAAAAATAGCAAGTTAAATACTTAGTTGTGTACAACATAAAAATAATATTTACGGTGCATAGATTCTCCAAGGAAACATGAATTTCTTCATTTAGGGGTATTTACAAGTAATTGAGCCTAACTGAAACAATGATATCATAAGTGCTGTAACAAGGAATCTTTAGAGTATTTATTGCAGAACATTGAAGACATACTTTATATTTCATGTGTGTATGTCCTTATTGTTGTCTATAGTTCGAGACAGTTGCACTGGGGGCCCCAAATCCCAATTACTGTGGCAATAAAACCTCAGATATATTCCTCCTTTCACAAATTTTCTTCCAAAATATCATATTTGTGCAGCTGTTTTGTTTTTCGGTTCCTCTTTTGTCTTAGGATATATATTGAGTTTGAGTTCATTTAGCTTACTGCTTTACTGTTTTTTCTTTTTCCTGTGACTCTTATTGTTTCTACTCCCACAGTGAACTTTGAAAGCCAAGACGTCTTTCTTTGTGCTCTGCCTTTTACACATAGAAGCCATCCAAAGTTTCTAGAGACATGAAGCTCAGGTCAAATTACTTTTTGTTTTCAACAGAATTAATCAGATACAGTGTACACAATACATACATCTAATGAATACAAGAAATCAAACAAGCACATTAGATTTTATTTGATTTCATAATATATTGTATATTATATCATTTAAAACTATTATAATGCAACAATTGTTTTATTATATATAATCATAGGATGTGATATGATAATAATTTAATAATATATTAATAATAATATATAATATCAGCTTTTTTCCTGCTAATAGCACTAATTGCGATCTTCTCCTCCAGACAAATAGATCCATGCATATCTTCGTTTTCCTTGTTTGAGCTGGCAGCTGGCTCAAAACTGTATGGCTGTATAGGCTTTTTCCCCCGCCAACAGTCCTGCCCACAAATCAGAAGTGAATTTCTAATGAACTACTGCTGCTCTGTAGAAACTGTGTCCTAGAAACCACAAAGGTTTTTGGATTTTGGCATAATCATAATTCAAAAATTATTGGGAACGCATTTATGATGGTTTAAAAGATGATTGGAATGGGATTTTAACTCATTTAAAAAAAAATATTTTTACATCCCTAAGATCCCTGTTTAGGTTAAGTGTTAAGTCCAACAGATACAAAGGTTTAAACAATAATAAAAGATTTATCTGCACTTTTCTAGAGACTCAAAGTGTTTACAATGTGTCCATTATTCATTCACTCCTTATTCATCCTTGGTGATGGTGAACTACTTTTTTTATTTTTTTATTTATTTTATTTTATTTTTTATATTTATTTATTTTATTTTTTATTTTTGATGTGATGGTGAACTACTGATGTAGCCACAGCTGCCCTGTGGCAGACTGACAGAGGCGTTGCTGACCATCACATTCATATGCATTCACACACCAGTGGGGCCACGCTGGAGGGTGGGGTGTCTGGCCCATGGACACTGCGACGGTTGACTGGGGGGAGTGGGGATCGAGCCACCGACCCTTCGGTTATTAGACGACCTGCTCAACCGCCTGAGCCACTGCCACCTCAGGGGCTCAGTCCACTGGGGCGGCTCAACTTGTTCATCAACAACTTGATCAACAACAACAACAAACAAACACAATTATTAAGAGCTACCGAAATATGTTGGTGATCAAGCAGTGAGGGGCGTTTATTACGCTTCTTCTAAATCATATTTTTAGAAATAACAATAATGTTTTAAATTTAAGCACCAGTGTAAAAATAATCTGCTATCTGAGCACATTTTTGCATTTTTTCAAACGTGTAGCTGGACTTTTCTGACATCACTGCTAATCAAAAATGACATACCCCAAAATATACACGCATCAAAAAAATCCTTGAAACCAGACTGTGTATGTTTATTTTTTGGTGTAAGTTGAAAATGCTCTTTGGAATTTTGTGTCTAAAATTGTTGTGTTAATGAGATTGTTAATGACTTTAACATTAGATATAGATTACTTTGTCTGGTATACTCTCCTATCACAGTGACAGAGTTGTGCTTGAGCAATGTTGGGCCCCCGAGTGGAAAAA
Organism: Oryzias latipes; assembly: GCF_053564925.1. Classification (NCBI taxonomy): domain Eukaryota; kingdom Metazoa; phylum Chordata; class Actinopteri; order Beloniformes; family Adrianichthyidae; genus Oryzias; species Oryzias latipes. The sequence continues at coordinate 17,919,344 of NC_136240.1, forward strand.
AGAGATCAGTTAGTTATTAGAGCAGAAGTTCGTGACTCACGGATGTCTCATAACTTACAGTGGTTTCTCTATTATTCTGTCCCTTTCTCTTTAGCATGTGGCATCCTTTAATTTTTTTTAAATCAACACTTCTGGCTGTTTTTGACCTTTTTCTTCACTGGCAACAAAAAAAGTGACAGTTGTGGCACATCTCCCTCTCAGCATGTCCACACAAGTGTTACAACTTAATTGATTAGTCAAACCCTCATTTCAGATGACAGACCACAAAAAACTTTTCTTTTCTTTAGGCCAAATTTGCTTCATAACATTTTTTTTCTGATAATACCAACATGACTCTTGTGTCCCTCCTTGTGTTTACATATCCTTGCGAGATTATGCATTTGTATATTTGTCTGTGAAAACACTGATCCAGGCCATTATTGCGTTTACTCTGCCGTAACCAAATGGCTTAATTAAACCCTTTTTCTCTCATTTCCCCCCTCCTCACTTCTTATTCATTGCGACACTCCTCCTCCGCTCTTGTCTGTTTGCGTTATAGCCATTGCTCCCTTTTCTCTTCACCCCAGCACTGTCTTGCCGTCGACTCCATGCTTATTCCTCTGCTGCTCATGTGTTGCATGCACCAGAGGGCCGTCTGCATACTAGTCATCCCTAATTCAAAGCAAACATTGGGCTTTATTTCAATCTGATGCATCAGCCATCCATTATTCACAAGTCTTCCCAAAGATTTTAGTAATTACCTTTTTAAGTGTGCATTAAGCGTACAAAAAGGTATTTATGCTTTGTGATTGATGCTTTTGGCTTGATAGTCATGCACCCAGGGCTGGATTAAGACCTCTCTGTGTCCCTGGGTGAGCATTCTTCAGGGCCCAACAACATACATGCCAAAGTAGACATTCAAAAAGGCATCCAGATTAAATGATTGTAGGTTCCAATTGATCCTAAAAGCTTTTATATAATGAAAAAGGAACAGAAACATTTCATCACAGACCAAAAAAAAGACATTTTTTTTAAAACAACAAACATCATTAATTTAACAGGTAATAATTTAGTGCAACAGGAATTTTAATTTCTAGAAAAACCTTAAAGAGAACATGTTTCAGGTGAAGTACATTCTTCTTCGCTATTACGCGGTTTCTCAGATTTTTTATTTTTCAGTTTGTAAGAAGTCAGTACTGACCCTTTATTAACCGTGCGCAAAAGCTGCATGCACCGGGTGTGCAGGTGATGCATAAATGTGTGTACGATTCCCACACAAACTACACTCTTATTGTCAAACATCCTCATTTCTAAAATCAAGTTGCGCATAAAGAATATGTACTTATCACATAAACAACATTAACAGGCTCCTTGTGCAGTGCACAGGGTCTAAGGGGGTTAGAAAAAATGACACACCTGCATCTCACCTCCTTCCCCCTTACTTATCCCTTATGTGTTGTTTAAGAGTTTGCTACAACCAAGAAAACAATGTGCATGAGCAATTTTGCTCTACGGGGTAACCAAGTGGTCTTGGAATTTAGTGCGGTCCACCTGCATGCCCCACACAGATTTAACATTTTCTCGCCCACAGACAGCCCGTATCCACCCTGGAGTTATGACTAATGTTTACGTTAGCTGCACTTTTACTGCAGCCTTGAAAGCACTTTTAACATACTGTATATGTGACACTCAAAGTAAATCTGTGTTCCTATTTATATGAACTAAAGAGATAAAAAATTGAACAAGAAAAATTTAAAAGCATTTTTCTACCAGCTAAATTTTGAACCCAAGTGGAAAATTGAGGATGGATTGGCATTCTCAGACACATGACCTGCTGCTACTTTTCTTTAAAAAGAGTATAGTTCATCTAATCTCCCATTCTTTCATCTTGTTACCCTCAATTTCCACCTCCAGTCCTCTCAGCAAGAATGGCCCTCCTTTGCTACATAGCTTTTCGTTCCACTTCTTGACACAAGACATTTGCCCGATCTGTTCGTCAATTTTCTCATCGAGCATGCTGCCTAATAACAGTTATCTTAATTGGAATCAATGAAAGGATACAGGATCTTCTCTGGCCAGAAAAAGGACAGAGAGTTGGTGGCATTGAGCTTATCCTCTGCTTAAGAAGTGATTTTCTTTTATACAGGGCTTTCTCTCACCATGGATATTTATTGCAGTAAACCACCTTTATCCCACTCATCCTAATATTTTAGGATAAATATACTAGCTGGAATTTTCTTTGGGTTGAGTTTTAGTCTGCCTTTTCTTTTATCTTTGGTAGCCAACAGAATAGACAGACAGCAAAGATGGGAGAGAGGCGTGAGGAGATGTGACAAAGGTTGCATGCCAGATTGGCGGGTACACAGTATGCGCCTGAGTCATCTGAGCTGTCAAAACACCATCAAACCCCAGAGTTTTATAGCACTTGCTCTGACTCCAAAGAGAATTATTCAAGTTGTAGAATCCATGCAGATATCTTTAGTCTTTCTCTTTCTCCAAAAAAAGTACTTGAAGATTTACAGTGTTGGTTTAGATTGAACTCTCAAGTGTTTCTGCAGGGTTTTTCTTTTAAAATCTGCCCAGCCAGTTGTTAATAGATTAGGGGAGTGTTATTTATAATGGTGATGTTAGCTTAAACAAATGTAAAACATTTTTTGTGTGTATACTAAGACCTAAGGTGTATGTGCCTCTGTGGATGGTTTTTGATGAGTGATCAGATCCACGGGACTTGGGTAGCAGGTTGGAGGTATTTAGAGGGCAAGCACCTTACCCGTTTACCTCCAGAGACAGGAAAAGTCTAGAAGGAAATGTGTGAGAATTGCATACATTATATCCTCTCTTTTAGATGTTTTTTCCGCTACCATTTTTTTTTAAAGCTGGATCCGAGAGGACAAAGTGTTGAACAAGCTGTGAGACTTGGCTACACATTGGCCTAAATTTGTAGTCACATGTAACAAGCTGAGTCAGAAGCAGAAAAACAAAATGTAACTGAAGGACCTCCTATCAAAACTAAAACACTTTAAAGTTCCACTGAGATAATCTTTAGATCGATTTTAAAAGCTTTCCCAGTGGTCTTTTAATTATTATTATTATTATGAAGTTTTAGGCAATGTAAAAAAAAAAACTATTGTTTTCTTGGACATCGTTTCTGCAGAGCGGCAGGAATTTATCAGAAATTTGCCTCTGAGTTGTGGGCGGAATACTTGGCGCAGAATAAGTCTGCCCCTATTTTCCATCGTCCATCTGTTTACATGCTCTCCCACTAGTTCACAGCCCCTCACAACCCGAACATAACATTAGTGGTGAAACAAAAACTGCCAGTATTGGAGATACCCAGTCATACAGCTTTGAGCCAGATGCCTGCTTAGAAGAGGAAAACAAAGACATTCATGATTTATTTTTCTGCAAGTGGATGCATCAGAATGGAGCAGAGCAGGGAGGTTGTGGCCTGGCGACTGAGAGAGGCCAGAATTTGTATGTGAGCAATTTCTCTGTTGGATCAAACAATTTTTAAGGGGCCTATACCATCCAAAATCAATTTTTTGAGCTTTTAAGTGTGTTAGAATGTTAATTCCTCACAAAAAGAATCCCCAATGCATTATTTTGATCCATTCACGCATGTCTGAGTGAAACCCTGTGCTCGGAGCACAAGCCCCTCCCAATCCACAAAAAGGAACTGGTCCTCACGAGTACACTTAGATCATTGAGGACAGACCTTTTAAGGAAGAGTTCACTGCCAGCACTGCCCTAAGGCTAACACAAACAACCACTTCCTCCGTGGAGCTAGCTAATATTTTGTTTTTTGCCAAACAACACAGTTGTTAACTATGGAAATGTTCTTTCCATCTTACATTTTTTTTAGCCCCATACAATCAATCATATGAACAAAAATAAAAGTAGGAGTTAAGGGTTGTACTTAATACACACAAACATTTGTTTGCTATTATTTGAGTCTTAGGGAAGGTCTGTGGTTTACCCCTGACATAACTCAGGTATTAGTGTGGTTTTGATGTGATTATTGTTGATTATCTTGTAATTGATTCTGAACTGGAAGTTAAGTTTTCACTTTGGTTTGTTTGTTTGGTTTGTTTGCAGACATTTTACTTTAACACCTTAACAGGAAGTGAAAGCAACCCCTAACTCAAACACACCCTTATTTACATATTCAGTGGCTTTATTTCTAATATTTAAGTCATTGTCTTATGTAATTGTCAGTGTTGGATTTTGTTTTAAAATGCAAACCAAATTGCATTAATAGCTAATGAGACTAAAAAGCTTTTGAGGCTTTGGTTAAATAGTGAAAGAGCCACAGTCCTAAACACCAAATGACTTAGTTTAACACCAAATTTGTCATTATATAGGGAACACAACTGCACAATCTATTGCTTGAAAACATTTTAAAACAGGTTTTCAAATCAAACTCACAGATATTGTGCAATTTTTACATGGAACGCAATGGTAAAGATCAAGTTTTCAAAAAATAAACTGCAGAATTCACAGCTTCACCCAACAGTGGGATCAAAATGTATTGATGGTGTTCTATGCCACATTGGATTTAGTTGCAGGAAAAGTGGATTAAATGCCTCCCTGATCCTCTCATGTGACCGCCCTAACCATGTTTATCTTTCCATCTGGTATATTTACCAAGATATTTCACCACATATTGTGTACAGTGCATGAGTGTGTGCGCGTTAAAAGAGTAATGAGGCATGAAATCAGACACGCCTGGTCCTGAGTGCTTGTGAATAAAGGCTTGTTTGTGCCTTACAAGCTCTATAGACAATTCAAACACCAACCACTCTGTCAGTGTTTGTGCCCAACACACCAAACACACTCGCACACAGCCACCCTCCTTCCTGCTGCGTCTCGCCACCGTGTCTGCCGATGTGACAGGTGACAGTGATGTATGGTCACTGAGGATTCTGTCTGTGACGTGCTGAAGGAAATAATGCTTTCCAGCTCAGTCAGGGTCATCCTCGTGAATTTCTTGCCCCTTGGGGATGCTGGGAGGGGAGGGGGGTAATTGGTGAATAGCATCACTGTGTGGGTCCATCTGAAGAAAGAACTTAGTGTGAGTGTTTTACAGGTTTGCCTTGGCAACAGACATGGATATCTTTGTGAGAGTGTCACCACAACCCTAAAATGCCAGGGGTAGGGCTACCTCCCACTTTTTTCTATTCTGTCCACGAAGACTCCAGGTTGGTCTCCATGGTAACATAGGGAGCGGGAACCGTGAGGTTTAGCCTGTATATGTGTGTGTGAATAATGTGATGGTTGAGCTGGATGAAGGTTAGCAGGTGATGTGTCACGATAACAGCTTGTCAGCTGTGGTGTTTTAGCTTCCAGCTCATGTTGCTCATGTTTCTGAGCAGATAAGAAGCTCACCAGTTTTGGGCTTCAATTTAAATGTAACTTCTAGAAGGCAAACTGACACTGAATTGATTTTTGTTTGCCTACTTATTCAGTATTTGCTGCAGCTATTTACAAAAACATGGTATGTTTATGTTTTTTTTCTTTCCCCCTGAGCTTTATAGAAATCCACATATTGTTCACTGCTGGCATTTTAAATGTCATGCCAATTTGTAGAACCACTTAAAGCCTAGCAATCTATGTTTGAATATTTTTTTTGTCATCTAGGATGATACAGCATTCTTCCAGCAGAACCCAATAAAGTCAGAGCTTCTTAATTGTTGTTAGCAAGCTGCAACCCTTCCGACTCCCCAGCTGAAGCATCAGCCCTACATGAACCACTGTCATGTGACCTTGCCCTGCATGGGTCTTTGTCCAGCCACTAAGGGTTTTTCTAAAGAGCATCAGACACTGGTGTCTGATTTGCTTACTTGGAAGAGGGCAGAGTTAAAAAATATAGGGATTAAAAAACTAAAAGCCACGAAGGAAGTCATGTCATGTCAATTCATCTCTTTAAATTTAAAAGTGTCTACAACACCAAGCCACAGGCTCCCTGCTCTGTTCCATTCTGATACACCCACGTGTAAACAAATAAATCCATGCAAGTCTTCGTTTTCCTCGTCTGAGCTGGCATCTCAAAACTGTACAGCTGGATAGCTCCAATAATGCTAGCCATTTTTGTTAAAAGGGTTATGTTAGATTGGGGTTTTGAGGGGCTGTAAGCCAGCGGAAGAGCATGTAAACAAATGAGTGAAGGAAGGTGGAAGGTGTTGAGCTTATTGTGCCCACAAGTTGGCGGGCAAATTTCTGATGAACTACTGCCGCTCTGCAGAAACTATATCCTAGAAAACGACAGGTTTATGGATTTTGCCTAAAAATTGCTCATCATAATTAAAAGACCACTGGGAACGTTTTTAAATTAGTTTAAAAGATGATCGGAGTGGGACTTTAAAAACTGCCTCCATATTGTTACTTGTAATGCTGAGAGTGTAAACCTTGTGGGGCAATATTTAGTAGAAAGCTTGTCAGGGTTGCATTGCTGGTTCTGACAAGACTAATTTCTTAACAAGTTACAAAGTCGAAATGTAATACCTGGAAAAAAACCAAAGTGGTCCATAGAATTTGTTTTTTTTTTTCTTTTGAAAGTTTTTTACGTTTGTTTACTTTTTAAACAGTTTTCAAAAAATGAAACAGATTTTTATAAAAAATAGTACCGGTAATTTGGGTGGTAAACACCTAACAAAATTGAAGTTTTCTAGAATACAGAATCGAGGAATTTTTAAAATAGTGTTTTGTTTTTTTTTTTTTTTTTTTTTTTTTCTTTTTTTTTCTAACTTGTCCTGTCCAACAGCTGGGCAGACAGATGAGAGCTGAGGGCCTCTTGTGTTGGACAGATTTTACTTTAACAAGAGGGGTTATTAATCTTCAGACAAACCAAAGGTATGTCTGGATAAACCCCTTTTGTAATTGAGGCCAAACTTTATTAATTTCAATCATGTCTGAAAATCTTTGGTGTTGGACCGGACGGAAAAGGAAAGAGGGGAAGAAGAGAGAGGGACGATAGAGAGAGGGGGGGTAGGGGGTGATAATAGGAGGGGAAGGGGGATAAGACCATGAAGCAGCATAAAGCAACAAGTTTACTGGTTGTTAATCATTATGGTAACGTTCAAATGTAGTACAATAAGGGCGGAGCCTGTCCACACACACACTCAAATGTTATAAACACACCTGCTAGCTGCAAAAAATGTCCACCTGTCGACATATATACAAAACAGATAGTGTTCACACGCATACTTATGCCTTAAAACCAACTAGTGTGAAATATTTCAGTCATTCAGTCATGCAAACTGTAAGTGCAAAGGTGAGCTAACACCTGTGCTCAGGTGAGTGTTTATGTTCTTCTAAAATGGATGGTGGAACGTGGAAAGAAGGAGGGAGAGTGCCCAGCCATCCCCACCCCAAGACCCCCACCGCAGCAGCAGCGGCAGCCGGAATCCCCCCAACGCCACACGGGAACCGGCAGGGAACAACCGCCGCCCGGGCGACCAAGCCCGCCACCCAGGCCAGGGCCAGCAGGACCGCCGCAAGGCCCCCAGAGCCAGAGAGCAGGGAAGCACGGAGGGAGAGAGAGCGCCGCCCCAGCCCAACCAGGAGAGCAGCCCCCCCGCCGCGCCGGGAGAACCCAACGCAGGGCCCCACCGGAGACGGACGCCCACAGCCCCAGACGAGCACCCCACCACCACCCAGGAGTTCCGGGCATCCCCCCGCCCCAACCCCAGGTACGAGCCAGGACCCCCCAAGGGAGACCCGCTCCGCGCTCCAGGCAGCCATCCGCCCGGCCCGCGGCTGGTCCAGGGAGGAGCGGGGCAGGGGCCCGCCGCCCCCGCCCAAGAGGGGGGGAACCCCGGGGAAAAAAAAGAGGGCCCACAAGGGGTGTTGTAAATATGGCCCGACCAGGCTCGGCCACAGTTGGAAATATGGCGGGGCCCAGCGCCCAGGAGCAAGGACCAGAACCCACCCCCCAGGGACACGAACACTCCCGGCTCAGATGTAATGTGAACCCCCCCGCCGCGCGGAGAGAGCACCGCCGGGCCCAGGAAGCCGGCACCCCGGGGACACGGCCGCCGTTGCAAAGGGGCCCGTACCCCCCACCAGGGAAGAGGCAGGGGACAGATGGTCCTAGGTCCCACCTTCCTTGCAAAATGTGTGTGCGTGTATGTGTGTTTGAGAGGGTGTGTGTGTGCATGTGTGTGTGTTTATGTTGGAATGTATATATTGAGGGGGGAGGGGTGTGTGTGCTAAGGGGGGTGCAGTTAAAATTGGCGGGTAGGGCACTGAGGGGACATCTCCTGATTACTCACAGTGACGTCCCCTCACCCTCCCCACCAAGGGACCCTAAATGTCTAAGGTGTGGTTAAAATTGGCGGGTAGGGTGCCAGGAGGACATCCGCTGCTTGCTGGCAGTGATGTCCAAGCACCCCCCCTACCAAGGGCCCTACATGTCTAAGGTGCAAATAAAACCGAAAGAGGGGGGGCCCACTCCATACGGCAACCATGGGAGGGGGGCCACTGCCTAGTAAACCCCCCCCCCCAAGGCTCATCGCAGGCTAAGCCCCCCACCCCCTCACCCTATTATGAGGTTATATGAGGAAGGGGGTAAGTTGGGGACAGCTGGTAGACTGTCCCCCGGTGGTCAGACAGCTGCCCCCCCCCCCCCCCCCCCCCAGCAAGGGGGCCAGGCCCACCCAGCCCAGGGGCCCCACCCCCGGAGGCGCCGACACCCCAGGCCCAGCACCACCCCCCCCACACAGAGAGAGAGGAGCCAGAAAGCGTCGGCCCCCCCCAGGAGCAAGCCAGCAAAATAGTGTTTTAAAGCAACAATTCAAAGCTGTTGATCACACTCTTTTAGGAACTAAAAAAATATTTTCAAGGTTGTAGTGCCTTTAACTTGACATGAAAAAAAGGACTGAAATGTATTCATAGTTAAACATCCTTGTAGGGAAAATTCATATTGGTGCTGAAAATTTGTTGTTGCTGAAAAAATTGTTCACGTGACACGTGGTTCTCCAGCCGGATTAAATCTGCAAATATTGATTGTTCATAGGCCAAGAAACAATTATTTTAAACCCTGAACCTCCTTTATGCAACTGTAAGGAAGATGGTGAGCACACAACAATAAGATTAGACATGGATGGGCTCATACATGTGGTGGAATTAAAGGCACAGTCCATTTGTGACATACCTACATTTCATGCTTTATTGGTATAAATGGTGATGTTATAATAGTAGGAATATTTCTCCTATCATACATTCCTTTTATACATTCTTAGGAAATCCCACTTTCTTTGTGACTTTAATGACCTAGAAATGTCATGCCAAGCACAAAGTGATTTATAACTGCAGGAGTGATCAGGAGTCCATCCTAGATTTTTGGTTTTCTTCATGTGCAGGAATAACTGTGGTCTCTCATTGGTTTTAAAGAGTTGCTACTGAGCTCTAAAGCTTCTCGTGTCTGCAAGCACTTTAAGAAGAGTGTGACCAACAAACCTCCCTGTAGCTGCTTCCAGTATTCACCCTGTTGGCGAGGAGAACAGAGGGATAAGAAAAGGAATTAACTCTTTTAAGGAATTCCGGGTAGCACTTAGCACTATAAATGTAATACAGATCACTTTTTTTGTGTCTTAGTTATCAAAATAAATCATCAACATGGGAATGCAGACTTAGACGGGCCTGTTTATATAAAACTGTTGTCACCGTATTGATGAAACCTTTACAAAATTAAACAACTAATGAGGTGTCAGGATTAATGGGAGAAAACAGTATACTTAAAAATTATTTGCCTTTTTTTTCTCAATGACTAAAAGCTAGATAAGGATCTGGGAAAGCCACATCAAACTCAGGTGAAAAGACTGCATGGAGTGTTAATTAATAGGTCTGGCAATTTACGGTAAATAATTGCTCATCTAGGAAATATATTTACTCTGTTTTTTAAAACCCTGAAGTTTTTAATGGTAATAAAAGTTCATGTGTAAGCTAGAAGCTGTGTTGTGTAACATGTTACTTGTTAACAGGGACTGTCCAAATTGCAACTACCATAAATATGCTTTGTCTTTGTTTATCTCGTCTGAGCTGGCATCTGGCTTAAAACTTTACAACTGGACAGCTCCAATATTGCTCACTATTTTTTCACCATTCAAAACCCATTTGGGGTTTTGAAGCGCTGTAAGGTAGGAGTATAGAATTTAAACAAAGGGATGATGGGAAATGAGAGGGAGATTACTTTGCACCAACAATCCCACCCACAACTTAAAAGTTGATTTCTGTTGAACTCACTTCTGTTGAACAGCTGCATTATAAATAAAAGATCACTGAAAAAAATAGATCAATAGATGATCAGAGTGGGATTTTAAATTAGCGGAATCCTATATCTGGACAAAAAATATATTTATCTTGGTATTTTTAGAAATACGTATTTTTCTAGTATTTTTTACTGGTGGATAAATGCTGGAAGATTGCATATGATAGAAAGGCCAGTACTTTATAACTAAAAACAGAACAACACTTAGCATTGACCTTGACCCACTCCTGATCAGGGGTCCAGGGAGGACCAAAAACAGTGATCGCTCTGGAGCACAGCAGTGGCACACACACAACATCACACCCAAGATGCACAGGTTTGTGCAAACACGCTCGTCCCACTGACATCCCACCTTCTGCTCATCAAAATTCAGAGCACTGGCGAGGGGAGGGGGAAGATGATAAATGCCAGCGACTGAACAGCCTCAGTAGTGATAGCTGATAATGACACTGACAGCAGTTATGAGGGCATGCTAGTGAGAAGAGGGTGATTGGTTATATTACTCAAGTTGTATTTTTGCTACATTAAATTCAACATGTGACCCAATAAATCCCCAATGTGTCAGTGCAGGGTGAGCACTATTCAGCGAACTTTGAACCTCAGCTGAACTGATGCGAGGCACAGCAGACATATTTAACACTGTGGCTGACAAATAAGAAACAAAGACTTCCTGTCGTTTGCTATGAATAGCTCGGAATGTTAGTGGCTCTGGGGCTTCAGGCTAAATCAAGAGGAGAACAAAAGCCACTACATGCCACCGGTGCTAGCAAAAAATGATAAGCTTTTAATCACAGACTTGTTTACTGTTGTCATTTTAATCACCTAAATACAGTGGTGGACAAAATAGTTGGTACCCCTCAGTTAAAGAAAGAAAGTCCAAAATGCTCACTGAAATTACTTGAAACATTCAAAAGTAACGATGAATAAAAATTTCTTTAAAATTAAATAATCAAAATCACCCATTACTTTTGATTTGTTGATTAACAGAATTATTTAAAAAAACAAAATAATGAAATAGGGCTGGACAAAAATGATGGTACCTCCATAAAGGACTGAGAACTAATTGCCCAGAGGGTCATGATGAACTCAGGTATGTCCTTTAATTGACATCACAGCTGTTTTCAAACCCATAATCAGTCAGTCTGCCTATTTAAAGGGAGACAAATAGTCACGTTGCTGTTTGGTGAAAAGGTGTGAACCACACTGAACATGGACAACAGAAAGCGAAGGAGAGAATTGTCCCAGGACATTAGAAACAAAATTATAGACAAACATCGGAAAGGTAAAGACTATAAAACCATGTCTAAGGAGCTTGAAGTTCCTGTGACAGTGGCACATATTATTCAGAAGTTTAAGACCCACGGGACAGTAGCCAACATCCCTGGACATGGTCGGAAGAAGAAAATTGATGACAAATTGAGGAGACGGATAGTTGGAACTGTATCCAAAGAGCCCAGAAGAACCTCCAAAGACATTAAAGGTGAACTCCGAGATCAAGGTACATCAGTGTCAGATCGCACCATTCGTCGTTGTTTGAGCCAGAGTGGACTTCATGGGAGACGACCAAGGAGGACACCACTGTTGAAAGGAAATCATAAAAAAGCCAGACTGGAAATTTTAAAAATGCATGTTGACAAGCCACAAAGCTTCTGGGAAAATGTCCTTTGGACAGATGAGACAAAACTGGAGCTTTTTGGTAAGGCACATCAGCTCTGTGTTCGTAGACTCAAAAATGAAGCATACAACGAAAAGAACACTGTCCCCACTGTGAAACATGGAGGAGGCTCAGTTCTGTTTTGGGACTGCTTTGCTGCATCTGGAACAGGGTGTCTTGAAGTTGTGAAGGACAAATGAAATCTCAAGATTATCAAGGCATTCTGGATAGAAATGTGCTGCCTAGTGTCAGAAAGCTTGGTCTCAGTCGCAGGTCATGGGTCTTCCAACAGGACAACGACCCAAACACACAGCCAAAAACACCCAAGAATGGCTAAGAGAAAAGCGTTGGACTATTCTGAAGTGGCCTTCTATGAGCCCAGATCTGAATCCCATTGAACATCTGTGGAAGGAGCTGAAACATGCCATTTGGAGAAGACACCCGTCAAACCTGAGACAACTGGAGCAGTTTGCTCATGAGGAGTGGGCCAAAATATCTGTCGACAGGTGCAGAAGGCTCATTGACAAATACCGAAACTGTTTAATTGCAGTGATTGCCTCAAAAGGTTGTGCAACAAAATATGAAGTTATGGGTACCATCATTTTTGTCCAGCCCTATTTCATTAGTTTGTTTTTTTAAATACTTTTGTTAATCAACAAATCAAAAGTAATGGCTGATATTGATTGTTTAATTTTCAATGCATTTTAATTTATTGTTACTTTTGAACGTTTCAAGTAATTTCAGTGAGCATTGTGGACTTTCTTTCTTTAACTGAAGGGGTACCAACAATTTTGTCCGCCACTGTATGTACAACTCTGCCCAACTGCCCAACTCCACATCTCATCTGTCATTACAAAGCACTTAGCCTGGCTGGGCACTGTCTGGGGATGCAGCAGATGTATACTTGCATCTTGCTTACACTAAAAAATTCCAATAATAATAATAATAATCATACATTTTATTTAAAAGCGCCTTTCAAAACACCCAAGGACATTGTACAGATTAAATAAAAAATCAAAAAAACAAAACAAAAAAATCTATGTTGCATTAGAAATATTTTTGTTCCAAAAGTATGACAAACATGCAACAAACTCTTATGAAAAAAGAAAAACTGAAGATGGCAGACAGTGAGACCATCTGCAACACAGTCCTTATGCTTCATCACTGTCACAGAACACTGAAGTGTCTGTCTTCACCGTTTTACATGAGCACCGGGAAGCCCTGCCAACCACCTGCAGGGACGATGACTCATGTTTTCTTCATGTGACAGGTTTGTCATACCAAAACGTTTCACACAAATCCTTACATACATTTATAGAGCACACATGTTCAAATTTAAAATAAAAAAAATGTTCAAAACTAAACAGTACAAGACAGTACAAGAGAAACTCATAATAAAAAGGAACCTTCATAGTGAACAGACGTCTGTACCCGAGCTCCGTTATTTCACTCGAGTGAAATAAATGCACAAACCCAGAATGCTGTATAGGTGGTTACAGTACCTTAAAACAGCATAATTATAATAAAAGACCACTGGGAACACTTTTACATTAGATCTAAAAGAGGATTGGAGTGGGCAAAAGACACTCACTTAAGTTTAGGTTTTTTTTCAATGTTTCTAAAAATTTCTAACATTCATCTACCCTTCCACCATCTATTAGCTAGAGACTAACATTTTTCCTAGTTGCAGTCATGAATGTGGCAAGAGCCTATCCAAACATCCAAACAAACCCAGCTATACTCAAGAAGAATCTAAAAAACGTATCGTAAAGAATCCTGCCATGCTCAGAACCAGGACTTTCTTACCGTGAGGTGACAGAGTTAACCCCCATGCCACCATGCAGCCCACAGTTAAAACAAACCACTCTTTGCAGACACAGCCAATCTCATTAATGTACTGGTGCCTGAAGCGAGAAGAGCGTTGCCCTTAAAGATAAGGACCTTGCTGTTTACTAATGTGGTACTGGATTTATTATTCACACAAGTTCAGCACCAGGGAAGTCAGGGCTTTATGTGCCCTTACCTTGTTCCCCTGTTGCACCCTTTGTTGTAACACAGTGTGTATGACATAAACGTTTTTTTTTAACACTAAATGACCCTTTGTTTTCTCTCTGTCTCAACAGAGCACCTTCATCCAGATGTAAAAGCCATTATCACTTATGTTACCATTAGTGGCCATTTTGGCCTTTCTGAGCTCAACATTAAGATGATCAAATCAAAAGCCCTGCGGCAGATGGAGCAAGGAGGCCCATTTTCAACCCTCAGTGCTCATTTTCTTAACTCCCTAAAGTCACCTACGCAAGTAATGGTGAAGGCAGTGAAAGTGTGTCAGGGTACCACTGCTAGCTAGATGACTCCTGTTGGCCAACTGCATTCAGTAATCACATCTATTATATTGACTGTGGCACAATTTTGAAAAATATTCCAGATCCCTGCTGGGATGCAATAAAGGACAATTTTCTACTGTAAATGTGTATTTGTACTCTCTGTAGGGGGAGCAAACCAAGTTTTAGGAGGACTTGCTTTTAGTGTTTGTGTGATGCTATTTGAGATAAATCCATGTTAATGTTTGTTTTCTAACAAATGTAAAAGTTTGGGTTTTCTGTTGGAGCCGCCCATAGATCATGACTTTTATTGCTGTGGCTCATTAAACCTGAGAGTCCAGAACCAAAAAAGAGGTACCTGTACAGTCACAGCAATTTAAATCTATAATTGATTGTTTTGTGTCACAACAAAAAATGTGTTTTGTTCAGTCTGCACCAACAAGCTGCAACCTTTTCTCTTTTTTATGCTTATTGAAATCCTGCCGTGAATGTCACCGTCTATCAGAGTATTGATTTCAACCTAGTACAAAATTACATTTGGGGTGGTTTGGTGGTTCAACAGGAAGCAAAAGGGCTATGAAAAATCAACAGTGTGTGCAGGATGGAAAAAATGAAAATTTAAATGAAAAATTCTAATTAGTATCAATATGAAATATGAAACGAGATCACATCGCAAGCAGTAGTTGAACCTTCTATAGTTGGTGAATACAGTTGTGTATTCACAGATGTGAATTCTGGCAATAACAAAACAGTTTACAAGCAAGCCCCTGTGAGGTGCTTAAAAATACCTCCCGGCTCTGATGATGCCAATTGCTGTGTTAGCCCGTGCCACTGTATCAAATTTGGCTTGTTATACATTGAGCCAGCTTTACAGGAGCTATCGTGGCTGCAACTGTGCTTATTTGATAATTTATCAGCCACTACTGTGAAATAAATGCAGGGCAGACTAAGGGGTGGCTCAGCTCTGCAGTCACTCTGCAGTGAAGTGACTCAGTTGGACCAGATTTAGGGAGGGTGAATGTTTTATTAATGTGGCTAATTTTCTCATACTTCTTTTTGGGTTTTTACAAACATATTTTTCTTTTCCTGAACATTTTATTCCTTCTGCTCATCTGAAGCTTGCTTGTTTCTCCCTGAAACGCATACTGCTACATTTACTCCCACTTGTTATTTTTTTGTATTTTCTTTCTTTTTTACTTTTTTAACTCACATTCCTTTAAACCACTCACCCCTTACAGTGCAAAGACTAAGCCTTTGATTCAGGCTGTTGTCAGTGAATGGTGTCACTGCTGCTACAAAGCATATAAACGCAAGAGAGGATGGAAACGGTCCTGTAATACCTACACCAAGCTGTTTTTCCTCAGGGCTCATTGATCTCGTCCTCGTTCAGAGCCTTCTCTTGTCTTGACAATGGGGAAGTGTGAATTCTGAGTTCTTGCCATATGGATGGGACACCTGGGATGCGTCACATTGAGATCAAAACATGTGAAAAACTGTGGCGCAAGCAAAGGAAACTAGTTTTCTCCTTACAGTGGTGTTTGTTTCACAATAAATGTGCAAAAAAGTAGTGAAAAATAAGATGTAAAAAGTTTAAATACAGGATGCTTGTTGCATGTTTTTGCTTTTGCCTTCTTGTGAGTAAAAGTTTTGCATTCAGTATTCCTCTGAGGTGGTCCTGGTGTCATATAAATTATATGACTCTCCTTTAGCATGCCATTAGCCTATTGTTGAAAAGAGGCCCATTGTGTGTGTGAGAGAGAGGCTGGAACTTGATCCTTAGACTCAGGTTGCAGACTGTTTGGCATTGGTGTGTATTTGTGTGCACCTTCAAACATCATAGAAAAAGAAGAAGAACCTCACAGAAACAGGATGAGCAAACAAACACTGAGGTCTTCTTGCACTGGTGTCAGCCATCATGTCAGTCATCTAAGAGATAGGATAACCTGGTTACTGCAGGTGACCTGACCAGATAACCTAGTTTTCTTGTTGAGCAAGTGACACTACACTGAGCTCTTTGTAAAGAAATGGCACTAAGAAAAATGTACTGTATTATTTAGTTAGACAAATGACAAAGTACAGCTTGTTTTGGAAAAAGAATAAAGGCTTTATAATTTGAACAAAAAAGCCATCAATTACATATTTAAATCATTTGTTAGGAAACTTTGGAGTTATGACTGAATCATTGTGACAAATTTCTTTTCATTCAGAGCATGGTCTTCTGAAAGAGCTTTAATAAATGTATTCAGTGGTTGGCACAGTTTGATAAGAACACAAAGATTTATGAAACTCTATGTTAAATAACACCACTGATGGGAAATATTCTTGTTTTCATACCATCTTTCTCAAACAAAGTAAGAAAGTATGACAAACATAGACATTTTTAAAACCACCAACAACAGAGAAAACGCTTTAGTAGAAATTAAAAGCTTCATGTCACTTCCTGCATGCACTAAATATGAATAAAGATCTTCGGTGAGCTGGATTTCATTAAACATAGAGAATGTCTAAAATATGAAACACATTTCCAGTTCCCAGTATATGAAAATATAATATACTATAAATATTATCATCACATTAGTCTAAAATGAGAACGCTTTAATGTGAATTTTACTTTTTTTGCACGTGAAATAAAATTTGGCAGCCTGGTTAGGGTAAGTTCTGCTCTTTCTTTGTTTGCATGATTTTTATACTTCGACTTGGACTGAATCTTGTGACCCTTTTTAATCATCCACTTTGGAGTTGTGCTCTTATCTATTTTAAAGCAGATGAAATTGTTGGCCATAGTTAATTAAATTCTTGTCTATTAAATTGATTAAAATTACCACAATTCATTGCAGCTCTAGTCCAAATAAAGCACTTCAATATAAAATGTAGTGAGAAAATAGCCAGTCTCCTTTGCCAAAAAACCATATCCTCAAAATTCCAGTAAAATTTATCAGGGCGGACATGTACTGATTTCATTACACTAAAAATGTTTAGATCTTTACACGCCAAATTAAGATGGTTTGAATACAAAAATAGTGAAAACCAAACATAAATGCAAGAAATTCAACTGTTTTCCATAATTCTTTATAATTGGTGCTTTGGTCCTGATTAAGAGTTTTTTTTCCTTTTGACCTGAGAGGAGGGGTAGCCAATAACAAGCCACACACAAGAATTAAAGGATAACAAGGCACATGGATGGGAAAGAGATGCTGCACAGATAGCAAGTGGAGGAGCAGCCTTGTTGCAACCTTCAGGCACGGTAACCAGGCAGCAGTGTTTGCTAGCATCTGCTTGCATCACACTGACATACACGCATCCTTTCTGAAAATTCAGTCAGGCGCTAAAGGCTACATGCGAGATGCAAAAGCCTGAGATCCACAAAGTGAGAAAAATGTGTTAGTTGTGGCCTTTTGGCATATGATGCTACTCTGAAGCAAACATGTCACTGGTTATGAGAGTCAGTGTCTCATCGACTGGTGTCTGACAAATTTT
Source organism: Oryzias latipes (assembly GCF_053564925.1). Lineage (NCBI taxonomy): Eukaryota > Metazoa > Chordata > Actinopteri > Beloniformes > Adrianichthyidae > Oryzias > Oryzias latipes. Next base: position 17,937,045 of record NC_136240.1, read on the forward strand.
TTTAATCCAAAAATGTAAATCTATAAGAGATCCTTTTCCTGATTGTGTCAATTTAAAGGCTGAAGGCTTTGCACACCACCATTGAATTTATTGACAGAGAACATTTTTAATTAGCTAGGAATGAGGCTATAGATTTTTTTTTTTTGGGTGTTAAGCCTAAAGGTTTTTTGTGTTGCTTCCTGGCAAGCATAATTTAAAGTCAGCAAAAGTGATCACAGAGTGAGAGATCAATGCCAGTCCCCCGTGGGGAAGCATGCAGAATCGGAGCCCACAAGTTGATGTTTAGGCGGCGTTTAGCCGTGACATGCGTTCGCAGCCGCACTGCCCTTAATGGCAGCAAGCTTGGGAGCAGGTTTTCCTCTTTGTGACCTCACTTCAGGAACATGATGGGCTCTTGAGAGATAAACAAAATCAGAAAAACCTATCATTTTAAAATATGAAGATGGCTTTTTTTACACATATAAAAACTGACAACTTGTTTAAGTGTATATTTCCGCAGAGGAACGTGGTTACTAATGAGATTTTTTTAATAGCGTTTCCAACACAGAAGTTCCTAATAGGTAATTTCCTCTTTAACCTTTGTGCTATCCTATGACCCCACCCTTACATTGACCTGTTATCCCTACCATGACAAAGGTGAATATAGGTGAAGAGAATTTCATGTAATCCATGGACACCAGTGAAGATCACAAATCATTGAAGAAAAAAGGTTCAGCGCACTGTCTAGTGGGTCTAGATGACCCAACTCCCAATGTTAAAGTGCCTAGGATAGCACAAGGTTCACGGGATTCATGAACTGTAAAAAAAAAACATGTTGTTGTAAATATATTTTTGCTGCTGATCCCACTTTACCACCACCGGGAAGGGATGTCAGTTACCTACAGATAAGTAAAAGGACATTTATGTGCCTATAGGAATGTGGAAGCATTTAATCACATGGAGAAAAAATATAGCCGTAACTTAAATATGATTTGCTTTTTTTTTTTGAAAGAAAACATTTTCTCAATTTAGGGGGTCATTTTTTTCATTTTCCTGTCTATTATTCTGGTGCGCTATAAATGTTTAATCTCAAATCCCTGACCTCGACCCCCCAACATTAAGACTTCCTACATGACCTCCCAGCACAGACTTCTACGATTCCAACTATGGAGAAAACTTCCGATTTTTTTATTTGAAATGATTAAATGGCAGTTATGGAAAACATATAATATATGAATTTCTTTAGAAATGAGAAATACTTGGAACTTTTTAGTAGTAATGTCTAAAAAGATTGGCCAATCATACATCTTATGTGGAGTAAAGCATTTATACTCAAACATTTAAACAGTAGTAATCTCTGTGTAGCTTCTGGTTATGAAATTTCTCATCTTATCAGTATAATTTTGTGCTTTATTGTGTTGTGTGTCAGTGTGGGGTAGGGATTGTATGTAATTTATAGTTATCTTTTTTTTATTGCCTTGCTTTTGTTTTTTTAAAATTGGAAAATTAGTTGGAAAAGTGCTCTACAAATAGTCTGATTGGTGAACGCTCCGTTTAGGGATAACAGAGGACACTTCTGCAGACACCTGTGGCTTTGTGCTGTGTGAAAGAGCAGTGCATTTTGGAGTGGCCTTTTTTAGAACCAGTCTAAAACACACCTGGGCTGTAATCATGCTGTTTAATCCATATCTTCATGACGCACCTGGGTGGTGGTTAGATGATTTTGTCAAAGAGAACTGCTCATTGACAGATTTGACAGATTTGTGAGCCACGTTTGACGGAAAAAGTTCATATTGTGCACATGGAATATTTTAGGATTGGCTCATGAAAGTGTTGCGTTCATTGTATAATCTGATTGATTTTGTTTCGGCCAATCAAGTTGCCTTTTAAGATGATTTGTTGCAAAGCCCTTTTTAAAACGGCATGAAATGCATTTATTAATTGTCAAATCATTTTCAATTCATGTCAGTAAATATTGTCAATGTCGAGTTTACTTTAAAAGATGTAGGGATTTGAATACTTGTTTTCATGCATGCATGCTGCAGGACGTTTACAGGACCACAGTCTATTCTGTTGTTAACCTCTTAAATGCATCAGTAATTCTTTGGGATTTGTGCGTGTGGCTGATGTTTTTTTTTCTTTTCTGTGCTTTATCTATTTTCATCTTTGCTCAAATTACTGCTGGAATTGCCTCCAATCCCTATAATGATGCAGAACAGAAGAAACCAGTGAGGTCGGAACAGCTCAGACAGGGACTGAATCTGGTCTGTCAATTAGGTAAAGCAGTATGAAATATAAATTTATACATGCTTTGCTATTAAAATGCTCAGCAATAAACATTTTAATCATGGAATTGTTAAAATAAACAGTGTAATGTTAACCTATGTGTCATTTTTAATATAAAATTGTCTAAAAAAAAGGCAACATTTTTGTTTTTGAGTCATTTTAGACTTTTTATTGACTTGTATGTCCTTAAACCTTAAATGACCCGAGCACCTTTTAAAACAAAAAGGCTTTTTTGTGTAATAATAAACATTGATTTTGAACAAATACCCTTTAATAAAAGCATTGATTCAGCCAGGCAACACCCCCAAACCGAGAGTCTGAAAACCCTTTCTAATGAGTTCAAAGAGGAAATGTACTTGAATTGCTTTACGGGCGGCTAAACACAAAACTCAACTTTCAGAGAGATTAATAACCGAGTGCCATGGCTCTGCTGTGTCACCAGGGACTTTATTTGTGCTTTAACCCTTGTGCTATCTTAGATGACCCCTCCCTTACATTGACGTGTTATTCCTACCATGACAAAGGTGGATAAAGGTGGAAAGATTTCATGTAATCCATGGACACCAGTGAAGATCACAGATCATTGAAGAAAAAAGGTTCAGAGCACTGTCTAGTGGGTCTAGATGACCCAACTCCAAACGTTTAAGTGCCTAGGATAGCACAAGGGTTATTTATACCAAGTTTTACTGTTTTTTATTTTTCATCCATCCATTTACTTTAAACAATATAGAGTTTTTTCCTCTTCTGTTTATTAAATTTGGTCAAAAGATCCTTTCTGGAGCAAACGTTTGACTGAATTAAAAGCAGCAAGTTTGAGAGCAAATATCTGCTAACCACACAGAGCTGTGAGTCAAGTGCTTTTGAACCCACTTGTTACAATGCAGTTTCACATGCTGTTATACACTTTGTTATGCACTTTGAATCAACCAGCAAAGTGGGCACCAGTGGAAAAAATCAAAAAGACAATTGTAGATTTGGTTTACAAGTGTTTTTTTTTTTGTATATGCAGGCTAAAGTGTTACATTGCACACCAGCCAGGGAATTTTTGAGTAAACAATTGTACGAATGTACAGAAAGATAGAAACGGTTGAAAGAAGATGTTCAAATATGAACAAATCAGTGAGACTAGGTTATCTTGATACCTTGACTGTTTAAGAAAAAAACATGCATTTTCCTACTTAATGTGTTTTAGGTAAGGCCTTAAATGTAGCCATTTCACAAGTCTTCCTTTTTGATAGAAGAAACAGCGGCTCTGTTAGTTTATCATGTACTTTTTGAGTTAAAAAGGGGTTAATTCCAGTAAACTGGATTGCTAAAATGGTCTGTGCAGATTTTGAACAGTATAGTTTTACACTGCAGGGCCATTAGAGATCATCTATGATATGTGACCTGTGCATGGTCCATGCAGCCTTGAAAGTGAGACAGAGGCTAGAAAGTGGGACAGTGTCAGTTTCTCCAGCACAGTCGCATGCATAGACTTCAAACATGGCCCTATATTTTTATCGGCATGCTCGATAAAAACTTGAGCAGATGTTCCCATTAGCAGGTCGTCGTGGGATCTTGGGTGTTCACAATTGTTTCTTTCCATTTCGTTTTATCCCTTTATTTGATGTTAAAAGACATCGACAGCTCTACCTGTCAGCAGTGACAGAATGAGGATTGCTTTTAGAAGTGTAACCCATTTTTTGTCTTGTTTCATATTCTGTGGTCTGCATTACTTTCACAGGGATGGTTAAGAGCAGTAAAAAAGCTATTTGTGCTGTTTTCATTACTAAAAAAGACATGATAATCAGATTACTCTTAAGTTTTTATTATATCTTACATATTTATTTATTTTTCAAGCACTAAAGCAGGTTTTGACTTTTCATCTTGAGATTTGAGAACGCCATAGGCAGGTCTAGATCTTTCTGATGACACCAGAACTCTCTAATCAATCCAATCAAGTTATCAGTTCAAGACTTGCAGAAATGATAATGAAATGGATCTTTAACTACATGTCTAATCAAGAGGGTGAAGATGATGATTCCACCCAGCCTGTATGTTCCTGTGGTCCTGATCTGCCTTTGTTGTTTTTTTTGTAAAGAAACGGGAAAGTGTGAGATAGTACGGTAGTTTAGTTGCCCCACCGCATGGACAAAAACGCTGTGTTCAAGTAGAAAGCAGAAGCAGTTTCATTATAATGGGAAAAAAGCCGAATTACAGTCAGAACAAGTATCAACGTCCTGCTGGGCTCCAGCTTTAACCTCAAAGAAGTGATTTTTGACACCCTTAAATTTGTCTACACACTTATGGGAGTCATTGCAGCCTGGAAGGCTTGTGAAAACGGACGTGTCAAAAATACTGTGGGGCCTATCAACTTAATATCAGCAACCATTTCCATAACAGCTTTAGATTTCACTATACTGCATAATTTATGCTCGTTTTCATTTACAGGTTACTTGGATATCAGTGAGCCACTGCTTGCTGCTCATTTTGGTGTAGTGTCTTGTATCCAAAACTAATGTCTACTGAATATTTTTTGATTTTTTTCCATGCATCTTTCACAACCCATCTTCAAAGCCTTTTATGAAAGATGGCATTATGTGTCCCTGCAAACCCATTACATGTGTCTATAGTTGGAAAAATTGTTGGACAAGGCATTTTACAGTCATTAGAAGGACCTTTGTAGTTGGAGCTTGGCGATGTTTCGTGTGGATTGCCGCTGAAAATTGCTGATAACACTTTTAGCTGAAAGAAAATCACCCCTCTGATGCAGGGGAATATGAAAATTACTTGTTTTTCCCATACTTCATATGTCTCCCCACTCTTTCTTTTGTTTCTACCATTTACTCAGAGGCACAGATGTTTCCTTCTGCTAAGGTTCATGCCCACTTCCTGAAATTGTTTTTATCCCACGTTCTTGCTTATAGTTTCTACCAAGGATTCTTACCCAATCACAAAAACGGAATTTTCTAAGCTGTGTTTTATTATTAAAATAAGCGCGGGTTCATAATTTGTGAAATCTTGGTTCCAGATTTGTCAATCGTTTAGTTTGAAGGTCAAATGCATAAAGCAATGAGAGTGCTGTTAGATGCTTTATTCTATTTTCTACTTTGTCAGATTTTACAAAAAAAATACATTAAAAGTGATGCAGGATTCATAGATCGCATCATAATTGTTTGACTCCAATATTGTAAAGTAAGGGATTATTTTACAGGGATGTAGTGGTGTAGTGGTTAGCACTTTGGCTTCATAGCAAGAAGGCCCTGGTTCCATGTAGAGCTTGCATGTTCTCCTTGTGCATGCATGGGTTTTCTCAGGTCACCTCCTTCCATCACCCTCGCTTCATAGATTTAGTGATGACTCTTAAATTGTAACTATAGGTGTGAATGTGAGTGTGTGTGATTGTGTCCATTGAACACATGTCCACAGTGTATTCCACCCTCCAACAACCCTTTGATCCCCAAATGGATTAAGTGGGTTCCAAAAATGGACAGATGGATAGATATTATTTAAGGATTAATAAGTAATCTGAAAATTATTGCAGTTTGGATGTAACTTGCATAGCTGTCACAAGAACAGGCACACGGCTGGATCCAAATGCAGCAGGTTTATTAGCTCAACTAAAAGTCCACATAGCTAAATCAGGGTCAGGCAGGCAGGCAGGGGTTGATAACTGGCACACGATCATCAGAGTTGAGACAAGGTAGGTATAGGATCCAGGCGAGAGTCAGGGCAGGCGGAAGGCAAACAGAGTCAGAAACAGGGTCAGGAGACAGAAGACCATGGTCCAAATATAATACTCGGTAAGGAAGGCAAAGTGGCACAAACAATTCTTCACACCGAGCTCAGCTCAGTGCAGTGAGTAAGTATGCTGTGGTTGATTGAGTGAATGGGAGTCAGGCATCCAGGAAGTGTGCGCTGGGGTTGCTGGGAGCTGTAGTGTGGTTTTAACTCAGGAGACAGTTAAAAAAAAAAAATCTCAGGAGACAGTTTCAGCCGGTGACCAGAGGGAGAGACAGAGCTCTGAGTTCTCACAATAGCACCGCTAAGTAATATGTACTGTATTTGCATTGGGCTTCTTTGACAATAGCCTTTTTGGGATTTTAGTCCCACCCTTTTTTAATATTGAGACTCTGTGAAAAGCTCATGCAGCGGAATAATTAAATCAATACAGTTTGAAGCAGTTAAAAATGGATTAAGTTAAAAATTACTCACAAGAGTCCACCCAGAGATTTCTTTTATCCATTTCATTAATGCTTATTTATACAATTAAAAAGTTAAAATTAGAACAAATTTAAATGCTTCCGTCTCATTTTGTGTCACAGAATCACTGAAATGTTATGCTATCTGCGGCTAAGTCATGAAATTCTTGAGCTGAATTTCTAAAGCCTGGACTGCACTGCCAGTGTGAAGATAAGGGTAACATTACCTCATTTATGCTCTTTGATCTGTGAACCTGAAGTGAATCATTGTTTTGAACCACTTTTTCGAATAACTCTTCCATGGATCTACCCTGTCAGGGAGAAATGAAGCTGATTAAACAATGCAGTGCTTAGAAGTAGAGTAAAGAGCAGGGAAGGAAACATTTGCAGACGTCAGGCTTTTAGTTAGATTTGGTACTTTCTTCTGGATAAAACCAGACCATCGTTTGTGTTCTTTGCTTTTCCACCTTAGCAGATATATAAATGTCTTGACTGAATGGCTGTGTGGTGTGACAACCATTTTGGAACTATTGCTTCTATATTCTAAAATTTAAGAACTATTAAGAAGGTGGGTTATGTGGTCAGAATGCAGCTGCTATAATACAAAAACGACTTTGTTTTTCAGCAAAAACCAAAGGAATAATACCTTTAAATTCCCACAGAAAGGTTAATACACTACATTGTCCAACACTGACAAGGGGGAAAAAATATAAATTTAATTGGAGTTAAAACACAAGTGCCTTAACAGATCCAGAACTAGAGCTGGATATCATTCTGATGCCCTGAATTCAATAGCAGTTCCTAAATGAAGCCTTTTTCTCACTTTTAGCAGTAATGATGACAAGATATCATTACACAATTTATTGACATTCATTTTTTTCATTTTTCCAAAGGGTTAGATATTTTCACTCTCGTAAACCAAGATATTAATAGCAAACATAAAAAGAAAAACAACATTTTAGAAACACAATTTTTAAATAATCAAGCAGAGCTAAATAATTGGCATAAAATGACAAGAATATTAGATTAATTGAGTAAAAAGGGATGGGAGCACAAAATCATCATTTGATATCTGACTTTTTGCTTTTCTTCTTTTTTCTCTCGAAATATTAACAAACAATATATTCAGATACCTATCTTTGATATTAAAGGATTATAATGATCAACTATTTATAGCATTTTCTTCAACAAAAGAGAGTTAAAAAGCAAGGCAAAAAAATGGATACAAAAATGTACAGCAGTCAGTCACAAATACCTCCAATATTTTAACGTTTTTTCTTCTTCAAAGATGTGATGCTTTCTAATCTCCCTGTTTCAGTACTTTCTATAGAAACACAATTTGACTGTAGTGTTACCCTCCACACACCTATAAATTCACACGACAGTATTTGAGCGAGCCCCAGGTTACAGAAATATGTGTACAGCTGACGTCAAATACTTAACATGCCCTCACTGAGAGAAGCACCGCTCTGCACAGGGATTAGGTTAATCACAGAACGGAATGACTGCAGTGCCCTCTTTTCAGAGAGAGGAATTAGTTTTATAATGAAAGAGATGGAATGTGGACGGGGCTTTGGTGAGCTACAGGATGATGAGGGAAATTCATCAAAAAACCAGCAACCGTGTCCATCTCAGATGCATTTCTTCAATCATTAAATCTAATCTGACAATATATTGACAGGAAGGGATCATCCCTTCTTTTTTGACAATATCTACCGTTCCACTGTGATTTTGTTTTCTTGGATTTATTCTGGTTAAATTAATTACTGATAAGTCAGTTGATGAGTGCCTTTTAAAGTGATGCTCATATTAAGCCTTACAGGGTTTTATTTGTGTGTATCGTTCTGCCGTCTGTTCACGTGTTCAGCTACGGACATACCAGCCATGTGATGTTACGTATGATTAAGAGTGTGCTAAAGGTGGGTTCTTGAATGCGCTTTTACCCCATGGTGTTTTACAAGCTGGGAAGAGATTCTATATTTTTTAATTTTTTTTCTACTTTTTACTAGCACATGTCCCCCACCTACAATTGGAAGAGGCTTGATGCAAAATGCCCAAGTGGTACAAATCTCACATATCTGGCTCCAAGCTTTTTCTTTCACAGCTTTATTCCAATATATGAAAGATTCTATGTCATAAACTACTACATAATACATACATACTGTTTGTGTGGACTCAGAAAACAGTGGTACAAACTTGTGTAGCGAGAGTTTTGAACGCAGAAACCCAAAACAAACATTTACACGTGCATATACTTTATTGGAACTTGTCGCCTGGATGCATTTAGCTGAGGACGATGTGAATGTATTTTTAAAATGAAATTCTTTTGGCAACATAATGAACAATCTTAACAATAATGACCAGAAATATTTACTTTGACAGCAGCGAAAATATAACAAATAGAGCCTAACATGTTGGGTTTCATCACAACATTCATTTAGGGTTCCTGTAATTAGATACTGAGATGAAGAAAGCCTCCTGCTGTTCCAAAAATCCTCATTGTACTACTGTTTCCTTTGTGCACACACAGCTGTACCTCATTTAGGACATTTTCAAACGTTCTGCTGTTATCTGATTTTTTTCTAAAGTTTCACCTTAGCAGGACAGAACAACTCAATCATTTCTATAAAGGGAGTAACATGAGAAAATTAAAAAAACTGTGTTCTTACATGGCAGTTTGGTTTATCCTGTTTTATTTTAAATTTAAAAAAAAATCTTGTGTCTCAGATATTACATTTCATAAAGAAAAAGTAAATAAAAGGCCCAATAAAGGCAATGGCATTGTTTCTGTACTTCTCAAAGAAGTCTTAATGGACTATAAGGGTTTATTAGCCTAATTGTGTTTTCTAAAATGTGAAAAACAAATTTGGATCATTCATAATTTGATGCAAAATTTGAATTTATTACAGTAGAATTTGAAAAAAAACACAACTTTTTGCAACCATAACTCAGTGTTATACCTATCATTTTTTTTTAACTGTCAATACTAAGCTTATGAACTTAACACTCCTGGTTCTTTCTTTAGAGTTGTGTTTACAAAGCTCACAGGAATTATGCGTGTTGTTTGATTTTGATTCATCGTGACGAAAGAAAACATTCACATCAAAGGTGATGATGTGCCTGTCTGGTGGTTCCAAATACAAGCACGCTTCTATTTGCAGCCTTGCTTTGTGTGCCTTTAGTCAAAAGATGTTTCACGAAAGCGGTCTTCATTTTGATAACCTGATCTGCTGTGTGAAAGCTTTTCAAATCACAAGGCCGAGCCAGAGGCATGAAAACCTGACAGGCTGCTCTTAAGCTGTCAAACGGATGCCTGATCAATGTTTAATTATGGTTCTCTGCATTTGACATTATACTGTAGAAGCTATAGACTTTAAATAAATAAACAAGCCATCTGCACTTAGGTTTACAAGCATTAAAATGACATTATTATCCTCAAATGCAATTGAAACAGGCTTGTGGCTGAATTAAATGGAATAAATGGGGCAAAAATCGTGAATATGTAGATTTCGGATGTTTAATTTATTCATTTTTTTTGCAGTTGTAGTGGCGTGGTATGGGGATTTGAGACTCCTTGAGCAAAATTCTCAGAACCATCATTACTGTCACTTTGGTCAAGCATGAAACACTGTTTTCAAAGTGAGGTGTTCAAAATCATTGTTGATGTGTCTGGCTCAACTGGGAGAAAATCCTTCACGCCACATCCTCTACATGTGAGCTGCGGGTTCTTTCTTTAGAGGGGTGGAAAAATGTGTTAAAACACTGACATCATGTGGGCACAGCCCTTTATAGCTTTCATCCTCTGACTCCCTCTGACGCCTTCTAGTGTTTCTATAAGGGAATTGCATGTTTTTCCCCCCAAATGATTTATCTGCCGTATGATATTTGAGACAAAAATAATCATGGAACGTAAAAAGCTGTTAGTGGTTGTTTCTTTATTAAGTAAATCTAATAGGTTTAAGCTTAAAAGAAAAAACACTTCCAAACTGCAGTTATTTGGGTTTTACCTTTAACCATTTGATTCTTACATAAAATGATTCAAAATTGCTTCTTTTTAAAAAAATATTTTGTCACCAGAATAGCACTGACCAGAGGCAGCCTTTAAAGATGTTACTTTTGGTTTACCTACCGTTTGACCGGTATAACTAGCCCAGTAAACCTCAGTATATTAGATTATTTACTGAAGAGAAAATATACAGCAGGTGTTTTACAAGGCGAGAAGCCTTTTTGATGTCTTTTTCCATTTTGGTTACCCTTCCATGGATTATTAAGGAGGACTGGCTTTGCTTCTGTCAGTGCAGGGTGCGTGCAGCCCCGTGGCCTCCAGATCTTATGTCTCTCTCTTTTTTTTTTCTTTTCCGTAAGGTTGTGTGATGAGCTGCACTGTGGGAAACTGATAGTGATTCAGGTTTTGCTGCCTCTGCTGTGGCTCCTCCTATTATGTGTCTTTGTAAGAGCCATGCTGACGTGTCGTCGTTCTGAGTCATGTCCAAACGAATGATGAGGAAGCCCTCTTTCTCTGTCACAATGGTTTTTTTTCTTCTTTTCTTTTTTAACAGGATATTCCAATGCGTGTGAGAATCTGAAGAAGTGAAACTTAAGGTGGTGTGAGACTGTCGATTCACAGAATCAAAAGGATTCTTGGTTATTTCCACTGATTACATCCTGAAATCCATTTCAAGTGAACTGAAATAGAAATTGTTTTTACTTAGTAAATGCAGTTTACCTATAAAGTATGCCCCAAATGACAAAAATGTGACATTTAAAATTACTGATTCTAAAATAAAACTGAATAAATTGAATGAACTTGTTGCTATAAGTGTAACTTCATCAATGAATTGCTATCTAAAACTGTTCTGTTTTGGGCTTCAAAATGTCTTTTATATATTTTTCTCTCTTTAAATAAAAAAAGTATTCATTAAAATTCATTCAAATTTAAAAATAAAAGCCAGAAAGCAGGCATTGTTAAAATTACCTATGTAAATGTTAGATCTAAGTTAATGTAAGATCTAAGTTATAAAAACTAACTTATTCCTTTAAACAGACTTTTCTTTTTAAAATGCATTACAGATTTACCAAAAATTTGAATATTTTCCCTTTTTTTTAAGATATACCGGGTGTGAAAAACCTGCTGTTCTGTTCGTTTTTAAGCAAAAAGTCAGAATTTTATGATTTAAAATTATACTTTAGTCTAGTTAGAATGACTAGTTATGTGGATATCTGTCTGACGTGCCAATACAGTTTATTTCAACAAACAAAGTCTTAGGGTTGTACATTGAATAAATCAGATCAGATCAAATTTGATTTGTAAAACACTTTTTCATACTCATGTAATTCAGTGTTTTACATAGATGTAATCAATTCACAGTTTTGGCTGTGACAAATCAGATGAGATGCCATTTTTGATGCCTTGTAATAGATGTAATAGTTTACAAGTCTTTACTTTTAAAAATTTTCATTTTTGTAAGTTACACGAGGTGACCTACTACATAACATTACAAAATTCGAATCCTAAAAAGTCTTATTTTCAGCCAAAAATAAATGTTATTTGAAATGAAATGTGTACTGATGACAAATGTAGAACAGACTGATCCATGATATTTTTATATAAAAACAAACTGATTTCTTGTTTTTCTCTAGCGCCCTTGTCGCTTTACCTCACACTTGCTGTACATTGTGCACGAGCTTCCATTTCTCCCAAGTCCTTCATCACAGCTATTGAGAAATGAGGACGAGGGTATCGGTATGCTTCTCTGCGGCCATGGGCAGCACGGCCCCCTGAGACGATGGCAGATGCTGCCTCTTTCTCACACAGACACATGCTGGTATTTAAGGTAGATCTGGCTTTCTGCATCAGAGCTCTCAGAGCAAACAGTATCCTTCCAGTCTTTGTGATTTTTATCTCTAAATTACATATTTATGTAGTTAAGCCTTAATTATTATCTGTTAATAGGTAGCTGTCTCCAGATATTCAGATTTAAAACAGGATAATAAGTCAGCAAAGAGGATTTCATCACTTGTAAAATTCCTCTGCTTGTTGTTGTTCATTATTACCTTGTGAATGAATCTGCTTTAAAATGTGAACAGGGTTGACTAAAATGAATTATGGCTATTGTTGTCAGATCATGCATGCAACCATGGACAGTTTGTGTGCGTAGTAGACAGTGTGTAAAGCCTGAAACAGACTTATGCTTGTACAATTTTCTAAAAATACATCAAAGTTTCAAAAGTTCACGAGTTCATGAAATGGTTGTTAAATTTTTCTTATAATGTCTTATTCAAACCTATTCCATAACCTCTGAAAACATCTGAAATCCTACATTTGTGAAAAATAAACCAGCCAGATTCTTCAAACCCTTTTTTTTCAGGGTTTTGTTGAGTGTTTTTATAGAAAATGAACATGTCCCAGTTCTTCCAGTCCAGCTCACAGCAGCTGCATGGGTGTGTGTGATGTGCACCTGGATGATTTTTCACACATTTGAGGTCAACAAGGATGTTAGTATTACATGAGTTATGACTCCTTTCCAGTCACTCCACTCCAGGCTTTAAATCTTCCTGGTAACTCTGTTGGGCTGCCTGAAGGGAACAGAGCTTCATACACACACAAACAGCGTACAAACCCACACACACACACACTCTCACACACAGCATGGGGAGGAAGTATACTCTGTGACGAGGAGAAGACTGTACAGAGCAGGGACAGAGTGGAGTGTGTGAACAGTTGGATGACGCTGCTGATGTTGTTGCTGTGTGTAACATGAGACTGAGTGTGTGGAAAGGTGACCGGAAACCTTTTCTGCTGCTTTTCTTTGAACCACGGCGAGGCTGGATGATGGACAGCTCACTGAGTAACTTCTCTTTGACAGAGCTCTCATGGGTGGCATCGTGTGGCAGTTTAGTCTGATGATGTCATGGACGGAAGAAAAGAGCAGCTTTTTCTGTGTGTGTGATAGAGAATGTGTGCAGTTAGTGTTTCTAAGTGTGTGTCACGTTACCTTAATGCATGACAGTGTTCGACATTCCCGTCCTCAGGTCTCCTCTGCTTTAGACCTGTGCACTTTTGGAAGTGTTGTGATGCGTTTGTGGTTGCACTTGTGATGTGTATCAGTTAGTGAGTGTATGTGTCAGGGCGATGTACCGGCGTTCACCCTGTGCCAGAGGAAGGGTTCATTTTGACTTCAGTGAGGAGGTCATCAGAAGACTTCATGCCACCAATCATGGCCACACTCACAGGTCAGGACCTACGCAAAAACACACACTCTTCTTATCCTGTCAGCCTCCTCGATCTGAATTCCTGCTTTTTCCTTGAAGACCTTTTTTGACTTTTTGCTGCCCTTCGAGTCCCGTCAGTTTTTTTCAAACACTTTTTAACTTGTTTATACCTGTAAGTCAAAATCTTTTGCTTTGTCTCTACATTATATGAAACATGTGCACTCTCACTTCCCATTATTTAACCAATAAGTTGTCTGTTTGTAGATATCTCATCATCCTCGTCATCGTCAGGTCCTATGTGGTTTGCTGCAGGGTTGCATGTTTCTTTGCGAAAACACAACTAGCATCAACCAAAAGCTTTTGCAATGCAATTGTTCTGACAGAGTTATGTGTAAACAGCCTGTGTTTGTGCAGTTATCAGAGGGAAGTTGTTTGCAATGCAAATCACTTAGGAAGTGTTGGGATGGATTTGTTTGTTGTCACTTTCTGCAGCTGCGTTGCAAATATAGTTTGGCCGGTGCGGCACAGTGGTGGCCAGATGGCCTGAAGGATGCAGCCGCAAAAATAAGAACACATCGCGACGTTGAAGAGTCTTCGCCTCAAGCGACTGTTGTATATTTGACTTTGTCGCCATGTGAGATTTCCTGACCAGCTAGGAGGATTCTAGTTTCTTTAGAAAACAAAGGATGGTTTCCTTACAGGATGTCACAGTTTTTGAACTCAATCCTTTTCATGTTTCGGGATGAGTGTCTTGATGATCAACAGGATACGGTGAGTATGTTTAAGATGTGTGTTGGAAGCTCACTGCTGACTTCTCACTCTGAGAAACGTTTAGTCACTTTAGAGCACAATGGAAACACAGGAAAACACCAGCAGCCATGCAGGAGCCCCTATGATGTCTCCCTGTTTTCATAACTTCTCAACCTTTCTCATATCAAGAAATGACATTTAACTAATTCACTTAGTAATGCTCATTCATGTCAAGGTTAAAAAATGTTATCACTTTTAAATTTAATTTATATTAACAATGAAATAATTTTTTTAATGTTTAAATATTTGGAGAAGTTTTGAAATTTTGAATTTTTGTAGACTGTCCATTGAAGCCATAAAAAAAAAAGAAAACATTGACCAACTATGTTTTTTTACATCATGTAGGGCTCCTTTAAAAACCCCAATTAGTCATTCTACAAATAAAAAAACTATGTTTGGTGGTAATTTTAGACATTTAATTTTTTTTTGGTAGTAAAGAATATATACTGGAAAAAATGTAGAAAATAATGTGATAATGATCTGTCTCAGTGTTGATATTTTTTAAAGTTGACCATCCAAAACACTGTAACTGAATTCAGAATAAAGAGAAATAAGACAAACCTTGATGTATAGTTGATTAAATATCAAAAACCAAGTGTATTAAAAAGGGAATTTAAAGTTTTATCATCACAATGTGATTTCTTTTCTTGATTGTTGGATGTTTTTCTGAAATTTTTAAATTTCTGTTGTCATTATTTTAAGGCAATTTAGGAGCTTTATGAACCATGAAAGCATGTTTTATACCCTGCATTTAATGATAAAAAACAGGTGAACAATAAAAAAGAACAATAAACAATTAAATTAAATCATGAAAACTAATTATAGATAAATCTAACAATTCTTGTATATGGTTAAACATTTTTCTTTTTTTTCTTTTTTTAATCTCTACTTAACAGATTTGAGATCAATTGTTATTGGACACAGCTTTTGCCATAACCGTCACACACTGATGCCTTCACACTGACAGTGCAATTATGGAAGTCGATAAAAATAAAATGATGGGTGAAAATAGGAATTGGTCCTCCTCCCAAAGCTTGAGTTCAGGTTAAAAAAAGAAAATGGATTATTTGAGCAGTTCATGGGCTAACATGGTTTCACATAATGTAAAAATGCCAACTAACTTCATTGTTACAGTTAAACTGTTAACGCTTTTTTTCTTCATGTTGCCTTCATATCTCATAATTCATAAATTACAACGTAATTAATGTTTATTTGGCACATATACTCTGCATTTTTTTTGTGTGAACTCAAAGGACCCCATTAGGTTTTTTATTTTTAACTTTTAATTGAGAAGGTAGATTCTGAATGAATGCTCATGGATGCAGAGGGCTGAAGCTGAAGAGAATCCACCTCTGAGTTAGGAGTTTCCAGTTCTGTGACTGAGCGTTTCCTGTGGAAAGTACAGGTCTGTACAGAAAAAAGGAGAAGCAGAAACATTAAAGTCTACTGCACGAATGAACAATTGCACAGGTAGAATGGAGTTAAACGAGCCTTTGCGGAAATAATTATCCATGACTGTTTCTCTGTGTGAAATGTGCAAATCTACATTTTTGTTTGTGTAAATTACATACATACATATGTACCCTACACGCAATGCATTAGCCTGCATAGTTTTCATGTTCCAGCTATTGTTTCTTACACATCCGGCCAGGACACATAATCTTCCAGAGAAATGGACTTACCCAAATACTTGGTCAGTGACCCGGATTTCTGTGCAATGACAACAATGATTACGGCTTTTTATCTATTCGGTGGATTCTGTTGCTGCTCTTTGTCTTTTTACTGTATAATACAATTAAAATACATTGTTTCAGACCAGTTTCTCTTATTAAATTAGGTTTTGACTTTAAGTATGATTCACATGTTTTGAGGCATAGAAAATTGTTTTTTTCTGTGGGACTAAAATCTCATCTGATCATGTCAGGTCTCACTGTGAAGTTCTCTTTATCAGAAACATTTCAGGATAAAAGGAAAAAGGTCATATTCAATGTAATTTCATTCTAACTGCTTAAATATTTGAACCTTGACTAAAATGGCTGGTATCTGTTTGAAAACGTCAGTTTACTGTCTGTCTTTTGTCTCACTCAGCTAAACACAGTAGTAGCCCTGAGGCAGCTCTGTAGATTCTTCCTACATTTTGTTACGTGCCATCAGAATTGAAAACCTGAATTCCTTTCAGCTCCATGACCCATTTTTAAAGAACTTGAATAGCAGTGTTCTGCACTTGCTTGCCCATGGGTGGAGTGCAGTGAGAAGTTGTGTCATTTAGACTTGTGGTCTAAATTTTTTTTTTGTGGCAATGCTCTTTACAGTACAATACATTGTTATGGAGATGCATCCAGAGGAAAATGTGAAAAGCACTTGTAGGGATGCTCTGGCCATGTAATCTGGGTTTTTTATTTCTGAGTGATTACCCAAAGAGGAAGGTGTGGTCAAAAATGGCTTAGAGGAGGATGATGACTTAAATTAAAGCGATGAACTTCTGATGATAAAGTCATTATGTCAACGATTGGGAGGTTAAGACAAGTATTGACTTTGTGACTGCTGGTGATGACTGTGGTTCCAAGTTTTAAGGAAATGATCAAAATGTAGTTGAAAGTTGAATCTAGAAATGACTTACTGTTTAAATGTAACTGCTAATAGAAAAGGGGAATATTAATATTTCCTTTTCTGTCATTGTATTATAGGACCTCTGGTTTTGCTGACCGGTGCCAGTTAAAGGCAAAATTATATCAAATTAAATTATACAGTAGTATTAATAGTATTTACATATATATATATATATATATATATATATATATATATATATATATATATATATATATATATATATATATGTATGTGTATATATATATATATATATATATATATATATATATATATATATATATACACATACATATATATATATGTATATATATATATATATATATATATATACATATATGCATGTTAACACATAATGTGAAATATATTTTCTTAGACAAAGGTATGAATTTATTGTAGTTTTGTATATTTAGTAATATAAAATTGTTGTTTGTGTTGCAATGATTCTGTTTTATACAACCAGCTTGTCGGTGGTTGACACAGTGCTCTATGACTGCCAGAGGGGAAGTTAACTCTTTTAAGTTTAGTTTCGTCTCACAGACTTTTGGACGTGTCGCACATTGTCAACTTTTCAGACTTGTACACAATCCTCATTTTGTTTGTTTGTTTGTTTTAACTTTTGGATGTAATTAGCTAAATTAGCTTACACTGAATCTTTTTTTTTTTTGTTAAATCTCTTGCGGTGCACAAGTGGAGGTGTTTGTTTATGGGAATATACTATTACTACATCAATGCTATCTCCCTAATCCCATCATAAGGTATTTTTCCCCATCCTTTACAATAAAAGCCCACCTTAAAGACCCTATATTATGCTGCTTTAATGCTTTAGAAGGCACAATTGTTTATTACTCTATGCTAATAAGTATGTTTGTAAATTAAAGTTTTTCATGTGAGAAGTTTGGAATGCCCCACTCACATTAAGTTATGGTCTCTTTTGATCAATTAATTTGACCAATGTGGGTGTAACCAAAGTTCACTCTTAAAGTTTGCTTTCTTTAAAAACTGTACCATGTCCTTCATGTAAACAGAAACACAGATGGGTTTTAAAATGTATAAATAGCCAAAAATACTTATTTTTTACTCTTTGGTTGCTCCTTTGAGAGGTTTCCACAGCAAATCATCCACCTTCATCCTTCCTGGGGCCTGTTTCAGAAAGGAGGTTAAGTGTAAACTCTGAGTGCGTTAACCCTGAAATCAGGGAAACCCTGGGTTTTCCGTTTCAGAATGGGAGGTTTGTTAAACCAGAGTAAACAGAGTAAGTCAAACCCGTTTCTGAAAGAGAGGTAACTTATACTCTGAGTCAGTGTCCATGATTACTTACGCTGTGAACCTAACCTGGTCGGGAGCAGGTTTTATTTCCTAAACTCAAGGTTTCTGCCGGTCCCCTCCCCTTTTTAAAGACGAAGCGGTATTTTTCGCTTTAACCTTCATTGCCCAATTTTCCGTCACACAGAGACAAGTGACAAGAATGGCTTATCCTTTTTTGGAGGACCCAATAGACGAGGAGGCTGCATTAATTCCTAGAGAATTACATTTACGTCGTGCGAGGATTTTGAGACCTAGACTCGATTTTTTGTCATTTCTCCAGACGTTTTTGTTTGAGCGTTACCGTTTTTCTTTGCAGTCAATTACATATATACAATGAAAACAACATTAGATATGTATTGCTATGTAGATGTTTCATATGTCAAATATTGTCAACAAAGCCTACATCCATGACATGCTCATATTTGACCTGATTGAATTATGTTTTTATACTTCATTTTTAGCTGCTGCCATGTTCTTTTAATTCCTGCAGGATTGCATCTACATGAAAATGAAATCAGGGACATTGAATTAGATTAATGTAACAATTACTTTTTGGAAACACAATTTGCTAGTACTGCTCACTTTCTTAATCCCATATAAACCTATACCACTTGATCAATACATGGGTAGACAAAAGCTTACTTTTAAAAACACAATTCTGTAGCAGCCCATGCAGTGTCTCATGTTCATGCATTTACTACTGCAGTTACGGTAGTGGGACTGTAGGGGGCATGTGTTCTGCTGTGCAAGATTTATAATAAAGAGACCTGTGGAGTGAACAGACGTGTGTGTCTGAGCGCCATAATTTCATTCACATCTACCGACACCGAACCCTGTGAGGCCGGCTACAATTGCATGTATTAATATTAAACCGACCAAAGTTTGCAAGAGGGGAAGGTTAACAAAAAAGTCCTCTAAACATTACCGACGTTAAATGCATTTCCCCCCCCCCAATTGGTTCTGTACACTATGCAGCATTTCATGCAATTACACCAGGAATAACACTTCAAAAGTACACCTAAATATCGCCATTTTTTATTTCACACCTTACGCTATTTAGAAAGTTATTACAGCCAATATTTTATAACAATGATTTAAATGCAAACTTGCGCATTAACTTGAGCAGCTATGTTTTCCCACGCTAACTGTCTCTGTTTTGCAGATGCAGCGGTGTTGCTTGTCTTCTGGAATATGTGCTCATATTCACTGTAACTCTGCAGCAGCACGTCATGTTCAGCTGGCGAAAAATATGCAGACCTCTTTTTTTTCACCGTTGCCATGGTGACTCGTGATATCTGCGCTCCATTGATAATGGCTTCTTATAGTCGCGGTGCGGACGCTTAACTCCGAATCAGTCCACTCAGAATTGATTGACCTAACTCCGATCAGCTGCTCTGAAACAGAAAACTCAGAGTTGTTAATCTCCCCATTGACCAACTCAGAGTTCAAGTTTAACCTCAGAGTTGGTTGAACCTCCTTTCTGAAACAGACCCCTGGTGCTTCTAACCTCACTATTGTTATGCAAACATCCTTGTCCACTGAGATTCCTGTCTAGTCTTATCAGTCAGTCTGTTCATCCCCACATCAAGCCTAAGGAGACTTGAAGCCTTGGTGCAGTCCCACCTTAAACCCCTTTGTAGCACATCTCACCACTGTCTCACAGCACCTTAAGGACCCTCTCCAATGAAAAATGTGTTTTTAACATCCTATTGTGGCATTTTTCTCAGGATTGAGGACAAATATATGACATTTAGTCTTAAAATTACATTCCTGAGCATTTCTTTATCCAAAGCATTGTGTACAGGAGCAGAAGAAAAAATGCTGTTGGAAAAAGCCTTGTAGCTATGATGTGGAAGCTACAGTCTGCAGGCCACTCCGTTCCATTCTATTTCCAAATGTCCACTTGTAGACAAATAGCTAGATCCATTAATATCTTCTTTTTCCTCATCCGAGCTGGGATCGGGCTCAAAACTGTACAGCGTGATAGCTCCAGTGCTGCTCTCTGTTTTTTTGCACCGCTTATGTTAGGCAGGGATTGTGAGGGGCTGTAAGCTAGCAGGAGAGGTTGTGAACACAGGGATGATGGGAAATGGAGGTGGGCATACAGTCCCTCCCACAGCCTGGGACTTGACTTGCAAAAAACTACTTGGTAGGATTATGTTCCAATACGTGCAAACAAACAATGTGTTCTTTTTTTCATTTTCTCCCATTTTACCTCTGTGAGTCTTTTTGTACTTTTTGTCATTTTATTTTACACTTCAGATATTACGCAATCTTTTCTCCCAGTTCCCATTTTCAGTTTTAATGCGGCCATCACTCTGTCAACTCGTCTATAAATAGTCATGTGCTACATTCTCACACACACAAACGCACATCCTGAAGTTGCTTGTAGTCCTTGTGCCTTCGTCATTACCCTCGTCATCATGGTGTTTGGCTGGTCTGTTTCCTCATTTGAAATGAGGTCTGAGTATTTTGGTTGAACATGATTCAGAATAGAGGAGCATCTGCTTAATCACTTTGTCCTTTATTATGCATGCAGAGTTTCCTAGCAGAGGTTGTAATTACTGTATGTTTGCATACATATTTAGTTTAATAAATGGAACATTTGGATATACTTGCTTTAAAAATGTTTCTATTAAAAAAATGGATTGGATCAAAACTAGAATTAATATTGACTTAAAAAGGCTGCATAAAGTTTTGCTGGGCTGACAATTAAAGTCCAGTCTTTTAAAAAAAAGTTTTTTGAAAGACTAAGGTTTTGGAACATATGGGTCAACAATAAACTCAGTCAACTTTGTGTTATTCATGTAATGGAAAAAGTACAAATAAACCAAATTTGTATACATTTTTTGTGGCTTTGGAGTTCTATTTGTGTCAAAAAAAGCGATGTCTTTGGTCTACTGTCTATTTCCATATCTCTAAACATGTTTTTGGCACAAATGGAACCCCATATGTGGGAGCCCTTAATGAGATGTGGTACAGAAAAAATGACAGATGTAAGACAAACATGCTTTATTTCATTGAATGTGTCCCACTTACTGGGCCATCTTAAGAAGAAAATGTCAGAAAAAAAATTAAGAGAAAATAATAAAAAAAATAAGGCAAGTGACAAAACATACATTTACTGATAACAGGCCTGGTTTTAGGGGACGTTGGTCCGGCATTACAGTCAGAGGAAAAAGCCTGTGTCAGCATGTACTCTTCTAGGTCAGATGGGGTGACCATCCCGTTTTCTGTGTTTCTGTTGTGGATTCATGCAGAAATATCCAACTGAGATCTTTCAAACATGAAATGCAGCTTCTATTTTTGCTCGGCCTGATGGGATAACTCAGTCCGGTCGTTGGACCTTTTGGGAGTTTTCAGAGCTCTGGCACATTTCACTTAGCCTGCTGGTTGGATAAATGGCCCTTTAAGTTTCCACTGCTTCTGTGTGCGGCTTCTTCAGTGCCAAACGCTTGAAAGTCCTGCTAGTCTGGGAACTCAGGACAACAGATGTTTTCAGGCCACATGGTGGAGTTATCAATGGCCTTTGCTGTTTGTATTTGATAACCAAAGGCACGATTGGGAAGTACAGAAATATTGTCTAAGAGGAATGCAAACACAGTAGCCCAGTGGTAGATGTGATACCTGAAAAACCAGAGCTGTCTTTATTTTTACAGTAGTCGGGATCTTGCTGAGCAACTTTTTTGTTTATGCTGGAATGCAGTGCTAACATGAGTCCTGACAGAATGCCACTGGAGGCTTGGCTGTTAACATTTCACAATTAGATATGAGTGGCTTCTTTCTGGCCCTAGATATACTCCTAAAGTAATGTTAAGTGGGCTACCGAATTCATTTGAAAAAAAAAACAAGGTTGAAGACACACTCCAATGAAAATCACGTTTTGAACATGTTCTTGTGGCATTTTTCTCACGATGGAGGACATATTGAAACAAAAGTAACCTTACAACTGCATTTCAGAGAATTTCTTTATTCTTTATTCTATGCTATTTCAGAAACAAAACATGAATGCTGACGAAATAACACTGTTTGCATTTTTTAGAATTCTCTCCGATTAAGCAAACTGAAAGATTTAAATATCTTGGTGTTTGGCTAGAAGCTGATTTATCTTTTAAAACTCATATACAATCTTTTACAAATAAAATAAACTACAGTTTTAAAACTTTGTATCAATCAATTAATTGCTTTGATATATAAGTATACGCCATTTACCATTTAATTTCCTTGTCAGAAAAAGAATCATCTCTCAACTGTTACCTCATATACTTGAATATTTAGACATTATTTACTTTATTATTACCTCAGCCAACTTACGTTCTTCAGATGTCATTTACAACTGTCGTTTTGTACTTCGCTGCCGCGACATGACACACCACTGTACAATGTACCAACAGTTAGATTGGTTTTTAGCTTCATTCAGAAGACGGTATTATTATTTACTGTTCATTTTTAAAATCATTTACTTTAATTTTCCTCCATATTTAAAACAATATCTGGTCCCTTTCAACTCACAACACAACCTCAGTCACATCAATCACATTTATTTTCTTGTCCCCACATTCCATAGAAAAGCTGGAAAATATGCTTTTTGCGTTCGTGCCCCCAGTGAATAGAATAACCTTCCCTCTTCTACGCTCACGTACATCTTTATCATTATTTAAGAGAGCTCTTTCAGCTCACTAACAAGATATTTGCACTTGTTTTTGTCACATCTATTAATTTGTTAAAGTTCTTTTTTTTGCGTTTTATTTTTCTAGATATATTTTTTATGTTTTCTTTGTTTTGTTTTTTTGTATTTCTGTCTAAGTTCTGTGCTTTTTTTTTTAACTTGTCCTGTCTAACATCTGAGCAAGCAGATCAGAGCTGAGTGCGTCTTGTATTGGACAGATTTTATTGTTACAATTGGTGTTTATGGATCTTCAGGCAGACTGAGTATATATTTGAATAAACCCCATTTGTATTTGAGGCTAAGCTTTATTTATGATCGAATTTATGGGCCGGACAGAAAAAAGAAACAAAAGAGGAGAGAAAGAGACAGAGTGGGATGTCAGAGATGGGGGATAAGGGGTTAAAGGTGGGGGATATTCGATAGTCTAGCAAGAGAGAGTGAAAACGGATAAATGACAACGCCAATTGCTGCTCTGCAGAAACTATGACCTAGAAAACACAGGTTTTTAGATTTTGGCTAAAAACGACACCACAATGAAAAGACTACTAGGGATGCTTTTACAATAGATCAAAAGATGATCGCAGTGGGACTTTAAAAACAGGACAAAGTAAATTGTGTTTCAGCAGCACCTTCCTCTCTGTTGATTTAAAACTGTAAAATCTTCAGAGCCCAGATGTATCTCCACTATTGTTTTTCTTTAAAACCCAGTGAAGAACCAGAGGGGCTAAATTCTTGAGGTTGCGTGTCAGTGCAACGACTTGTCAAATTGATGAATGCCAAAGTCCTTCATCATTTTTGAAGTGTTTGAACTTGAATGAAATATACATTACATGATTTTGATGGCTGAGAATAGTTTACCATTCTGAGGGGAGATTTTGATGATTGAAATTATTTTTTGTAAAAAAAATAGAAAAGCCAAATTTTCAGTAATAATTCACCAGGTGGTAAATAATCTCAAATCTGACATGGTAAGGGATAATGGATAACTGTATCCCTTTTAGCTCCACTTTTTATATGCTTGGCAAAGAAGTAGCTCTGCTTTGGTGTCAGTTGAATGGGATCGTGGTCACTTGTCCCAAAAGAGATTACCCGGAGATCCGCTGTCTGTGCAATCGGATACTCCGGTTGACTGCTGCAGACTTCTGTGTGCTGCAGAGCGTTGATGTGGCTGTAAAGTCAGTGAAGCACAGTCATTTAGATTGAAACTAGTGATGCTAGCGGCATAACCAGCAATGGTTATATCACCAATATTACTTAGACATCCCGTTTATGTTTTCGTTTTCTCAGATTAAGATGGTTTATTTTGCTATTATTGTGCAGATAGATATGAGAAGACTAGATAAAAATACAGCCTTTGGAAATGTATCTTTCTTTAGGTGTTTTCATTGAGAAGTTTCATTGTAATTTAATTTTATCATTTATTCAGTCAATAGTTGCAGCAGTGTTATTTAAAGTGAAGGGTTTTGCCAAGTGCCACGATGAGTGTCAAGTTTTTGACCAGAATACTGGCAGACAGGCTTTTAAACCCAGTGAGCTACATCCAAAATCACAATTACTAAATTTTTAAAAGCATTCAATTACTCAAAATACTAAGATTAAACATGTTGATTGAAATGTTTCAATAATTGGGGTGCCTTTTAACTCTCGGCCATCTCAGGAGGTGTTGGTGTATCACCTCTGTTTGCACAAACTGCAGGACAAATTTCTCTTATCCAAATGTAAAAAATGCTTCCTCCCTCTCTCTGTGACCCTTTGAGCCCCTGGCTTTCACAAAGCAAATGTATAAAATGCATCTTTCTGAACTTATTATAGTCATGTCTCAGGAGTTTATTTTAAAGTTTTCAGTCGCCTTGAACAGTTCAGATGTTATGCATCAAGTGAAAAGTTCATCCGGTCACATGTCCAGACTGAGTGGGGTTGTTCTTGTTTAAAGGACAGCAGTTCTTGTCCTGAATAAACTGTTCCTCCTGCTCATGTAAATATAATTATTTTTCCTCACTAGTCTACTGTACTAAAATAAACTGTGATGGCAGATCATTGTGGGAATTATGACTAAACTTTTGACTCCCAGTTACCGGCAGCAAGATTCGGCTGTGTACATTTCTAACACACAGGATGATTGGGACATTTCCAAGATGTTCTAAGATGTTGCTATCAGATTATCAGTCATGAGATTCAAACACCTATAATTACCTATAATTCCCAGGCTTCATAGAAATGCTGCTAGGAATTTGCAGGAAACTTGTAAAGACTTGACCTCTGTAAAATAATCACACACTTATTATTTACATGCATCTTTATATGAACAATTTGAGAGTTGTCGGACAAAAACATTCTCAAGATAAACGTGTTTCTTTTTTTCAAGCATTATTTAAGATGCTTATCTTTATTGGGGAAAAATAAACCTAATAGTCTGGATTTTTTGGGCTCTGCTTGAAAAACAACACCACAATAATTGCAAACAAAACATCAAACATTCTGAGATCTCATAGCAGTAGATGCAGTTTTGTTTTTCAGTTGCTAGGGGGATCCTGTTGCTCCTTTTTTAGTCTTTTATGTGACAGTTAACCATTGTTACTTTGGTCAGCTAACCTCTGAATTTACTGCTGGGACTTATTTTTTGATAAGAAAACATACAATACAATATACTTGTAATGTTTTTTTCTTGGTATACATCTTAAAGTTATTAATGTTTACAGTGCATCTTTGGTTCATCTAGGATTGGCTTCTTTTTTGTGTTTTCTCAGTCAGTGGCTGCTTTTTTTCCCCATGTTATTAGTTTCCTCTGTGTTTTGCCTCTTTAAAACTACTGGGGACTTGTCCTTTGCAAGGAAATAGGACAGTGTTTTAGTAACTGAAGAGACCTCGTTTTGCTTTTTTGTCCGACCTAAACAGTCATGCAACAGATGACCTGAATCTCTGTGTCTTGTAACATCTTCATCTTGTAACATTGTCTACAGATTACAAAAAAGAAAAAAATGTCAGACTTGGGACAACAGAAGTTTTAATTTTCCTATTCATTCCTAGTTATTTTCCTAGTATTTGTAAACTAGCTTTCTGACACCTCACTGGGTTTACTCCTGGCTGCATCAGGTGCAAGTAACGGGTTAAAAATAGTTAACTTGCACATTAGCCAAGCGAGGTGCATCAATCTCTGGCTTTGAATCTGAGCATTAGTCAGGTCAGCTACAAGCTGATTTTGAAATCTCTGCAGTCATTTCTATAAGATCAGCATGACATGACTGAAGGTAAAATATGAAAAGATGTCTAAAGTTTAAGGCAGCTGGAGAGCTCAGTCGGCTGCACGCAGAACTGATGCATGTGAAACCAGAGTTCAATTCCCAAGGGGTCCCTAGGCAAGACTTAGCTGACTAAATATTTTTGTGGTAAATGAGAAGATTTCCATAGAAATAACTTTTAAAGCATGACTCACTCGTTCTGTGTCCTGAAATTCATTTAACAACTAGAAAACATAGATATGTATTTAAAGGCTGCACGGTGGTACAGTGGTTAGCGTCCGGTTCGGGTCATGGCCCTTCTTCGTGGGTTTTCCCTGGGCACTCTGGCTTCCTACCACAGTCCAAATACATGCTGCACAGATAAATTGATGACTCTAAATTGTTCCTATATGATTGTGGCCCTACGACAGACTAACAACCTGTCTAGGGTGAACCCTGTCTTCACCCAACAATATCCGGGTTAGGCTCTGGCAGCCCCGTGGCCCCGTAGGGGGGAAAACCGGTTTAGAAAATGGATGAATGGAAAACATTGATTTTCAAGGATTCATTAACAGAGAAATGCTGCTTTGCCATCTTGCTGACTGTTGTCCTTTTTGGAAAAAAAAATTAAGTGTGACCTTATGGGCTGTCTTTTGCAGTCTTAATATGAAGGAAATTGTTTTTTATTATTATCATTGTTTAAATGTATTTGGTTAAATGTATTTGTTTAAATGTTACATTTTTAGACAGCTTTGTGTGTGTGTTCATCTTCTTCCATCCCCAGCAAGGATGAGGGGGTTTTACGACACTGTACATGAACCTAAATCAAACATACATGAGATTAGTTTTCCCACCACAAGCTCTAATCCATCAAAGCAGGAGGACACCATGTTCCACAGAACACGATCTTTATTCCACAGGTCTGTCTTTGTTTTGTTTCAAGAAAAGTTTGTCAAACTGGTTAAACTGGTTGTTTTTTACTCCAGTGTTTCCTCTTGGGAATCCATTGTTCTAGGGCACCACCATCTTAACCTGTAGGGGGTGCTGTTGCTGCTGTGCCCGTTCTCGTTGGGCGGGCTGGGGTCCCGCTCTGTGGTCTAATAGCCATGGAGTGGGCCCTAGGCTGCTCTGTGTCGGGCGGGCGCTGTGGCAGTGACCCCTGTGGTCCGGCTGGGCCTTGGAATAAATGGATCCCCATGATATCGTTTCCTAACAGCAGTACCAGGCCTCCTTTTAGCTGCAGTTCTTTGTTTCTGTTCAGGGTTCTACTGGGGTAACTGGGTGGGTGGGATGGGGGGTGGTGAGGGAGGGGTCCCATCTTTATGTGATTGTCTTTTGTTTTCTGTTTTTAATAATTTTCATTTTTTATGACTGTTGTATCTGCTTTCATGTTAAGCGCTTTGTGTTTTTAACTGAAATGAAAGGCGCTATATAAATAAATAAAATTTGAGTTTGAGTTTAATCATCTGAACGTATAGAATTACTGTTGGTTTAGAAACTGTTGGTTTTAAAAACACATTTCAGAGTTATCACTGTGCTGCAGAAAAAAAAAAGTTGCGTCTCCAGATCTTCTTGACATTTAATGTCCAAAGGTCTTTTTTTTTATTCAGACATAATTAGCTTTCATCTCATTGTGTCTTTAATGAGCTAACAACTGACGTCACTGCCATCTAGTGATAAGGAAAAAGAGACATTTACCTCCTTTATGGAAAATAACTGTTTAAAAATGCATTTTAACAAGGAAATTGAAAGCTTTCTTTAAATGTCCTATGGCATTTAAAAAGCAGTCAATTTTTTTGGGTAGAAATGTGTTAAGTTTAATAAAAATGAGTGGAAGATATTTATAATAAAGAGATATTTTCTGTTTTTAGCTTCTGTGTTTGGATTGTCAGCTTTATTTGTGTTCGTATAAATAAATTATCTTCAGATCGGATGCTGCTGATAAAATAAAACACGTATTCCACATAAGGCAGTATCTTTGTTTTAACACAAAAATAGTTAGGCTAATGCTCAAAACTGGTCCACATTTCTAAGAAACCTGAGAGATATTTAAAACACTTAGAAAATGAAAGCTTTCATGTCTCTTCCATCAGAAACTAAAAAAGCCATTTTAAAAATGCTATACTTTTTTAAATGTAAATTTTATCTAAGTAATTTGGGGAGATATACAAACAAAATTGAAAGCCATGCCAGGTGAAATGTGAAGAATTGTGGGATATCTGACCCTGGATGTAGAACCAGCTCTCTGCATGCAAACGTTACACAAAGTGGTAAACAAACCTCAGGGCAAAGCAGCCAAGCATTTAATCAACAGAATATAGTACAGTTTGCATGCACTTCGGGGGAGCAGCAAGAGTTTAAATCTTGCTATTCTACAATGTATAAAGCATTGTTCCAGTGCGTCATCCCATTATCTTGTTAAAAAGGATAAAAAATGGCCCTATAGCATTTAGAAGATGTTATTACAGACAAAAAACTGCAGCTTTTACTGTTAAAACTGCTTACATTGTGTTCAGTTAATAAAAGTGCAAATGTCTCTGTTTTAGCAGGTCTTGAGGTATCTTTGTGTCGTCCATACTGTGAACACATTTACCAAAGGGCTACATTAATATCTTATAAAATCAAAGCAGATTTAAGAAACAGATTTGTCATCATGGGGTTCAGCTAAAGCACATTATATTTTTAAGTAAAATAGTTTATTTTGCTACTGTTTAAACTCTCTTTTGTATATCTATATGTCTCTAGAGCTGAGCTGTCTTGCAAAGAAGTGGTAAAAAATAGTGGCTTTCCCCAATCATAGTTACAAATGATGCCCACCAAAAAGTAACACACACCTGCTTAAGTTTTTGTTTCTAAGGGTACTCCATAGGGGGTTAAGTGTTTTCATTTATTCATTTTTCACTGAATATTGGAGCCTCATCCTAAATGATTCCCATCAGTGATTAAAGATCCACTCAGATGAAATCCACGTTTTCAGTGTTTTTAACATGTTCTTGTGGCATCTATCTTATGGTAGATATAGAAAATTAAGCTTAAAAGTGCAATTCCAAGTATTTCTTTATTTAAATCTTTGTGAATCAGGATCAGATGTAAAAATGACATTGGAAAAACTTGAAGGTGTGAGGTCAAACCTACAATCACAAGCTCCCTGCTCTGCTCTATTCAGATGCATCCACAATATGAGATGGATGACGGGATGTGGGGGGTGGGCAAAAAGTAACAGAGGCAAATTTCTAATGAACTCCTGTTGCTTTGTAGAAACTGTGTCCTACAAAACAACACAGGTTTTCTGATGATGCCTAAAAATGGCATAATCACAATTAAAAGACCTCTGGGAATCCTTTTATAATGGATCAAAAGATGATCGGGGTGGGACTTTAAACCATCCTCTCTGACATGTCACCCTGCCCTTCTCCAGTCCTCACAAATCTTTGCATGTTTATCGACATAATGACGTGGGAGTACGCCACTGAGGCTTATCTTACAGTATTGCTGGCATGTGATGGAGATCCTCCTTCCTCCTCTAGTCTTTCTTCATCATTAATACCTAATAAAGACCCCCGAGTGCTTCCCAATGACAACTAAAGGTAACTCAGCGAGTAGGAAAGAGGAGTTCAAATTAAGAAACCTCTTTGATAATTTACCTTGAAATACCAAAATGTTAGATGATTTTCTTCAATATTTATAAGGTGTGCTTTATAACCTGGCTCAAACTAAGCTCTGGTGTTTTCTGAACATTTTCAGTGTAAAGCTAAACAATCTGAACATTTGATTTCCATCTGAACATGTTGTTGTTGTCTCTTCTCAGTTTTGATGTGGAGAATGGCCCTTCTGCCAGCTGCAGCCCTTTGGACCCCCAGGCCTCCCCTGGCTCGGGTCTGGTCCTCCACACCAATTTCCCAGGACACAACCAGCGGCGAGAGTCCTTCCTTTATCGCTCTGACAGCGACTATGAGCTCTCCCCCAAGTCCATGTCACGAAACTCCTCTATCGCCTCTGAACTGTGAGTGGAAAGAGAGAAAGCATGTTTGCCCTCTAATCTCTGCCTTAGGTCTGCAGAAAATGATTCAGAGACGTCATTTGTTTCATTCATCTACTCAGGGTTTCTGAAAAAAAGTTGCTGCTTTTTTTTTAACCCTTGTGCTATCTTAGATGACCCCACCCTTGCATTGACGTGTTCTCCCCACCATGATGAAGGTGGATACAGGTGGAAAGATTTAATGTAATCCATGGACACCAGTGAAGATCACAAATCATTGAAGAAAAAAGGTTCAGCACACTGTCTAGTGGGTCTAGATGACCCAACTCCCAATGTTAAAGTGCCTAGGATAGCACAAGGGTTCCAGACAGGCAGTTTGTAGCCTCATGTAAAGGAAAAGCCCAAAGCTGGACTTTGAAATTCAAGACTGAGAATTCCAACAACTTGATATAAAACAGAGAATAAAGAAACCTCCTGAATGAGTGGTATAAATGTGTGTTATCTAGTTAAACAGTTTTTCCACACAGTTTTCCATCAGTTCAGCCAAATTAAAGATCCTTCAAACTGTTTGAATTGAGTCTTCACTTACAATTTATTTGTGTGTTTTTTGTTTTTTTATTTTTGAAGAAAAAAATCAGTGACTGATCTACAAAGGAAAGAAATGCTGATGTATTTAAAATCAAATGTGGTCTGTGATTCCCTGCGTGTGTGCAAGGTTAGCATGCTGTTAAAATGAAACATTCTGTTATTCACTCAGTCTGCACACGGCGAGCAGCTCCTCTGAGCAGAGACAAGACAGCACAGTGATGTTCCTGCTGCTGACATTTTTTTGTCAGAGGTCATTGCAGACGTCAGATATCAGACAGATGCTTTGCAAGTTCAAAGTACTCTTGAAAATCCAAAGTACTTGAAATAAGTTTAGTTGAAAATTGAGACAGTCTTCCTACTAAATAACTATACAGGGATGTCTTGTTATTTAGTTGGTTTGTTAACAGAACTAAGGCTTTTTGTGCCAGTTGTGTAATTTTTATATTCCTTAAAGTCAGTCCATCCAAAGAAAACAAGACTTTGTGGTTAAACTTTTCCTGGCAAAGATGCTGGTTTGTAAAACATATGTGTTCGTGCTGTCAAATGCAGGGATCTTCTCCTGAATAGAGTAGAGCTGTGCAGATGCAAGTCTTCTTTTCCCATCTAATAGTTTGTTTGTTTCCTTGATTTACAGAGCTGCTCCTGCTTTGGCGTCTCTCACTGTACTGTTTTATTTTTGTACAGTGTGTGCTTTCACAGAGAGCATGTTAGGTGACGTTTGGACAGTCTGCTCTGTCTTCTGCTTAAAATCACTTCATTCAAATGACTCATTTGGCCTTAATGTACTTTGACAAATTAAGGAAAAAAAGTGACAAAAAATGTCACAGTTGTGAACACTTTTTTCAGATCCATAAGTCTCTTTGCATATAAAATTATTTTTTGCCTCCTAATCCTTGTCTTGCAGTTTTCATAGTGTATAGATTTACTTGATAATTTTGCAGTTTCCATGCACATTTTATGAAATGTTCCAACATTTCCTACTTCAGCTCATAACAGGATTTGTTTACTTGCAAGTTACACTTTAAATCTCAAAGAAATTGTTCTTGACTTGTTTAAAAAAAACTGAAATAATAAATTACTGCTCAAAATTGAAAGACCGTGTAGCTTTTGGACAAAGTATTTTATTGATTTATCTTGATTGTTAACCACTTTGAATTGTGTTTCTGTCATTGGAGAGTACCATAACTCTTTTAGAACTTTCCATTTTCATATGAATGGGATTTTCCTTTATTACTTTTAGTATTGTTTAGTATGTATTTTGCTGCCCATTTTAGATGGGCTTTATCGGTGTCCATCAGTAGAAGTCTGTTTGAGCTTTGCTTTTTGTCAATTTTTCCAACTGTTATAGCTGTGCAGCCATTTGTTTAGTTTCTACTATGATTCCAAATCTTTATGTTTCCATTGTAGATCCATCAATTTTGCATGTTCCCTTGATCCAGGTCAGGGTCAGGGGGTGTGTGGAGCCTCTCAGCTGCGAACAGATGGGAGGCGGTGGAGATGTACCACCAGCTTCAACAGATCACTTTCCTTTGAATGTATTTTGGTTCAGTCCACACAAGCTAAAGCAGGGAACCCTGCACAGCTCAGCAGCCTTAATAAAGTTCACTTCTGTTCAGCATTGGTAATATCAGTAGTGCATTGATCAAAAGCACTCAGCCAGTTCATTCAGTTTCTCATTTGCTTGTGACATGACACTTTACAGTGGTAATGGACCAGAAACGCTGCAACTATGTCACCGCTGCAAGAGCACTGTCCGTGCCGTGGAGACAGAATATCATTAATTTTGCAATGGAAAGCAGCAGTTTAAAGTAATGTAGGTTTACATTAAATAATGCTTTGGCATCCTATTGTTTATGTATGTTTTTTTTTTATTTCTGTAAATGCACAATGTAAATCATCTGCAGCAGATAAGGATTAAGGTCATATATGAAATATATAGATAAATACTATACAGTTGATTTAATAAAAATTATTCAGTTATGTGTCAACTCAAAAAGGGAACATTAGTGTCTTATTAAATTCATTCAAAAGGGATCACATTTAAAAGATTCCTCTTGGTACTGATACTCCTGTTTTTGACCCATAACTCACCAGATTATACTGCTATCCTCCTTTGCTTGATAATAGTAAAGAAGCCGCTGAGGTCATGATAATCTACGACTCACTCATTTTTGTAAAATAATATTTTTTAATAAACAGAAATGTTAAACTTTTTAATACAGCAAACCAACAAAATCAATATATTTTAAAATAAAAGTAAACCAGTGCAATGAAAGAAAAATATGTTTATCATTTTCTAAGTTTATTAGTTTCTTGTCTAGGTCAATTCTTGTATTTTTCCATTCTGAGGCTGAAAAGAAATTATTTTGTATGTATTTAATATTTTTTTAATTACATTATTTTTAGTTTCCAATTATGCTTCTAAATTGCTAAAATAAATTATTTTCAAGAATTCAATAAAAGTTAAGATTAAAACAAATTATGGGCAAAACACACTTTTGAAACTTTTACACATCTAAACATTGACCTACAATATTAATTTCAGTGAAACTGTTGGTTTTCTGTCATCTTTTCTAAATACGGGCCAAGAAAGCACAAATAAAGATATTGTTGATTGCTGAAATGTGGTGTGTTGAGCATAATTTAGACTTTTACATGTGTCTGTGTTTGTAGACATGGTGATGACCTGATCGTGACTCCCTTTGCTCAGGTAAGCCTCTTTAAGTTTCTTAGTTAACTTTTTAGTAGAAAAGGTGATGTACTAACAGATAAATTGTTCAGAATTTGTCTCTTTTTTTTGCTGTTTGGTTTATAAAAATATATTTCCATGATCAGAGCTTAGATGCATGTAAACCTTAAGCAGTCAGTAAAGATGGTGGTCTTGGAAGTAGATGATCATCTCAGTGTGTACTGTTGTTCAGGTTCTGGCAAGCCTTCGAAGTGTAAGAAATAACTTCACTGTCCTCACCAATGTCCAGTGTGCCTCCAGCAAGTAAGTATGACTGAATCAGAACCAAGAAAAAGTCTGTAAATCACAACAGTTTTTGTTCTGCAATGTCACATTCCCACTGCTAGATGGAGCTATAAGACAATATACTAGTGTTGGATTGTACACAACAACCTGCTCTCAGAAAGCTGATAAGTCAGGCTCATATGCACAAAGTATCAAGGAAACGTAGATTTTAGGTAAATTAAGCAATTTGAAGAAACACTAAAGCCAAAAAAAGGACAGTGAAACAGCAATTTTAGACTTTTAATGTTGGATTTTTGGATAGATTTTTAGACAAATTTTGCTCAGTAATGAAATCCTTCAGAGTGGGATGCGGCATAAATTCTCCAGCTAGTACAGACTTGGATTACCTCTTTGCAGCCTCACTGTCCACTCCATGAACTAGGTAGTGTCCATACAAGATCTCACATTGAAAACAACCTAAAAATGTAAAAGTCAATTAATTTCAGTGACACAGTTCTAGAAAGCTGCAGCAGCATCTATCCTGAGCATCCCAGTGGATTTGGAACTGCAGGAGCATTTTTTCTGTAAATATGTATGTAGGCCACCTTTTACTTGATTGTTCACTATGAGGTCTGTCTTCTGTGAGTGAATTGTTTCAGTTTCAAAAACAAACTACACATTCAGTTTGGTTTATTTACTGCTTGAAGCCTGTTTGACCTATATTCAGAACCAATACCCCCATAAAGAAGCCAGCGGGGACCGAAAAGCGTTCATGCGAGTGATTACAAAGGCAAACATGTTCATTCTCACAGAAAACATGTTTAAACTTATATGTTAGGATTAAGTAACAGCTGCTACACACATTGAGACTGAAGATACCTCAGCCCATTTGTGTTTTTATGTCAAACGTGACCTTTTATATTTGAAGTACATTGAAGAGGGTCACTGTTTTTAGCAGAAATGGAGGCTCCACCAAAAACATTTGGATAAGACTGATAAAAAGGTTTAGGAATGCTAAGTTTAATTTCTGGTATTATGTAGAGATGGTTTTCGGTGGAGTCAGTTGTAAACTGTAACTGCATTTGTCCGCTGTAATAGCTTTGTCATTTAACCCAGCCTTCTCATTTTTTGGTTCTTGTGATTTTAGAAAGAAATATATACAGTATAGTTTACAAAAATATATAGTTTTTGACTTTACTTTTACTCTTGAGTTGTATTTGTCTTTATAACATCTTTTTTCTTTTGTTTTCCTTTTCAGGAGGTCTCCTGCAGCAACAACTCAGCCTCCAATCACCAGAGTTTGTCTCCCAGGTAAGAAACTCAGGAATGTTCAGTTACATATCTGGTTTCCGCAATGCTATTACTTATCTGGATTTTATCTGGTTTGGAAATTTTGTAGAACTTTTTACCCTCTTTCCCTCACTCCTTCTTTTCGTTGTTTTTTTTATTTTTAATGAATATTGGCCTACGTGACAACTTTCGCTTTTTTTCCCCCATAATCTATCTGCAGCTCTCCCATTGTACTCCAGACTACTTTGTCATCAAGCTCATTAGCTTAGCTCAAACACAATTGAAAGGCCGGTACAGACAAACACCAGTGCACATGCAGACTTCCACACAGTGGGTCTCTGACAGAAGCTCACTCAGAGATAAAGGCAGACCTCCCCTTTTGTCAATCATCACATTTGATTTCAAGCAGCTGTGGGGGGTTTTCTGCACAAAAAGTCTGTGTGCATCTGCACGTGTAAGACGTACTGTTTGAGGAGATGCTGTAAAGCACAGAACAAGCTTTTTTAGATAATGTGATGGCATGACAGCGCTCAGAGCATCTGGTTTTTCTTCACTTGGCTAGAACAGACACCTTAGTGGGATTGTGACGCTGCTCAGACTCTTTGTTGCGCAAAGGAGATACACAATCATGTCTACATTTCAAGGTGAAAGATTGTTTAAAAGTTGAGTCTTTAAAGATAGAAAAGGAATAATCTTGGACACTTAACAATTTTCACATCTTAACTGTTTTCCAGTTTACTTAATCAAAAACACAATGGATTTATTATCTCTGAGCATGAAGTTTGTCTGGGTTGGTATGTATCAAGTTGTGAATTATTTCCTCATATAATATCTTAAGATAAAGAAAAACGTCCCTCTACAGAGCTAACAAATATAGAATACAGTTCCTTAATCTTTGATGTCAGTCTTTGTATTTAACATTGAAGGCATGTGGAAGTTAAACAGTGAATAAAGTAAAATCAAAGAATGTAAAAAATATACAAACATTTTTTTAAAGTCTGTATTAGTGTTAGTTCATCTTTTTTGTGAAGTTCCCAAAAAAAAACTGAAGCTATTGAAGGCTAGGGACCTTTTTTCTTCTAAAATCACCACCTGAATGCTTCCTACACTATAATGTCTTCTCTTTAAGGTCCCGGGGTTCTTGGAAGTCTTGTCGACACAACTGTGACATTTCTTTGTTAAAAAAATTTGCAACAAAGTAAAAGGTCATCATTTTTTTAAGATTCACATCATAGCAGCCTCTTGTAAAACACTGCTAAACCACTTCCGCAGCTTTGAAATTAACACACTTTTCCAAAACAAGAAAAGGCAGAAATATTATATTTGGAAGGAGAAAGATAAATGAGAATATTAAGAATAATCCTCTGATTTGGGTTTATTATATAATATTTCCAGATAGAGCTGACCAGTTCATACTTTTACAATATTAGTGGTCTTAAAAAGGACAATTATTTCTAATGTTCCCATTTTACTTAAGAACAATAAGCTAAAATCTCATAGAAAATTATTTTTTTTTTTGTCAGTATGTCAGCAGCTCTGAAAAACAAATTTTGATAAGTTTGGAGGAAAAAAAACTACAGAAATCTACTTGTTTGAGAACTTAAATGTTTACTGTGTGGATGCAACCATGCATGCAGAAATTTAAACCTGACACCACAGCTGCATAGGAAACCGTAGTTAAATGGATGTTGCTCATTGTTTTTTGGAAGGGTGATTAGAGTTAAATGAGGTAGAACCTTTTATTTTTCTGTTTTAATTGTGACCAGTGAATGCATTTTATTTGAATTTTACCTTTTTCATTGAAAAAGTTTAAAAAAAGTTTAATCAGTTTGTATTTTAGACGTTCCACCAGAGCAAACCTCGTGTTAAAAAACAAGACTGTGATGAGCAGTAATGAAACTGAGCAGTGAGCATGTTTAATGTTAAGAAAGTAACATGTCTAACATGAAACCAGTTCATGTCACACATGACATCAAAATATCTTCATCACTGCTCTTGCTCCTGACTAGTCTCCTTTAGGGCTTTAAAAAAATAATTTTCTATTCACATGTGGTCGTTCTGTTATTCCAAATATTGCAAATTAATATTTTAGTTTAAACAAGTTTATTTTGGATGTTTTTGTTCGCAATGTTAAAAATAACGTCAGTCAGTTTTAAGGTCTGTATGAAAGGCTCAGTTTTTTATGTATGCGTGCATTTTAAGGTCTGACACTTAAACTTCTGCTAATGCAGTTTTGCAATTGCATCTGATTTCACTGAGCATTTATCACGGTGTGCATAGATGGCTGTGAGTAACGTGTGAGCATGTGTTAGTCTGTGTGTGTGCGTTTGAGTGCAGTGGGGAGGTGTTCCTGTGGCTCTGATTGACGTCAGAGTGCCTGTATGTGGCTTCTGTTTACTTCCTGTTAAAGCAGATGGACTGAGTTTTCACTTCCTTCTTCAGAACCGCAGCTCATCAGGTGCTTTAAGTTTGTGTACATGAGTGTGTGCAAAACTCATGAAATATTTCTGTGCATGATTGCCTCTCAAAGTAGTTATCTTTTATTATTTGTCCTAATTAAGTTTGTCTCAGAGCAAAACAGCTGAACAGTTTAATAAATGTTACCCTTTTTAATGATATCATTTTTTTTTTGGTCGTGATTGATTAATTGCAAGTCTTTATAATTTATTTTCTTTTTAAAATTGGCAAAAATAAAGTTTATTTTTAATAGTCTTGTGATAAGTAATTTGACCTCCATAGGTGCATTTTGCTGCATTTGTTCTTCCAGTCTTACTTTATGCACAGACTGAATGGTTTCATGCAGTACCACCCCCTAATGCAATTTTTTTGTGGGGGGTCTTTAAGAGAAACCACCGCACCAAAAGCAGTTTGAAGTTCAGTGTCTTGCCCGTGAACTCTTTGGCAGGCAGAGTGGGATTCAGACCTGTGACCTTCAAATCAGAGTTTGTGCTGTTTCGCGGGGTCCCTCTCTATCAGTGTTAAATAAAGGGATTCAAGGATTGGGATAACATTTTTGATATTGAGAGTTTCCAATTTTAATTGATTGCAAATAAACAACTTACTTATCAACAACAAACAATGACTTCAAATGCAAATTCCTCAGGTACTAATAGTTTGGTGAGCCGTTAGTTCAGTCTTTCTGGGTTCTCTGTTTCAGTCTAAAAACACATCAACACAAACACATACAACGACCTACAAACATCTGTGTTCCTCTCTGCTGTCACCATCTTCCTCTTTAGTTCACTCCATCCTCTTTTTTTTCTTTCCTCTTCATTCAGCTCTTTGTTTTTCCAACACACGCACTCACACATTCACCTTTTAGGGGAAGATGTGTGTTTATGAGAGTGTGTATGTTGTTTTTTTCCCCTTTTTTGGAAGTTAAGAGGCAGGAAATATGTGGCAGGAAGAGAATATCAGATTGTTCCTGTTTTGCTGTCTCTGAACGTTTGTAACTTGACGGAGGCCAAGAGGAACTGTGCGTTGAGTGTGTGGTATGTGTGTGAACTCTGCAGAAAGATAGGATGCAGTGAGACAAAGGCCCATTGTGTGTGCCCGCAGGCTGCCCAGACACACTTACAGTGGTATCACACACACACACACACACACACACACACACACACACATACCTACAGTTCTGCTCTGCGCCCCTCATGCAGGTGTACCTGTTTCACCTCGGCTCAGAACAAAGCAAAAATATTTCAAACAATTCAAAAATTCAAATTCAAAAATTATTTAAAAGAAGATACTGAATCAAAACAAACATGCATATTTATGTCATTATTACAACATGGTGCTTCTTAGAGTTTTTTGAAAGATTTTGGAAAAATGTAATATTTTGTACCAATAGAATTCAATTATTTTCTGATATAATTAACACACATTTACAGGGACTCTTAAGTCCAAATCCCGTCAACATATTATTAAATGGTTTCTTATTGTGTTTTCTTTTTTTTTTTTAACATTTCATTTTGATTTTTGAAAATTATTTTTGTTTTCTGAAATGTTTTTCTTTTTTACGTAAACCAGAAGAGGTGGATACTATGGGGACATTGCTGATTGGAAGAGGACATTTGTCCGTTATATAATTGGCATGAAGCAATACTGGATATGTTTCTTACTTATCACAAAACTTTTATTGGTATTCGCACATTAAAGACGCATCTGAAAAAACTCAAATGTCAAAAATCAAACATCATCATCATCCAATCAGCATTGTCCCATAATACCTAGCTTTTCCAGTTTTTTTTTTATCGTGTTTCATTTTTTTAGCATTTCCTTTTTTTTTCTGGGAAATACTTTGGTTTTCTGAAACGTGTCATCTATGTTTTATTTTATTTTTTTTGGAATAGTGTTTTGGTTTCTGGAATTTGGTTTTGATTTTATATTTTTTTATTATTTGTTTAGCTTTTTTTTACATTTTTTTCTGATCTGTAATATGTTTTTGCCTTGAGCGATTTGTTGCCGTGATTTGCACTTCAGGGCCACCATATCTCAAAAGTTGGACTTCCTTTTAACAACTGTACATATGAATGAAATGTTTGGCTTTTTTCCACTCTTGAACTATTATAGTCTCCTGTCCAAAAAAAAAAAAGAAAAACCTTAAAATATTTTTTTAATTTATTTTTATTTTTATAGTCTTTTTGGACAGAACTTCTAGGTGCTGACAGAGACCGGAGGGGGTCTGGTTTAGGGACCACAGAATTTCTTCTCTGTTCTTTGCAGATGATGTTGTCCTTTTGGCTTCATTGAGCCAGGACGTCCAGCATGCATTGGGGCGGTTTGCAGCTGATTGTGAAGCGGTTGGGATGAGAGTCAGCACCGTTGAGTCTGAGGCCATGGTTCTCGCCCAGAGAACATTTGTTTGCCCCCTCTGGGTGGGTGGAGTGTCCCTGCCCCAGGTGGAGGAGTTTAAATATCATTGTATTTTGTTCACAAGTGAGGGAAGACCGGAGTGTGAGATCGACAGGGGAATCAGCGGAGCAGCGTCCATAGTCATGCGGTAGGTGTACCAGTGGGTTGTAGTGAAGAGGTAGCTAAACCAGAAAGCAAGGCGCTCAATTTACTTACCTATGGTCATGACCTCTTTGTTATGACCAAAAAAACGAGGTCCCGAATACAAGCGGCTGAAATGAGC
Source organism: Oryzias latipes (assembly GCF_053564925.1). Taxonomy (NCBI): domain Eukaryota; kingdom Metazoa; phylum Chordata; class Actinopteri; order Beloniformes; family Adrianichthyidae; genus Oryzias; species Oryzias latipes. The sequence goes on from NC_136240.1 coordinate 17,977,262, forward strand.
TTCCTCCGTAGGCTGGCCGGGCGCTCCCTTAGAGATAGGTTGAGTAGCTAAGAGTAGCTCAGAGTAGAACCACTGCTCCTCCACATCGAGAGGAGCCAGTTGAGGAGGCTCCGGCATCTGGTCCAGATGCCTCCTGAACGCCTCGCTGGGGATGTCTTCTGGGTACGTCCCACTGGGTGGAGCCTTGGGGAAGGACCCAGGAGACTATGGAAAGATTATGTCTCTCTGCTGGACGGGGAATGCCTCTGGGTCCCCCCAGAGGATCTGGAGGAAGTGGCTGGGGAGAGGGAAGTCTTTGCCTAGACTGCTGCCCCCGCAACTCGGTCCCGAATGAGCGGATGAAGATGGATACTTTTTTTTCTTAATGAACCTTTTTTATGAACTTATTTACAAAGTTCAGATAACGTTCTCTATCAAATGTTTAAAATATTTGAATACAAAAGTTCAAAGACTTAACTATAAGGTAGACTGCATGGTTGTTTGAAACAGTGGTAATTGCAGGCAAAAGTTTGACATATTTTGTCAAAAATCTCTATCAGTACTTGTCTGCATGAAGTCAATTATATCTGAAAAAGGTCAAATTTACTTAAATCTAGTTAGATTTTATGCAACCAGGACCAAAAGAGCATCAAGGTCAAACTCAATTTCCCTTTGTTTACTGATGGAAATAGCCAGTGTTTTGTTTACTTGTACCTTCTGTACCAGCCTGCTGTTGCACAACTTTTCAGTACAATGCTGCTTGACCACATATTTATACTGTTATTTAAATACTATTAGTCTGTAGTCTTGACCTCCTGCTGTTAAGGGTTGGAAAATTACAGATTTCTTTTTTGTCTCACAAGACAAAGACAAAAATCACTCCAAAAATTATGTAAAGCTTTAATCATTTACAACACGCTTCATGATATGAAGTGGACTTAATTAATTAAACTCTCTTTAGCAAAAAAATATAGATTATATCTAGAAAAATGTATTTTCACAGGATTCCTACGGTGGGTTTCTCAGGGCAGGGCTTTCATAAATGGATGAGTGCACTTTCATGACAGCTAAGCATTTCTTCAAAAACAGCTGCAGATTCAAAGCTGTTTGCTGTCATGGAAACAGAGTAAACAAAAACTTTATTCCTTTCACTGGCAATAAGATGTGAAAATCCCACCAAGGTATGACCTGACTTCCAGGTGTAGTCAACTTCTGCGAAGAAGTGCTGGCATGTACAGTCATGTGAAGAATTTTCAGCTTAAATGTTTGTTTTATTATTTTTTTTCCATAACTAATTGGAAGCTGTTCTTTGTATTTGGCAAATAAAAATGACAAGAGATGATAAACAGCAAAGAAGAAATTGAAGCCCAAATTTCAAATTTGATCCATGACTTTTAAGATGAATATAAGATCGATCATTGTTGTTCAGATGAAAGAAAATTATAAATTTAATGAAAAATGAATCTAAATAAACATTTCTTCTGGTTAGTTTTTTTCTTCTATTTTTTTGGCCATTGCTGGCAAAGTTCAAAGAGAAACCTTCATGAAGAACTGTCTGTTCCAACCTTCCACCACAAAAGCCTAAGTCCTTTTTGACAGACACTGGCTAATCTTTGGGGGGGTGTCCTATAACATTGAAAGAGTTAAAAGGATAAACGTTATCATGTTTGACGTCTATAGGGAGCAGATGCCACATGGAGGTCACACAGTGATTTGATACAGATGCAGTATTTAAAAAGTGCATTTTTAGGTCAACTTCCACTCAATTTTGTTTAGATTAATGATGGTGTGGTGTTCATAACATGATGGCGGAACCTGATTTGGCTTTTTGGTAAATTACATAATGAAGAATTATTTTGCACGTCAGGTTCTGTTTTAGAGCAAATGATGGAAACAAATCTGAAAATATCACACATGAAAAATTATGTAATACTGCAGGAAACAGTAATGTTAGTTTCTGTTTTACGTAGTTGACTTGAACTAACCATTTGGGAGCAACATACGTAGTAAAGATTTCACTAACAACTGCAAAAAAACTGTTTAACATAATGAAGTGTAACATAATCAAATTATTTTTGCTTTTTGTTTTGGTGGGTAACTGTTCTGTAAATCAGTTTTTTGTCACAAAGTATATAGTTTCATTCTTAGTTTCATTTTGATTTTATTAGCCATTATCAGTGTAAAGAGCTTGTCTTTTTAATGCAGTAAGTCAACTATGCAAATTATATCTAGTTAAAAGGCTTTACTTTCAGTTAAAATGCAAAACAAATATTTATGAATGCCTGTCTTACATCTAACACAAAGGGGTTTTGGGGCTTTGAGGGACTTTAAAAGGAATTAATATAGAAAAGTTAGAAAGTAAGAAATTATCCTATTCTATAATCATTCTCATTTAGCCTCTCTGTTCCAGCAGAGAATCTTTGAATAGCCAGCATCTCCTCATGAGATGTTTTTTTGTTTTTTAACTCCACGCTCCCTTAGCCAAACAGTGGCCGAGTGCGTGCAGGAATGCAGTGAGGGGGTCACAGAGAGGAGGGCAAGAGAGGTAGAATGGAAGAAGGGATGAAAGGTGGAGTGATGAGGTGATAGTGTGAAAGATAAAGGTCAACTTCAAAAAGAAGAAAGCAAGAACCAGAGAAGATATGGTGCAAGGACGATGGAGAAAAACATGGTACATGGGAGGCTAAAAGTCAAAACCTATTGACTGTGCCATATGTTCTTAAAGAAGATGTGACTTTCCTTTTAAGTTGATACATTTTTCTGGAGTCTTTATGAGATGCTCATTGTCCTGCCTAGAAAATGTTAAAGCTGAATGTTTGCTTAGGAACAGCTAATTGTGCATTTAGTCCTAAAAGCACAGTATTTTTATAGAATTTAATTTTCATATGCGCTTAACAATAAACACTTTGAACTTCACGTGAAAACAGTAAATTTAATTATTAAATATTAGGGTGTATTCAGACTGGACAGATTTGGTTCGTTTTCCCTGATGACTCGGAAATAATTGTCAGTCTGAAAACATCCAAGTGGACCCTGGTCCGGGAACAGGAACCGTTCTCGGACTCATCTTTGGAGGTGGTCTCAATTAGTTTTCAATCTTACTGAGCTTCAGTTTGCTCTGAGATTCCTCAGTCTGAATACAATCCCTTCCCAGAGCAGAGCAACTGAACCAAAACAGCCACCGTAGCCAAAGTAAACAGAGTAGAAATGTAGGAACAGATGAGGCGTGGACAAACATGATACAATGTTTTGTCGTGTTATCAAACAGAAAAAAAGTGTATTTGTTAGAATGTTTATTTTAACACAGCTGAAATGCTTTTTTTGTGTCTCATTACGCGACACACGCCCGTGACGTCACCCTAAAAGCTACCTTGCAGTTTCCTTAACAGAACCAAAACCATGAAACACAGCAACTCATTAAAATGTGGTTGGATGAATGCAGGTTCATTAAAACAACTTTTAACGTCACACATGGCTTTTCACACTGTTTTCCCGACAATCTATATGTATAAAAAACACTTATCAGCGTACCTTCATACCCAGCGTCTCCTCAGCACTGCAGTTGCTAGTATCCTCTAGTTAAAACACTCATGGCACGTAATCTTGCCAGTAACCGCCGTGCAGCATGCCTCCACAGTGCCAAAGTAACAAGTAAAAAGTGTTGTTCCCCACGTTCAAAACTGGTAATGGAATTATAAAGTTTGGATGAGTTAATGGCCCCGATAAGGATCATATAGCGCAACATGTCCATCTTTCTCTTGTTGTTTTGACCCACCCTTGTAGTTCCTGACCAATGACTGACAAGCTCTCTAGTCAAGTGGTTTGGTTTACAAGCTTTGGTCTGTCACAGAATGGGCCACTTGATGCCAGTCTGAATACAGACCAAACGCAAGGTACAGGACTCAATCCGGAACAAATTAAACAAACTCGATTCAAAACAAATTACTTTCCCAGTCTGAGTACACCCTTAGATTTTAAAAATAACTCTAAACTATTTTTGATGCATTTAACCGTTATATAATCTTACTGGTTAATTAGGTAGGTCATTGTTTGTTGTTCGGTTTTTAATTCTCAGTACAACCTGGGAAAGTTCAAATAGAACAACAAATGATTCTCAAAACTGCAAAAAATAAACAAAAGCTATGTCTAATGTATTTCTTAGAAAAAGTTTACACACACTCTGAATGGTTCTTACAGTCCAGTAGCAGCATTTTATTCAATGTATATCATCCTGCTTTAAATCACTGGGATATCATTATTGTACATCTTTAAAGTCTGAAATAAAAGTTCATTGCATTGCCATTCACATGTATGCTGCATCCAGGCATCAGTTAGCATTTTTCATGTTGCTTTACCAAATTTGACGTCGTGGACTACTTTAGAGACTGTTAAATGTGCCAGATGCCATGTGCACATCTCTCAGAGCTCCCTTATTATTCTGGCCTCCATCACTCAGGCTCCCATTAGGTCAACTGTCAACATCTCAATTTCCTGCATCCTGACTGCCTGTAACTCTGTAGTCCCCAGCTTATGTTTCTGTAAGGTTTTGGAGGTTTTTTAGCAATAGTTTTGTCAGTATCAACTTCAGTGAAGATGGAAGGAAATTCCTGTTTTTATTTTTTCTATTTTATGGTCATTGCTCCTAATAAGATAAAAGAAAATTGATATGATACTTTCACAAACTACACTTTCTTTCCCCACAATTTTACTCTTTAAAACACAAAGCAGATAAATAACGCTAACTGACGCGGATTTACAAATATATGAATGAATGAATGACTTCAACTTATACCTGTAGTATTAGTATAGTTGTTTATTAGTTACTATACATCATGTTTCACCTAGTGTTTCTCTGGTGTGGAAAGAGTGGAGTGTATTCTTCTAAAGTTCATCAAGTGTGGCTCTTTTCACTTCATTGGGAATGTACTTGGACTCATGACTGACTGCTTTAATTGAAACTATGTGGCAGCAGGAGAAATTTCAGAGGCTAACATGCAAAAACATGCTTACTAATCACCAGCTATTGCAGTTAAGAGCAGTCTTTTAGAAAGTAAAAGATAGTCTTTTAACATTCAATTAGCTCAGACTGCGAAGCGATTGTGCTGAATGGAGGAACACTGTTGAAACCAGTCAATCTGAAAAAACACACTGTTTTAATCTATCCATCCTTTATAGTTTTACCAGAAGAGCAACAGAGTTATTCTTTTTTTCTCCTACTCTTACAACAATAAAAGGTCAAGTTAAGTGGAGCTACCGCAACACAAAATTATAGGTATGGTACATTGGCCTTTCACAGAGCAAGGCAGATCTTAGAGACTCCATGAAGGAATAACACCTTTTGAAAATGTATATCAAGACACTGGCTTTAAACCAGCTCTTTCTGGAAAGTCTCAGTCCTTTCATGCTGTTTTGTGCAAACAAAAATCATTATTGATAAATAAGTCATGGGATGTCTTTTCTTGGATAAGATGTTCAGACTGTTTTAATCATTTCATGTCAAAAAGTCTAAAATTTAGTGCCATATTTGTGAACGATTAGGAGTTGTAAATTTTTTAAAACTTAGATCAGCAGTTAAAACAAATCACAAGCTATTGTCATGCTTCAAATGTAAATCTTAAATGATCTTTTGTCAGATTAGAATAAGAATTAGAATCTGGTACCAAAAAAATAAAGAAAAAAGATTACTTGGTATTTTATCTTTTTTATTGTTTGTTTTTAGCAAAGGTATCACAGGTAAAATGGACTTTTCAAGCTTTTATAAACTTCAAACCAAAAAACTTCAGATGTACATTACTGCAAAATTTCTTAGTTTTAATACATTCTATTATAGCTTTTTTTTTCATCTTGCAACCATAGTTATTTTTTCTGGGGGAACCACAATATGTAGTTTTACGTTAATCCCTTTTATGAAACAACTGGACAGATGGTCTCAAAGTTGTGACACCTTTCCAGCTGTATGTCTCTAGTATCCACGTTTGGTCAATTCTATATGTTCCCATACTTGTTCAAGTAACAACTAAGTTTTCTTAAGGTATGCATAAAATGACAGAAATAATTACTAATCTTATAAAATATACTAACAAACAAACACCACATCGTCGACTTTTTTGGGAAAACAGCATTAAACAAAGGTATTACAGTATATTGGTGTCCTCATGACTCAGTGTCATACAGTTTCCACAAACCTCTCCATTTTCGTTCAAAGCTCACACACGATTTTGCACGTCCACAGTCTGAGCGGTTGCTATAGCAACACCGTGCTGTGCCTCCATACTCTACCATTGTTTTCTGCCTTTCTTCAGGTTTACAGGTGCTATTGACAAATCCCTGCCGTTGGCCCAGTTTCTTTTTAAATCTATAGCTTAAAGGTTTCGGCATTTCTGTTCCCTGGGTGTCTCATGTTGCTTCTTCTCTTCTCTACACTTCCCACTCCTGATTTTTTAATACCCTAAATAACCCACAGCAGGCCTGGCTACCGATCCCACGTCATGTCTGGAAAGTTGAGCTGCATGAAAACACTCAAAGGAACTGAGTCATGTCAGATGTAAAACATTTCTTTCTTATATTTCTTTCAAGTGCTATGAGTAACCGATAGAGTTGCCACATTGCTGGACAGTTTATACAATGTTCAAGACACAACACCTGCAATGGTGTAAGGTTTGGGTCTCTCATAAAGATCTGTTTACACATTTATGGGAAGGACAGGGATCTCTGTGGAATGGGTTCCTCTAACAGCCCTTGAGTGGGACGTGTTTAGACAGGCAGCAAGTTTTATTTATGCCTGACTGGTTAGAATGAAGGGATACCAAGACCTATTTGGAAAGTATTTGGCTTTGATAATGTGTTCCAGTGTTTCCCTGACTGCATGTTAGTGCTTCTGCTGACAATACCTGATGTATACAACATAAACAAATAATCTGGGTTCTATTCTTGAACACCTAATGTTCATCTCAAACTGGATCATTTCCATTTCAGAGCCACACATTTTGGGACAACGTGGTAGGCACAAAAGCTGACTTAACACAGGCTCACGTTTGCCGGCTAAAGTCCAACTCCGATCATCTTATGATCTATTGTAAAAGTGTTCCCAGTGGTTTTTTTAATTAAGATTGTGAAATTATCACTTTGTTTACATTTTCTCCTGCTATCTTACAGACCCTCACTCCCCAGGCTAACACTAGCACTGCAATAAAAATGCTGAGCAATATTGGAGTTATCCAGTTTAAAAGATGTCCCATTCTGTAAAACATTTTGTGTTGCTAAGGAATGAAAAATACTTTTTAAGTAAAGTTTGATTCAGTTTGAATAATGAACAAGTATAGCTTTGAATTGTACCTAAAGCGCTAAATCCCACTTGAAAACCTACTTTTTTGGCTTCGACACCCAGTTTGAATTGTTAATCTAATGATTTATCAGTTCAATATATTTTTAATACTGTTATTTTTTGTTACACTTTATACTTCATTTTATCCACTCATGCTTTTATTGGTGTTTTTTTTACATTCATTTTAAATTTATAATAATCCAAATTGAAAAGATTCCGTAGTTTGTCAAGTGCTTTATAAATAAAGCTGGTATTTTTATTTATTTATTTTTATTCCTTTAGTTTCACAATTTTTGCACACTGCTGTTAAAAAGTGTGGCTACACTGTTTGGACTTTAATTTAAAAAAACACTCGGATAAATGTGTCCTGTTGGGAAAAGTATCAGTGCCTTCGGCTGCAGGGCGCATACATTTGTGCGTTCTAAAGAAATGGGACTATCATATGAAACGTCCATGGATTGACTGTACAATGTTATTGTAAGGAACACCTTTGTGTCCTTGAAAGGAAGACATTGCTGAGCAGTAATATGATACCGACGAGTAAACAGGCTTGTGGGATTATGGTAACTTCCTCTTGCTTCCTCTTAGTCAGAAACGCACACAAAAAGAACCTACCCTTGGTTCAGACGCCAACCAACACACACCAGCAGTTCATATGTAATTCACCAGGGACAAATGAGTTTCTTCAGCATCACAAAGAGACAAATAGCAAAGAGGGATGATGTGCGTCACACAGCTCCACATAAAAATTCTCCTTTATTTCTCTAATAAATACTCAATTATGGCTGCTTTTCAAAGTGGTTTAAAATTCTCACTGTTGTCCGCTGCTGACATGTTCACTTGAGGTTTACGCCCCCTGAAAGGTCTCAGTTATCTCAGAGTCTTCATTTTCCTCATCCCAGCTAGCATCTGGCTCAAAACTGTATGACTGAACAGCTTCATCGTTGCTGTATTCACTATCTTAACTATGATAAATGTGTTCATATACCGGTAATTTATTATTATATATTATATTCCAATATTTGTGCTCAACAAATACCATCTTTTTCTAGCTGCATTTTTTTTGTCTACTCCCGATTTACAATGATTTGAATACAGAAATCATCAGAAATTACATTTTTACCTTAATTTTACCTAAATATGATCTCCATGATCAGAAAAATGTCACAAGGATGCAGGTAAAAAACACAAAATAGACCATTTTCAGTGTAGTGGATCTTTAAATGATCTAGGGTTTATCTTATTACTAATGAGTTCCAACATGAGATGCTTTCCAAGGGGAGACGTGTTACTTAATTGTAGATCTAAAGTAAAGCCCAGCTGTTGGGTTTCACTTCCTCTTTGTGAAGAAACCAAACTGATGTAAAACATTTATCTCAAACAGAGAAGTGTGCTTTTTTCGTGTAAAAACTAAAGGAAACATTCTCAAGTATCATTGTGATTGTTGGAAATCAATTAAAAGGACAATTGAGGTTACAAGTGAACAGGTCAAACATTGCATCCTTATTAAAGAAAAAAAAGAAAAGAACTTAACACGTCAGTCTGTCTTTAGCTGCAGATAGACAAAACAACACACTCAGTACTAAACTGTACAGTACAAAATGTGAACGTGTTGACCAAGCTCAGACTCAAGTTAATCTTAATTCTTCTGTAAACACCCAAGTCACGGTTTAGGTGGCAAATAATACACAGTATGCTGCGCATGAAGAGCAAAGTGTCCCGTTCATCACACAGAAACTGGTTTTGTTGAGCAAGACTGAGAGTTTGTTCTCCGAGATTAAAGATCATGTTGTTTACCTTTAGCCTCTCTTACAAAGAGAAAGGGGTGTAATAATATTTGGTTGTACAGTGTGTTTCTCATCAGTTAGATTTATTATCATAAAAATAAATAGATCCGTGTTTAATATCCTGCCCCGGTCAAAAGAACATATTAGCCTTCTTTTTCCATGTGACATTAAATTCCTTTTAGCCTTGCAGTTTGTGCTTCAAATCAAGGTTTTCTGTCATCTTTTGCCTGTTTAGGTAGGACATTACACTGAAACCTCTTCACTGTTCTCTTTTGGTCATTTAGCATTATCATAAAAATAAAACAATTTGGCTTTAATAGAAATATCTGAAATGAATGGAATTATAAATATCGTAAATAATAAAGTTCTATTTGTAAGTTTTTTTTTGCTTTTTGTGAAGCGCTTAGAGACAACTTCGATTGTAAAGTGGCGCTTTCCAAAAACAAAACAAAACAAAAAAAATACTTTAATTGAAGTGTATTTGAGTTTAAACACAGCGAAGGTTGGATTTTTTTCACATCAGTTTAGTCACTTTTTTCTTCATGTGATACTTCTTATTCATTAGTAAATGTTAAAACTGTTCAAAAATGATGAAATCCACAAAACCTTTACTCTCACTCTCTAAATGCAACTTAATTTTTCTTCTTTGTATGAACTTTAAAACTTCAACATTTCAGTACAATCTGGGAAATAATTTGTCAATAGGAAACCAATGTAAGCAGAAAAGCTGAGCTTTTTTTACCAGGAGCTTCTTGTCTTTTAGAAACAGACAAGGTTCTGGCCCCTCTGACAGAGTTAGGTCCTTAATCCTCTGATTTCAGGAAAAAAGCGTTCCAATTACAAATCCATTCCTTGAACTGTTTACACTGTCCATACTGAGTGCTAAGTGTATGTTTATGGACGTGTCAAAGAAAATCGAAAGTATTGTTTCCACAGATGTCTCAAAACAAATGGGTACATTAACGTTTAATCCCATCCTGTGGTAAAATACAGTAAATGAGTGTGTGCTGCCTATGACCCAGTGTCCCCAATCAGTGCTCCATCCAAACGAACATATTTGTAGACCCTCTGTTTCACTAAAACCTTTCGGATTACCGATAATTAGTTTGCTATTTGCTGTGAACACTGTCTCTCTTTTAGAAAAGGGACAGTGTCAAGCTCATTATTCAGACCCTGATTTTTTTTTGGTGCCTGACCCAAGGTTATTTATTATTCTGTTCAGCTGTCCGGTGAATGCTTATTTGTCATTCTCACACCGTTCCTACAAAGCGGGTTTATACCCAGATGGACACTTGTGCTTTGAGTGTTCCGCTCAGAGATGAGCATTTTGATTCTGGACAATCATTCTCTCATGGATGTGTCCTAAGATAGCTCCGGTGTACTGTGTCACAGGGCTGCTGGCACTCAGCCCAACAGGCCTTCACTGTGTGAACAATCACAACCATCACAGGAGGGGACAACTGAACCCTAACCAGTTCCAAAAAAAGGCGGAGAGAGGCAACCTCTTTTAATTACCAATTACAGAAATCTTCAAACTCTGTCAAATGCAGCTCAATCATTTTCATTTTTGTTCAGCTATTAATTCTGGGTGTGTGGCAAGAGTCAAACTTGACACTTTATTTGACATAAACTGGATCTCATAACACAACCTTTCTTTCCCTGGTCCCGATTTTTGGCAAAAATGTTGCTTGTTTCCAAACTAGAATAGGTTAAATAATTTCACTTAAATGAAAAGATAAATTTAAAAACTGTTTAAAAATAAATACATAAATAATAAAAATAACGATAATAAAATTAATAATAAAGTCAGATTAAGTTGATTTATCAATTTTAACATAATTCAGACCACGTTTCAGATTGTCAGTGTTGGTTTTCATATAAGGTCAGCCCGTGTCGTGACATTAAAAAATAAAATATATCTCGTTCCCACAGGTTAATATCTTATTCCCACAAATTAATATCTCGTTTGCACGAAATAATATTTCGTTCCAAAAAGATAATATTTTGTTCCCACGCATGAATTGATTCATGCGAACGAAGTAATTATTTACGTCATAAGTCATTCATAATCATGCAACACGACCAGCCAATCATTTGTCTTGTTGTTACACCACACTTATAGGGACACAGTGATTGGTCGAGATGCATTATGGCGAAAACGTGATGCACGATGGGACACGTAGCATGTAGCTTTCTAGCCTTCGGAAGTAAAGTGACTGCTAACGAGTATGATGCTTTTGTAGATCTTTTTAAAATGAATAAATCTGATCCCTAAACATCCTCCGTGTCTTCAATGCAATGTAATGAGACACACGCAGACAAAAATGTGAAGGTATCTGCTGTAAATCCAAATATTGCACATATCCATGTTTATGAATGCCATGACGAAAATAACAGTTTAATGATGGGCTAAGTGGCATGTAGCGCACTAGCCTTCGGATGTAAAGTGACTGGTAAAGAGTATGTTAATAAAAGACAAGTCCTGAATAGTATTATTCCTATTCGACCCTAAACTAAAATATCCCATACCGCACCTGGCTGCCCGAACGCCGGCAAGACAAGCTAAAGAGCTCTGCGGCGGAGCTAGTTGCTATGTCTGGAGAATGTGTGGCGAAACAGCAAACTTGGGCATCCTAATCTCATAATATTTTTCCTATTTTTCTAATATTACTAAGACAATAATAAATTGATCATTCTTGTTTTTCTTTTTCCTTTCTGGAACCTATGTGGGTCACAGAGACACGGAAGTTAGCGCTGAAAGTGGCTTTTCTGGCAGAATGGAGAACATTTCAGTGTTTATGAATGACTTGTGACGTGAACAATTATTTTGTTCGCACAAATGAATTATTTCATTCGCACGAATTCATTATTTTGTTCGCACAAATGAATTATTTCGAGGGAACGAAAAAGTATTTCGTGGGAACGGATTATTATCTTGTGGGAACGGAATTTTATTTCGTGCGAACAAGATTTTAATTTGTGGGAACAAGATATTAATTTGTGGGAACGAGGTCTATTTTATTTTTTTTTATGTCAGGACACGGGCTCAGTACAAAAAGCAGTTTTTAGTTCAACCTCTTTTTTTGAAATCCCAAAACCTTTGTCTTAAGGTGAAACAATGCATGGTTGTAGGCCTGGAACAACATTCTTGAAATAGACTAGCATATAGAATACACAAAGGACAACTAATCAATTTCAAAAGTATTCTATGCAATCTGTGATCCATGTTTCATTTCCAAGATTTTATCTTATTTTTATTATTTTTTTTGTGTAATTTATTTAAAGAAACATGTTCACAAAAACCTTATTCAGGAAAGATCAAATTTATGAATCATTTATGTCATTACAAGAGCATTACAATCTTATCTGGTTTATTTTAGATGGGTTTGACCTCTAATTATTACATTTTTATGAGATGCAGTCAAATATATTTGTTTTGATATGAAAAATCTTTATGCCATAATTTCTGCACTGGTTTGATCACTAACTATTACATTTTTATGAGATACAGTCAAATATATTTGTCTTGATATGAAATATCTTCATGCCGTATTTTCCGCACTACAAGGCGCACCTAAAAACTTTAATTTTGTTTTCAAAGACGACAGTGTGCCTTGTAATCTGGAGTGGTTTCTATATGGATTCATTCTGGTTGTGCATACTGATGTCAAAGCGATTGTGAGATGTACATGATTTGTGAAGTGTTACTAACAAGGTTGGGAGTTACATGTGATGTTACTAATGTGGCAAATGTGAAGCGTGTTGCAAATAAGTTATAAAATTACTGTGAACGCAGCTAAAAAAGTCTGACTTACTGACGGACTTTGACTCTTTCTCACTTAATACACCTTATAGTTTGGTGTGCCTTGTGATCTGGTGCACCCTATAGTGTGGAATATGATAGTTACATTCAGTCATTACTTATCTAAGAGATTAACAATGTTCCCTATTCTGTTGACTATTTTGTAATAATTCAGGGCAGGCAAATTGACTGTCCAAATATTATGACACTGTCATGGAACTGTCATCATAGTATCCGTTGTGTGTGACACAGATGCCTGAGACATCCCGAAGAAGAGCGGGAACCTCAGCCTGCTGTTAAACCGCATCAATCATTAAAGCCCTTTTCACTCTCTGCCAAAAACACACACCAGCTACTCTGTGTACTGCTGTTACCTTGGTAACCGTAAAACATCCACATCCATCGACGTGTCCACAAGTCCGTGTGTTGACTAAAGTCACGCTTACCTAAACAGCGTGTTGCATCATGATACAGTGCTGGGAGTCTACGTGTGTTTGTACTAAATGGATGTGTGAGTGTGACATCACCGCTGTCCACGTAGCGACAGATGTGGGTTGCTGGATGTTTGTTCTCGGAGAGGAGATGACAAATGTCACAACCTTCCACCAAAACCACTGCGTTCCCGCTCAGCTCAGCTCAGATCTTGCTGTTGTTTATATAATACGGCTCTTGGAAACAAGCCGATGTCATTTCTGATTCTTATTTATCCTGAAGCTTCTTTGTCGTGGAGGTTCCTATAGTCAGCATGTGTCTGTGAACACATCAGTCTGTAGAGGTACTGCAGCAATAGTCTCCTCTTTTACAACATATCACTCACATGTTAAAGGAAATAGGACACGTCTGTTTTTACTTGTTGTGGAGTCCAAGCAGTTGTTTTGTTTATAACTCCAGATGAAGCACATGTGTACTATGAAAGAAAAACAGATTTATTATAGACATTTAAAAAATGGCATTCTCTATCATTATTGATACTTACTTCCAGATGCTAAAGTGGCTGTGAAAAGCAGCCTATTCACTACAATATGTATATAGAAAGATGTGGACAAAGTCATTACGGTGTTTTAGTAGATGTGTGTATTTGTGTGTTAGGGGAAACAACTTAATGTATAGTGACCTGCGAGTACTCTTTCAAAAGGAATGGCATTACCAGCAGAAGCTGCCTCTGTTTTGAGTCAATTTTTGTTTCAGTCGTTCATTTATGGTACATTTCTTATGAATGGACCGTTCCACTCTTATGGAGCCTCTCCTAGTAGTCTTTGGGAGAGAGGCGGGTACAACTCAGAGATGTCAGCAGTCTGCTGCAGAGCAAAGCAGAGTTCAGATAACACACATACTCACTCCAAAAGCTAGCTAAATCCAACATACGTCCTTATGAGTTTCCATATTTCCACCTAAAAAAAGCCCACATTTGAACAAGAAAAAGGTGCAACTGTCTCACTAGTTAAATGCAATAAATTATTGGAAGTTTCTCTCTGTTCATCTATTTAGAGAGTAGTCCTCAACAGTTTCACTCAATATTCAGTACCAAAAATCATGGAGATACTCTTGGTTTTTCAAACAGGATGCCTTTGATCATCTGAAAAATTTCTTGCATTTTTTACATAGGCTTTTAACAAAACTTAAAACAAAAAAACTGGAGCTTCAAAAATTAATTTAACCAAATGTAAATTATTCATTTCATTGTCAAAGCTTTATAGACCCACTCAAATTGAAATCGTGTTCTTTGGTGTTTTTATCATGTTCTTTGGTGCACTATTCCCAAGATGGATGGACATATATGAAGAAAATTAAGTCAGTAATTCTTTATTCAAATCGATGTGAATGCATAAAATTAAGATGCAAAAATGTAGTTGAAAAAGCTTGTAAGTGTGACAGCAGTATCCTCATTAAAAGACCACTGTGAACACTTTTACAAAGATGAACAGTGTGGAACTTTAACCAGAGCTCTTTTGCTGTAAAAAACTACAGAGCTTTAACTTGGTTTGGCTAATATGTCAAAGAAATATTGTCTCTTGGAAAAATAGGAAGAACTTTAATGGAAAAAAAAACAGAAAAACATTTGTGTTGAGCCATGATCCTCACCTTCTGTTTTTATTGTCATTTTAGAAGTCATTAAAATCTCATCTGTGTAACATAAGGTGTCCCCATGTTATAACATAGTTGACATTGGTTGCGATAAAAAGAACAAATTGGATAAAATGTTGGTAGATTGGTAGAATCATTATTGTATACAACAATTAACCTGATGCTTTCATGCAGTGTTACACATATGCCGTTTTCGTTTTATGTTACAAAGGTGATTTTAGAATTTGTTTTTGGTGCACAAATGTGAGAAATTATTTCAGCTCCAGTTGCTTGCTTACATAAGTAAATTGTAATTCATTTGCTCTATGTATATGCATTGTTACGCCCCCTTCCGAGTCTAGGGGCTACGAGGGGGCAAAACATAAAGTTTCCGGCTACCAAATTGACTGTAACAAAAAAAAAAAAAACGAATGGCACAAAACCACAAACTACACAGAACTAATACAAAACACTTAACCACAACACTAAAGTGCAACACACAACTTAACAGGTGGTGAATTACAAAACAAAATGGAGAAGCGGGCCAAGCTGCAGTGGAGACTTGATGCAGCCAAGCTACCTTCTCACCAGCTGGAGGTCCAAGTGGTGGTTTTAAAGGCTGCCTCCACCAGCTCTGGTCCAATTGGAGGCCACACCTTCATGAACCACACCTGCAAATAATCACAAACTAGCAGACACAAAGAACACATATGCGAGTCTTTATAAAATTCCTTGAACATCCACTACAATTTTGTAGATTTATGAACATCAAAACTTTGCAGCACAGTTTTTTCAACCTTTATAGAATAAAGTAGATTCAGTTATGTACAAATGTACCTTCATCTTCAATTGTTCTGTATTGTGACAGCCAAGTCCTTATATTCCCCTGCACATATTATTCAGGTAAAAGTAAATGACTTTTCAATGGTTTGCTCCTTTCCAGGAAATTGTTTTTTTTTTCTATTTTCTTTGTAGAATGGGATTGATGGCTTGGCTGTTAAACACAGCATCAGATGGAGAAGAAATTAAAGAGAAAAGTAGGATGGAAAGTGGTGCCCATTTGCACATTGAAAATGCATTATGTAAGAGTCTCATTACCACAGGCTGATAAAAAGAACATGGAACATTTGCTGCTCTTTCTTTTCTCTTGTCCCTTTGTTATTAATTGTTACAAGGTGTTGTTTGCTTTGGCTCTACTAGTATTGAAAACTGCGTAGGATCAAGTTTCCTTGTTTACCAGGAATACATTTATGATGTATTTTTGTTAATATTATATAAATATTTAAAGCTATGAAAATGCTGAAAACTGCCTTTGTTTTTGCTTTTTTAACCATAACATGATATTCAAGTGCTTTGTATTTAATTTATATGTACAGAACATAATCTAGACCAGTGTTTTTCAACCTTTTCTGAGCCACGGCACACTTTAACCTTAAAAAAAATCCCGCGGCACACCAGCATCCAAAAATTAAAAAAAAGGAGAAACTCATAGTCTGTATTGATCTACAGCCCCTGCACAATCTCACATGCATTTTTGAGATAATTGTTACAGAAAAAGCTGGAAACTGCAGCTGTTTTTTTCTAAAAGATGCAATAAAAGTTAAGTTAGAAGATTTAAAAACAGTTTGTGTGTTCGTTAGTTTCAA
The DNA here is from genome assembly GCF_053564925.1 of Oryzias latipes. Lineage (NCBI taxonomy): Eukaryota > Metazoa > Chordata > Actinopteri > Beloniformes > Adrianichthyidae > Oryzias > Oryzias latipes. Next base: position 17,993,864 of record NC_136240.1, read on the forward strand.
GACGTTTAACAACAGATCTCCTTTTGCGCTGTCACTCTCACAACCCAATGCATCATGGGAAATGTAGTGCATAAAACGGCCGAAGATCGGTTTTCGGAGCTTCATTGTTTTGTTCACTTGTTCCACGGTCTGATACCGGATTCTGTGGAAAGCTGCACCAATAAAGACGAGCTTTAGCTGGTATTTCTGTTAGAACTGAGCGACTTTAAGAGCCAAATCGGGACAAGGAAGTGAAGACTTTAAGCACTTCTGATTGGTCAGACCGATGACATGTGATTAACCCCCCCAACACGGGACTTTTCCAAAATACAGCCGAAGGTGCAGCTGAATCGCGGTACGTCATTCTTATCAAAATGTCTTTAATAAAATAAAATAAACGCAAAGAAAAGGTATTTTACGATTTTTTATATTCCTAACTCCTCAGTGTTTTATCAGGGCCTGTTTGGATGAACATAGAGCTAAAATCCTGGAGATGGGAAATGTTTTTAGATCAGTTAATGAGGGCAATTTCCCACGGCACACTTGGCCATCTCCCACGGCACACTAGTGTGCCGCGGCACACTGGTTGAAAAACACTGATCTAGACTATAATTGTTCTCAAAAAGAGTAACACTTTGGGGGAAAACATCTGGTTCAACTTAAAAATCAACTCTTGTGACAGTCTGTTACACCACTTTCTGCAAATTTCTCCCTTCTATCAGAGAAAAACAGATGAATATGGTTATGACTATTCTAAAAATGTCATGTTTGACCCAATGCAAACTTGATCTAAGTTTTAAAAGATGCATAAAGGCGTGCAATGATTTAGAAATCTGTAGTTGCAGTATTTTTGTTTTTCTAAGAATTGCATGGGATGTTGTTATGTTTTGCTTAAACAACTGGATTCTAGCCCCACCCATCCGGCTTTGTCCTGTGGTAGTTCCACCACAGATGTTGGTTGTCTTCCCACCACCTATTATAAATATATTGTTATGAAAAATACCCCATATTTTTTTCATCACATTTGCTGTTAAGACTATTTGCTATAAAGACAGACTTGCGCTGGAGATGTTTTAGACTGATGGAATAAACAATCCTATTATTTCAATCACAATTTTTACTATGTGTAAGACAATTCAAGTCAATTTTATTTATACAACCCAATATTAATATATAATATTTCTGGCTCCTCTCTCTCTGTGTGGGGTGGGTGGTGCCGGGCCTGGGGTGTCGGCGCCTCTGGGGGTGGGGCCCCTGGGCTGGGTGGGCCTGGCCCCTACGGTGGGGGGGGGGGGGGGGGGGGGGGCAGCTGTTTGACCACCGGGGGACAGTCTACCAGCTGTCCCCAACTCACCCCCTTCCTCATATAGCCTCATATTAGGGTGAGGGGGGGGGTTAGCCTGCGATGCGCCTTGGGGGTGTTTATTCCAACATAAACACACACACATGCACACACACCCTCTCAAACACACATACACGCACACACATTTTGCAAGGAAGGTGGGACCTAGGACCATCTGTCCCCTACCCCTTCCCTGGTGGGGGGTGCGGGCCCCTTGGCAACGGCGGCCGTGTCCCCTGGGTGCCGGCTTCCTGGGCCCGGCGGTTCTCTCTACGCGCGGTGAGGGGGTTTACATTACACCTGAGCCGGGGGTGTTCGTGTCCCTGGGGGGTGGGTCCTGGTCCTTGCCCCTGAGCGCTGGGCCCCGCCAAATTTCCAACTGTGGCCGAGCCTGGTCGGGCCATATTTACAACACCCCTTGTGGGCCACCCTTTTTTCCCCGGGGTTCCCCCCTCCTGGGCGGGGGCGGCGGGCCCCTGCCTTGCTCCTCCCTGGACCAACCGTGGGCTGGGTGGGTGGCTGCCTGGAGTGCGGAGCTCTCCTGGTTGGGCTGGGGCGGCGCTCTCTTTCCCTCCGTGCCTCCCTGCTCTCTGGCTCTGGGGGCCTCACGGCGGCCCTGCTGGCCCTGGCCTGGGTGGCGGTCTTGGTCGCCCGGGGGGCGGTTGTTCCCTGCCTGTTCCCGTGTGGCGTTGGGGGGATACCGGCTGCCGCTGCTGCTGCGGCGGGGGTCTTGGGGTGGGGATGGCTGGGCACTCTCCCTCCTTCTATTACGTTCCACCATCCATTTTAGAAGAACATAAACACTCACCTGAGCACAGGTGTTAGCTCACCTTTGCACTAACAGTTTGCATGGTTTAATGACTGAAATATTTCACACTAGTTGGTTTTAAGGCATAAGTATGCGTGTGAACACTATCTGTTTTGTGTACATGTCGACATGTGGACATTTTTGCAGCTAACAGGTGTGTTGATAACATTTGAGTGTGTGTGTGGACAGGCCCCGCCCTTTTTGTACTACATTTGAACCTTACCGTAACGATAAACAACCAGTAAACTTGTTGCTTTATGCTGCTTCATGGTCTTATCCCCCCTCCCCTCCTATTATCACCCTCCTACCCCCCCTCTCTCTAACGTCACTCTCTCTTCTTCCATTCTTTCCTTTTCCGTCCGGTCCAACACCCAAGATTTTCAAACATGGTTGAAATTAATAAAGTTTGGCCTCAATTACAAAAGGGGTTTACTCAGACATACCTCTGGTTTGTATGAAGATTAATAACCCCTATTGTTAAAGTAAAATATGTCCAACACAAGAGGCCCTCAGCTCTCTTCTGTCTGCCCAGCTGTTGGACAGGACAAGTTAAAAATAAAATAAAAAAAATAAAAATACAACCCAATATTACAACAGTTATCTCAATGGGCTTCATTGTTCACATGTAAACAAAGAGCTTTAGTGAGTGACAATTTCTGAAAGAAGGGTGCCAAGAAATTGTGTCAGATTGGCACCAGTGTTTATTAAAAGATTGAATCAAAATTCCAGTGTTTAAGTTGATGCTATCATGATTCACTTTAAAGCTACGTCGCGGAAAATCAATGATTCCAACTAAACATTCTGATGCTTTTCCGATCGTTTTCACTTTCTTTAGAAGGAAGACGCTTTCTTCAGCTCAAAGTTTAGCTTACATTTTTTGCTGTGAGGTGATTTCCTGCTTCTCACTTGATCTCTCTTCAGTTGTTCTAACTTGAGTTTAAGTGAATGAAAATAAACTCATTAAGAAGCAGCAGAAATGTTGTTAGGCAATCATAGAAAACAATGAAAAAACGGAGCAAGCTGTTCAGACAAAACTAAACTTTGAGAATGAGTTTCTGACTAGGGGAAAACCACAGTGAGCAAGACAAGTGCATATGTCACTGCTTTTAAAGTCCCTGTGCAGTCCCTCTGATCAAAAATGACGTGTGTGATGTTGATATGACAGGTGTCAGTTTTCAAAGAAAACAAAAACATTGTGCGTCTCGGCGCACAATGAGTCTCTCCTCTTAACGTCTTGAAACAACAACGAACACAAATCAAACAGTTTTTTAATCTATTAACTTAACTTTTATTACATCTTTGAGAAAAAACAGCTGCAGCTTCCAGCTTTTTCTGCCACAATTATCACAAAAATGCATGTGAGATTGCGGAGGGGCTGTAGATCAATACAGACTATGATTTTCTTCTTTTTTTTTAATTTTTGGATGCTGGTGTGCCGCGGGAATTTTGTCAAGGTTAAAGTGTGCCGTGGCTCAAAAAAGGTTGAAAAACACTGGTCTAGACACTTAAAAACCAACTACCATAAAGCAATTTGCGCATCAGTTTCAATGTGAAGCCAATGAAGGTATGCGACCTGAGGTCCTGCAGCAAGATTTGAGCGTCTGGCGCGGTGGTCCGGCAGCAGTGCAATTTAATCAGGGACTCAGCTTTGGGCATGTGACGTGTTCAGTGAAGCAATCAGCCGGGGGAGTCCAAATTTAACTCAGGGAGAAGCTGATTGTTCTCGCTCTGAACTCTATGATTTTTCTTTTATTTTGAGAAAACTATAAAAAGGTCCTCTAAATTTATTCTTAATTTTATGTTTTTCCCTCCTCTGACTATTGCGGGACAGCATTTCATCCCACTGGGTCACAGAGAGACGGAAACGCCGCAGAAAGCGGCCGTCGTTCAGACACAGTTCCGAGATGGTGAACCTCACCGTAATGGGAGAATCTCTGAATGATCTCATGAACCCAGACATGGATATGTGTTTACTGGTCTTTTTGTAGAGCTCTTCAAAATAAATAAATTGATCTCTAAACATCATCGGTGCCCTCCAAGCATTGTATGTCCAGGGCGTCGAGTTTATAGACTCATTTTTGGACAAGCGTTGAGCAGCAAATTCGTTGTAGTAAAAAAAAATTTAAACTAACATGGATTGCATATTGTTTTTATACTTTTCCCCATGCAGTGGGTGCTGTCGCTGTCCTCTTTTAATATCATGGACAGCTGAAATAAGCTAATCTTCTTCTGCAGCTTCTCTCCCAGCTGCAGCCATTACAGACGATGGCTTACCTGTGAAACAAATTTCAACCAGCTATTTATTCTGTAACACACAAAAGGAATTTTAATCCAAGTCAATAGGCCTACTCACTTAAAGCAGAAATCCTCAACCTTCATGCTACTGACCACTGGGGGTCTGTGAAACCGTTCGTTTTTTCTTCAGTGAGACAGGCTGAAGAAATAATTTAGTGGTTGTGCCAGAACTCCTGCCCACTACTCTATACCACTCAAAGGGTTGAAGTAAGGTGTAGAGGCCCAAGCAGACTCCATACACTGCTCTAGCTTAAGTGATCTTTAATCAAATTCAAAATAAAAATGTTTTGGTAAATGAAAAGGTTTGTAATGACTGACCTGAAGTTGGCTATCAGGAAGGAAACACAATGTTGTGACTAAAGATCCAAACAACACAAATGGTACAAGAAGACACACACAAAAAAACAAATACAAGTTAACCATAACAAGAACTAAAGTACAGCAACAGGAAGAGTAACTACCGCAATCCACTACGCCAGCTGAATGCCCACATTGAGCACGGTTTTAATGATATTCGTGCTCATTTTTTGCACTCTTATGTCCTTTAATTTCTTTATTGGTCAGTATGAAATAGTTTTACATGAAACTAGTCTGTGAGATGAAAAAGTTGACGACCAGTGATCTAAAAAATCCAGCTCTAAATTTGTGTTGGTCCGTCAGAGGCGTCAAATGACTGGTGTCAAATGACAGAAAACACCAGAGCGCATCCAGGGTGTTTATGGAAGACTCGGTTATGGTGGGTAACACAATTTCTTCTGATCTCTGATTAAAAAACTAAAACTAAAAAAGTCACCAAAAAGTCAAGATATGTTGAAAAAAAAAAACTTTAAAATATGTGTTGGATTTGTTTTGCAGTAATCTAACAATATCATAATATAAAAGACATTATCTCACATTATCTAACATTATCAACATTTGATGCCCACAGACTGTAGATTCTGTCGATTTGCACATACACTATACACATTTTACATCTTACGTTACATCTACGATAGAAACAAACAAAAAGAAGGAATGACTTTCCTTTTAAAAGATTTTTGACAAACATGTAAACAGTACGTATGCAGCTATGAGGTGGGGAATATTTGTTTAGATCAACAGTAGTGACACCTCAGGTAAGATATAGTAAGTTTCCAGCTGACCATCATGCCTTGTCAGGCTTTTGCTCACATTTCACCACCACCCCCTCTTCCCTGCCCTTGATCTCTCCAGTGTCGGTCAGACATTCTGGTGTGACGTTTCCAAGCTGGCTGGTGAAATCTTGACATTTTCACAATCCCTGGTGCAGCTCGTCTATCAATTAGAGTTCTAATGGACAAAAAGAAGAGTAAAAAACAAACAATTAATTCACATCTTTTTGTGTCAGTGCTTTTTTTTTAAAGACAGACAACTTTGGCAACATTGAACAGATTCAAAGTGCTTTCTGACCCAGTGTTCAATTGTGATCAGAAATGATAGGCCTTGTTACTCAGTTACAAGTCTCCAGGGTGTAAACAGGCTGCTCTGCCAACTATTTACCCTACTCAAAGCTCTCTATACCCGCTGGCACAGACTCCTGCAGTGCTCAGCCAAGGGAAATCCAAGGCTCAGACTTGGGAAAACCCTTTCAATTGGTGAGTGCACTTGTTTTGTACTCCAAATGTAGATTAGCATTGCTTTTCATCAGTTCTTTTATTTATTTATTTTTTAACTATTTTTACCTTTGAAACATATTTATTTGATAATTTCAAGTTTGCTAACAAATAATACAATAAGTATACTTGAGATTCAAAGTAGGGTTTACATCTTTTAAAGCCAATGAAAACATACAGTAACTGACCCTAAATATTGAAGAAATAAATGTTGTGACGCTGTTTTTAATATACTGTTAGGCAGCCACAGTGGTTTCCCTTGGAAAAACTGCAAAATACACACAACTTAATTAATGGTTAACATCCATAACCTAGGTGTAACTTGGAAACTACATTTAAAAGTATTTTCAATGTATTTATTTATCTAAAGCTGGGTTGTTTGTTATTCTCTTAAGTTTTAGTTTGCTGTTTAATTTTAATTACAATTCAATTCATATTTGATTGGATTGTTTACTATTTAATAATTCACAATCACTTGTTAAAAGAAAACCACTTATTGTTAATCTGTCTGTAAATCGTGTCAGGCTTCACTAAATACTGCTTTCTCCTTTTCTCCTTTAAAATTAAGTTTTGTTCTGTAATTTTTATTACAGAAGTATGTTCAAGTAGTTTAAGTATGAACGCTTAATGTTTTTTATGCTACAATTGGCCTCAGCATCCCAGTTTGAATAACTTTGAATATATGAGGCTGAAATTGGTTTCAACTCGAAACTATGATGTTTATCACAGTAAACAGAAAGTTGTAATTGCTTGATGGTTCGTTGGTCACAAAGGATTACAAGAAATGCCCAATAAAGGTTTCTAATGAAAGTTTTACAGTGAAGTGTGTAATAGGAGGTTACAGGTATGCAGGGCATCAATTAGAAATTCACATAAAATCTGTCAGTTCCCGTTTTCTGTTCAACAGAATTTATCTTTTCCTGCGTAGTTGAACTCAGATTGGTTCTGTTTTAGATATGTAACCATTAAAACATGAAGTGAGTTTTTTAAGCTCTGTATCTTTTTAAAGAAGAAATGTTTTTCAGGAGACGAACATCAAGGTTTCAATGTGTCACTTTGTTTAGTGAAAACTGCTTGAAGCCAATGAGTGCCATGTGGTTTTCTGTTATTTTGACCCGGCATGACTCCGCTCCAGCTGCTGTTTTGCCAATTTTGCTTTACAACTCTGTAATTCCATGCCGGTTTTTAGTTGCAGCTTACCACAGAAAGAGAGAGCAGCTTCAGATAGCTGGCAGCATGCACTCTTCAAGTATTTGAATTATGCCATTGACGTCAGCACAGTCATAAAGTAGACGACTGCCCTTCCCCTGAAGTATTCCCTTGCCAGCAGGCTTGTTGAGCTCCGTGCAGATGGATTCAAATGCTCTCTGCTGCACAGACGAGCTCTTTTGTTTGGGTATTTGGGAAGCTTTTAGCCTCCCCTTTACCAAAAATACTCCACCAATGATGTGTCCTCTTTGTGCACTGTCAAATCAAGTTTCCTCTCTCTTTGATTAATTATAAACAAAAACCCAGCCAAGTCATGGTTTAGATATACAGTATTTAATGCACCGTGTTTATTATATCAAAGAAGCGAGGATCCCGAATTCTTCTGAAACCAGTTTTAGGTCATAATTCCAGTTAAGTTAAGTCTTTAAAATTAAATGTTATCCTACAGAGAAGTTATATTTAACCAAAATGGACAAACACAATCATTCTTGTCTTTCATGCTCGTCAGTTTTTATTGAATTTATTGACTTGATTTATTAGTGAGGCTGTTTCCGAGGCACATGCTTGAGTAGCGGGTGCACTGGAGTGCCCCACATACGATGCATATAAGAGGGGACACAGTAGGAGGTTATTTGAGGTTTGTCTCAGCTGCTCCACCGCCGTGCATAAACCTTTCTGGTGCCTTTTCTGCCCAGCTAATCAAGTCTGGATTACTCACACAGTTTCAAAGACGTTCATTTTTACTTAACTTTTTCCACAACTACATATCATTATGTTGTGAGACTTTGATCGATATAAATCATTGTTCTTTGTTAAACAAGGAATAAGATAAACTAATCTGACAGCTTTTCGAGCTTGTTTACTTTTGTCTTGGCTGAAATAAGATCCGGCATGGTGGATGGCAGTTCATACATTCTGGTGCGTCTCACTTTCTAAAGCTGGACTAAAGTGATCTGTCGAGAAGTTTAGGTAACGTGTATTCAATACCCCCACAACGAGAATGATTAACACTCACTAAAGTCACCTTTAAAGCTGTAACAGACCGGTTGCACCGTTCAAGAACACGCATTCAACAGGCATTCTTGAACGCACTTTTACCATGTGGTGTTCATATTAGACAGTCGCTATCCAATACTGGATATAATAATGTCGAAGCAGTGCAAATCGAAAGTCTTACTCCAGATTTTGTCTTTCACATCTCTATTCATTTAAAAAAAAAATTTTTTTTACTTGTCCTGTCCAACAGCTGGGGACACAGATGAGAGCTGAAGGCCTCTTGTGTTGGACATATTTTACTTTAACAACAGGGGTTATGAATCTTCTGACGAACCAGAGGTATTTCTGAATAAACCCCTTTTTGTAATGGAGGCAAAACTTAATTGATTTTTAATCATATTTGAAAATCTTTTGTGTTGGACTGGACGGAAAAGGAAAGGAGGGAAGAAGAGAGAGCGATGTTAGAGAGGGGGGATAGAAGGGTGATTATAGTAAGGGGGAGGTAAAACCATGAAGCAGCATAAACCAACAAGTTTCTGGATGGTTATACTCATTACAGTGAGGTTCAGATGTAAAACAAGTCTATAAGGGCGGGGCCTGTCCAGACACACACTCAAATGTTATAAACATACCTGTTGGCTCCAAAAATGGTCACATGTCAACATGTACACAATACAAATAATGTTCACACACGCATACCTATGCATTCAAACCAACTAGTGTGAAATATTTCATTCAATCACGCAAAATATTAGTGTAAAGGTGAGCTAACACCTGTGCTCAAGTTAGTGTTTATGTTCTTCTAAAATGGATGATGCAATGTAAAAAGAAGGAGGGAGAGTGCCCAGCCATCCCCACACCAAGACCCCCGAAGCAGCAGCCAGAACCCCCCAACACCCGCAAGGCAGTGGATAGAGAACAACCGCCCCCCACGCGATCACATCCGCCACCCAGGCCAGTGCCAGCAGGACCGCCACGGGGCCCCCCAAAGCCAGAGAGCAGGGAGGCATGGGGGGACAGAGAGTGCAGCTCCGGCCCAACCAGGAGAGCAACCAAGGGGCCCTAAATGTCTACGGTGCAGTTAAAATTGACGGGTAGGGCGCTTAAAAGACATCTACTGCTTGCTGGCAGTGATGTCCAAATGCCCCCCCCTACTTAGGGCCCTACATGTCTAAAGTGCAAATAAAACCGAGAGGGGGGGGGGGGGGGTATTCCATACGGCAACCATGGGAGGGAGACCTCTGCCAAGTAGCTCCTCCCCCCAAGGTGCGTAGGTGCATCGCAGGCTGACCCCCCCCCCCCCCATCACCCTAATAAGAATAATATGAGGAAGAGAGTAAGTCGGGTACAGCTGGTAGACTGTCCCCCAGTGGTCAAACAGCCGTCCCCCAGCCCACCCAGCATGGGGCCCAGGTCCCCTAAGCCCAGGGCTACCATCCCCCGAAGCACCGACCCCCCCAGGCCCCACACCACCCACCCCACAAAGAGAGAAAGGAGCCAGAAAGCCCCCCCCCCCCCGAGTAATCCCAGGTCCCCGCCCCCAGGCGCCGCCGCTGGGAGAGTTCTGGTCAGGACGCTACCCATATGTCACTACCGAATCCGAGTCCTTGATTGCAAACAAACTTAAAAACTTGCATAGTTTTGAATGCAGAAACCCGTAATGCACATATATGCAAGTTTACATAGACTTTTAATGAAAGTGGTCGTTCAAACACACGTCTCCAATTCTGCATGACACTGAAGTGGTGACTATAATTCCAAGTAACTTTTATTTGTCAAAATGACAATTATTTTTTAACAAGGATATTTTAACATCATTATGTACACCTGTAATCCACATTTGCCACAAAGCAAGAAGTTTTTCTTTTATGAAGATTTAAGCTGCAGGTGACTCTTAAAAGAAAAACCTTTATCTTGATTGTCACACAACCTTACATTATATTTGTTGCAAAGGTTTCCAGGTAAAAAAGCTCTCCTCTATGACAGACTTGCAGTTGTGACCAATTTATTTGACACCAGTCCTTAAGCACATTACAATAAAGATGCTCTGAATCTTTGAAATTCTTGGATCCTGGAAATTCTCTTTTTTTTTTTTTATAAGATGGGTTTCAAGTTCGGATCCACTATAGTTTGCTTACCTCAAGTTACATAATCTATTGCTGCTTTTGAAAACTGTCACTTCACCCCAACATACCAAAAAATTATTACATTTTTTAGGAAGAAAAAAAACAGCATCACTGGGGACAGAAGTTTGGCTAACTGGGGTCCAAGGCTGCTTGGTGATTCATGCTAATTACCCCAAGGGCAAATACCAGTCAGCATGACAATAAGGCTCATTCAGCTCACTCAGAGCTGTCTCCTCCACTGCACGAGTTCACCCCAGGTAACACAGACAAAGCCCAGTCTGTTGCCATGTTTGTGTGAATGCCTGCGTAAGTGTACACATGTTTGAGAGTAGAGAAATGGAAAATAAGAGTGAAGCCTTGTGCAAGGATGGAGAAAAATGCCAGGGGAAAGAAAACCGGACTTTGGGAGAATGAAAACATATGCAGAAAGTGATGCAGAACGAAGCTCAAGGTCAGAGTTAGAGTCACCGCTCCTCGCTGCAGAGTTACTGATAGGACAGAGGGCGTCGCTGACGTGTTTTATCCGATACAGAAAGAGATGAAGAACCAAAACTGATCTTCACATGAGAACATGATGCCCTAACAGATAGCAGCGAGTACTGTGTGTAAAACCCTGAGATACATGCTGGAGGCCTCAGTGACCCATCACACCCTGTCCTGTTAGATCAGGGGTCGGGAACCTTTTTGACCAAGAGAGCCATAAACGCCACATATTTTTAAATGTAATTTTGAAAGAGCCATACAATAATGTAGCGTCCCTTTCCCACACTGAGGCACGGAGACTTAACCTCTTTTAAGGTTCTTTGTTCTGGTTACTGCAGACCCCTAACAAACGCCGTACAATTAATTCAGCAACTCCTTATTCTCGCCCGCCGAGACGAGACGAGACGAGAGCGCTTCTCTCAACTTTTTATTCCCCTGCTCCCGCTCCAGCCCTCCCATTTCCCTTATTCGGCCCATAGCTGAACCCCATTGGTCCAAACTCCCTAACAACAGGCTGAGCGACAGAACAAAGGGCCAATCAGATCTCTGCTTGATCGATGCGTTCCATGAACTCCAGAACTTTTAACGAGGCCCAACAGCCAAGTTAAACTCAGTCCGCGACAATATTTTTAAAACTAAAAATACAAATGAATGTGTGCATTTGATGTAATTTTAACACTTTTAAAGTACAATAAGTCATCGTTATGCTGTTGCTAATAAATGATTCGTGGTAGTTTTGCTGATGGTCTTGTCCGGTTGATACGTGGTGAGTTTCTGCTTCATGCAGGCGTTGAGACTTTAAACGTGATCGTAGTCTGAATGTTCTGTAGAAGTGAGACAGACTGATCACATGCAGACCTGGAGCCAAACACACACTCACGCTGCAGTGAGTGACGGGCAGCGGGGTTTACGTTTTTGCCATCCTTGCGCGGTTCACCTGCTGCCCCCCCCCCCCCCCCCCTTCTCCCTCACACATCCCGTCCCCGCAACTACGCGCTCTTTCTCAGAGACGGGAGCGCACAGTTTTAGGCACGGCAATTCACAGGTTTCCGGGTGGTACAAACTCTGTAAAATAATAGATAATAGTAAACTGACAGTTTTTTCTCCAAGCACCGCTACTACTGCGCGCCTCTGGCATCGCATCGCGCCCGAGAAGGACTGGTCTAATGAAAAAAAAAGTATAATTAAAGATTTGTCTGCGAGCCACATGTGACCATCAAAAGAGCCATATATGGCTCGCGAGCCATGGGTTCCCGACCCCTGTGTTAGATCTTCTCTGAACTGAGTTCACTTCTCACAGCAGGCCTCTCACATTCACCTGCTACTCACATTTATCACGCTGAATCTCCGCTTGTGAAAGAGGTACACGTGTGTGAATTGTTCCCACAGCACAGATTGATTATTCTGGTGGAAAAGTGTTTTGCTGAAAAATGTACAGTTTAGTGAAAGTTGCCTTAAAACATCCCTCACATTTTGGGTTTTCGGTGTCTTTGCTTCTTCATTTTTATTCTCTCTCATTTTGGCAAAGACATTATGAACTTTCACTTACATCCCATAAGTGGACATCCAACCTTACATTTGTTTGCACTTTTTAGATTTCAGATGCAAGCTTAATATCTTTACAACAATGTATGAAATACACTGAGAATTCATCACTTAACCTTTTTAAAGTCTTTTGTTTCGGTTTGATCTACTACAGCCTGTTTGCATTCACACTACAGCAAACCACATCAGGGTTCACTTGTAATGTTCATCTTTTCAGCTGAGCCAGCTGACTTGAGTTCAGATTAACTTTAGCACTAAACAAAGACAACTAAAGATGAAAAAAACTTTTCCCTAACCGACCTCATAGCTCTAAATTGAAAGGAGTTTATAACTACTGAAAAAAGAAAAAAAGATTGTTGTTAAAAACTAAAAGACTAACGTAAAGAAAATTTAATTGAAAAATAATTGATCCCTGTTTATTTTTAAACAGTATTTTCTTTGTGTTCTAGTCACCTTACCACTGGAAAATATGCGATTAATCAACTTAATCGATAAATGGATTTGTATAATGTGAGTCGACTAGATCGATCTATCTAAGGCAAGTTGTTAATCGAATCAAACCAAATCGACAAATACCATTATAAAATTCTTTCAAAATGAAATGATCAGTTATATCAGTTTTGGAAAATGCTATTTGGATTGAGGCTTGGTTTATTTCACAAAACGTCAAAAAACGACCAAGTGTATCACAGCGGACAACACACATGTGATGGCAGCAAAAACTGATCAAGTCATCATTACAGTTTTGGCTAAAGATGTCCTGAATCGATTTCAGGACAATGAATCGTATTAGCTACCACAATTTTTGATATGAAATGAATCGTTGTTGGAATGAATTGTTACAACCTAAGTAAAACCATCATCATTTTGCTTATTAATATGTAGGGAAATTAACTTGATATACACAATAGCTTTAAAAGTAACAGTTTACTGATATTACACAAGTGTAAACAGTATTGCTTGAAAATAAGTCATTTTCCTCATAACAGTGAATAATTATCTGTGAAGTTGCTGTTTCTCAAGCTTATTAAGCTACTTTGTCTAAAAATAAGACATAGTGGTAAGATTTTGATTTTTTTCTGTCAAATAATTTACTTCTCCGTCTTTGTGTGCGTACATTTTATGGTGATTCAGTCAAATCACATTTGCAGAACGATAAGAAACAGTCTCCGCGGAGAAAAAGACATTAGTTCTGAAGGGGGAGTTAAAAAGTCCTGCGCACATAAACACATGCACATCATTTCTAAATGTGATCCTGTCAAAGTCATTTTTGTTAGTTGGTCAGGGAGTAGTGATAAACTTTGCATGCCACTCAGATTTAGTCTCTCGAATGTGAATCTGAATGACTGATGTGTCAAGCTTGCGAATGCCCTGCTATGCTGCACAAAGGGCTGGTTGTCAAAGCTTTGCACTCCTTTCCTGGGGTGCCTTTTTGTTACTGCAATAACATGCATTTGTTTAAAATTGTTTTTTTGCACATAATTTTATCATTCCACACAGTAAATTGGCAGAACTCAAAAATAGGAGCTTCTATAGATGATTTTGAAGGATTGGGTAGACAATATGGTTGAAATAATTAGTAGAGCAAAGAAAACATGAATACAGATTTGTTTTAATTTCTTCACTTGTAACAAAGCCTGAGAGATTAGCCTTAGAACAAACTAATTGCTCTGAAATAACAGGAATAGAGATAAAAACCGGAGGCATTGTAATGCAACAGAATTTTTCTAGTGTTAGTCAGCATCCTCAGTGTGGCACACTTCTGCTTTTGGAGAAATTGAAAAGGTTGACAGCACATTTTAACATCAACACATTTGGTAGTTGAATGCCATACTTTCTTCACCTCACAAGTTTCAATTCTCAACAAGAAGGAAGCAAAACCCTGATAGCATCTGACCAGACAGCTGGATCACACTATCAGAAAATAAATCCTCTCTGCTCAAACGTGGGGTCTTGATGACGTTTTATTTGCTTCTTAGAATTTTCTTACAGGCAGGTTTCTATTAACAGATTTACACACAAAACCCTCCTCCTTCTGTGAGCTGGTAATATTTCGAAGTCAGCATTGTAGCAGCACTCTGCCAGATCAGTCAATCTCTAGTCTTTGTTAGAAAGGGTTGTGTAACCACAACGAGAGTTTCAGATCAAACCATTCTCTGTTTCTTGTAAAGCTGCAGATGCAATTACGAATTGCTTCCTCTCACACACGCTCATGCCAAGACAGCTACGTCACCATTTGCTTGTTATTCGTGTGTGCGGTCTGCTGGTCAACCCTCAAATCCTAAATTCTAAAGCATGCCAGTAAAGTTGAAACAGCAATTAGTAAGGCAGATGGTTAACAAAGAGACTGTTCTTCACTAATTTAGCTTCCCTCAAGATTTACGAGTGTGTGCGTGTTTTTTTTTCATGTTAAAACATGGTCATTTCAGCTCAACTAACATCTCTGCTTTAATATCCCACAGCTTCGGTGCTTTACCCGTCACATCACAAACAGGAAGCTTTCTTCGTCCTCATGGGAGCTTGACGGATGCAGCTGCATCACAATCATAAGCACACATTTAAACACTCCATTATGACAACTATGAACTCATCTCTGGGGTTAATTGTTAATAAAGAATGGGTTTTATAGCTGTCTGGTTCAACAGCAACAAAAAAAAGTCATTCTGAGCTTAAAATTAAAAAATTCTAAAAGAACTTAAAAACAATATATTTTATCTCTTCGTGACAAAACAAGCTGTGGGTTTGTCTGAAGGCAAAACCTGCTGGATGCTAAATTAGTCATGAAATGAAAGTCTAAGCTGGAATTTGCATTAGGTGCTTCACCTCTATTTTCATAAAAATATTTTTTTGTTTTGGTTTTTCCTGATTACATTTGACAAAACACAGTCTAGCTTTTTGCAAAAAAAACCACAAATGTTGGAAATATCCATATTAAAGAAAATAAATGAAGTCATGTCCTGCTTGCTATTAGTCATTCGAAGCTGTTTGTGTCATGGCTGAAGAAGTCAATAGTACTTTTCCTTATTTACTCAGTCAAATTAATATGATAAAATTTGTAGTCCAGTTAAGCCTTCACACTGAAAACCTAGTATTTTAATGACATACTTTAATGGATTTATAGCACAAATAGCTCATTTTGCACAAATAACTAGTCTCTCTTTCATTTTCAGTTGAATTCTGAATGCCTGACAGCTTCAGCAGACCGATTAGACCACCGATGCTTCAGTTTGCATGAAAAGGATTCAGTGTTTGAAAAGAGATGGAGTGTTTTGACCGCACGGACTTGCTAACCTTCTCTGCCTCTGAAGCCTGCTGGCTTCCACCCCTGAGCATCAAATAGGCTACACGCGTGGATGTTTATGTTTGAATACAGTAACAAAGATCTTTTAGCTAATGTGTGTGGGTGCACTGTTGTGGAGTGCACATGTGTATGAGTGTGTTTCCTGTCTGGTCCTGTGGGACACTCACTCTGGGTCTGAGTGCTGATCAATTAGATCCTTGTGACAGGCTGGAGATGGTGGAAATCCCCTCTCTGCTGTAGCTTCAGTGTTGGCGTGTGTGAGCTAGACTTTTGGCTCTTGAATGGATTCTCCTTTGTCCATAAACAACAAACAGCAGGATTTTCATCTCTTTTAAGAAGAAAGGCAATACAAGTTTATTTTTATTCACTTTTTTTGTGTGTGGCCATAATCAAGGATTTTGATATTGGAGCTACTAAAGTCATTGATACTTCACAATTAGTTTAGTCCTAACAGTAAATTGATTTTTTTTTTCTTAACAGTAAATCAGTTCATTTCCTTCTAAATAGTTGAATATTTCAGAAGGATGTGTAAACCACATCATTACTTTGATCTGCTCTGTTGTAGTTTTATGTTTTTTATGTTTGTTTTATGATGTATAGTTTTTTCAAAAATGGCGGGTTTTGACACAATTGAATAGATAATCTACAAGTATTATTGTGTAAATACTTGTATTATAATAACTGTATGGTTTTTCATTTTTAATATGTGTTACTGAAGTTCATATTATTGTATATCAATAATAACAAATACATTAATCCCCTGGCAACCTGTCCAGGGTGTCCCCTGCCTTCGCCCACAAGTGGCTGGGATAGGCTCCGGCAGCCCTGTGACCCCGAAAGGGAAAAGCGGTTAAGAAAATGAATGAATGAAAAAAAAAAAAAAACATTAATCCCCTCAAACAAGAGATGCACAACTTGGTGTGATGATTAGGACTCAGTCACAACTGGGCTATGGGCTGTGTGCAGGCAAAAAAGAAGGCACACCTGTACGGCACACACAGGTGGCCTGCAGGAGATTTTAAGATTGTAGATCTCTTGTTGAGCCCAAAGAGTAAAAAAGTTATTTAATTTTTCTACGGGCATTCTTAGGGGGACAAGTTGTAGTGAACACGTACACAACACGTTATGGTAAATTGTTCCCCAATATTGTTGAATAAACGGAACCTACAAATCTAGAAACTGGCCTTTGCAGGTAAGGACCCAGATCCAGGTAACCCTTGTGCTATCCTAGGCACTTTAACGTTGGGAGTTGGGTCATCTAGACCCACTAGACAGTGCGCTGAACCTTTTTTCTTCAATGATTTGTGATCTTCACTGGTGTCCATGGATTGTTCCCTTCTCTGCTTCTGTGCCGGTCCCAAGCCCGGTTGCTTTAAGAGGGTTGCGTCAGGAAGGGCATCCGGCGTAAAACATTGCCAAGTTTACCATGCAACTCGTTCGCTGTGGCGACCCCTGATGGGAAAAGCCGAAAGGGAAACAACAACAACAACTGGTGTCCATGGATTATATGAAATCTTTCCACCTTTATCCACCTTTGTCATGGTAGGAATAACACGTCAAAGTGAGGGTGGGGTCATCTAAGATAGCACAAGGGTTAAAAAGATGACCAGTTTTAATTCTTGAGATTTAAGAACTTGTGGGATTTCTCTGCTTTTTCTGTTTTTGTTAACAGTCCTACCACAACAATAAACCCTAGTGTAGCACTTGTGTGCCTCAACATCACAGACATAGTTTAAACTGAAAAATAATTGTTTATGTTTTCAGCTTAGTAGTGGAATATGGCTTAAGGTACCATAATACTCCTCAGGAACCACTACAAACGTCAGAATCTGTTGAGTCACCTGGAATTCTAAGGAAGGATTTATTTACAAAGATGTTTCTAATGAAATGATTCACCATGTGTGGCAGCGGGTTTCAAAATTGGTCTCGTCCAAAGATGTAAAACCCCAAAACACTCATACATTAAATCATTTTCTTTCTTATTTTCGTACATATTTAACCAAAGAGCCACAGCTTTAAAACCACCAGTTGTAGATGAAAACAAAGGATTACAATTCAGAGGATGGAAAGGATCAGAATTCTTCTTGCTTTATGGAAAGTTCACAGAAAACTGTTTCAGGGTAAAAAGCACGCTGTGTTCTTAGAAGAAGAAAAAAACACCTCAAAAAGGTTGGAAAAGCTCAAAAGCAGCACATTGAAGGGCTTGAAACCGTTTCGACATCACATATTTGTGGTGTTTTTCCAAGCACTCACACACATACACAATGGCGTAACAAGTTACCCCAAAGGTGCAGTTCAAGAAAACCCAGCATGCAAAGCAGCCAAATACTAAGCTTGCTATTTAGTCTGCAGCCTGCCGTACTCCTGTCACTCAACTTTTTTCATGTAAATTATAAACTTTCATCTGTGTGTCATGTTTTCTTTAAGTAAAAATAAACAAAAAGAATGAACCTGCTGCTTTAGAATTTCTAAAACCCCACTAAGAAAGAGAAAGCATGTCAGTTTTTATCTTTGCTTCTGGACTTAAATTATTCATTTTTCTGAAGGCTACATTCCAAGACCCCACACTCTTTTTCAGCGTTAAATGTAAATCCACTTAAACAAATTGTTGCATCACCTCCACCGACCAATGGGGATAGGTTTCAGAAGAGAGTGACATCCCATTTTTCCAACTTTGCCTAAATGTTAAATGGCGTATACTCGTATAGCGCTTTTCTACCATCTCGAAGGCCCAAATTGCCTCACCGTCCCAGTCCCATTTAGCCATTCACGAACACAATCACACACTGATGGTGGCTCAAAAACAAACGTATTTACAGTCTAGTTTAGTTATTGACAATTGGGGGGGGGGGGGGGGTATTTTTTTTAGATAAGTCATTCTGATTTAATTAGATTTCAGATTTTTGCATGATTAGGGCTGTAGTTTGTGGAGCCATGGGTGGGGTCAATACTGCTTGTTGTCTTTATAGCCACTTGGTCATTTGTGCCACAGAATTAAGGTGGGTGGAGCAAACTTTCGCCTTTCAGAATCCTGAGGTAACTTCAGGGATTATCTTTCAAGTGTTTATATGTTTTTGGTTTATTGCGGTGACCTTTCTCAGCTTTTTTGAAATTCAACCTGTCCGTTGATGTTCACTAAGGTGGTTTTTAATTTAAAAAATTTAACTTTTTGCATGAATTTTTATTTGATCAAGATTGACCTAAAATGTATACAACAAAAACAAAAAAGCATTTAATTAGAGAGAAGATACATTCAGTATTCAGCTAAAAGGTGATGTTTAGCGAATCCTTTGATGATGTGTTAAATTGAGTCCCTGGTTTCAAAGTGTCCTTATGCGGTTGCACTTGTTGCATGTATGGAAGCTGCTCCGGGGCGAACACACGCCTCTTTCTTTTCCTGATCAGAGTGAGCGAAGGATGTGGGCCGAGCGCCAGGTGCCTCTCATGTTTGGAAGAGCAAACAGGCTCGCGTCTTTGATGAAGAGCAGATCAAAGCAGAGGACACATTCTACGTGGCTGCGCTAAGGTCGCCACAGTGCAGCCCTTCTGCCATGTTTTACACTGCAGCTAGGAGACCCGGAGTACACACAATGCTGGACAGCACATGTGTGGTTGGTCTAATTCTCCAACATGAAGTACACCCAACCTTGAACAATTAGAGGTTTAAAAAGACTTTCTAAATAAAAAAAAGTGCTTCTTTGGATTACGGAGTCTGAGGAAGAAGATTTTAAGTGTTTAGCTACTGTCTTCTTTGGCCAAATCTTTTGCTTTTGTGGATCATTTTTCTGATTGAGACTGTTTAAAAAAAATGTTGGTCTTCATTATTCTTTTTTACATAGAATCCATTTCTTCTAATCTTTTTTATCACCTTAAAACACAGAAAATATGTGTCTGAAAGCATGTAGTGTTTCAAAAAGTTAAGACACAGGATTAAAAAATGATTTTAGGAAGTTGTTCGGCAAAGGAGACTTTTCAAAAAAAGATTTTCTTTTTACAAAACGCTCACAAAAATAAAAGTAAACGGAACATTTTTAAAGTTTACTTATGACAGCAGGTAAATCTTTGAGACAGTATAGACGGTATAGGTTTGTTTGTACGCCTTATGTACTTTAGTATTCCGCAGCAAACATGTTTACAGCCGCTTTTTAAAACATCTTAACCTATTAAGCAAGTACCTCAATCTATTATGTCATTTTTCTCTTATTTCCATTTTTTGCAAACTATGAAAAAAATTACTACACTACAGATGTATTTTGTGTTTTATTTATTTATTCATTTTAAATGCATTTTAGAAAAACTCAATTTTGGGGAAATTTTGAGTTCACCAAAATGTTTTGTGAGACTGCCTGTGCATGTCTGTGATTTTATTTCTGCCAGCTTCCTGTGAAATGAGGTAAAGTGCATCTGTTTGTGGCAACGTTTTTTTCTTTTTTTTTTTAGTTTCCTGTGTGTGGGGGGCTGACTTAATGCAAATGTTAGATCCTCAGACCCAGGAAAAAGAGGAAAGTAGGTGCCATGAGCACATGCATGGAGAAAGGTTTAGTGTGTGACAGAGCAGGGTCAGGTCCCACCTTCCCTCCACTGGAGTGACAGCTGCAAGTTAAACCCCAAATCAGCTGCACGTCTATGTGATGAGACAGTGGTGCAGTCGGGTGCCACCTCCGAAGCTCTACCCCCTACAGCAACAGAAACCTCTAGCGGGACCTGTGCGTGGATGCTGCTCGGGCTCCATGTGCACCGTCTGCTCTGACTGTGCGTGTCTGTGTGCCGGCTGTTTGACAGATGAGGCGTACCAGAAACTGGCCGTGGAGACGATGGAGGAGCTGGACTGGTGTCTGGACCAGCTGGAAACCATCCAGACTTACCGCTCTGTCAGTGACATGGCCTCGAACAAGGTAGGGGAAGCCAAGTGTTTTGTGCATAATTATTGAAAATGTGTCTTTAAAAGTTTAGAAATCTTTTTTGTTTATTTGTGGGAGAAAACTTTTTCTTCTGAACTCTAGAAGGGAGGACTTATACAGAGAGCATTAATCTTGGAGCATAATAAACAGTCAAACAGCAGCATGCAAACCTAAAGATACTGTCTCTGAACTTGGCTTGACCTAAGCAAAGTCTTCTGTCAGGTCTGAACAAGTCTGCAGCACTTTGAGAAGAAAGGAGCTGGTTCTGGAGAGGTGGCTTCAATGACCACTGATGAACTTTTAAAGCTGCTTGTGTATAGGACTGAAGTCAGAAATCAAATTATTTTGTCCTGAATCTCCTTCTTCACCTTGTTTCCTCTCAAACTCACATGTTTTTCTTGTTTGACTTGGACTATGAATTCATTTGTGATTGTCTTCAACAACTTACCAAAAATTATTCAGGTTTCTGTAGAGTTTGCACTTTGATGCAGCAACCTACTTTAAAGACGCATTCAAATGGAAATTTTGTTTTGGGCATTTTAAACATGCTTTTGTGGTATTTTCTCTTGATAGAGGACATATATAAAGAAAATTATGTCTGAGTATTTCTCTATTCAAATTGTTGTGAATCAGGAGCAGATATAAAAAAAATCCAGTCTGACAACAATTATAGTTGTGATGTTGAGCATCCACTCGCAGACAAATAGATCCATTAATGTCTTAGTTTTCCTCGTCTCAAAACTCTACAGCTGGATAGCTCCAATACTGCTTGCCATTTTGTTGCACTGGTAATGTTAGGTTGGGGTTGTGGGTGGCTGTAAACTGGCAGGATAGAGTGTAAGCAAAAGGGTGATGGTAAGTGGGGATGGGCTTACTCTGTGCCACTGGTCCCCCCCCCCCTGCCCCCCCCCCCCCCCCCCCCCCACACACACACACAACTCAGAGGCAAATTACTGAAGTAGTGTACAATCCAAATTGCTTCCCTACCCCTCAGCCTTCTCCCTACCCCTACATTTATCCCCCCAAGCAGAAAGATGTGGAAAAAATGGTGTCTTCAAATTCAGACCTTACTTTCGCTCGATGACCTCATCAATAGTCGCCAGTTATCTACATTAGTGTGTAGCTGCCAGCGCTTTGAATATACATAGCAACATTGGTTTTTATAACTTTAAAAAGTCACTCAAACATAATACTTACATTTAAGTCTATATTCTGTGGTTCAGAGCACACCCACGTGAAGAAATGCATTTCCCTACCGGCGGAGGGACACGAAGCCCTAAGGCGCAACGGCTTCTCCTTAAAAAACACTATCGGACACCACTACAGCTTTTAATGCCCCTACTACTGGAGCAAAAGGGAGGAGTCAGAGGGGTAGGAAAACAAATTGGATTTGGTCTAAGCAATAGAAAATGACAGGTTTTTTAATTATGGCTAAAACCAGCATAATTCTAAATATAAGACCACTGGGAACCCTTTTAAAATACATTGAAAGCTGATCGGAGCTGGACTTTAGCTATCACACCTCGTAGATAGTGTGTGTAGCTTTCCAAGTCAAAGTTATGAACTTTTCTTTTGACCTAAATTGCTTGCCTGAGTGCTTGCCATACCCCGAAATGTTTTAACACTGGTTTTGTCAACGTTTTGGCTGCAACAAATTTAAATGTTGCCACTTTTTGTGAAAACAGTAAAAAACAAAGTTTGGCATGTAATAATAAATGAATCAAAAAGAAATGAAAAGTTTTGGAGAACTGTCGTTTTTCCTAATGGAAACAGTCAATGGACACGGATGTGCTGTCATTTTTTTGTGTTTTTCTGCTCCTGGAGTGCTTCCACAGGTTGACACTTCCTTTATTAGCATTTAAAATCATTCCAGTGTCCACTGATTTTGTTTATTTTAGTCATAGTTTGGTTGGTATAAAGAAATAATACTTTTTTTCTAAAATTACTGATGTAAGCCCTGGTGAAGATCCAGTTAAAACCTTATCACTGACTCCTTGGCTTTCTTTTTTCAACATAGATATCAATGAAGATGTTTTAAAAATAAAACAAAAAGTATTGATGAGTCACAGTATGGAGTCCTGTCAAAGGATAATAAAATGTGATTTATTTCTTTAAATTTTTGGTAATTCACAAGTAGAATATATGAGTTAAACAGTTAAAGATTACCGTAAACAGTAATCTTTTTATAGCTGGAACAGTTATTACTCCTTTTATATTTGTCTGAATAATTTATCTTGCCATGTTTTTTTTTTTTTTTTGCTGTTGTTGAGTTTCAACCATTGCTGTGTCAACTGTATAATGTAATTTGAAAAAAACATCTGCAACTTGAGCGTCAGAAAAAGCGTATTTCTCATAAAAATGAGCAACAGGATACAAGAAATCCCACAGCGGGTCAAAAAACAATAAACTGAAACAAAGCGGGACAACATTTGTTTGTGATGGAGAGTTTGAGTGTGTGAGGGATCCTTGCAGCCGGCCGACAGAGTGACTCTGCTCTTCTCTTCCCCGTTTCCTTCCTGACCCCCCGCACTCTATTCAGATGACAATGGACGTCCCATCGTGGCCATTAGAATTGTTAATGGTTGTTTATCCCATTACTGTCGTCATGCTCAGACGTATTCAGGGCTCACAGTCAGCGGGACTACTCTTAGTTCAGACACATGATTATGCTGAATCGCCGAACAGGCTGACACCAGTGGGTCTATTCTGGTGCAATCACACATGCATAAAGCAAAGCCAACTGATAGTAATGTCATCTATCCTTCATCTCTTTTGGTTATATAATTCCTGCTAGTTTAGATAAACAAATAACATTGTATTTTTAAAAACCCACTCCAAAAATCCAAAATCGTGTTTTTGGTGTTTTTAACATGTTGCAGCATCTTTCTCATGATGGAGGATAGACATATATATATATATATATATATATATATATATATATATATATATATTAGGCTTATATATATATATATATATATATATATATATATATATAAGCCTAATATTGTATTTCTGAAGTATTTCTTTATTTAAATCATGACGAATCAGGAGAAGACAAAAAAAAGCACAGTTTGATAACAGTTAGTTAGTTGTGACGTAGAAACTACAATTGGCGAGCCTCTAGCTCTCTGCTGCGCTCCGAAATGTTAGGTTAGGGTGCTGAGGCGCTGTAAACTAACGTTAGTGTAAAAAAATGGATTATGTGAAGTGGTAGCAGGCTTATTTCCAACAGTCCCGCCCACAAGTCTGAGGCAAATTTCTGATGAACTCCTGCCACACTGCAGAAACAATGTCCTAGGACAACACAGGTTTTTAAATTTTAGCTCAAAACCTCATAATCATATTTGAAAAAACACTGGGAACACTTTTACAACAGATTAAAAGATGATCGAACTTGGGACTTTAAAGACATAGTAGTGTTTAACATCTTTATGAAAGGATATAATATTGGTGTACATTTTTATGTGAGCAGTGATTACAGGAGATATTGACTTATACTTAAAATTGTTTTGATTTAATGTTACAATTTGTGTTTTTCATTGTTTTACATTGAAACACTGGGAATGTTTGAGATTGATTTAATTTCATTTAACTGAAACTATTGGAGAGCCTGAAACTCCCATTGTTGACAGTGAAGGATATCAGGTGGCCCGATGTTCTCGTTGTGTATTATGTCTTTTGTCCCATAGCTGTGACTTTGTCGAGGCAGTGAATGGGCCTTTACACGTAAGCATGTGTGAGTAAAACAATAATAACCTCAGTCTAGCATGTCTGTGTGGCCTGCCTGCCCTGATTGTATCTACGTGAGTTGGAGAACGTGTGTCTGCACAGAGAGCAGGTTAATCCCACCCCTATCTTAGCTGTGTCAGTCTGTGCCTTGTTTTTTTACAGTAACCCGAAACATAATACAAATGCAGGTCCTCTGTTATGTGGGCTCCCTGCCTGACTCTGTTAACAAGAGCCTGTAGATGGGAGAATGTGACCCTTGTACATGGAATGCATTGAAGATAATGAAGGGGGGCGTAATTCAAGTCTTTGTAGAGTATTAAACATGAGGACAGAGATCAGCTGCCCTTCCATGGTGAAGCGCAGGATCTGCTGGCTGTGCACTTGTCGCAGGTGACTGGCTCTTGTGTAATTCATGGCTGCTATGGATGGATCACGGTACATTGCATGTTCTTCTGTGTTTTTGAACACAGAGATAAAGTGCTATTTCATATTTGCTTCCTTGAAACCTTTATTCTTTTCTTTTAGACATTTGTAACTTTATGACATAGGCTTTCCGTTTGATACACTGCAAAAACAAGCCCCATTAGAAATAAGTCATAAATTCTAACCCCATTGGATGATTTTACTTAAAATAAGCAAAGAAATCTGCCAATGGGGTAAGAAAAATTACATTTTTACTTCTTAAGATTTGTTTTTTGCAGTGCAAACCATCCGACAGAACTAAATTAAATGAAAAATATGACATTCATCTCCACTTTTCTTTTAATCATCATTACTGTTATTCTTTATGTTGCAGAGTGGAAGGAGCCGTTTTGAAGGCACCCTGCTCTTAATCTGTCGTTGATGCTGCGATTGTGCAATGATTTGCGTCCTTTTGTGAAATAGCGACTTGTTGTAATTTCAGGCAGGCACTCGGCAGTGTGTTACAGGTTACTCCCCTTAGGGCGGTTCAGTCAATTAACTCACCTGCTCAGCGTCCTATTTAAGCCCAGGTGCGCAGTTGTTCATTCTCTTTCTTACCTTCAGCACTCATTCTTCCCCCCTCCCTCCTCCCCGGCTTCCACCTGTGGGCTCCGTTGAGGGGGTTTTTGTTACCCGAAAGGTTTATGGAAAATTATCTCATGGAATTGAACGAAGCCTTATGCCAAACGAAAAAGATGTGAATGCCAACTTAAAGAATGAGGAAAATGAAGTATGTGAAATAAATATTTCTTACTGCAAGAGTTGTCTGACTGAAATAGGAAATAATGACGGACAGCTCATTTTAGTTTCACTCAAATTTTCTCAACTTTCATTATTGGAGAAGTCATAAAGAACATTTCTTAACAGGGTGACATCATGTTATGTCCACTCAAAATGTTTGCAAAATTCAGAACTCATTTTTGGATTTAAGCCATTGGAAGTTGTGGATGTTTACAGTGACTGAGCTGTAAAAAATAAAGTGCACTTGAATACCGGACTGTGAACAGAGGGAGCTTTGAGGCTGTTGCTGCAAACCTCCTTTAACTTGAATGTAAAATGAGCCAAAAACGGAGCTCCTGCGGTGGTTGGACCTCACCAGACTATTTTGTTGTTTTTAAAGGAAAGCCTTAACTCATCCAAAGAAAATGTGTTTCATTCATTACGGTGATCTGTAAGATTTTAACAGAACAAAAAAGAAAAAACAGGGCAGTGACTACCAGCTGCAGGAGAAACAGAACAGCCGGCAAGAGAAGCGCACAGGCAAGAGGCGGGTCTACCCCCAAGAAGGAGTGTGTATGAAGCAGATCTCTATCAACACACACAACAGTCAGACACATTCAGCCTTTGCTGCTCATGCACAGGGGGTGAGGTAAAGCCGAGTCAGATCTCATTTCCCAAAGTGAGTCACTAGAGCAGTGGCGTTTTCTCAGCGTCAGAGACCTCAGAGTGGTTCTTTCACTCATGCTGTAGTCAGACTTTGACTCCTTACCGAACAGAAGCCCCGGCCTGCTCTGCAGTCTACTCTCAGAAATAATGGGTGCCTGCTGTTTTGACAGAAAAGACAAGAAACCGGGAAAGCTAAACTTTTGGAAAAAGGTGAGGATTTTATTTTTGTAACTTTACAAAAGTTTTATTTTTTTCGAATCATCCATTGGGAATCATATTTGTACTGCTTTACATATGTTTTAAAACAAAAAAGTCATTTTTCAGGTCTTTACTATTATTTTTATCAGTTTATGCAGAGATTTTCATGTGTCAATGCACAAAGAGCCAGTCAGATCTGCAAACTTTATTTCTGGATTTTGTCCGTCTGTTGATGAATTAGGTTGTGTCTAAATGGAAAACGAAGAAAAAACAAACATAATCACATCTTCACAGTAAATTCTTAGATTAATTCCACAGCTATAGGTTTTGTTTTGGCAAAATTGTGAATTGTGAAAAAAAAAATTTAAAGATTGAAATCAATGACAATTTCTGTATTTCCAGACAGAAAAGGATAAAGGTTTTGTGGTTTGTTGGTTCCTATCTTGTTTAGTAGCATTTGTAGGTGGCAAGATTTAGTGGAAGTGTGTACTTCTTGAAAATATGTGCACATGGCACATAACACTTCTAAGAAAAACAAAGTTTGTGTTTTTGCCTTGCTTGTCTAAAATAAACATGTTTCCTAAACTGAAAAAAGCCAGTTTGCTAAACTGAAAAGAACAACAACCAGGATACCAAGACAAATGAAAATTACCGGCAGTACTCCTAAGTTTAATAACAAATCTTGAAACTTTGGTTCACATTTCTGACTCAGGTTGCTTTAGGTGAACCAGGTAGAAGAGGGTAGTTGTGTGAAGTTAATAATCCAAGTTTAAAAGTTCTATGTGGTATTACAATTTAATTTACTTTTTTACATTTGATGTAATCTGGAAATTCTGATTGTTTATTTGAAGCCAAAAGGTAGTGTAAACAATAACTGTTTGCATTGAGACCTTTGCCAACTATCTGAAACAAGCTAAACTAAGCCAATCTAATTCTGCTCCTTCCAGTCTTTAGCTTTTTTTCTGCTTTCCTGCTTTTCTGCTAAATGGTTTAGACACTGTGTGACAGGTGATCGTTTTTTTTTTTGTTTTTTTTAGATGTTTTTACCTTTACCCAACAGAACACATTTATACGTAAGAAGGGCTCCTGATCTCCAACGATGAGGTCAAAACAGTTGTGGCTCCAATGCTGGTTTCATCAGCATTTTATAAAGCAAAAAGGAAAAGAAAAAAAATCAACGACGGGGAAACATTGTAATGAGTTTTTATGTTTTCTTTAACATGGCACCGTATAACTACATTATCTGAATCCCTAATGAAAAAAAAAAGTTTTAACAGAAGAACTTGACAGTGTCTTTGACATGGTTGTTCATGCTTTATAATCTGGACACATTGTATTTCAAACTTTTAGAAGAAGAAAAAACTATTTAAATTTTGGGGAAACAAAGTTCTTGAAGAGCAGAACCCTCCTAACTGTGATGGTGTCTCTGGAGCAGGCCAATCACAGTGCGCCCACTAGTGGTTCTAAGGCACAACTTCAGTCTGGTGACAATGAGATCTTCAGAGTGGAGACAGGAGATTTTAAAACTGAGGCTGGTTTCAACAAGTTATGTCATGTGTCTTGATGGAGTCCAAATATTTAAATTATCTATAATTATTCAAAATATCAGTTGGCGTGTTGTGCGAGAAATGTCATTATTTTGAGCTTAAAATTAAAATAAAAATCTTAAAATTAATCCAGGGAGGATGAATTTGACAGAAAAAAATTGTGTTCGTGAGACAGCAGAGGTAGTGCTTAATCTTGGTCTCGTGTCTGGGACAGACTCTGTGTCTGCCTCCCTGCCTGGCTACCTGTGTGCCTGGCTGCCCTGCACACAGAGCTGTCTGATGTGATCACATCTGAATGGAGGAGCTAAGCTTTATGTGTCCCCCTCCATTCACCTTCTCTGTCTCTGCCTGAGCAACTCTGCTGAATCAACCCAGCCCCTGTGAAGAGGACAGAGGAGGAGAGTGGTGAGCGCACGTGACAGTAAAAGGTTATGAGAGGCAGGCTGGGAGAAAAAGCAGGGGGAAACGGCAGAGGATTAAGAAAAAAAAAATGGAGGAGCGGGAACAGAGTCAAAGCTACTTCAACATCCTCGCGTGTGTCCTGCTGACATGTGACATTTCAGTATCACCTGTACTTAAATGCAGATAATAGCCCTTTTAGGATGCAGTTGTGAACCTGCAAGCATGTTGCTGAGGCTTTTTTGCAGCCTCAAGGGAAGCACGACTTCTCCACACATTGCAAAAAGGCATCTCCCGCTGTTATTTCTGGTTTCCCTTATATATTATGCAGTAAGCTGTTATATAAAGAGCTGCCTCCTCTTTTTTTTTCTGCTTGTTTTCTCGCTTTCTACCTCCTCGCTTCTGGTTTTTTCCCTTGAGTGGGAAGATAATCCGGAATCCTCTGTGGAAAGCTTTGATCTCCTGAGCATCTCCCGAGCTTGTGCACTGTATCGGACCTAAAGGCTCTCGGGGAACTGATTCAGTTTTCAATGGATTTGATCTGACTAGACAAGAAGTATTCTTTCTTTCAGGCATTCTTGAGAGGTTTACAAATTGAGAAACTCAAGAAAAGCATGGCTGCACCTTGAAATTGATCAGAGGTACTGATGTTACAGTACATCTCAGTCAGGTGGCCCCAGCCCTGCTCCTCACGGGGGCATTAGCTCTTGCTCCAAGGACAGCCCATTGATTGTGCCATCGAGGCAGACAGATTGAGAGATTGATGGCTGTTGGCCATTGGCTGCCTGGAGAACAATTGACGTGTAAATGGTGGAGAGTGAAAAATGGACAAAGCATTGGAAAAGAATGAGGAGGGGGTAGTCTTCAGAAGATATAAAAAGAGGCGACATGTGTGGTGTGTCCTCGTGACAGCTCAGCAGCAACAACACATGTCTGTGTCTGGGAAGGAAAAGTGAAAAGCTCTCCTCCTTTTTTTTTTTTTTGGAAGAGCTTTGCAACTTGCCAGCTAATGCTGTTGCCATGGCGTCGGGATGTTCTGCTATTTGGCAAAAACATGCTCTGTCCCAGGCAGACAGAAAACTGGTGGGCTGATATCCCCTAAATTGGGGACGGGTGTAATTATCTGCCACTTCTTTGTCCTCTGTGTTTTTGTCACCTTCTATGACCATCTTTCTCACTCTGCCTGTTAAAAAAAGCCATCCCCAGACACCCGCCAATGTTATTGTAGGAGGCAGGCAATGAACAGGTCTGCACAGAAGCTGCAGCACTTGTCAAGGGACAGATGGAATGAAAAAGGTGCAAGTGATAATAGAGATAAAAATAAAGATGTGCGATCAGATTCCTCAGAATGTGCAGTTTTCAGCCTCTATTGTTTCATTGAGAGAAATGTTGGTTTGTTGCTGAATGCGATTCTTTTCATAAAAGCCCAGGGAGGGAAATTAAAGAGGATCAAAACTGAAGCTGGAAATTATCTGGAATTCAAGTGGGAAAATAATTAACTGTAATATAGATACTCCACTCCAAAAATTCATATATCCATGAAAGCTAAGCTGTGATTAGGGCTCCCCTTCTCCTCATTTCTGTCAAATCATGTGTTTCGTCTACAGTGTGGTTGCTAGGGCTGGCAGAATAGAGCGGGGCAAAAACAGACAGAGGAGGGAAGAGGGAGGGAATTCATCGAGAGATGAGGAAAAAAAGAAACACAGGGAAGGAGGGAGTGTGAGAGCGACAGCGGCGAGCATTGAAGCGAGACAAATCCAGTGGAGGAACCCCCCTCCAGTCAGATGAACATCACGGCTTTACTTTCTCCTCCTCCTGTCTCCTTTTCTGTGTTTTTTTCCCCTCCTCCCTTCCCTGTTTCCTCTCCATTATTCATCAGTGCGCAGAGAGTCCCCTGCTCACGGCTCCAGCTGCTGCTCCAGCCGATCCATAGCTGGATCTCCAAGCTTTGCTGCAGCACCTTATTTTATTTTATTTTATTTTTTGCTCATTCAACCATCGGCCAGCATGGAAACTCAAAGCTCACCCTTTTCTGGAGCTAGGAGAAGGAATAACCCATCAAGCTGCTTGCTGTAGTGCTGAGCAGAACAAGAGAGGAGTGGATTTTTTATCCCAAAAGAATAGCCTTCCTTGATTTTTTTTTCCATTGGACCACAGTTCTGGCTTTGTGTGGGAACAACACAAAGGGGTCCAAAATGCCTGAAGCCAATTACCTCCTGTCGGTGTCTTGGGGTTACATTAAGGTGCGTTGTGCTTACCTGCGTTGCTCGTTGGGATCCCGCTCTCCAGCATCTGCGTGTGTGCAGTTATTAGAGGCTTATTAGGAATTACTTTTCAAAAATATCTGCTGCTTTTCTGTTGGTCCTGCAGGTTTTGGCCTGACAGCACATTTTCCTGATTTGGAATAGAAGTAGGGGTTAGATGGGGTGTTTGACAGAATGGTGTTTTGAGGCTCAGGCTCCATCTTGAGCCCTCTGCAGAGCTGTGTTTGTGTTTGGATTTTAGTGTGTGTTTGAGTGCACATGCATCCGTCTGCTATAAACATCTGCTGTTGCATTGTCTGGATCTCCATGTACCAAATCCAAATGTCTATTTTCAACTAAATCTACAATTATTCAGAATATATGAAAGGAAAAGGCGGAGTTTCACTGATTTTCTTTAAATTCCTGTACACTGATTTAAAGTGGAAAGCTGGACAGGCTGAAAAATAGTTCCAGTTGGTAATTTAAGAGGTTTTAAAAGCTACTGGGCGCCCCACTGGTGACATAATGATGTTTCGCATCAAAATTACGTCGAGGGTAAATAATGGGGGAAATAAACTGCATCCCCTGCTGATTTTGTGCTGTAATAAAATCATTTTGATCTCCTGATGTTTTTTGCCATCATTTCTCCCAGGTTATCCCCTGTAGAAAAAGGAAAAATGATGACATATTTCTCTTCTCTCCCCCCCCCCCCCTTCTTTTCTCTCCTGCAGTTCAAGAGAATGTTGAATCGGGAATTGACGCACCTCTCTGAGATGAGTCGGTCTGGAAATCAGGTTTCCGAATTCATCTCTAACACCTTCCTAGGTAAATGTTCTCACATGTTGCACCAAAAATGTAATCAAATCCATTTTTAGCCTTCATTCTCATTAGACATTAATGGTGTAAATCATGCTTTTCAAAGAACTTCATGCAAATATTTAAAGATATTCAAAGATAATAGGTGCAGAATTTCCTTTATTTCTATGCTGGAATGTTCTGTGGAGACAGAATTACTCATGGTTTTGAGCAGAACAGTTTACACAGGCTGTCTTTCCTGTGGGGGCGTACCATATACAACTGCGCCATGAAGAAGCGTTAAAAGATCTAGTTTAAAAAGGCTTAAAAAATAATGGGGAAAATTCTTTTTTTTAACAGAGGGAAATGTTTTGATGTTGTTGACATTTCAAATTTCAGTATTAGCTTTCAAGCTCAATCTACATGAAATAGAAATTTTTTGGGGTAAATATCTATAATCTGAGGATTAATTTGCTTCATACTTTATACATATGGGCGATGATTGAGTTTGTTCACCTTTTTTGGTGACCAAACAGCATCACGATCAAGATGTCACACCACACTGACTTTTGTGAATCTATTAGCAAAAATATATCTAAAAAAAATGGAATAATTAAGTTTTGGATTTTTCAAGAGAAAAGTGTAATAATTTAAAGGTACAGATACTTTGGATGTAAGCGAAGTAAAAAATAAAACCAAGCTCCTGAGAAATGAGC
Source organism: Oryzias latipes (assembly GCF_053564925.1). NCBI lineage: Eukaryota > Metazoa > Chordata > Actinopteri > Beloniformes > Adrianichthyidae > Oryzias > Oryzias latipes. The sequence continues at coordinate 18,025,955 of NC_136240.1, forward strand.
AAGAAGGCTCACTGCAGAGATGAAAAAAAAGAGGTACAGAGGAACCCCCTTTGCTGGCAGCAGGATAAACTTGACAACTTGGGTGACTCATCCCCATTTTAATGCATCTCTTTCAGCAGGGACACCTTGTCGTCTGTCTGCCATTTCCTCCCACTCATAGACCCAAAAATCCAGACAGGTGGAAATGATGGGTTATATGGCTGCGGCAGTAGAATTGAAAACACTTCCATTATTAGTTAAAATTAGAAATAAAATGGCTGAAGGGGCACATTTGTGCCTATTATTGTGTATCCTCAGCTGACCGGCAACCCCTTTTAATCCCTCAGTCCATATCCATCAAAAAGGCTATCACTTGGTAAACTTAATATATTGTATAATGTATTATGCCTATAAAAGCATTGATTTGGGATCAGAGAAATTACTTTCTGTTGGCATGCAGCTGCTTGTATAGGTCACCTAGATCCACCTTAAATCTCCATCAGTTATTAAGGGACCATCTGTTGCATAAAGTTTACTACTGAACATGATAAAGAACAGCAAAACTATGCTTATAAAGCTAATCCAAATTTTCTCAATTATTCAAACTCCTTTATTTTAATTGGGGACCTCCAGCTTTCTATTGTTTAATACATCCAACCTTTTTTTTCTGCCCCCTCCCTCTTGCTGCAAGCTTAATTCCCTTTGATTGACCCAAAGCAGAACCCACCTGCATTGAAAGCTCTAATGCAGGGGTCGGGAACCTATGGCTCGCGAGCCATATATGGCTCTTTTGATGGTCACATGTGGCTCGCAGACAAATCCTTAATTATACTTTTTTTTTTTCATTAGACCAGTCCTTCTCGGGCGCAATGCGATGCCAGAGGCGCGCAGTAGTAGCGGTGCTTGGAGAAAAAACTATCAGTTTACTGTTATCTATTATTTCACAGAGTTTGTACCACCCGGAAACCTTTGAATTGCCTCCCTGAGGAAGAGCGCGCAGTTTTGGGGACGGGATGTGTGAGGAAGAAAGCAGAGGGGGTGGGGGTGGGGGGGGACCGGCAGCAGGTGAATCGCGCAGAGATGGTAAAAACGTAAACCCGCTGCCCGTCACTCCTGCAGCGTGGGTGTGTGTTTGGTTCCATGTCTGTCTCACATCTACAGAACATTCAGACCTACGATCACGTTTAAAGTCTCAACGCCTGCATGAAGCAGAAACTCACCACGTATCAACCAGACTAGACCATCAGCAAACCACCACGAGAAATACTCATCATTTATTAGCAACAGTATAACAATGTTATTAAAAAGAATCCACAGACTTATTGGACTTTAAAAATGTTGAAATTACATCAAATGCACACATTCATTTGTATATTTAGTTTTAAACATATTGTCGCGGACTGAGTTTAACTTGGCTGTTGGGCCGCGTTAAAAGTTCTGGAGTTCATGGAACGCATCGTTCAAGCAGAGATCTGATTGGCCCTCAGTTCTGTCGCTCAGCCTGTTGTTAGGTAGTTTGGACCAATGGGGTTCAGCCATGGGCCGAATAAGGAAATGGGAGGGCTGGAGCAGGACGGGGGAATATAAAGTTGGGAGAAGTGCTCTCGTCTCGGCGGGAGAGATTCAGGAGTTGCTGAATTAATTGTACGGCGTTTGTTGTGGTCTACAGTAACCAGAATAAAGAACCTTAAAAGAGGTTAAGTCTCCGTGCCTTAGTGTGGGAAAGGGACACTACATTATTGTATGGCTCTTTCGAAATTACATTTAAAAATATGTGGCGTTTATGGCTCTCCTGGCCAAAAAGGTTCCCGACCCCTGCTCTAATGCATCTGTGCCTCTCACCAAAGAGCATATGGAGGAGGATGAAAACCACAGAAAGGAAAATGAAGCAAACAGGGGAGGGGGCGGAACGCAGAAAGAAAAGGAGACAAAGAACAGAGCATTTCTTTAGTTGTCTCTCTTCTGCTGATTTTCATGATTTGATTAAAAAACAACTCAGAACAGCAAAAGGGACCAAACTGAAAATATATTCTATTAGTTTTTTCCAGATCGATAAAACGGGAATCAGGTGGAAACCAAAAAAGAACATTCTTGGTGTCGCTGTATTGTTTGATCAAGTGGATAGAAGGTGCAATATTTAATGTATGGACTCGCAGTTGAAAGAAAAAATGAAAGTTGTAATAAGCTTACACTGTTAATGGGTTAGAGGGTAAAGCAGAGGTAATGATCTTGAGCTGTAATAAATTGCATGATGTATTGCGCTTTCCTTCATTTCCCACACATGTCTGAAAGCGCTTAATTGCCCATTCTCGGTTACCAGAGGAGAACAGAGCAGAAAGCGGGACAGAGAGAAAGGCAGAGACAACAGAGCAGGAGGGGGAAAGTGATTATTTGAATTACATTTGGTAATTGAATAACCCTCCACAGGGGAAGGCAGACAGGCCGGCAATGAGCGAAGTTGACTCTTGTATGGATGCACACACAGCTAAAATACATGCCAATAGTATAATATAGAATTGACAAAGCCTTTTGGATAAGAGGTGAAACGTCTTCTAACTTTAAAAACTAAGTCCAGATGACAGCCCCCTAACCTACTACTATGCCAATAGTTATTTTCTCAAAATTTCTAAAAGTTTTAAGAACTGTGTTGTGTTAATTTTTGTGCTCAGAAGGTTTTTTAAAATAACATTTTGGAGAGAGAAAAACAAAAGCTAGAATGTTTTTTTAATTATATCCTTTGTAAATGAACTTAATTTTTGTATTACTTCTCTAAAATTTTATCTGTGATTTTAAATGAATGAAGGTACAGAGCTGTGATTGATGAATAAAGACTTGATGAAGCTAAAGTCTGTATGTCAATGAGCTGATGCATTAGAATGAAAGAAAAAAAGACAAGATGTGAGCCACCAGCTGTGGGGCTGAACAGTGGGATCTCAGAGGCACTTTACAGGTGGGCAACAGGGTGCAAGAAGGAAATGAGCAGAAGAGGGACATGTGATGAAGGAATAAGTGGCTGAATCAGTAGATGCCTCAGAAATGATTTACTCCAGGTGTTTTTCTGTAAGCCACCTGACTTCTCAGCCAGCCAACAATTTGCGCCAGCTTCCTCTTTCGGTATAAAACACTGACTCACACTGAAAGATGAGTTTGCAGTGTCTAACAAAAGACAAATCTCTCATTTGTTCTCGCACAGATAAACAGAATGATGTGGAGATTCCATCGCCAACATCCAAGGCGCGAGAGAAGAAAAAGCAGCAGAAGCAGCAGTTGATGACGCAAATCAGCGGCGTCAAGAAGGTTTCTCATGGGCCTCTGCTCTCCAGCAGCAGTATATCTCGCTTCGGCGTCAAAACCGATAAGGAGGAACTGCTGTCCAAGGAGCTGGAGGAGCTGAACAAGTGGGGGCTGAACATCTTCACCGTTTCAGAATACTCCAACAACCGACCACTCACCTGTATCATGTATGCCATCTTCCAGGTACAGAATGCCCTATTTTCATCTGAATTACATAACAGTTTTTTAAAAAGGTGTTTATTTTTCACTTATGGAACTGTTTGTGTTAAAACCCACAACTGATCTATAATTAGAAATAACCCACATGTTTTCACAGGAGCGAGACTTATTAAAGACATTTAAGATCCCAGCGGATACATTTGTTGCCTACATGATGACACTGGAAGATCACTACCATTCAGACGTTGCTTACCACAACAGTCTGCATGCTGCCGATGTAGCACAGTCCACACACATACTCCTCTCTACTCCTGCTTTGGATGTAAGTGTCTGTCTTAAGTTGTAGATTTTATCTCCCTTCAACTGAAATTTCACTTTAAAGTCATCTAATCTTCTTCCCTTATTTTCTTGCAGGCGGTGTTCACAGATCTTGAAATTCTTGCAGCCATTTTTGCTGCTGCCATCCATGATGTAGATCATCCTGGAGTATCAAACCAATTCCTAATCAATACTAGTAAGTCCAGCTTGCCTCTTTATGTCGTCTATAAAAATAGATTTTTTTGACATACAAAGGCAGCGCGTACACATCTTCTGAAATTATGTAAGAATCTATTATTTTTTACTTCCTGTGCAGATTCTGAGCTGGCACTGATGTACAACGATGAGTCAGTACTGGAGAACCATCATCTGGCTGTAGGTTTCAAGCTGCTACAGGAAGACAATTGTGATATCTTTCAGAACCTCACAAAGAAGCAGCGACAGTCGCTACGCAAAATGGTCATTGACATGGTAAGACATTAAGATTCCTGTGTTTAATCTAAAAAGAGTCTATAAGAAGAACCCTTTTCAAATCACACTGGATGCTGATGATGCTCCTCTTCATGCAGGTTTTGGCCACTGACATGTCCAAACACATGAGCCTGCTGGCCGATCTGAAGACCATGGTGGAAACAAAGAAGGTTACAAGCTCTGGAGTGCTCCTGCTGGACAACTACACAGACAGGATACAGGTATGGTGTACTTCAACACCACAAATAGACAGAAACTGTCTTTGGGGCAGCTGTGATGCAGAGGCAGAGTGGTCAGCCTATGATTGGAAGATTGAAGGTTCTGTTCCCCCCTTCCTGCCCATGTGTCAAAGTGGTGGTTATAGGTTGGCGCCAGTGTTCAGCTGTGGGGTCGCCACCAGTGTGTGAATGAGGTGTGTGTGAATGGGTGAATAGGACAGTGACTGCAAAGCGCTTTGGGCTTTCTAAGAAAGTAGTAAAACACTATATAAGGATAAGCCAGTAACCCTTTTGTGTCTCATTGGAAATTTTCTAAAACCAAGTATTTTTTTTAGGAAATTTAAATGGCATCTCACAAAATCTTGGCAATCAATAAACAGCATGAATGTGTGCCTAAACTCTAGGTGCTGCGTAACATGGTGCACTGTGCTGACCTGAGCAACCCCACAAAGCCGTTGGAGTTGTATCGTCAGTGGACGGACAGGATAATGGACGAGTTCTTTCATCAGGGAGACAGAGAGAGGGAGAGGGGCATGGAGATCAGCCCCATGTGTGATAAGCACACAGCTTCTGTGGAAAAGAGCCAGGTATGCAATGACAAAAAATATATAATGACTGAAACTACAAAATCATGTAAAAATTTACCCTCAACTCCCTTTTTGTCCTTTCTAGGTGGGTTTTATTGACTACATTGCACATCCTCTTTGGGAAACTTGGGCAGATCTGGTACATCCTGATGCTCAGGATATTCTGGACACATTGGAGGACAACAGGAACTGGTACCAGAGTATGATACCGCAGAGTCCTTCGCCACCCTTCTATGACCAGGGCACCCATGGACACAGTGGAGGCACAGGAGGACAGGGAGGGGGAGATAAATTTCAGTTTGACGTGACCTTGGAGGAAGAGGACTTGGATGGAATCGATAGAGATGGAGAAGGGGAGGACGACGAGGTGGATAGTCTGGCAGACTCTCCTCCCCCGGAGTACGTGGACAATCAGGCATCGGAGGACAATGAGATGATTGAGCCCATGACAGCGATAGAGATTGTGACCCATGAGGCCTCACCCACAGACACATAGGGCTTCCATCACCAGGATCGTATGGTGAATTGAAATTCTTTTGAAAGGAGGGAGAGCCTCATGCAGGAGTGCTTTTAATTAAGCCCACACGTGCAAGAGCTTAGATTCAGCCCAAATGAGGCATACTTGGGTGTTTGGAGCAGAGAAATGGATGGACAGTTTCCGAGGTGGCTTCACAGTTCTCAGGAATTTACAAACGGGAACATTTTCGTCTTGATGGACAAGCAAAAGTAGAACTTGAAAGATTTCCATCAGTTTGGAAAATGGTTCCTTTTCTGGACTGATATTTAATGGACATTGACACTACTGAGAGAAGTTTTTTATCTTTAGACTTTTGTTTTTATACAGATTTGATCTAGAAGTAGAATATAAGATGTGCTGTTGGAGACAGATTTGTACAGCCAGAGAAAGTGTTTACTTTTTCTGTACCATTTGTCAAAGGACTTTTGTGTGCCTTTTTACTCTTGTCTTTATATATTTTTTTATTTATTGAACGCTCTAGTATGTCTAATTAATGTTTTTTTTTCCCTTAAGAAAAACAAAAGAAAATCTTTTTGTACATCAAAAAGATTGGTCTTCCATGTATTGGGCAATAGAGAGATCCAAATGTAGACAAACATTTATATAGAATATATATATATATATATATATATATATATATATATATATATATATATATATATATATATATATATATATATATGTGTATGTGTGTGTGTGTGGGTCTGGGGGGGTCTTCATGAATTGTCACCCCATTTTACTTGCATTTTTCTGTTACATGTTTGTTGCTGACCATAAAAATGAAATTCACTGATTAATACAAACTATTTTAGCATTTTGTCTCTACGTTAGGCTCTAAATGCCCCACCCTAAACAAACAAAAAAACAACATTTATCCCCTTTTTATTTGTCGTTGGAACCCAGAGCAAAAATATTGGTGACCTAAACAAAATCCAGTTGTCTGGATCACTGATCAAAGAAGAAATTACGACTGCCAAGAACTAAAATCACATCTGTCTATTTTTGGCCAACAGGTATGTTTCAGTCCTAATAATCCTGTTAGCTGAAGCAGGTTCTGGCTCCAGCTCCATTTGATGTAACTCTACCTGCTCTTTAGCAATCAAGCCCAAATTGTTTAATAAAAGGTACTTTCAGAGCAGCCAGTCTGAAAGGCACTCTCAGACCGTTGCAAGTTTCCATTAAAAACCTGTCTGGGCTCCATGGACATGACCTTAAAACAATTAGGACAGCTATTTCTTCCTAGCAACAAAAATCCCCATAAGTGCTGCATCTTCTGACGTCAGTTCAACCTTTTTTAAATACTCCACTTGCTGCACGAGGTTTCCAGGGCAGTTGGGTTATATGGCTTTTGCACAGATGAGTTCAGTAAAGAAAACCTAAATCGTTGGTGGAAAATTGAAATCTTTTAGGATCTTAAGTGAACCCAAGATATTTTTATAGTATAACGATAGATAGATAGATAGATAGATGGATAGATTTCTTTTTCATCTTTTGAAACTTGACAGTGACCTGCAAACCTTTCATTTTTGCCCCTAAGGCTCCCATAATTATTGCTTTTGTTTGTTTTGTTTCTTTGGTTAAGCTGACTTACTTCTCTGCATTTTCACAAAGGTTTACTTACACTCAGAAGGTACTTATGTTTCCTAAAGCATGGTCAAGTGGCAATCATTTGTGTGCATTATGTCTATTGTTGAAAGTGGAAGTGTGTCTTTTGGTGTATGTCTGGATCAAGCCTATTTCCCATCCCTCCACACTTTTGTCTCTGTCGTTTGTCGCCAGGAGCTCAGTTTGGTCCTTTTTGCTGTTTATAACAGTGTGTATTTATTCTATACTTTAAGCTTGTACATAAGAAAAAATGGTTCATTGTAAAAATCTATTTTAATTTATATGCACTTTGCATTACCTGAAAGTGGTGGTGTCTCGTGTAGAGGCTCTAGGAGAGTCTTTTTTATATAAATGTATTACAGGTTCTTTTTATATATAAAATATATATATATATATATATATAGATAAATATATATGTATAAGCATATATTCGCACAATGTTTTGAAATCCCACCAGAGAAGCAGTGAAAGAAGCAGGTTGTCTTATGAAAACCTTGTAAGTACAAAAATATTAATTTTTCACATAAAAAAATAAAATTGTTTCTTAAGGACTTCATTGAAAACTTAATGAAAATGAATAAGTATTTCCTCATTTCTAAATATTTTGAAAAACTAACAGGTTTTACTGTAATCAAATCTTTCCTTTGGTAAATTACAAATTTGCAAAACAACTTGATATATTTTTCTTTTCTTTGACATTTGACTTTTTACAGTAAGGGTTTGATCTTACATCAGAAATAAGGTAAACCAGAGGAGACGTAGAGGACTTTAAAATGCATAGGCTTGGTTATAGAATACACACTTCTACTAAGAGTCACTAAGTCAATGCTTACGTTCAGATTGCACAAATAGCTTGATTTGTATCTCACTGGCTAAGGCCAGATAGAAGTTCAACTGAAAAACACAAAGCAATCATCTTCTTTTACACTTAACGCACTTCATGTAAAAGTAGGTGACAGTATTGGTAGCATGCTACGACACACTCAGCACGAACGTGATTGTTCAGAGTCAACAACAAAACATGATATTTATGTAACTGATTGTGCTAATGTGTGAACTCTTATGACCAAACTTGTTAGCAGCTTTGAGGTTCAAATTTGTCAGTTTTACCGTTATCTATGTTCAAGCTTTTTTATTTTTGGTCCTAGTTCTGTCCAAATGGTTTGCCAGATTTAGCACTATCTGCATGAGAGATGGGGTTCTTTTTACTGTCAATGTGTTCAAGTCCCCCAATTGTTGCAGGTGGGTTTTTCAATGTTTCACACAATGTATGGTAATATATTGTATATTGTGTTTAAAATGAAATCTGAAATACTTTTTCTATGAAGTGATTAAAAGCGAAGCATGAATATGTTGTCTGCTGCTTTTTCCCCCCACAAAGATGTATATTTTTTTTTAACAAGAAAACAGGTTGCAGTCCTGTTATTTATGGCATTTATGGTATTGTCTTGCTTCCATTAGAAAGAAAAACATGCAAATATTTCTACAGTTACTAAACACCTGGGTCTTGCTGCAAAAATACACTTAAAATACAGTTAAAGAGCCATTTTGGGTTTATTACTTACTGACCACAACCCAGTAAGAACCACATAGTTATAGTAATAAATACACTGATTAGACACTGTTTATGTCACTGCTACTATTATGATAAATATAAATAAACCATTGTCTTATAGAATAAATTCAAAGAAAAAAATTGCCTTTTTCAAAATGTAAAATCATTTTTGAAAGAGGTTCAAGTTACTTCCTTTCAAAATGCCATATAATCTAAATTCAGCAAATGTTTTAGGTAATGTGATGTCAGCAGTGATTTAAAAAGAAAAAAATACATACACCATATATTTTACTGATAGTGGTGCACCTCAGCAAACAATTTATAAATCTAACAAATTACAGTTACGTCAGTGCTACTTAAGTGAGACTTACTTGATTCTTCAAACCATACATTTCACTCAGAATCAGGAGATTTCTTTCAGAAAATAAATCCCTTACAATCCGGTGCACCTTAAGTATGAGTTCTGGTGGTGCTCCAATTTATTTTCTGTTAAACATGTCACTCAAACATCGGTCAAAATATTAAACTTTGATAAACTACAAAGTCAAACCACTTACTAGATTATTGAAGCATTGTGGGTATCATAGTCAGGAGCCTCATGGAGTGATACACACATACTTCAACTGTTTGTGATTAAGTGGAATGAAGTTAAACTTATCTAACTATTGAGTTGTGCTTAATGCGCCGTTTTGTCCGAATAATTTGTTAATTTTAAAATAACAAAAATGTTATTATTCTTTAACCAGAGCCACAATAGAGGGGAGTAAAAGAGCCACATGTGGCTCCAGAGGCTCAGGTTACAGACTTTTAATCTAGACTAAGATGACCAAATAAATTAATAAATAAAGCCAATTTTAGTCCTTTTAATAACCACCAAATACCACCAAACCATTAATTGATTTGATGTGGATCCGATTTCTGACGTTTGGTTCTGTGGTGCTCAGGAGAACAAAGCTCAACAAATCCACACTCTGACACAAGCATGATCATTTTGCTGGTACTGAAGCAGTTTGGCACACATACAGAAAGGAGAGCTGCAAACGTTGCTCAATGCAAATAACACCAGTCTACAGTGTTCTGGCCTCAGATTTTTGTGATGTTCTTCAGTTTTTGCCATGTTCCAGTTCCCCTGTGATTCACACCAGCTTTGGGTTGTAAAACCTTACCAGCTGTCTTGATTTGTGTTAATGACCCCCAGTGTATTTAAGTGTCTAGTTTTCAGTTCTTTGTTGTCAGATCAACGGTTTTGTCACTCTTAAATACTGAAGTTTATTTATTAAATGTTTAAGCTTTTATCATCAAGCCTGTGTCCTGCATTTGGGGTTCAAATCACCTGTACCTGACACACTGATGACAACCAACCATGGTTCTTTTTCTCCACTCCACCATCAGAAAAGTTCACCTCATCTGAGGACTCGATTGCCTTAGTGTCAAAGCTTATATACACTACTATATTCATGGGAGACAGGTAAGTAGGCAATCATAACATACTTGATGATAATATATATATGTCCACCAGTCCATGCTATAACTATGATTTATATCCTTTCAATCATTTTTTTATAATGAAAACCACTGTGTTTTGGGTATTTCCTATTTAAAAATCTAGAATTGTCGTGTGTGTTTATGATCCTTTTGATTTTATGTTATAACCTACATTTATCCACCAAGCCCATCCAGATGACTGTTGTTGTGATTTTGGGCTGCAGAAATAAAGTTGAATTGAATTGAAATTCCTGTATGCAGGACCTTTATCAGAAATCCAATATTTTATGTTTTGCTCTGACTACTAAATTATGTATGTAAAATTTTGCAGCTCCAAAAGATTTTTGAAATTGGACCAATGCTGGAGCTAAAGGGTTTCAAACTTCAAAGTTTAAAAAAAAGTTTTTAAAAATCCTTCAAAACTAAATATTGGACGACTTTTACTGCAAATTCAGATATTTTTGAAACAAAAAAGAGGCGTATGGACTTCATGAAGGTAAGAAACCTGGCAATTTTGTATGTCTGTGGGTGTTTTTCCGGCCTTCCTGTCCCAGTCACAGCTGCTAAATTAAACTAGGTGGTTCAAGGTGTTTATTGACTGAACACACTTGATCCACAGACTTGGGTAAGGATGTTTGGGAAGGAAGCTGGATAGAAGATCTCAATGAATAGAATTGAAGACTCCAGATCTAAATTAAGCTAACTTTTGCTTTGTCTCCATGCTGACTTCAGTCACACCATTTACATTTTAGGTTGAGCTTAAAACTTTATGCTACAGTAAATTCAATTCAATTTATTTTTATTTGTATAACCTAATATCCCAACACAGTTGTCTCAATTCAATGTGAAAGATCCAGAGACTGGGGAAATTGGAAAATCCAATGCCTGATAAAGATTCTTTTTTATAGCACATTATTTATTATGCTGTTTTGGTCAAAGCTATGAAAAATCCAGTAAAAGGATAATTTCACAACACAGGGAAACTTCTAGACGTGTTGTAGTCTAAAGCTGTTATTGGACCCCAAAGGGACCAGTTAGAGTTTGTGTTGACGGCCGCATATTTTTCATTTGCTGTCTTTTCGTGCTTTTTCAAACCAGCTATTACTTAACCCCTTATCCCACAAAGTTATGCATTTTAACAATGGCTGAATGATTATATTTAAAACAAACAGCAGCATTGTTGGTAATCATGACTTTATGAAATGCAATAAATAAATAAAAATACTTCCCGCTGATTACCAGAACACTTTTGGGACAATGTATATGAATATGTGAATTCCCAGCAGGGAGTTTTTAATTTAATTAATTTTTTTAAACCAATTGCACGCAAAATAAGGAAAATTTCATTTTGATTATAATCACTGATTTGGAAAAGTTCTTCTTTGTAATGGAGAATATTGTCCTTTACAGAATTCTAAATTTTAATCAGAATGAAAATGTTTTATAAAATCCATCAAACTTTACTTTAAACTAATGAAAGAACTTTATTACATGGAAAAACCGATCGTGTCACACTTTATATCTAGTTTTCCAGTCTCTTCCATCAAGAACCCCCGGGGGCAAGCCTTACGTCAACTCTGACCATGTTCTATCATAAAAAAAGGAATTTAATTAGATCACCATCATATGACACCTTCATATCAGTTTGCACCACTTTCATTTTTCTCTTTGCAGCACGACCCATATCTGTGAAGCCTTTTCAGCCATTTCCTCAATCTCTGCTATATGGTTTAACTCCCTCTGAGAAAATCTCCCCTCACCTTGTCTCTGACATAGCCTAGTATGAGGAAGAGATCTGATTTGCTGACAACTACTTGCGTATATCATGAACTTAATTTGGGCGAACCGTTCCTGTCAATGCTGCCTCTCCTTCATGGAGGCATTGAGCTCTACTGGGACGACCGAGTCATCTAAGAAAGCTAAAAACAGATGGGAGCGTTTCCCAGCAGTCTGTGTTAATGACACCACTAACAGCTCCCAGAAGTGGCATAAAGGAAAAGATTAAGTTATTTATGAACTGTGAAAAGGTAACTTGAGCTAAGAGGGTATCAGCACAGGGCTTAAAAAATTCCCCATTATTTTTCTACTTTGTGAATGATTGGAATAAAAGAAATACAAAGAGAATAGTGTCATATTAGTTCTCTTTTATCACCCTAGATAAATTGTGTTTCTTTAAACTGCTAATCCAGACAAGATCTAAATAAAATCACATTTCAGCCTTGAACATACAGTAAATTCTTATTTTTTACATTTTGCTCATAAATTTTAAAAATCTTCTGCTAGTATCTTCTATTTAAAGGGTCAAGCTACTTCTCCAGTAACAAGAATTAATATAAATACTTCTGTCAAATTCTGTTTTGGATTCAAATGCTGTAAAATGTGTTCTAATACACATCTTTTTTCATCCTAAAAGCTAATTGAGACCTTAAATGCACTAGAATTAGCTTTAACATCCAGAGATTTGAGCCCACTCATCTTTGGATGTTAAAGCTATATATTTTGGAGGTTTGTTAAATGATGCAAAAGCAGAGGGGAAAGTTTTTTTCAGGATGTAGGAAGAAATGTGGTTGAAGATTTGCATTTAGTCTGCCTGGGAATTGAGCCTGGGAACGCTGCGGATCTGTGTTTCCTGTGTTGTACTGTGAAAACCCTCAAAAGATGCACTATTGGCCAATGAATTCTGGGTTTGATAATGAAGGCGTAACCCTGTACTTTTAATCCTAACAGTTAACAAAAACAGAAACAAAAACATTTTTAGAAATGGTGATCTCTGAGGAGCCTGTGTGCCCTGTGCCCTGTTTTGGGAAATGTTCATTTTATTGATACTGATGGGAAATAGAAAGGAAAAGTAGAAAATAGAGCACGTAAATGCTCAAGTACACTAGATCCCTCAGGGAGTATTTTGGAAAACAAAAGTGTAAAAAAATGTTGCAACAAAGAAATTGTATTTCCGTTCATGAGATTCCTGTAGTTGGTGTCATCAACAGAGCGGATCAGGCAGCATGTAGGTTTTTGGTTGGAGGCGGTTTATTTTGCTTTACATTTAATAAGTCAACATTTAGCATTTCAGGTTTTGTATATATTTTTTAATGTATGCTAGATCTCATGGAACTGTCAGCAAGGTGTGCATTCCCTTATAAACCAATGAAACATTACAACAAAAAGATTATGCTAAAAAAAATGCAATTTTAAATAATTATTTACCATTCTGTGGGTTATGCTACGGTAAACGCAATGGCTTAACCAGTTATATGAATTAAATAAAAAAAAATTAAATGCAAAGAAAAATTGCCAGTATTCATTTTTGCATCCTAACAGCAAAAAAAAAGTTGTGGGTACATTCTTTTGCGGCATATTCATCCTTCACAGTCTTTAGGTTGCCTTTGTGACTTGTCAGAGGAAGTCGGTGAGCTTGTTCAGTTTTTTGGCAGGCTGGCAGATCTAGATTTTTATGTTTATTTTTCAAGTCTAATCTTCTATTTTAAGATGTCTTGTTAATTATGGGCACGGCAAATGCGTCACTGGGAGGCTTATGCAGGCTCCTATCCTCACACATGCACACAGAAGTGATATTAGCAACATCCTTGTGGGTGTCCAGTCAAGCCAGGGAAAGCCTGTAAACCAGTGTGGGCAAAGCACTGCTTTTCTTTCCAGCTATTGTTTAGCATTAGACTTTAGCTGTATTTGTGTGTGAATCGTTTTGTTTTAATAAAGAAATAACTTGTTTACTGTCCTTCTTGAAAATGTAGCAATTACTACACTCAAAAATTTCAAACCTAAGAACTACTGTTGAAATGTTTCCTAAATCAACCAAAAAAGTAAAACGCAAGTGAGATTTGTTACACATTTCTGTGCTAATTTAAGTGACTTTAAGATAATCCTTTGGAATTTCCTCCCATCAGTTCATCTGGCTCCGTTCTATCATCTCAGTTTTCCCGTCTGAGGAAAGTACAGTTCTCTTGGGAGTGATCTAATTTAAGCAGTCCCAGCGTTTATTGGCGTCTGTGTTTGTTTAGACCTTGGGCCTGGTGTGAAGATGCTGTCAGTAAGATAAACATGTCGGGCTGGTGGTGGCATGTTAGAGACCAGGACCAGCAGACAAGCACAGTATCAGAGTCGAGCTCAAAATTTCCATACGTTGATTTAAGGGATTTGGGACTTTACAGGTGACATGCACCATCAACCATCAACTCTAAATAGGATTTGGGTCAAGAGAATAGTCTACTTTTTTATTATTGCTACAAGAGATCATATGCAAAGTCAATGAAATACACTTGCCAGTGAAATCTCTTTTTCTTTGGTACTTCATAGATGGAACTGTCACTGTTTACACTCATTTCAAACCTCATCACTTAAATATGTAAAGTAGATTGCAGTAAAAGCAGCTTATTTGGTTCCCATCAGAACATTACTCTTCAACATGAGTGGTACCCCAGCTGGATGAGATCACACAAAGCAAAGTTCCACATGAGCTGGCAGGCAGCCTCCTCGGCTTCATTAAGTAATCAGAAAGTGGGTAATTACAATAAAAGCCATGTTGCTTAATGCATTTGCTTGTGTGAGTGTGTGTGTGTGTACGCATCTGTGTTTTTATATCTAAACCTCCCTTCCCAAAATGCCTAGCAAGTGAGTTAATGACAGAGAAACATGTTTTCCTGGCTATGCTAACAGACAAAGAGCATCTTGTGTGGTTGGAAGGCACGTAGGCACACAATATGGAACACGGCCACTGCCACTCCTTACCGCCCTGCGTACCACTAAGTGGAATGTTGTTATGGTTTGACGCATTGTCTGCTGTTTAATCAGTGATTTGGCATTTGTCTGTGTTCACTTAACTGCAGCAGCCTAATCATTACCCACTCCCCCTCATCAGAGGACTTTGGCCGTAGCAGAGATGTAGCTGGCTGTACATTTGCAGGAAAGTTGCTTCAGCACTGTGGAGGAAATGGCAACCCTACTAAGGACATGAGACGTGACCAAATCAGCATGAGCTCAGGAAAATCCCAAGTTGGCATCCTTAAAGTCTATCGCTTTACCATCAGTTGTTTTTCTCATCATGTATTGTATGTCCAAAGGTAAAATGAAAAAAAAAAAGCTTGGCCTCTTTTGCAGCTGCTGGTCTTGGTGAGTGGGAGTGAAACCACTCATTTTATTAGCCAACTTTTAGTTTTCTTTCATCCTTTTTTAGACATCCTCAGTTATACACATACAGATCATTTTTTCCTGCTCTTGATTGATTTGTCTATTTACCGCCCTGCCCATGCTTGGTGGGTCTATCAGACAGAAATTCTCCTGCTTCTTCGCAATCCTTTTGGTGTTTTATCCATCAAACTTTTAACTTATAAAATGTAATCAAGCATTTTACCATTTAAAAACTCGTTAATTTATTTGCTGTTTTGTTTTAGTGAAAAAGTCCAGCATATAAACACATTTTTCAAGAATATTGAAGTCTAAGTCTAATAAAAAAATCAATAATTTAATGCCACATTGATGCTCATCTGCTCACTGTAGGTGTTCACTTACTACATATGAAAGAAGTTCAGCTCATACGTATTTCTAACTACATTCACACACCATACAGTGATGACCCAGTTGAATTTGTCTTGTGGGTTTTGCTAGAGGTATAAACAATTTTAGACCTGCATACAGATGCAGAACCTCAACATAAGAGCAACACTGCCGCCTACAGGCAAAAAAGATTTGAGCAAAGATGAACAAAAGTGGGTCAGGGGGAGTAAGGTTGTTAGCTGTTGGGAGGAAATGAATTGCAGAAAATACACAGACGGTTGTTGCGCAGTTACAGAACAGAAGAATAGAGGTTCTCTTTTAATAAAATGCATTATTGAACATTTTCTGCTTTGTCTATTTTGAAATTTCAAATTTTACTTTGAACACCAAACATAAAAAACATTTCTTTTAAAAAGGTGTTTAATCATCATGTTTGACCCCTATAATCTAAAAATGCAAATAACAGAATTATACTTTGATTTTAAAACAAGGGCAACATTATATACTTTACCTGCTCTAAACCTTTTTAGAAATCCCAACCCAAATATTTGCATTTCATTTTTTATTTTTTGTTCATATCCATCACAGTTGCAGTTTGCAAAGAAATGTTTTTCATGTCATTTTAATGCAGACTAACAGGCTTTTGTTGGAATACAGTCAAGAAATAATTTAGAGATGTGAAGAGGATATTAAGGTGGTATGAGTCCTGTAGGGTTATTAGTTCCCTTAATCATGGAGTCAATGTATCAACTCAGTGAGATGAAGATGGAAATGCTGTACAGCAGAGACCACACATAAGAAACTTGGGATCATGCAATACTATAGCAGTAGATCTTGGTTTGTTTCAAATGCTTCTGTATTTTCCACCTCTTGCACGCTCTGCGACCTCCACTTCATACTTTATACACTCTCAGGCCTCTTGGTTTTCTGGGAGGCTCTTAAGTGCCTCAAATACTTGTCTTGTTTTGTTCTTAATGTGTGCTTCTCCCATGTACTTCTATAGAACCTTCTTTAATGCATCTCATGTTGGTACTCTGGCATTGAGAGTTTCTTTTGGCCTCTGGTATGATATTAAACCTCTTCAGGCAGGCAGCTAAGGCTTACTCTTGGGCGTTTAGCCTTAATGTCACTCTCCAGCTTCTATTTTCATGGAGGGTACTTCTTCTTTTAGGAGGTGACCAGGTTTAGATTTTTTTGTAAACTCGCTACAAGTAAAAGGGCAGGATCTTACATCTACACTATTTCATAAATGTTTAGGTGCACAGTTTGTTTAAATGTGTGAGTCTTCATGTGGGTGTGTGTGTTTATGCAGATATGTGGATGATTTTGTTTGTTTGTTTTTTAGTTTGTTTGTCTTGATATTTCTGTGAAAATGTGAATAAATCTGGCTTTTGTGTGCCTCTTTTAACCAAAGGCAAAAAAATATACATTTCATTTAGTAGCTTAATGACTTCTGAAATAAGGGGATTTACATTGCTCTTTTTATTTAATTACAAATATTTTAGATTGAACTAAAAACTAAAATATTAGCAGATTGTGGATGATTATCCGGTGTAACATTTGTTCTGGAAACAAGAAGGAAAATAAGTCAATGTCAAAGAAAATACTTTAAAGAGTCTCCAAAAACTATTGCCTCAAATAAGCAATGAAAAGAAAGCTGGGCTGAAAATAGTAAATTAAAAATTAAACTGGTCTGCACAGCACTGTTTCACAGCATGATAGTTTCTCTCAACAGTATCTTACATTTAAATAAGAAAAGAGGTTCCAAAACACCAAAATTCTGATTAAAAGTATTTTCTAAGTAACAGTTACTATTTAACTCTGCTTGTCTTAATTCTAAAATAACTATTATGTTTACCTATTTAAACAACCTTGGTCATTAAGACCTGTTTGTATGACACAAGTTGGAAACTTTTTATTTGAAATGTAAAAATGAGTTTCTACTGAAAAGGCTGTAATCTTTTCTCTTTTTTTTCAGTGTGCCAGAACTTGTGTTGCACTAGGAAAAGCTAAATATAACCCTTCGCTGCACAAAAGAGCGTGGTGACCTCCAGTACTTTACAAATCAGAACTGTTAGTCTACTGTTCCACATTGCTATTCTCTACAGATTGTGTGGCTCTCTCTTAATCAGTACATATTTGAGGCTGCAGCAGATTGCAGGTTTGTTGAGCAACATTTCAAATACTTATTGAATACCTCTCATCCCCAGCTTGACAGCAGAGAGTTCAAAAATAACTGAATAATGAGAACTTGTGCCAGGGCTGACTCTGCCATGCCACTGCAACGATGCATTGAACATCCTTTTTTTTTAATCTTCCTTTTACAGGAGCTGGGGGACTGGCATCTTTTGCGATATGCATATTGCAGAGCTGGATTTTGCGATAACGATAAATTTGCGGTATATTGTGCAGGCCTATATATATATATATATATATATATATATATATATATATATATATATATATATATATATATATATATATATATATATATATATATATATATATATATATATATATATATATATATATATATATATATATATATATATATATATATATATATATATAGGCCTGCACAATATACCGCAAATTTATCGTTATCGCAAAATCCAGCTCTGCAATATGCATATCGCAAAAGATGGCAAATGTCGCCATAAATCGTAAACCTTAAATGTGCTAAAAGAATCTTATGTCAGCTTGAACCATTTAACGAATCAAATAAATCCCTTTGTGCATTTGACCAATCTGATGGAGGCCTATTATGTTAGATGTCTGCCACCTATGTCGACGAATGACATTTGGAGTATAATTTTTAAACTGTTGCAATGTAATGGAAATGGTTATTTGGTTATTTTGCTATTTGTTTATATACCGCAAATTATATCATTATCGCAATTTTAATCTCTAATATCGCATATCGCGAGTTTTCCTCATATTGTGCAGCCCTAATCTATATCTATATATATATCTATATATAGATATATAGATATATATATCTGTATATAGATATATAGATATCTATATATAGATATGACAAAGGTATATAAAAAAAAGAACCCCAGCTGTTACTGAATTGAGTAAAAATGAAAAAAAAACAGAACAAAACAAAATTGATGATAATCATATATTACTTTTTCATTTTTTTTGTCTGATGCAATAATAAGAAAAAGAAAGCTAATAAACAAGTCTGGGGAGAAACGAAGGGACCCTTTGAAAGAAACTACAATCGTTTTACCCGGTGAAGGAAACTAAGGTGTGTCCTCTAATTAACATCACAGCTGTCTTCAATCTTGTAATCAGTCAGTCAGCCTTTTTTTTATATTGAATTAAGAATAGCCATGCTGTGTGTTGAATTGGTGTGCCACACAGAACAGGGAGCATTTAAAGAGAGTATAATCTCAGGACACTTAACACACACTTACATGAGCATGTTAGATCTCCTATTTATTTCCTACTTCATAATTTATTTTATTCATTTATCAGCTACTATAAAAAAATATGGGATTTGATTAATATAACTGACCAAATAATGTGACAGTCTGAGTGCAATTTCTTGGTAACAACACAAAAGTAAATCTTTGATTCAACAGTAGATGGCAGTGCAGTAAATGTTTTAGTTTAGTTTCTTTTTTCCTTTTTTTTACACCAGAGTGGTGATAGTTCCTATAATAATAGTAATAATAAAGCAAGCCAAGGTTTTAAAAGTATTTGAATTTTCACATGGCTTTTCATGTTTGAACAGCTAAACTTGCTCTGTCTAAAATACCTTTTACGCAAAACAAAAAAGGTTTATTGGAAGATATGTATTTGCTACTATGATGGACAACCTCTCAACGCACAGCACACAAAACGGTTACAAAATACTCGAAGTAAACAGAAAACCAGAACTCTTTTAAAACCTAAAATCGAGCCAACACTTTCATAGTTTTCTCACTTTTATACAGTAGATTTGCTGTGTTCATTGTTTATCAAATAGTTCATACTTTCTTAAAATATTTATTTAAATTACTGTTTTATATCAATTTGAAATAAACATTTAGATAGGTCAATATCCATTTTATGTAATGAATGCACCAATATTAAATATTACATTTTTATTTTGTATGAATTATATTTATTATTTGAATTAATTAGCGGTGTAAAAATCAATGTGATTAATGATTGGTTTAAATTCCTACGATCCAACCAGATCAACCTACACCATTATAAAATCGCTTGAAAAAGAGATAAATCAAAAATTCACTTTGGAAAATACCATTTACATTCAGGTATGGTTTACCAACAATCATATTGTTGTTGAAATGAATCGTTACACCCCTAAAGTAAATGCTGTGCTTATTCTTAGATTTCCTACTTTTTTAAATTAATTTGCATATTATACTTGATGTATTTCTTCTGGATTTCCAGAATGTAAACTCACACACACGGACCTCCTGCCTCATAGAAAATGAGCCAGTGCATGCGCAAACACAAGCACATGCACATGCCTCCTTCCGGGGGCCGGTCCGTCATCGGCCATCTCTGCTTGTTGGTTGCAGCTGTAGCCTGCGTTGCCTTGACGTCAGGCTGGCTGATCCAGGTCCCAGTTCTGTGTGTGCACACAGGCAGAAAAAAGGGAGCTGAGTGAAGCAGAGACAGAGAGGGGAAGGTGGGAGGGAACACGGGGAGGAGAGATATTCTGATAATTTCCATGGAGGGTGGGACGGAGAGAGGCACGCACAAGCAACCACTACTGAAATAGTTACTGTACAGGACAAGAACCAGTGTTTAATCAGTGTGCAACGTGTGCTTTAACATGAGATGTGTCTTGGCTCCCGACATTCTGTCTGTGACTGGATAAGTAATGCCATTCAGCACTTGGCAGACTCGACTTACTGCATTGACATAAGGTAGGGTGCAGGGGAGGGCCGCATGTGTGTGTTTACCACATTTCTGTGCTTTATTTATGTATTTTTTTGCTGGTTTTCTCAAAGCCTCTCCATCTGCGCATACCTGTATGTGATACTTAATTTATGCTAACAGCTTTTTGGTGAACAAGAGGATAATAGTGTGGCTTCCTCTTGAGCCGTGGTGTCAGGAGATTCAAGCTGTAAACCATGTGACTCCGTGGAGAGCTGCAGGGATTGGCTCAGGTCAGCTGTGACCTAAGCGCTCTGCCTCTCCTCAACACTCCCACCCCCGTTGGGAACACACACACATACGGATCCTCCTGCCTCCCTCTTCTTCCTCACCCTGCCCTGCCTCTTTTATTTTTTTCCTTCGGCTGGCTTTTTCCCTACCTCTCAGCATCCTTGGCTGTGTCAGTTGGAGCCGCCGCAGCAGCAGCAGCAGTAGTCGCAGCATCCATGGCTTAAGCCTGAGCTCTGATCGACAGCTAGGCTTTCCCCCACCCCTCCTCTCCTCTCTTTTTTTTCTTTTTCTTGTTTTTTTTCTGAGATAGTTGACAGGTGACATCTGGGGCCATTGGAGGCTCACAGATAGTCAGGGCGTTAGCCACAAGCGCACAGCTGCTCTTTGCCCATCAATTCTGCTGTGTATCTGTAACCACGGGCTTCTTCTCTTCCCCCCCCCCCCCCCCCCCCTACACCTCGTGGTTTTATTTCAGGCTCTTTGGAAATAGAGGAATGCAAATCTGCAACCATGATGGAAGGTAAGATCATTTTCTGCCATTGTTACTGTTTAATGTTTTGTCCCCCTTTTTTCCATTGTAATTTAGGGTAATCCTCTTGATGTCCTTGTCCTACAGTGATCCCTCTTCCTGCAAATGTGAATGTGTGTGTTTGAAAGGTTAGATTGTCATAACCAACCCTGCTATTTTCAGCGGTTGGTGTGTTATCCTTGGGAAACACAGAGGCACAATAGCACGGCTAAATGAAGTGTGTACCTTTTGTGAGGATGTGTTTGTGTAGATATGTCTGGTACCCCAAACCTGTTTTCCCCGCATCCCATCCTGAAGGATTATTTGGATTTATTGTTCAGTAGGGCTTATGTATCCAGCTGGCTTACTTCCACAAATTCTCTTTGTATGTGCATTGAAATGCACACTCTGACGGTGCTGTATGACTCTGCTGTGTGCTCACATCATACATTAATTGAACCCGGTATTCCCATCGGGATTGCACATCTACCCAAAGCTGCGCATGTGTTGTTTTCCAGCAACAAACTGGCTTGTTAAAGTCTTCTAGCTTTATCATTTGTTAAAAAAAAACACAAATAATTGTTGTTTCAGTTGCATGTCCCTTTAATTAATGACATCACTAGAGGAAGGCCAATGATATATAGACGAATTCCTATGGCTCTGCAGCTGGCAGATGGAATCGCAATCCATCTGTTCCGAATACCGTTCATTTCACGCCTTTTATTATCTTCAAACCTCCCATAGTCAGCCACTGTTTTCTGCTATAATTACAGGAGCAGATTAAACATTGAAATGTATCCAAGGTTTTCATGGCCACATTCTGAGGCTATAAGGAGATATAGATAGAAATAACAGTCTGTTATCAACTCCTCATCGTCACTACTAATTTTTGATCAAATAAATCTTGCACAAGCTAGATCATTTTCAAGCTTGTGTTCTCAGTTCTGTATTTAGTAAAGGAAGCTAGTTCTGTGAGACTTTTACCAAGCCAGAACCATTTGAACATGTCTGGTTATGTGGATGTTTAAAAATAGGTGGCTGTCACTCTTTCCTGGAGCTCGTGAGCTCAGAGCTGCAACAGGAGCACAACTTTCCCTAAATATTTTATTACATATTTTCAAACAGACTGTAAAATTGCTTGTCACTTTTATAAGATGAAACAAGCTTAAACAGACATGGCCTGTGTTATTGGTTTTTCTATTTTGCTGCTGTTCTATGACAAAATGAGATTGCTTTGTTTTTTTAATTGTTAGTGCAGTGTTACAACACATAGGTTTTACTATCAGTATAGCTTCTATCTTTTAAAAAAGATATGTATCCAGTGATTGTCTCTCGTGTTTGGCTGTCATAATACAATTTTGCATAAAGGTCATAAAGCACAGATCCAATAGTTTGTTTATTTGTTATTAATATAAGTAGTTGTAATACCTCTTTGATGGATAACGGTTGTATGAATTTTTTTAGATTACATCTATGCTTAGGGGAAATAAACAATCGCACAATAGCAAAAGATTCTAAATGTCTTCTATTTAGCTATTTAGTTTAGTTTTTCACATTGTCCTGTTACTGTTAATTTCAAACCTCTTTCCTTCAATTAACATGGCTACTAAAGGCTTAGCATAGCGAATTTGAGGCCAGGATTACAGTAAGGTGTTAAACTTGGACGCTAATCCTTGTTAGCTCTGCTTTTTAAAGACCGATGTCATGACGATGTCATTGTCCTTTACTACCAAACAGGATGGAAAACGTGGAGCGTTCAAGTGTAATTAAGTTCCTGAGAGATGGTTAGCCTTATGCCTTATGTAGTAACTACTCAGTCTTTTTTTATGACCCAGAGTAATGATTTAGATGATGTGAAGCACCTGTGTAACTTTGACAAAAGTCAGTCTGTCTTGTCCTCGGTGGAAAATATAGCATTAACTGGTGGCTCATTTTTAGCAATAGCTAAAGTTGGCAGCCTTTCAGCAAGTATTTGGACAGTGCCAAGTGTTAACACCTCAGTAGCATGGACATGATGTTTTGGTGTAACTGTACATATACATACCATAGTTCCATGGTTTTTACCAATAAATTTGATTTATTTATTTCATTCTTTTTTTATTTTACTTTTGAAGGTTTACTTTTAGGTTTGTTTGGTTTTTCTTTTGGTTTTTTTAAACAAAAACCTTTCATAGCCAACATTTCTTTTAAAGGCAAGCGACTGTCTTTACTTTTTTTCTTTTTCTTCAGGTCAAGTAGGCCTGGTATAAAACTTTTAAATTCTGCATTCTAACACATTTGTCATTTCGAAAACTGTAAAATTTAGACATTTTAAAACACCCACAAATCATATATTGAATTTGTCTTCAGTCCTTTAACACCGTAGATGTAGCCGGTGACCCCTAAATAACATTTTGACATACCCTAATTCTTCTGATTCACTTGAATCAGCTGATTCTAATGCAGAGAAAATCAGCTTTTCAAATCAAATATGCACCTTTATGCAACACTGTCATAACTTAAAGTGTTGCATTAGACACGTTTCTCCACGACATAATCAACTGATTCATGTCGATTGTGTAAGTACTACAATGTTGCATATCAGCGCAAGACTGCTTTTCTCTCCATCAGATTCCGCTAGATGTACACTAATTGCATAAAGTCTTGCAATAACACAATTGCAAAAGTTACGATAAAGTCCAAGAATATGAACACTAGAGCTAACAATGTTCCCATTGGTCCGCTGCGCTGCTATGTGATTATTGCTTTCAATTACTGGATTTATGTGCCAAATATACACTTGAGGTCATTCTCATTTGAGAAGGTAAATATTGCATGTTTCCTTAATAGCACAGAAGATATTTACACCTATCTGATATGCATAAATGTGGACAAAAGTATTGAAGTCGACAGTATTTAGATCAGTGTTTATACAACCACTTGCCTAGTGCCTTTAAGGTTTAAAAACTATGTGACCGTATATATTTCAATACACTTAAAGTATTAATTTATTTACAGCAAGAAGTAATTTCTTGCTTTAGTTGCAAAAAATGTTAAGGAAGTCATTTAGACCTGTTATGATCTAGAACCAAAATATTTTGCACTTGAGGCGCAGCCTATTGTTTGTTTGGTGCAAAATTTGTCATTTTACCTTGTTTAACAATCATAACTATGGTTTGAGTGGAAAGCCTTTCAAAACTTTACGACTTAATGGCATTTCCTGTTGCACAAAGTTAAAAATATGCAGACTCAACAATGATAAGGCTTCTTTTTCTTTTTATACTTTTTCTTATCTTTACCGAAGTAGATGTTTTGTGTTTTTCCAGGACTGTTCTGACATGTTAGACATGCTTGCTGTGCTTTGGACACATTCTTGTTAATCTCAGTTACAAGCAGGAATTAGACTGTCTGACAGAGCTTGCTTGGCTAAAACTTGGATAAAGCTCTGAATGAGATGTTTCAGAGCAGTCGGCCATATGGTGGACTAATGGCCGCAATGGAATTAGCTGGAAACCAAATCTTTTTAGCCTTAGCTTGATTGTAAGGAAACTGTCAAGTAAACAATTTCATTTATGTTTGGGACCGTGATGATGTGCTATGTAAATATATTTAAAAAGGCACGCCTTCATAAATTATGAGGTAAAACTCATTAAGAAAAACTGTTGGGTTTTATATTCTGTCTCACTTCTTACATACCATGTAAACACAAGTTTTATAGTAACTAAAAATGAGAATTAAAAAGAATAATAATAAAATATAGATGAGTAATGACATTACTGCATTTAAAATAGCAAATGTATGATGGGATTTAATCAGTTTTGACCAGCTCTTGGTGCATTACATTCATTGTAAGCCATGACTGCTCCAAGTAACCCTTGTGCTATCCTAGGCACTTTAACATGGGGAGTTGGGTCATCTAGACCCACTAGACAGTGCGCTGAACCTTTTTACTTTAATGATTTGTGATCTTCACTGGTGTCCATGGATTACATGAAATCTTTCCACCTTTATCCACCTTTTTCATGGTAGGGAGAACAAGTCAAAGTAAGGGTGGGGTCATCTAAGATGGCACAAGGGTTAAAAAGACATCCATGTCCATGTTAGAAATCCTCTGATTAAAATAAAAAAAACAAAGAACACATTATTGAATAGGTTGCTTCAGGCCTGACACGATGTGTATATCAACATGTCCATAGAAAATGTCATTTTTGTTCTTTCTGTTGAGCTTGGAATCATTTAACCTTCACGTAAAATGAAACCGAAACATGATTTTTATGTAGAAAATTGAACAATTTAATATACTGTTTACTTTTTTTCTTGGATGAACACAGCAACAATTTTATTTTATAAAAGTTCAAACTTACCAAATGTTTAAGGAGAAATGATACATTTTAATGTCTCAGCTCACTGGAATTCAACAAGTCCATCATTCTTCACCACCTCAATAGCTGGGAATGCTAAAAGAATGTTACACCTTTGTTTGGTTAAAAAATGTTTCTTCAGAAAAGGGAAATAAACCAAATGAAGGTGTAACATTCTTTCAGAATTCCCAGCTGTTGCGGTTGTGAAGAATTATGGACATGTTCAATTCCAGGGAGCTGAGACGTTAAAAAACGTAGTTATATAAAAATGATTGCTGTGTTAATCTAAGAAAAAAAGGCAACGTTAAATTTTATTGTTACATTTTGTTACATAAAAACAATCATGTTTCTGTTCCATTTTACATGAAATAAAAATAATGGCAAGTTCATTAGATGCTTCCTGAAGCTACAGACACACTGGGCATGTGACCCAAGAACATGGAAAATACAGGTTCTTAAATGCAGATTTAGCCCATGGTGTGAACACTGGACAAACAGGGAGGGGCCTTTTCTTATTTTTTTTCTTTTCTACTGTTTACCAGCTCATGTTGGAGCCTACAGTTGGAAGGGACTCGGTACAAATTGTCAAAGCGGTCCAAATTGCGTGAATCTTGCTTCAGACTTTTTCTTTCATAGCTCTGTTCTCACATATGAAAGACTCTGTGTCGTATAATTTCGTCTCAGCACAAATTGCATTTTTTAATTCCTCCTTCACTATCAATTTTCAAATGATTGGCACTTCCGTGCATTAAAAGGAACACCATCCATACGTCACCACCAAACCTGAGTCCCTGATTGGTGAAAGTTTGACCGGGTTTAAACTGTCAAAGGTACGTCACGGGGTCACAAGCATATACATCGAGTTTAAAAAGCCTCTATTTAACTTAGTGAGCATGCACTTTGAGGCTCATTTATTAAACTAAACTGAATTTTTTTTTTAGAATGATATTGATCCCCTGGCAGGGAAACGATGCACTGGACACAGTGGTAACGGAGAAAAAAGAACAGCAGACATCCCTTTTATTCGGTTTAAAACAAGACATGTTTGTTTAAAAAAAAAAAAAGAGATGTTAATAAGAGAACGATGGGACAAAATTAGAAAATCACAAGCAGGCGGCGGAATGATCCCCGCTTTCCTGCTGCCACCCAGATCGCTGTATTATGATCTGTTTTATTCAATTTTCAACAGGTATGGGATCAATAACATTCTAAAAGGTTCCTTGTTTTTTTTAACTTTAATAGATAAACTACAATACGCATGCGAAAATTTGAACAATTTGTGTCGGGACTTGATGCATTAGCCTGTGAGCTCGTGTTGTATTTTTGGCAGTGAGCTAATGGGGGAAATTTTACATTCAAGACAAAGTTTTAATAGTTTATTCATATTTTTTCTGCAAAGTTGTGCACAACATTGTCTTTATAAATATGTTTCTTTTTGACAGATTCCTTACCCCAAACACAGAATCCCAAAACACACATTTACGTGCCTTTACATAGACTTTTCATTGGAAGTGACTGCTTGAACACATACTGTCGAGGGCAGTGTGAACATAGCTTTAAGGACATCCCCAATGCCCACATCACTAGTGAAATTGGTTAATTCTTCTGTTTGGTCCACAGGATAGATTCCTAACTGCAGGTGAAAAAAATAAAAATCTCTAGGGAGTTACTTTTAATAGATTATGTGAGCCCAAATTGATAATGCTTCACTTCAGGTGTAGTTAGATGTTGTTAGGTGTGCTTTTAACACTTGTGCTATCTTAGATCACCCTTACATTGACGTGTTCTCTCTACCATGACAAAGGTGGATAAAGGTGGAAAGATTTCATGTAATCCATGGACACCAGTGAAGATCACAAATCATTGAAGAGAAAAGGTTCAGAGCACTGCCTAGTGGGTCTGGATGACCCAACTCCCAATGTTAAAGTGCCTAGGATAGCACAAGGGTTACGAGTTTCTTTCCCTTCCTAAAGTACATCATGATGTGCAACAGAGATACAGGCACGGCTGCTATAAATTAAATGAGCATGAAGATGTGTGTGCAGCTATATTTAAAAAAAATTCACAAAATATTACAGACAAACTTATTTATATTTAACA
Organism: Oryzias latipes; assembly: GCF_053564925.1. Classification (NCBI taxonomy): domain Eukaryota; kingdom Metazoa; phylum Chordata; class Actinopteri; order Beloniformes; family Adrianichthyidae; genus Oryzias; species Oryzias latipes. The sequence goes on from NC_136240.1 coordinate 18,053,732, forward strand.
TTTGAAGAAGCTTTTTGTCACAGAGCTCAACATGTGTATTAGAAACTTTCAGGAACTTCTCCATAAATATCAGAAAGGGATTGAAGAGAAAGCAGTCAAAATGAATGCGCATGTTTGTAATTTTTTGAGCACTTCACTCATTTATAGGCCTCATTCAGTCTGCCTCGTTTTCTGTGCAAATACACCCACTCACACACAGATATGCTCACGCATGAGGACAAGCTTATGTAATGATGCCAGAGATTAAAAAGACAGATAAACAAACATGTTTGTGTACTCTGGTGGGAGCTGAGCGATGCGGAATTTCTCTTAACATCAAACTATTTCCTTAAATGCCTCATAAGATTGAGCTTAATTAGGTGTCTCAATGAGAGAACTTCTTTTCTAAAGAGAAATATTTAAATCTTCTCAGTTTGTGCTTTTGGCAGCATCATTTTAAGCTTGACCGCATCATGCATATTTAGGTGCTGCTGATTTATTGCTTGCTTTTGACTATTTTGTGATGAAATGGTTGGTTTGAATAAAGATTTCAACAAAAAAAAACATGAAACAGGCAAACATCTCTTTGCATGCAGACTGTCGTTGCAGTGACCAAAAAAATCTCAAAATGATTATAGATGATACCAGATGGATGGGTTTCAGTGAAACCAAATTTCACGACATATATATGTATACGACTAGAATGGAGTCATTGTGTGACTTTACTCCTCACTCATCAGGACTAAAAAATAAATCACTTCAAAAGTATGCTGAAGTGAGATTATCTTGAAAACTTTTAAAGAAAAACTCGATCTCTTTACATCTAAATCAAAGCTTTTGTAATCCTTTAGTTGACATTTGCAATCAGACTGTTGTATAAAACACCAATTAGTTAAAGTAGTGTCAATAATATATTAGTCTCCTTTATTTATTATTATTTATTTATCAACTTCATTTTTGTAAGATCAAGAGACAAAGACGGAGGAATTAAAACACCCATTTCCATGCACAGGCAGCAAAACAAATTTAGACGTTCTAGCATCTAACTATAAAATGAAGGGTAAAAACATCAGTTTTTGAATAGAAGACAGGAATGACTTGCCACATTGTGTGTCAGAGCTTCAATAGAAAGAAAGCAGAGAGAAAATCTGGAAAAGCATCAAATGTCTGCATTGTGATGACTCACCCATTTTCTTTAGGATTATATCAGCAGATTTTTTAAATTTTCAATAGGATTAGGAACATCTAGAAAGGAGCATAAGCAGTGATGTCTTGACTGCAAGCACTTTAGTTCTTTTTAATATTTCCATGAAAATGTGTGTTTCTAGCATGTCATTTCTGTCATCTCAGATTATGCATCTGTTACATTGGTATCACTTATTGTCCTTACATGTATCTCTGCCTTCATCTCCTTGGTTTTCTTTTTTTGTTCTTGTATTGTTCTTTTTCTGTCATGAAAGAAAAACCGATTGTCTGAAAAGCACTCCAGGGAAGTTAACTTTATTTTGCAGTATATTATTGATTTGATTCTGCATGTAATGGTTTCTCTCCCAAGCTGTCTCCAAGTATTTGTTTTAATTAACTAATTTAACCTTGTGAAGCAATGTTTTTGTGTTTTTAAGAAGAAAAAAACACTATTTTGCTTGTATTTTTATTCCATTTATTACCCTTACTGTGGGATTTCTTAGATAAAATGGATCTGTTGTGTAGGTCCACTCCTTGGAATCCTTGTGGATGTATGTTAGTTGAGCTCTGCAAGTGCTGGAAAACTGTATGGCCACAAGCCGTACTGTGCAAACAGATGTCAGCTCTAATCAGCTGAGGATGCACTGGCACAGTGATGCAGAGGCGCAGCTACAGGAAGAGATTAGTCGCATTATTTTGGTAAATGGGTGGGCTGAGATTCAGTGACCAGTAAGAGTGAAGTGAAAAGTTTGGCTGTTGGAAAGATGTGTGACACTAATGATTTTAATTTTTAGTCAATAGTGAAACTCTTTTATATTTTAATTTAGGCCCATCAAATAAGTGGTAACCCAAAAGTATTACTTGTAAAGGTAAAATTTCCTAAAATATGTAATAATTACATTGGAGTTTTAACAAAGTCATCCGATTACTATCATTCGTCCTCTGCGTTTTCATTACTTAGTATTTCAACAGGATGGGATCCCTGCATGTACTGCAAACTTTAGCTCCATCGTTAGTTTTAAAAGCAAGATAACAACAACGTAAAACCATCAAAGCTGTGGGGCAATTTTTGTGTTTGACATTGAATAAAATATGTTACATTATGTAGGGTAATTAAATGTTAAGAGAATGTTGTTGGAAAATTCCCTTTTGACCAAACTGTTTGGGAAACAGTATTTGTATTTTTTTAAAGGGACAGTGCATACAAAAAACAGTGTGGAGTGCTCTAAAATGGAGAAACGGTGTACATATGCAGGATTGTAGCCTTAGCTCATTTGTATCCTCTGTCTCATGCTGACCATGGCCAGCCTCCAAGAGACTGTAGATACAGTAAAATAAATAAAATAAAATGAAAAAGTACATTGTTAGCATGAAATTGCATGAAATAACAGTGATCAATATTGATCAGTCATTACTAGCCTTTATGTTTCATTGAGGAGTTACAGAACCTAAAGAGACATAAGAATATTTGAAACAGTTTAGGGATTGTGGTGAAGGTTTTTTTTTTTTTTTTGGACTCAAAGCTGGTAATTAAATTAAATGGCAGCTGCGATTTTTGTAGATCTTTGTATCTTAGATGTACCGCTATCAGATTTATGTAGATTTGGCAAACCGAACACATTCTGTACAGGAGACACGACACAGAGGAGATTGATTGACAATAGTCTACAGCCAATCAGGATTCAGAACATAGTTCACTGTTAAAAATAATAAAATAAAATTAAAAATTGCTCTGAAATAAGCTTCAAAAGAGTGAGACTGTGAAAGCTGAATAACAAGAATGCAAGGAACACTGAATAAGAATGCAATGGAACACTGAATGGCAATCTTTCTAAAAGCTAATTTGGCTTTGTAGGATATTCCAAAAGGGTTTTGTTTTTTTTTCTTTCTTTTTTTTGCTTTTGTGAGATCATAAATGACACCAGATAAATAAACTCTTTACAACCAATCACAACCCAGACTGAAAGAGAACAGACAATAAGTGTTTGTTAACAGATTCCTAGTTAGATCACCGAATACCGAATGTTTCTTTAGACTCCAGCTTATCACCAGGGCAGGACAGAGCATTGGAGATGTAAAGGTGCAAAGAGAATGCATCTGCGAGAGAAAACTGCATATCATAGAAGCTAAACTACAAATGCAGCTTTTACTTGCAGTCCCACCGTAAATAAAAACTTACTAAAAGAATTAGCTGTGTGTTGCATGTGATAACAATATGAAAGGTGGCCACTTGGTAACTTACAAGAAATTTTGTTTCTTTTTCCTGAACGATTTGTACCATTTTGTTTATGTCTATCATCAGTAAATCTTATCATTCAAAGTATCTTAACTTCTTTAGCTTTGTCATTCATTTGACCTGAAGTATCTGACCTTTTTTTTTAGCTCCTGCACCTTTTCTGCCTCCATTCTACACTTCCTTAAGTCCTCACTGCTCCTATGAGCCATGATGAACACATCTCAGCATTATTGTGCTGGCAAAGACAATTCCATGCAGACACTTATATGTTGATGATGTTGATGATCTTGTGGGGTAAATGATTGTCTTGAAGTTCTGCCCTCTTGTTTGGTCTTAATCCCCTTTACTGACAATTTTCAAGTCCTATTGCAGTTTGATTCTCTCGGACCATGAACTGTGTTTGAGATCAGGGCTTGAAATGAATTCATGTATCGATCCAGGGTTGGTTTTCTCAGTCTGTGGATCCTCATCTCTTTTCCTTCAGTGTCTGTCAGTGGGGCTGCCTGTTATTTCTGGATATCCTGCTTCAGCTGTGTGCTTTGTTTGCTGCCCTGTATTTGGGTTTCCAGTTGGAACTTTAACAGCTGCATTTTTTTAAAAAAAAAGAGAAGGGTGGATTTGCTGAGCTAAATGTAACTTAAACCAACCTTTTTTTATGTCGTAAAACAGGTAACACATTGAAACCTGAATTCTTGCTAAACTGTCAGAACCGTCCATCATAGGCATATATTGCATGATGACTGAATTGACTGTAACCCTCTAAATGGTTATAAAGGACTCTAAATGTTGAAATTGGAGCTAAAACGTTGCAACACACCCAACATTTACATTTACTTATTTTTTTTCTATGTATTTTACAAACATATGTTGGTTATCCCTAATTTTCATGGTGACATAAATGTGAGAACATAGCTGTTTGTGATCTCAGGTTATCTGGTACCTTTTTTTTTTTATTACACACGTATATTTTCTTTTCAGTTTCTGCATGAATTACTACAGTTTGACTATAATAGCAGGAATTTCCCACAGTGGCCCCCTCCTTGTGTATTTTAGAAAAACCATAGTTGCATAAGATGGAGTCACACTTAGCAACGCCTTGTTCAGAAACCGCCTTTTTTTGGCCTACACTCTAGTGTGCACTCCATGTTTTCAGCACAAGCTGAAGAAATAAGCCAAATCTGTCAAAGGAAAAGTGCACACACCAGAGCGCTAAGAACATAAAACAAACACTGAAGAAAATGCGTTTTTTTAGATTTTTTTGAAAAGCTTTTTGCTTTTCTTTTTCTTGCAGTGCTGGTTTTCCCATGTCTGCAAAATAAGATGATGGGGCATCAACCTCGATATTACATGCTGTGTTTGTGCGTGACAGGATGCAGTCAGCATGTTGCAGGCTGTAAATATCCAAAGGCCATGTTTTAGATGTGCAGATATAGACACTGATAGTTGCTGTGCACACTTGAAGCCCTGGTCAATCAGTTGGTTACATAAGACTCTCCAGAGTACAGGGTTACTGGGTGTTGGACTGACACTTAAATTGATGCTGTATTTCCTTTAAGTGTTTCCAGAGCTTGCAGTACTTTGTAGTTTCTCTGCAGGCAATCGAACTTCTTTCACTCTTCTTTTTGCCGCTCTTCTTTAAAGTCCAAACGCCTTGCTCATTTGAGAAATTTGTTTTTAAAATGATGCTGTCCTAGGTTTCTGCTGTGGTAAGTTGCAAAAGCTTTTTTTTTTTTTACAACAAAAACATTTTATTTAGATATGTGGTCTCCTGTCATGTCAGTCAAAGGAGTACTGGTACAATATATTTGGGGTTCAAATGTTCTCCACAGGAATTTGGGTCATTGACTGGTCATTTGGGACTATAAGGGTTCGAAACAAAATGTTCAGTTTCAACCCTGCAGTTTTATTACCCTATGCCTTTACTCACCTTCTGTTGCACTGCAAAAGCACAAAATCTCAACGAGTATTTTTTGTTTAAACATCAAAGAAGACAGAAACTACTCACTACCTTCTTCGTAACTTTTAAGTTAGATGTCACGACTTTTTTTAAGACGCTAAATCTTAAATATTTTTTTGAGTCAGAAGGTCTCGAAAACATCTATTAAGCAAAATTTCAAAAGTTTTTACTTACCTTACATAATAAATTTTAAGCAGATATTTTATTTGTGAATGGTGAGTGGACTAGTTTCAAGAGATCACCTTGCTCAGTTTAAAGAAACTTAATTTTTAATTTAATCTGACTCATAACACAGAAAAAAATGCAAATTTAACAGCAGGAAAAAAGTTGGTAAGTGAGCATAAATTCAGATATGATTTTAAAGACAGATTTATACTAAAGTCTGCATCTCAAGTCCTTAAAATGATCATAGATTAGAAATTAGGATAGTTGGACTCTTTTACCACTTAAAATATGATATATTTGAAAGTAACACATATCTGCCTTAAAGAAAAGAAACTGTTTTTGAACAATACACACTTATTTTAAGATATTATTCCAATTACCAGAGCAATATACCTAAAGAAGAGGGTTTATAGGTAGTTTCAAGATTTAATTTTGTCCTAAAAGACCATTGACAGATTTCTTTCAAATATAACAAAGGAAAAACATTCTGTATTCTATATTTTTTAACTTGTTATGAAAAGGACATTCTTCCTCAGTTTGTCCTTATTTTGTTATAATCATCTTTTTTTTCTTGCAAACAGTCATTTCCCGCTCTCCCTTGTGGACAGAGAACTTGACCAGTTTCCGTCAGTCTCCATCTCATACATATCGTCTTTGTGACGAGGCTGATTTGAATAAGCCCACACACAGAAGTACAGTGTATATATGCTTACATACGTGCATGACTGCTGACTGTTAATTAGTTTCACTACTCCTTGTTCATAATTTTATGAATTAACCAGATTTTTCTGTCTCTGTTCCCATTTTTGTCTCATTTTTGCTTTTTCATATGTTTCTTCCATAATTCTTTAGTATTTTGAAATTGTCTCGATAAGAAAATGCATTAGGTATACTACCATATACTTCTAAAAATGAGTTTACAAATGTAGTTTGAAGTTATGCGACATAGATGTTAGTATTTTTTTGCTTTGCAATAGAAACCAAAACTTTAAACGTACTTTTCCACAAAACATAGCTTCATATCTTTGCACAGCTGAGTTACAGCTTTTCCCAGCTGCAGACCGGATTACCTGTATTTGGATCAAAATTTCAGGACGGTTTTGCTGTTGAAATACTGTAAAACATGGGGATGATGGCTCTCATTTCCTTATTTAAGTGCAAGCTATTTTTTGTTACAATTATTAAGGCCTTTGTTTGGATTTCTCTGAATTTGAAGATATGTGAGATATGTGTGATGTTTTGAAAGTAACTCACATTTCTCTGAACTTTCATTTTTAGCTCTTGACTTAGCCTAATAAGCTTTTTAGAGGTAATTACACATAGGTTGTGCAGTTCATCATTAGATCTCAAAGAAGATGCCATATTAATTCATCAGATCCATAAAAAATCAGATCAGGATTCATCAGATCCTTTGATGTAATGTTAGTGTTTAAAGTATTTTACTGTAAGAATGCTCACTGTTTTTCCCCATCTTTATGTGAAAGGTATTTTTCCCAAACAAATATAATTGGTGTCAATGAATATAAAGCAGTATGCTGATCAAAATTGAATTCACTTAGTTTTTTGGTTGATATATATCAAAACTGCAAATAGATTGAAAAAGATAAATACGGAGAAAAAAAAACAAAAAAATTTTTTTTCCTTTGCTAGTTTGTTAGAAATTCCTTTTTTTCCCATTTTGCTTCGTTTGTCCTGCAAATTTTCCAAACATTTGGAAAAGTAAATCTTAATCTTTAGATTTTCTACTCGGGTTAAGCTGAAAAGAAAATAAGTCAAGGAAAAGGCTATGGATATCATGTTATGGAAACTTATAGGATTATTATTGGGAATAAAAAATACACAAAATGGCCCTAATAAAGAAAACTATAAAATGAGTAACTTACTCTTTAATGGAGAGAAGAAAACAAGTTTCTCATCAAATGAGTAAAATGTGTTCTTTGTTGTTTTCCCCCGTCTCCTTGAAAAGCGTTTATTTTTATTCATCAAGATTGACAAATGGCACCAAAAATACTCTTCCAGTAGGCTCCTTAGACTATTACCTTGAAGAGAGGTTGAGCTGATCAATGTTTGCCAGAAACTGATCAGCCACATAGAGCTTTACTGGACATCAGGATCATCAAGTACTTTTCAAAAGAAGTATTTGCAGGAAGAAGGTGTTGGAGGAAAAGGAAGGTCAAAGGGAGACTTCCTGTATTATATTATTTTTCTTTTAATTTAAAAATATCTATTAATAAAACACTTGGGTTATTTGTTGGTAATAAAATTACTACCTTCAAGCAAATCTGCTATATTTAATCAGAAATCATAAATTTGCCTTTAACTAGGCTCAGTTTCACTGTATCACCACCTGTTCAAGGCTAGACATAGGCAAGAGAGGGGATGGGCAAAAGGAGGCAATGCCCCCCCTAAATGCTGTGACTGCATCCCCAAATGTGATGGGCTGCAAAATCCAAAATTGAGAAATAGGTTACAAACAAAAAAAAACATTTAAAAAAAAAGATAAATACAGGACACTACGACAGAGTTTTAGGGCCAGTTTAGAAAAGAAAAAAAATTAAATTACCACTTTTAAGTCGTAAATTTACGAGAAAGAATACTAATAGATCGAGAAAGAATCTTTTTTTTTTTGGAGCTAAAGTTTTTTTTTGTAAATTTATCACTTAAAATCTCGTAAATGTACGAAAAAAAGTCATAGATTAACGGGGAAAAAAACACCAAGGTTTTCCGCTTATTGGAGCCTAGCTTGAAAATGAAATATGTGGAGCCTTATGTGAAGCTTTATTTCCGGATAGGTTTAAAAAAAACAGAGATTCTGAACCTTTTGGCGACTCAAAACCGTATTATTGTCAGTGGAGCGGCTTTCCAGGGTTCTGTGTCAGTAAACCCCAGTTTCATAAAATAAGGAGCTCAGACACGTTTGGGTGTTGAGGACCGCTACTTTATTTTCCTTTTCATTCACACACCCTGAAGTTCATTTGTTGCCTTACATCATGAACCTGTCATCCGAACACCAATGCAGAAGTAAATAGTGCTACACACGTCCCCTCCTCCAGATGAAACGTCCCGTTTCACATAAAACAATAAAGAGGAATGAAAATAGTCTGTTATATTAGCATAAGAACATTGAAAATGCCAAAAAAGTGCTCCTCCTCAGACGGAAGCATCACACAAACGTAGAGATCTTGTCTTTGGTGGAGGAAGAAAGGATTGAAGTGGACAGCTGCAGGGATACCGACAGCTTCATGGGGCTGCAGAGATCCTGCAAACCACCTTTCAATAAATAAAACATTAAAAAATCGTAAATCAAACAAATGAGCTTCCAAACATTTGGAACGTTATCAATAAACATTCAGCTCACCTGTTCAATTGAGTTTAGTCGGTCTGATCTGCTGCTGTGCGGCGTTCACTTGCTCTGTGTGCTTACTTTCACTTAAAATTTCATAATTTTACTTTTATTTATTTATTATTTGGTGGCCCTAAAACTCTGTCATAGGACACAGATTAGTGTCCTGTTTTTTCATTTCCAAGCTCTGTAAATGCAAAGATTGGTATCAGGAAGAGCATTCAACCTATATGACATTTAAAATAGATCAAAGCAGAAGATTGACATATGGATGGATGGACTAATACTATAACAGCATGAGTTTATAAGCATTTTAGAGGAAGGGCTCCAGACTGCGACCATTTGGTCGCATTTTGCGACCAAAATTTGAGAGTGCGCGACCAGTAAATTTGCCTCCCCCGCCCTACGTTTTTTTTATACATTAAACTTGGAAGGGGCACGTCAATGATCAATGAAATAATCAATGAGACGCGAACGCACACGCACGCAGGCAGACACACACACTCGCGCACATATTCATGAAACGCGAGCACACACTCGCGTGATGCCCGTCTGTGAGACGGCCACTGCGTGTGAGAAGAATAGGGATAGCCACTGTAAGTGGCTAAAATGCGTGGAGGGGCCTAGAGATAATCGAGCGCGCGTAAACATCTGTGGGAAGGAAACGGAGACAAATATCACAACCTGAGATGTGTGTTTGAGCTATGAGTAAGTGAACTATTGATTCGTTCTTCCCACCTGCGGCTAGTGTACCAGTGCCAGAGTCTACAGCAGCAGGGGGGGGGGGGGGGGGGGGTTGTCCTTAACATTCAATTTAGTTTTAATATTCCTCTCCTCCTTAGTATGATATGTGTTATTATATATTTTATGATCATTTTAATGTTTTGTAATGTATGTAGCCTTTTTTTAATGAATTGGTATTTTAAATTATTTTAATTAATCACTCCACTACAAAAACCATCAGGACACATGTCCCATAATGCATTGTTTTGTAGTCTGTAGGGCAGCTTTCAGTCAGTTCAGTTTTCAGCTGTGTCCGGGTAGGTTTGCCCCTTGCTCCCACCCCTTTCTCGCGATAGTTTTGTGATGATTGACAGTTGATGTTGGAGCAAAAGCAAAAATATATGTCACACACCAGGTGATCTGCGCAGCGTTGAGTTCACCTGGGTGATCTCAAACACGCTTATTGTGCATCTTGGCTGCACCTATTTGGTGTCACAAAGATAAATTTCCATCTGTTTTCTTTACTTATTTGTACTGTCATGACAGCGATGGTGCTGTCAGTTTACCTTCTTCTGTCAGTTTACCTGTTGTTGCATCTTCAAAAGTGCAGAATAAAATGTGACACTGAATTTGAAACAGCACATTGTAATTTCTGCATCTATTATTAAAGTATTTATTAGTAATACAGTGGAAATTAGTAGATTTGGTTAGCATGTTGATTTACGGTATGCGCCCCTAAATTTTCTGGTTGTGCCCCTAAAATTTTCAGTTAGGGGCCACTAGTGAAAAAAGTTAGTCTGGAGCCCTGGACTTAGATCAGGGGTGTCAAACTCATTTTCACTGAGGGCCACATCAGCATAGTGGCTGTCCTCAAAGGGCCAGATATAACTTGTACATGTAACTTAATGTAAAAATAAATGTACCTACTCCTTAATGTTAAATAACTTATTATTAATTTATTATAACTTTTTAAAGTGACAATTACAGTTGCATAGAAGACATATGTTTGCTTGTTACTCTAGCATAAATCTGTTTAAACATTTTAAACTTATTAAAACCCACATAACTCCATTAATGATCGATTAAACTGTCCAAGTGAACAAAGAAAAACAACATAAAACTGAGCTGCAAAGAACATGTATTACAGAGAAAGGCTGCACACAGCCTTGCATCCAACTGATGTTTGATGACAACAATTTGTCTGCATACACATATAAGACCTGCAAACACTGAATAATTAAAACAGCAGCTACACATTAATGATATGTAATCAACTAAAGAAAAATGTTATTTTAAGAAATTAAAAACTTTTATGCTCTCGCGGGCCACATAAAATGACATGGCTGGCCACATTTGACCCCCGGCCCTTGAGTTTGACACATGTGGCTTAGAGGAATATGACACCCCAAGCTCTCACAACACTCAGACTTGGATTTTTTTCTATCTAATATTCTACCTGCACCCAATAGAATAGAATAGAATCCCAAAGGAAATTCAAAACCATAGTGAGGCTGGCTAAATGAGGGGACCTGAACAATAACTTGAAATGTATTTTAACACAAATCTCTTTTTCCCCTTCTAAAAGGACATACAGGAAAAGTATTTTTTAAATAATAAAATGTTTATTTTTTTCTTTTGGACATGAATTCCTTTATTTACCATTCATGACAACAAAGCTGTTGAATGCAACAAGCATCTCAACTAAAAAGAAACGTCAAACACATGTAATTGTGTGAATGACAATGAGATTTGTTCACCTCTAGTTGTTTTTTTTTAACCATTAAATATAAAGTGGTATTTGAAATGCTAAAATGAATCATCATTATGTCATGCCATCTAACCGATTGTGGCTTTTGCCTTTCTGTGCGGATGTGGGAGTGTGTCCATGTGGGTTTTTGTGTTTTGTTTTGCTTTTTATTTTTTTTAAACAGAAGGCTGATAAACCTTTCACTTTAGGGTTTAAAAAAGCATCCATGCTCTTTTCATTGAACAGCCACACTGTCATTTACCACGTCTTTACTAACCACAACTGCAACGTTACTTTATGAAAATGAATGGAAAAAGTCATCAGAACCTCTTTTGGTCAACCTAAATCTAAGTATTTTACATGTTATAGAGTCGCCGTTAAACTTTTCTTAATTTAGTTTTATTTGGTTTTATTCAGTTTAATTTATAATTTGAACTTCTGTGATGTTTTCTATCTCCTCCGTCTCACGTTTTTCTCCTGGTTCAGTTTGCTCATCAACTAAAAAACGATCATTCTTATATGCTGCATTGGGCTCCAATGTTATAACAAAACTTCGAAAAAAAAGCATCACAAGCAATGGATTCAGTTTTGCTACACTATTGGCTACTGATTTTCTGTCTGGCAGCATTTCCCACAGTACTTCCTTGTGTCCTCATTAAGGTTTGAAATCAACAAGCTTTTGTCCTTTTTAATGAAGTCATTTGCTGTTTTTAAAACATTTGTTGTATCATTGTCCATGTAGTTATTTACACATTTACATGAAAATGTTGGCAGACTTGTAAATTTGTAAATTAAATGATTATTTAGAGATTTTTGGATGTAATGTGTATGGCACAACTGTCGTTTTCTGACTTTAAAAAATGGCAGTCAACATTTTAAGATCAAAATATTGATCAACAGGGAAACCAGGGAAACAGTTGTCTTGAACTCTTCCTGCAAAAAAAATAAAATAAATAAATGATCCTGTTTGTTTGCATTTCACAAGGTCAAAGAAGTTTAAAAAAAAGGAACTCAACTAATCCACTCATGTTTGGAATTCAGTTTTTTTATTTTTATTTTTTTATTTTGTTGGTTAGTCCATAGTGGCAGCACAAGAAGCTCTAAACCTTTAACACCAGATTTCATATCCTATACTTAGATGCTGATGCCACCATTACCATGTCTAAATGAAGGCATACACATAATTCCTAATCTGTTACTTTATTCAGAACTAAAACCACAGTCCTGCAGGCTCATGGCTATGAATTAATGCTCTATTTGCATCCTAATGTCTCTCAGAAATGAAAGATAATTCAAAACTTCTATGTTACTGTTACACTATTTCCTTTGATTTTAATGACTATAGGCAGGAAAGTTGTATTTTTTTTATGAAAAAAAAATAGACATGTTGAAAAAGCAAATAATATAGCAATAATTCTAGTTGTATGTTTTAAAAGCAGGATATTTGTGAATGAGTGGTATCCTGCCTTTTTCTGTTAGGATGCACCCATACTCCAATGAAGACTACATTAGTTAACAGAAATATATTCATTTTGCCATGATAGGAGCTGCTTCATAATCCGTTTTTACATTTGCAGTCCACATCAAAACTGCAGAAATCTCCTCTTTTATCAGCACGATACACAACGGGAGTCCTCTAACATTTCTATCTCTGCCTTTTCTGTTCCATATGTGTGGACTGGTTGTAAAATGCATCTTGATCCTGTCTTAGTGCAGCAAATCCATGTTAAAAGCTCCTTCGCTGCCTCTGCAGCTGGGTCATTTGCTGCACAGTCCTTGGAGGCAGCTTTTTGGAGCCTGGGGAGAACCATGAGTGACTGTTGTTAATAGAGATGGAAGAGATGAACAGAGCATGTGGGAGGAAGGCAAACAGTGATGAGTAATGAATAGCTAAAAACAAACACTCTTTTATTAACTATTTTCCATATAGTTTAGCTACTGTTTCTATATTGAAAACATGTTTTTTTAAATGTCTTTGTAAGATAGATAGATAGATAGACATTTGCACATCTTTATGAAATATGCAACTCTTATTCTTATTATATTAACAAGGGGAATAAGCAGAGCTGATTCACAGATTCACTCTCCAGCATCTTTTGTTTCTTTCTGCATCAACAGCTGACGCACTGATTCTGGCCTTGACCTATATTCCTTTAAAGGTGGCTTACGTCACATTATAAAACATCGCATTTGTTCCCCTAAAATGTGCACCAGTGCATTGAAATCTACAAGTATTTGAAGTTTCTCATGCCTCCACTCACAACTTTGTTTCCTCATATATGTGCTTTTCATGGTGCAGCCAACCACACATGAGGATCCAGTCCTAATTTTAGTGTCTGAAAGGTAAAATACAAACTGACAACTTTTCTTTGCCTTTTTTTAGAACACTGACTCAGACACTCTGACTGATGTCTACTTTCTGACATCTAAATATGTTGTTTAGGATGATGGGTTGCCAGAAGTCATTACTCATCTAATCCCGTATGTACATGATTTCATGTTAATCCCGTGACTAATACGACAGTGGCTCATGCTTAGTCATTTTTTGTCAGAGAGTGCTGTCTTTTTTTGGGGGGAATAGAGAAAATATTGAGATCAAAGGAGGAATGTGTTGCTGTTGAATTTCAACCCTGGATTTTTTTTCTTTCCTTTTGAAGCAAACAAGGGTCACAACATGCTTTACTTTTGAAAACAGTGTTTTGTGTTAATTCAAGATGTGCAGTAAAGTAGCTTGATTACAAAGGGAGTATAAAGTTTTTATTAAACATCCAGTCACTGTGTTGTAATTTTTAAGGAAACATCAATGTTGAGGTCTATGTAAAACAAAACATATTTATTTGAAAGAAGACTGCAATCAAAACCATGACAGACCCACTCTGATGAAATCGCTTTTTTTGCGTTTTTAACAGTTTTTTTGCTTTTCATGGACATATCTTAAGAAAATTAAGCTTAAAATTGCATTTCTGAGTGTTTCTTTTTTTCAAATTTTTGTGAATCAGGAGCTGACAGAAAAAACAGCTTGAATAAGCTTGTAGCAGTGACAAAACTGGTACAGTTGGCGGGCTTCAAGCTCCCTGCTTCTCCATTCCGATGCATCTACTAGAAGACAAACAGGTCCATGTACGTCTTTGTTTTACTCGTCTGACATCTGGCTCAGAACTGTTCAGCTGGACAGCTCCAATATTACTCGCCTTTTCAGTTGCACCCTGTTTTGTTAGGTTGAGGGTGTGAGGGGTTGTAAGTTAGTGGATGTAAACAGATTGATGATGGGAAATGTGGATTCAGCGCCAACAGTCCCACCCACAACTCAGAGACAAACTTCTAATGAAGTACTACCACTCTGCAGAAACTATGTCCTGGTTTTGCCAAAAAATGGCTTAATCCATACCTTCCATTTGCAATCTTTTTGAATCCATCTCCCTGCCGTTAAGACTTTATATCAGTCTCTGTCTTTATAACTGTTTTTTGGCCAGCATCCTAAAGTTCTTGTCATATCTCATCATGTACCATTTACTTGACCACCTTCATTCCAGCAGACGCTCGCACTTCCTGCCACGCTCACATCTTAACTTCGAACCCAGTTCATGAAGTCATTACATCAGGTGTCTATTGCAATTCTGCCATGACACACCAGCGCCTGAGCATGCAGAGGTGGGTGTGTGTCACAGGTTAACAAACATGAAAGTAAGAATTGATTAAAAAAATAAACAAACGTAAAAGCGCATTTAATTGTCTTATCAATTTTATTTGACAAGTATCCATTTTTTTAGTAGCATGAATTACTTTTGGTATAGTATCTCACTTCAGAGTTTGGAGTGTCCTGGCCTGTTACTGTCTACTTTAACTTCAGCTCAAACTCTGTGTGTTGTTCATCTTGTGCACTTTTGAGCAATTTGTTAAACAGTTCCTGCTCTGTTTTTCCAGAATGAATTGCTTTAGTTTATTATTTTAAACATCTATTCAAGAGTAAACGTTTGTATTTGGTAGATGTTGTTTTTTCCCCCTTTAAAGCATTGAGTAGGCCCAGCTTCTATCTTGGTTGTCTGGCTCTGTGGTATTTGAAAGCTCCCTGAAAGAGTGACACGGAGTAAACAGGAAACCGCACAGCAGGTGGAGTGGACACATTCTCACTTTAAAACTAACTAACCTGTTTATATTTGATGGAATTTTACTGGAAAAACACAGTTCAGCTAACATTAGACAGGAAGCCTTAACTAATCCAAGGGTTTTTTTGTGTTCTATGCCATTTAAATTGTATCTATAATTTAAAGTTATTTTTAGTGACTTTTTTGTATTTTTTTAAATTTATTTAGATATTAATCCAAATGGTAAAAATATGCATGCGTGCAGCTACATTTAGCCACAGCAAATGGGTGCAATTGCAACCTTCCTGCTTTCCTGGTGGCTTTTTTTTTAAGAAACACTTCCTGTATGCTGAAGTGTGGACTTTGCAAAGCCACAATGACACAGTCACAGCTGCTGTGGGCGGTGATCTTTGCGTTCTGAGGATGTTTTTACATCCGTGCACTCCTTTAAAAGTTAACTTTGTGCTCTACCAAGGTCAACCAGAAACCCAGGAAGCTTCAGTGTTATTTAAGAACAGCAGTCTAGAATATTTCCAGAAGGTGTGGTCTCTCACTTCCACTTTTCTTTTTTAAATTACAAACCCCTCATTTTGATTTTCTTAGAATTTAATTACTGTGTCTCACTAATGGCATTAGACCTGAGGCCAGCATCCTTTAGGACGGAACTTATTAAACCGTGTGCCCTCCCCCATAAACACACAAACAGTCCCCCTTCACTGCCAGTTAACCCTTTATATGCACATAGTTATGACGAAACCACACTTTTAAGATTTGATACAATGCGTTAATTGTTTTCATAATTTATTCAAAACCAATCACAGATAATTGTTACTTGTAATTTCTTGTGATGTGTTTATTCTCTTAAGCATTTTATTTGTTATGCTAAAAACAAAAACCATCAAAATCTGGCCAAGGATCAACTTTAAAGTGTAAGGTTAAAAATACAAAACCACCTGCTCGTGCTGTGCTGTGTTGTTGCCAAGGGCAACACGCACAACTCATGGCTCCTCTTCATGTGACTGATGAAGCAGTAATTCACCTGATACTCAAAAGTACAGAAATGACACATGCACTTTTATTTTCTCCATTATTAGTCAGTATTGGATACTTTAATAGTCAAAACCAAAATTGGTGATGTACCAGTATATTTCGATACCTTGATATCAAGATTACTATCACTGCTGTAGATTCGTAGAATATTAGAGGGACAAACTACTGTAATCTCAACCAAAATTATAGTTTATATTACTTGGAGAATATAGGTTATTTGACTGCTCTGTTGTTTTTAGTGTTTACTGTCTGTCCTGGTCTATGTGGTTTAATAGATTATGAAACGTTTAGGTTTTACTCAGGGATGTCAACTCTCCTTGGCAGGTCAGCAGTACATTGTTTTGTTCCACTGTGATCCATTTTCTGCTTTTTTTCTGTCATTTGTTTCACTGAAAGCTACAGAAATGAAAAAATAGGAAATGAAACAAGCAGCTGGGATAGCAAAAGAAAATATTGAAATAAGCCTTCTAGATTTACTCCCACGTAGTGCTGAGAACATCTACCATCTTGACAGTGACTCATCCCAACAACCTGGAGATTTAATGTTTAATTATCTCAGACAATCATTCTGTGGGGGAAATACATCTTTGGAGATAAATTGAAAAAATTTTAGAAAAAAGCTTTTTCTCTTTTAAGGAATCATATATTTTGCAGGTGGAGAACCTTAAGTCCTTTGGCTTAACAATCCAGATCTTTGGAAAGTGTGGGAATCCCCTAAAGAGGTGTCTGCAACCAGAACGGGCAGAGGAAAGCTTCAGGTGTGATGTGTGCCCGAGTGTCAGCAAGAATAAAAGAAAAAGTGTAGAAGACTATGGAGAGAGAGTTTCTTGTTGGTGACTTAGAGACTCTAAAGCAGAGCTGGAGGTAATGGAGGATGAGGTTCTCTTTGGGAGTGATGAGGATGGATAGAAACAGGAACAAAACCATCAGAGGAACAGCTCAGGTTAGATGTTGTGGAGATAAATGCAGGGAAGCAGATTGAGATGATGTGGACATATTGAGAGGAGGGACAGTGATGACGTTGGTAAAGGATGCTGTGATTGAAGCTAGCAGGAAAGAGTCCTAGAGGAAGACCTGAAAGGAGGTTCATGGATGCTATAAAGGAAGACATGAGGGTAGTTTAGGTGAGGGAGGAGGATGTAAAAGAAATTATATGGTGGCAGATGATTAGATGTGGTGTCCCCCAAATGGAACAGTCAAAAGGCAGACAAGAAGCTGAGGACTTTAGCAGCTAAACTAATTAAAATAAAAACATTAAAAATCACTAAAACCTTCTATAAATTAAATATTTTTTTAAAAGTAGAAATATAAAAGAACAAATGTACTTGAAAAAGATATTAAGTTATTGCTTTTAACCAAAATACATTTTAAAAGTTTTACCTTAATGTGATTAAAAACCCTTAAAAAAAGCTGATGAAGAAAACTAATATATAAAAAATAACTGAAATGTAAAACCCTATACTTTGGATTTTATGTTGTTCTCTTTGCTGATGTTGCTCATAAGTTACTTATTCTGTTAACTTAAAGATGATAATAACCATTTTTTCTTGAGCCTGTTTCATCAATAAACAATGTACTCCTTTAGACTTAGTCACTACAGACAGTCACCACTGATGAAGTTGTTTTCTTAAGGTGAAGCAGCAGTTCTCCACCTTTTTACAAAAATATACCCCACCCCCTTTTTAAGCAACTTAACCCATTACCTGCACAAAGCTTTACTTGTTTGGCACCATTAATGCACAAAGTCAGTTTATAGAGTATCAAAGAAAACATTTAGCAGGAATAATACAACAAGAAAATGTTCAAAATTGACACTCTGCATTTGAAAAAAGCTTTCTGAGAGATATTAAGTGTTAAAAGCATTTTCTATTAAATGGAGATTAAACGATGAAATACTCTCAGGTTTATCATTTGAGAGTTTGAGAACCACTGATTAGAAGACCACACAGGGTAAGCTTCATACTAACACCTTAAATTGGGATGGGGGTTGTGCCCCTTGGGTTGGGGTGCAGGCGGGGAACCCTGGTCCTAGAGGGGGGGCTATCTCATCCTCCGGGTGGGGCTGAGGTCAGCCTGTGCCCCGGCTGCTAGGGGCTGCACCTGACCTGGGCGGGGTGCTCGCCTGAGTTTGGGCCCCCGTCGCCTCTGGTCCCGGGTGTGGGTTGGGGCCATCCTGATTACCCTGCCAGTGCCCTTGTCATCTCCCGTCAGCTCGGCTGTGGCTGATGGGGGTGGAACACTCGGCCGCCTGGAGGGGTGGGTGCTTGTGGTCGGTGGGGTCATCTGATGGGTTTGAGACGCCTGGGGACCAGAGCTCCCATTGGGGGCCAAGGTGTCTGGAGCTGGGGCTCTGCTTTGCAACTTGCGGATGGTATCTAGCCTTGATCCTCCCTGGCTGTGTGGTCTTGGGGGTGTTGGTGAAAGGGGGCTGGTGCACTCTGTGGCGCCTCTGCCACACCGTGCGGCTTGAACTGGTGCGTCATGCTCATGGGGGTTAGGAGATGGAGTTCCTGTGGCACCGGTCCATGTTGGAGCATGACCAGTCTCCCTATATGCACTTAACACTTCACCAAGAAGCCTGAAAGTTGGTAGTGGGGGGGCGCTATACCAAAAAATAAAATAAAATAAATATGTAAAGATATGAATGCCAATTAGGAGAAAAAAGCATGATTATCAATAGAGGAAATAAGTAAATAAATTACAGTTAAATTGACACACACAAATCAGATATTGGTTTCACATTTAATCCAGGTCCAGCGGTTTTTGAACAGGACCCGGTCTAAGGTGATCTTAGTGCGAAAAATGCAATGGAATGATCCTTTAGTGCACTCGCGAATTGGAAGCTATGAATCAGAAGCCAACCTCAGCCCCGTCCCTAGCTCTGGGGTGTGGGGTGCTGGTGGAGCATTTGTTGTGATCAAGGAACACTTCGGGAGGCACACATTCGTTCAGCCCACCTGCCTATTAAATGTTGCATTCCATAAGCCCCTATTGTAACAGTAAAATCTGTCCAAAAAAAGAGGCATTTAGCTCGGATCCGCTTGCTCAGCTGTTGGACAGGACAAGTTTTAAAAAAAGTAACATTCAGTTTTTTTTTTGTTTTGTTTTCTCTTTTTCTGTACTTTTAAGTGAACTTGCTCCAATCAGTCTCATTTACTTTTCTATACAGAAGAAAGTTATGGACCATAAGCCCTATTACCTTTCGGGAGTCATTTCCTGATTGTTACTTTGACACTAGTTATTAATGAATATTTGTTCTTTCTTGGCAAAGAGACTAAAGCTGATCCTATCTTCCATTGAAGCCACTCACTCTTCTGTTGAGTCACACCTGTTGCTTTGCTTGTGGGAGGACTCAGTTTTTTACTTGCTTTGTCTTCACAGGATTAAAAAAACGTACAAGGAAGGCCTTTGGGATACGGAAGAAAGAGAAAGACAATGACTCCACGTAAGTCCCTCCTCTGATTTAAAGCTGTAATTATTTTTAGTAGATTGAAGAAAATGTGAATGGAAACATTTTTCTGTGATGCTGTTTTGTTGCATTTGCGCTTGAGATGCGAAATTGTAGTTAAATGTTTAAAAATCTAAAATATGAAATTATTTTCAGTAATTTCTTACTGATGTTCTTTTGGGAAACCTGCTGCTCTATGTAGAAATGAATGTGGTTGTTAGATTATTGAAAGCTGCCCAAGTCTCATTAGCTTTATTTCCAAGCTTAGTTGTTTGTGACATCACTCAAAGTGGGGTTTAAAAATGACTCAATGTGTGACTTCAACTGTATTTAGTAGACTTTTGAAAAACAACCAAGTTGACTACCGTAATATCCAAGGCATTTTAAATACTTCTTCTTTCTTTCTCTTTATTCCTCACAGAGGGTCCCCAGACCGAGACGGGGGTGTAAGTACTACCAAGTATTTAAATCTTAACACAGGACAAAAATCAGTTTGTGGTTCTCTGTGAATCAGGTGACAGAATGGCATGAATGAAAGGCAAATTATCCACTTTTATGTCTTTTTGCTTGCCAGGAACCCCAAGAAGTTGAGTCGGTACTTAACTTTATAGAGTACACTAGTTCATAGCATTGTGTGTTCAATTAAGTAGAGGGTAGAAATTTATCGTAGTTTCATTTGCACACTCTCTGAGGCTTTGAAAAGAAAATGCAGCAGAGCTGAGATTATGGATCGCCATTCAAAACTTACACTGCTTTAGTGTATAAGCTCTTTAGTGTAATTTGGTGAAAAATGATTGTGGTCTAATAACGGTTCCTGACTACTTTTCTAGTTACCTTTACAAAAGTTTATAACTTTCAGTGTTGATTGAACCTTTAGTCTCACATTACATTCATTAACGAACAAACAAGGAACAATTTAAAGATGAAAATAAAAATCTAGTCTGTCTTGTTTGAATAAAAACCAGAAGACACTGAGATTGAAAAGGATTTGCTGCAAAAGTTGCACAGAAAGTAGGTAAAAACGGCATAACATCCATTTATATTAGTGGAAAATTTCAGAGAAACTCTGTTTTTCTCAGTCCCAGAAAAAGACAAATGGAACTCCTAATGGCTTCTATGAAGATATTGACTGGGAAAGATATGTAAGTAAGAATTTCACTCCAATATTATTCCTCTACTCTTAGTTTTAAACATGGTTGTGCTTCTGCAGTTTATATTTTAATTTGTACCTTTGTTTTAGCCTTCTTATGTTGCTGTCCTGTACAGGCAGCTATAAAAAGGATGTTTTTGAAATATCAATAACAATGTGCAGCAGATTGAATTTGCTGCCCTTATTGTGATGATTGCAGCTTTGTAAACTGTTGGCTCTGTGTCACTGAGAAGGGAAGCTAAAATGTGTTAACATGTCAATGATCAAAGCAGGAGCAGACATGTTTCAGTTGTATCATGCATACATTTTAATGGTTTTATACCAAGCCTGTTGAGTTCAATTCATGTCTTTTACAATTGTAAAATTGTTTTACAACGCCATACTGTCAGGAAAACAGGACTTCAACAAGACCTTGGTTTTAAATCCAATTCTTTAATTTGACATCAGTTACATTTTTAAAAATTATCTACTTTCTTTATGTAATTCTAAATATAATTTGAAACTTTTTGAAGGTTCGTGTTCAATCTGACCAACTGCACCTGCAAAGAATCCCGTTTTAGTTTACTGTGTATTACCTTCTCCTTTGGTCATACTAACTTCCCAGCAAATCCGGTACACAGCATTATTTGGAATTTTGTTGTTTCCTTAAGATTACTGACACATCCAGAGAAAATTGTTTATATTGAATGAAGAGCTTTGGAGCAAAAATGTCTTTTAAATTCACATTTTGGGTTTTGGTCAAGATATTTATTTATTTTTGTAGTGATTCAGGGCACACATCTGATTTTGAACGTGAATTTTTCCAAAACCACACATTTTGGTCTTTTTATCTGAGAGCATAGATGGGTAGGAAACTGACATAAATTACCAGTAAAATTAATATTAATTTTAACTACTAAAAATTATTTGAAATCAAACCTCTGTGTTTGATTATTTTGCAATCTTTTCTATTTTAATGAAGTTAATTGCATTTTAATTGGGTTTCTTCTGAGATTACTATTTTGTTGAGTATTTTACCCACATTTTTACAGTTGACAGCACATGCGCATGTGCTGTTCTGATGACCTTAAAAGTATTGCAAAAGTCAGAAATGATCTTTGCAAATATGCAAGGATTTTCCTGTTGTCAATCTTTTTAAAATATGCTCTTGTATAATTTCTACAGCCACACATTGTTTTGAAACAAGGACAAATGGGTGTTGCAAAAACATTGAAATTATTCTGCACTTGCAAGTTTTTTGCATATAAAAAAATGATTTATATGTTTGAACATACATTTTGTAATTAAAAACTGTGTATAAGAGCAATAAATTGCTACATGTGTTGCTATGTTACAGAATTCTCCTGAGGTGGATGACGAGGGCTACAGTATCAGGCCTGATGAAGAATCTGAGGAAGGAGATATCCTTAGCACAGCATCATCCCTTATTGTCTTTTATTCTTTTTGTCTTTCAGGTGCTATGAAAACCTTTTGTTTTTTTTCAGTATTTGTTTAAAGTGTTACTTAAAGTTTTTTTTTTCTTTTGTAATTCATGTGACATTTAAACTGATCCACAAAGATCATATAATCCTTTTTTTTTAATCAATGGCTTTGTTCACCAATGTCTTTTTAAACAAATCATTAACAAAATCCGAAGGAATTTGTTGCAAAACTTGTATAAAATGGTAAAAAAAAAATAATGTGACATTTCATTTGGTAAACATAGAGAAACAGAAAGCTTAAGAAAAGCTTTTGTAACTTTGTGACATCTGGAAAGAACAAAGTTTCCTCAAAAAGTTGTAATGTGTTAGTAGGGATATCCATTTCCAGCAACTTAAGCAGGATTTCAGTCATGCCGATTTTGACCAGTAGTTTTTGTACAATTACTAGCTTTAAAAAAATTTAGTCAAGGATAAAAAATGGAATATTTCCCCCACAAAAAGTAATTTAATATAACAAATTTAAAAGAAATAACATGAAAATGTAAACGTTTTTATGGGAGAAGTGTTTATTTCCTTGACTTTGCCCTCCTACTTGTCGCAAAGGCCCATTTCTTCTCTTCTGATGAGTCAGAGGAGGAGGAGGATCGCAGAAAGAAATTCAAGATCAAGATCAAGCCTCTGCCGGCTGATCATGTTGTGTCGGCGCCCTCGGTCGATGAGCTCAAGGCCTCCATTGGCAACATAGCTCTGTCCCCATCTCCTCTGGTGAGTAGTCCTGACGTCACCATCTTCTCACTACAGGTTTTCATTTACAGGGACACCTGTGTTAGTGTCTGCAGTGCAGATGACTCCTGCTGCTCCTCTACGTCTTTATATGCAGTACTTGTGATTTTACATACAGTAAGAATATGTCCATATGTGGCTGCTTGGTTGTTCATACAGAGAGGGAAAATAAAACCAATAAACTTGAGTATCACTTGAAAGTTGGAAGAATACATTTGTTGTATCATTGGAGTAAAATAAAAACACTTTGTTAATTTAGAAGCCCATTTAAATATCTTTTTTGGAGATTGAGTTGGACCATTTTTTTGGCATTTCTACCATATGATTTTTGCACCATAATTTTTTTTATATTTAGCTTTAAATTTGTTCTTTTTAAAATCAGACAAGTAAAAATTTTTCCAAAATCATTTTTAAAACTCATAAACTAGAAGCACCTTTACTCATCATATCCAGTCTCATTTTACTGCTAAATATTGTCATTTTTAGTGTTAAAATCCAAGGTTGAAAAAACAACTTGAGAATTTAATATTCATTTTTTGTTTGTTTTTGTTAATATTACTTTAATGAAAAAACACTGAAATCATCCACAGATGATAAATCATATTTTCTGATTGGCCGCTGTCTTCTCTGTTTTAGGAGTCGCACAGTAACATGTTGCCAAATGATGAAATATTGCTTGAAAACTGGAAACTAACCTCACACATATGATCAAAACTAACAGTCAAGAGAGAAAATAAGGACAACCATAAAATGTTGGTATAACACACAAACCATGCATGTTTAGTAGATCCTTGCTGGGCATTTTGATTGACCCATGCCCTTCCCAAAACCTCAGTCATTTTGTTTAGTGTCTTCCTGGCTGTTGAAGAAAGTGAGCAAACAGGGGAGACCAGAAGAGCTGTCATAAGCCTTCAGAAAGAGATTGTATCAGCCTGTGAAACTGATAAAAAAGTTATGCAACCAGCCATTCCACTGTATGGAAAATGGTTTACAAGTGGAGGGCTTTCCAAGCAGCTGCCAACATCCCTAGGTCTGGTTCTTCCTGCTGGTTTACCTTGAGAACCAACCAGTGACAGATTTTGCAGTTTAGGGGCCCCGTATGAACAACAACATGGGGCCCTCTGCAGCGGTTGTTTTATTATATTTTTTTATTCCTTACCTATAGGGTAAACCGTAACTTCCTTACTGGTCCACTTTGAGACAATGTCACAACTCCGCGCTGAACGTCTGTGGAGAACACATTTCACAGACGTAGGTGCTAGACAGATAAGGGTATTAGGACTCTAAGTTTAGTTTTAAATATGTGCGACCAACAACAAAATGCAACCTTGGACATACTTAACTTGTGAGCATTGCAGCCGTCTGCATCTTGGCTGCACGTATTAAGTGTGGCCAACATGAATTTCCATCACTTATTCACCTGAGACTTTTTGTTTTTCTAACTGTGTATTAAAAGGAACTTTGCGCAACACCAACAGTAAAAATTCTTCCAAAAACTTGTACATGTATTCATCAAACAAATGATCCATTGTTTATATTAATTTAACAAAAAGCTCAGTTGTTTTCCTGCTTCATTCTGTCTTTTCAGCGCAGCTTTGCATCAGATCTAAAGTGAAATCAATTACCTATTATATAGAAAGGGAGGATATGGAAGAAAAATGCCTAGAATGTAAAAAACAAAAAATAACAAGCTTTACATTTTTAGCATACACTGAGTAAACTAAAGGGACAATCAATCTTCACTTAGGATGGAGTAACCTCTTGTGCGACAGAGCTCCCAGCCTGCACTTAAATTAAACAGGAAATAAAAAATGAACCGTTTTTGATGATAAAATTATAAAAATGATTGGAATCAAAATTATCAATTGCATACAGGTTAGTGTGAACACATATTTATTTTATCAACAGTAGGCTTTACATTTCATGATGGCAGGTAGGAGGAAAAAATCCCACCCGCCCAAATTGTGTCCATCCACTTAAAATGCGCCCTACTGAGCTGGTAACCGCCCAGTCTGGCCATGCTGCCCCTGCTCGCTGACTTTAAAGTGCCAGTCAATTGCTGCAGAAGGATGGGGGAGAACCAAACACTAAACACACTACATGATAAGTTCAGTGATTTGGGTTGTTTTTTCATGACAGAGTTAAATATTTTTGGATGTAAAATTTATTTTAGACATTTTTATGAAGTGTTCAGATCGGGGCCCCTAGAAAGTCGGGGGCCTTGGGCGATCGGCTAACTTTGCCTAGTGGTAAGTCCGCCCCTTAAGTTAAAATTGGTTCCAAAATATGCAGGCTCGATGGGGTGTCTTAATTTTTTCACATTACCGTTGCAGCATTAAATAAGAAATGCAAAAATTTAGACAACAAAGGAAGAAAGTGGAGAATATACTTTAGTAAACATATCTGCTGGTTCATTTTTTAATTCACTGCAGTTGTTGTAGTTTTATTACCCTGGACCACATCAAGCCAACATAACCAGAATTGCTCTTTGTCTTGAGGTTTCATATCTGCAGTTTTGCAGTTGGCACACAGTTTTCTCAAATATCAAAAGGTTTTTCTGTGACCAAACCCAGAGTGTCTGGTTTGAAGCTCCGTCTAGAATTTCATGTCATGTCTCCTTCCTGGGAGGGTTCAGCCAGTTTAAGTTTCATGCAGACTTGGTCAGTCTCACCGCGACTTTTGCTCTTCATATTAACTGAAAGCCTTTAATCTATTGCTTAATGTGCCACCACTCAAGGAAACAGTGTGTCTGCTGCTTTGCAGCATGTGCAGCTCTCGTGCAAAAGCATCCAACTCAGTTAGGAACTTACTGCAGGGGGACATAGCATTTATGCTGCATTCTATTAGCACTGGGGCTCTGGTGCAGAATGTGGCCTTCAGCTGCTGTCCTATGTGTTCTCCAGATAGGGCAGTTAACTAAGGTGTCCCCCTTGAATAATTTACGTAGGAAAGTGGGCACAATGAACTTGTGTTACAATCTAGAATATAATGAGATTACTTGTGGTCATTTGAGATCTGGCCTCAATAATTTAATCCTACTTTGGTGTGTTCGGCCTGTGCCTGTGTCAGCCTGATCAAGTGTGAAGCTCTTTTCATGCTGTGTACACACGTAGCAAGCTTTGTATCCAAAAAAAAACACAAAGTTTCCTGCTTTGCATGCTCTTAAGAGCCGGCATAGGTTTTGTTTTCTCACTCTTTAAATAAAAATGTAATTACTGAGCAGTACTTTTTGTTGTTATGTTATGTTTAGTACTTGTTGTTGTTATGCAAGTAGCGTCTTGTCTACTGCATTGAATTACTAGATTATTTCCCTGCATTCATGAAAATGAAAAACATTGCAGTAACAAAAGCCACCATGATTAACCTACTATTCTGCATGTAAGCATGAGCTAGCATAGGGTATGGCTTTACATTCTTCCACCATGAATTAAAAGAAAAACCTCACATATAAACCTAACACCAAAATTTTAGAAAATAGCTCAAACTTCATTCTCAGTGATTATAAGGATTTATTTTAATTAAAAAATGCTTTAAAGAAGGTCATGATAATTCAAAATAAAAGCTTGGTTTACCCTAAAAGTGAGCGTATTCTTGTATCATATCATACAGATAGTGTTTTACATTTTGCACAGAGGCTCTGCTTTGTTGCTATTAATGCATTCTCTTGTCTGGTCTTCTAACGATTTTCTCTGCTACTGCCTTTTTTTTTAACCTCACTATTTTTTTCTCTTTTACTTTTTTGTGATTTGCTGCCTAAAATGACGCTAAACTCTGTAGAGGACTCCGGTAAGCCTCTGCTGTTTAACTCTTTTTCTTTACACTGATTCTGTTTGCTTTAACTTTCTTAAAAGATAAAGACTTTGGTGCATCTTTGCTTCATATGCAGTTTGACTAGGAAAAAAAAATCACCCTACTTGTGGAAACTGGAAGCGTGCTTTTTGGGCCGACATTCAGTGTTTTAAAAGTTTTCCACTAACAAAGGCGTCTCAAATCTGATTTTGATTAGTTGTGGAGTCTTGAAGCAGCAGGTCTCAGTCCAGATAACAAGATTATAAGCAGTCTGGGGTACAAGGGGGCGGTCAAGTTGAGTTTAAATTAAAAGAAAAAATGTCTAAGGCCATCTTGATTATCAGCATCTTAGAGTGGAATACTTATTTTTATAATTCAAACATCTTTGTTTGGATGAAGTTTTCAGTTCTTTGTTATATTTTCTACCACTGCAGTGTCTTCTTTGATCTGGTTCAAATTTGCTGGCTGTGATGCATTTATACCAAAGACCTATGCTAGTCCCTAAAGGATGCCGTGAGAATCTGAGAGCCTTGTAATCTTCTTCCTGTTTACATTCAGCACAGCAGCAGTGATTGGTTCCCTCATCATGTACTGCTGCAGTGTCCTTCCTCACTCTAACCAATGGGAGATGCCCTGTCTCTTACTAGCTCCTCCCATCGTTGCATCACTTTAATCACTCATGGCTCACTGCACAAGTGGAGCAAGCACAAGACTGAGGGATAAAGGGGGAGAGGGTCTATGGGAGGGAGGTGGACACAAACAGATGAAGAGATTTCAGTGGAAATTGCAGAGACCAAGGGGGCAGATGGGAGGCTGGCCGGGAACATGAAAAGAAACTCAAAGGGATTAGGTGGGAAAATAACAGTTGAGGGATTTGGAAAAGACCAGATGAACATAAATAAGTTGGGGGCGTTGAGAGGCAACTGATTAAAGCCTCTTGGCGTGATATACTAAATAAAATCATCATAAATGTTGAACAAACACAATATTTTGGTTTCTGTCATCTTTTCCCTGTACCTTCATTCACAAAAACTTTAAAGCTATAATGAAGCACTGAAAGGACTTTTCTTTCATTTTCAGCAGGATCAGCCACTCTTTTACTAGTACATATACTGTCTGCTTTACTGATTTGTCACTCTCTGATCAGGTATCTCTTCTCTCTTCCTTTTTGCTGGTCACAGAGACGTAGCCCGGTAAGTCTCCTTCCGTCTTCCTGGGATTAAAATAAATACATGGCTTCCTGTGCCGCTTGCTTCCCACTTCATCCTTAGCTTTGATCTACAGAATATGATTGGGCTGTCAGTGACTGGAAATGGCCAATGATTTTATTTTCACCTTTAAAAGACGATTTTGCCTAACACAAGTAGTTAAAAAAAAAAAAAAAGACAGCTTCAAATGCTCAAAGCTCATGCGTTTCTTCTGTTCTTGTTTTTCCATAAAAGCTGTTTTTCTTTAACTGACAGACAGATTTGCATTTTTGGAAGCCAGCTCTTTTGATGTCTCATTTCAGTCACTTCACATTACGTCTCTCCTTCTGCTCCAACCTCCATCCTCCACTCTTTCAATCTCATCTTACGTGCCTTTACCTCCCTCCTAGCTTTTTGTGTCCTTATTCTAGCAAATCCATTCTAACACAATAATAGTTGTGGTTGCTCTCCAAGATCCATCTACGTCTTTTTGAAGGTTTTTTACACTCCAGCTTCTTTTAATTCACACTTTGTATGGTGCTAAGTGACCTTTTTTTTCCCCCTTAAAGCATGCACTTGCAGCCGTCTTCATCACCGTTAAAACCACAGCAGCACTAAACTCACTATTTCTAACTAATTTAAGACTAACAATGTTGTTGCTGTCAAAATATGTTTGCAAAATCTATCGTATGACTTTAGGACTGTTGGTTTTGTCTATTTATTTCCTTTGAAGAACTAGAATCCTCAGAAAGATGAACTGTTTTGCAGACAGTCTGGAGGTCATTTAATAGTCTTTTGGACTTGTCAGATCAGATTTGCTCAACCCAAGGCTGAGGTTGATCCTGCGCCCTTTACATCCAAGCAGAATCAATTTTATCTGTCTTAGCCACACACTATTGTCTCAGTTTCAGTTGCCACTGTTGTAAATAAATGGAATGATGTAGGGTTTTTATTGATCTCTATTCTTTTCTGTTCTTCCCCTTTCACAGGGTTTAAAAGGAAACGCATCTGGTAGGCATTGGAGTTTCTGCACCTGATTCTGTCTTCTCTTTTTAAAAACTATTGATCTAGAAGACAGTGATGCACAATCTGCTTAGGTTGACAAACTAAATTTGTTCTCCCAGGTGAGAAGATTGCCAGACCAAGGCGTGTTGTTCCTGCCCCCATGCTCTCCAAACCAGCTCCAGCCCCACAGCCCCCCAGGTGTGTACCACACTTGATGATGCATCTCTATTGGATATATGTGAATTGTGACTAAAAATCCCAATAATGTCACTCATGAATGACTTTAGTGTAATCAATAAATAGCTGCAAACTTTATAAAATGTTCCTCTGTTTCCTTCTTTAGTCAACAAACACCGGTCTCTGAAGACACAAAATCCTTATTCGGGCCTCCTTTAGAAACGCCCTTTGGAGAAGGGAAAACTGAAGGTAATTCTCTCTGCCTCTCCTATTGTGTGTTTGACTGAATTTTCATGTTGACAGCGAGTACTTGTCTTAAATTATGTCTACAGCACTGAAACACATTTGCTTTTTCAGCGTCTTTCTGCTCCCTTCCCTTGTTTCAGTCTTTATCTGTTGGGTTTCCTATGCTGGTTTGGATTTGCTCTGTCTGTTTCTTCTGAAGTCAAAGTTGACGTGGGTCCTCAAAGATTCATGTGTAATTTGTTGCTCACAGACTTGAATCAATGTCACGAGCTCAGCTTGATGAGCTGTCCCTATCTTACACTCAGCTCTGCTGGATTAAGCGATGGAGGCTGTTTAAGGGCCCTGGTGTTACATAAGTGTCATCACAGGCATAACAAAGGTCAACCTGCCTTAAACATCCCTTTAAAGATTAATTCAGACAAGTATTCCACTACTGGGCTTTCTATTTTCACAAGATGTTAGCATCACAGGTGAACCTCAGAATAAACTGTCTGGACATGATACTGAGTCATAGTCAGAGTGTACTTACCTTAAGATTCAGTTTGCATCGTAATTTGTTTGCAAAATATGGATGACACATGATTTCAAATAAAACTCTGCAAAGATTTGTGTATTTAGTTAAATCCTGTCTTTAACTGGCATAGTAATTTAAAAAAAAAAAAAAAAGGTAAAAAAGAACGTATTTTTACCACCACTATAATTATTATATATATTAAGTTAAGCTAAATTATGAGGTTTGACTTACAAACTTCATTTATTTCCCATCAATTTTTTAAATGAATATAGTCAATGTGTCTAATTCAAAGATTACACATGCTTGCCTTCCTACACTTTGCTGCTTAGACTTCAAATTTTCCCCTTTTAACACACAGAAAAAGACCATGGACATTTTTCTAGATTGTTGAAAAAAATCCCAAATCTTTCATTTGTCATGCAGCCTTTATTATGGGTTTTTCAAACTTACAAAGGCAATACGTTAAGTATCTATTTTTTTTACAAATCTTGTTCTAGGATTTGATTATTTTAACACCTTGTTTATAATCTTAAGAGGCAGCTCAGAGCAAGACTTGCACATCAGATGGATCGTCACACTGAAGACGCACACAGACAAATAGATATTTTCCTAAATCCTTTTTTCAAAAAACAACTGGTAGAGCAGAAATGATCAGGACCATCCTGAATGTACACAGCAACTGCTTTTTATTTATTTAGTTGTTGTTAATGCATCTCAGCCAAAAAAAAAAAGTCGGTCTAAAATTAAATCAGAGCTAATCAAGTGACTTTGAATTTGTTCCGAAATATTAAAGTTGCCCTATAGTCCGGTGGTGGTTAATTCTACTTGTGCCTACTAACCTCCAATTGATTTTCTGTGGTATACAGTGCTCAGAAATTGGTCAAAATGTTATAGTTTGACTTGTGACATGTACTGTCCTTCTGTGAATGGGTTGAATGAAGTTTGAATTAGCTCACTTGACTTATTTTTTTCTTTACTCTTAACTTACTTTTTACTTTAATGTTACCTTTTAAAATACAATAAAAACCTTTTTGATTTTCTTTAACTAGAGACCAATAATGGAGGAGTAAAAGAGCTACAGGTTGCAGACCCCTGAGTTAGACTCTCATGTACTTCTGCTGATCACACCCCTTGACCTCAAGGGCCAAAACTTAAAACCTGCAGAATGACATTTGTTCCCTATTAATGCCCTTCACATGGACTTCTCTGTCCCTTCCTGAATGTAGTGGTTCTTTCTGAGTCTGATGTGTGGGGGACTCCTCTCCCAGAGCCTGACTCATCTTTGACAAGATTCTTTCCTGCAGGATGTAAGTTTTGGAATTTCCTGCGCTCACCTACCCATCTCCCAGGAATGACTGCACAGACCCATTAGCACACCTCATCAACCCCTTCAGATGTGCAGCCCTAATGATTTTTGTTTTTTTTTTCATTTTAATCAGACCTCCATCTGTTTGATTTCATCATCTGTCATTTAAAAACACAGTTGGGATCACTAGCTGTGTTGTTTGTCCCTAAACATACTACCATACTGCAGTACTTTCATTTTGCCCCCTCACTTGCAGCCATCCTGTCACATCTGGCATGGCGGTGACTGCACTGTGCCGTGCTGTGATGCATGATGGATGAATGGGGCTTTCCCTCTTAAGAGGCCGTGGCTGTTTTTAGATTTATAAAATGCACAATTCTTGTTAAGTGGTGTTCTGTACTTCTTTGTACTCTTCTGCAAAGTCTTTTTGTTTGCTAAACTTTGTATTTTTGCCTTCCACAAATTGCTTGAACATCACTGTTTCTCTTAAAAAAAAACTATAATTACCTGTAATGCCTTAAAGCGATGCAGTATTGATCTTGCATTATCATTTCAGCTCCTCCCCCGCTTCCACCCAAGAAAGTCCCATCCTCCCCTCCAGCGACTGGAAGTCCCCCTGCAGATAATATTGGTGAGAAGTCTCCATGTTGGATTTTTCTCCACATTTAATTAATTTTGATAGGAAAACAAATTTCCTGTATAGTAAAATGTGTACATTTACCTTAAGCTTCCTCAATTTTACCCAAAATTTGAATGTATTTTGGATTCTGTTTGTGAAATGGTTAACCAGTGATCCCCTCTGTAAGCTTAGCCTTTGATCTGTTGTTTCCTCCGTTGCAGAAGCGCTGACGGAAGCAGATGGCTCCGCCCAGAAGTCATCCATAGCTGACTTGGACAACATTTTTGGACCAGAGCAGGCTCCCCCTGCTGGCGAGGAAATAAGTGACACCTGGATCTGCTTTAATGAACAGCCTTCTGAAAAACCTCCTGTACCAAAGGATGTTGCACCCCCCCTCCCCTCCTCACCTCCTCCACCAGAAGAACCAGCACCCCCACCACCAGCCTCCCCACCTCCACCTGAATCTCCTGCTCCTCCTCTGCCTACATCTCTCTCTTTTCCTGAAGAAGCTCCACCGTCTATCCCCTCCCCTCCCACAAAGCAAGATCCAGCACCTCCCCTACCCACTTCCCCACCTCCTTCAGAAAAACCTGTATCGCCTCCCATCTGTTCAGTTCCTTCCACGCCAGAGCACAAAAATCCACCCACACCTGCCACTTCTGCTCCACCTACACCAAAGGAGCTTGCCTCACCCTCCGCCTCTTCCCCTCCACTTCTCAACTCACCTGTCAGTGTCCCACCAGCGTCTGTCCCTGAAGTAGACACTCCTCCAGCAGAAACTCCTCCTTCTGAAGAACCTACGTCCCATTTGGTTTCACCACCACCAGTCCCCTCTCAAGAAGAACATTCCAAGAACTCGGACGCCCCTCAACCAAAAGGGGATGAAGGGGGAGTGGTCCCCAAGGACACCCCGCAGGGAGCTCTGAGTTCACCTCCACCACCTCCTCCTCCAACATACCGTGCAGTGGTCTCCTCTCCAGGTCCCACATCTACGCCTAGTGGTACAAATAGTGGTAGGTGGTTGGCCCAGACTTTCAGAATAATCCTTTTTTATTTTTTGGGTTATTGGTTGAACAGAGTTTAGCTCTTTTTTGTCAGTCAACTTGTTCAAATTACCTCAAAGGGGGTTTTGTGACTTTCCTGTGATGAAATTGTGATGAACAAAGATAATCTGTGAAGGTAAAGGTTTGTCCCAGAGCATCAACAGTACTTTAATGACAGATACCAGGTCACATCTGATGCAAACAGTAAGCATCAGGAGAAAAAACCTTTGAAACTTAAAAAAAATCACCTGAACTCTGTATAGGACTTTCCTTTTGTGAGTGTTATTTATTTCCCTACCAAGACTTTTTTAGTTAATAAGTTTCAATAAGCCAAGGTTAAAAGTATCCAAAGGGAGCCAGCTGAAGGGGTTAGTTCTTAGTACAATATTATGTCAAACAATGTTCTCATAAAAAAAAGATGTAAAGCTTTATGTCGCTTGTTTGTCTTTCTTTCTACAGGTTCATCTTCACCTGTTCGACCTGCCACGCCATCATCAGGAAGCCCAGCTCCACCTCCACCTCCCCCCCGCCCACCATCAAGACCAAAACTTCCTCCAGGAAAGCCTAGTGTCGGTGATGTGGTAAGATTGGATTTTTTTTCTTTTTGCATTCAATGACAAAAAAACGCAAAAAGAACAAATAACTAATAAAAGCTTGGCTTTTGCTTCTTTGTTTGACTTTGCAGAATCGACCTTTCAGCCCACCGATCCACTCTGCAAGCCCTCCCCCTATTGCCCCTTTGGCGCGGGCTGAGAGCACCTCCTCTATATCCTCCACAAACTCTCTGAGTGCCGCTACCACACCCACTGTCAACAAGGAGCTCTGCGTGTCTGTGTCAGGTGTGTCACACTTCGGCTGCTTGTGTTCAATCATGCGCTCATTAGTACATTTTATTTTGATATCTGTGGAGGCGGGGGGAGGTAGTAAAGTTTCACAGTTGCATTATTGACGCTGTATACAAATCCCCTCATTACTCACTTGGTGCACTATGCTCTCACCGTTTTTTTTTCCACGGTGTCCAAACCTACAAACCTACCCAAGAAATCTCTGTGAGAAACTAGTATGCTAGCTAGATTGGCAAATATAGATCAAAATGCACTGCATTTGAGCAATTTTAATTTGTAAAAAATTGTTTACATTTATTTTTTTTAATAGATCCTCCAGGTATCACCATCTGAACACAGTAGATTCATAAATGTTCATATCTTTAGTGGTTTTACTGCAGCAAATGGGTGACACCATGTTTGTCATTTAAAAACAGAAAAAAAGAAGTGAGCATATGTTCAAACTATGTTAAAATCCAGGGCACTAGATAGCCCTGCACTATAAAGTCTTTTATGGGTAAAGGAGTAGGGAGAGAATTTGAAGACAACCTCATTCTTGACAAAAAACTGGCAGGCTTGGTAGCGGTGTGATGTTAATGCCATTTGGAGAACAGAATCCATGAGTACTTATGTCCCCTTTCCACTTCTACTATTTTCATTTCACATATGTACAACACATCAATTTAATTAATTTTTTTTATTATTGTTTCTTCTTTTTTGTTGCTTTTTTGTCCATTTTCAATCTATGCCTTGTCAGAAGATGATGCTTATGTAGACAAACTGCCCACCTTTGAAAGACACTTTGATTCATTTGCAGGTATAGTAAAGTTCAAGAAACGGGGTCGGGTACATGAAATGCCACATGAGTCGATGGTAAATGGATAAATAAATAATCAAGTAGATGGAAAATGTGGAGCTACATAGGCTCATACACTTAACTCTATTTATTTCATGGCTCTACTTAATTGTTAATTTGAGGACCTCTCTGAGAAAATCTTTATCTGTTTATTCATTATTGACTCATTGGCATTTTCTTGGGAACGAAAGTTTTTCTTTTAAGTTTGAAATGTGTTTCTGTCTTTTCTCTCCCGACTGATCTGGGTGACGGCTCAGTGTTTGTTTTTTGATGAATGTCAGTCAAAATGTAGGTATTCAAACAGCAAGTGCAGGTCTTTCTTCCATTTGATAATGTTTACTCTTTTAAATCTTACTAAATCTTCAAGTTAAAATAGATTTACCTATTTTAAATAACTTAATGGACCTGTCAGTGTTTAAATGCCTATTTGTTTTGAACTTTACAACATATTTTCCAGACATGTTTTCATTGCTTTTCCAAACTTGAAACCCTTCTCACCATTTTCTTCTCTTTCTGGCTGATCATTACCAATTTGACAACTAAAGTCTAAGTGTAAAACGTAAAGCTACTGTGATGCCATTCCAAGAAACCAAAAACATACATTCCCCTTTTGTGAAACTGTGAGACTTTTCTCTACGTTTCAGACTGTGTAGAATGTCTTGCCAGGTCACCATGACAACCTTCCCTTTCCTCTCTTGGAGACACATTTGGTGTGTTGTGTTCAGTGCAGTTCGATGCCTCTGCTCTCGTTTTGGACCACCGGAGTGTGTTGGAGTGTTTGTGTGCTGTGTCCGTTGAGTGTGTCTGAAGAGCTCCTCTGCTGCAGGCCCTGAGATCCATATTGTCTGTCTTTCTCACACACATATTCATAATGAATACTGTCACGCATACTGTCAGATGAAAGCCTCTGCTTAGGTTCCCTTGGAAGTCGGGGGTAGGGGGTAGGGGTGGGTGGGGGGGTTAGAGTTGAATGAGACGAGCAGCTGTTTGGTATTCATGCCATCCTCTTGTGACTGGAGGGCACAACAGCTTTAGGTTCGGCCGATCTCTCGGTCAGACTTTGACATCTCAGTCAGCTCCCAGCAGCCCAGACTCTTTCAGTCACCCATGCACTCTGGAACCGCAGAGACCACCGGAACCCACCCCCCTCATATGGACACCTGCCCTTTTGTTCTCCACATGACACACTGCTCTTATCATTCCTTTACCCACCAATGTGTTCACATTAAACAACAAGCGTTTGTCTCCAAGGCCTCCAAAAACTTTGCATCTCATCTTTTTATTTTATTTTAGTTCCTTGAAAAACTATGTGACGCTTTAAGCCTTAGTCACATGCACCCGTACGGGGGGTTGACCCGGACAGTAAGTAGTGCTGTGGGTTTGTGAGTCGTCCAGCCCGTGGAGAGTTATAGAGAGGAGGGGCCCCATCTTAAAGGAAGTATGACCACCTCAAGGGATGCCATGAAAATGGAACGAATGATTGTTGTGTGTGTGGTAAATGTATTGTGAGGCCAATTAATGTAAGTTGATTGGACTTATGACATACAGGTGATGCTGACATACGGTAACATAATGTCACACTATAGTTGTAAGTGAGGTAGGCTCTTTACTGACCACATGCAAATGCTGCACACATGGGGCGTGTTACTTACCCTTACTGCTTGCTACGATCTGTCACTCGCAGCATACTTGTAGGAAAAAATGTGCATAAAGAGTTTAGTTCTGCTGACTCGAGTAGTCTATGACCTTAGTATTTCATGCAAGCTACCTGTGTGACCTGCACAGGTTTGCCCATTTTTTTGCCTGTAAGGGCAGTTGTGTCTAAGGCTTTAAATTAGATTACGGGGATGCATTTCAGTATTGATTCATTTGCTTTTTCCACATTTCTCCAGAGCAGGTCGGCATTGAGCTGCAGTCCAACTCAATAGTCTGCATTATGGATGCATTTTATTTTTTAAAGGGTAGCAGCTGTTTGTTTTTTTTTATTCCATTTTGACGTTCACTCAAACAGGAAGTTTATTTTTCTTGTGTGACTTTTTCATTCATTTTATTTTTTCTTATTGTTACTCTTGACCTAGAAGCATAGTTCAATCTTGTACTCCGCTGTTCTTTTTCTGTTGGGCCCTGTCATAAGCCTCAGCCTGGATTTTTCTTTCTGTTTTTGTACTTTTTTTAAAATTGGATTCATTAGTAACAATAAATGCATCACCAAAGGCAGTAAATAATCTGTGCCTTATGAACACAATTTTTTGTTGATCATAGTACTTCCAGTTGAATTATTTTGTTGAGTCTCGATCTGCCCCCTGAGCTTTATCACTGCTCAGTCTCGTCAGTGAGTCTATTTAAACTACAAAACCCTAAATCCCACTTTTCTAAATGGATTATTTTATCTCAATGAAAGTCAATTCTGACAACATTCACTATGAAATCCAGTCTGTCCTTCATTTGTCCGAGCATCTCCAAAAAAACCCATCATGTCATCCACCTTTGTCATGAGTTCAGCGCTCCACACTCCCTTCAGCCCCTCTCCATCTCACTGTGACGTGTGAGAAACCTTCCATGTGAGACTCACGCTAGTGTCCTTCTCTCCCCTCCTCACCCACCTTCCTCCCTTCATCCCTCTACCTCCTCGCCCTTCTCTCCGTACCCCCCACCTTCTTCCCCTTACTTCACCCCTCCACCCCACACAGAGAATGACCAGCCATCCCTTGTATGGTTTGACAGAGGGAAGTTTTATTTAACCTTTGAAGGTAAGTTTGCTCTGCACCGGGGTAGGGTATAAACACTTTTCCGAGGCTCATTTGTGCAAGCTTTGCCTCCCCCTTCCTTGACTTCTGCCAAGTCCTTTTCCTCTTCCTGCTGCCTCCAGATCCCTCCATCACTCTAACGCACGACATGCTAACTTTTGGCCGAGTTCTTCTCATCTGCACTCCAACATCGAGCGCAGTATCTTTTACGTCTTTTCTCCTCACATTCTTCATTCTCATGTCATGTACGCCAAGGGTCTTTTGTTCCCCAAAGAGCCATCTTTCTTTGGTGATCTTCACTAACCACTTTGTTGTGACTGTTTTCCCCGCGGGTCATTTGGTTCTCTGGTTAGATCTTTGCACTCTGTTTTTCTCTAAACTTCTCAGCAATTTAGCTTTTAAGCATGCCTGAAGTAAGCATGCGCTGCTCTGTTTTTTCTCTTTCTACTTTTTTCTTCTTCTTTCTCCTCCAGCTGTGCTTAATGAAAACAAATATACCTGCTGTTCTGAAAAAAAACAAAAGACGCTCGACATTTGAAATATGAATCCCTATTTCAAATAGTAATGTTCAAAAAGCAGAGAGAAATGGTTGTCCTTTTCACATGTTCTGTTTTCATTTCAGCTGACTGCCATCTGTTTGTTTTAACTTTGTGTAACTGTGAGGTTTGGTCTCATCATTGTGGATGTTTTGTTCCTCATTTCATCCCTACACTGTTGGACAGGAACAGTATCAATTCTTGATTCAGAAGGTTTTTCTTCTTATCTGTCCATACATTCGTTTTAAAGGTGTGTCCAAAGATGTCCAAATACAGTGAGACTGTCAAACGTTGAAAAGATGTGTTTTTCTTTGGTCTATAAAAGCAGAAAAAGGACATTTATATTTTTTTGTGAGTCACTGTTATTTTTTTAAACCTGCCTGATGAGGGATTTAAGCAAGGATGTATCTGTTTGCGTGGGTTTTAGGCTGCTCCCGAGGGCCCAGTCCTCTCACCATGGGTGCTCAGGACACGCTTCCTGTGGCCGCTGCATTCACAGAGACGGTCAATGCTGTCTTTAAAGGAGCCGACCCCAGCAAGTAGGTCCTCTTTCAGTCTCACACATCAAAACCTTCTTATTTCTATTTCAATTTAACTCTTAGGTCCAGATTACAGAACATAAAGTGTTATTTGGGGTTATAGAGAGATTTATGTGAAAATCAAACTAGTTTGACCCAGATGTTTCCCCAAAAAACTGGTCTTATGTATGGT
Source organism: Oryzias latipes (assembly GCF_053564925.1). NCBI lineage: Eukaryota > Metazoa > Chordata > Actinopteri > Beloniformes > Adrianichthyidae > Oryzias > Oryzias latipes. Next base: position 18,092,564 of record NC_136240.1, read on the forward strand.
ATCTAAACTTTTGGGGGGCTAAATTGAAATGTGCAGACAGTTCATGCAAGTTAAACAACTGCAGTAGCTATTATTCGACTCCTGACTTAAAGAAAATTGAGTAGTAGTGCTGTAAAAATTTTGTTTGTTTACTAAACCTATTTTAAAGATTTAAAGTTGACAAAAACTTGTTTCAAAGTTTGTTCATTTACTGAGAAAGTAATGAATATTCCACAAATAATGTCACTATGATCATTTAGAGAGAAAAAAAACTTGCGAGATCGAGAAAAAGTTTCGATGAGACAGCTGGAAGCGCACAGAAAGAACCAGGTTCCTCAGAATAAAGCAGAAAATAAACACAGGCACCAAAAGAAAATACTCTAATGTATTATAAGAATGAACATAAAAACGTAAAGACCCACTCTGATAACCTTTTGATCTATTTTCAAAGCGTTCCCCGTTGTCTTTTAATTATGATTATGCTGTTGTTTTACACAAAATAAAAAAACTGTCATTTTCTAGGACATTGTTTCTGCAGAGCGGCAGTAGCTCATTAGAAAATCACCACTGACTGTTGGCATGGAGTAAGCCCACCCTCATTTCCAATTATCCTTCTGCTTTCACACTCTTGGAGCTGTCCAAACATACAGTTTTGATCCAGATTCCAGCTCAGACAAGGATAACAAAGACGTACATAGACCTATTTGTCTGCAAGTGGATGCATCAAATGAGGCAGTGCAAGGACCTTGTGTCCCATTGTTGATTTCACCTCACTGCTACAAGCTTTTTCCAACGCCAGTTTTTTTGTCTGCTTCTGAATATGCAAAAATTAAATTTTAAGCTAAGCTTTCTGCCATGAGAAAATTCTACTAGAGCATGTTAAAAACACCAAAAACACAATTTTCATCTCAGTGGGTCTTTAAACTAAAATCATGTTTTTTATTTTAGAATTAAGTCAATCAATAGAGGAAAAACTGTCATTTTTTAATTTTACTAGAAAGAAGTATTTTTTTTCAAAGCTACAAACAATTTTTGTATGGTTGTTACTGCGTGAGGGGACATATTGATTACCCTGTTTGTACCTTTTTAAACTGGGTTGAGAGGATTTAGTAATAATTGATTTTAAATATTTGTCAGCATGCCACAGCTTCACTATAGTATTACCAACTATGACTTTCACATTTTATTGTCCTATTTAAACCAGATCCCTCCTCTATCTATACAATACCTGCACATTGTGTATTTAGGGAATACAAGAATAACGTTTATAGTGGAAATGAGCTAAAAACCAAACGGATGAGTGGCAAAAAGTGTGGGTAATATTAATGCATAACTCTTTTCCTTGCTCTCCTTCATAGGTGTGTTGTGAAGATCATAGGTGAGATGGTTTTGTCCTTTCCGGCGGGAATCACACGGCACTTTGCCAATAACCCATCCCCCGCAGTGCTAACCTTCAGCATAACCAACTACAGCCGACTGGAGCATGTTCTGCCTAACCCCCAGCTGCTCTGCTGGTAATGTCATAACCGAAGTCGCCCCCCTCCTTAATGAAATGAATCAGTTTTTCACAGCTGCACAATTGATGTCCTGTATTAAGACATGACATTGTTCCACCCTATTTTTTGTTGTTGTTTACATCATTTACTGCATCCTTCCTGTGTGTTTTTTATTTCTCCAAATCATTACCAACTCATGAGTGTCATGATTCAACTTCCTCTCTATAGGACCAAATGTGGGTAATAACTGGTAATAAATCATGTTATTTTATATGCTTAAAGTAAAAACTTGTGGAGAAATTTCAAAATAATCTATCAGAAAATTATTAGAGTAATACTTGTTTTTACTGCCTTTTCATTGAAATGAGTCCTTTGCTATTTTGATTACCCTTTTTCCTTTGATTTAGTTTATTTGTGTTTAAGAGCAAATCCCTATGATACTAAATTTGCAAATCTGCTTCCCAAGTTCTGTCCCACAAAGAATAACAATTCCAAAAATAGATCATAAGCAAAACGTACATTTTATTTCAAATACAAAACCAAATTCAAAACATGATATAATTATTTTTTGTTTGTTTTTTTAAAGGGTAGATTCACATGCTTGAAGACCTGAAAGTGAAAAACATGTGGTGCACCCGTTTCTGTTGAAATGTAAATGCGCAATCTTTAGCGAGGAAAAGCAGTGAATGTGCTCATTTCTGGCAAAAATTTAGTCTTTGTTGTCTTTTTTTTTTTATAATACTTTAAGTGGACAGCATCCACAAAGTAAGCTACATAGGAACGTTGGACTTTATGGATGGAAAACCATACACAAAGAAACCTGACAAATTCAAGAGGAACAACTTACTGATTCTTGAATGTAGAATTCATATAAAAACCCTTTTTTTGGTCTTTGAATGCCCTTTTGTTGACATTGCCCTTCATTGTGTCTATTCAAACAACTCGTCTTCTATGTAACTTTTTTGTTGTGAAGTCGGACAGATATGCATTTTTTCCTGTCTGAAGACTCTTTGCAATGGGGCTGCAGATCTGAGCCTTGGTTTTACACAATACTGGAATGAATTTGCCATCTGAGGTATCTTTGTTTTTGTTTTTTTGTTATTTACCATTGTCTTTGTCTTGCTATTCCACCAGCGACACCACCACACAGGCCAAGGCTGATTCCAAGGACTTCTGGGTGAACATGCCAAACCTAATATCTCATTTAAAGAAGGTGTCTGAGCAGAAGCCACAGGCAACATACTACAATGTGGACATGCTCAAGTACCAAGTAGGAATTTAAAAAGCACTTACAAACTGTTAACACCTCAATGCTAAAGTTCCTCTACTAGAGATTTTAAATTCTAATTCTCTGAAGGGAAAACATTTTTACACTTGACTGTGTCCAGGTATCGACACAAGGCCTGCAGTCGAGCCCTTTGAACCTAGCGGTGAGCTGGAGGTGTGAGTCAACCAGCACTGACCTGAGGATAGACTATAAATACAACGGGGAGGCTATGTCCACGCCCATGGCTCTCAACAACGTCCAGTTTCTTGTCCCTGTCGATGGAGGAGTTTCAAAACTTCAGGCTGTCTTACCTCCTGCAGCATGGTACATTCCTCCCCTAATTATACTTTATACAAATATTAATGAAATAAATAAGAAGAACAAGCTTTCTTTACTAATGTTGGGGTGCATTATCTTCATTTTTACTCTTAACTAATAAGGGGGACCGAATACATTGAAAACAGCATGTTACCATAAATGTTTGTGATCTTTTTTTTTTTTTTTAACCACAACAGGAACGCAGAGCAGCAAAGAATTCTATGGAAGATCCCTGACATCTCCCAGAAGTCTGAAAATGGAGGTAAAAAAATATAGTTATGTCCCTCAATAAACATAAAGTTTTGAGCTTTTAACAGAAAAAAAATAATAAAAAAAAACTAGTAAAAACGAGACAAAAACATATTGTATAACATCTTTTAAACTGAGCTTATGATTAATAAATGGGTAATTTGGAATGTCAAAAGGCGTAAAGCAAAACAAATTGATTTACGCGATAACAAATGTGAAATTAAGTTTACTAAAATATAGTCTTACATGTTGGAGTAAAATAAGACATGTAAATAGATTTCTCTGTTTAGTTTACTTTTATTTTTAAGGGAATCAAAAGTTCATTATCTATTCTTTACACACTGTGTCTTAATAGACTTTCTGTTTGACACACACACACACAGACAGATAGATATTTTAAGCTTTATTCATATACATAATTGAGCCTTAATGAAACCAAATAAAAAAGAGAGAATACAGCAAAAAAAGCAGCCCTAAGGTGACCCAAGCTAAAATTTACCAGAGTATGTGTATTTTCTGTGTATTTTTTGTAGGAACTATTTTCATTACTTTCATTATTCAGGCCAGAGGGTTAAGTTAAATGAAAATGCTCCAAGGGTAAATCTGAATTTTTACCAAAAGCGCCCTCTACTGCCTGATAGTGGTGCTACAATTACTTCACAAAACCTCAAGTAGTTAAGCAGATTAAAATCTCCCCTTGTCTCAATTTTGATATATTCTTTAATTTCAACTTTCTTTGTCTTTCTAATTTTTCCCCTAGGTGTGGGATCATTGTTAGCCCGCTTCCAGTTAACAGAGGGTCCCAGTAAACCAGCTCCTCTGGCAGTGCAGTTCACCAGTGAGGGCAGCACCCTGTCAGGCTGTGACATTGAACTGGCTGGACCAGGGTACCGGTTCTCACTCATTAAGAAAAGGTTTGCCGCAGGTCAGTCAAGTGTCTTCGCATTAAACCTTTGCTGCAAGATCCCCAACACTCTGGAACAGTCTCCCTGAAGAGATCAGGCCCCCTTGGTCCCTACCAGTATTTAAATCTCTTTTAAAAACTTACCTCTACAGGTGTGCTTTTAATGATTTTACTGGTTCTTAAATCCAAATATTTGATTTTATTGATTTTATCGATTTCATTGATTTTATTGTTTTTTTCTTGATTTTATTGATTTTACTGATTTATTGATTTTATTGATTTTAACCACTATCACCATTTCATATGTGTGCTGGGTTTTATTTCTCCATACTGGAAACTGTTTTTAATACTGACTTTGTCTCATATTAATTGTACAGCACTTTGGATTTCGAAAAGTGCTATATAAATAAAGTTTTATTATTATTATTATACAAAGGAGAATGTTTGAAACGGAGGTGATCCGATCCCTCATTTAATGCCTTGTACATATCAAATGCATAAATGTTTGTGTTGATGTCTTTTAGGAAAATACCTGGCGGACAATTGACCCATGTTCCACTCTGACGAAAGGATTTCAGTGAACTGTTGGATCAGCACAGAGACCAGAGGCTGAACCCGAACTAGACACCAGAATCTTCCTTAACCTTTCTCAAACCCACAAGTCTGCAGCTCACCCAGCAGTATTGTATAACCTGCGTTAAGTGTAACTTTTTCAAAGTCAAGTAATTATCATATTTGTATTTATCTCATAACATCCTACTGCAGTACAACACTGGGGTTTCTGAGCTGTCTGAAGCCTGTGCCTCTGTCTCTATCCTCACCGGGTTCACTTGTGCTGGTGTTGGTAAAGGTTTTGCTGCAGCTGCCTGACTGAAAACATGATGTGCTGGGGAAAAGGAAATTCTGAGCAACTTTGTGTTGTTTTCAGTGTCTAAGATATCTTTGACAAAGATTTTTTTGGTTCAAATACACATCAACTTAAATAGATATTCACAAAACGTATTATTGTTCTGTTGTGTTCAGTCATGAAGCCTGAAACAGTTGTTTGGTGTTGTTGGTGCTTTAAAAAAAAAAAAAGAAACAAGATATAAAAATAGATGTTCACATCACCTACTGGAACCACAGGGTCGCATAAATTTGGTAATGCAGATGCAGAAGTTGGCCAGTTTTTTCTCAGCAATGCACACGCTGATGCTTTTAGCATGTTAGGCAGCTGCAGTGAGGAGTCAGTTCACTGGACACAATAAAAAAAAACTGTTTCCCAGTCAGAACAAAAGAACCATAAAAAGTGTCATTTTAAAGCAGTAATGTGTATCTTAAGGGGCATTTGGTGTTTTCTTCGTATTGTCAGATAGCCTTCCTGTTGTTCCCAGGACAGCAGTGTTAGACTCCAGAGTACATGACAGCATTCTATTTTTATTTATTGAAGATTATTATTTGTTGTATAGAACATGTGGTTCTGTATATGAATAGAATTTGAATAGTGCAACACGACTGAGAACCCCTAAAGGTATAAATATGACTTTTCTCTCATTTTATCTGTGTAGTTGGGTAACCTGTGTACAGTATGAGGTATAATTTTTTTTAATTTATTTCAGATATAATTTTTTAACTCAAGTGCAACAAAAGATATGAGCTATATGGGTTTGGGGAGCTGGGCGGGGGTAAATTAAAGAAAAAAGATAAATATCTTGCTGGATGATGTTTAATGCTTTGTGAAAGCAGTGTTATATAGAGCTTGTTATGCTGTGGGCAAGGTCCACACACTAAAGCCACCATGTGTATTTATTTTATTTTGAAGGTTTGGTGTAACCAGTTGGCCTACTGTTTCTGTACCTGTTAATCAGGACTTTATTTTGGTGAGCTTGGTGCTCCACAAAAGTTTGTAATTGCAACTTGTTGTCCAAGATGTTGATAATGGTTTCCCATCCATAAAATAAAAAGAAGTACTACAATACTGAAGTATAAGTACTGAGTTATATCAAGATCACCCATACTTACAGAATGCTAAGTATACAGGTAGAAGACAGGAAGGACTAACTGGTTATTTAAAAAACTTTCAAAATCTTGAAAGAATTAGTTTGACATTTTTGAAAATGCAATTATAATTTTATTAATCACTTTTCTTTTCTATATCTGCCAAGGTTATTCACTAAGCATGAACACTGACAATGTTTTTAAGCTTTGCAACTTCAATTGCGATGAACTTGATGAAAAATATGACAGAAAATAATCTTCTTTGGCCTCTTGACATATTTCTTTTTTAAACAAAAGACACGTATTATTTTCTTTTGAGCAGCAAATGGCTCACATCGACTCAAAACAGTCCCTTATACTAAACATTAATTTGATCAAATACATCCCTGACCTCCAGGCCTACCCTTATAGTGGTAAATATTATCTCGAAGTTATCAATGATACACACATCACATTTTATAACTTAGTACACCATCAGCAAATCCTAAAGCTTTAAAGATGTCAAAGCTTCATTTTGATTATTGATGCTAAACACTAGAAATGTAAGGAGAAAATGGTGCCTCATAGAATTCCTCTGAATTTGTGAATTGCCACGCAACCTGCATCTGCATTGTTCCCTTTTTAAGTTGTCAGAAAGTAACTCAAACTGCATTCATTTTCTGCATTTATTTTATTTTAACCCTGACACACATTTCAACCAAGTTAGCAAGCTGACTTACACTTGGCTTGAAAAGACTAAAAGTACATTAAAAGCAATGACTGTAATTGGGAGCTGGATGGAGTCTGACGTCACCCATATGAACGATTTACTTCTGGCTCCAACTAAATGAAGTCAATTCAGTGGCCATTTTTTCGCGATACGGAGATTTCCATGTTGGAGCCAGATGATGTTAGTACACAGGTAAATGAGCACAGTCAGTCTTGCGCTTAAGTTTCAATGGAAACCACTCATTAATCATTCTGCTGATCAAACGTTTTGAAGGTTTGAGGGGCCGGTGGACACTACATGCTTTTATTGAGGCATCTAATTTGTCAGTTTATAACTTGACTAAAGACTTAATATCATACAAGCTAATTATAATTAGCAAGAACATGTAAAAAAAAAAAGGGTAGCAGAGCAAGAAAAGGTTTTCTGACAAGTATAATGAGTAGTTTCCCTCCCATTTCCATCTTTATGCAAAGTTAAAATGACTGGCAGCTTATTTAGCCCCTGACAAGACAGACACAAGAATGTCAAGCTGTTCTTTTAATTGTGACAATGAGGGAAAAAAAACAGTCTGTTTTTATCCACTGTAGTGGTGAAATGTGGTGACAAAGAACAGGATTCATTCACTGGGATCAGCTTCCTTCTTTAACTCAAACCTCTAAGCAGCAAGGAAAAAAAAACAAAAAAAAAACAGCTCGGTTCTGTCATCCACTTTCATTCAACTTCGACTATTGTTCACCAGTGGAGCTTCTCTTAACTGGATCCTTACTGGTACTGAAAATCCCAGTCTATATTATTTGCACACCCTTATGAACCAGCCAGCCCTTAAATCCATGGCTTTATTTTTCATAATCATAATGGTCTCTGTGAGATGTAATAATTTTAGTGAGGGTGTGGTGCAAGATAACCAAAACGCTTTATTATTTTTTTGTTTTGATGTGTGGTATTTCATGTGTGTGTACCCGGACAGTCAGTCCTCTATAAGGAGAATAGACTGGCTGTTTTTAAAGTGAATAAAAATGAACAAAAATATACTGTTTATTGTAAAAAAAAAAATTATAAAAACTTAAAAGCACTGTGCTAATAATGTTGTACTTCTGAATGCTCTGACGCTTATTATGATGAACAAAAAGTGTGCTTGGAGTGCACCTGAAAGCCTCTGTACTGTTTTCTCCTCATTCTGCTAAATATAACCATTCGGAGTCAGACCAGTCACACAAGTATCTGTGACTGATTTTAGGAAAAATGTGTTTAATCTTGTACCAGTATATTCAGTTCATGTGTAACTGTTAATTGGGCATAGCTGGAAGTTGAAGCAGAAAATTGGGATCAAAGTTGCCCAAAAAATTCTAACTGTAGATCTATTTTTTTATTGTACATACCCAAAATGCAGAAAAACTAAAGTGGCATTTTGAAGTGAAAAAAAAAAGATACATGATTGGTGCCATTTAGTGCTTTATGCATTCTTTCTCCTTTGTGTTAGACATCTTGATTAGCCTAACAGGGTTTTGTCAACACCCATATGCAACATAAAGCTTTTAATGTAAAGATCCCTGCAGCATTATCCTCCACACAACAAACCACCCTCATGTAACTGTAACGCTTCTACACAGCTGGTTAGAGTGAAAGGCCACACAAAAGCTGCTCAACTGTTAGTTGCTTCAATATTGTTTGCTTCTTTTGATTTGAAAGAAATAGGAACATAACCGTAACTCCAAGTTCTTCATCTCTGTAATGACTTTGTCCTGCAGTCATTTAGTATTGCATGCAGAGCATGCAGCAAAATGTGGGACATCTGGATAGTAGCGAAAACAGTGTGTTGTGCTGAGCAGCTGTTTCTGTGCTAGAAATGAGGGGAGAGCAGGGAGTGGATTTATGTGTGCAGGAAGCCAGGATGCTTTATGGATGTGTACTGTTAACCTCAAATACACGGACAAGTACAAGACGCAACTCCCAGGATAAATGAGGATCATAGTTTGCTTCTTCCCGAAATCAATAAAAGTTATAACTGGATGCCTGTTTTTTCTTTTTTTTTCTTTATAAATGAAAAATGTATGTGTAGTCATGGTGGTTTTTCTCATTTTTTTCCAGTATCTAGTTAAATACTAGTAAGCTAACAGAAAGCATATTTTTTATATAAAAATGAACAGATATGTTGACTAAATTAGACATTTTATTGGTTTATTGGTAAGAAAGCAGTTATTTTTAACATCTCTGCATCTAGTTACCAGAAACCTTTGTCATCTGTACAGGAAAGCAGGTGGCATTTGCAGTAAGCAAAGTCTTCAGAGATGTTAAATCCTAATTTTTAAATGATATAATTAAAGTTCTCTTGTCAACCCAAAGAGACGATTTTAATTTTTTAAAGGCCAGACTGAACCCGTCTTGCGAGATCAGAAGTGTTCCTTGTGGGACAATGTTCAATGAGTCTGTTACAGGATGGCACCCATTGTTCACATCACTGTGGATTTTCAAGCCTTTTTATCTTGCTTAAGAACAATTTTGCAGTTTCGTGCCTTGATTCCATTCAGATGTTTATATTTATATATTTTTTTAGTTGTGGTTGTTGCTTTTTTTTAAAACCAAAACAGCACAAATATTAAGAAAAAGCAGGAAAAGTAGGATGTTGTGGAGCATTTGGATTGTTGTGCATAAAAAAAACAGAGAAAAGCCTATTTCCCCTATGGGCAATCTCTGTTTTTTCTATTTCTGTCAATACTTTCTTTCACAGGATAAAATCTCCAAGTAAAATCACCACAGAAGATTGTGAATTGTGTGCAAGAGAATTTACTGAACAATTGTGAAATAACAGAAAACAATTCAAGTGTTTATGAAAAATCTAAATCTGATTTTACGACTATTTGCTATTCCAGTACTATACACAGTGTTGCACACATTAATCAGATACATTCACAGTTACATGTTCAAACTTATAAGTGATCACACATTTATTGAGGTTTGGTTTTCCCCAGATTCATTTCTTTAGTCTTTTGGACCTCTCCAAGGACCAGAATCAAAATCGAAGGAGTCAACCTCAGCAGAGGTAAGTGAGATCCCTTTTGCTGCAGCCCACCTGACAGCACATCATAGTCAGGAAGCCGTTGTTGTCCCGTTTTGTCCAATCCCGGAGCTCGGAGCCCGAGCTGCTGAAGCTGTCCAAGCTGTTCTGCTCAGCAGCAGGAATACCTGAGGAACAAAAAGGCCCACTGGTTAAGAAGAGACTCTGACCCCACTGACTTTTCACTTCAAACGCCAGTCGCTGCTGTTGGTTTGTCATATTGGTAAATGTTACTGTTAGTGCGCAGTTAGTATTGAGTTAAAATGCTGCAAAAGTAGATATTGTCCTTTTTTTACAATAAGTTATGGATGCAAGGTTAAAACAATAAAGTTTAGATTGGGTTATATGACACTTATTACTAAAGAGTTTAACATCTTGCACTGTGCGGTAAAAGTTTCTCTAATGGATGTTGCTTATGTTTTAACGGAAATTGTCTGACTGAAAATAGAACAAGGACCAGCTGCTTAAAGAATTTATTCAATACTATGTGACATCCACTTTAATAATGAAACTATTGGAGCCGGAACTTTCCTCCTGCACACAAAAATTAGCTTTATAAAATCACAGGTCATCAGACAGAGAAACAAACAGAAGTATGGTTGGGTACACTATTTTCAGTTTACAATAGACGATAATATTATACTGTTTCAAAAGATTAAGAGTGACAAACATTTTAATGATTTCAACTATTACAATAATTCAAAAATGAATTGAAATGAATAAGTAAATAACAGATGCAAATTTTAATTTAGGGATTGTTAAAATGTCTGTCTGAATCTGAATTGTTTTTTATTCACCTTTTTTTTATAGATTAAAAATTTAATTTGAACGCTTTGGTACATTAAAAAAAAATCTTATCTTTATCATGAAGTAACACGACCCTAAATATATTTTCAAAAGTCCACTTAATTTAGTCTTTTTCACATTTTTGAACCACACATGGAATTGTTAGAAGAAAAAAAAACATAACATTCTTATATTGTGGTTCCTGTTGCAACACTGAAAATCATCCTCACCATTCATGTCTGGATCTGTCAAGAATCTCCTCCAGCGGGAGCCTCCACAGGTGTAGACAACAGCTCTCAGGAACTCCCGGCCACACAGCTTCACAGGCTTCACCTCTGCTCTTCCCTGGTCCACACACACCAAGACACACAAAACCAGAGGCAAAACCACCAGGGCGCGCATGCTGAATACCTGTCCGTCTGCTCTGAGTCGTCCAAACCCACGGCAGCTCTTCTGTGTTACTTTGCTCCTCTGCAGGCTGCTGCAATCATTGGAAGCGTGTGCATTTCCCCGTCATATATACCATCCAAACTTTCAGTTCCTCCCCGCTGATCAGCCCTCCCCTCCTCAACTTAAGTGACTTTATGCCTATCCCAGTGACACACAAACACACTGGTGCATATTGCTGTTTTTTGCTTCCGGTCATCTCCCCTATCAACCTTGTCTGCCTACTTAAACAGAGTTACGACCACAAGCCTTTTACAAGCCATAAGCTCGCAATCATATTACATGAGGCGCGGCCTCCGCAGCCTCCCCCTGATTACAAGATTTCAGGGCTTGATTGCAGTGCATGGATAATTAAGAGATGTAAAATGATTCCACCTGAAGTCGGACAGATGTTTTGCGTGTTTACAACACTGATGGCCCAGTTGGCTTTCCCATAACAGCAGTTTGGTTCATGGGAGAGAGAAAAAGAGTCAATGTTGACAGTACATCATGAGGTCATTACAAGCTGCTGATGGGCCAGAAACATCCTCTGTGAGGCATTTAGGTTCCATCATATATCTCATTTAGGTCGGTGAAATTGAGCTGCAAACATTGTAAGGGTGTCCCTGAGTTAACAGGAAACAAGTTGGTTCTCTGAAAATCTTAAAATGATGAGAGTACGCCAGAAAAACACTATGCACAACATACAGATGTGTTTTTTTTTGTTTGTTTTTTTAATTTTTCAGTGAAGTTTGTGAATTGATTAAAAAATATTCCGTGCATTTTATCGGCAAAGTAAAGGACAATTAAAGAACATCAAACTGCATTGTCTGCAAACAACTTAAAAACAATTTTCTTTCAGTCTGTTTGAAATATCTCTTCACTTTGTTTATCAGTCTACTTCCTGGATGGATCTCCTGTTAGACAAGAAAAATTGGATATTAATGATTAGAATATAGCATTGAGTAATGCAAAAAAAAAAAATTCAGTTGGATCGTGTTTTTACATTCATCTGCTTCCCCCATCTTGTTTTCTACTGCTGTTGACAACATGTTGCATTTGAATACAGTGTGAAAAACAACACTAAATGGTTAAAAGTAAAAAAAAAAAAAAACTAAAGGACTACCAAAGGTCATTTGGCTGTGACTTTAGTGCATTTTTCAAACTGTTGTGTTTTGCATCTTGGCAGTTTCTCCAAACTTTAAAACAGAAGTCAAAAGGTGGAGTACATAAAACAAGATCATTTTTGTTTTGTAAAATATTTTGGGGAGATTTTACGAAAACTTAAGATTGTTCTATGATCCTTGATCTTACTTTAAGATGTAAACTAAAAAATGTTATTAACAGAAACATAAAGTTAATCTTTTGTCATTTTAGACCCTGGCTAAATCATTACTTTACATTTACCGGTAGCTTAAAGCCAAACCTAACAACATCAAAGTAGGAGATAAAATCAGTCTTAATGGACAACGTTCATATCTCACAGAGACATTCAGTCGCCCTTTTCTCTGGTGCTTAAATCTTTCAAAGCTACAGCATAAATCAGTGAAACAGACGCAAACCTAATTGGCTCATAGAGACATCAGTACAGAGAGACTTCTCTGTGTCTGAAACTGTCAGGCTGGAATATGTCGCCCACCTGGCAGAGAATAGGCACCCTGGGCTCAAAGCCACATGAGCAAACCACCAAGTGCATCCATGGGAAAAGGAAAGCTTAAAAGTTCCTGACGCAATACTGTAAAGTGAGTAAAAGTACATTTACACAGAAAGGAAAACACTGAGTCAACATGACAAATGGCTGCATGTGACAAAGTAGTACCTGAAATATTAACTAATCAATTTTACCTAAAACTACAAAAACTAAATATTAGTGTGTTTAATAGCAACTAAAGTCCACTGAAGCATTTTATGAAAACTATGAATTTATTTTCAAGAAGTCACATTTTCTTCTATATAGAACAAGCTTGACTGTTGATTCACTTATTAAATAATAAAATCTATTTTGGTGTTTATTTTCCAATTAAATTAGAATATAAATAGAAAAAAAGCTTCTAATTTTTATTTTTAAGGGTTGGAAAGTTTGATTTAAAGAGATTGACAATTTACACATCTCCATATAAAATTTGACATTTTTTATCCATGTATGATCACTTCTGCCTTTCCAAAAATGGTTGAAATAATCTCTACGAACACTTATTGTTGAAATTAGTCCGAAAAAATGGATGGAAACAAAATTTGCAAAGAAAATTTTGTGCATGTCTGCAGAGGTTCTTATCTTGCTAAAAACGTCCACAGATTTAAATTGAAAGCCAAATTTCCAGACTTTGTAGTCAACTCTGTTCTTCCTTTTTATTTGTAAAAGAGAAAAAATACATCATAATTTTTTTTTTTTACAACATCTTATGTAACTGGTGAAACAAAGCATGAAAAATATCCTCAGAGTCTCTTTGGCTCATTAAATGTGTTTTCAGAACACTGAACCTTTCACTGCAGTTTTGCTGCCTTTGCCTTTACTAGAAATGTGTCCTGTATTCAGTTTCATTTTAACTATGCAAAATAAAATAAAAATTCACAACTGATATATACAATATATAGGGTGAGTCTCACTCTTACACTCTCTACACTGAACATTCTTATTACAGTTCTTTGCTAAGTGATTGGATGATGCACAGCACCTGTAGCATATGTTTTTGTCCTTGAGATAAGTTTTCCTCTCCTCCAAAGGTTTACTACGAAAGCCCCGGCACTTCCAAAGGGGATGTGGCTTGAGATGTAAGGGACATTGTTTGTCTAGGTCCATTGTTCCCCTTTCAGCAGTGTTGTCATTACAGTTGCCAGAGTCGACAAAGACTTCGGTCTTTCTGACAGAAACTGGTGTCTTCATGTTTTGTTTGAAGAGTTTTTCAGGTTTGTTAATGCTTGAACTGCCAGTGAGTGGAGCAAAACTTGAAAATTTTGGCTTGGTCGCAGACGAATTTTGCAAATATAGAGAACGGTGGATAAGATGCTCTGTGAGCTTCTTTGTATCGAGAGGCTAGAGAAACCCACTTGTCGTGCAGAGAGTACGGCAGCTTCTGGATGATAGGAGTGATGCCATGAGATGTATCGAGATAGCTGAGCCCAGGTAAAAATCCATCTGTTCTGGCGGCTTCTAGTTCCAGAAGAATGTCTCCCAGTTCTCTCAACCTTTGATTTTCTCTGTTGGTAATTTTTGGAAAATCCTCAACTTTTCTGAGAAGGGCATTTTCTATAGCTTCAGGTGATCCGTAGCAGTCCTCCAACCTTTGCCACACCATATTCACACCTGCTGCTGCATTGTGAATATGAACTGCTCTGATTCTCTTTGCACGTTCAGATGATTTTGGTCCAAGCCATTTACACAATAAATCCAGCTCTTCTCTGGGTGTTAAATTTAGATTTTCTACAGAGCTACAGAAGGATGTTTTCCAGGCCCAGTAATTCTCTGGTTGGTCATCGTAGTTTAATAGCCCTGAGCTTACAATTTCCCGGCGTACCAAGTACTTGGCCAGATCTGTCATAGCCGCTGGACTGGACTCTGCGGCATTGGTAGCAGCAGCTGGAGGAGACTGGGAAGCTTGGTTGACATGGCTGGATGGTGTTGGATGGTGAGACTGATTCCAGTAGTAAAATGTTCCTCTGGGTGGAGGTGGATCATGTCTGTGTTCAAACTCAAACTGAGTGTTTTCATACTGAGTTTTTTCGGATGGGTTTCGATGTTGGGGGTAACTTGGAGGAGTGTCCTGTTTGAATGCATGTTGAGCAGGTAGTACGTGAAACTCGTGAACATTACTCTTACTTGACTGTGCGTCGGCGTTCCCTTTGCAGCTTTTAACCATTTTTTGATGGTGTTTCTGCATTTCTGGGGTTTCTTGCAGCTTTGAGTCATGGTGAGAGTGCTCAGAGTTTAGATTCTTTGTAACGTCATGGTCAATGGATTTACTGTGTAAGCTCATACATTCTAGGTCCCCAAATTCATTCTCTGCAGCTGATTCCAAGACTTCAGCTTCTGCTATGGCGGCTGCAGCAGCACTTTCTAGTCGCAACTTGTGAAGATTTGCTTGGAGCTCCGCTTTCTTTCGTGCAGCCTCAGCTGCAGCCTTTTGTTGCTCCTCTTCAATATATGCTTGTGCTTTAATCATGTCGGCTTCTCGTTGAGCAAATGATGCTTGTGTGCGTGCAGCCTCCGCCTTTGCGCGTGCTCTGGCTGCTATAGCACTGGTTGAGGACAAGCGGCTGGTGCGTGAAGAGTTGGAGCATTGTGATCTTATTTCAAAGTCTTCGATATCTTTATCCATCAGGATGGCTGCTTTACTTGCAGAATAATATTGTATGTTTCAAAGTAGATCTCTTCTGGAGAAACCCGTCAGGTGGATGTCTTTTCACTATTCTGCCCTCACTGGAACTTTAGCGTGATTTCTACCTTGGCAGACAGCTAACAGGTTCCTCAATAAACACCCAGGAGTCATAAATGTCCATTATGTTAAAAATTCACTAATAAGGGAATACTACTGAAGTAATCATTTAATAGTACTAGCCAAATTTCATATTCATAAGTGCACATTTCGGGAGGGGGCACTATTCCAACTTTTTATGATTGAGTTAAACCAAAAACCAAAAAACCAAAACAATACATTCCTCTTCTAACCCCAAAGCTTTAAGAACTTGACACCTTGTATTTTTTTAGATGCAGAGAATAACAACTCACTGCTTTTCCTGCTTCTGTTTATTCAGGGTTTTTTTTTCAATCTATGTTTCCCTGGCACATTTTGTTACTCAGTTTTCTATCTGTATATTTTAAAATGTTCTCATTTTTGTATTAATGAGTCTGTAAGTTTTCAAAAAAGATTATTTAAAAAAAACTATTGCCAACGCTGTTGTTATTTCCCCTCCAAACCGGTAGATGGCAGTGTGAGATTACAGTGATTGCGGTGTCATGCAATCACAGAAAGAAAGTGACCTAGAGTGGAGGAGTGGTGGTAGCAATGCTTGCCTTGTGTATTCATTTATTTTCAAACTGCTCTCAGTCTTTTTGGCGCAAATGTACCAATAAAATCGTCTCAACGGAACTGTCTGAAGGTGAGGCTTGTTTATGACGTAAGCGTGCTTCTCGTTATAACACGCAAACAGAGGAAAATAACGTTAGCATCGTCGTCTGTTAGCCAAAGGCTTCCTTTAACTTTTCTAATGTGTCCAAGAATCTCAATGAATTTGTGCATAAATCATATGAACGCATGAAAACATTTCAAATTAAATGTCTAATTTTTTGGGAATAGTTAATTTATTTCAAATATAAATATTTCTAAATAGAGAATTTTAATCACTTTTAAGGAAGTACTTGTGTACTGTATTGTTTACCAACCAAATCAAATGAGCTTAATTGAGCCAAAAAACACGAGTCTCCACTTCTTGATGTTTTGCTTGATGCTTTTTTTCTGTTCCTCTTTAAAACATTAACATAGTGATCAAATGAAATATTTTTAGAAGCACCCAAATTAACTGTTTTAAAAAGAAACAAAGTTTTAGTACTCATTGTAGTTTTGTCTAGAAAATAATACATTTGAGCAGTTTTGCAGCAGTAAACCTGCATCACAATTTATTGGATGATCAGACTCTTGTTGAAGTGCAGATGTCACTGTGTTGCCTTGATTATATTTTGCTCTCATTACACTGCACTAATAACTCAAACTGTTTTACTTGACAGGGGCATTAATTTGAAGTGTGACAGTCTACGATGCATCCAGTTTGGAAGAGAGTGTTTCATCGTCTCCACAGAGCCCTTCTTATTTCAAAGAGGCATCAATCAGGTTATGCTGAGCACACACCCACCTGTACTTCTACAAAGACAACATCCAGGAAGCCGAGGCTCCTGGTTTCTCGTCTTTACCAGCCTTCGAACCTTCGGGATGTTGGCCAAGACAGCCGGCTGTCGGGAGAAATGACATGCAAGAGCCAGAGGCTCATGCATCAGGCCGGCCTCATTCATCCATTCAGTCCGGGGTGTTACGTCTACCTTCCTGCCACTGTCAGATCAATGGAGAAGCTGGTGAGTTTTTATCTTAAACAAAAGAAAAAACAAAAGCACAAAAATGACTAAATACCAGTTTGACTTTTTATTCAAAATGTTATCATGACATGGAAAAATACTACATTTTGCTACTACTTTTGGTTCTGTAACTGTTGCTTTCAATCAACAGATGAGAGTAATAGACCAGGAGATGCAGGGGATTGGAGGGCAGAAGCTGGACATGCCCAGTCTGTGCTCAGCAGATCTCTGGAGAACTAGTGAACGATGGGATTTGATGGGAAAGGAGCTGTTCCGTCTAAAAGACCGGCATGGTGCAGACTATTGCCTGGGTCCCACTCACGAGGAGGCCGTGACCACTCTTGTTGCTCACCAGGCAACGCTCTCATACAGACAGCTACCTCTGCTACTGTACCAAGTAGGTTTTTTGCTATAGTTACTATCACTTTTTCTGTTATAAGCTGCCCTTTTACTTTGTGATTTCTCTCATCCAAAACCAGATAACCCGCAAGTTCAGGGATGAGCCAAAACCAAAGTTTGGTCTTCTCAGAGGCCGAGAGTTTTACATGAAAGACATGTATTCATTTGATGTGAGTGAAGAAGCTGCTCAACAGACGTATGGATCTGTCTGTCAGGCGTACATCCAGCTTTTCACGCGTTTGGGCCTGCGCTGCGTTCAGGTACAGGCGGATACAGGCAACATCGGCGGTACCCTTTCCCATGAGTTTCAGTTACCAACAGACGTAGGAGAGGACCGACTTTTACTCTGTGGGAACTGCTCCTTTTCAGCTAATGTGGAGACTTTGTCATCAGGCACAACCCACTGTCCACAGTGCAAAACTGGAGCTCTGGTAGAGTCAAAGGGAATAGAAGTTGGGCACACGTTTTATCTGGGAAAGAAGTACTCCAGTGTATTCAAAGCCACCTTTAGCAACCCCCAAAACAAACCCTCCGTCACTGAAATGGGTTGCTATGGCCTTGGAGTGAGCCGCATTCTCGCTGCAGCCATTGAAGTGTTGTCCACAGACGAGGGAATCCGCTGGCCCGGTCTCATTGCTCCTTACCAGATCTGCGTTTTACCCCCCAAGAAAGGCAGTAAGGTCGAAGGGGCAGCAGTCTTAGCAGAGGAACTGGTGGACAGTTTGGGTGAAGACTTTCCTCACCTGAGGGGTGAGATTGTTCTTGATGACCGCACACAGATGACCATTGGAAAGAGGCTGAAGGACGCCAGCAGACTGGGCTACCCATATGTGATTGTGGTGGGGGAAGCAGCTCTACAGAATCCCCCCACCTTTGAGGTGATCTGTCAGCAGACTGCTGAGACGCTATTTCTGAGTAAAGACGGACTCCTGGATCTGCTCGGAAAAGTAGAAACTGTATAATAAACAGCTTTTGTTGTAAGAGTGTATAAATGTTTGACATGTGAGGTGATGGAATAAAAAACTGTAAAGCTTTTGATATCAAACTGGAGAAAACTTGTCCTTGGTTTTCAGTCTTTTATTTTATCAATGTTATAATGGAGTCTTAACGGGAATAAAGCATGTACCAGTACCAGTGTATGAATGAGAGAATTATGATGAAAACATTTTAAAGAGATCAAAATAAGTGTCATAATTCACAATTTCAAATCAATAAGTAAATTGATGTTGAACAAGGTTATGACAAAAATAGTCTTTGCTTAAGCTTTAGGTACACCACCACACTTAGTCTTAATCTGTTCTTTAGGTTGTTTGTTTTTTTACTTCAGTAAATAGTTTACTCTTTCCTTGAAGTCAATAGACTACTCCTATGCCAGTAGTTCTGTTGACCTACAGGGTTTTTATGAGCATGCTTGTAGGCAGAGAAATAAAAGAAAAGGCAACGATGAAGGACGTATAGCAGGAGCTTTGAATACAGTGACTTACAGGAAAACTAAAGTTGTCCAACACAATGGGAAGAAGGAAAGGTGGATTTCCTGGGTGTGCCAGATGGAGCAGAGCAGGGAGTTTGTAGTCAGCCGACTGTAGCACCTGGGTCACTGCCACAAGCTTTTTCCAGCAGCATTTTTCTCATCTGCAACTGATTCACAGCAATTTGAATAAATAAATACTCTGAAGTGCAAGTTTAAATTAAATGTACTTTATATATGTCCTACGTGAGAAAAATGCTTCAGGAACATTATAGAAACAGAAAAATGCATTGGAGTGTTCATTGGAGCGTGTCCTTAAGTTATGGGGTTTGTCTGGAAAAATATTTTATTTTTCTGGTAAAGGGCATTTCAACTTAAAGAAAAACTTTGGAGCTATGGCAGAATCTGGACTCATCACTGACTATAGAACGTTTTTGCACATATTTATTAGAGCCTCGTGCAAATGTAATCAGGCAACTGATTGGTTACACCTGTGGATACCTGACAGTGCCAGATTGGGGAATGGAAATTACGGCATCTGTGGTCACAAGAAATGTAAACAACAGAGACTAAATTGTCTCACCAAATATAAAGTGGTAATATTTCTTTGTTTTTTGTTTATTTTACACCCCCCCCCCCACACTCATACACACACCTTTTTTCATGTTGCATAATTTAGAAAAAAAACTTAAATGCAGTTACCAAGAAAAAGGGAAGGGGCTGCTGGGGAATTTGTGAGTTGTTATATATGGAAACAAAAGGAAGAGTTAAACCATCATTTTTGGTGAAACGAAAGGAAGAAACGTGTCAAACAGAGGTAAATACAGAAATAAATTGGTTTGTTGGAGCAAAACTTCGTAACAAGACAACCAAGCTTATCTAATTTGGTGCAATATAATTGTGATTAGCTCTTATCTTTATTTATGGGGGGTGTATTTTTTGTGTGTTTTTTTTTAACTGATAAAAATAGATTTGTTCTGTATAAAAATAATATCATTTTGAGTGGCAATTACAACAATTTTACTTTGTTATATCAGTAAAATAATATCTCATTGCAACACTTTCCTTTTTTAAATTCGTAACTCCCAACTAACATTGGTTAGTTCTCTACCTAAACAAGATTGTAAATAAAGAACATTTTAAAAGCGAGCTTATCTGGAGGTGGAACCAAAGACATGCGTCATGTGATTCCGCTCGGACCTTTAATTGTGCAGTACGGTTAGGAAAATGTGTAAACAAGATGTCTGAAGAACATTTTACACTGGACGGCCTCTGGTCTTGTTTCCCCTCAAATAATCGGCGTTGTGACGCTTCGTAATTGTAAAACTTTTTTGGAATGTACATATTTGTAACAAAGATGGCGGCAGAGACTCATAGCGACAGTCACAGTGACGACGGCATGATGGACGAGTTCTTCATGGACAAATTCAAGACGCAGAGAAACGCCTTCAGTCTGAGTAAAAATTTAGCATATCAGCAATTGAAACTTGGTCTTTGACATTAAAACTGACGCCGTTTCTGGTGATGAGGCTAACTTCGTAATTTTTAATGTTTATTTAATTTATCCTCTCAAAGGATAACATATGCATGATGTTAAAATGTTTATTTTGTGACATGCAGGGAACATGCGCTTTGCACTGAATGACGCTGCAGCTGCAAAAAAAATCAAGCCAGGCCACCTTAAAGCCTTGATCAGATGTTATTAGCACTTAATGTGTAACTAGTACAAAAAAAAAAAAAATCCAACTGTTCTACCAAGTGCTGACACAGAATGTGTGATTTGGGGTCTATAGGTGCTCAGTGCTGCATTGAGCTGCACAACTTTTCAGAGGCTCTCCAGTGGTGTGACGAGGGGCTAAAGGAACATACCAACGATGGGAAGCTCAGAGAGCTGAGAGTCTAAAAAGCCTCACCTTATAGGTTCAGAAAGTGAGGATGACAAGGATCAATCTTCAGCAGCCATGGAGCAGCTGAGGTTGGACGGCCTCAGTTCTCAGGAAGTCACTGGGGCTCAGGTCTTCCAGGATGAGAAGTGCTTGTTGCACTGGCCTGTTCTTTTCCTCTACCCTGAGCATCAGCAGAGCGATTTCATCTCTGCTTTCTGTGAGAATGACTGGTAAAGTATCTTTTTTCAAAGGTTTTGGCTTCCTTTTTTAGGTGTCATCCTGCTTAATAACTATTAAAATCACTATGTTGGCGTAATAGTAGGATATTATTCAATTCATTGTTGTTCTAAATGTTAGAGTTTTACTATAATTGTTACTGTACAAAGCTTCACAAAATGCTATACTTTAAAAGCAGCAATTATTTGTTGAAGATTCTTTTTCACCTGGGGGGTATTCCAGGAAGCATGTTTAAACTACCCTAACTTTAACCCTGAACTCTGGCTGAAATCCACCTGAACTTGCTTAGTCTGGGTATGTCTTCCAAAAGACTGGACAAGAGTTAGCGTAGTTACGCTCGACATGGTAGCCCTGGGTTAATGCACGTGGACGACAAGTACATGAAGGCATTCTCAATGGATCGCCGATTTCCGGAGTTACCATGGAAACGTGTAAAGAAAAAAAGAGAGCGCTATACTTCAGTGAGACGGAGTCTGAGATTTTGATGACGGCATATGAAGATTATACGCCCATCAAAAAAGTAATACGGCTGCATCAGCAAAAGAAAGAGTTTGTGCTTGGAGAAAAAGAACTGACAAAGTCAACGCACAAGTTTCTATCTCATTTTCATTGTGATGCAAATTGCTTTAGGGAAAAAAAAAATACCGGTGTATATATATGCATAAATAAATAGCTCCCCAACTTAAATGAATTAATCAAATTGGCAACAATTGAGTTAAATTTATTCAATCTAATTTCTTACATCTATCCAACTCAATGATTTTTTATCCCGTGTGCTATCTTAGATGACCCCACCCTTACCTTGACGTGTTCTTCCTACCATGACAAAGGTGGATAAAGGTGGAAAGTTTTAATGTAATCCATATACACCAGTGGAGATCACAAATCATTGAAGAAAAAAGGTTCGGATGTCTAGATGACCCAACTCCCAACGTTTAAGTGCCTAGGATAGCACAAGGGTTAAACAACTTAAATTTACATATTTATCTAACTAAATGTCATATTACTTTAATTTAATTCAATGTTTTTCCATATTAATTTCTTGTACTTTTTAAACTCTCATATGTCTAAGTTAGAGACAGCAGATATTCTATTTTCTTATAAAAATGAAAATGAATGATGCAGAATTGATTTATAACATATGCATTTAGTTGTTATGACTGACTTTAACTGAACTTATTATGCCTTTATGAAGCACTAGGGGTGCTAAATAACCTCATCATCTTCTCACTCATGGTGCAGAAAGAATTAAACATCACAGGTTTAAATAACTCGGTAAAACAGCTACAACTAAACACATTTGGTCAAAAAGCCACACTTAAACCTAAATCCGTCCAGACAGGCAAAGGGAATGGTATCCCACAATTCCTTGCTTCCAATCTAACAGCAGCACCAAATTTACACCTACTTAATTGAATTAATTTGAATGAAAGTTCAATAACTGTCTGATAACTATGTGTAATTTTTAAGTTGACTGAATTAAAAAAAAGGATTTATCTTAACTGATGCAAATAAGTCAGTTGATCAATGTAAAAAAGTTTAACTTTAAACATCCATACATGGTCTCATCACCCTCTCATGGAGGAAAAAGTATTATTTGAACTTCTTCATCCACTAAATCATATTCAAATGGACACATCATGCTGCTTCACCTCTCTGAAAACAAACTAACTTTCAACTAAACCTGCTCCAGACCAGGTTATGTTCAGAGCATTAGTTGCTATGGCAACTTAACATACCCTGAAGCATACCTCCATTTTTGGAACCGAAAGCTGAGGTTATCAACTTCCTTAGCCTCAAACTTACCGTGGGAGCTAGCATAACCTGCTTTCTGGAATACCCCCCTGGTGAGGTTGTCTTAAGGTGGACTTACTGTCTTCAAAAAAAGAGAAGAAAATAAATAATGATGCCATTATAAAACACCAAGAGTCTTTATTTGTTTTGTTTTTTATCTTGGAATCTGGCACAAACATACCATGTAATCTAACACTATTTACGTTTCTTTTTTTTATTACATGACTATTTCTTATTTCAGTCCTTTACGAAGAAACATTTAGAAAGTATTTTCCCAATTCTTTTATTGAAATGTTATTGCTAAAAATGTCCACAGGTGGGAGCTGTCATCAAATTCTAAACATTTCACCGTTATTAGATACAAACTTTGTGCTTGTTTTTTTTTTCTAAATTATTGTTTATTTATGATCTCATAAAGTGCAGCTGTTTTCCTGCATTACCCGCTGTCTTTCTGTCAAATACTGACACCAACTAAACGACAGGTAGACAAAGAATACATTCATGGAAAATAGACATGTTATCAAAATGTCTACAATTTAATAAAGAATGACATTATTAGCATGAGCTGAGTTAATCTAAAGGCTCGCAATGATCCTGGTGTTGCGCAATGTTTAGACAGCGCTGCCTTAACCCTCTAATACAGTGGCCAAGAACCGCAATTGCAGCAAAAATAAAAAAGCAACTGCAAACAAAAAGAAAATGAAATGCAAATAAAAAATAAACGCTGCAAATAATAACCGCCATCACACCAAAAAGGGGGAAAAAAAACGATGCAAAAAAAAATATTTATAGAAATGCAAACATAACAAAAGCGATGCATCTACAAGTAAAGCCTTAGCGTAAGTGACATCACCAAGAAAGTGACGCCACAACAGATCTGGGGTCAGTTTTCTGAATGTCCACCAGAAGTGGATTGGCTTTTGCTACACACACCGCTGTGAAAAGGAGGAATACAAGAGCGTGAATCGGAAACTGAACGAGAAAGTGAAGTAAGTGTAAATGTTGGTGTTAAATTTTACTATGTGTAATTTTGATTTTATTTGGTTTGGGCAGAGGTGGCCCCAGGTTTTATTCCGGTTATTATTGTTAGCTTCGGCTAACGCGCAGACCATTGATCAGAAAAACCACTAATCAAGCTGCGTTCACGCCGAATGCAATTCGCGGGCAAATTTGCGTCTAGCGCCACTCTTTTGCCAGGCTATGCTGGCCGTCAGTCTAAAAAATGTGTTTCAGAGCTTGTAGCTAATGTTTTTAGCCTGATGGCTACATGGTGGAACGACGCTGAAGTTGGCTTCCGATTCACATCTTTCGAGCTTTGCGAGGGCACGAAAGGAACATTCCACTGCATTTATCGCACCATAGTCATCTAAAACCGGTTCCTGTTCAAAAACTACAGGACCTGGATTCAATTATGCATTTGATTCTAAAGAATTCCTTAAACACAGTTTCTGATTTGTGGAAATGTGAAAAAGGATGATTTTTATCACATTTTATGCACTGAGTCCACCTCAGACCAGGTCCTATTGAAAAACCGCTGGACCTGGACTGCTCACATCTGGATTACATTTTGACTTAGATAGTAAAGAATACATTGAACAAAGTTTCTGATTTGTGAAACCTTTACCTGATTTGTGAAAATGTGAAATAGTGTCATAATAGCATGTCATAATGTCATAATAATTGTGCATAATTTTAATATAGGTGGTTTGTATTGTCAATCAATCAAGAAATCAAGAATTCCACTGGCTTTGGGTGCTTTTAGACCAATGATTTTTTTGTGTAAAAGTTAATGTTGCCACACCCAATATTTGTTATACTTTCTGTTATACTCTGAAACATAAGTTGTATTGCAGCATTTTTTTATATAATGCTTTGTTAGCTTGTTCCTGTAATAAAAAATACTGGACTACAGACATTTTTGTAAAGTTTTTTTCAGGCATAGAAAACTTTGACAAACGAAATGACAGGAGAGAGAGGAAAATGACATATAGCTAATGCCATACACAAAAAGGTTGTATTAGTTTAGTTCTGGGTGCCCAAATCCAGGTCTTGAAAGAATGCTTCCTGCTGGTTTTGGGATCCCCTGGTTTTGTTGCAATGCAAATACGTCCTTAAAGGTTTTGCAGACCAGCAATGTTTTTTAGGGTGATTTAGTTCTCAAAAGCTGATTCCCACAGCAAAGAAGCTCTTAGACCACTATGTTGTTACAGTTCTCCAAAGAGGGTTTCATGCTCATCCCCACCAGGAGTTGCTGGCACTGGCAAGATGCTGGTGATGTGGTTCAAGGTTTGGTCAGATGTCGGGAAACTGCAATTGCTCCCATCAAATCTACAAGAAAGTACAGAAAAACGTTCATACTGAGCAACACATCAAAAAAAAAATTAGCCTTGTTAATTTTTTTAGTTTCATGGTTATTCTAATTAATTCTGTCCGCAGAGAAGCAAGTGGAATGTAGTTCAGTCTTCTGGTCAGGCCTGCATCTTTTAATATCCGTATACATTGCAAAGACTGACTGATATGTTGTGTTTTGTTTTCAAGTCGACGAATATTTCATCGTCGGAGTGGTTATTTCATAACTATGGCCCTCTGTGAAATATTTTTCCATCAAGTCCATCAAGTGAAGTAGCTTCACGATCTGGGGCTTTAAAAGGAGGACACTATTTTAGACGCTAACTGATGAACTGCATAATATTTTTTACAATTTTTTACATTGTTTACATTATCACGTGTGTGTGACATGATAGTGATTTGAGTTCTTGGGGAATCTAACTATTCAATGTAAAATTAATGAATTGAAAATGTCTAAGTGAAAGATTACTTTCAAACAAGTATTATAATAGTCGGTAAGGAAATACATTACTTGAGTAAGAGATTTTCTTTACAGAAATCAGTCTGGGGCAACTCCTTACATGTTTTTTTACTGCAAAAGTTTAGAAGTTTCTTAATTACTGTAAGGAGTAGCTAATTCGTTTTTCTGTCAAATTACAATTCAAAGAAGGAAAGTATGGATGCATATTCAAACGAGTCAAATGATTAACAGTAAAAAAATTCACTCAGGTACTTTCTCAAAAGTCTCTCTGTTTAAATACATATTTAATAAAATGCACACTATAGCAACCCAACCTTTTTGTTAAACACCGTCATATTTGGCATGATCTAAAAAAATTAAAAATAAATTTGCATCAACGTGATTATTTGTCTTGCTAAATTTAACATAAATACAACATATCATATATGACAAATACAAATATTGAAAATATTTTTCTTATTTTCATAGCGACAATTAAAAACACGCGGAAACGGAGGCGGCGGTCAGGCAGCTCTCTATGACCATATGGCAGCCAGCTAGCAGCCTGGGAGCTGATGGAGCTCCCTCGCTCATGAAACCTGAATGAATGACGTGATTGCCAATGTTTTTGTAGAACTCTTCATAATAAATGACCATGATCTCTCAACACCACCTGCGTCTCCCATGCATTGTAATCTAGATATGATAAACACAGACACCATCCATGTAGCCATCAGGCTGAAAACATTAGCTTAAAGCTTCTCCCACATGTGTGTGCAGCTAGTACCTACAAGCTCAAAAACACATTTTTTAGACTGACGGCCAGCAGAGACTTTGCCGCGCTGCAAAGGAGAGGCGGTAGACCATGGGTGCCCAAAGTAGGGCCCGCAGGCCAAATTTGGCTCACCAAGTCGTGCCTGTAGAGGCTGCGGAGTGTTTAGTTAAAACCCCTTAACTTTTCCCATTCGTTCATGGAGCGGCAACGGCAGTAACAAAACGGATAAGAGGCATTTTTATCAAATTTGGGAGGAGGATTATTTTTCTACTGAAATCTTTTCTCTGGCTGTTTGCCTTTTTTGTCAGATTTAGATTTAGATCTGCTTTATGGTCATTGTGCATAGTACAATGAGATTTAAGCATCGCCATCAGTGCAAGTACCGCAAGGAAGGGAAAAAAATAATAAAAAACATTGTAATACAATAAAATCAAACAAGCAAACAAACAGTATACACAAGTGTGCAAATATAAGCTGTAAACTGTAATGAAGAGTGCCGAAATAATTGTGCAAAATTGCAGATGAAAACTGTGTGTAAACATGTCAAAAGTGCAAGAGGTGGTAATGAGGTAGAGAGTTGACACTGTGGACAGAGAAGTAAACAGGAATATGGATTTTATCTGTGCATTTGGGAATTGAGGATTGTTATTGCTTTTGGAAAGAAGCTGTTTTTTAGTCTGTTCGTTGTGCTTCTGATGCCTCTGTAGCGCCTCCCAGAGGGCATCAGGTTGAACAGGTTTAAGCCAGGGTGTGAACTGTCCTTGACGATGTTGTGAGCTCTAGTGAGACAGTGCGCGGAGTAGATGTCCGTCAGGGTGGGGAGAGGGCACCCAATGATTTTTGGAGCCGTCTCTACGATCTTCTGAAGTCTCTTTTTATCCGCGGCCGTGCAGCTGCCAAACCAAACAGTTATGCAGTATGTGAGCAGGCTCTGGATGGATGACTGGTGGAAGGTCAGCAGCAGTTTGGTTTTAATTTTGTTCTTCCTGAGGACCCTCAGAAAGTGCAGACGCTGCTGAGCCTTCTTGATGATGGCAGTGGTGTTGGCTGTCCCCCTGGGAATGAATCCGACCACCGTGGTGTCGTCGGTAAACTTGATGATGCAGTTGTTGTTGTGGCTTGGGCTGCAGTCATAAGTGTAGAGGCAGTACAGCAGGGGGCTTAGCACACAGCCCTGTGGGGCGCCGATGTTCAGTGTGCGGGTGGAGGAGCAGTGGGGGCCCAAGTCTCACAGTCTGTGTTCGGTTTGTGAGGAAGTTGTTAATCCAATTGCATGTGAGGGGTGGGAGGCCAAGAGTGAGCAGTTTATTTCAGATTCTTACCGGGATTATTGTGTTGAAAGCAGAACTGTAACAAATCCACGGATTACAGTTCTGCTTTCAGCACAATAATCCCGGACAGACTCGGACAGCAGTCTGTGGCTCTACTTAAAGAGTACAATATACACCGCTACTACGAGACTAAACACACAGTTTTATCCAGACACAAAGGTAAGGCGCAAAAGACAAATTCTAGGGAGTTCCAATCTAAACTTCTGTCACAGCAAGCCACCCTCATGATGCCCTCAGCAGCACAGGACAGCGCCACATTGGCTAGCTACGAAAGTTCGGCGTTAATTGCGGAGAGTGGGAGATCCAGAGAGATTTTAAAAAATATGTTACTTACGTTTTAGCCTCACTAATGTGTGTTACCGTGAAAAGTACCAAATACAAATAAATAAACTAAATTATATTCTTTATTCCCTGCTTTTATTTCATGACGTGCAAAAAATGATTGTATTTGGCCTACGGACTGGGATCACATTTAGATTTTGGCCCTTTGAGCGAAAAAGTTTGGTCACCCCTGCGGTAGACGCAAATTGGCCCGCGAATCGCATTCGGCGTGAACGCAGCTTGATTAGTGGTCTTTCTGAACAATGGACTGGGTGTATCTGCGCGTTAGCCGAAGCTAACAATAACAGGAATATAAAACCTGGGGCTACCTCTGCCCAAACCAAATAAAATCAAAACTAGACATAGTAACATTTAACACCAACATTTACACTTACTTCACTTTCTCGTTCAGTTTCCGATTCATGCTCTTGTATTCCTCCTTTTCGCAGCGGTGTGTGTAGCAAAAGCCAATCCACTTCTGGTGGACATTTGCTGTGGCGTCACTTTCGTGGTGATGTCACTTCCGTGGTGACGTCACTTCCGCTAAGGCTTTCCCTGTATTTGTAGCTGTTTTCCTAGAAGCATTGCTTTTTTATGCCTGCATTTCTTTTCTTTTTTTTGCATCGCCTTTTTTTTTTCTTTTTTGCTGTGATGGCGGTTATTATTTGCAGCGTTTATTTTTGATTTGCATTTCCTTTTCTTTATTTGCATTTAATTTTCTTTTTGTCTGCAGTTACTTTTTTTTTTGCTGCAACAGTGGTTCTTGGTCGCCGTACACTACCCCTCCCCTTTCCTCCTCTCGCGTGTGACAGGAGACGGGAGCAGCTGCAGGGACGGCAGCTCACAGGTTTCAGGCTGTTACAAACTCTGTCATATAACAGATAATAGGAATACCAATAGGGGCGCAGATTTTTTTCCAAGCACTGAGCTGCTGTCAACCCCCCCCCCCCCCCCCCCCCCCGTTACATTTGCGCCCCGGACAATTGCCCATATTACCTGTGCCTAAAACCGCCACTACTGTGCGCCCCCCTGGCATCGCATCGCCGAAGCACTGCCTTAACTTAAAAATGTTTCATGCAATATCATTTCAGCTTTTATGTGATGTTGCTGCTGCATGCTCGGTAGGTGTACCGGGTAGCCTGTTTACACATCCTCAGACTTAATTCCACATCAGCTTTGACCTCATCTTAGTGACCTTTCTATTTTTCATTCCAGCTTGTTTTTGCTTCCGTTGCAGAAAAACCTCAGCGTTTGTGGATTTTGTACATTTTGGTGTCTTGTGCAGTGGAAGACTATTTTCAAAACTATCTTTTGTTCCAGCAGAGAGATTAGCAAAGGTCCCAAATGTTTACGTTTTTTTATTTTGCAAGGGTATGTGGCAAATCAGAATAGACAAAACACTTTTTAATAAACTCTAAATAAATCTGGAAGATGATTTGAAAAAAATTCCAACTTAAAATGTTACTTTGAAGTCTTTATGGTCTGTGGTTGGCTCATAAAAGTGGGCGCCAAAGCACCTGGGGGGGCCATAGCACCTGGGGGCGCCATAGCAACTTGGGGCGCCATAGCACCCGGGGGCATCATCATCATAGCTGGAGGCTGCATGTTGATAACATATGGCTGCTGCGCGTTAATCACAACTGGGGCTTTCTTTCGATGCTTTAATTCACGATGCATCTGACACCAGCTGCAGGGTGCACAGTAATAAGATGCAGCAATGTCAGCAGCGATGGAGCCCTGTAAATTTTCACAGAAAATGTCTTTAATATTTCTAATTGTTTTTAAGATTCAACTTGAGGTGTTTATTGTTGTACCTTAATGCCATATCTGCTCCGCATGGCAGCCCTCATGGAGACAGCAACGGGAGGAACGAAGGCAGGGATCGGCAAAATTTGTGACCCTGTAGTACTAATATCTAACATGGGAAGACAATAGCGCTCTCCAAATCTTCCTGAAACTGTACAAGCAAGGCAAGGACCACACCAGCAACCATAGCAACCTGAAAAATAGATGAAGAAGTCAAAATTATTAGTTATGCAGACGATGCCCAGCTTTTTGTAGAGTTAGCTGACATCAAACCATTGGGAGCGTCAGACTATCTCTTTTATGCAGTCAATGCCATCAAACTGTCTTCAGGTAAACGACTACAAAACAAAAGTTGTTTAGATGCCAATAGAATTGTGTAAAGAAACTGAAGATCTGATTCCTAGAGGTGTGTATATATATCATTAGTTGAGTTTGATTTGATTTATTGGTTTATTTCAAGAAATATTGAAGAACAATACAACATGAAATAACACAATCACAAACTCATTTCAGAAACAAAGCAATGCATTGATTAAAAACTAAGACAAATTTAACTAAACCGTAAAAAGTAACTGTCGTCCGTTTAACAGCGTGATTAATCATAATCAAAGAGAAGTTTTGCAGTAATGCATACAATACACACAGATCCCATCTCCTCATATGCTTTAAGATTGATTTGAAGATACTTTTAATGGTTTTTAAACATCTTAATGGTCTTCCATCTTATCTCTCAGACCTCTTGGTAAAATAGGAACCCTCACTATTGCAGGCTTGGCTGCTGTAACAAAATTATGTCTGCCAAAATTTTACCAGAACCAGGAGAACTGATCACATCAACTCTGTTCTCAAATCCTGTCATGGTTACCATTTAAATATATAATCAGAGATAAAAAGCTTATGCTAGTTTATAAGTAATGTTAAGCCCAAATAAATAATGGAGTCGTCTGTGATTCACAAATCCAGCTGGAACCTGAGATCTGGAGCAATCAACCAGCTCATAGAACCAAGAGTCAGAACCAAACAGGCAGAACTTGATTTCAGCTGCTATGTAGAGCACAGATGGAACCAGCTTCCTGATTAACTCCAATTCTCTCATTTTTTATCTTTGTTCAATCCAAAAACAGCTTTTTTTGCAGCCTTTGTAAAAAGAAGAAAAAAACAACACTTAATACAATCACATTTATATTCATCTTGTATAATTTTTTGTACTATTTAAATAAAAATGAAAAATATATATATAAATTATTTCTGCATGTTGGAAAAGATTTTTCATCTGTTCTCTTCTTGAAACTGCCTTATCTGAATGTTTAAGGAAGCACAACATTTGGTACTTACAAGTGCTGGCATCCTCAAAGCAGTCAAAGAGATCAGTGTTCCAATCTGTAAGTCTTCTTTCTCCCATTGCATGAAAACTTCTGCTACAGACACACAAATCTGACCAGAGATCAAAAGGAGAAAAGCTTGTCAATAAACACTGAACTGTTTAGTCTGAAAAAGTCCTTAAGCTACACCATTTATCCTTTAAGTTGATAACATTTAATTTAAATACCTGCTTAACTTTGCCTAATAAGTTAAAAGTCTAAAAGAATGAAAAGTATCTGCTTTTCCTGTGTGCCCAGGACTTCTGTATCACTGAGGGAATGGTGAGTGAATTAAAGTTGGTGGTTTGACTGTAGTCACTCTCACAGAATAAAGTACCGGTAAATGCAAATGATGATGGAAATCTGAACCTGCAGGAAGAGGACTTAAACCATAAGGTCAAGGAAACAGGAGATCTAACCTTATTCCCCAGGAAGAAACACAGAATTCCCAAAACTTGATTAACTTTCAATTCAGAGGTTCCAGAAAGATTTAAAATTTAACAAATCCTCATTTCAAAAGTGAACGTTGGAGTCATTTTAACGTTTTTCAGCAAATTCTAAAATGAACTTGTGGAGTTTTTTTTTTTTTTTTAAGTATTTCAACTTTTATCATCTATATATGAGAAAAAGGAACAAACTCTTCACATTCAGAGGACAAAATCCTTGTGTATTACAACCAATTTTATTTTTTTTCATTAAAAAAATGTTTTCTATTTTAGTGCCACGTTTTATTTATCAAAATGCTATATTTTATTAGTCTTTGCATCAGTTGTTTTTTTCCAAATACCTTCGGACACCTGGAGCAAAAACACAAACAGCAATGTTGCCCAACTTAAAACTTTTCAAATACAAAAATCATACAAACTTTACTTGTACAGCACTTTTCAGGCAAAGATGTTGCAACTTAAACTGCTTGTCAAGATGCTAACTAAAAATAAAAACTTACCAGTGCACACACAGACAATTTAAAATACTGTAGTAAAATTGGGATTATAAGAAAAGAAAAAAATCACACAGGAAGAGGATTGGAAATGGGATGCATAGGTCAACCTAAGCAGACTAACGAGAACTATCCATACTATCAAAAATATCAAGTAGGAATGCAAACAAAAACACACAAACACTGGAGTCAGATTTGCTTTTCAAATGTGTTATGTAAAAAAACTGTGCTCAAGATTTCCCTCACATCTAACCCTTTCTTCTGCATCCACCTCAGGTTCGTGTGCAAATGCAGTAAAATCCCCTGCACTACATCAACCTATCTGCTTAAACGGAACTATTGCTTCAGTCTCATTCTTCTCTGTTCTCTTGGAGTGTGTAGACCTGCTAATCCCGTTTAAACACAACAACAAACTGTACAGTCATGGCCAAAAGTTTTGGAAATGTGACAAAAATTAGTTTTCACAAAGTTTGCTGCAAAACTGCTTTTAGATCTTTGTTTCAGTTACAGTCAAGATCATAAATACTTGGACAGAGACATATTCTTTCAAATTTTGTTTCTGTACATTACCACAGTGAATTTTAAATGAAACAACTCAGATGCCATTGAAGTGCAGACTTTCAGCTTTTATTCCATGGGTTGTACAAAAAGATTGCATAAAAATGTGAAAAACTAAAGCTTTTTTAAACACAATCCCTTCATCTCATGGGCTCGTAAGGAATTGGACAATTGACTCCCATGCTATTGCATTGGCAGGTGTGGGCAATTCCCTTATGTCATTATGAGTGAAGCAGATAAAAGGCCTGGAGTTGTTTACAATAATAATAATAATTGATACGTTATGTATGCCACAATGGGGAAAATCTTCTCCGCATTTGACCCATACCCTGGGGGAGCGGTGAGCTGCAGCCGAACCGTGCTCAAGAGGCAATAGCGTTAAGATTGTTGCCCAAGGACCCTCACTGAGTGATGTTAACTGCTCGCCATTGATATGGTAATTGCCCCCTGTACCATTGCTCATTCCCCTCCGGGAATCGAACCCTGGATTCCTGCGTGGTGATTTGAGGACTCATGCTTGCATTTTGAAGATTTTGCTGTGAACATACAACATGCGGTCAAAGGAGCTCTCCATGCAGGTGAAAGGAGCCATCATTAAAATGAGAAAACAGAAAAAAAACATGCGAGAAATTGCTACAGTGTTAGGAGTGGAAAAATCAACAATGTGGTACATCCTGAGAAAGAAAGAAAGCACTGGTGAACTCAGCAACGCAAAAAGACCTGGACGTCCACGGAAGACAACAGTGGTGGACGATCACAGAATCATTACCATGGTGAAGAGGAACCCGTTCACAACAGCCAACCAAGTGAACAACACTCTCCAATATCCAAGTCTACCATAATGAAAGTAGATACAGAGGGATGCAAGATGCAAGCCACTCATAAGCCTCAAGAATAGGAAGGCTAGATTGGACTTTTCTAAAAAGCATCTAAAAAAGCCAGCATGGTTCTGGAAAAACATTCTTTGGACAGATGAATCCAAAATCAACCTCTACCAGAATGATGGCAAGAGAAAAGTATGGAGAAGGCATGGAGAAGCTCATGATCCAAAGCACACTACATCATCAGTAAGACACTGTGGAGGCAGTGTGATGGCCTGGGCGTGCATGGCTGCTAGTGGCACTGGGACACTAGTGTTTATTGATGACGTGACGCAGGACAGAAGCAGCCCAAGGAATTCTGAGGTGTTTAGAGACATACTGTCTGCACAGATCCAGGTGAATGCAGCCAAACTGATTGGGCGGCGTTTCATAATACAGATGGACAATGATCCAAAACATGTAGCCAAAGCAACTCAGGAGTTTATTAAGTGGAATATTCTTGAATGGCCAAGTCAGTCACCTGATCTTGACCCAATTGAGCATGCATTTCACTTGTTGAAGACTAAACTTCAGACAGAAAGGCCCACAAACAAACAGCTACTGAAAGTTGCTGCAGTAAAGGCCTGGCAGAGCATTCAGAAGGAGAAAACCCAGCATATGGTGATGTCCATGAGTTCAAGACTTCAGGCTGTCATTGCCAGCAAAGGGTTTTCAACCAAATATTAGTAATGACCATTTTGTTTTCAGTTATTTCATTTGTCCAATTACTTACGAGCCCATTAAATGAAGGGATTGTGTTTAAAAAAAGCTTTAGTTTTTCACATTTTTATGCAATCTTTTTGTTCAACCCATGGAATAAATGCTGAAAGTCTGCACTTCAATGACACCTGAGTTGTTTTATTTAAAATTCACTGTTGTAATGTACAGAAACAAAATTAGAAAGAATGTGTCTCTGTCCAAATATTTATGGTCCTGACTGTACTTCTTCGATATACTAAAATAAAATTGCAAGCTCTTGATACGTTTTAAAGGCTTTTGTGGACAATCACATGACATTTATACAAAGAGTCAGTGTTTGCAGTGTTGGCCCTTGTGTTTCAGGACCTCTGCAATTCGACTGCGCAGTCTCTCAATCAGCTTCTGGGTCCAAATCCTGACTGATAGCAATCCATTCTTTCATAATCACTTCTTGGAGTTTGTCAGAATTAGTGGGGTTTTTGTTTGTCCACTCGCCTCTTGAGGGTTGACCACAAGTTCTCAATGGGATTCAGATCTGGGGAGTTTCCTGGCCATCGACCCAAATTTCAATGATTTAGTCCCTGAGCCACTTACCCGCATTTTCACGACCATGGGCGCAGCGGGTTATAGGGCGCGGTCTCAGTTACGGGGGATTTCTCAGTTATTGACACATACAAAAGGCGCACCGGGTGTTAAGGCGCCGGCATGTCAATGCCCCGTTTGGAACCTCAGACCCTCCAGAGTGGGTTAATAAAAGAACCAGGCTCTGTTCTTTTAGAGGAAACCTTTTTTTTATTACTGTTCTCCCTAACTGGGTAATACAAACTGAATGTTCACACACTCACTTGCCCGTGTGTCTCCCTTCCTCCTTATCCTACACACGCGCTTAGCAAAGACAGCGCTGCCTTCAAGACAAACATGTACACACACACACACAAAGTTGCGCAGTGTCTCTGCTTTTCACCTTCCTATATGCGCTGGCAAAAACACCGGCGTAACCCTTGTGCTATCCTAGGCACTTTAACATTGGGAGTTGGGTCATCTAGACCCACTAGACACTGCTCTGAACCTTTTTTCTTCAATGATTTGTGATCTTCACCAGTGTCCATGGATTACATTAAATCCTTTCCACCTTTATCCACCTTTGTCATGGTAGGAAATAACACGTCAAAGTAAGGGTGGGGTAATCTAAGACAGCACAACGGTTAAGCACACACACACACCAAGTATGTGTTTAAAAAAAAACCAGGGGGAGCAAATCTGAGTTAGTTTTGATTTATTTTTTATTTTTCCTACACGTAGCTGATAACTGCAGTTCAAATATGGTTTCAGCCATTTTGTAAACACTGTTGAGGGGACCTGGCCCTTAGCCCCACCAATGGCCACTAAGACTCATGGGTAGTGTTGATTCTCACACCATGAGTTAGGGAGCTGTGAAAAGAAGTGACAATCATGTGGCTTTTCTGTCTATAAATGATTATCTCCTTCTGCTGTGACTCAAAATAATACATTAAGTGCAATGTCTCATAAGGTGCGCCTTTCAGTTTGGAATAGATGCCAGACTGAAAAGAGCACCAAATAGTCGAAAAATACGGCAACTATCACTTTTGTCTTATGGGACGGAGCTCCATCATGCTCGAACATGCATTTTAAGTTCCAATGACTCTTCCTCTATACAGTGGTACGAGAAAGTTTGGGCACCCCTGATAATTTCCACGATTTTTTTTCATAAATCATTGATTGTTTAGATCATCAATTTCAGTCAAATATATCACATAGCATATGAACACAGTTATTTTTGAGAAGTGAAATGAAGTTTATTGGATGTAACCCTTGTGCTATCCTAGGCACTTTAACGTTGGGAAGTTGGGTCATCTAGACCCACTAGACAGTGCGCTGAACCTTTTTTCTTCAATGATTTGTGATATTCACTGGTGTCCATGGATTAATGAAATCTTTCCACCTTTATCATGGTAGGAATAACACGTCAATTCAAGGGTGGGGTCATCTAAGATAGTACAAGGGTGAAAGAAACTTAAAACATAGGCAGATGTGTAAATTTGGGCACCCCTGTTGTTTTATTGATTTGACTACCTTTAGCAATAATTATTGGAACACAAAATTTGTATTATAAGCTCATTTACCCTTGACCTACATACACACGTGAAGCCAATCACGAGAAGAGGTATTTAAGGTGGCCAAGAGCAAATTTTACTCCTCTTTGCACCTTCTCTGAAGATTATCAACATGGGAACCGCAAAACAGCCGTCAGATGACCTGAAAACAAAGATTGTTCAACATCATAGTTTAGGTCAGGGGTCGGCAACCCATGGCTCCGGAGCCACATGTGGCTCTTTCTTCCTTCTGTTGTGGCTCCCTGTGACTTTGGAAAATAATGAGTATTTTATAATAATTAAATTTTATTTTAGTTTGTTCATTTATCATGGCATTTCAAAGGCGCTGCGGGCTCCGCACGAAGCGTGCCACGTAAAAAACAGCTTCGTAATCAGCTTGTATTTATCGGGCTTGAACTGCAGAGCTGATAGCAGGACGACACACGCGGGGTGGCTTCAATAAACACTCCGGTGGAGGGGACTCCGCGTCACCGGAGTGTGACGCGGGGCAGAGAGCAACTTTCTGATGACAGAGAGTTTGTGCCAGTGTTGCCAGATAGAGTCACAGTTTTCCAGCCCAAAAGACATCTGAAAACCGCTAGACCCAGCCAAAAACCGCCCAACACAGCTTTTGTTGATATTTTTTCCGTACTGGACTCATTTAGCAAAATAAAAGATTTTTCTAAATAAAAGATAGTTCAGACTAATAATAAAATGTGTACACTATTGTATATTTCTTCAGCGGGCCGCCTTCTTCCATTCATTTGCTTAACCCGCTCTATCCCCGCTATAACCTGCGTCCGGCTCTTTCATCCTTGTGCTTCGCTGGAGCGCCCCGACTATCGTGTCAACCCACGATGACCGTATTTTGCGCTCTCTGTGTAGGACACAATGAGGAGCGCGGGGGAAACAACTCTCAGCTGCAGAGGATGTGAACAAGTGAACAGGTAGAGAGGAAAAGCAGGTAAAGAGCAACGTATCCTTTTGTAATATAAAGTTCTTTTCCCTCATAATTTGTGTCAGATATTATTCTTTGTAATGTTTATAGAGAGATTTTGCCACAACAAACCTTTGTAAAAAGATCTGTGGCTGTTATAATGAACCAGCTGCTCCACACAAGTGAACCGTGTCTCTGAGCAGAGCAGCTGGAGTCTCTTAGCTTAGTGTTTGCAGGCAGGGACGGTGCTTTGTTATAGTGTTCGGGCCGGAGAAGGGTTCGGACCACAGTCCATTCGGCAGGAATGCACTTAATAATAATCATAACAATAATAAAAGCACGTTTAGAAGATAATCGCAATCTGTGTGGGAGCTCTGTTTGTTTACAACGGACCGCATAATATCTTCCTCTATGTAGTATCGTAATTTGTCCAGACCAATCCCTCTCTGACACGTCATCGGACCAACGGACAGCCAATCAGATAATGTGACGTCAGCACAACTTGAAGGACCCTGAACGGCTGTTGCAACCGAATTGTACCTACAAAGGCTCCCAGAGAACAAAATAAAAGTTCACCCCACTCAAGTAATGCAGACCACACACACTTGTGAACCCTTCACTAAAGGACACGTCACTCCAAACCAGGGAAAAGCCTTCACCTAGAACTCGGACTGACACTTTGGTTCTCAGCATTGAGGGAGGGGGGAAAACAAGGTGCATTAACACAATAAAACATGCACAATTAAATATAGTTCTAAAAGAAATATATAAAAATTCAAAACTAAAAAGACTAAAAAAATTCAAAAATAAAAGAAACTCTTGTGAGAGTAGGTCCGCCCGTACGGTGCTGCTCAATGAGGAGAGTGCGGCCGAGCTTTTGTTTTAGTCGGTGGTGAGAGGGAATTCCGGCGTGACGTCCTGTTTAGTCCTCCTTTGCTCAGGCTCAATAGCAGCTGGAGAGCACCCGGGCCCGGTAGAACCCTGGTCAGAGTCCACAGGGATTCTGGACATGAGCAGTGACAGTTCCTTAAAATGCTTCTAAAAACTCAGTATATAAAAATCAGCAGCTGTTCGGCGGGCGGGAGCGTCAGAAAGTCCCTGGTGATGCAAGAACAACAAACATTACAAAAATAAAAAGCAGCTTAAAGGTAAGCGCAGGACTTGACCCTCGCCGGCTTACCCGACAGACTGTTCGTCACCTGGGAGGCGCGCTCAAATGCAGAGGCTGTAATTTGGCTCAAAATGTGTGCCTTCAGTTCTCATACAGAGCTGAAACAGTGTGTGAGCATTAGGCAGCGAATGAACTCCTGTAATCAGTATACCACGCTACATTACCTGTGAGGTTACCCGGAAGTGTGCAACGGGAAGTGGGCGGTTCCACTGGCCAAGTGCTGCCCCAATGAGTTATATCGCTAGAGGAGATATCATGTGATTCCTCATGGGAGGAACCTTACCATCTTGGTAAGGTCAAGTCACTGCTGCAGTGTATGCATGTGAACACATTTTTTGCAAAATGCCAGTTCATTGTGCGGGTTTCAAGGGCCAAAATTGGAGAAATGAGTCCACGAAAGAGGAAGACATAACATTTCACAGGTAAGTACCATAATTTTTTTCTGCAGGGGCTTCATTAATAGTACGCATGTTGACATGTATGATCCTGCAGGGCTACCATCAACATTCCGCATAATGTACGTATAATTTGCTGTCAACATAAATGTAAACTTTGATTTTGTTAAACCTATATACAGTATACTAGTACTAGACTATTATAGTAATAAAGATTTATAAATTTCTGACTCAGTGACTGAACTTTTCTTGTTGGTTTCCAATGGACTCAGACTTAAGGAAAAAGTGGGCCTTAGCTATCAAAAGACCTAACCCAGATGGATCACTGTGGTTACCAACTAGCAATACAGTCGGGCTATGTTCAAAACATTTTGTGGAAACAGATTTTGATAAGATTGGTCAGACTGTTTGCTTGAAACCCGGCACCATACCATCTGTGTTACACCAATTGATCACTCATATGAATCAGTAGGGTAAATCTATTGTGGACCGTTGGACTAATTGTTGAATTATTTATTATTATTATTATTTAGTATTATTTATTGACTTCCTATTGATTTTGTCATGCTTCCTCTGGCAGCTCTCCTCCCCCTCTCCTCTCTGCTCTGTTCCTGATTCGACCCAGCTGTGACCATTCAACTCATCAACCACCTGCCATGCTTAAGGAGATCCAGTTCCAGCATTCATCGCCAGTTCGTTACCCCTGATGGTGCATAGCCTGGTCATAAGTTTTACTTAGCCCATGTATTTTTTGCTCTCGCTTAACTTCGTTTTATGCCTCGCTCTCAGGACATTGTTACCACGAGTGGTCACCTGAGTCTCTTTCCTGAACAGCAGTTCCTCACGGATCCATCCTGTCAAGCCACGAGCCACTGCTGAACCGTCACGCCACGAGCCACTGCTGAACCTCCAGTCTCGCCACGAGCCATCACCAGCCTCCCGCTTCGCCAATACTCCACGCCTCGCCGGATCAAAATAAACTTTATTACTCACCTCATAACTCACTGTCATGATGTCAAAGACGTGGCAGACCCAGATGCTGGAACCCGGAAGTACTCAGAGCCAGAAATACCAGTAAAAGGTTTTAATTCACCCAAGGGGGAGTACAGAGTAATATGGAGAGCTTGGAAGAAGATCCTCCGTAGAGTGTCGCTATCGTCTTGGAGGTTGAAGGTGATGAGTTCTAGGTGGGCCGCTGAGGACAGCGGAGCTTGAGGGGAAAGACGCGAGGATGCGTCTGGGCGTGGAACCAGAGGAGACGAGGCGTGGGCGCTGAGGACAGCGGAACCAACTTGAGGCGAGGTGTGGAAGCCGAGGATGGCGGAACCAACTTGGGCGGAGGCGTGGATGCCGAGGACGGCGGAACCAACTTGGGACGAGATGTGGAGCTCTGGATGAGGAGGAACCAGCTTGACCCTTGGAAATGAACCTGAAGGTAAGTACAAGGCGTGGTGAGTAGGATGCAAACAGGAATCATGAACTTGACTAAAAGGCCAGACTTAAGCACCGGAGTGAGTTTAACGAACTGGCGCTGGATTCTGGTGAGACACTCCCTTATGAAGGCCTGGCAGGATGATGAGGTGATGATGGGCAGCTGGTTCCAATCAGCAGAGCAGGAGCTGTGAGGGGGGAGGTGAGCTGACAGAGGCACCTGCTACAGTACCCCCCCCCCCCCCCCCCTCAACGACTGCCTCCAGGCGGTCCAGGACGGCGATCTGGGTGGGCACGGAAGAGGTCATCCAGGAGGGAACTAGATCAAGCTCGTGAGAGGGGAACAGAGGAGGTGAGTAGCCGAGTGAAGCTTTGAAGGGGACCATACCCATGGCTGAGGAGGGATGATTATTGTGTGCGTACTCAATCCATACTAGAAACATAGACAAATTGGCCGGATTTTGAGCGGCAAGACAGCGGAGAGCGGCTTCCAGCTCTTGATTAGCGCGCTCTGCTTGCCCATTAGATTGTAGGTGATATCCTGAGGTAAGGCTGACAGTGGTGCTGAGGTAAGGCTGACAGTGGTGCCCAGGGCAGAGCAGAAGGCCCTCCAGACCTGGGACACAAATTGTGGTCCCTCAGTCAGAGACGATGTCCCTGGTGATACCGTGGTGCCTAAAAACTTGGTGAAATAGGACGTCGGCCATTTCCGTGGCTGAGGGGGCCATGGGCAAGTAAATTAACTGAGCACCCTTGGAGAGGCGATCAATAATGGTAAGAATAACCGTGTTACCTAGAGACGGGGGTAGCCCAGTAACGAAGTCTATGGCCAGGTGGGACCAAGGGTATTCGGCGATAGGTAGAGGATGCAATAGTCTGGCCGGGGGCGCATTGGACGACTTAGATCTGGCACAGATGGTACAAGCGGCTACGAACTCTCTAACATCCTGCTCTAGGGTTGGCCAGAAAAACCTATGCTTGATTAAATTGAGCGTTCTTTGGGTCCCTCCGTGGCAGGCAATATGGGAGGAGTGACCCCAAGCAAGAACGTCCGAACGAAGTGAAGTAGGGACGTATAATAGATTAGCGGGGGGAAGTGAATGACCTGGTTCTTCGTGCTGGGCCTGCAGAACACGCGTCTCTATATCCCACGTAAGGTTTCCTATGACGCAGGTGGACGAAATAATGGGAATGGCTTCTTGGGGGTCGTGGGTGCTGAGAACACGTGAAAGGGCATCGGGTTTAACGTTCCTACTACCCGGCCAATAGGTGATGGTAAATGTGAACCGGTCGGAAAAAAAAGGCACCAGCGGGCCTTACGGGAGTTAAGGCGTTTGGCTGTGCGTAAGTAGGCAAAGTTCTTATGATCAGTCCATACAATAAACAGGGGTTCTGCACCCTCAAGCCAGTGACGCCATTCCTCCAACGCGAGCTTTATGGCAAGAAGTTCGCGGTTGCCCATGTCATAATTTTGCTCTGCCGAGGAAAGTTTACGTGTGAAAAACGCGCATGGCTTGGGTTTGCCGGTAGTTTCCTCACGTTGGGACAGGACGGCCCCAACCCCGGTATCAGAGGCATCAACCTCGACAATGAACTGTTGTTTTGGATTAGGCTGAATAAGGATAGGAGCGGAAACAAACGTTTTCTTGATATTATCGAAAGCGGCTTGGGCCTCGGGATTCCAAACGAACGGTTTATTGATGGAAGTGAGTTTGGTAAGAGGTGCGGCAAGAGAGCTGTAGTTATGGATGAATCTACGGTAAACGTTAGCGAAA
This sequence comes from Oryzias latipes, assembly GCF_053564925.1. Taxonomy (NCBI): domain Eukaryota; kingdom Metazoa; phylum Chordata; class Actinopteri; order Beloniformes; family Adrianichthyidae; genus Oryzias; species Oryzias latipes. Next base: position 18,134,840 of record NC_136240.1, read on the forward strand.
CCGAGGAAGCATTGTAATTGCTTTCGAGACTCTGGTGGTTCCCAGTCAGAAACTGCAGAAACCTTGGCTGGATCTGGACGAAAATTACCCGCTTCGATAATGAATCCTAGAAAAGAAACTGTGGACACGTGAAATTCGTATTTCTCAGCTTTAACAAAAAGCTGATTTTCAAGAAGACGATCTAGAACCTGGCGTATAGGGTTGGTGTGTTGTTCTATGTCCGGTGAATAGATGACTATGTCGTCAAGATACACGAAAACGAATCTATTAAGAAAATCCCGGAGAACATCGTTAATGAGGTGATGAAATACTGATGGGGCGTTGGTAAGCCCAAAGGGCATCACTAGGTATTCGAAGTGCCCTAAAGGGGTGTTGAAGGCAGTTTTCCATTCATCACCTTCACGCATGCGAACAAGATGGTACGCGTTCCAGAGATCTAACTTGGAAAATACGCGCGCTTCCTGAACAGAATCTAAGGCGGAACTGATAAGGGGCAGAGAATATTCATTTTTAACAGTGATCTGGTTGAGATCCCGGAAGTCAATACAGGGTCGTAAGGTTTTATCTTTCTTCTGGACAAAGAAAAAGGGATTCGTGAATATATTTTTCCATCGTGAGTTTTTCAGGGCCGGATAGATTGAAAAGATGGCCCTTGGGGAGCGTGGCTCCGCTTAAAAGTTCAATGGAACAGTCATAGGGCCTGTGAGGGGGTAAGGCACCCGTCTTAATTTTACTGAACACCGACTTGAGGTCATGATAACAGGAGGGTACCTTGGTGAGGTCGATCTCTTCCGGAACCGGATCTGGACTGGGGGGCACCGAGGGAATGGCAGAGCGGAAACATTTAACCATACAGTGGTGGTTAGCCCAGTCGAACTGAGGATTGTGATTACGAAACCAAGGGAACCCTAAGATAACAGGAGACTGGAGAGTTTGGGTGATGTAAAATTGCAAGACTTCATGATGGTTACCGGAGGTGATGAGTTGGACCGGCTTGGTACGATGGGTGATGCGAGTGAGCAGTTGTCCGCCTAACCTAGCCGCTTTGACCGGTTGGTCCAGAGGTTCGACGGGAAGGCTGAGCTTGGAAACCAAATGAGAGTCAATAAAACTTTGTTCTGCTCCAGAATCAATGAGAGCCTGACATTCATGAGTTTGGGACTGGTGGCATAGCTTGACAGGAACGTAGAGGAAATTATTTTCCTGAGTAACAGATGGAGAACCCTCCCGCGGCCTGTCTTCTAGCGGGGGGCTCTTGAGTTTAAACGTAATGAACACTGATAAACATGATGGCCAGATTGACCACAATAAAAGCAGGTACCTTCCTCCTTACGTCGACGACGTGTTGATGACGTGTCGATTATGCCTGAATCCATTGGAAACCTGCAACAAAAGTTCAGTCACTGAGTCAGAAATGTATAAATCTATATAACTATATTAGCCTAGTCCTAGTATACTGTTTATAAGTTTAACTAAATAAAGTTTACATTTATGTCAACAGCAATTATACGTACTTCATGTAGCATGTTGATAATAGCCCTGCAGCATCATGCATGCCAACGTGTGTTCTATTAATAAAGCCCCTCCAGCAGTAAAAGAAAAAATTATAGTTCTTACCTGTGAAATGTTCTGCCTTCGTCCTTTGTGGACTCTGATTTTGGCAGTTGAAACTTGCACAATGAACTGGCATTTAGCAAAAAATGAGTTCACATGCATGCACTGCAGCAGTAACTTGACCTCACCAAGATGGCGGTGCTCCCCTCCCATGAGGAATCACGTGATGTCTCCTCTAGCGATATAACTCATTGGTCCTACGTGAGAAAGTGCTACAGGAACATTATAGAAACAGAAAAATAAAAAATAATAATAATAAAAAAATTCTTTGGAGTGTTCATTGGAGTGAGTCCTTAAGTTATGGGGTTTTGTTAGATAAACATTTTTATTTTTCTGGTAAAGGGCATTTCAACTCAAAGAAAAACTTTTGAGCTATAGCAGAATCTGGACTCATCGCTGACTATAGAACGTTTTTGCACATATTTATTAGAGCCTCGTGCGAATGTAATCAGGCAACTGATTGGTTACACCTGTGGATACCTGACAGTGCCAGATTGGGGAATGGACATAACGGTGTGGGTACCGGATGTTCTCGGGTTGCCGGATGTTCTCTGGGTCCTTCGGGGTCCTTCGACCAATGATGACGTCACACTATTTGATTGGCTGTAAGTTGCCACGACCAATGAGTTAACGTCGCTAAGTTTTTTTAAAAACTTTATTGACAATTGCGGTATCATACATTAACAATGACATAAACGTTAACAACGAACAATAAAGATGTAATCAATATTGCCTCGAAGATCAGTCACCATTGCCAAATATAACATATTGACATAGAAAATAAAGAATAGAGGGGAAAAAAAGAAACAATGAACATAACACACAAATAAATAAAAACATAAGTAAAATAAAATAAAGGAACATAGAAAAAATCTAAGTAGTCTAATACTAGTTAAGTTAGGGGTACTCGTGAAGTTTTTATTTCTGAACAAAACTAAGCAATTTCAAGCCATTCTTCTTTTTCATATAATGAAGTGATTGAAAGCAAAAACAGAGCTCTTTATTAAATGTTATAAAAGTGGTTTGGTCTTCAAAACTTGACCTCACCAAGATGGCGGTGCTCTCCTCCCATGAGGAACTACGTGATATCTCCTCTAGTGATATAACTCATTGGAAGGACCCTGAAGGACCCCGAGAACATACGGCAACCCGAGAACATCCGGTACCTACAACGGCATCTGTGGTCACGAAAAATGTAAACAACAGAGACTTAACTGTCTCACCAAATATAACTTAGTAATATTTCTTTGTTTTTGTTTATTTAAAACCCGCCCCTCCTCTTTTCACGTTGCATAATTTAGAAAAAAAGACCTTAAATGCAGTTAGCAAGAAAAACGGATGGGGCTTTTGGGAATTTGTGCATTTTGATACATGGAAACAAAAGGAAGAGTTAAACCATCATTTTTGGGGAAATTAAAGGAGGAAAAGTGACAAACATAGGTAAGTACAGAAATAAATTGGTCATGTTGGAGCAAAACTTCATCATAAGACAAACAAGCTTATCTAATTTGGTGCAATGTAATTCTGATTATCTTTTATTTTTATTTATTTATAGGGGATGTATTTTATTTCTTCTATTTTTCTTTTTTAACCTATTTAAATAGATTTTTCTGCATAAGAGAATATCATTTTGAATTTGAGTGGTAATTACAACAATTTTACTTTGTTACATCAGAAAATAATATCTCACTGTAATACTTTCCTTTTTAAATTCGCAAATCCCAACTAACATTAGTTAGTTCTCTGCCTAAACAAGATTGTGAATAAAGAACATTTTAAAAGCGAGCTTATCTGGAGGTGGAACCAAAGACATGCGTCATGTGATTCCGCACGGACCTTTCATTCTGCAGTACGGTTGGGAACATGTGTAAACAAGAGGTCTAAAGAACATTTTACACTGGACGGCCTCTGGTCTTGTTTCACCTCAAATAATCGGCGTATTGACGATTCGTAATTGTAACATTTTGTTGGAGTATACATATTTTTAACAAAAATGGCGGCAGAGACTCATGGCGACAGTGACGATGGCATGGACGAGTTCATGGACAAATTCAAGACGCAGAGATATAAAAACGCCTTCAGTGAAAAAAACTGGGAGCAGGTAAATCAGCAATTGGAACTTGGTCTTTGACAATTAAACTGACGCCGTTTCAGGTGATGAGGCTAACTTGCTGATGTATTTAATTTTCAGGAGTTTAATAAAATCCCAATGTTCATGAAAACAGCTCCTGAAGAAATAGACCCTAAGAATTACCCTGAACTGGCTTGTCTCCAGTCAATAATCCACGATGATGACCGATCTCCAGAGGGTGAGCCAGTCCTCGACATAATGACTAATCTACTGTCAATTTAATAATTATCATGAAAATGATGGGGTCTGATTTAATTTAATTTTTTTATTATTTTTTCTTCTTTTTCTTATCTAATTTGTAGAACAAGCAAAGAGTCTGAAAGATGAAGGAAATGCGTTTTTCAAGGAGAAGAACTACAAGAAGGCCATTATTTCTTACACTGGAGCTTTAAAGAAGAAATGTGGGGACCAGGAACTCAATGCTGTTCTCCTCACTAACCGGGCAGCTTCACACTTCCACCTGGGTACAAATTGATTTACTGTTTGAGATAAATTGAATTAATTCCTGATTTTTAATGGATAACAAATGTATGATGTTAAAATGTTTATTTTGTGCCATGCAGGGAACATGCGCTCTGCACTGAATGATGCTGCAGCTGCAAAAAAAATCAAGCCGGGCCACCTTAAAGCCTTGATCAGAGGTTATTAGCACTTAATGTGTAACTAGTACCAAAAAAAAAAATATCCAACTGTTCTACCAAGTGCTGACACAGAATGTGTGATTTGGGGTCTATAGGTGCTCAGTGCTGCATTGAGCTGCGCAACTTTTCAGAGGCTCTCCAGTGGTGTGACGAGGGGCTAAAGGAACATACCACCGATGAGAAGCTCAGAGAGCTGAGAGCTACAGCAGATAAACACAAAGTAGGTCATGAACTCAGAAAGATGCTTTTAAGAGGAGGTTGAATCAAAGGTCTCCATTTTTCGTTTCTTAGAGAGCAGCGGAGCGGGACGCCAGGAAGGCTAAAGTTAAACAAAAGAAGTTGCATGGTGAAAAAGAGGCTCTGCTGACAGCTATACAGGTAAATGCAAGCATATTATTTCAACAATTCTTTATCGTAAGTCCTATTTCATCAATATTAAAGTAAGAGTTTTTTCCTTCCAAAGAACCGAGGCATAAAGCTTCTCCAGTCTAAGAAGCCTCACCTGAAAGGTTCAGAAAGTGAGGATGAATCTTCAGCAGCCATGGAGCAGCTGAGGTTGGACGGCCTCAGTTCTCAGGAAGTCACTGGGGCTCAGGTCTTCCAGGATGAGAAGGGCTTGTTGCACTGGCCTGTTCTCTTCCTCTACCCTGAGCATCAGCAGAGCGATTTCATCTCTGCTTTCTGTGAGAATGACTGGTAAAGTATCTTTTTTCAAAGGTTTTGGCTTCCTTTTTAGGTGTCATCCTGCTTAATAAATATGTATTAAAAACACAATATTATTCAATTCATTGTTCTAAATATTAGAAAGTTCTACTATAATAGTTATTGTACAAAGCTTCACAAAATACTGTACTTTAAAAGCAGCAATTAGTTGTTGAAGATTCTTGTTCATCTGGTGAGGTTGTCTTAAGGTGGAGTCATAAAAAGATGGACTTACTGTCTTCAAAAAAGAGAAGAAAATAAATCATGATGCTATTATAAAACTTCAAGACATGGCACAAACATGCCATGTTATCTAATACGTCTGTTTTTATTATTACATTACTATTTTTTTATTTCAGTAGTTTATGAAGAAACATTTAGAAACTATTTTCCCAAAATTTCTTTTAAGTGATGTTATTGCTGAAAATGTCCACAGGTGGGAGCTGTAATCAAATTCTAAACATTTCACCGTTATTGATGCTAAAGCCTAGTTTGTATCAGAAATGTATTCACCTGCAGAGTGTATAACTGTTGTATCATTTGTGTTCAGTTTCAGAGATCATTTGAATGTCATGTTTGGAGAGGAACTTCCACCCTGGGACACGGACAGAAAATATGCCCCCCACAATCTCCAGGTTTGTATGTTTGAGGCTAAACGAAGTAAAAGTCAGAATAAACATTGATCTGTTGACTAATATTATGCAGTTTTAAAAAAAGCTTTATAGTGTTTTACATTATTTTCCACTACATGGAAATAGTTGTAACAAAAGATAAACTTACGTGAAGACCTTTTCTGTTTACAATCAGATCTTAATGGTGGAGACTTTGAGTTGCAGTTTTCTATTTATTACTTAAAAAATCATTATATTATGCATATCTTTTGTTTTAGCTGTACTTTGAAGATTGTGAGAAGGGAGTTCTTTACCAAGTTGATCCAGACATGTCTCTGTTAAAAACTCTCCAGCATAAAAGGTATGTTCAATAATCATTCCAGCAAAAGGTTTTATCGAGTGTAGAATGACTTAGAAACAGAGCTGAAGTAGTCAAACTTTAGTATTTTTGACATGTTACAAAAAAATAAAGTTAAAATATTCACAACTCATCCAGTTTATGAAAAAAAAACTGTTTTAAATATGTTTACAAATGTAAACTTGTCAACAGGTTTTTGGCAGTCAAATAATCATGTCATGGTTTTCTTCAAAGAGTCACTGTTTGCCTTTCCTTGTGTAGTGTGCATTTTTTTTCAATATTTTTACAATGGTGTCAATGTTCTTATTGCTGATGTCTGCTATCTTTTAACACGTTGGTATTTGTTCAACAGGTTTTTTGTCAAAGCAGGAACTCCCAGCTTCATCGTGCTGGTGAAGGACTCTTCCTTCTTCAAGCAGTTTTTATCAGGAAAAACGATTAGGGATCTGTAAAAAGCAATAAGTACACAAGTTCTTAAACCAAAAATACATCAACTGTTATCAAACACTGAAGTATTTGTATTACTTTTTTAAACCTCAAAGCTAATGATATAGTTTGGTTGGTGTGCATAAAAAAATTGTTTCATGTGAAATCAAAGGTTAATTGTTCAAAGTCATTAAAAAACTTCCATTAACTAAAAATGTTAAACAAAAGCTGATTTTTCATTTAATATTATTTCAGCGTTTGTGACGTTGCTGCTGCATGCTCGGTAGGTGTGCCCTGTATCCTGTTTACATATCCTCCAACTTAATTCCACTTTAGCTTTGACCTCATTTTAGTGACCTTTCTACTCTTCAGTCTAGCCTGTTTTTGCTTCCGGTGCAGAAAAGCCACATAAACCTCAGTGTTTGTGGATTTTGTACATTTTGGTGTGTTGGGCAGTGGAAGACTATTTTCAAAACTATCATTTGATCCAGCAGAGACATTAGCAAAGGTCACATTTTTACGTTTTTCTTTATTTTGCAAGGGTATGTGGCAAATCAGAATAGACAGAACATTTATGAAAAAGTATTTTCTTTAGTTCAAAGATCTGTGTTTTCAAATTTACATCATTAAATGCTTTCAGACGTGCAGGTGTAGACCAACTCTTTAATAAACTCTAAATAAATCTGGAAGATAATCTGAAAAAAAAATCCAACTTAAAATGTTAGTTTAAAGTCATTATGGTCTGTGGTTGGCTCATAAAAGTGGGCGCCATAGCAACTTGGGGCGCCATAGCAACTTGGGGCATCATCATCATAGCTGGAGGCTGCATGTTGATAACATGTTGCTGCTGCATGTTGATGACAACTGGGGCTTTCTTTTGATGCTTTAATTCACGATGCATCTGACACCAGCTGCACAATGTACAGCAACAAGATGCAGCAATGTCAGCAGCGATGGAGCCCTGTAAATTTTCACAAGAAATGTCTTTAATATTTCTAATTGTTTTTAAGAAACAACTTGAGGTTTTTATTGTTGTACCTTAATGCCATATCTGTTCCGCATGGCAGCCCTCATGGAGACAGCAACGGGAGGAACACAGGCAGGGAACCCCAAAATCTGTGACCCTGTAGTCACTAAATCACATACAGGAAGACAATAGCTCTCTCCAAATCTTCCTGAAACGGTACAAGCAAGGCAAGGACCACACCAGCAACCATAGCAACCTGAAAAACACATGAAGAGGTCAAATCTTTTAAGTTTTTTTTTTGTTAGTTAAGCAGACGATGCCCAGCTTTTTGTAGATGTAGCTCTGACATCAAACCATTGGGAGCGTCAGACTATCTCATGTATGCCGTCAAACTGTCTTCAGATAAACGACTGCAAAACAAAAGTTGCGTAAATGGGTCAATATCACCATAAGGTGCCTTTGAAACTTCCCAATATCCCACTAAAAAATATGGGATTTCCCATTTAACTTCTCATTTATTGTGTTAGGTGGATGCCGTGCTGTCAGAATGCATGTTGGTCAAGCTCCCACACTTTTTATAAATTAACTGCAAGCAGACAATGCACGCACAAACAGTAAAAAATGTCAACCCTGTCATGGACGATTTCAGAGTAGATTAAATACATTGTAATTGGATCATGGATATAAAATTTATATTTTCAGAAAGCTACTTAGTCCCTTTGTCAAAACTGTGTATTAGCTAATAAGAAAAGTATTTAGATAGTAATGAAATTAGGGCAAACAATGTTGTTGCCATACAAATATCAGCAAGAATTGCACTTTCTTTTCTAAATAAAATCTAAGAACAAAGATATCTGGTGAAAATTTCAACCAAAACCACTTGGTCCATATGTATTAATAAAGGAATCACACAGTTTTGCTAACTTGTAGAAATACATTGTTTATTTTCTTTGAATAGGAAAATGACAGGGTGGACAGTGGCATGACAGGGTGGACACATTTTTAAAAGGTCGTTAAATTACCTCATTATGCAATTAATGAAAGAAAATCACTACCAGAATTCCCTTTCCCATGTAGGGTGAAATTATCAGGTGAACAGACTGGTTTTGATCCACTCTTCCTTTATGTCGAAAAACACCAAAAATTAGCCATTCATGTGGCATTATTGAGATAACCTCTGAACATCAATGTGCACAGTGAAAGTCAAACATTTAACTGTAAAATTAGAAGAAAAATGTTGTTTTAAGAAGAGAATGATTGGTTTGAAAAAACAACAAGAACGATTTCACTGAGACACATCTCCAAGCAGTCTTTTATGGCAGCTTTTGCAGGTACCTCAGTCTTGGATTCAATATCACTCTCTGGGACATAGAACAGCTCAACAGATGTCTTCAGGCTTTTCAGCTTTTCATACAAGCTCTGGGCATCAGGAATGTCTCCTTCATGGGCAACAATCCGGTCTGCTGACCTCTTGAGGGCTCCATCTACACCAGGGGGTGTCAAACTCATTTTCACTGAGGGCCACATTAGCATAGTGGCTGTTCTCAAAGGGCCAGATACAACTTATACATGTAACTAAATGTAATGAAAAATGAATGTAACTACTTGACTCATTATTTATTTACTATAACTTTTTAAAGTGACAGTTACAGTTACATAGAACAGAAACATGTTTGCTTGTTACTCTAGCATAAATCCTTTTACATTTGATTCTGTCAGGTTAGGTTATATGGACGGTGTTTAAGTCCTAATGTATAGTTACCCAATCCGATATTTCAAGTCCAATTCCCCCCAGATATGAATAAATACACACCCAATGTAATTTTTTATTATAAGAAATTAAAAACTTTTATGCTCTTGAGGGCCACTAAAATGACATGGCGGGCCACATTTGGCCCCCGGGCCTTGAGTTTGACACGTGATCTACACCATCTGGTGCACCCTTGCCATGACTAGCCTCAAAAAAATTCCATGTTATTTGTATGAACCCATACTTGTAGGGTTCTGTTGAGAGGTAGAAGAAATGTCCCTTTTGTCGATGCCGTGTTGCAGGCCTTTCGCTGTAAAAATGAAGTTATGCTAGCCAGTGGGTGACGTTCTCTCAGTATCTTCAGAACTGAATCAAGGTGGGCCCAGATGGCAACAGGGTCATGTCTTCTGGCGAAGATATGTGGTGCTTGTTCACCAGGGAGGTAGAGCACTCCAGTGTGCAGACTGGCCTGCTTATGTGAACCTCCAAAATGCACAGATTGTATTTCTTCACTGTACTTGCACGAGTAATTTTCTCTAAAATCTATATGCAAGAGGGAGTTATTGTGCTTCAAGCTGCTCCTGAGCTTCCTGTAGGCATCACACTGCCATTTAATGTTGAAAACATGGCGCCTAAAATGGAGTAGCCTCTCCTGGAATTCTGTGGCGAACTCATACTCTGTAGTTGTTGTCTCCCTTTTCACTGTGATACTACCCAAAAGGGTCTGAGACGGCAAAAGGAGGGGTCTGAAATGTGGCCAAAATGCTGAGAGAAAAATCTCATATGCAATTTCTTCAATCTATCGGTTAGCAACCTTTACTGTTATAAACTGTTATTTATTGTTATTCAATTCAATTATGCTTTATTAATTCCACAAGGGGAAATTTAAGTAATAAAATGTCAGTAGGAGCTATTGTAATATGTAACATTATTAGTTTGTTGCCATAAACTATCACAATGTCCTTCCTGTCATGAACCATGTCCACCCAGTCAAAGAAGGTTTGCTGACAGGGTGGACATTTTTGGTTAATGTTAGCATTTATTGAGCACATTGTGGATCTTCACTTAGCAACATGATTCAGTTAGCAAGTAGACTGTGAACTGTTTAACGTATATATTTTAAATTTAGGAAAGGCTTTTATATTAAATGATATTTCACCATGACAGAGTGGACATGTTAAGCTTGACAACATCTGACCACACACCTAATATGATTAAAATTACTAAACAAAAGTGTAAATATTTACTCTGCAACTAGCCACCATTTCAGTCTCCAGTAAAGAAAGACAAAATGCTGGTTGTGGTGTCACTTAAAACATTTGCAGTTTTTTTTAGAGAGACAGTTATCCCAAAATGACAGGATGGACAGCAATGTCAGGGACGTGCGCAAAATCTTCAATAGCATTATGAAAATAAAATTTGCCTGATCAAAATTACTTGTTTTATCAAGTACTGTGCTGTGACATGAAATGTGTACCAATCTTTTTTTAATTTAGCATAATTCAACCATTTATTACACACCCTGAAGTTAGCAGAACAGCGTGTGGGACATACCAAAATCGCATACATCCAAAGAAAAAAAATTGCATAAACTAAAGAAAGAGTAATAGTCACGGGGACACCAAAGGCACTTTATAGTGATAATGACCCAAATGGCAATAGAATTGTGTAAAGAAACTGAAGATCTGATTCCTAGAAGTGTGTATATATATCATTAGTTGAGTTTGATTTGATTTATTTTATTTCAAGCAATATTGAAAAACAATACAGCAAGAAATAACACAATCACAAACTCATTTCAGGAACAAAGCAATGCATTGATTAAAAACTAAGACAAATTTAACCAAACTACAAAAAGTTACTGCCATCTTTTTAACACTTTGATTACTAATAATCAAAGAGAAGTTTTGCAGTAATGCATACAATACACACAGATTCCATCTCCCCATATGCTTTAAGATTGATTTGAAGATATTTAATGGTTTTTAAACATCTTAATGGTCTTGCGTCTTATCTCTCAGACCTCTGGGTAAAATAGGAACCCTCACTATTGCAGGCTTCGCTGCTGTAACAAAATTCTGTCTGCCAGAATTTTACCAGAACCAGGAGAACTGATCACATCAACTCTGTTCTCAAATCCTGTCATGGTTACCATTTAAATATATAATCAATGATAAAAAGCTTATGCTAGTTTATAAATGATGTTAAGCCCAAATAAATAAAGGAGTCGTCTGTGATTCACAAATTCAGCTGGAACCTGAGATCTGGAGCAATCAACCAGCTCATAGAACCAAGAGTCAGAACCAAACAGGCAGAACTTGATTTCAGCTGCTATGTAGAGCACAGATGGAACCAGCTTCCTGATTAACTCCAATTCTCTCATATTTTATCTTTGTTCAATCCAAAAACAGCTCTTTTCTGCAGCCTTTGAAAAGAAAAAAGTACAGCACTTAATTTTATTTATTTAATTTATATTCATTTTGTTTCAGTTTTTGTACTCTTTAAAAAAAATAATTATTTCTGCATGTTGGAAAAGCTTTTCCATCTGTTCATCTCTTTAAACTGCCTTACCTGAATAATTTCCAAGTCTTTATAAGGAAGCACAACATTTGGTACTTACAAGTGCTGGCATCCTCAAAGCAGTCAAGGAGAGCAGTGTTCCAATCTGTAAGTCTTCTTTCTCCCATCGCATGAAAACTTCTGCTACAGACACACAAATCTGACCAGAGATCAAAAGGAGAAAAGCTTGTCAGTAAACACTGCACTGGTTAGTCTGAAAAAGTCCTTAAGCTACACCATTTATCCTCTGAGTTGATCAAATTTGATTTAAATACCTCCTTAACTTTCTAATGTATAAAAGAATGAAAAGGATCTGCTTTTCCTGTGTGCCCAGGACTTCTGTATCACTGATGGAATAGTGAGTGAATTAAAGTTGGTGGTTTGACTGTAGTCACTCTCACAGAATAGAAGTAAATGCAAATGATGATGGAAATCTGAACCTGCAAGAAGAGGAATTAAACAATAATGTCAAGGAAACCGGAGATCTAACCTTATTCACCAGAAAGAAACACAGAATTTCCAAAACTTGATTAACTTTCAATTTAGAGGTTCCAGAAATATTTAAAAATACACAAACCCTAATTTTAAAAGTGAATGTTGGAGTTATTTTAAGGTTTTTCCGCAAATTCTAAAATGAACTTTTGGAGTTAATTTATTATTATTTTTTAAGTATTTCAACTTTTAACATTTATAAATGAGCAAAAAGAATACGGTAGATTCTTCACCTTCAGAGCACAAAAGCCTTGTGTATTACAGCCAATTCTATTATTTTTCAATAAAATATATTATTCCTATGTTTTAGTTTCAAGTTGTATTTATTAAATTGCAATATTTTATTATTCATTGCATCTTTTTTTCAAATACTTTGGGACACTTGGAGCAGAAGCACAAACTGCAATGTTGCCCAACTTAAAACTATGCAAATACAAAAATCATACAAACTTTACTTATACAGCACTTTTCATGCAAAGATGTTGCAACTGAAACTGCTTGACAAGAAGTTACTAAAAATAAAAAACATACCAGTGCTCACATAAACAATTTAGAAGTATAGCAGTAAAATTAGGAATATAAGAAAATAAATAAATCACCTGCTGGAAAACACTGGGGTTAAAATAGTTAAAGGTAAATAGAAACATATACTAGCAAAATACCTAAACCATTGCCTTTAAGATATGGCAATACAATATTAGAAAATGTATAATTTTCAATTTTATTTGATCATTAAATTCAAACAGTTGAGGAAAAAAAGCAATAACTCAACAGAAGGAAACATCTGTTTGTGAAACATCAATTTTTTACGAAATAAATGAATCTACATAAAAATTGAGCAGTAATTTGTTTGTATTTTGTTACACATTGTATGGATGATTTTAGATATAACTATATTCTCATTGTCAAGACTTTATTACATTTTACATTACATTCGTATTAACCAAACTCCTTACAGTAGAAAATTGTATGTGGGCTAAATGTTTCACACAGGAAGAGGATTGGAAATGGGATGCATAGGTCAACCTAAGCAGACTAATGCAAACTACCCACAAAAATATCAAGTAAGCATGCAAACCAACATACAAATACTGGAGTCAGATTTGCTTTTCAAATATGTTGTGTAAAAAAAAAAACTGGTGCTTCAGTCTCATTCTTCTCTGTTCTCTTGGAGTGTGTAGACCTGCTAATCCTGTTTAAACACAACAACAAACTGTACAGTCATGGCCAAAAGTTTTGAGAAAGACACAAATAATCAAAAGTTAGCTGCTAAAATACTATGGAATTAATTCAGTCTCAATAATCAAAAATGCACACAACCTGTTTCACAAATCCACACGCTCTGATTCACAACTGTAATTTTAGGCAAACGTGCAATATAAATTTGGAAATGTGCAAGTTTAACAAATGCACCCCCTGTGTTTCACAAACACCCACGATGTGTTTCACACATGCACAATAAATAGAAATTCACAATATATTTTCCCGAATTGCACAATAGATGCTTCACAAGCAGAATTTATAGGTACACTTGTAAAATGAACTCACAGATCGTGCAAATTTTAGAATGTGCATTCACAAACCCACTCTGATTTGTGAATCTCCCCACATTTGTGAGAGATACGGTGAAAAACAGGATCATTAGTGCTATTCAAGTAATCCATGATTGCCTTATAGCAATTAATAAAGACTTACTCCATGGGATATACTTCTTAAATTACCAGGAAGTCTAATGCATGTTTATTGCTTTTATATTTATATCCAAAAACTATGGTGGCCCTGAAGTGCAAATCACACCAACAAATCACTCAATGCCAAAACCCTTTTAAGGATAACAATGACAGTTGAAAAAGCAAATAATAAAAAAACATTCCATTTTAGAAAACCAAACAAAATTCCGGAAACCAAAATAAAATTCCAAAAAAAGAAATAAAATGAAACAATTTGGAAAACAAAAGTAATTTCCTGAAAACAAAACGAAAAGTAAAAAAAATGAAACAAAAGAAAAAACTGGAAAAACGTTTTGTGAGACTTTGTAGAATGTAGATGATCATCACGTTGGAGTTTTTTCAAATGTCTCCAATGTCCACATACAAAGTTTAATGTTTAGTATTGGTTAGCATATTTACCTTCACTTTAGCAAAATAACTTTTGGTTAAATTGATGGACCAGTCCCTCCTCTGCAGCTGATTCTGCCTCCCTCATAGTTGATTGAGGCTTTTACTCCACCAATCGCCAGGCTGGGAGGGAAGTTTAAAAGCTTCCAGAAACTCCTGCTCCAGAGGCAGGTGAATTTCTTGGAGGGATTTGCTTTTCAGCCTGCCCCTGCTGTCGGCATGGAAAAAACATGAGGTTTTCTCTGTTTGGTTAATTTTTTTTCCAGCATTGACATTTATTACATTTAATCTTGTCGTTTAGTTACATTTTGAGTGGTTGTGTTTTGGGGATTGTATTTCTGTTGTTGAAAAATGTTTCATTGGGTTAAAAACTTATGAGAAGTAAAGCTCTGAATGAATGTGCGTCAGAGCTCGCTGTGCTTTAACAAGAATCTTCTAACGGGATGTGTCCCTGGCTTGTGGAAGACCTTATGGCTTTGTCCCAGTGCCTAAAGTGACAAGACCTGCAGGGATGAAGGACTGTAGACCAGTTGACATCTCACATCTGTTATAATGAAGACTTTTGAGAGGCTGCTACTCCGGCGCCTCAAACCTCAGGTGGAGGGGGGCACTGGACCCCTCAGTTTGCCTATCGCAGGAGTGCTCATTACGTCTATCACGGTCAACCGATCGATCTTCAAGGACATGAGGGTAAATCGCAGTCCAGCAGAAATACATAACCAAAAAAAATATAAATAATGATATTTCGAAAAAACCTGTCATCAAATCAAAATCCTCACCGTGAAGTACTTTATTGACTTGCAGAATGGCCAATCGAACATCTTCTGAAACATACGTCACTGCACATGCCTGTTTAAATTCCCTGAGCGCAAATTCTGTCTGTCATCAAAAAGATGCTTTATGCCCCGCGGCACGTCACGTCCCTGGCAGAAAACCACGTTGGCCCACTGGAGTGTTTGTTAGGCCCGGATCACCCCGCGTGTCTTCTCCTGCTGCCGATGGATCCGAGCTCACTTTTTCATGGCACGCGCTTCCCACGGAGCCAAGCAGCGCCTGTGAAATGCCCCCCCCATTGCACGGGTTACAGCAGAGCATGAAATACGATAGTCCCTACTTTCTGATTTTGTAATAAAACACCTCAAATATTTATACAAAAGTATCTTAGGGTACTCTTACTGTGCAGTTTTTGAATTATCAGTACATGAACAATAATGTAAGAATAGTTTATAACACTATGTTCAAGACTATGAAAATTGTAGAGTCACACTGAATTAAAACTATGAATTAACACATGAGGAATTATATGCATAACAAAAAAGTGTTAAAAGTGTGAAACAACTGAAAATACGTCATATTCTAGGTTCTTCAAAGTAGCCACATTTTGCTTTGATTACTGCTTTGCACACTCTTGGCATTCTCTTGATAAGCTTCAAGAGGTGGTCACCTGAAATGTTTTTCACTTCACAGGTGTGCCCTGTCAGGTATAATAAGTGTGATTTCTTGCCTTATAAATGGGGTTGGGAACATCATTTGTTTTGTGCAGAAGTCAAGTGGATACACAACTGATTGTCCTACTGAATACACTGTTAGAATTTGTATAATGGCAACAACAAATAAGCTAAGTACAGAAAAACGAGTTACCATCATTACTTTAAGAAATGAAGGTCAGTCAGTCTGAAAAATTGGTAAGAAGTTTGAAAGTGTTCCTAAGGCCTTCATGGTGGAATATCTGCTAGGAAACCACTGCTAAAGAAAGGCAACAAGCAAAAGAGACTTGTTTGGGCTAAAGAACACAGGGAATGGACATTAGACCAGTGGAAATCTGTGTTTTGGTCTGATGAGTCCAAATTGAAGATTTTTGGTTCTACCTTTTCTACCTTTACTAGAGGAACTGTTTGAAAATGAAATGTCAAATACAATTTTCTTTATCATTTTAATTAAGAGACAGAATGAGCGGTGTTGAAGAAGAAGAAGAAAAAGCAGTTTGGCGTATTCATTATTTATTTTATTTTTTAAGTCAACAGACGCAGCTTTATTGTGAAATTCAATTCAATTTTATTTATATAGCCCAAATTCAAAACAACAGTTGTCTCAATGGGCTTCGTACCGGTAATTGTGAGGTAAACATACAATCAAAAAGGATCATAAATGCATAGAATTCAATAAGATAATACTAAACTTCAACTAAACAGACTAAACTAAACTAGCTTTTCGGTTATTGACTTTTATTTTGAATTGACAGTTATGCTTCCATATATCTGTAGTTATTGGGACTGTGCTCCCAAGCTTAGGGTGGGAGTGTGGTATAGCCTCCTCTCTGACCTGGTGGTCTGGCTCTCCTGTTGTGCTTCATTTGTGTTGTACCCCTTCAATCTCAAGTTGTGATAGGAGTTGCTGTTTGTGGATGGAACATTCCCTTCACATTCTCTGCCAGGATTACTTGAGTAGTAGCATTCCAACAGCATTCCAACAGAACGTTGGGCTTGCTTTCCGTCTTGTTCCAGATGTTACGTCATGCGGGCTATCCCACTCACTCAGCCCAGTTCTCTTGTACAGTCAATGGTATAAACCTATTTCTTGCGGTATGACATATCTGATCCAGCAGACTGTCATGTAAGTATCTGAAGATCTTGAGGTTAAAGCTGTCAAAAGGCTTTCTATTTACCAAAAGTGTTTTACCAACCAGAATTTATTGTAAAAAAAATATTTTGGCTACATTTTTTAAAGAAACTAAAGGAAATAATTGAAGTTTCTTTAAAGAGATTTGTACTTAGAAAGTAATGAGGAATTCTTAACAAAAGTAGGGTTGACAGTTCCGCTCCGTGTCATGAAGTCACCATTACTGCTGGAAGATGAGTTTCAGACACCATCATCACAGAAATAGGCTGCATGTTAACAAAAGTTTGTGGTTGCATGTGTATTACTTCGGGGGCTTTCTTCTGATGTTTCAGCTCACGATGCATTTGACACCAGGAGCACCACACGCAGCAACAGGAAACCACGAGGTCCTTACACAGAGAACCCTGCAAAACATATCACAAATCCATATTTTCCAAGCTTTTCACTGATTGTTGGAATATGTTTCATGTTGTCATACCTTGATCCCGTATCTGTTGCGCATGGAAGACCTTGTGGAGAAGGCTACCGGTGGGACAAAGCAAGGTATGCCACAAGCATTCAGCGTACTTTGACAGAAGTAATCACATAAGGGTAGACAGTAGAACTCTCCAAATTTGCCTGAAACTGAGCAAGCGAGGCAGGGGCCACACCAGAAACCATAGCAACCTGGAAAATACACACAGCTTTAAAATCCTCAAAAGGGTTTTAAATATAAACTATTTGTCACAATTTCACACTTACAGGTGGCTGCATCCTCAAAGCAATCACACAGTCCAGTGTTCCATTCAACCAGGGCGTTTTGAGCCATTTGATTCTAAAATTAGGCCCAAAAGGTTTCTATGTGGAAACAGTATTCATCCATTTATTTGTCATTTATTTGTAGAAATTTTTTTTTTCAGTTTAGTAATTTTCCTTCCATCTCTGACAGAAAAAATGTTAATCTGCCTCCTGATTCTTTTAACTCCTGTTTTAGCACAAGCAGATAGCATAATTTTGGCATCTCTAACTAAACAAACTTGTTTTTCAGAAAGGAAAAATGGATTATGATCTATCTTGCCAGTTGAAGCAGGCATTTACAGGGAACCAGAAAGTTTCTAAAAAGTTCCTTTAAAGACATAATTGACCATAATTAGCACATAAAAGTGACTGATCATGGTCGACAATTCAAAGGATATTTCATGTTCGTTGACATTTTAGGGGTTCCATTTAAAGATCCTTTTTTATTACAGTTAGTGTAACTGACTGCATATTGCAGAACAGTGACTAGTCCTTAGAAGAAAAAACTGTCACACAATGTTTATAGGATTATTTTTTCTTATACATCGGCTGATAGTTTGGATACAGTGTCAAAACATTTGTAGCAGTTTGAAACCAATAAATGACAGACTATTTTAGAGCTATTTTCTCAGAATTTTGAATGTAATTATGCATTTCCTTCCGAGCACCTTATTGTTTAAAGTTTTTAAATATGTACAATTTTTGGACTAAGTTTTACTGTAGCTTGTTTAGCATTTCTGTCTTAAAATAACAGGTAACTAGTGAAATAAAGATGTGAATCATACCATAAAGAAAGTATAAGCTTTACTTCTCTTGCTGGAGTCTTTCTTTGCCCGTCTGCCAACGCGAATGACTAAGAGGTGGATTGCTCCAAATTGTTGTCTGTTGTAATTGGGGCTGGAAAAACCCTGTTTGGTAGCTTTTGTCATCTGATTAAAGAAAGCTATGACACTTTGCGGGCTGCACGGTGGCTAGCGATCTTGCTTCACAGCAAGAAGGCCCTGGTTGAAGTCCCGGCTGGGGGACCTGGAACAGGACATCATTGGGGGACCTTTCTGTGTGGGGTTTGCATGTTCTCCCTGTGCATAAGCGCTTGGGTTTTCTCCGGGGACTCCAGCTTCTTCCCACCGTCCCATAACATGCTTCATAGGTTAATTGGTCACTCTAAATTGTCCCTAGGTGAGACTGTGAGTTTGCATAGGTTTGTGATTGTGGCCCAGCGACAGACTGGCAACCTGTCCAGGGTGTCCCTTGCCTTCGCCTGCAAGTGGCCGGGATAAGCTCCGGCAGCCCCAAGAGGGAATAAAATAATTGGAACAGAGGTGTCGAACTCAAATGCGCAGTGGGCCAAAATTAAGTAGTGAAGTAAAGTCACGGGCCAAACTAAATATTTCTTGAAAAATTAACTGCAAATGATATGTAATGTCTAACCTTTACTATGTTTGTTACAGCCACATTAAGACAAACAGGTTGTCCTTTATACTTGTGAACAGATAATCTGCCATCCTGCTGTCTTCAAAGCTCCTGCTGTCCATCTTTCGTTTGATCATTTTTGTGAAGGGTAAAATTACTTTGCCCAATGGTACTGGAGCATGGCTGTCATTGACTGCCAACAGAAAAAAGGAGCGCTTTCCAGTTTTTGACAAGCAAAGCATTGTGGGATTTGTAGTATTAGTGGTATATTAACACGGGCCAGCTCTAATGCACATTTGATATTATCTCGCGGGAGGGCCAACTATAATTACACTGCGAGCCAAAATTTCCCCGTGGGCCTGAGTTGGACATGTGGATTAGAAGATGAATGAATTTGCGTTTGCTCTAACATTTTCCATGTTTTCCCTCCTTCTTTTCTCGTTCCACCATCCATTTTAGAAGAACATAAACACTCACCTGAGCACAGGTGTTAGCTCACCTTTGCACTAACAGTTTGCATGATTGAATGACTGAAATATTTCACACTAGTTGGTTTTAAGGCATAAGTATGCGTGTGAACACTATCTGTTTTGTGTGCATGTCGACATGTGGACATTTTTTACTACGTTTGAACCTTACCGTAATGATAAACAACCAGTAAACTTGTTGCTTTATGCTGCTTCATGGTATTATCCCCCCTCCCCTCCCATTATGACCCTCCTACCCCCCTCTCTCTCTAACATCCCTCCCTTTTTCTTCCCTTCTTTCCTTTTCCGTCCGGTCCAACACCCAACATTTTCAAACATGGTTGAAATGAATAAAGTTTGGCCTCAATTACAAAAGGGGTTTATTCAGTCATACCTTTGGTTTGTCTGAAGATTAATAACCCCTCTTGTTAAAGTAAAATATGTCCAACACAAGAGGCCCTCAGCTCTCATCTGCCTGCCCAGCTGTTGGACAGGACAAGTTAAAAAAAAATATATATATATATATTTTCCATGTTTTTACACTTGTATTTAACTGAAAAGAATCTTGTCCATCCTTTAATATATTTTTTGGCTACACAAGGGTAGAATTAGAAGTGTTATGTCAATGATGATCACTGAATGCAAACATAACCTAAACTAGATTTAATGAAATGGATCTGCCAGGTATTTTATTTGTCTTCTGGCTCTTTTTTCCCCAGTGATTGAAGAGTAAACAAACATTTGAAGATAGTGGAGGATGGGTAGGATTATTTATACTCTTCTGAGTAAAAACATATTAGATAAGTGAAATTCCCATTTTGAAAGAAAAATTACATTTTCGCACGACTTTAATATTATTTTAATTGGGAAAAACTTTTGAATAAATCCTTTAATTTTAATAATTTGATGTTCAATTTAAACACTCATACACATACCTTAAGAAAACTAAAACTCTTTTGCTATGTGAGGCACATTTTCTGTGGTTTCTGTGTTTTTCCCCTAGATTTAACCCCTATGAAAAGAGCCTAAAAACAGATCCAGTAACAGAGGAAAGAGCTGTCTTTGAAAAATGTCTGTCACAACATTGCTAACTCTTTTGCAACAATAGAATCCTAGGTCAATGTCAGTTTTAAATACAGCAGATGTTTAAAACAAATCTCAAATGTCCCAAAAATCTCTCTATAAGGTATTCAAAAGAAGAATATAAAACAGAGAACATGAAAAAAATCAAATAAAAATAAAGGTATGAAAGGAATAATGGAATAAAAATAAAACCATACATAAGATAGAAGTCCAACTCATCTGTGTTTAAAATCTAATGAAAAGACATGCTTTAAAAGAAGATGTACACCTTGAAAGTGTTGTATAAGCTCTGATGTGGAGGGGGAAACTGTTTCATGAGTGAGGTGCAGCTATTGCAAATGCTCTGACCCGCCAGAAGTCTTGTTTCAGGATCTTAAAGTTCTTTCAGGAGAATGTGGCTGCAGCAGCTCAGATCCATTTCTGGGAGATTAAGAGCTATATATTTTTTAATTTTTTAGATAAAACTTTGGAAAATAAACATTTTGTTTATACGCAGCTATCCATCCCACAAATTAATTTGAAAGTATATGATTAAGGTATATTTTCAAAGTTTGCTACCAGTCATCATTGCAAGTTTAGTTTTATTGTGAGGACAAAGTTTAAAAATGTATGATGACTTATTTCTGCAGCCTCGATTTGAAATGATCTGCCTTATTTTTTTTTTTTACTTATTGTTCTCCCACATGCTCACTGCTCTTTTATCAGCAGGGGGTGTCAGTTAGCCTCTGTAGAGCTTTTCCCTCTACTAAGCATTGCCAAAAAAGAGATTCACCTGATATTTAGCCTTTCCCCTGCATGTTTCTGTCATTGTTAAAAAGAAATTGTGGATAAAATTGCCCATGTTTTTCATTTTTTTTAAACATCAAAATAGTGTTTTTTTCTGACTCTTAACAAAGAAAAATGTCTCATAAAACTGATGATTTTTTTTTAAAAAATTTAAGTTTTATTAAAGAAAAGTTGCACATAGTGGGTATTAGAAAACTAATTGGTGTATTTGTGTCTTCAAAAGTTGATAGAACACAGAAGGTGGAGCTGTTATGTGAGAAAATCCATGTTGACAGGAAAATGCTTTTAAGATACCTACAAGCTGTTTAGTTTAGCAATCAGCTATCGTATTTTGTAATAACTGATTTTATGTTTTGTACAAATAGTGAAGCCCATTAAGACAACTGTGTTGTAATATTGGGCTATATAATAAAAACTCAATCACAATGAACTGCATTGGAAAAATACAATTGAAACTCCACAAAAAAGATGTACCTTTTGCGCTCTTGCCTCACTGTGGGAAGCCCCTGGTTCAAATTCCAGCGTCAACCTTTTTGAATGGAGTTTGCATGTTCTCTCTGTACATGTGCTTTTTTCAGGGCTTCCTCCCACAGTCCAAAATCCTGGGTTAATTGGTGTCTTTACATTTTCTCTAGATGCGACAAAGAGGTGACCTGTTGAGGGTGTACCCTGCCTTTGCCCAACATTAGATGGGTTTACTCCAGCACCCCCTTGACCCTGAAAGGGATTCAGCTGGCTCTGAAGTATGAAATATTGTATGTAAAGTGTGTGTGTTAAAAAAATTGTAAGATGGAGATTTTTAAAAGTAGATAACATTCAATTACATCAGGTTCATCCTTATCGTCATTATACTGTCAAGTGATCAAACATTCATCAAGTGACCCAATTGTGACGGTATTAGCTATACAGTATGAGTTTACAGTTATAAGTAATAATGACGATAAAATTGTCATATAGTAAATTACAGATTATTCAGACTTCTAGAAATCGTCCAGATTTCTGAAGTGATGGGTGGTGGGAAGGGTAATAGCGGGTGGGCAGTCTGGGATCCTGGTAAAACAATGCATTGGAACCAGAAACATGTTGAGATCTCCAGGAATTAAATGTTCCTTCCCATCCAATTGGCAGTGCAACAGGGTAGTTGACTAATTTAACTTACTTTACAGGGACTCATGTGTGTGGTGTGTACTTTACAAAGGAAGTTGCCTTATCTGACGAATAAAAACAAAGAAAATAGTTTTTCTATGATGAACAACTATTTGAAAACCAGAAACACAGCTAAGAGTAAATATATTGTGGTTAAGTTGGACTGAAATAGTAGCAAAATATGCAAAGGATGCAGGGTGGGGAAGAAAACCAAACATTAATGGATGGGGGGGGGGTGGGGGGTGTAACAGTTAGTGGCTGGGAGACAAATACAACCTCCAAGAATAAAGACAAATATGGAGCAAGTCATTTTTATTGGATTAATACATTTGAGACCAATAGGGATCCTATGACAGCATTTATATTATTTTTGTTGCATATGAGAATTATTACAATCAGTTTTAATCAATCAAATTATTAAACATTTAAGGACGGTCTCACATAAGGGAAACACAGAAACCTCCTTTGTACATTCATGGGCTCACATGGAATCCTTTGTTTTTCTTTTTTTCCATTTTCATTTACTTTATCATAAAAAACAAATGGCAAAATTTGACCTCAATATGACTGATTCAAAACAGACCTTAATCTATAACATAACTATGTGATCCAAAAAGCTACAATGGAAAAAAATTAAGAAATCTTAAAAGTTTAGGGAAACTAACTCATGATGGTAAAATTTGATAAAAAATGATGAGAAGCTAGTTAAACCTTTGCATGGTAACTGAAAGGTGTGTTATAGAAAAATCTGGCAGCTGTATATAAAGGAGACTACACCTGGAATAAGAACTCAACTTCAGCAAAGAGTTCCAGTTTATTTAGAAACTGCTGGTGTCGGCTGCTTGATGACCACACTGGTGTCTCTGTTACGAATTTTTAACTCCCGGTGCATCTGACACCAATTGCACCAAACACAGAAACAAGAAGTGGCAATGTCTCTACAGAGGGAACCCTGTGGAGAAAAACAGTCTATTAGCTCCAGAATTTTACAACATGAGCACAATTTCTGAGTTGGTAACTTATTGTAACTGAACATTGCATTTATGTTTAAAAAAAAATGGACACCAATTTTCCATTTTACCTTAATGCCATACATGTGTCGAATGCCAACTCTGAGAGACAAGCCCGCGGGGGGCACACACAGGGGTATACCGAATGACGAGAACGCTGTGGGGCTGCAGATGTCGCACAGCGGGAGACATCGGTTCTCTCCAAAGCTGCCTGCAACCGTGCAGGCAAGACAGGGGCAGCACCAGAAACCATAGCAACCTGAAAAACAGGGGATTCCAAATACAATGTTGAAAAATTAGAAAATGCTGTGGTTTTTCTTTATTTATCAAGTTTAAAAGTTATTAGTTCTCACAAGAATTCATGTCATCACAACAGGACAGAAGGCCAGAGTTCCACTCTGAGGATTTATGTGACATGGCTGATGGTGCTTTGGTCCCAAAATATAATCACAAAATCTGCAAAACAAGAACAGATTTGAATTTAAACATTCTCCGTAAATTCAGTTGATGAGTAAGATGGACTTTGCTTTTCTGAACTTTAAGTTGATGGGAAAAAAAAAAACGAAAAGACTTAGGCAGATAATTATTATTAATGATCAGTGGAGACAATATAAGAAAGCTATATTTGCTATATTATATGCTATATTTGCCTAATCTATGATGTCACCATTTAAAAAAAGAAAGTATTTTTAAAACCATGAAGATTAATGGGCATACCTGTTCACCAGAATGCAGTAAAAAAAAAAAGTGCTGAGCTCCCCCAGGGTAAGTAACAGGGTGTGACTCCAAAACAACTCACAAGATTTACAAAGCTAATTATCATAAAGTTTAGTTTTAAGTTTAAGTAAAATGCCATTTCAAAATGTTATTGTCTTTTAGCAAATCCTTAGATCAAACTTACGTTTTTCTTTCCTTTTGAGAAGAATGGGAACTTATCCAACAGGTTCCTTTTTAAAAGGCTGATGTCTTCCTTTTAAACTTTCTACAACTAATTTTGCCTCATAGACCCACCAATGTTTTTTTTTAATCTTCAGGAGTTCTCCCCTGTTTTATATACATTTGCAGTGTATAACAGTTAGAATTTTTGAATTTGGATAGATTCTGATTTTTAAACAAAACAAACATAAACAAATAACTGCAACATTATATGCATTCCATGATGGGATTAAATAAAAACATTTTGTGTAACAGTTGGTAGTGAAAAAAAGTCAAGCCAAAAGATGATGGTACAGTTTAAAATCTCTGCCCTGGATGTTTTGTCCATTATCCCATAAAAATAAAATCCAAAAACATTAGCTTTTAGTTTTTCAAGCATTTTAATTTTATTTTCTCTGTCTGATCCTTTGACTTAAAAAATTGCAGCAATTTTGTATCATGAATACACAAAATTTTTAACATAGAAGAAATCTTACCTGATGGAGCTGGAAGTCTTACCGCTGCCCCACAGAGCTCTGGACCAACACTTGACAGAGGCGTGGCTTATATGTCACCTGTCACTCTGAACCCTCTAAAAAAGAACAATGTTGCAAAACCTGAACTCTTGTGCAAACACAGGTTGCAACAATACCTTCCTCACAGACCCCATCACCATTTCTTTATATTCATGCAGGTGTGGCAAACCTGTCAGGCCTAAAAATTCTAAGTATTCTGCCTGTTTTTCCTGCAGAATCCCCAAAACCTGGAGTCCTCGTTGTGCTGCAACAGCTTAGTTTATATAAGCAAATACTCCATTGGCTGTTTTTAGTCTCAGGAAACCTTCTGAGGCTTTCCTATAATGACACAAAATAACTCCTGTTGACAGAAATTGCAGACACTAAAACACTGATTTCTCTCTGTGTTGGACTGTATGTGGTTTTATGAGGTCATGCTAAAACAAAAAGTCATTACTTAGATTTAAATGTAAACTTCTGTGCTCACAACCACGAGAAGAAATGCACTTTTCCTCCCCAGCACAGCGTGTTGTGGGTTCCACCCTTGCGGCGGGACGGAAATACTATTTTGGACAGCAATACCACTCCAAATGCCCCTACAATTGGAGGGGTAGGGGAAGAATTCGGTTGTGGCCTTACTGTGCATGAAGGTTGAAGAAAAAGTATAAAAAAGTAACACAAAGGAAATGAAAGTAAGAAAACAGGATCATTTTACTATGTAGTAGTAGTGTAACTCTAAAACTATAAAACACAAGTTGGTTTTTATGTTGGAAATGTATGTAAATTGGATTTGTTTTTAAGAAGTGCTGCCATGACTTTGAAATGTCACGTATTTTCATTTTCTATGGAAGGAATGTGTGAAGGTCATCCTGCAATTAGAGGCTGCTTTAAAAACTGTTTAAACTCCTGTGCCGAGTTTGAGTTTTACTGTATTTTACGTGTGACTCAAACAGCCCAGTCCGTGTTTACTCCATGAATCAGGGCCAAATATGACAACAGGATCTATTAACAGGTGGATAGCTTATTCATAGACTTATTTCATTGTAATTAGAAGAGGTTATGAGCCTGCCACAATTCCAGAGTGTGGGAGTGTGCTCACGGTGGTTAAGCAGAATCAGTGGTCATGTTTATTTGAGACAAATCCCCCAACAGGTCCAGTGATCAGTTCTTTTAGAAAAAAAATAATAAGTTATGTATGGTGCCATTTGTAAATTGACAGTGTCAATATTAACAGCAATAATTCTGGTTATTTAGGAGTAGTGTCCCTCTTTCCCAGGGAGCGGGTGTGACTCTGGATTCCAGCTGGCTCGTCCTGCTCCTTTACCTGGCCGTGGACCTCCCCTCTGGCTTGTCTCCCGCCCCCAGCTGTCCCCCAATTCCATCTGGATTAAGTCAATCTGCTACATTATTCAAGCATGTAGTTGTAGAGTTAGATAAGCTAATTCTTCTTTTACAGTCCTGGTACATCAACTGTCCGTCCTGGGAGAGGATCTGTCCTTCGTGTGGACATCGCTGGGGTTTCTTCTTTTTTTTCCCGGAATCCGGTATCTCAATAGGAGGTTTTCTTTACTGATGAAGGTAGAGATGCCCAGTTTAGTTTAGTCTGTCTATTTTAGCAATCAGCTATTGTATTTTATAACTGATTTTATGTGTTGTACAATTAGTGAAGCCGGTTGAGACAACCATGTTGTAAGATTGGGCTCTATAAATAGAACTGAATTGAATCTCTTGAATCAGTACAGCACAAGGACATGTACGGGTGACAGGTCTGGCAAGAATAATTTCAGACAGAGCAAAATTCAGCTTTTATTTTGATAATACACTTTAGCTTACCAGCGAGTTCATTTTCATGTTAACTAATAATTTAGTTATAAGTTAAACATTTAGCTCCAAACTAAATATTTAGTTAAAAAGCTAAACATTTAATTTGGACTTGGAATATTTTTTTTAACAAATAAATATTTGGTTATAAGGCTTAAATGTTTAGTTGAAAAATAAATATCTGGGTCGGATCTAAATATTTAATTTGTCCATATATAACTCTAAAATAAACACTAAATTTAAATCATGGTTGGTGATTTTACAGAGGAGCTGTGGATGCAATTATTCCGCATCACACTCTCAACTTTTGATGAGTTGTGTGATGCCGTGGAATCTCCTGTGGCGCTCGCTGTGCAGTGCCCAAGGCAGCCAGTGGTATCCGGTATCCATGTGACTCATTTAATTCAAAACAATGTTTCCATTGCAGTTCTGTGAAATTTCTTTAAAACTGTCGTGTTTCCATTTGGTAAATTTATTATTGCAAATCCAATTTGCTCAATTTTATAGTCAATGGAAACTCAGCTAGTGTAAGTGTCTTCTTCTTTGGCTTGTCATCTGGATCTTCTCTTGTTCTTCAGATTTCTGGTTCACCAAAAAAAAACCTGGCCTACAGACAAGGTCACAAATGTCAGACTTATCCTAAAATGATTTTAATCAAGTCCAATATCAGTTGTACAACATTCAAAATATCAACGTACAAATGTGAACAAATTATCATACAAGAAATCTTAAATGTTACCGTTTCTGTTAACAGTCTTGGAATTCCTCATCATGATGAGTAACATTACCATAAATATAGTTTTATAGCTTATCATAACTGTCATATCATAACTGCGTATGATAATATATCACCTTTGCCACACTAAAGAATTCATGTTTTATGAAAAAATAATTATTTTCGCAGCTCATTTTCCTACCCAGATGTAAGACGACTTAATCTCTGAGACACCAGCTTCCTTCCTTGTGGGCGCTGCCCATTTCATGATGTCCACCTAGAGCCAGCCTCAGCAGCGTGTCTGTATTTCTCCAAAGAAAACAAACAATGTCCAAACTTTTTGAAAAGGTGGATGTGCATATTGTGCATTTAAAATGAAGGAATCGCCATTTGCTCCAAACTCAATCTTAAATGTATCTATGTGCAGCTTTGGTGTCATCTTATTTTAGAATGTTTGTCACTGTGGTGCAGTCCTAATGAGCCAGCAAGTTGCAAAAGCAACTTGCTGGCTCAGCACCTCCCTATAAACGTTCAAACTTAAGTCACATGTTCCTTTATTCATAGTGAGGCATTCTCCCTTAAGATCCAACAGACTTGGTGAAATCCAACTCGATGGTCACCAGGGGTCATAACTGGACCTCTTCAGTTACTAACAACCAGGATGTTGATCAGAAGGTCAACATCAAACAGATGTTTTTTAGAAGCAAATGCCTTTTTCAATCAAAATTAAATAAAATTTTATCTGAGCTAGTTGCTTTTCTCATTGTAAACACACATTCAGTATATGATGTAGAAGTCCTTTTACTAATGATTTACAAGGATTTTTTGTATTTTATTTTTGTTTGTTGGTTCTTAGGCAAGACCCTTCACGCTACTGCCTAACTATGTAGCCACGGGGGAGCTTGGATCTGTGCCTCCCTATGCTGGTTCCCAGCCCGGACAGAATACAGGGTTGTATCAGGAAGGGCATCTGCCGTAAAAATATTTGCCAAACCAAATGTGAAAATTAGTGAAAGCTGACCCCTGAAGGGAAATGTCAAAAGGAAAACAGTTCTGATGAATGATACTTGACTTCCTACTTCCTCTTAATCTTTTTGCACAAACCGAAACAATAGAAAACATTGGTAAGGTCCTTACTTAAACAAAAAGTGTAAACTTTCTGATAAGGAAAAGAAAGACAATTCTTTGTCAACCTGGACCTTTCATGGTTTGTTAGTAGTTTTTCAATGTTAACAACCTCAGTGGAGCCCCTGGCCATGAAGCCAAAAATAGTGACAAAAAAAGAAAAGGGGGAAAAGTAAATCACTTCCATCTGCAAATAGGTTTTTAAAAGTATTTATTCTGAAAGTTTTGAAGTTTTCTGGTTAAAAAGGTATTTCTTAGAAATTCTAATTTCGTCTTTCATTAGATCTTTTTCTTTCTGGTAAACCTGTTAGCCTTGAGACCTTTCATAATTATGGCAAGACTTTTTTTTCTTCTCAGCACCTCTTATGGCTAGTGCCACGCGTCGCTAAAATTAAAAGCTGTTTTACCCTCTTCAGCTCTGACTCCAGGATTCACCCATCAGCTGATGGTTTTCTGCTGATCTCAAAGCCAGACAGAATCTCTAAACTTAAAAAAAAAAGTTTCAACAAAGATAAGTTAAGTTTAACATTATTCTTGTAGGTTTAAGTCAGAGGAGAGACTTACATAGATTTCCTCAGATGTTGTCTGTTTACTTGGCAAATATTTGTTGAATGCACCTTGATCGCATTTAGAGAAATAAAAGAAGGTGGAGTTTCTCTCATTGATTTAGCTTAAAGCATTCCAATGAAAATAAAAGCATGTCTTAATGACTCATTCAAACAGGTGTGACATGAAGAACAATGCTTGTGAAAGAAATAAAACTACTCTTAAGCCTTTAGCCTTTAGTCATCAAAGAGCAATAAAAACACTGAACAGTATCTGTTAACAGAAAGTAACTGGGTTTTTGTCTTACTTAGAAATAAAAAATAACTTGCTTTTTGTACTATTTTCCATTCACATGCTTCAGCAAAAATCACATTATTGCACTGGATTTTTTCAGATTTGAACCAGAATTAGTAAATCAGAAAATGCAACTCTGTAACTCAAAAATATTTTCATCAACCAGATACTAGTTTGACCACATCAGATTATTATTATCATTTTAATCATTACTATTTTAAAACGATTCTATTCCAATTTATTTAGTTTTACATTTCAAACCTCAAATAATAACTTATTCTTTACAAAACATTTCAGATAAATACATTACAGCCACATCTGGTGGTCATTTTTGTCAAAGGGTTCTGTCAGATTACCCTCACAGGCACTGCTAAGCACAGTACAGTTCATACAGCTCCAGAAGGTTTCTCATCACATTAATAAAAAGAATTAGATGTTTCACAATTGAAAAGCAAAAGAAGACCTTAAATAGCTTTCTGATATTAAAACATCAAACCTTTTTTGTTTAAATCACATATTTGCTTTATGTATATGAGAAAGATTTAACTATCTTCTTCTTCTCTGTTTTCTGTTTTGGCACCAGTGCTTCCAGGAATCTTCTCACCAGGTCTGTTCGTCCTGTCCTGATCAGAGCCTTTGATAGCTCTGTTACGTCTTCTGTGTGCGACCTATAAAGCCACCGAAGCTCAGCCTTGACCTTCTCTTGAGGGTACCTCTCCTCTGCCCTCTGCACTTCCAGCTCCATCTGGGTGATGGTTGGATCAGTGTCGTCCTGTATGAACAGAGTCAGAAGCACCAGCAGGAGGCATCGGAATGCCTGGGTATCTGTGCTCCCAGGTCTCTCTAAATCCATGGCCTTTTTGAAACAATCTGCAGCGTTTTGATGCTCGCCTTTCATAAAGAGGCACCGTCCTCTGAGCATGTGGAGATCCGGTAAGCTGTCGGCCATCTCAAATTGTAGAGCGTGGGACAAACTCACCAACGCACTGTCCATTGCAATCTCATCCACCAGAAGACTCTCCTGGAGAGCATCTACACCCATGTAATAATAGATCTAATAGGAAAAAAAGGAAATAAAAAAAAAATCTCAATGTTCTGTTATTGCAAAAAAGTAAAAACTTCAATGTCTTCCTTTTTTTTTTTTTACTTACCTGAGCCATCTCTAGATGAGTCCTCAAACAGGGCCGTACAGCAAGCACCTTGTCCAGGTCCTTTTTAGCTTCAATCAGTTTTTGCCGGTCTGGAAGTCCACCTTGTCCATTCTTCGCTTTGTCAAGGTCTTTGACGTAGAGGATCATATTAATCTAAAAAAAAATGCACATATCTACTAATTGTTTTTGTTGGCATACTATGATCACAGATTTTCATTTAATTTATCCATTTTTTGGCGAACCACCTATGAAGGCCGAAGCTGCACGATAGATTATCATCAGCAGTTTGGTTTTCAACGGCAGACCAGCAGCGCTGGAGTACCTTGGCACGGGTGCAGTAAGCCTGCCAGTTGAGCTCTGGATCTGGCAGAACATTCAGAGCCATATTGCAGATCCCTGTGGCCATCTCATGTTTGCTGAGCAAAAGGAAAACTTTGGCCAGAAGGTTCAGAGTAAAGGCCTCCTCACTGGCCAGATTTATGGCCTGAGAAAGAAAGAGTTAAACTGTTAATTATGACACCAGAAAATACACTTTTATTGTCATACTTAATAGTAGCGGCAACTCACAGCTCCATAGCAGGTCAAAGGATCGGAGGCGGAGAAGCCACAGTCATGTACAGACATGGGCACAGAAGAAAACTCACTCTTCCTTTCCAGCATGATGCCAACATAACACCATGCCAGGGCTGTTAGAAGGAATCAAGATTTTTTTTCCTTTAATAATTACATCTGAAAGACATTCTTGTCATTTTAAAACACAGTTAGACATTTAAATTATCTCTAGATGTCAAGCCAAGTAATGACACACCTTCATTTTCAATTGTAGAGTTTACCTTTATGCTGCAGTTTCTTTGATTCCAAAGTTTCTTTTAGGAGTTTGAGTCCTTTATTATAGTGAGGGAGTCTGGAGTACTCAGAATCCTCCTTGGTCTTTACTATCTGGTCCAGCCTGAATGAAATGAAAAGCGTAAATATTTTCCCGATGTGTAAAAAGAGGTATGTGAAAACTGAAAGTATACATAATGATCTTAACATTATGTCATATTATTAACCTTATATATATTATTGCCATTTTAAAGTACCAGCTCCGCTTTTCCTCCAGTGGTATCTAAAAAAAACAATAAAACAAAACATCATATTTGATTAATTATGTCCTTAAAATACAATTTTTTAATTTTGTGGGAATAGAAAAATGATTTAATGAACTATAAGTGATTCTAAGCTAAAATAATATTGTTGGTATAACTATGTTATATACTCAAATGCCTTTAGAAAAGACAAATCTTCATTAGTTTTATCATTGGCTTTATAACCCTTAAAGATGTTTTTTTTTCACTTTAAAGCATTCGACGTAGTCCATCTTACCAGATGATCTCCAAAACACAAAGCTCTGTTGTAAAGTGTTAGGGCGGACATGAGCCTCTCTCTCAGCTCATCCTCATTATCCAGCTCCACATCATAGGGATAAACATAAGCCTGTTCAGCCAGACAGCGGGCAGCCATCAGCCTGATCTCCTCTTTGGAGGCCTCTCCTCTGTCAACACCCATCAGCTGGGACACTTTGTCCACACACTCTCCTCCTTCCAGCTCTCTCCCCAGCCTGTCGTAAACGTAGCCCAGGTTGGCCCAGGCGTTCAGGTTTCCAGGGTCTTCTTTGCAAATGCTCCTAAATAAACGGAAATTGTATTGAGTCCTTCACATACCAAATGATGACAAACCAACACAAAGAAAAATAACTTTTTTTTTAATCCCAGGGTTTAATTCATGGCTTCTACACTGGTAAATGTCTTTAGCTCAAACATTTTGAGCATTTTTTTTACCATAAAAAAACACGCAAGTGTGGTTAATCTCACATTGTCTTCATTTTAAAACAAGTAAGAAGCACGTGCCTTATGCTGTACAAAAGTACAAGAGTCAATTTTAGGGTTTGCTAAAGATTCTGCAGATTTCTGTACCGTGGGATTAGGTCACTTTAACTATTATAAATGTTTTGTTCTTTG
Source organism: Oryzias latipes (assembly GCF_053564925.1). Lineage (NCBI taxonomy): Eukaryota > Metazoa > Chordata > Actinopteri > Beloniformes > Adrianichthyidae > Oryzias > Oryzias latipes. Next base: position 18,167,591 of record NC_136240.1, read on the forward strand.
TTCTGATACATGCAAACAACTCCACTAAAACATAATTTAATTACTTCAAATTATAATCAGTGCTGTTTTTAACATTAATAAATATTTGTCTTAACTGAGGATGTAAGTGTTTAATCACCTGAATATTTCCTCAGCTTTGTCCAGTTGATCCAGATGAAATGCCAGAAGTCCCAAAAGATTTCGAACAGCATACTGCAGATTTCCAGCTTCCGCTTCCAGCTCAGCTTGTAGGCTCTCCTGTTTTAGGTAAGTGTCTCTGTGTCGCAGTGCTGGAGGTCCAGCAGGATCACAGTTTAGATTTAGATCCAGGTGAAAGTGACCAGGGATGTAGTCCATGTCCTCCATCAGGGACTCAATGTCCTCTGTGCTGTCAGCCTCCATGTCCTCCTTGGTAGAAACCATTAAATGATCCTGCTTTCATGCGTGTAGCCTGAGAGTCGCCGACTCTTTGTCTTCTTTAGTCCCGTCTTGAGCAAGTCTCTCAGGTAATGGCAGGTCTAACTGGTTTTTGCTTGGGAGTGACAGAAGGAATGTCTTCCTAATGTCAAACTTTTTTTTTTTTACTTTGAATTAACTTTCCAGTTATGTTTTTAGGAATATAATTGTTTTTATGTGTGTAAAATTATAATTTTTAAAAATCTTGGAAAATAACTGAAACATTTGATCTTTTTTAGTTCATTAAATGAGTTCAGTTTAGTTTAATCAATCTGTATCATTTATTCACAATTTTGATCATTTTAACATATTTTGCACACCAAAAATGGAAATGGAAAAAATATAATCCAACTCCTTCACTCAGGTCAGTGGTTCCCAAACTTTTTCTGGCCTCGGTCCTATTAAATATCAGACAATATTTTCCTAGACTGGCATGTAAGACTTTAGCCTCCAGTTTCCCATAACTTTTGAGGATAAAGTTTATCCTCATCTGCCCATGGGGGTGGCCATGGTACAGAGGTAGAACAGTTGACCTTAAGTCGGAATATTACAGGTTTGGTTCCTGCTCTGTGCACCCGTGTGTTAAAGTGTCCTTTGGCAAGACACTGAACCCAATATTGCTCCTGATGGTTATAAGTTGGCGCCAGTGTTCAGCAGTGGAGCCACCATCGGTGTGTGAATAGGACTGTGACTATAAAGCACTTTGAGCCTTTAAAGAAGGTAGTAAAGTGCTATATATGTATATACCATTTTCTATTTTACCATCTTCTGTAAAATATCTGCAGCTGATTTAAGCTTTATTTGTATACTAGATTTTGTGCAGTTACCACGGAAATGTGATATAGATTTCCCTTAACCCATAACTGAAAAAGTGGAAGATAATAAAATAAACAACAACATCAGCCTTGTCCAACTGAGGTGCAATGGATGAATAAATAAAGAAAACGTTTTTTGCTATTTCTGTATAACCGGGGCGGCCGTGGTGCAGGGGGCGGCCGTGGTGCAGCGGTAGGGCGGTCGACCCATGATCGTAAGATTGCAGGTTTGATTCCCGCCTTGCACGCCCATGAGTCGAAGTGTCCTTGGGCAAGACACTGAATCCCACCTTGCCTCTGGTGGTAGGCGGGCGCCTGTGTTTGGCAGCGGAGCCGCCACCAGTGTGTGAATGTGTGAGTGAATGTGTGTGTGACTGGGTGAATGGGTCTGTGACTGTAAAGCGCTTTGTCCTTGTAGGAAGAAAGGCGCTATATAAGTATACGCCATTTACCATTTATAAATGTGGACCCACCATTTGAGCAACTTATTTACACTGGACTTACTCCAGTGTGGGTCCCTTGGCAAGACCCTTGTCTTGATTGCTTCTGCCATACTAGGAGGGTCCAAATCTGTGTCTCCCTGTACCTGTCCCCAGCCAGGATGAAATACAGGGTTGTGTCAGGAAGGGCATCTCGCTTAACACTCTGCCAAACCACATGTGCGGATTAGTGAAAGCTGATTCGCTGTGGCAATCCCTGATAGGATATGCCAAAAGGTGAACAATGACCAAAGCCATTGTTTTGTTTCCCTTAATTTCTGCCTAGTAAACTGATCCGTCCTCACTTTAATGGTGTTTCTTTGTACATCCATCTGTCTTTTGAATCTGCCAAATCTCTATCAAGGTTACAGGGTTGCTGGAGCCAACCCAGTTACGGTTGAGCAAAGGAAGGATACACCCAGAACAGGTCTGTTGCAGAGCCACACACATACGCACCTAGGGGCAATTAAAGGCAACAATTAACCTATGAAGCATGTTCTTGGACTGTGGGAGGAAGCCAGAGTGCCCAGAGAAAACCCTTCTCTCTATATATTCATTTCTAAAATAATACTTTGCCTCTATGAGCAGTCTTACTTTTATTTAACTCCTGTATCTTCAGCTCATTTATTCAATGTTTTTCTGCTTTCAAGTCTTCCAGCGAGTCACTGCCAACTATTTCCTTGCCTCTCTGCACCTCCCTTTGGTGTGACATAAGAATGTGATCCATCTAGTTTAAAGTGATTCAGGAGATTATAAAAAAGAAACAAGATGAAGGTTGTGATTATTAACTAGAAATTTTTATTTTTTAATTCATTAAATAGATGGCAGCTGAACTTTTTTGATTATCTGAGGTGAAACACGGGTTTTCAACAAAATGTTGAAAATCACATGATCCACTTCACTGGATAAGTAACATAAAAAGTTTCATAGCAAAAAAATAAATCTGCTGCTTCAGTTTATCTTCACGAGTTTTGAAACACTGGTGGAATAAAAAGCTGAAAACCAATAAACTATAGACTAAAAAACACAGAAAACCTTTTCTGTGTCAAACCTTTGACTTTCATCTTTCTTGCTCTTACTGGTTGAGTTAACAGTTGAATCTGCAGTTAAAAAAGCAACATACCTCCAGTTCAACAGATTATTGGATGTTGATAGGGAGGTTAGAAAAATCTGAATACTTTGCTAAAGCTTGACAAGGAAATGCGAAGCTCCCACCAACAGTGCAAAAATAGAATAGTGGCGTTTTCACAGCTGCTTTTACTGACGTTCTTATTACCACCATGCTGCGTCTCAAAATGCTGATTTTCTGTTTTGCCTTTACATCAATAAAGGTTTAGGTATCTTTATGCCTTTTACTTAGTGAAACATACCTAATCAGTAATGTTTTACAAAATATATTAAACCCTACATTGTTAGAACACATTTGAGACAGTCTAATCAAAAGATTTATTGTAAATAAAGATAAATCTGAATTTTACATCAGGGTTGATTTAACCGAAAAGCTTTATGACACAAAAAGTGTGTGGAGCTGGACAAAAATAAGTAAATCAGAAACTCCGAAGTCAGTAAGAGCAGCATTCTGGTATAACTTAGAGCAGTGTTTTTCAACCAGTGTGCCGCGGCACACTAGTGTGCCGTGGGAGATGGTCAAGTGTGCGTTGGGAAATTGCCCTCATTAACTGATCTAAAAACATTTCCCATCTCCAGGATTTCAGTTCTTTGTTCATCCCAACAGGCCCCGATAAAACACTAAGAAATTGGGAATATGAAAGATCATAAAATACTTTTTTCTTTGTGTTTATTTGATTCTATTAAATACATTTTGATAAGGATGACGATACCGCGATTTAGCTGCAGCTTTAGCTATGTTAGGAAATGTTCCGCCCCTTTAACTGTCTCCACCAATCATTCTTGGGATCTTAATCACATGTCATCAGTCTGACCAATCAGAAGTGGTTAAAGTCTTCACTTCCTTGTTCTGAATTCTGCTGAAAAAGTCTCTCAGTTCTAAGAAAAATACCAGCTAAAGCTCGTCTTTAGCGGTGTAGCTTTCCACAGAATCCGGTGTCGAACCGTGGAAAAAGTGAACAAAACAATGAAGCTCAGAGACGCTAGTCTGTCTGCGTTCGGCGGATTATTGAACTACATCTCTCATGATGCATTTGGTTATTAAAGTGACAGTGTGAGCGTCTGGGTGCACGACTATCTCCTCTTAACGTCGTGAAACCACAACGACCACAAATCAAACAGTTTTTAAATCTTTTAACTTAACTTTTATTACATCTTTAAAAAACAGCTGCCACAATTTTTTCTGCCACAATTATCACAAAAATGCATGTGAGATCATGAAGGGACTGTGGATCAATACAGACCGAGTTTCTCCTTTTTTCTTTTTTCTTTTTTTTTGAATGCCGGTGTGCCGCGGGATTTTTGTCGAGGTTGAAGTGTGCCGTGGCTCAAAAAAGGTTGAAAAACACTGACTTAGAGGTCCTGGTATGATCGGAGACTTCATCACCTGAGGCAGACTTTTTACTTATGCAGATCATCCTGCGGGCCCACACACAAAAGCAGGAGTGAGTGCTGCTGCCTCTGAACCACCATGGAGACGGGCTTGCTGTTACGTAACACAGACTTCATATTGCATCTCTGGCTCGGCATGTGGGTGTGCAGAAATCAAAACATTTTCTCCTTCACCAACTGTTGCCATGGTGGTCATCTTGGATACCAGACTGAGTGCATAGTAACATAATCACTACCGATTAGTGTTTGTGGAATGGAGCGCTCCTAAAGCCAAAGGCAGAGTTTTAACAGCTTTTGCTTAATCTTAATCGCGTTTGAAAGGCAAAATTTACATTCCAGCCCCTGTCAGACCAAACAGAAGCATTGTGGAATAGAGACTGACCCCTAATAATCCTTTTGCAGCTTATTCCTCTCTAATGTGGGATTAGAATATGAGCTTTACAGGGTGGTAAAGATTATTTTGCATTCAAACCTTATTAGCCTAGTTAGTTATTTCGATGCCTGTCTTAATTTTTTTGTACCATTGTAGAATAGTCTCCATTTGAACTCTCTGATTCAGAGTCAGACAAAGACAAATTTTAAAAATATGTGAAAATGTTCATGCATATTGGTCTTATTTTTCCTGATTTTGACGTTCCTCAAAGTTGTGTTTCCTTTGCACTTTTTCTGAATTAAAAAAAGATGCAAGTAAATGAATGTAGAAAAGTTTGTACTTTTGATAAATGATTTATTACATAAATCTAATCCGCTTTCTATATGTTATCATTGAATCAGACTTAATTTTTTACTAGGAGATACTTCTTAAAATGTTAATTTAGATTTTGTTTCATAGTTCTTTGGATATTTTCAAAATAATCTCCCATGGGTTTGTTGTTTCCTTGAAAAAGTATTCAAACACAAAATGTCCTGACAGGAGCGATGCTGAGAAAGCCAGTGACTCTCCTTGATGCAACACCGAGGATAAAAAGGATCACAAGAAACCCACATACATCCAGAGTTTGTGCCTTCCTGTCCACTCCTGCCATAGCTATTGTAACATTCTCTCTATGGGTGCATACAAATGCATCAAAGCATTCATTCAGCATTCACAGGACCTAAAAGTTGGCATGTACTACATGGTGTCACTCCAAAATGAAAAACTTTCCCTTTTTAAGATTCAAGATCAGTCCCCCTGTCAGAAAGTATTGGAAATCCTAAAATCCACTTCCTCCTTGAGTCCAGCCTGTATCCCATCACTATTCAAACCCCCTCTTAAGTAGAGATTCCCATGTTATCCCTTTTATTCCTTTGACACGGACTCTTGCATTCAATTAGTGCTTATATTTGAACACCCCCCAAAGACATCTTTTAAGGCCACTTCACTGCTGTTGGCAACAAATGTCAGCCTTATCCTGGCAACCAAAATGAGTGTGTACTGTGAAGGCATCTCTTTAGTCCTGCGGAGGCCTTTCCTGACCCAAGAGTGCATGTCACTTAATGGTTTTTGTGCCTGACAGAAAGGTTTTGCCAAACATTTAGATTAAAGGCTGTGTAGAAAATGTTAAATACTCACCTGAAATTATTTCTCATCCTTTTTCTTTTACAACAAACCCACTTGATTTCTTTGTCCTCAAAGATGAAAAATCAATGTCACAGTCTTAAAACACGTTATTACCTTGAAACCTCATGTCAACTCCAGTTCTGGATAAATGAAGATATTCAGGCCTCTCTTTATGTGGAAGATCTGGCTGCATGTGTTGTTGAAGGAAGAAGTTTCTTTAACGGTTCAGAGTAATTTTAACTTCTCTGGTTTAACAGATGTCTGCTGAACTTTTTTCGTCTTCATCAAGACCATGAGTGACTTCTAAATACATTTGGATCAGATATGAAAGCTTTTTTTGTATTGATAAAAAAATGCATTTTATTTTAGAATATAATTCAAATCAGAGTTTAGGGTTTTTACCATTACAGAGACCATTCCATTAATTGAAAATGATAACTTTATCTGTAAAACCACATGAAAAAGTGGATTATGAAAGTATGATACAGGTACAAAGGTGTAACTTCTAACTAGGTAGCATTATTTTTTCCTAATCTAAACTTTCGTAGTTTTCAGTCCAAACATTACAAATACATAATTATTTTCATATTTTTAACAGCTGTGGACAACTGATGTTGAAATTGCTAGAAATTTTTGACCAATATATAAAATTTCTAATGCTATAAGAATTTGTCTCACTCTATAATTTTCCTCGGACTCAAAACAGTTGTTAAATGGAGGTACTATTTCGGATCGCAATACAGTTTTATACTTTTCATTTTTATTTTTTGCCTCATTTCCATATCAGTTGTTACAATAGTTCATGAAACAATCAGGGTCATTTTCCAGCCTTAATTTCTGCAAAATCAATGCAAATGGATCACATTAGGGCTGAAAAATGAAAATGTCTTTGAAATATTGTGTATATGTCTACTGTCTGTGGATCACGTGTTCTGAAAACACCGAAAAGGTCGGAAAAGGTGGGGCGGGTAATTTTGGCTGCCAGGCTTTTTTTTTAAATTAATATTCCTTATTACTTTTGTTCCTTTGATTCAAATACAAAACATTTAAATTGCCTTTTGTATGGATTTATATTATGGTTGGAAAACGGGACTGTAAAAGGTACTCCTTTGTATTCCAGATCTGAAGTCTATTTTTTTTTAGACATTTTCCAGTAAAATTGCATTTTATTTTGGTAGTGGATAGCCCTTTGGTGCTTTGGTAGTTTCCCGGAAAACAGTGTAGTACTTGGTGGGATTTGACAGTCTGACTTCTGCGCTGCAGCTGCAGCTGCTGCTGGTCGTTGTCATCATGCAGGTGGAATCTGCGCAGTGAGCTCCAGCATGAGGACCAGAAAGGACCCGCCGCCTCACTGACTGAGGAGTGGGTGCGCCGAGTGCGCTCTCAGGACGCAGAGGGGAGACACTGAATCAACATGGATTTGGACTCTGTCAGCAGGTTTCATCAGATGAAGCTTACAGTCATCAGCTTCTGGATTCTGGCAGAGCAAGAATGAAGCAGAATGTAGATCTGCTGGGATAGTTGTTATCACAGCCACAGTGAGGTCTTTTTCTCTCTTTGCGCAGTCCAATTCGGTGGGAGTCGCGTCTAGGATGCAATACAACCTTGTAGGAAGGAACCGTCGCAGTTTGACAGGAAACCAAACCACAGCGACGTGAACATTCCTCCTCCTCACACCAGGACCATGGATGAAAGCGCTGCCAGCGAAAGCATCCCGGATCTGAAAGATATAGAGATGAAAATTGGACGGAAGACACCGGAGGGGTTGCTCAGATGGATGCGGGGAGACAAGATCGCGCAAGACCCCGTGAAGGAGACGGGGAGGAAGAGTCTGGACGAAAAGATCAGGAGGCTGAAGGTGGAAATGGTAAGAATATTAGAGCCTGGTCAACAGCGCGTGCGTGTGTGGACGTTTTGTGCTGCAGAAGTCTGCGTGTGGAGCTGTCAGTCATGCCGAGAACTGCATCCTGCAGTGACATAATTGTTTTGAGATCTTTCTTAAGAGGAATCAGGAAGAAAAAAAAGAGTTGGAAGAGTATAGAAGCTGCTGCTTCATTTAAATGGTCCAGAGACTTTATTCCACTCAGATGTTCAGTTTTTTTAATGAGAGAAATTACAAACTCAATGTCCTACAAAGATTTGAAACCTGAGCTCAGTCAAAGATCTGTTGACACATCTTCTGGTTCTGAAACAACTGCATATGACTTCAAACCTTGACTTTGCACAATAGATTTAACACATTTCCAATACCTTGTAGTGAAACAACTACTACAGGTTCCTTGTTCTTTTAATGTTTGAAAGAGGAAGATTGAATGTGCAGACCGACTTTTTGATGTGTTTTAAAGTCCCACTCTGATCATATTTTTTACCCAGTGGTCTTCCAACTACGATTATGCCGTTTTTAGCCAAAAATTGACATTCACCTCTGCATCAGAAAGGAGCGGTGATAGGAGCTTGTGGCTTGCCGTAGTAGCTTTTACTTCCCAACAAGCTTTTTCCAGCAGTCTTTTTCATCTGCTCCTGATTCACAACAATACACAAAAATGCCATTTTAATCTTTATTTTCCTTTTATATGTCCTCCATCATGAGGAAAATACCACAAGAACATGTTAAAAACACCAAAAACACGATTTGTATTGGAGTGGGTCTTTAAAACTTAAATAAAAGAAGAGAAAGAGAAACATTGTTTGTTTTCATTTCATAATGGCTGGTGTAAACATACCCTGGTTTATTTAAATATGTTGCATATATGCAATAATAACATTTACAATACAGAAGAGAATAAACAGGGAAGTCATTCCTGTGTGCAGTCCTTTAGGGACCTTCACTGTTCCCACAGCCCTCATGGCCTCACTGCTGCTCGCTATGAAAGCATCTATGGTCTATACTGCTAACTTAAATGTAAATGGGGACATCATGTTTCTCCAGACCAGTTAAACAAACAGAAATGCAGCAGTTAACTTGCTTTTGGAGAAAGCCTTCAGGGGCCAGAAACCTGTTTTTGCTATCAAAACAGAACTCATAGCTTTGAAATGTCTTTATAGTTTGAGAGAACACCACATTGGTCAGATATTTCTTGTATTTCACCTGTCTGTTAAAAATAGTTACTTTAAAAAGTTTCTCCCAAATGGACCTCATGTGACCCCACTATTAACCTTCAACTCTGAACTGTCAGACTGTATGTGTGCCCAGTTTTCCTGCAACTAAGCTAAAGTTTTCTTTTCTTTTTTGAAGATAAGGTTTCCCTCTCCTATAATAATCTATAATAAAAATGTCCATATTCTTGTTTTGATAATGCACAATAAAGACAACAAGGAAACCATAAGTAGAGATGACCACCAATATTGGTCGGGTCTGACAAAGATGTGATGCTTTTACTTGAATTGCCTTGAAGGATGTGAGTGCTCCTGGTGTTCCTTTATTCAATAATTCATGTTGTTCACTGTGCAAAGAAATGCACGTTGCTAGGAAATGAGCCAACCACCAAAAGAGCCATTGTTTTGTGCCGAATACACTTCCTTTCTTTTGTCAGATAATTAGCACTTTCCTCACACTTCCTAAATAAACTTGTGTTGTTGTCATTGGTAATGTGCATTTGTTGGTACTTTCACTTCAAAAATCAATTGACTAATTTTCTTGGCGTGTTGTCGACAACTTATATTCAGAGAACTCTCCTGATTTTCTTCCTCAGAACAAATAAATCTGTCTTGTTTACACAAATGCCATCTCGTAACAAACAGCAGTGACTTTCTTGACTCTACTGTTGTTTTCGTGGACATGTGTTCATGCATGGAGTACATTCCCATAGCAGATGATTCAGTCTGTGGTTGTTACAATGAGCCGAGGCATCGCCGCGACTGAAGTCGCACACAAGGCAAGCTGACTTGTAAAGGAAATCACTCCATACTTACATCAAACATCCAAAGCATTCAGTCAGTTTGGTCAGATGTTGGAAAACAGCTTCTTTTGGGAATTCACCACTGACTAATGGTGGTTGGATTGTGGTGGTTTGTGGAAGAAATGATCCATTACAACATGGGAAGCCTCCTATGTCGTTTAGGAGGTTTTAATATAATTTTATGAAGAATTATGCAGAAGATTTATGTGGTCAGTAAAAAAAAATCCAAAGATCTTTTTATGTCTCACATGCATGTGGCTTTTCAGTGTTGTATCTCAGGTTTCCATAAAGCTGTGAACAACAGAAAAAACCATTGATTTGTTAGTGCTGCCAGCCATTAATGAGCTGCTCTGGGGAAGAAGGAAGTAGAGAGAGACAGGAGGGATGGAAACCAAGAGCCTCTTTCTCACATGGAGGGAGTGAAACTGCTTCATTCATCAGGGAGAGTGGGGTAGTGAAATGAGAGAAGAGATGTGGAGCATTGCACTTTCTCACAAATCTGCTTAGTAAGATGTGCAGGAGTGCGTGTGCAAAATATCTGTGGAGTGGGGCCAATTGGAAAAGCTCACATGCACACACAGTGTTGCACACATTTTAGCAAAGTCACTAGATTCTAGTGTTGTCTGCACACTTTCCTGCATTAGCTTAGTAGACTGCAATAGGAGGCAGGGTGTGAAAGAGGAAGCTATTTTGTCTTCACGCCTTTGCGGTGTGTTTGTGTCTGTGAATCTCTCTGTTTTTCCTCTTCATATGCTTATTTGCAGCCAGTGTGGGCTGAAGCATCTGTCTGCTGATGGAAATATTGCTGTTGATCAAATCTGGAGCCTTTTTTTAACATCTAAGAACAGCAAAAGACTGGAGGAAGGCTTGAATTATACCAGGGAGAATGACAAGGATGCTTCATCTGTCAGATTAAATGCTTTAAAATAGCACACATAATGCATTTAGGATCAACAAAAAAAGAGACATAACACTATTTTTAACAATCTGCATATTTGTTCTGTTGTTTTTGTAGTGTCAGTGTCCAGCTTTCAGATTAAAGACAGCCTGGTCTGATCTGAACAGATTTATTGGTTAAGAGGATGCTTTTTTTTTCTTCTCTGTAGCTTTTCTTTCAAACTCAAACTCTCACGTTTGTCTGTGGACAGATGAATGTCAGCTCAAAGTCAGCTGAGAACGGAGCTGCAGGGCATTAAATAGGACTCGACTTGATCCAATCTTCTCCTTCTGTCTGAAATCTGACTGCTGATGGCCATCACCATTAGTGTCTAGTTAAGTTTAAATCAAGGATCTGCAACCTTTAATGCTCAAGGAGCTTCTGAGGCCAGTTTTTGCTGACCAAAACCCAGTGAGAGCGGCAAAGTACCACTTCACAGCTTGGAAAAAAACATTTAGTTTTTATTATTTTTCTATGTATTTATAAAATGTAGCTTTTAAATGCATGTAATAATTGAATTATAACAGTGTAAGTATTTTTGTAGATTTTATTATTTTTAACTTCAGATAGCAGTACATTCAAGACCTTTCAAAAAATGTACAAATAATATTCCAAAACTACAAAACCATTTATTATTGTTAGCATATTTCTTTAAAGCCAAAAAGATGATAAATAGAGTCAAAAAAGATCTGCATGTGGCTCCAAAGCCTCAGGTTGCAGTCCCGTGGTCTAAATCCCTCCTCTTTGACTTACAGTTCTATTGTTATCATTCATTGGTTTTACTTTCCTCCTGTTTTGTCTTTCTGGTTATAAACATAGTACCTATAAGACTTCACTCATCAGAAACATCACACTCAACTGTTTTGTTTTGTTTTACCTTTTGTAATCCAGTGTGGTACAATGGTACAACATAGATGGGCCAAAAGGAGAATGCAAAATGTATTGAAATAGCTGTTAATCAGTGTGAATTGGGCTTCCTTTTTTTTAGGCTGTTTGATTCTTAAAAGATTTATAAGATTATAATTCAAAGAATTTTGCCAGGCTCCCTGATTCTCATTTTTACAAAAATGGTAAAAGAATGTGATGTATTCAGAAGATTTTGATGGGGCCAGTCTGTCTGCACTAATGCAGCTAAAAAATGTTCATCTTTTTACTTGGTGCATGAGTAATAATGAGGTAGTCACATTTTATGCCCTTTAACCTAACTATAGAAACATAACTAATGTGCAGAATATTTGTTCAATGAATAAAACTGCACTTCAATGCTATCATTGTTTTTGGAAGCATCTATTATGGTGACTGAGTCAAATATATTTAAAGCTTAACAGAGTCACAAATTTAAATAATTTTGAACTATGATCATTTCTTCATCAATTAGAGTCAAATGCAAACAGATGGCTTTTTGAAGGTTGGATGGAGACTGGGAGAAAACTCTAAGGACACCATCCGTCTGGAAAAGACGCAGGGAATGTGGATTTTTTTTTTTTTTTTTTTTTGCTGGTGCCTGAGAGAACCAGAGTCCCAGCTGGCAGTGATTCAGCAGTCTGTTATGTTGCTGCGTGACATTGGGAAGCTGCCTTTGTCGTGTGGGAGGGTCACATCATGCTTCCACTGCCCTTGTCATCAGCCCTGTTAAATTATTGCTGCTTTTCTATGTATCACCAGCATCACTGCAGCATCAACACAAGGTTTTTTGAGATGGTGACTATGTTTTATTAAAATCTTTGTATTGATTGCATCATTGAATGAGTTCATCAAGTGTTTGTTAAGGAGTCTTTTTGCCTGCAGGCATTTGTCTGACCTTTACCTAATTGTTGAGTGACAGATGCTCCACAATTTTACCACTTGTCTTTATTTTTTACCATGAAGCCTAAAATATTATTTTATTATTCTTGAGCTACTCTAATTCATCTTATGTCCTTATGAAACCAAGGAAAACTGTTTTTTATTCCTAGTGATATATCACAGCAGGCTTAAAAAGCAGGAAAATGACTAATCACTATATATATTTGTAGACTAAAGGTGGCAAATAATAGGATTGGGGGGCTTTTTTTCTACAAATGCCTTTTTTAATGGGTTAGATATTAAAATATACTTTGTGTTAGCCAGCAGATTTCTTGCGCAAAAATGTTTAAAATCCAGAAATTCTCGAGAGGCTTCTCTGCAGGACCATATTCTGCTCTAATGCCAAAACTTGACGGAACTCAGTTTCATACTTAGAGCAACAATAAAGTAATAAAGTTAATGGCTATGAAGGAAATACACTCAGAAAAATTCCTGTGCATACAAACGGCAGCCCAACTGGTACTAGAACAAAAACAATTTAGCATCTTTTGACCTTTAATTCAACATGTAAGTTTTATTTGCCAATGAAGTGTGCATTATCAGAAATTAAAGCACGCCGTAGAAGCCTTGCTTCAGCAAAGTGCGTTAATCTCTGATTATGCACACTTCGAAGGCCATTATCCCTCTTATACCATAGTCACTTACACAATAAATACATTTTTAATCAGTTGTTAGCACTTTGTTCTTGTTATTTTTTCAGTTTAGATCACTTTTTTCACAGAAAGTTGACTTTGTTTCGTGGTGTTGTGCGTTGTCACGGTGACAACCTACCTTAACGGCAGCAGCAAAGGAAAGCGATATATATGCTGATGGCCATGATGGGGTAAATAAAGCAACATTTTCAGAGAGAAAGTTCATCTCTTACCTCTTGTTTTTGTCTAGATGATGAAGCTAAAGTGTGTTTTAAGAAGCCTTCACAGTGATACAGAATATTTATCCTATGTGACCGGAACCTCTTTTTTAGGTGTGCATTATCACTGTGGATTATCACTTTTTAATCTACACCCAGCAGCCAATCAGAATCAAGTATTCACCCCGACCATGGTATAATATTCAATAACTTACTCCTTTTTTTGCAGATAGTTTTTTAAATAGCAAAAATTTCAACATTCTTTTTACTGTTAACTTGGTGATTTCTGGATGAGTGAAACTCTGAGGCGTGTAAACTCCATGAGTCAAGTCAACCTCTTCCTTCATGGCACTCTTTGTGCAGGAGGATGTTCATAACCTGGTGGAGTGCAGAGTTTCGTTACCATCTTGCTACCTCAGCGCTGACAGGCATGGAACTCCTTTTATTGCCAGCTTCCCTGCCTGCTCAGCTGCTGCCAGCCATAAAGCTCAAGCCAGAGCTCCACCCCAAATATCTGTTTGCCAGAACGCCAGCGGGTTAAGAGCCACGCATGCAGCTCTCTGGCAGGAAACCGTGCTCGCTGACCTGCGCGTTTTTATGCACTTCTGCTTCCTTGGATCATATTATCAGTGTTTCATGTGCATTGCAGATGACCATGTGGGTTAAAGAAAACCTGTAATATTCATAAAGTAAAGGAATATAATGATTTAAGAACAGAGGGTTTTCATGAAGTTAACTCACTTGTGTTGCAGTGAAGGAAATTCAGATTCACATTGATTTAGAAAAATTTGCTTTAAACTTGGTTTTATGTTATTTATATACAACTTAGAGTAAGACTTTTTTGAATTTCCCCACCACTGGTTTTACTGGTGATTGAATATAAAACAAATATAAATTCTCAAAAATGTAAGAAAGAGCCTCAAATTGAAATCTTGTAGAACTACTTGTGAGATTTAGGTAAATCTAGAAGAAATAAGTCACCATGTCTTCTTTAAAATAATTGATTTTTTGGAGAATTTCTTTGGTATACTATTAACACCATGATAAAGTAATGTAGCATACAGGTAATTCTTTGGGTTTTACTTGACTTAATGCAATTGGCAGCTACTTTACAAAACAACTTTAAATGGCAGCTGTCTTTAGTGTCGCCTTCTCAGATGTTTGCCCTGAAGTGCCAGCGGCTCCTTTGTTTCAACATCTGCTCTTATGATGGACCCCTTTGATAATTCAATATGCAACACTGGTTCTGCTCAGGCGCAGCAGTGCAGTGAAGCAAAACACCCTTTTCTGTCTCAGTTGAGTGATCCAAATATGAAGATAATTTGGATCTGTTTTGGATTTGACTTTTAAATGCCAGATTTGTTGTGTTATTGAAGAAACCTTTGTCTTGCTTGTCAAAAATGTGTAGAGATCATAATGCAAAATGTATTTATTCAGCATTTTATCAGAATTCTACCGTTGACATTACTCATCTTCCTTTGCCCCATGGCCTCAGTCTATCTCTATCTTCTGCATCCTCCACTCACACCAACCACCCTCATGTCCTTCTCTACAACGTCCACGAACTTCCAACAATTACATTGTTTGTTTGTGTTGCTCTCTTGCAAAATCACATGCCCTCACTGTTAAAACAAAGGTTATTTCTTCAACCCAATTATTGGGTTTTTCATGTTGGGATATATTTTTGGGTTACTTTTTGCAGCAAAACTAATTTTGGGGGTTATAGTGGTTTCATTTTAACCCAATTTATGTATTTTTTTCCTGAGGTTTTTCCTGAGTTGAAATAACCCAGAAACATGTTAGCCCCTTTTTAGCCTCAGAGTTGGGTTTAAAAGATCTATCTTGGGTTATTTTAAACAATGGAGTTTATATTGTGTTTTTCAAGTTCTTACTTTGTTTTTGAAATTGTTGGGAGCCGGTTTAGCTCGTGATGGTTTACGGCGCCTTCCGTCCGTGTAACCAGGGTTCAACTCCGGGCTGCTCCCTGTTACCTTCTCTACTTCTGTGCCGGTACCAAGCCCAGTTGCTTTGAGAGGGTTGCGTCAGGAAGGGCATCCGGCGTAAAACATTGCCAAGTTTACCATGCGACTCGTTCGCTGTGGCAACCCCTGATGGGAAAAAGACAAACAACAACTTTATTTTTGAAATTATTTTTTTAGTTGATTTATTAAAATTACTTCCGGCTCGGAAGCCAAATCTCCTGTATTAGGGTCCTCGAAAGCACCATCCCTAACACACTCAGGAAGCTGGTTTCTCCAGACCTGTGGGGCCTGCCACGATTTTTGCTCATGAATTCTTTTGACGTGTTAAATAAAAAAAAAAACACCTTCAGAACAGACATTTTTAATTGCAAAGAAGCTGTCAATATTTAAATGTTTAAGACTTTGAAGTTACGAATTCACAGACTATGTATCTGAGCAATAATTCAGAAAACCATAAAAGATGCTCCAGTTTGGTTAAATAATGTGGGATTCAATTGTGCTTCTTTTTCCACACCTGCTTTATTCCAAGTGTTTCAAAGGTGAAGTCTGCATCTAGAAAAAAAAAAGATTGAAAGGGAGAGACAGTTCAAAGCACCATATCTTGACAGCAACCAGGTGTATCTCTTTATATATATACATTTTTCATAGGTAAATGGATGCAATTTATAAAGATTATGTTTTGAAAAGTCTTAAATATTAATCAAGAAAACAGACGAGCAGAAATGATGAGGAAGAGGAGATCCAATCTGGGGAAAGAAAGTAGTAGGCCCTCCAGGGAAAAAACAAAACAAAACATAAATTGACTTTAACAAGCTGGGTTGTATGATATTACTGCAGTTTATAATTTTTTGGCAAATTCTAAATAGAAATTCATTTTTGTATATAGTTTTCCATAGCAGCAGATGTTTTTTCTTTCAGTCGCTGACTATTTTGGTCCATCGTTGCGCCTCTTACACATTTCACACTGGGGGATTTTGATAGCTGTAACTGTTGCTGTAATCATTTGCACTAATGTGTTGTACTTTCCACTGTGTCAGATTCTCATCTCTCAGCTTCTCCTGCAGAGCCAATTTTGGTCATATTTCCTGGGAATTTCCATCTGGAAGCCAGTTTCGTCTCCTGCTCCCATTTTTAGTGTTGTACCTTCCTGCTAGTTGGGAACTTTTTTGTTTTTTCCTTCTGTTTCGGTGGTCTGTAGATCATTTTATGGTACTTAAATGAGCCAACAATTACTGCACTGAACAGAAATGTTATTCCATGTCCAGATTACTTCATTCTTTAACACTGAATACCTTAGACACCTAAAAATAAGTATTTTCTCTGTCACTGATGAATATCTCTTGTCTTTTGTGTTTCAAAAGGCTCACTTACGCTCAGTGGATGTGAAGATTCTGCAGCAGTTACTGGCCGTTCATGAGGGCATCGAGGCGGTCAAATGGTTGATGGAGGAGCGCAGCACCCTAACCAGCCACTGCAGCAGCCTGACCAGCAGCCAGTACAGCCTGGGCGAGGGTCCTGACACCTCATGGAGGGGTTCCTGGAGCAGCCTGCAGGACCCCACCATTGACAAGCTTGACAACATCTCCATTGGCAGCTACCTGGACACCCTGGCAGATGAAATGGACGAGTATTGCCCTTCCAGCTCTGAATCTGTCATCTGCTCCACTACACCACTAGTCTCAGAAAATACTGCAGGGAGTTCTGTGAGAGGAGGGTCTGAGGTCAAAATGAATGGAGTTGAAGCAGATAAAGGGACTCCAAGTACAAATCTGAAAAATGGCAGAGGAAATGGGGATAGAAATGAGGGAGAAGTGAGAGTGGGACCAGAGAATGGCAACAGTGGTGTCACTAGCAGCTGTCCTCAAGCTAAGTCTGAAAAGCCCAAACAAGATGGTCAAGTCCTCAAGTCTGTGGAGAAGGATAAAACAAGTTGTCTCATTAAAGATAATAATATAACACACTCAATTAAGGCAAATGGCGTCCTGGAGAAGACGCCAACAAAAACCTGCAGTCCAACTCACGCAAACTTCGGCGACAAACTAGAAACCATCCAGAGCCCCAAACTCAAACCTTACAAAAATGGTAATATTGACATGGACACATGCAAAATGAATGGAAAAGGGCACCTGGAGTACGACGCTCACTGGCGTTGGGTGCAGTCGCAAGAAGACGTGACATTTTTGTAAAAGATTAAGTCAAGGCAGTTCTTGAGTCCTCCTCCTTCAGCAAAACCAAAAACATTACAGGTTCCTATCAAAGAGAAGAGGAACTGCTGTTTAAAGCGCACATTTTGAGACTTTCCTCAGACAGCTTGGTCTTTCCTGGGAATGCAATAGCTTTCTGCAAATAATGATGTCAGTATTATTGGTGATGCACATTACAGAATTAAAATCATATTTACCCCGACAGGGCTGCATCAGTGACAAGTCCTGTCAGAGTTTTTCCCTCAGGGTCTTTTTTGACACACCCTGATTGTGTTTTTAATTTTCCTTTACATTTTTTTGAGAATCAAGCACATTCAAATGCCAGAGAGCTGACTCATGAATGCAGATTGTTTAAACTTAATACATTAGTTTGAAAATTGATCCATTATTCCTGATTTCAATCTTTAAAATACTATATATTGCACTTATATACTTGATCCTTTGATAATCACTGACCTTTCATTCGTGCTGTAAATTCCTTGTGCCCTTACTGGCAGTGATTTCCCAAATGTCAAAATGTTTATGGAATCAAATACATTGTCATTCTCAGTATGAACTGTGGTCATTTGGAGGGGATGAAGTTGCTGCATGCTTATCAAACAGACAGGAAGTACACTTTAAAATGGAATGTATCAAAATCTTTACTTGGACCTAAGGGTGGACTCCTGACACCTGGCTGTTGGAAATGACAGCTCTGTAGCCAGAAGTATTGCATTAAACGCCCAATTTGTTTTACTCTCGCTGAAATTCCAAAAGAAACATATTTTTTAGGCATATTTATGAAACTATAAGTACTGTGTTATAGAAAAGCATTATACGAGAAAAATATAACCAATGAAAGTAGTTTTCGCAAATTGTGGATTTAAAAAATATCCAGACCAACAAAATAACAGCAGGAAGACAAAACTCAAAAATCGATAAATGTTTATCGTATAAAAATATTGTTTTTCAGCTAACTGCAATATTGTGTATTCAATGAATCTGTTTGCAGCTTCTCTGTCTGTCTAGTTGTCACTGGTTGTATGCAATTGCTAAATATGGCTGGATCTCTTTCTTCCTCTTTAACATTTGTAAAGTCCTGCTTGACTTTGATTTCATACTGAAGTTGTGCCTGATTATTATAAACCTTAAGCACCACAAGCCTGTTTTTTTCCTAAGATGTCTGCTCTGTTGTGATAATAGTTTAGAGGGAAATTGTCATGTTTGCGTGAATAGATGGCTGAGGCCAACACTGTGTTCAGTTGAATGTGAACTGATGAGTTTGTTTTTCCAGCTGGGGGTGTGTTGCATGTGTCTTTTGAGAACTTTTGTGGTTGATGTGAAAGAAACGTGCAAAAGACTAAACCCAGTTGGAGTAGAAAAGCAATATCCTTTTATGACGACTGCCTTCCATTGGCCAGATCATTCAGCAAGCGAAGTTTAATAATAGTGTAGTTCAATACCACAGATGAAGAAACGAGTGAGGAAGTCTGCCACTGAGAAGGACAGACAAGTCCCAAAGTATTTTATAAGAATATTTACTTTTATATTTCTTCACACTGTTCAGTCAGTTGTGTCCCAATGATTTTTATAAGTCTTAGGCATTGAATTTTTTTATGATTTGCTCAAATTTTTTTAAATAAATCTTTTTTTTATTCCTAAAATAATAAAATTCCCACACATTACACGTGCAATGAAGGCATCATGACAGAAAATACTGAAAGTATTACAAAGTTTTTGGTTGAGTTTCAGCCAGAATGTTTTGATAAAAGCCATTTCCATCCATAAGTTCCTATGGAGCCCTGGACATGACGTTCTAAAACAACTGCTTCCTCAAGTTACTCATTCCTGGTTCTAAATTAGTATTTTGTGTACACAAATTAACATTTAGTAGCACAATTTAGTATTTTGTGCACATTAATTCACATTTTGTGGTCATAAATTATTTTTTTCTGAGCACAAATGGGTTTGTGCACACTACTTAGCATTTTGTACACACTAATTAGCATTTTGCAGGGACCAATTAGCATTTGGTAGGGACAAATAAACATTTTGTGGCCACAAAATAATAAAATACTAATTTGTTTACCCAAGAAGATTATTTGTGCCCACAAAATGCGGATAAAATGCTAAATTGTGTTCACAAAATGCTAATTAGTGTGCACAAACTATTAATTTGAGGGTACCATATATGTATACAGTACAGACCAAATGTTTGGACACACCTTTTCATTTAAAGAGTTTTCTTTATTTTCATGTCTATGCAAATTGTAGATTAAAACTGAAGGCATCAAAACTATGAAATAACACATATGGAATTATGTAAAAAACAAAAAAGTGCGAAACAACTAAAAATATTTGATAATGTAGGTTCTTTCTAGTAGCTACCTTTTACTTTGATTACTGCTTTGCACATTCTTGGCATTTTCTTGATGAGCTTCAAGAGGTAGTCTCCTGAAATGGTCTTCCAACAGTCTTGAAAGAGTTCCCAGAGATGCTTAGTACTTGTTGGCCCTTTTGCCTTCACTCTGCGGTCCAGTTCACCTCAAACCATCTCTATTGGGTTCAGGTCCGGTGACTGTGGAGGCCAGGTAATCTGGCGCAGTACCCATCACTCTCTTTCTTGCTCAAATAGCCCTTACACAGCCTGGAGGTGTGTTTGGGGCCATTGTCCTGTTGAAAAATAAATGATGGTCATACTAAACCCAAACCGGTTGGAATAGCATGCCGCTGCAAGATGCTGTGGTAGCCATGCTGGTTCAGTATGCCTTTAAGTTTGAATAAATCCCCAACAGTGTCACCAGCAAAGCACCCCCGCACCATCACACCTCCTCCTGCATGTTTCACTGTGGAAACCAGGCATGTAGAGTCCATCCGTTCACATTTTCTGCGTCGCACAAAGACACGGTGGTTGGAACCAAAAATCTCAAATTTGTACTCACCAGACAAAAGCACAGATTTCCACTGGTCTAATGTCCATTCCTTGTGTTCTTTAGCCCAAACAAGTCTCTTCTGCTTGTTGCATTTCTTTAGCAGTGGTTTCCTAGCAGATATTCTACCATGAAGGCCTGATTCACACAGTCTCCTTTTAACAGTTGTTGTAGAGATGTGTCTGCTGCTAGAACTCTGTGTACCATTAACCTGCGCTCTAATATGAGCTGCTGTTAACCTGCAATTTCTGAGGCAGGTGACTCGGATGAACTAATCCTCCGCAGCAGAGGTGACTCTTGGTCTTCCTTCCCTGAGGCGGTCCGCATGTGAGCCAGTTTCTTTGTAGCGCTTGATAGTTTTTGTGACTGCACTTGGGGACACTTTCAAAGTTTTCCTATTTTTTCAGACCGACTGACCTTCATTTCTTAAAGTAATGATGGCCATTTTTCTCTATTTAGCTGCTTTTTTGTTGCCATTGTACAAATTCTAACAGTCTATTCAGTAGGACTATCAGCTGTGTATCCACCTGACTTCTGCGCAACACAACTGATGGTCCCAACCCCATTTATAAGGCAAGAAATCACACTTATTAAACCTGACAGGGCATGCCTGTGAAGTGAAAAACATTTCAGGTGACCACCTCTTGAAGCTCATCAAGAGAATGCCAAGAGTGTGCAAAGCAGTAATCAAAGCAAAAGGTGGCTAATTTGAAGAACCTAGAATATGACATATTTTCAGTTGTGTCAAACGTTTTTGTTATGTTTATAATTCCACATGTGTTATTTCGTAGTTTTGATGCCTTTAGCGTGACTCTACAATTTTCATAGTCATGAAAATAAAGAAAACTCTTTGAATGAGAAGGTGTGTCCAAACTTTTGGTCTGTACTGTATATATAAAAAAACGCCCCTCTCACCTTTCCGCGAGTGGTTTCTCCTCCAAGCTCGGGTCCTCTACCAGAGGCCTGGGAGCTGGAGGATCCTGTGCAGTATCTTAGTTGTTCCTAGCACTGCGCTTTTCTGGACTGAGAGGTCTGGGGTCTTTCCAGTGTGTGAATGTGTGTGTGAATGTGTGTGTGCATGGGTGAATGGGACTGTGGCTGTAAAGCGTTTTGGGCCTTCATAAGAAGGTAGAAAGCGCTATATAAGTACACGCCATTTACCATTTACCATTTCCAGGGAAATGTTGTTGCTACTCTTCCAGCTTGGGGGTTACTGCCCGAGTGCTCCAATTACCACAGGCACCACTGTCACCTTCACATTCCATGCCTACTCCAGTTCTTCTCTGAGTCCCTGGTATTTCTCTAGTTTCTCATGTTCCTTCTTCCTGATGTCCCCATCACTTGGCACCGCCACATCCACCACAACGGGTTTCCTCTGTTTTTCATCCACCACTACAATGTCTGGTTGGTTCGCCATTACCATCCTATTAGTCTGGATCTGGAAGTCCCACATGATCTTTGCCCTCTCATTCTCTACCACCTTCGGAGGTGTTTCCCATTTTGACCTTGGGGTTTCCAGTCCATATTCTGCACACATGTTCCTGTTTATTATTTCAGCCACTTGATTGTGGCACTCCATGTATGCTTTCCCTACCAGCATCTAACACCCTGCAGTTATGTGCTGGATTGTTTCGGGCAACTCTTTGCACAGCCTACACCTTGGGTCTTGTCGGGTGTGGTAGATCTGAGCCTCTATTGCTCTGGTGTTCAGGGCTTGTTCCTGAGCTGCCAGGATGAGTGCTTCAGTGCTGTCCTGTAAACCAGCCCTTTCTAGCCATTGGTAAGTCTTCTTGATATCAGCCACTTCAGTTATGGTCCGGTGGTACATCCCATGCAGGGGTTTGTCCTCCCACGAGGATCTGTCCTCTAGCACTGTGTCCTCTGCTCTCCATTTCCTGAAACATTCACTGAGCACACTGTCAGTTAGGGCCTTGAGCTTGATGTATCCATGGATCTTGGATGTTTCATCCTGGATAGTGGATTCCACGCTCACTAGTCCTCTGCCTCCTTCCTTCCGGCTAGCATACTGTGTCAGGGTGCTGAATTTGGGATGGAACCCTCCATGCATGGTGAGGAGCTGTCGTGTTTTAACATCCGTGGTCTGTATCTCTTCCTTTGACCCTCTTATTATTCCTGCAGGGTATCTGATAACTGGCAGTGTGTAGCTGTTTATTGCCCGGGTCTTATTTTTGCCATTAAGCTGGCTTCTCAGTACTTGCCTTACCCGTTGGAAGTATTTAGCTGTTGCAGCTTTCCTTGTTGCCTGCTCCAGGTTGCCATTTGCCTGTGGAATTCCAAGGTACTTGTAGCTGTCCTCAATGTCTGCCATTGTTCCTTCTGGGTACACCCCTCCTGTGTGGACTACCTTGCCTCTCTTTGTCACCATCCGGCTACATTCCTCGAGCCTAAATGAGATCCCAATGTCAACACTGTAGATCCTGGTGGTGTGGATCAGGGAGTCAATGTCACACTCACTCTTAGCATATAGCTTGATGTCATCCATGTAGAGGAAATGACTGATGTTGGCCCCATATTTGAGTCGGTATCCATAGCCAGTCTTGTTGATTACTTGGTTGTTTTGATCCATGCAGAACAGCAGTGGGGACAGAGCATCACCTTGGTATATCCCACATTTGATGGACACTTGTGCAAGTGGCTTGCCATTGGCTTCAAGGGTTGTTTTCCAAAGCTTCATTGAATTTCTTATGAAGGCTCTTAGAATCCTGTTGATGTTGTACAGCCCCAAGCATGTGATCCACGTGTGTGGCATTGAGTCATGGGCTTTCTTGTAATCAATCCAGGCTGTGCACAGGTGGGTGTGTCGTGACCTGCAGTCTTGAGCGACTGTTCTGTCAACCAGGAGTTGGTGTTTGGCTCCTCTGGACTCTCTACCAATGCCCTTCTGTGTGTTGCTGTATTGATCCATGTGCCTATTTATCTTGGTTGCAATGATGCCTGACATGAGCTTCCATGTTGTGGACAGACAGGTCATGGGCCGGTAGTTGGATGGGACTGCACCCTTTGAGGGATCATTCTGGATTAGGATCGTTCGCCCTTCCGTTAACCATTTGGGGTGAGTCCCATCTCTTGGCAGCTGGTTCATTTGTGCTGCCAGGTGCTCCTGGAGTGCGGTGAGCTTCTTTAGCCAGTAGACATGTATCATATCAGGGCCAGGTGCTGTCCAGTTCTTCATACCTGAGACGCTTTCTTGAATGTCGGCCTCTGGTTACTGGATTATGTTCAGGGAGGTCCCTATGTTCTTTTCTCAGAAAGACCAGCCACTTTTCCAGTACTGTTCAGTTTCTAGCCTTGGTTGGTCTGATCGGATGTTTTTTTTACCCTGCCACTAAGCATACACTTTTGCAGGCTGAGTTGCGAACAGCCTGCTTATCTGTCTGGCTTCATTGTCTCTTGTGTACCTCTTTAGGTGGCTGCTCAAGGCTAGGATTCATTGTTTGGCAGTTTCCGGTGCTTCATATACATATATATTAATGTCATGTTCATGGCTCTGTAAGTTTCTATCCTGTTGGAAAAAATTCAATAGTTATTGTTATAAAAACAGGTAGCCATAAAAAATGGCTTTAACTTCTAGCAAGCTTAAAGCCATTTTGCATGTTGCTGGCTTGCCAAAATAAAGATATTATCACAGCAATGTAATCCAATGAGATCATGTAATTTTTTCCCTGCTCAGTTTAAAGTAGGTCAAATACAACACAGTGTAGAGAAATATTACAGAATCTTTCTTGTCCAAATTTTGCCCAAAAAGGCTTCCAAATGTATCAAAAAAAAAGTTCAAAGTTGATTAAAAAATGGATGATGACTTTAAAAAAAAATCAAATTTTATTTGACTTAGTTGGAGGGCAGTTTCTCTGTCACAGCTAATGTTGTTGTTGGACAATCTTATGGGCATTAAGCAAATTATTTAGAGTAAAATTGACTATACCTACATCAATATTAAACAATTCCAAGCTGTCATTACTGTTTGGGTCACTTGCAGTCAACCCATTTCAACTTGTTCTGGTTGGCTTCATTATGCAATCCTTTTTTTTTTTTGGCTCCAAGATGGTAAACTAAACATGGATTCATCTGTGCCACCAAAGAGTTCCTTTTCCCCTGCGTCCCGCTTTTTTTTAACCCGACACAGTGGTTTGAAGGAAATGTTAACTCTGTGCCAAGACTCACACATACTGAGTTCAAAATGCCCTCACACTGGGAGGCAGGACCAAAACGCTGCCACCACAGAAACAGTGGGACTGGGAAAAAAAAACAAATGACTGAGATATAACCGAACTCTGTGACATAGAGCAACGCTTTTCCTTCAGTCTCTTCGAATATAAGATAAACGCCTGTTAACCGAGGTAGTTTCCAACCGCATTACAGACATGAACTCTTTTAAAAACCTCTTTTTCTCCTTCATATTTGTGCTAAAGAAATACTAGCCCCCAACACCCCCCCAAAAAAGAAAAGAAAGGTCTGTTTTTTTAGTTTGTGGTTTTTTTTTCCAAACAAGCTGAGACATATGGAAAAAATCTGGAGGGGGAACAATCCTGTAAAACCTATTACATCTGCTTACACAAGGAGTCTCGCTATAGATATACTGTAACCATAATGATTTAGGGTTTTGACACTTGGCACATCCAGTGTAGAAATGGACCATAAACATTGTTTCATTTAACAAAATGGCAGATTTAATGAGCTCTGGCTGTGTGGGAGCCAGAAGAAACTGCTCATGCTCCGTTTTCCAAAGTTCTCTAGTGATTATTTCATGTAGGAGCTTTTAGAAGTCTTTAATTATGACAATATTTTTGAACAACCACTTGTGCAAAGATCTTATAAATGTCTTCATGTCTTCTCATTCTCATTTTGATTTTTAGGGAAGTACTATTCCATTTAGGTACACCCGCTCACTCGTGCTATTCTGAGCTCCAGATGAATGGCACTCCTGCGTACAAGTGGATATCGACGTAAACAGTGCTGTCATGGCAACGAGGGCAAGCGGGCTCAGCTCTGCCTCTGCAGTTTCAAAGCCAGGGAGCAGAACAATGTGGAGAGAGCTATCAGAATACTTGATGCTTAATCATGGATGGGAGATTTAAAAAAAACAATAAATTGCAATAAATGTTTTTGTGTATCCCCCTAAAAAAATCTAACTTTATAAAATCTCAACCCCCAAGAATTTATGATGATGTTGGCTAAATATGTCAAATATGTTTGATTGTTTCAATAATTATGGCTTAAAACAATTTTCCATCTTTGAGTAAAAACTTTTCAAGACTTCAAAGCTGAACATGTCAGGTTTTAATTTTGGATTTTCTTACACTTCCTTCATCTTTGTTCAGTATTAAAGCCCCCTGACCCTTGTGCTATCCTAGTCAATTTAACATTGGGAGTTGGGTCATCTAGACCCACTGGACAGTGCGCTGAACCTTTTTTCTTCAATGATTTGTGATCTTCACTGGGGAATCCTCTTCACCTTTATCCACCTTTGTCATTGTAGGGATAACACGTCAATGTAAGTAAGGGTGGGGTCATAGGATAGCACAAGGGTTAATCCCATCTAAAGTAGCATGTATGTATGTAATTCTACAATAAGTTTCAAGGAAATTCATCAATTTCTGGCTCCCGATACTTGATTAAAAAAGTTTTATTTCCATTTCCTGAAGGAATTTTTAGGATTTGCAGAAGAAAACCCTCCAGGTGCATTGAAATCTTGCTTGTTTGAATGACTTGTCAGTGTTGTTCAGCATTTTCAGTGTCAAGAGAAAAACATTTGAAAAAAGCATTTCTGTTGTAAAGTGAAAAATGTTCAGTTATGATCTGACTATGGTTGTTGATGAAAAATATAAATCAAAACTTATCAAAAAATAATAAAGATAATTAAAAAAAATGTTTGTTTTGAAAATGTGCTTATATTTCTTTTCTAATATGTTGATATGCTGTTTAAAATGCAATGTAACTTTTGTTGGCTACGGTTACATCCGATCTTTGAATGTAAAACTGCTCTAAGTGCTTTTTCATCTATAGCTGATCGATATTTGGCCCTGCTAATCAATGCAGATGTAGAAAACTTGAAGCCCTCAATAGCTTTTTCCACAGATGTCCCTAATGCTACAGAGTGATGTGCTTTCAGATAGATGTGGAAATAACCTTTCTGGGAACAACCAGAAGATCAGTATACCATAAATCCCCCTGCTTGAACAGAATTGCAATTTTTTTACACAAATATATTTACAAGTAAAAAAAAAAATGCTGCGCAACTGTAAAATACAACTTCCAAGTTAATTAAATTATTTCAAAATGTTAGCCTTCTACCAAATTGTTTTTGGACATCACTGTAATCCTGAGCCTCAAAATACAACAGCTCATAGAAGCAAATGGTTTTGTTTGTACTATTACGAGAAACCCAAATTGCTACACCCTTCCTCCCCGGAACTGTGATTACAACCATTTTCACGCTTTTACATTCCTCTGATGGTGTTCAGGGAGTCTGTTGATTCAATCCATGAAAAAAGTACATTGGAAACCTCTTTACTGTCAGAAGTGTCTAAGTTCAGTTGGCTTTAAAATATATAATTATTTTGCTGAAAATGCACCAAAACCACTACCACACATCGGAGTGGGACTTTAAAGGCATCATCTTAAACTGTCAACTATTGGACTTTGGTTTGGATTATTGCAGTAAAGTCCACGTTTTTGATGAACATGTTGTGCTTCTGTTTGTTTGCTTCTGGTTGATTGATTACTTACATCTTTTAAGACCACTTTTAGTAAAAACACTACAAAGGAACACCAACACAGAGTTTGGGTCAGTGGTTAGTGGGGACATCATTCCCCAAGAATCCTCAGGAGAAACAGACAGATCCTGCTCTCTACAGTGCAACAATAATGGGTGTACACCCAATGATTACTTTCTCTATTGCAGTGTGGCATGCTGGGTTCATAGCTGCTGACAAAAAGAGACAGCTAAGGGTGATCAGGTCAGATGAAAATGCAATTGGCTGTCCCCTGACCACTGAATGGTTGTCTGAGTCCCCTGACCCCCTCAATAAAACAAAACTGAAGATTTCAGAGTGGCCTTTTCTTGTGGCCAGTCTAAGGCTTACCTGTGCAACAATCATGCCTTCTAATCAGCATCTTGATATGGCACACTTGCGAGGTGGGATGGATTGTCTTGGCAAAGGAGAAGCGCTCACTATCACAGATTTAGACAGATTTGTGAACAATATTTCAGAGAACTGGTTATTTTGTGTAAGTGGAAAATGTTAATAATAAATTGCCAATTTATTGTTCCATATAACATGTGGAATAACATCTGTTGCTTAGTCAAGCCGTAATTCCCTCACACTATATTAATTTATCTGTTTTTTATTTATAACCTGTTTTCAGGTTGACCCAAACTCCATAGTTATCTCAAACGTATGTATTTTTGCATCCAGAGGGCCACCCAAACATTTGCTTGCTTTGAACCTTGCATCTTAAAACATCATTCTCCATTTATTTAAATAAAAACCCCTGTCCAATTTGTATTTGATAGCACTTTTGGCATCACTCTGCCTTGAAACGACCACAAATCCAAGAGATTTGCATAAAATGATTAAAGGCACCTTATTAAACAAACGGACATTTCTGTTTGTGTGTACGTAACAAAAGGAGGAAACTTCACCTGTTCTGAAAAAAGATTGGCATTATCAGAGGATAATTTTTTTATAGTTACTGCTGGGTAATTTCAAATTTGGAGAATGTTGTTTGTGTAGGTCATTTTGATGAAGGGTAGCCTTCACAATAATGAGTTCTCTGGTAACACAAACATGCCCTGGCTGTGTTTTTTGACTGAGGTGTTGCTGTTGTTGGTTAGAAGGTGATGAAAGTCTGTATGAAAATGTCCTGGGGTCGGTGAAAGCCAGGACAGAGTTAGATCTTATCTCATGTGGATTATTTTTACACAATAGAGTCAGCAGCAAGTATTGAAAACACCTTAACCCTTGTGCTATCCTAGGCACTTTAACATTGGGAGTTGGGTCATCTAGACCCACTAAACAGTGCTCTGAACCTTTTCTCTTCAATGATTTGTGATCTTCACTGGTGTCCATGGATTACATGAAATCTTTCCACCTTTATCCACCTTTGTCATGGTAGGGAGAACATGTCAATGCAAGGGTGGGGTCATCTAAGATAGCAAAAGGGTTAATGTGCTGTTAAAACACTAAAAAATTGATTTTTTATCAATCAGCTGATCAGGTACAAAACTCTTAAGTGTAAAAGTGGTTCTACTGTGAATCAAAAAAGGGTTGTTTTATTTTTAAAAGATCACAGTGTATGGAGGACACAAAGATTGACAGTTTGCATACCTTATAATTTAACTTTTTTTTGGCATCTAACAAACACAAACAAGATAGTTTTTTTTATTTCTTATTGATGTTTTTGAGAGACAAAATTGTCTCACTTCTCCATCCAGATGCTGCTCACACCTACTGAAGACAAAACAAATTGTTATCATGTTTTGACTATGATTAGGGTTCAGGAGTAAACCATTCATGACAACCAGTCTGTGACAGTGATGTCCTTCAGTACCCTTCCATGTTTTAAAAACTTCACCTGAAAACACTTTAGTGATATAAAAGTGACTTGTTTTTTTACTTTGTAAGTGTGGCTTGAGTTAACCTCAGAGCAGCATCACTTATGATCATAAATGTCTTTATGTCAGATATACTTTTAGCAGCAAATTAAATTTAAAGTTAAATATTTGTTCAAGTCAACAAGTATTAAAATGAAGTTCAGTAATTAGTTTCAAACAGATAGGTATGTGTGGTTAAATCGTTGAAAGTAAATGAGTTCTGGACTGAGCAACCCCTCCCCCTTTGCATTCCAAATAGGAAGTACCCGCTGGTCCCATAGACTTCTATTGAGAAATAAACAGCTTTCTATATATTTGTCAGGATAACCATTCTTGCTCTACTACCTTTTTTATGTTCTTCTTATCAATCCTATTTTTTTCTCAAATGTTTGCTGTAGCACTAGTTATTCAAGTTCTAAACTGACCAATCAGATGGCTCAATAAAAGCAAGTGGCCACACGTCGAACATTGGAAGCTTTTGATTGACAGATTCTCCTGAGATCACTCTCAGTGAAAGGGGTGTGGCCTTCCAGCATGCTCACTCCTGGTTGGTTGCTATAGATAAATAGACGGACCAATCACGGCTTACTGAGAACTCCTGGTTCCAACTTGACGACTGATACATCGCGGAAAAATGGCGAGTGAATTGATTTCAGTTTGATGAAACTGGAAGCAAGGCATTTTCTATGGGAGACGTCCAGATATATATCATACAGTCAACAGTTCAAACTAGAAAAATGAAGAGCTTCTATTTTTTCTTTTCCTAGAGAGTAAATGTGATGAATAGGTTAATAAGGTACATTTTGGTAAATCACAACTTCTATCAGTTCTTCTATGAGTTTAGTGCAAAAAAATGCATGTGGTGTCCACTTAGTATGAAATAGAATCTATTTTTTGATTTTAAAACACTGCAGTGAAATAAGAATTTCGAACATTTTCTTGGAAACGTGACTAAGTTTTGAATTTGAATTTATTTTCCCATAGATGTGTGTTAGGGGAGATTCCAGTTTACATAAAGCCATTATTTTTTATTTAGTTATGAATCTCAGCTTGATCCACCCTCTTTTTATTGCATTTGGTTTTTATCACTTTGACTTAGAAATTGTGGGACTCACTTCTGAGAATCAGATTTTTTGTGTCTTTTAGCTGAAATTATGAAAAAAAAATTCAAGTTTTATCTCTCTGGTATTGTTTTTGCTCCCTGCTCACCTCCTCTCATTTTCTTTTATACATACTTGGATGCTCTGTTTTTTAGGAAGTTCCCAGACGATGGAATGCGTCAGGCCGTCCCACAGGCTGCTCGCTACTGCTGAGTGTTTTTGCTGCAGAGGTCTCTGGGCTCTATGGGAATCTGAGGGATGCAAACAAAGGGGCAGAACTGGGCTGTGGTGTTCCCACCAAGTGACATAGCCCAGTGTGGGTTAGGGTCAGCAGAGGCCGGAGTTTGGGGAATGGCTGTAATCTATTTGCAAAACAAAGATGGTGAAGGGAAGGAAACCATAACACAACAAAGCCATATGTTTTGCATTAGTGTGGCTGAAATAAAATGTGCATTTTTGCCTTACTACTGAAATGGAATTCATTACATATGTTTTATCCCATTTTAGGTCATTATTGCAGTCAGTGTAAGTGAACAAAGACCTCTGATTTAGAAGAAGAGGTAATACAAAATCCAGGATGTTCAGGGAAAATTGGATTTTTGACTTTTATTTCTGACAGTTATTTATGTTTGACCTGCCAAAATAAGCTGAAACAACATCCTACAACATAAGGACCATATAAATATGATCATAAGTCATATGACATAACACACGTTAGATATAGTTTGTAAAAAATTATCTTGTAAATATACAAATTCAATTGATACCTACTGGACGGTAACTCACGTAAGAAAGGAAAATAAAGCATTTATAATCTCAAACAAAAAAACGGGTAGATCAGTTTTCCACTGGTAAAAAACCCAAGTGAGAGGTTAAAATTGTTTGCATATCTGGTGATTTTTTTCCCCTCAATTTGATTGTGAAAAAAATTGATCAAAACAAAGTCTTTTTTATTTTATTTTATAAATTGTACTTTAAGTTTAGTTTGCTTTGAGTCTCGGGGGACTTTCAAAGTCATTATTTTTACAACAAACAAGTCAAGATCACAAATGACTTTTACAGTTTTTCTCAGTCACTTTAGTACAATTCTCAGATCAGAATTGAAGTTTGCAAATACATGTGTGCATTTCTCAAGACAATTTGTACAAACAGCAAAACACTATGGATTTCTGGCAAAAGCCTGTAACTTGCTCAAAATCTTTATTTCAACCCTCAAAACTAAGTCTTTATGTCATTGAACATGTCAGTGCCATCAGAATGTCAAGTCCTTGTGTCATTGTCTACGAACAAGACAGTCAAATTACTTAGTCATGTTGTCAATATAACTGTGTACTTTAGAGGGAGGTTCTGATGTAAACTATGGCTAAAGTTTTGATGACAATTATTGTAAAATGTAAGTTCACCTTTTTGTGTGACTGCAAGAGACTGGACAAGATTCACATTTACACTTTTATTGTTCATATTGTAATTTGTTGACAGACCATGTCATACCAACATAGAAAAAACCCACTGCAAACAGTAACACAAAGGGGAAAAAAAGAGAGGACAATAATCTGTCCAATAGTACAGGCAGTGCAGTAGGAATTGGTGTGGTCTTCCTACACCTCTTGTCATTCCTGTATGTTAGGCCACAAATTCTCATCCACATCACAGTGAATATCCTCTCTTGGAATGCAGCGAAATATGTTTGTCACATTATGACAACTTGGTCAACCATTTTGCAGTTAATGACTTATACGATGAACTAATGACTAGGTGTTTTGAGGAGTAAGACTATTGCACAGTGAACTACATAATACATTTTGATCAACATGACATAAACAATTGATAATGTAGCAAAGAGCAGAGAATTGTACATAATCATTTGCATGGATGTACCAAAGCAATTGCAACTTGTTCAAAGAAGTGAGAAACTGCTTATATGATGTGCACAAGTGACATCATGATGTGAAGATTGAACAAATAGTTTTGGGAATTTCATTCTGATCTGAGAATTGTACTAAAGCGACTGAGAAAAACAGTAATCACAACTGGTCATGGCTCACACAGATCACTATCACGAATTATGTCGCAGTTTCAGCAGTCTTCTTCTGTGAAATAAATGAAGTGTGGAATTACTGGGGCAGTTATGCAAAAGTGCTGACCGTGTTCAAAGAGTAAATGGGCCTCGACCCTTTGGGCTTAAAACTTACTTAGCTTGTTCAAATATCAAAGGAATATTTCCTTAAGGCGTTGTCAGAAAACAGAGGGAAACTTGCAAAGGAGTCGGTGGTGTTGCTTTGCCACACGCCTGTAGTGGACCCCAAACCAATTAGCCTTTCATTGAGTGTCAGAGTGAAAAAAAAGAGCTATTCACCCAAACTTCTTTCCCCCTGTTAGTCAGAGACAAGCATGCTTTGTGGACTGACTGATCTGGAGGCATTTCAACCAGTTGACCCATTTACAGCAGACAAGGCTGACTGACAAGGCTGGCCCCATTTTTTTAAAGGACTCATGTACAGCTCACGTTTCTCTGACAAACAAGAGGGACGGGATCTGCTGCAAATATCATCAGTCAAATCGTTCTGGATCAACATGGTTGCTTTCCAATTTTGTTTGATCTGCTTTCTTAGTACTTCTGTAGCCTGATAGTTTTAAATTCAAAGTAACTTCGGACTTTTTAGCTATAGTAAAGTGAAAAGTATGAAGTCGAGCTAAAGTGGGCCCTAGTTGGACTTTTTCAAATCATTATTAATGCATAGATTTTAAACTTAGAATATATGACCACTAAAACCATTATCTTATTCAGAAGCGCTGAATATTAGGGGTTTAAATGTCGGTGCAAAAAAACAGTGTTTCTAACTGTGTATCAAACCAAATAACAAACACTCCTGTTGTCCCAAATACTGAAGTTTTGTGGTTTCATTACCAATAATAATGGTGACCATTATTATGGTACCAGTGGCTCAGGTGGTTGAGCCGGTGAGCCAATGGTTGCAGGGTTGGCAGTTTGATCCACGCTCCCCCCAGCTCATCATCACCAAGTGTGAATGAGAATTGAATGAATAATGGACACAAAGTGTAAACGCTTTAAGTGTCTGGAAAAGAGTAGAAAAATCCAATCCATTTTTGTCAGTATTCCATTACAAAAATAATGTATTACACTGACTTCTTTTTTGCTGTCTCATGTTTCTGCTTCTTTCAGCTTCGTAACCCTTCTGCTATCCTAAGCACTTTAACATTGGGAGTGGGTCATCTAGACCCACTAGACAGTGCTGTGAACCTTTTTTCTTCAATGATTTGTGATCTTCACTGGTGTCCATGTATTACATGAAATCTTTCCACCTTTATCCACCTTTGTCATGGGAGAACACGTCAATGTAAGGGTGGGGTCATCTAAGATAGCACAAGAGTTAAGTGAAGACATTTGTCTGTTATAGAGATGCATGTTGGCTGGGGTTTGCATATGTTTGCAGGTGCATTCATGTGGCTCATGGGGGGATTACAAAAACAAATTCTTTGGTTTAAAGATTACTTTAATTGATCGATAATCTATTATTGAAATGCGAGGTAGGTGTTTGTCAGTTTATTCGTGACTCAAATTATTTTATTTGTTTTGTTAACCTGTCACCCTCTAACACTGGAGCTTTAACCTCAGTGTTGACGTTCTTTCACTTACCGTAAATCATTCACTTTTTATCCAATTACTTCCAGCGTGTGCTGAAGCAGAGAAAAGTAGCCTTTTGCTGAAATGCAACACATTAAAATAGTAAAGTACATAATCAACGTAAATCACTTAGAACGTTGGCTATGCAATATTCTGCAACACTCTTTGTTACTGATGTGTTGTAATGTCTTCATATTGGTTCAAAGCCTGAAATGATAAGCCACTTTTCTCCACATCAGAATCAGATGATACACGTTGATCAGACATCTACTGTAATAGTTAGTGTATAGCTGCAAAATAGTTAGTGTATAGCTGCAAAAATACATTCAGAATTTTTTTTGTCAAAAACTATTTGCAATGAAATTTTGTACTGAAATTTTTTTCAATAATTATCACACACACAAAAAATGCAAGACAATGGATAAAAAAAATCAATAAATCAATAAGATTGCCCACCCTTTCAAGTTTAATTCACTGTTTTGTCAAAAATTGTCTTTTTTATCTAAAGCACTAAAATATAAATAAGAATCCTCAAAAAAAAACATTTTTCAGGTGTCTGGTGAGGTAGATTGGGTTGTGGAAATTAAAAGCATATAAAAAAATTGAGAAAAGAAAGCATCATACATAAATCCTGCTTGACAGTAACAGGCCCCAGAGGTCAGCAGAGGCTTACATCCACCCAAAAATCCAAAGAAGACACAAATTATTTTGTCAAACACATACTGTAGCTACTTTTTTTCCACCTTTAAAAACGTTCAACTGTAAATTTGGATTCAGTGTATTTTAAAGGTAAATTAAGATCTAACAGATTAAGAGTTTGAGTATGAGAAGATTATCAGACACCACCTGGTTTTAAACAATCAAAAAAGGCTGATTTTCTTGATTACGTGAAAGTCACAGACTCTTTGACGCAGTCTGATCTTTTCCCCAGATTTTAAGGTCTTCTAAGCCAACAGGGACACAAATCACTGCTTACTGTCCTGCTGCGTGAATTACTGCCAGGTAATTAGAGATTTGCATTGTCAAGGTATTAAATCTTTCTTCTGTTTCACAGAAACAGGGCTGATGGTTAAAACTGGAGCGGGCATGCTCATACTTACAAACATAAATGTTACATGTTCAGTCTGTTCAACTTGTCAGATCACTAACTGTATTTTACAACAATGCAAATTATGAATGAACAAAACCTGATCCTGTAGATTTTTGTTCTCCACATAAAACATTAGATTTAAAATACAAATTATTAATAAAAAATGTCATTGATAACTGTTTGAACCAGAGTTATTAAAGGACAATTATCATGTGGAGGCTTTTGTTCAGTCTTTCAGTAACCTTTTTGCAGCTATTCTGCATAGTATAGCTGAGAATATGTTCTAATTTTTAAGACTCCAACTTAAAGGTAAGAATATCTTTACATGATTTGCTGATTGGTGTTGTAGAACCCATAATTTTTCATTAATAATCTAATCATCTCACAGATAGTATCCATACCATCAACTCTTTAGTTTCACCTGTTCTCACTGAAATGAGTTAATTTAAAAAAAGAGGGTCAAGCCAGCTTTAAGAATTGTTTGTGTGATTCCACAGACATTAGGCAGGTTTGTCTTTGCCTATTTTAAAGCAGTTAATTTGTAGAACAGGAAGTGGGTACAAAGATCTGCTGCAAGAGTCATCCTAGAAAATGGGTCACTTCACAAGACACGGTATGACTTTAGTAGATGGAATTCATTTTTTCTTTTAATAACTGTTTGAAACATTTGTGCCAGATACCTTTCTGAAATGTTTCTCGTCTACAGTCACTCCAGTTCAGCAACTATAGACTCTTTGCCAAAGGCAGACCCATGCTTCGTCATCATGTTCTTCCATGGCAAACCCAATAAATAATAATGATGATTAATGCACAAACATTCTCAACATTCATGAAGAACAACTCAATCGGCACTTCTTGCACTTTTCTGCCACCTTGTGGTTACTCAAAACATGTGCATGTGGGATGTTCTGTATCCCTTGTGCTATCCTAGGCACACATTGGGAGTGGGGTCATCTAGACCCACTAGACAGTGCGCTGAACTTTTTTCTTCAATGATTTGTGATCTTCACTGGTGTCCATGGATTACATGAAACCCTCTCCACCTTCATCCACCTTTGTCATGGTAGGGATCACAGGTCAATGTAAGGGTGAGGTCATAGGATAGCACAAGGGTTAATTTGGTGAGGTTAAGTTTTATTATTAGTCTGTAGAATTGTTGAATACTTAAGGTATTTTAACCGGCAGGTTGCACATGTTGCACAACATGTCACATGATTTGAAAAACAATTAGGTGTGACAAAGGCAAAATTGACTTGCAGGAATGTATGGTCTAATGAGGCCTGCACAAAGCCAATGGAAAACCCACCCAAGTATAGACAGACAAATGCCCCCCTCTGGGGGGACCCTGAGGCATTCCCAGACCAGCCGATAGACTACATCTCTCGGAGTGTGTGTGCTGGGTCATTCCCCCGGGTCTCCGCCCAGTGGGACATCCCCCAGAATTCATGTGTGCTCTGATGTATTAATAACAGACAACCAGCAGATTGAACTATTTTTAACTGAAATGATCCAACAGAGTATCGTTCTCAGCCCAGTTGTGTCGTATTTTACAGTAATTGACTGTAAAAACAATGGACAGCTCAACCTATCCGTTCTTGTGTTCCCAAATAGGAAATTCCATTGCATCCTGGCACCAGCATGTTGAAACCAGTCGACAGTGATTGGTCTGAGTCACTCTGAGTCATTATATCTATGGCAACCACTGTCACCAATGCCATAGATGTCGACTGGTTTCAACTTGGCGGCGCCGGTGTCAGGAAGCAATGGTGAGGGATTTGGCCTCATTTTGCGAGAACCGGAGATAAGACATTTTCTATGGGTGTCATCCATTGTTTTCACAGTCTATTGTTCTTCAGGAGGTGTTGATTTGGCCATCACTATATGCTCGAGCCACTTCAACTGGCTTTTCTGGATATGGAGGAGCAGCGGCTCTATGTTCCATCATCTTATATGGGTCTTGAGTTCATGTAACCCTTGTGCTATCCTAGGCACTTTAACATTGGGAGTTGGGTCATCTAGACCCACTAGACAGTGCGCTGAACCTTTTTTCTTTAAGGATTTGTGATCTTCGCTGGTGTCCATGGATGACATGAAATCTTTCCACCTTTATCCACCTTTGTCATGGTAGGGAGAACACGTCAAAGTAAGGGTGGGGTCATCTAAGATAGCACAAGGGCTAAAGAGAGTTTGTAAAAGACTACTAGAGCAGGGCTGCTCTGGGTCATTGTCTCAGAAGTTATTAGTGGTGCACTCTGGGAGAAAAAGCAGCACATGAACTAATGGTGGCTCTGCTTGGAAGAGGAATTTTTATTTTTGAAACATGTACCATAAATCCAAGTTCCAGTTCGGATGTTTCACAAATAATTAGATTTTTTATGAATTAAAGCACTTCACTGATGCAAAAAATGTTTACTCCACAAAAACAGTACCAATAAATACCCCAAAACATAGACACATACATAAAGAACAATATTTATTAATTATTTTTTCATTGCTTCACCTTTTTTAATCTTCAGAAAAAAATGCTTATTATCACTCAAGACTTGTGCTTTTTTTTCTTTATCTGTTACAAGCAATTACGAGAAATTTCACACTTTCAAAAAATACTAGACATTTTAAAAACATGAAATAAACATTTCAGCTTTAGTTGGTGTGACCTTCAAATGCATTCGCTCTCTGGGATTAAAAAATCTTTATTCGCACGCTTGCTTTTAAAATCACCCAATTTTTAAAAATTATATTAATGTTTTCCATTTGTGGAAGGGCACAAAAAAGTAGTCTTTCTTAATTTTCTTTGAAGCTCTTTAATTTTGCACATTAATATATAGGAGGATGAATTTCCATTAAAACAATCCCAGAAGGATCCATGAAGGATGATGTTAACTTTTGCTTTCTATATTTAGGGTTTTACAATCTTATTTTAATTCGGGGATTGTTGTTTGTGAGCCTCCTCCCCTATTTTACGCACTCTACCTGCTAATCTTTATAAACTCGTTTTTTTCTCAGCGTATGTTGCGACAACATTACTGAACTTGCACACATGAAGCCACAGAACACAATAGCAGCACCGATGAATGTGTAATATTCCTCAGTTTTTGTTATTTTTTTCACATTGTAAAGCTCTGCACCGCACAGTATCTTAGTGAAAGGCTTTTTTCTGGTGAAGGCCAAAGCCTGCATTTTATTTCACTTTTTTTCAGAACTGGAGCTTCTCTGTTTGATTATACCAGCTGGCTCCTGTAAGCAGCAGTTCTGTACTGAGGCATGTACTGTGAGGACAAGTCACAAATCAATGGCACAAAAAAGTCTTTTCCGTTCAGACTTGCATCTTTGGCGGGTTGCTCTTTTCGTTTCTCCTCCTCCTCTCTTTGCACTTCTTCTGCGCTCTCCTCATCTTCGTCAGGATAACCTATTTGTAGATAACAAAGGGTCTGTTCTCGCCTCTGCTCCATGACGGCCTCGTGCTCGGAGATCTCTGAAAGTTCCCCCTCTGAGGCGTAGGAGCAGAAGCGCCTCTGGTCATCCATCTCTGCACTGTGACAGCTGTCCAGCTCCCAAAGGCCAGTGGGAGAAGATTCTGAAATTTCTGAATTGTTTGCAGAAAAGTTGCCTTCATCACTGGAGTTGCTGCCGCTGCCGTCTTTGTCTGGGTTACCAGGCTGCTTTTCCTGCTTCAGACAAGGGAGCAGCAATTTGGCATATCTCACTGAAGACGAAGTGGAACTATCAACTGGTACTATGGGATCCGCCTGATTTGCCTCATCTAAACTTTGACTTGAAGGAGCTGAAGCATCCAAACAAGACCTTTCAAATGGAGGAGCAAGGCAGGCAGATGAAGAAGTGACGGAGTCATCATTCAGAGACATTAGCTGGGTTTCCATAAATGCCCTCTTCTCCACTTTCTCCATAATGATGACTTTGGAGATGATGTTGTCAGAGGGCAGCAGGGGACATATCTGCAGACCTTCTGCAGGTTGAAACAGGTCAAAGGTGTCCACCTGGATAGACAAAAAATGCCTTTGATTAGGTTGCCTATGACTAAAAAACAAGCCAAACCAAACAGAAGATTCTGAGCAGCCAACACTTCTGTAAACTTGATGGTCTGAGTTAAAATGAGTACTTCCTGTAATGATAGTAGTAGATAGTTCCAAATCTAATGCCCATCATTGCTTAAAGAAGGGCTGTGACACGCAAACTATTTTAAAAGGCCAAATAAGAAGAAATTGTCTCAATCATTTGTGCTTTCTTTTGCAGAATTACCTTTTGGAAGTCTATTCCTTTCGCCCAGGAGCATTTCTTTGGGTTGGGAACCAGATTTCTTTTTATTCTAAAAAAGAAAAGCAGCACTTTTCAAAATGAACCAACCACTGAAATCACACATATATTTTTCCTTATTCCCTTTTAAGTTAGTCTACTGATATAAAGCCACAGTTTAACTAAAATAAGTTGAAATAAATGATCTAAATGAATCCTGTTACAATCTTACCTATGTTTTTCAAATTTACATCTAATTTAGGAAAGTCAAAATCCAAGAGATGTCTGAAAAAAATAACTTTTTCTGCCTTGAAAATGCACATGACTGACCTCCTCTTAGCGAAACATAAAATGCAATTACACCCTGGTGACCTGTTAAATGTCAAACCTTTCATTTGCCACTGTTAATGTCTCTGAGTGCTGAATTACTTTGAACCTCGGAGATTGCACTCATTTATCAATGCTTACAGGTGTCTGCCTCGAAGATTAATCTGCTTTACACAACGGCCAGAAATTAGCAAATAAAAAAGATGACAAATTGCAGGTCAAGCAGATAAAAGAATTGTTCTTACTGATTTTGTGTGAGAACCAGGGTGAGAAGCAGGATGCAAAGAAAGGAGATGGACATTATGATCATGTAGGCTGCAGGGTTTCTTTTAGCAGCTGTAACACATTTGAAAAAAATGTCAGATATTTATTAACATTTTTAAGGTTTAATTCTAAAATGGAAGAAAAAAAATTTAAAGACTTGGCATACCTATTATATACATCGGCTCCCCTTCCATGTCAGCAAACACAGGGTACAAGTGGAAGCTGTAGTCTTCAGAGCGAGAAAAACTACCTGAAATCCACCAGAGAAGCTCCAGTTTAACCGAGATCACCTGTTCAGACCAGCTGAACTGAGAAACAATAAAAGTACTTCTGAAAATAAGTAAAGCCAGATTGTACCTTTTATATAGACAACGTGGTTACTGTAAGGCAGTCTGGCCCACTTAAGTCCACTCAAGCCAGAGGACTCCGACCACTGGACCACCATGAACAGAGGCACAATGCCGTCATTCAACAGGCTCCAGGACAGAGACACATGGGTGCTGTTCAACACCAATGCATGGACAGAATGCACAGCTTTACCTGCAAAGCAGAAACATAATATGATAGATTTTTATTTCTCATTATGTTCACCTGCCTTTGCTAATGTCAGCCTCCCCTGCTGTAGAAATAATGACCATGGATAAAGCCACAAGTGCTGAACTTCCTGCTTCTGGCTTGAATCGGAATTTTTAACAGTGACGTTCTCAATTAATGAAGCTGCGTCATTGTTACACAACACTACCTTATATTTGTCATACACACTGGTGTGTTTTTGTTGTACGTCTGCTAAAGACACATAAATGAAAAACAGCATTTTCTAGAAAAACAAATAACAAGAAATGTTCAGTTTTTGAATCATTATTCCCAGAATAATGCAGAACATGAATTTTGTGTAATTTGATGTCAGTAAAGTTATGAGTCTGGCTCCCTTTCTACCCCGAGCTTTGAAAAGCTGCATAATGGAAATGTTTTGTGTCTCCAATGATAGATGTTTTCTGGATTTTCTGTGTGCATTAGAGCAGCAACAAGTAAGTGGTGTTATGATTATCCAAAACTGCTGTGATAAAAATATTGCAGTGAAAATGAAAAGAATATTAATTTAGTCTGGTCTTCATCGGAGACGGATAAAATAACTTTTCTGCTGTTAAATGTTTTTTTTCAATCATCTTTAATAAACAATCTGTCACTTTCTCATGCTGGAAGACGATCTATGTAAAGAAAAGATTAAGATTAAAATTGCATATCTGACAAATTCTTAATTTAAATAATTGTTAATCAGGAGCGGACAAAAAAAATGATGCTGTAAAAAGCTGGTAGATGTGACGTAAAAGCAGGAGAGCATGTAAACAGATGGATGTTGGGAAGGGGGGACAGGCTTACTACACGAAAACAGTCCCAACCACAAGTAACCCTTGTGCTAGGCACTTTAACATCCTAGACACTTAAATGTCCCACTTTAAGTGGGATATTGAGAAGCAGCAAATGTTGCAGAATAAACTTGAACTGTCACGAGTTTCTTTTGAGTTTCCTTAGATCCCTTCTCACTCACGTCTTGACGTTTTCCCCAGCGTCATGTTTTTATTGTTGGTGGAGTTCCCTAGACTGTTGTAGGCTTCCACAGTAACAGTCTGAGGCTCCTGGTTCCACTCAAAGCTGTAGGAGGAGCCCAGGTTGATCTGTTTTCTCACCACAGATCTATTCGACGCCTCGTGCTGGACAATGAAGCCATCCACGCAGTAAGAGTTCCATGTACCTGGGAAGTGCTGCCAAACAAACCCAAGTGGTTCAAACAGTGTTTCCAACTTAAAACTAAATCAATCTGCATTATTTTTAGCAGGTTTTGCGTTTGTACCTCAAAAAGCAAAGTGATGTTGGACTTGTTTATGTGTTGATTATCTTGACGAATTCTCCAGAAATCAGGACCCCGTTCTGGAGCTGAAGAGGAGTCAGATCACCAAATGTTAGAACGGTAGCAGTTTTTCCTCACTAAGGTTTTTATGTGTGCCGTAATTACCAGAAGCAAAAGGGTCACAAATGATAATTTCAATTGAGATATTATTTTAACCAAGATATTGTACATAAACTTCTGTGTTGTGTTAAGCTAGGTTCACACCGCCCTCAGCAATGCGCGTTCAAGCCGCCACTTCCAATAAAAATGTAAACGCAGGTAAATGCACACTTTCACATTCAGTACTCTCACTATGCAAGGTTTTAAAACCACTTGTGGGCTCTACGCATAAAACCCATGGTCATTAAACACAACGCACATTGCCAGTTAAACCAGGTCAAACTTTTACCAATCGGGGATTTGGTGATGAAATATGGTTTTTGGTTTATCTAGTGAACCCAGACACGGCGAAGAGCCTGACAACTTTGGCAATTGTTTAGATAAACCAGGGCCACATGATGGTAATCCATATCTACCATTGGATGCTAGCAATGAACTGAACCGTTTCCATCCCCAAATCGCAAAATTTGCAACACTCTGACATTTTGTCAACTGTAGGTGGTGGATGTGCGCCAGTAAACAGACAAAATAAGAAGAAGAAGCCCCTCCCTGCTTGTCCAGTGTGAACACCATGTGCTAAACATTCAAGAACACACATCAAATGTGTATGTAGCTTTTGAAGTTCAGATCAGCTGCTCTACCTTTACTGTTGTTTGGCGTGGAGTAGATCAAGTCACTCCATTCACTCCAATAGCCTTTTCCTGCGATGTGCATGCAGCGCACTTGAACCACGTACGAACGGCACATCTCCGGTACCTGGACTGTCATAGGGGGAGGCTGCTTGCTCCTCTGGACCTGTGGAAAAGACAGGTTTATATTTGAGTTACTAAAGCAAACAGACTGCCCATTTGTTCCAGCTCCGGATTAATTTAACCCATGACACAAGAAAGAATTCCCTCTTATTTAAAATTATTTTTGGTGGTTCTTGTTAATTAGGCAGTGGGACTAATCATTGCTTTGTTCTGCAATCATTTCCATGTAAACACTTTTTTAAAGACAATGTGTTTGTTTCAAGCTCACCTTCCACTCCTCTTTCACAGTGGAAAGTGGGTGGTACTGCAGCTCATACTGGAGACCATCAATCGGCAGAGACGGAGGCTCCCATGTGACGCTGAGGACCCCACTCCTCAGGGTCACTGCCTTCACATTAGTGGGTGTGTATGGTTTTACTACAGGAGGGTCAAAATAGGCCCACTTTTATTTATGCAGTCTCTAAGAATTACTCCATATTTAGAGGCAAAATGAAGTTAAGATGTGCTCCGCATGCACGGCTCACCTTGACCTTTAGACGAAAGGTAGATGGGTTTGGAGCGAACGGAACCGGAATCAGTTCGCAATTCCAGCCACAGTTTGTAGCAGCCAAAACGCAGCGGCTTAAAGGTGCAGGTTCGTGGCTTGATGGAGTAACAAGCATCTACGATTTTTCCCACGTTATCACCAGCTTCCTCCTTCTCCTTCATCCTTTCACAGGACATGTGAGTCCACCTGCCAATAAACAGTCACAACTAAATGATGTGCTTACAGTTAGTCTCAAGCTGAAAAAAACTATTTACAACACCAGGCTTACTTATTAAATCATCAGCATGTAAATAAACTAAAGGGAACAAAAGGCTAAGTTAGTATCCTTTGAAGATATTGCTTTTTTTGTATTAACTTTTAAAAGATCAAGGCTGCTGTGGGCAAAATATGGCTTTCCTTACTATTCACCAGAGTGCAGGTTTTTTGTCAATCAAGAATAATTTATGAACAAACTTAAGAGTAACTTTTTTTTTCCCATTTAACATTAAGTTTGGTTTTACTGTGCCATTTCTTTTCTAAGTAAAAAACGTGAATTTCTCTGATTTTCAATCTTTAAACTAAATAACAAAAACTTTGTTAATTAATCCTCTTACTTTTCTTTTCATGTATATAGTCATGAAATAGAAGCAAAATGTATTTTTTAAAATAGAAATTAGATTTAGTTAGAGGATTATGTTGACGTTTTAAACAACGCAAATGTCCAAATTAGAAAAGGAATCTTATGTCCCTCTGCTCTGTTTTATTCCTTGTTTCCCATCATTCTCTCTGCTTAGCTTTGACGGTTTGTTGACTTCATTTTTTAATGAGCCTGGCTGACACCGACTTGACCTCTCAGACAAACTTTCCTCTGTCCAAGTGCAATTCCAGACAGAAGTGTGTAACACTTCCTGTTTTTCAACAACCTGAGTAGTCTGACTTAAACAACAACATGTATTTCTTCACACAGATGGAAAAGTTGTTGCTTTACTTGTGTTGAAGATTAAAGGATAACCATTGTGTGCTGTTCCAGCTACACTCCATAGTATCCATATTCCCGTTGGTTTCACATCTTATATCAAGGGAAGCCCCTGAAACACAAACAGAGAGAACTTATTGTCGCATGTGATCCCCTTCTTTCCTGCTTTTATTTACTAAATAAATAAAAAATTAGGCTTCTTTAATATGCTGATAATTGATTGTACCACCAAAACGTTTCAGTTTGTTCAATTTTAATCATATACAAATTTCTAAATATTTCACAAAAAAGTATTTTTCATAACAAAGTTCACCTTCTATGGAGATCTGGCTGTATGGGAGAGCTGCCTTTTGTGTGCACGTCAACAAGTCATACATCCGACTCTCTGAAGCACGCATTGTGATCTTGCTGACCTGGTTTTTCATAGAAATAAAACCAAAATTTAGATTTTTTTGATTACCAGAGTTTGTTTTTTTAGCTGCAGTGAGCTTTTCTTACTCTTCCGCTGACTGACTGACTGCTGTGAAGCAGCTGATGGAAGTTGAGCTTCCAGACGGCCTCACTGGCGTTCATGCTGCGATTGTTGAACAGACAATACACTGTCACGCTCTCCCCCGCCCGCGCCACCATCTTTTCAGGGATGTACGTCACGACTGCAGAGGGAAAATAACCGAAGAA
This sequence comes from Oryzias latipes, assembly GCF_053564925.1. Lineage (NCBI taxonomy): Eukaryota > Metazoa > Chordata > Actinopteri > Beloniformes > Adrianichthyidae > Oryzias > Oryzias latipes. Next base: position 18,212,241 of record NC_136240.1, read on the forward strand.
TGTTTTTCGTAAGGTTTCATTTTTTGTTTATGACAAGCATTTGTCATTTTATTTTGTGGGATGAAGGCATGTTTAAGAAAAGAAGATAAAAAGATGTCAGAGACCCTGAAAGAAAGATAATAATAAAATGGAGCGCCTATTCTTTCAAAGTTTTTTCACAGAATTGGAAAAATGTAATTTAACCTTTTTCGTTACAGTATTCTTCAGAAATGGAGGCAGACAAATATGAAAATGTAAAGACATTGCTGCTCTACTCTTTTTGACTTAATTGTAAATTAGGAAAAATGTCAAAACATGTAAGATTTTCACCTTTTCTGATCCTTTTCCTCAATAAACTCTCCAACTTACCTTCAATGTTTACTTAAGACTTAAAACGACTTATGATAATCCGCTTATTTAAGATAATGAAAGCTATAGCTCTTAGTGTAGCCTTCACCCATAAACATCCAAGCTTGGACTATTTTTAATATGCAAAACAAATTAAAAAAAAATTAGAGCCTTAGTTAGTATTTAGTATTTCTTGCTCTCTTTTATTAAAATTAAATGAGAGTTTTCAAAACTTTTCATTTTATTGTTTTTTTTTTGCAGGGTGACTTTTCTAAAAACACATTTACTCCTTGTATAAAATGTGAATGTTTAACAGCTTTAAATCTCTCTGCGTATCTATGTGTAGGTTAAAATGTTGTTAAAATAATTTTGAATTACTGGCTAAATTTTTAAAAAAAATGTCACTTTTCAAGACTCTTTAAGTTTTACACTTTAAGCACATATGAAGCAGATACTGTATATAAAGAAAGGTCATTTTTGTTACAGAACATCTTAGTAGAGACTGTTAGTCATCCAAAGTCTCAATAATTAATGATAAAATGGAAAGAGCTTGTGAATGATCTTTCTGCGTACTATAAAAGGAATGCAGTGGTTCTTACTGTACTGGTAAAATTTGTAAGGTGCACTCCATTCACTCCAAAGAGGAGGTTCGTCCAATCTGGAGCAGCGAACCTGGAAGGTGTACTCCTGTTCGGGCTGCAGATCCAACGACAGCCGAGGCTCTCCCGTGACGGACACCACCTGGACAGAAAAAGAGGGATGAGGTGAGCAAAAACAGCTGTGTTTGCAAAAGCAACTTGTTAAAGGTGAGTTTTTACTGTACCTGCCAGGCCAGGTCACTTTTGGTATTATATCGAACCTCGTATCTCAGCTGAGCTGCATCGAAGTGTGGTGGACTTTCCCACTGGACAAACAGCTCTGCTTCTATGGTCTGATAGTGGGTGACATTGACTGGAGGACTTGGTTTCACTGAGAAAAAATATATATACTATTAAACTCCCTGGTATAGTCAATGCTTTTGACAGAAACTCATGATGTTAATATAACTATTACTCTTCCATACTCAAGAATTCCTTTAATGTAATTCCTAATACTGCAGATAAAACAGTACAAACATTTCAGTTTCATACAGCTCTGGTTTTACTGTGTCACATTAACAGAACATTCAGTGTAGAGACTTAAAATCCTGTTGATGTAACTCAAACTTTGGATAGTTCAATTTTGGTCAGTTACGTTCATCTCTTAGTTTAAATTGATTTTGATTAAAAGATTGGATACTCAAGTGTTGAAATGTTGATTGACAAGTTTGATTTTATTTAACATAAAATCATGACATTGTGATTTTACAATTTGGAGCTGCATTGTTTGGGTTTCTGACAGTTTAAGGCACTCAAATAAAAAAGATTTCTTAGGTAAGGAGGAACATAATCTCTGTTGAGTCCAGATCAACATCATCTAAAGTTTTTATTTTAATTATAACAGTACTTTAAAATCTTAGATGCAGACCAACTTGTCTTGATGTGACATGTAGTTAGATCAGTGCATAAACTCAAAATTGTTCTGAACTCATCCCATTTGAAAAAAAAAAGGCAATTTCTGAAAGATTCGGAATTATTTCTGAACAAGGACCATATTTTACAGGAAAAAAATAGCAGTACTCTGTAAGACTGGTGTAAAAGCCTAAATGCTGTAGTCACAGAGCACCAAAGACCTGCAGTATCAAAGTAAACGACTGCAGTGAGTAGAACGTGGACCTCACTCCTATGCAGAAAATTCCCAGCTTCTCCAAGGGCACAAACACATTCAAAGCAGATGTGAGTATTCTTCTCACATCTGCCTGAGAGAGCTGAACAACATTCTCTAACCTCATCAGTCCAGACCGCTTTAAGGGAGAAACATCTGAAAGATCTTTCTGCTTTAAACACTGAGGGGTCCCATGTTATCATGCAAAGCCAAATCCCAAGCTGTGACCTTTGAAAGAGCATGAATGCTGGGAACGTACTTTTTTTTCTGTCTTTTACTGTAATGAACTTAAAAGAGTATGGCCACAAATGTTAAACACAAGTATGATAATTAATGCAAGCCTCTTTTTTAACCTAAATTTGTATCCCACAAAAAACAGATTAACATGCTAAATCTAATAGTTTGAATAATTCCTATCAAATAAAAAGACACTGCTGAACGGGTTGTCAACTAATTTATTCATAACATCATAATCTCTGCCTCCGCCGCAGCAAAGTGAGAAGCCAATTACGCACAGGGAACAGCAGATATCGGGAAAACAAGCCCAAGTTCCAGTATACCTCTACAGAACAGAAATTGGCAAGGTCATTTTACCAGCAGATTGATAAAATGGCCTTTAGCTTTCCAACAAACATAAAGGCGATAAATAGTTTTTAAAGTAGTATGCAAACTTTTAGAAAAACTCCAGAAACGTATTATTTACATGATATTACATTGCTTTTTCTGTTGTCTGTCATCTTTGCATTGTAGTTATCCTTTTTACTTGAGGAAGCAGTCATGTTGCAAGCTTTGAAATTGACTCATGAGCATGTTTCTTTAATTTTGTCATTTGATAAACTAAACAAGTAACAAGCTATGTTCGATTTTTAAGGTGTTTTTTAAAGCACATTTATTGATTATTTAATTTTTTTAGTTATTGCAGCTTTTTATTTTTTCTGTCCAAGTCCAGTGACACCCACAAGTCATGAATCGTTTAAAATCATCTGAAATAAGACGTTCACAGAAAACCCAACAAAACAAATATTGAATACTTTTGGTATTTTTTACCAGGTCTGGCAGGAATGATGAGCAAAACTGGTGGAGCCACAACACTGGAGAGATTGACGGTAACCGTGGTGACAAAGCTCGCTGCAGGGTGGAGGGGGAGTGAGCATGTAAAGGACTCCTCCGCTTCACAAACAACTGGATTACTATTCACCTCCGTGCCATCTTTATCAGGCCTGCAAAGGAATGATGGATAGCTTGAATAACTTCCTATAAGGTCTTATTTAAGAATGATTTAAGTTCATAACATAAAACAAGATATTCTATAGGGATCAGAAGATGTTTTTATTACATTCAAGAGAAAAAGCTTACATTTTTTGTAAAGTCATGCAGCTTGAAATAGCATAGTTGAATACTAGACAGAAATTAAAATAATCGTGAAAAACTAATTATTGCCCTGATGTCCCAAGAGTATTTAGATCCTAATCCACAGTAAAACAACAGAATAAAGCTCAAATTAATAGAAAGTAGCAGGTTCAAACTCACAGCTGCTGGAAGCTGAATGTCATTCCACCAGTGTCCAGTTTTCTAGAAGGCTGAAGGTAACAAGTCAGATTTTCCCACTTTTCATTGATTTGGCAGAGAATTTCCAGACAGTTGCCTGAGATGAAAGCACACTTCCATGTTAGTATGCTGAGTTTCGTTATAAAGGAGAAATCAAACCAACATCCTGTTCAGAGAAACATATGAAATAATTCAACAACCAATCAACTTCACAGCAGTTATCTGTTCTGCAAGCGGCAAATGGCGCTCAACCCTAGTATCAGCTATTTTTCATTGGTTGTTTTTTTATCAAAAATTAATGGTGTGGCAATAGAAGTGAACACCTCAGTTTTGACATATTTAGAATAAAAAATAAAATCCATATTTTGGAAATTTAAATGCATTCTGAAAAGTTGTAAAACAAAAACAAAAACTTTATTATGCTAAATTATGCTAAGTCATAAAATAGGCACTGACGTTTGATTCATACAGATGATAGAATGCTCAATGAAATTGTTCCGTGTTTCCTCAAACATTTTTTGACCATAGACATACATCATCAGCACATGGACTCTTACCTTCAGAGGGCTTTTGAGGCAGGGATTCCGGTGTCAACCTCCTGTATTTGCACCTGGGTAGGTGCCGAAGGCTGGATATTGTTCCATTCGTCTTTGATCTATTTGTGACACCTCTATCCTCACCAAGGTAAGCAGAAGGTGAGTCACAGCACAGTTCATCTTGCCATGGGAGGCCCAAAGGTCCCAAATGATTGGAGGCTCCGTCGGCCGGCTTCAAATACTGTGCACCTGTTCAAAGAGAGTAGGGAAACTTACTCATAAGTGTAAGTAAAGCTTTTCAACTTGACTTTTACTAAGATACCACTCTAATACTCATCCATGTAACTAATTGGTACCTAATTTGTGGACTGCTAGCATTGTCAAACGCTCAAAAAAAATAGGAGAAAAAATGTCAACAGAAAATTTTCCTGCTTTTTTTAAAAGTTGAAAAAGGGCAAGTAGAGGGGTATTTTGGAGCCCCTAGAGGGACATTGAGATGAATAAACTCTGTTGCCTGAAAATGATGTTACGTGAGTTTATTGAATTTTATTTTACCTTTGGACTCGCCTAAAAAGTCATTGCAGCTTTGCTTGCCCGCAAAAGTCTGCAGAAACTGCAAACCAAAATAAGAAAGTAAAAGTAATGCAACCAAAGAGCAAAATCCTCCAATGATTCCACAGGTTTTTATGAGACCCTCACATTTAAAACAATCAGTTCTAATATATTTCTGACACCAGAAAACAAGTCAAATGATTATCCAGAAAATGAAAAAAACCAAAACAAAAATATGTACATTATAACTACAAATGTTTGTAACCAAGTTACCTTAAAATCTAGGAGCTTATCAAATAAAGCATGATTAAAGTGTTGTGTGTGTGTGTTTGTGTGTGTGCATGTGTGTGTGTGTGTTTCATAAAGCTTTTGCAATAGATGTAGGCAAAGGTGAAAGAAAGCACATCTATTACAAGATGATCTGCAGCCGCTGTGGTGTTGGCGAACTCACCATGGGGAATCAGGAGAATCTGTATCAGGACTACTAGCATGGCTGCACGAACCCTGTCAAGAAGGATGACAGCAATAAGTACTCAGATAAACAAAAAAGACAAAGCAGAGTTTATTGACAATAATGTATGCAAGTACAGAAGACAGCAAAGCTAAATGAAAAACCAATAATCACAGAAAATTGTCAGCAGATTGAAGACTGCTGGGAAAGTACTCCACCTATCCCACACATATTGCAAATAACTCTAATCTAAAGGATCTAGGTGGAGCAGCTGCTGTCGTAGCTGGGGGTGGCAGAACTTTCACCAAAATTAACAAAGAAAAACTGTGGGAGTTTCAAGCATGATTAAGAAAACTGTTCCAGCTTTTCACCTGAAGTCATGACTCATCTGGCACAAACGCTGCCGTTACAAGGAGCCACATGTCTGTTTTTTACTTTTGTACTACCAACACACCATTGCTCAATATTAAACCCTGATTTTAATGAGCTACAGTCAGAAATATGTTAAAGCTTTCTATTAGAAAGGACATTTTAAGTTCAGCAAAGGAGAAAAGGTTTGCATGTCCTTTTTATGGCTGTCATTTGTTTGTTTAGGCCTTTTTAATGTTACACAAGTGATTCAATGAGTATAATTTTGTGTTGCTGGTCCACTGATCTGCTCATATTTGCAGTGTCCCTGAGTTCATGCACTACAGAACTTTGACTGAGGCAGATTGAACAAGTCTTGACTGGTCTTTGGATGGAGGAAACGTGCTGGAAAAAAAATTCCAGAGGTTACAGGAAGTGTCTGCATTTGATAACGATGCATTTCAGCTACATGCAAAAGCAGAATTTTTGGAGTTCCTAGTTTGAAAGTTTCACTGGAATTGCCCCCAAAAGTCTAAGGAGCTTTTCCAGCCCTCTCCTCAAAAAATAATTCATTTGGATCACACAGAAAACGGGGTGACACCTCGTAAAACGGTTTATTGGCACCGGAAACACCTGAGCTAGAATGACTTTCCAGCGTCAACAGTCCCACATGAAATTATTTATACCCCTGGCATGTTTTAAATATGTTAAAACGTAAATTAAGGCTGATAATTTTTTTCTTGTAACGAAGCCTTGACTCATTGTCTCATAATCTTCTGTCTTTTCCTAATAAAAGAAATTTTTTAGTTATATAAAAGTAAATATGTCTAAATTAACTAGGAATAAGAAAACTTTCAAGTAGCACTGTGTTAGTAAGTATTTTGCAACTATTTTTGGGGAATAAAATATACCGTAAATCAGTATTGATTATAATACCAACCTAGCAATCTCAGAGCTTGACTGCTCCTGTGTGCCAAGTTATCATTTGAGTGTAGGTGTTTAGCTCTGAGTTATGCCTTCAAAACACAAACAAGATTTGGATGAACCCCCAAAAAAGTCATTTTGTAAGTAAGAAGGATAAACTAAGAAGTGAGAATACATTAAGGCCACCCGTAACAGTATAGATAAAGAAATGGCATCAAAAACATGAAACAAAATTCCAATAAATCGTTTTTTAGGAGGTTTAATGCCCCTTTTCTGCTAGCACCGGACACTTTTACTTAATGGTTAAAACACTCCACAGTTTGTTTAATTCCAGTCTCACAGCAGGAACCACAGACTATGAGGAATCACTTACACGCCACAACTTATTTACTATCTGTTTCCTTCAGTATCAAGTTTCTAGTTTAAACACAGAGTAAGTGCTGCAGCCAGATATGTACAGGTATTGATATATCCCACACAAACAATTGTGCATTAAAGTAAACACAGGCACTAAAACACTTAGAGCTCTGCGATCATAGAGTCGTAGCAATCATCTGGACCAATCTGTCAGCTTGAAGCTAACGTCCTCAAGAGTTTGTGTTTATGACGTCTCCGTGTTACTTTTCCACACGAATGATGCTCCACTGTGAATAACAACAAGACACTTAAATATTTCATCAGTTAACCCACAGCTATTTTCAGAGTCCAAATAATGCAGACAATAAATTCATTTAACAGTAGGTTATGTTCTCATGTAAAATACACTCGTGTGCAGCATTTAGTGCTCGCCATGTCCAAAACAAAGCCTGCTGACGGCCTCTGGCAGCATCTGAGGCTCTGAAAGGTGATCACTAGGGGTGTGTATCTTCCCTCCGACACGATTCGATACGCATCTCCATATGGTCAATGAATCAATGCATAAAATTCAAATAACTTTGAGGTAATAGGATAGAATCCAAGGTTTTTACCTAAATGGATAAAATCTAGATATTTAATTCATTTAGCATTTAAAACAATAAATGAAAATGCCTTTTAACGGAGAAATTATTTGTTTCTTACTGGCACTTTTTATTTTAAACATTCAAACCTGGAATTTTGGGTCCTAGGCTGTTTTGCAGTTAAAAAGTTCATAATTTTCATTTATTTAGATATTATTTTCAGTGCTGTAAAAAAAAGGCTATCAAATGTTTAGTGTAGACATCATACACCCCTCACTGTGGTTCCCATTCAGCTTATTGTAATTGACCTGACTTGGTAAAAGCAAGCTTGTGATTAGACGTCTTTTTGTTTGCATCACATATATTTAAAAATGCAAAAACAGAGTACAACAGGAAGAGAAACTAACAAAATTAGCCAGAGACTGATTTTCCTGATTAATCTAATAACTGTTTACCAAAATAATGTTTGTATCTTCAGTTTTTGAACTGAAACTGCTGTTACCTTTCACTTTTAGATCAGTTTTTCAACATGCATCTGTGTCTTTTACATCCCTTGGGAAGAAACCTGATCAGAGCGGTCCAGACAAGACTTTCTTAACCACAACAACAAAAAAGTTAATGATGTATACTTATTTACTGCTTTCCTACTAAGAAGACCCAAAGTGTTTTAGAGTCACACACCACTGGATGTTGTGCAATGGAAACCTGTTCATTGGGGTGATGAATCACACCTCAGTGCTTCACAGGCTGATGGGAGAGTCTAGGTTAGGGAAAATATCTGCTTAACCGGCATGGACTTTCAGGGCTTGGGCTTGTTTTCTTAGCAAAATGTGAACCTAAGGTAGCAGCATGAAAGCATATTGTGTTTTCATATTTGTAAAAACAATTAAGGAGGATTTGTTTTTGTAATCCAGCACCACTGTTGCACAGCAACGTGTATAAAGAGTGTGGGCTTATATACTCCCACGTCATGTCACCCTCCAGGATTTTAACAACAATGAGCCTGGAAGTGTAGCCGGAGTCTACTCTTCCACTTTCGGCTTCTCCCATCAGGGGTCGCCACAGCAAACAAGTCGCATGGTAAATTTGGCAATGTTTTACGCCGGATGCCCTTCCTGACGCAACCTTCTCTAACCTGGCTTGGAACCGGCGGAGGTAGAGAAGGGAACAGGGAGCAGCCTGGAGTCGAACCCGGGTTTCACGGACGGAAGGCGCCGCAAACCAGCACGAGCTAAACTGGCTCCCATAAGAGGAGTCTACTACTCCTCCTAAATCAACAACCTTCCAAAAATGGGCAATTGGGTGGGACAAAGAAAAGCTTGTTGGGTCCACGCATTGGTCCACCCACCTGTCAATCATGGGGGTGTAACGATACATGTAGTTGAACTGAACCAATTCGGTATGGCAGTTTCCCTTCGGTTCACTTCTGTACCGTTTTTTTCTTTTTTTCCCCGCATATGCATTGTATCGACCCACCTGCTTTGTCACTCACATTGGGGAAACGAGAGCCGAACTGCCAGTTAACTAAGCTGCGTTGACTATCATAGCCTCATACTCAATGCGCCCTAAAACAGTCTCAGATAGAGAGTAGACAGAGAAATAGATTGCTCCATCTCTTTTCCAGTATTATACCCTATTTAGTAAGAACACTGACGAAGAGTGTAACAACATTAACCTCACTTTTCTTCATTAGCTCTCTCAGTGATGGTGAAGAATTCAACACACAAGACTTCACACTTCCCATGAGTCTTAGTGGCTATAGGCAGGGCTAACCCACAGTATTACTGTAACTTTGCGCCGAGGCGGAAGTAATGTTAGCCGTGAGTTCCCTCCGAGATGCTATTAGGTGATGGACAGTAAGCATATCAATATATGGCTAATGTAGACGCGAGGCCAGAGATGAGGAACCCCCATCTCCTTACGCCCTCCTGTGTGGGAACCCTTTGGCTTTATTGTCAGCATCCATAAAGGGCAAAGACAATTGGACAAGTCGAATGCTGTGTGTTGACATTGTTTCACAAGGATAGCGTATGCCACAGTGACAAATCTAATCTGTTAATGAACTTAAAACGGCATTACCCGACTGTAACAATCAAGTCTACAAGAAATAAAATGTGCAAGTTAAAAGGTTTTTTTCCGGGCCAATGTCAAGTATCCAAAGTTTTTGGTTTCTGGCGGCTAATAGTTTTTCTTATTTTAGTAAGCAGACCACCTACATAGGTCAATTTTATTTAGTGTTATGTAAAACCAATAAATGCATTCTATAAGTAATTTTTTTCTGCCTTAGTTTTTGTACCGAAAAAATACAGACAGACAGACAGGCAGGCAGACAGACAGACAGACAGACAGACAGACAGACAGATTTGTTAAACAGCACTACTCAACCGAAATGTACTGAACAGAACCCTATAAAATTCTGAATCGAACCGAATTGAGATATTAGCGTATTATTACACCCCTAGTAGGGTTGGGCGATGTCCCCTAAATTGGCAGTTGACGATGTTTGCTGTCAACCATCGGGATGGACGATATCGTCGGGGGCTATTTTTAATTTTTCGTTCTAATATAATTGCTACTCGTTATTTTACTTTATTACTTTATTTATTTTATTTCCCAACTAATGACTCATCCGCGATGATCCAGTATATACGGAGGGAAGTGACTTTAACAAAAAAAGTAACAAACAAAATAACCGTAACATTATTATTTAGAAGATCGTCTCGTATATTACCGAGCTGACATGTCAATGTATATAGCCGCTTGGCGGAACTTATATCCTCTTTCGGTTTTTCAAACCCTACTGCGCATGTGCGAATGATTTATTCCGACCGAAAGTGCGACCCATGTGAACGTTTGTTATATTCTGAAAACATTTTTCTGGGCCCATGTGCACGGTTGGATTCTAATCCGACCATTGATCCCATCAAGATATTTTGTACATGTAACCGCGGCTTATGGTGTCGACTCGAAACGTGGCGGGGGCGTGGCATCACGATGGTGTCTCTCCATCGTGATGTCACTCACCCATCACGATGGACGATGGTATTGTCCATCGGCACAACCCTAACCCCTAGTCAATCAACATCATGGCACAAAGGATGCACTTATTTGTGCCATGAACAGAAACTAAAGCACTGTTAATCGAAAGACTTTTTACAAACATGCTGTACGTGAGTTTTTAGACAGTTTTTTTCTGAAACCTCTCTCTAGTGGTCAATCGAGAAAACTGAAACAGTTTGCAAAATCCTGGTTGGCTTCATATTCTGAGCAGAATATGGCAGTTTGCTAAAAAATTATTGAATAAATTCCGTGTAGTGGAGCTTGACTGCACCATAGAGACAATGAGTCAAACCTGCTAAACACTATTCAGATAAACTCTCCTTAACCCTTGTGCTATCCTATGGGGTCAAGATGACCATTGACGTGTTCTCCCTACCTTGACAAAGGTGGATAAAGGTGGAGAGGATTTCATGTAATCCATGAACACCAGTGAAGATCACAAATCATTGAAAAAAAAGGGTTCAGCGCACTGTCTAGTGGGTCTAGATGACCTAACTCCCAATGTTAAAGTGCCCAGGATAGCACAAAGTTTATGGGTCACAAACAAGTCTGCAGCATCATTGCCTCCTTTTTTCTTAATGCTAAACAATAAACAGTCTTTGTATTTGCTCTAAAAAACTCCAGAATTTGAAATACCTTCCAAGAAAAAGGAGTGCTATACCTGCAAGAAGGAGACCAACTCCTTAATAAATAACATTAGAGTCACTGTTGAAACAGTAAATCTGTTCTTACAACCTGTTTATTTAAACATAAATCTAAAAGTTTGTAATATAATCTGTCATCAAAACAGACAAAATCCCCTTGTTTGGAAAATGTTTTCAGTTTATTAAAACCCAAAACACTGCTAAATAAAAATCCAAATTTGCATAAATAACTGTTTGATCTGTGGTTCCAAGACACATCAATAACCATCTACAAACACATCAGGATCTGTGCAATCTATGTAATGAATAAAATTCACACAGCGATGCAAATATGAGAGAATATTTAACACAGACATGAAAATTCCTCACTGATTTGCAAGGCTGCCCACGCTGAACCAATCTTCTCATCTGGATGTTTGTCACAGCAAAAAAATAAAGAACAAATTAAAAATAATTTCAATAAGGTGATTTATCACTATAATTATGACTTCACTGTAAGAAAAAAAATCAAAACAACAGTGAAGTAAGGAAACAAATAAATAAATACACATTATAATATGTATTTGTATTTATAAAAGGAGAATTATTCAAAGAAGCCTTATACTTTAGAAAATGATCTGTGTGTTTCATTAGGGTGATTCACCCCCTGTCACCTTCAGGCTCAACACGATGCTGTCACCTAAAAGCAGCAGCACTTTTAACACGTCTCAAATTCACTTTGTTTAATAAAAGAAATTCAAAAATATTTCAAATTCCTTCCATTAAAATTCTAAGCGCTCGGGAGAAAAAGAACGTATGTGACACGTGATCAAAAAACAGAAAAAGAGAAGTGTTGAGATTACATTATAACCGGTTAGAAGATAAAAAATGACCCAATCTGAGAACGTTTGACCTGTAAGGAGACAGATGTGGAAGAGTGATCCTCCATCTGTTTGGACAAAAGAGCGACAGAAGCGGGTGGATGGAACAGGCGGACTTCTTACATCCTTGGAGAACTTCGCGGGGTTTCCTCGAGTCCAGATCATCCAGGAGAGTTGAGTCTTCTGAAGATGATGAAGGTTTTCCTGTGAGTGAGAATGGAGAAAAACGGAGCTCCCGTAGTTGAAGGAAGTGAGGAGACAGAGGAGCGCCTCTGTTCTTACACGCTCACAGCCCGCGGTGAGGCGTTCAAGGACATCTCCGAAAATTATGTTAGCACTTGTGGACATGCAGGAAGTGTGATCACAGGTTCATTCATAAGGAAGGTTGAAATGTGTTTCACGATGTGTTGGATGTAAACACAGGTATATTCAAGTTTCAAACTTCCGCATTTAAAACTCTCATGTTCATGCAAAGCTAAGAAAGCTTTTAAGTCAGTTTTTTGGGATCTACATACAAAAAAAAGCCATTGAAGATGTGTTCAAAGTTGAACCAGTTGATCTTTGGCTAAACAGGGACAATATTTTGCATCAAGGCTCTTCCTACTGTATGTGGTAGACATGCGCTAGTATCAAGAAGTGACAGACCAGCGCAAACACCATTTTGCAAAACTCACATTTCAGAATGCGATTTTGGCGCACTCAAAAACGCGCGTCACATCCCTGGTGTGAGTATAGCAATATACTCACTGATGACATGAACGCCACACTGCATCTCCTGGATACATTTTTGTTGTTTTTTTCTTGTGTCAGTTACTTGCTCTGATTTAAACCAATATGTCATGCACGCAGGTAAATAAGACTTCTATAAAGGATTACTAACAAGCATAGGTAAAAGATGCCAACATGAAGACCACTATCTGGCTCACACATAGGATCTAGCTGCCTGCTTCCTGTGAATTTGTGTTCCCTTCCTTGGGGAAATTCTTCTGACTCCCACAGAATTGCGCAACTTGCAGTGAACCTCTGTGTATTTGCCTACAAACACTAGGGTATTTACATGAAGACCACTGGAAGCTGGACGTTGCATTTCCAAAATCAGGTGTTTGTTTAAAGTTATTGCACTATCCCATATCATTCTGATAATTCATCAGTTGGTGTCCTAAGGTGTAAACCCTAATTAACTTGGTTCACAGTCCCACATGGGATTATACTCTTTGTTTTTACTGTGTGTTGTCATTTAATAGAAGGTTGTCTGTTTACAAGTTTCAAAACTTATTGTAGTTTTTTTTTTAGAACAGATTAGTTTGATTTCAATCTCAGTCCTGGGGGTTTGCTGCCTCGTCTCAGTTTGCATGTGGGAGCCACAGAGAAATAATAGCTGCAGTCACCATCAAACTTTATGACGTAGAAACGGTGCGTCATCGCGTGGATGCATGAAACGGCCTCTGCAGTAATGAGGAGATTGATTTGTTGATGATATCAGTTTGCGTCACAATGGTGCTTCATCCCTTCAGCTTCTAAAGCCACAGATCTTTACTGAGATGGATTTGGCTCGTTATTCTTCGTAAGCCTGGCATCCCTGCACTGATGAGTGCTGCAGTGGCTGCTGGAGAGTAAAGGGATCTGGTTTTCCACACATCCAGACTAGGGATGCAGAGAAAAAAAAGCAAAATCCTCTCATTTGTAAAGAAAAAGACAAAACCAGGTAGTTAATGTCTGCTGAAATATGGTAACGTGTTATAGCTTCAATTACAATGAAAAACAAAAGAAAACAGTCACAGATGATATATCTATGTCTATGATAAACCTCCTAAAAGAAAACCAAAGAAAATGGTGTAATTTCATTTTTTTTAGCCATATAAAGACAACAAATACTTTCTAGGGGGATGAGAACACATTTTATGGAAAATAAAATGAACATTCTTAGAAAAAAAATCTTTGTTAGTGTAATGCACACAATTTCCACAAGTCTGACTGTTAGATTTATCTTTTATGCTTTTAGTATGACAGCAATTCAGTCAATTTGTGTCACGTTTAACTTAAAGGACAGATTTAAGTTAGTTGTCTTGGAAAAAGTCAAACCTTTTATCCGTGATGATGTTGTTGTTTCAATCAGAATTGGTGTGTTGGAGCGGTTCCTCAGAGCGACATGAAGCATGTGACGTCATTTCCGGGTGAGCTATTCCCAGTGCTAGTTGTGTGACTGTTGTGTGACTGCTGTCCTCTTGTTTGGCATTAGCCTTACTACTATTGCTTACTCTAAGGGTTATCTGGGTTAATATTCACATCTAGTACCTTTTATTAGCGAATTCACCACTGTTAAACCGCTTGCTGTTCACTTTTCTCATTTTGCTAAATAAACCACTTCTCTTTACTTAAACACCGCTAGCCTTAGCTTAGAACCTAGTATGGCCACCACCACTCCTTCCGCCTCTCCTCCTCTCTCCTGCCCCATGTGCCATATGTTTAGTGATGATCCTGCCTCCTTTAGTGAAGATAGCGGTAGGTGTGTTAAGTGTAGTCTTGTGTTAGACTTGGAGGCCAGGCTGGAGCAGTTAGAAGCGCGGCTCCGCACAGTGGAAGCTAAGCCGGCTAGCCAGGTCGTTACTCGTAGCGCGGGCCGCGCTACCAGGGCTAATTTAGTTAGCACCCCAGCGCCCTCCCAACAGCCGGGAGACAGTCAGGGGTTTGTACCGGTTGGGAGGAAACATAGTGCTAAACGCAAAAACTTAGAGCACCCGAGACTCCACGTTAGTAATAGGTTCTCCCCCCTCAGCGACACACCCGCTGAACACTCAACTCTGGTTATAGGCTCTTCTGAAGTTAGAAACGTGGAGCTCCCAGCGGCTACAGTCAGGTGTTATCCGGGGGCCAGAGTTGGTGACATCGAGGGGAACCTTAGGATGTTAGCTCAGAATAAGTCCAGGTTCCGTCGAGTCGTGATTCACGCAGGCGGTAATGATGCCCGACGGAGACAGTCAGAGGTGGTTAAGTTAAACGTAGCTTCGGTGTGTAAACTGGCTAAGACGATGTCCGACACTGTAATTTTCTCTGGTCCCCTGCCGAACTTAGTCAATGATGAAATGTACAGCCGCTTTTCATCATTTAACCGCTGGCTTTCTAGATGGTGCCCAGAAAACGGCGTTGGTTTTGTGGATAACTGGAGCGCGTTTTGGGGGAAGCCCGGTCTCATGCGGAGAGACGGCGTCCATCCCACCCGGGACGGTGCCGCTCTTCTTTCTAGAAACATTTCTGCTAGCCTTAGTCTGTTAACCTGACAATCCAGAGACGAGACCCGGGCGCAGAGCAGCAGTGTAAAACGCTCCTCTGAGCCTCCCTTAGGGTCAGTGCCGGTGCAAAACCCATGCAGGGAAAGTCAAGCAGGTCCTAGCTTTAGCTTATGTGCTGAAAGACAAATGAAAGGAGCGCGTCATAGAAACCTTAAAGTGACAGACAGCAGTTCTCACAAGCAGAATTATGATGTCATTAAATGCGGTTTATTAAACATTCGATCCATTTCCTCCAAGTCCCTCTTAGTCAACGAGTTAATTACTGATAACAACCTCAGTCTTCTAGCCTTAACAGAAACTTGGCTCCATCAGGATGACTATGTTAGATTGAATGAAGCAACCCCCCCCACTTATGCTAACTATCAGAAATCCAGGATTTCAGGGAAAGGAGGTGGTTTGGCAGTAATATCACAGTCTAGCTTACTTCTCAGCCTTAAAGTTAAAAATGCTTATAATTCATTTGAAAGCATCATATTGTCTTTAAGTCACCCAAACAGGAAAACTCGAAAACCTGTTTTACTCATAATTATTTATCGCCCCCCCGGCCCATATTCAGAATTTTTAACTGAGTTTTCCGACTTCCTATCGACTATTGTCTTAGATTCTGATCAAATTATAATATTAGGGGATTTTAATATTCATGTTGATGACCCCAGTGACTGCCTAGGAACGGCTTTTGCAGCTTTATTAGATGATGTTGGTTTCACCCAAAGTGTGAATGAACCCACTCACTGTCATAAGCACACCCTGGATCTTGTTCTAACCCATGGTATAGAGATCAGCCAGCTGAGTGTCCTTCCTCTTAACCCCATCATTTCTGATCACTTTATGATTACCTTCCAGCTTACACTGGAACATCCTTCTGCCCCAGTGAATAAGAAACAGCTTAGAAGAACCTTAACTGACCGTTCTGTGTCTGAGTTTAAACACACAGTTCAGCCAGTACTTAGTGATATTCTGAGAAAATACTCTGAGACCAGCTCCCATAGTATCAGTCCTAGTATAAATGACCACTTTGTTAATGATGCCTTACAAGCCCTCAGGAGTACACTCGATGTTGTTGCCCCCTTGAAACCTAAGTTCGTCGGACAAAACCGAGTAGCACCGTGGTTTAACGCTGAAACTCGTTCTCTTAAACGAGAAACCCGTAAGTTGGAAAGAGAATGGCGCCGCTCTGGTTCAGAGCAGTCTCTGGATATCTGGAAACATAGCCTATTAAATTATAAAAAAGCTCTGCGTAGAGCTAGAAGCCAGTACTATTCAACCTTAATATCAGAGAATGGAAACAATCCAAGATTTCTTTTTAGCACTATAGCTAAATTAACTCGCAGTCAGAGCTCAGTAGAACCACATGTTCCTGTTTCTCTCAGCTCTGATGATTTTCTTACATTTTTCGATAGTAAAATCTCAAATATTAGACATAAGTTAAATCAAGTTATTCCTACTATCAGCCCAGAACAGGCTGAAGCGGTAGAAATGGAGGCATCCATAGAAACCTCTGTAACATTAGACTGCTTCACTGCTGTGGATCAAGCGGAAATAACATCAATTATTACGTCCTCCAAATCCTCAACGTGTCTGTTAGACCCAATTCCCACTAGACTTTTTAAAGAAACTTTTCCCCTAATTAATGATCCCATATTAACAATGATAAATGCCTCTCTGGAAACGGGTTACGTGCCACAGTCTTTTAAATATGCAGTTGTTAAACCTCTTCTGAAAAAGCCCAGTTTGGATCCTAGCATCTTGGCCAACTATAGACCGATATCAAACCTGCCCTTTATTTCTAAAATCCTAGAAAGAGTTGTAGTTAAGCAGCTTTACTGCCACCTACAGGACAACAGCCACTTTGAAGACTTTCAGTCGGGGTTTAGACCCCACCACAGTACGGAAACTGCACTAGTTAGAGTCTCTAATGACTTGTTATTGGCCTCAGAAAAGGGACTACTTTCTATTCTGGTCCTGTTGGACCTCAGTGCAGCCTTTGACACTATCGACCACGGTATTTTACTCCATAGATTAGAGCAGGACATAGGGATCAGAGGATCTGCTCTCCAGTGGTTTAAATCCTATCTGTCTGATAGGTATCAGTTCGTTAATGTAAATGGCCATTCCTCTCAGTGCACTCGAGTCAACTATGGAGTCCCACAGGGCTCAGTCTTGGGACCGATCCTGTTTACGCTTTATATGCTACCCCTAGGAAACATAATCAGGAAACACAGCATTAATTTTCATTGTTATGCCGACGATACGCAGTTGTATTTATCCATGAAGCCTGACCAGAATGACCAGATAGAGAAACTCAACGCCTGCATCAGTGACATCAAGACCTGGATGACAATTAATTACCTCCTCTTGAACCCAGAAAAAACTGAGGTCATTATACTTGGTCCTAAAAACCTTAGAGATGCTCTGTCTGCTCAGATAGTCTCCCTGGATGGCATAAGTATAGCCCCCAATTCCACAGTTAGAAACGTTGGGGTTTTACTTGACCAGGATTTATCATTTAAGGCTCACATATCTCAGGCATGTAGAACTGCCTTTTTTCACCTGCGGAATATTGCTAAGATCAGAAATATACTTTCTAAGAGTGATGCTGAAAAACTCATCCATGCATTTGTTACGTCGAGGCTGGATTACTGTAACTCCTTGTTAGCAGCGTGTCCTAAGAGTTCCTTAAGAAGTCTCCAGCTTGTTCAGAACGCAGCAGCTAGATTGTTAGCAGGAACTAGCAGAAGAGATCACATCACTCCTGTGTTAGTTTCGCTCCATTGGCTCCCAGTTGATTCTAGAATTAAGTTCAAGATCCTCCTGTTAACCTATAAGGCCTTACATGGAATGGCCCCGTCCTATATTAAGGACCTCATAGTCCCTTACCAACCAATCAGAACACTTCGCTCGCAAAATGCAGGACTGCTTGTGGTTCCTAGAATTAGTAAAAGTACGGTTGGAGGTAGAGCGTTTAGTCACCAAGCCCCTGTCTTATGGAATAAACTCCCAGCTCATGTAAGAGAGGCCGACTCAGTTTCTACATTCAAAGCTAGACTGAAAACATTCCTCTTTGGACAGGCTTATTGTCAGATTGGTTAGTATTCAGAGATTATTTAACTTAATGTTAGTTTGTTTAAATTAAACTTAATAATAACTATTTCTTTTAAAAGGCTGCTAGAAGTTGAAGCTGGGGTAACTATGGTGCACTGGGGTTCTGTCCTCTTTCCTTTTTTACTTCTACCCTTCCTCTCCTCTATTCTTGATCATAATTTATCATTTAGTTCTCCATGCCTCTGTTTGGTGCAGTGCGATTCATGTATTGTCCCTCTTTTCCTCTCCCCTCCTGGGGAGTGGGAGTGCTTCCAGACTCCAGTTGGCTCATCCGTGCTCCAGTTCCTGACCGTTTACCTCGCCTTTGCTCCTGCTCCTACACCTGGCTGTGGATCCTGCCTCTGGCTCATCTCTGGCTCGTCTCTGCTCTGTACCTGACCGAGTACCTCGTCTCTGCTCCTGCTCCTACACCTGGCTGTGGTTCCTGTCTCCGGCTCGACTCGCGCCTTTGACTGTCCCCACAACCACGGCTGGATGAAGCTCGTCTGCTGGACTTTTATATATGTAGTTGTAGATTTAGATAAGTTAATTCTTCTCTAAGATTTCTGGTAAATCGCCTGTCCGTCCTGGGGGAGGATCCCTCCTTCATGTGGGCACCCCTGAGGTTTCTTCGTTTTTTCCGGAATCCGGTTTTTTTGGGAGTTTTTCCTTACAGCGAAGGGGGGTCTAAGGGCAGGGATGCCAGTATAGCTTAGTCAGTTTGTTAGTTCATTTTAGTATTTTTCTATTGAACTCTTTGTATTCGTGATCCTTCTGATTTCATGTTTTACTTCGAAGCCCATCGAGACGACTGTTGTTGTGATTTTGGGCTATACAAATAAAATTGAATTGAATTGAATTGAATTGTTCACCTTTCGCCATGTCCCCTCAGGGGTCACCACAGCGAATCAGCTTTCACTGATTTACACAGGCGGTTTAGGAGACATTTTTACATGTCCAATGGAAGCGATTCTGTAGCATAATTAAAAATAAAAGTCAAAACCAGAAATGCTTTTTCATTTTCAAAATGAAGCTGCATTTTTGGCTAAAAATTAAAATGAAAAAGCAATCCACCAAAATGCTTTTTCATTTTCTTCTTCAACAGCGCCTATTCTGTCACTTAATTAAAATTATAAAGAAAAGGGTATTTGACATTTCATTTTCAAAAAGTTCTCTGGTAAATGGGTGGCAAAATTCATTTTAAAAAAAGATAACAGAAATGCTTTTTCATTTTTAAAATGTAACTGCATCAAATGACTCAAAATTTAAATGAAAAATCAATATTTCAAAATGCTTTTTATTTACTACTTAAAAACCGCTTATTCTGTGTCATAATTAAAACGAAAATGCAAAGAGGGGATTGCATTTTCATTTTAACATCCACTCTGCGAACATTGGCGCATTATTCAATTCGAATAAGCATTTCCAGCGGGGAGGCGGGGCGATGACGTCAGTGCTTTCTCCATATGTCCGGCTGCTAAGAGACACAGACATGTTAGGAGCAGTGCAGCTTTGTGTTAGCGGCAGAGAAGAGGGCTTTGTAATGGTTGTGAACTTCTGATGATTGTACACAGCTTCTCAGGACTACGTAGCAGCATTTCCCCCTTCTGCGGTCCTCCTTCGGAAGCACCGCAGACAAGCTTTTTTTCTTCGGACCGGCAGCTGCCTTCGCATTGCGGAGCGCGAAGCTCCCGATCGCTGAAGGCAGAAGTGCTACTACGATCTGAGAAACCATCATAGGAATTTGTGTTTCCAGTGGTGTCCAGAACAAAATAAAGGATGATGTAATTCCTACATATTTACATATTTATTTGCAGCTTCGTGCTGATTTTGCTGTTCGATGACAGCTGGAGCCCCATCAACAGCTATAGCAGATTTTGCTATGCTAAACGTTTGCTGGTTGGTTTAATCCATTTCAATTGTCAATTTGGACATTTCTAAATGAATTTTGCTACACATTTACCAGAGAACTCTTTGAAAATGAAATGTCAAATACCATTTTCTTTATCATTTTAATTAAGTGACAGAACAAGCGGTGTTGAAGAAGAAAATGAAAAAGCCTTTTGGTGGATTGCTGTTTCATTTTAATTTTGAGTCAAAAAATGCAGCTTCATTTTGAAAATGAAAAGGCATTTCTGGTTTTGACTTTTATTTTTAATTATGCTACAGAATCGCTTCTATAATGTCCTCCCTGACACAATCCTGTGTTTCATCCAGGCTGGGGACTGGCACAGGGAGAACCAGACTTGCTCCCCCTTGTGGCTACATAGTGGCGCGAAGGGTCTTGCCCAAGAACCCAAAATGAATGATCGGCGCGGAATGATGTAATGAAACTGAAAATGTAGTTTAATTTAGGGAATGAGAAAATTGCTGCGTCATAATTGGTTGGGAGTCCAATCTGACATCAGAGTGGCATTCTACTAACATCACAATAGTAAATGACTCATGAAATGCAACAACAATGCGTAAAAAGACCCCTACAGAATGTGCCTCATATGTTGGAGCCGATCATCAATAATTGAATACACTGTGCCGACTAAAGGACAAAAACCTGCTGGGTGTATGAGGTCATGCTTTAAGACAGATTAAAGCAATGCATCCACAGAGGAATGAGGTCATGTTTTTTTTTTTCAACTGACTCAAGCATTTTTTAAATATTTTTAACTGTACAGCAGAGCAATTTTTGGTCTAAGAAATGTGTCTTTTTATTTTTTTAGGCAAGAGAGGAAAATCCAGATAAGATATTCAAGTCAAATTATGTCATTTGTGGATTTTTTAAAACAAATCTTTGTTTTGCGCTTAACTTGAATTTTTAGATCTAATCTTACAATAAAATGAGCAAAAAACAATGTTAAGAAGAAAAAAAACAAAAAAATAAAAAAAGCAGTGTTATCTAGATTTGAAGGCTGCAGAAACCAGCAGTGACAACATAAACACAACCACTTGTTTACAGTGCTTTTTTTTTTCAAAAAAATGAAAAAAGCAAGTGTTCTCATTTCTGCTTAGATCTCACAGGAGTTAATGGTACATATTTCATTTAATGAGTCTTAATAGTTGCAACACTCTTTAGATTAAAGAAACAAGACGGGTAAAGACTACTTTTTTGTTGATGTAACCAAAAACTTCTTTTAGATCCAGCTGTGAGCACCTGGATCTGGCACAGAGACCACAGCAAAAAGCCTCAGGAGCTGACAAGAAGATTTCCGAATTACCACATGTTCATTTCATTCGTACGTATCTCCCTGCATGTCTTTGTTAAACACATTGCTTTAAGTGTTGACAGAGCAGCCTTACATCTGCTCACAGCTGGATCTCGTTGCTGCCACAGATGTGAAAATCCATCATAGAATTAGACAGTCGCCTACTGATGAAGGGAAGTCTACTAGCATACACACGGAAACACTGATTTAGCTAGACATTTATTTATTTATGTAAACATTTTGTTTATGATCTTCATGACTGTCAAGCATGAGGTTCAGTTTGTTTTTTCACCAGCAATGATTCAGAAGGTCATGTCATGTTATGCCCAGCATTTCCACTGCTTGGCTGCTAGTTGAAAAGGCCACTTGTATTTCTTTTCTGGAAAGAATGAAAGGAAGTGATCAGCAGCAGGAAAAAAGCCAAACTTTGCAGAGCAAAGGAATTTTTAGCCTGACCTCTGTAGATTCGCTGCTGTCCCTGAAGCCCAAACATATTCAACCCTAACTTTTGCAAGTGCTTCATGAGCAAAACATGGCTACAGTGCTGAAGTGCAGCTCTCAGATCTCAAATGGAATAGCAGGAATTTAGTTTCATTTGATGAATCTTTTTAGTGACTGTAATCCACTGTAAAAAAAATAAAAATAAAAGAAAGAAAAAGTGCTGGTCTGCAGAAAACCTATCAGTAATTCATGAGATACAACATATTTTCATTTCTTACTTGGCAAAACATGCTTTTGAGTTATATGTTATCTTTAATATTTATTGCTCATCAAGCTTAGACTTTTTCTTGATTCCCCTAAATGTGGCGTCATTACTTGATGGTCATTTGCTCAGAGCTGCTCTGTGAATGTTCTTGCAGACTTTAAAACATGCTGAAAAGAATAAACCTTTTTAAATTTTTTACTTGCTTATGCTGTGTTTTTTTAATTGAGTAGATTAAATGTTCTTTAGGGAACTATGATTGTGTCAAAATGGGACTGAATTGTCCCCAGAAAGTTTTCATGCCGACAATTTTCATACCTTAAGTAACAGTTTGACTAAAGTCCTGTAGGAAATTAGGCAAAAGGAAAATTCCTTCATTTGACGTAAAGTAAAAGTGTGATTATATACTAAAATAAAAAAATGTCAGATAACTTATTGTATTCTGGTACACCCCACAAGGACATGTTTTTTGTTTACAATTTTAAAAATGATCTTTAGCTTCTTTAATGAAACTTTTACCAATATTTAGGTTAATAAAGCTACAGCTTGGTTCCCATTTATTTTCCTTTATTATTCAACATATAAACTTAAATACAATACATCAATAACTTGATCTTCCTTTTCTTCTGTTTTGAGATCACATGTTCATTCATGACACAGCTGACGCAGTGTTTTGACAGCAACACACATTAGGTCTCACAGGAGGCAATGAGGCATTTAAGTCATCCTCTTTGGTCCACAGAAACAAAGTGAAAGTGTCAGCAGTTACCTTCACTCTGTCTCTAAAACCTTCAAATCAAGCCAGAAACCTAGGGTCAATCATGGACTCTGACCTGAACTTTAACAGCCATATCAAGTCAGTAACATCAGCAGCATTTTACATTTAAAAAACATTGCCAAAATCAAAAACATAGTGTCAAAGCCAGACCTGGAGATACTTATTCATGCATTTGTCTCCACTAGGTTAGATTACTGTAACGGCCTGCTCATTGCCTCCCCAAACGAGCTCTAAAACAGCTTCAGTACATCTAGAACGCTGCTGCTCGAGTCCTAACTAGGACCAGCAAGTACCATCACATGAGTCCTGTGCTCAGGTCTCTGCACTGGTTTCCTGTAGCTCAAAGAATAGACTTTAAGGCAGCTCTGCTTGTTTACAAGTCTTTCCATGGCCTTGCACCAAAGTACATCTCTGACATGTTGGCGCCATATGAACCATCTCGGACTGTGAGGACCTCAGGGACCGGCCTCCTGCGGGTGCCCAGAGTAAGGACTAAACAAGGAGAATCAGCGTTTCAATCTCATGCTGCTAAAAGCTGGAACAGTCTCCCTGAGGTTGTGAGACAGGCCTTTACTGTGTTAAGGTTCAAATCTAGACTCAAAACATTCCTGTTTAGCAAAACGATTTCTGCACTACATCACATTTTTAGTCAGCTGTGAGGTTGCCATCTTATTGGCTCAAATCCGCAAATCCAAATTCCGAAAATGGGACCTAATGTCTCCTCGCTAAAGAGGTCGGGGATGTAAAGCCACCAAAATTGTGACTGTAGACTGACTACAGAAGGGTGAACCCCTTCTGTAAAATTTTGCTAAGTGTGTGATCACAAAATGGGACTTAAACTTTGAAACTGTGCTCAAAATGCTTATTGTCATTCAGAGTTAATTCAATTGAGAATAGAAATGTTAAATCTTCCATCAATGAAGTGACAAAACAAGATCCCAGCAAGCTTCAAAAGATGCAGCAACGCATGTCGATGTTTTCATTGAGGACTCAGTCGTGCTCAAGCACTCTGCATTAGTCATACAGCAGGCAGTAATACTCAGGCAGCTTCTTGTTTGAGTCATCTCTTTAATTCCTCCCTGAGGTCTGTAAACCACCAGTTTGGCTCTAAAAATGTGTTTTATGTTCAGTTATATCAAAAACCATCTGAGCTTGTAAATAGTCTTAAATTTGCTTTGTCCTCTATGGACAAAATTTAGGTTGATTTTCACTCAAATGTTTTCCAGCAAAATGAGTTTGTAAAGTTTAACTAGTTTTATTTGTGAAATGGCACAGAACAAGCAAACAAAAGCCATAAAATGCAACCAAGTAAAACAGTGGCTAAAACTTTGTTTTCAGTGAACCGTTTTTTCAATCTGCACTCGTGAGCTGTAATTTACTTTTGCATGTATGAATCAGAGGACGATGTATGTCTATTTATAATGTTAATGCATGTTGTGCTCATTTAATAAAATAGCTTACCAAATTAAATCCAAACATGTATAACAAATGGAACCTCTGTGGAGGGAGAAGGTGAATTATTAGGAGAAAACAGGATCCACATGCTAGTGTATGCATGAATGACTTACTAAAAGATAAACAAAATAATAAGACCTAATGACAAAAGTGGAGGGAAACTAATACAAGTGTTTAAAAATGTGCCTGTGAATTCACAGGAAGTCCATTATTGACTAAATACGTGAATTCGTTTGTCCACTCTTTTCTTGTATATTATTTTTGCCCATTACAACTATAAAACAGGAAAAATGGTGGGGAAAAAAGTTTTCCATTCAGACTTGTGGCAAACTTGCTCTGAGTTTTAGAAAGATAGATGGATAGACATAAAAATTTAAAAACCTAACCAAGAAAGACTTTTAGCCTTTGAAGGCTCATGGGAGGATCTCTGAAGGTAAACATCTGATTCTTAGTGGTAGCACACGCTGAACAAAATCTGCTTTAAAGACAAAAATACAGACATGAATGTTTGAGGTATCTGATCTTAAATCTGAGTTAAAGAAAAACGTTTTCACTTTTTTAAAACTTGTCTTTTTTTAACACTTTTTTAAATTCTTTTTTACCAGTCACTTTGAGTTTCAACAAAACAAAATCTGTATTTTACATGCCTGCCTCCACAAATTCTGTATTTTTTTACTTTTATTAAGACTTTTTAAGATAAACTTTCCTGAGATAGACCAAGTTTATCTTAGCTTAGTTTTTTATGTACTTTATATGACTTTCTTTATCAGGTCTTCAAGACTCTTTGAAGACATTAAAGATTAGTTTAAGGTTAGTGTTCATGTTGTAGTGAGTTGTGTAAGATTCACTTGGAGAAAAGTCCTTACTTTAACCGAGGTGGCAGTAATGAGAGTAAATCACCAGCAAATGAAACTATGACCACAGAAAGCTCTTATTTCCCTCTCTTTCAATGGAATAGAGGAACAAATCCTAGCAATCACAGTTCAGTGGGTTAATAAAACTTTGGGCTGAACCACTGCAAAGGGGTCAAAATACAATACAAAGACATTTTACATTAAAGACAAGATTCTTTAACATGTACCCACTTTATAGAACAAATTTAACAAGATTAACATTGTTATGTTTAAATTATAAATCACATAAAGTCAGCTAAAAAAAAATTCTGAACTGAGAAGAAACCTCCTCCACTTGGTAGGCCTACAAACAGGCATGTTGATTGTACAAAGCAGGCCTACATCTGCAGTAATGATGGTCAGCCTTCAGGACGATCCAGGTAGATTTTAACTCAGAGCAAAGGAATTCTTAGTGAACAGCACCAAAACACAAAATTCCCACCTAGGTTATGTAACCCTTGTGCTATACTAGGCACTTTAACATTGGGAGTTGGGCCATCTAGACCCACTAGACAGTGTGCTGAACCATTTTTCTTCAATGATTTGTGATCTTCACTGGTGTCCATGGATTACATGAAACTTTTCCACCTTTCTCCACCTTTGTCATGGTAGGGAGAACACGTCAATGCAAGGGTGGGGTCATCTAAGATAGCACAAGGGCTAAATCAGAATCATGTAAACTAGTAAGTTCACACATTGAATGCCTAGAACTCAGATGAATTGTATGCTGAGATGCAGAAGATAATTTTGTCTTTTAAGGTTTCAAATAAAGGTACAGAAAATTCAAATAACAGGTAAAAAGATTAATTGAGAACAATAAAATTGGTTTTCTTCTCAAATACTGAAAAAATGAACACATCAAGAGATCATCTGTCAGGATAGTTGTTGATTTTTTTTAAAAACCAGAAAATATAAGTTTATGAAATGGACTAAATCTTTTTTAAGAAGATCAAAGGCCCCTCATGATAACACAAATCCTAAAAAAACAAAGAATAAGGTGCTCAAGTGAACATGAAAATTAAGGGTTAAATTATTTTAGAGCTCTTGTGCAAAGTAGGATCCTGAGCATCAAGTGAACGAAAAGCTTTCAGTCGCCATGGAGATGTCCGTTTACGTGAAACCCGTGTCCAACTGCCAGTAAGGTGTCCTCAAACAAAAGGGTTAAGACTAGTTCAGCAGCATGTGGGCAAAAAACAACAATTTCAATAAAGTTTGCAAAGTTTCTTGCAGAAAAACTTCCATCAAGTCTGAAAAGATTGTGTTGGAGCAACACAGCAAAACAATAAGTGGGTGGATTGATGGAGATCAGTGTTTTATTCTGAAAAATGATTTAAAAAAAAGACTGAAAGGAAGCACATAGGCCCAAGGTATCTGTCAGAGTGTCTGAACAATCAGCTTTGCCAGAATGACTCCTGACTCATGTGAAGAACAACAAACAAATGAAAACATGACATTTCTTTAAAAGTTTCTCTTTTGTTTTGTGCTATAAATATTAAATTACAAAAAAAAGTCACTCACCCGGTACATCAAAGATTTAGATCTCTGAAAAGTTTCTTGAAGCTGCTCTGAAAGTTTCTACATGCTGATTATGTACATCCCAAGGACTTTATTTTGACGTCCAGATGGGAAGAACTTTTTGCGTGTTTATAGACATGAGGGGCTATTTATGAGTTCTAGTGTCAGGATGCACCCCAGTTTTATGGAGCACCCATGCATGTGTTTGCACAAATCAACAGCAGCGTGTACAGCGTAGGTGTGAATGGCATGGGTATCAGATTTTATTGGACAAAAGCCATGTCTAATTCGGTGTCTCCAAAGTTATCTGTTGCCCAAGATTGAGGGCAGCAAGAGCTTACTGACAAGCCTTTTCTCTGTCTGTCAGTCGGTGAATGTTGCCCTCTGCTTTAGTTAGCCATGCAGGTGTTTTCGCTGTGTTTTCCATGTCATTCACACCATGACAGATATTTGATCCCATGATTCCTTTTAGCACAAAGCAGCCAAGAGCTCCAGTTTGCAAACCATACTGTTCCAGCAGCATCCTCCCTCCTCTCTACCTCACATGGACCCTGCACCCCCGTTTTATTGGTCAAAAGGTACAGATCTATTGATGAATTTTGTTCCAGTCCTGCTCATTTGGGGTTGCTTTTATCAAGAATTGCATCCCCTCTGCTTATTACTACACTGTTATAAATGACATTATGGTTATTTTTCTGTGTTTACATAAACACTGATAGGTCAAATGTTATTCTGGTCTGTGATCGTTTTTTTTGTTGGAAGCTGCAGAATTATATATTTTCTAAAAAGATTTTAGTCTGAAAAAAAGAATTTACAGTTATTACAAAAAATGGAGGTGTACTTTGTCTGCTTCTTTCTGCATTTTCCAGATTTTAGCCATAATATGTGGAAAAAAACAATTCAATAACTTTGATGTACTGAAACTTTTAAAAGATCAAAGTAATTATTTTTAAAAAGATATTAGTTTTGTGTTTTCTTGAAGTGACCACAAGAACACCAAACAGTCCAAAAAATAAGTTTTAATTTGCAAATAAATAACACCTCATGTTAATTTCCTTAAAGCTTATGAGAAGTCATCCAATAAATTACATCTTAAAGCTTTTCTTTTTTTATTTGCTTGGTTTTATTTGATGTTACTGATAAATAGACTTACTTATCATGGCAATTCTATGTTCTAGTCAGGTTATCCACATATTAATCTATAAATATGAAACAAAAAAAGTCAAATGACAAACTTTAAAAATGACACTAGATGTTTGTACACCAAATCTTCGATTGAACACATTCCCACATTACCTGCTTTTATTTTTTTGAAAAGCAGATAAATGAGGCTCCTTAATGACAATCTATACGATTTTGATTACAAGTGTCTCCATGCAAAAGAAGATTCACTTCCAACTCCACTGAAAGTCAGCTGTCCGTTTCCTCTCTTCAGTTAATCCATAAATCCCGATTGTCTCTGCACCTGCTTTCAGCAACCAGAGGGGCCCTGAAGAAAATGAGTGCATAATCTGGAGGCAGACAGCAACAAACCCCAGCAACAGGCTGCTATTTTGAAATGGCTTTATATTCCCTGTTAAATATCATTGTGTTTTGGTTAGAGCAACTGCACCCTCACAGGTGCATGAAGCAACAAAACCAAAGGGGAGGAACATTATTTTTAGGTTTCCAGTCAGAAGCTAAAACTGCTGACAACAGCAAAGGCAAAAAAAAAAAGATATCACCAGAGAGGGAGTTTGAAAAGTGTATAATGGACTTTAAACAACTTCACTCATCAATTCCTCATCTTAATTAAGAGCCAATAGACCTTTTTCACAAAAACCGGAAATACGTAGTCAGCGTGTAAACCTAGTTCCGGTTTGTGCTTCGCTGGCGGAGGAATGGCAGAGCCTAGAGTGTTTTCGAAGAGCCTGAGTTGTGTTCCGAAGTTCACCAGCACCGATGTGATGAAGAGTGTGAAGATGCATTCGTCCACTAAAGGAAACAAATTGGACAAGGGACATAAATTCGTCCATGAAGAGTTTATCCACCATTACCAAGGTAAGCTTCAGCTAGCTTAGCCATAGCCGCATCACCGGTAACTGTCTACGTCAACTGTAAATCCTGGTGTTATTAATTTGTAATAAGGTATAACACATCGCAGTGAATATGTTGTGTGTATGTTTAAGTGAAAAGGCATGAGATTAACATAACACCCAAAAATTTGGCGAAGCTGTAAATAAGAAATGTTGAGGTGCCCGTTTGCGTGTTCATTCTTTTTGCTGCGGTTGCGGCACTTTCTTCACTTACTATTAGTATTATTTTTCTCAAACTAGGGTGACCAGACGTCCTCTTTTCCTGGACATGTCCTCTTTTTTGATACTTTTATAATAAAATAACATTGAACATAGATGAAATGTAATCATATTTGCTTTATGTATGCAGCTCTGCACACCAATTACTCTTGATGAAATGTCTCACAAACTCACTTCACTCCTCTTTTTTAGAAACTCAAATCTGGTCACCCTACGGAAAGTTATAGTTTCGTGTTACATTGATGTAGCAACATAAGTATGTCTTAATTTTAACCTATTTAATTTATTGTTTCCAGATATCACTGGATGCAGAAAGTGCCAACCTGAAAGCTTTCTCCTGCAGTTGTGTGGCTGGTAAAGGATTTTGCAATGACATAGTTGCCATCCTGTTCCAGACCGCACATTATTCACAGCTGGTCTGTAGGCTGCTCCACCCCCCCCCCGGCCTGCACGAGTGGCTTGATGGCACAGACCAAGAACACAGGTGGGTTTGTCATCAAATTGTCATTATGATTTAAGAACGGATGTGTATCCATAACAACTCTAAATTATTATAAAAACACCCCCAGTAGTGACTACAGACTGTAATTGCTTTTTGCCTTTTATTTATAAGGGAATCCATCCTGAACCGGTTAGTGAGCTGGTGGTGCAAAAGCCCAAAACAGTTGGCAGGGACGGTCTGAGGTCCACACTGTACAAGGCATATGCAGGTGATTAATTTAACTTTTTGTTGCTTTGTGACAGCAAATTAAGTTGTTTTTTCTAATCTTATGACTAACCAAATTATGGTTACAGCAGATATAATTAATTAAATTTAAATGTAGTTATGCACTTATGTCTAACTTTTGTGTGTTGTTTCTTTTGTGTAGGACCACAGCCAGATCCATATCTGATGGCATCTGGAAGCAGATTATTCCAGGTGCAGCCTCAACCTCTCATGGTGGTGTTGGATGGGGTTTCTGAGATGGAATGAAAGAGAACTTGGATATATTATTATTGCAAATGCATGAATGCATACCTTAAATTACACTTATCTTGTCTTTAACAATCAGTTCAGCCTTCTGTCTTACTGTTGATCTGTAATGTTGTTTTTTATTGTAAATGTTTGTTATTTGTGTTGTGATTAATCAGTTGATGTTACGCATACCAAAAAATTAAATGAGGCACAATTTTGACCAAAATTGTTTTATTTGTTCATCTAATTTTTGTGTGAAGTCAAAGTCACATTTCAACAGAAAAATATTAAGAATATAACAATTATATTTAATTAGAATTTAAGAATATGTGGGAACACTACATTTTTCCATACTATTTGCACATTATACATTATTTACATACCAAACATTAATTCACTCTTCAAAACAAAAAAGTCCATGATCATTTGCCAAAACACGGCAGTTAAGCCAGATCTGATTCCCACTGCCCATCAGTGTGAGCGGCACGGGAGAGTCCCAGATGTGTAAGGACTTTATCCTATCGATCACTCTTTCCACCATAATTCTGAGGCGGGGCATGACTGCGTTTGTTCCGTTTCCTCCTTGCTGATGGAGCTGAACGCTTAAAAGGTGGAATGATGACCTTAGATCCAATGTCAGTAAGTAAGTCATGGATGTAATCCAAAGCCTCATACAGAGCACCTGTGAAGATAACGAAATTAAAAATCAGTATTAAAACATTTGCTACCTTTCACCACAACACAGTAATCATGATTTGAAAAGTATGTTAAGTATTTAATTACAAAACCGTTTCATTTATTTTTAAGGAAAATAAAAAATGACAAAATACTCTAAATTAGTTAAATACATGTAATTAAAATAGGTGAGAGCATGAACAGCTTTTATTCTAAACATTCATTTGTTCAGGTACAAATGCATTTATCCAATAACGGTACACATAGTTGACTAACGTTAACACATTATGAACAACCTTACCTGCAGGTGGGTGTGTCACGTAGTTGTGATCCATTTACTGCCTTAGCTTAGCCACCATCATGTTGCTATCTTCACAGCATAGCTGCATAGCCTGACGTTTGAGGTTCTGTCATATACTGACTCCCTTCTCAAAGGAGCAGTAAAGTATTTCCAAGGGAAAATACTCGGGACGACACCACTCTTCAGCCGACGAACGACGCAGCCGCACCACAATCCGGAGCGAAGTGCCGGCAGCAGAGGGTGCCACCTGTGTTTACATTAAACTATGCCCTTCCTCTCTTCGGATCGCCTATATCCATTTGGGTTTCAGGTTTGGATCCATAGGAAAATAATGAAATGAAAAGTAGGGTTGTTTTTGGTTGGAAGACGAACAGCCTGGAACACAACAGAAACTGCAACTCTTCCACTCTGCCATTCTTCATATGTGCCGCTATGCTAACAGGAAGTTGTTTTACACGTCATTGACGTATTTCCGGTCGAAAAATGCGGAAGTGTGAAAAAGGTCTATTGATCCAGTTTCTTTCTGACCAATACCTAGCAAGAGTTTCTTCCGAGGCGGAACTAATGTTAGCCGTGCGTTTCCTCTGAGACGCTATTAGGTGACGGACAGTAAGCATGATATGGCTAATGCAGACGCGAGGCCTGAGATGAAGACCCCCCATCTCCTTACGCCTTCCTGTGCGGGAACACTTTGGCTTTACTGTCAGCATCCATGAAGGGAAAAGACAGTTGGATAAGTCGAATACTGTGTGTTGACATTGTTACATGAAGATAGCGAATGCCACAGTAACCAATCTAATCTGTTATCAAACTTACAACGGCATTACCCAACTGTAACAATCGGGTCTAAAAGAAAAAAAAATGTGCAAGTTAAAATGTTTTTTTCCAGGCCAGTGTTAAGTATCCAAAGTTTTTGGTTTCTGGCAGCTAATAGTTTTTCTTATTTTATTAAGCAGACCACCTACATTTGGAAGCATTTGTGTAGCATAATTAAAAATAAAAGTCAAAACCAGAAATCCTTTTTCATTTTCAAAATGAAACTGCATTTTTTGACTCAAAATTAAAATGAAAAAGCAATCTGCCAAAATGCTTTTTCATTTTCTTCTTCAACACTGCTTATTTAGTCACTTAATTAAATAATAAAGGAAATGGTATTGGACATTTCATTTTCAAAAAGTTCTCTGGTAAATGTGTAGCAAAATTCATTTAGAAATGTCTAATTTGACAATTAAAATGGATTAACAGAAATGCTTTTTCATCTTCAAAATGTAACTGCTTCAAATGACTTAAAATTAAAATGATAAATAAATAGTTCAAAATCTTTTTATTTTCTACTTAAAAACCACTTATTCTGTGTCATAATTAAAACAAAAATGCAAAGAGGGGATTGCATTTGCATTTTCACATCCACTCTGGGAATAGTGTCGCATAATTAAATTCGACTTAGCATTTCCAGAGGGGAGGCGGGGCGATCGGGTCTACAAGTGCTGCTGCGACTACGTAGCAGAAAGGACAGAGGGAGAGCAGGAGAAAAGGGGACGGCCGAAAATCACCTGGGTTACACAACACCACGGGAGAGCCAGAACGCAGGTCAGAGAGGAGGCTGTACCACACTCCCATCCTGAGCTTGGGTACACAGCCCCGACAACCACAGATACGCTGAGCGAGGCAGCAACTGACCTGAAAGACAAGATCATGTCTTGGCAGGGTCAAGCCAGCCGCACTCCATGAACGCCTGGCAGCACAAATGAACCAGCTGCTAAGAGATGGGACTCACCCCGAATGGCTAACGGAAGGGCGAACGATCCTGATCCAGAAGGATCCCTCAAAGGGTGCAGTCCCATCCAAAATACCGGCCAATAACCTGTCTGTCCACAACATGGAAGCTCATGTCAGGCATCATTGCAACCAAGATAAAAAGGCTCATGGATCAATACATGAGCAACACACAGAAGGGCATTGGTAGAGACTCCACAGGAGCCAAACAAACTCCTGGTTGACAGAACAGTCGCTCAAGACTGCAGGTCACGACACACCAACCTGTGCACAGCCTGGATGGATTACAAGAAAGCCTATGACTCAATGCCACACACGTGGATCACTGAATGCTTGGAGCTGTACAACATCAACAGGACTCTAAGAGCCTTCATAGGAAACTCAATGAAGCTGTGGAAAACCACCCTTGAAGCCAATGGGAAGCCACTTGCACAAGTGTCCATCAAATGTGGGATATACCAAGGTGATGGTCTGTCCCCACTGCTGTTCTGCATAGGTCTGAGCCCCCTCAGCCAAATAATCAACGAGACTGGCTATGGATACCAACTCAGAAATGGGGCCAACATCAGTCACCTCCTCTACATGGATGACATCAAGCGATATGCGAAGAGCGAGCGTGACATTGACTCCCTGATCCACACCACCAGGATCTACAGTACTGACACTGGGATGTCATTCGGGCTCAAGAAATGCAGCCGGATGGTGACAAAGATAGGCAAGGTAATCCACACAGGAGGGGTCTCACTCCCAGAAGGAACAATAGGAGACATTGAGGACAGTTAGAAGTACCTTGGAATTCCGCAGGCAAATGGCAACCTGGAGTAGGCAACAAGGAAAACTTCAACAGCTAAATACCTCCAACGAGAAGCCAGCTCAATGGCAAAAATAAGACCCGGGCAATAAACAGCTACGCACTGCCAGTTATCAGATACCCTGCAGGAATAATAAGACGGCCAAAGGAAGAGATACAGACCACAGATGTTAAAACACGAAAGTTCCTCACCATGCATGGAGCTGGAAGGTGGTAGAGAATGAGAGAGCAAAGATCCTGTGGGACTTCCAGATCCAGACTGATAGGATGGTAATGACGAACCGACCAGACATTGTAGTGGTGGATAAAGAACAGAGGAAAGCCGTTGTGGTGGATGTGGCAGTGCCAAGCGATGGGAACATCAGGAAGAAGGAACATGAGAAACTGGAGAAATACCAGGGACTCAGAGAAGAACTGGAAAGTGAAGGTGACAGTGGTGCCTGTGGTAATTGGAGCACTCGGGGCAGTAACCCCCAAGCTGGAGGACTGGCTACAACAAGTACCTGGAAAGACCTCAGACCTCTCAGTCCAGAAAAGGGCAGTGCTAGGAACAGCTAAGATACTGCGCAGGACCCTCAAGCTCCCAGGCCTCTGGTAGAGGATCCGAGCTTGGGTGAGAAACCACCCGCGGAAGGGTGAGAGGGGCGTTTGGATGGATGGATGGATGGATGGATGGATGGATGGATGGATGGATGGATAGATGGATAGATGGATAGATGGATAGATAGATAGATAGATAGATAGATAGATAGATAGATAGATAGATAGATAGATAGATAGATAGATAGATAGATAGATAGATAGATAGATAGATAGATAGATAGATAGATAGATAGATAGATAGATAGATAGATAGACAAAAATAACAATAAAATAAGAGTTGATAAAATAGCAGTTCATCTCAGGCAGGTTTGTTAAACAGCAGTCCTGAACCGAAATGTACCGAACCGAGCCCTATGAAATTCTGAATCGAACCAAATTGAGATTTTAGCGTATCGTTACACCCCTATTTATAACAATGTTAATTTCCTCTACTGAGCTGATTTACTTGAATTAAAAATGCAAGAAAGCCACGCCAAGCATGGCATTTTCTATTATTCTAAATTTTGGTGTGTTGTCCTCCTTTTTTGCCTATTACTATTGAATATAAACATGAGAACTTGAATGTAGAATCCAATTTTTTTTAATGAATCAATATGTGCTTTAAGCTTGTTCTGATGATAAACGACTCCTATTTCTTTCAGTTATCTGACATGTTACAATGTTAAATATAAATAACAAAACTTAATTAACTCAAAGCAATAATTACGAACCCTTTATTTATTGCAATCATTAACATTTTTCTTCAAAGCTAAAGAGCCACTTTAGAGGGATGACAGAGACATGGCTCCAGAGCCTTAGGTTGCAAATCCCATTGCTGATTTTTGTCAATCCCTCAAATAACTAAAATCATTTCCACCACTTCACAAAATGTTCTATTACTTAATCTTTTGGGAAACACAAAATACAAACCACACATTCAACTCACACCTGCACAACCACACCTATAAGGCACAAGCATACCACAACCTGCAACCCCCTACATTCCTCTCACAGAAGATAGAACATGTTTTTAAATGTTTCCTTTCATCAAGTTGATACATGCAATAAACAGATCAGTAATAAGATTTATTGCCATATGCCATATTTGCAGTTTTAGTAACATCAGGAAAGCCATGCAATTGTCAGCAGTGTAAGAAATGGAGCTCCCTCTATTGGTAGAGACCTGGAAAGTGTTTTATTTTCCTAACTTCATGTACACCAACTTTTCCTCAAACAGCATAGAGATGGTTTTGAAGTGACCTCAGTTCCTCTTTACCAACTTTTCCAACTTGTTTTAGAATAAATGTCAGAAACTGACTCAACTTTCCTAAGATCTTTTTTTTTGTTTGATTGTTTGTTTTGATATAACTTAATTATGGGAACAAGAAATGTCAGGATTCTCACACATACTCATCAGCTCCTCAAGATTTAAAGCTCAGTAAAAGCTTTGTTTTTGTCTGGATTATAAGTAAGGGTTGATGGCCGACGAAGTGTGCGGTTATTACTTTTTAACGCATGCCTAGGAAGCCGCAGGAGTCAAGATTCGGCGATATATATATGCTGATCATCCCAATGGGTTGAATAAAGCATCAATTCAGAGAGAAAGTTCATCTCTTACCGCTTGTTTTTGTCCAGATAATGAAGCAAAAGGTTGTTTTAAAGAAGCCGGCGCAGTGATAAAAAACATTTAGGCTAGCTGGCCGAACTTCTTTTTTCACCGTGCGGTTATCAGGTTTTAACGCATACCCAGCAGCCAATCAGAATCGAGTATTCAACTGGACCATGGCATAAGAAAAGTTTTAATAGCTGTTCATTTAATTTAAACTTTGT
Source organism: Oryzias latipes (assembly GCF_053564925.1). Lineage (NCBI taxonomy): Eukaryota > Metazoa > Chordata > Actinopteri > Beloniformes > Adrianichthyidae > Oryzias > Oryzias latipes. Next base: position 18,248,311 of record NC_136240.1, read on the forward strand.
AGGTATCATTGGTGAGACCTGTCAATATATTTTTGTTTCATTCAAACTCAGCTGAGATCCTTAACAAAAATAATTATTATGAAGAAAAATCTGCTAAAAGAATGATTAACTGTGAGTTTGAGAATCAGATGTGTCTATTCATGACCATCACTTTTAACCTGTTGTGAACCAAAGTCCTCATATTCCTGACAAACAGAAAGGTTTTCCAGACAATTTAAAATATTGTACCTTTAATTTTAAATATTTTTATGAAAAGGCACGTTAAACACACTTTAACCCTTGTGCTATCTAAGATGACCCCAACCTTACATTGACGTGTTGTCCCTACCATGACAAAGGTGGATAAAGGTGGAAAGATTTCATGTAATCCATGGACACCAATGAGGATCACAAATCATTGAAAAAAACGGTTCAGCACTGTCTAGTGGGGCTAGATGACCCAACTCCCAATGTTAAAGTGCCTAGGATAGCACAAGGGTTAATTCGGATTTCTTTTTTTCTGTAGTGATAGAATCTGACTGTGACCAAGATTAAGCCATTTAAATGAGCTCTAATGAGGTTTCCCCAGCCACAGCAAATGCTAATCGGCTTTTGAGGAAAACAAAAGGTCAGTAAAACATCACTCACTTTCACTTTAGCAAAGGTTTTTTTTTCTCTCGTTGTTAAAATTTGGTTGTATCATTGTTCACCCCACCTCATTCTGTCCGTTTGGCCTTGTTTTGCTGCCCCTTACATTGTTAGCTGAAGCCTCTAATGTCCCATGCGTCCAGCTAATGTCATTTTATAGTTGGACAGAAATCGAAAAGCAGCTCTGATTTTCTGCAAATTCTCCCTGGTTACTTACCTTGTTCCCCTTACCGTGTTTTTTCCTGTTGAAAGCGTTGCTTTGTCCAAAGCCTCGGCAGCTTCCTCCAGGTTTCCCTTGCCTGCCAGTGCTTGTACCACCTCTACAATCAAAAAGTTGTTATTTTAGTCACACTCCACTTCTTTGTTACGGTTGGGATTATGAAATGTTTTGATTTGCTGAGTATTAAAGTTTCTTTAAACCGGGATTTGTTCTGAAGCATTTCATGCTGTTGTCAGGGCTGTCTTTACAAGAACAAGTTACAAAGTCTTCCTCACTCCCCTATCAACCTTTTCTTGTAGCTGTAATCTATTCCCCATCTCATTACATGGCAATGACTTCAGATTTGGAAGTTGCCTTTTTTCACACCATAGCAATCCTCTTCATGTTTTGCTTAACGGATAGATCAAACCAAAGCTGCCTAAATGACCAAATGAAAACCCTTCCCCTCAAGGAGTTCTGCCCATAAAAGCCAACAAAGTCTATGAAAAAAGGCCAGCTCAGTAACTGCTATGTCAATCAAACAGATACGTAATCAAATATCACAAATAACCTCCCACTGACCACACAAGATGCTGAAGATGTTCATTGGGCCATAAAACACTAAAACATCAATGCATCCATCCATCTCTGGGCCATCAGTGTGAGCAGAGATATCCTGACCATTACTCCAGAAACTTCCTCCATTTGTACTGGCAGAGCTAGAACATTTTATATGGGGACAGGAGGGATGCAGGTGACTTTGGAAATGTGGCAAATGAGAACAGGAGAGTGGAAGGCTGTTACAAATGAAATGACCCAAAATAGGTATTTTAAACATTTTTATTTATTTCGTGTTTCTGTAAGTAGTTGAAATGCTGAAGGAAGCTTGCATTGTTGATTTCTTAATCTTTGTCAAAAATGCTACTAATATTGACAAACAAATTTGGGAGCCTGTGGGGGGGCAATGCTTGGCCCCCTGTAGCTCTGTCCCTGTAATATGAGAACTCCAAGGCACTAATAAGCCAGCAGAGAGACAGATCTCCGACAAGTTCTGTCTCTCCCCCCCAGGACTTCCTCTCAGTAGAAAATACTCAAAATATCTCTCCAGGGAGACTAATCTCTCTGGGAAGAATCTCTTCTCAGAGAGATTACAGAGTAATTTCAACTATAGTTTCTTTGATTTCCCTCTGAGCATTTACACAATGCAACATCTGTGCAAAAGGAATGGAGATTGTAAAAATTCTAAAGCACCTTCTGTGGTCTTTTGAGGACAAAAAGGACATATAGGCAGAATAAAAATGTAGATATTTGTTGAGTTCATTTCTGTATTCTCGTGTTTCGTACTCTGACCTAAACTATACCTAAGGCTACGAAGTGACAACTTTTTTTGCAACGGTACATCACCTTTGTCAGCTGCTAGATTTCATACTTATAAGATGACCTTTTCTGAACCACTAACATGTAAAAACGTTTGTTTATTATTAGACTTAAAACTACAGTGTGTTAAATTCCCACTAACTGAAAAAAAGATGTGTGGCTGCAAATTTCAGCTTTTCCCTCTTCTTTCTCTCTCCGGTAACATTGTAAAAATGCTTCTGGTACGGGTCTGACACATTTATACCTTTAGCACCTCAACTATGTTAGCCTTTGATCCCAAAGGTAGCTGAAAAATAATAATAGGCTGATGCAGCTCAAGTTCAACCAAACATCTTGTTTTTTCAAAAACCCTCTGAAATAAAAATGAAAACAAATTGCACTTATTTAGAAAGACAAAAAAGACAAAAAAAATAGTTATATGGATATCAAATTAATTTATATTTTATCTGAGTATTATTTAATAAATTACCCAAATAACAAGATGGCTAATTTTTTCCTCACAAAAAAATCCAATTCAATCTTGCATGTTGCTGCCCTCTAGTGTTCATAAGGAAAAACACAGACATGTTAAAAAATAAAAATATTTTTTCTTTTTTTTGCTTCATTAACAGTTTATTGCTGTGCATCGCACTGGTTTACTATGTACATCCTGCAACAGCAAACAGAGCTGAAAAGAAACACCTGAAGAGATTTTTTTTTTACACAATTTAGTAACACTTGTACAGCAGACAGGCAAACATGACTTAACGGTACTTAAATCTGACCCATACATTCCACTATTTCAAACAACACGAGTTCAATTTCTACACTATAGAGGTTAGCTTTTCAATGATCTGTAAGACCCCACAGAAGAGTAATTGTACAGAGAGGTCCTCAGTGCAGGCGGATGCCACGCTTCTCACAGTCACTAAAAACATCTTCAAGTTCAGTATTTTGAGTTTGAGGCCTTAGGTTTATATGTCAACCCAAGACACACATTTCCCCCATTTGGGGATTTGTTCTGATAAAAATAACTTTCTCCAGAGCTCACATTTTTCTTTTGGCTGCTCAGAATTCAGTTAATATCCAGAAAGCAGAACTGGAAAAAAAAACAGTCAAGGAGAAAAAAAGTGTCACGTAAATGCGCAATGTCCTGAACATATTAACAAGGGAAAGAATGTGACGACAGTTTATGAACATGCAAAGGCAATGATGACATGTTTGAGCTGGATATGAATTATAAACTGTATTTGAATTGAAATGCTTCTGTGTGTGTTGTGTCAGACTTTAGAGCATTCTGTCAGTGCCCTCTGAGAATGTCAAAATAAAGCAACTAAATGATAAAATTAAACGTTTTATGAGAACATTTTTGTTTTCAGAAATACAGTACCAATGACTCACACACCACGGTCATTGATTAGCATGGATTTTTTCATTTACACCAGTAGCATTTTAAAACAACGGATCAAAAGCTGAGGAGGAAGCATCATTCTACGCAGGTATTATTTGCCGCGGAGAAAAAGTTCACATCTGTTTGGATTAAAAAAAAGCACCTGCAGCGTGTACAGTCCTCCGAGCCGGCTGTTTTCTGCACTCACGTCCATATGGAAATCTACCTGAAGGACATAAATAAAAGTGCCTCTGCCGTTACAGAAATACAATGGAAAAATAAACCAATTGACTCAAGTAAAAGGTTTCTGTAAACAAAAAGTGCTGATGGGTAATGTTTTAACTGCAAGAAGTCTGCAGATATGTGAGAAAACATCTATAAAATATCTTTGACAGAACAAAAATCTTTCTTCTAAGCTGCATTGAATTTTTGTGCTTTTAAAGAGCTTCAATTGCAAATCTGCAGAATGAACGTCTATGAGGCTTCGAAGTGCTTCCTGTCAGGAACTGTACATGTGCTAATACTAAATATACAATCCCCAGATCCAGGCAAACATGGAAAAACATGTAGCTTTGTGAGATTATACTAAGAATAACTGATGCTAGCAAAAATCTGGACATAGTTTGTTTGGCTATTTTTAACTGTAAAAAATCTAAATTACAGCTGATTTTTAAACAATCTGGCCTTTTTTTCCAGCTTGAAGAACATTTTATTAACGATAAGTTTCAGCTGACATGAATGCAATCAAATATTTGGGCCTTACACATGAATTGTGTCTTTTCAGATGACTCCCTGATTCCCTTTCCTGTCATCATTTTTTTGATTTGTCTCTTAGAAATCTAGTTTGATGCTGAGCAGGGGGCTAAAAGTAGGATAGTGTTGCAGAACACACACACAGAGGGTACATCTGGAGACTTTTGTTCAGTTAAGTCAAGTTACAACATAGATATTCATTGCTCTGGGTGAGAAGCGATTCAAAGCGCAGTCGTAAAAGCAGATGTCATCATACAGGATCCGAGTTGGTAACATGACAGAATCAGCAGAAACATCCTGGCGTTGCTCGTTTCCTTGCAGCTGTCTCTTTAGTACAGAGGTTTTTGTCCTTGGCTTTCAAATTCTGACCAGGCATCATTTAGTTCCATGAAAATCATCTTGGCATATTGTTCATACGGTTGTCCTGTTGCCTGTGAAGGAAGAGAAAAAAAAAATGCAGTAGTCCTTTTATTTTCGACTGGAAATCAGATCCAATCATGTGTATGTAAAAGACAGACTGGTTTGAACGGCCTAAATATTTAAATAAGTGATATATTGCACAAAATTAAAAACACCTTTTTCTTAATATTGATAATTGATTTGCCGCATTGTAAATGTGTTTTGGTTTGTTCCTTTGAAAGCTTTTTTGTTATAAAAATCTATCTGATCCAGTAAATCTTAGTGTTAATCAAGATCTGTCTTTCTTTCAGTGACTAATCACCCTATTAATCATGTCACTGGATCATTGACTACTGGTGCAGCATAGTTCTTCCATCGTCCATCCATTTTCTTAACCCACTATATCCCCTTTGGGGTCTCGCAGCTTCCGGAGCCTGCCCCAGCCACCATTGGGCAAAGGCAAAATACACCCTGGAAAGATCGCCGGTCTGTCACAGGGCTCTTCTATATCCTCTTGCTGTATCCCTTTCTTGGTCATGCGGCTGCTGGAGTCAACCCAACTACTGGACTAATGCGGGGTTCATCCTAAACAGGTTGTCAGTCTGTTGCAGGGCAACACACTCTCATGCACACTCAGGTGCAATTAAGAGTAACCAAATACAACACTTACACATAACACAATCTGAGTATTCTGTACTCTAGCTAACCATAGAGTGGGTTTTGACTTTACATGAAGCCAAGAATTGTATTAAACTAAAACAAATTGAACAGTAAAACAGTAAAAGTAGGAAAAGGGCATGATAAACATAATTCTATCATTATGTTTAGTCAAATTCTGGTTGATTTGGGCAAACCTCATTATTAAAGCAGAGTTAGACCCATTTTACAAGGAAAATTATTGCAATATTGTTTAAAATATCAAGTCTTTTACGTGTGTTCAAGTATTAATTTATGCAGTTCATATATGCAAACTATAGATCAATTGCTGATTAAAGCATGTTGCTGTTTTTTAGATATTTCTACAACAGGAATTTGAAAAGTTGGGAAAGCAAGAAGCTCAATCATGTTATTGAAAATATTCTATAACTATAAGCAGTTTTACTAAAAAATGGGTGTAGGTTAAAAAAGAAAATTGTAAAAATTTAATTAATTTTATGTTTGAATATGTTATCAAACATAAAGGGCTGCACGGTGGCGCAGTGGTTAGCGCTCTTGCCTCACAGCAAGAAGGCCCCTGGTTCAAGTCCCGGCCGGGGGACTTGAAAAATACATCAATGGGGGACCTTTCTGTGTGGAGTTTGCATGTTCTCCCCGTGCATGCGTGGGTTTTCTCCGGGATCTCCGGCTTCCTCCCACTGTCCAAAAACATGCTTCATAGGTTAATTGGCAACTCTAAATTGTCCGTGAGTGTGAGAGTAAATGGGTGTGTGACTGTTGACGTTCTACCCTGCGACAGACTGGCGACCTGTCCAGGGCATCCCCTGCCTACGCCCAAGTAGCCGGGATAGGCTCCGGCATCCCCGTGACCCCGAAAGGGACAAAGCGGTACAGAAAAATGAATGAATGTTATCAAACATTTTAGGATTTTAAGATTTAAATTTAACTCATAAATTCACTAGTTTTTTCTCGTAAATTAACTTCTTAAAATCTCGTAATTTAACAGTTATGACTTTCTTTCTCGTAAATTGACGACTTAAAAGTCGTAATTTAAAAACATTTTTTTTGTAAACTGGCCCTAAAACTCCGCCGTAGTAAACAGATTGAGAACAATAAAACACTACAGCTTTGTAACTAATGCATACAGAAACATCACCATTGTGAGTTTTTATTTCAAATTTTGATGTGCTCCACCTTATCTGGGTGAACAACCAGGACTGCTTTGCGGTACACCTTCTTGACCTGTTCTGGGGTGACCAGGTCAGCCATGCCCACAGGTTTCCAGCGCGTCTCTCCTTCCCAAAGCACAGTGTGCATGGTGGACAGCAGCGCTCGGATGTTCCGCTCCTTCCCCTCTATCCAGTCCAAAATCTGGGACACACGTACAGACGCAGAGGAGCGGATTTTGAACAACTATTAGCATAACTGCTTTTAGCGGTTTAGGTTTCAGTTAAAAAATGTTATGGAAGACAAAGTTTGGTCATCTGAGACCTACATTTGTTGCTTTGCTAGTTTGAAAGGAAACAATTCCAAACAACACCATTTTAATAGGCCGAAATTCATTATTGAGGGTTGAGGGGTTACTGAACTGGTATAGCCAAGCTACAAAGGAAAAAAAATGGAGGAGAAAGCAAACTTGAGGGATATCTGATGTGAATGTCACGGCATGCAGTGAAAAGATTGTTGTCTTACCTTAATTTTCTCGGGGTCCATCTCTTTGGCCATCTCCTCCTTCCTCATCTCTGCTATTGTCCTAGGCCCTTTCCTCTCTTTGGTCCCTGCAAAGCCCTGACCAGACAGCAAGTCATCAAAGTTGGCATCTGAGACTTTGGGCTTCGAACCTGTCACAAACACAAAAGCAGAGAAAATGTTTTTTTAAAGGAACATTAAAGAAACATTTTAGCCTATTTTGTTTAGGGGAAAAAACTCAGCTTACAATCATAAAAAAGACAGACTCAGACAGACTTTCTGCTCACCCATCCCAGGCTGTGCTTTTCCCCCAGCGCTGGGAGAGCCTCCCCTCGTTGCTGAAAAGCTGACGTTGTAGTTGGGTCGATTCTGGGGTGACGTGTGGGGCATGGAGGTATGGCTTGGGCTGGGTTTTGGCTGGTGGTTAGGGGTCTGTCCTTGTGCCTGCCACCCGCCTCCACCTCCAGCGTTGGACTGCCATGCAGGGAAGCTCCCTCCAGAGTGGGGCTGCCACCCTCCTCCATGCTGTGGAGACGGCGGAGGCCGTGATGGAGAGCCCATTGGTGGAAAGGCAGGGCTAGCTCCTGTTGGAGAAGTGGGCTTGCTGGAGAATCCAGAGCCTCCTGCTGGACAAAAAATATGGCATTTGAAGCAACTTAAAAAGTAAAAAAAGAATTGGGGAAATTCCTAGTTGTTGTTAGACCTCCAAGGCTTCCACTGAGGTTGCCAATGTCTGCAAAAGGATCCAGCGTGTTTGGTTTATTTTGGTGGGTGGGAGTGCTGTGGACTGATCCTGTGGGACTGGTAGTGGCTGAGCGACTCCCCATCCCAAAGCCTCCTCCTGAATACATCAAACAGCAATTAAAAAAAAAAATGGGAATGCTGTGTGTATTCACTTCCTGCGTGAATGATTCCAGTTTGGAGCACCTGAGCTTGATGTAGCTGATCTGTTCCAGTCCCATCCTCCCATGGCATTTTGTTGCTGAATGTTAACACTTGGGGTTGTGGGTGGAACAGGGGAACTCCGACCTGTTTGAGCAGATAAAGAGTTGGTCAAAAAGTGAAGTCATGGGAAATGTGAACAAATGACATGAGCCCATGCAGCTCAAACAAGCTCCTTTTTTTAAAACTTTTTATCTGGAGTGTCCACACTTTGCTAAATTGTCACTGTCAGCAAATGAATGCTAATGTTTTAAAAAGTTCATTGAAGATAAAATTCCAATTGACATTTGATTTGTTTTTAAGCAAAAACATTAAAATTTTCTCAACATCTTAAATTAAACTCTTTATTTTGTCATGCAATTTGTTCATTCATTTAGCAACACAGACTTAAAAAAACATGAAATGAAAAAAAACTTGCAATGGCAGCAAACAACCAGCATGTTGAAAACTCAATGAAAGCAAACTTTACCTGCAAGCAGTGAATATGTCAACAAAACCAAAGATTAAAAAAGATTAAATAAATGTTTCAATACAACAGCATTGTGCTGTTTGTTAAGCAGCAGAGCTGTGCCTTACCCAGGCTTGAGGGCTGCATGGTGGGTGATGGGGAGCGAGCTGCATGCAGGAAAAGTTCTGGTTGGCCCACATTACCTGGTCCGAGGAAAGAACCCATCATGTCCTGAGGCTTGTGCATGGGCCCTGGACCAAAGGGATCAAATGCTAAAAAAAAAAGAAGAGATAAGAATTTCTGAGTGCGATTGTTTTTGTTTGTTTTTAGAAACATACGACGGAGTTTTAGGGCCACCGGGAAAAAAACAACCAAGTACCGGTAATATTACGAGATTCAAAGTCGTTAATTTATGACTATTTTACGACTCATACATTTGCGAGATTAAAGTTAACATACAGTGCGCAGCAAATGAACGCTGTGCAGCAGCAGTGCAGACAGACTAAACTCAATTGAATTGGTAAGCTGAATGTTTATTGGTAACATTGCAAACGTTTGGAAGATCCTTTGTTTACTTTATGGTTTATCAATGTTTTATTCATTGATGGGTGGCTTACAGGATCTCTGCAGTGCCCATTGATGAAGCCAAAAACTAAACTAATAATAATTTGGCATTGAGTGGCCAAAAAACTATCCAGAAAAAAACGCTTCACAAAACACTCTACATCTTCATCTTTGAGCATGGCTCTGATAAACAGACAACTTTGTTGGTTTTTCTCGTTAATGTATTACTTTTTTTTTTCTCCATAAATTCATGACTTTTGTTCTCGTAAATTTAAGTGTTTTAAAATAGTAAATTTCCGACAAAACAACAATTTGTTCCTAAAAATGTGTTTTTTAAAAGACATTTTTAGGAACTAGTATTGAAATTGTTCCTAAATTTAATGCAAACTAAGAAACCTTTTGAAAAATCTCTTACTGAAGATTTTAAGAGGTGGGGCACATTTTTAAACAATTTAACTAAGATTTCTATTTGCCCATGACAAAAAATGACAGATAAGCAGTTCATTTATAAAAACAAATTGACTCGTCTTTTTGTGCCTTCCAAAACCTGCATTTTTAGATTAAAGGTATACGGATGAAAGTTTAAAAAAAAGAAATTTGTCTAACTGTGGGCTGCGTGGTGGTGTAGTGATTTGCTTTTGGAGAGGGACCTTTCTGTGTGTTTTTCTTGTGAATCTTCTAAAAAGCGTGCTAAATTGTCCCCAAGTGTGTGTTAAACTGGCAAATGAACTGGTAAAATGTTCCACTTTCAACCTACAGTTGCTAGGTAAGCGTTAGCAACCTTAAGACCCCTTATAGTGATGACGCCTGTTTGGGAAATAGATGAGAAATTCTAAAGGAGACCTGTTAGTGTATTTCTATTAAAAATGAAGATTTGTGAATTTAAAACTTTTAAAATACAAAATAATATAAAGTTTGCTTTATCTTAGTCAGGAATTTTAGGCTTTTTTAATCTAAATATTTACATTTTTACCAATAAGATACAAAGGTTCTACTTGACATTCAAAATAAACTGAACACACTTTAGGTCTTCTCACCTGGTGGAGCAGGAGAGGGACATGGTGAGCCAGTGTTGGGGGCCACTTTATGTGGAGTGGACTGAGTGGATGAGGGCCCACTGGTTGGCTGAGGGGGAGCCCCAAACAAGTCTCCCAGGAGGTCAGTAGTTGCAGCTGATGAGGGTTGATTTTGAGATGAAGAGCAGGGAGCATCGATGTCCTCCCCGCCCAGGCCAAGAAGGTCCACTTCCTCATTGGGTGCAGGTGGGGCAGGCGTTGGAGGTTCAGGTCTCTGGGGGGCCGCGCTGATGCTGCTTCGCTGACTGGAGAGTGAGAGCATCTCATCGTCCGAGGGCTCGCTTTCTTTCTCGCCATCTGGCCGTGTTGGCTCTTGGGAAGAAGCATAAACGGAATGAGAAGACATAGAAGTGGAAAAATTTAAAGCAGATTCTAATTAGAAGAGGACAGAAAAACGGGAATCAACAGACGCTATCACTGCTTCAGGAGCTGGCTAGTCCTGTCATACCTAATGCAACATTATTGGACTCCTGCACAATAAATATAGATGGTAGCTTCAAGGACAATTGACTAAAGTGGGATATTTTTCAACCAACAAAAGTCAAATCCATAAAATCTACAAACTGCTATGACAGGAATGGGATGTATGTTTGGTAAATGAGCAATATTTCACCTTGGTAGATCACTTCTTATACAGTCACAAAGCTTCCATTCATTCATTTCAGATATTGTTCTTTTCCACAAGTCTCCATATTGACCAGTTTTTTTAATAAACTCACAAAAAAACTATTGTTATACCGTGATTTATGTTAAAGAGTCTGCTTAGTATTTGACACCCAATTCCTAGAGGATTGTCTCATTAACACTAAAGATTTCTACCAAAATGATATATCACTACGAAACAAGCGTAGGTTTAAATCAATTCAATCAATGGTGTTCATGAATATGAAGAGCCAAACAGACTTTTCAATAAGACCTAATGTCTTTGTCAATACTTTAATCTCCTGTTAGGGAGAGCAAGATTGAATTGAACCAAACCCTAGGTAACATCTGTCATTGTTGATTTTCTCCATTGGTGATTGCTATCTGCCTTACCCTCCAGATCCAAGCCTTCCATCTCATCTTGCAAGAACAAAAACGAGTCAAATTAGTTTATTTTTATCCAAGCCTTTTTTGTGTCTTTTTTCCCCTTAAACTAACCTATCAACCATTTTTAGCTGCTTTTATAATCTCAATTCAGGATCAAAGAAGTCACCTTCATTGAATAAGACTCGTGTTGGTTTCTCACACCTTCTAAAGTCTATTTTCTCACAAATTCAAAAATAGATTTAACATAAAGGAAGTTCCCTCTGCAGTTGCACTGCAGCAGCAGGGATTGAAAAGACAAAAATCCACAGTGATTCCTTCTGTCTTATTTGTCCCCCTGTGTGAAATTGCAGAAGCATAGCATCATCCTGTTTTGTGCTGCTCTTTTTTGTTTTCATGCTCACAACTAGTTTCTGCTTTTAGTCATCGCAACTTTCTGTAATTTCTCATGCATTTTCCTCAGTATTTATGATCCCCCTGGTTTCAGTTGTTGATTGCTGTCTTGTGTTACCCACAGCAGCTAAAAAGTATGATGTGCAAATAATGAATGAAGTCAACTTAATTCAAGTTGAAGGGAAAGCAAATTAAACCAATTATTTGATTTCAAATATCAGGTTTGCATCCTCCAAAACATGAATTTCTCATGTAAATCCATTCCAACACTTGACCACAGCCGTGCAAACCAAAGGTATAATGAAAGGCCACAATAAATGTCATTTCTCTTGGAAAAAAACTCACATCCAGTTAAAGGCGGCTGCTTTTGTAGAGTGGGCTAATAAAATAATTGTATTTCATTGATATTACCCTTCACAAAAATGTTGACTTTTTTCATATTTTTTTACTTCAACAGACAAAACTGATGCTAATTTAAAAAAACAAACAAAAAAAACTATATCCATAGGCTACTCTCCATCAATGAAAATGTTCACAATACCAATGAAAGGATCTTTTTCTGTTGCAGCAGAGCTTCAGAGAAACTAAAGCAAATCTGGTATAATTTTACACTGTTTATTTAAAACAAGTCAACAAAAGAAACTATCTCTTTATGTGGAATATTAAGAAATGCAAAGATTTCACCATAATTATAAAAGACTTTGCACTAAATTCTGACATGTATTACAGTTTATCTGCTAATGAAACCCTCACATAGCGTTGATTAAACACCAGTTTTTCCAACCTGCAATAGCCAGAGCATCCTGGTGCTCCTGATGGCAGGAGAAGAGCACATTAGGAGCCAAGTCTTTGCAGGGGAACTGCTCCCATGGAGGTGTCAGGTCTTTCTGCTTGTCGACCCCTTCCACTTCCACATCCAGTATCACATGAAACAGTTGGGGATACTTTTCTGGGGAGTCGCATGCATCCAGTTCTGGTCTGAACAGAAGAAATTAAACAAGTGCACAAAAAAACAACTTGAAGCATCTAAACAGAGATTCATTAGAATGCTAAGTTTTGCACAAGGTACTACTCTTACTTGTTAAACTTCAGGACATTGGTTCCAGGAGCAATGAAACCAGTATGGAACTGAATCTGGAAGATCTGGGTGTTGGACACCTGTTCATCAAAAAAACAGAAGCAACTTTTAAAAAAATACTAATAATATTTGTTTTCTGTCATGCTCATTAAAGTAAGAATCCCTTTTTAAAAGTTTGCTAAACATTTCAGTTTGAGTGAAACTCCTTAATATACAATTTTAAATTGATGTACTTAAGAAATCTTTTCAAATTGAGCAGTCAAAAGAGACACCTTTTTTTTATTCAAGATGCAAAAGGGAGCTGGAAAACAGCTTGATGATGACAACCTAAATCATGTGTGCTTAGTTAATCAGGGGGTGGAATGACTTAAGTCAGCTAATCAGCAGCATGCTGGTCATGGAGGACTGGAAGACAGGCAGGGTTGTGGCTCTTAAGGACCAGGGTTGGCCAGCCCTGCACTACACCCTTGTGTTGCTCAATAAAAAATGTACTGATGTAAAAATCAGAATCACAATTACTTTATTGATCCCATACGTGGGAAATTTGTTTGTTACCATAGCCATTGACAGCATTGTAAACATCAGAAGAGAATAAGAATAAATAAAAAAAATGTAACACAAATGTAAACAATAAGGTGCTAAAATTTAAAAAGCTATTTACAGACAGTTCAGGTAAGAAAGAAAAATGTGCAAAAAAGAAGAAAGAAAAAAAAAGGAGTTTCTCTAGAATACTTCGCGGATAACAAGAATCAATCTCTTTATAAAGGAAATATATTAAATTATGGGGGGAAACAACAATTTTAAAACCCCAAAAATAAAAAAGCAATCAGATAAGCTGATCATTGCAAAAATAGTGTATATTTTAGGAAACTTTTAAACTCCAAAATAATTGGTATTGGCCTGTTGTTAATTCAACAGGACATGTCAACATTATCTCTAAATTTTGGTTTGATCAGTCATGATTTGTTTACCTTGGCCTGCAGACGTCCTCCAATTGTCGACCTCATGTGGTACACGGAAACCACAACGTCTCCTTGTACGCTCACATCAAGAGGAAAAATGACCTTCCCCTCCCGGATCCTGTACTCTCTGGACATTAACAGAATATAGAAGATCAGAAGATGTTTGGCAAAGGTAGGCTGAACGAAGAGGGCCATTATCAGTGAGTCTGTGTTGCTTACCTCATCCTTTCATAATCTTGTGCAGTTGTGAAAATCTTGGTCTCTCCAATGAGGACATCACAGAAGGGTCGGCATCCACTACGTTGTTTGTTGAAACAGGGGACTGGACTCATTGTGACAGCCTTGATCATTAAGGGCTTAGAGTGGGGAAGGCTGGGCTTCTCTGAGACCATACTACACACGTAACCTATGTACCTGCACAGAGACAAGGACTGTCCAAATCACAGATTCATGTTTCAGTGTCCTTCATAAGCCTTTAAATGGTTTGCACACTGATGGATCAGGCAGGGTTACAGATACAGTTAGAGACTTTAGGTGTTCCTTTTTTTCTTTGTCTAGTGCTACGTTCACACTAGGCTTGGCAACGTGCGTTCAAGCGATACTTCCAATGAAAAGTCTATGTAAAAATGTGTATATGCACGGTTCAGGATTCCACCTTCAAAACATTCACGTTCACGCGTTGCTATGGACATTTTTATGTCAGTTTTTGGTCCCTACATACAAAACCTGCAGCGATTGAACGCAAAGTACAAGTTAAAGCAGTTGAACTTTGACCATTTAGGGACTCAGGTTGGTAGTGACATATGGGTAGCGTCCATTTCAAATCATTTGACTATTGATCATGTAGGAAAAGTTAATAATTGCAGTTTGTGCCCATCTAGAATTATATGACACAAGTCTTTCAAATATTGGAATAAAGCTGTAAAAGGAAAAGCCTGGAGCAAGGTGCATGAAATTTGCACCACTTATACTTTGCACCAAGCCTCTTCCACCTGTAGATGCACTTCGGATGGCAAGTCTAGTATGAACACCATATGCTAAAAGCACGTTCAGGAACCAGTGATCTTCGAACTTGCATCACATGCCTGCTGTGTACACAGACTAAAACATAAATCCATTTAAAAAAAAAAATTAACCATACTTTGACATTTTTCTTTTTTGTTCTCAGAGATGCAAACCTGTGATGTGAAGGCCAGAGGCCAGAGCCTGGTCTCTTAGCGCTGAGCAGCTGCATGGCAGGAATGGGGTTATTGAAGAGGTGGCAGAAGCAGAACATGGCACAGATCAGAACACCAGAGAGAGCACGACCATCCTGAAAAAGAAAAAAAATCTGACTTTAAGAGGTATTTCAAGTCACTCCCAAACTCTCTCCAAAAAAAAGCAAGTTGCTGAGATTTATTTATGTTTTACAGTAAAATTATTGTGTGCTAATTTTTGTTTTGATTTACAGGGAGACAAAAACATTATTGTGATCAGAAGCAGAGAAGACAGTGTTTAAAATGAACTGTTTGGGGGTAATTATGCAAGAAAGAGTTTGCCAAGTTCCAGAAACTTGGCAATAACGTGCTCAACAACACATTAGCGAAATAAAATACAGCTCTGAGTAAATCTGAGCACACAGGAAGTTAGCTCCACTGAATGATCTGTTTCAGACAGGTCCTTTATGTTACCAGCATCATGTAAAACTTTACATTTTTATGTAAGACTAAAACTTTCATTAGAAATGCTGTAAACGGTCAGGAAAGAACTTATCTAATTAACATAAAGCGTAGAAAATCTTTAACATTCAGGAAAAGACTTTAGAAGAGAAGGACTTCAAAAAATTAAGAGCCTCACAAGAAATCTTTTGATTTGGGAGTTTGAGTGTTACCAAATTTCAAATACAATTTGAAATTTTACGTTTTAGATGTTTCAAATTACCCATGTTAATGAACTGAGACTAATCCCCTCTTTTTGTCAGAGGAAACTGCAGAGAGGTTAGGTAGGGATTTCAATGCTGACCACGTTTCAGTTTGTCTCCCAGCACTGTTTTCCAAATTCTGTGCTTGGGTTTAAAAGTGGGTCACAATACAAAAAAGCACAGCTCCAATAATCTGAGGGTGTTTTGAGGAACAATTAAAACAAATCCAGATCTATAAAAAGTGCCAAGCAAACAATTTAAAGCAATTTTGTAGTCATCAAAAGTCAAAAGCTGTTTCCAACGTGTTCAATCAACTTTAAATAAAAATAAATAAATGGGTGTGTGGGTGGGTGATGTTTTCCTACCGAGCAAGTGATGACACAGACATTCTTGGGGTTCTGCTTGAGCCAGTTGTGCATGTTTTTACACACAGCGAACAGGTTGTGGAGGCTGGGAGCTTGCCGCGAAGGCCAGTTACACTCTGAAACCTGGAAATCGATTGACATGGGAGATAGGGAGGGGGAAAGAATCAGAAAAGATGGATGAATAAATCCGGACAGAAGTAGGGACAAAATGAGAAAAAACAAAAAATAGATAAACAAGATTAGAAAAAGGAAGTGATAGAGATTAGTGACTGCAGCAAAACAACATGACAGCTGCAATGGTGGTGAGTCATCTGTTCCAGATGCCTCCATAAGCAGCCAGGGACAGATCACAGCATTAAAGAACTAATTTTTTTTGTACCCATTTATCCCAGAGTCTTACCTGTAAAGCCCCACATTTCTATAGTTTCAGCTGAGCAACTGCGCTAACGATACTCATTTTGAAGATTTATTTGATTCATTGGAAATTATAAATGGCAAAACAAAAGACAAAATCAAAATCCTAGACAACGGTTCAGGAGTTCTTACACAAATATTAGGTTACACAAAGTCTGTAAAATAGAGAGATTAGATATAGTGCAAATAATTGCAAAATACATATTTTAAAGAAAACCAAGTGCACTGCCCCAAATTCACTTCTACTATTTACTTCTACTATTTACTTCTTTCAGCTTTAAAGAAAATGATTCAAGAAAAAGCTGTCTCCTGAAGCTGAACCAGCATTAAGATCAAAGCATCACCAAAGCATAGCTTAAATGGTAGCATGAAGGGAGGATGAAGACTTTTAGAGGATGCCTTGATATCAAAACAAGTAGAAAGGAAAGCACTTCCCCTTAGAAAACTCATCAGGGAAAGGCTGATGCTCTGCAAAAGTGACAGGAACTTCTGGTCAATTCTCAAAGGTCGAATGAATTTAAACTAATGAATCAAATTTACTCTGTGTGTCCAAAGCTATGTAACTCCCAACACAAGAGGCCTTCAGCTCCTATCTGTTTATTCAGCTGCTAGACAGGACAAATTAGCTTTGATAACATTTAACCTTTGATCAGTAAAAAAGAACCACTCCATCAGTCAGCAGGACATGGCCTAAATTAAACAGCATGCTGGTGTAGATTGCAAAAGTCTTTAAAAAAAATAAGCATTACAAATATTGACTCTGCATAAAGCTTGTAATGAATGTCAATGGAAAAAAAACTGACACTTAAAAAACACTCGTAACGATTAGGTTTGAGGGTGAAGATGTGTCTGAAACTGCCCTTTTATGAAAATAAAGGAAAGTTTCAAACAATTAGTTTTTGAACAGATTCTGCTCAAATGTAACTAAACTGAAATTAGCAAAAAGGCCTTATAAGTCAAAAGATCAAAATTGCCTGGATTGACTAGAAAAATACGAGTACAAATTATTTAATGCTTTTTGCTTTTTTTAACAAACAGATGCTGGTAATGAACGTAAAGCTACAATTAGGATTGTGCTGAAATGATGGGCTTCATCTGTTGTACTTACTCTGTTGGAGAATTTGGCTCCTCTGTAGTTGCGCTGTGATAGATTGAAGACAGTGTAGTGGTCAGCATGGCGACTGTCGAGAAATGAGCGGATGTCCTCGACATGGTTCTGGTAGCCAATCTGCACTGACTCCGCAGGGTAGGTCATCACTGTGAATTATGGGAAAGAAATGAGAAAGAAAATAGGAGAAATGCCGAGCTGCTTTTATGTTCGAGAGATTTTAACAGAGCTGATTTTCTGCACATTTCCAGCAAGAATTTTACTTTAGACAGTAAAGTGTATTGATCAAACATGGCATAAACCCTCAAGCAACTGTCTGCTGTAAAAGAAATGCTTTTGTCTTAAGGTTACGTAACACTAAACAATACAGAGGTCAGACAGAAGGTGAGCTGTCCATCCAAGAACAACCAGAAGAAAATACTTTCTAGCTACATAGTACTTGTCGTTTTTGATGATACATTTCCAACATACACGCAAAGGTCTGAAAAACCAAATCCTTTACCTATGATCCTTGATGTAATGTAAGCAATGTCCAGCTCTCCTTTGGTGTACCTGAAATGCAGAAAGAAATACTTAGCTGCTCTAACTGATTTCATAAATTATAGGTCCAGCAAAAGCAGAGCAAAGATAAATGTCATGAATCAGAGCTCGATAACTGTTTCTGTTCATTTATACCATACTCAATCACATCCACTACTATTATAAATTAGTTTAAAATGAATGAAAAAAGCAAAGCTCTCAACTTCCCGGTCGATCTTCTACTGTAGCAGATGGTCCAACAAGTAACAAAAGAGTGATGCAGAATTTTATTGTTTTAGAACAAAATGTAATGTTTTTTGGGTGAACATCACTCTAAAGATTTAATCTGCTCCTTTTTTCTGATTTTCCAAATTGACTTCTATTTTCACAGAAATATCGTCCTGTTGTCCTCTACAGTGGACATGTTGGGAAATTAAAATAAAAAACATTTTTAAAAAAATTAAAATTGTAAGGTGTTTATTTAGGCCCAAATGGATAGGAAATCACAAAAAAACAGAAATTGTAAGACACTTTTTTTCCTCGGTTCTCAGGAGGATATAAAGATTATTACTGCCTCCAAAAATCATGTCCAAAAGCTCATCATCATATAAAAAGGTTTAGTGTGTGAAGATCAGCATCCAAAAATTCAATACATCTGAGTCAGTGTATCAGACTGCACAACATGCATTTCAACGTAATTGCCCTAAACAGGCTTTAGAGCAGAAGCTTCCATTGCTTTGGAGGAAATCTGTTTTTTTAGGTTAACCACACCAGGTTGGATCAAAGGGATGTCATATGTACATTTTCACATGAGCAGTCTTTTACTAGCTAAATGAAACCATTTCTAATGGATACACTTTTTCATTTCACTGCATTTGCTGGCTCATCCCTATAAAGCTGATATTTTTCTACTCTAATAATCCAGTCAGCCAGAGTGATCTGTGTGCCCATGGAGCAATGCCATGTGGCCCCAATGCAGTTCTTTCCCTGGTTATGTAATGCTGTGTTCCTGCTTAAAACAGACACAGGACACACTGACAGAGAGACACGTTTACAATTTAACTCTATATTATTTGACTTAGCTGAAAAAAACACTAACGCTGCATATCATCACTCCACTACCACCATCCTTGAAAATGTGCATGACAGGAGTACGTTTTGTTACTCCAAAAAGGCATTCAGCCCTAGCAAAAAAGCCTTATGTTTTTCAACTCCCTACTTGCACGATAAATTGGATTCTAATTGATTTCTTTATTTATTTTTAATAACTCTCGCAGCAAAGACTTTCTATTTGAAAATGTAAAATGCAGGAACAAGAAGGGATGAAGCTGGTTAATGCTTTTGATTGTCCACTGCGTCCTACTTGTGGTAGGTTTTTATTTTATTCGATTTTTTGTTTGTTTGTCTGTTTGTTTGTTTTTTGGGGGGGTCAATTTAATATAAGCAAGGCATCTGGATCTAGCTTTTAGGAGGTTTACAATTTCCTTGACCATTGATGTAAATGGACCTTTTCTACCTTTCTTTAAAGGTCCATTTACCCATCCGCACACACATTTATACACCGATGGTGGCAAAGCTGCCATGCAAGACGACAGAATGAGGACAATTTTAAGATGCCCATCTGAGTGTGTGTAATTCAAAAGAAAAAAAATCAACTAGTAATCAAAGTTTGGTATTTCTATATGTGCCTAAAACAAGATTGTTCATTTATCTTCTAAGCCGTTTCTCCCTTTCAGGGTCACGGAGCTGCCGGAGCCTATCCTGGCCAATTGTGGGCGAGGGCAGGGGACAGGTCGCAAGTCTGTCGCATGGCCAAAAACAATCACACACCCATGCACACTCACATTCACACCTAGGGAGAATTTAGAGTAACCATTGAACCTATGAAGCATGTTTTTGGGCAGTGGGAGGAAGCATCAGTCCCCGGAGAAAACCGACGCATGCACGGGGAGAATGCAAACTCCCATTGGTGTTGGATTGGATCCCCCAGCTGGGACTTGAACCAGGGGCCTTCTTGCTGTGAGGCAAGAGCACCAACCACTGCCTAACCACCACCGTGCAGCCAAAAAATTTAACAATGCTCTTTAAAGGCTGGAGAAAGCAAGCAGCACCATTACAGGAATATATCTTTATTATCTAATAAATTGCTATGTTGAAGCATGAAACTTAGGGCCATCTGCAGTATTTCAACAAAGTATCTGATGACTTTAAACAATCTTTATCAGATAGACTCTGTAAGTGGGTTAGGCCCAATGGAAATTTGACTTGGGCTCTGCAAATTTCCTGATTTTCAGAAAACTCTCCTTTTCAGAAGAACCCTTTCATCCACTTTAAGGATTGGCTGACAAATCAAAGCTAAGACATGTTTGTCTGAATTTTCGCGCCCAGATCCTGATTGAGCCTCTAACTTCCCTATATGTTCTCATTCAAACTCCCAAAACAGTATTACTTGTCGCAGTAGTGTATGTCAGTCAATTTGTTTAGTTAAAAAAAGGAAAACAATTAACTAGATAAAGACAGCTGTGGATGTTTAGCGACCTGAACCTGATGTAACTGACAGGGGAAAACATCAAACTTAAAAACAGTACAGGTACATTACAAGAACCCAGAAGATATAGCTGACAAACCAATCCAAAAAGTTTGCAGAGATGATGCTACACAGTAGGGACCATGCTGTGAACCCCATGCAACTGGAAACTGTGCGGTTGTGAAAGCATCCACCCGAATTGCTTTAACTACTCATACAGAAGTAGTTGAACACAGAATAAAGTAGAGAACATCTTCCTCTCAGTGCTGCCTGCTCTGTCCAGACAAAAATAGACTTTCTAAAGCAGGAGGGCGTTGGCATCTTCAATTGAGGTGCCAGATCAAAAGGCTGATTTATTTTTTTTACTTTTTGACTCATATGTTAAAGCCTCTCCAATATGTGCATGATGTGGGATGTCAGGGGGATTAGTCCAAAGTCTTAAGTGAAATATTTTAGGTACTGAGATGAGACATTTATATGTAAGAGTGAGCTTATTTTTAAAAAAAAAGGTTTGGTTTGACTTTCTCCTGCTTAAGTAACCGCATTAACTGAAATAAATGCTTTTTAAATAAAAATTAGTGAGTGAATTTAAACTTTCCTTTCAGTCCAAATAATACTTAACATAATTATACAATTAAATGTAAACATAAAATAAGATTTTAACATTTTGATAAATCTTTCTTTTAATTAAAATAACTAGGAATCCAAAACTCTTCAAAACTAACTTGTTAGATACCGCAATTAGAAATCTAATTGCTGTTTTTAGAGTGTCACACAGGGCCAAATGAATGCTACTAAGGCCAAAAGGTGTGACTGTGCATCCGCTCTCATCTTCATCCGGATGTTACTGGAAGTAAACAGGTGGAGACTCGGGTGCAAGGAAGAAGATTAAATCCAAATCAGGGTTTGTTAAAAATAATGTCACTGGAAGTGGGGAAAAATCAAAACAAACAAAATAGACCCAGAAAAAACGAAATTAATCACAGAATGATGCATATCACTGGAGAGAGGAATCAGAGGGAACATCCCAATCACATCCGCACAGAAGGTGAAGCAAGGTGCTCCAAAAATATGAAACAGTAAACTAAACGGAGCCAGCTGTGCTCCACTCCACAGAGAACTACAAGTTAGTGGATGGAACATCCAAGAGGAGCCTTATTCAGCCGGCACACAAAACACAGAAATCTGACCATTCTCAAAAATCAACTGACGGATAGTTTTAGAGGTTTTAAGGTGGTTTCCACTTCACCCGGCTCCCACCACTCCATCCTCCAAACCACTCACACGCACATGAATAAACAGCCCCTGCAAACCCATGCACGCGCTGCTGCACACCAGGCCGTGGTGAAATGAATCCCTCTGTTTCAGCAGTGCTTTGGCCAATTGGCACAATGAATTGCAATGAACAAAATAACAATATGGAAAGGGAAAAAAGGAAAAAGGAAGATGCAGCTAAGATGAAAGTAGAAGGAAAATGCAGGAAAGAAGAAGAGGAGACACAAGAGAGGAATAAACACAATCAAACTTGCTGAGTCAAGAGCTGGAGGAACTGTGTGGGTGTCTGCCTTTACAGAGGCTCCTTTGTGCTGCAGATGCCTGTGCACAAACAGGCTGGGACAGCGAAGCAGTGCCAGACTCTGCAGGCCACATTCCCCCCTCCAGCCACACTGAGCTGTTTCACTTTCACATGGAGGGGACACTTGAGTTTTGTTGTAGATACCAGATGTCATTTCAAAAACTGAATTAGGAGTTTATAAAATGTTGTGTGTGGTGACAATACAACAGTTACAATGACACTAAATGACTTCAGTATACATAAACACATTGTAAAATAAACATTTTTTAATATGTTCCCCCCATGACATAAAAATGTAGAGCACAGAGACAAAGTGATGTCCCAATAAACTTTAATGGGACATCACCTTGTCTTTGTTTGTTTTGATCTGTGTCAGTTAAAAACAGAGCTACCTGTAATGAACACCATGGATGATTTTGCAGGAAAATCTCCCTCTGATCTCCGTGACTTCCTTCATCAGAGAAACCTGAGTGAGATCATGAAGCAGCTGTACAGATTTGTGTGTTTGCGCTGACCATCCCAGTGTCCACTGTGTCTGTCGAGTGGCTCTAAAGCGAATTCAAACTTACGCAGAAACGCAACTGGACAGACTCGCCTCTAAGCACTGGCCTTGATGGAATAGAAAAGGACTTCTTGACGAAACTGAAGCGCGATAATCTACATGACAGGGTGATCGAACTATTCTTGAGGAAAGAGAGGAGGATGGGCTTCATCTTCTAATATTCAGATTTACTAATGAGTGAAATGATAAATATAATAAAAATGTGTTTTTATATTTAAGTTGTGTAATGAGCTGATACTCTAAAAAGACATTTGCTGCTAAAGTGTGAATTTAGTCTTTGTCAAAACCATTGAGTAGCAGCGAAATAGGTCGGTTCACTTATACGTTTTATTGTTTTATTCACCAACGCTTTAGCTACTTTTGCATTATGCTATTCTCTGTGTTTGTGGATCATCAGAAAGTTCACATAACATGACTTGGGTTCTCATTGTCAGACAAGGCCTTTGGTATACTGGTGTCCAAACTATTCAAAGCTATAAAATGAAATGATAAAAGGAAAAAAATGGATAAAGATTCTGGTTCTCAAAAGAATTGTTAACAAGCAAATTATTTTGGGTCAGTAACCCTCTAGTGACTAGATGCTGTAGAACCCCACATATTTGCCGGGATTTACAGCTGAGGACAACTCAATGGTGAAGATTGAGGTAAGATGCACAAGTCATCTGATGTAGGGGTTTTGAAACAGGTTTCTTAAGAATTGAGTGTGAATACAAATTAAAGTTGCAGGTAAGCTAACTTACAAGTAGTAAAGTTGTTTTTTGCCCAAAACCTATGTGATTATTTCATTATCCTTATTGGATATGAATGAATTAATTGAGAGAATGAATAACCCCAAAATCAGGTCATCTCTAAACTTCTAAAAACTCAAACACCACATATTAGATGATATCTTTCCATTTCCAGATGTTTCTCATTGTGAAATGTTATCACCTCAGAGGGCAGACATGGTTGTAATTTAAACCTTCAGTGTCTACACTCAATTGTAACCATTGACTGTATAAGAGACCTGGACTGAGTGAGTGTGTCATCAGCCATAGAAAATGACTTTCTTCCAGCTCCCAATGAAATGTAGTCAATTAAGTCGCAATTTTTTCACGATACGACCATCACCATGTAGGAACCACAAATTGTCAGTAAGCACTGATTGTTTTGTCAGTCTGTGTCAACATTTCTGTGGCAACCACTCTCACCACTCAGGATGGAAATCGTTGCCACTTGAAAGCGGGCTTGGGAGAATCTGTCAATCAAAGGTTTCAAATGTTTGACATGAGACCATATACTTTTATTGAGGCACCTGATTGACCAAATTATAATTTGAAGAATTTTCAATACAGAAAAAATGTTAAAAATTAGGATTAGCAAGAATATGTTCAAAAAGAGCCAAAGTTGTTATTCCGACAAATAGAATGACTGAGCATTAGCCATTTATTTCTCAATGGAAGTCTCTGGGCTTTTGGCTTCTTGGTTTTAACTTAAAAAATGTAGTTAAATACCAACTAACTATTCAGGGAAAATGACAGACTCGGTGAGGAGCTCGTTCAAATTCTCCAAACATTTTTTTTTCCAGTAAGCGACTGCAACATGTTACAGCTGTGAAGTTTAAGGCACTCACGTGGCAACCTGATGCATGACCTTGGTGGACGTGTCCTTCAGCGTGTCCTTCAAGTTGTCCTTAAAGTTGCTGAAGAACTTCCCGGCTCCTCCCTTCACCATATCGAACAGCCCTCCACCGTAGCTCGCATCCATTTCTGGAGGAAACAGGGGAGCTTTAGGGAAAAAGAATCAAGGGCAGCCAAATATTCTCAGATACATATAGTGACAAAGTAGAGACCTCAGCACAGACAGTGCAGTCACGAAACCCTTTCATTTAGTCAGTCACTGCGAGTCTTCAACAATGATAGGAACGTTAAGATTGTGACTTAAGTCGTGATCAAGTGGATTGCTGCATAACACTGACATAAAAACCAATAGATACCACAAAATGAGAGACAAACACACAGTAGATGAGGTCAACCAAAGTGTAAATCATATGAAGCTGTCTGTAGCTCATGAGTGTGTCTGTGAGTATTGGAAAAGACCCAAGTTTTTCATCTGAGTCAGCAGGCTTCTGGTAATCTGAAAAATTCTTTCACTCCTCTCTCTTTCCAGCTCTTTCTCCACTCAATATGATGTAAGATAGCAGCAGCAGTTAGTGCACATGTCACCGCCTGATGATGATATAAAAGTAAAACATGCTGGAAAATGTTCTGCTTTATAAAAAAATCACTTCTGAACAAAAAAAAATCATAAATCCTACCCTTAAACATGATAACTTGTGCGGCTATTGTACTTTCACCATCAAGTCTTTCTGTTTTCTCTTGCTTCACCATATGATATTAAAAACAAAAGAAATCTGACTGTCTTTTATCCAAGCAGTCACCAGGGTTATGGTGCTTGCCATTCACAATGACAGCTGCTTTCCAAGCCCACATCTGAATGCTGTTGCTGTGGGTTGGTATTCAGCGAAAAACATGTTAAGTAAAATAACTATAAATATTTATTAGTTTTTCTCCATTAAAGAGACACAACAGATCACTTGTTTTGTACAAAAGAGGCTGTGTAACTTTAAAAATTGATACAAAAACAATTTTTTTTGCAATTTTCTGTTCTTTATTTTTGCCTCTTTGACCTTTTAGAAAAATTGTCAATTGTTAGTCCCCTCACTCACCCTGACTGACTATTAATTAATGAGCATTCAACTGAGGGGAGCTAAACTCAGTGTTTATGACACACGAGCGTGTCTCTGTTTTTTCTAAACATGCTGCTTCATCCGTGTTGAGTTGAAATAACATGGATGAATAATCAAGAAGCTTCAGGAAAGGAATTATCCTGTAAAGTGTGCTTTCATGTGGATGTTGAGAGCAAAAACTGCTGAAAAAAAATCTCAGTGTAGTTGGTCTTATAGAAAATTCTGAACAATAAGACCTTAAACTATACAATTTTAGCCAATTTATTTAGATAAATGGTCAAGTACTTCAAAACCCTTCAGAGATACACTGTTTGGGAAAAATCTGATAGAGTGGCTATTGCCAGACACTATGGATATATAAACTTATTCTAGCTTGTTTCTTGAAGGAACATATTTTAGCTTTGGCTATAAGTGGTACTACCTGGCAAATGACTCCAGTTGCTGAAAATCAAGTAGTGCTGAAACATTTTCTGAAGGGAGATTGCAGGTTCCGTGAATACAAAACAACATCCCTACAAAGCCAGATCTGATGGCAATTTCTGACGGTCTACTTTGTTGGTGAACAGCATTTGCGTCATAATTCCTAACAAACTACTTACCAAAATGTTAAATTTGCGGGCAAATAGTCCGGAGTTAACTCACACAAGGAACTGTAGCGAAGCACACATACAGTAAGTCTCTTTTCTCCTTTTAACTAGAATAACTAGGATACGAACTACAAACTATGTTCATGTTTCCCTATTTTAGCTTCTTTACACTGTTCGCCTATTCCTTTTTAGAACTAAGGATTGTTTTTAAATCTTTACATGGCTTGTTACCTGTCTACCTTTCTGAGTGGTTGCAGCCTTATTTCCCTCATCACCCTTTTGGGTCAGCTGATCAGCTGCTTCTAAAAGCACAAAAAGCAAAGTGCAAGCTTGAGGGGGACCACACTTTTGCTGCAGCAGCTCCAATACTTTGAAATGATCTTCCAATTCATGTAGGACAGCCTTCCTCAATACCTGTTTTAAAGTCTTCTTTAAAAACCCACTTTTTTACTTGGCTTTCAAAACACAGTAAAGATGCTTTTCTTTCTCTTATTCCACTGCATTGTAAATTATTCTATTGATTATGTAATGTCTGTGTCTTGTTTGTCAACAAGAGGTATTAACTTTTAAATGATTCTATGAACATCTCAATAAATTTGAGATGAAATAACTATACAGCACTTCGGGTCTACACAGACAATTTACTGTAAGTGCTCTATAAATAAAGTTAGTATGATATGATAGTTTATCATTTTTAAATAACAAAATTGTAAACTTGTGTTTTTTGCTCATAAGTTTGTCAAATGTAATCTCATTTCTACTTCATGAAGTAACTGAAACATAAAGCTTGAATATCTCTGTGCTTTTTCCTAAAAATCTGCTTTCTTTAAAAACCTTCAGCCTATTTTTGCATGCATATCTCACCCAGCAATCAGTAAAAAGCCAAACACTGAAAGTCAGAATCCTGCTTTTAAATGTGTCAGTCAGGCTTGATGCTTACACAGGCAGAGTGGCAGCAGTGTTCCAGAGGAGGCAAACATGCTTTAAAGTAACTTCAGGATGCTGCGTCAGAGCCTCAGCACAAAAACAACACTGGTCTGTTGCTCACTCTCCCTCCCCTCCTCAGCCACCTCATGTCTCACTCACCAAAGTGAGCCGGGACGTGTAATAAGAAATGCAAGTCTTGTTCTATCTGGGGAGATTGCTGGGAAATGATAATATGCCACCCTTCAACTGAAGCTCTACACTGCTTCCCTTCAACACCAAGCCTGGTGTGAATGTTGCACACAAACACTTAGAACTCTTGACAGCATTTGATTTCAGAGTTGACACATTGCTGGGCCTCTTCCGCGCAGGCTGCGGCGTTATCCAAACTCTAATCTGCTTGATTACAAATGCTGCTGATGAGACAAAAAGATTGTGACTAATCATCTACAATACAGCTTAACCACTCATTTCTTCCAGTCCTTTGAATGACAAGCACCCTCAGACAAGCTTGCCTGCATAACACATACTGTAGGTAATGTAGGTTAGTTAAACTGCAGTCACAAGGTGGGGAAAAAAAAGAAAATAATACTAATAAAATTATATTTTTACCAACATAGTGCCTCACATCTTCATACCAAACCTCTAAAAAAAACAGTTGACCCTGGTCTGAGAACTACATTATTGTGAAGCTTTAGGAACCTTTATCGCAGAAAAATATATTACACCCAAGTGCATCATGTATTTAAGAGGTTGTGGTTGGAAAAGCACAATAGTGGCATTCTGCAAATGGAGTTTGACCTGCTAGAACAAATCCCATCTCTGACTCCACTTTTTAAAGTTTATACGGCACAGATGGGAAGCTGTAGTAACTAAACATATAGAATAAGATATTCACCATTAAAATTTTAAAGACAGTGCAGTGACAGTGCAGTCTGGGTATTCAGGTGGTCCGATAAAAAAATAACTTTGGTACGAAGACAATGGGCAGTTTTACTTGGTGCAATAACGAAAGAGGATCCCGCTAGATCAGCTTGGCAGCAAACTAACAGTTCTTCTGAAATACTTAAATAATTATGATTTTAGTCCAAAACAGATATGTAACAACTGCACAACATAGGTGGAAACTCCCCTGAAGCGACCAGAAGTGCTGCCTTCAAATTACAGTGCGAACATCATGATCTGTAAACTCTATGATCCGTTACAAAATGCAGAAACGCGACAGGTGCACATGAGTCCTACTTAGAGCGGGCTCCATCTGCTGTCTTGCTTTTGGCAAAGAAATGAATATTACAAAGCAAAACTATAAATCAAGAGAATAACAAATTGAAAAAAAGTGTCCACTAGGAGAACATGTTAGATATTATAGAGATTATGATTAATGTTCAAAAAGCTGTTGACAACATTATCCGGCCTTCTCCCCTTTTATGACTGGTTTTGGAACACTTACATTCTGAACATACCAGCTATGTCTTTAATGCAGTTTGTGTGCCATTGTTGTCAAATTTAAACTAACAGGCAAAACTTAACTTATATTCTCATTTGGTTAGTTACTCCATACCTCTATCCGTCCATGTGCTGCTGCCATTAGATTTGGCATCATATTAAAAAGCTAAGATTTTGGATGTTTCTGGGAGAGCAATAACAGAAACCAACAAACGCAAAGGCACTATTTTGGCTGAAAAGCTGCTAAAAAATCTACTCCAGAAATTACAAAAATATCAGCTTAATGTAAAGGGGGGGGGGGGGGGGGACACGGAAAACAATGATCATTAACTTCATCGTGAGTGACAAAACAGATCACCTACAGAGGTTCTGCCTCTAAACCAACTAAAATCTAGTAAGGAGATTAATTTGTGCTCTTTCAGCAGCACCATGTGAGGTAAACTCATGCTGGTTTAAGCTGTAGCTCATTAATGTCATTGACAGTGATCCAACTGTGTAATATCAGCTCTGTCTGATTGCCGAATTGCAACTTGATTTGACTATTTTTTTAAAGCAGTGCCTGTGTTTTCTACTTTTAATGGAGGACACATATGAAGAAAACTTCGCTTAACATTGCATTTCTGTGTATCTCTTTATTTAAATTGTCATGATTCAAGAATAGACGCAAAATTGCTGTTGGATAATAATAATGGATTAATAATAATGGATTAGATTTATCTGCGCTTTTCCAGACGCTCAAAGCGCTTACATTGTGTCCATTATTCATTCACTCCTCATTCATACTTGGTGATGGTAAGCTACGGTTGTAGCCACAGCTGCCCTGGGGCAGACTGACAGAGGCGTGGCTGCCATTTCGCGCCTACGGCCCCTCTGACCATCACCGGGATCATACATGCACATTCACACACCAGTGGAGCCAAACTGGAGGCAAGGAGGGTGAAGTGTCTTGCCTAAGGACACAACGACATTTGGCTGGTGGGAGCGGGGATCGAACCGCTGACCCTTCGATCAGCGGACGACCCGCTCAACCACCTGAGCCACTGTCGCCCCAAAAAAAGCTTGTAGCAGTGACATAGAACCTACAACGACAAGTCACAAGCTCCCTGTTCCACTTCATTCTATCGCTTCAGCCTGCAGACAGCTAGGTCCATGTGCGTCTTCATTTTTCCTTTTCTGGCTCAAAACTGTACGGCTGGACATTGCTCACTGTTCTTGTTGCACTCATAATGTTAGCTTGGGGTTGTGAAGGGCTGTGAGCTAGCAGGAGAGCGTGTAAACAGATAGATGTGCCAAAAGTCCCACCCACAACTGAGAGGCAAATGTCTAATTAACATCTGCTGCTCTGCAGAAACTATGTCCGAGAAAATGACAGTTTTCTTTTTGTTTGTTTTTTTTTTTGGCTAAAAACAGCATAAACATAATTAACCCCTGTGCTATCTTAGATGACCCCACCCTTACATTGACGTGTTCTCCCTACCATGGCAAAGGTGGATAAAGGTGGAAAGATTTCATGTAATCCATGGACACCAGTGAGGTTCACAAATCATTAAAGTAAAAAGGTTCAGAGCACTGTCTTGTGGGTCTAGATGACCCAACTCCCAACGTTAAAGCGCCTAGGATAGCACAAGGGTTAAAAGACCACTGGGAAAGTTTTTCCAATAGATCAAAAGATGATCAGAGTGGGACATTAAGTTGTTTCTTCTCTCAACCTCATGTTAGATTTATACTTTATCATGATTTTTTTTCTTCTAAGTAAATTACCATGGGGTAGCTTTTAATTTTAAGTTCTCAGTCGGATTTATAGCTGTTAATGTCCCAAACTAGCACAACTTTACATAATTTCAAAGAAGCACTGTAAAGAAATACATTCAAATCTATATTTGAGGAAACACTATCATGCCCACTTGCTGTCCTGTCTTCTTTGGACTGTTTCCTCACTCTTAGAATGTTGTAAATGACTGCAGTGTGGAATAAAGCAAAACATTTTCCCTTCAGTTCTCCTTCCCTGAAGGTCTATTTGAATCTGCCTCATGCCTCCCGGTTAGCCTGTTTCCTCGTCCCTGTGCCTCTGAGTCCAGATGGCTGTGGGAGGGTGCTGCCTGCTGAGCCAGATACAGTGGCAAGCATATACGCGTTTCAGAGGAGGCACCTCTTTTAGTACAGCTGAGAGCTTCACCATTCACAGAAAGGGAGAACAAGACACCAGTAGAACAGGGAGCTCTCAACTTGGCCTCCCAGTGAGATCAATGCCATGTTTGACTGTGCCTTACTTCTCCTAGTGTAACCTTTAGCCTACAGGATCTGTTCAAATGCAGCAGATGGATGCAGAGCCACATAGAGGCAGAGATGGCTACATCAAAAAGCCAGATGACAGCATCTGACACAAGCATCTCCCCCTCCCCCTGCTGCTGTCAACGTCCAATCCCCTCTCCCCACTGACCCTGCTATCCAGCTCATTTAGCTTCTTTGGTTTCACGTCCCTGGACTCTGAGGTGAACCCAAGGCACTATGCAGATAAAACAAACCACAAAAGGCACTTTTCTTTTTTTGTTTAGCATTACAGTCTTACAATTACAATTCCGAAAGGGGAAAAAAATAGTTTTTTGGCTCAGTTTTTCATCAACAGAATTATATTCCTGTATACGTAGATTTATTTTTCCTATATGTATATATATAAAAATCGAAATTACAAAAAGAAACACAGATATAACATCACTATAACATAAACAAGACAGGATTCAATCATCAAAAATAAAAATTAGATTCCTTAAAAAATGTGCTTTTCACAGTTTTTTTGTATAACCTGATTTATTAATATGTTTTTTATTGGTATTCATAAGTGTTTCTACACTAAAAGATTCTGTGTCCCATTTAAAGACCCACTCCAATGAAAACCCTGCTTTTGTTTCCTTGTCGCATTTATTTCATGATGTAGGACATACAGTATATAGATAAAATTGACTATTTCTGATTCAAATCGTAGTAAATCAAGAGAAGACAAAAAAATGTTGTTGCTTATAGTTGTTACCTAAAGTCTACAATCGGTGGGCCACAAGCTTCCCGCTCCGCTCCATTCCGGTGCTTTCACTTGCAGACAAATATTGGTAGATCCATACATGTCTTTGTTTTCCTCACCCAAGCTGGCTTCTGGCTCGGAATTGTACAGCTGGATAGCTCCAATTTTGGTCGCCATTTTTGGTGCTCCAGTAATGTTAGGTTGGGATTGTAAGGGGCTGTAAGCTAGCGGGAGAGTAAACACTTAGAACTTGCGTAGAAGCCAATTTTAATGAACTAGTGCTGCTCTGCAGAAACTGCAGAAACTTGTCGTAGAAAAAGACAGGTTTTTGATTTTGCGTGATAGATCAAAAGATTACCAGAGGGACTTTTAAAAGATGGGCATTTTTCTGTACTAATGAGCATCATCTGATTTAAATTTGATTTGTCTTTATTTCTGTTTATATATGTTTATTTAAAATAAATCAACCCATAAAATCAGATAAATCCTGGAAGGAATGAGTTAAAGTGTTAACACAGACTTGAGTGCCTGGAAGCAGAGATGAAGCAGAGGAGCAACGCCACTGTGAAGCCTACTTTCACCGCTGTTGGCCATTGTTTCCACAGCTGCCTCTCTTTCAGGATAGTTCTAGTTACAGGCCGCATCTAGACTCCTCCTGTCAAGTCATCCCGTCTTTGCTCAGGCGCTGTTCGCATCAGCGTTCAGTGGAAACAGGCAAGGAAAGGCTACCATAAATCACCAGGGAAAACGCCGTTTATTGGTGATTTATGATCTTTTTTGCTTGCCATATAGAAACAGCCGTATGAGGGCGAGGCATCTTACCTGAGCTGTCCATGGTGCTGCAGTCCTCCCCTCTCAGCGGGGCCGCCTTCGGTCCGAGGGTGGCCGCTATGGAGCCTCCGAGCGTGCCGCTGCTGCTCCCTTTCCCGATGCTGTAGTTATCCCCGCCGCTATCGACCAACTGCAAACATTCATAACCATCGTAACTGCTCTTTTTCTTATATGCTCCCAGCAAGCTCATAACCAAAGGCCACAGAAGGAGAACCAAAGACGAGAAGGAAAGCCGCGCCGTCTCCGCCGTCGCTACTGCCTGCTCTGGTCCGTGCGTCTCTGCCGCCGCCCGGCGCACCACATGTCCGAAGAGAGGGGAGGACACCCGGTCTGCGAACAAATCTGCCGGCTTTTCTCCCCCTTCTTCCTCTCTTTCTGCCTGTATCGCCTCCTCTTTTTTTCTTTCCTCCCTCAGAGCCGCATTTTACTACGACACGGTAGCTGCTGCTTTCCGCTGCGTCCCGGAACGAATTAAAGAGAAATGCACCCCAGCTCACAGTCCTCTAGTGTTTCTGCTGCATCCATTATTCATTCAATCAGCACTTAACTGGGATGGCTTTAAGGGGACTGTAAGTTTAAGACAAACAAACAAGGAGAGAAAATGGACCCAATTACAGAATCTGAGGTTTGATTTGTGGAAAATTATTAATCTCAGAGGTCTGTGAAGCCTTTCTGCTTCTGTAACCACAATATACAATAAAATGCTAATTTATGGTTGATTTCACCGACTTATCTGACTTTACTGAATCACTTCAGTAAAGAATACGTTATAGGAAAATATCAGGTAAAGATATAAATTTTCAGAAATGCCTGAAGATCTATTATATGAGTGTCTAAACATGGCATGTCCAAAGTCCGGCTCATGGGCCAAATGTAGCCTGCATTCAAATTGCTACCGGCCCGCAGGTTCCTGTCAGATCAGCAATATGCAGCCCCGAGCAGTGTGTAAAACTTTGTGAGGTATTATGCCAACACTGACTGGGGACCCTTCTATATCACTTTATAGCTCATTTCTAAGGGTGTATTCAGATTGGAAAAGTCCATTGGTCCGGACCGAGTTCACTTAATTCGGTCTGGATCGAGTCCTGAACCTTGGGTTTGGTCTGAATTCAGACTGTCTTTAAGCATGCTGTTCTGTTACAAACCATGGCTTCCAAAGAAAACCACGTGATTAAAGATCTCTTCAGGCATGCATGGTGTGTTCAGACTGAAAATTTGTTCTAGGCGAACAAATTTGGTCCACTTTAAGTGAACTAATTGTGTCGAGTCTAAATTCACCCTAAAACGTCAACTGCAAATGAAATGAACTAATTTGTTTTTCTTATCAAATCCACAGTATTCTGTACTTCTGATTAAAATAACTATTTGTGTTATCCTGTTGCAAGAAAAAAGGTTATTTAAATAGTTTATTTGTATTTAAAGTTATTATGAGAGTACAAAGAATGCAGGCTGATTGATTGACCCTCACACTTTTCACATCACTAAGTCTGGCCCTCTTTGCAAAATGTTGGCCACCCTAAACTCAAGTCCAAAACAGTTTTTAACAATCTTGACATTTTGCTTTTGGCCACTATAAAGCATTAAACATGTGCTTAATGTTTAGAAAAGAGTTGTGTTTTCACAAATCCAAGAGAAAATAGAATAACAATTTAAAATAATCTCTACCCAGTTTCCTATTATTCTGCATTTGTTATGGCCTAATTTCAAGATATAAGAACTGATACGTCCAAACTATTAGTTTAAAGAAATGTCATGGGTTAAGACAATTTTAAAAGTGAGTCCTGCTTTCCAAAAAAGGTCAGTGACCTTTTCACATTATGAAACTGAAATAGAGGAGCTTTGTTCCATGGAGAGCAGGACAACAGCACCATGGTTCGACAGAACAAAGAAACTTACTCTGAATTACATCAAACAAAACTTTCCATCTATGCTGTTTTCAGCAGAAACACTTTAAATTATTAGGGCTTTTATGTAAGCAAGGTGATTTTTATCTTGAAATATTGCTGGTGCACCTTCATATGTTTTGTTCTGCTGAGGGGTTAACTAAGCATGCTTCGTTTCTGCACTCAGTCTCCTGGCAACAGAAACCGAGCATGGTTCTGAAAAGAGGACATGAGCCGGGGAAACTCTTTTAGGGGAGCCCAAAGCACAGCAGGGACGAAATGTCCAAAACAGAGGACTAATATCCTGCCATATCCGGATGCAACTTGTTGCCCTTCAAAGGAGCTTCCTGTCTTGTGCCTGACCTTGTTTATAAATACTTACCCTTAATACCCTATATCTGCATGTTTGCAACACGACAAGCAGATGCAGACTTTGACATAATGACATTTCAAAATCAAAGTTATTTATGTTTGTTATGTTATTGCTTTTTTATATTCCAGATTAAAATCATTTTCTAAAAAAGTGGCATAAAAACTACAGGAAATAACAGGATATGTGAAGTAAAGTATTATTAATAAAAACAAAACAAAACTACAAAACCAGGGCATTTATTGAATAGCCAAGAAGCCGAATTCTGAGGAAAAGGTGGGTGTTACTATTGAAGATGTGGTGTGATGTTTTTGTGTGTGTTTGTGTCCACGATTCTGTCAAACTGGTTTTATGAGGTGTTTTAATGTACAAAACAAGCAGAAACCTTCTTAATGACTTGAATCACAACAAAAACAAGCGTAACATGCTTTGAACACTCTCTCCTTGTCAACTCTTTTGCAAATATTTTATCACAAAACCCTCCACAAACTAAATTCTGTTTTCATTATAGAAGCATTAGGATGCTGAGCCAATTCCATGTCTGCTATAACTTTAGTCTTAACTTAAAAAAAAAAATGCTTCTCTGCCCTGTAAAACACGCCTGTCATCCCACTGACTTCATCTCCTTAATTCCAAGGACATCAATGTAGTTCAACAATATGTCCAATGAATTGTATTGCAGCATTTTTTTTCAAACTATGTTGTTGCCACTACAAATTTCCAGAAAATAGATTTACAGTGGTGGACAAAATTGTTGGTACCCCTCCCCTCAGTTAAAGAAAGAAAGTCCACAATGCTCACTGAAATGACTTGAAACGCTTAAAAGTAACAATAAATTAAAATTTATTGAAAATTAAATAATCAATATCAGCCATTATTTTTGAGTTGTTGATTGACAGAATTATTTAACAAAACAAACTAATGAAATAGGGTTGGACAAAAATGATGGTACCCATAACTTAATATTTAGTTGCACAACCTTTTGAGGTAATCTCTGTAATGAAACGGTTTCTGTATTTGTCAATGAGCCTTCTGCACCTGTCCACAGGTATTATGGCCCACTCCTCATGAGCAAACTGCTCCAGTTGTCTCAGGTTTGACGGCTGTCTTCTCCAAATGGCATGTTTCAGCTCCTTCCACAGATGTTCAATGGGATTCAGATCTGGGCTCATAGAAGGCCACTTCAGAATAGTCCAACGCTTTTCTCTGAGCCATTTTTGTTTTTTTTTGGCTGTGTTTGGATCGTTGTCCTGTTGGAAGACCCATGACCTGCGACTGAGACCAAGCTTTCTGACACTAGGCAGCACATTTCTATCCAGAATGCGTTGATAATCTTGAGATTTTATTTTACTTTGCACAACTTCATGACACCCTGTGGCAGATGCAGCAAAGCAGCCCCAAAACAGAACTGAGCCTCCTCCATGTTTCACAGTAGGAACAGTGTTCTTTTCCTTGTATGCTTCATTTTTGAGTCTACGATCATAGAGCTGATGTACCTTACCAAAAAGCTCCAGTTTTGTCTCATCTGTCCAAAGGACATTTTCCCAGAAGCTTTGTGGCTTGTCAACATGCATTTTTAAAATTTCCAGTCTGGCTTTTTTATGATTTCCTTTCAACAGTGGTGTCCTCCTTGGTCGTCTCCCATGAAGTCCACTCTGGCTCAAACAACGACGAATGGTGCGATCTGACACTGATGTACCTTGATCTCGGAGTTCACCTTTAATGTCTTTGGAGGTTCTTCTGGGCTCTTTGGATACAGTTCCAACTATCCGTCTCCTCAATTTGTCATCAATTTTCTTCTTCCGACCATGTCCAGGGAGGTTGGCTACTGTCCCCTGGGTCTTAAACTTCTGAATAATATGTGCCACTGTCGTCACAGGAACTTCAAGCTGCTTAGAGATGGTTATAGCCTTTACCTTTACGATGTTTGTCTATAATTTTGTTTCTAATGTCCTGGGACAATTCTCTCCTTTGCTTTCTGTTGTCCATGTTCAGTGTGGTACACACCTTTTCACCAAACAGCAACGTGACTATTTGTCTCCCTTTAAATAGGCAGACTGACTGATTATGGGTTTGAAAACAGCTGTGATGTCAATTAAAGGACATACCTGAGTTCATCATGACCCCTTGGGCAATTAGTTCTCAGTCTTTTATGGAGGTACCATCATTTTTGTCCAGCCCTTTTTCATTAGTTTTTTTTTATTAAATTCAGTTAATCAAAAACTGAAAAGTAATGGCTGATTTTGATTATTTAATTTTCAATAAATTTTAATTTATTGTTACTTTTGAACGTTTCAAGTCATTTCAGTGAGCATTGTGGACTTTCTTTCTTTAACTGAGGGGTACCAACAATTTTGTCCACCACTGTACATCTCTTATTCAAGCCTCTTTTTTTTCTATTATCACATTTTACACACTATAAGGCTCACTTAAAAGACTCATTTTTTTTCAAAAAACAACAGCGCGCCTTATAATCCAGAGTCCCTTACAGAATAAATTTGGTTGGTTTTACTGATGTTAAAGAGATTTTGAGAGGTATAATGCATTTGTCAAAATCTCAGTCTGTTTTTTTACGAGTTGCAAACAAGGTTTAGAAGTAACACGGCTAACATGCAGCCATAGCGTGTTTCAAACAAGTTCTAGAGTAGGGGCCTGCAACCTGAGGTTTCGGACCCACTTGTGGCTCTTTTATCCCTCCTTCATGGCTCTTACCTTTAAAGAAAAATGCAAACAATCTGAAAAATTAATAGGTTTGATAATTAAGTTTTTTCACTCATTTTTAGATTTTTTTAAACTGAGGTGATCTTACATTAGTTACATTTAACTGTCTTATTTTATGTTTGTTTGTTTTTTACCACTAGGGACATTACACTAAATCAAGAGGCATTGAGAGCTTTACCTTTCCTTCAAAATGCACACATCACATAACTAAGCAAAATTATGGTAAAGGGGTTGGTCTATTGTCAGAGTGGTTTATTATTAGAAGTTTAACACTCACATTCTTATTTTATTCCTAGTTTCTGTTCAAAAGCAAAGTTCTTAAAGTATAATTGCAAGTTAATCTGCTGCCATGAGAAGATCTTATGAAACAGAATGTATTTTGTTTTGAAAAGAACTTGTATGTGATGCTGTCAAAAGTATTGTAATAGAAATATAACACTATTTTAATTTAATAATTGTAATATTTACTAGCTACTATTTTTTAAATGTATAGTTTAATGGTCCCAAATACATAAATACAGTGTATCTTTCTAAATAGTGAGGTATGACTTTGCAGCTCCTGCTAGCTTTGGTTTGCAGAAACTGGACTAAATGTCTATTTTAGCGTTTAAACATTTTAGACCCTATGCTAGAGTTACTATGAACTCAGGTAAATAAGGTTTGATTGGCTGACAGACTCATTTTTGACTCTTTTGTCTTGCTTAATGCTCCTTAAAGATTAGTGCACCTTATATATGACATAAGTTCAAATCCAGTCGCCCTATATGGAAAATACGGTATTTTCATCATACAGCTGGAATTTTTAAGGTTAAAATGTGTCTTTCGTGAAATCAAAGCGAAAATAGGTTGATTGCTGCTATTATCAGAGTTTTGGATTATGGTGATATTTTATGTACATGCCTCAACTAAGTGTATACTCACTATTTACCATGAAGCATTGATTCAAAACGGACCGGAAATCAGTCTTTTTATGTTCAAGTTGGATGAATGTTAATGCCTTTATGTTAAATGAAGTAGACATTTGTAGCTAGCTCTGTATTATGCAGTCATGCTCAACTCAGAAACTCTGCAGCTGAAAGTCGCAGATCACAGAATTTTTGAGTTAATGTTTCCAAAGTTAACACTAAAGTTTTGCCACACCCTTGTCATGTAATAAGCTGTAACATCATTGTTATGTGAAAAACCTTCACGGTAGAGGTTCAAACCTTTTTTGAAACAGTTGCAGGAAAACTAATTTTACTTGATCATTTTCACACATTTTAACTTTTACATTTGTATTTTTTTAAATTATGCATTAAATACATACAGCAAATGCAATAATGCATTGATGTTAAAAATAACTTGATATTTAAATTTACAAATGGTTATAATAGCATTGTTTACCGCTCTCTTATGCTCTTTGCAACACAAAGCTTGTTGTATTTTTACTACATCTTTCAGCAAACGCTGAGGTCAATAATTGTCCTCATAAGAGTTAAAGCACAATCCAGGAATTTGCAGGATCAGCTGCTGTTGGACCTGAATTGGTGATTGTGACACTGACAGAAGGGTTCCTTCTTAACACTGCCTTTAAAGGAGAGTTTACCTCTTCCTTCATGCGCCCCTTTAATGGTCGGACTTTGTAAATCTCTCAATCTTTAACTTAAAATCGTTTGTCTTATTGTCTTGAGGGTCGAGTGAAGTACAAAAGTGTGTCACTGATCCTGAAAACAGGAAACCAGACTGAGCCGCGTTAAGCCGTTCACGTGACGCGAGTGACGCGCTGGCTCTCCATTGGCCCGGAGGAGGGGAGCTATTATTTCTGGGAGATGAAGATGGATATTCTGAATTTAAAAAAAAAAATGTTTACAGAAACGAGGTGACACATTTTATATTAAAAAATAGCTGACGAAAATGTTTGATTTTTACAGAGTTTGATGTTTGGGTGTGTTTTTATTTTTATTCTTCTTCAGTGGGTCACCTTTAAAAACACAATTGTTCAGTCGAATTAAATTGATGGTGTGAATGAGTACGGATGAAAAGCAGTCGGGCTGTATAGGTATTTAAGCAAAGAACACAGACAAATTATATAGTTGGGCAGGAAGGAAAGGGTTTTCTGGCAAAAATATCTTAAATGATGTCATTCATGGTGCGTTTGTGTGCGTCAAGAACGGGCCTTTGTGAAGTTTGTGGTTTTTATGTACATTTGGTTTTATTTTTATTTATTTTTTCTAATCCCAACGTTCTTATATTTTCTCTGTGTAATTAGTGCGTGTGGATGAAAACCGCTCCAGTCCATCAAGCGCACGGACGCACAGTGGGAAGAATATTATGTAACATCCGCACACAGATCGTGATGCTATCCTCTTCTCTGCCTCATTTGAAAGGTGAAATGTCTGAAAATGGCCGTGAAATGTGTAGAAACAGACAATTTTACCTTTCAAAGCGCTTTCGGTCATTCTCCCCGGTGCGCGGTGCTGTGCCGTGACTGAGATGCGCTCGGTAGAAGCGGATGCTCCGTGCGCACGCAGCGACCTTTGCTTTGTGTCATTAACGGCCAGTCAAAGGTCAGAGTTTTCGCCGGGCACGGAAACACGCCTGTCCTGGAGAGATCCCCCTCGTTATGTCCGCGTTCACCTGTCGTTAAAATCGCACAGAAAATAAACCGGCCTATGGCAACCTCACACTCTGGCATATGATCGGCAAAAACGGCTAGGGGATTGGTGGATTTGTAAAAGATAGGGATGTGCCTAAATGGTGAGACGGCAGCGAAGAGCTTGTTTATGAATCTGTTAAATGGAGCAGCTGAGCGCATCCTGACTGCAAGAGGAAAACCTGGAGTGGACTCAAGAGACTGGGCTTTAAATGGCTGGGAAAAAACACACCTGAAGTTAAATTCAAAACAGATCTAAAGTCAAATTTAAGTTCTTTTCACATTAATTAAAGACAGTTCTAGTTTTTTTTTAGAAAAAAATTGAAACGCAGCTTCTGCCTTTGCAGAATCGGAGTAAAATCCTAATCTAAACCTGCAAGACTATTGGCGGAGCCGCTTTCTCTGAAAGGTAAACAGGCAGATGAAATAGTAATCCGAGCAGGAGTCACACCCCATCTTGTACACATGGGCTTTAGTTACAAATCCCACAGGATTAGACGAGTAGGTCTGAGATGCAAAATGGGTTTGCAAAGATAGAAGCACTCAATAACAAGTTTTAGGATTTCCCAAAAAAATATTTAAAAAATTTGTAAACCTAAATAAAAACAACAGGGTAAGCAAAGTATCTTTATTATAAAACAGTATATAAAAGACCCACTTCAATGGATTTTTTGGCGGTGTTTTTAGCAAGCTCTTGTAGCATTTTTTTCATGAATAAAGACACATAAAGAAAATCAAGCTTAAAATTGCATTTCTTATTTATTCAAATCTAGTAAATCAAGAGCAGATGAAAAAATGCTGTCGGAAAAAGCTTGTAGCTGTGACCTAGAAGCTACAATTGGCCGGCCATAAGCTCCCTGCTCCACTCCATTCTGACCCATCCATTGTACGTCTTCATGTTCCTTGTCTGAGCTGGCATCTTGGTCATAACTGTACGGCTTGATAGCATCATTGTGGCTTACCATTTTTGTTGCATCCGTAATGTTAGCTTGTGGTTGTGAGGGGCTGTAAACTAGAAGGAGAGAGTGTAAACAAAGGGAT
Source organism: Oryzias latipes (assembly GCF_053564925.1). NCBI lineage: Eukaryota > Metazoa > Chordata > Actinopteri > Beloniformes > Adrianichthyidae > Oryzias > Oryzias latipes. The sequence goes on from NC_136240.1 coordinate 18,289,020, forward strand.
GATGGGAAGTGATGGCAGGCTGACGTAATGCCAATGATCCCGCCCACAACTCAGAGGTGAATTTCTGAGTAACTCCTGCCGCTCTGCAGAAACCGTGTCCTAGAAAACAACTGGTTATTTTGATTTGGCCTAAAAAGGGCATAATTAAAATTAAAAGATCATTTAAACGCTTTTACAATGGCTCAAAAGATTATCTGGGTGGGACTTTAAAAAACTACACATTTCCTGTTTGAAAACAACTTTCTAGAAAGCCTTTTAAAAAGTGAAAAATTGAGAAAAGTTATTAAATTGTTCAGTTGTCCATTTGTGGTTTTACTTCAAACTTTAATAATCCAGCATACATCAATGATCAAATATAGTGTTTGATCGTTTATAGTGTTAAGTTAATTCTTCTCTAAGAGTTCTGGTAAATCCCCTGTCTGTCCTGGGGGAGGATCCCTCCTTCATGTGGGCACCCCTGAGGTTTCATCGTTTTTTCCGGAATCCGTTTTTTTGGGGAGTTTTTCCTTACCGCGAAGGGGGGTCTAAGGGCACGGATGCCAGTATAGCTTGGTCAGTTTGTTAGTTCATTTTAGTATTTTCCTATTGAACTCTTTGTATTCGTGATCCTTTTGAGTTCATGTTTTACTTCGAAGCCCATCGAGACGACTGTTGTTGTGATTCTGGGCTATACAAATAAAATTGAATTGAATTGAATTGATGTTGGTCTAGAACACGTGTCAAACTCAAGGCCCGGGGGCCAAATGTGGCCCGACATGTCATTTTATGTGGCCCGTGAGGCGCAAGAGCATAAAAGTGTTTATTTTTTTATATAGAAAATAAAAATTGGTATTTATTCATAATCAGGGAATCGGACTTGAAATATCGGATTGGGAAACTATACGATAGGACTTAAACACTGTCCATATAATGTTACCTGACAGAATCAAATGTAAAAGGATTTATGCTAGAGTAACAAGAAAACTTTTGTTTTTTTATGGAACTGTAATTGTCACTTTAAAAAGTTATAGTAAATAAATAATGAGTTATTTAACATTAAGGAGTAATTATATTTATTTTTCATTACATTTAGTTACATGTATAAGTTATATCTGGCCCCTTGAGGACAACCACTATGCTGATGTGGCCCTCAGTGAAAATGAGTTTGACACTCCTGGTCTAGAAGATTGTCTCTTTTTCATTTCAACACATAAATCCCTTACTTTCTAAGCTACATTTAGTTTAAAATAGAAACACAATTGTAGTGTTTGTGTGCACACATATCCAGTTATCCTTTGTCAAACAATTCCTTTGTTGTGTGTTGCATTATTTCTAGTGTCAACACTTGTGCCTGCGGTTATCAGGTGATAAAGCCCCATTCTTCCCAAACATTCAGAACAGCTAAATCTAAGGTGTTTTCCAAGGTTTCCATTAGGAGCTACTGCGGTCCAAACCTATTTCTCGACCTTTTTAGACATTTGTACAAGTTTTACTTTATGTATTTAGGTTTACATGCCTTCAAGTTCATTCTTCACTTTATTGCATCATTGTATTATTTTGTCACCTTTTTTATTCTTTTCATTTGCATTTATTTAACAATTATAAATAATTAACAATTATTTAACAATTTTCCCAAATGCTCAGTTCAAAGAAAGCCTTCAGTATTTTCTTGAGATTACTGTTATTTGCTGTTTTGCAGCACAGCCACCTGCTCATGGCACATGAGTCAGTCAGGGAATGTGTGTACATGATAGTCACTGGCCACTTTGACTGCACCTGTTCTATATTTTTTTGCAAACAGGTCTCAATAAAGAGGGATACTAAGAAAGTGAATAAAGATTTCTTTTGTGTTTCAGAAAAATATCCTTAAAATAAGTCCATAACCTTTAGCAGTTAGGATCTGGATCAGTTACGTCTTGCGTGTTTTGGATTACCTCAGACCTTAGATGAATAAACCTCAGAGCCTAGATGCTGATGGTGATTGGAGGTCAGACCATTCCAAATCATTTCTTCAGGTGGGGAATTAGGTAGAGGGGAGTTTACAAACTGTCTAGAGTGCAGATCCACACCCTTAACACTAGAGCACTATCACCAGGTGATTTTTACCCGAGCAAAACTATTTACATAAATTTCAATGTCAAGAAGTCTGTCACATGTCCCAGGAATGGGTGGACCAAAAACCAAGTTTTTATTATCATTTTATTATTTTTTTCAGTAAATTTGGAGCATGTTTTTAGGAGCTTCCTAAGTTTTTCTTTTTCATTTTGTTTCACATACATTTGAAAAGAAAACAAAACCACTAATTTATCATGTGTCGTCATGTTTTGTTCAATTTTTTATGACAAGCACATTTGTTGGGTGTATTATTTTGGTTAAAAATTCCCCAGCAAAAGTGATAGTATAACATTTATAGCGAAAGTGTTCTAGGGTTAAAGGTGAATATATGGTTGTGACTGGCTGAGAAGAAAGGCAGGCTATTTAGTTTTTGGTTCTAAGTGTAGGCCTTATTGAAAATTGTGTGCAGTGACATAGTGTACCTGTAAGTGAGGGAGATCTTTCTTATTGAAATGGTGCCAAGAATTCACAATCAGCCAGTCACGTGACAGAAAATGGGCTAAGTTACTTGCTGAAGTTCAAACTAAACATTGTCATGAGAAAGAAAATCCTAGATATCATGATAAACACCATTTCTGTACATTTTGGGCTATTGAGAAGTTGGGCCACACCTGGTTCCACTCCTGTCAGGTAAACAAGAATCAGCATCAGTTTGTATTGTCCACTAAACTAAAAAATTCAAATAATACACATAATGACAGAACTCCATCTTTCTTTGGGCTAAGGTTATTGTTATTGGTGTACTATTTGGGCTACTGTCATTGTGTTTTTAAAGCCAATAAAATCTGATATAAGCCAATAAGATCTGATAACCCTTGTGCTATAATAGGCACTTTAACATTGGGAGTTGGGTCATCTAGACCCACTAGACAGTGCTCTGAACCTTTTCTCTTCAATGATTTGTGATCTTCACTGGTGTCCATGGATTACATGAAATCTTTCCACCTTTATCCACCTTTGTCATGGTAGGGAGAACATGTCAATGTAAGGGTGGGGTCATCTAAGATAGCACAAGGGTTAAACACTTTGCTGGTGGCTACTTCCATCACTTTATGACGGTCCACTGATCTCCTGATGTTACTTCAGCCTGAATATACCACCATGTCAAAATAAGGTTACAGTCCAGACAGTTATTAGATCTGAGCCCAGCTGAAATTCTTTGACATGTTGTAAAAAAGAAAAAATGTGCATTTAACAATGTTTGCACCAACAATGAGTTGTCATATTATTAAGCTCCAGATAATGACTACCAACTTTTAGAATACCATAAAAAATCAAGGTGGTTCTGCAGGGAAAAAAAAGGTGCTGGCACGGCAGAGCAGCAAAAAATACTATACACATTTTAATGCAATCTCATAAGGCAATTAAATACACAAAAACTAGCCACAGAACAACAGTTTTATTATTGTTGTCGGAATGTAACACGTTTCAAGTTTCTGATATAAAGCCAGATCTTCTTCATACATAATCAATGTCATTGGAGGCCACAGAGTGAGCATCGAAATGAACAGTCTAACACAAAATAATCCACAGGGAAAGTGTGCTGCATCACCGCTGCACACTGCCACTTCATTACATGATCATTTTATTTCATGTGCTTCCATCCTAAGCTTAGAATGACTATCTATCTACACAGCGCAAAGACACCTACAGTTCTGGAATATCAAACATCAACGTCCAAGTTACATACTAAATAAAAGCAAAAACCTTTGGGTTTGTAGAACCAGATCATGTTCTGATCCCAGAAACTATTTTATGTTTTACTTGAATGTGATGCATTTGCACAGAAGCTATCGGTAGTTTTAGGTCATTTGGTCTGTTGCTCACATTGGTCACTAGAAAGATGCAATCACAAAAGACAAGCTTTCCGCTGAAGATCTAAATGGTGAGAACTTTATTCTCACTAAAAGATTCAAAGCAAAATCCCCAACGTTTTTTTTCATTCGACAATTTCTGCCGCACATCCACAATGAAAAAGAAAAAAAAAAAGACCCACATGACTACATCATCATAAAAAATGACCTCTTATTGCTGTAAAGTGAAACTAAACCTACAAAAGTATTCCAAAACATTTCATATTTCATACAGATGGAATATGGAAAATCTTAAGGCAACTTTAGAGTAGATTTAAAGGAATGTAACAAAATTGAAGGGGTTAGTTTACAGTGAGGCCCAGAGAATGCAGTTGAAGGCCTCTTAGAGCCGCCCAGCATCAGCTGGAAGACACGGACATTCAGACATCTAACGCCGCCTCTGAAACAAAGGAGAAATGACTTCCTGAGCCAGTAAAGCTCTAAATTGAAATATTCCTATGTTCCTAACAGATGATTTGGTAGGAAAGTTTGCTTTTCAGCTCAAAGTTTGCATAAGTTTAGAAAAACAAACAAAAAAAAGATTGTCAAAGATCAATCCTCCTTTGTCATCACGGAGCCGATGAGGTTCTGCTAAAACCGAAAGACAAGCTCGTTTTCTAGGGTTTGGTGTCACATTTTTACTGATAACAATGATCTGTTTTTGGTTTCCAAAGAAGTACCCCACCTGCTATTACAGAGTATTCAAAAACACATCTGGTCCACAAGCTTTGGAACCTTCCACTTTTTAAGAGTCTGGAATTCTGAACAAAACTGAATATTAGGCTGTAGAAAATATCTGCACTAAAGATTTTATAAAAAGAAACAAAACACTGACTGTTTATGAACCTCCTTCCAGCATGTGATGAGGATGTCGCCCCGCTGACTAACAATCAAAGCAGTGTCAGGGCGTTTGGTGAGCATCGGACGGCTGTCTGTTCAGCTTGGTACTGAGGAGAGAGTTGATGTAAGGCCAAATTTTGTTGGTTTCTGTTCCAGAAAACGAGTGAAGGATTCCTTGTGTCCTAAACAAGGATAGAGGACAAACAGGACATGAGATTTTAAGTTCACTGTTCTTGTAAATAAAATTAAAAAAATGCTTAACCTCAAAATGAATCCCTTAGATATGATGCACATTAGGCCTGCAGACTAAATTTCCCTTCGGGGATTAATAAAGTTGTTCTTGAATCTTGAATCTTGAATAAATCAAAAATTTCTTGTTAAATTATCGCAAAAGTTGGGAAAGATTGTGATAAAGGGTAACCTTAAATGTGCTAAAACAGGCAGCTTGAAGTATTTAACAAATCAAATAAAACCATTTATTCCTTTGACCAATCAGATGGACTCCTTTACATCATTGACAAATGGGGATGGAGCCCTTTTATGTCAGATGTTCGCCTCCTCTGTAGACAAGGGTCATTTGGAGTATAACTTAAGTTATTTTGACTCGTATTTAAATTAAATAGTTGCAGTGATATGGAAATTATGTTTTTGGTTGTTTTGCTATTTGTTCATGTATCGCAAGTTATATCGTCATAGCAATATTGATCATCAATATCGCAAATCGCGAGTTTTCCTCATATTGTGCAGCCGTAATGCACATCTTTATTTAAAAAGACAAAAAGCTCGAAGAACCTCAGAAACGACAAGCAGCAGAACGTTTTTACTAACTTGTACAAATCTATGACAGGCTTTGCCACTTCCTTGTATTGCCTCAGTCTGGACATCAGAGCTTCTGGCTTGTCGTCATCATGCTGAATCAGCGGTTCCCCGGTGATGTCATCCTTCCCCTGAGGACAAAAAACCAAGGTCAGCACCTGCATTTAAGAGAATTTAATCTAAAAAATGCACATTTATTACACAGAAGCATCTAATAATTAAGATTCATCCTAAGCAAGACAGGCAAAAGTGTAGCTTGTTTCATTAATTTCAGCAAACAATGACTTGCCTCAGCTTTTCCGACATTCGCAAATTAGGAAAGGTACATTTTTATTATTCAGCATTTTTCACAATCAGATCACAAAGTGAAAGATTAAAACATCCAAAACTGAGAGGGCCCACAAAAAGTAAAGATGAAAGTTAAAAATCACCATTTGGATTAAGAACTAAAAACGTTTCCGAATAGAAACGTCTTGACCTGGTTCTAAAACATCTGACGAAGCGTCAAAGAAACAAGGAGCAACCATTTACTATTATAAATTGCAGACAGTCGCAAGCAAAGCCCCCCAACCTTAGTCTGACAAGCCCCAACAATTACAGCAGCATTTCATCATTAATCATCATCAACAATTGATGCGATAGCCGGTCGCTATGAAGTATTGACCGCCCTCAAGGCTTAGGACTCACGACACCTGCACTCGGGGCGGGTTGAAGCTCATGTTGTAAACTCTTCCGCTGGCGGGGTGGATCCAGCGGTCGCTCAGTCTGTCCTTCAGCGTTTCGTATGGAATGTTGAGGCTGATGACCAAGTCCAGTTGGTACACATTGTTAAGCACCAGAGCCTGAGCCAGTGTGCGGGGGAAACCTGGACAAGGGGGAAGGAAGAGGTCTCAGCAACTGTCAAACAGGACAGTGTTCCATGATGAAAAATGATGGATGTCAAAGAGAGCATACTATTCGGTTCCTTAAGATTGTGTTATGTTTTTTGGTAAAGAGGTTTCATTCAGAGGCTACTCGGGGATAAAGGTGGACCCAGACATTTTACAGTGCAACGGTATGTAGCTGTGATATACTGTAACAACTAGATTAGTATGTGAGTGAACTGACTTGAGGGGGAAGCTAATCTTGCAGTGACACAGTGTGGATCAATCAGCCATAACAAAACAGGGCAAGTGGCAGCTCTGTAATGTTGCACATCTCTAGGCGTAAAACTTTAACACGCCGTATCAGTTGTTTAGTTTCTTCACGAGCATTTATAATCTTGTTGGAGCTGAACACAACATAAAATCTAACATAAGAGGATTATCTAAATTCCCTCAGTTATTCCTGAGTGGGGCATGACTTCCTGTAAATGTATGGCTTGATAGAATTAAATCTTTGTGATCACTGAGCCATGTGAAGACTAACAATCTGGACCATTGCCATGTTTTCTTGCATCCGTGTTTCTTTACAAAACCTTATGATCTAATAGAGAGAAAAAATTATCTTTAAAATAACTTCATTATCCGATGCTCTGAGCAATTATCTATCATTTCTTACTCTTTACCTCTTTATTTACTCATTTACTGATCCCATTTCCTGGTTTTAACCGCCGTTTAAAGCCCAATAGGTTGCTTCATCAATGTTTGGCATTCCTATCAACCACACCGTTTAATATTTAACCCTAAAAAGCAAACAACAATCTGCTTTTTTAAGCTATTTCAGGAAATTTTACAACCTCCTCAGCCAGCGTGTTACCAAAACACTAAAGTATGTTACCAATACAATAAACCTGATGGACACTGTTTAAACATTAGCGTACAAATCAACTCTTAACGAATACCTGCTGTCTCAACAGAACTTAAAATGTTTATGGATGAGGTATAAACTTGATGCCAGCAACTAAAAGAAGAAAAGTTAGGAGGAAGGTAATAAAAGAATTGATGTTAGCACATTTCCAGAAGATTAGTCAAAAATGTGAATGTGTGCAAATAAGGAGCAACAGGATCAATTCCCTTAGGAAGAAAGGGACACTTTCTATCAAATTGTGCTAAAGTCTGGGAAACTAATTATTTGTGCAATGACATTTTTTCCCAGAATTTCCAAAAAAAGTTGTGTGCAGCAAATTGCTAAGAGATTCAGGCAGTTTAAGTATGGTGGATCAAAATATATATAAAAGGTCAAGGCTGGAAACTTCTTTTGGATGTGCATGACCTTCAAGCCCTAAGGCAGGAATGCATTAGGAAATCAGATGTGATCCCCACCACAGCTTTGTTTTTCCTCTCATTCATTTCTTATCACTTGATGGGGTATTCCTCAGCTCCTGGACTTGTTCAGCTTTTTCCATGCAACAAAATAAAATTAAATAAAATCGATTTATGACCAGCCGAGAAGCTGGGAGCTACAACCGGACTCAAAATTGGATGAAAAGAAAAACAGCCTTTAATACAGTGCATGTATTATTCAGGAAGCACAAAGTGTTACTTTTTGAAACTTTGACTCCATATAGACAAATAATAAAAAGAAAATAGAAAGTACCTCTGAGCTTACACTTCATATTTGAATTTTAAAGCTAGCAACAGTGAAATACTTATCCCAAGTAAACTAGAGGATATTTCTGAAATATAACCTTCCTCCTGCTACAAAGTTGGTATGCTTGATTGCTCTGCTGGCAGATCCGCCTCCTATTAAAAATGTATAAAGAATCATAAAGAAAGGGATCAAATAACAATGCCCAAGAAAGACAGGCTGGTGGTTGACTCTATTGACTAGGAATGGAAACAGACGCTTTCTGCAATGTCCAATTGTCTAGTAAACACTTCATATGATTTTTTTAAGAAGAGTTTTGATTTTAAAATGGCATGTTCCCCTTTTACTACTTCTCTTTAGGAGATAATGGCATTCAGACAACAGTGTATTCATTATATTTAGATACAAACAGGTTTGTTGTAAAAAAAAATATGAATGTGTTGCATGAGGTTCACTTCAAAAAACGTTAACGAAACTATAAAGAAACAATTACAAAGATAATATGGAAGTTGTACTTTGTTGAGGCAACTTTTTTCATAACCAGTCACAGTTTTGGGATATTGGTAAAGGTTTTTCTACCTTTATTATTATTAATAAATCCAACAGTGGAAAAAACCCACAAATATCTCTGCATCTTTTTAAGATCTGTATTTATTTATACACTAAGAGATAAAAAGCGAGTGAAATATCTCAAAAGAAACAAAAAACAGAATAAATACATTTCTACTTTTTTTTCCCCCCACGTAAAACAGAGAGACCTAAAGAGGTCGGGTGAAGCAACAAGACATTGACCCAATGCACAGAAGTCATAAAGCAACACAAGAGTTGGAAAAAATGAGTTGAAAGGTCAAAAACTGTCCCAGAGCCCAGACAGGTTTCTGCACTGTTTTCATCATTTTCATTCAACACGTGAAACTAGTCATAAAGGTGCTGTAGTATACTTACACTGAAACTACAGCGCAAAGTAGGAAAACAAAACTATTTTAGGGATTTTGGTACAAATCCAAGCAAATCAAAACATTTCATTTTAACATTTTGGTGCAAATTTTAAGCAGACAAGGAAACCCACCTGCAAGTGATGTTTAAAACACACAAAATACTGATCCAGCATGAAAGCAAAAGAAAATACATCTTTAAGGGTCAAATCTCACCAAGAGATGTTTGTCTTTTGTCTGTCATAGGAAATCATCATCTGCTCATCTGTTAAAATCCAAGGTGCATTTAAAAAACAGGCTTCCGAACCTGAAAAACTCTTAAAACCTGCTGTTTAAAGACAAAAAACAAACTTAAAACATAAAAAGTTTGAAAACCTTTACTCCATTGTAAAGGAACAAACTTTCCTGACAAGTTATCAGTTTAAAAAAATACAAGTTAGGTTTTCAAATTGCTAATGTGATATGAGTGTCAATTACACGTGTGCCAATAGGTCATTGGGAAAGTCAGATAATCTGGCTGCAGGACATTGTGAGGCTATGCAGCAGCATTGTCGTGTTGCTGGTTGACTTCTGGCTAATCTGATTGATCACAACAATGCAACATTATCCCCTCTAGCAGAAAAATAAAACCCAAAACCTTTTTTAGCCCCATGAGTCTTTTACTTTTTTTTATCATTTGATTTTGCTGGTTAGTAGTTTGGCTGATGTGCAGAGTTAGACTCCTGGCTCTGAAGTCTGTTTTCTTCAGGGAATAAAAAAGATGCCCCAACTTGACTATTTTTTCTCTTACAGAAGAAGCATGCAGTGACTCGTTTGATGACCTTATTTGACTTTTTTTTCTTGAATCAACCCTTTTTTAACAACAACTCTATAATGGAACAAAGTATGCATTACCCTATCATTAGACTCATTTAATGAGAGTAGCGCTCATGGACCCCTTTTCATGAAACTGCAAAAAAGTTCTAACATATGGGCCTGCCTGTGATTTGGCTTTCCTTTGTGAGATTTTAGGGGGGGAGGCATCTGTATTGGCCAATCAGCAGGCAGCTCGCAGAATCACTATGACACCGCATTACTGCAGAGCATGTTTCCAAATTACAAATGCTGGAAACACAAGGTAAACTCAGAACTACCAAACAAAGAGTTTGCTTGTTACCAACAAATCAACAGAAAGGTGCAAACACAAACTTGGCTGCGCAGTCACAAAAGCTGGCTCTGTCTTACCGTCAAGCAGCCAGCTGTGACTGCTCAGCTGTTCCAGTTTGGGGAGAACCAGTCCGGTTACGACGTGATCAGGCACTGAGAGGCCTCTCTCGATGTAGGTTTTCATCTGCACCCCTGCCTCTGATAGAAAACAGAAAGGTAAAGACAGCTACTTATGCTAGCTTTACAAAATAAAACAGGACAAGACGAAACATGACCCTTTTGGTCTGGTGCCACTCTTTGGGCCCATTTTCTGTCATTGAAAGCTGAAGCTTCAATCGTTGCTTTATCATAGGTTTACACTAGAGACCCACTGTGGATTTCAAAACACACATTCACCCCCAGACAGATCATCCAAACACACAAGATAACACACAAGGCCTCCATCCATCTGGACTACAAAGTTTCATTATTTTTTAAGTTAATTTTATTTGAACTTATTTCCAGCTGTGTGTCTTTTTAAAGCAAATAAATATACAACCATTGAATCAAAGAGAAGCATGAAACTCGGAACATAATTTGGTGGGCTGCTGGGACTCCATAATATACTACAGTAATAATGTTTGGGCTTCTGTGCATGAACAGAATCCATCTTACCTGTGTTGGCTGGTATGCCCGCGCGTAAATAGTCGCCACTGGACACATATTGCAGGCCAAAGCTTTGCGCAATCCTCTTTGATATCGTGCCTTTTCCCGATCCTGGGGGTCCCAGGATAGCAGCACGGAATAATTTTGCCATATCTACTTTGGGGGTGGAAGAAAAAACCCAGAATCCCATTGTGATAGGTTAAAACAACAGTTATTTAAAATGGGCTAGATTTGCTTAGTCCTGTTATGCACAGGAGAAATACTTACCCTTTGACTCCTAGTAAGCTGCACGAAATCACGACTAAAACAAAAGGTAATTTCGGCCACTGAAACCCCGCCAATAGAAAATTGAACGTACGTGTCACCAGAGCTGTGGGTCTTTTCACAGAACGCACAAGCCTATGCACGCTTCGTCACGTTCCTATTCCGGCTCTAAAGTCAAAACGCCCTTTTTTCTTCCCGTTTTAGCCACTTCTGCAAATGCGCGCTGCTGTCTGCGCCTTTAAGAACGCCTTATTTTACTGGCTACGTCATCCGGAAAACACGCGAACGAGTAAGACGTGCAAAGGATTGTGGTAAATGTAGTCTCTTGACCATAACAAAGGAAGACCTGACCCTATTTAGAGACCTCACATTTAAGGATATTATTGTTGACTTTATTTTTTATTTATTTAATAAAAAAATGAATAGAGGCATGAATAGACACATGAGGGACTCTCCAAGCTCTTTGAAAAAATCGTACTTATTGTTTTATTCAATTTCTAAATGTTTCAGATAATGAAATCATTCTAAGTTTATAGTTTTTCTTTTACTTGCATTTTAATGTGTCTGTTTGTTCTATGTTTTTTTTTTTTAGTGTTGACATTTGGACCTCGAGTCTGTAATAAAATTCTATTCTATTCTGTGAGGCAGCCTGTGAACAATTGAACTAAGAAACACATTGAGATGTTCAAATTAAGAACCTAATTAGTTTGAATGCAATTATTGAAAATTGTTTGACTGCTTCAATACTGCCAACCTGTTTTGGTAATCTGAAATGATTAATGTTTAGTTCAATCCAAATGCAATAAACTGATAAAATCATAAACCTGAACAACAACAAAACAACCGAATGTCTGTACTACTGAGGCGCATTTTTCAAATATAATTAAAGGGAAAAAATGCCATGCAAATTTAAACAATAAAGTATAAGAAATATCATTGAGTTTAACTAAATTAAAGATGACAACCTTTAATCAGTTGTTCCCAGACTTTTGGTGGAGGCGCGAGCTATTCTCGGATTTCCCTACTTGTTGACAACACTGACTGACAGCTGATTACAGCTTTTATTGTGATGTTTCTGTGGCTGCGTTTTGTCCATTAGGAGGGTGGGCAAAATAAAGCACAGTAGTTGGAATAATTTGCGGCCAGCAGGAATTCAGTGGGTACTTGTTGCGAGCTGTACGGCGGCGGCAGCGTCCTGTCAAATAGTAATGCGCATAGCCTTCAGTCGTCAGACAGGGGAGTAACCAGACTAAGCAGGCAGGGAAACAACTCGGATCTAACCTTCTCATTTATTATATGTGTTGATTTTAATGTTACTTAAACGTGCGTTTCCTTTCCTCAGACAGTCAAGTTTAGGATCCCGATATATGTATATATATTTATTTTTTTTCTTGGTCACATGGCTTGGGAGAATTCAATAACAACAAAAAATGGCGACAATCACGTTGCTCTGTGGGGTCTTGCTGCGTCATTAAAAATATTCATGTCAACACGGGAAGCGCAGCGCGGAAATTGCAGGTAAGTTTGCAATGTGTGTGTTCTACTTTTAATGCAGGCGTGCTTAAAAGAGAGAAAAAATCCCTATGGAGTGAAAAGCATGCTGTTTGTTTTTGCCCTGTGGAGTGGAGGGGTGTGTGAGTGCGATGCTGGGCGTTAACGTTTGGCTGCACAGTATTCAACATTTTTGCCCTGTTGTAATGCATATTTAATTGCATCTTAGGAAATATTTGAAACAAATAGTGTTTTTACTTATTTAATTAGCATTAATATGTCTATATTTGTTTTTGTCATTTTATTTTTTGTGGAAAACAGCAACAAGCTGTGGCGCGTCTTTTTCCACTCCTCCCAGTTGTCTCATTCGCTGGCGCAACTATTTCCTAGCTGGCGATGTGGAATTATTATAATTCCCCTGTTATTTACATTATTATTTACGCAACACGGACGCGTTTTCATTTGAGGCTCTTATTAGAGACAAAGGCTGTGCGCGCCCTTGGTCTTTTTATTTATTTCACCTTCACCGTCTTTTTTTCTGCAGAAGTTGCGTGAATGCCCTCGCCTGACACGGGCATTTTGGAGAAGTGCCCTGTTCGGTGGGGTTAATCGAGTTGTTTACATGAAGTGCGGAGGGGCGGACAGAAGAAGACGACGACAACGCGGAGGAGGAGCTGTTACGTCTGCCCGCAACGCCAGCGGTCTGCTGGAGACGCTCCTTGATACGGGAGGGGGGCGGAGCCAGCCGCCAGAATCATAACAAGTCTGACGTCACTCCGCCTTGTGGCTGCTAAGAATAATATAGTTATTTGTCAATAGGGTGGAAATCCTCACACGTCCACAGGCTTCAGTATTAGAAGTCCTTCTTTATTACAGAGATTTAAGCGTATTGTTTATTTTTCAACAACTTTGTCTAAAGTTTGTTCCCTCATTGTTGTACAATTGCAGTTTAAATTATATTGTTGACTAAAGCTATTTTTTGCATGCATAGAATATCTTTTATTCATTTTGTGAATTAGCTCCATTATTAAAAATATGATTTTTAATTAACCCAAATTAGTATATTTCCCCTTTTTAGTTTTTTTTTTCCTTAAGCTTACATGTGTTTAATAGGGTTCAAATCTTACAGTTTTTAAGTTTATTAGGGAAGGAGGAGTTCAGCAACTTATATTAAGCATGTTTGCATTATGTGAAAGAACTACTTAGAAATTCAGAAGATGAATTCAATTCTGGTTGAGGAAGTACTTTGGAGTCACGACAGTGCAAAGAGGAAAAACATGGTTGACAACACGCAACAGGCAAAGTGAATGATTCATGGAGGAAATTCCTGGACTGCTAGATTTGACAGGCTGCCCTGGTTCAGTTATCACAGTGCTGATGCTGTCCCCATAGAAGGTACAGTACTGTGATAACTGAAGGATGGCTGCCAACTTGACACATACACAGGGGTGAGAAGACCAAACAACAGCTGTAAGTATGAAAGCAAAACGTTCGTCACTGATGTGTCTGGATAATAAATGGGTCACGTGATGTAAAAAGTGCATGAGTTTTTATTTTCAAAGGTATTTCAAAAAAATATGATTAAATAACAGAAACTAATAATCTCTAACCTTGGTTTTACTCTGTACGTTATATTAATTTAGACCTATTTAAGCATCTAATTGTATTTTTGAGAAAAAAGAAGAACGTAGAAACTCCACACAGAAAAGACCCACGGGGACTTTTTACTCAACGGTGATAACTCATAAAACACATGTAAGCATTAGAAATAAAAGTTTAAAGTTTTATACAACAAGCCAAAGGGTACAGCACAAAAGCCCAGACTAAAGTTGAATAACAGCTAGGGTTATCTCTCCTTTCGTCGCCAACTTGAACTTAAAAAAATGAGTTTTATGTGGACATTTTATAGTAGTAAAAATCTGACACCATTTTTATCATAGCCATAACTAAATTAATTAGAAATAATGATGGATTGGATTTTTCTGCGCTTTTTAAGATGCTCAAAGCACTTACAATATGTCCATTATTAAGTTTGAAAGAGTCCCAAGCTTAACAGAAATTAAAATTTTAAAGATGCCTGTTAGAATTCCAATAGACACAAGCAGTAGCAGGACAGAAGCAGTAAATGCCTTTAGTGGATCAGTCTAGAATATCTGTGCTTCATTGTTACCAGCAGGGGGAGCTGCAGATCTTTTGTTGGGGTTGCTTGTGTTGAAATGAGTTCCTCAGTGGTAAAAGAAAAATAGTTACACAGGTTAATGTGCCAAAGTTCCTGCCTAATATTTTGCAAATAGGTTATTCTATGTTACTTGGAGACACATGTTTATTCTCTTCTACTGTTACTTACTTTATCTAAAATATGAGCTGGTGTCTCTGTTGAGTCATGCAAATTGTACCGCAGGTCAGTGCACCTGTCATTAGTGTGTTTCCCCTGAAGGAACATGGCTGCGGTTATTGTGGAAACTCCCGTTAGGCTTTTAGCTGTTTTGGTTTATCTCTTAGCAAATTAATTGTGCCTTGATTCACAAGCTTTTCTCACTCTTAGTCACGTGAAACCTAGATGCTTTGTAGCAAAGCATAATTTTTTACCATAGAAAACCACCTGTGCACTTCATGACTGGAAAGCATTATTCTGTAAATGACTTTTCACTCACGCTCACCAACTTGAAGAATGCAACACAAGAATGTGACACATTAAGAAGTCACTGATGTCAGCGACCATGGTGTTTTTTTTTTAATCTTAGTTGTTTCCTTCAGAAAGGCTGTGTGAAACTGATGGGATGTGCCATGTGGGAAGTCCCTTTCTCAAAAGAGTCCACCCCTTTGGTTTTTGTAAAGAGCTGAAATATCATGTTCTCTTCCGGTCGGGCGTCTCCTTTAATGTTATTGGGCCTGACCAACTCACCAGCAGGGACGTGACTTGGCAGGTTGCTCTCTGTTGGAGAAGATGGGAAAGTAAAAGAAAAAGCAAGGAAGTCTATACTCTGAGCTTTTTATGAAGCAGCAATTTATTTCTGATGACAGCAGCTCAGAAGGAGGAACAAATAGAAACTTTGCTGAGCTTTTAAAACTTAAGGTGCCAGATTTTACACAAAAATACTTAAAAAAAATAGGAATCCATTATCCATTGAATATACAGTGAAGTTCAACATTATTGCCTCCAGACTTTATTGTCAGCCACGGACCATACACAACTAAAGTTATACTTTTAACATCCAATATTTAGCCAAGCATGATTTATTTAAAAGGCAGATCTTGGTAACATCCATTACAGAATTTAATTCCAGGCATTTCTGACTTGTTTTTATGTTATTGGGAGCCAGGGGGTCTTAAGTCAGCAGCTGCAGACACGGGGCAAGAGGCATCAGACAATTTCCCTTCATTTTTCAACTAGAAGATAAACAACTTTTCTCACACCCACACAACATCAGGACACTAGAACCACCAGGAAATCCACCATAAATTATGGTAAACCTGGTAAACCTGTTAAAGTTACTGGAAAAAGATCATAAGAGTCAGAGAGGCTGTAAACTTTAGGGGAAAAAAACGTTTTATTTTAGGAGATCAAAAAATGTGTTGGCTGTGTTTGTGATTCCTAGACTGCTATCAAGATGAATACATTTTTGTGCCATTACTCTATGGCAAAAACACATATTACACAAATCACTGGCTTTTACAAAAAAGAAAAAAAAATCCTAATCAAGTTTTTTTATGGCATGGATTTAGAACGTGTGTTTTTCTTTGACCATACCATTAAAATTTAAAAAGTATTCAAAATAATTTGAATTTTTGCACGTGATCCATCGTTAAAAAGAATATATTGTTTAACCTGTGACCTGTTTATTCATTTCTTTCGGAAAGAGACATTATCCCTCCCTGACTGGTAAAAACAAGGATTTTTCTTTGTTCTTCTTAAAATATTTGTTTCTTCTGTATCCACGTTTCCCAGTGCTTTTAAAGTACTACTGGAAATCCTAAAGAAAAAAAATACCTTAAACTCAAAGCATTTGACCAAAGACCCCTTTTCAATAGAAAGACAATTATAGCCTTAAATATGAATACTAATTGGTGGTTTTGGTCAAACATGACTTCTTTTATTTTATTTAAATGATATTAACATGGAGGGATTCGTTTTTTTTTGTTTTTTTTTTAAAGACTTAATGACACGTGAGAAATCCCAAAAATAATGACCACAGTGGAAATTTGAGCAAATACAGTTAAAGTATTTCCTTGAAGTTCCCATGTAGATTTTGTCGTTCTTGCACAGCAATGGTAAAACGATTGATCTCCACCCCCCAAATTGCAATAGGACTTTATGAAATGCAATCATCTGGCAAAGAATGGCTGCAAAACGACTGCATGTTCAAGGATAAGGTGTTGACGTGGTGGAGGCTTTAGTGGGCGTCTATACTGATTATAGACCGAGGTGAAAAACCCACACTGAGACTTGCCTATAAGAGTAATGCGCATGCTGTTTCCTCAGGAAGCTGAGATTCTTGATGATGCACATCAGAATGGTTAATGCATTGAGTGGTCTCTCACAACAAGGTATTTTATGGTTAGAAGAGCAGAATATGACCTTTGGTTTACAACTGGCTGCAAACCATACACCTGTGAAGTGCCGCTGAAGTGTTGGATACTGGACAAACCAAAGTGTGCTATTAATAGTCCTTTTACTCAACAATATCCTGGTCAAGCTGTGAAGAGCCTCTGGCAATCTAATTGAAAATATATCTATTAAAAAAAACCGTGTCTAGTATTGTATTCTAAAATACTGGCTTATACACAAAAGGTTATGTTATGTTATTTTTCTATAAAGTTCCTATAAGAGACCTGATCTTTCATAAATACAAATGTAATTTTCCCCTCCTTTTGACATCAAATTTGGCACTAAATTATGTTTTTTTATGTAAATTAAAAAAACAACAAGAATGTCTGATTTTCAACATGAAGTGTAAAAATGCTCTCTTTTTAATTAAAAAAAAATAAGAAATGTCTTTACATTTTGGACTTTTGGGATTAATGAAAAAATAGTTAAATATAGACTCTTGTGATTAAAAAGACATAAAAGCAAGAATTCATATATTTGCAATTACATTTTTACTATAACATGCTGGCTAAATCAGTCATATGTGTTGTAGAGGGTTATTACCCAGTTCACTTGGTTTCATTGAGCTTTGCGTAACAAAACCTATTTTTGACACCATGTTGCACATTATTAAACATTATCAACAACGTTTTGTGATTGTTTGTGTAAGACGGGATGGTGTTTGTGGTTGAGGGTACCCCCCAAAAAGCTCAGTATTTGTCATTTACATTTTAGAATCGTTGAAAGTGTGTTGACTGAAAGGGCCAAATGACGTTGTGAGTCACGGACGCAGCAGCCAATCAGCGACCGAGTTCTTAAGACCTACGCTGATTTCGGGAAAGGGGACGGTACTTGTCAGGAAGCGTTAGCACGACCAGATGAGGGCTAATTCTTCGGTTAGACTTAGCAACATTGAGAAAAAAGCGGGGTCAACCGTCACTTTATTTTCGGATAACTTCCCACTGGATTGTTTCACATCAAGGAAAAGGCGACAAATAGTCGAAAGACGTCGAGAAAGGGAACCAACTCAGTGACTGCGTCTCATGTTCTAAACGAAACGGAAGTTGCCAGCTGTCTGGCGACGCTTGCTAGGTGAGCAAATAATCGTATAAAATGTTTCCATCGAAAGCATATGCACTCCGCTGAGCTATGTCCTTTATTTCTTATCGCTTTATCTGCCTTTTTTTAGTTGCCATTCTAACAAACTCTTTAACTTGCTAAACGGGAGTCCACTCGAGGGGGAAAAAAATCAACCATATCATTGATGTCTTCAGTTCTGACAGACCGACATGTTGGTACTTGTACTGTTGTCTGTATGTAGTTACTGTAAAGGGAACGAGAGGGAAGACCATTAAATAGTCGGTTAATAGTGAGAACGGAAAAGTCGAGGATGGCTTGGAAGGTTTTATGATCATGCATTGAGAATTTTTTATCTATGCTCTAGTGCCACCATAACTTACGTCACACCTAAGTAAAAAGAAAAATAATTTTTTTTTGTTGTCGATCTTGCTCTAACTGATTTAAATTTACCGTAGTGCATTTCAAGTAGCTAATAGTGTTTAATGTGGTATTTAGATGGAATGTAGTCAAGAATTTTTCACAACTACCCATAACATCCCCCTCCCTTAAAAAAACGTAATCCATAAAGTTTTAGTCTGTTCTTTCGCAATAATTGTTCAGAAATTAATGCGTAATTAATTACTTCGTTATAGACCCCGTACAATAAAAACAATGTTTTTAACATGGCCTTGCGCCATTTTTCTAATACACAATTTAATGTAATATTTCGTTTCTTAATGTTTATTTACTTTAGATCCATTTACATCTTTGTTTCCCTCATCTGAGTTGACATCTAGCTCAAAACTGTACAAGTGGATGGCTAAAGCTCGCCATTTTTGTTGCACCGGTAAAGTTAGCGGTGGGGGGAGAGTGTAAACAAATGTATGATGGGAAGTCGGGGAAGGCTTACTCTGTACCAACACTCCCACCCACGACTTAGATGACAGATTTCTAACGAAGTACTGCTGCTCTGCAGAAACTATGTCTTATAAAACAACAAGGTTTTTTTTTTTTGACGTTGTCTAAAAAAGGCATAATTATAGATAAAAGACTACTGGGAACGATTTTTACAAAAGATAATTGGAATGGGACTTAAAGACACAAACCATTTAAAACATATTCTATTCATTGCCATTCTTTTCTTTCTTTCTTTTCAAGATAACTTGTAAAAATCTAAATCAACAATTCATTGTATATTTTTTAACTTAAGCCACTTTGTGATGTCATCTTGCTTAGTTTGTTCTAGTGTGTATGCACTTAAAAGCAATAATAAATTTTTTGTCTTTCTAAATTTAACTTATTGTAGTAGGAAGAGAAACTTATCTCTATTCTTTGGCATTTACAATGCTTATAACATTAATACACACATAAAACGGTATTATCGATTCATCTTTTAATGTGATAACTTGGTTGCCCTTCACAATAATGTCTCAACAGTGCATGTTCTTATCATGTAGTTTATTTTCTTTGTGGTGGTTTCACAGCCTTCACTAATTTTGATGACATCTGATGGAAACTCAAAAAACATTTACCAGTTTAATGTCATTACTTACAATGATGAGCATAGATTATTATTTTTATGGTTAATGGTATTAAAGCCGGTGTTCTGCTCTAGAACTGTTTTGTTTAGTCCTGTTCTTTTTTACTACCTTGTTTTTTGCTTTTAACCAAGTCCTGATTAAGACATTGTAGATACTAATTTCTCAAATTGGTCGGTTAAATAATAAAAAATAGACAGTGTATGGTCTTTTGGTCTTTTACATGTGTAATTCAAAGCCTTTACTAAGCTTTTCTGGTTTAAAAAAAGCTGTTGGTTGGACATAAAAACACGTTTCTCTTTGGTAGTCTACGTTTGATAAGTTCACATTCCATAACAGATTTGCATTAAGAGGTTTTAAAGCCATGCTTCCAAACAAAATAACCTTCAGGTCATATAAACAGTTGACATAAGCATTCAGTCAAATATTTACACAATGAAGGGTCTACCAGAGTTTTTACAAATGTGTACATTTGAACATTACTGTCCCTGAGTCTAAAATGTGCACAAACATAAGTACATTTCAACATTAAATTATTTTGATTTCAACTGTCTCAACAGTAGTAAATCAAGTGCAATAGATTTATTTTAGTCAGATATTGGTTTTGACTTCATAAAATCACAGTGGGTCTTTTATTGGCTTACTCTGATCAGTTGATTGATGGGTTTAGTCTCAACAAAAACCATATGTTTTACTGTTGAACCAGAAGTAATAAAAGCACCAAAGCTGAATGAAAGCTAGAATTAAGTGGGCTTTTGTTCTGCCTGTTGTGTAAACCTCAAAGCTATACAGAAATTTGTTTTCAAACACTAGAAGTGAAAGTAAAAAGAAAAAACAACCTAAAGACTAAAAGTCTCATGGGGTTTCCCGTTAGTATAAAAATACCTCTGTTTGATGTCCTCCATCAATGGGTGAATGCTAGGGCTGCACGATACAAGGAAAGCTTGCGATATTAGTGATCTTTATTTCGATGACAATAAAACTATATAGCAAAGCAACCAAAAACATAATTTCCTTTTAACTGCAACAGTTTAAATAAGTGTCAAAATAACTTAAATTATATTCCAACATTGGCAACAACTTCTGGACATATTTCCACCTACACAACCTAGACATTAAAGCCATTGAGATCTTTTTGGTCTTTTGCATGTCCACTTGGGTCTGAAGCATAACAGGTAGGTTGGTGTGAGCTACTTGGGTGTCTGAAACTAATAGAGCTGTAATAACAGCAAGTTTACTGAATCTTCTGAGTCTGAACCTGTTCCACATGTCTTTTGACTATGGGGCATTTAATATGTGGTTTAGGACTCAACTAATGTAAACAATGAAACAAATTGTCTTGTAGATTTCCTTCTGTCTTGTTTTGATAAGCTGTCACATGGTACGCATTTAGAGCAGGGATATTTCGTGAGGAATTGGAGGTTAGCTTTATTAAATATGTTTACAAAATTTACTTAAGTATAAAACTTAACATAGTAGTTACTCATAGTCGTAGTCACTCATGATAGGGCTACACATGAATCCAAAGCTCATCATATTTGTACAGACAAAAAATGGTGATCACAGTCTCAATATATAAAAAAAGAAAAAGCATCATAAAATCTTTTCAAAGATTGCAATCCATGCAACGGTATTAACCATTTGTTGGACATAATGTGTTGTTTTTTCACTGTATCTGACAACAGACAGCTGCTGACATCATCAGAAATAACACATTCCATCCTATGGATCATGAACTTTTTGGGATGTTATTTGCTTTTTTTAGCTGCTTATTGTCCAAGACAGTATTATGAACAAATCATTCTTATAAGTTTATTATGTAGGGGAGGGGACGAGCCCAAAAATTCATCTCATGCCATGTATCATGCATAAGGCTTTTTCATCTTGAGAAAAAGTTATAGGTCAGTGGTCATAGGAATACATAGAAAAGGTTTATGTTTGTTGTGTTTGTTTTCTTTCTTACATGGTGTGGCTTTAAGAATAAATAGGTATTTAAAAAATATTTTGGACATAAATTTGAAAAAAGTTTACTGGAGTCGTATAAGACCATGAAAAACGACAAGATAACATTTTTATTTAGGTTTTATTGATATTAAAAAAACAAACAAACAACTGTTTTCTGATTAATAGGTTTATATTACATTTCTATTTCCACATATTGAGGATTACATCTTAGACATTCCTGATTCTTTGCACATTAGCACTCGGATCAATCAGATCTAATATTTTTTAGTGTTTTATTAGGAAAGTATATGTGTATATAAAACACTAAAATAAAAAACATCTAACAGTGTGTTGATATTTAACAAATACATCCAATTTTTTGCACTTTTTCGTTTAGGTTTTCATGAGTCTTGTGATTAAATGCTATGGTAATACTGCATAGAGAAAAAATGTGATGTTGTGATGTTTGCTGTTTTATATTGTTTTATATGCCGGTATATGTTTTACTTTATCTTCCAGGAGCTTAATGTCAACAACAGGTGTTATGGAGTTGAGCAGGCAACTCTGTTTAAAAATGAGGAAAAATAAGGGGGTCCGAAGCTCGACCCCTCCTGCCTCCATTCCAGGCTTGGAAATTCAGTTTTACTCTCATGGGCCCAAGCTGCAGTACTCCCCAGGATGCTACATCGCTGAGGATATATGTATGGCAGCAGCTAAGCATTGCTGTAAGTAAATAACATGCAAACAAAAGTTTAAACAATATTTTTTTAAATCTAATTCTTGGTTTTATCATCAGGATTAAAAAAAAATCAAAAACTGTAACTGAATTTTCTAATTTTGTTTTAATTTTTGAAATTGTTTTTAGGATGTTTTTAAATACTACTGTGAAAAGATTTTCAACACTCTTTGGTTTTTGCTCAGAACCTTATGACTTTGATACATTAATGGTCTATCAATTTGCATTTAACTGATCAAATCAAATGAAGTCTTTTACTTAACAAAAGGTTAGACCTTTACTTTCCTTAGACTTAATGGGTATGATCTCTTGTTGTGAGATTGCCGTGCCAGTTTAATCGATCTGACTCTGCAAGCTTGAACCTGAATAGCCATGTTTGATATCTTTAGTGTTCAAATAGTTAGATCCACATTTCGATTAGTCTTTTTCAAAAATATTCTTTTTTTTTGGGGGGGGGGCTTGTATAATTATGCATCATTGTGTTAGTCATTGAAAGGAAAATAAAATGCATTAGATCCCAAAATGCTCTTATCGGATCAATATTTCCCTCTTTGTGGTGTACGAATAGTACATAGTTTTCTATTGCAAAGTGAAGTCATTAACAGTTCAATAGGAATACTTCTCTTGTTTTTTCTTTTTCTCCCCCAACCATTAGCGTTATAAACTATGTTTAATTTAAGTTTTGACCTTTTTTCTGTTTTTTATTGAAACATGTCTTTCACATTAAGAGTCTGTACATCCGGAAGTTAGTTGTTCCTGAATGTAAAAAATCCGCTGCATTGTAGAATGAAACTACCGTAATGTTGACCTATTAATCTTTTTCAGAAACTGCTTTATTCCTTAAGTTGTTAAACTTTCAGCACACTTTTTAAATATTAAACATTTTCCCTTTTTTCTTTGGCTCAGCAATCACTCCTTTGTGCCACAATTTGTTTGCCCTGTACGATGAAACAACTGGTGTTTGGTACCCGCCCAGCTACGAGTTCAAGGTCACAGATGAAACCAATCTCAAGTTACACTATCGTATGAGGTAAGAATGATGTCACAGCTGAAACAACAATTCTGTTCAGTTTGTGTTCCAATCTTCAAAGCTGATTTTTGATTCACTGGGAAATATGCAGATATAGTATGTGACAGTTTAAGCCTTTAAACCAGTGTTTGATTTTTCTGTTGAACGCCTGTCTACCGACCCACGCTTCACTGCTAGATCTCCAGTTTCTCCAACAGAAATATACAAATTAATTTGATTATATAAATAAAAACACTTTGTTTTAAAAATAATTTTACATTCACTTATTGTTGAGAGAGCATGGCTCTTCATATTGCTTTTCATATGCCTTTCTCTTCAGGTGCACAGGTGCACCGTTGGATGTTTGCAAAAGGAATGACGGATTTATTTTCATCCATATTTTAAAAGTCTGGAACATGAGAAAATCAATTATGTTATTATCCTGCTCTGGGGATGTAATCACAAGATTATACTTTGTAATACAATAAACAAGATGGGTGTTTTTTTTTACATGTTAACGAGTCAAATGTCTTTGTAGCCACACAGAGCCAAAGCCAACAGCAGGAAGGATGTGGAGAGCATCCTATTCTAGTGGTTTGAACTTGCTCATTTGTGCCAGTGTATCAGTGCTCAAACAGGCATGACAGTATATAACAAATCAATAGTTTTTATCTTATGCTAGAATTCACAACTTAATCCTTTTAGAAAAAACGTATTTTTTAGTGAAAATCCTTGACTGCACATGAGAACTGGACCAAGTGAGTGAGATGTCACCCATAATTATGGCTTTGTCTGGCTCCAGCAAAATAATGTCAATTCAGATGCCATTTATTTTGCTATGTAAGTTTTCCTCATATCCTGCAGTCCTACCCCCTGCCACTTGAAAGTGGGCTCTAGAAAATATGTCAAACGTTTCGAACGTTCGGCGTGGGCAGCCAGCAGGCACCACATACTTTTATGGAGGTATCTGATTAGTCACTTGAATAATTTTCTCATCTAATTTTTTGATGATTGGCTCAAAGTAAAGGCATGGCAAAGTTTGAAGTGTTTTTTACAGTGCCCCAGCTTTTTTTTACCTTTATTTTTGCACCATGTCTCATTCTCATGTTGAGGATGATGTTCCCATCAAAAGATGATATTGTGCAAGCAGCGTTTGTGCAAGGAAGAAACCTTTCATTGTGGTGTCGGTCACACTTCCTCTTTCTCAGTGCTCTGCTTAAAGAAAACTATCTGTGCATGGAGCCAAAATAGGGCACGCAGTGTCTGTGCGTTTGAGCATGTTGTTGCAAATTGTCACTGTGGGCCAAACAGGTACTACTTTTCAGAAGGTCAGGTCCTAACACTAACATGGTCTGTTGCTTGGACAACTGGTAAAGAAGGATTTATAGAAAAGGAAGCATTATTACGCATTTTAAGTTAGACTAAGAATTCCCATTGGCTTCAGCTGAAAAAGCCATTCATTCAGTTATACAATACTCTAAAGATGTAGCAAGATGTATTCCTCCAACCTTCTTATAGTTTGAAGAGAAACCAAAATGGTCAAAACTTACAAACAAATAAATGTTGATGTTGTCAGTTATAGCTTTCAGTTTCATGTATAAGTGTAAGTGAATGTTTCAGAATAATAAAAAAAAAAGTTAGGGTCATTAGGAGTTCTCAGTTTTAGTAATTGCTTATGATACAGGAAGCAATCAAATATCCAGCTCATACTTGCAAGTGCAGATAAAGCCTCCATGCATCCTAAGCAGAGTTAACACTTTATCTTTTACCTTTATGGCTTCCTAAACGTAGTTTTGTGTATTATTCAGCAGGAGTTCTCTATGTATTATCATTGTTTTAGAATTTTACCATCTAAATGAGACATCAATGTTTAAAAACTAATTGAGTCATATATTTATTAGTAAACTTGCAGTATATTTCTTTTCCTCATTTATATTCATTTTTATGTTTTGTCTCTTTATAAGGTTTTATTTCAGGAACTGGCATGGCACCGCTGAAGGAGAGTCGCCAGTTTGGAGGCACTGCATCAGTAAACTCAGAGGGCAGGGCAATCAGAAAACCCCAGAGGGAACACCTCTTTTTGATGGTGGTTCTTTGGATTACCTGTTTGAACAGGTCTGTGATGGCCAGAAGACATCAACTGTTCACTGTGACTTTTTTTCAGTTGACATTGTTTTTTATTTTTACATTGACTTTAAAAAAACCTCTTTCTTTGGCATTGCGTAAAGCTTCAATGGGTTTGGGTTTTTATGGTTGGAAAAAAGTTCTGCTTGACTGGAATGCATCTAGCATTAGAGGAGTTGCTCCTAGCTTAATGAGCTGTAAAATTCCAGTGTAACTTGAAGTGGTTGTTCTGCCAAGTTTGAGATGAAGGAATTTAAAAAAGACTTCCCGGTAGCTGAGTGTAGATCATCAATTCCACAGATTTTGTGCATTCACGTATTTAAACCTTTGACAGTATTTGCATCCTAATTGGCTGGCTGAAATAAATAAATCTATTTATTATTGGAAGGTGTGATGGTGAGAAAAATTGTCTTTTTCTTTTACACCTTTATATAATAATAATATTTGCTCTGCCAAAAGCTGCAGATGAACTGGAAAAAAAAGTTTGACTGTTAAAGGAAAGAATTGTTTTTAACAGCGTGGTAGTTCTAATTATTAATAAATCCACCGTCAGAGTTGTAGTATCATAGGACGAGGGTAATCATTATTATTAATTTAATTATGTCATTTGTTGGCCTCAAACAGCAGAAAAGAGAAAATATGAATATCTAAATTTAATAAGGTTTCTTCAAGTTTCTTTTAACGTCCTATAGATCGTAGTCAGGGGTCTTTCAAGGACATTTTGTAAATATTGAAATACAGTAGAACTTTGAAGTTTAAAAGATAGTACAAATAAAATGTTTTAGGTTAGTGAAAGGGCTATCACTGTTCAATCTTCAAAGAAGAAGAAGTGTTTATTTTTTATAAATTAAAAAAGAAATGCTTTTTTAATATTAACATTTCTAAGTTGTGTTTTATTAAATTACTTTAATTTATTGTTTTTTTACACATTGTTTTTGCTATGTAAATGTGCTTTGGATTGATTTTAAAAAGCTAAATGCATACATTTTGTGTTGTAAAGGCTAAGCATGACTTTAAGATGGGAATGGTTCCACTGAGAAACGTCCAGTCAGAGACAGAGCAGCATGAAATCGAAAACGAGTGCTTAGGGATGGCTGTGCTCGCCATCACTCACAACGCCTTGGCCACAAATACGCCTATGTCCACCATATATCGTGATTACAGGTATGCCTTGCTCAAAATCTCCTGAAAATATTCATCAAGTCAAACATGCTTTAAAACATATGCATAACTGTCTTTTTTTCTGTATCTCCACCAGTTACAAAGACTTCATCCCAGAATCCCTGAACCGCAACATTAAACAGCGCAACATTTTGACTCGCGTCCGGATCAACAACGTGTTCAAGAAATTCCTCTGTGACTTCAACAATGGGACAGTTCAGGAGAGCAACATTACAACCTATGACCTGAAGATCAAGTACCTGGCTACGCTGGAGGGTTTGACCAGTGGCCTTGGCAGTGAGCTCATTGAGCCCACCACGCTCAGTGTGGTGCAGGAGGAAGAGCCCTGCAACGGTTACTATGGTAAGAATCAAAAAGCAACTCAGAGACAGACAAAAAAGAAAAACACACCAGATTTTCTTATGTCAAAGTTTTTGCAATATTTATCCCAGCGTTTTATTTTATTGGCTGCTTTTTTCCCCCACGTGTCTAAAAATAGAAGCACACCTGCTTTGGGTAACACACACATATGCCTAAAACATTCAAAGTGTTTGTTCAGTTACTGAAAGGTCAATGCGAATTAAACATGACCTTTACATTTCATTTGAATTGTCTCACTAGGGAACAGATGCAAAATCTAAAATGAAAGAAACAGGTTGTGCGCGTGTCATGTGATCCAAACCATCGCACACTAAACCAGACCACAGATCAAAATGTTATGCTCCTATACCAAATTAGTTTTGTTTGTGAAGCACACACTTGTGTTAGAAAGAGAAACAAACAAAATAAGCTAAATCATTTGACAAAAAAATGTATAAGTAAAATATGAGCTAATATTGGAGAATTTATGACTTTAACTTCTGCTTCTAGGGTACTCTAATCCGAGTCAGGGGCAGACTCAGAGTCAGAATATCCAGGAAAGCTGTGACATGCAAGTTCTTGTTACTGGCATTACTGGCATTTCTTGGAGGAAGAAACCAATTATAGTGAGTATAAATTAAGAAGACTTATGGCTTCTGTAGTTTCATGATATCAACTGATAAATAAGAATTGTTTCACTTTTGAATGTCATTACTGCTAATATTTGCCTTGTGCTTTTTTGGGAGTTCATCAACCTGTCTTTGAGTAAATGCAGCAGTTTACTTGTTACACTGAGCAAACAAAGTTAAATGTCAGGACTAACAGTTCACTTTAAAACAGGAGTCGACAATGTCCAAAGAGAATAAAAAGACAAAGAAGAACAAGCAAGACGGCAAACAGAAAAACGACAAGAAGACCAAAGCAAGCGAGGGCTGGGTGGTATTCTGTGACTTCTACGAGATCACACATACAGTCATCAAAGAGAAAACAGTCACCATCAAAAGCCAGGACAACAAGAAGATGGTGAGGCTCAATCACAGAGTATGAAAAAGAAACCCCAATAAAGGAATCACTTCTTTAATGCCAAAATATATGTTAAAGTTTCTTCAATAAGCCGATGAGATTTTCGTCTTTACAATTTACCCAATTATTATACCTTTTGTGGTGAAAACATAATAACTACAAATGTATGTTGTGCAAAAGCTCTACGAATTTGATATTCCAACAAATTATTACTAAAATATGAGTACATATATTGGTATATTTAAAGAAATTCTGCCCCAAATAAGTGTACCTCCAATAACACCATGACACAGTAAAACAGAAAAAAACTACCTGAATGCGTACCTTTCTCTTGTAAAAATACTTTTGCTCCTGCCCTGTCTTTACGTGATGACTCTGATGAATTCAGGTGGTACAATTGGCTTCCAGCCCAGAAGCGCTGTCCTTTGCGGCCCTTGTGGATGGGTACTTCAGGCTCACTGTAGATGCCCATCACTACCTGTGCAAGGAAGTTGCTCCAGCATCTGTGGTGAACAATATTAGGGATGGCTGCCATGGTCCTATTTGGTTAGTATCCACTACATTTTGATTTTTACTTTTTACTCAAATACATTTTTAAGGAACCTGTTTTAGGCAATTTCTTGCATTATTTTTTCTCTATGCAAAAAAGACTCACAACTTCTAAGTTAGGGTTGGTATGGTGACTCAATAAAGATGGACATTTGCTTGTTATTTTAACCATGTATCAACAAAATAAAAGCAACCTAATACAAACAAAGGTAGAGTACCATTTCTCGATGCACAAACTCTCTTTGTGCAAACAACAATTGGGTGTGGCAATGATTGCTGGCACTTTTAACTGTTCCAAAACAACATTGTTCTTTGACACTACAACTGAGTGAATTTCCTAATCAACAAACCAGTTTGTGGGGAATATCGGTAGATTCTCAACATAACTGTAGTAAAACCGGAACTATCAAGTCTGAAAGACTGATGGTGACTTTTTCCAGGTCTGCCATCTTGTTAAACAGCTGAATGTGTTGCTCCTCCTTCTGTAAACACCAGCCTCACACATCACTTTGCCAGTTTCTCCTGTTATTGTGCCAGGATTCACCTCTCCTGCTGCAGCTGAACAGAGAGCACACACTCCTCCTCCACAAAACCTGTTTGGTCACAAATAAATAAGAAAAAATGAACAACATATAAGAAAGATACTTACAGTAAAATCTAAACAAAGGGGTTTTACAACACTTAGTCTATTTGCAATTATTAGAAAATAACTTTTGTTCCTTCTCCAGTACGGAGTACGCTATCCAAAGGCTGCGTCAGGAGGGCAATGAAGACGGGTCCTACGTGCTCCGCTGGAGTTGCACCAACTTTGAGTTCATTATCATAACCGTCGTCTGTAATGAGGTTGGTTTCTTTCTTTTTTTTCCTTTTGTAGAAAAAGTATTCTGTGGAATTTTTTAAAAATCAAATAGTCTTTTTCATAAAACAGCAGATAGCATTCCTGAAAACAAGTGATTAAACCATTAAACCAGAGTGGTTGTTTTTTTACTTTTTAAGTTTGTAATAAAAAGGAAAAAAAATGTTGCTAATTTTCTACTGTAACTAGCATGGTGGAAGTTAGGAAACTGTGACATAAATGTGGCCTAAATCTTATACTAACAAAAAAATAGCACAACAGAGGTCTGTCTTCTGAAAGTCAATTCACATGGCTGTCTTAGTGGAGGATTGTTACTCTCCTTGTCTGCGAGTTTAAACATAAGACCATATGGACCAAAATAACCAGTGAGAACCTTCGTGGTTGAAACGTGATGCATAAGACGTGCGGCGGAAAAACATACATTTCTTTCACAGCAACAATGACAGACAACAAAGGCTGTATGTATGTTTATGATTGTGGTCAAACACAGAGTTGTGGGTTGTCTGCACCATGATGATACGAGCACTTTCTGATATCTGTGAGATAAGTTTGTCACAGAAATGCCGACAGCAGCAAAGCTGAGAGGTGAGTAGAACTGAGGCACAGAAACACTACTACCAATTTGTTTTGGGTCTACACTCATACGTGCAGCGGAAAAACAAGTGCTGAGGAGCTTGGAAAGGCAGCTTTAGACTACATTATGGGTGTATCCTGCAAATATTATTGATAATAATTGTCAGTAAAGTCTGAACATGCAGAACAACTTGTTGTGGACGTGCAATAGTCGTATAGTATACCACTGTCACAAAGGGGTTGGGAACCTTTTTGGCCGAGAGAGCCATGAACACCACATATTTTTAAATGTAATTTCGTGAGAGGCATACAATATGTTGAAAACTAAAAATACAAGTGAATGTGTGCATTTTATGTAATTTCAACACTTTTAAAGTACAATAAGTCTGTGGATTCTTTTTAATAACATTGTTATTGTAGTGGACTGAGTTGGACTGAGTGGCTGTTGGGTCGCGTTCCAAGTTTCAGAGTTCATTGAACGCATCAAGCAGAGAGGCTGGTTGGCCCTCAGTTGTGTCGCTCAGCCTGTTGTTGGGGAGTTTGGACCAATGGGGTTCAGCTATGGGCCGAATAAGGGAAATAGGAGGGCTGGTGCGGGAGCGAGGAAATACTCTGGGCCGGAGAGATTCAGGAGTTGCTGAATAAGTTGTACGGCGTTGGTTACGGCCTGCAGTAACCAGAACAAAGAACCTTAAAAGAGGTCAAGTCTCCGTGCCTCAGTGTGGGAAAGGGACGCTACATTATGCTGTTGCTAATAAATGATGAGTATTTCTTACCATTAATGCAACTTCTGGTGCTGCATGGTGGTTTTGCTGATGGTCTAGTCTGGTTGATACATGGTGAGTTTTAGCTTCATGCAGGCGTTGAGACTTCCATCCGTTGAACGTGATCTTAATGTGAGAATGTGATGTGAGAAATGCATACGTGGAGCCAAACATTAGTACAGCAATACTCACACTGCAGTGTGTGGTATGTGACGGGCAGCGTGTTCTAATCAGTGCGCCGCTTCACCTCGCCGCCTGCGCCCACTACCCCTCTCCTTTTCCTTTTCACACCTCCTTCTCAAAGGCGGGAGCGCGCATCTGCCGGGACGGCAATTCGCAAGTTTCAGGCCGTTAGAAACAGGCATCGCATTACACCCGAGAAGGACTGGTCTAATGAAACTTTTTAAAAAAAATATAATTAAAGATTTATTGCCAGATGTGCCCATCAAAAGA
Source organism: Oryzias latipes (assembly GCF_053564925.1). Classification (NCBI taxonomy): domain Eukaryota; kingdom Metazoa; phylum Chordata; class Actinopteri; order Beloniformes; family Adrianichthyidae; genus Oryzias; species Oryzias latipes. The sequence continues at coordinate 18,320,349 of NC_136240.1, forward strand.
GCCAGATATGGCTCGCGAGCAATGGGTTCCCGACCCCTGCTCTAAAGGCATCGCAGAGAAAGAACAAATTTGGCCTCTTCATGTCATTTGACTTTAAAAAAGAAAGGCTGAACAGGGGTCTTGCCTCATAGCAAGAAGTCCTGGCTGGGGGGACCTGAAACAGAATCACCAACAGGGGACCTTTCTGTACGGAGTTTGCATGTTCCCCCCGTGCATGCCTTGGTTTTCCCGGGGACTTTGGCTTTCTCCCACCGTCCAAAAACAAGCTTCACAGCTTCATTGGTCACTCTGAACTGTGTGAATGGGAGTGTGTATGGGTGTGTGATTGTGGCCCTGCGTCAGACTGGCAACCTGTCTGACGCCTTTGTTTATCTCAACCATTCATGGCCGACCGCAAAAGGGACAAAAAAGGTTTAAAATTTGCAAAACCACTTTTGGTAAGAGGGGTAACTGACAAACACTCCACAGACCCTTCTATATGCCATACGGTTTATTTCACAATAGTTTAATCTGTTTAGTAGTGGATTTGAACACCCATTCCAATTTTTTTGATTATGGACGACATGTATAAAGAAAATGTAGTTAAAAATTGAATATATGAGTATTTCATGATTCAAATTGTTAAGAATCAGGAGCAGACGAAGAACAGCTCCCTATAAAAGAGCTTATCTGTGATGTAAAAAAATACACTGGAAGAGGAATTTTCTAATGAACTCCTGCCACTCTGCAGGAACTATGTTTTAGAAAAGGATGGGGTTATTTGTGTTTGGCTAAAAATGGCATGATCATATTTAAAACACTAATAGGAACGTTTTTATAACAGATCAAAAGAGGATAGAAGTGTGACTTTAAGGCTGTTTCTACATAATCGGCTGTTCTGCAGTTAAAGAGAATGCACACGTCAAAAACACTTGTCACAAAGCCTCTCAGGAAGATAATCGAATAAAAAGTCCCTTCTTGGTCAGGCAATGAAATTCAGAGAAAATTTGCTAAATCACAAGAGCTATGTGTCAGCCTCGAAAGGAAGGATGATGAAACATTTAGCCAACTCTTAGTGTTGCAAAGCTTTTAAAGAAGAACAAAAAGACACAGCAACTGGAATAACCATGGTGTGTTTATTTTCTGAACCACTCAAATTTAACTTGTGTGAATAATCAGTAAAGACATTCCAGATAACCAGTTTTCATATTCTCATTGCAGATTGATTTGAAGGAGTCTCGCCCTGTGCGTCAATACAAGAACTTCCAGATTCAGGTGGATAAGAATGGTTTCCGTCTACATGGCACTGATGCATTACAGCCGAGCCTGAAGGAGCTGCTGGAGCATCTACAAGGCCAGACTCTTCGCACCGACAACCTCCAGTTCCATCTGCTTCGCTGTTGCCCTCCTCAGCCAAGAGGTAAACTTGAACATTTCAAGGAGCAAAGAGACTCTGTTATAGTCCTGTCAAATGTAATCACATCAATAATCTGCTACCCACAAAAATGCAGCATAGGCATACATTTAGTAGTCAAGAAAATTATTTTTTAGAATTTAAATATAATATAAATATGAAGTATGAATTATAGAAAGGGTACTATAAATATATAATTGTGTTGAACAGTATTCTTTGCAAGATTCACGTGCAATACAATGTCAGAGGTCCATGTACTTAAACACTTAACTATAATAAAGTCTGCTCATGTGATTTGCAGAAATCAGTTCAACCGATAAACAGATAGAAAGTGAAAGTCTAAGATTGGATGCAAGAAGCCCCCACCGTTTCAATCCATGTTTTCTGTTCTCTAAAAGGAAAGGTCATTGAAATGAAAAGAAAGAAGAAGAAGAAATGTGCAGGGAGTCCAGCTAAAAACTCATTTAACCCTTGTGCTATCCTAGGCACTTTAACACCTAGACCAACTAGACAGTGCTCTGAACCTTTTTTCTTCAATGATTTGTGATCTTTACTGGTGTCCATGGATTTCATGAAATCTTTCCACCTTTGTCATGGTAGGGAGAACACGTCAATGTAAGGGTGGGGTCATCTAAGATAGCACAAGGGTTAATGATTCACTCTGATCATCTTTTGACGTAGTTTAAAAGCGTTTTCAGTGGTCTTTTAATTTTAATTGGTGTTTTTAGCATAAATCTAAAAGCTTTTGTTATTTCCTAGGACATAATAAACTATTGCTGCTCTAGGCATAGAACAGCAATAGTTTATTAGAATTTTGCCTCTGAGTTGTGGGCGGGACCATTGGCATGGATCCGAATAAAGGAATACAGTGTTGTGCTAAATGTTCATACAAGAACATGATAAAAACACAGAAAACACAATTTTCATGAGTGTGGTTCTTGACAGCGAATGCAGAAAAGCTTAATGCTAAATCTGGAAGCAGAGTCTTTGTCAGTTGAAGCTGATCATTTCGACAGCAGGTCCAGGTCAAACTTACCTGCCAGTCATTTCAAGGAAGAGAAGTAGGAAATGTGGCTGCAAACTGATCCAGATGCCTAAATGAAGTATTCAAATTATGACAAGTCAAAAAGGACATTCCTAAAAATCTCCATCTGTTCATTTCAGCCTTTTAAAACTCATAGTTCCTTAATTGAAGTTGAAACAGCGTTTAGCTGGGTGTGGTTACAAACACTGCCTCATTCAGTGTATTTGCTGGGCAACATTTGGGTTTGAAAAAGCTCATAAGGGTAGGTGTGTGCGCATATGTGTCCATGTTTGGGTGAAAGGAAACAATGCGAGTAAATGTGGTTTCCGCAGCACAAATAGCACCTCTGTTTGTGTTACTGAGAGGAAGAGAGCCATGCATGCATGTATATATATGTGTGCAGGGATGGATTTAGGTGTTAACATTTGTTTTGGCTTAAACTCTGCCTGCTGCTGGTTTTCATCTGATGCATCAGCTGCAGGGGAAGTGCTGTGCTGTTGTCCTTCCTATAATAAACATGTGGTTATATAACCCTCTTTTTATGCATGTCCACCTCCTGGGAGTATGGTTTACTTGAATTCAAAGCCTCTGGCTTTTCATAGTGTTCTAAACTCTCAAAGGTAAAGACATGCACTGACATTACAGTTGGCAGTGTCTGTGTGTCAACATGGGGCCCAGTTATACAAGCATCAGGTTAGCGGGTGAAAGAGTGACTGGATAAACCATGTTAGTTGGAGTTCTGCGTGAAAAGACACATGGCATGTTACAGTACGGCCCACATGATGTTTTTTGACAACATGCTGATGAAGTGCAGTGCTTGGTTTGCTGTTTTACCTACAGACTGAGGGTGTTGTCGCAACATTAATGCAATGTGTTAACATGCAATGTTAACACGTGTAAACAAACACATGCAAACAATACTCTGCGCGCATCCTTACCAGACTGAGGTAATTGATGAGAGCCTGGTTTTGTTTCGTAGTAACCACATGTAAACACAGTTGTGCTTTCATGCTGACTGTGCCAGTGTACCTGAATGCGTTTGAGCTTTTGGCAGAGAATTCAGAGCTACAGAGATAAACTTAGTGAACTTTTCTGTAAGAGGCTTTGGTTCACTTTAGGGTGTGTTTAGCAGGTGTGAAAACTCATCTGAACTCTGGTGCAAAGCAAACAAGTGAAACCTGATTTTGTTTCCTTGCAAACAAATCCCGGTGTGTTTCACTATAGCAGCGAAATTCAACTCAAACCTAAAGTGTATTATTTGATAAAAATTCAAGTGTTTCTAAGGGGACTTGGGTGTACGTTTTACCCACCTGCTAGACTAAAGGCTTTTACTAAAATTCAAAAACTCTGTGACATCATTCTTATGGAAGGGTTTCTGTTGCATAATAAATAAAATAAAAGTCAATACCAGAAATTCTTTTTCATTTTTAAAATGAAGCTGCATTTGTTGACTCAAAGTTAAACAGATTTTTCTTTTCTTCTTCAACACTGCTTATTCTGTCACTTAATTAAAACGATAAAGAAAATGTTTTCTGATGTTTTATTTTCAAAAAGTTAATGTAAAAAGTAAACGTGTAGAAAAATTCAATTAGAAATATCTATTTTGACTCCTCTCTCCGCACGGCGGGGGGGTTCACATTACATCTGAGCCGGGAGTGTTCGTGTCCCTGGGGGGTGGGTTCTGGTCCTTGCTCCTGAGCGCTGGGCCCCGCCAAATTTCCAACTGTGGCCGAGCCTGGTCGGGCCATATTTACAACACCCCTTGTGGGCCCTCTTTTTTCCCCGGGGTTCCCCCCTCTTGGGCGGGGGCGGCGGGCCCCTGCCTCGCTCCTCCCTGGACCAACCGTGGGCCGGGCGGATGGCTGCCTGGAATGCGGAGCGGGTCTCCCTTGGGGGGTCCTGGCTCGTACCTGGGGTTGGGGCGGGGGGATGCCCGGAACTCCTGGGTGGTGGTGGGGTGCTCGTCTGGGGCTGTGGGCGTCCTTCTCCGGTGGGGCCCTGCGTTGGGTTCTCCCGGCGCGGCGGGGGGGCTGCTCTCCTGGTTGGGCTGGGGCGGCGCTCTCTCTCCCTCCGTGCCTCCCTGCTCTCTGGCTCTGGGGGCCTGGCGGCGGTCCTGCTGGCCCTGGCCTGGGCGGCGGGCTTGGTCGCCCGGGCGGCGGTTGTTCCCTGCCGGTTCCCGTGTGGCGTTGGGGGGATTCCGGCTGCCGCTGCTGCTGCGGTGGGGGTCTTGGGGTGGGGATGGCTGGGCACTCTCCCTCCTTCTTTCCACGTTCCACCATCCATTTTAGAAGAACATAAACACTCACCTGAGCACAGGTGTTAGCTCACCTTTGCACTAACAGTTTGCATGACTGAATGACTGAAATATTTCACACTAGTTGGTTTTAAGGCATAAGTATGCGTGTGAACACTATCTGTTTTGTGTGCATGTCGACATGTGGACATTTTTGCAGCTAGCAGATGGGTTTATAACATTTGAGTGTGTGTGTGGACAGGCTCCGCCCTTATTGTACTACATTTGAACCTTACCATAATGATTAACAACCAGTAAACTTGTTGCTTTATGCTGCTTCATGGTCTTATCCCCCTTCCCCTCCTATTATCACCCCCTACCCCCCCTCTCTCTAACGTCCCTCTCTCTTCTTCCCTTCTTTCCTTTTCCGTCCGGTCCAACACCAAAGATTTTCAGACATGATTGAAATTAATAAAGTTTGGCCTCAATTACAAAAGGGGTTTATCCAGACATACCTTTGGTTTGTCTGAAGATTAATAACCCGTCTTGTTAAAGTAAAATCTGTCCAACACAAGAGGCCCTCAGCACTCATCTGTCTGCCCAGCTGTTGGACAGGACAAGTTAAAAAAAAAAAAAAAAAAAAAATCTATTTTGACAATTAAAATGGATCAACATTTTCACATTGTAGCTGCATCACTTGACTCAAATACACTAAAATGAAAAACCGTGGTAAAGCACCCTCTCCTGCTCTTAAACACAAAGCTACGAGTCCAGCTGCACTGATCAGAGACACGCTCGGCACGCGCAGAGCATCTAGCCACACCCAGTGAGCAATGATGTCATCGCCCCGCCTCCCACCTGGAAATGCTGCTGAAATTTTATCATCCTACACTCTTTGTGGAGGGGATGCAAAAACTTAAATGTGATCCCCTTTTTGCATTATCACTTTAATTACCGTATGTCACAGAATAAGCAATGTTGAAGTAGAAAATGAAAAAGCATTTTGGAGGATTGATTTTTCATTTTATTTTTGAGTCATTTGATGCAGTTATATTTTGAAAATGAAAAAGCATTTCTGTTAATCCATTTTAATTTTCAAATTAGACATTTCTAAATGAATTTTACACATTTACCAGAGAACCTTTTGAAAATGAAATGTCAAATATCATTTTCTTTTCTTTTAAAATTCATTTACTTTATTTTATTTTATTATTACGAATAGCGTATGTTAAGTCGTAATCGTGTATATAGGTGTAGATTCTTCTTTTTGTTAAATGTTATTACTTTTTCTACTTTCTCACATTTTAAACACCCTTTCATTCTTTTTGCAAATTGCTGTTGTTCTTTTTTTGCACTGATCTGCTGTAGCAATTGAATTTCCCCAACGCGGGATCTATAAAGAATATCTTATCTTATTTTAATTAGGTTACAGAATGAGCGCTGTTGAAGAAGAAAAATAAAATGCTATTTGGTGGATGTTTTTTTTTTCTTTTTGAGTCAACAAACGCAGCTTCAGCAGTCAGCAATAGCTGCTTTTTCATTTTGAAAATGAAAAAGCATTTCTGGTATTGACATTTATTTTTAATTATGCAACAGAAATGCTTCCATACATTCTATGTGAGAAGTGACCTGACTTTTTTTGTACTCTCTAGGAACCAAAACAAAAATGTTCCCAAAAAACAAAAAAGGGCAGAGATCATTCAGAGATCCTAACATTTCAATAGTTTTACAGGCTCATTTTACACTCAGAGAACTATGGTTTGTCTTGCCAGGATTTTAAACATGCTTTAGAATGGAATCACATTTCTGTGATGAGACTGGATGGATATTTAGTCATGATCTTATTTATTGTAGAGAAAGCTGCCTCACCATTTTATGTAGAGATGCTTGGAAGTAGAGCTGGGAAAGTCTCCTTTAGACCATCTTAGGCCAGCAGGAGGAAACATCACTTTGTGCTTCCTTTCATCACAGAGCTCCTGCTTTTATTTTCCCTCTAGTAGTGTCAGTTACTTCACTGGTGTGTTCTTTGGCAGCTTTTTGTGTTGGCCTAAAATCACTATATTACAAATGTCCTACTGTTTAAAAGTAGAAAGAAAATGGCATGCACTTTTTTTCTCAAAAAGAATTCTTAATGAAAATTAAAAAAGTTTAGAAATAGTTGGAAATCTGTAAAACAATGGTGAATAGGTGTAATAATTTAGCAATATCTGATTTTGTGGTGGTTTACTTTGCATTCCTTGCAGGCTTTGATAAAGACTACAACCCCCCCCCCCCCGCTGTTTATTTTCAGTTTGTTCAGCATCCATGTTCACACTCTGCATCCTTTGTCAGTCTGAACGGAATCCGACGGATTGTCTTTGTCTCAACGCACTTTTATTTGTTGCAACACCTCACACGTCTGTACGTTTACAGATTTAGTTGTTCTTTTTTAAATGTTCATGTTTACGCCTTTTTTTTTTCTTTTTAGAGTTGAAGTCCTACATTAATAAATAGCTGTAAGCTTAAATTCAAACTTGGTTGCTAACTTTTTTTTAAATTGTCACTTCTTGACGTTCCTTTGTCTATCACAGGAAATACGTTCTAAAAATAACCCCCAATAGGTGAAATCTGCAATGTTATCATCCTTATTTTTAACAATTATTATAGATGGTTTGAGGCAGTAAAACCCCTCACTATACACTTTTTTCAAACAGATATGAACATTTGGACACTTTTCTCTCCCGTTTAAACTCTCAACGTTCAGACAGAAAACTAAATTCAGTATTATAGGATGAAAGAAAAGAACTGCATGCGATCGAAGATTTACTGGTATATAGATAAAAAAAAAAAGGTCACAGCATGGAGGATATCGATTGACAAGGTCTACAGCCAATCAGAACGCAGATTAGTGAAACATGTCAAATCTGAGAAATTTTTGGCTTGCTTACAGGTGAAGAATTGAGACTTTAAACAGTCTAAAAGAAAAAAATTTTTTTTTTTTAAAAAGGAACAATAACTGTCCTTTTCTTTTACTGTACATAAAGTTTGTAACTAAATCTCGTGTTTGTTTTTCAGAGGTTTCTAACCTCCTGGTGGTGACCAAAGAGAGAGCAATCACAAACCAGACACCAACTCAGGAGAGTCAGCTTAGCTTCATTCGCATTCTCAAGGAGGATATTCAACAGGTATGTCCTCCTTTCCCTTTGTCTGGTACAAAGGTTTCAGTATTTGCAGCAGTAATGTTTTATAGGGTTCTGGTATTTTGTCAGTTAAAGCTGTTGTATTGGTGTTGCTCTTTTACAAAACAGTCTCTTTTTCTTCTTTCTGCCAACCAGGATGAGCATCTTGGAACTGGAACGAAAACAAACATCTACTCAGGCAACCTGAGGGCGAAGAATGAGGAGGACGAGGATGTGGGTTACACATCCTTCCAGGAAGTCAAGGTTGTTCTGAAGGTGCTGGGCTCTGGACATCGGGATATCTCCTTGGTGAGTGTCTACAATGAAAAACTGAAATGAGAGAATGCAAAAACCAGATCAAACTATCGATTTAATACAAAACGCATAATGGATTACAGTGAGCAGCAGAAAGCTCAGCCCTGAAAGGTGTTCATGTGGGTGAAAGGATGGCATGTGAAGGGCTTGAACACTTTCCATCAATTCCAGCCAGCATTCAGGCTGTTCACAACCCCTAACACTACACAAGTTGCTACACAACACACAGCTTCACAACCAAAAAACTCGTCTTGTCTAATGATCACTTTAAAACGCCGTCATTTCCCTCGACAGTTATCTGTACATCTAACTGACAATAAAGGCCTGCTGCATGCTCCGAGTCATGGTTGTTTCTCTACCAACAGGCTTTCTTTGAAACCGCCAGCATGATGAGACAAGTATCTCACAAACACATTGTGCTGCTTTATGGAGTGTGTGTCCACCATCAGGAAAGTAAGTGGTTACATAGAACTCTGTGGGGAGGACTTTGGCGTGGCATCTCCAATTTCTGATTATCTGATTTTTTACTCCAGATATCATGGTGGAGGAGTTTGTCCAACTCGGACCGCTGGATGTATTTATGAAGAGACAGCAGAGTCTCAGCACACCATGGAAGTTCCAGGTGGCCAAACAGCTGGCCTCAGCGTTGAGCTACCTGGTAAGACACATGTCAGATCTAGAATTATCCTTCTATTTCATAGCATTTAGTAAAACGTTTAAGCAATTTAAGCCCTTAATAGTTTAAGTGTAGTCGTATGTGAAGGGGTGACAGCAATGATATCTTAAAGTGTCCTCATAAGGCAGAGTGGAAGATGCTCGTCAGTTTTCTCTAAAGGCTACTTGTCTTTAAAAATGTCAGACTGATCTACCTTATGTAAACAAAGACAAGGAGGCTTAAAGCTGTAAAACGGCGTTCTTTAACCCTTGTGCTATCCTATGACCCCACCCTCACATTGACGTCTTCTCCCTACCATAACAAAGGTGGGAAGATTTCATGTCATCCATGGACACCAGTGACGATCACAAATCACTGAAGAAAAAAGGTTCAGCGCACTGTCTAGTGGGTCTAGATGACCCAACTCCCAACGTTAAAGTGCCTAGGATAGCACAAGGGTTACAAAGTGATGCTGAGCAAAACAAACTTCTCACACATACTTTGATATTTTATTTTTGATTTTTTAGACTAAAAAGTAAAGAAAAGTGAAAAGTGTACGTTAAATAGTGAGATCTAAGCCTCAAAAAGGTCAGGGTTGAACCATAGACTGTTTATGAGAACTATACCAAGTGACATCACCCATAAAAAATGACCTCCAGCTCCAATCAAAGTCCATTCAGTTGCCTTTTAATACGATATGGACACCACCATGTTGGAACCAGACGACGTCAATAGACAGTGATTGGTCCAAGTCCATATCTCTATGGCAACCACTCTCGTCAGTCAGGGGTGAGCTCGTTGGAAGTCCACACCCTTCTACCTGAAAGCGGGCTGCACCAAATCTGTCAAATGTTTCAAACATCTGCCATTAAACTACATACTTTAATTGAGGCATCTGATTGGTTGGTTTATAACTGGAATAACTAAAAGAAAAAACATCTTTTAAAAAATAAATGAGGATAAGCAAGAACATGTTAAAAAAGGAATCCGAGCAAGGAAGGGAATTCTGACGAATAGAATGAGTGATTAATAGCTGTTTACAGAAGTCTATGGGTTTTTGGGTACAGGCAATGGGAGAAACACCTGTATCATGTCATGCCTCTACATGTCGCCTGTATTTGATCAAACATTTTCAAACTGTTGTTTTTTTCAGGAGGATAAAAAGCTTGTCCACGGCTACGTGTGCGCTAAGAACATTTTGCTGGCCAGAGATGGACTGGACGCAGATGAAGGAGGACCTTTCATCAAGCTCAGTGACCCGGGGATACCCATCACAGTTCTCACCAGAGAGGGTGAGCTCCTAGAAAAAAAGAATGCAGCCAAAGATGTCAGATCTCTGAAATAAAGCGCCCACTTTGTGTGCAAAACGGTGCAAGAATGTAGGGCTTTAAAAAATAAAGCTAAGCAAATGATACGTGTCGTCCAGGCAGCACTCCTGATCGTGGTTGATTTTTCTTGCTAAAAATTCAGAAATGTGATTTTTTTTTTCTTTTCTTCCCTTAAACTTATCATCTTGGCCTTTATTGGTTTTCCCAACCCTGTAACAAAGACAAACGAATCAAAGAACGTCATTTCAGATCAAGCCCATGCTGCTGTCAGCCTCAGGAATCATATGTCTTGGCATAATCGGTACTCTGCAGTGGGAACATTTCCGCCTGACAATTGGATTTGTGTTGTACAAAAAACAGCTGACGGTTTAGTGGCACAACCGTACACATCTCTGATTGCACGGTTCACCTCGAACAGCAGCAGCTTCACCGCTGCCTTCGTCTATCAGAGGTGTGCGCTGAACGGTTGAAGCCTCTGCGGCTGGGAAGATGGATCTGTCAAAACACAGGAGCAACTGGAAATGTGTCTGTACAAATGTGCTTCCCCACAGGCCCGTGGGAGTACCCCCTCCTCTCTGATGGTTCCCAGAAATCTTTCACTTTTCTTCGTCTATCACTTTGCTGATCAACCACTCTTCCAGTTACACTTCATAGTCCTTGTGCATAGATTTGATTGAACATAGTGCACAAAGTGCTCAGAAACCCCCTGTGGGAGGGCTCTTCTCTTCTTCCCAGCAGTCTCATTGCTTTACTTCAACCCTTCCATCTATTTGTCTTCTACTCGTTTTCCCCCCTTCTTAAATCATCAGCTGCAGCTCCTGCTTCTGTCCGCTCTGCTCCGTTTCTGGTCTTGCATTCTCGTAATGTTATGGATCTGTGGAGCTGGAAAAGCTGTCGTGGATCTCAATCAATCCCACATTTTCCAAGAATCTAAAGCTGGTTGAAATCCTCCTCAGTCATCCACCGCTCTCCAACAAACCCTGCAGCTTTTATTAAAATGATGATACTGCATCCATTTTTACTTTACAAATGGAAACACTGGAGCCAGTGAATGGGTTTGGTTTTAAACATAAAGGCTGTGAGCTCCTTTCCTTCAGACTCAGGGCAGACCAGGCATGAAAGAAGAAGCTCAAACAGCAGTGGAGATGTTGGTCGTGGGTAGGGGGGGGGGGGGGTGTGTGGAGTCGATGCTACTTTTCTGGTAAAAATGGGTAACCTGAAAGATGACTTGTTCTCTGTAGAGTGTGTCCATCGTATCCCGTGGATCGCTCCCGAATGCGTGAAGAGCGTCTCGTCTCTGAGTGTGGCAGCAGACAAATGGGGGTTCGGTACAACCCTGTGGGAGATCTGCTACGACGGAGAAGTTCCCCTCAAACAAAAGAAACTCACAGAGGTAGAGAACGCATGCCAACAGTGTGGACCACAGTGATCCACAACGTTTCTTCCTTCTTCCACTTCCGGATTCAAATGCTTTCTTTTCCTTCACTCTTCTGAGCAGAAGGAGAGATTTTACGAAACCGAGTGTCAGCTGGTCACTCCAGACTGCACGGAGCTGGCCAAACTCATGACCGACTGCATGAACTACGACCCCAAGAAGAGACCTTTCTTCAGAGCCATCGTCAGAGAGCTGGACGATCTCCTGCCAAGTAAACATTCAGCCTTCACGTTGAAAGTTTAAAGAAGCCACACCTGTCTGTATTTTTGTGGCTGTTTTTGGCAACTGTCTGTTCCTTTTGTTAAACCAAAACAGGTAGATTGCGCAACAATGGAGCACACAAAACTTGTTTACGATTCAAATGTGACCTGAATACTGTGCGTGCTTCGTGTCGCACCTAAGCAGCAGGCAAGGTTGTTTACGCAGTGCAGATGTTCATGAGGAAGTTCACTGAGTGCACTATCAGCTAACTGCCCCTCATCGGGGCCCCACAGGAACTGTATCCTCACTTCTGCCCCCTGGTGGCCACATGCATTTACTGCTTTCAATTTGACAGTCAGAAATTCAATCATTTAGTTAGAAACGGATGTGACGACCTGAAAGCAGCTCTTCAGTACGAGCGCAGGAAATCCTGCCGTCATTTTAGAATGACTCTTATTTTATGGTTTAAACAAAGATTATAAACACACTCAAGACTATTTTTTATATAATTCAGCTTCAGAAAAAAAAAGCCAGAAAAAGTAGCCTTTCATGAAAAAAACGGAGCTGTTACGCAACCACAGACAATTCTCGAGAAAACCTCAACATACACAACCACAGCAGACTTCCTATGAGGCAAAAGTGCTGATGCTGAAGAAAAGACATTTTAGCCACTAATCAGTTTTTGTTTTTCTTTCCATTCTCAGATTTACTTATTACAAAACCCCATACAGAGGTGGTGGACCCAACCAGGTTTGAGAAGAGATTCCTGAAGAAAATCAGAGACCTGGGAGAGGTACACCGTCCTCTGGCTTTCCTTTCTGCTTTTTAAAGGAGCTCGCCCTGTTTGCTGCCGTGGATGTCATTAGATCCACATTTTTTATTTGGATTTTAAGAGGATTCATAAAAAAATGTCATGATCTGATGAATATGTTTTGCTTCTAAACGGTGGGAAGCAGATGATTTGTACCTAAAGGAAGTCTGTTTCCCATGCAGGGCCACTTTGGCAAAGTGGAGCTGTGCCGCTACGATCCACGGGGAGACCGGACCGGAGAGTTGGTGGCGGTGAAGTCGCTGAAGCCCGACAACAAAGAGGAGCAGAGCAGCCTGTCCAGAGAAATCGACATCCTGAAGGCTCTGTACCATGAAAACATCGTCAAATACAAGGGCATCTGCGAAGAAGGTGAACTTGACACAGACTTCAGAGTTCATCTGTCAGAAAAACTGCTGCTCCAGAATGTGTCACTGAATCCAACGTTCTCATTGGCTCTTCCTTTCAGGTGTCGTCTCTCTGATCCATAAATGCAGACAGTAAAACTGCTGATATGGTGATTCGCATTTCTGTAAATTTGAGAAACAGACATGCATTTTGGAAAAAATGTAACCCTAAATATGAATGCAAGTTTTTGGATCGGTTTCTAACAAATGCCCAAGTGCCCTTATGGGGGGACGTCAGGGCTGTTCAAGTGATGTGTGCAGCCCCACTGTTAGAAATTAGACATAGTGTAGATTGTGTGGGCATTCTACAGCATCTTACGTGCACACGTGTCTCCCGTGCACACTCTGTGCGAGCTTCACGTGTGCGTGGTCACCAAGGAGCCACAGCGTGCACCTCACTACCAATTGGAGTGTGGCGTAAGGGACACCGCACAACAGCACCACTCGTACGTCATAACGCGTGTAACTCACATGGTCCTTACTTCATGATACACTTACCCCACGGCAATGGGACGTTCCACTTTCATGACGTTTAAGGTGGCCGCACATGCTTTAAAGGAACTGCTCCCTATGACCCTCTACGGGCCCAGAAAACCCCCAAAACTCAAAGCACCCACACGGGTCAACCCCCCCACATGGGTGCATGTGACCAAGGGCAAAGCTTTTATTGTGAAAGTGTGTTATAAAGACACCAGGTAGAACAGGATCACGTGGTCTGAGGACCTTTGGGTAAACTGCCATAAAAACGTCAGAATCAAATTTTCTATGGAAAAAAACCTAAAGTCATGAGTCGACACATTTCTGGCTTTCGGTTCAGTCCATTTCTGCTGCTTTTACAGCTTTACTTATTAAACGCTCTGTCTGTTTTAAGGGGATCAGGCCTTTAAGCTGATCATGGAGTATCTACCCATGGGAAGTCTGAAGGAGTATCTACCCAGACACAAAAGCAGGACCAGCCTCAGCATGCTGCTGAGCTACTGCATCCAGATATGCAAGGTACGCTCGCTCCTCTTAACCGCCACTGTTCCGCCGACCGCCTCACACTGAGCGGCTTGTGTCTTTTCTAAAGGGAATGGAGTATTTGGGATCCCGAAATTACATCCACAGGGACCTGGCAGCCCGAAACGTGCTGGTGGAGAATGAGAGGACGGTGAAGATCGGAGACTTCGGCTTGACGAAGAGCATCAAAGACAACGAAGGCTACTACAAGGTGCAGGATGACCACGACAGCCCCGTTTTCTGGTGAGTCAGCGGAAACGCAGACAGAAGGTCAGGAGAGGTGCAACGGGGAGGAAGAAGAGCTGCTAACCAACTGGTCTGCTGCTTTCAGGTACGCTCTGGAGTGTCTGACCACATGCAAGTTTTACCTGGCCTCTGACGTTTGGTCCTTCGGCGTGACGATGTATGAAATCATCACTTACTGCGACTCCTCCAAGAGTCCCATGACGGTCAGTTCTTCATCGCATTCACAAATAAAATGCATCCGAGTAACAAAAGACAAAATCAGAGGATTTGTGCCTCATTGCTGGAGTCAACGTCTCTGTTTCTCACCTTCACAGCGCTTCTTTGATATGATTGGTCGAAGTCAAGGTCAGATGACCATCCTCCGACTGGTCAAAGTGTTGCAGGAGGGGAGGAGACTGCCGCGTCCTGAGGGCTGCTCTGAGGCGGTGAGTCACTCGGTTCGGCTTTTTTCAAAATGTATTTTCGATTTAAATGCCCCACAATGCAACTGTGTTTGTACCTGCTGTGGTTCCAGGTGTACGAGCTGATGAGGAAGTGCTGGGACCAGTCGCCTGAGAGGAGAATCACTTTCAAGCGTCTGATCGAGGAGCTGTCCATCTTACTGCAGCAGCTGCAGCCCAACATGGAGCTGTAAACGTTCCCGCCTCCGGGACGCAGATTCACGTAGCCACCTGCAGACGCCACAAGTGACCCCCAGATCTGCTCGTGCAGCTTCAGTGCACCTCCTTCCTCGCTCTGCTGTCCTTAACAACCAACAAGGAGCTAAGAAAACACAAAAAGGACCCCCATCCTAAGCCACATTTTAGTTTTCCTTGTTTTAAAATGTGCTTTTATTTTTGTTGGTAGTGTTGTGATATTCCATTCCAAGTGGAACTTTCATCCATATTATATGTGACCTGAAACTTTACAGGAAGCTTAGCGGTCAAGCGTCCTACGAAGCTCTTTAGACCCACAAACATGTGTGGCTGGCGTGGACGCTCACGCTCTGATATCACGCTGGAAAGGAGAACGAATGAACTTGGAGGAGGCCGCTTCAGAAAAGCGTGCTGCTTTTTTATAGACTCCTCATCCTGGGAGAGCTGCCTAACCTGCCTTTTTTTTTCTTAAATATAATCAAAAGGTGGCCATATATTAATGTCATGTGTGTATTCATGATGTGTGAATGCAGCCAACCGGGAGGCGCCAGTATCAGTCAGCATTCCCTCCGTGTTTCAGTCGGGCTGACGCTCACCAGCACCAACCGTGCAAACTGGGGGGTTTTGAACTCAACAGCAATTGAAAGACTTCAGTGTAGCTTTAGGAAGTGGAGACGTTTGTCCCCAAAGAAGATGAAGCAAAACATGTAAGGACTTTTAGAATACTTTCATTGTTAGCATTGTTTTAGCTGCTTTTGCACATTATCAGGTTTCTTCTACTCTTTTGGTTTATAATCCCGTCTGAGTATTTACCTGTTCATTTAAATGATCCACATACTCTGACGAGCAGAATAGCTTCACAGCGCCACCTTCAAACATGTCCCCCCCCCCCACTGTAAAGAAACAGCTGCACTGCTGGTACAATAGCTTCTCATGTTTATCTCATGTAATGCAACAAGTTATATAGTTCACCTTACATTTTTTTAATGAATGTATTCAGGATTCGTTGCGGCATGAGGTTTGTGTTGTGGTTTTTTAATCTCCGTCATGCGACTGTGAAAGTTGGTGAAACATCAACAAGGCTTTGTCCAGAAAGATGCACTTCAAAGGTTTATTCAGAAGTGTTAAAGACTGACCTTCTGCTCTAAATAAGACAAAAGATATATATATAAAAATGACCAAAAAAAGTACACAATGAAAAAATAAATACAAACCAATGCATGTTTATCCATGGAATGCAGTGTTTTTAAGAACTAGGTTCCAGCTGTAAGCAGGCATGCGTAAGAAACTTCATTCACGGTCAAAACAGGGATATCAGCGGGACCGAAAATGAACGTCAAACTCAACGGTTTTGCCTCCTGAAAGAGCAAACAGGGTCAGAAAAAGGACAAACTGCCACACGCCTGCAGACACGGACGCGGAAAGGCAGCACCACAGCTGAACAGACAGTGATGCCATTCAATCAGGAAAATCTTAAATCTGTAGTGGAAAAGTGATACGCTGTCCTTTTAGTCAAACAAACACACAAAATGTAAAGCAACAGATTCTCTGTTATGTAGAAAAGAACTCTCTAAGAACAAAAACAGGCTGTAATATCATGTTCATAGCTAAATATATATATTACAAAAACAAAAGGACAGCATCTGGTTTTATGTTGGCACTGACGGCCAGTGTACATTTATCCATCCTTGCATCTAAGCAATGAAAAATGCAACAGTGGTGGAAAATTCACTTTAGGAGACGGTGTTTTGTAAAGTAAAGAAGATGGTGGAGGTAGAGATGGAGCAAAAACCAAAGAAACATGGCAGCAGAAGTCTAGACTTTCTGTCTTTGCTGCCCTCTGGTGGTCATTGAATGGACCCACAACATTTCAACACTTCAAATGCAAACCGACTTTTAAATGACAACCGGGAAAACCCAATAATCAAACTGTTCAAAGCCACAAGCTTTCTGATAAGGAAACGCTTTGAAGGACCACACATCTGCACCTCTTTCTAATGGCATCTTCCATTTACATTTATTTTTTGTTATCAAATAATAAAAGAATTGTTATAAAGATGCATTTGTTTTCTTCCATGTTTTTAACATCAGACACTAAAGCTGTCAGGTTATCAGATATTCAGAATCCAAAACATCGATTAAAAAAATGTATATACTACGGTAACAACTGTTCCCGTGACAACAGATCCAGATGAAGTGTGAAGAAACCAATAGGGCTGGTGCTCACCTGGGTGCAGCAGATGTTGGTGAAAGTGGCCCATGGAGGACGCAGCTTTAGCCTCAAACTACCGCAGACAGATTGTCACGTCAACTTTGAAAACCTGATTTTTGAGCTCGGGGATATGATTATTGAGCCTCTGAGTAGAATCAGAAAAATGATACGATGGGAGATTTTAACTGCAAGAGGCTGTTCCAATATTGAGGAGGACGTTTAGTGGAGATGATCAAACATCTGATTCTAACAGTCTTACAGACAAATTTCGTCAGAAACTCTCAGCAGAATTATGTGTCGCCTTCTATCAATATATTTTGTGAAACAAAGCTGGATTCTGTCTTCCAGAGGCAATAATACCAATGAGCTTGATCACGTATTCCTCCATCTTTGGACCACACCAGGAGACCCGCGTCCATCTGTCGGGAGTCCCAGAGCAGACAGCAGACATTTGCTCTGAGCTGGAGAGTGTGGCAGCTCTACAGGCGTCTGGCAGAGATGGCAAACACTTCACTGAGCGAGCAGACAGGAGAGGAGGAAAATGCACAAGTCTGCTGTGTTTCCATCCATTCTGTCCTTTCAGACACATTTCTGAAGAAATAGCAGGAAAAAAGCACTTTTATTTACAATTTCTGCCAAATTAATTTAAGTAGGGCGTAGCAGAAGTGCAATGAGATAAAAGTTAATGATTCTCAACCCCTTTAGAATTCATTTGTCCTTCATCTCACAGCACACCATCAAAGAAACAAAAACCATACCAAATGCTCTCTGTTTCATCTTTTCTGTGGCAAAAAGCTTTAAAAAGTAATTTAAGGCTCTCCAAAAAAAAAAAAAACTCTGAAAAAGACATGGCATGATGTAGAGATCCTTTAGTCTTTATACATTTCTTTTTCGTGTACCTTCCTCGGAGAACAAGGCGCACTAAATGTGACCAACTAAAGCACTGTTGTTATTGGTCCAGATGGAGAAATGCACAGAGAATAGACTGACAACACAGCGGTTAAGGAGGAAACATACTATTAAGACTAGAGTTACTTTATAAAAGGATAGGTAACCATGGAGAAAACTTTTGAAAATGTGTTAAAGTAAGGCCTCTGCTGCACTGCTTAGCAAACATCAACTGAGAAGACGGCTAAACCCTCTGTTTAACTCTAAATGACCTCTGCAGCAGTGATGGCACAAAACAACGATGGAGCGCCGCTAAAGCATAGAGACAGAGGGAGCGCACAGACGAGACAGACAGCAGAAAGCTCTCGTTCTGCCTTTAGAAGCTTCTCCGGCGGTGACGGGTTGTCGGAAAGCTGGTCACTTTACAGCCAATCGCACGCCCAGACAAACGGGGGATGGAGGCGGGTTTAACCCTTGTGCTATCCTAGGCACTTTAACTTTGGGAGTGGGGTCATCTAGACCCATTAGACAGTGCGCTGAACCTTTTTTCTTCAATGATTTGTGATCTTCACTGGTGTCCATGGATTACATGAAATCTTTCCACCTTTATCCACCTTTGTCATGGTAGGGAGAACACGTCAATGTAAGGGCGGGGTCATCTGAGATAGCACAAGGGTTAAAGAACGCCCATTTTGGTCAGACCTGCTTGTGTGGAAGAGCAAACTCGGACAGGAATGGGTTTACCTGTTTTTAGCTCCCAAAAAGACACTCAGAAACCTCAAAACAAAGTGGAACAACAGAATAAATATAAAAACATATTGCCAAGAAAAAGGGGTTTTCCGAAGCAAACTGCAGTGAAGCTACATTTAGGAGAGAATCTCTAAATGTTTTGATTGGACTGTTTGTTTACTGGTGAAGGTGTCATCAAACTGCAGCTGCTCCTCTTATTTTTGAATGAGGTTGTGAAACAGCATCAACCTTCAGAAGCCTCTGAACTCACATCAGTTGTTTACAATGACACAAACCCCTCCATTAGTATAGTTTTCATTTGATATTGAATTATTTGGTTTGACACCAAGAAAAGGGATTTGACACAGAATTATGAAACCCCCTGGAATATTCCTTTTGCAAGTTTGTGGAAATTGTATAATTTGTAGACATTTTTCACAGTTTTGAGTGAGAGTCTTTGTTTTATTGTTGGACTTATACAGTTTTGTTTCGTCTCTACACGTTTTATCTTTGCCATATCACAATACGATCTTTATTTTTTATGATTTTGCGGTAAAAAAAAAGACAGTTTACCATTTTTTGGACAGTTTCAAGTTCATTGAGTCATAATGAAAACTCAATTAATCAACCAATTATTGCCACAAAAAACAGGTGTAGATCTACATCAACAGCACATTCCAAGAAGGAGAAAGCTGAGAAAGGCCCCAGACTACTAAGGGTTAATCTTGAAGTAATTGGAATAGGTTGTGTGGGTGACAGACGCACAAACCTGTGGAAGAATACTTCCTGATCGGGTTAAAGATTCAGCATCAGAAGGACTGACAGATACAGAAAGTAGTTTTCACATTTCTAGCACGTGTCTGTCCTTTTGAGAGTTTTGGATAGAAATTGCCTCCAACACACAGACAGTATATTAAAGATTTAAAGAAAAAAAAAGGGGAGTGTCCGTTTATTGGCTTCAGTTAAGCAGGCCTGCTCAGCACCAAAGACGCTCCACTTTCCTGTTACCAAGCATGCACCTGAACGCCACGGCGAGCCATCACCTCAGTGACTTCAAGACTGACCCTTGCACACACGTCGCACTGCCTATTGGTCCTCACAGTGTGGGCGTGTGGTTGTCACGACAACAAGAGTACTACTCCCCTCATCTGATAATTCTAAAGCAGAAGAAAGGACACAGAGATAAAGACACAGGAAGTGTGGGAACGGAAAACAGGAAGTGACATACATCCCAGATAGACAACGGGTACATTCATCTATCTACAGCAGTACGAGCCTTAAAGTTATTGCCAGACGTTAGATATGAAGTCTGAACCTGCATGTATGATAGAAAATAGAAAGCCCTATCCTCAGAGTCTGCTCTCTGCCTGAGCAGCAACATTAACAAACACTTAGAAAATAAGAAGCTGTTCACATTTATTTAAAAAAACGTCTTTAAAAAAAACAAGATTTCTTAAAAAAGAAAAGAAAAAATCAATTTCCCACCTATGAATTGTAAAAGAAATATCAAAGAGCAACTTTCTGATGCTTTTCTTTTTGCAGCTTGTGGTGAGCAACAGGCCTTCTTTACTTCAGAGTGAGTGATGTGTTCAGGCAGTCGTAAAACTCAAACTCTGCTTAGAAACAATGAAGCACAAAGCGAATCTTTTACAGAAATCTAAGCTTCTGTTATCATTTAAGCAAAACCTTCCAAAGAGAGCAGACTGTCCCAAGATTTGGCTTAAGGAAAAAAGGCAAAAAAGACCACATAAAATGATTAAATACATGGCTAACGTTGCCTCAGAATATTGATATGTTACAAATATATGACAGTATATTATAGATTCACCCCAAAAAATTAATAAATATTTTCAATTTGTGCTGCAAAACACACATAAAAAGCTGGAAAAGCCCATATTATTGTTATTATTATTATAATGATATTGTCTGTCACGCATGGCTTTATATATTCTATATTAAATGGCAGGATATTTACAAAACATTGAGCTTTAGTTTGTAAGAAAGGTCAATCCCCGGTGGGAGGATGTTGGTCACCACTCCCGGTTGGCTCACACCTCTTTTTTTCTTTCCTGATGTTCTCCCGCGTTTGGGAAAAAGAATGGCTGACACTTCCGTCATGTACAACAGACCAACACTCGGAACAAACACGGCTGTTTTTGTGTGTGTGTGGGGGGGGGGGGGGGGGAGCTGGGGTAATAGGAGGCTGGGAGGCGGGACTCTCTGCCACATGTGTAGTTTCTGGAAACTGGAGGGGATTTGGGGGTTGAGGGGCAGACCTGACTGGAAGACCAGTCCTAAGACAGCCCCAGCAGGCACAAAGGTCACCCGCCTGCATTCACAAAAGCAGCTGCGGATACATTTGACATCAGTCTAAAGGATATTAGAAAACCATTTAGAAGTAAATATTAGTTAAGAATGCACCGACTGAGAAACAACAAGTTAAATAGTTAAGGCTTAAACAGGACAAAAGCAAAGCTGTTGATGTGTTTGTGTGCCAAATTCAAAGAGCAGTATGGCTTTTTTTTCACTTCAGCCTAAAACTACCAAATTCCACAGCAGCGACACGGCAGCAGAAAGGCCACTAGAGGGAGCTCTGACTTCCAGCTGGGTGAGCCTCCCTCCCTGAGCTGCAGGCTGTGGGGGGGCTTCAGTTCACTCAGAGCCTCTTCCTCTTGAAGTAGTCGGCGTACTGCCCCCCCAAGCCCTGGGAGTGCTGCCCGATGTAGGCCCCCTCTGACGACGCCACTTCCTGTACGGCCAGCTTGGGATACTCCCTCTTCAGACCCCTCGTCTGGTTCTGATGACACACAGGTGAGAGGAAAGATAAAGTCATCCGCCAAAATGAGTTCTGGTTTCATGCAGGATTTCTGGGGTCTTATGTTACGTTCACACTGAGCACGTGTGGCGCTTTCAAGAACGCGCTGAATGTGGGTTTTTGTATGTGCTTCTAGCATAAAGAGCTCACACTGGACTGTCACTACCTGACACGGCTGGAAGAGGCTTGGTGTGAAATGTCAAAGTGAAGCTTTTTCTTTTATTGCTCTATTCCGATTAATGAAAGACTTGGTGTGACATAATTCCAGCCGGGCTCAAACCGCAGTTATTAATTTCTCCTCCATGATCGATTTTCAAAAGGTTGGCACATCTGTGTTTGGAAAAGGATGCTACCCTAACATCACACCGAGTCCCCGATTGGTCAAAGATCAAGTAATGTATACTTTTAGTCTAAAAAACCATCGTACAAACCTGTGCAGCGACGCATGAATTCAGGGGTTTTGAAAGTGGAACCTCAAAGTAGACTTAAGCAGTGGCTGAATGTTTGAACGTAGCATTAGATGCTGCTGCTGTCCTGTTCCCTGTCAGTTGGTGTCTAACCTGCTTCTTCTTTTAGGAGTTGTCTTATGTTCATCATGCATTCTAAGAACAAACGTGGAAAATGAGAGCTCATATCCAGAGAATACAATGACCTGATCCAAATCTCAAACCAAATTTGGTGAAACACAAGCAGCCAGGCGGTGTGTGTGTGTGTGTGTGTGTGTGAGTGAGTGAGTGCTGGTCTTTGGGGCCCTCAGTACAAACAAATGTGAATCTCTGTACAGACGATGCTCAGCTCAGACGTCACAGAGCTTCTTCTCTGTGCTGCATTGTTCCTACAGCTGCTTTTTGGAAGTTCTTTATGAAACTACTTTACATTCCTGTTCTCCTTTAGATCCAAAAGCTTTTCAACTCATGGACGCCTCGTCTGTCCAAACAGAAGAAACTGTACCAGAACAGACATCAGTCTAAACCCCTCACAGTACAGTATTTTCACAGAACTTCTCCTCACTCGTCACTTTGACCAACATGAACATCTACTCTGGTGTTTCTAACTCTTCTGTGATTGACTCTACTTCTATTGACCAAAAAAGGACTATATAACAGGCTGGGACTAGTAAATACTACCATAACATAAAGTTCATAAAGTCAGTTTAAAAAATGTTTTGTTGTCCAGATTTGCAGTAATTTAAGAATTGCTCTAAGGCTGTGTATGGTATTACATTTTAAAGATAAAAGGACAAATTCAAAAACTTCTTAAGCGGCTTGAAGCATCAACACTGAGTCTCTGAGAAACTCCTGCTTTGAGTTTATCTCACAAAATAAAGCTGAACTACACTCATCTTCCCTCTTTAAGAAATTCAGTGCCCCGTCTTTCGAATGTCAACAAAAACAGCACACACACACATGCACACACACACCCTCTCAAACACACATACATGCACACACATTTTGCAAGGAAGGTGGGACCTAGGACCATCTGTCCCCTGCCTCTTCCCTGGTGGGGGGTACGGGCCCCTTTGCAACGGCGGCCGTGTCCCCGGGGTGCCGGCTTCCTGGGCCCGGCGGTGCTCTCTCCGCGGGGCGGGGGGGTTCACATTACATCTGAGCCGGGAGTGTTCGTGTCCCTGGGGGGTGGGTTCTGGTCCTTGCTCCTGAGCGCTGGGCCCCGCCAAATTTCCAACTGTGGCCGAGCCTGGTCGGGCCATATTTACAACACCCCTTGTGGGCCCTCTTTTTTCCCCGGGGTTCCCCCCTCTTGGGCGGGGGCGGCGGGCCCCTGCCTCGCTCCTCTCTGGACCAACCGTGGGCCGGGCGGATGGCTGCCTGGAGTGCGGAGCGGGTCTCCCTTGGGGGGTCCTGGCTCGTACCTGGGGTTGGGGCGGGGGGATGCCCGGAACTCCTGGGTGGTGGTGGGGTGCTCGTCTGGGGCTGTGGGCGTCCTTCTCCGGTGGGGCCCTGCGTTGGGTTCTCCCGGCGCGGCGGGGGGGCTGCTCTCCTGGTTGGGCTGGGGCGGCGCTCTCTCTCCCTCCGTGCCTCCCTGCTCTCTGGCTCTGGGGGCCTTGCGGCGGTCCTGCTGCCTCTGGCCTGGGTGGCGGGCTTGGTCGCCCGGGCGGCGGTTGTTCCCTGCCGGTTCCCGTGTGGCGTTGGGGGGATTCCGGCTGCCGCTGCTGCTGCGGTGGGGGTCTTGGGGTGGGGATGGCTGGGCACTCTCCCTCCTTCTTTCCACGTTCCACCATCCATTTTAGAAGAACATAAACACTCACCTGAGCACAGGTGTTAGCTCACCTTTGCACTAACGGTTTGCATGACTGAATGACTGAAATATTTCACACTAGTTGGTTTTAAGGCATAAGTATGCGTGTGAACACTATCTGTTTTGTGTGCATGTCGACATGTGGACATTTTTGCAGCTAGCAGGTGTGTTTATAACATTTGAGTGTGTGTGTGGGCAGGCTCCGCCCTTTTTGTACTACATTTGAACCTTACCATAATGATTAACAACCAGTAAACTTGTTGCTTTATGCTGCTTCATGGTCTTACCCCCCTTCCCTTCCTATTATCACCCTCCTACTCCCCCCTCTCTCTATCGTCCCTCTCTCTTCTTCCCCTCTTTCCTTTTCCGTCCGGTCCAACACCAAAGATTTTCAGACATGATTGAAATTAATAAAGTTTGGCCTCAATTACAAAAGGGGTTTATCCGGACATACCTTTGGTTTGTCTGAAGATTAATAACCCCTCTTGTTAAAGTAAAATCTGTCCAACACAAGAGGCCCTCAGCTCTCATCTGTCTGCCCAGCTGTTGGACAGGACAAGTTGAAAAAAAAAAAAAAAAAAAAAAAAACAGCAACCCTCAAATGTCTAAAAAAGTAAAAAAGTAAAAACTTTAGGTTAAAAAAAATTGAATAAATTCTGAAATGTGTGGCGTCTTTTTAAGATGACAGCCTGACTGTTCAGGTGCTCCACTCACATAGTAGTATGTGTTCCAGTCTGTGGCTGCAGGGTGAGCAGGTGTGACGGGGGTTGGAGCTGCCGCCGCCGGGTGTGGCGCCCCCAGGAAGCCTGGCATCAGAGGCAGGGTGCTGTAGGCTGGCAGTACGGCGGCGGCCGGCAGCACGGCTGGAGGAGGGGCTGCACCGTTACTGACCGTGTGCAGGGAGACCCCCAGAGGCTTACAAACATCCAACTCCTGCAAGGAAACCACAAGTAACTGAGCTCAATTAGGTACTTCATTTTTTTCTTTTTTAAGACGATGACTTTTCTGCCCTCTTGTGGTCATTCAGGGACAGCTCAGACGTTTATCTTTGCCGTTTATGCTTTTTCTGCTCAGATTAACCTTTATCTTTAATTAGATAGCACTATTTATTTAGCACAAATAAAACTCAAAGCTTTTCTGAGTTTGATGCTTGGAGTATTCCAGTCACATCTTCACCTCAACACCGGCTCAACTCAATGGACCAGAATGCAACTTGGCTGTGTAAGAATAAATATTTAGGCCAATCCAAATAAAACATCAATATACAAACCACTTTTGAACTTCCAAATAGCTTTAATACAAACATGTACTTGAATCCTCCCAATCTAAGCATCCACACACAGCAGAGAGCTTGGAGCAGACTGATCCCGGTGTGAGGCGGGTGCTGAATGGTGACGGGTCCCTCTGGAGGATCAGTGACTCACAAAGAGGTCAGACTCCAATTGAAAGCCAGCAATACAATACAATACAATACATCCAGTGATGAGATCTATTGACTAAGGTTGGACACTTCCATGCATTTGAACACTGTTGATGGTTCGACTCCTTCACCAAGCGGATACAGTGGTGCAAAAAGAGTATTTGTCAGTCACTGGTTCTGCAATTTGCCTCACTTGAAATGATGATAAAGTTCTGTGATCTTCATCATAGAAACACTGGAACTGTGAGAGACAGAAGGTAAAAAGAAATCCAGGAAATCCCATTGTGAAATATTTATTTGCACAATCTCAAGGAGGAGAGGGAGAATCCGATGGACCACCATGGTCTGAATGCCATTGGCTGTTTGAATCTTTACACGTTACTTCATTGCGGTGGGTTTAAAAGTTCTTCAGTTAACCAGGAGTTGAGATGCCTACTCAAAATAGACCTCTGTTTTTCTGTCTTTTTCACTGGATAACAAAAAGTTCCCACAAAGCACTGCGTTACCTGTCTTGCAGACGTTTCCTCTTGGCTGAAGGAAAAACATCTTGAACTTCATCTCAAAGGCTTAAGGTCCATATCTGTCCTTTCAGGCCGTTCACACAACACAGCCTGACCATCAGTCTTCAGTGATTGACGCCACAAATTCTGGAGCTCTCTTCCATTATTGGGGGGATTTATCTTCTATCAACCCCATCTATTTGCACCACCCACCTCCTTGAGCAGGCATTCTCTGCTTGATGTCCTCTTCAGGGCCATCAGTTTGCAGAAATTAGCCTCCACTGAAGATTCAAAAATCTGGTTTACTTTGAAATATCCAGAGAGAACACATCACACAACAACAGCCTACTATAGACTGAGGTTAATTTCTTTTGACATCTCACTGCTGCATTTTTTTCTCCCAGGAACTCAGGAATGTGTTAACCCTTCAT
This sequence comes from Oryzias latipes, assembly GCF_053564925.1. NCBI lineage: Eukaryota > Metazoa > Chordata > Actinopteri > Beloniformes > Adrianichthyidae > Oryzias > Oryzias latipes. The sequence goes on from NC_136240.1 coordinate 18,346,437, forward strand.
CTGTTCTTGTCGTGAGCCTCATTTGGAGGCGAGTTGTGATGAAAGTATCTGGTGAGAAACTAAACCCCTGTAGTTTGCCCACCGCTGTTTCTGAGGATCCATGAAACATTTTTGCTCCTTTATCCAAAGATCCACACTGGCAGCAAAATATTTATATAATATTAAAAGAAGGAAAATAATAAAAACAACAATAACTAGCTTTTCCATGTTTACAAAAAAACATAGTATATTTTCAGACCCTTTCTCAACAAGAAACATTGTGCTTACTGTTTCCAGACGATGTTCAGATGAAGAAACTATCAATTTTAGATGTATTGGATAGTAGAGGTCAATACACTCTAAATCAGTGCTCTCCAAAACTCTTCAGGCTACAGACCGGTTTAATGTCAGACATCCTTTTCACGGACCGGTCTGAACGGGGACAAAGATGGCATTTAATATTTCTTAGCTTCCAGTTTCTTAAAAACCTATTTTTCTCATTAAAATGCAACAACAAGAAATTCAGTTTAACAAAAATCTGAAAACATTAGAAGAGTTTTTTTTTTTTTGCAGATGACGAGGATTTGGTGAAGGAAAATTATAGATTTGTAGAAATTCAATAAAAGTTACATTATAATTTTCTTTTCCATAAAATGCCATTAAAACATTGAGAACTCAATTCAAGCTCAGATCATCTTTCAGAGCAACATGATTTTCTATATTTTGTTTTTACATAGATCCTGATTCGTTGTGTTTCTATTTTTAACACAGGAACATTTTATAATGCTAAAGTTTCTTAACAGTTACCTGCTTCATTCACCACTAATCTCCCTTTTACACGTTTTTTTGCTTCCTCCCACTCCTTTTCAAGCAATCTATTGATAATTTATTTACCAGTAGATAGTCTTTTTTGACAATCTAAATATTTAAGAGTCTGATTATATTGGGAACTATAAACAAAAGAGCTAATATGTTCATTAATGCTTGATAGTAGCAATTGAATTATTTACTACTGTATGTGAATGTATGCGTATTTTCCAATCAATTTTTATGACTAATCATCCTGTGTTTGATATATCTTTGGATAGATATACATTTCTATTGTTTGTATTGTTTTTGTATTATTTCTGCTTTAATTGCTTGAAATGAACATTTTCCAAAGTTTTTTTCCACACTGGTTTTGAAATGTTTTGCAAAGACAATTGAAAACATTTAACTATGTTCTCTTACCTGGCAGAAAGAACCATGTGTTCAGAGCAGTCTCTGGATATCTGGAAACATAGCCTATTAAATTATAAAAAAGCTCTGCGTAGAGCTAGAAGCCAGTACTATTCAACCTTAATATCAGAGAATGGAAATAATCCAAGATTTCTTTTTAGCACTATAGCTAAATTAACTCGCAGTCAGAGCTCAGTAGAACCACATGTTCCTGTTTCTCTCAGCTCTGATGATTTTCTTACATTTTTCGACAGTAAAATCTCAAATATTAGACATAAGTTAAATCAAGTTATTCCTACTATCAGCCCAGAGCAGGCTGAACCGGTAGAAGTGGAGGCATCCATAGAAACCTCTGTAACATTAGACTGCTTCACTGCTGTGGATCAAGCGGAAATAACATCAATTATTACGTCCTCCAAATCCTCAACGTGTCTGTTAGACCCAATTCCCACTAGACTTTTTAAAGAAACTTTTCCCCTAATTAATGATCCCATATTAACAATGATAAATGCCTCTCTGGAAACGGGTTACGTGCCACAGTCTTTTAAATATGCAGTTGTTAAACCTCTTCTGAAAAAGCCCAGTTTGGATCCTAGCATCTTGGCCAACTATAGACCGATATCAAACCTGCCCTTTATTTCTAAAATCCTAGAAAGAGTTGTAGTTAAGCAGCTTTACTGCCACCTACAGGACAACAGCCACTTTGAAGACTTTCAGTCGGGGTTTAGACCTCACCACAGTACGGAAACTGCACTAGTTAGAGTCTCTAATGACTTGTTATTGGCCTCAGAAAAGGGACTACTTTCTATTCTGGTCCTGTTGGACCTCAGTGCAGCCTTTGACACTATCGACCACGGTATTTTACTCCATAGACTAGAGCAGGACATAGGGATCACAGGATCTGCTCTCCAGTGGTTTAAATCCTATCTGTCCGATAGGTATCAGTTCGTTAATGTAAATGGCCATTCCTCTCAGTGCACTCGAGTCAACTATGGAGTCCCACAGGGCTCAGTCTTGGGACCGATCCTGTTTACGCTTTATATGCTACCCCTAGGAAACATAATCAGGAAACACAGCATTAATTTTCATTGTCATGCCGACGATACGCAGTTGTATTTATCCATGAAGCCTGACCAGAATGACCAGATAGAGAAACTGAACGCCTGCATCAGTGACATCAAGACCTGGATGACAATTAATTGCCTCCTCTTGAACCCAGAAAAAACTGAGGTCATTATACTTGGTCCTAAAAACCTCAGAGATACTCTGTCTGCTCAGATAGTCTCCCTGGATGGCATAAGTATAGCCCCCAATTCCACAGTTAGAAACCTTGGGGTTTTACTTGACCAGGATTTATCATTTAAGGCTCATATATCTCAGGCGTGTAGAACTGCCTTTTTTCACCTGAGGAATATTGCTAAGATCAGAAATATATTTTCTAAGAGTGATGCTGAAAAACTCATCCATGCATTTGTTACGTCGAGGCTGGATTACTGTAACTCCTTGTTAGCAGCGTGTCCTAAGAGTTCCTTAAGAAGTCTCCAGCTTGTTCAGAATGCAGCAGCTAGATTGTTAGCTGGAACTAGCAGAAGAGATCACATCACTCCTGTGTTAGTTTCGCTCCATTGGCTCCCAGTTGATTCCAGAATCAAGTTCAAGATCCTCCTGTTAACCTATAAGGCCTTACATGGAATGGCCCCGTCCTATATTAAGGACCTCATAGTCCCTTACCAACCAATCAGAACACTTCGCTCGCAAAATGCAGGACTGCTTGTGGTTCCTAGAATTAGTAAAAGTACGGTTGGAGGTAGAGCGTTTAGTCACCAAGCCCCTGTCTTATGGAATAAACTCCCAGCTCATGTAAGAGAGGCCGATTAAGTTTCTACATTCAAAGTTAGACTTAAAACATTCCTCTTTGGACAGGCTTATTGTCAGACTAGTTAGTATTCAGAGATTATTTAACTTAATGTTAATTTGTTTAAATTAAACTTAATAATAACTATTTCTTTTAAAAGGCTGCTAGAAGTTGAAGCTGGGGTAACTATGGTGCACTGGGGTTCTGTCCTCTTTCCTTTTTTTTACTTCTACCCTTCCTCTCCTCTATTCTTGATCATAATTTATCATTTAGTTCTCCATGCCTCTGTTTGGTGCAGTGCGATTCATGTATTGTCCCTCTTTTCCTCTCCCCTCCTGGGGAGTGGGAGTGCTTCCAGACTCCAGTTGGCTCATCCGTGCTCCAGTTCCTGACCGTTTACCTCGCCTTTGCTCCTGCTCCTACACCTGGCTGTGGATCCTGCCTCTGGCTCATCTCTGGCTCGTCTCTGCTCTGTACCTGACCGAGTACCTCACCTCTGCTCCTGCTCCTACACCTGGCTGTGGTTCCTGTCTCCGGCTCGACTCGCGCCTTTGACTGTCTCCACAACCACGGCTGGATGAAGCTCGTCTGCTGGACTTTTATATATGTAGTTGTAGATTTAGATAAGTTAATTCTTCTCTAAGAGTTCTGGTAAATCGCCTGTCCGTCCTGGGGGAGGATCCCTCCTTCATGTGGGCACCCCTGAGGTTTCTTCGTTTTTTCCGGAATCCGTTTTTTTTGGGAGTTTTTCCTTACCGCGAAGGGGGGTCTAAGGGCAGGGATGCCAGTATAGCATAGTCAGTTTGTTAGTTCATTTTAGTATTTTTCTATTGAACTCTTTGTATTCGTGATCCTTTTGATTTCATGTTTTACTTCGAAGCCCATCGAGACGACTGTTGTTGTGATTTTGGGCTATACAAATAAAATTGAATTGAATTGAATTGAATTGAATTGAATTGAATGTGTGTCAGCTTGGGTGGTTTTGAATCTACCTCAACTCAGGTTTCTTATGGGGTTCCACAAGGATCGGTTCTAGGGCCACTTTTGTTCTCTCTGTATCTGTTACCCTTAGGGTCAATCTTGAGGAAGCACAGCATTTCTTTTCACTTGTACGCAGATGAACGCCAGATCTATCTGCCGTTAAAAAAAGATGATCTCTCCATGAAGCAGCTCCTGTCATGTCTTCAGGACATTAAGGACTGGTTGGCCCTTAGCTTTTTGAGTTTTAATGAAAATAAAACAGAAGTTCTATTTTTTGGACCAAGTGATTTTAGTGAACCTTTCCAAGTTGATTTGGGTCCCTTGACTAACTTTTTAAAAACAAATGTTTCTAATCTGGGTTTTAAACTGGACAGTCATTTTAAACGGGATCAGCAGATAAACTCAGTGGTGAAGTCAAGCTTTTTTCATCTTCGCCAACTTGCTAAGGTAAAACCTTTTTTAACAGCTGCACATTTTGAAACAGTAATCCGGCTGGATTACTGTAATTCTCTGTATGTTGGACTCAGCCAGTCGTCTCTTTCACGTCTCCAACGTGTTCAAAATGCAGCTGCCAGTCTCCTGGTTGGAGGACGTAAGAGAGACCACATCATGCCAATTTTAGCATCGCTCCACTGGCTGCCTGTGCATTTTAGAGTTCACTTTAAGATTCTTTTATTTGTTTTTAAATCTTTACATGATCTTGCCCCGCTGTACCTCTCTGAACTTCTCTCTCCTTCCTCGCCAGCCCGGTGCCTCAGATCAGCTGATCAGCTGCTTCTGGAGGTACTGGGGTCCAGACGGAAGCTCAGAGGGGACAGAGCTTTTGCTGTCGCTGCTCCAAAGCTTTGGAACTCTCTGCCACTGTCCATAAGAGAAGCTTCATCACTGCCCATTTTTAAAACACGCCTGAAAACCCATTTTTATGCTCTGGCTTTTAATACAACATGAGACTTCTGTTATTGCTGTGTTGTTTTTATTGTTTTTATCTCTCCATTTTTAATCTTGTGTTTTAAGATGTTTCAGTGTTTGTTTTCTTCATTTCTCGTGTTCAGCACTTTGTGTCAGCTGCTGTTGATTGAAAGTGCTATATAAATAAAGATGAGTTGAGAGTTGAGTTGAGTGAGCGTTCGAGTGCACAAACCTTGCTAGGAAAGGCCTGAGTAGCTGTTGCAGGTTGCGAGTAGTACTGAGTGACGGCTTGCATGTAGGAACTATAATCTCCGTAGGAGGATGTTGCAGAAGCCTGGAGCACAAGAACACTTCATTATAAACCATAAAAGAATGTGAAATTAAGATGCAGATTTCAAACTAGTGCTCTTTTGTTCTCCTAAAAAACACAGAAAGTAATTCTTGCAGGATTTTTTTTTCTCCGTTTTAACTTCCTAAAATCAGTCATCAGTCCAGTTTTATTGGCTGTGTGCTCTGGGAGCCCTTCAGCCTACCTACCTGTGTGTGCTCCTTGCTGTAGTCTACAGCTGTGCCGTCCTGCTGAGGAGCAGTGCTGTAGGTGTGAGCCTGGGCTGCTTGATAGTGCTGGTACCACTGCTGCATGGCATCCTGTCACACACATCAGCAAGCGACAAGTGAGAAGGAACAGAGACGACAGAGCCCGTTTGCTCAGTAATCATCTAGTCTTTGCAGAGTTTTACGCCTCCTTCTCTACGTCGTTTTCTTTGTTTGTCACTCTAAAGCCATTGTTCCAGCTGACAGTTAGTCCCCTTCCTCTGTCTGGATTGTTCCACACAAATTAAAGCAACCATTTATTGGTTATCTAATGGTGACCTATTTGCTTAGAGGAGTTTATTGTAATTACCATTTAAGCTGCTGCAAACATCAGATGTGTCACTTGCTGGACAACTAGTACAAGTGGAGAAAATAAAAACAGCTCGACAGGAGGGAGAAAAAAATGAATAAAGGATGAGAGGAGCAGAAAAACAGCCAGTAGGCAGTCTCCATGACTTCTTTTCAGTGGAGGGGTAGACAAAAGAGAGGAGCAGGGACAGATGGAGACTCGCAGAGCTTCCTGCCAAATCCACTCTCATTTTGTCTGTCCAAATATCCAAAATTATTCGCATCTCTTCCACGTCCCTAACTTGCCTAGTTAAAGATCGCTGTTGAACGCTCTCACACACTGAAGACCCATCTGTGTTTACCTGTGTGTAGGCCTGGTTGTACTGGCTGTAGTCAGCGGAGGCATCAGGAGTGTAGGGGGGGGCATTTGCGGCTGCACTGTGGGGAAAGGGGCTGGAAACCTGAGACACAACCGGAGCAACGGAGCTGCTGTACACCCCAGAGCTGGGCGGCCCTCCCTGAGCCTTGTTTCCCACGGCGCCTGTGGAGGCAAACGTGCAGGAGGCACGGTGAGCACAAAGCTCTGCAAACACTCCACTGAGGCTTTGCGGTGTGCCTTCCACGTCAATCATTTATTTCTGTTGGTTATGAAGTTGGTTGTGATAAGAAACATGACAAAAAACAAACTAAAACTCGAACCAAAGTCGAACCAAACTAAAAATTACAAAAAAAACATCCATGTCTTAGCCACCAGATGGAAGCGTCTGGACTGAACCACAGGCTCACCTCATGTGGCAGAAACAGCACTGAATTGCCTTTGCACAGACACAAGACCTCTGGGGGAGTTAACTGTGGATATTTTGGGTGTCCACTGAATCTGGCTTGTCAGTTTTTACACTGAGCTATGGTTGGGGGGGTGGGGGTGTCCTGCTACCGTCCAGGAGTGCCTTTGTGACAATGTTAAGGTGGGTGGTGGTTGTCAAAACAGCATCTGCATGTATCCAGGCCTTGGAGAACATCACATGGCTGGGAGAGTAATCACTTCAGCTGTTTTAATGTCGCGCCTGATTGGAGTGCATATTCCCCGCCGGCACAAATAACTGGTGCTTACTGTCACTCTTTCTTTGGAGCTCTGAGGCTGTGACAGGGAGGGGGGGGCAACGAAGATGGCATATTTAGCCATCAACATGTGGCTCCAAAATCATCAAGTGGATCCAGAATCTGACTCATGTGCTTTCAGAGAGTCTGCTGGGTAACTGCAACTGGATGAAAAAGCAAGCTTGGGGCTTTTAAATCCTTAAACATACAGCCAGTTTTCTTTTGAGCCCTAAATTATTACAATCTTTAAGCATTTAAAACTGGAGATGTCGGAAACGACACATAAATAACACATACCGTGACTCAGCCACAATTTATGCGATCATCGAATTAGCCGATTCGGACACGGAGAAAAGCTGCTTCTCATATCGGCTTTGCATCGATATGAAACAGGTTACTAACGTAAAGTGTTGCTCAATGGGGGAAAGCTGCCTTTTTGGGAAAGAATCAGCTGATTTACATTGATTGCGTGCGCACCTCACTGCTTTTCTTAACGTAAGGCTGCTTTTCTCCACTTCAGAATCCGCTGGAATTTCGTTAATTGCGTAAATGGTTGAAGAGTTTATCTACGGACAAACCAGGCTACATTTTTACATTCTTGAAAGTGCAGTGTAAACACCCATGGTGTAAACACTCAAGGTTTTTACACTGGACAAGCAAGGAAGGTCTTCTTTTCTGCTTTTTACTAGCGCACATCTGCCACCTACAGTTGGAACAGGCTTGGTGCGAATCTTGCTCCAGGCTTTTTTTTTTTCCACAGATCTATTATAATATAAAAGACTTTGTGCCGGTTCCAGTCAGTTACCAACAGCAGTTATGAATTTCTCCTCCATGATTTATTTTCAGACGTTTGGTACTGTGTATTTAAAGAGCCATCATCTATACGTCACTGCCAAATCAGAGTCCCTGATTCGTCAAAGTTTGTCCGAGATGGTTTAACTTTCAATGTGTGTTCAATTGTTGCCCGTTTTGTATGTAGAACCCAAAAACTGTCTTAAAAATGTGCGTAGATATGTGTGAATGCAAGAGCTTTGAACGCATAAGCCCTAAACGCGCATTTAAGTGCGTTTATCAGAGTTTACGCTGGAAGTGACCGCTTGAACGCATGTTGCCGAGGGCATCGTGAACGTAGCTTTATGGTAGTTGAGAACAATGTAGGTAAAGCTCCAGTGTTAAAAGAATAAATCAACCTATAAAAATCTGGTTTTCCCCTTAAAAAAACTCTTGTTTACATCAACAACAGGCCAAAAGTTAATGTTTGTTTCCCATTTTTGCTATAGTCACCTTGCAGAACGACTCCTGGCATCACACTGGCCAAGTTCAGGTAAGGATTAGAGGGCAGCCTGACTTCTTTAGGAGGTTCTCCTAACAAGGAGCTCTGACCACTGCTTCCCTGAGAAGAGAAAAATGGATTAAAAAACATTTATATGTATTAAAAAAAACTGCTTCTTTACTTTGCATCTTTGTCATTCTCTTTTTAAGCAGATTTAGGAAGTACTCAAAATAATCAACACACGGTTTAAATTTTTAATTTTATGAGCTGCTGAAGAGGCTGCACAGTCGTTAATTACACTTTCTCTCCATTAAAAGACTTCACAGAAGACAGCACTGGGAGGGGAATCCTTTCCCTCAAGAACTTAAGCACTGTGATTATCTCAATACACCGGCTTATAGCGAATCATGATGTTCAAATGGCGTAGCGGCGCTGTATTTAATCAAGACCTAGTCAAGGAGAAAGCGAAAGCAAGTGAACAGTCGGGTGGGCACGAGCTGTCAGAGCAGAGACGGCAGCGGGAGGAGAGAAAAAAAGCATGCTGCTGTAGCACAAAATTGGGTTAGACAGTCCTGTATTATGAGAATCGCTGGTATGAAGAGTCCACCTGGGACAAGAAAAACATTGGAAAATATACAAAAGGAAACACCATAAGAGAAGGGCCGTTGAGGATATGTATGCTCTGAGCTTTCCATCGGGAAACCTCCACTAACTTCATTCTGAAACCAAATTAGCGAATAAAACAAACAGAAATGCCAAATGTTGGATGGCTGTCAATCCAAATGATAAAAATAAAAAAGTTAAAACAATTTGTTTAACAAAACTTAGTGCAGCCAGGACAAAATCTGCACTTTCAGGGTCCGAGTCCTGGAATTGCTGCTCTCAGCACCCATGCAGCAGCCATGAATACAGACTTTTGTGCAAAAGTGGCTAAGGTATCGCTGTAATCATGGTTTTTGTGCACGTAGGGTTGGTGTTGCAGTTCAGGGGAAAATCAAAATCTTCATGGGAAAAAATATGCAACACTGAAACTATTAAGTGTTACATGGACAACACAAAATGTATCAGCCTTGTACCGCATAATGATCATGGGTGTTCTGATCTTGATCAAAAGCCAAATGGCAGATCCTTTTTAAAAATGTTATTTTTTTCATTTTTATTCACGAATCAGAACAAATGCACTCATGTCTAAGCAAATAAAAATAAAGTAAAGAAAATAAGCAGTTGCTTCTGTTCCGACACAAGAAAAAGAATATTATTATTTAGATTTGACCAATTTTAGGGCTGCCTTCATAGCATTGAACATGCAATTGTTCAACTCCAATGTTAAAGCTCGCCATATTATGTATAGTTTTTTAAAAATAAAATAATTTGGCTTTTTATTTACTAGAGATCTAAAGGATACAGAGACATATCCAAAAATCGAGTTAGTTAAGAGAGTAACAGCCGTATGGGTTGAAAACCACAGATACAAACAAGATTATGTTGGTAAAACAGTATAAAACCAATCGGGAATATTCATCTTCTAAACCAAAATTTCAGTATCAAACTTTGTCAGTTTCTTCTTCTGTTGTATCTCTACTGTTTGTCTTTTTATTACATGGTCCCAACAAAAAGACGTCCAAACTCAAGTTTGCTTCTACCAAGTCGGGTCAGTTGGCTGAATGTCAACCACAGCGAGGGATGTGTGTTGTGTGAGCTAAACATATGATAACCCTGTTTTTTTACTACACTTTAGACAATACACAAACCAATATGTTTAAACCTGTTATCTCAAAGACATTTTGTTTTGTTGATTAACATAAAAGTGCCAGATAGAAAAGAGCCAAATGAATTCAAATATCTAAGGTAAAAGAACTGGACTGTTTCATAAAGCTACAAAGTTAGTAGAGTCCTTTATGTATGGATTTGTGGAACATAGGGAGATGAATACTGAATTATGTGAGATCGATTATTTACTTTATGTATGCTGTATGTTGGAGTTTGCTTTCAGACAGATGGATTTTCTCCTGAAATGAATACAATTAGTCCATCCTATTTTTCGGCTGCTGCTCTGGCTTCTAAGGCAGGTCCATCGTTATGATTGGAAAGATTTTGACCAGAATTCCCCTCCAAAAGATAACCAACATTTCTTCTTCGTGGAGAGGACCCACATGCACAGACCTGCTGCTTTTATGAGTGTGCCCACATTCCACTGCAGGATTCACGATGGCTGCTGGCAGCTGGAAACTCTCTTCTATCTTTTTATCTCATTTTTTCACATCTGTTCTTCTGATGGATAAAACGTTAATAAATTTTGTTTAAGAAAAAAAATATAAATATCTCAAAGGCTTCAAGCTCATGTGAGGAGCTGCTAATGTACAGATTTGAGTAAATAAAATCTTCATCTAGTTCGATATCTGATTCATTTTTTTTTAACCGGCTCTCCATTATATTATTTTAAGCAGTCAATCTAAAATATATTTTAGGGTTAATAGCGACTGAATCTTTCATAAACAAATAACCTGAGCAAGGTCAAAACAAAAGAATGAAGATTTGCTAATCCAGTCCAATTTGAAGCCATACAGAAGGATGTTTGAGCACCTTGTGGAGTTCTATATAAGCAGCTTCTGTTTGTAGAGCTTACCATGTTAGGCAGGCTGTTGCCTTCTGAGCTGCTGTGCTGGCTTGTTGATGAATAAACTCCTCCAGGGTGTTTAGGTGGAGGCGGGCCAAGGCCTGAGTTACTCATACCCAAGGAGTAGCTTTGTCCCTGCAGCTGGGAGCTCACCATCGTCCCAGGGGGAACCGGCTGCTTGTCGCAGGAGGAGGAGGAGGAAGGAGTGGAAGCAGGGAGGGTTGTGGACCCAGAATGAGATATGTTTTGGTCTCCAGCGCGACACTGCAGGTACGGCATCACACCCGGAGTTGACACTAAGCCTGTTGTATTGTGGGTAGACACTGGCACCGACTCCTGGCTCAACTCTGAGAGAAAAGCAAGAGGGTGGGGGGTGTTAAAATAAGAAAGCAAAGGAAATGAATGAGGAGAGAGGAGAATATGTACTGGTAAAGATAAGAAAGACATGAGGCAGTGTGAAGCAAGTTAAGTAAAGGAAATAAAATGACGTAAAGCAATGCGAGGAGAGATACCAGGGGCATTTGTGGAAAAAGTTTGCATTGATGGAAGTCAGCGTCCGTCTCCTCTGGACAGAAACAAATGGCTCGTACGGCTGGAACCTGAGAACTGAGCGCGGCCGTCTCTGTGAAGCCCGCCGCAATATCTGAGAGTGGCTTTCCTGCTCATACATCATCACTTATCATTTTCATTTGCAGCCGAGCACTTAGCTGCACACACCCACTATCTTCCTCACTTCAGGGTTTAATAACACAAATATCTACACGCACACTGCTGTGCATAAGTGTAAAGGCACAAAAAACATACACACTAGTATCAACTAACACACAATCATACTCATTACAAATCCAATAACGCTGTGAAAAATAGCCTCAATCGCACAATAAAAAGAAGCTCCAACAAGCCCTGAGCGAACATTTCCAGCAAATCCTCCTAAAAGCGGCACATTATGCATGCAGAGGCAAAACCGCAGCACACAATCAGTGAAATATAAATATCTATACATTGAGAGATAAAAAAAGGAAAGGCTTTTCCTAACTTGATATCTGAGTTATAAATGTTCAGCTGCATCTCGAGCAAATAGAGAAATTAGGGAGCCGTTTACCGTCAACAACAGTTGTCCCAATGCCAACATTTACACATCAGTGATCAATTTGGTAAATTGTATTTTATCTTTGGTATTTCTGTGGAAAAAAACTGTTGCGATTTTAGTTTTCTTTGCAAAAATGAATTCAAATTTTGTAAAAATAACCAAAACAAGTAGGACCTTTGTGAAAATACAACATTGTTTCTTTCAAAGGTGGAATCTGTTGACTCCAAGGCAGTTTTTATCAGTCGCTTTGGAAATACTCAAGACTTAAGGAAACCTGATGTTGGAGAGAAAATGTAAATCTAAAGATGAACCGAGTTGAATCTGGGCTTCTGTGTTTCAGATTCAAACCATTTTGGGAAATTGTCAGAAACAGCCAGACCGGAAAGCACTGCAACCACAAGGGAGTACAATCCAGTCCTTAATTATGACGGTCCCAGGTCTGGATAAATGGAAAAGGTTGTGTCAGGAACTAAAACCAAATGAAACACGCAAGTCACAAACAGAATCTTTTTACCGGATTGGTTTTGGACAGGGTTAACAAAGACCACCACTGCTGCTGTTGACCTACAGGGTGCCAGTGTAAAAGAGAAAAGCTGTCTGATGACCTATATGACAGGCTGGATGCAAAGGAGGGAGAAGTAGATCTATACAGATTAGAAGTGCTAAAAAGCAGAAATCAGAAGAATGTGCAAGTTAAGATGCGCAAGAACAGGGATGGAAATGTGTTGACAGGTTATACAAGTGTGATAGAAAGATGGACCTTTAAAGAGCTGATAAATGAGGAAAATGTTATAGAGCAGAGAGTAGAAGAGGTGGCTGTTGTAGAGCAGAGAGTAGCAATGATCAGTGGGGATGAAGAAAGAAGATGCTGAGGCTGAAAGAGGAGGACTGTAGATGTAGACAAAAAGGAGATGAAGGTGGTTGATGTGAGTGAGGAAGGAGGATGCAGAGGATAAGGTTAGATGGAGACAGACAATTCACTGTTTTGATCACTATATAGAGTAACCCAAATCAAAGAAGATCTGGAAGGAAGCCCCCAAAATATAGAGTTTCAAGGTTTTACTGTTCCATTTTTTCTGATCTAAAAAGAACAATAATCAGGGCGGAATACTTCCTTCTTAACGTAGCGGTAGTTGAAAAACCAAGAAACAAGTACGGACAGCACTCTTCATCTCGCTTAGAGGATCGTATGGGGGATTTTGAATATGTTCAATTAATCAATTTATGTATTTAAATAGATGTGAAGATGACTTAAATAATGGTTGTTCTTGTATCATTTGTTTTTTTTATGCTAGATAATCTACTTTTTCTATTACTGATGTTCCAAAAAAAAAAAAAAAAACAACTACCGGTATATTTATGTTATAGTAGAAAAATTAGGAAGTCTGTGGAACATTTATGTGTAAGACATGGATAAAAGAGCAGCATCAAGTGTTTAGGCTTTTAAAGCATCCTCAAATTAATTGGTGCTTATCAGAATGTAGTCCCTTTTGAGAAGCAGCCCCTTCCTCTCCCCAGTTGCTTCCTCTAGCTCTTTTAGATAAATACTTTTGTGAGAAACCATCTTTCCAGTGGGTCTAACATTGAATCGTCTCCCAGCAAAACACACTCCCCATTGCCAGGAAGGAATCCAGAAGGTATCCTGACCAGACACTCAAACCACTTCAGTTGAACACTCTGGATGTGGAACAGTCACCCTACATAATGCCCCACTCATATAAATGAATGATCGAGCTGCAGTTTAGTTTGACTCATTGTCTTGTTGAGAAAATTCCTAATGAAAGACTCAGAAATCTCAAAACCAAGATGTTCTTGCTAAATGTGATCACACCATCAGAAACACGTACACAATGCTGCAGTTGGCTACGTCTCTGCAACATGTGAGTTTTACACTCTCAGCAGAGTCACCAGTTGCTCACAAAAAGCATCCAGCTAGTCCCAGTTCTTAAATTTACAATCAAAGATGATGCGCAAACTGGTTCCATCTAGAGTCAAAAGTTATATTCATAGATTTAAACAGAAACTGCTGCTTTGCAAATAAAACTAAAGGCCTCAGTTTGACCCCATTTTGATAGAGTGATCATACGAGCTTATTTTTCTTGGCCCTGCAGCTGATGTTGAGGCAATTCTGCTCACCTGTTGGAGACTCTCCAAGGAGGCCTTTTCCCAGCGGCATGAGGCCCGGGGGCCGCAGGGACAAAGCTTTCTGCATCAGCAGTCTGGACGGGTCCCCAAGCAGACTGGAGACCTGGTGAGATGTGAAGGAGGGAAAGACGAGTTTAAAAGGAAATATAGTAAAAGGAAGAGTTGTAGACGCAAATAGGAAAATAATAACAGAAAACGATTTTAGGATGAGGAGAACACATCTGAATCTGAAGTGTGAATAAAAGAATCAAATTTATATTTACGAGAGAAAGAATTTACACTGAAACATGTCCTAATGCATGCTTTTAAATGTGTCATACAAACAGATGAACAACAAAAAAATAACAATGAAATGCAAAGATTAGAATAAACTTTGTTGAAAAAGACTACGGAGAGAATGAGCTTGTGAAAAAACAGGAAATTGTCTAAGAAATTCTAAAGCAACATAAGAACGAAAGCATAAGTAATTGTGACTTTAGCTGTCTCTTCCACAATTAAACAAAACAACGGAGACATTTTAAAAGAGCAAATGCAAATGAAGACAGCGGTAGAAATACAAACACCTTACGATCTCTCACTTTGAACAGAAAAGACACTAATAGGTTTTGTAATTTTGAGGTAGTTTAGTTTCATTATGCACTAAAAAATGAAGATGAAAATGTAAAAATGACAGCCCCCCCCAACAGACTAATCTACACAAATCATAATACCCACACACACACACGCACACACACCCACACACAGACAGACAGACAGGCGTCTTACACTGTTGATGCGTTTCTCTTTGATGTGAAGAAGCTGCTGCTGAGCAAGCTGCATGTGCAGCAGGTTCTGGAGGACTAGTCCATTACTGACCATAGCACTCTGCAGGATACGAGGAAGAAAGACATTACGATAAACATTTCCTCCCATAAGCGCTCATCTCAGATGGAGGTTACTTTGGAAACCTGGTGAGCTTTTCCCAGTGTGAGCAGAGCTGCAGTGAGGGGGGGTCTCAGGAATGGCAGGGTGTTGTTCCGGCCGTACTTTCCTAAAAAGGCAAAAAAACTTAACCAAATTAGCTGGTACACCCAATCCCCAAGACCTAGACTTTGGTTTAGGTAATAAATAAATATCTAAAAGTGTTAACAATGGAAGGATAACAACATTAATACATTAAAAAATCATTCATTTGAAGGAGATTTCAAGAAATCAAAGAGAAAACTGGTTAAGAACAACAACAAAAAACAAAAAAACAAAAACAAAAGCATTAAATTAATGTTGAGAGTACTACAGGAAATGTATCTCCTGTTACGCTTTATTCTTTTTGAAATTAACATTTCATTTAGATTTTAGATTCCATGGAAGGTTCAAAGAACAAAAAGGAAAGAAAATGCTTAAACTTCAAGCTACTTCTTCTTAGTCTTTAATAGTGCTGGTAAAAGCATTGTATTTACAGTCAGACATAGGCTAAGTGTTGATCTAAAGTCACTGACCTTAAGTAAAAATTAAACGCAAAGCAAACAAATCTGATATACTGATTAAGATGAACTGTAATTGTCCAAAAAATGTATTCCTCTTAATGAAAAAACACCCATGTTTAAAAGACTGACGTTCACTCTGTACTTTTAAAATTAGGATGATTTGTGACTGTTTCACCAGACTAAACATCTGTCATAGAATAATACTGCAGGATGCAGTAAAATAGGATAAATTAGTCCATTTTAGTTTCCAGGTATAAAGAGAAAATGTGATGAAGAGTAGTTTTTTTTTTAGGAAAACCAAAAGAAAGTAAGAAAGATATCTCTGGACCTATTGTGCTTGGATGTTACTCTAAATTAGAAGAGCACCTCATTTTTGCGTGCAGGCATCTATGCTAATGGCAGTTTCATCCAAAATAGGTGCAGAAAGTTTAACATTTAATCAAGGCTCTAATTTTAGACTTTAATTGTGCGTGCTCTTGTTTTAGAGAGCTCCCCATCCTCTCTGGGCCACTCTTTTTCCTGTTCTCATTTGTTCTGTTAATGTCACACGATTTCATTTTAATACCTGATTAGCCATTAATCAAATAATGAAGGCGAGGTGATTACTGTGGACTATATATTAGGCCTTAAAAGAGAGACAGACAGGGCATCCTTGATTACCAGCCACAGCATTCTGAAATGACAAGACTACAATTTTCAGAAGTCTTGGAAATTATTAAGGCTTGAAATTAAAAGGTTGCCAAAAATCATTGTGGACTTAAATGATGCACTTTGAAGCCAAAAGTTTTATATCTAAACTGTTTCTTCTGTTGCATGCTTCTGACTTTTAAAGTGTTCACTACTCTAATTAGTCTGTATTCTTGGCAGTCATTATCTTTGACTCAGTGATGTGAAGTTTTTTCAAACATTTACTGCAACAGGTCTTCACTTTCTTTGTCACTTCCTCCCAAATGTGGAAGTCTGTTCCCTGCATTTCCTTTGGCTGAACATGTCACACCTCCAGATTTTTTCCGAGCCACTGCGCTTTGTTTGAGTGTTTATTCCATCCCTGCACACCTCCTCTAATTGCTGTGTGTTTCCTCCCATCACACCTGAGATGATGGCAGAGCGGGCATTGACAGGGTCTGAGGGAGGGGCCGTCAGGGCAACAGCCTTTAAAGCGAAATGAGACAACCTGGCTTTGGGGACTTCATTTTAAAACTATTTTAATTATGTGTGACACAGCAGACCTGTCACATGCCTGCATACATGTGCATTGTTGTTGTGATTATCAAAAAATATCACGTTTCAGAAAGTGACACACCTCAAAAAGATGGCACCCTCTTTTTCAGAGGAATCACAAACTTGTGTTAAGTTTCTTCAGGTCTGAATACCTTCAGTTCTTTGTGGAGAAACTTATTGCTTGCAATCATACCTCCTCTTTTGCCACTGTGGTAGGGTCTCATGAGGATCTGCAGGGCAGCTGGATTGGTCATACTTGTCAGTAGCTGAGCCAGGTTCGGCTCTGGTAGCAATCCCTTCCTATTACTTAGGATCTGCGAGAGACAGACACAAAAACATAAACCTTGGAGAAAAAGTCTGCTTTTAGTACATTAAGGGTTTTGATCTTGTCAGGAACAGTCCCTAATGGTTGCAGAAATCATTGCACTGGTTTACATCATGGGGATATGTCTGCAATGTCAGCACAGGGGAAACAGTCTGGGAGACGAGAAGAGAAGGAAGAGGACACAGGACTTAGCTGCTCAAAAAACAAAGACAGTCAGGTTGGAGGGTAGAAAAAAAAAAGAACATTTATAAAAAAAAAAAAAAAAAAAGTTTTCCTTTTTTTTTTGGGAGACCATTACTCAGATATCTCTTAACCATAGGAGCTGGCATTTTGCAAAGCAAACATGCATTTGACTAATGGACCATTAAGTAGTAAGCTTTGTAGGGGAAGCAGCTAAGTAATACAAGCACGCTCATAAGGAAGCTGTGGCATTATTATCATACAGTATAAGCTGCTCTACAGAACTGGAATTTTTAAAGAGTGTTAGAATTTTAGAACTTTTTGAATTTTAGTTTAAGAGAAGAAACAATGTTCTGCTGTAAAGAAGAAAAGGTAAAGACCTACTAAGTGCACAAGCAAATGTGAGATTGGCGAGTTCCATTCTCAGAAGGAAAAGTCTCCTGAAAAACAACATGGATTAAGTGGTGTATATTATTATGATGGCCTTTGCAAATGCAAATAACTGTGTGCCAACTCAGATTTTCTACAGGGTAGATGAAGTATGACATGCAGCTGAAAACATGCATCATTGATAGAAGGAGCTCTCGAATCACTTCAGAATATCTTGGTATCTGGTTCATCTCTGGTGTCATATTTTAAAAATTGCACAAGGAAAATTTGTGTCTATTTAACAATCTCAGTTAAAGCAACAACTAAGCTTTGTTTGTATAGCAACTTGCACAAAGAGTGGAAGTCTAAGTTACGTTCATAAAGCCGATTGTTCCCTACCTAAAAGTGAACATCAACATGAAGTTTAATAAATGGTTCACAGTTGATCAAACCCCATAGAATTTGCATACAATATAATGGTAATCTTTTCTGCTGCAGGCTTTTACACACCGCTCTTGTTTCACTATTAGTCTTATCTTTTTAATACAATATTTTGTTTACCAATGTTGTTTTTTTATCCTGCATCCTCACTTTCAGATTAAATTTTTTTTTTGTTCTGGTGCTTTCTCAGTTCTTTCCCTCCAGTTCCTTCCCTTTGAATAATTCCTTCATTCATGCTCTGCCTGAAACTGCATAAAAACTGTGTTTGCCTGTAATTCTTAAAAAAACAACAACTTCATATTCTATCATTTGGAGCCATCCATAAAAGACGATGATAGTCTGGACCCGTATCTGTGGGTTGAAGGTGACATAGCTTTAACCTTAAACCTCTTTACAGCAATACGTGTTCATTTAGCATAAAATAAATATTTTTCTTTGAACTTCTGTGAAGCATTTTCTATTTCATTCTATTCTAATTGTACATAAAAAGCTTTTTATTCAGCTCGTGCTTCCCTTGTTACCAAGATAAGACTCAATTTGACATTAAATGAATTTCCTGGAAGTGAACAGATCTCTGTTGACCTTCCTTTAATCAAAATGACAAACTGCACAGCTCACATCCAAAGAGAAATGAAATACTCATTAGGCTAAATAAATTTAATTCAACAGACTCCAACATAATCTTGCTGATTTACTTTGTGTCCAATTGAATGGAGCCACTCTCGCTTGATGGCACTAATAATGTGGCAGGAAAATCAGCTGGCTGCCCCAAAGACATGGATGTTTAAAATAACATCAGCAGAATGGTGATATTTCCTGGTTGTCTGCCCCTAAGCTACAGCATGACTTGGGCTCGTATCCTCCTGTCACATCTGGATGATTGAGCTTTACTGACAGGGACAGAGTGGCTTTGACTCCATCCTGCCAACAAGAGACGCAGAGAAAAGTTTACCGCCAAAATTCTAAGATGTGTGCGTTACAGGAGCAAAATCTACCATTTGTGTGTGTGTGTCTGTGTTGAACAAGGCCACTCATAGCTGACAGCGTCTTTCAAGGGAAGAGAAGAGGAGGTGGAGGAGGAGAAATCTTTCATTTCTTTTCTTCTGCTTGATAAAAAAAATGTCAGCATGCATAGTCTGTTTGGCTACTGGCACAAAATCCAGCCACCCACCCACACAACAACACACACGCCAGGGAGGTAAGGAAGCCGCAAAGAAGGGAAGGCGAGAAGTATCACGCAAGACGACGAATGGAGAGAGAAGACAGGAGGAGGAAAGGAGGAGGCCATCTGGTCCTCACCATTGACATTCTACCAGCTGAAGAAATGAGAGAACTGCATCTGAGGAGAACTGTTGCCGGCAGTGGGTCTTGATCTTTTTGGTAAAGGTTTGATGTTTCTTTTATAGACTGCACACATTCCCTGCAATAATCCAGAAGGATGCCTCAAGCTACCGATTTAACCCCACAGTCCTCGCATGTTTCCTTCTTCCTCCTCTCTGTTCTGATCATTTTCCTAACCGCTTTAAATGTCATTCTCTCTGCTGCTCCAGCCTCTCCTAAGCCTGAGTTCTTCCGCACATTCTGCACAGCCCCAACCTTTTTACTCTCACCTGAAAACTAATGGCCTGTGGCAGATCCAATAAAATCGAAGTATTGCTGTCAGACATATTTTTAAAGAATTCTCTGTGTTCCGTTTAAATGAAAAGGTTACAACTTTACGGAGCAATCGCTAAGTCATTAAACCAAAACTGACAGTCTTACCTTAAAGTCTAACTTTACTTCGGCTTTCCATCAGCATGAAGTTGTGTCATTAAAATATATACATAAAATATCCACATCCCTGTGGTTTGCAGGTAAACCTGAGAATATAATATGTGCGAGGGTTTTTAATGACCGGAATAAATTAACAAGGTAATTCTTCTGGACTTTTAAAACATCTATATATTTTAGTGGGTGCATATTACGTGGAAAATGTGGCAGGTACCAATATCTTTCTTGTAGAAGTTAATTAGCGTAGCCAATGTGCCGATTAGAAATATTAATTTTATCTAACATAAAATCAAATCAATGCTATACTAGAATATTTTATGAAAATATCAAAAACTTTGCACCATAAACTGATAGTTTTTTAATTGTTTAAATAAAAACCCCACAAAATGACACAATAAATGGCTTTTTTGATAATAACAAAACCTGCCATCACTGCCTATAAATGTCTTTATAGCAAACCTATTCTCTAGTATTTCTGGTAGCTTCCAACTTTTTCATTCAAAGTACCCAGATTCTTTATTTTTATTTTTATTTCTGTAATGGCTCGCTTGAAAAGTTTTATTTAGTTCAAGACTTGTTGCTGGCCTTTTTAAATCGTTGTGCTTTTGTTTACATCAGTGTTTTTCAACATTTTTTAAGCCAAGGCACACTTTATCCTTGACAAAAGTCCCGCGGCACACCAGCATCCAAAAATTGAAAAAGGAGAAACTCTATAGTCTGTATTGATGTACAGTCCCTCTGCAATCTCACGTGCATTTTTGTGATAATTGTGGCAGAAAAAGCTGGAAGTTGCAGTTTTTCTAAACGTTGTAATAAAAGTTAAGTTAGTTTTCCGTAATAATTTTCAACTAAATTATTTGAAATTTTACCATGGTAGTTGTTTTTCCCTTCAGTTTATTAAGGTGAAATTTGATGTAACCTCACAAAAAAACAAACAAATATATTCTTTCTAAATATTTTTTTAATATTTATTGCAATGTTAGTACAAAGGCAACTGTAATTTTTTTAACAATTATATGATCACAAAATGTTTGATATATTTTACACAAAAAACTAACATTTTTGTTTTCTGTAAGCTACAAAAAAAGTGAACATGTTGAAGTTTTATTAGTTTTTCTCTTTACTTAAAGATGAAGTCTTTGCAAACTTTAACAAAAATGTTTGATTTCTTTTTAGATGATAAAAAGAAAAGACAATTGTTTCAATTTAGTTTAATTGTGTCTGTTGGCCACTTCACCTTAATCCTGTTTCTAAAATGTTGTTATTACTTCTACTTAAGTTTAACATATAAAATAATCCAGACCTTTTTTAGAAAAGTGTTTCAGTTAGAAAGTTGACTTGGACCAAACTCTGGGATGTTTGGCTGTTAATAAACACAAACCTTGAAGAAGAATTAAACTGTTGACCTCTGAATTCATCTAAAAGATTTAAAAACTGTTTGATGTGTGCTCGTTGTGGTTTCAAGACGTTTAACAGGGAAGACTCATTGTGCGCTGAGACACTGTCACTTTAACTCAATGCATCATGGGAGGTGTAGTGCGGAACAGCCGTGGAACGCAGACAGACCCGCTTCTCTGAGCTTCATTGTTTTGTCACTTGTCTCACGGTCTGATACCGGATCCCGCAGGAAGCTACACCTCTAAAGACGAGCTTTAGCTGGTATTTTTGTTGGAACTGAGAGACTTTACGAGCTAAATTGGAATGAGGAAGTAAAGACTTTAACCACTTCTGATTGGTCAGACTGATGACATCTGATTAAGCCTCTAAGAATGATTGGTGGAGACCGTTAAAGGGGCGGGACTTTTCCGAAAAGAGCTGAAGCTACGGCTAAATCGCGGTACCGTCATTCTTATCAAGGTGTCTTTAATAGAATCAAATAAACACAAAGAAAAAAGTACTTTATGATCTTTCATATTCCTAAGTGTTTTATCAGGGCCTGTTTGGATAAATACAGAGCTGATATCCTGGAGATGGTAAATGTTTTTAGATCAGTTAATGAGGGCAATTTCCCACGGCACACCTGACAATCTCCCACACTAGTGCCGCGGCACACTGGTAGAAAAAAAAATGGTTTACAGGGATGTTGACTTCATTTGCTGTATTACTAGTCAAAGATCAACACTTCAGAACTTTTTTTTGTAAAAGAATAAGTATATTTTGCACTGAAAATGAATAGTTTATTCAAAGGATTTTATTGAGGATGTCCAACTAAATGCATCTTTTATCAGCTGCAGAAGAAAAATACCCTGTCGCTTCAGCAATTCCACAATGTTTAATAAAAAGTAAAAACATCTTTGAAATATGATTCAATTTTTGTCTGGCAATATGACAAATTATTAGCATTAACTAACATTTTTATGTTTCTACATGTTCATGAATCAGCAGAAACATTTTTCCAATTTGGTTTATACCTTATTAGCTTACAGTTTCTTTATAGAAATACTGTGCGTATAAATAGTCTGTTCATCTGTCT
Organism: Oryzias latipes; assembly: GCF_053564925.1. Lineage (NCBI taxonomy): Eukaryota > Metazoa > Chordata > Actinopteri > Beloniformes > Adrianichthyidae > Oryzias > Oryzias latipes. The sequence goes on from NC_136240.1 coordinate 18,368,726, forward strand.
ATCGAGCTCTTTTTCACATGTATGGATGTATGAGAGCATTACTGTGGCACATGCTACAATTTGGGTTTATTTCAGGCAGCAGAAGACACCGGACCAGCCCAATCAGTCCACAGAACTATAATTATCGTGTCAATGCCTCTCTGCTACCACAGCACTGTGTAGGAGGAACATCCCGACTACAAAGACTGTCTCAGCCTAAGGGTGCATGTGCACCCTGTCAAAGCCCGAATATATCTCAACCCTGGATGCGCAATAACCATTTGGCACTGGATTCACAATTAGATGCATCCAGGAGAATTTCTGCTTGTTTGCTTCCAAAGTCAGAGGTTCTGTCGATGCTGCATCTGGTGTTTGAGATATGAAGGAATGTAATTAGAAGCATATTTAATAAATTTGCAGGATTCTCTAATGTAATTTTTTAGGAAGAGGTTTTAATCCGAAAGCATGGTGTTTTATCAGTTGCCATGTCTAGCTAGTCCTAGAAGATTTTAGAGCAGAATGTCATAGTATTAGTGATCTAAGATGAACTCCTTTTGGTTAAACTTTAACAAAGGTAGGTGAAGTGTGTGAACCCAAGAATAGCCGTTGACTGGAAAAGCTAAAAGCGAGCTGAGAATCTCTGAATCTGTTGTCTATCTGTTTGCAGCAAGTCGCCACAACATCATAGCCCTTTGACAGCAAATGTCATCAGAAATTAAACACTTTCTTTTGTGTGAACTGCATGTGCATTGTCGCTTGTGCTGATGCTCTTCCCTATTTTGGTATACTCACCATACCCTGGGCAGCAATGAGGGCAGCCAAGGTGCTTCTCCCTGAGGTGCCGGGGGTACAGAGCGACAGACGGACCTCCTGTCCTCCCACCAGTGTTCGGTCCATCTCTATCAGCACAGCCTCAGCCTGCTCTGCGCTTTCATATTCCACCACACCGAAGCCGCGCACAGGGCTGCCTTCATCCTGAGCAAGCTGCAAAAAGGGACATCATATCTTGAAAACTACTTTGGAAGTTATAGTTTGGCTAAACTTTTTCAAGCTGGAAGATTCTTTCAGATAGATGAAAGAATCCAACTCAGAGAAGATTTAGTCAGAAATCTGGCAGAACATAGTCGTGTCTGTTTTTTTTATACACTGTGAACAAAATGTAGAGTTTAATAGAAAAATAAAATTATGATAATACAGAAAAATCTTTTGCAACATCCCCTTTCCTAAGACTTTTCCTGCCAATAAATGTCAATTCTTTTTTTTTTAAACAGAAAGTTTTCAAATACATTCTTAAAAGAATTAGCAAACATGTGAAAAGCTTTAGTTGCAATTATACATATCAGTACTTCTCCGTTTGAACATTTTCTTGGATAAAAATGTTTACCTCAGGCAATTTTCCTGTCAATATCACTTTATTTTCCACACCAGTATATTTTACATTTTATTGTCTCTAATTTGCTTACCGGTAGTTATTATATAAACTGATCTGAACAACAACCGGAATGTCCTGCAAATAAATCATTGCTGGCATCCAGTTTCATGTCTGAGCTTTTCAAGCATGTAGATAATGGACCTTTGTTATCATGGCTGCATGAACACTGATCCATAAATTGATCATTCAAGGTTGAATGGCACTTATGACCATTCACATTTTAAGAAAAACAGTTTTCCTCCTATAGGAAAGTCGCTCAGCATTTGAAAAGCATCTGAATAATATATGCTGGCTAATGGTTTAAAGCCAGAGGAAGTCATTCAACGACATCTGCAAGTGAACTAGAAAAATGACCACTGGAAAAACGTATCTGACAATAAAAGTAAAGCTATATAAACAGAGTGCAAGGACCTTGTATAATTCCAACAGAGGCAGCAGATCTAGTGTACTAAAAAACAACAAAAACAAGAACACACCCCTGAAGCCATATTTGTCTCCACTTTTATTTTGCAGTCATTTTGCCCACAAGGTCTCACAAGTGGCTTTGAGTCACAAATGTTTTTTTTAAGTATCTACAATCAGACAGGCCCACTTTGTATCGACTAAATGTATTTTGAACCGTCTGCTATGTGTGCAGGAAAATAGCAACCATCTAGCAGGAAACACAACAAACAAATGTGGAGTCTGAATATAATCATGTATTGGATTTTTCTGCGCTTTTCCAGACGCCCAAGCACTTACATTGTCTATCCATTATTCATTCACATATATAGCAGGCAGTAAGAGCAGATGACAAAGAATTCACACTTTAAGCTTCATCAGAGAATTCAAAAAATTGTGCAGGGATTGTGACAGTAGCCATAAAAAAAAAACCTTTAGCATTTGTCATTCACTTCAATAGACGGTTCCTCTGTCCCGCTGCACCAATTGGGGTTTTCTTATTGATACTATTGAGTTTTTGATGAGAATGAAAATTAGTGAAACAGCAAGTAGATATACCTGCAAACTGAAGAAAAAACCCAAAGCATTAGCAGGGTTGTTCTGGCTTTTGAAATAAATCCGTACAGATGTGTGCAGCAGCTGGTTGATTATGCAAATTTGCATCCATTCCTAGAATTAGGATTGGCCATTAGCTCAAAATTTTGATAAATCTTTATAGATTAACAAAAAGAAAACAGTGAAGAGACAAAAAACTATAAAAATAAATCTTCAATCAAGGCTTCTGCCTTCTTCTGCCAACTAAAAGAGCAGTCACTTCTCAATTTTAGTCGCGAGACTTAAACAGAAGATTTTAGATTTAGAAGATGATAAATCTTACAGGACATTAAAAATATTGAATAAAAAAAAGTCCAAATCAAGCATTTACTTGACTCTTATAATGTTTCATTTTTAGTGACCAGTTAGGAATGTTTATTTTTAATCATTGCAGAATGTGCATCATTTGATTTTCGTGTTTGTAAATTATGTGGTTGACGTCTCGAAATTGGGATTAAGGTTTGAGAATATCACTACTTCAGAGCCATATATAAAATAATAAATTACAGCATTAGAACATTACAATCCGTGAATGCTTAACCACAGAAGGCAAACACAATGAAACCAAGTGCCAATATGATTAAGAACTTCATATTTTCCAATTGCTTGAAACACATTTTGTTTTTGCTGTATTCCCACAGTTTATAGCTAAATGCAGATAACAGCAAATCATTTTTCACCCATAAGTTCATCTGCAAATTTGACCAAAATCTAAAATTTGTTGCCAAATAATTAGGCCTGAGCAGGTTTCCCCTAGGATTACAAACTGTTTGAAACTGTTTTTCAAAAAAGAATAAATAAAAAGAAAACAGAAAAACCTAATGTGTTTGCACTCAAGCTGAGCATGTTAGCATTGCAGCTAAATCAAGCAACTCTTGACTTTCTCCATCCTCTCCCTTGGCTGCCATTCCCTCCGCTCTGAGGAGAAGATGGATGGATGGATGGATGGATGGATGGAATAACGAGAGGGAAAGTGAAGAGAAAATGAATCTATACAAGCAGTACTTTGATAGGCTATCATCATCAGCATGTTATAACCAAACTGTAAGGAAATGACTTGATGCACTTACACTTGAGGTGGATGGATGGATAGAGGGGTGAAAATAAATAAAGGAAAGAAGAGCGTGAGCGAGAAAAAAATGTGAGGAGGCGGCAGATCGAAAATAATAGAGGGGTAGAGAAAAAAAATAAAAGGGCGAGGGAGGAAAACATCAGAAATGGATGAAGTGGCAAATGACTGATGAGTGGAGAGATGGAGAAAGGTAGGCAGCAGGAGGATGCCAGGCAAGAGAAAGTAAAGGGAAAACAAACACGAACTTGACAACAATCATTTCTGTGACAAATACGTCTGAAAAAGATTTATGCTGAAGTTTTAACAAGTATGCTTGACAGTGTGCGAGTGTGCACATGAAGCCAACGATTTTTAACTCAAATTTTTCCCCTGTCTCCACTAACACCATTTGTTCAGGTCTGTACAATTATGTAAATTTAAAGTAGGCAAGTGTGGACTTTGTTTGAGTATTGTAAATGCCAGCGATAATTTAGTTCTCCCTGCATTTACACTTCCACTTTCTTTCTACTTTCTTTCATCACACAAAAATCCAAATCAGAAAAAAAAAGATGGTACAGCAAAGATCATTTAAAAGACACCATTAACACTCATTTTGGAAGAATTACCTGTGACACATTGTCAAAACATAAATGCACGCAATCTATAGCTAGAAATGAGGTGATAAAAATTGTATGTGATGTAACAGGTAATTGTCATCATTATTGTGCAAAAGCAGTTTTGAATTTTTGGAGACGAAGGTGGTGATGATGGAGAAGGTGACATCAATCAGAAAAAAAGGATTTTTTTCATATTGTATAGTTCACATATTCAGGACAAAAGTCCATCATTCTTAAGCAATTTTATTTTATTATTTCTTAGAATATCCATGCTACCCTTTTAGACTATACTGTGCTTTTTGCCATCAGAAAGATAGACAAAAATGTAATATGGAGTTAAAACGGGTTTGCTGACTGAATTTCTTGCTGGAGGACACATCTGTGTGTTAACACCAAAACACCAGCCTTCTGATTACCCAGCAAATGCTACTAGAATACAAAAAAACTCTTAAATTTGCATTATAATTGCTTTTCTGTTTGGAGCACTATGAACTTATTACAAAAATAAAGACATATGTAAAACTTTCTAGATTCTTGTGATGAAGTAAGTACAGGGATAACCTTGCACTTTTGCTAACAAGATGTTCTAATATCTGCTAATAAAAGCCAGAAACCAGAAAAATATAGAATAACAGTTTTTGGGCATTGGCAGTAAAGTTTAAGTCTTAAACGTAAGAACACATGTTCTTTAAAAATAAATAATAGCTTCATTAGTGTGATCTGAGGAAATGTAGGTATGGACTGTAAATAGCAGAAATCAAAAGATAATAGATTAAGCAGACTTTTAGCAAGCTATGAATTTTCTTTAGCATTTTTGGAATATTGTGAAGCACCTGTGCAGAGAGTGGGTAGCTCATTCAACAGAGGTAAAGAGTTTAGGCCTGAAGGTGGGCATTCAGGTGGGATTTGTTGTCATTTTTGGGGCAAATCTCTGGGCTGTAGCAGTCACTAATTCTGCAAGTTGTTCCTGTGCACAGATGATGAGAGGAATGTTATGTTTATCATAGGTCAAAGAAAGAATGTGAATGAATAGTCCAAGAGATCGTATTTCTTGCTTTTTAATAAATTTATTTTTTGAAATGGTGAAGACTTAATCATAATGAAAAAAACACTGGGAACAATTTAACAATAGATCAAAAGATTATTTTATTTGTGTAATGGTGAGGAAAAAATGTATTTAGCTCATACAAAAGCAAAGATTCTGGCCCTCACAGACCTAATACTACTTCTTTAAGAAGCTTTTTTATCCTTGTTCCCTGTATTAATGTCACCTGTTTGAACTGGTGGCCATACCCTTAAACAATGAAGTAAAGACCTACAACAAAATTAAGATGAAAATGTTGTTATTGACTAATTTTTTTGCATCATTATCCAAATAAGTCCTTTAAAAACCCTACACAGTGATTTCCTGGATTCTTTATATTTTTAACCTTCCACCTCTGACAGAGTTAGGTAAGTGAAGGTATGATTAAAGATAATGAAAAAGTGCTTTGGGGTTTACAAATTTGCCACTTCATTTCCTATATTACTCTGATTTGAACTTTAATTAGCAGAGCAGGTGTTTCAGGCTAGTTTTTAGAGGAATATCAGTTTAAACTGAATCCATCTTGGTGGGAGAAAATATCCGGAGGGGAAAGAAAGCACGGCCTAAATGAGTTGTGTGTTCAGTTGTGAGTGTATCACATACTAAAATATTTCCACTTTAATCTTACCGGTCAGTGAATTACTTCATCATTGAAGACAACAAAGCTCAGTTTCTGAGGCTACGACATTTTTGTTTGAGTTTTTTATTTTTATTTTGCTGCTGGTCATCCTCCTTGCCAAGCAGCATTAAGAACTATGCTTTCTACTTTTTAATATAACTGTCCTAAAGATGCAAACTATGGTCTTAATGTCAACTGCAGATCAGTCGTGCTTGATTCAGTCTAAAGCTGTGTTCACACCGTCCACAGCAAAAAAATTAAAGGACAAAAACATTTAAAAATTAATTTTTTTGTTCTGCAACCTTTGAGAAGATGAGCTTTAGAAACACAATTACTAGACTGCATAGCACTCTCCATCCATATGTGAGTGCATATGTGCATTTATTGGAAAAACCAAAGTGCTAAGCTAGCAATTGGTGTGTTTGACAGTTCTCCAGCTGAAGTCATGCTCCCACACCAAAAGACAGCGACTGCATACATGTCAGTGCTAAGACTCAGAGGAACACTTGTCTGTGCAAGTGTGTGAGTGGGAGTGTGTTAGCCACGTCAGTGGTCTGAGCTGAGTGATGAGGTCACGACAGCCTTGTCACAGCTGTCTGTGGAGAAATGTGACCCATCACGGTGACACGCTTACAGAAATCTGCATGTTGAGAGCACAACAACTCAGACAGATGGGGAGTATGTCTGCATGAGAGAAGCAAAGAGGACAAAACCAAAAAGGAGATGTGGATAAAAGCAAATATTAAAGTGGTGGGTTTTTTAAGGCTTTTCCTTTTGGATTAAGGTCTTGTTTGTAGAATACCCAATGCAGCTAAAATCTCTAAATATTAATTTTTCTTTCTGTTTTTTTTTGTTAAACAGTAAACCGTATTTAAAATCAGTTTTCTTGCTTTGGCAAAAATAAAATTAAATGCATTTAAATAAATTAATTTGCTCTTGGACATGTGTTAATGAGGCCCGTTCTATAATTTAAACTCCACTGTAAGGAGATTTTGCCCTCTTTCACTAATATTGTTTCCATAGCAAGGCAAAAAAATAATCAAATCGCATTCCTAAATTATTTCCTAATTTATTCCAGAGCCTGTAGCAGCATATTTGGACATTTTGAAGAAGTACGAGTGCAGAGGGGCACATTCACATTTAATAACTTATACTTAAGGGCTTGTTGCTCCATTTGTGCCCTCTAATTATCCTCCTTTTAACCCTAAAATCTTATCAAGTCCACTACTTTGTGCATCACTGATGGCATTTAATTATGCTTTGAATTTTCTAATTAGCCATGATTGTGAGTGCTTCAACTTCTCTCAGCCATCATTGTAACATTTCCAGTTGCTTGTATTCCATCGGACGTCTTCCTTTGACATTCATCCCACGCCTCCCCATCCGTCCATTAAGCTCGACACCAACAGTCCTCACCTTCATCTTTTTCTCCTTTATTTAATAGATCTGGCATTCGGAGCTGGACTCTCCTCCATCCTTCCCTACATTGCCAGCCTCCCGTCATTTCTTTAAATATGGTTGACATTTTTCACCCTCTCCTCCCTGCATCTCTGCTGACTGACTCAAGCTGAAGTGCTGTCTGAAGGGCCCTTTAGGTGCCAGCAATGTAGCACTCAGGGCAGGGGCATGGGTTAAGTGCACTCTGAACAAAGGAGATATGTCGAGAGCGTTGGGTTGTACCTATGTGCCCAGAGACTAGTGCTTGTTTATGGAAGACAAGCAGAGACTGCTGACAGTTGAACATATAGAAATGATCTAGAACATATGACTAGGCATTGAACAAAAATGATCAAATATACAAGCTGTGATAAATGCAACAAAACAGAATCTACAGAATATTAAAAACTTGAGTATTATTTTTTGCACTCTTTCTAAGTATTGGCATTTTTTCTGCACCAAGAGGAAGCATGAAGTCCATCACACCAAATCCATCAGCACCAAAACACTGAAGGGCCAGCCGTAAACTAGAAATAAAAATAGTGCTGATGACCGCCTCACTACAAATGACTATTTCATTAAAATTGAAATTAAATTACTTCTGTTTAAAAAAAAAAAAAAAATCACAGAACCCAGCAGAATTCAGTCACGGCCATTAATGCAACAACATCAGCCACTCTGATTTAACTGTGAAAGTGTCAATATGTGTAAATTAAACATACTTATATGGACAGTACTTTCTATATAGGGGTCTATAGAACCCAATCTATTTGCAGGTTAAAGTTTGTTGATATAATTTATGGAGAAAATGCAGAGATTTCTGAACTATGGTGCCTGTTTAAGTAAAGAGATGCATTCTGGATCTGCATCTTGTTCAGTGGACTTCACAAGACTTTGCCGATGTGATTTTGAAATACGGTTGCACACTCACAAGCACATAATGCACTGTACATAAAAAAATGCTGAACTATAGGTCAATGCCTGCTGGCTCTGCACAGTGCAGCAACATGAGCTAAACACCCACAAAGCATCATGGGAACGGGATGATGTGGGTGGATTGATTTCTATGTGGGAGAGGGGCAGAGAGGTGGAGCTAAAACTGGAGATGCAGTGGATGGCTTCTCCTTTGACTGAACTTTAAATGGGCATGTGGGGGGAGGAGTGAATTCAGTGGTGTGGGTGTGTGTGTGGGGGGGGGTGACGAAGTTAAATAAATATATAATGCAGAAATTGAGCAGAATAGGGGAAAAGGGTGTTTAAGAACGGGACTACAAAAGCCAAACCAGCCCATAGAAAGAGCAGTTTAATCACACCACATGGACTTTTGTTAATGTTTGGAGACAGAAAGCAGCATTTGACACATCATGAGGCAACAAAAATGACCCTGTTTTCTTCTGAGCTTTGAAATAAAAGTATTGTAATTTTTTCAGGTATTAACCACTCACTCTTCACCTCCACCACAGATGTTCCCACTTTCAGCATACTGTGAAATGTAACACTTGGGGATCACATATAATAATAATAATAATAATAATAATAATAATAATAATAATAATAATAATAATAATAATAATAATAATAATAATATATGTAATAATATATATAATAATAATGCTAATTGCTACATGCGTATCTTACCTGGCAGAAAACGGGTTTATAGGTTTCTGAGAAAATTTGCGTCAGTTCTTCAGAGTCACAAAGGTCCAATGGTAATCGGTCTATACACAGGCACTTCGAGTGCAGGTTCTCCTCTTGGCTCAGCTGGTTCACGTCCATCCACTGCACCATCAGCAAGCGATCCCCCTGCAACATTCATTTTGAAAATTCAGAACAAGACACAATATATGTTAACATTTCTGCAGCTGCCTGGAGCGTTTTCTCCATCTGACAGTTCAAGTGCTGGCAAATGTGAAGTCTGTAGCTTTCAGAGAAAAATCTTTTCTTAAATTAAAATAAGACTGAAGAAATGAGACTTTCAGAGCTTTTTTGCTCATTCTGGTGTTTCTGCATCAGATTTATAGTTTTTGGTAAGTTATCAATTGCAGCAAAAACAAACTGGCAGAAGCCACATTTGTGTAGATTATCTGTTCTCTCCTGCTCTGCCAGTTTCCATCAAACAAATGATGATGAGAACTTCCAGCCAAGGTTTACACATAAACTACACAATATGACTAAACACTTGATTATAAGACTCCTGTTTCTGCACACTTGAATATCTGAATCAAACAAACAGCTCACAATTGGATTTAGATATGCAAAGCTATGACCAGAGCCATTTACATATGCTGCTTTCCTTGGATCTCATTTCAAAACCATCAGTTGATTGCAGCTCTCAGAGAAAAATATGCATTTTTAGAGCAGAAATTCTGCGCATATCAAATACTGGGCTGGAAAAGGAAAGGCTTTCATTTTAGTAAAACTAAATTTTTGCCATTTCATTTCACTTGCACTCCTAGTGCACATTTTAACGTACCATAGGCCGACCCAGAAGCTCAGAACGGGCCCGGGAAGCAGAGTCCTTCTTCATGTATTCGACAAACCCATATCCTTTGGAGTGGCCCGTTAGCTCACTGTACACCAGGAAGGAGCGTTCAATGTTTCCGTACGAGCGCACCAGCTCCTCGAACTGCTGCGCGGTGAAGGTGTGAGGCAGGTTGGTGAGGCAAAGCAGGGAGTCTGTGGGCTGCAGGGCCACGTTGATCAGGCGTCCTCGGACAGTGCTGTGGTGGAGGGAGCGGATGGCATCCTGAGCCTGGTCCCCGTTCAGCAAAGTCACAAAGGCTGGAGGAGGGGACATTATGGAGACGGAGACACAAGGAAAAGAAAGACGGAGACGGGAACAAACAGAGAGAAAGACAAGAACAGACAGTTTGACAGAGGGACAAACATTTAAAACACAAACTCAAAAACAAGAGGAAAGCAGCATGAATGGTGTGGGATAGAGACACAAGACACGAAGCATGCTCAAAAACAACATGAACAGCAAAGGATGCAACAGGCCAAATGTGGCAACAACAAAAAAGAAAAGAAAAGAAAGGGAACAGTCAAAAACACAAACACACAGTCATAAAAGAGACAAGCACACAGACGGATACACACAGAGAGAAAGACAACACATTAGCTATAAAGCCAGTAGGGAGCCAGTGTGTGGGGGGAATCCACTGTGACACACATACACATCCCATTACATCTATAAACACTTTGTAAAGTAGGTTGACTAGAAACACACAAAAAAAAGGCAACAATACAAACTGTTTTATTGTTCGCAGTGCTATGTTCACACCAGGTTTGGAAACACGTGTTCAAGTGACCAATTCCAATAAAAAGTCAATGTAAAGGTGCATTAATGCTCGCTCAGGCTGCCACGTTCTTAACCCTTACGTTCTTGCGCCGTTACGCAAGTGTTTTGGGGCTCTACGTACAAATTCTGCAGCCACTGTACGCGTGTTGGAAGTTAAACCAGTTCAACTTTGACCAATCAGAAACTCAGATCTGGTAGTGATGTCCGGGTAATGTCCTTTTCAATTCACGGAAGTACCAACTGTTTGAAAACTGATCATGAAGAAGTAATTAATAATTGCTGTCTTTCATACATTGGAATAGAGATGTGAGAGGAAAAGCCTGGAAAAAAATTCATGAAATTTGCACCACTTAAACATTTCACACCAAGCCTCTTCCAACTGTGAGTACATGGCACTAGTACTAGGTAGCGACAGTACAGCTGGAACACCTTATCCTAAAAGCGCGTTCAAGAATGTCTGTAAGCCGTTCTTAAACTCGCATCACAGGCCCGGTGTGTACATAGCTTGACACTCCAATCATGAGCTCATTTTCTGTCGTATAATGTTGAAAATATTCATTTAAATATTTAACTAATAATTTAAATGTAAATTTGCCAAACCAAAAGAAGAAATACTTGCTCCTTGCTCTCCACTGTAACTAAGGAGCTGGATACTTATTTAACAGCAGCTCACAATTTGTGCCACTGGATATCACTCCATCTTTTCCATTTGATATCCCACAGTGATCAAATTTGAGCTTTCTTTCAGGCCAGATACTGCAATCACTAGTTAAAAAAAATACATAGATTACAATAATTTGGAAATGTGGGGTTTTTCAGTTGACTTTAGGAATTTTAAAATGTTTGCTTGATGTTTTAGAATCATCACCTCAGAGAAAAAACTTGCACCCGGAATTGCATTGTAATGAGAGATGTCAACAGAAAGAAGAAACAAGTTCAAATTCAGTACAGAATCTGGGATCCAATATCAGAGTGTATGAAGTATGGCGTTATTGAAAATAGCTGCTTTAAAAGTATAAGCGAACTGCATCACTCTTCTGCCCATAGGTCAACAATGGAGGACATTATTTATTTAGCAATGAAGTATAATAGCAAAAAGCTCACTGTAGACAGTTTGTGAAAGGAATTTTCATACAAAGACAGTGAGAGTGCAGATTTGGAGAGACTGTATTCTGAAAAGACAAACTAAAGAAACGATGTGCTCGAGATGAGTTTTCAGGGTTTAAACAAAAATCCTATTGCAACAAAACGGCAGAGCTTAATCCTGGGAGAAAAACTGTATTTGTAATACATGCAGCTTGTGAAGAAAGAAAACAGCAAAGCCACAAGTTGAAAAATGCTTTAACCGCTCAAATCAAAGAGTCTTCTGCTCCATGTTTTATGAGACGAAAAACAAAGTTGAAAAAAGTTATTGTACAGCAATATTTTCCTCCCATGTAATGTGAGGCACATTTGTAAATGGTAAATGGCGTATGCTTTACAGTCAGAGTCCCATTCACCCATGCACACACACATTCACACACACATTCACACACTGATGGTGGCTCCGCTGCCGAACACTGGCGCCAACCTCCCACCAGAGGCAAAGTGGGGTTCAATGTCTTGCCCGAGGACACTTCGACACATGGGCGTGCAAGGCGGGAATCAAACCTGCAATCTTACGATCATGAGTGAGATCATTTTCAATAAGAGTTGAAGAAACTAAACTCTTCTAGCAGATTATAAAATGATACTGAGACATGAATAATTACATCTCATTACAAACGCAGAGATCAGCAAATTTAAGTGAATCAATTTTTATTTTTTTCAAGCTTCTCTAGCTTTACCACTAAACAAATATGTTCCAGCCTTCCATTTTACTAACTCCAAACAACTTTGGAACAGATTGTCAGACAGCTTTGTATCAAGCAGAACAGTGTCTGACACGTCTACATTTTTATTGCACTTTGACAGAAATCAACACAGAACTTCTTCAACGAAACATAACTACTTTACCAAAAAAACATAATCACAGGATAAGCTAAAGTGCACTTTGGAAATGTTACCCATTAAGAAATAAGTGTCAAAAAGAAAGAGAGGCAAAGAAATATAAGTTTAATGTATGAATTTGCCTTTTGCTTTCTGGATCTTGATTGGATCATTAAAAAAAAAGAAAAAAAGTTTTTTTCTTTTTTTTTGAGACAGACTTATTTTTGTACATGTTATAATGCAAATATTCTCTTTCCTCTAATAAATGAATCCAGTGAAAAATAGGTCAGGCTCCACAAAAGTGACTTTTGTTATACCTGCTAAGTAGTGACCTTTCAAAATGACCTCAAACTCTTAATGCTGAACACAGAACATTAGTCTGGCCCTGCAGACGTGAGGTGACAGGAATTACAAATCACTAAGTGAATCAAATTAGCAACGAAAAAGGCAAAGGCAGCAGATGTTTTGGCTCATCATCTGTTGACACAAAATCAGCAGAAAACCGTAGAATAAAGAGAACAGGTGATTTTTGGTCTTTGCATTGGATTTATTTTTTTCTTTTGCATTAGGATGTATCTGATTAATACTTTACTAAAGTTTAAAGACAAAGAAAAATTACTGACATTAATAAGAAATAAAACTATTTTGAAATTCAATAATTTAACAACATACCTGGTTCATTCTCAGCTTCTCTACTAATCATATTTTCTACCTTTGGTTGGGTATTAGATATGTCCATTAGCTTTTTCTTAACAATACCCTGGCGAGGTGACAAAAGAAAAATTTCTATAACTAGAGTCCATGTTTGCCCTCATAGCCACCTCCCATTAAAAGGGAATCCTTACTTTTGCCAGGAGCTGCACACATTCATTTTTTGTCTTTTCAGCCGAAAGATATCACATCAAAATGTATTCAGCCATAAAAAAGAGGGAGAACGGGAGTCAACAAAGAAACATCTGAAGAACAGGGTACCATTATTGACCTGCTCACAAGAATAACTTTCATCTTACATCAAAGCTATAGTCGGGTTCTGAATATTTTCCCTTTTCTTAAAATAAAAAATGCATAAAAAGAAAGATGCACACACAAATCCACAAAGTGAACAACAAGTCTGGTTTTAATGAAGGTGTTTATGTGCAGTTATGGAGGGGGTCCTTCATTGAAAATATCAACAGAAACTGTTTAAAAGGAGCAACAACACTAAGGCTTGTGCCACATGAACACTACAGCTTTCTACGTTTCCCACACACTCTGATTGGGTCTCTATTGATCCTTATTATTGTTTGTTTTTTTTCATCTGCTCTTTCCACCCCTCTCCCCACATCTACAGATCTTCACATCCATCATCTCAATTGGTGCTTTTTTGGCCTCTCACCACTTCTGCTTCCACATATTCTCACCCACAACCCAGTGACCATCATCAAATTCCACCTCTACCTAACCAAATCCCAAACCCCTTCTAATACCCTTACATGCACAGACAGGCATAGGCTCTTTAATGTATCTCTTACACTAAGCCCAGAACCTAATCTAGTTTAAACCTTCTAAGTATGGTTCCTAAAATCGTGCATTATGTACAGATGGAGAGAATATGCGCTTTCTATTTCCTTTAATGGCGGTGGAGTCTGACAAGCGGGGGCTGGCATCAAATCCTACTCCATTTTTATTTTCCCAGTGGTGAAAGGGAGCACACTAAGACTCTTAAATACAGAATAATTGTATAATTCACAGCCTGGCAATCACTGCGTGGGTCACCAAGTGAACTTTGACAAAAGAAGTGAAGAAAACATGAAAAAAATAATAAAATAAAAAGCAACGTCTTAATTACATGTCTGTACCTCTGTCGATTATCCCCCATTTCCTCATGGTGAGTGTGTGGGGCAAATGAAAAGAAAAGAAATATTTCACTCAAATAGCCCCTTGTAGGCGGTTATTCTCCCGCCACGTTTCCCTGTTGGAGGAGCTAATTAAAAACAGGGGAGTTACTGACGGCACAGTGGACACCGAAACTCAAGGGGACGATGCTTTCGCTACGTCAAAGGAGATTCCCGCTGTTTGATCTCAGACCTGAAGCCAAAATGAAAGTCCCAGGTGGAATCGGAAGTCTCTTTGATAAACATTATAGTGGGTTTGCAGGGAAACACACCACCACAACACTTTAATTCACAAGAGAACTTCTTCTATAAGAGGAAGACTAAGCTGTGAAGATCAAAGAGCGAGATGTTGATACAAAAAAAAAACTATATGAACTGTGCAAAATAAAAGCAAAATAGCTTTAAGAAACTAGAGTTTGAGAAAATATTTGTCGACATTTTTTCTTCCATTGGTGGCAATTACATCCACTGTGATTTGTTTATGATTCAAAGATTTGGAAGATGCAAAAGTATTTCTTTGAATGACCCATTCCAGTGGAAATCTTGTTTTGGGTGTTTTTAACATGTTCGTGAGGCATGGAATTCACATTTAAGCCTTTAGGCCACCATCGATAAAACTGCTTCTGAATGTTGTCAAAATCCAATTTCCCAGTCTTAGCATCTTCTTCGTCTTCCTCTCATCTGATGTTTTGCTGATATAAAGTTGTAACTAGTTTTGTTGCTGGGAGAATACTCTGAGGCTGATAATCATTCAAGAGCAACTATTATTCCTTTTATTTTTACTTCATTGCAGTCATCGGCACAGACATAAAACATTTTTCAGGAATCAACAATAAAAATGGAGAAAGACTGCTTGTTGTCTGTGGAGCAATGTACAATCTTCCAGAGGGGTACATGCTCTGTTTGAAAAAGAGTGGAAAAAAATCAATCTGGGTACTTTAAGATTACAGTGGTATAAAGTACTGAGTCTATTCTAATAGGACGGAAAAGTATCTAAAAATACAACAAGATCAAGTGATGAAAGAATTCTCTGTCCCAAATGTTTTTACCATTCAAAGAACTGGTTAGTTTAAAAGAGGATAATCAGAGAACCAGATCAAATAAAGTTTAAGCCGTCAGTAAATAAGCAACAGTATTTAAAACTATATCACATTTAAATAAGCATCAGTTCTGTTTAGCTGAAAATAATTTTTAAAAAGTCTTTCACAAGGCTTTTATCACCCGGGTTTTTTCCACAGCCAGCATGTTAGATGGTATGCAGGTCTGTCTTATAGAGCACATTGAAAAACAAGAATAGCTTCCATTAAAACCTAATAATGCAAACATATGCAGGTGGAGCCAAACATGCCATCATCAGGGATGATGTTTTCAACGTAGATGCTTTTTCTTTTTGTCCACCTTCATTAGTCACTGGAGACAGACTTCCAACGGACTGTTAAATGTAAAAGGTGACTTGCCTAAAAGCATCTAGAATGAAAAGAAACTGTGAATACAATCAAAGAGTTTTTGTGTTTCTAAGGGGCTGAAAGGCGGCAGAAAGCAAGAAAGAAAAGAACATTTTCAAACCTAAAGTGACCCAGTCAAGTCGCTGCTTGGATGTAAAATAAATCCAAACGTGGAAAAAATAAGGCAGGAATGAATTGATTTGATTCACATTGAGACAAAATTAACATAATTAAGTATTGATACACTTGTCAAATTTCATTTTTAAAAAACAATTTGTCTATGAAATAAATGAAAAACTAATAATGTAAATTGTACATAAGGTGGGATTTTCATTGTTAAAAGGATTAATTTGGCATTAAAAATTACTATAAAGCCACCCTTTCCTCCAAGATATACAAACAAAGGAACAGTAATTCATTGATTCTGACAGGAACATTACATGTTTAAAGTTTTAAAAAATTCATCTTCTAAAACTCATCTAAAAAACAGAGAAAGGTAAGACTTTTATTAGACATCAAGAGCTTCATTTTACTGCATAGGTTAAGGGATGGTAAGAACAAGATCATGTTAAAATGACATCATGGTGAAAACTGAATTAAAGCCAACTTGATACGTGTGTGAGCTTAGCTCCTTTGAATGAATCTGACAGTATATCCCCCCCCAGGATGTTTTTCGCTGAACTGCAAAGAAACAATTAGGTCATGACTATCTAGAGGGCACACCTGTACAATGCGAAAGGCTCCCTAAACCCTAAAAGACACATACCACCAAACTGACTGTGAATGTGCAATATGACCCCAAGAAAGACTAGGCCTATGGACGAATCCCCTCCCTACTCCCAAACTACTGAAAAGCCATATAGAGCAGGACTATCTAGTACCCTGGATTTTTAGAGCAAATCGAACACCATGTTTACTACTTAAATTTTTTAAACAGCAAATATGGCAATCACATATTTCACCAAGTGAAACCTGATCTACACAAGCATTTTATGACGACTATTTATGAGTCCACTGTGTTCTGATGATGAACTCGATGGTGGTTTATTAAAAAATGCATTTGAATACTTGTTTTTTGCAAACATTGTTCCAACCCAATGCACTGTGGTCTATATTCCCCAATCTAGTAAACATCGATGCACACTGTTTTTTTGCAGAGACTTCTGGGAGATTTCTATTTTTCAAATTGTTTTTTTTTTTATTGTTTTTTTAAATAGCGAACACACTATATAGTGCACCCTGTAGGAAGTAGTGAAGGAATTTGGCCTGTTAATAAAAAATTGAAAGAAAAAAAAAACTCAGAATAGGAAAGTGTTTTACTTTGGCATGGAATTTGGTTTCTCCAAGGTACAGTATAATGACGGACGAACAAAATATATTCATCATTTCTGTACACTCCAGACTATAAACAAAAGTACATTTTCTCTATATGTTTACAGCAAATATCTTGAGGATACAGCTGTCAATGCGTTTTGAAATTAAGCTGAAGTCCACTTATAGACTTTTCAATGTGATTTAGAGATTTTAACAACAACTCAACTGTTTTTGGATTGGTTAAGATCCTTAAATACCAGTTAAAAAAGAAAGTTAACGAACATTTATTTGTAAGTGGTTGGTTTCTTCTACATGTATAAATGTCCGATTTCTGCAGTAATTTAAGAAACATTGCAAGATTTATTATAATGCACAGATAATCAAAAAAAAGCACATTTGTGAAAAAGTGAAAACCTTTAATATTGAAATTGTACCCAAACATGTTTGGTGTGAGGTTTGGTGTGCAGCAGAACAAGGTGGAATGAAGCACGGCTGCTGACGGGATCACACACTTAACGTCTCTCTCCAGCCAGTCGCCCACTCAGCCACCTACAGCTTTGATGATCACTCAGCTCACATGCTCACTTTCAACCATTTTATTCTAAAAATGGAAGCATCATTTGAAATGATTACAGAAATTTGCATTTTAAACAATAAACCGTCCAGGTAAAAAATGTTGCAGCTGCCTTCAAAGATTGAACTGGACGTTTGGCGACAAAAGTGTGGAGTTAATTCTTTGACAATCACTCTAAATAGTGAAAAATCAATTTAACCATTGTCCTTTTCCCCCTTGTTCCTTTTGTGACAGGATATATAAATGTTATTTTATTTCATTTTTTTTCCCTTTAATCACTTTTTGTTCAGTTGGTCCATACTTTCTTGTGTAGTGTTTAAAATATAACCTCAAAACATTTGCTTTAATTTACCCTCATCATAAAGCCTAAGCTGAGAGTATTCAACATTCTGCAGTTGGACCGCATCTGTCAAAAAAATTAAATTCTAAATTCCATAAACATCAGTGTTAGGATCTATTGCTTCAGATATAAAATCTGAAAGTGCTTTTCTGAAAAACCAATCAGGAAGCTTTAAATATTCAAAAGGATTTCCTGACAAAACCTCAGGGAGGCACCTGATATGGTGTACTTCCTCTATATGAAGTTTTAGTGTATTTGTCTCCACGTTTGTTTCTGTTGTCGGGTGATTTCTGGGTCCTCTTCTTATCTCACGTGTGCATTAGTGAGCAGCAAATAGACAAGTGAAGCTGGGAACCTTGATAACACTGTGACTTCAGCTATCAGACGTGTACAATATGTGATATAGGTGTATGCTGTGTGCCGTGTGTAAAACATGCATGTCTTTTACTGCAAGATTGAGTTGTGTGATTTTTGGGGTGCACTTGTGTGAGCTGCAGATAAGAAACTGCAGACATCATGACTGCTCTGTGAGATCAAAAGAGACAGAGTTGGTGAAAAACCCAAAACTTTAAACATCCACATTTCTAAAATTGTGATTATTGTTGTTGGCTGCACAAAGCCTTAACGGAAATATGGATAAGATCTAAAGAAAACCTGCATAAGATTAAAGATTATAAGAAATATTATGATACAATGACCATATTACAAACCATTAAGTGATATTCTTGCTTTGAAGAAGACATTCTGGTTTGGGGACTGTCCGTAAGCGCAGCAATAATAAAGTGCAGGCTCAGTTTCACCAGTTCTGTCAGGAGGAATGGGCCAAAATTCCTAACACATCTTGAGAGAAGCTTGTGGAAGGATATCCAAGATGTTTGACCCAAGTACTGCTGTTTAAAGGCAATAGTACCAAATACTAATAACATGTACATAAACCTTTCACTTTGATAAAAGTAGTGACACATTTTTCTAAGAAAAACAAAAAACCCTTGTGTCATTTTTCTAACATTTAGCAAATAGAAATAGTTTTGTTAATTGCAACTGACGTAAAAAAAAAGGGAAACGTTTACTTTTATTTATTATCCGACGTTGACAAAAAAAAGCATATGTGTGTTTTTACGTTGTATATGTAACCCTCTGGTTTCAACTGTACACTTGATTTTATTGCCAAATATTGCTCATTTTTAGGCCTTTTTTATTGATTCTCCGCCCCCACCCCCA
This sequence comes from Oryzias latipes, assembly GCF_053564925.1. Lineage (NCBI taxonomy): Eukaryota > Metazoa > Chordata > Actinopteri > Beloniformes > Adrianichthyidae > Oryzias > Oryzias latipes. The sequence goes on from NC_136240.1 coordinate 18,388,017, forward strand.
ACATGACTGAAACATGTGCTGCAAGAACCTATTTCCTGTCAGGTACATAACTCAAAATTGACAGGAAATATAAAACAAACAAAACAAACAAACAAACAAACAAAAAAGACTACATTAGTTTTGTGTTTTTTTTCCTTTTTTCTTGAGAAAATCTATAGAAAAATGAGAAAAATGGCAATGATGTAAAAATGATCAATGGATTTTGGGTTTCTCCAGACAGTTTCATTTAGGAAAATAGTATGATTTAGGTATAACAATTTTTTTAAAATTTGGATATTTTTAAATTTTCCATTTTTTAAATTGTTATTGCTAATTTGTGATTTCTGCCAGGCTATTTTTAAATCTGACATCGAGAGCCTGAATCTGATCCATGGACATCAATTAATATAATATATATATATTTTTTTATATTTTTCTTTCAGCTGCCAATGCTTGTTGAAATCAAGCTGAAGTCCACATAGAAGAATGTTATCTATGGACTTCTCTGGTAACTCAACAATAATCAGAGTAGTCTGGCTTGGTTTGGAGTAGTTTTAATTTAGTTTGGTTAAGGTCAACTTGCTTTATATGTGAAATATGTTTACATGCAGCTTCTTTTTTTTTTTTTTTTTTTTTTTTACATGCAGCTTCTGATATTACAGGTTTTTGGCTTTTGGTTGCTGTCAACTCTTAAATAATAGTTCATAAGTGACTATAATCTGCTCTGTAAAGGATAATAAATGCATATGAGACAGCAAAAATGATAAAATGTCCCTCCTGGTTAATCTTTTTTTTTAATCACCCTTACATTATTCAATCCACTTAATAAACTATAACAACTTTTTAGGCTTGTTTCTAGTTTACAGTAACGTCTAGTTTTAATCACACTTAACATGTGTTATTGACCCCAGATATCTGGGTTTTCTTTGAAAATCAAACATGAGACTGTAATGAACTATTGCAGGCATAAGTATACAAAAGCACCAACACTAAGAAAAAGAAAAGCTTGACAATTCTAACAGCTGATGCACAAAAATATGAAATGTACAAATATGCAGCAATTGAAAGGAACAGTTGGACTGAGCATGTTACTGTGTCTCAACGATAAAGAATAATGGGTACAACACATTTTTTGCGAGGCTTGTGCTGATTTGCATTCAGTGATTCACAAGAACACAGATGGACAGATGGTGACAGAGATGGAGAAACCAAGGAGGAGACAAGGAGAAGAAGGAGGGATAGAAGTGAAAAGCTACTGTCCTGGGATGCAATTAGGTGGACAGGACTGCTGTCACTTAAGACAGGAGGATGGAGGAAAAAAAGTAACAAAAATAACAGAAAGGGGTCTGTGTTCACTCTCAGGGTGTTATTGTAGCTGATGTTTTTCAGTCTAGTCAGAACAACTGCAGAGAGACAGACTACAAATAGATCTAACTCTTTGGTAGCATGCGGTCCACAGCAAAGCAGCACTTCAGGTTCTGGTGACATTTGCAACAATCTAAGTTTTTCCCTTTTGTTAAACAAAGGCAAAAGTCCTTCAAAATACTAAACACTTCATTATTGAGTTTTGTAAAAACATAAATTTACCATTTTTAAACAGACAGCTGTGCATCCAAGTGTTTTTCAAAGTTTAAATGATGTTTGGTCAGAAAGACAAACACGGGCACTAATGTCCATTTTTGCTTCATAGGTCCCATAATACCAGATGGAATTTTTTGATAGCAGTTGATGAATTTGCTTTCGTATGCCAACATCAAAATTCCAAATCTATATTTGATAGCACTCTAAGAAATACTGTTTATTAAAAATAATAAAATAAAATGTTTAAAAAGCAATTAAAGATTTTAAATCAACATATTTTTGCTTTTATTTTACTGACGTCCAGTAATTGTTTCCATTTTTAAATTTCAGGACATGAGATTGTTAGGATAGGATCTATTCAGAAAGAGACTTTAAAGCACTTAATTCTTTTAAAATTTGTTCAAAGATTTTAGAAAAAAGGGCACATTGCTGTGCAGGCCCAACCCACTAAAAGTATTTTCGTTTTTTTATTCAGTGTTTTATTGTTTTAATGCTGCCTGGTGGCCAATTGTATTGTTTTAATGCTTTTCAAGCTTATTTAGATTACTGTGTCTTTCTGTGTAAAATATGTCAAAAATTGCACAAGTTAGTGCAGAAAGTCAAAAAAAGAAGAACTCCTGACCTAGAAAGGATAGAAGTTTAACAGCAATATGAATGACTGAAAGGTTGTCAGTTGCTTTCCTTCACTTGCAGGTGCTCACTCTTCAGAACAACATATTTCTCTCCATTTTCATGTTTAAAGCTATCATTTCTCTAATATATATTTGTCCCCGGATGCAAACCTCCAAATATGTTTTATTCAGACTGTAGCCAAACTAAATGCATTATTTTTTGCTTCAGGCATTGCAGAACCACAGTTCAGAATGTAATGAGTCAGATGTTTGCGAGAAAACCCTACGCAGTGAACACCAGCTTTCCTATGTCAACATTAACATCGCTGCTTTTAATCCAAATGTCCTTTTTTTGGATCATTAATGCACAAAAACAAAATCACAGACATGTTTGTTTTTATGAGCGGGTATAGAAAGGATGGAGGCAAAACAATAGATAATTACTGTTTAAATATTTTTGTTCAAAAATACATTTTTTAATGAGTATTGACTTAAAACTGATATAGTGAAAGTGGTAGCTGCTGTAGCTGCTGCAGAGCATGTCACAGAGTACATACTGGTCCCGTGAACTGTACTATTTTCATTACAAAAGCACCATCCCACGCACACACATTGTAACAGAAAGCTGGAGACCAATGAGCTTTTTGCCAGTGTGTGCTGTCTTCATTACTGGACAAAGCCACATTGAGCACAAAGGGCTCCATTGAATGGCAGGGATTTCCTGGATAACCCTCATCATTGTATTTCCAAATTCCTGGTTCCGCAGCAGCATACATGCTTCTGAAATGATGGTGTCACGATAATGCAACTTGTACTTTCTATATGTGGTCTAATATAGAAATGTCCTACATCCAGATGGCTCTCACTTCCTCATTTGACAATCTGCCTGGTTTTCAGTTAGTAGTGTCAAACTGATACCACATGAAAAAAAGCTCCAGACAGCGTCGGATAACACATTAATGTTAGTTTATAACTACATGGTTGTTGTCTTTGTACCTAGAACCCTAATTAACTTACTAAAGCATTTTTTAGATTTGTATACTTAATGAAATGGAAATACCAGACTTTTCCTTCAATAACCTCAGCAATGATAGAGGCTGACAAGATAAAAAGATTTAAAAAAAGGAAAAAATGAGTTCAACAGCTGTAAGTTCAATTTTGAGATGTTGTGTGAAAAAAAAGAATTCGATACAAAACACAGAATCTTTTCTGCACATCTTTTGGCGACAAGTTGGTTGAAATATTTGAAAAGTTTTACAATTCCACCAAATGCAAAGAACTGGAATATGAATGTGCTAATTTTGCTGCTAAATCAAATTTATTAAACCAGGTGTTTAAACCTGACCAACATGGGAAAAGATACATTTTCAGCAAGCTAACAAGCTCCTGCTCAACTGATTGTTAGAGATCAGAGTACTGGACAGCGCTTAAAGGAGAATGGAGTAAGACAGGAAGACTCAGAAAGATGCAGTTCAGACAAAGATCTAGGTACGAGTACAATGTTAGAGGCTCTTTCTTGGCAACAGGAAGTGGAAAAATAAGAGGACGACAGTGATTAAGGCACAGAGCAACAGATATTTTCTCTGTTGAATGTGTGAGTGTGTATGAGTGTGTGTGTTGGAAGAGTGGTTTTTAGAGAGGAGGGGAAAAAACATCATTAACTGACAAACGGCGGCAGCAGCCAAAGTAAAGCCATATATGGAGACACAAAGATCCACTCGGCGGGACTCACTTCGGATCACAATTTAAGACCAATCTATGCACCAGCATAAACATCTCCATCACTATGACCTAATAAGTCCAGCACTGTAGGCTGGCTCAGAGAACTGATATGGTCATGAGGAGCAGAGCATTTGTCACAGGAACACAGAGCAACGTATAATGGTTCAAGATTAAAGGAGGGGTCAGGAGGTTACTGGAGAAAGCAGCTTTGCAACACTTCAGAGTAGGGAAGGGCTTAGACAATTGCCGAGATCAGTTGATTTTGTTACGGAGAAAAGCGGCTTTGTGCCGATTCATAAAGCCACTTCTCTCAGCGTCAGAATCAGCTAATTCACATTGATCGCCTTAACGGTAAAAGAGTTATGGTACGTCAAGAGAGCACGTGTTATTTAGGTGTTGCCAGCGACATCTCCAGTGTTAAGAATGTTAATGGTGGTAGTCAAATATGAACGGTAATTTGGGCCTGCAAGCCGTATTATCCGACATGGATTTTATTATCATTATCAATATTATAAAGTCAATAAGTCTGACTGTCCATTGAACAGTCTTCTGTGCCCTTTTATCCCCTTAACCCAGTGGTTCTGAAACTTTTTCTTTTGTTCCCCCCTTTGGAGGAGGAAAAATGTTCATTCCCCCGCCCTCCCACAACGTAAAGAAATGGTGACAAAATAAGCCAAAAGCGTTTAACTTCAATACCATACTCAAATATTATACATTCCTGCTGCTAGAGACTAGAAAAAATTAAATTGCGGAACATTCACTTTGTGAGAACAATAACACTGAATGTATGTGCAAAAAGAAACAAAAAGTTGTGTTGATGGGTGCAATGTGCCCACTTTGTGCTACACATCTTTTCAAAACAAGGTTAAAGGTTTATTACTGCAACTCTCAAGTCATGCTCAATATTGAGCCTAGCTCTGTTCTTTGTTTTCAACGTGGCAACAGCAGAAAATTTCACAAAGATAGGACTTAGAATGGAAGCAGAATGCTCACAGCCTTCTGCCCCATGAGTGGATGCTCCCTCTCCACACCCAGCCAGCTTCCTTTCAAGTTGATTCTAAATTAAGGGGAGTCATGGATTTATTGGTCCTTTGCGAATGAGCTATATACGATGTGAAGGGGTTAAATCTGGAGCGTTAGCAATGTCGTTTGAATTACCTTTACTCCTCAAACGGTTACACAACAAATGTAAATTCAACAAATTCTGAAGCGGACAAAAGCAGCTTTATGCTTTATGCAACACCTTACCAATGTAAAGTTAGTAAAGTGTTGTATATCAACACAAATCTGCTTTTCTCTGCATCAGAATCTGTTGGAATTTATGTTAATTGCGTAAACGGCCGAAGAGTTTCGGTAGTTCAAAAAGCACGTTATTTGCAATCACTGGCGATGCCTCTGATGGTAAAGGGTTAACCTCAAGCAACAATACTTTGATCCAAGTTCTTAATCTTAATGTGAATCCGTTTATACGTAAATTGCAAATGCAGTGCAACTTTACACCATCCAGTCACAAAGCATCTCTGTCGCTGGAGTTTTAACAGATTCGTTTTTTTTCACAAGTCTTTTCTTCAAAATAAATAGAAATGGAGGGTGTCTCTTAAAGCTCCCCCTTATGTTAGCTTTCTGAAGACATGAATCAGCTTTTGACAGGTAGACCTTCATCCAGGGTTAGGATCTTCATGGCTTCATGGTGAGGAACAGGACTGAGGGGGCCTCACAGCCATTTTCACTCACACTGTTGTGTGACTCATTCAGAGACTGAGAGATGGGTCTATGACATTTCTGAGGCAAGATAAAATTCAAAGGAACGTATAAAATTCTTATCCAACAAGACTGAGGTCGTACGACACTAAGGAGGAAACTAAGAAAAATCAGCAAATGTTTCAACACATTCCTAAAAACTCCACATAAAAATGCTGTTGGTAATTGTTTCTTTAAAATTAGATTTTTATTCTTTTATGATTTCCACTTATCCCCACATAATAAAGGTTCAATTACCTGGCTGCTTCTTCACATTCTAAGATTTCAAAGATTAAAATCAATATTTCTATAATTTAAAGTGTTACAAATAAATGTTGTTTTAAGTTTTCCAAGCTGTTCTTTAAAGAAAACCAGATCAATAAAGATAGAGAACAAAAACTGAACATGAAAGTAATTACAAACAACCCAACAACAAAATGAGCAACAGTTTGCTATTTGCCGTCAAAATGATAAAAAAAAATAAAGTATTTTTATTTGAAACTTTCACCTTTTCTTTATAATTTCAAAAAAAGATTACATGTATTTCACAAAGGCAGCATATTCCTTCACTGTGCCCAGTTTGAAAGAGATGAAAAGCTGTCGACCATGCTGCATCACTTGTGGGCACCTCATATTAGATCATTAAAAATGTAACATACTTCCAGTTTGACCTCAGGCGGGCATGAGCCTTACCGACTTGTTGATCATCTCCTTTGTTACAGCTCAACGCATTACATCAAAACCAGCTACGTGCTGTAAGATAGATGAAAAGATTACTCAGCCTGGCTAAAGCTCTGCTGAGAGCTCAGTAACAACGTGAGCCCGGATTGGTTCCGACATGCTTCCTCTGTTCCAACTCAATCCTGATTCCCTTGTTTCAAAAATCTCACTCACTCGTTTTAACTGAGCTCTGAATCACAAGTTTGTAAAATCAAAACCATTTCTATCTTTATCTAAGCTGTAAAAATAAACAACCTGCTGAATGGCGTTGAATGACAAAATTCCAACGACGAACGGTCTGCCTGCTTTTACGTTAAATTAAAAAGAAAAAGAATATATCAAATGTAAATCACATTGCTCTCATTTCATACAATCCTGGATAAAGAACAAGAAGATAAAGATAAAGAAACTTTTAGTACAATGACATTCTATTTTACTGTCCCACAATTTAAAGCAAAAACTGAACCAGAAATATTGCAGCCCATTAAGCAGCTGTCACAATAAATTAATAAAGATAGGAGAAGTGAAATGCAGTGTTGATGACAACAAAGTGGCTAAAATCAATGAATCAATATCTTCTTTCTCTTTCGGCTTTTCCCATCAGGGGTCGCCACAGCGAAACAACCTCTCTTTCGAGGAGGAGTGGCATGGTTAACTTGGCAATGTTTTACGCCGGATGCCCTTCCTGACGCAACCCTCTCAATTTATCCGGGTTTGGGACCGGCACAGAAGCAGAGAAGGGAATAGGGAGCAACCCGGATTCGAACCCTGGTTTCACGGACGGAAGGCGCCGCAGACCAGCACGAGCTAAACCGGCTCCCAAAATCAATGAATCAAAATAAAATGCAATAAATCATTAGGAGTGGGATTAAATATGTTTGCTCTTCCCCACTTCTTTTCAACCATTAAACTCTACTGGTTGATATTTATATTTAAAGAATCTAATGTATGCATCACTGAAAAATCTCTATGATTATGAGAAATTAGTTATTTTCATCTTAAATTTGTGTTAATTTTTATTTATTTTTAATCAATGCATTTCTTTATATATGAAATGAGTTTGATATCTATCTGTGACTTTAATTTGTTGGATTGTTTACAATTATTGCTTTGCATTAAGTAAGGGCTAATGGCCAACGAAGCGTGCATTATTACTTTTTAACGCGGAAGCCTGAACCGTCCGACGCGAAGCAACTAGCAGGTCAAATCAGATGTCTCCAGATTCTTATTTAATGAAAACACCTGCTCCAGGTAATAAGCAGCAAGCAGTGCAGGAAGAACTGGAAAACAGGCAGGGTGTTAGATCTCTAGGACCATGAATGAGCAGCTGTGATCTATATAATGTAAACCTAAAATATTCCAATTTAGCCAGAAGAAGGACCAGTTAGTATACTTCCAACTCTACTTGCCATACTTACTTTATAAAAAGTAAACTTCAAGTGTACTACTTTTTGCTAAGGGGATTGTATGTTCAGTTTACTTTTTTTTGCCAACAGAGGGGATTCCAGTGTATTGGTCTGCTGCTGTAGTAACTCTGCTCTTCATTGTTCCTTTCAGAGATTGGATGAAACAATTTATTTGTGTTTCTCCTGCCTTTCTATCATTTTCAACTAGTCCCCCATTCTCCTATGCCACTGTTAAAAGATTTCCTCGCACATCAATGCCAGTGATTATATATTTGAGCATTTACAGACAATTAACCGTAAATCTTGAAGGACTTGAGTAAACATATGTTAAAAACCAAGTGCGTTAGGGATCTGTCACCAACAACTATCCCACATCCAGTGTCACCTAAAACTTTTCTTTCCTGTTCTATTGCAGTTTACTTTCAACAAGTCATCTTCACAAGTCCCTGAGTTACTGCACGATACGAATATCTAATCAGCTTTTTAAACAAAAATTTAGACACAAACCAAGAACATGTAGTATTAAAAACTGAGAAGAAGCCATCCACTGGAGCGTACCCCAGCAGAATTTGAAAGTCAGATAAATAGTGGTTTTATAGCTTTCTTACAGTTAAGTTTTCATTAAAAAACTGCAAAAAAAAGCAGCTTTTCTTAAAAAAGTGCAATAATGCATGTCATGACGTAATGAAGAACTGTTAAGGATAACCACATGTGCAAACATACACAGAGCGGACAGATTTATTAGAAAGACAATCAGATGTTTAGCCATGTGGCCGGCCGCAGTACCTAGAAAACCAATTGGAGAGAAAATTTAGGTCACATTTCACATTTGTCTTATGGAAAAGAAAAAAAATCATTCTCAGCGGAAAGAAAAGATAAAAAGTTCTTTACGAATTGAAATAAATAAAAAAATTACAAAATTGCACAGACCAGACTACACAACGGCCTCTGAAGTGTGAACAATTCTAAAGTATGAAATGTCAAAACATGAGTAAGCAACAATCTTTTACTATCAGCATTACATTTTGCGTCTCTAAATATTTATATTCTGCTTAAAAGTTTTTTAACCCAAAATGGAAACTGTCATAGTGATATGCAGCGACTCTAACACGCAGTTTGGATGCTTTCCATTTTACATACAACAGGACACATCATGGTGGATCTACAGATGTACTGATGGTCTGAGCAAAGGCTGCAACATCTTAACATTTACACTCCTCCTCTGAAAATTATTCAGATGCTAAACAAACTTTGTAAGAAGCTGGGATAATTATTTCTTGTTTAGCCGGGAGGTTAAAGCACCAAAGAAGGTGAAAAAAGGAGACAAAAGGGAAGGGAGAAAAGAGAGAGTGAGTCAGACTATAAACACGTGGTTCGGGAGATGTTACACAGCTGCCATGTAAACTGACTCAAGGGGCTGATGAGCTCGCCATAAACACTCAAAAACTGACACAGTCGTAGAGCCACGTGCCTTCAAAGCATCTCACCTCATAAAACACGCCACAAAATGCTTTATTATGACTGACACTAATCTTATCTCCTCTGCATATACGATACACCAGCCGAACACAACATTTCAGGGCGGCGCTGGATGGGAGTGTGTTGAGGGTGACAAGCCAGGGGGTTACTGGATCACGGGAAAACATTTCATCCGTCACCACACACATTTGCACACAAAGTGAAAAGCTATGGCGGCTTGAAATCAATCTTAGACACCCCTGAGGGATCTCTCAGCACACATGCACACAGGTGCACACTCACACACACACACATCCAAGTCTGCAGAAATGAAACTGAAACTATCCTACTCATTTTTTCCCCAGGTACCAAGCTAATAATTTATTCAATTTAGCCTTAATCAAATAAACAGTAAACCATAATATACATTCAGACAGCCAACTGCATGCATACAAACCAGAAAAGTATTTAGAAACAGAAGAAAATGTCATTTGTTTATAGATAATGATGATTATCAGCAACAGTAAATCTAACATTATTTTCAAATAATGGAAAACTAAACTTTTTTATAACAAGCTTTTTTCAGTCAAGGCTGAAGACTGAAAAAAATAATATGAAGAAAAAGTTTTCTGTTGTATTTATAGTTTGGTTTGTTTTTAATTTGAATGTCAAATTTAAAAGACAACACAAATGCCAGTTCTCAATCTGCAGATAAAAGATCAGAACTCGATCCACAGACACAGCTGACTCCATGAATCATTTTAATGAAGACATCATTTTTATAAATGAATCAGACCATTACGAATGAGCAGAAATGTAGCCCCAACATACACAATAAACATGGCCAACAGACAGTGAGAGGTGGCCGGTTCAATGAGATAAAGACTGCAAAAGAGATTTTAAAAAAAACAAAAGAGAAAATCAGAGAGGAGCCGCTACAGCAAGAGACTCTATAGTTTGAAAGAAAAAAAAAACCTCTGATGTTCTTGAAGTTCAGCTAATTTCACTCCAACACCACAGTACTTCAGAGCCCAATGCTAATGCTAATTATTCAAGTACCATCGCTGCTGGTGAGACAAGGGCCCCTGTTTCATCAGGCTCCCTTTTGCTCTGAAACACTATTAACCTTTTGGACAGACTAGTGCTTTGATATCGCAGCTGTTTATAGCTCACCGCTATTTTCTAAAGTGTTCCGTTTCAGATACCAGACATCCCAGACTAAATATAGGAACCATGTAAGATTCAACTCGAAGGACAAGTAGGTTCTAATTCCTGAAGCTACCTATGAGAATCAACAGTTATTAAAAAAACATATTGTGGGGACAACCCCTTAAAAAAAAAAAAAAAAGCTTTTCAGTAAAACTGAATTTATTGCTATACTTCAAAAGTAAATGATTATTTATAGTTACAAAATGTTAGAGATGCAAGTACTATTTGCAAACAATCTTAATTTCAACTCAGAATGAAACAGCTAAAGACGGCAAATCCACTTTGGAAAGTTGAGAAAAAAAATTTAGGTATACCTTAGCATAGGAGTGTGACGATAACTGCATCATCACACATTTTTTTTTCTTTTTTTTTAAAGTTCTGCTTATGGTGCGTGATTGGAACTATAATAAACACATTTAATACGTTCATCTTTGCTGATAATTTACTTTTTCTGCTAGTCCTGTGTTCAGACTTCAAGGGCTTCTGGGGGGAACCTTTTATTACTGTTCTCCTTCACTCCCTGCGCCACGCCCTTTTACTCCCTCTATGCTGCACGCGCTCACTCTTCTTACACGCGCGAGGTTTCAGAAGCACATACACATCCTTATTCTACAACAAAAGTTTCCGTCTCGCGAGGAAATACGACAAATTTACTGTGTTCTAATTATTAATTTCCATTGTATCCATTTCAATTACAAGCTGCGTGCGTTCTTGAGTGGGCGACACGGCCGCCCGCCGGAGGATTTTGTGTTGTAGGGGGTTTATTACTGTTCTCCATTCTGTAACACCAAACATGAACTCACACTGTTAGAGTGGGATGAATATCACTACGTGTTTTGTTTGGGTACTATTTAGTGCAGCGCAAAGTTACGTGTCCGTATAAATTAAGGCGGAGCCCCGCGTTCTTCATGGGTGTCCGGTTTCATGGCTACTGGAAAGGTGACAAAGTGTCTGCAGTCTCGTTTATTACTGGGACAGAAGATGTCTGTACCAGAGAGCACAGGTGAGGGCTCGCGTGCAGCTCCAGAGCGGTCCGCTGCAGAAGAATCAACACGCACCCCCAACACACGTGTGTGCACTCCTTCCTTCTACACACGCAGGACGCTGACACACACACATTCTACAACACCTATATAGTTAGTTCATTAGTTAGATAGGTAGTAATTAGTTGTTACTGTTATTTGTTAATAAAGAATACAGCGTTGTATTTGTATTCATTTGCGACGCGGCCGCCGGGGGATTTTGTGTGTGTGTGTGTGGGGGGGGTGCTAACCGCGACACTGCGCCCCCTACTGGTTCATCAAAGCGGTAATCAAATAAAATATTTTAGATGGAAAAATCTGCTGGAGGTGACTAACTTTACACTTTTCCAGTTATGTCAAGAAAATCCGTAACACACAAGATGGGAATAAAGAAAAAAGTCACATAACATTAAGTAGCAAATAAATGTAAGGACATTTTTGTAGTGACAGAGAAAAAAATCTTAAACTATTGGATGGCTGTTCATTACTTAAATGGCACCACATTTGTGAAGAACATGCATTTGTAAAATGATTGAGTTTCTTTAGGGTGAAACCCACATACTCAGCTCTACTGTGTTCTTTATTGCTCCATGATCCTTAAACATACAGCTCAGTTTAAAAGGAAAATAAAAAAGTTTCTAATGTATAGGAACTGAAACATTACAAAAAAAAACAACAACAATCGACCAAAAACAAGGTTCTTTATTTTTTTTAGCTAAATTCTATGAACTATCCCCAATTATTGGAGCCGTATTAACAAAAAAAAAACTAAATTTAGACATCTGCTCAGAGAAGCAAACATTACCGCAATACATAAACAACAGGCTTGAGGTTGATCTAATAAATGTTTGAGATATTTCTAATGATTGACAGTAAAAACAGCCAAGCACTGGACTGCAGCTGTGTTCTTGTTCTGGTGTTCTTGTTGGGTGGTGTGGTTATTACCTGTGCCTTTGTTGCGGTCCACAAAGCAGTACTTCAGTTCATAATCTTTTAGAATTTCATGGACTTCCTGGAAGAAAGAAAAGAACGAGAAACACTTAAGATAAGTTAGAATATTGTGAGCTGCAGAACAAATGTGACAAAATAAAACCAAAAATCTACATTCTTCTCATTGGGTTTTCTTTCCATTATGTGCTTTTTTTTCTACCCAGTGAAATGGATATAGAAAGAGGTTATGGAAAGTTAATAAAACGAGACTGAACCTTCATTGCGGTGGAAGACGCCTGCTTGAGGCCATGCTGGATGATGGTTCTCTCCTTAAAAGAAGATCTCTGTGTCTTTTAATTAAACTTTAGATTTGGAAGCTCCGTTGAATTTTTTTGGACTCAAATTTAAGTAGAAGTGTGCTAAAAAAAAAAAAAAAAAAGACTGTGATGCCCCATGGCAACTAATACTCAAGTTCTAAAAAGTAATATATCTCGATATGCGACAAGTTTCCAACATAAAAGAGGAAAATAGGTTTTAAAATAAAGTAAAGGGAATAAGTGGATACAGACATTTCATTTAATAATTAACATTCATTAATAATGTTTACACTTTTTTTGTCATAAAAACCAAAAGATCTCGGATCTCTATAGAAGGGCTAAAAACTAAAAGAAAATGTATAATATATCTTTTTGCACATAAACTACTGTTTGACAGATAAAAACATTTAAATCTGAGGGACATTTTGTGTTTTTTTCTGAGAATAAAAGAAAATAAATCAAGAAGAAAATGTGGAACATAATGTTAAAACAATAGAATCCATGCCACTTATTTTACAGTTTTCTAATTGCTTTTAAATAATATTTAATAAGTTCCTAAGGCTTTATTAAGCCTAGATAATGTGTGATTAAACAGTAATACAATGATGTCATTATCATCATTGACATATATAATAGATAAGGTAGTTCTGGCTCAGGGTTTGCTTTTTTTTACTTTAAAAATAAGAGACAAAATCAAACTACACACTCCTAGATTGGCATTTAAAACAAAGAAAAGCTGGTTCCCCGTGATTTTTGCACATGTCTTTTTTGGGTCATTTTAGTAAAAGGTAATGTTGAATACTTGGTCCCCCCTACCATATTCCCTTGTGGGAATAGTAAGCGGTTAGTGCGGGGGTGGTGGTTATGTCTAGGGTGCATTGGCTCTTTATTCTTGCATTTATGTTTTTTTTTTTTTGTGCTTGTATTGTTATTGTTTGCACTGGAACAGCACAAATAAACAGCAAAAGAACTCAAATCTGACCAAAATTCACACAACACAGAAATGATTGGTTGTCAAAATGTAAGAAATAATCACTTTTCAAACATGCAATGCTCCTGTAATTTGTATTTAGACACACCTGTGGTGAAAAACAGGTGTGGGCAATATCAACCACCATACCACCACTTAAAATAGAGAGATGGGGGACTCGACCTTTGTGATGACTCACGTTTTACTGCAAAATGTTTTACTCATTCATTTTTTCAAGCTTTAATGTCTAAATAGAAGATGTCCTCTGTCTTTTTCCACCTATTCTGACGAGTACAAACCCTTTGGTTTATATGGTTTATATGAGGGTTGGTTCATGGATTCCGTCTGGATATGAAGAACATTTCTTACTTGAATCGATTAACATTTGGAGGGTTGGTCTTATTGTCTGCTTGTGCTTCCTGTAACCTGTATCTTTAGTCACCATCAGCAACCATGTTTAGTGTTTAAATTCAAAGAGGAAAATAAGAGGTGAACTTTGTGTGATGGTAATGCAGCAGTTCATGGCCATACAATGCTCAAATGTGAATGAAAGTACATTTGACATTTCAAAGAGGTGATGTGTGCAGATCCTTCACTCAATAAACTGTCTCTAATTTAGCACATGAGCAATAACGACAACCAATTGGGTTTTGTAGTGTGTGCAGTTTTCTACCCCTTCAGCCACTATTCAGCCCACTTGTACACAGAGCGGGCGTGTTTCATATCAGTGCAAGCTACACTAAGCAGTCCAAACAGAGGGTCAGCTTATTCACCCATGAAACCGGCACAGTGGGAGAAAGAAGAGATACAAAGGAAAGGAAGAGAGGTGGCCTTGTTTTGCTCCACATTAGTCCCCTTTGTGATTTATTCATCCCGAGAGACGGAAAAAGTTTTTAATGACCAAGACAAAATCAGACATTTGACATGTCTTTTCAGTCATTACAGTCTAGGAGCGGTGAACATAGACTGTAAAAACAATGGACGAATTGAAGTGTGACGTCCTCCAAAGAAAATATTGTACCTCCGGCTCTTGCAAAATGAGGCAAAATCCCTCACCATTGCTTCCTGATACGGGCGCCCCCGTGTTGAAATCAGTCGACAGTGCTTGGTCCGAGTCGCTAGGACTAGGAGTCATTGCATCTATGGCAATAACGACAGTATTAGATACAATGACTCAGAGCGACTCGGACCAATCACTGTCAAATGGTTTCCACATGGCGGCGCCAGTATCAGGAAGCAATAGTATTTCTTATTTGGGAATAAGAGAAGGGAGGGGCTGAGCTGTCCATTGTTTTTACAGTCGATGTCGGTGAGCCGCCATTCACAAATCCTTGCTGCTGCTAATAGACAGCAAACTAATAGAAATCAATAAGCTAATTTATAAAACGCCATCGCGATCAGCTCCCTAAATTTCAAGAACAAATATACCCAACATCCAAGATCCCTGATTCGAGATCTTTATAAATATAAAGTCTAGTAAAGATACAATTCAGGCACCATGTATTTATTGTTTTAAAATTCAGAATAACGTAGGATTTTAAGTCTACAAACTAAAAAGAAGTCGAATCCGCAGTACTACCGTCACCTGAAGTAAACAAATCTTCAAAATAAAGGATTGGTGAAGCTTCCAATTTTCAAAGTAAACTATCCAGTGATTTTTGTAGTTAAAAAAATAGAGTGAAGTTATGCTTACTGATTGATATAAGATACTGATAAAACAAATTTGCTTTACATTCATTTGATTCCAGTAACTCTTCAACCGTTGACGCAATTAGCGTAACTCCAGCAGATTCTGAAGCTGAGAAAAGCAGTCTTGGGCAGCGCTGCACAGTACTGCAAGTGAAGCTGCTTTACATACAGAAAAGGGAAAACAATATTCAATGTTTTTGAATGTAAATTTTTAGGATTTGTGTTTCAATGATCCATAACAACAGCAATGTTCGTTTGTCTTTTATGTTTTCCATGTTACTGCTGAATTTAGCCAGAA
Organism: Oryzias latipes; assembly: GCF_053564925.1. Lineage (NCBI taxonomy): Eukaryota > Metazoa > Chordata > Actinopteri > Beloniformes > Adrianichthyidae > Oryzias > Oryzias latipes. The sequence continues at coordinate 18,403,669 of NC_136240.1, forward strand.
GGTTAACAGGGAAAAAAAATGTTTAAAGTGACACACACCTTTTCTATCTAGTTACATCTTTGTGTTTTCATCAGTTTTGTTGATTCTGATCTCATGTTCTAAATAAAATTACATGTATTTAATACATCTAGTTTAAATGTAATACATCCAGTAAAAAGACATAGCAACTGTACAAACACATTATATTAAAAAAACAAGAATCATTGTTCGATCTGTAAGTTGTTGAGCTTGATTTGTGAATCGAATGGGATCGCAACCTAAGTAAAAATCCACAACCCTTGTTGAAATTTTTCTCTAAGATGAGAAAGACATTTCTCCATTTACAAATTCTCCATTTACTACACTGGACAGAGGATGTTCAAGATGGGTCTCAGTAACTCAGACATTTGCGAGCACTGTGATAATAATCTACCCGACAGCTACATGCACGCACTGTGGTTCTGCACGCCTGTCCAGGCTCTCTGGCAGCAGGTATGTGCCGATTTATCAGTCTGGCTTAAGGTTTCAATCACTGCCTCACCGTCACTTTGTGTGCTTGGTGACATGAGTGCCATCGATATAGAAGAAGGATTAGCTTCTATCATTTTCATAACTCTTTGTATTGCCAAAAAAACTATTTTAATAAATTGGAAAAACAAGAAAAATATAAACATAAGTCAACACAGAAATCTGCTGTTTGATCATATCAGCTTGGAAAAAATGTCAGCCCAAAGCTCAAGTAACTTTGAAAGAATTCAGTCTCTCTGGTCTCCTGTGGTTGACTCCATGACTTAGGGGGTGGGGGGCTTGGTCGTCGCTGCTCCTTGCCCTTCTGCCGTGGTTTGGGGTGGGGGTCGGGGCTTCCGGTGCCTGGCGGGGGCGGTGGGGGGCTCCGTTGGTCGGGGGGTCGGGTCCGGTGCCTGGGTGGGGCGGGCTGGGGCGCTGCGTGGTCCTCTGGGCTTGGGTGTGGGGGTGCGTGGTGGGGGGGTGGGGTGGTGGTCTGGCTTGGCTTGGGGGGGTGGTCCCTTTGCCTGTGCTGGGGGGGGTTGGCGGGGGGCCCTGCTCGGGTGGGGGGGGCCCAGCGGCGCCGGATGGGCTGCCCATCTGCACCTGGGGCTGGGATCGGCCCTTCCCTGGCTCTGGGGCGGGACGGGACAACCCTCTCGGGGCCCCCGGTCGCTCTGGGTGTCGCCCGCTTCGGCTGCGGGGTCTGGGGTGGGGTGGGGTGGGGGGCTTGTCGGCCCTGTCCTGTGGGGGGGCGTTCTGGGGGGGAGGGGGGGCCCATTATTAGTACGGGTCGGGGGGGCTAGCGGGTCGGGGTCTCCGCTGAGGCAATCAGTGGTTGCCTCGGCCGGTTGGCCTCCTCGGTCCCGTCGAGGCCTGACCAGAGCTCTTCTAGGGCCGGCGTCTGGGGGTGGGGGCCTGGGCTTGCTCCGGGGGGGGGCGACGCTTTCTGGCTCCTCTCTCTCTGTGTGGGGTGGGTGGTGCCGTGCCTGGGGTGTCGGCGCCTCCGGGGGTGGGCCCCTGGGCTGGGTGGCCCTGGCCCCTTTGCTGGGGGTGGGCTGGGGGACGGCTGTTTGACCACCGGGGGACAGTCTACCAGCTGTCCCCAACTTACCCCCTTCCTTATATAACCTCATATTAGGGTGAGGGGGTGGGGGGTCTAGCCTGCGATGCGCCTTGGGGGGGGGCTACTTGGGAGTGGCCCCCCTCCTATGGTTGCCGTATGGAGTGGGCCCCCCCTCTTTCGGTTTTATTTGCACCTTAGACATGTAGGGTCCTTGGTAGGGGGGGTGCTTGGACATCACTGCAAGCAAGCAGCTGATGTCCTCCTGGCACCCTACCCGCCAATTTTAACCGCACCTTAGACATTTAGGGCCCCTTGGTGTGGAGGGTGAGGGGACATCACTGTGAGTAATCAGGAGATGTCCCCTTAGTGCCCTACTCGCCAATTTTAACTGCACCCCCCTTAGTACACACACCCCTCCCCCTTCAATATATACATTCAAACATAAACACACACACATGCACACAAACACCCTCTCAAACACCCATACACGCACACACATTTTACAAGGAAGGTGGGACCTGGGTCCATCTGTCCCCTACCCCTTCCCTGGTGGGGGGTGTGGGCCCCTTGGCGATGGCGGCCGTGTCCCTTGGGTGCCGGCTCCCTGGGCCCGGCGGTGCTCTCTCCGCACGGTGGGGGGGTTCATATTACACCTGAGCCGGGGGTGTTCGTGTCCCTGGGGGGTGGGTCCTGGTCCTTGCCCCTGGGCGCTGGGCCCCGCCAAACTTCCAACATGGCCGAGCCTGGTCGGGCCATATTTATAACATCCCTTGTGGGCCGCCCTTTTTTCCCCGGGGTTCCCCCCTCCTGGGCGGGGGCGGCGGGCCCCTGCCTTGCTCCTACCTGGACCAACCGTGGGCCGGGTGGGTGGCTGCCTGGAGTGCGGAGCGGGTCTCCCTTGGGGGGTCCTGGCTCGTACCTGGGGTCGGGGCGGGGGGATGCCCGGAACTCCTGGGTGGTGGTGGGGTGCTCGTCTGGGGCTGTGGGCGTCCCTCTCCGGTGGGGCCCTGCGTTGGGCTCTTCCGGCGCGGCGGGGGGCTGCTTTCCTGGCTGGGCTGGGGCGGCGCTCTCTTTCCCTCTGCGCCTCCCTGCTCTCTGGCTCTGGGGGCCTCGCGGCGGTCCGGCTGGCCCTGGCCTGGGTGGCGGTCTTGGTCGCCCGGGGGGCGGTTGTTCCCTGCCTGTTCCCGTGTGGCGTTGGGGGAATTCCGGCTGCCGCTGCTGCTGCGGCGGGGGTATGGGTGTGGGGGTGGCTGGGTGCTCCTCCTCCTTCTTTTCACATTCCACCATCCATTTTAGAACATAAACACCCACCTGAGCACAGGTGTTAGCTCACCTTTGCACTAATAGTTTGCATGATTGAATGAATGAAAGATTTCACACTAGTTGGTTTAAAGGCATAGGTATGCGTTCGTGAACACTATCTGTTTTGTGTGCATGTTGACATGTGGACATTTTTGCGGCTAGCAGGTGTGTTGATAATATTTGAGTGTGTGTGAACAGGCCCCGCCCTTTTTGTACTACATTTGAACCGTACCGTAACGATAAACAACCAGTAAACCTGTCTGCTCTATGCTGCTTCATGGTCTTACCCCCCTTCCCCTCCTATTATCACCCTCCTACCCCCCCCTCTCTCTAACATCCCTCTCTCTTCTTCCCCTCTTTCCTTTTCCGTCCGGTCCAACACCAAAGATTTTCAAACATGATTGAAATTAATAAATTTTGGCCTCAATTACAAAAGGGGTTTATTCAGACATACCTTTGGTTTGTCTGAAGATGAATAACCCCTCTTGTTAAAATAAAATATGTCCAACACAAGAGGCCCTCAGCTCTCATCTGTTTGCCTAGCTGTTGGACAGGACAAGTTAAAAAAAAAAAAAAAAAAAAAAAAAAAAAAAAAATAAGATGAGAAAGACATCTGATGAAGATGATGCTGGTGAGTAGGGCTGCACGATATGAGGAAAACTTGCGATATGCGATATTAGTGATCAATATTGCGATAACGATAAATTTGCGGTAAATAAACAAATAGAAAAATAAACAAAAACATCATTCCCATTTCATTGCAACAGTTTAAAAATTATACTCCAAATGACCCTCATCGACATGGGGGACAAACGTCAGGGTGGCTAACCCTGGTCCTCAAGAGCCTCAACCCTGTCTGTTTTCCAATTCTCCCTAGACTGCTCGATAATGATAACCAAAATCAGGTGTGTTCAGTCAATCAGGATGTGAAATCACTTGAGTCAGCCAATCAACAGCAAGCTGGTTAAGGAGAGCTGGTAAACAGGCAGGGTTGAAGCTCTTCAGGACCAGGGTTAACATAATAGGCCTCCATCTGATTGGTCAACAATGGGAAGGCGTCCATCTGATTGGTCAAAGCAAAAAGGGATTTATTTGATGTGTTAAATGCTTCAAGCTGCTAGAAGATTGTTTTAACACATTTTGGGTTTGCGATTTATTGCGATATTCGCAGTCTTTTGCGATATGCATATTGCAGAGCTGGATATTGCGATAACGATAAATTTGCGGTATATTGTGCAGGCCTACTGGTGAGGTATCAGTCTTATACTCTCTCTCTTTCTTTCTTTCGTGACAGTAAAAGCCGTCATTTCTTTCTTTTTGGTCGACTTTGCAAAAAGTCTGGACAGCATTGTTTGGTAGAGTTAGACTGACTGCACTATGTAGGTACTGAACACAAAGAGACAGAACTGGACTCCATATCTGTGAAATTTACATTTTGAAGTTTTTGTTGTATTGAGAAATGTACAACCAAGTCAAATATTTCTCTTACAAATGTCTCAGAACCTGCATAAACAGGGTATGGGCAACTGTGTATGCTTCAAAGATTTTACACAACGAAAGTTCTCCTTTGAACCACCAATAACAGATAAGTCTTGCTGTGAAGCATGCGTGAGCATGGTTATATTGCATTTGCATAAGCAAGGCCTTCAACGATATTTTGGGTCCTTTACATTTTAATATACTCCAATTACACTGTTTTGTGTGACAACACAAATTTAAAATTTTCTCAAAAGTGGACTTTGCAGTTAATAAAACACATAACAGAAAAGTGTGAAACAACTGAAAATATGTCATATTGTAGGTTCTCCAAAGTAGCCACCTTTTGCTTTGATTACTGCTTTGCACACTCTTGGCATTCTCTTGATGAGCTTCAAGAGGTAGCCACCTGAAATGGTCTTTCAACAGTCTTGAAGGAGTTCCCAGAGATGCTTAATACTTGTTGGCCCTTTTGCCTTAACTCTGCGGTCCAGCTTACCCCAAACCATCTCTATTGGGTTCAGGTCCAGTGACTGTGGAGGCCAGGTCATCAGGCGCAGAACCCCATCACTCTCCTTCTTGGTCAAATAGCCTTTACACAGCCTGGAGGTGTGTCTGGGGTCATGGTCCAGTTGAAAAATAAATGATGGTCCAACTAAACGCAAACCGGAGGGAATAGCATGCTTCTGCAAGATGCTGTGGTAGCCATGCTGGTTCAGTATGCCTTCAAGTTTGAAACAACAGTGTCACCAGCAAAGCACCCCCACACCATCACACCTCCTCCTCCATGCTTCACGGTGGGAACCAGGCATGTAGAGTCCATCCGTTCACCTTTTCTGCGTCGCACAAAGACACGGTAGTTGGAACCAAAAATCTCAAATTTGACTCGGATGAACTTACTTCTCCGCAGCAGAGGTGACTTTTGGTCTTCCTTTCCTAGGGCAGTCCGCAAGTGAGCGAGTTTCTTTGTAGCGCTTGATGGTTTTTGTGACTGGACTTGGGGACACTTTCAAAATTTTCCCAATTTTTCGGACTGACTGCTCTTAATTTCTTAAAGTAATGATGGCCACTCATTTTTCTGTATTTAGCTGCTTCTTTCTTGCCATAATACAAATTCTAACAGTCTATTCAGTAGGTCTATCAGCTGTGTATCCACCTGAGTTTTGCACAACACAGCTGATGGTCCCAACCCCATGTTTAAGGCAAGAAATCACACTTGTTAAACCTGACAGGGCACACATGTGAAGCGAAAAACATTTCAGGTGACCACCTCTTGAAGCTCATCAAGAGAATGCCAAGAGTGTGCAAAGCAGTAATCAAATCAAAAGGTGTCGAGAAAAAAATAAAGAAAATTCTTTGAATAAGAAGGTGTGTCCAAACTTTTGGTCTGTAGTGTATGTATGTATGTATGTATGTATGTATGTATGTATGTATGTATGTATGTATGTATGTATGTATGTATGTATGTATGTATGTATGTATGTATGTATGTATGTATGTATGTATGTATGCATGTACAGTGGTGGACAAAATTCTTGTTACCCCTCAGTTAAAGAAAGAAAGTCCACAATGCTCACTGAAATGACCTGAAACGTTCAAAAGTAACATCAAATTAGAATTTATTGAATAACCAAAATCAGCTATTACGATTGAGTTGTTGATTAACACAAGTATTAAAAAAAAAAAAACTAATGAAATAGGGTTGGACAAAAATGATGGTACCCATAACTTAATATTTTGTTGCACAACCTTTTGAGGCAATCACTGCAATGAAACGGTTTCTGTATTTGTCAATGAGCCTTATGCACATGTCGACAGATATTTTGGCCCACTCTTCATGACCAAACTGCTCCAGTTGTCTCAGGTTTGACGAGTGTCTTCTCCAAATGGCATGTTTCAGCTCCTTCCACAGATGTTCAATGGGATTCAGATCTGGGCTCATAGAAGGCCACTTCAGAATAGCCCAACGCTTTTCTCTTAGCCATTTTTGTTTTTTTTTGGCTGTGTGTTTGGATCGTTGTCCTGTTGGAAGACCCTTGACCTGCGACTGAGACCAAGCTTTCTGACACTAGGCAGCACATTTCTATCCAAAATGCCTTGATAATCTTGAGATTTCATTTTACCTTGCACAACTTCATGACACCCTGTGGCAGATGCAGCAAAGCAGCCCCAAAACAGGACTGAGCCTCCTCCATGTTTCACAGTAGGAACAGTGTTCTTTTAGTTGTATGCTTCATTTTTGAGTCTACGAACACAGAGCTGATGTGCCTTACCAAAAAGCTCCAGCTTTGTCTCATCTGTCCAAAGGACATTTTCCCAGAAGCTTTGTGGCTTGTCAACATGCATTTTTGCAAATCTCAGTCTCGCTTTTTTATGATTTCTTTTCAACAGTGCTGTCCTCCTTGGTCGTCTCCCATGAAGTCCACTCTGGCTCAAACAAGGACGAGTGGTGCGATCTGACACTGATGTACCTTGATCTAGGAGTTCACCTTTAATGTCTTTGGAGGTTCTTCTGGGCTCTTTGGATACAGTTCCAACTATCCATCTACTCAATTTGTCATCAATTTTCCTCTTCCGGCCACGTCCAGGGAGGTTGGCTACTGTCCCGTGGGTCTTAAACTTCTGAATAATATGTGCCACTGTCGTCACAGGAACTTCAAGCTGCTTAGAGATGGTTTTATAGCCTTTACCTTTACGATGTTTGTCTATAATTTTGTTTCTAATGTCCTGGGACAATTCTCTCCTTTGCTTTCTGTTGTCCATGTTCAGTGTGGTACACACCTTTTCACCAAACAGCGACGTGACTATTTGTCTCCCTTTAAATAGGCAGACTGACTGATTATGGGTTTGAAAACAGCTGTGATGTCAATTAAAGGACATACCTGAGTTCATCATGACCCTCTGGGCTATAGCCTACGTGCACGATAGAACTTGAGGTTAACTTCCGTGTTTCGAGTGTAAGGCCGACAACTTCCTGTTGGTCGTGTTATTGTAGTGGGGAGTTTTGTTGAGTTGCTAGTTTTGAGTAAATAGAAGCGGATTTCGGGTAAAAGAGAGGCGTTTGGTGTTTCAACGCGTGACAAAGACATCACAACATTGTTGGGTACCCGTGTGCGAATTTGTCAAAGTACAACAGTACTATAAGCTTTCATAGCTTTCCAGTAGATGTGTCGGTGAGAGCCGAATGGATGGTGAACACGGCGGGAGGACTTCACCCCAAGCAACACGAGTCGTGTTTCGTATTTGCAGCAATCGGAAAGAAAATGCGTCATAAACACGCCGTTCGGAATACTTTGCCCCGGTCAGACTCGTTCGGATCAAAATTTCTTTCCGATGGAGATAGGTGGGTTATACCGATGTGGAGCATGTAAACGGTCATTCCGATCGTGTGTCTCTACTGCTCTGGTTTACGTCATGCATAGATGGTGTTTCGCTGAGAGAAAACTTTGGAGCTCATACGGGACCAACCAGCTGCTCTGCTCTCGCCCCGCTGGCTCTCCCCTCTCTTTCACCCCTCACGAGGGAGATGCGGGGGGGATGCATGCCCACTGACGTCTGGACCCGGCACCCGAGCTCTGCGTTCGGGCTCCGGTGCCAGTGGACCGAGTGAACCTCTCTGAGCAGAGCAGCCGGATTTATTAATGTGTTTGAGGGGAGGGTGCTTTGTTATGTGTGAGAATTCGGACTGCGAGCCGACCCGCCGCTCTGGGTTAGCGGCTGCTGGACTCACGAGAACCGAGCAGAGCTGGAGCCGCCAGCTTACACAGCCGTCTCAGTCATTAAAAATGTTCAAAAAAATCACACGGAATTGTGTTTCTAGTTGTGCCCCGACAAAATAAAGGCTGATGTTATTCCCAGACATTTACGTGGTTCGTCCTGGATTTTGTGTTCATCAAAAGTTGTTGTTAGCCTAACACTGGGTTCTTCTTCCAGCTCCGTACTTCTTCCACAAAAAAAGCACTGACCACACGGATTAAATATAAAATGATGAGCGAACAGGCACTTCATAATATTCATAACATTAATAAAAGCACGTTTGGAAGATCGCCTCTTTTACCGAGCTGCTGCATATGTGACAGCAAAGGTTTGTTTACAACGGGACACATTTACCTTCCGGTATTTTCGACACTATATTTTTTCGACGCGATATTTTGCCCATGTAACCACGCACTGGTCGACAATCCTGTAGATGTCGTTCACTTCGATTTTCGGGAGACCTTGTAGACAACGGGTGAAATATGCCATCTTTCGCAATCAAAATCTGCCGTGTCGCTGCTTTAGAAGTCGCAACCAGGAAATGGTCGGCCTCACACTCAAGGCGGCGGAAGTAGAACTCCTTAGTGACGTGCACGGAGCCTATTAGTTCTCAGTCCTTTATGGAGGTACCAACATTTTTGTCCAGCCCTATTTCTTTGGTTTGTTTTTTTTAAACATTTCTGTTAATCAAAAACTCAAAAGTAATGGCTGATTTTGATTATCAAATTTTCGATAAATTTTAATTTATTGTTACTTTTGAACGTTTCAAGTCATTTCAGTGAGCATTGTGGACTTTCATTCTTTAACTGAGGGGTACCAACAATTTTGTCCACTACTATATGTATTTATGTATGTATGTATGTACGCACGTACGTCTGCTCCTGATTCAAAACAATTTGAATAAAGACATATTCAGAAATGCCATTTTGAGCTCAATTTTCTTTGTACATGTCCTCCATGAAAAAACACAGAAAGCACGATTTTCATTGGACTGGGTGTGTAAAACAGATTATATCAATTTATAAAGCAGTGAACTGTCCTAAATTACACACACAAGCAATTTGAACAATGTACAAACTGGACAAATTAAAGAGGCGAAATAAACATAAATTTTATGAGGACAAACTCAAGATAACCGGTGTCAAAGCCCCCTTACTTACTAGTCCCCTACTTTTTAATCAGTACCAGCTCAATAAAACAGTTTCACTCCAGCTGTGTGGAAATTAACACTGCTTTTCACTGTTGTCATTTTCAATTCCTGCACAGAGGTGTTTAAGAGATTCCATAAATTTCTAAATTCCATCAGGTGTTAAGAGGATACTGCATCGAGCCAGAATAAAACATTCTCCATCTCCAGAAGGACTGAACTAAATGGAAAACAAAAACTTTTGATTTCGTTAACATAGTTAACTCCCCCTTGAATAAGAAAACAAAAACATAACTTGAGCATTCATGACAAAAAATTGTTATACTTTCATAGTATAGGTAGTAGTTCTCTGATGTGCAAGTCCCTCTGTTGAAGATGTGCGAGACAGAGAATGATAATGGAGAAATGCAGGGTGTAAAAGCAGGGTAAAAAGGGATTCTATATCCAAGAGATTGAAGGACAAGGCGGAGAAATGTGTTTACTGTGACACCTGTTAATTCACTGCACAAACACATCCACGTTTTCGTTTTCTCCTGCTGTCATAAATGAGGTAGCTTAACACCTCAAACAAAGGCACTGGGGAAAAGCAGCAGTGTGCTTTCCCTTCAGCTGTTTGTGCAAAAGAAAGATGAGGGGATTAGGGGACACTTTCCACTGCCTGCTTACCAGCAGCCATGGCGTCCTTGACCTACTGATAGAGAGATGTACGGTACAAAAGGACAGGCAGTGTAGCCCACTTACCTGAGATGCTCCATTGTTACAGTAACACTTTAGCATCACCTAATAAATTCTGTATTACAATGAATATTGAATGCATTAGTTTAAGTTTTATGACAGCAGCATCATCAGCGCCATCGCACAACACTTTAGTCTGTACACCATTTTATCAGCAAAGAACTGGACTTTTTTTCCCCCAGACTAGCGTTTGAATCCCAAATATGACTAAAACAAAAAATATTGCAAACTGAAAATCTAATAAACACAATAACGGAAAATTTGAGCTTCGAAGAATAGGATATTTACCCCCCCCCCCCCCCCCCATAGAAAATAAATAAATAAACATATAAAACATGTAGCTATAGTAGTTCCACACGTTTGGTAGAGGGCCCTTAATACATTCTCAGTCACAACAATGTGAGTAGATAGGACTATAAAAGTTTATTAAAAATATTCACTGCCATTTTAGAGAATACCCTTTGTTATGTTGATAGGAAATGACCGTAGGAAAAAAAGCATGTAAGAAAAAAGATTAATTGCTCTTATCTCAATGCAATAATTTTCAACTTTTTTGAGGAAAACAGGGAAAAAACAAGTTTGTTTAATCCTTCAAAAGTCATGTGAACAATGACAACATCAATACAACTTTAATTTTTGTATCGTATTCCCACTTTCTATATCGTCAGATGGTGGAAGGACTACTTCGAGGATTTTCTCAACTCTAGATGACATGCCTTCTCTGTTGAGGAAGCAGAGGCTGGGACACTGGTGTGCGGATGTCTATTACCTAAGCTGAAGTCACCAATGGAGCTCCTCAGTGACAAGGCACCAAATGACCTAAAGTCTCTGAATGCTGTGGTGCTGTCTTGCTTGACATGTCTCTGCAGCATCAAGTATCAGTTGGGGACTAATACATTGAGAAACTGGGGTAGAGGTTCCCTTTTTAAAGAAGGGAGGATCATAGGGTATGTTCACTGGGGAAATCACACTTCTCAGCCTCCAAGAGAAAGTCTGTTCCAGACTACTGGAAAGGAGAGTTTGGCCAATAGTTACGTTCATTCAACCAGTCCATTTGTGTTTTATGAACAGTGTTCCCCGTGTTTTTTTAAGGAAGATGCTTACTGGGAGCTGTCCAGTTCCTGTATGACTGGAGTAAGAGCTTGGTTCGCAGTAAGTTGGACTTCAGCAGGATCGCCCTCCATCACAGATTCTGTTCATATTCATTTTGGACAGAACTTCTAGGCACAGCCAGAAAGCCGACAGGGGTCCAATTTCCTCTGCAGGGTGGTTGAGCGCTTCCTTGGTCACCCAGAGGGGAATTCCGATAAGGTTGGAATGCCTTCAAGGCACTATAGGACATGTCCAAGTGGCCGGTGAGAGGAAAGTCTGTGCATCTTTGCTTAGAGTGCTTTTCTTGCAATGAATGTAAATAGATGGATGGATACAGCTTTAAAAAACTACTTATTTACCTCGTCTTCCTTCAGAAATAGTCAATTAGAAAAGGCCCAGTATAGAATACAGTAGAATAGTATTGTGTTCTTTTAATGTTCTCCTGTATGAATAACACTCTTTCAAGAGGCTTTTCTAGACTTCTATATTTCTATTTGATATTCAACAAAAACCTTTAACTAGACATCACATCTTCTATGCTGATACTCTAGAGTTAAAAGACAGAGAAGTGGATTCATTCTGAATTTCTTATTACTGTATTAACATTCAGGTTAATAGAACTAAATAAAAATTATATTTTATGACCAATGCTAAATTCAAGGGATTTGGCTAAAACAAATTTAATGTTTAGAGGTTTGCATCTCATTTTTATGGAACATGCTGCATGTAGATTGCATGATTTACGGTTAATGAAAACTGGAAACTGACTCTTTGCTGTACATTAGGGCTGCACGGTATGAGGAAAACTTGCAATATGCGATATTAGTGATCAATATTGCAATGACGATATAACTGCAGATACATGAAAAAATAGCAAAACAACCAAAAACATAATTTCCATTTCACTGCAACAGTTTAATTTAAATAAGAGTTTACCCTAGTCTACATAGGAGGTTAACAACTAACATGAAAGGGCTCCATCCGACTGGTCAACAACGTGAAGGCGTCCATCCAATTGGTCAATTGCATAAAGGAATTTATTCGATAAATACTTCTAGCTGCTATAAGATTGCTTTAGCACATTTAAGGTAACCATTTATTGCCATTTTTGCTGTCTTTTGCGATACACGTAATGCACAGCATCATATCACGATAACGATAAATTTGTGATTTTTTTTGAGCAGGCCTACTGTACATAATGTATCTCAAGCACAGGATGGTATTTGGTTTATCAGGGTTGAATAGAAGACAAGGAACAAGAACAAAGCAAAAGATGCAAAATTTAAAGAGTTACATAGGTGAAAAAAGACCAAACGTTGCATTTAAGCTGCTTATAATTTAATTTTTTCGAGTAGTAAATTTAGAAAAACAAAAAATTAAATCTGCCCTTTTTTTATTATACATATCTACCTTTTTTTTTAAATTATACATAGACATTTGGTATTTATTCATAAATTCCAATAAACAAGATAACGACAGCAACTATCTCCAATTACCACCCATTGTTTCATATTACATTACAAATTAACTAGAAATCAGGACTGTGCGCAGCCAAGAAATCCTTTAAACACTGCTTTCCATATTTGGTAAAGAAGAGAGGCAGGTGGCTCAAGCCATGCGCAGCACGGCTCACTGGCCCATCAAACGCCTGCCAAGAGAGCTTTCTTGAAATTGTGTGAGCACACATTCTAAGCAGACAACCATAAATACAAGAGTGCAGACATCCCTTTTTTTCCAGTTCTCTTTTTACTCTAACATGTTTGCAGTTCACAGCTTGTATGCAACTGGTATTTTTTTTGCAAAATGACAGGTAGAATTTTGTGATTGAAGACGTTTTCTGCTTTAATTTTAGCTTTTACCTCAATGTTGAACTATAAGTCTGCTTAAACAGCTCATTGTTCTACACATTATGCCTTTTCCTGCCAGACTAAACAGAATCTCTTTATATGTTGGTTAAATGTGCTTATGCATCAAAGACCTTCCATCTCCTTTATCTCCATCTAAAAGTAAAAAACAGAGCCCTCCTTGTCTGTCTAGGTTTGTCTTCTTCCTCTTTCCATTTCTTTTTTTTTTGTGTGTTGTTCATTTACAGTTGAGTAGACACAGATTGTGCAGTAAAGAAGCACAGTAGGAAAAAGAAATTCAAACCCATTATCAACCTCTGCAGCTGCACGTTACATGAACTATGCGATGCGCCGACTACCACGGCATCTATCACCACATCAACATGCTGCGTTTATGGGCAGAATTCACTCCTCGCGATGCCTCATTGTGTGTACAGTAATCCCTTGTTTTTCGCGGGGGTTACGTTCCAAAAATAACCCGTGATAGGCAAAATCCGTGAAGTAGAAACCTGTATTTTTTTTTTCTATTATTATACAATTAAATACTCTATACATTGAAAAGAAAGAACAAACCATTTTACGGGCTCAAGCATTTGTTTCACAAATCAAAGTACTTTAAAAACGTTTTTTTTTCCCAACAAATAACTCTGTACTGTACTGTCAAATAATAATTTGAATCAATGTGAACAGTCAGAAGGCTTCAAATCGCGGAGATTAGCCCCACCCACCGCGACCCGAGTAATTCGATTAAACTGGAGAAAATTTAAAAAACAATTATGAAAAAAATACAAAGTACAGTTGGACAAATAGTAACTCAGGTGTATTTACTGCTCTTCAGACAGAGCCGCTGCATCCTGACTCCGCTCTGCAGTGTTTCCTTCTGTTGAAGCCCGCGGTGCAGCTGTGTTTGTTCGGGAGAAGAGCATAGTGATACACAGTTGTTGTCGCTCTTTTTTCTATGGGTTTTAGAGAAACTCCAAATTGCAAGAGAATTTGCACGTACGTGCTGTTAATTTGGCAAGCTGTTTTACGTACGTGTACTTATTAAACTGCAACATTATTGACGCACAGGTGGAGAAGAAGCGGAGTGACTTTTTAGCCAATCAGAATGCAGAACACAATACACGATGCAAATCCGTGAAGTAGCGAAACCGTGAAAAGTAAACCGCGTTGTAGCAAGGGATCACTGTAAATGGTAAAAAAAAAAAAAAAGGGGCGGGTGCAAAAGCATCCACAGTCATTTATGTCTTTGTTCTGACATTTAAATCAGTGTACAGTACAAAAAAGCAAATACCACAGAAGATGAAAAATAATTAAAAACAGGTTGTTGCTACTGTTGTATAAAATGTTATCAATCATAGTTTTCCTGAGATCCATCTATCAGAGTCCTAAGCAGACAGACCTGCCTCAGGGCAGAACCTACTGCCTATGTTGAGATGACTTTAAGGTATTTTTTGCAAATGAACAAACTACTGCACCGTGATGGACTGGGGACCTGTCCAGGGAGTAACCCGCGATCGCCTAAAAGGCAGCTAGGTAGGGCCCAGCAACTATGAATGGATATCAAAAACTGCTGTCATTTTCGCATAGACTCATTAAAGTAACATTTTTTTCATCTCTGAAGGGATTTTTGTTTCTACTAACATCTAAGAAGATAACATGTTCTCAAGTTGCATTTCATGGGCATTTCATCTCATAGGTTTTCTCTTTTGCTTTTAAGGCTTTGACCCATGATAAAAACATTTTAAAGGACTCCCATACTGATTCTACTCAGATCTAACCATCTCTGTTGCTCGCGTTTGGCCTTTCCTTCATTTCATGCTTTCATAAAATTGTTTCTTTATTGTTTTTTGATATCCACGAGGTTACAAACAGAGGGGCTGATGGTAATATGTGGCTTGCCTTGAGTCACAACAGATTCTTCTGACAGTACGTGTGACCCCGCTCCCCTCCCTACTGTTTAAAAGCACCCGTCTCTGCTTGACTCTTGCCCTGAAGCAATAGGGCTCCGTTTGAAGGTTATTTTCCCACAGAGCTTCAAGTCCTTCTCCTAAGAATTTAATACCACACTCTTTGGGTGAAAATATATCTGAATAGATAATAATTGTATTTTTGTGACAAAAAAAACGGCAATATTTGTCTTATTTGAGGCAGAATCTTATTTTACACATTGAAAATTTAAAAACAGGTGCATTGTATCAAAAAAGAAACAGAAGTAAGGAAATAAAATGGCATATATGGAAACATTAAAAAAGGTGTTGTTGCTCACTGCATTGACAGCATGGTTTGTGTTCAGGCTGACAGAAGTGTTGACCCCTCCTTCATGTTGACACCCCTGAGGTTTCTTCTTTTTTTCTGGAATTTGTTGTTTTTTTAGGAGTTTTTCCTTACCACGAAGGAGAGTCCAAGGGCAGGGATGCCCAGTTTAGTTTAGTCTGTTTAGTTTAGCACTGAGCTATTGAATTCTATGACTTTATATTCTTTATTATTCATGTTTATTATACGATTACTGGTATGAAGCCCATTGAGATTACTATTGTTGTAAATATTGGGCTGCATAAATAAAATTGAATAGAAGTGGAACCCCCATATGGGTTTGTTTGATCTGACCACTTGAAATGTCACAGTTTCACACTCACAGACCTGCTACTGACCAGGTAGTGTGCTGTTGACTCATTCGGTTCAGATTGTGTGTTCATTCAACACTTATGTTTTGTGCTTATTACTCCTGTGCAATGTGATCACAGAGGTCTAATGAGTTTGAATCTCCCATCTACATCAAGGTCAAAAATGTGAGTCAGACACATCACAGTGACCCAACTCTCATCTCCACTTCACAGCAGAAACATCACTTCAACTGCTGGTTTCTGCTCTAGGCATCACTGGCATGACATTCAGATAGAAGTCTGTTGATGAGGCACAAGCATCCAGAACGTTAATAAACAGGATCAGCAGGATTTGGAAACCTTTTCCACCCGTTCCGTCAGAAGCGCTCACAACACTGGGGGGAAAAATCCTTTTATAGGATTAAATACTAAAAAAGTATTATTAGTTAGCTTTTTATCCAATTAGTCTTTACTTGGGCTTTTCCAGTAAGTACCTTTCTTCACATTTGACTTCAACTCTTTTGTCCCCTCATCACAACTTCCAACTCCACTATTTTCCCAAGAAGTTAAGCATTTTGGGAAAACTTACACGGGAACTATGCATAGATCTGCTGTGTCATTAGGTTACAAAAATTTAAGAATTTTCCCCACGTTTGGCCATTTCACCCAATTTTAACGGCAGAGAATGCCCCCATCTGTCCTCAGCATCACTCATCTTCAACAAGCTTCATGGCTTTATCCAAGATAAAGTCACCTTCATGTTGGTAACAGCAGTTGTGGAACAAACATCTGCACATTTCCATGGTGATTGATGCTACGATCAACAGCTAAGACGACAGCAGTGTGAACATTCCCAGCCTTGCATGTGAAGGTAGTGATGAAAACTACCCACTGCTAAGAGTGGCTCATTTTTTAAACATCTGCTACTGACACCCACACAACTTCACAACTTCAGCATGTACAGTGAGGGCAGTCCAGGTGCATGCCCTTTGTCTCGATTCCGTGCATGCGTGCATTCACCAGTGCATATGCAAAGCGCTGCTGTTGTTTAGGGAGAACAATGTGTGTGAACACAGAATGCACGTCTTTTATTGGCAAATTCCAGGACTCAGTCCAACAACTTTAGCATAAACCACCAGACTCAAAAACAGTAATAACTTACATGCGCAGTCCTGACCGCCTGCAATAATAGTGGGAATGAAAGTTTTTCATACTACAGAGTTCTGCTTGTCTAGGACAATCTGAAAATACACTGCATAATTACAGTAAATCTCAATTTATCTTGAAACTTCTCCATCTTTCACAGATGTATTCTTCAATTTAGGATTGCACAATATGATTTGCGCAATTCCAAATTTATTGAATGTGAAATCAGATGTTTTCCCCAACCACCAATTCTGAATGTGCAGGTCGTTTGCTACTTATCCAAACATCTAAACTTCTGGGTTAACAACAGATAATTTCTATTATTTTATGTTTACTGTAATAGATTTTTTGTCATAAAAACAAAAAGCAAAACCATCATTATTAGCTACTTAGATGAGCTTCAAAAACTGTGGTAGCTAAATGATCATTTGCTGTTGAATGGTTCATAAGATCACTTCAGGCTGGTGTGGGAACTCCAGCAAAGATCACACGGGGAAAGAGTCATCACTTTGTAACCGTACGGTGCAAGCCTGAACTGTGCATATGGCATAAATAATAAACGTTCTTGAAGTTAACCGTTCTCAACCAGGAAACATGTGCCTGAAGTTATAAAAATGAGAAGTACCTGCACAATAGGGTTTGAATTCAAGAAGAGATGGAGATTTTCCAATACTTCTGATGTGACTCCTCTACGAAGGTCCATCCAAGAGTGGTATTTGGGCTTAGAACAACATAGGAGCATTTTGAAGTATTGTGTGTTTTCAACAGCAGAGTTGCGGCACTCCAGGTAAGAGACGACCTTATCATCACTGACATTTTCATGTTTTCCTTTTAGAGCCTTTAGACTTCTATGACCATATAAAACACGGCTGTGAGGCAATACTGTACCCCAAACACAAGATTTCAAGCAAATCAACCCAAATAAATGCGACCAACAATTAAAACAAAAGAAACTTTAAAATACTTCCCTAAAATTGTATGCAATTTACTTCCCTATTGGACCATTAGAATTGGATTTAAACCCCAACAAAACCTCTGTTCAAATTCTTTGAACCAAACTAGGAAAGCTAAAAAACCCCCGCAGCATTTGTTCAAGGCCAAGAAATATTTCACTGCAAAACAACTGGATAATGTTTTAATCATGTTGCTGATTTTACATAACCTTTCAGAGGGTTTTGTTCCTGCTATTGTTAATCAATTCAGAGTTAACGTGGAGTGCATTCAAATTAGAGCCGTCTGGTGCTGGCCAGATTTTGTGTCTGTGGATAGTCTGCTTTATTTTGAGTACATTTAATAGTCTGGACCAAACAAGAGAACAGAGGTTTGATTCAGAACATGGATCTCAGCCCACTCGCGTGTAAAAGCTGGTGTAATTTATCAACAGTGTAAATGCAATTGGGCCAGACCAGAATAAAAAGGTAAAGCAACTTTCAATAAAATTTAGGTAAATGACATACGAGGAAGTGAGCATCCCACATAGGCAACAACGTGTATGATCCCTTATGTCAGATAACAGTGTTGTTTCCATGTTAGAAATGCTCTTCTCGTAGGACCACAACCAGCCAGACAGGGGGCGTGGTCACCCAAATTGACCAGGCCACGCCTATAACAAACAGCTGATAGAGAATCACGATGAGCGCAAAAAGACTGCTTGTCACCAACTTAAATGTCTCTGAATATCACTGATATAACTAGGGAGTTTGCATGTTCCTCGCCACTCTGGCTTCCTCCCACAGTTCAAAATCATGCTTCATATTTTAATTGATTATTCAAACTTGTAACTCGGTGTGAATGCAAGTGTATGTGGTTGTGTGGCCCTGTGATGGATTGATAACAAGTCCAAAGTTGACCCCGCCTTCATCCAACAGTAACTGGGATAGGCTCCAGCAACCCCATGACCCCAAGAGGGATAAAGCATGTTTGGATGATAGACCAATGATAAAACCAAAAACTGACAAAAGTGATAATAAATCAAATTTCACTAAAAACCAGACTTTGTTTTCAACTTGTTTTTACTCTACTGAATCAGTTTGAAAAGAAACTACATGACAGACGTGAGCAAAAACGTGAGAAACCATTAACCTAAAGTCTTGAAGTCAAGTCAGAGCAACTAGACTTAAATTTGCTTACTTGAAACGTTTTGTCGCTAACGCAAACGGTTTCATCAGTCAGACTGGTGCTTATTCAACTGCTCCTGATTCACAACGATTTAAATAAAAAAATACTCAGAAATGCAATTTCAAACTTAATTTTCTTTATATATGTCCTCCATTATCAGAAAATTCCACAAGAACATGTTAAAAACACGGTTTTTATCGGAGTGGGTCTATAAGCCCAGAGACACACAAATAAAAGCAGCTGGACAGAAACGAGTTAGAAACTTAACATTAGATACAACATTAGATAAGTAGGAATATTAGTCGCTAAAAGACATCTGCCTAAAGTCCTGACAATACTGAATTTCTGATCCTGGTTTCCCTTCAACATCTTTCTAATCCCTATCCAGTCTAACCCAACACTTTGATGATCTCAGTACTCTTCCATCCCCCACTACTACACGGGATGAAGACTGTCAACAGGGCCGTATATCTGACACAGAGCACCATGCACTCAGACATTAGTCTGCAGTGGAGTGCTCACTAATGGGACAGTGGATATGGGAGGAATGGGAGAATGTTGCCGAGTGTTGCCGAGTCCATCAGACAGGTTACATAAGACATTGACAAAGACTCCCTCTTCGCAACACATCTAACAGCCCATGTTAGACACTTTAGAATGAGCACCAGCACAAGATCAGCTTGTGGGTTTTATGTTTTACGCATTTCCACGATAAGAAGTCAGCTGACACTGCAGATCATCAGCACAACAGTTGACGAATAGCAAAAACTTTGAGCCCACATTTTCAAAATGTTTTAATTTCTCTGTCTGCTCTAGAAGGGTAACCTGAGCTCCAGTCAGTTCAAAAGCATCACAGCCATTTAACACGCACACATGAGCGCATGAACAAATACTTCCCATAAATAGTTGTGCTCTTGATTAATGGACATCTGCTGAGTCTCTCCATGTTCCGCAAAACTCCACACATGAAGGATGTGGAAAAAATAAAGAGAGAAATTGCACTACTGCTGTTTCAGTAGACTTTCCCCCTCTTTCTCTTCCTTGCGCTTGTCATGTCACTATACAGTCACACTCTTTCACGCTTCCCTCTGTGCTCGCACAAACACTTCAGCAGACTGCTGGCGTTCCCCAGCAGTGAGCCTCTCTGAGAATGTTTGGTGTTACAAGCCTGAAGGAGTACACACCACCGGCGCAAGCTCACACGCCGCCTCCTACAGGCTTGCATGCTGACACAAGTGATGAATGACGCCGAGGGATAGAAATCAAGAAGGTCAAGAAGTTACAAACGGTGAAGTCAGTCTGTGTACTTTGACGTGTGTAATAAACCTCCAAGATAAATCGGTTTTGCCTGCAGTGTAGATTCCAGTCCTGGTATTAGCCATGGCAAAAGCAGCGCTCTTCAATTCTAAAGTGTAATTTTGAAACAAATATGAATAAATGAGACAAATTCAATTTAGGAAAGGAGAAAAAGAGACTAATGTGTGCAATAAAGTCTACAAGATGCAAAACAGACTCAAAACTGAGTTATTTATGGATGAATGTGTTTATCTCATGAAACAAAAGCAAAAAAAAGAAAAAATCTTCATTCTTCTTCTAATGGAGACCATTTAAAGGGAGTTGATATTTCCAGAAGGGTTCACTTTGTAAAATAAACTTTGACACGTTATTGTGCTGCAAGTCAGTTCTAAAGTACAGTTATATCTATTTTAAAGGTATTTCCTGTGGTCTTTTAATTACCATTATACTGTTTTAGGACAAAATAAAAAAATATTTAAAAAGTGCATTTTCTAGTTTCTGCAGAGCGGCAGGAGTTCGTCAGAAATTCGCCTCCGAGTTGTGGGCGGGACAAGCCCATTGAGACAACAGTTGTTATGATTCTGGGCTATACAAATAAAATTGAAGTGAATTGACTGTTACCTGCGGAGTAAGCCTGCCCTAAGTTCCCATTATCCCTTTGTTTACACACGCTCTCCCACTAGTTTACAGCCCCTTCTCAATCTCAATCTACTATTAGAGGTGAAACAAAAATGTGAGCAGTATCGAAGCTATTGAGACTTACAGTTTAGATCCAGAAGAAAACGAAGGTGAACATGGATTTATTTATCACAATGGAGCAGAGTGTGGACATAGTGGTCCAGGACTGCAGCAGCCACGTCACTGCTACAGGCTTTTTCAAATGGTATTTTTTCACCTGCTCCCGATTCAAAACAATTTGAAAAAATAAGTACTGAGAAATGCAGTGTTATGCTTAATTTTCTTTATACATGTCTTCCATCATCACAAAAATTCCACAAGAACATGAAAAACACGACTTTCGTCAGATTGAGTCTTTTAAGAAACTTTTTTTAAAAATATACATTTAAAGTATTTTTCCCTTTCTGAAAGAAACGCTAATTAGAGAAGTTACGTAGTTGTATTAGGGTTTGTGACATTTATAAACGAAAAATAATGAAGTTACTCGAGACAAATATCATTTAGCTTTATGATAACCGACTCTCCCATAAAGAACTACTTTTATGCACATTAACTGAGTTCATAGCAAAAAAAAAAAAAAAAAGTTGAGAAACTGCAAAGATACCTGCACTTCAAAACTACAGTCAAAGTGCCGCTCGCAACTTTTCAAAATAAAGAGGCGCGCGCGCACCTGGTTGGTGGTGTCGGGAGGCAGGTTCTTAATGAGGATCTTTCTCCTGTTGCTCAGCTCCAGGCGAGTTTTGGACAGCCTCCTCTCCACCTCCTCCGGCTCCAGGTCCGACAGGTCGCGGAGGCTAATCCCCAGCTCCGAGGGCTGCGCTGCCGCCGCAGCCGCCGCCGCCGTTGCCTCCTCATCCTCCGGCTGCCGACTCTCCGGGCTGTCCATTCCCGGCGAAAGCGCGCCGTCCTGGTCGAGAGAAGGGTGAACGCTCGGCGGCTGGATGGACGAAGCTGCCGCCATCTTGGGTAGCAGAGAGGAAAGTGTGAGGAGCGCGAGGGAGTGACAGGGTGATACGGAGAGCGCGCACGCGGGCGCAGGTGGGAGGTGTGTTCAAGTGCGCGCGCGCGTGTAGGAAATGCGTCCAAAATGTAATTAGGATTTAAAATGGGGGCGGGGGGATTACTGTTAATGCATAATGTGAATAGTTCATTTAATATGTAACATTTACTTTAAAAAATATTTCCAAATAATCCAGCCGGTTAATTCAGTATCATGGCACTGTGTCAAATATTTTACCGGCAATTACGTTACGTTTGGTGAAAAGACATTAAACACCCTAAAGACAACTGGATTTTAATGCAAAAACTGTTAAAATAAAATAAAAAGAACAAAGGAATTTATTGATAAATATTTCAAACTATTGATCTAAGCATCCTGTTTTGGCTCACGTGATCCCCCTGAATATCAGGCTGGACTCCTGGCGACCCCAACTGTCCAACTGTTTGCATGGGAGCCAATGCAGATTAGTTGAGATTATCATGCAGACACATTTGCCCCCTTTTGGTTTGCAGGATCAAGATACAGAAGCACAAAGACAACAGGCATAAAACATGCAGGGACGCTGCTTCGTCCATGCATGATTGCCCCAGCAATGGATTATTAAGGTGTATAAAATGAAGCTCTATTCTTATATTTATCCATGCAAAAACATTTCTTTTCAACAAATGGAGAAGAAAAGAAAAAAGCATTAACTTCAAAGCCAGTTAGCCTTCCTGTTCTTAATGTGACAATGAATGGCTGTGTGCTTTCCTTCCTTTCTATCCAAGTCATCCATTGAATGCCAACCTAACAGCCAAGAGAGCCTGCCTGCCCACTGTGGGTAAAAATCTGCTCCTGGCAAGCACAAGAGGAGGAGAGCTCCCTGCCGAGTCCTTACAATGCCTATGTGCCTCTAACAGACAAACACGCTGCATCGTCACACTCTGAGGATTGCATCGACCCTCACATGCAAACATGGAAACATCCACACATCAACCCAGTTTAAAAATATTTAGAGCAAGATTGTGTTGAGGCCTGCAAGAGACGATGAAAGCAACCTCCATGTTCTCTCCCTCACCATCTGTGTGGAGCACTTTTTGGCAGATCCAAGTCCAGACAATCGCACTTGTCAGTGGGTGAAAATGATCTCACGTTGCCAAATGGCTCAACCATTTTTTAGCTGGATCTTAGTGATGGTACATGAACGGCTTTGAATCCTTTGATCAGAGTAACCCCCAATCCACATCACAGTGAAAAGGTCACAGACAGGGTTTTTTGTACTTAAAGCAAAATATGATGTCTGTTCAAAGATGAGGAATCTGTAATCTATCTTTTTTAAAATACACAACTATTCTATAACAATACTGAAATGACTTGAGTATGTTTGGATGCCAATCTATGCACAGATATCCACAAAACCCTATGGAGTCATGACCAGTCTACAACAGTGACGTGCAGTCAGGAGAGGCAGGTGAGGCACAGCCTCACCTGTCATTATGGGAAGAAAAGAGAAAAAATAAATTCAATTATTATATTTAATCAGTAATTTGTGCTTTGCAGTCATTTTCCATTTAAATGTACCATTTTTGGGTGTTTTTTCTTTTCAAAATCGCTGAATTTCCGCATTTACCGTTCAGATACTAAAAAGTGACGTGCGATGAGGCACCAGCCCACTGAGCCTCACCTTGGATTGCGCAATACCTATGCAGTCAGACGGTACTGCTGTCTCTCTGTATGTCGGTTCAATCACTTGTACTATATGAGCTGAGTTTACATAATTTAGCAGATGTATATGATGTACAGTGTTTGTTTTTATAAATAACTGTATGTGAGGGACGTGTTTCTTGTGCTGAGC
This sequence comes from Oryzias latipes, assembly GCF_053564925.1. NCBI lineage: Eukaryota > Metazoa > Chordata > Actinopteri > Beloniformes > Adrianichthyidae > Oryzias > Oryzias latipes. Next base: position 18,427,248 of record NC_136240.1, read on the forward strand.
GCTAAACGCAGGCGAAAAAGCCGCTGGGTGAGGCCAGCAGTTCTCGTGCCTCATGTTAGCGGGCGCCGGTGAGCCCTGAGATTATGACGCTAAAAAATACTAGAAGAAGTGATAGCAAGCGGCAAGTCATTTTCTCCAGAAGGAGCGGCGTATGGACTTTATTTACAAGTAAAGGTAAGACGATAACAAGGTTTGTGCTTTTTTCTATGCTGAAGTTTGTATATGAAAAAAAAAACACGTTGAAATGATATTTTAAACAAAACACGTTAACTGTTGTCAATTAAATGGTGAATAAGTTACTCAGTATGGTTCATATGTTTGTAAATCTGACTGATGACGTCAGTGCCTCACCAGCCATTAACCTCACCGCACGTCACTGGTCTACAATGAAGAACAGTTGTGAGAAAGCTACTGCATCAACACATTCAAGAGTTTACTATTTTTATCAACACAAAGTTTTAAAATAGATTATTTTAGTGTTTTTCTTTATGTGCGTTCATGCTTGTACAATGAGCCGTAAAAATCTGTAGCTATCTGGGGTTTTAATGAGAGCTCATTCATTCTGCTGCACAATACACTTAACTGACTCAACAAAGTCTGTTTCCAACCGACTCCAGAAAATGGGACTGATCAGACCTGGTAGGTAAGCACATATGAATCTGTGCAAATTACATGAAAGAGCCGGTGTTAGTTGATGCAGTTTTTCCACAGAAAAAGCACAGCTGCTGCGTAAAGTAGCTTAATAGCATAATAAGTTTTGTTTTTTTGTTGTTCAAATCCGTGCACATTCAACACTTCAGGTGCATAAAGAGTTTGTCAACCTGAGTGTAGATGTAGCAGAGGTTTGGAGCTTCCTAATCTTTACTAACCAGCATGATGGTTTATTATGGTTTGTTTAGCAGGGAATAATTTGCATTTTTATCCGCATTGGAGGCTTTTTGGCCATTCTGGTTCTTATCAGTCATGTTTTGTGCTCCCTTTGGTTTTCTGTTTTCCACAAGTCAAAACGCACCAGATTCAAGAGTTAGTTACCATTTTTTTGGACTATAAATCGCTCCTGAGTATAAGTCATAGCAGCCAAAAACAAAAAACTTAAAAAAGAAGACAACAATCATATATAAGTTGCACTGAAGTATAAGTCACACTTTTGGAAGAAATTGATAAAATATGGGAATAAGAACAGACATTTCATCTTGAAAGGCAAATTATAATAATGGAACAGATAACAATAAAAGACTGACTATCAGTGCGATTCACTACCGTAACCATATATAGCTTCACCAAACATAGGAGGAATTGAAGTGTCTAGTATGTTAGCGCAACCATAGCATAAAGAACATGCTAACAAGTCAACTGATGTTTTTAGATCACTTAAAATCACTAAACTCATTGAATTCTTCATCCTCTGTTCTTTTGGAACAAATCCGCGGAGGCCGAAGCTGCTTCTTCTGCGTTGCTGTTAGTAGCAAATGCTAATAAAAACACCCACAGTGCCCTCTAGAGGTTGTTAGTGGGAAAATATGAAACATTCAGCAATCACATATAATAAAAATAATACATTTAATTACTAAGCACCTTTCCGGGCTCCCAAGGACACTTAGAAAACTGGTCAAACTATGCAAAAAAATAAAATAAGAAAACACAACTTTTACCCTAAAAAATACAGTACTCAGTTGTTTCTGTCTCAATTAAACCCCGTTCCCCTTATTTCAGTCCACAGATTTTGGTTCGTCACTGTCAGATCCTCACATCTACACCTCAGGGTTCTGTTTTGTCACATTTTACTTTTATTTTAAAACTTATATATGTTTATTCACCAAAGATTTATCACGCAAAATCAACTTCTTGAGCTTTGTGTATGTATGTGAGTGTATTATGTTTATTCCTCACAAAAAACAAACTTAAGGAGTATTTTGATCCATTCACGCATTTCTGAGTATTACTCTAAAAGCCTGCTCTCTGAGCATCAGCCTCTCCCAATTCACGAAAACGAGTGGGTCCTCACATTGTGACGTAGATAAGTGAGAACAGCCCCTTCCAGGAAGAGTCTGCGCTGCCAGCACAGTCCCCAGGATAACACACACACCCACTTTCTCCACGGAGCTAAGAGTGTTTGGCAAAAACGCTTTTTATTTTCTCAATTTGCCCATCCACCTTTGCAAAAGTTAGGATATTGTTTGTTTTCGTGGGCAAAACACAGACTCGCTGCCGAGGCCGACTCTAGGATGATGTCATGAAATGGGCGGCACCCACAAGGAGTGAAAGGCGGTGCCTTAGAGATCAAGTCGTCTTACTGCCACGTAGGAAAATGAGCTATGAAAATAAGTAATATTTAATTAAAAAATGCAATAATATATAGGTAATATATATTATCATACATATGGATATAGTTTACGCTGAAAGACTTAACAAAAGCATGATAGAGGAATTTAAATTCTGTTGTCACATCTCCAATGTTACCCCGTTTGGGTCCTTCACACATCACAAACCACCATTCCTGACATTTTTAAGTTTGCCAAACTGGTCAATGGTAAAAATGTCTCATTTCTAATTGTACTTTTAAGAAAAAGGATAAAAAGACGGCTTTAAGCTTGGAAAAAGTCCTAACGTGTGATTTTGAGCCAACTCTAGCCTGTGTAATAGTGGATGCCCTGCAAACAGGAAATGAGACATTTTATGAAAAGATATGCCAGGCCTTGCTCCCCACTTGCAGGTTGATTTTGAATCACTGTGGTAAAGTACTTATCATTTACATGAGAGAACTATTTAATGGTTCTTTCAGTCCCTTTGCGCGCTTATGCACCTAAAATTATCATGTCACTTTTAAACGCACACGTGTAGTAGTTTATGCTGGTCTGCAGCTGTCCATCATTCCTACACAAACTGAACTTTGAAAAGCTTTTACATATGTGCCAGCCCAGTCCCAGAATGGGCCACGCTTCAAACAACCGAAAGGAAAAGAGATGTTTCTCTCTCAGCGTCTAAAACACAATTGCCTTCCTGGTGCTTTTGTGTGTCAGCCAGTGATTCACAGCCTTTTGGAGTGGGTGGCAAGTAGAGAGGAGAAGAAAAGCGGGAATACACTCACCGCTGTTCGCTGGGACTGAGTGTGAGGGCGTGGGTGGACTGAGAGGCTGAACAGGCGAAGCTGGCACCTGGGATGAGCGCAGTAGGCGTAAGGATGGGAGGGAAGGGGAGGAAGAGGTACCGCGAGGGATGGGTAACAGTAAATGGTTAAGTGCTTCGTTGTGTGGGGGAGTTTACGGGGGACACGTGCATAGAGACCGAGCAGCGTGGTGATGGATATTTGAGGCTGTAAAACTGAAAGAAAAGGAAAAAAAAACACAAAAAAAAGATGGGAAATTGTTTGTAGTCCACAGCTGCTTAGACTTCCTTCCTTTTATGGCAAAGCAGAAACTAAGGAACCAAATCAAAACAGCTGACCTGAACATAGAAGTATTACAGCTTATGAATGAGTGCCCCCCTGTGCAATTCCTGTCCTAATTACAGTGGTCATAAGCTTGCCTCCTCATCAGGGAAGATATTTAGAGCAGGTGAGTGTCATGGTAGTCTCTTTTAGTGAAACAGTGCTCTGCTTTTAACCAGTCCTTATCGGTTTTCCATGTTGGGAACTTCCTAAAAAAGGACGATTACACACTTTCTAAACTTTGAATTGTATTCTGTGATCACCTTTTGGAGATTTACTGCAATAACGTGCAAATTCAAAGTAGCAGACGGTAAACAATGGTATGCAAGAGTTAGGACAATCGCACGGAAAAAGATTGTATTTGGGAAACTGGGACTTTCTGGACAGGACAAAATGTGCTGCTAGTGCACGTCTGCTGTGCTAGTTGGCAGAGCGAAGCCTGACTGAAATGACCCGAGGGTGCTTGGACACCAAGCTCAGTGCTCTAATTCAGTTTCTTTGCGTCAGACAGCTCAGAAGAAAGAGGAAGACTTGTGGAAGCGCAGTGAAAGGGAAAATGTGAGGAAGACAGGACAGTTCAGTTCATAGATCAGATGTGGAGGGAAAAAATATGGGGATAAGGCTTGTTTCTGCATCCAGACAGGCAGAGAGACCTCCCTCATTCCATCAAAATTCAAGAGTACTTAAACACAAAAACATCTACTGTCACATGTTTATGAACCTTAAAGAACTTAGTGAAAATATATCAAAATGCCGGAAAGTAAATGTTCTTTCTCAGCAAAACTAAAATGAATATACAGAGTTCATTTTTAAAAGTCAACTACTTATATGTTTTGGGTTACTCTGTAATGCCAATAGTGTTGCACAAGATTCTTATTAATATTCACAATGCATCTTTTGGGGACATTTTGTTACTTATAGACCAAAGCCCAGATCTGTTTGCATTAGCTTTACTATGAGAAGCTCAGTTTTTGCGTAGCTAAAATGTTAAATGCAAATTAAATAGCAAATTATAGGGTAAAGTATTTTGATGTTTTATGCCACAAAAACACACGTTGTGGGTCAAATTTAATAAGGAACAGCACCACATTTGCAGCAAAGCCCTGTTAGCATCACAGTTCCAGAAGACTGATGTTTGTTAAAAACATCTACCTTCATGAAATAACTGTTATTGTGATCAATTTGACTGCCAATCAGTCAGTTCCCCTAGAAAAAATAATGTTCTTTAATTAGTACCGTAATTAAATTGGATCCGTTGTCTTTGCATGTTGATTTATAGTTCTAGGCTGACATTTTTTAATACGTCGAGCAGCAACTGGGTTAAAGTCAGACCCTATCAATATTTTTAGAGTGCAGATGAGAGGAAATAAGGCCACACAATCATTTTTTCTAAACCCCAGACACGCTTTTTTACGTTTGGAACCGTTTTGATTCCATTGAAGTATAAAGAGAAGCCTGTAAAACTGCTTTTCTTTGTTATACTGTGTCAGAACCATGTTGCCTCTCTTTCTGTGTCTGCCTCCAAGATCCCCTGGTAGGAAACACCATATGTACAAGGAGGCCTCATAAATAACTTACAGGGCCTTGCAGGCAGTAGCACCATTCTTCTTCTTCTCACAAATGGCTTGACCTATGACCAGCAGCTCCAAGCGTGTTGCAGAATGCTCTTCTGAAGGTCGCGTTTTGGGTTGAATGCTGTCGTTACAGTAAGGGTGTCTCACGTCTTGACATAGGTCAGGCATAAAAATAGAAAATAAATTGAATATTTGACCTTGATGTCAAAAGATTGATTTTTTTCCCTTTCATTCTGCATCGGAGTGATAAATCACAGACTGTCCATGAATACATGCACGAAATTCTTACTTTTGACTGCGTACTGTCATGTGCAATTAAATTAACCAATGCTCAACAGGAAAACACGGCATTTTTCCGGCTTCTACGCTACTAACAAATCAACCCAAATCTACTGTCACTTCTGTCCTTAAAAAAAAAAAAAATCAAGAATTATTGAAACAGAAAAATGCTGACAAGCGAGTCAAAACATTGCCGGGTATTAAATTATTACACCAAAAAAACAAACTAAATCCACAGAAGCCAAGACACACTGATTTCATAGTACACATTTTCCAAAACAGTGACAAACTTACAAAAACCTAAAAAAATGTTTACCAAAATTTAATTTTTGTATTATTGTGCATGAAAAAACCAGCTGTTTTCTACATGCAACATTACCGCAGTACGTGCTTAACCCTCAGCCCACACGTTAATTCTGACATTCATTCATGTTTGCCCTAAAATAATAAAAAAAATAAAAGATAAATAAATCTCCCCACAATATGAATGTAAAATGCACTTTATCACATTCAAATGGCAATAAATCTCATTTTTATAACTTTGTATGATACATGGGAGGGTGACATACATAATTTCCTTCAGAAAAGTAATTACAATTCAGAGTGTCCTGTATACATACATACATACATATATACTTGTTTACAACAGCAGGTAAATACTGTTAGAAAGCTCCCCAGGAACAAAAATAGAAACCATTGTCACACTGAGTTTGTAGAGAAATCTGACCCAGCTTACACATGTTATTGGAAAAAACTGGCCACAGTGAGTTTGATCAGACGTTAGCTGCACAGTGAGCTTATTGGATGACGTACCAAATAAATTACAGGAAACAGACACGAACATTTGCAGTTTTTGGTGTTTGATAGAAATACTGTAACTGTGAATGAACAGGCAACATGACAAAAATCCTTATTTTTCTTGGGTCATTTGACAACTTCTTATTGTGCGGATGAGCTATGAAACAGTCTAAAATGGCTGTAAATGAATATCGTTGCTAAGCCTTATATAGCAACAGGATCCCAGTAGTGCTAACCAGAATCTACTACAAGGCTACCGTTTTGGTCATTAGTCACTGAAAAGCTGTTGTAACTCCTACTAAAATCTAAATGTTTTCATAAACATCTTGAAGACTTTAGAACTCTGAAATCTAGACATATTTTAAAACATAAAAAGTGTGTATTTGCAATTTCTGCCTTCCATCCAATATGGACCTAAAGAAAAATACGCCTATAAGACATCCAAAATATAGTGAGACGCCGTGAACAGACGATTCAATAAACACATATCTGAGCATCATGTGAAGCATACGTCATGTGTCAACATTTCAAAATGGAGAACAGAGCATCAGTGGGTTTTGTTTCGGTATTTACATTATGTAACGGATCTTTAAAAACAGACATTTTGCCACCCGAGGGGGAAACAAAGGAAGTCATGCTGATGCTGGTTTGTCATGAACTCAAAGCAAACATCAGGTGACTCTTCATCTGGATAAAAATAAGCAGATTTCAATATTGTTTTTCTACTGAAAAATAAGGAATTCAATGAAAATGCTCCACGTGCTGCACTCCCTCCCCCATGAAGACATTCAAAAAGACACGTAGAAAATATACTTTGAGTGGTTAACCACAAAAGGCGGCGACAGGAGGGCGGGGCCTCTGCGCAGCATCAGCAGCATCTTTGACTCTCTTTGACAAGTAGACTGCATTTGGAGCGTTTCTGACATCCAGTCCAGACAGAGCACAGTCAGCATCGCTTTGGCCATAAAAGCCAAGCGCTCAGAGACCGAGGCGGGGAATGTTTTCTTTTTTTTACTGATTTCCATCGTCTTTCTCCGCCTCTTTGACAGAATTTCTTCATTCAGCAATAAAGTTGGATTCTTCACACAGACAGATCAGGGAGAAGGAATGCTTTCTTTGAATTTCTTCTCCCCTCCAGCAGGTTTCATCTCACATGAGCGCAGATCTCAGAAGACAGAGATGTGCTGCATGTTAAGAAGCATTTCCTCCCCAGCTGCTCTGATGCAGGATGTGATTAAGGCTCACTTTTTTCAGACTTGTCTTTAAAAAAAAAAAAAAAAAAAAAGAACGTGCATTTCTTGACAAAGAAAATAGTAGCTGATCCACAAAAGCGTATCAATTTTCCAAAAACATCCATAGAATCCCCTTTTCAAAGAGTAAAAACATTTATGTGTTGACGTCAAGGTATGGTGTTGCACTGAAATGTCATAATAGATGAGTTTATGGCAACGCTACTGTGTTGAATTTCATTCATTCCATATGCAGTCTACAAAGGCTGACAGTGCTTTGTCAATTTTCTGCCCACACATTCCTTGTCTGCAATAAAGCAGTGGCACCGATGCAGACGTCTGAAGCCTCTTAAAAATATTTGCAGGTGTAAACAGGCGTAGAGTTTTTATAGGGTTTCAAAATCTAGAGCCAAAAAAAAAAAGGTTTGCACCTTGTAAAACTTTGGATGCATTCTTCAGCGCGCTTTTACAAGATGGTTTGGGGTAAAAAAAGACACATTTGTAAAAAAAAAAAAAAGCTACTTTAGAGGAGAAAAATGTGTTTTTTAAGAGAACTTGTAAATAATCTGGTAATGAAAAGTCTGATGAAAACCAAAAGCATTTGATCGGATGAAACAAGCTCTCAAAGAGTAAAATGGCCAACATGCTTTCAGGAAAATAGCTGAGCATCATCAGGCCTGGGTCTGTCGCGCAGAGGCCGACAAGAATATCATTTCACTGGGTGGCATCGCGGTTCCCATCTGTCATGAAAAACTTCTTTAATAAATAGTAGAAAAATATTATTTTTCTCTTAAAAGTCTATTTTACGTAAAATCTGTTTTTTAGACTGAAATTCATAGACGTTTGCAGAAATGAGATCCCACTTCTCGGCGTTTTCTGTCGTCCTCCGGTTCTCCTTTTGTCCGGACACAGGAGGCAACTTTCCGAGGAAATCCACTACAGATTTGAGGAGGAAGAGATGGAAGTTAAATCCTAACGGAGCCAGTTCTTCGTTTAAAAAGAAAGTACTTCCGATCTTCATCAGATATGCCCCACCGTGATTTTTCTTTTTTTTTCTTTTTTTTAAATGTACAGAGATCTATCTGTGTTTCTGACCCCACTAGAGGGCTTTGCAGAAAAAAACTCCAGCTACTCCCAATGTGGAACACTGAAAAATGAAGATCTTTGTCCCTGCATTTCTCATCCATAGTGATATTCAGGGAGTCAAGCAGCATCTTGTGTGATCCCAAAGCTTGTCAAATCCTGATTCCTGTGAAAAATCTCATTTCCAGCTGTTACATTCTGTTTGCTTATTCTCTGTGTGACTTTCTGAGCTACAAGGAAAAAAAAAGGGAATGTCACTTCATAAGGTTCCATTTCGTCTTGAGATGCTAGATCCACTTCTGGCTTTAACCATCTGGACAAACAGCGAAGAATCTTTTCAATAAATGCTCTTTGCTGTACAAACGACACTGTTCCATCCCTGACGGGAAGGTTGCCGGCGGATCAGCACTCTGCGTCCACGCTGTGCACGGTCACTGCAGCCTGCAGGTGGTGCGTGTGCAGGGGGTGGTGGTGCGTGTGTCGGTATGGATGGAATTTGTGGCTCAGCAACGCGGCCGTCTGGGGGGGCGTGTCCAAGTCCAGGTCGTCGTCGTGGTTGCCAACGTCAACACCTGCCGAGAGTGGATCGTTGTTCCCGGGTGGATTCTCGCTGTCTTCCTGTGGACTCATGGTGCTGTAGCCTGAACAAAATGAAACATACTGGAATAAACAGGCTAGTTCTGTTGATTCCTGACACAGACATCTCATCTGACCCCTGAAACTTGAGCTTTTTCAGTTTAGAAATACGTGCAAAAAAGCCAGTAACTGCTGAGTATATTAGCTACAAGCTTTAAAGTACTTCACTTTGAATTTGTCAAATTTAAATGGAACCACCAGAGACATTTTTAAAAAGTGGAAAATTTAGATGAGAGCTTGTTGCAACTTTATCAAAACAAAATTGCTGTTTCCTTTAAGAAATAAAACAGTCATATTAGAGTGATTAATTGTATAAACTAGTTATTTGGCCAAACCATTCCTCTGAAGTCCCACTCTGCTCATCTTTTGATCTCTTCTCAAAGTGTTCCCACCAGTTTTTAGCCAATATCCCAAAAAACTTGTCATTTTCTAGTATGTAGTTTCTGCAGAGCAGCAGAAAGAAATTTGCCTCTGCGTTGGTGTGGCGCAACCAGGCCCCCTCTTCCTGTCTCCAGCTAGTGTAGAGCCCCTCACACCCCCAACCTAACATTAGTGATGCCACAAAAACGGCGAGCGATATTGGAGCTATCCAGCTGGACAGTTTTGAGCCAGATCCCAGCTGTAATGAGGAAAATGAAGACGTTCATGGATCTATTTGTCTACAAGTGGATGCATTGGAATGAAGCTCTTTTTTCAAAACAGCATTTTTGTCTGCTCCTGATTCACAACCGTTTGAATAAAGAAACACTAAGTAATGCAGTTTTAAGCTTAATTTTCTTTATAGATGTCCTCCATCATGAGAAAAATGCCACAAAAACATGTTAAAAACACAAAAAACACCATTTTCATTGGAGCGGGTCTCAAGGAGGATCTGGTATTTCTTTCTTTGCCTTAAAAAAAGTATATAAAAAAATATAATATAAAAAAATAATCATAATTTATCAGTAGAGTTGAGAAATTTAACTGATCTTAAACACTTGAAAATCTATGCTTTTCACTCACCCTTAAGGACAAAATCTATTACTCAAAAAAAGAAGGAACTATTTTGATCTAGCGGTGAGAAAAGTAGCTAGGTTTGATCCAAGCGCAGCTTGAGCGGTAAAACACAGACATACTTAGAAATAAACACTAAGATGAGAAAGATCAGAGTGGAATGAAACCAGCTCTTCAGTGTCTCATGACTGCTTTTAATGCCAGCAGAAGAGGAGCGCCTTCTGTCATCGTCTTATAAAAGTTAACACTGAAAAGTTTCAAGTGAGCGCTAGGAGCTCGATCCAACACATATATATAGATATATATATAGATATATATCTATATATATAAAGTTTGTTAATCAGAATTTCAGTGCAACCAAACTGCCCCTCTAGGGGGAAACGCCAGCAAAAAGCTGCTTAGATGGATCAATCAGTTCGTACCATTAGAGCAAACAGACAGAATGCTGAAGCATTAAGTTTCAAAGAAATTGCTGCCATTTGAGATGATGTAACATTAAACCTCAACAGACACTGTGCCAAGTAACCAGCCAGCTTGAGGGTGCAGGCTGAAGCGGGAATGTGCCATCATGGCGTGCAACAGCACAGAGCCTTGCAGATATTCATGTGTCAATCTTTCCAGTGGAAAAATGAATGTCCCACTCACACAGCATGATTCACGATGCTCATGGCAGCTTACAGCTCTGCATATTCTCAACAGAGTTGCTCCCAAGAAGAGATTTAAGATAAATGGAATCTATTTAGTTTGAAGCATTCAACAGAAAGTTAAATAAAAAAATTCTTAATAAAAAGAGATACACTTTTAAACTAAATTAATATGCAGAAGCTTGGGAAATATCATTATTATTATTTTTTTTAAATATGGAACAATAAGCATGAAAGCAGTTTTGCAGATCTGACATTTAGTCATGTAGGTCAGGCTCAAGTTCAAACTGTGAATCCTGGTGTGATATGATTTCTCATATCTTGCCACTGATATGACAGAGGGAGCAGCAGAGGGAAGAACCTGTGTAGGTTATTGGTTTCTTTCTGGAATCTTAAATCAAAGAGTCCTGTATAAAAACACAAGGCTCTGTAATTGGAATGAGTACACTTTAAATCCTTTAACGAGGATCCATTGGAGGGCAAGTCTGGTGCCAGCAGCCGTGGTCATTCCAACTCCAATTGCGAATCTTAAAGTTGCTGCAGTTCAAAAGCAAAAGGATTTGCCAGTCACTGATTCTGCAAGTTATTCCTCTTAAAAAAATGAGAAGTCTGTAATGTTCATTAAAGCTGTGAAAAACAGAAAGTACAAAAACGAATCCTGCTGGCTTAGGCAGGATTTGAATTCATGAAAGTAACCTTTGTTATTTGGTTCCCAGCTCTCTTCGGGTCTTTGACCAGTTCTCCTCGTGAAGCTCTGGGCTGTTTCTTCACCGTTCTCAGGATCAACTGAGATCTTTCATGGAGCTCCAGGTGGAAGGAGATCGTCTGTGATCTAGTATTTCTTCCATTTTCTAATAATTGCTCCAACAGTTGATCTCTCCTCTCCAAACTTTTTTGTTTGTTGTCGATTAGCTCATCCCAGTCTCATTCAGGTGTACAGTCTTGGCCCTGGTGTGCTTTGACAGCTCATTTGTATTGGTCATTATGGTCCGACTGTTTAAGGGTGTGGACAGGTGTCTTTTATGAAGATAGTCAGTTCAAACAGGCGCCATCACTACAGGTAATGAGTGGAGGATAGAGGAAATTATTAAAGAGGTAGCAGCAGGTCCGTGGGGAACTGAATTCTTTGCTTTTTTGTTGGAGCTAAATACTCATTTTTTGCACCATTTCACAAATGAAATCTTTAAAATTCTAAAAATGTGATTTCTTGGATTGTGGAAGTTTACCTGTGGTGACCATTTCAGACTTCTCTCATCTTTGAAAGTGGAAACCCTTTTTTGCATCACTGAACACCTTTTACATTGCTGTGAATTCATTTTTCCCAGTATATTGCATTCTTAAATCAATTTGCATCCCTCTAGACGCCTCGTACTGCCAGGTGAGAGACTTTGGTGTTCCGTTATAAAACCTAGTTAGAATAAAAAGTTCTAATGTCCTTTGTGGTTAAAACCGTGTGACAGCTCTTCCTCAGCCCCCCTTCTTTAAATCTATACTTGAATGCTCACCACATCAGGAGATGCAAAATAAAATGAAAACAAAACTAGAAACTGGAGACAAACTCATATGCTTACCCATCTGTACAATTCGGCTCACACTTTTTTTTTTTTTTTTTTTGCATTTAAGCCCACTCTCTCCACTCTTCATTTTTCTGAAGCATCAGTTATGCAACAAGCAGCGTTGCCAGGAAAAGGACTGAAGCCATATGTGGGAGGCTGAGAGCCTATGTGGGTGAAAGTGTCCATCCATGTCGAGTTTCAAAAAATCTGTACATGAGAGACTCATCCAGAAACAAAGGTGAAAGACCAAAAACAATTTCAAATTGAGAAGGAAGCCAGATAGGGGCTTTGAAGAAATTGAGACGGAGGCTTCATGATAAACTGAAAGATGATTTTAGCTGATATCAGTACATGTTCTCGTTGGGTAACTGCTGGAAATTGCAGATGAACCTTGAGGTGTTTGTATTCCGACCTGCCACATATCTCTGGATGGTTTCACTTGAATGCCCTTCTCAAGAATAGCTGTCTAATTGTAACAGCAGAGAAACGGCTTCCTGACAGATCTTTGTGTTTCAGCCGCTTCCTGCAAGCGTCTCGACAGACATGCGTCCTCCTTTCTAGCGGCTGCATGACTGAATTCATTACTGGTTCGAGTCTGCTTGATGCTTAATTTTCACATAAATCGTGCAGCTGACACTGCATGAAATGCAAGAAAGATGCCCTTATTCTCCCCAAAACTTGTGTTTTACATGCAAAGAAAAAAGCACAAATGTAAGCTGACTTGGTGTGAAAGGATGTGTGCAAGGTCTGGTATTTTCAGCATTTCAGCTACACAAGAAATGCAGATGATATAAATACACAGTTTCACTTCCATGAAAAATCTCAGATCAGTCTGCTCCGTTTTTTGTCAAGAGCTGATTTTTAAAAACCCACGGCTGTAAACACAGCATATTTCAAGCTGTCTCACCGTGATCGCTCTCCGTCCCAGATCTGCCCCAGTACCTCCGTCTGCGCTCTGGGGTGTGAGTGTGTCTCTCGATCACAGCGGCGATAAACCTGGTATTACTGACTGAAAGCACAAAGATCACACAGACAGACCAGCCGGTTATCTGTCAATCCCGTCAAATAACAAGTTGCAGCTATGACCTTCGGGGGGGGGGAAAGGTTTCATTTAATTGGCGTGCACTCACTGATCCCTCTGTCCTCGTGGCTGTCTTCGTCCCTCTCATCCCTCTCATTATCAAGGTTGGACATTCTCACCGACATTTCTGCAGAAGTGTGGAGGGAAGAAGAATTCCACAGAGACACTTTTATTAGATAAAGAATCCAAAGCATGACCAGTAAGACTCAGCAGGTAATTAAAAAAACAATAAAACAAACCCAAAAAGGTTGGAAAAATGATAAAATGCTTCCCTTTTGACCCCAATAGGTGCAGGAGTCAGTGTTAGATCAAACACTCGTGCTCTGCTCATTGTTTACCAAATGTTTAGACAGAAAGCAGCTCACAGTCAAGGGGCTTAAATGCACCTGTAATTTTGTTTGATGCTGCATCCAATATGTCCGCATAATTACCCAAATCATGCAGCAGAAGCAGCAGCAGCTGCTGCTTTGTTGGTGTCAGTGTCAGCTTTTTAACTGGAACTTGCTCCAGCTAGTTTTTTTTTTTTCTACATTGTACCTAGATTTTGTGACACTAACTTGGTTGCAAATAAATACACAAAGGGTGTCAAGCCGGGAAGGTTTGGTCAGTTCCAAACCAAACTGTTGTGTTATAAAGTCTGTGCGTCTCAAGTGGACTCTTAAGCTCACCCTGTGTGGCCAGAGGAGACATGTGCTGATGTGAGCGTCGGTGGATCTGATGTCTGTATGCGTAAACAGCCAGAACCAACACCATGATGCATCCCATGATCCCCCCGGCCACGGGACCTACAGGGGCGCTCTTGATCATGTTCAAAGAGGCCACCTCCTCATCTGTGAAAGAAAGGGGGGGGGGGGGGGGGGATGAAGGGGTAGAAAAGAGGGTTAGTGAAAGGGTTTGGAGAGGGAAAAAAAGGCCAAAAGGCAGAAGCAGAGCATTCAGGCTGTGATCCTAACCACGGCTGCCATGATGCTATGATTTCAGTGCTGCTACTCTATCATTAAGGAAATATGCCAAAACAAAAGAAAACTTTTATTGTTTGAAGTATCTAAAAAATGTTATCTTTTCCTGTTGTTGATTGGGCCTTTCTTCATTCCACTGACAGGTACAACACACTACATCCACAACAAATCATTTCATTGTGATGAGCCTAAACACATTTGGAAAATGCTCCGATTTCTCCCTTCAGTTACTTACCAACGACTCCTAGGCCGTCTGCGTAGGGGCTTTTGGCGCCAACGATCCCCCCGAAACATTCCTTTTGCAGGGCACAGTAGGGCTTGTCCAGTCGAGTCTTCCCATCACTGTCCACCATGCACCACTCGCAGTCCAAAACGCCATAGCAGTCGCTAAAACAACACATCATAGCAAATGAGCAAACCTTTTTTTGGGAAAATAATCTGGTGTTAAAGCAACTGAAAAATCTTCTCTGTAAACATGTATCCAGTGAAATCAGAACTTAAACTTTTTTCTTATTCAAAGTCTCACTCCAATAATTTTTGGAGCTGATATAAAAGCGCTCCCAGAGGTATTTTAATTATGATTACGCTGTTTTTAGCCAAAATAAAAAACCCTTTGTTGTTTTCTAGGAAATACTTTTTGCAGAGTGGCAGTAGTTCATCAGAAATTCACCTCAGAGTTTGGGCGGGACTGTTGCTGTGGAGTAAGCCTGCCCCTACTTCCTGTCATACATCTGGTTACACTTTCTCCCGCTAGCTTACAGTCCCTTAAACCCCCAACCTAACATTATGATTTCAACAAAAATGAAGAGCAATATTGGAGCTATCAAGACATACAGTTTAGAGGCAGATGCCAACTCAAACAAGGAAAACAAATACCTTCACGGATCTATTTGTCTACAAGTGGATGCATCAGAATGGATCTTGTGGCCTGCCACAATATATATATGTCACAGCTACAACAAGCTTCTTCCAATTGCATTTTTTTTTGTCTTGTCCTGATTTACAATGATTTGAATAAGGAAATACTCACAAACACAATTTAAAGCTTAATTTTGTTCATATATGTCCTCCATCTTGAGAAAAACGCCACAAGAACATGTTAAAAACGCCCAAAATATGATGTGTCTTTATTGTTAATGTATTTTTCTCGTTTGAATGGCAGATTGCATTTTTTTAACACTAGGTGGCAGTGCAGTGGCGCTGAGGGGTTGGTTTTCGAATGATGGAATGGATTGAATGGGACAAGAACAAGTATGAAACAAGAGCAGCTGTACCTGCTGGTGACTCTCTGGCTGCAGCGGGTGTTGATGCACTGTGGCAGGGTGTCGTGCAGACCGGCATCAATGACGTTCAAGCTTACGGGCTCCTGATGGACCTCACAGCTGGGGTTTCTGAGGAACATTCAGTAACAAAAAGTGGAGAAAAAGGTGGTTGTATATTTGTAGTTCAGAACCATTTCAAATTTGATTAAAAAAATCTAAGTATAAGTACACAAAGCTGTGTTTTTGGAGCGTCGGTGACAGCTTAGCAACACTGGCTGGCACATTATCAAGAGGGAAAAGTGACAGTGGAAATAATTGCATCTCTTCTTTGAGATAAAGGAAAAACTGGAAACACTGACATGCTGTCAAACGCAGCTGACGGCTGATCAAAGAAAGGTGGGCACAACAAAACAAATGTGAAAGAGCGAAAGATGGATGGGTGCAGAAAGAACAAATGTAGGAGGAACAGACTGGAGACGTGAAGAAAACGCTCTTAAATATTCTTAAAGGGAAACCACATCAAATATGTTTTGATACATCTAAAGAAAAAACAAATAAAATCTCAAAAGGATATTCACACACCAACAGTGCTTTAATAAGATTACATTGATCGCTTTAACAGGAAAAAAAATGACCACAGGGCATTTCTAATGAATTATTTGTGATGGTGTATTCTATGTATTCTGTTAAAAATTGAACAGAGCAGAGAGTGAATAAAAATAAAATAAAATAAAATAACAAAAAAGAACACATTTTTATATGTGTAATAAATGAAAGAATTAGTAAAGAATGAACCCACTTTTCAACATTTTGCAAATGGTTATGCAGTCATTTATCTATCCTCATGCTGTGAGCTTAAAGCACAGATGAGTTTCATGTCTTTGTTGTCAATACCATCACTCTCACATCATAAAGGATGGAGTCTGAAAAGAGGAGCTGAACTCCCTCCCTATTTGTCTTTCTTTTGCTGCCCTCTTGAGTAAACTCTCGGTTTTACACCAATTTCCAGATATTCACTAATGTAACTTTTTTAGCACTGCTTATTATTTTTATGTTTTGCATTAAGTAAAAATCCCCTTTTATTGAGAAAACGACGTTGTAGACATCAACGCAGCGTACCTGCAGTGCAAACTGGGTTTCAGTCGTACTGACCTATTCTCTGCGTTGGTGAGGTTGCCTGTACACTCATCGACCTCCAGGGGGCACTCACACGGACACTCACACTCATTCTGCTCCATTCTGAAAGACAAAAATGCAACAAACACCAGTTAAATCTCTTGTTAAGTTGCAGATCCAATGTAATAGTATAATCAAAGCCATTGAATGGTATCTGCATTTTTTTTAAGAACTAACAAAGACACGAGGAACGATTAGACTGTTTGAAAACTGTTTAATAGCATTTGCAGCTCAGAATTTCTGCCAGCTTGGCTAGTATTCAAAAGGATGAAAATACTTGATGTGCCCTGAGTTTTTGAACAAATGAACAACTTTTAATTGTATTTTTATTTAAGCCTATGAGCAACGAAACAAATAAATGGACAAAGGGAAACTGTCTTTTTACTTTATCTACTTGTGTAAATAAAAAATAGAGTGATGTCATTCTTTCCATGTCCATATTGAAGATTTCATGCATGTGCAAGTAAATTGATTTGTTTTTGAATATCAAGCAGCTTCGGGTTCTACCTGTGGCAGTTGAGACAGAGCCTGTCGACCGTGCTGCAGGCGCAGAACGCCAGTGAGTCGCATGTTTCGTTGACAATGCCAGCAAAGGCGTTGGTCCCCGGGATTCTGGTCAGGCGGTACTTGGAACAATGGCTGCCGTGGACTAAGTTAGTAAGGTCCCCCTGAGAGATTGGGAGTTCCATTAATAACTTTTCCATAACAGTTCATTACTTTTACAAGACAAAAGATCAACCTCACAGCTGGTATTTCTACAGAAAATTAAATAAGAAAAAGTGAAAAAGAAGTGATCAAAGGCCCATTGACACATTTAAAATCTAAAAAAAAAAAACTACGCAAACTGATCATTCTTAAAATAATTTGGATATTTGAAATATTTTTAACCTCCTTTCAGGAGTTCAGGCTACAAGAGTCTCCAGTCAGCGTCAGGAAGTTAAATAAAAAATATAAGCACCATAAGCCACCACTAGATGGCGGTATTACATAAAAAGATAGTTCTAAAAGGCTTGAACAGACGTTTATTTGTTGAACATTAAGATCTGGATCAGTTTCTCTGTTAAAGGGTCTTCAGTGTTCTTTCTTTTGCCTATTACTTACCACTATGCTGGTGTTGAACTTGTAGAAACGCTGTACTGTGCGGTCACTGAAACTGTTACACAGGTTTTTCTTAACAAAGTTGGGGTGGTTGAGGATGTCATTGGCCACCAGCGGCTCCTGTTTGCAAAACCATGAGAGGTAAAGCTGTGAATTTAATGAAAAACTCCAAAGTATATAGAACAGATTAATATATAACCACACACAAGCTGTTTTCCTTCTTATTAACATTAAGATAACATATATTCTTAGTGGGTAAAGAGCGTTTGAACAGCTTTTTCGCAGGAAAACAAAGTGTTATCAAAACAAAGTGTTTTCCTCAATTATATTTTATTTCTTTGCCAAAAGAGTTACAACATCAGTACAGTTTGTGTTGCCATTTTAAAACTAACGCAGTAACCTGCAACTACAATTCTCCAAGCATCATCGATCTCATGCTGGCCTCAAATCGGGCAGGTGGCTTTTTTATCAGAGGCACGGTTATCTCATAAAATAATAGTGATAATAACAGAGATGATAATACTTAAAGAGAAAAGAAGATCCTTGACTTCAGTTTCATCTCGAAACACTTGATTTATGACATTCTCAACATCTAAGGATTATTTGGATCTCCTTCCTTTATGTCATTCATTTATTTTTAAACTGTTTGGTTTGGCTTTAAGCCCTTTACCTTATGTGTGATGTGCTGCTGCTCTGCGGGGGCATGACCTTTGGGGTCAATAAGGGTGGGGTGAGCCACTAAGTATCCACGGTCCTCCATTATAAAGCACCTACAGAAGCAAAGGATTCAAATCAAATTTTGACCTCAAGAGGAGAATTGTATCATTACTTACACACATATTTCATTCTTTCTTTACACATATGATTGTGACTGTATCCCAGTATTACTTTTTCACTCCTGTGAGTCTCTGTAGCCTTTCTGGTAAACAAAATGCACAGATGATGGAGAAACTTTGAAAGTAAAAAAAGGTGACAAGAAGAAACCGATAGAACTGTTTATATACAGCAGGGGTGTCAAACTCATTTTCACTGAGGGCCACATCAGCATAGTGTTTGTCCTCAAAGGGCCAGATATAACTTATACATGTAAACTAAATGTAATGAAAAATAAATGTAACTGCTCCTTAATGTTAAATAACTCATTATTTATTTATTATAACTTTTTAAAGTGACAATTACAGTTGCATAGAAAACAAATGTTTGCATGTTACTTTAGCATAAATCCTTTTAAATTTGATTCTGTCAGGTTAGGTTACAAGGACAGTGTTTAAGTCCTAATGTATAGTTGCCCAATCCGATATTTTAAGTCCAATTCCCCTAGATATGAATAATTACACACCAATTTTTATTTTAAGAAATTAAAAACGTTTATGCTCTCCAAGGCCACATAAAATGAAGCCTTGAGTTTGACACGCGTGATATCCAGGGTGAGTTCATCCTTCTCTTACCTGATTTTGTTCCCTTTATCCTGGTTGCAGATGGGCAAAAGGTCTAGCAGGACCTTATAAAAGTATCTGAGGGTGAAATCTATACCCATCACTGCAACTGCATAACCAGGAGCCATCTGAGAGCTACAGAGAGAGGCCAAGAGACAGACGGGAAACACGTCACACACGTAGATGTTGGTTTGTAGGAAAAAGCAAACAGACCCAGATTTCCACAAACAAAATGATGAAAACACAGCAGACACATTGGTGGTTCTTCTGAAATCAGCATTTCCTGGAAGCTGTTGGTTACTGAACCATAGAACAGGATAAATCATTATTATTACCAAATGCACTGAAAGTTTGTGTATACGCAGTGGTGGCAGGAACTGTAAACACACACTCACACAGAACAGCTGTGAGCAGCACAGTGGCCATCAGGGTTTGTTGCATTTTGAGTTCAGTGAACAAGAAACAAATATTTTGATCCGAGCTGAGAACTCTTTGTAGAAAACAGTTTGTAAACCCAAAAAGCCCCAATTTTTTCTTTAACTTCCAACACTGCGGCTGTTGTTTCACAGCAACTAACCCTAAAGGTGCTTTAGAAAATATAAAAGATAGCTATTAGTGATTTAATATCACTTCAGCGGTCAAGTTTAGGCGTCTCCTTTATTTTCTGTCCTTTTCTTTATTCTAAAACAGCATCTTTTAGTCAAAAGAAAAAATCACATACAGGAAATCAAGCACAATTATTTTCTATGATCTTTTCATGGCAACAGCAGAGAAAATTGATTAAATCTTTGCCACAAAGTCAAATTAAAAAAGTTTGACTTATACTTTTATTAAAAAATGTCCTCCAATGCCTTTTCTTTACCTCATATGGGCAAAGTCTTTCAGCCCATCTTTGGAACTCTCTACAGTTAAAATTGAATCTTAGGCTGATTATTAGACATTCAGTGCATTGCCCAAGAGCACTTTGTCTGCATTGGTTTGTCAGGGAAAGCGTAGTTCTGGTTCTTGAGAATCAAACGGGCAAACAAGCTCTACTGCCCCCAAGTCAGATAAATGTTTTAAAAAAGAATAGCTGTTTTGCAAATAAACCCAAACAAAACAAACTTTAAGATTCACGTATGGAAAAATAGTTTTAAAAAAGTCACATTTTTAGGTGTCAGTTTTTAAAAATTGCCCTTAAAAGGGCTATTCAATTTATTGGCATTATTGCATTGTTTTATAAAGTGTACACAATGTAAAGCAACTGTGTTTGCTCTTCTGACGTTAAGTGCATCAGATAAAACGATGCTACCTTTGTGAACATTGCTATTATATCTGCATAAAAATTGTCATTAGCAACTGCTGTTTGCAGCGGAATTGTGTTTCATTGTTCAGAGATACAATAAGACAACTCACAAAGCATGACTTTCTAATGCAGAGAAAATGTAGTTTCAAGCTACAAATGTACAGATCCTGTTATACTTGCATATAATATTTAAAATTTAAATGAATACAAATAAGTTATTTGTATGAAACTGGCCCCTGTGACGTAAAACAAAACATCTGCCATCACATTTCTGCTGGAAAGATAAACTGCATCCACTGCTGAGTGGCCTTAGACTACCTTTTGGTGAAAGAAATAACTGCTGTCCACGACTCTTGGGATAAATCGAGACATAAACAGAGGTTTGATAAGTAACAGCTAGGAAAAAGTCACCTGGAAGCATGAATAGTGTGGCTGATGGTGACGACATAACCGGCTCCTCCCACGTCAAGGTACGGCCCTGTGAAGGTGACGAGGCCAGGGTTGGCCACAGCATGTTGATACCTGCACATCATCACACAGCTTTTTGCTTAAAGACAAATCAGTTTATGGATGAAACTTGTGGTCTCAGAAATGAAAGCCATGTGATCTTTTTTGGGTTATTTTAGTGTAAACATGCTATTTCTATTATAGCTTTATGGGATTAATCTATTTTTCAATGTATTGGTTTTTTTTTTTTTCAGTAAATCTTACCAGCCTCATGTTACCTTATTTTCAGCCTTAATGTTGCATTTATACATTTTAATATTAAACTTTTAGAAATGAAATAAAAGATTGTTGAAATTCTTTATTTCTACATAGGAGTCAAAAATGTCTTTGAAATTATGTTTACAAAGATTCTTCTTCCTTTATACGAAGGTATTAGCTGCCAGTAGTGTGTGTAGCTGTGTGAGTGACTCGTCTCAAAAAACACTGGTTCAAAAAAATGGAAAAATTCTGAAGTGTTGGTATCTGGTTCCACGTTAAAAGAGGCTTTTATGTTCTAAAAACAGTCAGACAGCATAAAAAGGGAAAACAAAAGAGTAGAAAATATAGATTTGTTTGCTTCAAAAATCGTTTGAGAACTCATTCTATTTGATAAGTCAGTAAGAAATTATACATTTCGGTTGATGATAGTGAATTTTACTAATAAATTCATTTATTTATAACCAAGAATCCCTCCTGCACTTCTTCCAAAATAAGCCTCACCATTGTCTGCGGGTGGGGTCAAATGCTTTGTCCATCAGGGATCCTGGGTAAATCCGGAGCACCCCGCTGGGTGTTGCTATGTAACGTCGCACAATGTAGCAGTTGAGGCTACTCATTTCCATTAGTGTCATCCACTCATCCGTGACGTGACTGGTCGCCATGACCTCATTCCTGACAGAGGACTGCGGAGCAAAGGATGGATGATGAGGGGAGAAGAAAGGAGGTTCAGGATGAGTGGAAAATCAAAATGATAACAGAATAGTACAGCAAGGACTGAAGAAAGTTTGGGCTTTTCTTCAACCAACTTTAAAAAAGTTAGAAAAGTCAGACTAACACTTTTTTTTCTGCATTTTGAAAAATGTTTATTCTAATTGTTTGTGAGCAGGACCAGCAGAATTTACATTTTTCTAATAGCAGTAAGAATGAACCTTTCTCTGTGTTTGTGAGAATGGAGATCAAGAAAGCACAGCAGGGAAACTGGAGCAGCTCTTTAGCTTTGAAAAATCCCATCCTACAGCCAGCCTCAAATATGTCCTGGAGTTGAAAGAGGTGACAAGGTCACCGGAGGGGGTCTTAAAGGTTGGCTTGGGAAATCTGTGCTGGGACTGTGCTTTGGAGATTTAACTCCCTCAGGACAGGAATACACACAGAATGCCAAATCCAGAGCGGATTCCCTTCTTAAAGATGCAGAGCATCATTTCAGCATGGGTTCATGTTTCACACAAACAGCTTTTTCAAAGACAGTTATTGTCTAAATCGGTCCAGGCCGTTCACGTTCAAAACAGGGATGAATGAAAACGTTTTTATTTATACTTCTTGCAAATCTTCTGCATTTTAAGAAGGCAGCAATTGAATGTGTGTACTATTTGTGTGAACCCTGCAAACATTTTAAAACAAATCTACTCAGAAAAACTGAATTACTACAAACAGGGAACATTTCATTGAAGTTTTAGAAATCATGAAGTGATTTTTTTATTGTAATTAGCAAACATAAGCAACAAGTGGAAACAATTTTTTTTTGTTTTAGCAGTGCTTCTAAAATAGAGCACACAGTTCATTTTGAATGGGAAAGCTCATGTCTCCCTATGGATAGAAAGGACCATTGCACTAACATTTGCTAGCAGGTGTTCCTAGCTTCCCACTGCTCTTTGTGTTCATTAAACCTGGCAACCCTAACCCGATCTAATGTGTCACGTTTTTTGAGTTTTTCTCTTTCCTGGATGTCAAAGCTCCATTCCTACCACAGCAGAGCCACATTTGAGGCTTTTGGGATACTTCTGGGAATAGTATGTCTTCCCAGAGTGGGACATGAAGCGATTTCAATAAAAGGGGAACTAATGTATGGCTATAAACATCCTTCTCTGATTAGCATGACTAATTGTTTCTCCAGACCACCTACGCAGCAGCACAAGTGAGGCGGATGTAATTCCATCTGAATGACAGCTAAAGGTTTATATAAAAGGAGGGGTCCGGTCATGTTCTCTCTGCCAACTCTAGAGTGAGTTTTAATTGTGTTTTCTTTTCAACATTTACTTTAAAGTGTCACTCCAATCATCTTTTGTTCTATTGTGAAAGCGTCCCAAGTGGTTTTGTAATTATGATTATGCGGTTTTTAGCCAAAACTAAACAACTTGTATCGTTTTTTTAGGACATAGTTTGTGTATAGCTGCAAGAGTTCATCAGAAATTTGCCTCAGAGTTGAGGGCGGGACTGTTGGCGGAGAGTAAGGCTGGTTACAACACTAAAAATATGCTTTTTACTGGAGTGGCTATTTCAAATTAAACTAGCTCAAGCTTATCAGATGCCTGACTTTTAGGTCGTGGACAGCTTCTTTTAAACTGCTCAGGTTTTTCCATAGAGTCTTCATTTTGAATGTAGAAAGATGTACTTTTACATGTTTCTGTAAATTCTGAAGTTTTTATTCTCATTTACCTTGAGGCCAGGGTTGGCTATGAGTCTGGTGTTATCGCTCAGGTAGGCGGTATAGTGTTCAACCATCCGCTTCGTCTCTGGCTGACTCAGGTGCTCATAAGGAGAGGAGAAGCTACCAGCCGCCAGCATCACTGTGGGGGACTCTGGGATACCAACGCAACAAGGATGGTCAGCCACTGCTTGGACTGAGTCAGCATCATGCCACAGCTCTGATCTCTGATCTGGGGATGTAATCTTACCAACAGTGGCGAGCTGCTTGAAGTGCAAGCAGGAGCTGGGCTGGCCCAGCAGATCCAGACGATGGTAGAGCAGCTTTGAGCTCGGAGCTGTGTTAAGGTTCTTTAGCTGCTTTACTGGAATCTCTGGCTGCACGTAGACGATGCACAGGATGAACGATGTGTCCTGAACCTTGAAGTCAAAACACAGTCGAAAAAAAAGCTCAGCTGTACTGGAATTCATTTGTCAGTGAGTAAAAAACAAACTTCAGCTCTGATTCATATCCATAAAAGTCCTATCATTAAACAAGTATGGTTACATTTATCATAAAGATGATGATAAATATCTAGATCCCAAAAACTAAAGATGGAATTACGTGCTTTACTTTCTTAAACCCATTTTACTCTCCAATAATGAAACTGATGGATTAAAAAAAACAGTTTCTATTTCAACTGCATCCAAACTTTTCAACGCCACCTCTCCTTATCAGCTCACTTTTTTAGTCTTTACCTCTTAATAATCAATGTTTTATTGGCTGCAAGCAAAAACATATCTAATCAGTCCAACATCTGCTTTTAGCGCAACCAAATGAACCCTGCAGGGTAGTCTGCTCTATTGCTAAATCATGCAAACTATCAGACACTCTGCAAATCATTTTCAGGGATCTGGGTAGCTCCCATAACTCAAGAAACACTTAACTCCTTCTATAGTTTTTAGGAAAACAAGTGAAAGCATCAAATGGAATTTTTTTTTGGTTTGTTTCAGAAAATCATGAAGTGCAGGTTTTTCTACACTGATGTTTTCATACGTCACTGAAAGCTTTTCGTCTGCCTCTGAAAAGCTTGTTTTACAAAGCAGAGCAGTCAAAGGCATGTCAAAGATGACTTGTTTTAACACCACCGCCTGTGGGAAAAACTAAATAAAATGTCACAAGTACTTAAAATAGCGGCGAAAATACAATGTTTAATTTAAACAAGACATTTCTGGCCATGCCAAAACGTTTAACGCAAGAAAGAGAAGTTTCTGCTACTGAACTATTTGTTCCTAACACATCTGGGGCCTCAGAGTAAGAGCTGATTCAAGGGCTTGACGGTTTCTCCCTGTGACAGTTACTGATGCAGCAGCAGGGCGGAGTTGAATCTTTTCAGACTATACAGAACTTTGGACTGAGGAAGATAAGGAGGCTGTTGGTTTTGAGGCGGAGTTAAAAAAATAAATCATTTGGAGTCTTTTTTTTAAGACTGGAACTTAATCTTCTGATGACCTACCAACTTCCAGGCATAGCTGACATTGTATGAATCTTTGCTGTTGTCCCTAAGTCGGTTGGTGTGCCAGGACAGTGAGGAGTTAGCTGGCACAGCAATGACCTGGCTGCCCAAAGGGAGGCTGCAAAAAAACAACAAAAAACACAATAAGTCACAGAATGTATGTCATATCTGGGATATAAAGTAGATACCATGAACAATCTGGAACCATTCTGGGCTTTCTTTTTAGCTGTGATCTCCTTCATCCATATGTTCATACCTGAGGATGTTCTGTCGGACAGCAGAGAATCCTGGGATATTCTCATAGTGGATAATATCTGTATGCAGCGGGGGCTCAGTCATCAAATACGGCCGTGTCAGTGACGGGTGCATCAAAGTGTATCCTGTAAACAACAAACTAGTTTTGAGCTTTTATGAGGACAAAATAAACATGACAAAAAGGGGGAAAAAAATCAAATGTGATTTTGTGTTAAAAGTTTTTATTCCATTCTTCAACAATGATCAACAAACTGCAGCTGTAAAAGTGAAGGAAGTGTTGAGCAAAGCAGGCAATAACACATCAATCAATGTTACAGTTTAATGGACACGAACTCTTTTTCTTTACCTTTAAAGACAACTTTCTGGTTTAACAAATATTATTTTACTCTAAAAGGGGGGTAGATCATCAATTCTCAAAAGCTGTGTCTCAAGTTACTAAAATCACTGCATAAACCAGTGCTTCTCAATTATTTTTTGCCAGGCTTCCCTTGGAAAAAAAAAGTTTTTGAGAAGCACTGGCATAAACTGTTAATTCGTAGCAAAAACTCTTATTAAAAATTGATCATTTAATACTGGTCTACATATCAACTCTTATTTACTTTTAGCAAAGATGCAGTTTGCAAAATTAAGTTCAACTTATTTATTCGCTTTTCTTCGCTCCTCAAGTTTCGTTCTGGACATTTTAAAACTCATCAACAGCAAATGATTTATTCAGCAGCCACTCACTTTTCTTTGTTTATGTAGTAAAAAGAGCTAACAGACGTGTTTTAGAAATAGGATATTAGCTGATGGGGTATTTATAGCTGTAATAAAATCAGAAAGAGACTCAAGGACAGATAAAAGGAGAAAAACTCAAATCTGCAAAGCCCCCAAAAATCATTCTTGAAGAGGAAAAAATCCACACAGCCTGACGGCTCAGAGCCAAACACACATTATTTAAAGTTATGGTGGTTTGGGCTAACAAGAAACAGAGAAACGACACATGCAAACAATTTCCAAGATTATTCCAGCAATCTTGTTTTTCAAAAATCTTTTGCACTCGTTCTGCAGTATTTTCTTCTTGATGCTTCTATAGCAATAGTTTTAGAAATCTTTCTCTTTGGGAAGAAAATGTTCTAAAGGCAGATAAAAAGAATCAGAGGAATAGGTGTCCTCCCAGCGACTGACCTTTGTTGTCGATGAGAAAAGTGTATGAAGCCAGGGAATCTTGGTAGTAGGTAACATCCTCCAGTATGTAAGCCAAGTTCACATCCACCCCAACCACACCTAGAAGCAGGTTACCAAAGTAGCACGGCCGGCTCACAGTCATGATGAACCCTGAGGAAAGACGAGCAGGAAGCTAAGTATGCATCTGTTTGTCACAACTTCTGTAAAATCAATCCATGTTTTGTTCTGCGACTTTGTCCAATTTTCATAGCTGATGGCAAGTTGTTGTTATTTTTATCAGCTCTTCAGGTTGATTATCATTTCTCAGACTTGCTACTTAAACTCCACTACACTAAAATTGGATGTCATCATCAGTGGACTTTAACATTTGAAATTCTGCTTCATTAGATTGTAGATGATCTAAAGCAGGGGTGTCAAACTCATTTTCAATGAGGGCCACATCAGCATAGTGGTTGTCCTCAAAGGGCCAGATATAACTTATACATGTAACTAAATGTAATGAAAAATAAATGCAACTACTCCTAAATGTTAAATAACTCATTATTTATTTACTATATCTTTTTCAAGTGACAATTACAGTTGCACAGAAAACATATGTTGGCTTGTTACTTTAGCATAAATCCTTTTTAAATTGATTCTGTCAGGTTAGGTTATATGGACAGTGTTTAAGTCCTAATGTATAGTTGCCCAATCCGATCTTACAAGTCAGATTCCCCTAGATATGAATAAATACACATTTTATTTTATTTTATTTTAAGAAAATAAAAACTTTTATGCTCTCTCGGGCCACATAAAATGACATGGAGGGCCACATTTGGCCCCCGGGCCTTGAGTTTGACACATGTGATCTAAAGAGTTTAACTTTTAACACCAACCAGCCAAAAGATACTGTTGTACTGATTAAAAAAAAACATTTTCTGACATAAAGAGCACAAACGTGCACATGCTTGAGTACATCTGCAGACGGTGCATTTTTAATTAAAAATAAAATGACAAATTCTTCATTTAATTTGCCATCAGGTCTGATTGTGTCTAGTTTTGTTGAAAATAATAAACACCGGGGGTGGTGGGGGCTCCGTTGGTCGGGGGGTCGGGTCCGGCGCCTGGGTGGGGCGGCCTGGGGCGCTGCGTGGTCCTCTGGGCTTGGGTGTGGGGGGGTGGTGGTCTGGCTTGGCTTGGGGGGGTGGTCCCTTTGCCTGTGCTGGGGGGGGTTGGCGGGGGGCGCTGCTCGGGGGGGGGGGGGGGGGGGGGATGGGCTTCCCGTCTACACCTGGGGCTGGGATCGGCCCTTCCCTGCCTCTTGGGGCCCCCGGTCGCTCTGGGTGTCATCCGCTTCGGCTGCGGGGTCTGGGGGTGGGGGTCTTGTCGGCCCTGTCCTGTGGGGGGGGCATTCTGGGGGAGGGGGGGGGGGGGGACTATTGGTACGGGGCAGGGGGGGTTGACGGTTCGGGGTCTCCGCTGAGGCCATCGGCGGTTTCCCCGGCCGGTTGGCTGCCTCGGTCCCGTCGAGGCCTGACCAGAGCTCTTCTAGGGCCGGCGTTTGGGGGTGGGGGCCTGGGCTTGCTACGGGGGGGGCCGGCGCTTTCTGGCTCCCCTCTCTCTGTGTGGGGGTGGTGGTGCTGGGCCTGGGGTGTCTGCGCCTCCGGGGGTGGGGCCCCGGGGCTGGGTGGGCCTGGCCCCCTTGCTGGGGGGGGGGGGGCGGGGGACGGCTGTTTGACCACCGGGGGACAGTCTATCATCTGTCCCCAACTTACCCCCTTCCTCATATAACCTCATAATAGGGTGAGGGGGTGGGGGGCTTAGCCTGCGATGAGCCTTGGGGGGGGGGTTTACTAGGCAGTGGCCCCCCTCCTGTGGTTGCCGTATGGAGTGGGCCCCCCCTCTTTCGGTTTTATTTGCACCTTAGACTTGTAGGGCCCTTGGTAGGGGGGGTGCTTGGACATCACTGCCAGCAAGCAGCGGATGTCCTCCTAGCACCCTACCCGCCAATTTTAACCGCACCTTAGACATTTAGGGCCCCTTGGTGGGGAGGGTGAGGGGACGTCACTGTGAGTAATCAGGAGTTGTCCCCTTAGTGCCCTACCCACCAATTTTAACCGCACCCCCCTTAGTACACACACCCCTCCCCCCTCAATATATACATCCCAACATAAACACACACACATGCACACACACACTCTCTCAAACACACATACACGCACACACATTTTGCAAGGAAGGTGGGACCTAGGACCATCTGTCCCCTGCCTCTTCCCTGGTGGGGGGTACGGGCCCCTTTGCAACGGCGGCTGTGTCCCCGGGGTACCGGCTTCCTGGGCCCGGCGGTGCTCTATCCGCGCGGTGGGGGGGTTCACATTACATCTGAGCCGGGGGTGTTCGTGTCCCTGGGGGGTGGGTTCTGGACCTTGCTCCTGAGTGCTGGGCCCCGCCAAATTTCCAACTGTGGCCGAGCCTGGTCGGGCCATATTTACAACACCCCTTGTGGGCCCTCTTTTTTCCCCGGGGTTCCCCCCTCCTGGGCGGGGGCGGCGGGCCCCTGCCTCGCTCCTCCCTGGACCAACCGTGGGCCGGGCGGATGGCTGCCTGGAGTGCGGAGTGGGTCTCCCTGGCTCTTGGCTCGTACCTGGGGTTGGGGCGGGGGGATGCCCGGAACTCCTGGGTGGTGGTGGGGTGCTCGTCTGGGGCTGTGGGCGTCCTTCTCCGGTGGGGCCCTGCGTTGGGTTCTCCCGGCGCGGCGGGGGGGCTGCTCTCCTGGTTGGGCTGGGGCGGCGCCCTCTTTCCCTCCGTGCCTCCCTGCTCTCTGGCTCTGGGGGCCTTGCGGCGGCCCTGCTGGCCCTGGCCTGGGTGGCGGGCTTGGTCGCCCGGGCGGCGGTTGTTCCCTGCCGGTTCCCGTGTGGCGTTGGGGGGATTCCGGCTGCCGCTGCTGGTGCGGTGGGGGTCTTGGGGTGGGGATGGCTGGGCACTCTCCCTCCTTCTTTTCACGTTCCACCATCCATTTTAGAAGAACATAAACACTCACCTGAGCACAGGTGTTAGCTCAACAGACTGAATGACTGAAATATTTCACACTAGTTGGTTTTAAGGCATAAGTATGCGTGTGAACACTATCTGTTTTGTGTACATGTCGACAGGTGGACATTTTTGCAACTAACAGGTGTGTTTATAACATTTGAGTGTGTGTGTGGACAGGCTCCGCCCTTTTTTTGGGTTTTTTTTTTACATTTAAACCTTACCATAATGATTAACAACCAGTAAACTTGTTGCTTTATGGTGCTTCATGGTCTTATCCCCCTTCCCCTCCTATTATCACCCCCTACCCCCCCTCTCTCTAACGTCCCTCTCTCTTCTTCCCCTCTTTCCTTTTCCGTCCGGTCCAACACCAAAGATTTTCAGACATGTTTGAAATTAATAAAGTTTGGCCTCAATTACAAAAGGGGTTTATTCAGACATACCTTTGGTTTGTCTGAAGATTAATAACCCCTCTTGTTAAAGTAAAATATGTCCAACCCAAGAGGCCCTCAGCTCTCATCTGACTGCCCAGCTGTTGGACAGGACAAGTTAAAAAAAAAAATAATAATAATAAACATGATTACCGTAATTTCCGGACTACAAGCCGCTACTTTTTTCCTGCGCTTACAGCCCTGCGGCTTTTTCAGTGACGTGGCTAATTTATGGATTTAATTGGCGGCCGCCGTGTACGTACTTTCGAACTCAGTGAATAGTTTGAACTCTTTATCCAACTCCAAGCACAAGGCATTTCTTTTCAACACACCTCTTGGCAGCCAAACAGCATGGACTTGACTTTAGGTCTTAGACACTTCAGTCATGGTTCAACAAAACGAAACACGCATGCCCGGCCGCATCCCAGAATCCTTTGGGGCCATTAGACCCAACGTGCACGTGATCGCCGCTACAATATGATGAAGCTTTCAAGTTAAAAGCAATCGTTAAAAGCAGCGTAAAAAAGTCCACCATCACCAACGGGTTTGGAAAAGCCGGTTTGCTGCGTGACGGTGAGAACAGCGCATGGAGTGTACACTCCATTTACGGTTTCTAAGGAAACCGTAAAAGCGGAATTTTGCTTTGAAAAGCTCACAGCCTCCGTGTGAGTTGGAGACATCTTCTCCTCCTGCTGCTCTTATAGAGCTGCGGGGCCGATGGCAGTCTGATGGCTCCCACAAGCAACAACGCATCCGCCCCTCTTCCACAAAACATACAGTATTAAGTCCGATTGCTTTGCACAGACACGATTTGCTCCATCCACCGGCGCAACGGGGACGAAGTGCTCCTCCTTGAAGCCGCCCTGGCCAGAGGTGTCGGAGTAAATAGGAAGGGGAGACAAGGAGCGCGCGGGGCGGGAGCGGAGCGCAGAGTTGTCCGCGGAGTGCAGAGGCTTCTGAATTCTGACGCACGCGCCGCACTGAGGCGCGCGTATCGCGCTGAGGCGCGCGCTTTTCAGTCGCCGCTGCTTTATTTTACCGGTGTGTTTTTTAACCAGTCCTGTTACTCCCATAACGCTGCCGCGACACAAGCGGAAGGAGAGCTTTTCCCGTTCGCCCCTCCATGCACTGCTGATACTTGCTCATTCTTAAACACATACGACAGTATGGCGAGCCGGGCGTTGGCCCCGCCTTTAGCCCCTAAGACTCATGGGAAATATGGAATCGCGGATGTAAATTTCCTCATCATAACTGAGGGATGTAATGTTGATTATATGGTTACTGTTTGTAATTTTATGTATGATACCTAGATTGTCAATAAGTAAAAAAAAAAAAAAAAAAGAATGAAATAAAAACACCATAACTGAGGAACTTGTGAACAGAATACAGGTCCATGCTGTTTGACAGATGTCGATACACCTAAATTCATGAGCCAGAGGCAAAGCTAGCCACACCCACAATGTACTAATGAACTGTACTGACTCTGGGATGCTGGCCGTGATCTGTCAGGAAATATCGCCTAAATATCGCCTAACACATGCGCGGCTTGTACTCTGACGGGGCTTGTGTATGTATAAAAGTAGTTAAACACGTAAAAATGGGTGGGTGCGGCTTGTAATCGGGTGCGCTTTGTAGTCCGGAATTTACGGTAAGTCATTGGTGGTTTAGTTTGTGGTTCTAATTTAAATAAAGATTTTCTTCATGGGTTGAACCGACAAAGTTAATGAAATTTGGTCATCAAAGAGTAATTGGCAGGACAATACAAACCTTTGCTGTAGCTGCAGTTCTGTAGTTGCTGTTATACAAATGTCATTTGGTAAAACCTTGTTCTGAATAAGGAAAGCCTCTGAGAAATATCAACCGCAGCAAAGTAAACTTCTGGGCCAGAGATGCTGTAACCACCACCATCCTAAATAAAATCTAAAGGATTGATGTTTACTCATGAGATGTTTATTTGTCCTCCATTCATTTTTCTCCCAAAAAAGGTGTTTTTCTAAATCCCAATGATTGCATTGAAGTCAGGCTCCTATCACTCACCATCCCCCATGGGGTCGGCATAGGGCAGACTGAAACGGGCCAGGTCGATCATGCGGTTGGGCAGGTTGATGTAAAAGCGCCCCACTGTCGTCTCCAGGTTGCTCAGCTGGTTTAGGACCATCATGCTGCCCTTCACCACCGGAATCACCGAAGCGCTGGCCGATCCAGATGAACGTTCTCGGTCGAAGATTCGATCCACGCCGTATTTGACAGAATTTTGCTCTGCCAGGTCCCTCAGGAAGGCCAGCTCCTTCAGGCCTGTGACTCCCTCTGTGGAAAAAGCAGCCATGTTTCAAAAAGATTGTTTGATTTAACCAAGTTAGGCTTTTGGGAACAGATCAGTAATTGATGACTTGCCCGAGGCTGCACAGTTATTCAACTAAAAAGACAGAGATCCCTTCTAGAAACAGCAACACACCAATCTGCACTCCCAGTTATATTAAGGAAAAGCCTTGAGGTGCTGGTGGGTAAATGTAGAGATTAAAACTGGGATTAATTTACAAGTTTTCTTTTTTTAAATCAATGCTCAAAGCCTTAAAAGTAAACCAGAAAAAAGCTTGTATTTAACCGGATTATAGAAAGAGCTGCTGGATCCATTTTTTTCCAACTGGGAAATGCCTGCAGCAATTTCTATAATGTGCAATCATGTATCCGAGTTCCAGCTGTCCTCTGTTAAACTACCTTTATATCGTCCTCCGCAAAATGCATTTAAGTGACCATTTTCAATAAAAAGTCTATGCAAACACGCGTAAATGCACATTTTGGACTTCCGTGTTCAAAACCCAGTGTAAATGTGGCTTTTTACACTTGGATCCCAGCTTTATAGATAACCCAGAACCTAAACATAAATCCACAATTCAGAGATGATTTGTCAGAGCAACACAAGGTCGTCTGCTGTCACCTGGAACATATGGCACCTCAAAATCCAGTGGGAAGCCCCTGCCAGGATGTCTGCCATGGTCCCAGCATTGACTGGATTACAGCAGAATCCTTTTTCAAAGCCAGAGCTCTGCTCTTTTGATCAGTTGGCTGGGTCACAGACCATAAGGGGCAGCATCAAGAAAATTCTGCTGACAGTTCAGGTATCAGCTTGCTTTTTTTGTGCTTCCCTTTCTAGAGAATGTACAAGTCCTTAACATGTCAGGCGCTACCCAAAATGTATATTTTAAGGGATAAAGGCGACATATCTGATTACGGTTCCTCCTTAAACAGCATTTCATCAACTCTGAGGCTTCTCAAGCCTGTGTTTTTCAAAGCCAGGCACACCGTAACACCTGTGCTCAGCCAAACAGTCAGACTGCTGATGTCTTTGAACAATCAGCACTTCACATTTGGCACGAGATGCAGGGAACACGACTCCCACACCCACAGCATTCACCTTTCAGATTATCGAGAATGCATCAGCAACAAAACAAATGCTTTTTGCAATATGCAATGCTAATAAACCTCAAAACGAGAGATTTCTGCATCCTTTTCATCATCTCTCTTGAAAGAACCAAGGTTTTCTGTCAGTCACACACACAGAGTGAGCAGCGCCCCCTTTGAAGTCTCACTCTTCCCTCTTAGATGTACCTCATTTCCATGCTCGGATGCAAAAACGATTGGTAATAATGGTGGATTAATGCATGTGCAGTGCGAGTGGGTGCACGCCTCTCCCAATGGGAAGCAGGCATTAGACAAAACAGATGGGTGCACCAAGACGGAGAGCCAAAAGCGCAGAGAACCTCCGAAGCCTTCAGCTTTCACCTTTTACACATCCAGTGTTAGGACATCAAACAAACAAATAATCCCAGCAGAGTCATAAAGGACACAAAAAAGCATAAAGAGAACCACAAGCTGTAAGCACCAAAATGTGTGAAATATTTGGACTTAAATTTCAAAAATATTCCAAAATACCAAAACAAGTTACATTTTGAAAAGTCTGGTGGTTTGACATGCTTTACCATAATTGATCCAAACTATGACCAAAGAGACATTTTCTCTCAAAGAACAGTTTGATAATTTGGTTCGTAATTTGAAATACATTTTATATTTAGGAAAATACAGAAAAATGGGTGCGTTAAAATATAAATTAATTAGAAATTGACAAAAAAAAGATCTTCCCTGAGATGCTAATAAAGTGGTTCACAAAAGCACTAATTAAAAAAGTAAAAAGGCAAAAGGTGTCAGATAAAGGAAATCTACCATTCATCAGAGCATAGGTGAGGATCATGACGGAGTTGTTAAAGTGCCGGTTCTCTTCCCGGACAACACTGAGCGTGGCTCTCTTGTCCTGCTCTGACGACTCTCGAGACGTGACCCCAGCTGACAGGTAGATGATCGCCATGTCTGTGGCTGCGATACAACAGATAAGATCAGGCAGAGAAGGGTCAGAACTGATTATCGTTAGAAACAGGTAGCTCCAAAACAATAGCTGGATGTGTGAGTGTTAGCCAAGGTCTTTTGGTCTTACTGCTGCTCTGTTTATGGAGACTGCTGGTGTTGCGCAGCAGCTGGAAGGCTTTCTGGAACCCAGCTGCATGTTGGGTGGCCACGTCTGAGGACTTGATGTTGGAGATGAAGGTGCTCATCTTCCTCTTGGTCTCACTGGTGGATGGAGACAGCAGACTCTTGTAGCACTGGTCTAACGAGCAGGAGCGGACGGTCTCTGCCACGGAGAGAACTGAGACCTGAGGAGGAGCAATTAAGTTGTTTCAAAAACTCTGAAAAGTTTCACAAATACTAGGATACCAAGACTCTGCTCTCTTCGTCAAACCTTGTCATGTTCATCGATGGCATTAAGGATAACCAGCGCAGAGTCGCGAGCGATCTGCAGCTGGGTTTCAGTCACAGAAGCTCCGTGGTCCACCATGACCACGATGTGTTTAGACTGGGGACGCACTGCAGAGACGTACACAGGCCTGCAAACACACACACAGACAAGTGAGAAGTCTAAGTGGGCAGTTTCCTTATTAGAAAAGAATAAACACAGAAAAAGGTAAACATTTTGTGCGTTTTATTTCCTGTTTTTTATTTTATTTTAATGAGTAGTTTCTTCTATGTAAAATCTGTTTTATATCTTCAATAACATCAACCTAACAGGCGATTGCACATGGAAAGTAGCCTGTAGCTAAAATCTGGTATGTTTGTATCAGAGTTTTATGTTCATGAATATGCAATGTCTCTTTCTTAATGAATACATTTTTGAGCCTATATGTGTGTATATTTGGAATGTCTGTTGCCTATTGAGATGATTTTAGGGTTTTCTTTGCAGTTATTGCCTGAAATAAATACAGCCTGTTTGTTTTTTGGAAGCTGCTTCATGTGGTTACTCTGCCAACTTTATTCTTTAAAACAACCAGAAGAGATGGACCCTATAAGTTTAACAACCTAAAAAAATACCTAAAGAAGAAGCAGCATAGAGACCTGATTAGGATGGGTTTTTTAAACACAAGTCTTCGATGTGTTTAATGTGTGATACATGGATATCTCAATCCAGTTGACTGGCCAATAATTCAGAAGATGATGCAACTAATTAAGGAGTATACAAATGTTTTTTTAAACTGTTTTGTTTAAGATTAAAGTAACTGTTTTATGTGTTTATGCAACAGTGAGAATTGCACCAAATCTCAGTAAACGACGGTGATTGAATGTCGCAATATAGAAAGCGACAAACGTAAATCTCCAACATTCATGTCAAATGTAAAAAATGTAAAATTAAAAAAAAAGCATAGCAGAAAATAGCACACCAAAAAATTGGAAAAAGAAAAATCAAACTCCGATGTAGCTACACAGCTGTACCCTGGACCCAAGAGCTGTTATCTTTCTAAAGAGCATGTTCATTTCTAAACTGCTTGATTTTTGGGGGAATTGGCTTCAAGTTCTGCATAATGTTTTCCTCCAGTGTGATATAAGCAGGGTGACATCCAGGGAGGTCAGCATGCGTGTGGTCTGCTGGACAAGGAGACGTTAATAGTGCCCAGAATGCCAGTGATGTAGTTACAAATCCTCTTTCAGAGAAGCATGCAAAGCTTTTTTTTCTTTCTCTCTTGGCACTTGGTTGCTATGATGTAGACCCAAGAGACACGGCGGATAAATGCAAGTGATGCAAAATCCACAAGAGAGTAAGAGAGAAATGTCTCTCAGTTTTGACTTAAAAAAACAACACAGGAGGTGTGAAATACCAGCAGACTACAGTGGCACAGAACCACATTCATGCAGGGGGCATGTGCGGCCATGGTGTGCAAGGACGGTATGCCACCAACAATACCCCCGAGGGCAATCCCGCGGCAACTGGTAAAACAAGAATGAGAGGCCGCAGGAACGGGCGAGATGAAGACACAAACAAGCTGTTTTGCCTTTGTCCCGGCTGAATGTTAAAAATATAGGACCTAGTGATAACATGAATACGGGCTTGTTCTACCTGCTGCGGTGTTCATAGGTTCCTTTACAGCTAAACTTGTGTGCTGGGAAAACAGTGAAGATTCCTTCCTCTGAACTGAAGTACTGCCACTTTATTCCCGGGTTGGACTTCAGGTTGTCAGCCAAAACTGCAGAAGACAAGCAGAAAAAGAGACTAAATAAGGCATGAAGACAAAAAGGAGGTGTTGTTAATTGCTTTAAAGTTCGTTTCATTGGCGTTAAGTTCGTTTTATTGGCGTAAAGGTTTGCAAGCTTTGCTTCACATCTCTTCCTGTATCTGGATTTCGGATTTCGCAATAAAAGTTCCCCGACATGAAGCCAGGACAACTCATTGTGCTTTTACGGGTGTCCAATCACAAATCTTCTCACTTTCTGCTTACAAAAAGAACTTTTTACAACATATTGGACGTTTTGAAGACAAAAAATACAAATGTCAAATTTCTGAGGGCTAAACATATATATATATATATATATATATATATATATATATATATATATATATATATATATATATATATATATATATATTTTGTATTTTGTATATATAAAACAAAGACATAATCAGACATTTCCAACATTTAGTTGTGACACAGAATGACAAATTCAACAGTTTTTTCTTTACTAAATTGAGTTATATATATATCTATAATTCATACTTCTAAACTATGACTTCCCTATGACTTCAAGACATGTGATCTGGCAGTCAGAACAATCTGTCGTCAGTTTTCTCAGATATTTAATTTTCCAAAACTAAGCAATAGCAGCCATCACTGCTGCTGCTTAATAACCATTTTACGTCATCACCACATATTCTGCCACGTTTGTTAGTTTTACACTGGTGGTTTGAATGGCCTGGGGAAAAACATTTAAGGTTCCTGTTCACCTTTTGAATTTCTGCCAGACATGCTAACTGTACCACCTCCCATTCTGTCAGCTGAGTCTACACCATCCCAAAATGTGGTTTTTGGCTCGTGGTCATCTTAAATAAAATTACCTGCTCGGGAGATTTCACTTTAACCAGTCCTGTCCTTGACACGACAAGCTAATTTCTTTTTCTTTCATTTATACTCTCTTCCAACATACAAAAAAGTGCAAATATGCCTAAATTACACATCTGCCAAGAATTACAAACACCACCAACGAAAGGAGCTTCAAGTTCCCGACACATCCCCACTTTTTTTTGACACACAACTGGTTTGCCCGCTATAGATCACCCCCGCCCAGTCATGCCATCCATCTCCACAGCTTTTATAAACAGGAACCTCTCAGTTGTGTTGACAGAGAAAGGAGGACAGAATAAACAAAAGTCTCGTTACAGTGATCTATTCTCGCACCAATGTTTAGGTCTTCTTGGAAACAGGTGGAGAAGCCAAGAAATTGCACACAACTCACAGAAGATGGCCATCATTTCCTTCAAACCTGATAGATGTGTGACAGAGTTAACATGCAAGACTCAAAATGGGCTGTTATAACCCATTAAAGAATGAAGTGAATGCTAAAGCTGCTGAAGTGTTTGCGCCTCTGTCCAAATAAAGCCTCAATAAACCTTCATTGAGACCTTTGGGTTTTAGTCTCTAGGATCCGTTGTCTAACAAGGACACAAAATGCTGCACTTCTCATGGCTGGCACAGCGGAAAACGACTGCAATACAGCAGTACAGGAATCCCCACACTGTTTACAGCCCATCCAAAAAACACAGCAACAGCACAGCTGCGTCCTGACAGCAGCTATTTCCCATGACTCGCGCCTTTCAGAGGCTGACGTCCACACGTGTTTGCACGCAGACAGGAGCTTGTGTGCAAACATCAGCATGTTAAGGCGACACCTGAAGGTAAAAACGGATCCGGACTAACTCAGCTGTCACAGAGGCACTAGTCACACTTCTTGTCTGATGGCCTCTAGAGCCAAGAAAAGCAAAGTTGTCTTTTGTTTGTGTTTTTAAAGCATTCTTCACAGGTTGACTAAACTACATCCAATATTTTGTTTTTACTTTCCATTTACTACCAAAATTCTTGATGAAAGTCAAAACCATTACCACATTTTTCTGTCCATAAGGCCCACCTGGTTATAACCAAAACAACACAAGTCATATCATGTGATATTACTACAATACCCAGAATGCCAAGAGGTGCCAAGCACAATCTGTTTGAGGTCAGTCAACACAACCATTGGATAATAATTAAAAATATTTTTTATATTTTTGTCATTTGTTTTGTTTGATGTGATTCTCCATTTTATTTAGTAGATAATATTTGGTCACTACTAATACTATTAATCCCTATAAACCTAGTCTTTAATGTTTTTTTTAATTTAATGTCTCTCCCAAATAGTGTCCAACGTGACCATAGCTAGTCAAAAACCCTGGAGCAAAGTATTGTCACCAATTTCAGCATTGAAGCTAAGCTGGATTAGCATCAATGATTTAATTGCTGCTGTAATAATAATAATAATATAAGATCCAACTTGCCATTTGTATCTGGTTGCAAACGTACTACACACAGCTTAGCTATCACCCAGTACCAACAATAGGTTTGAAAAACTTTAAAAACACATGTTGCAACAGCTAGCAGGGAATTTTTTTTATTTAGAGTTTAACAGGCAAATCATTTGGAGGTTAATTGACCCTTATTTAAAACAAAAAAAATGCAGAAAGCAGGAACTTGAGAAGAGAAGATGGACTAAAGCGGCGTTGCAATCAAACTGCACTCTGCCCATCATATCAGCCAGTCCCCTCTTTCCAGCATGCTCAATTCAGCCCTGATTGATCCCATCTCCACCATCTTGCATTTCTACCCCCAAAAAAGTACAAAACAAAATTGGGGAGGATTGAAAAAAAGGTTACAATCGAGTCTAGGTGCAATTACCTCATCTCAATCAGCTCCCACCTCTTCCTTCTTTCCCTGCATTCATCATTCTCTGTTCTCAATTATCCCTCATTCTCAGAGACCCTCCCTCGTCTCTGCTGGGGCTTGTTTAGACTGGGCTGAGACAAATGGGAGAGAATGAATACACTGAGAGCGTGGGGTCAAGGAGCGCTGAGTGTGAGGGATGAGGAGAAGAGAGGTGGAGGGGTAACTTAAACCCACCACGTCTGGCTTGTAAGAAATTTCTTTTTTTTTTTAACCCATCGATGGTGAGGTGTTGTGAATGGCTCTCATTATGAATGGTTTTCAGAAAGAAGATACTGGGAGTAGATGGTGGGGGGGCAGCAATTGGGACAGAAGATGAACTGATGATGATGGAGCTTTCACAGGGTAAAAATGGGACAAATCTATGAAAGGGGACAGTGTTCAGCAGGCCTCAGATCTGAAGCCCATCAGCCTTCCCTGCGGAAACTTGCAGAGATCTTCTGAGATTCCAGAGAACTTTTGGTGGCTCTTTAGCTTTTATGTCTTGTGAGATAAACTTCGAGTGTGGATAGTTTCCTTAAGGAGCTTTACACAGTTTATAAACTATCTAGGTCACTAAACATGCTTGATGTATTCACCTACTGTATTTTCCACACAATAATGCACACTTAAAAGCCTTAATTTGTTTTTTTAAAAGCGCTTTTGAGTGGTACACAGCTCTCTGTCAAAACGTCTTGTTTTTTTTCCAAACAAGGTTTGCCTTGTGAAAATGCTAACGCAGCTACCGTGTAGCGGTGTTGGACTTTGTATGTTTTTTAAGGTGTTACTAACAAAGTTTGGAGTTAGCGTAGTGTTAAGGCCCCGACAGGCAAACCTGTCCCAGTCTAGGAGGAGTCACAAAGGGGCAAAACATGAACGATGGACACCAAATAAGTTTAGGAACACAGTTTATTGAGAAGAAGAAAGAACCTGTGTCCTGTAAAACAAAAATTACTGTGCTGGTCTCAACAAAAGTCAAAACAGAGGGATTGGAGCCTTGGCCAAACATAAAATAAGTCAGGGAGACAACTGACCCAGCCACGTTGACCATCGGAGTCAGCAGCTCCCTGCTAAGGCTGCCTAACAGAAACTAACTAATGAAAGAAACAAACAAAGCCCGCAAATAAAGACCACCAAGGTCCAACCCCAAACTGAAATAACAAAACCCAGCAGTAGGGATGGCCCGTTTGACACGGCGCTTCAGCGGGCGGTTCACCTTCATGAAACAGAGTGCTTCGGCACAATGTTTCGGGGCGCGTGTCAACTAGCGCAGATCACGTGGTGGATGACGTATGATGCGCCAAATGCTTCGTTTGGTCAAACCACGCTTCAGATGTCACTTGTGTTTTGAACAGTTGGGCGTGCTATTCTCTAGAAATGCGAAATGAATCCTGAACGTTTCCAAACCAGTTCTATTGTTTTGCTTGTATTGGAATCAGCGTCAGTTCATTGCACTTTACCATGACTCCTAGTAAAAACGTTCTGTGGCTCAGGATCATTTCAACTCGGTTTTTCCTAATAAAACAATACACTAAGAATGTTGTATATTGAAAAAACACTGCAATGAATCTACAATGGCATGTCATTACCTTGTCAATACAGATAGTTCAGTGGAATAGTCAGTGGTACTTACATCTAGAGGTCCTAGGTTCGAGCCTAGCCTTATGTGTTTATTTTTTGCGTTTATTTTTTCTTCATGTGATGTATATTTTGCTGTGTCACATGTGTTGTTTTATGTTTTTTTTTATCATTATTAACAACATTGTTCTGTTTTACATTTGTTCTGTTTTCATCATCATTTCCACATTGAAGTATTACAAGG
This sequence comes from Oryzias latipes, assembly GCF_053564925.1. Taxonomy (NCBI): domain Eukaryota; kingdom Metazoa; phylum Chordata; class Actinopteri; order Beloniformes; family Adrianichthyidae; genus Oryzias; species Oryzias latipes. Next base: position 18,468,396 of record NC_136240.1, read on the forward strand.
AGCTTTGTTGAAACATATGTCGATATATGTCCAGTCCACCACCAGAAGTGGTTTCGAAGCCCTGAATGGGTGGTTCATTTTTCCGGCACATTTCCATGACCCCCCAATGGGGCTTCATGAGGCTTCTATTCCCATCCCTACCCAGCAGTATAAGACTGCTGAGGACCAAGAGGGAATCAAAAGAGAAAACAAACCAACCAGCACAGCTCCAACTCAAAACCACTGCTCCTCAGCCTCCTGCTCTGCTCTCTCTGCATACCTCTCCTTTGGTTGAGGCCTCCCTTGACTTAAATACCTGGCAGGTGCTGATCAATACCATTGGCTTCACCTGCCAGGTGAGCTGAGTGGCAGGGGGGGTGCTGCTGCTGCTGCCCCTGCCACTCAGCTCACCTGGCAGGTGAGGCCAATGGTCTTGCAGCAGCAGCAGCAGCAGCAGCAGCAGCAGCAGCAGCAGCAGCAGCAGCAGCAGCAGCAGCAGCAGCAGCAGCAGCAGCAGCAGCAGCAGCAGCAGCAGCACATAACAGTAGTCATCGTAATGGTTGTTTTTATCTGTATCAGTCTCGTTTTTATGTGTTGCAGATAAGGTTGGGAGTTGCAGTGGTTGTAAATACGCCAACGGTTCTAACGTGTAGCGCATTTCCAACAAGTTTTAGGATTAGTGTGAATGCAGTTAATAAAGACTGACAGACTTATCTCTGACTTTTGTTTCACTTAGTGCCCCTTATATATGACACAAGTTTAAAAGTTGACCATTCACTGAAGGTGTGCCTTATGATCCAGAGCGCCCTATAGTGCGGAAAATACAGTAGGTTGTGTTTGAATTACTAAAGAACTTAGATTCTACAAAGATAAATAAAGTTTATGGTATCAAATATGACAATGCTGAGATTTTAATCAAATTTGGCCAATTCCCCACTGTCTTCAAATGTGAACGAGTTTTTACAACTCAATGAGATGACCAAGAGATTATTAGAATGTGAAAAAAAATGAAAAAAATAAACAACTTGTTGTGTTTGAAGAAAAGAAATGGGTAAAAGAGTGTCTGTATTTAAAAAAAATCTATGTATATTAATACATAGGTTTTTATTTTTGCTACTTACGTAATGAAGTGTAACTTTGATGGTTGGGGTAAGACATCTTTTTCTTTAGATTGACATATACAGAAACGTGGTGCACACACTGTACTTCTTGGGGCTATCCAGTTTTCTGATTGTTTTCAAGCAAATCATGGAAGTTGCACACATATTTTGTAATTAGAGTTAAATATACCCTACTAAAGTAGGGTGTACAAGTTTATTCTTACATTAAAACAGAAAAAAGGAAAACTTCTTCAAAGGAGAAAGATAAAAGTCGTTCACTTCCTGAACACCAGAGTAGACAGGATGTCAAAGATGCTGTGGTTCGTTTACTGTCAGGCAGTTAAGGAAAAGTCTTTATATCAAAGGTGTGAGGGAGAAGAAAAAACTGTGAATTAAGTAATAAGAGGGGCAAAAAAGACACAGGAGACTTTACAAATGTTTTTGCAGAAGAACAGAGCCTGTTTTAATCTCACATCAATGGGCTCAATTAAAACCGCAGATGTCAGGCTGAAAGATTTAAAATGTCTTGGGGAAAACTATCATAACTGCTATAAAAGCTTTGCCCTTGTCCTTGACTATTATAAAAAAAAAAAAGTAGAAAATGTTTGTACATGTGTGTGAGTTGAAAGCACCTGAATTGAGGTCCCGTCCAGGATTGAAAGCTCGGCTGTTGACGGTGGGGGAAAGTCTGTCGCAGCAGATCGTCTTGGAGACGTTGGTATTGAAGTTTCCGTCAAACCTAAACACAAGGGGGGGGGGAAAAAAAGACGGCTTAAAGAATTTATAGAGCGTGTTGGACTCACTTGGTGGGAAGGCAAAGTGGGCTCTGTGCCGTCTGTCCACCATTTTATTTCATACAAAACCAAGCTTGCAGGTTCCCCCTTACCTCAGACTTTACTGCTTTTGGCAAACAATTTGTTGATTGGGATCTGCACAAACTGCATAACCAAAGAAAAATATGCTAAACCATAAAACTAATGAAATGACTAGGAACATCTGTTGAGTCTAAAAGCCGTTGGCTTGTTTCATTAAAGCTAGATGAAAAAATCATCGGTTGCCCAGATTTCACATTATAGTCATTTTTAAAGCTAATGAATAAAACTTTCCAAGGAAAAGCACTTGATTTTCTTTCAGTAATCACACTTCTGCTTTCATTTACTCACACTTGACACATACAGGCTTAAAACAAGGGCTGTTTATTATTTTTCAAAGTGGCCCAGCATCCGTTGTGAGTCTTTAGTTTGTTATTTCTGGCCTCAGCTCCTCATGCTCCCTTTTTAAACAACAAGATTTTCTGGAAGAGCTTTGTTTGGTCAGCAGACTTTAGGGCCAGTTAGATCCCACAAAGCTCCTCCAGGAAGCAAGGAGTACTGGATCCCTTTCCTCCACCGTCTCCATTTCTTTCCTATATTTATTGGTTTGGCTATAATCAGCTGATCCTAGCAGCCTCCCTGTTCGGCTTGTTGATTTTTCACAAGCATTTGATTGTTATATTTCCTCGTTTTTCCTTCCTTTTGTCAACTCTACATTGCTCTTACAGCTTTAAGTTTTCACCGTGTGTATCTTTTCCCACCTGTTGCATTCAGATTCATTTCATTCAGTTGTGGAGCGGTAGAGCAATAAGTGATGCATTGCCAAAGCAAAGCAGTGATAAAAGAAGATTCGAATGCGTACTGAGCAGTCTGAACACTCATACTGTATGGACCTTTGATGTTAACACTTAGGATGATTCAATAAGAACTTGAAATCTTTTTAACCAAAATTTTTTATTCTAAATTTTAGCAGATCTTTTGACAAAACAAGACACTTTGATTAAGACACAGATATCCCCCTTTTGTGTAGGTGTGTAATTTGTGTACAGCTGCACGATATGAAGATAAACTCACATTGTAAAATATTAGGGATCACTATTGTGATGACGATATAACTTGCGATATATGAACAAATAGCGAAACAAAAAAAAAAACCCACACAGATTATTTCCATTTCACTGCAAAGGATTTATTTAAATAAAAGTCAACATAAATTATACTTCAGTTGATCCATGCCTACATAGGAAGCTGGTATCTAACATAAAAGGGCTCAATTTGATAGGTCAACGATGTAAAAGGGTCCATCTGATTGGTCACGTGCGTAAAGGGATTTATTTGGTTTGTTAATTACTTCAAGCTGCCATGAGTTTGTTTAAGCATGTGTGTAAACATTAAATTAACAATTTACGCCGTGTTTTGCGATACATGTTTGCACAGGTTGATATAACGCTACATTTTCAATTTATTGTGCATGCCTGCTATGCATTCATGTTAAAATTGTTTTTTTTAAGTTGAAAAATCCTCAAATTCTTGAGATTGAAAGGTTCTGCAACTCTACAACACATTCAAAAATAGCACTAAACATACATTTTAAATGTAGAGCCTGATTCCAAATGTGCAAATTCTAAACATAAGTATTCGAGAAGGATACAGAATATGCAAAGAGTAAAAAGAGAACGATTCCAGCTTAGAAAAAGCAGGCTTAATGCATTTCACAGGACTGTGATTTGAACATTTAATGAGCCATATATTTAAAATTTGAAATGAACTGTCCTTTTTACCCACAGTCAAGACAAGATAGCTGATGAATAAACCTGCAGGCAGACATTTGTATGTGGGTCACAGCATCTGCAGAATGCACAGTGTATGATCTTTATCTTTAGAGACACCAAATGAAAGACCAAACAAAACAAAAAGGCAGAAGGTCAAACAAATGTAAGAATCTAAACATTTAAGAGGATGAGGAGATGAAGATTTTTCTGAATTTAAAATGCCAAAGGTTAAAAGCATGCATCTCTGTGCACAAAAAGGGAAATGTTTTATTTGTGCATCTTTCCTAAACCTAACCTAACACAAACTGAAAACCATGCAGAGAGGCACAGAAGTATTTCAAAGACAAAAAAATGTGTCATGCAGCTGTGAAAATTCTCTCCTGGCTGCTAAAAATTTTTTTTTTACTATGTAAAACAGTGCAAAGCAGCAACGTCCTCAAAGTCTTTTATGACATACTTTGAAGAGCTGGAACGCCTGCAATCACAATTAGCATTTAGGAAGACAACTGATGATCATAAAAGAGCCGTCCTCTAAGGTCGGCTCTGAAACCTGCTCTCAAAAGGAGCTGAGGTGAAGAAAAAAATAAATAAACAATGTGTCTGTAAACAGAAACGCCCCCAATAAGAGACACACTTATTGCAATCAGCAAAAACACACATATGCATAACCAGAAGCGTTATTTTAGCATGGCAGGTGTGTGTCGAGTGCACAACCCACTAAAAGAGGAGCGTGTGCAGAGGAGTAAGCTGCTCTGCACTGCACCAAGCCTGGCTACTTTGATCCTTCCTCCTCTCCACACTAGTCAACCCAACTACCAACCAACATCCCCCTCCTCCTCCTCACCCATCCGCTGGCTTAGCAACATACATGTGCACATGTGCAATCATAAACAAGCCTTGCAGAACATTCACAGACCTGCTGGCTGTTTGGACTGACAGGTGTTGGCTTGTACGGGTTGCATTCGAACTCCCCTCATTTAGAGCCCCATAAGGCGAAAATCATTACCATTCCCCCCTTCAACCCAATGAGCATAGAGGGGAGGGGAGGGGAGGGGGGTTTCAAAAAAATATGTGCCAGATAAAAAACATGTTTGCTGCTGCTTTGAATTTAACATCAAAACACATGAGAAAGATGGAGAGAGCAGCGAGCCTGATCAAACATTATCATGAAGGCAAAGATCTCTTTTTGCTTTCTTCCCCCAAATGAGGCTCAATTCAACAGAAACTAAAATGACTACTAGAGCTGCACGTTTTTTACTGCTTTAAATGTTAATAAATAAATATAGGTATAACCCTATAAAGATTGTAAATACAAAATAACACTTGAAATAATTGTTTATCAAAAATGATTTCTAGGTTGGCTTATCCTGTTGAATTTTAAAATTTAGACGATGACATTTTTTTAGGTGTGGCAAGAAAAAAAAAGACTTTTCATTCTACTGGCTTAAAAATGTGCCAAAAAACTACCATAATTCTTCTTTACTTTTAAGTACACAGTGTAAAAAACAAGACGCCACTGTTTTATTTTCAGTAGCTTCTGATCATTCTCTGCGTATACAGTCTTCTTTTATTTAACTGTGCCTTGCCAGTATAACTTGGTGTAACCACGAAGCAACCTGTAACATAGCATTCAGAAAAGCCCCCTGGGAATAATTGCCTGGAAGAGACTGGCTGCTGTGCGTTCCCTAAAGAGTAATGCGATTCCTAATATGCTTGCAATCCCTCAGCGGTAGCATCGGTTAAGCAAGCCGAATGCCAGCTCAAGCACTGAGCTCTAAAAAAGAGCTTTCATGTCTGGCTCTGGGTGACAGTTCTACCCAAACAGATTAAACTGCAACTTTTTAAGGTAGAATGGAATTGTGTGGTTTCAAGCAGCCCTTTTTCAAGATTCAAGAGGCTTTATTGTCATTTCAGCCACATTTGGCTGATGCAGTACATAGTAAAAATAAAATTATGTTTCCTCGGAACCTGGAGCTACATAACCCTTTCAGTAAAACGGTATAAAATAAAATAAAAATCGACGCAATCAATTGCGTAAGCCAAAAAACACCAACTAGAAAGAATAAAGACTAATGAAGAAAAACGCCTTATTGCACAAGCCTCCGAACATCCACAGGGCTAGGTTTAAAGTAAAAAACAATAAAAAGACCTCAAAATGATCTTTACTACAAATACTAACTTACTACTCATCAAATCCATGAAACTATTTTTACTTTAAAGCAAATCTTTTTTCAGGCAAAAACACCTTTTAGTTAGTTCTTATCTCAGAAGTCATACATTTCTTATGGAAAGTTCCTTCTTTGGTCAGTTTACATGATTTTCTGTGATGGGTTTGGCTTAAACTACTGTATGGAAAATTGTGGGCTGCACGGCAAGAAGCCCCCGGTTCAAGTCCCGGCTGGGGGAGATGAAACAGAATCTACGATGGCCTCCTTCCACCAAAAACATGTTTCATAGTTTAATTGGTTACTTTAAATTGTCGCTTGGTTTGGATGCAAGTGTGTATGTGTGTGTGATTGTGGCGGGGTGTACCCTACCTTCGCTCACGAGTGGCCGGGTCAATTGTGAAAACATGAATCAAATCACTCAGCTGTCACTGTCAGTATTTTGGCTAGCCCAGTTAAGTGACCTTTTAATATGTTTTACCAGACATTTTTCAACTTTATAACGTCTGACATTTTAACAGTGGCAGATGTTCCTGAAATCACAGTGTTCACCCGACTTGTCCTGTTTGGTTTGGTCTTTGGATTGCTGTATAGTCTATGTGCATTTCCACTGTTACTGAACTGCACCAGGGTTCACTTGCAAGTCAATAAAGAACATTGTTTAATTAGACAAGGGTACTCTTGTTCGGTTTACAATAAGGTGGACTGTCTGAGGACATTTACTTTGGTGTAAACCAAACAGCCTACTGTGAAAGCATTCTTAATTGGGGCTAACTGACCTTCTGTCTAGCAGCAAGACATGCGGCAGTCTTCCTAATGTACAATCTCTTCCTAATGCACAATCGTATAAAATAAACCAATAACACCTTTCACTTTCAGGCAACTGTCAGGCTTATCAGAAGTCAAGTGGCAAACTCTTGTTAGAGGCTGATTATGATTTTGTTTACAGAATTTCACTCTCAAAAAACCATGAAGTAGTACATCACATACACTTTATCACTTTCTCACAGGGAGAAAACAACATCAAGCAGTTTCTATTTCTTCTTTCGATTATCTTCACGGTTTGGGTTGCATAAGGTCGCTTTTGATGTGTTTATCTTTCATCATTCAGCATATAAATAATTTGAAAGCCTCACACTACAAATGCAAGACGGGATCTCATGCAATCTAAAGTTTGTTTTAGTAGAAGGAGAAAAACTGCCAGCAAAAAATGTGGATTTTGATCCAAGTTGTTTTCACATTTCTTTTTTTTTTTTTTTGCAGATATGGTACATAAAGTGTGCTAAATGCATATACCGGTAAATATATCTTAAATTTTAAATTCATACATTATTTTTTCCCCAAAAAACGATCCAAAGGGTTTTTGGTTCGCTAACAGCCCTCTGACAAGTGTTTAACTGAAAAGCTAAAAAAAAACAAAAAAAACGTGGATGCAGCTGGAACAACAAATGTGTCTACTTATGGGTATTTGAAGGGTGTAACAGTACTTTTTGTCAGAAAGGAAAAAACAAAGCCTGATTCCGTTTGGTTTCTCAATAATGTGAGGGTAATAATGCCACAGAAATGTGTCAGTGTTATGCCATCCCCTCCACTAATGAACGCAATACTTGGCTGAATGCAACAAGAAAGCAGAAGATTGGATGCATGTTAACTGTCGCCTGCAGGTCTTTTAAGAGTAAGAAACCAGTGGAGCCGAGAATTTAAACTTCCCTGTTTAGTGGTAGATGGTTGCTCCAAAGAAATAACATGCATTCATTTGGGTGTATCGGGCAAAATTTTGTTTTATTCATAGCACTGAAAAAAAAAAAACACGAGAATGTCTGATGGTACACAACCTTAAATAAAACATTTGTAGTAACTTGTACTAATGCCACTTAAAATCCTAATATTAATTCAAATATATTTTTTTACTATTTCTGAAGTAAACCTACGGTATAATAAATAATAAATAAACATTGACAAGCATCTGTCTAAAGGGATTTCATGGATTTCATGAATGTCAAACTGATCGTCTCCGTATACAAAACTGCTCAAAGAAAAGACTATTTTTAATTACTTGAAATTTTTCAGTAAAATAATGCCATAAGGGTTATCAAAATTCCATACTGACACATAGAGCTTAAATGTATTCATTCATGGGTTAATTCTTGACAGCCAGTGCTTTGTATGGACTGCTAAAGAGCATGCTTCTCACATTTACATCTGCAAAGGACTGCAATAAGCACACTAAAATCAGATAGCATTGAGAAAACAGAAACATGATGCTCCTACAAGCCATGTAGTGTGTATTTGCTATTTTCAGGTTCAGCCTGTTGTTGAGACTAAGCAATGATTAAAGCATACCACCAAGTGCTAAGCACCGGCTTCTGTAGACTTCCTGCAAAACGATAGGCTGTCAGCTTGACAGCTATAAGACATGGACACCCTGTGAATCACCTGATCTTCTACTAAACTGAATGACCTGGCTGAGACCCCCAGTGGCAGCTGATCCTTAGAACATAACAGAGTCCTGTAATGTGACTGAGCTCGCTCATGTTCAACATGCCTGCAATGTTCAATCTGTTTTATTAATTTTCTCGTCAGGAATTGAGAAAATGTCTGAAGGGAGATGTATGGAAAACAAAGATGGGGCTAAAGAACTAGAAGCTTTTCACCAAACAGACATGATCCCGAGTGAAAAGCTCACCTGATATTTTGAAGTAATGTTGCTAGTTGTCCATCTAGTCTCTAAAAACACAAACTCTTTAAGGGGTTCCAATTTGCAATAAAGTTATGACCCAAAGTTACACCTTCAATATCATTACATTTTGTTTAAAATTTGGATGTATTAAAAGGAAAATACCAAAAGCCTAGTATAATGCAAAATGCCACACTTCCTGTTTGAAGCTAATTTGAAAACAAAATTAAACTGGAGAGTTTGCTAGTTTGTCTGGTTCAGAACACTGTGGTCCAGAGAACTGAAGACATTTCATCTGATATTAACAGACAGTTTGAGGCAAAAGAAGCAGAGTTAGAGTTTTCCTTATTAGCCTGCGATGAAAGCATAGGAGTCAAATTTTTTGAGATAGTGGACAATTGCTCTGTGCGCCCTGATGACGCTCCAGATCGTCGGCAGACGGAGCTCACTGAGCTGCAATGTGACGTCGAGTGTCGCAGTCGACCCCAGTAGCTCCCTCTGGTCACCTTTTACCGCCAGCTGGATAAAGGCAGATTTAGACAAATGCTGACATTTGCTATGAAAATGCTGAGCTTGTTTGGCTCCATATACTTCTGCAAGAGGACATTCTCTGTTATGAACCTTAACAAGAACCGTGTGAGCACAAGACTAAGGGACTCTCACTTGTGGGACATCTTGCACATCAAAACGAGTTCCATCATGTTAAATTTAGAAGTTCACAGTGAGCATTTAATAATGAATAAAATGTAACATTTTCTATGAAAATATATTTAATGTTAATTCAAATTTTTTTTCCAGACAGACTTTTTCTTAGTTTTATTTCTAGACTTCAAATGTAGAATTCAGTCATTTTGGTTCAAATGTATTTAGATGAGTTTGTGTTCTATGTGAAGAAATGAAGATACCACCGCAATATAAATGTTTATTAAACTGTTCATTTGCATTTAATGTGAATAAAATAGTTCAAGAATGCAGGCCGAATGGTTGGCCCTCGCACAGTTTCACCTCACCAAATCTGGCCCTCTGCAAAAAGTTTGGAACCCCCGGTGTATCAATTTCAATCAGGCTCTTCAATTACTGCCAGACTAATCTCTGACTATTTTATCTCGCTTATATATGCCTTATATGACACAAGTTTAAAAAAGCATACTTCTCACTGACAGTGCGCCTTGTAATCAGGTACGCCCTCAAGTACAGAAAATATAGTAATACTTAGGACAACTCATCTTGAGGTACTTTTTAATCAACGATTTTTTCCCCCATTTTTTGGTCCACAGATTTCAAGTTGCTATTCTTTCAAAATGTCCTTTTATAATGAAAAACCGCTTTTATTATCAAGTCTTGCCATCAACTGCTGCAACACTGTTTTTTAAATCTTGACTAAGACGTCTCCAAACAGAGATAAAAATGATTTTGTATACGTTTCCCTAACAACATCTCATAACTGTGTGCCGATCCAAAAATGAAAGCAACCCAGTTGTAAGCCTTTTTTCCTTCCTGGGAAAAGTGCTTTGAAGCCCAGGGATCAATCAGAGTCAGCCTCAGTTTGGTATGCCCACCACCATCCCTGTGATCCCCCCCCTCCACCATTCCATCTGTCTTGTCCTGGTTTTATACAATCTTTTGTCCACAACATTTTTCACCGTGTCAGTTCTTTTAAGCTGTAAATCCACAGCACTGGAGTAAACATGTCGGGGCAAACATACAGCATATTGCCAGTAATTAAATGTTTAGGGCATGTGCTGTAAATCTGGCATTGATTCGGCTACAGGTAGCACACAGCTCTGAGCCAGGTGCCTCTCCTACCCCCTCTAAAAAACAAGAGGAAAGACAGGTGACCTTGCAGCAGCGTGTGAAGTCTGCAGCGGCACAACTTCAGAGAGCAGTAACTAGTTACATCAGCTGATAGAGGAGCGCGATACAGACAGAAATGGAGACAGAGGGGATGAGGGGCAGAGGCAGCTGCTGCTCTGAAGATTAGAACTGAAAGCAGCGCTCCCTTTCTCAGAGCTCGGCTTTGAACTCGGTTTTCGGCTGCTGGAGCCGATGATTGGCCGGGAAACTGGCTCTAATGTTTCTGGGACAGTTTTAAACGACCAAAATCTGAAATATTTACTCAGGTTCAGAAAAAGAAAAAAAAACAGATGTGGTTGCTGTGTGGGAACTGCCCTCACAAATTCCTGGGGCTAAATCCCCTCACAGAAAACTCATTTTATTTCTGAGTAATATTATGGATATTTGCAGTAAATTTGGAAGAATTTTGCTGTGAAACCTTAGGATTAAAACAACTGCTAAAAGATTTCTAAATTTCTATTGTGATTAGAAAAATGGTTGCAGAAAAGCACAAATTAACATGCAGAAAGTTCTGAGTAATCCCGGAACGATGGAAACATGTTGGAACAGGGTAGGAATTGGGATTTTGGCGTGGACTAGAATATATGGAGAGTAAGGTGCAGGTTAGTTTACATACAGGGAGGGAACCTCCTGTAGTGATTTCTGTATTGTGGCACAAATTGCACCTTGTATGTGGAGGAATTAAAGAGAAAAATCACTCACTCCATCATGGAGGCAGGAATGGAGCAGCAGTCCTGTATGGCTGTGAGCGGAGAGGTGAGGTGGGCCGTGTAGGAGGCCTCTACCACCTGTTTATTCCTGTTCACCACATCCAGATAACGGTTGAACTTCTCACGGATCTTCTTGGCCAGCTGCAAAGAAACAAACACATCTGTTTATTCCTCCAGATCCTTAAAAACACGTCCACTGGCATTTTTCCTCTTTAATGTCACATGAAACAAATACACTTCTATTTTGCCATTTCCATAGTCAAAAAAAACTTGTTGCCAATGGTTTATGCATGGTAAATGTACAGCATTCCAAAAATAGAGAGACTAAATATAGCTAAAGACTTTTAGCAGTTTGGTCCAGACCAAGTCTGCTTAATTTGATGCAGTGGTTAAGATCTCTTCACTCATTGGTCAGGAATTACAAGGGCGGGGTTATACAACAGAAATTGCGGAAGTCTTGCGCTTTTATTTCGGGTAAACACTAAGAAGCAATGTGTATCACGTTAAAAATTGTTTTGATGAGTCGGAATTCATCCAATCACATTTCAATGAGTTGCTGTCTTATTGTTGTGGTAATATGGCATTATTTTGAGAGAATTCTGTGAAGGAACTACAAGGTAGCTATTAGGATGACGTTACAGCAGCACCTGTCAGGCGAATACCACGTAAAGAGACAGAAAATCAAGTGTTTTCCGCTGTGTTAAAATAAACGTTCTAACAAGTAAACAGTTGGACCATTTTTTCTGTTTGATAACACAACAATTGTTTATTTAAATTTGTCTCCTGCTTATCTGTTGCTACATTTATACCCTGTTTACTTCGGCTATGGTAGCCATTTTGGTCCAGTTATTCCGCTCCAGGAATGGATTGTATTCAGACTGAGGAATCTCAGAACGAACCGAAGCTCAGTCCCATTGGAAACAAACAGAGACCACCTAGAAAGATGGGTCCGAGAGCGGTTCCTGGTACCGGACCAGGGTCCGCTTGATGTATTCAGACTGAAGATATGTTCTGGATTATCAGAGAAAAGAAATCTGTTTCACTTTAACTTCAACCAAATGGGGTGAATACACCCCAAAATTCCACTTCCTCAAGAATTATTTGCGATTGCACCACTTCCAGCAAATTCTACCATATCCCATACATTTTTCTCGACACACCAACTTTTACCAGTCAATGCAACTTTGCAGCTACTTTTGCCAACCGGTCTCAATTTGAACAAGATCCTCAATCAAACTGTCTCAACCAATCAGCTTTAAAGGTTCAAACATAGGGCTAACCCACGCAGCGGACGGATGAAGAGTGTTCCATTCCGTGGTGCTGTGCTGCTGAGGAGAAACGCATTTCTTCACGTGGTTGTGCTCTGAAGAACAGAAGTTTACATTTAAATATAAGTAATGACTTTTTGTTTTAGCACGATCTTTTTAGCAATCAAACCAATGTTATGCATTTCCGAGCGCTAGCAGCTCTGCGCTAACGTAGTTGACCCACGACTATTGATGATGTCATTGAGTCACGTCCCAATTAGAAGACACTACAACTCTCCGTTTGGAGGGCTAAATGTAGGAGTAGGGGAAGAATTTCGATTTGGCCTGTGTACCTGGTAACTCCAATGCAGCCTGAAAAATCTAAATGACGCCTACCGCATAAAGTCAAATCAAAAATGTGATTAACATATCTTTCTATTTTGAGACCTTTTTTCAGCTACATCCTTTAGTTTTCAAGGTCCCTTTTTCTAAAGCAAACTTTATGGGGTTCTTTTTTTCGTCTACAGAGAATATAATATTTTTCTGTCCTTTTATGCAATAACAGTTTGTATTAATATCCTGAAATGTGATTGAGCAAAATATTGCTTAAATATTCACAAATTGAGCACCATTGCAAAGACTAGCACAGCAGAATGATGGATGTCTGATCTAACAAAACCGCAAAACCTGCCTACCTGAACACCTTTAAATGCCAAAACCAAAAGTAAAGTGAAAATGGAAGAGGAGAAACACAGCAAATGAAGCATTTTAAATATTCATGGTGATGAACAACAGCCCTTATTGAAATGCACACCATTTTATCACTTTCTCCCCAAGTCATATAAAGACCAGGAAGCAGGAAACAACAACTCTAAGACAAAGGCAGCAGCCGCATTTTAATTCACCTAACTTTACAAGGGGGGGTCTTTCTGTTGCCTGCCCCCTCAAACAGGCATACATTCTACTCCGCCTTTCTTCCTCTAAGGGGAAAGGTTCTGGTTGAGCAAACATCACAGTGCTCTTTCTAAATGGGGATCCAGTCCTTCGGGAAAACTAATAACTAGCTCTGCTGCAGCCTCCTGGGGGACATCAATAACTAGCAGCTTCCCACAAAAGACCCCCGCTCTTGCCTTTGTTTGCCAAAATGCTGAAAAAGATGTTGGGACAGATTTGTGTGAAACTTCTAACAGGCTGCTAATGTTGAAATATTTACTATTCAGAAAACTTCTACGAGATATGACACAAAAACTGCAGTCTTTCAATTTTAACAGTTAAAAAAAAACTATATATATATATATATATATATATATATATATATATATATATATATATATATATGTAGATATATAGATATATAGATATATACACCAAATTACTAACACTATAAAGCAGGGAAATATGACAGCCAAAGGGAGATCATTTGCAATTTCACTTGTCAAAGATTCTTAGATTAAAAAGATTTATAATTAAAAATGTGTAAATCTTATGTATCAATTAATGGTGGAATGCTGACTTCTAAATATATATATATTTAGAAGCAAAAGCAAAAAACGCATCCATACATATATTAATAATAAAGTTTTGCTATTTTAACCTCAAAACTTTATCTTTTGAAAGAATGTATGTGCAAAGATTGGCATAAAGTTAGAGTCTTAATGCTTTCTGAGAGTTTTGTCAGCAAAGCGCTTTTAATTGAATACAAAAAAAAGGTTTATTGCCAAAGAAACTAGACCCTCTTTGTACACATCCCATAATTACAGCTGCCTGCAAAAAGACTATGATTGAAGCCAGAAATGGGAAAAAGTTGCATGACCTACTGACCGCCTGTACACCTAATCAAGCGGCCGCTTTTCCTATTAAGTGTTTATCAAGAGCCCGCGGCACAGCCCACAATCACTGCTGCTCCACCAAAAAAGCACACAAGTCACTGCCGCGCTGCCACATGAAAGTACACTACTTCACACACAGTTGTGTCAATGTGTTGCAATTAGCTGCATTGGACTTTGTATCAAATGACGAAAAATAGGTCAGTGTTCCTGTAGTGTTTCTGTTTCTGGGAGGAAGGGGGAAAAAAAGAGAATTGCTCGAGTTTTACACAGTGTGACTTCAGAGAAACCAGAAACTTCAAGCTGTGCAAGTTAAAGCTTAGGTTACAGTCTGCCACAGAGAAGCCAAAACCGACCTGTGCTCTCCAGATAACCCACACTCTGCACAACACGGGGCGCCTCTCTCCATTCTCTGACCCTCACAGACGGGCCTGTAAGGTTTAGCTGTGGGGGCTGCCTCAGCCACAAAAATGGAGTGAGTGGAATGGGTGCAACCCGACATCTTGTGTTTCGAATTATGAGGTTTGCAGGCAGCCTTCGACCGCAGTTCCTCGCAGTGCCGCTTTAGACTATTCTGCAAAGGAAAGATCACCATAGGAAAGACTCTGCAGACGCCTGTGCAGAAACTTCCAACTGCATACGTTGCTTCTTCTCATTTGATCTTTATTATTCAATTGGTGCACATTAGATGTACCGAAAACTGGTCATCAAAGGGGCTACAAAAATTCCAGTGCACTGCAACTATTCTGCACAATTAAATTAAAGAGATAGCTTTCATGTATTCCAGCAGAAAAATCATATGACATGTGGACAAATAAGGCAAGATCAGAATTTTGATAACTAAGGCGTAATCCTTTAAATAGCTATGCTCTTATCACCTGTTTGTCACAATGTATGAGAGAGAATATATATATATATAAATGTCAACATTGTACTGTAGACAAAAAAAAAAGGTGAGGCAATCCAAATCCAATTTTCCCCAAAGAAAACCATTCCTTGCTGTCCTTTTCTTCAATATTTTAAAATGTCACCATTTGAAGAAGGCTGGACCTTTAACACTTGGACTAAGCCAGACCGAACCAGAACAACAAACCTAGTCAAAATCCAAGTCAAGTCCTCCATCATTCAGAATACTGTTTTATAATTAATGTTTAAAAACTATATTCTTTAACTCGATTTAAACATTTTGAATGCTGTATATTTAAACATTCTGTGATAAATAATAAGTGGCACTTTATGACAGCTAACAACCAAAAGTACTTGTTTGAAATCTTGCAGAATTCTCTAATGAAGATCTGGAACAACTCATAACAACTATAACATTTATATGAATAACTTAAATATATTCTATAGTTCTCACCATAAAAGGAAGACATGAAACCATATCCTTCATTTCTAAAACTAATGAAAAGAGAGCACATGTGACCCACAGAAAATATTAGTAGCAGTCAGCAGTTTAAATTAATAATAACTACTCTGACAGCTCATGTCAAAGTAAAACAAGGAAACAAAGACAGAGACGGGCACTGTGAGGGACGGGCCTGTGTCATTAGACAGAGACAGATGTCTGCACATCTCTCTGAATAATGAATTTCAACAGGAGAAGCTCGCCCAAGCCGCCGTTGGCTCCTCTCTGTAGCTCCTTGTCCTCTTTTCCTGTTTTCTTCCAGCCCTCTCCTGCTCTGCAGATGCCCTCCTAATTGAGTCTCAGTCTGGCTTGGGGACACAGCCCCACTCTGCCATTAGAGAGTCAGAGAGGCAACCGTGCCAGAGCCATAATCTGAAGTAGCTGGAACCGGCCTTGAGGCGATTATGGCCAAAAAATGTTGGCTCTCTTAGTGAAATAAAACAGTTAAAGTCAAATAAAAAAAAACACTCTAGCATTGAGGGTTATTTAAATACAGCTATGAAACAAGGTATGAAATGCAAGAGCAATTGGAATTTCTGTAAACTAAGGTATTAAAATCCAAAATTGATTGAGTTTCTCAAAGCAAAATGGGCTTCCTTTAATTTTGTGTTTTAAACAACTAATAATTTATCTTCAAGGTCAATTTGAGTCAATTTGGGGTCACAGACTATTTAGCAAATCCATGTGTAGTTACAACAGCAATGACACAGACAGTAACAGGAGAAACGCAAACAAATATCAACCTGTCTGTTCCTGCTCATGGCTATTTACCAGTCAGCTGTTTATCCTCATTCTTCACAGAATGCTGACGAAAAAATTGAGAACACAAATGCAAACTTGAACTCTACGCTATTGTTGCCTTAAAAATGCTAAAAAAAATATGTGCATTTTTTCCAATTCCAAAAAAAAAAGGCACACACAGACTTTGGTTAATTAGAGGCAACTTTGCACACCTTGGAGCCTTCCTACCGTGACTGCAGCTCTGCACTCAAACTGCAAGGCAGAGGGGAAGAAAGGAGCCAGACAGATGAGTGGAAAAACGACAGAACTTCAAAGCCAATGAGACAGCAGCCATAGAATTTTAATAACCCTCTGGTGAGTGTGTGAGTGTGTGTGTGTGTGTGTGTGTGTGTTCACTGCTGGCGACTTGAACGCTGCTCAAGACCAAAGACAGCCAACATCCATGGCACATGCACCAACAGGTAGGAGCACATGCACGGACATACACACACTGGACAGCAGAGGTCTTTGTTACTCACCTGCTGCACTTCTGTCTCTCCGTTTGATGTCTTCTCTGTGTACACGAACGAGTTGAAAATCCTCTGTGGGAAGAAAAAAGAAGGCAAAGCCGGTGGGGGGGAGGTTAGTTTGGTAAGAATGCTGGAGATTCTGCTCTGATAACTGCAAAAAACATCACCTGATGTTGCTTCTGCACAATTTGCCCTCGAATGTTAAGATGAAATATTTGCTAGCAAAAATATCGATTGACTGCATCTTTTACATTTGTGAAGAACTTTTTCTTTTCTATTTTACCCAGAGTTACTTAACTGTTAAACCATTCAGAGGTCAACACCGCCCCCCTTCCCCTCTTCATTGCTGAGAGCTATCTGTTTAAGCAGAGCAAAGAAGTTGTGGCCAACCCATCGTGTTTTATAAGATCACCAATGCAGTCATTTTTAAACTGCATTTTCTTCCATCTGCTCCATATTCACTTTGATTTGAATAAAGAATACCGAGAAGTGAAATTGTGAGCTTAAATTTCTTAATATATCTCCATCATTAGAAAAATGTTACAAGAACATGTTAAAACACCAAAAACATGATTTTTTTCATCAGACTAGGTTTTTTTAAAAGACATAAGAGTTTGATCTCACAAAACACCAGGCTGCAGTTTTGTTTGGTCACACCTCATTAACAGCATCTTATTTCATTTTTTTTTCCTTTATTGAAAATAATTATGGTAAACTGTGTTTTAATAACAAAGCCCTGTATAGCTTCAAAGTCAGGTTCAACGATTCAAAATCAGAACATTGGACTGAAAACAAGCAAAGTTCCAATCGTGATTTCCAAACCAGACATTACGAGACATACATTAGCAGTGATGATAACCATCTTTATCCATACAGAAGCATCTGGGGTTAAATTAGCATTTCAGAGAACAATAGCCTAAATTATGAGTCAAACGCAAAAAAATGCACGGACTTCATCTGTTTCTGTTCGCTTGGACATAACTGTATCTTATAAATGTGGTCAATAAAAGATGCTTTCCATGCTCTTGGGTTTATACATTCAGACATGAAGCTAATAAGTTCTGTAGTGACCTCTGCCTTAGAGTTCCAAAGCTGTTTCAGTGTCCACCTGCTGAGAAACACTACCACACACTCATTTAGACTGTCTCCAGTTTAATCAGCTTGAGGTAGGTCGGTGTTCCACTCTAGGCTGTGCCGTCAAACATCAAGTGCCAGGTTTCCACACTGAAGTCATTTCCGGTTGCCTGTTCACGCCTTTTGGGAGGACAGAATCCACAGAGTACCTACAGTCTTTGATAAAACAAACGCACGCCTAACCTGGAGCTTTGTCTCCATGCACACATCATACCACCATATGCACAAAGCCTATTTGTCATTTTTCCACAGTTAAATGTCAAAATTAGCTTTAAAAGAGTTGTAAGGAACTGTAGAGACTTTTAACCTTTGGTTTTTAGACAGTTTGACTCGAAATTGGTAGTGACATATGGATGGAGTCCCTTTAATTCAAGGAAGTACAAACCGTTTGAAAATTGATCGTGGAGGAGAAATCCCTAATTGCAGTTTGTGCCCAGATGGAATAATATGAAACCAATTCTTTCATATATCGGAATAGGAATAGGAAATTTCCCCATTGTGGGACTAATAAAGGAATATCTATCTATCTATCTATCTATCTAGAGCTGTGAAAGAAAAAGCCTGGAGCATGATTCACCAGCTTTGCTTTGACATTTTGCACCAAGCCTCCTCCAGCTGCAGGTGGCAGACATGTGCTAGTAGACAGGAGAAAAAGAAAAAGAAGAAGAAGCCCCTCCCTGCCTGTCCAGTGTGAACACCACATGCCCAGCTTGAATGTAGTTTTACACTAAATATAGCTTTTAAAGCCTTAAACTACATGTAATCAGAGTTCCCATTAGTGTTTTCTATAAAGTTTAGTTTAGTTTTACAGAAAATGTGCCGTGCATACTTTTTCATTATGTTATTCCCTCAAAGCTTCACATTTTACTACTGAGGTATTTTCAAATCTAGTGCCAGTCTTTGGTTCCACACCGTTTTAGTGGAACAGCAGGTCTTTAATGCTGATCTATCAAATACTCAGAAATATGCACCAAGAAGTACTGCCACAATTTAGCAGTAATTTTTTGCCTTAAAATTTTGAAGGATGTGTAGGAGATTAGGGACAACAGTCACACGAAAGTAGAACTGTATAAATAAAATGGGAAAGAAATCCTCTGGAAGAATGGGAAAACTCCTGTTGTCCATTGGTCACAGGTTTGCAGTGTTTCCCCAAGTGCCTCCAGTGTTTGTTGTTGGAGTAGCTTTGCGGTTTTCACAGCTATGGAGCAGTGAGGGAGGAATGCTCAGCCTGAAACCTGAGAAGCCTGAGGCTAGGACTAGGAGCCTGCTGGCCTACCATGACCCTTAATCAAACACTTACACATACAGATGCTCCCGCTGTACTACAGCATTGTGGAATTCCATACAACCAACACTGTACCACACTTTGTGTAACAACTGGCTTTTGAGGGGAAAAGTATTGTGGTCATATGATAACATATGACTCGAAAGCACATTTAACTTAAATCTGTTTGAAAAAGACATGGAAGAGCTTTGAAGAAGACCATCGTAAATGGACACTCAGAAAGCTTTTGGATCTAATGGGGAACTTTCAGACAAGTAAGCTCCTTAGTAATGCATTCAAAAACTGATCACAGAGGACCAGTTTTTGTCTCATTAGGCCAGTCTTGAAACCTGCCTCAGGGTTAATCCCAACCACAGTTGAGTAGTTTGCTGGAATGGCTCACTCTTGGGGGAAGATTGAACTGTGACTTTTAGTTAAACAGCAGAATTGTGTTGCAGTCTTCCTGAAATTCTTAAAGTCCCACTCCGACCATCTTTTGAGATGTATTAAAAGCACTCCCAGTGGCCTTTTAATTATGATTATGCCATTTTTAGCCAAAATTTTAAAAACTGTAGTTTTCCAGGACATTGTTTCTGCAGAGCGCCAGGTGTTCATTACCAATTAGTTAACACACTCACAGATTTTCTCCACCAATGCATTCATTTTATTTATAGCATCCATCAATTATACTTCTTCTGTCAGACAATTTGTAGGATACCTTGGATTACCCCAAGATACACTTCTCCTAATATGTGGTTCTTTTGTTTTCAGTGGGTCTTCTGAGAACAAAAAGTCAACAATATCCAGACAGGTTGGTGATGATAGTAAGTAAGTAAGTAAGTAACCATTTTTATTTTGGACAAGTGTAGAATAACAAAATAAGACAAAACAGAAGCCAAAAGAAAGACATACATTGAGGTGCATGGGCAAACACATCTACCTAACCTGCCATTAGGCAGGTGGGGTAGATGAAGTAAAAATGGAGAAAAATAGGAGTAAACCAAAGGGTAAAGGCAAAAGCCAAAACGAGGGAAGAAAAGAGAAAGTGATATTATACACACTGATGTGAATTTGGCTCTAAACACGTTCCCTAGTACAGAAACATGGAAAGTCACTAATAATTTATAGACAGTTTGACCCAAGTATACCCTCTTTCATCAGGTCTTAAGGCTTCAATGGTACAGGGTTAGCAGACTGGAGGGCAAAATTGAAGCATTTTTTTGGAGGAGCTAAATCTATTCTCATAAACTGCCAAATAGACAATACAAACAGATGAATCTGCAGTATGAATTTAGCTCAGAGACAACTTCATTTTTACCTAAAGGTTAATAAAAATAAAGAACATACACACATATCACATTCACACATCACACTGGTTGTATAGAAATGTTGGAACCATAAAGCCTTGGAGATTGGTTTCTACACAACTGACAGATAAAAGCCTGAAGCTCAGGGGATAGTAACCATTGCTTTCTGCCTGCTGCAGGTACTCAGCTTAACCCCTTTCCTTCCTTCAGCTTTTGGCTTTTCCTCCCTCTCAACTTGCCTCCAGCCATCTCTCTGCTTATTGCACTACAAAGGATTGGAAGTCAGGGATGCACCATTGGAGCTTTACCTCTGATGTGCACATTGTGCCCGCCTCAACTCCACCCACAACTCCAAGACCCTTCCCAAAACCAGCCTAACCTCCTACCCTTATTTTCTTTCTTGAATGCTAAGCCAGGAAACTGGCATCTTCGACAGGCAGGTTCCTTCATTTTTGCAGTTCATATAGAAATGAACAAGCTGCTGCAGCCTACCACAACATAAAAAAACATGTTTATTTAATCTTCTGCATGAATATCTTGCACAAAACAAACACAAAAACTAAGCCTTTTTATAGGATGCATTCAATGATTTTCCAGGCAATTACAATATTCAAAAGCTCAGTTTGAAGCTAAAGAAAGCAGAAGCTGTCTTTTATTATAGTTATGATGACAGAAAAGTGTAAGCCTGGAGCATTTAAAAGGATGGGGATAATGCAAAGAGCTTAGAAGAAACAGCTTAGATTTTTAAAAAAATCCTGTTCGATAGAACTCTTTATAGCAAAGAGAACTGCCAAAAATGTTTCTTTCCACAGCCTCTCAGCTCATCTCCAACTGACTGTGCTAGTGAACAAGTGGAATTATTATTTTGAATAATGTTGCAAATGAAATATGCTGTTGCAAATAAGTACACATTTATTTGCTTATTTTAAATAGAAGAAGAAACTTTATTAATCCCAAAGGAAATTAAAAAGCGAAGGGAGCCGGTTTAGCTCGTGCTGGTTTGCGGCGCCTTCCATCCGTGAAACCAGGGTTCGACTCCGGGCTGCTCCCTGTTCCCTTCTCTACCTCTGCCGGTTCCAAGCCCGGTTTGAGAAGGTTGCGTCAGGAAGGGCATCCGGCGTAAAACATTGCTAAGTTTACCATGCGACTTGTTCGCTGTGGCGACCCCTGATGGGAGAAGCCGAAAGAGGACGAAAGGAAATTAAAAAGCGTCCAGCTGCTATTCAACACATAAAATAAATTAAACAATAAAAAGAATAAAGCAATTAAAACCATCAATATTAAAATCTATTATTGAAAAATTAAATTAAATATTTAAAATATATAATAAATTAAAATATTCAGAAATTAAAATCTATTACAATAAAACCATAAAATTTCAAAAAATTGTATTCAATGAGGTTCTTTACTTTTGAGTTGTACAGTCTCATCGCACGAGAGACAACCTGACTATGTACTAATGTCACTGTCACTGTTTGAAACTGAATATATGTCATGGAAATAAAATAAAAAAGAAAAGACCTTCTGGTTGATTACGTTTCAGACTATGTGTACAACTGCAGTATAACTATATACAAGGAGAAACACAGCTTTAACTAAAGGTGTGCATTCATTCGCATTTATATTGATTATAACAAAGCTCATAATGACCTAAATTCATTATGAATTAAGATTTTAAACCATAAACAAGACACTTGTGTATATTTCCATGTGTCCATATGCATGTGTCCCCTGTGCTATGCCTGAGCATGAGATTAAAAAGATCAACACAAAACCACAGAGGTTTCCCAGCGGTGCAGCACCGAGCTATAAAGAGAGTCTCATCAAGGGCTTTAGAGTTTTTCTCCAGTTCGGTTTCTTTTTTGCGAATGTCTCTAATGATTCAGTCTGCCACTTGTCAGTCTTGTTCCTGCCAACTCACCCAAACTCTCTTTTGGAAGCAAACAACTCCAAATTGCTGCTTGCAGTCAATGAAAGTATTCATCAATCATCAAGCAGCAGATGACGCATCAATTGTATATGCCTGTAGTATTAAGTAACATCCTTGTTTTCAGTCTTCATGGCAGTGAAATTATGTTTTTCTGCTTCACATCTTAACCAGTAACTAAGGAGTGCAGAAAAATGGA
Organism: Oryzias latipes; assembly: GCF_053564925.1. Lineage (NCBI taxonomy): Eukaryota > Metazoa > Chordata > Actinopteri > Beloniformes > Adrianichthyidae > Oryzias > Oryzias latipes. The sequence goes on from NC_136240.1 coordinate 18,491,027, forward strand.
AGATGGACTCCAGTTGCCTCTTTATTGAACATAGGCTGCATTAAATGCGCTTCAGCCAGGAGTCACCTGGAAAGTTGCGTGGTTCACCCTATAGAGATTGACAGTGCACAAAAAAAAACTTAGCAAAAAGAATAAAATCTCCAGCTGTAGCTATAGAAAAGAAAATCAAAAGCTATAGAGGCATGAGCACCAGAGGAAAAAAAAGACAAAAGAGTTGAAAAGAAAGTGGCACGTCAAAGCACGATCTCTATAATGTCCTTATATCGGCATTAGAAGAGCCAAATTCTTGCTAATTAGGTGCGTCTCCATTTCGGTCCAGTACAGAAGGCTGCCTAATTAAATGACTTACTGTCGCTGTCTGCCAACTGCTTGCCTCTGTATTTAGAGGGGGGGGTCCGAGTCAATTTAATTTGCTCAAATCTAACTAACAGACAACCTGAAGCAATGGCTCCAAAGCCAAGCCCACACACACTGAGTCAATGTGTGGCATGCATTTGATCCAGAACATTTGTGCACCTGTGGATGTCTGTTTGTGACTAGAAAAGTGGGAGAGCGGGGACTGCTGCCACATTCCAAAAACAGTTTTATTTCTTTAATGTGCACCATCAACAAGACTTGTTTTTGTTGACATGGAAACAACACATTTGCCAAAACAGTTATTTTTTAAGCTAAAGCTTGAATCCCAGACTATGCTTGGTGACCCAAAAGTGACAATTTTCATCTCATGTCCATTGTGAACTCTTCTCTTTCTCTATTGTCACAAATAGTGTTTCTATTGAATACAATTGAGGCATTGGTTAAACAGAATATGGACCAGCTGTATTCTCTGTAAATAATGCAAGCTTTTGTGCAAACGTACCTTTATTATTTTTAGATCCTGATAGAAATTGATGGCAAAAACTGGTCAAAATGGTGTTTAATAAAATCTTTGAACAATGTAATCAATTTCAGTCTGCATCCCCAAAATGGTTTGATTTTTCTGCATTGATGAAACATAAAAAAACTGGTGCTACCAAAATCTAAAAGCACAGAGTAACAAAATTGTATTTTTCTTCTTCTGATCCACACTCCAAAAAAACAAACGCAAATAAAGCAAGAGAGGTAACAAATCCTCATGTATGAAAACAGCAATCATTCCCATTGATTTATTTTTTAAAAGTCCCAAAACCCCAGTGATTCTAATTCCTAAATAAATAAATAAATTAAAAAAATCACCCAACCAATTTAAAACATTAGATCAAAAGAGAAAACAATTTCTTAAAATTAAAACAAATTGTTTCCATGGTCGCTAAGATATTAAACACCTCAAACACCCCAGGGTCCAACAGAAGTCTGTACTTTGATGAGCATCATATACACTCCATTTGTGTCTATCAAGCTTGTTTTAAGTAGTTTCCTTCAATCCAAAGCAATGTTAGGTTGATATATGTCAAATCCATGGTTGCTGCTGTTCTGAAATACTAAGCTGTTCTTCAGGCACCACCAAGACCAAGAGAGTGACCAATATGCTAACAGTCTCCCCAGCGCCCCCACACCTCCCAGAGAGGCCCTCAGTATCAGCCTGGGATGTTTGTTCTCCCTCTCCACTAGACAGGATATAATATTTTCCACATGTGAGTGAAAAAAAGGAGGGCAAAGCAGTTGAAAGAGGAGAGTAAAGGGGGTGTCAAAGAAGTGTGGAAATGTGGGGTGGGGCTTATTTTTGAGAGTAGTAAAGGAAATAGAAGTACATCAGTACTGAAACTGGGCAGAAATCTAAAGGGCCAGTTTGGCCCTAAATCTGACCAAACATGGCCCTATTCCTCCTTTCTTTAATACGGACCAGTCATCATGTCCCCTATGAAGAATACCAGTCCCAAAGTATGAAATTTCCCTCCCCATCAAAACTCAGCAAGTGGCATTTATACCAAAGAGTTCCTTTTTCTGTCTCTTCTGACCACATTACATTTTTCCAGTCTTCCTCTGGCTCATCCAGATGATCTCTGATGATGTTTAGACAGGTCTGGACATGTGCTGGCTTAAACAGAATTTAAATCCATGATGACTTGGTGTGTTACTAATAGTAACCCTTGTTACTGTGTTCCTCTCTTCAAATCATTGACCAGTTCCACCATGCATTACTTGGCATTTTTCTCAGCATTTTTAAAAATCATATGTATCCCAGATGAGACCTTATACGGTGACCCAGGTAAAGGTAGATCGTCAGAAATCTTATTTTCATTACATGCTTTAACAGTTGAAGTCTTCTCACCAAGCTGGGTGGTTATTGTAGATTGGTTCACCCCAGTCTTGTTCTGGTGTACAATCTTATCCCTGGTGTTCTTAGACAGCTCTTTGGTCATGACCATAGTGGAGAGGTTGAAATCTTACTGCTTAAGGGTAAGGATAGGTGTCTTTTATACAGACAACCAGTTCAAACAGGTGTCATCTATACAGGAAACTAATTGAGGATAGAAGGGCTTCTTAAAGAAAAAGTGACAGGTCTGTAAGATCTGTGAGCACTACGTACATCACAATATGCTAATCCCTCGTTGCCAAAATATGTGACCCAGAACTTCATAGACAAGTTGCTGTAGTTTCCATTTGCTTCATCTTTACTAAATCATCATCGTCAGTTGTGGAATATTTAGTTGCACAGACGTTTCAAGACTGAACTTGTACAGTACTGCAGTTAAAACCACTGAGCTCCTGAGAACAGCACATCCTTTCACAAATGTTTGTAAAAGCAGTCTTACAATCTCAGGTTCTTGGTTTTATGTGGACATAGAAGTGATTAGAACCGTTAAATTCAACTGTTTGGATATCGGAGAGAATATTTTTGGCAATACAGTGTACCGTATTTTTTCTCCGCAGCGACTTATATTAGAAATAAATTGAAATAAATACATTGTTAACCCTCCTGTTATGTTCATTTATGAGGAACAGAGATGATGTTCCTGGGTCATTTTGATGTATGAGGTATGTTAAGTGTTAAGAGTATGTTGAATGACTCGGAGAATCAGCAAACTTTTTTAAACAATAAGATCTTGAAGGCTAACAACATAATTTTCTATTTTCCAATGATTTCATAGATTCAGAAATGCAATAAAAATGACAACTGTTTCTACAAATACAGGATGAAAACAGCGTATTAGTTGGCCAATGATGCTTCATGAAAGAAATAAATAAATAAGTATGAGAAAGAATTACTGTGAAATTATGAGATAAACAGTCTGCTATGATTGTGTCATATGAGGTTGTGCAAGTTATTAGTTCTTGCTCTCAGATTTTGTCAAATAAATTTCCCGTCAAAATGCGACTTATAGTCCAGTGCGACTTATCTGTGTTTTTTTCTACTTTATAATGCAATTTTGGGCTGGTGCGACTTATACTCCAGAGCGACTTATAGTCCAGAAAATACGGTATATGTACTAAAACCGTTAACATGTGAAATGAAAATTAATATTCTAAATTAGTACTTTTGTGACCCTGCAAAGTTGGATCACCCCAAAAAGACTTGATGCTTTACATGTAAGACCCTGTGTTTGAAAAAATGGACGTGACTGTAAAAATAATTTAACAATACTGGTACACAACAGATGGTGAGCTAAAGGTTTTGTGGTACCAAGTGCTCAGAGTTTAAAGTGCTTCAATTAAGGCAACACCCTGTTGTCTAACACAATTCTCCGTGATTATCCACGTTTGGCTGTAAGTTTGAACTATTGGGTGTGCCTGCAGGAGTATACATGAAACGAATGTGGTTAAAATCACTGGGCGCAAGTCATTACCTTATGGTCTTTGACCACAGAAGGGTTTTAAAGTCAAGGCATTAAAACAAAACCTCAGGCCACAATAACCACACTCTAATCAAAACAAAATCTCACACAAAGCAATTAAAATTAGTCTAACAAAGAAATGAATGAGCACAAGGTAAAGCTTTGATGTTACAAAGGTCTAAAAATGACAGTGTTTATGTTCCAATGTGATTTGGACTGATTTATTGTTTTTAAATCTGTCAGGGCTACAACATAGAAATAAAAAAACATTTAACTTGAGTTAACTGCAGCCAGATGATCAAGCAAATGTACGTTTTTTTGTTGTTTTTTAAATGTATATATTTTAGGGAAAAATCATATACCTAAAAGATTAATGCCACAGTATGCATGAATCAAATATGTCTCGTAATCCTCAACTTTGGATAAGATAACAGTAAAATGGTGTAGAGAGGAAAGTATAGTCCATAGTCTAGTTGGTTTACACTCCTAACAGCCTTAGGCCAGATGCCAACCACCCAGAAGCTTTCTGGCACCTTAGGTCCAAGTCACACCCTAGTGTTAAAACCCTACAAGCACTGCCTTTTTTCTATTGAGCCTCTTCTATGCACTTTGAGATATCCCAAGAACCAGAAAGAGTGTGTGAAAAACCCTAAAACTGAAAGCTGTGTCTAAAGAAGGCAAAAAGAAAGAAAGCAGGCACCCAGAGACAAAGCAATAAAGTTGAACACTTTGATATATGCTTCCTTCCAAAAGACGCCTCCTCCCAACCAAGTGAAAAGATGTTCAGAAGGGGCGCCATACCCTGTCTGCACTAACTATCCCGAATTATCCTCACATTCCTTCTCTGTGGACTCATCTTTAATGGCTTTCTTTCACTTGCTATTTTCAACCATTAAGAAAAATTAATCTTGGGTTTATTTTTACACAAACGCTCACTCAAACTCAGTCATTTCTAATGAGTGTATGGAGGCAAAAGAGCCCATTAAACTACTGAGTGGAGGCAATCAGATGGAATAATGGCCTTGAAGCTGTAAATCAGGGACAAAGAGATAGATTTGGAAAACTATAACAGGGATGGGTAAAACCAGAATATTTTATGTTTCAGATAAACAAAGAAGCGACCATTAAAAAAGCAAAGGAACACAGAGAGTAGATGGGAAAGACAATGAACGAAGCAAGGCAGAAAAAAAAAACTTCCTGGGGTGGTCTTAATCTCAGGTTTCTGAGCAAGATGTGAGATCATGTCTGGCCGTTGTTATATGGTCCCTCTATGGAAAGGAGGCCTTGTTCTACTCTTGGGGTACTTAAACACCCTGATTAATGGGGGCTAGGGGGTCCCTCAGCAGAAAGGATTAAGCTACATGTGATAGTGGGTCTGACTTTCCAAAGTTGAAAAAGTGCAGCCGTATCCAATTTCAATTTCAATTTTATTTGTATAGCCCAAAATCACAACAACAGTCGTCTCGATGGGCTTTGAAGTAAAACATGAACTCAAAAGGATCACGAATACAAAGAGTTCAATAGAAAAATACTAAAATGAACTAACAAACTGACTAAGCTATACTGGCATCCCTGCCCTTAGACCCCCCTTCGTATCCAGGTGACTGTTGCTGGCCTTTTTAGCTCAGGATATTTTTTAAAAAGCCCCAAATAAGTGTTCACATTAGGGGTGTGCCAAAATATCGATATGGTGATGTATCGCGATATTTAGTCCTGTGATTGATTCTCGATGCGTCTTCATCAAGTATCAACCTTTTATTTACGTTTTAAGACCCTGTAAAATGTTATATTAATCATCCTTTGGTAAGACGATTCTTCGGAGGGTCGATAGGGGCTCGTTGCGAGATTGCCTGTTGCGGGCGAACGAAGCAGAATACACATTCAAACAAAAATGGCGGACGGGAAAAACAAGGAGAATAGCGAAAGCAGCAAGTTAAAAGACGGGCCGGCAGCATCGAACCAGCATCACCCGGAGATGTGTGAGGAAGCCGTGGTTGTTGCTGGCCTGAAGCCGACACAGCCCGGCATGGATACCTTTATCCAGGCGAAGCTACCAACGTCTTCTACGAGAGCAGAGACAATAACGAACGGGATTGCTGTTTAAATGTACAAGGGGCTACGTCCCTGCAGCGAAGGGGAGAGCGAGGGATTTCGTTTTTTATTGAATGCATTAGAGCCACGCTTTCACATTCCCTCTCGGAAATACTGAGGAAATGATCCCTGCACTTTACACCCAGACCAAAGCTACGGTAGAGATGGCGCTGGAAACAGCAGAAAGAGGAGCATCCCTGGCCTTAGACCCCCCCCTTCTCCTCAAAGCAGCGGTAGACGAGCGACGTCTTGACGCTAAAAAGCCTGTGGTTCTTAAGAAAAACATGAACATATAAACATACATCACATGCAAATTTTCCCCAAATGTTTTGTTAACAAAGATGTTTACTTTTAGATGCCCTTTAAGTTCATGTATTTTATCCCTGGTAATTTATTTTGAAAGCAGTTTATGTCTTAAATAATTTACAGGAAAGTTACTACTTTTTTAGGGGGAGAGTTTTGTTTTTGTTGCACCACATTTGCACTAAATGGTGTCATTTATTTTAACAAAGACACTATAATTTGTTCACAGAATTGATATCCGATTTACAGCTATTTTTTTAAATAATGTGATAGCTATGGCTTTGTTTTTTCAAAAGTTAATACCAATATGCCTGGAAACTACTTGACTTATTTATTTTTTATCCTGTTTACAACATTTTTGTACTAAATAATGGCACTGCTGTTCATGTTCACTATTGTTTAAGCCGAATTTTACAGATATTTCTAAATGAAAATTTTCATTGTTTGTCAAAGACAGAGTATTACTGATTTCAGCAATGTTACACAAAAGTCTGTTATTCATTACACCAAATAAGGCACAAGTTGTTTAGTATCATTGTGTTTAAAAACTAAAAAATAAATGGGGAAAATTTTTCCAAAAAGCAGTTTTTTAAGTTCTTTTTTTTTTAAAGTTTGATATATCGTGAGTTGTTAGAGACGATATATATTGATTATCACATTATCACCATATCGTGATAGTATCTTTATCGTGAGCAATGTATCACAAATCATATCGTATCGTAAGGTACCCAGTGTTTCCCAGCCCTAGTTCACATTAACCAAAAACTACACACAAAAACTTTTCGATTAAGACATAAAAAAAGGACATGGACTGATTTAGAAATTTAGAGTAATGAAAGCCTAAATACATTTAATCTATTGTTTTTATTCAGAGTTTGGATTAATCTGCTGATTTATTTATTGCTAATAATTAATGTATTTTTTTTAAAAATACAGTAAATTGTCAAGTCAATAGACAAACACTAAATTTGATACACCTTTTGAAAAATTCGAGAGTAAATAAATATGAAAGACCAAAGATTGCTTATTAATCTACAGACTGCAAATAAACCAGATTAAATTCCATCAAAATTCAGATTGACGCTATAGTAACTGTATTACTTATTAATAAAGCATGCTTCTCTATTCATTTTTCTTTTTTCCATCTGAATATTAATGCAAATTCCATTGTGAAGACAACTGGTCCTCATGCTCTTAAAAGAAATGGACAGTAACATCTAACAGCAATAAAAAAAGTATAATAAAAGTTTTTTTTTAAATTGAGCAGATAGTCTTATTTTAAGATTGCTTCAGATCCCATGATAATCTGAAAAACCTAGAAGATTTAATGAAGAGAAAAAAAAGTGTCTTTTGAGTATAGGAGTTATTTGCAGTCATCAGACCAATCTCTTCAAAACATCACACTATGACACGTGTGTAGTTAATGTAGTATGTAGTGATATAAGTAGGAATTTAAAAATAGATGTCATTTTGAAAATAAAGCCAGGCATCTTGAAACGTTGCAAGCACTACTCTCACACTCCACTTACTTCACATTTCATCATCTGAAAAACACAAAGATTAGACAGAAAAAATAACACATCCCGGAGGTTCTTCATCCCAAAAGTGGTTGTTGTTTTTTTGTTCTTAAGATTGAAAGAAATAGAAAATCAGGATGTTTTTAGGAGTTGGTTGGGAACAAAGCTATTAGTTATGCTTTAGAAGAAAAAAAAAATCAAAGGTTTACATTAGTCTAAAACAAACAACAGCCATCACCATATCTAAGATTTAGGACACAAAAACATGTTGGTACTCCATGAAAGTTTCAAAAGGATCTGAAAAATTAGAAAAACAAATGTAAACTTTAGAAAATCTAAAGTGTTAACCTGTAGTGATTGGGAAACTCTTTAAATGTAACAACGGTTTCAATTAAATGCCACATTTACCTCTTTTTGTATCTTTTTAAGCAAAAATCCCCTTAACGGAAAAAAGAGCAGGAACTTCAAAAGTCAGTCACACTTCTAAAAATGACAGTAAAGCACCAAGTAAGAGAACAGGAAAACAGAAAAAAAAATGTGGAGGAGTAATTTCCAAGGTGGTTTGACAGAAGAGTCATTTTTACAACAGCATACATGCCTCTGGCTAGGCCACATTTTTCTGCTTTAACAAGACTAAAGAAATATGGCAGTCTCCATCCACTTATGGAGAGCGCAAACTCCGTCAACTGAAGCATAAATCATAGGTTCGATTTTTGTTATGTTTTTCAAAATAAAACAAGTCTTTACTATAGTTCTCTTTCATGGGCTTGATCCAAACATGACTTTTCTCCAAACCATAGAGTAAGTAGATTAACAAATTAAAAAATAACACACACTATTTGTAAGATGTTGGGTAGCGACACGCAGTAAAGTTGGGTGACGCACTGAGTGGAGTAATGTCTTCAGTGTTGTAACTTTGCTCTTAATGACGCAAGATAATTAGCTGGATGTAGGATTCAAAGAGGCAACCAGGGAGCTATGGTGAGGAAGAAAAACATCAGCCCACCATTGGCTAAAATACAAAAATATATATATTCGAGTACTTTTTTTATGCACAGTCGCATAGGAACAAAAAAAACAGCCAGAACCATCACATATGGAAAAGCTTTTTCCTTGCCTCTCGACCTTATCGTCAGTAAAGCTCTGCTAATGACTGCAAGTGAATTTTAAGCAGGAAAGGTTTTGGACCTTGCACCCTCATCTGCAGCAGGAAACCGCAATGCTAATGCAAACACATAAAAAGCGCTTGCATGTGCACACAAAGCTTTGTGTTCTCTTCCCAGTCTGTATCACAAAGCCAAAAAGAGCAAAGCTGCCTGACAGAAATGCGCAAGTTTTTTTTGAAGGAATGAGAAATAAAGGGAATCAAGAGTATGTACAAAAGACGACGAGGGGATAAGGTTAAAACACGAATAGGAAGACATTAAAATCGACCATGGAGCTAAACCTTTTTAATAAATTACTGTGTGCTGTATGGGTGGAGGGTCTCTGAGGAGATCAAAGGGAGAAAGAAAATAATAGAGGAGAGAAAAGAAAAAGCAAACCAAAAGAAAAAACTGTTAATTTTGGATGAGGAAAAGTTCAGCCGGTATTTCACAAAAGCAGAGCTTTAGTTGGAAATCCACAGTATGGGGCAAACATCTGGTCAAAACCCAGCTGAGCAGTGGCTGTGGTAAATGCAAATCAGTGGTTATGGTAAATGGAAATGAATGAATACATCTACTGCTTATTCAATGCAGCACAGCATGCATGTGTTTTTTTAACCACGCTGAATACAGTTGGGGGGTTATAAATAATCCTCAATGTTTAAAACAAAAAGAAGCACGATTTTATTGCAGAAAAGAACTTTGAGATCTAATAAAATCACAAGAACTTGCAGATTTGATCTCTCAACTAAACGTGTGTCCATAAGGCCTTAGTCACATGCATCCATACGGTGTGTTGAACAGTTTGGGTGCTACAGGTTTTCAGTTGTCCAGGTCCGTGGAGGGTCATAGACAGAAGTGGCTGCATCTTAACCCTTGTGCTATCTTATGGGGTCAAGATGACCCCACCCTTACTTTGATGCGTTATCCCTACAATGACAAAGGTGGAGAGGATTTCATGTGTAATCCATGGACACCAGTGAAGATCAAGAATCATTGGGGGAAAAAAAGGTTCAGCGCACTGTCTGCACTATCTGTGGGGTTCAGATGACCCCACTCCCAACTTCCAACTTAACATGCCTTATTTAGCACAAGGGTTAAAGGGAACGCAGGTGTGTCTTGCAGTTCTATTGAGGCTCTTGCCTTACGGGACGTCGTGAAAATGAAGCTACGATTGTCATGCGTGTGGTACATGTATCATGAGGTATAAGTAAAGACAACGCAAGTTGCATGAAATTCATGTTTGGATGATGCTGTCATGTGGTTGAAAAAATGAAAAATGTATATGGCATGCCTGAATCTCACCTTCTTCACCTACATGTACCCTTATGGGTTGTTAAAGTGTCCGCTACAACCTGTCACAAACATGGTTGTTAAAAAAAAAAAATATGAACATTTTTGCTCAATGGGCTCACCGATGGGTCAACAATCTTACAATTTCAAACAAGCCATCTGCGTACCTGGTACAGGATTTTCCCCACCAGACATCCAATATCCATCAATTTTTGATGGCATTTGTGAGGCCATAAACACAAACAAACAAAAAATAGTAAATCACAAAATATTTCTTTGACAACTTTTTTGTAAAAATTAGTTATAAAGCTGGCTTGAAAAAAAAAATTCAAACCAGGACAAATGATTGGTCAGTAAAAAAGGGTTAATCCAAGCATACATGTTAAAAAATTAAGATTAAAATTTGGTTCTAATTAAAAAAAGATGTAGTATAAATTAGTTTGTTACTTTCCTTAAGTCTGGAAAAAAATATTAAATAAAAAATATTAACTTTAGAAGGAAAAACATCTGCAGTCCAATCATAAAATAGTCTTAAATTCTACCAACCTAGAAAAAAAAGCGACCAAAAGAAACATAACAAAGCTATATTGAAAACACCCGAAGTTGATGTTATGAACCACAGGTTTGTGAGTCCAAATCTCTCCAACGCAAACATAAAGCTATTTAAAAACAGCTTCATTAATACTTCAAGCAAACCACATGCACAAACTCGGGTTTGCAGTGCTTCCTGCACAAACCATGTGGGGATGTCAGCTCAGTATGCATCACTTTTTTTCCTGTGCTGTCTAAACATTGGAAATTTCTCCTTTTCACATTCATGAGTCGATCATTGCCGAGCGAACAGCCTTGAACATAGTGCTTTTAAAGAAGAGGGAGAGTCCCCCAAGGACATTCACAAGTTTCTGGTATGTAAATGCAGCTTTAATGCTTTGCTGTTGTAAATGTGTGTGTGTGTGTGTGTGTGTGGGTGTGTGTTTGTGTGTGTGTGTGTGGGTGTGTGTGTGTGTGTGCGGGGGGTCGCTTGTTTGATGGTGGATGCAGACACATTACAGCTCCCCCAGAAGAAGAATTTATCAACAAAATCAAGTAAGTACTAAACCTTTTTTGTATATTTGTGTATGTTGGAATTTTCCTTAACAAAAACCAATCGCAATAGATGTCTTATATGTAGTGTAATAATATACAAAGAAGATTATTAGGGTCATTAAAGCAGGGGAGGAGGTGGTGTATATTTCAATAAAAAAAACAAGACTACAAAAGTAAAACCTGTTCCAGAAAATGTGCATTGAAGCTGCATGCTGCTTAAACTGCCAATTGATGTCAGCAGAAACTGACTGCCAACATGTGAGCCAGACAGGCTGCAAAACGCTGGCAAAACATCAGCTGGCAAAACTTGGCAATGAGCTGATCATCTGAAAGGGGATGAGGCGCTGAGTCGAGGGGCTTTGAAACACCACAGAGGATAAAAGGAGAATGTTCTGTTCTTGCAAAAAGTTCACAGAGATTCTTCCAAAAAGAAATATCTAAGACAGGAAGGTAGACTAAGGTGTTATCCAATTTAAGTAGTTTGTTTAGCAGCCTTCATTGTAGCAGGAGACAGATTTCTCCTTTAAATTAGAGTAGTGAAAAAACATTCAGTTGAACAAAATTACCAACCTACACTGACAGCTTTCTATTTGTCACCTAATATTTTGCAAATATACAATAGTTACATCCAACAGCCCATTTTCAGAAGTTAACTAAAGTTATAAACTTAAAGTACTGAAAAAACACCATAAGAGATAGCAAAACTGAGAAGGCAGAATAAAGCAGGAGTTCCCAGACAAGCTGTCAAACTCTGAACTTCTCACTGTCAGCCTTTGTGAGTCAGTCTCCCACCACCACAACACTTCCATTCAAAAGACTTTGAAGTTTCAGTTTGAGGAAAAAGTGTTACCACCTGGTGCACAACGATAATGATAGATGGATCTTAGCTCTGATGTTCAGGGAAAATTTACAAGATTTAACTCTATTCATTCTTCATTAGCTAAACATTAGATGGGACTGATTTAGATGTTTTTTTGATGAAGCTTTTTTTAAGTTTATTAGTAAAAGCCTGCTCCTGTCAACTAATATTTATCTTCAAATGACTAATTACTTTCTGTCATATTTTAATATGTTTTAATAAAGCAAAAAATTCACAAATTATCTGCTAATTTTCCTTTGCAATAAAAATAACTATTCAAAACTAGCTTCCTCCCAGGCTTTTATGAATATGTAAACATACTTTTTGTCCTACAAAAAGGAGGCAATGAGCTTAATGATTTGAACAAGTTTTCTATTGAGAAGTAAATGTGCTTTAGCAGTTTAAAGTGAGTGCAGCAAAGGTTTATCTTGGTTCAAATGCTTCTTTTGCCAGACTTCTGCCATCTTTGATTTAGCCTGTTGAAAGAAGTTTAGTGGACTTATTGGTAGACGGAGCCCAAACGCCGCTGTATCCTGTCTGTGCTTGCAGATTCATATAAGAGCTGTTAGCTTGGTGGTAAAAGAAAAAGAAATACCACCTACCACCAGTCTAATTTCTTTTTTATTTTTGTGGCAACATCCATTTTAAACAGTCAAAGCATCATTTTAGAGTCTCCCTGTGTTTCATCTCATGTTCAAAGCCCCGGCACTCCTCCTTACCTTCCAATTAGCAGACTGCATCAGGTTTTCCCCTCTGCCATTTTCTCCAGCAGGATAAAAAAAAAAGTGACTCTTCTCTTCATCTTCAGACCTGCCTTGTCTCACCAAGACTGTGAGACCAAAGTTCAACTCATCAGCCAAGGTCACTTCCAGATTCATCTTCAAAGGTCCAAAAACCCGCAGCAGACAAGATGCTAGGTGCCAATGTTTCCCACCACCCACAGACACAATTACACCGGTAGGAAGGCGAAGATGAAAATAGTGAAGGCAGACAAAGGAATAACAAGGAAGAACTCATCTAGTCAGACAGATGATGCGACCCCAGAGAAACAGACAAAGTTGCAGCTTAACTGTTAAAAGCTGCTGCATATATTGCAAATGGGAGTTACGATTGCATTTGTGAAGAATGAGTAGTTCTACAGCTTACAAAAATATAATACATGAAAATCGCTTCAAACCAAAATCCAATTTGAATTTCTTCATTATCTTTAAGTCATTCAAGTAAATTTTCTACACAAAAAATGAGTAATAGAGATTTTTTTTTTTCACAGGAATTTTAGTGGAGGGACAATGCAAACATTGACGATGTTGGCATCAGGACAAACAAATTTATACAATAGAAATTCCAAACGTCATCGGAAGGCAGATTTGATCAGCAGTTCTGTTTTGTTCGGGTGATCTAAGATCCAAGGTCTTTCCATGTGTCCAGAGCTGCATCCTCTGTGCCACAGATCAAGAAAGGATAGAAGGATTGCCAACTGGCTGGAACTGCATTTATAGTGTTACTGTATCCTTAAAACCGAAATGGTAAAGTCCTAGTACAATCATCTTTTGATCTAATTTTGGAACTTTCCCAGTATTGTATATTGTATATTTGTATGAATGTAACCTTCCATCCACTTAGTCACCTGTTCAGGTCATGACGGGTTTACACCACTTTATACCAAATTTTAAGAAATAAAAGTAAAAAGGAACAGCAAAATGGATTAACTTCTGACCGTGACTAATGTGAGCGCTTGTTTGCAACTCTACAAAAACACAGGGTGCCATTTCTTGGCTGACACAAATACATACTTCCTTGATTCTTTTTTTTAGGCGTTTGCATCTGGTTTAGCAACCCCCTAAACACGGAGAGAGCATCACCCAGGAAAACACACCAATCCAAATATAAACATCGAAAAGTGCAAAAATGTAAGCTTTTGAAAAGCGCTTCTACAGGAACTGTGAAGTCGGACTTGACTGAAAGTTTGTAGGCGCAACACAGAGACCCAAGAGAGACAAACATAGGCAGAGAAAGAGAAAAGACAGGAGAAAAAAAGCTAGAAAAAACGACTGAATTGCTTCTCCACAATGGGAGTTCCAACTCTCCTCATCGAGAATGCAAAGCCTCTCCTGCAGGATTTTGTGCATGCATTCTGAGGGGGATGGGAACCTTACAAGTCCAACTTGTCTGGGGGAGGGAGCTGGTACCTATGTTATGGTTGCCCCTCACAATTGGATATTTTGCACCCTCCTCTCTTTGGCTTCCCCGCGAAAAGCACCACCCTTTTTTTTTAATCCCCTTTTCTCTCTTACTGGCAGAGTTCATTTTGAGTCTAGGCTATTGTGGTGAGTAAAGGGTCAACCAAATAAGGGGTCTATGGGCTCACATCTCCAGGTCAGCCTGAAGCGAACAAACACAATAGCCGGATTTCGGGAGAGGCATCACAAAACTGGAGATCACTAGTGAAGAGCCTTCTCTTTTTAGTTGGTTGCAACTGCAAAGAACCCCGGATAAAAGGGATGAAGAAAAGGAAGGAACCGCTACTAGATGAAGAGATAGAGGACTAAAACTAAAATGTCTAACTACCACAATTATTATTTTGATAGACTAAAAGATAAAGAACAAAGTGTAAAATGAAAATATGAGTCTTAAATCTGCTGCCAACTGCTTTTCCATCTCTTCAGCATTGAGATCAGAAGCACAGAGGCAGCCCTGATGTTAAGTCTGAAATGTGGAAATGGTCTGTGTACATTAATGGCACCAAACTTCTTTTAGTGAATTTTATTTTCTATTATCTTGATTTAAGTTGACACCATTCTGTTGTATCAAATCAAAATTTCCTTTTTTATATCTACACATCAAATAAAAGAATACCTTTTACAAAGAATACTTTCAAAGTCTAAGTCATCCAAGTAACAGGATTTGATTATCATGAGATTATCATAAAACTGATGGACACACAGATGTTGGTGTGCGTCCTGCAAGAGGAATTTTGATGCTTATCTTACAAAACTGACAAAGATGGCATGTTTACCACTGCAGAGTAAAATGTTGAGATCCAAAATCTGACCAGGACTAACCTAATCCACTCTGAGGGCTGCCTCGGAAAGATGTGGTTCTCTACAAGTAATAGGCAGGTCCGTACGAGACACAAGTAGTAAAAGATAGAGTGAACAAAAGCAGACACAAAAATGTGAATGTCGCTGTAAAAACACTGCAAAATGAATTTCAGTCAAGGCCAAACGCCGAGAGGCTCTCTTTCTAGAAGAAATGGGAAACGGATCAAAAAGCGGTCAGATAAATGGTCTGGCTACGACAGCACAGACTGATTTAAACCCCAACAGCTGGTGCAGAAGAGGGAGAACATCAGTCTAAGGCTTTATTCTGGCCTCCATCCAACAGGGGCCTAAACAGAGTACTGGGCTACATTTACGGACAAAAAAAGAACAAAAAAAAGAACAGGATCTGATGGAAAGACATGAGACAAAATATCTGCTTTTGAAGAAAAGCTAAACATGGCAAGTAGATTAGGAAAAAACGTTTTTTTTGTTGTGTCATTAGAAGATACACATTGTACATTTCACTTATATGCTTAAAGTGTAAGAACAAGAAAAAATTCAGAACAAAATAAATGGATTTCTGAACACTTCTTTGACCAACTTTGGAGCTCGTCTGTTCAAAAATGTCATTTTAATATTGTCAGAATGTTTACTTTAGATTTTGCTCAGCTATAAACCATTTAGCCACACAAGTTTGGAACTGGTCAGATCTCTCTTCCAAATTTTAGAAAGAAATACAAAGTAGAATATAGTTTTTAGGAATCAAGTATCTGAAGAAAAAAGCTCTCGTAAATACTGCAAGATTTCTGTTTTTACATAAATATGAATACATTGTAAAAAATGCTTAGTGTAAATGGAGCAAAAGTTTGAAATGGAATACAATAAATTGCTCTTGACAGCAGACAGTAGACTATGTCAAATACCAAGTTGGTTTGGGAGGGAAATAGTATGTAAAACAGACAAAAAAAGATTGGCTTACATTGAGATACCACCGATGTCCTTTGACCACTTTGGATTAAAAAAACAAAAAAAAAAAAGCTCATTTGAAGTATGGAGTAAAAAAGTACAAGTAAATCTGAAAAGGTAACAGTAGAACAGATAGTCTGTAGACAGTCTCAGGGCTCATAATTCCAGAAACACGTCCTAATTCAACAGAGGTTGAAAAAAAGAAAAAGAAATTGCCTTTTTCACTGAAATGCATGTCTGACTAACACATAACCAATGCAGCTCAATCAGCCAAGTTTTAACCAAAGCTAAATGCATAAAACAGATTAAAGATAAGTACAAACTTTGTTTTGAGATCTCAAATGTTCATATCATATTGTTCTTGATATAATATTTTCCATAATAAAAGGATTTTGTTAAAAACATAATATTGATGTGTGGTGTAAGTTGAGAAAACGCCCCGCAGCATTTAAGAAGTGATGCTTCAGTTCCTATAAATAGGTTTTTAGTAAGTTCTGAAGTAGTTAAGTTACAAAATAAAAGTAAGCTGCATTATTAAAACATGCAGAATAATTGTTGCAGCTAAAGTTGTTGTACTGCTTTAGGTGAACACACTTATAATAAAGGAGAAAGTATGATGCAAACGGAATAAAATCCTTAAACGGCTGACTTAAAAAAAAAGACCACATTAGCAACAATTAAAAGCTGTGCACTCCTGCTTGGAAAACTTTTGAGTTTAGTGTATACAGAGACAGACCATAGACGAACACTAATTCAGACCAAAACTAAGTTGCAGCACTATTTGGAGTGAGCACTTGCACCATCTCCAAGTTTGAGGTCAATGTTTCACCATACTGTGGATGGGACAGGTAGCAAAGTGGGCGCCCCAAGAAAAATACACCCAAAACAGAAAGTTACCCCACCCTGTAAACACATACTATAGGTTGTCTTCATATTTGTGGTCATGGTTTGCAAAACAATACACAGCTAACAGCTCCCTGCACAGACAATCTGGAGCAGATCACATGCAACAAATCTTTGGTCTGTTAAGAGCCTGCCATGACAGCTCTTCACCTTCAGGCACAACAAGACTCGTCAACACCTGGCTTTTATTGTTGGCATATAGCATCATACAACTCTGCTATAATTGCGTTTACTTATTAACTATAACTCATTATTCAAAGCATATTCCCATTTTAGACAGATAAGTTCTGCTCAAGTCTCAGCAAAAATATCTCCTCTTTAAGAAATAATTAAAAAATGCATACATTCTTACATTAACTGCCAAAATGGTTGACAGATCACTTAATCCTGCTGCTGATGTCCCAAACCAGTTTTAGATGCATCAAAAATATTCACCAATTAAAAAATCTTATAACAAGAGAAACAAGGCGACAGTGTGAAAGCCATTCTTGATGTTGTGCCTTGAAGCTGATGGTTCAACTTCTTTTCTGTTTCCTATGGAGTAACAAGAGCAAACTCAAAAAGAATTCCACCTCTTTTTAGTACATGCACTTTTAAAAAAAACCTGTAAAACCTTTGGTGAGAAAAGGTGTCAAAGTAACCTTGACTGAGCTTAGAGTCATGCCAGCAATGCAGGAAGAGACAAGAAGGCTTTGAAGCTGTGCTGCAGAGAGCATAGCAGGAATGCTGATATCCCGCTACACATCGTCAAATCTTTCTTTTTCATCCTCTCTCTCCCTCTGTGCACCGATTCATTATGAAGTAAGAAATAGAGCAGGATTGCTTCACATAGTCGTGAAATCACTTTTTAATTTACTACAGGCAGTTCTACAGCCTGAAATAACTTGATATTACTGTCAAGGTTTTTGGACAAGCCCATCATAACAACAAACCACATTTGGAACAGATTTGGGGCTATAAAGTGATATTTCTGGTGTCCTACATCTG
This sequence comes from Oryzias latipes, assembly GCF_053564925.1. Lineage (NCBI taxonomy): Eukaryota > Metazoa > Chordata > Actinopteri > Beloniformes > Adrianichthyidae > Oryzias > Oryzias latipes. The sequence continues at coordinate 18,508,973 of NC_136240.1, forward strand.
AGTTGTGTGAAATGAGTATACATCTCAAAAACACACCACTGCACCTGCTCATGGGTAAAGTTAGACTCACACACACCCCCAGTGCTGCAGGTTTTTGGTTTGACGGGCCTATATAGAGGCATTGACAATTCATTTTGTGTTTGCCAAGTGTATTGTGAAGTATTCAAAAGGCTAATATAAGTTGCACTCACCTATGACTTACGGATGATTCTGTTATACGGTGACCTTATGCCACACTCTAGTTGTAACTAAGTTGATAGTACTGGCCCTATACGGGATTAGTGTGTGGGAGCGGCGGGGTTAAAACATTTTTTTTTAAACTGTATGACATGCCTGCGTCTCACCTACTTCACCCTTACTTACCCTTGCGTGTTGCAAGTGTTCACTACGACCTGTAGCCCGCAACATGTCCATAGGAAAAAAAATCTGCATGAACATTTTCGCTCTACAGGGACACTGAGTGGTCATGGAACTCGTCGCAAAGTGGGTTTCCTAAGAAAACAACACTCAAAAAAGAAAGTTACCCCACCCTGTAAGGATTTACTGTAGGTTGTCTTTGTGGTCATGACTTGCAGAAAAACATAAAGTCAAGAGCTCTCTGACAAGCTGGAACAGACTGCACACAGCAAAATTCTGGTCTAGTTATGGTGTTAGGAGCCTACCATGGCAGTCTCTCCCCATCAAGCCACCATGAACAATTGGAGGCATGCTGTGTTCAGCTAAGAGTCCTAACTCTATCAACAGAAGAATGAGAGTATGAAATATATCAAGCTTGTCATTATTGGAGGGCAACCAAGGGGGCGTGACAATGAAGATTTTGTAAATCAGTGGCAATCCCATTTCTCCATTCTGGGAATAAACTTTGGTAAAGGACAAGTAGCTATGAATTAGAGAAAATAATGCATCATTTTAATTTGTGAACATTTTACAAAGAACTTGATGAGTGTGATATACAGGTTTTTGTTAGTGTTTCACAAAAGAGAAACTTATCAAACAGAGTCAGACAATCAAAAAAGGCTGTTTTAGCACAAATATCATGTTCTCTCACAGCTACGTTCATTTCTATGCACTCTATACTTGATTGGGCCTTATTTTCCTTAGAATTACTGCATCATTACGCCGTGGTGTAAAGGCAATCAGCATGTGGTTCTTCACTGGTGTAATGGAAACTTGTGGAATGTAATGGAAGCTCTTCTACCTCTTGACAACAGCACATAGATTTTCTATAGGGCTTAGGTCAGATGAGTAGGCTGGCTAATCAAGCACAGTAACTCCATGGTTATGAAGCAGCTACTGGTACCTTTGGTAAAGCGGACAGATGCCAAGCCTTATTGGAAAACAAAAGCATCACGCCCACACAGCTTATCAACCAAGGGCAGCATGATTTGCTCATCCTGGTAGACAGCTGCAGTAGTGACTGTGGACTTTTGGAAAACAACATTGCAAGATGGCGCTGCAACCTTAATCAGCACTGAATGTGAAAACGTAACACTGGACTTCAAATCAATGTGGATTTAGTCCCTCTTTCCAAATGCAGCACTCCATGAGCAACAAACTTGTTTATCAACAACTTTATATTGCTCGTCATTTAGAAGGGCTTCGATTCACAATAAATCGCAAATTTACAGTTATCGCGATATCAAGCAATACGCATATCGCAAAAGTTGGTGACAATTGTGATAAATGGTTACCTTAAATGTGCTAAAAAAATCTTAAAACAGCTTCAAATATTTAACGAATCAAATAAATCCCCTTATGCATTTGACCAATTGGATGGAACCCTTTTATGATTGATGCTTGACTCCTATGTTGATGAGGGTCATTTGGAGTATTATTTGTGTTATCCTGACTCTTATTTAAATTAAACTGTTGCAGTAAATTGAAATGAAGTATTTAGTTGTTTTGCTAACTGTTCATGTATTGCAAGTTATATCATCTTAGCAATATTGATCACTAATATTGCAAACCGCGAGTTTTCTTCATATCATGCAGCCCTAGCGTCAATGACTGTCTCCTTGACATACGTCACGTCAGCAGTCTTCCCCAAGACTATGTAGCTTACTGAGACCATTTTATAGCAAAAAAATACATCTGTGGGCATTTTATGTCAATTAATGCCATAAATTTCCAATAAAAAATATTTTTCCTCAATATTTACATCTGTTGAGGCATTTGAGTTTTTACTATTAGTTGCTAGAAATACGAGAAATTTTTCTTTCTGTGTAATGATTCTTTATCATATTTGAGTTTGAGTTTTTAAAAGGACAAATAATTGAAGTTGTTCCTGATATTCTAACTTTTTGAGACGCGTCTTTAACTGGTGCAATATCACATAGAAGTCTTAGATACCTTATAGATGAAGAAGAGATTCATTTTCAACTAAGTCAAGAACAAGGAATAACTAACTGCAGAAAAATCCTACTATAAATACTTTGAATTGCCTTTGAAATATATCTTAATGTTTTCCAAGTGTTAGCTGTGTCATGTTGAACACGGCTGACCCAGTGAGTTTGGGAACAATAGCCCAAACTGTCTCAACTTACATCTCTGCTAGATAATGAGGGGTGGAGTGAAGACAGCTACAATTACAGGTTAAATGAATGCTCCTATTAACGAAACCCTCAGATCCATGCCGAAACATTACCACGGGAATTCTTCACAATGGTGAGGTCCAAAGAGCAGACAGCCTTCAGTAAAAAAGGATCCCAGCTGGTTTTCCCATATCCCTTCTTTCATTCTAATGTTCTTTTGGGATCTAAGAATATTATATGGAGATTAACTTTAAGACATTTATTGGAGTCCTTCTTTAGAAGATAGGACAGCCACCATAGGGGGCAGCTTGGGTGCATCATGCAGAGCAGAAAGTGACAAGGAGGTACTTTATTTCATTAGGACAAAAGGACCAACACTGGCTAAAATGAAACATTTTTTTTAAAACTGGGGATGTTAAGTGAACAGATCATGGTGCCTTACTCAAAGTGAAGGTAAACAGAAGGAAATGTTACTCACAATGATCGATTTTTGACTGTAAACTTAAAATAATTGACATCCCCTACAGATATCAAACAACTAAAAGCTGTATTTTATTTCCCTCGACTGATGCAAGGTGTTGCACCTCTTTTGCATTTGCAGAAACTGCTGACAAGCTCATGAAATGCACCGCACACTGACTTCACGCCGAGGGAGACACTCACAGCTTCAACTACAAAATGCTCTGAAAAGTTTTCCCATGATGCAACACCACACTGAACACTTCAGTTTGTTTGAATTTGAAAACAGTCGCAAAATTGTATGTCGGGCGGATAAAAGCTAAGATTGTCTTAAATTAATCATAACTTTGTAGATATTAGAGTCATTTTGAGAAACATTAATGGAATACAAAAATATTTTAGTAAAAAAAAAAGAACTGAAGGAAATTAGCAAAACTGAGGCACCAAAAGCTCAAACTAGGACTTGGGGGAGGGGAAGGGCTGTGACAACAGCAGATCCACCGGGATCAGACAAAACCCTCAAAGCCAACTCCCAGTGCTGGGATGAAGGCAACTCAGTGTGGAGGCACAGAAGATGAAACAGCATTTGGGGCCTGGGCCCCCCCACTGCTCTGCCTCTGTGTTCAGGGCCTGCGAGCTCCCCTGCCTCTGAAGTGCAAAACACCCCCCCCCCTCCCCTTTCCCTATAAATCCCCAGCACCCCCTGCCATTTGGAGACATGGTGAAGCTATCCAAAGAAGGACACAGCTGAGTATGGATTCTGCTGGCTTTACTTTCTGCTCAATAGAAGCTGCAAGAAAACATCAATTCCTGCATAGATGAATCTTTCTGATATTTGAGCAATCAAAGAATAAGAAAGAGTTAAAAGAAAAATATATATAAAAAAACAACCAATCAGCTCAAAACAGGAGGGAAGATGGCATATTTAGACTTTGGTATAAGCCCATCTAATTCCTTGCAACGGTTTAATCACAAATGACAGCACATGCTATCATTGTAGGAACAGATATGTTGGAGCAAAATCTTCAAGGCAGTGGTTGAACTGGATTTTATAAAGCAGTGCTATTTACAGTGGTCTCAACTGTCTTCATTCTGTTGGATTCCTAATCAGCTGTACTCCTTTAAATGTTTTAACCATTTTGTTTTATCCGAAAATATCTCCAGCTGGTTCTTTTAATTGGAATTTTGAGCAAAAGGTGGAATTTTGATGAGTTTAAGAGTCCATATATTTTAATCAATGGAAAAGAAAATTTGATTAATGTTACAGTTAAGCGTGTACAGTATTTCCTTTTTTTTTATTAGAAGGGGGAAAAGAGATCCCAACCTTTTTACTTTGACAAGTCATAGCAAAAGCCACAAAAATCAAAATATCAAAAGTACTGTTCATGTCAAACACATTTCGGCAGGAAGTTTTGTTTTTATGTACAAAAATAAAAATGTGACAATTATGAGATAAATAAGAGATTCTAATGCAAGATTCTATTAGGAATTTCCATTAAAGCTAATTTCTTACTATTTGTCCCATCACGACATGGACCACAATAACAGGCAAAAGTCAAGGTCTCCACAGGTAATCTGGGTTGCTCGGGTGTTAGACACACTCCACAAAAATGATGTTAGTTTATTTGTGGCGCTAGTCTGTTCTATGCCTCTGACCCTAAATCCCAGCCTAAAAAACACCAGTCCAGATGTGGATGAAGCTGTAATAGCAATAAGGCATCACCTAAAACCTCACAAAAAGCATTTAAATTCATTTCATTTGGACTGACATGCTACTATGCATGCAAATTTCAAAAGATTTTGTCTAGCTGACAGTGATGTGAGCTAAATAAGCCGTCAGACAAATGGGTATATATTTAGATTTTGTAGCAGCATCTGTATTTTTAACCATGAATTAACACATATCGTAGTCAAAAGGACAGGAACACGTCAAAATAGCTGTAATTGTTAACAGTTATTTTAAACATGTATTGCAGCAAAAATGGGTCATCTATTGGTGTGTTTAGCTTGAATACAAAGTTTTTTATAGATTTAAATAGTTGATCAATTTAATTTCTAGATGCAAAATAAAATATTGCGTAATATGTGTTGTTGATCTTTTAACAGTTTTAGAATTTGCAAGGTTTCCTGAAGACTTGAACGCATCAGGAGCCACTGAAGTTGTGGAGCGCTCGTGAAGATTGTCTCGCGCTCCACCGGCACCTCAAACCGAACCGAACCCAACAGAAGTTTACTGCTCAACACTGTCGTGTTTTTGGCTGTCCCGCTGGGACTATTTTCCATTTCTGTTTGTTTCGAGATGTTTTGCGACACTCCAAGTGAAGCTGTTGCTAAGCTCACCTTTACGGAAAGGCTATTAAAAATGTTTACCTGCATCGTAAAGACTCCCAGTTCGTGAGAAGACAGTTTTTTCATCTGCTCCGACAAAACCTGCGCTTCCTCCAGGATAGAAAACTCAGAGTCCGCTCCGCAATATCCACAAGAGAGAACCAGGCAGAGTGAAAGCAAACTCCTAACAGCCAGCGAGCCTCGGCCACAGCCAAGGTGTTTCTCCCGGAAAGCTGCGCGCGAAGTCCGCGTCAAACGCAGAGACTTCTCCACAGTCCGCCATGCCATGATGGAAGTAGGAGCTGGAGGAACACGGAGTCTGAGCTGGTGGCGGAACAAACAAGAACCTCAAGGGACTACTTTTACAACTTTGCAGCGTAACGTCCCCTCCGGCACGAGCCTCTAAAACTCCCAGCGTCGCAACCCTCCGCGAAACCCCTGAAGAGAAGGAAACAGATCCATACAGGAAAGAGGAAATGTTCGGGTATTTTTCAGCAGCTGTCGGGATTCCCTCTTCGACCAGCCGCTCCAACTCCTGAAAGTCTGGCTAAGTGTGTGTGAGAGCCAGAGATTCACCACAATGGGGGTGAAAGTGGGAGGCGTGGAATCAACCAGGAGTCCTACCGGCGCCTGGATCTCTGGATCAATGGATCAGGCTCTCAGGATGCCTTCAAAGACCGCCTTGAAAAAAATATTCCTAGTTGAGAATTTGCCTTTAAGAGTAATTCGTTAGTATAAAATGTGTATCTTTACATGAATAAATATTAACAAATGATAAATAATATTTGCACACAAAACCGCCGACGCAAAAACAAAACATTTATAAATAATTGTTGTTAATCCGAGGCTCCGTGAATGCAACGTCTTTCCTCAAAAAGTTACTTTACTGACATAAAAATCGACTCAGAGGTATGTTGTTTATTTTCTTTTTTTTTTGGAAACTATTGTTACTTTTACCAGAAATTATGAGTTATGAGAACTAAGCTCTTAAGAGACCAAAGTAATGATACTAAAGCCACATTAAAATATAAATCAATCTGCAGAAGAAAAAAAAGGAGTACAGCAACAAGCAAAAATCTTTCAAAAATTTTCAAAAGCCACCAAATTTGTAAAAGCTACATTTAAAATAAATAATAAACAAATGCTGCCCAAAACATATAAACCCTTTACTACATCCTAGAAAAATATAAATATTAAAAGGATAAGTCACACTAGGTTAAAAAAAAGGGGTCTGTAATTCAATCTGTGGTTGTTTTGTGTTTCTTTCTGTCAGTGTGTCCTGCTTATGTGTCGAGCAATATGAAAGTGTTTCCTTCATTCTGTCCCTAGAGCCACATTGTGGATAAAATCAGTGTAATTGTTAGTGTGATGACTGGAATTCTTGCAATAGGGCATCAAATAACAAGCCACAGATCTCAGAATGACCAAAACTAAAGCCACTGCTGTTGAACATATCAGGTTTATCAAGATCAATAACAGAGTTATTCTGTCATTTCATGATGTAGATACAAAAAATGTTTATCTAAAACACTACTGCCTGCTATTAAAGTGTTTAATAGGAGAAGCAAATGCTTTTTGTTCTTTTGTCTTAATCTAAGTATGAAACTTTCAACTTTTAGGAAACAGTCAGACTGAGGATAGAGTGAAGTATCCACGCCTTATTTATAAACACCACTCACCAATGTGAAAACGTTTGATCATTTAAGTTTTAGCAATCGTGTCAGCAGAAATGACTGTGTGCTAATGTTCCTGCAGGAGCAGATTTCCTGCAGGAATCCACTTCTTGTTTTCTCCACAACACCAGTAGTAAAGGTAGATTTTTGTGTGTTTCATGTTTTGGTGGATGAGTGCACAGTCAAGAAATATGGCAGATAGTTTTCATGAATGCACCTTTTTAGTTGAGACAGATAATCCGAGACTTTCAAGTACAACATCCCTCCAACCCATTAAACAGCTGATCTTTAATCAATGCTCTCTCCACAGAGTGTGTGATTTGTTGCTGCACAATTGACTTCTGTGTCTCAGTGCTTCAAGTCAAACGTTTTAGCGATTCTTTGCCTTATTAATATTTAAGGTTGAAAGTCCCATTGCTGACTTAGGTGATTAATGCAAAACCATAGCTTGAACTTGTTTTCTTTTTTTCAAAATTGTTTAATTACTTGCATCTTCTATGTAAATCTATGGAAACATGCTTGCTGCAGTTTTATTTAGCAAAGAATACATGATTTTTTGTTGGTTTTAAACAAACTTTACAGAACTTTGTAGAATAATTTCTAACCTACTTTTTTAATTAATGAAATAGTCGATAATTTTAAAAAAGTCAGCACAGTTAAGAGGACGGGTACTTATTGCATGTTTGAGTCTGAAAAAAGTGAGTTGCAAAGGTTCAAATAATGGAATTATCTTTAAAGAAATAAAAAGAATCAAAGTCAGCCAAATCAAGATGCCAGGAAATTAAGGAGAATGCAGGGAGTGGAGAAAGAAGGTAAGAGAGACTATTGTAAAATAGTAATGAAGGTAATCTAGGTTCTAAGCACAACAGAGGAAAACACAGGACAAACCTCTGTAAGAGGATGAACAAGGGTAATATTATGATTTCCTTGAAAAGGTGTTGTGGAAAGATCGTTTTAAAAGTGTCAATTCAGTTTGTGAGGTTGTTATTGAGGATCAAAATAATGAATTCAAGCCAGGAGTTTCAGACATTTTGAAAAAACATTTTTGACTTTTTTTTACCTAGTCCCCCATTCATTTTGAAGATCAAATTTTGTCATTCACAACCAAAGGTGCTACACAAAAGACAAAAAACATTCTACCACGTTTAAACCATTATAGTTAAACCATTATAGTCAAATTAAATGATTATGGCTTTTATCCAGCTTTGTTAGTTACTGGAGATCCCTTGTGGGATAAGGATCTGCATAGTCCCACTATAGGGTAATATTGTCTTGATTTCAGAGCCCATGTTCAAACCATCCCAACTTTAAAGCCATCCTTGTGGGAGTAGAACATTTCAGTAAACACAGGTTCATCTGAACAATTTGATCTCTAACTGATGCAGACCTTTTCTTTAAAGAAACACCAGTTGACCTACTTGTGTCTTGTTTGTTTACAACTGGTAATATAGGTTTATTTTGTAGTAAAATTTAGAGAGATAGCTGACATCTAAGCACAAAAAGTCATTGAGAACATATGAATACTAATTTCAATGCCAGCTGTATGAAACGTTAAGCCCTGTTTTTGGACAGTTGTGCATCCATGTTGAAAAGAGAAATGTTCTTATCCGAGTCATGAAGTTACAAAAATATCCTCCAACTTGAAATAGTTTTAACTTTCCAACTAAACTGTGATCAAACTTCATATTTTTAAGACAAACAACAGAGTCCAACATTTTCTACAAACTTCAAAGCAGCACTATAAAAATACCCATGAGCTGTAAATCATGTTGCTTCAAACTGTTTATTTTTGGACCCATTTTAAATTCTTTTGCCTCTTTATGATGCATCACTCGCAGGAAAGCTGGCATCCATAAAAATATATGCCTTTTATGTTCAAGTCAGTCAACTGTGTTTAGTCACGGTTTTGATCAGAGTGAGGATGGATAACCCTGCCCAATGTTAAATATTTCACAGTGCTATTTAAATAAGTCCAGCTCACGTCAATGTCTTTTAGCAAATGAAGAACTTTTTTGATTTCCCATTTTTAGGAGAAAATCATTTTCAGCAGTCTGTACCTGTCAGGAGTTTCAATGAGTCTTGGCAAATGACACATTTTCAGGAATAAAGGCTTCCACAGTGGATGTTTATTTTTTACCTTTTAGACTTTTTACTTAATTTTTACCCTCAAATATGATACGAAACACATGCATTTTTTAAAATTCTTTTTACATGCTAGTTGAACTAAATCAACACACTTTTTTGCTGGCTCTTGCTGCAACAGGCCACGTTGCTGGCTGCAGGTTCCTTCAGGTGCATGCATGGATGCCAGAAACACAAGGTGCGTCTTGTTTGGGTATGTAAAAAGCTATTTTAAAGAAAATACCAATTTTCTGGTTCATCAAAAGAACATACTTTCTTTTTTTACACTCATAAACAGAGTAAATTAGGTTTTCTCAAGTTACAAGACATAACATTTCAGATTTTTCTAGCTACTAAAAGAGAACAAGTCTGACTCCAGCTTCTTACTATTTATCTGCACCCAGTTTGTTTTTGTTTGCACCACACAAATGTGTGGTGCAAATATGGGAGCTTTTATGGTATTTTGACCAAACCCGTTGATCATCATAGCAGAAAATTGTCTGGGTAGCACAGTTATCGCCTTATTCACTTTTTCCTCATTATGAAATAGAACATATACAAGGATGTATTGGGAATTATTAGATTTAATCCCTGAATAATTAAAAATCATTTCCATAAATACCAGCTGAATTGAAAATGCCAAACTTTTGAAAGCAATTCCGTTTTCAAATGATCTATTCAGCTACAGGCAGAGCAGAACTCATTAATTCTTAGAATAGATGAAAGCATGTTTATGAGTTTGGAGGTTTTGAGATGTGCTCTGGTGCTTCTCGTCTTGTTTTCATTTAATTGTGCACATTTTTGTATTAATCCCCAGATGGTCAGGTTTGAGTGAGCATGGATTTGAATACATTTCTATTTAAAAAGACCTCTACTCTAGAGAGTGATTTCTTTTAAACAAGTGGAGTTACTTAAAATGGCAGAGGTATTAATTCTGCAGGTAAAAAAGAACATGAGCATTCAAGTTTGATTCAATTCATCTATGTTTTTGATGCAGTGTGTTATATTGTTTTTCTTTTGTGAAGTTTGAACATTTTACATAAAAGCAGAAAATATCATGGTGGCATAACTTTACTCTTAGCAGTTACTTGGTAAACTTTTCCTGCCCCAGTTATTCAAAAATATTTATTTACACCTTTGTGTATTATTTTGAAAGTAATAAGTTTGACTTTTTTTCAATTTGTTTTTTTTTCCATTAAAATAAGTAAACAATGATGTTGTAATCAAAAATTTAATAAAACCTAATTAGTAAATATGCATTCCATTTCTTAAAGCGTCAATTTCCTGTTAACCCTGCATCTCAAAAATGGAATCTTAAGAAAGTAAAAAGCCTTGTTTCAAGAAAATTTATCATAGTTTCTGTTAGCAAGAAAATAATCTTGTCAAGAAAGTTTTTCAAGATCAAATTAATCCTATTTTGAGAAAGCATCACTTAGTGATCAGAACTTTTTTCTTAAAATCAGAATTTTTGGTAAAACCATGTTCCTACCTCACTGGAAGAGGTTCTTTTTTTTGTTTACCTTATTTGTTTAAGCTTATGTTAAGAAACTCTGCCAATGGGGTGAGAATTTTTGACTTATTTATTAGGGGCCTGTTTTTGCAGTTTGCTCCTGCAGTGTCTGTGAGAAACACATCTCCTTGTTTTTCTACACATTCCCCTGGTATTAGCACAGCAGAACAGATTGGACATTCAATAAATCATAGACAATAAACATCTCACTTCAAAAGTTGAAAAATGTCCCTCAGGTAACCTTCATGTTGGAGCCATTCATTGCTGAAAAGTTGTGGTGGTTAATCTCATTTTTCAATCGCATTTTTATTACTGAATAGTTCAAATATGGCCCAATAAAAGCACAAATAATAAAAACAGACTTTTTTATGAAAAATAAATAAAGGTGCTTAAATGCAGCATAATTTTAAAAAGATGTCTGTTTTCGACTCCATTTTACACCATTGTTGAGGAGCAAGCTGGGCTTAGACTCTCCCTACTGCTGCAAGTGTAACAGTGAAATAGGTACATATGCACACATGCTGTGGAAATGTAGTGGGACACAAAAATACTGGATTGAAATTAAGAAGGAGGTGAAAATACTGTTGTGATATGGTGTGGAACTCTCAACCTTTCAGTGTGTTCTTGGCACTAAAGTGAATGGCACTAGGTACAAACACAACGCCAAGCTGGTTGAAATTCTTCTGTTTGTAGCAAGAAAAACTATTTTGAAATTCTGGATTTCCAAGGACGTTCCGACCATGGAAGACTGGTACACAGAGGTACTGAGGATTCTTCCTCTGGAAAGATTAACGCTTACCCTTCATGACAACATTGAGGAGTTCAACAAAGTCTGGCAACCAGTTCTGGATAAGACTAATCTTTCTTTGGATTGAACTCTGTTCTGGTGAAATGTGAAAAAAATACAAAAAAAAACCCTGTAATAGTCTTTTGCCGTTGGTGATGAAGGTTGATTGGTGATTTGTTCTTTTTATTTATTTTTATTATTTTATTTTTTTAAACTGCTGCCTGTTTATGTTAGGTTGTGATGTTAAAAAGAAAATATGGGTTTGTATACATCTTGATGTTCTATTTTTCATGTTTGACTGTTTTCACTACCCAAATAAAAAAATAAAAAAAAGATGTCTGTTTTCATGATCAGTTTGCATCTGGGGCTCCTTTTGCTTTTTGTCTAATCTGGTGGATCGTGTTTTTGTGCAGGCCGAGTTCCAGACTGGCAAATTAGTGTGGAGGTGGTGTCTCTTTTTGACACAGTTGTTTGACTACACACAGTGATTAGGGGTGTTCATTAACAGAGGCAGAAGGATTTGTTTTACAGGATTAACACATTTGCATTTTTTAATTACAGCAAAGACCCATAACGCCACCTGGTTTGGGATGATAAAGTGCAGAATGGGAGAGTTTGAAGCTGAATTGGACTCAGGGTTTGTCACGACAATGAAAGAACTTTCAGATGTGAGGCAGTGAGATCTTAATTAAAACCATAAAGAGAGGTTTCCCATCTGGTTTCAAATACCCTTCCTGAGAGTTTTTTAATGAGTAAGAGTACAAAAGGAGACTCAGGAAGTAATATTACCTGCCACATTGGGTGGTTAGGATTTAATCTGAGGCAATGTTCATAAAGGTAGAACATGAATCAATGATCTACAATTTGTGTATATACTGTGTGGAAAACAAACATTGTCTGATCTTTGTGATGCTTAAAGTAAATTATAAAAGCAAATGAAACTATCTGTGCATGTCATGTCACTGCTGTAGCAAAGAACAACCAGATGTTCCTGCTAACACCGTAACATGATGGAAAATAGAAGTTTAAACTGTTTTTTAAAGATACATTTTCAGAACTCACACAAAGTGCATCAACCTTTTGTAGCTCTCAATCTACGTTCACAACGCTCTTGGCGATGTGCAGTCAAGTAGCCACTTCCACATCTTTCACCATTGCCATTTTGTAGAGCTGTCCAAATTTACAATTCCAAAATCAAATGCGATGGTCACTAGAATGGCAAATATAGACCCCAATGCATTGCGTATAAACAATTTTTTTGTGAAAAATATGTATTTTTTCATGTTTATTAAGTTTTTGCTTTGTGAAATCGGTGTTGCAGTTAAAAAAAAATACACAAAAAGAAATGAGCTTGGTGTCCTAATTGCTTTTAAAATTCAAAGCACTGGATAGTCCTGCACTACACAGTTTTTTAGTAGTTGGGGAGTAGTGAGGTATTTCGGACATAGCCCAAGTTTCTCAATTATCAGAATAGAACTATGAAAGAAAAAGCCTGGAGCAAGATTCACGAGATTTGCCCTGCTTAGGCATTTCGCACCAAGCCTCTTCTAGCTGTGGGTGGTTCACTATTAAACAGAAGCAAAAGAAAAAGAAGAAGAAACCCCTCCTTGTTTGTCCAGTGTGAACACCATGGGCTGAATTCGTGTTCAAGAACCCTCATTTGTCGAGTTCTTGAACACACGTCACATGTCTGGAGTTTACGTGGCTTCACTAGGCCAGAGGTATGTCAATTGCTGTTGCATTCTAAGTGTTTTTTAAGCTCAGTTTGTTCGACGTTGTGTTGCAATACAGAAGTACCAGCTGCAGGAGTTGCAGCTATTTGTTTCAAAGCCTTCATAAGAGGCACAAGGAGTGTAAAGTTAAAACAACACGTCATTTAATATCAAATTATCCTAAGTTTGATACATCTTTGTATGAATGTTTAACTGCCAATTGCATTGTTTTGCGCGTTATTCTTGCTTTGATTGATTGAAATAAACCATTTCAAATCAAGTTAAATCAAATCAAAATTTCCACCCCAATAGCCCTGAGTGCTTTAAATATTCCTCCAGCAAGGATTTCCCTTGAGCATCAAAAGTCACTTTTATAGAAGATGAATGAAAAATATATTTTTTAATTTTTTTAAATGAATGTAAGCAACTGAGTACTGCTGTTACTAGATTATCGTTTAAATGCTTTGTTATGTTGTGGAGAGTGAATGAATGGATCTTCCATAAAGAAGAGGACAAAATACAGTATTTTTGCTCCTCTATTTTAAGGTACTAAAAAAAAAAGAATGTATTTGAAAAGTAAGTTTTTGAAAAACATTAACAACCAAAATGCAAGTCTGATATCTCTCTTCTACTCAGATTTGAGGAATCTGTGACTCCCATCTCATACCGTTTTTCTGCATAACAAAATATTAACTATGAAATCTGACGCAACAAACTTTATTAAGAACATTTTACATAACACCATAAAACACTGGAATTTTCTGTGTCATTAATGTTATTTTCATAATACTGGTTTTAAACTCATAACCTTTAACTGGACTGCAACTCAACACTCTCTTGTTGCATTCACAGCCAAGGGTTAGCAGGCGCAAACAGATGACCAAATTTAAAACCACAGAGAGCCATTCTTGAAAAAGCTAAGTCGGAAAAAATGTAGACAACAAAAACTGAAGTTTGAACTAAAATAAAATGTACTGTTATACTGTATGAGCAAGAAGTTGGAAAGACACAGCAAATCAGCTTTACTGAGTAAAGTCTTTCCTACTGCTGTAATTGGAAAAGTATCCTCATAAAGAAAAAAACATGACCCAAATCTGTCCATTTTAAGTAAATGACACGCACAAAGCAAAATGTTAACAGTTTATAATTCAGACAATCTAAAAGGGAAAAAATTATTTGATTTCATGAGTTGTGTGCTTTTTCTCATCAAATACAGTGATTATTTCACGAGCCCTGTATGAAAGGTCCGTACGGGGTGGAGAATGTACCAGAAAAACATGCATGAACGCACATTTTCCAACTGCGGAAAACACCTCTCGTTGAATTAATCATTAAAAAAAGCATTATTAATACACTTAAAACTGGTGGTAAAATGAATTGACTGCTCTACATCCCTCAAGTGTGAACTAGTTAGGTGACTGGAGGAACTATATTGCATGTCACTGATAATCCTATCCTGCATGAGTTTTCACTGCTTTTTCTTCCCTGCTGGTCTTGGGTCAGACCCAAACCACACAGAGTGAATGAATACTCTGGGTAAAGCAAAACTTCAAACGACCGAGATTTAGTCAAATACTAAACCCTAATAATCCGTCCTGTAGACGCAGAACAAAAAAGGACTTCAGACATCCTGGAAGACTGACCTGATTATCTTTCAGACTTCAGCATCTGAGTAATCCTTTCTTATAACAGAAATCACATTATAAATAAACAACCTCCTTGCTCCCAGCTGACAAAATCTGACTGGCAACTTTTGTGCTTCAGCTCTGGGGTCACTGGGCAAGCATCCATCTGCAGACAGGAAATGCTTCAGGGTGAAACTGCCCAGACCTGGTTTTGCTTAACGCATGACGGAGCCCAAAGTTTCACAAAGCCATGAAAGGAAAGCAGATCATCTGAGCAGAAACACTCATATAGCTTTGGTGTGACTGTCAGGAAAGCAAAATAATTTGTGAATAAGATGACAAACTATTTTTGACTTATGCTGTTTTTTTTTTTCTCAGAAGTTGTTCACTTCTGAGATCATCACATGAGCTCAATAATGTAGTAGAGCAGTAGACTTACTGAAAATCATTTAGTTAGTTTTTCTAACTGAAGTTTCTTCATCTCTAAGCCTGTTTTTGTGGATCAATGAGAACACATATTAATGACTTTGATACTTTTGGCATGCAAAGATTCCCCTTCCCCACGCTTTGGTTCAAACATCAATTTTTGGGTCATGGGTTTGTTTTGGATTAATATATGATTTGTGTACAATACAGCAGCAAAAACTATAAAATTCTGAAAAATCCTTTGAAAATAAAAAAGTAACAATGAAGAAAAACAGTTCATGTGGCTTCTATTTCAGCCTGGTGTGATGTAATAAATAATAAATCCTTCTTAAATTTAGCACAACAATGGTTTGACACTTTCAACGTAAACATACTGGTATGCATAGGGGATGCAACCGTTCACTGGTGTCATGAACGGTTTGAGAATTGTGGCATCCCTCCTTTGCAGACATAAGGAGAGCAGGGGTTACAGAGTAACATTTCCTAACTTTTCACCCTCTTGCAATCTCAAATTAATGTTTTGCAAAACCCAAAACAGGTCGGTAGGTTTTAAAGTCATTTTTGCATTTCTGCATATTGCAAGACTAATGGAATTAATATGAGTTTTTCTGGTGTGCATGAACTTCTGTAAAGAATTTTCTTGTTTATCATCTAAAAAATAAATAACTTCTAAAGAAAGACAAAGAACAACAAAAAAGAAAGAACCTGATAACATTAAGAGGCTATATGGTCATGAAATGACAGGTTCTTGTTAAATGATAGAGAGCTAGTTCATCACTGCAGTAAACACATGAATGTTAACCACCAAACAAGACTGAACAGATCTTTTAGCACATTAAATCTGACCCTTCTGGGTCTGAATTAAGTCGATAAGAATCTTTCCTTGAGCACATTAGTGATCTCTGCTAAACATAAAGGACAACCATAATCGTGAAAGGCTAGGGAGGGGTGATGATAGAGAAATTAAAGAGTAAGTCTTGCACCCACTAAGCACTCCACTCTGCTACTCCCATCAATTTTTATGAATACATTTGTTATGTATGAGTGTAAGGGCAGGGGGGATGTGAGGCTGGGGTGGGGTAGACATCATGGAGTTACCATGGTAACTTGGATCTTTGAAGTTATTTTTTTTTTGCCCCCCTTTTTACAGCTGGATCCGCTCTCTTCTCCGTCTGCTTCTGGCCCACTCGCTCACTCCTTCTGGTGCATGAAATATTTCTATCTTTGAAGACGTACGCTGATTCAAAGTCAAACCCAGTGCTATTTCTGGCTTCATTCAAGCCTGCTGCTGCTGCTGCGGCTTTCTGCCGGCCTGATTCTGACGTGTGTGCGTGAAATATGGGGGAAACACAGTGTGGTTGTGTGTGATAGATCTGTTGAAAACTGTCAGATAGTTTCACGCACACATTCACACAACAAACAGATGGTTAAAGAAGCAGCTGGTAATAACAAGTCAATTATGAGCACGCAACACGGTAAGTATGTTGGAACAAACAAGGAATTCAACATATATATTTTTTAAAAACAGGGGAAAGAACAAGCCATGCAATGTGTCTCACAAAATAAAAGGCATTGAGGCTCCACAGCCCCATTTTAACTTGTAGGTTTTAAATTTTGTGCTAAACAGTTGACAAAAAAAAGTGGTGTCATTAAAATAAAAGGAGTTATTTCATCACTTGGCTAAATTAGCTTTTGTGCAATCCATTAGCTGTGAATTTATTTTTGACTGTTGGCATTCCAATAAAAACAAAAAACAAAAAAGGATGAACATTTTTATTAAGGTTTTTTGTTTTGATTGGAAAAAAACTCACAATTCTTTATAGGCAGCTTGACCCTATTTTTGTTTTGCCCTGTGTTTTATTCCATTAAATCATTAATGTGATGTACATTGTTGGACTTCAGAGGATTTGGTTTATCTGAGACAATAATCTCATGTAAATAAATCTAAAATGGAAGTATCACAAACTCAATATTTCAGAACAAAACAAACACAAAATGATTGTTCTTGTAAAATGTAAAAGGTTTCTTAAAAGAGAAATTAATTCTGCAAGAATGTATTTTTATTTCATATGTTGCCAAAAATTTATTTTTCAAAGAATAATTTCCTAAATTAAGGCTTTAAAAGAAGGAAAATACAAAAGACGTTTACTGAGGTGTAAACTTCAAACACTGAGTGTCATTTAGTAGCAGATATGAATTGGATTCCTGTCCCATTTATGTGATGCAACTTTTAATAATTTTTTAGGTAAAACATATTTTTGTGAATATTTCTTGCTTTATTATATAACTATAATAGGAAGTACAACTTAGATAAGACTGTGATCAACAGATTTGAAGAAAAATCCAGTGAAGTGTTTTGATTTATGACCAGATTTGCCTCTTTGCTTAAATTAATTTATTTAATAAAACATTCTGTCCCTACAGTGAGTGAGCAATGTTTTAGAATTAGGTAAAATCTGCAGAAAAGTTTTGATTCATCCATATTTGCCTTTCACATCAACTTAGGCTTTGAATGTAATTATTCATCATATGCCTTTTGCCCGGAGAGGTTCAGAATTCCCAGTGTCGACGGACAACAGATCCAAAGCTCTTAGCCAGTCTCCCCCTCTATAGTTCAGGCCAGCAGGGGCCCCAACATGGAGTAAGATCTTAGATTTTAGGGCTAAGTGGAACCAGACTCAGGTTTTTTTTTTAACTGAAAATGAGACGAAGAGGTGGAGTGAACAAAGAGTGGCAGGTCTTGCCCTTAGAGGCCCTTTACTGATGTATACAGATGGAAAGTGTTACACGTCCACTCTAAAAACATGGACAGATTATTAGAGTCTGAGTGGATGGCTGAAGTGGAATAGGAAAAAGATATACACTGAAAAAGAATGTCCTAAATCTCAGTTGAATTGCAAAGATTTACCGTAAACAGCTTTTTTGCGTTTTTATCACTCAGAACAACATTTAGTGGCAGCTAGAAGTTGGTTTTTTTTAAGAAACATTCATGCATACACCTATGTGCAGCGTTTCTAAATTCAGCGGAAGGTTGAACCTTAATTTCCGACTGAAAACAGCTCTTAGGTGCCGTGTTTGTCCAATGACAGTAAAAGGTCAATTAAAAGCAGGGGTTTTTAAATCTGAAGAGGTTTCCAGCTATTTAAACAGCACAAGCCACATTTGCAACTTTAGCCGGTCCAACTAAAATGTTACATTTTAGAAGGAAAATCAACATTTTTTTATTTTTTTTTACCTTGTCTTTTTTCTCCAGGTTTCTACACTGCTTTTGGTCCCTCAGTTTAATTTTTTTCCATCAACTTAGAGTGGATTGAAAATAATTTGGCTAATAGAAGACAGCTGTAGCTGCTCTACTGGTGTTACTTGACACCAAAAGACATGATGGAAAAAAAAAAAAAACTCACAAGCGGCATATTTATTTTTTGCCATATTTCAACATACGTTTCAAGACTTTTATGTATCAGGTTCAAACTTCCTTGGATTGATTGCTAAACACTGAAAAACCAAATGTGTATGTTGTACCAAAAAAAAAAAAAACGGAATTGTTAACCGACAAGAAAATATGATTTTTCCCCTTTTATTCTTCATAACAAGTATATTTGTTTTCCAACCTTTGCATAGGCAGACATTGGGGAAAAAAGCTGCAGGATGGAGTTCAGGGATGTTTGTTTGACATAACTTTGTCAGGTTGTGTGTTCCTTTGGTTAGAGTGCTGTTTTTCACTTACATATTTGTCTCTGTCAAGTGAAATATGTCATCACTTAGAGACAAAATAAACCAACACTGCAGCTGCAAGAAAAGCATTTAAAAAAAAAAAGAAATTCAGTCAAAGCCCAGAGGAAAATGAATCCCGGCATGGATAGTTCACTTCAACATTCAAAGGCCTCGATTCCCCTCTTCAAGGTCAGCATGTGACAGCACGGACACGGAGGTCAAGCGCCTGTCAGCCCCTCAACAAAAACAGCTCATGTTCCCCAACAATCAGCGGCTTGTTAGAGGCTCGCAGCGCTGGCGTGAGTGAGTGATGCGACCGTGAAACAATATCCCTCTGACTTTTTCCCTCTCTGCAGCACATCCTCTCAGCTGTTGTAGTATCTCATGTGATGCAGAAAGTTGAGGATTTTTATGTATGCTTTGGGACATAAGAACACAGACAAAGTAAAATGCTTTTTAGGATTTTACAAAAGAAAATAGTTTATTTATATTTCAGTAGTCTGAATAAAAGCTGTGTTAAAGCTGCACTGACTCGTCACATTGACTTTTTTGTTTGAGTAGAACCCTTTGTTTCTTCCTCAGGGGATCCCTATAAGTTTAGATGAATTATAACTAGCCAAGCTTTTAATCATACTGTCTTTATTGTGCTATGCTCTTTTAAAGCACACAAAACCTATTAGCAATTTACTGTCC
This sequence comes from Oryzias latipes, assembly GCF_053564925.1. Taxonomy (NCBI): domain Eukaryota; kingdom Metazoa; phylum Chordata; class Actinopteri; order Beloniformes; family Adrianichthyidae; genus Oryzias; species Oryzias latipes. The sequence goes on from NC_136240.1 coordinate 18,528,552, forward strand.
TTTACCTGCATCCACCTCAAAGCCAAATCCATCCTCCACAGACCCTGCTTTACCTTCAAAGACCATTATAGCCCATTACTACCCCAACTCAGTGGGCCTAATGAGGCTCTTTCTGCAGAGAGTGCTCTCCAGACTCACCTGTTGTTGGGGAGAACTGCTTAGTCGGGGCTGTGGAAGGTTCCAACTTTGAGCTAGAAGCATTTTAGCATCAGGAGACGGATGCATCCACTCTTTCATTACTCATATTATTGTACTTAACATAATTTCATGTGCCAAAAAAGCTCAACAGAATTTACAGCTTTGAAAATTTTGCAGACTCCATTTTTAGTTTTTTAAGTGTTTTTCTTTCATCAAACTCTCCCTCTTTTGTGTGACTCTTCAACTTTAAAATGTAATATTTGATAATATAGAACAATTGGTAAAACCATTGAATGCATGCACCTTTTTCTAAGGGTTATTGTAGTGTTCTTTTGTTTCTAATTGTCTTTTTTAGGGCATATTTTCTCTTTAGAATTTGTTTACTGGATTTAATTATATTTACTACGTCATGCATTTGTTTTAAAAACCTTTATGTTACCTGGTCTTACAGGCTAGCTGGTGAGCTAACCAAGAGTAGTGGAAAATACTGTGGAAAGTTTGTTCAACTTCGTCAATAAAATAAACGTACCATTACCTGTAATCTAATTTTCTTTTAACTTTTATTCAGAATTTTTTTTAATTTATCTTCCTCTGCAGAACTTTTCTCACTGCTCATTAAGTTTAGATTGGTTTAAAATGCAAAAATACTCTATTTACGTTTTGACTTATCCAGGCTTTAATTCTTGAGGTTGGTAAGTGAAAAAGCTGAAAATGACTTTTGTGTTTAGCTTTTGAACAAACGTTAACAAATGTTACATTATCAAACCTGTTTTGATTAAAAATATTACCAGTATTACCTTGAAATCTTTTCATGCCGTCTACATTTCTCATATTATACCCACAATGTTTTGGCATTCAGCAGCTTTAGAGCAGAAATATTCAATTATATTATTCAAATATTCATTGTTTCACTGCCTTTACAAGGTAGCCCACACAAATTTGAAAATAAATGTTTATTTTTTTTCAAATATAAAGTCTTTGTCCCTCAAGACAGTAGTCCTTATCTAAGATTTTCAACATGAAACACTATTCTTTAAACAGTTGAATTAATTTTGGTCTTTCATCAAGTAGAAATCTTTTAAAAACCACTAACAGGTTTTTCAAAAATGGTTTTACGTTTGTTTTTCTTTCTTTATTTTTTTTTTTTTTAACTTGTCCTGTCCAACAGCTGGGCAGGCAGATGAGAGCTGAGGGCCTCTTGTGTTGGACATATTTTACTTTAACAAGACGGGTTATTAATCTTCAGACAAACCAGAGGTATGTCTGAATAAACCCCTTTTGTAATTGAGGCCAAACTTTATTAATTTCAACCATGTTTGAAAATTTTGGGTGTTGGACCGGACGGAAAAGGAAAGAAGGGAAGAAAAAGGGAAGGATGTTAGAGAGAGAGGGGGGTAGGAGGGTGATAATGGGAGGGGAGGGGGGATAAGACCATGAAGCAGCATAAAGCAACAAGTTTACTGGTTGTTTATCATTACGGTAAGGTTCAAATGTAGTACAAAAAGGGCGGGGCCTGTCCACACACACACTCGAATGTTATCAACACACCTGTTAGCTGCAAAAATGTCCACATGTCGACATGCACACAAAACAGATAGTGTTCACACACATACTTATGCCTTAAAACCAACTAGTGTGAAATAGTTCAGTCATTCAATCATGCAAACTGTTAGTGCAAAGGTGAGCTAACACCTCTTACCGTTTGTTTTTCAATATGCATAAAAAACCATGGTAAGTATTTTAAAGGTAGTTAAGTTAGAAAAATACACTTTCTTTTAGGGGAAACTTAGACTTTGGTACAAGTTTAATTCATGTTTCTTATGAAATGCGCAAAATCTGTTGGGGTTTATTGAAAAAAAACTCCTCTGGGCATTCAATGTGTAAAATGTGATTATAAGCATAAATTAAACACTCACGGACACAGTAATATTGTCAAGTCAGAACAATAGAACACTATGATCTGCATTTTTCTGTCCACATGTGGAGTTCTGCTATTGATTTCTCTACAGCAACAGGCCAACAACTTTAGAACACCCCCACCTGCTGGCCAGTACTAGCCACTGCAGCACATCAGCCACTATCAAAGTTGAGGCTCTCATGACACCACGTCGTTTCCCGAATTAAAATCAAGGATCCAATCATTTAAATTTAACAATACGTCATCATTTAATAAATGATTTTTGCAATACAAAACATCTGTGCAAAAATATTCAAACAAACTACAAAGACAAAGCATCTCTTGGTCAAAATGCATGTAGAGGTTTTGCAATGGTTACACTTTACTAGAAATATTAATTTGCATTTATGTAGTCCCTTGGAAAAACAAATTGATGATTAAAAAACAAATGATTTCAAAATAATTTACCAAATTATTAGCTTGAATGAGATTCACAGTCTTGTGCAGAAGTGGTTTTTGTTTATTTACGTCTGAATTCATGCTGGCGGTCACATATGAAACAAAGGACAGATGGAAAATTCAGGGGGGGACTCCTAAATTTACCTGAAGTGAATATAAATTTAGACTCTTAAACCAGAGCCTGACCTTCAAAAGAGTGAAGTCAGTCAATTTCTGCATGAGCAGCATTTTGAATAATCTCTCTATAGGTTATTCTAATGGGCATCAAATGTAAAACAGATGAATAAACTGCACGCGGATTGCAGTGTGTTTCAATTCAAGCACTTTTGAGAGTCTTAGGTCCTGTTGATTGTCAGGAAACAAAGTACTGATAGGCGATTTTACAATATTTCAGCAAGATCCCAAACACTTTTTAACCCTGTGTTTTTTATACAAATAAAAACTTCATATTTCACATTAAATCATCACCTTCAAATTATAACTGAAAACAGAGAACTAGTCATTTTCAAAAATTACTCTTTTTAGTAAAGAAAATGCAACTAGCCCAAAAAATAATTACTGTGTTAATAGGCACAGGAGCTGTTGACAAATAAATATTAAAAATGTACTAAAAGAGCCATTTCTAACAATTTTTTTTTTTGTTACCCCCCTCCCACACTCACACACACACACACAGTGCTAGCGGGACTACATGCTTGGACAAGTCTTCATACCAATAAGTTACTGCCAAGAGTTTGTTTTGCAGATCTGCAAAGCCTGACTGATAATTCTGCTTGCACATAAAAGTCGTTGTCCAGGCTCATGAAATTGATCCGCTTTCAGGTAAAACATTCTTCTCATGCACAAAACAGTCATGCATTCAATGACATCACACTGGATTTTTTTTTGTCTGCTAAAGGCCTCTATCATTACCTCATATTTAAAATTGTATTTGCTGCAAATTACATAGAGAACAACAGGTAGTAAAGATGGATAAAAAGAAACCATACAAAAATCTTTAAAAAATTCCTTCTTAAAATAGTTATTTTTGAGGGCTGTTAATTTAAGAGGAGAAGAAGTGAAGCTGCGTTTGTGAAATCCTGCATTTGTTTTAAGAACACATCGGTTTGGTTGTGGAAATGTGAATGATCTCAATAATTCATCTGATTTTCACTTCAAATCTGATGCAAAAACCCAAAAGAATTCAGAAGAATTTAAAGAAAATTTATAGGTAAAGTGTCCAGCCAGATGAGCACAAAATTTTCTCGGTGTGGAAAATCTCGAGGATAAAGATCCTCTGGAAAAGTCTGAGACAGTCATGCTGAGTGTATAAAGAGAGAAAAAAAAACATTCAGCTGTCAATTTTTAGGTGATTTTGTGAAAAAATGCAATTTCAACACAAACTTCTGCCAATAAAATCCCATCTCTGATCTAAAATGCAGCAACATCAACAACAACAAACCTGTTGCCTCAGAAGTCGCCCTCTTTTCCTAAACAAAGTTACCAATATAAGTGTTTGTCATTTTTCAGGGGTATCAAAATGTCTAGTGAACGAAAATGGGTGCACTCAATGTATCTCACAATGCAACTACACGGACAATCGTGCATTGCATAGAAGAAAACCTTTCAGCAGGTGGGCAGGTGGGCAGACGGGCAACGTCAGCTGAAAAATTGCAGTATTCCTATGATTATGCTCAAGATGGAGTAAAATATTACTGTTTATCAAGAAGGTAAATGATAAATCCCTAAAACAGGGACCCGTTTTTATTCTGGCAACCGTAGTTTGGGTTAGTTTAAGGCATTAATTTTGAGCCCTAAAAACCCCCACACTCCTGGATCTCTTATTATTATTTTTTTATTCTTTCATTATTATCATACAACCTCTGCAGAGCTCAATGATGAGCCAAATCAGGTGTGTATAAGTAGGGTAACATGGAACCCATGCTGGTTGGTGGGTCTGTACCAGGTAGCAAGGCACAGCATTTGAGTTTGTCACATTCCACTTTCATCAGAATCCTTTTATAATTGTCTGTTTACAGGCAGGAAGTTCTTGGCAGGAATTGGCAGAAGGACACTTAGTAAACTGTTATTCTTTCACCTTTAAAGTGTTTAATACTCAGCTCTTTGAATATAGGTCTACGCATTTCATTCATTCACGAATGACTTATGTACCGTATTTACAGCGGTTCAAATAACAGTTCAAACCGTGATAGTAAGTACACTTGCTATAAACAGAAAGGAAGACAGCCCTTCTCCAACCCTTGTGGGGCTGCAGCAGTTTCTTCCCTGCCCACATGTCTGTACAGGCCAGGTTCTGTTGGGACCAAGGTGGGGGTGGGATTCCATCTCTCCTACACCCTAGACATCCCTTTAAGGGTCCAAAGCAGGAAGATTATTCCTCTGCCCATCTACAGGTCTGCAGTGATGACTGAGTCGTTGTACATCATTATGTCAGAGTCTGGACTAAGCAGCGCTGAAGTTTGCGACATGTGATCCAGCTGTGCTGCTCCTTTCTGGGATACCTGTCCGTAAACTTGAGCCTGCCCTCCGCTGCTCCCTGGCATGATGCAGTGGGAAAGCAGTGGTGTGTTGGCCTCATGGGCGGAGCCTGTGGTGGAGTGCACACCGCTCACGTGACCAGTGCTGGTGGAACCGCTGGCGCTGCTGGGTGAGCGGCTCTTAGGTGGGGGCAAATGGTGCTGGATTACTCTAGTGGGTGGAGCTTGGGGCGCAAAGTGTGCAGGAAAAGCTGTGTACCCTGGTGGAATGGGGTACCCGTTGACGGGAATAAAGCGCTGGTGGGTTTGGGGTACAGCCATGGGTGTCCAGGCTGTAATTGGAGCCATCTGCCCAGGTGCAGGAATGGCCTGGGCTGGGTAGAGGTAGCCTGCAGCTGTGGCAGCAGCATATCGAGGGTTGCTGAGGTTGCTAACAGGGCTGGCGCTGAGTGAAGTGGTCTGAGTGGTGGCATTTCCTCCTCCACCAGAGGGCGTACTGGAGCTAGCATGGGAGGACAGCCCCTCCCAGGCTCTCAGGCGGGTGTGGATGTCCTTGAAGCGGGGGCGACGTGCTGGTCCTTCCTGCCAGCATTCAGTCATCAACCCATAAAACCTGAAAGCAGCAGCAACACAGTCAGTATTTACATGACTAATTTATGTTTCCGAACATGCAACTTTTGGCTCATCTTTAATTATTCATGTTGATTTTTGATTTAGTAAATACTAAATGCTAAAATAAAAGTAAATCAAATTGTATTTCCAGCTCAAGGGCATAGTAAAAAAATCATAAAATCATACAGACGGCAATATGGTTTTATTATAATCCATATTATAAAAAATTGTATTGGATCTAAATCCTGAATATTTGTAACATACTTAAAAATGTTAAAGTAAAGCTTAATTGAACAATACTGACAAAATATTGACAGTTTGAAATGTTCATATTAGCAGAATGATTTTCCTTTTTTTTACTCTTTTTTTTTTTTACTCATTGCAAGTCAGATTATTTGTCAGCTTATCTGTTGTCTGTTTTTTAACACAATTAATCTGCATTCATGTTCTGCAGCTTTCATATCTTTGAGTTTAGTCTTACAATTTCTGTTACTGAGAGGTAAAACAAGAACTTATGATATACAAACTGGCTTAATATAAAACGATTTTATTGGGTGGTCATGTTTCTCTGTATTTACCTTGGTGGGCAGTCCTCGGGGCAGGGCAGCAGCTGCCTCTTCCTCACCATCTCCATCACTTCCTGGTTGGAGAAGCCATAGTAGGGCTGCAAGCCGTAGCTGAAAATCTCCCAAAGCACGACTCCAAACGACCAGATGTCTGAGTCTGTTGTGAACTTGCCGTAAGCGATGGCCTCGGGGGGCATCCAGCGGATGGGCAGCAGGGTTTTGGGCTGGATGCAATAGTAATCTGAGGAGTAGATCTCTCTGGAGAGACCCAAGTCAGATATCTTCACGTGTAGCTGTTCTCCTACTAAGATGTTTCGAGCTGCGAGGTCTTTATGGATGTAGAAATGGCTGGCCAAGTACTCCATTCCAGCAGAGACCTAAAATATACAGCAGAGGAACATATTTAAGGAGAATTAAAGGCACACTTGTGAAAAAAACTTGAAGGAGGCAGAAAGTGATTGAATGCTTTTCCTAAATGTGGATAATTCTTTATATCCATAATATTTAAAGAACAGATAAAAATGTATGGAGCTCCCTGACCTGTGTGGACCAGAGATTCATTTTTCACAAAAAATAACGTCATATGTACCTGGATGGCAATATGTAGGAAATCCCCATGATCCAAGCTGGACTTGACTGTGCCGTCTTCGTCGCTGCTGCAGCCAACATCAGAGTGCGGCGATCGCATGATAAGGAACTCGTGGAGATCCCCTTGTGGCAGGAACTCAAACAACATGCAGACTGGATGTTCCTGGGTAACCACACCCAGCAGGCAAACCACGTTAGGATGCTGCAGTTCAGCCAGGACCGCAGACTCCTTTAAAGAAACACATGACAGTGTTATAATTGACAAAATACAATAAGATATTAGATATTCAAAGACTTTTGGATTTAAAAAACACAAAACTAACATTTAAACTCACATAATCATTACTGTGTCAATCAGCAGAGAAGATATACCCAAAGAAGTGTGTGAAGAGGTCCCAGCCAATTACTCAAAGCAGGGGTGTCCAAACTTTTTGCAAAGAGGGGCTGATTCCTAGGTAAAGATGCCTGAGTGCCAACCAAATGGCCTGACATTCTTTGAATCATTATAACATAAAAGGCAAATTACATTTTCTTCAAGGTAGTTTTTACATTGTCTCCACCATTGTCATTACCCTGTCTTTAAAAAATTTGCCATCAGTAAAGGCTTTCCAGTGCTTGGCGCCCAGTGTTTCTACCTTGTAGCTCACTTTTTGGGCATTTTCATTTAACTCCTGTCAAACATGCTGCTGTGCTGTTAAAACACTTTCCAATTGCTTCATTTTTTTTCCGTTTCATTCATTCCCAGTTAGCTTGTCGTAATCAGCATTTCTTATTTGGTAGTGCCTCTTGATATTTAAAATCTTAAAAATAGCCACAGTCTCTTGGCATATTAGGCAAACACAGTTGTTTTGTATTTCACTGAAATGATATTCCAACTTCCACTTGTTCTGAAAGCAGTAGCCCTCACTGTCTGATTTTCCTTTTTTAAATTACAATTGAGATTTTAGAAATAAGCTAGAAAGTGTCAGAGAAAGGTCATGCAACAGTGTTGCCATGAGGATGTAAAACGTCATGTAGGTATTATTTAATTATTTTAATATATCAAAACAAATTTTTTAGAAAGTTTGGGGACCACATATTTGGACTTTATAGTAACCTGTGGGCCCGTGGAATATTGTAATTGGCCCAGAGGCCAGACTTTGGACATGCCTGACTTAGAGGAAGCAAAACTCCTACGAAAAGTGTTAAACTTACAAAGGTTTAATAATTTCGACTTAAAAACGTCACAAAAGCAGCAAAACCAATCTCATTTAGCGCAAAAACAAAGAGCTGTTGCATAAAATGCACATTTTCAGACATTCACCCAGTTTCAAAGGTAAATGCATTAAAATAGATTGTAGGCAAAGTGTCACCAAGAATTGGAACTTACAGACTGTCTCCTTTTCTTGAAATGGCAAGTGAAGAGTTTGCTCCAAAACATGCCATCTGTTTTTCAATCCCCTTTCTAAATATTTCTGGACACCCTGACAACAGCGGCTGTTTATTTTTGAAGCCATTTCAAGACAGTGTCTCTCTGGTTCAGTGATTTCAGTCATAGGCCGTCTCCAGTCATGCACCACATTTTACTTTCTATAGAAATAGGACTAGACATGCCTAAAATACTGTGGGAAGACCATGTAGCCTGATAATGATAGGAGATCATTTTAGTAAGATTGTATTTACCCAACCGCCGACAAAATAAATAGTAACAAAGCTTCCAAAATGACCTATGTATGCAGCATATATAAAGGTCAGCATGTACTGTTTGAGTAAAAAATGATACGTTTAGGAAAAAATGAAAGCATGCAGGACTCTGTTCTATACCTGTTGAAAGTCTGCCCACTGTTTGGTATTAGAGACGTCTTTCAGTGTCTTTATGGCCACAAGCTGGGCCTGATCCATGCCTGGCAGGTACAGGTGACCCTTGTAGATCTTTCCAAAATTACACTCGCCCAGCTCCTCCATGAAGCGCACTGCTGACAGAGGAAGCTCTTTGGCCTTACCCTGCCAGTTCAAGAGAAATGAAAAGATGAGACATCTATGGGAAGTGGGAACTGATGGAACACCTGTCTTTATCCTTGCAATATATTTGAGATTACAACAAGTTTAATCCTGTTTCCAATCAATACAGGCAGATTGTTTAATATAACACCAAAGTCCATTAAAAATAAAATCAGAGCCTGGAGAGTTTTCAGATTTCTATAATTGCATTACATCAGCTCCAAATAATCCTCCTTAGCGCTTTGAAAAGGCAAGTGAGGAGGGCGGTAAAATCTGCCAACACCTTCAGCTCCTCCACATTTCATTTGGTTCTCAAAGTAAGCAGCATTTAGGAATAATTAATCCTTATGGCAGCACCCAGAAGAAAGCAGAGAGGGGTGTTGTAGCCTAATGCACAATTACTCACTAAAAATGTGTTTTTTTTTTCTTCATTTCTGGTCAGTGCATTAACACCTAGCATCACTGTGGCCAGCAAAAAGGTTAGAAAAAAGGGTTTCAACAAACAAAAGACGTGTCATTTTTTTAAAGATATGATTTTCAGAGATCTTCTGGTTCCTAACTTCTACTGGAAGTGATCTTTCTCTGCCGAGAAGAAAATAAAAGTTGTCAACTCTGACCACAATTTATTGAATCAGGTATGGCTCTAGTATGACAACAAATGTTTTGCAACTATTTTGCAGCTTTTTCTGCCACTACAGTCAGCATCCATTATGCCGCCAGTCACTAAGTTTTGAGTTTTCAAGCATGTTGGTACAAACCGATATTACCTTCTCATATCTTTAATTCTAGATAAGGTCCTCAAATAGGATACAAAGCTCAGCCCAAGGTAATATTATTTTAAAGCTCAGTAGATCAACATATGTGCTGATTAAATGATCCATGAAACAGAGTGGAGTTTGACCCTCTCTTGAACCAGTTATTGAACTAACATTTTATTTCTGCATTTTTTACACCCGCAACAGTAATTTGTAACAGATATCTGAATGTGTGTGTCACAGAAAAAAGGTAAGAACGTGAGGGGATGTTGGCAAAGATCCTTTGATTCCTGGAACACTGAGATGGATAATGAAATTCCTGTGTGAGCAGGACGCACACACGCATAGATGAACACTCGGGGGGGGGGGGGGGGAGGAGTGTAATATGTGCTGAACATTATGAGAACCACAGATGTTTTTAGTTATAGGCTTGTTTCACTCCTTTCCTCCCCACGCCCAAAAACCCTTAGATCCTCTTCACACCACAGCAGGTTTGCAAGTGTGTGTGTACACATTTGAGTCTGAATGGATTGTTACAGGCTGTGGCCCCTCCGTGACCCTGAAGAAAAGCCTTCTGGGTAGTAGTCTAATCTGTAGCCCAGACAAAGTTTTAGAAAAATGGCAATCAGGAAGAAAGAGATGAATTGGAAACCTAAAACATAAATATACAAGAATTAATGGCTTATTACATGACTTTTAAAAGACTGGGTATTTTCATTTATTTTGGATTATCTCATAGGTGGCTCGGATATGGAGTCCTGTAGAGGAACTGAAAGTGAACTGAGAAATATGTCTGTAAAGGCTTTTTCAGTCTTAGAACAGAAGCTTGTGTAGTTTGATATGCTTGGATCTCTTTGTTTTTAAAGACCATTTCAAATCAGCTGTGAAATCCTACAATTTCATGGTTGTCCTTCCCAAAAAAACGTTATTTGCCTCTTTATATGTGAACATCTAAGAGCTGTGGAGACAGACTCTCTTGAGGTCAGATGGGCAGTTAAAAAAAAATTAATTCTGGGGTCTTATTGTTTTTGTCTAAGTTGCTACAAGTACCGTAATTTAATCCACAGCACTTTTAAGGTTGTTGTCTTCATAATTGCACAGCCAAGTGACGAGTAAAAAGACAACATGTGATGAGCATGACTAAAAGAAGAACCTCTAAGGAGATATGATACAGGCAGGGAAGAAGGTGCGACAAGGATAAAGAGGCAAAAACAAAGAGAGACACAAGAGGAATGGCTTAAAAAGATGGATCAGGTGACAGCAGGACATTGTGGTAAAAAGAAAGTGGGGGAGAAACAAACAGTTGAGCTGCAGTTAAACATTTCTGCTGCTGCTGGGATCTGATAAAAAAGATCTTAAGCGTTGCCTTAGACAGGTCACTTCAAACACTCAGCTGCATGCTGCGACATATCCCAGTTAACACATGGGGGGCTGTGCCAGTGTTTTGACTCCTCTGGTCTGCTCTCAGGACTTACACTGACAAACAGCAAAAAGGTCATTGAGAGTCAGTAAACGAAAGAGCAGAGTGACATGCCAGTCTAAACACAGTTTATTAAGTAAAATGGGCCGACACTAAAACAGGATTTTAACCAAAAGCATCAGGATTATTTCATCTTGGGGTTGTCTTCCCGGTGCTTCAAAGATAAAATAAACCACAGAGAGGTACCTGACCAGTGAATGCTAAAGTCCCACTCCAATCATTTTTTTAAAAAATCTACAGTGTTCCCAGTGGTCTTTCAATTGTAATTATGTCATTTTTTGGCAAAAATCAAAAATCTGTGTTGTTTTCTAGAACATATTTTCTGCAGAGTGGCAGGAGTTCATCCAAAATTCGCTTCGGAGTTGTGGGTGAAACTGTTGGCGGGGAGTAAGATTGTGCTCATGTCCCAACATTCCTTTGTTTACACTCTCTCCCACTAGCTTACAGCCCCTCACAACCTCAACCTAACGTTACTGGTGGAACAAAAATGGTAAGCAATACTGGAGCTACCAGCTATACGGTTTTGAGCCAGATACCAGTTCAGACGAGGAAAGCAAAGACGTTCATGGATCTATTTGTCTCCAAGTGGACGCATCAGAATGGAGCAGAGCAGGGAGCTTGTGGCCATCAGATTGTAGTTTGTCGGTAACAACTGCAAGCTTTTTCAAACAGCATTTATTTGTCTATTCCCGATTCACAACAATTTGAAAATAGAAATACTCAGAAACACAATTTTAATCTTAATTTTCTTTAAATACCTCTTCCCTCATGAGAAAAATGCCACAAGAACCTGTTAAAAACTCAAAGAATATGATTGTATTTTTTAGGTCTTAAAGAGTTATGTACTTGATCTTTAAATTCAAACCTGCTGCTTGTATTTCAGTGTAAAGAATACAAACCTTTGATTTGTATGCAGTATTGAGCACTGATATCTCAAGGTTTTGTCCTCGAACTAATTTGGGCTGACGTGGTGCAGGGGGCCTGGCGGACATCTGGTTGTTGCGGCACACGCAAATAAAGAAGAAGAGCAAAGCGATGGCTAAGGGAATGGCAACACTGGGAACCAGGATGTACAAGATCTCCATGTTGCCACTCGCCTTTTCGTTATGGTCTGTGGAGGCAAGAATTGTATTTAATTGAAAAATCATACTGCCAGTGTTCTAGCTCCATATAGTAAAACATAACAAAAACTAAACCAACATCCCTTATTAATGAAGAATAAAGAAGTTAAACCTGTGCTGAAAATTTGCCGCATGAAGGGTCTGGTTTAGAGACAATTTTGAATCAAAACAGAACAATATTTATACAACAATATTTTTTGAATCTCACCACAGATGGAAATATCACAGAGCTCCATGCGGACCCCTTCGTCCAGTGTGAAGCACCATGGGGCTTCGTGTTTGTTCCCTGGGTTGCGGCAGTATGAGTGACCCCCGTTGAGCTCCGGGTAGCGGACAGCCAGGTAGGTGTGGCTGTGAGGGTACTGAGAGTTCCACGGCTGACACTGACGCCCTGACTTGGTCACGCTGACCGTCCCTCTGTAGTCCACCCCACTGCTGTTGTAACATTTGTGGTCTGTGGAATGATACGGTCAGGTGTTTAGTTTGTCAGCATCACCTGCTTAAACACCTTATAGTGCAGATGTCAGACAGTTTCATTAACAGAGTCAACAGGAAAATGATTCTTACTCTTATTAATGGGTTCTGGCATGGGGATCCCTATCCTTAAACAGTTGGCGGCCTCTGGACTGTCCGACGCAGCCAGTTCCTCGCAGTTGGGCAGTTTCAGTCTCTTTAGTATATGTGGGTTGGATCGTGCGATTATGTACTCAGTCTTGCATAAGTCATTCTCCAAGATCTCACATTCATCCTTGCAAAGGTCCCTGGGCTTGTCGGAGCCCGAGCTGCGGTCACATGTAGGGAAGGCAAAGTGGCAGAGGGAGGGGATGGCAAACTGGGAGCACCGGTCGGAGAGCTGATTGGACGTCCCAATCATGGTGAAAGCAGCTGTTAAAGGGAAAGGAAAATAGGTTTAGTGTTAAAATGACAAAGGGAACTTTTTATTCCCTTGAATATAATTTTCTAGAGAAAGTCATTGAAGAGTCTTAGAAAAAGAAAAACTATGAAGAAAGAAAAAGAAAAAGAAAAAGAAAACCTATGAGGTCAGGCTTTCACAAAATAATCTGTCTTTGTTTTTCTTCTACATACAAGATGGATTCAAAGAAAAAAAAAGTGAATACTAAAGCTTCAAATATATGACTGAAAGCTGTACAGTTATTGCAAACATGTGTTTTCTTGAGGTTGTCATTATTGGTACAGCATCATCGTGCCGGGTGAAAGAGAAGACAGGCAACTAAAAAGTGGATAAGTGAAGCTGGCCATCTCCCAACCATTCATGCAGCACATGCTGCTTAAATAAAATGATCATAAAACTCAATAAAGGTGACATTAAATATAAGAATCTGAATGTGGATACCTTGGCTTTAACAGTTAAGATCTATAGTCCTACTGTAAGACTTTTATTATTATTCTAAGGCTGCATAAATCCTAAGAATCGCTCCTCCTAGATGTTTTAGATTAGAGTCCAAGTTCACAGGGATCTTTCTTTCTTTCTTTCTTTTTACAGGAAACAAACAGAACTGCAGGGAAGTAATCAATAAAATGCATAATAACCTGACCTCTGAGGACGTGCAAAAAAATAAAAAAACACAGAAGCAGATGTTTAGAGAACTATAAAGACATGAGCTCCATACTGAGCAGACCGCCTGCTGAACTACTTCCTTTGAAGTCCAGCATGTCCCATGCTGACCCTGATTTCATTTTTTGGTACAAATTAATTAGTAATTAGAGATTTAATCGGACGTCTCTGTCTTTCAGGATTTTTTTTTTTTTTTACTTTTGTATTGTAAGAAGTTAAAAAAAAAAGTCCGCAATGGACTTTTGATATTTAAAATTTGGAAACAGCAAAAAGAAAGTAGGAATTTGAATGATTTTTTAAAGATGGATGTTTGAGTGCTGGGTCCTGTGTGGATGAGTGGGCTTTGCATGAATTACAGATAAAGGATAAAACATTAAAGCAGGCTTTACGTAAACATGTCTCACAAATTGTTGAACTTTTAAATTTAGGTCTTAATAAACCAAAAAACTTAATCAAAAAAATATTTCCAAAAAAAATCAGTAATTCAATGAGATGTGAAGAAATTAGCAGCCTTTTCCTTTTTGGCATGATCCAGCTGAAACAAAATCACATAAAACACTAAAGTGTAACTACATAGTTAGGCACAATCTATAGCTCCTCATAAAACTGTACATTACGGATGCTTATTGCCGTGTCCAATTAGTTTAAATGATATAATAAATTCAGAAAACCTACTGCACATAGTTCTCACCTGTGATCTGGGTCTCTATCTCACCCTGCATCTGCAGCGAGTCCACAAAGATGCTGCGATTACCGATGAAGCGTGCACAGGCGATGCCTCTGTATGGCTGACAGAAGCCGTCTTCATCAAAGTCATCCCTGAGAGAAAAAAAAAGACCCCAAAAAAAAACTGAATGCACATTTAAATTCATCCACACTTTTATGAACCAAGGGTTTTCCATGAGAAGCAGATGAGAGGATGGGTCCTATGAAATCAAGGCAGGTGGTGCAGTGCCCAGAAACACCTCTAGAGGTCAGTACATGTTTAACACACAAAAAAAGTGTTGCATTTGATGTTTGTTGACAGAAATGCTGTTTCTTAGCTGCTGCATTTGCTTGGCTTCAGATAACTCAAATAGGGTCAAAGACAAAGATCTAAAATACAGATGCTGCTCATAGCACACATGTAAACCACATTCAGAGCAAGAATTTGATTGGTCCCCAAGTTTTTTTCTTGTCAACATGAGCATCAATATGAAACACATGCAAAGGCTGTTTTCATAATTGTTGACATTTCTTCATTGTTTAAGACATTTTATTGTCAATTGACCCTTTTTAAACCTGCAACATCCCTCTGTGTCACTCCTCGTGTCTCTCACCTATCTTATTCTATATATAAATGCCTGGGCACACAAATCACACGCACACAAGCGTCTATTAGCTCAGCATGAGATCACTCTGTCCTGTGCTTTAAGTTGAGCCATATGGAGGCTTTAAAACCAAGCAAAACCACAATAAATAGTACAGGGGAACACGTGATGCCGCTGCACAAATACACTCATATTACCAGCTGACGTAAAGTACCATCTCATTCCTATGACATCGCTGCTAGAGTAATGGCAAACAGAAGCACTGGCTTTAAAAGTGACCAGGCTGTATAAGCTTTTGTGAAAAGCATTAAATTTTGAAATGGATGCAGTCTCCAGCTTTGATTCCCTAAATCTGAAACAACGATCCTCATTAATCATCTTGACTGTAATTGTGTTCCATTTGAAATAATGATACACTGGAAACCGCATGTCAATAACCGCTTTTCCATTTTTGTAAGCCGCTGTTGATCCCATGGTTCTACATTTTTGTGATTGAACACAGTGCTTCAAGTCTTTGTACTTTTACTGATATTTGATACTTTTTTTTTAACTGATGCCGAGATTGCAAGGTACATATTAGGGTGGGAAAGACAGATATTGCCATAACTTTAGGTGTAAAACCGATTTACAAAATTGTGAAGTGTGTGGTTTGAAAACATAGTTTCAAATCTTCAAGCACAAGTGTCCAAATGGACACAACACCCCAAAGAGCACTTACAAAAGCACCAGGCTTCGGTGACTTCAAGGCTGTGCATGTTTGGTGTGAGTCAGGGGTCATGAGGTTCCCTTTCTCTGAAGAGTGTTAAGTGACTGAGGGGCCAAGGTCAGTTCCCCCTTACTCCTGACTGTGCACATCTAAATGTGCTTTCCAGACACATGAACACACACAGGGCTATAAAAAGTGGTCTTCTTACTGCCAGTTCCACAGGAACGTCTTTTACAACTTAATATGCAGGTTGAAGCAGATCTTTTCCGTAATATATATATATATATATATATATATATATATATATATATATATATATATATATATATATATATATATATCCCATCCAATGTAAGGATTAGTGTTGGTAACAACAATTAACAATTAGTTCAAGTTGTGGTGTGCTTGCAGTTCAACCAGCCACAAACTGATGCAACATTGAATCATTTTCCTTCATCTGTTTTGGTGAAAATACAAGCTAGCATTTAAGCACTGGTGGGAAGATCCAGTAAAATAATAAGCTACCACTGTGAGTACAGATGAATAAGTTGTGGGATAAATGATTAGGTTGTTATCATTCTGAAGATGGTAAGCCAGAATATGAAAAAAAACAACAACAACTAGAGCATGAGAAAATGCACACACAAACACAGGATGAGGGATGAGAGCTGGAGTTTGTCCAGGGAGTCCAGAGGCTGGTGCTTTCACAGAGAACGCTGGACACACATGGAGGCTGGCACAGAGCCACACACAGACAAGTAAATGACAAGGCAAGGGAGACGATCCACCACAATGCAGCCCGCTCCCTGTGGGTAAATTATAACTCTGGCTGGTTCGACTGCCCTCAAACACACCAGTTCAGTCCAAACTGGCCAACATATCTCTTTATATTTTCCATTTTCCCAAATCAACTGACTCTGTTCCATCAAATGAAAGATGATTACAAATATTACAATATATGAGCACACGCCTCAAAAAACGTTCTGTTGTTTTTACAATTTTGTTTTTTCAGTTTTATTGTCTGTGATTTTAAGAAGGCAGTCCAAAGTAGAGGAAGCCAAATGTGGTTGCTTTTTGTGTAAACAGAGCATAGTTGTTTGGGTCACTATTTTACACGCCGACACCACCAGTCTTCTACTTCATGTTTTATAACATTTAGTTACAAGAAAAGCTGTTTTCTGATGTGCTTTAACCTTTTGCAATCAAGGTTTCTTGGATTTTTTATGGAGTTTTTAAGGAGTGTTTATGCAATTGTTTATGCAATAGGATTTTTCAAACAATTTTTTTAGTATTGTCCAACCTTTTGGATTTCCCTTTCCAGTGTTTTGAAAGCAATGAATTTCTCACCACACCCAAGTTTTTTTTTTTAACTAGTTTGTCTTGTAGTTCTTTAAAATGAAGCAATGTCCAGCTGTTCTCTAGCCTCTTCAAGACCAACCATGTCGTAAAATCTAGGTCTGCTGTTTTCTTACTGCTGTTTTCTTACATTGATGTCACTTCTTAGCTAGAGATTTACAGAAATCTCACTCAGTCAACCACCTGGGGGAATAAAAAATTATAAACTGTGAAAAATGTAAAGTTGTGAAACAAAACATGAGAAATAATCAAGACAGTGTAATGAAAAAAGAAAATGTATGGAATAACTTACTGCTTGTAAAAAAGGCCAAAAAGAAGAAATCATTGTCATCAATGTATTGTTTTTATATAATGCATTGCACTTTTTTAAGAGGGGCTCTGGTCATTTTAGGGGGTTCTAAAAAAAGAAAAAAATTTATGAATCTGGTTACTGCCTCTGATATCTGTTTTATTAACAAACATTTTGAAACCTAAGCCCAACTTTGGTACTTAGGTACTAAAACATAACCAAAAGAGGAGGCAAAAGTCTACATAACTGTCTACATACTGTGGGTTGAGATATGTGTGACAGTTCCATGAACTCCTCTGAATCTTTTTTTCTTTTGTTTGGATAAAAAGAAAAAAATATTAAATTTAATGTTTGATGGTCTTTACATAAACTACTGTAAGGTGTTTCGCTGTTAACTGTCAAAGCTTGCACCCCCAAATTCAAACAGAAACCTGAAGCAGGCCGTCTTTGTCTTTGACCAACCTTTCAAGTATTTCAAACTTTTAAAAGCAGATGCATCAGTACAGAAAGGTCCAGCTCTGATGCATGAGACAAAGATTAACTTTAGATGATAAATGTAATGTTGGAAAGAACACGTGTACAATGGACAAGGTGAACTCTGCACTTGATCGTGTTTGAGGAGAGGCTGAATTTAGCATCAAAGCCAAAACAACCGGATTCTTTTATAGGTCATAATGGATCAAAATGTCAGGCCTCCCTTTTTCCTCATCCACAGAAGCAGCCAAAATCCTGACACCACCTCTCTTTACCTCAAGGAGCTTCAATGTGATTTTCTCCGAAAGTGGACAGCATTTAAGCAGTTGAACAGAAAGTTTTTGTTTTTAAACTTTACTTTTAGAATTTAAATCTAGTAAAGGAAGATTAATAAAAAGTAAAAAGAGGTTTTAAGGAAAACATGCTGAACAGATTGAAGAGAAGAAATATGTTAATAAGTTAGATTTGAATCTTTAATCTCTGAGTATTAAATACTGCAAATACATCTAAAGCTGTGTGATATTACTGCAGCATTCAGCCTGGTTATTTAAGAGAAAAAAAGAAAACTTCTCATTAACTTGCTTCAGCCTTTAAACTTTGGTTAAGCTTCTGGTTATAGAAAACATCTTGAGGATGTAAGCTTGTGCGTTTCGCCATCAATTATGTGTGGGCTGCAATGACAGGTTTGCTTTGAGTTTAGGGCTTTAAAGGATGTGAAACTCTATGCTCTTTGTTGGAGGGAAACGCAGAGGGATTGGATTTAGGAGCAAGGGGAAAAAAAGGGTGAATCCTGATGACATTTCAGATTTCAGGGTTTCATTTCCAGAAGCTGCTGTTGGTGCTGAGTGAAGAGGAGATGAGCTGGCGGCAGCATGAGCTCACAACTGCTGGACCCCGACTGGGGATAGCCCAAATGCTGTGACTTTTGTTTTGGAAACAGTTTCCTTCACAACACTGCCAGATCTTAGAGGCTTTTTCCATCTCTTTCTGAAACAAAAATAACTTCAAAAAGAGATTTTCTTCACTGACAAAACCCAACGTGTGTTTTTTAAAAGAAAACAGACAAACCTTTCACTCTGATGGACATGTCAGATGTTTTTGTCTTCATGGGTTAGCCAAAAAAAAAGCCAACACCTGCATTTGACTAAGTATAAAAGGAAGAGCCTTCAGGAAAATTCTGCAATGATTTATGAGTTTCAGCTGCAAGGAGTCAAGCCAGCTGATTACTTAAATGTAATGAGTGGCCTGGTTCTTCTGTGAATCGATCACTTTTTGCCTTATGGCACATGTGTTAAACTCAAGGCCCGCGGGGCCAAATGTGGCCCTCCATGTCATTTTATGTGGCCCGAGAGAGCAGAAAAGTTTTTAATTTCTTAAAATAAAAGATAAAAATTGGTGTGTGTTTATTCATATCTAGGGGGAATTGGACTTGAAATATTGGATTGGGCAACTATACATTAGGACTTAAACACTGTCCATATAAGAATCAAATGTAAAGGATTAATGCTCGAGTAACAAGCAAACATGGTTTTATGCAACTGTAATTGTCACTTTAAAAAGTTATAATAAATAAATTATTAGTTCTTTAACATTAAGACATGATTACATTTATTTTTCATTACATTTAGTTACATGTACAAGTTATATCTGGCCCTTTGAGGACAACCACTATGCTGATGTGGCCCTTGGTGAAAATGAGTTTTTTTTTTTTTTTTTTTTTAACTTGTCCTGTCCAACAGCTGGGCAGACAGATGAGAGCTGAGGGCCTCTTGTGTTGGACATATTTTGCTTTAACAAGAGGGGTTATTAATCTTCAGACAAACCAAAGGTATGACTGAATAAACCCCTTTTGTAATTGAGGCCAAACTTTATTAATTTCAATCATGTTTGAAAATCTTTGTTGTTGGACCGGACGGAAAAGGAAAGAGGGGAAGAAGAGAGAGGGACGTTAGAGAGAAGGAGGGGTAAGAGGGTGATAATAGGAGGGGAAGGGGGATAAGACCATAAAGCAGCATAAAGCAACAAGTTTACTGGTTGTTAATCATTATGGTAAGGTTCAAATGTAGTACAAAAAGGGCGGAGCCTGTCCACACACACACTCAAATGTTATAAACACACCTGCTAGCTGCAAAAATGTCCACCTGTAGACATGTACACAAAACAGATAGTGTTCACACGCATACTTATGCCTTAAAACCAACTAGTGTGAAATATTTCAGTCATTCAGTCATGCAAACTGTTAGTGCAAAGGTGAGCTAACACCTTTCACCTGCTCAGGTGAGTGTTTATGTTCTTCTAAAATGGATGGTGGAACGTGAAAAGAAGGAGGGAGAGTGCCCAGCCATCCCCACCCCAAGACCCCCACCGCAGCAGCAGCGGCAGCCGGAATGAGTTTGACACCCCTGCCTTATGGCAATAGAGCTTCTAAAAATGACAGGATTATTTGGATTCCAAGAGGTAAAAAGAAGTATAAACAACATGGCTCACCATTTCAAAATATGGACTGATCACATCATGGTTTGATACAAATATGAGAAACACAACTCAACGTTGAAACACAATGTTAAAATTTACTTCTAAAAAGTGCTTCAATAATGAAAGACGCAAAACCATCTCCAAACAGAACAGAGAGCAAAGACAAGGTCAAGAGGTGAACATCAATCTCCTACGAAGAACTTCCATCAGGTGCTTGTGCACTAGCATCTCGCCGCAACCCAGGTCTGCCAGTTTTTGTGCATGCTGACAGGAGGCCTGACATCATGGCTGAAATAGGGGTGTAGGGATTCATTTTAACAATTCGATCCATGTCATAATTTGTGGTTGCCAATACGATTCACTATTTATATTGGTTTATATTTATTTGATCCAAATCAATCCAATTCACAGACCTAAATTTGATCCAGGACATATTTAGCCAAAAATTCAAGCAGTGCAGGTGAAGTTAACCAGATTACTTGTATTTCGTGCTAGATAATCAAGTGTAATTTAAATGTGTAAAAACAAACAAGTAAATAAATTGTTTTTCCACATCAAAGTACTCCAAACAGAACATAATTAGACTATTCTACCACACTGTATGGTCACATGTCTTTGTAAAATTCCAGTGTTTCCACACATTGGACTGGAATGACGGCTTGATCATTTTTTGCTGCCTTCACGTGTATCTGCTGTGATACACTTGGTAGTTTTTACTTTAAAGTTAAATAAACCTACCATGTCTCAATCCAAATGGTATTTTCCAAGATCGATTTTTTATTCTTCTTTAATTTTAAAACAAATTTTTTTTTTTTTTTTACTTGTCCTGTCCAACAGCTAGGCAGACAGATGAGAGCTGAGGGCCTCTTGTGTTGGACATATTTTACTTTAACAAGAGGGGTTATTAATCTTCAGACAAACCAAAGGTATGTCTGAATAAACCCCTTTTGTAATTGAGGCCAAACTTTATTAATTTCAATCATGTTTGAAAATCTTTGGTGTTGGACCGGACGGATAAGGAAAGAGGGGAAGAAACAATTTTTTTAATGGTATAGTTTGATTTGATTAACAACTTGCCTCAGACAGAGAGATCTGTCCTGAATCATAGGAATACAACGCAATGCATCAATTGATCGATCAATCAATATACCTCTAATTACTCCAGTCACAAATGGTCCAGTAGAAAAACGTACCAAATTTCTGTGTTCCCCTCATACAAGTGAATGCTCAGTTCTTTCAACTCTGTCATGACTCGGTGACCTCTACATTGCCGTGCACACAATCACATCTCAAGCTCTTGATGAGAACTGCCTGTGTGGTTGCACAGAGCAAGCACACAGGCAGTTCCTACTGACTTGCAGCCAAAATGGCCACCAGAGGCTGAGGTTGACTGGGATCTGTGGCTGCCAGTGGCCCATGACCACAGTGGGAATGGAGACAGAGTGGGGGCAACTGAGGGGCTGCATTAAGATACAATGGAGAAACAGAAGGCCTTCTGGGTCCTCATGTTACTCCTCAGTGGCAGCAACAATGGAGGCTTCTGTCAGACAGAAGGAGTTTCAGGGTGAACTAAGAAAGGAGGAGAGCAAAAGGAAAACTGGGGATGGTTCTGAAGAGGTATATTATGCTTAAAAAAATCCTCAAAGTAAAATTTTTCAGGACAAACACTGGAGGGACTGTCTTTTTATTTGTCATTGTAATTAATGTTTTTATGGTGTGGTATGTATATGTAATCTTTTTATCTTGGTATTTATTCTTATCCTTTTTTAACTAATTATTTTTTTATTAACTATATACTGTACCTCAACCTGTGTATCCTTGACACTGTGTATTTTTAATGTAGTGGGTCTGTGTACTCCTTTTTACTGATTGGACCATGAGTCTGGAATAAATTCTATCTATCTATCTATCTATCTATCTATCTATCTATCTATCTATCTATCTATCTATCTATCTATCTATCTATCTATCTATCTATCTATCTATCTATCTATAGCTTTTGGTATTTTTTAAAATGATTTAATGAGTTTCAACTTCAAAGAGAAGACAATCAGTTTAAATTATCCATTTACAGAGTATTTCATAAACAAAAAAGATTAAAAAATACAAGTGCAGTACATTCTTTCAACCAATATTCAATATCATGCTGCAAGTTGATAAAGAAGGTTCACTCCTACTCAGAGCTTGATCTGAATTTTTTTTACCGTACATGCAACATTTGATCAATTTTTCCACAAGCTAGCTAATTAGCTACCAGATGTGTGAAGTATCGGGTGAAACAGGGAATTTTACCAGGAAAGCAGGTTCTGCCAATTGAAAGATTAAAGACCCACTCCACTGAAAATTGTGTTTTTGGTATTTTTAACATGTTCTTGTGCCATTTTTCTCATGATGACGGACATATATAAATACAATAAAGGCTTAAAATTGCATTTCTGATTATTTCTTTATACAAAGTCATTGTGAATCAGAGGCAGACAAAAAAATGATGTTTGAAAAAGATTGTAGCTGTTGTGTAGAAACTACACTTGACAGGCCACAAGCTCCCTGCTTTGCCTCATTCTGATTCTCCCACTTGTAGACAAATAGATCCATAAACGTCTTCCTTTTCCTCATCCGAGTTGGCATTTGGCTCAAAATGTACGGCTGGATTGCTCCGATATTGCTTAACTTTTTTGTTGCACTCGAATGTTAGGTTGGGGTTGTGAGGGGCTGTAAGCTAATGGAAGAGCTCGTAAATAGATTGGGGGACGCCCACAGTCCCGCCCACAACTCAGAAGTGAAATTTGAGAGAGACCTGGCCACAGACAAGGTGCTGCCTGACATCATCAGCCATAAGCAGAACTTATAGAACTTTCCCTAACCCTAACCCAAAGTGTTCTGAATTGTAGAAAAAGCTTTTAATAAAGCTTAAAACGTGAAAAAGCATAGTTAAAATAATTCTGGTCGAGGACTTACGGTACTGGATGTTGATGTCTGCAGCCAGGTCCTCTTGTGAATTTCTAATGAACTACGGCTGCTTTGCAGAAACTATGTCCCAGAAAATGACACAGGTTTTTTGGATTTTGGCTGAAAAGGCATAATCATAAATAGAAGACCACTGGACACACTTTTATAATAGATTAATTGATGATTAGAGAGGGTCTTTAAAGCTTAAACCTCAAACTGAAAAATTCTACTACGCTCACGCTTGATTTAATGCGACGTGAATGCTGATTTAATCGACAACTGCACATAATGACTCACAAATATAAATGCTGGTGTTTGATGTGCTGGACTAAGCAGTTTCCTTAAAATGCCTACCAGGAAGGATAAAGAAAACAAACACACTAGCAGTGAGGCAACATGCTAAAAATTTCAGCAAAGCTATCCTGTCACTCTACACAAAACTCCTGACTTGATGACATACACCGGAGGGGTTTAAATGGGGGCGTTACTGTGCAGTAAAGGTGTCAGTCAGTCTGTCAATTAGGACAGGAGGTAAAGTGACTCCTTAAAAATACAAAAAAGCTAATATAAGCCCAGTGGCTTCTCATAAGATACATGCAATCAAATGGCAAACAAAGGTCACATCGTAGAAGTCTTGTAAGCTGATTACATTGAAGCGAGTGGATTTAACTAGATTGATGCTGACAATTTGGGTAAAGATAAACACATTAATGTTAGATGGGATTCCTTGAATTGAGTTGAAGGTTCTAGCAGACAGCAGTGAGGAAATAATGACAGGAGAAGCACAGAAAAAGGAAGAACAAGGGGAAAATGGCTGGGAGCAGTGCTGCTTCTGTGATTTAGGAAGCATTTATAACCCCCTCCTCCCAAAAAACACACACTCACACACTTGACTGTATGATTTATGACAGCTTATTGCAGAGACCACAGATATCAATCTGACGACACAAAGGCAAACACTTAAAAAAGACAGGAGGACACATGTTTTTACAGACTGGCAACAAAACAGGCTTCAGAAGCAAGAAAGCACAGGCTCAGACAGGCGAAGAGCTTCCTGAGGAAGGAAAAATAATGCTTGATAAGAGTGATTATGGGCTGTTAAAGAACTTTTTTGAACTGTATAGCACAAGAAAGGTAAAGTTGCTCTCTTTACGAACACGCCTGTCAAAGGTTTCTGCTGGAACTGGAAAAGAAACAGAGTTTAACTAAAGAAAATCCACATTAAAACAAGGGTGTTAATAGGCTCTTGAAAGCTTTCACTTCAGGCCAAAGTTTTTTGTCAAGATCTTGGTAAGCGTTTATTTTTTTTTGACAAAACGGCAAATGTTTCATTCTGTCTTCATGCATTTCTTCAACACTATGTTTCATTGCTACCATTGTCTCTGGCATCTGCCTTTACAGATTCCGAGGTGTATTAATGCAGTTTTGGGGAATAGTTCAACATTTTTGGCAAAAATGAAAGAAAATAAGAAACCGGAAAAAGTATGCATTGTGCGACATCACGGATTGGGTAAAGATGTTTGAGTTTTCTGGAAGAGGAGATAAAGAAAAGATCATACAATAGGTGATGTCCCTCTTGGGGTGGCTGTGGGGCAGTGGTAGAGATAACCATTACAGCTACCAAATAGAAAATCTCCCAAAACATTTTTTTTTACATTTTGGTTTCTGGAAATTTGTTTTGATTTCTAAAATGTTTTTTTATTATTATTTGATTTGTTGTTGTGATATTTTATATGTTTTTGCATTCAGTGATTTGTTGATGTAATTTGCCTTTCAGGGCCACCATGTATTGTCATCTTCAAAACCCACATGAATCAACAAATCGACATCAAATCTCCTCTTATTAACATCAACATCACTCCCACCTGCCTGCAACCCAGGTTGCACTATATGGACGCCAACATTTGGATTTTTTTTCTGTAATACTGCTAATACTGAATCTAAAAGCCAAATATGACCCAACCATAAAGGCAACTAAGCTCAGCCTATGTAGTTAAGTCTCACAATGCCCTTAAAGTCAGACGAGAGCAATTTAGTGGGCGCCAAGACAAATGATTACAAAACTGGTGGACAAAATGACCTCCATGGATGGAGGAAAAGGGCATCTTTGATCAATCTCCTGAGCATCAAGCTGCATTGATTCTGTTAAGCAAATAACAAATTACTAAATATCCTTTTCGTCTAACACACTGGTTCTAGATCCAAGCTGCAAACAAAAGCCTCTATGTATACCTTGAAACTCTAAAGGTAAACTGTGGATGTCTGTTTCTCTCCCACAGCACGTCTAAAGGCAAATAAAATACACTTTCTGTGCATGCCTTTCTGCATGTGTGTGTCTTTTTCTGTGCACTAGTGTGTGTGTGTGTGCTCATGGAAGGTGGTGGGCAGAGTTCAGGGAAACTCCATATACCCAGTATATGCAATGAAACCCTCAGGGAGACAGCTTGATTCACTAACACACACATGTGCGCACACAAACCAACAGCCTCTTCAACCACAGACTTTACCATATCTGACCTTGACCAGACCTGCCAACGGGATCCCCTACATGGGAATCTGGGAAACAGGAAACAGGAAGTGGGCCATGTCCAGGCAGAGTGTGAAAGCTCTGTTAATGAGTTGTGTAAGAAAGTCGTGGTGTGTGGCAGAACATGTAAAAACTGGCTTGCTCCCTTCCCTAGGACAAATAATGTAAATTGCTTTAATGGTTAAAGCAGTCTACAGATCAGGACAGCTCCCGCGTGTGCATTTGCAAATGTCACACTGCACGTGTGTAAAGCCCCCTGTGATCTGAAATAACCTTCAACAGGAACCAGTAACCAGACTTTGTGGGAGGGGGCTGTGGCAGGATCTCTGGTTTCAAACAGTGCCTGTGCCCTGGGACTGGGCCGTGTCAAAGGGCCTGTCCCAGATGAGCCATATTAGGGCCCTGATTCCCAATCAATCAGCACCACCCTAAAAAGAATCCACAACAAGACGGCAATTAGACCCCGCTGAGAACTTAGCTAAACATCTGCAAAAGAACGGCTTCTAAGAGTAACCGTGTGGTTTTATATAGAGGCGACTCGGATGTACAAAAGACGGAGGCGGAAAAGGATGCCTTTGCTTTTCAAAAAAATAAGTATGAATTCAACATAATGTACACATTTTGCCCAGAAACCTTCAGCACCTCATTTTAAATGTTAGATGAATAGCTTTTAGGTGAAGTGGGGACTTTGCAAAACCCATCGCCCCTATTCTCAGTTTAACTAGGGGTTAAAAGGTTGTTCCTGGCAAGAATCAGAGTGAAAATAGTGAGCCCAAAGGTGGATACATTTCTGGATAACTTCCTGTATTAGTCTGATGTGTAAAAGCATAACTACAGTGCATCAGCATGCTGGATAACCCGAGTGGGTCTACTATCACTCTCAGTCTGAATGGGTTCAGTACTTGTGGCGTGGAGCAAATCATCGTTGGTTCTGGCCGGCATCTGAGAACCACAGCGGTGTTGACACTGGCACTGAAGTAAGCAGGAGTGAAACTGAAATCCAGAGTTTCTCAATGCAGCACACACAAGGTCTGGCTCTGAGTTAAGAGCCTATTGTAACCAAAAACAGCACCCACTATGCAGCACGCTGAAGAGTTGTTGAGTGGCTAAAGAGGCTGACTCTTGAAAAAGCAGACTTGGATTTCCACACAACCTCTCTCCACCTTAAGTATCCCAAATAAATGCAGCATCCCAGACTTTGGGGTTTGAGGAGAATTTGTCTCATCACTTTTATTCACGTGTCTTTTCAAAATATTACCATTACGGTTACCTAATACGGGCCCTTGTGGAAATGAAGTAACTTTTGGGGATACTTGGAAGCATTTTTTTACAATTTAACGTTTTGAAGCTAGCAGAGAATTTTGTGCCACTTTGAGCTGAGTAAAAATAGCAATAGAGTCATGTTTAGTCATGGATAACATATTATCTTTAATCTTTTGAAAAAGTGTGCCAAGGAAATGGCTAAATCTGGTTTTGTCTAGAAAAACACGAGCAATGATGTTTTTTTCAGGGTGATTTTGGAAAGTGGAAACTAAATACACATGGTTAAAAGGTGAAGAAGCACGAACACATCAGGGAAGTTACCAAGATGTCAAAAAAGGGCCTTGTCATAAAACAGTGTGTTTTTGTAGCCATACAGCGTAAGTACTTTGTAAACCTGACAGGAATTTGTACTGAGAAGTTGCTTTATTAAGCCAAGCTCCACTGTAATATTAAAACTGCTGCGTTGCGGGAAGGCGTAGCTGCCAAAGTCTGCAGGAATATTATCAAACTTGTTGATTTCCCCTCAGGTAGAGATAGAGACATTTCTTTGTCATGATTTTTGCAAGATAAAGTATTTTGACTCACCACAAAATATTTATACTGTTTAATTACCAGTCATGACAAATCAAATAGTGTGAAGGAGAAATAAATGCTCTGCATTCTCAGCACAAATAAACATGTATAATGAACATTTAAACAAGTCTAAGCAAACTAACCTCTTGATTTTTTTTCAAAGTCATTGCAAACTTGGCAACTACTGGTATGTTAAAGATCTCATTGTGCCTTACCAACCAAACAAAACACTTCACTCAAAATGCAAGACTGCTTGTAGTTCCCAGAATTTCTAAAAGTACAGTTGGAGGTAGAGCTTTTAGCCACCAAGCCCATATTTTAAACATATAGTTGTAGAGTTAGATAAGCAAATTATTCTCTAAGAGTTCTGGTACATTGCCTGTCCGTCCTGGGGGAGGATCCCTCCTTCATGTGGATATCCCTGAGGTTTCTTCTTCTTATCGCTGGAATCTGGCATTTTGTTTTTAGGGGTTTTCCTTACTGAGAAGGAGGGTCTAAGGCCAGGGATGCCCAGTTTGAATTGATATGAATTGTACTGAATAGTCCAACTAAACACCATTTCAATACAAACTTTTTTAAAGCAAAAATCATAACTTTTTAAATCTTTGATCACATAAAAGGGTTGTCTGGAAGGTACCAACATCTGGTCTGGGGTTCATTTAATCCCATGTGTTGACAGCTGGCTTATTACAGAGCCATCTGCAGGAAGCCAGTTGTTTTCTTGCAACACAGTCCCATTCAGATATGCTGGATCTGTATGTGCACCAATCATGCTCAGGTAGAGCAGGAACCTGCTCTAAATGTGTGTTTATTCTATTTTTAAGATAAACACACCTGATTGAAATAATCGCTCTGACTCGTCCAGTTGCACAAAAGAGTGAATTGATGCTTGTGCAATGAATTATAGATCTGATAATCTTTTAAGGAATAAATGAAAAGAGCACTCTGTATCTCGCATTCATTGCTGAAATGAAAGACTGAAAGATGACTGAAAGATGTCTAAAGTAAAAAGACATAAAAGACAAACACATCCAGACAAAACGGAGTGGAGAGAATCTGTCCTTTGTTAAATCTGCTGTGTCTTTTAATCACCCGTACAGGGTGGGCTGAAAGGAAGAGGTACAGCAGAGGGGAAAAAGAAAAAACAGCTGCTATTTTTGTAATTGTTTTTTTTTGTTGCTGGTGTTGAGTCAAAAGTGGCGGGGAAAGTTTTGGGAAATTTAAACAGTCTCGACAGCCAGGGTGTAGTGGTATTAATCTTTTCAAACAAGGAGAAAACCCCTGTATTATAAACACAGACAGAGACTCCAGGCTCCGCGCTCGTGTTGCAAAAAGCATGTTTATAGCTGCTGTCAGATTAAGCACTTCTATATCCACCAACTGTTTTGGTTATGTAAAAAAATGAAGCCAAACCTGATGGGAGCAGTAGAAATAAAAGGGGTTAGGAAATTATTTCATCCCATTAAAAACCGGTGGAGCCCTTTTTTTTTATTAACACACTATAGCAGTTATACTCAAAGCAGCCCTCCAATGCAAGCACATCAACATTGGTATTCATCTGGCGATGGATTTTACTTAATGCAAGATCTTTTTTCTCTTTTTCTACGACTAAGTGTGGGCTGCTGTTTGTGATTTAATAGGTGCCGTTTAATGGATAAAATATTCTGGGCAGTGAGATCAAATTATTTAGAGAACTAGGAGGACTAAAAATCTGATTGATTTCACACAACTCACCTTTTAAATGCTTTCAAAAATTCACATAGCATCCATTTTTTTAAATCTCAGATAGATTTCAAAAGAAAAAGGTAAATTCATCAAAAACCTTTAGTTTAAGTTCAACCTCCAAATGTTTAAAGACCCAATCAATGAAAATTTAGTTTTTGGCGTTTTTAGCATATTCTTGTGGCATTTATCTGATGGAGGACATAAATAAAATAATTGAAACTTAAAATTTTCTGAGTATTTTTATATTCAAATCATAGTGAATCATGAGCAGATTAAAACATGTTTGAAAATGCTCTCATGTTCAAAATAGGTGGGTCAAAGCCTCTCTGCTCCATTCTGATACATCCACTTGCAGAAAAGTAGATCCATGTATGTTTTCATTTTCCTCGTCAAAGCTGGCATCTGGCTCAAAACTGTACAGCTGGATAGCTCTGATAGTGCTCGCTATTTTCGTTGCTGAGCTAATATTAGCCAGGGGTTGTAGAGGACTGGAAGCTAGTGGGACAGAGTATCAACAAGGGATGATGGAATATCAGCAGAGACTTACTTCCAAAGCAACTCAGAGGCAAATTTCTGCTGCGCTGCACAAACTTTCTCCTAGAAAACAACACAAGTTTTTTCATTTTGCCTTAAAACGGCATAATCATGATTAAAAGACTGCTGGGAACACTTTTATAATAGATCAAAATATGACTTGAGTGGGACTTCAATGCTAGCAGTCAATCCAGCTTGATCTTCCTTTGTAAACAAAGTAATACCCAGCTTCATTCTGCTCTCTTCAGCTGTACAAGTCATTAGCAGTCTCTGATCAGAGCTAACAGTTAAGCCTCCTGTCTGCACACGTAACAAACCGCACCTCAGCCAGATCCTCCAGGAACAAAACCAAAGAAAACATTTTTTTTTTTAAATGGTACCAACCTTCTCTTACTCTGCTAACATTGTTTTTAAACACCCTGAGTTCTCCCATGGTTTCCGTCACTCACTTATTTGGCAATGAAGAAAGTACAGCGGCAAAAAGAAAAATGAGAATACTTTTTCAGGCCTGCTTCCGGCTGACCCAGGCTGTACAGATAAGTTACAGAGGGGCATAGTGTGATTTGTTTTTTCAATAACTGCCAATATAAGCAAGATCAAAGTTGAATTTGTCAGACAGAACCTAAAGATCCAATCTAAAAATGTTGCATAATTCTAAGGGATTCAGTTCACCCGCTGTACCAATGGCCAGAGCTCAAACCACCTTCTGTTATCCCAACCTTCCTTTATTTCAAAGCTGTGTGCTTGTAGTCAATTCACAGAACAGTGTTGTGACTTTAGGGAAGATGACCAATTCCAACACATTAAGAAAAATACTCCAAACTGCCAAAAACAGCAAACAGACCGGTAGGAATGTTTATCTTGTTTGATACTTTCTAAACATACTTTATTAATCTTGTCCACCAAAGACAGCCACTGCTATGATTTTTTATAGGAAAACACTAATTTAGACACAGGACTGGAATCAGTGTTTTATCATTTAACTGGATTTTCCACATTTTGGAGATTCTACAAAACCAAAACCCTCTGGCAATACTCACGATGTTTGCCGAGTTAAACCCTGCCAAAACCTGTCTTGAAGCTACACAAAGCTGAATCTTGTTAGTTGGTCTTGGATAAAGGTTCCCTGGTAATCTAGAAATTTAAACTCCCTAAAGTAAATCTCAGATTATAAACATTTCTGGTGTTTTAAGATATAGACACAAAGGCATGTGGCGCACAATTATTTATAAGTAAGAGATTAAAATAGAAATGTAGTCATCATTTAGTGAGTTTTTTTGTCACTAGTTGGCTGTGAAACAGTTTTACAATTTAGGTTCATTCCAAAGAGCTCCTAAATCACTCCCAAAGTTTAAACTTCAGCTTTTTAATCTTGAAAAATGTATGTGCAATAGCAAAAGACATGAATTATCAATATCGAAACATTATCATTCAGTCCCCTGACCTCTTGTCAGGTAAAATCTAGTAAATTTAGTGTAGTCCTTTTCCAATTGGAGACTTTTTCTGGCATTGCGTGTCACTGTTGCCTGGTTCATTCTTTTACTGGTCAGGAGAAAAAAGAATGCGTTCTAAATCTGTAAATGTCAATGAGCTAAAGTAAAACCTTGACTTTATTCCATCAACTTTCCAATAATGTCTTCCTGTCCTCAGGAGTTTAAAATTGTTCGTTTTTGTCTTTGTTCGGACCGCTCTTTAAATCTTAATTCCCCTTCCCAAATAACATAATTATCCATTTAATCAAGTTGAACCTTTTCGCAGGTATGATTTCTAATTTTGTAAATTAACTTTAGACTGGTCTGTGATAAACAAACCAATGTATTTTTGAAAATGTCAAGCAATTTTCTTTAATTTAGAGTTGACTTCATTGGAATTTCCTTTTAGCTGTGATGTCCTCAAACTTTGCCCTTTTAAAATTTAAAATGAACAAGAATCGCCAACCCCCCCCAAAAAAGACCTTGTGTGCAAAGAAAATCCCTCTACATCTAATTATTCAGCCTATAGAATGTCTAAAAGTGGTCCTATTTAGGCCTAAATTTCCCATAATCGGTTAAAGTGACCTTTAATATTAACTTAATTTGTGTAACTATTTGACTTTTTTGCTTTTTAAAGTAGTTTTTTTTTTTATAGGAACTAAATTTTGACAAAATCAAAGCACTTTCGATTTTGGAATCCGGGACATAATTTAAATAAGTAGTCAATCGCAGATGATCAGAATGGGAACCATGGAAGAGCAAAAGTTTCTGTGACAAAACCGCAAATGGTTTGTACCAACGCCACATTAAATGTGTTTATGCTGCACAACTTTCATACTAGTTTGGCTTATTTTTGCCACTTTTTTCAGATAAATAATAATCATCTGTGTTGCTTTTCATCGTTTCAGTACGGTGGCTCAGAGTGGCATTGTGCCATTAAGTAAACTATGTATGTGTAAATGTGAGGATCAAATCTGACACACAAATGCAACATGATGTAAATAAAAATGGTATCACAGCTGATGTGAACCATGTTGGTGTGTGTGAATAATCTGCAGATGATTTATTTCGACTACATTCGAATTTGAAAAATTGTCCACCAACTTGCAAACATTTATCATAGTTAAAAAAAAAATCACATATTTTAACAGATTTTTGAAAGCCTGGATCAAAAAATGAAAGACTTGATTCTACAAAAAACTGTTTTAATGAATGATTGGGCCTTTGCACAGTAAAACTTGGTGCCTGCTATGTAACAGGAGGCTTTTCCTGTCAACTTCACTGCGATCATGCAGAGACATGAAAGACTTTCTTAAATTGCAATGCTGAGATGAAAATAGATAACTTAATTTCAGCTTTTCTTCTCAGATTTGACATTTCTTCTTAGCGGCGTTGAATGACTCACGAGTGTAAGCTGATTTTTTCCCCCTCCATTTCAGATGTGCTTGGACGCATTGTCTCTCCTCTTGTCTTGAGGCAGTTACTATGAACTCTGAGGCTGCCAGAGTTGAGAGCTGAACCTTCCAGCTCTCAGTTAGCCTGTGGCTGCTCTCAAAAACCAAACTCAGGGGATACAGGCGGGGACACACACACACACACACACACACACACACACACCCACACACACACACACATACACACACACACACACACACACACAAAGTACTGTTCTGTGCACCGCAGAGTGAGTACTCTAGCCCAGTGTGGAGGGACTGGAAATCAGAGCACAGACCGAAGCAAAGACAGCACAGAGGACCTCAAGTTCATCTTGTGTTCAGGTTCAACGTGGGTGGCAGGAAACGTTTCCCCTCTTTTTTCAAAATGTTTTTAACATTTTTTTTGATATTCTATCCAAACAAAACACAAGTCACAGTGCGTTCCCATTTTTTAAGGAAGAAACGGCATCAAAGGTGAGGCGGACGTGTATATTTCATAAAACTGACCATTTTGGCACCGGACATCATTCCAAAACCTCTGAGTCCAGGAGCAGAATATTCTGTGCTTGAACAGCTGCACCATGAGGTAAGCAGGCATAGGTCCTCACTTGTCATCATTAGCTGACCTTGTCTTCCTGACTGCTGCCACCTAACTTTACAGCTAACAAGATGTGTGTAAGACTAACGACGAGGAGCAGTGACGCCTTGGCACAAGACTTTTGCAGTTCTACTGCTGTCAAAGGAGGGCCCTGTCTGTCTCAATGAAGTCTGTAATGGCAGTAATAACTTGTGGCGGTCTTTGCTGGACTCCAACACTTTCCTCCAAATGTTAGCCAGGAAGGAAACACGGAGAGATGCTGATTGACTTGAATTGCTCCATGTAGAAATCATTCATTGAGGCTCTTTGTGTTTAGATCTTCAAACTTTGGAGCTGGAAAGTTAAAAAATATATAAAAATAAAAAAATAAAAGAAACAAATTAAGCCAATGGAGAAGTAAGAAACTTAAAAACAATTTTTTTTTCAAAATCTGAAAATGTTTGTTTGTTGGTTGATTGCTCCATTTTACATTTCAATTCTATATTTTGTCTAATTTGTGTTTAACTGGTTTATTTTTGGTTTTTGATGAATATTTCCATTCTGATCCATTTAAGGACGAACTACCACAGTTGAGAACCAACCAGGTGTGTGTCTGCAGAGGAAATATCCAAGCAGGTAAACCAATAAATGGCAGAAGCAGATGATTGAGAGGAGACATGCTTCAGTCTGTCTCTAAACCAGGGGACTGAATTACAACCTGAGGCTCATGTGGCTCCCCTATCCTTCTATTGTGGCTCCTTGGCTTTAAAGAAAAATTCTAACAATTTGGATAAATGTTTTGTTAAGTTAAGCACATATTCCTATATTTTGCTGCACAACAGTGTTATGTTGCTGCTTGGAGGCAAAGTTTTTAAAGAATGTAATTGTATTTACATGTACAGATAAAAAAAATAAATCTGATGGTGATTGCAATTCAGTTACACATAACATTATATGGAACACAGCACTGAGCTTTCCCACATCCAGTGAGAGGCCTTTGATCCTTTGAGAATCAGATGAACGCAGAGTTCAAAAAGTTTGATTCAGTAACATTAGAGGAATGTCAAAACAAACCAAAAGATACTTGCCAGATAAAAATGAAATGCTGATTGCGGGAGCAGTGTTTCTTCAAAAGTTCGGAGGAACTTTGTTGCTACTTTTATTTGCCGAAGAAATCAGCGGTGTGGTTGGCTTTGCTTTACATATATACAGCTGACAGCTAATTGGTGATTTCTTTTTTATAGATAAAAAATATTAGAGCTACATTTTAGTACTGTCTTTAAAAAGTCAAAATGCTTACACTGAGTTGTCAAAATAAGTTGTTTTTTGGCTAATTTCTGTCTTTAAATCATCCAAACGTATTTTACTGACAGGATTTGTTTTTAGACTTACTCAGGAACTGTGATGTTCCTGTTGTGCAGAACCTGTTTGCACCAATTTCAACTGTAACTGAGTGCAAACAGACAACATTCAAATCTGAACCATGTGAGCTTCAGTGGCTGGCTGAGTAGCAAAGGACTTCCCAGCTCTCACTGAAAGCTGACTAAAATACTGCAACATGGAAGAGCTTCCAGAAAAGCTTGTACGTTTTATCTTGAATCAGAAAAAAAGAGAGCATAAAAGACTGTACTAAAGATGCCTAAATGACTGCCAGAACCGTAAAAGATTATATTTCAATGCACAAGTTTAAGGCTGCACAATATCACACAATATCTGTAAACCTAGTATAGTTCATGCTGGTGAACCTTGGGCCAAATGAGCTGCCTCATCATTTCCTGCAACACTCCCACTAAACATTTCATCACTCCATCTTACTTCCATAATGAATTTTTCCAAATGCATATTTTTTTAACAAATTACCTTTTACATTTTTAAAGTTTTTTCTCTCCAAGAGTTTAAACAAACGAGACAAGAGTGTTAGTTTTTTAAAACACATCCTTTGAATGCTGAAAGTTAAATGCAATTCAATTATGTTATAAGCCATTCCCTGGCCTAAAGTTCATATCCCTATATTCTTGTACAACTGTTCCCTTCACATTTACAAACCTTAAGGAATCATAAATCTTCCCTTCTTTGATTTTCGACTGCTTCCTTTAGGGTCACCACAGCAGCCTGTAGCCTCCATCTAATCCCAATCTGCTTCATCTTCCTCACTTACACTAACCCTCCTCATGTCTTTGTCATCTTTGGTCTTCCTCCAGGCCTCTTTTCTCCACCCTCAGTATCCTCTTACCAACATATTGCCTGTCCGTATTAATCTCCTTCCTTGTATTCGTCTCTACAACCTCTAATGTGACCTGGTCCTCTGATGGATTAAGTCCTGATCCTCTCCATCTTCATCACTCCCAAAGAGATCCTCAACCTCTTCATTTCTGCCACCTCCAGCTCTGCCTTATGTTTCTCTCACAGTCTCTAAGCCATCAACATGTCTGATCTCACCACAGTCTTACACTTTTCCTTTGATTCTCGCTGAACCTCTTCATCACAAGTAAAACCTTCCTCTAGCCATTCAACTTGCAGACACCTCTTGCTTCTTTCCCACACTCTCTGTAACTCTGTTGATTCTGAGTACGTAAAGTCCTCCACCTTTTTCACCCCTAACTGGCTGTAGTAGTCAAGTCATCCGAAATAATCTCATGATCTCCCACAGTCTGTTTCAACTCCATTAAAAGACACAGCACTTTTTCATTGGTCCTCTGCTCTTCCCTCCTCTTCTTCATGTCTCTCACCTCCATGTCATGCACACGTTGTAACCCACTTGTCTTCTCCTTCCTCCACTCTGATATATGTTACCGAATGCTCTTTAAATTTAATTTTAAACTCTTATTTTGGCCCATTTTGGTGTTATTTACCTTCCTTTTATAAGGGATGGCCTAAGCATGTTGCAAGCTCAAATACATCATTTTCTCTTTTCTATCTAATCTAAAAACGAAAGACATATTTCACTAAAAAAACGTAATAAATTTTTTTTATTAAAAGTTGGAAAAATCCTTGAGTAATTTCAAAACAGCAACCCAAAAACAGAGTCGAATGACTATTTCCAATCTGTGAATTGTTCACAAATCAACTCCCTGTAGCCGCAACTAGTGTGTCTTGTCTAAGAGGAATGACAAATAGAGAAATGAGCTGACAGACTGGAACTTACATCGGTCTTCCTGGCAGAGGTGTAGGGTGAGGATCTGGAAAAGAAAGCCAAGATATTTTAATACAAACAAAAACGCTATTGCTTTCAGATTTTCTCTGTGCAATTGGCCAACTACTCAAAGAATAAAGATGGAAAAAGTGGAGCGTAATCTGTAGCTTGAAAGGATGAGAAAGAAAAAGGTTTCTGTCACAGGGAAAGAACATCAGAGCTCTGGTAGCTGGAGTCTTCTTACCGAATTTAACAAACAACACCCCAGTTGTGGACACACTTCCCTTTGAGTTGGAGGCCATGCACTGGAAGTAGCCAGTGTCAGTGGTGTCCAAGTTGCGAATCCGCAGGCGTGACCCGTAGGGCATGGATCGGATGGACACTCGCCGTGGTTCTTGCACCACAGGGGCGTCATTCTTCAACCAACGAACTTCAGGCTGTGGGTTACCAGACACCCGGCAAAGGAGCTCAGCCGTTTGGCCCAGAGAGGTGGTTATATTATTCATGGGAGCATCTATGCGGATAAAGGGTGACCCTGGAAGACAGAGAAGTAAAAAAAAAAAAAAATGAGAAGAAAGGCTAAAAGACATCAAATTAGCACATTCCTGAGTTACCATTACTAACAAAATATGACACACTGCTGTCAAAAAGACAAAAACTGAGAAAAGCACTTGTGTCAGACTATCTCCACTTCATTGCCATACTTTAATAATTTTCAGAGGGGAAAAAAGGCATTCTGGAAACTCTACTAAGAGGTTAATGTGGGAAACAAAGTTGTTAATGCCATGTAAAACCTTTGGAAAGTTTCCTCAACCCTGAAACCCATCTCAGGTATGCAGAAATGCTTATGGCTACATGAAACGGGCCAAAACAAGTAAAAGAGGAAGATCATTTAGAAGGGAATCTCAGAGGAATATGAGTATTTCTAAGCAAGGAAATAGGTAAGCAAACCAGAGGCACAATCTGCTACTACAAGCTACAACATGCACACATTACATTTTTTAATAAGGACAGCTGCAAACCTAATGGATTAGAGGGATGTTAGTAAAATAAACGTGATTTTTTTTAATATATCAAAACAGCAAGTTTTGTTGTCTTCAATTATTACAAATCTGAGCTTCCCTTTCCTAATTTTTTAAATTTTCAAGCAACACACTAATTATAAGCGATCCTCAAGTGTCACAAGTGAAAAAAAATACATGCTTTGAGGATTGTATGAAACAAAACAAAAGAAAAACATAAAAACAAACAAATATATATCAATATATCAATGTAAAAAAAGCAAAAATTCTATCTCGTGACCGATGGCCATCTATGAGTTGGCCTTTTTTTTTTTCCTTTATTGTCAATATTCATACATACATTAACAAATCAAACAAGCAAACATTGATGCCAAGACGATACACCCAATGGTGACATCCATACTTAAAAAAAAAAAAAAAGAAAAGTAAAATGGTAACAAAAAAATTACATAAATAAAATTAAAAGACAGAAAAAAAACAGATCTGTGTTTTTGTTCGACCATTTATTTGTGGGGAACCCATGGTTTTCTTGCTTATTTACAGATCTTTCTTGCAATATTTTCCTCAGCTATGGAAGGTTCAGTTCCTGCATGTTTGAATTTTGTCCCATGTTCTTTATTTAAGTTTCTTTCAGATTTAAGTTTTACGTCATGTTTGTAGTTTATTTAATGAACCAGTTTGTTAAATCTCCCACTGTCCTTTTGCTCTTGAGTAATCCACAACTGCCCAGAGATGACAAATCAGTAAGGTGGCTTTAGAAAATTAATATTTTGGGGCAGTTCATTACACTAATTGCCTAAAAAATTGGCTCATATAGAAAAAAAAAGCAACATTTCCTGGAAATATCTGGACACAAAGTAAATACCAAGACTTTGATAATGGCTGCACAGAAACAGGGTAAGTTTAACAGAGGGCTTTGATCTACCACACCAGACAAGACTTTAGGGGCAAGTTGATGACCCCAGCAAATAACAGCAGGCTCTAAGGAGCTAGCAGGCACTATCTGGATGATATTGAGCTGGATGTTCAAAGGACAAGGTGGAACTAGGTTGTGCCAAATCCTATCCTGTCATGGTCTTGTTGGACCGTCTAGATACAGATCAACAAAGTGTAGGAGGCTAACAAAACAGACACTGTGGTGCCAGACAAAAAGCAGAAGAGAACAGAGGAATGCTGTAGTAATGGATGCATGCGTATCATCAGAGAGAAGAAACATCACAAGCTCTGAAAACATGAGGGGCTGATAGAGAATTTGGAAAGGTTTAATGAGTAAGGCCAAGATTGAATGGTTTTGAGATGTGACCCCCAATTAAAGCTTCTGCTGATTCCTGAATGTTCATCTGACATCTCAAATCATATATCCCTACATCTAAACCACAGAAGAGCCCCGAACCTTTAGGCCACCAAGTTTCTAAAAATATGAAACATATTATATATATATTATATGTTCTCTTAACAGCTACTTCTGCGTGTTCGGCATTCTGATTGGCTGTAGACCTTGTCAATCAATCTCCTTTATGCTGCGTCACCTATACAGAATGTGATCAGGTTGCTGGGGGGCCTAGGGGGTCTGTGCT
Source organism: Oryzias latipes (assembly GCF_053564925.1). Taxonomy (NCBI): domain Eukaryota; kingdom Metazoa; phylum Chordata; class Actinopteri; order Beloniformes; family Adrianichthyidae; genus Oryzias; species Oryzias latipes. The sequence goes on from NC_136240.1 coordinate 18,567,599, forward strand.
TCGGGGGATGGGACCCCTGGGCTGAGGCGACATGGCCCCTATGCTAGGTGGGACCGGGGGACAGCTATTTGACCACTGGGGGACAGTCCCTGACTTACCCTCTTCCTCATATAATCTCTTATTAGGAACTGTGCAACTGCATCCCCTTAGTACACACACCCTTTATTCCTCAAAATATACACTCACAAACACACATACAAACACACACCCTCACAAACACACACATATGCATTTCACTAGGACGATGGGACCTCGAACCATCTGTCCCCTACCCCCATCCCTGGTAGGGGGTACTGGGCCCTTGGCAACGGCGGCCGTGTTCTCTGGGTGCTGGCTTCCTGGGCCCGGCGGCCCTCTCTCCACGCAGGGAGAGGGATCCCTGAGTTCTTTGGCAAGGCCAAGAGCCGGGGATCACATCGTACCTGGGGTTGGGGCGGGGGGATGCCCAGAACTCCTGGGTGGTGTTGGGGTGCTTGTCTGGGGCTGTGGGCACTCTTTTGGGGTGGGGCCCCGCTTTGGGGTCTCCTGGCGCGGCGGGGGGGCTGTCTCCTGGTTGGGCTGGGGCCTGCACTCTCTGTCCTCCATGCCTCCCTGCTCTCTGGCTTTGGGGGGCCCCGTGGTGGACCTGCTGGCCCTGGCCTGGGTGGCGGATGTGATTGTGCGGGGGACGGTTGTTCTCTATCCACTGCCACGTGGGTGTTGGGGGGTTATGGCTGCTGCGGCGGGGGTCTTGGTGTGGGGATGACTGGGCACTATGCCTCCTTCTTTTTACATTGCATCATCCATTTTAGAAGAACATAAACACTACCTTGAGCACAGGTGTTAGCTCACTTGTGCTCAAATAGCTTGCGTGATTGAATGAAATATTTTACACTATTAAGTTTGAATGCACAGGTATGCATGTGTGAACATTATTTGTATTGTGTACATGTTGACATATGACCATTTTGGAGCCAATATGTATGTTTATAACATTTGAGTGTGTGTGTGGACATGCCCTGCCCTTATAGACTTGTATTACATCTGAACCTCCCTGTAATGAGTATAACCATCCAGAAAATTTTTGCTTTATGCTCCTTCATGGGTTTTCCCCCACCCTTCTATAATCATCCTCCTATACCCCCTCTCTAACATCCCACTCTCATCTTCCCTCTTTTCCTTCTCCGTCCGATCCAACACAATATATTTTCAAATATGTTTAAAATGAATAAAGTTTGGCCTTGATTACAAAAGGGGTTTATTCAGACATACCTATGGTTTGTCAGAATATTCATAACCCCTGTTGTTAAAGTGAAATATGTCCAACACAAGAGGCCTTCAGCTCTCATCTGTTTGCCCAGCTGTTGGACAGGGCAAGTTGGAAAAAAAATGTTCTGTTGCGAGCAGATCTTTGGTTTCAAACTGTTATGCAGGACTTATGTTTCTATGATTGTTTGAACTTTAAGAGTCTAAACAAGAGAAAAAAAGTGTGAAAATGTTCATGTTTGTATGGCAAAAGTATGTCAAGTTTGTAGTGAGGAATGTAATGGCCTTTAAACCTCTGTAATCCTACTTCACACATTTCACCTATTCTAGGTTATTTTTAGAATGTAACTTACAGCATAAAAAGAGGGAACGCTGTACAATCCTGTGAATCCTCAGTTGGTACAAGTGTGTGACAATTTTTAACTCCTACCCTCTTAAAGTCCCACTCCAATTATCTTTTGATCTACTGTAAAAGCGTTCCCAGTGGACTTTTAAGTATGAATATGCCATTTTTAGGCAAAATCGAAAAACCTGTGTCATTTTCTTGGACATTGTTTCTGCAGAGCGGTAAGAGTTCATCAGAAATTCGCCTTAGAGCTGTGAGTGGGACTGTTGGCATGGAATAAACTTGCCTTTATTTCCCACTATCCCACTTTATTTACCACAAGAATCCCCAAAACACGATTTTCATTGTAGTGGGTCTTAAAGATCATTTGCTCTTTGATTTTTGTCCAGTCCCACTTCTTCAGTGTAGATCCTAAAACTCCAAGCTCATTGGAGTCTTTTACATTTTGTTTCCATGATCTTTTCTAATCCACAAACTTATTCACTGTTTATCATTTTCTGATTTTCAATGCTTTGCAGCAGCCTGTTTCTCCACTCTCTTGCACGTTTGTGAATACATTTCACGTAAATAAGAGTGTGGAAACTAGCTTGCATGTCCATTTCAATCTGTTTTTTATCTACAGGTACGTTAATGAATTAAAGCCATGCAAAAAAGAAGAAAATGTCTTTGTTTTTCAGCTGCATATGAATGAAGGAAATATTTATTACCGTAGTTATTTGTTAGCATTTGCACAGACACCCTTCTTGTTCTTCTTTGCTGTTGTTTTCATTTACCCTGGTGTTACTACCATTTATGTTCACAGCAAAACTTTTGAGATATAGGCAGTCATGACTGCATTACTTAAACCAAGCAGTTCTTACACCATCTGTGCCAAAAATACACTTTCAAGAAGTGCTTGATCATGACAAACATAAAACAACCAGACTTGGAGGAACTCAGTTAATGGGAAAACTGCTTAACAAAATCCCTTTGCTCATTGATTCTTCAAAAACTCTGGCTGACTCAAAAATCCAGATTTTTTTTATTGAGTATTTAATCTATGAAACAAAAAAGTTCTACTAAAACAATAGGACGTTTTTGAAAACTCAATCCTGCCTTCTTGTCAATGCTAAACCATTGTGTTCCTATTCAGTTTAAGTAGAGTGAAAACTGATTGGCTAGACAGAACGGCCAAGACCGGCCATTTTATAACCAAATCATTAGCTGAGTAAATGGAAAAGACAATGGATTTACAAACTCTGCTCCTGCACACTTCATTAACTGTTATATTAAATGGCAATAAAGAAGTGGAGAAGAATGAGGTAGAGGAAACACACAACAGGAGAAGACCAACGATCAAAAATGAAGATGAGAGGGGGTTAGGACAACGATGTCCTGCCAATGTCTGTGTAAAAAAGCCAGTCTGTGTGTAATTGTCTTGTGGTGAGGGTTGTGGTATTTAACACAAGGAGCATGTTGAAACTCAAACCCTTGCTCCTGACCGTCCCTTTAATGTGGCAGGCAGCTAAATTGTACCCTGTCATCAGCCCACATTCTATTCAGTAGATTTATGCAATCAAAGCTCACATGTAGGCACATAAATGTAAGCACACGTACACCCACATCCAAATGTACACGAACCAAACTCTACATTACACAGTACTTTCCGCCTCACCAACAGAAACGTATACTTGCAATAAATGTGACTGTATTTTAGAACCCAGAGACAGTTAAGCTGTGCATGGCGTCTCTGAGAAATACAAGCATCTGGACAATTAGCGAGATTTACTTGGAAAATCCACTAAATCTGAGTTTGAACAACAGCACTTCCAATAGAGACTGAAGGTAGAATGTATTAAAGTTGGTATTTTCCTCCAGCAAAAGAGAAAGAGGGGAAGTAATTCTATTGAAACAAAATAAAAAACTGGACAATGAATGAGCATGAATTGAGCTTTTTGTTAACTGATTGCAAAGGAAATGTTCATCATTTAAAAGTGGACAAGAAAAATGACTAGCAACAAAAGCTTATAAACTACTTTATTCTACATAAAGTGCTGACAAGTAGTGGAAAGTATTCTATGGTGTTTTGAAAATCATTTCTGTTCTTTTTGCACTGTGACAGTTGGCGACTTTTTGAAGTTACATCATTCTCACCCAATTATTGGAAGTTTTTATAAGTGCAAATGAAAGCACAAGGATTGTGTTAGTAGATGCGTGCGTTTGAGTCACCTGTTTTATTTAGGGAAGTGGCAGCTAACATACTGGGCTCCTGTGGCAGTTCAGCACCTGAGAAAAGACACAATGAAACAGAAGCCTTCAGTTATCTGACATATCAAAAGGTAAAGAACAATATGTGCATTTAACAGTTTTAATTTTTTGTTTACGCAACAAAAAATAAAATGGTTGAAAAATAAAAACAGTTACTAACAACTCAGCATTGCACATTTGCTGGCACAGATCAAAGGTTTGAATGTACAACAGGGAGCCTCTCAACAGGCCATGTGGACCTAATGCTCTGTTATTAGCAGGTGGCGACAGAGCCGCCCTCTGCTTTTATTAGAGGAGGGACGAGACAGAAAATGGGCTTCAGTTTGAGATGATGCAGGTCATCTGTGATTCCCTAAATACTTAAAAGGGGACATTTCTGTGCTGGCTTTGACCTTGAGGGAATTTCATCACTGCTGATTTTTGAGACCCGAAAAAACACATATTTTCCCATAGTTACTAATAATAAAAATGTATATTGTTTATCAGTATTTCTGTTTAACATGCTAAATGAACAAAAATAATTGTTAGCCAAGAGCGGAAAATTGCAGTGAAGTAAAAAAAAAGCAAGATAAAATATAAAATCTGTGCAGAAATCTTAATCTTAATGTAAATCTGAATTTAAATGTCCAAATACAACAACTTAAACAACAGGGCGTGTTTGTGCCATTAGGGTGACAGCTCATAAAGAGAAAGTTTGCAGACGAACAAGACCAGGCGCCTGACACGAGGTCACACTAATTGAGTGATAATGTGCTGTTTCACACCTGCGGTGTCAGGATGGTTGCAATGTGGTGGTGCTTGTGAATGAGCTGTGTTAATGACCATGGCTGTAGGCCTCTGCACCTGTTAGAGAAGATTCCAAACATCTTCTCTAACAAGCTTTACAACTAGCTCACAACAGCAGGTTGAAGGTTTCCAGTGTCTTGTGACGATGGGATTAATTTTACTTTTGACATGCCAGCAGCTTTTTTTTTTTAATTTCTTTTACTAGTTTTGCTGCTGAATGGGACTGAAACACATGCACCGGTTTGTTTGAAGAGGCCTCCAACATGAAAGAGCTTTACAAGAACTTCAAGACTCAAAGTGAATTGACTGTTTATTGGTGATGGACTCTAAGAAGTCTGTTGTTTCTTTGTTTAAAGAATAAAAAAGGGGATGTTGCAGCTCAATGGTTTTTACTAAAAGAATTGGTTCAGTGTAGCCAGGTTAGACTTCAAGTGGTTACAGCTGGAAATGGGGAAAATAACGAGACAAGGTTGAGGAGAAGTTTAAGACCGAAGACCATATTACGTTGAAGATTATACGAACAACACGGTGGAGGCCTAGATCACTACATTGTTCACAAATTAAATAGGATTTTTTATAGAAATTGTTATGAACTGGAAAAAAATCTCTTTCCACTTTATTCCCTCTCTAATGAGGTCACATCTGCTGCCTTTCATTGAGATGATTATCAAGAAAATCTGGATTGAAAAGCAGAGCAATTTTGAGATTAGCTTTCTTGTGTTTCACAGCAGCAGAAGGATGTCAACCTTAGTTATTGTCCATTATTTATTATTATTTCTGAAGATTACACAGTATATTCACTGAATTTTGGGATTTCAGAAACCTTTGTCAGTTCTTCAAAAAATATGTAAACGAGGAGATTTTGGTTATATTTCTATGGGTAAAATGGTAAACGGTGTATACTTGTGTAGCACTTTTCTACCTTCCTCTAAGGCTCAAAGTCACACTCACAAACCCACTGATGGTGGCTCTGCTGCTAAAAACTGGTGCCAACCTTCCAGCAGAGGTAAGGTGGGGGTTCATTGTCTTGCTCAAGGATACTTCGACACATGGGCGTGCAAGGTGGGAGTGGAACCTGCAATCTTCCAATCAGACAAACCTACCACTGCAATTGATGAATCAACTCATGATTAAAGCAAACACTGGTCTCCTTTATCCCAGAAGAATCGCTGTGCAAGTACGTAAAAGCTAAAAGTTTAACTTGGAGAATCAACCTTCAAAAGGTAAGACAGAAAAAAATCTCTAAGAGTGTCATGATTCTACATAGTTATGACTTGATATTATATAATCTCTGCAGGTTGTCATATCCTGAGTAAGGGGGAAGTTGGACCTACAAAAGTGTTAAGTTAAGAAGTACATACATTAAATGAAACAAGCAACAACACACCACAATACTTGTATGAATTAATCCACCCTAATAAAACCTCAAATATTCTTTTTTAGATGCTATTTTCAGTTTCATCAATTAAATCTGGTGGATTATGTCCCACACATTTAAAAAATCTGCATGGTATTTCTTGTTAGCTTTAAATACCGGTAGTCTCTATTAACAAAAACTGTCATCTACTAATTCATTCTCTGATGGGTATCATGATCATTTTTGGCGCTGTATCCCAAAAACAAGAAACATTTTTGTGTCCCCTTTTGAGTGTCCTTCACATTTTCAGAGCTGGCTTTTCCTTGATAAATCCAATTAAATCAAATCAAACGTTATTTACAAGTCAATTTCCATACAACAGTAAAGCAAAGTGCTATACAGGCTTAAAACAATAACATATTTTATAATTAGAAAAGTATCCAGGAAGAAAAACGGGATATTAAATAAATGTTGCTTATGCTGCAAAACACTTAGTTATTTCACTTAGCTTAAAAAATGGGCAGTTAAATGGAAATGGAAAACTAAGTTGAATTCATGTTCAAAAAATGAACCTATTTCAATACTTACCCAGGCGAAAATGCTAAGTTTCAATAAACATAAACTTAAAGAATGTCTCCTTACATGTTGTTATTTATGTAAACAACATAAATTAAGATACCTTTTATAGAGGCCAGACCCTAAATCTTTACATGAGAAGAACGATTTAAAGCTCTTAGAAGCTACTGTGACGTTATTGTGACAAAGGCACATGGGAATTAGAGCACAGCTTTATACTTGAAGACAGAAAAGATTGTAAGAAATCAAGTCAAGAAAGAGTAAAGAACCAGAAAAGAATAAAGTGTAACAAAATCCGAAATCTTCTCATTTTTCTGCACTGTATATGCTTCTGTTATATGGTGCAAGGGGTGTGAGTGTGTTGAGCCAGGGTGGTTGATGGGAAGTGAGACTGATGTATGAACTCCCCCACTCTTTTTTTAGGGCCTCTTCCAAGGTCTTTTGCCATTTCTATTAGCTGGAAAAGTGAACTAGTTTTATAGTTGTAGGTTCATCTGGAGAATGGTTAACCAAATTATTAAACAGTGCAACATTTCTGCCCTAAATAGATGAAAGACATATTAAAAATAAACATAAGAGAAAAATGTATTTACATAAATCGCTTTTCTATTCAATAAATGAAAAGAAAAACTCAGATAAAGCAAGTAATGTTTAAAGTAATGTGAACGATTTAAACAGCAGTAGAGAATTACTGGTATAACTGAAAAATAAGTGGAAAATCACAGTCACTGTGTCATGGAAAAAAAGAAATCCAATTTGTAGAGGAGTAATAAAGGGCTGAGTAAAACAAGGGAAGACCATTAAGAAAAGTGACAACTATTACAAAAAATACCTTCATCTTTGTTGTTTGTTTTGTTTTGAAGTCAGTTAAAGTAAAAATAGGAATAATAGAAGGCTCAGTCCTGGACCAATCACCTGTGGACATCATGGACCAAAGAACACAGGAACTACTAGCTCACACACAAACATCCACCCTTCCATAGCTTTCTTTGTAACCTTATAAGAGCACAGGCTTGTGTGAGTGTGAGGGGAAGGGGAGCTCAGAAGCTCAACTTACAAAAGTTTTTCCCTAACATGAAAGGAAATCTTTAAGTTTATTCAGGGACCACCATATGGTTGAATTAGAATGTAGTCTTAAGTGTAATCTAAAATACTACAAATACTTTTGGATGTGCAGTCACAAATACATAAATATAACGTTATATTAAAGCAAAACAGCATAAATGTCATCTCAGTTACCATAAAAAAGTTACATTTTCTAAATCATATCAAGTACAGAGTTCTAGAATTTTAAACTTTATCCACTCAAAAGCATCGTTGACTTCCATAGTGAAAAGTATGGAAAGAAAGATAAACCGTGTATAAGTTAAAAAATATGACCTGCTCAAGATGTTTAACTCAACCACCGTTAGGTGGCAAATGGAAACCAAATAAAGCCATTTTTTTTCCCCTCCATCTTAAATTTTAACATCCAAAGTCTAAGGTATCTTTTTGCCATATTATCTGAAACACAAGTTCCAACCAGTAAAACTGCAACAGGACTGCAACTGTACAGTCAGTCTTCTAAAATTAGAAGTTCACACCAGGAAGTGAAAATATCTCGGCAGCACAGTTGCAGTAGATAAAAGTGAAGTAGAGTTGAGGATCTATGGTTGTTTGCTGTAGGATCGTAACCTTTTGGAGAAATATGAAGTTCAACCAGATTTAAACAATTTGAATATTTTGGCTTTATTCAGAGTGATTTTACGTGCAAAAAAAAAACCCGTTACTCAAGCCAGCAATGTCGGTATAGGATCATTTTCAACTCTAAAGGTAGCTTTTGAAAACAAACTTTACCATTCACTGAAAAACCAATCCTTTTAAAGTAGATTCTGAAAGATTCCATCTCGAGTTCGCTGGAAAGTTTACTGCCTCATAAATTTTTATATTATTCCACCATATTTTATACATATTTGTCTGTTTTCTTTGACAGAAATTGTAATTAATTGACGTCATTCAGTTGTCACATATGTACAGTCAACTTCCACACGAGCCCCTGCTGTTCCTGGGAGGCACCCCTCTAAAAGGACTGGTTGGTCCATTTTGGGGTGGGGCTCCCCTCGGATCTGGTTACCAGCGGTGCAAGCATACTGGTGAGGAATGCGCACTAGTATGTTACCACCAACTGTGCAGACCATCTGTTTTCACCTGACAGGTCTGGTGCAAGTGTGCAGGAGTGCAAGCCCTCAGCTCCCTGGAAAACCCGATCGCTTCCAAGGAGACGGGTTCTGTCCAGAGGTAATCAGACATAATCTGCAGAGGTCATCTTCTGGATGTTCTCCTGCCTGTGGAATGTGTATAGAGTCATCACACCTGAATACTAGTTTGTCAAACAATTTAACTGTGCTACAGCTTATGTTGAATAGACAGAACAGCCTATCATGATGTCACTCGAATTTAGTGCATTTGTACATTTATTCTCCTAAATAAAAAGTATGATTGAGGCCAAACTGTCCTGTGCTGGAGTTTGGGTGCAATTACTTCAAAGCTAGCTTTCTTAAAAACTTTTAGAGTAAAATGTTTAGAAAGAGAAGATACAACATTTGAAATCTGGAAAACAGATAAGGCTGCTGACTTTAAGCCCTTAACGTCTGAATTTATTTTTCATCTATCAGATAATTTTGTGCACGAAAGCACAACATGCATGTAGGATTACATAGAGAAGAACCAAAAAATACCTAATTAAGAACTTTTTTTTCGATTAACATCACATTTTAAGCAAGTCAAAGTAACCAGAACTAGCACAAAAGCTATAATCTATAAATAGGATCTTTTAAAACAATTCAATAGACACTTTAAAATTCAAATTTCATTAGAGAGCAAATACTAATTTCCTTTTTACAAAAATGAAAAAAATAAGACTAATATCTGTGCTAAATGTTTCATATTTTGTTTTAAAAAAAACTAGGATTGAGAACTCTTGCCACTTTTCAACAGCCTGAAATTGACCAATAAACCCGTCAGATTATTACTAAAACATTTCTGGGAAAGTGGGTATGAGAAGTCACGTCTCCATCCGTTTATGACTGAGTCAGCTCCAACTGGCTGATGCTTAAGTATACACTCAGCCACAAAGAATATGACTGCATGCCAGAGACAAAGCATGACCGGGGCAGCAAAAAAAAATAAAAAATAAAAATCAGAGAACAAACTATAAAGTGAAGAAGTTTAGAGGGAATAAAAAAGGTGGGGAGATGGCCTGCCGAAACAAAAATGATGAGATAAAAGTAGAGGGAGAGTGTCAAGCTTGCAAGTGATATTCCCTCAGTAAATGCATCCTGTTAGGCTTCTTTGGCTTTGCAGTCTCACATTGGAGATGGAGCCCTGCCACCTCACAGAAAACCGAGAGCATTTCCATTAAGTTTCCCTGTCAATCATGACGAAGCTTCGCCAAAAAAATCTCTCCTATAAATAGGTTATGAAAATAAGAGTCCAACGTTACTCCCTTAGTTTGGATAGATTTGGAAGTTGGCAAATAAGGTTGACCGAATGATGACAGAGAAATAAAAAACATCTTTAATTTCACAAAAAAGGAAGAGTCACACGTGCCAACTTGATTAAGAATTCAAAAACAACAGAAAATCATAGTTATGAAAATAAATAGATGGCATTTCAATGTGAATATAATTTTTAAGGATAGCTCGGACTACATTTGCTCTTCTCCAAAACTATAAAAGATGGAATAAAGAAGGAACATGTTCGTTGGGGATGTTATCTTTAAAAAAGCTTTTAAATAGCTTGTTTTTTAAGTGAAACTTTTACTTTAATAGTTCCATGTATGAGTTATTAGGTTTTCTTTCTCACACTCATATTGAAAATTATAATTAATTGTCTTTTCTAAAATATACCATCATAAGAAAGACACAAGCACCTTCAGAGAAAGAAGGAAGCAGCCGTGTGAGTGAGATTTGACATCAGCGAGAATAAGATAAAACCACTAAGCTTGCATCATAGAAAAAAAACAAGATAAAGCTCATTTTGTGGGAAGTTGTGTGAAAAGATTAGATAATCTAGGCCTAAAAAAAGTGGATTAAAGCAGACAAGACAAAACAGAATGTGGTTTAATGAAACACAATCTTGCGTTAGACAAAACAAACTCCATAGTTTCTGATTATCTTTTAGCCAATCTTTAGTGCCAGAAGAAAGAATATGACTAAAAGTAACCTGGTCCATTTAAAAATGATTATAGAACAGAAAAAATAGAAATGTTAAACGTATTCAGTTCAATTCAGTTTCATTTATATAGGCCTACATTACAACATAGTTGTGTCAACAGTCTTTATTAATTGTACCAGAAATAACAGTAGTGAATGCGTGCAAGCAACAAAACTAAATTAGAAAAAATGCACGGTACAGACAGCGTTCCCTATGCTTGACTGAAGCAATTATTGCTCTGAATTCTTCTGGTAAAGTCATTTATTTTTTTCAAATTTGTCATTTGATTCAAAAGCTATTCTAAACAATATTTTATATATATGTACATGTAAATATAATGCACCAAACTAACATAAACCCAATTGGAAGAATATTAACGCACTACTTAAGCTTCAACATGCATGATAGCAAAAACCCCATTTGCTTTGGTAGAAATGTTCCTGCAAAAGAAAAGGTGGGGTTTACGAAGATTCTGTTGGATGTGCATGAACATGTGGGGCGAGTTAGTGGACTTTGTCTGTTGTGGCAGGTTTTTCTAGCATTCTTGCTTGTGTTCTGCGAGCTTGTTGTAATTTTCAGTTCATTTGCCTGCATGTCTGTGGGGAGGGATGAACACGCCTTGTTCTGCACTGTTGCCTGTTTTTCTAAACACAGTCTACTCCATGAAAACAAACTCATGACTGATCACATTCCGCCCAGGTGATGCAAGGTAACAGTCCCCCAGAGAAGAAACAAAGAGAGGTTAAAGTAGTAGTACAGACATGAACATGTTTATTGCATTAAGTCATCCATTGACTCATCTTCTGTGAAGATATTCCTGGTTGCCAGACTGTTAAATCCGTCTTACTGGACTACATTATACAAAGGTCATGGTACATTTTCTGCTCTTTGACTCACATCCATTAGACCAGTCTCATCACAATTTATTGACATTTCAGTCGTTCTGTCTGTTGTAATAGTATTGCAATCTATTGGAGGGACTTCTATGAGCATGCAAGTCCAGGCTTGCTTGTTGTAACACAGCAAACACGTTCCACAATAGGAGAGCATGAACAATAAACGCGTTGAAACTGTCAAACGTGGCCCCAGTCCACTCCATTTTTTTTTTTTTTACTAATAGTAGATTTTTGAGTCTCAAATTAAATCAACTCCAAATTTAAAATGTTTTGAAAGCAATATTTGAAAAAGCAGGAGATCTCTTGCTTAAAAACCCACTTCAATGAAAATGACGTAAAAAAATAACGTTTTTTTTAAGCATTTTTCTCATAATGGAGGACTAGAATTGAAGATTAAAACTTTATTTTGGAGTATTTCTTTGTTAAAATTGATATGAAACAGGAACAAATGAAAAGCTCTACTTTATGATGAGGCAAGTGAAATGTGCAGCCCAAAGTATCACTGCTCTGCTTCATTCCGTTTGTCCACTTGTAGTCAAATAGATCCATTAAAATTTACATTTTTCTCATCTGAGCTGACATCTGGCTTAAAACTGTACAGCTGGATAGCTCTGATACTGCTCGTCATTTTAATTGCACTGGTAATGTTAGCTTGGGGTTGTAAGGGACTCTAAGCTAGCGTGACAGAGTGTAAACAAAGGGATGATGGGAAATCAGAGGCTAACTCCATGCACAGTGTTTCCCACAACTCAGAGGCGAATTTCTGATGAACTGCTCTGCAGAAACTATGTCCTAGAAAACAACACTTTTTAAAAAAAAATTGTGGATAAAAGCAGCCTAATCATTATTAAAAGACCACTGGGAATGCTTTTATAATAGATCAAATGACAATTGGAGTGGGAATTTAAAGATCAGAGGATCAGTATCTTCTGTGATGCAAATATTTAATTCATTGGGTCGTATTAGAAATGCCTCTAAAGACAAATTTAGCCAAATCTGCATGTATTTACGTAAATCAAAGTGGCCGCTTTAAAGTCAGTTATTAACTCATCACTAAAAACAAATGTTTGGCAGGCTAGCACAAAAATGGCTGCTATGCATGGAAGGTGCACGCTGCCTTCTCAGGCATGTTAATTTTGGGTGAAGCTGCCAATGATAACAACGCACAGAGAAGAAATTCCTTGTTAAAGCATTTATTCTTTTACGATTTCTGAAGATGATTTTAAACTATTTTGTCCTTTAAATAAAACCTTTTTAACAGAATGTATTTCCAGAGGCCTCAAAGTGTGAGTCAGTATGTTTTAAGGTGGCATGTATTAGTGAGTGCAGCACCTTATAAAAACAGAAATGTCAGTGAAAGGGGGTCTTTGCATAGCCGATAGCTGAGTCTAAACTTCCATTTGATTTTTATTCTAGGAAAAAAAATGAAAAAGATTTCTGAATATTTTTTCAAACTAATCAAATCTATCAAATGATCATGTGAAAGTTGTTTTATGACATACTTATAAAGCTGGAAACCAAGAGTTTTACTCTGAGAGACAAAAAGAAAATCAAAACCAAAATGATTTATTATTGAGGACACAGACTATGAAATCTGAATTTACAGTTGGTTTTAAGCTCCTGCTGAGGAGAGAATGAGAAAGAGTGAAGTCAGAAAATGTTGGCTGTGTAAGCCCTCAAATGTGGTGAGCTGTGTGAGCGTCTGACAGAGTCCATGCTTGTGAAGTGTCTGTGTGTTACAACTGGCAGCAGTCTGGCCTGCTCTGGCCTTGATTAGTTAAGTCCACCAGTTGCTGAGTGAAGCAATGAATTACTCTGCCTTCTCACTGGTGTAATTGTGCACACATGCAGCTCTAAAACCCTCCTCCTTCTCTCTTTCCATCTTAAGGTCAAACCTGCACTAAGATCAAATGCCTCATTCAGTGAAGCATTCCTTAGTGAAACAACAACTGAGCAGAGAAGGGCGAGCAGAGCAAAACAGAGAATGAACAGATTATCAAATAGATTTTGTGAAAATAAGGAAATGTGTTGTTCTTGTCCCTGCTTTTGTTTAATATTCTTATTAAATTTTACTATGATCTATGTTTTGGTTTTCCATTTATAGTCTTTGTTTAGTCCCTTACCTCTACAGGAATCTCCCTTTTTTCATGTGAGCACCACAAGCAACGGATATATCGCACACAAAGTCTTTCCTACATATTACGCTGTGTCCTGCATCCTTTTCAAAGCACTAAAACCACAAAGTGTTTAGGTCTGGTTCAGGCAAACATAAACAGTCCTCCCTTCTCCTCAAAAGGCAAACAGAGGCTGCTGGACTATTCAGTGTGCACTCATCTGAGGCGCACAGCAGTAAATGTGCTTTTAAAAAAGGCTGAAGTACCTAAAATGTCTCCAAGTCTTTGATGTACATATTTTTGAAAAAGTTTGGAAGCAACAAACGGAATCTTTTGGGTACAAAACTGAAATCGGCAAAAAAAATCAAAAGGGACAAAAAGGCTTTAAGTTCTTTGAAATAAAGCAGAGAAACAACATCAATTAAACATTTTCCACATTCAGGTCATGCAGTGTTGTATAGCTGCAGGCTGCAGACAGCACAGACACTGCAGTGTGTCATAGTTCACATCTGGTTGATGGGCTCCGTTAGCTCCATCTGCGTGCCTGTTATTATATGGCATGAAGTCTTTGAACTGAGCAGCCACTGCTGACAATCACCAGACTCCAACACAAAGAGTCCCTGATTTGTGGGGGAAAATAGAATAAGATATGGTTTCTGGGTTTGTTTTTTTGTTTCTTTTTTATTGTTGTAAAGAGGCATGGAATGATGATCATTTACTTTAAGCAACAACTTCGTAAAGCGCAAAGAAAAAAAATTAAATTAACTGTGAAATATTTTATGTTCATTTTGGAAAACATCTGCCGCAACATACATGCGCATTCTCAAGCTCTTAGCTAGGATTTTAGAACAAGGATTAAAAAGAAACGGAGGGCAATTTTTAACAAAAATGATCAAGACAAAACATACTCTAAAAACATAACAGGAAATAATATACTACAATGCTCCAAAAACCCAATTATAGCAGTTCTTAAGGCGGAAATTCAGCAGCATATTCTCTAGCAAAACAGCTTCATCCACTGCAGCAAATACCCCAAAGTATAATGTGTGAAGTCAAAACTTTCAGTTTTCTTGTCATCCTCAAGACCCATTTACTAAGTTCGCTGGAATAAACTGCTTAATCACAGTATTGTTTCCACATGTGGAGATGAAGCTGCACACAATTAAACTGAAAACAGTTTATATGTCACATTAAACCAACTAACAGCTCCAGCCAAAACTCTACCCAGACCCTTGTGGGAGCAGCGTGGATATGTTGTGTGTTAAAATTTGCATCAGAGTCTTCACACACATGCAGAGAACTTACCTCTACAGGCCAAACAAGCCACAAAATCCATATATACCGTATTTTTCTGAGTATAAGTTTGCATAGTTTGGCCTTGGGAGGGACTTATATTCTGGAGTTATATGTGATTTTTTAAAAGGTAAATATTGT
This sequence comes from Oryzias latipes, assembly GCF_053564925.1. Lineage (NCBI taxonomy): Eukaryota > Metazoa > Chordata > Actinopteri > Beloniformes > Adrianichthyidae > Oryzias > Oryzias latipes. Next base: position 18,582,794 of record NC_136240.1, read on the forward strand.
CTCATGTAGTCGTTATTTTTCCACTAAAACCGGTTGCTCTTTAGCGGTTGTTTCCCACTAATAAGTAGAGGGCACTGTAGGTTTATCAGCATTTGCTACTGACAGCAGCGCAGAAGAAGAAGAAAAAGGTAAACCTCACAAAAAAAAAAAAACCTGAATGATCTTGTGAACCCAGACATGGAGACTGACTTACTGATATGCTTGTAGAGCTCTTCAAAATAAATGAACCTGATCTCTCACCATCATCCGTATCTCCTGTTCATTGCAAATGAGATATATAGTTGATGCTTCCATGGAGCAATGAGGCTAAAAATTTGACTTTTCCCACATGCAAAGGGAGCGTCTAGTTTTTTGGACATGCATTGATCATCGAATTTGACTCGTGTCAAAAAAAGAGGCAGCAGACACAAATTTTAAGTGTGAAATCGCGGTTGGAGTGAACGCAGCATCCCGCCGAGCTAGGCGGATTTGTATAGAGGCGTTGCACTCTTCTCCTAAAAGAGTGACCTTTACTCCAGTGTGAATTATATATGATTTTTTAAAAATTCTTTTTATGCATTTTCTGGCTGCTGCGACCTATACTCCAGAGTGGCTTCTATTCGTAAAAATACAGTGCATTTTGTATGCAGAGTTTTAGAAATTTGAATGAAAACATGTAATCTATGTCATGATCGGTACATAATAGAAGCTTTTTGTTTGATTTTTATCCATCATGCATGTAATTAAAGAACTGTCAGACTGTTCTTGCAGCTTTTTAGTTTATGAAGCACAATTTTGGCCAAATTATGATCTGTAGATAATAAAAACACACGAGGCGGACAAGACAAGCACGTCAACGAGCTCATCAACTTTGTGGCTTTGTTGCGACACAACAGCTTTCACACTCATATTGACATTGTTTTTATACACTGGAACTGTAATCTTCTAACTTTACTTTCCTCAGAAAGGAAAACTTTGCACCATGTTTAGTTCTTGTTCTCTTTAGGGGACTTAAAACGCTTCTGACTTTTTCTCTTGTTCAGAAGTGCATTTAAACAAGGACATTTGTATTCTTTGTCTAGTATTTATCTGTGTTGTGGCTGTTGATGCATGATGCTTCTCCACAATCTTCTCATGGCTGTGGTCATTCATACTCAATTTACTTTTATCATGCGCAGACATTGACATTTTTTTTAATGAGATTCTGAATTTCGGGGTTTTCATTACCTGAGAACCACAATCATCAATTTTTCAAGGTCACTGCATAGATAAAAGCTGGCTTCTTTCAGAGCTGAGGACAGTACCATTGCCTATAAAGAAGTAACTGTATGAGAGCTGACTGTCTGACCTTTCATTAGAAACAGAGTGACAGTGAAACAAGACAGCTGGCCAGAAAAAGAGCAATCACTCAAACCATGAATGGAGGTTTGTGTCATCCTTTATGTCTATAAGAGAAGGGGAGGAAAGGAAAATTGGGTTGATGATCACTGGAAAAAATGAAGATGGGGAGATTATGTGAGAGGAGAATCCACAAAAACAGACAAGTAGGGAGGCTAAAGGAACCAAAGAGAGTAATCTAGGTGGTGTTGGCAGACAGCATGAAGGCTTTCTAAAGTGACACCAAACCATTTTGGATATTAAAAGTCATCCCTGCCGTAAATTCACAAGATTTCTGAGTGTTCCTGCTGCCTGGAAAAAAAAGGCTGTGTTTTTGTTCAGCCCTGTCAGCTAATCAGTTGCACATGAAGGGAGGAACAACTGCAGAGAGGGAAAGACTCAGAAGAAGTGATGCACTGAGATGACAGGAGGAGGAGAAGGGGGTGGTGGTCAGCCTTTGATGACCCCCCCCCCCCTCTTTGAAGGTTTCTAACATTTGTAGAGAACTTTGACGGCAACCAAAGCAGAAACACAGCATGAACAGACACTAGAGAGGCCCAACAAGAACAGGATAGTGGTAAAGGACATTTAGGAAGTAAATGAGAGAAGTTGATCAAATTACTTTTCTAAGACAAGAAGGACTGTTTAGAGCTCTTTCATAAAAGATTAGAAACTTTCTATGGTAAAAAGAAATACAGGCAAGTGCACATCTTAAGAGCACATATAGGTAAATAGTAAAATCCCACTCCAATCATTTTTTGATATTTTCAAAGTGTTTCCAGTGGTGTTTTAATTACAATTATGCTGATTTCAGCCAAAATCTAAAAACCTGTGTCATTTTCTAGGACATAGTTTCTGCAGAGCAGCAGGAGTTCATCAGCATTCGGCTCTGAGTTGTGGGTGGGGCTGGCGCTGAGTAAGTCTAACCTTACTTCCCATCATCCTTTCACACTTTCTTGCTAGCTTACAGCCCCTCACACCCCCAACCTAACATTGGCGGTGCAACAAAAATGGCAAACAATATTGCAGCTATCTAACTGTACTGTTTTGAGGCAGATGCCTGCTTGAACGAAGAAAATGAAGACGTACATTTGCCTGCAAGTGGGTGCATCAGAATGGGGCGGAGCAAGGAGCTTGTAGCCCACAGAACCTAAATCACTGATTAAAGAACTACTCAGAAACGCAATTTTAAGATGACCTTTCTGAATATATACGTGTCCTCCATCATGATAAAAAAATGCCATTATAGCATGTTAGAAAGACCAAAAACATTTTTTTTTGCAGATAACCTGTACTCTTCTCCAAACAGCAAAACCAATAACCCTTGTGCAAGGACTGAATGAAGGCAGCAAACTGAAATTCCTGTTCTCCCCAGGAGACTTTTCCCCTATCCACAGCATATAACTCCTCTGTTCTGTCCTTTCTTGGCTCGATCTGCTAGAATCTGTCCCAAAAACAACACTGCCAAAAAGTAATAAAGTAAAGTTTAGCAGAAACACTGTGGCAAATATCAAGTTCATTTTTCAAACTTGCATTTTTTTCATCACGTGTTTAAACACACATTATGTTGCTGAGTTTGTGTGTCATTCTGTCTCCTGGTAACTCAGTGTCTTTCCAAAAATGTTTACTTTAAGTATATTCTGGGGGCCAAGTTTTCTTTAGTCGTCTTCAACCGAGAGAGGTGATGAAGTGATGTCAATTATAAAGGGAATTATTTGATGAGAAGCTTCTTAATGGTGCGTAATATTTGCTTTGCAATGTCTTAGGCAGACAGGACTTTCTTTCCCCCCAAACATTTCCACATCAGCACCCAAGTGTTGTAACGCCCAATGTCTGGGTCACTTCAACACAAGCAAGACAGATTTAATGTGAATTTACAAACAGTTATTTCTGCCAATGAAAAAGGGAGACATGACTGTTTATATAAAAAGCATAAGTAAAGGAGAAAAACCACTCACTGTAAAGTACATTTAAAAAAAGAGCAGTTAGTTGTAGGGCAGCAGCACGGCTGTCAGAAGGAATCTCATCTCTATTATATTACATGGTTCTCCAGACACCTTTGTGTGTCTGCTGTGCCTTCCTTCTCTGCAGAATCATCCTCTAGAGAGAAATCTTCCATTTTTTTTATTGGACATTTCACTCAGCACATTTTACCTTCTATGAAATCCTAGCGATGCAAAGCAGTGATTCATAGCACAAGGACGGAAGCCACAGCTAGGAACTCTCAGAGCAGAGGCTTCCAAAAGGACCGTTCCATTTACTCATGCAAACATATGATTTCCTAAGCATTCATCCACAGATTTTCTTTGCATGCACACATTTTATTTACTTTTCACCATCTGTAATGGCATTTCTGTTGATAAATCCAGAATCCAGCACATTAAAGGGCATTGTATACCTTGGCTGTCAGCTTTAATTTTCATCTTATTTTTAGGGCTAAAAGGAAGAGTCAAACATTCTATTGCTTTTTACTACTATTAAAAGTAAAAACCTAACGATAAGCCTTGGGAATGACTTTTACTGTGAAGGTTTAGCTAGATTTTAAGGTAAACGTGCAGAAATCTTTCCTCTTTTAGGACCATCAAAGGGATAAAATGACTAGGACAGGACAAAAATTTTTTTCTGCAAATAAGATTAAGCAAACAAAACTAAAGGAGACTGCTGTCCTCAGCAGAGGCTCAGCAGGATCATTTTCCATGCCTCTTTGCATTATAAGACATTTACACTGCAGCCCCTGAACCACATACCTGTTTTGGTGTTGAGCTTGTGTTCCTAAGCCTCTTGTTTATTTAAGTTTGAGACAACTCACAAGTCCTTTAATGACTGCCCTCTAAGGGAGAGAAAATAACATCAGGGGGCCAGGCTTGGTACTGACCAGAGCTGGGAAACAGTCATAATAATCATGTCGGTCTCACACCATTAACAGCCAGCACACAAAAACGGATTGACCAAAGAAGCAAGAATGTTTAGCAAGCATTATTAGAAAGACCAGGTCACTGGTCAAGATCAAGATTTTATGCTAGATTAATGCTTAATTAACATTAGGCATTTACATATATTACATTGCATAACACTAACATTTTGTTACCCTGTTGTTTGGCTTTGAAGAGTACTCATGTCTTCTGCAGCTCAAGCATTGTTCATCCTGTTACTACTTATTCTCTACAGACAATATATATTTGCAGTAATGATGAAAACATTGTTTTGTGAAATCCCAACTATAGGAGAACTGAAGTTTGGGGTAATACTTAAATTTTATTTTATTTTCTATGAAAAAGGAATTAATACCATGTTATGTGTGCAATGTTCCTCACCCTTTTAATGCTAGATAAATATGAAAGATCAACCACGTTTCTTTGCTTACTTAATCGGACGAACAAAATTGAATGTGTGGTGCTCATGACAGAAAACTTGAAGGTTTAGAACAAGTCGGAAACAGAGTCCTTAACACAGCAGGATCAGAATACTTAGTTTAGTTGAAACAAAGTCAGATAAACCTGTCTTTAAGCACTTGAGTTTCTTCAACAGAGCCAGATGTCAAGGTGTCAAAAAAAGGTTTGTATTCCCCCACTATCTTGGACTATATAAATAGCACACAAACTTGCAGAGTTTGGTGCCATAGAACAGTGGTTCCTAACAATCAGTCAATGGGACAGTTGGTACCGGGCTACAAAGAAAAAAAACATGACCTATATGTTTTCAATTTTATCTATAATCTGTTACTAAAGGAAGTTTTATTTTTTGAAAACTACTGGATTCCCCGCATCACATCCGACTCATTCTTGATGCATGTCAAGTCGCTCAGTCAAGTGTCAAAAATACATCTGCTACTTTCCTAAAGCGACTGCACCGACTGCTAAACTGGTCATATTTAGCGGTTGGCGAAGACATATTTCAACTTCAAAAAAAAAAGAAAGCAACATTTAACAAAAAAAAACCAGGAGCTTTCACTCAAAATATGGATTTATAGCGACATTTGTTCCCAAAGACCAAGCCCGATCTGCATAAAATTGGCAATCGGTTGTCTAATGTTACGAAGACGTTGCTAATAAAGTTGCTCAAATAGTGGATTCACGATTTTTATTTTTATATTTAGAAAATACCAGTATTAGTGAGGTTTTTCTTTGTCTTTTACTTTTTTATTTGTCCATCGCACCTTAAAAGTTGGATGAGACTGAAGTTAGTCTCCGATTTTTATCTTCAAGAGTCATGGGTTAAGGCAAAATTGAATGTTTCCAAAAATCTAGTGTACAAATAAAGGATGAAGATAAACTTAACCCTTGAAAGTTAATGGAAACTGGAAGGTAAAAAAATGAATAAATAAAACTCTGTGTGACATTAAACCGGTTCGTGGTCTGAAAAGGATAGGGGACCACTGCCATAGAATACATGCAAAGCTGTTAATGTCACTAATAAGATTCTTTGACCCGATTGCAACACACAGAGTGTGCCCTCATTAGTTCCCCGCTGCTACCGTCAAACATCATATTTCATACAACTTTTTTCTCGTTCTCCACAATAACTGCATTCTTGCATGGATGCATGCATAAACACCACCAAACTGTTCTGGAACAGACAGACTCTGTGGGTTTTCTCATTTTTCCTCATGTAGTGAGGTGTGACAGCAACAAGCCCTGACTGCTGCTTCCTGTAAGACAGTCCCAACTCTCAGTACAGGCCTGTAAACGCAGGCCTCCTAAACTTTTACAGGCTGACAACAGCCTGGTCTCCACCATTAGACAAAACGGTCACAGTTATTCTGTGCAACAGTTTCAGTTGTAAAGTGACCACAGGGACCGGTGAGGAATGATGAAACGGGTTTACACAATAGCATAGTCGCATACATTACGTTCCAACAAACTGAGACTATGACGGTTTTCAATTTAGCACAAATATTTGTATAATAAGAAGGGTCCCCTGACACATGACAGACTCTTAATTACATCATCTGACCAAGTGTCGCAAAATGAATTAAACTGTAGGGCTGAACTTCATAATTAAAAAAGACTGGAGTTTCCCAGTTGGCAAGACCCATGAGAGGCTTTATTTTCCAAACAGGGTATTATTTAAATTGTCAAGTGCAGAGAAATAGGCCAACTATGAGGACGCTGTGGGTCTGAGCTGTTATAAAAGATGTATAGACGTGTTATAAAAGTTTAAGTCATTGCTGAAAAACAAATACAGCTATATTAATCCACTAGCTTCCACAACTTGTGACTAGATGGAGACAAAGTTGCAAAATCTTCTGCTTTAAATTACATTTAGTTAGTTGGAAATAACTCTTCGTGCATGCATGGGATTTTCTCCCAATCCAAAAACATGTTTCTTGGGTTGATTGATTAAATTGTTCCTGTGTGACTGTGATGTTTTGATTGTGTGACCCTGAGACAGACTGGCGACCTGTCCAGGGTTTACCCCACCTTCACCCAGCAGTAGCTAGGTTAGGTTTTGGCAGCTCCATGTCACTGAAAAAGATAGAGCAAGTTAAGAAAATGGATGGTAAATGAAGTTGCAAAGAAATATTGCTTTATATTCTCTTGTCTGGGATTTTTTTTTTCTTACCAGTTTCAATCATGTACGTATAACTTCTTTCATACCAGTTTGGATACCGCCACACTCAAGTTCTTTTCACACTTCAGCATTTTAATCACAAAAAATGTGTCTGTTTGCCTAAGCCAGTTTACGAACAGGAGCTGTCTTTCAAGCTGCTGACAGATCTGGCATTAGTCTGCAACAGACAGCACAGATGGACATCCTGCCAATACCTGCAAGCATGGAGCCAGCTCAGATTTCAGGGTTTATGCTCACATCTAAAAGCGTCATCATCCCTGCACGCCTTCAAGTTTCATAGTTCAGGGTGACCAAAAATAAGCGGGAGCAAAAGGAGGACGGCTGATCATTCCTTTCTTGATTTATGAAAGGTGGTTGACCGTGTGTGTCATCTGATGGTAACCCTATATCTGTATTTATGACCATGTTTCGGACTAATCAACACGTTCACTCTCTCTACATTTTATTATTCCCCAGTGGTAAAGGAAACTTGGTACATCTGTTTTATGGCATTAGATCAAATCTTTCAGGAGCTTAATACAAAAAAAGTTTAAGTTTGAATTGAGTCTGACATTAAAAACAGCCTGATAAAAACACTGACAAAACTGAGACAAAGAGGCCTCAAAACTCAGATCAGTGTGATGACAACATCATGGTGGAATGAAGACCATAAGACCCAGAAACAATGAAGAAGTTGATGAGAGGGTTGCAATGACTAATCAAACTAAGCATTGTGTCACACAGTTCTTTAAATCTCACAAAAAGAGATGATTAAGCCAAGGAAAAGCTGCAAGGGGACTGAGAAAAGACAGGAAAAGAGAAAGCTCATAAAAGCAGCATGAATCTCTTTAATTTTTCACACTTGCCGTGACTTTAACTAGCTGCCGTGGCAGAGCAAAGAAGCCAGTGAGTGAAAGGATTATGACAGGCTATAATAGTCAGGCTATGATAGGATCAAAAGTGGGTCATTTCAAATGCTGAGTTTAAAGGACAAAAAAGCGGCAAAGTTTAAACATTAGTAATTTTCTACACTTCAGCAAAAAGGTTAGCATTCCTAAGGATTTAGGATTTCAAGGACCTGAAATAGTCGTCTACTGTTAATGCTGGGTCATTATCTTCAAACAGAACATGCTTGTGAGATAAGCAGGCATTTCTGTCCAGAGTGTTGATGCTTGCAGCTACGCGTGTGTTTTAAGAGGTGGATCAAGGAAAGTATTTTGTTTTTTTCAAGCATAGGATGTATGAGATCATTATACCCAGGAAGCACAGTTGGCATTGAATGCACCACCAATAGGAAGTGTTTCCCAGAAGAAGATTAGTCTTTGGTTAGGGCTGCACGATATGAGGAAAACTTGCGATATGCGATATTAGAGATTTATATTGCGATAACGATATAATTTGCGGTATATAAAAAAATAGAAAAATGCCAAAAACATCATTCCCATTTCATTAAAAACAGTTGAAAATTACACTCGAAATGACCCTCATTGACATAGGTGACAAACATCTAACATAATAGGCCTCCATCTGATTGGTAAACAATGGGAAGGCGTCTATCTGATTGGTCAAAGCATAAAGGGATTTATTTGATTCGTTAAAAGCGTCAAGCTGCCATAAGATTGTTTCAACACATTTTGGGTTTACGATTTATTGCGATATTCGCAGTCTTTTGCGATATGCCTATTGCATAGCTGGATATTGCGATAATGATAAATTTGCGGTATATTGTGCAGGCCTATCTTTGGTGAAAACAGGTGGTTCTTGGTTTGGAGTCATCTCTGCAGAGGCTTTGATTGATTACTTGCCATTACATTTTTGCTCAGTAACTCTAAAGGGAGTATCACAGATTTGGCTTTTGATATACATGTAGACAAAAATACAATAAATTCAAATGGGGGGGGGGGGGTGTTACATGTCACAGCAGTGGTTTATTTATGCAATATGTATAAAAGAGTGACAATTAAAACAGACAATTTTGAGCTAAACTATTTTTGAATGTGTGTGTTGTACATCAGGAAACATGTCAGGTAAGAGAATGAGAGGGTGTGTAATCCATGTTGAGCATGTGTGTGCACTTTTAGTTTATTATTGCTTTATTTTCCAATCTTTTAAACATAAAATACTTATTTCTTTAAAATCAAATGTTAAGTCAGTCGGCAGATGGTTAGGCTCTAATTTGACCTGGAAAAGCTAAGTACCTCCTCCACATGATGCAACTTTTACCCCTTGTTGTATTCATCTAACCAAGTCTAAACCTTAAGGGTTCCTTTGTGACCTGTGAACTCAACAAACAGAAGTATCAGTGGTATTTACTGCCTACTCATCAGACTGCCATTCCTGGACTATCACTTTGATAAGTGGGCGATCTGTCTTTAAGCATTTTCTATCTTTGCTAAATACACAGCAGATTTGTTTTAGCTCATTTTTCCCCTCCTAGTCCTCCTTTTAGTCTGTGTGTATCTGGAGGAGAAAGGGTTAAGGTCAAGCACCCCATGACTGAGTGGACCAAGAGTAGCATGCACTTCTGATCAGATTTCTGTCACTGAATGCAGCCATGTAAGTTTAAAAAAGTTAAATGTTCTGCTTTAAACAACAGCATATACAGTATGGTCGACTGCAATGGTCTCTAAACCTTGTAAAATATTCTAATTCAAGAAGGTTCTATAGTTCTGACTTCTTACCTAAAACAAATAATTGAGGGTCAGTGTTTGCCCTTTAAAGTGGTGAAAGATCATCTGAACTATTTTTTTAACCTCCTTCGTTTTAGCTGTTTATATTGTGCTTTGCTGAAGGGTCGAAAACACAATGTGTTTTCAATTCAATTTAAAGATACTACTTTCAACTGCCTTGCTATAAGTAATGGCAAAACTCAATAGCCTTCTCCTACTATATTTTATATGTTGCTCAATATTCTAATGACTAAAAGCTCTACAGTACAGATGCATTTATTGTAAGAACATTTTAGTCAATATAATCCTCGATAGGAAGTTGAGATGATTTAAGGCTAAGTTATGCCTTTTAAGCACCAGTTAGCTTCACTTACAACAAATGTTCCAAAAAAACAAGGCAGCTTATTCATGAATAAGGAGAGAGCAGAGAAAGATTTGGAAAAAAACACTTAGTTTTCCCCTAAAAAATTCCTAAGAGACACGACCACAAGACTTGGATTAAAGTAATCCAAGATTATTTAGGAAGAAAAGTATCAGGACTATCTCCCCTTCTGATAAAAATGCCACAGGACCCAATAGCACACCCAATCTTCTTTCTGCAAAAGTAGAACTATCCGACTTTTTTTATTTTGACCCAGTTATTTTTGCTTCACCTGGTGCCGTCTCAAATCTATACACATTTTACAAATATGTGTGAGATTAAAAGTTCCTGCATAGCATTTTTGTCTAGGCCTTCAGTAGTTTGTTTTTCAGAATGATTTTGATCAGCAAAATGTAAAACTCCATGTCTGGTTAATATTCAACATTTTTTTCCATACATTTATGTGTTTCAAGTTTTTTCAGAGACCAATGTGGGTTTTGTTCAGAATTTTTGTTCATGCGTTTATCCTGACAAAACAACTTCCTTCTCTGTCAGTCAGTCAGATATGTGCTTCTTCTAGATGCAGGAAGAATGCAAAAAAACAAGTTGGTGTGTCATATCTGGGAATTAGGAGGTGAATCATAGTGTTGGAAAACAAATGGCTCCCCTTATTCTGGTGACAGCAAGGCTGGAGACTGATGCTGAATGAACATTTTTAACATTCACTCAAATCTAATTTAACTGAGTCGAGGTCCAAATAATGGTTTTCAAATTCCACAAAGTTGGTATACAGACTTGTTCTGTCTTAAAAAAATGCTCCTCTGGATCGTTTACCCCAAACACACCTTTGAATTTCACTAAACACAAACAAGAAGCATTTATATACTTGTTGTCATAAAACTCTGAATGTCAGTTCCATTTTTTGGCACTTATTTAAATTACTTTGAAAAAGAAAACGCCAATAATGTTTAAAAGTCTTCTTTTATTTCAAAATGCATTCCATAACACCATAATTATTTTTACAAAAATAATGTATATACAAATGTTAATAATGGTTTATGTTAGTATTTGAGAAACATTTGCTTATTCTTTATTAAGTGTATATTTAAGGTGGCTTAATGCGCCACCTAATTTATCAAAACGTCTTTTTTAGTTGTTAACAGAAGATCTTTGGGAGGACATGTTGTCAAAACACAACTATTTGGCTAAAATCCAAAGAGATTACATATCAATATCTAGAGAGTCAAAGTAAATAGTACTTTTATAGCTAAAGTGTACAAACCACTATCCTCACAAAGCAGTAGTCCTAAAATAAAGATTTTCTTTATTTCTGGGGTTTAAAACTCGAACCACAGAGTGAGCAACATGGATTAATCACATCAAACATAGTGAAGCACACACACAGAAGACAAAGGGCCCATTTAGTTCAGTTTTTTACCAGCTCTTTATAATAAAGGCAAGCTGGAGCCCACTGAAAAAAAAGAAGCTCAGAGCCAGATCCAAACTCTTCATGAATCTGGACATCCGATAGCTGCCTGCAAAGCTGTTTGCTGGAGATTGTGACATTGATACCTTCTAATAAAACAGCCAACTGCATCCATGCATCCAGCAAGTTGAAAGGTCAACCTTAATAGGTCAACCTCAGACAGATGACCAGAGGTGATGGCATTACTCTTTTAGAAAAGGAGGGAGGGATTATCCCACCATCGAGTTAAATTCCAACCAATTTTGATAAAAGATGGCAAAGAAAATATATGGGTAGATATTGATTCATACCATATATATATGATGTTAATGCTGTATTAATTATTTAAGGACCTTAAACACACTTTTAGCTTAGAATTATTCTAATGCAATGATTGGTAAAGGTGTAATTCAGGGAATAATAACAAATGAGCTTAAAATGCTTTAAAAATATATTTACTGTTGCAGCAAATATGTTCTTTCCCCGTTTTCATACTGTGATTGCTTGCCAAAATACAACATCTCCGCAATTTCTTCACCATTTTCCCGCACTTCCAAATTGCCTCAACAAACCAGCATGAATGGTCACGTAATTAAAGCATTTCAAGGGGTTCAAGCACAGGCCACTTGCAGCATCATTTGGTCACACAGAGGAACCGAGGAAATGAAGTCTTTTCTCTGCAGCTGGAGACAGACAAAGAGCAGCTGCTTGCAAGGAGGCAGAAAAACATGCCTCCAGAGCACTTGAGTGCAGAAATGATGCTTAGTTAATTAAAGGTTAATCGTCACCGGATCTCGCTCTGGCCAAACTGGGACATATGAAGCAGAGCAAGAGAAAAGACAGCCAGGAGCTGAATGAAGAATGTTAAAGATGAACAGAAGTAAATTCAACAGGATTAGATGGATGTACATGAACACTGGCTTGAAGAGAAAAGACAGAGATTGCTCTCTGGTGAGAAAATCATTGTTTGGATTTCTGGGGATTTGGAAGATTCTATGAGAAGTTCTGGATGAATGGTTAATGTAAGAGAGTTACATGATGAATGGGGGAAATTCCATAATGTTCAGCTTCAATAGCAGAGACAAAATGTGCTTTTAGTGGTCAAAAATTTCCTTTTGACAAAATATCCTCCAATGAGCATCTTAAATCACTTCTAGTGGGGGTTTGTTATTACCTATTATGTAGCATAAAACATAATAGTCTAGGGATTATACTGTAAAGATTGTTTGCAAGTTCAAATGTAAACTAATCTGGCAACAAAAAAAATCTATTAAAGACGGGATTTGATAACTACAGTATAGGCCACATTTAATTAGAGGCATTCCTGAAACATGATGGCCAAACAGGAAACATATTAAGAAGTCCTGACACCAACATCAAAGCCATGACACAGGGGTTTTCGCCGCACTGCTGGAGTGGAAGGCAAATACTCCCCGGCTGACAAGCAGTGGGGATGGAGACATTTCAAAGCTTGCATCTGGCTGTGCTGTTATCTGCTCATCACATCACAGCCCAGAGCAGCAGGACAGCTTCTGCCACATACAAAGAGCTCTTCCTCTCTGGCTCACAGGGACTCGACATTCCAAGGCATTCCTTAGTAAATGTCCGAAGATGGCTAGGTGGAATAAAAACTCTCCAATTGCATCGAATTTATATTAAAATGTGTTGTTAATAAGCTTTTTCTCTCCTTCTTTCATTTTATTGACCGAACAATGAAGTATTTAGACAAGAGAAAATGAAAGTTAAAATAAAGCTGAGGAAGAAGCTGAAAAAAACCCTGTTTGTTTATGTTTATATGAAAGCCAGGTGAGGGAAATGAGCAGAGGCTTGTCTGTCACGCCTCAGAGATGCCACCTCAGGGTCGGATATGAGCACACCTTCACGCACCTTTGATTTAGGACAGATTACACAGACAACACCAATCTCCCCTGGAGGACTTTAAACTGGTAGACTTTGTTGAGTGGGAGGTCAAGACAAAATCTAGCTCTCCTATGCAAACATGAGGAAACTGGACGTGCATCTGACGCCCTAGGCAGGGCCAGACATCACGTATGGTGTTCAAGAACTTGCATGCTGCAGAAATTTAGGAAGTGTGTTGATAGAGAGGACAAGTTGCCTGCAGGCTGAACAGAACAAAGCTGCTAATGAGGATTTGGAAACAGGACGATTGTTTTATATCCCTATAACATGAACTAAAGCTCTCAGATTTCTCTTCTTTTAACAGTAACCTTTCCAAAAGCACGGTCCTTCAAGTAGATGTTAGAATTTTAAGTTAAAAAAAGTAGTTTTTCTTTTTTTTCACACATTATCTAATAAAAAAAAATGTTGTATATGCATTACCATTTTTTTTCATTTTCAGTATTCAAAACCCATTTCCTGCACTACAACCAGTAGTTCCAGTGGAAAAACCTAAAAAGCATTTTTTACTGGAGCATTAGAATGAGCAAATCAGACTCTTTGTAAATTATAATTTGTTTTTATATAGTTCTTCAAAGGAAGTTTTAAGTATAATATTGAGCAAAATATCCGAGATTACTGAGCGCTGAGAATAAAATCATGACAAGCACTTAATCTTAAAGCCCCACTCTGATCATCTTTTGATCTATATTAGAAAGCGTTCCCACAGGTCTTTTAATTATAATACATAATTTTTTAGCTCAAACCTAAAATACCTGTTGTATTCTAGAACATAATTTGTGCAGAGTGGCAGTCGTTCATCAGAAATTTTACCTTTGAGTAAGCCCACCCCAACTTCCCGTTATCCATCTGTCTACACACTCTCCTGCTAGCTTGGAGCCCCTCACAACCCCAACCGTTTTTGTATCTGCTCCTGATTCACCACAATTTCAATAAAAAATATTCAGAAACACAATTTTATGCTTAATTAAATCAGGTGGTATTCAGTCAAAAAAAAATGCCACAACAACATGTTAAGAACACCAAAAACACAGTTTCATCAGAGTTGGTATTTAATGAAAAAAGTGTTGCCACACAAAAAAAGAGAAACCAAAGAGGGAGTTGAGAGATGCACGATGAGAAGTGGTGGCATTTTTGCTTCAAGAACAAGCAGGCAAGTGTTTTTGGGGTGTAAGGTATCGTGTGTTTGCCTGTAATCCTCTAGTGGTGACAGATCTACAAAAAAGAAGTAACTAACTGAAATAATGGCTACATCTGCAAGGTAAATTAAGTGCACATACTTTCTGCAATATTTCTTAAATCTTGCATCTCCACCAAAGATGAAGTGAATGAACCAATGTGTCATCTGACAGCCCCCCCTCACAGAAAACTGAAATGTGTGACCTTTAGAGCCTTACTCTCGCTCCATCAGCGAGTAGAACCTATTTTAATTCAGTGCAGAGCAAAACCTTCTCAGTCACCTTCAAAATGTGCAGCTGCACAAACACTTTAAATCACTTTTGACTGTAAGTGGATTAGGCTGTTTAAATGACTGTTCAAGGCTTCATCGTTTTTTGTTGCAGGATGCATGCATTGTTTGAAATATATTTTAAAATAATGTTGCACAAGCAAGCTGTAGGTCTAAGGATCTAATCAGAATAAATGTTTTTTTTTTGGTGTTTTATTTACTAAAAAGGCAAAGCAGTAACTCAGACAAAACATTTTCATTGGCAGCTGTTTGGCTCATTTTCAGGATGCGCTTTAAGGAAGAACGACCCAAAAACACCAGTAGTTTACATAAAGAGAAATACTTTCCTAATGAAACAACACAAACAAATGACACTGCAAAAATCTTTTTAAGATATTCATCCACTTATCCTTCTGTTGAGATGAACTATAAGTTAATGAAGCCAAAAACAAAGAAAATTCCTAAAAGTTTTGGCATTAAGTCTCCAGCTTGTACAAAAAAACAACTGATTAATTGAATTTTTTTTTTAAATATTTTGCCACAAATTACATCTTTGCCACTTCCAACTCTGCCCTGCCTTTCTCATGCATCTCTTTTCAGTCCCTCCAGACGTCAATCTTTCACAACAAATAGTCAGCAAAGACAGCTGCCTCCCATTCATTGTGACATAAAGTCCAGGGGGGAATGGGAGATGCAGCTTGTCCAGAGGGAAATATTGGAGGAGGTGAACTCGGGTCAGGGGGACAAAATGTCAGACTTCCTGCTTTGTGGTGTCTGCTGTCGGAGACCCAGAGGCATTTCAGCTTTCTGTGGGAGCTGAAGGAGAACAAGCTTAGCTTGCACCTCCTTAAGGTTCACTTGTTAGAAAATATATCGATAGCTCACCTAATACTAACCAATGACTGAATCAAAAGGAAAAAATAATAACTTGAGATAAAACCACATGTTTAAATCTTAGCCAAATGATGACAAAAAGTACAGAACTGCATTCTTAGATTTCACTTTTTATTTGTTTAAATATTTGTATTAAAAAAAAATTGGGATGCATAACTTGTATTATGATAGCAGAACAGAAAGGACAGGAATTTTCTGTGCTTTATGAATACTTAAAAAAATATCAAAAATAATAATCAGCTTGAAACAGTAGTTGTGAATTTCTTAATCTTTACTAAGACGAGGCTCTGATCTTTTGTGAGGGAAGTAATGGATTCAGTACTACATGCAGACAGCTTTGCATTTGATCACTGACCCATGTTTTCACAATGGAGTCGGCTCCATGTGTGGGCTCAGGGAGGTTGGTGGGACAGGGGGAGATGAAGTATAAACTGGGCAAACTGTAATTCCCCCAACATTCTTGGATTGGCTTTTGTTAGAGATTATGTGGTAGAATTATCAGCATAACATAAATGTAGTAGGACTGTGTGTCTTTGTCTGCTATTCTCATATACAAAATAGTCTCTGTGTGTGGCAGGTTGTGGCATGAAAGGTGATCTATTTTCCCTTATAAAGCCTTCAACAGATTTGTATCTTCACTGGGCACATCATTAAAACAGAAAACTATGTCCTAAATTATAATATGTCACTGTTTAAAAGACCATCATGAGGTGTTCTCCTAATTCAATCAAGTAATATTCATTCAAAAGGAGAATTTCTTTTACCATAAGAAGCATAGTAAATGTAGGAACCATAACTTTTCATATAGCTTTGCAAACCTCAATATATTTAAAGACCCACTCCAATGAAAATGATGTCATGGAGTTTATTACATGTTGTTTTATCTTTCTCATGACAAAAGACATAAAGAAAATTCATCTTAAAATCGCATTTCTAAATATTTCTTTATTCAAATGGATGTGAATCAGGAGCAGAGGAACAAATAATGTTTGAAAAAGCTTGTAGGTGTGAGACATAGGACCTACAACGGCAAGGCAAGCTTCCTGCTGCACTCCACGTCTCTGCTTGAAGATAAATATATCCATGTGTGTCTTAGTTTTCCTCATCTGAGCTACCATCTGTCTCAAAACTGTACAGCTGGATAGCTCTGATACTGCCCACCATTTTTGTTACACCCATAATGTCAGGTAGCACAACGTAGCAACCAAAGGGATGATGGGTAACAAGGACAGGCTTACTGCAAGCAGACAGCCTCCTACAACTCAGAGGGGAGCTCAGAGCAAACAAAGTCAAGTTTTCTACATCTTTTTGATGGGAAAGACAAAACTAATTGCCCCCATGCCATTGCAGAACTCATGACGGATCATGCATAACATTTTGGCAAAAATGTAAATATTTCTCTGCTTCCGATTTGGAATACCCGTCACACTTGTATTAAATACAAGATTGCAAACTGTTTGCTTTATTTCTTATCCTCTGCATTCCATTGGACTGAATTTTTTTAATTTCTTTCCAGAGCTGTAACTGTGAAAATATTTGCTAAAGTGCCATAAACCATAAAAAAAACAGGATGGGGTTGCTTTTTCGTTTGTGTGTGTTCAGTCCTGTACAGAATTCCCAGACATATGGAAGTTTTATTCCAGGAGCCATGACAGATAAAAATTATGCAGAACCAATCAATTTCTGAAAAGGAAAAGCTGGTGTTGAACCAGTTAGGGAGTAAGAGTTATGGGACATTTTTCTGAACATTATTTACTGACTTTCTTCAAGTTTAGAGTTGAAATGTTTCATATTCTTTAAAGAGACGGTCTCTGTTCAAATGTGATTTATTTGTTTGCAACATCTGTAGATATTCAAAATAAATGGTTCAATTACATTTTTCAAACCAGCCTGGACTTTTAATGCTAGTTCTGCCTTAAATATAGTCCAGATTAGTACACAAACTTCAAAATATCAATTTAGAGACCTCAATACCAGAACTGTGAACTTAAGATTACATTTTAGTATTTTTTTTTACTTTTTATGTTTGAGCAAATGAACAAGCATATTATGGAGCTTCTGATGTCGTTTTTCTTCTGTCTATTTGGCAGCTGTAGTGCAGAAGCGGAATGGTCGATCTCTGATCGTAAGGTCGTAGGTTCAGTTTTCGCCTTGCCTGCCCTTCGGCAGAACACTGAACCCCACATTGCTCCTGATGGTCTGGTTGGCACCTTTCTTGGCAGCTCTGCCACCATCAGTCAGTGACTGTGTGCATGCATGTTTAGTGCCTTAGTCAAGGTAGAAAAGTGCTATATTTGTTGCTCAACAATAATCCAGTCATGTTAATCTTCAGAATTTTTTGCTTTTATGAAGCTCAAGTACTGATTAAAGAACAAGGAAATACAAAAAATGTCACTCATTAGCTTAATTGAAAACATTTTCTCCAAAAAAGTTTAAATTCAATACCAAAGAAATATATGCTTAGCATTAAACTGCCTACTATAGTGAGACCAGGTGGATGAAAATATTGATATTCAGAGACAATAAGGTAAATATTAATATCAATGAAAGAAAAGTGTTGTGTACTGAGGGATTTTGCTGAAGGGGGTCTTGCTACTGTTCATCAGTGAGGCGCTAATGAGTCTAAGAGCTTTTGAGATGCTGGCAAGACAGGGTGTCAGCGTTGAAGGGAAGGAGCATCTTAATTCTTGTTGTCCAATGATAGTAATCCTCGGGGCAATATCATGGTCACGGGTAGGTGAAGGTCAGAAACTCAGTTTGGTCTTATGTGGTCAAGGATTAACAACGGGTGGGAAGTTGGTGTGGCAACTTCCGGTTGGAAAAAATGTCAAGGTCAACAGCAGGACCTTTGGCTTGAAAAGAAATGGAAAGATGGGAGGAGTAGCAACAGACTCGATCTGATAGTAGTGTAGAGATAGAGAGGATCTTAAATACCTGAAGACACAGTTGAGAAGCATAAGTTTGATAGGAAGATGAGTGACAGGAGGCATGGGAAGCTCTTAATAAAGGCAATTCACCCAATGTCAGTCAAAGCAGCAGGACACTTACAGAGATGCTAGTGTTTGGAATAACCTTCTTCCTTCTAGTTTGTTCTACATTTATATCTAATATTGATATTCAAAATATCCCTAGGTGTGAGTGTTTGTGAGTGTGTGGCCCTGCAACAGACTGGCGACCTGGGTTTACTCCACCCTTGCCCAACAGTAGGTGTGACAGGCTTCAGCAACCCTGTGATTTGGTGGGTTCAGAAGAAAGATGGATGAATGGATATTCAAAGTACCATGGTGACCAAATAAGTCCAAACAACTTATCTGAAACAAAGGGATGATCACACAGACATGATCAATGATCAAAATGATCAAAAGTCAGTAGCAGTGATCATCTTTGAGAGAGAATCTTCCCTTAACTTCAACTAAGATCCAGTTTGGATCCTCTCAGGATCTCCAAGTCATGACATTATTGGTGCAACAAAAATGGTGAGCAAAATTGGAGCTATCCAGGTGTTCAGTTTTGAGCCAGATGCCAGTTCAGACAAGGAAAAGACATACATGGATCTAGTTGTGTTTAAGCACATTCATCAGAATGGAGCAGAGCAGGGAGCTTGTAGCTCGCTGTAGTAACTGGTTCGTCACACTTACAAGCTGATAAATATGTTCATCCCTGGGTTCAGAACTCAGGCGTAATTCACTACTTTCTTTGAACAAAGAAATACTCAGAAATGCATTTTTAATTATAAGAAAAATGCCACAATAACACGTTAAAAACACAAAAAACATTGATTTTTACTGGGGTTAATAGAGGCTTATTTCTTAATGGGATACTGGGTTGTGCAGGAGAGCGGCATTAATCACTGACAAACACTGAGGTCAGCAGCAGTTCACTTGTTAGCAGATGATCAACAGAGGACTGGACTTAAAAGATAAATCCTGTGAAATCAAGAAAAAAAGCATTTCCTATCATCCATCAGAAAGTGTGAAAAGGGGTTAAAATAGAAAAACACCTTGGGAGGACAAGAAAAATTAACAGAGTTTGTTCTTCTTTAACGAATGTTATACTAAATTAACACATATCAACCTCAACTACAAACAATCCAGTCCTTATAAATGTTCATCTTCCACTTGAAACCCTTCTTTTTTAAAGCACATTGTGACATTCTTGCAACAATTAATATTGTTTTTTTCAACAACCCTCTTTTGGTATCAGCAGCTTACACATGGATGAGTAAAGAGGTTGTACAGAGCTAAACAAGCTTCTGAATTTGTCTCAGAAGTGTCTAAACCACATGCACTTCTATGCACTCATCTTCATATACTGAAGCCAATAGGTTCCTTGTACGTCTTTTGCTCACGCGGTTACTCCTTGCATTTGTTTGTTGGTCCGTTCCCAGAGTCCCTGTTTGTGGAAGCAAATTTCTGCACACAGCTCACAGAGCAGACCTGAAAATCTACTCAGAGTGTGCAGTGATTTAAAAGCAGCAGAGGATGGCGTGCCCTTGTTAGCACAATTTATTATTTGCTCTTCATTAATCTGGGGAATAGATTTTCAAGAAGAATTTCCCTTTTTACTCCCACTTACAGTTGGCTTTAAGGCATTGCAGCACGACAATAACCTCTAGGGAGAAAGTTGAGACTCGTAGGAGGAAAAAGCAGAAGAAAAGGAGTTTATACCTAATGGATTTCATATTACTGCAAAATATATAAAGATGTTAACTATGAAGCTTTTTGGACTTAGCCTCTGAAAGAGAGAAACGGGTGAATTTCAGGCAGTGGACAGGTCACTATGTTTTCACAGCTCTCCCCTCTGAGTATGACTGGGTCACTGATGTCAGCAGACTCTAGGAGGCCAACATGAGCAGGCTGGAACTTCAAATGGAGCACTGGGATTTCTTTGTTCAATCTGAAAAATGGCAGGGATAAATAAAAGTCCAACACACAGCACATATGCTGTATATGCTCCACAGGTCTGTGCAGGATCAAATTAGCCTGCGAGCCCTTATATATTTATCAGAGCAGCAAACTTAACGTGTTTGAAAGAAAACTCTCAGAGGTATGCTAACCAGAGGTCCCAGAGTCAAGTCTCAGTGTAGTCCCAGTTTTCAGTGAACAAAACAATAAAAATATGTTCAGTGGGTGAGTGACAGCAGAGTTAAACCTGACCCAACTACAAGGTATTTAAGTATAAGGAAGAGACAAATGGGCAACTTCAGGATGTGGCAAACGACACAAAACGTACTATTTCATGAGTTTTTTCCCCAAAACTGTCTCCACCTCTTTTACAAGTAAGTTAATCAGACCTAATCTATTAGTTGGTAAATCAGAAAAATATTTGATGCATATGATAAAAAAATGAAAAGATAGATTGCACATAAAACAAAATTACAGGAATAGAAACGTCCCACTCCTATCATCTTTTGATCCATTGTAAAACCATTTTTCAGGGATCTTTTAATTAGGATTATGCAGTTTTGGGCCAAAATCCAAAAACTGTCGTTTTTGAGGACACAGTTTCTGCAAAGCCCCAGTAGTTCATTAAAAAGTTGTCTCCGAGTTGTGTGCAGGACTGTTGGCGCAGAGTAAGGCTGCCTCCTTCCCATTATCCTTTTGCTTACATGCTCTCACACTAGCTTACAGCCCCTCACAACCCCAACCTAACTTAACTGGTGCAACAAAAATGGCCAATAATGTTCACGCTATCAGGTCGTACAGTTTGGAGCCAGATGCCTGGAAAAAGACGTACATGGATCTTGTCGTCTACAAATGGATGCATCAGAATGGAGGGGAGAAGAGAGCTTATGGCTTGCTGTAATAACTTGTACATAACACGTACACATCTTTCAATAACATGTTTTAGTCTACTCCTGATTCACAAAGATTTGAATAAAGAAATACTCAAAAATTTTAAGTTCAATTATCTTTATATATGACCTTAATCATGAGAAAAACACCACTCGATCATGTTAAAAATACCAAAAACACAATTTTCAATAGAGTGGATCTTTAAATCAATCAATAGCCTACATATGATATGATACAAATGTTTATCAACTTATGATACAAGCAGCCACCAGTACTTGTTAGTCCAGAACACAAAAATGAAGAACATTTTTTAAGGATTGGCACAGAAATGTCCAAATTCAGCAAAATCCTGCACTTATCTCACAGTTTATATTACAAACTATCTACTTCTTCAACTTGTTCTTGCTTCCCGTCTGTTGGGTCGCAGCCACTGTAAACCAATTCAGTAAAGAGTCAAATATTAGCCTGTTCATCATGAGTCAATTATGTATTTAAATCAGTTGTTAATCTGTGTAAAATCAACTCATTTAATCCAAACTCCAAAAATTTGGTTCATCTCTTCTACTACTTTTAAAAACAAAAGAGGTCCAGTTCTTGATCAATGGCTGAGTGGAAAAGTAACGTGCAGATGTTTGATTGAAGTGAAAAGGGTAGAGTCTGGAATATCAGGTTTGATCTGGAGCCAATTAAAGAGGAATCAGAAGCATGATAGACGTTTTTGCGTTTGAGGTGGGGGGAAGCACTGTGTTTCAGTCCAGCTGACCCAGCCTGAGGCTTAAATCTGGGGTTGACAAGGTGAGCAGAGCCCTGAAGAAGGGAATCTGGGCGGATACAGAATGCAGGGGCAGTAAAAAGAGCCATAAAACAGGGTCGAACAGAGGGGACACGGAGGTCTGGGAAAACGCACCTCCACACACTCAGCATCCCTCTCTCCCTTCTCCATTCACTCATTCAGTCATCCACATTCCTACACGTCTCCCCAGTCTGAAACCACCACATCCATCAACATCACATCCTGCTCTTCCCAAACTCTGAGCATACATCAATTTACATGGATTCCTTTGGTTTTGCAACTCCACCAGCTCTATTAGTTTTCCTTTTATAGCTTTGAAGATCTAATGCTTCGAAGCGGACATGAATCCTCTGCTTTTCTTGCTCAGCATAGGGCCAACAGCAACATCAGCGCATGAAAAAAGAAAAATCAAATAGAGAGCAGTTGATAAAAAAAAAACCATCAGTTGTAGATACTTGAATATGAGTAAATAAATACTCATTTTATTTAATTACATGGTTCATTTGTTATAATAATTACCATCAATAACGGTGTATTTAGTCCTAAGTGCATTTACATGATTTTTCCATTTATTACTCAATTTAAATGGTAATGGAACTGGTAAAAGATTGCAATATGTCGAGTTCTGAAGGGGAAAACATGCTTGTTAAACTGACTTGTGATCCAAATTATCAGTTGGCAAAAGCATGAAGCCATTTATATCTGGTTATGTGATGAACTGAGGACCTGTTCAGAGTGCAATATGCTGGAATAGACTCTAGATGCCCCCTGGAGCTCTGGGACAGAAGGAAGTGAGTATAGAAAAGTAACTTTGCTCTCTTTGATGATATAATATATTATTATGGCAGCAGTGGCCCAGGTGGTAGAGAAGGTCAGCTAACGATCAAAAGGTCAGCGGTTCAATACCCCCTTAATGTGTGAATGCATATGAATATCCCGGTGATGGTGAGAGTGGCCATAGGTGTTTACTGGGAGTAATGCGTCTGTCAGGGCAGCTGTGGCTACATCAGCAGCTTACCATCACCAAGAATGAACGATGAGTGAACGAATAATGGACACTTTGCAAGCACTGAGCATCTAGAGAAACGCAGAAATTTAAACTCTCCCCTGCTCACCTACAGCCCCTCATTCCCCCAACCTAACATTAGCAGAGCAACAAAAATGGCGTAAAACATTACAGTTACCCAGCAGTTTTGAGCTGGATGCTAGCTCAAAAGAATAAAACAATCTATTTGTCTACAAGTGGATGCATCAGAATGGAGCTGAGCAGGAAGCTTGTGGACCGTCGACTGTAGCACCTATGTCACTGCTACAGGCTTTTTCTAACTTTTTTGTCTGCTCCTGATTCACAATGATTTGAATAAAAAATATTTAAAAATTTCATTTTGGGGTTAATTTTCATTATGCATATCCATCATTCTGAGAAGAATGCCACAAGAAAAAGGGTGCTTAAGAAAAAAAACGTCGGTTCCACATATTTTTTTTTTTCAGGCTTAAAAAAAATTGATATCTGTGTTGCCAATCATATTTGGTGCCCCTCTCCATCTCACAGCCCCGAACTCTCAATCTCAAATTAAAAAATAGCTAAATTCAGAGCCTGTAAGATTTGTCAGCCCTCTCTCCCCCTTTTGTTTATTCCCTCCCTTCTGCATTCCTCTCCCGCACATCCCTGGTTTCTGTAACCAGGCCTAACTGTGATTGCCCATAATCCATCTCGTTCCCTCTCCTTCTAGACGGTGGGTAGAAAGCAGTGAATGAGAAGTTCATGTTGATGAATGGTGATTTGACTTTAAACCAAGATAAGCAAGTTAAAAAGATGCCAAGAAAGGTGTGGTGTGCCTGACTCCACCGTGTCATGGATGGTTCCTGGATATCAGTGCAGGCCTGGATACGCCAAATTCTGTGTGTTCTCATTTAAGAAGGTCTCACCTCATTCATACGCTGCTGTCAATCTTTTCATTATTTCGCTGGCAATTTTTCCAGACACCTTTGTTTGAATCTGCTCAAATAATTTACGTCTTTCCACTCCAATTTTCTGTGGTGGCTCGACTTATTGCTGACTCCTTGAGTTTTACAATGTAATATTTCACACTGCCAAAAATGCACAATTTTTACAGCTTTAATAAACATTTGGGGTCACCATTTCCATCAAGGAGCATGTATATCTATGATATGGATCTGGAAAAGTAAAGAGTCCCACCTTCAATAAGCCCATATTTAACACAAGTGACTTTCCAGCAGAGCAATAAATGAATTCAAGCTGGAACTCCAGACAAAAATGAAAATCATACAGCACTGTAGTTTTGTGTCAGACTGAATATATGTCGTCTGGAGTGCTTATAAATACATTTTTTTGAAAATGAAGAAAAGTACATTATTAATTTATAAATTTTTACACAAAAAAACCCCATAAGAATGTGGTATGACATCAAGAGCAAAACAATGGTGGACTTTATAAAAATAATTATTGCAAACTTGTCAATTAAAGTAAGTCTTTTAATACCAACCCCCTAGTTTGCAGCTGGTGTCACCAATTTTCAGCCTTGAATTATCATAAACATTATTAAATTGAACTTTATTGATCTCACGGAGGAGAAATTCACCTGTCATGGCAGCTCAAAAGAAAAAAACAAATGTTTGGATCGGACTGAACATAAACACAGACTTACAGGTTAATACTTTATAGAAAAATCCCTCTGTGGAATCCAACAGGCAAACAAATCTAGCACAAGTACTATTTTTTGAACTTTCAAAAAAAATCAGTTTTTAAAAATAATTATGAGAAAAGGGGCTGTGAGAAGAACATGCTGTATGTGCATGCTATGTAACCCCATCCCCATGCAGATAGCCTTGACCGTCGTGTTGGGTGCATGAGAACACTGCATGTGTGCAGCTAAAGTTCTTTAATTGGCCTACAGCAGCCAAGCTTGGTTTGTTCAGAACTCTAATTGACTGTTATGCAGACTCCTGTATGGGTGACTGCAATCTCATTAGTCCCTGGGTGCCACTGGCCCGTGACCTGACAGGGTCACACAGTTGCAGCCTGCCTATTTGAACTAGGGAGGTACTGTGAGAGAAAATAGCTGCAAGGTAACCATCCAAATAAATTTCATTGATGAGTTGATTATAACTGTATTTTCTACTGTAAAAGCTCTGACTTTTTGCAATATTTTGTAAAAGTATTCATCTTTCAACAATCCTGTTGGATTTTTCACAAGTTTTATAAAGTAAAGCTGGTTAATCCACCTGTTCTAATGCACATTAACTTCTTTTTTATTTAAAAGCAAACAAAAAATTCTGTGGAAAGACATCACAAAATATAATTGAAAATATATAAAAGTTAAAACCTAAAAGAGAATGTGTCAACACTAACAAAAACCATTCTTTTTATCAACTATATGCATAGGTGACAGAAAAGCCTAAATGTCATTCAGAAGAAATCTGGAAACCCTTTTCAGATGTTTCTGTCCGTAAAGCTCAACAGCTACAAGAATGGTTAATGTGTTAAGTCTTTTAGAAATCCCATGGGTGGGCCCTGCAACGGCAGACACAGATGCCCATATGGGTATTTCAATATGCTTAAAAAGTTCTTCAGATGTTGTTTTGACTTATGTAGGTCATTAAGCGCTGAAGTATTGAAACTGGGCTAAGTCGAGCTGCTAAGTGGGAGTGTGTAAATGAGCCAACCACTCAGGAATGTGGTCACACATGATGCAAATCAGAGGAACCCGGTGTGTTACTGATAGTTGATAAGGTGCTCTATTATCATAAGCAGTTCACCCAAATGTCTAAACCTAAACTCAGCCATAACTTAAACTTAAACAAGCCTTATATTTAAAAACAGATTTGTTGACTCTCATGAAAACTGTTCTTGTTTTTTAGAAGGTTTTCATATATTGGAGGCCACTAAATTCAAATAAAACCAAAAAACCCCATTTGCCCATCAACCTACAAACACACTAAGACAGCTGCATGCACGTGCCATTTAACCTACATTCATTTGTAAGATGAGTTTCATCATGGCCACCATTTGATACCTGTTCCCTTTTCAGCACTTTAAATCTACATGCTAACTAGATACATTTACTTTCTACTTTCCCCGCCACCAGGCATGTGCAGGGAGGCCAGCCCGCTGCCACATTTAGCTTCATTACTGACAGCTGTTCCGCGCACCAGCCGAGTCAAACAGATGGGACTCCACATGGGACGCAAACTTAATGTAAGGCTGGATGAATGGACTGACTGTGCAGTTCAGAGACTGTTTATGGACTGACTCTATCTGGGGCTGGCTAACCAATAAGACACACAATGTGGATAGCAAAATCTTTAATTTGACAATTTTGTAATGATGAACCATATTTTTAAATGCAAACCTTTTTTTCATTATTCTTAAGTGAAAAAAGGAACAGAAATGTTTACGTTTAGATAGGATGTTCTTTACTTCCAAGAGCAGCAAGCAGGTAACTCAAAAAACTGATTGCCTTTGGGCTTGGTGATTTATGAACTTTGGCAGGTAGTGTTGAAGAGAAGCTCCAGCGCAGTGACGGGATGGACAGCAAGCATGAATGACCACTTTGTGGAGTGCGGGGTTAGTAATGACAAGCAAACACAAGGTTCAGGCCACAAAATGAAAGGACAAACATCTTACATTTGCTTTGCCCCTACTTCAGCTGTCCATCAATGAACGTCTGTTCTGTTTTTTCTTGTCAAAAGGTTAGCCAGGTGTCAGTCATAATTTGCATTTTGTGTGATGCAGCATGTTTTACTGGATGGGTTCAAACTGGAAGAGTGATGGTGTTCAGTTGAGATTTATTTATTCACATTTTTATTTTATTTTGACCCTGACATTGAGTTGACATTGTGTTCCAGGTAATGTCAACTCCACAGCTGCAGGGGGCAGTATTGGGAGAATGTGAGTCTCACCCTACCAGGTAGGTGGAGGTAGAAAGAAGTTTTAAATTAAGTGACAGTGTGCAGGTGAGGATTTTGTCTGGCAGTCATGGCGAACTCCTGAGAGACAAACATTTCAATGCTTGGATGACTTTGGTGACGCCGTTGATAAGTTTAGTTAAATTTCATACTGTACATTTGGATATTTGTGGGAACGGTATTCAACAAAGTAAAATAGTTAAACGGCACAATATTTGCAAAACTTTAAAATAACAGTATTATCTTAACATACATGTCTGATATACGTTTGATCATGTTTTGCTTATTTGAAGGTTATCGAGCTCTAATCTATTCTTGGTGGAAAAATAAGATAAATGAGTGGAGTTGTCCAGCGTCCTCCATTGTCTTCTGAGCCTGGTCGAGTTAGGTAGGCATTGAAAATGAGAAAAAAAAAAAACTCATCAGTTTGTAAGACATTTTGTCAACCATGAAGTACACCAAGCTTTGAATTTTCTTTGTAGGACTACACCGATGTCTGGCATAATTTAAAGCACCTTCCACTTTAAGGTGAATGATGGACTTGAGACCTGCCCTTCATAATAAATGCAATCATTTTTTAGTGCTGCCAAGTTTTCCACAGTAGACAAACCTTAAGCGTTTTACAAGTCATTTTCATTGGCAGATATTGGTTGTTTTATTTGGTTTTTCTTTACCCTTTACTGCATCTGTTAGACAACATGCTTATTTTTGACTGACAGGCAGGAGGTCTCTACAGGGCAGAGGACAGCCGACATCCTGTCAACACTAAAAGCGTTAAAACAGACTGACAACAGTCCTGTCCCCACACTGCTTTCTCAGTTTAACATCTGTATTGTTTGTTCTTTGGCGTGCAGAGTATTACACATAAAAGCAGACATGGAACCTATTAAGACCACTGGGCTCGCATCTGGGGACCCCATTATTTACCACCTTAAAGGCAGAAAACACTCAATTAATTGTGGCTCTGCATTTTACAGTTTTGACGAACACAGAAAAAGAAATTGGATCCCTGAGCAGTCTCTGAAAGTCTTTTTCAATGTATTGAAGAATTGTTAGAAATTGTGAAATTTTAAACTGTGAAGGCAAACAAGTAGTCTTTGTGGTTACATAGAGTAGAATACAATGTGGTGAAGCTGAGTCAGAGTTATTTCCAAAGATTAACGAAAAATGAGAACCCTTCTGAGAAATTTTGATGAAAGAATAAGAGTGTAGGCACTTGAGTTATAAGACAGACCCTTTTAATAATCCAATTTTCAAGTTTCAAAAATGTTGTAGCTGTGATTTTTAAACAAATCAAGACAACACGGGGGAAACCGTAAAATATGCAGCGATTGTAAGACGAGAAATTTGTAGATTGGTGAGACTGTGGTCGGAACAACTGGGTATCAGCCAAGCTTTTTTAAGGTTAAACAACTTTCATTGGTTTAAAATAGGAGCCGTACATTTTTTTAGAATGATGCAATGGGGTACCTCACCTCATTTTTAATTATAAATATATTTCAAATTAAGGTCAGACAGACATATCCACGCGGAACTGCCAAAACTACATTCTAATGTTTATTTGAGTCCTGTGTTTATTAATAAAAAAAGAAGGCTGTAAAAGCAAATTGATGTGATAGTTTATTACTGTCAAAGGTTTTAAAAAATGGCCTCTGCTTTTCCTTCAGGTCTATACCCCAGGAGCACCTCAAGCCTGTGCGCAAGAGTTGGCCAAATGTGAAAACGAAAACTTTTGCAGTCCTTATTAATCTGTTTTCCTTCACTGGAGGACTATAAATTGGTTGGGAATCCTATAAATTCTGTTCAGAGTATAAACCCCAAAGCTGGAGTGTGGAGAACATTCACAATTACTGGTTCCAAAAGGAAGTAGGCGTGCAGAAGCATGGTTCAAACGGAAGAACCCTCTCTGAAGACATTTTTGGTGGTTCAACTCTTCTAAACCAGGAGACCCAGATCTATTTAAATGTAGAAACATTTAGTGGATGAAAAACAAACATGTTTTAGAGCTCGTAGCAATCTCCTTATCGAGAAGAAGGGTCTAAGGGCAGGGATACCTGGTTTAGCTTAGTATGTTTAGTTTAGCAATCAGCTATTTTATTTTATAACTGATTTTATTTTTTGTACAATGACCGTTGTAAAGCCCGTTGAGACAACTGTGTTGTAACATTGGGCTATAGAAATAAAATGGAATTGAATCATTTCCATGCTGTGAGAAAAAAAAACATGAGCAGCAGTTAAACTGTTTATTTAGAAACATCTTCCACACTCATCCCTGTTCCCTCCTGTAAGAATCGAAAGTTCACTCTGACATAAGTCCTGCTCTCCCACCATTAACAACATATTTGTCAAATGTCCAGATGTCATCCTCTACAGCTACCCTGTCATTTACCTGCTGGACTACAACACACCTAGTTTAAATCTTTATCCAAATCTGGAAGAAAAAAAAAATGCTTTCGGTTCAGTTAATTTACCCATTGAAAGGACCATCTAAGGACAACTTCCAACCACCAAGAGGAAGAAAAAAGGCTCTAAAACAATTTCTTGTAAGTACTAGTAAACAGCACATCTAATTCAAGGAGGATATGAACCTTTTAGAAGTGGTTCGTAAATGTGGTCATGTGTGGTTTATATGAGCCAGTGCTTTCCTCTGCAAACGCCCAGGCTATATTTAAGTTTAGCAGGCTATGCCTTCTCTGATGTCTAACCCACCTTTTGACCTACATCACATTCTTCCTCTCTTCTGCTCATTTCAATTACTCTCAGTCTGATAAAGACCAAAATGTCAGGTCTACCAATGGAAAAAAAAAATGTCTCCTGCAAATTTACGTTTGACTTAACTTTAATTTGTTTAATTTATACTATTTAATTCCATGACTGAGGAACAAAGTTGTATTCAAAACCACAATTTGTCACACCTTTCCCTCAAACTACATGCTGGTGCCTGCACTGACACCTCACAGTGTAAGACCTTAGAGGTCCAACAATATAAAAAGACCAGCGTGGGTGTGCATGAAGCACACTGTGCTGCATAAGGCATGTACAGTTATGTCGATAAACTGAGGTGGTGTAAATACAAACAGAGAGGGCTGAGAATGAATCTGCTTTGAGGACTCTTCTACTTTTAGAGCCATGTTTTAGGACTGGGCTTCCTCCAGGTTCAGACCAAACAATCACATTGTCTGACTTCAACAATCTTGTAATGCAACATCATTTGCGGTTTGATGCGAAGGTCAAAGAGAACCATAATGAACACTGTTAACTCGGATTTATTTCATTTACTATTCTAAGCTTCTGTGGTTTCACATGCATATACAAAAGTGTGCCGCGTTAGTTTGTTGCTTTGGCTTTGGCAGCCATCACAAAGTTCAAAGTATCTGCTCAGCCTGCTAACCATTTGTTATTATTTCATAATATCTTTTTTTTTTTTATGTTAGAAAGAAAAGCAGACGATGGACATTTCTGTTTTATCTGTTACTCCACTGCACAGTCGGTAACAACTCACTTAGAAGATCAAAAGTTACCATTAATGCATGCAGTGGTTTAATACAAAAACAGCAATTCACAGTGGATGAAGATAAATGAAGGGGTGCAACAAAGTAAAAACGCTGCTCCAATCAGGCCAATTCCACAACTTTGAAGATGTTTCCAGAATGGTTAAAACATCTCAGACTGGAAAAACATTTTCCAGGACCAACATGCCTAATATTTTATTTTAATTATAGGTATTAGATTTGTGGTTTGTATCTTTAATTGTTTAGCAAATTTCAAAAGATAGATCTGCAGATTTTGATGGAAAAGCCAATGTTAGATGTGATGTGGTGCATTTTACGTTGAAACTGGTTCCATTTCTATCCGTACGCCTCATACCGGCCAAAGAAAATCACCTCTTGATCATATTGAGTTTCCTTTCCTGAAAGCAGCACATACACAACCACATATCTGCATTCAATCCATCTTCAAAAGATACAAAAATTGCTAAACTACCTAAAATGCACTTAACAGAAATTGCAAAGCATAACCAGAAAGGGAAGATAGAAGAAAAAAATATTTAGGACAAGAAACTAAACACAGCATTTATGCTGCTTGTGCAGTCCTCATGATAATGGATTGTGTGTGGGTTTTTTTTTTAGCAATTCTAACAATATGACAGGGCTACATGACCCCTAAAGATCCCAGCATGATAAAAGCCACACCATGAAGTCTCTACAAAAAGTTAGAAAGGAGGACAGGCTTAATGGCATTTTAAGAATTGGTCTAAAAAAACTAACTCTGTATACATCAAAATGAATTCAGATCAATGCTTCCTCTATTTATGTTTTAGGATTTTTTTTTACAAAAGACGTCCATATGTGATTTTAAATAAGGCAGTAATAGCATACATAATGTCAATGGAATTATAAGAATTGTCTAACTGAACATTTTGTTTAAACTTTTTTGGCACCTTTTAATTTGAAAGAAGACTAAGATGACTCCAACTTGTAATTAGGTGGTTTCAATGATTATAAAACATCAACATTCTCATATCTAAGAGAAGAATGTCAATGATTGGTGCTTGCTTTTTTCATTAAATTATGGTCTAAAAATTGTTCTTACAAATGTCTGCTTTGACACCTGTAATTTCTTTTTCCTGAATGACTATGTACATAAATCTTTCTCTAATTGCAACTCCAACAAATTATAAAAAAAAACTTCTTTTTTTTAAGTAAAATGTTGTGGAAAAACTTGGCCCACGGCGTTGGTTTACAAAAGCTCACACACTGCCAGGTTGTTTATATTATCGGTGTGCTGCTACAGTAACACCTTTTTTAATGGCTTTTGAGATAATTCAGAAAGAATTGCAGTATTTTGCGGCTGATATAAAAACCCCAGCTGCGGAGCAGTGCTGCGCGCACACAGAGGGACTGAGCAGTTTCAGACTCTGCAGGCAACTTGATAAATAGGAAACAAGCTTTTTAAAGAGGATTGTATGTTTGAGTTTACGATGGTAAATTAAGGTTTTAAATACCATCTACATGTAAACAGACGTCCCATGTGTCTGAAACTAAACACAGGACATGGCCTTGTTTGTTAAAGTCTCAGTCTCAACCTGTGGCTGTTGAAACGTTTATGTATAGGCTCACTGACAGAAAAATTCCTTTGAATGGACACACTGTGTGCATAAAGGCTTTGAGTGGTCCTTCTTGTTTTATGTATTCTTGTATGAAAAGTGTATCATTTTTTTCAGTAGGATGAAAAATATGTACTTGCACTTCACATGTTTCTGCTCCATGTGCTTCTATAGATCAGTCAAGTATAGTCCTGGGGGACTTTAGAAGTCCTGGGGGACTTTAGATGGTTTAAATGCATTACAGAAAAGGACTTTAACCTCTTCTTTAAGTTCAACTTGGGATCACTTCAGGCCTTCACCCTCAAATTAAGCATCTGCAAACATACAGCACTCTCAACCAAAGCCACAACCTCCAAACACTAAGTGGCTGTCTAGAAGGTTTAATTTATAATCTCTGCTGTGATGGCAGAAAATAAAAAATAAAAAGTCAAATCTAAGCCTGATCACAACTGATTTCCCTTATAAATCCTAATTACTTTTGATTGTGTTGATAAAGCTGAATTGAAGCTGAATTGAAGCAGTAATAAAGTCAAGCCGCAAGACATAGACAGTAAGTAGGTTAACAGAGAGCGAAGCAGTTTTTGAGTCATGCTTTTAGATTTTTACCTGTATGTTTACCGGTATGTTTTAAAAAGTAAAGCAAGAGTATTTACATTTGTAGAATTGCATTTATTCTACACCAAACCATGTAAATTAAAGTATGTAGTAAAAAGAAGCCAATAAACAGACATTTTGAACTCTTGAACACACGTATCGACACCAACAATAACTATTAAAAGTTCAAATACATCATGTTTCCTTTGAGCTGCTGAATCTCTCCCCACAGAAACACTTTAGTCTAGCAGAGTTGGCCATGAAATACAACAGGGTTAATTCTTGGTCTTTCGCACACCTATATATATATTAACGTGAAGTAGAGGGCGGGGTAAAGGTGAAAGACCCCGTGTCTCCCCTAATAACATACCAAATCCATCAAGGAGCCCCAACATCGAGCTCTGAGGGCTTCGACCACCAGAGGTACAGATGTTTTAATAAAGCTGCTCTGGGGCAAAGGAAGGCTTTATGGACTGAAGTGCTATTGAGAGTTCAGAAAATGTAGGCTTGAGCCATGATTATCATTGGTGAGCTCATTACTGTCATATCCTTTAGATTTTCAAATATTTAGTACAAAGAAAGAAAAAAAAACTGACATAATACAATTAAGTTACTATTAAGTTTGTTCAAAGTGGGGGAAAAGTTATTAAACTTCATTATTTTATAGAAAGTATACCTCCATTCTTATGTTCCTTTTTAGGGAAAAAAAAACGGTTGTAAAAATGATGGTTTCATGGTTAAAACCAAATCAAATTATTACAAGTTTATTCACCTAATAGAAGGGACTGTGGAGGGGGTGACAAAAACCTGAAATGCAATTTCTGGTGGGACAGAACACATCTAGTTCTTCTGAGTTTGTGAAAATCTCCACATTTGCTGTAGCTGACCAAAGACGCCAAAGAACTCAAGCCAAATATGAATGAGATTAGGAAGAAAATGTGAAACCTGGAAACATCTGCAGGCGGGGAAAGAGTAAAGTGATGATCAGGAACAGATGAGAGGAGGGAACGACGAAAAGATTTGCCTTTTAATAATTTCACGAGACCAAGGCTGTCGCATCCCAACTGAAGCTCACTGAAACTCTCCAGGGAGTCCTGATCAAAGGAGAAACACATATTATGAGCACTCTAGAGTACTTAAATATTAGTCATCTTTCAACATACATTTTAAAAAGAAATATTTACATTTACACAATAATACTTGAACTATACCATGCATTATTTCTTAAACCTAGCAAATGCCTTTGATGTTTAAATCAAATATCTACTTGATTTATCTAACTTTAGCTTAAAAGTAACCCAGTTGTAAAACTGCATGCATATTTCTTTGTATATCAGTAAGACGGGGACAGTAATGCCATGACTTTCTGTAATTTCAAACATTTAAATTATTATTTTTAATTGTCCTTTATTAGTTTTAAATATAGTGACTGAAAAGTTGCAGCTACTGTCTTGAATTTTGTTTCATCTCACACTTGTTTATGTTTTATTGCTGAGTGTTTAGTTTTTAGAGTTGTTCTTAATTTTTTTTAAATCTATTCGAATCAAAAATATTTTTTACATTTTTTCCTTCAAACATTTTTTATTTTAACGAAACTAAAAACTGAACAAAATTCAAATGAGTCTGTGGTGTCTGCCTTAAATATAACTTAAATTATAAATTATTATTATTATCTCTATATTTGACCCCAATTTATGTGTTTGGATGGCTGGCAACAGCAGAAATCTTGTAAAAAGCAGGAAGAAAAACCTTTAAGTGAATGTAGAGATGCTTATAAGTCATTTTTTCCAATTCTAAGCCGTGCCTCTTCTCTTTTTTATTGTATTGTGCCAGTCACAATGAACAATTAGAAGAGGACAACAATGTGTATTTTTTGTGTTTATGATGCCAGGTTTGACACATTTTCCGCAAGAAGAAAATGTACAGCAGCAACTCATTATTAATTCTGTGGTAAAGTGAAAGTTAAATGAAAAAAAATCACAAGACCAACAAACTCATTCATTCATCTTCTTCCGTTTATCCCTTTCGGGGTCACAAGGTATCCGGAGCCTGTCCCGCCCACCTATGGGCGAAGGCAGGGTCCAACAAACTACGGTAAATTAAAAAAAACATGTTTTTAAAGCATCAAGTTAAAGCTGAAGTTGCAGACACAGAGATGTGACACGTGTTCAAGAACACGCTAAAACCACATTAACGAATGCCTATTTAGCATATATGGTGTTCACAGTGGACAGAGGGGGGGCTTCGTTTTCTTTTACTACTGTTTACTAGCGCATGTCTGCGATCTACAGTTGGAGGAGGCAGTGTGAAATGTCGGAAGTTCCGTGACTCTTTCTCTAGGCTTTTTCTTTTTATTCCAATATATGAAAGACTTGTTGTCATATAATTCCATCCAGGCACAAACCTCAATTACTAATTTCTCCTTCCTGATCAATTTACCAATTGTTAACACTTTTATGAAGTAAAATAGATGCCATCCTTTTGTCACTACCAAATCTGAGTCCCTGGTTGGTCAAAGTTCGACATACATTTAATGGCATTTTGTACGTAGCCCCCAAAAACAATCTTAAAAAATGTTTTATCTATGTGTAAGGGTTTTGAACGCGGAAACCCAAAACACACATTTACATTCATTTACACAGATTTTCATTGGAAGTGATGAGCGAGGCAGTTTGAGCGTGGCTTAATGTGCGACTTAGGTTCCACTAAATCACAAGCACAACACACTTTGATTGGACTTTTAAAACAAACTGGGGGCATATAATGTCTAAACTGTACATTGAAACACACTAACACACACACAATGCCAAAGCTTCGGCTCACATCACCACACACCCCTGGCTGACTGTGGTATCTGACCTGTCTACTTGTCAGCACATCAAAAGCCTCCATTGTCCCTTGATAACCCCTGTCCAGCTGCCTCCACAGGGCGCTGTCTCTCTAACAAGGTTTGCCCACGGTGGGAACTTTAAGCCGGGGGCAGAGAGCAGAACAATGCCCTCTCTCCTGGAGGAGGCATGCTCACGGAGGGGGCTCTAATGAAATCCATGTCCCAATAGCTATTTTCAACCCCCTTTTTTTACTTTCTTGGCGTTTTCCCCCTGATATTTCCTGCTTGGAGGTGTGTTTTCTCCATGAACTGATTCCTGAACAATCGCGCACAGTGAGAGGTCAGTGATAGTTGGTTATGCTTTCTTATACCATGGTCCGGTTGAATACTCGATTTTGATTGGCTGCTGGGTATGCGTTAAAACCTGATAACCGCACGGTGAAAAAAGAAGTTCCGGTCGGCTAGCTTAAATGATTTGTATCACTGCGCCGGCTTCTGTAAAACAACCTTTTGCTTCATCATCTGGGCAAAAACAAGCGGTAAGCGATTAACTTTCCCTCTGAATTGATGCTTTATTCAACCCATCGGGACGATCAGCATATATATATATCGCCGAATCTTGACTGCAGCGGTGGTGCTGCGCGACGCGGACTATATGTTACGTGATGCGGCGCGATGCGCCGCATCACGTAACATACAGTACGCTGTTTATGAGAAAAGTGATCCAAATCGGAAAAAAAACAAGAATTAAGGACTAAAACCTGGTTAATATGTATTGCTTTTGTAAGTGACCATGGTATAAGCGGGTTAATGGCCGACGAAGTGTGCGGTTACTACTTTTTAACGCACTTCGCGGAAGCAATCGTCCTCCGCTTCGCGTCGGACGGTTCAGGCTTCCACGGCGTGCGTTAAAAGTAGTAACCGCACACTTCGTCGGCCATTAACCCTTACTTTTAAAATCCTAAAAAATAATAAAATAATAATAATAATAATAATAATAATAATAATGGATTGGATTTATCTGCGCTTTTCAAGACACCCAAAGCGCTTACATTATGTCCATTATTCATTCACTCCTCATTCATACTTGGTGATGGTAAGCTATGTATGTAGCCACAGCTGCCCTGGGGCAGACTGACAGAGGCGTGGCTGCCATTTCGCGCCTACGGCCCCTCTGACCATCACCGGGATCATTCATACACATTCACACACCAGTGGAGCCACACTGGAGGCAAGGAGGGTGAAGTGTCTTGCCCAAGGACACAACGACATTTTTGGCTGGTGGGAGCGGGGATCGAACCGCCAACCCTTCGATCATTGGACGACCCGCTCAACCACCTGAGCCACTGTCGCCCAAATAAGCAGTATTAACAACCACTTTGCATTTATTTAGGGAAAAGTCAACAATAACTCTGTAACAGAGTAAGAACATTTTCCAAAGCCATAAAGCTGATGGGGAAAAAAATATGGGAAGCAGAATTCAAGAGTGTCAAGTGGAGACCAGAGAAAAAACAGAGGCTGCAGGGACGACGAAACGCTGACCTCTACTTGTGTGTGATGAGTTGTGAGGAGTGAAAAGTAGTGAGAACATAAAAATCCAGTCTGCAGTCTCCATCCGTTGTGGAAAAGTCTGGAACAGTTACCACACTGCAAATTCTAAAAAATAGTCCATCAATCATATCGTTTTTTCCCCCTCCATCTGCTGAAAGTTTTGATATCAGTCTTTCCTTAGAGAATATTATATTTTAAACATTTTAAAATCAAACATATGTTAATATATATATATATATATATATATATATATATATATATATATATATATATATATACATACATCTATATATATATATATATATATATACACATACATCTATATATATATATATATATATATATACACATACATCTATATATATATATATGTATATATACACATCTATATATCCATCTATCCATCTATCTATATATATATATATATATACACATACATCTATATATATATATATGTATATATACACATCTATATATCCATCTATCCATCTATCTATCTATATATAGATATATACACATACATACATACAAACACACACACACACAAGTGGGCATGGTGACGGATTTGACAAAAATCATATTTATTCTTAAGAAAAACCAAGCAAAGCTCAAAGGCCTCCTTAAATTTTAACATTTATAGAAATGGTCTCTCATCAGTGGTGAAGGCCTTTGTGTTTAATGTCTCCGTCAACACATTAAAAGAGTTGTGGTGTTGTGAAAAATGAGCCAGAGCACATAATAAATGGAGGTGATTTCCCTTGAGCCTCTTGTAATTGCTTCAAGCTTGGAACAGACAGGACAAAACCAGGAGGCCTGGCGCAGGAAGTTTGACAGGAAATAGTTTGGATTCAGCCACTGAGGCAACATGCTGGTCTCTTAAGGATGTGTAAGAGACAGATGTCATGATACTCTGGCAAATATCCAAGACGACGGACATATTCATTTAAAATGTGCCACACAAAACATATTTATAGATGGAAGATCGCAGCTTTTTGGGGATTTTTGTTTTCCTCGAGTCATTTTAAGCCCAATCCTGTGTTCTCTAAACTCCCAGTGGTCTGGTTCCTATCTGAAAGGTCAATCTGACGCTGAAGCCCTTACTAGCCGTCACACAGACACAGAAGATCTGCTTTATATCCAAAGGCTCAGACTCCCTTAGTCTCTTCTCAAGCTTGAATTGAAAACATACGGTACCTGTCCCTACAGCCTCACTTGCATAGCAGGAAAATTATGCACAAATAGATTCACAAACTTTTTCAATATGCTAAACATGAAACGATTTCTAGAGGAAAACGACTGAAACTGGGAATGATTAACCGCTTAGATATGCAGGAATTTTGGTTTTTATATTAACTCATTAAAAAGACCTAATCTAATCCAAGGTCATCTGTTCAGTCATAAACAAAGCCGGCTCTACTAGGTTTTGTTTCAATATAAATAGCCCTTAAGGGTGACACTGGTGGTATTCACTCTTCTGAAAACCCAAAAGACAAGTGAGCGATGGGCTATGCACACTGAGAGAAGCTGAGCTTCACCTCCCACACAGTACATCTATCTCATTAACTCCAAATGCCTCAATGACAGACCAGGGACCAGTTAGACCACCAGCAGAAGAGAAGACCCCGCAGCAATACACAGAAAGGAGAGCAGGTGAAAGAGAATCCAGTGAAGAGGATTTTTTTCCCATCATGCCATGCTTTCCATTTCTGTCCAACCCGCAGGACCTTCTTTTCCCATCTTTTCACCTCCTCCCTCTATCACTTGCATTCCGTCT
Source organism: Oryzias latipes (assembly GCF_053564925.1). Lineage (NCBI taxonomy): Eukaryota > Metazoa > Chordata > Actinopteri > Beloniformes > Adrianichthyidae > Oryzias > Oryzias latipes. The sequence continues at coordinate 18,621,826 of NC_136240.1, forward strand.
TTTCTCCTTTCTTCAAACGAGGATTAGCTCAGCAGGACACCAGCATTCCTTCTCCACTGGCAGCCTTTGTTTTGACATTCCCACTCCTCCCAGTGTCCTCTACAATTCTGTGCCCAGCAAACAAAACCAACAGTATAAGATGGTGACCCAAAACTTCACCTCACCTTATCCCCAAAACTGTCTCTTAGTCATTCTTTACATTTGAGAGAAAGAAAACGTGTACATTTGATATTTTTTGATGGAGACAAGTTTACAGTGACAGTTAGCTCCCATAAGCTCCCAGCTCATGTAAGAGAGGCCGACACAGTTTCTACATTCAAAGTTAGACTTAAAACATTCCTCTTTGGACAGGCTTATTGTCAGACTAGATAGTGTTCAGACAATATTTAGCTTACTGTTAATTTTTTAAATTGAACTTAATTGAACTTAACTGAACTTCATAGGCTGCTAGAAGTTTGAAGCTGGGGAAAGTATGGGGAACTGGGGTTCTGTCCTCTATTCTCGCCTACTTCTACTCTCCTTCTCTCCTCTATTCTTGATCATTATTTATCATTTAGTTCTCCATGCCTCTGTTTGGTGCAGTCCGATTCATGTACTGTCCCTCTTTCCCAAACCCCCTTCCAGTTGGCACGTCCATGCTTCTGTACCTGACCAAGTACCTCGTCTCTGGCTTGCCTCTACTACTGCTCCTACAGTTGGCTGTGGATCCTGCCTCTGGCTCGTCTCGTGCCCCCGGCCGTCCCCCAACTCCATCTGGATGAAGCTCATTTGCTGGACTTTAAATATGTAGTTGTAGAGTTAGATAAGTTAATTCTTCTCTATGAGTTCTGGTACATCGCCAGTCCGTCTTGGGGGAGGAGCCCTCCTTCATGTGGGCACCCCTGAGGTTTCTTCGTTTTTTTCTGGAATCCGTTTTTTAAGGAGTTTTTCCTTACCGCGAAGGAGGGTCTAAGGGCAGGGATGCTCAGTTCAGTCTAGTCTGTATAGTTAAAGTTTAGTATTATCCTATTGAATTCTAAGCATTTAGGATCCTTTTTGATTGTATGTTTACCTTACAATTACCAGTACGAAGCCCATTTAGACACTGTTGTTGTGAATTTGGGCTTTAAAAATAAATTTGAATTAAATTAAATTGAAAGTTATGCTCAGTTTAGGCGCACCCATAAAAGCCAAACAACTGTGCAATTCACTCTGTCATGGGATTCATGCTTTCCACTTCTATACTGTAATATTTAAACAAAAAAATAATAATAATAACATGTGTTGCTAACCCACTTAAATGAAAATAATTATGACTGCATCCTCTTGGGCCAACAGAAAGCACAGTTAAGAGAAGGACAGATTTATTGCAGCAGTGAATATAAGCGATTTACTAGTAAAATAACCAGCTGCTATCTAGGAATACTCTACATGTAGAATAATATGACAACAGTTGGCTGTGACTTTTTTCACTGTATGATACATTTTCACATTTGATTGTGTATCCAAATCAGAATAGATCACTTGCAACAAGTAATAAGGTATTTTTATGTTTTGATTAAGTTGTTTGCAGCAAGATACATTTTCATTAGTGTAAAAAAAAAGAAAAGACAAACACAGAATGGGGAGGATGATTTACAGAAAAGATGTAGCTAAACAGCGATGCGATGAAAAAAAAATGAAACCTGAGAACAAGCAGAGATGACAGGAGACACGAGACTGAAGGAGTACGTGTCAAAAAGGTTTATGAAGCAATAAGCCTTCAACTATGTACCGGTAATCCTTTTTACAGAGTCTAAACAACGGTGCATGAACATGCTAGAGGAGATATACTGTACATACATCCCATATGTACATACTGTATATGTGTTTGTCTGCAGTACCTTCAAATTTCTATTAGAGGAAAAGAAAGAGATTTTTTCATAGATTTTTTTACAACTTGGTTTTGTTTTTTCCTGAATTGATTCATCTCCTTACATACATGAACAGATATGTTTGTGTGTGTTGGGTTAGCATGCTGCTTTCAAACTGCCAGATTAGTTTACACAAGAGGACTATTTTAATCAGTTGAATACCAGGCCACAAAATCTGTGGGTCTTTACCTGAGCATAAACAGAGGATATCCCAGGGCTCAGCCTGGATCACAAACCCGGAGTCATGGAAAAGTCATTTTGTGGAGTTGACCGGAGCAACTCAATAACCTGCTGCCCTGCTGCTCCGCTTTCTCTCCATCCAAACTCTGCATCACCTGTACTGCTAAACTTTGTTCTTCGGTTTCAACTCTGTGCTCCACTTTTTTCATGACTGCGAATACTCCGGTTTTCTGCAAAATTTTTAGTGTTTGTTTTACTGATTCAAGCTCAAGTTAAAATTTTGATATAAAGATTTGATTTCTGTGTCAGCCATCAGATAACTCTGCAAGATGCAAAACTCACCTATTAGTCTGTATGTTTTTGATTTAAGTGTAGTCCGATTATCTTCTGATCTATTTCAAAAGCATTCCCAGTGGTCTTTGAATCATAATAATGCTGTTTTTTAGGCAAAATCAAAAAGTCGTTTTCTGAGACGTAATCCTCAAGTGGCAGTAGTTCATTAGACTTTCGCCTCTGAGTTGTGGGTAGGACTGTTGGTGCAAACTAAGTCTGCCCCTGCCTCCTGACATCCTTCTGTTTACACTCTCACACACACTCTCACACCCCCAACTAACATTACTGGTACAACAAAATGGCGAGCATATTTTGAAGCTGTCAGGCTGTAGATTTTACATATGTAAATGAGAAACATGAGGGAAAAACATCAACAAAAACATGTTAAAAACACAATTTACAAAACCAGATCTATTGTTCAGGCATCCGGCAAGGTCCCCATTTGTATTTATGCATTTCTTTTTCTTATTTGAACCATCTGTTTTACGTAATAGTACTCCAACATTTCAGGAAAACTTGCCTTTTATAGAAAGTTCTAATGGGAAGCCTGCAGTGTTGGCAAGGGCCATTTATGTCTTAAAGCCGAAAAAGGTTCAAGTGGATTTAGTTGGTTGCAGCCTGAAAACTAGGCTACTTAATAAAGTCTTCGTTAGATTTGATCAAAGCGCCATTTGAAAAGAAATCTAAAAAAAAAAGATTGTTCAATAAAAACAATGCAATAACCTGTAATTTTCTTTAAAAAGAAAAACACTTCTGATACATGCAGCCCAAAACCTTCCCTCTCCTTTGTAAGAGCTAATACTGGGTATGCTGCTTCATTTCTGGTGCCTGATAACACACCGATAAGGCCAGAGTCTTTTTATGCAGGCAGGCATCAGTTCAGCCAGAGCAGACTTCTACTTCAAGAGAAAGGCATTTTCCTTAGAGTGTGCACGCTTGTGTCAGTCATGCAAAACAAAATGGTAAATCAGATGAAAACAGCAAGACAAAAGCATAAACTGACACTGGAACTGTTCCACTAATTGAAATTAGCTGTCGAACATTAAATTATGGTTAATATGTGAATGACTACATCTGCATTCTTTAAGCATGTAATCAGTACAAGTGTGGCAGTGCTTGTTACTATTTTAACTCTTATCTCCTAGTTCGAGTTAAAGCTTCTCAACGAGGGGGCCTTCACCAAGGGGCTGCTCTCAGATGGCAGCATTGGCCAAGAAGAAGAAGACTGAACCAAAAAAACTAGCATCAAAAGTGCGTGAGCAATGTTTTAGCAGCATCAGCTGCTGTGGGATGACACAAATCCGTTGTGAGAGTAAAACCAACAGGTTCCAAAGAATAAAACATGCTCCTCTCTGTCTGCACATCCAGACACTCAAAGTGTGAGCGTTCTAACAACACACAATGTACCCACACATCACCTACACAATAGAGTCTCTGTAAGGCTTTAAGGAGAAGGGTCAAATGAAAGATTTATTGTCCACAATCAACAATTCGTTTTGACTCATCTGAGCAGAAACACGTCAAATTTACTGTACATATTACTACACACCACAATGTCCATCATCACTCACGTTACTCAGAATTTTGAGGAAAATAGATGTTCTCAGGCTTATTTTGACTAAAATCTAGATTTTGAACAATCCCATTGGCTAATTAGTGCAAGCTGGAAAGCAGAACAAATCCTTCTAAGGCATTTCTTTTGGGTGTGCGACAGATGGACAGGGGCTGAAAGAGACATCTAAATCAGAGCTCACCACAAAGAAAATGTGATGATGTGCCAAAATAATTCAGGCTGCTAAAAAGATTACCTGACTCCAAGGTCAAAATGTATAATCGCAAACTTATTTGATTTCATTTCCGAAAGTGTCATAAATCACGTGCTCTCCATTTTTTCCTGCAATCAGAATTGGATTTGTGTACTGAACAGCTCTAGTCTTGAGGTGCATTTTAATAATGTCTGGAAGCTGATGAGAGAACACAGTTTTAAGTAAATCCAATCTAAATTAATTTACCAGCTGGGTCACGCAATGTGAAGCACTGGGAAAACTGTTCATCTACTTAAAGCAACAGGAGTTATATACGATTATAAACCACAAAGCCAGGTGGTCCAGCAGCTTTGGGGAGGGCACACAGAGGAGACTGTGGAAAGAAATCTGGGATGAAAGGAAAAGGATGCAGTTTGGTGGGATAGATTAGATCAGGAGGATAAGGAGATTGAAGAAGGAGCAACAAAAGAAGGTATAAAAGAAGGAGCAAAGTGACTAACAAGTGTCTGTTCTTGTGCTGGTTTTCTAAACTCTCAGTGGACTTGTGCTGGTGGAGTGAACTGCAGTAAAAAGAGAGGCAGGGGGTTGTTGGGTTTGTCATGGAACACCTGCCTCCACTTAACCCTTTTCCCTCTTTCTGCTTGAGCTGCCTCTTTCAGCAATCGCCTCTCCTCTTATCCACCAGCCTTTTCTGTCCAGTCCTTCGAGCACAGGCGCAGGGCTGCTTCTTTGTCATCAAGCCGATGGCTTTAAGCATTTTTTGCAGCAATTTATGTGAGCAGTTCGAATACCTCAAGTACTGGGTAACACTTCCTGGTGGGATTCACAAGTCAGTGACTTCTTTAAAGCTTTTGAGTGGCTTTCGCTCAATTATTTGGGTTTGAGGGTCAGAAAGTTTGTGCCAGTGGTGAAAAAAATAAATAATATTAAGACATTCTGAGAGGGTCACACTTGTATTTAACCTAAAAATTATAACTGAAATATTTCTATTTAGGAATTTATTTATAACAACCCTAAATGTGTGTATATCAGTGGTTAGAGTTAAAATTGTCCTTTTGTACAGAGCACATATTGAATCTCATGACCCTGAGATACACTTGTAGCTTGTAGCTTCACTTCAAGCTTTTTTCACGCATCTGGTTTTCCGTTCTTACTGTCAATGTTTGGGTTGTTGTTTTGGGTCTAACCCTGCTGGAGGTCCTGCACTTTCCAGCATGTTGTTGCTGCTCCAAGTACAGCTCAGCGTAATCACTTTATTAGCCAAGCAACTTTTGGAAAAACTAATGTGGTTATCTTGGATTGCAATAAAATGAAATATGATTTCATTGAACTTAAATAAATTCAAGTTCTCTGCAAATAAAATCTAGCATGTGTTTTGCTCGTAACTGCTGCCAAATAAGGGAAGCGAGTTGGCCCAAAAGAGACACAATAGCAAATTTGATTAAATATATTATCACTGTGGCGCAGTGGGTAGTGCTCTTGCATCACAGCAAGAAGGCCCCTGGTTCAAGTCCCGGCTGGGGGACCTTTCTGTGTGGGGTTAGCGTGTTCTCCCTTGTGCATGCGTGGGTTTTCTCCGGGGACTCCAGCTTCCTCCCACAGTCCAAAAACATGTTTCATAGGTTAATTGGTTATTTTAAATTGTCCATAGGTGTGAAAGTGAGTGTGCATGGATGTGTGATATGTGTGACCCTGCGACAGACTGGCGACCTGTCCAGGGTGCCCCCTGCCGTTGCCCATAAGTAACCGGGATAGGCTCCGGCAGCCCCGTGACCCCGAAAGGGACTAAACGGAAGAAGATGAATGAATATTATCAAAGCAAATGATTATGCATTAAAATATTAAAAAAAAAAAAATCATCAGAGACTATGTTTCACATTATTTTACACTATAAAATAATAATAAATAATAATAATTAATTGATTCTTTCCTCTGAAATCTGTAAATATTCTCGTATACATCTTGAAAAGTTTGTTTTTCTTCAAGCTAAAAAGAAAAAAATATTTTCTATCAAGTCAGAATGGGTTAAAATATTCTACTTTGCCTTGACTTGTGTACCAATCATCAACAACAAACACAGTCAGGTCAGCAAACATATTTTTCCACTTTCCCACAATACAACCAAGAAAGATTGTCTAACAGGTCGTTCTACCGATTAAAGTCCTTGTCGGGTCAGGAGTTATTCATTTAACAGTAAAAAGGACTTGGGTTCCTTCTTTTCAAACCAAGCACAGTCTTTCACTCCCCTTGTCCATTCCATTCACACCATTTTCCATGGTGCAGTAGAGCTCTGCCCCTCTCTTTTCACCCTTTAATGAGTTCAGTCTCCCTCCTGCATTGAATATTTTCATGCAACTCTTATTAGGAAAACCTGGTCTAACCGGTCAACATGAATCTGACAACATTGTCAGATTTATTTTGGAGAATTTAAGTACAAACACAAGTCAAGTAACTCTTAAACATTATGTAATTTTCAAAACTCCCACCCATAAATATAACAAATAAATAAAAAACACACAACATTCCATTGTTTTATTCTTTGCAATCGTGGTGGTTCCAACAATTTTTGCATTAGCTTTTCTAATGTAGGAGTTATCAGGATGTTCTTGTTTGAACATTGCAAGGAAAAACTGGCAGATGCATTGAAGGAGCAACTCTGGCGTCTTATGCCCTCTGTCAAAGGGTTTTATTGAAACGTGAAAAAGTGGGCACGAGTTGGGAGGTATAGATCAGCTTTTCAGTGAGAAACCTATGTAGGATCTCTTATTATTAGATCACTACTTTTGGAAGAAAGACATTGCAATATTCTTTCTATGTGTAACTTGAAAAATCGTATACTGGTCAGATGTTTAGAGTCTGTGTAAACTGACTTGCATTAGTAGAGCTGCTAAACTTATCATTTTACAGTCTTATTGTATTATTACTTTACATGGGAATGAGTCGTTCAAGACCCACAATCATGTTTTTGGTGTTTTTAACATATTCTTCTGGCCATTTTCCCATGATGGAGGATATTAATAAAGAAAATTAAAAATACAGTTGTATTTATGAGTATTTCTTTATTCAAACTGTTGTGAATCAGTAGCAGACGAAAAATGCATTCGGAAAAACTTTGTAGAGGTGAAGTAGGAGCCACAATAGGCGGGCAACAAGCTTCCTGCTCCGTTCCATTCTGAAGCATCCACTTGTAGAAATAGATACATGTACGATTTTGTTCTCCTTGCCTGACCTATCTGGCTCAGGACTGTACAGCTGTGTAGCTCCAATATTGCTCGCCCTTTTTGTTGCACCGGTTATGTTAGGTTGGGGGTGTGCTGTGCGGAGCTGTAAAGTAGCAGGAGAGCGTGTAAACAGGTGGATGATGGGAAGGGGGCGGGCTTACTCCAAGTCGACATTCAACAACTCTGAGGCAAATATCGAATGAACTTGTGCCGCTCTGCAGAAACTATTTTCTAGAAAACAAAAAACACAGAGTTTTTAGATTTTGACAAAAATGGCATATTCATAATTTAAAGACCACTGGGAACGCTTTTACAACAGATTAATAGATGATTGGAGTGAGACTTTCACTACTAATATTTAACATTAAAATTAAACCATGATTTTGGTGCTATATTAATACAATATCCAAGTAATTTAGTTGAACTTTCTATTGCCGTTTGAGTCCATCACTTAAGGATTAATGGTCCATAAATTCCAATCTCTCTTTTCTTTACTTTTAGATTTTTAAAAGAGCAGTTGTGACATGTGGACACCAAAAACTAGAAGTGAGATATGAACGACACATTCAAAGTGAAGTCAATTGCTTCCAGCTGCACAAACAGCAGAACCAGAAAATGTTTGAGGTTTTTTCAAAGAAAGGAAGAAAGACAGAAATGCAATGGAGGAAAATCCCCCCTCTCTTCTTTTTTAAACTCGCTTTTGGCTTTCTGACTACTGTGGTGCAAAAACAAAAAACAAAAGAAAAAACAGTTTAATCCAAAGAAGTACGATCACATGCACACAAGAGAAAACCTTCATGTAAAATGTCTTTTACCGATTTGCACTGAAGGCATCACTGCTAGATGAGTAATGGCTGGCCTCAGGGCTTCTTCTCCGCAGAGACAGTATCTGAACCACTCACGGTCTGGTCCAGAGGCTGGCTTGACTGAAGTCTTGGTGGTCCAGAGATTTTGAGGAAGTGAACTGATTTGTTTGGGCTGCTTTTTATATCCCAACAGGGATATTTTCTGTTTCATTTTCTGCACTCTAAAGACATCAGAGCACAGTGTAGGTTAATAATGACCTCTCAGAGGGATCGTAGGCGTTTAAAGTTTTAATCATTGAGCCACAAAGGCCGTGGGTGCTCCTCAACACAGTTCCTTCGGCACAGTCAGTGATTAAACAGAGGCTTGCATTCTCCCTATGGGGAACCACCCTGATTGAATTGAAAAAAACAACAAAAAAACTATTGAGATTTAGAACATTTCTGCAAAAGTTACAAATACTTCAAGAAATATTGTTGATTGATGAATAGATTTATTTTTCACAGTCTGTCACAAAACTCTGTTGACAATACCCCATCACAAAAGAACATTTTGTGCAGTTAGAATAACTTTTTTGCTTTCTTTGCGTGTTCAGAGATAGACAAGGACAGAACATCTTATTGTTTTCTTAATCCATGGAAATTCATAAATTTCTTTCTTATCTTCCAACAATTAGGAGAAGGGATGTCAAAACTTTGAATCAAAAGTTGTCAAGGAGGCAATGTAGGAGGGCTGGCTAGCCAACAAAAACTTTTCACTTTTAATTTATGACAAATAATCTTATTTTCTTCATATAGAACATTAAGTCTTAGGAGCAGTACTCTGCTCCACACAATGCATTTTTATTTTGCAACTGCTTCTTCTAAAGCATCCTTTATATGTTCCATATATTAGCTGTGCTGTTAAGACCAGGGATTACTCAATTTCCTTAGACAGATTAGGATGAGTTTAAAAACCGATGTTAACTCTGGTGCGAAATAAACACACAAACTTTAGTCCAATCTTAAAAGTGGAATGTGAACACCACAACATAGTAAGTTGTGAAAGTTTTCTCCATTTTCCATTAAATCAATTAGACTTTACTGAAATCTATTGGTTTGTATCCTGGGGACATGAAATGGCAGCTGCACCCAACAGATGCCTACGCTGGAGGAAGAACAAAACAAGCTTGAAGTCTGGGTCACCAAAAGTCATTGATTTGTCTTTGGGCTGTCAGAAAAGATGGTTAATGTGGAAACAAGGTTGCCAAAGTTGGTATCACAGTTTTAGATTTGGTTCTATTATCAATTGTTTTTAGCTGAGATTGTGATTATGTTGATAACCGTCTTTACTGTGCTGCTGTGTATGGCATAAAACCGTACATACACACAAGTAAAAACAAAGCTAGTTTCTGCAGGGGAAGTCATCTGGGAAAAAATCATCTGCTTTCCACATTTTTCAGTGCATGTATCATTTATGAAAAGAAAAATAAAGGGACAGAGAGATGAGGGGATTTTGCCAAACAGAAAAGAAAAGCAGAATTAAGAGACCAGGGGACTGCAGATGCTGGTAGACAGTAAAAACTCAAGAACTGGGAGGTGCAGAAAGCAGCTGTCAGTGGAGCTTTTTGTTTGGAGATGTCAGTGTTGAATGGGAGTCCAATGAAGAGGCCAAGGCACCCCTGAGATCTATCCGTTTATTAATCGCTTCTACATACTTTATTTAGACAAACATTGGAAATTCACAGAGACGTTAAATGCGGCTCCAGTCACAAATTCCACTCAGCATTCAGCAAATGCTGCCAAACCCTTAATGACTTTTCTTGTTAGTCGGGACTTTCTCAACCTACATTACAAAATGCAGGCATTAGGAAAAAGCTGACAGCTTCAAGCACATTCAGAAACATTTCTGTTTTGTTTACCTTTCATTTAAAGTCTTTTATTAAATTGACTTTGTCCTCTATTTTTCTTTCGTTTCCTTGTCTGCTGTTTTTCCAGTTATAATTTGCTGATTGAGTGGGCAAACAGTGGAATTGGATGGTCATTTATGACTAAAGCTGTGTCTCAGCTCTCGAAAGTTGATCTGCTCCCTTCAGATGACCAACATATAGGGGTTTTCCTATACTTTTCCTTCCATATTTTACAACAAATGAGACTCCTCTATGCCTGTAACCCCACCAAGAGATTGTCTCATTTAAATGTGACTTCTTAACTCATTTATACAGAATTCTAGAATCTCAACTATAAGCTTATTTAATATTTTCTGGTTGTTCTTCTTATCATTCTCTCTTCTCTTCTAGACCAATATCCCTCTCTGACCTAAATAACAGACAGAAATCGCTCTAAAGAAGTTGTAAGAAAGCTAAATCCAAGCTGCATTTGGAGTCCCTGTGGGCCCGGTTCTGCATCTGCATGTTCTTTTAAGAACAAAATGTGTGAAAGAAAAGAAAGACAGCAGCACCAGGTGAACTCCGCTGCAAACATTTTTTTCTTCAACATTTAACAGTTCCTGAAACAAACCACAAGTTGCTAAGAGGAACAAAATGACAATCTTAGACAGGCATGTCCAAACAGTGGCGGTTTTTGATATGGGCGATGTGGGCGGTCGCCCAGGGCAGCACTTCATAGGGGGCGGCATTTGCCGTGCCTGATGCATTACACATAATGTGCTACAGACTATATTCAAGAGGAAGCTTGGAGCTTTTAATTTGAAATTGCTTCAGCAGCCGACACTTTACACTTTTATTTTGACACATCAGACTCTTAAGAATGTCTTCCTCCTATTTCCTCTTCACACTTATGGTGCAAAAAAAAAAAAAAAAGAATACCTCAGAGTGAAACAACGTAAAACAGGCACATGAAAAGGAATTAGGCAGAACAAACATCCGTGCTAAACACAATTTCGAAAAAAGCAGGCAATGGTGATTATTTCCCACAATTCCTTGCTCCGACAGACCCGATGCGCACGTGACCACCGCCCTCTGCTGCAAGACGCTTGCGGCCACACCTCTTTGCGGTAGTCTTTGGAACATAAGTCAAAAAACTCGAGAGGGGAGCGCGACTCGCTGGTGGCTGGGTGAATCACACTAACAGGTGATTGGGAGTCTTTTTCTATCTAACGATTAACTCTGAGCCGCAGCTGCGCCTCCCGTCATAGAGACGGAGCCGCGTGTGTCAGAGGGAAGGGGAGGGGAGGGGGGATGAGCGCAGACCATTTTTTTTTTAGGATTGAGTTTTTTTGGAGGATTTCTACTGTTGGTGTTGCACATTTAAGGAAATGCCAAATATTTTTGGAGTAATCCCACTGATGAGTTCTAAGATTTAGTGTTTAATGTTTTATAAGACCTAAACATATTAATCACAATAAGTTTTATTTTTTAGATCTAATCCCTCTGTTATGTTTCACAAAGACACACACAGGACGTCACACATTAAGAAATTATTGCTAAAAATGAAGCAGGAGTCCAGCTCTAAAAAAAATGCTCTAAAAAATGATGAAAGAGCAAAAAAGAATTATTTGATATGTAATTTCTTATTAATATTTCCAGGCTTTCTTTGTTTTGTCCTGCAGCATGTTCATATTTGTGTAATTTTGACAGAATATATTTCTATGGAGAACAAAATATTACAAGTTATTTAAGGTTTAACTTGAGTTATTCTGGATTAATGTTCCTGTTTTTATTCATATTTATGTTCAAAAAGTTCAGTTTAAAAGGTTTAAAAGTTTAGCTTTAGTGTGTTCAGTAAATGTTTATCTTCTTCGGCCCAAAACCTTAAGCTTGTTTTTAACTTAGGCCCCTGTGTGACTGAGTTTGACCCCCTGTAATACGAGTCTAGAAAATTCATGCATTTTTTGAGTAAAATGGCTAAATAGAAGATAGGGAACACAACAGGATGTTGTCAAATTTTGTATGTTTGCGGGGGGGGGGGGGGGGGGGGGGGCTGGTGGGGTTACTCGCCCAGGGAGTAAGTTAGTGTAGAACCGCCACTGTGTCCAAAGTACGGCCCACGTCCAAATTTCTACCAGCCCGCAGGCTTGCGTAACAAAAAAAGCCCTTATAAGCACTAAGAACTATGTGTTTCTTGATAGCGATCAGCTAAATTACATTATAAGCAGTTGCTATTCTGACCTTCAGGGCCTTAAGAAGAACAAATTTATTTTGTGTCAAAAACCCCAATGGTTTGTACTTCTGAATAGGGTTTGTTTTATTTCCCTATTCACATAATTTAAATTTAGAAGTTTACAGTGAACGTTAAAAAATGAATAATATGTAACGTTTCATATGAACCCAGGTTTAATGTTGACAAAAGAAATGTTTCCAAACAATTTCATTATTTCAGTTCTGTTCTTACAATATTAAATTCATGTTATTTTTCATAGAAAAATTCTGTTTTATGTGAAAAAAATGAAGAGCATCCAATTGCAATGAAATTTTCATTTGTTGGGATTTTTTAGTAGCCCATGTGCATTTAATGCCATTGCAAGAATTTAAAGAACGCCTGCAGACATTTCACCTCACATAATCTGTCCCTCCGCAAAAAGTTTGGACACCCCTGATCTAAGATTAGAGAAGAGAAAAAAAATCCCAAAAGAAACCCCAAACTTGTTTTCAAAAGAACTCTGTGTAATTTTCCGTGTCCCAAAGATACTGGTTCTCTGTCAAGAACAAAATAAATCTCAGATAAAGTAAAGAGGAGGCAAATACATCAAAGAGATTTGCAAGGCGTTCAACAAAACTGGGTTTATATCAAAGCATTGGCCAAAATGCCCGCAAGAATCCAGAATTCTCTTAATAAGACTGATATATTTTCACAGTATGAGCCAACAAAGACAAACTCATGCACACATGGGAGTTCTATTACAGTTAAACTTGCTTCAGATTTGTGGCTATTGGATCCCTTCCTTCCAACTCATTAATAATATGAAGCAATAACTCATCTTTAGCAATACAGCAGCAACTCTGAGTACCTATAGCTGGTTGCTGACCTGCATTCACCCCTTGTTACTCCACACGTATCGGTGCTGCATGAAACTGCTGGCTGCTAATTGCTTTCACATTACAGAAGAGTCAGGTGGATCTTGGTGGCATTCCAAGACCACCAACACTGGGACCCAGAGTGTGCACATTTCAAAGTGCACACAAACGATCATGCCGCCTAAATTGCAGTGGAAGCCAGTGCCAACTGCAAACTCATATGCGTCTGTCCACCCCGCCAAAAACAATAAAAATTCTTATCTTCTATATGAAAAATGCCCCTGTGATTTTTTTCCCCCCCCTGCAGGAATGTTAAGTAGTAAATGAAGAGTCTTCTATGCAGTTTTTTCAAAGTGCTCCGTGACACAGAAGGCACTAGCGTGTTGGGACTTCCTAAACACATTTACAAGCTTAGAGTGCACTCGTTAGTAATGCCTTGTTGTGCCAATTAAACACGGAGGCCTGTGGGCGGGAAAATTGCAGTTTCCTAAAATAAACATACACGTCTACAGCAAACACAGAGGCAGACCAAACACAACTCTACAGTGGTCCTACCTACTCTTATCTCACCAAATAATTTAAGTGAGCATCTCTGAGGACAGCCATATCTGAAAAAATAAAAAATAAACCACGCCACATAGCAGAATTTTTTCCCCTGAGGCAAAACTCTTTACATCTTGATTTCAACAAGCTTGATCACATCACAGTCACTTGACCATCTAATAAACATTGTTTGGCTACAGCTTTCAATTGAAAATCTCAGTTATGAGCAGAAGTTAACCAGTTTGGTAGGAATTAACAAGTCTGCTGCAAAAATGTGTGTTCATTTTAGTTTGCTAAAAATGCTTCATGGGGCACATCTGTGAGCTGTCACGCATAGAGACCACAGAGAAGAAAAAACAGACAACAGGACAAAAGACAGACTGCTCCTGCTTTGCAACATCATGAGGAGCTTGATCTGGCCAGCCGGCGGGAGCCAAGTAAGGTTTAAATTGAAAAGTAAATGAACTAACAAGAGTGCAAAGAGAGGGCAGGGAAGGACAATAGGTGGTTGCTGTCTGGTCAAGAGATTAAACAGTAACAAAATTATAAGACTGAAAAAAGCAGAACATACTTAGGGAATTAAACTGTATAAAACACACACAGAAAAAGACAGATAGGAAAAGGACACTTCAGTTCTTTTGCAACATGTCACTTTTTCACACGTGATTTTTTTCCTAAGCACTAAAGAGAATCAGCAGCTACAGTCCAGTTGCACTACTTTTTTGTGGAAACCGTCCTAACAAACTGCATGCAGCAGTGTAAACTGTTGTACGCCTCAATAAAAAGCTCCATAAATACTAAGTTAAAGTGGTGAAACGCCTAGAAAGAGGTTGAAGCGGTGCCATCACTCCTTTGTTTCAATTGCTGTTGTAAGGAGATCATAGGTTTTTTTTCCACAGCAGATGAGCGTGTATCAGTGAATGGCTGCATTTTACTTTCTGCTGTAGAGAAATTACATTGTACATTGCACAATTTAAAAAAAAAGCAACTATGCAAATGTCCCCATTTTATTTTTGTTTCATTTTAAGTGCAACTTTGCACAGATCACATTTTTTTTTAGCACAAAGGCATAGAGTCAATAAGCTGGCTGGTCAGTGCATGTTTACTCTGCTGTATGCCTGAACAAAATGGTCAGAGATTGAAAGATAAAAGGTAATGGTCTTTTGCGGACAAAGCTTAATACTGCAAAGGCAGCCACGGCGAGGTTAAATAAACCCATAGAATCACGCGGGTCTAAGCCTCTTATATTGGCCCCACTGAGGAGAAGATCGTTGACTTCTGATTGCAGAAAGAAGGTCAGGAACTGTTTAAAACTGGCAACAAACGTCCTTCTTAACCACTAAAGCTACATACTTCTGCCCATTTTTCTCAAGTCATTGTTTTTAGCTCTTTATAGGTTACAGTGTTAATTTATGTCTGCAGTCAATCAAATGCTTTTATAAAAATATTTTCTTATCTTGATAACACTTGCAGCCCTCACAGCTCTCTCTGCTCTGACCCAGATCTGCTCCAGTTCTCGTTACCCTCATCAGATTATCTATCTTTTTTATTAAAAATAACACTTTGGAACTCCTACACAGCCCTCCCTCCCCTTGTCTGTTCCTGTTGTAAGTCACAGGGCAATGTAGTTTTATTTCCTGCCCCAGATGAAGCCAATGCTCAGTAAGAGAAAGAGGAAAGGGAAAACAAATGTTAAGACTTTGGAGAAGAGGCATATAAGGGAACAGGACTCACTTATACCAGTCTGTAACTTTAAACTGGGGTTGGTTCCAAGACAGTGTCAGATCTGATAAATATCTATAAAATAAAAATAATTTTCCAATCAAAGCTTTTTCTCCCTTTTGGTTTTG
Organism: Oryzias latipes; assembly: GCF_053564925.1. Taxonomy (NCBI): domain Eukaryota; kingdom Metazoa; phylum Chordata; class Actinopteri; order Beloniformes; family Adrianichthyidae; genus Oryzias; species Oryzias latipes. The sequence continues at coordinate 18,637,369 of NC_136240.1, forward strand.
CAAAGAGCAGGAACATCATGTGGTGTAAAAGTATGAAGTCTTGGTCTGGAACTTCACAGATGTGGAAGTTGTTCTCCACCAGACCATGAAAAAGGTTACCCTCATGAAGTGAGGAGACAGAAGCTGAGTGAAAAAAAAAGTACATTTTGTCTCAGAAACAGAGAAGTACCCTGTAAACTTTTCCAAACCCTTCCATTACCATTTCTCCTCACACCACCATCACGTAGAACCTCAGTGATTCGACAACGTTGTGGTTAACCCATCTGCACAGTTAGAGACATAAAACAACCAACCTTAGACTATGGCCTTTTCTTTTTGTTTCTGGAAAGTCAAACTGACGGTTTTCTTAACCATTTCTCAGCTGCTAAAAGAGGAGCTCTTCGTTTTTTGCAATCAGACCCTTTGTGTCATCTTCTGTCAGGAACTTTGGAGCCCTGTCTAAGTCTTTCTACCTTGGATAGCGAGACTGAAGTTATTTATAATAATGACCTTAATAAAGCCCTAGAAAACAGATTTCACAGGAAAGCCATGCTTTGTAAACCTTTGAGGATTCATCTCTAAGACTCAGCATTAAGGAGCCACTCCATGCATGTAATTTTCCTTGTCTGTACGGCTAGGGAGCTCCAATATTGCTCAGCGTTTTTGTTGCAACAGTAATATTAACTTGGGTTTGTGAGGGGTTGCAAGCTAGTGGAAAAGTGCATAAACACGTGGATGATGGGAAGAGGGCGGGCTAACTTCCCGACAACAGTCTCGCCCACATCTCAGAGGCAACTTTCAAATGAATTACTGCCGCTCTGCAGAAACTATATCTATATCTAAACTATATCCATAATTAACGACCACTGGGAACACTTGAAATAAATCAGAAGATGATTCGAGTGGGACATTAAAGCTGTACCTGACTTTCCCAAACATTGTCTCATTTGGACAGTTCTTGTCAACCAAAATGACGGTCAAACCTGAGTCTGCAGAAACACTTCAAAGCAACCTCAAATTTTCTTTGTGCCAAGTTAAGGAGCAGATGTAAAATTGTGGTTCCACTGGAGACACAACAGCCACATCTGCACTGAAGCTGATTATTAAAAAATCATTTCGAACAAGATTCTTTCTAAAATAATAAGTAAATAAATAAAATAAAAACACTTACTTAATTCCTCATTAACTCTCTATTGGCATAACTTTAAATAAAGGCTTCTGATGCACATTTTACAACTCTTTATTGCTGATCTCAATAATGCTAATACAAACATTGAGATTAAGATCAACTTTAGTAAAATCAACTTTATTAATCCCCGTAGGGTAATTCAGTATTATATATTATTAACATAGTAAGTTTCTCACTATAAACACTGAGAAAATGGGCTTAGACAGTAGCATTATTGTTTAAGCACCTTTACAAATCCGTTTGGGGGGTAAGAAGCTTTACTGTAGTGACAGCTTCAAAGTAAAATCCATTTGTAGTAGCTAATCTTCAAAAAGGCAACAGCAGGATTAAACATAAGTGTGTGTACCAACTAATTGTCATTACAAAGCAATGAGAGAGGAGAGAGAGACAAAAACCCTGTTATAGCAACATCGAAACACACACACACTGTCGTTTTACTTGGAACACAAACCATTGTAAATAATCAAAAAAATAAAAAACCTTTTCCATTGTTGTGACAACTGACATTTGTATCTAAGGCTACGTTCACAGTGACCTCTGCAAAGCACATTCAAGAGGACACTTCCATCGAAATGTCTTTGTAAATGCACGTTTCCAGCTACCATGTTCACAACTCTCGCACTCAGGTGTCACTATGCAGGTTTTTAAGTCTGCTGTCAGGCACTACATACAAAGCGCGAATTGAAAGTTAAACCAGTTGAACTTTGACCAATCAGGGATTTGGTAGTGCATCCTTTTTAAAACCCGGAAGTACCAACTATTTGAGAATTCATCATGAAGGAGAAAATTAATAATTGTGATCTGTGCCCGGCTGGAAAATTATGACATCAGTTCTTTCATTTATCGGAAAAGAACTGTTAAACAAAAAATCCTGGAAAAAGATTTGCACAGCCTCAACATTTCGCAACTGTGAGTACATGCACTAGTATCAGGAAGCGAGAGTCCAGTGTGAACACCCAATGCTAAAAGCGCTAAAAGCATATCACATGCATGTGTACATAGCACAACGGGTGAGTAGACGGGAAAAACGAAGTAGTGACACAGTCACATGCATTCAAGGAAAGACAAAAACTACTGAAGTAAATGAAGTATTTTGTGAGCACAGAAAAAGATTAATAAAGTTCTCCTCGTAAAAATCAAACAAGTTCTTCATAGGAAGTGCTTCTCCAAGTTGAAGGTGGTTAATATTGCCATTCTGCCTGACATTTGTATTGGTTATGGCTCGGTCTAAAAGCACAGAAGCTGCTCTCCTTTCCATGTTGACTAAACACTTCAGGCAGAGCAGCATGTCACGGGGGCTGACCTTTTTCTAATCTCCAACACACAAAACAAGTCACTTAAAGTACAGAACTAGTATTTTAAAGTGTCCATCCACAGCAAATCTGGCTGCTTAGATTTACATTTGTGCCAAAAAAAAAAGAAAGTGATCTCCAGAAATAAAACAATTATACAAAACTGGTGCTCCCACACTACTGCAGCTGCAGTAATTGGTGTAAAATAGAGATACCAAGCCCTCATTAAAGAAAATAAGAGTTTATTGTTTGCTATTTTAGCTACTTTCTAGACCTTAATTTGTGTTTAAAGAAAATGAAAAAAAAAACAAGAGTAAATACTGGTTTCTTTGTTTTGACTCTTGATAGAACACTACAATTCTACAGACTTATCAGTTCATCAAAAAACTTGGAAACTGACTGATTGAATAAGCAACACAAACAGCTCTAAATGCAGCTCTAAATGTGAGTCATAGCCAGGAAGGAATGGACACAATGTCATTTTTAAATCAGAATCAATTTAAAAGGGACAAGTCTTTTATTAAAGCTAAGAAACAGAAAGCAGATTTTTTTGGGAACATAAATTCCAACCTTTCTGGCGCAGAAGCTCAAAAAGTCCTGAGAGAGTGTGGTGTTATACAAAGACTTAATTGTAGGCGAAAAGCGATTTGCCTGTCTGCCTGCATGGGGATTTTCTGAGGTCCTTAATGTTAAGCAAACATGGTTTAAAAGGATTTACTCAGAGAAATATAGGTGAACTCAAAAAGCCATGTTCCATCGCACCACATGTTGAATGAAACGCCGCACAAGAAGGACACAAACTAAGACGTAATTTGATCAAACTCCAATACAGGGAACCCTCAATGAAATTTAGAGCCCTTTAAACTGGTCCCGATCCTTGAAGTTTTCAACACCAAACAGAGTCCAGTCCATATGAGAAAATGATATGTAGTATGTGTGACTTACTCCATTCCACTCATTAAAGTGTCACTTTGTCATCAGTAAACTCTTGCACTCACAGCTTGCTATACAACAGCAGCAAAGGGGCTCATTGTGTCGTGTGTATAAAATACAGCAGAGTTCATTTTTTTATGTGGCAGCGGTCATTTGTCTTCCCGACAGCCGCTAAACGAAAAACAACACAGAAAGTAGTGGACTTCTTTTTTTTCCTCCCACCAATCTATAGCTGCACATATATGGCCCAAGTGAACTAATGAATGTGCAAATATAATTTTACTCTATAAATGTAGCGTGATGTACACTCTGGAGAAAATGGCGTGGCCTTTCTGCAGCCTCTCAGCACAGACAGACAGTCTCTGTTCAAAACACTCAAGTGGCACACTTTCCTACACTCATTCCTCATCTACAAAACTAGAATCTAAAGCCATCCAACATGTTCTTCTTCAAAATCCAAAACTGCCTTTTCCAGAGCTCTCTTAAAGAAGTTGGGGCCCCTTGATGAGACATTAAATTTCAGGAAAAAGGTTTTCATGCTTGGTTTCGGTTTGTGGTGGCAGAAACTTTATCAGACAGCTCCAACGAGGAGCTGGACGGAGCGGGTTTAGCCTTTGATTAAACGCTGCCTCTCCAAGGACCGAGTTTTCCAAGGAGTTCCATTAGTGGAAATAACACTCTTCTGCCAGACGCTGCATGGAAATGTACCCCTCTTGCCATTCAAGGAGAACCCTTTGCCTCACTTGGCATGCAGTAGTTATACAAAGCACTAAAATATAAATCTTTATGTTCCTTTAAAATTCCTTTGGTAGGACAAGACCAGAGAGTCAAATGATATAAAATTAGGATGTTTTTTTTTAGTGTTTTTATCTTAAATTGCATGCAAATTTGCCTGCAGGCTGAACATCAGTTAAATAATTAGCACCAAATATCCTCCAAAACAGTCCGACATTGAAGCGCAGTGAGCCTTGGCAAACACATGTCCCTAATAACGAGTGGGAAGTAGGTAATTGCCAGAGCAAGATGTATAGTTCACACACCAGGGTTTTAAATCAGAGACATTAAACAGAGTCTGAGCATATGATTTATAGCTGTGCACTGATTAAATTAACATCTAGGACTTTCTCCCCATTTTCAGCACTGAAAATAAATTCTCAAAAAGAGAGCTCTTTCCTCCCAGAAAAAAAGGCCATACATCTGTTTCACACATCCAGCTCCTTCCACATTCCTCTACCTCAGCCAAAAGCTTTTAAGGATGCACAGCACTTGATACTTGAGTTAGTGCAGTGTGTGCACAGTGCAGTTATCTATCTGAAGGAGATGTCCCTCTCAGACCAGATAGAACTCCTCAAGGTACCTGGATAATATCATTTATAGAAGACCCACATTTTGCTTAGAAAAAAATGTGGCAAAGAGAAGTCTTCTTCAAGTTACAATCACCATAATTAATATTATTTTAGACCGTTTTTTTATTATTTAAATGCATCTTTTACATCCTGCTCTAGTGAGGCAGAGCAGGACATGCGCCTCTTGCACACTCAGGCAATAATCTAGGATCTTTGCAGACAGTAAAGAGTACATCTGTTGTCAAATGTGTCTCCTGGTTTAACCGGTTCTGAGACATAGAGCCTTTCTGGGTTAAATTCAATTCCAGAGACATTTCCTGAAGTTGTTGCTTTGCAGAGGATGTGACAGATTCTTAATATAGGACAATGACAGACAACCTTATGAATGTATTTCCAAGACTTTGTCACTGTTTATTTCTTGGGTAAAGCCTATTGGCAATAAGAAGTATTCATGTCAGTATTTTAAAGGGAAACTGTCTTTTTTAACTTTTTTCAGGAAACAGTTTAACTGAGATTTGACTTCTGTTCTCTTAAAGTCTAGAATCAAGATGACTTGTGATTGGATCACTAAGACACAAAGAAATTAACTTATTATTTTTTTGTAAACCAGTGCATTAAAATGACGCCACCAACTTGTGAAATGTGTCATTGGTTCTCAAAATAAAATTATGATCTGTTTCACTAAATAAAGCTGTTTTTTGTGTGAGTGGGGGGGGCGGGTTGTGGTAAAAGCCAATTTTGGTTTGACTCCTTTACTCACTTCAATCTGACAACAGCCCTCAGCATCTGAAGCAGTCACAAAGTTTTTCTTTGACTACTTTCATTAGCGTGTCTGGACAACAAAAAACACGATGTTCCTGCTGTTACAGCAAAACCGACATTTCTTCATAAAATCTTTGCATTTGATCAAAGAAAATCCTAGTGACCTCTGACCTCTACCTTGCAGCAAAAAAAAATAATCAATTTTTTCATCTTTACTTAAATAGTGCATTAATTAGTAGTCAAAGAGAAATGGGTACCTCAACCAGGTAAAACTCACCACTTTTCTTGTTTCACTCTTTCCAATACAGAAATTCTGAGAAAAGACAAGACTTCCAGTGTTGTCATCCAGGAACGGCTTCCCGAGCAGTAAAGAGGTGGTCACGTTTGTGGACACAATGAAAACCTTCTTAACTGGCGTAATTTTCTTGTGCAAATGAAGAAGTGAAGCAGCTTCTATTTGGATGGACAGAGCAACTATGCAGAACCACCAGCTGCAGCTCATTTCTGAGGCACACAGTCAAGATTCAGTCATTTTAGAGTTTTCAACACTGAAATAAAACCCTCATCTGTGCAATTTCTGGGGTCGCAGTCATAGTTTGTGTTCTGTAATAGTCAGAGCACATATTTCAATATCAATGTGTTATTTGCTGGTAAAAATTTTCAAAGAAAAAGTTGGAAAAGTGGATTTGACATCCTTAAACCACTTCTGAAGTATAACTTATCCTGTCAAGTATGCAAATTAAAATTTCCTTCTGCCACAAACCAAGGAACAGAGATACAAAGAAGGAGAGAATGGGAGTCAGAAAAAGCTGTGCAGCATAAACATTAGAGCTGCAATGTAAATTGAAGCTCTAATGCATTTAGGGAGGACAAAAGTAATCCAAACAAAACCTGAAAATCTTCCACATTTATGATTCATCACTTCTCATGTGGATTGGGAGGATCATTAGATACTAACACTCAAATGCCAGCACAAATATTTCAAATGCTTTCCATGTGCAGCTCTGGGCTGGGAAGCACTTGAGATTGTTGTTTTTTTTTTGACTGTCTTATATCATTTAAATCTCTAATAACTGACAGCAAAATATAAACACACATCAAAATGCACATAAACTGAGACAGTGGTACTTGAAGACTGTGTACTTCAGATTTAACATGAAATAAAATAAAAGATTTATACAGATACATCTGTAAACCATTTGTCCAAAATTTTTCAAAATTGATAGATGTCACCAAAAGAGTTAAAGCCAAAACCTCTGAATGAAAAAGGTTTAAGTTTCCACTTGTTTTGTTTTACTATTATTATTTAGAATTTTTATTTCATGCACAGGTTTCATTGTTGAATTATTAATGAATCAAGTTTTTGTTTTTTGTTAAATTCTTTAGATTTGTTTCTGTCAAACAATGACTTATTTCGCTCTAATATATAAAACAAAGTCTTTTTGAAAACAATAAATAACCTGCCATGCATTCCCTGTTCTGCTGCGTTTTAAGGGGGTTGGTTCAGCGCACAATGGACACCCAGCTGACTAGTTAAGAGCCCCCCTATTGTCTGTGAGTGGAGTCAAGACTTTCCCCGTGGCCAGGTCCCAGAGCCACTAAAGAACCATAATCTAAAAGCCAAAGCTTGTTTGCATGAGAAGAGAGGCTGGATGATGATGGCAAACAGCTTATAAAGATGTCCCGCCAGCCTGAGGACGATCCGGGAGTGGGGAGGGAAAATGGGCAAAGAAACGGGGAAAGGATGATGAACTGATTTATTAAATTCTTATTTGATGAGTGGAAGTAGGGATGAAGGAGAAGGAAGGAGGAAAATGTGTCAGGACTCACCAGTCGCGCTCAGGATCAGGGAGATGTGGAGAAAGGTGATCCAGAGTGCGCAGGCTGGACATCTCCAAAGACGCAGACTCACTGCTACCCAACGTGGATACATTCCTCCGGCTCTTCGTTCAAACTCAGCCCGCGCTGAAAATCCAACTACGCAAAAATAATTGACTTCAAGAGCTTCCCAAATTCTCTGACAGACCCAAAACAGATCAACTGCGCGCTGCTTGAAAGGCGCACCTGAACTATTAAGTCAGAAAAATGCGGGAGTCTTTGGAAAACAGTCTCCGCCGCTCCTGGTCTGTGCCTCGTTCTCTTCTCTGTGGAGCCCCACTCACTTTGCCCCGACTGTGCCTCTCCCCGCACGAGCGCAACCGTTCCAACAAACTTCTGCTCCAAACTTGTGCCCAAAGAACACATGGGTCTAATTAACTCAGGGTCGCCATCGTGTGTTTAATGCAGGAACTGCAGCCGGGCATCCTTTCGAGCCGCTGTCAAGCTTGCCACTAAATATATACCTGTTCAACGTAATTGCTGCGCGTGCACGTGGTGAATGACACTCGCAACATTATATAGGAATAAGAAAGTGTCTCATTAAGAAAATGCGTCTCACCTGTCTCATTTTAGAAGAAAAAAAAGTTATTTTTTTTACATTGTGTGGGTTTTTTATGAGTTACATTTATGTATTTCTTCTGTTTTAACCCCTTTGCCTTAATGCATGAAAGATTTGTTTTCACCTGATCTAATTTTTAGCTAAATACATTTCAAGAAATATGCATGTTGACTGTTAATGCTTGGTATACATTTATGTAAATTCCATGAACTGATGGGGGGTTTATTGAATTATGATATGACTAATATTCGTTGGACACCCTCAGCTGAAGTGACTGAGGTAATCAATGAGCTCCTCAGTGGCAAGGCTCTGGGAGTGGAGAAGTCCGCCCCGAGTACCTCAAGTCTGGATGTGTCTTGGCTGACACGCTTCTGCAGCATCGGGTGGCAGTCAGGAACTATACCATTGGACAGGCAAACAGTGGTGATGGTTCCCCTTTATAAGAAGGGGGACCGGAGAGTGTGTTCCAACTACCAGGGAATCACACTCCTCAGCCTGAGAGTCTATGCCAGGGTACTGGAGAGGAGAGTTCATTTGATAGTTGAACCTCAGGTCCACGAACAACAGTGTGGTTTAGGTCCTGGTCACGGAGCAGTGGACCAGCTCTACACCCCCCTTAGGGTGCTGGAGGGTTCGTGGGAGTTCATTCATCCAGTACATATGTGTTGTGTGAATGTGGAGAAGGTGTTCAACCGTGTCCCCTGTGGTGTCCTGTGGAAGGTGCTCTGGGAGTATGAGGTGCGGGGAGCCTTACTGAGGGCTGTCCGGTCTCCGAATGACCGGAGCAGGAGCTTGGTTCGCAATCACATAGCTGGCAGTAAGTCGGACCTGTTCCTGGTGCATGTTGGACTCCAGCAAGCTTGCCCTTTATCACCGCTTTTATTTATAGTCTTTATGGACAGAATTTCTTTACACAGCCAGGAACCGGAGGGATCTGGTTAGGGACCACAAGATTTCTTCTCTGCTCCTATAAAATGATGTTGTCCTCTTTGCTTAATCAGGCCAGGACCTGCAGCGTGCATTGGGGTGGTTTGTGGCTGAGTGTGAAGCAGCTGGAATGAGGCCAAGGTTCTTGACCGGAGAAAGGTAGTTTTTCCTCTCTGGGTGGGTGGAGTGATCCTACCCCAGGTGGAAGAGTTTAAATATCTTGGGGTCTTGTTCACGAGCGGGGGAAGACAGGAACGTGAGATTGACAGTGGGATTGGAGTGGCGTCCGTTGTTATGTGGTCGCTGCACCAGTCCATTGTGGTGAATAGACAGCTGAGCCAGAAAGCAAAGCGCTCAATTTACCAGTTGATCTTTGTTCCAATACTCACCTGTGGTCATGAACTCAGGGTCATGACTGAAAGAACGAGGTTCCGAATACAAGCAGCTGAATTGAGCTTCCTCTATAGGGTGAGAAGCGCTGTCACTTGTGGAGAGCTTGGAATAGAGCTGCTGGTCCTTTACATCGAGAGGAGCCAGTTGAGGAGGCTCTGGCATCTGGTTTGGATGCCTCCTGAACCCCTCCCTGAGGAGGTGTTTCGGCCATGTCCCACTGGGTGGAGGCCCAGTGGAAGACCCGGGACAGACGTCTCTCAGTTGGTCTGGGAAAGACTCGGGGTCCAGAGGAGCTGGAGGAAGTGGCTGGAGAGGGGAAGTCTGGGCATCTTTGCTTGGAACCCAGTCCCGTGTGAGTGGAAGAAGATGGATGGGTCGATGGATAATATTCTTTGAATTGTCCTTTTTAAACTCTGGTCTTGTTTTAAATCACTTAAAGATTGATTACAACAACCTGAAATACTATGGACAAACAATATTAAAATAAACTGAAAAACATTTTTTTTTTTACTTGTTTACATGGACAACACAGACTGTAAAGCAAATGACATGAAGTATACCTTTATCGGAAGCTCATAAAAAATATATTCCAGTATTTTAACTCTTGATTTTCTGACACAATTCATCTAGAGTTTTGCTATATGATAAAATGACAAATAGAAATGTAAATAGAAAAGAATTTGATCCTCGTGCGACAATCATTCATCAGTTATGGTAAATGGTATAATACTTCTATGGCACTTTTCTACTCTGATTAAGCCCCAAAGTGCTAGTCCCAAGTTCCATTCACCCACACACACATTTATACACTGATGGCTGAAAGGCTATCTTGCTAGGGCCTAGCAAGATAGGCGCTAGCCAGATCACCAAGAGCAATATGTGGTTCAGTGTCTTGCCTAAAGACACTTTTGCACACGGGCAGGCAAAGCGAAGCTCAAACCTGTCACCCTCCAAATAATATTTCAAGGTACCGAATTACCTCCATCCATCCATTTTCTTAACCTGCTGAATCCATTTTGGGGTCACGGGGTTGCTGGAGCCTGAGCCTGTTACTGTTAGGTGAAGGTGAGGTACACCCTGTTGCAAGCTAGGCCACACAATCACATGCACAACTTGCGGCAATTTGGAGAAACCAATCAACCTATGAAGCATGTTTGGACCATGGAAAAAATGCAATGAGGTGAGACCGCTTACTCACTGTAACCACCATGCAGCACTACTTGATTACTTTTTGAGTTAAATTTAAAGTAGGATTACATTCAAAGAAAGGTTTTATAATTTGTTTATAGTTTTAATGTGATTACAACACATTAAAAAAGCGTATCATTTTTATCAGGAATCTTACACTCTGTTGTCTTGTTTTGTGTTTTTTTTTCTTTTTTAAAACTCTCTGATTTTAATGTAAGCCATGTAAAGATAGCTTGGATCAGAGCAATACAAAGGGCTTCAAAGGTTGGATGTCGCTTATTTTAAATGGGCTGTTTTAACTTGAAGTATCAGATTTGTTGGTTTGCTTTGATGACAGCCAGCATATTCTTTTGGAAACAAAGGAGATCCTTGAAGTCACATGGCATGTTTTTTTGGGGAATCAAGATGAGAAAATGGGAAAGTATAAGATACTATTTTATTTGCAGGTAGAATCTGTTCAAAAATATAGATAAGATTAATGTAGATACATTGGATAATTGCAGACACCTGACAATCAGTGGTTAGTCACTGTTTTTGTAAAATTCAGACTAAAAAAAACATACAATTTTAATACACTATTAATTTGGGTATTGCTTTTTCTTACTACATATTCACTCAGCGTGTTTCAGTGGATGCAAGGACGACCCTGATGAAGGTCACAATATATAACATGTCAGTATAACAGGATCTCTGCTCCACTGTTACTTTAAAAAAGCAATCATTTTATTCAGAGGCAAAAGCATCCAAATGTTCATGCTGCCAAAGGCTTTGATTAAAACCAGGAAATGCTGTGGTGAAGCTAAAATGCAATTGCAGACTTTGTTTACTAATGTATGGACTGTCCTGCTCCTCCATATGATCTTTTCATGGAGAATTCTAAGAAACATTGAAGGATTACGTTTGCTGTGATGGGGTCAAATACCCAAGTTTACCTTTCAAAGGCGTCACTTTTTAAGATGGCTTTGTTGAACTTTATTTCAAGTTTTGGAGGAATAGACAAAGCACACTAAAATTGTTACATACAAAACTGCCAAAGAATCCTGAACAACCAGAACCCACAAATCTGTAATAAGGAGCCTCAGAGAGGTCAATTGCAGAATCCTGCTTTATAACTGGGACCATCAAATTGGGAGATGATTTTTTCTGACACTGGCTTGTTTCTCTGCCTGGATATGCAATTGTGTCATTCAGCCTAAATTAGGCTAAGATTAGGAAAATTGCAACCATGCACTGTGAAAGTAGTAGAATTGTAATGGTAGAGGGGATCAGGGTTCAAAAGGTCTCTGGAAAGTATGAGAGTTTCTGGTTGACCAAACTAGCATGGATATGGAGGCCGACCAAAGTGATGGTGGGAAACAGTTTTTGCCAACTTCCTGTTTCAGATCCAAATAAGTCGTGGGTTCTGTGCTTTTTCATAATTTCTTTTCTTTGTAACTATCATGGTTTCCAATAAAAATCAGGCAGGTCTGCAGCATTGTCTTCTACATGTGACCCATCCTTACATGACTCACAGACCAAACTGGCCTCAATAAATCCTCTCGACTCCAAAACCCTGCGTGTCAAAACAGAGTATAACTTGGCCTCAAATGTGTCGCAGTAATCCGTAGTGTACAACACTGGCTGGACCACAGAGAGCTTTGCAAAGCCAAACATCTGACGAGGAAAGGACAACAAATCTTCCTTAAAAGTAGGCAAAACACATGTGTCGTAAATATCTAGGGAGCAGAGATAAGTTCCCCTCGATTGTCTAAATTATCTTTGATTTATTTGAGAGAAACATCCCCCCTACTAACGCAACTTTGAAATGTCAAGGTCTTCTGCAAGGAGACTTTAATCATGAAAAGTTTCAGCCAGCAGAAAAACATAGTTGACTGTGTTCTACATCCAGGAAAAAAAAACAGGTTTGACATTGTACTACATTTTCTTTCATTTCCCCTTTGCCCACACATGGGCTGGGGTAAACACAAGCGAAAAAGACAAAATGTTGTAAACAGTTCGTTAGAACATCTGTGGCGCACCAAAAATCCCTCGTTTCTGTGCCCGATGTAGATTCCTCTGTGGAGTCTTGAGCAAAGCCAGAAAGACAGAATTAGAGAAAAGTGGACACCAACGAGATGATCTGCACTTTCTGGTCCATTTCAAAGGTCAGAACATTCTTGTGTCTTTAAATCTTTTATTTCCCCCAATGACTCAAACATCCTCCCGTTCACTGGGTTGACCTGGGACGTTGCGAACAGAACGTAAACATTTGTATTCATGATCATCAGAATCTTTTTGGACAGCTCACAGACTGTCAGAGAACGCTCCTGCTTGAGGATGGGCAGATGATGTCAGGCTATAAGGAGAACAGTCTGATCTCCACATTTTTGTTTGCTTTCCATTAATGGGGTTTGCTTACCTGGTTAGAGACAAGAAATGTTTATTCTTTAAAAAAAATTAGAAATGTACGTAAAGTTGGAAAGCACGTAATCTTGCTAAAAGTTAAGTTGAATCTCTAGTATTTTTTTGGTTTCAAAAATGGAGATGAGAAATAAAAATATTTTTATGTCGAAATATCCCTCTAAAACTTCCAGTTTGTTTAGAAGGGCAAGATGCTAATATCTATTAGCAAATACAACTAACATAAAAAAACAGACAATAATTTGTAGTTTTGTTATTTTTGGTTTGTTTTCAGAGATCCAGCAAATGTGAGTGGAGGTTCTCAGTCATCCAGGTGAGGTGAAGTCAATCTCTTGCACCAAGTCTTTACATTCCACAATTAAAAGAGTAAAAGTATCTATTCTAAAAGATTGTTAAAAATGTAAAAGAAACAACTAGGAGTGTTTATAGCCAATACGCTGGTCAGATAAAAAAAAAACTATTAAAGCTATAAATAAAAACACATTATTTAATATAACCTTCATGGATTATGACATCGTTTGTATTAAAGTCCCACTCCGATCCTTTTTTTGTGCCGTTTTAAAAATCTCTCCAGTGGTCTTTAAATTATGATTATACTGTTTTTAGCCAAAACCAAACAACCTGTGTCATTTTCTAGGACATAGTTTCTGCAGAGCGGCAATGGTTCATTAGAAATTCACTTCTGAGTTGTGGGCAGGACCAGTGCGGAGAAAGCCTGCACCTACTTCCCATCATCCGTTTGTTTACATTCTCTCCAGATAGCTTACAGTCCTTCACACATAACCTTATCGGTGGGAAAAAATGAGACTGCACTGATTTTAAGTTTTACCCTAAGTTCCCTTGCTCTAATGCGAATGAGCTCTATCCAGCTTTAAGCCACTACTCAATCCCTTTTCCAATGAGCAGAAGAAATGTTTTAGACAAATACGACGGCTTCATTCAGAGCTCATGAGGGCTGCAGAAATGCAGTCTTTGTGTCTCATTTATCATCATCTATTAGGAAGCCAACGAAGAGGCTGGTCCAAAGCCAGGCGGCGTCATGCCAGCTCCAGAGAAAGTCATTTGGACTTCCAATAGCAGGGGGCCAGGCAAGTCTAATGTAAGCCTGTCTGTGATTACCTGATGTAATGACAGCCAATCCGAATGCAGCCTGTAAGTCATTATGAACCGAAAAGGAGAAACACATTCTGCATCGCTCTGTCAGCTTGACAGGCTCTGAACAATGCAGCATGAAAATGTTTCCACCCCATTCCCACTCCTTGAGGAACAAAAGTTTTAACTGTTTCGGGCAGTTTTAGGACTCAATCTTTTTTTTTTCTTAACTGGACCTTTGAAGACTGGAAATTGGCCTTGAAAACCTTATCTGCAATCAAGAAGTAAACAAAGCTTGGATACAGATCTACTTCTTAAAAGGCAACAGTGCTATATGAAATATGGATCCAGGTTTGAGGAATTAAAATAACAGGAAATGTAAACTTGCAGTAATAGTTTTCTGTAAGATGCTGCCATCATACATCAAACTCTTTAGATCTTTGCAGTTAAATCCAATTTGATTTGCCAATTAGTTCCAGCTCAGTCTCAAACTATTTTCCATGAGTTTTAGTGAAAGCAGGTACCGTACATATTGTCATTAACAGTCAAAAGGAAATGGATCGCCACACATGAAAGAAATTGCCGTGTAATGTGCCGTCTGCGATGAAGACCAATTTTCCATTTTAACGTTTGGACGAGGAGCGCTCCCCCCTCCGTTTGCACTTGATTTTTTTCACCAACCTCTCTTCTATTCAACTAAATTGTAACCAATTTACCCCCAAACACCAGAGATCATTGGCCAAGAAACAGACACTAATCTAGGGTTTAAAGTCAGATCCAAGTTACCTCAAACCTTTCAGTGAAATTCAACTCCTGGGGAGGAAAAACAGACTTTTGATTTGCTTTCTGGTATCCCAGAACATCCTAAACTGTAGGTGTAATTACTCATCAGGATTGCAGTGATTATCCCATTTTTCTAAAAAAAAAAAAAAAAAAAGATTTTGGAGGATTAATTTATCAGCTTCTATTGTATATATTTCTTGCTGCAGGAATGCTGGGAAGCAGAGACCTTTTCAAGACATTTGGCTTTTCTCCTGGAAACTGCTTCCTTGCTTTCTAAAACAATAGCACTACATTTGTTGGAGTTCTTTCACAACTACACAAACATGCTCAGCACCACTGAACGCGTTCTTCTCTTCCGTTTCCCTGGTAAATATTCGGTTTTCCCAGCGCGAGTCTGTCCAAGCTGCTGCAGGTCCTAGCATCTGTGAACACTTTAGCTAAATGAAACAATAACACAGTTGACTTTTGTCCTTTTCGATTAGATTTTATTTTTATTTTTGTGACTTCAGTTATGGTTCAGGCTGAGAGGCGTTTTCAGTAACCTAGAATTATTCATCAGAGGGGAAGGCACCAGGGAGAGGGGTGGAGGGAAACATGCTGCCCAGAGTCACTGCTTTCCCCTCGGTTCAGCAGTGCCAGCGTTACAAGATGTGAAGCAAATCAACTAGTTTTAGGAGGTTACACACAAGGACAAACGTGCTGCTACAGAGACAAAAACATCAAACTTTCACAACTTTTCTGACACCTAAAAGAATTTATGAGACCTGTCGTGTATCTTAAAAAGCTCCCTACAGTCTGGTGCTACAGGATGGCAGTGATTAACTCTGAGCAAAATCAGAAGACCTAAACTATTCCCTTGCATAACACACATTTTCCATTTTTATCCAATTTAATAACAGCGGGCAAAATAGCACAAAATGGGGGGGGGGCAGCTTCACCTCTGTTGAAGCAGAGGTATCATGTTGCTAATTGTGAGCGCTTGTGTTGAGGCAGAGGAATCATGTGATCACAGTCGGCCCGGTGCGTCCCGTTCTCTCGTGAAGCTGCGAGACCTTGAGGGCGATGTCCACCAGCGGCGCCAGCATCACCTGAGCAAGAACAAACACAGGGGTTCAGACTTCCTGTTCAGCCTTTTAGGTCTAAAGGTCTCATCCGAAACACTGGTCGCCTCATAAATTCACTCTACTTACTGCTATTCACCAGTTACAAACAGTAAAAACATAATTTTTTAACTTTATTAATTATATTAGTAATACTAAAAGGAAAACATCTGGATAAATACCACCATATCCAATTGTTTATACTGTAAGGATTTAAAAGGACAGAAAAAAAAAACTATTTTGAAACATTACTTCTTCTTGCATATTCTCCAGATGTGCGAATCAAAAATACTGAAAGTCAGTGAATCCTGTGCTGCAATTTTCCCTCTCTCATTGGGATAAAAAATTACTGTTTTTAAAAATGTACATTCTCAGAACTTTTGGGAACACAAGGCTAAACTTGTTACTGTATTCCCTTCCCTGCCAGCAAAAAACAAAAACAAAAAAAAAAATCATCTGCTCGAGCCACTTGCTCTTTGTTTTCTGTCTTTTTATACATCTTCTAATCTGTCATTCTTCAAACTTTCTCTCTGTGAGCATTTCCCCTTCTAAATGACGTTAGTTCAACTTCTCTCGGTGAAGAGCTCCACCTAATGGAAGCTGGGAGTTCTGCACACCAGACAAGATAGTTTTGGAAATTTGGCGAATATTTTTTCCCATTTAAAAAAGTACCATTGAAAAGAACTTGTATTAGTCTGACTCTCTGTCTAAACATTTCTCTAAATCCTCTAGTAAGTTACTGCGGGTTAACCTGCGGGTCCTGGTAAATCTTCTGGGGATCCTTTTCATAGCTGTCTATGTAGAGCCTGATGGTGGCTCCAGCACTGCCTGTGCCGCTGAGACGGAAAATAATCCTAGAACCATCAGAGAAGATGATCCGGAGGCCCTGAGAGAACGAAAGAGCGAGTAGACAGAGTTCACGATGAAAAGAAAAAATACACAACTCACATTAGTGCATGCCACTATTTGGATATGACCGTTTTGTCACATGTCAAATAAAGTGCCCAACACCAAAGATTTGAGCCTAAACAGCTAAAACTGCTGTTACAAACTTTAGTTAACTATACCTGGTTTTTGGACACACTGCCATCTACTGGGTCTGTGTAGGCAAAGTTGTCAGCTACAGCCACCACATAACTCTTGTCCCCTGATGAGAATGTCTTTCCTACAAAGGATGGTTCAAACATTTGTGCCTCCAGATCCTTTATCATCTTGTTAGCAGCATCCGAGTCGACCTCCTCGTAGTCGTACCTGAATGAAAAAGACAAATGAATGAAAAAGCAACCATGCAAATAACAGTATTTGGTCATAATATGACAGGGGGAATGAGAATCTCTACACACCTGCAAACAGTGGGCACTTTAATATAAAAGTGTATATTGTCTTAAGATAAATTACTCTATTATTGCACCATATTAGTGATTTATTTATCCAGTTGTTCAAAAACTTTAGATTCTCCCTTTATTTGGCAATTAACTGAACACATTCGACCAGACCTGGTAAAAAAGTTTCTGCCAAACGTCTGCCAGTGATTCTTCATGATCTCCTCCACGCTCTGTTTCCTGGTGGCTAAGATGGACAGCCATGCAAGCACCGCCCACAAGCCGTCCTTCTCCCGAATGTGATCCGAGCCTGGTAGGTGTCAGCACAGGACGGGTAAATGACGGCTAACACCAATACTTCACAGAATTCTAAGCAAACACGGAAAGCTTAAGGCTTGCTCCCACCAGTGCCGAAGCTCTCCTCTCCACACAGTGAAAGTTTTCCAGCATCCATCAAATTGCCAAAGAATTTCCAGCCGGTTGGAGTTTCATAGAGCTCCATCTGCAGAGCTTTAGCCACACTAGAAGAGACAAAAACATACCATAAACCCAATGAGTAGAAACGCTTCTTCAAAGAGAGCTCTTAACTTATTTAAAAATGATTTGCTGGTGCATTGTGCAGTTTTTACTTGTCCAAAGCCCCACTTGTGGGCATACTGCGGGCCAGGCCTTTGACACCGGTCTTCTTAAAGTAAGGAATGCTGGTTATGTTGGCAGCAATGGCGGCTACAGAGTCAGAGGGGTTCACAAAGAAGCCATGTTTACCCAGTACCATGTTTCGGTCCTAATGATGAGACAAAAGGCAAAAGGGGGTTTTTCAATAACCCAGGACATAATGAAAGACAAAAACTGCAAAAAGGAGTTGGATCCCTTACACCGTCACCATCAAAGGCAGCTCCAAAGTCATACTCTCCACTTTTCATGGTGTTGACCAAATCAGCAGCGTAGGTCAAATTGGGGTCCGGGTGGTGGCCCCCAAAGTCCTCCTGTGGTACACAGTTGACGGCCGAGTTGGCAGGAGAGCCCAGCTCTTCACAGACGATCTTCCTGATGTAAGGACCGACCACTAAAGGGAGAAAGAGTGTGCTTTCCTTATTGCTGTCAGACCTCACTTTGTGTTGCTCTAAAAGTCCCTGTGTTCCTTTATACCTCCATGCATAGCATCCAGACGGACATTGATGTGATTGGGCCCGGAGAGAAGATTCTTTAGTGCAGGAAAGTCAAAAATGTCCCTTAGCATCTCAGCGTAGGCTTCCACTGAATCAACAATCTCCACTGAGACAAATCAAGAGGGAAACAAGTACATGTCAGAATAGGAGAACCCAGGGCACAACACAAAAACCAGATTTAACTCACAGCAAAAAAATGCAGTAACTGTATTTAAAAAACAAAGAAGCTTCCTACCAATGAAAGGCTTAAACGTTTCCACTTCAAAAGTCTGCTTCCCGATCTTAGAAAGGTCCACTTTGAGATCCGGGCAGATGTGATACTCCTGCAGGGCTTTACTGATCTCAAATATTTTGTTTGTGATGCCTTCAGGAGCAGGACCTGCAAAGTAAAAGAGAGGCCTAGCAAATGTAACAACAACAAAAAAACACCAACTTGGAGCCTAAAAACTGCACAAGCATATCTCCCTCCACAGCCTAAATCTGAATCTCTTACCTCCACTTGAAATATTGTACTTGATACCAAAATCTCCATTGGGGCCCCCTGGGTTGTGGCTAGCTGTGAGAATGATTCCCCCCACTGCCTTTATCTTGCGGATCACACAGGAAACTGCTGGGGTGGACATGATGCCATTCTGGCCAATTACAAGGTGATTAATCTGCAAAACAATTAAACAAGATTTTTTTTGCAAGTGCACAGACGGAAATACGCATAAGAAGTTAAACTGAGGAGAAAAAACAAACAAAAAGCATCACAAATATTGAACATTAGTGTTTACTTTGAGGATCAGGATCATGAAGTTAGGCAATGCTAACCAAGATCTCAATTAACAGGCTCAATGACTTTAAAAAGAGATTACTTTTTCTCTTTGTGTCATTTTCTGGGGTTCTTTATGATTATAAAATACTTCACTACAAAAGAATAGCATGTGCACCTTCACCCATTTTAGTTTTGTAATCCCCCCACTATCTTGGTCTTACTTTGCTTAGCATTTGCACAAGAACAGCGAACCAGTGCTCTGTCTCTGCTATTTACTCTATTAGGCAGTTCTACCAACAACTGGTTTCAGCATAATGTTCACCAAAAAATGTGGAAAAGCTCAAATCTTCATGTTGGATCAAGTATAATCCTCTAGGGGTCTGCAACCTGAGGCTTTGGAGCCACATGTGGCTCTCTGATTAAAGAAAAATAAAATGGGTTTAATTTTCTAAATTAATGTATTTTTTGGACTATAAGCCACATTTGTTGAAGCAAAACAGTCAAAAAAGTCAAACCCATTTACAAATTGTGGAAGCACAGTACAAATCTCTTTGCTGAGGTTTGCTGCAGAGGGGAAAGGTCATGCACTCAGTGCAGCCTTAATGTCACGTCTGTCAGTGATGTGTGTGCTTGAAACAGCCTGTGGCACAAATAAGACAAACGCCTGACAACTACATAAACCATAACAAGTTCTAAAATATATAATATTTAATGTATTTGCAAGTGGAACTCACAAACAACTGTGGAGTAACCTGATTGGTTGATCCCCCCCCCCCCCCTTCCTTTACCAAAGTGGTATCTCCCCACAGTTCATTTCGCAAACAACCCCCCCACCAGGAATCCCTTTGCACAATTCAACTGTGTTTGCAGAAGTTTACAACCACCAGCTTGCATGTCAAAACCCGAGATGATGCAAGTTAGAGAATGACACTAATTTTTCGAGCCTTTACGACCAAGAAACTTTCCTTCCTGCTCAAAGCTAATTGTTTCCTTCCTCCGTGTACTTACCGAGCAGATGATCTGATGACTGGAGACGCTAAAACTAAGACTAGAGGAACTTCTGACACCTGTCAGCTGCTCGCGAAATGCTCAAAACTGTTCATAAATCAATACATTTCTTCGGAGACGTGCTATTGGAAAAAAAACCTGACATGGCAAGCAGAGGCAGCGATGACTTCTTCGCCCCAAATGTATCGCCAGCAGCAGAATACTTGAAAAAACAACACGTCAGGTTTCTCTTTGCTAGCCCGAATACGTAAAACACCCAAATTTAGTGGCATAGCACCACCAAGTACACGCTTATACCGCCATAAACAAGGAATATAACTAATCTAAACTTCAGTTTCATTCATAAGATTCAGATTTAAATCACAAATGACCTCTGAATGACAGTTGGAGGGCTTTTGCTAAGGATGGGGCTACTGCTATTGTAAGCTAGCATGGAGGTATTTACGTCGATGCACCACTGATGGCAAACTTTTAAAGATAAAATAATGTCGTTTCAGTTTCGAAATATCTTAAAGCCTTTTTTTCAACTCTAACGTGCAAGCTTGCGCTAGCTTAGACTGAACAGGACATGTTGTTTATTCAGCTAGCAAGACGAACAGGACGAGCATCAACTAGTACCGCGTCTCCTTCATTACTCTTACTGACCCCGTTGGCCGCTGCAATCTGGACGATCAGCTGAATGGCGTCTTTCATGAAGAACCTGCCGTCTCCCCCGACCACCAAGGTGGCCGCCTGGCGCTCCGCAGGGTCAACCACAGAGATAATGCTTTGGATGAAGTTTTCCGCATAGTGCTGGTTCTGCTGGAACACCGTCACCCTCTTTCTCAGACCGCTCGTGCCGGGCTTCTGGTCCGCGTACGGTTTGGTCTTCACTGTGGTAATTTTCACCATTTTTGACCCCGAAGGAGCACCGATGGTCACCCCGAATATTCCGCAGTGTGGTCCGACAAGGAGGTGACTGTGGAGGCTGAGAGACTGCACGTATTCACGAGGTAACTCCCCCTCACACACCCCCTTTGAGTTAAAGGGCAAGCAGCGACCCACTCTGCCGTGTTAAGCTGTAGTTTTCTTCTGCAAGCAGATTATGATACCTAAAAATATACGTGCATTTGCATTTAGTGTGTTTTTTATATAAAATAAAGTATAACAGGCAAAGAAAATCTTGTTTTGGGTGTTTTTAACATGTTCTTGTGGCCATATTTTTCGCACGATGAAGGGCATAATGAAGAAAATTAGGCTTAAAATTACATTTCTGAGTATTTCTTTATTCAAATCGTTGTGAGTCAGGAGCAGATAAAAAATGTCATTTGAAAAAATTGTAGTTGTGATGTAGGTGCTTCGGTCGGCGGGTCACAAGCTCCCTGCTCCGCTCTATTCTGAGCATCCACGTCCAGACAAATAGATCCATGTGCGTCTTTGTTTCCTCGTAACGGCTGGCATCTGACTCAGAACTGTACAGCAGGGTATCTCCAATACTGCTAGCCATTTTTGTTGCACCAGTAATATTACGTTGGGCTGTAAGTAAGTAGGAGAGAGTGTAAACAAGGGATGATGGGAAAAAGGGCACTTCATACTCTGCCAACTTAGAGACGAATTTCTGACGCTGCCGCTCTGTAGAAACTAGGCCACAGAAAACAACACAGATTTGTGAACAATTGCCTAACAATGGCTTAATCATGATTTAAAAAACACTGGGAACACTTTCCATCAAAAGATAAGAGTGGGACTTTAAACTAGCCTGTTTTTTACCCATAAAAGAAGCGTTTTATCATATTCAATGATTTTTAAAAATTGATTGAAGTCAGTAAGTACATAAATTAGTCCAATCTGTAGAAATTCTTTGCTAATTTTAAAATCTCCATCTAATACCAAAAAAAAGTAAAAAAATGAAATAAAAAGAATACATACAAAGCTTTCCCTAACCACAAATACATTACTTTTTCATCCCAATTTGTTTTCTGTATCTAAAACTATCAACTAAATATATAACTAAAGCAGTTTTGTAATAAAATCAATATTTGTAGATTTTGATTTAGGCCTGACAAACATGTTCTTCTCACGGTTGAGCCACATGCACAAAGGTCAGTGACAGCAAGGTCTTGCAACAAGTTCTCAAGCAGCCCAAAAATATTGTAACCTCTACATTTGTGTGCAGAAAAGGCGGAAATGTAAAATATCTGCTTAGAAAGAGCAGCATTTTTTAAGGTCTTTGATGTAAAAGATGTGACAGAGTAAGGGGAAGTTTCACATGATCTATGGCCACAGCTATTTTCAAGTTACATCATACAGTATGTGAGTTTGATCATCACAAAGTCTACTCTCAGACACGTGGTCCCAACAGCATTTACTCTATCTAAGGCCCTAAGTTACATTAGTCACACCAGCACTTTACTGAAATGAAATAAGACCCAGTTCATTTATGCCTTTAAAGCTTACACCTGTTGTTTTGCACTTTTAACATGTTTATGTTTCTTAAATTCAAATCTATATTAATTGTAATTAAAAGTAAAATCCCATACAAATGTTATCACATCTACATTTTCTAGTGTTTGACGAAGCCTGCAGGGCTGGGTGAAGAAGAACAGATGGGCTCAGGGCATAAAATACATCTATGCCTTGTGACATTTAGTATGGAGGCTCTACTGTTTCAGCATTGAAAGTCAAAGGGCACATAATGGCTTGAGAGATATAAATAGAAGGTCAAGACTAAATTGTAAAGGCCAGAGGCAAGTCAAGTTTAGACTTCAGTGCAATACAAAATAATGCATCGCACTGCCAACCTCAAATGTGTACTTATGCACATCAAAATGATAAAGACTAATGTGACCTCTAAACTGTAGCCCTGATATATATATTTAGCCCAATGACTCGAAACAAGTTGCCTGTGCAACAAAAAAGTGGTCACATAAAAACATTTCAAGGTTCTGGGGTGGTCTAGCCAATCTTTGTACCTAAATCCAACACAGAATCTGTGGTTATGCAGCAACAGCCCCCAAAAGCTCAGGTTTTGAAACGATCTGCATGGATGAATGGAGCAAAATAGCAGCAACAGTGTTGATTAAGACCTAAAGGAGATTTTTGATTTCTGTCATCGTCAACCAGTATTGAGTCATTGTCAACCAGTATTGAGGAGAACATTTGTTATTGACCAAATAATTATTTTTGTCTCAATTTTGCAAAGAAATTCTTTAAAATCTAAAAATGTGATTTTTATAGATTTTTTTTGTATGTATCATCTCTCTCACGGTTGAACCATGCCTTTGATGAACATTAGATCTCTTTTTTTAATATATAAATTTTGGTCCAAAGAGTTTATTGGAAATTCAGATTTTTTTGGCTAATGTATTGATCTAAACATTGATTTTATTTGGAATAAATGAAAAAAGTAGCTTTAATGCAGAGAACAATAACCGTACCCCTAGTAAAAAGTTTGCAAAAATACATTAGTTCACAAAGTAGCAACCTTGGTAACCTGACCTTAAATAAATAAAAGCCTTGTGTTTGAAAAGAATCTATCTGCTGGTAGTACCACGTTGGCTCAATTCAGGATTCATTATTTCTAAATTATGAAAGTTCAGGAAGCATGAGGCTGCAGGGATTGGTTACTGGAGTCCTGATTTTAATCTGAGAACTTGTTTGCATTAGCAATGACTTTGGAACAGTCTATACCTCCATTGACATCAACTAAAACTGCATTTGTGTCAGTGTCTCTTCTGAGTGCAGCTTTTAAAACTCTCTGAAAACCTTGACAAACTAGAAAAGTGGGTGGGATTATCAGGTACAGTCAAATACTGTAGTTTGGTTGGATTTTATCTTGAAGGCACTCCCTATTGTCACACAGGTTACCAGTTAAATATAGAACTGATTTTAAAGTACTGCTACTAATTTCTAAATGGTGGACACAATTACCTTTCAGATCTATTGGTGGTAAAAAAAAAAAAAATCAAACAGGCTGCAGCTGCTTTCAGCTGCTCTGCAGCACAGATGGAGCTCAGACCTTCACCTATTGCTTCTATATTGTTCCATCCATTTAAACGTTGTTTCATTTATAGAATGTTGATTTACTTTTCTTGTTTTTGCATTTGTCTATGGGCGGCCGTGGTGTACGGAAGAGATTCTGTGGCATAATTCAAAATAAAAGTCAAAACCATTTTCTTTATCATTTTAATTAAGTGACAGAATAAGCGGTGTTGAGGAAGAAATTGAAAAAGAATTTTAGTGGATTGCTTTTTCATTTTAATTTTGAGTACAAAAATTTTGAAAATGAAAAGGCATTTCTTGTTTTGACTTTTATTTTGAATTATGCTACAGAATCGCTTCCATAGTGGTGCAGCAGTAGGGCGGTCGACCCCACGATCGGAACATTGCAGGTTCGATTCCCGCCCCTGTCACATGTAGAAGTGTCCTTGGGCAAGACACTGAAAACCACCTTGGTGGAAGTTGCCAGTGTTTGGACGCGTGTGTGGATGGGTTTGCGACTGTAAAGTGCTTTGGGCCTTTGAGGAAGGTAGAAAGCGCTATAGAAGTATTCGCCATTTGCCTAAAGCAATAGGAACGTATATATACGGTGCATAAAATGGTCTTGTCTTGCCTTCTCTTTTGTGTGATTGGTTATAAAAATACTGTACAGAGGACCTCAATATTATCAGACATTTACAAAAAAATAAAATAAAAATAAGTAAATTGATTAACAAAAGAAGCATTACAATAATGGGTAAATGTCCTAATATTTACTTTTATTGATATGAAGGTTTGAATAGAAGATGCTGAAGACAGTTTTAGATGGACGACGCTGATTCACCATGGTGATCCCGGAAGGGAAAAGCCAAAAGGAAAAGGTGAATTCATATTTTTTATGGGTACTGCATCCACTCCATTCTGTTGTTTGTTTGTTTTTTACTGTAAAATGCTTTTAAGGAAGATTTGATCTCTTCTGGAGTCAATCTGGAGGTCTTTCATATGCTGGGCAAAATGGTTTCCAAGCAGTTGTAGATCCAATCCTGCTTGTCATTAATGGGCATAACATGTTGGCAAACCTGAAGGAAGAACATAAAAATCAGCATTCAATTCCTCAAACACCAAATATTCATATGATGAGAATGTCTTTTTTTGTGTGGTAATTCTGTCAATTCACCTGGGTGTGTGTTTGTATATGAAATGATGTCAAGTTTAGCTCCCGGCGTTCATTAACCTCTCTCATTAAGTAGTACTAGAAAATATGTAAGTAATTCTGGGAAGTTCAGCCGTTTGTGTGTTTTATTATATGATGCAAACATCTTAACCTCTTATGGAGGTACTTTAGAAATTTAATGTAACAAAATGCTATCCTTCAAAAGTTTTTGTTCTTTTCCTTAAATTAAAATATCTCTGATTATACTCCTCAAACACATGAAGTGAAATTATAGATGAGAAATAAGAAGGAAATCTTCCAGATGAGCATAGTTAAAGGTAAAGTAACATTTATGCTTTTCTGTTTCTCTTTACTCTGGAGTCCTTGGTTTGGATCAAACTGATTTACAAACATGACAATCATATTGTCTTTTACCTTCACACATGCAGTTCCTAATTTGCTGTCTTTTCCTGAATTTAAACTCCAAACATGCTCATGTACTTGCAGTATATTGATTGTTTTCCCCGTTGACATTTACTTTCATAAAAAAACAGAGAAGCAAATAACTGTTTTGAATATTTTTACAAAATAAAAGGTTTTTACCATCTTAGTCCTGGCTGGAATCTCTACTGCAAACACCGTCATGCCCCTGCTGCTGCAGCAGTTCCTGCTCTGCTCGTTGTTTACATGAACAGTCACTTTCTGATTTGTCTGCAAAGATTCAAAAAAATGATGAAGTAAAAGTGCAGAATTTTAAAGCCCCCTGTACATTACATTAAAAAAAAAAAAATCGTTCCCTAAAATTAATTATTTGTAGCCATAAAAATACTATTTTATGCACACAAATTAGCATTTTCTGCATACAAACTAGTATTTTGTGGGCACAAATTAGCATTTTGTAGGTAAAAATGAGCATTTTGTGGCCACAAATTAGTATTCTGTGTGCACAAACTAGTATTTTACTATCTTCAATATCTACTGTTAATTTGTGGCAACAAAATACTTATTTAAGCAAACAAAATGCTAATTTGTGGCCACAAATTATTAACACGAGGGAACAATTGATTATTTTTTGGATGTCATGACCAGGGCTCCATAGAACGTTTTGCTAAGAAAAGAGTAAAATGAATAACAGTTTTTATAAACAAAATTGTAAATGTTTTAAATCAACTTCTGAACACTTTAAACTTTAGGAGATTTTTTTTTCAGCAGTGCTTTAGCATAATTAGGCTTTTCCCACAGAGTAACTTCTGTTTCCATGAGAGGAAATGCCCCTGCTGCATATTAATGAGTCTGGAATGAATAGTTGACCACCACACACTAAAGTATCCAACAATACAGAGACTTAGAGTCTAGATATACCATACACACAAACACCAAACTAATGCAAAAAAAAAACATTTAAACTCTGCTGCAATTTATGAAAATAATTTTCATTCAGAACCAATTATGGCCCCTTTTAGTACTCATTGAGATAAAAAATTAAAGAAATCAGGATTATCCACTCGGTCTTCTTTGAATCTGTGATAACTTTTTAAAACGTTGGTTGTCTACCTTATTGGCAATGACAGAGGAGATTCTGTGCTCCCCTCTGTAAGTAAAGATGAAGACATTGTCATGCCCTCTTAGTGCTTTGGCTCCACTCTTTGCAGTGATGGATTTCTGGACAGCCTGGTTCAGCAGCTTGGGTCCTGATTCCAGACTAAGGGATTGAATGGACGGCTGAGAGCTTTCACAGTACACGTCTATTTGAAATGGACACGCCTAATGACAGAAAAGGTGACAGATTATGCATTTAAGTATAGAAAATTCTATTTTTTTGATTGATATTAGGTGTGTAGCTCACCTCTGTAAGCTCCAGCATATGGTTGTAGCCCATGGCCTCCAGGGTTACCCACAAGTCAGCAGAGTCTCCATCTTTCTCTGTGGCCTCCATCAAGTTCAGCTCCATGAAACCCTGTCGGGTCAGCTGATTCTTTCTCATATCAAAGTTTTCTGCAGATATAGAATACAAACATAAGAAATATAACATCCTACTTAATAATATTTAGTTTAAGAAAAGAGCAGTCATGCCAAAATCACCTTTGCAGACAGCCCATGCCTCTTTATCACACTGCTCTCCACTGGTCCTCAGCTCAAAGAAATTGTATTCCTCCAGGCTCAGCAGGCCATTTCCATCCAGGTCTATCGTGTCAAAGATGTCAGACAGCACTTCCCTGTGGCACAAATTCAGCATCACAAGAAAAGTCAATCTGAGAAATTCCTCGAAATCCCAAATATTTTTAAAAAATTAAATTAAATTCCACGATTTTCATATTGAAACCTCCATTGAGACTAGAATACACATTTGATGACACTGGATAAAATAACTTGTCATCTTTAATCTGGTGATG
Organism: Oryzias latipes; assembly: GCF_053564925.1. NCBI lineage: Eukaryota > Metazoa > Chordata > Actinopteri > Beloniformes > Adrianichthyidae > Oryzias > Oryzias latipes. The sequence continues at coordinate 18,664,949 of NC_136240.1, forward strand.
GAGTCAACGGGCCTGACCTTAGCTCGCGGGTGAAGTCCAACTCCCCGGTGTCAGTCTTGTAGACCAGTTCCACAGATTTACCCGGAAAGTTCTTTTTGTTGTGTTTCTTTAACCTGCAGCCACTGGTGAATGGAAGCAGGTAGTACGTCCCAGCGTTTAACTCTCCCATCCAAACATATTTCTAAAGAAAAAAATGAGATATTTTTAAATTAAATATATCCTTTGATTTATTTAGAGATGTCATTTGTCCTCATAGTCAAGAAACCGATTAATCCTTTAGAACTAGGACATCCTGGAATAGATATTTTTTTAACTAAACAGGGGCTAAAATGAAACATTTCACATCTAAAATCACATCTCACAAATCCCAATTTAGTTCCCACAAACGTACTTCCTTGTCTTTTGATTCAGTAAAGCACACTAAAGTAGCCTCCTCTCTGGTTTCACCAGCTGACATGATGAAAAGCGCTGTGTCTACTGTCATGCATGACGAAGGCTTTTCTAAAAAAAGAGCAGAAGCGATTAAATAATACATGACAATAATGGACATACTGGCACTAAATTTACCCAACTGACACATAATATTTTACATTACAAAAGAAAGGGGGAAAACAAATACACAGTAGAACTCTGGCAGATAAAATGAATTAAAAGTTAATGCAATCCTCGTTCATTTTTCAGTGTGACTGAGTTCTGTTTTTGAAATTTAATGTTTTAGAACTTGATGATTTGAAACAATTGAGACAGAAAAAACTAAAGAAGACAATCAATCAAAAAAAAGTATACGTATATACACATACATAAATGTACACATATACATACATATATTTCCATATACAGTGTGTAATTATGCCATTATAGTTATGCTTAATGATACAGAGCCACATTTGCATTTTTACATAAAGTAAATTACACTTTTTTTAAATAAACTTCCCATTCTCCGGTTCATAATTTCCATTTAGAGTTATTTGTACTTTACCAGTCCCAGTCCAGATTATTTAGTGAACTCATTCCAAGTATTAAAGGAATATCAAGTTACAAAGATGAAGTGCTTTTTGATTATCATAATAAGATTTAAAATCATTTCAAGAATCATTATTACCGTACAGTAGGTAGAAAAGCGCTATATAATATATACACCATTTACCATTTACATATTACATCCTATTGTTATAAATAACTGAACACTTTGAGGTCATATTTTTCAGTTTGGAACTATGGTTCAAGTCACGATCACGGTTGACGTTTGGAGAGGGTGAAGATCTCTTTTGCCTTAGTTATTTACTTGAACTTATTTAATTTACTCTATGAAATGTTTTTTATTACTTATCTATTAGTGCTTATCTTTTGCTCAAACTACCATGACATGACATGAAATTCTCCAGGTCTTCAATATTTCTGACTACTATAACCTTGGCCTGATTACCAGGTTATTGATTCTGGAGTGTTGCTCCAAGTCGTCCTCTTGTTTCTCGAGTATTGGTCTTCTTGTCTTTATTCGTTCAGCCCGTAGCCTCCTCGCTTCTCCCACTAGCTCTGCCACTTGTTTCTGTAGCTCCATCAATTGAATCGGTCAGTTCAAAAGGGGCCCAAGTCCAAGAGGTTTGTTTTTCCAGGAAATGATTTTAATTGCATAGCTTTAAGGGAGACTGCACCAAATGATTAATACTTTACCCAGATTTAGCACCAGTTCATAGCTAACAAATGCTATAATATGAAGCACCTCACTTTGATAATTTCAGGACTAGCCAACTAAAGTCTCGGGACTTGGGCCCTTCTTGAATTAAACAGGGGCGCTGCCATATTGGATAACTAGTGCTGCCATCTATGGGATAAAGCAAAACCCATGCAAGAGAGGCCCAAGTCTTGGAATTTAGCATTAATGCATTTTAAATGTCAAGCATAGTCAATACATTACAACAGACTTGGGACTGTTTTGCACCTAATCAGATAGCTTTTCCCTTAAAGAACATATTATATCTCTATTTGGAAAAATTGTAGACAAGGGCCCCTTTTGAACTAACAGATTCAATTGTTTCTGCCGGCTCTGAATGGCTGTCAACCAAGCCATCAAGTGATTTTCTCAGTTATTTTTCTTTTCAGTAATCACGGGGCTTTTTCTTCAGGGCCATGGTCGGATCATTTTCCCAATAGATTTGGAATAGATAAAGTTTTAAGGTGCCTGAAACTGCTGAGCGATACAAGCTTTAAAACAACGTTTGGAGATTGTATCAAAAACCACGCCAATAGACAAGTGCAGCAAAAGAGCAACACAAAGGTGAAGCTTTTATTTATAAAACCAACCAGGTCCGTGGATGTTGAGTGGACGGATGGTGATGTAGACACGGGTCGTCTGGGGGACGTGGAGCTGGTACTGCAGAGAGCTGATACTCCCATCCTCCTCGACAAAGAAGCATCCCTTCCGGAAGCTGTGGTGCCAGTCCTGAAACGGTTCAAAAATATTCCTGTTTATCACTGGTTAAAAATCAAAAAATGTCAGAGCAAAGAAAACAAACAGCAAGTCTTAGACCCAGATACAGAAAGGATCTGTGAGCAAAAGACAATAATCTTCTTTTTCTTTTAGCCATTTATCCACTTCACAGAAACCAAAACTGATTTTTAGCTTGTATTTAAAGAGGGATACGTTTTTGTGACAGAGGAAGCATATTTTGGGATTTATTAATAAAAAAAAAAACAAGACGGGTTCACTTGATTAACAGAAACAGCAAATAGTTTTAATTACTATTCCAAAGTTTAATTTCTACTGAAACAGGGAGCATCAGCTCAGAAGCAGCTGGAGAAGCAATGCTCAAGCTGATCCAGCGGAGGGCGGGAGTGGCACACGGTGTTCCCGCTGCAGGCTGAGACTCTCTTACACCGTTGCTAAATACAGTCTTCCTCATCCCGATCGAGCAGTCATTAAAAACTGTCACGGGGATACTTTGGCAAAAATTTATGAACACCAGTATTTCTCTCATTTTGAAATCCTGTTGTTCCACAACTAAAAGGAGGGTAATAATTTGAAAATAGAGCAGGAGCGTCAACACCAGGAAATATCCCGTCCCCTCATTGGAGACACATTAAATGAAAACACAGTTGTGTGGACACAAAGTAAGAGGACACCAAGGGCCAAGCAAGCCTGAAATAGGCTATCCGTCTTTTTAGTGGACAAATAAATCACCAAGTTAAACAAAGAAAGTACCATAAAGTCTGAGCATGCTGCTCCTTTAAAATAAAGCCATTTTCTCAATATATTTATCGTCAGCTGTGGTAGGCGTAACAGATCAAACCATAACACTTCAGTGGTTTGTCCAGACAATATTAAATTAGAGAAAATGCCAGGCGCACCTATCCATTGCTTAAGGACATCAGAATGAATGCCTCCATAGAGAGAGGGTCAGCCTGCAGACTAATACACTTGCTGTCACCTGCTGTGGCCACCAAACTGATTTACTGTTTCTAAGAGGGGCACAGGACACTGAGGAGGCCACACCAGCATATGCAGCCCGCCACACCTCGCCTTTGTCTTACTGCGCTTATCTGTAGATGTGAACTATCCAAGCAGGTATTACTCATATGCAGATTGCAGTTTATCACAGAGGGTTCGCATCTCTGAGGTAAGGACACATACACACAATTTCTGCAACACATCTAATCTTCCCCTATAATGTCCCAGCTATTAGCCTGTGGCAATGCAGGAGTTATTACAGAGAGCAGAAAGTCCCTCTGAGGTCATCTCTGGACACTCAATCTTTTACCACTGTAATGCTTGGTCCTTTCCAATCTTAACACAGCATGTGGATCTAAGGGGGGGGGGGGGGGGGGGGTAAAGCGACGTGTGTGTGTGTTTTAAACTTATTTACCCTTTTTTTTCCTTTGTTGTAAAGCAAACCATCTGAGGCTAAGCCAGACAGGGTTGAAAACAAAGAGCAAAGAATCGATACGGTGTGCGAGTTTCCACCTGGGGTTACACGTGGCAGCGCATGTAGCTAAGAAGTGATCCGTACTGAGGCGAATGTTCACAAAGCCCCATCATCCACACATTTCCAGCTTGAGAAGCACTGTTTCTGCACCTAAAACATGTTTGTTTGTTTTTTTTTCAGTGACCTGTTTGCCAGACCTGATCTCTGTTGAAGCCACGCTGGATTTCAGCTGAATACAGTGGTTTAAACACTAAATTAAATACAAAAAAACTTGGTGTAGCTTGTATAAAACAATGTGTTTTCCTCCTTAAAACAGTTGTAAATCAAAACATGTAATGGATGGTTCTTTTGTTCCCTCTGACCCTTTTTTTTAAAACTGTATTCAAGAGTGTACAGGTTTTCTGAAATCTGTAACACGATAATTGATGAAAATGTTGGGTTTTATTTAAGTAAAATGAACTCAAAATAGAGAATGGTGCTTGAAATCTCCTGATTTTCACTCTAACTGGTCGCCAACCAGATTTGGCAGGAAACACATGAAACCTTCTGATGGAAAATTCCCTAAACTCATAGCCAGCAAGTCATTATTCAGGGTACCGGGTTGCTTCTTCGCTGTAGCGTGCCAAAGATCACACCACGAGGCATGAAAGCAAAAACGATCAATTCACTCATGTTGCTCTTTCTCTGTGCTTTCATGATCTAAACTTTCCGTGTCCAGAATGTGTTCCAACAGCCACACTGGAGAAATTCAGTACCACTCATGTTTCTCATGACAACTGAACAGAATAAAATGACTTCAAACTCATCATCCTTGCTCTTCAATTTGCTTCTGCCTTCACTCCTCAAGTATCAGAGTAACAAAAATAAAGAAGGATTGTCAGGAAGACACAAATAACGCCCAGTATGATTAGCACCACTGCCACGGTTGTGCTTATTTACGCAGGCCATGCTTCTCCCAGACTCTGAAATATCTGATGTGGTGAGAAAGTTCAACTGAAGACATTTTAAAATGTATTATCTATTGTGTTTTTAGGGATGTTTTCACTGCCAAAGTACTGAATCCTTGATTTGATTTACAACTATTATATTGTTACAAAAACACTTTTCATAGAATTAGTGGTAAAAACAAAACAAAATTGAACAACTACTCATAAGTTACACATTTTTACATTAAAAAGTAACTTTTAAATGCAGAATTTTCTCCTTTTCATTCATGTCTCCTTTATATTTCTTTATTCTATACTGGCATAGTCTACTTCAAGTTTTAAAAATCGCTCAGATATAAAATGGCCTATGAAAAGTTGTTTTGGTAGAGAGTATTTTGAGGCTGCAGAAAAAACTTTTTAAAACTCACCAAAAAAGTGACATTAAATCAATTATCAGTTCAGTTCCTTTCTCTGGTTATGCAATAAATCAAAAAACCTAAATATGCTTCGGTTGAAAATGCACAAATTTAAAGATTTGGTGGTTTTGTCTATTTTCTATGGTTCTAAAAAGAAAGATGCTGAACATTTTATAGTATAAGACATTTAAAGAAAAGTAATTAATAATGAACATAATATGTGTCGCTAAGTGGAGGGAAGTTACCTGCAGACCAGCAGGTTCTAAGACTTGGCTGGCCTTGGTGCTGCTGGATCTCATGGTAACGGAGTTTGAGAGGGATGAGCGTCGGCTGCGAGCAGAGGAAAGGCGGGACGATGGCTTGCTGTCTGCGACACAGAGACGCGCAAATAAGACAGGAATTAGTCACAAACCAGTTTTTAAAATTGACAGATTTATGATAAATAGTCACACACTTTTCAGAGAATTGATGAATCGAATGACATCACCCGATAAATAATTTGATCTTCTCAAAAGACTATCACTAAACGAGGTGAGAATGTTTTGGGATAAGGTTCTAAGAAAGCATGCTCTTTAGTCTGAGTCCCATGTCATTCATTAGAGCAGCAATAATCAGACAGGACACAGTTTTAGATCCATTATCTCCCACATCGTTCTCCTTTTGACATTATTTAAAGCCAGAAAATAGGAATTTACTGGTGAGAGGTCTGACTGTTTCTAGGCTTAGCATATCAAGATGCTGAGTAATTGGACAAATTTACACACATCTTGCAGGGGCTTTTGAAATAAATAGCCTCACTGTCATTGCTTTAATTATGAATGATGCAAGCTCTTGTGAGGAAGCAAGCAGAGAGGCGCTGAACTGTGGTCCTGATAAAAACTATTGATGTGATGCTGCAAGTGATCATACAAACAGATTTATTAAGACTAGAAAAATGTCGAATTATCTGGGAAGAATTGGATGACTTATTTAATTTTCACTGCAGGACGAATAGATGCTTTCCTTTAAAAAAAAGACAAATGACAGAAGAAACGGGAGGTCAAATAGCTCCGACTGTGAAGCATCGGATGTCTCCGTCTTGTTAAAGCCACAAATCAATACAGAGGAGAGGCCCACTAATATGATAATCCAGACCATTATCTTGCACCTTATTTGTTTTCACAGCGTTGGTCAGCTGGGCCTCTTCTTTAATCACCTCCCCAGTGAGAAAAGGAGGAACTCTCCAAATCAATAAGAGGGGCAGGCCACATAAATCAACCCCATCTTTCTTCCCACTGAGGGCTTATTCCTCAGCCATCATTTGTTCAGTCAAGCTTTTCTTCAAAACTGTAGTTCTGGGTGGAAAGGTGGAGATTTATAAAGTCTTTAGAGTTCTGAAATGTTATTCCGTCTTTGTATCTGCTAATGTTTCCAAAAGGTCTCACTTTAAACAATTTGAAAAAGGCTTTTTTTCCTCTTCAGTGAAGACAAAGCTTTTGTCAATGTTTTAATGGCAGCCATGATTGCCCAATTCCAAACACTTTCCCACCTCCCTCAAAACAAGATGACCTTATTGTTTGCTGTCATGATGTATGAGCAGTTAGACAAGTGGGGGGAAAATATCAATTGGTCAACTTTTTTTCTTGACTTGTACAATTAATCATAAAGGTGTGACGGGGGAGTGTGTAAAATTGGTCCAATCCTCTGCTCCTGTTCTATACTTTGACTAAATCCCAATACGGGTTACAAAGGTTTCAAATATTAGGCCTGCAGTACCTTTCTTTAGTGTTGAATCAGAGTCGGCATGGTGAGCCGCTGCCACTTCTACTGCTGCTGGGTGTGTAGACGCAGTGCCCTTAGGAAGGCTGTATGATTGACTGCCAAAGTTTTGCCTCTTTAATTTCCCATCAGTCTCAAGTTTCTGCATAGCAACCGTTTGGCACTGATGCACAGTTGATGCAAACAATCTGCAGAACTGAGAGAAACGACAAAAGCAGGACATGGCTGCAGCATTTAAATCTAACAAGAAGAAATGTAAAATGTTAATATTATGTCTGAAAATCAAAACCAAGATACCTTTGCAAAACAGTGAATGTTTTTGGATCTATTTCTTTGTTTATTAACAATTATTTTCCTTACAAAGACATGTTAACAAGGTAACATGTCTTTTTTGTTGTTCTTTTTTGGTTGGATGACAACCAGGTTGTCAAAGTATGCTGAGCTTTGATTTAACAAGCTTAAAGTCAAACGTGATTTGCTGATTCTTAGAGAAGACACTAATCAATCAGCTAAACTACAACCATCTGCCTTTCTGGCTTTAATTTCTATTGTTTCTTTATGTGAAATGATGAATCAAAATGTTTTGTAAAAGCCGTAATAACAATTTTGGAACTGCATTTAGTAGCATTTGTTTTTTGCAACACAACAGTGCACATTATCAAGCATTAAACAAAAGAAAAAGAACCAAAGTGCAGTTTTTGACGCACACTGTTTGGACATCTTGCATGTTTAAATCTAGTGAATGTATTAAACAAAGCAAAGTGATGGAAATATTTTTTCTGATTTTTTTTTACCTCTGCATAGTCCAGTTTGCCATCTTTGTTGACGTCAGCTAACGAGAAAATAGTGTCCACCTCCTCAGCTGTCATTTTCTCACCTTTCTGAAAGATAGAACATTTGTTTTCTGTTTTAAAACACTTGTAATCGAAATACAAAAAACAGAAATTGTCTCAAGTAAGTGATTTAGTGTTCATCTTAATTAATTTACTTTTTCATGCACATACATGGAATAAAATGAGGTCCCATCTGCTTTAGATATTATTCTAGTTTGCTGCATTAAGATAAAAGAAAACTTCATATGTTTTACGTCACTCACTGTGGTTAAAGCCTTTTCCAGTGCACTGTGGAAGATGTAGCCATCCCCATTCACATCCATAGTTTTGAAAGCTCTCATTAGCTCCGCCTCCTCGGTTTGTCTTTCACATTTGAGTATCTCACAGAAGTCATCAAAGTTCAGTTTAGACGTTCCAGGACTCCAGTATTTACTCAGAGTTGCTTGAGATGGATTTCTACCTGCCTGTTGAAGAACTGAAGAAAACAAAAAGTCATAAAGGAAAGAAGAAAAAAAACAATATTCAGTTTTGTAAAAAAAAAAGAGAAACTATAAAATAAACCCTCATTAAATGATTTACACTTGAGCTTATCTAAGTTTTGCACCAAAGCAAATGGTGGGTTTAAAAAAAACCCAAAATAATTTACGAGTTATTGATCATTTTAAATCTTTAAAAGCCAAAAGAGCAATGTTTTTCTATTGTGCTAGACCTCTATTTAGAAGTTACATAACTCAGCCCTGACACTGTCATTAACTTCAAGCATTAGACTGTTTCTTTAAATGACTGCATAGTGAACTAAATTACCAAAATTGACTCCACAATTCAGGATGAAAAATGTGCTTTTATCATTTGATGTCAAGGACTAAATTCTTTTTAATATTGAGAGATGTATACAGAGGAAGTTACAATGAACTTTAGCTCAACTGATAGTTGGAAATTCAAAAGCGTTAAAAAACCACTAAGCCTCAAATCCATGAGATGGGATTTATCTGCCTCAGACATACATACAAATGACACGTCAGCCACAACATGCCAGATGCTTATTGTATATTGTATAGCAGATATGGTTAAATCCTAGATTTATATCAAAGATCTGATTAGGAAAAATGTTACTTATGCATTAATAAACAAAGGCAAGCCACATTTACATGAGCAGTGTTTCTGCTTGCTTCTGACTCAACCATCAACCATAGTTATGAGGCAAAACTACTGATTTACCAGACCAGGTGAGATTTTTTTCCTATCTTCTTTTGTCCACCGTGTGAACTTCACCCTCTGGTTCCCACATTTTGACAATGGCTGTGGCTTTTCTACAATCTTGAATCAGTCCAAAATTCTTCAACTTTTGCCTTCAATTAGGAGTATTTAAGGCTAGGAAAACAGTTTCTTATTGGTTGTTTGCACGTTTCCAAGCCTATTGTCTGAGGTAGTGGAGGATCAAATCCACACACTGTCTGCAGATCTGAATGATTTGGTGTGCTCATCCTACAGGAACAAGCATGCAACATATTTCACTTTTTCCTATTGTTATGGCTGATACCATAAATGCTTAAATGAATGTATAAACGATAGAATTTATTCACTGGGAGCTTATAAAAATGGAAGTTAAATTTAGGGGTTTTATCCTAGTTTTTTATTTCTGTAGGGATCATATTTGATCTGTGAAATATATATGTGTTTATAATTTAACAATACCAGCACAAGAATTTGATTTGAACTGGTTTATTTCAAGCAATCAAATAGAAAAAAAGCACAAAAACAATACAATAATCAGTTATACATTCATACAATAACTAATCAAACTTAGGATAAGTAGACATATTAATAAATATTGCTTGAAAGGGAGTGGAAGGAATTAAGGAATTAAATCAATGTAATATGTCTTTCTTTACTGGTACTTCTTGCGTAACGTGCTCGGTGGCTAGCATAAGTCACATAAAAGCTTAAAAGTCATGATCTTACCGTGACATAACTGCTGCTTTGAAGTAATATTTGTCAAACTAGATCGGAACACGGCCAGATACGCAGCTCTACACTGCATATAGAACGCCTCCTCATCTTCAGAGGAACGTCGTGATTCTTGAAAAGACATATTTTGTTTGTTTCACTGTCTCTAGTTTCCGTTAGCTTGTCCTTTTATAAAACGCGGCAAAAGCTAATCAAGTAAACGCGCGAAACGGCACAACAACACAGCATAATTATGTCAATTCAATCGTTATCGTTTAATCGTTACTTTCATTGCATATCAGAGGAAACATGTGCCCTTGTCGCATTGCTACCATCGACCGCTCGTTGCTATGTAAACAAAAAACCCTGACAGTGCATCTGAAATAGGGCACGGAAGAAACAAAGAAAAACGTTCCGCGCAGTCCATGTTCTCCTTTTTACTGTCTAAATTCCTAATTTTCAAGAATTAAAAGGGCTAAATAATTGTCCTATACAAAACTAAAATACTGGATAACCTCCGTAGCGTTGCACGACCTTGTGTCTTTAGCCTAAAGATAGAGGACATTCTCTTTTTAGATCCTTTGTATCTGCAAAACTCATAAAAAATGGAAACTTAGAGTACTTCAGAAAACCCAAGGTGTACTTTGCTCAAGAAACCAGACCCAGAATCTGCAGAGACAATTGTATCTTTTAATTTAGAATGAAGCTGGGCTACAAATGTATTTAATTTATTTCATATACATATATACATCAATAAATATGCCCTGATACCCTTCGTTTTTGTCATCTTTAATTGAGGTTGTCTTAGGGAATGTTTATTTTATTTTACTTCATTTATTTTAATCTTGTTTTATTTTGATTTAGCAAAGCCCTCCATGTAAGGAATTGCAGTCTTTTCTATTGGTCAGTTTATTGTGCCACTGGGGTATCTGATGGCTGGCAATAATGCAATTATCCCAGACTTTGCCCAGACTCCATATGAAGGAGTCCATCCCAGACTCCATTTGAAGGTATTTGGCAGGTCGTCCTTTCCTTGAGACCTCTTTATGTGCAGGATTCCAAGATTTTTGTACCTGTATACAACATCTACCATCTGCCTTGTGGTGCTACAATCCGATGTATTCTAATATTGCTGTATCATGTTAGTGTGGATCAGTGAGACATGTAACTCCTTCAGTCCTCGTTCACTCTCAGAGTATTGTTCCATTTGCAAATGTCTTGGTATTCATGTGTTTGTTGTTTTTGTTTGAACTGGAACAATGCAAAAACAAAAACAAGAAAAATCAGAGAAGACAGGAAGAATTTACTGAAAATATATTCATATATCATACTTTTATTGCAAAGCTGCCTTTTTTTGGCCATTCTGTATTTGTACATACAGTGCATGAATATACAATTAAAGCCAGTTTTTAATGGATGTGGTTCTGGTTCTTAATCTGGAAATTTCTTGTGTGAAAAAAATCAACTTGAGATGTTTTTCCTGAACAAACACAGAAGGTAAAATGATAGAAAATTATCTTTTATGAATATTTCATATGACTCACTTTACTGATGGTCATAATGATGTTTGGGATAGAGCAAACAATTTTGAACCAGCCTCATGTCACTTTATGGAGAAGACATGCAGGGTCTATTTTCCCCATAGAATTAACAAAGACATTATTTGAACAAAAAAAAAGCCAATTAAAGAGGTCAAGCAACTGTGGCAGCTTTGAGGCAAACATAACTGACTATATTAATAAGAACAAACAAAACCAAACTTCAAGACAGTTGAAATGTTTATATGCTAGCTCATCAAATGATTAAAAACACATGGGAGAGAACTACACAAAAAATTCTTAACTAAACATATAAATATGTCTTGACGGGACCAAGGATGTGCTTACGTAAAGGAAAAGTTATCAAATTAATTAAGGGAATAAATAACTCAACATATCAGGAAGAGTTACTAAATTACTAATTGTGTTCTTCCTCTTCCTTTACCACTGGTGACTGCGTCCTAATAGCATGCTCCACCCTCAACCACCTCTTTGGTCCAGGAAGTAGAATCTCACAGGTAACTCAAAACCAACCAAAAAAAAAAAGCTTTATTAAACGCAGATGATAAACAGAACAATAATGATAAAACGTCTGTGAAAGTGTATGTGACGCAGATAACTTTACATGAAAATAATATGGAAGAGTGCACTGAACTCAGCTTTTTTTACAGGGTGGCAGAAGATTCTGCCATCACAGACTTATCAGATTTTAATGACAGGAGACACAGAATGACTGAGATCCATCACTGGACAAATTATCAATGATTTACATAGCACTAAAAATAGTTGTACAAGAGTCACTTAACAAAAGAACCATTTCCTTTGCCAATGAACACATTTGGTGTCTGACCCATCCATCAAGACAATCATTAGATTTGATTCTCATAATTCTATCAATGACATGATATTAAGTTTACAGTCCAGTTACAGAAAACTGGGATGATTTTGACACATTAAAGAAAGCTGGGATTCAATTAATGTCTACTTTGGGACAAAGCTAAAATACATTTGAATAAACGGAATCATACACTTTTTTCTTTAAGGTTTTCTGGGCTGTAGTACTTCAACACTTTTATCCAACTTTTTATCATGCAACCTTTCAGTTTTTAGTCACCATTTCTTGTAGATCTCAATATCTGCTCTCCTTGTGTGACAGTAGTTGATTTCTTCATTTTCAGCTTTTTTTCTATTCTTCATCTTTGATCAGGAGTCATGCCATCTTTTCACATCAAATAACATATTTATAAGACAGACCAGGGGGAAATTATGTGAGAGGAAATTTGCCTCAGTGTTTAACCGGTAGCAAATGCAGAAACGTCGTTCTCTTTATCTTTATTGTTTACTTGTTTCATTGCTTTTCTTTTTAGAAGATTTTTTGCAAGAGTGAGTGATTTTTCTTTTTTACTGCCCATATCCAGAGGAAATCTTTCTCCATGATCATCCTATTCTTGGGTTTGCAATACCTTATTGAGGCAGCAGAGGACAGCAGCAAACAAGGACCATCCTTCAGCTCTTCAGCATGTTTTCAGTTGACTTTTAGGCAGAGAACACACTGACCACCACTGCTCATCTGCCTTTTATTGTAAAATACTGTTGCACGTGAGTCACCTTTTTCAAGCCATTGTCAAACCACGGCAGACACACAATTATCTGGAATGTGGAAATAGTGACACGCAGCTGTTTCCACATTTTGAAAATACTTTTAAAACCCTTTCCAACATACTAAAAAATGACCCAAATACATGTTAGAATTTTAAAAATCACGATTAATAAATGCTTGAATTTATACTGTATTATGATTCAGTTAGAAATATATTTAAGATGTTCAACTGCAACAGCTTGTGAACTTTGTTTTTATAGCAAATGTAACTTTTATGGCATTGATTAATGACAGATTAGTTTAATTTAGTGAGCAGTCCAGTTGTCTTGTGGAACATTCTGTTGTTGGATGGTCACGACAACCTATATTTTTAGATATTGAAAATTGTTCTAGTGTTATCACTGAAGATGTACTTTCTGTAAGGAATTAATCTTCATTCAATCCATCAAGTCATTTTTTTAAATTATATTCTGGCATTGCAAGCCTTTTCAAACATAAAAAATATTTCCCTAATTGTTTGGCTGACTTTGGTAAAGAAATGGAAACGAAAGTAGTCACAAGGATCTTTTAAATATCTCTGTGGACAACCAATTATCTATTTGATTACCCCTTTTTCCTTCTTGGTTCTCCTTGGTTATTCAACATTAGCATCAATGAATGCTTGTTTGGTCTGTGTGCACTGCAAACTGGTGAAAAACAACATTTTGTTATGGATACACAAACAAGTCTATGAGGAGATTTCCTGGGGAAAGAATTAATTTGATTATTTGAGGCACATATTATGCCCGCAGCAGAGCGATTCTTGTGATTCTATCACACAAAGAGGACTTATGGAAAATGAATAGGGGCTATTGTTATCAAACAAGCTTGTTTTCCGATGAGGTTGTTAGAAATTATTTTAATTCGTTCCAGTAAAGGAGCCAAGCATACATGATACACTGTGAATCCACACCCCAGGAATGTCACATTTTTGTCACATGGTGGCTCTGTAAAATTTATCAGTTTTGCCTTAACCTCCTTACAACAACAGACCTCACAATGTCAAGGCAGATAGCTACGGGGCAAAAAAAAAGTCTCTTTATGAGCACTGAGACACACATTTTAAGTAAACAAACTGTTATTCAAAGCTACTGAAGAACTCTGGCCTATATTCACTGGGAGCATGAAATCCAGACAGATGATGAAGATGGTGTCTCCGAGCCTGATTCTCGTCTAGTGTAAAGTGTTTGTTCAGATTATCTGATATGGCTTTTAAGCCTGGGCCCATGTCATGAATATCAGAGAGAGTCAATGAATGAACCAAAAAGAAAAAAGAAAAAGATTCCCATCATAAATTAATAGTTACATAATCTCATGTCATTATGTTTCTGCTTTTAGAGATGTTAACAGACTCGTTTCAGAGCTTTATCCTCTTGATTGAGGTGCTTTTGTTCTGTTTTAACAAGGTTGATTGAGAAGTATAAAACAAGATTGACTGAGGAGTATAAAAATAGAGATCTGTCAAAATACAACAGCCAAGAGAAATCAAGACCTAGAGAAACACTGAGACAGAAACAGTGAACAGTCCTCAGACAGGATGAAATGGTCTGTGGTCATTGGTTTGTATTGGGCACATTTGAAATCCCGACCCCACCTTCCTGTCCTGTGTTAAAACTCAACCTGTATAGACGAGAAATACAGTTCCTCAAATGGCCACAAAAAATAAATAAAGAAAGAAAGAAAGAAATTTCCCATTGTCCCCCCATGTTAAAAAGTCAGATTTCACACACAAAACAAATAAATGTAGAATCTATGGTGTTGAGGGAGGAGTTTGTTTAAATCAGTCACTTCTAGGGATGCAGTGATTCATTTTAACAATGATTTGATTGATATGATAATTTGTGGTTGCAGATACAGTTCATAGACAATACTGGTTTAATTTGAATGATCCGATTCAATCCGATTCAATGACCTGAAATCAATCCAGGACAGCTTTAGCCAAATATTCAACTAGTGTGACTCAGAGATAAATACCTGCATACTGAACAGTGCAGGTGAAGTTTTTCAGTTAAAGACCCACTCCACTGAAAATCATGTTTTTGGTGTTTTTAACATGTTCTTTTAGCTTTTTACTGATGATGATGGAGGACATATATAAAAAAATTAAGCTCAAACTTGCCTTCCTGAGTATTTCTTCATTGTGAATCAGGAGCAGATGGTAAAAAAATGCTGTTGGGAAAAGCTTGTAGTGCTTATGTACAAACGAAAATGGGCGGGCCACAAGCTCCTTGCTCCGCTTCATTACAATTACGATCCACTTGCAGATGAATAGATTCATTAACAACTTTGTTTTCCTCATCCAAGCTGGTTTGTGGCTCAAAGCTGTACTGCTGGACGGCTCCAATATTGCTCGCTACTTTTGTTGCACGGGTAATGTTAGGTTGGGAGTGTGAGGGGGTGTAAGTTAGCAGAAGAGAGTGTAAACAAGGGGATGATGGGAAATGATTACAGGCTTACTCTACACCAACAGATGGATCGATCTGGTTGAATCGTAGGAATATTAATCAATTCGTTAATCGATTACCGGTAAGTCAATTAATTGCCACACCCCTAGTAAATAGCCTGTGCCATCCTGGCAAAAAAAAAATGTGCACTGCAGAATACTGAGGCATTATGATGTGGGCATAAATGCTGAATTGCCAAAACGTGTGTCTGCATTAATGGTTCAAGTATGCATGGAGGGAAAATAGTTATTTGAACACAAAGCAAAATACTTAGATTTAAAATGAAAGTAGTTGAATTTCTCTTCACCCAAGGTGCCATGAGAGACAAGTTAGAAACTAAAACTAAACACTAAACACTTTATTCCCCCTGTGGGTTTTCCTGCCTTGACATCCTCTTTTTAAATTTGATGTGTAATGGTTCAAATTCGTTTTTTTTCCTTACAGACAGAGACTATAGCATTAGGAAGATCTTACAGCTACCCCTTTTAAGGCTAACAAAAGTTTCAGTAAGCACTCTAAAGAAGTCACTTTCAGTGAAACAATCAGGCTTGTGGTGGGGAGCATAAATCCTGTGGGTATAGTCGCGGCATTGCAAATACCTGCAGCTCCTGTATTCGCTGATGACTACAAAATTGAAAAAAGAAAGGCACAAATAATTCTGAGGCAAGTTTCCCTCAGCAGTGGGTATTGATTATTTGTGTGTGGTGGGAGATTTGGAAAATTCAATTAAATGAGTTGTGCAAAGGATTCATAAATTCAGCCTCTCCAACTCGTATCAAGACATGGTTATGTTCTAAATCAATGCAGCACTTCACAATATATTTTCTTTGGTACGTAAAAATAAATAACATTTAAACAGTTCTGCTTTCAGCAGAGGCAGATTCTCTTTTCTGAAGATTTTTAACTAACAGTCAAAGAGTGGCTTGTGCACATTATTAGATGTCTAACATATTACCCCAGAAGAAAATCTTACCTAATGTGAATTTTGAGATGAAAAGATGGGGGTAAAGGGTACAACTCAGCAGCGTAAAAATTGATCAAGCCAGAGATGGGACCACATTGAGGAAGATTTGTATGTCAGCCGTAATGGACTGTATTAAAAAGATTCCTTAAGATGTCATAAAAGTGATAGGACTTTTTGTCGCAGGTTGGGCTTCGACCTGCCCAGGCAGCTTGGAGACTCGGGCACATCAATCTTAAGGATGGGACTGGTGGACACATGCCACCTACCCACAGGAAGTTTTATGCTTTCTGATTGAAAACATAGTTGCAGATAAACAGAGGAGGGATGTATATGAGGCTGTTTTATCCTATTGGTATTTGATCTGATGACAGAGTGAGCAATTTTTTAAAGATCCGATTAACTGATTTAGTAAATGTCCTTCGGTCATCACATTCAAACAAACTTTAATTACTTATTTCCTTGTGTTACAGGTAAACACGTTTCCGTTAAAGGATGCAAAGACTCATTTTGGAAAATAGGGTCTTTTTTTCCTGTTTGCATTTGTTTTCTGCACAACTTTTTTGTAAAGATAATTTGCCATCTTCAACAGTGTACCACATCATCATAATAAGATTTTTAAAAGTCCAAAAAGACTTTTAAAATATCTTTATTCCTCAAATTATGGTTCCAAAAAACTGAAAATTCATCTGTTTATACTTGATGTCTTTCTCGTTTTATGAGATTTCAGAAACAGCAACTTCAGTTTCCTGTGTGAAAATCAATAACGCTTTTGAATGAAAGCTAAAATGAGAGACACACTATGGTTTGTTATTAAGTTTATGCAAAATTTTGCTTTTTTTCCCCCTCGTGAACATTGATCCTCAACAGTGTCTACAATGTATGTAATTTCTTGTGGTGCCAGAGGGGTTACAATCATGTTTTCCTCTACCGCATTCCCCCTGGTTTGTGTTAGCGAGGCATCTCCGCTGTTGACAGGTAATGGAATTGCTCTTCACCTCTTGTGCATATGAGCCCTTCCCAGATAAGGCAGGAGATGAAAGTGGAATCTGTGCTGTCAAGTTGATGCTGAGGTGTCACGGAAGACGTCATCCGTTTGTGGAAGAGATGTCTGGAGGCAATCCTCAGGTGTCTTAGACAACGTCTCCTCACAGAAGCCTTGATCTGGCAGCTGACAAATGTTGACTCTGCGTTAACCACAATGCTGCAACACATTGCAAATAATGTTCTTTAAGATGGCAACCCTCATCCCCTTTATGACTAAAAGTATGCACCTTCCCCACCTGCACAACCATTGAAAAGTAAGCGTGCGGACAGGCAAACTGTCTTCCACAAACACAGTAGTCTCTCTATTTGGCAGCAGCCTGGGAAGGCCGAGGCCTCTCGCTGCCCTAGCCGACCTGAGCAACAGCTGGTGTTCACAGCAATATTTCCTACTCCTGAATAAGCTAGATCGTGTCACTCTCACTTTATCACCCTTGGAGGCCACATGAAGGACAAAGCAAGCTCTCCCATAAACAAAACTAATGTTTTGATACCTACTCCTTTGAAAACAGAGAGAAGGGTGCTTGGAATGGATTCTCAACGCAGACCGGAGATCCAGAGCTGGGTTTTTCTCAATCAGGATGTGATATTTAATGTATGATGACCTCATTGGAGCAGAGCAACACTTTGGACATAATTGATTAATTATTTTTCCTTTTCGCTTAAAATGTAACTTAAAAAACGTTGCAGTTTGGAGATAAATAAACCCTTCTGAAGGCAGTACTGTAGTAAAAAAAAAGAAATAAATAAAAATAACCCGATGCGCTACAGTTTTTAAGCACCAATTTTAAAATTTCTACTATCTTAATGCATTTGGATAGTATGTATGCTTTACTAATAGGTACATGTGTAATTGGGGCGTAGGGGACAACGTTTACTAGAAATAAAAAGGCAAAACACTTCATTTTCCTGTTAGATAGTAAAAAAAAAAAATATTGAATTTTATTATTATACTTTTGAAAAGAAAAACAAGAAAAATTGAATAAAGTCTTTCTTAATCCCAGTGATCGTGTACAAAAACAAAAAAAATAAGGACAGTAAAGATTTTACATTAAAACAGAGACTTCAGTGTTGGCCTCAATGGTTTTTTCTTTTTAAATCTTGAGTTAAAAAATTACCTCAGCTATCCATCTGTGAATGAAGTGTTTGATCATTTCTACAAGTTACTGAATCACTCACATAATCCTATTTGAGTGCATTATATGTAAAATATTAATGTCACTTTTAATGTCATGCTTTGTTTACCTTCATTTTATTACTTAATCATATTCCAGATGAAACTTTCTGAATGGAAAGTTATAATGTTAAATGTGGTAGAAAGGAGGAGTCGGCGTCTTTTTCCCAGAATGCCGGAGTGGACCTCTGCGTTCATATCTCACTGCATTAACAGTAAACTCACATTTCCAGCTCCTATTTGCCCCCCGAGCAAATAACAAGCCACCGGCCCGAAGCCTCAGACGCTCAGGCACCCCTCACTGACCTGGATAACATTTATGGTTGTAATGGATTTTTTTATGCCTGTCATTAACTCTCAGAGAGATTGGAGGAAGAAATTGCTTGTACCTGTTTTCTGTGGTATTTCAACTTTATAGCATTATGCTCAGATATGTTACCTTCCATCGAATCTTTTTTAAAGCCTCTCCAGTCCCTTGTTTTGCTTTAAGTGTACTGCTCTTTTTTGGCGGACCTGTGTGCTACCAAAGACTTGTAATGAATATTTAATGGTGTTGAATAAAAGCTTAGAAAGATTTAATTTCCGTCCCATTATACCCTGCGCGTCTGCCAAAGCTCTGGCTGCGATTCAACAATCTATTTGGCTAATGTAGACAATTTATGTGGAGCTGCTTTGAATCCAATCTTTTTATAAAGTTGCAGTGGAACAGATATTCATTTTAGAACTCTGAAAAGCATGATTTAATTTCACAAAATGAAGTTTGTACAAAACAAGTTTAATGATGTGTAAAAAATGTTAAGCAGGAAAGTACTTAAAGAAAATCTGAACAGAAAATGGGGCTGTGTTGCCATTACAACAATGACAACAAACAAAGGAACAATAATCCTTTTTTCAAGTATGACTGACATAACAAATGCTCCTCACCTTCTTTAGTTTGTATAAAGGTCTTAAAAACATGGATGCATATGCAGACTTTGCAATGAACCTCTTTGTGTGTCCATTAACCTGGAACAGCCTAACCAAAGTGTTTTTATGTAACTATCCAATGAAGATTTGGTCCATACAAAATAAAATAAAAATAAAAATAAAAAAACAACAGATCACAGTGTCAAAGTAATTATTTCACCAACAAAATACTCCCACAATTCATTTGGTACTCCCACCCAAGCTCTGCAATAAAGACCTCAAGCACCCTAACCCTAAATCTACCTTACAATACAACACTTACTCCACTGGAGTAAAATGTAGTTTAGTTGCTCTTCTTTTGGCTTTTCTTACTGGGTGGTCCACTGAACTGAAGAATGTTAAAATGTATAATTGTCCCCAAGAACAGCAAGTAAGCGGTTGTAGACACCAAGACAGGAAACAAGTCGGGTAGATGTGACGGAGGATCCAGAGTCACGCTTGTGATGCTCAAACCCACCATGGCGGCTACACTGATGTAGAACTGTCACAGAAAAAGAAAAAAGAAAAAGAAAAATTAACTCAAAAATTCAAAAATTTCTGACCAAAGGTGGAACAAACTAATCCTTTTTTAGATCAAAACAAATTTAGGATGATGATCGAATTACTCTTAACAACTTAAGCTCATTGGCTGACAGTTTGAGAAATGCAAATGACAATGCAAAATATGTATATATGTATAATATTTGGATTATTTTGATGTGGAAAAACAACACTAAACATGGAACATGGAACTAAAATGTGAATGGATTTACCATTAATTCTTTTTTACTTGTTTATATACATGTTTAATTTACACTTGATTATCTTGCAAGAAATAATCTGGAAAACTTCACCTGCACTGTTCAGTACCAGGAATTTATTTACCCTAGAATATTTGGGTGAAGTACATGTACAATGTTTTGGAATTTCTTTGACCTTATTCCCAACCAGAACTTCAAAACTGACAACAAAGTCTCAGAAAATGAAAGAAAACCCAACAATTTAGGCTGAAGTCAAATCATTAAGTAACAGACATCAGATCTCTAATTTGAGTAGTGCGCTAAACGAAACTCGGGTATAAAAATATCATTAAGGCAAAGTACATTTATCGTTCTACAGCTATTCCCAGATGCGAGGATGAGACTCTGCAGATAAGTATTTAAGAATGATGTAGGAAACACTTTAAGCCCTCACCACCCATGCAGCCCAAAACCCATGAAACCTTATCGGCATCGTCTGGACTCGCTATTTATGCTGCTTGTGTAAATAAATATATCTAGGCAAACCTGTGTTAATGACACCCTCTATAAAAAGACACCTTCTCTTAATCTCTGTCACCCTACCGCTGCCTCTGTCGCTAAGGGGCTAGTGGTGAAGCCACTTCAGCCGCTTTTGAAACTTAAATAAGTGATAAATAATTCTTTGGCTAGCAGCGACGTTTATACCCGGACAGCTTACACAAGCACGTGGTATTTATTTATACAGTTGGGTATATCTTCTGACACGGTTGCAATTTGGATCTAGTGCCACTGTGAAAATGCAAGGCACCTGGGATCCTGCAATCAGCACTTCTGACCCGGCAGCCGTACCACTCCCCTTTTTCCAGGACATGAACGTCATTGAATCAAGCCCAAGAGTTTTTATCATGTTTAGTTTCCCTTACTAGAAACAAACCTGCAAAAGAAAAAGCTTAACATCTCACAAAGAATTCTAGCTTTTTTTTCTACAAATTTATTTACAAACAGGTTTAAGGTAATCAGCAAATTCCAACCCCACATTGTTAAAAACATATTAACTAGAAAAGCCCTCAGTAAAATCCTTTACTTAAAACTCCAGTGAAAAAAAAACAACAAAAAAACTAATAGCTTAAACTTAGGAGGAGCAAGTTGCAGAGTTGGGATTTTGATGTTCATCTTTCAATCAAATGATTGTGGTTGCAATTGTGAGTAGTTTTGATGCAAAATCTAATGTTAAAGAGCAACGTAAAAATAAATAAATCACATCCTATGTAAATATTGTACATTTAAAATCAACCAAAAAGACAAAAGAAAAAAAAACACTTGCTAGTACCTGATGGATGTTATTTTAATGTTTGGCCTTATAATATGGAAATGATTGTGTTACAAGTCATTTGATAATCTGCCCCTGGCTCTAATTCTTTTCAATATAAATGAGCTTTAATCTGGAAGTTCCTACTTGGCTCTAATTTGTTTAAATAATCTTTCTCATAGACTTTCAAGACACATTGAAAGTTTTCCTTCCTGTTATTTTAATTTATCTTTCCAGTTAGGGGATTTTATTTTGAAATTCAGGTTAGTCGGTCACATTTCTATTCCATTACCATGATAATGTTGGGTTTTCTTATATCTGCTCTTTGCAAATCAACTAATGTAGATTAAAATCAAAACACAAATATTTCTCTTCTTTAGTAGGGCAGAATGATGGGGTCGTCTCTAATTCAACTTGTAGCACCATTGGTCTAAAATAAAAACGGGTAACAATTGTTTCACATTATAGGTCGATTCTTGCCCAACGGATGTCTGGGGTCAGAACTGATCTCAAACTAAACAATTAGTTAATTAGAATATGTTTTGTGCTGTAGCTCACACCCAAAAAGTTCCAGACGGCTTCAAAAGTTCTAGCTTTTTGCCTTTTGGTGAGACATTTTTAGCATACCAAGTAATGTGGCTTTGGTGCTTTTTCTAGTTCTTTGGGAGTGAAGCAGGAATTTAATGTTCCAACATCCCTAGGCTCTGGGTAAAAGGTTCAAAATACAACTTTTGTATGATCAGAAGCCCCACTAACCTTCCACCTCACTATGCATCCCAGGTCCGATTTGAAGGGGAAGAAGAAGAGTTTCCTATAGGTGGTCAGTTGTAACTCGTCCTCTGTGCAGTGATCCAGTGCAGAAAGAAGGTAGATGCTGAGGAGGAGGAAGCCTGTTGAGGTCACAGCATACGGGACCAGCAGACCGTCCTTCAGTAACAGAGGCAACATGCTGCACAGAGGAAAAGGAACAATCAAACTTTAGAATCCACTTAGCTCTCTTTTTAATCCTAGTATGAATTAAAAAAAAGGAGCAGCCTTGTGCTTTTTAATTTTCTGGGCGTGTCATGAGACAAAAACCCAAACAAACAACAAACTCTTCCAAATTAATAGTCATGGTTTCCGAAAAAGAGGCGACAGCAATAATCTTCCAGTGTCTCCCTGCAGGCCTGTTCAAGTGGTCTGTCCCCTTAAAAAACATAGCTCTAACATTACCTTAGTTTAGCAGAGGGTGCACAGGCAAGAACAACAGTTGACTTATAGTAAATCCCACAACATTCCACAAACCTTTTCCCTCACAACAACCTACTTATTCAAACAAAAACCATCCATTCAGTTGATAAATGTCTCACATTTTAGAAAATACATACTTCCTCGATTTAAGGAGACTGGTTTCATTCACAAGTAAAATGGTCACAGCTCCAGCAGCCAGTCAGCCAATTATGCAAACAAAAAGATGTTTTTTTGTTTTTTTTAAATTGCGATGTCTGTAGAAACTCCAGATAATGTGATGGTCAGAGTCAGACTGTACTGGGAAGCAGCTCCAGAATGACCGCCTGTCCTTACACAACACACTTAAAGCCAGGCATGCAGGCTATGCCCTGTAATCCCCAGATATCCTTATACTAAACCACACGCACAACAATTAGTGCTGCCGGAAGAATTTAACAACAGCTGCTGAAACTTAGATGCAACATTTGCAGCACTACTTGTCTTTCCCTTCATGGCGATCAGCTCATCCCACATGATCCAACTTTTTAGGACTGTTTCTGTGATTTTTATGTCCTCTAACGGACAGTCCACAACAGGCTGTTGATTGGCGGTTTCTGTCCCAGAAACCAATAATTTCTTCCAATGGTTTGCCTCCAGCATTAACTTCTCTTTAGCTCAATAAGTGTTCAAAATTTGGAAAAAGTTTGTACGCAATTAGCAATACTTTACTTTGTATGACTGGGGTATTGATAATTACCTCAACAGTCCGCCAACAAACACTGATTAAAAATTGACCAACGCGGTTAGGTAGATCTGTCAGTTAAATAAGTAAACTTACACAAACTGAGTTTTTTGTGGACTCAAATTAAAATTTCAGGTGTAATGTTGATAGTATGCGGTCTTGCATCACACTTCTGTAAGTGAAACCTCCATCAATATTGATTTCTGTTTCAAATCAGTCCAAGAAAGAAGCTTTTTTATTTGACTTTTACATTTAGACCAACATGATTTCATTGACTTTTTAATGAAAACAACTCAGACAATACAGTTTGACCAGATGCTGATGTATTAAAGTTTTGTTTTGTTTTACGGTGATTGAAGAAAGATAGGAAATGCTAGGACAAATTATGCTTTTAATTTGAAATCCTGTGAAGAAGCTTTAGATGTGTTGTGTGACAGAGAATCAGAAATAATAATGTTCAAAGCACCTCATTAAGGATGTTTTAATCATTATATTGTGTTTGGATCAAAATTGACCCATTTTCACACTTGAAATTGGGTGAAATTTGGCTCGAGCACAACATAAGAGTTAAGGACAGATAAACAATAAGATTTTTTTGTATGATGTTACAACAATATAGTTATGTTGTGATTTATACCTTGGCAGTTGCAAATGAAGAAAAAAAATAAAACTTAAGCCAAAAGTATAGTTTATTTTAGACGGTAATGAGTAATTGTGTTAAAGACACCAATGGTGATCAAGAGAAGTCATTCAAAATGACAGTTAATGAGGGGATTTCATTTCATTGGACTTTGTTGCACACTTCAGTGTGTCTCCAAACATTTAACCCCGGCGATTCATTAGAAATGGCTCACATCATCCTGCACAACCTTTTACGTAAAAAAATACAAATAAACTGAAAAAAGATTCACTGTACCTGAAAGTAGATGCCAGCAGGAACCAAACACTCATAAAGGGCAGGTCGTCTAGGAGTAGACAGACTGGACTGAAAGATTAACAAGCACAGTTAAAACCTTTTCAATAGCCTTACTTTATATCAAGAGTAGCAGATCAGCATCCCAAAACAAAGCTATATCTGTACAGCTTCCATTGAAAGATTATAAACCACGTCTGCGTCGTCAATTTAATTTCATATCCTGGACACATTTTAGGGAAACGTTTCAGGGCTTGTAAGTGTGACTGTGTATTTCTTGTCAATTAAAACATGTTGATTCCATCAGAGGCAGGTCTTTTCTGATAGCAGCCTTTCCATCGGTCCCACAGCCCATAATTACAGTCAATGCTCTTTGGCGATCTTGTTACAGCCCAATAATTGATTCTGCGCAAACAACACCCCAAGCTGCCGCTTCCCATTCTTTCCTAATCCCAGGACATGCATTACTGATTGATTCAGCAGAACAGGTGGGAGATATAACTCAATAGTTAATAAAGCAACAATCTCCCCTAATCTAGATTAATAGATGAGCCCAGATCTAGGAACCAAATCCCTCACTGTCATGTCGCTCCCAGGCCTCTCTTTCCTCCAGCCGTTTTATACACGACCAACAAACCTCACACATGCATGCCTTTATGGACACCTGTGCAAGCTCGACATTTACCCAGCTACCCCCTGACATGCCCCTCTGCATAGCTTACAGTGGAAGCAGGGTTTGTGTTTGTGTAGTAATGAGTGTGATGACAGGGGTGAGTAATCAGTTCACCAGCCAGAGCTGCTAGAGAGGGGGGGTGAAGTCACTTTGACAATGTTCACATACTTAAATCAAATTACATTATTGTGTGTGTTGGGGGGGGCGTGGCTAAATAGCTCCTTTGTAAAGAAAATTTTGAAACCATGTTTGCGATGTCCTTACAGAGCAGCCAGGAGGATGGACTTCTCATGGACTTGATAGGAAAACAGGAAAAAGCCCAAAGATGAATTCACCTAAAAGTCAGACGTTTAAGTTTTTAACAAGGCCGATATCTTTATAATTACAACTCAGCGTTGAATGAACACTAGATAGCAAAGACACTCACCAAAGCCAGTTTAAAGTGCCAGAAGGTTGGCCGTGTCAGTAGTCTGATGGAGGACGGGAGAACTGCTAGGAGGGTGAAGACGAGACTGAAAAAAAAATAAAAGGATTCAAAGCTTCTTTTCATCATAGTTTTGATCTGTTCCACCGCTATTTTTTTTTCAAAGTGAAAAATCTCTTAATGATCGCATTAAAAGTCAATTATAGTGTCAGTATTTCTTTATGATCTGATTCAAAGTTATGAAATATCCTACCAGAATTCCCTGTAAACCTGTAAAAGTTTTTAGGTGGCCTTACTCAGCACCAAATAACTTTTCTTGGCGCTACCGAGCATTAGTTTAACCCATAATTTACATCTCTCAAGATTTGAGGCACAGAAAAAGGCTCGACTCTGGTCAGGAGTCATACACCAGTAGCTCTGCAGCTACATGCAACTCCTTCATCCCTCCATTGTGCCTCTTTGGTTTTGAAGAAAAATGTTAAACATTTCATTAAGTAAAAGATTTGTAGTTGATTTAATTTGTTAATTAAGTTTTTTCATTTATAGCTAGAATTTTAACATGTCAGATAACTGAGAAAAATAATAGTAGGAGTAGTTTATAATTTAAAAAAAGCTTAAAGCAACTATAGATGTATTATGGATTCTACATCAATGTTGTCATGTTTATTTTAGATAGTAAAGATGAAAAGGTCATAAAGAAAGAAAATGTCCCATGTGATTTCTTGGATTTCTGATTTTAAATATATCTACTCCAGCGGTAAGATTACACTACTACAGGGTGTATTTTACTTTGAAGGGAACTTGTATGTGCTACTGTCAAATGTAATAAAAATAAAAATATTTAAATTGTTTTACAAAGAAAATGATAATTCAATTATTGTAAATATCTTAAATTAAAAGACATGTCATAAATAAATTGTTTAATGGTCACAAAAACATAAATAAGTGTATTTTTCTAAACAGAGACTTTGCAGCTCTTACTAGGTTTTTCATCAGTAAGAAACAGAGTCTTTAGGTATTAAAGGTTGCAGAACCCTGGCATAGACTAACTTCCAATTATAACAAAGTGCAGAGGTCAGGAGTTAGTTTTGCGTGTGATGGCTATGGTGTGTTTTTATTGGAAGCCTCAGAAATGGCTGAAGCGAAAGACAGATATGGCTAAAAAAAATAAAAAGAGTGGAGATATAACAGCAAGGCCCGTGTGTGTGTGTATGCTTGTGTGGCTGCTTGTGTGTATGCTTGTGTGGCTGCCGCGCATTTCCGTCATGCGTACGCAGGGTTTTACAGTCCGGAAGGACATGGATCAGCTTTCACAGCTGATTCACTTCGTGTACACAGAACACCCACACCAGAGTATTCAGCAATTCACCCCAGTGCCAAAAACACAAGAGTGTTTTTCATTTGTTTGAAATGCACGACAGCAAAAGTGGTCCAACTTGATCCCTGGACTAACAGTCTGGCAGATCCGCATCCATGCTGTGAACATGGGACGACTAAATTTAGGGAGCTCAGGGACTAAGGCAGGGTCAACCATGTCACAACAGTTGTACAAGTTGTTTTTTTTCCTCTATGAGATTCTATTCAGAATATACAACACTTCTTCTTTTCCTCTCGCTTTATTTCTTTATTTAATAAAGCACACAATCCAAAAAGTTTTATTTCTTTTATTAGATTTTGGTGTCAGATTGGTTTAATCTGTTTACCATCTCTGTATGATTTATTTTCTTTATACTCCTTAGGCATTTCAGCCTCTTTCAGCCAGATTTTCAAAAACATCTTTGTGTTCAGAAGATCCTCACAAGACTTTTCCTTAAGGGATTCATTTTTTCTCTCTCATTGCATGAGTTTGTATTCTAAAAAGCAAGCTAGGTGTCGTGTGTAAACCTAAACCAGGAACTGAGAGGGAAGGAGATAAAAAGCACAGAAGGATAGAGCATACACGGTAGCTAACAAACAGCACAATCTTTTCAAAATAAAAGGATTACCTGAGGTAGAGTTGAGCATCTGAAGACATAAGCGTTCTGATCTTTATCAGTACATTAAGGCTGCACCATGTGTTTGCCACTTTATCCTGGACGTAAACACAAAACACACACACACACACACACACACATCACAAGGCAAAGCATGAAACAGCTATAGGCTTGAATTTTCAACTTAGAGGTCAGACTAAACAAGATAATAATAATACATTTTTTATTTTTTATTTTGCAAAGATGTAAGAGGGTTGTTCTTTTTGACTTTTACACTAGATCTTTAATAAGCATAAGAGTAGATTCTTAGCAAATGCATAATCTATAGTAATCTCTCACACTACATTCAGAAGACAGTTGTAATGGTTCCAAAAAAGAAGAAATTAAAAATCAACTTCAATGCTTTAAAAAATATAAAATTACCAGATTTTTTTTTTTTTTTACAAAACAGATACAATCAAGTATGTCTTTGTGTCAACAACTACACATTTTAAGCCTTGGCAAACAGAAATCTGTTTTAAAGACCCACTCCAATCATCTTTTATCTATTTTAAAATCGTTCCCAGTCTTTTCATTATGATTACCGGTACACTGCTTTTAGCCAAAATAAAAAAAACTGTGTTGTTTTCCACCACAGTGTCTGCAGAGCGGCAAAAGCTCATTAGAAATTCACCTCAGAGTTGGGGCAGAACTGTTGCCGCCGCTGAGTTAATCTGCCCCCATTGCCTATCATTCATCTGTTTACAGGCTTTCCTGCTAACTTACAGCCCCTCACACCCCAACCTAACATTACCAGTGCAACAAAAATGGTGAGCAATACTGAAGCTAGCCAGGTGCCAGCGCAGTGAAGAAAACAAAGACGTAAATGGATCTGTTTGTATACAAGTGCATGCATCAGAATGGAGGGGAGCAGGGGGTTTCTCACTGTATCACCTATGTCACAGCTACAAGTGTTTTCAAACATCATTTTTTTTGTCTGATCCCAATTCATTTTTGTTAAAGTAAAGGCATACTACAGTAATGCAATTTTAGGCTTAATCTTCCTTATGTCCTCCATCATCAGAAAAAATTCCACAAGAAAAATATTAAAAACACCAAAAACACAATTTTTTTGATGAGAATATAAAATATGTTATTATATAAACCAGCGTTTTCATCATTAAAGTATTCAAAAAGTGACAAATGAAAATCTGAAAAGTGATCATTTATTGACACTGGCTAGAGAGAGAACACTTTTCATGAGTTAGACTTTATAACATCAGACTGTTAATACATTAAAGCAAAAACAAAGGTACGATTATTTGAATTGGAATTTGAGAGGGATATTCTGCCACAGCTTTGATAACAGCTGAAAGTAACTGCAGCTGAAATCAGATGTGGAGGACGAGTGTTCAAGCGGTTGTGAACAGATCGCTTATATTAAGCCGTCCGTGTGGAAATGATATCATATGCCACAAATGTCTACATCAGCTTTATGATTCCTCTGTGCATTTTCAAAGTGTGACCCAACTAGAAAATCTATTTCTGGCCTCCTCTGTGTTACAGCTGCTCGCTGCACAGCTGTGTGGATCTTGATGGCAGCCTAGTCAGCAGCTCTGGTTTGCTCAATGTTGTTTTTCTTAAGCCCCATCCTTCTCCCTTTCCTTTCTCCTTCTACACTCCAAATAACCACCATGGGAATGTCCCTGGACGTCGCCTCCAGGTGACACTTAAATGAGGAGGGGGACTGCCTATCAGCAAATAAAAAAGTGCACGACTCCTTCACCTCCAAGCGAAAAACGGAATTTCACAACGAGAAATATTTGCTACCATGTTTGTGAGCAGGCGGCACAGCAGAATGCAGCTTAGTGGATAAACGTGTGAGTGGTCTTTCCTAGAAGCCCCCTCTTCACCCTGCTCCCACTCGTGTAAACACTTTCAGATAAGCGCAGTTAGCTTTTGATGGGAGTGCTGCAAAGCTTGGCCTCAGAGATGTCAGTCACACATTCAAGCAAAAATACACAGAGTCACTTTACCTCTGCTTCTTCAATGACGAGCCTTCAACACCCCGACTGTAAAAGTGTTTCAAGTCTTCGTGTTCACAAGCCTCACTCTCCTTTTTTTATGGGATATTATATTTCGGTGACTATGCAGTAACTGACTAGGCGCAGCATGATAAACACGGATGTGTAAAACAGTCAAACACAGGTGCGCATTTGTCTGTTTTTCCAAAGAAGCAGTCAGCAGTTTTGAAATGTGCTCTGATATGCCTTTAAGTGTATCACTGGCTGCTCTCCTCCTTCCATGTGGCTGCAACACGTCTGTGCTATGAAGTGCTGAAAACAAGCCAGCCATAAATTTGTGAGATTTATCTGTATCCCTCTACTGTACGTCATGAACCCCGACACCTCCCAGAGTTAGGTGAAACTGATCTCCTGACCTTTCGGCATTTTATTCCAGTGTTTTTCTTTGATCCAGCAGGGTATCCACTTCCACTCAGCTAAGCACTGGGGCAGTGGGTGGAAACGGACTCACTCTGTTGAGAGCTGTCGTGGGTCCCAGATGGGTTGTGTGTAATAAGGGCATAGAGGAAAATCGACACGACGATATATCGCGATATTTCATTTGGTGATACTAGTATCAATCCAAAATGCTGCATGTTTACTTAATCATTTATGATCGTCCTTCAGTGTCTGACTTGTTTTCCACTTAAACCCCCAACAGGACACTGAGATTCTTTGAGCAGCTGATCTCACGGGAATCAGCTTGTTTTAAATGCTAAATGTTCAGTCAACCTCGCAGTTTTTTATGTTATGAAAGATGTCCAACTTTGTGACACGTTGCTGCCAATACCATATAAAAATGCGGATTGTGGTGCTTTATTGTGGGCTCCAGATAAGAACGAGTGACAGTCTATATGTATCGGGATACTGTATCGTAAGATGCATATTCTGATACATATCATATCGCCAGATTCTTGCCAATACACACCCGTAGTGTGTAATGTAAAAATGCAAGGCACAGCTTGGTAAAATACGGTGTTAAAACCATGAAATAAGTAATTGTGCTTTAATCTAAAATTCTGTCCACTTATTGATTCTGCTTCAGCAAAAACCAATATTTTTATTATCAAATGATGGAACATCAAATAGCACGGTGTATGTTGCTAATTCGCAGTGTACAGCTAAATTTATGAATTAACTTAAATTTGCCTAACATTTAACGGAAAAAAAACCAATGAAGATTTTTTTTTTTTTTTTATCCGGTAATTGGAAATTAAGTCAGGTATGAAGGGGTTAAAATAGATTACAATCACGAATGCTTCCATTTACAGCAGAGCCCAAAATCCATCAAATCAAAGATGTGATATGGTCTTCTTCAGTATGGATAATGTGCATAATCTGATGAGAAATTATTGTAAAAAGGATTTTAAGTGTGATTAAAAACACAAGTCTTAAGATGAAAAAAGTAATATCAATTTAAATTACTTAGAAGACAAGAGTTCTCCGCTTGTACCTCAAACAGACCTCGAGCCACGGGAAAGATCCTTCTGACCACCTGCAGGGCCTGGGCGGGGTCAGACAAGAAGGGCAGCCAGCAGAGGGCAAAGGTCACCACCACGGCTGCAGCGATTCTCACCAACAGGAAGAACCTATGAAGGCAAAGAGACCACATTTTGGAAAATTTGAATATAAAAAGACAATCAAAATAAACTCAAAGTGAGCAGAGTGGAAAAAGCAATGGCTTGAATGTAAATGCTTGTTTTTTTTTTCTAAAATTCCTCTTGGAGTTTGTGCATACTGTCTGCAGGTCCTAAATTTGGTATTTGGCCCTCATGCTGAGGAATGCAGGGAAAGACATGGCTCAGCTGAAAGTCTTCAGTATAGGTCAGGGTATCTTGTCAGCTGTAATTGCAAAGCTGCCGCTTAAGTTGCACATCCAGGCATAGCTGAGGAGTTTGGGCATGGCGAAAGTGTCATCTGGACATATCTCCCCCTGGGGCCTAATCCACTTCTCCATTTGCTACTCAATGCCCTTGGTACATTGTTACTAGATAAAATAACACTGGACATACTGGTAACAGCATCCAATCTGATTACCTCAGTCATTCTGGGACTCTCATGAGGACACTGCTCCCTCACATGCTGATATTACTGCTATGTGCATGCAACTGACATATTTATGCGTGGTAGCAAAACAATGAGCTGACAAACGCAGCTCTGGATGCCCATGTTGCCACACACATTCATTTAATCCACTTGATTAATTTAGCTTTTGAATTTGACACATTAGAATCACATGCAGCAACAAAGTCTTGAAAAATAATAGTTTAAAAAATAATTTAAAAAAAAACGAATTTCTGTGTGTTTTGAATATTGATAACAACATATTTTTCTCAATTTTAAAACAGTTTATAAGATCTTAGGGTTGGCTTTTCTAACACATTGAAGTCTACTTTGAAAATAAAACAGTTTTTAAATAGTCTGAACTTTTTTGTACTTATTTTTGTATTAGCCCTTTCATTACTCAGGCATTAACATACATGTATTTGCAAACCTCCCCCTCAAGGCATATTATGGTAAGCAAGAAAGACAAAAAAAAACTGAGGAACACACTCACCCATGCCCTATCAAACCAGCTTTGAAGCACTTTCCCAGCAGATAACAGAAGAAGGGCAGCGCGTGGTAGAGCTCCATCTGTTTGTAGTTGAGAGCCAATGAGAAGGCTATTGAGCCCAGCGCATCCCAGCCCAGACCCAGACCCAGGATCCCCCACAGAGCCAAGCCCAGGCTCACTCCATTGTATCTGATAATGTTAAAGCCAACATTGGCAACCTGGTGCACATTTGTATTTAATGTTGTCACCTGTAGACACAGTCTATTTGTAATATTATGCTTTAGTAGGACATACTGATGCCACACTCCACCTACTAGGAGTTTGTCTCTTTTGTCACCTTTAAAATGATCATTGTTATAATAATTGCATGACTTGCACAGATATAAATAGTATTACTCAACCACATGGAGATGACCGCCATGTTTATATAAGTATATCAATATTATGCTATAGTTATTTGCCATATAGTATAGAAACAAACTCGAGGATGAGATCCAGACCTGTTGAAACTTCTCGGCTTTTCTGGAAATTGTCCAAGTCTTTCTTGGAGTCAGACTGTATTTATGACATGTTTTTTTTAATCCACTCTAGGTATAAGAAGTTTATAAAACTATTTTAAAAGTTATCAAAGTAAAAGCACATTGTTTCAAAGGATACTGGAAATGGCCATAGTCGATTAGAATTATTCCTGGGTAAAGAAGAATGCAGAGCAGAACAGAAACCTGGAAAAAAAGTAAAGATGTTAACAGGTGAAGATGTAAAGATTGGTAAGAATATAACCCGTAACAACTGTTCACAGCATCCTGGCATGTCGCTCTAGTGAAAATATGCACTCTATAAGTTGTAGACTTAGGAACAGTCGATATATTTAAGTTTCTTTTATTTAATGACTGTTGGTGGTTATGTTTTCATTTTTTGCTGCTTCTGTTGTGTTAAAACTGTCAACGTTTTATGATAAGAGGAACTATGCAAATGCAGGTTTTTTATGCCTAAACTTTCCTTTAACACAATTCCACTTCAAACTTTTAATCCACATTTTACTCCAACATTTTGTCATAATGCTGAAGCTAATAGGTTAAACTTGAAAGAGCCATAAGTAGCTAATAAAAGTGTACAGAAAGGAGCAGCAACTTAAGGTAAACTGAGGTTATAAAAAAGTTAAAGACAATACTTCGCTAAACCACAGCTCTATAAAAAGGGCTGTTTGGGGTTTTAGTACTAGTAACATACATAAACATACCATGTATAAATTTAAATAATAATATATATATAGAAGTATATATCTGTAGGGGGAAAGTTAAATGTCAAACTAAAGCCGGATTTTACCTTTTTCTTAGAAGATCCATCAGTCAAGTACAAACAGTACAAAACCACTGCAGGGATGAATAATAACAAATCTACCACCAGGACTAAAGCAGGGAAGGAAAGGAAAAAAATGTGTTATGTCTGTTTGAATGAATTAAAAACCAAAGTAAATAACATTTTAAACCAATAAAATCAAAGAAAACTTGTGAAGTGAATAATGATAGAGTGTTATCTCTACACACCATACCTGTAGTTCTCATGAATAACTTGTGTTCTGGACTTTCATGACCTCTGGACTTGTGAAGCTTCACCCATTCAGGATTTATAATATTGGCTCTGGAGATGATACCAAAATAACACGTTTTGACTTAATTACTAATGAAATGGTCAAAAGAGAAGAAACAGTGAAATACATGCACATTCATTAATTACAGCCAAAGAGGTTGCTGTACTATAAGACAAGAAACACTTTAAGGATTTCAAACAATAAGTTCATATTTAAACGGTTGAAAAGCAACTTTTTTATCGTCACCTCTTCAAGGGCCTTACAATGACTTACATGTAAGCGCAGAGCCAGCTGTGGTAGGCGGTAAGAGGAGGGTAATCAAGGCCCCAGTATGCCAAGTCATTGTTGGTGGAGTTAAAGTACCTGGAGAAAAAGCAAGAATGATTGATTTGAAGCTGAGGAAGGATTGTTAAGTGAAACCTCAAAATTTCAATGGCCAACCTGACAAAAATCCTGTCTCTCAATCCAAACTACAATAACGATAACAAAATAATAATGGTAAAAAGCTTATTTAGGGTTAATTTGCCATTTTCAACCACTGCAATCAAGCTTAACTGAGTCCAAAATATAGACTTTAGTTACGTTTGACAAGTGAAATAACTTGATGATTTTTCTTCTCCACAATATAAAACATTTCAATTAATTAGGAGGTCTGCATAACTAGTAAAGTTCTGACGTGTAAAATTAAAGTTGTCTAACACTCAGCAAGTACTGCAGCAATATGTAAGGAAGATTTTAGAAAATGAATCAAAACATGAAGGGAAATGTCTTAGTTCTGATCTCAAACTGGTTTTTACTAGAGTTTGAGATCATGTTTGCAGATTTGCATCAGGATCTGTCGTCTGAATGAAGAGGAACGACCTGTGCAGTGAAAGATTATTTTAAAAACCTCTATTAGATTATTTGCAACAATTAGAAAGCTAGAAAATTAAAGAATTATTGTTGCTTTAAGTACAATTTAGCTGAACAAAGACAGAGCTATTCTCAGTTGCAATTGTTGTTATCGTAGTCTGATCAATGGATAAGATATTAAACGTAATTAAGCACTAAATGTTTAATCTTGTGCAAGAGTCGTTCAGTGTCGAACTGACCATTCTCGAATCGGCAGGTTGTAGGTCACTTCCTGCCAATGCCGCTGAGCTTCATAGTCTCCAAACATTGGTGGTTTCCCCGCCCCTGCAACGCCGACATTCAGCTGTCAGTAAAGCAGTAGCTACTCCAATGAAGGAGCCGGAAAATGTTGTTTTTTTTTTAATTACAGTGTTTTCAAGATACGTTTAAAATGTGCAGAAAAAACGTAGGCACAACAGAAAACAAATAAATATACCAATTCAAACATTTTCAAGCCACTCCCGGTCTCTACTCTAGTACTCTAGTCTAGGAGGTTTAGCTGCACTGTCTGTTTATGAGTCATTTTCAACATGATGTTCCTACCTGAATATGAATTGAGCGAAACTCCCCATCTCACAACAACTCCCAGTAAGACACAAATTGATATCAAACTCCACGTTTGCATAACTCTAACGGGTTTAAAACAACATTTAGTGGGAGAAGCATGCGGTTCATAAAGGGTTCACTGAAATTTCTGACAAATGTGTTTACATTTCCTGTATACGTCACTGAAGAAAGCTTCGTTTCATTTGCTCGTTGGTCAGTCAGCTAACATGTGACTTGTGAAGTGCAAGGGTGCGTTCAAGTTCACCCACAGAAAGAGGAAATTTTTGTTTTTGACAGATTGGCGCTGAAAAGTTTAAGCAGCAAAACACATTGTCATGCAAATCATAAAACATGTTTATTGGAAATAACTTATGAAAATGCTACTTTTACATTGAAGTCACCACCACCAATCATAAATATAGTTCAACTTGCTGCAAGACAAATGTGTTGTTTGCAATTCCAAGAAACAGATTATTCAATTATTGTTTCAAATCAATAAAACAATTAAATAAACTCCTTTAATAGTCTCACGTGTCATATTCTGTATGTGTCTATTCATGATTAAGAATAACAAGTGAGTTGTTTACATGTATGTGGATGTATGAGTGTGTATGTTAATGTATTCCCCACTCAATCTCACAACTAATTATCATAAATTTCGTGTATAGATGTATATTTCTGCTGTTTGTTTAGTTTTAGTTTTAATTTTGTTTGCTTGAAACAAACCATTTCCAAATCAAAATCCAAAAATTTATTTTAAATGCAGTTACAATGGGGCAAAAAAATATTTAGTCAGCGACAAATTGCACAAGTTCTCCCACTTAAAAAGACAAGAGAGGCCTATAATTTTTTATCATAGGTATACCTCAAATATGAGAGATAAAGTGAGAAAGAAAATACATTAAATCACATTGTCTGATTTTTAAAGAATTTATTTGCAAATTATGGTGAGAAAATAAGTATTTGGTGACCAACAAACAAGCCTGATTTCTGGCTCTGACAGATCTGTAACTTCTTCTGTAAGAGGATCCTCTGTCCTCCACTCATTACCTGTATAAATGACACCTGTTTGAACTTGTTATCTATATAAAAGACACCTGTCCACAACCTCAAACAGTCACACTCCAAACCCCACTATGGCCAAGGTCAAAGAGCTGTCTAAGGAAA
The DNA here is from genome assembly GCF_053564925.1 of Oryzias latipes. Taxonomy (NCBI): domain Eukaryota; kingdom Metazoa; phylum Chordata; class Actinopteri; order Beloniformes; family Adrianichthyidae; genus Oryzias; species Oryzias latipes. The sequence goes on from NC_136240.1 coordinate 18,701,271, forward strand.
CCAGAAACCAAATTGTTGACCTGCACCAGGCTGGGAAGACTGAATCTGCAATAGGTAAGAAGCTTAATGTGAAGAAATCCACTGTGGGAACAATTATTAGGAAATGGAAGACATACAAGACCACTTAAAACCTCCCTCCATCTGGGGCTCCCCATAAGATCTCACCCTGTGGGGTCAAAATGATCACAAGAACAGTGAGCAAAAATCCCAGAACCACATGGTGGGACCTAGTGAATGGCCTGCAGAGAGCTGGGACCAAAGTAACAAAGACTGCCATCAGTAACACCTTACGCAGCAGGGACTCAAATCCTGCAGTGCCAGACGTGTCCCCCTGCTAAAGCCAGTACATGTGCAGGCCTGTCTGAAGTTTTTTAGCAAAATAGAACTATTTGGTAAGAATTCTACTCATCGTATTTGGAGGATAAATAATACTAAGTAGTATCCAAAGAACACCAGACCTACTGTAAAGCATGGAGGTGGAAGCATCATGCTTTGGGGCTGTTATTCAGCAAAGGGACCAGGACAACTGATCCGTGTAAAGGAAAGAATGAATGGGGCCATGTATTGTCAGATTTTGAGTGAAAAATCCTTCCATTAGAAATGCCATAGAAGATTTCATTTTGTCTGTCATTTTTGAGGTATGCCTTTGATGAAAATTACAGGCCTCTCTCATCTTTTTAGGAAGGAGAACTTGCACAACTAGTGGCTGACTAAATACTTTTTTCCCCTCTGTAACTTTAGCCAGAAACGTTGAGTCAATCTTTTTTGACGGACAACTCAACTTTTTTCCAAATGATTATTGGGAGTACTTTGAATATCAATGAAAAACACTTGTATTTTCATTCAAACACTGTATGTGGAAACATCATTTTATAGGATAGGTGGCAGAGTGTGGAGCTGTGAGGATGTAACAGAATTTCTATGCAATGAGGACAGTGGTGCCTAACTTCTTGATAATACTAAAAATGAAGGTGCTCTCCATTACTTTGAAACCATCAAAAATATAATTCTTATAGAGAAACATTAAAGAAGGGATAATATTCTTGTGAAAAAAATAGCATAACAAGGTAAAAATAAAGGTAATCAGGTGAACCTTACTCATGACTCCATTTTTATAAACTGTGTTCTTTATTGGAACTTACAGAGATCCCACTTGCAACATTTATCACTCATGGCAGAGGACGACAAGCAGTCTTATGTGTAACTACTTGTAGCAGTTTGTACACAGAAGTTGGTACATTCCTCCCCTCACAATGTAAATTTCAGCCCAGGGCCATTTTCTCCTCAGTGACCTTTTCTTCTGTTGACACCATCATCTTTGCTACCAAGGTGTCAGGATTTGTTGGATGAGACATGTTCCTTGTGATGTTGCCATCAATTATGCATAAATAATAATAACCTTGGACAACTGCTGATTTGCAATGACACTTTCATTACAATGGCTACAGCCTATAACTCACCGCTACCCATTAGTTATTAATGCCCGGCCACGCCAGTTTTAGTCTGTCATTTACTGCTTCATCTCTATGCCTTTTTAAATATTCAGCACCTGCTGTACCTACATTTACTGTCTGTATTCTCTGCACAGGAAGAGCTATAGCTTGGGGTGGAGGATGACCTACATTATATGGAGGCCTGGACCTTGTTTGCTTGCTTTCTTCTCGCTTCTTGATTCTTCAGGTTGTGTGGTGTACTTTATGAATTGTGATAACAAAGAAATCCTTTCTTTGTCCTTTGATCATGTGATAGTTTGGAATCAGTGCGTTTCATGACAATAAAGTTGCAAATTTCCAAATTTGATCCAAAGGTGATGAGTTAAAGCGCAACTTATTCTCATCCATCAATTTTTAGAAATATTTACAGAGTATTTCTGCTTAACAATTACAAATGATTCAAAAATTATTTGATTAAAAAACACAGCATTTGGTGATTACAACACTGTAGGGGAACGGTGTTTAAAACAGCAGATAAGTGAAGTTTTACTTATAAAACCATTGGATCAGAGTGTTGGATCAAAAGCTTTTTAACTTTGTCAGACTAACCTCCCAGTAGGTTTCTTAGAACTTATTTACTTATCCTTTACTGTCAAGCTGACAGTTTTACTCAGCATTGCTTTTTAATTAGTGTAACGATTAATCGACTTAATCAATGAATCGATTTATATTCCTACAATTGAACCAGATTGATCTGACTGAGATAAGTTGTTAATCAAATCAACCTAGTCCATTATAAAATTGTTTAAAAATGAAATAAATCCATTATAATCGATAGTGGAAAATACTTTAGGCACAGTAGATCTATTTTACTATAACATAAAAACAACAAAATGCATCACAGGGGACAACACTCGTGTGATGCAGCAAAAACTGATCAAGCCATTATTCCAGTGCAACGTGTGGAAACACTTTAAATTTAGCAAAGACATGTGTCCATACAGTGTGGTAGAATGTTCTAATATTGTTCTGTTTGGATTTTTTTTACGTGAAAAAACAGTGGGCTAAACATTATGAAATTAAAATGTGAATAGATTTGCCATTTCTTCTTGGTTGTTTGTACACATATTTCATTTGCACTTGATTATCTTGCAAGAAATATGAGGAATCTGGAAAACTTCACCTGCACTGTTCAGTCACACCAATTTTTTGGCTAAAGATGTTTTGGATTAATTTTAGGTAAGTAAATCGGATCGAATTTGGTTGTTAAAAACAAACTAATAACGACAATGAATTGGATCAGCAACCACCAATAATGATATGAATCGAATCACTATTAAGATTAATCGTTGCACCCACATTTTCAATACATCCCAGTTTACATTGCAAATCATTGAAATAATGTGTTTCTCTGGGTTCAGGCACCTAAAATTGTAACTTAATTGAGAAAAGTGCTATAAACATAAATAACTTCTATGAGGTTTGAGGTAAATCAATAGTGCTGATGAGGAGCATCAGCTGTGAGCCAACATGGAGGGGAAAAAAACTGCTGATTGAAAAATAGCTGATTTTGTCTTCGATACACAAAAGATTCTGACTGAGGTCACTTTCAATTTGTCCGTTTTTAAGTTGGTAAAATGTTTGCAGCCCATTTGTTATATTAACTACTTATTAAGTGCATTAAAAGAGAATATAGACAAAACCAAATAGTTAACAATTACAAACCTTCAGTTTTTTTGCATTTGAAAAGTATTAAATTTCGTTTTTTCACTTGTTTTTCAAACTTTGTAACTGTTTTTTATGCAAAAATGATCACTAATCAATAATTTAAGACACATACAATTTAAAATATGTATCTTGTGTGTTGGAGACAGATTTCTAGCTCTTTCCAAATTAGCATAAAAAAGCTCCAGCTGCTCACTGAGGAGTCAACTGTTCTGCATGAACTTTGAGCTCCACAGACTGTTGTTGATGGAGACAAGCCCATTTAAGCTGTTTGCTAGAACTGTGGGAACCAATTCTCTGCACCTGCGCACAATCCTTTGTAAAAACACCTATGTAATTTTTTAATTCTTTGTTCCCTCCTTATCCTGAGTAAAGAACATCACTTCCAGGGGTTAAGATGCATATATAAACGTTTTTATTTTCTACTTTTTGTGTCGTGCCATAGGAGAAAAAAGGTCGTGGGGTCAGCAATTTCACCTTTTATTTATTTATTTTTGGAGCTATTTTCATTTTGGAGCTATTTTCAAATCCTTCCCTCAAATAGAGCATAAATGTTAACACATCACCTGTGCCATTCGTACAAATGATACAGCAGCCAAATTGAAATTTCAATCAATCTCATAAATGTTGTCTAGATATTTTTCAGATTAAAATAATTATTTTTTCTGAGGTGTTCAAATACGCCCCCTAGCGGTTTGAATTTAATGTCTGCTGCAGAACTTAGACGAGGTGAGCACGGGAATTTCCTTTTTGCGCACGAGTGAGAATGGCATTTGAGCTCCAAAAAAAAAAGGAAAATATGCTACATTTAGTCATTTTTTTTATTATTATTAGAAGCGTTTAGTCTCCTTTTAGAGTTTTCCCAAATAAAAACACAGTCATAATTTTTCAAATATTAATCCAAAATGAGCCAATCACCCTGAAATAATGAGACACAACAACCTTAACAACGGTGGCCCCATAAAAAGAAAGAATTCCGAAATGCCAGGGTGACACTGGAGAATCCCTTTGCATCATCAGCACCTTCTCCGGTGTCTGACAGTGAGCGCAGGCGGAGGGAGCCGCTTTCTCTTTCCCATGGGGATCGGATAAATATAGCGCCCAAAAATCCCGCTCACACACACTCACCATTTGCTGTTTGTATATTAAGTGATTAAGTGATTAACCAGACACAACTGCGAAACTGTTACCTTTATAGTTGCCATGCCGCAGAATATCCTGAAAACGAGACAGCACTGATGTGTTAGTGAATTAAAACGAGTCCGACCTCCGGTCTGGGATTATAAAATGATCAGAGCAAAAATATTTTTTCCCCCAAACAGGATAAAATAAAATAAAAATGTATATTTTATCATTAATAAATTATTTTTTTCCATCATGTATTTTGAAATAAACGGACTGACGAGACGTTGTTTTAAATTCTAACATTATTCCGAATCCAATAATATGTTGTAAAAAAATGGCACTATATGTATTTATACGCATTTAACAAAATCATTTGGATTAAAAAAAATCAAAAACTAGTATAAAAAACTGCTTAGTTTCAAATCACAGGGAAACCACAAAAACTGTTGTGATCAGAAAAAATATTTTATTTTATTCCTAGACAGTATTTATGGCATAAATTAACTATAAAGAATAAAAATAAGATTGAAAAATATAGAATTTTTGAAAGACAAAAAAGCACCAAGACATTTTGAACGTACACATTTTTTTAAACCAGCTAACATGTTTTGTTTTATTTTGGAATTAAGATATACATTTAATTTTGGCTGTCTCTTTGTATTTTACTGTTGTTGGTTTTTTTTCCCCCTCAAAATGTATAAAATTTTATCAAACAAAATGTGTTTTTCCCCTTGAATTTATTTACAAATAAATTCGATTTACAACACAATATTGCGACATTGAATTACATATATTGGTTTTCCATTATAAACAGTCTATTTTCAGATAATTTCTGTCTTCTAAAAGGAAGTCAAATTGTATGAAGTTGAGCCTCGATTGAATTAAAAAAATGAAAAAAGTAAAATAACAAATAACACAGATCTCAAACAGAAAACAAGACAGGTCAAAGTCAAACAGGTAAAATCCTTCTCTTTTTACAAATATTTACAAATGTTACCTGTACAGAGATATTTTCCTTTTTTTGTTTGTTTGTTCTCTGCATTTCTACAGTCCTGCGCTGCCAGCTGATTTGTGCTCCTCTCCCAGAAATATAGAAAAATAGGAGTTGATTTGGTTTTGGGTTGGGAGTCACTGTGAAGGCCATTTGGACACTGCGGCCGCCGTCGCTGACGGTAAAACGTGTGAGGAAATGATATTTGACGGAACGCTGAGGATGGGAGCGATGGCGGCGGAGGTCCGGGTCAGGGAGAGGGACTGTGCGCTCAGGAGGGCCGACTGAACGGTCACCGGAGGCCGCAGGAACGCCTGCGCGGCGCCCGGTGAGGATGAGGAGGCGCTGGACACCCCGATGATGTTTTCTATACTGAACGAGGGTCTGTTGGAGGGCTCTGATTTGATCATGGACGCCGTGCTCAGGCTGTTGAGCTGCAGCTGCAGGCTGGGGCTGAGCTGGGAGTTGAAGGCTTTTCTGTTCAGCTCAGCGGAGGGCAGGAGGGGCACGCCCGGGGGCAGCATGGGACCCACAGGAGAGATGTAGGGGTACTGCAGAGCCGCCGGGTGGGAATAGGCCGCCGGGTGGATGCCGTAGTGCCTCCCGTAGGGACTCCCGAGGCTGTACGCGCCGAAACTTTGCATCATGAGCGCCGTCTGGTCCCTCAGCACGTCCGGTTGAACTCTTTTGAACCTCTTCCTCCTTCTGAGGAAACTGCCGTTGTCGAACATGTCCTCTGAAGCCGGGTCCATTGTCCAGTAGTTGCCCTTGCCAGGGTTGCCGGGCTCCCGGGGGATTTTTATGAAGCAGTCATTGAGTGACAGGTTGTGGCGGATGGAGTTTTGCCACGCCGGGAACTTCTCCCGGTAATAGGGGAAACGGTTGCTGATGAACTCGCAGATCCCACTCAGAGTGAGCTTCTTCTGTGGGCTCTGGAGGATTGCCATGGTGATGAGGGCGATGTATGAGTAGGGCGGCTTTACCAGGCTGCTCTTGGGCTTCTGCATCGTGCCTCCCGGTGTCGTGCTGTGGTCGTGACCCTCTCCCTTCCCGGTGCCCGGCTCCCCCTCTCCTGAGCTCTCACAGCACGGGCTCCCTCCTCCGGACCCCATGTCTTCTTTCTCAACTTCGATTTCATCTTCCAAGTCATCGTCGCCCGTGTCTTCTCGGAGGTCGTGGAGGATGGCCACCCCCGGACTGTCGCAGTCGCTGTCCACCCTCTCCAAGCCCTCGTCGTCTCCCTCGCCCACCACGTCGATGTCCACGTCCTCCGCTGTAAGCACGGTTTGGCCCGACATGTCGCTGGCTCGTTCGCTGCCTCCAGACAGGGTCATCTCACGATTTCCTCTCACTTGTTTATTTATTTAGGAAAACTCCAAAACAGCAGGCGCTGGCGCGGTCAGTGCGCACCCGAGTCTTACTGGAATCGCCCGTGTCAACAGATCGGATGTCTCCCCAAAAATTGAAACGTGACTTTACCGGAGCCGTCAACCGGTCTTGCCAGCAAGACGCTTCAGTACCTCCCTCTTGGTCAGTGAGCAGGCCTGGAAGGCGCCGCGAAGTTCTTTGGAGGAAAAAAAAAGCGCGACTTTTTTGCGCGCCGGTGTCGCTTTTGGATGCGCGTTATTTCCTAAACGCGAGACGTTTGGAAAGCCAAGTCGACGTGACACATGCTGCTTTTTAACGGCCGGAGCTTTAAACAAGACTGATAGATTACTTTTCTCTGTATAAGATATACTATCAGCTCAGGACACGTGGTTCTGTGACGACACACGCCCCCTTTCCCCTCTTCTTCTTCTTCCTCTCCTCCCCTCCGCCCTTCTCTGCTCTCGGTTAAACCATGCAAACTGGAGTTGTTTCATGGATTTGTCAACAATGGGACATCAGCAGGGCTGCTTTCCGCTGATTTTTGTGTTCGTCCGTCATAGACCATTTAACGGTGACAGAGGGAGGAGGAGGAGGAGTGGAGGGGGGGGGGGGGGGGAAGAAAATTGGCCAGCCTGATTGAAAGATCTTGACGCGCAAAAAAAAAACTGCTGCAAAATCCAATCCTTTAACTTTGCGAATGCGAACTCCGTTGAAACAAGAAAGCAAGTACGACGACAGTTAAGTTAACAGTATCTTCATTCAAGTTTTCTGTGCATGTTTAGACTTTTGGTAAATCGGTGTTTACGCACGCTTCTTCGTGGGTAAACTACTTCAAAGAATGTCATTTAATGTCGGTTGTTGTTTTTGCAGGTGCATGCTTCCTTTTTTCCAAAACCTATCATATAAATCCAAGATGCAAAACGCGAATTAATGTCTATTTATTCTCTGCAGGATTAGCCGAAAGGTGCCAAGAATATCGAGGGGCAGCTGCGGCAGCAATGAATTGAGTGAATTTCCTTAAGAGTTTGGAAAAGGTGCTAACGATCCCCATCACTGCGTTCTTTTGCATTTGAAAAAAATAGGAAATGCTGGCAGCGGGTGAATGCAAAGAGAGCATTTATACGTGAGCGCAGGAAGGCGAGCAGAGCGCACGGGGAGAGGATGTCAGCCTTTCTCTGTCCTGTGAAAAACAGAAAGGAAGGATAAAGAAAAGAAAAACCAAGACGATTGTTTTTTAAGTGCTCAAACTAACAATTTGAGTGAAAAAAATGTTTAGACTTTATTTTTAATGAGTTTAATTAAAATATCCTAACAAAATCAGCATTTATCTGATTAATACACAAAACTGTACTTTCAGCTAAAAATCCTTTTTCCGTTTAAACTAAATATTGTTTTGGAATAATACACTTTAATTTTTTGACCACTGAATATTTTTTGAGGAATTTCATTATAGTTTGCTTACAATAATATTTAATTCCTTAAAATAAAAACAACACCGTAAATAAAAATGACGTTTTATTATTCTATGTGACAAACAGTGTTACATTTTACCGTCGCATCCGACTTGCACCTTTTTTTTGTTACCTTTCCAGCGCGCAGAGGTTGTCCGCTTTCTCTCCGTCAGGGATAAAAGTGGTACTAATAAAACGCCTTCATTAATATTGAGTGTGCGGGGCCAAAGGACGGACTCACGGATTCCGATCAGGCTCACTCTGCGGGAATCTGCGTGTGAGCCAACAGTGCGGACTGAGCAGGTGAAGACGCCTCAGTTCGAATCAGCTTTCAATGATCTCTGCTATACTGCGCAGTAAGGAACCATGCTTTCTCAAGACCACCAAGTGTCTTTTTATTCTAGTTTTCACATTTAATTTATATTTTAATTTAATGCGTATATTAAAAATAAAACAAAAAATAAAGATTCGAAAAACTGCACCTTTGCAGTAGTTGTATTTCCTTCAGAACAGTTTTTGTTTGCACTTTTATAAGCAGTCTCTCCACTGTTTCACCCCTTGCATGTGTGTGTTTGTGTCTGTGTGTGTGTTGGGCCATGCCAGCTTGCATTTAAAAAAATGCAGTGTTGTGTGAAAGACGGTGTAAGTGCTGATATAACCTGACTAGCAGCACCGAGAGGGGATTTCAGAGCCGTCCTTCCTGTGATCTTTTGAAGCCTCATAAATCCGCTTTTATTCCTCTGCAGTTTGTTAATGAAATGTACGTTTTAAGCACACATGCGCGGCTTAGCGCGACAAAACCTTTTAGTATAATAAGCCATCTCGCTGCAGCATGAAACCATTAGGGCCTGGGGTGGGGGTGCAGACTGTGGAGGTGGCGGCGGGACGGCGGCAGCCCAGGTGATGGAGAGGAAGCATGTGATCACAGAAAAATTACCTGCAAGGTCGCCGAACAAATAATTGTGATCATAATAACGTGATGCTCTGCTGATCTTTGATGGCTATGTTTTTCACCCCCTCCTCCTGGTCCCTGTCCGTGCGCGTTGGCTAAAACTGTGCAGCCGGGCTCAGAGGTCAGGGTCACCGGCATGAACTGTAGTAGAGGGTGGAGAGGGGGTGAAAGTTTTCTCTCTCTCATATGTTTAAAGTAATAGAGGTTAAGATGATTTCACACAAGATAATTTACAATTTAACGAATTTCGAGGAGAAAACTCGAACTTGTAGCCGTGTAGCGCAATAAATGCAAAAAACAAACAAACAAACTACCAAACAGTCATGGAAAATTTGTCAATTTTTTAAAATTAAAAGTTGAAGTCATGATACACTAAAAATAACGTTCTGGCTCCGCTAAATCTGTATTGTCTTTACATTAAAATTCCCATTTTGGATCAATATCTGTTCGCGAAGTGAACAATTTTTGATCCACCTCCACCCTTTCAACGTGAAACCCTATTAAAAAAGAAATTACGGTATAAATGTAATTTACCATGATCATGCAATAAAAAATTAAAATAAATAAATTAAATAGTTATTGACTTTTTTAGAGAGTTTAAGGTGTTGAAATGTTTTCCAAAACTTCAGAATTTGAACAATGAAGTGACGAGGGCATCATGTATTTAACCCAACGTGATTAATTATTTTTAATTGATTTTGTTGCCAGTTGGGATCATTTCACAGCAACAATCTTAATTTGTATCCGTCAGATTGACCAATAATGAAATTTGATCTCATGCAGAACATATGCAGGCTGGCTCAGTTATTAGACTTAAAAAAAAAGAATTTTCAAGGTTATTTGTGTGATTTTGTTTAGATTTGGAAATCACAGAGGTTGGGTAGTTATAGTCTTGTTTTTTTAATATTTTTTTTTGAAAAATCCCCATTTTCAGTTTCTCTCCGAGAATCCACTCTATCAAGCCGGGACTTTCTGTCAAACAATATGATGGAGCTCATCTTTATCTCCTCCTCCTCCTGCTCCTGCTCCTCCTCCTCCTCCTCATGCAGCTGCAGCCCCATCTCTCGGGTCATATCAAAGCATCGAGGGCCCAACGCTGCACACACTGATCCACGTGTAGATGTCAAACGCATGTCTGTGCGTATGTTTGTTGGGTGTCCACACCATTTCAACGCGCATGTGTAAAAAGACACTTTCAGCGGGCCAGACTGCAAAACACTTGACGCACAGTCTGCGCGCACTTCTCTCCACAAATCTGGCACTTTCAGAGTTTCTGGGCAAAACAAATCACTTTGGCCACTACTGCAAACAATGTGCTATTTTATTAGTTAAGTAACTGTTTTTTTTTTCTCAGTTATTTTGGATTTTTAAGCCACATATGGCCTGCTGAAGTCACTATGTCAAGGTGGCGCTGCAGGAAAGCAAATAGAAATAAAAACGAAATAAAAAAAGCTTTAAATTATTTTAAAAATACAACATTTTACTAGAAAATAGAGTTTTATCCTCTGTATTTGCTGATTTTGACTTGACAAAATACTTAATGCGAAAATTAAACATAAAACTTATTTTTTCAAGTGAAATAAAAATACAATAATTGTAATAATAATTAAAAAGTGCGTATTTTTACAGGTATTAATAGTGAAACCCAGTTGCTTCCATTTAATTATTTATTTATTCTAAGTGTGAGCTTCCTTTTCATTCATGGATCTGGCTGCCCGTCAGAGAAAAGCCCTTAATGTGAAGGGTGAAGGCTGCGTGAAACTTTCGGGAGCTGCCACTGCTGCTGCTGGGAAAGTGACACCTTCAGCTAAACGGAGCCGGATTACCATGCCAATGTGCAGATGTTAAGTGCGTGCAAAGTTACCCACTTTGTAGGCTTTTTTTGTTATTCAGATTTGGGGCTGAAAGTTGCACATTGGAGTTTAGCTGCGCTAAGTGCGAGCATGCATGGGGTACATTAAGGCCGTAAATTGGCCCCACAGTTGACCAAAACGCATGAGATTTGGTTTTGCGCCACACTTATGCGTGCACAAACAACAAACCAAATGCGCTACTTCTGCTTTGGAAAAAAAAAAACGGCATTTTCGAATTGTGTTTACGCGCATTCTACTCTTATTAAATAGACCCATTAACAGAGTTTATGGCTCCTCACAGAGGTGACCAATGACAACCTTTAGTATTAACGTTTGCACGCGAAGCAGCTTTGCTTAAATCACACTCTTTTGTTGGACTCTTTTGTTTCAGCGCGACCCCTGAACTCAATATCCCCCATGCTTATTGATGCATACAGATATATGCAGCATCACACTAAATTACCTTCTATAGTCTGCCCAGAATAATGTCTCCTTCATGTAATCGGTCAAATTCCTCACTAAAACATTTTACCTCTTCTCGAACCCGATTACTGAACAAGCTTTGAACAAAAGCCTCGATGGAAAGAAAACATAAAAACTCCATGTAAAAACAACCCGATTTAGATTGTTTTTAACCCATCTCCAAGGTGAAAAGGGGATTCATTTTTTTAACTTTTGCTTTTTTAACTCAGAAAAAAATGAATTAGGTTCAAATGAAAACACTTTCACCCCCAAAATTTGCTTTTATTCAAAAAATAACCCAAATCCCAACGAGACAACCCAAAAATTGGGTTTGAGAAATAATCCAAGTGCTTTAAGAGTGCTGTTGTCTCACCTTTTAGGTTAAAATCTGCTCACAAAGATTTCAAATGATCTGTCAATAAAATGTTGATGTGTTCTTATAAATTAATAAAATCTAAACTTTTATAGTTTGGCTTTATGCAAACACCTCGTGTTTGCGTTATAAAAAGTCAATCCTATAAAAGGGCTGTCTCCTCAAACCAATTTCAGCTTACAAGGTGAACATCTCCACATTTTCAGCAACTTATTTACTTCTTGAAATAAAGATGTTTTGGGGGGAATTTTATTCAGTGCACCAAATAATGTTATTTTTATCATAAAACACATACATCTGAATTTTTGGTCTATGAATTGTATAATATAAGGAATCTCAATCGTTCTGAATGGCTAAAAAGTGGATCAGTCTCTCTATAAACACTTGTAATGAGTTTTAAATGAATGGTCAAAATGTAATTGTGGTTTTGGACATGTGCATGTATTTCTTGGCATTTTGTGTTTGTTCAATGCAGAAAAAGCTACATTCTTTAAAATAGGATTAAAAATGATTATGAATCCATAAAAATGAGTCAGAAATGCTTCGAATTTTAAAAAGTCTCTTTTTAAAAGCCATTACCATCATTTTGTTTTTGGTTAACTGGTTGACCAATTAGTCAAGCAATCCTACAATCATAAATTGAAATAAGTAGTTTAAGAAATAATAATATTTCATGAGCTTCTTTGTGATGTTCACAACTATTTAGAAAAAGTAACTGTCAGGTAGGAAAAGGGATACTTGCAATATAACTCTGAGATGAAAGAGGAGCAAAACAAGAAAGGATGAGAATATTTAAGGAACTCAATATATTAGAAAATGTTTCTGCATCTATAATTTGTAAAAGATAAATACACTAAGAGTCAGAATCACCTTTGCAGTCTTTGTAGTTCAGCTGTGGTTGCCTCCATATCAAACTCTTACTCTTTTGCTCTTTCCCACATCCCAAGTTTGTCTCTTTCAGAGACTCTGTTTCATCACACATAGAAGTTAACAAGCAAAACAGTGTTAACAAGGGAAGTTACCACTCTCAATGCCAAGCTCGGAGTCCAAAGTCAGCCACGCACACAAGCATCAATATTTTACAATCCCTCTAGAACCCTCTTTACAGATGCAATCAATGCCTCCTATTCATTATCCATGTGTATGTCTTCTAGGTATGGCCTTTGTCATTAAGCCATAATTCTCTTTTCTACTGTTCCACATTACTCTGCTGCTTCATACTTTTACAAATGCCTCGGGGCTATAAATACTAATGAAATCTCTTTGCTTAATCTGATTTTGCTGGTACACTTGCAGTTATGGCTGAACTTTCCCACGAGAGAGGCTGATTGAACACTTTCAAGTCCTTATGGAAGCAGGAAAACATTCCAAAGAGCTGGGGAGATCATTTCCATAATTACCCCGATTGGCAGCCTAATGACCTTCTGTGACAATAAAAAGATCTCTTGTTAATTCCATTTCTTTCTCTGACATTCAAGAGATTCCTATCTTACATGTTTGAGGGTTCACAAGATAACAAGTGTACTTTTTATTTTTTCCCGAGCTAAAGAGCAGCCCCATTCAGCTTTGCTCCTCCCAACGCACTGCAGAGATGTAGCTCTGCTTAGCGATGAAAGGGATCTGCTTGTGTCTGCACCCTGCCTCAAAGTTGGGGAATTTATGGGCCCGGACGCGATTAAAGATGGCTCCTTGAGGCGATCAATTCTCATGTTGAGTTTTGAATGGTGGGATAGAAATAAAATGCAGAATAAATAAAAAGATCACAAGTCCCCCCTTGCATGCAGTAATGTCCTGTTCCACAGCACTAGGGGAAGTGCTTGTGATGTGACAGAGGGGACACCAGACCCGGTCCAGCACTTTTTTCCCCCTTCACAATAGGCTGGATTCAGCCTTTTGCCACACACTGAGTCTGCAGTGCGACTCATTCTCCAGGACGTTTTTAAGAGGGGCTGGCAGATCATAAGCGGACACACTTGTCTGAGAGGAAGAAAAAGAAGTGGGTTGGTTGGTTTGCTTGTTGTTTGGATGTCAAGATGGCTCAAAGCTGGCATGAAAGGTCCTGTGGGTGGTTGTTTGGAATATGTAAAGCTGAGATCACAATGCTCGCACTGTTGTGGGATCCAAAAAAGTCATCCATGTTTTGCATCTAAAGAGGTGAAAAACTGTACAGTAAGAAGGGTTGCATGTACAGTATGACTGTGAGTCAACGTGACTTGATAAATTTATTAGGCTGCCATTTAAATTTTCATTACACTGTCTGTATGTTATTCTATTATTTTTTAAATCTGTTAGAAATAAAACGTCTGTGGGTGTAAAGACAGACCACACACAGAGCAGCAGTGGAACTGTTCCTGGGATATTATCATGGTAAATATGGTTAGGTTTAAAAAACACATGACAGCCTTTCAATTATGATGACAACATTAAGTAAAGATGACACTGATTTAAGCCAGTGTGGGCGTCCTGGAAACAGATGGCTGCATTTTAAGTGGTTTTCTCTGCTGGAGGGTGAAGTGTAATGACACCTGGCAGCAGGCATCCACTGATGATAATTTTTTTTTGGTCACATGATCAACTTTGACCAACATTCCACAATACAAAAGATACATAAAGCTACAGGCATCAGTAAAAGTGCTACATAGTTTAGTCCTTGAGTTATAGATTTTTTTGTTGATGAATACGTCTTTTTGATGTTTCTCAATCATAAACAAGGCCTTTTTGATTATTGTCTAAAGATAAAGCTGAATAAAACACTGCACTCGATATGTTTATGATTGAGAAACATCAATTAAATTGTTTCAAATATTAAAAAAGTAATTTATTGTGCTCTTTTTATTAATGTTTATTCCAAATCTGTCCATAACAAGACTGTAGCATAGGTTTAATTAAAGCCTTCTGAGTTTTGTTGACTTAGACGTGTTTGCCTTTGTTTCTTTGTAACAAAAAACTAAACAAATCTATAATGAAAATTAGGAGCAAATAGGAAATTATTGGAGAAAAAAAAAAAAAAAAAAAAATTAAAATATTTCTAGTTGAAGGGTTTCTTCATTTTCTCCCTTTAGAAATTCAGAAAGAAAAAAAAAAGATTTAGAAAACCATTTTACCTGTTCAGACGCAAACACTCCTGGGGGGGATTTCATGCAGAAACTCTTTCTTTTGCTGATGCAGCCGTATTACTTTTTTGATGGTCCTATAATCTTCATACGTCGTCATTAAAATCTCCGACTCCGTCTCACTAAAGTATAGCGCTCTCTTTTTTTCTCCACACGTTTCCATGGTGACTCCGGAAATCGTCGATCCATTGAGAATGCCTTTATGTACTTGCTGTGCACGTGCATTAACCCAGGGTTACCAAGTCGAGCGTAATTACACTAACTCATATCCGGTCTTTTGGAACCGACATACCCAGAGTAAGCAAGTTCAGGCGGATTTCAGCCAGAGTTCAGGGTTAAAGTCAGGGTAGTTTAACCATGCTTCCTGGAATACCCCCCTGTCTGACCATTCATGTTTGTGAACAACATAAATGTGTTCCTTGTGTGTGCCATTGAGTCATTGGAAAAGGTGTTCAATCACATGTAATGACAGTGACGGCCACCAGGGGCCTGTTTCAGAAAGAAGGTTAAGTGTAAACTCTGAGTGGGTTAACCCTGAAATCAGGGAAACCCTGGGTTTTCCGTTTCAGAATGGGAGGTTTGTTAAACCAGAGAAAGCAGAGTAAGTCAAGCCCGTTTCTGAAAGAGAGGTAACTTATACTCGGAGTCAGTAGCCGCGGTTACATGGGCAGAATATCTTGATCGGATCAATGGTCGGGTTAAAATTCACCCGTGCACATGGGATCAGAAAACCTTTTTCCGATTAGAACAAACGTTCCCATGGCTCACACGCTCATTCGGAATGAATCATCTGGGCATGCGCAGTAGTGTAAAATCACCCGGATTAGGAAATAGGTCCCGTTGTAAACAAACCACTGCCCCAGACATTTATGCAGCAGCTCGGTAACATACGAGACGATCTTCCAAATGTGCTTTTATTAATGTTATGAATATTATGAAGTGCCTGTTCGCTCATCGTTATATTTAATCTGTGTGGTCAGTGCTTTTTTTGTGGAAGAATTAAGATGGATGAAAGCTTAGGACAGGCTAACACGGGCTAACATCATTAGCCTGATGGATGGACACAAAATACAGGACCGTGCGAGAAACGCGGCAATCTGCAGCTTTCTAAGGACTGAGCGACATTTATTTCTGCTCTGAAAAGTTCATACACAGCGCTCCAAAGCCACTCTGTGAGCTAGCGGCCCGAGCTCTCTTCGAACACAGCTCCTCCTGAGTCCTGCAGCCGCTAACCCAGAGCGGCGGGACGGCTCGCAGTCTGAATTCTCCCACACATAACAAAACAACAAAACGCACACGTAAAAAAGAACCCCCCCCATCCGACACAAAATTATTAATCCAGCTGCTCTGTTCACTCGGGTGCCAGTGGACCGAGTGAGCGTCGGGGGGCATGAAGCGCCCCTCCCCCGAATCTCCCCCGTGAGGGGTGTAAGAGAGGGGAGAGCCAGCGGGGCGAGAGCGGAGCGGCGCTTTTCACGGGGCGTCCGCAGAGCCAAACACCGTCTATGCATGACGTAACCCAGAGCAGCAGTGACACACGATCGGAATGACCGTTTACATGCTCCACGATCGGATAAACGATCGGTATAACCCACCTATCTCGATCGGAAAGAAATTCTTATCCGAATGAGTCTGATCGGGGCAGAGTATTCCGAACGGCGCGTTTACATGACGCCTTTTCTTTCCGATCAGGCGTTCTTTCCGATTACTTTTGCCCATGTAAACGCGGCTACTGTCCATGGTTACTTACGCTGTGAACCTAACCTGGTCGGAAGCAGGTTTTATTCTCTAAACTCAAGGTTTCTGCCGGTCCCCTCCCCTTTTTAAAGACAAAGCGGTATTTTTCGCTTTAACCTTCATTGCCCAAATTTCCGTCACACAGAGACAAGTGACAAGAATGGCTTGTCCTTTTTTGGAGGACCCAATAGACGAGGAGGCCGCATTAATTCGTAGAGAATTACATTTACGTCGTGCAAGGATTTTGAGACCTAGACTCGATTTTTTGTCATTTCCCCATACGTTTTTGTTTGAGCGTTACCGTTTTTCGTTGCAGTCAATTACATATATACAATGAAAACAACATTAGATATGTATTGCTATGTAGATGTTTCATATGTCAAATATTGTCAACAAAGCCTACATCCATGACATGCTCATATTTGACCTGATTGAATTATGTTTTTATACTTCATTTTTAGCTGCTGCCATGTTCTTTTAATTCCTGCAGGATTGCATCTACATGAAAATGAAATCAGGGACATTGAATTAGATTAATGTAACAATTACTTTTTGGAAACACAATTTGCTAGTACTGCTTACTTTCTTAATCCCATATAAACCTATACCACTTAATCAATACAAGGGTAGACAAAAGTTCACTTTTAAAAACACAATTGCATGTATTAATATTAAACTGACCAACGTTTGCAAGAGGGGAAGGTTAATCAAAAAGTCCTCTAAACATTATCAACATTAAATGCATTTTCCCCCAGATTGGTTCTGTACACTGTGCAGCATTTCATGCAATTACACCAGGAATAACACTTCAAAAGTACATCTAAATATCGCCATTTTTATTTGACACCTTACGCTATTTAAAAAGTTATTACAGCCAATATTTTATAACAATGATTTAAATGCAAACTTATGCATTAACTTGAGCAGCTATGTTTTCCCACGCTAACTGTCTCTGTTTTGCAGATGCAGCGGTGTTGCTTGTCTTCTGGAATATGTGCTCATATTCACTGTAACTCTGCAGCAGCACGTCAAGTTCAGCTGGCGAAAAATACGCAGACCTCTTTTTTTCCACGGTTGCCATGGTGACTCGTAATATCTACGCTCCATTGATAATGGCTTCTTATAGTCGCGGTGCGCACGCTTAACTCCGAATCAGTCCACTCAGAGTTGATTGACCCAACTCCGATCAGCTGCTCTGAAACAGAAAACTCAGAGTTTTTAATCTCTCGATAGACCAACTCAGAGTTCAAGTTTAACCTCAGAGTTGGTTGAACCTCCTTTCTGAAACAGGCCCCAGGTGCTGAATTGAAACATGTCTAGACCCAGTAAACAGCGGTTAAATAAACAAACATAAAAATGTATTTTTATTTGCCTGCGAGTGACTATGATTGGCTTGCTAAATGTAGGCAAAAGCTTTAAATTCAAGCTTTTTAAAAACATTTAATTTATATATGCTATATCTTTATAATGCACACTATTTGTCAGGGACTGGAGGACCCGGCGGAATGGCTCAGTTCCAGAAAATTAACATACAAAACTATAATTAAAATATGATAAACCAAGAAGCCAAAACATGGTGAGGCATAAGGAAAGGGGACATCTTTTTGTATTGTCAGAGATTCTGACAACAGAAAAGCAAGAACTTTACTACACTGAGGTTTAAAGAACAGAAACAGCCCAAACCATGTGTGTCACTGAAAAGAAATACAGTCAGAAAACAGAAGATAACGAAACAAAAACATGACTAAATATTCATACAATCTACCACTAATATTATTTTACTAAGTCTTGTTATTCAGTTTTCCTCTCTGACTTTTTTCCTCTGCTTTATAAAACTGTCCTCTCTGCCTCCGACAGTATCAGTTGCTCTCTAAAAACTTGTAATATTTTGTGAACAACCTTTATCTGTTCAAGGATATAATCTTAACTTCATAGAAAAGTTAATAAATAAATAGTATGATTCTAAATAGCTGATTCTAAAACGCTTCCTGGAATTTTGTCAGAAGACCTTATGAAGAACATTTATGTGCACTGGTCCCTAACTTCTTTGCAGCCAACAGCTTCTGGCTCACTGAAGCAGCTTGTTTAGAATTGAGTCAATTGTATCACTTAAACATGTTACAATCAAAGTGCTGCAGTAAATAGTTATTTCGCTGACTTCTTTTTGGTCTGTAATCTCCTAATTCAAGAAACCAAAGGCAGAGTTAAGGAGCTAATGGGGCCATGTGACTGGACATGAAAAAGGATCTCAGAACAGCAAATTAAATTATCATGTTAGAATTCTGCACAAAAACAATCTATTCTAGAAATTAGAGGTATTCCTGTCAGATGACTCATGTTAAAGAGGCCTAATGTCATTTGGAAAAGCCTAACGCCTTCTTTGAATCTTATCAAATGTTTACAAAAGACCTTAATGTGCTAAAATGTAATCAGGGAATTGGCCAGTTATTCCGGGACCCCATCAGCAATAGCCCTGTGATGTATTATGGGTAAGAAACGCCAAAAAGACAATACTGGGGGGAAAAGGACGTCAAATTCCACTTTTATGGCACTTACTGTAGATGTTTGAAATGACTTCTAAGTTACATTTTGAAACCTTGAAGAAAAACCTGTCACGTTTTTCGAGGTCACCTCAGGTAAGAAAAATTGCTGTTTAGCGGCTGATTAATGCCTCTAATAGCGTTTAGCTACCTGAATGACTGAGTGAGAAAGAAAGATTCTTGATGGTAAAATCTCTCAAGTATTTACTCACATTATCAGCAAAATAAGGCTTGAGTAATTCTATAAATAGCCTTCAACACCAAAGATCAATAAATATTGAATTAGTTTCACTTACTTTATGCAGCAATCCTTTTCCAATTTTATGCACGACCTTGACAGTGTTTACACATTTTTTTTTCTTTTAAAGTAAATTTTACGTTTATTATTTCTATGATGTATTGTGATTTTAATGCATTTTTCTGTTTTGTGAAGCACCTTGAATTACTTTGTGTACGAATTGTGCTATACAAATAAACTTGCCTTGCCTTGCCTTGCCTTGCCTTGCCTTGCCTTACACCTCGGTGAAAACATAGCGAGTACAGTGTTTTATTCAGCTTTATCTTTAGACAATAGTCAAGCTATAGTGATGACACACATTACTATGGTTTCTAAACTGTAGATTGTACCCCAATATTTTGAGTGTATAAATAAGTATTGGGTGCTAACAGCTTGCTAAAACACTAAATCTACTAAATGTAATTGGACAACATTTCTAAATTGTACTTTAAAAATCCAGTTTCGGTCAAAAAGTTTGAACAATTAATTTTTTTGTGAAAAAACTAAACAAAAGCTAAAGAAAAAGAAAACAGAATCTCAGGTTTGTAGGAAAAGTGGTGTGGGTATGGTTTTTCTTTGTATGGTATGCAGTGTATATTAGCGTGAAAGTCTTTTACTCTTCAGACATCACAGTTAATTGCACTTATGCAATGATTATCCACTTTCTTTTCCCTACAGGGATATATCCCACTGGGTAAGGTTTTGCTGCATCTTGCAAAAAGCCTTCACATTTCTGGAGCCTCACAAAGATCCCATTATCCTCTGTGTTGCTTTTCTCCATCACCCTGCTCCAGGGCATGGCAGTTCTTCTCAAACCCCCGTATTGTCTGTGCAAAACCACATATTAAATTTGCCCCACATGAGCCATTTCATTGAGTAGCAACAGGAATTTCTTTGCTGGGTCATTCATCTGTGTACATGGATTGGAAACACTTTTCAAACAAAGAAAGCTAGTCAAGGATAATATTGAGGAAGTATCGCACATTCAAGTTTGGCAGAATATGTCATTTTTGTTTCATGCTCTTTTGGCACTAGAGTTGTCAGTACAGATCTTTGCAGTGAGAATACAGGGTGAAGCTCCAAGTAATCCCAAATTTCTTCTTGCATACGTAATGTTTTGAACTTCATAAAAAATTCTGGAGTTCCCCTTCAGGAATGTCAACTGAAAAGAAAGAAAAGCGACGCCAACAGAGCTCAATGCAGAGATGACAATTAACAATGAATAATAAAATGAAACATGTGACCTTTCTGTTTTGTACTTACTATTGAGTTGCTTTAATTACTGACATTTTCTGTTTTTTGGTTGTCGTTACTTGTGTAACAATACAACAAAGTTGGAGCCAAATATTACTGATCTACCTGCTTTAACTGTCACGTTAACAGAATGATGCAAGTCACATGAATATCTGTAAAAAAAATAAATTATTTCATCAAACAAAATGAGCTGGAACTTGATTAATGAAAACATTCTTGGCAAATGCTTTTGCTTTCGTCCGTCTTGCGCCGGTCCAAGAATTTCACTTCTAGCGGCACAATATGAATGTATCAGGATTCTAATTTAAAAAAGGTTTTTCAGATTCGACGTTAAATACAATAAAAGTTCCACCTGAATATGCAAAATATGCTCTTCATGTTTCAGGGATCCTGTCTGACAGCGGTGAGCTGCAGACACAGCCATGCTTCAGACCCATTTTGGTAGTGTGACACCCCCAATACAAGCCTTCAGTGCCAGTGTCAAGCAGGGAGGCACTGGATCCCAAAGATGCTTGGTCTTTGATATGACCAATTTTAGACTTCAATCCACCACCTCCCAATTACATGGCCATCTATGCTTTTTTATTTTATTTTAATTGGCATATGTTTATTTTATAAGCACCATTTTCGGCATTGTTTAGGAACTGGAACTGTTATAAAAGTGCTGGTTTGACACCAGCATCTGATCAAATCCTAGTGGTACTCATCCCTACTCTCACTTCACTATAAATAATAACAATTTTCAAAATCTTGTGAAAAAAAAGAAAAGAAAATCAATATAAAATGAAACCAAACACAGAAAGCATACGAATATGTACATGTTTTGCAAACTTTATTTTGCTGACAGTTTTATTCACAGGCTGTTAAAATTCATGACAACTGAAATTTTTGCATCCAGTAGGTGTCCTACTAGAGCAAATGAAGCTTCAAGAAGCATTGCACTGGAGTGAACCAATTACATGAAAGGTTTCAGTACTTTATAAAGCTTCCTCTGCCCATCACTACTCAAGAGCATCATGTTTAGATAGTGTCAGGAACTGGTGGTGAAGGACCCAAAATGTAGGAGACCAGGCCTTTGGCAGGAACTTAATTACCTGATAAATAAACCTAAACATTCAAAAAGCTGAGAAACAAGGGAGAAACAAACACTGTGGCAAAGCTAATTATCTGACTGCCATACACTTAAATAGATTGAGGATGATTAACTGAAACGAGAACAGCTGTGATGATTAGAAACTTGACTTGGTGTGACTTTGATAATAATCCAAACTTAAACGTACAATTATCACAGTTACCTTCTCTAAAAGGGTAGTTGCCACCAACACACAACACCAAAAGTTAAGAGGGAACCACAAGGATCAAAACTACATAATCGTCCAGGTCCTTGCAGCTGGGATGAGGGGTATCATGGTGAACAGTAACAGAACAACAAGAGGAGCAGCCCTAACAAGTCTTCACAGGGACAGGAAAAATGAAGGGGAGCTCTTATGTTGACCCTTCTCGAGATAGGAATATGGTGGACCAGTGACCATCCTCTGGGACAGAGATGCACAAAAAGCAGTGACCCTGGAGACCCTCCTCAGGATAAGAAACATGAAGGGGAGCAGCCCTGGTGATCCTCCTCAGGATAAGAAACATGAAGGGGAGCAGCCCTGGTGATCCTCCTCAGGAGCAGGAAACATGAAGGGGTGGTCCTGGTTATTCCCCTCAGGAACAGGTAGGAACAGGTGGCTTGTTGCAATTTGAACACAACTCTGGCATGGGGTGGGGTGGTGTGCCACTGCAGTTAAGAACTTCCTGTTGGAAGCACAACTTATGCTTTACAAGAAAACACAACTAAAATAAGACAAACCAAAGTCTCATACATGTGTGATCAGTAGAATCCCAGAATAATCTGAAAAAACAACAACATAACAACCCCTTTACAAGTACGGTCAGCCTTTTTTTCAAGCAAATTTCCTAACCGGTTTTTCACTTATTTTTCCCTACTAATCTGAGAAGTTGTTTCTTTTTATAATGGCAGCATGTTTGGCATTAAGCTTTTGTTTCCTTTTTGTGAAAATTATTTTTTTCCTCTAGATATTTGTAATTGATGTTTGCAAAGTGCAAAATAATACACAAAATGAACAAAATAAATGTCTCAGAAAAAAATCAAACACTCCTGTCAAAAATAAATGTCAGAGGGGATTGTTTTTTGACTTCAAATTTATTCAACCAAATATTAATCTGAACAGCATAAATAAATTGTTTACATGTAAAGTTCTTGCACATTTTTTTACAAAGTAGTATTCATGGCTATTGTAGTCACAGAATTCCTCCCAATTTAGCTCATTAATTGCTCTGTAAACTTTTGATTTATTTCAAAGATGCTCCCAGTTACCTTTAATTCCATTTGCCTTAAACTAAAGTCATTTGACACTAATTCCTCTGTGTTCCACTGTTGAAGTCCAGACTATAGTATAATCTAATTATCCTTTCAGCAGTCACACGATATCAGAGAGTAAAGCTGCTGGGGCTGCCTGTTATTGTTGGACATGAAAGGAACCTTGTTGTGTTTGCAGATCAGTGGCATTTGACAATACATTCAACTTACGATGTAATTTGTTTATCACTGGCAAAGCAAGAAAGTCAATGAAATGATGCTGCTCGAGACTAGACTTGGACGAATCAAATAAGAGCTCTTAACAGCTCCAAAAACCCCCAAAGTTTCAGAGGCGGCTTTTTCTTTCTTTTTACATTTCAAAATGACTAAATGCAAATTTATCTTAAATTTAATGAATCCTTAGTGAATATTTTTATTTTCTTTATCAAACCAAAATGGGCATAGGCCTGAACTGAAAATGATTTCAGATAAAGCTGTTTGTGTTGACATTTTCTGCATTAAAGACCCACACAGATGAATATCGCGTTTTTGCTGTTTTTCACAGAAAATGACACAGAATTTTTGACGTTGGCTAAAAACAGCATAATCCTAATAAAAAGACCACTGGGAATGCTTAGAAAATGAATCAAAAGATGATCGGAGTGGGACTTTTATGTTGTTATCTGAGTGTTCTTTGAGAACTTCATGGATGACCATAGCTTATCTCATTTAGAATTAAGAGAACAAACAAAAACGTCTCTTTC
This sequence comes from Oryzias latipes, assembly GCF_053564925.1. Taxonomy (NCBI): domain Eukaryota; kingdom Metazoa; phylum Chordata; class Actinopteri; order Beloniformes; family Adrianichthyidae; genus Oryzias; species Oryzias latipes. Next base: position 18,725,051 of record NC_136240.1, read on the forward strand.
TGATGCAAATACACTTTAGGTTAAAAAACCAGTCACATAACAGTAAGCACATAATCTCAACCTGATTTTTTTTTGTTTTTTTTTGCTGTTTAAACCACTGTAAGTAAGTTCTTCGGTCAGTTCAAAACAATGTGTTCTGCACAGAGACGCACATCAAAGAATGACCACACTTCCAAGGGTCTCTCAGAATTAAGAGAGAAACACCCATACAGGGAAGCGGAACATGTTATGGTTTCACACTACTTCCAGGAAACTGGGCTTCAACTGATCTCTAAAACCAAGGTTTATTAATATAGATACATGTCTGTTTGAAAAATAAAGTTGGTTGGGTTAGGGTTAAAAAAAAACATCACTCCAGGTAAACATTTTGCTATGTTTATGGAGACGAGAGCACATTGCCTCCTTTGACATTTAATTAGTTTTTTAAAAGATGAAACAGCTTTGGAAGCAGTGTACCTGAGGAAAATACACAGCATTGGTCCTGGACCTTTCCTGCTTTATATCTCACCACATTTGAGATGGAATAAAAGCATCTCAAATGATTTGGTTTCCTCTCTATATTTTAATACTATCAACTTTATCAACTGAAATTTCCTCCCAGTTGTGTCCTTTATTTGGAATTGATTGATTTTTTTATTTTTTTGGATTAGTACAATCTCTAAACCCAACTCATTAGTTCAAAGGTTTAATAGAACAGATCAGAATAAAAAAAATCATAAAAACTTAAAACTTTCTTCAGTCCATTTTTTAATTTCTCCTTACATGATGAGTTCATCAGCATCTTTTCTTTATCCTTTTTACACTTTGTGCCAGCATGTCTGAGTGTGCAGTTTCATCCCTCAAGTGTATTCTTTGCCCCTTACTCAACTCTCACATGAGGATGACGCAGGCTTCTGGTTTTACAGTCAAGTTGGTCAGACGTTGATGGCTTGCTGCTCTGTAAAATACAGTAAAGTTACTGTTTGAGAGCTGACATCAGCATTGCTCCTTTCTTCCTGGTAGATCACTCTCCTTTACTTCCATGAACCCAATCATATGTTCTTGTCAAATTCTTCTCTCTCATAAATTATACCAGGGAAAACTGAATTATTTTCTGTTTTAAGTTGTTCTTTGTTGTTTTTCATGATTCATCTGCAACAGCATCGTCTGGATACAGCAGAGAGACTGCTGTATTCCCAGGCAAAAAAAAAAAGTTTTGTTTTCACCTCAACTTGAAAGGAGGTTCTATAATTACATTAATGGTTAGTCTTACAGAAAACACACGTTGTTCCACAAAATATATAATTGTGTCTTAATCCTAAAAAGGCTGCAGACCATTAGATATTTCACAAATGGTCCTCAACTAACTTTCTAACAAATAGTTAGTGTTAAAGCAACCATTGACTTGTCTGCAAATTTAAACGTACTATAGTTTTCAATTAAAAAAGCTTTTGAAAGAGTTTAGAACATCATAGTTTGTTTTGAGTTTTTCTATGGTTCTCTTTGTTAAATTTTGTAGCACAAGAGTGACCGTCACAATCCCAAATTGTGACCTTTGTATATTTGTTGCATGTGGTATCTAAAGGCATACAGACGTTATGGAATTTTTATAGTTTCATAGCACATTTGTCTTCCAAAAGACAAATGTGACCAATGTACTCTTGGACTAAATTAGCTTTGAGACATGTTAAGGAATCTGTCTCAGTATTGGTGGAAGAGGTGGTTCAGAGTGCAAAGATTGTGAAGCTGCATGGATCGGCCGGCCAGAGTTTACAAAGCTACCATGTCAATTATGTCATCAAGCCAGCCTGCTCAAAACTGATCAGCTTGAGAGTCAAGATGAACAAATGCCAAGTCTGTGTGAAGCTCAACCATGGTCTCTGCAACTTTTCCAGACAAAAGGGTTTCTCCACAATAGTGCTGCAATCTTGTTATCTGTTTATGGAGGATTACTCTCTTATATCTGATGGCATTTGAAACGAAACCTAAAACTCAAACTTTATCATAAACACATTGAACACTGGCACCTCTGTTTTAGTAGTCATATGACACCATGCACACAAATAAGAAACACCACTCAAAGATAAGTAATCCAGAAAAAACCCAAATGTATCAGTCTTCTTTGTGCCATTAAAAAAAAGTGTTTCTGGATGCCACACACCTGACTCTCATTCGCAATCACACACAGTATACAGTACTTAAGCACTGAGGCTCATTCAGTGTAAAGAATGGCTGGTGCCACTCCGCCTGCATGACTGTGTGTTATATCATGACGTGCCAATTTCCTGACCTTTTTTCGTCTTTGACTCAGTTTGCCTGCCGTGAATCTCACCTGGATCCTGACTTCTCCTTTTTCTTCTCTGATGCTCCCATGCTTGTTATTGACCACTGCCTGCCTGACCCTGATTAAACTTTATGGACTTTTAGTTGAGCTTTATGTGACAGTCTCCCACTTCAGTAATGCAGTTTCTAACCTGGACGTCTTGTTATTACAAATGTTCCAATGTTTTTCTCCTTCATGTTCTCTTGTTGTAGTTCTAAACCCATCCTATTTGTCTTTAACAGATATATGCTTTCTCTCACAGGTGCTCTAATTTTTCATTTTGGTTTGGTTGGTTTTGGTTTTCCATTTTGTCTCATTCTTGTTGTTCTTAGACTCTAACTGAACACAGCAGATGGTCACACTAAGTCTGGTTTGACTGCAAGTTTCTTTCCAATCCTCTATTTGGTTGGAGTTTTCTTCCTCACCATTGCCTATTTCTTGTTCAGTATATAGGTTACACCCAAAACCCTATGGAACAGTAAAGTCTTTTACAAAACATCGCCAGGATTGTGCCGTGTTTGCAGTAAGAAGCAGTAGGAGAACCTTAACTAGCTGTCAAACTTTTATGAATGAAAGTCATCTGCAGATACTTCAAAGTCCCTACTTGGTTTCTATGGCAAAATGGTCTTTGCATTAACCTGGTAGCACATTATTCAGTTATTTTAAGAAAATGCTCTTCTAGTCTGTAAAATGGTTTGATGAATGTTGTTTTGTTTCTTGTACAAAACAAAGCTCTGCTGTTGAGTGTAAAACTGCCGCCTGTGAATTGTTGCCCATCCATGGCCAGATCATTTGTTTTCGGTGGCTGAAGGTCTCTGTTGCCCACTGTGTGGCAGGACCAAATTAAGAGGTGCATCCAAGACAGATAAGCACAGAGCGAATGAAAGATTGGCAAGCAAGTCAAGTTTTTCCTCTTTCTGCTCTGGTTTCTTCCTTCTTCTGCCAGATAGATGATGTGAGATGGAAAAATTGTCTGTTCTATTCACTGTTGATTCTTTTGTCCTACTTGCTTTCTCAATTCTTGCAACAGGACTTTGAGATTAGTACATGTGGAAGATTCGCCTTGACGTTTGTTGTGCTGATAAAGCTTTATATGTTAGAAAAATTCTAATTTACAGTTCAGAGATTAACTTTCACTACATTTACTCCTTTTGACAGTTGTCTTTTTATCAAAATAAAATATGTAAAAGTAACCTTATAGATGGTCGAATAAAAATCAGAATATCATTTTTATAAAGTTTGTTTTAAAGAGTAATGTATTTAAAACAAGATATTGTAATTCTACTTATTTGCCTCCATCAACTACCTTTGAAGTGTTAAACACTCATAAGACTGGATAATTATCTTATTGGAAGGGCTTGTTACTAGAGTTTACTCCAGCCAGCTACCATGTTCTGATAAAAGCATTTTAGAAGCAGAAAGTTTCCAACACATACCTACCCCTCCAGCTAATCAAAAAGGCATGGCACAAAAAAAGCAAATTTTGAGTGCTATTAAAATCTAAGTGGCAGCCTTTGACAATCCCTTGCCCATCTCTCTCCTTCCAATACTACCACACATTCACACACAAACAAAAAAATTGTCCTGAAGAGGACTCAAAGGAATATACACGGAAAATCTTGAAACCAAACTGTACTTTTCTGCTATAAAATCTGTCTATTTTTTTAAGTGGAATTCTTTAGAAAACTAATCCCCAGTTTTTTGGGTGAAACTGCAACATTTGGTACTCCTGGTTTCAATGATTTTTGGAAACGGAAAGTGAGGATGTTGTCACAGGAAAGAATGAGCGAATAAAAAAAATTCCAATGAAAACAAAAAGAGCAATTAAGATGCAGACAACCTAAAGAGGCATTCACAAACCTGATTAATCATAAGACATCAGGAGAATGAAAAGTGCCCATACCACCAACAAATTCTTTTAAACATCAAATCTTTCAAACAGGTTTTTTGGTTAAGAATCCTTTTCAGAAAAACTATATTCTACAGGCATAATCAATAACATGATGGAAAGTGTTCCATCCTAATAAAAAGTTGTTCTTTGACTGTAAAAAGACAATCTACTTTTCCAGTAATGGTTGTTGGGACTTCATTATTTTATAGTTCTAAATGCAAATATGCCATGTGTAATATAGAATCCTTTTTTCTCTAACTTGGCAAAACCAAACATGTACTGTATATTGTAGTTCACTGCTTTGAAGACAAATGGGCTCCAACATGCCATGGATATTCAGTCAATGGGAATATTTTTTAACAGGTAAATAGAACTGTGCACTGGGGTTGCTGGGAGATAAAGTGCCTTCAGAACTCTGGAGATGTTTCCCGCCGGTGACCAGAGGGGGAGACAGAGCTCCGACTTCTGACATAGACATTTATCCTGTAAACCAGGCATGTCCAAAGTCCGGCTCACGTTAAAACTTTCATTGGCCCACAAGCTTATGCCATAAATTCAATAATCTGTGGCCCCCAGCCCTTTTCAAACAGTTGCTTGATTTCTAAGAACTGTGTGTATAATTAATTAAGGACAAGTGGAAATAGACTTTTTTGTGTTGTAATTAAAACAGGAAACCACTGTCTGCTTAATATTAGAAGAGTTTTAGGACCACCTAAAAAAAGGTAAAATTACAAGTTTAAAAGTCGTACATTTACCATTTTAATCTCGTAAATGTACAACTTTTTTCTTGTAAATTTACAAGATTAAGGTCGAAGTGAACATACAGCAAGTGAACGCCTCGCAGCAGACTTACTAAACTTGGTTGAACAGTTAAGCTTAATTTTTATTGATAACGTTACCAAGTTTGGAAGCTGATTAGTTTGTTTGAGTTTATGAATGTTTTATTCTTTGATGGGTGGCTTGGTTGATCTCTTCAGCCCGTTGATGAAGCCATCTGTATCCCTGCAGCTCTCCACTTCAATCCTTTGTTTCTCCGCGAATGACCAGATCCCCTTCAAGTCTGTATGGCACTTCCGTCTGAAGTTTTCAGCATTTTCAATGTTCTTATGCTAATGCAATAGACTATTTTCATTCCTTTTTGTTGTTTTGTGTTTCATTTGGAGTATGTAACATTCTTTTCATTCCCCTTTGGTGTTCCTTGTGTGCAGGACATTTATATAACGTATGGAGACAAATGGACTTCTGGCTGTGTGAATGAAAAGGGCAGAATAAAGTAGCGGTCCTCTCCACCCAAATGTGTCTCAGAGCTCTTTGTTTTACATACAAAACTCTGTATTACTGACAACGAACCCCGGCTAGCCGGCTAAACTAATAATGATATGGTTTTGATTCACCAAAAGGTTCAGAATTTCTTTGTTTTTGCAATTTATCCGAAAATAAAGCTTCACAAAACGCTCCACATCTTTCATCTTCGAGCCGTGGCTCCGATTAACTAATATAACAAACATGTTTGCTGGAAAGAACTGCAACGTTGTTTTTAATTGGAAAAAAATTCCCATGTGCAATTGAAAAGAGTGCAGGCTTCTGTTGGTAAGCGCAACAAGAAAACTGAAAGTTGTGTGAATGTTCTATGCAAATGTTTAGCGTATTAGCATACACAGTTGTAATTAAAACATAATTAGAGAGACAAATGGTGCTGTGAAGCTCTGCGCCTTGGCTCAAGAGTCTTTTCAGCAGCCTCTTGTTTAGTCGGCTAAAACAGGTTTATCTGAAACAAGCGCCGCCAACTGCTGCATTGATTGTTATCATTGCCTTGGAAAGCAAATAGGTGCCATAGCGCTGCAGACTCTGAGAAAAGATAGTTGGAGAGGGACCGGGACAAATTAGTGTAGAAAATGAGAGTGTCAAAATTGGAGAGGGATTAGCCTGACGATAATGAAGCAATTAAAGAGTAAGCGCCTAGCACTCAGGTGCCTTAACTGAGCTGGTTCACTCCAGCTGCTTTCAGACGCTCCAATGCAAATATATCCCCAACGGTGAGGGGAGGGAACACTCTGACACTCTGTCCTAATGCATCACTGATGTCAAGTGAGATTAGAGTGCCATATGACACGCTGCCGTGTAATGGAATGTGACAAAGAACAACACATTATGACACGGTGTCAGATACAGGCAGAACAAGATGATGCAGTGGAGCAAGCCTAACCAAGTGGTTTAAATGCCCTTACCTTCACCGAACAGAGCCAAGTTAAAGAAAAAAAGAGACTTATAAAAGTACTAGATTAACTGGACATAAGACAGTTAATACACTTTCACACCTGCAGAAAATGTAAATTTGTCAAAACTAGTAAGCACCCTTTTCTATAAATGTAATAATAGTAAGAAGAATTCTTTTTTTTTTGCTCATGTACATTATCAAAGGTCTGCTTGGAAATTTTAAAAACCAAAATATTCCTCAGTTATCTAGGTTTTTATTTCCCTGGTACATATAGGAGCATCTAAATATAAACAAGACAAAACAAGTACTGAAATGTTATAGTTTTCCGCCATCTGTGCACAAAAATACACCCAAAGAACTTTTTTTTTTACTTATTGAAGGATTATTAAGTTTAATTTCAAGTTTTTAATCTTGAAATGGTAAAACAACAGTATTACTGCTTCCTTATATCATGTGTTTGAGAATTAGATTTTTCTTTCTTTAAATAAAAAACTTCGTTGATTTTTATTTTTTTATTTTAACGTAAAATCTTGCCATCTGAAGCTGTTTTTAAGACCAAACAGTAATAGGGAAAAGATAAACACCAATAAATTACCCATCAGTCTTTATGTGACTTATGGCCTAACTAATAGGCCTTAAAAGGACTTAAGTACAATTTTGTAAGCAGTGAAAGACTTAAAAATGTCCCTTCAACTAAAATCCTATTCTGAAAACTGGAGATTAATACATTTTACCAGAAAAGACAGAAAAAAGTTCCTCCATTTGAAACAAAACCACTGCTTTACACTTTCATATGATCTTTTGTTTTAAAGCCAACCTATTTTTAAACCATTTGACATTTTAAGCCTTAGGTTTGACCACAAAAAACCTTTCCATGCTATAACAAAAAAAAAAAAAGAGTTTTGCAACACTTTAGGGCTATGGCAAAAAGTCAGTTTAGCAAAATGTAAAAATATTTTTACTTAATTACTGACAATAGACCCATCACTACCAAATCACAGCGCCAGAGGCAGCAGGAACCAAAGGTGAAAGAAAGAGAAGAACATGAAAGGGAAAAAGAATGGGATGGGGGGGCTGTCTACAGCATTGTCAGACATCTATGGTTGGGGGTAATAAAGCCCCTCTCAAAGTCAACAGTTCAGAAACTCCTTTGTCCTTCTGAAGGAGCTTTAATTTTTAACACAAACTTGCACTTAGGTATGCATGAACTTTGGTAAAATCCTGAGACATGTGTATAAAAGGGTTTAATAGATGACGGTCATGTGCTCTGCTGCCGGGTAATGATGTCAGCCCCTCCATCTCATTCCCTCCTTTCCTCCCTTTTGGGTTCTTTGATGGAGGAGAGCCTAATGTAAATTTAATTTGGAGTGATGTACAGCAGGGCTGCTTGACTGAAAAAGACTCGGGTTCGAGGAAGAAAAGTGAGGCCAAACCGGGAGGAAAAAATTGAAGCCGGGAAGGTTGAGGCGTTGGGTTGAATGAGCGGGTGTAGAATCGGAGAGGGTGTTTATTGAGGGGAGGTTCAGATGAGGTTTCTGAAGCATCTCGGTGGAGGGAGCAGCTGAGGGGCTGCCACTCTGCCAACACTGTCTTTTTAAGCAGGATTAATGACGATGAACAAGCAGGGCTCCATTGTGAGGGAGCAGGAGAGCACACACATGCACACCCGGCCATTGCCTCACACGTGCTCCATGTCTGAATTACGCAGACATGCTCGGCCCCCGCCATGCCACATTTCCCCCCAACAATGCAAAGGGGAGTGACAGTTGCTTTTAATTTCCAACAAGAGTGCGGCATTTGAATGGGTGGAAGCTACACGCTTCTCCAAAGACCCCCCCCCCCCAGCCCCAGCCCCCATTGCCCCTTTGACACTCTTCAAATGAAGTGGACAAATGCTAAATCAATGTTTTTAATGTTGCTGATCACCATCTTTATCCCCTCCTCTTTCATTGTTTTTAATAGTCATGGCTGTCACCATCAAAGTTCCACTTTTTCTATTGTGTGGTGCACCATCCATTATCATACCAACTAGAACACACATTTTGAGATCAAACTATGACATTTTTTTTCGTGGGTTTTCCCAAACCACATTGAACTCATCGCTGTTAGTATATTACTTATAGATGTTTATGCAAAGGAACGCTCCACACGTTGTTGTTCAAAATGCAACTGCATGTGGGGTGTAGACTTGAATAATTAAATCTCATTTTTAAATCACTTGGTGACTACTGCTAATATATCTGCTGACAAAAACTAACATCAACACCCAGCTTCAATACTCCCAATTTTCCTTTAAAATATACTATTGGTTTGAGCTGAAAAAAACATTGAATTTCCCTTTTTTCTTTCTCTGTTGACAGCAAGATGATGATCACCATCATCATGTCCAGCTCACAGGCTGCTGTAATAGAGGCAGGGTAGGGGAGGATGTGCAGGGGCCAAATGAATAGTGAGTGGTATTCATCAGAGCAAGGAGAAGCAGCAGCCAAGATCCAATTATATATATTCATTAAGTGATAATGATATCATGGTCTTTTAACTGAGAAGAAAAGGGAGCGTAATTGAATAATAACAGTTGTACAATCCCAGAGGATTGTGCTCCCCCCCTCCTCTCATTCTCACCACCACACAGACATGGTGACCCCTCAAGGGGTGTGGAGCAAGAGGGAAGGCTGAGAGACGGAGAAGCATGGATTGATGGAATTCTATTACTCCCTGATAGATTTATTATGAAGGCCTGAGTGGACTCTCTGCACCACTTTGTCACTCACACTAATCAGGGTTGGAAGAAGGAACGAGGGGGGGCAACTTGTGTCCCCCCCCTTTTGTCGCTCCTGCCCATCTCCTCCATCTCGTCTCCCTTGCTCTCCTGCACGTCACCAAAGACAAGGTTAGCAGCCGTCTGACAGGCAGACGCGGCGGGTGGCCATTTTGGATCCCTGGGAGCCAAGACATTGGCGTGGCAAATGGGCCAGCTGAGCTCTGGTGACCTCCAGGGTGAGCCCTTCATTTGTGTATTAATGGAGGGCCATGTGCAACACCATAAGGGTGTTGTGTCATGAGGAGATCAACAGAGTGTGCATGACAGCCCATCCTGACCACTCACTACCAACCCCTTAACCCCCACAAGTGGGACCAAAACAATTTGTAAACACTTAGCATGGTGATGAAGGATGAGGCCACACCCCCTCTGGGTATGAGCCAGCAATGAGAGGAAGCAGGTGAGGGGAGATCAAAAATTACAAGGGATTTATAGTGCAGTTAAATTGTACAGATAATAAAATAGAAATCTGTATTCATAATGCTAGATTCACCCCGGCCTCGGCAATGCGCATTTAAGCAGCCACTTCCAATGAGAAGCCTATGTAAATATGCGTATATCTGTTTCGGGTCAAACTTTCACCACTCAGAATTGGTAGTGACGTTATGGATAGGATCCTTTTAAACTGACAGAAGTGCCAACCTTTTGAAAAGTGATCATAAAGTAGAAATTAATAATTGTGGTTTGTGACACAAAGTCTTTTGCATATTGGAATAGAGTTGTAAAAGAAATGCTAAGAGCAAGCTTGCAAGATTAGCACCACTATTATTTTTCAGTTTTTTAGACTAAAACCACCCGCATCTATGGAAAGTTAAATATAATTTGTGCTAGGACACCCCTACTATGTTATCGACATGCAGCTGTAAGGACAGCATTTTCCGCTGTCTGTGTAGAACACACTGGAGGAGCGTGTGCGGGGGGGTGGTTGGTGAACAGGTAGAGAAGAAAAATAAACCATGTATTTTGTTCTTGTGTTTGCATGTATGCAGACTTTGAGTAATTGGGGCATGGGTGCAAAGGGGCGTGGCGCTTCCTGTGTTTCACCCAGGGCATCAAACCCCAGGACCACCTCTCCCTCTGTAACTATGAGTGCTTGCGCTAGTATTGGGTAGCAGCAGTCAGGTGTGAACACCGTACGCTGAAAGCGTGTTCAAGAATTTACGTTCAGCGTGTTCTTCAACATGCACCACATACCAGGTGTGTCCTAGCATAATAAAAATCAAAACAGGGACCAAATCAATACTGGATGTACAGTAGGTCTCTCAAAGTTGAGATCCCAACTTTGAATTTTGATTTTTTAAATTGTATTCATGAATTCAATCAAAGTTTATACATTTTAAGAGTACTTTACTAGAATTTAAAGCACAACGGTGAGAGTTAACTTTAAAATTTTATTTTTACATATTTATACATGCACATAAAAAAAGATTAAATTGGAATATGGTGCTTTTTGTGTTGACACTTGCTTGACAGTGCTTTGAATATATCAGGTTTTTATGATTGCAGTTGCTGAACAATCGGTACAACAAATGTATAGATAATTATCTAGTAATATTTTTTATTATTTAACTTTCTTTTCATTTTTTGTAAGCTGTGATAAATAAATTTGTGTTTCCAAGTACTTTTGTTACCAATACCAACTTATTTGACTTAAAGTACTTTTAGTATTTCCTCTTCTATTCCAGTTTACTGTTGCAAAAGTGTTTGTACCTCCTAAAACCACTTTAAAGCCCCTATTTAAAAAAAACATACAGTGGTGGACAAAATTGTTGTTACCCTTCAGTTAAAGAAAGACAGTCCACAATGCTCACTGAAATGACTTGAAACGTTCAAAAGTAACAATAAATTAAAATTTATTGAAAATTAAATAATCAAAATCAGCCATTACTTTTGAGTTGTTGATTAACAGAACTATTTGAAAAAACAAACTAATGAAATAGGGCTGGACAAAAATGATGGTACCCATAACTTAATATTTTGTTGCACAACCTTTTGAGGCAATCACTGCAATTAAACGGTTTCTGCATTTGTCAATGAACCTTCTGCACCTGTCCACAGGTGTTTTGGCCCACTCCTCATGAGCAAACTGCTCCAGTTGTCTCAGGTTTGACGACTGTCTTCTCCAAATGGCATATTTCAGCTCCTTCCACAGATGTTCAATGGGATTCAGATCTGGGCTCATAGAAGGCCACTTCAGAATAGTCCAACGCTTTTCTCTTAGCCATTCTTGGGTGTTTTTGGCTGTGTGTTTGGGTCGTTGTCCTGTTGGAAGACCCTTGACCTGCGACTGAGACCAAGCTTTCTGACACTAGGCAGCACATTTCTATCCAGAATGCCTTGATACTCTTGAGATTTCATTTTACCTTGTACAACTTCATGACACCCTGTGGCAGATGCAGCAAAGCAGCCCCAAAACAGAACTGAGTCTCCTCCATGTTTCACAGTAGGAACAGTGTTCTTTTTCGTTGTATGCTCCATTTTTGAGTCTGTGAACATAGGGCTTATGTGCATTACCAAAAAGCTCCAGTTTTGTCTCATCTGTCCAAAGGACATTTTCCCAGAAGCTTTGTGGCTTGTCATTTTTTGCAAATCTCAGTCTCGCTTTTTTATGATTTCCTTTCAACAGTGGTGTCCTCCTTGGTCGTCTCCCATGAAGTCCACTCTGGCTCAAACAAGGACGAGTGGTGCGATCTGACACTGATGTACCTTGATCTAGGAGTTCACCTTTAATGTCTTTGGAGGTTCTTCTGGGCTCTTTGGATACAGTTCCAACTAAAAGTCTCCTGAATTTGTCATCAATTTCCGTCTTCCGGCCATGTCCAGGGAGGTTGGCTACTGTCCCCTGGGTCTTAAACTTCTGAATAATATGTGCCACTGTCGTCACAGGAACTTCAAGCTGCTTAGAGATGGTTTTATAGCCTTTACCTTTATGATGTTTGTCTATAGTTGTGTTTTCTAATGTCCTGGGACAATTCTCTCCTTTGCTTTCTGTTGTCCATGTTCAGTGTGGTACACTATTTGTCTCCCTTTAAATAGGCAAAATGATGCAGTGATGTCAATTAAAGGACATACCTGAGTTCATCATGACCCCCTGGACAATTATTTCTCCGTATTTTATGGAGGTACCATCATTTTTGTCCAGCCCTATTTCATTGGTTTGTTTTTTTAAATAACTCTGTTAATCAACAACTCAAAAGTAATGGCTGATTTTGATTATTTAATTTTCAATAAATTTTAATTTATTGTTACTTTTGAACGTTTCAAGTCATTTCAGTGAGCATTGTGGACTTTCTTTCTTTAACTGAGGGGTACCATTTATTTTGTCCACCACTGTACTTCACAAATGAAGCTGCTTGATAAGTACATAACAGTAACAGATATGGGTTATTTCAAATTAAAAGTACATAAAAGTTTAAAACAAGGAATAAAGCAGACTTTATTGATGAAGCTACACGAAGATCAAAACCCGATTTTACAAAAAACACAGACCTGAGAAAATCTACCGTACATGATCCTAAAGCTACAATACACTAATATTGAATAGTTGGACAGAATCTTTTTTTAAAGAGATTCACATTTTACAACTTTTATTTTATTTTACAACGAATTTGACCAAAACAAAAGCGTGTCGAGCTTTATGTTATTGCATTTGTTTATTTGTGTGAGTGTGTGTGTGTGTTATCCAACTAAATTGTACACATGGGCTTATAGTATTAGAATTATTTCTTTTTTGCCATGTGTTTGTCAGACCACCCTTGTCTTATTCTAGGTTCCTAAATCCTGTTCATGTGTTTTTGTGTCCCATCTTTACTATGTGATCAAAATAACAGGATCTCAGAGGCAATATAAACGCTTAACCATCAACTTTCTTTTGCCTCTGTGCAAAGCTGCTGCAAGACACTTCAAATGAAACCGTGAGACTTTGGGCAAATGTGTAGCTTGTTTGATGTTTGGTTGCCAATCACTTCCAAATTTTTCCAAAGTTTCTCACTGAATGTCAACGCCTCCCTCGGGTGGGCGCACGTTGTCTTTCCACCGTGCTGTTTACACCCGCACTCCTTTGATAAAGAGGTCTATTTGTTTTCCGAGGCCTCAGCCTCGTATACCGTGAGGCAGGATAAACATTTTTAAGCCCCCTTAGTCATAAATAATTGATTTATGTCATACAACGAAGCACGGCATCCCCACTTCACACAGCTTTGTTTCGGGCTGGGATAAAACTGAGAAGACAATAATGTTTACCCTGGTGGTATTGCAATTAACAGACGAAAACTCTTGCATACATTCACTTAGGGCTGACTTGAATTAAAGAGCTATTGTGAGTAAGTTCAACTCTGGCTTTTGTTTACATGTGACGATGGAGAGATGTAAACAGCGCAGACTAAGGCTGGCAAATGACAACAGCTAAGGCAGTTCCGATTTGCATCCGCCATCTGATCTTCTGTTTTATCTATCTTTGTCCTTGCAGCTTCTATCTTTTTTTTTTTTTCCTGTCTCTTTTTTCCATTCCCACACATAGACACTGCCATGCACGCACATACTCACACAGAAATTCTCATTACCTCATTAGCAGAGGCAGCACTCATTTAGCTCTTAATGACGGTTCTAGATGAATGGGCCTTGTGCTGATCCCAGCGCTGTGACTGGATTAGTGATGATGACTGATCTATAGGAAGTGTGACAGCCTCATCTCAACTCTCCCCAGGTCCTCTAGCCTGGGGCCTGCCAAGCTGAGGTCCACAGGCCAAGTCTAGCCCCCTTACCACACAGGCCTTTCTGAGATAGCTTTTGGTGGTCAAATCTATTTCAACATGTCAAAACATAAGTCTGTGTCTAAAAACAGTCAGGTTTTGAATCAAACTTAATAAATCCTACAAGGGGGAAATTATCTTGTAATTTACACATCTTTTTGAACTAAAATTGAATGTCTTATGTTCGTATGTTCCATTTTCTTTTTCTTATTTCATCTTTACATAGTTTCACTTATGTATATTATGTATATTTTACAGAAATATATTATGTACATTTCCTGTACTGTTTTCCTTAATTATTGCACTGTCCATGGAGCGGACCTGGGTTACATTTCACTACTAGTTGTATTTGGTAAATATAACTTTGTATGTGACAAATAAAAGAATCTTGAATCTTGACTCTTGAAACATTTTTTGATGAATAAAAATAAAATAAAATTTTATGTCTTAGAATGAAAAAAGACCCCCCAGTTTTTTTTTGCTTTCAAGTAAATGCTCAGTTAAGGTAATTTTAGGGTGGAAGTGGTTAAATGCATATTTACATAAATAGGCATCAAGGGGTTAAAGTGCATTCATTGGGAACCAATGAGGAATAATCTCATGGCTTTAAAGATGCTACAGTAAAAAGTTTGGATTCATACACTGCTGCAGCAAGACTTTCCTTCATGCGCTTTTGTTAATGGCTTGTACCTTTTGAATGCTCTTACAGCTGGGCCATTTTTCCACTCAACTTTCTATCAGGTGTATTTTCTGTACATTTCTAACCCTGAGGCTCAGAAGCTTACAGCTCAGATCAGTTTCTTACAGTCGACTTTCAACTAATCCATCAGAGCTTCCGGCCAGCCTCTGGCACTTTCAGGTCTGGGACGTCCAGTCTAAAGCCACAGGAGGCTGAGATCTCTGTCTGGAAAACCCAGCAAGACTACTAAGACCCACTGTGTATTAGGCGGGCGGAATTAGTTAAGGGCTATTACAGCATTTTAGGTGTTCATTAAAATATTATTGAATAGAGACTAGTTACTTAACAACTCTAAACATCTGAACTAATCTTGTGAAATTGCAAAAAAAAAAAAAAAGAACCTTTGTTACCATGATGTTTTTTTATTAGGAGGGAGGGACTTATTTACATTAAAAAAATAAAATTCATCCTTCATACCCGTAATGAAGGCAAAGACACAATATTTATTATGAATTCTCCCCACACTTTTCCACCATGGGAAACATGTCAGACAGCAGTTTACAAGTTTCAGCTGGACCACTAGAACAAGCAGATGTTTGTTTGGTCACACCTGAAACCTGGGTCGTTCAGCCATGGTGTTAATGGCATGACTTAAAAAGCTCTAAGACCAATAGGACTTGAATAAACATATATAAGAAACAGCAATTTTAAAAAGCTAATTTTTAGATATATACCCCCTTCCACCACTACTACCACCACCACCTGTGTAATCTACCAGTGAAATTCTTCAAAATTAGAAGTTTTTTCAAGGATCTGCATGGGTGCTCTTATTGTATGTGGTCAAATGAATGCAGACTTCACAAAGTTGACCTACACAGAAGGTCCACATTACAATCAGAAATTTTGTCAAAGCACCATCATGTTTGAACCAGACCAAAGACCAATTTCAGCCGTGAAGCCAGAGAGAGAAGATTTCCAAGAGTTGGAGATGTAAGCTTCTCTGTTAAGTGACAAACCTGGAGTAAAATTTCAAACTTTGAGATTAAAATTTGACCATTTAGCTGTTGGTGTTTTGGACCTCCCTTATATTGCTCCCTGTCAGCTGCTAACAAGTTTTTCACTGGAAGAGACAATTGTTCAAAAATGTCAAATGCATGTTTGAATGAATAATCGAGAGCGTAACTGTAATTACATGAAACAAAAATCTCCTAGTAAATTCTTTTGTGGCATGATCCTATCAATTATCTTTTGTATCTAAAAGTAGCAAGTTGTGCAACCATTTATGCTAATTTCAAGTCTGTCCGCATCCACAAATGGCGTCTCTTTTTGTGCCGAAGTGTTTTGCATTAGTGAGGAGCAGATGTAACTGTACTAGTTTGCATGCAAGTGGGGTGGAGTCTAGTGCTGGATAATTTAAACCCGCCTTACCTTCTCGTTTCCTGCATGTTGCCCCACTGTGTGCGTGCCCAAGGCAGTGGGCGCCCTGGCTTCTTTGACTAGTGGGTTTGCTCCCTTCAGCAGCACCACTCATCTCTCTCTTTAATGTCATTTAGCTGCAGGGTGGCCAGCGCCTCACTTGCCCATTAATCCCATTCCAAATGCCATAACATTTCCCAAAAAGCCCCTGCTTCTTAAAGCCGATAATTAGAATGTCTATTTAAAGTTCACCGCTCTCCCTTGCCGTTATCAATTAAAAGCCGTTTAAAAGAGATCGGCGGCAATAGTCAACAAATTAAATCTCTTTCTCGCTCTTTGACGTTAAGTCTTGAATGCATAATAAGGGTCAAAAAAGGCCCTCTGAACGAAAAGGAAAATTTAATGTTTTCAAACTGCCATAAGTCAGTGTGAGTGGCTATAAAGGAAGTCATTTGTGAGATTTTTGGAATTGCTGTGTGATCCTGGGTGTAATTTGATAAAAGGACAAATTAGATGAACAAAAGAGGCTGAGTGGTGTTGAGAATTATATTATCCAGGGTTAGCTTAAAAGACTTCGTCAACCAATCAATAATGAGGCAGACTCAGGTTGTTTTTGTGGTAATAAAAACAATGAGATTTTAAAGGAAAAAAAAACAAATGTTCTCACTTGCCTCTCACCAGCAGTTCCTTTCAAAGATATGTTTATAAGCAGTGCACAGGAGCTTTGAGCATCAGTAAAACAGAAAATAAATGTGGGCATTTTACTTCTGTACCAAATTTGCCAAGACAATTAGCTGACCTTCCATTCCTAACCCAAATATTGCAGTTCATTGCAAAACTTTACTGACTTTTATTTTAAAAAGTCTCACTTTAAATCCAAAATGAACCCTTGTACATTTTGGTTTCTGCAGCCTTTTTATGTTTCTTATTGTATTTATTATTAATATCAACTTGGAGGGCAAGTTTCTGCTATTTCTCAGGGTGAATTTTTCTCTTTTTTTTCTTTTAGTGTCTCTAACAAAGTTGGGAGATAGTGTAGACACAGAAATGTTTGTTTTAGCTCTATCAGTCAGTTTTTTTTTTTGTATTGCAAACAAAGTCTCTAATGTGGCTAACCCGTAGGGTTGTTACAAACGAGTTCTAGAGTTACTCTGAACACGGTTAATAAAATCTGACTGACTGACACACTTTCATCTGAATTTTTTGTCTCATTAAATGCGCTTTATCATCCGGTGCGCCCTATAGTGGGGAAAATATGGTAGTTTTATTTTTACCTGTCCTGTCCAAAGAAGCAATGTAAGTTTCTCATTTATTTATATTCCATACATGATTTTTTTTTTTCAATTTGCATCCAGTGAATTGTCAGATAATTCACAAAGCTCAAATATGTTTTGTCCATTGGTTTTTAGAGATGACTTTGTTCCAAATATGGTAATGGAAGCCTATATCTTAATGTTTAGAACTAATCTCAAAGATTTGTACTCCATAAACATAAAATAGTAGATTGTGAATACTACATTGTTGGGTGTGTATAGGAATGCACTGACTGCTATGATGCTCATAGGGCTTCACAGTGTTCCGTTGTTCCTCCTACCCCTGACAGTGACAGGGTCGGCCTGAGGAGGTGTACCTTCTAATAAAACATTTATAACCAAGGAAAAAGCATGTTTAGCCCCAGCCACAACACAGCCGCTGACACCAGGGGCTCTTTTGATGTTAGCCACTGAGATTTGGAGGCTTTTTCTAAGGAGGGCCCATTGTTCAATGCCTTCCTCTCTTTCGCATTCCCTCCCCTTGGTGCTAAAGTCTCACAGTTGTCTGTTGCCACTTCAAAAGATGCCCCACATAAAAGGAGCTCAGTTTGACCCCTGCCCACAAAGTAGCAGCTAAATTGGTAGATAGAAAAGTGGGGTAATTTGTATCAACTCAGTAAGTTACTGTGCTGCCAAACAGGAAGGTCAGTCCTTCCTGTTGTGGCCTTCATAGCATCAAAACTTCAATGTAACATCGGTTTCCCCAGATACAGCCTTGCACTCTCTCTGAATACTACATATAAACAAGGCCTAGTTGTGGCAAAACAATCAGGGTCCGACTGCGATGCACATGGGTCCAAAGAGGAAGTAAAGTAAGGCCATGAAATGTTTGTGTCCATCTCTTTTCTTTCTCAGTGCTGACACAAGATAACTATCCTGCTTAGTTTGGGAGATAACGTCTGATAATGGTGGACTAATGATGCTGGGCTGATTGAATTAGGCCGGGGGTTCAGTGGGTCAGAGCCCTGGAGCCTAGAGTGACTCACCTTCCCCCTTCAGCGCCACACACACCCTTCTGGGAAAGGCAAAGATCGGTGTTTCCCCCCCTCCCGAACCCAGTTTTTACAGCTCAACCAAAATTCTCATGGCGCTAAAATCAATGTTGCCATTGTTGGGGCCAAACGGCACATCCTGACCATGGCCAATTCAAAGAATTCCAAGTGGCAGGGCCTGGTGGCCTGTTGGGATCCACAGATTTGATTATGAGGGGGGCTAACGTTGTTTTTCAAGCCTGTCACATAAAGGGGGTCTTGTTCAACGTCAGGACAATGGGACCACTAAGTGACATGTGAAACTGACCCAAATGTGTGCAATAATTCAAGCCTTTGATTTGACAAATGTTTTTGTGTCTTCCTCCACATCTGCAAATACCTCCACTTTCCACCCCCAAGCTCCCTCTTTTTTCCCTTCTTTCCTTTGTTTTCTGTCAGATCCGGTTCCAGGAGCGACTGGCTTGGACAACATTTACTTCATTCAATGAAAAAAGGATGGCAAGGCTGACAAATAGGAAAAGGGCTTTTGGTGGGAGAATGGAGAAAAGAACTAACTGTGTTGCAGAAAAAATCTTGGGCACACAGATAAGTTTGGCTGTTTGGCTTTTGTTGTTTGAATTAAAATAAAGGTTTCCTTCTCTGCTGTCACATTACATTAGTGCCAGCTGCGATGGCTGCTATCAGCCCTGCTCCTGGCTGCAGTCCTGTGTGGAGCGAAGCTGACGGTGTGTGGAAACTAACACAGGCACTGTGCTGTGACCGCGTCACCTGCAATCAGGACCTGCAGCCAGCCAGATTAATCATGACAGTAGGCAATATTTCCAACATTATTAGAAGAGAAACCTAATATTTTGGGACATCAGGGATCCCGTTGTAGGTGTCCATCAAAATGAGAGCCTTCATTTAATGCTCCTTGGATGGATAACCCTGGCACTTAACCCCTTTTAGATATTCCATCTCTCTCCTCTCGTCCTCTGCACAGACACACAGGCACACACACAAACACATTTACAGGCTGATGGCTTATGATGAGGCATCCCTCCCAAACAGTGCTGATGCATTTATTCCCAACACAATTTCTCACCACCATTACGCGATGTTTTTTTTGAGCCAAACAAGAAACCGAACACCTATATCTTCCCTGTAACATCCGTCCTATTTGCTGGGGATTGTGCAAAGGCTATGGAGGTTAGCGAAAACAAAATGGACCTGCCACACCTGTGTATGTGTGGGATTGTGTTTGCAGGTATGTGTGTTTCAGTTACTGCTTTGTATTCTTTTCAGCTGTGTGTTGGGAGCTATTATACCTGCTATGGGCAGTTTGATTAGATGTAATGTTGTCTGGCATGTGGCGTGTGCAGGTGCAGTGAATCGTAGAGTTCCTAATCTTGACTCATCTGTGCTTCTTTGGTCAGCTCCCAGGACGTTTCACCCCACAGAAAGTCCATCGATGGACAGTGTGTAAACATACTGTATGGATTACCAAACAGTCAGATTTCAAGTAAGAAGCTTTGTAACTATATGTCTACGCCTCCACG
The DNA here is from genome assembly GCF_053564925.1 of Oryzias latipes. Classification (NCBI taxonomy): domain Eukaryota; kingdom Metazoa; phylum Chordata; class Actinopteri; order Beloniformes; family Adrianichthyidae; genus Oryzias; species Oryzias latipes. The sequence goes on from NC_136240.1 coordinate 18,744,972, forward strand.
ATGAAGAACCAAGAAACTCAAAGAAATCACTTAAATCCCTCCTATTTTATTTTAATAACCAGTAATAGTTCAGAGTACAGCCACTATTTTACCTTGTTATTTCTGCATAGACATAGTAATATTTTTTGTTGAAATGTACTTCTGTGTAGGAATGTTGAAGGTGGTGTAAACCTGGAGATGGAAAGGAGGACGAATACAGAAGGCTTTCAACATACACCATTCTGAAACTATTTAGATATTATTTCATAGTGATGGGAATGGGATGCAGAGTATGAAATGAAACTGGAAACCTAACAGGATACAAACAAAATCATTGCTATTCCATAACTTGTGGGAGGGCAAATTATTTTTAATAGTCTATAAAGTGAAAGAGGAACATTGTGGGTTGTAAAAGACAATTATACCTTCCAGAAATATCCTGATGTTACACTAGCTGCATTAACATGAGCAAAAGTAATCGGAAAGAATGCCTGATCGGAAGAAAAATGCGTCATGTAAACACGCCGCTCAGAATACTCTGCCCCCATCAGACTCGTTCGGATCAAAATTTCTTTCCGATCGAGATAGGTGGGTTATGCCGATTGTTGATCCGATCATGTTGCGTGTAAACAGTTCATTCCGATCGTGTGTCACTACTGCTCTGGTTTACTTCATGCATAGAAGGTGCGGTGCTTCAGAGAAAGCTGTGGAATGCATACGGGACTGACCGGCTGCTCTGTGCGAGTGAACCGTGTCTGTGAGCAGGGCAGCCTGACTTATAGCTTTGTGTTTGCAGACAGGCTGGTGGTGCTTTGTTACGTGTTTGTTACGGGTGCTTTGTTAGGCTTCCCTCCTGCCGCTCTTTGAAACTGTTCAAACAATCACATGGATTTGTGTTTCCAGTTGTGTTCCGACAAAATAAAGGCTGATGTTATTCCCACATATTTACTTGCAGCCTAGATGCAGATTGCGGCATTTCCCGCATGGATTTTGTGTTCATCAAAAAAAGGCTAATGTTGTTAGCACGTGTTAGCCTTCTCCTAACCCTGGCTACTTCCGGCTCCGTTCTTCTCCAAAAAAAAGGCGCTGACCACACGGACTAAAATTAAAATGATGAACAGGTGCTTCATAACAGTAATAAAAACACGTTTAGAAGATCATTTCGTATATTACCGAGCTGCCGCATAAATGTATGTGCATTTGCACATCTCGGTTTGTTTACAGCGGGACTCGTTTCCTCTTCTGGTATTTTCAAGACTAATGCGCATGCCCAAATGATTTATTCCGACCGAAAGTGCGACCATGTGAACGTTTGTTATAATATGAAAAAGTTTTTCTGAGCCCATGTACACAGTTGAATTCTAATCCGAGCATTGATCCGATCAAGATTTTTGCCCATGTAACCGCGGCTATTGATGCTGTTATATTGAAGGGTGTACTTACAAGTGGCTGACGTACATAAAAACAAAAACAAAGCCAGAAATTTTTTGAATCGCAGACATACAACCTACCAAATAAAATACACTTAGCATGAGAATTTGGGATTTGCATAACAAACTTTAGTTCAGCATTAGCTTGCAGCACAAAACCCATTGACATGAAGCCTGTGGCCTGTTGTACTCTCACAATCTGTATGCATGCACTACAGTCAGATGCTACATCAACAACGGAATAATATATCAATCATATTGATCCAAGAAGTGCTGTTTATTTGCTTGTCAGAGACTCAATTGGCAATCAATGTTCGGTTAGTTTAATTTCTTACATTGACTGTATTATGTGCGAGCGTGTGTGTCTGTTTGTGTGTGCGTGCATATTCTCATTCTCCAAATCTTGTTTTGTGGGAGGTAGACAATGTTGTCCTGCTGGCGTCTGTCTCACCCATGTTCACTGGGGGTTTGGGGTGCCTAATACACCATAGCAGTCCCCCATTTGTTTAATTTGTAAGGCTCTGACATCAATTGTTGAGCTTCATTTGCCCCGTCGAAACATCGCATGTCTCAGCTAATGGGCCAAGCTGTGTGTCAGCAATGTACATGTGTGTGCTAATGTGTGTGTTTAAACATGGCAAAATGAGAAGTGAGTGTTTGTGTGAGCTGGGGAGGAACACATTTGATAACACACTGAGTTTTCACCAACGGTAACTTATGCTTACACAGGCTTTATTATAATATAGAACATTATTAGTTGAAGAGATTCAAATCCACACACGATTTGCTTTACATACACACAGAACCCTATATAGAACTTATTTTTTGTGATGCCTCACAGAAAGGAAATGTTTACTGCCTTTAAAGCATCAAAGAGGGGTAGTAGAAAACCTATAAATTAAAGATATCACGATGTCCTTTAAAGTCCCCCTCCAAGCATCTTCTGATCTACTGTAAGACACCTGTTCCCAGTGGTCTTTGTTGTTTTTAGCAAAAAAAATAAATGAAAACCTGTGTTGTAGTTCTAGGAGAGCAGAGCAGCAGTAGTTCATTAGAAATTTGTCTCTGTGTTGTCGGCTGTACTTTTGTCACGGAGTAAGCCCGCCTCAATTTCCCATCATCCATCTGTTGATGCACTCTCCTGGTAGCTCACTGCCCCTCACAACTCCAACATGACATTACTGGTGCAACACAACTGGTGAGCAATATTAAAGCTATCCAGCCATACAGTTTTGAGTAATATGCCAGCTCAGATGAGGAAAACAAAGATGTACTTGGATCTATTTGCCTGAAAGAGGGGTCGTAATGAAAATAGCAGGGAGCATGTGCCCCGCCTATTGTAGCACCTACGTCACTGCTACAAGTGTTTGCCAACTGTATTTTTTTCTGTTCCTGATTCACAATGATTTGAATATAGAAATACTCAGAAATGCACTTTTAAGCCTAATGTTTGTTGTACAGTGGGGCAAAAAGGTATTTAGTCAGCCACCGAATGTGCAAGTTCTCCCACTTAAAAAGAAGAGAGAGCCGCTATTTTCATCATAGGCATACCTCCACAATGAGAGACAAAAATTTTAAAAAGAATTTATTTTTTAAAATATGGTGGAAAATAAGTATTTAGTCAATCACAAAAGTTCAACTTACCGGTAATACTTTTTTAGGTTTTCACAAACTGTTTTGGCCTATTCTACCATGCAGATCTCCTCTACAGCAGCAATGTTTTGGGGCTGTCGCTGGATAACACAGACTTTCAACTCCCGCCAAAGATTTTCTATGGGGTTGTGATCTGGTGATTGGCCAGTTCACTCACCATGAAATGCTTCTTACGAAGCCACTCATTCATTACCCTGGCTGTGTGTTTGGGATCGTTATCACGCTGAAAACCCATGTTTAATCTTCAATGCCCTTGCTGATGGAAGGAGGTTTTCTCTCAAATTCTGACGAGACATGGGCCTAGTCATTCTTTCCATAACACTGATCAGTTGTCCTGGTCCCTTTGCTGAAAAACAGCCCCAAAGCATGACATTTACACCCCCATGCTTCACAGTAGGTAGCATTTTTCTCCTCCTCACACGAGTAGAGTTCTTACCAAAAGGTTCTATTTTTGATTTCATCTGACCATAGCACATTTTTTCCATCCTCTTCTGGATCATCCAAATGCTCTCTAGCAAACTTAAGATGGAACTGCGATGTACTGGCTTTAGCAGGTGGACACGTCTGGCACTGCAGGATTTGAATCCCTGGCTGCACAGTGTTTTACTGATGGCAGCCTTTGTTAGTTTTGTCCCAGCTCTCTGCAGGTCATTCACTAGGTCCCCCCGTGTGGTTTGGGGATTTTTGCTCACTGTTCTTGTGATCATTTTGACCCCTGGTGTCCTTTGATAGCTCTTTGGTCTTGGCCATACCGAGTTTGAAGTGTGACAGTTTCGGGTAGTGGAAAGGTGTCTTTTATATCATTTATACAGGTAACGGGTGGAGGACAGAGGATCCTCTTACAGAAGAAGTTACAGGTCTGTGAGAGCCAGAAATTTAGCTTGTTTGTGACCAAATACCTATTTTCCACCATAATTTACAAATACATTTTTTAAAAATCAGACAATGTGATTTTCTGGATTTTTTTTCTCAATCTGTCTCTCATAGTTGAGGTATACCTGTGATGAAAGTTACAGGCCTCTCTCATCTTTTTAAATGGGAGAACTTGCACAATTGGTGGCTGACCAAATACCTTTTTGCCATACTGTATATGTCCTCTGATATGAGAAAAATGCCACAAGAACATGTAAAAAACACCAGTTTCATTGGAGTGGGTCTTTTTCAGTATTTAGAGTGTCAAGCTTGGCATCACATGACTGTCATGCCAGATGTTCAGTGCTGCTTTGCATGACTTAACAGCTTGGTTTACCCTACTGGCTGTTTTTTTTAATGAATGAATTGTGTTTTGGACTCAATGGACCTTGATGAGAAGTCACATTTGCACAAATGCTGTGTCTGTGTGATAGTGACCAGTGGCTTGTTTGCTGCTGGAAATGGTGACTTCAGAGATGTCTGACACTATATGAGTCTGCTGCTGAGGTCCATTCCTTTCCCCAGGCTGCAGTGACAAAAACACACAAACATAGACTCTATTCTGTCACAAATGAGAGCACACATGCCTGCATTAGCACCCACACATACATATACACATACATCTGTTTGTCAGTCAGTAAAATGCAAAGTTCAGACTTGGACAAAACAAAGCTACTAAAAGCCCACGCACCACAGAGATAACCTTGTGGCATGACTCAGTTCAGGAAACATACCCAGTCACACCAGAACACCCTCTTGGCAGCCTGAATTCCGAAAAACATGTTTGTCATGTTGCCCTCTGAGGGTTATGTGTTCCCCAACACACAGGTCCAAGTATAATTATACAGCGTTTCAATGGTGACCATTCATTCACTCATATGGCAGATCATCGTCCGGAAGTGATCTAAACATGACCGCGGGAACCTATCACAGAATTTTTGAAAGCTAAGCGGGGGAGTCCAGGGGCATAATTCTGTTGTGAAGGGCTAATGCATTCACACCCACACAGATTGACTCACCCTGACAAAAGAGACTGTGTTGTCTATTCTAGGCAGCTGGGCAGGATGGTGAAACTTGGAATCCTTTGTAGGCTGGGAGAGAAATCAGTCTTTGTCAGCCTTTTTTTTTTTTACACATTTGGTCTTACCGAATGCTATTGCACGGCCAGTCACACATCTTAAAAACAACGCGGGTGAAAGTTAGTGTAGATTAACAGAATTATTAAAAATGTTAAGCTGACTTATGGGTTGATGGAGTTTCTTCAAAATGCACACTTTGGCTGTTTGAAATGGACTCCACTGTTTACACATGTGCACTGCACACAGGCAAACTGTGAATGAATAGGGCCTGTTAGCAGCGGAATGACTAAATCAAACATTTGTCAGTTTGCCTTAAAGGTTGTTAAAAGAACATTGCATTTTTGTTTCTTTCGGTGGTGTGTTGAAAGGAGAATTGAGAAACAAATCAGACACGTTGCCTAGAGTCATCAGAAATAAACAAAAAAAGGTTAACCGTTTTTTTCAACCAAAATATTTGCATAGACGAGCTGTCATTTCTGCTAGATTGCATAAAATCTCCTTGCTGGTTCAGACAGCTCTATGTAAACTGCAGGAAATTCCAAACATTGGAGTCTACGTGTTGATTTCTTCTTACTCTGGGAAAATTTTCCTCATCTGAACACACATCTTTTTTTATTACATTGCATTTATTCAATAGGGACTAATATATAACCATAGACAAACTGTGAAACAGCAGTCCCATGCTCAAGTCGTAATATTTTCAGTGACAGCTAATTTGCAGCTTTTGTCTCTGGATGTGTTTTTAATACAGAAATAAAAGTAGTAATTTGAAAAATGAGGGAAATTTGAATATATTTATTCATTCATTAATTTATCTTCTAAACCCATTTTGTCCCTTTCAAGATCACAGGGCTGCCGGAGCCTTTCCCGGCCACTGGTGGGGGAAAGCAGGGGGAATCCTAAACAGGTCGCCTGTCTGTCGAAGGGCCACAAATCATACACCCATGCACACTCACATTCACAGCTAGGGACAATTTAGAGTAACCAATTAACCTATGAAGCAGGTTTTTGAGTGAACTGATTTTAAAAGTTCAAAGAAACTGGTTTTTGACATAAACACTAAATAAGACAGCAGGAGCGTTCAACAACTCAACCTGTAAAGTCATGTCTGCAGTGCTGCTGCTGGCACCTCTTTTTCTTATGTTTAAACACAGTTTTAATACGGTCATTGTTAAATTATGATTTGACAGTTTCTAGACTAAATCATTTTTATAATTTGATCAGGTTTATTTGAAATTTTCCAATCTATAAAAGTTTTAATATTAATTGCAAAGTGGGTAGGTACATTGATCAGCTGATGATAATCACATTTTAGTCTTAAAGTCCCATTCTAATTTAAAAAAAGTTTTTTTAACATGTTCTTTTAGCATTTTTCTAATGATGGAGGACATAAATAAAGAACATTAAGCTTAAAATTGCATTTCAAGTGTTTCTTTGTTAAAATTGTTGTAAATCAGGAGCAGACAAAAAAATGCAGTTGGAAAAATCAGGTTGAATCAGGTAAATCAACATGAGTATAGCAATAGACAAAGTAGTATAAAACTGTGAGTTTTAAAAGCTTATATGAAATAGGGGACCAACAAGTTATTTAATCCTGTAATAAGTGAGAAAAATGTACCAAACAGACTAAAATTATATAAAAAAAAAAAAAAGGATCACATCTGAACAGTACATCATTAGAACTGGAATATGAAACATTTCTGACCTAGGATAAAGCTTGGGTTTCTGAAAACAAGGTGGTGAAAATCATACTTTTTTATTGATTTTCTTTAAAACCTTATTCTCACTGTGAGGATTCTTGTTTCTTGTAAGTCAAAAACTTTCCATCTTCTCCTTGTCATGAATGCAGTAATAGATGGGGAGTATCCTTCATGCCAATCAACATGACCCTCTTGGCTGGAGATGGGTGGAGATTTTTGCAGTTCCTATTTAGTTATTCAATTATGAATGCCTGTTGCCTCAAAACAACTTTATTGAGTTATACAAAAATCTGTTTTGCAACATGAATGCAGGAATATGTTTAAAAAAAGGCTGCAAAGTCAGTGAGCTTTGGAATTTTAGGAATGAGGGACTGAAATAAAGACAGAATGAAAGACAGAAAAGCTGAGGAAAACCACGGAGAAATTAAACCGCTAATGCATTTCTCCTAATAGATGTGATTCTTATGATGTTCTACAGTTTTCAAGAGGTTCAATAGCCTAAGCTTGTTTTACAGTGGGTTTCTATTCACTTTTTTCACTTTTTTCACTGTGTGCTAAGTGTTTTTTGTCTGTGGTTTGTAAAATAGAAAAAAGACTTCCAGCTGTCTGAATGCATTTGATGTCCTCATCTTCCAGAAAACCTCCAGTCACTTTCTCAAAACCTCTTTGGCACAAATCCAGAGGTGAAAATGAAAAGATAGCTCATAAGCACCTGGGTGATTTGATATCTGAAAGACTGTTTAAATAAAGCATTTAGTCAGCAGTATTAATCTGCACCACTGGCTCAGTTGTGCATAGCTAATTCTAAGACTGTTGAGAGCTGATTAAGCATTTATTCTGCTTTACAGCGGGCTATCAGCCATACTCAGTATAAATTTGAATGAACTTCCTGCAGTCAAAATATCACACAGATATATTAAAACATAATTTGTGTTTTTACAATTAACTTTGTGCTAAATATAGTTGAGGTTGTATCTGAAGAACCATGAAAAGACAAAATTGTATTCAAACCAAACTTCCTGTCTCAGTGATTTATTTTAAATTACGTTTTGACACCAACATGCTTCACATTAAGCCTCTGGTGGCAGGAATTTCAAACAGCGAAAAAAAAAAAGTAGTTTGTTAGTCACTCAGTGGTTCCCCTTTAGATCAAAGAAGTCCTTACAAAACCCCAAGCCTCTCCAACTTTACACCACTGCTCCATGAATTAGTGTCACTCAAAGGTGCGTGTTCCCTTTGAACAGACTTATTTCTTGAGAAAATACCAGATATATTAGATTGTAACATAAATTCAATCACATGGGGCTAAGCAGTAAAAAAAAAAAAAAAAAGTCATTGGATTATAGCTGGCCTTGCCTCTGATGTTGACAGAGCTGAAAGGCCCAGTTTGATGCGATGATGTTATAACTTGTGAGCTGTCACATGTTTTCCAAATTATATGATTTAACTTTTATAAACGTAGATTCGGTTCAAAATTGAATTGCAGAGTAAAAAGAGAGGAGCTCCAGCAACGGCAGAGCAGAAGCGAACAATCATAATGTGTCTTCAAAACTGCTTTCACTGCATTTCCATTACACATACGCACAAAACTTTATCGAAATTCTAGAAATGTCACGAAAAAACAAAATTTCGCTATTACACTGTTTCCATAAAATCATAATTATGCAAATAAATCCAAACCAACTCCTGGGATCAGTACGGTTATTCAAAAACATGGTGACAGATATGAAAAAATACTTTAATTTACAGCAGATACATTCAAATTCTAGCACTAGCACTATCGCTTATCATCATCTATCAAAAGAGATTTTGGTGACTTATTCAGGCCATGAAGTGGCCAGCTCCTCAAACATGGGAGTGACTACAGGTTAAGCGATGTTTGAAAATCGTGGTTGGTGATTTTACAGAGGAGCTGTGGATCCAACAATACGGCATGACACATTCAAGTTTTGATGAGCTGTGTGGTGCTGTGGGACCTCTCAGTGGCGTCCTTGCATTGCCATCCAGTTGTTGGTCACGTGACTAATTTAATTTGAAAAAAGTGTTTCCATTGCAGTCTTGCAAAATACGTCAATTTGGATACAAAAACCACCTTCTCCAAGCGCAAAGACCTTTTTTTTTTTGTGATAAATGCAAGTCTCTCACAATTATCGTGCTTCCATCTGGTACATTTATTTTTGCAAATCCAAGTTTGCACTATTTCATGGAGTCAGTGGAAACGCAGCTACTGTTTTATGTCTGTATCTTTGATAAATTATTGGTCAAAGAAACATGCTTGAGTCTATATTGAATTCAAGTGACTTCATGTTCTTTTTGAGCATTTTGAATTTGTAACGGCAGATTTTTTTACTGAGTTAATAACATTCAAAAATGTCATATCACACCCCTTTTTGGAGGGTTTCGGTCTGTTCAGCTTCCTGAATAGTTAATTACCTCGGACATTTTGGTTTATTTGACAAGTGTAAAAGCTCTTTTGAGGTTTAGTGTGATCCAAGCAGACACACAATTGAGAATGTGGGTCTGAGGTAACCTGAAAGTAAACCTTGTTGCAGCTTAGCAAGAAGGTGGAGACGCTCAACAGTGCAATGTCTGAAAGCAAACCAAATAAAACTAGGTTTGAAAGTTAATTCCCCACCAAATCAAACCAAGTATGCAAGATTGCCCTACAAATTTAAACCAGCTTTAAATTTGGTTCTTTCTTAAACTGGTTGTTTTTTTTTTCAGTTTACACAGAATCTCTTGTATATTTATTGTTTTAATTTAAATTGCATTTGCCTTTATTGACCAGTTTTCGACCTGTTTATGTTCTCCTTATTTACTGTGAGGTTTAAACACTATTTTGTTGTGGCAGAAGAAACGTAATTTTGTTCAGTGTTGCAGGTAAAAAACCAGAAGCTGAAATGCAAAATAGAATTTTGCTAATTGTACATTCAATTAAAGAAAAAATGGAAGAAAAAAAACAAATGCCTAAACACGAGGAATTTTAATCCTCAAAAGTCAAGCAGAATTTAATGTTTCATTTTAATCCCACATACTTAACAAAAACCGCTACAAATTATTTTAACCAAAATGTATTATTCGAATTAGTACATTTATGATTAATGAAATGAACTTGTCCTAAAACATGCTCATACTTTGCCGTGGTACCGTGAAGTTTTGGATCTGCTGAACAACATTTGCCATCCAGCTGTGTGACCAAAGTCTAGAGAAAGACCTAAAGGTATTTTCTAATTGATCCAGCTTACAAACAATGATTGGTGTGTGTCATGAACACCACTGCCATCTTGGTGTGGGTCAAAGTGCCAGCAATCTTTGCTCCCTTCCCTCTAAACAGTTGACACATCATGATGAGTGAAAGGAGTGCAGAGAGCTGCATGCTGGGAGGGACAGAAAGGTGGAGAGAAAGAGAGGGAGGAAGAGAGCTGTGTTTGGGCTTTCAATGTGCTTCAGAGCTGCCTAATTGAAGGATGTTTTAATGCTGTTGGAGGATGGCAGGTTGGAATAATCATAGCTATTTGTTTACGCAGCAGACACCACCGATTGACTTTTAATGGCTGCAGCCTGTGTAGTGTTTCCAAGTGCCCTGGTGAATTTGACTTTCATTACTGTCTGGAAAACATTCACTCGGCTCCTCTGCTTTCCTCTCTTGGTTTACATGAGGACGATGGATTCTGCATAAATGATGAGGTGGCAGTTTGAGAGATTTAGTGTGGCTTCAGAGTTTTCTTACAACATTTTGATCTTCCAGTTAGGTCAGTACATTACATTAAATACCCAGTCCAATGAAAAGGGTGTTTTTGGTGTTTTTAACATGTTCTTGTGGTATTTTTCACATGATGAAGGTCAGGAAAAGTAAACTTAAAATGGCATTTTTTAGTTTTTTTTTCCATATTTCAATATTTGTTGTGAATCAGAAGCAGACAAAAATGCCATTGCAGAAAGCTAGTTGCTGTGATGTAGAAGCTACCACGGCAAGCCACTACCTCCCTGCCCCGCTCCATTCTGATGCATCCACTTGCAGACAAATAGATCCATGTACGTCATTGTTTTCCTCGTCTGGATAGCTCCAATATTGCTCGCCATTTTTGTTGCACTGGTAATGTTATGTTGGGGGTATGAGGGGTGGGTATACAAATGGATGACAGGAAATGGGGGTGGACTTACTCCCACACAAAACTCGAAGGTGAATTTCTAATGAACTCCTTTTACTGTAGTTTGTATGGTGAAACATTTAAATATTTAGATATTTTAATGTTGATTTTGAACTTCTGACCCTGTTTTTCCCCCTTTTTTTCGGTAGATTCTTTCCTCTAGTTTAAAAATGGTGTGAAAATGTCAATATATATATATATATATATATATATATATATATATATATATATATATATATATATATATATATATATATATATATATATATATATTTAATTGACATTTATAATAAATATATGAAAACTTAAATGTCTCTTTTAGGCTACTGTAAACACCATGCTGTGTCTGGTAGTACACAATTGGGAAAATCCTAATAATTACAGCTCAGCAAAGCACAGCTCTCAGGCTAGTATTGCCGTGTCAACCATAAGACTTTAGTTTATTTATTGAGAGATAAGTTTTGTCTGACCTTCTCTGGGGCTGTTTCAGGGGTCACATCGCTGAGGAGGATTTAAAGATGGGAGCCACTTCTTCTAACATCCATCCCTAGGGGCAGAAACTTCCTGTTAGCCAAGTTAAAAACAAAAGCTTCCTTGTTTTCAAGCATTGTTACTACCTAGCACGTGTCAGGGAGTCTTGAAAATCAGGTGACACTGGGGTGAAGAGCTGCTTCTGTAATCTCCAGCTGCAGTGGGGGGTCAATTCAGCAGGAGTGAACCTTCTTTTTTCATATTACCATTCCCCTTCTAGTCCTTAATGGGGCATTGATCAGTCAGTAGTGGGAGGAAAGTGAAGTTGGGGGTGAGAGGTTGAAAATGTGGCTATTGTCTCCTTGCAGACGTAATACACAAGTCACAGCGATGCTTTCAGTGTGCGTGACGCTTAAGTGTGGCTAAAAATTGCTCCAATTCTTAAACATTTGGAAATTTTAACAGAATTATGTAAAAAAACGTACATCAAAATTAAAAATTCATTGCCATATTTTTCATAAAAAACACAAATTTCAGTGTTTCAATTAAATAGAGGCAAAAACGCAGACCGTTTTGGACACGGAAATGCATGAGGTGCACACATATCCGATTCACGGATATCTAATTACACTAATATGCAAATATCAGTCATGAGTGATTCTTCAATTATGAATGCAGATGTAATGACACTATCATTAATATTTAATTAAAGGGCAATAAAGTGTTATTTGGCAGCATTACAAAACAAGACACTAATAAAAGAACGTCCTTAACAAGTAATCACTGGAGACAGAAGAACCCTGTCCCTCTTAAAATCTGACAGTGTGAAGCTGTAAATATAGAGGACACGTTGAGGTGAAAAGTGTGCCAATACACTGCATTTATGTGATGCTAGTAACTCTTTTCTCTAGAACAGAATAAAGTTTTGAGGAAAAGTATGTAATTCATGGAATTGTTTCATTTGTGAATCTTATCTGATAAATGCTAAACAGAAAAACGATCATGTAAAAATATGAGACAGATTAAAAGAGAAAACAGAAAAAGATGTAGGATGAACAGAAAAAACATAAATTGTAATAAAATGTACAAGTCAAACAGAAATTGATTTAAAAATGTGTTTTGAAAAGTTGATTAGATAAATAAATACTTGAAATCAATTAAACAGTGGACCTGAATTGTGGAAATGAAAATACGTTTCCATGATATTCTAATGTCAGGAGAGGGTCATTTGGGCAGATCATTTAAAACACACATTTGTATATTCAAAATAGTAAGATATGAAAAAGGTCAAATAAAACTTAAATAGCAAATATAAAGTGTAATTTTTCCATTAATTTCTTACAATGTATTACATTTAAATATAGGGCTAAATGACTCTTTGATATCACAGGGATCATAATTTCATCCCATCAGGTTCCTGACAGGATGGATGTTTTACTTCAGAGTACCAATGTTTAAATAATCACGGTGGATCCCTAAATATAACTGGGTTTGAAGTTTATCTGAATAAATACATTTTAATCTACATTATATGAACCTAAATGTTATTGCGCAGCCAAAGCCCACCCAGCATAGCTGCATCCAAAGTTTGCCCAGGCAGGAATGCATGATTCAGCTGGAACAAGGCACTGCTTTGCAGCAGACACCCATGCAGTGATGTTGAGATGCTAAAAGCTGTAGCTTGTTTACACAAGTTTCTCCTTTTCTCCTCTCAGAAACCACTGTTTAACCAAACAAAAGGCGCAATGTGGCTCTCATCTGAGAGTGGGCTGGGTTGACAAAGCGAGCAGTCAGATGGGGCTCTCTGTTTTTCTCTGGAGTGGATGTTTATATCAGTGGGATGGAGCATTGTTTTAACCTAGGGGGGCATGATGCACATACAACTTTCAGAGGCAATAAAATTGGTAAATACTGCTTCTTTCAAACATGCTTTAAATCCTTAATGTTTATGTAGTGTAATTGTAAGTATTTCTACAAATTACAGTTTTGCGCTTCAGTTTAGACATTTACTAAATTTGTTTTATTGCAGTTTTTCTGTAATGCCAGTTTCCAAATTTACTTCATGAGTTAACAAATACCCTACTACAGTTGCACAATGTGGAGTTAAAGAATTCACAAACGTGTATAGTAAAAAGTTATCAAAAAAAAAACAACCTATCCACATTACTTTTTTAGATTTGCATTGTTGTACACCTTTCAGCTCGTTTTCTACACCAGAGTGGGTTGCAATCTCATTTAAAGTACTTTTTTATTCTTTAAGTTTTAGGTTTTTTGTGCTTGTGTGATTTGATATGTAGTTTCAGCAATCTTTTTATTGAAGTTTTATCAATTTGAAGGCAACGTCAGACCAGAATTGTCCAGGAAGCTGCAAAATGTCACTTTTTGTGCTTTGCATTCACACTGCAGGTTTAGGAGACCAAACAGCCTGAAGTTCATACAGGTATAACAGCTGCTAGTTAGGGGTGGTTTTGCTCCAAATTAACACAAAGCAAGAAGAAAAAAAGGGAAGAGGAAGAAAATCCTTACCTATCTCTAAAATTATGTCTTATCGCCTTCTGACTACAATTGAGACTTTGCATAAATATGCATTAGAGCACAATATTGGTGGTATGATCGAGCAATTTGCTACACCAATATTTCCATTCAAAAAAAGTTTTTATCTGTTTACCCAGGCAAAAAAATATAGAGAGATTTTAATACTTGTTTTTATAGTTCATTTCTTTTTGTGGTTGACAACTTAAAAAAAACTTTTAAAATGGTGGGCCACTGCTTGTCTATGAGTTTTATAAACGGTATTCCCTCTATTGTCGCAGGTGTTACGTTCTAAAATAAAACTGCAATTGGTGGTATCTGCAAAGTAGAATTATAGATGTTTTAAAACTCCTCACTTCACACTTTGTTCACTTTTCTCAGATGTAAAATTCCGTCCCCATTGTACGTTATCCGTATGTTTACACGCTCTCCGCCAGTTTACAGCCCCTCACACTTCATAAAAAAATTAAGTCCTATTACTTGAAATCACTGGTCTGATAGCATTTGTAGATTTATGTGAATGTGGCAAACTAAATGCATTCAATACAGGAGGCACAGAAGAGAGGAGTCAACAGCCAATAATCTAGTGTAAATGCACAAAAGCTTCAATAATCCATTTCTCTGTCGCCTTGTTACCCAACACTTATGACTAAAGAATAATTGTGAAAATGAGTCCCGTAATTTTGCACTATATTTCAGGCATAGTGGTGGGCTTTTATTTAAATGGAGCAGTGGAATTCCTTATCTGTACCTTCATCAGCTGACTTAATTCAGAGAGCAGGACTGACATGCAAGCCCCCTCAGTGTAAATTAGGTCCAGCTAATGAGCTAGTTAATGTGACATGGGGCAGTTATGATCGATGCTCCTTCTGAATTGATATGCTCTCCCAAAGAAGAACACTGACCCTGCAAGATGAAGTAGGTGCTTGAAAATTCACTTTTTTCTTCTTCACAGGAGCAGACAGGAAGCAGGACAGGTTTCATTTCTTTGGACATTCAGTTATTTTACAACTAAAATTTGATGTTTTTTTGAAAATGTCAGCAATGTTTTAATCAAACCTGTTTCAAGGTTTTTGCCAAAACTTTAGTACTGTGAAAAGATCCAGAAAACAACTATTTTAAAAATACATGTAAATAAATAGGGCGACGGTGGCTCAGGCGGTTGAGCGGGTCGTCCAATGATCGAAGGGTCAGCGGTTCAATCCCCGCTCCCACCAGCCAAATGTCGTTGTGTCCTTGGATAAGACACTTCACCCTCCTTGCCTCAAGTGTGGCTCCACTGGTGTGGTGATGGTCAGAGGGGCCATAGGCGCGAACTGGCAGCCACGCCTCTGTCAGTCTGCCCCAGGGCAGCTGTGGCTACATCAGTAGCTTACCATCACCAAGTATGAATGAGTAGTGAATGAATAATGGACACAATGTAAGCACTTTGAGTGACTGGAAAAGCGCAGAAAAATCCAATCCATTATTATTATTATTAAATGAAACTGTGCATTTCAATTATAACATGAAGAGTTAAAACATGATTCTGTCAAAATAAAAGATGTTTTGTTTATTTCATTTTTCTTTGTGGTCTGTGCAATCTTTACTGCACAAAGGAGTAAACATCTTTAAAAAGACAGTCTGAGTCCCAACCAACTCATCTGCCAAGTGCAGGTCCTGTTTAGTATGCAGTGTGGGCAACAACTCAATTAACCAAAGGCCCTCAGCCATCACACCAGCAGGCTGCCTCATAATATTTCCCATAATGTTTCATCCAATTTGGACAGTTTGACGTTTACCCCCTGCAGGACTGTAGCGAGACACAATGACTGAAGGCGAGGGGGCGCTGAGGAGGAGGTGTGTATGAATAGTAATGTAGACCGAAAAACCACTGTGAGCACAGGCCTGCAGGTGCAAATGCATCTCCTCTGTTTATACCTTCACAAACACTTTTTTTCAACATTTTCCATGATGAAAAATGTATTGTCAAAAGGGAAATGAAGATTTAATAAAATTTAAACATTTTTTTTGCTAAAAAGTGTTTAAGACCCAATCCGATTATCTGTTTTTAAAAGTGTTCCCAGTGGTACTGCAAATTACTTTTCAAGAGACTTGAAAGCCATTTTAAGGCTTCTTGTCATTGGCATGACCCTCCTTTTACCTCCCTACCTCCCAAAACCGCTTTGTCTCTTATAGACCAAAGTGAACTCCAAGCCTCTTAAGTACTGGCTTAGGAGTCACCTCAGTGGAACTGATGCCCCTCAATCAGTGATGGGCTGGAAAAGCATAAAGACGCAAAAGCAATGGGTGGAAGGGTCAGAAAGAAAGAAAGGAACGCTGAGCAAGCATTTTCCCCAAACCACACAGGGGGACACAGAGAAAGAGGGAGCGGGAGGGGTCCCATTTATGATCAAATGATAGGCCAGATAACCCTGCAAGCCTGTTCCATCACTCTCATTTGATGGCAGGGGAGGCTTAGCAGTCATTAACCAGAATACTTAACCTCAGGTAGAGTACTTTTTATCTGTAGGAAAACATCAGCTAAGCCCCTTGTAGCTGCTTAGAGGGTTCTGGGTGAAACAGCATTTGTAAAAAGGGAATGGATTCTATTTATTTCTTAAATTGAAATGGCAAAAAATGAGCAAAATACTGTGCTGTTTCACACATCATCATCCACATCTCCACCATGGCTGTGTCTTTGTTGGACACATTGCTCCTAATGAGAAGGTGATTAACGATAATGTATCTCATTAATTAAAACAGGTTTCATTGTGTCAATGCTGCTAAAGCCACTATTTTACAGCTTCGCTCAAGTGGGGCTTTACTCATCCTTCACCGTCATCTGCCAACACCACCCAGTCACAAACAGGAGGAAATTTTGGTGTGGCTACCATCCAACCTGTATTCATCTCATTTAGTTTCAGTATATAAAACTTTTCAGAATACATTTATTTTATGTTCAGTACATACTTTGTTTTTTTTCAAACATGAGGTTCAAAAGGACAATGTATTTCCCCACAACCCCACCCACCCCCATAGGATGGTGTAAATTTTCCCACTCTGACCAGTAAACAAGTTAATCTAAAACCTAAAACCTAAAAATGATGACACCCATGCTGTCATTCCTCATGGCTCAGGCCTTGCTTTAAGTAAAACTTCAGATGAAGTTTTTATGTAGCTTCATACTTATGCGAAGGACCCTATAAGTCCAACATAACCCCTGTTTTGGAAAATTGATCATGCATATAAAGCATGCTGCAAAATGAAAAACGTGCAAGTATTGTGCACAAACTTTAGAGAGGTCTTTTCAGAGCATTAAAAAAATAGGGACAGAGTTGTAAAATAATTTGTTTTGTGTCAGGATGCAGCACTAAAACAGGTTTGTGTGTTTTCTCAGTGGAGGGGTTGCTTGTTGACAGTAAGGCAAACCCTTTTAGCACGTTAATAAAGGCACCATTTAGCATTGTCACAACAACTGCTCAGGAGAAGCCAAGCCAACATTAAACAAGGGCAATGATGCACTACAAAGTCATAGCCCCTCAGCACAGTGGCTAACATCCAGCCTCTGCATAACTTACTGCATGTGTTGACTCCAGTTCTTGGTATACAGCAGCATGTGAGAGCTTTTTCTGAGCGATTTCTAGTGTGAAGTTATGGTGTTGATTAGCGCAGTGACAGCTGCCATGATTAAAATGGCTGATAGTAATAGTGCAGCATTCATGCATTGACAACTTTGCTCTGCATGGCTTTGTGAGTGGTGATGTATGACACCATTAGGGTAACCTCAGGGCCCTGGAGGACACTTATCTCCCTCGTCACGTCCTTCACACTCCCCATTCTCCCTCTGACAAAAGGACGCCTGCTCACCAGTCTGCATGCTTATGAATTGTGAGTGCATTTGTCTGCTTGTGTGTGCAATATGTCCATTTTTCTGTTCACTGTTCATCTTTAAGTGCTCCTTTTTTAACGTGTACAAGTCTAAATGTAATGCATTTAATAAATCAACACTCATTCTTACAGAAATTCATTTAATGTGAGACACTGCCTTAAGAATCTGACTTTGGAATAATTTTTTAAATTGCGGTCTGATGAAAAAAGTCAGAATTTGCTGTCAGTGCTCAGAGTAAAAATGTATTCTAAAATTCTGAGTACAATATTTAAGAAGAAACATGGGTTTTTATTCACTTTTCTAAGAACAAAACTTTTAGCTGTCTAATTTGAGTTTTCTAATTGGACATGTTATAATAAGTACTTTTACCATGCTTCTTTTAGCAGCTAGCTTTCAGATACAAGCAACTGTAATAATATTTTTGGTCATGTAAGGACACTGTAAGTACTGTACTGTAAAAGAAAGCGTTACCATGTTTTTTTCTCTGTTGGCCCTGAAGTACAAATCACATCAACAATCACTTGACACAAAAACATTTCAAAGATCACAACGACAAATTAAAAGCAAAACAAATGATTAAAAAAAACTTTACTTTTGAAAAGTCTAAATAAATTTCAGAAATCAAAACACAATTATAACTATGTATATAAACAACATAAAAATGAAACTTTTAGGAAAACAAATTCATTTCTAGTAGTCAAAATGAAAACTACTTATTTTGATTTCTGAAAATGACTTATGTGTCTTGAAACGTTTCACTTTTTAATTTCATTTCATTTTTTTGTAATTACGTTTTGGTTTCTTAAATTTTGTTGTGATTTCTAAAATGTAATGTTTTTTTCCCTGTTTAAATTGTGGTTGTGATCTTTAAAATGTTTTTGCATCGTGTGATTTACACTTCAAAGCCACCATATATTTTCAGTGGTTAAAACATAGTTGTTGACACAAACAGAATAAACTTTTGTGATTAACTAATATGTGTTTTTATAAAAATCTTTTGTTTCCAAAACTACTGTATTGTTAATAAATCAAATGGTTTTGTAACTAATAATTTAGGTTTGTTTAACTTTTGATGTACTGTAAAACCCCAGAGTTCAACCTCTGTTAAACAATTACACGTATGCCTGTGCATACTGTCGTGCTGCACTGGGCAAATGTTTGTGAGAACACCTCTGTAAACATGAACATTCACTGGAGAAGTGGGGGCTGACACTTAAAACACCCCCACTACTGGTAGTGCAGTCATGTCAACAGAAGTGTAAGGCAATACCCAGTTTTCCTAACAAGTTGAACCTAGCTGGAAGCATCCAAACATATGTCCACTCCCTCCTTCAAAAATATACACACCCTTATTTTTAGAGGCATGCAACCCCTTAATTATTTCAGTGGGCTGAATTTGAGACGATTAGGTTCTTAAGGTTTTGCGAAGGGCAAGGAGTCAAGATACCAAGGAGCTGCACTGAGGAAACATGAAGGGTGACATGATATTTTCGGGATGGAGGGTGAGGAGGAATACTTTGGCCTTCTGCTCTGTTCTAACCAGTACTATTGAGGAGAGAAATATCAGCATGAGCTCCCTTTTTCCTGGGACTGATAACACTAGTACATAAAGTGCTTCCTATGGACTCCGGACTTCTTTTGACTTCTACCAGGGATTCCAGATTGCCTCCGAATCACACAGAGGTTATGGGAAATACTGCTTCTTTTTTTTTTCAGTTCACAGGAGCCAAAAATGCATAGTAAAAAAAAAAAGTTGCACTTTTGGGGGTAAAGTGTCTCCATGTATGGGTTCATGAAATCGTTCCATCTTTAAAATATTTTTGGTGATCTTTACCTCAAGTACTGCAGTAGCTGCGTCAGAATGACTGCGATTTCAGCAGTACGTCCTTCTTTCTGTAACCCAGTTTGATGACTTACTGTTCCACATTAGTTCAAGGAAGGAAAACATACATGAAAACAAGAATTATACTGTTGCAGTGCAAATAAGACACATATCATAAACTTCAAAAGGAGAATGAGCAGATTTTCCTTCATGTTTGTTTTCTTCTTCTTCTTCTGCATTGCCGTCTGTAACAAATACTGATACTCACACCTACTTTGCGCTCAATTGTTATAGCGGGGAACAACCACAAAGGGCAAGCGGTTGTTAGTTGGAAAATAACAAGTATATCTATTTATTTCCAAGAATATATTATTTAACTTTGCAGAGGAAACAGGATTAGTTTAACAAGTTAAACAAACTGCTAATAACTCTTCAATGATGCAGTTTTATTTGCCAGAACAAAAGTGGTGCCTTTACTTGCAGACACATTGATAGTATATCAAAACACGTGCATGGAGATCAAATATTATAGTTGGGTTTTTTTCATGCTTTAAATAAATGCAGAGAGATTGTGACCCTTTAACGTGTGTCGCAACATCAGAACAGGTGGGAAAGGCCACAGTCTGTGGCTCTGACTATCATTATGAAGTTTTAAAAACAAAATGTTGGATAAGCAAAGACTACAGAGGGAAGAAGAAAAAACAGAAGTTTTATTGTAAGCTACAATGAAATCTAAAATTGGTTAAACTAATTTGCAGTTCAGCTCTGTTATATGACTACAAACACCTGCTGTCTGCCCGTGAACATGCATGTGTTGACAGTGACGTCATGGAACAATAGAACATTCTTAGAGGAATGATGTATTAACATGCTTTCAATGATGAAACATAACCAGAGTATGCATACTGTGTTCAAATATTGATAACATTGTGTACTAAATTGAAACTATTTCAACAATTGACAATATGGAAACAGCTTTTACACCCTTTTTTTCTCTGTTAAAATAGAGTTTACAGAATAAACTATTTATGAATACATCTGATTGGCCATTTAATTCATCTTCACCACAGATAATAGACATTATGTCTTCACTAGTCCCTCCTGGTCTAATAAACATTGGGTGGAACTCATCAGCACTGAGATTGCAGATCAATTGAACCTAAATGAGAAAAATAGGTTTCACCTTAAAGGACACATACTTCAATTAAAACCAGTTTTCAAAGAAATTCCTGTTTTTTCCTTATAAAACATTTGCTGCATCAGTGGTTAAATATAAACTTCTATGAACAATTATTATTATTCCAGGACATTTTTTAAAGGAAGAAGTTAAAATAAGGTTGGCTAAGCTTCATATCAATTACATTTGTGGTTGAGGTAATATTAGCGTTTAAATAGAAGATGTGCAAATTATCCTCAGAGATTGTGTCTTCCAAAGTCTAAAAAGAAGAACGCTGATAAATCATAGAGTGAAACTCGAGTGCTGAGCTGTTGTCAGAGATTTATCACCAGCAGTATTTTTCTAGTGTCAACTTATGTTCCATAAGACTTAGCCAGCATCTTAGATTGCTTCCACCCGTGCACCTCCCCTCCAACAGAGACCCACACACGCACACACATGGTGTCTCACAAACAGACCCGAGCACACTCTACATTTCCCCACTCCATCAGCGGCAGCGCTGCATTTAAATTTGAGATCAATTCCTGAGGGACTGCTAAACACGACAGATTAAGATGAGTGGCAAACCTCTTGTGCTAGCATTAGTTCACTTATCTTATTAGTGGGGCAGTTCTTATGCATTTGATATCCCCCAGGGCAGAAGCCTCTGTGGCCTCAGGGAACCCGCAGGCGCTTCAAAGAGCAGATCAGGCGTCCCGGTGGCTCAGCATGCTGACGCGCATACCTCAAGGATGTTGGTTTGAATTCAGTCTGCAGCAGTTGCTGTGCGCCTGGCTGTCACTCTACCCATTGACTGTCAGAGCACATCTCCAAATCTATTTGGAAATGTTTAGAAGAAATGTTTGATTGTTAGACATTTAATTGCACACAGATATTTAGTCACAAGAAGTCTATTTTTAATTTTACAAGTTAAACCTGTGAAAAAATCATCCAAATTTACTATTGTCATCATAAACTTTTGTAATTATCTTTATAAATGGTTTCTTCTTCTAATAGACTAGCTTTACATTTCTCACACTGCAGTTTTCAAGCCTTTTTGAGACATTGCTTTTATAAAACAGATCAAACCTTCATATTTCTTCAGTCTACACAAGATCAAATGCTTTTGGAAAGTAGCTGGGTTTTAGAGTTTTGACTACTTGTTTGTTCACATTTCTAATTGAAAACAGTTACTGAATAAATGTATATTAGTATCTTGAAATATTCAGTGCTTCGTCACTTCACAACTTCTGTTTTACAAAAAGGTCATTTAGAGAGTTTTTTGAGTAATTTCAAACTCAAAAATCTGTAATGTCTTTCCAATTTGTAGTTTGTCATTTTTAGAACTTTAAATCAGAGCAAAATTTCTTTCTATTTTTTTGCACACTAAACTCAGTCATCTTGTTTCCTGCTACAGTTTTTCTGATGTGAGACACATAAAAAAAGAATTTTCAGTAATTAGGAATTTTTATGAATAAGTTACATTAGTGCCTAGTGAATAATGACAAATTTCGTTTTTAATAACTGTTTCATGTGAAATTTTACATTATGGAGCAAAAATAAATCTTAGATATATAAAATTGAAACAAAGACATTTGAAAGATAAAAAGATAAATTTGTTCCCATTCTTTAGATTTTGGAAGAAAATAAAATCATAAATAGAGAATAAAGAAAGGAGCAAAGATGCATAAAACTAACAACTTATTTTAAAATAAAAAACATGGGTTTTTCAATCAAAACTATTTGAAAAAAACATGTGTATACACCTGATTATTTACTGAAGTTAGAATAAAAACATTTAAAAGTTGAAAAAAATACAGAGTATAAAAAAACTATGATATATCTTTTGATAACGTAACAAAAGTAAAACAAATGCATTTTATTTATAAAAAGACTAATTTGACATATTTGTCGTCATTGACAAACGAGTTGTGTAGAGGTAATGATCCGGTGTAAAGTAGTTCCTGCTTGTCAATGTAAGTAGCCACACATAAGTCTAACCTTTAGCTGCTTTCTGAAAACTGAGCTGAGGAGAGGTGCTTTGATGGTTTGAACCTTGTGTGTATGCAGTCACGCAAACACACACAGCTGCAGCACAAACTCAGCCACACACAAAGCTGTCCGCTTTGCAATGCTCTTTTGTGGGACCCCCCTCAGCAACAAGTTCCTACTCATAGAGAAAGGCAGCAAAGATCTCTTCCTGTGAGTGATTCTGACAGTTATGAGGGAAGGGGGAAGCTGTCTTACAAGACTTTTGCTATTCTTAAAGGAGGCGTGTGAACATGCTGGGTGGGCAGGCAGGCACTCCAACAGCTCACCTGGCTTTCTTTAGCACGCCCTCCTCTCCCACACTTTCCTTTGCCCCTGCCATACACACACACATGCACGCTCGCACACACACACAGCAACACTTGTCACCATAAAACAGGTTGTGTTGTCAAGTTGCCTGTCACCATGCTTGTACCTCTGTGCCATATATGAGCTCTCAGCTGTTCCTCACGGCTGAACCACAATTAACCCTATGCAGACATGGGCGCGTGCACGCACAGACACACTCACAGACCTCTACACATAGTTTGCACTCTTGCTGGCTCTTTCTCAACTCGGCTGCCCTTTCACTATCAGCTCACACTGCAATCCAATCCGTTCAGCAGGGTCATTCACTCTTTCTGTCAGCGTTTAAGTGTCACTAAATGAGTTAACAGCATTTGTTCTGTGTTTTGCAATGTAAATTTGTTGTTTGTTTGATTTTTCCCACTCAGATTCAAGATCTGAAATTTAGGTTCAGCTTTGACAAGATGGGAGGAAAGGGAATGCAGAAAAGGAAAGTGCAATTCTCAGACTTAATGTCAAACTCATAAACCAAGAATAAACCAAAGGAGCAGTCTCTCAACCATAAACCAAATATATGGAGTGTGACACTGGAGCCCTGTGTTATCCAAGTAATGTAACATCTAAATAAGACTGACACTAAAAATGTTTCTAGCTTATGAAGGAATAAAGCCATGTTTGTTTTTAAAATAGTCAAATATGCTAAAGAAGAAGAGAAAACTTGTCTCTGATTAAAAATACCTTATGAAAAATAGAGTTAATATAACTTTAATTACTATTACCACAATGAGGAGAAGTTTGTTTTTATTTTTTCAATGTTTATCCCCATGAAATGACTGTTGGCAATTTTATTTAAAAAACAAACCTTATGAAAAGTAATTTGTAAATAACACCAACACCAATAAATATTAGGGCACCACACAGCCCATCAGGGCAACTTAAATATGAACAAATCCCTCTTCTGTTAATTAAACATTTTAATACAGTAATATTTTAGAATGGTTGAACGTGGTATAATACTATGAATACAGATTTTTTTTTACACACATTTTTTGTTGAGTCCTTTTTTAATCCTTATTCTTGTTTTCCCACTCCCCACAGAACACCGTGTGGGCTCTGACAGGTCACTTTATTGGTCATAAATATTGGAATGCCAAGCAGCTGCCTCTTGCCACAAGGCATGCATCATGTAAATGTATTTCCCGGCCATGTAGACAGGTATGGGAACAAAGGCCATGATGATATGAGATCTTTTTAGCAAAAAAAATAGTAAAACAACCCCTCCTCCCCCCCCCCCCCCCCCCAAAAAAAAACCCACTAGACTAGGGGCTTTGAGACTACTTTTTGAAGGAAAAGTCCAAAAGTATACACAGACAGTCACTCCATCTGGGCAAAATGTTGTCAGTTTTCATGAAAAAAAGCACAACAGATTTGCATTCTATCTTTTTATTTTTTAGATCTTCAGATCACCCTGACACCTTTCCTATGCACCTTATCAGTTGACTATCATGCTTTCTGTTTGAGTAAAGGTGAAATCCAATTCACTCTTTTCACTTCCCTTCAGTTTTCATTCCAGACACAGAATGAAGATGGGTAACCACATGACCTGAAAATGTGCTCATGCGGCTACGCTCACACCCAGCATCAACACAATGATGACACCAGAAGTCTCTAAAATAGGAATGCTCAAAATAACTGATGTGGGATTGACTGTAGACACATGGTAATGACAGTGTGTTTGAAAAGACTTGATACCGATTTATTAACACAAACAAAGTTTGCCTCGCTCCTTATCTTTATCAATAAAAACAACATTTTTTTCCTCTTCTAACTACTTCTTGTAGCCTGTACAGAGGCATGCAATATCAAAGTTGTACCCCGCTGGGTGAGCTTATTTTTGCAAAAATGTTCGTTTACACTTTTTCCCACTAGCATGCTGCAAGCAAGAAGTGGTAGCAAACACTGCACAACTCACACGAGTAAAGTAAGGTTAAAGTAGGTGAGATTAGGTGGATTTTAATTTTTCTACCCTCACCCATCAAATCCTAGAGACACTTGATAAGGGCGTGCTCCTTGCATGCAGCAGACACATTTGCCCATTTTTTGCTCATAGACAACCCGTATTTACCTATATGGATAGTTGTTATTAATGCTTTACTTATGACTACAGTGGAGAGTAAGAGCACCATATGACTGTGTCACCTGTACATCATAAGTGCATGTAACTTTCATTAGCCGTACGAATACTTCACGATACGCTTACATATCAATCTTATGTTTCTTGGCCTTACAAAACCGGCTGAACTTTGACCAATTAGGGACTGGGATTTGGTAGTGACGTATGGATAGCGTCCTTTTCAAAACACGGAAGTGCCAACTGTTTGAAAAACGATCATGAAGAAAAAATTAATTATTCAGATATGTGCCTGGCTGGAATTATATGACACCAAGTCTTTCATATATCGGAATAGAGCTGTGAAAGAAAAGTCTGGAGCAAGAGTCGCAAAGTTTGACATTTTGTACCAAGCCTCTACCAACTGTGAGACCATGCACTAGTATCGGGTAGTAATAGTCCAGTGTGAACGCTCTGAAAGCATGTTCAAGAAAACATGTTTAGTGCATTCCTGAATGCACCACACATGTCCGGTGTGTACGTAGCTTAAAAACAACTCTTTTATACTGCAAGTGTAAGCTTAAACAACTGTGCCCTAAAAGGTAAGGCATCAAAAAGCTTGGATCTATTGGCAAAATAATATAATTAAACTAAATGTTAAATTAAAATGTCAACATTTGAACTAAACACTTGATTAAAGTATTACTTTTATTTTAAGTCGAAGTTTCACCTTGAGTGCTCAGCTGCTTGAAAAAGCATTGCGGATTGAAATTAGCAGTGATGAGCATATTT
Source organism: Oryzias latipes (assembly GCF_053564925.1). NCBI lineage: Eukaryota > Metazoa > Chordata > Actinopteri > Beloniformes > Adrianichthyidae > Oryzias > Oryzias latipes. The sequence continues at coordinate 18,770,964 of NC_136240.1, forward strand.
GTCAACACATGCAGTCTCGTACAGCAACACTTCATGGCACAGCAAGATTTCCAGCCCTGGAAATCATTAAAATCCCTCCACCTCACTTCATCACCATGTCCAAAATGATATGATGAAGATATTACCTAAATGGGAAGCAAGCTGTGGGCTGCTAACTAAATGCTAGTATGTGTCAGAGCTTGCAGAGGATTTACGACCTACCATCTGTTCGCCAGCATACAGTACAATGTTAGCTTACAGTGTTAGCTTTAATCAAGACCTCCCTGTTATTTCATTATCATTACTCATCCGTGTGAAAACTTACATAAACTTTTTTGTTTTCAACATGTTCTTTTCTTCACAGTCCTGCTTTGAGCTCTAAATAATTTGCATTCTGGGAACTGAGTTTTTGTTTGTTTAACAAATCACAGCTCACCTCTTTTTTTATTTCACAACATAATTATGAGACTTGTATATTAATGGCTTTTCCACTGAACGGAATCCACTTTGTTGCATAAATGTAAATAACGTGTCAGTGTTTTTCTGTCTTGAATTCAGCTACTTTTCAGCGATTCGATAAACAATGACATAAACTTAGCCAGAAAATGTATCTGACATTCCACCTTATCTTTAAAATAATATAAAAATTGCTATTTGGGATGAGGGCCTTAGTGGGCCTTTCCTTGTACTTCCTGCTAAAACACCATTTGACAGTAAATAGAAGCCACATAATGAATTAACCATTTACCAGTGATCTATATGGATCTCTCAGGAAAAATAGTGAACTTTGTAAAGAATTCCACCCAATCCATCTGTCCAAACAAGTTTATTCTAGCATTTGTCTTCCCAGAAAAACCTCCAGGCTTAGAACTCGCCTACAGCCATTTGATGAAACAGTAAAGATTCTCCATATTTTTTCCACAGTAAAGGGCTAATTGCTTTGCTGTAGTCAGATTTACGTCTTCCCAATTCTCCTTTATGCGCCCGGCATCTGTAAGCCCTCACGTTACGTCTCTAAAGGGGTGTATGTTATGATCCAGTGTCAGCGAAATCAATTCTTATCAATTTTAAAGTTCAGATTTTTATTTCATGGCTTTCAAGGGAGCGCCTCTCAAGCAAAAATGACTGTTCCAGCTCTTCTTTTCCTCTCTTGTCCCTGCCTCTCTTCCCATCTGCTTACGTATTGATTGTCTGTGTGCAGCTCCCCTGCGGTTGCTTTGCCCCGCAGCGGCCCGTGAACTGTTGTCAGTAAATGCCTGAAGATATGGCTGAGTTAAATAACACTAACTAGAGCTGGTAATCTATTTCAGTGTGACATCCCAGGATTAACAAAGCTTGGGCAATCATCGTCTACAGCGTCGGCAAAAAGACAAATAAAGGTCAAATGTGGCACAGTTAATCACTGTTTGTTTGCAGCAATATGGATACATTGAATTTCTAATAAGTACTTAAATGTACTGCTTTTTCTTGCCTGAAAGATTTGCTAAAGATTGAGTCAGGCAAAAAAAAAAACGGAGTTAAAGATGTTTGTACTGTTCTGAAAAGACTGAATGATTAGACGCCCCTTTAATTTGCACTGTTTTCTCTAAATGGTGGTGAAATAACTATGTTTATGTGAGACAGTAAACCGTGTGGTGATGATGTGAGCAAAGAGACCTTTTCTTCCACTGAGAAAGACGAAACGTTAATTACAAACATTGTTTTATGGAATAAGGTAGGACTTATGTTAGACAACATCTACAGGTATATTCAAACAAAGCTTGCATGTTTTCATGTGCATTATTGTTACATTTCTAAAAGCATAAAAAATGCATGCTGGGAAAGGCAGAAAGGTACTAATGAACTATAGATGAGAACCTGATCTTCCAAACAATTGTCAGGTCTAAAGCTTAATGTGCCACAATTTGTGATCAACTGATTAGTTTCACAAGAATCTGAGTCCAATGTGCACACATGGTTTTATGCTTTGGGTGGTGCATCTTACAACTACTCACCAAAACATAATCAGGTGTGGAAACAAGCCCAAAGTCTGGACTACTTTTTTCTTTAAGCAAAGAAATCAAGGATTTTGCGATTTCTCTCTGACTCTTTGATGGTGTTGTTAAAGACCCACTGTGATGAAAACTGTTTTTTTTTTGTGGTATTTTCTCATATTTTTCATTCAGTATTTCATTTTCCAAATTGTTGAAACGGGTTTTTTGTAGTTTTTTCTTACCGCGAAAGAGGGTCTAAGGGCAGGGATGTCCAGTTTAGTTTAGTCTGTTTAGTTAAAGTTTAGTATTATCCTATTGAATTCTATGCATTTATGATCCTTTTTTCATTGCATGTTTACCTTACAATTACAGGTACAGAGCCCATTGAGACGGCTGTTGTTGTGAATTTCGGCTATGTAAATTGAATTGAATTGAATACAATTGTATTGTATCGTATTGAATTGAATTGAATAAGGAGCAGATGAAAAAATGCCATTGGAAAAAGCTTGTAGCAGGAAACAAGCTCGCTGCTCCGCTCCACTTTGCCACATCTACTTGCAGACAAACAGATCCATGTACGTCTTTGTTTTCCTCGTCTAAAGGCCTGTTCACACCGGGACGAATTTCGCCGGCGATTTTCGCCGACGTTTAACGCCTCGTGACTAAACAAAGGGCACCAATGTGAGTGTGCACACAGACGCGAAAAAACGCCACGCGCCAAAGCGTCAAAAAAAAAAAACGCCTCGGGTTCGTTTTTTTTTTTCGACGCGTTGCGTCGAAATCTATTCGACCAATGAGAATTGCGCTTTTGCACACGTGTCTGGAGCTTCTGAAGTTACAGTAAAACACAACTTGGGGGCGCTCAAACACAAAACTGCCTTGCTGAGCACACATACCAGCGAAGAAGATAGACGCCAAGTAGCGTCTACACTGCCGCGAAGAAATAATGACGGACATTCTTAAATATCCCCTTACCAAGTACCAGCTGGAGCTACTGATGCTTGAAATATTCATGTTTTCTTTGTATGATTCTGACAAGCGCGTAAATACTTGCTCTCTTCTTCTGAGTGAAAAGCGACTTTAAGAATCGTAAAGTTGCGCAGCGCCACCTTGTGTACAGGAGTATTTCTGTTTACATTAAGCGCCATCTAATGTCAGGGAATGAAATTGCATGTTCGCTCGGCTCATCGTCAGCGAAAATCACCTGGGTGTGAACACAAAAGACGTGGCGAAAAACGCTGGCGAATAACGCCTGGCGAATATTCGTCCCGGTGTGTACGGGCCTTAAGCTGGCGTCTGGCTCTAAACTGTACGGCTGGATAGCTCCAATATTGCTCGCCATTTTTGATGCATCGGTACTGTTAGGTTGGGGTCGTGAGGGTCTGTAAGCTAGCGGGAGACCATGTACACAAATTGATGATGGGAAGTGGGGGTGGGATTAGTGCTGACAGTTCTGCCCATAACTTATTGGCAAATTTCTGATGAACTCCTGCTTGTCTGGAGAAACCATGTCCTAGAAACGACATTGTTGTTTGTTTTTTTTATTTGGGCAGAAAACATTATAATAAACTTAATAAAAAAGACCACTGAACACGTTAAAAAGAGATCAAAAGATGATTGAAGTGGGACTTTAAAGTCCGCTTACAAACAGTTGTGAAAATGAGCAGCATCCTCTCTCAGTGAAATATTAGTACAGAGAATAGGCAGAGTTACAATTTATTGGTAAAAGTGTAAATTAGGATTTAGGAAAGTGCATTTGGTATTTCTTTGGTTTGAAAACTAAATCTCTCAGAGAAAATATACTGTAATAAAATAAATTATCTGTCCATGCTGTCTTGACCTGCTTTCAGGACAACATCAGAAATGGTTTTCTGAAAGCACCAAGTTTAGGCATTTACTTGCAGCCAGCAAAGTTTACCTCCTGGGTTTCTTTGACTTTTCTCCTTTTTACAACTTGTGTCAGGTAAACACTGAAGGGCTGAAGATTTGGCAGAAAAGCTGTTGTTCACACTGTGTGAGAGTCTTAAGTATCTGCGCCTGCTTACACTGAGCTGGAGATGGCTATGAGGCCTCCAAATAGTAAACTAATGGTTCAGCGCTAACTGCCCACTAAGTGGGTGGGACAAGGATGGCCTGACCCCACTGGCCTTCCCACCAGTCCCCTCTAACAGCTTTGGCCCTGGGGTCAGCTCAATTTCTTCACTGCTGAGTGGTCATTACGGAGCACGGCTTTGATAAATGCTCGCGGCTGCCGCTGCTCCTCCTGACTGGAGGCGCTGCTCATCTGCCATGCGCTGGAGCCTCAACTGTGCCGCCTCACAGACACAGAGGAGACAAAAGAAAAGGCATTCAAGAAATGCTGGAGGAACACGGTTAAAACAGTAAACGTGAACCCAAAGAGAAATAAAGACGGCGAAGAAGACAATGGCCCGTCCGAAGCAGACTTTGCTTGACTCTACACGACAAATGTTGCCCAGCAACTAGATAATTGGAGTCTGCTAACATTTTGCTCAGACAGAAAACAAAGGATGAGAGAGATAAAACAGGCAATAAAGGTAGTAGAGGAAAAACAAATCAGATGAAGATTGTTACACACCCTATAGTGACACCCCCCAATGTCCTATTTCCTTTCTGTCTTCTTCTGCCTCATTTCCACTGAGCCACACTAGATAAAACCCTCTGAATGTAATCATCTCACATTCCCCCCCTTATACCTTCAATGTGTTAGCCTGACATTTCAAGGAGCTTTGGGAGATTTGCTCTGCTGCTTTTCATGACCTTTTTTTCCCTGCATAACTTAATTTTACAAAGTAACAACAATAAAGCAAACCACAATAATACACAAAATACACAAGCAAACTGTAGAGCAAGATTTAGAGTTATTATATATGAATAAATCCATATAATAATTGTTTTTGTTTTTAAATAAAACACTTTACCAGAAACCCAAGGCAGCGATTTCTGTTTACAATGAAGGGTTAAGGGTCATACTTAGTTCCAAAGAAAAAGCTGTGGTCACTGTCTTTAAAGTACAACAAACTTTTTTCACTTATGCAACTTTAACCTAATCCACAGAACCCTAAATATCTAATTACACAAAAGAATAAAGTAGTACATTGATTGTTCAGGTCTTGCACCTTTTTTATAGTGTAGAGACAAACTCTAGCTTTTGTAACAATATTACAGTGTCCTTCTTGTCTTTCAATCATTGTTGTTATTGATGTATTTCTGGAACCCTTGAAGGTTCCCCTAGATTTTTTCTGACTCAGGCCATGATGATTTAAAAGAGTGTGTTTGGTGTTCTTCCTGTTTGTGTTTGTGAACCGCACAGTAAGGTAGACTTGATTACACACACATCCCCATGCACCAACAAAATCAGTGAAATCCTTTGAAGACTTCACCCCACAGCACAATCAATCATCAAAAGATTGCACGTAAACAACCACGGAAGGAAGGAGGATAGACCAAAAATCTGTAACAATGGGGGACAGAAGTGGAGGAAAGAGCACCATCTCCTCTTGGTAACCTTGCTTTTAGCATGTTTTTCTTTAAAAATGTTCAGTCTCATTAAACATGTCTGGGCTATAAAGCAGAAAAAAGACAGCTGAAAACAATTTGTTTATATTACTTAAGAAGAAATGTATTATTTGATTGGTTTAGGTTTTCTTAGTAAAAGACAGGCAAATGCTAAGGTCTGAGAGGTTAAATGTCTGTATTGTTTTTGAGCACTGAAAATGACCTTTACATTTTAAAATCTAATTGACAATCTTAATCATTGCAATTTACAAGATTCTAACAAAAACAATGTGATTTTTGATGTTTAGCCAAGAACATGGTCTGGGATTTGAACCAACCAAATGGCAGATGACTTGCTCAATCTTTAAAGTTTGCATGTGTTTTAGAACTTTTTTTTTTTATACAGGTCATGATTGTCCCAAAAGCCAAGTTCCATGACCGGGGTTTGGGCCACCGAGGCACCCGCCCTCGACTACCACCCAAACCACAATGCACCGGCCCCTTTTGAGGTCCCCTACTGGTGGGGGGCCCACGGGGCCCACGGGGGCCCATGGTCCCACGTCGCACCTTCGGGCTGTGCCCGACCGGGGCCCGTGGGAAGAACCCCGGTCACCAGGCACTCGCCTGGGAGCCCCAACCTGGCTCCAGAGTGGGGCCCCGGTGACGCCAAATCGGGGCGACGTAATCGGGTCCTTGATCTTTCCTTTCGTCAGGGGGTACTGAACCGCTCTTTGTCTGGCTCGTCACCCAGGACCTGTCTGCCATGGGAGACCCTACCAGGGGCTTAAGCCCCAGACAGCTTAGCTCCTGGGATCACTCGGGCTCTCAAACTCCCCCACCACGTTAAGGTGGCGGTTCACAGGGGAACTCACCCTATCTCCCTAATAGATAGGGTGAGAAGCTCGGTCACCCGCGGAGAGCTTGGAGTAGAACCGCTTCTCCTCCACATCGAAAGGAGCCAGTTGAGGTGGCATCTAGTCCAGATGCCTCCTGGACGCCTCCTTGGAGAGGTGTTCCCGGCATGTCCCACTGGGCGGAGGCCCCGGGGAAGACCCAGGACACGCTGGAGAGACTACGTCTCTCGGCTGGCCTGGGAACGCCTCGGGGTCCCCCCAGAGGAGCTGGAGGAAGTGGCTGGGGTGAGGGAAGTCTGGGCATCTCTGCTCAGTCTGCTGCCCCCGCGACCCGGTACCGGATAAGCGGAGGAAGATGGATGGATGGAGGTCATGATTGTCTTTTTCTATATAACTTATGTTCCCACAGACAGAATGTCACTTAACTTGAAGAGAAAGGTGTCCATTTTTCATTAAACACAAAAGATTAAAAGCAGAAACATCAATTGCAAGTTAAACATTTTAAGCAAAAATGGGGTGAAATGGGATATCATTTTATTTTACTTTGCTCCTAATTAATGGGATAAATCCAAAAACATTACCATGTTATTAAACTCTAAACTTGATAATGAAACTTAATAATGAAACATCTAGTTTATCCAATGTATTAAACTTGCATTTATACACTAGAATTTACATTTATTTTATTAGATTATGATTTCCAATTATTCAAAATAAAAAGTGAAAGTTGTGAATAAATATACATTGTTTTAGAAAACAAAAACAAAAAGCAAAAACCCATAAGTTTAGACTGAAGCAAAGTAATTTCACTTTGTAAATTATTTGGTTTTGGTTGAAGGAAAAGAGAAGGGAAATAGTGGAAATATTCTCAATATATAAACCAACGAATCTAAACTGATTTTAAGTAAAAAACGATGTAGTTACTACATTTTACCATTTAAAATTAAATAGGACATCTGTATAAATGCATCAAAGATAGATACGTGTCTTATTGCAAGGCAGAGGGATGTTGTTTTGAAAAATTTGTGATGAAATACCGTACATTTTGGCAAAAAAAGGTTTTTAACTATGTTGGAAGTATGTAGCTAATTGTGCTGATTGTGGAAAAGAGGTGAAGAGGCGAGTGCAGGCAGGTTGGAGCGGGTGGAGGAAAGTGTCAGGAGTGTTGTGTGACAGAAGAGTGTCAGCAAGACTCAAAGGAAAGGTGTACAAGACAGTGGTGAGACCAGCTCTGCTCTATGGGTTAGAGACGGTAGCAGTGAGACAGAGACAAGAGGCTGAGATGGAGGTAGCAGAGATGAAGATGTTGAGGTTCTCCTTAGGAGTGACCAGGTTAGACAGGATAAGGAACGAGTACATCAGAGGGACGGCTCATGTTGCCTGTGTTAGCGACAAAGTCAGAGAAGCCAGACTGAGATGGTTTGGACATGTTCAGAGGAGGGATAGTGGATATATTGGTAGAAGGATGTTGGAGATGGAGCTGCCTGGCCGGAGGGCAAGAGGACGGCCAAAGAGGAGATATATGGATGTCTTAACAGAGGACATGAAGTTGGCTAACGTTAGGGTAGAAGATGTTCATGATAGAGTGAGGTGGAAAAGGATGATTCGCTGTGGCGACCCCTGATGGGAAAAGCCGAAAGAGAAAGAAGATCAAAATAATAAATATTTAAAATACTGCAATCTAAGCATTGTCTGCTTAGATTGTTTTTGCTTCACTTCTGCAGGTATTATAAAGAAAGTAACACAAAAGCAATGCAGAATTTATATAATGCAGTACAATTTCTTATATGGATATAAGTTTCTTTTGAAAAACTAAACTAGTAATCTGATACATATTACAATTTGGACATAACATGCAAAACATTGTTTATCATACCTGTTATTGAGCTTTACTAGAATAAACTTCCATTTTAGAAAGTTCAAGAAACAAGAGCGAACACAGTCTAGATGTACAGAATTCAAAATTGTCTGTAAATTTACAGACTCGTTTAAAAACGAATTTACAAGTGAATGGACTGAAAACAAACAGTCTCAGACATGCAAACTAAACCAAACGCACCAAAGAACCAGATCATCATCTTTGAACTCAGGGAGTTGAAAGACTTTGTGGCCGAGGAGTGGTATGTTTGGTACACATGTGACATCGTTTGTTTTGCCAGAAATGGACTGAGCGCCACGGAGCACGCAGCTGCTACTTTGAAACCAATTTTGCGTGTTCAAGACATTTTCTAACGGGGAGGGGGTTCCTCCGGTCCTGAATTCTTGCTCATCCAAACTTTGTCTTTGAATCATTTTCAACTGCTTCACTGTTTATTGGGAGACGGCTTTTTATTTATGGCATAGGCATTCACTATTCTGGAAATCTTTAAGTTGAAACACTAAAATTAATAATTTCAGAATAGTTCGAATGGAATTTCCATGTTATTTAAGTATAGGTTTTTCAAATACCAGAAATGACAATCTTTGTATTTGTTACAAATGCAACTCTTATAAAATAACCTAAGATGTCATTTTGAACAATTAGATTAGTGCATTGTTAGGGAAGTAAACTGTAACAGCTGAATTAATCCAAACACACATTAATTTCCCTGTTTTCCTACACCTTTTTCCTCTCTGAGTTTGCCAGTATCTGTCAGGGAGTGTGTGCGCTCATTTGTGTGTGTTTGCGTGTCTGCTTACTGTGTCTGAAACGAGAGAAACAGGCGAGTGGGAGGGAGTGGGAGAAAGGCGGTGCTGCAAAGGTAACAGATTGGCTGTGAAATATTGTGGAGTCTGCCAGTTGCTCCATGATGTATTGGGAATCACTTGCTCACTAATTACCTTAAATTAACAGTAGAGTTGGGTGTGACAGTTCATGTAACTGTTTTTTCTGCTGCTACAGATGAATGGGCTGGGGGAGTTGACGCCAGGTTGCTGCTTACAATCAAACTCTTCCTCAAAGTCGCAACCAGCTTCTCTGCCGGTCTCTGCATCTGAGCTGGGTAAAAAAAAAAGATGACGTCTGGAGATTAGTTGGGTATCATTTTCAATATCTCAGTTAAGAATGCACACTTTTGCTATTTTGAAATAACACTGCAAAATGTTCTCTTGAGTAATACTTTGGCAGTATAAGTTGTTGCAAGGATTCCTCTTTAAATGGTTACCATTTCCATTAGGGGTGTAACAATTAATTGATGAATCGATTTTTATTCAGACGATCCAACTCGATCTGCCTGAGGGGAAGTTGTTAATTGAATCAACCTATACCATTATAAAACTGTTAAAAAAAATTAGAAATAAATTTATTATATCAGTATTAAAAAATACCATTTGGATTTAGGCACAATAGGTTTATTTTACTGTAATGTACAAACGACCATGTGTGTCACAGCGGACAACACGAGATGGCAGCAAGAACTGATCAATCCATCATTACAGTCCAATGTGTGGAAACATTTTGAATTTTGCAAAGACCTGACCATACAGTGTGGTAGAATGGTCAGATGATGTTTGTATTATCTTGATGTGTAAAAACAACAATGGGCTGAAATTTATGAAACTAATATGTGAATGGATTTGCCATTAATTCTTGTTTACTTGTTTGTTTTTGCACATTTAATTTATACTTGATTATCTTGCAAGAAATATAAGGAACCTGGAAAACTTCACCTGCACTGTTCAGTACCCAGGTATTTATATCTGAGTCACGCTGGGGGATTTATGGCTAGAGATGTCCTGAATTTATGTTAGATCAGGGAATTGAACCAGATCACGACTATAAATTGTATTGTCAACCACAAATTATGGTATGAATCAAATTGTTAGCATTAAGTTTTACACCCCAAATATCCAGATGCTAAAGATGTAATGCTTTAGCATCTGGACACTCTCGTGCACAACTTTGCTCGACATTTTGGAGGCGCTCTAATGAGCATTTATGTGCATTCAGGTCACTGAATTTGAGAATATCTGAGAGGCTGTAACCCACCTAGGCGCACATGTTCACTGACACAGAGTACATCATTTCCAGCCCCTTCTAAAGAGGGCTCAGGGAGGATTTGTGGGTCTGTGGAAAAGACCAAGAAAAATGTTTTCTGATAAATTATTCACAGTCCCACAATCCCTTTTGGGCAGAGTGTTGCACTGCGCCGAGTGAGGCATTACATCTTCACAATCTCTCACCACCACTCTTGTGCTCCTCTTTGCTTTCATCCATCACTCAGTCACTCTTTCTATGTGCCCTTTTCCTCTGTATGTGTGTCTGTTTCTTTTCTCGTTACCTCACTTTTTTTGTATGCTGCAAAGCGGGGCCTCGAGCCCCCCAGAGAAGGGGCCAGTTCATTGGGCAAGCTGTCGTTGGTAATGGCAGCAATTAATAACATGTCATAATCCTGTAGAGAGGGATGAATGTGAAAACGAGACAGCAGTGTGTGCTTTAGAGTCGCTACACGCCGCCATTCAACAATTTTCACTTGTAAGAACGCACAATTTACATACTATTAACATCAGCGTTTGGATTTGAAGATTATTCTACTAAAGGGGTCTGTGGAGACAGGTTACGAGGCAAGGAAGCGGAAGGCTTTAACAGCTGCAGGTCTTTTGCACATCTATTGCTCAGTGGACACAGGTGTTGTACACATCAGAGGTCAAGTAGCTTCATACATCCACACAGATGCATGCATGGATACACAAAGGCTTCAGAGTCCAAGGCAAAGGAGCCAAGTCATGGGCCAAGTCACACCACACTGGTACATAGCTGAGCATAGAAGCTGACTGAACAGATTGGACAGTTGGCATTTTTACTGCACAAAACATTAAAGGTTTCAGCAATGCAACACATAAGAAACACTTTTGAAATTTTAGGATAAAATATTTCATCTTAGTGGCTGTGTGTAAACCATAGCTTTGGGAACACATTTGACACTCACCAGAAGCTGTTACTTCATTAGTCAATGCAAACCACTAATTTAATATGTGCTCTTTTCCTTTTATGGTGTTTCACGTGCAAAAAAAGTTACATACACAAAAGCTATCAAACTAATTTGTGTGCCGACGATTTTTTTATCCTTCACTGACACAAAATGATGCAGCAAATAACTGCAAACATGCAAATAGATAAAAGATGTGCACTTCAGTCATTCAGTTGTTCTACGAACACGCAACGTCAGAACCTCAGACCCAGGTGCACAAGTGTGCATAGACACTGCATGCCTGTTTGGCCTTGCCACGCCTTAGTGCAAACTGCAACAGTCAGGTGTGAACATAAATACGCTTCTTTTGCTCTAACATTCTTAGTTTTCCTAATTTTGGATTAGTAATTTACTCAAAAAGCCATGCAATTTAGCATTTACAGGCTTTTGTTTAAGAATATGACACTATTGAGGCTTCTTTTAGGGGGTGCTCCAACATTTTCATCAATTCTGTAACTTTGATGAATCTTTGTCACTGAGGCATCAAGGATGTTGGCGTCCATCTGTGCCTATTGATGTTTTGGTGTGATAAAACAATTTGGAGGTCAAGCAGAGTGTTATGACAGTATTAGAGAACAGGGTGCTACATTCCTTCTGCAGCCTCCACTTGCCTGAGGCCTGCACAGCTGCATTCATTTCCTCACATTTATGACCGATCATAGCTCTTGGTCACAGCCATAATTTTATATAGCCCAACAAGGAATTGTCTGGACTGGTATGATCTGAATTTGCAATTAAAAGAAGCTTGTGCATTGAGTAGGATAGAGCTAGAAAAGAGTTTGGGAGCACTACTGCAACATTCAGGAACCTCAGGGGAAAAAAAGGTTTTTCTGCACTATATGGCACACTTAAAAAGTTTTCTTTTTTTTTAAACGACAGTGTGTCTTATAGTCCGGAGCACTATATAGATTAATGTATATGGTTAGATGTTATTCTGAATATGTTAACATAGCTAACTTGTAGCATTGTTGGACTGTGTTTTTTATACGTGGTGCAAACAAGGTTAGGAGTTAGAGGTATAGTAAAAACACAAACATGTAGCTTATTAACAAGTTCTAGAGTTACCGAAAAAAAAAAATCTGACTGACTGAGACTCATCTCTGATTAATTTTGTCTTGCTTAATGAGCCAAATAGATTGGTGTGCCATATAATAATAACTTACATTACTTCCGTTTTATTTATTTCGGAATCTGAAAGATGTTTATTTTGAAAAATTGCTCAATTCTCTGTTACATCCGTCTGTCACTCTTGACACAGGCTGAGGCGCTGTTCTCTGTCACGTGATAGGTTGTCAGTGCAATAAAACCCAGGAGCTAGATAAATGAGTACAAAACAAACGTCTTTGGAAAGTTTCTTTGCCAAGGAGAAAGCACCTAGCCAGGAGACAGAAGAGGAGCCTTCGACTCCCAAAAAAAAAGAAAGCTACATTTAATAGACAGTACTTCTTTTTTGCACCTTGAGTGTAGGAAGGGGAGAGGATGGTAACACCTGTGTGATATGTATGTAATGCATGTTTAAATAAAAGGTCAGGATTCGTCTTGTCACGTTTCTGATCGTTTTTTATCGCAGCGTTGCTACAATAATTATCTACATCTTATGGACCGGTCCGTGAAACTTTGTGTGACGTCATACCGGTCCGTGACGTTAAAAAGGTTGGGGACCACTGCCCTGTAGTGCATAAAATACGGTAGGCTTCTACTCAGCAGAGCTCTCCCCATGTGATCCACAGGGTACCTAGTGTCTTTAAGCACCTTTTCTAGAGAGTCACTGACCTTTTTGGATCTCTATACTAACATGTTACTTTAATAGAGTGTCCGCAACTAATTTGCCAAGTAGTGTAAAAACTGCAAATTTTTCAGTCAGATCTTTAAAAACAGACACAAAGGAGAGTTTTTGTCTGCAAAGACAACAACATCTTGGTCCTCCAAATAGTGTTTGTCATGTTAACATGTTTTTGTGTTTGATGACAGACAACTGAATCCATAGAGAACAAGACAGTGACCAAAAAAATACAAAGTACAAGGGGTTTTCCTGGACACCCATCTAAGCCACATGCCCCTTGCAATGCAGAGAAAATCTTCCTATTGCACGTAGAATTGGAAACATGAACCTGAAAATGGTATGGGCAAACTGGAGCTACTGACCTGTGGGCGACAATGTGACGTCTGAAATAAATGATAGGTATAAAAGCTATGTCGTTTTTGTTTTTTACATTTTTTTTGCCACCGTATACTATCTGTGTGGAACAAATCTACATTAATAATAGACTTGTATGTGTATGTATATATATATATATATATATATATATATATATATATATATATATATATATATATATATATATATATATATATATATATATATATATATATATATATATATATATATATACACACACACACACAACAGAACAAGATGGAAATGGACTAGATGTGAGAACAAGGTTCTGTTAGAATGCTACTACTCAGGTAATCCCACCCAGAGGGGTTACATGCAGAGAATGTGGAATGAATTGATGCTTCGAAACCTACAATCAAGGCTAACTGCCAAACAACTGGCAGCTCAATGCTGGAACATCCACAAACGGCAACTCCTATCACAACTTGAGATTGAAGCGGTACAATACATATGCAACACCACGGGAGAGCCAGAACAACAGGTCAGAGAGGAGGTTATACCACACTCCCACCCTGAGCTCGGGTACACAGCCCCAACAACCACAGATACGCTGAGCAAGGCAGCAACTGACCTTAAAGACTCGATCATTTTTAGAATGAACACTAGGCAACCCCGACACCAGCTACAACGGTTAAGTGATGAACCGCCTGAAAGTCTTCTGGAAACTGTGAATGAAGCTTTGAGGGCAATTCCTACCACAACAATCACAGAAACCAATGAACTGGTTTACACTTCAGCAGCAGTGATCCTTGAGATGCTTGGCTATAAGACCAACCAAGGGAGAAAACAATACCCACCATTGAAGCAACGGTTAGAGGCAACTCGGAGGGATGTGAGTAAGCTGACAGAGGCTCAAAGAGGTACAATGAGAAAGCAAGAGATACAGCCAGATGCCCATACCTGAAGCACTTGAAACTGGCAAACAAAGGCTCCTAGCCTTGAGCAGCTGCCTAAAGAGGTACACAAGAGACAATGAAGCCAGACAGATAAACAGGGTGTTCGTAACTCAACCTGCGAAAGTGTTCACTCAGTGGCAGGGTCAAAACAACCGAGCAGACCCACCAAGGCTAGAAACTGAACAGTTTTGGAAAAGTATATGGGAGAAAGAGACAGCACATAACAGCCATGCCCAGTGGCTGGTCTCTCTGAGAAAAGAACATAGCAACCTCCCTGAACAGAATCCAGTAACCATCACAGTGGCAGACATCCAAGAAAGAGTCTCAGGTATAAAGAACTGTACAGCACCGGGCCCTGACATGGTACATGCCTACTGGCTAAAGAAGCTCACCGCACTCCACTTGTGCCTGGCAGCACAAATGAACCAGCTGCTAAGAGATGGGACTCAATGGTTAACGGAAGGGCAAACGATCTTGATCCAGACGGATCCCTCAAAGGGTGCAGTCCCATCCAACTACCGGCCAATAACCTGTCTGTCCACAACATCGAAGCTCATGTCAGGCATCACTGCAACCAAGATAAATAGGCACATGGATCAATACAGCAACACACAGAAGGGCATTGGTAGAGAGTCCAGAGGAGCCAAACACCAACTCCTTGTTGACAGAACAGTCGCTCAAGACTGCAGGTCACGACACAACAACCTATGCACAGCCTGGATTGATTACAAGAAAGCCTATGACTCAATTCCACACATGTGGATCACTGAATGTTTGGAGCTGTACAACATCAACAGGACTCCAAGAGCCCTTCATAGGAAACTCAATGAAGCTTAGGAAAACCACCCTTGAAGCCAATAGCAAGCCACTTGCACAAGTGTCCATAAAATGTGGGATATGCCAAGGTACAGTACATATTCTAAAACACAACTTTTCTGGAAACTTAAAAGTCACTGTCCATCAGAGCTTTTTTTTTGTCCTACCAACTCGTACCTGTTCCAGAGGTGCTGTGACATTTTAATGGAAAGAACTCCCCTCTTACTGGAATGAGTCCACCCCCTTCATCTCAATGCACCGCTGAAGTGTTGATTTAGTTCCTTACCAATATCACAATGAAAAAGCTGCCTGCAAACCATAGTTGCCTCAGCTTCGAACAGGTAAAGTTTACAAACCTCTGGCAATTTGTACACTCCTATTAGCGGCCATTGGAGGTGCATTAGTAACTGTCAGCGCGCCCTGCCCGATGCACTGCTCTCATTTGACCCAATTCATTCCAGTGGGTGTGTCTCTGTGGCAGTGATGTATACCCCCTGTGATTTTACTGATGTATAATCACCCAGCTCTCTAACATCCCACAGTTATCTTTACCTCAATAGGCTGAGGAAACAATGACAGCACCATACATAAGCTTTCTGAGAGGTTGGGGGGGGGGGGGGGGTAGATGTGTACAGAAAAGGAAACTGAAACTTTACTGCAAAAAGAAGAGCCAGACCTAAAAACCGCACATTTGGATGACAAAGCTACAGTTTAGGATTAAGGCATGCTTTGATGATACCACAGCTGATAACAGGACACTATCAAGTTAAACCATCCAGTTGTGCTCTTGAACTGGCAACATTCTCTTGCAAAGTAGCAGCATAGCAAACGATGCAACTTTTAGAATTCCAATGTGGCAAAAAATATATAAATATTCGTGCTTCTAAAATTTATTTATAGTCTATGTGAGCAACACTCATTACAGCAACAATCATACAGTAGAAGGTCATTGAGCTCTAACACTGAAGTGCTTGTTAAATCTGTTCCCATTGTTGTGGCGGCATTCTAAAATTGCTGTTTTCCAATAGCGTACAGTCCTCCTGTTTAATACAATCTCCTCTAGTATGTTCTATAAATAAACATACATAGAAGCTAAGCTGATAAACTTGCTGGAGTGTTTGCTTTATGGCACACTCAGTTATTCTTTTGTTATTTGGTAATTTTCTAAATGCTTGGTTTGACTGATAGTTTGGAGCCTTTGTGTATTCTTGGTTCTTTTGTAATGTTCATTGAATTTATGCTTTATTTTGACTTCATGCCGGTTTTTGTAGATTTAAATCTTTTTTTCTGCTTCTTCTCAAGAAAAGAGCGATGTCACATCTGGGTCCTGTTATTAATTAACACAGCTGCTGCCCTAAAACATTAGTCACAGTTTATATGAATTAACCTGATATAAGTTTCTCTTTGCGAGTTAATGTAATCACTAATGTGATCTCAGCTCTTGGTTCACTAGGTTGTGTTTTAGGTTGTTTTTACCCCTGATTAATGTCATTTACTCTTTCCAAGTGGGTGGAGAAGGCTAATATTTCCACACCTTCATCTAGTTTGGCTTGCTTTCATTTGATCTGCTGTCAGAAATAAACCAAAAGCAGAAGAAGACTAAAATCACACAGTTCCTACTTGTTATTAGGGAGTGGTATTGCTTGTCCAAGATAGGAGAAACCATAAAGAAGAAAAATGGTAATTCACTGACTATCACTTATCATAAGTGACTGTACCTCCTCACTACACCACTTCTACCATTTTTTTTCAGTTTTTTTTTAAGTGTCACAATAGCTGCGGTTACATCCGCAAAATATCTTTATCGGATCAATGGTCAGATTAGAATTCAACCGTGTACATGGGCCCAGAAAAACCTTTTCCGATTAGAACGAACGTTCACATGGTAACATTTTCGATCGGAATAAATCATTTGGGCATGCGCAGTAGTCTTGAAATTACCGGAAGAGGAAATGAGTCCCACTGTAAACAAAGTGAACTGCCACATACATTTATACAGCAGCTCGGTAATACAAGAAATGATCTTCTGAATGTTCTTTTATTAATGTTATGAATATTATGAAGCGCCTCTTCGCCTCTTCAATCCACGTTATTGTTTGAACGGTTTCTAAGGACTGAGTGGCATTTCTGCTTTGAAAAGCTCACTCACCACCCCAAAGCCGGTGTGTGTGAGCTGACGGTCCGAGCTCTGCTCGGACACACAGTTCTCCTGAGTCCGGCAGCCGCTAACCCAGAGCGGTGGGTTGGAAGCCTCCCCCCCAGAGCGCACACACGTAACAAAGCACCACCGCCTTGTCCGCAAACACAAAGCTATAACTCCAGCTGCTCTGCTCACAGACACGGTTCACTCGCGTGGAGCAGCCGGTCGGTCCCGTATGCATTCCAAAGCTTTCTCTGAAACACCGCACCTTCTATGCATGACGTAAACCAGAGCAGTGGTGAGACACAATCGGAATGAACTGTTTACATGCAACATGATTGGATAAACAATCGGCATAACCCACCTATTTATATCGGAAAGAAATTTTGATCCGAACGAGTCTGATTGGGGCAGAGTATTCCGAGCAGCGTGTTTAAATGACGTATTTTTCAGGAGATCAGGTCAGGTGTTCTTTCCGATTACTTTTGTCCATGTAAACGCAGCTACTTGGGTCTCTTACTACATTTAATTCAGTCACACATACTAAATCAAGTAAACTGTGACCCTTGCTCTCAAGTGGACCAGATTCACTTGTTTTTTGAACATCAGAGTTCAGGTGAGAGACTTCACAGTAGCCAAGCAAAGCGACTATCCCTGTAAACAAAGCCTGCGCTGATTTAAATCTGCCAGTGTAACTGCATCCTGGGTTTTCTATTTTATTCAGTTTTCATGTTATCCAGATCAGTTGTTTTTTTTTTTAAATGAATAATTTTCTTTGTTTTTTTTACCCCTCACTTGGGTTCATCTGTAATACCATAAACCTTTCTATTACTTTAGGTCCTTCATTTCAAAATATACTTATTTTGAAAATGCACAAAGATTAACCCTTGTGCTATCCGGGCACTTTAACGTTGGGAGTTGGGTCATCTAGACCCACTATACAGTGCTCTGAACCTTTTTTCTTCAATGATTTGTGAACATCACTGGTGTCCATGGATTACATGAAATCCTTTCCACCTTTATCCACCTTTGTCATGGTAGGGAAAACACGTCAATGTAAGGGTGGGGTCATCTAAAATAGCACAAGGGTTAAGCCTTTTACTTTTCCAGTTTTCACAATCTAGTTAAAGACCCACTCCAATGAAAATGCCGTTTTGGTGTTTTCAACATGAACAATTTTTTTCTTATGATGGAGGACTTATATAAAGGATATTAATATTAAAACTGTGTTTCTGAGTTACAAATGGATAAATAAAAGTAACATTTTGTCAAATTGTGGTGAATCAGGAACAGACAAGCAAATGCTGTTTGAAAAAGCTTGTAGTTGTTATAGAAACTACAGTCGGCAGACCACAAGCTCCTTGCTTCGTTGCATTTTGATGCACCCAAATGCAGAAAAAGAGGTCCATTTCCTCATCTGAGCTGGCTTCCAGCTTAAGTCTATACAGCTGGATAGCGCCGATATTGCTAAACAATTTTGTTGCACTGATAATTTTATGTTGTAGGTGTGTAGGTGTGTGGGGCTGTAAACCTGCAGGAGAGCGTGTAAACAAAGGGATGATGGGAAATCTTACAGACAAAAAAAATCCAATAAAGATTTCCTTCATGAAAAAAATAAAATAAAAATGCTGGTATTAAAAAATCTAAAGAAAAGGGGACAAAGTCAACAACTGCTTGTTGTTTCTGTGGAAAACTCAGCTGACGCAAAAGTGAAGCAAACAACCAAAAAAGGAATTATCCAAAATCCTCTTAAAAAGAAAGCTTTGTACATGACTACAAGCACCAAGATAAATATGAATTGTCCATCTTAAGAAGTTGTCTCTAAGGTCCCTTTTCAATGCTCTCGAAATGCCCCCTCCCTTTGTTCATTTTACAATGTGTTTGTTATTCTTATGGCATGGAAGACAGTACTGCAGAGTAGGAAATGCATGAGATTCATCCTCCCGCCCTCCAACCCTCATGCAAAACAACAACCTCTGCCCCACTGAGCAGTTTCATCCCAGACCTTTCATCTGCGCTGTCTCTCTATTGCTCTGCATAGCATAAATCAAACCTTGTGGGATTCATTCTCTTTTGCTCAGCCTTCAGAGTCATACCCCTTCTCTCCATGTTACATTCACAGATTTAGTGGCATTGCAAATAGATAAACACAAGCAACATCTATCAATGCAACCCGCAGAGGGGGTCTGTAATCAGGGTGCGGGGCTTGTGGTCGACGAGGGCTATCTCCATTTACCTTGGGACAAATCCATTGGTGTAGCCAGCACAAACGCAACCCTAGGGCCTGACAAATCACCCCAGTCAGACCACAGGGCTGCTGGCCCTTATTGGTATGGCCTCTAAAGGGGTCTTTCACTTGGGGAGGAAAGGATGGGTACTGTCAGGTGTGGCCAGATTAAAAACCATGCTGAAAAAGAAATGATATGTTATTAGAAAATGCCTCTTTGGGAATCTTTGAAGTAGGGAAACAAGTATGATAGCAGTGAAGGGTGGGGTGTAGATATACAGCAACCTCTTGCATCTATCCACTCCTTTTTTTCCATTCCTTGGTGCTGTTTCCCTTTCAGTCTCAATGTATGCCACATGCTTTTTTGGTGTCTTTACTTTAGCACAGATCAGTAGTGGAGCTAGAATATGTTTTATATGGAAGGGGAGCAGAAGACTTTGCATAGATGCCAAGGGTGTTGAAGGCCATAACAAATGAAAGGTTAAAAAATACATATTTCAAGCAGTTTTATTATTTTATTGGTATTCAAATTAAAACAGCAGTTCTTTTAGCTGAGCTGCTATTACTAATACTTAAAGAAGCTTGTATTGATCATTTACTAATCTTTGTCAATGATACTAACTCTCAACAGCATGACTTTTTCATTTTTGGGGAAAAAACATTTCACCCAATTTTTGAGTAGCTTTGGGGTCCCTAATATATTATCAATCGAAAAACTGATTACCCCTCATCCCCCCAACCAAATATTGGTTTGTTGTTCCAAAGCAAAACTGTGCAACGTGGGTAGTGAAAACACCAGATAATCAATTGTATTGTATTGGAATTTTACAATACAACAAACGTTTTTCATGGATCATCAAAACGACAAGATATATCCAAAATTTGTATTTATACATTTCTCAAGAGGTCGTCAGCTGTACTCAATATAGAATTACAAGAAGCAGCAAATAAAGGTCTTTTCTGCTCAAACAGAGAAAATATATGATAAATAATTGCTATAGGACCAGTATGCGTATTCACAATTACTGTTCCAACCAATCCCTCATTGAACCCTAAGCTTTTAACTGTCCCTCAAACGTGATTCGTGAATCAATTTCTCCCCTTCCTTATTCTTTTTATGAAACTTCGCTGTCCTGAGTTTCTGAGGGAATCTCCCTAACTGAAAGTTCCCACGTCTCCTTCCATAAATTTTTTTGTTTCCATGTCCTGTAAAGGGGAGTAGATTGTAAAGTAAAAAACATTGACTGTGTTCATATACAAGCTTACAAACGCATATCTATACACACACGCTAATGTAATGTAACGTTATGTTACCTGAAACACAATGACTCTCTGCACAGTGTTGCCTTCAGGCAATGAATGAAAATAAACAGTTGTATAAATAATTTTTTAAAGTGGAAAAAAAACTATCAAAAGTACTTCTTCCCATCCAAATGCACATTCACATGTTTTTAAAATTACATTTACATTAATGTAAACATGTAAAAAAAGATCTTTGTCTTAGCTTATTCTGAGAACAACTCTCTTGTAGCACAGCTTGCAGAAAAGTACCCCCTGCAACCATAATTAAAGTCACACCAACTTCAACTCATCATTCTATTGGACAGTAACATGACATATGCATTTTCTGAAAGAAAAGTTATTTTTATTTAAATGGCCAACACTATGCAGTAGAGGGCTAAAATCAACTCCCCCTATAGCTCTGCCCCTGGTACACATGCAATGTGCTTTCAGGAGCTTTTATCAGTTCTGAGTGTTATTTTTTACAAAGCAAATTTGGGGTTTTGTATATTTACAAGAATTGTTTACCCTCATATCTAAGTTTTCCTGTTATCTAGAGCCACAGTAAATCACTGTAAAGTAGAAGCGCAAGGTTGTTTTTACTGATCACCATTTATGGCCAACATTGTGTTCAACAAAAATAATCCATTTAATAACTCAAATAGTTGGGATATGTGGCCTGCGATAGGCTAAAAGTTGTGTGACACCAAGACTTCTGAACATGAATCAAATGTATTGCTGTTACTTGTACAGATCATGAAAGAATTTGTGAGATATACGCGCCACGCTGACAGCATGGTTAAGAACGAGGCCAGTGCTGAGAGAAAATAAACATTATTTCTCTGTGGTTTACCTGACGTTTGACTTTGAAGACCTAGATTTAGTGACACCTTTGTACCAAACCCTTTGTAGACACACAGCAGTAAATTATTTGAAGGTTGGGGGGTATGCACAATCCTGCTGACAGAAAATATTAGCTGCTTTTTTTTTTCTTTGTGTGTACGTGTGTGTTTGAGACCGTGACGCAGAAAGCGCGCGAGCATTGTGCTGCCTGTTGTAGCCATTTCACACTTCAGCGATGCCCTATTGGAACTCCTGCATGGACAGGATGCCCGTTAAATACATTTCATCTGTGTTTGCATCGTTTCACAGAGAGTCATCCTAAATATTTATTAGATGGGAGCAATAAAAAGCCTGTTGACTGGAAAGCTGGCCAGCAGATTTGACACCAGGGACAGACAACGGGAAAGTCTGTTTTTCCACAAAGTTACTCCATCTGTGCAACACTTTTCTTCAAAAAGTCAAAACACCAGCGTTAAAGAGTTAAAGCCAAAACAGCTATTGATACATATCAGGCCACATACAAATGCCTAAATGAATTTTGTCTTTAATGAAAAAATGATTCACCTAGATGTGAAAAAGTGGATCAATATCCACAAAAATATTTTTCTATTTTCAACCTAAACTCTTTCTCACAGGTGAACAAACTTTAGTTTACTTTAGTTTATTAAGTTATTATTTTTGCAGATAAAATTCACAATTAGGGTCAGATACAGTGATTATAGGAAGCAAAGTGTAAGTGCTTGGTCATCACTTGTTTTAATGAGGTCTGCAGAGTTCGACCTTATTGGGATCCGGGACACAGTCTCTGGACTAATCCCTGCACACATTTAGACCTCACAGCTGGAGAAAATGCCAACATTTATAGAATTCTGAGCACATAAAGCAAAGAGCATTAGTGATCAGAAATGTCCAGCATGTAGAAGCTGTGGTGTTGTTAAGACTTTGTTTAAAGTCTCACACCCCTGCATTATCCACTATCTTTTGAGCTTTTGTAAAAGTAATCCTTGTGGTCTTTCAATTATGTTTATGCCGTTTATAGCCAAAATAAAAACACCTTTGTCGTTTTCTAGGACATAGTTTCTGCAGAGCAGCAGGAGTTCATTAAAATTTACCTCAGAGTTGTGAGTGGAACTGTTGGTGAAGAGTGAGATGTCCTGATTTCCCATCATCCCTTTGTTTACACTATTTCCTGCTAGCATACAGTTCCTCACAACACCCAACCTAAGATCAGCGATGCAACAAAAATGGTGACCAATTTTGGAGCTATTCAGTTGTACAGTTTTGAGCCAGAATCCAGCTCAGACAAGGAAAATGAAGAACATCTATTTGTCTACAAGAGGATGCATCAGAATGGAGCAAAGTATTGAGCTTTTGGCCTGCCGACTGTAGATTACAAAACAACTACAAACTTTTCCAAACAGCTTTTTTTGTCTGCTCCTGATTTACAGCAATTTTAATAAAGAAATAATAAAAAAATTGAATTTTAAGCTTAATTTTCTTCATATTTGTCCTCCACCAAGAAAAAATGCTACAAGAACATCTTAAAAACACACAAAAAACACAACATTTTTCATTAGAATGGGTCTTTAAGTCAGGCTTACTCAATAACTTTAAGTTTCTCAATGTAAATTTTACACTGCAATGATCCATGGTGTTCCGCAGAGCTCTTTACCTGGACTGATACTATTAAATTATTTTACATTTTTTAGTAACCATTATTTAATACAAATTTCTTTATCTCTGTAACTTAGATCTAAAGTAAAAAAAATAATGTTTGAAGTATATTTTCAAGGTTATGCACTTTGACTGTGTTAAAGCCCTTTACTGAGGAAAAAGGAGGACACAGAAGGAGAAAAAAAATCTCTGCTTAGGGTGTTAAACCTGTCATTTATTCCTTATGGAGCCTTACCTTTATAAAGGACGTTTTAATAGAGAAAAGCTGACATGCTGACAAGGCCAAAAACTACAAGGGCAAAAGAGAAAAGCAATAACATTTCCCACTAGTGCTGCCACGTTTACCTTGAAATTATTAGCCAATAAACTCATCAGATTTGCTTCCTCCATATTTGTTTATTACATTTCTGTGCATGCCACAGAGAACATGTGAAATGTTATGTTACACCCTATTGATTACCGGTGTTAATTAAAAAGTTAATTAGAAAAATTTTAATGGTCAGCATTTCACTTGAGATAATACTACAGAGAGACAGAGGGAGAAGAGCCTCGCTTTCATAAATCTTGTCTTTATTTGCCGTGGCTGGCCATCAACAAATACAACTGTGTACATAAAATTTTACTAACATTGATTTTGAAAATATTAATATTACTTTAAGCATTGGAGATGTATTATTCAATTTGAAAGCACGAAGCATAAAATCCTGGTGCTATAACTCAGTTAATGAACAGGAAAAGTCTATTACAAACCTATCAGTAGACACATCATCTGATGCACATAAGCAGTGATAGAAGAAGAATCACTTACTTTGGACTCCTTTAATAACAGTAGGCTGAGTATTGTGAAAGCAGTACGAGCTCAAATGAATAAATGACTGGTTTTTCTTTTGTCTTCTGAATGCAGGCGGCAATGCAAAAGCTAAATACAATTCCTATCCAGCGTATCCATCATGTTCATTGACAAGCATTATTTCATGGATATCATTTGCCATTTGAAGTCCCCAGACTGGGATAATGCTAGCTTCTCTGAGGATTAAATGCAGAAGAATAATTGATGTGTGAGCTCCTTTGTTAAATACTTGCTTGCTTTGTGCTGTAATAGAGCTAATTCTGTCCCACTGTAATTGGTTGATGTGATAAATGAATAAACATTTACTGCATCCAATTTGTTGGACAAACTGTTTCTTCACATTCTGATACCACCATGTTTCCTTCTACTCTTTATTAGCCTTCAGAAGACGGCACAACAATGAGGAAGTCTGATGGTGCAGCGTGTAATTTAGGGAGGAAATTCCCACACAGCAGAAACAATAAAATAAGACTACAAGAAAAGAAATTTCATGGCACAAACGCATAACTGAGTGTGCAGTAAAAGCAAGAGACAGACAGAGAAGGCTCTGTACTGGCTCATCTGTACCCAGCAGTGTGTTAATTAGAGGAATGCAAGTTTTAAATGAAGGGCTGATTAGCGTGGAACTGTAATGAGCAGAGACTGACCTGCCACTGGGTGATGTGCTGGGGGCCTTATGGTATTTATGACCTGGGGTGTGTTTCTGTCTCAACTCTGTCTTCCTTCATTCCAAATTGGATCATCACTTTCTCAAAACAAATTTCTACAAAGTATCAGATGTTACAGATGGCTTATAAAATATTTTTTGCTTCATATCCAATAATGAGAAATAATGTTTAAAAAAAGCCTATTGAGTGAGTTTTAGCAAGATGGTTAAACCATAATTCTTTATTCTATTATTCGTACAATTCAAATGAAAATGATCCAAATAAGAATAATTTCCAATCCAGATACAAATCAAATTATTATATTTATTGAAAATATCCAATTGTGGTATAAGCTGTCTCAAAAAGTTGCTCCTTTTAGAGCCATTCCTGGAGGAACATGTCCCCCCTTTTGAACAGCAGCATGCAGGGCAGAGGGGGTGTCATTGTCCCACTGCCACCTTCCTTCCCACTCAGCCATGACTTATGTGCCCCGGCATTGTTTTCCAAAAGGATCACTGGGATCATTGAGTGGCGTGTTGTTTTAAGGGCTAAGCTCCAACCCAGTGGCTCCTTTGTTTGAGTCATTTAGCCCACGGCTGCTAACAGCCCAGAGGCAGACCCTAACAAGCTGGACTCTTTTACAGGCTTTATGGCGAGCTCAGCAGCATCCAGCTTCATCTATGTCTCCAGTTATTTCATTGCAGGCCCTGTTTGCAGGTAGTTTCTCAAAATTGTTCTGTGATCCAAGAAAATATCTTTTTAAAGATGCAGGTTTTTTTAATATATATATATATATATATATATATATATATATATATATATATATATATATATATATATATATATATATATAGATAGATAGATAGATAGATAGATAGATAGATAGATAGATAGATAGATAGATAGATAGATAGATAGATAGATAGATAGATAGATAGATATAGATATATAGATAGATATAGATAGATATAGATATAGATATATAGATAGATATATAGATAGATATATAGATAGATATATAGATAGATATAGATATAGATAGATATAGATATATAGATAGATATAGATATATAGATAGATATAGATATATATATATATAGATATAGATATAGATATAGATATATGTACATTAACATTACGCACTTGCTAATCGCTTAAATGACACATTATTTCAGTTGTTTTTTTCTTTATGAAACACAAAGCAATAAGCTTAATGCAAATTTTCCTTTAAGGAAACTATTTAATTTTTGAAAACCCGCCACATATGGTTTGTTGTATCACTTTTATATTTAATTCCATTGTTTCTTCATGAAAATAATTATTTTAGGCAAACCTAAAGTAACAATTAAGCAGAGGTGCGTGATAACAAGTTACATTTACTCAGATACTTTTACTTGAGTGAGTTTTTGCAAAAATTTAATTAGTTTTACAGCATTATACTTTTGACTTTTAATGAAGTAAATTGAAAATAAAAAAAACATGAACTCCTACTCAGCTTAATTTGACTGTTTTCATTTAGTTACTTCTTTATTATAGTATAATTAGTTTACTTGATCGTAGGGATGAATATGTTTTGAGTCTTCAAAACATATTAATTTCTACAAATTCATGTTATTGTATTCATCTTTAAAATTTAGAAGCCTTAAACCATTTTTTCAGAGTGGTTTATGAGGCAAAACTGTCAGCACTAAACACTGAAGATTTCTAACAGTTAATCTCGCCAACACAGTTTAGCTTAGACCATAAAGCCACTTTGTGGCTCCAAAAGTGCTGATAGCTGAACACACAGAGTGACACACGGTGAAGTTAAAATACTTTACTTTAAATTCATGATAACTGGGAAAAAGGAAGGATTAAATGCTAAATCTTTCATAAAACTAAACAAAAGTTCAAACATTGGATATTTATTATTGATTTTTGCTCAATCAACATTGTGTTTCACAAATTTGTTCTAGACATCAGTCAAAAATTTGTGTTCTTACCAGACAGTAAAGGAGGGGTTGATACTTTTTCAAAACAATACTAATTTGTATTTTAACATTGGAAAATCTTAGAATTTACACATTAATTAAAAAAAGTAAAAACATACTCACCTCGAGTAGTTTGTTTTCTTTTTTACTCTTACTCAAGTAAACAATTCGATGACTACTTTTCCCTTCTATTTGAGTAACATTGTTTTAAAGCAAAGGTTACTCGTACTTGAGCACAAATTTAACCACCTCTGCACGTTACTAAATTATACTTAATCAAAGAACAGAGGCGTTAGATTGCTTTTTTTACTCATGATCCTCTATAATGCAGACAGACATTCTTTATCAACACCCCATTGCAAAAGTCCAGCAGGCAAAAATCATACAGGAGAAACGCTGACAACTCACAGGCAGTAAACAGGAACAGCATTTTCTTCCACACATAAACTCATAAGGAGACACACATGATAAATTGTCCCTCAGTCGTATACTTTACATGAACTTTGTCTGATCAGCAAATTTTCTCCAGGAGAGTATCGACAGCTTTTGTTATTCATAGCATATTCAAGCTATTATATTTCCTCCAATGCTGCCATAATGTTGCCAACGTTGCGGAACACATTGGTGGCTATCATTTGCCATCTCTTTTTAAAAAACGTCTTGAGGCGTGACATTATTACCCAGGAGCCATGAGGAGCCTATTCAGTGGCCAAACAGGGCTGGTTGTTCCTTTTATGGTGGCCACGCTCTCTGTGAGCACCAGAGTTCAAAAGGCCATGGCCCTTTTGCCCTTGCAAAACGCAGACACAATCTTTTTATACTTTCTTTAATCGAAGCAGTGTACTACATCACAGTTAGGCTTTGGGCAAATTAACGCGGCTTTATTGATTTCATATTTGTCATCACATGCCAGGTAATCCTTTGCTCACAAATCCTTCTGCTTGCTTCATCCCTGTAGACTGGGATTCTGGGGTGTTTCAATTCATGGAATCCTATTTAAACACTCTTCTTTTTTCATTGTTTTGGTGAAGAAAAACCTACTTTGCTCAGGCTGGAGTTACTTTTTAAGGCTTTGCCCTTCCCAGGGGTCTCTTAGGGCTATAAAGGAATCCAGTCAGGCAAGTGCTTCAAACATGGATTTGTTGTCTAGCATTTGTCAAAGGTCAACAGCAAACAAGCCCTTTGGTGGCCATTTAACTTTACCACTGAACTTGCTCTTTTTCTCCTCCGATCAGGACATATCTCTAACCTCTCCCAGGCCTCTTGGCTCCAAACAGGTGATTCATAACAGGCTGAAAGGTCACGTCAAGTGGCATGTTAGTATTTCACTTAAACTTTGATTAAAGATTTTTGGAAAAGATGGGAAAACGACTTAATATCGGAGCAGTCCTCCCTCTCCTTTCATCGTGCCCAGGGTCCTATATCTCCTGCAGAAATCAATAAGGTGGGAGCTGAAAAAAAACTATTGCTGCACTCTCCCTGGGCACAGAGCTCATTCATTCATTCTCAGGACATCTGATGGATCATGGAAGCTTAAAGGAGCATACAAAAACAGACAACACTCTCCTACCAGTCCAGCCTTTCCCAAACTCACAATATCAACACTTGCAAAACAAAAATTAAAGTGAAATTTATCTAATTTTAACTGACCGCTAAACAATCAAGATAAAACTTGATAGAATTTCTCTTTTTTAGGCTAACTTTGTTCTTCCCATAATTTTCTATAGTTTTAGAATTTAACAGGAAACCAAGTTCATGAAAAATCTGTCTTCTGTTGCTGTCTGTGATTAAACTCCTACAAAAAGCCTCAGGCTGAAGATCCAGCTTGTAGATTGCAGCTGAAATCCCAATCATTGAACAGAACATTTTATATGATTCATTTATGAGTTGCAACTACATTTAAAGTCACTAAAAGCGTCTTTAAGCTTCACCTCATGCTGGAAGTGGACTCAATGGCTTCAGAGGGCAGCAGTATAAAGATGACTCATTCATCCAAGCGAAACTGTGCAATTACTTAACCTTCTTATACACAAACACAAGAAGGCATTTATTTATTAAAAGTGTTACACATTAAACATAAAGTTGGATATCCCCACAGATCGACTCCTGATTTTCCTTCACTGCTGCTGAAGTTAACCCCTGAGATACATGTCCAGTTGGACTCCAGTGGGGATCACAGTATTACAGGACAATTTGTTATCCCCCTGTTCGTTAACTGTAATATGAATGTAACTGTACGCACACTCTGGGGAGTTTGAGGCATCTTCAATTACGGCCGGCCCCCGTGTAATGGGAAACAAATTTGTGCAAATACTGCTGGCCATTTGTCTTTATTTACACATCGTTATGAAGCAGAGCGCTAAAGCGCTGTGAGGCTGGACTGGAGGGATTCTCAGGCAAGGATGTAGAAAGACATGGAGTCAGAAGCTGTGGACAAAAAAAGTCAAGGGTACAGAACAAGCAGGCAAGGAGGAAATGCAGAAACATAAAAATCTCATCTAATCAAACATCAAATGTGTAAAGTGTTATGTTTGAAAGTTTTGAATTATTTGTTTACAAGTAAAAACGATAGTACTTCGACAATCAGTGATCTTAAACTGCACATTAAAGTAATGAATTAACTAATAAACAGACTCAAAGACTTTCTGCTTTAGGTAGCATTTTTAACCACCAAACATTTTTTTTTTTTCTTTTGGTCAAATAGGGGCAATATTACACATAATAAACCCACATCTCCTATTAGCATCAATGTATTACTTTACTGATTTTTTTTTTTTACTTTTTCTCACTAACTATTGCAATTACATATTTTTGACCCTTGGTATCATGTTTAATACATCTATCTCGTTAGCATGATCCAAGCTTTCCTTGAAAAACATTTTTTTCTGTCCAGTAGTTCATCAGCATTCCACTAGGGCGGCAGTTTAGCTCAGGCGGTAGAGCAGGTTGTCAAACAACCAAAGGGTTGGCGGATCGATCCCCGCTCTCCCCAGCCAGCTGTCGCCCCCGGCGTGGCTAGTCTGCAGCTCACTGCTCCCCCCACGGGATGGGTCAAAATGCGGAGAAGACTTCCCCCGGTTTTGGGGATAAATAAAGTATCAATCGTTTTTTTTGTTTATTTTTTTTTTAGGGGCAGAAGAAAGACTTCAAAATGGCTGCTTCCATGAGATCTCAAAAACACTTTTGGTGGGAAAAGTGTTGCTATTTCCTTTAAAGACTAATTGCTTTATTAAAAGAATAAAAAATGATTTTACAATTCTTTCTCAGACACTCATACAGTTATACATTTTTAACATGGTATACCTGTATGATAAAGACCTATACAGTTATAACATACTGGGAGCGGGAGTGATTTCAAATTCCAGTTGGCTCATCTCTGCTCCCGTCCTTGGCTGTGGACCTCACCTCTGGCTTGTCTCGCCCCAGCTGTCCCCTAGTTCCATCTGAAAGAAGCCCATCTGCTACACTATTCAGACATGTAGTTGTAGAGTTAGATAAGCTAATTCTTCTTTAACAGTTCTGATTCATCGCCTGTCCATCCTGGGAGAGGATCCGTCCTTCATGTGGATATCCCTGACATATCTTCTTTTTTTTTTTTTCCTGGAATCTTTTTTTTCTTCTTCAAGAATTCTTCCTTACTGAGAAGAAGGGTCTGAGGGGAAGGAATGCCCAGCTTGCCTAGTCTGTTTAGTTTAGTTTAGCAATCAGCTATTGAATTTTATAACTGATTTTTTATTTTGTACAATTAGTGAAGCCCGTTGAGACAACTGTGTTGTAATATTGGGCTATATAAATAAAACTGATTTGAATTGAATTTCATTAGTTCAGTGTTGACATTTTTAACCGTTTTTTGACTTGGTGGGCTTTACAGGGTTTAATAATAAATTGCTTAATGTCTTCATAAGTTACCCTTCTTATAAAAAATATGAAACTTTCTAACTTTCTTCATGGAAAGGAAGAAGAAAGCTTGAAAAAATATATTTAGACTGAAAATTTTAAATGATAGTATTAAACCTAATTTAGTTGAAGCTCTAAAAAACAAAAACACAAACACAGGCAAATGAAATATACATGTATTTTACAATGTGTTGAATACAAATTTTTGGATAATGATCAGTTTTTATCTACAGTATGAGATCGAACAAATTCAGTTTTATGAATTCCCTTCAAACAATTGTCTTAGTTTAATTTAAAATTGTTTTTTTACAGGGAGAAGCTCACACAGAACAAAGGACAAACAATTCTTTTCAGACGTGAAGCTCTCTGGGAATAGAGGCCTGTAAATGTGTATCCTGCTGTCTTTGCACGCCCCACTGCCCTTTGAATAAGCGTCACTAAAGCAGCGTTATGGGGTACATGTTCCTGTCAAAGATGCCAAACCATGCAAGTCGGCGCTCAGGTTCTCTACATGAGTCACTCTTAAATGAGATGTTCGTGTGGATAATAGGCCTGAGCGACTTGCAGACTAAAAGCTGTGTGGTTCTTCATGCCAATTAGACTCTGTTATTTGGTCACAGCTGATACAATAATCTGATCATCTGTCTGGTCTTACATAATAAAAGTTGACCAAAATGTCATTAACAATTAAATAAAAATCTTAAGGTTGTAAAAGCATTTGCTATTAAGTCAAGCTTTAAACTTTTAAAAAACAAAAAATATCTTCTCTGCAGCCAGGAAAACCCCTCCTTTATACTTGTTGATTATTTTAAATATTACAAGAACTTAGGAAATTCCTAATTATTGCTTTGAAAGTTTAAACAACTGCAATTTTTTAAGAAAATAGAAAAATACCAGTTTTACTCAATGAACCTTTGTCTCCCTCTACTGTTTCCTCTAACTGCCCCAAGGTGTTCCCAGTGTCACTGGGACCATTAAGCCACTGACAAAAAAGGAAAAATGGCCTTTAACGGCCCTAATGAAGTGTGACAAGAACCCAGAGCGTCTCTTGCTGACACACAGACTACTCAGAATCGGATTAGTGATTAACCATGTTGTCCTGCATTGAGTCAGATGGCTGTGGAGACACAGAAGTGCTGGCTGCCCAGTCTGCCAGCCCGCCCTGCTGGGAAGGGATGTCCCAGGAAGACAGAGGGAGACAAGCAGAGAAAAAGCTTATGAGAGCGGGGAGCAAACAGAGGTAGGACTGACGAAAAGATGGGAGAAGAGCAGGTTAGTGGGGGTGTCCCTGGGGCTCACAGCAGTGCTGTGTCTGGAGGCCCCACTGTGCAGTGAAATGAGAATGGCTCCGTGCACCTGAGCAAACCCGGGAGGGGCCTGAGGCAGTGGAAGAGCCTGCGCAGAATCCACCCCTCCCTGCTCCCCTCCATCCTCCTCCCCCCAAGCCGCTCCTGAAATATATCTTGCCATGAGACACCAGCGCCAGTGCAAATCAAACCCACCACCTATAAATTACCTCTCTCATTCCCCCCTTTAGCTCATTCTCTCCACTTCTCCACCTTCTGCCCCACAGTCCTCCCTTTTGCCTTTTTACCCCCACATCTCCCTCTTTCATTCCCTCCCTGCCAAGTGCTGCTCAACGTGCTGCTTCCCATTGCAGTATAAACTTGCCTGTCAGGGGGACAGTTGCAATGTGGCAAACTTGCCATCGTAACAGACAGCCTGACAAATGCAGAGTGGTGGCAGAGCGCCACGGTCTACACACCATACCTCCTGTCTGCTGCCCTCAGTGTTTTGCAGAGAGGAGGGCAGGTGATGCGATGCAAGGAAAGAGAAGCGAATGGAGGAATGGGAGAAAAGGAGATGCGGCAGGAGAAACGGAGAAGGGGAGCAGGGGTGGGAGTGGAAGTGGGGGGTGAGGGGTGCAGAGATAGAGAGAGTGACTTTCAGAGGGATAATGAGCCTTTGAACGATGGCTGAAATGTTGCCGTCAACCTGCCCTTCTGCTGCTGGATAATTAGGTAATCAGTAAAGGCCTAATTATGGGATCAAGGTGCAGGGAAACAATTAGTAGAAAGTATTGCCACATAAAACGGAAATTTACGTTCTGCCAAAGCATGTTTAATTCCTGGATGTGTGCTGTCCTTTTCTAAATAACCATATAAAAGAGATGTTTCCACCACCTCCTGCCTTATGAGTGGAAAGGTTAACTTTGATGACCCATTTGGCAATTGCGTATAAATATGAAAACTTGGTATGAATGTAGGAGAGCTTTTTTTTCTTTTTCTAATCTTTGATAATTGAAAGGTTAAATATTAGGGGTGTAACGATGTACTTTAACAACAATTCAATCCATATAATAATTTGTAGTTGCCCACATGATACATAGTCTATCGGTTCATTTTGAATGATCCAATTCGATCCGATTCACTGACCTAAAATCGAACCAGGCCATCTTTAGCCAAAAATTCAACCAGTGTGACTCAGAGACAAATACCTGGGCACTGAACAGTGCAGAGGAAGTTTTCCAGAATTCTTGTATTTCTTGCAAGATAATCAAGTGTACGGCAACAAGAATTAATGGTAAATCCATTAACATTTTAGTTTCATAACGTTCAGCCCACTGTTGTTTTTCCACATCAGAATAATCCAAAGAGAACATTATTAGAACATTCTACTACACTGTATGGTCACATGACTTTGCAAAATTCAAAGTGTTTCCAGACATTAGACTAGAATAATGGCTTGATCATTTTTTGCTGCATCACATGTATGTTGTGTGCTGTGATGATACTTGGTTGTTTTTATGTCATGGTAAAATTAATCTACTGTGCCTCGATCCAAATGGTATTTTCCAATATCGATATAATCATTTATTTCATTTTTAAGTTATTTTATAGTGGTACAGTTTGATTCGATTAACTTGTCTCAGACGGATTGATTTGGTTGGATCGTAGGTACATAAATTTATTAATCGAGTAAGCGGATAAATTGTTACCCTCTTATTAAATTAGATTTTATATCTATCTTAACACGTGCAGAAAAAAACATGGGCTAGTTTTGCATAAATAAATGTATAGCTGAGTAGCTTCATTGGTTTGGTAAGTGATTGTAATTAAACAGGGTTGTGGGGGGGTGCCCCACCTCTTGATCTTGACACAGCCATCCACTTTGTGTGAGCCTTTCCTGAAGGATGGAAGCTTTGTAAAGACAAAAAGCAGGGAGAGAAAATGTGACAATGAAGATCACTCAACAATGCACTGGCAGCCCGTACAAACATAAAAAGGGAGAACAAGAAAGAGAGAGTGCACGGGGGAAAATTGTGCTTAACAGCCTGATTCTTAAC